>NC_072802.1:60115925-70115925 GCF_028583425.1 Eublepharis macularius | reverse complement strand
GGTTGATGTGAGGATAAAACAAGAGGAGGAGAATTTGTTGGAGGAAGGGTGAAATAAAACTGGATAAATGAAAGTTTCCCTTCTGCAGTCTCCCTTCTTTTTGTCTTTCACTTTTCCCCCATGTGCATGCACACGGACAGCAGAATCCTCTCTGTGTATTCAGGTCTGTCTAATGTAACTTGCTCTTCTGTAAGAGTGTGAATTATTACAGGCTTAATAGCTGAAGTCTTTCCGTTCCTTTCCCAGCCTAGAGTGCTCAAGGACCTTTTCTGTGCATACGTGCCAATATCTGCCAGCTCTTTCCTGGAGCTCCCCTTCACTAAGCAATCTAGCGTGGTTTACTCTGTCCTCTTATTCCTTTTAAAATTACCAGTGAGAAATAATAAAGAGTCCTGTAGCACCTTTAAGACTAACCAACTTTATTGTAACATAAGCTTTCGAGAATCACAGCTCTCTTTGTCAGATGCATGGCATCTAAAAGGTGCTTAAAGGTCCTACTGGACTCTTTACTATTTTGCAACTACAAACTAACACGGCTAACTCCTCTGGATCAGTGTGAAAGTTACTGTAATGTGTTAAAGGTTATCTTGAAGATGTGCTTGCAGACTTTACTCCTCAGTGAGGTTTTCCTACATACGTCATGAACCACAGTGAAGCATCCCACAATCTCCTTTGCCCTGAACCAGCAGAAACTTTATTTCACCATCTAGTCTGCTCCCGTATTCTTAAAGCAGATTGAATGACAGCTGGTTTTCTGCCTTCCTCTTTATAGGCCATAGTATGGGACGAGTATCTAACGGGGCCATTTGGATTGATTGCGCAATATTCCCTTTTAAAGGTAAGGCATGGACAGGGCTGTTAAACAGTTGAGCCTGGGTTTTTTTGGGGGGGCGGGGTGAGGTTGAAGTGCTGTTACATGGATTTTATAAAAATTGTATTTATCTAAATCTGCTTCTGTGAAAATAGCCCTCTTGGATAATTCTGTGCAAAGGCGTTTATGTTTCACTTCCGTTTTAAGGAGCACAAGCAAAGAGAAACTTCAAAAATACTTTGGCTGTAATTAATATTCTGTAAGACACTTTCAGAGTGGTAGCCCTGTTAGTCTTTTTCAGTGAAAACAAGTGGAAGTACAGTGGCCCCTTAAGAATTAACAAAACTTATTCCATCATAAGCTTTTGTGAGTCAATGCCCACTTCACCAGATGCTTGGACGGTACATCCATACAACATATTTTTAAACTAAAGTTACAAGCAACAGAAAGGTGGGAATGAGGAAGTTACAAAGAGAGGCTAGTTAGAAACAATAACCAATCCTCACCCCCTCTGAATGTATTGAATTCTCTTTGGTTATTGTCTGGCTTCTCTATGACATACTCCTACGTTTCTGTTAAGTATAAATGAATCTCCTGTGGATGTGCCTGCCATCTGATGAAGTGAGTTCTGACTCACAAAAGCTTATGGTGGAATAAATGTTAGTCCTTAAGGAGCTACTGGACTTCTAGATAATTTTGTAAGCCACTTTAATTTTATTTTAAAGCAAATGGTATAATGCATTTAAAATAGATTCAAGGAAGGCCTTGAAAAGGGGAAAACAGAAGCACCTTTGGGAATTATTCTACTGAAGATTGTCCAGCTAAAGCACAAAATCCACTGTGTATTTCCCCTTCAGAAGCCCCATTAAAACCATTGGAGTTCTATCAATGCACTCGAAGGATATGAAGTTTATTAATCTGCAGAATTAATATGCAGAAGTTATTAGTTTATACTGCTCTCAGTGTGTATCTAGCCATCTTCTCTCAAAAAAAATAAAGACCACTGATACTCTGCATTAACTTTTCCACCAATAGAGGATTAGTGGTTTGACATTTACTTGTACAACACTGGGGAAGGGAAATCCCAGTGGCATTTCATTGTATCCGTTTCTGTTGGGCAGAGAGTCTTACCCAAAATGGAGTGGAAACCAGTTTGCTTCTGGTGCCCTGGTTATCCTAAAAGCATTGACTAGTAGCCATTCTGGCTAAACTTCATGTTTTGTAATATGAGAGGCATCCTTTTCTCAATACGTGTCTTCATAGAACGTCTTGTTTCCTTCCAGGAACATGAAGTGGAGAAAATGTTTACCTTGAAACCAGGCCGCCTCCCCCCTGCTGATGTCAAGAATATCATTTTCTTCGTCCGACCGAGGCTAGAGCTAATGGACATAATTGCTGACAATGTGCTCAGGTATTGTAAGCTTGGCATTCTACCTTCTGCAGTCTTCTGCAACAGAGGCTGCACTGACTTGTGCTGGGTGGGAAGATCTATCCTGTCCTTCCTCTGGCTGTAAACAGTCCTGCTTTGGCTAAGCCAGAAGTGACAGCAGCAAGATCCAACACAGCAGCAAGATCCAAGAAGTTGTGACTTCTTATAAAGCAGGGAGCGTGCATGTAAGAAGGGAGTGCCATTTAAGTGCAATAAAGATGGGAGGGGTGCTGAACGCTTTCCCCCCCCCCCCATACTTTCCCCCTGAAACTGCTTCTCTCCTGGTGGAGATGACTTCCTGTCTGAGAGTCCCACTTCAGATCACTTCTGTCCCCACCTTTAATGGCACTCAATGGCAATCTGACATGCCTTCATATCTAGTTTGGCATTCAGCAGAGCAAGATGGAGCCTGCCTTTCATTTCTACGTGGGAGAGATCATACAGGCCCTTCCCACACAGTCATAATTCACTGCCCAGTAATTTGGACACTAAAGTACAGCCAACCGCCTTCCCAAACAACAGCAAGAGGCTGCTGACCCTGGAGCAGAGCTGCTTGTGTGTACCAAAGGTCAACCGCTCATGAAGGAGGTGGGTTAACGAGTTCTGGTTTGTGGAGGGGAATCAAGAATGGTCTCCGTCTTTGGGCCTGAAAAAATGGAACCAGTGCAATGGGAATTGATGGAAAAAGAACTGAAACTTCTTCCCAAAAAACTGTCCATGTAGAATGTATTGTCGAAGGCTTTCACGGCCGGAGAACGATGGTTGTTGGGGGTTTTCCGGGCTGTATTGCCGTGGTCTTGGCATTGTAGTTCCTGACGTTTCGCCAGCAGCTGTGGCTGGCATCTTCAGAGGTGTAGCACCAAAAGACAGAGATCTCTCAGTGATCTCTCAGCTGCTGGCGAAACGTCAGGAACTACAATGCCAAGACCACGGCAATACAGCCCGGAAAACCCCCAACAACCACTGTCCATGTAGAAATTGGTGAATGTGTGCCTTTTGTTCAGAATGGCTGATAATGATAATCTGTGCTTATATACTGCTCTTCTAGATAGATCAGTGTCCCACTCAGAGCGGTGAACAAAAATCATTGTTATTATTGTTCCCACCTAACAGCTTGGGAGCTGGAGCCGAGAGGAGCAGCTTGCCCAAGGCCTTGTGCTAAGCACATGGCAGTAGTGGGATTTGAGTAGTAGGGTATGAGCTTCCGTGAAATTTGTGTTAGGGTATGAAAGCTCATACCCTACCACAATTTTTGTTAGTCTTATAGGTGCTACTGGACACTTGCTCTTTTCTACTGCCAAAGTGTGTAGTGTTTAAATTAATATGGGGTAATTCTGGCTGTTGTTACAGCAAGCAGCTAGCATCTATCTCTCGCCTAAATAAGCTTTGCGTTCTACTGAAAATTACCAAGAGTCACATACTGATGAACATATTAGGTGCCACAATGAACTTTCTTGGCACTCTGGGATTTGTTGAGCCCTCCCTTGTATTGGCCCCTTATCTGGGGTTCCAATGTTGAAGGCTACTGTATTAGGTTAGTCTGTTACCTCTCTTAAAATCTCTTCTTGTCTCTTTCCAGTGAAGACAGAATCCGTTCTCCGCAAAGGGATTTCCACATCCTGTTTGTGCCACGTCGCAGCTTGTTGTGTGAGCAGCGGCTGAAAGATCAGGGCATTCTGGGTGCCTTCATTCATAGAGAGGAGTACAGCCTGGACCTTATTCCATTTGACGGAGACCTGTTGTCCATGGAGTCTGAAAGTGCCTTTAAAGTGAGTATCTGTTTCTTCTAATAAGTAGTAAATGTCAAAGTGGCTTTGCAGACTGAGCACCAGATAGGAGTAGTGTTGAATCCATCATTTGCACCCTATATATATATATAGGCTCATTGTTGACTGGGGTCCAAATTAGAACCAGCTCTTTGTATGTTTTCCAAATGCAGGAAGAGGGGCTTGAATTGCAAGAAAAGAGATCTAGCTTAGATACTGTGAATAAGGCCTTAATAAACATCTTAATAAAACAACTTAATAAAAGTTGGCCAGTGGAATTTGCTCTTTCCTTGGAGTATTTTAAGAGGTGGCCAGGCAAATGTCTGTGGTTCTTCAGCTTTAACAGATTCTGCTTCACTGGAGGATTGGATGATTTACTTAGATTATAGAATTACTCAGGTAATAGAACTCCGCTGTACGAATGGCATAGAGAGATCCTTGGTACAGAGACTGTAGACTGTACTGGGTAATGGGTACTGTACTGTACTGGGTACTGTCTGTTGGTGTGATTGTGTTCCTACTGGGTAGTGTCCGTGTCATTAAGTATGTCCTGTTTAATTACTTACGCTTTGTTTCAGCAATGATTCATCTCTGTGTTTGTATTTTGTTGGAGGGTGTGTATTCAGCGTGACTGCACCAGCTTAAGGAGGATCCACAAAGAGTCCACACCTTGTTAGTTTAGCAAAGGTGTATAATACAGTTTATTTATAGGTGGATAAAGAGCAATATATACAAGTTTACAGTCCAGAGAGACAAAGTGCTTCGCCTACACCTGGACTAGCAAGAAGCCCCAACCATACTGTACATGGTAGCTATATATACATGTAGACACCCAATCAGATACATGCATGAGTTTAGCTGAGTCATTCACTTCATGGTCTCCTGACCCTTATGTTAACCATCTGACTCTATGTCACCTGATGTGTCTACCTGTCATACTGATCGTTCTGATCTAAAGCCTCTGCACACTGGCTTTTGACACTTAGATATCAACACTCCTCCAAGCCAGTATGAGAGCAGTTTAAGGCATCACGTAATCGTTCAAATGGTACAGCATACAAACTTTTAGTAAACATGTCTGCAATATTGTCACCAGATGTACATCTAAACAATCTTATGAATCCTTGCTCTACAGCACATCTTACGTTCAAATACCTGATTAAGATGTGTTTACTGCGTGTTTTGGTTCCACCATCTTGGGCTAACTGTTGTGCTGCTGTATTATCTCCATAAACAGCAATAGGTACTGCACAATGCAGTTTCATGTCAGACATGAGCTGTTGTATTACTTCCAGCTCTAAGATACCTTGACTCATGGCAGCGACCTCTGCCTCACACGATGAATGTGCCAACAAAGACTGTTTTAATGTCTTATGTGCAATGAGAGCACCTCCTACAAATATGGCTAGTCCTGTAGTGGATTTACCGTCAGGGCGATCTGCCCAACTAGCATCACAAAACATAGTGATCTGCATAGGTTCAGTGGCTTTTAGAACCAAAGAGAAATTGAGAGTAGCCTTAAGATATTTCAAGACGCGTTTTGCTGCTATCCAATCCCTATGGAAAGGCTTAGCACACCTTTGGCATAGCATGTTTACTGCTTGTGTTATATCTGGACGGCCCCAACATGAGAGATACAAAAGACTGCCCACCAATGACTGATATCTTTGTACATCTTCCCAGGGAAAATCATCTGGCTCCCTGATATACCCTGTAGTCATAGGAGTGGACACACCATGTGCTTCAGTTAATCCATACTCTGAGAGCAACTTTGTAATTTTATCTCTCTGATTCAGTTGGAAAAATCCATCCTCAGTTTTGGACACTTGCACTCCCAAATAATTGGAGATAGGACCCAAATGTTTCACTTTGCAAATATCCTTGGCTATTTGTTTAAACCAACATAATTGTTCTGCTGTTTCATATAGACACAATATATCATCTACAAAAATAAGGAGTTGGACTTCTGAACCTCCTACCATTTTTGTAAAAATGCAGGCATCACCTTTGCCCTGCTCAAAACCTGCTGCTTTTAGTGATTGTGACAGGTATTGAAACCAAGCTCGTGCTGATTGACGCAACCCATACAAGGCTCGGTTTAGTTTGAGCACCATATGTTTATTTGACACCTCATACCCTGGTATCTGCTCCATGTATAAACATTCCTGTATAGGAGCATGGAGATAGGCTGTACAAACATCAAAATGATCTATGTTTTTGTGTTGAGCCCCTGCCTTACATAAGGCTAATTTTACTGTTTCAGGCCTAACAGTAGGAGAAAATACCTGGTCATAGTCTTGGAATTGTACCTGAGAGAAACCACGGGCTACTAAGCGAGCTTTCCTCTGCACATTACCTGAGGGAAGTCGTTTCACCTTATACAGCCACCTACAACCAATAATATTTGTGTCTTTTGGCTTAGGTACAACTGTGAACACTTCATGGTCAGTTAGAGACTGATATTCGGCCTTCATGGCCTCGAGCCAAGCCTTTTTCTCTTCCCCCTCATAAGTGAGAAGCTCAGAATAATTAGCTGGCTCTTTAGCCAGCACACAGTTTGCTGCAGCTTCAAAACCATACCTTTGAGGTGGGACACCTTTATTAGGACGACTAGACACACGTATAGGAGGACTAGACCTCTGTGCGTCCTGTGTTACCTGCCTGGCTGGAGAACTAATCTCCTCTTTCACACTCACGTCCCCCTCTGGACTTGTTTCAGGCATTTCATCGGTAACTGGCAACACAATCTGGCTTTCACTCTCATACCCGTGAAGCCTTTTCCAACTTCCATGCTCACATATACTAGCAGACCTGCTGTACGATACCTTTTTGTTTTCATTTGTAAACCTGTAGGCCTTCATGCCACTCTGGTATCCAATGAATATCATCTTAGAGGCTTTTGGGCCCCCTTTTCTACGCTGTTTTAAAGGGATATGCACCCAAGAAGTCATGCCAAACACCCTTAGTAACTTTAGGTTAGGGTCCCTGTTGAAAAGTAACCTAAAAGGTATTTCATTCACAGCACGGGACCACAGACGATTTACCACATAACAGGCACAGATAATTGCCTCAGCCCAGTAAGTTTTTGGCAAACCAGCATCAGCTAACATAGCAGCCATTTTTTCTTGTATAATGGCACCATGCCTTTCTGCCAGACCATTTTCTTGTGGCACACTTGTATTTGCTACCCTGTGCAAAACACCATATTTATCACACCAGTGAGAGAATTGTGCAGACATGAATTCCCCCCCTTGGTCAGACTGGATGGCCTTTATGTCCAGCCCCAACTGTTTTTGTACCCTTTTTGCCCAAACCTTAAACAAATCAAACGTTTGAGACTTGTGTTTCATAACATACAGCCATGAGTACCGGCTAAAATCATCTGTTAGGACCAGGGCATAACAATTTTGAGAATGGCTTTTGGGGAATGGACCAATCAGATCCATGTGTATTAATTCAAGTGGCTTTGTAGACACCCGGCCACTTTTCTTAGCTACAGGGAATGCCTTTGTTTTGACTGCTTTGCAAACAGTGCAGTCTAGGAACTCTGAGCAGCTTGACACCTTTTCTCCCTTTAGGAGTGTTAGAGTTTTGTTTATAACCCCAAAGCTAGCGTGCCCTAAACGCCTGTGCAATAAATGCACACAATTGTCATGGCTACACTTGTTTGTAACCGTGTCAGCCTTTGCCTGCCTATTCTCTACAATATAAACATTGTTTCTCAGTTCCCCAGTAACAAGAACTTTGCCAGCTTTGCTTATTTGGCATTTGTCCCCCACAAACCGGACCTCAAACCCCTTTTGGGTCAACCTACTTACTGATAATAGATTATGGTCCAAAGAGGGAACACAATATACAGGCGCAAAGTCCTCCTCCAGAGCTGTAAACCGTACAGCTCCCATGGCGCTGACTGGAGATTCTCTCCCATCTGCCAACAACACGGACTGCAGGTTGCTTCTTTGTAAATCATACAGCACCTCCTCAGATCGGGCGAAAGAATCGGTAGCGCCACTGTCAACTGTCCACTGGGAATGCGTATTTACAGTAGATGCAGTGACCAGCCTCGCATGTTGATCTGGAAACCGAGGCTCCTGTACACGTCCTTGCTTCTGCTTCTGTTGTTTTCTTCTCCTGTCCGGGCAAAACCGACGAAGGTGAGAAGTGGAGCCACAGCTGTAACACTTTCTCACGGCTGCTGCTGACAGCTGGGTGACCTCACGCTGCTTGTTAGCAACTCCTCCGCCGTCAGTAGCTGAAACCCCTCGATGGGCCCCTCCGTCTGCTCGTTGCTCCGTCCTTGAATGCCAGCCCCCGTATGTTGAAACACGAGCCTCTTCCTCAAGAAGACGAGACGTAACATAGGAATAAGTGAGTTTATCTGGCTCCAGGCTCTCAAGGCTTGCAATAAGAGGAAAATATACATCAGGCACACTTGATAATAGAATGTATGCCTTGTCAGAGTCCTCCGTGGGCTTTCCACGAGCAGCCAGTTGCTGGAAACATTCCGTCAAACTGTTTATATGCTTCTGCATGCTCTCCCCCGGCTTGAGAGCAAGTCTGTAGAGGCGACGTGTCAGCATAATTAATGACCCTGCAGACGTTCTTGCATGTATCAGCTTCAAATCTTGCCAGGCATTTGAACTAGTAGCCGAGTCCCTGATGTGAAGCAATTGGTCATCTCCCACAGCCAGCACGATATGAGCTAAAGCACGCTCATCTGCAATCTTTTCCGCATCATTGGGGGCTGCTGGGGGGTTGCTGACACTTTTCCACAGCCCCTCTCTCTTTAGAAAATGCTCCATACGCAACGACCAAACGGAGTAGTTCACGGAGGTCAGCTTCTCCACCAACACGACCGTACTCTGTGCCATACTTGCTTCTGCACCGGTCTGAGGGAGCTCGTTTGCCTCCTCCTCCTCCTGGTCACTGACACTTTCCACCGCCAATAATTCCTCCTCCGAGGGATCGCGGCCGTCAGGTGCCAACATCCACCACCGACTCTGTTGCGTCTCTACTTCAGTAGAGCCTCCTCAGCAGCCTCCTTGGCGCAGTCTATCTGGGCCCATAACCCTGTTGGAGGGTGTGTATTCAGCGTGACTGCACCAGCTTAAGGAGGATCCACAAAGAGTCCACACCTTGTTAGTTTAGCAAAGGTGTATAATACAGTTTATTTATAGGTGGATAAAGAGCAATATATACAAGTTTACAGTCCAGAGAGACAAAGTGCTTCGCCTACACCTGGACTAGCAAGAAGCCCCAACCATACTGTACATGGTAGCTATATATACATGTAGACACCCAATCAGATACATGCATGAGTTTAGCTGAGTCATTCACTTCATGGTCTCCTGACCCTTATGTTAACCATCTGACTCTATGTCACCTGATGTGTCTACCTGTCATACTGATCGTTCTGATCTAAAGCCTCTGCACACTGGCTTTTGACACTTAGATATCAACATATTTATGTTGTTTTTCAAATTTCTGCGAACCATACCCTTGTTCAGGGCTTTTTTTCTGGGCGCGGAGGGCCATCTCAACTCCCCTCTGTCTGGAGATCGGGGCGGGCACCAGCCCATGTGACCATTTTCAAGAGGTTCCAGAACTCCGTTCCACTGTGTTCCAGCTGAAAAAAAGCCCTGCCCTTGTTCATTGTTCATTGAATGTCCTTGCTGTTGATCGTATTGACTTGCACTGTGTAATCCACCTTGAGTCTCAGTGAGAAAGACGGATTATGAAGAACATAAATAAATGAAAACTATTCCTGTTAAAATGAGTATACATCATAAATTTCTTACCAGCATTCTCATATAATTTTTCTTGTGTAGGAATGTTACCTGGAAAATGACCAGACGAGCCTCTATCATGCAGCAAAAGGTCTCATGACCCTACAGGCGCTCTATGGAACCATCCCACAGATCTTTGGGAAGGGGGAATGTGCACGGGTAAGGAAGACCTGAGATGTCTGCCTTCATGAGCAGCTAACTCAGTCTGGCTTCTTTTGTGCAAATTTCCTGCAAGTGAATATAGGAAGCTGCCTTATACCAAGTCAGACCATTGATTTATCTTGTTCGTTGCCTACTCTGACTTGGAGCAGCTCTCTAGGGTCTCAAACTGATCCCTCTTTGATGAGTGAACATATGAAATGGTCATTTATCAAGACAGACCATTGATGGTTCTTGTTCAGTAGTCTCTACTCTGACTGGCAGTGGCTCTCTGGGGTCTTTACCCAAGATCCTTTAACTGGAGATGTCACCAGTTGAACCTATGACTTTCAGCTTGGCAATTATGTGCTCTTCCGCTGAGCCATAAGACCTCCACTTTGTGTGGACTGCTTTAGTCACAACAGTTTACATGGAATAGCTTGGGTTTTGAGTTATATTCAGCGGCTGGCCTTATACATTCTGTATCTACATGTAAAAGCAGGGAATTTTGATTAATCTGCCCATCTCCTGGATACTAAGGAACACCTATCAGATTGAGTCTGACTCCCCCCACCCCCAAGGAAGATGATATAACTAAGTCCTAGAGCTTCTCTGACACAGCAGAATGAGAAATGCATTTTTTTTTATTTTTGTTGCTGTTGTAGTAGTAACCACTGCTTGTATCCAGGTCATCACCTCTTTGGTTGTTTTTGTTTTTTTTAAAAAACAGCATGTGGCAAATATGATGATCAGGATGAAGCGAGAATTCTCTGGAAGCCAGAATCCAGTATTTCCAGTCTTTGATACTTTGCTGCTGCTTGACCGCAATGTGGACTCGATGACTCCTCTGGCCACGCAGCTGACATACGAAGGGCTTATTGATGAAATATATGGCATTCAAAATAGTAAGTACGTATCTGTGGATAGAATGTAATCACATGACCGTGTCTGTTTGGACGAACAGTGCCTTATTACTCAGGAAGTAGGCGGCCCTGTCTTTGATTAGCCCATGTACTCATTCCTCACCTCCCAATCTCTGCAGAACCGTTCTGTTCCCCAGGGAATTCTTCAGTCTCCCTTTCCCCCCCCA
Organism: Eublepharis macularius; assembly: GCF_028583425.1. Classification (NCBI taxonomy): domain Eukaryota; kingdom Metazoa; phylum Chordata; class Lepidosauria; order Squamata; family Eublepharidae; genus Eublepharis; species Eublepharis macularius. The sequence continues at coordinate 70,104,905 of NC_072802.1, read as the reverse complement.
GATACAGCTTCTGTATATCTGCCTGGGATTTTAGGGTAATAGGGAGGGCAAGAATGTTAGGGTCTTGCGAAACTTGTTGCCATGGGAATCTGTACTTGTCCAACAAAATAAATGATTTCATTGAAATTTCTGGAGAAATATGTTGTTTTGTTCAGGCAGTATGGGTGGCGTTCCAGTGGTATTCCCGAAATGAGAGAAAAGGGAAGGTAGTAACTTTTACAGGACTGGTTTGCGTTGTAAAGTGTTAAAACTGCCCCTTCCAAAGAATCAAGAGTTTGCTGACCACATCCTGTCACTCCTGTTGCATTGCTAGTGGTAGCAGCAGGATTAGCTGGGTTGTGATGCGATTTTTTTTTTTTGGCAGCATATGTGAAACTCCCACCTGAAAAGTTTGCTCCCAAGAAGCAGGGGGAGGGCGGCAAGGACCTCCCTACGGAGCCTAAGAAGCTGCAGTTGAATTCTGCTGAGGAGCTCTATGCAGAAATCCGAGACAAGAACTTCAATGCTGTCGGCTCTGTGCTGAGCAAAAGGGCCAAAATTATCTCCGCAGCATTTGAGGTAATGGGGCTGTAAGCAGTGGTATTCCTCACTTAAAGTTCACACGGTACAGTCACCAGACCCAGGTGTCAGGTCCGCATTGTTGCTTCAATGCCAGCCATTCTTAGAGGGAAAGGAGAGATGGTGGAAGGGTTCTATGTTGCTACGTTCTTTCAAAAAATCGAAATTCTGTCCTTAAGCAGTCTGTATTTTGCAACCCCTATTGTTTGTGCAAATAGATCAGATTCAGTATAATTAACTACTTTGTATAATAGATTTTGGTTTTACTATTCAGAATGTTGCGTGAGGCACTAAAGTAGTTGGGAGTCTTAATTCAGCCACTGCTCTGTCTTCTGAGAATTCAGCTCGCACTACAAACATGCTTTCAGGCGTATCTTAGCAGTCATAAGAAATGTTTGAAGAACAGTTGAGGTTCTCAGGAAACAATTCTGTATCCAATATCATATTCAGTTATTTTTCTGTTTGTTTATTTATATCATTTATAGTCTGCCTTTCTCACTGAGACTCAAGGTGGATTACATAGCGTAAGATTAGTACGTTAGTATCAAGGATATTTCAATAAAAACATCATAGGGTATATAATGCAAATTTACAAAGATGTAACATCTGCAAAAATCCAATATGGAGTTGAAGAAATGCAGAAACAGAGCATAAGCAATTCTAAGACTGATGTTAAATGACATAGAACTACTCAGTAGGATCCTATTTAAAGCAACAGATAGTACATAGTGGTGAAGTCTGTGGTCCCTGTCTCTCTATTGAAGCATCTCTTTGAGACCGTCTTCCCACGTAAACTCACAGTTTCAGGTGAGAAGTTCTGTTGATCTGTAGTAGAAGAGCAAGATTTGGGTCCAGTACCACCTTAAAGACCAACTAGATTTCCAGGGTCTGAGCTTTGGCTCTCAAAAGCGCATACCCTGGAAATCTGGTTGGTTTCTAAGGTGTCACTGGATCAGGCACATTTTCACAATACGGTATATCTCAGCTTCATGGAAGCCTTACCATGAAATATTGTGCCTTTTGTATTTGAGTCCATGTTTATCGTACAGATATTTCAAGCACTGCCACTTACACAAAATGCTGTCTTGCCCACCACCATTCCATAGTGCCTAAAAAGTCGCGTTTTATATTGTTGAGCTGTGCCACCCTGGGGTGTGTTCAGCATTTCTGCATTTCCTTCTGCCTCTCTGAAGAGCTGGGCAAATGCACTTGCCCGTGAAACAGCGGACCATGTACGTTTCATAATTGGCACATTAGTGCTTTACATTGGAAGGATGCGAGGTTGAATGTAATAGGTGTTAATGAAATAGCAGCCTGAGAGTAGCAGAGGGCCTATTAATGGTGGGGTTTCATTATTGCCTTCCTGCCTGGGCTCGCCATCAAGATCATTTACACTTAAACCAAGTTCTACTTCTAAAGAAATGTTGGAGGTGGGGGGGGGGGAAGATTTCTGTATCTAGCATCTATACAAGTATACAAACTTCTGGATTATTTTTATTCATAGGTCATTACATACTTCTGGCAGTCAAGCCCTTAGAATTTAGTTCGGTGTTTCCAGCCATCGCTGAGATACAATTTTCTGTCTATCTAGGAAACATTGTTAAGAGTTATCAGTGGAAAATTTCTCACATGGGGCTGATTATATTCCAGTAATTGGGGTGTGTATCCAGTGCCTGTTTGTCCTAAGAGCCCACGTGTGAGTTACAGTATATCCTTCTGATTTTATCCTACTACAGTGCTGTGAGGAACATTATGCTAAGAGAGTCTTCTTGCCTTTCTGGGGGCAGGTATTCAGATCTAACCCCCCCCCTTGTTTCCCATTGCAGTTGCTCTGTCTACTGCACTGCACTGATTCGCTATTAGACATTAAAATGCAGATCCTGACATCTGAAATAGACCTTAGTGCAACAGTCAAAAATTCCACACCTTAGTGCCAGGTGGAACATAGAGAAAGAACCAGTTTACAGGAAAATCCAAACACTTTTTAAAAAATGCAAATGTTAAAAATACCCCAAATGAAGAAGCATTGTCTGTGCATATAGGGATGCTGCAGTTTTTAAAACCGCCAAACAGAATCTCAGAACACGGTAGCGTGAGATTTCATTGAGCCATTTTTGTTGCTTGTTTGGGTTGCCGCCTGGCTGGAGGTGGTCTGGAGCACACAGCCCATGGCAGGCTCTTTCTACTCCAAGCCTCCCCTGAACAGTTAGTCAGGGGGGAGAGAGAAGGCCCCTCGCTCATTGCAGTGAGCTTTCCAGGGACCAGTAACAGAGGGGGGGAATCTGATGTCCTGGCAGATCCTTCACTTGTAACATACACAACTGAGGGAGCTAACTAGACATTACAGCATCAGCAAGTCCAATCTGTGGATGCTGATACCATTTTAGAGAAGAATTTGGCCACTTAAAAATGCTGTGAAGGCTCAGCCCTGATTGGGCCTGCAGCACGATTGGACCTGGCGTTCTTGTGCCTCACCCCACCATGTACCTGTTTTAGCAGTTTAAAAAGTGCGTGGAGGGGAAGAAGGTTGCCTGGTCCCACAATGGTTCCAATCAGGGCCAGGCCTTTGTGGCATTTTAAATGGTCAAATTCTTCTCTAAATTAGCATTGGCGACCACAGGTTAGATGCATGGATGCCGTAACATCTAGTTTGGCCCTGGAACATTCATGAAAAGTGGATGCAGTTGGTACAATCAGAGCCACATACTGGCATATATTTGGCGATTTTATGTGCAGCAAAACTGATAGTGGGTATTTCCATCTTGGACAGAAGTTAGTGATGTTCTCATAGAAAAGAACTGAGGTGCGGGGAGAGGGATTTTTCCCACCAACACAGCAAAACTCTTTTTGCAAACTGTGTATGTGTGTAAGTGGCGATTAACCCTGCATTTTAACTGCTGGGTTTATTTTCTTAGGAGAGGCATCACGCTAAAACAGTTGGAGAGATCAAACAGTTTGTCTCGCAGCTGCCACACATGCAAGCTGCAAGAAGCTCTTTAGCAAATCACACTTCCATTGCAGAGCTCATCAAAGACATCACTAGTGAGTATTTACTTAAAATACACTCATCCCGTCTTTCTCCTAAAACGTGACTCAAGACAACTGTTGGTTGTTGCAGTTACGAACCTCGTGTGTGGAAGGGTGGGCCTAAATCAGTTTTGATGCGTGCCATTTAAACGAGCTGCCAGCAACCTGACCCTGTTAACGTTGCGTCCAGACACACACAACATAACTGACTCTTATTTTTAAATGCAGTTTGTTCATTTACTGTTTAAGGATTGGTTTTTCACTCTCTTTTTTCCTCTAAGCTTCCGAAGACTTCTTTGATAATTTAACAGTGGAACAAGAGTTTATGTCAGGCGTAGACACTGACAAAGTAAGTGGAAACAGTTTAAACCTCTGTGTAAATATTGTCGAAGGCTTTCACGGCCGGAGAACGATGGTTGTTGTGGGTTTTCCGGGCTGTATTGCCGTGGTCTTGGCATTGTAGTACCTGACGTTTCGCCAGCAGCTGTGGCTGGCATCTTCAGAGGTGTAGCACCCAAAGACAGAGATCTCTCAGTGTCACAGTGTGGAAAAGACCTGCCAACATCTTCTCCACACTGTGACACTGAGAGATCTCTGTCTTTTGGTGCTACACCTCTGAAGATGCCAGCCACAGCTGCTGGCGAAACGTCAGGAACTACAATGCCAAGACCACGGCAATACAGCCCGGAAAACCCACAACAACCATCTGTGTAAATAGTTCATTGTTGACTGCTGTCCAAGCTAATGCCACTTGGAGTTTTTTCTCCATTTCAGCTTCCAAGTTGCAGCAGGTTTGGGAGGGCGGGGGTGTGCAGCCACATGATTTAGGCTATTTGTGTTCCAATAATCTTTTCCCAGAATGCTCTTTCCCAAACCTTTTTTTCTAACCTTTATAGGGAGGGGACAGTCCAAGTGGGGTATTAGGTGTTCTGGACAGGAAGGTGCACATTATCCAAAGTCCTGCCCCTGTCAGTTTCATTTTCCTTCTTTCTGCCTCTTGCAGCTTCCATTTTCTCTGCTATGCCATCATACAGCTTTTTCAGACTTAAAAAAAGTTGATAATAGCTAGATCACTATAGCATTATGATGATCTATTGCAACAGTGTACTAAGTCTGCTGAATTCTCAGCTGTCATTGTTTTAAATAAGTCTCTAGCCCGTTTTGTTGCAGGCATCACCTTTCCTCTTATATTTCCACAACAGAAAGGGTTAGAAGAATCTTTTTTTTAAAAGCATTGAATTCAGAAGAACTAGTTATTTGTAACTGGTTGGCCACTGTGTGAGACAGGGTGCTGGACTAGATAGGCCGCTGGTCTAATACAGCAGGGCTCATCTTATATTGCAGCAGATCTTTATAACACTACAACAATCTGGCTATTATCAATTTTTATAAAAGCCTGCTACGGAACTGGGGGGAAGGGAGGTGTTGCAGCCAAAGGGGGCTGGTGCAAGGAAAGTGTAGGACAACAGCTGTGTGGATGCTATGTTGCTCTATGAATGTCTGTATTTGCAGACGCCATGAAAGTTACACAGAGAATCATCTTGTGGAAGAAGCTCTAGTCTTCCCAGTGGCGAGGGCAGAGGTAGACTCACTTGAAGGGGGTTCTTTACTGGAGTTTGTCTTTGTTGCACAGTAATTTCTGGAATCAAAAAGTCTTTGTCCTTAAATCACATTTTCCTGCAAACCAGCTCAGGTAGTCAGTGGGTCTGGTTGAACATTTGGCAGTTACTGTTCTAGATAAACACCTGGGCCATGATGGTTTCAGTTTGATGCAAAATGCTTCTGATCCAGGGTGTGTGTGTGTGTGTGTGTTCCTTGCTCCTTTATGGCGGTTTTAAAGATGATCCCTGAATTACTTTTGAGTCTCTTTTAGAAATTTGCATGGTTTTGTTTGACAATTTGCATTTTTCTCATTAGGTCAACAGTTACGTTGAAGACTGTATTGCCCAAAAGCATCCCCTGATCAAGATATTAAGGCTTGTTTGTCTGCAGTCAGTATGCAATAGTGGGCTGAAACAGAAGGTCCTGGATTATTACAAGAGAGAGATTCTGCAGGTTAGACTTACAAAAAGTCAAAAGTAGGAACCTGTTGGGAAGATCTTATGTACAGCAATCAGTGAGGAAGCTCAAGTACTTATCCCTGCAGGATTGGGTGGGTATCCTATGTTAGAACGAATAACAGAAGACAAGCTTTGCCCTTGTAAAGATCTTCCCATACCCTCTGGTTATTTGCTTGGGTATGCTTGTTTTAATTGAAACAAGATTGCTTGTTTAAATTTACACTTTTAGCTGTAGTACTCAAAACTTCCATCATATATAGTTTGTGAATTAAAATCTCAGTGAGCCAGAAGCTGGTGGTATCCAAACCAGTTCAGTATTTGGAAAAATCTTTCCCCCCCCCCTACCTTCTTGCAGAATGTCTGTGTGTGTGTTCAGCAATTTAACAACAGTGCTACATACAGTCTATAAAATATAATACTGCCAATACTGTTTTTGCTACAGACTTACGGCTATGAGCATATTCTGACCTTAAATAATCTAGAAAAGGCTGGGCTCTTAAAGCCTCAGACAAGCGGAAGAAACAACTACCCAACAATTCGGAAAACTTTACGTCTGTGGATGGATGATGTCAATGAACAGGTAAATGGGTAAATTGAAGCTTTATTTTTAATTGTGTTGCTGTGGAGGTACACTCTCCCTAATCTCCACAGCGTGTGTGGGTAGATTTTATGTCAATAAAATAATAAATTTTTGTAATTTTTTTCTCTTTTCCCTTGTACAGAATCCTCATGATATTTCCTATGTATACAGTGGCTATGCTCCTCTAAGTGTACGCCTGGCACAACTGCTTGCCCGGCCAGGGTGGCGAAGCATAGAAGAAGTCTTAAAGATGCTTCCAGGACCTCACTTTGAAGAACGGCAGCAGTTGCCTACAGGGCTTCAAAAGAAGCGTAGGTGTCTTTGAACACACCATTTGTGTTATAGTATCAATCTGGAAAAGTTTGACTTAAGCTGTTTCCACACAGAGGTTTTGCTCTGATTCGTCATCCAGAGCAGCCTTTTTGAAGCATACACATGATATTGCCCCCTAATTATCCACTTTTCATGTTTTCCCCGTTTCGCTGTACTTTTTCCAAATCAGGTCTGGTATGACCGTTTTGAAAACATTGCAAATCAAAACATGCCTTTATTACCGTCAGTCTACTAGTTCCTCTGATTTTCCAGCTTTCACATTAAAAAAAAAAAGTAAACAGAAGCTGGACATTCAAAAGAACTAACATTGTAATGCTGTAGAGGTGTGTCAATTACCAACTTTTTTTAAAAAAGAAAAGCCCTCCAGCTTTGCTGGGGAGAATGGCAGCTGTGAGTGGCTGAGGCAGGGGAAACTGCCATGTGAGTCTCCATTTCCACTGCAAACACATCTGCAGTGGCAATGAAAGCTAAATAGAGGATAGTTGCCGTATGGAAAAGCAGTCTTGGTGCTGCTAACAAACCACATCTTTGCTCAAACCCAGCAGTCTCTTGGCAGTGCAGGACTTCATTTTCTTTTTTTTAAGCTGTTTTTACCCACCTTTTCACCCCAGTGGATACCCAAAGCAACTTCCAGTATTGTTGTCCCTCCTCAGTTTTCTCTTCACAATAATAACCTGTTGTGGTAAGTTAGAGTGAGAGAGTGGCAGAGTGGAGGTCTCCCAGAATGACACTAACCACTACACCATGATGTCTTCCTGGTGCGTGCATGCAGACACACACAGAGGCTTCCTTGCTGCTGCAGGAGGAAATATTGCACACGCATTCTTTTGCTCCAATCAGTGACTGAACTAGGGAGCCTGCAAACGCAAGGACATTGTGGAGGCAATAGTCACATGCAGAGTTCTGGATTGGGCAGTGCTGGCAAGTGAAGTCGAGTTGTAGCTGACTTATGGCGACCCTGTGGGATTTTCAAGGCAAGAGAGGAAAGAAGTGGTTTGCCATGCCCTCCCTCTGTGCAGCAGCCCTGGACTCTCTTGATGGTCTCACATCCAAGTGTGTGTGAGGTTCCTAGTGTGTATATAATGATGTACGCCACTTTGAGTCTTCACTGGGGAGAAAGGCAGGGTCTAAAGTAATACTGACCGACCGTGCTTAGCGTCCAAGGTTTGACAAAATCCGGCTACCCTGGGCCATCCAGGTCAGGGCCTGAATGGGGTGCATAGGCACAAGCTGGTGAAGGCACATGAGTCCCAGTCATGTTTCTCTGTGTGTTTTCAGTGTCATTCATTTCAGTGCCATTTAGGCCCACTTAATTAAACTACGGATTTCACCCTATGTCTTTCATAATAGGTGCTATGTTCAACTTAACTATTCCTTTTGCTCCAGCTGCATTTGCCTCCTCATTTTTCCAGAGTGCAGCACAGCTTCTTTTTTTCATTAAATAACAAGTCTGAAATTGGATCGGGGGTATGGCAAGCCTGTTCTGAAGTAAGTTTGTAATTCTTTCTCCTGGCAAACTTGCAGGTCAGCATGGAGAAAACAAAGTCACTCTGGTATTTTTTCTGGGTGGTGTAACGTATGCCGAAATTGCAGCACTCCGGTTTCTGTCCCAGATGGAAGATGGAGGCACAGAATATGTCATCGCAGCAACTAAATTAATCAATGGAACAAGCTGGATGAAGTCTCTGATGGAGAAGTTGGAGCCTCCACCTTTCTAGCACTAGAAATCTGTACAAAAATCACAGGGACTTTTCAGAGAGAGAGAGAGAGACGTTACGGTGTCTTCAAAAAGAAGCAGAGAAACGTACCGTAGATGGAAAATGACCTTTGGTATTGCCACTGGGTGCCATGCACGAGTCCTGCCATTCTTTTCTCCATGAAGTAGGACTTTGCTAGGAATCGATGCCTTTGAAAGAGAGACAGGGACAAGGACATCAGTGCAATCTTAGGCAGCGGTACATCCTTCTAAGCCCATTGTCTTCATTAGACTTAGACGGGTGTAAGTCTGCTTAGGAATGCGCTACATAGATTTCAGACTGACTTCTGAAATACAGGTAAGGGAGAAAATTGAACTTTTGAACGGGTCCTAACAGGCATCTATTAGCAACTTTCCTGGGCTATCCTTAATTTATTTGTGTATTAAGTAAAGTATTGCAGTTTCTGTACGTCATTTTGAGAGGGAGGGAGATTCCACAATCCCATGTGTCTCAGGAAGTTTTTCCAGTTTCCCACCTCTTACTGTTGTTGCCTTATTGCTCCATGTTCTGTCCCTTGATACCACGTTTACGCTTTTGCCCAAGAAATGTTGCCATCTTGGTAGAACGGTATGCTGCTGTGTTCCCCCTTGGGCCCCCAATGAATTTGTCTCTCACTGTTGTGTGTGCCAGAAACAAAAGTTTCCTTACAGCATGTTGTAAGATACCTAAATCACTCATTTAATGTCAATATTTCCTTAACAAGCTTCAGAGATCCTGTTGTAAAATTTACAATAAAGATCATGGAAGAGAGTGAGAAGATGATGGAACAATTTTGATGCCTGATTTTTCTTTTACTCTACTGTGAAGTCATAATTGTATTAAAAAGTACCTGTTTTGAAGGTGTTAGAAATCTCTTGGTTTGGGAAGATAATGTGCATTCTAAAGATGTACCTCAAACTTGCCCAGCAGGTTTGAGCTGTTGGGCGGAAGTGAGACATAGGACATAAAGATAGATATTGAATGGTTTGGGATTTTCTCTGAAGAAAAAGTAACCACTGCAGTTGTATTTTCAATGAGTTACTGTTGTCAGTGAACTGGTTCACATCTGTTTTTTTGGAATAGATGGTAGAATTCCCTTGCACTTTGGCACATGCCCTGACGCCAGGGGAGGGAAGGCCTAAATACAGCTGTAGTCACTGACAATTTCCCTTCCTCCCTTAGCACCCCCCACTTTTCTCAGTAACCCCAACAGGTTTGTCCTCAACAGTTAATCTGTGTTGCCTTTCAAGTTCTGTCATGTCTTCCTATGTCCTCTGGGATATTCTAAATGCAGCATTCACTCAGGGTAAAGATTCTAACGTTGCACTGGTTAGAGCCATTTTTTTCGTGTATGCTTTTCAGTTTAGACACAGAGGTCACCGTTGGAAGTTTTATTACGGGATTCACACCTAACATCGCCTTTTTGTGCACTTAGAGAATTCATGCTTGAAAGATCTATGAGGGAATTCACTCTCTGCCTTACCTCCCCCACCCCGCCCCTTCCCCAATAATCTTCCCCATAAGAATGATTCCCACTTTGATTTCTACACATCTGAAGAAGTAAGCTATGACTTGGGAAACCTCACATTGAAATAAATGTTAGTGTTTAAGGTGCCGCTGGACTGTTGTTTGATTTGGCAGGTGAACTGTTTCTAATAGTTCTGGCCTGATTCCTGGGTACCAAACTGTCAAATCTCTTGGCAGTCACTTGGAGGAGAGGAGCCAAGGAGGAACCATTAAGCGGCAAAGGGTTTGTCTGGGTTCAGCAGAACTGCTATCAGTAATGGAAGATCTGAGCCCAGCAGCACCTTAAAGACCAACAAGGTTTACGGGGTATAAGCTTTCGAGAGTCAAATTGTGTCTGACAAAGGGAGTTTTGACTCTGGAAATCTTGTTGGTCTTTAAGATGCTACTGGACTCCGATTTTACTCTTCTACTGCAGCCCAACATGGCTCCCCACCTGAAACTATGAGCAATGCAGTTTCCTAAACAAGAGAGCACTTGTGGGTTTCTGGGAAAAAGCTGGCAGCCCTTTGCCAAATCCCTGGAGGAGTAATTGCAGCGTAACAAGCCTCCTGCGCGGCTTGATCGTGATCTGTTTTTAGTGGAGGCCTTGCTCATCTCAAGGCTAATAATTCGATAACGAGTGCTTGATTAAATTTAGAGTCCATTCAGCAAGATATATCTTGTAGAAAGCCTGTACTTGCAGCAGAGATTTTTTCTTTGGAAATAACCAGAAGACAAGAAGCAACATTAAGAGCCCCAAATAACATTAGTAAAGGGTATGTTACCTGTCAGACAAAGGGTGTCTTCAGGCACACATAATCTGAGCTGTGCATCCACCATAGAATCATCCTGACCGTGTTTCATTTGCACAAACCCTCTCACAGATTAAGCTCTGGGGAAACTGATTATTTACAGCAAAAGCCATGTGTGCACAGTGTTGATTAAGGCAGTGACGCTGCTTCCATGTAGCTCTTGCTGCTGCTGCGAATGCAACAGAGCACTCACGCAGCAGTTTCCCCCATGCTTTCCTTGTTTCAGCCTTGTGGCCATCGTTTGCTTGCCACCACCAGAAGGCTTTTATCAGGCTTTTTTTTGGTTAAGTTTTTGACAGATGGCTATAGCAAAATAACTTTGTGTTGGAGCCTACATAGATTTCCACAGGCAAAAGGAGGGGACTCCTCACTCCTATAGGAGCCTAAAAAGCCTCTGAAATGCTGAGGGATCCCACATAATAGCTTGGGGGGGGGGAATTCAAGTCTTCTGCAGGAGGGGGTGGAGGGGGAAATCACACATACATCCCTTTGCACCCACAGAAATCTATGCCATATCAAAGCCATTATACTGATCTCTTGCAAGAGCTTTAATTTTTTAAAAAGTCTCTAGCCCATTTCCTTCCTTGCCTGCATACTACACATTTCCCCTTACAATTTCTTAATGAAAAGATCTACAGACTTTTTAAAAAATTAAAGCAGATTAGTGCATTTTTGCAATGCATTATTACAACATTACAGTGCTGTACTTACCATTATATTACCATTTTTTAAAAAGCTCTCTGTGAGAGTAGGGGTGTAAATGACCATGGGGGCCGAGGTAAAGAAAAATGAGCCAATGTGGGCAGGAGTTGCAAACGTTCATATCTTCCCATCCATATGCCATCTGAAGGCACTTGCAATCTTTTCACAAAGAGAGTATCAAACCAGACTTAGGAAAGTGCAGAAAAGCAGCAAAAAACACCAAAGCAGGACGAATAGAGGAGGATGGCACGTAGATGCTGCCAAACCCAGAATGGGTGACACCTTGAGTCCCAGGTGAGACCTCCTCCTCACCAGTAGCACTTCCATCTTGTCAGGATGTAGCTTCAGTTTATTAGCCAACACCCACTCCAGGCACCGGTTCAGGGCTTCTATAGCCTCCCAGGGATCAGCTAGAAGCGCAAGATAGACACGAGTGTCGTCTGCATATCACATGGGACTACGCAGTCATCTTTATTTATTTATTTGTGCTATTTATAGTCCATCTTTCTCACTGAGAAGGCTTATTACACAGTGCAAGTCAACACAACTGATGACTAGGACATCTAATAAACAATGCAATAGGGTTAGGAGTGCAGAAATTTGAAAATAAGCAGAAATCTGAAAAACAGCTGAAACAAAGCATAACCAATTACAACATATGTTAAATGATGCTGAAATGACATAGTAGGAGCATTCTTAGAGCAACAGACAGTATACAGTAGTATAGTCTACAGTTCCTATTCCTTTTCCTACTTGTTTCTATACTTACCTTAAGCATTTGCTGTGTGTGTTATGTATCATCAAGTCACCTCCGACCTATGGTGACCCTATGAATGAAAGACCTCTAAAACATCCTCTCATTAGCAGACTTGCTCAGATCTTGCAAACTGGAAGACATGGCTTCTCTTATTGAGTCAAGCCATCTTGCTTTAGGTCTTTCTCTTTTCCTGCTGCCTTCTACTTTTCCAGAAAACCTTGCCTTCTCATGATGTGACCAAAGTACAATACCTTCAGTTTTGTCATTTTAGCTTCGAGGGAGAATTCAGGCTTGATTTTACCCAGAACCCACTTACTTGTCTTATTCGGTATCCACAAAACTCTCCTCACCCCATTTCAAATGAATCAGTTTTCTTCCTGTTGGCTTTCTTTACCATCCAACTTTCACATCCATACATAGCTGTACTAAAACAAAAAAATATATACACAGTGACGTTTCTGAAAAATACACTTATTTGGGGAGGCACAGTTACAAACAACTGGAGTAACTAGTAACCTGGAAAAATAATTTTGCCTGTATGGTATTAATTTCCACTTTTAAAAAGAACTGTGAGCATTTCTTTGTGTGTTGTGAAAGCTGAGTGAAGGATTTGTGTATATCCTCTCTACGAACTGATTCCTGACCACACCTAGTCTATTAGGACAAGCAGCCTTGTAAATACAGCCTCGTTACGCCTGCCTCTTCAGATATCACAAGTGGAAGAAGATACAGTTCCATCATAAGCCTTTCGGTAAGCCAGACATTCAAGAGAGAGTCCGGAAACAAAAGCAAAGAACAACTCCAAGCAAATGCATTCATTTGTCCAGGGTAAGCAATTTCTCCCCATCAAATGTAATTGTTTTCCATTTAAAGTAAAATAATTATCGGATAACTCTGTTTTCTGATCTTATGACAACAGCTTGTATATATTTCGTCTAGGAGAATAGTCGTAAAACATATGCTGATACTGGAAATAATTAAAAGATTAATAAATAAATGGGTTCTAAAATGTCCCTTGTAGCTTTTAAAATTATTGAAGCTTGTGTGTTTTTTTAAAAGAGAAGTAATTCTTTAGATGAGCTCTAACCTGATTCAGGCTTTATTTTCACCTGTTCAGACGAAGTTAAAATTATCATCTTTTTAAAGTTTAAAAAATTATTTCATATATTTCCTATACATATATAATTCATCAAAGCAAAGATAGAATTTTGCAGGATTTAATAGGGCAACCAAGCATACACTTCCCAAACCTGCAGGCTGAAAAGCTGCATTCCTCTTACTTTTCCGAAGTTTAGGGACTGCTATAGCTTACTGTGTTGCACTGGTATTGATCTGACCGGGAATGGATTTTAAGCATTTGTCTCTCACACAGGTTATTTTTGGCAGAAGCAAAGAAGCAAGCCAAACAGTTTGTACTTACCCCCAAAATCATAAACAAAAGCCTTTATTTCTGCCCAGTCTGTCCATTAGAGGCAATTACGACATTAAATATTAAAGGGGGCTCCTGTGGAAAGAGAGGCGACTTTGATTAATGCGTTTAGCGGTTGTTAATGTACTATCAGCCATGCATCTAGACTCTCTCCCCAGCTCGTCCACTGGAAAAGGAACCGTACTTTGGTGGCCTCTTTTCCTCACATTAGGCCGTCCTCTTGCATCGCTCAGTAGTAGTCATCGTCTCTCTCTCTTTCACCATGCCTAATTTTTGAAGACTCATGATTTTTTGCAAACTGTTTTTTCCAAATCTGCCTAGATTACTGTTATTATTACTGACCTAAACACAAACCACTAACAGTTAGCAAACTTACAGAGCCATCCTAAGCAAAGTTACATCCTTCTAAGTTCAGCTCTATTTAGGATAGCAAGATTTTAGTCCGGTAGCAGCTAAGAGGAGGAGAAAGAGCCAAAGCAGGATTACAGCTGATCATCAAGAAGACAAAAGTAATAACTTCCGAGGAATTACACAGTTTTAAAGATGACAATGAAGAAACTGAAATTGTTCTAGATTTTCTATTCCTTGGCTCAATCATCAACCAAAAGGGAGATTGCAATAAAGAAATCAGAGGACTGAGACTTGGAAGAGCAGCTATAAGAGAGCTAGAAAAGATCCTTAAAGATAAAGATGTCTCTCTGGGAAGCAAGATCAAGATAATCCAAACTATGCTATTCCCAATTACTATGTATGGATGTGAAAGAGGGACAGTAAAGAAAGCTGACAGGAAGGAAATTGATTCATTTGAAATGTGGTGCTGGAGGAGAGTTTTGCAGAAATCATAGACGGCCAAAAAGACAAGAAGGTACTAGATCAAATCAAGCCTGAATTCTTCCTAGAAGCTAAAATGATAAAACTGAGGCTATTGTACTTTGGTCACATCATGAGAAGACAAGACTCTCTGGAAAAGTCAACAATGCTAGGAAAAGTGGAAGGCAGTAGGAAAAGAGGAAGACCTAAAACCGAGATGGCTTGACTCAATAAAAGAAGCCACGTCCTCCAGTTTGCAGGATCTGAGCAAGTCTGTTAATGATAAGACGTTTCGGAGGTCTTTCATTCATAGGGTCGCCATAGGTCAGAGGTGACTTGACAGCACATAACATACACACACACACAGCAGCTAAAAAACCAACAAGGGTTCCATCCAGAGTATAAACTTCCTGGAGTCAAATCGTATCTGATAAAAGGAGCTTTGACTCTCAAAAGCTTATACCCTGAAAAGCTTGTTTGTCTTTAAGGTGCCACAGGACTCAAATCTTGCTCTTCTACTGCAGTCCAACATGGCTACTCACCTGAAACTATCCGCTTAAGGTCACATTGTTAGAAAACTAACCTTAGGATTGCACTGCAATTTGCAGATGGCTCAGTTAATCCTGCCAATATCCATGTTATAATGCCCTTTTCGTCTCTATTACAGATCAGGCTGTCCCCATACATTTATCTGCACCGTCCTGCAAAGCCCACATCATGCAGGAGTCCTTCGCTGTCCACTGGCTGAAGGTGCTGAAGGAGCTTCTAGCTTTTGTGCTGTTCAGTTATACGGTGCTGTTTGGTGCCTTGTTGCTGGCTGGCTGGACCACTTATTTCCTGGTGCTTAAGTGACAGCCGTTCCTGCGCTCCATCTGCGAAGATAATAGAAGAAGCTGGCATGTCAAGCTGTAACTTGCCCTCTGATATTGACTTTAATTTTTTTCCCCTTGTTTGGGGTATTCTCTAAAACCCGCTCTCGTTTTCACCTTTTATGTTCCCCTTTTTCTGAGGATGTTAATGCAGTCGCTGAACTCAAGCTACCTGGAGAAAGAATGAAGAACTGTGCAATTATTCTCTGTTTTGAAAATCAATAAACTAATGACCTACGGGTCTTGTATCATCTTTGATATCTGGTTCAGATTAGAATGGCTTGTTTTGTTTTTTACTAATCAAAGAGCAGGCCGTAAGAACTGATATTCCAAAATGTCATGAAATCAATTCTATAAGTATATTTTAAAGTGAAATATAATAATACAGGGATTCAACTGTAGATCATGATTTTAAAAAGGAAAGAAAAGAAATCTACACTACCTCAGAAAGTGATCATATCTATTTCTTACAATCATTGTGATCTTTTGGGGGAAAGGTATGACACTGTATTCTCTAATCAATTATTTCTCACTTTTCAGATTTTTTAAAAATCAAGCATCAGATTATTCTAAGATTTCTTCACCAGATTCTAAGAAAAGATGAAAAATTGACACTTATGCATGTAAAAGCTTATGCTTAAAGTTCAAGATTTTATATTCTAAAACTCAGATCACAGTGGAAGTTACAATTAAAAATAAGCACTTCAGGTATGTAAGATTTGTTTATAATTTGACAAATTTTTAAGTTGCATAGCAGAGGTCTCTGTGTACTTCTTTCATGTTAATGGCCACAGTATTCAGAAATGTTAAGATCTACTGAGCTACCTGGTACATTATCAACTGCTTGTTAATAAAATATTAACAATAACAACAGTAACATTCAATTTCTATACTGCCCTTCAGGACAACTTAACTCAAACTCAGAGCAGTTTACAAAGTATATTATCATTGGTTGTTGTGGGTTTTCCGGGCTGTATTGCCGTGGTCTTGGCATTGTAGTTCCTGACGTTTCGCCAGCAGCTGTGGCTGGCATCTTCAGAGGTGTAGCACCTCTGAAGATGCCAGCCACAGCTGCTGGCGAAACGTCAGGAACTACAATGCCAAGACCACGGCAATACAGCCCAGAAAACCCACAACAACCATCGTTCTCCGGCCGTGAAAGCCTTCGACAATATATTATCATTATCCCCACAACAAACACCCTGTGAGGTAAGTGGGGCTGAGAGAGCTCTGAGAAGCTGTGACTATCGCAAGGTCACCCAGCTGGCTTTAAGTGGAGGAGTGGGGAATCAAACCTGGCTCTCCAGATTAGAGTCCTGCCGCTCTAAACCACTACACCATACCTACAAACAAATGGGCTCATTAATATGTGCAAATCATGGAAGTCACAATGCACCACACATTTATCTGCACCTGTTAATAACAATATAATAACATTCAGTTTATATACCGCCCTTCAGGACAACTTAATGTCCACTGAGAGCAGTTTATAAAGCATGTTATTATTATCTGTGGCCCACAAACATCATTAAACAAGTGTGGCAGTGCTCTGTGTTGTGTTGGGATGCTCTCCTTGATTTTTAAGTGACTTGATCCAATGAGCCACATATCGGGAGCCTTGTGTACATGAAACAACTGCACTATGTGTGTAAATTAGCATGGGCTTTGATTATATGTGCAAAACTAGAGCAGATCCGAGATCCTACATCCCATGGTTCAGCCTCTGTAGGTAAGTGTGTAGGTAACATTTGATTGCTGATACACAGATAGCTCTCATGCAAGCCCCACACAGTATACCTAAAGGTACACATTCCTATTTCTCTCTTGATTCAAAAAATAATTTGTTCAGGTAGTGTTCTGAAGGCAGAGGGGAGAAGGTTTTTTCCCCCAAAGTAAACAGCTGAATTGAAGCAACAAAATGAAACATTGTACAAGTTTTCAAGCTCACCAGAACTCTTCATCAGGCCAGACCTATCTTGTCATCATCTCACACCCAAAGCTGGCAAGATCTTGTCTTGGAAAATCTGCTTTCTCCCCTTGTTCATTTTGTAATTTTTGTGCCATCTAACTTGATGAAGGAGAGTTGTAACGAGTTTGAACGTTTGCACAATGTTGTTTCCTAAGGCTGCCAACTCTGGGCTGGGAAGTTACTGGAGATTTGGGGGTGAAGTCTGGAGAGGGTGGGGTCTAGGGAAGGGGGGGAGCTCATCAGGGATATGATACCATCCAGTTTGCCCTCCAAAACTGTCCTTTTCTCCATGATCCAGAGGAGTTAGCTGTGTTAGTCTGTAGTTACAAAATGGTAAGGAGTCCAGTAGCACCGTTAAGACTAACCAGCTTTATTGTAGCATAAGCTTTCAAGAACCACAGCTCTCTTAGTCAGTTCTCTCAT
This sequence comes from Eublepharis macularius, assembly GCF_028583425.1. Lineage (NCBI taxonomy): Eukaryota > Metazoa > Chordata > Lepidosauria > Squamata > Eublepharidae > Eublepharis > Eublepharis macularius. The sequence continues at coordinate 70,087,334 of NC_072802.1, read as the reverse complement.
CTGATGAAGAGAGCTGTGGTTTATTTAATTTATTTTACTTATGTCATTTACAGTCTGCCTTTCTCACTGAAACTCAAGGATTACACAGTGTGAGACCAGTATAGTCCTATAACAATGCCATAGGGTAAATAAATACAAGTTTACAAAGACATAGCATTAGTAAGAATCCAATACAGAGTTGAAGAAATACTGGAACAGAACATAAGCAATTCTAGGGCTGACATTAGACTACATAAAGCACAAGTAGTTCATAGCAGCACATATTTATGACAACAGGTAATACGAAAGGCTACAATTAAGTTGGCTAGTCTCAAAGGTGCTACTGGACTCTACCATTTTTCTGCATGAGAACTGATCTTTGTAGTCTGGTGGAGATCAGTTATAATTCCAGGAGATTTCCCCTCATGGAAGTTGGCAACCCTAGTTTAGTGTCATTTGGTTGTTTATCAGAGTTATATTAGGTAAATTTGGTTTCTTGTTCTGTGAGATTTTTTAAAAAGACAGACAAGGGGGAGTAGGGTTGCCAGCCTCCAGGTAGTGGCTGGAGATCTCCCGGAATTACAACTGGTCTCCAGGCCACAGAGATCAGTTCACCTGGAGAAAATGGCTACTTCGGGGGGTGGACTCTATGGAATTATGCCATGCCAAGGTCCTTTCCCACCCCAAACCCCCACTTTCTCCGGGTTCCACCCCCCCCCCCCAGATCTCCAGGAATTTCCCAACTTGGAGCTGGGAGCCCTAAGGGGGAGTCAATAAACGTTGGAGGACTGAGAAAGAAGGAACATGAAAACGCCCTCCTAGAGAGGGAAAGGAAAATACCAGGCCGCGCTTCCCTCTTGAACTCTATGGTCTCGGGCTGGCTCCGAAAAGGACGTCACCTCCGTCGCTCCGAAGAAGACAGCGGAGCCAAGATGGCGGCGGCGGGCTCGAATAGCCGCTGGCTGCGGGGCTGCTGCGCTCTCCTCAGGTATCCCGGGGATCGGGGCCCCGGGTCCTCCGCCCGGCCGCTTCTGTCTCCTCCCCGGAGCGGGGCCTCTCCGCTCGAGGGACAGGGAAGAACCACTGGGGCGTCGGGAGGGCCCTTCCCGCTGCTTCTCTCCCCAGGAGGGGAGGCCGGCAAAGAGCAGCCCATCTTGTGCCTTGGAAATGGAGGCTGGAAGTGGCGTTTCGCGCCGCTGGGGCTGAATCGACGGCCTGGCCTTATGGCGTTGGGGTTTTTAAAATGTGTGTTTTAATTTTGGCTTTAAGAAACGGTTTCTAAAGTAGTTTTAGCCGCCTTGAGACTCCTGTGGACTGGGAAGGCAGCGGAGAAGCGCTTTAAATAAAGAGACCATCTTGGTGTTTCTCAAGAGGCTGCCTCAGGGTTGCCAGCTCCAGGTTGGGAAATTCCTGGAGATTTGGGGGGGGGAGCCTAGATAGGGCGTGTTTGGGGACGGGAGATACCTCAGTATGGTATAATGCCATAGAGACCACCCTCTAAAGCCACCATTTTCTCCAGGGGAACTGATCTCTGTGGCCTGGAGATCAGTTGTAATTCCAGGAGATCTCCACCTATCACCTGGAGGTTGGCAACTCTAGACTTAGAGTGGGTTAGTTCACTTCCCTGCCCCCAGTGGGAATTTTATCTTCATGGCCATTTCAAATTGGAATACATATTGGGGTTCGGAAAGATGTTGAACTCTTACTTGCCTCTTAGACATGTGTGTGCAGTTCAGATATGACATTTTTTAAAAACTATATATGTATGATGTCCTATAGAGTCTAGTATCTCATGGGAGTCATTTAGTAAACCAGATTGGATGGCTGTTGTTGTTCCAGTGTTGCTGATGTGAGTTTTCTAGGAAATTATTCAATATGCTAAACACCATGTAATCTGGTTTAGCATGTTTGTTTTGACTTACATTCAGTGCTGCTATAGCTTAGTGGGCAAGTGGTTAGGCTAGGAAACGGCACTCTGCTGGTTTGGCTTCCTCTATTGCCATGCACTCAACAGGTATTCTTAGTAAGGCACTCCTCTCAGCTCCAGCTCCCCAGCTGTATTGTGGGGAAAATAACACTGACTTTGTTCATTGCTCTCAGTGGGCACCAGTCTGTCTAAAAGAGTGGTATATAAGCACAGTTACCATTTAAAAAATTTAAACGGTTGCCCACATTAACATTCTTGAATGTTAAGTGACAGGAGAGGCATTACTGGATTTCCAGTGCAATCCTGTGTAGTTATTTCGATCTGAGACCACTGATTTCAGTAATTCTTAATAGGATTGCACTGTTGGCTATGGGTTTTTTTATAGGACTTACCACAAGGTTGCATGCCCAGACTTGTCCTGAGAGAGTTGGTACAGGATATGCATCATGCCAGTGTATGCTGAGCCTTGTCCTAGCAATACACTCCAGTGCATCTGATGAAGTCAGCTGTGGCTCACAAAAGCTTAATTTGGAATAAATGTTATTAGTCTTTAAGGTACTACTGGACACCAGTGGTGTCATTGGTAGGCAGCATTTTAAATGCTTGTAAGGTTAGTTCACTTTGTATATTTACAGCCTGATATGATTTCTGTATGCTGTTCTAATAGATTTTGTATTGTTTTGTTAGTTGCTGGAAGGGTTTTGTGTTTATGTCTGTCTATATACATTTATGGTGTAAATTTTTCAAAGTTCAAAATTTATGGTTATAAAATACCTCAAGCCTGAGGAATAAAATTTAATTTTAAAAAATTCACCCGTAATACTTTCCTAATAAAAAAATTAAGTGCAAGAAATTCAGCCATTGGTAGTTTCAAGGAAATATACCCCTCTACTCAAATACAAAATTAAAACTTGTACAAACAGTCTGAAAGGAGGTGTGGTGCTGTGACTAGGAAGACTGTAAAAGACTGTTGCAAAGAGGGTCTCCCCAATAACATAAACTGTATACAATATCCAATAGTATCTGTTTACTGTTAAATAACCCTTCTGACCTCATATGTAAATCATTGCCACTTACAAAAATTATTTTTATCTATCACAGTGAACACTTTAACCAATATACAGTCAACTTTAAATGAATGTAGAACTACATGTGGAAATGCATATATACAAATCAATACAGAACAACGTGTCTCTGTCTACATCCACCAGTAGTCCATTAAATGTCCTCAACTCCAAAGAATGTTCCAACCTGATAGTAAACGTCCAAAATATAGGGGAAGGTCCTCCTTCAGGTGGGGAAGATGTAATGAAAGTGCTGTTGTGCTGTGTAAATCCGCGTCCTTTCAACCACAAACTGGAATATGTGATGGGATCCCTTAGCCTCCACAAAGATTGACACGTTCCAAGTTGCAATCTCTCCCCTGGAGTAACACGGAGCTGTTCCCAATTTGCCTGACAAAACGTTAGCAATTTTTGTTTCACGTGGTAAAGCTTTCTCAGGGGCTTTGTGTTTCAGTTCATTTCTGGAGCCAGTGTGACGGTAATTCACAATGGCTCCAGACTAGTTCTACGCCTAGAAATGAATTGAAACACAAAGCCCCTGAGAAACAAACAAAAAAAAATCTTTATTCGTATTTATTGCCTCCATCTCCTTACATACCCAGAGCCCCATCTCTAATGGTGCCAAGTAAAATTCCTTGTGTCCTCTCTTTGAAAGATATTGTACATCCTGAAGGAGCCTTGCTTTTTGAAGAGGAAATGTGTGAAATGAAACTTCCTGGCTGATGTCTGTTGATCAAGGGCTCCAGATGTGCTGGATCCAGAACGGATTGGTTCCCTGACATAGTGGCAGGATGCCCTTATGCTTAAAACGTGTCTTTTGCAGGCGCAGTTTCCCAGCCCTGGCGAATGTGAGGACTCGCTGTGTCTCAGGATTGAGGGGACCATGGAACAAAGTGGCAGCACTGGGGCTTGGAGTAACTCTGTCTGCCATTCCTATTGCACAGGTAACCCCATTAAAATACAACTTGGTTCCAGTTCGGGGACAAACTTATTTTGGCGTTCAGTAACAGCAGTGCAAGGATCACAGATGGATGTCCGGCAAAGAGAAGGAGTTGCTTCATGACATGAGTATGTAGACACTGTTCAAGTGTACCCAGTGAAGGCAGTAGTGGCAAAGTGGCAGCCCTGAGCCAGCCTAATAGCTGGGCTCATGGTTCATTCTGAGCAAGGATTGATTTATGTGGTAGAAAAAAGCCATTTTGCCCTTGCCAGCCTCCCTTTTGGTTGGCTTCAGGAAGCAGGAGAGACAGTAATCCAGTGTAGAATTATTACAGATGATAGTCACTGGACCAGCATTTCAAGCCGTAGCATTGGAAGCTTCTGTGAAAGAAATTTAAAACTAAAGGAGAATCTGAGGCAGATCATGTTGCTTGCTCGCTGAGAAGTTGCAGGAGTGCAGCCTATATACATCCCCAGTTTTAGCTATCGACCATTAGAAACACTAAAACCAAGAACAGTTGGATTTTGTGGATATGTCCACTAAATGTGGTGTTTGCATCAGGGGAAGGGGTCCTTGCACTGGAGGAAAGCATCGTGATTAATGGAACAGATCCATGGCCTCCAGCCAGGTGTACCCATTCTAGAAGCCTTTCTTCATTTATTGTGGAAGAGCAAGACTCAAGCACTTCGTAAAAATAAAAAGCATTCAGATTGGCCTTGGGTGAGTAGGTGGCTTGGATCACACAAAAAAATCCTGCTGATTGATTTCTGTAAGTGAAGCAAGACTTCCTTGCCTCCCCTTTCCCTTTGCAGCCCAAAATGCCCCCTGAAATGCTGGGACAAGGGACCCCCCAGGACTAGGATGAGGGAGGAATCAAAGTCTGCAGGAGGAGGAGGGGGGGATTGGCAAAAATTACTCTTCCTTTCATGAAAATTTCAGCTGCATCCAACCATCTCTGAGCCTAATCTGCTCCACAGGGTTATTGAAGGTATAAAATGAGGATTATAGAGGTCTTTGAAAAGCGCCAATAGAAAGTATTGACTTTGTCTCCTCAGCGTGCTGGTTAGCTGCCTGCCTTCAGCTGCTGAATAAGCTGCCCAGCCCTGCTGCAAATCCTGTGTCGGCCTTATCACCCAGGAGGTTTTTTTCCCCTTTTTTTGCTGCCACCTGTGTATAAAGTTTCCTTATCATGAGCTCCTGAAGTGCTGGTGCCTTTGGAAAGCAACCCGCCTTGCAGCTAATATTTGTCTTTCAGAAACATGACCCAAGCTTGCTTAGCAACGAAGCCTTGATCCGGCGAGCTGTCTCTTTGGTAACTGACAGCACTGGGACCCTTCTTTCTCAAACAACATATGCATTAATTGATGCTCTCACAGAGTACACAACGGTAAGAGCCTTGTTGCCTCGTGGCGGGAATGGGCATGCTGCTGTAAATGCTTGGATGGCCTCTTACTGGACTTCTGTGCCCCTTGCAGGCAGTTTATACACTGGTGTCACTGTACCAGAAATATACACAGCTAACTGGGAAAATGAATTCCAAAGAGGAGGATGCTGTCTGGCAGGTGATCATTGGCGCTAGAGTCGAGGTAAGGAACCAGCAGGAAACATAAGCTTGGTGCATCTTGCCCTTCGAGAGCCTAGAATGCTCCAGGTTGCAGCCCTTCTGAATTTGAATGGAAGAGTCTTGGATTCACATTCCTGCTCTGGTCAGACTTGTGACCTCTACTTTTCGCAGTAGCTAGTGCCAGCCCTCGAGTCTGTGAAAAAACAGAAACCAAGCAATGACCTTCTGTCACAAGGGCAAATGAGAATATGTTGCTAAGTAAGAGGTCTGCTTGCTTGTTTTCATCGGCTGTCACTTATTTATGGGCAGAACAAGCAAGCTAAGGTGTTATTTCTGACATGGCATTTGGCTCTGATTAGGTGACTTCCAAGAAGCAAGCATACCTGAAACTAGAGACCAGATGGAGAACAGCCTTGCGCCTTTCGGAGATGGCGGCAGAAGCAGCGTATCAGTCAGGTATTGTTAACAGATGCAATCAGCGGCTGATGGAATACCAGGAGCACCCTGCTCTGTTCTCTTCCCATAGAGATTGCGCTTAGCAAAAATGTACTACTTTGAATCCCCCCACCCACCCCCAAAGTAAGGCCTTAATCCACAGCTGTATGCCATTCATGCATGCGTTTAAGTCTTCTCCAAGCTTCCCCTACGCAGCCTTCAAAGTAGCAGTGAATTTGAAAGGTGTGGGCAAAAGATCTTTTCAAAAAGGGGAAATTAAATTTCTCTGGGGGCTTCTCCCATACAGTAAAACCCCACTTCAGCGTGGAACAGATCTTATTTAATCATACTCTTCAGGATTGTTGTTGCTTAGGGCGTGTGAGTATTGAATGTGGATTTATTTTTGTGTCTGGAAAGGAACAGAATCGCAAGCATTTGCCTGCCATGTGTGCGACTGAGTTGCATACCTCACTGCATACCACTGAGCCAGTTTGGTGTAGTGGTTAAGAGCGCGGGACTCTAATCTGGAGAACCGGGTTTGATTCCTCACTCCTCCACTTGTGGTGACCTTGGGTCAGTCACAGCTTCTAGCTCTCTCAGCCCCACCCATCTCAGAGGATGTTTTGTTGCGGGGATGATAACAACATACTTTGTAAACTGCTGAGAGTGGGTATTAAGTCATCCTGAAGGGCAGTATATAAATCGAATGTTGTTGTTACTACATGGCACCATATGTTTGCTGCAGGATATACTCTGCTTTCTTGTAGCACAGCCCCTAGCAAACTTGTGAAGCGTCAAGGTCAGACCAGGGCCCCCCTTTGTGCTGCCGGGCATTCCAGTTCCAAACACAATGGTTACACAAAGCCATCCTAATCTTAGCTTCTCTGTTCTAGGAGCTGATCAAGCTTCGGTGTCAGCACAAAACCATATTCAGCTGGTGAAAACCCAAGTGCAGGAGGTAAGGCAGCTGTCACAGAAGGCAGAGACCAAGCTGGCTGAAGCTCAGACTGAAGAGCTTCTGAAAGTGAAGGAAGAGGAACCTGTGATACCAGCTGGTCGGCAGGCAAACACTGAGGAGGCTGAAGAAGCTTACCTTCGCGAAGACTGAAGCCTGTTTGATTGCCCTGAGGATGTTACCATTAGTTCAGTGGCTGGGTGGGAATCATTGACACGATAAAAGTTGAAATACTAGGATCATGAGGGTATTGGCAACCTTTCCTTCGTCTTGCTGAACTAGCTGGCTGCAGGTCCCAAACTTGGGGAGTTGTGCTTCTGATCTCATGGAAAGCTGTTTATTTAAATGGCAAATGTGAAAGTAGCAAGCCCAATACGCACGTTGCTGGCTGTGCAGATGTATTCTTGGAACATCTGATCGAAATGACTCAATAACATCCGTTAAATACCCAAATGTCTGGAGATAATTGTAGGTTTCAGTCCAAGAGGGCTGTGTCTTTTTATATTGGAAAACATTTAGTTGTTTTGTGAAGGAAATGAGATAATGCCAGGGGTTTATTGCACCTGAAACTCCAGAATGCATTGCATTTCCTGGTCCGAAAGTCAGTCTTGAAGATGGATTTCTCTGTTGTGGTTTTTTTCTGATTATGTGAACACAGACTATTTGCCCTGAAACCTGTTTTTAAATAAAAGGCTACAAAAATTAATAATTTCTTAATTGTAAGTAAATGTTCCCAACCTTGTACCACGGCATCAGTAATGAGCTGTGTGCCAAAATGTGTTTCCAGGTGCAGATTTGTTTATAGCCAAGAAACTACAGCAGTTGTCCTGCTTGGTTTGGCAGGATTTACAGAGCAGCTCCTTCACAGAAATCCCCAAGGAAAAATATATAATTAAGATCCACTTTTTCTGAACTAGCTACAAGGGGCTAGTTGAAGACTGATGATCCTTTGGGTTTCTGATAGCACTGACCAGCTAGGAAAGGAGCAAGGGTAGTATCTGTTGAGAGAGGTAACGGGCGACAAGGGAGACGTAGTATAGAAAGCACGTGCTCTGCTCTTACTAGTCAATCCCTGTAGCTGCTTAGTTGTGCTTTTAACAGCTGAGATGCGTGGGTTGGGTCAGGCTTTTCTTCAGAAATGCTTTTTTTAAAAAATGATTCTACTGTAACCTGGCAAATGCTGGCATGCTAGTACGTAGAATGGAGATTGGCCAGCACGGTCATCAGATTATACAATAATAGACTTAGTAGCAGGGTCAGGTAAGTTTAACTTCGTGTCACTTAAATGATGGTGGTTGACTCAGGGAACGAGTTAGATTTCAATCCCTGTTGGGACATCCTGAAGGCTTAGGACAAATGCCGAGCCCTGCCCACTCCACACCCTCCTCTGCCTGAACTGAAGCAGGGGCAAAGGCTGCAGGTGAGCCCAGCGGTGTTGGCTCCTGAGCATTCAGTCCTAGTCCATACATGCTTCTGAAGGGATCATTTTGGCACACCTTCCACCATCACAGTCTGCAGCAAATCTCAGCCCTTTTTTCATTCTTTTGTAAGTCTTGCTCTTACTTGTGTGTCCCAAAGATGCTGTCTAGCAGAGGAGAAAACCACTGCCAGTCAACTCCTGATTTCTCTGTCCTTCCCCCGCAAAGAACCTTGGCAAGGTGAGCTCCATGTGCTTGCTAAAATCAAGTGTCTTAAGTTTCTTACTATACAGAAGGCCAAGGTGTTTATTCTTTGGCCAAGGTGGAAATCTAGATTGAGTAAAGAAGCTTAGTGCTTCTTCAAACCACCAAGCAAAACAAGCAGCCGATAAAAAAAATTAAAGGCAACAGGGAACACATGGAAAGGCATCTCTTCTTTCACGCCCTTGAGGCAACTTTATACTGAGCTGCATTCAAACCTCAGTCTGCCTCTGTCACTTGGTAAGAAAGAGACAGATTGGTTTGTTTTATTTAAAATCTTATTCAAACACACATTGGAGATAAGTTCTTTGCAAGTACAGCTCAAACCAAATGGGGCCTAGAGGTAACCGTTGTTTAAGATCAGCCAAACAACCTACAGTCCCTTTCCTGACTCCACCTGTTATTTGTGTACATATATGGGCTACAACTGAGCCTACTCCCTTAAGCGACTCCTCGTTTCCCTCTTTTCCTTGTCTCGGTTACTCGACTCTTGGCACTAATGACTGCCAAAGGAACAGCACAATTGCAACAATATTCGCAACGGAAATGAGATTCAAGCCTGGACTTTTCAGGTCTGTGACTGTGCTAATGTCAGCTGAGCTCTACTAGGCTCACCTAGGGAGACCTCATTTCTATAAGAGGAAGACTGCAAGTAAATTTTAACGTATTTCCCTTCTGTGAAGCAGGCATGACACGTCACATCAGCTTCTGAATCCAAATATTTTCAGGGACAGGGAAGAATCCAGGATGTGGGGCGCCCCCCCCCCCTTCCCCACATAAAAATTCCCATGGCTTTCTGTTCCTTGAGACATTTTTGCAGGAAACCCCTCCTGTCAGAATTAGCGGTCTGCAAAGAAATTTTTGGAAGGCTTGTGAGGGGGCAGGTTACACGCTTCTGTGACAGCGCGCAGGGGCCAGTTTGCTGCTAAAGTCAGAGTGAAACATCTCTTCCATCCCCCAAAATAAATTAAGTTCCGCAAGACAGACGTAAACTGAAAGACTGGCCATTACTCTCCTGTAGCAGCCTTGGATCACTAGTAGTACTTTTCCCCTACCCCAATTTTCCAGGATTCATCTCTTTTAAATTGTCCCCCCCCCCCACCCCACAGCTTCATGGCTTCTGTACGGCTGCTTTGTCGTCACTTTTTTTAGCAATGCCTTAATGCTCAGACATTATATTTTCCAAATAGTTTATTCATCTCTGCTGTGAAGGAAAGACAGGGCGGCCACAGGGGTTGGTGGTGCACCTGCTCGCCTGCCTTACAGTGTCGATGACTATAAGCACAAACACCAGTGAAAAACGTGATTAGTGAAAAATTATAAAAACCCAACGTGCTACATGACTGGTGTTGGTTCACAGTGAAATGTGTAAAGTCTTGCCCCTACCTATGTGCTCCAGAACTACTCATCTTGGAAAGTCTAGTGCCCGTTACCAGATTAGAACGGCCTGGGATTTCCACTTTGCAGGGCAACCGCTGCAGACAAAAAAGTAGCAATAGACTTCCTCCTTAAGAGTAATTACAGTGAGGGCAGTTCAAGCGAACTTCCGTTTCAAGGGAACATTTTACACCAAGTGTTTTAACAGGTTTAATTGTCGGGGGTGTTCCTCACTGCCCGGAGGAGTCTGATAACTAACTGAATTCTTGGCTAGCGAGCCACAGCTCCTTCGCAGAACTATGCTGCACAAAAGGGAACCCAAAGAGATGTGAACCTGCTCTGGAACTGTTTCAAAGCGGTAGCAAAGTCAGGCTCTTGGTAGGAGATCAGAAGAGTTGGAGTCGGCAGATCTGTTCCTCTAAGAGCCAAGCTACAAGTGACGCCTGACACAGGTTGGACACTTGTCAGCTTCCCTCAAGTTTTGATGGGAAATGTAGGCGTCCTGGTTTTACAGCTTGGCTGTCCATTACAGCTGCAAGACCAGGACGCCTACATTTCCCATCAAAACTTGAGGGAAGCTGACCAGTGTCCAACCTGTGTCAGGCGTCACTTGTAGCTTGGCTCTGAGAGAGGCACTTTGCTCCAGTCTCTTCTGTGGGACAGACACCTTCCACTGGAGGAGAGGACCTTCTCTAGTAGAACAAATCCACAGGCTCCAACCCACTCTGTTATTAATGCTCTTACAGAACTCTCCTTGGGGCCTCTCCAAAGTCTTATTCCCACTGATCCAAAGGAGTTCATGCATCTGAGGAAGAGAACTTGATTCTCGAAAGCTTATGCTACAATAAAATTGGTTAGTCTTAAAGGTGCTACTGGACTCTTTTTGATTTTATTCCCACTGAGCCTTTGAGCTTATGGTTAGACTGGACACCCGAGCCCCTGTCATGCTTTAACTCACAGCACAACAGGGAAGCAGAATATGTATATTTTTTGCCAAAGCATTACAGGTCTTCTCTGAACTGAGGAATCTTTCATGGAGCAACCTGCCCCCATATGGGAAAAGCTATAGATGCTATCTAGACAAATTTTGTCTGATTTCAAGAGCAAAGAGTTTAGCACACAATTACCTTTCCTACTGAGTTAAAACTGCTTCACTTTGGCTAGACTGCCCTGCCTCTACCACTAAGATTGCCCTGCAGGTTCAAATCTATTCTTCAAATCACATAGTAAGGTTAAGGATCCAGCAGGACAGGTATCCTGAGCAGGGGATCCAGAAATAACACCGGTTTTCGGTCCAACTTTTTTAGACTTATGTAAACAACGATTTTAGGGGGGGGGGGGAATCAGTGCAAAAGTTATCCTACCATAAACAATCTGTCTTTAAAAAAAAAAGTTATCCGTTAATAACAGTTTAAGCCAACTCCTATCAAAGTCTCAGCTACATTGTATTTTGCCAGAGACGCTCAAATCACTGCTATCATTTGTGAGTTACTGACATGGCACATCTAAGGCCGCCGTCTTTCATCAACGTCCACATGACCCACATCTCCGTTGGGCTCAGTTTGTGTACAATCATCAATTCTTTGTACAGACAGGGATCAAACGGATTAAAGGGCCTCTGGATTCCAAAGGTCTTAAAGCCGGTGTGGTGAACTGGGGTCATCCCCATTTTTGCCAAGCACATCCCAACAAAGACATCATCTATCGGGAAGAGCTCCGTGTCCTCGACTGTCAATTGCAGCCGCCGCACTGTTGTCTGGGACATGACGTAGCCACCACCACCGGCATAGAGAGGGTAGAAGGCATGCCGGTACATCGATTCTGGTATAAAATACTTGGTGTTGGTGTTTCTTATTGGCCGAGCTTTGCTGATGACATCCCCAGCGAGAAGATCCTTCTGAGGGTCCAGGTCTTTCAGGAACTCCACAATATTGTAAGTGTTCACAAACACGTCATCATCCCCTTTCAGCACAAAGCTGGCCTGGGAACAATCGGTGGCGAACCATCGAAGGAAATGCAGTTCCTTGAGCGTCAAGTTGAAGAAGTTATCGAGAAAATCCCACTGGACGATATCATCAAATTCCTGACTTTCGTACACCAGAAGCTGCTGGAGGGAGTGAGCCTGAACTTTGACCTCCGAGCGACCGAGCAAGAACAGCAGCTTCACTGATTTGCCCCCAATGACGGTTTCCTTCCCCCAGGTGTTCCTGATGGTCACCCGGCGATCTATGTTGATAGGGGCAGATTTGATAGCGAGAAGTAGGAACGTGTCGGCATCACATCCGGTGGGCTTCAGTAAAGTTGAGAAGTTCCGGCAGTGCTTGTATGTCAAGAAGACGCGGTGAACCTCGGGGAGGGAGGCAGAGGAATTGGCAACAGTAAGGTCAGGCATGCATTTGCTAGACTCCACCTGCTCAGGAAGCCAGAAAGGATGCTTTTGATGTGACTTGTGCATTTTTCTTGCTGCTGTAGACACAACCGACTTGGTGTCTCTCTTTAAATAGACCAGGCACGCAAGCAAGATGATGGACAGAATGTACATGGCAAATTTTCTTATCCTGGGATGCATTTCAAACACAGAAGAAAGGCTGAGATACTGTATGGGTAAAAGAGACAGCATTATTAGATTTGTCAATCTTGTGCTCTATCTCACTTAAGCAACAGAACCAAAATAAAATAAATTTATGCATGCTCAGTTCTATTTGAAATGTTAGTGATGTGTAACAGCAGGGATTCCTTCTCACTTGGTATGTGCATGGAACCCCGTATCCCTCTGTCCATCAACCCCACTGTTCACAGAAGATTCACAGCTGCGCAGTTCAGCTGCTGCAGCCTCTGCCAGGTTTGAAAGGCCATAATTCCTCAGCATTGCCACAGGTAGAGCCGCTTGCCTTCTGTGATTCCACATGGAACCGCTTTTGCTCTGGTTTCAAATTGAGAACTGCCGCCTCCATTCCCACCCAACATCCCCCCCACCCCAAGCAGGCTACTAGCCCTGGTCCCTGAAGAAAGCACACTTGAAAACGTTAGCAGTTGGCTCGAATCTGCAGCTCCTCGTGCAACCCTCATGAGTTAGGATTTGAGTCCAGCGGCACCTTAGAGACCAATGAGATTTCCAAGGTATGACTTTCGAAAATCAAAGCTCCTTTCTTCCAGTTCAGATACATCATGAGCTGGTTGGTCTAGCCCAGGAGGGTGGAGTCAGTGTCTGCAACTGAGCAGCCGAGGAAGAGGCTGCTCGATAAAATTTTATGTGCTCTTATCACCTTGAATAAGGGCTGAAATTTCTAAGCTGAAGCCTGGGTTCCAGCTTCTTCCTTTAAGCAAGAGCACCATACCAACAGACTCTTGACACTTGGAGAAGAGTCACCTGAAGTGTTCCTGAGAAGTAGCAGCTGCTTAAGTGAATTCAATGACACCATTTGCTGCAAATTTCCGTTCCCTGTTGTATTCTGCATCAAGTTGTATTTTCTGTTGAAAGGTTTTGACTCAAAGAAATTGCTTAACTTACAATTGTCCGGCAAGTTTAGTCCCTAATTTAGCTCCACCGAACCCATGCTAGAGACTGAGTGTACATAGGGCGTGCCTGCAAAAGCTTGCACCTCTGCGTAATGCGAAACTCAGATTCTGTGCTGTTGCTGCACCTGTCGCATGCTTAGCAACAAATTGTCAACCTGCAGAAAAACTCTTTCTCTGTGTTGTAGCACACAGGGGTTCTGGATTCAAATCCAACTCAGTCCTGCTTTGTCCCTGAATGTGAGAGCCAGTTTGGTGTAGTGGTTAACAGCACGGAACTCTAATCTGGAGAGCCGGGTTTGATTCCCCACTCCTCCGCTTGAAGCCAGCTGGGTGACCTTGGGTCAGTCACAGCTCTTTCAGAGCTCTCTCAGCCCCACCCACCTCACAGGGTGTTTTGTTGTGGGGATAATAATAGCATACTTTGTAAACCGCTCTGAGTGGGCATTAAGTTGTCCTGGAGGGTGGTATATAAATCAAATATTATTATTATTATTACTCCACCACCAGGGCAATGCACACTGCAGCAACACAATTGGTCAGGAATCCAAAGGGTCCCCTTTAAACTGGACGCCTCGAGCTCTCAAACTGATTAAAGAAGCAGATAGAAAACAAGCAAAAATCAACCCCTCACCCTGTTTTTCTTCAGCAGCTGGACCACTGCCGCCCCTTCATCTTCCATTCCACAGAATGTCTGGTTGGGGTATATGAGTTGCCATCTAAAGCTGTTTTATTTTCTGAATTGTATGTCTAGTTATGGTTTTTAAAGCAAATTTTATTATAAATGTTAATATGTTATCCACTCTGAGCCCATTCAAGGGGAGGGTAGATTATAAATTTAATCCATCAAATGCCAATCAGCAGCAATAGATGACCAGCTCAGGCCCGACTCCCAGGAAGGACCCATTTGGGCATAAGGAAACACCCCCCTCTCCCCAGCAGCACCTTGTGGCTCACAAGACCCTCTCTGTGAAACTCCGATCTCTGACAAAGATTGCTTTGACTCTCGAAAGCTTGCGCCCTTGTGGGTCTAATTGAAGGCGCTGCTGGACTCGAATCTTGGTCTCCTCCCGCAGACCAACTGGGTGGGTACCGACCTTAAATTAAAGCGCCGCAGTTCCTCTTCTGTAACGCGGGAAGAATATTGGCACACCTTCCAAAGGCGGATCTGCTTTAGAACAAAAACAAAAACGGTGACAGGGATTAGCAAAGCAGACCCTGCGTCCCAACCCGCCCGAAGCCAGAAGGCAGCTCCAAAGAGCGGCCGGGGCGGGGGCGGGGGAACGGTCCCCCGGGGCACGACCTCCCTCCGCGGAGGCAGGGCGCGCTGGCCCCGGGGGAGCTGCACCGTCTCGAGGGGCGACTTCGCACTCGCCTCTCTGCCCCTGGAGTGGGGGCACCAGCGCCCCGACGGGCGGCGATCCGGCAGGGCAGCCTTCTCTCCCCCTGGCCTCGAGTCCCCGCCTGGCACGCCGACGGGGCCGCGGGGGAAGGAGGCGTCGCCATGCAGGTGCCGCCGGGCGCTGCGCACAGAGCCCCCCGGGGGTGGGGGGATCCCGTTGGGCCTTCGCCTCCCTTGGGGGGGCTTGCAGCCCCCGCCCGCCCGGCCTGCCTGCTCGCCTGCTCACCCTCGCCAGGGGCGCCGGGCCAGTGTGGGCGCTGCGCTGCGCTCCTCGGCACGCCTCCCCGGCTCGCCCTTTCCCTGCCGCGCCGCGCCGCACGGGAGCGAGCCGCCTGGCAGCCCCTCCTCGCCGCCCCCGCCCTTGCTCCCGGCCGGGGCGCCCTCCTGGCTCGCCAGCCCCGCCGGAGAGCCGCGCCGCCGCCGGCCGAGGGCGCACGAGCCGCGCGGCCGGCGAGGGGCGCGCCGCAGGGCCCGGGCCGGGGTCGCCATGGCAACGGGGGGCTCGGCCCGGGCCGAGCGCGCGCCTCGACTCCTCCCCGGCAGTGCCCGGCGGCAGCGGAGAGGGTCGGCCGGCAGCGGGGCCGCGTGGGCCAGGAGCCCCCGCCGAGCTGCCGGGCGCCGTGCACGGGAGGCCGCCTGTGAATGGGCTGCAGGATTCGCCGTGCGAGCTCAGGGCTCCTTAAGGTTAAACCCACCTGTGCGGATGCAGTCGTAAGAACAGGTTTGGGGAGGGCAACTTTGGTGCCGCGTGAAGACAAGGTTGCCAGTCTCCAGATGGTGGCTGGAGATCTCCCGGATTTACAACTGATCTCCAGGCCACAGAGATCAGTTTCCCTGGAGAAAATGACTACTTTAGGGGGCGGGCTCTATGGAATGATGCCATGCCAAGGTCCTTTCCCTCCCCAAACCCCCCTTTCTCCAGACTTCTCCAGGTTTCACCCCCCAGATCTCCAGGAATTTCCCATCTTGGAGCTGGCAACCCTACGTGAAGATCCCTGACACACACACAGTCATTGAAAGGGCTTTTACTGGGCAGGAGGGGCTGTGGCGCGGAGGAAGAGCCCAACCTTGGATGCAGGCAGTCCCCGGTCCCTTACAAAGGAATACCAAACCGTTTCTTTTCAAGCCAAATTGGGGGGGGGGATTTGCAGGAGAAAAGCTGAGCTAGGGGTCTTGCTGTGTCCTTCCCCCTAATTGTCCCTTGCAAATCTCCACCTCTGCAAAGTCTTAATCTTACCAAACTTTGAATGGAAAAACAGCAGAGAGGGGGCTTGTTGGAGAGATAATAATAGTAATGATAACATTCGATTTATACACTGCCCTGCCCACTCAAAGCAGTTTACAAAGCCTGTTATTATTACCCACACAGCAATCCTCCTGTGAGGTGGGCAGGGCTGAGAGAACTCTGAGAGTGTGAGACGGACCCCAGGTCACCCCGCTGGCTTCACACAGAGAAATGGGGAATCAAACCTGGCTCTCCAGATTAGAGTCCTGCCGCTCTTAACCACTACACCAAACTGGCAAGTATCAGTGGGTAGCGGAGTGGGGTCAGCACTCACACCCAATCTATAACACTCCCCTACAAATGCCATTCTACTCCCACATTCCTATTATGTCAGCAGAGAGGGATTTGGGTGCTCATGTTTGCCAAGGGAGTGCATCCGTCCACCCTTTCCTTGACATCTCTAGCTGCCAATTTGTCTCAACCTGCATTTTTGGCTGCCACTTCAGTGGGCAACAGACATAAAACATTTATACCCCATTTTCCTCCCCAATGTGGACCCAAAACAGCTTAGAGTTTGGAGAGCCAGTTTGGTGTAGAAGTTAAGGGCAGCGGGACCCTAATCTGGAGAACTCGGTTTGATTCCCCACTCCTCCGCTTGAAGCCAGCTGGGTGACCTTGGGTCAGTCACAGCTCTCTCAGAGCTCTCTCAGCCCCACCCACCTCACAGGGTGATTGTCATGAGGATAATAATAACACACTTTGTAAACCACTCTACCACTCTGAGTGGGCGTTAAGTTGTCCTGAAGGTACAGCGAAATGGAAAACAGATATGTGCCCTGATGTGTTGGAGTGGATAGATAAGATCTATGAATATGTATCAGTGGCCAAATTAACTACTTATGTACATAATAGACCAATAGCTGAATTTGGGGGGAAATGGAAGAATTTCTTTGACTACTTAGGCTAAAATTAAGATTAATTAAGGTAACTCGATATAAAGGTATGATAAAATACAGGGAAATGATTAACTAAAATAGTTGATATTAAAGTTTGGGTATAAATAACAAAGGAGAGGGAAGGAGAGCTATCATACAATTAAGCTGTGTAGTTATATAATCTGATTATATATTTCTATTCGTTTAATCTAATTTTAAATGTAGCGCTTGTATAAGTTTCTATGCACTTCCTACTGTGTATGTGTGTATGTGTATATATATATATATATATATAAGTTGTACATATATAAGTTGTTCTGAAGGACGGTATATCAATCGAATGTTGTTGTTATTGTTACATCATTCTCTGTTTTATTCTCACAACAACCCTGTGAGGCAGGTTGGGCTGACTATGTGACTGCCCCAAGATCATCCAATAAGCTTCCCTGACCAAGTGAGGATTTCAACTTGGGTGCCCCAGATGCTAGTCCGACACTCCAACCACTAGACATGCTGGCTCTCAGTGCTTTGGGCAAGAGCAGCCCCTCTGCCCTTGCCCCTTGGAACCATCAGAGTTTGACATATGGTTCTGTTATAAGTCTCCTCTTCCAGTCTCCGCTTCAGGAGAGGATCCAGTGATCGACAGGTATGATCCAAGCAGATTAACTGGCTATTTCACTGCAGAATAATGACGAGGCAGATGAACTATCAAAGTTTCCTCAAAATCATAGGAAGAAACTGCAGCGGTAGGCTTGAATTTGTTGTGTACCTTGCTGGAAAATTGACATGATACTTACAGTGGGTTGTACAAAATGATACCTTATACGTTGCAGCAAGCTTTTGAGTTACACTGAGCTGTTCTTCAAACAAACAAGGTGGCCATAGAGGCTTGCTTGTCAAGACTTTTAATTTTCAAGTAGCAGGTTTTATTCTGCAGGCACAAGGCCCAGGTGCTTGCCAGCTAGATTTCCAAATGGTCTGAAGCATAAATTTGGTTGCCAGTAAAAATTAAAGAGCAAACTGAAGGTCCAAATAAAGCAACAGAACCTACAGAAATTAAATGAATGCCCCTCCTCAAAAGAAAAAATTTCAGGGCCAAACTGCACATTACACTGGATACTCACAAACTGACCCCCTGACAGACGGCTTAGTCTCCCCAAGCAAGCAAGACCGCCAAGGTCAAGTAAAATCTATGCTATTCACAACACAACTATGTAGATACTTTGGGTTTTATTAAGATTTCTGATGCCGACTTCCACTTAAGGTGCTGAATTTGGAATTCTACCGTTAGAGGCACTGGCTGGGTTATTTGAACCTCCGTCATTCTAGGAGAGTCCTGTTTTCTTCCTGAAAAAGAAGAGGAAATGTGCCCCATCACTTCTCTTATTCCTCATATCCACTGGGTGTCTGAACTGAACAAAGGATATAAAAATGTATACATCTTCTTTCCTTATACAATAAGATGGGCGGATGGGGCAATCGTTCCATAATATTTCTCTTTCTCTGTGTTTTAATTTGAGGATTTCACTAATGGCACATTAAGGCAACTTTAGGCCCTCAAACTGTATGTGTGTGTGTGTTATGTGCTGTCAAGTCGCCTCCGACCTATGGCAACTCTATGAATGAAAGACCTCCGAAATGTCCTATCATTAACGGACTTGCTCACATCTTGCAAACGGGAAGCTGTAGCATCTGGATAGCCCAGGTGAGCCTGATCTCATCAGATCTCAGCAGCTAAGCAGGGTTGGCCTTGGTTAGTACTTGGATGGGAGACCTCCGACGAAGACCAGGGTTGCAGAGACAGGCAATGGCAAACCACCTCTGATAGTCTCTTGCAATGAAAACCCCACCAGGGGTCGCCGTAAGTCAGCTATGACTTGAGGGCACTCTCCACCACCTCCTCAAACTGAGCAGGAGAGAGCTGCAACACTGCATTCCTAGGCCTACATTTATTTATTTGTTTGGTTGGTTTATTTATTGATTTATTCGATTTTTAGTACGCCCTCCCCACCAGGCGGGCTCAGGGTGCAGTACAACATTTCAAATTACATAAATACAGTTAAAAACAGATAAAACAGTATACAGATAACATTAAAACAACTATATACAATACAGCTTCTCTTCAGATGGCGATGATAAAATACTGCTTTTCAAGCCCTGGCTCATATGTAGGGTAGTGGACAGATCTTTAGGGTGGCCAGTGGGGGCCCAACCTAGCCTCCACCATATGCCTGGTGGAACATGATCCCAATATGTTGAAGAATCAATTTAACAATGCAACAGCCATTTTATGTTGCTGCATAAGGTAAGAGAATATTAGAAAAGAAGATACGAGTAGTGTTTTCAGTTCATACCTCTAACAGACTTTGAGTTGAAAGGGGAAAAAAGTGTGTAAGGAATCTACAAGATCCTTTCTCAGACTAATGGCGAGGGGTCCCTGTGTGTGCCAAACACCGTTTATGTATAGTTGCAATACTTTACTATAAACAATAACCCTAAATACATTTTTAACTTTATTTGAAAATGTTTATCCCACTTTTCTCCCACACTGAGGACTCAAAGTCAATTGGGAAAGTACATATTAAACAAAAATATACGACCCAACAGATCTCTCCACAATCTAACTCAGAAGTCAGGAATGAATTTATCCCATTCTTCTTTGTTTAACATACCAGATTAGTAAAATGTGTTTTGCAGACACCAGAGGGTCCACAGAGATGAAAAACACCTGCCGCTCATCCTCCCTCTTACAGCTTTTTTTTTTTTGGAAAGCACCACTTTCCAAAACATCTCACTTTTATTTGAATATCAGGACCCAGTAGGTTCGGTCACGTGATTTTCCAGTTCCTTTAATGCGGTGGCTGAATAATGCATGCAGGAATAGCACTCTTCCTCACAAAGTGTTTCATTGTATAACGGGACACTGGCACACTTAGCATTTACCGACACAACATTTTCCGGCGCATTTCTCTGAAGATCTGGAGCCACTGCCTTGAGTAGGCCAGTGAAGGAAAAGCCTCCCTTTGAAAATACGTTGAGCCGGATTGCCCCTCGAAACTGAAGCAGGCACCAGTATCTCCAGAGGGAAGCGTTTGAATGCTTATCACAATGCCGACTCTGCCCTTGTATTCTTGCAACAAAATGGCTTCTCAGATCAGATTCCCTCCCAGCTCCTTCCCTTTCGCGGCTGCCTCACCCCACCAGTCAGGAAAGAGTATCTACCCCCAAAGCCAATACTGCCATCGGCTCCAGGGAAAGCCAGAAGCCTTGATCAAAATACATGACAGCTACTCACATGGGCCAGTAAGAAAAAATTTGCCACCCGACTGGTGTCACACAACTGGGCAGCTGTGTGGTTTGGAGGCACCTTGGCACAAGCTTGGAGAGGGAAAGTTACCAGCTGCTTGCCAAAGCAAACATATTTTACAGGTGGCTGGAAAAACATTTCATATTATGGTGCGCTGTGTAACAGAAGGCAGCCGTGCCAAAAGGCATTGTGAAGGGGCTGCTGGAAAAACGCAGGAGGGTGGGAAAGGGACCCGGTTAACTCACCTGGGCCACAGCCCCCCAAGAAGCTCCCTTGTGCCTGAGAATGTGGAAACTCCCATGATATTAGGACCCTGAAGGGGCAAAATAAGCCCCGTCACACAGTGCATTTCTCTGGTGCTTTCAGCATTCGGAGCTCTTTACACACATTAGCTGCTTCCTGGCTCAGCATGATTTATCCTGACAGAGAACGGGGAGGGTGGCCTGTGGTTTCCCCCATTGCTGCTTTGGCCACTGAGTCAGCACAGTAGCAACTGGGATGCCACACGGTGGGTTTCCTTGCATTTCCCCCTCCCCTAACCCTACCCCCCCACACACACACGCACACTAGATGGCTTTTTTTAAAAATCAGGTATAACATTATAACGACCTATTGCAATAATGTACTAGTTTCCTACTTTCATTTTTAAAAAATAGTCTAATTGCAGTCATTAGGAACTAGGTGTCTGACAATGGGAGCTTTGACTCTTGAAAGCTCCTACCCTGAAAGTCTTGTTGGTCTTTAAGGTGCCACTGGACTCAAGTCTTGCTGTTCTACTGCAGGCCAACACAGCTACGCACCTGAAACAATCATTAAGAACTAGCACATTGTTGCAGTGCATTGTTATAGCACTTTTAACAACCTAGCAATAGCTGATTTTTTTTTAAAAAGCCCCCTGGGGTAAGAAAGGGAACGGCAGCCAATATTGGAGACTGGGACAGTGAAAACGGCACCAACGTGGGCAGGACTAGGAAAGATCCATGCTTTCCTGTACGCACAGCAGCCACCCTGGTGTTGCTATGCTCTTTCCAAACAGGTCAAGTTAAAGATTGCTGGAAAGCCAGAGAAAACCAGGAGGTGCACAAAAGCTCTATGACACTTTGCAGAAGTGCGGGGGGGGGGGAATACTGATTTACAACAGTATCCAAGCTGGGCAACATAACCCAAACATTTGTCTAATGTTATCTAGAGAATTTGTTTCGGAGATAAGATATGAACCAGGAACTGCCCAGATTATTTTAGCTACTAGGCTACACCAGCCACAAGTAGTCTATGTAATGACACAGAACTGGTGCAGCCTCTGGCAAACTGCCAAATCACTTTTATCAAGTCTCCAGTCCTCATGAAGGACATGAAATGCTTATAAAGGTGCAGGCAGGCAGTATCTGTTTTGTATAGCTGTAGCCTCCAAATGGTAGGATATGGAGGGTTTTAAACATGCGCGCTCTTCCTCAGTATCTTAGCTTGCTTTCTCATTGCATTTCAGCTGTTGTTTGTTAGCTGTTCTGTGGATCATCTGATCAAAAGGTGGAGCTTCAGTCTTCCAAATGAAGAAATAAATGTCATGAATGAGCTGTCGCCATTACCTTTGGCAGGTGGGGTGGTTTTCTGTGTCGCTGCACTCTCGGGTCCAGATTTGTTTTTTTTATCTTTATTTTTGCCCTTTTTACCATCCTGCGAAGGGGAAAGAGGAGAAAGGGCAAAAGGTGAGTGCTGTTCAGGGAGGGTGGGAACTTTGTGCAAAAGAAAGGAATAAAGCATAGTAACTTCACCCAGAGTCTTTTAATCTACCCTTCTGAACTCTGGAGAAGCCACAATATTTTGCGTTTTCCACAGCACGATCCACAACATTGCGTCATGGAGCGGCTTCAGGTAAGCCGTCTGGAAACGGCCCAGGTTTATGTTGAGTCTCTTGCGCCTCGTTCAGAGATGATCTTATTAGGGAGGCCCAGGCCAGCTCATTAATTTTGAGAAGCCTTACATGGCCCAAGGCAAGCCCTTGCAATCACAGATCCAGTATGAGATCATTTAGGAGACAAAAGCAAGCCCTCTGTTTGTGCGCAACAGGCAGTTGCTGAAGGGGAGCCTGAAAGACACTCGGGTTCCCAGCTCCAACTTGGGAAATTCCTGGAGACCTGGGGGGTGAAACCTGGAGAAGCCTGGAGAAAGTGAAGTTTGGGGAGGGAAAGGACCTCGGCATGGCATAATTCCATAGAGTCCACCCCCCAAAGTAGCCATTTTCTCCAGGTGAACTGATCTCTGTGGCCTGGAGACCAGTTGTAATTCCGGGAGATCTCCAGCCACTACCTGGAGGCTGGCAACCTCAACCCTAGAAAGACCACAGAGAAATGTTCCTTTAGGTCACAGAACCACAAGCTGTCACTGGTCTTGGAGGGTGGGTTGCCAGGTCCAGGTTGGGAAATTCCTGGAGATTTGGGAGTGAAGCCTAGAGAAGGCGGGGTTTGGGGAGGGGAGGGGCCTCAGAATGGTACAATGCCATACAGGCCACCTTCCAAAACAGCCATTTTCTCCAAGGGAACTGATCTCTGGAGATCAGTTGTAATTCCAGGAGGTCTCCAGTTGCCATCTGGAGGCTGGCAACCCTACTTGGAGGGCCACACAGAAAGCCTCATGGCACCTGCTGTGCTTCTATAATTCTCTAAAGTGAAAGGAAGGCCTCAGAGGTAGCTTTTTTTACCTCAGGAAGGCAGCCATCTTGGCCCACTGCCCTTTCTGGCTCTCAGAGTAAATACAAGCCTGGCAGCAGCTTTTGACAAAGGTGCTGAATCCAATATGGCATCTGGGCTAAAGCTCACCTGCCCATACTTTTGAGGCACTCCCAACTGGACATTTTTGCCACAAAGATTGAACACTTTGGCCTTTGTGACAACAAAAGAAAGGGTTTGTGTATGGGGAACGGGGGGGGGGGGGCTTCTCACACTAGTTCATCAGCGTCCAGGTACCTTCTCTTTCACGGCTGAGAGTTGCGGTCTCAGCTCTGTGATCAGAACGCCAAAGTCGCACACGGTTGCCACCAGTGACTCTCCTGCTAGCAGGCTTTCAAGGTTCACATGGCCGGAGCCCAGGATTTTCAGGATAGGGGGGTCACTTCGTAGCTCTGGAGAGGGTGATTTCTTTTTCTTCTTGCCGCTACCCTATAGGAGTATTTCAGAAAATCATCTCCTATTTATCACACACCAAGATATCTTGGTAACACCTTGGAAATATCAGACTCAGAAGTCAGGTTGACAGCCCAGCATTGGCAACTGGCAGACAACGGGAGAGTGAGCGGGGACAGAGACCCGATGAAATGGTGCTGTGCGGTGCTACAATGTCACTTCCATGCATCTGACGGAGAGCTGTGGCTCTCAAAAGCTTATGCTACAATAAATTTGGTTCATCTTAAAAGGTGCTACTGGACTCTTTACTATTTTGCTACTACAGACTAACGTCCTAACTCATCTGGATCTATTTCCAACTAGGAACCTAGAAGAGACAGTGCTGTGTTGCACAACACTCTGGGAAATTTCCTGATCTCTATAGTTTTTACCATAATGTTTTGGGGACATCCTAGAGTGTTGTGTGATATGGTGACATCACATCTAGATTCCTAGCATCCTAGCAACATCATGGTGTTGCATGACGCCATTCCTGCCATTTGTCCCCCTCCATTGCTCCACTGAGCACCAGTAGGGCCTTGGAGTGCCAGCAGGGGGTGCCTGGCTCCTAGTGGGCCTCTGGCAACTCTACTCAAAGGGCTTAATATTATCCAGATATTTCTAGGAATTCATAGGACTCGCAAGTGACAGCTGACGGCAGGAGAATTCCTATCCTAATACTTGTTCCAGAGAAATGGGAAGAAAAAGGAGGTAGGGGAACAATGCTGCTGACATTCTGATGTCACTTCCAGGTTTTGACATCACAGCCCTCCTCATACTGATGCTCTAAGAAGTGACCTATCTCTATGGTATTTACCAGAGAGTTTGGGGAGGAATTCTAGAGCATCACTGGAGTGAAGGAAGAGGGACATCAAGGGACATCAAGAGGGACAGAAGCAAAACCTAGACATTTCAGATGCATCTGACAAAGAGCGCTGCAGTTCTCAAAAGCTGATGATGCATCTGACGAAGAGAGCTGTGGTTCTCGAAAGCTTATGCTACAATAAAGTTGGCTAGTTTTAAAGGTGCTACTGGACTCTTACTACTCGATTGTGTCAAGAATCCCTGGACAGGGCTGATGTTAGAAAAGGGTGGGTGTGCTTCATTCTTTGAAATGAAATGGAGATGAAGCTCTCAACAATGTAGCAAGATTTTTCTTAGAGAGATCCAGCCAACAGCGTTAAGGAAGTCGGCTAGGCCTTCTTTTATTGTGCTAATGAATATGTAATTGCCCAGATTGATCTGCAGATCTTTTCTCAGTAGGAGCTGATGGCTGCCTGAATGGGCAATTTACCTGCAGGGGTTTAGTAGAAACATCATCAGTCATCACTGAACCTCAGAGGGGAGACACAATCTTGCAAAATTATTCAATTGACTACAGGTTCGACTGTTAATCAGAGAGCTGTCAGAGTCCAATCTTGCTGAGAAGTCACATCTTCTGGTATCTCAGGAAGCCAGCTCTGACTGTGGAAAGCTGACACTCCGAAAATCTTGTTGGTCCCTAAGGTGCCACTGGGCTCGAAGTGGAAAGGGTTACCAGCTGGTGAGAAATTAACTTTGGATATGCTCAGATATATACTCTCTTCTTTATTTCACAGGTTCCATGAATGGGAGGGAAGAGGCTACCATGACACCTATAAAATATGTGGTGTTGACCAGAGAATGGCCGAAACTTTTTTGGCTGTGTATTTAAAATTATGCTGTGAGTTCTTTTGGCTGGTCTGATTTTTTTCCGCTTCCTTTAGACTGCACTGTTTGTCAGCTTTCTATACTTTCCCTGCAGGTTTCACCCTGAGCAGCTAGTATATTTATGGACATTCTGTGACATCACAGCACCTAATCAATGGCTGGAGTGTGTGCGGGGTGCGGGGGGGGGGGGGGCAGTCAGTATCAATTAGGCAACAGCCAGGCTTGATCGGGGTCTTTCACCTGGAGGTTCCCCCCCATCTGAGTGCTGAACTCCATTGTTTTTTCTCTGAGCTTCTTCACAATATTGTCGTTCATTTGCTGTCTTCCGTGGTTTCCTCACTATTCCTCCATGCATTCTCAAAATTGCATTACAGATGGTTTGAGAAGGCTCGGAGAGATGATAAGGAAACCACAGAAAGACAACAACGGGCAAGAATGTTATCAGGAAGCTTGGAGGGGGAAAAAACCCTGCAGTTCAGCACCCAAACCATGGATAACCTCCCTGTGAAAGGCCCTGTTACGACCAGGGCAAGACACTGAAGGATGCAAATGGAGACTTATTCATACATACAGGCAGGGCTTTTTTTCTGGGAAAAGAGGTGGTGGAACTCAGTGGTGGAACTCAGGACTGCACAATGATGTCACTTTGGGTCAGCTGGAACAAGGGGGGAGCTTTTAAAAGTTTAAATCGCCCTTGGTGAAAATGGTCACATGGCCGGTGGCCCCGCCCCCTGATCTCCAGACAGAGGGGAATTTAGATTGCCCTCCACGCAGTGGCACGGAGGGCAATCTAAACTCCCCTTTGTCTGGAGATCAGGGGGCGGGGCCACCGGCCATGTGACCATTCTCAAGAGGTGCTGGAACTCCGTTCCACAGCATTCCCGCTGAAAAAAAGCCCTGTATACAGGACAACCCCAACACCACCAAAAATATAAAAACATATTTCCACTGCCATGCCCAAGTCCAGCCTTACCTTTCCGCCATCTTTTGGCTTCCCTTTCTCCCCTTTGCCCTTCTCCTCTTTCCCTTTGTCCTTTCCCCCCTTTTCTGGTTTCCCTTTCTCCACTTTCCCCTTTCCTTTCTTGCTGGGAGTTTCAACCGGCGAAACAATGACAGGCCATGAGACAATCTGATGAGAAGAAGAGAACATCACATGTCTGCAAAAAGGCCAGAATGTTGATTATGCTAGAATTTAAAAACATACACATAGAGGAAAGTGTTTCATATCATTACATAATCACAACCCTAGAAAATCTAAAAATCCTCAACCACAGTCTGCATCCTTATTTCCCTCTTTACCCACGAAAGGAGGGTTGGGTACTGCAGTGCAGACCCTTTCCACTAATGGCATACTTGCCCCCAGGGCTTTTTTCTGGGATAAGAGGTGGTAGAACTCAGTGGCTTGCCAGCATAGGGGGAAATTCCTGGCGGGAGGTGGTGCCCCTGGTACCATATGCACACACACAAAGTGCGTGCACATTCCCGGGACCGCACAATGATGTCACTTTGGGTCAGCTGGAACAAGGGGGGAGTTTTTTAAAGTTTAAATCACCCTCGGCTAAAATGGTCACATGGCCAGTGGCCCCGCCCCCTGATCTCCAGAGAGGGGGAAGTTTAGATTGCTCTCTGTGCCACTGGAGTGGTGTGGAGGGTGATCTAAACTCCCTTCTGTCTGGAGTGGCGTGGAGGGTGATCTAAACTCCCCTCTGTCTGGAGTGGTGTGGAGGGTGATCTAAACTCCCCTCTGTCTGGAGTGGCGTGGAGGGTGATCTAAACTCCCCTCTGTCTGGAGATCGGGGTGGGGCCACCGGCCATATGACCATTTTCAAGAGGTGCCGGAATTCCGCTCCACTGCACTCCGGCTGTAAAAAAGCCCTGCTTGCCCCTGGTACAAAGTTTCAGATTGGAAAAAGCAGTCCCATCTCTCTCTTAATCCCCACTTAGTCTCTAGCCTTTAACGTCTTCATAGGTGACCATCAATCAGGTTCTCCTAGTCTCTATGGTATACCATAAGAGAAATGGAAGTCCTAGAGTATCCATCCTCTGTAACCACTCTAGGGCTTCCATTTCTCTAAGATTCTATGGTTTTTCCAGAGGCACTGATCCCTGTAGCCCAGAGATCAGTTGTCATTCTGAGAGAACTCCAGGCACACCTTTTCTTCCACAATTGCCACAGTAGTTCCAGCAAGAAGATAGCTCTTCAAAGCAACGAGGTCTTTGGTGATGTGTTCCTTTCTGTATTCACACTCAATGGTCTCAGCCCAGGGCTTCCGAAGAGTGGAGTGAACATTTGCTAATTGAAAGAGACAAGAGGATACCAGATTTAACAAGCGTCTGCCTCCAGAACAAAACATTCTGAAACAAACAAAAAAGATCAGCGTGTGACCCTTGCTGTTTGGCGTTACATCCACCTTGGCTGTGTGCGAAACAGTCTTTTGTGGCTGTCCCAAAGGAAGCTGTGGAGATATCCAGGGCCAAGCCAGATGATATTGGTTGAAACGGCTATCACCCTTGGTGAATAAATGGAACTAGAGAGACTAGTAGGATCCAGCAGGACTCTTCTAATGTTTACTTTCCAAAGTAGACCCCCCCAGGAATACCACCAACGTAGGACCCCCCCCCAGGAATACCACCAGCCCTACAGAAGCTTTCTGTCAAACCAGATGGGTGGATTTAAAGCCATGCCCCACTAAGGTGGTAAAACCTCAGCTTTGATTTGTAATTCAACTTGTTACATTGAAGCACCAACACCTGGGTAGGATCGGATGGCTTTTTCAGGATAATAATATCCCTTGTCAATTATTAATTGACGTGGCCAGGCTAACGGATCCCTCCGTGACCTAGATTGCTGAAAATACGCTGCTAAGAAGCAGCACTAGATCACAGAATTACACAGGAGATCAAGGCCTCTGCTCTTGCACAAAGGTGGGTGGGTGGATATATGATTGGTGCACCTCAGCTCTGAAACAATAGTTTTAAAAATAGTGTAACCTACCAACAGGCTTTGCAAAAAAAAGCCAGAAACTCAAGATCTAAATCGGAAGCCACTAGAGGACAGGTGGAATTCCGACCTTCGTACACTCAAGCTTATCTGTGCAATTGTGAGGCACAGAAAATGACTTCTGAAAAATCCAAATTGGAACTCAGTTTCTCAGGATTCTATCAAGCCTCTGCCTTGCACGTCAGGGCCCGGAGAATGCAGGCAGACCACAAGTTCCTGCTGCTGCAGATAATCTCTTGCTCTCATCCGGCAAGGTAACCTACCCGTTTCAGAAGGCAACTCCAGCTTATCTGGTACACCCAGAGGCGCGACCTCATTGCTTCCTGCTTCATCTGGGCCTGCTGGCGGGATTTGGGCATTCAGCGTAGTTGAGGTTGGATTCTGGGACACCGGGATCTAAAACAGAAAAACATCCAGCACCGTCCACTGGCTTCTCCAAATGGTGTCATTACGAACGACAAGAGGAGGCCATGAGAATATTCAGAAGAGAGACTGCAGCCCTTAGCATCCTCTGTCTGCGGGGCAGATGATAACGCACATTTGTGACACTGAGATTAGTCAGGAAAGATTTCTTTCTTTCTTTTAGAAGCTGCGTCCATCTGAATATCCTCTAAGTCATAGATCCAGAGGCATTAGCTGTGTTAGTCTGTAGTCGCAAAATAGTAAAGAGTCCAGTAGTACCTTTAAGACTAATCGTCAGATGCATCGTCAGATGCAAAAAGAGCTGTGATTCTCGAAAGCTTATGCTACAATAAAGTCAGTTAGTCTTAAAGGTTCTACTGAACTCTTTACTATTTTATCATCTAAGTGCAATGATCATTCCTGTATGATCCAAAAGGGGGAAAATATGTCTTTATGGCTGGAAACCACCACCAAACACCCTCTCTAAGTGTCCTTGCTCCAAATTGCTCAGTGGAAGAATCAGAGAGGAAAAATAGGGACACAGAAAAGATGGTTTCCACTACAGGCATCGACCAAGGCCCCAAGGCCATAGGCAGGCCTCCCCCTACGCAGCAGCAGCAGCAATGATCTCACCTTGCCTTCTCTCTCCAGATGGCGGCAGTAGTGGCATTGGGCCCTTAGCAGCACTATGAACTTATCCTGGTTTTACACTAGTGTATCTATCATGCTTCCCCCAACGAATCCTAGGGACAGCAGGCTGTCAAGACTGCTGAGAATTCTCCCCAGCCCCTCTCACAGAACTACAGTTCCCAGGGTTCTCTGGGGAGAGGGAAATGACCATTTTATTTATTTATGTCATTTATAGTCCACCTTTCTCACTAAGACTCAAGGTGAATTTCACACTGTGAGATTAGTACAATCAGTATCTTGTTTGCATCCCTCTCTCCCCTATATCTCACAGCTCAAAAAAAGAGGACGAGGCACTATTTTTATGCAGCATTTCTTTTTTTTAAAAAAAACGTATTTTGTTTTCTTGTAACCAACATTGGGAAGGGCAAGAATCCAGTAGCCCCTATAAGACTAACAAAATTTGTGGCAGGGTATGAGCTTTCGTGAGTCACAGCTCACTTCTTCAGAAAGAAAAAGTAAGAGTCCAGTAGCACCTATAAGACTAACAAAATTTGTGGTAGGATATGAGCTTTTGTGAGTCACAGCTCACTTCTTCAGATACTTGAAGATATCTGAAGAAGTGAGCTGTGACTCATACCCCATCACAAATTTTGTTAGTCTTATAGGTTCTACTGGACTCTTGCTCTTTTCTGCTGCTACAGACAGACTAACATGGCTACCCATCTTGATTTAACTCTGGGAAGAGAAAAACAAAACAAATGCTAAAAACCTTATCATCGCTAGATACTCTTCATGGATGTTTGTGATAAATAGGTACAAGATATCTGTATATTATAACTGTATAATATACAGTTTCATAGCATCTGAGACTCTGATGAGTCAAGAGATCAGTAAGACTAACACTGAGTTTTAATATATGGAAAATGAATGTAGGATGTGTCGAGGTTCATTTAAAATTTGTTTCTTTTCCAATGTACTGTAAAAGGGACACGGTTTTTCTAAAGTGTTTTGAGCAGTTTTCCTTAATATTTCTGTCCTGTCAAGGATTACATCCATGCGGCATTTCAAAGCTGTACCTTGGTGTTGTCCCCATCATCAATTTCTTCCCCTTTGGC
The DNA here is from genome assembly GCF_028583425.1 of Eublepharis macularius. Lineage (NCBI taxonomy): Eukaryota > Metazoa > Chordata > Lepidosauria > Squamata > Eublepharidae > Eublepharis > Eublepharis macularius. The sequence goes on along the minus strand of NC_072802.1, from coordinate 70,057,034 downwards.
AAACTCATACGTCACATAGTAGTTGTAGGTGACTACAGAAGATTCGAGGCTACTTTCCAGTTCCTCGGAGATCACGGGATTGGGGACCCCTTGGATCTTGCCCACTGTGACAACCATTTCAACTTCCTGCTGCAGCAGCTCTACAAAAGGGGACACAAAGAGCAGTAAATCCATTTCCATTCCGGATGGACAGGAATGCCTTCTTTTTGCATCTTCTCATTCCACCCATTTCTTGCTTTTCCACCGTTTTTTACTTATGTCATTTGTACACAACAGACAACAAAACAACATTAAACGCAGAATCCATTTAAAGAGAGCAGAAGGAAAGAGAAAATGTGTGACAAAAAAAACCTGGAACCTGCCTGGCTGGTCCACCGGAAACTTTCACAGTCCATTAAGATCCAGAGGAGTTAGCCGTGTTAGTCTGTAGTAGCAAAATAATAAAGCGTCCATATCCATCAGTATCATCTTTAAGACTAACCAACTTTATTGTAGCATCAGGGCTTTTTTTCAGGGGAAACACGGGGGAATGGAGTTCTGGCACCTCTTGAAAATACTCAGCAATAGCGCTTGAAAATAATATGATTTCAAAGAATCCCGTGTGTTTCTTCCTCATTTTCTTCTTGAGAGTTCCGCCCCCTCTTTTCCCAGAAAAACCCTGTGTAGTATAAGCTTTCGAGAGCCACAGCTCTCTTCATCAGATGCATCATCAGATGCATCTGACGAAGAGAGCTGTGGTTCTCGAAAGCTTGTGCTACAGATACATCTGAAGAAGGGAGCTGTGGTTCTCAAAAGCTTATGCTACAGATGCATCTGACGAAGAGAGCTGTGGCTCTCGAAGCCTTATGCTACAATAAAGTTAATTAGTCTTAAAGGTGCTACTGGACTCTTTACTATTTTACAGTCTGTTAAGAAGAGGACCACAAGAGGTCACCCAAGAGCCTCACAAAGCTCATATTTTCCTATTTCTGCATTGATGCTCAAGCGAACACTGCTCACATTTATATATTAATACATGTATTAGACAGGTATGAAAATAAGACAAGTATGAAAATTAAAAAATGGTTATTCAGCAGAGAAGTTAAAACTATGTATGCATCCAAAGTAAAAGATGAATTGCGAAGCTAAGAGAGTGAGCTCAGATCTAGAAGGGTGCTGGATGAAATTTCACCTGGGCCACTGACTCACTACTTGGACTTAGGCAAGCCCTGTCCCCCCCACCCCTAGCAACACACACATCTGCAATAAAGAAATACTAGCCTACCTTACAGGGGTATTCTAAGAATTACTACAATGTCATACATGTGGAATACTTTACACACTGGAACTACTATAGAAATGCCAATTGTTTTAAGAACTGCAAAATACACCCAACCTTCAGGTTTCATCAAGGCAACCAGATTACAAAGGTTCTGCAAGCATCTTTAATATGGGCCAATCCAGCAAAATTTATTTTATTTTCTTCATTTATAGCCGCTGAGGACCCCAAGTGGCTTACAGCATTCTCCTCCATTTATCCTCACAACTACCCTGCGAGGTAGGTTAGGTTGAAAGGAGGTGAGTTGCCCAAGGTCACCCAGCAAGCTTCCATGACAGATTCGAGATTCGAACCCAGCTCTCCCCAACCCTAGTCTGACACTATAACAACAACTATCATAGTGTGCTTATATACTGCCCTTCTGGACAAATTAGTGCCACATTCAAGAGAGGCGAACAAAGTCAGTATTGTTATTATCCCTACAATACAGCTGGGAAGCTAGGGCTGAGAAGAACGGCTTACTCAAGGCCACCTGCTGAGCTCACGGCAGTAGTGGGAGTTGAGCCAGCAGAATGCTGATTCACAGCCCAGTCACTTAACCACTATACTACAGCAACTCTCTAACAACTACATCATGTTGGCTCTTTCATGGTCTGGGGCGTTCTAGTCACTGGAACCCATATGGCTACATCCCTTTTCCTATGACATTCCAAGGAATGTTAAAATGGGGGGGGGGGTTTCATACCCAGCCCCCAGTTGAAAAATATACATATGCCTTCACAAGCATATCAACGTACATGCAAAGAACTCTGCTTTTTTCCAGGGCTCTTGAGTGCACAGTGGAACTTCTTGCTTGCCACAATCCTACATCCCACCTCCGTTCCCCCCTGACGATTTCAGGATTCGCCCTTCCAACAGATTCTTTCAACGTGGTGGCCCCACCTGGATTGCCAGAGAGGCCCAAGAACCAATGCCTTTCATCGGGGGTGATGTTGCCGTCATCCAGGGCACAGAGTTTTGGCAGGCTGTCTAGGGTAAAGCCGCGGTAGCCGGGCATCAGAGCGAGAGGGTTGCCCTGCAGTACGAGGACGCGAAGCTTCTTCAGTGTCCAGAGTTTGGAGAGGAGGCAGAGTAAGTCGGTAAAATTGTTATAACTCAAGTCAAGGGAGACGAGGTTTGGCCTGAAACAGAACGAGCCAATGAAAAAGTACTGGCAGCAAGAAATGATTAAAAGGTTGCAGACTGTTGGTTGGATTCTACAGATCTGTTCTGCTTTCCCTCCCCGAAAAGAAATATCTGGGGAGGACTTCTTGCCTGCGGATGGGGGTGGTTGGTGGGAAACGCTGCCATTCATGGAACAGATCCACAAAATCCTTTTATTAAAGGGGTCAGACAGCTCCAAAGCAGTGGGAGGTAGAAATCATTCTATCTCGGTTCCTGTATCTCCTTCCATCACCCAGCAAAAGTCCATCTTAATTAGGGTTTCCAACTCCAGACTACTTTGGGGGTGGAGACTGCAGAGAGTGGAATTTGGGGGGGGGGATCCTCAGCATTCCCCAACAGGCTGCCCATGGGCGCCGTGATGCTGAGCTTTTCAGAAAGTGGGTGGTGTCATTGTAAGACAAGACTTATTATTGGCTGCCCTCATTCAAATAAAAGTATTTTCCATGGCTGCAATAACATGCAGGCTTTCGGCCGTCCCATGAAGTGAGAGAAGTATTCTATTTGGCACCGCCAGCTGAAGCGGCCATTTTGGGTTTGGCTTCACCTCCCGTGGCAACCATTTTTGGGATGGTCCTCACCACCCACTCTCAAAACTCAAAATGTTCCCAAAGGCTCAAAGAGGCTGCAAATGCCCGCCCTGGTGTCTGCCTTTCAAATGTACCATTTCTCCAGTGGAGCTGACCTCTGTTGTCTGGAGATCAGCAGTAATTTGGGGGGAACGCCAGGCCCCATCTTTAGGTTTTTAACCCTAATATTAACGGCTCTATTGATTCAAGTTATTTTGCAACCTCCATTTTCCTTTCACAGGGAAAAAGAATACTTAAAAGGGCTGGTTCACACATGTATGTACATCAGTTGACTTTACCCAGTTCTCAATGAACTGTAGATAGGACTGCCAACTTTCAAACGGAGACTGGAATTCTCCTGGAATTAGAACTTCTCTCTAGACTACAGAAATCAGTCCCCTGAAGGCAATGATAGCTTCAGGGTGTAGACTGTATAGAATCACATCCCACTGAGTACCCTCCTCTCCCCAAACTCCAACATCCCCGGACCTTGCTCCAAAATTCCAGGAATTTCCCAAGCTGGTGTTGGCAACCTTAGATGAAGTGATTTTGTTGAGCAATATGCGCGTCGGAGGCAATCTAAAAGTGCTAATGGAGTGTGACCTGAGACACGGCACATTCATGCAAGCTAGGATACTGCTGTCATCCTGTGACAAATATGCACATGTGTACAGCATGAGAGTTTTGGGTGGGGGGTGGCGATTAGCATCTGGGCATCCCATTCTTGCTCACCTGGCTGCCCAAGATGGTGGGAAAGCAGAAGAAAATCAGGTGACTCTCTCACCTACATGGACAAACTGGGCAAGGGGGAAAAAACCAGAAAAAAGCTACACACAAACCATTTACAATTTTGTACTTTTGGTCCATAAAGTCAGACCAGAGCCTCCTCAGAGAAGGCAGGGCAGGGCGGAGAAAAAGAGACTGTCCCTGACTCTTTCCATGTTCCTCAACTCGGACACAAATCTATGGTAGGAGAGAAGATAGGCCAAGGAATTTTCCCACAGTCCTAACAACTGCCCAGCCATCTGAGAAGAAGAAAACGAAGGGCAGGAATTGCAGGGGAGGGGATTGCAGTAAAGGGGGAATTGCAGTAAGCGGGGACAGAACTATCTGTTCACTCTAAACCACCGGGGCCATTGCCTGCGAACAACAAGAGTTTCAGAACACGAAGAAATAAAAGAGAGGAAAAAATAAAGGAAGCACAGAGAAATGGTTATTAGAAACATCTCGGGTGATTCTTGCTGGTTCGGGAGCTCGGAGTTACCAGAAGGCATCTGTGAGGAAGTCTTCCTGGGATGAGCCCAGATGGCAGTTATGACCAAGGCCCAAATGCTGGAGCTCTGGAGGGGGGGAAGCACACAGGTCCTTCAAGCTGTCCACCTCATTGCCACAAAGTTCCAACACCTGTCACGGAAGGAGGAGAAAGAGAACCGTTGAGGGAAGCCCAGGCCAGGAGCCCTTCTGCTCCAAGCCACAGCATCTTTCCTGTATCAGATGGGATTCAAACTCAGAGCCAAGCTACAAGTGACGCCTGACACAGGTTGGACACTTGTCAGCTTCCCTCAAGTTTTGACGGGAAATGTAGGTGTCCTGGTTTTACAGCTTGGCTCTCCATTACAGCTGCAAGACCAGGATGCCTACATTTCCCATCAAAACTTGAGGGAAGCTGACAAGTGTCCAACCTGTGTAAGACGTCACTTTTAGTTTGGCTCTCAATGCCAGTTCCCCGTGGAGAACAACTGCCCATTTCCTGTGCTTTCAATGCTTGCAATGCCCAAAACCAGGGCTTTTTTTCTGGGAAAAGAGGTGGTGGAACTCAGTGGGTTGCCCTCAGAGAAAATGGTCACATGGTTGGTGGTCCCGCCCCCTGATCTCCAGACAGAGGGGAGTTGAGATTGCCCTCCGTGCCGCTGAGCGGCGCGGAGGGCAATCTCAACTCCCCTCTGTCTGGAGATCAGGGGGTGGGGCCACCAACCATGTGACCATTTTCAAGAGGTTCCGGAACTCCATTCCCCCGCATTCCCCCTGAAAAAAAGCCCTGCCCAAAACAATGCAGTGTTTTGCTTGGTGTAAAGAGGCCCTGATCCTGGAAAGGCTAACATGCAGAATTGCTGCCTGGCATGCAGCTACAAACAGCACGGGGACCTTTTTCAGAAAAGGTGTGTGTGTGTGTGGAGGGGGGAAATCCTATTTCCGTACTTCACTCCAGAAGATAAGAATATCCTTAGCATAGCCTTAAAATATCGCCAACCTGTCCAAGCTACAAAATTTGCAGCAAGACAAGTTGGACCATAGAAAAATCCCCATGTGCTCAAAGCATAATACTTTTATTAAGACCAAAAATATTGTCACCAAGTAATGAGCACGTTTTCGAGTTCTGGAGAGGTGAGAAAAAATAAAACACACAAAACGAGGAAGGTGAGAAAACATCGGCTGTTTTCACACGTCTTACTGGCCATGCAAAATCGTGCAAAACTCCCGGAACGACGGCATCTTCCTGGAGCGATTTCCCATCATGAGTTGCACCACAAACTGGAGTCATGATGGGAAATCGCGCCAGGAAGATGCCGTCGTTCCGGGAGTTTTGCACGATTTTGCACAGCCGGTAAGACGTGAAAACGGCCATTGTTTCAAGGCATGAGATAGAATCCCCAATTTTGGAATTCCCATTCTGGAAATGTCTGTGGTTCTCTACACCTCCATTTTATCTTCACAACAACCCTGCAATATAGGTTAGGCTGAGAAAGAGTGACTGGTCCAAGGCCACCCTTCCATGGCAGAGAGAGGATTCCAATCCAGGACTCTCCAGGCCGGTCCAACACTGAGCTATACTACACTGCTCCCTTCCCCCCACAAGACTTCATCTCAAAGAAACATGAAAAGGCAAAGAGCTGAGTGACTACAGAAAAGACCCATGATGCTGAGAAGAAATGCAACTATTTACTTTCAGCGTTGGAGGGAGGTTGGCGGAGTTGATTTTGCAGATATGATTGGCACTGAGAATGAGCTCTTCTAGGTTGGGAAATCTTAATAAATCGGCATCAATTTCAGTCACCTAGGGTTAAAAAAAAAACCCATTCACTTCACCATTAAATCAGAGGGCACTCAAAGACCATCCAGTTGACCCATCTTCCTGTAAAGGACTCTCTCCAGCTTAGCTCCCTACCACCACTCCAGCCCTAGTACACAAGCCAGGCCCCAGCCAGGCAGCTGGCACTGCCAAGGTAAGGGCTAGCAGACCCACTTGCTCTTGATGAGGGACTCAAGAGCAAGCAAAAGTCAGACTTCCTCAGGATGGCAAACACTCCAAAAGCCCCAATCACACACAAAGGGACACCCAATTCAGACTTTTGTTCCGGAGGGATTATGAGAAAATGCAGCTCAATGGTAATTTGGGGACCTGCTGCAGTTTTGCAAACATGTCATCATATTCCTGGCATGCAGATGAGTTGGGTTCAGAGGGGAAACGAGGCAATCTCTCTTTCGGATCCCAGATGTCAGCAAAGTTCTCAGCCTCCCAGCCACTCACGCCTTTATTCACGATCCGGAGCGATTTGAAGTAGGAGAAGATGAAGCTGTCTTGGATGACCTGCGGGTCCTGCACAGCCAGCTCCCTGAGCTGCTGGTCCTCAGGGCTGCAGTCAGGAGGCAGCGCCCAGGGCGAGCGCAGGCTCTTCAAAAACTCGGTCAGCGTCTCTGCGGTTTCTTCCGTGGGAGGGATGAGCTCCTCATGAAGCACTGCGCTTGCCCGTTGCAGCCCAGAACGGCAGCGGGGTTTGGCTTTCTGTTGCGGGAAACGGGACTTATTCTGGAGAGAACAGAAGATAGGAAGGGCGGCACACACACAAGGGCCGTGGATGGAGGTCACCCACCAAGGGGAGCAATCCAGAGGCTTGTGAGGCACCCCTCCAGCAATCAGATTGAAAATCACGTTGATAAATATGTACAGTATTTTTTTTGTTATTTATGAAAAGCATTCAGTGTGTGCTTCAACCCAGATAGCCCAAGCAAGATCAATCTTGTCAGCTCTTGGAAGCAAAGCAGAGTTGGCCCTGGTTAGTAATTGGATGGGAGACCTACAAAGAAGACTACGGTCAGCTATGACTTGACCACCACCATGATAGCAATTAGAAGTTCCAAGGTGATTATGTGTTAATATTTTTAGACTTTGTTCAGGTCCATTGGGGAGGCAAAGATGGAATTAACAAACCCCATGAGCAGTGATCTCCACAGGCTCTGTCTTTTAAAACTACACTTCCTGGCTAACATTGCCTCCCTACACGGTTGCTGTGTAAGATGTCTCGTGTAGAGAGATGGTCAAAAGCTACACAGGGTTGGCCTTGGTTAGTAATTGGATGGGAGACCTCCAAGGAAGACTACGGTCAGCTATGACTTGATTACCACCATGATAGCAATTAGAAGTTCCAAGCTGATTATGTGTTAATATTTTTAGACTTTGTTCAGGTCTGTTGGGGAGGCAAAGATGAAATTAACAAACCCTCTGAGGAGTGCTCTCCGCAGGATCTGTCTTCCTGGCTAATATTGTGTCTCCCTGCATGGTTGCCATGTAAGATGTCTCATGCAGAGAGACAATTAAAAGCTAAGCAGGGTTGGCCTTGGTTAGTAATTGGATGGGAGACCTCCAAGGAAGACCAGGGGTTGCAGGGGCGCCTCTTTCAGTCTCTTACCTGTCATGTCTGTGCCCCATCCATGCCACTACTTAATGCTGACCTGTTGTTTCTGAACCAATGTTTTATGCTATAACTTGATGTCATATTGCTAATGCCATAACTGTTTCCTTTCACAGGCTTATTGAAGCTGCAGGTGCCTTAGCTAATGGACTGTAGAAACTCTCAGTGCTTCTTGTATCCCGCTCACTCTCACGCACTGCTATGTCTCAACTTTGATCTCTTGCTTTCTCAGTATCTCGACTTGATAGTACAAATATGTGAGATGGTCTCAGGACTAGTTTGCGCCAAAAATCCTGTTTTACTGTTGGGAAGGGGAAGGAGCAAACGAGTGTGTTAAGAAGAAGGATTTTCCCACAGATTACCATTCCTGTCAACCTGTTCTTACTGCTTAGATGCTTACCTTGCTTCTGAGTAATTCTAAGGACATATCTGTGGAAATGATCTGATTTCTGAAGAAAGCCATTTAACCAAGAGCCTGGGTTTCTTGCTGCAATGGTACAGGGATCTATCTGCCATTGCCTGCCATTACCATGAAAACCTCAAGGGGGGGGGGGGGGTCCGCCATACATCAGGTTCCTTCTCCACCATTCAATGCTTGTAGGAAATGTGGGTGCCCCTTTCCAGAAATGGCTTACACGTAACAATACCATCAAACTATGCTCTATAAACTATAAATTGAATGTATAACCCTCGGGCGGGCAAAGGACGCCTTGGTCGGGAGAGGGACGGGGCGCTCTCCGCGGCCTTGCCTGGGAGGGGATCAGGAGGCTGCCCGCTGCAACCCGGCCGCCCCCTGCCCCCGCTCTTACCCAGCTGCCCGCCCCGCAGGGAAACTCGTCCAGGCACAGCGTGCGCAGGTGCGCCCAGAAGGCGTCCGAGGCGCTGAGGCCGCCCATGGCGCAGCACGTGGCGCCAGCCGGGTCAGGAAATCCCCGCGGGCCAGCGGCGCGTCCTCCGTTGCTAGGCAACGGTTGCCAGGAGACGCAAAGGCGACGCGGGGAAGCCCCGTCCAGCCCTCGCGCCGGCGGGTCGCTGGGGTGCGTTGCGCGCGCAGCAGCCGCGCTCCGCCTGCAGCCCGAGGCCGGCTGGTTGGGAAGGGGTCGCCGCCGGCTCTGCGGCGCTTGATCTCCAGGAAGGACGGCTGGGCTCGCAGCCATGGCCGGCCTCGCTCGAGAATTCGCCCGGGGCCGTGCTCAGCAGCAGCCCCGCCTGGCCCCTGCACCGCTGGGGATGAGGCGGCCCCTTCTCCCGTCAACCTTCACGGAATTTTAGGAACACGAGAGGGGAAGGAAACCACACCGCCTGCACTTGGGGAGCAACCCTACGCAGGTCTACTCAGGAGCAAGCCCTGTGTTGTTCAATGGGGCTTTCTCCTCCCAGGAAAGCATCCTTAGGATTAAGGATTAATGCCTCTGTGGTTCTGGAAAGCTTATACTAGAATAAAGTTGGTTAGTCTTAAAGATGCTACTGGACTCTTCAAATACTAAGCAACCTGTCCTAGGGGGAGATCTAAAATCGTCACCAAAGAAGCCTATTGAACAGTCGTTTTTCAATTCCTCTTAATACTTATTACTTCATTAGTACCCCATCTGCCCCCCCATTGGCAGTCCAAATCTTTCTCCTTCATTTTTATTCTCACAACAACCCTGTTAGGTAGATCAGGCTGAGAGGGTGTGATGGGCCTGAGATCACCCAGAAAAGCTTCCATGGCAGTGTAGAATTTTGAACCTGGGGCTCCCAGATCCTTGTCCAACACGACTAATCAGTATGCAACTAATCCTTTTTACAAACTTCTCTCAGAGGTAGCCTTCTTCATATCTAGAGACCTAAGCTGGTTGCTGTGGCCCCGGCCTCTGCTAAGGCTAAGTGGGCGGGTACCTTCTATGACAGATTTAGGAAGGCCATTCTGTCATACTGGGAGCATCTGCCAAGAGAACCGAAGAGCTCCCTTGCTTACATTAGAGGATGGGCTGAAGAAATTACTGAGATGGTTTAGACTATATCCAGCAGAAACAATTTACACCAATTCATCATTTCTCCCATTATTTTATCTACCTGTTTGTCCTCTTGCCACACACAGGTGCCTGACGCAACGTGCAACCACAATTATTAAACCAATAAAACATCACCAGGGGTCATTTCGTAGAAAAAGAGCTGGAGGAACTCATTAGCATAGCATATTAGCATAACTCATTAGCATATGCCACACCCCTTGCCATCACTGGAAGTATGTCATTGCCATAACTGATTTGCATGTGCCACACCCCCTGACATCACCTATCCTGGCTGTTTTGGACCTAATCCTGGCCATTCAGGGCTGAAACTGGGCCTAAAATGGCAAAAAGGGGCTGAAAATGGCCGAAAAGGGGCCCAAAATGGTCAGGATCGGGCCGCTGCTGAGTGGGAGAGTGATCCACCACCCATCAAAGGCCCGATCTGGGCCATTTCGGCCCCAATCCAGGCTGAAGGGCCCAAAATGGCCGAGAGTCAGGTGGGCGGGGTCACCTGACATGTGACCTCTTTGGGGAACTACCGGAACTGTGTTCCTGTGTGTTCCCACTCGAAATGAGCCCTGCTCATCACTAAAACAATGACAGCAGCCAAAACTAGCAGCAGCAGCAGCACCATGCGGTGTGGAGGGTGATCCAAACCCCCCTCTGTCTGGAGATCAGGGGGCGGGGCCACTGGCCATGTGACCATTTTCGCCAAGCGCAATTTAAACTGAGCCTGCTTGCGGGGAGGGCAGAATACAAATTTTAAGTAAATAAATAAATAAAAAGCTCCCCCCCTTGTTCCAACTGACCCAAAGTGATGTCATTGTGTGGTCTTGAGTTCCACCACTGAGTTCCACCACCTCTTTTCCCAGAAAAAAAGCGCTGCATAAGAGGAAATGTGTATTTTTAGAGGCAACTTCAAGAGCTGGTTTAGGGAAACCCCAGGGACAGTGTGAACTCCAGGCTGCTGGTTATGAGCCTGTAGCCTTAAGGTAAAACAGAACATACGTTGTGATTTGCCATGTACAAACCAATCAGTCCCACAGCCCAGATTCCAACCACCCTGTTAAGAACAAGCTGCATCAACATCCACCCTGAAAAGGCGTTCATGTTCATTGCTGACTTGAATCAGGGACTTGCCAAGGATTCAGGGATGCGGGTTAAATCAAAGCCATCGCTGGCCACGTCACGATGATAAGCGCTGTTGAGATTTGTCCTGCCTACATGACTAAAAAGCCTGCTTTCACCTCCCTTCTCATCTGATCGCTTTTCTAGCCTGTTGATCTAATCTCTTGGCGTGTGGTTTCTTTCTCAGAAGTGACCCCTTGGGGGAAGGGGAAGAGGAAAGGCAACATCAGAACTGCACTTTGGGTTCCATTGTGTGTGTGATTTTGGTGCTTATCTCCTCTGGGGATGGGCCTCGTGTTCATAAAGCGCTTCACCCTCACTCCTGTTCACTGGAAAAAGGAAAGGCGTCAGACCAACGGGGCCTCTTCCTTGGCACGGCCCCATGGCATCAGTATGGCTGATTCATTCCTCACCCTGATAGTTCATCAAGCCTCAGAACTGGCCTTTCCATTCACATCACTGGCATCAAATGGTGGTTTTTAAAAAAATTATCAAATCTTGACGGGCAACTGATTTTTTAAATGTCATATTCTAAATTGAGCAAGGGTTATATTGTGTTTAAAAGACTGATCTCCTGACTTTCTATCATTTCAGTCTTTCAGGCAGAATTTAAAATGATCTAAACATTTTTTGGTGAAACGAAAGGTATTGCATCAATCAGCCTAAAAAACACAAAACCAATACACTGGCAAAAGAAGTTATCAGGCAGATCAATATTAGCTGCTGTGAGTGTCTGTCTGTCTGTCTGTGTATATAAAATGAGAACTGTATGCCACATTTCTTCCTGAAGGGACCCAAAGCAGCTTGCAGGAAATTACAGAAATACAAGTTTTCCAAGTAATATGCTTAAATACCAACAAAAAAATATATCCGGGCAGACTTAAAACTGCTTCTTGTGTTCCTTCAGTTACAAATTACTCAAGTGGGCATGTTTGGGCAAGCAGCCTAGTCCAAGCTGTTACAGGATACTACAAGGTCAAGGGCCCACATGTAAGGCAAATGAAGGCCAAAAGATCTTGGGGTGAAAAGGACATGAGTTTTGGGGTGTGTATGTGTGTGTGTTCCATGCAACATCCTATGCATTATATCCTTGATTTTTGACACATACCTACCTGCTGCTTCGAGGCCCAGCAGGGAAAAAGACCGCACGCCACACTGGTGCCTGGCTTTTTCCTATCAGAGTGAACGGCCACAGCTGTGTGGTCCAGATAGAACCACCTCAAATCTAGAAGCCCGGCTTTTGGTCCTGCTAGAGAAAAATTACACCTTGGAATTTCCAGTCATGGAATTCTGGAGCTGTGTGCGATTTGGATCTAGCTTAGAAGGTTGAACACAGACATATTTTGTGAGGACATGTTGCTATGAAGAGCTCTGCAAAGTCAGTCCAATGGCCTAGCCAGCCCAGCTTCCAGCATCCTCTAGCCAGCAGTGGAAGACCACAAGGAGGGTACAAAAGCAACAACATCCCCACTGTTTGCTCCTCAGCAAACACTAGCGATAGAGTGCCACTGTACATGGAGGCTCAATGATAGACCTAGCCTCCTTTGTCAATTCATCCCCCACCCCCAGCCTTTAAAACCGTCAAAGCCATTGACCACATGGAGCAGAACCTAAAGGGGCAATTTCAGGAGAGAAGCTGGATGGGATTTTCTTCTGAGTCAATGTATCTCTGGATCTTGCTAGTGGCAGTGGGCATTGCTGGATTTGTATGGGAAAATACAGCGTTTAAAATCAAGTGTTGCACAGGAGCACAGTTTTAATTCTTCTGGCTGCTGGCCATGGAAGAACAACTGAACACAGTGCAAAGAGGAGAAGCAACCAACAGCTTTTGCCGTCAAGAGATTTGTCTTAAATGGCCACCTGCCATCTGTCAGGACTTCTAGAACCTGAGAGTGTTGATATCTAAGTGTCAAAAGCCAGTGTGCAGAGGCTTTAGATCAGAACGATCAGTATGACAGGTAGACACATCAGGTGACATAGAGTCAGATGGTTAACATAAGGGTCAGGAGACCATGAAGTGAATGACTCAGCTAAACTCATGCATGTATCTGATTGGGTGTCTACATGTATATATAGCTACCATGTACAGTATGGTTGGGGCTTCTTGCTAGTCCAGGTGTAGGCGAAGCACTTTGTCTCTCTGGACTGTAAACTTGTATATATTGCTCTTTATCCACCTATAAATAAACTGTATTATACACCTTTGCTAAACTAACAAGGTGTGGACTCTTTGTGGATCCTCCTTAAGCTGGTGCAGTCACGCTGAATACACACCCTCCAACAGGGTTATGGGCCCAGATAGACTGCGCCAAGGAGGCTGCTGAGGAGGCTCTACTGAAGTAGAGACGCAACAGAGTCGGTGGTGGATGTTGGCACCTGACGGCCGCGATCCCTCGGAGGAGGAATTATTGGCGGTGGAAAGTGTCAGTGACCAGGAGGAGGAGGAGGCAAACGAGCTCCCTCAGACCGGTGCAGAAGCAAGTATGGCACAGAGCACGGTCGTGTTGGTGGAGAAGCTGACCTCCGTGAACTACTCCATTTGGTCGTTGCGTATGGAGCATTTTCTAAAGAGAGAGGGGCTGTGGAAAAGTGTCAGCAACCCCCCAGCAGCCCCCAATGATGCGGAAAAGATTGCAGATGAGCGTGCTTTAGCTCATATCGTGCTGGCTGTGGGAGATGACCAATTGCTTCACATCAGGGACTCGGCTACTAGTTCAAATGCCTGGCAAGATTTGAAGCTGATACATGCAAGAACGTCTGCAGGGTCATTAATTATGCTGACACGTCGCCTCTACAGACTTGCTCTCAAGCCGGGGGAGAGCATGCAGAAGCATATCAACAGTTTGACGGAATGTTTCCAGCAACTGGCTGCTCGTGGAAAGCCCACGGAGGACTCTGACAAGGCATACATTCTATTATCAAGTGTGCCTGATGTATATTTTCCTCTTATTGCAAGCCTTGAGAGCCTGGAGCCAGATAAACTCACTTATTCCTATGTTACGTCTCGTCTTCTTGAGGAAGAGGCTCGTGTTTCAACATACGGAGGCTGGCATTCAAGGACGGAGCAACGAGCAGACGGAGGGGCCCATCGAGGGGTTTCAGCTACTGACGGCGGAGGAGTTGCTAACAAGCAGCGTGAGGTCACCCAGCTGTCAGCAGCAGCCGTGAGAAAATGTTACAGCTGTGGCTCCACTTCTCACCTTCGTCGGTTTTGCCCGGACAGGAGAAGAAAACAACAGAAGCAGAAGCAAGGACGTGTACAGGAGCCTCGGTTTCCAGATCAACATGCGAGGCTGGTCACTGCATCTACTGTAAATACGCATTCCCAGTGGACAGTTGACAGTGGCGCTACCGATTCTTTCGCCCGATCTGAGGAGGTGCTGTATGATTTACAAAGAAGCAACCTGCAGTCCGTGTTGTTGGCAGATGGGAGAGAATCTCCAGTCAGCGCCATGGGAGCTGTACGGTTTACAGCTCTGGAGGAGGACTTTGCGCCTGTATATTGTGTTCCCTCTTTGGACCATAATCTATTATCAGTAAGTAGGTTGACCCAAAAGGGGTTTGAGGTCCGGTTTGTGGGGGACAAATGCCAAATAAGCAAAGCTGGCAAAGTTCTTGTTACTGGGGAACTGAGAAACAATGTTTATATTGTAGAGAATAGGCAGGCAAAGGCTGACACGGTTACAAACAAGTGTAGCCATGACAATTGTGTGCATTTATTGCACAGGCGTTTAGGGCACGCTAGCTTTGGGGTTATAAACAAAACTCTAACACTCCTGAAGGGAGAAAAGGTGTCAAGCTGCTCAGAGTTCCTAGACTGCACTGTTTGCAAAGCAGTCAAAACAAAGGCATTCCCTGTAGCTAAGAAAAGTGGCCGGGTGTCTACAAAGCCACTTGAATTAATACACATGGATCTGATTGGTCCATTCCCCAAAAGCCATTCTCAAAATTGTTATGCCCTGGTCCTAACGGATGATTTTAGCCGGTACTCATGGCTGTATGTTATGAAACACAAGTCTCAAACGTTTGATTTGTTTAAGGTTTGGGCAAATAGGGTACAAAAACAGTTGGGGCTGGACATAAAGGCCATCCAGTCTGACCAAGGGGGGGAATTCATGTCTGCACAATTCTCTCACTGGTGTGATAAATATGGTGTTTTGCACAGGGTAGCAAATACAAGTGTGCCACAAGAAAATGGTCTGGCAGAAAGGCATGGTGCCATTATACAAGAAAAAATGGCTGCTATGTTAGCTGATGCTGGTTTGCCAAAAACTTACTGGGCTGAGGCAATTATCTGTGCCTGCTATGTGGTAAATCGTCTGTGGTCCCGTGCTGTGAATGAAATACCTTTTAGGTTACTTTTCAACAGGGACCCTAACCTAAAGTTACTAAGGGTGTTTGGCATGACTTCTTGGGTGCATATCCCTTTAAAACAGCGGAGAAAAGGGGGCCCAAAAGCCTCTAAGATGATATTCATTGGATACCAGAGTGGCATGAAGGCCTACAGGTTTACAAATGAAAACAAAAAGGTATCGTACAGCAGGTCTGCTAGTATATGTGAGCATGGAAGTTGGAAAAGGCTTCACGGGTATGAGAGTGAAAGCCAGATTGTGTTGCCAGTTACCGATGAAATGCCTGAAACAAGTCCAGAGGGGGACGTGAGTGTGAAAGAGGAGATTAGTTCTCCAGCCAGGCAGGTAACACAGGACGCACAGAGGTCTAGTCCTCCTATACGTGTGTCCAGTCGTCCTAATAAAGGTGTCCCACCTCAAAGGTATGGTTTTGAAGCTGCAGCAAACTGTGTGCTGGCTAAAGAGCCAGCTAATTATTCTGAGCTTCTCACTTATGAGGGGGAAGAGAAAAAGGCTTGGCTCGAGGCCATGAAGGCCGAATATCAGTCTCTAACTGACCATGAAGTGTTCACAGTTGTACCTAAGCCAAAAGACACAAATATTATTGGTTGTAGGTGGCTGTATAAGGTGAAACGACTTCCCTCAGGTAATGTGCAGAGGAAAGCTCGCTTAGTAGCCCGTGGTTTCTCTCAGGTACAATTCCACGACTATGACCAGGTATTTTCTCCTACTGTTAGGCCTGAAACAGTAAAATTAGCCTTATGTAAGGCAGGGGCTCAACACAAAAACATAGATCATTTTGATGTCTGTACAGCCTATCTCCATGCTCCTATACAGGAATGTTTATACATGGAGCAGATACCAGGGTATGAGGTGTCAAATAAACATATGGTGCTCAAACTAAACCGAGCCTTGTATGGGTTGCGTCAATCAGCACGAGCTTGGTTTCAATACCTGTCACAATCACTAAAAGCAGCAGGTTTTGAGCAGGGCAAAGGTGATGCCTGCATTTTTACAAAAATGGTAGGAGGTTCAGAAGTCCAACTCCTTATTTTTGTAGATGACATATTGTGTACATATGAAACAGAAGAACAATTATGTTGGTTTAAACAAATAGTTAAGGATATTTGCAAAGTGAAACATTTGGGTCCTATCTCCAATTATTTGGGAGTGCAAGTGTCCAAAACTGAGGATGGATTTTTCCAACTGAATCAGAGAGATAAAATTACAAAGTTGCTCTCAGAGTATGGATTAACTGAAGCACATGGTGTGTCCACTCCTATGACTACAGGGTATATCAGGGAGCCAGATGATTTTCCCTGGGAAGATGTACAAAGATATCAGTCATTGGTGGGCAGTCTTTTGTATCTCTCATGTTGGGGCCGTCCAGATATAACACAAGCAGTAAACATGCTATGCCAAAGGTGTGCTAAGCCTTTCCATAGGGATTGGATAGCAGCAAAACGCGTCTTGAAATATCTTAAGGCTACTCTCAATTTCTCTTTGGTTCTAAAAGCCACTGAACCTATGCAGATCACTATGTTTTGTGATGCTAGTTGGGCAGATCGCCCTGACGGTAAATCCACTACAGGACTAGCCATATTTGTAGGAGGTGCTCTCATTGCACATAAGACATTAAAACAGTCTTTGTTAGCACATTCATCGTGTGAGGCAGAGGTTGCTGCCATGAGTCAAGGTATCTTAGAGCTGGAAGTAATACAACAGCTCATGTCTGACATGAAACTGCATTGTGCAGTACCTATTGCTGTTTATGGAGATAATACAGCAGCACAACAGTTAGCCCAAGATGGTGGAACCAAAACACGCAGTAAACACATCTTAATCAGGTATTTGAACGTAAAATGTGCTGTAGAGCAAGGATTCATAAGATTGTTTAGATGTACATCTGGTGACAATATTGCAGACATGTTTACTAAAAGTTTGTGTGCTGTACCATTTGAACGATTACGTGATGCCTTAAACTGCTCTCATACTGGCTTGGAGGAGTGTTGATATCTAAGTGTCAAAAGCCAGTGTGCAGAGGCTTTAGATCAGAACGATCAGTATGACAGGTAGACACATCAGGTGACATAGAGTCAGATGGTTAACATAAGGGTCAGGAGACCATGAAGTGAATGACTCAGCTAAACTCATGCATGTATCTGATTGGGTGTCTACATGTATATATAGCTACCATGTACAGTATGGTTGGGGCTTCTTGCTAGTCCAGGTGTAGGCGAAGCACTTTGTCTCTCTGGACTGTAAACTTGTATATATTGCTCTTTATCCACCTATAAATAAACTGTATTATACACCTTTGCTAAACTAACAAGGTGTGGACTCTTTGTGGATCCTCCTTAAGCTGGTGCAGTCACGCTGAATACACACCCTCCAACAGAGAGCTGCTATGGCCCACGGACAAAACTAGGGCATCAAGACACCCAGACAGTCGATTAAAGATCACAAATGAGATCCAAGCAACATCCTCAAACCTTAGCTGATCATAGTCACTCGAAACAAATAAAGAGCAATTACGATGGGGACAGGAAGTGATCCTAATCAGAACTTCCCATGTGGGCATTTGACATAGAAGGCAAAAAAAGTAACTCCGTGCATGGCAAAACGATGGGTACCATATATATTTTTTCTAAGGAAAGGACTTTGACAATGAGAAAATCCCCAAATCAAAATTACCGCATCCTCCCACCATTTCCCCAATTCACTCATTTCCTTCCACCCAAATCTGGTCCAAGTTACTTAAATATGGGCTTCATAATCCCCCAAAAGACAGAAAACTGGACCAGTCATCCTAAAGCTGAAGGAGACACCTCTTGTGACTGCATTTACCATGCTGGGTCAAAAAGGTGGGCTTTCCCTTTATGTACAGTGCATGAGTGTGTTTGGGGGGTGAGGGACAAGCAGGCAGTTTATACGGGTGTTGACTTGAATGGGACTTCCCCAGCGCAATCGCTTAGCAACATTTTGAAGCAAACTAATGGGATTTTAAAAATGGTTGTCTGCCAAGGAGGCATGAAGTGGTGGCGTTCAGACCACTCTAACCAATATCATCTGCTAAGAAACTCCTGCATGACTGAAGCAGAGAATTTGGGGGCTCATTCTGCACGGCAAACTCAGTTCCTGCTGGTCACTGGTTAGATTCACTGTGACTTGGGACGTAGCCCGAGACTCTTCTGGGGCCGCAGGAGAAGGTCTGTTGTGGCAGACATTGGAACCTTCTCTTGCCATTACTGTTCTCGTCGTTGAGAAGTGCCTGATAAACTTGCAGTGAACTTCAGGGAGAACAGTTTGGAAAAACCACTAGAGAGAGGGCACCCCAAAGAGAAAAAGCCTCCATTATTAGTTATTGGTGGTGGAGAGTGCCCTCAAGTCATAGCTGACTTATGGTGACCCCCCTGGTGGGGTTTTCATGGCAAGAGACTAACAGGAGTGGTTTGCTATTGCCTGCATCTGAAACCCTGGTCTTCCTTGGAGGCCTCCCATCCAATTACTAACCAAGGCCAACCCTGCTTAGCTTCTGAGAGCTGAAAAGATCTCACCTGTGCTATCCAGGTCAGG
Organism: Eublepharis macularius; assembly: GCF_028583425.1. Lineage (NCBI taxonomy): Eukaryota > Metazoa > Chordata > Lepidosauria > Squamata > Eublepharidae > Eublepharis > Eublepharis macularius. The sequence goes on along the minus strand of NC_072802.1, from coordinate 70,038,245 downwards.
GCATGTTTAGATATTAGCATGCAACTATTCATAGCATTTATTTGCAATGGGCAAATTTATTTGCCTGCTGATGCAGGGAGGGCGGAATATAAATGTAATAAATTAAATTAATTAAATTGCCTTTGTGAACAGAAATCTGTGGATTGATCTTTGTCCTTGGATGCTCCCTGGTACATTCAGCTCCCACTAAATGTACTGAGTGCCTGAGATGTTTACAAATAAATGCAAAAGAGCTTGCAAATGCTGTAAGTATATTTCACACATTTCTCTCCATTTTAAATTCAGGAGGTATTTAAATGTACTAAGATGGCATTTAGGATCTCTCTCCTTTCTTACCAACCCCTCCCACATTTCTATGCATAAAATGATAAAAGTTCAAATTTATTTTCTAATTCTGTGCTTCCTTGTCTAAGTCATTATAACAACCATAGAAAACAGGGGTTGAAATGAGTCTATTTTATAAGATAAGACTGACATATAACATTATGCAGAGAATTTAAACATTTTAGATTACATAACCCTCATACTTTTAAAAATGATTACCTCCCCCAACTCTAAAGAAAATTAGGCTATAGCCGAAGAACCTTTTTCAGTGAAAATAACCACCAGTTCTTTTCTACCAATGACTTCCCAAATATGAGCAGAAATTTTTATGCAGATGTTATATGTTTATTTATAGTCCACCTTTCTTATTGAGATTTCATTCTCATCATTCTGTTTGCCTAAGAGTTTATGCATCAGTGAAAGAACATTTTTTGTTTCGTTTTACCATTTCAATGGGCTTAGACTGGAGTAACTCTTCTTAGGATCGCATTATAAAAATGCCTTTAGATAAAATCCATGAGGTAGAATCCATTGGGAACGTCTAGTGGCTGACTACTCACCTGATTGTAGCTTTCGCTCTGGTTGGAGATTCTCTGTAACAAAAGTGCCATTGTGGGGGGGAAAGATTCTCCGAAACCAAAACCAGTGTTATGTTAAAAGCAAACTACCATTCAAAGAATTTTCTGATGTGCCTACAAAACTCACAAGAGAGCTGGAAAATTAGTCATTCCGTTCATGACTAGAAGTTTTTGGCTATGTGTTAGGTCATGCTTGATGCAGAATATCAGTAGATGTCTCTTGGAAGACCCTTCCAACAGGAAGACGCCTTCCAAGGTGCTGTTGCTGTTTATATGCCGTTAAGAAATTGTTCAAAACAGTCACCACCAAGCCCAAAGGGAACACTCACCAAGAAGTTGCCTCTCTGGCTTCTTTCTAAACTGCCTCTGCTATGCAGGTGATACTGTATTAGATGCCTCTAGATCAGGGGTGGCCAAACTTGCTTAATGTAAGAGCCACATAGAATAAACATCAGATGTTTGAGAGATGCAAGATATGATGCATTGAAGTGTCTTCAGATGAAGTGGGTTTGGGGGAGTGTCCTGAAAGTGACATCACAGGAAGGGGTGGGGTTTTGGTGCAGTATGCTGGAAGTGACATCATTGGAAGGGGTGGGGCTTGGGAAGAGCCATCACCTGACCTTTGATTGGAAGTAACATCACAAAAGTGATATCACATCTTTGCTAGGCTTCACCCCCAAAGTCCCCAGGTATTTTCGGAATCAGACCTGACAACCCCAACATTTTTATTGAAAATATGAAAGACATGGAAAGAAAGGAGGAAGGAAGGAAGGAAAAAAGGAAAAGGGAAGGAAAGACATGGAAAGAAAGAAGGAAAGGGCAGGAAGGGAGGGAAATAAACTAAACTAAACTAAAACGTATGGCCATGGCGATACTCTGAGACCTCCAGGAGCCGCACAGAGCCACAGTTGGGCCACCCCTGCTCTAGATAGATCTCCCCTGATTTAGAGCAGAAAGTAATCAGCTTTCAAAGCGGGAAATGCCCAGAATAATGACTCATGCAGAATAAAGCATGGCTGGTAATTCTTACTCTAAAAGAGAACCAAATTTCAGTGGGAAATGACCTGATTTTGAGTGTTTGGTTCTGGAGCTGGGATGATGAAATGGCTTGGGTCCACCAGAGGGACAGTCTCCACGCATATTAGCCTGCCCAAGGTTTAACCACAGGGAGTGATCCCTTCCTGTTGGAAGCTGCATTGTCTGAGATCGAGCTGATGGGATCGCATGGCTTTCAGGAGTCACCCTTCATAACCTGTAGAACTCCTTCCCCCAGAAACTGAGATCAGACACATCAAAGGACATTCTTATTCCAGAAGATCTTTTAATGATGCTGAATGATTGGAACTGATACAATAGCTTTTCCTGAGAATTTAGCAGCTCCATAATATTTTCCAGGGGTCATTTCGTAGAAAAAGAGCTGGAAGAACTCATTAGCATAACTCATCAGCATATGCCACACCCCTTGACATCACCAGAAGCGTGTCATTAGCATAACTTATTTGCATACGCCACACCCCCTGACATCACCTATCCTGGCTGTTTTGGACCCAATCCTGGCCATTCAGGGCCGAAATTGGGCCCAAAATGGCAAAAAGGGGCTGAAAACGGCTGAAAAGGGTCCCAAAATGGTCAGGATCAGGCCACTGCTGAGTGGGAGAGTGATCCACCACCTGTCAGAGGCCCAATCCGGGCCATTTTGGCCCCAATCCAGGCTGAAACGGGCCCCAAATGGCCGAGAGTCAGGTGGGTGGGGCCCCCTGACATGTGACCTCTTTGGGGAACTGCTGGAACTGCGTTCCTGTGCGTTCCCCCTCGAAATGAGCCCTGATATTTTCTCAGATTATATTTTAAGGTTTTAAGTCATCGCTAACTGCCTTGAGAGTCTCTTACGATACAGGTAAGCGGCATATAAATTAACTAAATAAAAACAAACTTTTTATGGGTGCAAGGGTGAAATCTATACCCAGTTTTAATTCCAAGTGGGGAACAGAGATATGCTTCAGAGATATAGGAACCTGCAACAGAAATTGCAGCAGAAGATCGACCAGGAAGCAGTCTTCAAATGCTTTCAAGCTATGCTGGGGGAACAGAAAGGCCAACAAAAATAACATCTTTTCTATTTCGACTTTTGCAGGTCAAGAATTTTGTTAGCATATCAAGCAACTTGGAGTATAATCACACCAAATTCCCCAATTTAAATGCTTCTCAGGAAGAAATCAGGCCCATCATCGAGGCTTTTCACACCCTGTTCGACCAGCTCAATAAGACCATTGATGGTGCTGGAGAGATAAAGAGTCTACAGCAAAACCTTCAGCAGCAGGCTGCGTGTCTACGTTCTTGGAATTATACAAAATCTTCTATAAACATCCCCAACAATGAGAAAGACGAGCCAGGCAAGAAAATCCTTCTCATCAAGGCTTCTGAACACTACAGCAAGTTAATGCAGAAATTTTTAAACGAAATGGTGGCAGAAGTTGTGAAAGGCAGCGCTTAATTTGAGGTGCTTCTGTCAGGGGACATTTTCACAGGTGAGGCTGTGACTGTCCACACATCATACTTCTCTGAGCACAGAAACGCAAGGAAGCCATTTGCTAAAATAGAACACAAATTCAGTTTCAGCCCAAAGTGGCCCCTTCATTTGAGAGATAAATGACAGAAATTTAAATGACAGTTTTTAACTTCACTTGAGCAAATGTTTTCAGCTGATAATTAAGTACCAAGTATAAGTGAAGGGGGGGAAGTACTATGTTCTTTGTGTGTGTACATGTGTGTGTATAAAGCCAATATTTATATATTTATTTTTATAATATTTCAATCTATAAATGTATTTTAATTTATAAATGACAGCGTAGTTTATAAATCTGCATGTATTTGGTTCATCACAGGGAGATGAGATACATGTTATCTAATAAAAGTATTTAAATATACGTAACGTACTTGATTTACTCACACTATTTATTGTTCATGCTTTTGAAGTTAACTTTTATCTTATTAAAGCATCCAAAGAGCCAGACCACTTGTGAATTTGTTCACATTGGTGCCACGGCACTCTCCCCTGCCCATATCAAGTTGAGAACACCCAGTGGTGCATTTTCCAAGGCTGGGAGTTTTCCATTTCTCTCTGTGGGGTCCCACTTTCTATCTTGTTTGCATAGATGGCTTTCTGTCACTCACTGCATTTGCACAGCCATATTTACATCTTGATTGTGCTTCTCCATAGGAACTGGTGTCCTGCAGTGGCTGAGAGAGAAAAAAACTCCAGTTCCAATCTCATCTCTGTACCACACACGCTAGCACCAAAACCACTCTCAGTCCCTCATCTACAAAACGGGATGATATTGGCAGGCTTTACAGGGCTCTGGTAGTGACTGAGGTGAGGGAAATGAAGCCCTCCGAGCACTAAAAGTGCAAGATGAATGTTAAAGACGGTCCTGAGAAATTTAACAAAGGCCCTGATATAAGTCTACGACCATTTCCACATGTATTGTCGAAGGCTTTCACGGCCGGAGAACGATGGTTGTTGTGGGTTTTCCGGGCTGTAATGCCGTGGTCTTGGCATTGTAGTTCAGAGGTGGTGCTACACCTCTGAAGATACCAGCCACAGCTGCTGGCGAAACGTCAGGAACTACAATGCCAAGACCACGGCATTACAGCCTGGAAAACCCACAACAACCATCATTTCCACATGTCCTTAAAGGGACGGCCCACTCACGGAACACTGGTAGCTTTCCCCCTTCACTCGAGATGTCTTCGTTTTCAAAATGGTTGCAGGCTGTTCGGCTTCCTTTTTTCGGTGCCTTTTCAGGGAATGCACTTTCCCATGGTCCCCAAAAAGGCGCCAAAAAAAGAGAAGCCAAACAGCCCGCAACTGTTTTGAAAACGGAGACCTCTGGAGTGAAGGGAGAAAGCCTCCAGAGTTCAGTGAGTGGACCGTCCCTTTAAGGACATGTGGAAATTGCCTAATATGGAGCCTTTCAGTTCAAAAACAGGTCATGTACACTTGGCCCTGGCAACAGTAAGGTACTCTCAATCTCTCTATATATAAAGACAAGGCTCCTGACTGACTCATCAACACCCAGCCCAAACCCCTGGACTTAGAAGTGTGAAATTTGGGGAGAATGTTCCTTTTGTGATGTAGGGGCTCACTAAGAAGGAATTTTAAGACATTCGCCCCCTAAGGGGGTAAAAAGGGGTCTCGTGTTTTCCCCGAGGGATACAGCTTCCCTGTGTGGCTGGCAGGCTGCTCTTCTCCCTCCCCCTGCCAACAGCCAACTCAGAGCAGAACCACAAGTGACAAAAGGCACAGATTGGACACTTGTCCGCTTCCCTCAAGTTTTGGCGGGAAATGTAGGCAGCTTGGCGGAATGTTGGACAAGTGACAGTTGGAACGTCCATTGGATAGCAGTCGGTGAGCCAAGCTGCAAGACCAGGATGCCTACATTTCCCATCAAAACTTGAGGGAAGCTGACAAGTGTCCAATTTTGTCACTTGTGGTTCTGCTCTCAGCCACTCCGCCCTGGGGTCATTTGCATATGCGGCCTGATTGGTGGAACTCTCTGTTCTGAGGTAAAAATCACCTCAAGGAAACTGCAGACAGTTGAAGAAGGACAGTACAAGACTCCTGAATTGGGATTTTATATAAAAGTCAGTATGGCAACTGAGCTTTTAAATGTTCATGGGGAGATGGTGCACGACCTTTCTAGGGGCCATTTCAATGTGAACCTCTCACATGAACCTGCCAAAGTGCCCACCACACCACCCCTCCCTCAGTCCAACACCACCTCACACCTCTTGCAGCCATCACTTCTTCCTACTCCCAAGAAGCCTCCTGACAGACATCGTGCAGGATACACCACGCTAAAAGGAGGAAGGGGTGTTTGAGGCACTGAGCATAACCCTCAAAGGTGTCAGGGGCAACAGGAGAGCGATGAGGAGAGTCACCGGGCTGCTGGCTTGAGACTTCTGGCAGACTCTGCCAGTAATCCCAAGGGAAACTCAAGCTGACGAGGTTACTGTGCGTGTCAAGGCATCATATCTGTGGCCCCTCATCAGGAAACTCGCACTAAGAAAGAACATGAGGGTCCACTTGAGAGACAATGTGTCCGCTGGGGGATTCTCTGAACTCCTACTAAAAATAGGGGACAGAGAGTATCCCAAGTCCAAGGGAAAGGTGACCATCCCTGCAGACCTGGGCACAGTAGTGACACCCTTAGCAGACCTAACAGCCACAATATACCCTGATATCGTCACTATCACGGAGAAGTCCATGGACTGGCTGTGCAAGTGTGCCATTCTGACCCCCCCCAATGACAAGGCTGCCATCATTAATGAAACACAACTCCCTCAGAGGGGCAGAAATGGAATACAGATCTGGGGACTCAGTGGTGCAAATGGATGATGTGGTCCACTACCCCGTGGAGTTCCTCAACATGCTCAACCCTCCTGGCTTCCCAGACCACAAACTTCTCCTCAAAGCGGAGGCTCCATTGATGCTGCTCTGAACCTCAACCCACCGAAACTCTGCAATTGCACCAGACTGTGAGTGAAAGCCCTCCACAGGAACATCATCGAGGCCACATTGTTCACCAGCAGTGCTCGAGGGGAGTCGGTGTTCATACCATTCATACCATCAGAGAACCTCTTCGAATTTAAGAGACTGAAGTTCCCCCTCAAGGCCTGCTCTGGTATGACGATCAACAAGTCCCAGGGGCAGACACTGAAGGTGGCAGGAATTGACTTGAGGGAGGACTGCTTCTCACATGGGCAGTTCTACGTGGCCTGCTCCAGAGTAAGCTCACCCAGCAGCCTGGTGATCCCAGCACCTGAGGGGAAAACCACCAATGCAGTCTACAAAGAGGTCCTTCAGTAGAAAAAAAACGGTTGTACGTATTTTTCGCTTTATTTCTTGCACGACAATCTTTTTCTTTAAAAAATCTCTTAAAAAACCGTTACATTGTGAATTTCACTTCATCAGTTTTTGGCATCCACACACTTCGCTTTATTCAAATACTTTTGTGAAGCTCAGGTACTATGCTATTATACTACAAAACCAACTCAACCCTCCCCCCCCCCCCACAAACCAAAAAATGTTACATACCCATAAGTATTATAAATGGATTTAAAGTAGTTAAACACTGTAGCGAAGCACGGGCATCAAGTTAGTCTTCCCATATAAGAAGAGATACCAGGAGTAACGGTAAAATAGCAACATTGGGATAACTGTTCACTCTCTCTCATTTGGAGATAGTTGGGTTGTAACTTTCCTATTGGTTCCCTGTTCCTGCTCTATTTGTTGTCAAAGGACATAAGTGGTGACGTGAGTTGCTCTTTGCTTCTGCGGATGGAGATTCCCAGATCCTGTGCATGTTAAATATGGTTTCAAGATTGGCTGTTTCCACTTTCAGTCCACCAGGGATAGCCTGGCTTGCCTCAAAGAAGAAGTTCTCAGAACAAGACCTGCTGCTTCTAGTTGGAAAAAAGGCAGAGGCGGCCTTTGCTCAGTACAGAAGTCCGGCTGGCCCATACAGCTGGATCTTGTGCATGCTTACTCGGAATCAAGCCCCATAGTGGTCAAGACATGTGCACAAGATTCCAACATAATGTGGCTGCTCTGCATGAACGCACAAGCCTGCCTTATACAAAGTCAGACCGGGGGGTCCATCAAGGTCTGTAGTGGTTTCTCTGTCAGAATCATTAAAATCAGTTTCAGAAAGAACGATAATAGGATTGCTGAAGGGGATTGCTCATTTGGTCGGATGCTGCAAAGAGTGCTGCTTCTCTTGCCACCATGCCGGACTTATTCGCCTGACCCCGTTAGTGCCTCATACACAGGATCCAACCCCCCTTTTGTCTGATAGCTGACAGCATTGCTCAAAAGAAATGTGGTCCTTTGAGGAAAAATGTAAAATGCAAACAATTGACAACCCATTACACAGCAACCACAACACCGCTGCTGAGGTTGACTGGATTGTTCCGATTCTCTTGTTGGTTGCAAAGAGCTGCTGACAGGGAGAGAGATTTTACCCCTGTCAGAGGAAAGTGTGATTGCTCTCAGAAATCTTTGAAGACAAGAGTGATTTATGACGAGAACTGAAACCGCCAGCAAGCACTGAAGACATTTTTTTAAAAATGGTTTTTCAAGCGGGCGGATATTAGAAGGTTTATGAATTCATAAACAAGCACTTGATACAGGCTCCTTGGCAATATCCAACTTCAGAATGTTTGCGGGCGACTGGACAACAAGACGGCCACTTTAAAAGATATCACATGATTGAATTTGCTGTTCTCTATTTGCAGCCTGAGGAATAAAGTCCAAATGATGCCCCAATAGTAAGGCTGCAAGAACACGACGAAACAATTTGCTGCGATTTCTTGTTCTCTAGGACTTGCTCCCTGATGGAGGTGGATTAATGGCACACCCCAGGGGATTTGGAAGTACCTGTTGCTCCTTGAGCATCTTCCCTCTGCCTGCTCATGTACCAACCTGCTCTTTGCCCCCACCACTGACCTTAGCAGTTCCTCTGGCATTTCTTCCCATCTCCTCTCTCCACTTTTCATCGCCAGGCTACATGTTCAATTGCAATCCAAAATGCTGCCCGTTTTTCTTCCCCTGTGACATTTGCACACTCACAAACATAACTTATAACTTATACTGTTTGGGTTTTTTTGTTATACCTCCTACACCCTTAACTTTTCATATATATGCAAATCCAGTTTCTTCTGGGATTACAGAAAGCATAAACCTTAGCCTTGTGTAGCTCCTTCCCACCTTGCAAATTTTTGGATTCATATGGGGGGGGGGCAATATTAGATATATGAAATACAGCCCCCAAGAGTTCTCAAGGGTTCCCAAAGTCACCCGAATGCCCCCGAGCCCTCTGTGCCATGTTGTACTTTCAAAAGCAGGCAACAGGATGCCTTCCATCACACCATCTTTGAATCTGTTTTGCATGAAGGTGGTGTAAGAGATAAGCACTGCGGATTTTGCCCTGCAAAGAGCTCTTTGACTTGCTAAAATCCCAGTCCCAAACATTTCTCAGAAATTATGCAAGACTTCCTGATCTGACTGAGCTGTGCAGCCTTTCAATGGTCTTGGCATAGACAGTGAATGGAAATGATAATTCAATGGCTTTTGTTTGGGGGGTGGGGTATAATTTCCCCTCCCATCACAATTTCCTCTTTCTCTTCCCTTGCAGCCCCTCATAGCTTTCTGCCTTTTCCGGCTTCCATTTTGCCTTCCCATCTAGCAGCCAATGTATCTTTATCTGCCCCTCCTTCAGTTTTCCCAGCACCCCCTCCCCAGCAGACTCTGTCCAGGAAAACTACAGCCAAGTTGTGCATTGCTGGCCCCTGGGATCAGCTGCACAGCGGGAAACCTGCAAAGGCTTGTGCGCTGGGGACCCTGTTTCCCATACATCGCCCACTCACACTATCTCCTCTTTCCCTCCTCCTGGCACCCCCACATCCTCAGCTTTCCGGGTCCTTCTCTTCCACCAACCAACCTACCTTTTATCTCTCCCCACATCTTCAGCTAGCTATATTTACTACCTATTTACTTCACTTATTCTGCCATTTTCCCAACAGGGAACCAAAGCAGTTTACATCATTCCCTTCTTCTCCATTTTATCCCCACAACCACCACGTATGGTTGGTTAGGCCACGAATGCGTGTCTGGGCCAAGGTGACCCAGTAAACTTCCACAGCACAGGGGGGATTCATATCTGGGTCTCCCAGATCCTAGCCACTACATCACACTGCCTTTTATGGGGTAGCTGTTGCTGAACATTCCAAGCATCCAGTCCTGGGTGAGTCATGCAAGTTGTAAGTGGTCAAGTGGCTGCTGCCAGGCCTGAAGAGATTCATTTCTTAAAACTACAGGCACCACTTCTATTATTTTGATTTCTTTTTTTAAAAAACCCTACCCCAACATTTTGGTTTTTTAAAAAAAGTTTCTTTTTTTTTTAAAACGGGCTTTTCAGGTTTGTAGAAAGATGTGTGTCATGGCTCCACGCTCTTAAGTACCCACAGATTTGGCTACTTTGGAAATCAGATCTATCAATTTTTAGTAACTGCACAAAATTGCTTGCTTCTGAGCCCTTAGAGGAGGGTAGACTAGAACTTTAAAACAGAATCAGCTAGTCCAGGGACTCTAGACTTCAAAGGGAAAGTATCTTTTCAAACAGACAGACTACACAATGCAGGCTCTGTTTCTTCCCCCAAAATAGTATTTATTTGGTTGTAACTATAAAAAATGTAATTGCACAGTTTAAAGAGAGCAACCCAAGTGAGTGAGATGCCTTTTCATGCAATAGAAAAGAGACTCTTACAAAAAGCTGTAAACGGCACGTCTGCAATTGCCATCTTTCCAGCCTTATTGTAATTTTAAGAAAAAACCTTTAATTAAGAGAAATCATTTATCATCACAGCTGCAAAAGAAGCAAATTTTATCCAAATGACGAATGAGCAGCTTGCTTGCAACTTCAGGCTTCATTCACCATTTTAAAAAATGCATGTTTATAGGTGAACTTCAGAATGCTAGTCCAAAACAAACCAAGCACACAAGATACCACAGAACAATCATATTGAAACTACTACTTCTGTACTCCATTAGTAACTTTACAAAGCCAGACAAAATCTTACCAGCGCAATTGCATCCTCCTGTTTGGTTGATACGAGTTACTATGAAACTCTCAAGTATAAAGGAGCTGGGGGGGGGGCGGGAGAAGTCTGCACCCGTTCAATTTGCATGGGCAGAGGAGGGCAGGGTTATGGACTTCAGGACTGAGCCCCCCCCCCACCCCATTGGTGACGCAAAGTAACACTCCTTTCTGCAGTCAACACATGCAGAATGAGAAGCCTTAATGTTTCATTTTTATTCTTTGATTCCTTTCCCAGTGGCTACAGAAGTGAAAAAGGCTTAATTAAACTGGGCTAATTATTTGTAAGAGTGTAACATGACTTTCATTGCAAGGCTGGAACGGACAGCCCACTGGCCTGTATATTATACAATGAGATGCTCTGGGGGGATGGAAGGAGAGGCAGTCCAAGACAAAGAGTGCAGCCTGTACCCTTCGGGAGCTTGTTTTGAGAACCCACACGTGGCATTCCAGCGTCAGAAAGGCCACGGGGAAAGGTGGTCTGATACCTGCGTTGGGTAATGAGGCCACAAATAAATCACTTAAGTCTTTACTAACTGGTTACTTTCTTTGTTGTGAAAGAGGGATGTGGCTCAGTCCACGCTGGTGGCTTTATTTTCTCACTGACCCGTTTTGCTGCTCTCGTTGCAGCCCCAAACACAATTCCGGGGATCCGGAGAAACTCTCTCTGCACACATGAATGCATCATGCAGTAGGACTTGCAGCTGGGCAATTTCCTGCCTATTTATGTCTTTAAGATGCTGATGCTCCTTGGGCTATCTCATCACACGTTTACAGAAGCCGATTTGCTCTTACCAGTGGGTAGTAAACAGCCTTGCCAGGCAATAAAAACTCAAAAAAACATTCCCCACTAATACTAGCAAATGTAATATGACAACTGAATAGTTTCTCTGCAGATTGCTCATGGGGAGGTCTACCAAGGAGACAACGTGTGAACAAGATGCTGGGCTTGGGTCTTACCTAGGCATATTAGCTGCTGGGTGCGAAGGGAGAGTATGAATTCATTCCAAGCAGGGAAGCATACCTTAAAATACAGGCAGCGTAGAGCAAGAATCTGTGAGCCAATCTTTTGTGGCAGGCAGCTTTCGAGGACGGGGTGCCTTTAGTGTAGGGATGAGAGGAAATTCTTTGAATTTTTGTCAATGGTTTCACTTCTTTGTTTTTGGGGATCTGCTCATAGCATATGTCATAAGAGCATACATCTGCAGGCCTTTTAGATATCCAAATGGCCTGTGGATTCACCTTTTCAAATCTGGCCTGGTAAAGCATCTTGTTTCAGCAGAAAAGGAGCAAAACAAATGGACAGCGTAGGATAACATTTACTCTGCCATCTCTGATGTCTGTTAGAAACTGACATCCTGTGAGATAAATGGCTGCTGTCCTAGCCTTTTGGGTGCCATCAGAAAACCAGCCTGTGTGCCTACATGACAATGGCCAGCTGGGTCATGCAGTTTGGGAGAGGCTGGTTTTAACTCCCTAGGATTCCACCTCCACCCCTTCTTCAGGGGAGAGACGTTTTAAAAAGGCTCGGGTGCCTTTTGTGGTACGGTTCACCGGGATGGAGAAGGGAAGGTGCTAGAGGCAGACCAGCCTCTTATCTCCTCCGCCGGGGATGTTTCAGGTACTATTTGGTAACTCTCAAGGAATAGTTAAGAGATTAGAATTTTTGTTTTGCCTTTTCTTCCCCTCTATTAGCTGCAAACCCTAGTGCGTGGTAACTTCCTAGATACTGTGTGCCCTCTGTATTTTATTCTGTTGTAGTACAATAACGATTTTTCTTTGGTTAAGTCAAGCTGCGTCCAAGTGTCACCTACGAGCCTCCTGCTCAGCCATTTGCTAGAACTCTGCACATGCACAGAGGCTCACCAACTCCCCCAAAAGCTGCCGGAGGGTCAAGCCCGTTTCAGTTTGGGTGGTGGAGGCCCACTGGAGGAACCAAAGGGCTGGGAGGGGGCCATAATAGCGTGTACGCATGGTACACGTTTTTATATGCAATTTATATCGTATATGTGCGATGCACAACATTTGTATAATATATGCATATTCTGCAATGCTGATTTATTGATACACGAAAAACATTTTACAGAGGAAAAAATGACATGAAAATAAAGAAGTAATGCACAAGGGGTAAGCGAAATCAAATCAGGAACACATTCAGTTCTAAACGGTAAGGATGAGAAATTCAGATTCACCCCTAATTTACAGCAAACACCTACACTACTATCTTGTGAATTCTTTCTTGGGCAGATGCCTCACTGAACATGGTGATGCTTACTTCAGAGTAAATGTGCCTAAAACCACATGTATCAAAGTCAAATGTGACACCATGCTTTTGGCTGAGATCAAACGGGGACAGACTGAAAACACCTCTGCAAAATAAACTGATAAAAAGTCCTAACAAGTAATATCCCGAAGGAGCAGGGGAACTGTAGGTGCCGGCTCTGGACCCAGACTCACCCCGTTCCTATGACTCTGGCTTTAAAAATAGGTCAGACAATGTGTGGAAGCTGTTTCGCCTGCTCTGGTATTCATCCACAGAGCACAAGATACTTCTTACTTGAGGACGCTCCAGTGAAGGGAGACGCAATGTTAGCCGGGAGGCGTAGTTTAAAAGCTGAAGGCTCTGTCAATTTTCCCTCTCCGCAGGAGCATAGTTTGAAAAGGGTTTGTTCATTGCATCTAATTAACAAACCCTCTGAGGGGCATCTCTGCCAGTGGTCTTTTTAAACGACCCTCCCATACAGAGGGGAAATTGACAGAGCCTTCTGTTCTGTCTTTTTAAATGACATGTCCTGGCTAACGTTGCATCTCCCTTTACTTCAGAATCCTCCTTTAAGAAGTATCGTGTAGAGAGACAGTTGGTAACACTTGGCAATTCTCCTTGCCCAATGGGATAAAAAGATCCCAGGCCCAGAAGGGGAAAAGGTAGCTACTGAGAGCCGTATTTCTCTCCTGGCTGGCTCTTCACAAATTCCACCAGTTTCTGGAGCCACTACAATGCAACTCGAGAGAAGAGACATAGCGGTAGAGCTTCAGGGCCGTAGGTTACAGAGCTGTGGTGGGAGAACTGAGGGCCCCCAAAGGACCTGGAACAGCAGTTATACCAATTCCCTTAGCGCATTTAGTGGCTCTTGGAGAAATATTCTGCAAGAATCCTACCAGCGATGAGAAAGCATTCAGAGCTGTGGGCCTTACAGATTAACAAGGGGCGACTTCTAAATAACGTGACCGTGCCACCCAAGAACAGCTAACTGGCAGCCCGTGGCTTTTTTCCAGCTGGTCCCTCAATTCTGGGTGTGTGTCCCCTCCTGGCACCCCTTATGCAAAGTGAGGGAAACGCCATAGGAGGACTCTGTGAGAATGCAGAATCTTGGGGGCAACGTTACAGGTCCCAGGAGAGGGATGGAGGCGGGGGCATCGGTCAGCTCTCTCTTCAGTTTGTGCAGCTCTAATTATTTCCCTTCCATGCCACTGCAGCCCGTGGGAACACGCCGGCCCCTCAAGTCACCTGTCCAGGAAGGGTCCAGCCACTTTCCCCTTGTTGGAACACGGTAGCCAGAGCCAATCCTACCCAACATGATTGAGTCTCAGCATGAGGCTTGGTTATGGTTGCATTTCTCACTATGTCCAATGGTTCCAACTTCTAAGGCCCATGCGAGGGGCAAATCAACGGGTAAAAGACAGGCCTATTCAATATTCTGCCAAGGCTGCCCTGAGAAAATCAAATCTGTGTGATGGAGCAACCATACTCTATGGAAAAAGTCGGCCAGTCACTGCTGGTGGAGAGCAGCCAAGCTTTGATGCTATGCTCTTGCCAGAACAGACAATTAAGAACAAGAATCAATTTCTGCTGAACTTACTGAGTCAGCCCATCAGCCTCGCCTTTGCAGAACAAAGGCAAAGACGCACAAGCAACTGTAGCAGTAATTCAGATGAGGGAACAAGCTTAGTTCATGGTTACCAGCAAGGCTTTTTTTCTGGGGAAAGAGGTGGTGGAAATCAGTGGGTTGCCCTTGGAGAAAATGGTCACATGGCTGGTGGCCCCGCCCCCTGATCTCCAGACAGAGGGGAGTTGAGATTGCCCTCCATGCCGCTGGAGCGGCACGGAGGGCAATCTCAACTCCCCTCTGTCTGGAGATCAGGGGGCGGGGCCACCAGCCATGTGACCATTTTCAAGCGGTGCCGGAACTCCGTTCCACCGCGTTCCAGCTGAAAAAAAGCCCTGGTTACCAGGCCAGCCCTGGGAGAGGACTCTTCTCGGGGAAGCCTCCTATGGGGCGAGACAGTCCTTCTCAATGGGATATTGCTAGCCACAAGGATCAAAAGAAACTAGCTGTATGGCAGGAGCTTGAAAACTAGTTCAAACAATGAAGCTAAACACATGTTGCAAATGCATTATTAAGACATCTTGAGAGTTGTGGAATGAGTATCTCAGACCCAGGCAAAGCTGTGGATTCTCTGCCCCCAAGCCAACTTCCTGCACCAGCCTTAACCACGACTAAAGCTTACATTGGCACAAATCTTACTCATGGTGAACGTTAAGGATCTGAAACCAGGGGGTGACATGATCCCAGGGTTAAGGGTCTGAAAGCACTGCATCTGCACAGGGCCACAGTAATGGGAAATGGCTCCTCAGCCAACAGGAACATTTTGTGTGCCTGGGAGAACTTCTGAATGTGGCACTGTGGATGCCACCAAGTCACCCCTCTGAGTAGGCTTTAATGGCAAACTTGCAGTGTGAGGCTGTAAATGGTCACCAATCCCCTGCGCCAAAGAAGAACTGCTTTGGGGTGACCAAGCAGGGGAATGCTGTAAACTAGGCTCATGCCCCAGGTTGTCAGTGTGGAAAGACTAGTAAATTCCTGCTTACGGAGCTAGTACTTTTTGTGGACAAATCTGCATGACTGACTGTAGCCACGTCAGGACAGCCTCCTGTCAGGAGAGTTAAAGGCCTTCCAAAAGAAGGCCTGTAAGAAACACTCTTCCCACCTTTGCTGAGCTGTCCTGAGATGGTCATGAGAAGTTAGTAGCAGAAGAAGTTAATACTGTGCCATCTACTCCAAAAGCAAAGCTGATCCTGCACTAACCACACTTTGCACTAAGAAACTGTAGAATCTGATCTTGTTACAAAAGGCGGGGGGGAGATGGCTAGGAGGAAGAATGCATTGTGTGCTTCTGTGCTGTTAGGGAGATGTTCTATCCCTCCTTTTGGTTAAGGCGTTTCCCCCCCATCGCAGTCCTCCGTCAAGCTCCAGAGAGCTGCTTACTGGAGACTCCAGAAGGGTTGTAGCTGTTCCGTCGAATCACTGGCTTGTCTTTCAACTGCAAGCTCCCCGCCCCCTGCCCTCTCTCATGCCACTTTACAGGCTGCCACCAGGCAGGTCAAGAAGGAAATGACCCACGCTCAACACCCAGTCCAGCTTCCGCTTGGGAAAGGAGATCCTTGGAATCGCAGTCTCTGACTTACCCTGAGGAAGAAATCGAAATACAAGAGAACAAAAAGGCCTTTTACATCTCATTAAATCTGGACACATTTCCCTTTTAATGCGCCGCTCCACACGGTATCGTCTTTGCTGTCTCCATCCACGTCCGGTGCTTGAGGTCAGGTTGCATAAATGTCGGCACTGCATAGATTTGGTGACGTTGCATTGAAGGAGTGCTTCTATTGCTGGTGCAGGTGTCTGGCCTGCTTATTTACCTGAGTTGACTTTCCCGTGTGACTGAACCCCTTAAGCACAGCACCAAAAGATCGTCCCTTGGCATCAGCTCTTCCTGCCGTGTATCTCGCAGCCTGCTGCCAAGGCCTCACAGCAAACGGCCCACAAGGAAGTTCTGAGGTCTTGTGAGATTGAGTCGCCTCCCCAGGCTTAAGGAGCTTGGCTCTGCCATCTTTGGATAGGTTTAGTTAGGTTTCTCCAGCTCTTTTGTTGATCTTGCTGACTGCCTTGGCCGCTTGCTCCGGCAACTGGGACGGGTCAGAGAGTATGGAGGTGGATACGCTTAGGTGTCGGAGGGTGTTCAGAACCACTGGGATGGAGGAAAAGAAACAGTGCAAACAAAATAAACCCAGTTACTTTGGCTGCCAAAATAACAACGATAGATCCAGAGGAGTTAGCCATGTTAGTCTGTAGTAGCAAAATAGAAGAGTCCAGTAGCACTTTTAAGACTAACCAACCTTACTGCAGCATAAGCTTTCAAGAACCACAGCTCTTTTCATCAGATGCATCGATGCATCTGACGAAGAGTGCTGTGGTTCTCGAAAGCTTATGCTACAATAAAGTTGGTTAGTCTTAAAGGTGCTACTGGTCTCTTCACTATTTAACAACAATTATAATAATAATACAAATTCAAATTTGCTCTCAGAAAATTTCAGCAAAGCCACCGGAGACATATGGGTCAGCTGTGATCGCAGCTGCCCCTAGAGGGACCCAAATTACAAAGTTCAAAATTGGCATTTTCCCATGCTTCCACTAGCATAATTTCAGAATGGTTTTGTAGAAAGCATTGTTTCAGAACAACTACAGCATATATATGTTAGCAATATTAACAAACTGCTTTAAAATGCCATTAAGGTCTCCTTGTACCAAGCTGCACTGAATGGACCCTTGGATCAATCTCTGGCAGCCCCCCCCCCCAAGCTAACATAAGCCAAAAGGGGGGCATGCCTGGATTAGGGCTGGCTACATGCTGCAACAGCACAGCACAGAGTCTGGCACTTGGAATTCGGCCGAGCGAGAATCACAGCTGTCAGGCTCGTGTTGCTTTCAAAGCAATTTTTTTGCCCTTCAAGGGTGGCGGAAAAAATGGGCAGATGTGTGGGCAACACCTGCTGGTATCTGAGAAGATTGGGGCAGCAGGGGGTGGCTGGGTTCCCTGGTACAGTTTTTGAATGCGCCCATTGTCAGTAGTAATAGCCGCACCAATTTTGCCTGCAAAACAAGTATAAGCGAAGCCGATACAGGCTGCAGAGACCAGACTTTTTGTTTTAGTGTAGAGAAGTGATTTCTCTAAAGCTTTAACAAGTCACCATGATGTTCTAAAGGAGAACCTGGGAATGGATATTAGAGAATTTGTCCCCGCTTCCTCCATTAAACTGTTACTTACTTGGCCTTAGAACAGGCAGAGAGCAGTGCTGGTCCACCCAGGCCAAGGCTGTCTGGTTCAGCTCCTCTAAGCTGGTTGTGGACACCATTCCATTGAACGTTTCGAACAAGGGTTTAATGATAATGCTGAACTGCAATATGACCGAGAGTCAAGGGGAAAAACCAAACGTGCATTGATACCTCTATAGAGGTGGAAGAGGGAAGACATCCCCGGGGATGCCAGAGCCCATAGAAAAACCACCTCAAGAGCTCGCTCATGCTTCCCCCCTATTTGATCGGGCGCCCAACTTTTCTTTTGATGCGGTTTTGCTACTTAGATGCAGTGCTGCATCCAGCATCAAAACACCATCAAAAGTAGTGGGGTGTTTTGTCCAGCACAGGATTCCCATTTTGAAACAAAAAGTTCAATGAGAAAAGATCCTCTGTAGCCACTTCTCCCCCTGCTGCACCCTAGAAGTAAAGTATGGGTGTAACAAGAGCTTGGCTTGACTCGTGCCTGACTTGTAGACGCATGTAAGAATGCTACCCACACTCCAAGTTCAGTTACAAAGAGTAACAGTAAAGTCATTAGCAATCCCGAAAGCACTGCAGGCAGCACACACGTTTTTCAGGCATTCCTCTGAAATATGAGGGACACAACGGCACTCTTAACAAAAGCAATACCACAGGATTCTATAGAAACTTCCCAGTTCCGCCTTACAGGCCCCGTTTTTGGTGTAGGCGTGGCTGTACTGCTTGTGACACGCCATTCTTAGAATGTCACTCAAGGCAGAATTAACTTGTTGACAGTCTGGGGATGCCCACTGGCTTAGACACCATTTACAGGCAGTTAGTTAAATTCATGATAGATAGCTCTAGCAACAGAAACTAGCTGTGGATCAAGATGGGTAGCCATGTTAGTCTGTCTGTAGCAGTAGAAAAGAGCAAGAGTCCAGTAGCAACTATAAGACTAACAAAATTTGTGGTAGGATATGAGCTTTCGTGAATCACAGCTCACTTCTTCAGATACATATCCACCCTGCTTATCCACCCTATCAAATCACACCTGCTACTGTCATTCACCGGCTATTGTCATTCGGCATCTGAAATCACTCCTCTCTCCAAGATATAAGGACAGATGGACTCACGTTCTAGCTGTATCTGAAGAAGTGAACTGTGACTCACGAAAGCTCATACTCTACCATAAATTTTGTTAGTCTTCTAGGTAAAGGTAGTCCCCTGTGCAAGCACCAAGTCATTACTGACCCATGGGGGGACATCGCATCACGACGTTTTCTTGGCAGACTTGTTACGGGGTGGTTTGTCATTGCCTTCCCCAGTCATCTACACTTTACCCCCAGGAAACTGGGTATTCATTTTACCGACCTCGGAAGGATGGAAGGCTGAGTCAACCTTGAGCCGGCTATCTGAACCCAGCTTCCGCCAGGATCGAACTCAGGTCGTGAGCAGAGCTTGGGCTGCAGTACTGCAGCTTACCACTCTGCGCCACAGTCTTCTAGGTGCTACTGAATTCTTGCTCTTTTCTACAGATATTAGCTGTGTTAGCTGAATGGAGCCTCCATGTTCAGAGACAGTATACCACCTCTAAGTACCAAACTTAGAGAGACAAACAAGAGGGATGGTCATCACCATAATGACGCCTGCGCACCCAGTACCAGAATGGGGGCAGAGGGCACCTTTGCTTGCTGTCTTGAGGAAGGCTTGTAAATATTTTATTCCAGAGGTTATTTGTTGGAGGATAAA
Organism: Eublepharis macularius; assembly: GCF_028583425.1. NCBI lineage: Eukaryota > Metazoa > Chordata > Lepidosauria > Squamata > Eublepharidae > Eublepharis > Eublepharis macularius. The sequence goes on along the minus strand of NC_072802.1, from coordinate 70,018,841 downwards.
CTCTTTCGGTAGATCTGACTGGCAGCATTTTAACTGTGTATTGTTTTTATCTTGTGGCTGGACGCTTCTGTTGCTTTCATGCCCCAAGGACCTGCCATTCATTCGATGTCCATGCAGAGATTTTTCTTCAGCTGTTTCTCTGGACTCTGCTACTGACATAGGCTTGGCCCCACCCAACAAAGGACCCTGGGTATGAGAATTCATAAGGGCAACAATATCGCCTGCCCAGTCCTGCAAGCAGCACACAGACAGAATGTCAAGTTCATATCCCCAAATTCAACCACAATGCGAAACAAGTAAGGCCGTGAAGCCAAAAGGGCACTCTCTGCCACATGGCTGCCGCTGATATAATCACAGGAAGTGAGTAGCGTTACCATCATTTTAGCTGAGGCTGGAAGAAACCCCTCCCATTTCGCCTTTATCTCAGGCCATCAGGCTTCTGATGAGTTGTCTCTCCCCCTGACACCACCAGCCCTCCTCTTGGGCTTCGAAGGGAATTCTAGAGTGCAAAATACCCATCTCATCTTTGAGTCATGATGCAAAACACCCATCTAGCTTTTTTCTGGGTGACGCACTAACATTTACGGATACTCCTCAAGGGCCCCCTGTTCTTAAGTCAGAAGCTTCCGGCTCCCGTCCTTTTCGATTCTGCACCATGCGGAAACCTGCAAATGCACCCAGATGCCAGCAGAAATGCTGGCATCTTACGGTCTGAGGTGTAGATGCCAAAAGGGGCACACGAGTATTACGCATCTGCCTCCAGTGCTAAACTCAAAACTGACAGTCTGCCGTCTGGGGGGGACGTGCACAAAAGAGCCGGGGTGCAGAGAGGAAGGAAGAAAACGGCTGACAGAACAGAAGGCTGAGCCAGGCAGCCTGGCCCAGCAAGGCAATGCCTGGGCACATGCGCAGAGTTATCCTTTGCTCAATGGAAGAGCGTGTGCCGTGCCTACAGAAGGTCCCAGGCACTCCCGACTAAAGGGCCTTCGGTCCCAGGACTGGCAAAGACCTCAGCTGAGGACTCCGGAAAGCTGCTGTCAATCAGAAGAGACTGCAGTGGCAGGGATGGAGAAATGGTGAGACTTAGTATAAGAAAGCTGCAGATACGTTCTTAAATGTGCGAAGCTGAAGCCACCACTTTTTCTGGGGCTGCCCTCGGCCATCTGCTATGCCCGTATACGGACTCCCAATATTTGTTTAAATAGCCTGCTCCTGGACTATTTTAATGACTTTTTAAAAATTATTATTGAGTTGATGTTTTTGTGACTTTTAATGTATTTTTGGAATGTTGTTAGCTGCCCTGAGCCCACCTGCGGGAAGGGCGGGGTATAAAATAAATAAATAAGCAAGTCGAAACACGCACACACAAACACACATGATGCTGCCTTATCAGTCCATCAAGATCAGTATTGTCCGCTCGGGCTGGCAGCGCTCTCCAGGTGAAGTTCTTTCACATCACCTACTGCCTTGTCTTCACGGCTACACAGGTGTCCAACTTTCCCCTTCTTCCTCAAAGACAACTCTGCCTTACTGGGCTGACTCCAGCACGGGAATGGTTTGGATGACTGTACAACCAAACCTCTCCCTCCCTCCACCCCCAGGATCCGTTGCCTTGAATACGGCTGCCGATGCTCTCAGAAATCCTACTCTCCCTGCATTCCATCCTGGAACCATTTGGAAGGCCAGCGCTTAAGTTTGGAAGCTGCACTTTCTGACCACCTGCAGAGTGCATTCTCATCACCATCAAATGCCCGAAGGCTAGCTACCAGCCGGAGGTGAAACATCAGGGGCTTCCAGGCCCGAGCTGACTGACAAAGCTCAGTGTTGCCCCCAGAAGACCTTAAGCAAAAAGTGCTGCAGCCCCCATGGGAGTCAGAGAAAAACATCAAACATCAACATCGCAAAACCCAGCTCCACTGGTAAGGGAATAGATGCCCTCCCAAATTTTCAGCTGCACTGAAAAGGATACAATCCAGAACTTCCAATTCTGCAGGGTCCTGTTTCGGACGTATTCTTCAAACATGCTCCTCATCTGATCGAATCTCTGCCGCGTGATGGGAACGCCGGTAGCAGGGAGCTGCCGCTGACACGAACTGAAGAAGGGAAGAGAATGCAGCTCTAAGCTCCAGGACTGCCTTCTCATGCATCAGCTCAGCCAGACGCCGAGACGTGCTGTAGGTGCCCTGCCCCACATTTGCCCATCATGAGAAGTGGGAAGGTACAGGTTACGACACAAGACAGGCATTCTCAGTGGCGGTGCTGACACTGTGGAACTCCCAAGCCCATGAGGCCTGTTCAGCTCCAGCTCCCTTCCTGCCTGTGGCTGAAAACACCGTTTTCCAGCCATTAGGGGCACTAACAAACTTGAGCTCCCCTTTGACCTGGACAGCTGTGTTTTCTCTTCTTGTTGATTTAGCTGTGACTGACGCCCTGCACGGAGATGACTGTTCCCAACTGGTTTTGCTGTTGGCTATTTCATGGGCCAGCAGGCAAAAAAGTGCAATTTACATCTTTAAGATCAACAAGAATGGGTGAAATTCTGCTAATTCGTTCCGCTGCCCTCGATGCTTCCCTTTGGCCCAAGAGGCTCTCAAATCACCAGGAAATTCCCAGCAGCACCCAAAGACAGCATTGCTGTTAGCAGAACTCATCCGTGGGCTTCAACCCAATGTCTTTCCGCCTAGAAATGGGCCAAGAAAAAAAAGGAAAAACATTTCCTTTGTAAACTGAACAAACTAAACTATGCAAACAAAAAAATAATAGAACAGAAATGCCGGAGTAAGAATCCAAATACTCTATGTTTAAAAAATGCTCTTTTGTTTTCAACCTCATTGCAATTCTTCAGTTAAGCAACTCCTGCCCCACTTTTATCACTGTTCCCTATATGTTAAATTCAGTTTGTAAACCCTGTGCCGAGGTACCGTGGTGTTTCTGGGTCTGTACAGCACATGGCACATATATCTAGTACTAAACACCTCTCATGTTTTCCAGATGAAATTGCACTGCAGAATTCTTGTAACGTCTCACACCATTTTATCTGCAGCAGCTATTCAAACGTACCCTGTGGGCAGATTGTATCTGTCTGGTTAGAAATTCCTGGACGATACCAGAGAATTTATCCTCGTGGGCCTGCAAAGGGCCGCCTGCATTGGCTACACATTTCTATTCACAAAAAAAAATTAAAATAAAAATAAAGCCACACACACATACACAGAGACCACGAAGGGAACTTGTCTCCTTTTCTTACTACACAAGCCGCGGGGAACGTGTGTACCATGCAGTTAAACTGGCTGGCATGAGGTTCAGGACAGACAAAATGAATAAGCGCAAAATTAACTCACGGAACGCATCCGCACAAGCTGTGGGGACAGCCACTTGCCCAGATGGCTTTAAAAAAGGATTAGACATATTTATGGCCAACAGGAGCTGAATGCTACCAACCGCTATTAGCCACGATATCTAAATGAGGACCCCCCCTTCCCCCAATGTTGAGGACATGTTATTAAATTAACAGGGGGGGGGGTGGCACCCTTACATTTTTATTTACACGCCACTGTTCTCCCCAGCAGGAATATGAAACAACTTAGGATATGCACCTCCCCTCTTGTTTAGTTTCCAGAAGCATGAGATTGGCTGCTGTTGGAGACAGAATTCTGGGCTAGACTGATCTTGGTTCCTTCCAAGAAGGCAACGCTCAGGATACCCATATTGCACTACAACCAGAAGTCCAAGACTCTTTACTGGCGTGTGCAGAGGACAGAAAGGCGAGTTCCTTCAGAAATGCCTCTGAGGGCACGATGTGCCCCCCCACCCACTGCCTGGCTCACCATGAATGAGCAGCTGCTTGGGGGGGGGGGGTTGCAGTGCTGTGTTGTCATTGTGGGGACACAAGCACAGCTGATAAGAGAGACTGCAGGCCTCTCGACACTCACATGATGGTAGCGTTCAGCTCCTCGATTTCCTCCTTGAGGCGCTTGGCTTCCTCCTGCATCTGGGATCTTTCCTGCTGCAGCTTTGCAATGTATTCCACGGTCTTCTGGAGCGTGAGGGCATGGCTGATCTGCAGCAGGGGGGGGGGAGAAAGACCCACACTGAGCTCAGCAGGGCGGTCTGTGGCCCTGTGCAAAGCTCAGGGCACTGAAGGATCAGGGGCCGCTGGAGGGGTCGACGTGTACACATAACACTGTGCCTACGCCATGAATCTGGGGGAGTTCAGAAACCCACTGAATGTGATACTGGGCACCGTTTCCCAAGAATCCCAGCACCCATTAAAAAGCCATGTTTCCAATCCTTGTTCAGGTATGCTTCAAAGTGTGCAAACAATGGTTTGATGGAACCTGAGAAGCCCACCCAACATGTTTTCTACTGGCTAAGGCTGCAGAGCCCTGAAGAACTCTTTGCCCTCCCCATGGCTTGAAAAAAAACCTGAAGTATATGCACTATAGTAAAACTGGCAGAACAATTTCTTCCGGTTTCACAACTGAGCTTCTTTGGTGCAGAATTTACATTGGAGAACACACACTGCCCGGAATGAGTATGAGACAGCAGAGGAGGAATTCCTCCGTTGGATGCAAAGGACAGAGTCCTGCCAAGCCACTTACTGATTTAGAGTTTGCAGACACCAAGGTATTGAGCGTGCTAAAGCCAATCTTGATGTTAAACCTCCGCTTCTGTTCTGCTGAAATATGCTTCATCCTTCGGGTCTGTCCAAACGAAAGCAGAAGTGAGCTCTTGGGCTGGTGTCAGGTTTCTGCCTCTTTGCTGGCATGGGGCAGGGGCGTTAGACACAGCTACATGACATTATGTGGGAGTAGAACCCAGGGCTTTCCCACGCACAGAGGAGCCCTGCTGCGGCACACAGAGGGGGCCTTTGTTCCCCAGGGCCAACTCCTAGAGAAAGTGAAAGGCCAAATGCTGAACGCTGCCACAATTGGACAACACGCACAGTAGCAGCAGCAGTCGGTGTGATCAGAGTCTCAGGGAGGGCCCAGGGAAGCCAACCTGGATGCCGCATCTCTTCATCTGCCCCAGCCCCTCACACCCTGGGCAAGGTTAATTCCTTTAGTGCCACTGGGGGGGGGGCGGTCCCACCAAAGGAAGAAAGGGCCAAAGAACAGACCTTGTAAGCAGCCACATGAGGATCAGTGGTGGTTTTCCCTGAGCAGTTGTTCTGTGGGGACTGGGGACTGGGACTTTGTTCAGAAGTGCACGGGGACGCCTGCCCTGAGAGCTGGCAGTCTCTGCCTGAAAACAGGAGAAAGAGAGAGAGAGAAACAGACAAGTTGAGTCCAAAGGGAATTATCTATAGCAAATCAATTCATCAAGCAATGTTTTCTTCCCGAACGAGTGACAGCGGTGAACAGTAGTGCTCCTTGGAGGATTCTTTCTCAAGGAGGCCATCAGTCAATGGAGAGGGGGAGGGCACTAGGATTGCAGACACGCCCCACCCCCAGCGAGTCATGAAGTCCGCCAAGTGACCTTGGGCCAGTCACTCTGTCTCTTCCTGACAGCCGCTGCAGGGAGGAGAACTATCCACGTCACCCTGAGATCCTTACAGAAAAGGCTTGGCACCCTGCAGCCACATCAGTCTCTCTCGTCCTTGACAGCCCTGAAACCCAGAAGGAAACACTCCCACTCCCGGGAGGAAACAGGGCTGCCGGGTCTGAGGATGGGGCGCTTGCCTGCCCCACGAACTTATCTGCGGTACAGGGATCCAGACACCAGCAAGCGCCTGGCTGTGCAGACCACCTGGAAGGGCTATGGCTCCCCCGGGCTCACTGTGGCTCCTGGGAGTATAGCAGCAACACTGACATCGTGGCTGGAAGGGGCTTTCCTCGTCTCCCTCCTGCACCTCTCTTAGCTGTCCCCCCGCCCAAGATAAGCCACGTGCCTTCTGAAGCCGAGGTTCTCATACCATTTTAATCTAAGTTACCAATTAATTGATAAGTGGGGCACAAATCTTTAAAATAAAGCAAGAACCAGCCGCTCCACAGTGCTAGCTTTGCCCTTCCAACATGCGTTAATTGTGACTCCTTGTAAGTATGTTCATTTGCCAAAATCACCCTGTGCACGAGTGTGCGCACACAGAGGTGTGTAGACCCAGAGAAGTATGTTCATTTCTTCCCCTCACTGGGGCCGTCCCAATTCAACAAGCTGTGTTGTATCAGAGCAGGGCTAAGACCAGGGCTTTTTTTCAGCTGGAACTCGGTGGAACGGAGTTCCGGCACCTCTTGAAAATGGTCACATGGCCGGTGGCCCCGCCCCCTGATCTCCAGACAGAGGGGAGTTGAGATTGCCCTCCACGCCGCTGGAGCAGCGTGGAGGGCAATCTAAACTCCCCTCTGTCCGGAGATCAGGGGGCGGGGCCACCGGCCATGTGACCATTTTTGCGGAGGGCGAATTAAACTTTTAAAAACTCCCCCCTTGTTCCTGCTGACCCAAAGTGACATCATTGTGAGGTCCTGAGTTCCACCACCTCTCGTCCCAGGAAAAAAGCCCTGGCTAAGACCAGGCGTTTTATCACCCCAGGCATGTGGAAGCATCCGCAGATGCCCAGACGTGCGGCTCTTCTACTTACTGGGGACAGGTGAGGGGCCTTGGGAGCAGGTTTGGCGGGGGAGGGCCTGCTCGCCTTTCACCAACGCGTCCTGCATAGCACTAGCAGAGAAGAGATGAGGAACAGTGGCTGAGCCCGGCTGGGGGCTTGGAGTCTGCTGGCCCGGGCTGAGCAGAATGCTGCCGTGGAACTCTGTCGTTGGGGGTGCCTGGGGACAGAGGGCAGAAGGAACAGAATGCAAGGCTCGTCTTGGGGGAAGTCGACCTGTGCCAGCCTCCCACCCTTCCACACAGACAGACAGCTTCTGCGGCTTACTCTGGCCATTCCAGATGGGGCAATTACAACACTGGGCTGGGAGATCCTTGGGGCCAAAACGTTGTCTCTCTTCATTGGGGCAGGAGTGACAATCACAGCTCTAGACTGACCCTGAAAGGCAGCTGAGAGATAGAGCAGAGGTTAAAACCAGGAGAGGAGAAAGAGAGAAAGGAAAGAAGCTTCCGGTGACAGGGCGGGCAGGCTGGTGTCCCCCCCTCCCCTCCCGCCACCAACACAAATTAGATCAGACTGGGCTCCATTCCCATTTAAAGCAAAGGAAGGATGACTCTGAACTTCTGTGTCTCGTGCCGCCATCCAGCAGCAGAAGTGATGGCTGTGTGATTTCTCTGACAGGAGCAGAGCTGAAGCTCAGCCCACGGCATGGCGCAGGTGAAATGTAGGCCAATCAGTGGCACGCCCAGCTCAGCCCAGTTTGGGAGCTAGCTCATCTGTCAGGAGGTATCTCAGCTCAGGCAGTTGTCCTGACTCTGGAGATTACAATAATAATAATATTTGATTTATATGCCGCCCTTCAGGACAACTTAATGCCCACTCAGAGCGGTTTACAAAGTATGCTATTATTATCCCCACAACAAAACACCCTGTAAGGTGGGTGGGACTGAGAGAGCTCTGAGAGAGCCGTGACTGACCCAAGGTCACCCAGCTGGCTTCAAATGGAGGAGTGGGGAATCAAACCCGGCTCTCCAGATTAGAGTCCTGCGCTCTTAACCATTACACCAAACTGGCTCCAAGCCAGAGAACTGTCTGGACTTACTGATCCTGCCACACTGGTGCTCTATCAAAATGTCCAGGAAAATCCATTCTTGGATAAATGTAAAGTCTCTGGTTTAGAACATACCATGCGGAAGATTTACACCACTGCAGGAGCCTCATGTGGGAGACTTAAACCATTACACCTGTTGGGCTCGCAAGCCAAGTGGCAACCCACAGAGAAAACTAGCCACAAGCCTGTGTGGACGTGTGTACAAAGTGTAATACACACTGTAGAAATCTACAGTTTGCCAAATCAATGCATGCTGATATATTGTTGAAGGCTTTCACGGCCGGAAAACATTGACACTGAGAGATCTCTGTCTTTTGGTGCTACACCTCTGAAGATGCCAGCCACAGCTGCTGGCGAAACGTCAGGAACTACAATGCCAAGACCACAGCTATACAGCCCGGAAAATCCACAACAACCAATGCATGCTGAAGTTGTTGTGTGAAAACACACCTTAGGGATCCTCAAGGTTTGTTGCACAGACAAGAATGCAGAACTGATCTTTTAACACAGCACAACGTAAGAATGTTTGGGACTGGCAGAGGATATTTAAAAAAATAATCTTTCTTTGTCACTCTTGGCCTCAGAAATAATTGTGGGAAATCCACAAGAAAACAGGAAAAATTTCAGACCGCTGGCTAGCATGATTCGGTACAGAGGTCAAGACCAGTGCCTTTGCCTCTGCCTCTGAGGTTTTGAGGCCCACTGAATAAGCTTCAGTTATAACATAGTAAAGAGTAGCACCTTAAGACTAACCAACTTTATTGTAGCATAAGCTTTTGAGAACCACAGCTCTCTTCATCAGATGCATCGTCAGCTTTCGAGAACCACAGCTCTCTTCGTCAGATGCATCGTCTGCTTTCGAGAACCACAGCTCTCTTCGTCAGATGAACTGTCTGCTTTCGAGAACCACAGCTCTCTTCATCAGATGCATCGTCTGCTTTCGAGAACCACAGCTCTCTTCGTCAGATGAACTGTCTGCTTTCGAGAACCACAGCTCTCTTCATCAGATGCATCGTCTGCTTTCGAGAACCACAGCTCTCTTCGTCAGATGCATGCATCTGACTACATGCATGCATCTTTACTATTTTGCAACTACAGATCAACATGGCTCACTCCTCTGGATTTATAACATGGGGAGGACAGTAGCCTTTTGTTACAGACAAAGGAACAGTCCCAGAAAGACAGCGCTGCCTGCTCAGCATCCGGGAAGGGGGTTGCCGAAGAAAACAGGGTGCCCCGTGTCCCTGCAAACAGGCCACACTCCCACGTGATGCACAGGGCCAGATATGCAGAAGAATCACAGACAGCTCCCATTACAAATGGGGATCTGAGTGAGGCCAGACAGGAAAGGCCTCTGCAAAGCGACTGCTGGTTGAGGCTGAGAGCGCTGGCCAAGATGGATTAGTCGTCTTCCACTTCTCGGGAGCCTGCACTGCAGCGCCCACCCCAGACTCAAAGGAATGACTGTACAGCCCAGCACAGGACAGAGCAATACAAAAGGAGTTTGCAACACGCTCGTGTGTATTTGCTATGTAAAGGTCTAAAAAAGCCCCTACTGGCTCGGCTTTTCAGAGGCCTTCCAGAATTACTGGAGTGTCTACATTTTTTTTAGAATCAAGGTATTTAGAGGTAAATCTTGCAAGCTGCTACTACAAAAAATGAAGACCTGAAACTTGAACCTGGCATCACTGCTGTAGGACTGAGCTCTGTGCTGGAAGACGGGCACAACGCAGCGGTGCAGAAGGCACCATTCACTTGGGAGGACTGTTAGTTAAAAGGCAGAGTATCAAGCAAGTAATTCACTCACCTGGGGTGAGGAAGGCATTTTTCAGCACTAAGGACACTGTTTCCGGCTTTGGAGCAGGCACTATCTTCTGGGGCTTTTTGGGCCTAGCCCCGGCGCTGGCCAAGGGGAGCGCGAAGGTGCCCTGGGGCTGCAGCAGAGGCTGCCCCTGGGCGGCAGCAGTCCGGAGAGTCAGGCCGCACGGCACTCCTGCTCCTTGCGGCTGGGTTGCCAGCAGGCCGCTCTGGCTGTGGCTGAAGGTGGTGGCGGGAGCGTTGTGTGTGGGGGTGGCGGATGCGGTGTGGGTGATCACGGAGGATTTGCAGAGGCCGAGCGCCGGAGCCTCCGAAGAAGCGAACAAGGGCGCCTGAGAGGGCACGCTGGCATCCAGGGGCAAGGGCGCCTGCTGCGGGGGCTGAAGGAGAGGCACCAGTGCTGGGAATGAAGGCAGGAACGGCTGCTGTCCGCTCAGAGGTGGCTCGGCGCTGAAACCCGGTGTCTGCAGGAAGGAGTCCCCCGTCCTCATGCCGAGGCACTGGTCAGCGCCAATGTCAGCCACGCCAGGAATGATGGCGGCAGGCACTGAGGTGCCAACAAGCCCTTCGCTGAGGTTCACAGGTGGGAGCGGGCTGGGCAAAGGACCAGAGGCCAGTGCTGCGGTCTGGGGAAAGAGAGGAGGAAGGCCCAACGTGAATCAAGAAGGTCCAGACCTGACTCAGCCCAATTAGGCTAACCTTACAAGTAACTTCACAGAAGCCACAGTCCCTGGCTCTCGTTGTTTGTCACCAGCCTGCCTACTAAAATATCTCTCAGTCATCACAGCCAGTTTGGAGTAGAAGAACATGCATCTACTGTGGCCCAACAAGACCCAAGTTCAAGTTCAAGTCCTTGCTTGGTCACAGGACAAATGTGGGCCAGTTGCACACTCTTCGGACTCACAGGATTGCTATGAGGATAAAGTGGGAGCAGAGAACCATATACCCTTCCCTGAGCTTCTCAGAGGGGAAGCTGGAACACAAATGCAGCAAAAAATAAATATTTCAAGTCATTGTAACAGGAAATTCACCAGTAATTCTTCCAATTCACAAAAGCTTCCTGGTTTGGTTATCTGGAGGCTATATTCTTACTCGTCATAGGTGACCACAGGAATGAAAGTATAGTCAACAAGCCTCACACTTGTCTTCCGCACAGACATACGTAGTAAAATTTGTATTTATCAGATCCCAATAGGGACATGCAATCTTTCCGCTTTCTGGAAACTTTGGAAGAAGAGAAACTTGAACTCCTGTTGGCTCAGACGTGCACTAAAGACACATTCAAAATCAGGTAACAGAAGGAATCCCACTGCAAACTTATAAAAGCATTGATCTGCTAACGAACAATATGGAAAATGTATGTTACAAGTTGAGATCATAGAACCTCCCATCTGAGAGTCCTCCTTACCTGGGAAGGATGGCTGCAGGTGTCTGCCATGACTGGACTAGGAGCAGGAACGGTGGGGATGGTATAATTATTGGAACGGTTGGATAAGAAGAGGTCTGAACAAAGACGGAGAAAGTTACGTATTACCTGGTATTTCAGTCATCTATTGCAGACCCTGGCTGTCCTAGTAAAGAGTCCAGTAGCACCTTTAAGACTAACCAACTTATTTGTAGCATAAGCTTTCGAGAACCACAGCTCTCTTAGTCAGATGAATCGTCAGATGCATCTGACAAAGAGAGCTGTGGTTCTCGGAAGCTGACAATGCATCTGACGAAGAGAGCTGTGGTTCTCGAAAGCTGATGATGCATCTGACAAAGAGAGCTGTAATTCTCAAAAGCTTATGCTACAAATAAGTTGGTTAGTCTTTTTTTTTAATAACTTTATTAATACAATAATACATTCATAACATAAGAACAAGAACAAGAACATTAACAACTAAGGTGATGTGCAAAAGCCATTTAAGTTGGTTAGTCTTAAAGGTGCTACTGGACTCTTTATTATTTTGCAACTACAGAAAACACGGCTAACTCCTCTGGATCTATGGCTGTCCTAGTTCAACTTCTAGCAGTACTTTGCTAAATTCTGATAATAAAGCAGAAAGCCTTCGTGCCACAGCACAGATTAGAGAAAGAGGGGCAAAAAGGAAAGAACGGAGGGATTAAAGGGAAAAGGCACACTTTGCAAATGAAGACTTTCTTCGGGAGGAACCCCGAGTGAGTCAGGGGGGAGGGTGCAGTTTGCTGGCACACAGCCCAAATGGAGGGGACTCTTTGGACTGTGGCAACGGGGATTTTTGGACCACTCACTGCCTGCAAATTTGAACTGCAACTTGTTCCACATCCTGCTTTGGTGGACCTGCAGGATTGGCCTGGAGAATCGCAGTTGGTATTTCACGCTCTTATCATTATTTGCCCCCTGATCTGGATAGACCAGGTGAGCCTGGTCTCATCAGATCTCAGAAGCTAAGCAGGGTCAGCCTTGGTTAGTAACTGGATGGGAGACCGCCAGCGAAAACCAGGGCTGCAGAGGTAGGCAATGGCAAACCACCTCTGATAATCTCTTGCCATGAAAACCCTGCCAGGGGTCGCCATAAGTCAGCTATGACTTGAGGGCACCACACACACACACGTCATTATTCGCACGGTGGCACCAAATAAGGTAATCAGTTCTTCAAGCAACAAACTCTGCCACTCGATCTGCTGATGGAACCCTAGCCCGACAGGGAACAGACAAATTCACAGAGAGCGGAGCTATCAGCAGCTATGAATGGTGGCAGCTATGAATGAAACTTCCATCTTCAGAGGCAGTAAACCACTGAACTCTGGGTGCTGAGGACAGAAGCTTAGCCATCACCTCTCCTTCCCACCTGCATGTGCCCAGAGGAACCAAATCCTGCACTAAATGGCATTCCGTTCTGTTCCACTAGCTTGCCATTAAGAATGACAAGCAAGCCCAATAGCAGCTGAACGGCTCCCTCAAGAGGAAGGAGCACCTCTTTAAGGGACTCTCCTATATAGCACTGCTGTCACCACTAGGCACAAAACTGGAAAGCTCTCTTCAGTTATAAGATAGTAAAGAGCCCAGTGGCACTCTTAAGACTAACCAACTTTATTGTGGCATAAACTTTCGAGAACCACCTCTCTCTTCGTCAGAAGCATCGTCAGCTTTCGAGAACCACCGCTCTCTTTGTCAGAAGCATCGTCAGCTTTCGAGAACCACAGCTCTCTTCGTCAGAGGCATCATGACGAAGAGGACTGTGGCTCTTGAAAGCTGACAATGCCTTTGACAAAGCGAGCTGTGGTTCTCGAAAGCTTATGCTACAATAAACTTGGTTAATCTTAAAGGTGCTACTGGACTTCTTACTATTTTGCAACTACAGACTAGCCCAGCTAACTCCTCTGGTTCAGTTACAAGGTGACTCTTAGTGGCACAACATTGCATTTCAGTACGTAAGCGCTTAAAACATTGCAAGCAGAGACCTCTGTTGTTACACTGGCAAATCTAGCATATTAAAAAATAATTAAATTCTTACCCTGAAAAAATTCAAAAGTATCCATACAGTTGGGCTGGAGAGGACTAAGTCCTGGCTGGATCATGTCAGCATTCCCTAAGTGAGCTGGAAGAGTCAAACACAAACAAGTTATAATAAGGAGTCACACAAAAATTTTCCAATATGCTTTGGCAGATGTTCTTGGGGGATATTTAGTGTGTTGTTAAAGGGACACTTGTTACAGCTCTTCTGCATCTTGCCATGGCTCTAAAGGGGAGCAGTCTGGGCCTGGATTCAACACTTAGTTCAAGACTTCAAATGCACATGTGCACCCTTATCCTTCTTAGCAAAGGGCACTTAATTTCTAAACTAAGACATCTGTTTGCCTGGAATCCCAGATGTTTGAAACAGGCTGTGAAGAAGTGTTCTCTGCATACTTTAATGCAATCTTTTACTACCTTCCAAGGTTCCCGGTGCCCCTGACCATTTTAAACATGCTTTTTAATCCCAATGGGGAGTCCTGGCATGAATTACATCCTGACACTATTATTTATTCAGAAAATGTAAATGCTGCCTTTCTGCCACATGGGGGCACTCAAGGCCACTGGCGTTACAGTTTTAAAAACTGTAAACCAATGGTAAGGAGCAGCAGCACCAACAAAAGCATTTTTACTTAATCCGAAAAGAATAAAAAGCATAACACTAAAAGAAAGAACCCCAACAGCAAGAACGGGGTTATTTCACCTGGCACTAGAGATGGGCACGAACCGGGGGGGAAACGGAACCGTGAGGTTTGTGGTTCGTCATATTTCATGAACCACGAACTTTCACGAACCTGCCCCGGTTTGCAAACTGGTTCGTTTGGTTCATGAAAACATCACATCCAGGTCAGCAAACCGTCACTTCCGCGCCAGCAGAAGACCACTTCCGGGTCAGCAGAAGGTCTGCAGGAAGTCCATCCCCTGTTGTCTAGGAAACGGATTGATCGGTGCCAGGCTGTCTGCAGTGATGAACCAAAAAACGAACCAGCCTAAAGTTTGTGCTGGTTCATCAGAAATGGGCTTTGACGAACCACTGGTTCGCAAACCATGAACCGGCCCGGTTCATCATGAACTTTGGTTCGTATTTCAGTTCGTGCCCATCTCTACCAGGCACCGAAAAGGTGAGAGGAATGTAAATAACACTTTTTCCCTGGGGGTGCAAAGTACCCTCTCTATGCCCCCACCTCACAACATATTTTTTTAAGTTGGGTTTTTCTTCCCCGTCAAACAAAGTGACTTGCAAAAGCTGTGTCCCCATGAAAAATGCAAGGCCAGTGTGGGCTTTATGACTTGAGAGTTTCCTCAGTTGGGCCAATCTATGATAAGGAAAGCCCACTTGTACAGGAATAGGAAAGCTGCTTTGTCCAGCTAGAAAAAGCAAGGAAGCAGGAAGACAATGCCGAGAAATATACCTATCTCTCTGGGATTTGGCCAGGAAACTGGCTGGTGAGAAGAGAGGGTGGAGAAGAGGGTGTCCGGCAACTCTGACATGAGCATGTCTGTACTGAAGAGGGAGTCCAACTCCATGGGGACGGGGGTCTCCCGGCCATATGTTTCTTTATGCCACAGTAACATGTCATCATCCTGGGGAAAGGAGAGGAACGTTACGGATAAAATCCTGCAACAGCACTCCACAGCCTCTACGGTTCCTCACAAGTCTGAGAGAGAATGCGTTTACAAGCACAAGTCGGGAACCATTTTGGGGCGTGGTTTCTTACAAGATGCACTTACTGAAGGGTTTATATCTTAGTTAAGCAATGGTGGCCTGGCTGTAGCGGCAAATGGGATCAATTCAGCTAACAGAGTTTGTTGTGTAGAAGAGTTAAACAAGAGCCTTCGAAACTCCGGTCAGAGGAGCTTGAATGACAAGGGTGCTGGGGTGGGGGGGCAGCCACTGACCTTTTTTCAATAGCCCTCCTTAGCTACTTCTTTTAGAAGATTGTGGGAAGTGCAAATTTTTGGCCTCCACAGCTCTGTCTGGGTGGGTGGGGATTCGCTTGTGGATTTCATTAAGCCTGCTGCTACATAAACACTGGATCCGTAAAGAGGGCCAACTGACTTTTTTGCCAGCACACACACCTCAGTTCCCCTTCAAAGCTCTGTGCTGCTCTCCATTTTAAGCAAAAACGCTTCCCCAACAGATGTCCTTTTCCTAAGCAACAGCCATCAGTTCTGGGCCTTGGTCTTCCAAGTACATCTCGGGGCACCCCCCCCCCCCCCCCGCAACTCACTCCAATGAAACAAAGAAGGGCTGATATAACAACACCTACCCGAACCAAGATGGAAAGATCTTCATCTTTGTGTTTCTGTAACTGGAGAAGAAAAACATAAACTTTGGTTTTGAAAACAAAGTGCTCATTCGGGAGGGGGCCAGGCTCTGGAGCCCCTCTCTGGGCAAGGAATTCTTACTGATGAAAAGTGAGATGGATGCTCTAGAACCCCACTTAGGATGTTCAAGTGTTAATAGGAGAAATCAATCGAAACACAGAAGATTATTTGTTGTCCTACAAGTTTACAGGGTAGCAAAGTGCCCAACAGTGCAGTCCTAAGCAGTGACACCCCCTTCTGCGTCCACTGACTTTACTGGACTTAGAAACACAGGGCTGGAAAGGTCCAGTATGAGCGACTGAGTGATCAACCGGGAACTTCCCCGTTCCACTTTGCTTTTGCCACAAGTTCATTATGTGGCCAGAGGCAAACCGCTCATCTCTTTCTCTGGCTTGATTCCCATTTGCAAGACATCAATGGCCCACCTTCTAGGGTTGTTGTAAACGCATGCAGGGTCATGGTACACTTTGAACCCTCTAATGTACTATGTGAACACTAAATGATCAAATGCTGCTTAATTTTTCAGGGCAAGTCAACAGTTAATTCATTGGTAAGCCAAACCACTTCCACTTAAAATACCGGTTCCGAAACAAGCCTACCCTTTTCTTAAAATAGGTCCTCCACTTGTGATACTCTCTGATCACTATTTCTATTCGCCGTTTCCAATACTTCCCATCTGTTGCAATAGCCTGAGAAAAGAAGAAAATATATTATCATCGAAGTCCAATCCATCTTGCTCCTCTGAGTGGCTCTCCGGGATCTCAGCACAATTGCAGTCTCCAAGGCCTGAACCTGGGACCAGCGACATGCAAATCAGGTGTTTCCTCCGCTAGGCCACGGCCCCACGGCAACACTCTAGGACATACTGGACAATATGCTGGGTCTTGCTGTACTTCCTAGTAATCTTTCTTTAGGAAGAGTTCAGCCAACTGATAAGCCTCCAGAAGCAAACTTTTTCTCCCAGATCCATGTAGTGCAAACCAGAAGGATAGGTGCACTCAAAAGTTGACAGGACCTTCAAGTGATACACACTAGACAGTCAAGGGGACGCTGCACGACATATCCACTGGTGGGGCCTCCTTTTTGAGCATTCCCTGCATAGACCATAGGTCTTAGCAGACCCTAGACAACTGGCTGCCGGGGATTCCTAAGGGCAGAGGACCCCAATGTGATGCCCATGGGTGCCACTGCACACACCAAAACCTTTCCTGGCATCCCACCAAGATCAGGTTTGGAAAAGATCACAGTAGGGGAAAAAACAGAAGTAGGGCAAACAGAGGTCATCATGCAGATGCTTCCCAAAACGGCACTGCTACAAGGAAGCAGAATAAAACATCTGTGTGGAAACACACAATGCCATCTTGAGAATAAATGCAGATGAGATGATGAAGCACATGCAAGCGTTATCAATGTTCATGCACACGCGTACACACACAACTGCCCAGATGCTTGACAGTCAAGTATAAAAATGCCTCGACAGTGGAATAACACCGTTCATACACACAGGAGAAAGGACGTGTACAGATATGGCTCGCCCGGCATACAACGCCACCCTTCCTTCTCTCCAAATGCCCATTTTCCACTAATCTTTTGGCCTAAAACTGATACGAAGCCTAAACGTTTAACAATGTTTGCTTCTATTCATGCTTTGTTCCCCAGACTTTCTCTAAAGGGCTGGTTCTGACTTTTAAAACCCTAGATGGTTTGGAACCAGGGTTCCCCTTCGGCCCTCTCTCTCCACAGGAGCCTACCCAGGTTCTCTGATCTTCATCCAATCAGACCTGCATCCTGCCCCTCTTGAAGTGCCGGGGGTGTGTGTGACTAAGAGGGACAGGGCCTTCTTTGCTGTGGCGCCTCATATAAGTAATCCCCTAACCCTCTGCCTGCCCGAATTTCTTTTCAGCAGATTTTCCTACATTTTCTCAGACATTTTATGCAGTGTTGATTTTCTTTCAAATGCCTCCTGTGATTTTATTTAACTGCCCTGCTAGCTTCCTCTCAACTTACGCTGTGCCTTTTAAAAATACTTTTTAATGCTGCATTAGGAGAGCCAGTCTGGAGTAGTGGTTAAGAGTGGCAGGACTCTAATCTGGAGAGCCGGGTTTGATTCCCCACTCCTCCACTTGTAGCCGGCTGGGTGACCGTGGGTCAGTCACAGCTTCTAGGAGCTCTCTCAGCCCCACCCACCTCACAAGTTGTTTGCTGTGGGGATAACAACATATTTTGTAAACCACTCTGAGTGGGCGTTAAGTTGTCCTGAAGGGTGGGGTATAAATCAAATCTTATTATTTATTATTATTTTGTGCTACTTTTACTTCTCTGTCATGTTATGCTGCTGTTACTGTTTTGCTGTGTTAAAGTATTGAAACACACAGAGGAGAAAATGGTGTTGGGCATGTAAGTCGAAGCCAGCCCGCAATCCACAGTGGGGTCTTCTTATCTGTCCTGGAGCCCTTCTGGGACGTACCTCAGGGCGGCGGTGCTCATCTACTTCCACAGACCCATCCAAGGGAGTCACAAAATGGCAGACGGGGTTCTTTCGCTTCTCTAGATCTGCAACAGAAAAGGGAAAGCAGGCGGCACGTCTCAGGAGGAGCACAAAGGTCAGGCTGAATCACTGCTCTGAGGAAACTGCAGAGCAGGGATTCAGAAGTTGCCTAACCAGCGCTATGCACTTCCCGCCATACTGCATAAAGGGCAGGGGAGAGCAGAAAATGTTCCCGACTTCTGACCAGCAAGAACTTCTGACCTGAAAGAACGTGTTTATTCGAATGCAGGATCACTGCCGGTAGAAGAGAATGACTGCCCTGGGGAGGTTCCAAGTTGAAGCAAGTGCTGGATTTTCCCAGCCTCTTTACTCACTTCTACCAGCAGTGAGGGCAGATAGGCAAGGCCACAACTCTAATGAGAGGAGGACTTTAAGCCTGTTGCATATTGCCAACTGGTGCACGGGCCTCCCTAAAGCACTGAAGTACGGGCCATACTTACACTGAATGTACCAAGCCCTCCAGATGGCATTGTTGAGACGGATTTTGTCCCTGCACTGAAGTTTTAAGCCTTTAAAATTCTTCCACTTGGGTGAGACCAACTTGCCGCTGCAAGAGAGGAGAGATTTTTGGGGGAAATTGCATTTGCAGAAGGCAAACAAAAGCTGCAGCACAACATGCCAAGCTGGCACCCAGTCCCCTCGCCCTGGGCTTCAGTTCTGACCCTGATTAGGATCGCGAGCGGAGCCAACTCGGCTCCCTTCATACAAGGATGGCTGGAACTGGTACACTGGAAGCAACTCAGTCTGGAAACTCAGCTCAGATTCACTGCAGGTTACTTTGCTGCTAGGAGGAAGAGCAGGAAAAGATGCTTCTCTTCTGTCCTTCCCAGAACGACAGGAGAGAAGGCAACAGTTGCTTAGACATGAGGCTCCACTGAAGCCAATACTAAAAAGCCGTAAGAAGCTTACCAATAAGGGAACGCTTGCCAAGCCAGTCAGAAAAACGGCTTCAGCTGACCACAGGGGCATGCAACAGAATATTTTCTGCTATAACATTTTTCCTTGGAAAATTGACCTTTTTTAAAAAAAACTTGTGTTGGTTTTTAGGTGCACTTAAGTACAGCCCCCCCCCCCAATCTTTTTGACCCTGTGGGCACCTTTGGAATTTTGAGAGGGGTGGTAAGCACCACCCCCAAAATGGCTAGCACAACAGGTGGCACCAGAGGCAAACAAGTACCTCCCTCTCCTTACTTTGTAAAAAAAATTGCAGCATGGGAATAAAAAGAAATGATAGAAAGTCTAGGAGGAAGGAGAAAGAGACGAGTGAATTTAAAAAAAAAAAAGGAAGCCTGAAGGGGGAATGGAACTAATTCTCCTGATTCTTCAGTTGCCGAAGCTGCCAACAGTAAGCCCTGCCTTACCATGGTCCCTCCCACCTTCCAATAAGGCACCAAGGGAAGCACGGGCGGGTGCTGTGGTGCCCATGGGAACCTCACGTTGGGGAAACCCTGGCTTAGTATTATTACAGGTGTGCAATCCAGTATATCCGGTATGAATATATGCTGAAAAAATATATTCAGGAATCCCAACCAAATCCAGGATTCTCAGATAGTTCGGTATTAGCATTTTCGGTTAATTCCAAAAATATTCAGAACAACCAGGGCACCATTTTAAAGGTCACAGCAGCTTCTACTCCTTCACTTGAGAAGGTTTCCCAGGCAAAAGGAGGGAGGGGACTCTCACAAGTGAATGGCATTGCACATTAGGAGGAGCGCAACTGTCTGTCCAATCATGATGATTCTCTAATGGTCATAATTGGACAGACAAGTTGAGTTTCCCCTAACGTGCAATGCCATTTGCCTCCCTCCCCTCCCCACTTTTGCCCAGGAAACTTCCAAAAGTAAGGAACTACAGTCTACCGCAACTGGCTGCAGCTTCAGGGAGAGATTTTTTTGAGAGCATGCCTTCTGCTGTCAGGTTGGTTCTACTGGGCTTTGTAAGTTCTTTGGGGGAGTCTTTGTGACAGCGGTTACTCCTGTGCGTTTGGCTAATGATTCTCTGCCCTGGAGAAAGCACTAGTTTCCATACACCCCCCACAGGAAATAACTGAGAGAAGCTGAAGAAGGGACCTTATTCGGGGGACCGTAAAACGGGACCCCCTTGACCCAAGCTACTTGAAACTGAGCGGTTCTTTAGAGGACAGGCAGCATTCAAACCACCCCTCCAGCTCCTCAGAAAAATTCCCCCATAGAAAATAATGGACTTGATTAATTTCAGAACCCATGCACTCCCCCCCACCAAAAACCTGAAACTTATAACCTTCCTGAGACCTAAATAAAAAATACCATTTTTTTTAGTGCACACCTCCTACTTAGCATGAGAATTTCCAGGGCCTTCATTTTTTCCCTTGTAGTTGAAAAAAACAAGGGACGTGCATGTTGCTGAGCTGTCAGATCTTTAAGTATTCTAGTAAAATATGTGGGCTAAACAGCTTACAACCTTCCAAAATCAGGATCATCCATCTAAAAGCTCTGCTTTTGGTCAAACATAATATTTAAATCATATTTGTTTTTCTAATGAAATATTTCTCAATTGCTTTTGATTACTAGGAAAGATTTTGACATACTAATGCAACCCATAAAATCGACATGGCATATTTTTTAAAAAAGTTTTGTACATGATTAGGCTTCCTTGTGTGTGCCCACCTGTTGTCTTAACTCACAACAGGAGGGCCTGGTGGTGGTCTCCCTGTTTTTTTATATATATATAAAATATATATATAGTGGAAAAGGGATATATACATTTGTTTTAATGTTTTATTCGTATTTATTCAATTCATTCATTCATTCATGTCATTTATAGTCCACTTTTCTCACTGAGACTCAAGGTGGATTCCATAGTGTGAGATTAGTACAATCAGTAGCAAGGACATTTCCATACAGTAGCAAGGACATTCTTTCATTCATTTATTATGGACCCAAGACCAGCATACAAATTAATCAAGAAAGGATACAATTAAAAGGAAAACAGATCGGCTATAAGAACTTTTAAAAGATACAATTCCCATAATTTAAGAATTAATGCACAAAATTCAGCAACTTGCCATGTAATCCTAAATTTTTATCAGAAAAAAACCAGTGCATTGTTGGTGGTTATTTAGGTTAGGTTTTTGGTACCTGGAAGATGAAAAATTACAGAAAACATTGGCACTTGCTGTGTTTTTTTGCCAATCTAATTTAGTGACAATTTTTTTAACAGAGCTGTTTTCCAAAGGTTACCACCTATCACTTCCCAATTATAATTTTTGCTGTAAAATTTCCAGTGCGGAGATATGACAGACATTTGAAACTAGGCCAAAAGCAAGGAGCGGGGGGGGGGGGGATTTCCTACCCTGGAAACAGGTGAGGAGGAGGCCTGAGAAAGTTAAATTAATCCCTCCATCCCAGCAGCAGTACCCAGGCCAGGAGCAGCACTGAAGAGCCCACAGGGGAAAATAACAACTCTGGCCGAGCACGGACATGCCACCTTCAATTCTCACTCTTTAACACCACATGTGGGTTTTAAAGGCCAGCACTGACCCCCAGCCAAGCAAAACCAATCCTCATGAGAGACGCACCACCTGAGAAGACAAACACTTAAATATCCACCCCCTAATCCCTTTGCCAAACATGCTACACATGACCACAGAGAGAAAAGAGCCATGCTCAAGTGCACATAGAAACCATTGCGGACTTGCATCTGTTTCTTTCTGCTCAAAAACACAGCCTCCATTTTCAAACTGGCAGCATGGCCCCAGGCCACAAAAGGCTGCTAGAATTACCTGGCACCAGTTGCCCTCTAAGGGTCGATGCACTAAAGCCAGCAAAGAAAGCCCGCACTGCAGGGAGCAGCCAAAAGGGGCTGAGAGAGAGCAGCCATGCTCAAAGCATACTGTTGGATTGTGAGACGATCTGAAGCACTGTCACCATGTTGGATGTGTATAATACACAGATGGTGGGAAACATGGCACTGATTTGTCAAATTATGCACGGAAAGTGCAGACAGAACTTTTTTCTCCCTCATCCACAATAGTAGAGTTCACAACACAACAAAGGTGACGAGCAGAAAATTTGAAAGAGACAAAAGGAAGAGCCAGTTTGATGTAGTGCATAAGAATGCGGGACTCTAATCTGGAGAACCGGGTTTGACTCCCCACTCCCCCACTTGAAGCCAGCTGGGTGACCGTGGGTCAGTCACAGCTCTCTCAGCCCCACCCACTTCACAGGGTGATTGTTGTTGTGGGGATAATAATGACACACTTTGTAAACAGCTCTGAGTGGGCATTAAGTTGTCCTGAAAGGCGGTAAATAAATTGAATGTTATTATTATTATTAAGTACATCTTCACACAATGCATACGAACGTGGGACTCTCTGCTTCCAGAGGCAGTGATGGCAGCCAGGTCGGATGGTTTGAAGTGAAGTAAGACACATGAGTTCCACCAACGGTTATTAGCTATGATGGCTACATGTAAGCTCCATGTGTCAGAGGCAGTATACCTGTCGACACCGATTTGCTGGAGGTCTATAATGGGGGAGTCTTCCCCCAGGACGTGTGGTCAGCCACGGCAGCAAACAGGATGCTGCACTAAGCAGACCAGTGGACTGATCAAGCAGGACTCTTTTCATGTTATCCTGAGAGAGGCAGCGCCAACGCACCAACCCTCCATGAGGCATCCGTGTGCTACAACTCAGAGAGCTACGGCCACCGCCCAGAAAGAAGATGGGTGCTGAGGTCAAAAGGAACTAACCGGGCTACCTGGCAGCTGCGAGTGAAGTCCCTGCCGAGCCTTGCACAGAGCAACCAATTCCCAGATGGACCTGATGGGTTCAAGAAAGCCACACAGCGAGCATTCAGGGAGGGGGCGAAAAGGGGAAGAGAAACCACAAACCACACTCCCTGGCAGTTCCTTGTCCAGGGCTTAATCTTTTCTGTCTCAGAAGCATAAAACTCACATAGAAAAGCACAGCAACATCTGGCCCAAGAACTCCTGCAGAGACTTAGAAAAAGGATTTGGTGCCAGGACAAAGGATCCAAAAGGCCCCACCTGCCAGAGCGGAGACGGCGGCCTTGATTTTTCCCGGGAGCACCAGAGCTGGCATAATTACCGAAATAATCCTGTAATGGCTCACAGTGGTAATCGCGTCCATGACAGGCTGAGTCTAGACAGGGAGGGCAGCCAGCTGGCTTCCTATCTCCTCTGCCACTTGCTGTGCACCATACTGCCTGCATACTCCATTTTTAACCTGTTGGGCAGATTGGCTAAATCCATGGCAGGAGCCAGCCCTCACTCCACTTTTTAGAAAATGCATCCACTAGAATGCAGCAGAGCCAGCTAAAATCTCTCTGGGATTCCTCTGATCGGGTTACTGACTTCTCTTGAGCCTGAAGCATGCTTGCAAGGAAGCAGCCAAAGAAGGGGAGCTGCCTCGGTCAAGTTGGAAGAGTCATAAAATACAACGACTGGGGTGTGGGGTGGATAAAGTACCTGCTGCACTTTCAAAACACAGCAAGGAATTCAGGTTTCTTAATGCAACATCTTACAGCACATGTTGAATTCTGAGGATTACGGGGGGGGGGGGCTGAGAAGGCTTTACGATTGCAGGATTATTGCGGGGGGCGGGGGGAAGACCTGGGCTAAAGATTCAAACTGGGAAGAGACAAAAAGCCTAGGAATTCCAGTGGTTGGGAAGTCAACACAGCAGAGAGATTCTGGTTCCTCTTCTTTTTTTCACACTAGAAGGTTTGCTGTCTAAAATGTTCAATTGTTGGATTTTTTTCCTATTGAACTTTTTTCTTTGTGACCTACTTTGTGACATGACAAAGCAGGACTGCTCGCCTTCTTTTCCTGTTCTACCCCATCCTTGTCAACACTTTGAAAATCAACAGACATCCCAGAAAGCGGCAACAGGGAAAACTTAGGCGGTTCTATGGTAGTTTGCCAAGACTGGATAAGAAAAATAGGCCCGCTGCATCACTCCCACAATAAGAAAGGCATTTCTCACTCCATGTTCTTGCATACTGCGCTATTAAAAACTTCCACCCACCTTTACAGCTGCTGCACTTGTCTACCTAATCCATTACATGGTACCAATTTAAAAGCATACAACACATTTTTAAGCCACAAAGCTCGTATCAGACTTCTGGACCACTGACCCAAACAAGTCAGATGAGCAAAATCTGCCAACACAACACTCATCTTCTGAGGTGCCGAGCTTTTCCAAGGATGCCCAGTGCAGATACAGCACAAACGATGCTCTCTCACACACACACAGGATAGCAGTCAGGCAACTGCCAGAGCCACAAGAGCAAGGAAGGGCTCACTGCCCGACTGATTTCCTGTTCCACACCATACCCGAGAAGGTCAGAGGTAAGACAACAGTGGTTAGGCCTGCACGCCCCTAAGGGAATCCACTGAGAGTGCCTGACTAAGGGAGCGCCAATGACCTCATGCCAGAATGGCCAGGAGGCAACTTCTTTGAAGTGGGCGTAAAGTTTCATGAAACCAGCAGCTAGCAGAGCTGCGCGTTTTCCGGGATGCGCTCCGAAAACTCTGCCCAGCCTTTTGGCAACACTCAATTCCCCATCAATCAAAACTGGTTATTACTACGTGTGCTGCTGCAATTCCCGAAGAGGTGGGGAAAAGAAAATGCAACCCTGACGGATGGATCCTTCCTTCTGGGAGATGCCAGAGCCTTCAGCAGCAGTAACAAGACTGCTGGTGGCACACAGAGTCTCTCTACACCAGACATCTTACATGGGAGGCTCAGATGTAGGGAGACGCAATGTTAGCCGGGAAGCGTAGTTAGGGAGATTGCTCCTCGGAGGGTTTGTTAATTTCATCTTCGCCTCAAGGAAGGGGAGGTGAAATTGACAGAGGAACTTTTTCCACTCAAAAGAGCAAACAGGACTTTCCTTCTCTCCTTAAAACCCACTGATCTTTTTTTTAAAGCTCTAGTTGTATCCAAGAGCAAGGTGCTCCAGTCAGCTGTAGTTATCATGCTGGATGTAGATGCAAGGAGGGGGGGGGGTGGATACCATGGCTGATTTTCAAGGTTTTATATTTTTATTACATATTATTTTGTAAGCCATCTCAGGCAGGCTCTCTGGAGAAGCAGCCTGAAAACTTTCTAAATAAATCAGTCAATCAGCAGCGTCCATAATAGTCTGCCCGGAGGGGCATTTGTTGGTTTGGTTTGTTCGGATCATGGGTTTGTACTACTTCTGTACAACCCTCGTAAATGAACGGAGACTGTGCAGCAACCCAAGGGCAGGCTGCCCCAATTCTATCACCTTAGCCGTCTTCCTCCTCCGGATGAAACAAATGGCTCCCAAAACCAAGATCAACCTATTAAGTGATACTGAAAAAGACAAGCTGTATGCTTTGCTTTTATTTAATAAAATTATTTTTATCCCCCCTTTCCAAAAAGGTAATTTGTTTGATAGTGACTAACAATGAAAAAACCCAACAAGAATAGCCAGGGAACAAAACTTAAATTGCTATGTAATTATCGAAGCTACACAATTGCCATTAACATACAACACAATAAAATAGCAGCAGCATCTAAACCTGAACGGACAAAAACAACATAAAAAACAAGGAAATGAGCAACTTAACTGAACATGAGACAGAATTAAGAGGCCTCCGTCTAGCACCTAAACACCTGTAATCTCAGGAAGACCGTTGATGAACCATAATTCTAGAATAGTGGTGCTACAAACATGGAGGCCCTGCTCTGGAGCCCAGTGGAGAGACTCTGAGGCAGATGTCTGTGGTTGGGCAGGCCCTCCACAGTAATAAGCAGCCCTTTAAGGGACTACTTGATAGGATTCTAGCAAATAAAGAGAGGGTGAATCCAAAGCCAGCAACTGGGTTCGTTGCTTTCAAGGTGAAAGTGACCTGTTCTATCAATAAGCAGCACAAGCAAAAGAAGCTAACAGTATTCAAGTAAAATCGGAATCCTGCCATTTTGGCTGCGCTGTCTAGCGAAAGGCAACTGTGCATTCATCTAAATGTGACGGCAACGAACATACTAACATTTTAACTGCATTATCAGTTTAACTTGTGAGACACTCCGCAAAAAATCCTGGGAATTGTATTTTGAGAGGGTGTTGAGAGTCATTTTCACACCTCTTTGCACATAGCTTTCCCTCCTATTCCTAAGAGAACTCCAAAAAGATTTAAAAGAAATTGTTTCTTTCTTTCCAGATACTCAGTACAACACCCAAAATAAATGCATTTACGTATTGCAAAGGGTCAATCAGCAGCCAGCTAATGGATCCAAACCAGCTTGTAAATAACCAGTTCTCTGGCCAGGAATAAGCAACGTCTCTTCACATGGCTAGGCCAGGGAGCATCTGTAAAATGGAAAAACTGGGTCTTCTTCTTGCAGGTAGATGACATGTCACAAATTACCAACACAGGTATATGTGGCTGGATGGGACAGTACAAACTTTTATGGATACATATGGATTTTAGAAAGGACTCTGAATTGGTTTACAGCCCTATTTAAAGCAAAAGTAAACACACTCCCTAGATTTGTACAACAACACATTGTTCCCACCAGACTAATTCTGGGAAAAGAAATGGCCGATTGGATAATAACTGATCGCCAACCTGAGAGTCATGTAATACTTGAATTAACCAGCATGTAATGTGACTCTTTAAAAAAAGCTGTTAAATTCCAACAGACTATACTGCCTCTTTTTGTCCTATGCACCTCCTTAAGACAATACTGATAAAATGAAGAAGTCTTTCCAACCATTTATGATTCCCCAGAAGAGACAAAGAGACACTAAAAAGATATACTAGAAAGTTACTAATTTTGAGAAGAGAATCAAAATGTAGTTCACGTTGAAGGCAGGAAGCCATCTGAGAGCATCTCAGAACAAATTAATTGCTTTAGGGAAGAGAAACAATACCGAGACAATCAATGCTTTTTATCAGATCGACTCCAGTGGATGAGTATGAAAGCTTTTTGAGCTACACAGAACACTGCGTCTCTGAACTGAAACACATCCATAGTTAAAGTATTGCTTATGGACAGCCCGGAAAATCCACAACAACCATCTATTGCTTCTGTAGTTTCACACGTCAAAATTTTGGGATTTGGCTGTCATATACTAGATGTAGATTGAGTAGCTTTTCCTTTGTAACCAATTGTTTTTACTTTTTAAAAATTTACATTATTTATGGTCCACCTTTCTCAAGCAGATTACACAGCATAAATCATGATCCATGGCTGGGACATCCAATAAACAATGCAATGGGGTTTGGATTCCAGAAATTTGAGAAGAAGCAGAGGTCTGGTACAGAACTGAAACACTGCTGAAACTAAGCATAAGCATTTAAACATGACACATTCAATGATGAAGAAATTATATAGTAGGGGGATACTTACAGCAACAGACAGTACACAGTAGTATCGTCTATAGTCTCTATTCCTTTACCAAAGCATCTCTGTGAACCATTTCCTTATAGTAAAGCTGTCTCACCAGCGTAAAAAAGTCCTCCTGAACAATTCAGTTTAGTGGTAGAAAACAGCAAGAGTCCAGTAGAATCTATAAGACTAACAAAATTTGTGGTAGGCTATGAGCTTTCGTGAGCCACAGCTCACTTCTTCAGATACCTTTTGTGAGCTCACGAAAGCTCATACCTCACCACAAATCCCGCCAGCCTCACAGGTGCTATGGGACTCTTGCTCTTTTCTACTGCTACAGACAAACGTCCTGATCTATCCCCTAATTCAGTTTAGTGCAATTTGTGGACAGGCAGAAGACTGGGAGCTTTCCTGACGTCTTCAGGCAGGCTATTCCATAAGGTGGAGGCCACAACAGAGAATGAGGATGTTGTTGTTGATTTTGCCCATTCACTCAGTTTCTGTTGCCCATTTGCAGGGTGGCACCCTGCAGAAGGCCCTGTTCAGATGAGCAAAGCTGTCGTGGTGGAGTATAGGGAGAGAGGCAGGCCAGTACATATGAATGGTCAAGGCCATGAAGGGCGTTGTACGGGACAGGCAATGCCTTGAACTGAGCCTGGTAACTGATGGGCAACCAGTGGAGAGACTGCAGAATGACAGTAATATGCAGCATGCCCTACCTAGCGCTCCTGATGATAACTGAGCTGTGACATTCTGCCCCAACCCGAGTCCCCGCTGTGTTCTGAGTATGGATGAATATATGAAAATTTAGGCTGCCTGATGCAGATCACAGATGACCACAGCAAAGTAACAGGAAGATGATTTTAGCAAGGGGCGACACATTATAGGTTCATACTGAATAAAAGGCCCTGCTCTACAGGCACAGCGGATTGTCAGTGTAACTCAATGGACTGTACCACTTCAGACTGCAGATGAGGGAAAGAACGTCTTTTCAATTCTCCCTAACTTGAACAACATCCAGAAAATGGCGTAACAGGCAAAGGGCGGGGGCCCTTCCCCCTGTGTGCTGGTTTTCCATTTGCAGGGAGTTCTTCCTCTTTAAAATACAGAACTGTGGGAGCATTCAGAAGGGGCATTCCTCGTCCTCACCTCTAGTCTGCAGCAGTAGAGCAGTGGATCCAGCCAAGAAAACCTAGATCTGTTCTTTTACCTTGCGGGTAAAAGAAGTTCAGAGCTGCCCTTTTATTTTGAGTACCATTCCTGGATGGTCCCATCATCAATCACGGAATGCAGGAACCCAGACTGCGCCGCATGAACAGATCTTGCAAATAAGTATGCGGAAGGCAGGCAAGGCAGGAAGCAGTGGAGGGTCCAGAGCATCCCAAAGCCCCTCGTTCAACACAACTCCTCCTCACAGAAGTATTTCCAGTCCTTCTGTTATCATCATCATCATTCAATTTCTAGCCTGACCTCCCCAAGAGCGGGCTCAGGGCGGGTTACAATAACATGTGTAAGATACAAAAGTTAAAACATTTTGGCACAGCAAAATCAGAAATCTCAGTAACTTTAAGTTTCAAATCCCAAGATGGAGGCTCCTTCATTCTTCCCTACCCGACATACATGGGGGAGAAGGGAGGTGCGAGTTTGTAACATCCTCCTATAACTTCACATGCGTATGTGTGTGGGTGGGGGGAGATGGCTATAGGCCGGTAGAGAGGCTTACTTGATGGACCTCGGACTGACTTCAGCCATAAGCCTGGTGGAACATCTGTCTTGCAGGCCTGCTGAAAGGATACAAGATCTTGGCAGCCCTGAGTATTCTCCGACAGAGCTGCACCAGGCTGGGGCCAGAACCAAGAAAGCTCTGGCCCTGGCCGAGGCCAGCCGGGCCTCCCTGGGTCCAAGGACCACCAGTAGGTGTTTACCTGCTGATCTGAGCACTCTCTGGGGCGTTTGTCTTTTTTCATTTTTTAAACATGTATCCCCTAAGGCTTTTGATATTTCAGTATCAGCAAACTCACCCCTCCCAAAGGACTCGCCAGGGCAAAAAGGTGCTTTTTGGCTTGCCGACATAGTTTCTCTTGGGGAGCATTTTTTTTTTATTTTTAACTTAATCTCTCTTCTGGGGAACTGGATGCATGAATTCAGCTCTCTCCAAGCCAAAACTAACAATGTTTTTGCAAACAAAGGTTCATTCAGAGCATCAGATAAAAACGCTTGCTTATTGTGAGCCAGACCAAATGGCAGCCTTGCAGGACAAAAACGTTCCTGTATTGAGCCAATAAGGATTGTTATTTCCCTCCTGTCTGGGAGCCTTCAGCCAAGCCCAAACTCTCCCACTGACTCGCACTCACTTCGCAGCACAACTGATCTCCGGCCTGAAAGCGTCAGACAAAAAGCCCTTTGGACGTCCTGGCCCACCTCGGAAGATGCTAACTAACCAGTGTGACACAGCGGCTAAAGTGAAAGAACGGCCCTGGGAGACCCACTACCCATCTTGTATGGTTTTATATCGCTCCTCCGCCAAGGAGCTCAACATGGGTTACCTGATTCCGTCTTTCCCATTTTATCCTCCCAGCCACTCTATAATGTATGTTAGGCTGAGCGGCTGAAGGTAACTCAGTAAGCTTCAGTGCTGAATGGGGATTTTAAACTGGGTCTACCAGATCCTAGCCTGACACTCTAACCATTATACTACACTGGTTTCTCACCTAACTCTTTGCTGTAAAGCAAACTGGATACCTTTGGGCCTGTCTCTCTCTCTCTCTCTGCCTGATCTACCTAACAGAGTGGTTGTGAAGGTAAAATGTGGAGAGGCGGAAAGCATGCGCACCTCTCTGAGTTCCTTGCTGAGATAAAAAAGCAAATAATATTGTTAGTTATTAGACAAGAGGGTCCTAGGGCGTGGAACAGTCTGTCTTTATTCTACAAACATACAGCATTGGTGTGTGTGGGGGCGGGGGGGGGGGGGCTCCTGACCACACATCTGCACTAGCAATAGATCCTTCCAAAACAAAACCAAAAACATGGCACTTGTGACCCAGAAGGCAAGGCTTTGCAACACACCTGAGTTCCTAACAAATGGGCTGAAGACTGCTGTTCTAGGGTACACACCATTTTGGTACAGGACAGTGATGAAACCCAACAGGCCCAGCCAGTACCTCGCATGAACCGAGCATGCCCTGAGAATCTGAGCCCGAATTCTCTGTAACACACAAATGTTTTGTTACCAGACAAACTTGACACGCAATGTTAAGAGTCTGAAAACTGCTGGTTGAATCTAATTTACCCCGCCAGAGCACAACAAACCTCAGAAGCAAAGAGAAGACTGCAGAGCTCCTAAAGTAGTAAATGCCTCACAGTAGGATGCGGCAGGAATGTTCATCGGGGCACCGCCAAGCTAGCTGGAATATCTAGGAGCAAATCTCCAAAGCACAGCACAAGGGCGGAGAGGGCCCGGCTCAGCCTCATTGAGCCGGACCTCCTCTGGCATTTCCCACAGCCTATTCCTCTAGCACAGCCACTCATGGCCAAGTACTTGCCACAAGGCTGAGCCTGCTTCTGCAGCCCTGGGGGAGGGGGCTCCCCAGCCTGCAGAAATATATAGAAAAAGGAAAGCCTATCGAGAAGAAAAAGTTGGCCTGTAGGAACTCTTATACTATACTGGCAAGGAGGATATGAATTAGGGAGAAATTCCCCACTGGGTTGCCCTCTTCTCCTCCTTCCAACTTGCACTTTATTAATGGAAAGCAGTCATGTTGTGCTTTAGACACTTGTCAGCACATGATTTTGGAAAGCCTCACAAGAACCCTGCAAGGTGGGCCAGTGGCACCCTCACACAGTACCTGGAAAGTCGAAAGAATAGCGGATTGCCTACGATGATCTAGTTCATTTTAACCTTCTGTTATGAGCCGTCTTGAGCTTATTTGGAAGAGCAGAAATATTTTAAATAAATACGTTCACAGCTGAAGCAAGATCTGCACTGGGGATTTCTCAGTTCACTGTTTGGGCTCTTTGGAGAAACGAGACCTAGCCGCTGAGTCTTTCTGCCTCTATTAATATGACAGAGAAGGGAGAGGGGCGGAAAAGAGGGGAATGTCAATGAAATTTTCCTTTTCCCGGACCACAATTGCTGCGAACTATTTTTACCATTCTTCCTGCCTGCGGCATCTAAAAATAGCCACCGCAATCCAGGCTCCTTTTCCTTCCTCCCCCCACCCCTTCCATTCTCCTAATCTTGCCGGAGCTACAGTGCAGACGAGAAGGGTTTAAGCGAGGTGAAATCAAATTCTATGTTGCTAATAAAAACACAGCAGGTTTACCAAAAGAGTACAGCCGCCTGCAATGCTGTGCTGAAAGGGGGTACGACTGGACACTTCAAGCTGATATAACCGGAACCAGTTCCTGACCTCATTAAAGTTATCAGAAGTTCTTCTCTTCATTTCAACAGAGGCAGGATTAACACTGACACAGGCAAGAACACGGTTGCCTCTGGGTTATACCACCATAAATGCGACCCATGAATAATATACCTTCTTGCAAGTTTCAGCCTTGGTGGGATGAAACTGAGCTGCCACACACACGCATGCACACACACACCACAAAGACAGAGTTTTGCACGGAAGATGGAATAGGGCTGCTTGACTTGGAGCTGGATTCAACATCCCAGTCGAGCCTGGGCTAAAATCAAGCTCAGCTTCCCACATGCAAAACTGGAGTTAAAATATGAGCACCGCATAAATTTCAAGGCTCGCCGAGTTTAAACAGGACTCCGGCGAAGTGTTCCATGCAATGTGCTTTGCTTAGCATTTAAAACAAACTGGGCTTGAAAGAAAGGAGCATTTCAGAAAACACAACTTCTCTCCCCACAGTCCTGCAACAGAGGGAGAAAATACACTTACTGAAATTCTCCCTTCAGTTCAACTAATGTTAACGATAGACTTCCTATCCTTTAAGGGTGAAACACACACGGGCCACAAGGCAGTGGCCCAAGTTTAAAAAAAAGCCACCTCCTAGCTGCTCTGTGCTTGAGCACAGCCTTACATAATGGCTACCAGTCGATCCCTCCGGCATTTTGGACCTCTTTATGGTCCAGCGGCATGCCAGACTGCAGGGCCAAGCAGCAAATCTTGGAGGCCGGAGCGTTTCTAATAAGCCACAGGGCTGACCGAGGTGGCTCATGTCAAAGCCAACTTATTCTGAATAGCAATGACTGAGTAGCCCTGCATGTAAGGAACTCCGGGCAGATTTACTGGCTTCACAGAACGGTGAGCTGTTTACTGCGTGCAACAGGCAAAGAAACCTGAAGCTAGTTCTTCTGTCATAGAGGATAATGTAACATTCCCCGCAACACACGACAAGCCTATAAATATGCTGGAGACTCTCGGGATCTCATCTGGTGTTCCAGAAAAGAGCTCTTTGGAAGACCCGCTCATCCCTCCCGCACTGAGCACGTACACAATGCAAATTCTCTGAGGCAGGGGGGGGAACACCCAACTTCAGATACAACCCAAAGCAGCGGAGGGCTCGAGAACTCATCGACACACTTTGTAAACTGCTCAGAGTGGGCATTACATTGTCCTGAAGGGCAGTATATAAATCAAATATTATTATTATTATTATTATTACAAAGTTTTAATTTAATTACAAACTTCCAAAGCATTAAACAGGAACCCAGGTAAGCATTGGCCACAGAAAAAAGGGAAAGGCCACAGTAAGAATGGAGAGCTTTGGGGAAACCAAAATAACTTGCCGTGGATTAAAATAGGATTGCAATAACATATGCTATAAAAGGAACAGCATCAAGGCCGATATGCCAGAGTAAAACAAAACACATCTTTCCTTGAGAAGAGTTCTGCCCGAACTTTACGGGTTCCTCAGAAAGCACAACACAGAGGCAACCGTTTCTCTCTCGCTTTACCACTCACATCAATGGCTCCAAAAAGTCACAGTACTTGCTAAAGAGCAGGGCAGGGTCTTCTAAAATGCTTTGCATACGTGGACTGCCACTCCTGGTGGCCAGCCAGGCCAGAAAAGGCCTGATTATTTAAGAGCATGTAGAGGGGAGAG
The DNA here is from genome assembly GCF_028583425.1 of Eublepharis macularius. Taxonomy (NCBI): domain Eukaryota; kingdom Metazoa; phylum Chordata; class Lepidosauria; order Squamata; family Eublepharidae; genus Eublepharis; species Eublepharis macularius. The sequence continues at coordinate 69,985,587 of NC_072802.1, read as the reverse complement.
AGGAACAGTTGTCCATCAACTGACGTGTCTCTCTATCCTGCAGTCTGCAGGTTTACCTAACCAGCAATTGTCAGGCACCATAACTGGAGAGCCATTAAAGACAACAGATTGGGACAGACAGGTCTGAGCTGGGGCTGGGAAGCCCCCCCCCCCTCAAGCCCCAGCGCCATGAGCAGGAACTGCCCCATTACTGTGTGGTTTTTTTCACCAGGGGTGCAGAAGGGGAGAGAAAGATCTCATTTGGGTTGGCCATTAAAGTGTATTGAGGATTGTTCCTTATCTACTGCCAGGGCTAGGCTCAACATACTGAACTGCTCCTGCAATAATTCTTATCTGTGGAAAACATTCTATCAGAACTCACAAGAGTGGAAGCAGCAAGAAAAAGGAGCAAACTGGTCCGTTTCACATCTCAACACGTAGCTGTTCAGTTCTGCTGTGTGCCCACCCAGCCCCATCAAATATGGAAACTTGCACAAGAATCATTCCCGGGGAGCAAAAGTTACACCACGATTGTGTCTCATCAGCACAAGAGACAAGATGCCGGTCATTCACTGGGCCAAATTCTGTTGGTGACGCAAACCTTCTGAGTTACCTTGTAATTAAGCAGAAGGCAGGTATTAAAACGGGGGGGGGGGAAGGTTTTTTGTAACGTTGACAACTTATACTTCACCAGCAGAACAGCTAGCCTGGCCCTCCGTTAGACAAGTGGCAATTGACACATGGCGACCCCAGGGCCACGGGGTTTTCAAGGCAAGAGATGAACAGAAGTGACTTGCTGTTGTTGGCCTCTGCATAGCAAATCCATGGCTGACCCTGTTTAGCTTCCAAGCTCTGACAAAACCAGGCTAGCCTGGGCTGCATTCCACTTAATCCTCCAGCACACACTGGCCACACCATACATGGAAATAACACAGAAACGGATCATATCAAGACCCGCTGAGAAAGGGGCAAATGTAGCAGTTACGTAAATAGAGAAAACAACGCTCCATTCAATGCCTTCTCTAGCAACGTTTAATAAACAGCATCCTTCAAGGCACGGTCCTACTTCTAGCCTTTCTAGAACATTCTCTGAACAGGGGACAGTTCAAGTTCTCAAGAACAGAAAGTTATAGTTGTATGGCAGCATCTAAGGAGTTATTGCAAACAACGTGGGCTGCCACCATCTTAACTTTCCACTAGGAGCAGCCGTACACAGCCAAAGTTGCCAGGCTCTGATCAACTGTCGGTTCTTATTGAGTGATTCGGTAACGGAAATTACCAGTGAAGTTGCAAAATTTTTGGAGGAAATCCAAATATGCCATAAAATGAGGCATTGTTCCGTCTGGCTATACCAACTGAGTGATGCCACTGAGCTTTGTTAATGACCAGGGCTTTTTTTCAGGGGGAACGCCGGGGAAGAGTGTTCCGGAACCTCTTGAAAATGGTCACATGACCAGTGGCCCTGCCCCCTGATTTCCAGACATGGGGCGGGGCCACCAGCCATGTGACCATTTTCTCTGAGGGCCACCCACTGAGTTCCACCACCTCTTTTCCCAGAAAAAAAGCCCTGTTAACGACCACGTATAAAAGTTATGCCCGTGAGGAAGTTTTGGTACGAAACAGGAATTGAGAATCTGCTGGCAAAAACCCATTGGCTGTTCTTTGAAGAAAGATTCAGCTCCAATTCCTTTCCATCTGAGAAATAGTCGGCTCTTTGAAAACAACATCTACCTCAGGAAATTAAAAATAATTAATCAACTCAAGAAATACTAATTATACGTGACTTTTCACCAGTTGGATAGTTAATGGTATTATGACTGATTGTTATTAATTGTGCCATATTATGGTCTTTGCTGAATTTACTACCGCTGTGAATGTAATTGTATATATTTATACCTATATCATTTATTACATATAAGCACTCTGGTAAAAATTTTGATAATTCTGCGGTTTGTATAGTTTACCTCCGGTATTCGCGGTAGTATTTGCTTTGCTTTGTGGAGGTGCCCCAGTTGGTTAAGTAAGAGTAACCCGGCAGACAAACTCATGCCTGTGGCTGGGGCGGCCCTAAGAACAGGTATGAAGCCTCGGTCCCGAGACACCTCTGCTCTCGTCTCTCTGCAGCTGCCCTAAGTGGAAGTTCAAAGCCAGTCTGTGGGAAATCGAAGTCGCCAACTGGAAGTCCTTTTCTCAGCCAGGGGGACAGACGAGAGTGACGAGAAGTCAAGTGCTCTCACTCGACATTCTCAACAACTGGGCAAGGGCAGCCACTTGACACAACAGGGCAGGCGGCCTTATCTACGGGCACTTAATTATCCTGTAACAGTGGCGAGTGTTGGGGAAAGGATGCAGTTGGTGCTGTTGTGCCAGCCCTTCACGGCGCCAGCGATTTGCTTAGAGGCAGCCAGCAGAGCAGCCGTGGGATCAAGCAGTAACATCCACGTCTCTGAGAAGCTCAACAAAAAGAGCTAAACCGCTTTCTTGCTGAATGAAGGGCGTGTAAACGGATTATAAATCAGACTTTCCCCCTCATTGGGAATGAGCATTTGCAGAGAAAGCGTCGGTTTTGTAAGCCTCCGAACCAGCAGCCACCTTCCAGTGCAAAAGGGGGGAGCTCCTGGCGCTTCGGAAAACGTTCTCATGCTGGCGCGCAGGTGAGCAGATCATGGCTGCCAGGGGATGCACAAGCCCACATCCGGCTCACAGGAACTTGTCGTCCTGCCCTTGACCTGCTTAATGACTTGGACACGCTGGCCCACCAGACTGCAGCACTGACCAGCAAGCCATGCTTTTGAACAACGGTCAAACAACTTGAAGTGCCACTAAGAACTTCCAAGAAAAGCAGAGGAGGGGGTATCCCTATCCTTGCTTTTGAGGAATGCAAGTTGGATGCCAGTTTGGTGTGGTGGTTGAGAGTGGCAGGACTCTAATCTGGAGAGCCGGGTTTGATTCCCCACTCCTCCGCTTGAAGCCAGCTGGATGATCTTGGGTCAGTCACAGCTCTCTCAGGCCCACCCACCTCACAGAATAATCTTTTGGTCTTAACCTTCAAAGCCCTAAACGGACTGGGACCAACATACCTGAGGGACTGTCTCTCCCTGTATATACCCCGGAGAGCGCTTAGATCAGCAGGCAAACATCTACTGGTGGTCCTTGGCCCCAGGGATGTTCAGCTGGCCTCAACCAGGGCCAGGGCCTTCTCAGTCCTGGCCCCAACCTGGTGGAACTCTCTGTCTGAGGATACTAGGGCCTGCAAAGATCTTATATCCTCTTGGTGGGCCTGTAAGACAGAGATGTTCCACCAGGCGTACAGCTGAGGCTAGTCTAAGGCTTCTTAGAAATGCCTCCCTACCAGTCTCCCATCAAGGGGGGGGGCTATATACAGCCATCTGCCCCCTCATATGCACAGTTAATGTGGCAATATTAGCTCGTACCCCCTCTCCCCCCACCTGTTTCCACTCTGACTGGGAAAGAGTGGAAGGCGCTGCCATCTTGACGCCATTTTAATGTTTGATTGTTGTACATACATACTGATGACCACGGCTTTAATGTTATCTAAATATTTATTTTTGTAATATTATGCTGCTGTAACCCACCCTGAGCTGGCTCGCGGGGAAGGCAGGCTATAAATCAAATCACTCACTCACTCACTCACTCACTCACTCACTCACTCACTCACTCACTCACTCACTCACTCACTCACTCATAATAATATCACACCGCTCTGAGTGGGCATTAAGTTGTCCTGAAGAGTGGTATATAAATCGAGTGTTGTTGTTTCCGTCTGCAGTGCTGGACTGCTAGCACTGAAAACTGTTAAGAGTCAACGGGCAGCCCTCAAAAGCAGGGGAAGACCCAGATGTGGCCCACCCCTGTTCTAGAGTAAAATAAAATCAAATGACAGGAGTTTCAAGATGCAAACTGGCTTTCTGATCATGTCTTCTTATATTCATGATACAATATTCAAGGTTCAATGTGGAAAAAGCTGAGAAGCTCTCGTATACAACACACCGGGGGCCATTCAGCCGTCTTGTTGCCTTGCAGCTACAGTTCTCTACTTAGCTGACTGGGAACTTCTTGGCCTTGCTTGCTTCACAGCAAGAAAAGAACCTGCAAGTGCCATACCAAGAACAATGTTTTTCTCACAGTGCAACAGAGAGCAGGTATATTGTCGAAGGCTTTCACGGCCGGAGAACGATGGTTGTTGTGGGTTTTCCGGGCTGTATTGCCGTGGTCTTGGCATTGTAGTTCCTGACGTTTCGCCAGCGGCTGTGGCTGGCATCTTCAGAGGTGTAGCACCTCTGGTGCTACACCTCTGAAGATGCCAGCCACAGCCGCTGGCGAAACGTCAGGAACTACAATGCCAAGACCACGGCAATACAGCCCGGAAAACCCACAACAACCAGAGAGCAGGTACCTCTCTGCATGTACACAAGCAGTCCCTTTCAAGAAGAGAACAGAAACAAGTAAGATTTCAAAAGTATCACTCAGTACAATTGCTGCATCTTGTCCTAAGCAAACTGCAATCTAACTCTCCTTGTACTCAGTTAAGACCAAGAAGCTACACAATTAGCAATCATGTGTACAGAAGACATATCTCAAACGAGGCATTTAACTTCCAGCAAAATGCAAGAGCCAACTAATATAAGTCGGCCCACAACATTTAGATATTTAAATAATTATCTAAAATTATTCTGATTAAAAATGATACCCCAATTAATGATGCAATATTTTTAAAAATTCTTAGTTATTTTTTAATTCTTAAAAATGCCACAAGTGGCGAGTGCTGTCTCAGAAGACATACAGAAAAATGGCTCCCACCCCAACTATTGTTTTATTCTTGCACAAGTTTAACTGAACCACTACTGAATTAAAAACCAACGCAACTGATAAACTTTTTTTAAACCACCATAAAAATCATTCTCGCCATAAATAGCAGATACTAGAAAGACTAAAATGCTCTGTGCATTTTTATCTCTGCAGAATGCAATCTCAGAACTGAAATGAAAGCATTAATGGTAAGTACATTTTTCCTGTGAAAAAAGAAAAGGGATAAAGAAATCATTTTGCTCTAGAGCAGTTGAAAGAATAGTCACAAAATTCTCCAAGGTGAACTCAGAAGCTCACATTTGGGACAAACAGACTTTCTGAGCTACACAAAATAGCTGTGCAATACAGACTGCGCTGCAGAAAGCAAGGCCAGGCTAAGGCCAACACGCTGTCAGAAGCTCACACTTGGTACAAACAGACTTTCTGAGCCACACAAAACAGCTGTGCGATACAGACTGCGCCACGGAAGGCAAGGCCAAGCCAAGGCCAGCACGCTGTCAAACAGACTGATCCCAGGAGACGGAAAATCTACACTTTCTCCTCCCGAGTCTGTTCTATATGGGAAAGAATTGCCCTCATTGCTTCTCTGGTTGCTCTACAGGGTGCTGGCCAGGCTCTTTGGACAGAGAACAAGTCTGGGACCTGCCATGGGAGGAAGGGAGATTTGTCACGGCCACTTGTTGCTCCAGTTAAGACAGCCTGGATATCGTTCTGCTGCTCACACGGTTGCGGCATCTGGGCTGCACCGCAGCAAGGACAGACAATGGTGAGATTGTCCACGGCGAACACCTCTCTCTTGATGGGGAGGGAAAGGATGCGGCAAACCCTAGCCCTAACCCAGGCTGAGGGCTTAATAACGCTTTGAATTCTGCCATCATCTTTTCGGAAGTTGGGTGAGCAGAAATTATGGTTACCTAAACCCCTGCATTTGCCAAGACCTCTGCAGTTGTGGCTGGAAACAAATTCCTGGAAGTAAAGGACTTCCTAGAACTCATAAAACTCCTGCAGGAAATTTCCGTAGTTTAAAGTGCTCCGGGGATTGGTTTACTGTGGGACAAGGGCACAGGCATTTGAAGGGAACTTCTCAAAGCAAATCCTGGCAGCAGCTGTTACAGCAAATAATCTCTTAATTACACTTAATGAATGCCTAGGAGGGTGGGATGATAAAAAATAGTATCTGGGGAAATAGTCAATATCAAGGACCAACGTAAGGAATGAATTAAAATTCCTCTAAAGCTACACAACAACGTGTGCAAAGTACAACCAACAGCTCACCACCAAGTGTGTTTTGGAAGCTGCATGGCTCTATATGCCAGGAACACAACAACAACTCCCTTCTCCCTTTTTAACAACTTTCCCAAACTCTAGAAGTTATGAAATGCATAAGTCATAAAACGGGCTCTGTTTACAGCCTGGAAACGGATGGGTTCCCACATGATACTGAGGTCACAGCAAACCATAAGCAAACACTTCCTTCGCAGCTGGTATCATGGTTTGGGCTTGTTTAAATTGCAATTCTTATGCTAGATGAACCGAGCTGTTTAATTCACGTGGAGGGGACCTGCTCAAGCGTTTAATGCTGCAATCCTAGGCACATGTACTAGGGAGCAAGTGCAGTGAACTCAGTGGACTTTCTGCTGAGTAAACATGCACAAGAGCTGCAACTACAGCCCACCAGCTATCATCATGCCCTGGGACTGGGTTGTAGAGGCGATGATATTGCTCCATCATAGAATCAATTAACTGATCTGAGCCCAAATGGATCACCCAATGCAGCTTCCAGCCTCAAGCAGGATCTACTGTACCTGAAGAATTGTGTTAATGAAGATTTCCGAGGAATGAGGTCCCACTGGTTGCATGCTTGGCCCGTTGGTCAACGGCACTTAGGGCAGAGGCCTTGATGGCAAAGTACACACTTTGCATGCAGGTGGCTGAATCCCTGACATCGCTACTTCAGCAGAGAGTCGAAAAGGCTCCTCTCTGCTCAGCACCCTACCGAGCCACAGCCCATCAGAGAAGGGAATGCTCAGCTAGAGGGACCAAAAGGACTGTGCAGAACCATGGCTGGCGTTTAACAGAAATTGATCTTCCTGACGCGTACAATGCTTGCTCGTCCTCTACCAGGCTGTATCTTCTGCTACAGAAGACACACATCTTGATGGATGTGTCTTCATTTCACTTTATCCTAGTGTATCTTACTATATTTAGTACATTTTATCCTACACTTTGTCCAGGGTGCTCAGGGTAGAATACATCATTCTCCCCTCCTCTACTTTATGATAATGGCCAAGTAAAGATTTTTATCCTAATCTGACTTTCTAAGTACATAGTTCCACCAAGGGGAGACACAGATCTGGGTCTGACTGACAAAGAGATGGAAGACTGCCATGGAACCTCTCAGACGTTTCACCGAGTTCCTTGGAGGAGTGCTGGATTAAACTAACATAGTAAACATAACAAGAAGTCTAAGAAACTGGAACAGATTGACTTTGCCTACCAGTACGTTATGGATGAAAGGCACCTCATCTCTCTTGCCAATTGTATCACACAGGGAACACAGTTCAGGTCCAACAGGTCACTGATCCAACTCCTATGGATTTCTAACACTCTTTAAGTATAAAAGAGCTTGAGTCCAGTAGCACCTACAAGACCAACAAAATCTGTGGTAGGGTATGAGCTTTCGTGAGCCACAGTTCACTTCTTTAGATCTGAAAATGTGAGCTGTGGCTCATGAAAGCTCCTACCCTACCACAAATTTTGTTAGTTTCATAGGTGCTACTGGACTCTTGCTCTTTTCTACTGCTACAGACAGACTAACGTAACTACCCACCTTGATCTCACTCTTTATGTCCTTTTTCTAACATTCACACTGCTAAGAAAGTGGCACTGCTATTGTTTTAAGCCGCTCCACAAACTCATTACTTGTGAACAACTCCCATTACTTTGGAGTTACATCTTTGTTCATTAATTATCAGCTAAAGACAAGAAACCTGATCAGTCAAGGAAATTACTGACTGCCTTGGCCAAAGGGACTCAGAAGTATGGCCTGCTCCACAGCAGCCATGGCCCTTGCCAGAAGGACTTCTCTCCCCCACAGAATTCCCATGCTACGGGGTTGGGCAAATACAGCCTACCACAGCCCGCACTGCTCCTAAACTGGACACAGAAAAAGGATTAAGAGGAAACTCCGTCCTCCCTAACTCGTCTCTGAAGTCCTGCAAGTACATACCTCCAAAACACTAGCCACAGCATAGTTACAAAAATAATGAATTTTATTTCACCAAGACTGGTTGATAATGCCCTGATCTGGATGGTTCAGGTAGCCTGATGTCATCAGATATGAGAAGCTAAGCAGGGTCAGTATACGGATGGGAGACCATCAAGGAAGGCCAGGGTTGCTATGCAACTTCTGAAAAGTCCTTGAAGGGGAAGGATCACCATAATGCAGCTGTGACTTGACGGCACATATGCACGCAAGACCGGTTGATAAAAGGAACATGAACAATTCTGAGTAACTTGAAAAGCCGGCATATTCCTCTAACCGAAAACAAGTCAGGCCAGTAAAGCGTTCTACTTATTCCCCAGGACCAGCATCACAGCAGCAATCTGAATTAAATATCACTGAAACTGAGACTGCCAACTCCTTGGGTCACTCTAAAGCACCAGCTACCTGAATGACGTTATGTGAAACACTACTGTTATTACTACTGTAATTCTGTGTATCACTTGGACATGAGGTCGTTTTGTTTTCCACGTTACCCTGCACAGCCCAAACAAGATTCAGAGGATTTAGGCTGATTAATGCCAGCGTTAACACCTCTGCCTAAAATATAACAACCTGCCATTAATCTACATTAAGCCAAGTCTCCTTAACAGGTGAGAGAGACTCTGAGCTTACTCAGTGGGAACAAAACATGCAGACGGATCAACACAGGAATCTTTGCTGTCATTACTACACAGGTGGATGTCCCAGGAGAGGTTTCAGTTCAGTAGCAACTTCTCAAAAAGATCTGTTTGAAATCACAAGCAGTATTTATGTTCCCTTGTTGAAAACAAGGCAAAAATTCAGTTTAAAAATCCTCCTTTTTCCTAACGCTCAAGCAGAAGTCTTCCCCTATTCGGCTCTCTAACAGGGCAAAAGTAAGTTCTGAAAGAATGTAAAGTCGACAGCATCCTTCCTGGAAATAACTTGTCATTTTCACCCACTGTACAAGATCAAAGAGTCCAGTAGCACCTTTAAGACTAACCAACTTTATTGTGTAGCATAAGCTTTCAAGAACCATAGCTCTCTTTGTCAGATGCACTGTCAGCTTGAGAACCACAGCTCTCTTCGTCAGATGCATCATCAACTTTCGAGAACCGCAGCTCTCTCTTTCGAGCTGAGGTTCTCGAAAGCTTATGCTACAATAAAGTTGGTTAGTCTTAAAGGTGCTACTGGACTTTTTACTAGTTTGCGACTTCAGACTAACATGGCTAACTCCCCTGGATCTATGTACAAGATCAGTTCCCGACAAAGCCTATGCATCTCCCAATGCAGACATGAGTCCACAAGACTTTGTCACAATAAAGATGTGTTTGTTGTTAAGGTGCCACAAGCCTCCTGTTTGTTTTCGCAAACTCCAGTGTTTTGAGACAAAGGGAGCATACATCTGCAGGCATTATCTAATCTGAAGTAGTCACAGCTAAAACTGATCTCTGACCTCATTGTTTTATATTTTGACCTTTACACAGCCAAGAGAGAATAGCCCTACAATCCTTTTCCACATTGTAAAAAGAAGATAACGCCAACTATAATCTTATTTACTGTAGCAAGTGAAACTTAGCAAATGCATGATACGAGGCACGAAATCCAGCCCCTGCTTCACAGCTCAGCCTACATGGTGTATTTGGGAGAGAAGAGAACTCAGCTCCATACGCACGCACTTTGCGTTCCAGATTGCTAGTTAGTGTCCCAGACTAAGCTTCTCACACAAAAGGCCTAACACAACACTGCGATTCAGAAGCACAAATGTTTTGCTCACGCAGGGGGGCGGGGGAGGTTGACAGATCTTGTTCGTTATCACAACTAATCAGCTTAGCTGACACTTGCGCAAAGCATGTTCCCAAGGCAAAACCACGAGACCTCAGGGCTACACCTTACACAGTTCCTGAGTCCACCCGAACAACACGTACACAGGGATTTTCATGCTGACTCTTGATGTTCAGGCACGTGGGTCCCCAGTTTGGATTGGGACCACAGCACATGGGGGGAAAGGGGCTTAGGCAGGGCCCCAAAACAATGTAATGTATAGTAAGGCCCTCAGTGGAATTGTCCGAGTGACTATCACTTGGAAATATACCCTACAGCTGGATTCTCAAGAGTTTTCACCTAAAACCTGTTATAAATGAAGAATAATGGCATTAAACAAAAAAGGAGCTTCAGATGTTATACACACTTTCCCACACAGTTGCTCCCTTGTAACAAGTTTGACTCCAGGGGCAGCTGCCCACTTTGTGTGTAACCTAAACATGTGCCTTCTAGGGAGTTTCCATGTTACTAAACATACCATGTAAATTAGTTAGTTTTTCAAATTTCTGCTACCATACCCAGTGTAGTGTAGTGGTTAAGAGCAGCAGGACTGTAATCTGGAGAGCCGGGTTTGATTCCCCACTCCTCCACTTGACGCCAGCTGGGTGACCTTGGGTCAGTCACAGCTTCTAGGAGCTCCCTCAGCCCCACCCACCTCAGAGGGTGATTGTTGTGAGGATAATAACAACACACTTTGTAAACCACTCTGAGTGGGCATTAAGTTGTCCTGAAGGGCAGTATATAAATCAAATGTTATTATTATTATTATTTTTTTAAAAGAATTTTTATTGGATTAGAAACATATAATAACAATTATAATCACATTCTTTAATTTTTTCTAATTCTAACCCCCTCCCTTTCCCCCCCCTTTTTATTGACTTCCAACAGTTTTCCAACCCCCTATCCACTTTCCCTCTACTCCTTCATATTTATTTTATTTGTTTATTATAATATACTTTCAGATTCTTCTAAGCACTATTTCCACTTCCTTTCACATATAAATTGTCATATAAATTGTCATATAAATAAAATCCTCTTAATCTATCTTCTTCATTAAAACTACTAATAATATTCATTTTGATAACCTGTGTTTTATCTTACTCCTTCTATTCTCTTCAATATGGGACAAACAATTTGCCCCCCTTTATACATCAATTCCAATACTTCTATACACATACTTATTATACACACTTATTGTCATTTACTTAGGCTTCTGTTCTATATGTTGTTCTTTATCTATACATATACCATAAGTCTAACAATTAGACCTATCTTTGAATTTACGTATGTATGTATATATTCACTCTATGTTATACGGTTATCTTTCCAAAAAATATAGATTAGTTAATTTCTATCCCATTAATTCTCATAGTATCAACGCTATTGCTACTTAATATAATACTTAAAAATCATATAAAGTTGCTTAGAATTTTTCCATTAACTCTCCACCCCCTCGGTATAGTCACTTCTCTCCTCCTTAAATGTTATTATTATTATTTCACAGAATGTCCTGTTGTTTATTATTGTACTTTGCTCAGGAAATGTCCTAGCTGTTGTCTATATTGTATTTTCCTTTGCACGGTGTAATCCACCTGGGATCCCAGTGATACAAGTGGACTGTAAATAAATAAATAATAATCTGACTGCTATGCATACATCCAGTGCAATAAGCATGTAAAGCGTCGACACCAGCCTGACTCACAGTGTGTATCAAGACACATGCATGAAGCCCCTCCTACCTGCATACTATGGGAAATGTGTTCTGAGAGCAGTTTAGGCAGATCAATAAGTCTTCCTATGTAAGCTGTCCTAGTTTCGTGCCTCTTGTAATCACACTAACGTACATATTTAGTTTAACACGCTCTCTCTCAAAAGAAATCAAGTCTACTTTCTCATTGCTATTCAAAGACATGAGAAACAGTGAGGTGTAACTATTTTTAAGCATCTGGGAAAAGGATAGAGAGCCAAGCAAACTGCTAGCCTGAAAGAACTTGCGTAAAAATTAACATATTCCACGTCATACTTTTGCTTTGCTAATTGGTTGCTCTGAAGGGGTCAAACTCTAGCACATGTGGAGCACTTTCAGCTCCTCAAACAGAGGTGGAAGCACCACAGATTCTTTGCAACACAGACCAAGCACGTTCATTTTTAAATCTCCTCCTGTCCTGAAATAAGTCTTCTCTGTTCATCTCACACACCCGCAGAGAAGGCAAACTCCCCCCCGCCCCTGGTCAACAACTGGCCACAGGGCCCGAGCTGCTCTGGACCTTTTCCTGAATTTATCCCTACAAAGATGGGATGAGCCCAAAGAACGGAAAAAAGCAGACACTGAAAGGAAGAGGTAAAAACAACACTGCCTGAACGCCCCACTTCCTGGTTTGGGTTGTTGTATCCTCAGCACTCGCCTAGTTGGCTGCCTTTGGAGGGTTTTGTTTTGCAACGTCTCCACAAGGAACGCTGGCAGAGACGGGCACCCAACGTCTGGGGTGGGCAGCGTGCCACTCTCCAGGGTGCAGCCCCAGGGGCGCTTTTCCTGGGTGTAAGCCCCATGGAATAACATGAGGCTAAATTGCGAGGAAGCCTCCTTAGGATTGGGCCCTTCAGAGGCTGCCACAAGCGTGTGATAGGAATGGTTACGGATGATTTTATACTTTTAGACTACCCTGTTGATTGTATTCTTGTTGTGATCCGCTATGAGCCCACCTGTGGGGCGAGTGGAATATAAATAGAAAGAAAGAAAGAAAGAAAGAAAGAAAGAAAGAAAGAAAGAAAGAAAGACCTTGCCAACTGTCACCCCTGCCCTCTCCCCAAGCCTTCAGCAGCCCTGCCCCACAGCCAGGCCCCTCCTTGCTCACCAAGAGCACCGCCCTCTGGGGCTGCCAACTCCAGGATGGGAAATTCCTGGAGATTTGGGGTTAGAGCCCGGGGACCGGCCGTAGGAGGGCCTGGCGCCACCCAGCCAAAGCAGGGGGGCGGATCCCTGTGGCCCGGAGGCCGGCGGCGGCCCCGGGAGGTCTCCAGGCCGCGCCGGGAGTTGGCAGCCGCCGCTCACCTGTAGGCCAGCGTCATGCACTCGAAGAGCTTGGTGAGGGAGGCGTCGATGCTGAGGCGGCCGCCGCCGCCGCCGCCCCCCTGGGCGCCGCCCGTCCCGCCGGCCCGTCCCGCCGCCGCCGCGCCGAAGCGGTAGGTCTGGCAGGTCTGCTCGTTGACGGTGTCGAAGTCGTAGCCCTTCTTGGGCGGGTGCTCGCTGTGCGGCGAGGAGACCATGAAGTGGCCCGAGTGGATGATCTGCGCCGCCCGGGCCGCCGGCCGCCCCGCGCCCGCCCCGCGCCCCGGCCCCGGCCCCGGCCCGCCGCCCTCCTCCACGCCGCCCCGCGCCCGCCGGGCCCCCGCCGCCGGCCAGCCCGCCGCCTCCTCCGCCGCCGAGTCGTCCGACGAAGAGTCCTCCTCGGGCGCGGCCCGGCGGGAGAGGGCCGGCACCGCCAGCGCCCGCGCCCCCGGGAACCGCATGAAGACGTCCGCCGCCATCGCCGCCGCCGCTCGCTGGCCCCGCGCTCCCGCCGCCGCTGCCCGCCGCCGCCGCCGCCGCTCAGGCCCGGCCCGGCCTCGCCACGCCACGCCCGCGCTGAGGGGGCGGAGAAGGGGCGGGCGGAGGCCGGCCGGGGAGGAGGCAGCGCCGGCCAGCCTGCCTGCCTGCCTGGGCGGGGGACGCCGCGGAGGCCTGGCCCAGTCGCCCCCTCAGGCGCAGCCGGCGCAGGGCAGCGTTGGCCGCGGAGGCCTGCCCCAGATAGTGGCTGGAGACCTCCCGGAATGACAGCTGTTCCCCAGGCCACAGAGATCAGTTCCCCTGGAGAAAATGGCTGCTTTGGAGGGTGGGCTGTGTGGCATTGGACCCTGCCGAGGTCCCTCCTCTCCCCAAACCCCACCTTGCTCAGGCACCACCCCACAAATCTCCAGGAATGTCCCAGCCTAGAGCTGGCAACCCCACCCCCAGCTGCCATTTCCTCCAGGGCAAGGCGTCTCTGTGGCCTGGAAATCAGTTTTAATCCCAGAGATCTACAGGCCCCACCTGGAGGTTGGCAGCCCGGAGACTGCAGGGGAGTCGGCTTAGTCTGGAATAGAGTTGCCAACTTCCAGGGGGATCATATAGGAAAAAAAATACCACAGTGATAAGTCTAAAATTCCGAGTATTTTTAAATAGTAAAGAGTGCAGTAGCACCTTTAAGACTAACCAACTTTATTGTAGCATAAGCTTTCGAGAACTATGGCTCTCTTGGTCAGACGCATCTGATGAAGAGAGCTGTGGTTCCCGAAAGCTTATGCTACAATAAAGTTGGTTAGTCTTAAAGGTGCTACTGGAGTCATTAAAATATATATTCTGGCTTTAAAAGCACCTGCTGCATTGCCTTCCAGTGCAATCTTTGCTGCTAAACCCCATGAAATCAATAGCTTTAGGATGATGGGCCAATGGTCTAATCCAGTATCAGGCAGCTTTTTGTGGGGGTGGCCTGTTGTATTGTTTATTGGTAGGTCCCAGCCATTGATCACAATCATATTGATTTACACTGTGTAAGCTGTTTTGCGTCTCGGTGAGAAAGGCAGTACAAATAACAAATTTTACTGAACACAAATAATTAAGTGCGCTTAGTCTCATAAAAACTCATACTGAATAAATGTTGTCTGCCTTTAAGGTGCCACTGGACATGGTTGGGAAACTTGTCTTGGATGTTCATGTTTTTTAATACTATGCCGGGGTCATTTTGTAGAAAAAGAGCTGGAGGAACTCATTAGCATGCCACACCCCTTGACATCACCAGAAGTGTGTCATTAGCACAATTGATTTGCATATGCCACACCCCCTGACATTACCTATCCTGGCTGTTCTGGACCCAATCCTGGCCATTCAGGGCAGAAATTGAGCCCAAAATGGCAAAAGGAGGCTGAAAATGGCCAAAAAAGGGCCCAAAATGGTCAGAATCGGGCCACTGCTGAGCGGGAAAGTGATCCACCACCCGTCAGAGGCCCGATCTGGGCTGTTTCGGCCCCAATCCAGGCTAAAACGGGCCTAAAATGGCCGAGAGTCAGGTGGGCGGGGCCACCTGACATGTGACCTCTTTGGGGAACTGCCGGAACTGCTTTCCGGTGCGTTCCCCCTCGAAATGAGCCCTGAATGAATTAAAATGTTTAAAGGAATGTGCTTTGCTCTGTATTTATGACCCTCAAGATACTTTAAAAATCAGAGAAATTTTTTGTGTTATAACAATGGTACTTAACTGCTCACATTAAAAAACTAGAAAAACTATGAAAACATTCATAGTAACTGAATTTTGAATCCATTTAGACTCGTCTTCAAATGTTAAAGAGCCAATACACAATATATAGTGTTAGTAAGTAGCGTTATTAAACCGGCGTCTGCACATCTCATTGCCTAGATACCCGAAATCCTGGCGTAGGGTTGGCAACCTGGGGCAGGAAGACAGTTTTGAAAAAGGATATGTAGAATCAGTGAATCCCCCATTAATTATCCAAATGTCCAGGCAGTCAATCAGAAATTGGCCAGTGGTTCACCGATCGAGGTGAACCCGGGACAGACCTTCTGCTCAGCTCTGAGGTTGCCAATACACCTGCAGGGCTGCCAGCTTAAAAGCTCTTTTAGCTGCAATCCTGTGTGTGCTTACCTGGGAGCACATTTAAACACGGGACTCCCATTTCCAAGCGTACGTGGCATAGGACCATGCAACTGGTATATCCTATTTCGAGCAAACAGGTGCACATTTATCCACATAACTGTACTTTAAAAAATCATAGTAGAGATTTTATTGAACCTATCTCTGTACTGCCTTTCTCTTGAGATGAGGGGGTTCACACAAGCAGCAAGAAGCAGCGAAGAGCCTGCTAGCTAACTAAGAGCAGCTGAACAAGAATCTGCTTGTCCAGTCTGTTGGGAGCTGCATTCATTTGTCAAACTGGACAAAGAACTGCACTGAAAGGAAACAAATGCCTAGAGTTCTAAGAGATGAGGGAGAGAAGGTAATTTAAATAGCCCACCCCCACTTATTGTATGGACTGGTGTTGCTTGTGTATTGTAGTTTTGGTGGACAAGCAGGTGCTGATTAGCCCCTCCTGACCATACTTCACATGAGACCGGCAGGATCAGACCAGAAGTCCATTCTAATCTAGCATCCTGTATCACACAGCAGCCAACTAGTTGCTATGGAGGGTCAGCAATGGGCCTTCTCCTGAAGTTGCCTCTCGGTACAGGTTTTCAGAGGTTCACTGCTACTGAATGCATTACCATGGCTAGTAACCACCAATAAATCTATCCCTGCGTGATTATGTCGATCAAGGGACAAGGGGCCTTTGGAGCTGCCACACAGCTGCAGGGTTTGGCCTGAACGAAAGGTGCAAATTATTTTCAAAAGCAGAAAAGCACTCAACAACGGGGAAGGGACACAGTTGGGCTTCTGCTGCAGCTCTGTTCAGACTTCCGTCTTGCCAGTGTCACCCCTGACCATTTGTTGTGATACAAAAACCTCAGAAATGGTTATTAGTTGATGCTACTGTATACCCCAAGTGTGGTCAATAGTGAAATTCAAAACCAACTCTATGAATGTCCCCAAACGTAACAAATTGGAAAAGCTGATGTCATCTAGGAATAGTAACTGAAAGTGCAGCAATACCTTTGGCCTGAACCTCTTGCCGGATCAGTGGAACGTTCGGAGGGACTTGGAAAACAACATACAAAAATCTCATCTTCTAATATGAATGTACAGGATTATATGTGCACAAGCGACCAGGGCGTGCCCTGCTTGCTGTTTTTAAAAAAATATTCATCTACACGCTGTCAGCAAGTACTCGCTGGAACACACAAGGAAATAATAGACACCTGTATGAGTTGAAGAAACATCCCTCAAAGAGGTCAAGTTTTACATCCCAATCCTAAATGTGTATGCGGACAACTCCCACAGAGTTTAACAGGATCTGCACAGTAAACGTACTTAGGATAACGATCTCAGAAATTCTTCTATACAGTAAGAGAGGTTCAACAATGAACTTGTTATTCTTTCAAGCAGAAACTGGACAACCATCTGTTGTTAATGCCAGTTTGGTGTAGTGGTTAAGAGTGGCAGGACTCTAATCTGGAGAACTGGGTTTGATTCCCCACTCCTCCACTTGTAGCCGGCTGGGTGACCGTGGGTCAGTCACAGCTCTCTCAGAGCTCTCTCAGCCCCACCCACCTCACAGGGTGATTGTCATGAGGATAATGATAACACACTTTGTAAACCATTCTGAGTGTGGCATTAAGTTGCCCTAAAGGGTGGTATATAAATCAAGTGTTATTATTAATGCTTGTTTGGATTTTCTGTAATAAGGAGAAGATCCAACTAGATATCCTATAAGGCTCCTTTCATTTCCACAATTTTATATTCAGACACACTTCTGAACTAATTAAATCAAGATTATTCACGCAGTTATTTGGGTTGTGATTTTTTTTAATTTTTAAAATGAAACCATTGTACATTGTACAAACCATAGCTACTGATGGAATAAATAAGTGAAAAAAATTATACTGCTGTACAACACACACAAAATAATTAAGATGGAAAACAATTAGGTATTTTTTTTTAAAAACCCACAAAATTCTTTACACCTTCTAGCAGGCCTTTAGATATAAAGAACATTCCAAAACATGACAACATTTCTGTATGAAGCTACCCAAAGCCAATAATTTTATGCTGCCTCATGAACTGGTGGCTGCTGCTTTGCTAAGTGCCAGCACTTTTTGGAATGTTTAATAACTACTTTCCCCAAGCAAAAAATATCCCCAACACCCTTCAATTAACAGTTCTACGTTAAGTGTTTGGCTGAGTAAGTTTCTCATTTGGATGGCCTCCTCCTCACCCCACCTCGTTGGCCCACGACCCACGAAGGTCTGTTACCTAGCTTATGTCTAGGTTTTAGTATTTCAGAGGTCCAAATGCTCAATTGTAGATAAGGAAGCACTTCTTGATATTTGCAGTATTTCTAAAAAGAGGGGGGGGGGGTGCAATGCACCAAGCATGGCTGCTACATGACCTCCTCTGACATGAGCAGTAGCATTTGGCGGCCCGCATCCATTATCAGCATGACAACTTCCAGTCACCATGACACAAGACTTCATCAACCCCTTCCCCTCCACACTTCAATGTGTTCAATGCCCCCCCATCCCCCTGAAGAAAGTTTATAAAACCAATTCCAAGAAGCTGGATCCAGTACCAAGCCTCCTCAAGTATTGGGGATCCTTTCCTTGCCGGCTGGATCTCATCTATAACTTCCAAGCATTAAAAATGTTATCTAACCACACATCCAAATGGCCTATCAGTGTTGTCAGGCACTTCAAAGAAAGACTAGTAACAGTCTTGTACACAATTTTGAATTTCTGCATACCGGGTAATGTCTAGATTCTCTGCCCCCACTCCTCATGTCAAAAGGGTATAGAATGACATTCAGGGGGTTTAAGGAATTAGTTCTGTCTGTTTATTCTCAACTGCCTGTTGTACATAGAGGATCTCGGTATCTATAAACTCTGAATGATCTGCAAATTAAGTGTTGCTACTTTCAAAGTGAAGTCGCTAAATGTAAGTGATTCGGTTAGGGTGGGGTGGGCGTCTGCTGAGCCACAGAGTACCAAGAAAACGGCACCATTCATTAAAACCCACTGCTATGCAACTTTCATTTATTTTAAAAATTAAACTGTCAGGCTCAATACATGCCTGAGCTAGGAAGCCCTCTTGAATGGGAATGGTGAACATGTAGCAGGTGGTCTTTGTGAACTGCACCACATTTCTGAGGAAAAGCCACACAGAGGAATTAAGTCAGTTTCAATCACTACGCCTGTCAGTGTCAGTAATGCCAATGAATGTTTCTACCTAATGAAAAATTTGAGGTATTTTAGTGCTATTTATATATTTTTTTTATTTATTAAGTACAGGATTCAGCTTTGAAATCAAAATGCTTCTCTACTTCCTTGGAAATCTGTAAAAAACACAAAAACACAGAACCACATAGCTGTATCTACAGACAGGAACTACTGGGGCATGGCGACTTATCAGCAGTGGCTTCAGAGCGATGGACCGAGCTGATCAATTAAAATCACATAATTACAATTTTTTAAAAGTTCAAAAATATATTTGTCCATTTCATAGATCAGCAAACACATTTTTTTTTAAAAAAAATCTCTAATTAAACATGGGTGTTAAACGCCACACCGACCGCCATTTAATCAGTCGTCACCCACATTTTTTAAGGAGATACACAATTCAAGAGAAAAAAATCAGTTTACAGATTATGTATATTGTGCAAATCTGTATTTATAGAGGAATATTTAAGAGGTTCAGATACTGCTATTTAGAACTAGTTCTTAAAATTCATAATTTGCTTCAATACTTACCCAAATCAGTACTAATTTAAGTAAACAGCAAGACACACTCATTTGAATAAACCAGTTTGTTTCAAAGACTGTTATACAGCCAAAGGATGTAACCCACTAGGAATTTCTCCTACTCAAGCTGTATTTACGCACAACTCCCATACATTTCCACAGGGACTGTGTAGAACAGGATTACAGTGTCTTGAATGCTGTACTTAAAAAAAAATTCTTTGCTGTATCTTGCAGAAAATCAAGTGTGAACCGCATGGTTTGTCTCTAGACTCCAACCGTGAAAATGGCCCCTTGATTTCTTTCACAATATTTCTATGTTAGAACAGTAAGCACCAGGGTATAAAATAGAAAATAACACACTTAAAGCTTCCTATATGGCATTGTAGAAACATAGGCCACTTTGCAAGAGATTGGGGGGCGGGGGGGGGGCAAGGGGAGGGAGAACCCACGTTTAAAAAATTAGCACTGGTTTGTTTTGGAACACAAGGCACAAAAAAAGCAGACATCAAACCAGAACAATGGATTTCACATGAAAAGATAATACCTGACCTGTACCATCCTTAAATATCTTATAATGTTAAATAGAAAAATGGAAAAAAATACAGCAGCAACATAATTGTAATTCTGACGTTGGAAACAGTGCGTGGACCCCTCCTGAGTTGTTCACTCCAACCATTTCAGAGACAGGAACTTAAAATTCTCAACATTTTGTTTCACAGGAAAGAAAGTTCAGTGTCTGAAGCCTTTGCTCGGTTTTCGTGGATTTTTGCTTGGTAACTTGAAAAGTTTATAGGAGTTCTGTCTTCCTCCAAGAGAAGATACTTAAGAATGGTTGTTCTATAATTTAGCCCACTGATGTACCTTATGTAAAAACTGGCCGGGGGGGGGGGGGAATCTAGAGTCTATATTTCATCAACATTTTGTTGAGAGGGAGCCTCCACTTTCATCTTTTTAGAAGGTGGCACGCCTTCAGAGTCCTTGACAGAAGAAAGAAAAAATAATAATTAGCCCAACATTGAATAAAAGAAGCAGCTCTTATTTCTATAGAGGTACAAAATATCCCTAGGTGGCAAATGTTACAGCAAAATAGCTATTTCCCTTTAAGCTACTCTTTCAATCAATCATAATTTATTTCTCTTCATAGTTCTACCATTTACACAAGGAGAAAACTTTTTCGTGGTGAAATTCCCAGACCTGAATGAATGGAAGAATAAATTAAATGAATATGTGACAATGGCAAAATTAACCACTTTTATACATAACAGACCGACTTTCAAGATAAATGGGAAGTTTTTTAAAAATTATATAGCTGAAAATCAAGAACAAAATTAACAAAGAGAATGATAGAATTAGGCAATAATACATGTTTATAACAAAAATATGATTTATTGATAAAAATGTTATTAGATATGAAAACAAATGGTAAAAATAGAATAAAGATATTTAAACAGAAGTGAAATACTAAAAATAAGTCTAAGTAAGTTCTATATAAATGTATACAGATTTTATTTTAAGTTTGTGTGATTATAGTATGTATTTTGTGTTTGTATGTTTGGGTATTTGTAGATTAAAATATAAAATGTATTCAAAAAATTTTAAAAAGAGAAAACTTTTTCTAGATACAAAACACGCTGACTTCCAAAGTAAAAGAGAGCAGGTGTGGTGTAGTGGCTAGAGTGACACAATAGGATCTAAGAGGCCCAGGTTTGAAACCCTGCTCTGCAATCAAAGTTTGCTGGGTAACCTTCGGCAGTCACATATTCTCAGCCTAACCTACCCCACAGGGTAAGTTGTGTTGTGAGAAATAAATGGAGAAGAGGAAAATGATGTAAGCCACTTTGAGTCCCCATTGGGAGAAAGGCAGGATATAAATGAGGTAAAATAAAATAAGAACATTTATTACATGGCCCTACAAGATTACATACCAAGGAAAACCCAATTTACCTTGTCCCCCACAACATGCATTAAGACAGATGTCAGAAAGTGCCTGGAAGACACCTTTTGAAACTTGGTCATAGATCCAGAGGAGTTAGCTGTGTTAATCTGAAGCTGCAAAATAGTAAAGAGTCCAGCAGCACCTTCGAGACTAACCAACTTTATTGCAGCATAAGCTTTCGAGAGCCACAGCTCTCTTCATCAGACTCATCGTCAGCTTTTGAGAACCACTGCTCTCTTTGTCAGATGCTTCGTCAGCTTTTGAGAACCACAGCTCTCTTCGTCAGACAAAAGTTCACCTTTACATCTTGCGGCCAGCGTTTTAAATAGAAAGAATGCATGACCCTAACTCAAACCAGAAGGTGGTCTCTACTGGTTGCTGGCTCTACCTCATTCCAGCCACTTAACAGTCACCCACATCAGTCCTACCATAAATTAAAGGGACATCTAGCCATTTACAACAACTAACATACTTCTAGCTAGCTAAAATACTTTAACACGTTTCCCTATATAAACAAACGATAGCTTGCTGTGCACACTAGGGGGTGTGTGATTTGGAATTCAGTATACTGAATATATACTGAATAATTGCCAATTTGGTATTATCTGGGCATACCAAATAACATTAGAGAATCCCAAATAAAATCAGGATACCAATTAAAAAATGCCGGATAAACTCAGCAAAAGCAGCTACCGCCTTTTAAAAGCTGCCTACTGCCCTTGCCAGCTCTTCCCCCTCAACTTTCCAAGGCTTCTCTGAGCTTTTTCTCCATGGGGTGGAGGGAGAGAGGCAGGAGGGAGGGGAAGTGAATTAATGAATGAGGTCCCCCCCCCCTCGATAATGGTTTGATATTGGTTCTGTTGGGCTTGCAACAATGTCCTTCCTTACTTCTATTCGGCTTTTTGACTTTGGTTCCTTTGGGATTCTGTGGTTTGGGGTTGGTTCTGCTGTACTTGCATTGGAGCTGGGTTCTGCCTGCATGGATTCTTTGAGTCACACCTTGCAACAGTATCCTTCCTTGCTTTATTTTGGTTCTGCTGAGAGTCTCTTGGTTGACACTGGTTGTGAGAGGAGTTTCAGTTCTGACATTGCTTCTGGTGAGATTCTCTAGTGTGATGTTAGTCTCTCCCCCCCACTTTGCTTCTGGTGGGAATCTCTGGTGTGATGTTGATCTCTTGCTTCAGTTTGGTTCTGGTAGGATTCTTTTTGCTTGGTTCTGTTGGGCTTTGTTAGTTCAGCTTGCACTGGTTACTGGCTTTTGGCCGGGGGTTGCCTTTTTGCTTAAGGTTTGTTTGCCTGAAAAGCCTTAGAAATGTTTCCACGATCGGAAACAATGGAGAGTGGCCGGGGGAATCTTGTTCAGGGTCCCACAGAACTGGACCCCTGGGTCCAATTGTCCTGAAACTTGAGGTTCTTTGGCAGATAGGCAGGACTACATTCCCTGCAAATTTGGTAAAGTTTGACTGAAAAAAGCGCCCCTCTCCTCTGAGTCAGACCCAGATATTAGGAATACTCAGAGCTTTTTTTCTGGGAAAAGAGGTGGTGGAACTCAGGACCGCACAATGATGTCACTTTGGGTCAACTGGAACAAGGGGGGAGTTTTTTAAAGTTTAAATCGCCTTCGGTGAAAATGGTCACATGGCCGGTGGCCCCGCCCCCTGATCTCCAGATAGAGGGGAGTTTAGATTGCCCTCCGCGCCAGTGGCGTGGAGGGCAATCTAAACTCCCCTCTGTCTGGAGATCAGGGGGCGGGGCCACCGGCCATGTGACCATTTTCAAGGGGTGCCAGAACTCCGTTCCACTGCGTTTCAGCTGAAAAAAAGCTCTGGGAATACTGAATATTTATGTTATTCTTAAATACCAGTTCCAAATAAAACCAAATTTTATTTTATCTTGCTGCACACCCCTAATAGAGAAAGACCAAAAATTTCAGTGTCAGACTGTCAATGCCAAGACAGAAAGAAATGTCAATTGTCACATGTAAACATGAGATTTAACACAATGAACTTGGTTGGAAACTGGTAAAGTGTAATTCTGACTGCTGACAATGCCTCTTTAGTTGGTCCTTCCTCATTTTTGTTTAAACTTCCCATCTGTTTTTAAAAGGCCACCATTCTAAATTACCTGAGAGTTTTTAGATGTCTCTGTGGCAATGTCATTTTCTTCCAAAGGTTGAGTTTCCACTTTCTCTGAACTATTCATGGAATTCTCCAATGAAGACTGCGAATTCTGTTCATCAGACACATCTGGAAAAAATTTACTTACATTATTTATAGTCCACCTTTCTTACTGAGACTCAAGGCAATTACACTGTATAAGTCAAACAAGAAGAAAACTGATACAGAGCTGAAACAAAGCCTAAGCAATTAAACATGACACATTAAACAATGGAAATTACCCAGAAGGAGCATGCTTTACAGCAACAGACATTACGCAGTAGCATAGTCTACAGTCCTGATCCCTTTACCAAAGTATCTTTCAGAACCATTTCCTTATAGTAGCGCCCAGGGCTCATTTCGAGGGGGAACGTGCAGGAAAGCAGTTCCGGCAGTTCCCCAAAGAGGTCACATGTCAGGTGGCCCCACCCACCTGACTCTCAGCCATTTGGGGCCCGTTTCATCCTGGATTGGGACCAAAACGGCCCGGATCAGGCCTCTGATGGGTGGTGGATCACTCTCCTGCTCAGTAGCAGCCCGATCTTGACCATTTTGGGCCCCTTTTCAGCCATTCTCAGCCCCTTTTTGCCATTTTGGGCCCTGAATGGCCAGGATTAAGTCCAAAACAGCCAGGATAGGTGACATCAGGGGGTGTGGCATATGCAAATCAGTTGTGCTAATGACACATTTCTGGTGATGTCAAGGGGTGTGGCATATGCTAATGAGTTATGCTAATGAGTTCCTCCAGCTCTTTTTCTACCAAATGACCCCTGGTACTGCCCTTCAACCTGTGCAAAGAAGCCCACCTGAATTATCCAGTTTTGCTTAGTATGTGGAAAGCTGGAGGGGGGAGAGGACAGTCATTAGGTGGTGGGCCCCCAGAGAAAACAAGCAATACAGGCAGGCGTTGATTTAACTCAACTGCAGGGTGGTATCTGCTGAAGGCTCTGTTCAGATCAGAGAGCCAGTTTAGTGTAGTGGTTAAGAGAGCGGGACTATAATCTGGAGAACCGAGTTTGATTCCCTACTCCTCCACTTGAAGCCAGCTGGGTGACCTTGGAGCAGTCACAGCTTCTAGGAGCTCTCTCAGCCCCACTCACTTCACAGGGTGATTATTGTTGTGGGGATAATAATAACATACTTTGTAAACCGCTCTGAGTGGGCATTAAGTTGTCTTGAAGGGCAGTATATAAATCGAATGTGTTGTTGTTGTTGTTATCAGCCAAGCCATCAAGTGGGAACACAAGGAAAGAGGCAGTATTGCAGGTATGAGGGACCAGGGCCATAAGGGATTTGTATCTGATAGCCAAAACCTTGGACTGAGCCTGGTAATTGATGTATACTCAACCGAGTGACTGCAGAACGGGAGTCACAGATATGCTCTGCCTAACTCCTGGGAATGATCAAGATGAGGCATTCTGCACCAACTGGAGCCTCCAAGAAGACTCTGAGGGGAGACCTATGTAAAGTGCATTGCAGTAGTCTAGTCTAGATTTTACCATGGATCCATGTGGCCAAATTGGCCATGTCAAGGTAGGAGGCCATCTTCCAGGCTAGACTGAGTTGGAAGAAGGCCTTTTTTGCAGCTGCATTAACTTGTTTCTCTAGCAGCGATGCTAGATCCAGTAAAATCCTGACGCTCTTAACCAAGTCAAGAATGGTCAACTAAACCCCATCGAGAACAGGGTGCACAGTGTCCTTCAAGATCTCCACCTTCCCAACCAGCATGACTTCTATCTTGTCTGGGTTCAGTTTCAATTTGATCACAGCAGTCACGCCGTGACCCAAGACCTCTGCTGCATCAACAGGGAATTTGGATAGTGAGATATAGAGCTGGGTGTCATTTGGATATTGATGACATTCAGTTCCACAGCTATGAATGATTTCTGCTGAGGGCTTTATATACAGGTTGAATAATATAGCAATTAAGACTGCATCCTGTGGAACCCCCCAAGACAACTCCCACACGGAAGATAGCTGGTCTCCAATGGCAACCCTTTGTGTCCATTCCTTGAGGAACTATTTAAACAAGCCCAAGGAACATCCCCTGATGGCCTAGTCTACTGTATCAAAGAATGTAGATAGATCCAGTAGGGGCAACAAAAATACACGGCCGTTGTCTACATTCAAACAGAGATCATCACCTAAAGCCACCAGAGCCATCTCCGTTCCATAACCTGGTCTGAAAACAGACTGAAAAGGGTCGGGAGCACCACAATTATCCAAGATGACCTGGAATTAGTCTGCTACTGCTATCTCAATTGGGCAGATTAAAAACTGGGAGATAATTAGCCACATCATTTTTGTATAGGGGTGTTTTTTTAAGCAGCAGATGGATAATCACCTCTGAGGAGGTGAGGGAAGGTGCCTTGAGCTCACTGGAGATTTTTGATGGGGTTCATTTGCTAGGGCTCATATAAGCACAATTATTATTATTTATGTGGTCCTTACAAGATTTTAGAAGCCAGAATGGGCAAGTTAACAGGCAAGTTGCATGGAGTATACATACACACAATGCTTTTTATCCAACAGCAACTGCAAACTGAGCTTAGTTTAGAGGAGAACCCCAAACATTCAACAGACAGGGATATCAGGCACTGGGGTCTCATTAAGCTAGACACAGGCTGGAAGCTAACTTGTTGTGTTAGGCAGTAGAGGAAGGCATGGCGGGGTGGACACATAAAAAGGTAACTGCTGCAGGTATTTGGGTCACATTTATGCCAAGTGGATTGCCTAAAGCAGAATTGTCTGGGGCAGAAAAGCAATGCGGAGGAGCAATGAACCCACCCTCATTAATTACAATGCTGCAAGACATGGTATTGAATTCACACAAATGGCTGGTTTGTTCTGTGGCTAAACAATACCTTTTGGAATAATTATTAAGGTTATTTTACATAGAAAAGGCTTTCATAAAAATGTGTCCTTCATACAACTTCAATAAATAAGTTCTTATTAACTAGATCCATAAATTTTTGATCCATTAAAAACCCAATCAATTAAAAAAAACAAATATAGGAATCTAAATACACAGTCTGAAATACAGTAAAGACAAGACGGAATCCAATGAGAAGTGATTTGGCAGAAGTTAAAGAGGGCCTTATAAGTAGCTGAATTATCTCCCAAAGATCTGAGAAAAGGAGGTTAAGGCCCTCTCCCCAGCCATAGCCCGTATTCCCCATACATTCTCATTCACACTTAAGTGCCAACCTAAGAAAACTAGAGCATTAAATTTTGCATAACCTTCAGACTATCTTTGAAAATGCATGCTAGAAGAAAACGTTTTTAAAAGGAGTTTGCAGTGGTGCTTGAAACTTGGAGCAAATCAGGTTAGAAAATCCAACCTGAAAGCCAGGCAGGGCTGAAGCAGCTTCAGGGTAGCAAAATATTTCTATTTTGGCATCTCCCCCCACCCCACCCCCCGGCCGCCCCCAATCATAACAGAGGAAATTAAGAAATCTGACTAAAACAGAGCGGCTCAAACACAGAACCTCAGATCTGAGCCATCAAACCACACGGATTAAGCAGAAGCGTGTCGATAAGAAAAGGAGTGGGGAAGGTTTGCACATTTCCCAGACAAAGGAACTCTGTTTTCTGTGATCCAACAAGCTCCACCAAAAAAAAAAAATCCATCTTTGACAACAGTTATTCAGAAAGTGATCGCAAGAGGGAAAACTACAGTATCCGAAGAAGAGGCATGAGTTCCTGCTCCATGGAGAAAATGCAACAATTTTGTTTGAACTTTTGCAGTAAAAAAAATGGACTTGCTGCCAATCACTCTCAGTCAAGAACAACGAAGGCTTGCGAGCCCTGAAAAGATGAAGCAACGTAGTAATATATGCATTACCTTCTGAACCAGGCTCCTCTTTGGCATCTGCCTGAGTATCGTCAGACTTTGCTTCAGGACCATCTGCCTGCCCCGTGGAGTTCTGCTCTGGCGTGGGACTCGAGTTGTTGCTGTTTTCCTGTTTTATCGGAGAAGCATCAGCTATCGAACTCTGGTTGCTATTATCATCTACAAACAAAAAGGTTGCTTTGGTGAGAAAAAAACACCCGGAACATTCCAAAATCCTCGACAGGGACTGTGTGTGTGTGTTACTGTACAGAATTCTCTTGCTCTTGCAACGTGTTCAGACTTCCTTCTCAAAGCAACAGGAATTCTCTATGCTGAGGTAAGCCACGCAAAAACTACATTCAATTATCCTTCTAGTATTAATGTGTTTTGCTGCAAACACATGCTGCAAAGCTGAATGAGATATGAAGCTAGCTTCCATGTCTGCTATTCAAGTGCTTGCCCCATCCAAAACGAGTGTATTTAGTTTTCATCAAAAGAGACATACACCGGTAGAGGGACACCAAGTCCTCCTTATTTTCACCACTGACTTTCTCCCAAACTCCTTTCTCCCAAACTCCAACAGTGGGAGGGCTGCTGCATTTTCCACCAACTGTAGTCTATGTACGGTTCTGAAAGGCAGCCCCATTACAGTAATCTAATCTGGATGTGTTTAGAGCATGGATTATTATGCTCGGATCACACTTTTTAAGGAACAGCCCTATGAACAAGAAAAATCAGCGGCCAAAGCTGCCTACTTAGGCCACTGACTTTTTAACATTCACGCGGACTTTATTTAAAAATCTAGATTTATGTTTCCAGAATCTCCCCATTAAATATACTTGCACACGTTGAATACGCTTGCACACGCTATCCAGACTAAGGAACCACATGAGATGAAAGTTCTAGAGCCTCCTGACTCAGCTGTGTACATGTCGGTATGATGTGTGCATTATGGTATTTCTCGACTTTTCAGAGCACACTGTGAGGTGAAATGGGGTTTCTAATCTATCTCGGCGATGAATTTTAAGATAGGCTATTGCAGAATGTAATCATGCATTGGTTAACCCACTGAGATATCTGAAACAAAATATTTCGTGAACCTTATGTGCCAGAATACCTGGTTTGGTATCCTGTGGCTTGGCGTTACACAGCGGACCTATGGAGATTAACAGCCAGTTCAGAAGGGTGAACTGAAAGAAGGATCAGCTACCAATTCTATACTGGTTCTGTCAACCCATTTCTGGAAGCAGATCTCTGGAGTTCCAAAGCAAAAGAGTTCAACTACTTGAAAGTCTTCGTAGTCATGAGACTGGAACACAATATTCACATATGAAGAATAACTACTCCAGAACCTTTTTTTAAAAAAAACCCTACCTTCTCCTCAACACAGAAGTACATCACAAGACTTTTGAAAGAAGGTTGAAATTCACTCAAGCAAAAGAAAGGACAGATCCTTTCAGATGACGAACAGGCCTTGACCACTGCCCCAAAACGCCTCTGGAGTTTCAAAGCTTGCAAGCACTTGCCTGTAGCTGTTCACTAATAAAAGCTATCGCTTTACCTACTTCGCCTCTCATGGAGACAACCAGAATTGGAAAATTACAGATTCCACTGATGGTAGCCATGGTAACATTTAATGACTCACTCCAAGTGTTAATCTGTCAAGCACACGCTTCTGGAGAGAAAGCCTTAATTCCCCCAATTCACGTTCATCACGCTGGAGACCGTACAGGGATATGTAACAGGGGAGGAGAGGGGAGAAATCCCCCGTGACCCGGAATCTACTCTGACAACAAATGAGATTCTGTAATATCACCATTAAGATAACGAAATCAGAGTGAACTAGAGAATCAGCCAAGGTGAAACAGAAGACATCCAAGGTTTCTGTTTCTTATAACATCATTATAGCGTGCGCCCTTCAGCATTTTAGGTGCCAATAGCTTAAAAATACTGGGAGCCAGAAAAAGGTTCTTAACAATTACAGCCTGACAAATGAAGTTGTCAAGGGAGGTTGTGTGACCCCTTTCTTTGGTGGTCTTGAATGCAAAGTTGACTAAGTTCTGTCCTATAGAGGTTTTAAGCTGCAGGTATTCTGCTACTTAAGGGACACAAATTCAAGTGCCTAAGCATTTTTTTACACTTTAAAAAGATCTGCAGAACTGAATCTAAGCTTCCACACAATTATTTTGTAACAATGCCAAGATCCCACAGCGATTCTAGCTTTCTTACCTCCAAAATCGCCCCACCTCCACTGCTTCATTTTCTGCCCCAAACAATATTTATCCGTTATTCCCACCCACCCCATACACCCACAACACAACGCTGCAGCTCACCAATTGCTCTCCCTCAAGCAGACCCACCCAACAGTCCCACTCCGCTACTTTAAAAGATGAGGTTGCGGTTCAACGCTCACTTGAAGCTTCCTCATACTGAGGCCTACCATCTATCACTTTTAGGAATGTCTGCTCTAACTGGCAGCAGCTCTCCAGAGCTTCACAAGACATACTACCTGATCTTTCTGACTGAAGGTACCAAGGATTGAACATGTCACCCTCTGCATGCAAATCAGATGCTTACCCCACTAAGCCACGGCCTAAATCTTTTGGATTATGGTGTTAACTCTGCTCAATAAAAGACTTCTGAAAGCGAGACAGAATTGCCTGACCAGGAGGGGCCGCTGTTTGCTCAGTGCTCATTTTTGTTCCTTACTTTATATAGTTGAGAGACCCAACCAGGAGCACAAGTCATAATAATCTGTTTGGAAATCAAATTCGTATATCTGGGGGGGGGGGGCTCCTTTCTTTGCTGCCACCCCCACCAATGCCCCACTCACCGTGCATATCCATCATCCCGGGAGAGGAGCTGTTCTCTGGAGTGGTGACCTCAGAACCACACTTTTCATCTTTGCCCTTTTTCTTATTCTTGGTTTTCTGAAACAGGAAGATCAAGATCATGAGCACATGCAGACGTGACTAACGGTCAGCATTTGGTGCCTGCACCCCTCAACTACGGCTCAGTTAGAAACCCTTTAAAATGTTCAGTAAAGCCATGACATTTATTAGGTGGGCATCTTTTTATCGACAGTTCACCATATTAAGCAGCACTCTTGTAATAAGGCTACAACAGCTCAATTAAAAACACTTGGATGATACCAGCATCTATTACTATAACCAAAAAGGACGGATCCAAAAACAGAGTGGCCAATTTTATCAGTTGAGTAGGGCAGCAAGTTTATGAGCTACAGATTCCTTTAGTCGGGAAGGCTTTGAAAAACGATCCCTGCCTACATCCCGCCTTTGGCATGCTCAATACAGATGTTACCACTGGTAGAAACAAGACTGGGCTTAAGTCAAGGCCATTCATACTGTGTTTTAAACCCGCAATCGGGGAACAGGGGATCTCTCTAAATGAAGCTTTGCATTTGCACTTCAGAAAGTCCCTAAAAAAAACTCTTTAACTGTAGCTTCATGTGTTCGGTAGCTTGACCTAATCATTAGAATGTTTTTACTATTATTAGAAAATGGACAGGACATAATTGCTTATTTAAGAACTTTGACCGTGATGTGTCGCATCACTCCTCTGACAGTAAGTAATTAATTCCGAACAAGGAATTCTCAATCCAAATCCAACTTTGTATCCATCATATCACACTGGCACAAGACAAGACACACGCATGAGACAAAAAAATCAGCCAGGTGAGCCCAATCTGACCCAGGGTGGCATCTCCAGGATTCAGACACTGGACCACAACATGCATGGCGACTGACTACTTAGTTCCTGCTGCCAAGCCTATAATAATGTACTGAAGGAGCCCCGTGGCGCAGAGTGGTAAGTTGCAGTACTGCAGCCCAAGCTCTGCTCATGACCTGAGTTCGATCCTGGCGGAAGCCCGGTTCAAGTAGCCGGCTCAAGGATGACTCGTCCGTCCATCTTTCTGAGGTCGGTAAAATGAGTGCCCAGTTTCCTGGGGGTAAAGTGTCGATGATTGGGGAAGGCAATGGCAAACCACCCTGTAACAAAAAGTCTGCAAGAAAACGTCGTGATGTGACGTCCCCCCCATGGGTCAGTAATGACTGGGTGCTTGAACAGGGGACTACCCTTACCTTTACAGTATTTATAACGCTTGGCCTCTGAAGATGAGCATTTATCCTATCGTTTCTTCTTTACATGGAAAACAGACTATCTATTGAGCACTGGGTCAGGCATTCCATGTTAAGAGATTATAAAATTATAGCCTTTACTTAACATACGTATGTAGCAGGCTATTTTTAAAAAAGGAAGGCTTCGCATAATTGAAGTGCTTTGCTTTAAATCATTTATTTATGCATCAAATCAATACGGATCAGCAACATTTGCTGCATGTCACATGGAGCAGTCAGCCCTCTCCCCCAAAGGGCTACAATCATTACAGAAGATAAAGCAGCAAAGGAAAGGGTGAGAGCGCCGATTGCATGAAAAAGGATGCGGCATTTTCAATTAGAAGGCGACGTAATTGGTCTCCAAGGAGAAAGTGCCAGCTGCCCCGCTCTTAGCGTTCCCAGTGCCTGCTGAGAAAACGATGAGACAGATGCTGGGGGGAAGGGAAGGACGGGGACATGGCTCAGCAAGCAGAGCGCAGGGGTCGGGCAACACTCTGAAAATTAGGAGCAGATGGCCACATGACAGCCTCATGGTGCAGCGGACATTGACAAGTATTGGGGATTTTCTCTGTCAGCAGCATGTGTATGTGTCTGCCGACTAAACAGGTGAAAACATTAACAGCCACACAAACACAGGCATGCAATAAATATGCCTTCTGTTGTTAACTTTAAAAACAGGTGGCTAGCAAGCGTGTGAGGACTATGTGTGAGGACTGTGACTGCCACAATCTCCATTTGGTTCAGCATGGGCCAATAGCATCAACATTTCAATCTGAAAAGTGAACAGAATCTTTCTGAAAGACACAACACGCCCCTTAAAAATCTATTTTACAAATGTAGATAAGCAGTGCTGTTTCAAGCAGAATGTACGATACTTTTGTCTCCTGTTTTCCCCCTTTCCCCTACCCCTAACGGAAAAACTAATAAAAATATTTTTTTAAAAAATCAATTTTACATATAGCTAATATATTAATTGCAAAACTCCATATTGACCATTGGCTCTGGAAGAAAGTCATTTACTTTTTAATAAAGTTAACAAGGAAACTATAACCATAGCCTCATTTTCATTAAAAGCATCCAAAATAACAGCCAACACTGAATAATATTTTTGGGTTTTTCCCCAACTGAAGGATATGAGATTTGGAAGACTGTGTTCGACTCATAGCTCCTTCACTCTTCAACCCATTTCCTAGCTTTTTTTCTACAATCACCAAGCAAAACAATGTGCATTTTCTGAAGATTACCATTTAATTCCCCCAGAAACCAAAGAAATATCCTGAAATACTTACATCATCTACTTTTGGCTCTGTTACTGGAACCCATTTGTAAATCCTCAGGGATGTGTCACCAACTGTTACCCATTTCTTCTCCCTATGACATAAATAAAGAATAAATAAATATCAATTCACAGTACATTCACTGCATGTCACAGAAGGAATTCAACAAGCTATTTCAACTGGTGGAATATTCCCCATCAAACCTAGAACTATGCTGAGACCACCTACTCAATACTGAGTGTGTACACCCACACCCACACCCACACCCACCCATACACACAATCAATAAAGACCCATTATCTCTGTAAACAGCAGGCATCTTCAGGCAGCGGCAGTTCCTGGATGGACAAATATCTCTTTTCCACAATATGAAACATTTAATGTTTCACAACAGGACATGCTTTCTCTTTTAGGGAAAAAACATCAGAGTACAATCTGTGCCATCCAAATTTACAGCTCAGACGGGAAAACTACAAGACAGTACGTGTGCCCCCCCCCCCAGCACTCCATGCAAAACCCCAGGCAGCCAAACCTCCCTGAAATTATAATAAAGAGCTGACACGGCACGGCGCCTGGAATGCAAGTCTTCAAAGAGGAGCTTCATGCTCGGAAAGGGAATACTGGGAACGATAGCAGAGTTTAAATGCCTAACGAAAGATTAAGAACGGCAACAATGTCCAAAAATGCTTCATGAGTTCAGGGGGGAAAACCCCTGCAAATGTGTTAAAGCATTTAACCCTCACCCCCAAACAAAATCTAAACAACAACTATTCGGAAGGAAAGATTATCTTTGTTGATGGATATTAACGCAATTAAACTGCTTAGGCCTCCCCAGCCCCAACCTGAGAGACCACCTGCTATGCAGGAGGGAAGGGAGTAAAGGACCACACACAACACAATCGGAAAATGACTATCCAAATGGCACCGCTAACTATTTCAGCTGAACCCCAGTGGATGCACCTGGTTTCTTACTCTCTGCCCTTGGACAGCAACAAGACCTCTAGCCCAAGAAGTAGCAGGAGAGGAAGGGCATGCGCCGCCATGCACATCAGCATCCAATTGGCAGCAGTGGGGGGCGGGAAGGAGAATAAAGGAGATTTGAACCACCACAATGGCAGGATGCTGCAGCAGAACAATGCTGCACGTCGAGAATGACTGGGATACTGTTGTGGGGTCGGAAGGCTGTGAGACAATTTGGTGAAAGATGGAAGTAGGAAACCAAACCACATGGAGGTTTGTTGCAAATATTCTAGATCTCTATACTGGGACTTCTGGTAAATGAATACTGACATCCAAACTCCCATTCAGCTGAACAGCCTCTGTTCCAAAGGCACCTCCCCAAACCCATTTAACTAGAACTTTGCTTGTATTTGGACTCTACACACAACAGGGCTGCCTGTGTGGATAGAGAGTCAGTTTGGTGTAGTGGTTAAGAGCGCGGGACTCTAACCTGGAGAATTAGGTTTGATTCTCCACTCCTCCACTTGAAGCCAGCTGGGTGACCTTGGGCTAGTCACAGCTCTCTCAGAGCTCTCTCAGCCCCACCCACCTCACAGGGTGTTTTGTTGTGGGGATAATGACATACTTTGTAAACCACTCTGAGTGGGTGTTAAGTCATCCTGAAGGCCAGTATATAAATCGAATGTTGTTGTTGTTGTTAGAAAATGAAATGGCCCAGAGGACGAAAAGAGTTTACTGCAATGAAAACGAGAACTAACATCTCCCGGCTAGCATCTCATTGCAGTCTCACCCAAAGCATCTTCACTTGACCAAATGCGGGACACAAGAGGAACCTAACAGGAGTGCAGTGATGGGTCAGACTGACAAACATTATTCCAGAATAAGTTTTCCTATGTCACGGTACCTGTTAAATTTTGCTGCAACTGACTACCATGACAGGTAGTCATGTATCAGTATACTTTTTTCCAAAAAATGGTAAAGCAAAAGTTTCCCCTGATAAGTATCAAACAAAACTTTAATTATTTGAAGAGTTTGACTTACCATCATTTTAGATGAGGAGTTAAAAGTTAAAGAGCGGTAAAGAGAACAATGCAGAGGAGCAAAGGGAAGTCTGTTCTAAACGGTGCTCGACATCCAACGTCCGATTCATATGATCCTCTGATACACAAATCTTGCTTAGCCTCATTTACTTGCTCTTCAAAGAAAAGTCTCTAACCTGGAGCACTCAGTTTTAATTACAGCTCACCCTGACAGACCAAATTGTGTATGGATTACACTGAGCAACATCTGTCTTCTCACTTGGTGTCCCATCTGTAAACCTTGTATAAAACAGCGAACATAGAAACTAAACCAGTCCTGGGCAGATTTCAGATTCTATAAAGAAGCAGCTATTGCATCTTTATTTCCCATGGTTCCTTGAAATATAACCCTGGACATATCTGGGGTACACAAGGAAGTCAATGGAACAATACACTGGATTAGGTACGCATTAGTGCGAGCAGATATGCCTGCAGAGCTCTTTTTCTGTATCCAGATTGCGTCAAAGCAACCGTCTTCCATATAACTGATGCTTCAATAGACAACCCAAAATTTCTCATCTTGCAGAATAAGCTTCTTTAAAACTGTCCGAGCTACGGGGGAAACATTTTATTTCAAACACAGGTTTCTACAGTTTAAACCCCAAGATTTAAACCCCAAGCCTTTCCAGACTATTTTAAATACGTTTAAAGCAGATCAGATGCCAAACTCCACCGACAAATTTACTATGACCGCAATCCAGAAAAGGTTATATATTTGGTAACTCAAATCAATATTATCCAAGCAATACTTAAATCTAGACACTGAAGCTAAGGACAGACAAGACAAACCATTCTACAAACCTGAGAAAGGCCAGGTTTGCAGAAAAGTCTGAAATCTTAAAAAAAAAAAAAAATAGGCGTTAAAACTCTCCAAAATGAAAGAACCCTATAACTTTAAGAACAAACGCCCTCAGTGGCCATTGCTAGGCAACCACAAGAGTATTGCCAGCCTTCTAGCTTTAGTTTCTGTCAGTAAAAGACAGGGTGGAGTGAGCAAGGCCCTTTTTCCAGAGCTTTTTTGGTCTTTCAGGAAAGACTCACAGTAACCACCACGCAACTCACAGCCTGTATGGAGTAGTGGTCAGAGATTTAGACTATCGCTTGGGAGACCAAAGTTCAAATCCCCACACTGCCATCGAAGCTCATGGGGAGACTTCAGGTCGATCATACACAGCTTAATCTACCTCAAAGAGTTGTGAAGATAAAATGGAGAGGAAAATGATGAGAGCAGTTTTGGGTTCCCCACTGTGGAGAAATGAGAGCTATAAATAAAGTAATAATGTGGCTGAAGATGGGGGTACTTTAAAAGTTGGCTGGCTGGTAGGAGGGAAGGAGAGAAGGAAGCAGGCCTAAGGAAGGAAAGAGTGTTGGGAAGAGCATAAGGGGCATAAGGAAGGAAAGAGTGTTGGGAAGAGGAAACAGGGGAAAGTGAGGTGCCCCCCACAAGTCCTTGCAAGTTCCCCACTATGCAACTGGGCCCAGCCTACCCTGCACCATGTAACGTGGTCTGGCGGCTAGTGCTGTGCAACTAGGCCAGCATCTTCCCAAGGAGAGGTTACTGGGGGAGGGAAGAAGAGAAAGCTGAAGGGGGATTGATAAAGTTAAGTTGACTGGTGGGTAGAAAAGCAAGCAAGGAGAGATTATAGGCGTGTTCAGGAAAGGGAAAGAGGAAATAGTGCGTGGGGGGATGAGATGTCCCTTACAAGTCATTGCAGGTCCCCCCTTCTATTGGTATTTACCGCACACATACAAGGAACACCAAGAACCTAACACTCAAATGGCATCTACTTTGTTGTTAAAATAAATCTTACTGCAGTTTACTCCCATTCGCTGTTATTATTAGTTTGTACCTATATAAGAGACAATTTGAGTGTCTAAAATGCCAAACTACAGAGGGAGCTCCACCTAGTAAATGGAAGGTTATTTTACAAAAGACCACACTCTTCCACTTGAGCTCCCAGTTCACATAACCCAATTTCGTTTGTCTCAAAACAGAAAACACACAATCAACACCATCAGGCCAAAACCAAGCCTGCACAAAAAAAAAAAAAACCCTTTAGGTCTCAAGTAGATATTTGACTGGAGGCTGAAGAAACCAGTTTTGCAGAAGTTCTTCGCAATTCTCATATCAACAGTGTCAGCAGCAACATGGAGAGGGATGTGTCTGTTCTCAGCAATTACTCGAACAAAGGTGGAACGCAATCCAAGCATCTGAACCATGAAAGGCAGCCAGCCGCCAAGCTCCCTCCCCATGTCTCCCAAATCTGCGGGCATTTGTGAAGCACGCTTGGTGGCACCAATGAATTTATTTTTGTAAAGCAATCGTTCATTTGGTAATCCTTAGGGGGATTCCAACAAGAAAGTAAAAAAGTCATCCAGGGGAGTTGTGTGGAGAGCAGGAATTGAAATACTACAGCATAAACCACTGTATTGGTACGATCTACATCTAATGGAAGCGCAAAATAATTTTTGTAGAGTCAGGAAGGTTCCCACACTCTCATTGTTCTGCAGAACTTTTCAGAAGGGCACTTGCATAATGTGAATAAATTTATAGCGAATGCAGTTATTGTCTGTGGAATTTCAGGGAGTTTTCGTTATGTATCTGAAGAAGTGAGCTGTGGCTCACAAAAGCTTATATAGCATACCACAAATGCTGTTAGTCTTATAGGTGCTACTGGACTCTTGCTCTTTTCTACTGCTACAGACAGATTAACATGGCTATCCATCTATCTTCATTATGTGTATTAGGCTACCCTTTTTAACACTGACCTCTAATTTTGTAATCTATCTTGAACCCACCTGTTACTGCTGTGTGGAAAAACGGTGCCTCTTTGCATTATTCTCCAATCTCATAATGGTGCTTTACTGTCTCTATTAGTGCGTTCTACAGTTTGTAGGTTCTATTGCCCTAAGTCCGAAGTGATTTGATGGCACGGAGCTCACAGGTATTGTACTGAACATACTCCATTGTCGTTAGTTGTGATCCTGCTTGAGCCTCTGCTAGAACCTGGACTACAGACGAATGAATAGATCCACACCACTGAGACAAAGGTAGGAAGTGCACTAGCAGGTTTAAAACAACTTTGCAGAATAAACACTAATTTGAAACCTAGATACAGGATACACCACATATTGTGAAGTGGGTCTAAAAATTATCCCTTTACAAAGGAGGAAAGATGGCAGCCTCCTCAGCAAACAGCGCGCTCTGTTTTTAAGACTCACCTACACCAGGCACAGTCCTGCCTTATTTTATACGAAGCACAGGCCACAGAATATGGTAACGCACGTGGCACAGGCCACATAAAGAGGAACTGATTACCTCAAGTTCCTTTGAACAAAACCCAAATGTTTACTGGGGTTTTACTTTCCAAAAGAGCTCTCCGTATGTGGCATGTTCCATATCTGGACCTTATACAGGATTACAAGACAAATCCTCTGGGGGTGTTTTTTTTGAGCAAACTACACAACTGCCATGCATTGTGGACATGGCTGCAAAAGGTCATTTTCTACTTAAACTCGTCTTGAAAGTATTGTGGCAAATTTAACAGGCATAGCTCAGTTCTTCTTCTCCAATATTCTTAGCAGGCTTCAGTTTTGAGAAATATATATATGTAGAAGCTCATTTAAGTAGAACGCCTTCTTTTTTTTAAAGAAAAGAAGAGTTCTGAACATTGCTGGAAAATATTCTAATCCTTATTTTGGCAAAAGGCCTCCAGAGAATGTAAATGGTGCATTTGTGCATTGTAAATGACCACAGCACATGAAGAGTTATGTTATGCCCTTACTAAGATGGAAGAAAACCAAAAAGGAGTATTGTGGCACCTGAGGTACTAAACATCTTCGGACCAGAACATTTATGCAAATATTTATACCCTGCCTTTCCCTATGGGTCAAGATGGCTTACAAATCCAAAATTAAAATATACAAAAATACAACTAAATGGGCTTTGGCAAGTTTTCTTTGGGTCTAGGGGCCAGCCCAATTTAGGAGGCAGACTTAGTTTTCAGCTTTTAGAGTCTTGCGTTTAAATGACCAATTTTTCTTATTTTATAACTATTCCAACCAGAAAGCTTAAATCTCT
This sequence comes from Eublepharis macularius, assembly GCF_028583425.1. Lineage (NCBI taxonomy): Eukaryota > Metazoa > Chordata > Lepidosauria > Squamata > Eublepharidae > Eublepharis > Eublepharis macularius. The sequence continues at coordinate 69,946,829 of NC_072802.1, read as the reverse complement.
CCACAGTTGCTTGTCATTTTATTAATGCTATGAAAAAAAATATTGTGGCATATAAATAAATATGGGTTAACTGCCATCGACACCACCAGAACAAGCTAACCTCAGACCCTCCCCTCCCCAATTTCTCACACTTTCATTATTTCTTTAGAAAGTGCCACTTAATTGAATATTGGCGCCACTACAAAAAACAACTAGTTAAGAAATGAAATCATTTATCACTACAGAATGGTGTGAAGTTTAAACAAGCAACGGCAAGGACTTCATGCACATCTATTTTTAATGCCATGCAACAAAACATGCTCATGCCAAATGCTAAGTAGGCTTTGTGCTGGATCCAGACAGCTAATTCCCCTACTTATTGCAGCCCCCTGTTCCATATGGCTTTGGTCCATGTAGGTCCCACGACACCAAGCAGTTTTTTTGGTGCTAAAACCCTACCCTCCTTTTTTCGCCAGTGGAAAAATGGGCTCGATCCATCCCTTTGTACTCCTACTGCAAATTGCTGAGATGCTACAATGAACTAATTGCTGGAAACACTAGGCAACATAATGAAATTTCTAGACACCGTAGTGACCTGAGAACAGACTTGTCAAGCCTTGAAGCAGAACCCCGAATAACCCACTCCCCCGCTAGGAAAATGCCTGCATGAAAATTGTTTTAAAACCCTAGCAATTAAAAGTTTTGAACCACCTCCTTAAATACTTTGAGACTCAGTGCCCTCCCTCACCTCCTCAGGAAGCCCGTCCCATAAAAGCACAGTCCCTGGTTCGTGCCAGGCTGGTTACCTCAAATGGAGGAATAGCCGGCAGGTGGCAACCTGAGGACCATAGGTGGCACACAAGGATATAATAATACATAATAACAACAACATTCGGTTTATATACCGCCCTTCAGGACAACATAATGCCGCACACAGAGCAGTTTACAAAGTCTGTTATTATCCTCACGACAATCACCCTGTGAGGTGGGTGGGGCTGAGAGAGCTCTGAGAAGCTGTGACTGGCCCAAGGTCACCCAGCTGGCTTCAAGTGGAGGAGTCAAACCTGGCTCTCCAGATTAGAGTCCTGCCGCTCTTAACCACTACACCAAAACTATGAGGTCTTTTAGATAGGCATGCCCCATGCACAAACTGCTTTACATGGCATAATCGGCAACCCAACATGAACTTCGAAGCAAATGGGCAGTCAACACAGCTGTTTTAAAATTAGCAATCTGTGTCTGTGTGCTGGCTAGCTCTTAGAATTAACTAAGCTGCAGCACTTAAAAGTTCAGTATTTTTCAATGCTTTACATTTTAGTTTAACATACCAACATGCTGGTAGTCCTACCTATTGTAACTCAGAGCTTCTGTCCAAGTAACATACTCTCTGCTTTACTCCAGAATTTTTCTGTTTTCAACTTTTATTTTTTCCTTTCAGACAGCAAAAATGAAAGATACATAAGCTAAGGCAGCATAGGGTGCAGCAGTTTGCAATTCTCAAGTATTTGACACATTTGCAATTTTTCTTAAGGAATATGAAGATATTTATACTTTTCAATTCCATAAATATGCCAAACCATCCAGTTTTACAAGCTAAGCAAAACAGCAATAATGCATCTTATGTTAAATTATTAAAAGTTGTTTAGGTTTGATTTTCTGCTGAAAAAATTTAAGAAGTTCAGGGGTGGTTCCAGCCCTTCACATTTATAAATACAAAATGCCTTCCCCTTGGTCACTTGTCTGGCGCAAGATCTGTTGAGCCTCTGGTGCCAAGTGAAAGTGTATTTATTTCCTGAGCCCTTTTGTTGTTTTGTTACTAGCTGTCTAGTTTTTGTTTGCCTGCTTGCTTTGTGGTTTGACAACTGTTTGGTTTTCCCCGGCTCCTGAAGTTCTGCTGTTTTATAAAAGGTTTGTTTTTATATAAATGGGTTGATATTAATGGTTGCTACCTTATTTGCTTTTAACTTTGCTTTTTAATATTGCACGACAGAGTATTGTAAGCAATCTATATTTTGATTTGTTCATACAGGATGAGTTTTAACTTGCATAATATTGTTGCTATATTAGTTTATGCTGTAAGCTGTTCAAAAGCCTGAGGGCCAAGGGGCAGAGTAGACGGTTATCTTAACAACAACAACAACAACAAATATTGACGCATAAAGACGACACAGTAGATCAAAAGAGTGTTTCATTACATGGTCCTCATACCTTAGACCACTCAACTGCTATCTATTGTAAACGTTTCCCATGAATCGCAGACTGTAACACTGCCAAATTAATTGCTTTTGGGGCTCATACCCCTCCCAATCCCTCCATATTACTAAAATGACACAAACACTGCCTTATTTTGGATCTCTGAAGACCAGGCCTTTGGAATTACAGAACACTGAAGGCTTCCTCAGCCAAGCAGTCCAATCCTAAGCATATTTACTCAGGAATATCGTCCAGTGGATCACCCTCCCAAATAAACATGCACCAAATTGAAATTGTATGTGAATTATGAGATCCAGGTAAGAAATGGGCGACTAAGTTTAAGCCTGTTTACACTACAGTACACAAACATCTTTAAGAACATTTGGGGGGGGGGTAGCCATGTTATTTTGTTGCTTCAGATTAACTGCAAACAGGAACAACCACAAGTGCTGTACAACGTTAATAAGAGTTAATCACCAGTGTGATTCTAAAGCAGATCCACAAGCACACAACTAAACATGAGGTTCTCCAAACTGGAATAACATGACTGTGATTATCAAATCCCCACGGAAATCTGTTAGTCTTGAGCCAGAACAGAAACATTTTCAAGTGCTAGGTGTCAACAGGAAATGCAGGAAAACCAGTATCAAGTTTAAGGCTATTGCCAACAACCAAAATCACCTGTACATCATAAAACAATGGAAGGTTGACATCCAACTGAAAGACAACCTTCTGTCATTCACCATACCCTATTTTCCACCTAACAGAAACCCTTCACATGCATTTTAAATGCTTTAAATGGCATCCAGACCAAACATATTAGATGCCTGGGCATCTAAAGTGGCTTGGATCTTCCCAGTTCTGACCTGAGCACAGTTAACTTTCTCCAGATTACACCCAACGTGTATTGGGAGTGACCCACTGGTGTATCATGCATGGAGTTTACAGCAATAGCAGTTCTTCCATGCAGTCTTCAGGAGAATAAAGCAACATACAAAAACACAGCAGGGCATTAACTTCACACTAGCCACCTTTAGTCTCAAGAACACTGAATCATAACACATTAGGAAAGGCTTCCTTCTTTGCTTTTTCTCTTATTACATTCCCCCCCCCTTTATTCTCTTAACTTATTTTTAAACTCCCTGCGTGTGTGGTGATAATGGCGCAAACAGTGCTTTCAAGGACAAGACCTAGCGTTTGTATTAAGGGGAAGGTTGCCCTTTAAAAATGGCTTGTTGCGCGAGGATTGAAGTCTACAAAATTCCAGCGGAATCCCCCATTACTCTCCTCTTGGAAGAACGAGCCAGTGCGATCACCTGTGCACCGTTGCCATGACAACAGAAAATGCTTGGCAAAAAAGTTTAGCTTGGTTTATTTGTTGAGCAAGAAAAAAAAAGGTTTCCCTCTTCTTCCCCCAGCCTCTGCCAAATTACAACAAAAGGAAACGGGGGAACACGCTTTCCTTCAATAAGAAGAGCCAAACGGAGCATCAAACATCCAGCTCCAATGGGGATAAGAAGCACGGTCATCCCTCAGCATTATATTTGACTCCCAGCTGCTGGTCAGTTAGCCAGAGGGCAAATAGCATTTACTTTGCCACACAGAGATGCATTATCCCTAGGAACTTTGAACCACAACGCTGTCAGTATTCAGGCTTATCAACACAATGGCTGGATTTTGATTTTAAAAACCTTCTTTCAGTCTATGCATCAGAACAGACATTTTGGTCCTTTGTCCAATTAAGGTTAACGGGACTGCTGGCAAACTTCACAACTTCGGTTTAAAGTCAACCAACTCCAAAGGGGAGAAAAGAATACAAACATACTTTTCTGTATTCTGCTTGTTTACAAAAACATCCAAAAACCATTTGCTATCCAAGAACCAGATTCTTCATTTCATCCGCTATAAAGCCTTTGAATTCTACAAATTAAGACAAAACCTGAGAATTCCAGATCTCTGAAAAAAATTTAGGATAAAATTACAAGACGCAATCAAGTTGTTTAAACAAAATAAGGCACTCTTGAATTACATTCACACCATGTTATCTGTTCCCAAAATACCAAACTTCATACTGATTGTCTATTGTGCTTCAATAACCATTTTGCTGCATTGTTAACTATGCCACACTGATTTTCACAATAAACTCTAGACAAAAAAAAAAACCCAGAAAAATGCAAAATACCAAAATGTTGTAAAGGTTTAACAAAAGGGGATGATTTTACCAAGGTTAGAACCTTTAATTATATGATTTCAAACAAATTTAAGCAGCAATTACATCCTTTCAAGCTCCACAGAATTTAAACCAACATAATTAAACAACACAGCTAACGTGTATCTGATTTTGCAGAATAAAGCTAAAGAAACTTTTAAAAGAAATCCCTCTGATTTAATGGTTCCTATTAAAATATGCATACACACACACTTTTAAAAACTTTGCACCTAATTTCAAGAAAAAATATTCTAAGATTTTCCTCTGGGGTGTAAAAAAAAACATTTATGCCAACTTCTATGGCTTGTAGAAGGTGTGCAAGGATTCAGAAAGCAAGATGAACGATTGCTCTTCAGCAACAGAGATTGAAATCCCATCTACTTGCTCCCCTATTCACTATGATATATGCACCCTTTCTTTAAACCTGCAAACCTATTTAATTGTTCTGAAGGAGAGGAAAACATATTAGGGAGGCAGAGGCACAACACACATCATTTTGTCCCACACACCCTCCTAGCAAGGGACGGGGGAGGTAAATGGAAGTATGTTCAGAAGGAAGATTATGCAAGGAGAAAAGCAGCAACAAAAGGTTTTAAGAACAAGGCCAAAACACATCCAAGAGAATGAGGCAGCTCAACAAAGAGATACTGTGAAGGGGCTGCAAGAGACTGTGCTAACAGGCAAGTAATGTGCCATCTGGACAAAGCAAAGAGAAAGACTGGGTGTGTAGGAACCGTGGCTGGAGGGGCCACCACTCACAAGGTCTTGGGGTTCAGCCCCAAATCCCAAGTGACAGGGAGAGACCAGAGGTGGAGTGAGTGATCCGCTGGCAAGACGAGGCACTCCAACTGCATGGAGAGACAAACTGGGAGCGAAGGGACCGTCGACGAGAGAAGAAAGAAACCAGGGGAGCGAAGGAAGAAAACCAGCCGTGGCTGGTTGCGCAAAAACGGAGAGCCCGAGGAGAAAAAGTACACGGAACAAAGGCTGCAGAGGTGGAGAATGAATGGAGAGGCCGGAGGGAGAGAAACGTGCAAGAAGAAGCCCGGCTGCCCTTTGGCAAAGGGACGGCGGGGGAGAGACGGGGCAGGAACCGACCCCCTGGAGGGAAAATGGGCATGGAGCAGGGGGCGCTGGGCGGGTGTGTGTGTTGGGGGGGGGGGGAATTGTGAATTTCCTGCACTGTACAGGGGTTGGACTAGATGATCCTAGAGGCCCCTTCCGACCCTATGAGTCTGTGAATGGGTAACGGGCGGGGGGGGGGGGTTGAGGGGCTCTCCAGTTAAGTGGGGAGGGGGCAAAGCGAGACGGACCGAGGGGCGAAGAAGGACAAGGGCAAAGGAACTGGGAGGGAGGGGGCGAAACAGCCTTCAAAGAGGGGGGGCGAGAGGGGAGAAGCCCCTCAGAAGTGCTGGGGGGGAACTCTCATAGGGAAGACCAGAGGGGAGGGGGGGTCCCAAGGGAAGGCGCCCCCCGGGCCCGCCTCATGGGGGTGGGGGAGGGGCCCTCTTCCCCGCGCGCCCCCCGCCTCACCATTTGCGCACTTTCTCGATGGCCGCCATCACCCGCTTGATATCATCCTTGGCGCGGCTGCGGGTCTCGGCCCGCACCGACCGGCCCGACATGCTGCTGCGGCGGGCGCGGAGGGGAGCGCGAGGCGCGGCGCTCGGCCCGGCCGGCGGGGAGGAGGAGCCGCGGAGGCAGGCAGGCAGGCCCGGCCCGGCGCAGCTGGCGGCGCCCCCGCGCGCACAATGAGGCCGCCCTGGCCGGCCCTGCCCAGCCTCAGCCTCAGCCCGCCCGCCGGGAAGGGAAGGGGAGCCGGGCAGGAAGGAGGGACGCGCTGGCTGCCTGGGACTGTGGCGGCCCCCGCCAGGCCTGCCTGCTGCGCATGCGCCGCCTCGCGCACGCGCGCGCGGCTGGCCTCCCTCCTCGCCGGGAAGCGAGCGGGAAAGGGGCGGGGCCTCGTCGGAGGGAGGGGGCGGGGACTCGCCGCGCCATTTCTGCGCTGAGGGGAGGCGGGTGGGGGTGGGGGAGGGGAAGGCGGTTTTGGTGCCTCTCGCTGAGGGGCGCAACTAACCATACTTTATTGTAGCAGAAGCTTTCGAGAACTATGCTTATGCTACAATAATGGTTAGTCTTAAAGGTGCTATCGGACTCTCCTGTTTTGCAACTGCAGACTAACACGGTTAACTCATCTGGATACCTGGAGAGTCTTTGCTAGGGTTTCCTGCTTCCAGGTGGTGGCTGGAGATGTCTCAGAATCACAACAGATCTCCAGGCACCAGAGATCAGTTCCTCTGGAGAAAACAGCAGCTTTGGAGAGGGACTCTAGGTTATACCGCCAAGGTCCCTCCCTGCCCCAAACCCCACTCTTCCTAGGCTCTAACCCCAAGTCTCCAGGAATTTCCCAATCAGGAGTTGGCAACCGTAGCTCAAACACTCTTGACCTATTCCTGTGGGTAAGGAGGCGAATTAGTGATTCCAAGTAGTTAGACTTGGGGGGGGGGGGGATGTTTATTTATTTGCATTTCTATGCTGCCTTTCCACTCAAAATAGGGTCCCCAAAGCAGCAATTTGTATCACAAATTATTTATAGAGCTGGACCACAGGGCCAGCCTGTCTGATCTTAGTATGTAGAGATAATTTGTCATCTATTTTTGAAATCTCTTCCTTTACACAGTGTATGTGGGTGTGCAAGCATGTGTGCGTGCAAGCATGCGTGCCTGCCATCAAATCACCACTGACTTATGGCATAGAAGAATAAGGGGGGTACCTCATGTCATAACAAAAAGTGACAGGTGCCCCGCCCCTTTCTGGGAGGAAGTCCCGCCTCTATAACCCGGAAGTCCCGCCTCTATACCCCGGAAGTCCCACCTCTAGACCCGGAAGTACCACCTCTAGACCCCGGAAGTCCCGCCTCTAGACCCGGAAGTACCACCTCTAGACCCCGGAAGCAGTACCCCACCTGACAGGAAGGGCCTAGCAGGGTCCCGCCTGCCCCTGTGGACCAATAGGAAAGAGTTTTGAGTTTATGGGGTGCTAGGGTGGAAAATTGGGGGGCAGACCAGCCCCCTGCTCCCTAGAAGAGCCTAGCTGGTTCATGTGACCCCTCATTTCACTTCCCCGAACCCCCAGAAATGGTTTTTGATGGCCCTAGCCCCCTGTCTCTGTATAGGTCCCCTGAGGGGCTCATGTGACGCTGCTATGCACGCGTCATGACTGGCCCTACCTCCTGGATGTTGTTTAAATGCGCCAATGAGCGGTGAGATGGCAGGGGAGCCTGGTCTTTAAATGGAAGAGCAGCAGGACGATCACAGCTTCTTCTGCGGCTGTTCTTGCTGGGCTAGCAGCGCTGTTGAGGGAGCAGAGCCTGTTTACGAGAAAATGAATACGCCGGAGCCTTACAGAACTGAAGCTGTGGAAGAAATGCGAGCTTCTTGCGAAGAACCCCGCAAAGAAGATGCACAATGTAGAGAGCTTTCGAGATTTGACTTTCCAGAGTGCATTATTCACTTAGTACAAGGGGTAAGTGCATGGGGAAGGGGAAGAAGGGAAAGAATCAGACCCAGAGGTGGCAGAAAAACAAGCAGGCCTTTTTCTTTTTTGTAGCTGCAGGATAAAGAAGTACCGTGGCGAGTGTTTTCAGAAATAGTTGAAGCAGCTCACACAGAAGTTTACCCGGAGTGTTGTGATCACTGCTTTGAAGTAGCATATCGACAAAAATTCGGATGCCTGGGACGTGGTGTAATGTATTGGCAAAAATTCAAATGCATGCAGCCTGAACAACCCGGTGACGATCCGGATGCTAGATTTGACAGACCCGAGTGCGTGCGTTTTTTAGTACAGGGGGTAAGTACAAGGGGGAAGGCTGGAGCGGAAAAAGAATCAGACACCTGTGGGAAGTAGAAAAACAGAGTTTTTTTCTCTTGTAGCTAGATGATTATGAAGTGGATTGGGAGGTGTTTTCCGAAATAGTCAAAGCGGCGCACACAGAAGTGTACCCAGAGTGCTGTCCGTACTGTGAAGAAATAGCAGATTGGCAAAAATGCGGTTGCCTGAGATGTGAGGAGGAGGAGACGGCTGAGGGAGCGAAAAGCATAAGAGGGGATGAGCCTGTGACAGACCAGAAAGTGGAGCCCATTTATGAAGAAATGCAGAGTGTACACGGTATCCAAGAGCAGCCAGAAGTGCATGAGGAAGACGGCATAGTACCAGGACTGCTGAAACAAAAAGTGTCGCAGTGCATACAGACTCTCTACCCTAATGTGAGTATTGAGACTAGGGGAAATGGGGAAAACGGAAACAGGGTATAGCATACTGGGCGGCTGTTTTTATTTTGCAGATGGCGGAGCTGAACTATGTAGCGGTGGCTGAGGAGGTCAAGGAGAACAAGTTTGATCCTGACTGTTGCAGATTTTGCAACCACATAGCATATTGTCAAGAAGTCCCCTATGATGAAGATGATGAGGGTGCCAGAGCAGATTGTGAGGACTCAGGGGATGAACCAGAGGATGCTGTCCCCATAGAGGTTGGGGAAATAGATCCAACATTGGATGTTTCTGATAGTGCAAAAGCGACAGACCCGGTGAAAGAAGGCGTAAAGCCGCGCATTCAATACCTGGTCCCAGATGTAAGTACGAAAGAAGGAGGGTCCTGGAAGAATGTAGGGTGGCTAGAGAAGCAATTCTAAAATGTTTTTCTTTTTCCTATTCCTGCAGCCAACAGATGTGCTGATCGAGTGTGCTCTACTGGATGAGGTGCTAGCGAGAGGCCCGGTTGGGGATGGTCCGGTCAGCTTTGAGTATGAGCATCCCCCAAAGCCCCGTGTAGGGAAGAAGCTGAAAAAGAGGAGACCTAAGACGGATTACTGCAGTGATACCTGTTGTGATTCTGATTATGTAGATGACTCGGACAGACCGCGCCTGGACTTCTGTCATTATAGTTGCTGCAACTCTTCTGATGAGTGGTCGTTAACAGAAACTGATGATAATAGCGATATTGAGAGTGAAAATGTCGAGCAGGGGGTGCAAACTGATGGTGTCACACCCAAGGTGCCCCCCGTCCCCACTCTACTGAATGAGGAGACAATGTGGGGCCCTGCTGGGGATAGCATAGAGAGCTCTAAAGATGAGCATTACCCACAGCCCTCTGTAGGGAAGAAGCTGAAAAAGAGGAGACCTCTGCTGAGTTACTGCTATGAAAATTGCTGCTATTCTAACAGCTCAGATGATGAGTGGAGACCATATGCGCCATACTGTAATCTTAGTTGCTGCAAGTCTTCTGATGAATGGTCGATAACTGAAACCGATGATAGTGATTTTGAGCCTTTAGGAACACCAGGGGGGAGAAAAGGAGATCCCGAGTTGCGGGTTGATGGAGCAGCACCCGAGACTATGACCAGAGAAGGAAATTGAAGGGGGGGGGTGGAGTTGTGGTTGAAAGCCCACAATCTGTACACACTTTAATAAAATGCCTTTTCCATGTGTAAAAGCGTTGAGTCGGTTCATGATGCCTCAAGAGACGGTATTAAAAGGGATTTACTATAATCCGGGGGGAGCAGGTAGCTTTGGGGGAGCAGAATCCCTCTTTCGAGAGGCTTCTAAGACTAGTAAAACACTGACTAGAAAGGATGTGCAAGCATGGCTTTTGGATCAGGATGCGTACACGTTGCATAAGCCAGCAAGAGTTCATTTTAAAAGAAACAAGACCTATGTTGGTGATGTGGATGAGCAATGGCAGGCTGATTTAGCAGATATGCAACAGCTTTCTAAATACAACGGGGGGTACAAATACATTCTAACGGTGATTGACATTTTGTCTAAATACGCATGGGCAGTAGCACTGAAAGACAAGACAGGGGCTGAAGTATCAGCGGCTTTTAAAAATATATTCGAGCAGGGCCGCATTCCGTGCAAGTTACAAACAGATAGGGGGAAAGAATTTCTTAATAAAAAAGTGAGCAATGTACTAAAACAACATGGGGTTCACCACTTTGTGACCAACAATGAAGTCAAGGCAGCGGTGGTTGAAAGATTTAACAGGACTTTAAAGTCAAAGATGTGGCGGTATTTCACAGCCAATAATACTTATAGATATACAAATGTGTTACAAGAGCTTCTAAAAGGGTACAATCACAGTTTTCATAGAACTATTCAGGCACGCCCCATAGATGTTAACGCATCTAACTCTCTCCTGATATGGAGGCGCGTTTATGATCCCTCCTTTCAAAGAAAAGAAACAGATACCATGTTAAGAAAAGGAGATCACGTGAGAGTATCGAAAACTAAAGGCACTTTTGAGAAGGGTTATGAGCAGACATTCACCGATGAAATTTTCATAATAGAAGATATCACAAGGAGAGGCGAGCGGCCCTTATTTCACCTAAAAGACTTTGATGGTGAACTATTAGTAGGGAGATTCTACCCTGAGGAATTGCAGAAGATTAATGCTCAAGAGGACAGGACATACAGGGTTGAGAAAATTATTGCTACACGAACTAAGAAGAAAAAGAAGTATCTTTTAGTGAAGTGGTTAGGCTGGCCACCTAAATTTAACAGTTGGGTGCAGGCTGACGACATAGCAGGCCACTATGGGGGATGACGGTTTTTACATTACACTCCCTAGCAATGCGTCTATGGACTTATTTCCCGAAAATACCAGCGCCTCTTTCACAGTGCGGCTGTTTAAGCCACTTGATTTGCGGGGAGAATGGGAAGTGGGGCTGGTTGAAATTCAGTATCCTCGCAATTGGTACACATTTAGCCAGAATGCATCATTCAGGATTTCTGAAGGTGCCAATAGCAATGAGTATCATGTGCGTTCAGGCTATTATTATGACCTGCGCAGCATATCAGATTTTATGAATACAGCCGTCAGAAGACAGGCTGGGACGCCCCCTGATCTACAATTCTATTTTGATCCAACGTGTGCAATGCTCAGATTTAACGGGCTTGATATTTACACCGTCACAATGAGTGAAGAATTAGCCCATGTGATGGGGGCACCCCCTAATGTTCCGATCAAAAGAATTTACAATTGCGGAGATATTACAGGAGGGATTAATACCCTGTACCTGTACACTGATATCATAGAACATCAGTTAGTGGGGGACACAGCGGTGCCCCTTCTACGGTGTGTTCCTGTACAGGGGAAGCACCATGACTTTATCACGGTCACATATGACGAGCCTCACTATATTCCAATCAATAAGCACCACATTGAAACCATCCGCATAGAAATAAAGACGGATCAGAATCGGGCCGTGCCATTCCGCTACGGCAAGGTGATTGTGAGGTTGCACATACGCCCACGGAAGAAATGGTGATCGTGAAAGACTATGGAGACCCCGCGATGCTTAGGAGATATTACCAATCTCAGGCGGGTTATGGCCTCCCCGGGTTCCACGGGGCACCCGTTATGTATGGAGCGGGGGTGGGGGGGATTTTCCGGCGCCTTTTTCGAATGGCAGTGCCACTTTTTAGAAAAGGGGTGGATATTGTCAAGCCACACCTGAAAACCGCTGCGCGTAATATCGCTCAAGATGTTGTGAGCCGCGTGACTCACGGCGTTATGAATAAACTGGCCCCCCAGGAGGGGTCGGGCTTTCTATATCTTAAAAGAAGGGGAGGGCTGAAAAGAAAAGCATCCAGCACACGCAGAGGCCCCCCAGGACCCATTAAAAGAAGGCGCGGGGGAGCTAAGAAACAGACAAATGTGAAGAAGGGGAAAGTAAAGAACAAGAAGAAGAAGGAGTCTCACAGGAGGCTCAAAGACGTACTATAAACGGCTATGGCTTTCATCCACTGCGGGTCGGAAGAGTGTGTAAAGTCCGAGCTCGACCTGTTCCAGATAGCCCCTACCCAGACCAGCATTGAGAAAAGCGTATATATCGAGGTTCCGCCCCTCTCGGCCCTCACGGGGTCAGCACCTCTAGAGTTTTTCATAGCCGGGAATGGTGAAGATTACCTCGATTTAAACAATACTCTCTTGTATGTGAAATGTAAAATTACTCAAGAAGATGGTACCGACATCGCACAGAATGCTAGAGTGGCACTGGTGAACTACCCAATTGCTTCCATTTTCAGTCAGCTGGATGTTACCCTAGGCGACCGGCTCATCAGCCAGAGTAACAACTGCTATCCCTACAGGGCTCTCATTGAAACAGTGCTCAACTACAGCTTTGAAACCCTATCTACCCAATTTTCTTCAGGCGGATTTTATAAGGATACAGCGAGTCTGATGGACAGCACCCTGCTGAACCAAGGTAACAAAGGATTTGCCAAAAGGGCGTTGCTGGCAGCCGAAAGCAAAACAGTAGACCTTTTAGGCCATCTCCACGCCGATATATTTTTTCAAGAAAAGCTGCTCTTAAATGGCGTGGATGTCAAAATCAAACTAGCTCGTAACAAAGACTCTTTCTGCCTGATGAGTGGCGAGGGGGCTGCTGTGCGCTATAAGCTCCACATGGATTCTGCTGCGCTCTTTGTGAAGAAAGTGAAAGTAGCCCCAGGCGTACGGCTGGCCCACGCTGAAGCTCTGCTGACATCCACAGCAAAATACCCTGTGGACCGTGTCGACATGAAGGTGTTCAGCATCCCTACCGGTGCCCGCGTGAGCAACCAAGACAACCTGTTTTTGGGACAGCTCCCCAAAATGGTGGTCATGGGGCTCGTGGACAATGACGCTTTCAGTGGCGCCTTCACCAAAAACCCTTTTCATTTCCAACATTACAACATTAACTTTGTAGCCCTGTACGTGGACGGGGAGCAGGTCCCCTCCAAGCCCTTCCAGCCCGACTTTGAAGCCGGAAACAACGTGAGAGAATACATGAGCCTCGTGCAAACAGCGGGGAAGCACCTTCAGGACAGGCCCCTCCTGGTAGATCGTGAAGAGTATAGGCACGGGTACACCCTGTTTGCTTTTGACCTCTCTCCTGATCAGGACTGCACCGGCCATTACTCCCTGATTAAAACCGGGAACCTGAGAGCAGAAATACGTTTTGCTGCGGCCCTACCACGAACCGTTAATTTGATTGTGTATGGGGTGTTTGATAATGTCATAGAGATCAACCACAACCGTAACGTGCTTTTTGATTACATGTAAGATGGACACAATCCAGTTATCCCAGGCCTTACTTGACAACCCGCGCACCCGAAAAACCTTCTTAGATGTCTTCCCCAGCGATCAACTTCCTGTTAAAAGAGTGGTTCGGAGGCCGGCATCTCTAGTGGTGAACACCCATCCTCACTACCTCCCCGGGGAACACTGGCTAGCAATATACCTACCAGACCATGTCACAGCAGAGTTTTTTGACTCTTATGGGAACTCACCGAGCAGCCGCCTCTTCCCCAAAGCCATCATGAAATTTTTAAACAAAAATTCTGAGGAGGTCCATTTTCAGCAGAACAGGCTCCAAGGACCCACATCTAACACCTGCGGTCACCACTGTCTGTTTTTTCTACATCAGCGCTGCAGAGGAGCCCCCTTTGACACGGTTGTGAAGATGTATTCCCCCAATCCCGAGCAGAATGACAGGATGGTCATGAGTTTTGTGAAAAACAGAGAGAATTCAAAGACTTTACAAAACATGTACACGCGAATTCAAACCTGTGTTTCTTGTACCCCTAATAAAACCCTCTGAAAAAATTTAACCGTGTCTTTTGTCTAAAAATACTCAGACAAAGGTTTACATTTCAAAAATATTTTATTCTTCAGTCAACCACTGTGCCGGTACCTCTTGTTTTTTCCTTTTTTTCTTTTTAGAAGAAGAAGCAGGGGGGCGGATTAAAACCGAAGGCTGGGGGCTTTTCAGGCCCTCTAGTATTTTTCTAGTAGCAGGGGTGCCCGCGACGGAAGCAGGGGTGTTGAGTTCAGCCAAAGCTGTCATAAACACATCAAAGCCTTTAGGTGGGGGTGCAGAAGAGGGAGGACGCGCGTGAGTAATAGCCTTGATGAGGTCGAGTAAGTGGCTACCGGCTACAGGCACTCCCCTGTAAAGAAAAGTTCCCCTCTCATCCCACGAGGCTATTTCACTGTTTTGACCCATCTTCTTCAGCAGCACACGAGCATTGTTCCTGTATCGGAGGGGCATATTGTCTAGTACCTCTTCAAAAACCGCGGCCTTTTTTTCATCGCTGCCTGCTGCTAACCCTGGTTGTGGGAGATACAGATTCAGCTTAGTTTTCTCTTCTTCTCCCATTCTGACATGGGTTAAATATTTCTGGAGGAGAGACCCGTACAGTTTGGCTTTCTCATATTCAGACAGGTCCCCTCTCTCTAGAACGGTCTTCATCTCCCTATCTAGAGAGTGTACAGCTGTGTGCCTGATGCTTTCACCCTCAGGGGGCCTCTGAATAGCTAGCCGATCTATTTGATGGCTCGGGACCAGGTACATCTTCTCAGCATGCTCCATCAGGAAGGGGTTAAAAAGCTGGTAATCAGGGGCAGAGCAAAACCTAGCAGGGATCCGATAAAGCCTCCCTGCTGCCTCACAAGCCGCTTCTTCTTTGTAAGAGGAGTTTTACCGCTGCTCAGGGATTTAATGATGCCTCGTTTTTTTCGCAGGACGTTCTTCTGACGCGGTGATAGGGGGATGATGCCTTTTAGGGTGTTTAGAGCTATTTCTCCAATAGCCTTGATTAGATCATTCGGGGCTGCACTCAGAATAGCTTTCCTTAGGCGAGGGGAAGATTTGGAGACGAGTTTCAGTAGCGCCCCGTTTCTTTTTAAGCACTCTGACATGCTTCTGCAATGGTCAGCCACCTCTCCTTAAAATGTCACAGCAGCTGAAAGTTAGCGCCTTTTGAACCCACCCGCTGTCTTTTTAATAACATAGGATGCAGGCAGGTCAGGGGGGAACATGCCAGTGCGCAACCTGTAGGGATCAGGAGTGGCTGCATTTAAATCCACCACCAGGTACCCAAAGGGCTTTCGTGTGGCATCCTCATAAGCTTCCATAAAGAAGGATGATTTACCGGGGTACATCTGGCGCGCTAGAGTTGCTATTTGTAATTTATCTCGGGGGTTTTTAAATAACACAATGTATTTCGCATTCAGGTTGATGGTGCGGCTACTCTTACCCTGGCAGAATAAATTTTGAACTATGTAAATGATACTCAGATTTCTATGGTGTACATACTTAGTAAACGCATTCTCAATTTCGGCGCTACCACACGCTGAGGCCATCAGATCATCCACAATGACTGTGTTTATTTTATTAGGAGGCAGCAGTTCATCATCATTCAGGCTTGAGGGCAAGCCCTCTACAAACTTTATAAAGGGGAACCGGCGCCGCAATTCTTCATACAAGGGTTGCCAGCAGGCATAAAACCACACAATATTTTCCGGCATGACAGAGAGTGTAGATTTTGCATTCAAAAGCAGATTTTTTATAAAATAACTTTTTCCGCAGTTGCTGGGACCGGCAAGGATGGCTGAGAAAGGGTGCAGCCACCTTGTATCCATATCAGTAACCGTAAGGTAGCGTCTTAAAGCCGTCAACAATCACACGTTTGTCATAAACAACCTTCTGAGTTTTCTTAAGAGCTTTTGTTTCAATGACAAAACGTTTTTTGTCTCTGACAATCCCCTGCTGCTGCACCACTATTTCACGGGGCTCAGGGTCTGAGACGTGGCCAAAAACCAAATCTTTCAAACTGTCAAAATTAATCTTTTCACCATTGGCGGCATTCAGAGTTATTCCCTTTACCTTCAGCACCACCTCTCCCCCTGACAGCTTGTACCCGTAGGTCTTAGGGCCTGCTGAAACAAACTCTGTTATATGCTGCTCTGGGGGCACCTCACTCGTGAGTTCCCCGAGATAATCCCCCAAGGGGGGGCTCCACTCCCCATTCCTGGTCACAAATATAACAGAGTCTGTGTCGTGGTACAAGCAGCGCTCCTGCAGTTTGTCTAGCAAATTGTAGAGTTCTAAGCGCGCATATGCAGTTGTGAAACAGGCTATGTAGACATTGGTGTTTGTAGATGTAGTCAGCCTGCCTTTAGAGTATTTCCATGATACACACGCAGCTTCCTCACTTATAAAGCTGCATGATGACACATCGTGATTGTCTGAAAATACCAGCTGGAAGAAACGGTCAGGATCTCTCACAATTTCAGTATTTGCCAAGTTTGTTCTCTGAGCAAATTTACCCCACAGAGAATTAAGAAACAGTTTGGCAATCTGACGCTTGGCGGGGTTCATCCCTATGTGATCAGAGCGCAAAAGGACCCCCTCCTTTTTATAAAAATCAGCAATATACTTCTCTCTGTCCTCATCTGTCACACACCACTCGGGATAGCCCGATGATTCCTGTTTCTGACGGAGGTGCTTTTTTATGTATTCTGAAAACAACCTGTCAGATTTTTCTGCAAAATGCCAGACTTCAAAGATTTTGACTATCCGATAACCCTTTACCAGAGCTACCTCCAGTTCCACAGTACACCACGTTCCCTCAAGGGCTCTCTCCTCATCACTATGGGTACACGGTTCCTGCTGCTTTATATCAGCACACGTGCGGCACAATGTAAAAAGGAGTTTCCCACCCCCCTTAGAAGGTAACACTGGGAAGAAGAGGCCCCTTGGGGGATAAACTCTAACCTTAGCAAATCCAAAATAATCTGTGAGAGGTCTGAAATTGTCCTGAATGATCTGCGGATGCCCAACAGGGTACAATTTTGTTGCATTAACAAATGGGTACAAGCTGGTAAAATCGTAATAGTGTATCTGTTCCCCAGGTGCCGGCTTGTAATAGAGGATGATTGCATTAGTACGGCCACCAAACAGGGCGTCTCTGGGAACTAGCGGCTCTGGAAACTGCATGGCTTTAAGAAATTCTCTGACAGACTCATCAGTGTTCTTTAAATGGTTCCACTCATGTTCCCAAATACTTCTGACTTCAAACTGACGCCTTTTAAGATCATCAGACCTGCGGCAGGTTGCATTGTAAAGAGATTCAAACGTTGTGCCTGTCATCCTGTTAATCTCTGATGGATTATAGCACTGCACACACCCGTGCCAAAAGCAGCCATGAAATTCAAAGGCAGTTTTCTTATTATCTATGACCGCATAGCCATCTAGATGGTAAGAGCCTACCTGAACTTCGCCACCCTTTAACGCGTGACGTATTTGGATATTTTCACTGTATTCGGTGTACATGAGCCATTGGACCGATGCAGTTGAAAATCTCTTCACTATGCGGTGATAGTCATCTGGGGGTGGAATAGCGATGGTACCGGGGGCCAGGAAGTTAAACCTGTACATTGCAAGACATACCCCTGCAAGAGTGAGGTACTGAAAGGGATCTATAGACTGGGCCCCCTTTTGAGTCATACTCATAATTTCAGATCTATACATGGTGCAGGCCCGCTCCAAAATTTCAACATCTTGCTGACAATAAAATGCTAACTCTTTTTGAAAATCAAACGTTGCTGTTCTGTTTTCCTCATACCATTTCAAAAAATCGGCCTTGTCCTTGGGCATCATGTGATCCACACCATAGTATTTTACATCGGGTAATGGTCCTACATAGGCTTGATTTTCAACAGTGTTAAAAAAATGTGGGAAATGACCCTTGCATCCCTTGAACCCCAGGGCTTTGGGAAGTTTAGAGAGTGCCATAGGCAGGTGGTTCAAAGAATCTATGAATTTTATGTCAAGACTAGTTATTGTTACACACATCAGCTTTCCCCCCATGGCTACCAGCTGGGGATCAAGCTTCTCCATGATGAGCTGCTTAACGATAAAGTAGGAGTCATAGCCTTTGGCATTATGAGCTATGAACGTGCAGTGTTTGAATGTACTATCTGTGGTGAATGTTTTAACAAATTGATAAACGCATGTTTCACCTTTAAACTCCCAAGACTGACCAGATGCTGCCCATTTGGGGTCCTCTTTAAAAGCTCGAGCGTGGACATGGTTAGGAATATGTTCCCCTGTTTCTTGCATGCATTCAAAATCATAAAAAATGTAGTGCGTCGAGCATGCAGGCTCTTTAAGAGGTTCTATGTAACATAGGTGGTAATCCTCATTTTCCGCAAGGTTCGCTTTACAGACTTTACAGGCCCTCCCGTGACACTCTTTGAACTTATGCTTCACATCAGTATAAGACTTGCATTTCTTACACCACTCCCTAGCTGGGCACTCCACCTCATTTATTCTTGCCAACGCGCAATGTCTTTGAAAGCATGCTTCTGAACTGCAGTACATGCAACAGTGTGGACATTTCTTTGCAACCCCCACCTCATTCTTGCAGTCTATGTTTGTGCACATTCTACAGTACCTAGAACAATTGTGTTTATGACAATATAGGGTATGACAGTGTCCACAGTAATTTCGTGCACCCATCAATGCTTTAGCATTCCGCACACCGTAATAATGATCCGCATGTAACAGGACGAAGAACGTATTTGGATACCGCGGTTCCTGTGTTTTAAAGATCCCCCACCCCTTATCAGAACATGTAACCACATGAATGTTGACTTTTAAATGGTTTTCAATACATGCTATATCATTGAGCCCCACCCTTTTCTGATCCGACCACCCTAGATCTCTGTGCAATTTTCTGGCAGCATTTAACAATTCTGCGTCTGTGGGCTGCCCTTTTGCCATAACAGACAAGAGACCACCTGCAAAGCAGAGGTTGTGGTGCTCACTGTTGAAGTCCACCAGAAATTGCCTCTTTTTTTCAATAATAGAGCTATAAGGGATAGACTTGATTGAGCGGCGCCCACCCCCCCGTGGAGCTTTTACAATGGTAGCTACTAGGCGTAATGTGCTGTTACCCAGAATCTCCCTGTTGCTCTGGAGCAAGGCACTAATATATTCAAGGAACTCCCCTGCACTTAGTTCATTCTTTTTCTTCTTAAATGAATACAGAGCATTTTCTAACCCACCACCCTCTAAGCGCAACTGAACATAGTCCCCATCTTCTATTCGCCCGTTCAGTTCATCCAGAACCTCTTGAATGCCTCTGAATAGTGCTGCAATAGCCTGGGGGAATGAGTTCACCCTGTCTAAATTAACAAAACGAAATTCTTCACTAATCATTAGTGACCTGTATCTTTCAAAAGGCCTCTCCCAGGATCTGACACGCTCCACATGAACCCCCGCATCCGGTGAGTTGTCATCTTCCTCTAGAGGTGGATTATCCCTCTCAGTTGGGGGTGTCTCTAGAGGAGATGCTCCAACTTCCTGTGACAGGGGTTGTGAGCACTGTAGGGTAGAAGATAGCCCCCCGGCATCCCACACACTTTCTTGTTCCTGCATATGGTGTGGAGAGGGTGGAGCAGCACCTCTGGCATCCTCATCTCCCCTGGGGTGGGGGGAAAGGGCCTGTGGTCCCCCGCGACCCCCTTGTAATGAATTGTCATTACAGGCAGAATAGTTGTTACCGTTTTTAATATCAGGTGTATATTTGCCACATAGCTTGCCGAGCTGTATTTCTTCTTCAGCCACGGACTGCTGTGCTTTCTCCAGAATCAGCTTTTTCTCCTTTAGCCTCTTGAGGCCGTCACAAAGTCTCTGGCTGTATTCAAAAAGCTTTTTGTAACGCTCCTCAATATTTTGTGGAGGGTCGGGCTTCTTCTTCTTAGCAGGTGGTACTCCTTTAGGCTGTCGTCTCAGGCTGTGAGCTGTACTCCTGCGTCTTTGGCCACCCGGGGGCACAGCAGCTGATGTATCTAGAAAACAAAAACACATTATTGCCTCCCCCGTGGCTATCTAGCATAACTCTCAGACCCCTGTTAAGCTGAGACTTACTAGGGGCTGCTGTAGGAGTCTCTGTCGCTGCTACTGGCATGGTGCTTCCCTCTGAAATAATTTCTGTAAGAGAGCGGGACGGGGTTAATCTAGCTGTGTTGATACAGCTTTATAGTATATATTAGTGAGCGGTGGGATTTACCTATCTCTTCACTGAAGAAAGTTGGGCCATAGGCGTGGACCTCTGCTTGCACATCTGTAGTGCGGCGGGTGCTGGCTTGTTGAGCGCTCTTGGGAGGAGCAGTTTCCAGGGGCATATTCAAATCATCAAGAAATATTTCTGTGTAGAAACGATAGAGGGTGAGAAACAGATGATACAGATGTGTAGGAATAGGTACAAGGTGCGTATGCGGGGGGGGGTAAAATACCCATCATGGCTGGTGGAGAATGCTTACATGCGGCACATTGACTTTCTCTGGCAGGAATGGGTTCATAGTGTGAGTATATACACACCCGTACAGTAGTAAGGCCCCTGAGCACCCCACACACCCCCACACACCCTAATACCAGCATTATGTCATGTGTAGGTGAGAAAATTTAAAAGTTGCTGCTATAATGAAAGTGATACACAAGATAAGGTGAGCATTAGTGCACATTGTGTGTTTGTTTGTACAATACAGCTGAGACTTTTTTATTTTTATTGATTCAGCACCTGTCAAATAAAAAACAAAATACATCATATGATACATTCATCAGTTAACAAAAATTCATCACATGCATTTTTCTATTCTACCAGCATCATTAACAATGAGCTTGGCAATGCTAATTTAGCATAAATATACATGCATATTACTTGACTGAGAGAACAGCCCGCTTTAAAGTTAGTAGGTGTGAGAAAGCATGAGCAGTATTCTGAAAAGAACCCCACCACCCCCCCTGAATCATATCAGTTTCATTAACAAAAGAGCATAGCATCTTAAATTCAGATTAAAAGTACAGTTAGCAGCTATGGGGCGAATTTATATAATCACAGCCACTTCCCTCAAAAAATGAATCCTAGAACACACACAAATTTTGCAATAACTTTTACAATGAAAGGCTGTGTTAGAAAAGAGCAGTGTGCAGCATTCAAAGTAGAGCACAGGTTGTTATCAGACCCCTATTTGATAAACAGTTGGATAAAGAATGAGCGGTTAATGCCCCCCTTCGAAACATAGAGACAGAGGTGTGAATTATATCAGTTTCATTAACAGAGCTCATATACACAATAGTTGTAGGAGAGTGCTAGATTTAAAAAGTGTAGTTATAAGCAGGAGTGGAGAAACAGTATTCTGGCAGCAGTGTAAAACCCCTCAGCCCTTTCTCAGTTTGGAAAAAGCATGCTGATTTAAAAATTCACCTTCAAGATCATCCAGAATGTGATGATGGTCGCTCATAATTTGTCCTTATTAAAAATGGAAAAATACGTAATATTAGAATCCCTTCTAAGAATTGTTAGCCCATAGATACTCACCAAGGATGGCTTGTTACCTTCTCTCTCTTCTTGGCGCCCAGGGGTAGAAAGCGTGTGTAAAAGCTGTGCCGTCTGCGCGGTTTTTAAACCCTTCAGATCCGTACCCGTCATACCCCAAATCTTTGAAGAACGGTTGAAATATGGTGCTTTTCTTTTATGGCACCCCCCATAATATGGAGGAATCAGCACATTTTCCCCTTATCTTTTGAAAACAGACTGTTGCCGTGTTCTGTCTGGTGGTACCAGAATCAGATTTTTAGGATGCCAGAAACATTCCCTTTTGGGGACTTGTAGGAGATGCGAACAGGATCAACTGAATAATTCTACACAAATAATTCTATCCCCGGTGTTAAATAATGCATAGAGGCTCATAGATTTTGGGGGGAAACACTGTTGTTTTATGAAGATAAACTCCCGAAAGCTTATACCCCACCACAAATTTTGTTAGTCTCTAGCTGACATAGGCCTACAGCTATCTTCTAAAAGCCCTCTGTCAGTATTTTTACACGAGAGGGCACTGTTCATCAAGTATTCTTGAGTAACCTCTACTTCATCCCTGGGCCCCTGCATCTGGGGTCTTATCGCATATATCATGGGTATGTTTTTTACAACTTTGGTATGGTTCTGAATTGATGCTACCAGGCATTTAAAGTAAACAGAAGCGTTATTTTCCCACCGCTGTCCAGCTTTCCAGCCCCAGAACCCTTTGGAATTTGTGTGAAAGTAATTATAACAAGTATTTATTGGGGGGGGGGGGTGTCTTTAAAGATCACGCTTTTGTAGTGTCATTTTTACCACTGTTTTACAGCTGCCCACCCCAGAACCCCTTGGAATCTGTGTGAAAGTGATTATAACTAGTATTTATCGCGGGTGTCTTGTAAGAGCATTCTTTTGAATTGAACTTCTTGTGCTATTACAGGACCATGCTTTAAAATCACTAATTTAAAAAGAAATTAAAAAGTAAAAGGATTGGAAATGTTGCAAATTGTTACATTTTTCAATAATACTTCTCAGCAGAACAGTGAATCTTTGGAAAAGACTTAAATTCTTCATCATCTGTAGGCAGACAATGTTCTGATGGTAAGACAAAGGGAATAAATGCATTTAAACTGATTGAAAAGCAACTTTATTTATACAAACACGGGCTACATTCTACACAGTCTCCTTATCTTTTTGGAGACATACCCGGTGGTTTCTGTGATGGTAAGACAAAAGGCACGAACACATTTTTAAAAATTGAAAATGGCTTTGTTTTATATCAGGCACAGGCTACATCCTGATCTCTAAGACTGGTGCACATATACCACAGTAATTCAGTAAGGAGTTATGATGTGTGAATTTCTTTCTAATAATCTTCATAGCCAGATCTACATAACGTTGTTTGCACTGCTTTAATAATCCATTTAGAGCATCTTGTGCATTCTTAGCATTTTGAATCGCTTCTATATACCTGCCTAGCCGTTTAATATGCCCCTCATTCATTGTAAAACAATGGATACTTGTGGCTAGCAGTGTTATGGTATAGAGCATGGGCCCCATGGAGAGTTTAGTAGATACATATTTCAAGTTCTGGTTATAGAAATCCTCTTCCCATGTCAGGCAATCGTGGCCCAGCTGCGCGGGGATATCTTCAACACATCCTGTACATTTAAAAAACATTATCTCGCTGAAACAATGGTTCAAAATGGAATATGAAACAGCTTTGACTACTTCATTCATTGCAGATCTTCTATTTTTAGGGTTGACATAATCCTCTTGAAGGATGCCCAGTTCAAAATATCTATCCACACTGTCGTGCAGGGGCCATATCAGGCCAGGGGTATCTGAACGGCAGCATTCCTAGAAGAATTTACAACAGAGTGTTTAGATCATGCTTTTACAGTCTGCAAACATATATTTGGGTGAGCCTTGTAAAATTAGAGCATACGTACCTCTATTATAGTTGTAGCCTGCTGGGTTGTTGAAAGGCTGCCCTCAGGGCTGCCTCTTTTGTTCATATTAGGTTCAGCATGGTCATTTTCTACAGTCCTTGGCGGTGAACCAAACAGACGCTTCACAACCGACATGCTGCCATCTCCTTTGCGGGACATCTTGACATACATTCTTTTGAGGGCTTTACGCTTCACCTCGGGCACTGGTTCAGCCATTTCAAGCGTGTTTGTAGGGGTGTTCTCCATCTTGCACCAGCAAGAACAGCCGCAGAAGAAGCTGTGATCGTCCTGCTGCTCTTCCATTTAAAGACCAGGCTCCCCTGCCATCTCACCGCTCATTGGCGCATTTAAACAACATCCAGGAGGTAGGGCCAGTCATGACGCGTGCATAGCAGCGTCACATGAGCCCCTCAGGGGACCTATACAGAGACAGGGGGCTAGGGCCATCAAAAACCATTTCTGGGGGTTCGGGGAAGTGAAATGAGGGGTCACATGAACCAGCTAGGCTCTTCTAGGGAGCAGGGGGCTGGTCTGCCCCCCAATTTTCCACCCTAGCACCCCATAAACTCAAAACTCTTTCCTATTGGTCCACAGGGGCAGGCGGGACCCTGCTAGGCCCTTCCTGTCAGGTGGGGTACTGCTTCCGGGGTCTAGAGGTGGTACTTCCGGGTCTAGAGGCAGGACTTCCGGGGTCTAGAGGTGGTACTTCCGGGTCTAGAGGTGGGACTTCCGGGGTATAGAGGCGGGACTTCCGGGTTATAGAGGCGGGACTTCCTCCCAGAAAGGGGCGGGGCACCTGTCACTTTTTGTTATGACATGAGGTACCCCCCTTATTCTTCTGGCATCCTCAGAAAGGGACTTTCAAGGCAAGGGAGAAGCAGAGGTGGTTTGCCATTGTCTTCCTCTGCAGAGTCTTCCTTGGTGGTCCCCTCTCCAAGTACGGACCTGCTGGGTTTCTGGGAACTGGTGAAAACGGGCTGTACCATGCCACCTTCCCTCCCTTATGTCCAGTACAGGAGATTTTTAGAGCCATTGATGGGCCACCGTATGCGGTTGGCTGGCAGCATTGGGCTTGGTGGGCACAAATTGTTCAATCCTGATTAAATTTATAAAACAGGTCTGTGTATGTTGGCAGCACAAAAAAAATCAGATATGGACCTATATAGTCTGATGTAGCACCTTTTGGGGTGATCAGTGCTCTTAAAGATGTAGAAAAGTGTGGTTTGCAGTCTGTAACATGGCTGTGTGAGCCTAAGTAAATGCTTCAAACTGCATGAGTTTTCCACAGGGACTTGCAGCATAAGTGCTGGCTGGTGATGGCAACTCATGAATAAACATACAGCAGGGCCTGATACTGATCAGGGCCAGTACATAGGGGAAGGAGGAATTCTCCCCTGTGCTGTTTTCAGTGGCTGAAACAGTCCAGGAGCCACAAGTGGAACTACTGTTTTCTTTATGGAGGAAGCCAGCACATTCCGTTCACATGCTGGCTCCCAATGGAGCAATTCTCCCCCCCCCCCACCTCCCAGCCAGTTCTGAGCTACCCAAATACCCGCTCTAGCCCCTTCCTTTAAGAAAACTATGTTCCTTCTCAGATTTGGAGACTGTGGCAGTGCAAACCAGAAATATCCTGACTGTTTTGACCAAGAACCCTAATCATCCACAGGCAAGTTGCCTAATAGGTTCAAACATCTCAACTTATCCTGTACCATGTGCTAATTGCCCTCAGCGTACACAAGCAAATATACCCAATACAGCCTAAAACAGACCCCAGGAGCTCTTAAACTGGACCAGTCCAAGAATAATTACTTGAGCATTCAGTTTCATTAACGGCTCATTATAGCTTGAACATCACCTTTAGTAAGACAATATAATGGCTGAAGGTGCTTTCGAGGAAATCGGTCACTAGAGCAAATACAAAACAAAGAACGACGAGTCAGAAGCCATTAAGACTTAGATGTCAGGGCAGTGCTCCCGGTTTCAGTTGTCTTTTCCATCCCTGTTAATGCTGGTTCAGGAATGGGCAGGCTCAGAATCTCTGTCACAAAATCTGCTGCTGTGATTTCCTCAGGAATTTCTTCCTCAATGAAGGCTTCTGCACCTGGAGGGGAAGGGAGGAGAAAAGCCCACAGTAACCGATTGTCGGATTTGGTACAGCTTGGAAATGGTGGTGTGCGGAATGGAATGTTTACAAAGCAAGCTGTTCTTTCAGTTGGCTGTTGACCCCTTCAGAAGAGAGACTTAAATCAGGCCAGTAAGGGATTTGCCCAGGGCAGATTGGCCAGTGGCCTCCATGTCTTTTGGCTGTTGCTTGCTTGCTTGAGCCACCTGGCTCCTGTAACTGACCTTTATTCACTTCTCTGAGAGTCTCTCTACATGAGACACCTTGGCGCATGCTTGTCAAGTGTAGGGAGACGCAATGTTAGCCGGGAAGTGTAGTTTTAAAAAAACAGAGCTGGCGGAGATCGCTCCTCAGAGGGTTTGTTAATTTCATCTTTGCCTCCCCAAAGACTCTGTCAATTTCACCTCTCCAGTCTAAAACTGTGGGGATTGCAACCAGAGGGCAGTGAGAAATGGAAATGGGCTGGAGCTGCCTTCCAGAGCTGGGCTTGGACCTGGAGTGGTTATAATGGGCTGAAGTTTCCCTTCTGGCATTTCACAGCCCCTTCACACAGCTCCAGTGTATAGCAAAGTCTTTGCCCTGTCACCGGCTCTGTCTTTTTAAACTACCCTTCCCAGCTACCATTGCATCTCCCGACAAGTGTTTTTCACATGTCAGATGTCTCGTGTAGAGAGACTCTTAGGCTCACGCTACGAAAAGGCTTGACATGCAGACCATATTGAGTTTCAATGAAAGGAAGAACCCCAGTCCAGGACATGTGCATCACTTCCCCTGCAACCTTTGAGAACTAGATGTTGCAGTCCAGAGTGGTACACACTTGTCATCTGGCAGGGCTCATTTTGCAATTGGGGGCGAGATAACACTAGAGCGTAAATGTTCCTCCCTCTGTCCTGTCGATTCCAAGTCAACATTGTGTCACTGGACAGCAGGAAAGGGGCACTCAGCCAGCCTCCTAATTAGTTCCCTTATTTTGCTCTAAAATGGCTCTCCTGATGCCAGAAAGCTGTGTTGCTTGCTACTGCCTCAATCCTAAACATGCTTAAGAAGCCTGAAAGAAGCTGAACGGAAGTCAATGGGACTGACTGCAGAGTAAACCTGTTTAGCAGCAGGCTGCCAAGAGGCATTTAGTAGATATGGAAGAGATGAGGGAGAAGCACCCTTCAGAAGCACCCTGAGGCTTATCAGAGCAGCCTGGGGCAGGCACCCACTTTGTATGGCGGGTGGGAAAATGTGGTGGGTATGCTGGGGGCCTGCAGGAGGCTGGAACATGGCATTACACAGACAGTGCAAATTTCTCCAAGATTCTCAGCTTTCATTTTTATCTTTTTAAAAGTACATCTCTAGCCCTTGCCATTATGACTATATGTTTGAAAGATGTGGTTGATGCCTTCTCAGAAGGCTTGCTAAATACTATTTTCATGCCGAATTTCATGGCTTCACACAGCTTCTTGCATCTCCCAATGTCTACCTGAAGCACAATAAGCTATACAGGAAAACATTTCTGGAGGAATTCTAATGTGAAATAAGAATCAAATCCTGCACGTATGCTTAATTTATATAATATATATCCCTCTCATAATTCAGCTCAGTGCCTAATTTTTATTTTCTTTTTAACGTGGTTTCTAATGACAGGTTTATTAGAGCTGCAATGCAACTAAAGCACAGCCTCACAGCTGGGCCACCGACACCTGATCCTCAGCACATTTACAAGGCACTGAGATCAATGGACTCATTTCATGATCTTATTTTGACAGTTTGTATTTTTTTTATCCAGTGCTATCAATGTGCTTGGTCCTTGAATAATGAGAAGACAGGTCTCTGCCCCAGGGAGCTTACAGTTTAAAACCTAACAAAGAGTAGATAGCTGAGAGAGGGGGAGATGATGAAGGAGAAAGAGGGGAAGAATCTGTGTACATTCCAGTTGCACACACCATGCTTACCCTTAGTTTCTGCAATGGATAAGGACTCAGGTGTGCACCACAAGCAAGGGCCTTTTCCACACATCCTGAAAGGGACAGCCCACTCACCGAACACTGGTGGCTTTCCCCCTTGATTCCATACGTCTCCGTTTTCAAAACCGTTGCAGGCTGTTTGGCTTCCGTTTTTTTCAGTGCCTTTTCGGGACCGTGGGAAAGTGCGCTCCCAGGAAAAGTGCTGAAGAAAAGTCAAACACCCTGCAACCATTTTGAAAGCGGAGATGTCTGGAGTCAAGAGGGAAATCCGCTCGCATTCGGTGAATGGGCCGTCCCTTTAAGGATGTGTGAAAAGGGCCAAGGTGAGTTTTGAGGGGGGATCATCTGAAGAAAGAAAGATGGAGAGAGAAAAGGCATCATTCTGACACATGTACAGTCTGATCTTGCTGACTGGCACTGTCAGCTTTATAATTTGCAGGATTGCACGGTATATCCACCCAGAGTTCTCCCTTTTTCTTTCTGGAAAATGTGACTGAGGTACCTGTGGGATCAAAGGTGCCGGCCTCCGAGCACCCTCCCTCAGGGTTCATGCCCAGCAGTGTGGTGAGGCACTCCGCCAGCTCCTCTTCCGTGAAGTGCTCTCCTGTGTGGAAGAAGACGAGGAGATGTTGGAGAGACCAACTCTGTCGCCCCGCCACTCTCCTGCTCTTCTCAGGGCCTGCGTTGCCTACCTCTCTGCTGGAGCAAGAGCAGCAGATCATTCCTGTCCAGATTCATCTCTTGCTTCTCGTTCTCATAGCCCAGCACTTGGAAGGCAGTCTCAATTTCTTTGAAGGACAGCCCAAATGCTGGCCGGTGATTTATATAGAGTTTGATGAAGTCCCCCAAGTTGATTTCAGTCACTTGCTTTCCGGTCTCAAGATATTCGCCAAATTTGACTTCATTGAGCATGTTTTCAATCTGAAGGAATAAAGACACATTGTCATAAACTGAGTGGCTGAAACAGATGGAATGTCTAGTAGTTCTATTCTGTGCCGAGGCAACTCAGCGGCAATTCCACAGCCATCAAAGGATACTCGGTCGACAGAGATTGAACTCCAGGGTAAAAGAAGGCTCAGAGCTTGTCTCACATCAAAGGGGACGCAAGATAGATTCAGGTTGAATATATAGATTATTCCAACTGTCCCGGGCTGGCAGAAAATACAGACCCCAGAACTAAGAAAAACAGGAGTGATGGACCTTCCATACCTTGTAGAGTTGTCAGCTTCCAGGTAGGGGCTAGAAATCTCCCAGATTGACAACAGATCTCCAGACTACAGAGATCAGTTCCTCTGGAGAAAATAGATCCAGAGGACTTAGCCATGTTAGTCTGTAGTCGCAAAATAGTAAAGAGTCCAGTAGCACCTTTAAGACTAACTCAAGAGTAGAGAGCCAAAGGTCAAGGAGGCACACAGAAAGGTTGCAATCAAACAACTGTTAACAATAACCAGTTTTATGTCTCGGTGTAATAACCAGAATAGTCCAGTTATTACACTGAGACATAAAACTGGTTATTGTTAACAGTTGTTTGATTGCAACCTTTTTGTGTGCCTCCTTGAGCTTTAGATGCAGAGGAGTTAGCCGTGTTAGTCTGTGGTAGCAAAATAAAAAAGAGTCCAGTAGCACCTTTAAGACGAACCAATTTTATTGTAGCATAAGCTTTCGAGAATCACAGCTCTCTTCGTCAGATGCATGGTACAGAAACATGGTACAGAAACTGGTCCTTGAGCTTTGGCTCTCTACTCTTGAGTTGATCCTACAGAAGGTTTCCCCCTAGGTTTTGGCACCTTTAAGACTAACCAACTTTATTGTAGCATAAGCTTTCAAGAACCACAGCTCTCTTCATCATCTGAACTGTGCTCTCTTCAGATGACGAAGAGAGCTGTGGTTCTTGAAAGCTTATGCTACAATAAAGTTGGTTAGTCTTAAAGGTGCTACTGGACTCTTTACTATCTGGAGAAAATGGCTGCTTTGTCAGGTGGACTCTGTGGCATTATAGCCGACTAAGGTTCTCCTCCTCACCAAAACCCACCCTTCCTTGGCTCCAGTCCCCCAAATCTCCAGGGTTTTTCCAACTCAGAGTTGGCAACCCTACACACACAAGAGTTTTCTGAGCACTTCCCTCCACCTTTTTTCTGACTTTTCCTTTCCACACTCGTTCCACACTGACTGCATGGGCACTCATGGCTGTGTGCATCAGGGCTGCCATGGTAACTTGCCACCTCCCATTATTTTTTGTACTTTTCTTCATGAATGCAAATAGCACTATAACCATTTTATTAATATTTGAAATGAATAAGCTGCAATAGACCTTTACTATAACACTATAGCAATGATCTTTTTCCTCTTTGAATCAAAAAGCCCTACAGTGACAGGATAGAAATTTTTGGGGGGGAAATAGCACCTGCAGGGGGCTGAACATGGGGGAAATATTTATTTATTTATTTATTTATTCAATTTATATACCGCCCATCCCAGGGGCTCTGGGCGGTGAACAGTTAAAATTGATAAAAACAAAAACTAAAATCAATATACAAATAATAAAACAAATTAACAAGGTGCAGTGGTGGGGAGAACCTTCCCCATAGTGCCAATAGTGCCAATATCAGCGGGACCTTTGCAGTGCAGGAAAACTTGCACCGTTCCTTCCAGATGGCAACTTAGACTGTGTGTGCTCTTTCTAAAAAGATTGGAGTAAAACAATTTTGGGAAAGAACACATTGAGGACAGGGAAAAACTACACAATGTGTGGAAAAAGCACTCTAGTTTGGAAGCCAAGGTGAAGAAAAACTTGCATGTTGAAAGTATCTGAGATATATGCCGGTAGTCATCTTGCGACTGTAAGAAACTGCTCTTGTCCAAATAATACACCCTCTTTTGTTGATTGCATTCATTTTATAATTTCTAGTTTTATTTTTTCCTACCTCTCAAATAGCAAAAATTAAGATAAATGTGCTAAGGCAGCACAGAGTGCAGCAGTTTGCAGTTTTATGTGTAGAACACTAAGCCATTTATACCTTTAAATTCCATAAATATGCCAAATCTTAAATGCTAAGAAAAAAATAAGTATTTTGTAAAGTTTACACATATGTACATGATGTATTTTATGTTGTTAAAGCAGTAAAATAAATTTAGGTTGGACAGGAAAATTAGTATTGCATGTATTTTGGTTTTCTCCCATGGGGGGAAATGTGTCCATGGCTTCAAACCTTCCAGAAATTGTACATCCCAGCACACATGCATATATAGACATGTACACTTAGTATGTACCCACTCCCATCCACATATTTCAGTTTTACAAAAGCAAGGAGGACTAAAACTGAAGAACATCAATTCTAGCAACGTATTCATATTATAAAAAGTCCCTCCCAAGGGACAGTGATTCACCCTGGTACCAGAAAAACGAGGCTGAGTCTGGTAAATTGGGGCCACTGGAGGGCATGCAGCCAGGAATAAGCAGGATGTTATACCAGAGAAATGATGCTTGGCCTTGCAGTTTTCAGGGACGCAAAGTCACTGTGAGAGTCCAGCTAAAACAACAACTTCCTTCCACCAAGGGGGGTGGGGTGGGGTGTGTGTGTGTGTGTGTGTATGTGAGAGAGAGAGAGAGAGAGAGAGAGAGAGAGAGAGAGAGAGAGAGAGAGAGAGAGAGAGAGAGAAGGCGCCTTTTGGTGTGAAGAACACCAGCAGTTCTTCAAGGATGATTGAATATGTAGCCCAATTCCCTGCTCAGTGTTGTGTGGCAGGGCAGATGCATGGCCTCGTTCCCTCCACTGAGCAGAGATGTGCAGACACAATGGGAGCAGGGCCAGCCTTCTTCAAAACAGCCAGAGGGGGGGGATCTGCAAACTCTTAATCCCCTTTGTTTGTCATCCTTGGGAATTCAAACCAAGAAGGAGGAAGGAAACCAGATATGATTGATTTTGAGTTTGGAACCTAACTGGGGGTAAAGAAGAGGAAGGCAGTATGTGAGCGAGCACACGCATGCACACACTTTCTCACTCTATATATACAGGCATGCCAACTGAGAATATGCTACAATAAATCTGTTAGCCTTTATGAAACTCCTTTGTTTTTCCATAGTAGTTACTCCACGTCCACCTTGGTGTAAGCGAGATCAAAAAGTGTGAGATTTGGACATATGCCGTTCGTGCTTTTCTAACTCTGACCTGTTCCTCCGATGGGTAGAAACCCATCGCTCGCATGACGAAAGGAATCTGCTCCAAGGGAATGTGTGTTGACACCTTTCGGGCCTCCATGGTATTGATGCCTTGATGACACAGCTGCGCGTAGTAAAAATAGTCTTCCAGTTCCTGGAAGGAAATAGAATACAAAACAGAAGTTCTGTGTGCAGAATGCAAATCAGATTAGTCGATACGTTAGGCAATTTCTAGTAATTTCTTCAGCACTTTGTATTCTTTATTCGTGTCATTTGTAGTCCGCCTTTTCACTGAAACTCAAGGCAGAGTTCACTTTCACTCAAGGAAGATTTCACTTTCACTTCAGAATGCTGACTGTTAAAGACTTGTGCTGCCTCAAAACTTTTCGGCTTAGCAAATGGCTACACACATACATGAACACCCAGGAAACTGCTTGGTCTACCAAGGTCAACATTGTTCTTAGATCCAGAGGAGTTAGCCGTGTTAGTCGGTAGTAGCAAAATAGAAAAAGAGTCCAGTAGCACCTTTAAGACTAACCAACTTTACTGTAGCATAAGCTTCCGAGAATCACAGTTCTCTTCCGCAGAACTGTGATTCTCGAAAGCTTATGCTACAGTAAAGTTGGTTAGTCTTAAAGGTGCTACTGGACTCTTTTCTATTGTCTGTTCTGACTTGCAGCAGCTCTTCAGAGTCGCAGCTAGAGGACTTTCACGTTGCCTTTTACGTAAGCCTTTGACTGGAAATGCTGGGGTGCTGATCCAGGGACCTTCTGCATGGCAAGAAGGGTGCTCTGCCTCTGAGCCACATTGCCCAGATCCCCTGCAAAGGAATCTCATACACATCCGTGATTTCGATACATGAATCTCCTATCGGAATCTGGTATAAGAGCTTGGGTGGAAGTCTGCTTCAAAATGTTGTATAAAGTGAATTTCCATCTCCATTGCTGTAGAGCAACCCAGAAAATTGGGTGGCAGATGCTTCTCCTGCTCTGTGATTCCACCCCCTGCACCCCCAAAGGGGCTGTTAGGGTCTTATTGTACTTTGTATGTCTTCCATTTGGATTAGGGCAAGGGGCTCTTGGCCAGACTTGGGGGACCCAGCAAATGCTTGCCCTCGCTACCCTCCACCTTAAGCCATAAAGGAAAGGTGGGTTATAAGTACTGTGATGAAATAAAGAAATAATAACTGTATCCCCGGCATCCCAGCCAATACAGTACAGGCTTATAAACTGCTACACTTGGCTCTGATGAGCGCAGTTCTCTTTGGGGTAGCCGCTCAAGAAAGCTTTTGTCGGCTGAAAATGTGTTTAGCAGTGTATTTTTGTGAACCGACTTGAAAGGCTGACGTAGTGCACTTACCCTGAAGAATTCGCCCTCTCTGCCACCATCCAGTAGGTTGTAGAATGGGATCATATCCTTCCCGCCCAGGGAAACTGCTGCTTCCAGAACGCTAGAAGAGGCAGCGACACAAACAACGCTTTTGCAAGGCACTGTTACAGACGTCTCTCTCTGACGCTGCCACTTACGGCACTTAAATCCATTTCCTTACAATTAAAAATTCTAAGCCTCTCTGCAAAGACTGAGAGGTAGAGATCTAAACAGCAGTAAGAGAGGAGATAAAAAAAAACGGGGGGAAAGATGTAAGAGAACAAATATCCTGCCCTCTCAGAACCATGAGCAATTTTAAAAAACCCAACACAGAAATAATGAGGCCCATCAATGTCTCCAGATCAATATAATTTTAAATTAAGTGAATTAAATCTTTCAGCCTCCAAACCTGCCCCTACATAAGCCGAGAGCGGCTTGCTTTGTTCAGCTTTATTTCAGTTCCAGTGAAGTGCTAAAAAAGTTGTAAGGAGTAGTTAGAGTGAAGTCTGAAGAGTGATTCACACTTGATGAGGACATCTGTGTAACTGGGAAGCCTGCATTCTCGTCATCAGCCGAAGGGCGGGGGGGGGGGGGGGTTGAATAAAAGATACTGGGGAAATTTTAAAGATAAGATTTCGAGAGCCTTCAGTGTACACACAAATCTGCTCGTGAAGATCTGGATGCACACTGAATGGATTCTCTTCATGCACACCTGGGCTGCAGAATAATTTTATTTTTTTATTTACGTCATTTATAGTCCACTTTTCTCACTGAGACTCAAGGCGGATTAGTACAATCAATATCAGGAACATTTTCACAAACAGTGCCATAGGATAAATAGATACAAGTTCACAAAGACTTCCGTTAGCAGGAATCGAATCCAACACAGTGGTGAGGCTTGTGGTTCCTAACTCATTAGCGGGTCATCTGAGATCCCCTCCCTACAATACAGCCCTCCTATCTGAGTAAAAAGCCTTTTTGAATAATTCGGTTTTGCATCGTTTGCGGAAAGCCAGGAGAGTAGGGGCTCTCCTGACCTCCTCAGGCAAGCCGTTCCACAGGGTAGGGGCCACCACAGAGAAAGCCCGTGTAGAGGCTGCTGTCGATGTCACTGATGGGCAGGGTGGCACCTGCAGGAGACCCTGTTTGGAAGAGCAAAGCTGTCATTCTTGACCCACCACATGCTCAGAAGCCATATTCTTAGGACATTTATTTATTTCCTTTTTAACCTGCCTTTCCTCAAAGGAGTCTGGGCAATGCAATCCCTGTGGCGGATTACAATCAGTACAGTAATTTAAAATACATATAGCTTTAAAACCACGTAAATATTTAAAGTGTACAACAGCAGACTTCTCCAAAAAAACACAACCCGGCCATCTCCATAAGTATTTAACAGGCTGGGTGGTAGATACTTCTAGCAGGGGGGAATGTTTTGCTCTAGTTAGCCAGCGGGGAGGCCCAACCAGCGTCAACCATACGCCTGGTGGAACAGCTCTGTCTTGCAGGCCTAGCGGAAGAATTAAAAATCCGGCCGGGCCCTGGTCTCTTTAGACAGAGCATTCCACCAGGTTGGAGCCAGGACCGAAAAGGCCCTGGCTCTGGTCAATGCTAGGCGGGCCTCCCTGGGGCCAGGGACCATTAACAGCTGTTTGTCGCTGGATCGAAGCATCCTCCGTGGCTCATATAGGGAGAGGTGGTCCCACAGATACGCCGGTCCCAGTCTGCATAGGGCTTTATAGGCTAATACCAAAACCTTGAATCTGATCTGGTATAGCAGTGCATCTTTCGCTGTGTAAGGAAGCCGTCACATTAATGGTAGCCAGGGCTTTTTTCCAGCTGGAACACTGTGGAACGGAGTTCCGGCACCTCTTGAAAATGGTCACATGGTGGATGGCCCCGCCCCCTGATCTCCAGACAGAGGGTTGCTTGGATGGCCCTCCGCGCCCTGCGGCGCGAAGGGCAATCTCAACTCCCCTCTGTTTGGAGATCAAGGGGCGGGGCCACCAGCCATGTGACCATTTTTGACGAGGGCGATTTAAACTTTTAAAAACTCCCCCCTTGTTCCAGCTGACCCAAAGTGATGTCATTGCGCAGTCCTGAGTTCTACCACTGAGTTCCACCACCTCTTTTCCCAGAAAAAAAGCCCTGATGGTAGCCGACAGTAACACAAGGCCTAGCCTACGTCTTCCCTGCTCCTCTCTCAAAAGACCACTGAAGCACGGTCGGTTCCAGGCATTTTTATCACTTGCAGCAAAGTAACACATTCCCTCTTGAGCCCATAATGCCGCTGGGCTAGTGTGGGCCAAGCTCTTGCTTCCGGAGCTTGGCTGTGATTCCGCCAGTGCAAAGCCAAGCGGGGATGCCCGTCATCTTCCGCGCTGGTGATGGCTGGGAGCAAGCCAGATCCTTGGGGTGCACCGGCAACACTCTCCATATGGTGCGATACCAAATGGGCACTTCCATGGCAAATCCCCCTGTGCAAAAGACGAGGTCTGCGCACACGAGACCCTGTCCCCCAAACACTTTATGCTTTTATATATAATTAAGTTACACTTGGATGTTAAATATTGTGGAGACGCAGAGGCCGCAGTAAAGTGCTAATTAACTCATAAAGAGTCTTCCTTCATAAACAAATTACGGAGGCATTCAGCGCTGCTGGACCCTTGCCAGCAATTATAAAGAAAGGATCATTTATATTCTACTGCTTTCACTTAAAGCTTGCGCAAGCCAGACCTCCGACTGATTAAGCTGCATAAACCAAGGTGTGCATCTGTGTGCGAGAGAGACAAAGAATGAATGAAATCAGGACTCTCCCATCACAATCTTTTCTGGACACTCAGAGATAGTTAGTTGGATATCCTTGCTGATTCTCTATGGGTGTTAGGCATCGTTAGGAAAATCCCAGGGCATGACTGCGCCCATTTCAGGCAGTGTCTAGTTCATCACAACACAGCCACCGAGGTCACCACGGGGTGGCAGACCCCCTGCCAAGAATGCAGTTTCTGTACTTGTTTTGGCTGCAGATGTCAATAAGCCAGCAAAAGGTTTCTTCTCTTCTAGGAAATGCAGAAAAGCTCGTACATTGCTTTTAATAGCAGAAAGCAATATGTCAGCTTCTCAGAAATGCCACAGTAAGCATTTTGCAAGAATGACAAAGGCATGTTGTGTCATTTCTATTTGACAATAAAGACATTCGAACGGAGATTTCTTTTTCCTTCGTGCACAATTAGAATCAGAGCGGCTAGCCCCAAGGGCGGAGGTCTCATTCCTCAAGGACTGGTTGGGCAATTTTCCCTACCAGCAAGGAGATGTTCAGGGTTGATCCTCCTGACGTTACAAAGTCATCACATTTATTTGTTTGTGCTCCTTCCCCAGATGCACACTTACAGAAAGAAACAGCTTCAGCCTTTCCTTCCATGTCATTTTTGTCTCCACAAGCTGCCCTATGCCGCTGCTATTTGTTCCAGTGCAAAAATCACATTATTTATATGGCTGCATGTAATTGTCATGTAGCGTCACTCCACCATGCTAGCCAAACTCTCTCTCTCTGAATCAAATGGGCTTTGTACCCACTGGAATCTGAGCCAGAAGGCCCCTGGGGTCTGCCTTTTCTTTTGGAAGACACCCTCGCTGACACTCCATCACGGGAACTGAGAAGAGAAAGCTCTGCCATTACTTACTTTAAATTAATGTCCCATTTCATTACAGCCAAGTCGTTGCCCCCCGATGTGAAGATGTGGCAGCCATCATAGGAACAGACGAAGTCGGAGACACCTGCTGGGTGGCAAATGAAAGCCGAGGACTTGTGCGGGTTCCCATCAACAGGCAAGATCTGCAGCCCAATCTAGGGAGAAAGACAGGGAACGTGTCTCAATCCCAAAAGATTCATCTACACCCACCCCACAATCCAGACGTCCTGGCCTCATCTCTAGAAAGGAAATATCAGCTCCCGCTTTCTCCTGCAAAGAAGATGGAGAGAAATTGCACAAGGCCTGTCTGAAGAATATAACTGAGGCTAGTTCAGAGGCTTAGTGAGGTCAGTAGGCCAGGCAGAGTGACTCCCTTGCAGCTTCTCATTGTGTCTGTAGCCACCAAAGATCCATGACTAGGTTCTCCTCGCAGTTTTCCAAAAAGCCATTTAGCAGCCCAAGGCAGCTGCTTTGGACAAGAGGGGAAAAGTAACTGGGGGAAGTGGGTGCTTAACCCTTTCAGCCTACACTTATAGGTAGCCCCTTCAAAGCTGCATTTAGCTCCACGGTGAGGAAAAGATCTGCAGACGTGCCTGACACAGCTGCTGCACCCTGCTCCTACTTCTCTGCTTTTGAGCAGCGGAATAGAAATTACTACTTCTGTCGGGCAGGATCACCGTCTACCTGGTTTGTTGTGATGTAGGCCAGATACCGTTTCTCAGGCTCATAACCCTCTGCAACGGGAAGGACTTGAATCTTCTCCAGGGGAGAGCCGTATGTAGGTCCTAGAACAGTCTTTCTAAAAAGAGAGAGGGAGAAACAGACTGAAAGAGGGACTATGTCACCCACAGGGCCTTACGCTCTGCAGGTAAACAGCTTTTGGTGGTCCCTGGCCCATGGGACATTCGTCTGGCCTCAACCAGGGCCAGAGCCTTTTCACACTCCCAACTGAGATCTGGGCCCTGTGGGCCCTGTTACATTTCTGCAGGGCTTGCAAAACGGAGATGTTCCGCAGGGCCTTTGGTTGAGAGCGAGCAAATTGTCCCCTGCCTGCCCCTCATGTCTTGTGTTCCATCGGTGGCTGTCCCGGGTTTGCACCACAGCTGTATCCATGCTTTTTAGATATTTCTTATAGCCTATATCGTCCATGGCACCAGTTTTTGTACTTTTGAATTGTATTGAGCGTTTAAATATTGATTTTAGATATTTATGGTTTTAATGTATAATATTTCCTTCTGTTGTTAGCTGCCCTGAGCCCATTCGTGGGAAGGGTGAGGTATAAATCTGATCAAACAAACAAACAAACATTGCCTCAGGATACAGAGACAGCCAGTGCTTAGATGGCTTTAGAAGGGGACTAGGCTGTGGGTTTGGGAGCAGTTTGTTATGGCAAAACTCTCGGATTTAATTAAACAATCTGATCTGCCTAATTATAACTCAAACTTTGTAGAACAACGGTCTCCGGTAATCAGGGGTCATTCTGCAGAAAAAGAGCTGGAGGAACTTATTAGCATAACTCATTAGTATGTGCCATGCCCCTTGGCATCACCGGAAATGAGTCATTAGCATGGCTGATTTGCATATGCCACACCCCCTGACATCACCTATCCTGGCTGTTTTGGACCCAATCCTGGCCATTCAGGGCTGAAATTGAGCCCAAAATGGCAAAAAGGAGCTGAAAATGGCCCAAAAGGGGCCCAAAATGGTCAGGATCAGGCCACTGCTGAGCAGGAGAGTGATCCCAACACCTGTCAGAGGCCTGATCTGGGCCGTTTCAGGCCTAATCCAGGCCGAAACGGGCCCAAAATGGCCAAGAGTTAGGTGGGCGGGGCCACCTGACATATGACCTCTTTGGGGAACTACCGGAACTGCGTTCCTGCACGTTCTCCCTCAAAATGAGCCCTGCCGGTAATAGAATTCCTGACAAAAGATGACCACATAAAGAGCATAATTAAACCCAAAGACGACTACTCTTTACTACTCAACTTTTAATAAGTTATATTGTGTTGCATAAAATTCACTTTGTATTTACTGCA
Source organism: Eublepharis macularius (assembly GCF_028583425.1). NCBI lineage: Eukaryota > Metazoa > Chordata > Lepidosauria > Squamata > Eublepharidae > Eublepharis > Eublepharis macularius. The sequence continues at coordinate 69,907,981 of NC_072802.1, read as the reverse complement.
TTTAAAGGAAACGTAAAATGTATAATTAACATGCAATATATGTTTATACTGGCTGATAACCCTCTTGTTAAAAGTTAACTGAAAGACTATTGTAAATCCAATAATACTATTGTTGTTATATTTTGAGAAACTTAAATAAACATTGTAAAAGGGGACTAGGCAAATCTCTAGAAGAGGACGGCTCCGTCAGTGGTTACTCTGAACCTCCAGGTTCAGAGGCACTGGGGAGGCCTTGGCCTCTGTGCCCTGGCTCGTAAGCACAGAAATATAGAAACATGAGGGTGGGAGGGACCTCAGGGGTCATCTAGTACAAAAAGAGTCCAGATGCATCTGGTGGGGAGAGCTGTCGTTCTCGAAGACTTGTGCTGCAGTGGAATTGGTTGGTCTTGGAGGTGCTGCTGGACTCTTTTTGATTTTGCTACTACAGACTAACACGGCTAACTCCTCTGTACCTTTACAGAAGCAAACTGATCTCCATATCAGAAGGAGCTGTTTGCATCTGCATATCAGAAGATGTTTGCATCTACCCCGCCCTCCCCTCTCCTCCTCTATATCTGACCAGTTTCTTTTTGCCCTCCATGCATCTGACGAAGAGAACAGTGATTCTCGAAAGCTTATGCTACAATAAAATTGGTTAGTCTTAAAGGTGCTGCTGGACTCTTTTTGACTTTGCTACTACAGACTAACACGGCTAACTCCTCTGGAAAAAACCTCCAGGATCCCTGGCCAATCTGACCTGTAGGAAAATTCCTTCCTGACCCCAAAGTGGCAATCGGCATTACCCTCGGCATATAAGAAAAGGCCATCCAGTTAAAAAAAATTAAAAGAAAAAAAAGAAAAGGCCACCCAGAGGCATCTGGCTGCCCATTTTTTTTAAAAAAAGGATGCAGGACTCAGACCAGTTCTTCCAGGGCAAGGCAATGGCAGAACTGGTGAGTGAAAAGGCAGGCTGGGATTGCTGCTCGAGCACACTGGCACACACACACACCCGCCCGCCCGCCCAAGGCCACAGGGCCTCAACAGCTGCCCCACAATGCCTGCTGCTCATGCCGGCCCTGTTACCTGCACATCTTCGTGGTCACGTTATAAATCTTCATTTTGTACTCGTCATTGGCAGTCAGGAAAAAATGTTCTGTCGTGAGAAGCGGGTACCAGGTAATGTATTTGGGGACTGCACTCTGCTCAATGCGGTCCCTTCGGATAACTACCAGCTTATCTTTTACACTTTTCTCCAAGTCGTATTCCACCTGCAAACAGACAAGCATTAACTCGATGACAGAGCCCTTTCATACGGGCTTGCAGCTCACCTGAACTGACCCAGGTGAGAATAAACTACGTTACTGGTGATATGAAAGTTGTATATGTGGCATTAGGTCCACGATGGCCTATTCACACATGCAAATCGTTAGGGCATTTTGAAGACACCATGTGATGATGCGCTCAGCAAGGGGACCAAGCCCAGTAACTGTTGAAGCACCAGCAAAGACCGATTGATCTCTAACCCTTCTCCCCGTCTCTCTCTCTCTCTTTGGCAGTCTCGAACACAAAAATCTTCTCCTCCTTATACCAAGAGCCATTTACGTTCATGGAAACTTTCTTTGTTGGCCCTCCAAGAGGACTAGTTGGCTACTGTATGCAACAGGATAATGAATCTTACCTTTCCCCTGACTGACCTCCACGCAGTTTGCTTTAACCCTTTACATTTTGGATGAGCGACCTACCAAAAGCCGGTCTTCTCCCAAACTTAAGAGCCGGGGTGTATCGCTGTCTAAGTGAACTCCAAAGAGGAGAGTGCGAATGGGCTTGTAATGAGAGCGGAGTGCAGCCAGACGCTCCCAGACTTCCTTCTCATCTGCAATTACTAGTTTATAAAGGGTTACTGACATGTTGTCATCCTGAAAGGGGGGGAAAAATTAAAAACTCACTTGGCATCAAAGTATTTGAGCTTACTTCCAAACAAGTTGGGGCGTCCCAGGGGATTAAGGGGGGAATACGATTTGAATATTTCCATCCCTCACACCCACCCACCACTGCTCCAGAGTTTTACATGCTCTCAGATGCCTGAGCGAGCCAATGTTCCCACCTCCTACTGTGCTTTTCCTGCCTTTCAACTGAGAGCCAAGCTACAAGTGACGAATGACACTTGCCTGGCAAGTGAACTGACTCACGTGTATTCCTCCCTGTTCACTTGCCCTCCACTTGATCACAACACTTGCCAGGCAAGTATAATTCATCACTTGTAGCTTGGCTCTGATAGGCTGTCTATACGAGACGCCTCAGTACGTGTTCAAGTGCAGCAACATGCAATGTTAGCAGGAAGTGTTGTTTTCAAAGACAGAGCTGGAAGATTGCTCCTCAGAATGTTTGTTAATTTCACCTTTGACTCCGGGGAAGGCTCTGTCAATTTCACCTCTCCAGGCTAACGCTGTGTGGGATCGCAACCAGAGGGCAGCGAGAAATGGAAATGGGCCGGCGCTGCCTTCCAGAGCCAGCCTTGGACCTGGAGCGGTTAAAATGGGCTGAAGTTTCCCTTCTGGCATTTCACTGCCCCTTCACACAACTCCAGTGTATAGCAAAGCTTTTGCCCTGCTGCCCGCTCTGTCTTTTAAAATTACCCTTCCTGGCTAACACTGCATCACCCAACAGGTGTTCTTCATGTGTCAGACGTCTCGTGTAAAGAGACTCTCACTCTCAGCATTTTATGCCTCCTGAAGCACATCCTACAGGCCATGCTGTTTCTTGTTCTTCCTTTTCGTTACATATTCTTCTGCATACCCAAGGAGACCTCTGAGTGTGTATGAACCTCTAACCTGTAGCCTAGTAATGTTGCTTTTGTGGCTGATAGGAGCCACCTTATTTACTACTAGAAGCTGCGGTTTTCAAAGTTGGAATCACTTGCCACTGAGAATCACGACAAAAAGCTGAAGTACGCAGCACTCACGGTTCTGCAGCAGCAAAGAAATGTGACTTATGTAACACAGAAGGGACAAAAAAAATACACCCCACCACTCACTGCGGTTGCAAGATACTGAGAATCATGCGAGAAGCTCATATGGATGACTTGGCCTCTTGTATATTTGAAAGGCTCCACACAGTCATTTTCCAGGGATATTGAATCCAGGATGTAAACACTTCCATCACTGAACCCAGCTGCCAGCAAGGATCCTAAAATGCAAACAGTCGTTTCATCTCGACACCTTTTAATCATGCTATTTGTAGAAGCTGGAACAACGAGGAAAAAAGGACTGATCTGCCAGCCCCCACCCCAGGGCGTTTTCTTTAGAACGACCCAGCCTCAGAGGGGCGTTGCACAGGGCTAAAAGAGCTGATCCAATGTTGAGGGCCTGGCAGTATGATGCTTTGGAACCAGAGCTGCTTGCGCACTTCCTGCTGTTGAACCCAGGGCAGGTGGCTGCCCGTAAGCCAATGTGGTGGCCACTGTGTTTCTGACCCAACAGAGTAACAAATATTATAACAAATATTATAATTAACCAAAAGGTATTAATTGCTTTGCACTGCTATTGTAGGGTCGCCAGAAGTCGGAAACGACTTGATGGCACATAACACACACACACTGCTATTGTAGCTCTGACGAGCGTTGGGCACGAGGGGACCTTTCACTCCCTGCGTAAACATCGCTCCTCCATTGTTTAATAAACAGTAATAATAAATTGCTTCATCCACAGGACTCTGCGTGTCTCTTATCATGATTGGCCAGAGGGACACTCAAAGCACAAGTTTGTGTTCAACACTGCTGCCCCCAAATGACATCGACTTGACCTGTCCGTTACTACTGCAAAGGAGCCAGTCGACTCCGATGCTCTCTCCCCCCCCCCCCCCAGGTCCTACAGAAGAATCGCCTGGACTTCCCATAGGAAGGAGCAGCGCAAATCCATACCGTCGTGGTTGTAGCAGACACTCCGGATACTCTCTCCCTTAAAGATCCGGCTCACGAGGTACTTATTGAGCTCGTAGTGCCACACTTTCAGGAGCCCGCAAGAACTCCCCTTGGCCACAAGAGGCTTGGTTGGGTGGCAGGCGATGGCGTGGACGGCCCCTTTGGGCTCCTCCAGGCATTTGCTCACTTTCATCCCCTCCGTCGTGACATGAACCACCACGGCATCGGCTGTGGAGAGGATAAAATTCCTGCACCGCAGAGAAGAACCAGAATCACCCTCGGTCCACTCAGCATTGGGCTCTGCAGGCATGATAACTGCTTCTTAAAAATGTCTCATCTGGTGTGGCCCTGGCCTGGAGATGTTACGAGGCGGCGGGTAAGAGGAGTTGAGAGGGGATGAGTTAAAATGGAGAAAGGGTAAGGCAAATACATAGTTTGTAAACAGCTGCCTGTTTACTTGTGGCAAGGAAGGGTCACTTCCAAGTCCGCAGGAAACAAAGCTTGAGACACGTTTGTGAAAAGTAGCAGTCATGTGATGAATCTTTCTTGGGATAAATATCACAAGTATCATAACATAGCGAGCAAGCTTGCTGTTTTTAAACACGGTAGGATTCCAACGGCACCTTAAAGACTGACAACATTTATTCCAGCTGAAGCTTTCAGGAGCCTGAGCTCACTTCCTCAGATGCATTGGAGTCTCTTTATTAGGCTGATGCTTTCATAGTCACAACACAAATACAGCAGAGGGGCTAAGTGATAAATAAATCATATGTTGGCCCCAGAAACCTAATTAAAGGATTCCATAGTTGGGCCATTAGCAGAGTATATTGTTTGTAGTGAAAGTTTGTTCATAAGTGGTGCGAGCTAGTTATGCTGTCTGGTGTGAGTGTAGGAGAGAAAATAACAACCCATACACTTGTTTATATTTAGAAAGGAAATAAAAGTTCTTTATTATAGGAACTCCATACTCTGATAGGGAAGGAGGAGCGACAGATCCTATCTACCTATCTAATCTAAGGATGGCCATGGATGGCAGGGCAAGTCCTGCAGCCATGGTTGCAAGATGGAGAGAAGGGAAAGAGAAAGTGGCTGTGGCAGAGCCAGGAAGAGAAGGATGTCACAAGGACGAAGTCCTGAGAATAGCAATCTACATATCAAAGGGATAGTCAGAGCAGTAAACAGAATGCCCTGACCTCTCCGTCTTTCTAACTCTTTGGTTTGTCCCCCTCTGAAACCTGAGGAAAGGGACAGTGTAGAGTCCTCCTCTTCTAACAGTGAGTAGATGTTACAAAGAGGGTTTGGTTGAAAACAAATCCAATAAAATGAGTAATCGCTTCAATCAGAGTGGGTGAGGAGGGCCACCCCTTGCTTTGCCTATCCATCACCAATTGGAGGCTGTCTTCGCTACAGTTTCCAACTTCCCAGGTGGGGCTTAGAGATGTCCCAGAATAACTACTGATGTCCAGACTGCAGAGATCTCCTAGAGAAAATCGCTGCTTTGGAGGGTGTATGGCATTAGACCCTGATGAGGTTGCTCCTCTCCTCAAACCCCAGGCTCCACCTCTCAGATCTCCAGGAATCCCCCAACCCATGGGAAGCATGCTATTTTGTGATGTAATAAGCTCTATTTCGTGATGTAATAAGGTGAGACGTTCAGATACAATATGAGAAGGATAGCAGAAATTTGAAAACAAGAAGAAATCCAATTCAGCACTGAACCAAATCCAATCCAGCATTTAAAAAATGCTGAAACAAAACATAAAACAGCACAGAACTATCCAGTAGGAGCACACTTACACCAACAGACAGTACACAGAAATATAGTCTACAGACCAAAGTATCCCTCCGAAACCATTTCTTTACGGCACAGACCTATCGCCTTTGAAAGTACCCCCCTGCTCGAATAATTCGGTTTTGCATAATTTGTGGAAAGCGAAGGACTGACATTTTTAGAACCAGTCCTAGGAGAACCGAACGCTTGATGTTCTCTATGCCTGTCAAAAATACTCTAGAATTTGCAAAACCGTTTTCAGAAAAGCAGAGTCACCCAAAGTATTGCTCTTATGGTCAATTCTCACCTGACAATTAAAGGTTGGCCCGTTAAGGTACAGGAACTGGGCAACTGGGAGGTGTTTGAGGGACATGCAGGTTTCTTAGAGAAGGAAATCGACCGGATGGGCCCCAGTTTGAACTGACTATACCAATGCAGAAGTTGCAAGTTTCCGTCGTAGAATTTAATGTGGCCTTTGACATCACAAGTGACAATCGTTCTGGAAAAGAAGAATAAGCTGGTATGGAGATCCAGTACAGTGTTTCAGGTGGGTAGTTGTGTTGGTCTGCAGTAGAAGAGCAAGATTCGAGCCCAGTAGCACCCTAAAGACCAACAACATTTCCAGGGCAGAAGCTTTCAAGAGTCAAAGCTCCCTTTGTCAGATAGGGAAGTTTTGACTCTCAAAAGCTTATACCCTGGAAATCTTGTTGGTCTTTAAGGTGCTACTGGATTCAAATTTTGTGGACAATGTTGTGTCCAAAGAATAAAGAGGAAAAACAATATCAATTAGCAAGATGTTATCATTGGGCTAACTTTCATTATTGAAAAAGTTTGCAAGCTTTCGGCTCCAACAGAGCTCTTCACCAAATGGAACAGATAGCTAAGTAACTCCTCAATATATACGTTGTAAGCAAGGTGCAGATTCTTCAAGAATTTCCTGTCCTTTCGGTCTGACATTGGGGCTAGTAGGCTATGCAGTAACAACAACAACATTTGATTTATATGCCACCCTTCAGGATGACTAAACACCCACTCAGAGCAGTTTATAAAGTATGCTATTATTATCCCCGCAACAACAACCAACCTGTGAGGCGGGTGGGGCTGAGAGAGCTCCAGAGAACTGTGACTCGCCCAAGGTCACCCAGCTGGCTTGAAGTGGAGGAGTGGGGAATCAAACCCGGCTCTCCAGATTAGAGTCCCACGCTCTTAACCACTACACCAAACTGGCTCTCAGTAGGCTTCCTCTGGAAAATGCATGCCACACACTTGTCCCCACCTCAGAACAAAATTATGCACTTAGAAATGTTCGAAGCTACCTTACACCACGGGTCCATTTAGCTCAGTATTGCTTAATCTGACCAGTGGCAGCCCTCCAGGGTCTCAGGCAAAGAAAAGTGTTTCCTAGCACCTGCCAGCGCAAAGCCTGAGCTCCATCACTGAGCTGTCCAGGATTATTGTTGTTGTTGTTTATTATTACCACTACTACTATTACTATTATTATTATTACTACTACTATTAGTCTGCCTTTCTCATTGAGATCCAAGGCGGATTACAACAGTGCAAGTGAAAATACAATATAATTAACAGCTAGGACATTCACTGAGCAAAGTGCAATAATGAATAACAGTTAGGATCTTGGCCAAAGAATTCCCATCCTTTTCCAGACACCATAATGCCCAGGGTGGAGGCTGTCAGGGTACTTCCAAGCTAAATTTGAACTATGCTCTCTCTATGGGAAGCCTATGCAGTGGATATTTTCCCGGCCCTGGAGGTGCAAGCCCTGTTCTGTGACATAGGATCCCCCCCTATAGAAATGCAGCTGAGAGGCAACGCTGGGGTGGCACCCAGTGAGGTACAATTGCGTGCAGTGCTGTCCCAACCTTCTGGTGAAAATGTGGCATGGGTTCTTTGCTGCAATGTTAAGAGTACAATTAATCTTGTTATGGGATGCAATCCATCAGATAGCATTCTCCCTTAATCCGTAGAGTGGTGCCCTCTTCTGGTTTAAACGGTTTAAATGGAGAGAAGCCCTGCGTGATGCTCTTAGGGTGCCATTTACATTTCTATTCTTCATTTAAAGGGCACAATGAAAGGTAGCTAAGCAGAGCATTTATAGTGTTGAGAACCACCACTGGGATATGGAGCTTGGACCAGGAAGATCCAGATATAATACAGACATTCACTTTTGATCTCTACCAAAGCAAATGACAGCTAAGAAAGAAGGGTTACTATTGGGAAATGGTGTAAGGGGAGAAAGCTACCCCCTAAAATTGTCCCAAGACCATGGCCCCAATTCAAGCCCTCACCCGACCGTATTATAACTTTAAATTAAAAATTAGAGTATCCAGTCCCAGTGTCTCATGGAACATGTCGTTTCACCCTCAAGCACTGAAATCACCAGGTGCTCTCAAGCTGGCCACTGCGAGTCTCTTTATACAAGATGCCTCAGTCCCTGTTTGTCAAGAGTAGGGAGATGCAATGTTAGCTGGGAAGCATAGTTTAAAAAGACAACACTGGTAGAGATCCCTCCTCAGAGGGTTTGTCCATTTCATCTTTGCCTCCTCAAAGGCTCTGTCAAGTTCACCTCTCCAGTCTAAAACTGGGTGGGATGGCAACCAGAGGGCAGCGAGGAATGCAAATGGGCTGGAGCTGCCTTCCAGAGCTGGGCTTGGAGCTGGAGAGGTTCTAAGGAGCTGAAGTTTCCCTTCTGGCATTTCACAGCCCCTTCACGCAGCTCCAGCAAAGCCTCTCAGGCGATATTCAGATGTCCTGACGAGCTGCAGATTGTTTCATTTAATTAATTGTTTATTTACTTGCTTACTTTATAATCTGTATCTCTTGCTGAGCCTCAATACGGATTACAAAATTAGAAAACAATACAAGAAAACCCAATATAAGATGTACAAACTGGATTATAAGAGTTATAAAACAATGCAGTAAAAAGAAGAAAATACATAATACACAATGCAATAGACTACAATCCTATTCGGTGTATAAAATTGTCCTTCTGAATTACTCTGTGTTACACATTCTACAGAATGTAAGAAGTGTGGGAAACTTCCAGTCTCCACAAGCAGACCATCCCACCAAGTGGGAGCCACAACAGAGCATATTGTGAGCCAAGCTACAAGTGATGAATGACACTTGATTGGCAAGTGAACAGACTCATGTGTATTCCTCCCTCTTCACTTGCGCTCCACTTGCGGTCAAACTACAAGTGACGAATGACACAGGTTGGACGCTTGTCAGCTTCCCTCAAGTTTTGATGAGAAATGTGGGCAGCTTGGCAGAATGTTGGACAAGTGACAGTTGAAAAGTCCGTTGGACAGCAGTCGGAGAGCCAAGCTGCAAGACCAGGATGCCTACATATCCCATCAAAACTTGAAGGAAGCTGACAAGTGTCCAACCTGTGTCATTTGTCACTTGTAGCTTGGCCCTCAGAGTCAGGCAAGTTGCGGGATGCATGCCCACCTTTGTTCCACTTCCTTTCATATGCAGAGCTGAATCCAAAAAACCCTGGCTGGATCAAACACCAATACACCAGGACATCCGAATGCAGATACCTTGATGCCTCAGAGTTTATTGATTCCACACAAAGTGGAACTCTACACTGGGATTAAATCGAGGTATAAAAATCAGCCTCCCATTTACCTTCCAGAGACAAGGAATTACCTGCCCACAGGAAATGATCTCATCATAGACTAGGGGAAGCAGCCTAGTACATCACCTGGAAGTGACATCACAGCCTCCCCAAACTCCGCTCTCCCCAGGCACTGCCCACAAATCTCCCAGCATTTGCTGAGGCAGTGTGGTAGACCCTATAAAGCTGAAGCCTTCTTTGTGGGGAGTAAATGAACTCCAATTTCTGGAGGTTTCTCCATTCGGACATTGTGGTATGTTGGTGCTTGATCAAACCAGGAAAGTTTGCTTAATAGAAGGAAGGAGGTGGAAAAAGCAAATGAAGCACATCAGTACAGCAACCAGCTGTTTCTATGCCTGACCAGAGTTTCATCTTGCAGCTTGTTGTGATGTCTGATTGCAGCCTTAGAGCCAAGCTACAAGTGATGCCTTACACAGGTTGGACACTTGTCAGCTTCCCTTAAGTTTTGATGGGAAATGTAGGCGTCCTGGTCTTGCAGCTGTAATGGACAGCCAAGCTGTAAAACCAGGACGCCTACATTTCCCATCAAAACTTGAGGGAAGCTGACAAGTGTCCAACCTGTGTAAGGCGTCACTTGTAGCTTGGCTCTGTGTCCCACCAAGCATGGGGGGGGGAGGATAAAAAGGACCCGTGGAAACCAGCCGGAGCTGGGAATTTAAAAAAGGGATGGTTCGGTGAGATCAAGGGCTTACTTGTCCATGACAGCCAGAGCTGTGATCCCATCTTTCTGCAAATGCACAAGTTTGATGGCTTTCATGTTGTAGGGCTTGACGTACAAAGCGGCAGACCTGGAAGGAGGATTCACGGCATCCCAAACCACCAACTTCCCTTCCAGCGTTCCTGTAATGGCTTGTTCAGTGCTAAAGTGGAAAAGGGACTGGCTAAAGATTCCCACCACCTTGTTGAATGTCTGGAGTGGGGGGGAAAAAGTACAGAACACACTGAAATATCCAATACTCAAGTGCCAGTCACAGAAGCAGCAAAGCCAGGCCACCCACAGACCGAGAGGCAGTTTTCACAGGCATAGAGATTTCCTTGGGAGCTCAGAGCATCTTGTAAGCTGGTCAAAAGACAAAGAAATCGAAATGGCTTCCTGAAGACTGACTACGCTTCTAGAGGCATGGGGTGCTAAAGGGGGTTGAATAGTTAAGAGTCCAGTAGCACCTTTAAGACTAACCAACTTTATTGTAGCATAAGCTTTCGAGAACCACAGTTCTCTTTGTCAGATGCATCGTCAGCTTTCGAGAACCGCAGCTCTCTTCGTCAGATGCATCGTCAGCTTTTGAGAGCCACAGCTCTCTTCGTCAGATGCATCTGATGAAGAGAACTGTGGTTCTCGAAAGCTTATGCTACAGGAAAGTTGGTTAGTCTTAAAGGTGCTACTGGACTCTCTGCTGTTTTGCTACTACAGACTAACACAGCTAACTCCTCCGGACCTAGCTTGTTTATGCAATCGCAGAAATAAAAAAGAAATGCGTCAAGAGATTTATACATGGGACAGGATCAAGGCAGGGCCCCCATGTTACAAGCCTGAACCAGACTCCGACAAGTGATGCCGGAACACTGGAGGCTGGCTGGCATCCTCTTTTGGGTTTGGGCCACTGCAACAATGACGCGGGCCCAGGAAGGAACGGATATACCTTGCTGGGGCCAGCAAAAGACCTTGACCGACTGGCCCCGTCTGCACGGGACGAATCTGGCAGCTCATTTCAGGGTCCCTGCTCAAGCGCCACCGATTCCCTCACAGCAGAATCTCAATACAATGGAAGGAGGCTCGATTTATCAAGCCCCTGCCTGCGTTCCATGTTCATACTCACTTTGTCTGTCAGGAGCGGAGCATGGAACTGCAAACTGTTGCCTTCCTAAGGAGCAATGGAGAAAAGGGCATGAGCAAGAGAGAGACTCGTTCTCTGGAACCGCACATGGTGCCACTCTCCCTTTTTATAAGGAAGCAGAATTCATAAGCCATTATGAAAATGAATGATGAACAGAACTAAAGACTAACGAAGATTACCATAGAGGCATTTAGTTCCAGAGTAAAACCCTGCCTACCGCCCACTCTTTACCTCACTGCATTCACTCACCTTAAAGCAAATTTCTCCCAGCCTGACTCCACTACCAGAAGTGAGCAGGGCTGGAAACATCGGAAGCACCCAGGCCAAGTGAGGCGAGGCAAGAGGCAGGACTGAGCTCCTGTCTCCTGCATGCTCCATTTTTGTTAGAAATTAGACACAAATACCACCCCCACACACACACACATACTCTGCAGCTGTTCCTGCATCTCTTGTGAATACACAATGGTGTCGAACAACACTCCCAAATATCCCAGAGGCCATTTCTACTTACCCACTTGTAGAATATGACTTGTGTGGTGCTGTTGCTGACCAGTTCACAATGGTCTCTGGAACTAAATGCAACATTGTCCTGCAAGAACCACGATCAAAACAGTATACAGTATTAACAATAGATAAAGCTGCATGATCAGCTAAGATTTGCAACAGAGACGCTGCTCGGCGGTGGTAAGGTGGGTGGTATGCGCACAGACAGGGACTGTAGTGGTGCCTCAACTGTTGAGCTAGTCCCCCTGGATCTGTTCTGCTAAAAGAGAGTCAGGGGAAGCATACTGGTTAGAGTATTATCCCAGCATCTGGGAGACCCACGTTCAAATCCCTGCTCTGCCATCGAAGCTTGCTGGCTGATCTTGAGCCAGTCACACCCGCTCAGCCCAACCTACCTCACAGGGTTGCTGTGAGGCTAAAACAGAGGGGAGGAGAATGATGTCAGCCACTTAAAGGACTCACTGAGGAGAAATATGAGATAGTGCTGTAGCATAGTGGTTAAGTGGTTGGGCTACAAAACGGCACTCTCCATGTTTGAATCTCACTATTGCCATAAGATCAGCTTTTTTTTAAAAAAATAATTTTTTAAAGTTGAAAAACTGATGCTTGGATGGGGAAGTAGGAGTTTGCGATGTCACAACAGCGACCTCAGGAAGGACCAGAGAATGGATAAGCAGCAAGCCTCCCTGAGCTGCAGGCCTTGAGCCATGGGTGGAAGCAAAGGCCCCCATCCTCTACAACAACGCTGTAGGAATCCCAGCTCCAGCTATCATGCACCAAGACCTAATTTGGCTGAAGGGCTTTCCCTTGGGCCTTAGACCGCACCCTAATCCACCGCCTCTCCCTTAGCTTTACTCCCTTCTGAGCTGGGAACCAGAACTGGTCTTCCTCCTTGGCCGGCCCCCTCAACCCTTTTGAAGGCACTAGCCATGTCTGGGGCATGCCCAGTGGCCAGTCTGTACCCAGAAGCCTTCTGGAGCTGTGGCCCAGCCTGTGAGGAACCAAGAGTGCCCCCTGAGCAATTTCTGCCTCTTTCCTCTTCTTTCCTGCTCCCAGGTGGAGCTTCCAAGCGGCTGATTGTCAGAGAGCTGGCTGCCAGAGGGCCCACTGCCAGTGGGTGCCTAACTCTTAGGGTTGCCAGCCTCCAGGTAGTGGCTGGAGATATCCCGGAATTACAACTGGTCTCCAGGCCACAAGGATCAGTTCAATTGGAGAAAACGGCTAATTTGGGGGGTGGACTCTATGGAATGATGCCATGCTGAGGTCCTTTCCCTCCCCAAACCCCACTTTCTCCAGGTTTCTCCAGGTTTCACCCTCCAGGTCTCCAGGAATTTCCCAACCTGGAGCTGGCAACCCTACTAACTCTACACAGGCCAGCTGCCATTGATCAGCTGGCGGGTGCGCAGCTGTCTATAAGGCGCCTCAGTCAACCCACTGGGCCTGGTTGCTGCGGAGCTTGACCCTGCAGGGGGCTGAGGAGGGGGGGGGCATGGTGTTGCCTCCACTGCCCCCCCAACACTCACTCCACCCTTCTCCACAGCCTCTGGTAACATACATCTAATATTAATAGCTAGTGAATCTTAGATAAATTTTGATCTAATACCCCATTGATGTGAAAGTTGGACGGTGATGAAAGCTGACAGGAAGAAAATTGATTCATTTGAAATGTGGTGCTGGAGGAGAGTTTTGCGGATACCACGGACAGCCAAAGAGACAAATTGTATACCCTTGACCGAAGAATGGTACACTCCTTCTATCTGGGATGGTCGTCCTCTTCCACCGAGTGCGCAGCTTCGGGAGGGACACACATGGAGCGGTGAGGGAGGAAGGGGACACCCGCCTAGCCAGCCAGATCAGCCGAATCAACCCTGGTGATCAACGGGGTGACAGATGTCACAGCCAGATCGCCCTCACATCCAAAAAGACAAATAAGGGGGTACTAGATCAAATCAAGCCTGGTTTGACAACAAAACTGAGGCTAACATAACACATTACGAGACGACAAGATTCTCTGGAAAAGTCAATAATGCTAGGAAAAGTTGAAGGCAGTAGGAAAAGAGGAAGACCTAAAACGAGATGGCTGGACTCAATAAAAGAAGCCACATCCTCCAGTTTGCAGGATCTGAGCAAATCTGTTAATGAGAGGACATTTTGGAGGTCTTTCTTTCATAGGGTCGCCATAGGTTGGAGGCAATGGCGCATAATACACACACATGATAATATAAGGTAACTTGAATTCTATGCAATTTATATTATATAAATTATATAGCAAGATACAATTTTATTGATTGTTTAGCAATATTTTAAAATATATATTGTTGATTGATTAATGATGCTTTTAGGATGGTATGCTTTAAAGATTGATTATTAAGTACATTTTAAATGTAGGTAATTGCTGAAATATGTAGCTTGTTTGGTGTTTGTTTTATATGGCTCATGTCATGCTGACGTTTGATCATTTGAAATTTTGAATTGGCACCAAGAAAGTAATAGCCTCTGGCTAATAAAGACTACATTTTGTTGTTGTAATGGTTATATTATTGTATGTGTGCATTTGATGGGGTGGTACACAGTGCATGCAGGAGTCATACGGCTCTTCTGATTGATAGTGATTGCAAATGTGGCTCTTTGCAACACGAGGCGTGAGCTCCACTGCCTTGGCTTTGCTGTAAAAATCACATCATTTATGTGGCTACATGTAAGTTTCACAGTGGAGCGAATGGTGGCTCCATGGGGCAGTCTGAGCATGCAAAAACAGCGTACATCTTCCCTGTGTGCTGTGGTTGAAAATGCTAAGGCAGTGGCTTCCATTTGGGAGGCACAAAAATCCTATTGCATGTGTGATACAATGTCCTTTTGCTGTTCCCCAACAAACATGAGGACTTTGTGATGTGAACCTAGGCAGATCATGAGAGGGAGGGCAGGAAAGGTTACATCAGTGCCTCGTTCTTGTGGCCCCTTCTTACTTGCCAATTGCCACCTTGGGGGCAGGAGGCACTTTTCCCCAGGCCAGTTTGGCTAGGGATCCTGACAGTGTTTTGCCATCTTCTGGGCATAGAGTAAGGGTCACTGGGTGTGTGTGTGGGGGGGGAGGTATTTGTGAATTTCTTGCATTGCACAGGGGGTTGGACTAGATGACCCTAGAGATCCCTTCCAACCCTATGACTCTATGTATTGAGGGACTCTGAAGCTGATCCTGGACAGAAGACAGTGAGTCTGGTGACAATGAACTTCCAAAGCACAACACCCTCCGCATTCTTCCCCACAATAAAGCCCACAACTCTCTCTGTATATAAACAATCGGAATTACTCACCTGAAAACCATACTGAGGTGGGAGTTCTACACTGCAAACAGGCTTTGTTTCAGGTGAGGTCCACTTCCAAATGCAAACTTTCTGGTGTAAAAAAAGAAAACGCTCTTAAGGCTATAAAATTGCACCCCCTTTTAAGGTGCCCAGACCTTCCACCTGCACCACACCCTGACCCTTCATTGGAGATTCCTGAGGGGAGTCCCTTCTCTTTCTCTTGTTCACAGATACTGCTCCCCGCCACCGGACAAGGGTTGCTTCAGCTCCCATCCATTCTTGCATTTCCTTGTGTCCCCCCCCGCACTCCCACTTTGCTATGCACGCTCTCCTACTGCCACTTCACCACCAGCCTGTGCCATTTTCACTTAACTTGGAAGATGGCTCCCTCAGCTGACTCAGCTGATCTGGCCTCATCAAGCCATACCGCCGTTACCTCCAGGATAGACTACTGTAAAGCACTCTGCTTAGGTCTGCCCTTAAAATCGACTCAAAGACTCCAGTTGACACAGAATGCTGAGGATCAGTTATTATTGGGAGCGAGGCGGAGCATGCACGTCACACCCATTCTGCAATCACTCCATTGGCTGCCCGTCAGCTGCTACTGTAGGTTCAGTTCGAGATACTGGCCGTCATCTATAAAGCCATCATGGCCTTGGACACACACGCCTAAAGGACAACTGCTCCAAACATGGGCTGATTCCGCACACGTTGGATAATGCACTTCCAATCCTCTCTAGAGATCATTTGGAACTGAATTTTTCAAGTGTGAAACAAAAAATCCACTTCCAAGCGATCGCTAAAGTGCATTGAAAGTGCATTATCCAATGTGTGGGGAATCAGCCGTGCTCCACCACATGAGCTTCCCTAATCTGAGCAAAACCTTCTGAGGGCACCACCCTTCAAATGGGTGAGAACTGTGATGGCCTGTTCACGGGCAGACTGACACCCACCCTGTGGAGGGGCCTGCCTGAGGAGATCGGGAAGCCCCCCACATTTCTAAATTTTCACAGACTATGCAAAAGAGAAATATTCAAGAGAGCATTTTTATAAAGGAATTAGGATTGCGGTATAACGACTCATGGAGATGCTTGTATAAGGGAACAGGAATGTAATCTATTGCAATGTTTATGGGATGTATCACCTTGCGTTTACTGCCCTGTTTCCCACCTTCGAAAGCCATTTTCTTTATAATGCCACACAGTCTCTCTATACAAGACACTTTGGAGTGTGTTCATCAAGTGTAGGGAGACGCAATGTTAGCCAAGAAGCATATTTTAAAAGACAGAGCCAGCAGAGATCACTCCTCAGAGGGTTTGTTAATTTCACCTTCACCTCCCCAAGGCTCTGTCAATTTCACCTCTCCAGTCTAAAACTACGTGGGATCGCAACCAGAGGACAAGGAGGAATGGAAATGGGCTGGAGCTGCCTTCCAGAGCCAGGCTTGGACTTGGAGAGGTTATAATGGGCTGAAGTTTCCCTTCTGGCATTCCACAGCCCCTTCACACAGCTCCGGTGTATAGCAAAGCCTTTGCCCTGCCGCTGGCTCTGTCTTTTAAAACTACCCTTCCTCGCTACCATTACATCTCCCAACACGAGTTCTTCATGTGTCAGATGTCTCATAGAGAGACTCTTAGATACTGAATTTGTTTACATTGTTTTCTAACCCTGAAATTTTAGTACTATTGCATTGCTTACGGGATGTTTTATCCTGATTGACTTAATTTTTTTCTATATTTTGAAATCTGCCTTCACTCTCGGTCAGAAAGGTGGGCTATAAATGAAGTGAAAAAAAAATAAAGAAAAAACAAACCCTGCTCCCCCATGTTAGTGTTCCCCCTGGAGTCATGATCAACACATCCTCTGGGAAACCCTTAGCTCATCGCCCATTACCACGAAGATATGCTAGATCAGTTGTGCCTCCTCCACAATCATGCCCCCTAGCTGAGAAATAGTGCTATAAAACAAACATTCCATGTACCTGCACTGCCCCAGCACCGACAGTAGCCAAAAACCTGGAATCGTGGGAAATTGCAATGGCACCAACACCCCCTTCTGGGTGACTGTCAAATATCGTGTGCACAGGAACTCTGGAGAAACAAACAAGCAACAGCCAATGAGAGTGGTCCCTCAAGGACATAAAAATTCGGGATCCTTCTCTGGGTTTTAAGGGGTGGATGTAGGGCTTTTTTTCAGCTGGAACACGGTGGAACGGAGTTCCGGGACCTCTTGATAAATGGTCACATGGCTGGTGGCCCCGCCCCCTGATCTCCAGACAGAGGGGAGTTTAGATTGCCCTCCGTGCCGCTCCAGCGGCACAGAGGGCAATCTAAACTCTCCTCTGTCTAGAGATCAGGGGGCGGGGCCACCGCCATGTGACCATTTTCTCCGAGGGCAACCCACTGAGTTCCACCACCCCTTTCCCCAGAAAAAAGCCCTGGGTGGATGAATGGGATTTCCAATGGTTTCTGCCCCCCCCCAGTGATTCTTTGTGTGGTCCCAGCTTATCATGGCATTGATGGGCGTATCCTAATGAAAATGGCAGCTGTTCGGCGCTTACGCTGAGTAGCCATCCCAGACAATCACCAAGCTCTCAGGACCTCCGTCGGCTGTTGCTATCCATCTTCTGTCTTCACTCACACAGACACACGAGATGCAACTCGAATGTCCCTAAGGTGGAGCAGAAGGAAAGAGGCCTTGTTGCGAACGACCGGGTTATTTTATCAGAAATGTTCAACAGGTCGCTGATTCAAACGCTCTGCCAGAAACACTCTCTCCCTCTCCCTCCACCCACCTTCAGGGACTATCTAGTCATATATTCTATCTAGCAGCCAGATGCCCCAGGCAAGTTCACAAACAGGGCAATTCCCACATTCCTCGTCCCCTGGTCTCTGAGGGGTATAATAGCTCTAAAAATTTGGCCTTTATGGCCACAGGATAGGGGAAAATATAGGCAACACATTGGCAACCTCCAGGGCTTTTTTTCTGGGAAAAGAGGTGGTGGAACTCAGAGGGTTGCCCTCAGAGAAAATGGTCACATGGCTGGTGGCCCCGCCCCCTGATCTCCAGACAGAGCGGACTTTAGATTGCCATCTGTGGCACGGCGCAGCAGGCAATCTAAACTCCCCTCTGTCTGGAGATCAGGGGGCGGGGCCACCAGCCATGTGACCATTTTCAAGAGGTTCCGGAACTCCGTCCCCCTGCGTTCCCCCTGAAAAAAAGCCCTGGCAACCTCTGTGGTTTTTCTCACTAGGACAAATAGCAGCTCCAGGGAACAGTTTTGAGATCAGGAAAAAAGGACTGGAGGGTTACTCCCCCCCTTGCACACACATCCCACACAGCCCCTCTGAACTGGGTAGGGGATTGCGATTGCAAGTTACCAATAAAAACAGCTTGGGAGATGAAATCACAGACCTGCCATCATCTTGTCTTGTTTAGCTCTAATTCACATTTTTTTTTAATTTTATACAAATACAAAATGAATACAGGAAATGCAAGAACAGATAGGAAAAACAAGTAATAATAAAATAAATGCAGAAACATATTATTTCAGAAAAGGACCTTATTACAGAAAGGAAAAATCTTACAAGGATAATTATGTCAGAATTTGCTACACAACAAAATTCACATTTCTCTTGATTTGTTTGTGACATAAAACTTGACCACTGGTAATAGATTACCTTCTCATGAAAGCTTTAGCCATATCCAAACTATTTGAATATTTTGTCGACGGCTTTCACGGCCAGAGAGCGTTAGTTGTTGTAGATTTTCCAGGCTGTATGGCCGTGGTCCCCAAGACCACGGCCATACAGCCCAGAAAATCTACAACTACTATTTTAATATTGATGGCAGATACTTCTAAGCAAAACAGGAGAGACTTACCATTTCTCTTGCCCTGATATAGAACTATGTACCTGTAGGTGATATTGCTTGTTCCTCTGGAGATCATGAATCACAGCTGTGTGAGAAGAGATGTACAAAATCACCCTAAACTCTTCATCTATTAGGTTGAAAACTGGGAGTTTGCTGTTATAGCCAAAGACCCAAGATAAATTCTGAAATGAGAAAGTTATTTTCAGAGCTGTGTATACCCAACACTATATTTAAAAACAACCCAAATAGACATTCTGCACTACTATAAGCCAAGCTGTATGACTTGCATAAATGATACATTTTGAGCCAATTTGCATGATTTCTCTAACTCTGGATCATTTATCCTGTTTCTTCTAAGTTATGGGAGGGAAAAGAAGTATACAGACTGCTAATTCCAGCAATTTCAATGGAGTGTTAAGTGGTGATTAACTTGCTCTGCACTGGGGGCTCTTGTGTTGTCTCTGACTAAAATTGCAGCATCCACACATCCTCCTCTCCATCTCCCCTGATTCTGAACCCTGAGGGCCTTTGGTGAATTCATCAAAATGATGCCCAATAGCTGAGACCACCTAGGGAGACCCTGAGCTGTGCACCCCCCATTCCTGAAGGAAGGTTACTAAGGGCAAGGCCTACCCTGTTGTGGCACCCCATTTTTGGACACACACACCCTCACATCAGTTCATTTGGGACCTTCTCTTTTGAGTTTCAGGTACCAGATGAAGACAACTTGATTCTTTCCAGCTTTTAGAGAAAGATCTTTTTCTTCTTTTTACTCCCTACCCGTAATTTGTTTTATGTAGTGGTGGCGATGTTGCGCCCAGAATACCATTTTGTATTTTGATTGTGATTTAGATAATAGCTTTCTTCCCCTCCCACCCTCAGTCTGACAGAATTTTAATTAGTATAGAGTCCAGTAGCACCTTTACGACTAACCAATTTTATTGTAGCATAAGCTTTGGAGAACCACAGCTCTCTTCGTCATCTGAAGAGAACACAGTTCAGATGACAAAGAGAGCTGTGGTTCTCGAAAGCTTATGCTACAATAAAGTTGGTTAGTCTTAAAGGTGCTACTGGACTCTATATTATATTGTGACTACAGATTAACATGGCTAACTCCTCAGAATTTTAACTGAAAGTTATGTTTATTGCTTGTTACACACCCAACTCTGGAAATGCAAGATGCGGCATAAACATTTTTTAAATCTATTAATGTATGTGTTTTTTAAACAAAATACTGTTTTCTGTGAGTTTTTTTTCTCTGCCCAAGGCACTCCCTTCCCATTTGCATGGCTGCACTTTGATTGTGAGTCACAGCGGTCTGCCGTCTTCTGTGCGATACTCACAAGTGAGTGTGCAGAGACTTTCTTGGTCTTGTCTTCAAACATCATACTGGGGAAGGCAGAAAACACAACAGATTCGGACCCATCAATTGGAGGGAGACCTTGGGTAAGGGAGTCTGGTGTGGAGGGGTCTCCCTCTTTGGGGAACATTCCCACACTTATTTGTCCATTAGGCGTTTCTTCCTCGGCAGCACCTTCCGGATAACTTCCACTCATGGCACCCTCTTCTCTTTTTCCAGCAGGTTCCTGGCTTGCCTTACTTTCCTGGCTTGCCAGATGCGGTTCTAAATCCCCCCAGACCACCATTTCTGCATCTTCTGCTGGTCTCCCATCTTGACCTGGTTCTTCAGCCAGTCCTTCCTTTTCTATAGTATTCGCTTCGCTGGGCATTTGGTCTTCCACATGCCTGACCGAAATCTCTTTTTCAGATGTACTTGTTTCCTTTTCAGGGGTTTCTACGTTAACAACTATCTCCTGTGAGAAACTCAGCACTTGGTTCTTCCTCAAAGGGATGCTTTGGGACTGTGTGCCTGAGGAGACCAGCTGTTGCCTTCCTTCTTGTGTGGATCCTTCATCAACTGCAGTTTCCTTAAAAGCGGGAAAAAAGGGGTCAGTTGAAGTTCTCTAACAAGTTTTAAGTTCTGTCTAATGCACTTCCATGGAGGGCCACAGTCTCTGGGCGCTGGGTTTGTTAATGGCTCCAATGGGAAAACAATTGTCTGGCATGGGAGATCACCATCCTACAACCTATTGTTCACACCAGGGCCGATTCCAGATGGGCACAAATAGAGCGAGTGCTTTCGCTTTTTCAGTGACCTCACTCGTAAATACCTGCAATTTCCCGTCCCGGCTTACCTGTGGTCCATGGCGCTCGCTTGCGCTCTATAAGCGGACAGTGTGAACGCGGTATTGCGGGTTTGCACACTTCTGGACGCTTCGTCGCCACGGAGAGGCCCTCCCCTTTTCCTCCTTCCTTTGCTGGCCGGCCGGCAACAATATTCCCTTAATTTTTTTAAAAAAACCGGGCGCCATTTGCGCAGTTGCACGTTTGCGCACATCGAACTGTGCAAATGCGCACAAATGCACAAACGCACAAAAGCACACAAAAGTCGACGCTGCATATTCGCATACCTGCGCGTTTGCGCATTTGCGCAAAACACGTAAAAATTTTTTTTAAAAAAACCGAAATGCGAACCAATGAAGGCCCCCGACGTCAACTGTGAAGGGGAGGAAACAACCAATCCCGGGTACCTCAGTTGGCCATGCGAACATCCGGAAGCAGGATGGCATGGCACGCTGCGAGACAAAGCGGATGGAGACGAAAGTGAACGCGTGGCCGGTAAGCGATTATTTCCGCAGAAAAAACGCAATTTCTGGCCATCTGGAATCGGCCCAGGTCTAGAACAGGAGGGAGCAAGTGTCCCTCCCCATTTTTCTGATTGCATGCCCCCACACCAAAGGAGTGAATGCAGACAAGAGAAAAGTACAGGGTCTAGGGTAAGGCTGGGATGCCCTCTATCATGGGAGAATTAAATGGGCCTTGGAATAACACAGGCTTGTTTGAGAGATGGGGAGCAATGAAATCTTAACGCCTTTGCAGGAAGGAGAGACAAGTAAACGTGAAGATGGACTAGGAACGGAACAGTTTCAGCTATAAAAGGAGGATAAGTTTTAATTTCCTGACATGGTGCCCAAAAATCCTTATCTAAACTTTTGAGATGATTGGCCGAGAGCAAACTTGGAGGGAAATTTTGACCCTGCCCATCTCAAATTGGGTTAACAAAGATCTCCTTGGATACAAGAGAATTGTTCAAACGTGTCAACCTGGAACTGGAGTCTGCATCAAGACGGGGGGAACGAAAATGCTGTGTCCACCTTCCAACTCTTGTACCCATTCCTGGGACAGGAACACCAAAGTTTCCTTATGTAAGTATAGAATTAGCTAGCACCAGCTGAGTTCACAATGGCAACACTTCCAGTGGGTGAGAAGTTGCCTTTAGGAGGTCTGGAGAAGAGCTAAGCTGGCCCCAAGAGCTAGTTTGGTGCAGTGGTTAAGAGCACGGGACTCTAATCTGGAGAACCAGGTTTGATTCCCCGCTCCTCCACTTGAAGCCAGCTGGGTGACCTTGGGTCATTCACAGGTCGATAGAGCTCTCTCAGCCCCACCCACCTCACAGTGTGTTTTGTTGTGGAGATAATAACATTCTTTGTAAACTACTCTGAGTGGGTATTAAGTCATCCTGAAGGGCAGTATATAAATTGATTATCATTATCATTATCATTATCTTCTGCTGAAAATCTTTCACCTTCACTTACTTGTGTAAGCTCAGAAGTTCCCCGACTCTGTTCACGAGGCACCTCGGCAGCCTGGCTGGGCAATTCTGTCTTATCAGGCATAATTGCTACATTTTGTACCTCTTCACTAGGCATTTCAGCATCACCTTCTGATAACTTCACCTCTTGTGGGGTTTCTGCAGGAGTATTTCCGGGTTCATCCGACATCTTCTTCTATTAACTTTTACAAATTTTTATATAATCTGAGAAATATAGTTTCAACAATATTAGTCACAAGGTTGTCACAGTTTTTCCATGATTCAAAGAACCCTGTATGTGTGAGAGCCAAAACACACGTTAAGAAATGCCCAGGTTCAGCACGTGTTCTCTTACCTCAAGGTTTGCTGGGATCTGTAGGCGTCCTGGAAGCTTAAAGTTTAGCATTTACAGAGCAGCAGGGAGGGAAATACAGGCACCTGAATTTCCCTTCCCCTTTCTGCTGCTCTGTAAATGCTAAACTTGTTCTCTTACCTCAAGGTTTGCCGGGATCTGTAAGCGTCCTGGAAGCTTAAAGTTTAGCATTTACAGAGCAGCAGAAAGGGGAAGGGAAATTCAGGTGCCTGTATTTCCCTCCCTGCTGCTCTGTAAATGCTAAACTTTAAGCTTCCAGGACGCCTACAGATCCCAGCAAACCTTGAGGTAAGAGAACACATGCTGAACCTAGGTATTTCTTAACGTGTGTTTTGGCTCTAAGATCCCAGGTTCAGTCGTTGACATCTCAAAGGATCTCAGGACGGAGGCAGAGCGCGGGAATGATCCTTACCAAAGGTATTGGGAAGCTGCTGCCATTTGGAATAAACAGTAGTGGGCTAGAGGAACTTATGGTCCAATTCATTATAAAGAGCTGAATGCATTTGTATACTGAAGGTGGTCTTACATAATCAAGATCTTTCCTCTGGTTTCTCTTCAGATTGCATAAAATCAAGATCTATTCTTAATTTCTCAACAGGATCCTATTTGCCAAATAAGGCTGCAGTCCTGAGCATGCTCACTAGGGAGAAATAAATCAGTGGACTTATTTATGGGTAAAGATTCTTAGGATCCTAATGCAAGGTGAGAAATTTATCTTGCCTTATTGATAACTGCAACTCTCTCTATAACAAAGCCAGAAATAAGGCCGTCACCTATGCATCCAAACATTTTAATGGTGACCATGACAGCGAGACCAGGGGAAACATTTGCTCATGCCCCACACAAACTTGAAATTTGCAAACGAGAACTTTAGAAGAGGCTAGTCATCAGCGAGGAAAAGTTAGGTCACGTTCTGGTCTTGGAAAGTTTCTTATCTCCATCCTAATCAGAAAGGAAACTGATTTTGTTTCGGCAGGATTATTGAAATTTAATTTAAAAAAAAAACAGGCCTTGCCCCACTCCATTCAACCTTTCTTGTATCTGTTTCCCAATTAGGGTTCCCAACCTGATTACAATGGATCTCCAGACTACAGAGATCAGTTCCCCTGGAGAAAATGCCTGCTTTGAAGGGTGGATTCTATGGCATGATACGACACTGAGGCCCCTCCTTACCCAAACTCTGCCCTCCCCAGGCTCCACTGCCAACTTGGCATTGATAACCCTAGCTGCCCTCCGAGCCTCTTCCCGACCGGCCCCCTTTCTGTCTCCCCGAACTCACCTGACCGACTGCAGCCGAGCGGCCTGGGAAGCCCTGGAGACTGTTTGCATCCGACTCCTGTTCCCATAGCAACCGGCAGCTGCCAGAGAAGGCCGCAAAGCAACTGTGACTGATTGTCTAGACAGGACAAGCCTTTTCCTCCTAGGGACAACTTGGTTGCCCTGGCTGGTTTCCAAATAGCCAGTTTGCTTCCAGGCATCTCTGGAGACACATTTGTGTGGGCAACGCCCCACAATTGAGTGAAGGGTAGTAGCCACACCACACACTCTTGTTCATACTCCCTGAGAAATGCCTTTGGGCACCCTGCCTGAAGACACAGAGCCCTTGCTCTCTGCCCATCCTCAGGAAATCTACTCCCCCCCCCCCCCACACACACACTCAAAATGCCCTTTTCAGTCTGTTTTAGCACTCCACCATCTACAGGCCTGTGACACCTGCTTTTCTGGTCTCTCTGACTAGGAGCTCCAATTAGTGCCAAACGCTGCAGCTCGACTGTTATCAGGAGCATGAACATCACTCCCATCCTACAGTGGCTCCACTGGCTACCCATCAGTTACCGAGCTCAGTTCAAGGTATTAGTTATTACATATAGTTATTACATATAAAGTTCTCTATGGCTTTGGTCTGGCATACCTACAGGACTGCCTCCCTCCCTATTGCCCATCTGAACAGGGTCTCCTGCAGGTGCCAGGCTACACATGGGTGAAGTCAACAGCAGCCTGTACACGGGCTTTCTCTGTGGTGGCCCCTGCCCTGTGGAATGGCCTGCCTGAGGTCAGGACAGCACCCACTCTCTTGGCTTTCCATAAATGATGCAAAACTGAACTATTCAAAAAGGCTTTTTACTCAAATGTATTGTAGGGCTGGGGTCTCAGATGCTTCGCTAATGAGTTAGGGACCATAGACTTCATTACTATATTGCTTACATATTATCTGCTGCTTTAAATATGTACTCCTGTGTACCACCTGTGTGCCATGTTGTCTAATGACAGTCCTAGAATTGATTTTCTGTTTCAGTATTTTTTCTACTCTGTGTTGGATCCTTGCTAATACTATGTCTTTTAAACTTGTATCTATTTACCCTACGGCATTGTTTATGGAAATGTCCTTGATACTGATTGTACTAATCTCATACTGTGTAATCCACTTTTGAGTCTCAGCGAGAAAGGTGGACTATGAATTACATAAATAAATACCGCCCCCCCTAGAATAGACTCAAAATCCCCCCTCTGGTTCTCTTTTCAATCCATGTGCCACTTTTGTTTAGAGCATCACAGACAAGCCTGAGAGTGTGATGGTATCTTTTTGGAAATCTAGACTTTTTTTTAAAAAAAATGCTAAATTTCATGACATTACGATTTACTAATACAATGCATTGTTTCAGGTGGGTAGCGATTTTGGCCTGCAGCAGAATATCAACATTCGAGTCCAGTGGCACCTTAAAGGACAACAATGGTTGTTCTTTAAGGTACCGCTGGACTTGAATCTCGCAGTGTTCATAAAGCTGCTTTATTATGTTAACTGAAGTTCAGAAGTGCCTCTTTGCTTGGGTGAAAGGTACCCTTGTGACTACATTTCTCCCCAACACTCCTTCAGGTAAAAATTCCTTTTTTAATGTAAATTGTGAGGAGGGCAGCAGGGTTCTTGGGCCTTTCATGGCTATGTAACAGGAAGGAATTTTGGCCTCTGCAGCCTAATACAAAAGTCACTTTTTCCTCTCATCTTGTAGGCCTCAGCTACTTAGGCCAAGTCATAAAGAAGACCACCTTTCCCTTTCCCCACAAAAGATGTCGGGTGACCACCTAGACACACAGCAGAATAAGCTAAAAATGTGGTAGTCAACGACAATATCCCACTTAAGTGGGGTGTGGGGGGAATCATATTTCTAGATAGTCTTTTGCCTATAAAAATCTCCTTGCAAGTAGAAAAGTAGCCCAGCAAGGACTATTTATTTATTTATTCATTCATTTTATTTGACTTATACCCCGCCATTCCCGCAAGCCGGCTCAAGGCTTCCAACAAAACATACTGTTAAAATAAAATGTTATTGCAAATAGCATAAAATCCAGTATTAACCCACATTGATCTAAATAGCATAAAAATCCAGGTGCCACCAAACAAATCAGGCTACTGTAAAATCTCCATAAACCATGGGCACTGCCATGATGTAACTCCAGGGCGGCTGCAAAAGGATGGTATGGCGGTCAGAACCAGGGACAAAGTTCTGGCCCCTAGTCAAAAGACTAGGCTAGACCAGCACTTTTCTCCCTGATGTGTTAGCTCTTTTCTTGCAGTGAGCAAAACACCTCTTACAACCTGAAGCAGTACAGGCTACCCAACCCCTTCAGGCTTCTACCACTTCAATCACAGGGTAGAGTTCATTCCTTACATTGCTTAGCTGCTCACTTCCCATGTGCAGCTGTGAAAGAGACTCCATTGTAATTCATGTAAGCGGATGTGGTTCTAGAGCTCTTTGTGTGAGAGGACAGCAGGTAAGGTACACACTGAAGGATTGGGGGCCATTGCTCTGTGATCCTCTGGTTCAACACTTATTTTATTTTTATTTATTAATTCAATTTTTAGCCCACCCTCCCCGCAAACAGGCTCAGTTACTATTCCAAATGTATAATCAGAGTTGACAGCGTCTCTGAGCCCTTATAGGCAGAGGAAGCGTGGGGTATACATAGAAGATCCTCATCAAGAAGGCATTCCCATTCACTTCAACAGCTCCGTATTTGCAAGGGAGAATTTTACAAAGATCTGCAACCTAACCTGCAAACTGCAAACGAAAGAATCATAGTTCAGTTGCACACACAACACCGAATTCAGGGGAGCAACAGTTTAACTTGATATAAGAAAGCTTCTGATGTTCAATATAGGAAAACAGAGCAAGCATATGCTATCTGCCCAAAGCATGTAAAATGTAAAGTGGCTAAGTATGTTTGTAAACTTAATATTTAAGTTGCACAAATCCATGGTTCTAAATCTTAAATTTTATTCACTTTCTCTAATGGAAATACAAAATACAATACCGATCAGCATTCTGGCACACTTCAGAGATCTGAAAATTACAATACCTCCCCCCCCCATGTCAACACTGAAGGAAAAGAAACAAAAGCAGAGAAAAATTCATGAGGACTAGCATCGGCCTCTTTATTGCCTTACTGAATAAGCAAGAAAGGATAGTGAGGTTGCAGAATGTGTTGCCAAAAAGAAAATCTGCCTTTTGAATTTGATTTACAGCTAGGGGGTAAAAGATGCAAGATCGGTGCAAACTAATCCTGTGAATCAGCACAACTGCAAACCATGAGTGCAGATCGCAGTCAAAGCCTCCTCAGCAGTCGAGACTTGCATCTCAGGATTCATTTCCAATATCCCAGCTTCTTCATAGAGTTGTGTCGTTGTCTTGTTAAGAATAAAGTATCAACAGAATTGTGAGATTTTACCTTGGAAATCATCTTTGCAGAGGGACTATGTTGCAACTTGAGAAGAAAAGAAAAGAGTATTAGAGATTGTTTTAAATCTATAATCCACCTTTCACTTCTTAGGGAAGTCAAAAGTATCCAGAACCAATAAAATAAAAATGTTAAACCACATGCATGGGGGGAAATGGTCACAGCACTTGGGGTTGAATATCACACAACTTGCGTGTTCAGGATTACTGAGAACACCTGACTCCTCCAGACTAATTTTTGTTGTTTCTTTACAACTTTTCCAGCCTCTCTTTCTGCCACACTTAATTTTATTTTACATTTTTTTTATCCTACCCTTCCTTTCAAGGAGCTCAGATAAATGTCCTTTTGTCTCTTCTTCTCAATTTTTTCCTCACAGCAATTCTGTTTGGTAGGCTGGACTGGCAGAGCGACTAGGCCAAGGTTGCCTTATGAATTTCATGACAGAAAGGGGATTTATACTAAGAGCAGAACCACAAGTGACAAAAGGCACAGGTTGGACACTTGCCAGCTTCCCTCAAGTTTTGATGGGAAATGTAGGCAGCTTGGCGGAATGTTGGACAAGTGACAGTTGAAAAGTCCATTGGGCAGCAGTCAGAGAGCCAAGCTGCAAGACCAGGATGCCTACATTTCCCATCAAAACTTGAGCGAAGCAGACAAGTGTCCAATCTGTGCCTTTTGTCACTTGTGGTTCTGCTCTTAGTCTCCCCAGTCCTCACTGGACACGCTAAACTCTGTACCATGGGGTCTTATAAAGGTGGGGGGACCCCACCCTGGTAAGTTACATAAAGAATAACCCAACTAAAATCCAACGGCAGGAAAAACCAAAGAACTAAAAAGCAAAACAAAAATCACATTCGTTCACCAAAGAAACAGGAAAGACAGCCAGGTGCAACGGGGCCTTTATCCCTGTATTAGCAACAGAGCCCGTTGTAAAAATAAATAAATACAATGGGCTCTAGCAGTGGGATCCTGGGAGGGCCATGCTAGCACGGCCCAAGGCCCCACTGCCAGTGGAGCCAGTGGGGAAAGCGCCTCCCCACGCAGGCAGGCCTCTGAGGGCCGTGTAGAGAGTGGGGCTGCATTGCCAGCAAGAAGGCAGTGCAGGGGGAGCTCCCCCGCGTTGTGCCTCCCTGCCAGCTCCACAGGCAGGCCTCCAAGGGCTGTGGAGGTGGCAGGGAGGCAAAGCGTGGCCCCACAGCTGCTGTGGAGGCGGCAGGAAGGCTGTGCGGGGGGAGCTCCCCCACACTGCATCTCCCTGCCAGCTCTACAGGTCCTCAGAGGCCTGTCACTGACATCTCACTTTTTGCCCTGGTGCAGGGGCACCACAGGGCCGCAGTGCGCCTGCGCCAGGATAAAAAGTGAGTCGTTCGGAACGCGGCACGGCTTTTATATAGTAGGACAGTGATGGTGAACCTATGGCACGCGTGCCACAGCTGGCACACAGAGCCCTCTCTGTGAGCACACAAGCCAAGTCGCCGATCACTAGGTCCAGGGCTCATTTGGAGGGGGAACGCCTGGAACAGTGTTCCAGTAGCTCTGAGCAGAGATCACACGGGTTTTGGCCCTGCCCACGTGATTCCTTTTCTTCAAGGCTGCCTCCCTGCTGCCCGTCTCTTTAGCAGCAGGAAGCGGAGGCACCAGCCGGGCTGCTGGGGCTGGCTTTCTAAAGAAGAGTAAGCTGCTTTGATTTAACTTGCTTTACTTTCATTTGTGGCTCCTGAGTGAGCGAGAGAGAAAGATGTTAATTAGTTCGGACAACTGTATGAGTTGTTTTTTCTTAACGAAAACCTCAGTATTCAGGTTTAATTGCAGGGTTGGCACTTTGAAATAAATACGTTGGTTTTGTATTGCAGTTTGGGCACTCAGGCTCAAAAAGGTTCACCATCACTGTAGTAGGATGTGGTAATATAGAAGTGATTTTTTTTTTGCACTTGTAATGTGGATTCTAAGCACTGGTAGTGGCTCAGTATAGAACCACATGATGGCAGAAATTCAGGATTGTCCACTCAAGTGGAATACATTGGTGACAACCTGAATAAGAAAGATTTTTGGAAGACTTACCCCAGAAGCCCTTTACCAGTCCAGCGTTTAGGCGTTAGCCCCAAGCGCATTCTTTCTCCTCCACGGATCACTGCCACACTTAAAGGTTTCTGGTGAAGAAAAAGTGATAAATGTACAGAAAGACCTTATTTTCTTTCCAGGTTTTGTTCACTTGCTTAGTATTTATTTGGAGAACTTATATCATGTCTTTCTATTATTAAAGAATACCCAAAGCTGTCTTAAAAGGGATTTAATTTTTTAAAAATCCAAGACAAGTTGCCAGCAACAGCAAACATATAAAACAGCAATAAGTAAAAATAAAATCAACAATAAATAAGAAATCACAGCAGCAGAAAACCACTAGAACAGATCAAAACAGAAGCAATTCAGGGCATAGTTCCAGCCAAAGCCCTTTGGGACAACACAGTTTTTGCCAGGTTCCAAAGAGCAAAGAGCAAGGGTAAGGAAAACCTTCTAGGGTAGGAATTCCAGAGCCCACAACTGAATTTTATCTGCGTACTTGCCCACCTTAACTATGTCAATCACAGGAGGCTCACATGGGTAGAAATGGTACCCTGGGTTAAGTCATTTAGAGTGTTAGAACTCAATATCAGTACTTTGAATGGAGGGCCAGAAACTAACCAGGACCAACATATTGGACATAGTATTGGTACATCTCTGCAGGTCCTACCTACATCCTTTGCAACAACATTTTGACCCAGTTGAAGTTTCTGGATGTTCTTCAAGGGCAGCCTCAAGAGGAACATTTTAGAGTAACTATTTGGGATATCATCAAGGCATGTCTGACTGTGGCAGGATCACGTGAAACAACGAAGATGGCTTCAGATGCTGAGAGCCATCACCTTCCTGCCCTTCTTGCGAGCATTTCAGGAGACCTGGTTGGCCTTTTCCAGAAACAGAACACCAGACTAGATTTACCTTTGCTCAGTACCAGCAGGATCATGTTCACATTCTTGAAGCATCGTGTAAAGCTCAAAAACCCGCACATGCTAGTGCCTGACTGTCCAGGAAGCGCTGCCCATGCCAGGTGGGCCACTGGCTTTGCTCATTCCTTTTCCATGAGAACTGAAAACAAACCACACCCCAAATGCCAACCAACAATAGCTGCGAAGCGGCTCACCCCTTCACTGTGCTGCACAACGGTGGCAATATTTTGGAGGGACTGGAAGTTGTGAGTATTCACAGAGCCAAACTCAACAATCTCATCATCCACTTGCAACCCCTAGAAGAGAGAAGGAGAACCAGAGTTTGTTTTGGTTGGCTCTCACAGAGCAAGAGAAAAAATGGGGCTTTAGTACCAGCTACCAAAAGTAAAGATGTGCCCCAAGACTCAACAAGCGTACAAGAGGAAGGACTTGCCGACATGCTCGCTGGAGAGCCTGGAGTGATGGCGCTCACTCTGGCAAAAGGCAAAGGCAAGGCCTGGCTCCGGTTCCTGGCCTCTGCGCGAGCTTCCGCCTCGTCTTTTTCGCGCTTCTCCTTCTCCCGGGCATGCAGCTGATGGAGAGCCTGTTCCACCTCACGCATCAGGGCCTTGTGATCATTTTGCAAACCTGCAGGCAAAAGCACGGCTTTTTTTCAGCTGGAACACGCTCAGCGGCACGGAAGGCAATCTAAACTCCCCTCTGTCTGGAAATCAGGGGGCGGGGCCACCAGCCATGTGACCATTTTCTCTGAGGGCAACCCACTGAGTTCCACCACCTCTTTTCCCAGAAAAAAAGCCCTGGGCAAAAGGCATCCATAGTCGTAAGAGCTGAAACCCAACTGAAGTTGATGGCACTGCAGAAATGGCACTGCAGGCCTCTCCGAAACTCGATCCCTTACTGGCCACTCCACCAAGGCCCTCTCTAAGGGATACTTCTTGCCCCTAGCCATCTTTCAGGCCATCTCTCCCTCCTTACGTATTTTGAATTCCATCTTTATTCTAGCCAGGATGTCATACACTTTTTTTTTCGTTGTTAAATTAAAACTTATACTGATTTTTCCAAAATAAAAGCAATTTATATATACATATAAGATACAAAACAAAAAAAGGAAAGAGTAGATTATAATGAATAAAACAGGAAAATAGCAGAGTATAGAATATAACAAATCATTACTTGTACAGTCCTAGATTCATAGAATCATAGAGTTGGAAGGGGCCATACAGACCATCTAGTCCAACCCCCCCTGCCCAGTTCACTTCATCCTGTAGTCTGTTCTGCTAAGAGCGGTGCTTTCCCCCAAGGCACAGTCTTCCCCCATCTCAAGAAGCTTCAAGAGATCTTGGGATAGGAGAAGGCTCCGTGCAGCAGAGAATACATCTTTGTTAGCGGAACCGATCCACAGAGGGAAAACAGGTAACTATTATAACAAATAAAAAATCCAAGTCGTTTTAATAGAGCTATTATGTCTAAACAAAAAACTACGTGTGGACTGAAAGTCTTTGAAAAAAGATGTGAAAAAAATAAAATCTGTAGCACTGGTGTATCAGATCCTGCACAGGGAAAAGCTGAGTTCTCCAACATGCACAGAGCTCCTTATTTTGCAAGCCATTTATTTTTGCCGGTTGTGCAGAGAGATGAGAAGCCATTTCAGGCATTGAGGCCTATCCCCTTGTCTGCAGAGAATTAGCCCCACTTTGGAAATACCAAGAAAATGTCCACAATCCTTGAAGCCCATCTTCACAATCACAAGGGCTAGAAACCTGCATTATTGTTTTCAAAGCAAAAGCCAGAAATGCTCAGAAGTGCTGCACTCTATGCCCTATGCTCAGATTTTTCTGCACAGTTGCAGCACACACCCCAGTTTCTAGCTTTCTTATGTAAGCATCTACATTTCAATTCATATTAAAATAAGATGCTTAATTGTTCTGGGTTGGATGCAAGAGACCTCTACTGAAGATAAAGCCAGTGAGGTATAGTGGCTAGAGTGTCAGACTGGGATCTGGGAGGTGCAGGTTCGTATCCATGTGCTGCCATGGAAGCTTGCAGTGTGCAATCTGACCTACTGACATGGTGGTTGTTGTGGGGATAAAATGGGGGAGGGAAGTAACATAGAAGGACAGCCAGTGTGATGTAGTGGTTAGACCATCAGACTAGGATACACACACACACACAAATGTAATCTGAGACAATGCGAGGATGGTCTGCTCACAGGCGATGTTGTGTCTTGCTGTCCGGACTTGGTAGATGTCAACGTCTGCACGTGGATACCCTTCAACATCCACTAGCGGTTCATTCATCCCAATTCCTCTTTGCTGCAGAAAAAATATATACATTGCCATGTGGATACCTTTTTCAAAGAGAAGATTAAGAAGAAGCATTTAATTTTAAAGAGAGAGACACTAGAACAGAGCAGGCCTTTTAACAATTTAGTTCAGTGCCTTTCTGCTTCCGTTCAAGAAGATAAGTTCTGAAGCAGCCTTCCACTGAATCAGGCAATTGGCCACCTGACTAGCAGGGTTTTTTCTCAGTTCTGCAACTTGAGATTTTTTAATTGTAGATGCCTACAAGTGAACATGGGGCCTTCCACATGCTCACCACTGAACTGTGGCACCTCCCCATTCCCCCTAGTTAAACACACACACAGCTCGCACGCAGCACACCCCGTTTACTGGAGAGAATGGACCAGCAACTGAGCACACAGCACTATACCCCACGCCAGACAATCTCACCAGTCGCAAAAGAAAAGCTCCTAAGTTACGTTTTCTACATTTCTGTCATTACATCGTAGTCCACACTAGCATTTCTCTGCCACGTGCGCCCAAACATCCACACTCTGGTTGTTGTGGATTTTCCGGGCTGTATAGCCGTGGTCTTGGCATTGTAGTTTCACACTCTGCCTCCATTTCATGATGCTGAACAGCATGTCCTGCTTCTACAAAGCTTGCTACCTATTTTGTCAAAGCCCTGGATCCAACAGTCACCTGAACCGACCAACAGAGAGCCCACGCGCAAAGCTGCAGCTCAAAGACCAAACATCTTCTTCTGCAATTCTGTGCACGCTTGCCTGGGAGTAAGTCTCATTTGATTCAATAGCACTACCTTGCCAGTAAACGTGTTTAGGGTTGCACAGCAAGTCAGGCTATTTCCCAAAACTCAACCCAGAGAAGAAAAAAATGTAAGCTGGACCCTGACACAAATAAGGCAAAGGCAAATTCGGGGCTGGACTAGATGACCCTAGAGGTCTCTTCCAACCCTATGAATCTATGAAAATAAGCTTATGGGAGGCACACGCAGCGCTGCTTTTAAA
This sequence comes from Eublepharis macularius, assembly GCF_028583425.1. NCBI lineage: Eukaryota > Metazoa > Chordata > Lepidosauria > Squamata > Eublepharidae > Eublepharis > Eublepharis macularius. The sequence goes on along the minus strand of NC_072802.1, from coordinate 69,874,081 downwards.
TAACTGAGTAGCAATTTTGTTTGCTTCTTCTGCAAAAGAAACAACAGCCTTTACAACTAACCACAATTATTTTTCATTCTCCAAAGACTTTCGGGGTACACACAGCCCTAGCATTCCTCCCCCCGCCCCTGCCCCCGCCCCGTCACTTACATCTTCCAGAACTTCATAGTAAGCTTTAATCTGGGCTTCAATTTCATCTTTCTTCTTGAGCAGCTGCTGCACATCGCTGACAGTCACCGCTTTAGAGACTGCCGGGTCTTCTTGGGACATCTGGAGAAAAATCAGTTTTCAAAAGAAAGAAAAATAATTGCTTTTTTGCAAGCAAGCCACAGAAAGCCAAGCAAACAACCGTCGCTACGGCAAGCGTTAGAAGCCAAAAGTGCTCCGTCACAGGGGGAGGCACAAGCCCCGCCCACGACTCCTTGAACCAGGCAGCGGAGCCAATCAGGCGGAGCTTCGCAGCAGCTTATGGCGGCAGACCAGCTGGGAAGAAGCGAGGGGGCGTGGCTGGCCGGAACGAGGCGGGGCCAAAGCAGAAGTCAGGGCGTCTCGTTGCAAGGAGGGGCGGGGTGTGTGGTGGGTAGGGTTGTGCGCGTGCGCGGCTGAGGCTTGCGACACGTAGCAATGATTCGCATGTATTAAAGGGATTATTCCGTGCATCGGTCATGTTGTATCTCCGTGTAAGGCGCCGTTCATGTGGATATGAATTCTGTTGCATGTAGCAGGCCAGCTCCCGGTTGAGAAACTCCTGGAGATTTTGGAGTGGAGCCTGGAGAGGGGAGGGACCTCAGCAGGGTATAATGCCATAGAGTGCACTCTGCAAAGCACCTTTATATAGAGGGAAGAATGCATATTGATAAACTGACAGAAGCCTGTATAGGAGGATACCATTCTCGACCATCCCGGTTCCAGGTGTGGAACTTGTGATTATAATACTTACTCTTGGAGATGTATTATATAGCCCTTGTATGAAATGTATTATCTAATGAATATCTCTCTTTTTGAGAATTCATGTGTTTTGGTTACAAGGAAGGTAGATGACTGCACAGTAAGATTGTTATAAAATTCGCATACATCCTTTATTGTTTCATTTAGCTCACAAGAGGTTAACTGTCATAGCCCTTGGCGGGATTGTATCCCCTTCCCCCCTTTTTCCCAATTGCTGTTACCAGGGCTGGCCCCCTTCTTTGTTACTGGATTTGAGTATGGCCGCTTTTCAGGATGTGTTTGGGTTTTCAGTCGAAGAGCAGGAAGAAATCTTAGCAGGCATGTCCTCTATTATGAGTCAACCAAGTTCCCAGGACCGGGAAGATTGGGACACTTTCAAGTTCATTAAGTCTAAGTTAGTTAAATTTTCCTTACACGCCAACACCTTTTGTTTGATTACCACAAAGCGCAGCGCATTCCAAGGGGTTTACGTCTACAAAAACCGCCTGGCATGTTTGCAGATGACGATAACTTCAAGTCCAAGTGGGCAGCAATTCTGAAGAAATGTTGTTTTGACTTGATGTTGCTACTCATTGGACGCTGCAAGCAAGAAGCCCAGGCACTCACGGAGGAGATTGAACGGGTAGGAGAGACTGTTAAAGCTACGCTCCCTGCGGACGCCTTTGAGGCTCGCTTAAAGGAGATAGAGGAGGAAGTGGCTGCGTTTGAGAAAAAGACTAGGGAAATCAAGATTAAGAAGTTCAAAAGGGATAGTGTGGACTATTCCAATGGTAGGGTGTATCTTTGGTGGGACCAGAATCAGCTGGGTCCGAGGAGGAAGAAAGTATCGTGGTCTAGACCACTCGAGACCATATCAGATCGTGGGACTTCGGAACCATCTGGAGCCGACAGCTCAGGGGATGAGGGTACCAGCAATCGATATTTGAGGAACAGGACAGTCCCCTTGGGCCAGCGTGATTTTTTAGACAACCGCCGGCGCCCTTACCAGAAGCGCAAAAAGAAAGCTTAATCTTGTAACATTTCCTCCCGCCTTTCGACCCCTCTATAGTCATTAAACCGGCAGACAAGGGGGGGAGGGGTGGTGGTCCTGGACAGGCAAACATATGTTAATGAGGCGCTCCGGCAACTAGGAGTCGGGACCAGTTATCGGGAAATTGGGGGAGATCCCACCCCACACATTCAAAATCTAATTAGAACGGTTTTGAATGAAGCAAGCGCTATGGGGGACATCTCTGAGGATGCCAGAATGGCATCAATGACGCCAGCCCCACGGGTTCCGGTGTTTTACCACCTGCCTAAAATACATAAGAATGTGACGCCCCCTCCTGGACGTCCCATCATTTCAGGTTGTGGGTCAGTCCTGGAACCTCTGTCCATATATATAGACTCCTTCCTACAACCAGCTGTCTCTAAGATACCTTCCTTTATTGGAGACACGGGTGCCTTCATCCAATTCAGTGAGGGCACCCATGTTGAGGAGAATTATGTTCTACTAACAATGGATGTGGCCTCACTATATACATCTATTCCTTTAGAGGAGGCAAGATATGTTATAGAGCTTACCCTGAGACAGAGGGAGAGGGCCAATCCACCAACAGAATTCTTACTTCAATTGGCGGATCTGATGTTGGAACACAATTCTTTTAAATTTCTGGATGATTATTACTTGCAGATTAAGGGGGTGGCCATGGGGTGCGCAGCAGCACCCAGTGTGGCAAACCTCTTCATGGCCAGGTGGGAAGCCACCTATATCACGGGACCAGGGAATCCATGTGGGTCTAATATTAGTAAAGTTTGTCGCTTACATAGATGATTTATTCATCCTTTATTCTGATGGAGATACAGTGGGTGACTTGTGGATGGCTCAATACCCGTGACTCCAATATCAAGTTCACGTGGCGGTTTGAGGCGAGTAGTATAGACTATTTGGACGTGACAGTATATAAAAATAATGAGAACACCTTGCTTATTCGTCCCTTCCACAAGGTCACAGACCGCAACTCTTACTTATCATATCAGTCTTTTCACCCCCCACAATGAAAGAGGAACATCCCTTATGGACAGCTTTTATGTCTTAAAAGGAATTAATCTAGAGGATGTGATTATTTGACAGAAAGCCGCTCTATTTATTTATTTATTTAATTAATTAATTACATTTTTAGACCGCCCTCCCCGTCAGACGGGCTCAGGGCGGTTTGACAACAAATTAAAAACAGTAGAAACATTATAAAAACATTAAAACATCGTATAAAAAAACCATTAAAATTGGCGGGTGTAGAATATTAAATATTAAAATGCAGCATTGTCCTGCATGGGTGGTGGAAAGGTTGACTGCCTTTCATAATAGGGGTTATCCCTCAAGAGTAACTGAGACAGCAGTAGCGAGAGCATCCTTGAGATGGAGGGAGGATCTAATGGTCTGGTCAGAGCGCCCTCAGGACCAGGGTATCAAATGGGCGATTGATTACACACCGTATTCAAAGAGGGTGAGTAATATCACTAAAAAACATTGGCCCTTAGTAAGGGAAATCCCTGGTTGTGAGAACGTCCCACTTATAGGCTATAGGAGAACAGCAAGTATTAGAGATCTAGTGGTTCATTCGGCTTTAAGATCTGCTCCTGAGATTGATTCCAGCCAGAAATTACCTGCAGGCACTTACAGCTGCGGTCACTGCGTGGCTTGTAAATATATTTTACAGGGTAATGTGGTTTTTGTGCCCGGGTCGACTAGAACTATTAAGTTGCGTTCCTTTATTATGTGCCAAACCTCAGGCATAGTATATATGATTTTGTGCCCTTGCAATATGATATACATAGGCAATTCCATCAGACCATTAAAGGTACATATCTTGGAACATGTCTCACGGATTCGCAATAAGACTCTGGAAGCCCCCCTCACGTCACATTTTTTGAAGTACAACCATGATGCTACAGTGGCAGGGTTGCATCAGCCGGCCGGGGGAGCTGGTCTGCAATGGGAACTATTGTGTAAGGAAGCTTATTGGATTCATTCCATGGGCACCTTGGCCCCAGCGGGTCTCAATAACGAAATTGTATTCAAGTGCTGCCTGGGTTAGTCCCTTTCTGGAAAGGTAAATGAGCCAGGTCAGCAAATAGTTAATCGTTAGCATATAAGCAGATTAACCCAGACGAGAGCCTTCGGGAGCGGGTTGAGAAGCAAGTTTGTATTAAACCTGTTGGTGAATAATTGTTACTCTGCGCACCATTAATTAATTAATGAGTTGCCGTGTAAGATGTGCATGATTTCCCTTGTGTAGCAACCTTGTCAGCTGCCCCTGAGGAAGTTACGGACGAAAAGCTGAGCGGAACAACTTGTCGACACCGTCTCTTCGGGCACGACTGGAAGTTTACCTTCTTTATATAGAGGGAAGAATGCATATTGATAAACTGACAGAAGCCTGTATAGGAGAATACCATTCTCAACCGTCCGGGTTCCACGTGTGGAACTTGTGATTATAATACTTACTCTTGGAGATGTATTATATAGCCCTTGTATGAAATGTACTATGTAATGAATATATCTCTTTTTGAGAATTCATGAAATGTATTATGTAATGAATATCTCTCTTTTTGAGAATTCATGTGTTTTGGTTACAAGGAAGGTAGATGTCTGCACAGTAAGATTGTTATAAAATTCTTTCGCACACATCCTTTATTGTTTCATTTAGCTCACAAGAGGTTAACTGTCATAGCCCTTGGCGGGATTGTATCCCCTTCCCCCCTTTTCCCAATTGCTGTTACCAGGGCTGGCCCCCTTCTTTGTTACCACCTGGAGGTTGGCAACCCTATGTTGTGAAACATGCTGAGCAGGTCTCAGTCTAATCAGCATCTCTGGATAGAAGAATTGGCATTTATCTTGGTGTAAAACAGACTTCAAGGGGAAGATTACAATGTGAGATTGCTGAAATGGGAGTTCATTCACAAATTCAGAAGAATGGACTCCCCCCCAGCCCGCCCTTGAATAGAGATTTAGGATTCTTATCTCACTACAGATGCTAATTTCTGCCCTACTCAGCTGCACTGTACCCTTTATACCCTTTCTCTTCGCTTCACCCTTCCCACCTTCTGACTGGGATAGAATGGCTGAGGAATCTCCATTCCTACTCCTAAGTGAAGAAAGGAGCTCTGACTTTCAAAAGCTCATATCCTGATAATCTTGTTGGTCTCTAAAGTGCCGCTAGACTTAGATCGTGCTGTTCTCTGTGTGTACGTGGCTTTGAGTTCCATGCTGGAAGGAAGATGGGAGGGAAAGAATCTATGTAAAGTTATGATTTTTTGTGTACTCCAGCGGGGAGTTCTGTGGCTAGGGAACTTACTTCACACGTGTTCCTGGATCCAGAGAAGGATCAGGGCCTTTGTCCCTGACTTCCAGCAAGCCCCTGGTTCTTTCTGAGTACTGCTGGTGCTATGATCCTCGGGAATGTTTGCTGATAAACTGAAGCCAGCAAAGCTTCCCGTCTTCTGGTTTCAATCAATAGCAGAGCCAGAAATCTGGGAGTCTGTTTTTACTTTAAGTCTTCCCATAGTTGTCGGCCAGCAAATATAAAAACTTACTGTTGACCCACTTATACTACACGTGTGTACTTAATCTGTTACAGTAAGAAATATTAAATAGTTGTCAAAAAAATTCTGAAAAACAAAATTATGTCCGTAACCAAACAAACGAGTCAGTTCATCATCAGGTTTTCAACCTTTGGCCTGCTTGGTACATGTCTGCTTTCTGACTTCAGAAGAGATTAAAAATGTGAGTTTTATTTTCTAGCAGACTTGCTCGGATCCTGAAAACTGGAGGACGTGGCTTCTTTTATTGAGTCAAGCCATCACATTTTAGGTTTTCCTCTTTTCCTACTGCCTTCCACTTTTCCTAGAATGAAAGCAGCGCAGGCTGCTTTTGGAGATCTTTCATTCATAGGGTCACCATAGGTCGCAGGCGACTTGAAGGCACACTAATTTAGAAGGGGCTTAGACGTATTGAAAAAGGAGAGGTCCATCGGTGGCTAGTAGCAATGACAGCTAACCAGAGCCTCCAATTTCAGGGGCAATCTACCTTAAGTTCTTGTTAGTGGGGGCAGCTACCTGGGAAGGCTTCGGCCTTGGTGTCCACCCTGCTTGTCGATCTTCCAGAAGCAAATAACTGGCTGGTGTGGAAACCCCGGCGCTAGCCTGGATGGCCCTTTTGTCTGATCCAGAAGAGCTATCCAGACCTTTCTTTAACTGAGATTCTAGATAGCCACTGCCAGCAGCCAGAATAGGCTGTGCTGAGAGTGAGAGGGAACAGTGGCCTGGCTTGGATTCAGGCAGCTTCATATATTCAAAACTATGTTCAACCAGCTCTTTCCTGGGTCTAGCTGCCAGCTGATGCTCAGCCTAAAAATCCAGCAAATCCATTTGCTCTCTGGCCTCTCCTTCTCCTCCCCTCTATGGTCTCCTCCTCTTCTGTTGAAATCTCTGTTGAGATTGTTAGCAGCCTCCCTCTGAATTGCCACATACACCGGAGGCACCTTGCAGGCGAATCGCAAATAACGCGGACTGAAATTAATTCACAAGATTGGGCAACTCAGTACATTGGGTGCAATGTCTGCCTGCCTGGCTCAGAAATGCAGGCTGGATTCAGAAGTTCACATGATCACCTGAGATTGTTTGGCCTTGATTCTGAAACACAAATCTGGCAGAAATAACTCTTGCCAGGGCTTTTTTTCAGCTGGAACTGCTGCCAGCCCCCCCCCCCTCCTGTTATGGAGCTTGCTATGAACTGCGCCAGTTTCCTGCCTTGCTGTTTTGAAGCTCTGCCAAAGACTCTGTTAGGGGCAGCACTGCCCATGCCTGCTTCCTACCTCTCTGCTGTTATGGACTGTGTTACCTGTGCCTGTTTCCCACCCCCTTGGGCACCTACCTCACCTGGGCCCAGAGCCATGCCACTAGCAGCACAGTGCCAGCCGGAGGGACCCTCCGCAAGCCTGGCCAGGCACCCCCTGGTCAGTTCCCACAGGGAGCCCCTTGCAGGACGATCACTGGGCCTGCCCTTGCCACTGGGCAGCCTGCCAGCCGGCCCACGAAGCGTGCCAAGGGAGAAGCCATGTTCTCAGGCAGCAAAGAACCACCAAGGACACTTTACTCTGAAGCTGCCATTTCAAGACCAGCTCCTGTCACCTCCACGGAGCCCAGCCTCACCCTGATACGCAGATCGCTGGCCACAGCCCCGGGACGGAAGAGATGTGCTGGCCGAACAAAACAGACAATGGATTCATATTGATGCGCCCGTCAAGCACTGACATTCCAAGCAGATCCCATCAGTACCACCCGGCTTCCTGTCAAATCTAATCAACCCGCCCGGCACTCCCTCCCCTCCTTTGTTTACTCTTCCCCAGGTGTCACCATCACACAATTAGACTCTAAAGTGGCCCATTAGCGATAGTTATAGGACCATCAAGCTTTTGTTCCCCCTCCTGAGAACTACATGGAAGGCCCCTGCCCCAGGGTACATTTTTGGCTATTTAAGCAGGCTCTGCCTGGCACTCGGTGCTTGGTGCCGTGCCCAGGGCCTGGCGCCATGCTCAGCCAGGCGCTGCGCCCCATCCCCAACCCAGATGGCACTGTACATGGCCCCCCAACCTCGCTGCTGGAATCTCTGCTCCTCACCGTGATCAGGTAATGTATTGCCTCTATTCCATCAATCTCAAGTGGGTTCCTGCTAATGCAAATGTCTCTGTAACTCTTTCCAACTTTTATTTTTGAGTTCTTGTATGTCTGCTGTATGTAAGTGCTATGTCAGGCATATGCCACACTTTTAGTAAACATTATTTATTTGAATATTAGCCTCCTCTCTCTTGTCTGAGTGATCTGATAGACTGACTCTGGTATATATTGGTTAAAGATCTGCGCTAGCTCAAGCCAAACTGCTTGCTAATTTCCCCATAAAAAGCAGTTCTGGTAAAAGAACGCGGTGGGATGGAGTTCCGGAACCTCTTGAAAATGGTCACATGGCTGGTGGCCCCGCCCCCTGATCTCCAGACAGAGGGGAGTTTAGATTGCCCTCCCGGAGGGCAATCTAAACTCCCCTCTGTCTGGAGATCAGGGGGCGGGGCCACCAGCCATGTGACCATTTTCTCTGAGGGCATCCCACTGAGTTCCACCACCTCTTTCCCCAGAAAAAAAGCCCTGACTCTTACCATATATGGAATGAGAAATGCCAGATGTTCAAGCTGGATTCAGAAAAAGAAGAGGCACTAAAGATCATGTTGCAAATTTACAATGGCTAATGGAACATACCAGTGAATTTCAGAAGAAAATCAGCCAGTGTTTTATAGATTACAGCAAAGATTTTGACTGTGTGGATCATGAAAAGCTATGGAGAGTGTTAAAAGAAACGTTTTGATGTGCAACCTGTACTATGGACAAGAGGCTACTGTCAGGACAGAATATGGGGAAACAATGGTTTCCAATTGGCAAGGGTGTCAGACAAAGATGCATATTATCTCCTTACCTGTTCAACCTCTATGCAGAGCATATCATAAGGAAAGCTAGATTAGATCTAGAAGAAGGTGGAGTGAAAATTGGTGGGAGGAACATTAATAATTTGAGATATGCAGATGACACCATGTTACTGGCAGAAAATCATAAAGGAGTAACTACTGATGAAGGTTAAAGAAGAAAGCACCAAAGCTAGATTACAGCTGAACAGGGGTCATTTCGTAGAAAAAGAGCTGGAGGAATTCATTAGCATAACTCATTAGCATAACTCATTCGCATATGCCACTCCCCTTTACAGCACCAGAAATGTGTCATTAGCATAACTGATTTGCATATGCCACGCCCCCTGACATCACCTATCCTGGCTGCTTTGGGCCCAATCCTGGCCATTCAGGGCTGAAATTGGGCCCAAAGTGGCAAAAAGGGGCTGAAAATGGCCAGAAAGGGGCCCAAAATAGTCAGGACTGGGCTGCTGCTGAACAAGAGAGTGATCCACCACCCGTCAGAGGCCTGATCTGGGCCGTTTCAGCCCCAATCCAGGATGAAACGAGCCCAAAATGGCCGAGAGTCAGGTAGGCTGGGCCACCTGACGTGACCTCTTTGGGGAACTGCCAGAACGGCATTCCTGCGCATTCCCCCTCGAAATGAGCCCTGCAGCTGAATATCAAGAGGACAAAAGTAATGATTACTGATGAATGACAGTTTTAAAGTTGACAATGAGGAAAGTGAAATTGTTCAAGATTTTCAATTCCTTTGCTCAATCATCAACAAAAAGGGAGACTTCAATGAAGAAATCAGAAGAAGATTGCAATTTGGAAGAGCTACTGTGAGGGAACTAGATAAGATCCTTAAAGATCCTTTTCTGCCTTGGCACCTGCCTGGTGGAACTCTCTTCCAGCTGAGATCCAGGCTGTGCGGGACTTATTGCAGTTCCGCAGGGCCTGTAAAATGGATATGTTCCGTCAGGCTTATGCCCGAGGTGATGGAGGTAATTTTCCTCTGGCTCCTCCTGCTTGCATGGTTTGGTAGATCTTTGTCCACCTAACGCATTGCTGACTACAGTTACAGCATTTTAAATATGTTTCATGGATGCCATCAATTTGTGTGTACAATTTAACTGACGTTTTAGATTTTTAGATAAGTTTTATTGGTACATTAATTATATCTATATTATATTCTATTACTGTTGTAACCTGCCGTGAGCCTGCTTGTGAGGAGGGTGGGCTATAAATAGTATATAAAGATGTCTCTCTGGGGGCTGAGATAAAAATAATCCAGACTATAGTATTCCCCACTACTATGTATGAGTGTGAAAGTTGGACAATGAAGAAAGCTGACGGGAAGAAAATTGGTTCATTTGAAATGTGGTGCTGGAGGAGAGTTCTGCGGATACCATGGACAGCCAAAAAGACCAATAAGTGGGTACTAGATCAAATCAAGCCTGAATTCCCCCTAGAAGCTAAAATGACAAAACTGAGGCTATCGTACTTTGGCCACACCATGAGAAGACAAGATTCTCTTGTTAAAGTCAATAATGCTAGGAAAAGTGGAAGGCAGTAGGAAAAGAGGAAGACCCAAAACGAGATGGCTTGACTCAATAAAAGAAGCCACGTCCTTCAGTTTGCAGGATCGGAGCAAGTCTGTCAATTATAAGACATTTTGGAGGTCTTTCATTTAGTCACCACAGGTCGGAGGCGACTTGATGGCACATAACACATATGACAAATTTATTTGTTGCCTTTCCAGTATTCATTTCGCATTCATTCATAATTCTTTCAACAGCCCTGTAAGGAACGCCCTGTAATTATCTCCATAATGCAAACATGGGAGAGGGGATGGGCTGAGGGAGATCTTGGCTGAGTGAATTCATGTCTGGCGTAAGATCCAAATCTGGGGCTTCCTTGTGCGTGCTACGCCAGCGAATGTCACCTCTACACTCTCCCTGATTTATGCTGAAGAACGGAGAGTCAACAAAAACCTCTTTTGGGTTAATGTGTTTCAAAATCCCATCTGGAGAAGGTGGAGCTAGGAAGGGCTTCTATATCTAAAGGGCTCCAAGCTGTCCCCCTCTCTCTCTTTCAATTCTCCTTTTTGATCCCGCAGCAGAAAAAATGGTGAGGGAACTGCGCTTTCACAACCATTATTTTCAAAATTGTTGCTGTCATCCGGTGCAATAAAACAGAAGCCTCCCTTTCTCTGTAAAACTTGCAGATTCTCTTGTGATTAGCCTGAACATCTACTTTCTGGTCAGCAGTTTTTTTTTTGGGGGGGGGGAATCAATATTTTATGGTTCTTAATCTTTGTTGTTTGCCTAGTGAGTACAGAATATTCAGAAGATAATTTTATTGCCTATGCTTTAATCTTTCTAGTACTGTCTTTGGTATTTTGTAACATGTCTGTAATATTCTTGTTTTTGTGAGCGGTGTTCATTGTGGAGTAAGTTTTCCTTCTGGGTTAATAGAAAACCAACATTAATGTCTCTGTTTTATTCTATCCTCATGTGTTTTTTTCCTAGACATCTTACACAGACAAGGGTGAGAAGGTAAGAACAAAACATTATTAAAGACTTATTCCCTCGGGCTTTGTTTGTACTCTTATAGTGAAATCCTAAGCAGAGTTACTCCAGTCTAAGCCCATTAACTTCAACGGGCTTAGACTGGAGTAAGTCTGCTTAGGATTTCACTGTTAACGCATCACATCGGGTGTTAATGTTTTATGACACCAATTTGATTGTTTAGGTGAATCGGTCACATTCCGGTGAGAAACACTCTTGCATAAAAAGTGCATATTAGTGAAAGCTTTGTCTTTTGATCTGCAAGATGGATCTGTTTCCTGTGTCGTGACATGTAGTTTTTAAACAGAAGCAAATTTTCTCACACACTTTGGTTGTTTCTCATGTTACGCAGGGCAAGCCTGAGTTTCAGGTCCTTTTTGTGCAGCTATAATGTGCTTTAAACTCATGTTCGCACTTCAGAATCTTACGGGAACTTTTAAAACTTCCTGTGTCTACACTTCCAAACACAGGGATGGGTCCTGACTCTCTCACGCTTATCGGGGGAGTCCTTCCATAACTGGAAAACTTTTTCCAAGTGTGGAAGATTCCACTCTAAGAGGAAAACTCCTTCTGTTAAGAGAAGGTCACTCTTGGTCAACTCGTAATATGTGTGAAGAGGCCTTCGAACTCTACCATAGAGTAGACTATGGAGTAAAGAGTAACTTTCCTCTGTCCTAGACTGAATTGCATGGGTCTGTGTCCTTTAAAGTTAGTTGGTTTAGGATTGCACTCTGTTTAGGATTGCACTGTAAAGCTGGTATTCCATTGTGTGGCTTAGTAACATTCTGATATTTGACTGGTTTGTGTACAAAAGGAATTTTTAACCGTGCTTCAAATCAATACAGAGTGTAATATGATTTCTCCCCAAGGCTAATAATACTTGAAAAGCGCTTGGGGGTTTGACTGAAATTTACCCCCTTTAACTTTGAGGAAAGTGTCCTAAATTTGCAATCTTATTGTGACCTCTTTTAAAAATAATGTGGTCGCAAAAGATGATGCCATAGGCATGCCCTTTATTTGACATGCAGATGCAAACAGTAACCAAATCAAGGTGACGATCTGCAGGGAGGAAGTTTCATTGGGAAAAAGAGAACGTTTCCAGATAAATCTCGTCTGGGATCAGAGAGGAAGTAGGCATCACATCCTGTACAGCAAGAGAAAAAAAATCCTTTTTGAAAAATGTTGCAAGGGGAAGAGAACAACCAGGCATTGCAGGCTTTCTAATCTTTTACTCTTTAACCTGTCCCCTCTGTAGAGACTGGGAAACATTTTCAAGGATAATTAACATTTAGCACAGCAAGGTTATCAAAATACTTGTGAATTTAAGTATTGATGAGGAGTGGAAAGTCCCTCTTAAAAAGTCAGGGGCCACTGTTTGTCCACTCCCGATCCAAACATTAAAGACAAGTTGTCCACTTTGGTTGGGCATTACCCTGCTGTGAACCCATTGATAATTTTGCAGTTTTTGTTCTTAACCAAGCCCATCTATGAATGATGAAAAATATGCAGATCCGTCCTTTCCTCTGCAATGGAAAGGGGTTGGTTGCATCATCTGGCTGGGATTGATTTAGACTGTAGTCCAAATTCCTTCTCCACAATGGATTCGCTCCCCAGATGGGAGGGCAAGAATGAGGAACTCCATATCTTTGTTGCTGAAACAAGCGCCATTCCAATTAGGTTGTCCTGTCACTCCTGGACCCTGTCAGTTCTGTTGTGGGCCCCAAGCTGCATCTGTTCACCCCGTAAACACACTCACACACACAGATCTGATTTCTTGAATCGCAGAGGAGACAGCTCAGATGTGGAGAGTGGTCGCATTGTACATGAAAGAAAGGGGGAAAGGCAGTCTTCAGCGTCTTTCCAAAAGGAAAAGAAGGGTGGTAGTTTACCTTGGAGGGGTTTCCGAGCAGCTAAGACTCATCCTTGGAGCTTGTGCCACAGCTGGCCATGTCCAGTGGGGATGGGGCTACCAACTTCCAGGCGAGGCCTGGGGTTCTCCTGGAATTACAGCTGATCTCCAGACTATAGAGACCAGTTCCCCTAGAGAAAATGGCAACTTTGGAGGGTGAACTCTAGGGCATTGCAGCCCCACTGATCTTCCTCCTTCAAACTCCACCTCTCTCATCACTGCCCTCGTATATCCAGGAATTCCCTGAGCCAGAGTTGGCAAACTTAGTGATTTCGGATCTTGCAAGAACTGGAGTTGGGTGGCATGGCGGGGGGTGGGTGGGTGGCGCACAGGTACGTTGCGGCTGCAAAGGTGCAACTGCAGCTTCATGACAAGACGGTCCTTTCCTCCCCTTCAGCATGAAAAAGGACGGTTCCTCCGCTTCCATTCTCTGACATTCTGGGTGGGAAATGCAAAGCAGGTAGGTGTGCCAATCAGCTCTGCCCAGGGGTGCCCGGCCCAGAGGTGGGTGAGGGTGGGGGCCGAGTCCCATGTCATCATTTTGTTTGAAGGAGGGAGCGGGGAGGGCCATGCTGTCCTGGCAGTTTTCTGATTGGAGCCGAGGAGGGGGAGGCATTCCTGGCAGGAGGAATTCCCTAAGCAACCTGCATTCAATTAAGGGCCTCTCTGTATAGTTAGCACATATAGAACGTCACACTGGTGTGATCTTTGGACTACTAACGCATGATTGAAATCAAGTTACTGAGATCTGCCTTGATAAGCTGGTTTATTGAGAGGCCCGTTGATGGGGTGGGGGCCCACAGGGCCAAACACACACAACCCCTAAGGGGCAGCTTCCCGCCTTCAATTCTTGCATAAGAAGCTGGTCCAAAGACCGTTTCCAGTGTGGCGTTCCGCGGAGAGCCATGTGCTGTTTTTAGAACATTCTCCAGCGTCTGCTGGAATGCAGGTTATGTCGGAAATTGGACAGGCCAGGTAATAGAGGCAAGGCAGATGGCCCCTTGACAGGCCAAGGATCATTCAAAAGAGCCCCTCGTATTATCCAGGAGGAGCCAGGGTGGGCTTTGGGGAGAAGTAAGCAGAAGAGCCAGGGTTCCAGAATTGTTTTGTTGGAAAATAGTAAGGAGTCCAGTAGCACCTTTAAGACTAACCAACTTTATTGTACCATAAGCTTTTGAAAGCCACAGTATCCTTCAGGTAAGTATCTGATTTACATAGAAATTTATATAGAAATTTGTATAGAAGAATTCTTAGTTTAAATATATTTTGTCCAGAGGTACCGCCTCAGGGGCGGCTTCAACACCAAATAGCCGCTTGACTATTCCCATATTATACGGTGCATCTGATGAAGAGAGCTGTGGCTCTCGAAAGCTGATGATGCATCTGATGAAGAGAGCTGTGGCTCTCGAAAGCTTATGCTACAGTAAAGTTGGTTAGTCTTAAAGGTGCTACTGGACTCTTGTATTTTGCTACTACACACTAACATGGCTAACTCCTCTGGATACTGTACTGTGGTGCTTTTGAATTATTTGATGTTATATATTTGGTGGTGAAGCTGCCCTTGAGGAGGTGCCTCTGGACGAAACATCAGGTCACCTACCGGCCCGGAATGTCGGACAGATGGGCGATGTCTTGGGTGACCTGTTTACATTTCACACCACCTGCAAAATAAGCAGCACGCCATAAGTATATTTAAACTAAGAATTCTTCTTTACAAGTTTCTATATACATTTCTATGTAAATCAGATACTTACTTGAAGGATACTTACTTTTGACGTCCATCCTGGATCTACACTGTACCTGTCGAATTAACTGGTTAGTTCCGCTATACAGGAGACTTTTGTTTTGATCTTTGGACGTTTGGAATAGAGCACCTACTGTATTCTTACCGTACATGAATTGCATTGGTTTATTATTGGCAGTTACCATATTTGAATATAACTGTATGACTCTTATGTTTATTGATTGAACAATTGATTAGGCATATAGCCCTTTAAGAGAATGATTCTATGATATTAAATGCTTTTCACTGGGTATAATTGCATTTCTCCTCCTGTGGTTTACCACTTCTTTGCACCAGTACTTTTGAGGAGGACAGCCTCTTCTTTTTTCAGTTTCTCTGTCAAAATCTGGTGGCAAATAGCAGGAGCCTGGAAGAACCGGGGGTTTGCTAGTGTAGTGGCAGAAAAAGCCTCTTGTGAGATTCTCTCTCATAGAGGCATTTTTTCTCAGTCAAGGTAACAAAAATTGCTTAATGCAGGGTAGCTGTTTTTCTTGCACTGGTCAATGAATCTAATGGCAGTTGTGGTCAACGAAGGGGCAAAAGATCCAGAGGACTTAGCCATGTTAGTCTGTAGTCGCAAAATAATAAAAAGTCCAGTAGCACCTTTAAGACTAACCAACTTTATTGTAGCATAAGCTTTTGAGAACCACAGCTCTCTTCGTCAGATGCATCTGATCATCAGATGCATCTGATGAAGAGAGCTGTGGTTCTCAAAAGCTTACGATGCATCTGACAAAGAGCTGTGGCTCTCAAAAGCTGACGATGCATCTGACGAAGAGAGCTGTGGTTCTCAAAAGCTGACAATGCATCTGACGAGGAGAGCTGTGGTTCTCAAAAGCTGACAATGCATCTGACGAGGAGAGCTGTGGCTCTCGAAAGCTTATGCTACAATAAAGTTGGTTAGTCTTAAAGGTGCTAAAGAGGCAAAAGGCTTTGGTCGCTGCTACAGAGCATGCTTATTGTATGTGAGTATACATATAGAGACTCAGTCTGACACTTAAGTAGCTTATGCTACAATAAAGCTGGTTCGTCTTAAAGGTGCTACTGGACTCCTTACTATTTTTCAGTCTGACACAAGGCTTTTCCTGACACTACACCGTTCTTTTTCACCCTACTACTCATTCCTCAGACACAGTGAGCTTCATAACTCAGCCAAGATTTGAACACAGGTCAACACTATCCATTAGATTGACTGGATCAGATGCATGCAGTTGATCCCCAGGAGCTTTATTGCAGGCCATTGATATTTGAGTTTAGCAAAAAAGGTACTGGGAAGCCCTGTTTGCAAAGGGATTAAATGAAAAAAATGCTTATTGACAGAGAATGACAATTAGAGGGTTAGAGGGTTTTTTTTTAATAGAAAAATGAAAGGCCTTTTCCACCAAAACTTTCTTTTCCCCAACTGAAAGGATTTTAAAGGGTAAGAGATAGAGAACTGTAGAGTTAAAGGTGTAGAGCTACACCTTTAACTGAGCCCTGCTGTGCAGAAATTCAGCAGACGAGGCTTCTTCCATCCCTTCCCTCTTCTGCCATGAACCGATGAATCTGCTTCACTCCTACCTTCCAGGCTGCTGTTAAAGATACAAGAGCAGAGCCCGAAAACAAGTTGGCAGGCTGGGAGGGGTGGCTCTGTAGTCGCCTGTAGCTCAGCAAAATATTCAGAGGCCTCTGCTTTTCAAACGTGTCCCTTCCTTCCGTGTTGACTGAGTCCGTGTGCTTCTGCTTGTGCGTTTCAAAGGCAGCGTCGTTTTATTGCAACAAAATGGGCTTTGAAGAACTGGCCTACAGAGGCCTGGAAACAGGGAGCCGAGATGTGGTATCACACGTCATCAAGCAGGACAAGGTACGTGGCCACTTCCCTCGGCGGTGTGCTTGGGTCCCGTCTCTGTAAGAGAAGCCCTGCTGGGCAGACACTTGGCCTTGATGCTAGTCAGGGCTTTTTTTCTGGGAAAAGAGGTGGTGGAACTCAGTGGGTTACCCTCGGAGAAAATGGTCACATGGCTGGTGGCCCCGCCCCCTGAGCTCCAGACAGAGGGGAGTTGAGATTGCCCTCCACGCTGCTGGAAAGGCGTGGAGGGCAATCTCAACTCCCCTCTGTCTGGAGCTCAGGGGGCGGGGCCACCAGCCCATGTGACTATTTTCAAGAGGTGCCGGAACTCCATTCCACTGCATTCCATCTGAAAAAAAGCCCTGATGCTGGTGACTGTTACTGCAGGATGCTTTCACGCACATTGGACGATGCGCTTGCAGTGCCCTTCCGCAGTCGTTTATAACTGGACTTTCCTGTCTTGCCCTCACCTGCTTGGCTGTCGGCTGCAGGAAACAGTTCAAGTGTCAAAGGAGATAGAAGGCTGGCGTTTGCCACTGCCTTGCCAAGAGGTGCCAGGAGAGAGAGGGGATGAGACGGGCATCAGTCAGTGGTTACACCATTGGCTTTGAGAGGTACAGTGGCCTGGGGGTCAGAGCAGTCTTATCCACAAAGAAACTTGCCCTGGGGCCTGTGCTGGCCTCCCCCCCCCCGCCCCGAGCTGGAGAACCCCCAATCACACAGTCACAGTGGGCAGCAGTGGCTTCAGAGCAATCAGTTTGTTCTGGACGACTCTGGTCAGACCTGATTCAGATATAAGCATACGCTTAAGAAGCCCTGAACATCTGGTTAGCTTTGCTGTATCAAATCATTTTAACTCCTGGCAAGAGGTACACCACAGATAACGTTCTACATTCCTTACTGTGTATTGTACACAAGTAATACAATTATGGAATCTCTGCTTCCATTCTAAGCCTTTATTAATAAATCATAATTATTTGGCAATCTTAGTATCAACTCAAATCAACGGAAAATCCATTATAAAAGCTACATAGATCATTCAAGGAGAACGATTACACGAGTCCAAAAAAGTATCTTGCCCAAAGATGTGAAAGTCACAGCCAAGGAGCCCCTTCTAAGGGGAAGCTCCCGATAGATTCCTCTTGCCTTATTTATCGATTTTCAGAGCTGTCTCCTTACAATGGCTGTCTGTCTCACTTCAAAGGGGACTCACATTCTTGGATAACTTATTGTTTAACTTCAAACACCAGACAAGGTTATCGATATTTGAAACATCTCCTTAAAATATATACAAAATAGTTCATTCTTGCTACTTGTTATCTTTACCAGGGCTATGTAAAAATAGCGATTACAAGTTTCTCATGCATATGAATATCTTTCGGCCCTCAACCAATACATCTATTCTTGAGTAATATTTGCCAGCAGGGCTTTTTTTCAGGGGGAACGCGGTGGAATGGAGTTCAGGAACCTCTTGAAAATGGTCACATGGCTGGTGGCCCCGCCCCCTGATCTCCAGACAGAGGGGAGTTGAGATTGCCCTCTGCGCCGCTGAGCAGCACGGAGGGCAATCTAATCTCTCCTCTGTCTGGAGATCAGGGGGCGGGGCCACCAGCCATGTGACCATTTTCTCTGAGGGCAAGCCACTGAGTTCCACCACCTCTTTCCCCAGAAAAAAAGCCCTGTTTGCCAGCGTCTATGAAGTTAGACATTCCTGCCATTCCCAGACACCTAGGCCTTAATACACTGTATATTGTGATACGAGTCAGACACGAGGCCCTGCAACTGTGTTACTCCTCTGTTTTGTGCCCCTCTCCAAGCTTGTGCGATTCTAGACCTTTGTGCAATGTCTAGTTATGAGGTGGGGCTAGCCCCGTTTCTGGGGGCAAAGGCATCAACTATGATTTCCTTGGTCATATCCAGCAACTCTTTGCCTATAGATCAAACTGTATCCATGACAAACTGTGGGTTGTAGGGAGGGAGGCTTTGACTGCTCTACAGCTCATGCTCTCTGGCTGCTGCCCTGAAGCTGCCCCAGTTCTGCACCCAGTGATCAGGGCAGACGGGGAGGCAAAAACGGCCCTGGAACAACCCTGTTGGGCTGAGAGACAGTGATCGACCCACGGTCAACCAGAGAGCTTCATGGAAGAGTCGGGATTTAACTGGGGTCTCCAAGATCCACGTCCAGCACACTTACTGTTGTGCTTCACTGGCTGAATTAAAGAAAATGAACATGCTGTTGTTATTACATTTCCAGATTATTTTTGTCTTCTCTTCGGCTCTCAACCCGGGAAATCAAGGTAAATGTAGGCTCCTTAGTCCAGCCATAGAGTGACTTGTAAGATGGCAAAATCCTGTTTCAAGGGGGGGTTTCAACCCGTTTCAAGGGGGATTTTCCATTGTCTTACATGCTGATATATATTTTAAATTGTTTCTGATTTTATAATGTTTGCCCTAGGGAGTCAGGTATCTGATTGCCCTAGGGAGTCAGGTTTCGCGGGGGATAAAAATAATCCATCAACATGACAATTAATTTAATAAGTAAAGGCAGGAAGGGACGTATGCCATGCAAATCAGAACATCCATTAGGAAAAAAAGATTCTGTGATGGAACAAAATAATCAATTTAGGTAGGCTTTGCATCTAATTGTTTGTTTTGTAGAGTTTATTTGGCTTCCAAGTATCAGAACAGAAAAGATTAGCCCTTTTTTTTTAATTTTCAAGGGTTAGCTCACCAGAAGGAAGGGGAGGGCTTGCTGATTTGGAATCAACATTTGTCGTGGTGGTGGGCAGCAACAATAAAATCCCAGGCACAAACCCTTCTTCAAAATTCATGTAGCTCATCTTTGATGCTTTAAAAACATCTAAGTTGTCCCGGAGGACCGAGCCTTCCATTTGCAGTGGAGGCCGTCTAGGTACCTGTGCAAAGTGACTAGGAAGGCATGAAGGCAATGACCCTCCCGTCCCTTCTGTTCCAAGGTATACTGGCTCTGAACATGGAGGTTCCATTTTTCATAACTAATCGCTTCCGATAGGTTTCTGCTCCCTGAAATCACCTCCTGTACCTTCTCCTCTCTCTCATTGCGCAGAAATGGGAGCGCATTTAGTGAAGCACGGAGACGGCGTCAAAGACGTTGCCTTTGAAGTGGAGGACTGCAATTTCATTGTGCAAGTAAACCTCCAGTGAAGAATTCTCCCTTTTAACTCTGAACCTTGCTACCAACGTGCTTAGCCCATTCAACGTTCTTTCTTTCCCTGTCAGAAAGCAAGAGAACGGGGAGCCTTAATAGTGAAAGAGCCTTGGATAGAGGAAGATAAATTTGGGAAAGTGAAATTTGCTGTTGTTCAGACGGTAAGACGGGGAGGGGACCTGTCCTTTTAACTGAACTTTGAAAAGTCCAGTAACCCAAAATATAACATTTCTACAGAAAAAGCCCTGCCCCAAATCCTTACAACAGCCTGTATTATTATCCCATATTAGAGAGCAAAACAACTGTGCTTCCGCTTGACTATTATCTTCTCTCTTTGCTGGCGCCACAAGCAGAGCTCGGTTTTTAAAGTTAGAGAGCCAATTGGACTCCGATTTGCCTTGGGAATCAGTGGCCACTTTTTCATCTCTTGGGATATTTGTGCTTTTCACAGCTGAAAACAGGCAGAAATGCCCCCAGTGTAGCCTTCCCTTATCCTGTTTCCACTCTGGGAAAAGAATTCCTAGCCTCTTGGATCCCTTCCCTCAAAATATTTCAAGTGGGAAAGGTAAGGGAGCAGATTGAGCCAGCTCTGAGCTGTGGCGAGCCCTTCCTCGGGACAAAACACCACCCACGAGGACCACCAGCTATTTTTTTTTACTTGCATCCTGCTTTTCAGTCCTGAGAGATGCCTTTTCCCAAAGCAGTTTACAAGCAAAGAATAATTAAAAATACGTCAAGTCCCAGAGCAAATCCCTCCTGACTCTCATCACTGCAGATGGGCCCAATTGGTCCCTTAGTGGTGCTGGCTCTTGAAGTAGTGGAGGATTCAGCAGATGGCTTTGGAAGCAGAAGGGAGGGAAGCCATTCGTGGTGTCATTTGCATCAGCTTCCCCCATGAGCCAAGTGGGTGCTGACTTGGGTGCCAAAGCAATGGAATTACTCCCATTTCCCAGAATAGTATTAAAGCTGCGCCATGTATCTCCCTCTGTCTAGTATGGTGACACCACCCATACCCTGATTGAGAAGCTGGACTACAAAGGCCTTTTCTTGCCCGGTTTTGAGCCACCTCTCTTCAAGGATCCACTGCTGAAAAGTCTGTAAGTACCAAGACAAAATGGCGGACTGAGACCCACTCCACGTGCCTGAAGTGGAAGCACAGCTGGACTTGCCATGAAGTACCAGCATGTCTTGGCTTGTTCTGGAAGGTGACTGATACAGTGAGGCATTCCCATGTTGGAATTTAGGAGCAGAACAGTAGATGTGTCTGATCTCATAAGACACCAGCAGTCACAACTCCCTTGGAATAACAATGGCCTGCTCTCTAAAAGAAACTTCCCACTCTTCTTTTTCCCCTTGCCAGGCCACAAGGAGGGCTGAATTTCATTGACCACGTTGTGGGGAACCAGCCTGACCAGGAGATGGTGCCGGTGGCAGAATGGTGAGAAATGCAGCTGAATGTCAGTGGTGGTGTAAAGTGTTCTTAAGTCATATCGATGGAGGCCCAGGTCACGGCGGTTGCCAAGTCTGCATTTTTCCATCTTCGTCAGATCAGGCAACTTGCCCCCTACCTGACGCCCCAGGACCTGGCTACAGTGATCCATGCAACGGTCACCTCCAGGCTAGATTACTGTAACTCACTCTACGCTGGGCTACCCCTGGGCCTGATCCGGAAACTACAACTGGTCCAGAATGCGGCGGCACGGGTCCTGACTGGTATACCTTACCAGTCACACATCACACCTGTCCTGCGCCAGCTGCACTGGCTTCCAGTTGAATTCCGAATCAGGTTCAAAGTGTTGGTTCTTACCTTTAAAGCCCTGAGTGGGTTGGGACCGGCATATCTTCGGGACCGCCTCTCCCTGTACGTTCCCCGGAGATCGCTCCGATCAGCGAATAAATATTTACTTGTGGTCCCCGGCCCTAAGGAAGCCCGCCTCGCTTCAACCAGGGCCAGGGCTTTTTCAGTCCTGGCCCCAGCCTGGTGGAACGCTCTGTCAATGGAAACCCGGGCCCAGCGGGACATATTATCGTTCCGCCGGGCCTGTAAGACAGAGCTGTTCCGCCAGGCGTTTGGTGATTGAAGGGGGCGGTGCCATGTCGGCCTCCCACCTTTGGGGTGGGGAAGGTTCTCCCCACCACTGCACCTTGTTAATTTGTTTTATTATTTGTATATTGATTTTAGTTTTGTTTTTATCAATTTTAACTGTTCACCGCCCAGAGCCCCTGGGATGGGCGGTATATAAATTGAATAAATAATAATAATAATAAAATAGCTGACTTGTGGTGACCCCTGATGGGGTTTTCAAGGCAAGACACTAACAGTGGTGGTTTGCCATTGCCTGCCTCTGCTCTTCGTTGGAGGTCTCCCATCCAATTACTAACCTAGACCGACCCTGCCCAGTGCAGAGATCTAATGGTCCTTGATCAGAACAAAGGAAAATGGGAGGCATCTGCCTAAAAGCTTATAATAAGCATTTTTTGTGGGTCTCCTCGAATCTTAGGAGACCTTAAGAGTGTGCGGAGGAGGCTGGCTTGTTCACCTGTGGTTCTCCTAGCCTTTGAAGACTCCGCAGCTCTGCTCAGAGGGGAAGGGAAGGGTGTCCCCCAGCTTAGTTGACAAGTGAGGATGGTGGTTTTATTCTCGATCTATTTCCCTCCCTTCATCTGAGCCTGTGGATGGCTCCACAACAGGCACAGCCTACCAGACTTCTGCTGTGCTGATGGCTGGCTGGAGAGAGACCCACAGACAAGGCAAATGTGATTATGAACATAACTAGGCAAATTATTACTCCCTGCCTGGTTTGATGACCCAAAGCTGCATGTCCCATAGCCTGACCCATAGCAGCCTGGCCAACCCTCATAAGGTGCTGCAGTTAATTTTGAAAGGAACAAACTGAGTGAGAACTAGAAAAATCACTGTTAGGGGGGGCTTTTGCACTTCTACCAGCTCCTCTTTGCAGTTTTTATTGATGTTTCAGCTCTTTGCCGTTCCACAGATGTTTCTGGATTTCTGGCATCTAGATTCTGACCAGAAAGTTCTTCATGAAGGACACGGCCGCTCCTAGAGAGGACCATGAATGTAGACAACCCTCTGCCTTCCTGAGCTGGAATTAAGTTTGCATTTCTTGTGTCTCCACAGGTACCAAAAAAACCTCCTGTTCCACCGCTTCTGGTCTGTGGATGATAAACAATTGCACACAGCGTTCAGTGCTCTCCGGTCAATTGTGGTGGCCAATTATGAAGAAACTATTAAAATGCCCATTAACGAGCCTGCTGTGGGGAAGAAGAAGTCTCAAATCCAGGTAAAGATGTAGATTTTTGGGGCCTGTAGCTAGTCACCTGACTGCTTCAATACAATGTCCGCCCATCCCGAGTTGATTTGTATGCTAGCTTCCTTGAAGAGAGATTAAAACTATGATATGCAGTCCAGATCCTCTCTCAGAGCCAAACTACACGATACGCCAGACATGTGTTCCTCATGTGTCAGGTCCTGCAAGGTTCCCTGGGTAGTGTTGTCTTGCAAAGAACAGCTGCTCAATGTGATTCTCCACTGGGAGAAGAGCAATGGGAGGGATTGTCTCTCTCACTTTCATAAAAGCCTCGGCTTGGGTTTTCCTCCAGGAACTTGGGGTGGGAGAGGGACTTAACACAAGGCAAGAAATCCAGGGCAGCTTTCTGCAAGAGTGGGAGAGAATCCCCGCCCCCCACTGCTCTTCTCCCTGGCAGAGAATTGCATCGTGGATTCCCTCTTTTGCAAAAAGCCGCCCTGCATTTCTTGCCTCCTGTTACATCCCCCCGCCCTGCCTCTGAGCTCCCAGAGGAAAACCCAAGCTGAGGCTTTTGGTAAGAGACAGAATCCTTCCCATTGCTCTTCCCCCAGTGGAAAATTGCGTTGAGCAGCTGTTCTTTGTAAGACTACACTACCCAGGGAATCTTGTGGGACATGACACGCACCTGGGTGTCTCGTGTGGTATCCCTCTCAGCCATGGGGTTCGTATCTCTTGCAATCTAACTTACCTCACAGGCCCAAAGGGTTTAAACCCCCATATTTGTTGCTCCTTGGAGGACATTTTATTTATTATTATTATCATCATATTTGTATTCTGCCCTCCCTGCGAGCAGGCTCAGGGCGGATAACAGCATTAAGAACATTTAAAACATTCCATGTAAAACATTTAAAAGCATCATACAAAAATATAAAAATAGCAGCACTCTTTTTCTTGATGACGGCAATAATAACAAATAGTGCAACAGTACAGTTGAACATAGCAGTAGCTTAAGAACAGTGGAGGGCAGCTCTCATAGGGAGGGGGGTAGATTTGAAAAAACTGCTTGAATTAAAGTCAGTGTGTCTGCACCTTGTCTGTGTTTCTGCTCTGTAGGAATATGTTGACTATTATGGAGGCCCTGGAGTCCAACACGTTGCTCTGAATACCTCGGACATTATTTCTTCGGTAAGTCTTCCTGGCAGTCCCCTCCACCCATCAAATATCGCCCATCGTTTGGCATGGAATGTATTATATTAACAGACTTACTTGGTTGCAGATTACGAACCTGAAAAAGCGGGGCATGGAGTTTATGTCTGTTCCCTCGTCCTACTACCAGCAACTCCGGAAGAAACTGGAATCCGCCAAGATTAAAGTGAAAGAGAACATCGACAAACTGGAGGTCAGTTGGCCGAAGATGACATTTTATTTTTTTTAGCACTATTAGCCTTGACAGGACTCTGGAGGCTTTTCCCAACATCAGCAGCTCTTTCTTCTCAGCTGTCTGAGCTGGCAGGCGAGAATGCAACAGCCCGATTTCTATCCAGGGCTCCAGGCCCAGGAGAAAGGGAAGAGATCAACCTGGCGTTGCCCACCTGGCAGAGGCTTCAACCACCGCTCCCAAACTATTATTGACTGTAAATGCTTTTAACCACTTTGCTGCTGAAATGGACCCCAAAATGGCTTACTACAACAACAGTTCAAACCAAAAGAGCATCGTGAAAAAATTCAGTGACAGGAGAATAAAACCAGAAACTGTCAGTAGGCAAAGAACATTTATCCTTGTGGATCCCCTCAGAGTCACCAGAAACTACATTCTGCACACACTCAGATAGGCGTGACGTAAACCACGTAAAAGCCATCTTGCCAATTCCAACTATGCACAGTAATGATGTCTTATCTTGAGTTGTCATCCTCTCAAAAGCGGCCACAAATCAAGCAGGACTAAAAGTGAAGCAGCCAAGAAATCCTATCGCCCACAAAGTGCGACTTTCTTGCTTCCCCCCTCCCACCACAGACCAAGATGCTATTCCTGGGGGGGGGAGTGGAACTTTGCCTCTTCACACAGCATGTTCTGTACAAGGCGCTGGAGGGCCTGTGGCCCTTTCCAAATGCACCGGCCACAACAATATTCCCCTGACGCTTGGGAAAGGAATCTGAGCCATTCAGCAAATGTCACAGAACACTGATAGCCAAGCTACAAGTGACGCCTGACACAGGTTGGACACTTGTCAGCTTCCCTCAAGTTTTGATGGGAAATGTAGGCATCCTGGTCTTGCAGCTGTAATGGAGAGCCCAGCTGTAAAACCAGGACGCCTACATTTCCCATCAAAACTTGAGGGAAGCTGACAAGTGTCCAACCTGTGTAAGCAATGTGTCACTTGTAGCTTGGCTCTGAATCTGTCAGAAGAGGGTCTGAGCAATGTTGTTTGGAACTCCTTAGCAACTCCAAATGGCGTCCAAGTCCTTGCAACATGGTGAGGGATCACCATGGCCGTTTTGAGTTGCCCAGGAAACCTCGAACACCGGCCCAGATCTGAGATGCTGCACTGCAAGATTTCAACTGCCAGTTCACAAAGTGAGCCATAACAAGAGTGGAGGGAGGAGAGGGAAAGGGGGGCAAGCAAAGAGGAACTGGAGGAAATGGTGGGCAGCAGAGGGAAGGGGGAGAAAAGCAGCAGCTGGCAAGTGCCAGGAAGTGGGCCAGCGTTTGTCTTGGGGGGAGGGATTTCCTGTCCCTCCTGAATGCCCTGTGTGTCTTTTCTAATGCTTCCTTTCCTGGTTGCTTGCAAGAAATTCTTATTCAGCAGATAGGCGAGTGGCTGTTTAGAAAACTGGTTGTAAATAAATGTGTAACACACACACACACACACACACACACACACACACAGGCTCATTGAGGAGGGGTGCCAGCAGCTGTTCCTTAGCACCAAGTGACATGCCCCATTCCCCAGGCAACTACTTTCATAAGCCTTGCTCTTGTTTCTTGCAGGAGCTCAAAATCCTAGTTGACTATGATGAGAGAGGGTACCTGCTCCAGATCTTTACGAAGCCTGTTCAGGACAGGCCAACGGTCTTCCTAGAAGTCATACAGCGGCACAACCACCAGGTTTGTCTGCCATTGGTTCTTTCCCATCTGACTTCCCCAGAGTGTTTATGGAACCTGCGAATACATTTATCGCATGGTATGTAAAAGGAGAAAACACTGCCATCTTTACCCAATTGTTACTTACAATCTGTGAATAATTTGCCTCGTGCATTTTTCTGCTCCTGTGATCATATGTTCGGTATAACTGGCCATATCCACCGTTTTGGATATTACATAGGGTCGGAATGGAAATCAGTAGACCTCATGCTAGCAGGGGGAAGACAGAGGGAATCCCGTTCCAACCCCAATGGACTATATGAAGCACGACCGCCCTTGTGCTAATTGTTCTTTGTGTTTCTTTTTGGTTTTAGGGATTTGGTGCTGGAAACTTCAAGTCTTTGTTTGAAGCTATTGAAGCAGACCAGGATGCCCGGGGAAACCTCACCATCTTGACACCCAATGGAGAATCAGATTTCATGTAATGCTTGGCCATGAGAACAATTACATTAACTTTAAGGGTTAGGATACTTTTTCCCAACAGCAATTAAAGAGTCATCAGAATAGATCCGCACCCCCCATCTTCCATAAAAGAAGAGTTAGTACAATCAGGCAGGGTTAGTTGCTAGGAATGTATCATTGATCCTAGACCCCCCCTCAGAGCAGTTTTGCAGGTGGAAATACAAATGTGCCTCCCCCTCATCTCTTCCCATTACTCTCGAAACACGGAAAGTGGAAATATGACTTTGCCTCTCAAATCGCTTGAATTTTATTACATTGTAAAGCTATCCACTGTGGTCATTTTTAAATACAATTGAGGCAAAGTGTACCACTTGGTCATCTGGAAGCAAAGTTGTATGAGAGCCAGGAGCTGAAACTTGTAGGGGAGCTTCTACAGTGCATCCCAGAATATCAGGCGTCTCAGTTTAAACTCTGCATGCAAGCTCTGACACTGGGAGACTGGTTCTGCTGTCAAACTGGTGGTCTTCACACAAGAGTTTCCATAAAGGGAAGCGAGTTCGGTGTAAACATGCCAGTCTTGCAACGTTATGAAACTCAGAACGATTTCTTCATTTCTTTGCTGAATAAAAAGATTCTGGCCATGGAGGCTGCTGCATCCTGCATCTTTGTCTTGTCAGAGGGCTGAAAACAATAAAACTACCAACTCTCGCCTCTCATGGGTTTGAAAAGCCACAAGAGAACATTCTCTGTCCTCCTCTCATTCACTGTATCCCAAGACTCACAAGAAACAAAGTAAGAGTCTCTTCAGAGACACTAGTTACCTCTGACGTTATGTCTAGAACGGACCATTGGATACTCACCGTGAAGGGTCCTTCTCCTCTGAGGAAAGGAGGACATCTTGATGGGTGATTCCCACCCTGCATTCAGGGAGGCAGGAACAAGTTTTCTACTTCCTGTCTTCCTAGTGGGAGTCACCCTTTCTTTGTTCTGGCAACTCCGAAAGCAGTCATAGCATCATAATTATGAATACAACACTCTAGAATTGAATATCAAGGAGAAAGGTGAGAACAAACATGTTAAGGGGAAACAACAGGACAAAAAATATATTTGCTAAGGTTACAGCGGAGGCCCTGCCAGTAGCCAATTCAATGAAAGTTTGTGCATCAAGGACTTCTTGCCCCGGAGCACCCCTTCTGAGTAAAAAGATGGTTGTGTTTATCTAAACCCCAGCTTTCAGCCCCAGTGGGGGCTCCAAGGTGTACACAACATTTCGTATCTTTCCATTCTAGCCACATAACAAACCCGCAAGGCTGGCCAGGCCTAGGGAATGCAAGAGGTCCAAGGCCACAGGCAGGTCTCCCAAGGAGAATGGCATGAGAATCTGGATCTCCCAGATCCCAGCCCAACACTCCAGCTGTAACGCCAAACCGTCTCTTGTTAAAAATGGTGTCATACAGGAAAGATTCCCGACAGGATGGACACAATTGTAGCAAGAACTCTCTCAGCACAGGCAATTGTAATGCTGTGGAGTCTGTTTCATGTTTTAAGTTGGTCCCGGGATACTAAAACTGGAGCAGTTCTACTCCATTCCAGGGTTTACTCATGTCTGCATGAGCTGGCGGAAGGCCTTGTGCTCTTTTCTTTGTTTCTACTGCATTAAGTTACTCTGTGCTGATTAAAAGAGATTGAGAACCCTGGGAAGGGCAGGCCCCATTCCCTGGAAGAAAAAGAGGGCATGTAGGCATCTATGGAACCAACAGGGAGAAAAAAATGGTTGTTGGGGGTTTTCCGGGCTGTATTGCCGTGGTCTTGGCATTGTAGTTCCTGACGTTTCGCCAGCAGCTGTGGCTGGCATCTTCAGAGGTGTAGCACCAAAAGACAGAGATCTCTCAGAGATCTCTCTGTCTTTTGGTGCTACACCTCTGAAGATGCCAGCCACAGCTGCTGGCGAAACGTCAGGAACTACAATGCCAAGACCACGGCAATACAGCCTGGAAAACCCCCAACAACCATCGTTCTCCGGCCGTGAAAGCCTTCGACAATACACAGGGAGAAAAAAACTTCACTATCTGCATAAGTTTGTTTCCCTTTCTTTTTCTGGAATAGGTTTCTCTTTCTAGCTGCCTGGGAAGGCCAGCTGGAATTCCCCTTGTAAGAAATGGCTTTTTCCACAGTTCCCTGTTTGGGAGGTAGAAGGACCAGAGGGAGGCCTGCCTCTCCCCTCAGCACTCTGACAAAAATGGGCAGTGTCGGCTTATGTGATCACGTTTAGGAGATCTGGGGAAAGCATGCAATCCCTGACCTCGGAAGCAGACCGTCAGCAGCACTGGACCCTGCTGTTTGGTGCTCTCGCTGGGTCCTGCGCCCATTGATTTTCTTTGGATGGGGGAAGCTACTCCGCAGCTGCCTCCTGGTCTGTTGGCAAGGTTGCCAGCTTTGGCGAGGCCAGAAATGGCTGCTGCGGCTTTCTGAGGTAAGATAGCTTTTAAAAAAAAAAAAAAGTCTGTCCAATGGAATTTCTAGGGTACCACCACGGGTCCAGATCCCATTGCGTTACTCATGAGTAGCCCTTCATTTGCCATGGGCTCTGGAGGCACAGATGACTATTGAACCTCAGACTGGCTTGGCTGCCCCGCACTGGGTCTTACGCCATTAGACTGGCTTAAGGATGCGGAGAAATCCACTCCACAGCCGCCTCCCAGCTGGTTGGCAATGTTGCCCCTCATTGGCGAGGCCAGAAATGGCTGCCGTGTTTCCTTTGCCCAGGGAGGAATAGCGCCTTTTGCGCTTCCGGGTCTCTTCGCAATATGGGTGGCTGCAGCTGTGGCTTCCTTGTGGTTTGTCCCACTGTCTCTGGGGTTGTTGCCGGGAAGTGGTGGTGAGGGGGGGCTTGCAACTCTCCTTCAGAGAGGAATCCATTGCGTCCCCCATGATTTTCCGTCCTATCATGATGGAAGAGCATGTTCTGCTGGTCCATGATTCTGTCTTGCCATGAAATGGCCACCACGGCCGAAGGAAGGAAGGAAGGAAAGAAGGAAGGCACACCTGCCTTCTAGCAGGTGTGCAAAGAGAAAGAGAATAGCAAGGAGGCAGAGCAGAAAGGAGTAAACAAGGCAAGAATCAGGTTCTGGAAAGTAGAAGCGAAGGAAGAAAAACAGTAGAAAGGCAAGGCAGCGCACGGATGAAGCTGCTCTCCCTGCTGAGGCAGGAATGAAGCTGAAAGAAAAGGTGACTCCCACTAGGAAGACAGGAAGTAGAAAACTTGCTCCTGCCTCCCTGACTAGAGGGTGGGAATCACCCATCAAGATGTCCTCAGCCTCAGAGGGAGAACAGTTATTTTACTTCATTTATACCCTGCCTTCCTCCCTAGTGGAGACCCAAAGTGGCTTACAACATTCTTCCTCTCTTCCACTTTTATCCTCACAACAGCCCTGTGAGGAAGGTTAGGCTGTATGACTGGCCCAAGACCCCCCAACGAGCTTCCATGGCAGATTGTCCCTCCCAGATCCCAGTCGTCCAATCAAACCACTACAACACGTTTGCCCCATAGGCATCTTTCTTCTTAACACGTACTCAGATATTTCATCCTTGATAATGATTTAAAATAGTATCCCTTGTACATCTCCAACAGAAGTTTTATTATTCATGAGAAACTAATTATTGTTAATGAGAAACGAACCAAAAGCACAGGTTTTCTGTAAGAAAAGTCAGTATATTTATGGTTTGCTTTATAAAAGTTACTATAATACAATGGTACATAGTATTCAATTCACAAAAAAATATGAACAAATATGTACAGCATGACACACCCACAAAAAAAAAAACACGTTCTTCAAAACAAGGTACATATCGATGACAGAGCCTAGATGCACAGAACAATCTTAAATTTATACAGTTGTTTAAAACAAAAGGGAACAAAATTTTTAAAAGATTCTAAATCTCAAAAGTTGAGATTTAACTTTTTTTTCCAAAGGAACATAAAAAGGAGATGTTTATTGCAAACCATTTTCGTTCCTCCTTTTAAAGGAGGTCCTTATATTTCACACTGCGAATTAAAAACCACTCTTTCTAGAGAATCCATGAGACAGGAATAATCAGGACCAGGGGACTCCCCTCCACAAATTTTCCTTTTGAAGAATAACCTTCTGAATTGTGAGTATCTTTTGTTCTCCTCCCTACCCCGACTCCCAAACAACTGTCTTGATCAAGCAACTCTGGTGTGAAGGCAAGTGCTCTCATCGTACACACAGAGCTTCACACAAGCAGGGCCTGCCTTTTTGATGATAATGCCTCTGCTCACGTGGAGCTACGCATGTCCCCTGGAGCACTTTGGAGCTCCAGATCCTTCCACAATTCTACAAATACTATGTCGGTAATCAAGGAGGAAAGTTATAAAATAGAAGATTAAATTTGAAAAACAAAAGTTGCAGATCTGCTTAAATACATTTTAGGTTGTCATTAATAGACTATACACATTCTTGTCTGAAATAAATAGATTTGCACATTAAGGTATCAGAAAGGCAAATTAAAAAAAGCCTCAAACTTGGCAATTTTTTTTAAATCTTCAGATTCTTACTCTTTCTAGTTTGATCTATGCATTTGACAAAAAAGTTCTTTTGTACAGAATTTACATTATACATAGCTTGACACAAGCTGTAAATGCAGCCAGCTTTCTCCCAGCCTCATCTGCCACTTTTTGTGATGTTCAGTGCTGGCACTTTTTTTTAAAAAGCACTCCAAACTACCATAGTCACTTTAAACGAATTATTTACATGCTTCTGAAGTACAAAGGAAACAGCCAAAAACAAAATAAAATAAAAATCAACATGTTTCTACAAGAAACAGTGTTTGAAGAGAAGAGTCTGAACAGTTGCCTATGTACAGATGATGTGTCCAACTTCAAATTGTAATTCTCTTTTTTAAAAAAAAGTTTAATACAGAAATGCATTGAAATGATCCCTGAAAATAGGTCACAAATGATAGAACTGAAACAACTTTCCATCAGAGTTTTAAAAGTATTTCATGTATAGAAATAAGCTGCTTTGACAGTATAAATATCTACCAGGTGGAGCTGGTTCCCTCCCAAACCCCTACGATGTATACACCTCAATCTGGAAAGCAGGGCTGGGGGGAGACGGTATGTGAAATCAAGCAAAAGGGACACAGGCAGGCTGGAGATTTCAAGCACAGAGAATGCGTACAAGGTAGTAGCAGTGGAAACAATGCTGAAGTCAGTCTGTGAAGCATAAGGCTAGGGATAAGGCTGAAAAGATTTTGGCACTCTGTTTGGGAACGGGGTAAGGTTCCTTGTGAGAGGCCTGAAGGGAAGCCAGTTATTGCAACCTAGATAAGGTTGTTCTTCATTTCATGAAGATGCTCCCTTCTCTGGGATAGGTCAGCATAGCTGACTATCTTAACTCGAGTTCTTTCCATTAAACCCAGAGCCTTCCAAGAAAGGAAAGCCTACACAGGTCTGAGGGACTCCAAATGAACTTTTGTTTTAAATATGCACTCTTCTGTGAACAAAAAAAAACTTTCACGAATCTCTCTCATCAAAGTTCTATAAGTTTTCAACTATGCACTTATTCTCTTTTACCCCAATTATAGTATGTGTGAGTGTGTAGTGCATGCTAGATACAGTGTGCGTGTGAATGTGACAACTGCTATGCCAAAGAGCTGTTGCAAGTTCTGACCAAAAGTAACCAGCAGAGTGACAGCTAATAAGCATCACCACATTTCCCAAAGGAACTTTCTCTTGCACCAGCACCCACATTTCATTTCAGTGGCACCTGTGTAGGAGAAGCTCCTGATGGATCACGCTGTGGCATTGAAGAGGACAGAAACATGTAAAAGGGTTACTGCTTGACAATGCTATTGGTTCTGAAATCAGCAAGATGTATGTGGCCTTCTCAAAGACTGGAAGTTTTGAAAGCCACACCATGGGCATGCCAAGAAAAGGAGTTTGTAAAAAGAAGTTGGTTTAATCCAATGAAGACCTAGCAAAAGCTGACCTTCGTCTTCTATACTTACAGAAGATTCAGACTATCCGAGGTCAAGGGAAACAATCCTGCTAGAAACAGAGATGGTAGCTTGCACGGACTAAAGAAGGCCTGCTCCTCTTGGCCTTCAGGAATTAAGAGTGTGGAGGTCTACCACACTTCATGCACAGCAGGTAGCAGATGAAGCTGTCACATCTGATGAGTAGCTTCAAGGAGAACTTGCAAGCAGAACAGAAGTGGGATAGGAAAGCCATCAAGACCACATGGGCCCCAGACCACCAGATCTTGCTTAGAAGGATGCAGGAGCATCCAGATGGGCTCTCCTTACATTATTTTCTCTCTGTCAAATTAAGTACAGACAGTTTTGAAGGCCGGTAAATTCAACTGAATAGAACACGACTGAATTAGTTACCAAAAGTGTGGAAATAATACCTCAACGTTGCCATATCTGGGGCCATTTTAAAGGGGACCCCTGTGCGTGAAAAATCCTAACCGAAATCTCCAGCCTGCACAGAAATGCAGCCTTATGCTCCCTTCACACCTTGCATTGTGTGCAAAAACATCCCAACTTCCACTGAGCTTACGGGCCTCTTTTTCAGTCTCTGCTTCACATTTTAAAAAATGTTTTTTCTCCTCCCCACCCAATAAACAAAACGTATGAGAAAAAGGTTAGCAGCATTGTACAGAAAGAGGAACGTTTCTAATAAAAAAAGGTACCTGACTCTACTCATGAGAGCGACACCATTCTGGACCGAGCAGGCGGGTGGGGGAGGGGTAGTGTTTTGATTTCTGGTGCCGCTGACTTTTCGTCGCTGGAGAAGGAGAGGAAGGAGAGGGGTCAGAGCTCAAGATGAAAAGCACCAGCAAGTTGAAGAGTCCAAGTGTGCGTGTCTGTTGTCTGCACTTCTCCTGCTGCCACAGGACTGCCGAATGGGCTTTCTTCTCTCTCTTTTTCCTTTGTCTTCTTCCTCCTTTTTTGGCAAAAGTGCAATCACCCTTGGTTACCACAGTTCAGACACAAACAATGTGTGGCAAGAAACCTAGGGTTTAATTTAGGGTCCCTCTGCAGTTCTCTGAGCCACAAAGACAAGGGATTTTGACATCCTCGATGGGGAATTTGTAGTCATAGGTAATTTCCTCGTTCACGTTGATGTACTGCTTCGAGTAGATGACAATCTTCTTTTGAGACTCCACTGTGATGACTTTAGCATAACAGTTTGGCTAAAGAGAAAGAATTCAAATGAAATGAAAAACTAAAGGCTTTTATTTGTTTTATTTAGATCTGGTATCCACCAGATTAAAGCCAGGAGTAGGGGGAAACAAAATCCTTCATTTTAAAATACATTCTTCACACTTTTCAACTTTTCTGAGAAGTACTGCTGGATATTAAACATGGGTCCAAAAACCTTAAAAACTATTAAACTGCTGACGGAAATATGGGGAGGTGAGCTGCACAAAAAAACCAGGCTCCCGTTACTACAAGCTGAAGGGTCTGGGGGACTGGGGGCAAAGGATATCCGTTAGACTGAGCTTGCTTCCTGTCCCACAAAGGTGACAAGAAACCAACAGCAGAGACAGTCTATTGCAACAAGAGCCGTAGGTCCTAAGATGCTTATTATAAGGGAAGGCACATCAGTATTTCAATTCTACTCTCTCTCGCTTGCGCGCGCGCTCTCTCTCTAGGTAGAAGTCTGCCTCAAGTCTGTTACAGGGATTAACAAGACTTATTTATACCTGATGGTAAGGCCAAGGAATACTTACATTGCAACTGTGATTAATAAACCTGGCAAAGTTTCCACACTTGGTTGCATCTATAATAGTATCATGGTCAACTCGGAACATATAACTACTCCCAATGCCTTCATCCTCATAGCGTTTCTCTCGCATGTCAGCAATTACCTGCAGAATAAACCAATACCATGGCTTGGGACCACTTTTCAAGGATAAACACATTCAAGTAGAGAAAACTGTTCGGAACTTCATTTCTATGAACACATCACCATTCAAAAATCCTCCACTGCTAAAAAGGAGCACAATTTCAAGGTATAATTCACCAAGAGAAGTACATTCACAGGGGCACAGCAGATCTGCCCACTGGATACAAGGCTACATCCATACCCAATTGCATTGTTTATTGAAAGTCTGAGCCATTGATCGCATTGACTGACACTGTGTAATCTGCCTTGAGTGTCAGTGAGAAAAGTGGACTATAAAACAAACACACATACATGTTGGTATGGAAGAGGATGAGGAGCCCTGGCTGCTGTGGGTCAGAGAGAGAGCTATCAGCCCTCCTCCCATCTAGTTTTAGAACTATGCAAAAAGGATATTTTACCTCTCCTCCACAACAGCGGTCCACCAAAGTCACACTTATTTGTGATATTTCTGCTTTCTCAAAGTGGCAATTTTTGCCTCACAACATCTCTGGAAAGCAGATGATGCTGACAGACCACAACTTGTCCAAAGCAGCCCAATGAGAAAAGATTTGAACCTGAGTCTTCCCCAACTCTAAGCCAAAATCTCTAGCCTGGCAAGAGGGGGCTGAGATTCTGCCCCTGCTAGCAGTGCTTCACTACAGATGCAAGGGGCTGCAGGTTTGGGGTTTCTGGCAACAGCCAGCCTTCCCACTCCCACCCCATGGAGAGCTGTGTGACATTTTCAGGTTTACCTGCCGGATGTTCTGGCCCACGTACTCAATCACCATTTCGTCAGCAGCGATGGGCTCCATTGCAAACAGTCCCCAGTCATGAATGTGGCTCTTACAGAATTTTAGCTTTTTCTTCCGGAACTATTGAAGGGGGAAAAAAGACCACCACTACTGTGAGTCGTTTGCTTGCGAGTGAACATGATGTCGGGATATGCCCGGGGCTTGCAGTACAGGATTCCATGACATTCTGGCACAGTAACACCAAAAGAATCCAGAGCCAAAGACAACTTTGGGAGTTCTCACCTGGCTGTTTCGTTTGGGCTCCAGGGATTAAGATACTGCCACCCCACCCAAATCTACCTTAGAAATATTTTCTGCCTGTCATCATCCATCACACCATCACTTAACTCTTGCTTATCCCGTGCTTGCCAGTCCTCCATCAAACATTTGTCAGTCTGAAACTAGGCATACCCCTGACCAGCTGGAGCAACCGGCTGTTGCCCAGAGGGGAGATGCACAACTTACCTTCAGTTGATTAAATTTTAGCAAATCACTATCGCAACTTCCGGTGAAGGACGACAGAAGCCGGCGTTGCTCTGACCTCCTCTCCGAGCCAGCCCGGGTGGAAGCATGTGGCTGGGCAGGAATGCTCATTCCCTGAAGGTAAACATGGAACTGCTCAGGAACTAGCAATCTTTGTAGCCAAGTTTATCTGTCAGTGGCCAAGCAGGTGATGTGCATGTACAAAAGGTCCCAGGTACCAGGAGGGCTGGAGACCCCAGAGAGCTGCTACAGTTGATAGCCCACTGGTCCACCTAGCCCTGCCTGATTAGTGAGGGAATACAGTATTAATGCCCTTCTCTTTATTTTAAATATTAACTCTTTTTGCAAATTATCTCTGAACTGAATGCCTCCAGCTTGTCAGCCACACTTGTCAGCCTTATTGCCTTTCCAGGTTCTGTTTCTGTTCTGCCATTTAGCAAAATGATAATCAGAAAAAGATTTTTTCCCCCACCCTACCTGACTTACTTCCAGTACCAATTCTGTGTCGGAGTAACTATGAGACCTGAACCCCATCAGTGTACTAGCCAGGGCTTTTTTTCAGCAGGAACGCGGTGGAACGGAGTTCCGGAACATCTTTAAAACGGTCACATGGCCGGTGGCCCCGCCCCCTGATCTCCAGACAGAGGGGAGATGAGATTGCCCTCTGTGCCACCAAGCAGCGCGGAGGGCAATCTAAACTCCCCGCTGTCTGGAGATCAGGGGGCGGGGCCACCAGCCATGTGATGATTTTCTCCAAGGGCAACCCACTGAGTTCCACCACCTCTTTTCCCATAAAAAAAGCCCTGGTACTAGCACAAGTCAGAGATCAGAACAATAGTAAACTCAGAATGACAGAAAGCCAGTGGCCGGCCATTCCTTCTCTTCCTGTATTTGCAGCATAAAAAGACAACCCCACTCATGATCACAGACTCATGTGGAGGCATTTCCCTTTATCGGAAGTTATAGCCAACCTCTCATTTATGTCAGAGATAGGCAAAACACTGATAGGGGGTGTGTGGATCAAAAATGCAGGAGGTGGGGTTCCAAGGTCAAAAAGTCCAGAACCGCCTGAATTCCAAAAAAAATTCCTTGAATGTTGGGAAATTCAAAGGTAGCTGAATCACATTTTATAGGTATTCCCGTGATGACAGAAAAAAGGAAGAATAACTGCATCAAACAAGGTGGAGCCTTTGTACTGGGAAGAAGAAATAAAAGGCACATGTCATATGTCCCCCCTTTCTATTTAGATTGACTGGAAAGAAAGGTCAAAATATCCAGCAAGGATCAACTATATCCACAGCCAAGGACTAGTTTTAGATGGGTAGTCCTGTTGGTCTGCAGTAGAAACACAGGATCTGAGTCCCGTGGCACCTTAGAGACCAACAAGAATTTCAGAATATAAGATTTTGAGAGTCAGAGCTCCCTTCTTCATAGGACATCTTTCTAGCATTAGAAAGGCAGAGGGGAGGAATACAGAAGGGCCCATAGTTTTGGGAACTGGATAATTCCAAAAGCTATTTCTGTGTCTTAAGGATGAGGGCTGCCCCAAAAGGGGTCCTGATTTAGAAATTGATTTGCCTAGGTTGTCAAACCCATAGAGCAACAGGGGCATTGAGGATTTGCCTGCATCCTGGGATCCATGAAAAAGGGGGGGAAACTGTCAAGTGGCAACCAGATAGAGAATAAATGTGCAAAAGAAAGTCCTACAATATAATGGAGGTTAGTAAGTGAGGAATCTGCTTATTCTGCCTATGCTTGAGGAACATATGGAACACAAACTATTATGGTTACAGACAAGTGTCCAGGGAGAGTAAATTATCCATGCAGCCTATTTGCTACAATATGTGTATGTCACCTTTCCGCAGATAGTGAGTGGGCAGGTGGGAAGGGGAATACTGGTGCTCACGCATCCTGACATTTCCACTGCTGCAGCAAAGCAGTTACCACAAATCTAACATTCAGAAACTCTCAAGTGCAGCATCACAGTCTTTTGTTTCTTCCAACCCAATTGAAGTGGATTACTGTGTACGCCGAAGCAAACCAAGTTCCCAGCCTGATTTATGTGAAGGCAAACCCCATTCACTGAAGGCAAATTGGCAGCAGGGAGAGCCCCTCTAACCTGTGTGTCAGTTGGAGGTTCCTCGGCAAATGCACGGCTATTGTTGAGGTATTTCAGCTTGTCCTTCTTGTCGATTTTATAATAGCCTTCGCTTCGAGCACAGCCAGTCACATGTTCTCGCATCCCATCATCCCGTTTCTTCTTCTTTGGGGTCAAAAAGCTGGTTGGTGCCTCTATGTTAAGGAAAATCTAGCAATTTGTGGGCCACTAAAATCTGTGGCTTCCTCAACAAAGCATGCGTTTGCCCTAAGCCTTACTAAAAAATAAAAACAAAACACAGAAACAAGCATGCAAGGTTAATACTAGGGGTTTAAAAGTAGATAATCTACTGGCACAGTTTAGGAGAGTGATACTCAGCGGCTAGGGAGCCACATGAGGTTCTTGGATATAACACCTGTGGCTCTTCTGAGAAATCATTCCACAATGTGGCACCTTCCCCATGTTCCAGGAGAGCCCATTGCCAGGTAAGGTTTGGTTCTGACAGATGGTACCCAGTGGAACTGATGGATGAGCGAGATGCAGGGACAGCGGTAAAGAGCATGGAACCTCATGTAGATGCAGCTATGGTTATAGTTATGGTTATAGATGTTTACATTTACTAGCAAAGGAATGTTTTGATTGCACCCTCCCTCTCTCTCCTCCCCTCCTCTTCTATATTTGACCAGTTTATGTACCATGCATCTGATGAAGAGAACTTGATTCTCTAAAGCTTATGCTACAATAAAATTGGTTAGTCTTAAAGGTGCTACTGGACTCTTTTTGATTTTGCTACTACAGACTAACACGGCTAACTCCTCTGGATCTTTGACTATGGTTATAGTTATATCTCTAATAGTTGTTTCTTAT
This sequence comes from Eublepharis macularius, assembly GCF_028583425.1. Classification (NCBI taxonomy): domain Eukaryota; kingdom Metazoa; phylum Chordata; class Lepidosauria; order Squamata; family Eublepharidae; genus Eublepharis; species Eublepharis macularius. The sequence continues at coordinate 69,835,414 of NC_072802.1, read as the reverse complement.
AGTGTGCTCTGTGTGTGTGTTTAGTAGGGTGGCATACAGGAATCATGTGGCTTTTTTGGTTTCTGATAGTTGCAAATGTGCCTCTGTAAGCTACTAACTATGAACCGATGATTTGGGGTAAGATGGTTGGAAAGCAAGCTTTTGAGTTCCACAGAACACTTCATTGAGCAAATGACAGTTTTATGAAGGTTGAAAAGCTCACATAGTCCCTTGTTAACCCAACACTGGTTCAATAAAAGTTTACATTTGGTCTAATCCACATGTTATTTCCTTTGACACGGCATTTGCACCGTAAGCTGCTGAGGTGAGAAAATGTATATGAAGGTTGTCAAGTGTGTATTAGGGAGCCTTCAGGGAAATTACTTGAAATTTTTAAGAATTAGTGGCACTGTCAAAATATAATATACTGCCGTTTCTAGACTCTTATCACAAACTACATAATGAGTTTTGAGTTACTCCTTTTGGCAAGAGAATAGGAATACTACCTCAAGAGTGTCATGGCAGCATGTGGAAGGCTCCAGGGCTTGCAGCCAGGGTCATTCCCTTCTCCTGAGCGTGCAGCCCTGAACAGAAGGGTATCTGGTTGTTCTGTGGGTGCTGCTGGACACTGGAAGAAGTGTGCAGGAATCAAACCCTGAGTACTGCCAAGTGCTCAGGTATTTTCATAGTCTGATTGACACTGAGCACAAAGCTCAAGTCAACAGCTACAAGGCCCAAGTGATATTTGTGTTCCAAGGCAGCCAAGTGCCAATGATAGCTATGCCTAATAAATCTAGCGCTTTCAAAATTACGTATTCCCAAAGTAAGCACGGTTTGATGACTCAGCAGAAAAGGATATCAGGATGGTACACCCAAAGGGTGTCGTTGAGCCAGTCCATCCCGTTGTCTTGCTGCAACAAGTGATCGTATGTCACACACAGGAAATGGATATCCTCCTCATCTATACCCCCATTCCAAATGTCATACAAAATAGTCATCTCCTCAAACTCAGAGCGGGGCCTAAACTGATATAGATGCGGGGAATATTCAGGAGAAGGAACCGTCGGGACGTCTTCTGGCCTCTTTTTCTGGCGCCTCCACTGCCTTTTGGATTTCAGGTGCGCTTCTTCTTCTTTGAAGTCCTCGTTCCACTGGTTCTCCAGTTCCTTAAAGGGAAGCTTCTCAGCTAGAACGTCTGGTGCTACCTTGTCGTGGAAGCCATCATTCCTGAAATCCAGGGTAACGGCCTCTGGGTCTTTTAGAGAATAGAAAGCATCTGGGTGGCTACTTAATAACTCTTTGCTCACAGCGCTTTCAGTCAAGGCAACTGGAACTGGAAGAAGAGTCGGCTCTACGGGTTTGCTGGAATAGGCATCCAACATAGGGCCCAGAGGCGACGATCTTTTGGGCCGACCTGGTTTCCTTCTGATGGGCACGATGGATGAAGGGGGAAGTGGTGGAGGGAGAGGTGGAGATGTAGCCGGTACTTCTTGGTAGGGCAAAAGAGCTCTTGCATCTGTGCTGCACTCGTCTAAAGACATCTTTGACTCCATGAATAAGCAAGGCCGAACAGCAAGAGGTAATTGCTTGTTGGGAGACAAGTCAATGTGTGTGTGGAAAGCTGGGACAGGAGGGCTGGCAAAGGGAATAGGGGAGGGAACGCTGTTCATGCCGACCAACAAGGAAGCACCAAGAGGTTCTTTAAAGATTTTCTCATCAGGTTCATCCTCAGAGAGTTTCTTGACAGACAAAAGACAAGGGAGGGTAGCACCAGGCTCTGGGAAAGTAGGTGTGAATGTGAAATCCCTCCCTGGGGTCCGAGGTATGCCACTGGTGATCCCAGGGGACTGGGATGGGTAAGAAAATGGGCTTCCTGGGACTTGAGGGGAACTTAAAGTCAAGCTGCTTCCTGTGAGAGGAGCCTCACTGCCGGGTGTGGCTGGGACAGTGTCTGTGCTCTGAGACTTGGAGAGACTGTGGGAGCACTTGGCTAAAATGTCCCGCCCAGGAGTCCGTGGGAGCTCTTCCTCTACTGATGGTTTGGGCACAGTTAATTGCTCAGGGAACTTCTCTGGAAGGAGCAAAGATTCCTCTTTCATGGACACAACTGATGGGAGGGGAAGCGGACAGGATGGCAACGTGTGAATAGAAAGCACAGAAGACTCCATATGGGCCAGGACATCCCGTCCAGGAGTTCGAGGGAGTTGCTCCTCTTCCTCCACTTTGCTTTTTGCTTGGGCTTCTGAACTACTATCATCGGACTTGGTAAAAAACGAGTTTTTGCTGGACATGACATCTCCGAACAGTCCCACTGGCGTTGGTGGACGGAAGTTTTCTTCCTCTTGAGATTCTGGCTTTGGACTATCTAGCACCTCATGTTCCAGCTCAGTATCTGGTTCAGACTCCTCCACTAGGAAAGAGAGAGAGAGCAGTAAGTGAGGTTATTTGGTTGCTTCACATTTTCATTTGGATAGACCATGCTGTGGTTACAAAGGCAGTCCATGGCTCCATGTTGGAAAGGTCTAAAAGAACATTTACCCCACGCACCTGCCCAAGAAGCATGTCCTTCATCTACCCACAATTCTGCCACTGATTGATCCAGGCAAAAACAATTTACATTTTTAGTGAGCCAGTTCCCTGTTTCCCTAATTGCTTTTAGCACAAAACCAAACAAAATGTGGTTCTAAAGTGAGGACAAACCATGCATACTCTATGCCCCAAAACTTCTTTGCTTCCAGGAACTTTTAGAAAGTTACAAGAAGAAGAAAAAAACCAGTAGGGAACAGAAGGGAACGTTCTAGAGTGCTTGAGGTCATTGGGGGAGGCCCTGATTCATGTCCTCTTTCCAACTCAGAGGTGAGCTGAGTGGCCACTCACAAGCCTTTTTCAGCCAAATTTGGTCACTTTTTGGTGTCAAGGAAATGTTGTTTTTCCTTTACTCACCTAGGCAATTTTAAGGGGGATGGGTCAGCTCTGGGTTAAATGAGAAACCTTTTATTCTGCTGCTGGTGATTTTGAAGGCTATTGAAGTTCTGTATGGTTAGAGCCCAAGCAGCTACCATATTTTAAAGTTGAGCTGTTGGTGTCTTAGGCTTGGATTTAATCGCTGCCATTTTAAAAGGTGCTATGATTTTGTCTCTGGCTCAAAGATTTTATTATTGTCTTATGTAGTTGATTAGTTGGTGGTACCTTTTTAAAAAATGTTTATAAACTGCCTCAGTCTTTTGCGGTGTGGAGCATATAAATATTTTAACAAATAAATGAATATTGTGTATACATACTGAGAATAAGCCATTGCGGCAGGGCAAAAAATAAGAGGACACAAGGACACATGCAGAGCATGGAAGTTCAAAAACTTTGTAGCCTTGCTCAAAGTTCCATTTGGCCTAAGTCTCAAGAGACAGAACTTAACATATTTTCAGACTCTTCTCTCTATCATCTCTGCTTTAGGATGCTGGCAACCACCATGTACTAAGACAGCATGTGTCTAAATTTCTGACTGTTTCATTGTTGCTCTAAATTCAAGCTCTGAAGCTAAACAAAAATTCTCATGGATCTTGCCTGGTTTCCTTTCAAGTATATGGGAATCGTAATTTTGGTGTGTATAGCCACTGTTACGCTGTTTCTGGGTTTATATCACACAGTTATCACCATTTTTAAAAAGGAGATACCTGAACAACTATTAGGAAAGTATGTTTGACATCACTGGAATATAACAGAAAGGTTAATTATTTTTGTGGACTTTAGCTAGACATGACGCATGAAAGACAGCCACTTCTTTTTAAGTCTGAGATGATTTTTTAAAAAAATCTGATAATTATAATGTAAAAAGTGAGAGTTTTCAGAGAGGCCTATAAACCAAGTTGCTTCTAAACTACACAGAAACAAAACTGGTTGATCTCCGCTCCAGCAACAGGTAATACAAAGGGTGGAAATTCCTTCCTTCCATCTAAGCATGGAAATTCCATTTAGCCTTCATGGCTCATAGCTACTTGGGTTTGCAACAATCAGTTCTACCTTAGAATTATTATTTCCCAAAGTAAGGGCGCCTTCCTTTTTAAAAATAAGCATGGAGTACAGACCAGAAGAGACGTGTTTTCAGAACTCCACAATCAATAATGGGGGAGAACCAGTATGGTAGAGATAGCTACCCTGATTGTTGGAAGGACATACAGCTTCATAAAGTTCATTACAGAAGCTCTCTGTACCTGGCATACATGAGGGAGATTGTTGTAGCTTCTCCTCTTGGGTTCTCTCCATCACCATCAGCACTTCTGCAGCAAGGGATTCCTCAGGCATCTCACGATTTTCCTCTTCCACTTGTTGGGCTTCTTCCTTTGGCTCCTCTCCTTCCAGCACAGAAGGTTCCACCTGTGCTAGAGGAGCCCCCTGCATGTCCACATCTTCTACTGGAAACAATTCCAGGATGGTCTCCTTCTCATCATCATCCTCAGGCTCTTGTGAGAGAGACTCTACCGTTATTTCCGTGGGTACAGCTTCTCTTCCTTGTTCCATAGACACCCCTTCATCATCTTCCTCCTCTTCCTCCTCCTCCTCCTCCTCCTCTTCATCTTCGTCAGAATCGGAACTCGTCCCAAATTCTGAGGATTCATCACTTTCATCAGATGACTCAACTTCTGCCCTGGAGGAGGCAGGGCTTCCAATGTCTTCTACAAGGGAGACAAAAGGTTAACATCGTTTCTTTGCAATCTGGTTCACTCTGACCAGAATGGACAAATTATAGGATTTCTCTTCTTCTTCTCCCATCCTAATTTCACTTTTTGTTACAAGAACGCAATACATGCAGCTCATTATAAGCTCATTGTAGAAGTTCTCCTCTATTTTCAACCTATTCTTCCTTCAAGTAGCTCAGATCTGCATACATGACTCTCTATTCTCTCTTCAAATAACACTGAGTCACTTTAGCATAGCAGTTAAGAGGTTCAGCTGTGAATCAGCACTCTGCTGGTTCAAATCCCACTGCTGCCATGAGCTGAGCAGGTAAGCTTCTCCTCTCAGCCCCAGCTCCCCAACTGTGGGGATGATAATAATAGACTTTATTCACTGCTCTGAATGGAGCACTAATTTGTCTAGAAGAGCAGTATATAAACAAAGTTGTTACTATTATTATTATCAGTTATTACTGTGAGATGACTTAGCTGTTAGCTAAGGTTCCCGGGGAGCTTGGGCCAATCCCCATCATGGCTGTATGAGAACTTGGACCTGGCTCTCCCCTGGACTTGTTCAGTATCGTAACCCCTACGACTATACTTGCTCACTTATCTCATGCTAGCAGCCATTACAACATCTTAAAGCAATTAATTACCTCCCCTTTATCCCGAAGCTGCTGCAGATCAGTTTTGTTGGGTGACCCCTGATTTTTTACTCATTGCTTTTACTTTTCTTGTCTACAACCAAGGGACACAAGCAATTTCTTTCATCGCTCTCCCTGCACCATTCGGAGTTTGTCTGCCCCTTAGTAATTTTTCTCCATTTTAAAAAAGATGCAGCTTCTTTAGCCTTTCCTCGAAGTTGTCTGGCTCCTCTTTTCATTTTATTTGACTTCTCAGGAATTTGCCTTCCATTTTACAACAACTTTTTTTGAGGAGGGTTAGCAACAACTGCATAAGGTATTCTTTCTTAATTTAGGCACACAGCAGATTTCATAATGAGATCGTACTGACCAATTTATTTTAACCCCTTCCCTGAGAGTCTGAAAAGCAAATGTAAGGCTGAAATTTAATCATAGCACAACGTCTTTCATGAAGATTCTACTACCATTCAAAATCGCCTCCGGGAGGTGCGTATAACCCATTTTATTTCTGCTTCACAGGAATTACTTGGCACACACTGATGCTAAATTTGTTCCACCTGATGCTCAAATATGGCTTGGCTTATGCTGATGTTTTCAAAGGTAAGAGTGGCAGGGGGAAATGTAAAACATTTCGAGGGGGAAAATCTGAACAGGAAACTGTGGTATACTTCATCTAGGACACAATGCATTACTTTGTAGTCTGGTTTGCACAGCCCAGAGAGTTAGGGGTACCTCATCTTTAATTAGCTATGCAGCATTAGCCAACTGTGAGCTGCAGGATTTGAGTCCAGTGGCACCTTAAAGACCAACAGGATTTTTCCAGGGTATAAACTTTAGAGAGTCAATGCTTCCTTCTTCAGATAACTATGGAGCTGATTTACACATGCAAGTCCATCGTTTGCCAACTACAGCACTGTTGGGCTTGCATGTAAGAACAGGCCTTCAGACTCCAGAGTTGGAACTTTCGTGTCACCCAGAGCTTTTCAGTGGGCTGAATTTCATGGATGAGTTATGATAATCAGCTGCAGACTAATCAATGCTTATCAGTTTGTGAACCAGCCTGCAGAGTTGTCCATCAAGACAAAAAAAGTGTCTCCAAGAGCACATCTTAGATTTATTTAGCTACCAGAAAGATCTCAGACCTTCTTCAGAATCCTGCTCCTCTTCTTTTTCACTTGTTTCTGCCTCAGCATCATCATCATCTTCCTCCTCTTCCTCTTCATTGGCATCTTCCTCCTCCTCTTCCTTGGGCGACAAGAAATTTCACAAATTCAGCAAGCACCCAAGTTTTCAGAGGGAGAAATCATGTGGACCAAGTGTTTATAAAGAGTTCCAACAACATTTGGAACCTCTCTCCTCTCAATACACTTTTATTCTGCTGTTCCTCCCACAGAACTCAGGGTGGAGTCCACAGTCCTCCTTATGTTATTCTCACAACAACCCTGTTAAGTAGGTTAAGCTGATACAGTGTTGACTGACCCGGGATCACCAGTGGGCTTCACCACAGAGTGGGATCCAAACCTGTATCTCCCAGATCCTATTCTCTCACCAGTACACTACATAGGTTCTTTGGTACAACATATGTTAGAAACATATAGGTAAAAAGACAACCAACTGGTTTGGAGCACACAGCATGGTGCTCCTGACAGAAAGGAAGTGATAACAACAGTAAAGAAAAGAACGCGCACACATACAGACAAACTCATTGGAGAAGCACAAAATGTGTGAACATAACCGAGCAAGTGTAGCTAGGTGCGATCACAATAGTATACAGTGAGACTATAAAAGAAAATATATATATATACTGTGTGTAAAGAGGCAGTCTTCAGTTCTTTGCCACAAATTGCCTTGTTCCCATTAACGTCTCTGTATTTTAGCTCCCTGTCTCTGCAAGACAGGCAACCAACCTTGCTTGGTTCACAAAGCAGCTTGTGGAAGAATACGCCTATTATGCTTTGAAAAAGACAGGAAACTGCTATGGTGAAATGTTACTTGTAATTATATCACTAGAGGTATATGCAACACTGAGCGCAGGTTTACAGAGTTCATTAAAGTTTAACAATGCTCTTTAACTCCCATCCTGTCCTTTTCTCACTGGTAAAGGAAGGACCAACGTACAAACATCTCTTTAAAAAGAACTATGTACTCCACAATGACTGGATAGTGCAGAATCGATCAGAGCAGGGTCTGCTCCACTGTATCCCATGCTACTTCTGTTTTCTACTGAGAGGATGACTGCTTCTTCTCTGGAAGGCAGAGCTCTCTCAGATACCTGCTCAGGAAATCACTGAACAGGATTCTGTGTGTGTGTGGGGGGAGTGGGTCACATATTCCTGTAGTTTTCCGTACAAAAGTAAGGCAGACATTCATCGTCGAGCCTACAGGCCCATTCAGAGGATCCCATTTTGAAAATGCATGCACATGGGATCAGAAAGCACAACTCCAGTCAACTGTATGACCTGCCTTGTCTGACACTGATTTCATCACTCCTTTCCCTTCCTCCTGCTCAGCCTCCTTTTCCGAAGAGGATTCTTCTTCCTCCTCTTTGCCTGAATCCTCCTCTTCTCCTTCACTGTCTAGTTCTAGTGGCCGTGCAGGTCTCCTTCTAAGGCCAACGCCATCAGCATCCTTCTTGGAGAGGTCAGAGGTTACATCAGGCAGATCTCGATCTCGTTCAGATTCTGAAACATGAAAATAAATGGGAGGGAAACTGTCAACCACAAAGCTGCACAAGTGAGGAAAGTCCTTCCCACCAATCTTAGAGATAAGTAGCAGGCAACTAGGAAATATATTATGAGCCAGAAGGACCTAGCTATTAGGCATTGTTATAACATGAGCAAAATGCTTTTTTGTAATGAGTGATTTGCGTAGAGAAAGGCCTTGGTCATTGTGAGGATCAGTAGGGCAGGGCATAGATTATATTGCACCCTGCCCTGGGCCACCCACTGTCAGAGACAAAAGGTTGGTTTTGTCCTCAACTCAATGGCTGCACATTACTCTTCCCAAGAGGAATTAATGGTAGCCATGTTGATGCCAGTAAAAGGGTACAGTCTGGGTTACAACTGGAACATGGGAGGGGGAGATGAACCTGCTCCCTACTCTGGTAACTCCAGCATTTGAGGATCACAGACCTAGAGACATATAATTTCTGGAATATTTGAAGTCTCAGAAACACCACCAAGGTTGGGAAAAATTTATATATGCTACGCTCATTTTCCTGTCAAACCTAAACTACTTTTACTGAGTCGACAACATAAAATGCATCATTTATAACTTAGTTCACATAAAATTGTACTATTGGGCATATTTATAGCATTTCAAAATATAAATCTATTTTGTTTTCTATGAGAAAAATTGCAAGACTACCCAATACTTAAGAAAGAGTTGCAATCTACTGCACCCTATGCTACCATAATAAGTCTTTTTTTCTAGACCTTCACATTACCAGGCTCTATCTGCATGGTCCTCTCCTTTATCTCATTTGCTACAGCCTGAGTTCTGTTCTTTTGTCACATAACACTGACACGGAATGCTGGAAATTGACTTTTTAATACCTCTGTTTAGATAATGAGCCTAATTTATCTGTAATTTGCCTTGAGTGTCACTGAGAAAGGCAGACTATAAATACATTCATTTATGTTTGGATATATACTTTATGCAAGGTTTTAACTTTCAAGAAACAATTGCCAGCTTATTAAGAAATGGGAAAATATCCTCTTGCAAGCTGAGTGACTAAGAACCACCATTAGTTGCTCGTGTTCAAAGTAATGCATTTCAAAAACACATTCGATTGTAGATCCCATGAATCTGTTCTGCGAATGTCCATGGTTTCCCCTGATGCAAGGAGCCTTCACTGCTCTCAGGGCAGGAGAATGTTCCTTGCACCCGAGCCGGGGGGAGAGCTGACATCGCTAGTGGGACAGATCCACAGCATCCAGCCCTTTGCTAGGAAGGCTCACACGTGTTCAGCAGCTGGCAACCCTGATAATGTTTGGAGCAAAAACTCTGGTTTGCCAACCTTCATCTTCGTCATCTACTGAAGTGGAGGGGCGGATTCTTTTTTGGTCTCCAGCTGAGGCAGCTTCAGGTGGCTCCTTTCTCTTTACCTACCAAAAGGGACAAAACAAGGCTGTTTCAAGAGATGTAATTAGTTCAGATATATGCAATCCTTTCAACAACAGGCAACAAAACCACAGGAAGTGAATTAACCAGTCAACAATTTTCACCCTGCATCGTTTAATCCTACTGTACCCGTTCAACCGGGGTGGTCAGAAGGCACTCTGAATTAGTGTAATCATCTAAAATATGTGAATGTGAATACAAATCTACAAAACACGAAAGTTTATTTCTTAAATTTGTTGAAGGACTTCCTAAAGTAAGACAGAACCTTCACTTAAAGCTACATTAAAACTTATCAAACGCAGAACAATTAAAACAATTCCTCAAAAACTGAAAATACTCTACGTGTTTGCATTCCTGCCCCAAGCCAAAGCACTCCAATGGCTCTCCGCTTGAAGCCTCTGGGGTACTGCTTATACCCACAGAGGAACCCACCCATCAGACATTTCATATTCCTATTCCATATTCCTATTTCTATGCATCAAGATGATCTGGTCGGTAACAGCTTCACATGCGTCATTGTAAACAGAGACTATTAGATAAATTAACTTCTAAAAATTATCAAGTGCTATAGGAAAGGAGAATTCATATTCTGAAGACTGAAGCGCTGACCTTGAAAGATGGTAACCGGATGGCCCCTCGTAACCCAATGCCCAGGCCAATCCCTTCATAGCCCAGACCCTCTCCTTTATTCCAGTTCTCCAGGAGACAAGATGTGATACGGTCTTTTGGTTTCGGCTTTTCTTCATCTTTATTCTCTCCAGATTTTACTGGAGTAAGGGAGGCCTGTGCAAGTGGAAAGAAGTTCAACAGAATATAAAACACTGGTGCACACAACTAACATTGGGAGCTTGGGCACAGCATCATCTACTCATTTTAAGTCTTTATTTTTCGGAACAGGTTCTGAGTTACATTGCCAGTATGGTCTCTGGCAAAGCCACAGGCAGGATTGTACTTCCTTCCCCTGCTATGTGCTGTCCATTGATTAACTGCAAAATATCAGCTCTGACTAACAGAAAACAAGCTTCCTTTACTGTGGTCTACTTTGGTGTAACAAAAAGCATCCAACACAAGCTGTAGAATAATATCTTCTAGGGCTTTTAGTGGAAATAAGACCCCAGGAAAGCCTGTAAATAGCAACAGTATGACTCTGGGAAAGTCAACAACTAGTGACCGCTTTCAATACTGGCCTGGGAAGACAACAATACACCTCCAGCCACACCCAGGTCTGCAGCTACATGAAAGTAGCATATAACACACACAGTTTTCTTACATCGAATCAGTTTACTAGCTCACTGACCAGCAGTGATTCTTGAGGGTACTGGGTAAAATGGCTTCCCAATTCTATTTTCTGACATTTCTTTTTTAAATTTAAGACACGGAATTCAAGCCTGGGACCTTAAAATATGTATGGACGGAGATATGGCTCCTCCCATACAATCCTGTTAACACCAAAGCGGATATTGCAGTTTGCCTTGTACTCCTCTCTCTTTTTCCTTTCTCTACATGTCTCCAAACACAGGAGCCTTGCCTGTAATTTCTCCTATTGCAAAGCCATTCTTCTTTAAAAACCATTGACTCTTACCTTTGCTAGACGTTCCTTCTTATCCCACCAATCATCGAATGCCCTGAAGGCCACCACCTCCACCATCTTCCGGTTCAAATCCCTTTTCATTATTGCTTTTAGTTCCTTCACAATCACTAAGAGGACACCATCCACAGTGGCCTTGTGCGGATCTTCCTTCTTGGGTTCATAACCCGGAGGGGGAACAGAAGGGTCAAACTTGGGCAAAGGTGGCCAGGGCTGCCCACGGCCAATAGCTGCTCCCATGGAGAAGTGTCGGTAGGGAGGAAGGTTCACAAACTGCATCCGGTTTCCCATGAAAGGGTGGTACTGATATGTGTTATGCCCTTGCATCATGCGGCTCAACATCTGGGTTTGCATTTGAAAAGACATCGACATGCCGCCCCATTGGTTGCTCAAGACGCTGATCATATCCATTTGCATGACGGGGAACATTGCAGGATGGAACGGAGGGAGTGGAGGCAAGATATGAGGTGGTGGGACCCCAGGAGGGGCAGGAAGGGGTGGAGGCGGGACAGTGACTGTTGTGTGAGTTGGTGGAGGTGGCGGAGGGGGGAGAGGAGGGGGCATCGGAAAGCCTGGCTGGTGTGGAGGTGGTGGAGGCAGGGGAGGATACCCAGGTGGAGGCATGGGGATAGAAGGAGCCATCACAGCAGAGTTGCTGACTGAGGTATTCACCACAATGTTTTTGGCACATTCTGTGCTTGTGATGGGAGATGGGGTCATTTCATCATCCGAGATTTCCATGTCTTCCCCTGAAGACTGATGACACTGCGAGAAAAACGTGTTCTGTTTAGACAAGGTCATATCTCTACTAGTAAAAAAAAAAACCCAACACCTTAGTTCAAGAACAAACAATATCCTAAACCTTGTAGACTCAGTCTTTGAGACACTGAGTTCAATAGGAGACTTTTATAACATCATCTCCATTCAGTGCCCAGTGCCCAGCTATTGAACTACAAAATTTTCCAGGCCAGCACCCTGATGCTGGATGCTTGTGAACTTTTTTAATATAGAGCATCCTGTTCTAAATGTAAAGTAACAGTTTAGAAATCTCAGCACAGATGCAGCTTTATCCTGATTTCAACCGAGCCCTATCAACATGCTACCACCAGGGGGCAGCTACTTCAAAGGAGAGGATTTTCTGCAGGCTACAGTGCAGGGTTGACAACAAACTTGCGTCTAAAAGAATGGTTTACAGATCGGCAGAAAATTAACATACGCAACCACGGTAACCTCTTCCAATGAAAATATTTTACATTTTAACTTATAAAGCCCTAAACGGACTGGGACCGGCATATCTGAGGGACCGCCTCTCCCCATATGTACCCCGGAGAGGGCTTAGATCAGCAGGAAAACATCTACTGGTGGTCCCTGGCCCTAGGGAGGCTCGACTGGCCTCGACCGGGGCCAGAGCGTTTTCAGTCCTGGCCCCAACCTGGTGGAATTCTCTGTCGGAGGATACTCGGGCCCACCAAGACCGTGTGTCCTTCCAGTGGGCCTGTAAGACAGAGATGTTCCGCCAGGCGTTTGGTAGAGGCCAGTACTCAGATCCACCGATTGGCCTCCCTGCCTGTCTCCTATTAGTGGGGGGGCTATATTGAGTCATCTGCCCCATGTAGGAACGGTGGCTAATCTCGCACCAACTCGCGTCCCCACCCCACTCTTCCTTTGTGGTTGGCAGGGAAGGGTGAAGTCAACCTGGGACATAGTGCAGAGTCAGAACATAGTGCAGAATTTGTTTTTGTGCTGTTAAATCTGGCTTTAATCATTATAATGTACCATTATCAATGTGTTTTTATCTGTATGTTGAAATCTGCCCTGAGCCCGTCCATGGGGAAGGTGGACTATAAATTTAATAATAATAATAATAATAATAATAATAATAATAATAATAATATCCATGAGAATGTGGCTTCTTTTTCCACTGCTTTTTCCATTTCACAGGAGAAGAACTGGAGGTGGAGGCACTGCATCGAGGATTGAATCTCCAGACTTCCACAGCCAAGACCAGTTCCTTGTTACTCGCTCTGCTTGGCCGATTTCCACACTAAATTTTATGTTAATCTGATTTCCCCTACAACTGCTGGGTTATTGATATATTTAGAGTAAGTGTTATGATGAGTGGTCTAGCACCCACTCATAACTCTCACAGTAAATTAAAAATAACCCAGCAGTTATAGGGAATCATCAAATAACACAACATTTAGTGTGGACATCAGCCAAACAGAATCAGTGACAGAGAACTGGTCTTGGCTATAGAAATCCTGAGATTAAATCCTAGATGCAGCCTCTCCCACCCTTAGTTCTCCCCCTGTGAAACGGGAAAAGCAGTAGAAAGAGAAGCTCATTTCTCATGGATGCCCTAATATAACTCCACTGGAGCACCTCCAGCACCTTCTTGAACATCCTATTTCATTTTGGACTTCAGTCTTCTCTCAAACCCAGGACCACCGTTCACACCAACCTGCCATAAGGAATCTACTTTTAATTTGATTTTTTGTTTTATTTTCTCCCCCCCCCGCCCAGATTATTATGGAACTTTCGCCTTTGCAATGCAACCACTCCTATTAGCAAGATCACGAAGCAGCAGTTGGTAGACCAATACTCTATGGGAGCACCTAACATAGTTTGCCTTGGTTCATGTGAATGCAACCCCGCACCATTCTACCCAACACAACCCAAGCCCACCCCAGCTCATGGCCAGCTCCTGCCATCCTGGTCTTCCACTGGTTGCCTTTGTTTCTCCTATTAAGGTGACACTGAATATTTTGAGCAAGATTCGACTCCAACAGCACTTTAAAGACCAACAGGATTTCTCAAGGGATAAGCTTTCCAGAGTCAAAGCCTGCTTTGTACTGAATATTTTGGTAAGTATTTAAACGTATGGACTTAATATTGGCTGAATTAGAAGTCCCAGGCAGACCAAGAGCTGGAAGATTTGGAAACCCTACAACTGAACTCTTTTGAAGTTTATGTTGAGGAACATTCACAAAAGATTCCTGGGGCCTCCAACAGCTTCACAGTTGGTGACTGACCCGCATTCATAGAATGAACAAGTTTTGTGACCCAGGTTTTATCGTAAGCGATAGACTAGAAATATAATGGTGGGGACATAGAGAGGAAATGGGAATGAGGAAATATACTAAAAATCAAACGAAAGCCAGCTGGAAGAAGGAGGCTTTCAATTAAGCATTGTTCAATTAAAATAATTTCAAAAGGATGAATAGGTTATTCAAGATATAAGAGAAATCATGAATGGTGGCAAAGAACAAAAGCAGATAGCAAGATATAGCCATGGCGGAAAATGTGGACTAGACTATAGGGAAAAGTGGAAAATGAAGTACGTGGTCATAGGAAATTTAAAGGAATTTACTTGATTCTTCAAAGGCCCAATATCATGGCATTTTTAAATACTTTGTTTAAAATGTCCAAGATGATTCCAGCAACATACAAATTTGAGATGAAAAGGCAGAAACCCAATAGGCTGGGGGGGGGGGGTGCGCACACACACACACACACACACACAAAATATAAGGAAATGGGGGAAAGAAAAGACTGGAGAAGAAGGACCTTTGCACTTGATAAATCTCACACGAATGTATAAAGTCTATCGTGCTTGAGCAAACATTGAGCAATATTTAAGTTTGATCCGTGACAATCAACTGTGATGGCAGTTTCACACTAGGTATCCCAGGTCCCTTGGTGGGGGTGGGGGGAAACCCTGCTCCTACCTGCAGCCCCCTGCCACTACTCATATGGCTGGTGGGGAGAAAGGTGGGGGAATAGGCCTCCTGGATGTGCTCCCAGGGCGGCGCAACAGTGTCACTCCCAGGAGTGGTGTCGTTACACCACCCTGGGAGCACTCCCACACTTTGCAGCGGGCTAATTTTGTCCCCAAACGGACCAAATCAGGCCCATTTGGGGCTCAAAGCAGCCCACTGAGAAGCACATGCGCAAGGACCATGCAAGGAGTGCACAACAAGCACATAGAAGGAAAGCACCAGGTTCCCTCCCCCTTTCTGCTGGGAGGGTAAGGGGACCCTATTTCTGTTGGCAACCCTGTTTCACACATACAGGCAACCATTTCACACACCTCATCCTACAGTCAATGAATACGCACATGTGAATCAGACTTCCCTCGCTGACTGTTCCAACTCTTTTTCTAATGATAGGGATTTAGCTTCCATAGTCAAAAAACCAAACAGGTCAACTGCTTAGAATCTGTACAATAAAAACTTCTTGCCTATCATTGTTACTTTTAGGCCCAGATACGTGGCCATTGTTAGTCTGTAGCACAAAAAACAAAACAGGAATTGCCGCTGGTCACCACACGTGTTTTCGCCCCAGGAGCTTTCCTGGTACAGTCTGAACTAGGTTATCTACCAAATGGACAATTCATCAATGTAAAGAATAATAATCTCAGGACAGCTAAACATGCAAACAAGACCCCAGATTGTTATGAGTATTATCCATAATTTGCCTGACAGACGCCACATGAGGTAGAGTAGCATGAAACAGTATTACTGGGCCAGGTCATCTAACAGGTTTCATGGCTGAGCCATCTCAATGCAGGTCTCTCTAGTTCTAGTCTAAAGTACTCTACATTACATAACTGGCATATATGACACCTGGAAAATATGTAAACGTAGGAAGCAATAACTACTGACACCTAGTTTTCCCCACCTGTGGGAGAAATGCAACGGAGCTATGACAATCTTGAAAATTTTAACAAATACACTGAGTAAGATCTTCCAGTAACAGTTAATAGCAGATACCTGAACATGTCTTCTTAATTTTCTTAAAAATATCTGAACTGCATCAGTATGAGAGATGCTACTCTCTTTATTTTCGTAAGGGACCAATAAGACCAAATAAAACAGAAAATTCATGGAGACCATTAATGGAACATATCATGGCCAAATTTGGAGTCTGATTTTGTGTATTTTCATTACTTTTTTTTTATCCTGCCCTTCCTGGAGGGAGCTCAGAGCAACTGTCATTGTGCTCCTTCCACAACATCCCCCTGCGAGGTAGGTTACACTGAGAGAGAGCGACTGGGAGGAAGCTCCATTTAATAACAGAGATTTACTTTCCAAGATTGCTGCTTGGGATTGCTCCCTTAATGAGCTTCATGGCAGAGCGGGGATCAGTCCAACGCTCTAACCAATACATCATATCTAATCTCTAAAATGGTTACAAATATATGTTCATTTGTTTTATACTGTATATGACTTGACACCAATATAATGCATATATGTGATTTAATTTTTAAAAACCTTGCCAATATTTTTAGCACCACACTGATTACAAAGAAAACATAGTAATAGCCAATAATACAGGGACACATAACAGTTTGTCTGCAGTCGATATAGTATATCTCAGCTGTTTATTCTCCAAAAAAGCAACCACCATACTGTGTTTCTTTGCCTATGTTGACTTTCGCGTGTGCTCTGAAGCCTACTGGCCCTCTGGAGCAAAAGGCCATTGTTTGACACCTGTCACCTGCCCTGTCACTTACAGCACAGTGCAGATGGCAAGGCAACAGCTGTGATCCTATCCAGATATTTATTAAAATACAAACAGGCACCGTACTGGAAGGAAAGAAACCTGAACAATATCAGGTCTAATTTATGTTGCGTTATTAAATTCCCAGGATAGGAAATTTAAGATGATCCTTCAAGACACACAGGGGTGGAGGAAACTATTCCCCTGAAAACAGCAGCTCACTCCCAGAACTACTTGGTTGGGAGAGAAATGCCACCATGGTGTGTATTTGTGCCACACAATGTGAAAGGCTCAGGTGCTGGTTCCTAATTAGCTACTGCCTCACACTGAGAGAAAACTGGTTAAAAAAGGCAAGGAAGAAAGTGGGGTGGGGGTGGAATCAGTTGATCATGATGGGGCATTATTTTGAAAGAGTGAAGTTGCTTTCCTTTCTTATAAGACGGAGTTTCCAGGGGATACAAGATGTCGCTCTTCATAAACAACCACTGTGTTTTGCATCTGAAACATCAGCAAGAGACAGGCTTTAATGCTATAGCTTGTGGTCCAGCCTCTATCTACACCTGTTATGCTCAAGATAAGATGTCAGTACTCCTGGGGCTATTCAAGTTCTTGTCAAAGGGCACTTGAGAAAAATCTTATAATTTGGGCTAAAGACTGTGCTACTTCTCCTGCTATAATGTAACCAAATTTTCCAATTCCCTGTATTACTGATACCATGGGACTGTGTATAAAAACAAAGAGCATGAAATAGATAAAAGAGTTCTACAATTACGGAGTTCTATAAGTCACAATTGTGAGGGGTTTTTTTATATTGAAGTAACATCTATGCAGACACGTTCTCTGTCAAATCAAATGGAATAATATGTTCCAAGTTGAAAGTTGCCATTTAAAATTTAGCTCCTTTGTTTCTAGTTCCTGTGTTTAATTCAGTTCTGAAAAATTGTAGCGAGCAGATCCAGCCAAGGACTTTCATGTTTGGAAGATGCTTTGCAAATTGGATTGCTAAGGCAGTATTGCAATGGTAACAAGATTCTTATTATTAGCCCCTTCAGCCAGGGCCTCTCTTTTATCTGCAGTAAGAATTCTCAAACACAACCACCACACGTAGCTGCTTCTACGGCACTTGCAGCCACAGGAGTTGGGCAGGAACCACTCTGACCTGCAAGCTGTTACTGAAGCGTTACTTAGGATGGGATCATGCTGCATTTACTGCTTGTAAATCTCCTGGTATTTCCCCAAATTGGAATTTTATGACTTGAACAGAGACAACCTGCATCCCCTACCACCACATATCCCACCTCCTGACACCATATCAGGAGTCAGACTGAGGCCTCAAAGCCTCAATCTGACTCCTGAGAGTTTGGTGTAGTGGTTAAGAGCGCGGGACTCTAATCTGGAGAGCTGGTTTGATTCCCCACTCCTCCACCTGAAGCCAGCTGGGTGACCTTGGGCCAGTCACGGCTCTCTGGAGCTCTCTCAGCCCCACCCACCTCACAGGGTATTTTGTTGTGGGGATAATAATAGCATACTTTGTAAACCGCTCTGAGTGGGCTTTAAGTTGTCCTGAAGGGCGGTATATAAATCGAATGTCATTCTTAAATTGAATGTTATTGACTTGTAGGGAAGAGGAGCTAGGAGCAATGATTATGATGGTTCTTCCAGAAACAAGTCTGTCTGCTACAAGAAAAACATTTTCTTTATTGGTGCATTTTAATTGTGTGCGCTCAGGTGTAAAGAACACTCTGCTTGAACATATAAAGCAGTTTCCTGTTACTAGAATGTCAGAACCTACAGGCAGAGATCAGCCTTGGAACCTGTTCTGAATGACTTGTTCTTGGCTCCAAAAGACATGATGCTACTCAAAGGCAGCACATTTCAGAGCATGTATGAAGAGTACTTCTCTCACTACTGAGAAACCATCAGCTGTGATTAGAGGGCAGGGTCTCCAGATCAAAGGATGTGGCTTTCATGGAAGAATTAACACTGTAATTTTTTTCTACTTAGAAATTGTGCACCCACAGCAAAAGAAGAACACACTGGTTCCTAAATACATTTACTTAGAAGTAGAGATGGGCACAATCCGCATTACGATAGGAAAAAACCCACGATAATGGCGATCGGGGCAATCGGGCTCGGATCGGGGATCCAGACACTCAGGCGCCAGCAATCTATTCCCCTGGCAATGGAGCCAGGGGAATGCCTGAGCTCTGTTTGCCCTCCTTCTGTCACCCTGGAAACCCGAATGGAAGCCCAGCTTTCCTTGATCAGCAGGGTTTCCTTCCAACCACGGAGCAGCAAAGCAGTCACCAGTTGGGAGAAGACACCCAGGGGAGGGAGGGGGAAGGGGGTGTTCTGTAGCCATGGGCACTCCAATCTCATCCCTGCAAACCCTGATAGGCAGCTCTGACGGCCAAACACAAACACAGATGCCGCCGGCATCATCCACCGTTCCTGTATCGCTGGGAACAGCAGGGCGCCCCTCCACTTTTGCTCCACTATCCACAGATCGGGAACGGGAGATGCTTAGTGCAGGTCATTAAATCGGGATCGTTGCTGGTGCCGATCCACGATCAGCTTGATCATTAATTTTTTTTTGGATCGTGCCCATCTCTACTTAGAAGCAAGATCTACTGAATTAATTCAGACATCACAAACAAAACCTGAATTTCTTCTCAAGCTCATGCACTGCCTTTGCCTCTCATATGCAAAGCCAAAACTGAAGACTTCCTGGTTTGAAAGAAACCAGTCTATTGTGACATCCAAATTGAGGTGTTTTAACTAATTGCAGTTTTTCTTGTTTACAAACCAGGATTAAACTGCGGACACAATAAACTGGGGTCTCTTTCAAAGCAAAAGGTCTTCAGTCTTGGCTCTGTACTGGAGGGGTGATGGCAAGGGAGAAGAACACTCAACCCCAAGAATAAACCAGAGCTGTTTCATCACAGACAAGCCAGAGTTGCTTTGTGACATCAGCTAATTTCAGTGCAACTTACATTCAAACTGTGATCTTAGGAGCTGTTATCTAGAGATATGATTTCATAACAGCTGAGACAGAAAATGGATGAACTGATCAGTCAAAATGTTAACGGCAAATTGCACATCTTATAACTGCTTAACATTCTGTTAAGCATTCTGTTAAAAATAAACATTCTGTTAAAAATAAATACATCTTGAACAACTCATTAAGAGCACTTTCCATATATATACATATATAGCAAATGCAACTCTTGTAGCTAGCCAGAGGTCAAGCCTCAGTATTCCAAAACAAATTGCTTAAGCCAAGCCCAGAGATATACGCATCACCTGCTATATCATTTGGCATAAATATGCAAAAATTCAAAAGCCTCAAAGCCTCAATCTGACTCCTGAGAGTGAAAGAAGTACTCTAGCCTACAACCACAACTGGCTTTCAATCACTTCACTTGAACATTCCATTGCTCCTCAATGGTTAAGCATCAGAAGAGACCCCTTCTTCCTATCAGCTTCATTGAGGAGAGCAGGCACAACTCCTTTCAATACTACACATTCATCTTTTTATGAGGTATAAACTATACAACTAAGCCAATGGCCCCTAAGTAGTTTAATTACAACTGTCTAGCAACTCTCATCTTGCAGAGATTCAACACATCACCAGGCCACAAGTAAATTGTCCCCTTACTGAAGGAGTTATGCCAAACCAGAAATGAATCAAGCTGAGATTCATCCTTAAGGAACAAACCTTCCAACCAACAGGCCAATGCTGCATAATGTCTTCCATGAAGTTTTACTGATGGCAGCAAGTAACTTGTAGAATACAGAGCAATGTTAAAGAACTGTTGAAGGCTCTTGGTTGTATAAATCCCATGTACAGATGGCCACCTCTAATCTATCCTGTGATAGATCCATTGAAGTCAAGCATGAAGGGACAAAAAAAAAAAAGGAAAATGCTCCAAATGACAAGGGTATTTATTTTATTAAAATATTTCTATCCTGCTTTCTGATACTGATCTCCAAGGTAGATAAGTTTAGGCTGAAGCGTTGCAAATATTAGAATAATAGACTTCGTCCTCGAATGACTGGATTCAAATCCCTCGTCACACTTGGATTCACTGGTTGGCCTTGGGCAAAACAATAAAACACAAAAACACGACAGGATTGACTTGTTGTAGGGCTCTAATTGGCCTTAAATGACTATTTGACTGCACTCCATATATACTTCCTCAGTCGGTTCTTGGACAGTCTGGCTATGAGTTGGATTTTGCTCATATTACAGTTATCTTGCCCTGCTTTGTCAGACCCACAGTTCTCTCTTTCTATACTTGTTCTTGGGTAGCACCCATTAACGCTTGAGAACTGAGGGCTATAGGATAAAGCAAAATGTTTTGCTTCCCTCTTGTTAGAAGGGCTTGCAACACCAGTTGGTAGTTTGTCTGTGTTTTGTGCTTCTTCCGGCTTTAACTGGCTTCTAAAAGAAAGTAATTTCCAAATTATTCCGAAAAACAAAATGAATGTAATAAAAAGTCTCTCTAAGAGGACAGTGTATCAACTCCTTCCCAAATCTATCAGTAAGGTTGAGAAAAGCAGAAAAACAAAACAAGCATTATAATCTCAAAACTGGAAAGTTGTTTTAGATGGAGCATGAGCAAGTCAAAAGGAGTCAGACTGAGTGGCATTTCCTAGGGAGCAAGTTAGGGTTAGTTTTTAAGGCTGTGATCCTATTCACACTTAGATCCAGAGGAGTTAGCCATGTTAGTCTGTAGTAGCAAAATTAGGGTGGCCAGCCTCCAGGTAGTGGCTGGAGATCTCCTGGAATTACAACTGGTCTCCAGGCCACAGAGATCAGTTCACCTGGAGAAAATGGCTACTTTTGGGGCTGCATTCTATGGAATTATGCCATGCCAAGGTCCTTTCCCTCCCCAAACCCCACATTCTCCAGGTTTCTCCAGGTTTTACCCCCCAGATCTCCAGGAATTTCCCAAACTGGAGCTGGCAACCCTAAGCAAAATAGTAAAGAGTCCAGTAGCATCTTCAAGACTAACCAACTTTACTGTAGCATAAGCTTTCGAGAACCACAGTTCTCTTTGTCAGATGCATCTGATGAAGAGAACTGTGGTTCTCGAAAGCTTATGCTACAATAAAGTTGGTTAGTCTTAAAGCTGCTATTGGACAATTTACTATTGTATTCACACTTAATTGACTGTAAATTTAATGGAAACACCATGGAAGCCAACAGCAGGTTGTTGTGCACAGAACAGCAGCCCAAATCTCATTTCAGGTGACTATCAGGACTTTCCATTTCTACTATGGCTAGATGCTACATGGGAAGGGAAGGCAGTATGGTATAGTCTGATCTCATCAGAATTTGGACGCTAAGCAGGGTTGGTAATTGGATGAGAGACCAATCAAGGAAATCTCTGCAGAGGAAGGCAATGACAAACCACCTCTGTTGCTGAGGTTGCCATAAACTGGTTGCAATTTCACAATACATACATCTGTAAATGCTACATGCTAAAGGGGTGTGTGCTTTTAGTATTTAACTTTCAATGGTTCCACTCTTGGAAGAAAAACGAATGAGAATCTCCTACATAGGAACTGGTACTTGCAGACTAATTGAACAGAGGCAAAGCCTCAAGTAAAGATGTTTTCTATGATCCTTCCCTTACTGTTTTGTGCTAGTTAAACAGGACCAAATCATTGATAGATAATGCAACAATCAATATCTTTGATTTTCAAAGTTAGCAAACATTATGCAAATTAGATTGCCTTGATTTGTGGAACTAGATCCTATTCAATAGCCCAATGGAAGACAGATCTGAAAACAGGCGACATTTTCCAAGTCAACCACGTTTTTTTTTCTTCAGTCATCAATGAACAAATATATAAGGTTCAGTCAAGTGTTCTTTTGATCTGTTCCTCCTTTGGCTCCCTTTATTAAAAGCAATGGCCACAGAGATTCAAAAGCCCTTTGGCAGTTAGACAACCCAATGCTTGAATTCCTGGCCCATTCAAAAACAGCCTTATTTTAGAATGCTTCTAACCTTCTGATGCCCTGATCTTGATGCAGTTTGCAGAGAGAGTTGGGAAGGGTCCCGTTATTAATGCATACCTCTTAGTGCAACATGGTGATTCTATTGTGTTTCTTGTTGAGAGTGCACAGTCAGGCAGCGTATGTATATTATTCCACATTAATTAACCCAGAACATAATTGCAATGATCTTAATGTGTCTTGTTTTCTTTGCTTTGTTCTCAGTTCACTTTTCTACAGAAATCCTGAGCGCAATATGAAATCTCTCTTTTCAGAGCAAAGATTTTTCCCTCTCTTAACTTCATTTTCCATGTCACAGCTGCATTCATTTGGCCAAGATAAGCCTGCAGCCTGATCTATGCAGAAGCAGATCTCACTGTTAGCAATGTACAGGTCTTCAGCTATAGTGAAGTCTCCTTCAGAATGTATAATTGTAATTCTGAGAGACTGCCCAGGAAAGAATTGTAAACAGAAGACATTACATTAGGGATAGTCCCAAGTCCAAAAATACTTACATCATCTACCTGTGAAGATGTTGGCGTGACAACAAACAAAAGGCAGAGGGGGAGTGACGGCATGGGGAGAAAGAGTCAAGGGCTGAAAGTAGCTAGACCTGCTGTGAGCAAGCTAAGGGACTCACCTTAGTACCTTGGATGGACAATAGGTCCTGTGTAATGGTCTGATGCCTTAATACACATGCTGGCTTGGGGGGGGAGGGGAGCTGATCACACATTTGACCACTAAGTTCATTGGATGGCCTTGAGAACACTACTATCCGTCAGATTAAGCGATTTAAAACCCTAGTTGTAAGGTTAAGGGCAAAGTACTATATAAATTAATAACAAACATAGCCACTAAACAAAGTGATTTTGATATACACCTTGGTGTTTCTTTTAGAAAAATGGCAACATTCCCATTCAATACTGGTGGAAAGAGAACTGAGGCTCTGGAATAGCTAGAGATGGGCCATTTGTATTTAAGACAGCGAAAGTTACCCCATCCTTTTTAATCTGGTTATAAAAAACCTCGAGATTTCATAACCAGTAGAAATATAACTACAGAAACTGCTATCCAAAGACAGATCATGCTTCAATATGTTTGTTTGCATTATATGAATTACAAAGAAAAACAAAGCCTCCCTGGAACTTCCTTTTGGTAGAGAGGTAGAAGCAATTAAAGCGCTTTCTCTTTTCCTGCCCCAAATGCTTTAGAAATCCCAGATGCTAGCTTTCCTGCTCTTGCTGAGGAATTCTTTGAAAGATGGGCCAGGAACAGCAGCCTCACAATAGGCTGAAACATGAGCTTCTCTCTTCCCAACTCCTTCATAGGCTAAAACCTGGCACTCCTTCCTATCTCATTTGCAAGCTGGAAAAGCTACGTCTCATGTTTCAGATGGCTCTGCAGTCATTATTTCAGCTTCAGTCCTTCAGGGGGAAAAAAATCCCTGAAGCTTGAATCAGCTGTCTTTTAAAACAGGTGTATGTGTACTGAGGAATGGTCAGGGAAAAGTCAGAAACCCTTATCACACCAATCTATAAATGCTAGGAAAATTACAAACAGAACAAAAATGTAAGAAATGTGGATTCCACAAGACTCATTCTCTCTCGTGGTTAAGTGCACATGCAACAGGATCCTAGGCAAGCTTACTTGGAAGTAAGTCCCATTGAGTTCAATGGGGCTTAATGTGAACTAATGCAGCATTAAGGATCTTGTATACTTTAAGAACTTCAGAGTAAACCAGCTGCATCAGATCAGAAGTCTACCTAGCTGCGCTTCCTATCTCACAGTGGCCAACCAGTTGCTATGTAGGCCCAACAACAGGGCATAGAAGTTGAAGGGTGCCTGCTGGCCCTGGTATTCAGAGGTTCACTGCCTCTGAATGTGGAGGGTCCCTTTATTCATCACGGCTAGCAGCCCACTGACAGACCCATCCTCCATGATCCTGCCTAACCCCTTTTAAAGCTATCTGTACTTTAGATAATTTGATAAACATTGAATATTTCATGTCCTACTAATCTGGAGCACCTACATAATTTGTCAGAAGGTGCTGTTGGAAGATAAATAGGCAAGGCAATTATCTCCTGCCACAGCAGATAATTTTCCCTTCTACCCTTTGTACATGTAAACACAATGGCTGGCAGCAGTAATGCCGCCCATGTTCCTTCTCTCATCAACATGATTTCCTGAGCCCAAGGAGCTGCAGGAAGAAGCCCCCCACCCTCTCTTTTTCTTCAGGGCATGCCAGAAGTAACATGCTTGGACATGGCCAGTCAGTAGTAAGCTAACCAATTATAAAATAATCTGTGGCAACTTAACTATTAACTGGGGGCGGGAGAAGAAAATATAAGTCCTCAGACAGCGATGCCTCTAAATTTAACTAAAACACTGCATTTCACCTACTCAAGGGCTTTTTCAAGATCAGCTTTTAACAAAATTCAGAGAAAGCCAGGCTGAAGTGGAAGGATGAAAAGCTATGCTTTATAGTTTTGGGGGGTAATCAAAAGACAGCGTTCTCTGCTCATTAATCACACTCCTCTTTTCCATCAGGCCCCTTATACGTATTCCATGCTGCCTGCGAATTCATTCCATATATGCAGTCCTATCTCTGTCAGCTGTGACAGTCAGGTGTGTGGTACAGGCACACACTGACTACAGATAAGGTCACACAGGAGGTATAAAAACAACACAGAAAAGCTAGAGTGCCCTTCTATCCATCCTTCGCCAATGGACTAATTCCAACAAAACCCAGTCAAGCTGGTGGCTGGGTGGGTTTCATTCAACCCCAAAACTGTTTCCTATCATGCATCAGGTGAGGCTTTTTCCTTGCCTATACTTGCAAGCTGCTGCAGATGACTCTCTGCACATGGACAGAACACATGTCATTTGCCACTTAACTCTCACCAACCTCAGTTTTCTAATGTCCATCCCCAGGGCTTTTTTTCTGGGAAAAGAGGTGGTGGAACTCAGTGGGTTGCCCTCGGAGAAAATGGTCACATGGCAATCTAAACTCCCCTCTGTCTGGAGATCAGGGGGCGGGGCCACCAGCCATGTGACCATTTTCAAGTGGTTCCGGAACTCCGTTCCACCGCGTTCCAGCTGAAAAAAAGCCCTGTCCATCCCACAGCTTCCAAGTAAATATGAACTACTCCATTTATAAAATAGTAAAAAGTCCAGTAGCACTTAAGACTAACCAACTTTATTGAGTCATAAGCTTTTGAGAACCACAGCTCTCTTAATCAGATGGAGACGAAGAGAGCTGTGGTTCTTGAAAGCTTATGCCTCAATAAAGTTGGTCAGTCTTAAAGGTGCTACTGGACTTTTTACTATTTTGCAACTACAGACTAACATGGCTAACTCCTCTGGATCCGTTTATAAAAGGAGTGCATGTACATGGGAACCAACAAACACACTCACAAATATATATATATTATTGGGTACAACTCACCAGCTAATTTTAAATTAACAGTGCAATTCCCAGTAGAGAAATTCTCTCCATACCTGTCATTTACACAAGGAGCCGATCTGAATTGCTTACCTCTTCCATTTTTTCTGACACCGGACTCTGGTTACCAGGCAGCATTTCTTTAGTCTCTGCGGACTCGGTTTTAGATGTCCTACACAGCTGGTCAACAGGAGGGGCATCCAATGTTCCTCTTGAATTTGGACAAAGAGAAGCCGTTCCAAGAACTGGTTCATCATCCTCATCAGAATCTGGTAATGGTGTGGGGCTAATATCTTCCAAGCCAATGCTGGAAGGACGTGAGGATGGGGTTTGTGCTCTGTGACTGGGCTGAGAGCTGGAACCAAATGTTGGGATTGGGGAAAGCTGGGAGGAAGAAGAGGAGATTGGGCTTCCTTCCATTCGAATCTCATTGTCCGAGTCATGCTCATTGAGAAAATATAGCTTTGTTCTCTGCTCTTTCAAGAGCATCTCAATCCTTGAGTCTAAACTGTTATGTTGAACTTCAGATTCCATAGTTGGGGTACCTGGGGTCTCACTCCTTTCTGGAGTCTGTGAGAAGGGTACCACAGCCAGTTCATTAAGACTGTTTGATTCTGGGAGGGGTGGCGGCTCCTCAGGTTTTTCCTTCAAAGGAACAAAATCAGCAGTGGTAGCAGTGCTGCTTTCAACAGGCATTTCTGTTGGAGGCAATGGAGGTCGCTGGTACTCGACTTCTCTGGACGTTTGGGGGAGGGGAGGTTCTTCAGGTTGGGGATACGTAGCTGGTGCTTGGTATGGGGAAAAGGCTGATTTGTAAGTTGAAGACCCCGAGTGACTCAGAGGAGGAGTGTGGGAATATTGCACAGTCTCTTGCTGATGGGATTTGAATGCATTAAATTGATGCTCCGACCCTCGGAAAGCACCTGCGGAATTATGGACATAGTGGTGACCTGGACGTCTGTTGTAAGCATCTGTAAATTTTGTCTCGTGTCTCCTGGGCTTATACCCAGAGTCCTGTCTGAAATGGTAAGCTGGTGTTGTCTGGCGACTAGAATATGCCGAGTCTTGGGAAAATGGAGTGCCCATGCGCGGGGTGAGAGGGGTTCCCTGGGACTGTGGGGTAAATTGGCTGTAAGAGTTTGGGGTGTCTTGCCGACAACTGGAAAAAGCTGTATCCTGGGAAAATGGGGTGCTACTGTTTGGGGTAGCCGATGATCCCACAGAAGAAAGGCTACTGTCTTTTAGGCGTTTCAGAGTATCAGCCAACTGCAAAAAAAAAAAAAAAGCGGAGAGGATGACAAAAATATAGATAAATGTCTCTCAAGATATATTAGAATGATGACCAGAATACAAACAATCTGCTATGGATTCTCATTCACAACTTTCTTTTCTAAAAAATAAAAATATAATGGGATTTGAGATTTCTGAGGAGCATAAAATAAGGTAAATGTATAGACTGCTATTAAATCTTTCCCTGAATCTTAGCTGAAAATGGTGCTTAATGGGCTTGTTTTCAATGTCAGGATTAGACTGTACAAGTGGAGACCCG
Source organism: Eublepharis macularius (assembly GCF_028583425.1). Taxonomy (NCBI): domain Eukaryota; kingdom Metazoa; phylum Chordata; class Lepidosauria; order Squamata; family Eublepharidae; genus Eublepharis; species Eublepharis macularius. Next base: position 69,807,914 of record NC_072802.1, on the reverse strand, counting down.
GGGGGCATCTAATTTCCCCCTCCACCATACCTCTTTCCTTCTCCCCACCCCCAATCTCTTCCCCTTTTCCTTCCTTGGTCTACCCCCATCTTCACCTTTCCCCCTTCACCTCGGCAGCTTCGCCCCATGGCCCAGTAGTGTGGTGCTGGCTGAGCCAGGCCGAGTCCCTATGTCCCCTTCCCCACACTACTTCCCTTTTCCTTCCTCCTGGCAGCCCCCATATGCTCACCTTTCCCTATGTCTTTCTTTCAAATCCACAGAACAACTCACCTTTTATCTGCTCCCCATCTTCATCTATATTTAGTAACGTACTCCATTTATGTACTACTTTTCTCCACACTGGGACCCAAAGCAACTTACATCATTAGCCTCACAACCATTCCGAGAGGTAGCTTAGGCCGAGTGTGTGTGACTGGATCAAAATCACCCAGTGAGCTTCTACCAGAGTGGTGATTGGAACCTGGGTCTCCCAGTTCCTACTCTGAAACTCTAACCACTACAGTACACTGGCGTAGAGGGGGGGGGGGGCGCTGTTGTTGAACAGTAGCAAGCAGCCAGGCCTCGGTGAGTCATGCAATTAATGTATCAAATCATCTGGTAGTTGCTTTTGGGCCTGGTCCCAATGAATCCTCCATCAAAGGTCAGAATAGCCCCAGAAAGGGCCCTGCCTTTTTCTGACAGAAACCAAGCCTGGCATACTTGCAAAACTGTTATAGTTGCCTAGCAACAGCCACTGTGGGCATCTGGTTAAATGTACAAGCATTCCTTTTATTATTTTGGGCTTTTTAAAACCTCCCCAATGTTTGGGGTTTTTTTCGATTTCAGCTTTTTCTGCAAACCTGGGGACCCTTCACGTGTGTAGGAAGATCTGTCTTGCCTGTTCATGGCTACAATCTCTGGATTTAACTATCCACAGATCAGGGCTACTTGAGTATTAGTATATAAAATTTGATGGGAAAATGTTTGTTACATAAATAAAATGGCTGTCCAGTAATACTGATTACCAACTTACTATGATCTGGGAGACCCAGGCTCAAACCCTCCATCATTGAAGCTAGCTGGGTGGCTGTGGCACAGAGGCAGCAACAGAGGCTGGAGGATGCCTCACTTACTGGGCCAGAGGAAGCAGCTGCTCCAGACAGGGTTGGGCACTGCTCGGGAAGGCAGTAGCATCATGATGGCTCCAGCAGGAGTGGGGGTGTGCCACCTGCAAGAGAGCACCCCTCTCCCCCACCCCGCTGAGCAGCTGCAAAGTCTAATAGTAGGAACAGATGGTTTGCCAGCCTGGGGCACCAGTTGGGGGCATGGTGGGCAGCAAGGGTCTCTGGCCAGCCCTATGCAAACCCAGCTGGGTTGGGGCAAGGCAAGAAAGGGAGCTGAAGTACTGGGTTTGGCCAGAAGAGATAGAGCCCCAGGGATAGAAAGGGAGATATCCAGAGGAACAGGAGCAGAGAGGAAGGCCAGCAGGCTGGGAAAGGCTAAGAAAGCACAGAGATGGGTGGAAGTGGAACCTGGAGGAGGAGCTGTGGCCTTGAACAAGGTAAGGCAACCAGACCCGGGCAAGCTTGATGCAACTGACCTGTAGGCAAAGGCACCTCTCAACCACCAGAGGTTTTAAAGGGGCAAAGTGGGCAGGTGAAGGGAACTGCGCTCATGTGGATACCTGTGTGGATGCGGCTTTTTGCAATAAAGGGAACTTTAATGTCCATCATTGAGTCCAGGTGAGTTTCTGCTGCCCATGGAAGAAACTTAGGATGTCCTGCTGCCCTCAGCTAGGACCACTAGTTTTGGTCCAATCACATTCTCTCAGTTTAACCAATGTTATATATTTTTGTGAGGATAAAACAGAGGAGAGAATAATGTAAGCCCCTTTTGGGTTCTCATTGGAGAGAAAGGTGGGGTATAAATGAATTAAATAAAATAAAGTAAAATAAAAATGTTTAAGCTCCACCTAGTCCTACTACCAGGGTTTTTTTTCAGCTGGAACATGGAGGAACGGAGTTCCGGAACCTCTTGGAAATGGTCACATGGCTGGTGGCCCCGTCCCCTGATCTCCAGACAGAGGGGAGTTTAGATTGCCCTCTGCACCGCTCAGCAGCACGGAGGGCAATCTAAACTCGAGATCAGGGGGTGGGGCCACCAGCCATGTGACCATTTTCTCCTAGGGCAACCCACTGAGTTCCACCACCTCTTTTCCCAGAAAAAAAGCTCTGCCTACTACCTTGTGTGGGAAGTCACCCTCTCAACATTCCTGTCTATCCTTTGTTTGCCTCATCCTATTAGCACTTACTATGGTAATAAACACACACAGTCCTGAGAGGCTTAAGAGAAAGGCAAACTTATTAATATTTTACATAAATCTAAAAGTGTAAGTTTCTGTTAAAAGGTCTAACTGACATTACTGAAGAAAAACTAATATATCAGTCTCCCAAACTAGTGAGCTAGTGAGTTAACTATCGAGTTAATGAGCTCTCTCTTGAAAATCATAGTACTATTCTCATTATACCAGTTTTTCAGCCCACCTGCCTACATGAGATTTCGGCAGCAGGTTTGGCTAGTAAGTTCCTCAGACCACCCCCAGCCCCCAAAATGGGTAGGTGCAAGGATTCCGTAAGGAAATACAGACTGTGCAGACATACTTCCTAGTTCTGGCAATTAGATTCAAATAGCAGATCTCAACTGCTAAATCTCTTAGGATTCTACACAGGATAGCAGGTGGTTTCTGGAACCACCTACCAATACTATTATTTATAATTCTGATTAAGGTGGAAAAGAGGGAGTTAATTAAACAAACGCCCTTTAGAAGAGGTTGGGTTTGTTTGAATGGTAAAATAAAAACAAGATATTTGAACATGGGCACACAAGGGCAACCTGGACCGTTTCCAGATATGGATTTTTAGGAACCACAAGCACAGCCAACTGGTCTCTTAATTAAAATTTACTTTGAATCCCTCTTCACCCGTCTTTCTAAACAGGCCATTTTTGAGTTTGAAGTCCAGAGAAAGATAAAATAATCTTAAGAGCAATGATGTCAGTGTCCCTCATGTGGATCTGATGAGCAGCACCCATAAAAAACATCCATCCCAAAATGATGAGAATTTATCTTTAAGGCAGATAGCAATAGCAAATCCATGTTCAACAAAACCAAACACTGAAAAGAGGGCCATCAAGTAACTATGGGATTCGAATGAAAACTTGTGACGTAGCCACCTGCCTTATTCTCTGTTGAAGAAATTAATGCCAGGGATTAAACCACTCACTTCAGGTGTTTCCACAAGGGATGGGTGGTTAGAACACTCTATTATGCACTTTCTGCACAAATAAACCCAGCATGAGGTTGTCGATTGAAACAGGGTTAAAATGTAACAAAGAAAATCATGAAATGAACACAATTTAGTGATAAAAATATCCCAGTAGAATTAGATAGTTTAGGTATCAGGTGCCCACACTAAAAACAGACAGAACAGCAAATAATGTCACAAAATAGAAACAGACATGCTACTTGTTATGAGAGCTGTGTAAAAAGCAAATGGTGAAATTCACTGGACTGGGGTCCCAAGAAGATGCTAACCCCTTCATGTAAGGGCCTCAGCCCTGGTAGAATTAGACCCGTGAAATAATTCTAATCACTTTCTTACTTAAGCTACCTACACTTGACAAAAGACATACTGCGGAAACATAAATTACAAAACAGATTTTATTTATTTATTTTACACTACACCAGCTTGATTTTTGTTTTAAAGTGTGGAAATAAGTATACAAAGAAAGCTTGAGCAGACAGAGCAAAAGGTTAGCAAAGAGGCATTTGAAATTCTGGGAGATATCTGCTTTGTTAGACTTCTAAGCATTAGATATTTCAAAGTACTCAATCACTACTTTAAAGAAAACTTTTTTAACCATTTAGAAAGATGGCAATCCTATGCACATTCAGAAGGGACTGACTTCTGAATAAACATGCTTAGAATTGCACAGCACAAAGTTTTCCATCTCCATAGGGGATTCTATGCAAGTAGACTAGACAAATAGCCGTAGTGATTACATTTAACCCAGCCTCTTTCACTCTCAGCACTCATCAAGTTACGAAATCATAAGCTGTTTGTTCTTATATGATATTTATATATGGAATTCTACATACATTACCCAACAACAAATTTTAACATTCTTATCCAGTGACCAAATGCACACACTTTACAAAAACAATTGAATTTTAACACTGCAAATTCAGTTTAACTATTACTAAAATATTGTAGATAAACCTCTCTCTCAGAGATCAGAATGGGACATGGATAGAGAAGGAAGAGGCTGTCTTTTGATTTTGTAGGAAACAGATGCAAAAAAATGTGGGTTTTGTAATGAAAAACAAATTGTCCGAAATGTGGGTTTTGTAATGAAAAACAAATTGTCTGAAAAATGTTTAAGCTCCACCTAGTCCTACTACCAGGGCTTTTTTTCAGCTGGATTGCGGAGGAACGGAGTCTCTCTATACTGGGGTATTACAAGTTTTATAGGCTGTTAGATTTGCCAGCTCCAGGTGGGAAATTCTTGGAGATTTGGGGGTGGAGCCTGAGGAGGGGACCTCAGTGTGGTATTATGCCATATAATTCATCTTCCCAAACCTCCATTTTCCCCAGGGGAACTGATATCTGTAACCTGGAGATCAGTCATAATTCCAGGAGATTTCCAGCCACCACCTGGAGGTTGGTAAATCTAGCTGAGATATTAATGTCACACACTGTGCCCATAAGTCATTCAACACAGATCATGGAGCTCTGGTTATGTGACGTTTCTTGCACAATGATATAAAATTTCACCAAAATATCTCCAGGGGCTGTCAATCAATTAATTTTTTAGTAGATCATCTGCTTTGTAACTAAGCAAACAAAATGAATTTAAGTAAATATGTGCATTTTTCAAAGCCTCAAGGCTATTTTGAATATTTTTATAACTAATTTCCTACTACAACAACACACCTGAACTTAAAATAGCCTAAAAAGCAAACAAACTTGTAGCTCCACCAACTGCTCCACCAACACTTTGCTTGATTAATCTACCTCCTAAATGGATTAAAACTTGGGACCTTAGCTAAGACTGATAAGGATCAATTTGTCCCTGTCAATCTCTATGTGAAGGTTAATAACAAAAAGTATCATGTAATTGCCATAGTCAGAATCTATTTTAACACAGTTCTATAGATCGGATAATAATTCCTCATGCACCTGAAACTTCAACAGGATTCCTTCCATTCAGGAGCCTTACCCCAAAAGGGAGGTTACAGGCGGCAGCTGTCTGGACAAGAATGTAAAGAACAATCCTGTTAAGGAGACAGACAACCCACCATTCATTATAAAATGAAGATAATCTTGGAACCCTCTCTGTCAAACTTGGTTATTTTTAAATAATATGCACTAAATCAAAGATACCTGCAGAGATTCATTCACTGTGGGTGATGCATCCGGCTCATTCTCTACAGGAAGAGTCTGAGGAGTGTAGAGTCCATTTACAAGAAGCTCATAGAAATGCATACGTTTTTCACCTGGACAAACAATAACAAAAACTTTATTTCAACACACACCGTATTGTAACTGTAGATGAAAACTTCCCAGACTTCCATTTAGAATCCTTATTTTATTCATTCTTTTTGCAAACAAAGAGCTGGGCTTCTGGATCTGCTGAAATATTTAATATCGTCCTCTCAGGTCAATTGAGGGGAGAATTCCTCTTCATAGAAAACTAAAGAAACTGTGCTTCTGACAAACATAATGAGGCAGATGTTTTAACACTCTTTGGGATCAGCTGGGCATTGCAACAGAACACTATTTTTTGAGAGGAAGAAGGTTAACTTAGGGCAAAGCTGACACCAGTTTCAGTGTACATTGAGAACATTTTATCAAGGAGGGCTTCTTCAAAACAGAACTGGTTCTCAGCAGGGTTAATCTCTCTACGCTGACGTCTTTTGGAGAAGAGACATTTCTCCAAATAAATAGTAAGTTTAGAGATCAGTCTATTTGTAACAAAAAAGACAATATTTAACTGCATCTGGGCCTCTGCTCAAATACTGGAAATGTCAAATACGTTGTTTTACAAATGCAAATAGCATAGCTTGGAACACTAGAATCTGATATGGACATTTCCCCCATAAAAAGTACATTGTATGCTCTTATAGAGAAACTGACTCAAAACGTTACCCATTTCTTACAGATCAGTAAGACTCCAATCTCATGCACACTTGCTTTGGAATAAGCCCAGTCAATGGAATTTATATGTAGGTAAACATGAATTGGAACAGGGCACACAGCTTATTACAAGGGCAGTTAAATACGCAGTCCTGTGGAGGTCCATAAACTCTTGATAGAATGTTGGGAGCCCAAACACTAACAGCCACACCTACTGGTCTGTTGTGTATGTGGGAGTCTGGTCCCATGTTCAAAGTTATGGTGCTGTACTGATGCAGCAATTCAGATAGCACAACTATGCGAATGCAGTTCTGCCAGCACACTGTGCACAATGGGGTCTGGGGGCACATGACATCACTAATGTGCTCTTCTATTCATATTAACAGGGCATAAGCCTCTACTTACAGGGGCAAATTGTTGCCATCACAAGCACCATCCAATCCACATGGTACTAATTAGCTTACCCCCAGTAATAATAATGCTTAATATTTATAATAATGATTAACATTTATAAAGTGTGTTAGACCACTAAAGCGTTACATTATATTAATTTTCTTAGCCTCATATCAGTCTAGTAAAGTAGGCCAGTATTACTCCCATATTTCATACCAGGGATCGAGGGTGAAAGAGAATGGTTTGTCCAAATTCGCTTACTGAGTTCATAGCAGGGGTGACAATTCCATCTAAAGACTTTCTGGTTCAAGATCAGTCTCTATTAGCTCTAAAACATTTAGCTAAAACCCAGAACATTACAGTCCTACTAATTACAGAGACTACTAAACTCCCTACACCAAGGTCAAGATTTCACCTTAAGTGACCTATTGAAATATACAGAGTTCATTCTAAAACCCAAATCAGAGTTCATGTGCTACAAACCGTGTAGTTTCTGAGCTCATCGGCCAGATACTTGAAATGCCATGCGTTCCCTTTGCTATAATTTGTGTTTGGAATTGTAGAGTTTTATTTTTAAAATAATTTAAAAACATAGATAAGATGGCAAGAGTAGGCAAATGGTTGTTTTTAAAACTGCTCCTCTATAGCTTATTTTAGTATTACATGTAATACCAGAATGCAATATATCTAGTTAGGTCACAAAATATCACAAATGACAGAATCTTTAAAGGAAGTGAGCACAAGTCTTTAAAGGCTAGGATTAGTTGCGTACAAAGGGCTTACTTTAAGTATCAGCAAAAATTTTAAAGAACAGGGTTTAATAAAGTAACAGTCTGAACTACAAAGCTCGGCTACAAGTTAGGGAAATTCAGCCTAATTGACTACAGTTAGACTGCTTAAGCAATCATGTGCATTTACTTGGAAGTAAATCTTATTAATTCAGTGGAATTTTTCCAAATAAACTTATAAAGGCTGCATGTCTAAATATTCCAGTGTTAATGATCCATGGATCAGGCTCCAAGTTTCTCAGTCTGTACTGTTCAATCACATACTGTGGGGGTAGTTCACTGACTATGCCCCTCTCTGGATAGCTTATGTCTTGGCTACTCCAAACAGATACTGATTAAAAAAATTAAATAAATTCATCTATTTAACATCCTTTAACATATCTATCATAATCTCATTCAAGCTCCTTCTATTGCACAAATACATGATTCTTCCTCATATTTTAGTTTTAATCAGAAGACAGGTAGTACTTCAGAATCAAAATAGAACTCTAGCACCAAAGGTAAAAATGTATTTTGGTGTACTCTATACCTATTCATATGAAAATGCAAGTGCTTTTTAACACAGGTAAAAGAAAATAAAAACTATTTCTTTACATATTGCTGACTTTTGGTATATTGTCCAAATACTCTGCTTAACAACGTAATATTTTCAATACTTTTGACAAATAGAAAAGTTGTCCTTCTTAGAAGATGAGAGAGGCAAATTCATTATTATGAATGTTCAGTGCTCCAGGCCAAAAAGAAAAATGGGAGGAGGGGGAGACCACTAAGAGTGTACAGCAAAAAACCAACAATGTGATACATTGAGTGAAAGCCTGAGCTGGTCTACTCAGAATTCAGTACAATTTTATTCAATGGGGCTTACTCCCAGGAAAGTGGTCATAGGATTGCAGCCTAAATAATCGTTGCATTCATAGTCATAATGTTTATCACAATGTTTTCCCCTGACACTGTCACCAATGCAGACCTAAAAAAAAAAAAATCAAGTGTGTTACTGTCTCTTTAAGAGACAAAGAGGAAAAAGACTTAGTGCCTCCTGTACACAGATTCCAACAACCAGATGCCTAAATTAAAAAAAAAAAACCAAGAACACTGCTGTAAACTGACTCTGGAGATAGTGTTTTAAGAAATTTCTTTTCTCCCAGGCTTTTTCTAACATAAATTGCCAACCTCTAACAAAAAACGTTAAAAAAGTTATCAGCTAAGTGCAAACGGTACTTATGGAAAGAAGGTGACAGGACACGGTTTGACAAGCAAAGTGTCAGCATGAATGAGTGAGTGAAATGGAGAGGATGGTAGCATTTTGTAAATTACAGGACTGTCTCCTAGCAACTGACAACACATTCAGCTCCACGTGACTATCAAAGGCCCACAGAAAAGCAGAGAGATAGAGGGGGAAGTTGACTGACAGCTATTTAACGCTATCTTTTGATTAATTACTTGTCCCCCCCCCATCCAATCTGCAAATGCATCTCACCACTGGACAGAAGGGGGGCAGAGGGGGGGGAGTGAGGACAGCATGCTCAGAGATGGCTTCCCCACCTTTCGTATCCAGCTCCACGTGGATGATGTTGCCCATGACAGAGGTGTTGTGCAGGTGCTGTACTGCTTCTCGGGCTCCTTTGACTGTGGCAAAGATCACTTTGGCAATTCCAAGGTGCTTCTTGTTCTTAGGGTTGTAGAGGATCTCCACTTCTTCCACTTCACCGTATTTTTTGCACATGTCCATTAGGAAGTTTTCACGGATATTGTCATTCAACTTGGCAAATGTAACTTGCTTGGGAGGCACTGGCCCCACATAAAATTCATCAATCTGAAGATTTGTTTTTACACAAAACGTAGGAGGAAGTTAAAAGAAAAAAAAACTTTTAAGAACAGACAAGGAGCAAGCAGTTGATAATGACATCGCTTGGAACACGAAGAGTTAAAAAAAACAGCTACACAAGTTTAGAGACATTCTCCTTCCTCAATACCACAGCAGATCACTGGGAAATATCTAGTTACTACATCACTAATGGCTTATTTGCAAATAGTTGATTTAAAAACAAAAGACTCAAGGAGGTCCTTGAGCTATTTGTCAAACATACTTTGACATTAGAAAGGTACATTTTGTTACTTTTATAAGCTTGCTAAACTACACTTTCCAAATAAGTGTACCCATAAAGCAGCAACTGAGACTTAGGCCTCCCTTCAATTATCAAAATGAGCATACCTTAAATTTAGGGACAGAAAGCTCCAGCTCTTTGGTTTTGGTCCATATTCGTCCTATCCTGGGATCTCTGACACAATCCACTGGGGCAAGACCAGGGTTCTGAGAAGAATAAGTAACTTAAGTATGAGGTGTACAGACAACATTTCAAACACCTATTGACACCTTTAAAATCATTAAAACCGAAAGGGAATGGTTGGTGTGGAAGAGTCATTCACATGTCAAACTGCAACTCTGCTGGGAATCATAGCAAAATAAAGCAGCAGGTTTTACATGTGGATTCTGACAGACTACATTATATCAGGGGGCGTAACTTTAAAAGCTTTCCTGAACACTTTGTAATAACCCTTTAAAAAATTCTTCTCTACCCCTCCCTCTCAACCCTAAAAGGATGGATGGGTGGGAAAATAAAATGAAGTGGGGAGTGGGGGGGGGGGGAAGTGATAAGGAAAAAGATAACATGTCCTTTAAAAAATGAATACTTACAGGAATGCTAAAATGTTGCCCATCGTAACGATAGAGTTTGTGCTGTCCTTTTTTCAAAGCTGGGTCAATAATCAACTTGTAACTTTTGCAATGGTGATTTTTTCTCTCGGCAGAGGTGCTAGCTTGGGAGCTGCTTTCCATTCCGTTGATCCAACCTAGAAGAGAAGAGAGAGAGAAAAGCCAACAAAGTTAAAAAAAAAAATTCCCGAGATATTAGAATTTCAGAGCCACCCCTCACTCCATGTAGCCAAGCTGGAAAATAGTATAGCTACCGGCAAATGCTAAAAACGGGTGTCCCCAACTGTAAACCCCCCTCCCGTCCACAGTGAGACAAGAGACAGAAAGAAGAGGGAGGAAAAAAAAGACAATCTCACTTGAACTCTGTTTTTTGCCATGGTCTTCTGTGTGCTTCGCTTTTTCTCCTGCCTTGATCTCTTTGAAAGACATTGTTATTCGGTGGCCGATCGTCTCCTTGCCGCGAATGGCGAGCGCCTTTTCACATTTGGCTGGTTACATTACATTGGTTTTGAAAGCCTCCTGCCTCCCTTTTTTTTTTTGCGAGCCAACACATATTGTGTGTGTGCTTTCTGCTTGCTTCTCGGGCATCCCACAATTCACCGCTATGGAGCTCGGCTAATGGCTAACCGCCCTCAACCGAATGCACATTCACAGCAGCTGCAACGCGCTGCAAAGCCCCCAGACCCGAAGCCCTGTAGCGCCTCCCCACCCCAAATAAAGGACCATGCATTTTCCCCAGCCGACTGGCGCCCCAGAGCGGCTCTTCCTCCGGTTTAATTGCACGTCCAAATTCCCTTGGAATCTGCCGGCTACATTTACCTAAGCGCCAAACTGTTCCTAAACAAGATGGACATAGGTGGGACAAGTTTTGGACAGGGAGAAACTAAGCGCTCAGCTGGAGAAGTTGTAAGCCAGAGATCAACCCCGGCAGCCCTGCCTCCACTGATGTGTCCCGAGAAGCCACCGCAATGTTTCCATCTCCGAGGAATTACTTGGTGGAAGGGGGGGCGCCCCCCGTTTCGTTACAATTTGTCAATTTCACGATTTCAAAGGTGGGAGGAGGGAGGAGAGGAGCCGCTTTGCTTATTAAAGGTCCTGAGCAGCCAATCAGATCGGACCTTCCATTTTGTTTCGGTTAAAGAAAGTCCGCGGTGGAAGGCTCTCCCGGAATTTTTTCCCCTCTTTCGGTTCTTTTTCCACCCCCCCCGCGAGTCGCCTTGTTGGGGCTTCGTGTTGTTTTTAGCTCGTCTGGTGCTTTTGGTTTGTAATTTGGCCGTGGTTAGGTAATTGGCTGGTTAAAGGCACCAGGCGGCCGCAGCCAATCAGCGCGCAGCTTCCATTGGGCTTGAGTTATTAGACGCTGATCTAAAAACATCCTTCAGCAGACAGCTAAGGAGAGGCCAACAGATCAGGCAGCCATTTTTCTGCAATGGAATTAAATGGCCAACTGGGTTTTCCTTTGTTCCAAAAGGGGATACTTGATTTGAATGAATCCACAACCTCCATTTCAGGACTTTTCAGTGTTTGTACTAATGTTTGACAACATTTAGAGGACTCAAATGAAGAAGGAAGACTTTAAAAAAGATCTGGATTTTTCCCTTTGATTTGGAACCCATCTTTGTCTTGTATATAACTAGGTCATGGCACGCCCTTAAATCAGCAGTAGCAATTTTGAGTTACAAAAAAAGTAAATACAGAGTTTTTTGTGGGGTTGTGTTTATTTTTAAAGACTTTTATCTTATCTGCCTGAGCAAAACAGTTTTTTAAAAAAATTATAGCTTCCTGTATTAAACACTCAAATACCTGGCCATCTTTTAAGTTAAATCCTTTCGTGCCAACAAGGTAATGTTTTAAATATAAATGTAGGAAACGTGAATTCTTGTAAAAATTGTTAGGATAAAGCTTTTCTTTTTTTCCTTTTACATTGTAAGTACCCAATCCATTATGTCCTTTTTAATAAGTGTAGTTTTCATGTTAATGTTACTGGAGTTCTCCTTATATTTTTTCCAGCCTTCATCTGCATGTCATTTTTTGTCTTGTTTATCTAAACCAATTGTTTCTGAAATACTATTTAGATAAAAATTAGGAAGAGATGCTTAAAATGTTTACATATAGTAACTATTAACCAGGTGTATTCACACTAACATGTACAGATTTAAAAATACTTGAGATCATGTAAGATGGGGGTGGTTGAGATAGAGGCAGTGTCCTTTTTATAGCAGAGTAAATGTCACAGGAATTTAGATTTATATATAGAATTAAACAAATCTCACTGAATACTGAATCAAAATAAGTATGTTTTCTAACAGCTTTTTTGTCAAAGCCATAGATAACTCTTAAATGTCTAACAAGATGTTGATTTATAAACTCAGGATAGAGAAATGATGATACAGAACATAATCTCTATTTAGAAATAGGTTTTTAAAAATCCCCGCAACTTCACCTTCAGAACTGCATTCAACTATGGTGTGTGGGTAAGTAAACCCTTTTGCCCTTGCAGTGAAACATATAGAGCAGGCCTATGCAACAAATGTTTTTGTCCAGGGCGGATATCCGAGTTACTTTCTTTGGGGAGGAAAGGCAGCTAACGTGCTTGTTGTAGGTATTATACAGAATCCACTTTTTTTCCTCCCGAGGATACTGCTTTCTTTTATCCCCCTGTAACAAAGCGCTTTGCCCGGCTGCATCTCGGCTGATTTAGGAAGCTTCTCTTTGCAAATCCATAATGGCTCTCCATGTCTCCTTAAACGACTCCTCTCAAAGCAATCTAGCCGCAGAGGTGTTTTATCTTAAAGGCGAATAATCGGGGAGAACCCGCCGGACTATCTTCTTAAGAGTAACTGAAGCTTAAGAGCAGCAGCAATCTGGACAGGAGAGAGATCCTGGCTTGCTAAAAACGAAGCCTTCTTCGTGAGAGACATCCTAACGAAGAATTGGGTGGGAAATCCAAAATGGAGTAGATTCCCTTCTCGGCAGAAGAGACTTCACAGTCGTTTGAGTTGTGCAGTTGCAAACAAAGAGTGAGGCGTTTGATAGTACAAAGCAGGTCTACGCTTTTCAGGTTGCTATGTTTAAGTGAACTTCTCGATGGCTTACAAGAAAGGTGTTTTATTTGGAGAGAGGAGGAAAAATAAGCTCTTACACCCAGTTTACAATGGCTGTGGTGTCCTGAGAGAGGCTGGGTGGCTGGCTGTTCTCTACGCACTAGCAGTTCGTACTCCATATTGTGTGCATGGACTTTGTAATGGCGGCTGTCTTCTCTGGGAGGCTGTTGTTTTTAGAGGCAGCACCAACATTTGATTTCTCCGAGGCTTTGAGCGTCCTTTCTGTTTTCGATCAAGGCAGAAAATTGCTCCTCCTCTCTCTGTTCCCCTCCCCCACCCCCTTCCACGGTCTGTGCAGGTTTTGTGAAAAGTAAAGCAAAGATTTGGGGGGTTTTGTGTCGGGGTGGGGGAGGAGGAGAGTGGGGGAAAGATGGCCGTCGTTTCACGCAAGTGCTTTTGCAGTTGCAAGGAGCAGCGTTCCAGCGCGAGGCAGTGTAAGAGGAGCTCTTGGCAGGGCTCCAACTTTTGCCTGCTGTTCCGCTAGGCACTCCCGGGGGTGGGGGAGGATTGGAGACTGCAGGGGGAGGGGAAGGCCGGGGGGAGCCTCGCCGCCCTGCTCTTAAAGAAACAGGACGCTCCCGTGGCTGAGTGGGGGAGGGAGACAAAGGCGCATAGCGGAAAGCCGCTGCAGTCCTTTGTGTCTAGGAACAAAACTGCTGCTGCACGGGGAATGCTGATGGCGTGCGGAGCAGGACCACCGCACACCATCAGTGGGGGAAACAACGAAGGCAAACCCACGAAAGCGGCTCAATGCAGGAGGAACGGTTTTTTTTCTGCAGTGCAGTTTCTTTCCTCTCCCTTGGTAAATACGAGCTGCTTCTCCAGCCTTGCAAGAGCCTCTTTCGGTTGCCAGAGCCGAAAGTTTCCCGAAGTAGTGCCGTGACCGTCCTTTGAACATGTCTCTCTTACCACGTGTCTCAAAAGCAGGTCTCTCTGAGCATTACTAATCTCTTTCCCCTCTGACCCTTAGAAAGGGTAAGACCGACGCTGATGGAGGAGGAGGAGGAGGAGCTGACAAGGGAGTACGTGGCCTGTTCTCCGAAGAGAGAGGGCTTGCTGATGGCATCTCTGCCTCTTTGCAGTAGGTAGGGCTTGCCAGCCGGATTTCGCTTGAAATGACTTTCTTTGTCTTGAGGATTCCTCAGCACTGCAGCCCCCTGGAACATAATGAGTGGGTGTTGCTTATTCCAGACAGCCCCAGCTCTGGAGCGCCTGCTGGGGTTTTTTTTTTGGTTGTTGAAGATTTGCGCTGACAACCCTGGCAGTAGATCCATCCTGGGGCCCTTCAGTTGCTGGCAGTTTCTTCCCTGCATTGTTATCCATCCTGAGGGTAGAAATGGCTGCCTCCTCAGAAATTTCAGAAAATCAAGCAGGAGACGCCTCTGGCCTTGACTTCCTTTCAGGATTTCTACAATGCAGCCTCTTGGATAGGTTAACATTTTTCACCTCTGGGGGAATTTACACTAGAAACTAGCGTTGTATATTGGGGGTAGGTGTGAAAGAGGTGAATGTCTTGCTTTAGAGGGTAGGAGAAATCACCGTTTAACATTTCTCTCCCCTTGCTGCCACTATGGGTGGTACAAAAACAGTTGGCTTGTTCCTTTTCCCTGTTGCTGGCATATTGTAAAAACAAATATTCTGCATGAAGCCTCAACTTATGTTGTCTTTGCGATCTCTGCGAGGTAAGAAGGCATTCCATTCTGCCACCACATACCAATATGAGGTCAGGCAGTCAAACCTGTTTTTAAGCGACAAATCCATGGAGTCAACAAAACTAGCAGAGGAACTGACTGCCTATTAGCTGTTGGACAGTGTCATACTCTGGTCTCTGTGGAGGAAAAGGAGTAAATGTCAGATTAAATCAGAAGCGTGTTGAGATGCGGGACGACTGGTGCTAGGGAGAGAACCTTAAGCACACTTGACAGGGAGTAAATCCTGTTGAACTGTGCAAGAGTTTCTTTTGAGTAAATAGGCTTAGGATTGCATTGCACATTCTGTTTTCTAGCCTTTATAGATTGTGTAGGAAGAATATTTTGCAAGAAGTCTGAACTAGGTATGTCAAAACCCTGAAGAACAGCTTGTTCCTCATTTACTAGTACCTTCTCGAATAAGGACTTGGCTGTGTATGTTGTGTTAAAGTGTGTGCATATGCTTTCTCTAAATTGTCTAGCTACCAGTACTTAGAAGACCTGTTGAAAAATGTTTTCCTGTAGACTTGCTCTTTAAGAAGCTGATGTGGTAACACCAGGCCACTCCAGTTAGCCAGTTTGTCTGGTAGGCGACTTATCCCTGACATTCCTTTTGTAATCGTGTACTGGTTTGGTGTTCTTAAATTCCTTTTCAGTGAGTGTAATAGAGACTTGAGCAAGTGCTGTAGATAATGTAGGCTTGTTTTGACATCCTCACCAGTCCTGTGTGTGTATCCTGCCCGCCTCTTCTCAGCACCCTGCTCTTTTTCCTGTAGGGATAATAGTACGTTTCTCCTGCCTTGCGTTGGTCAAGCCTGCTGTGGGGGTCAAGATTTTCTTCTCATAACAACAATACAAAACACTTGGTGATTAAGCACTTCATATGTTGGTAATTTTTAGAAGATGAACCTTGTAAGGTAGACTTGTGTTGTCCTCGTATTGCAGACTGGAGCTGAAGCTGAGAGAATAGCCTTTTTCATAAGGGCTCCTCATGGTTTCAGAACTGAAGTGAGACCTGAGCTGGGGATTTCCCAGCGCTTTCACTGACTTAGTAAGCTACCGGCACATGTGCTATAGGCTCTGCAGCCCTTCTGTTGATCTGCTTACAATGAGAGAGCAAGCCAACAAACTGTACTGGTAGAAATCTTCTCAGGTATGGGAAAAGAAGTCATATCATGTGAAGATGTTCAGTGTGAAATGTTGCAAAATCATCATTGTAACCTATCAAAATAACCTTTTGGACCAGCCCGTATGTTTGTTAGTAATGTTTCTTAGCAATGACCCATGTTGTACGTGTTTAAAGAAGCTGTATTTTTCCTGATAGGGTATCCTAACTGCATTGAATTCCTGGTAGTCTTTAAGATTTAAGGAAAACCCCTAGAAGAAGCTTGTATGCTTTGATAATCTGTTAACAGACATTGGTACTATAATCTATAAATGAATTCTACCACCTTATGTATCATGTCTGTGGCAAATAGCTTTAACTTCAGTGTTCAGCACTTCCCCATGCTTTAAACCTGTTTATAAAAATTTAATATTCAGGTTGAAATAATCCTAGCAACTACTATAATTTATTACAGCTATTTCAGCTTCCACCCTACTTACTTAAGCATCACCGTCCAAATGTTCCCATCCTTGTGCTGCAGCCATGTCATAGTTATGTTTAATCTTGTGCTCTGAAGCTAGAAACGTTCTTCCTCACTACATAAAATACAAAATGTGTAATCACACCAGTGGTTAGCGAAATCGGAAAACTCTGGGTCTTACTCCAGGGCTTATCTTCAGCCACATTGCTCAGACACATGCGTAGTGCCATTAAAGCCACTGCAACTTCTCTGCAATAAGTGGCTTGAGGACTTCAGTCACCAATATAGCATATCTCAAGGCAAATGCCCCAAGTAGATCCTGTGGCAAACTGAAGCTACTAGTTAGAGCATGCCTTTCTAAGGAAGCTTCTTGGCACAACCCCATCCCCTACTCCCATAGGTCTTGCTTCCCCCTCTCCCTTTATTTCTGAGGCTGAGGTTGTAATAGAAATGCTGCTTTGTCTGAATCTTTATAATTTCTTTGTGTGTGCCTGCCCATTCCAGCTGGGCTTGTTTCTGTAAACTTTAAAGGCCAGAGTGTTTCAGTCTGAAATCACTTGTGCGCTGCACGGCTTTTGTAGATAACTGTTGTATTCTAATCTGCTACTTTTCTAGTCACAGGCTGGTATGTCATATACCCTGGATTAGATTAAGATAAGTAACCATGTTAGTCTGTCTGCAGCAATGGAAAAGAACAAGAGTCCAGTAGCACATACAAGACTAATAAAATTTGTGGTATGATATGAGCTTTTGTGTGTCACAGCTCACTTCTTCAGATACCCGAAGGTATCTGAAGTAACCTGGGTTAAATTGTTTGCATGTCTCTGTCTGTGAGAGGTGCCTAATGGATTTTCTTTTAATGCAAGTTATGTAAGAGCGCTAGAGTTTAAAATGGCTTAGTTTTGTTGCCTGCCTTTATAGGGGGGAACCCTGGTAGATTTGTCACAGCATATGACAAATTTGGAGGGAAACGTATTTAGATTGCAGTCAGTTGAGCTCTGGTCCCCCAGATTCAGCCCACTATTTTGTGACAATGAAGCCTGTGCTACTGGTTGGCATAAAGGCTTGAAGCACTCAATAACAGTTCATAAACCAGCTTCTGCAAGTAAAGGGGGAAGTTTCCCAATCTGGCTGGGGTTAAAATCTCATAAATAACCGAGAGCTGGGAACAGATCCTCGGAGGTAAGAAGGTTAAAGGAAGGAATCCTGGAAGATGTACATGGAATAGTCAGTGAGCTGGAAGAACTTTTCCAGAGGGTGATGGCTGATGAGGCTTGAGGAAAAGGGCAGGAGGTATAAGTCAGTGCTAGGGGCTAGTCAATAGTGGTGAAGGGCTTCAAGAAACTTTTGGGGCATAAAATGAATCAGTATTCTGCTATATATACACTCATATATACTCATAAAGCTGCTAAAAAACCAGGGTGATTTACATACAATACCCGAAGAAACAGTTAGTGGTGAAGACATGGACTTGACGAAAGAATGAGGCTAGAAAAAAGTAAGGGCTGTGACAAAACTTTAACAAGGCCTGGAATCAAGGAAGGCCTATGCATTTTTGGCCAATAGAAAGGAAACCAGCCAAGGTGGAATGTAGGGTTGCTGAAGCCAAATGGGAATTCTTCCACTGGTATCTTCCATCTCTACAGCATTTTAATCTGGAAACTAGGACCCATGTTCAGCAGTGGGGTGATCATGGCAGCTAATTTTGCACGCTTATTCCAGTTAGTGAACTTCTAGTATGGCTTGAGGATTTCATTATGGTTTAGAGTTAACTCTACAGAAACTTAAGTCATTGTTTGGACTGCAGTACTATTGGAAGATTACTTACTACTTACTTGAATACTGGTGCCTCTTTTTAAAAATGTGGTGGGAAATCTTGCATAAACTTCTGTGTATTAGTAAGGCTTTGAAATAGAGTGGTGGAACAAACAGCTTGCTCTTGCACTGTTTTGCCTGTTGTAAAACAACTCGGCTTATGATGCAAGTAATAAATGAGGAAGTCGTGTAAGCCAGATTGCTTAATGTTTGTTACAAGCACACAGAAAACTTGAGTCCCTGCTCCTAAAGACACTTAATGATGGCCTCAGCTTTCTTACTTATTGTGAAGTGCTAACACAACCCTGGAGTAAGTGAATCATACACACTGTTGAAATGGACATGTTGCTGCTTATCTGTGTTTGTGGGTCCAAATTTGAGTGTTAAATCCTCACTATTCAAAGATTTTAAGGTTTGATAGTAGAACTTCTAGCACTGGCCCAGCTTGTGTCCAGAGAGATCGGTGTGTTTCAAAGCAAATACTGCCAGTTTGAGGGGCCAGCAGGTACACTAGCGTGCTGATAGAGGTTAGTTTAGCAATTTAAAATATATAAGTTAGTGCATGCCAGTAAAACGTTACTTCTCTTTGACAAAGCAGTCCATGGTCATATTCAATATACTACCAATGTGGGCTACCAAAGTGTCACTATTTTAGAAAAAAAACTGCGCAATTTTAGCGAGCCTTGGTACCTGAGGAAGAAGGAATGTCATACCTCTGATATTTGTTTCTTATTAGGGAAATTCAAAGATTGCACATTAAGGGATAATAATTGAACAGGGTTCCACTTGGAGGTCAGAACAACAGTTGTGACAGCCTGGCACCCAGATGCCTTCCAGAAGCTAGCTAGCAAGTAAAACTTAATAGGTTTTGTATCACTTCTCATGCTCGCTCAATCTTCTTTCCTTCTCCCTCCCTTTCTAATATTCTGTGTGACCTAGTGACTGGTGGTGGTGGAAAGTGCCATCAAATCACAGCTGACTTACTGTGACCCCTGCTGGAGTTTTCAAGGCAAGAGACTAACAGGGGTGGATTGCCATTGCCTGCCTCTGCATAGTGACCCTGGTCTTCCTTGAAGGGTTCCCATATGATTACTAACCAAGGCCAACTCTGCTTAGCTTCTGAGGTCAGGCTTGCCTAGGCTAGTGACTATTATTTATTTATTTATTATTTATTACTTCAATTTATAAACTGCCCATCCTCAGGGGCTCTGATAGACTAGTTGGAGATACTCTAGTCACATGGGTTATTTAATCTCTTGCAATATTTTCACAGATATATTTCCACTCACCACGTGAAAGGGATCATCAGTACTCTACCTTTACTCCTATTTGAAGCTACAATCATAGCAATTAATTCATGGTTGCCCTGCAGAGGAAAAGCTGTGGGAACAAGAGGAGATAAACCTCCATAAGCAATTGACCATAACTGTTAGCCTCTCATATTATATCTTATTCTTTATATTAACTTCCAGAACCTTTTGGCTATATAGGGGAGAACAGAGTGAATTTGATTTGATAGTCTTAGAATCTACAAGCCATAGTATCAGTGGGGTCTTAATTTGTAAAAAGAGTCAGTAAAAAGGTTTCATGTACTTATTACATCTCTATGTAGAGTTATAAGAGTACGTAACTACTAGTACTTTGAAAATGCTGTAGAGAAGATAATGGGAGAGAAGATACATTGTTAATGAAAGTGAGATTTTCCTTTACTTACAGTGATTACGTGCTCCTTCCTATAAAATTCATTCTAAATTTAAATTATGGGGACTTATTTTCATTCTGAGTTTGCATATACTATTTCTTTCTATAACAAACCCACAGTATGTCATAGTATATAAACTGCTGAAAAATCTGTTGAGAATAGTGAGATTATATTTCCCAAAATATTAAAGAATTTCTTTTAAAATTAAGTATTACACCATACATATAAGATTGGACTCCCGCCATAGTACTGAACACAGAAAGCCTAGGGAGCAGGAGCTAAATATAATGAATTCTAATTAAGAATTTTTGCTTAAACTTTCTGGATTTATATTTTTGATAAGAAATAATGCAAATATTTATACAGTGTCAAAGTAAAATGTAGTACATGTACTAGCTGCAGTACAGACCAAATAAGGAATGTAATTTATGTATATTACCTTGCTGTTGTACTTTCTAGACCTGATTTGTGCTTTTTACAACTGATGCTAAAACAGTTGAGACTAAGGTTACATTTCATAGTCTGCTGGGAAATAATTGTATGTTGTGGTCTTGCTAATCATACCTCAGAGTAGGCTGTGCAGAAACGGTACTAACTGTGCAATCCTATGTGGACTTACTCCAGGCTAAGCCCATTGCAATCAATGGGCTTAGACTGGTGTAACTCCACGTAGGATTGCACTGTAAGAGCGGTTGTAGAAAACACTTTTTCTGAGACTGAGCTCTGAGAGTATTGTGAAAAAAGTGCTGTAGTTTCACCAGATACAGTTTATAAATTGTTGCTAAATGACTATTAAATAAACCCTCCACTAACTGCAGAAGAGTGCTACATTTGTCATTTTCTGGGGTCTCAGCATGGGAAAGGCCCAACAATACCTGTGTTCATATTTTGCATGGATCTTCCACCAGAGGTCAAAGGTTATGTGAGAATTCCCAGCTTGCACACATCACTTGTTCTGGTGTAAGGGGAATCTGCTGCCTTGCCCAAATACCCCTCCTATCCTCAAACTCGCCAAGGATGGTTAGTTGTAAAGCCTGTGATACTGAAAAAGCTGCGAATTGCTGCTACAAATGCTGTTAATATTTTTTAAAATTAAAATGTTCAAAAGTATCACTTGTTCTGCCTTGTTTGCCAAGTGTGGGAGCCCTTTACTTTCAGTCTTTAAAAAAGCATCTGAAGACAGCTTTATTAGAACTGCATTTTATTGATAATTTTAGATTGTGATTTTTAATTGAGATTTTAAAATGTATATTTATGTCTGTTGTAAGCCACCTTGAAGAACTGTAAGGTAGAAAAGCAGCTAATAAATGTTATACATAAATAAGTAACTACTTAAATATTGTGTGTGTCAAATGGATTTGATGATGCAAACTAATAGCGAAACTCTCCAACTTTAAGGAGTGATTTGGTATTGATGCTTGTAGACTGTTATTGAAGGAACACAAGTTAAACCATGCTGAAGTGTACAGGGCTCTGTGTGTGTGTGAGAGAGAGTGTGATAGTACTCACCAGTACACTAGCATGTTTGGGGAGATTTCTCTGGAATCCTGATCTTTGCGTAATGACCCGCAAACTCTGCCAGAGAGAGAGGACCCTTGGGAACAGTCTAGTGGGATCTGCAGAGGGAGGGGGGAATGGGTGGAAATTGGCACAGCCTTATATGAGAATACTGGCACTACTTTTAACAAAAAAACATTGTATGCATGCACAGTTTTTGGGGGGCAGCGGGGGTGGTATTCTCCCTCCACCAGCTACTGCCTATTACAGCTGGCTTCAGGTGAAATGCTTTCTTGGGTATTCAAGTCTAGAAGGCCATCTAGTGGTATAACAAGGTATTGGAGATGTAAAATTGTGAATGATTTCCAAATACAAGATCAACTCGTTGGGGGTTTTCCGGGCTGTATTGCCGTGGTCTTGGCATTGTAGTTCCTGACGTTTCGCCAGCAGCTGTGGCTGGCATCTTCAGAGGTGTAGCACCAAAAGAAACGTCAGGAACTACAATGCCAAGACCACGGCAATACAGCCCGGAAAACCCCCAACAACCATCGTTCTCCGGCCGTGAAAGCCTTCGACAATACAAGATCAACTCCTTTGCTATTTTTTTTTAATTCAGACACTGTTGGTGTGGGCTCCAATTCAGATTGGGCAAAGGAGACTTTAGTTTATTCCCCCATGCAGTTTCCGTAATCATGGAAATCAGCCCCTCTGTGGGCCACAGTTAGCTCCCAAGGTAGGGCCAGTTGATAGGTCTTTCCTTACCATGGATAATTGCAAACCCAGAAGAGCGCTTTGATTGGGGAGATAGTGAATGTGTATTAGGGGAGCAAACCCACCTCTTTCTCCACACCTCTTACTGCAGCTTCTTTTTAAGTATGCCCCCATTACAGTAGCTCCAGTCTCAGAGCTCTAGGGATGACCAAACACTTAATGTTTTATTCACTAAATACAGTGAATAGGTATCACTTTTGGTAGGGTAACAAATAGAAGCTTTTAAATTTACATACAGGATGTGTGACACTAAAATTAACGAGAGCAGCATAGTGACTTCTTGGGTCATCATGATAGTCATCTAGAATAACCTGCTTGATACGCCTGCTTTCATCACTCAGCTATAGGATCAAGTGATGATGCACCTGTATAAATGAATACCACAGATTTATCTTTCAAATAACCTGATGCCATCACAAAATTTTTCGGTAATTCTCAATGGAGTCTATTCATTCAACTGCAAAGTGCTGAGTAAATCAAGTGCTACACATACATATGCAAGCCTGTCCATAATCTGGTGTAACTTCAAGTGATTATTTTTAAAAAATGCATTATGCAGAGTAGAAATTCATTCTGCCCAGTCAGTCCACTACATCGAGCACTTAAATTGTAGAAAGGGGGAAAGCCAACATAAATAGTTCTGCTTGTTACATACCTGGTATTGCTTTACATGTTACATACCTGATAGAAATCAGATGTCAGAAATTCCTTTAGAGAGAAAATGTTACATCATTTTGGGTTTTGGTAGAATTAATTTAGATTAGTGTCATGTTTAGGACCCCTTCCCCCAAGGGGTTTCTTATGGTTGTTGCAGTGACTCACGTTAGGGAGGGAAGTTTATTTATATGCTTCGTTTATGCCCCAGCTTTCTTTCCAATGGGGACCCAAAGCAGCTTACATTGTTCTTGTGTATTTTATCCTTACAACAACCCTGTGAGGTAGGTTAGTCTGGGAGTGATGGCTAAAGGTCACCTAGCAATGTACGAATTCAAGCTTAGGTCTGCCTGATCCTAGTCCAACCACTACAGCTGAATTTTACAACTCCAGTCCTTTGAACAGAAAGGTGGCTAAAGCACATGGCATAAGTGGTGTGGTCTTAAATGACAGTTTTCAGAAAACAGCCGAGGTCTGTTTTGGAATAATTACTTTACTATAGACTTGGGAGTAATCATAAAGTAGCAGACAAGCAATATGTTTGAAGCCCGCTTTATAGGTTTTCAGTATTAGTGGCTATGGTTTCCAAAGTGACACATTTCAACATCAGTCATGTTCCTTATGACTTATGAATGATTAAAGATTCAGAATGTTAACGATTCTGAGGAAGGTAAGACTGTAAACCTTTATAGGGAAAAATGCATTTGCAAAGATTCTAGATGGGTGGAGGTCCTTGTGTGTTAGTTTGTGAACCTGTTTTGCAACGGTAGCCGAAAGATACTTGGCCCTTGCAAACAACACCATTAAGTCCTCTCCTCTTTTAATACAACATAATAGGGACTGCCTTTGTGTATGGAACTTTCTTTTAGCCATGATGGCCAATAACTATCATCCATGAATGTAGTCTTAATCAAATGGTCATCATTAACCTTTTGACCACAAATTCCGTAACAATTATTTTGGGCATGGTAAGAGTGCAATCCTACTACATCTAATAACTAAGCTAAACTCTACATGAGTGGGAATGGAGCTTCCAGATGTAAAGTCTGAGGTGCTATGAGTCCATACACATTTAGAGTATCATAACTTCTGTGGATGTGTCTTTATTTCCTTGTACCTATGCCTTACTTTGCTGTTGGGGATTTTAAAAATGTCACTGCAAGGTTCCAGAGGCGTTCCTTTCCATGTTCCATGCTTTTATTGCTCTGGATCTCTCTAATTAAACTTGAGATGACCGTGGATGCATCTCTCCACTTGTGCAAATGGGTGCTATTCAGTGTGCCAATGCGATGCCCAAGACTCTGTTCAGGGAGATTCAAGTTAAAAATTCCTGCTCAGACATGAAAGTCATTGGCTGGATTTGGGCTAGTCACTGTCAGCCGAACCTACCTCATTAGGGTTGCTGTGAGGATTAAAAATAGAGATGGGGAATACAAAGTGCATTTCTTGAATACAGCACAAGGAGTGCGGTTGAGTATGAAAAAGGTGCAGAAGTATGCCAAACAGGACAGTGTACCATAGAGGACTCTGGAGGGAGACTTGGGCGACTTGTAAAGATGGGGAAGAGACCCGTATGATATAGTACTTTGAACTCACTCCAATTGGTGCAAAACACTGTGGCTTGACTGCTATCACTCCCATCCTGCAGTCACTCCATTGGCTACCTGTCAGTTACTGTGCTCAGTTCAAGGTATTGGTTATCACTTACAAAGCTCTTCATGGCCTTGGTTGCTCAGCATACCTATGGGACTGCCTGCCTCCCTGTTCCTCCACAGCAGCTTCACTCATCTGAACAGGGTCTCCTGCAGGTGCCACCCCGCACATCAGCAAAATCAACAGCAGCCCATACACATGCTCTCTCTGTGGTGGCTCCTACCCTGTGGAATGGCTGCCTGAGTAGTTCAGGAGAGCCTCCACTCTCCTGGGTTTCCGGAAACGATGCAAAACCGAATTATTCAAAAAGGCTTTTTACTCAGATAGGAGGGGTGTATTGTAGGGATGGGGTCTCAGATAATCTGCTAATAAGTTAGGGACCGGAGACTTCACCACTATGTTGTATTGGGTTCCTGCTCATGCTGACTTTGTATCTCTTTACCTGATGGCATTGTTTACGGAAATATTGACTGTGCTAATCTCACACAGTAATCCGCCTTGAGCTGAGTCTCAGTGAGAAAGGTGGACTATAAATGACATAAATAAATAAAAAAAATAAAGGCAGGGCCCTTAAAAAAAATAAAACGACCAGCATTTAGGGCGCAATTAACACAGATTTTGCAATGCCCCTCTTTGGTGCGAGGAGACATTTCTTTGAAGCTCGGTTTCCACTTTTTTTTATTTAAAAAAAAGTGTTAAGCGAAGAGGAAGAGGCCGCCCTCCTTGCAAGCGACACCTCGACGGGTGAGCCGCATCGCCGCCTCAGAAAGGCTGGGTCGGCGCCACAGAGAGGCAGCAGGACCGAAGCTGCAGCCGCCAGAGACCAAAAGAACCCGTCTGAGGTGGGGAGGGAAGCCGGCCGCTCTTTCCCGCCATCCCGCTTCTCCCCTCAGCCTTCTGGAGCTTTTATCCCCTTTTTTTTCCCGCGCTTTGTCGCTGAGGAGAGGAAAAGGGGCTCTCCTCATGGCCGTAGCCAACGGGTCAGTCCCGGCCCCCGAGGAGGAAGCCGGCCCGGCAGCAGCTGCTGCTGCTGCTGCGGCGCCTCCAGCCGCCTCGTCTGAGGGGAAGAAGAGGCGGGAAGAACTGAAGGTGGTGGTCG
Organism: Eublepharis macularius; assembly: GCF_028583425.1. Classification (NCBI taxonomy): domain Eukaryota; kingdom Metazoa; phylum Chordata; class Lepidosauria; order Squamata; family Eublepharidae; genus Eublepharis; species Eublepharis macularius. The sequence goes on along the minus strand of NC_072802.1, from coordinate 69,782,278 downwards.
TGGGCGACGGGGGCTGCGGGAAAACGTCTCTCCTCTTGGTCTACGCCAAGGGAGCGTTCCCTGAGGTGAGTGGAAGGAGGGGGGGGGGGAACCGGCTTTCCCTTTTATTGCCTCCCTCGGCCAATCAGGGCTCGCGCTCCCTTCCCCCCCCCCAAAGGATGCGTTCTTTTCAGAACCTTCTAGAAGAACCCCGCGGCTTTCCCCTCAGATCAAGACAAGGGACCGTTCGTGGCCTGGTTTGGTCTGAAAAAGTTCAGGGCAGAGAGAGGAGCCCCTGTGTATTTTAATAGGTCCAGAGGAGTCAGCGGTGTTAGTCTGTAGTGGCAAAATAGAAAAGAGTCCAGCAGCACCTTTAAGACGAACCAACTTTACTGTAGCATAAGCTTTCGAGAACCACAGCTCTCTTCGTCAAGAGAGCTGTGGTTCTCGAAAGCTTATGCTACAGTAAAGTTGGTTCGTCTTAAAGGTGCTACTGGACTCTTTTCTATTGTGTATTTTAATGCCACCCTTGCTTCAAAGAGCTCAAGGTAGCTTTGGTGGCTCTCCCATGTTCTATTTACCCTCACAACTCTCTGAGGCAGGTTAGGCAGAGGGTAGGGTTGTCAGCCTCCAGGTGGTGGCTGGAGATCTCCCAGAATTATAACTTGTTTAGGCTAGAGACAAAAATTCCCCTGGAGAAACTGGCTGCTTTGGCGGATGGATTCTATGATATTATACCCCTCTGAGCCTCCTCCTCTCCCCAGACCCCACCCTCTCTAGGCTCCACCCCTTAAATCTCCAGATATTTCCCAACCTGGAGTTGGCATCGCTAGCAGAGAGACCTAATGTGTAAGCATCAGGGTGGACTCTGGTATGATTGTGGGGTGACCTTGGACCAGTAAAGATGGGTAGCTGTGTTTGTGTAGCAGTAGAAAAGAGCAAGAGTACAGTAGCACCTATAAGACTAACAAAATTTGACTCACGAAAGCTCACACCCTACCACAAATTTAGTTTTATTTAGAGGTGTAATTCCCCTGCCCGGGGCAGGGGATCCCCTGCTCCCATCCTCCCCTCCCAAGCCCACTTATTTGGCCGGGCAGCACGGCACCCCCAGGCAACACGGCACGCTCCCGTGCCTACAGCGGCCCAATTCGGGCCAAAACATGCCCCTCAGTGGGCCTGTTTCGGGCTGAATCATGCCCACAGCGGGCCAGTCTGGCCCCTTGCTGAGCGTGGGGGCGCTCCCAGGCCACCCTTTGACTCATGCAATGATGTCAGTTTCTGGAAGTTATATTGCACACGCCAGGAACATGCAAAACCAGGACCTAGGGCCACAGCGAGGTAGGTGCCGGGCTCCCAATCTCCTGTCGGGGGAGTTTAGGGACCTGGCAACCCTTGTCTTATAGGTGCTACTAGAATTTTGTTCTTTTCTATTGAACCAGTCACATACACTCAACCTTCTTTATAGGGTTGTTGTGAGGATAAAAAGGGAACCATACGTGTTGTCTTGACCTTGTCGGAGAACTGTTGGGAGGAAAATGCACCAGCTTGTTTGTAATTGGACCGAGAGCACCCAGAAAGCTTTATGGATAAGCGAGGATTTGAGCCTAGACCTGTCGAGGTCGACAAGAATTACTCTGCACTGGCTCTCGGTAATAAATCCAAAACAGCTTGAAAGAAGCTTTTCGTCCACATTCAGTATTCAAACCTGCCATGCACCAAAGCCCCAATCACAAATTTTAAGAGAGTCGTATAAGGAATAGACACGTTCCTCACTTTTAAAAAAAGTTAAATAGTGGGAAATATATGATTCTGTCCTCTAGAATCGGACATATATCCAGTTTCTCAATCTTATAGGCACCATTAAAAAAATCCCAAAGCTATCCCTCGCACTTCTGTGTACCTCTGCCAACATTACAGAGGTAGGCATAAACTAAATGCAAACCAAAATCTACATACCTTTTATTAGGACCAACCAAAATGGCTCAATACAGTGCAAGCTTGGGAGTTCTCCAGAACTCTTCTTCATCTTGCGTGTTACAATTTTTTTTTTTTTAAAAAAAAGATATTTCAGGCCATAATCTTAAGGTCTTTTCTCACTAGCATCTCAGCGGTCAATGCTGGTGGACAAGTAGATTTATTTATGTATTTCCTGCCTTTCTCCCCCAAGCAGCTTACTCATTCTCCTTTTCTCCATTTACACATATACACTGTTGCTTTAGTGTTAGGTTGCTTCCAGGTTTCTGTGAACAAAAAAAAACAAGTATTGTCTTCCCCATTGAAATTACAAAGGCCAGCCATTTTCCTTGTCTTTAATAGCAAGCAAGATTCACACATCCCTAGTATGGCAAGAGCAATGACGCAAGGACTTGGTAGTCATTGTGTGAACAATTATGGAGAGAGATATACGATGATGCACAAGGTAAAACGTCCGTTGAAACCAAACTTAGTAGTTCTACTTTGAGTTGTGTGGGTAAATTCAGAGTATGCACAAGCAAGATGCCCTCACCACTCCTGAGTTAGGACACCAACCAGCCACCTTCCAATTATGCATAACAGCTCCATAAAAAAAACAGCCCCCAGTTCCATGGCCAGATTCTATCACTGCTGCAGCAATAACATGGACATGTGGCTCTTGAAATAGACTACTGGGCTTCATTCACTCTCAAGGAACTCCATAAAAGAAATCCTGCCCCCCCCCAGCCCTATGGAGCCAATGAGTGCTTAAACACCACAGCATCTATAATATAGACGAGGCATGCATCTCCACAGAAGCTCAATGGAACAGCCTCCCCTACTCCCACAGCCTTGTAGTTTAGCAGGGGTACATGATATCTCCCATCAATGGAGCCAGCCTACAACCTTGGAGACCCCCATAAAAGGTTTCCCTGTGTAATGCTCCCCCCACTCCACCATGCTCTTCGATGTACATGGAACAAATTCTTCCAACGTGACATTCCAACATACATCCACACAGTCACACTGGGACTCCTCAAATAGCAGCAGAACAGCAGTTTCATAGCATGCCACATCTATAAGCATGTTATTTCTGTAAACTGGTTCAGCTTCCTCTTGCTTCCTCTTTTCCATGGGAGAAGCCATGCCCTTGAATTGGTGGAGGGGGACCTTAAAAGGAGACCCCAAAAGCCCAAGATATCCTCATGTGACTCAGGCAAAAGTTAATAAATAAAAGTATCTCGCAAGTCGCCACCACACTGTTTATTGAGCTGAATTTGGAGGTTGGTTAAGATGGACAAAAACTTCCATGGGAGAACAGCATGTGTTAGGGCTACCAATATAGCATTACGGCAGAGGCACTTGCAACTTCTTGTAGAAGAAGCCCATCGTCATTGGGGCTGAAGGCTTTTTACGCTGGCGGTGTCTCAGGAAATTCTTCAGTTCACATCTAAACCACACAGTTGCAGGATGTGTAGATGATGGTCTTCCTGTAGAGGCTGTAGCTGTTAGCCAATTTGAGGCTTAGTGTTGCACACTTGTGTTGCAGGCGTTTGCAGATGTCAAAAGTCATTTCCAGGAGTGTACCAGTCCCAAGGCTACACCAGGACACTTTGCAAACTCTGTAAATAAATGTTTTGCAACAAACACAGGACTAATTATGTGGATAGGGTGGGAGGTAGTGGTAGTGCCTGAATTCACTTTTTCTACCTGCTCCTAGTGGCATAGACACTCCAGAACCGTCGTTTCTAGCCCATCAAAAGGCTTAGCTGCATCTTTCATAAAATGTAAACTTTTAGCAGTCACTGAAGTGGCTGAACCTGGGCAGCAGAAGAGGCAAAGTATGAGTAAGAAAAAACTATGAATGTGTCAAAAGAATACAACTCCCAGCTTCGGAGAGCCTCATGGAAACTTCTAGCTCATACCTTTTGCAGCTACTGCATTCATGCTTTCCCCCATCAAAACCACAAGGCCTAAAACTTTACTTTGCTGGGATTTCTGCAAAAGGCACATGATTTTTCAGTAGAAAGCTCGATTTCTGTGGCCAGTCTAAATGCTGAGAGTTTCCTAGGGGAACAGAGAGTGCTTGGTAATGACTGAGCTTGACAGCATTGCCCGAAGCTCAACCGTTGCACTAGAATCTTTGTCTATCAACAACTTGGATTAGTCATTTCATTGTTTCTAAACTACATACTTTGGTCCTAGGATGCACGAATGTTTTTATGATTCTCTTTGTCAAGGTCATTGGTCAATATGCCCATCAGAGAGTGAAAGCAACATGTCTGAATTCAAATACTGTGATGGTTCTTTCCCTGTGCTCCTGAGGAAGCTGAGACACATATGTGTCCATGCAAAACAAACATTCAAGCTGGCCGTTTGTAGGGCCAAGGGGACTTAATATATTCTTGTGACGCAGAGAAAGCTAGAGGAACACTATTATCTGTCACCCACTACCTTAGGAATTTACAAACTATGACGGGACCATATTTATCTTTGAGGCGTGGAGAAAGCTGGAAGATACTGTAATTGGCTACTCAGCACCTTTGGGAATTATCTACCCAGTTACTATAGAAAACAGAACAGAACTATTGGTTTACGTAAAACAGACCAGAACTATATTGAATTGAGTATATTGGTTATGTGTTGTGTTTAGACTAGAACTATCAGTTCATGTAAAACAAACTATAACCACATTGAATTGAGTATATTGGTTTGTGTGTTAGATTACACATTGGAATTCTACATCATTGTTTTTGTATATATCGCAATGCTGTACAATTGTTCACTGTTTACATTATATTGAGATAATATTGGCAAGAATTGCTTACTTGGAGAGCTCGTGTTTTACTTTCGGAGAGATGAGCAGCTATTGGGTAGTGCCTGTGGGATGGAACACCTACGTTTTCCCCACATACTTATTTAATTTTTATCCTCCCTCCCCAAAGTATCTCCTTTAACCACTACATTCCAATGTTGTGTACAATTCCTCTCCAAAGATTCATCCCTGTATACCAAACTTATCTCTGCCCCTCCTTTATAGAGAGGCAAGGAGGATGCTAGAGAAAGCTGCCATAATATTAACCAGAATTTTGATCTGGAAGGACTTTATAACTTGCAGTCATAGCCATGTGGATTCTTTAGTCTGAACGCCAAGTCTCCTCAAGAGCGTATTTAAGATCAATTATTTTAAATGGCCCTAATTCTGGAAACTCAGTTGCGAGATCTTAAAAATTTGGTTGAGATTTCATTAGATACTTCTGGAAAAAAAGAGGAAGCATCATATATAGAAAGCTGGAGGCAGAGGATAAAAGGGTTGTTGACCGTGACTTGAACAATACTTTCTAACATTAACTAGTTTCATTTCTCTTCCTGTACAGGAATATGCTCCTTCTGTATTTGAGAAATATACTTGCAGCATCGCTGTTGGCAAAAAAGAAGTAATCCTACACTTGTATGACACTGCAGGTAATCTTGCATTAAGAAACAGAAACACCCTTCCCTCGTCTATTTAAAACACAGACATGAGCTAGCAGGGTGTCGAGATTTTCTGCAATGGCTGGGAAGACACTGCAGGAGGGGTGGGGTGACACATGGCTTTGACTCTGGTTGCATAATATTAGAAACATTTTCTTAAAGTAGCAGCAAATTACTTCTATACCATTTATAATATTGATTTTCTGGGGCTCATCAGAAGCGTGCCAGATCATTAATGGCAAAGAGACTTCTTTGAAACATGCCTGTCTGTCGCCCCTGCAATATTTATTTATTTTACTTCATTTATACCCCACCTTTTCCCCCAGAGTGGCTTACATAATTCCTCTTTATATTTATCCTTATAACAACCCTGTGAGGTAGGTTAGGCTGAAAGTCTGCGACTGGCCCAAGGTAACCCAGTAGGCTTCCATGGCGGAATGGGGATTCAAACTTGGGTCTTTCAGATACTGTTTTGACAAAGATCCAGAGGAGTTAGCCGTGTTAGTCTGTAGTAGCAAAATCAAAAAGAGTCCAGTAGCACCAGGATGTTTACATCTCTTCTCTCCTCCCCTCTCCTCCTCTATATTTGACCAGTTTCTTTCTGCCCTCCATGCATCTGACGAAGAGAACTGTGGTTCTCGAAAGCTTATGCTACAATAAAATTGGTTAGTCTTAAAGGTGCTACTGGACTCTTTTTGTTTTGACAAAGCGCTACATTACATGGGTTCTGATGCAGTGACAGGGAAGTGGTGCGTGGATTCTAGGTTCTCAGCTTGAATGGGGAAACAAGGATGCCCAACAGACTTAACCAATACTAGGTGTGAAGTTTGTGCCCTAAATAATGCCCTACATTCACCTGCGACATTCTGAGATTTCTCAGAAGAGCCCATGTAGAAAGAGTTCTCTGGAAGCAGAACATTTAACAACTGGTGATGTAAGGAGTAGGATTTATGTCTCAACTAAACTGATTCAAGCGTGTGAAGAGAGGAAGCTTCAGAAGCTGTACTTTTAGAATTTGGCATTTGACCAGCACTAAGAAATTTGGTCCACTGATAAGTCAAATCATGATCACGTGTTTTTCAGATATTCATAAGACCTGAAATAAAGTGTGGGGTGAGAGGGGAAGTCAACAATAGACCAGTTATAGTGAGTGGCCAGGAAGAGAGACTTTGCTCTGGTACTGGTGTGTCCCAAGACCACTGCAGCACTTGGCTGGGGAGCGGGGCAAGCAACCCTCGTTCTCGCCCTTGCTAAACCAGTGACAACTATTAATTTTTTTTAAATGGTAAGCTGCCACCTCTACAGTGACATCAGGAAATATTTGTCACAACAGGTGACTGTATTTGACTAGTTAACTGCCCTCTGGGCCAATCTTATTTCCTATCAACAATAACTTGTCACTTTATAAGTCTGAATAGAGACTTGGGATGGTTATCTCATTACCAGAAGTAACTGTCTTCAGGCTTTCCATTCGGATTCAGCAGTGGAGGGAAGGGGTCCCACCCAGCCTGGATTGCGCACGCCACCTCTTTCATGACTTTTGCAACTGACTTACATTTACATGACCTTTACTCCCTGCACCCTCTCCCCCCTCCCCTCCCCACCTATATATCTCTGGCCAGTTTCTTCATACCCTCCATGCATCTGACGAAGAGAGCTGTGGTTCTCAAAAGCTTATGCGACAATAAAGCTGATTAGTCTTAAAGGTGCTACTGGACTCTTTACTATTTTGCAACTACAGACTAACACGGCTAACTCCTCTGGTTCTTGTCACTTTACGTATCACTAATAACATTAATAACATTTGATTTATATACTGCCCTTCAGGACAACTTCATGCCCTCTCAGAGCGGTTTACAAAGTGTTATTATTATCCTCACGACAATCACCCTGTGAGGTGGGTGGGGCTGAGAGAGCTCTGAGAAGCTGTGACTGACCCAAGATCACCCAGCTGGCTTTAAGTGGAGGAGTGGGGAATCAAACCCGCCTCTCCAGATTGGAGTCCTGTTGCTCTTACTCACGATACCAAACTGGCCCTCGTCATCCAGGCTGTTTTGCCTCCACTGGAGGGGCACAGTAGGTAGAGCCGCTTGCCCCCTCCTGTCAAGCCTTCTCCCTCCCTAGCCTCATCTCGTCTCTGTTGTGTGGGTGGAGGCCTTAATGCAGCAGTGTGCGTTGCTGTAGACACAGCCTGTTTTGACCCACCTGATGCAGTCATCTGCCGGGGCTCAGCCTAGGATGCACACAGGAGGCTTGCAGAGAGCAGGTATGGTCACTGCCGATCTGAGTCCTGAGAAGCATCAGTGATCCTTTGTAGCAGCCCTGTAGTTCTGGAGTGCATTGTCATGGGTGCGAGGGAAGGAGCCGAGGCTCAGAGAGAGCGGCTTGCCTCAGCTTACCTAAAGAGTTCCACACCAGCTCTCAGAGCCAAGACACAATGGCAGCAGATCAAGTGGATGGAGGCGAAGCCTTAGGCCTGCTTTTGTGATTTTGGCCAATCACTGAATTAAGTGCGGGGTGATATGAAAAAAGGTGATATTATTTACCCCTCCCTAGAGAAGTAATGTTTTGGAGTCATGTCGTCACAGATTACACACGTACATAGCTTGACCTTTGTACGTTGCAAAACGCTTTCCTGCTGAATAAGCTAGTACGACATGGTGCAACAAACATGTCAAAGCTGAAACCAAGAAGAAAACAAGCCAGCCGGTGCCCATTCAGTGCTGGACGCATTTGTGAATCCATGAGTTGTAGGAGTTGGATATTAGCATAAAGCTTGGCGTTGCATGGCTTTTGGTGCTATAAACCCCCTTCCAGAAAATCAAGGAAGGGACAAGAAGAAGCAGGAACTGCATACAGACCCTAAAGAGATGTAGAAGGAAACCCTTACTGCTAGTTTCGTTGATGTTAGATTGTCTCTTGGAAGTCTGCAGAGAGGCTTCTTTGAAGTCTCAGGTAGCCTTGTAAGCAGCTGTTCACCTTTGGAGGTTAAGAACTGCCATCAGGCAGGTGAGTTTTCCACACACAAAAAAAAGTTTTTTGCCATCTAATGATGGCAGCCTGCATTTTATGACCCATAAGTACCGAGCAAAAAGGCACATACTGTGAGAGAAGTTCAGAACTTCACGGCAAGACAGTGACGAACCTGTCAAAGCATCTTTCACTGTTTTGATTCAAAATGTAGCTGGTGCACTCTCTTCATCTCACCTACCTCACAGGGTTGTTGTAAGGATAAAATGGAGAGGAAAATGTAAGACGTTTTGGGTCCCCATTGGAGAAGGAAAGCAGGGTTTACTAGTCATGATTTCCCTTCAGGAGCCCTGAAAACAGCAGAGATCCATCTCTCTATCCATCTTCTTCCAGCCTTTCCTCCAAGCAGCTAAGGACAGCATGCTGAATGGTCACTGAGTGGTTTTCATGACAGTGTGTGGGGGGGGGTGGAGTGGGGGGATTTGAACCTAGGCCTCCCTAGTTCAACAGTCTGATCACTGTTCCAGATTGACTGGTTCTTTGGGATCTCCAAAAACTAATCTCCTGCACCCTGATGTGTAGTATGTGTCATCAAGTCTCTTCTGGTTTACGATGACTTTATGAATGAAAGCCCTCCAAAATGCCCTCTCATTAAGAGCCTTGCTCAGATCTTGCAAACTGAAGGCCATGGACTGAGTCAATCCATCTCATGTTGGGTGTACCTTTTCCCCTATTGCCTTCAACTTTTCCACAGAATTGTCTTTTCGAGGGGGTCTTTTCTTGTCAAATGGTACTCAGGGGGAAGTCATGACAGTTAAAATGGCTTAAGATTACAGTTAGTGCTTGCTAGTGTTCAAATCTGAACACAGACACAGGGGAGCACGAGCGTCATTTCACCTTCTCCACTTCAGAGGATCTCTTGCTATTGCCTAAAGCCATTGGACGTAAACTATATTCAAATAAAAGCTTTCTCCTTTTTGTTCCAGGGCAGGAGGATTATGATCGGCTACGGCCACTTTCTTACCAGAACACCAGTGTGGTCTTAGTTTGCTATGATGTCATGAATCCTACTAGCTTTGATAATGTGCTAATTAAGGTAAGAGATCTTCATAGAGGGCTTGCATCTTGGAAGCATATACATGAGACGGTTCTGAAGAAAGTCATTCATTTCCATTTCCTCAAACTTGGGGAGGATTTTATAGATATTCATTTCCTCTGGAACATGGAGATAAAAACTAGTTACTTATAGGGCCTTTATAAAGCCGCCCAGCAGTAAGGACTGACCATGCCGATTCCAAAAAACAGCATAAAAATGGGGCTTCAGAATAAAAACCCAGATCACCTAAAGGCAAGCACAGAAGGCTTCTTCCTCCTGGCTTGTTTTCCAACAATCAGCTGGAGACTGAAGATAAAATTCAGATATGCTGTTTAAGCCTTCCCCACCCCACCCCCCAATCACTGTTTTAGTTAGGACAAAATATATGGTGGGTCGACACTGTTATGTACAGGAATGCTTAAAATCTGATTTCACCATCTAGCCTTCCAAAATGCTTATTATGCCTTCGATCATTTGCATTCACCCCCCTGCTCCCCCCAAAAGCCTTACTGGCTTCAAAACATATGTCAGTCTGTTTGTTGCTTCTAATGAAACTTGACACTTTAATTTCTCTCTGCCAGTGGTCTCATGAGGTGAACCATTTCTGCCAGGGAATCCCTATAGTACTGGTTGGCTGCAAAACAGATCTCCGAAAAGACAAGGAACAGCTACGGAAACTCCGCTCATCTCAGCAGGAGCCAATTACTTACAACCAGGTAAATACAATGGAATACTCAACCAGTGTATGAATAAGAACCTTTCCATGCGTGGAAGGATGTAGTCTAAGGCAGCTTCATGTCTTAACAGTGGTACAGTCAAGGGCTTGAATTAAAATAAGCAGATACTAGGTTTGACTCACCCCCACTCCATGGTTCTCCTACTAATTTTTTTTCAGCAATTGTTGCCCCATAGGACTGAATTGGCACATACATGGAGGATATGAGCTATTAGCCATGAAGGCTAATGGGAGGCGCTGTGCTCAAAGACAACATATTTCTAAAGAGTAATACCCATAGGGAGGCTTTGGTCCCCATACTTGTTTGGAGGCCTTCTGGGGGCATCTGGTTGGCCACTGGGGCAAATGGGGAATGGAGCCAACCTCCCCTTCTGTTTGCAGAATGGCAGTTTGCACAGATTCCCTCCTCTGACCACCACGGCGTTCCTGGAGGTGCATTAATTCATAAAGGCAAAGATGGCTGCAGCAGGGTGTTTGTGTATTGGGTGGTGTGCGACATTTAGGTGGAAAAGCTCTGCTAGCACTGCACAGGATCCAGACCAGATGGATTTTTGGTCATCTTATATGCTTCAGTCTCTGGCCTTCCAGTGCTTTTAGCTTTGTGAAGCTAAATCGATTAAGAATTGTGGGGCCTATGTTAACCAGTGAAGCCTCCTTCCAAATATGATCCAGTGAATACATGAAGGTTGCATTATATTAAACCCAGGGGTCATTTCATAGAAAAAGAGCTGGAGGAACTCATTAGCATAACTCATTAGCATATGTCACGCCTCTTGCCATCACCGGAAATGTGTCATTAGCATAACTGATTTGCACATGCCACACACCCGACATCACCTATCCTGGCTGTTTTGGACCCAATCCTGGCCATTCAGGGCTGAAATTGGGCCCAAAATGGCAAAAAGGGGCTGAAAATGGCTGAAAAGGGGCCCAAAATGGTCAAGATCGAGCCACTGATGAGCGGGAGAGTGATCCACCACCCGTCAGAGGCCCGATCTGGGCTGTTTTGGCCCCAATCCAGGCTGAAACGGGCCCAAAATGGCCAAGTCAGGTGGGCGGGGCCACCTGACGTGACCTCTTTGGGGAATTGCTGGAACTGCGTTCCTGTGCGTTGCCCCTCGAAATGAGCCCTGATTAAACCAGACCATTGATTCATCCTGTCTGGTGTTATCTGCTTTGAATGACAAAGGCTGCATGCCAAGCGCATGTTCTACCACTGTCGCTTTTTAGCCCTGTGCAAAGGACTCAATTCTTCTTCTCGACAAACTGCGTTCTATAAAAACACAGGGCTTTATGCTTTATATGTAGACCTGACAGGTGCAGCACCAAGGAATCAAGCTCTTAAGAAAACCAAGCATACATGTTTGCAAAGCTGCTAAAGAGAATACATGAGCACCCAGTGTACCTTTATGTACATAAAGCTCAAAGTTTAAGTCCCTAAATGCTCCTTGTTTTGACTTGGTTGGCTGCCTTGGGCCTGGCCCCGTTCCGTAAAGTGCCTGTTGATCTCCTCCTCCAGGGTGAAGAAGCTCGTCGGCAGATGAATGCAGATGCTTACCTGGAGTGCTCAGCCAAGTACCGTGAAAACATTGAGGACGTTTTTAGAGAAGCAGCAAACATTGCACTGAATGCTATGAAAAAAAACAAGCGTCAGAAGAAATCGAGGCCGTGTGCCTTATTCTGATGGCAAGCCAGACAACGAAGAGGACAGCAGGAGCTGTTTCCCGTTTTCCTTCAGCGGTTAAGCAAGGAGGCCTTTCTACATTTTCTAAATCGACTGTTTTTCTCACTTGGACTTTACCTGGAAAACTGACTTGATTTCATACCGCACTTTCTGCTTCCGTCACACCTTCTTGTCTCAAGCCTGAACACAGCTAAGCTGTGAGGACAGTGGACCCTTTTCAGAGGCCAGCAGCACTTTGCTAGTCTTTCATTTGCACTTCTGGGAGGAGTAGGGACTTACTCAGAACAGTAGAGGAGGTAAGAACTCCAGGAGCAGAGCTTCGCCGTGATTAAATACTGATGTTTTTACATGAAAAAAATTAAAAATAAGAAAAACCTGTCATTTTTGAAGACTCAAAATGCTCTCACAAGAAATAGCAGCCCATGCTCCATCAAGATTTGCGGTAACAATGCTAAAGACAACACCACTCAGCGAAGTGTAAAGCCTTCCTCCAACTTGTGGCTCTTTCTCCAGTGGAAAAGCCATTTATTGGAGGAAGGCTTGAGGCTCTGGGCAGAAGGAGAGAATGTGTGTCACTGTGTTCTTTAAAGAGACTGCGGCCATTCATGTACTGACCTACACAGCCGCCTTCTGCACAGCCAGCCTGTTGAGTCACTCTCTCGGCACTGTCTTTTCTGAGTGACAGCAACTCTCTGAGGTCTCAGGCCCAGAATGGTCTCTCTCAAATCCCGACTACTTGTCACCTGTAAAAGGGAGATGGGATCCGAATCTGCGGCATCTTGTGATGGTGGCGAATGGCAGTGCAGCTGCTGCAACTGAACAGCATTTCAGAGAAGGTGTAACAAGATGCCGGGAACCAAAGTAACCTGTACGATTAATTACATAGGTCCAGTGAATTGTCACAGAGCATCTGATTAAGGCAAGGAGGCTCTGGTTCCAGCTGAGGTTTGGATACTTGGTCATTAAGCCATGCTGAGTAGCCCATGAATACAGAAGGATGTTTACAGTGTAATTGTGTAGGCCACTTGCTCCTGAATAGCTACCTCAAACTATGCCCCTTAAAAATACTTTTAACTGCCTGGACTTGGATATCCCATATAAGCCTGATCTAGACTCAGAAGCTAAGCAGGGTCAGCCTTGGTTAGCAATTGGATGGGCATCCTCCAGTGAAGACCAGAGTTGCAGAGGCAGGCACTGGCAAACCACCTCTGTTAGCGTCTTGCCTTGAAAACGCCACCAGGTGTTGCCGTAAGTCAGCTATGTATGATTCCGCACACATTGGATAATGCACTTTCAATGCACTTTATCAATCGTTTGAGGTGGATTTTTTGTTCCGCACACAAAAAGATCCGTTCCAAATGATCTATAAAGAAGATTGAAAGTGCATTATCTGCTGTGTGCAGAATCACTTGAAGGCACTCTCCACCACCACCACTTTTAACTACAGTTGGGTGTGAATCCTTTTTCCTTCTCCCTTGTTCCCTTTTCTTTTAAAAATGTCATCTTAAAGGAACAGGAGGCTCCGAATTAATCTAAACTTCTCTCCCTAAGGTATCTGTGGCAATCAGGACAATGAATGGTTTAACAGAACTTTGAATAATTGTGCCAACTGATTACATGGGGCAAATGGCAAGCGGTTTATACCTTCTGCAGAGCTCATAACAGACGTCAGCCTGCAGAGTTTAGTCAGCAAAATGTAGCAGGCATGAAAACACATGTAGGACTTGATATGTTTGATTAAGCAAATGAAGAATGCTGCTGGACCCTCTCCGGGAAAAGACAGAAAAAGTCATTTATGGCAATACTTCTTTTCTGAACCAGTTCCTGTTGGCGAAGGAGCTCCCAGATACTGAAAAGATAGCCATTGCTTTGGGTTCATCTGGCACTTCCAGAATGTAGGCTCAGGACTGAAGCCCTTTTTGTCACACCACCACCTGTAATGTTGGCTGCTGCCCTGTGCCCCACAAAGACCTCTCTGCATCCTGCTAGAGCATCATCTGAAGTCAAAAGAACTGGTCAAGATCCAGGGAGACACCCAATCCAATACGCTGGCTCTCTGTATAATACTGAGACAAGCAACTGGAAGCCAAACCCAGCCCCTCTGAGATTCCCATCACAGCCACTGATCCAACTCTCTCACACTCCCACACACCTTGACGAATCGCCCCCAAGCCAAGTTTTTTAGCACACTCACTCCCACTGGATTAAAGCAGTAAGTTTTGGGTAAAGATTTCTGTTGTGCACTTTAGACGTACATTCCATCAGGAAGTCAAACAGGCAAGGTATAGAGAGCAGACAAGATGCCCCAAACGGCGGGAGGAGAGGCTTGCCAATGTTTCCACTTAAATGGGAGTAAGTCATTGGGTAAAGCAATGTGCCGGCCCACTTTGTTCAGTTCCATATGAAGGTACCCTACGACCAAGTTGGATCATTAGGCCACTTAGCTTTGTCTAGTCTGACTGGCAGTGTCTCAGGCAGAGCTCTCTCATTTCATCTTGCTCCATTGCGGAGTTATTCTGATCAACTTTCTCTCCCTCCGAGTCGTTTAAGCCTTTTGCTTCTTCCGTTCACTAGGCGTAGGGATAGCAACGGTTAACCTATCCCAAGTCTCCAGTACTGATATTATTCTATACTGCATATCATTCAATTTCCTGTTTCAGCCTTGTGCTGTAGTCTGCTTTGGAAATCAAAAAGCTGAAACCAAGGATCAAAAATTAAAGTAAAACATACAGAGGACAGCTGCAGGATCAGTTCTCTGACATGTGCATCACTTCCAACCGCTCTGCAGGCCAAAAGGCCTGTCCACCTTTTCCTCATACAACTTGTCTTCTAATCCCATTATCATCTTAATAGCTGTCCCCAGAATCCATTCTAAGTGGTCATCAGCCTTCTTAAGCTGAAGAACCGGGCAAGCCAGGCAACAGAATGGATGTTTCTAGGAGTACATCCAAGTCCCATTTTCCTCATGTTCAGAGGTTTGGGAGGCACCAGGGCTTTTTTTCAGGGGGAACACGGGAGAACGGAGTTCCAGAACCTCTTGAAAATGGTCACATGGCTGGTGGCCCCACCCCCTGATCTCCAGACAGAGGGGAGTTTAGATGTGGCGCGGAGGGGAATCTAAACTCCCCTCTGTCTGGAGATCAGGGGGTGGGGCCACCAGCCATGTGAGTATTTTCTTCAAGGGCAACCCGCTGAGTTCCACCACCTCTTTTCCCAGAAAAAAAGCCCTGGGAGGCACCTTTGCATATTCAACCATGGGGAAGAAAATTCCAAAGCTGTATCCTGTCAACTACACATTTCCATCACCTGTGAAGTCATTTCCTCCAAAATGACTTTTAAAAAGGGATCTATCCCTTTTTAAAACAACCATGTGAAATAAAACCTACTAAAAATGACCTGGATGAGGCAGTTCTTTTATTTGCTATTTTCTTTCCCTCCCCACCCCTCACCCCAGGACTCAAACAAGATTTGAGCGCTGTAAACGAAACGTCCATTCGATCTCTGCCAATGAAGCACATGACATTACACCATTCACTGGATTTCAAGAGACTTTCTACTTAGCTTTTTTGTAAGCAAGTCTAGCTGGAGTAGGTTACAATAATGATGCAAACGATCCTTTCCACCTGTTTCATGTGCTACTGAAAGTGCTTCCAACAAGTGTGCAACTGGAGGAGCCACTAGCAGCCCCAAATCCCCAGACAGCCCCTCTTGCTTCAGAAATGGGAGTCTCAAAATGAGCACGGGTTCGAGAAGTGGCACCATGCAGTAGCCTGGAGCGGCAACCAAGATTCCAGTACCTGGCATTTCAGAGACAGCATTTAGCCAAAAGCTTGCTTTATTCCTGGGTAGTGGTTTCCTTTCTCTCTTGATAATCCATCTTTTTCCTAGCAGGGTTTGGTCTTTGCTGTACTTCCAGGAAAGGCCAAATGGGTGTTGGATTAAGTTAAACATAAATAGTTGGGTTACCAGCTGGAAAGAGCAGCACTTGCAAATTAAGTCAGCTGGGGAAGACATCGTAGCATAACATAGATGGAATTTACGCCGTGATTTGCTTACTGCAGGGCCAGTCAGTGGCTAAGCAAGAGGTCTGTCCAAAACCTAAGTCTAATCAAAGGAACCAGACCCCAACTTCCAGCCATTGGAAGCATGGTCCTTTTTCACAACTTCTTCATTTTATTCTTCTGGAGTTTGGTGTGCACTACTTTCAAGGTCGTGAGGAAGTTTCCAAGGAAGAGCACCAGAAATGTGAGAGCAAGCACAAAAACCTGGAGGAAGAAGGAAAAACCAGACAAGTATATAGAGTTTAGATGGCCAGACATTGCAAAAAAAGGGTGGAGGGAAGAAAGCATATTAAGATAAACTGCTAGCTGAAAGCACTTAGCAAAAAGCAAAAGTGATACTGACTGTATCAGAATTTAACATAATCCCAATTGGATCAGAACAAGGTCTACCCAGTTCAGCATCCTTTTTTCTACAGTAGGCAACCATATGACTTAGAATGCCACACACAGCCCAAATTCACACCCAGCACATGGTATCTGGAGGTAGATGGGCTCTGAACTTGAAAGCTCCCTTTCCCCTCCAGCCACCCTAGAACCACCGATGGATCTCCCTCATTGATTTGTCTAACCCCCTTTTAAAGTCATCTAAACTAGTGGGCATCACTACACTGAACGGCAAGGAATTCCACAAATTAATAATGGGTGGCATGAACAAGTACTTATCGCTCATCAACTTCACCCCCTGACCCTACCTCCCTGGTGGAGTCTTATGATAATGGGAGAGGGGAAAAAATATTCTCCACACCCATGGATCATTTTAGAAAAAGTTATGCCTAATCAGTAGGTGAACCGAGATTTGTATATTACCAAAATGACAAATAGGACATTTCCTCATTTGCTTTTTCTTGAATGGAATCTTTGTTCATTAAAAACAAATTAAGAGTGTCCTTGAGGGCCTTTAGGACTTTTTAAGCCACAGCAAGAGCTCCTATGGTAAATCCAGTCTCTTCAGTCCACTGACAGACTGCAGGGTTTGACCTCTGCCAGTCACCCCCCACCCCATCTCTAGTCCACAAAGCACATAGGGCCAGTGCAGACTATACAGTCTACATGGTTGACTTCCTACTACAGGATGTAAAGATGCCCAAGGGGGGGGGGGGACACACTTGACCTGCAGTATACAGAAACTTAAATCTTCCATACTGACATGAACCTGCCTCATACTGAATCAGACTCTTGTTCCATCAAGATCAGACTGGCAAAGCTCTCTAGGATCTGAGGCAGAGAGATCTTTCATATCACCTCCTGCCTGGTCCTTTTTAATGGGAGATGCTGGTGACCGAACATGCAGCTTCCTGAATGGGAAATAGCACCAAGCAGATGTTCTACCACGGAGCCACAGGCCTCTCCCAA
Organism: Eublepharis macularius; assembly: GCF_028583425.1. Lineage (NCBI taxonomy): Eukaryota > Metazoa > Chordata > Lepidosauria > Squamata > Eublepharidae > Eublepharis > Eublepharis macularius. The sequence continues at coordinate 69,764,969 of NC_072802.1, read as the reverse complement.
AGACAAGAGGGGACCATCCAGCTCATCATAAGCTGAGATATTTACCAACAAGAGGTGGAAAAGGATCCCTTCTTCTTCCTTGTCCGTGACTATATCCCACCAATATCAGACAAACTGATTATGAATACTTCCCCTTCCCTCCAAGCCTGAACTTTTAGAGCAAATGCTTACCTGCCATTCTTTACATTCCTTATGTCTTGACAGTTCAAAAAGTGTGATAGCATTGTAGAGCTGCCAAAACTTAAAGAGGGGATGGGGGAGAAAGGGATAAAAAGTAAGAAAGCAGAACTGTATCTGCAAAGCGGAAAACCCCAAAAACCAAACACAACAACCATTTTACATTCTATAAACAAGTTCTTCTCCAAGAGGTATCCATGCCAAGTGGAAGCCACATAAAATAGGTATTTTCAATAGAAGAAGGCTGCTCGAAACACTGCATGCAAGTGTTAGGCCAGGCTTAAGGGCTAAACGAGATGAGATGTTTGCCCCGGGGAAGCGCCTCCATTTTGTAGCACCAGGGAAAGCCATTGAAGAGCACCATGGGGACCCAATTCCAGTCAGACCCACCATGGCACAAGGGGAGGAGGGACGTCTGCCTCTACCCTCCTTTTTTCTAGCCCAACAGAGCTTCGTTGGGGGGGGGGGGTCCCCAACTAGAATCTTACCACCAAGATTACCTTGTGGTGACCTTAAATGGCTTTCCTTAGCACTACAAAATGGAGGTGCATCCCTAGGACAAACTAGGGGAGTGTCTTGCCTAGTTTGGCCTTACACTACATGTTATGTGGCCGGACCGCAACATTTTCTTCTGTCGTAAGCAGCCTCCTCAAGAAGTCAGATTTGAATCACAGACGCTGTGCTGAGGGGCTGGGTAGGGGTCAGAGTGCATACTTGGTATGCAGAAGATCTCGGGTTTGAACCCTGGCACCTCCCGTTAAAGGAGCTCCAGTAACAGGACTTGGGAAAGGCCCCACCTGAGCCCAAAGTAGGCAAGACAAGCTAGATGGACCAAGGGCCAATTTGACATTTTTAACCGTCGCCTATGCCAGTCTGGAGTAGTGGTCAAGAGTGCCGGGACTCTAATCTGGAGAGCCAGGTTTGATTCCCCACTCCTCCACTTGAAGCCAGCTGGGTGACCTTGGGTCAGTCACAGCTTCTAGGAGCTCCCTCTGCCCCACCCACCTCACAGGGTGTTTTGTTGTGGGAATAATAACAACATAATTTGTAAACCGCTCTGAGTGGGCATTAAGTTGTCCTGAAGGGCTGTATATAAATCGAGTGTTGTTGTTGTTGTTGTTATGCAGTCTGATAGAAATCACCCCTTGGAGCTACAGTTACTTGTGTACCTTTCTTTTTTTCCCTCTTCTACCATGGCTATATAGAGCCCAGTGGCGCAGAGTGGTAAGCTGCAGTACTGCAGTCCAAGCTCTGCTTGTGACCTGAGTTCAATCCTGGCGGAAGCCGGGTTAAAATGGCCGCCTCAAGGTTGACTCAGCCTTCCATCCTTCCGAGGTTGGTAAAATGAGTACCCAGTTTCCTGGGGGTAAAGTGTAGATGACTGGGGAAGGCAATGGCAAACCACCCCTGCACAGGTGACTACCTTTACCTTTTACCTACCATGGCTAATACCTCCAAAGAGTGATTTCTACCAGGGAACCAGTGTATGTCTGGGGATGGTGGAGAAGAGCGAAGGATTAGATGCTCCCCAGTATCAGCACCCCAGTCGATTGCTCCTCATCCCAGGTAATTGCTATCTACCATTACAAATAATAAAGCATAGTTTACAGCATAGTGTATAGTTTATAGTTTAAATAAAGAAAAAATTTAAAGGAAAGACAAATAATGAAGTAGGAAGTCCATTCATGGATGTGCCATTCTCCATGAGATCCTACACTGCACCATGCAGGCAGAAATGACAGGATTCAGGTTAGACTTCTTATAACAAACAACCTAGCTACTTAAATAATAGATTTCTCCATCTTTTGTGCCAATACATAGTAACATTCGATTTATACATTGTCCTTCAGGACTACTTAACACCCAGAGCAATTTAGAGAGTTATTATTATCCTCAGGACAATCATCCTGTGAGGTGGGTGCAGCTGAGAGAGCTCTGAGAGAGCTGTGACTGACCCAAGGTCACCCAGCTGGCTTCAAACGGAGCAGTGGGGATCTAATCAAAGAATAGAGTCCTGCTGCTTTTAGCCACTACACCAAACTGGCTCACATGTGTGAACAAAAGAGTATATCCAACTTACATGGCCAAAGAACAAGAAGGGAAGGAGAAAAGTCAGTCCTCGCCACATCCACGACTGAAATCCCTCTGTGAAAAGACCCAAATGCCGAAAGCCAAGTTACACCATACCGAAAAAGCCTCACATGTCCATTTGGCCCTGAATCCTGCCAAATGTCTGCTTTAAAGAAAACAAAGCCATGTTACTCCTTAAACACTGAGAGAGGAACTGCCTCAATGACCTAGCAACTACAAGGGGGAAAGACATGTAGACAACTTTACCCTGCAAATGGAAAGGCAGTGGGTTCTTCAAGAGATTCAAGCAGGGGAAACAGTTGCACTTATTCAGCATTTCCCATATCCAATCAGCTTCATGTATCTTAATGCAGTTTTTGCAACAACCTTGTAAGGTAGGTCAGTATTATCAAACGGCACAAAGGCCAAGTCCTCTCCTTGCTGTTCCCCTCTCCCCACCCTCGTATTCTGCCTATGAATAAAATGCCCTTAAAAATAACCTCCACTCTGCCACCATGAGACTCACCCACTGTGAGATCTAAGTGGTTTCTTTCTCCCAGTGTGCGAAGTCTATAAAGGCAGCCACTTTGATAGTAGTATTGTAGAAACTGGACACAACCTGGGAAGAAGTAAAAGAGGAATTCAAACTAACCAGGCTGAGATTTTTTTAAAAAATGGTATGCTTGACAAAAAAAGTGAATTCTCTCCTGTCAGGATTTGTCACTGGTATGGAGATCTCTCTGTCAAAAAAGAAAAATATTCAGCCCCAATACTGTGGTGTTTTTCTATCATTTGTTCATGAACCTCTCTTACGTTTTTTTTGGTCTTTCATTTGAACATGCCTTCTGTCTCATAGCATGGTGTAAGAAAGCAAAATTCAGGTCCGGTAGCCCCTTAAAAACCAACTAGATTTCCCAGGTATCAGCTTTTGAGAGTCAAAGTTCCCTTCATCGGATACGAATGTTTCTGGTGTATCAGTGTGGTGTAGGTATCAGAACGTGAGATGTCTAGTTAGAATCTGTGAGACCCAGGTTCATATTTTTACTCTGATGGAAGTTTTCTGGGGGGCCCTGGGCCTGGGGGCCCCTGGGCCTGCTGCTCTTTCAGCCAAGACTGCCTCACAGGATGTTGTGAGGATAAAATGGAGGGAGTTAGATCAAGATGGGTAGCCGTGTAGCAGCAGAAAAGAGCAAGAGTTCAGTAGTACCTATAAGACTAATAAAATTTGTGCTAGGGTATGAGCTTTCGTGGATTGCTGCTCTGAAGAAGTGAGTAGTGACTCACAAAAGCTCATACCCTACCACAAATTTTGTTAGTCTTATACGTGCTCTGGACTCTTGCTCTTTTCTACTGCTTGTGAGGTAGGTTAGGCGGAAGATGTGTGACTGGCCCAAGGCCACCCGGTGAGCTGACATCCCAGAGCGTGGACTCAAACCCAGGTCTTCCAGATCCTAGCCCAACTCCCTAACCATCACACCACATTGGCTGTCCTCCTCTTCGGGGACAGTATCAGTGTATAATGTTGGGCCTTTGCATAAATGTGCAAGTTAACGGCTCTTTCCTGTTCTGTTTCGATGTACCGCCTGTCTCCCGATGCAAATGTGTAGTACAGCTTGCAGCGTGCAAAGCATTCCCCGCTAGCATCAAGCAGAAGAATCCCAATTTTATTAAACAACATACTTACTTTGAAAAATTGAAAATGCTAAAAACTGGTTGCGGAACATTTGGTACATGAGACCATCTGGCCTGGAAGAATAACAAAACAAGATGCTTGAATAAACGTGCAAGCACAGAGCACAAACTGATGTTGTCGAGAACTATTGCATCTCCCCACCCCCCAATTACTTCTCAACATGTGAATTTCTCAAATGCATTTCCTGCTCTGCCAAAGTCGCATCTTTCTACCTTTACCACCACGGACTACATGAGCGGGAAGTCACCTTTGAATGATTCCCCATATTAAAAAGCAAAAAAAGAAAGCTAGGATAGGGGGGAAAAGAAGCCAGGCTAACCACACAAAGTAAGCAGCAAGTTTCTTTACACAGGTGGAGTAGTCAAACACACAATACTGAAATAGCTGCTATGTCAAAGGAAGACCACAACAGACACCTCTGCAATGTCTCTGTACAGAGTTTCCCCCCTCCCCCAGCAGAACACACTGTACTGCATTTTAGTTGTTACTTGTACTTGATTTTATGGCCATGTGAAAATCTGTTGCACAAAGTCAGACTATGGCTGATTCCACACACGTTGAATAATGCACTTTCAATGCACTTTATCAATCGTTTGAGGTGGATTTTTTGTTCCATACACAAAAAAATCTGTTCCAAATGATCTATAAAGAGGATTGGAAGTGCATTATCCAACGTGTGCGGAGGGTTCCTCCAGCTCAATAATATCTACTCTGGTTGCTGCAACTTTCCAGGGATTAAAGCAGAGAATGGTCTTTCCTAGCATTTGGATATCCTCTGTGATGCTAGATATCCGAGCTGGACACTGGATAAAGCAGGATGAAGATGGTTGTTGTGGGTTTTCTGGGCTGCATTGCCGTGGTCTTGGCAAGACCACGGCAATACAGCCCGGAAAACCCACAACAACCATCGTTCTCCGGCCGTAAAAGCCTTCGACAATACACAGGATGAAGATATTAATCAAAACTATCCTTCCCCAACCCACCCGAAGCTTAATGACTGAGGAAAGGCAACAGCCTATGTTATTTGTTCACATCTGCAGCTGCCCCCCAGTAAAGATCAATTGACCTCACCAAGTTATCGCCGTAGCCAGCTTTTTAAAAATTACGGCTCTGGATCTGACAGATTCAAAGTAGACTCCTTCGTTTAGTTCAAGTAGCCATTTGGACACAGTTTCACATAACCATTTTTACTGTACCCAAACTATCTCATGTTGTTCATTAAAGAAGAAAAACCAGGCAACTCATAGACAGGACAGGGGTTCCAAATACTCAAGAAACTCTCTAGGGATGCAGAATAATATGATGTTGTAAATTACAAAGAGAAAAAAAACCAAAAATGACCACGCGTGCTCCAGGCAAGCATGGTGAGGTGACCTTTGACAACTCTCTGGAAACTTCAAATGGGCCTAACCCTGGCCCCCACAATCTAAATACATTTAGAACCACCAGCTGCTCCCAAATTCTAGTATTTCCAAGGCTGCATTCAGACTCTATGTAACCTAATAAGGAGGGACTTACCATGTTAACATCACACCAGATAGGAAAGTTGAGACGTAATGATGAGACACCCACCAACCCTTAATCCTGAAAAGGAAGAGGATATTTCACACATTATGCCAAGCCAAACTCAGCCCAACCATCAACTGTACAGTCGAGAAGGAGCTGCAACCCAATTACGACTCCCTAAAAAGTCAACCGCTTTACGCAGCTGGTGTATTGTAGTGTCTCAGAAAATCAGCTGTGATCCAGGATCCACTTTGAATCTCATTTCAGCAACCAACCCACTAGGTGGCCTTCAGCAAACCACACTTTCAGCCCCAAAGATAATCAAATCTTTATATACCCATGTTTGCAAACAAGTGTTCATTGGATTCAATCTTTATATTTTGAACTGGGAAATCCAGGTGCTTTCTGTACACCTATGAAGGTAGCATATGAAGCAATTCCCTCTTCCTTTATCAGGACCCTAAGCCCTCAACCAGACCAACATAAGCCTTTGGAAGAAGAAAGGAAAGCCAGACAGAATTACAATAAATAAGAAATAAATTATCACTGTACCTGTAAAACTTGTCATCATGAAAGTTTCAAAACAAGAACTCCACCTAGAATATTATTGCTGCTGCCGTCTCACTGACTGCTGCCAGCGTATGACACATTTTGTATAGTGCTTTTAACTAGTGATGCAACCAAACTTTTGTATTTACTGTGCTTTTAATTTTAGGTTTGCAAACCATCTTGGGATTTTTAAAAGCACAATATAGTCTAAAACGGGTGGTGATTGTGTATGCCTCAAGACTTTTCCCACTAACAAACCTATGAGGTAGGTTAGCTGGGAAATAATGAATGGCCCAGTGGCACCCAACGAGCTTCATGTTATAAAAAGGCAGGGGTCATTTCGTAGAAAAAGAGCTGGAGGAACTCATTAGCATAACTCATTAGCATATGCCACGACCCTTGACATCACCAGAAGTGTGTCATTAGCATAACTAATTTGTATATGCCACACACCCCTGACATCACCTATTCTGGCTGTTTTGGACCCAATCCTGGCCTTTCAGGGCTAAAATTGGGCCCAAAATGGCAAAAATGGGGATGAAAATGGCCGAAAAGGGGCCCAAAATGGTCAGGATCAGGCCGCTGCTGAGCGGGAGAGTGATCCACTACTCGTCAGAGGCCTGATCTGGGCCATTTTAGCCCCAATCCAGGCTGAAATGGGTCCAAAAGGGCTGAGAGTCGGGTGGGCAGGGCTACCTGTCATGTGACCTCTTTGGGGACATGCTGGAACTGTGTTCCTGCGTGTTCCCCCTCAAAATGAGCTCAGCAAAAAGGGATTGGAATCACCCCCATTTTATCCACTCTGTCACACTGGGGATGTGCAAATATGCCTTTTTTACTTACTTCCCACTTCCACCCTCAAACCACATCCCCAGAAACATGGATTCACCAATGAGAATACACTTGGTTTCAGACAGCCTGACCTATTAACCAGCACCTTATCGGGTAACTGTATGAATTGTCTCAAATGGGTTTAAAGTATTCTGCATATCTTAATGACTCGTACCTTGATCCATTGCTGATGAGGATACTTTCCCTTATTGTCAGTGTGCAGTAATACCAAACTAAGAGGAAGTTGAACACTTCATCTGTTACCCTGAAGGAAGAGAAACAGTAGAATTCCCCCCTTAGCTGATAAATATTTAACGATAAAGTCAGCTGCACGCTTGTCAACATACTCTTTATCCCCCCAAAAGATGACTGAAAAGTCATCCGAGTTCTTGATCCTGCAAACGCTAGCTTACACATTTCCAGTCTTTAAAATTTTCACAAGGACCCAATAAATAACCTTAAACGAATCAGTATGTCGGGCTGGAGCGCAACGAACACTTTTTAAAAGAATTGCACAGGCACTTGGTTAATGTACGTGGGTTGTTTTGATTTTTTAAAAATTCTGAGACGTTCCTGCTACTTTGAGCCCTCCAGAAATGAATTTTACTAATCTACTGTAGGACTCAAATAGATTTCAAAATTAGTTGCAGAAATAATAAAACTTCTAGGGATTCACTGAGCATGACACCAGCTGCAAAGGGCGGGGGGGGGGAACCTCAAATTTCATTAAGAATTTCCCTTTGGCGGGACAGGAAAGGAACAGCAGCAAGAAAACAATTGTGTTTATTTCATTTCCTATTTAAAGCAAAGAGGGTAAAAATGACCCCAACACCATCAATGTACACCAAAAAAAATATTACAAGGGGGTTTGGGTGCAGGGGGTCTTCATGGAATACCATAGGACAGTTGTCCTCATTGGTAGAAGAATACATGGAATATGGAGTTTTATTTAAAAATTCTACATCACAGGATCAATAAATGTAAGGTTGCCAGGCAACCTTATGACAGACAATCCTGATAAAAGAGCAGCAGTTATGCTGGGACCCGATGGGACTGTTCCAGAGGGCCATGTCCTAAGCAGAACTGTTCCTAGAGAGAGTCCGGCAGGCACCATGCTGACAGGGCCTCTTGGGGCACATCTTCAGCTGTGTCACACCTTTTTAAGCCTGCTGAGTGCAATGGACTCAGAAGGGTGTGACTGTGCGCAAGACGGCACCATGAAGGGCCCTAAAACACAGTGCCTTCCTGCTGCAGAACCTCAGGAAGCAACTTGACGTTCTGGAACAGCCCCATGGAGTCCCCAAAATTTGGAAGACGAGGTGGCTGACGGGCCCTGTTGAGGTATTCTTCACAGAGTAAGTGGCAGGGCTTTTTTTTCAGCTGGAACGTGGTGGAACGGAGTTCCAGAACCTCTTGAAAATGGTCACATGGCTGGTGGCCCCGCCCCCTGACCTCCAGACAGAGGGGAGTTTAGATTGCCCTCCCGGAGGGCAATCTCAACTCCCCTCTGTCTGGAGATCAGGGGGCGGGGCCACCAGCCATGTGACCATTTTCTCCGAGGTCAACCCACTGAGTTCAACCACCTCTTTTCCCAGAAAAAAAGCTCTGGTAACATCCCCAAGCGGGCAGGCAGGGCTGTCAACGTGAGGCTAATACCTTCTGAAGAGGTGTGTGTGCCAGGCAAGCAGTTCATGATCCAATTTATAAAAGCACCGCAGGGGATAATTCAGTGAGGGGATCCCATTAGATCTAGATAAATCCAATCAACTGGAAAAGCAATACCGACTGACGGGTGGTGCATTTCAAAGACCTGGGGAAGTTCTTCAATATACCCTGCTGCGTACGGCAAGCCGCAAAACATGGCAGTTTTCAAATGGTGTTCTGAGGATCTTTGAAAGCTTAGCAGAGGCTGCTGAGAAGATGGTGGCGATGGCAGATAATTCTCAAGGACACTTTCCCAGCACTGCTAAGTACCTCCTGTGGGGGAGATTGTGGGGCAGCTCCAAGGCCTGACTACAGTGCGCAATGTGCAAAGAGACCAATGTGTGAACTTGGAGAGCACACCGTAGAACATGCACCCCTCATGAAGCTTCTGCAACCTGCTGTGGTTCCACAGCAGACAAACTGATGCAGCAAGAGCTTCCTCGGAGGAAGAACACGTGACACTCTATTTGCGTCAACCAAGCCTCTGCTGCTACAATGGGACTTGGAATTGTTATCAGCAGAATGCAGAATCTCATGGAAATATAATTCTTAAGCCAGCTATAACATACACGGTAGCCTAAAACTTCAAACCAGAGGTCCCCCGACCTTTTTGAACCTGTGGGCACCTTGAATTCTGACACAGGGTGGTGGGCGCAATCACAAAATGGCTGCCACAAGAGGTGGAGCCAGCCACAAAATAGTAAGTGTTCCACATTACAGGCAGGAGGCCTTTTAAAATGAGGGTATTATTTAAAAATATTTCCTGGCGTACACTGTCAGTCACACATTGAATATCCCTGTGCTGAAGTGGTAGTTGCTGCCAAAGTAACTTTTAAAAAAATCTGTACAACCAATCAGCTGTTCAAGAGCCAATGAGAAGCCCTGCTAGGCAAATGCCCTACTTGGCCCCACCCACTTTCTTTAAGCACTTGGTGGGTACCTGCACAGGTGTCGGTGTGATGGCGACCCCTTTTTAAATCTGTATCTCAGGAAAAGAAGCGGCAATCTTACCGGTAATGGAGAACAAATCTGCAAGCGACTGCCCCAAGGAGTAAAATTATCGTCAAGTATAGTTTAAATTTTTCATATTCATCTTTGTAGGCAAACCTGGAACATAAAAGATGAACACGGGACATGCACCAGGACTAGGCTGCAGAGATGACACCCCACCTGACACCCCCACGCCAAACTGCGTCCACCACCTTCCGAGATTGCCGAGAGCCCCTACTGATGCCCAGACAAAAGTTCCCTTGAGAGCCTTCCTCACTCTCAGAAGCTTGCAAACGAGAAGCTCGCTCAAAACGGGGATGCTTCCCTATCTCACCGTGACCTGAGCCGCCCCCCCCCCAACCACCCCCACAGCAGCCCCGCTGTTGTCCCACAGATAACAAGCAGAACCGGAAAAGAGAAATCACTTACTTTGCCTGTTTACTTAGCAACGTTACATTCACATTCCCCAGCACCAGATTTAAGTACAAACTGAAAGAAGAAACAGCAACACACATCAGTCCCGCACAGCAGTGGTTTAAGACTTCCGCTCAACGTATTTGGATACAACAGCTACACAATGGAAGAAGAGGCTGCCTTGACTTTTGTAGCAGGACAGAGACATTTCTCACAGAGAATTATTTTAACAACAAAGTAATTGTCCAGATGAAATTCTTTTTAATGTTTTGCGGAGAGGTTTGTCACAAGATCGGACACAATTTATGGTTTGAACACACGAACTTGTGTAGGCGGGGCTTTTTTTCTGGGAAAAGAGGTGGTGGAACTCAGTGGGTTGCCCTCGGAGAAAATGGTCACATGGCTGGTGGCCCCGCCCCCTGATCTCCAGACAGAGGGGAGTTGCGATTGCCCTCTGCGCCGCTGAGCGGCGCGGAGGGCAATCTCAACTCCCCTCTGTCTGGAGATCAGGGGGCGGGGCCACCAGCCATGTGACCATTTTCAAGAGGTTCCGGAACTCCGTTCCACCGCCTTCCCCCTGAAAAAAAGCCCTGTGTGTAGGTATGTATCGCTGCCTGACAAAATAAAAGATTTATGATTCTATTTGCGTATGCCTGTGAATTATGATCAAGGCCCTATTTTGCTTGCCTGTTGGAGACAATGTGGGCAGCTGTCCAACACATCTTGTTTTCTCTCTGCTCTCGCTCAGGCATGTTTGTTTGTTTTACTTGTAAAATGTGATGTGTGGCATTAATGCTGCTAGATTGCAGGATAGACGTTTTTTCAAACAGCTTTGAATCCTGGGATCTTTCAGCTTAAGTTTACTGGAAGTAGAGAGCAATTTATATCCATCTCATTATGCTTCTGTAATTAGTTTAGGTAAGAGAACATATTGTTTGTTCACTTTACACAGAAATAGCACCTGTATGTGATACCGAGGATAACCATCTTGCCAGGAGCGTGCTGGCTTTCGTTCCTGCTTCTTGACTTTCTTGTCTGAGATTCAGCAAGGCTTTCTTGCATTTTGTTGGTGTCCAACCCCTCCATTTCTAAAGAACTGTTGGAGAGCACTTCTTATGCAAGAATTCCAGCTGCTTAATTTTCTCTCCCCTTTTCCCCTCTTAAGGAAGACGCTCTCATACAAATCCCCTCTCCGAGCACATTTATTTGCATCCAGGGGCATGTGAAATTGTACCCCTGTAGTCAGAACTGGCATCCAGGCCACTCTTAACTTCTTCACTGATTTGACCCAACTACAGATTTCTCCACCAGCAACAAATGGCTTAATTCTAAACCAGCCCCCTTTATCAGACTCTTACATTTTTCCTGTGCATTCCACTTATTCCTTAGTGCAGCGTGAGATGCCTGCACGTAAGTAAAGGTAGTCCCCTGTGCAAGCACCAAGTCATTACTGACCCATGGGGGGACATCACATCACAATGTTTTCTTGGCAGACTTTTTTTGCGGGGTGGTTTGCCATTGCCTTCCCCAATCATCTGCACTTTACCCCCAGGAAACTGGGTACTCATTTTACCGACCTCTGAAAGATGGAAGGCTGAGTCAACCTTGAGCCGGCTATCTGAACCCAGCTTCTGCCAGGATCGAACTCAGGTCATCAGCAGAGCTTGGGCTGCAGTACTGCCGCTTACCACTCTGCGCCACGGCACATACACCTAGCAAAATCATTTGCAAGTCTGCGCTACAAACATGCATGTAGTCAGGGTAACTTTCTCCCCCTAAACCCTCACCAAATAGCTCCTAAGCAGAAGACTGACAGAAGCTTACTGAGCGCATCACTAACCAAGGATTTGCATCGTGGATTTTCCACAAGCGAGGCTGCACCGCGGCTCCGCAAACCCGTGCATCCCTGTGGAAACCCACTGGCATCGAGTAGATATGTAGCGTCTCAATTCCAAACCAGACTGCTGGTCCATTGAGTATTGCTCAGAACAGCAGCAGCTCTTCGTTGTCTCAAGGAGAAACATGGGCCTGCTGCACAGAGCATGTCCTTCGCTGCCGTTTTCTATCAAGGACTTGCTTGAACGTGTGCCCTGGGCCCTTGAACCATCTGCCCTACCTCCTCCTCCCTAGGCTCGTCTAATAATAGCTTCCCCAGATTGTTCCCCAGGGGCATCACCTCAGCATGATGCAAGTGGGAAACTATGTGCTCAGGAGACACAGCCAGCCCGTGTGCCACTTCTGGGCCATGTGCATGCTTAGGGCAAACATTCACCTCCAGCTAAGAGAACAGCAGTCCCTGGGGAAACTCAGGCAGCAGATCCCAATAACAAAAATAACAGGCATTTATCTCAAGGGGGTTCCTCTGGGAAACACACAAGAGTGTCAACGACTTACAGATCCGGTCTATGCTCAGGAGCAACTCGTTAAAGGAAACACGTACCCGTTTTTCTTTGGCAGGTAAGCTTCCATGTCAAAGAAAACATTGTGCCGCTCTTTGATCTGGCTGTTGATTTGCTGTATGAGTTCTGATTCATCCCGGCTACAGTTGCGTTTACATCTGTGAAGTTGGGAGGGTGGCAATCAGAGAAAAACAGACGCACGCATATTTAAACACATCCCAGCACCACATTCCACTAGGGCAGAAAATCCAACATGTCTTCCTTTCCTGCCCATTTAATTCAAAGGCCAGCATGACCCCCTGCAGAAGTGATGGGTTTGAATGCTGAGTCACCCAATGGAATTGACTGGCAGTTGATGCATGACAGAGAAGAACAAAAACAAACTGGCTTACACAACACATGAGCTCCTTCAGTTTTTCAAGGTCGGAACTCTGGCTGGCACCAGCCATCCAAGGTCTTGAGTAGAATATTTTTTTGCACCACTTACTAACCTTGTAACTGGAGATGCCAGGACTGAACCTAATAAAGAGTCCAGTAGCACCTTTAAGACTAACCAACTTGACTGTAGCATAAGCTTTCGAGAACCAGAGCTCTCTTCATCAGATGCACTGTCCACTTTCGAGAACCACAGCTCTCTTCATCAGATGCATAACCAACTTTATTGTAGCATAAGCTTTCGAGAACCACAGCTCTCTTCGTCAGATGCATTGTCAGACAATGCATTTGATGAAGAGAGCTGTGGTTCTCGAAAGCTTATGCTACAATAAAGTTGGTTAGTCTTAAAGATGCTACTGGCCTCTTTACTATTTTGCAACTACAGACTAACACAGTTAATTCCTCTGGATCTATGACCAGGATTGAACCTGAGACCTTTTGCATGCAAAGCAGATGCTGTGCCACTGAGCCACATCCCCAGCCACATAGCTGGCTTGTGGAACTCCCTGATGTAAAACGTGGTGATGGCCGCCAGCTGGGATGGCTTCAAAAAGCATTAGAGTGATTTTAAGAAGGATATGCCTACTAATGCCTTAGGGCTGTACAAGGTAAGAATAGAACCTCCATTTTCAGAGCTAGTGTATTTCTCAAGACCAGATGTTGTTATCCCTGTCATGCCCCACTTGTGAGCACCCCAAAGCATCTGGCAGGCTGTTGCTGGAAACAGAATACTGGGACAGACAGACTTCGACCTGATTCAGCAGGGCAATTCTGTGGTTTTATGCAGCTGTTGGATGCTTATTAAAGTCCCCTGGATTTTAGGTTTCCATTTTTTAAAAAAGGAAAGAGGCTAAGATTCTAGCCCTCATGATTGCAGATACGCACCAGACAGTGGAAATATAACAAACATCAGAAAAAAAGCAAGGTGTGGCTCCCTCCAGTGGCAACACCTTCCACCTCGGCCTTGAGCTATTCTCTTGGGAAGACTCAGAGGAGTTAGCCGTGTTAGTCTGTAGTAGCAAAATAGTAAAGAGTCCAGTAGCGCCTTTTAGACTAACCAACTTATTTGTAGTATAAGCTTTCAAGAGCCACAGCTCTCTTTGTCAGCATCTGCGCAAGAGAGCTGTGGCTCTCGAAAGCTTATGCTACAGTAAAGTTGGTTAGACTTAAAGGAGCTAATGGACTCTCTACTGTCTTGGGAAGGACAGTACATCCAGGGAAAAAATCATGGAATCCACAAATAAAGAAAAACAAACGGGGGAAACAGTCGCTGGACTTAGCAGTAGAAGGGGGAACCTTGTGCTCACTCACCTGGGTGGCTGGTTGCTGGAGGCAGGGAGATTGTACACACTGCTCATATCACTGAGGGGGCAAAAAGGAAGCCGACCCTTATCCAACCACCCTGATTCCTGAAATCTAGAATGATTATCAATCAGCAGGTACCGAGCTGGATGTGTTCTGCTAAGAGCAGCATATCCATCAATGCAAGGAACCTTCCTCCATTCTGAAAAAGTGTCACTGTTCACAGGAGAGATTCACAGGATCTGATCCAAGGTGTACATACACTGAGCACAAAAAGCAGATTGGTACCCAGACAACATGCCCTGGGGCTCTCCAGAGAACGTCCCTGGACTTTAGGCCTGGTTCTTGCCGCTTCTTGACTTGCAAAAAACTGTCCCATAACATCCTGTGGTTTGGATTTGTGTGGAATTATCAAGTTCCCTTAATACCAAGTCCTGTCCTGGCCCAAATGGTCCAGGCTTATCATATCTCGGAAGCTAAGCAGGGTCAGCCCTGGTTAGAACTGGACGGGAGACCATCAAGGAAGTTCAGAGACAACGGCAAACCACCTCTGAACATCTCTTGCTTTGAAAACCCTGAGAGGTTGCCATTAGTTGGCTGTGAAATGACTGCGCTTTCCAACAGTACCAAGTCAGACACCGGGCCCACCACCGATTGTATTTTCTAACTGGCAGCTATGGCGAGTCCTGTCTTTCAGGCAGAGGGTGTAACTTTTGACTCCTTCCCACTCTTTCTAGAAAGACTGGGAATTTATGGCATGGGACACCCCAGCTGTCCCTGATAAGGCTTTCCGCAAACGATGCAAAACCGAATGATTCAAAAAGGCTTTCTACTCAATGAGGAGGGCTGAATTGTAGGGAGGGGATCTCAGATGATCCGCTAATGAGCTAGGAACCACAGGCCTCACCACTATGTTGTATTGGATTCCTGCTAATGCTATGCCTTTGTGAACTTGTATCTATTTACCCGTCCCTATGGCATTTTTGACTGTACTATGACTGTACTAATCTCACAATGTGTAATACGCCTTGTGTCTCAGTGAGAAAGGCAGACAATACATGACGTAAATAAAATAAATAAAAATAAGATACAGGATACTCCTGGTGGATTCTTCTAAGTTGGCTGCTGTCCCACATACCTTTGAAAACTGTATTGCAAGTCCTGTAAGCCCCTCTTCTGCTTCTGTATAGAGCTGCTACAGGCTGACTGCAAGTTGTTCAGCTCTTCTAGTTTTTGTTTGTAGATTTTGTGCGTTTCCTACCAAAACAAAAGGAGGCACATGGATTAAGTGTCAAAGTTTCAGAAGCTTTACACTGTGGCATGAGGCTTATGAAATGGGTGAGAGGAGTGGATTATAAAGAAGACCCGGAACATGGAGCTGGTTCACATACGGTCCCACCTACGGTTGACTAAATGGCTTCTCCATATTCAGGGCTGGAATGCCTCCAAGTAATAATGCAAAAGTGGGGCAGACTCTGGCTTCCTTGCCCTGCCTGCAAGACTTCTGGGAGTATCAGGGTGGCCACTGCAGGAAACGGGTCTGAAAACCGAGATGTCTTCATTTCCAGTCTATAAGTAGCTCCTCCATTCATACCACAGCACCTCTGAGCCGTAATCCTGCATTTCATTTACCACCAGTTTTAGCGGAATGGTTGACTGCACAGCAAGACAGTGCACAACTTCATTGCAGAATGTTAATATTCCGGTCCTTCAGAAAACAATTTTTATTCCCCTGTTCAATGTGTGCCCTGACCTGGATGGCCCAGGAGAGCCTGATCTTGTCAGATCTCAGATGCTAAGCAGGACCAGCCTTGGTTAGTAATTGGATGGGAGACCTCCAGCAAAGACCAGGGTTGCAGAGGCAGGCAATGGCAAACCACCTCTATTAGACCTTTACTATGACTTGAGGGCACTCTCCACCACCGCTCAATTTACATCAAATGGGGAGAAGGGGCACTGTGGAAGCCCACACCTGCAACTAAACCACATGGACCATGCCCAGTTTTCAGCCCCACATGTGCTGTGAGGAACAGGTGACAGACCCCTGCAGGCCTATATGCGCAGAGCCCCCAGGGTGTGAGTGGCAGAAAATGCTTGGGCATTACTTTCAGCATGGAATCATCTTTGGCTGATTCCGCACACATTGGATAATGCACTTTCAATGCACTTTATCAATCATTTGAGGTGGATTTTTTGTTCCGCACACAAAAAAATTCGTTCCAAATGAGCTATAAAGAGGATTGGAAGTGCATTATCCAACGTGTGCGGAATCACTCTTAGCTTCTGATACCCCTTTTCGAGAGTGGCTCACTCACTTTCAGGTCGGGCTAATGAACTTGCGGAACTTTGTACAACAGGTAGAAAGCTGGGAGTTGTTTCCTTTCCCCTGCACCCCCCCCATTCCTAAATGCGTTTCTTTCTAAGCAGAAATAAGTAGCAGCGCCTCAAAAGAATATCTACAGATGCCCTTTGTACCATGCTTATTCAGCAACTCCTGGCAGAGAATCCTGAATTAAAGGACTAAGAGCCAGTTACTTAATAAAAGCTGAAATTAAACATTAACAGAAATCCTCTCCCCTTATACTCTGCAATCAGCACTTTTCATTGTTTGCACTTGCATTAAAATAAAGCCAACGTTCAAGTTTTAAAAACAACCATGTTCTCAGGCCCCACCACCACCACCGACCGTAACTTTGGCACCCCACTGGCCCAAGATGTACCATTTATGCACAAGAGCAGAATGTCTCCACGGCATGAAACAGACCAGGTGGCTAGTGAAATACTCAAAGTCCATAAAGAAATAAATGTTTAATTGAGGAATAAACTCATTATCAAAAGGTCATGCATTCAAGAGAGGAACTGTCGAGAAGGATACTTTTTATTTTTAAAAAGTGTTATCTAAAAGAAAAGAACTGGGGCTGCCCTCGGCCATCTGCTATGCACGTATACGGACTCCCAATATTTGTTTAAATAGCCTGCTCCTGGACTATTTTAATGATTTTTAAAAAATTATTATTGATTTTATGTTTTTGTGACTTTTAATGTATTTTTAAATGTTGTTAGCTGCCCTGAGCCCGTCTGTGGGGAGAGCGGGGTATAAACTGAATAAAATAAATAAATAAATAAACATTCCGGCAGCAGTATGGACACTTTTGGTTCAGCTCTTTGTCCCAATCAGGCTACACTGAATTTGTGTGAGTGTGTGTAAAGTGCCTTCAAGTCACACCCAATGGATGGCGGCCACAGCAAGGCAGCGTTCGAGGCAAGTGAGAAGCAAAAGCGGTTTGCCGTTGCCTTCCCTCTGCAGAGCCTTCCTTGGTGATCTCTCATCCAAGCATTGACCAGGCTTAGCTTCCAAGATCAGACAAGCCTGGGCTATTCCATGCCAAATCCCTCTATGTGGGATTTACCCAGTTTTAATGACCTTACTGTGGAAGTGTGTGTATTTTAAACAACTTTATTGAGATTTAAACCTACAAACAACCACCTAGCATCAGAAGTTAGGTGTACGTAACTATGGAATTGGATGTTATCAACACGTGGATGACACCCAGCTCTATATATCTCGGTCCAAATTCCCTGGCGATGAGGGGACAGGTCTTGAGTCATTGCCTGACCATTGCGGTCAGACAGCTGAAAGTGAACAAACTAAAACTCAATCCAGACAAGACAGAAGTGATGGTGATTGGGAAGGCAGAGATATTGAAGGACGCTGTACTCTTCTGTACTCTCGCTGTACTTGGGAGACCTAGTTAAAAGCCTAGAAGTTATAGTGGATCCAGCACTGTTGCTAGAGAAGCAAGTTAATGCAACTACCAAAAAGGCCTTCTTCAAACTCAGTCACGTTTGGAAAATGGCCCCCTTGATCTGGCCACCTGCTTCCATGCCATGGTAACATCAAGACTAGATTACTATAATGCACTCTACATAGAGGTCTTCCCCACAGCTCGATTACTGTCAGGAGCCAGATATTACTCCTATTCTGCAGTCACTCTATTGGCTACCAATCTGTTACTGGGCTCAATTCAAGGTGCTGACTATCACATTGCTTATGTTCTGCCATGGCAGCTTTGCTCATCCGAACGCCTTCTGCAGGTACCACCAAAGCCAACAGCTGCCTATACGCATGCATTCTCTGTAGCAGACCCCACCTTATGGAATGGCCTATCTGAAGAGGTCAGGAAAGCTCTTACTTTCCTAGTTTTCTATAACCTATGTAAAACTGAATTATTCAGGAAGGCTTTTCTACACCGGTTATAGGGCTGCGCTGTAAGGAAATGGTCAGAGGGATGCTTTGGTAAATGGATAGGGACTGTAGTCTACACTACTGTGTATTGTCTGTTGCTGCAAGCATGCTCCTACTAGGTAGTTTTCACATTGTTTAATATGTCATGTAAAATTGCTTATTTTTTTTATTTCAGCATCGTTTTTACTCAGTATCAGATTTGTCCCCCCCCCCAAATTTCTGCTATCCATACCCTATTGTATTGTTTATTGGATGTCCCATTGACCATATTGACTTACACTGCCCTCAGTGGAACAGGCTTCCTTGGGAGGTGGTGGGCTCTCCTTCTTTGGATGCTTTTAAGCAGAGGCTAGATGGCCCTCTGACACCAATGCTGGTTCTGTGAACCTAGGCAGATCATGAGGGGGACGGCAGAATGGGTTACATCAGTGCTTAGTTCTTGTGGCCTTCTTACATGCCCAGGGTAAGGCCGATTGCCACCTTGGGGTCAGGTAGCAATTTTCCACAGGCCAGTTTGGCTAGGGATCCTGGAGGTGTTTTACCATCTTCTGGGCATGGAGCAGGGGTCACTGGGGCAGTGGGGGGCGGGGGGTAGTTGTGAATTTCCTGCATTGTTCAGGGGGGTTGACTAGATGACCCTAGAGGTACCCTCCAACCCTATGATTCTATGAGAACCGCAGACTGAATAACAGAAATAAATTCCCAGGCCTTTTCTTGCTGAGTAATCCAGTAAGTAATCCAGTAATCCAGAATCTAGAAAGTAATCCAGAATCTAGAAAGTAATCCAGAATCTATCCCTGCCTTCATGGAAGGCAAAGAGAGAGGAAGGGAAGAGGGTCTGTAAGGCTGGCCGGGGAAGCAGAGGAGTTTTTAAGCAGCGCCGCTTTCCTCTTACGCAATCTGGGCTTGATGCCAACTCCGCTCACAAGCTCAAGTTGGTCATGCAAGTAATTTGGTGCTCTAGATATGCCTTTCAGCAAGTGTCAGAAGACAAGAATGACTGAGCAAGTTCACCCAGGACAGAAATCCACACAGAGTTTTGGGAAAGCCTCATCCGGTCCACTGCAAGCACACCCTGGGAATCATCTGCACTCACCCAACCATGTGCTCCTCAGTACAGAGAGCCAGTTCAGGCCACGGGTTCAAATCCCCACTCTGTCATGACATTTACTGGGTGGCCTTGGGCCGGTCACCTTCTTTTAGCCTTTACCTACCTCGCTGGGTTGCTGTGAGGCTGCACTGAGGAAAGGGGGATGATTTATGCCATTTCCTGAGGAAGTGCTGGCCAGACAGAATAACAAGCAGGTCTTTGGAAAATTGCAGAGGCTACACCTCAAAGCGGAGCACACCAGACCTGAAGAACCAGCTTTCTTCCTTCCCGCCACCACAGGCAAGTGGCTACTGCAGGAAGAGTCCTAACCCACACTTGAACATGTAAATAAAAATATTAAAATCCAAGCCTGCTCCAAGCTCAGCCTCTGGCACCTACATTGCTCAAGCTCCTCTGGCACCTACATTGCTCATTTCCAGGCACAGGACAAAACAATTGCATTCACCCAGGCTTTAGCTGAATTTTTATCCCCTTGCCCTACTCTCTCCCACTCCGTGCTACTGCTTTTATGCCTGCATGCATGTTCATCTAGAATTTGGCTGATGGCTGCTGCTGTAGTTTTAATTTGTTTATATATAATTTTAAATGGATTTTCTATTGTTTCCTTTAATCCTGCTTACTCTCCCCCCCCCCCAAGGCAGACTCTGAAGAGTGCAGGATAGAAATCTATTAAAGAAAGTAACTTAATTTTGTAACTCGCATCTGCTGATTTTAAGATATGGTGAGATTCTGGGAGGGATGCGGAGGTGCTAAGCAGAACTGTGCAACCCCCACCCCCTGCAATGAACATCTCTTTCATGTTAGGCAAAACGGCGGAGCAGACTTTGCTTCCTAAGCAGAAAACGTCAGCCAAGAAGGCAGCAAAGACCGACAGAAGGGCATGGCAACCGAAATGATGACCCCCAGAGAAGGGTTCCTTCAAGAGTCCAGTAGCACCTTTAAGACTAACCAACTTTATTGTAGCATAAGCTTTCGAGAACCACAGCTCTCGTCAGATGCATCTGATGAAGAGAGCTGTGGTTCTCGAAAGCAGACAATGCATCTGACAAAGAGAGCGGTGGTTCTCGGAAGCTTATGCTGCAATAAAGTTGGTTAGTTTTAAAGGTGCTGCCGGACTCTTTACTGTTTTGCAACTACAGACTAACACGGCTAACTCCTCTGTATCTATGACCTGGGAAAGATATGGCCATCTCATCCCATCCTTTAAAATTGGAGTGTTTGAATCTGAAGGAACAAGATATTACACATTAATGTACTGGTGATATTTTAAGCACACAACTGGGTCTGGTTCAGAACTACGCTAGAAGAAGTGTGAGCAAAAAGGAGTATGTTGTCTCCTCTTGCTGGTCTTGCCTCAAGGTCTAGCACTTTCTGGCCAGCCTGTCAACTTTATATATTTAAAAAAAAGGAGCAGGCTGTACTTCATCCCTCGGAATTTGATTAGATCCCTTCTTTTGCATTAATCTCCAAACCTCAGCAAGATCTTATCTTATACATGGCTAAAATTCAGATTTTAGCCCTGCTGGAATTAAAAGGATCTCCACCTTTATAGAATCAGCTTAAGAAATCTGTGAAAAATCACAGCATTTGAAAACTTCTCAACTGCAAAGCATGCTAGGAAACAAATCCTCTCTGCTTCTTGCTCTGAAGGTGGCTGCCTTTATTTTATACTCCAAACGGCCACCTGCTCTTCCCAAAAAAAAAAATTATCTACAAATCCATGTCAGATCTTTACTGGATCTGTCCTCCTTAGATCTGAATTTTACACAATTATGTTTCACTTTCAGCAATTCCTGGTCTCTTCAATCCACTGTTTGTTCACCCCATCGAGCAGGAGTAATTCTGCTTAGGATGTCTCTGTTACTCTTTAAAAGGCTACAAGATTCCTTTTGTTTTCAACATCCCCTGGGAATCCTTCAGATGCCACAAAGTTTTGGGACTGTTGTAACATCAGACCAACGTAACTACTCGCCTGGTCACCAAAATGCTCTCTCTCTATGGGCTTAGATCAAGACGAGTAGCTGTGTTGGTCTATATGTAGCAGTTGAAAAGAGCAAGAGTCCAGTAGCACCTAGAAGACTAACAAAATTTGCGGTAGGGTATGAGCTTTTGAGATTGTCAGCTCAAAAGAGCAAGAGTCCAGTAACACTAATAAGACTAACAAAATTTGCGGTAGGGTATGAGTTTTTGAGAATCACAGCTCTCTTCTTCAGATAGAAAAGAGCAAGAGTCCAGTAGCACATAGAAGACTAACAAAATTTGCGGTAAGGTATGGCTTTTGAGAGGGTCAGCTCAAAAGAACAAGAGTCCACTAATGCTTATAAGACTAACAAAATTTGCGGTAGGGCATGAGCTTTTGTAAATCACAGTTCAGTTCTTCAGATACCAAACCTGAAGTGAGCAGCGACTCACAGAAGCTCATACCCTACCTCAAATTTTGTCAGTCTGCTCTTTTCTATACGGGACATTCGCAGTAATGAAGGTGAAGCTCCTGCCCAGGGGGGAAACTTGGGGAGGGGGGAGGTCGCAGTGTTAGTCTGCAGCAGAAAAGCAGGATTCGGGTCCTGGGTTCGAGTCCAGAGGCGCCTCGGAGACCCACACGAGTCTCGGGGGCTGAGCTGTGGCGAGACTCCGGGCTCCCGTCTTCAGAGCCCGCCGGGCGAGTGCTGCGCAAAGGCTCCGCGTCCGCACCAGCCATTCGACACCGACTCCGCTCCGCCGTCGCAGGCAGCTCGCCGAAACCCGAGCCGGCCGCTCTCCTTGTCCCGAAGGCCCCTCCGGGCGCCCTGCTGTAACCTTGGCGCGCCGCAGGCGGAAGCCCCCTTTCCGGCCCGGCCCCAGGCGGAGCCGCTGCCCCGCAGGCAGGTGGGCCGGCCGGGCAGGCGCGCCCGGAGCTCCGCCGTCCCAAGCAGCCGCGCCGCCCGGCGGGAGGCCGAAGGGGTCTCCCCTCCTCACCCCCGCCCCGATCCCTCGCAAGGTCGCGGGGAGGCTGCGGGGCCCGCGGCGGAGCTCCGACGGCGCGCCCTGCCCTCGCGGCCCCGGGGACGGCGGCCCTTCTGCTCCCGGCGCGCCCCGCAGCTGCCGCAGGCGCCCCGGCCCGGCTGCCCCCCGGGGGCGCTGGGCCAGGCAGAGGCGCCCCGGCCCCTTGCGCGCCCCCTGCGCTCGCAGCCCCCCGGCGCGCCCGGGATCGGCTCTCCCGGCCCGGCTTCCAGCCCGCTCCGGCCCTTCCGCGCCGAGCCTCCCCGGGCGGGGCGCAGAGCCGAGGACCCCCCGCGGGCGCAGCCCCGGCGCCTACCTGCAGCTGCTGGAACTCCTCCTCCAGCTCCCGCCAGTCGGCCTGGCACCTCTCCGCGGGCCGCGCCATCCCGCCGCTCAGCGCAGCTCCCGGCCGGCCCCGGGGCCGCGCGCATCGGGCCCGAGCCGCTCGCGGATGGACTGGCGGAGACTAGGCGAGGGCGGCGGCGCGGGCAGCGGCCATCCTGCGGGCGACCCGCCGGGAGCGCAGCCAAGCCCGGCCCCCGCCGCGCAGCCCTGCCCACCGCCCGGCCCCCGAGCCAGACCCCAGCCAGGGGCGCCGATGAACCGGGGCTGCCCGTCCAGGCGCGCAATTGCGCACGCGCGCACCCCCCCCCCCGCGCCATCTCCCGCGCTTCGTTATTGGCGCAGCCCGAACCAGGCCTCTCCTAGCCCCGCCCCTCTCCTCCCCGGGATTAACCCCTTGTGGACCACGAGCCCGCTGGGCGTCAGCCCGTCCTTGGCGGCGGCGCGCCCAGTGGGTGGGGGCTTGGCGGCCTCACGCATCTGTCTCGCCTCCGTGGTGCAAAAACAGCTGCAGAATAATGTGCAGGCATTTCTAGATAAGGCAGGCAGACAGGCCACGTAGGCAGGTATTTATAGAGAAGGGTGTGTGTCGGTTATCCGTCTGCGTTTCTTTGAACGGCTCCGTGCTCACGTGCATGGCTTTTGCGGCGGCTCCCAGCAAGCTAACAGACCGCAGACCAAAAATCCGCTCCGTGGAACCGAGTAGAAGGTTTCTTAAAGCATAAAGGCATAAACGGGGCGGGGCGGGATAAAAACAATTTGGAGCAATTTTTAACAAATATTCTGATTCGGAGCAAATACAAAAGTTCTTCAGACGCCGGCTTAGAGAAGGGCTTTTTGCAAAGGAACTGGACAAATTCAAGGTCTGCTAATGGCTATGAACCGTGAGAGCTAAATGGAGACTCCATATTCGGAAGCAGTATATCTCCGGATGCCCGACCTGTGTGGCCCAGGCAGGCCTGATCTTGTCATATCTTGGAAGCTAAGCTTTGGTTAATAATAGAATGGGAGATCTCCAAAGAAGTCCAGGGTTGCAGAGGCAGGCGATGGCACCTCGGTTAGTCTCTTGCCTTGAAAACCCCCGCAGTGGTCATCATAAGCTAGCTATGACTTGAGGGCACTTTGCATGACCGCGTATCTTTGGATGCCTGGGGGAGGGGCTTTCTTTTATGGCTTTCCTTCTGGCACCTGATTGGTGGCTCTGGAAAACAGTCCACAGGGTTGGAGGGACTTGTGGTCTAATCCAGCAGGGCTCTTCTCAAACATCCACACGTGCACAGGGTCCATGTGAACTGACATCTTGGGGTTGCAGTGCAGGGTGTGCACTTTGAAGCTGTGCCTTCAGCGAACTGTAGTTTATCATTGGATTCCCACAAGAGCTACACAGGGCAGGCCGTGGCCCCAAACTACGCCAGATGTCATAACCAAAATGGTCATAGATCCAGAGGAGTTAGCCGTGTTAGTCTGTAGTCGCAAAATAGTAAAGAGTCCAGTAGCCCCTTTAAGATTAACCAGTTTTACTGTAGCATAAACTTTTGAGAACCACAGCTGCATCTGATGAAGAGAGCTGTGGTTCTCGAAAGCTGGTGATGCATCTGACGAAGAGAGCTGTGGTTCTCAAAAGCTTATGCTTCAATAAAGTTGGTTGGTCTTAAAGGTGCTACTGGACTCTTTACTATATAACCAGAATGCTGGGCTCTGCAGCAGGAGCCGAGCATCTTTAAATGTGGTGCTAGCCTGCTGTTTCATCAGGCACAGACTCACACAAAAGGGGCCGTTTCCTGACCATTAAGACCCGCTGAGGAGAGATTTACAATCCTTAAGAAACATGACCCTTCCCTTTGTCACAGGCTTCGGTTCCCCTGCAGGCACACCGCTTTAGGCCCCAGCCAAGTGGAGAGGGAAGTATCCCTCCGGGCAGAAAGCTCTGGAGGATGCAGATGTTCAAACAAACAAAACACGCTCTACCCAGGATTATTTAGCATTTATACAATATTCCTTATTTGCAAAGGAATTTGATCTTTTTTTTTTTTAATTAGCCAAAGAACTTGATGTTCTGTTCTGTCTCCTTCATTCGCAGAACAACCCAGAATCAGTTCCAACTTGGAAAATTACATGTTGTATGTCTCCCGTGAGGAATGCCAAAGCCTCCCTCATTGTTGCGTCCCCACCAACTGGTATTCAGAGATAGTCTGCTTCTGTCCATGGATGTTCCATTTAGGCAATGTGGCTAAAAGCCACTGATGGATCTCTCTGCCATGAATTATTCAAAAAGGCCTTTTTCTCAGCTAAGAGGGCAGTATTGTCGGAAAGGGGTCCCAGAGGTTTCGCTAATGAGTTAGGAACCACAGATTTCAACATTATGTTGCCTTACCTATTATCTGTTGCTTTAAATATGTACTCCTATATACTACCTGTGCTTCATGTTGTTTAATGGAAGTCCTAGAATTGACTCTGTTCTGTTTCAGCAATTCTTCAACCCAATATTGGATCCTTGCTAATACTATGTCTTTGTAAACTTATTCATTTACCCTATGACATTATTTATTTATTTACGTCATTTATAGTCCGCCTTTCTCACTGAGACTCAAGGCGGATTACACAGTATGAGGTTAATACAATCAGTATCCAGTACATTTCAATACAATACTATAAGGTACACAGATGCAAGTTTAAAAGACATAGCATTAGGATTCAAGACAGAGTGGAAAAAATACTGGAGCAAAACATAATCAATTCTAGGACTAACATTAGACAAGATGGAGTGCTGGTTGTACATAGGAGTACATATTTAAAGCAGCAGATAATATATAAGGCAAAAATAGTGATGAAGTCTATGATCCCCAACTCATTAGTGAAGCATCTGAGACCCCATCCCTACAATACAGCCCTCCCATTTGAGTAAAAAGACTTTTTGAATAGTTTGGTTTTGCATCATTTATGGAAAGCCAGGAGAGTGGGGGCTCTTCTGACTTCCTCAGGCAGGTCATTCTACAGGATAGGGGCCACCGCCGAGAAAGCCCATGTAAGGGCTGCTGTTGACTTCACCTGTGTGTAGCCTGGCACCTGCAGGAGACCCTGTTCAGATGAGTGAAGCTGCCGTGGAGGAACATAGGGAGGGAGGCGGTCCCATAGGTATGCCGGACTAAAGCCGTGAAGAACTTTGTATGTAATTACGAATACCTTGAACTGAGCAGGGTAAATTATGTTCTTGACACTGTACGGAAATGCCTGCCCTTGTCCTTGCCACTGATTGTGCTAATCTCACACTATGTAATCCGCCTTGAGTCTCAGTGAGAAAAGCGGAATATAAATGACATAAATAAAAATAAATAATAAATAAAATAAATTTATCCAATCCCATTGACATGAAGAGACATTGTGCAGAAGCATAGTAAGGCGTGTTATAATGGGCAGAGTGGTGGACTAGGATTGGAGAGACGTGAGTTCGAATCCCAACTCAGCCATGAAGCTGGGCCAGTCCCTCACTCTCAGACTAAGGTTGGTTTGAGGGTAAAATGCAGGAGAGGAGAGCCATGAGTGCTGGTTGGATAAAAATTACAGACTCTGTTTTTTTAAGATTTCTCTCTCTCTCTTGGGCAACCGAATATCTGAACTTGTTCAGAGACTCTGTAGTGCTTTTCAGTGTACAAACTGTTTTAAAAACAATCCTTCCAACAGATGGAAGAGAATACTCAGAGGGAGGCCACCCACTCAGATGCGTCTTCTTCGAGTAGCCAACACTCTCCTGAGTACCACTCCAGCTCCGACAGGGTTCCTATTCACCAAGGACAAGGACGCTCCTGACCTGTGGTACTCAAAGGGCCTGGGGGATGCTGTACAGACTGTCCAGAAAAATACTTTTGGTCCTGTAAAGTCACAGGCAGATTTTCCCAGCACACACCTCAGGACAGGCTAAGAGCCCCGGGGCACAGAGTGGTAAGCTGCAGTACTGCAGCCCAAGCTCTGCTCACAACTAGAGTTCGAACCTGGCGGAAGCCGGGTTCAAGCAGCTGGCTCAAGGTTGACTCAGCCTTCCATCCTTCCGAGGTTGGTAAAATGAGTACCCAGTTTCCTGGGGGTAAAGTGTAGATTCGAACCTGGCGGAAGCCGGGTTCAAGCAGCTGGCTCAAGGTTGACTCAGCCTTCCATCCTTCCGAGGTTGGTAAAATGAGTACCCAGTTTCCTGGGGGTAAAGTGTAGATTCGAACCTGGCGGAAGCCGGGTTCAAGCAGCTGGCTCAAGGTTGACTCAGCCTTCCATCCTTCCGAGGTTGGTAAAATGAGTACCCAGTTTCCTGGGGGTAAAGTGTAGATTCGAACCTGGCGGAAGCCGGGTTCAAGCAGCTGGCTCAAGGTTGACTCAGCCTTCCATCCTTCCGAGGTTGGTAAAATGAGTACCCAGTTTCCTGGGGGTAAAGTGTAGATTCGAACCTGGCAGAAGCCGGGTTCAAGCAGCTGGCTCAAGGTTGACTCAGACTTCCATCCTTCCGAGGTTGGTAAAATGAGTACCCAGTTTCCTGGGGGTAAAGTGTAGATGACTGGGGAAGGCAATGGCAAACCACGCTGTAAAAAGTCTGCCAAGAAAACGTCGTGATGCAACATCCCCCCATGGGTCAGTAATGACTCGGCGCTTGCACAGGGGACTACCTTTACCTTTTTTTTACCTCAGGACAGAGGCTTTGCTTTAGGGCGCTGATGTGGGCAGCTCAACATGTTCCTCAAGTTTATCCTCAGTCGTGCAGCAGAGATTGGCAACAGGCAGCGGGCTAGCTGAATTTGGCCTCCCTGTCTGCTAATCCTCCCTGCTGCTTGCAAGTAACCAGAGAGCAGAGGTCCTCTCTGGCCCTCCTCTGCTTTGCAGGGGAAAGGCAGAAAAAAGGGACATGGAGAAAAGAGTGGTTAGCTTTCTTACAGGGTGCAGTGGGAAGCTTGGTCTCCTACCCATCCACCCCCTTCCAAGTGGTTCTCTACAAGCTGCCTTCTGACTTCTGACCTGCATCTCTGCATCTCTATACATACCAGCAGCGTCTAGAATGGCAGGAGTTTGAGGGCTTGCATCGTCTCGTAATAGCGTTTGTTTCTTTTTTTAAAGGTGACATTGGAGAAGAGATTATTATTTAAGGCCACCAGGTGGCAGTGCTACCCACATTATGCAAGCTTCCTTTTGGACCTGTGAACCCGCCCCCCTCCTCCCCCCTCCTGTTCCCAGGGCAATCTGCAACACAGCAACGCCTTCCTTTCCTTTCCCCACTCTTCGTATCTGACAAAGGAAGCTCAAAGGAAGCTCTGACTCACAAAAACTCATACTCTGGTGCCTGGCGTGGGCTTTCGGGGACCACAGTTCTCTTTGTCAGATGCATCTGACGGGGAGAGCTGTGGTTATCGAAGGCTTATACTACATAGGAATTGGATGGTCTAGCTGTTTTACTGCTGCAAACTAACAGGGCAAACTCCCTTGAAGCCTCACCCAAGCCAACTGACCCCAAAAGGACACCAAAAGGAGATGTTTACATTTACTAGCAAAGGAATGTTTTGGTTGCACCCTCCCTCTTCCCCCCCCCCCCAACTGCATCTTCTCTCTCCTCCCCTCCTCTTCTATATTTGACCAGTTTCTGTACCATGCATCTGACGAAGAGAACTTGATTCTCGAAAGCTTATGCTACAATAAAATTGGTTAGTCTTAAAGGTGCTACTGGACTCTTTTTGATTTTGCTACTACAGACTAACACAGCTAACTCCTCTGGATCTCTGGCAATCTAGTTGGTCTTTGGACCCAAATCTTGCTCTTCTACTGCAGACCAACACAGCTACCCACCTGAAACTACCAACACCGATGTGACCAAGAGACAGCATCCAGGATGGAGACGTTCAGGGACAAGCAGGCTGCAGCCTCTGACTGTCTGTCCTAAACTCCAAACTGCACACCCTAGCTGCCTGGCCTGCCTTCAGGTGGAATGGGTCACTGCCTCCCAGTTTGGAAAGCTGCTCCATCGGAATCACCAACAGATCTAGTAATCACCCCCCACGAAGGAAACAACCTTACTGAAAACTAATGAAAATGAAAAGCAGTGAAAAGAAAACATTCTTTTATTACAGTGCCTGGCTTCAAACCTATTGCATTAAACAGCCTTCTGCAAGCATGTGAATTTCTGCACACTCCAAAGTGTTACATGCACACAAAGGATCAATAAGAACATAAGAGAAGCCATGTTGGATCAGGCCAATGGCTCATCCAGTCCAACACCCACAGTATCACACAGTGGCCAAAAAACCAGGTGTCATCAGGAGGTCTGCCAGTGGGGAAGGGACACTAGAAGCCCTCCCATTGATTCCCCCCCCCCAAACACCAAGAATACAGAGCCCTACTTACACACACACTTTGCCTCCAAAGAGCTTGGAGCAGTTTCCACCTGGTTCCCAACCAGCAGTCTCCCATCCAGCTAATTTATGGGGCCAGACCCTTTCACTTCAGCCACTGAACCTCCTCAGATATCTTTCAGACTGTTCTCTGGGTTTTAGAAAGGAAGTGGAAAGGGGGGAAAAGCAAAGACATCTGTGTAATGTTTGAACAGTCATATGTGAGTACAGGATGTGTGAACCTCAAAGAATGCTACAAGGCTATATACCAGTCCCTATGTGGTAAGTGTCCCCTGAGTATGTAGATGTGAGAATGCTGTCCTTCTGTTGGGAAAACCTGGAAGAAGCTGTAATGTGTGAATAATCATTCTGAGATCACATGCTAGAAAGCACAATTATGTATCGGCTGACTTTATCTTCAAACCTGTGCAGTCTTGGCTGTGCCCGTGACCTTCTTAGGGACTGGATCAAAACACTCTCTTGCAAAATGCTCCTTCTCTTGCAACAAAGCAATGTGAAGGAACTGGCACAGGCAACAGATGCTAGAATGGGACCAGGTGTTCCTGAGTTCAGCATCCAGGTTGGGGAGAGAGTGGATTTAAAAAATCCTGATGGATGTTTGACTTGGTGGGGGATGGACAGAGGGATGCAGACTTTCTCTTCTGGATGCAAACATGTCTAAAAACACCGAAGTCCAGAAGCAGTGTAGAGTTTTGGATGGCCCTGAGCAACCCGTCAGGAGCCAAACATCCCTCGGCAGGGCAAGGCAAGGCAAGGCAGGGTTCCTCACTCAGTCTGTTGCAGATGTTGCTATGGTGACCTCGGCTAACATGCCAGCTTCCCCAGGAGCGCTGTGCAGAAGGGCCGCCTTTCAGCACCCTCCCCACTGATGACTTTCAGCCAGCAAATTTGAGCCGCTCATATCTGCAGCACTGGCTTTGAGGTCAGTCTCAAATTGTGTTGAGCAGCTGAAGGGTGCTTGCAACTCGGGGCTATGAGTTAAGGGCACCCGATTTCCCTCCTTGGGCTCAATCCACCAGGAAGTTCTCCTGCAGGGACAGCATCAAGATTGGAGGGGGTGGGGGGGTGCTGTACCAGCAAGTCTGGACTTTTACTGTTTTAAGGCATATTTTTATGTTGCAGCTTTTGATTAACAGGGGGTGGGCAAATTGCGGCCCGCGGGCCACATGCGGCCCGCTACAGAGTTTTTTGTGGCCCTCCAAGACAGTCATTAAACTGATTCTAAAATTAAATGTGCTTGCAGCTATAGATGATATGAAATTAGCACAATAATTAAATTGAATAAAACTACCACTATTTTATTTAATTTATACTTACTGATTTTTATGATACAATTTATACCTTTTCTGAAATGCAAAGTTAACTAATGAATGCAATCATTTTAAAAGGTGCGGCCCTCCACTAACCTCCGCTCCCACAAAGTGGCCCCTGAGCCAAAACAATTGCCCACCTCTGGATTAGGATATTAGTCTCTTGACTGGATGGCAGAATGAAAATATTGTAAAATATTTTAGAGGGTTTTTTGTTTTCATTCGAATGATTTCAGGCATCTTCAGGCAAATACATCAAAAAATAATTATTTGTTAGCCTTTTATCTTGCCCTTTCCCTAAGGAGGATAGGGCCAAATATGTGGTTCCTAGGGTTGCCAGCCTCCAGGTAGTGGCTGGAGACCTCCCGGAATTACAACTGGTCTCCATGCCACAGAGATCAGTTCACCTGGAGAAAAGGGCTACTTGGGGGGGGGGCTCTATGGAATTATGCCATGCCAAGGCCCTTTCCCTCCCCAAACCCCACTTTCTCCAGGTTTCTCCAGGTTTCACCCCCCCAGATCTCCAGGAATTTCCCAACTTGAAGCTGGCAACCCTAGTGGTTCCCCTCTTTCCAAGGATGAGAGAGAGAGAGAGAGAGCGTCCCAAGGTCCCCCTATTCATTTTGTGGTGGAGTGGGGCAGTTTGCCATTTGCCATCCCAGAACTGTTCCATGTGGCACGCTTCGTCCAGCTTCGACTCCAAAGTGGATCCCCTTTTGGGTTTAGGACTTTTGCTTCTGCCCTTCACAGTCCTCCTCCGGAGCCAGCTGGGATCTCTTGAGCAAACTTGGCAGAAATGAATGAATGGGAGTACAGCAGTGCACGGAGCACACGGTGCTTCACACATCGCTGTATATCAGTTAGTACATACGAACACATGGTGACAATGACTAGCATCGCATTTTATTTTTTAACAATGCTTTAAAATTAGTCTTAACATAATTTTAGAATAGCAACAGCAACAACATCTTTGTCTCCTTCTTTGGTATTATAGTGTGACTTCTGTGGATGGATGGACAGCTACTTAAATATGATGGAGGAGGAATTTGAAGATGGAAGTGACTCAGCAATGGGTGAGAAATCGAAGCACAGGGCATCAGGAATGGCATTAGGGAAGGGGGGGGCATGGCAGAGGACCGCTCAGGAATTCCTGCTCCGCGATGGAGCTTCTGGCTCCTGGTTTGGGACAGCGGGCCTTCCAGAAGAAAAGCACCCCAAGCAGTTGCCTGGCCTCGCCAACCACGTGCACCAACCGTGTGGGGACAGCTCAGCGGATACAGTCATCTGTTATCGGCAGCGAAGAATTAGGAGCCCAGAAGTCTTTGCTTAAACCTTCACTGAGGCCACAAACACACTAAATGGCGAGCTGCTTTCTGCTCTCCGCTCCATTTCCCCAATCTGCAGTAAGGTCCCTTAAGAATGAGTGAGGTCGTATATGTGAAAAATAGTGATGGAGGAACTACTTTTGTGTCGGGTTGCCAGCTTCAAGTTGGAAAATTCCTGAAGATCTGGGGGGTGAAGACTGGAGAAGGTGGAGTTTGGAGAGCGGGGAGACCTCAGCAAGATATAATGCTATGAAGTGCACCCTTCAAAGCAGCCTTTTCTCCAAGGGAAGTGATTTCTGTTGTCTGGAAATCAGTTGTAATTCTGGGAGATCTCCAGCCACCCCTTGGAGGCTAGCAACTCTGCCTTTGTGCTCACCCCAAAATTGCTTTTATGTTTGCAAGCAGCTCTGTCAAACATTCAAAACTGGGCCTTAATGAGTTTTCAAAGAGATGTTTGCAAAATGCATTCATGTAAAAACAGAGGTTCCTTGCACCATTCTCTGCCGCTTCCCTTCTCCCCCCAATCCACAAATCTGACTTTTATAAAGGTGGAGGTGGGGGAGTAAGCGGTGTCAGGGAATGGCTCTTTAAACAGAGGCCTCCATATTTCTTCCCAGTCTCCCTCAGTATGACTTCCTGTCAAGATTGATGGGGGTTGTAGTTTTTTCACTTCTTAAACTGAACAGGGAAACCGAGAAATACAATTCCCGACAACCACAGCAACCGCATAAGTTCCCAGCATGCACCACCAGCAGCAGCAGCTCCTGGACAGCTGCCCATATAAAGATGAATACTGCCAGCTGCACAGACACAAACGCTCCTGAAATGCTGCTAGTTTTAAATTGCGAGTAAATCTGCAATTTGATAGCAAGGGGCCCTCAGCTTGAGAGAAAACTGGGCCTGTGAACAGGACATGGTTATTTTGGGGGGGCATGTTATTTGCAAGGATTGTAGCATTTCTGGATCCAGAGGAGTTAGCCATGTTAGTCTGTAGTTGCTAAATAGTAACGAGTCCAGTAGCACCTTTAAGACTAACCGCCTTGATTGTAGCATAAGCCTTTCGTTAAGACTAACCGCCTTTATTGTAGCATAAGCCTTTCGAGAACCACAGCTCTCTTTGTCAGATGCAACAGATGCAAGATTCCAGTAGCACCTTTAAGACTAACCGCCTTTATTGTAGCATAAGCCTTTCGAGAACCACAGCTCTCTTCGTCAGATGCATCTGACGAAGAGAGCTGTGGTTCTCGAAAGCTTATGCTACTGCCAATGTGATGTAGTGGTTAGAGTGTTACCCTGGGATGAGGAAGACCCATGTTAAAGTCCCCGTTCAGCTGTGTAGAGCTCATTGGGTGATCTTAGTCCAGTCATTCTCTCTCAGCCTGACCCACCTATCGGGTGGTTGTAAAGATAAAATGAAAGGGAGGAGAACCTGCTAACTGCTTTTTCTAACACACCATCTGCCGATCACCAGATCCGTCCATCTACCACAGCCGTTAAGGAAGAGGCACATCACCTTTGGTCAAATCTGGGGCTTTTAATTAGATGTGGCTTTACGGCAAAGGTCCTGGGATGGACGGATCCCTCTGGAGTCACCAGGCCCCTGGCTTCCCTGGGTGTCTGCAGAGTCTCTGGTCAGCCGTGCAGCTTTGGTGGTTGCAGTGTGTATTGTCTGCCTTGGGGCAGAAAGGGCTTCTACCTGCCGCGGGAGCATCTCTTTCCCCGGGGGATCACTTCCCAAGTGTCCGGTCCCCATCTTCCCATCCAGAAGAGCTTGCTAGAGAGGTGAGCGGTCACCAGTCTGCAAGATGCCCAGCCGGCAGAGGCCAAGGAAGGAGGCAGTGAGCCAAGGACATCTCCCCGGTGACTGAGGCCTCACAATCAGAGCCTCTTCAGGTTGTCTCGTGACGTCACCGTGACCTCGCGAGAGCTGGGCCTGGGGGCCTGGTCCTTGCTGGGCTGAAGGATGCTCCAGGAAGTCTTACGTGCTGGCTTGCTGGCAGGAGTGGCAGAGAAGCAGGCCTGCCCACCGGATCGCCCCCCTCCAAGAACAGCCTCCATGAAGCTTTTCATCCACAAGAGCAGAAGAAGAGGAAGCCCGTAGGGTAATCTGCTCCTAAATATTAGTATAGCACTATCAGCATGCAATTTGTATGCCCCTTTATGACATTTTACGCTGCTTTTTGACTTTTTAAATCTCCAATTTCTTTTGAACATTTGTTGGAATATAACTTGCTCCTTGTAAGTGTGTTTCTTTGGTTTATGTCTGTAATCTGTTTTTCCCCCAGCTGCCTTGAGAACTGGGCATTGGTTGAGAATGTGTGGTCTAAATTATTTAGATAGAATGATATATAGATAGATAGAATGATAGATAGATAAAGAGAGAGAAAGAGAAAGAAAGAAAGAAAGAAAGAAAGAAAGAAAGAAAGAAAGAAAGAAAGAAAGAAAGAAAGAAAGAAAGAAAGAAAGAAAGAAAGAAAGAAAGAAAGAAAGAAAGAGAAAAGCAAGGATGTGTACATGGTCACAATTCTATGCCTTCCATCAGACCTTGTGGAGTTAACACCCCATGTCTTACATCAAGAGCCACTCCCTGCATCAAGCTTCGTCACCCTATTTCACCTTCTTTCCTTCCTCCAAGGAGCTCAGGGTGGTTCTTCGGTCCTCCATTTTATTCTCACAGCCACCCTATGAAATAGGCTGGGCTGGGATAAGGGGACTAGCCCAAAGTTGTTCAGCAAACTGTAAGACAGGGTGGGGATTCGAACCTGGGTCTCTACAGCCCTCAACCCACACTCTCCCAATGATTACACGTCATAGGCTTGCTTTACCCTTGCTACTTCATTGCGCAGAAAGCCTTCTGTGTTCATATCCTCCGAACTCACCTGCCTGCATCTATTTGAAAGCCCCAGAAAGTCTTTGGCTGCAGATGCGCCAAGATTGGTCAAGCAGATTCTGGAAGAGGTAGAAGCAATAAAGAGCCATGATAGAGATAAGAAACAAGATCAACAGAATTCTCTTAGAGTCCCCACTGAGCCTGCCGGCAGCAGCTGTGCTCTACTCCACAGGGACCCTCTGTGCTCCTGCATCAGCTCTAGAGACCAGAAGTGTCCGCCTGCCACCCTCCAGTCAGAGAGCCAAGCTACAAGTGACACCTGACACAGGTTGGACACTTGTCAGCTTCCCTCAAGTTTTGATGGGAAATGTAGGCGTCCTGGTTATACAGCTTGGCTCTCCATTACAGGTGCAAGACTAGGATGCCTACATTTCCCATCAAAACTTGAGGGAAGCTGACAAGTGTCCAACCTGTGTCAGGCATCACTTGTAGCTTGGTTCTCCCTTTTAGAGAGATCTAGGCAGGAGCTGAATGCTGGAGCAGGGCAGGCAATGGGGCGTGTCTGTGTTTGGCTGCTATGCATATGAAAAGAACTGGCTTACACTTGGTTTGCAAACAAGAGAGTGGGGTGGGGGGCACTCAGGTCTACACGCAAGTGGCACCTCCTGGCCCAGGAATCCAATCCTCAAATCCAGTTGTGTATAGTTTGGCTCCAGAGGATGGAAGGAAATGCGGGACATGCTCAGAGGCAGTCTTGTTCCTGCAAGCTTATGGGCATTTATTGAAGAAGTCTCTGTTGCTTTCTACCTGTTAGGCACTCCAGCTATCTGCCTTTCTGGCTTCATTTTGGCAGTGTATTTTTTCTGCCTAGGTGCCCAAGTGATTGTTTCCAATTTTATTTTATTACCTCAATCTGTTTCGCGTCCTATTTAATTTACAAAAACCTGACTCTTCAAGCAGCAACCAGGCAACATAGGAGATAAAACTCAGCTAAAAAAAAAACCAACCATAGCTCCGTACATCACAAGTAGGCTTGCCAACTCCAGGTTGGGAAATTCCTGGAGACTTGAGGGTACAGCTAGGGAAGGGCAGGGTTTGGGAAGGAAAGGGACCTCTGTGGGGTTTAATACCACGGGGTCCACCCTGTGAACCTGCTGTTTTCTCCATGGAAACTAATCTCTGTAGTCTGCTGATCTGGCCGATTCCAGATGGCCAGAAATTGTGGTTTTTCTGCGGAAATAATCGCTTACCGGCCACGCGTTCACTTTCGTCTCCATCCGCTTTGTCTCGCAGCGTGCCGTGCCGTCCCGCTTCCGGATGTTCGCACGGCCAACTGAGGTACCTGGGATTGGTTGTTTCCTCCCCGTCACAGTTGACGTCGGGGGCCTTCATTGGTTCGCATTTTGTTTTTTTTTTTAAATTTTTTTTACGTGTTTTGCGCAAATGCGCAAATGCGAAGGTATGCGAATACGCAGCATCGACGTTTGTGCGCTTTTGTGCATTTGTGCGCATTTGCGCAGTTTGATGTGCGCAAACGTGCGACTGCGCAAATGGTGCCCGGTTTTAAAAAAAAAATTAAGGGAATATTGTTGCCGGCCGGCCGGCAAAGGAAGGAGGGAAAGGGGAGGGCCTCTCCGCGGTGACGAAGCGTCCAGAAGTGTGCAAACCCACAATACTGCGTTCACACCGTCTGCTTATAGAGCGCAACCGAGCGCCATGGACCGCAGGTAAGCCGGGACGGGAAATTGCGGGTTTTTACAAGTGCTGTCGCTGAAAAAGCGAAAGCACTCGCTTTATTTGTGCCCGTCTGGAATCGGCCCAGTTGTGATTTTGGAAGCTCGCCGGGCGCCACCTGGGGGTTGGCAAGCCTAGCTACAGGGCTCTTGTGAGGATAAAATGAAGGAAAGGAGAATGATGTTTGGGTTCGTGTGGCTGTATAAATGAAGTGAAAAAGTGAGAACTGGTCTGTACTGCTGCTCTTTCCTTTCCCCTCCAGATAAAACCAGCATGCCTATTGTCAAGTACCCCAAAACAGTCGATCCTCTTTGGTATGAATGGGACAGGAAAGCTCAGAAATGTGGATTAAGGCATACAGTTTATGCTGTGAACGGGGATCGCTACACCGGGGAGTGGCTGGAGAATCTTAAACATGGTAAGAACACTGTAGAGCCAGAGTGAGAAATTCACTGGACTAGCTGACAGCTGACTTTCTGGAAGAAACAGTTTTTTGAGTTACACAGAACTTTTCTTTTAAAATTATATACTTTTCCAACAAAGAAGCAAAAATACATACAAGCCTATTCAAATCCAATGGGCTAGATCCCATGGAACTGTTTGATTAATGGTGGTGCTTTCCCCCAGCAGGATTCAACCCTAATCGTTTACATTGGCTGGTGTTTGACTTTCTCAAAAGACTTCCAGTAAGCCATCACCATTTCCCAGACCTCTTTTGGTGGTGGCTCCTGATGCTTCCAGAAATACATAGAACTCTTCTTTCCTGCCTAGGTATCCAATGCAAAACTCAAACATGATAAATGTCAAATGCCCTGACTGGTGATAGAAAGCCAAAAGTACTTTAGAAGAGAGAGAAAGGAAGCTTCAATGATGACTGAAACCATCAATGTAAAAAATGCTCGTGCTGGATCTTACCAAAGACCGAATTAGTCCAGCATCCCATTTCTAAGAGTCTCCAAAAAGCCCACAAACAAAGTCCACTGTTTTTTCCCAGCATCTGGTTTTCAGTGGTAGATTGCCTCTGAACATGAAGGTTCCACTGAGTGATTGTGGCTAAACACTCTTGTTAGGCCTATTCCGCCCCCCCATGAAGTTGTTTGGCTCACGGTAACTCAAAATGACAATACATCCACTTCTTAAATGAGTTTGACTCATATGGTTAGAACTTGCCCCCAGTAGCCTTGGGCCTCTCTGAGCCAAGCTACAAGTGACGAATGACACTTGAACGGCAAGTGAACAGATTCACGTGTATTCCTCCCTGTTTACTTGCCCTCCACTTGATCACGTAGTGGAGGGCAAGTGAACAGGGAGGAATACACGTGAATTTGTTCACTTGCCGTTCAAATGTCATTCATCACTTGTAGCTTGGCCCTCTGTCTTGTGCTTCAACTCCACTTGCTCTGCAAAGCCCTTGACCTAATTCCCACGTCCCTTGCTCTTGTTAGAAAGCTGCAACTGTTCTTTCTTTCTGTATTCAGCCTTCCTTGCTGTGTGGGGCAGCCAGATTTCCGGGTAGGGTTTGAAAAGAAATTAACGGGAACCCTGTGATTTCCTCATAACCAACCAGAACGTCTGTGGCCTTCTTGCCAAGCTCGTCTGTGTTTTCATTTTAAGGCCAGCTGCATTTTCTTTATATACACAATTCTTATTGCTATTCCTGTGTTTTAATTTTAATCCATTTCCAGGCAAAGGCACCCAAATGTGGAAAAGCACAGGGGCAATCTACAGCGGTGACTGGAAATTTGGGAAACGGGTTGGCTATGGGACATACAGCCTTCCTGATCCCATCACTAAAGAATACAAGAAAGTATATACAGGCTGGTGGAAAAATGACAAGATGTGGGTAAGCCACATTCTGCCTCCGTTGCTGATGGAAATGTTGTCCTCCAGGCATTTACTATAACAGCAAAAAAAATAGGAAGTTGTGGGGTGTGTACGAACGAGCTCTTGCCTGGTCATTCTCCCCTCAGAAATTCATTTGCTACAATAGCCAGACATTAAACTGGGCTTCATTTTCCAAACTATATTGGAAGTTTGCAGACTGATAACACAATAGATCCCAGTGGGTCCAATAGGACTTATTCCCAAGTTGCTTAAGACAGCAGCCTAATTGACAGAGGAAACGTGGAGTCCCAGGTTTGAATCCATTACAGGGAAGCTTGCGGGCAGACCTTGGGCCCGTCACACACCCTCAGCCAAAACTTATTTACTTACGTCATTTATATCCCATCTTTCTCCCAGATGGGGACCCAAAGAGATGTACACCTTTCTCCTCTCCTCTATTTTATCTCACAACAACCCTGTGAGGTAGGTTAGGCTGAGTGTGTGTGACTGGCCCAAGGTCACCCAGTGAGTTCTCATGGTAGAGCGGGGGATTTCTACCTAGGTCTCCCAGATTCTGGTCTGGCGTTCTAAACACAGCACCACACTGGCTCACATATAACAACAACATTTGATTTATATACCGCCCTTCAGGACAACTTAACACCCACTCAGAGCGGTTTACAGTGTGTTATTATTATCCTCATGACAATCACCCTGTGAGGTGAGTGGGGCTGAGAGAGCTCCAAGAAACTGTGACCGACCCAATGTCACCAAGAACAACAACAACATTTGATTTATACCCCTCCCTTCGGGACAACTTAATGCCCACTCAGAGCGGTTTATAATGTTATTATTATCCTCACAACAATCACCCTGTGCGGTGGGTGTGGCTAAGAGAGCTCCGGAGAGCTGTGACTGACCCAAGGTCACCCACCTGGCTACAAGCGGAGGAATGGGGGAACCAAACCCGGTTCTCCAGATTAGAGTCCTGCCGCTCTTAACCACTATACCAAACTGGACAATGAACAGAGAACAATGTCAGCCTCTGTGTCCCTATTGAAGATAAAGGCAGCATATCAATGAAGTAAATAAATAAAAACATCTCCCTCCCCCTCCCCGGTGTAATTTCAGGGCTACGGAATCAAGTTTTATTCAGATAAAGAGTATTATGAAGGGGAATGGAGTGTTGGGAAGAGAGATGGCTGGGGAAGGATGTATTACCAGGATGGGTCCATCTACGAAGGCCAGTGGACGGAAGACAAGCCGGGGGGACAAGGGCTCTTCCGCATGAGTAAGTGCCAGTTGGTGCCACTCCGACTATGCTCGTGAGGGACCCCATCGCTCCTGTTTTCTGCGTCTTACAGCAGCACTCCAGTGAGAATTCCTGTGCTCAAAGCCGAATCTTGCCTCTACTCCTTGCTCCCATTGATTCGGAACCAGAATTGGGTTGAGATCAGAATGCCTGTGAACCTTTAAAGACAGAGATGCTGAAATTCTAAGCCCTCGTAGCTCAGATAGACTGCTCCTGTCTGGTGTGCAAAGCTGTCTGCTGCTCACGTTTCCGGTTTCTCTCCTCCCTGCCAGGGTACCAGTGCAGTGGAGAGGGCTGTCCAGGACTGGCATTCCCTTCGGAGTGCATGCAGCTGCCAACCCGAGCCAGGTCCAAGTCAGCTTGCACCGGGCTGGCAGCGTGAGCCCAGGAGGGGTGCACTTTGCTTGGGGGTGATTGAGTCCCTTCAACCAGCCCTGATCTCTCCTCCTCCAGAGACAGCCTTGGACTGTCGAAGAGCTAGAGGGGGTCTACAATAAGGCAGAGATGATGATTTCTGCAGACACACAAGTTTACTCTGATCAGCTCTACTGGAGCACGTTTCCGGGAAACTGCACATTTTTAGAGGCAGGAGTGAAAGCGATTCTTCCGTTAGGGTGGGGGCCATGGTCTGGCCCTGTCCAAGATCAAGTAGCTAGTGGTGGCAGCATGCCCAGGGAGGGTAACTCTAAACCAGGGACTCACAAGGGCTTGCAGTGCAGTTCCTTCTGCTGCAGAAGAAATTGGGAGATGCGGCAGAAGTCACTGTAAACAGTTTCCAGATTCCCTGGGAAAGGGCGAAGGAGCGTCTACCCAGCCTGCTTCCCTACCAGAGTATCAGCCCCAGGATGAGTGACATCTGCCAAAGCCTCTTCGGCAATTCTGTCTAGAAGGTAACAGGTATCCCTTTCCGGCGAGGACAAAATACCTTGACTCAGCTTTGGTCACTCTTTTGGGACAATTCCCAGTTGATGATGAACTTGCGGGATTTCCCTGCAGGCTAAATTTATCCAGTAAGTTACAATTACTTCTGCACGCCTGCAAGTTTACTCCAGCCAGCCCATCCTTCTGTAAATTGTTAATAACCCTCTTTATCAATAACCAGAAGAGGAAAGCAAAAGTGATTTTGCTAAATACAGATTTCATAACAACAACAACAACAACAACAACAACAACAACAACAACAACAACAACAACAACAACAGATGTATATGCCGCCCTTCAGGATGACTTAACACCCACTCAGAGTGGTTTACAAAGTATGCTATCATTATCCCTACAACAAAACACCCTGTGAGGTGGGTGGGGCTGAGAGAGCTCTGAGAGAGCTGTGACTGACCCAAGGTCACCCAGCTGGCTTCAAGTGGAGGAGTGGGGAATCAAACCCGGCTCTCCAGATTAGAGTCCTGCCGCTCTAAACCACTACACCAAACTGGCTCTCATGTCAATTATAGGAGATTTTTATACAAAGTGAATTTTTTAAAAAAGAGATTTTATTTTATAATTATTGTCAGTCTGCCTTTCTCAGTGAGTCTCAAGGCAGATGACACAGTGTATGGAACATCCCATATGCTACAGGTTACCCCAACAGTGAGTACACAGTAGGATAGTCTGCAGTCCCTACCCCTTTTCCAAAGCATCTTTCTGAACCATTTCAGTACAATGCAGCCCTCCTGGTGGTGGTGGAAAGTGCCGTCAAGTTGTAGCTGACACGGCAAGGAAACAGAGTAACAGAAGTGCTCTGCCATTGCCTGGCTCTGCATAACAAGCTTGGTCTTTATTGGAGTTCTCCCAGTTGGAGGTCTCCACTGAGCGGCGCGGAGGGCAATCTAAACTCCCCTCTGTCTGGAGACCAGGGGGCGGGGCCACCACGCATGTGACCATTTTCTCCGAGGGCAACCCACTGAGTTCCACCACCTCTTTCCCCAGAAAAAAAGCCCTGACCATAAGGAAATGCAAAGCAGCTTTTCTAACCATATTCTTTGCACTACTGCAGAAAATGAAAACCGGTATGAAGGTTCCTGGAAAGATGGGAAGAAGAATGGACCAGGAAAGTTCTTCTATTTGGATTCAGGGCAATTATTTGAAGGTTTCTGGGTGGACGACATCCCGAAGTGTGGAACTATGATCGACTTTGGCCGTGAAGAAGCACCCAAACCCACTCAGTATCCGATTCCAAAGGTAATGCATGGGTCAGACTGGGGCCCTTGCCTCTTTGAGGGGAGGGGGTCTTCTGCAGATCTACATTTTGCACATTTGGAGATATTCAGAGCCAAGCTATAAGTGACGCCTGACACAGGTTGGACGCTTGTCAGCTTCCCTCAAGTTTTGATGGGAAATGTAGGCATCCTGGTCTTGCAGTTGTAATGGAGAGCCAAGCTGTAAAACCAGGACGCCTACATTTCCCATCAAAACTTGAGGGAAGCTGACAAGTGTCCAACCTGTGTAAGGCGTCACTTGTAGCTTGGCTCTCTGTGACTCACATTACATTTCCCTTAATCTGAGTATATCTGAATAGGGAAATGCAGCTGTAGAATAGTCAACTTTTTTACTTACCCCTGCTCCTGCACCTTCATGGGAAACTTAACGTTTGCTTTTTCCTGTGCTGTGAGAAGCCTCTCTCCTGTAGATTTGAGCAAATTGACTCTGCAGAGTAAAGGCTCAGGCGAGGCTCTTTTTCTTTTCCTGGTCAATTGGCAACCCCCCCCAAGAGCCAATTCCCCACCAGAACTTGAGCAAATAACAGGACGCCAGCACTTCTCCTGTTTCGTACCCACTTTGTCAAGAGGGTTCTGTTAGCAGTTATCTCCCTAAACAACAACAATTTATGCAGTAATAATAAATTACTGCATACTGGCGTCCTGTTGAGTGGTTCTGGGCAGTTGTGAATTCTCCTTCTTCTTTGAGACTGAGAGTCCCAGCGGCAATCCTGTCCGGGAGTCGGCACCCACGCGGGTCACTTCTGGCCTCAAGTTTTCACCTGGGAAAGAATTTAGAAGAGTATTTCCATAAAGACTGAACATCTCAAGTCTCTAACACAAACGTAAAAGAAGAGGAAGTGGTGTGACTAATATCTCCACTGGAACTCTATCAATATCGGACTGTATATGAACTATGATTGTATAGGAATATTTGGAATTGTAATTACGAATCTCATGTAAATTGCACTGTGCACTTTAAGAGGGATTGATAGTGAATGAAAGAAAGATACGATTGGATATTATTGCATGGTGCACTTTAAGTACGTGATTGTTTCCACGGTTGGTCATTGCTTGCTGCGTATCAGACAGGGACAATGGCTGATTCCAGGCTGTGCCAGAGCTGGACTTGCTGACATCTTCGTTCCCTTTCAGTTCTTTAGAGGATTCATTGTCTCCTTGTTTGCATATTTTTGATAAGTTTTGTAATCAAGCACAGCCTGAGGCATGGTATAAATAATAAATAACTGTAATTTGTTGCTATGGAACAAAAAATTAAGAGAGAATCCTAAACTTAAATAACAGAAAAACAATTATGGATCTCTGGAGGAATATACTGCCTAATGTTTGCCTTATAAGGGCTTCTTTACACAATCAGCATTCAGAACTTGGGTTTTTTTTTCAGCTTGTTGTCTTGTGATAAGGGGGTTTCATACTCACTCCTCCCCAAGAAGGGCATATTCAGGATGTTCAGTTTCCAAGTAGCGGAGGGGAAGGACTGGAGACTGACTGGGAAGGAGCAGGGGCTCAGTGGGAAAGCATCTGCTTGAAATGCCGAAAGTCCAAGGTTCAAGTCCTGACACCTCCAGTTAAAAGA
This sequence comes from Eublepharis macularius, assembly GCF_028583425.1. NCBI lineage: Eukaryota > Metazoa > Chordata > Lepidosauria > Squamata > Eublepharidae > Eublepharis > Eublepharis macularius. Next base: position 69,721,714 of record NC_072802.1, on the reverse strand, counting down.
ATCCAGTAGTAGTGTGAAGACCTTGGAGAGCTGCTGCCAGTTGGAGTAGACAAGGGCTGCTTCCACACACGTTGGATAATCCACTTCCAATACTCTTTAGTGAACATTTGAAACTGATTTTCCATGTGTGGAACAAAAAATCCACTTCAAAAGGATTGCGAAAGTGCACTGAAAGTGCATTATTCAACGTGTGTGGAAATGGCCAAGCATGACTGTGATAGACCCAGGGCCTCACCCTGCACAAGACATCCTCGTGTGTTCATGTGACATCGTTTGGCCTGTATTCATTTTAGGGTTGACGGGACTTGTCCAAGCGACATCCACCTGGCCCCCTCCCAAGTGACTAATATTTCTTTTTCGGACTTGTGGCGTACCACTTTTGCCCACTGGTCAAAGTCCAAAGTTTTTTTTCCAGATCTCATCCAGGCAATTTGGAGGAGACTCCTATTCTAGATCGTGAGGATCTACCAATATTCACCTCCCCCCCTTTATGGCCCCTCCAAGCCTAGAGAAAGGACCAGTTTGCCCACTGGAAGGCTGTGTCCACCATAAAAAAAATTCCAGGATGTTTTAGCCACAAATAAGTGCCTGCTGAAGGTCGAGGCAAATGCAGGGCCACAGAGAGACCCCACTCCCCCACCCCCAACTGCTGCCTCTGTGCACCTTTATATACCCCCTCCCATTTAGAAGAGCACACAAAATAGGCTTGCTTGGCACTGCTCTGCTCCTACGATCCCCAGCGGCGTCTTCCTGGGCCCTGAGGACCCTTTGGCAGGATGCAGCACCCTCGTCACCCAGTCAGCACAAGCGAGCATGTGGCTGCGCCGGCAAGTCTTTTCTTCCCGCTCTTCACATTTCTGGGGCGTTCCTTGCCTCTCTGGCTCTCTCTCTCCATTTATCTTCCCAAGTGAGGGATTTGGCTGAGCAAGCAGAGGCCATCAAGTTGCCTGTTGTCCTCCATACAGTACTGAGAAATGGGTAGCGGTTAATGGCCAGAATGGTGGACGAGGACCTGGGAGATAGAGGGTCAAGCCCCCAACTTTGCCATGAAGCTTCCAGGGTCCTCTTGGGCTGGTCACTCTCTCCCAGACTAACCTACCTGACAGGGCCGTTGTAAGGTCAGAATGGGAAGAGAGGACACCATGTTGATTGCCCCAAGCTCCCTAGATTAAGGTCAGGATAACAATACAGAAAGAGGGAGATTAAGCTGGAACACTGTTGATTCACCTCAACATTGCACTGACTAAGTGAGCCCCTCTCCCTCTCTGCTCCTGCTCTTCGTCTGTATTGTGTGTGTGTGTGTGGGGGGGTATTGATACCGGCCTACCTCGCAAGGTGTAAGGACAACTGCAATAACAAAGAAGCAGGAATCTAGAGACACCTTAAAGGCTGATGAGATGTTAGTCGTGGAAACTTTTGTAGACTAGAGCCTAGTTTGTTAGACTTTGAGCACTCAAACACTACTATATAAAGTTCCATAGACTGCCAGTTGAGGATTTTCCAAAATATACCAGCCAGAGATGTATAATGTGATTTTAGTGTTCTATGAGGAATTGGGACTTGGGGCTAAAATACCCCATTTTGCAAGTAAAAGTAATTTTATAGATTGGTATCTGCAGAGTGGTAAGCTGCAGTACTGCAGCCCAAGTACTGGGCTCAAGGTTGACTCAGCTTTCCATCTTTCCGAAGTTGGTAAAATGAATACGGAGTTTCCTGGGGGTAAAGTGTAGATGACTGGGGAAGGCAATGGCAAACCACCCCGTAACAAAAAGTCTGCCAAGAAAACGTGATGTGACGTCCCCCCATGGGTCAGTAATGACTCGGTGCTTGCACAGGGGACAACTTTTACCTTTACCTATCCAATAGAAGTTGGGAAGGGCCTACAGGCTGCCAAGCACCTCCCCACCCCCTCAATGTAACAAGCTTTGCTCGTGTGTTTTTATTCCAGATCGAACTGGCGGACCCCGAAGGTGTGCTGGAGGAGGCTGTTGCAGGATTCGAGAGTACCAAAGAGTGAGAGGCTTCGCTTCAGAAAGAATGACGAGAGCGACAATCCCGTGCCACAGAATTGTGTTAACTTTTGCATTAAGTCCATATCTTTGGTGATCTCTGGTGTTGGATCGAGAGTCTCCCCTCCCCCCTGGCAATCAACAGATGCCATTTGCAAGTACATATCTGCTGCCTTAACAAGCCCCTTCCACCAGTCCCTCCTCCTCTCTTTGGGCTATACAAGGTCCTTCAGCTCAGTTGTTGAATAGCGGCAGAGGGCATGCTGGAAGGAGCCAAGCACGGGCTCCTCTGACTTGACATCTCCTCCTGGCACACTCGTCCAGTGCCTTTGCTGCACACAAGACCTGGCGCTCAACCTGGAGCCTGCCTTTCAGCCTGTTCTCTGTAATAAAAAGGTAGGTGTCAGGGTGAGAGCCTTGAACAATACACAGCCGCGTCTACAAAAGCTCATCCCAGCCGGGGCCTTCCTAACAAAACTCACAGGCTCAGCAAAGCCCTGCCTTTCTCAGGGCCCATCAGTGTTCACTGGGTAAGGCCGCAAGCTATTGACCTGCACAGAACTTCATGGAAAAAGCAACAACTGCTCAGAGGGAGCTCTGAGACTGGCTTCCGAGAATGAGCAGGCAAAGAATTTGCATACATGGCAACACGAAGGTACAAAGCTGTCTTACACCAGAAGTCCAGCCCGGCTTTCTCCACCCTGATTGGCAGCAGTTGCCCGAGGTCTCAAGATTACCCGGCTCTGATCTTGCAGTTGCTGGCTGAATAGACCACCGAGCCCCAAATAATCCCTTTTCTCCTTGCAGGCCACAAACTAAAGAAAGAGTTCTTGGCTCATGCCAGACCACACAATGGGATCCTGTGGATCTCTCCCGCTAATGGCGAGTGCTCCTTCCACCCCTGCAAAGAGCTTCTTTTTAGAGGGGAAGGTATAACTATTAAGCAGAACGGACCTACAGGATCCGACCCTCCAATCTGAATCCAGTGATGAAAGCTGGTTTAGCGGGCGATACAGCTTAGGAGGACAACGTCAACGTGCCCCATTTAGGAATTCAGAAAGGCCTCTGGAACCATGCACCACAGTAGCTAAGAAATACCTAGGAATCTGGGACAATGATGAAAGCAGCCACGCCTTGCCCTGGGACAATGAACAACAGTTGCATCGGGAACAAACTAGGTGCTGTCACAAAGGTGGCTCTAAAATGTTCGTACTGCAATGCGAATAAGTATTTGGATTCCAATCCTGATTAATATTAATAATACTTCTTCAAGTAGTGTTAACTTTTAAAAAGACACCGTTCTTTTTCCTGTGAGCGATAGGGACTCACACTGCATCTCTGGAAAAGGCAAACTGCAAATTTACTGGCTATTGGGGGTCAAATCTAGGGAGCGTTTGTCCAGAAGAAGAATCGTCATTGCAGCCCCAGAGTTCAGTTGGCTCCAGAGCCCTCGAGGAAGCTTCTTCTCACCTCAGCCTCGAGCACAGCGTTATCAAGAACTGGGGTGGCCGATTTTTGCTTGGCCTTTAAAAAGCAGCTTAGAATTCCGATGGTTCATTAATTCATGTTCAATATTATTCAGGCTCCTTTAACAGCGAACATGTAAGAAGTCTGCATCGAGTGATTCAGAATCTCAATTTTTGTCTTGAGAAATCCACCAGCGATTTTTAGAGCAGTCCCAGGAACCCTCAAGCCTCAGGTAAACATATAAAGTTGCTTTTGACAGAGCATACTGCAGATTCCTCTGCCTATCTAGAGCCTTTGCTGATAAGATCTCATGTAGAGAACAGCCTTTCCCCATACCTGCTTCCGTAGATCCTTTGAATGGGAATTATCAGTGGTTCAACCTCGAACTCTGCATGCAAAGCAGGGAGTCTCCCAGGGCGTCCAGTGGGCTTCCATGACCTTAATTCACCCAGCCCTGACACGGGACCTCGGGTGGATTGTTTGCTTCTTTTCATTGGTCTTCCAGGCTCCATTCAAAGTGCTGCTTTACAACCCTCAGCAGCCGGGCTACCTGGCGGACTGCCTCCTCCATCCATCACCTGCCTGTCAGTAAAACTCTTCTTACAAGGCCCCTCTCTGCCAAGCCCCTTTGGAGGCAAGAGAGGGAGCGACCAAGAAGAGGGCTTAGATCCTTTCCTGTTTTTCATCGGCTTTTAAAAGCTGCTGCTCGTATTGTGGACCTGTTTGGTTTTTAGTGCCAACTTTTCTTTCCTGTGTTTTAAAGGGTTTTTTTAAAATAAGCCACTTAGAGGGCTGGATTCTGAATGGCAGGGTAGCGATGCACCGAACCAAGAAATGCACATGAGAGCAGCTTGGGATACACGCCCCCATTTGGAGCCCCCTTCCTAAGCACCTTATCTCTGTAAGATACATTCCATCTCCCATTTCCAAGAATAACCAAAGCAGGTTTTAATTTGAGCCAGGATTCACTCCTAGAACCTTTTTGGGAATGTCAAGGTACAGCCACGAATCTCTGAAATAATATTAAGGAGTGCCTCTGAGTGCATGCAGAGGGCTCTGTCCCAGGGACTATGGTTGTCCTTCCATATTTAGGATTAAGGGACAGACTTAAATTGCAGCCCTTCTCTTCTTCAGCAATTAAAAAAGCCGTTGCAGTTGTCACACTGTTTATGAGCTTTGCTTGCCTCAGGCGTGCAAACTCATCTCCTGTGAGCAAATGTTTCCTCTTGTCGCTTGAAAGCGAGCGTTTCCGTTTCTAACTGCTTCCTCTCCGCACAGGGCGTAAAGGGCTGCGTTGCACTGCAGATCTGGTGCCTAACAGCCTGTCACATTCAATTTAATTTGATTTCCACCACTGGGCACTTTGCCAGCCTGACAGCCCAGTTAGCACACGCGTTTGGGCGGCATAGACACACACTCACACGCCTCGTAATGCCACTGCCCCACCATGTCCCTCTATACCATACCCAGTGCAAAGGAAACTCTCTCTTTGAACTTTCTAAACCGAGTTTCTTTGAACTTTCTAAGCCATCCATCCTGCTTTAGTATAATAGCTAAGAGGAGGACTCGTGAATCTGGGCTCAAACCTCTTCTGCTGTCACCAGCGCTTCTGGTGATCTTAGGCATGCCGCTCACGCTCAGCCTCAGCAACCCCCACCATCTGTAGTACTGACCTACCTTAAAGGGTTATTGTGTAAGGATTACAAGACAGTGAACACTGGAGAGCACTACCTAGGTGCAGGATTTGACCCTGCCATATAGACTTCCAATTGCGCCTATCTCGGAGGGATCCTCGCAAAGGGAAATGCCAAATGCGATGGGCAAAGTCTCTGCTGAATTCATCAGTCAGCCCTTGAATGTAACCTTGTCCAATCTATTCAACACCATTCTTCAGATACCCTCCACAATGTGAAAGTCATTCTGCTTCTCAGCAGTTTCTTATCCAGCAACCCTCTCACTCTTTCAGCGCTAACAGCCCTACTATCTCCTGTCCATTTCCTACTTGTGATGGTCCTAAAGACTTTCTCTGAATTTGTCTCGTTTTTAGCAAGATGTTCTGACATCCTCAAAGATTGGATGGCACCTTTCATAGTACGTGGCCTGCATTCGATCAAAGCTTCATTGATTGTAAATCTAAAGCAGGCCTTGGCAAATTTTCTTCATTTTTAGGAGCCAACCCGAAAATTTAAAAGCCAGACTTAACTTTTCACTCTTCAGGCTATTATTTTTAATGGCCATATTTCTAAGGGTCATGAACCCTAAATGCTTCACTGTTGCTTGTCATTTTTAAAAATGCTGTAACAATAGCATTGTAGTGTATAAATAAATATGGAGTAACCCTGACAGTCAACACAACAAACAGCTAACTTCCATCCCTCACTTAAGTACGCTTTGTACTTCGGAGACTCCTAGAGACACATACTATAAATGACTGATGAATAGACTATAATAATAACAACAACAACATTCGATTTATATACTGCCCTTCAGGACAACTTAATGCCCACTCAGAGTGGCTTACGAAGTATGTTATTATTATCCCCACAACAAAACACCCAGTGAGGTGGGTGGAGCTGAGAGAGCTCTGGAAGAGCTGTGACCGATCCAGCAGGCTGCAAGTGGAGGAGTGGGGAATCAAACCCGGCTCTCCAGATCAGAGTCCCGCTGCTCTTAATTAAACTAGGTGCCACAATGACATTTCTAGGGATCCTGGCACCTGGGATTTGTCAATCCCTGATCTAAACAATTTCCAGGCATTCTGAAGACACAGGTCCCTCTTTAAATTTCAGCTTCTTATATATACTTATACTTATAAAATGGTAAAGGTAGTCCCCTGTGCAAGCACCGAGGGGGGACGTCACATCACGACATTTTCTTGGCAGACTTTTTGTTACAGGGTGGTTTGCCATTGCCTTCCCCAGTCATCTACACTTTACCCCCAGGAAACTGGGTGCTCATTTTACCGACCTCGGAAGGATGGAAGGCTGAGTCAACCTTGAGCCGGCTACCTGAACCTGGCTTCTGCCAGGATTGAACTCAGGTCATGAGCAGAGCTTGGGCTGCAGTACTGCAGCTTACCACTCTGTGCCATGGAGAGGAGAAAATGGAGAAGAAAGGAATGCTGCAAACCACTTGGGGTCCCCATTGGGAAGAAAAGAGGGATAAAGAGGAAGCAAATAAATCAGTAAGCTGTAACTTAACTTTGTTGCATGCATTTTTCGTTGCACTGCCAATTGTAAGTTCCTTGAGGCCTCTCCTACAGAAAGAGTCTCCCACCTTTTCATTTTAAACTGATGTGACTCAAAAACACCCTGTCTGATTTCCCTCCGTTATTGATCTACAAAAGTACTCAACTAACTGCCAAAAGGTGGTGGGACAGGAGAAAGAAACTGATGCCATCTTGGGCAGAAAAAGAGACAAAATTCAACACCAATTAAACTGGAAAAATAATTTTAATTTTCTAGTTTCATTTTAGTCGTCTTAGCAATTATTTTCAAACAAGAGAAGGTACAAATTCTGTGTGATTTTAAAAAACCCAACCCAGACCTTGTAGCGTGCATACAGAACTGCATCTGTTTATTTACGACAGTTTTCTACAGTTAATCCATCCCGAGATACAGCAGAAATAAATATTCTGGGGAGAGGAGGAAAGATACTGATAAAATCCCATTGCACTTGCGAAAAAACCCCCAGGGATAAACAAAATTCTTCTTTGGCATGCCATTGGCCTTGTCGAATTCTGCACACGTAAAAAATGACACACGCACCCCGGTTACTCACACCCTGCAGCTAATAGTTACATTTATAAACAAGTCATCATTAAAATAATTCTATCACAAAAAGGGGAACTTGATTTACCTTTTAATATGCCTGGATTATTCAGATGTATTCCTTGTCTGTCTACAGCATCGCTTCTGGAGGCATTACAAAAGGCTGCAGATTCATGTCCCAATATGAGTATTTAAAATATTTTAATAAAAAGACATCACCTCTCTCTCTCTCTCTCTCTCTCCTCTCTTGCCACCCATGTTGAAATTTATACTGTCAGCTCCCTGAGTCCAGGCCTGCTTTTTTAAAATTTATTTGCTTGTGTTATTCTGCAAAGGGTGTATGGATGGCTTTCTAGAAGCAATTTTAGCATCACCCTGTTGTGTGGTCACACGTGCTTGCAGCAAACTCATGTCCCTGGACAATGCCGTAGCTTCTGAATCCAAAGGCGGGAACAGAGGTGGGTGAAGCACACGTAATGGCTCAGGGGCTCGTTTCAACTTACTCAAGCCTGGAGAGCAATATAGTCTCAAAGGTCTATAAAATACACTCCTGGTGGGCAGAAATAGCTAAGAATGAAAGAGACAGCGTTCCAGCTCCTCTCCAGCCATGGGAAATCTCTTGACACTTTCAATCCACAGAGGAGCAGCTCTCCAAACCCAACTGGCCTCTCCTACAGAGAGTTTCGACGCACCTTAAAAGCCAAAGTGGTCATGAGACGAAGCGGGTTCTAGCTCAAAAACCTTCTGCCACAATATATTTCTGCCATAAGAACTCTGCTATTTTCACTGCAACAGACGAACGTGGCTTCCCCATGGGAATTTGTCCTAATGTAATGCCACGGTGCCCACATTACAGCCCCTCCAACCCCAAAAGACACCATAGTTAGAACTATGTTAAGGCCAGAAGTAGTTCCACTCTGGGGTGGAGCACGGCCATGTGATGGCATAGTACACCAAGGAAGACTGTCCCCATTGGCTACCTATGAAACCTGGCGAAAAGTCTGAAAGGCAAGCAGACGCAGGACGTAGGTGATGAGTAACAGGAGATGAGAAGAGCGATAGCATTACGTGCGCTCCTCCTTTCCCTTCCAACCTCAATCTTCTGCCTGTGCCCACCTCAGAACTTGAAAAAGCATCCCCCGCAGAGTGGATTTGGAACGCTTGCAATTTCAAGTATTTTGTCAGCCCTAGATACTAGCAAAGCAATGGCATATGTCATTTTGGCCTCTCTTCTACCTCCTTTTAAAACGCAGCCGTTGCATTTTCAAAAGCATGTGTGCCACAATGAAAGCTGGGGACTTATGGGGGAAAGTTTTGAGCTGGTGAGACACGGGTGCCGAGAGAAAGAACTGTGATCCACAGAATTCTCCGCTCAAATCTCAGCTCTGTCAGGCAGTGTTAAGGAAGCCTCTCTCCGCCCACATTCGCAACACAATACTGACCTACTTTATAGGACTGTTTTGTAAGGAATCGATCAAGATCATGTATGCTTTGAGTGCTGAAAGTGCTCTACGGATGGTGGTTAGTATTGCAGACTTCCAGAACATCGCCAGGAATACTGAGGAATGCACGGTAGTTTATGGATGGGGAGATCTAAACCATCTGTTTTCATTCTATGGAGGAAAGAAGTACATCCTCTGAAAGCACAATTCCTTGTTACAACGCATGCACTCCGAAACATACTTCAATTGCACCCCAGAATCTTTCACAAACCAGCCTCCAATACTGAGTCCCAGAAAAAAGAACTCTGAAAAGCAAAACAGTGTTTGACACTAAAGTAGTTAACCTCTGAAATGAAGCAACTAAAAAACAAAAAACTACTATTAAGTGACAAAAAAGGCCTCACGCATTTGTAACTTTTATGACCGTGTCCGCACAAAAAGTCTTCAATGTGGTGAGCGCCGGTCTTTCAATGTCCCAAGAGAAATTTTCTCTACAGTTCCAAGTATAACTTATGAGCGAGTAGAGAAAAAGGGATCTTCTCTAAAACAAGAAGACAGCTAGTTGAGGGAGGATTTAAACCCAGACCCAACTAGGTCACATCGGACTTTTTCATAATATGTACACCCCCAAACAGATTTTTAAGAGCTATAAAAAGAATATATTAAATAATGGTTGCTTTGGCAGGAACAGTTACAGTGATTCTTCTCAGTGCTTTTTTTGCTTAAAAACATGCTGCATTGATTTCCACCAATTCCCCCTTGGGGACTTAGGAAAGCCCCCACTCCTCCAAAGTCCCAGTACTCAATACTAGGGAGTACTGCCACAAAAACAGCTGGGCTGAATCTACACGTCCCGGCATAGCGCTAAACTGCTGGAATGACAGCGTCTTCTTCCTAGCGCGATTTCTGATGTCATTGCGCCACATGGTGGAATGATGTCAGAAATTGTGCCAGGAAGACACTATGGCTGATTCCGCACACGTTGGATAATGCACTTTCAATGCACTTTATCAATCGTTTGAGGTGGATTTTTTGTTCAGCACATGAAAAAGTCCGTTCCAAATGATCTATAAAGAGGATTGGAAGTGCATTATCCAACGTGTGCGGAATCACTCTATCATTCCGGCAGTTTAGTGCTATGCTGGGGTATGTAGATTCAGCCTTGGTTCATCTTATTCAAGATTTATTTTCTAATATACAAGTTTTTCAAGCAAAACTGAAGGCGCTGGTACAGAACTTCAAGGGGATCTTTTTAAAGTTGCGCAGTCTGTATTGGCTATTCATATTAGTCCATTTGTATGCTGCCTTTCTCAAAGCAGCTCACAAAATACAAATATAAACTGAACAATAAGGCCCCAAATGTATTCTAAAAGCAGTAAAAAGATTACCCGATTTTAAAACCAGAGCAAGAACTTAATTTAAAAGGCTTTCCAAAAGACTATCCTACCACCACCACACTGTTATTTAGCTGCCCCCTTTTAACTTATTCATTGGCCTCAGAATGGTGTTCTTACATTGTTTTATTTTTTATGTTTCTTACTTGGGAAAAATTAAAATGTGAATTTAGCAGCACCTGGTGGCAGCCTTGCAAATACTCAGCAAGGGTGAAACTGGTCAGAAACTCGGATGGGAGACCCTTGGTGGCTCCCTATTAAAGATGGCTACAAAACTGGTAATTTCTTTTTTAAAAAAACACAAGGTGGTTGGGAGGCCGGAGGGTGGGGGAAGCCAAGCAACAACCTTCTCACACATCCAGAGAACAGCACTTATTACCATTTGGAGCGATGACCAGCTACACATGACTTGGAAGACATAAATAATTATATTCTATGCCACCTATAGTTTGGTTCAAGTATTCCAGACTTAACAGCAGTAAACTACTCCAGCAATAATTTGATTCCAAACTACTGCTTCAAAGTGCAAACAAATCAGACCCAACAGGGGCAACATCCAGCAGTAGTTCCAGCGACAGCATTAGTGGTAAACCACTAGGGCAAACTCACCAGCACATCCGTCTCTCGACAACAAGCACAGCGTAACAAGAGCATGAAACTTTGACATCTGTGGTCCGGCCTGCACCAGCCATGGCTCTCTAGGGATCCTCCTAGTCTGCCACTTGGGAGTCCTTTAACCGGTGCTTGAAACTGGACTTCGGGCAGGAGCTGTGGCTCAGCGGTAGAGCGCCTGCTTGGCATCCGGAAGGCCCAAGGTTCAATCCCCGGCGTCTGCAGTCAGAAGGATCAGGTAGGAGGTGACAGAAGGAGCTCCGCCTGAAACCCTGCAGAGCCACCACCAGTCTGAGTGGACAAGATGGACCTTGATGGACCAAGGGTTTGATTCAGTGTAAGGCAGTTTCCTATGTTTGTACACACAATGCAGCTGGTCTCCAAAACAACTGTTTGGACATAAGAAACCATCTTCCAGAGACCACTGGTACTGTCTGCTCCAGCTAACGGATCATTCCCTACACTTCCTACCCAAGAATCCTTAAACTGGAGAGGCTGGGAATAGAACCTGGGATCTTGTGCATGCAAAGTAGAGGCTTGCTCCAGCACCACATCCCAGGCCCTTACCATAAGGCTCCTTTGCTATACTATGAGGATTCTTCCAAAGCAGGGCCTCAGTTCTACAGCTGAGGGGTGTCTGAGGCACCCAAAAGACCTGGGGAACGAATATATATGTCTCAAAAATGAAACCAGCCTCCAAGCCCTTTCCTTTTTAAGCCGTCAAAGCTCCGAAACAAAGCACTGTGAAAAAAAGTGCATAGTTCTTGCTGGGATCTGGATTTTAGCATACTTAAAGATTGCAGAGTCCTTTGCGAGAAGGCATGACTGGTGAACTGGTTCTGCAGTTGTAGTGCAGACGTCAGAGAAGTGAAGTCAAACTAAAAGGGATCAAGCGACAAGGCCTGGACAAGGCTGCTGGAAGGAAGAAACTTCCATATGTCATCACGTAAGGCTCGGGACCTATCCTTACTCTCATGGACGTACTCCCCAACCTCAGCCCCAATGCAGCACAATCATCACCACCATCCCATAATCTTCCAGGACATGCAAGTGGTAGGAGAAAGAGGAAGAGCAGAGGCAAAGAAATGAATGGTATGTGGCTCAGCGTAGTATGAACCTTCACTTGCGAACCTTTACAATCGATTCACCAGGACAACCCAGTTCTTGACACTGAACAAACCAGACAGACAACCCATCTACAAATTAAGCCAATTTACTTGACTTTACACAGCTTCCATGACACGTTATGCTAGTTGGAGGAAGGATCAAGGTGGTGAATCGAGGGCTCTAACCATCGGAAATCTTATCCATCTATTCCTCAGTCCTCTGAAACATTGCCAGCCGCTGCCCACATCTGTCCAAGCTTCTCTATATAACCATAAGGACTAGGAACATGCCTTTTTAAAAAGCAGAGATTCTTCTGATGCTGGAATCTGTGGCCAATTCCACACTTTGCAGCTGTTCTGCATCCTGTGGTACATGCCGTAGACCTCTGTCATCCATTCCTGTCTACTGGAGTAGTTAGTACTCAGCTTGCAACTGGTGCCAAAAACCATACGTTGTGCATCCACTTACGTGAGATCGCACCAGGTTGTGCCACATGAACCAGATGCGCAAGAACACGTTCTAGCCAATGCCAGTTATTTAACGCAAGAACAAATCATAATGATTTTCTACGAGCCTCTAGTAATCTCCTCCTTCTCTCCCTCCAATTGCAATCCCCCTCCTTAGAATCACTATTTGACATCTGAAATAAAACAAGGAAAAGAGGAAGAGGAGGAAAGAGGGCATACGTGCTTCAAAGCAGCTCCCTCTCCCAAAATCTGTGCCTCCAGGCGTTAGTCCTCCAGACGTTACAAGAACAAAGCATTATATTCTTTTTTTTTAAAGCACTAAAGGGTTAAAAAAGACAGTATTCCTACATTCTCTTTCCAAACAAATCATCAAAGTCTAACCAAGTTCATGCACAGGCAAGTCAAGAGAATAAGATACAAACATTTGCTTTAAAAATACATTGCTGTTTATGCGAAATGGCTGCCGGGAGGCGGGAGGGCATCGCCTCTGTGGTCCAGCTGATCTTGGAGCCGGGCAAATTCCGCGAGTTCGTTCAGTTCCTGGAACTGCCGGTCCGTCTTGTGGCTCACCAGGGACCTGTAGAAGTGGACCGCGAACACAATGAAGACCAACCCAAAGGGGACCATGATAGAGGTGGAGACAATAGCCGCCGCCTCCCCGGGGGTGATGCTGGAATTGCCGGCCTCGGTGGCCTTGCCGGTGGACTTCTTCTTCAGCGGCAAGAACTTCACCCAGCAGAGCAGGACCACCTCTGCCAAGAAGAGCAGAGTCCCGATGACGGTGGAGAAAGCCCAGGCCAGCTCAATGTGCCGGTGCATGCGCTCGTGGGGGGACTCCTTGACCGAGTTCAGGTTGTGCACATTGCTGACAGCCTCGATGTTGGGGAGGATGCAAGTGCTGACCATGAGGGCGAAGAGGTGGACGGCCACCAGCACCGTCGTGCAGGCGCTGAAAGCGATCAGCAGCCCTTGCGGGTAGTCATGTTCAGCATCCAACTGGACTTCCACCATAGCCACCTGGAAAGGGGAAAGGGGGAGGATCACAGAGGACAGGATGGTTAAGAGCAGCGAAAGCAAAATGGAACCTCCATGCTCAGAGGCAGCAAGCTGGGGATAAAGAAATAAAGAAGCAGGGCTGCTGCCTCTAAGCTTTGCTTAGGAGTACCCAGAGAGATGCAGGCTGAACCTGGGTGGAAACAGGGTACTGGACTAGAAGGATTTTGACCTGGCCCAGCAGGGCTCTACTTATATTCCAAGATGGAGCGAGCGCAGGGCTTTTTTTCAGGGGGAACGGAGTTCCGGAACCTCTTGAAAATGGTCACATGGCTGGTGGCCCCGCCCCCTGATCTCCAGACAGAGGGGAGTTGAGATTGCCCTCCGTGCAGCGGTGCAGAGGGCAATCTAAACTCCCCTCTGTCTGGAGATCAGGGGGCGGGGCCACCAGCCATGTGACCATTTTCTCCGAGGGCAACCCACTGAGTTCCACCACCTCTTTCCCCAGAAAAAAAGCCCTGAGCAAGCGTATCTTCTCAACAGCTGCTACTTATTTATATCAAGGTTCTATATAAGTTGCAATCCAGTTGGAGCGCAGTGATCCCACAATGTGTGGCACTGGCGGCAGAAGAAAAGAGCAAGAGTCTAGGGGCACCTATAAGGCTAACAAAATTTGTGGTAGGGGATGAACTTCCATGAGTCGCGGCTCACTTTTTCAGATACAGCTAGAACGTGAGTCCATCTGTCCTTATATCTCGGAGAGTGGATGCCGAATGACAACAACCGGCAAATGCCAATAGCAGGCGTGATTGGATAGGGTGGGGCAGTCTTCCCAATAGGCTCTGCTTCATTAAAAGAACACAAACATCAACCACATTTCTAGCCCTTGGGGCCGCAAGGATAGGCCTGGAAGCAAACAGGCAACGCCGGCTGAAATCTCAGCTGACTGAACCAGACCTCCAGACTGAGGGATGGGCTTCGCTCCATGACCAGCAAGATCAGTTGTGAAAATCTGCACAATCCATCTAGCTACTCGCTCAATACGTTTTCCAGATGGCTGACAAACTTTCACTTAGAAAAAGCTATGCGGTACTGCCCCTTCTCTTGTATGGAAGTATTTGCATCCAAACACAAAGGTGGCATAAGCAAGCTTTGAGAGGCCTATACTTTATCCTTCCCCCAGCCACTCCCCAAAATACTCAAATCAAGAGGTCTGAATTCCTTCGTACCCACTGTACTACATTCAGAAAAGTTTTCTGCACACCCGTTTCCAGCAAGCTAAGCGCTTGTTTGAGAGGAAAGGCAGAATATTTGGAGTTCCAAGGAGGACCGTCTGTGTTTTTGGGAATCTCGTTCTTCCCCTCCAGAAACTGTCAGGGCTCCCAGGCTGAGGGTGGGTGGTGCTGAGCGAACAGCTTTACATGCCTTTACTACAAAGACTCTTTTAATTAAAAATGGAGGGCGCAGACAGGAAGCTTCAATGGTTCTGTTGCCAACTGGTGCCAACTGCTTGCCTCTGATTTAAAAGGAGGCCAATACCAAGAGGCTGAAAATTGGTTCCTGGGCTACATTAAGAATGCTAGTCTGGATTTTAAAGCCTGGGAGAAATTACCTAAAGAGAGGAGGTGCTCTCATTAACCTTTCCCTGGGCACTGAGATTTTCAAGGGAGGCCACGCCATGCCCTGGTGGCCTTCTGAGACAGAGGCAAAGATGGCTTTCAGAAGGAACAGGGTCTTTTCGACAGTGGCACCCTGGTTGTGGAAGGCTTTTCCCTATATGGTCCATGTTGTTAGAATCATCCTGATTTTGTAGATTTTGAACATTATTTTATTTGGCCAGGCAACCAAGGAATAAGTTCTTGGACACTGCCATTTCCAAAAAGTTAATATTTTAGGAATTATGTGTCTTAAATACTGTTTATTATCTCAAGGTCTCATTCTTCCACGAGTACTGGGATTGTCCAACACTATTATCAGGGTTGCCAGTCCCCTGCTGAGGGATCCCCTGCTCCCTCCTCCCTCCCTCCTCTACCCCCGCTTACCTGGCTGGCAGGGGTGGATGACCCTGCCTGGCTGCGCCCCCAGCTGGCATGGCGCGCTCCCACACACCGCTGCAGCCTGATTCACCCAGAATCAGGCTGAATTTGGGCCGAATCGGGCCACTGCGGAGTGCATTAGCGCTCCCCATGCTCTGCAGCAGCTCGATCTGGCCCTGATTCAGCCCCCTGCAGAGCATGGGAGCACTCCCAGTGGCAGCTCCTGCCCTGTGTGATTACATCACTGAAGTGATGTCATTGCGCAGGGTGGGAGCGCACGCATGCATGAGGGGACACCATATTGTGAGTACCAGATCTCCCACCTCCTGCCAGGAGGCTTGGGCGACCTGGCAACACTAGCTGTTATGCTGTATTGAATGGAGAAGTGGTATATTAATATGTTAATCTATAAAAGAGAAATGAAGTGCATAAAAATAAGAACTGTCCATTTTCAGAGGAGTCCACACCCTTAGCTGGAAGGTGGCAAGCTAGCACAGCTGTAACAGGCTGCCTCCTCCAAAGGAGGAGTTCTTCTGTTGTGTCTCTGCATCAGGAGTAACTGAATCTCCTTGGCCACAGGGGAGGAAGTGACGGATGGCACGAAATTAGCCTCCCTCCCCCCTAGCGCAGCTTGCTTGGAAGGAGGGGATGAGGGCCGAACAGTGACTCCACACAGAGACACAATGGCCAGCTCACTCAGTGGGAGGGGACTGGAATTAATTCAGTTTCTTAATTAGAGATATCTACCCTTCTTCCTCATGGCACATCAGCTGTTCTCCTGAGACACAGCAGTGCTCTACAAGGCGCCACTGTTTGGAAATTACTGCCTTTCATTAGAATGGAGAAGAAAAAGGCAATTTGTACAAGGTGGCTGAAAAATTAAAACTCCTCACCAGAAGCGGCTCAGCAGCAATTTCTTTCTCCTATGGTTCTAGGACTGATAAGCAAACCCCCCCCCCCTTCAATGGAAGGACCATCTCTCAAGGTACAGAAAGTGAAGAAGGCTATTTCCTTAAGTGAACTGCTGACACCCACCCAGCACATTAACCTGCTTGGCTGAGTGGTGTGCATTCCGCAAGTGTACTATGCAAGTGCAGAAATGTATATCAGGAATGGAGTTCAGTGCACCAGGAATCTTGGCTTTCAATTTAAAAAGGAAAGGGGGAAAAAAACCAACACTCTCCCATTCCTAAAGCCTCAGATGAAAATCTGTGAACAACTCCTGGTGAGAACTCAGAAGCTGGAACAGGAGAGAGACTGAGCAGGATTTCCAGCAGTAAAAAGCTTCAATACTTCAGGCCTCCTCCTAACTAGGAGCAGGAGGATAAAGGATACACATTTCTTTTATACAGTTTCAGAATTCTGCTTTCTTGGAGTAGAAATCTGATTTTTATTCAAGGTACAGAGCAACCCACCCAATGTCAAACAGAGACTCTTCGGCAGAACCAGCCAGCTGCTGCTCGGTCCAACGGATCTGACCTCTGAGCCACCTGACGGCTGGTCGAGAGAAGGAGGGGGGAGCCATTGCTCACATCTTTCATGCTAACAAGCCCTCTGCCTCTGTTCCAAACTGAATTAACGAATAGTCAAGGTTACAAAATAGCAAACAACTTTCCCCCTGAAGGAGGGAGAAAGGAGCTTCGGCCAACAGCTGGCAAGGAATCTAGCTCACTTCCCTGAAGAACGATGCTGGATTCTACAATCCCACTCTCCGATTGGCACCATGCGGCCTCCTGACGAACAGCTCCCACTTGGGGGTGGGGGGAGACCACAGCAAATGTTGGAAACTCCTGCAAAGAGGCACTCACTTAGGCCGTGGACCAAAGCTAGGGTCATTTTGCTGGACACAGGTCAGTTATGGTGCTGTGGCTGAAAACAAGCCCCAGGAGACCCAAAGAGTCTCGCAGTAAGAACAAGGGCTGGCGGCTGGCCAAAAGAGCTGAGGAAACTGAACCTCCCCAAGTGGATGCAGGCAGGCCAGCCGATAAAGGAGAGGCTTCCGGCATTTCCTCTGGCCTCGGCCAGCTTCACAGAGACCAGCATGGGAATGGATACCCTGTTTCAGAAAAAAACCAGAGGAGGATTAATTGCCAAAAGTTGGGTCACTTGACAGTCCGAACAGCCGCCAAACTGCTTTCTGCCTGCAGCAGAAAGTGCTCCGCGATGAACTGGGGCCCAGATTGGGCTTGAACGGAGAGCAAGACTGCCCGGCTTCAAAAGATTTAATTAGCCGGTCTGTGAAAGCTTCAGCCGATTTAATTAGCGAGGCCAGCCCTTCACCGGTGAGCCAGAGGGGAAGAGCTGTCACTGCCCTAGTACCGGCTGTGTTGTTGTCAACACAGGAAACGGGGCGGGGAGGCTTTTCTTGTATGGGCAAGGGCTTCCTTCCGTCACACCTCCTTCAGCATTTCAAACAGGCAGGTATGCTGAGGTTTTCTTAGCAAATTTGAGTGACTGGTTTATTTTATCAGTTAAAAGAAAGCTTGACAATCTCCTGGTAGGGCCTGGGGTTCTCGCGGAATTACAGCTGACCTCCAGTGATGGGTTCCTCTGGAGAAAAGGGCAACTTTGCAGGGTGGACTCTATGCCGTAATCCCAGCCCAGCTAAGCTCCATCTCTTCACCAGGGTCTACCCCCAAATCTCCAGGCATTTCCCAACCCATCCTTAAAAGACTATCTGAAACAACCCTGTGATCATGAGACGTTAAGCGTAACTTCAGAACTGAGCGATCAAGTTGTTCAACAGCAAAACGGTGCCCACTGGGCACCAGGCGTGGCTGGGGCCTTTCATCCACTGTTGTTCGAAAGACTGCCCACTAAGACTGAAGCACTGGCCACTTCTCAGCTTTCACAGCTATAACCTTGCATGGCGAAGGGAAAGCAGGCAGAAAAGACACGATTCTCTCCTTCTCTGCAAATACGAGATTTCAAGGGCACTCCACAAAGTCAGTGGGCAGCTGAGTCAGGCCAGACGGAAGGAAGCACTTCTTCACACAACAGAAGTGAACCTGTGGGCCTTCCAAACACCAGTTGCAGAGGGGCAGCCACAGGGGGCGGCCTCGACTTCTCCTTCCTGCTTGCGAGCCCCTTGGGGCATCTGGCTGGCCACTGCAGGAAACGGGAGGCAGCTGTGAGCCAGCAGGGCTTTTCTCCTGCTCTCACTCCTCCGGACATTATACAGCTTCTGGGACTTTGTAATTGTAGCTTTCAGAAAGCCCTCAGGTCTGCAAGTCCAGTCGCATGTGGCGCGTACAACAAGAGAAACGGAAGGACCAAACAGGACACCAAGTCAGGCAAACCCTGGAAGGTCCTCCCCCTTCCACAGGACTTGTCTCAAGGTCTGGATCTGGCTACAAACATCTAGGGAGAAAGTCCATCGGATCAGCTTGAATACTTTTGCTTGAGATCCCTCTTCCCCTAAGCGGCTGCACAGCTGTGCAATCCAAATGCGTTGCTCTGGGGGCATCACGTGCTGCTCCATCGACTCGAGCAGCACAGCCGCCCATCAATCAAACAGATGTCTGCTTCCTCCCTGCAACCTGTTTTTAGCCACTGAAGAACTAACTTTGGGGTGACCAAAAGTAGCCCAGATCGGTACTGATGTTTTGAACATCTTGTCTTCTTTGGTTCTCAGGGAAAGAGCCTCGTAGCCTGAGACCAAAGAACAAAACATTTAAGAAACTGCAAGATTTCTTTTCTTTTTTTTAGACCACTTACAAAGAGGAGAGAGATGAACAGCTGTCAGTAAGAATTCGAGCATAACAGCCTTCAGTCAATCCACCAGGGCCGTGAGCCTGCTACACCTTTCCGAGCAGATTAAATTCCAACTCAGTATCTCAGTCGGCCTTATGACAGCCCTGTGAGGCAGGCTAGAATTATCCCCTCTAAACTGCAGACGAGGGCAAGGGCCAGGAGTGAGAACAGTTTAAGTGAAAGGGTGGCGAAGACCATTAACAGGGGAGCAAGGCTTTTGATGTACGCATTTTAAGTACTTGCTTGATAAAATGGAGGCAAAGAACATTATACTGCACGCTTAGGCCTCTAACATACAATGACAGAGCCGGTGGGGAGAGCCAAAGAGGAAACTCTTTTAGAGGAGTGTCTGTTACCCTCTGGAGTCATGCCTGGATCCGAACAAGAGACAGACTGCACCCACACATTGTGGATATTGCACTGTTAATGATTCACAACTGCTTTACCTTTACCACACAGGAAAATTCAGTTGCAAAGAACTGCTGTAAGACCACAATATCAACCCCCTCTGCCACAAAGCGTAGCCCCAAATCTTGACTTTGCATAGAACTCTGATTGCATGGCCAACCCAGCCGGAATGCCACCAGGCCCAGTTTCTGCTGTAACCATCATGTTCCAGAGATCCTTGCAGGAGCAATTGGTCCTGGTTTTCTCTGTTTTGTGTCCTAACCACATGCAAGATGCCGGGGGACAATCCGATCCCAGCCTCTGGAGACAAGCAGAGGAAAGCTGCCACAAGGCTACCCCTTCTGGAATCCTTCCCAGGGAGTCTGAACCTCTGGTGAGACCACAGACACTGATACAAACCCTAAATGAGACCTGAACGAGAATGCAACCCGCAGTTAAAGCAGTGTGGGGAAAACACTTCAGCCCTGAGCTGTGACTGGTTGACCCCGAGGCCAAGCCTTCCCCCTCCACATCCCATTGGCAAAGAGAAGGCCGACAACACTGCCCTGCTGGCACTGTAAGGATCCCAGAGATGATGTCTGTGAAGCATGCTGCGCTCTACACAAGCAGACTATTGGAAGTATCTTTCCAGATCCACCAGCCACCTCCAGCCCCTGATCTACAACACCGGAGCCATGCTTAACCCACTGGCTGCAGATGTCATTTTGCCAGTTCTCTCCTTCAAACATCTCAGCCAGAAAAGTTGGCGATGCCGCACCACAACCCACTGGCAGATCCCAGTTGCCCCAGTTGAAGATGGACGTTCTGCACCCAAAAAGCATCAACCTGGTCCCTTCATGCAAATCTCCCACTGAAACAGGATTCTCACCCACTTCACTGTACTGTATAGTCCATCTATAGCTACCACAAGTAGATTCTGTAGCAGACGCCATCAAATGTTTTAGCAATGTTTAGTACTCTTTCGTATCTATATTATTACTGATTTTTAGATTTATATTTGAATTTGTATTATATTTTTATTCCGTATTATTTTAACTATGTTGTAATCCGCCCTGAGCCTGTGCTTGCAGGGAGGATGGGCTAAATATCGAATAAACGAATTAATAGTCATTGAAAGCTGTTATTTCATATTGTAAGCCACCTCGAGAGCCTCTCAGTGGAAAAGTTAGCTAATAAGTATTCTTAATAAATTAAAAAAATATTTTATGTATTTAAAGTATTTCTACTCCTGCCTTTCTCCTGAGTAGCTCAGGACCCCGAGTGCAGCTCCACTATCCAAGAGGATTCTGTAGTGTCTCAATGGAAGACTTCCACTGGATGGATTGCAGCAAACCAAGTTATCTAAGCCAGGGGGCTGTGGGTCTTACATCCCGTGGATCATGATCAAAGAACCTAAGTCCCACCATGAGAGAAACAAAACACCCACTTTCTCTGAGAAGGACATTTATACGTTTACAGGCATTCTGTTATTATATTTTTTATGGTGAGTTTTAAATGACATAAGAATTGTAGTTAAGTATTATTGGGAATAAATTATAGTCACTATGACTAGCTAAAAGGGACTGAGGGAGATTGAACTCTTAGTAACTGTTATGAAAACCCTGTGTCCCACCTATTTTATGTATGTATGTATGTATGTATGTATGTATGTATGTATGTATGTATGTATGTATGTATGTATGTATGTATGTATGTATGTATGTAGTCCACCTTTCTCACTGGGACTCAAGGTGCATTACACAGTGCCTAGCCTACTTCCACAACCCACTGCTTTTACACATACCACGGCTGAAAACCACTGCTCTAAGCCACTCATTTTATACAATGCAGACTTACGGCAAAAGGAGGAACGAGCACCACTCACGATTTCTGCCAGAACCGCCTCTACCGCTGACGGTCTGTTCCTGCCACAAGCTGCAAAGGAACAGCCAGCTTATCTTTGCTATATACAGACCAGCTCTAAGCAAAAAAATCATGACCTCTTAAGGAACTGGTAACTGAAAACAAAACTCTTTATCAAAAATACCTCTGTTGTGCGCATCCACCCTGTACGATATCTCCTGGGTAGCGTACAATGAAAGCTGAAAACAGCACATGCTACAAAACGTGCAATAACGTAGCTCGAAAAATCACAAAAGCATCAACGGGCAAATACAGCAACTGTTGCCAGGTGCAGGTCCCAGTGCCTTCTTCCGGAGCCCTGTTTGCAGAACGCTGGGGAAGAGGGGGCTACTCAGACATCCTTTAGTATAACACCCCCCCTTGCCAACAAACAGGCTGTCTTTCTTGCAGACTTCTGCCACACCTCAGAGAGCAGATGCATATCGAGAGAGACCTCTGCAGGTCTACACGGGACGAGGCAGTTCTTGTGACAGGCATTTTGTCAAATACACCCATCCCCTTCTGGGCCTGCATCGCCTCTGGCTTGATTTGGATCTGGTCAGGATGGCGCCAGCCCAAAGAGGATGCTAGTCCCCCACTGTGCCACTGAAGACAGGGAACGAACCGAGCCCCTGTGCAGTATCAGAACCCTCCCGACTGTGCTGCTCCAAGCAGTAACTTGGGTGGGCTGGTCAGAGAACCGGTCCGGCTGGTCCCTCTCTACTGAGATCCTGAACAGAAAAACAGTAACTCCTCAAACATGACAATTTGCACACAATGACAACGGTCTTGAAAATCCTGGCACTGTGAGCAGCTTGTGATGATCTAGAAACAAACTAGCAAGACACATCCTCAGAGCACTTCCTCTTCGCTGATGTCAGTGGGAGAGAACAGACATTGCGCACAAAAAGGGTGCTGATGGCTCACCCCACATTCCAAGTGCAGCCCCAGCTGCAATGTCACTTTCGTACAAAGTCACATAGCAAGTTAAGTTCTACGGACAATTTTCACCAGCCTGCCTGCAGATACGGCTAGTCATTTTGTGGTACATCAATGACCCACTTTTCCAATTTACAGCATACATCTCTGCCGGGTCCTGACCTGACCTGACACATGACCAGCCTGGTACAAACTAGTAAAGCTTGATTCACACATGCAGGAGAATTAAGTGGCAGAACAGACACTGCCACTGCAGGCTGCAAGGGGTGAATTGTAGCTCTGAATATTCCTTTGCTCAAATCTTCCTGCAAAGAGAAAACTAGTACACTGGGGACAAAAATCACTGTGCTGGCTTTCTATTTTCAATGGGCTTATGATCTAGAGGAGCATTCCAAACTGTGACCCACCAACCTGAGTCAAACAGTTCAGTCCATTCAACCGCCTTATTCTCCCATGGGTCATTTCCTAGGGGCAAGTTATATAAGGGCAGGAGAGGTGTCTAATTAGGAAGTCACTTTGACCATCTATGACCATTTTCTCCAATGCCAACAGAAAACTCTCCAAAATGCGGGTCGGGTCGGGTCATGGTTTTCAAAGAGTAGCCCAAGACAGTCAGCCCATGCAGTCAAGATAAAACAGGGGGAAGAGCATGCAGCAAAAGGCCAGTGCAGTCAGACCAAATGTTCATATGATTTGTTCATTCACACCATGCTATGCCCAACAGCAGCGGGGGAGGGGGGGCAGAGAGCGGTTCAGACAGGTATCCATTTGGGCATTCCCAGGTTCATACATACCACAGGCCACTGCAAGGCCAGGGATTAGCCATGCCGCAAAGGCAGCAAGAATCGAGCTCGTGTGCACAACTGAGAGCAGGTGTAGTGGTTAGAGTATCAGATCTGGGACATCCACTTGCAAATCCCGCACCCCACCCCACCCCCGCCATGGAAGCTGGCTGGGTGACCTTGGGCCAGTCACACTCTCTCAGTCTAACTTATCTCCCCAGGCTGTTGTGAAATGGAGGACAGGAGAACAAAGGGAGCTTTTCTGAGTCCCCATTGGGGAGAAAAACAAAATAATGTATGAAATAAATCAAGTAATTAATTCCCAGCCCAATAATAATAAGCCTGGTTAACATTTATGAAGTCCTTCTAGCTGTGCACCACACTGCACATACAACACAAAGCGATGCGATGCAACCCATCGTGCAGGCCAAGTACATCGAGCAATTAGGAACAGTGCCACGGAGCGTTAATTCCGGTTTTCAGCCAAATGCCCGTTATTATGATGGGTGGGGCACATGCAGAGCTAGAAAAAGGCAGTGCAGCACCCTGAATGGATGAACTCACACCCAGCGTGCCCCCACCAAACTGAAGTTGGCTTGGGCAATTCCTAGAGATTTAGGGACAGTGCCTGGGGAGGGTTGAATTTGGGGGGGAGCAGAGCGCTCAGGAGGAATGTGACCCCCCAAGAGCTTACCCTCCGAATTTGCCATTTCCTCCAGGGGAACTGACCTCTATCCCCTGGAATTCGGTTGTAATTCTGGGAGAAATTCAGGCCCCACCCTGAGCTTGGCAAGCTCATACCTAGCCTACCTCACAGGGCTGCTGTGAAAATGCAACAGAGAAAGCCAGGAGGATGTACAACACAGTAACTTTATCACCTCACTGAAGCTTGGGGCGGGGGGGAGTCACCCTCGGGGCTGTGGCTTCCATTTGCTTGAAGCGGCACCCTTAAGAGCCAAGCCCACCCGCGCCTGCTCGGGCTCACGGTACAGCGTGGCCCACCCCTGAGAAACAGCGTTAGGCGGAATCAGATCTCCGTTGCCGCGCATGCAATGACTCAACCCGCCCCTGCGTCTCCGGCGCCTGGAAGCATGCCTCGATGCCCGCATCCCTGCACTGCCGCTCTCACAACAGCCCTGTAAGGCAGGCCGGGATTACGCTGCAGACGGGGGGGGGGCGGGCTAACGGGCCGGGCTTCCGAAGGAGCGCCTCGCCGGCCCGCGTCCGGCATTCGGACGTGCTGCCTAGAGCGGGGCTCTCTCTCGGGCCAGGCGGCAGGTCGGGGTCGGGGTCGGGGTCGCTCACCATGGCGAAGCCGGAGAGCAGCGCCGAGGTGCGGCTGGAGGCTTTCAGCTTGGCCCGGCTGAGGTAGAGCTTCCGCCAGGACAGGGCCTGCATGGAGTGCTCGTCGAGGCTCATGAGCGGCGGCGGCGGCGGCGCAGAGCCGGCAGAGGAGAGGAGGCGCGGCGCGGAGGGGCGCCCGGAGCCGGCCGGTCGGGGGGCGCCTGCTGCTGGTGCTGCTGCCTCCGCCGCGTCGCCGTCCCGCTGGCTGCCCCGCCGCTCCTCAGCACCCCATGGCGCCCGTCCGGTCCGCGCGGCACAGCTTCCCCGCTGCGCTCCGGCCGACTCTCTCGGAGCGCCTCCCCCGGGGCCGGGCCAGGACCGGATGCGGCCCGCTCGGAAGCTCCCCTTCCCGGCCGCCCCAGGCCGGCCCCTCGGCCCGCCCCCGAGGAAGCCGGAGCTGCCCGCCTCCGCGCGAAAGAGCGGCCCTGCGCGCTCGGACCGAGGCCAGCGCGCTGTGCCCGCAGCGCTCGAGAGCCGAACGCGAAGGTGGCGGCGGCCCGAGACAGTGGCCCAGGGCTAGCCTGCCTCTGGCTAGAGAGGCTCTAGGGGGCGGTCAGAACAACCGGCCGCGGGGAGACCGGGATCGCGCCTGCATTGCTTTCATTTTGCAGAGCGCGAGCCAGTCCAGCAGCCCCTCAAAGACCACGCGATTCCCAGGGCTTGAGCCTTCGAGGATCAAAGCTCCCGTCCTCAGATTTATTCAGAAGTAGCTTCAGATACATTTAGAAGCCACTTCTGTATGTAGCTGAGGAAGGGCGCTTTGACTTTCCGAAGCTCAAAGCCTGGAAATCTAGTTGGTCTTTAAGGTGCTACTTGAGCTTCTCTGCTGCAGACCAACACAGCTATCCACCGGGAACTAGTTTCATTTTTTTAAGACAATCAAGCTAGAGGCCATCATGAAAAATGAATTTGTGGAGAGATGGACTAGCTGTAAGCCCTCCCCCCTCTTATTTTTGCAAGGTCTTTGTGGATTTAATAACTGCACAGGAGGCAGAAAACCAACAGATGCACCTTTTCCTATACCTGTATGCTGAGGAAAACAGCATATATCTGTTGACTTTCTGGCTGGGCTCCTGGATATTTAAAAGTGGCACTGAGGGACAATGATTCAACAAATACAGTGCTTTTTTTGGGGGGGGGGGAGGCCAGGAGAAACTTCACCTGTTTGATCTCTACCTATAACCCAGCTGTAAAATATACTGCCCTGCCAGAAAAGAAAAAGCTGAAAACAGACTTGGGAGACCCGTCAGAGCAGAGAGGCATCTGGGTACGGTGCCGATCAATTTCCAAATGTCTCAAGCAGATAACAGGTTTAAAATTAAAATTGAGAAAAAGCAGCCAGTCATAAGGTAGCAAGTGGAAAACTTGCAGCACAATCCCAGCGAAGTCTACTCAGAAGTAAGTCATACTGTGTTCAATGGGACTTAACTTCCAGGTAAGTACATGTAGGATAGCAGTACATGTACATGTAGGATGGCAGTAAGTACATGTAGGATAGCTGCTGCGACAAAAGAGCTTCCAGGCAATTAGAGCACCTTAAAGATTCCCACCGTAGAACAGTCGAAGGGGGCTAGTATTGCAATCAAGGTGCCAATCGCCAGGCAGGGCCTGGAGTTCTGGAATTACAACTGATCACCGGATGACAGAGAAAACGACTGCTTTGCAGGGTAGACTCAATGACATCATACCTGCCGAGGTTCCCCCCCCCCATCCTCCCCAGGCTCCACCCCCAAATCTCCAGGAATTTCCCAACCCAGAGCTGGTACCCCTCCTGCCAATATAAGGCCCTGCCTTCTACTTCTGACAGCAGGTGTGTGTGGAACAGTGTAGCACCATGGTTAGAATGCTAACACAGGACTAAACCACAAGCCGTGCAGCAGACTGGGTGACTTAAGCAATAAAACTATTACCCTGACATACATCATTTCTCTCTCTCTCTGAAAAAACTGGGCCTGTTGCTTAGAGTCAGGAACTCAAGAGTGAACTAGATGGAATGCTATTGGCTCCTCAGGCCACCTGATCCCGGTCATGGGGAAAGCTGCAGTACACCCTCTGGCCTTCTGCACTGATGGCACCATTGAGCAACAGAGATAAAAAGGGAATTTCCTGTGCTTGCAAGTTACGTAAATAGCACAGAGCACCTGGGCTCTATAACCACTCCCTGGTTCAAGAGACACCGCCAGTGCACAACAAAAGCACTGTGGCTCCTTCGAAGTTAACTGTGACGATGCTGGTGGATTCGCATGTGACTAGGTATATATTTTTTTCTTCCTTCCCGTAATAGTACAACGTTTAGGACGTCCTCCATGGTGGGAAGTTTCCATTGAAGGAGTAAACAAGGGTGATCTACAGTGTCTTTGCAATGGTTCCTTTATTTCCAAATGTATGCATGTTCACCACTTGTTACAGAGTTCCATCATCAAACACATTCATCCAGTACCCACACAACTCTGCAACTATAATGATAATAATAAATAACCATGTGCTTATATACCGCTCTTCTGGACAGATTAGTGCCACGCTCAGCACGGTTAACAAAGTCAGTTATTATTATCCCCACAATAGAGCTGGGGTTGGGAGGAGTGGCTTACCTAAGGCCACCTGCAGAATTCATGGCAGTAGTGGGAGTTGGACCAGCAGAGTGGTGGCTCAGAGCCTAGTCACTTAACCACTATGCCACAGCACCTCTCTGCTTTCTAGCTCTGTCCTTCCTCCTCTAAGAAAATTAAGAGTTTGTCTCTATTGGAAGTGTAACTTGCCTTCCAGATGTGTAGAAATGTTCCCCATCAATCGCCTATCCACAAAGAAAAAGCCATTTCTCAAATGCGTACAACACAAGAGCACATCTCACAACTACATAATCATACATATGGGCACACGGGAGGACAAATTAATTATGAAATTAAGTGAGATTAAAGGCTACAAATGAAAGAACATGATTGCCAGAAACATCCTGGTTTCTATATGAATACAGTACAAACCAAAGAGGAGCCACCGCTGTTTGCAGTGGGAGAGTGACCCGTGAGCCTTGCAGAAACCCAGAGACAAGCCCTCTGTCAATAAACTGCGTTCCAGCTCTGAAGCCTTTTGCTCCCGCTGAACTCGCTCCACAGTCTGAGAACCTGAACATGAAGGGGCAGCTTGTACCTGAAAGCCACCAGCTTCCTACTGGGGAAAAAAATGTAGTTGCTCGTTAAAATCTTTATGCGTGCTGTAGCCATGGTTTTTGCAGGCAGGGTTGCTATACAATCCTGCTACTGTAGGACAGGGAGAAATGTGAAAGCCCTGCATTTGTGCAAAAGCTTCCTTGGCAACTGCAAGGAAGCAAAAGGAGCTGCAGAGCGAAAAAGGGCCATGTTAAAATCTCTTAAAGGCAGGGCTTTTTTTCAGCTGGAACGTCACGGAACAGAGTTCCGGCACCTCTTGAAAATGGTCACATGGCCGGCGGCCCCGCCCCCGATCTCCAGACAGAGGGGAGTTTAGATTGCCCTCTGCGCCTTGTGGTGCGGAGAGCAATCGAAACTCTCCTCTGTCTGGAGATCGGGGTGGGGCCACCGGCCATGTGACCATTTTAGTCAAGGGTGATTTAAACTTTAAAAAACTCCCCTTGTTCCAGCTGACCCAAAGTGACCTCATTGTGCAGTCCTGAGTTCCACCACCTCTTTTCCCAGAAAGAAAGCCCTGCTTTAAAGCATGTGGTGGTATCAAAGGGGGGGGGAGTCCTTTCTCAGGTGACATTGGGCGCCCAAGAAGGGGTGCCTTTGCCACTTTGCATCCTCCAACATGCAGCTCATAATCATTACAGTATGGCTTAGTAGTTAAAAGCGTCAGACTAGGAGTGACGATTCAGATCCTCAGCCATGAACTTCAATAGATGACCCTAGGTCCCTCACAGGGTTGTTGTGGGGATAACACTAGGGAGGGGAGTAACATACAATGAAAGCCAGTGTGGTATAGCAGTTAGAAGCTTGGACTAGGATCCAAGAGATCCAAGTTTGAATCCCCACTCTGCCATGGAAGCTTGCTGGGTGCCCGTGGGCCAGTCACACTCCGCTTTAACCTACCTCACAGGTTTGTTGTGAGGATAAAACTGAGGAAAGGAAAAAAAACATAGGCTGCTTTGGGTCCCTGTTGGGAAGAAAGGTGGCTTATAAATGAAATAAGTAACTATACATGCTGTCCTGAGTTCCTTAGGGGAAAATGTGAGATAAAAATGCCAGACATTATCCGTTGTTGGTTTTACAAACTCTTCCAGATCTCCACGGAAACCATAGAACATATGTATTTATTATTTGATTCCTATGCTGCCTTTTCCATCCAGAAAGATCCCCGCTCAGGAATCCGAAGGCTCTGAGAATATGTACATAAAAGAATAAGCCCTGGAACTTTGTTTTTACTTGCTGGGCCGGCCCATATATGTACCTTTTACACATCTGGAGAGCTCAGCCCCAAGGACCAGCTCTTGAAAATGTTCCCTGTCTGGTCACCTAGAGGCCATCTTAACTCCCTATAGGCAAGCAGACAAGTGGCTACTGACTATCCATAAGATAACAGTTTTGGAAGTCAAGGTCCCTGTGCATTCACATTCTCACTAACACCATTGGTGTGTGTGTGTGTGTGTGTGTGTGTGTGTTGCAATGCTCCATGCTAGGAATCAGTGCTGAATGTAAGGGGTTGGGTAGGCAGTCACTACCTCTGAGCATTCCCTCATGCACTGGTAGCGGCAAAGTTCTCCAGAAGTTGCACAGAGACATTCAAGGTCTCTAGGCCTACTGCAAAGTCAATTTGACTGAAGACATGCACACTACCTGCGGCTGGGCAAGATTTGGGTCCAGTAGAGCCTTAAAGACCAACCAGATTTCCAGGATATGAGCTTTTGAGAAGCAGAGCTTCCCTACCTGTGGCTAACTTTGAAAAGTGTCTAGAAATACCAACCAGTTCCAAGAGCGGTTGCTGGGCAGGACAAAGGTTTTGGAGAGAGAGAGCAAAAGAGTTAGATCCACAGACCCAACCCAGTGACACTGGCTTTACAAAAACCTCAGTTGGGGATGGGGCCGTGGTGGCAGAACGTGTGCCTGGCACGCAGAAGGTCCCAGGTTCAATCCCTGACACCACTAGTAGTGGATGTGAAAGACCTCTGCCTGAGGCCCTGGAGAAGCACCGCCAGTCTGAATAGACCATGTTGACCAATGGCTTGACTCAGGATAAAGCAGCTTCATGTGTTTACTTGGTTCCTTCTCAGTGGTTCTGTGGACCCAGTTTAAAGTGCTGGTTTTAACCCCTAAACTCCTGTGCAGTCTGACCTGGGATCCCTTCCCTTCTCCATATGAAGAAGCATTTCCTGCTCCATCTATGTGTCCTGTTTACAAACTTTTTATTAAAAAATGTATGCCAGATACTGGGGAGGTACACAGGTCCAGGCAGCACAGGGGGCTCTCTCCCCTCAACAACCCTGTTAGGGAAGTTAGGTTGAGGGGAAGTGACTGGCCCAATGTCACCCCCCCCCCCCCAATGAGCTTCATGGCCCAGTGAGCAGGGACTGAACCCTGGGACTACCCAGCCTGGTGCTCTAACCACTATGCAACACTGGCTCAACTGCATCAGAGTACTGCAGAGGGCTTAGGTGCAACTTCCAAAGCACATTACTGAAACAGTGCACTCAGTATCCCCAGGAACACTGCAGGGGATACTGAAGAATAAGATGGCCTCTCAGTCCAGGCACTCCTTGGTTTCAATCTGGCCTCTGCCACAATGTTCCCAGGCAGCTGTAGGCCAGCCCTCTTCCATCCCCAATGTGGGGACAGTATTGACCTACCTTAGAGGGCCATTGCAAGGATGGCAACAAGGTTATGCATGTAAACGAACACCGGCAGCACTCTGGAAATTCTCAGGTTTATAATGATGCGTCCAAGAGGACCTCTTAACACATTTGCACTGGCCCAAGTGCTGCTCATGCGGTCTACACAGCCAACGATGATCCCCAGGAGACCCAACAGGCTGCCTGCCGACCCATTATCTCAAGAGCCTTCACAACATCCCTTTAAAGCAGATCAGTATCATTGCATTGCAAATAGGGACGGCTAAGGCACAGAAGTCCATCTAGTGAGCTTGTGGTAGAGGACAGACTCCAAGTGGGTAACGTTCCGGCTTCAGGAGATGTTGGCACCAGCACAGCATGGCTGTGGTACAGTGGTGGGAGTGCCAGGCTACCCTTTGGGAGATCCATGTGCAAATCTTCCTGCTCTCCTACTGCAGACCTACGCGGCTGCCTACCTGAAACTATACAACGGAAAGCAAGCCACAGAAGGGCCAGGGAAGGCCCTCCAGAGGGCAGAGGCGCCCCTCCCAGCCAGAAGCAGCTCCCCGGCCGCCTGGCCCACGCGCAGCCCCCGCCGAGAAGAACGTCGCCCGGCCCGGCCGCGCTTCCCCGAAACGAACCCACGAGGCGAAAAGGCGATCGGGAGTCCCTGGACGAGGCTCTGCCTCTCCGAAAGAACGAAACCCCGCAAAGCGGCGAGGCTCCCGGGACGGCTGAATGCTTGGCGGGCCCCGCGCTTTCCGGACCGGCTGGCAGCTGCCCGGTTTGGGCTGCGCACCCCGGAGGAGGCGGTGGCGTCTGCTCGGCCGGGAGGCAAGCCGCCTGGCCCCGCCACTTCCTGGAGGCTTCAGGGTCTCTCTGCCGGCCGGCCGTCCAGCCAGCCCCCCCGCCCCCGCCCCCGCCCTAGCGTGTCGCCCGTTTTGGCGGCGCAGGAGCGGGCGGGCGGGCCGGGCTGAAGGGGCGCTCCCCCCCCCGCCTCCGGCCCTCGCCCGCCCCGCGGCCAGCCCTTTTCTCCCCCGATGCCCATCCCCCCCCCACACCAGCCCTTCTCCTCCGCGGCGCCTGCGTGCTGAAGCGCCGCCCGCGCACTCGTGACCCACCAGCACCCCCCAGGATGAGCACCCACTCGGAGGCGAGCCGGAGCGCCGCCGGGGGCCGGAGCCCGGCTCGCCCCCCCGGGCCCGCCCCGATGTTTACGTTCCGGGGACTCCCAGGACGCCTGCGCGGCCCCCCCGCCTGCAGCCGGGCTGGGCACTGAGCGCCCGCGGACTTGGCCCGAGAACGCCCCACGCAGCGGCGGCGGCGGCGGCAGCAGCAGCAGCGCCTCCGCTTCCGCCTCCTCCCCCCGCGCCCAACTCCGCCCCCCCGGCCCCAAAAAGTCCCGATTCCAAAATCGCCACAACAACAACAAATCCCAACACGAACTTTGCGGAGGCCCGGCGGGCCGGCGGGGGGAGGGCGGGAGGGCCGGCGCGGGGCTGGGCAGAGGCGCTCCATGTGCCCCCGGGGAGCCGGGCGGGGGGACGCGGGGACGCCCCCTCCGCGCGCTGCTGGCCGCCCCCGCCTTCGGGCCGAGCCCAGGAAGCGGCCGAACCTCGCCGGGCCCCGGGAGGAACTGTTGACAATTAAGAGATGAAACTCTTCAAAAGATGGAGGCAGAGAAGGACTCGGGAAGAAGGCTGGTGTGTAGGCGGCTCGGGCTCGGTGCCTGGCGGGGGGCGCGGGGAGGCGAAGCCCCGCGGGTCTCGCCGCGGCCGTTTGGGCGGGCAGGAGCCGGGGATGCCGAGCAGGGCGGGGGGCGTGGAGGGCCGGCTGCCGCGGGCGGGGCGGGGGCATTGTTCAAAGTGCCTGCCCGGGGCCCCCGGGCCCTAACGGGGGGCGGCTGGTGCATTGCAGCCCGAGGCTCGAGGGCTCCTGCGCTCGGTGCCTGCGGGAAAGCAGCGCGGCGCGACTTCGGAATCGCACATGCGGGCTGTTGCGCCGGGGACGCCGCAGCGATGCCCAGCCGCGCCGGCCTCTGTTGCTATGGGCGCCCCCCGCCCTCCTCCGTGGCCGGGTGGATGCCTGCCTGCCTGCCTGCCTGCGCGCCCCTCCCGGAGCCCGGGGCCGGCCGCTCCCGCCCGGAGGGTCGCCCCTGCGCCCGCTTTGTTACTTATTTGGGGCCGGGCCGCGATGCCCCGCGGGGCCCGGCCAGGGCGAGGAGGGCGCCTGGTTGCCGGGGGCGCGGAGCCCCCTCGCCCGAGTTACATAATGCGCCGTGTTTTTTAAAAGGCCGGCTTCCGGTGCGGCCGGGGAAACAGTTGGCTGCTGGCAATTCGGCAGGGCCGGCTGGCTGCAGGTTGCCGGGGGTGGCTCGGCCGCGCCACGCAGGGCGAAAACGCGCGTGGCCTCGGAGGGCGGCCCCCGGGCACGGCGTAGCTCGGCCACTCGCCCTCCTAGCCAGGTGAACTTGCAAGCCAAGTCCCGCGGAGTGCAGCGTGCTGACGCCTCGGATAAGCCGCTGTTCGCCAAGACATGAGCCAGACTTTTTTGCGCAACACTGACTCGCAAGCACGTCTGGATCCCCAACCTAAACCCGAGTCCCCTTCCCACGCGCCTGCGAATTTGGCTTTAAAGCGAGGCGTGGAAAGGAACCCGGAGTGGGCTCACTCCAGCAGCCGGCCCGCCCCCCCAAGGATTTGGAAATCTTGCGGCTTTTTATCCAAATTCACCATAAGTCTTGCCCGGCCTGATAGAAACAAGATAGGCCCGGCGGGGTCCGGGTTG
Organism: Eublepharis macularius; assembly: GCF_028583425.1. Classification (NCBI taxonomy): domain Eukaryota; kingdom Metazoa; phylum Chordata; class Lepidosauria; order Squamata; family Eublepharidae; genus Eublepharis; species Eublepharis macularius. Next base: position 69,688,726 of record NC_072802.1, on the reverse strand, counting down.
GGGAGACCCCGCCTGCCTTTTTGCTTAATGATCAAAACCCTGAATGTTTGCAAATGACAAGAAAAAAAGGTGGGGGTGTTTTACCGCTTTCCAACGAAATTCTTCTTTCTGCACGTGTGTATGTGGCCGGTCCCGTAGCGATCAATTGGTAGGAGGCTATATGACGAAAACGAAGACCTTTCCGACGTGGAAGAAATTGTCAGCATCCGGAGTTTCAATCTGGAGGAGAAATTAAGGAGCAAAATGTATCGCGGGGATTTCGTTCGGCCCATGGAGGGGAAAGGTACGGATGGCCGCCGGGCCCGGGGCGGGAGGGCGCCTGGTTTCCCGCCGGCCTCGGGGAACCCGACGGCTTCTTGCGCGCCAGTCGCCGGGCGAGCTTCGTATTTCCCGCCAGCATCCCCCATTCCAGGGGATCCGATGACGAAGCCGCGGGGCCGTGCAGGAGGCTGGGCGTGAATGGGGGATTCCCACCCGGAGCGCTTGGCCGGCCCAGCAGCCTCCTGCAGGCGGTGCGGCGCCTGTGCGGGGCAAGGGAGCGTGGCCAGCCGGCCCTAAGGCGCTCCCCGCTGCCTCTTTGGACCGGAATCGGTTGCGCAGCTGCTGGCCCAGTGCTTGGCGGGTCTTGCCCCGCTGCCTTCTCCCTGCTTCTGGGTGACCCCGCTGGGCCTTCCCCAGCATTTGCAGCCCACTGCAAGCCATGAGTTAGTTTGGAATATATAGAAGGGGGGAGGAGTATTGCACTAGGTACATAATCATTTGTATACAATTATTGGGTTAAGTGATCAGCCTGCCTAGATGAGTGAAACATAGAGCAAGGTCCATAAGCTCCCTTTATCCTTCTTGCTCCAAGTCCCTAGGGCTGTGTGATACTGTAGAAGCGATTTTCCTTTGCTGCCACATTAAATTCGTAGGTTTCCGAGTTTTTTTCTTCGGAAGCCATCCTCTTTGGTGGTATGTCTCATGCTTGATCTTTTTGCCCTATTGAATGTCCCTTGAGCAGTTTGAATTCGATTTTTAAAATTGATTTAATTATGGCTGGCCAACTAGGGTTTTTAGTTGATGGATTATCTGCCTTTTAACTAATTGGCCCCTTCAGACAAAATGTTACCAAATCTCAGTGAAGTTGCCTTTTTAGTATTAAGGGGGGGATGGTGGGGGAGTGACCAGTGTTTAAATAATTGTTTAACCTATGAAGCTCTCTGAATGATCTTGAGCCAGTCTCCATCTTTCAGCATAGCCTACTTTATAGGGTTGTTGAGAGGATAAAATGGGAAGGTCAGGATAAAAATGTATTTAAGAAACAAGCTAAAAATATGTAAGATGGAAGGATGTAGAAGATCATTTTCAGTGTAATAAATTTAACAGCTACTATTTTTTGTTACAAGGAAATGCCATTTTAATCTCCCCCCTTATCCTTTTTACAGTAATAAAGAGAATCCATAATCCCTTCACAAGCTATTTAAAATTCACTCTTAATAATGCAAACTTTCATTTAATTCCTTTCAGTTACATTCATTGGTTAAAAGGCAGGGTGATTAGTCAACTGTAAAACATTTTTAACTGATTTTCTTTATAATGATGCATTTTTTTCTGTTTGATTAACAATAAACATCCATTAATAAAGATGTATGGAAGCATGGGTGGGTCACTGTAGTCAAATTTTATGTGTGACAGGAGGAAGAAGAATGTAGTATTGTTTGTAAAAACCTAGTTCCAAAGGAGACTCTTGTTTCCCCCCTCCCCTCTTCATTTTCATCCAGATTTCACTTTTGAGTATGTGCAGCGAGAGGCTCTCCGAGTCCCCCTCGTCTTCAGAAGTAAGGATGGACTGGGAATTAAGTAAGGCAGTGCTCTTAATGTCTCGTTCTACTTATTTATTTAAATGGGAATGCTAGATTGTGCATATTAAAGACTCAGCAAAACACTCTACTCCATCCCCAGCTTCCAAACGTCGTTTTGACTAATCCTTCGTGTCATGTGTGGAAGATGCACAGGTGCTGGCTTTGGTGAATCTCCAAAGCTTAGGGCCCATCATCGGTGAGGGCTCTCTTTAGCCCATGGACTAGTAGTTTGTTCAGCTCCGAGAGTCAGGAGGGAGGATACTTATAGTGCAATCCTGTCTAAGTTTATCAAAATCAATAGGTTTAGGCTGGAGTAACTTTGCTTAGGATGGCGCTGTTAATGAGTTAGGATGGTTAATGAGTTAGGATTTTTAGAGTGGATTCCTGCTTGTTCCTTTACAAATTGTCCTATCTATGCACTTCTGACAGACGTGATTTCTATTGCCTCTGCAACAGATGGAAGAAAAAGCTGCATCTTGTTATGAACTAGGGCCCTTTAGGGGTTTGGGACTGAGCTGTGATTCTAGTGATCATGGGTTCAAATCTTCCCTCTGCCACAAACTCATTAAATGATATTGGGCAACCTTCTCTCAGCCTATCATTTACTGGACGAGGCTAATAACAAGTTACAACCAAGTTACCCTGCAGAGTTGTAGGAATTAATGTAAAATCCTTTGAGTGTTACAAAAAGTGCTGTGTCGATCCTGTATTACCATAAAAGTACTATCATATTCTTTCTTTGCTTCTACTGCTCCAAATCCATGCAATTATTTATACTGCAGTTGATCAGTATAAGAAAGAGGGAAAATGAATTCCTTATTCTGTTGACCTGTGGAACTCATTGCTACAGCATAGCAACATAAAACAACTTTTGAAAATGCATGCATGATTATTTGGAATATGGATGGGTCTATGACTACTGGCCATGATAGCTTGAACTGCAGCCTCTGCGTTCCAAGATGGTTGGCTTCTTTACCCAGCAGATTTGGGAAACTAATGCTCAGCTTATTGCCTTCCCTGTGGCATTTTGCCAGCCCCGTCAGAGATGGAATGCTGTGCAAGATTGCTCTGACCCAAGGCAGCACTTCTTGCATTAATTTCCCCTCATCTGTTCTCTTCTCAGCTCCCTGAATTCCGTTGTCCTAATTGATCTGCTGATAGTACTTAATGTGATTTCCCTCCCCCCCCTTGTTAATTGCAGGATGCCAGACCCAGATTTCACGGTGCGAGATGTGAAACTCCTCGTGGGTAAGTTCTCAGATTTGCTGAAATGTAGAGATGGCGCAGCTTGTGCTTTCAAACGAATCTCTGTTGCAGAAACATCCAAAAGCATTGGGATGTTTGCATATACTTGACAGAAGCTTTGCAAACACATCTAAAGAAAAATGCTCATCTAAAATATTCTTGCTAGCTTGCCTGATCACAAATCCTTGTGTTAAGTAATTTTGTCTTCATTCAAAGGCAGGCTACCTTATAATATTTGGATACTAGCGACAAACAATGGGAGACAGCGGTCACCTCCAGGCCTGCCCGTTTGGAATCTGGCTGGCCTCTAGGGGAAATAGGATCCTGGACCTAGCCTGACCTTCCTGGCTCTTCTTCTCTACTTAATTGTTTAACATTAAAAGAACAACACTTTCCAATTGGCATATGTGGTTTTTCCTGGTCACCTGCTAACAATATTTACTCGCTGTGAGCGAATAGCTGTTTAGAAACTGACCTTCTGATATTTTTCACTCATGTAGCCAGGGCTTTTTTTCAGCTGGAATGCAGTGGAACGGAGTTCTGGAACCTCTTGAAAATAATCACATGGCTGGTGGTCCTGCCCCCTTATCTCCAGACAGAGGGGAGTTTATGCCACGGCACGGAGGGCAATCTAAACTCCCCTCTGTCTGGAGATCAGGGGGCGGGGCCACCAGCCATGTGACCATTTTCTCTGAGGGCAACCCTCTGAGTTCCACCACCTCTTTTCCCAGAAAAAAAGCCCTGCACGTAGCTGCTGTTCTTCTGCTAAGCAGAGGCTGGAGCAGAGATTGGCAGCGTTCTTGACCAAAGTGACAAAAATCCTGTGAAACTTTAGCTTCTCTGTAGTGTGATGTAGAGACTGAAGTTTACTAGCCATGGATGAATGTGTCAGATAGCTGCAGATTCTGGGAATGCATTTTGGAGTAGAAAAAGGAGGATTTTGTAGCCACAGGGACTTGACCGAAAGCCATGCATATGCTAAATAGCGACAGGTATGGATCAACATGTTTCCTATACCAGAGAGGAGACAGCAAAAAATTGGCCAGAGGCCACAGATATTTTCACTGTGGCTACGTTTTTCATATGGTAAGGTAGTGAAATTTTCCCAGACGGAGTTGTCATCGGTGATTGGTTGTTGAACAGCTTTTTGTTGTCTTAAAAGAAAAAGCGCTTTGCTGATAACTCCTTGAGCTGTGAACGTCCTAAATGTATCAGTTATGTATAGGGTACCAGAAGAAGGAGAAGCTGTCCCAAGAATGTCTGGATTCTGCAATTTCTGTAATCCCACATATAATTGCATGTTGCGTATGTTTTTTGTGCTACCAATTGAGAAGGAACAAGTAACAATTAGGGGATATTGAAGCCTTGCTTCCCGAGTCCAAGAAATCCCTCTTGCTCTGCCAGCCCACCGCCTTTTCACCAGGTATTTCCCACATATCATTTTAGCCATAATCTCTAGAAACTTGACTTTAAGAAGACATAAATGCTGAAATTTTCAGAAAACCTGGCCTGTGCCCAGCACTGTGTTCTGTCTGCATGTGTGCATTGTGATTGCAAAATACGCTGCCCTGGTTATACATTGCTACTTACAGCAGCGTGACTGTTGCATTGTGGGGGCTGATGCTGTGATGCAGCAGTGGGTGTTTCTATGTAGCACCATCAGTGGAGACTGCCGTTACAGAGGGCATGAAGACAGTTCACTGCCCCGGATCTTGCAACCTAAAATTTAAGACAGGGAAAACTACTGTGGTGGGGAGGGGGGACAAGTGGAGATGGTGATAAACAGGGAAGAATTAGGTTTTATTCCTGTTACATGAACTTAGGCTCTGTTTCAGAGTTCTTAGCTGTGCTGGGGCAAAGGCTTTGTAAAAGAGATGGGGCTAAGCTGATGGCATAGTTTCCCTTCAGGGGCATGAAGGCAGGTGATCTTGAACCTGACCTTTGCTACACCACAGCATCACCACGGCTGGTGTTAGTGGGTGGTATTGCAGTTTCCAGCCCTGCAGGGATTAGGGGACAGATGAAACCTATAGAGCGCCATCTGGCACCCAAAGTCCACCCGGCTGCTTGGTCTTCAAGCTTCTGTACTACACAGTGGCCCATCTGTTGGTCTCCAGGCCTTCTCTGTTTACAGATAATTACCAGAGGCATTGGGTGTGGCAAGTGAGCCTAGTTTCTGGGCTCCTTTGCCCTTCTGCAGCCAACATACACACCAAGGAGTATGTTGGGGGGGCATTCATTTTGAAAAATGTTGCTCACTGGATATCACCCTGTAGAGACTGACTTTTAAAACTTTAGACAATAGCTTAATTTCAGGTGTTTTTAGATTGTATATGATCGGTGAAGTGATTCTGAGCCCAACCGTTATTAGAAATGGTGGAATAAAAACAGAACTAGATGGGTAGCTGTGTTAGTCTGTCTGTAGCAGTAGAAAAGGGCAAGAGTTCAGTAGCACCTATAAGACAAACAAAATTTGTAGTAGGGTATGAGCTTTTGTGAGTCACAACTCAGTCTATCTGAAGAAGTGAGCTGCAACTCGCAAAAGCTCCTACCCGACCATAAGTTTTGTTAGTCTTATAGGTGTTACTGAACTCTTGCCCTTTTCTACTGCTAAAAATAGAACTGTTTACTAGGAAGTTCCAGAGCTCATCAAAGGAAGACTCAGATTGCTGTAGCTTTAACAACCAACAAGGTGTCCTGAGTTCTCCTTTGTGGATGTGAAAGATACTGTGACCCGGCTGCTGTTTCCAGAACAGCTACGAGCATCTCTGGAGAAGGGTGCGGGTGCATTTTGCCCACTTCTCATCTACGTTTCCTTTGGTGCCATTTCAACATCGAAACCTCATCCTTGGAAATGAGATGTAGTTTATGAACTTGAACTTGTCTCCTTCTGAGTCACACCATTGGTCCCTGTAGACCAATAGAGAGCAAGTTTCAAGTCCAGCAGCACTTTAAAGAGTTAACCCTGGAAACTATGAAGAGTTACATGGAAACTCTTTGTCTTTAAGGTTCTGCTGGACTCAAACCTTGCTCATCTGGTGCAAATTAACATGGCTGTGCACCTGAATCTAGCCCAATAGGGTCCATACCTCTCCAGGGTCTTAGGCACAGCAGGGTCTGTCCCTCTATCTGCTGCCTAGCATCATTTAATGGGAGAAGCCAGCCAGAGACAAAAACTAGGGCCTTCTGTGTGCAAAGCTTGGGCTCCACTGCTGAGTCTGATGGCCAAATATGCATGTTGACAAGCAGGTAAATTTCACAATATTGAGAGCTTTTGTGGTGTTGCAGTTAAAGTGCTGGGCTAGAGAGACCTGGGCTGTGCTCTTTTGGAATATAAGTGGCATAAAGAAAATGAAGTGGTATAAACAACCCAATCAACAGCACTCTAATAGACAATGAAAGATGTGAAAGGATCTCACAGGCAACATACAAGAGCAAAACAAAAAAAAGGGCACCTTTGTCCCTCCCTGGCAGCCACACACGGGAGTATGTTGGGGCTTTCTAGGACCCACACTCAATTCAAGCACAATAACCACACTTAAATGGGCCCAGCCTGTACAGTGAGTGAATGGAGCAAGCTCCATAAAACAGGTCCCAAAATGTTCTGCATTGTATAGGGTATATGTAGCAGCAGATACACAGGGGTTGTTCATCAGGGCCAGTGGTGTGGAAAGGGCTTCCTCAAAGTAGGGAGCTTGCAAGCCACTTGACTAGATGGAGCTCGGACTGCAAACCTGATCCTATATGAAGTCTGTTCTAAAAAATCCTGAGCTAAGACAGTTCTGCAAAGACAATCCCGTGCCCTCTGTACGTTATTTCAGCTGAGCAAATGTGCACGATTTCTCTTGCTTTGCATAATATTCTGCTGTTTCCTACTATTTTGTACTATTGATTGGAAATTGATTTGGTAGTCCGAGGTGAGGAGGGATCGATGTGAGGACCCTGATTACAGGACTGTGTCATATAAGAAATAGCACAGAGAGAGAGCTTGTTACGGATAGAGACTAAATGCTACGCTATTGGATGCTGTCTGCTGATATAGATATGTGCCTGTTAGGGAGTTTCCACTCTGCTAAACCTGCCATGGAAATTAGTTGTGCTTTGTTTCAGATAGATTTCATCTCTGTGCTTGCCTTTAAATTTTTTTTTGCTACCACTCCCTATTCTGTTTCTCTGAATGTCCTAACTGTTGATCATTATTGCACTTTGTTCAGAGAATGTCATAGCTGTTGTGATTATATTGTATTGTCACTTGCAGTGTTGTAATCTGCCTTGAATCTCAGTGAGAACGGTGGACTATAAATAAATAAATAAAATCTTGCCCCAACCCTTTAGGACCTTTTTCTCCCTGACCTTCTGGCGTATGAGATTTCCGCCAGCATTGCTCTCATACTTCACAAACAATAAGGGCCAGAAACTTGATGTTTTGGGTTTGTTTTTTCCAGTAATCGCATTCAGGAAATCGCATTCTGAGCTTAATTCCAAGATCTGTGCATTTTGTTACTATTTTTGCAGAATCGTATTTTATCAGAATGCTGGCTGTGTGACTTTTAAAAATTTGACAAGCAGCTGGTACTACACAGTTGGGCTACTGCAATCCTTGTTCTCCTGGCATGTCCAGAGAGGGCAGGTGGTGCCCACCCATTGGCTGAACTCTGCAAAACAGATCCTTATATTCTTATCAGCAGACTTTTATCTTGCTTTCTTCCGTCTTTAAAATAAAAGGGTACATTTCTGGCTGCTTGTGAGTTCCTTGCATACAGCGTGTAGTTTCAGAGGAGAAAAAAAAGAGAATCGGCGTCTTATCCTAGCCTCCCCCTCATTCAGACAGACCCTGGCTCAGCTGGTTCTATGGCCCTTTCGCCATTGTTTGTTGGTACTAAAAAAAGCGGAGCTAAGAAATGTCAGAGCGTTTCAATGGAGAAAGTGAGGTCGCTTCTCTCTCCATTGTGATTATGTTACTACAGTGTGTTTTACAAAGAGTAGAAGGGAAGTTGCAACAGAATAATAGAGAAATCAGGTGCAGAAAAAGCTTTTTAAAAAAAATTAAAAGAAGCATTTGAGTATCTTGACTACATAGGAAAGATTTAAATGTTTACTGGTATTTCTCAGATGTCTCTTCTTAAACAAGCTGAAGGTAACTTGCATAAGTACTGAAACAGCACAATTAAAATATTTAGAAATGAGAGTACCAAATTATTAGGCATCAGTCCAGAGATAGCAATTTAAGAGCTGAGATGTGTCGGAATGAAAGTAGAAATAGAAACAAATACATTTTGTGGAGGATAAAGCTTGAGAGAAGTAGACCTATGAGTTTCTGTTTGAGGGACTGTCGCACAATGGGTGCACTATTAAAAAATGCTCTTTGCTGTTCAGCCACAGATCAGACTTTTCTAAAGAGGCTTTGATGAGCAGGGAATTATCTTCAGATCTGAGAGTCTGGGGAACAATGTGTTGTGCAGGGGTTCTCCAAGCTCAGAAAAATAAACCCAAATCCTGTTTGTTGTAAAATTGAGGTGTGTATGTGTGTAGATTTTCCAGTCAAAGTTCAGATAATTTCCATTCTGTGCAGCGTGTGAAGGGTTTTGTTTTTAATTGGCATTGTGCTTTTCCTCCTAAGAACTCAGAATGGAACGAACCCCAGATGCACCACTCTATCCTCTCACACAACCCTGCGAGATAGTATAGGCTAAAAGAAAATGACGTGCCCATAACGACGGAGTGAGCTTTGTGGCTGAGAGGGAGTTTGGACCTGAGTCCAGATTTCACTCTCTGTTGTCTGCTTTCTCCCAGCCCTTCCAGGTCTTTGGCTTAGCTGCGGCTTTCTGCCAGGACGTCTGTCAGGCTTGGCAGGCCTCTTGTGTGGTCTCCCTTTTTTGCTTTTAGGATCTCTTTTATGAGCTCGGCACTTCTGTGTCGGCGACTGCAGTGAGAGGCTAATGGAGCTGGCAGTGACCTCTTGTCATCTTTTCTCTTCAGGAAGGGAGCTTTACGGTTTTCTCTTTCCCAGTGCCAGACAAGGTCCTCTGTAGATACCTCGGGCCTGATCCACGTGCCAAGCACGCAGGATGCTGTGAAAACCTTGGAGGGGAGGGAGCTTGGCTGGTGAATCACTTTCTAAATATAGTAATTAGGACAGCTCCGTCTGCCCTGAGAAATCTTCTCTGTTTTTACTGCTGCAGGCCCCAAATTGAGCTTCTCTAGTTACACATGGAGCAGGCAGAGCTGCCTCTTATTACAGCTTTTTAAAAAAAAAATACTTGGTTTTTCATCCTGGCGCTCAACATGCTGTATGTGGATCAGAAGGGTGCTCCAGGGGCACCCCCATCCAGGCACTGCCCAGACCAAGGCCTTGCATAGCTTCAGCTAGGTTCCTCCCAGCCATACTTGGGTTTCATTTCAGAGCTTATCTTTGCCCTTTTTTCCTCCGTGGCTTTTAGAACATTCCTGAAATAAACCTTTTCTGCATGCACGTCTGGTCATTTAGGGAAGAATTGTGGCTTAGTGGTGGGGCACTTGCTTGTCACATGAGAGGGTCCCAAGGTCAGTCCTCGGCATCTCTGTTGATCTCTGGAAGCAGGTGCTGGGCGAGATCAGTTTCAGATGTCTGCAGCAAAACCTGGGTTTGTTGCAGCAGACTGGGCATTGTGCTGTGTTATGCTGAAACGCACTTGTTGGGTCTTCTGGTGGCCCTGATTGAACTGAGACTATGACATGGAAAAACACCTTCACTCCTCTCCAGATGGTGTGGAGGTGTAGGAGTTAGAATGTTAAGACTAGGATCGGGAAGAGCCAGGTTCAAATCCTCACTCTGCCATGGAGCTCAGAGGTCACAGTGGACCAGCCACGCTCTCTTGAAGTAATGTACTTTCCAGGGGTGATTTGAGCATAAATTGAAGGCACAGAGGAGCTATGACTTAATGGTATAGTGGTGGAGAGTGACCTCAAGTCAAAGCTGACTTATGGCAACCCCTGGCGGGATTGTCATGGCAAGAGGCGGTTTGCCATTGCCTGCCTCTGCAACCCTGGTCTTTGTTGGATGTTTCTCTTCCAATTACTGCTAAAAGCCGACCCTGCTTAGCCGTCTGTGATCTGACGAGATCAATCTCACCTGGGCTATCAAGGTCAGGGTGGCTTAATGGTATAGTATCTGCTATATCTATTTGGGTATGCATCCTAAGCAACTTACAGCATCATATGCCGCTCCTGCGTTTTATCCTCAAGAGCTGAAAGAGAGCGCTGAAAGAGAATGACTGGCCCAAGTCATCCAGCAAGCTTCCAAAGCAGAGTGGGGGATTTGAACCAGGCTTTCCCAGATCCTACTTTAACATTAACCGCTACACCTGCTGGCTCTCTGCTAGGAGATGTTTGGAAAGATAATTCTCAGGCTGCAACCCGGGATGCTGTTAACAAAGGAAACTACTGAGTTAGATGGGCCAGTGGTCTGACTTGCTGTGTCTCTGCCATTTCCCCAGCAGTTTTTGGTCTGCAACTCCCTTGACAATTCTTACCTCATGTTATCCTAAATTATTACATGGAGGCCACAAAAGGTCTGCAAAGCGGGGAACTTTCCTACTCGCATCTAATTTATGCTGGCCACTTGCAGTGCCCTGAGCCTAGAGCTTTGTACGGATCAGCTTGGGCGAGAGGTACCAGTGATAGGGGGCCTTCAGGCAGCTGGCCCTGCTGTTCAGATCTCAGGCTGCAGTGGCTACAGAGTGCTTGTGGAGTGGATGCTCTGTTGCTGGGAGTTGTGGTTAAAGACACGTGCTGCCTTCTGTGAAAGTAAAGCAATGCAATCCATCTACTAAAATGCCAGTCTTTACATAACCCAGGGCTGTTGGATGTTAACTAGCTGGAAGAACTTCCACACAAATAATTCCTTTTTTTTTCTTTACAAAAAAAGGAATGAGTCAAATATTCCTCTTCTAGTAAATCTCCTTCATGGTTAGTTGGAAGTGCAGCTATGGTCTCTTGCATCTGGCCTTGTATTATAGATCCAGAGGAGTTAGCCATGTTAGTCTGTAGTAGCAAAATCAAAAAGAGTCCAGTAGCACCTTTAAGACTAACCAATTTTATTGTAGCATAAGCTTTCGAGAATCACAGTTCTCTTCGTCAGATGCATGGAGGGCAAAAAGAAACTGGTCAGATATAGATGCAAACAGTTCCTTCTGATATCTCCATATCAGAAGGAGCTGTTTGCATCTACTCCGCCCTCCCTTCTCCTCCTCTATATCTGACCAGTTTCTTTTTGCCCTCCATGCATCTGACGAAGAGAACTGTGATTCTCGAAAGCTTATGCTACAATAAAATTGGTTAGTCTTAAAGGTGCTACTGGACTCTTTTTGATTTTGTCCTTGTATTGCATCCAGTTTTCTTTTCGGTGACAAGGTTCCTTGTAAAGTTTAAAATGCGATGAGGAGGCCTGGCAGGCCTTGGGTTCTGACCCACGCACAGGTGGCGAATTGGCCCATTTAAAAATGGCAGCAGCGTCACAGTTGCCCAGGTGATGAGGTATGGCTGGTGGTATCTAGATCGGGCGACATCTGTATGGCCTCTTGTGTTGCAAAGCAGCTCTCTGCCAGCTGCTGTGGCACCATCCCAAGAGATACAGATACTTTTGCCAGCTGGCTGGCTTGAAAGGCTGAGCGGGTGTGTCTTTGGCCCCCTTCATTCTGCCCTTAAATAAGCTGGTGCAGGCCTTGGATGGTTAGCCAGGAGCCAGGGGTTGTGTGTTGGTCTTTTGGCCAGTGGATAGATCCTCACATAGCCAAGCAAACATGGTCTGAATCAGGGCTTTTTTTTCAGCTGGAACGTGGTGGAACGGAGTTCCGGAACCTCTTGAAAATGGTCACATGGCTGGTGGCCCCTCCCCCTGATCTCCAAACAGAGGGGAGTTTAGATTGCCCTCTGTGCTGCTGGAGCGGCGCGGAGGGCAATCTAAACTCCCCTCTGGAGATCAGGGGGCGGGGCTACCAGCCATGTGACCATTTTCTCCGAGGGCAACCCACTGAGTTCCACCACCTCTTTTCCCAGAAAAAAAGCCCTGGTCTGAATTATGCTTTTCTGAAACCTCAGAGACAGGCCTGAGTGACAGGGCTGAGTAGGATCTCATTGCATCCTTCTATAAGGTCGCCAACTTTGGCTTGGGAAATTCCTGGAGATTTGGGGGCAGTACCTGAGGAGCATGGAGTTTAGGAAGGGGGAGGGAACTTAGTAGGATGTGGTGCTGTGGCCTCTGAAGGTGCCATTTCCTCCAGCAGATAATGATCTGTGTAGTTGGGAGATAAGATGCAATTCCAAGAGAACTTCAAGTTTTGCCCGGAGGTTGGTAATTCTCCCCTTGGATCACCTGATCTCTGCTGGATAGGAAGTTTCTTTGTTATTTTTGTCTGCCTTTCTCACTGAGATGCAAGGTGGATTACATCGTGTAAGTCAATATGATCAACGGCTGGGACATTCAACAAATACAATAGGGTATGGATTGTAGACATTTGAAAACAAGCATAGATCCAAATACAGATATGAAATACTGCAGAAACAAAACATAAGTAATTTGACATGAACGTATTATACAATATGGAAACTCCCAGTAGGAGCATATCTTCTCCAACAGATAGTACCCAGTAGTATAGTCTTCAGGCCCTGTACCTTTACCAAGCCATCTGTCTCATCCATTTCTTACAGCACAGGCCTATTACTTGAGTAAAAAGTCCGCAAAAATACTTCAGATTAGCATTGTTTGAAGAAAGCCAGGAGACTGAGAGCTTTCCTGACCTCTTCAGACAGGCCACTCCTTAAGGTGTCTTCCGTCAGAGAGAATGCAGTTGTATGGGCAGCAGTTGATATTGCCCATTTTCAGGGTGGTAACTGCAGAAGGTTTTGTTCAGATGAGCAAAGCTGCCATGGCGGAACATAGGAAAAGAGGTGGACCTGCAGATATGAGGGGCCAAGGCCATGAAAGCCTTTGTGTGTAATAGCCAAAACTTTGAATTGACCCTGGTAACCGATGGGTAGCCACTGGAGTGATTGCAGAATTGGAATAATATACATGCTCCGCCTAGTTTCTGGTAATAATTGAGCTGCATTGTGTTGTACTATCTGGAGGCCTATGTAGACTAGACTATGCAGACTATGCATTACAGGAGACTAGTCTTGATGTTACCATAGTGTGAATCTCTGTGGCCTGACCAGCCCTTTCAAGGTAGGAGGTTATCTTCCAGGCTAGTTGGAATTGGGAGAAGGTTTTTTTGCCGCTACTCTGGCAGCAATGCTGGATCTACTAGAACCTCATGGCTCTTAACTAAGTCTGCAAGGGTCAACTGAACCTTGTTGAAAGTGGGAAGCACATTGTTCTTCAAGATTTCCACCTTCCCAACCAGCATCATTTCCATTTTGTCTGGGTTCAGGTTCAGTTTGTTTGCTTTCAGCCATTTGACCACAACTGTCAGGCAGTGACTTAGGACCTCTACTGCATCACCAGGGGATTCGGATAGTGAGATATAGAGCTGGGTATCATCAGCATATTGATGATCTCCAATTCCAAAGTTATGAATGATTTCTATTGAGGGATTTACATACGGGTTGAATAACTTGAGGGATAAGATTTTGCTCTATGGAACCCTACAAGATAATTCCCACACAGAAGATGGCTGGTCTCCAATGGCAGTCCTTTGAGTCTGTTCCATGAGGAACTATTTAAGCCAGTCTAAGGCACATTCCCTGATACCTATTTCTGGTTCCAAATTGGCTCAGTAGGATGGCTTGATCTACTGTATCAAAGAGTGCAGATAGATCCAGAAGGAGCAGCAAAGAAGCATGGCCTTTGTCTACATTCAAACAGAGATCATCACCTAAAGCCACCAGAGCCATCTCTATTCCATAACCGGTATACAAATTACCTAAGAAGGCCTGGAGTTGGTCAGCTATTGCTCTCTCAATCACTTCGCTCAGAAAGAACACGTTGTAGTTATTTCCAGGCTACCAGCAGTGTGGTACTGCTACATGGTTCAAACCAGTCCAGAGGTTCCTGCTACGTGCAAGTTTCCATAGTGACACAGGGAGAAAGGTGCTGGCTCCTCGCTGCTTGAGTCCCAGCTTTGAAGCAGTTAGTATCTTAGTGGCGAGCGCACTAGAGCCAGTCTCCTTCAGCCAAGATTCCTCAGTCCCAGATCCAACCTACCTTTGCCTGCTTCTCCCCTTATTTTTCTACTCTTCCTGTAGATTTTATCTGTAGCTCTGCCCATGAAACCTATCCACTTCCCAGTCAGATTCACTGAAAAAATCCCCCTTCTAACATCAGCTAGCCAAACACCAGACATCCTCCTTGGGGTACACCTGCCTGCCAACTTTCCTTCTGACATCTTAGCAGTCGTATTGGCTCAGAAAAGAAACCTTGTTTCTGTGTTTCAACCATTTCACAGGTTATGGTCTAAGAGTATACAAACACAGTAACGTTTGAAGAAGCTGTAGGTACTTACGTCCCTACAGTGGTGCATGCTTGCTGGTTAACTGCAGTCAGCTGCCCATGTGGTGGAAGGGAATAGTTTGTCATGGGTGATTCAGACATGGCAGCATGAACCCTTAATTCATAACATCTGAAGCATTCCTTGGAAGTACGCCCATGCCTTTCTTCTCAGGTTAATACCGAGTTCATTTTAGAGAGGGCAGCTTGACCCAATGACATCACCTGGATTTTAGAAGCAACGAAAGGGGTTGGGGTTGTTTCGTGATACTGGCTGTGATTTTGCTGTCAGGGAAAGAGGCTAAAAGGGCCTTGCTGAGAAAAGAGAGGATTGGCATCGCTATAAATCAGTAGGTTGTCTTGGAATGCTTTTCAAAATCACTTCCTGGCTGTAATGAAAACCAGTTTGCTCAGCTGCGCTCATAATTGTAAAGAGCTGCACAAGGCAAGTTCAAAGCATTTAAGGTAGGAATATGAGAGGTGACTCATCTAAAGCTTGTTTTCGTAGCAGTTTTTGTATATTAAGAAACACTCAAAAAGGGTAGAAGTCTAAGGATTGACTATGCTGATCTGAGCCCTCCCCCCTCACTAGGAGTATAAGCATAGTCCTCCTGGATCAGTCCAAAGGTCCATCAAGTCTAGCTTGTTTTTGGTAGTGATAAGCCAGATACCCCCAGATGGCCCCCGAGTTTTGCCCTCTCTCCACACAACTGGTATGGAGAGGTACACTCCCTCTGAACATGGAGGGTCCATTTAGTCCTTGTGGCTAATAGCCATTGCTGGCTCTGCTCTTCATGAATTTGTCTAACCCCCTTTTAAAGTTATCTAAGCTAGTGACCATTGCTACATCCTGTGGCAGTGAGTTCCTCAAGTTAATGATGTGTTGTGCACATAAGTACTTTTCTTTGACATGAATTTGTTGCTTATCCATTTTGTTGGGTGCCTCTGAGTTCTAGTTTCTTGGATGGAGGAAGAAAAGGGTCACTCTTTCCAGACTGTGCAGAGGTTTATAAAACTCTCTGTCCCTGTCCCCCATTTAGTTAACTTTTTACCTAAGTTAAGGTTAAGTGGAAGAAGGCAAGACCAGAACAAGGATTGTGCAGAGATACAGCGGGTACTCACCTTTGAGGGTAGGGCTTTTGAATTTTCAGAAGCCTTTAATGGGTTTATTTCTTGTGGCACGGTGTGGAGTTCTCTCACAGTGCATTGCATGGGAATTACTGAGCTGTGTGTGAACCACAGACGCCTGTTCTTCACGTCAGCCTTGCTGTGACATTGCAGGGTCTGGCAAGAGACAGCCCGGGGAACAGGGAATTGGATGAATGGATCCTCCTGTGTTCTTTAATGCCCTCTGGTGGGTACAAAGCTGCATTCTATTTATTCCTTCCTTTTAATGTATTAGAGCCTTTCCTGCTAGAGGTTGGGTGCCTGTTAAGGAGGAGCTTCCCCTCTTCTTTGCTGCTAGGGATCTCATTTCACCCCAAGTATAGTCAGCTGGGGGCAAGGAAAATATCCCCTGACACAGCCCCAGAAATGGCAGTAAACAGGATGAAGGCGCCTCATTTCCATCGAAAGACTGATATTCTGGTTACATTTCTCCAAAAAGCCAAAAACGCCATTCTTCAGGCTAATCCAATGACATATAATGTGCAAGCTTTCATGTTCCCCAGAACTCTTCATTGTCTTGCCTGTCAGAAGTTCCACCATATCTTGGCATGAGAGGGTCTTAAGATAATGACTTGAAATATCTTCTTCCCTCTCTCTCTTTATTTTTTAACATATATGGCCTGTTGAAGAGTTCTGGGGAACGTGAAAGCTTGTCAACTGTTGTGTGTCATTGGGTTGGTCCTGATCAAGGTATTATATGGAACAGGTGCTTTGGCTTTTTGGCTTTTACTTTTGGATCCACATGGCTGCAAGCAACATGTCTATTTTTTTTATCTGTCTTGCAGCTTAGGAAAACTTGTGGTTGTATTTTCTTCAATGTGTGTCCAACGTTTTCCAGGGAGCCGTCGGATTGTGGATGTGATGGATGTGAACACACAAAAAGGCATCGAGATGAGCATGTCCCAGTTTGTGCGCTATTACGAAACACCAGAGTCTGAACGTGAGAAGCTCTACAACGTGATCAGCCTGGAGTTCAGCCACACAAAGTTGGCGAGCATCGTCAAACGACCAAATGTGGTGTGTTGGTGCTTTCTTTGCATGTTTTGGCTTTTTGGTTCATTGTGAATGTGTGATTGGGAGTTTGGTCTATGTGGGGTAGTAGGTAGAATATTGAGATTAGGACAGAAAGGTCCAGATTCAAGACCTCAGTCACCTGTGAAGCTCAGCCTAACCTACCTCACAGAGTTGTCGTGCGGAGAAAAAGGAGGAGGCAAGAAATGAGATCTATGTATGCCACCTGGAGGTCCTTGGAGGAAGGCGAGAATAAAACAGATTTTGTTTAAATACGTGTATGAATATCAGAAGCTATTAAAAACAAGCCAGTGTGTAAAACAGCTGCCTAAAAATGAAATAAATAAAACAAACTTGAAAGCAGACCATAAAAATAGCTTAAAGATTGAACCCCTCCATTAAAAAGCTTTGGTTAAAAGCAGTGCTTTGGTCTGGTGCCCAAAGGAGAGTCAGGTAAGTGCTGGATGAGACTCAAGGTAGGCAGTGTTCAAGAGGTGAGGGGCCACCTCTGAAAAAGCCCCATCTCTGGTCATCTGCAGACAGGGCTACAGGACAGGGCTTGCAAAGAGGATCTTAAATGGAAGGCAGTAGGCAGTTCCCAGCCCCAAGACATTTATAATCCATAAATTAACATACAAAGTCAAACGAGAGGGAGAGGGAAGCAAAGGTAAATGGAGGAAAAGAAAATATACTGAATCCCACCCCAGAACTTAAAGGAACATTCCAGTTGTTGCTGGGTATTTAATTTACATATTCTGTACTGGTTGCAAAATTTGGGTTTATTGGGTGCTGGGTTTTGATTTATTGGGCCAAAGACTTACAGTGTAATCCTAAGAGCTACCCCAGTCTAAACCCATTGATTTCAGTGGGCTTAAACTGGAGTAACTCTGTTTAGGATTGCACTGTTAATCTCTTTTTAACCTGAGAGAAGAGGCTTTTCCACAACATTTATAGTCTCACTCTTGACTTCCAATGCTTTTCCAGGTGGACTTAGTAGACTGGGTGGACAACATGTGGCCCCGCCATCTGAAGGAAAGACAGACAGATGCCACCAATGTCATTTCGGAGATGAAGTATCCCAAAGTTAAAAAGTAAGTTTCTGGCTACGATTGCATCCCTCACTGTTAAATTTCTGCGGGTGTTAAGTTTTAGAAGACTCTTCAGCTGAGCGGTCAGCAGAATGTCTGGCTGCAGATTTGGTTGAACTTCGCCACTTCAGACTGCAGGTTTAAGTGTTGGGTTACAGGCAGCCAAATGATGAGTAAGTACCTGCAAGATGGGAGAGCAATGTTGCCAAGATTTGTTTGTTCAAAGTCCAAGGTGCCGTGCAGAAAGGGTGGTGTGAAGCAGGGTCATTATTGGGACCAAGCTGATGCATCAGTCCAAGTAAGTCGGGAGTGGCATGCAGGAGATAGGTAGAGATAGACTCAAGATCTAGGAAAGCCAGGCCACAGAGATAGGGTGAAGTCAGATCCTGATTCCTGACATGGCTGATTTGGATACTTCCCATATTTTAAAAAAAATCCTCCCTAACTGTAGAAATCCAGGATATCAAGGCGAAAGTTCTAGCCTTCTTTCTGTTGTGCTAGTTTTTAGAAAACGTGCAGCAGTGTTTTTAAAAACATGTAGTACATATAAAAATAGACCACTGGTCCATCTAGTTCAGTATTGTCCGTTTTCACTAGTATTAACTCTCCAGGTTCTTGGGCAGAGAAAGGTCTTTCCCAGCAGCAGTTCCCTGAAATCCTTTAATTGGAAATGCTGCCAGGGATCAAAACTTCTGCATGTAGATGGGGTGATCAGTCTCTGTATCCATTTTCATCCTGCCCTCCTTCCAAGGAGCTCAGGGCAGCCCCGTTGTGGCCGCAGAAGGCTTACGCTGGAATAAAATGTTGTTGGTCTTTAAGGTGCCGCTAGATAGTGTGGCCCTGCTTCATCCTAGTCTTTCTGCACCTCACTGGCTCTGTACCACTGAACCACAGCCCATCCTCAGGTGATTATTCAAAAGGACACTGCCACGCCTGCCTTCTGAGTCCCAAGAGGGGTAGTCCAGTTCCCCTCCCAATAAGCAGAGGTTTGCTGTCCTTTGAGCCATTTCTCCGCAACTCAGTAGTCCTATTTTAAGAAAACGTGTTTGGAGGTAACGTTTGGGGCTGAATCTGTTGGCTTCTTTGCTGCAGTTCATTTCTAGCAAAGGACTGAGTTTTTGATTGTTGGCTTTTGGCATTTATTTAGTGGTTTCTGCGTTGCCTTATTGATTATGGCTTTACCATATTTACTCAAAGGGAAGACAGCCCTGAATATAAGACAACTCCACCCTTAAAAATGGTACACGCACAAAAAATTATTACTACAAATAACCAGGGCTTTTTTTCAGGGGGAACGTGGGGGAACAGAGTTCCGGAACCTCTTGAAAATGGTCACATGGCTGGTGGCCCCGCCCCCTGATCTCCAGACAGAGGGGAGTTTTGATTGCCCTCCACGCCGCCGAGCGGCACGGAGGGCAATCTGAACTCCCCTCTGTCTGGAGATCAAGGGGCGGGGCCACCAGCCATGTGACCATTTTCGCCGACGGCAACCCACTGAGTTCCACCACCTCTTTTCCCAGAAAAAAAGCCCTGCAAATAACTGTAACATATATGCAGGTGTAAGATGGCCTCTTTTGTGGTGGCATACTTGTGGGCGGGAAGCACTAGTCTTGCATTTGAGTAAATACTATATTTTCCTGTTCCTTAAAATATTTCAATGTGTTTGATTTTCCCTTTGGCTAAGCTGAAAATATTTTTGATTAAGATATCTGGAATTTTCTTAACCCATTCTCCACAGAAAAGGTTTTGTTTTTGTTTTATTTTGCAAAGAAATGCAAGTATGTGTGCTGAGAAATCATGTCCCTGCACTCGGTGTTACCAGATGGTTTCGCGCCTGGAATGTTTTTGTTTTTGAAATGTTTGTTGCTATATTATGATGTGCGAAGGGGTTTTGTGATACTCGGTATAGTGGTAGTAGTGAAGTCTCTGGCATTGAGTGGGTTCAGATACACGCTTGTCACAGAGGGGCTAGGACAATCTGAAGCAGGGGCTGGTGCTGATCTGTTGTGATTGTAGATAGGGTTATGGAAGGCAGAGGTCATGGGCAGAGGCAGTGTTGAAGGCTTTCCCATAAAGGTAGGAGCCCTGTGGTGCAGAGTGGTAAGCTGCCATACTGTAGCTCAAGCTCTGCTCATAACGTGAGTCTGATCCTGGCGGAAGCCGGGTTCAGGTAGCTGGCTCAAGGTTGACTCAGCCTTCCATCCTTCCGGGGTCGGTAAAATGAGTACCCAGTTTCCTGGAGGTAAAGTGTAGATGGCTGGGGAAGGCAATGGCAAGCCACCCCATAAAAAGTCTGCCAAGAAAACGTCATGGTGCAATGTCCTCCCATGGGTCAGTAATGACTCGGTGCTTGCACAGGGCTTGCCTATAACAGCTGGGAAGGCTTGCTCATAACAGCTGGGAATCTTGTTCAACCACTTCTCTGAGCTCTCACTAGACGTTGCACACTTTCAATATACCTTTGCAATCGTGAGGGCTAGACATGTATTTTCTTTTAATGGAAGATAAAATACTAAGGAGGTTGAATTCTGTGTCCATTGTTAGTATTTATTTTTGCACGCTCCTATGAAATCTTTGTACGTGCCCATACTGCCCCCAGTAATAATGCCTATTTCTAGTGAAACATGCTGTGTTCTATATCTGGTGCTAAGTTGATTTTCTCCAACAGAAAGCAGGCCAGCGGGGAAAAAGAAAGAAAGAAAACAAGTAGCAGCCGTGGTGGTGGCTTTACAAACACAGATGGTATCGTCAGATACTAATGTTTGGTTTTTGGCTGCAGCCTGCACAATTCTGTGCAAAGGGATGGAATTAGGGATTATTCCATCTGTTGTGCTGGTTCAGTTACAGACCTAGAGAAAGTACAGAGGGTTGACCTGGATTTGCCCCATTAACTCTTTATCATCCTCCCCAGTCCCCCTTTCGTTCTTCAATGTTTTGAATATTATAGCAGATTCCTTCAACCAGGCAGAAGGGGGGGGGTGATTTGCTTCCCACTAAAGCAGAAATTCCCAAACCATGTGCTGTAAGAAAACCACTACCATGTCCTGAGAAATAAATAAGTGATTAGAAGACTCAGTGAATTCCAAAGTACTTAGTCACAAAGGAGAATACTTGCCGTCTCTGCAGGTTCTCTGGTCTGTCCTTCCTCCCGTTTGCAATCAGCCTTCTTACAGACAGGTCTTTTTCAGCATTGGGAATGATTTCATTATTTGGTCACTGAGCAGGCAGAGGTGCTGTGGAATTATCTGCCCTCAGAAGAGTCTGCCCATTGCAACTCTGTGTGAGTAACTTGACCTTGCCAATCAGAGGTACCCCAGTCTAATGACTTGTGCAGAAGCACAGAAGGGTGGGCTACTGAGAGTGATTGATTCTTCTATATATTTTAAAAGTTAAAATTCAAAAAGCAGAAGATACTCGGTGTAGCGGTGATGGTGAAGCCTCTGGCCTTTTAAATAGGTATGCGTGAGGGTTTACATGACAGTCAGTTGCCTCTTATTGTGGTCAAATATTGTCCAATATTTCATGCCCGAGAATGCCATTGTGTAGGTGGGAGCTTGGTTTTCCATTTCTTTATGGTGTCATGTGTAAGAATCACTGCCTTTTGTTTTGTAGTAGTTGCAGTTACTTTGCTAAATCAAAAAGAGTCCAGTAGCACCTTTAAGACTAACCAATTTTATTGTAGCATAAGCTTTCGAGAATCACAGTTCTCTTCGTCAGATGCATCTGACGAAGAGAGCTGTGATTCTCGAAAGCTTATGCTACAATAAAATTGGTTAGTCTTAAAGGTGCTACTGGACTCTTTTTGATTTTGCTGCTACAGACTAACACGGCTAACTCCTCTGGATCTATGACCATGGAAAGTTACTTTGCTTTATTTCTGTTTTAAGGTCTTTACATTTTTAAAAGTAGGCTCATATTTTGGTGCTCTGGGATAAAAGACCCAGCCGGTGAATCATTCACATTTATAGGTACATTACCTAATCTAGCCCATTACAGTTTTTTTTAAAGGCAATTTCATTGTTTCACAGTCACAGTGAAAAATTTGCTTGCAATTTAAATGTTTTGATGACTGAGGTATCTTTTGCTTGCTCTAGTGGCTTTAAAAATACTTGACTGGTGACCAAATCTTTTTTGACTCCTTAAATGCCTAACCTTAGCCTCCAATTTTAATTTATATTTTAAAAAAGCATCTTTCAGCTGTCAGAAATTTTGGATTTGCACTGTGCTCAGTGCTGCATATTTTCAAATGCAGCCAGCATCATTTCAATTTTTGTTTGCCAGTATGTAGTGGATGCCAGAGCACAGCTGGTGGCTGTTTCAGCACTCAATTGACTTTAAATGTGAAAAATCTTGAGTCAGTCTATTCTCTCCCCTGCCCCCATAACAGAAAGACTTTTTCCAGTGCAAAAGATAAAAGATGCAATCCTAGGAACTCTTAACTTGGGAGTAAGCCCTAAAGGAAGTAAACGTGCATAGGATTTGCTGCAAAAGGGCTGCCTCAGGACATAACTGTGCACAGTTAATGAGATAATAATAACACACTTTGTAAACCTCTCTGAGTGGGTGTTAAGTTGTCCTGAAGGGCAGTATAGAAATTGAATGTTGTTGTTAGCGCCTTAGATAAGAAGAGTTAACTTTCTTGCAGTGTTTCTGGTGACATATGGTCAGTTTTCTTGCAAGTAATTAGGCTGACAACATGGTGACCTTACGGAGGAACAATTAAAGAGGCTGGATATCTTGGTAAAATTTTGTCTGTAACATACCAATGTTGGGTTCCGATCTTGCCCGCTTCAGCTGTTTTTGTTGGTGGCAGTGGTCAAAGCTTCCAGGAAGGTGCTGGGTCTGTAATGACTTTTTAAGGATGTTGCTAAAGAAGCAAGGACAAAAAATTGTGTGTGCAACGTTTTATTTATTTATTTACTTCATTTATACGTTGCCTTGCTCCCCAATGGAGACTCCGAATGGTTTACATCAGTCTCTTCTTCATTTTATCCTCCCATCAACCCTGAGAAGCAGGTTATTCTGAGAGGCTGTGACTAGCCCTTGGTCACCCAGCAAGCTTTCATGGCAGAGTTGGGATTCAAGCCTGGGTCTCTCAGATCCTAGTCTGACTCTGTAACCACAATATCACAACGTGGTGCTGTATTGCCTGGGAATCCCACAAATGTTAGTTCTTTATTTTAAAATATTATTCACAGGTCTAAAATGATTACCAAGTTCAAAAACATATAAATAAAAATGTAGAGCCAGTGATGTTTAGTGGTTTCAAGAATGTAATCTAAATGGAACCTCCATGTTCAGGTGCAGAATGCTATTGAATACCAGTTGCTAGGAGACAGCAGCAGGCGATAACGGTTATCTCCATGTTGTGCTTGGCTTTCTAGGGAGCAGTTGGTTAACCTGTGTGGGAAACAGGATGCTGGACTAATCCAGAAGAGCTGTACT
Organism: Eublepharis macularius; assembly: GCF_028583425.1. Lineage (NCBI taxonomy): Eukaryota > Metazoa > Chordata > Lepidosauria > Squamata > Eublepharidae > Eublepharis > Eublepharis macularius. The sequence goes on along the minus strand of NC_072802.1, from coordinate 69,665,462 downwards.
TAGGTACTTTTTCTTTGGAGGAATCTTGGCTAGGTTTCTAGAGCTGGTTATGCCTTAGTGCTTGGATAAACTGAGGGCAAACTCAATTTATTTTCCATGTGTAGCTGTATATCCAGTATAGTAGACTATTGACATTGTTGAACGGGGACTGGGAGATACCAGATTTAAATTCCCACTCAGCTGTTCAGCCCACCGAGTGACTTTAGGCCAAGTGTCTCTCAGCGAATGCACCTCATAGCATTATTGTAAATTTATTTATTTATTGACTTCATTCAATAGTTATTTCTTTAGTTAGTTTATTTATACCCCATCTTTCTCCCCAGTGGAAACCCAAAGCAGCTTGCATCATTCTCCTCTCTGTTTACCCTCACAACAACCCTGTGAGACATGGTATGTAACTGGCCTAAGGTCATCCAGCAGTCTTCCAAGACTGGGCGAGGATTCAAATCCAGGTTTCCCAGATCATAGTCTGACATTCTTACTTTTACTCCACAGTGAAGGAAAATTTTTCATACAGATGGGATTTCCATGTAGGAATCAATATGCAACCTATATGGTTGGTCCCAGTTCTCATGTTCGGGCCATGCTCATGTAGTGAGAATTTATCATTGGCTGGGGCACCTCAGTGCACGCATGTACATGGAGCAAAAACAATTCTGTATCACAGTGACACGCAATAATCCACATATATGTGGGACAATAAACATGAGTTTGTTAGCACCTTAAAAACTAACTAGGTTGTATTCTAGCTAGGGTTGCCATTCTCCAGGTGGTGGCTGGAGATTTCCTGGAATTACAACTGATCTCCAGGCCATAGAGATCTGTTCCCCTGGAGAAAATGGCTGCTTTGGAGGTAGGACTGTATGGAATTATCTTACGCTGAGGTCCTTTCCTTCCCAAAGCCTGCCTTCTCCAGGCTTCATCCCTCAAATCTCCAGGAATTTTCTAATCTGGAGCTGGCAACCCTAATTCTAGCATCTCATGGCCTAGAAAACACACGAGTGACATGACTTAAAGCAGCAGTTCTCAAGCTTTTTGGCACTAGGGACCGGTTTCATGGAAGACAATTTTTCCATGGACCGGGGGGTGGGTGGTTTTGGGCATGATACAATTGTGTACTTTATTTCTATTGCATTATACATTATAAGATATAGTGAAATAATTATACAACTCACCACAATGCAGAATCAGTGGGAGCCCTGAGCTTGTTTTCCTGCAGCTAGATGGTCCCTACCTCGCCTGCTCCCTGTAGCTGGTTCTGCGCTTGCCCGCCACTCACCTCCTGTGCGGCCCGGTTGCTAACAGGCCATGGACTGGTACCGGAGGTTGGGGACCCCTGACTTAAAGGAAGCGGTTCTTCAGTACATAATGATGGCTGACAGTGCAAATAGCTTTAAAAAGGGATTAGACAAATTCAGGCAGAAGAGCTGTGCTCCACCAGTGACTATTAGCCATGGTGACTACACGAAACCTCCATGTTTAGAGCTAGTATACCTCTAGATCCTAGTTTGGGAGATAGGGACAAAACCGTAGGACTTGACCCAACCCAGGAGGCAGGAATTCTGCAGTGTGTGAAGCGGCCCTCTTGTGTGCTGCCTGCTTGCATCCCCAGGCCAAATGGGGGCTGTCCTTTGTGGCCAGCTGTGCCCTCCTCCTCCTCAGCGAAATGGAGGGGAAAGTTGCAGTGGCCTGACATAGGAGAGGGAGTGAAGGGGGCCGCAGGCGGCTATTCATCTCAGAGCCTGAAGTGCCTCTGGGTGGGAGTGTGGCGAGAGACTCCCAGCTCTCAGGCAGGGGAGAAAAATACCTCCATGTGGGGCCCGGGCTGAGCTGTGGAGAGAAACCAGGCCAGCCCTGTATGCGGTTTCCTGAGGGACGGCACTTTCCCTCAGGACTTTGGTTACCGAGTAGGGTTTGGGGTGTGTGTGAATATCTTTTTTCGGTGGGGGGTGTAGGCAACTTAGCTGGAGCTCTCCTCAGTCACAAACATTAACCATTACGTCTCACAGCCTTTTACTCAAGCGAAAGCCTGTTCTGTTGGAGTCAGCACTCCCCAGGTCTGGCCATGCTTGGCTAGCTTTTATGCTCCCCATGGCCTCCCACCTGCTTCCCTCAGAGCTTCTGGGGTGGTTCAAAAGCCAAGGCTGCGTTTCCCCTTCCCAGCCGGGCCTCTGCCCTCACTGCTCAGGCGCCTCACAGCTCACGTGGTGAGGGCCAAACCACTGCCTTTGTTTTCCCTCACTCTAAACTCGTAGCCAGGAGGATTTTTTCCCCCTTGATTGGGTTTCCTTCCCTCACAAACGCTGAGGTGAAATTCCAGTGACTGGGGGGGGGGGGGGAGGCCCAGTGAGAGAACTGACCAAAATTGTAGACAACTGTGTGGATCCCTTCAGGAAAAAATCCGTAGACAATAGCAGCACAAGTAAAATCCGTTTACTAGAACTAGCCAGATTGTGCAAGCTTGTGAGTTCCCCAGAACACTTCACCATCAGCCTGGATGCTCATGATGAAAAAGGAAGGGGGGGGGATGTTCAGGACATGGTGGTAAAGCCATCAGAGGGCAGCTTTGTGGTTTTTCTCTTCCTCCTCAGTCTACCGTTCCTTTTTTGTTTTGCTTTCCTTTTGTACTGACAGTGAGCCTTACAGAGTTCTTGGGAACTCAAAAACTTGCACAGTTTGCACAGGGATTTCTTATTTTTGGATTATTGAGTGGACAGTAGGGATGTGCGTTTCGGCATTCAGAATGCCGAAAGAATGCCGAAACAAAAGTGTTTCGGCTTCTTTCGGGGAATGCCGAAACGTTTCGGGGAATGCCGAAACGTTTCGGGTAGCCGAAAGAAAAAAGCCGAAACGTTTCGGGATTCTTTCGGCTTTCTTTCGGCTTTTCTATGGGAAAATGCCTCCGTCTTCCAGGACGCCTGGAGGAGGCATTTTCCCACCGAATAAGCCCAAAATTGGTGGGGACCTTCCTCTAACCCTTCTCTAACAACCACCCAAGTTTCAGACAGATTGGACTTTGGGGGGCCATGTTATGGCCCCCCAAAGCAGGTCCCCCCATCCTCCCATAAGAAAGCGAAGGAGCAGCATATTGTTAGCATGCTGCTGCTGATCTTTCTTCATTATTTCCTATGGGGAAAAAATGAAGAGGCAGGCTTCCTTTGCCAGGGGTGGCATTTTGCATGCAAAATGCCCCCCAGCCCTCAGGGGCCCTTCTCCCACCCCTCCTCCCACCCCCCACCAAGGCTCAGCCTGCTCCCACTTGGGGGGGCCATTTCATGGCCTCCCCAAGTAGGTGCTCTAATCTCTACCACTGACAGCTGGGGGAGGCTTGTGTTGCCAGGGGTGGCATTTTGCATGCAAAATGCCCCCCAACCCTCTGGGGCCCTTCTCCCACCCCTCCTCCCACCCCCCACCAAGGCTCAGCCTGCTCCCACTTGGGGGGGGGGCATTTCATGGCCTCCCCAAGTAGGTGCTCTGCTCTCATCTCTACCACTGACAGCTGGGGGAGGCTTGTGTTGCCAGGGGTGGCATTTTGCATGCAAAATGCCCCCCAGCCCTCTGGGGCCCTTCTCCCACCCTTCCTCCCACCCCCCCACCAAGGCTCAGACTGCTCCCACTTGGGGGGGGCATTTCATGGCCTCCCCAAGTAGGTCCTCTCAGCCCCTAAAGTCCACCCCTTACAGCCCCACACAAACCCAATTCCCCCCCAGCTGCCACACACAGACCCAAATCCCCACATTAGCCCCTCACAGACCCAAATCCACCCCCACCTGCCCCACACCCATAACCCCAGGAACAGGCTGGCAAAGGCCAGCCCTCTCCCTTTGTTCCCTATGCTGGGAACTTCTAAACTCTCTTTCCCTGGGCAATTCTGCACAGCCCAGGGGTGCCACAATGGTGGGCACACTTCTGAGTGCCAGCTGGTCCCTGTGAAAGAGCACCTGAACCACAGACACCCTCCCTCAAATTCCCCCACCACCTACAGAGATGGCTGGCCAGCCAGCCCCATTGTTCCCTATGATGGGAACCAACTGCACAACAAAGAATAAAACAAGAACAACACAAAATAAAGTTTTTAAAAAATTATATTCTCCCTTCCAAAGTACAAGTAGGCAAAGCATTATGACACATTACACCAGCAGTCCCCCACACAGAAAAATTAAAACAAAACTCACTTAACATCAGAGAATCACAAAGCATGATTCCTGTCAAAAACACTTTATTTCTTGAACAGCTTTAGGTTACACAGCAGGGGGGAACACCAAAGGGCATGGCAGCACTATCTTACACAAAAATAACACAACTCACTTAACATCAGAGAATCACAAAAACACAATTCCTGGCAAAAACACTTTATTTCTTGAACAGCTTTAGGTTACACAGTAGGAGGGCACAACAGGGCATGATAGCAATGTACTACAAAAAATAATACAACCCACTGCACCGTTTTTGACAGCAATTGTGTTTGTGTGATTCTCTGATGTGAAGTGAGTTGTGTTGTTTTTGTGTAGTACACTGCTTTCCTGCTCTGTGGTGCCTTCCTACTGTGTAACCTAAAGCAGTTACAGAAATAAAGTGCTTTTGACAGCAATTTTTTGGGGTGATTCTTTAATGTGAAGTGAGTTGTGTTATTTTTGTGTAAGATAGTGCTGCCATGCCCTTTGGTGTTCCCCCCTGCTGTGTAACCTAAAGCTGTTCAAGAAATAAAGTGTTTTTGACAGGAATCATGCTTTGTGATTCTCTGATGTTGAGTGAGTTTTGTTTTAATTTTTCTGTGTGGGGGACTGCTGGTGTAATGTGTCATAATGCTTTGCCTACTTGTACTTTGGAAGGGAGAATATAATTTTTTAAAAACTTTATTTTGTGTTGTTCTTGTTTTATTCTTTGTTGTGCAGTTGGTTCCCATCATAGGGAACAATGGGGCTGGCTGGCCAGCCATCTCTGTAGGTGGTGGGGGAATTTGAGGGAGGGTGTCTGTGGTTCAGGTGCTCTTTCACAGGGACCAGCTGGCACTCAGAAGTGTGCCCACCATTGTGGCACCCCTGGGCTGTGCAGAATTGCCCAGGGAAAGAGAGTTTAGAAGTTCCCAGCATAGGGAACAAAGGGAGAGGGCTGGCCTTTGCCAGCCTGTTCCTGGGGTTATGGGTGTGGGGCAGGTGGGGGTGGATTTGGGTCTGTGAGGGGCTAATGTGGGGATTTGGGTCTGTGTGTGGCAGCTGGGGGGGAATTGGGTTTGTGTGGGGCTGTAAGGGGTGGACTTTAGGGGCTGAGAGGACCTACTTGGGGAGGCCATGAAATGCCCCCCCCAAGTGGGAGCAGTCTGAGCCTTGGTGGGGGGTGGGAGGAAGGGTGGGAGAAGGGCCCCAGAGGGCTGGGGGGCATTTTGCATGCAAAATGCCACCCCTGGCAACACAAGCCTCCCCCAGCTGTCAGTGGTAGAGATGAGAGCAGAGCACCTACTTGGGGAGGCCATGAAATGGCCCCCCCAAGTGGGAGCAGACTGAGCCTTGGTGGGGGGTGGGAGGAGGGGTGGGAGAAGGGCCCCTGAGGGCTGGGGGGCATTTTGCATGCAAAATGCCACCCCTGGCAAAGGAAGCCTGCCTCTTCATTTTTTCCCCATAGGAAATAATGAAGAAAGATCAGCAGCAGCATGCTAACAATATGCTGCTCCTTCGCTTTCTTATGGGAGGATGGGGGGACCTGCTTTGGGGGGCCATAACATGGCCCCCCAAAGTCCAATCTGTCTGAAACTTGGGTGGTTGTTAGAGAAGGGTTAGAGGAAGGTCCCCACCAATTTTGGGCTTATTCGGTGGGAAAATGCCTCCTCCAGGCGTCCTGGAAGACGGAGGCATTTTCCCATAGAAAAAAGCCGAAAGAATGCCGAAATAATGCCGAAAGAATCCCGAAAGCCGAAAGCCGAAAGAGATTCTTGTTTCGGCTTTCGGCTTTAACGATAGAGAATCTTCTTTCGGCTTTCTACTTTCGGCTATAGCCGAAAATTTTTGGCTTGCACACCCCTAGTGGACAGTTTTACATGTCACCTTGGGAAAAGGGGACACTGCAGTGACAGGGGGCTGGTTTAATTTGTTTTCCCGCCCATCTTGAAATTTGGCACTTGACAGTATAAACATGCCTCTTTGTTTACCCTCGCAATAACCCTTCAGAATAGGTTGCACTGAAGGCTTCTTTTCAGTGTTTGTGTGGCATGTTTTCCCATGTAGCATGAAACCTGAATGTGGATACACACATATGACCACCTTGAACACAGGACTGTTAACTCTAGATTGGGAAATTCTTGGCGATTTTCAGATAAAGCCTGGAGAGGGTGGAGTTTGGGAAAAGGAGGAACATCAGAGGGGTATAATGTCCCTCTAAAGCAGCCATTTTCTCCAGGAGAATGATCTCTGTTGCCTGGAGATTAGTTGTAATTTGGGGACATCTCCAGACCCCACCTGGAAGATGAGAACCCTACTTCAACATGGGTTTGTATCTTAAACATTTACCCTGGTGGAAAGTTGTGTTAGGCTGTAACATGAGCACATTCAGCAAAAACTCATTAGCACAGACCTTTCAAAGCATTGGCCTAGCTGTGAAAATGCATTCCATATATAAATAGTGTAGAAATTCGAACTTGGCTCTCCACCGCCATACTGATTTTGCATCATGTTGCAAAGCTAAGAATTTTTTCCCCTTCTAGATCAGTGGTTCTCAGCTTTTTGAAGTGGGACCCTCTTCTAAACTTACTGTAGCTTTTGAGATCCATTTGTAAAGTATTTCCGTATTTCTTTCCCTGCCTGACATAGAATCCAGGAATTTCACAACAGTTAACACTAGTGGTTTCCATACAGGTTATTTGTCCCAGGTTCAATATTGTAAGGAAGTAGGGTTTTTTTTCCCTGCGTCCCCACAATATTGTGGAGCACCTCCTGGCTGTTCTCTCATGTTTTTCAAACCTGCTTTGCTACAAAGTTTTGGGAAAGATTGCAGTAAAGCTTGGATGGCTGCTGTGCGGGTGGGAAAAATTCAGATTTGCCCGGTCCCACTCATGCGGCAACTATTTTCCCTGCCCTTTTCTTCACAGTGGCCGTTTCCTCCCTCTACCAACGGGGGACTTCTTTGTATTTTAATCAGCAATTGAATATCTTTACATTGGTATAATGTTCTAATCATTTGTGCGTTTGGATTCTCTGGCTTCTCAGCTTTCATTTTAAAAAGTCTCTTGCCCCTTTTGTAACAGAGATATAAGGAAAGGTATATCTCCAGACTGAAAGGGTTAAAGGCTTGCATTAAAAAAAAAGTAAACATGAAAGTTGTGAATTTATGGGACCTGATCTAGAGATTTTTATAATGACTTTCAGTTGGCTATTTCAAACAAACAAACTGAAAAGGCCCTGTTGGTATGGGGGTGGAGCAGGGGAACTGCTATTTCCAGGGAACTGGGGCAGGGAACTATGGGGAAACCTGCCATGTGGAAGCCCTGTTACCACTGCACTGTATCAGCTAGGGTTGCCAGATCCCTGGGGTGCCAAACTGGGGGGGGGCATGGGGAGGAGTCATGCAAGGGGGCACTTACTAGAGTGCCTCACGTAGTGTCAGAAATAAGGTTGCCAGGTCCCCCGACCCCCTGGGAGGGAGGTTGGAAGCCTGGAACCTACCTCCTGGCTTCCCCTATCACGCACATGGAGTGTGTATGTGCCCTCTTGGCTTGCGCGATGACGTCACTTCTGAGAAATTTCATCACATGGGTCATGTGCTGTCCTAGGAATCAGCCTGAATTGGTCCGAATTTGGCTGCTGCAAAGCATGGGAGTGCTCCTGTGCTCCGCAGTAGCCCGATTTGTGCCGAATCCAGCTGAATTGGGCCCGAATCAGGCCGCTGTGGCACATAGGAGCACACCCGGGGAGGTGTGTTTCCCCACCTGCCGGCTTGCTGGCCAGGTAAGCAAGGGCGGGGATTGGGTGGAGGATGGGAGTGGAGGATCACTTGCCCCCAGCAGGGGACTTGCATTCTTAGGAATGGCATAATTCCTGACACAAAATGGAAGCAATGGGTTGTGCTGAGGGCCAGTTAAGTGAAAACTGGCCCCAAACACCATATTATCAATAAGTCCGTCATCCTTTCTTCCTTCCTACAAAATCTTGTGTGCCTTGAAATAGTGTCAGAAAGTGCCAACAATTTTGGTTTAATTGAGACTGACATCAGCTACCAGATGGCAAAATTTGCTATGTTTTGTCTGTCTGTCTGTCCATCCATCTGTCCCTGGTTTTCTATTGTGTGTTACCCCTATGGTTTTATGTTATTGGAATTTTTCCAACCCACTGGTCATTCCTTCCTGCTAAGAAGGAAGAGGTAGTTATACTTTCCTCATTGGCCTAAAGCGCTACACACACATACACACAAACATCTGAGAACCATCTGCTTCAATTTGGGATTGTCTTGGCAGGATTTCAGTGACTGGACAGACCTTGAATGCTAGAGGGAATCAACTGGGCTTAACTTACAGCAAGAGGCAAGGATCTGATTGTAGGGTAATGAGTATATATCTTCCTCTGTATTCATTTTTATATGTGTCTGATTTTCTCTAGGCATTTGAACGGGCGTGTGAGGTTTACACCACTGTTAGTATATATGGTTCAGCACAGGTCTCTGGGCTTCCATGTGTAATACTACCAATTTTTGAATTTTATTTTGGGTTTATGGCGTGATTTATTCTTCAGTGTGGTGTTTGACTTGTAAAGTTCATAGTCACATTGTCTGGATTTTTTTCAGACCTCTTACACATCCCTGTCTGTGATCATGGCATTTCCTTGAGGCTCTGAACATCTTTGTGGATTTACATTATGTTTTTGGTAGCTGAGGTTGATTTCCCCTATAGCAGACCTCCAGAGTCTATTCTGAAATTAATTGGGAAGTAGAGACAGTATGTCTGAAATCTAGATTTCCACAACTCAGAATGTACTGCTTTGAATAAGGGCAAATTTTGCCACTGAAACAAGATGGACATGCAATATGGAGTGGTATGGAGGGAGACAGAATCTTATTTTTATCCCATTTTGAAAACATTTGTAGTACAGGGCTATCTGTCCTTGCCTTTCCCTCTGCTATTTTATTTTATCTGCCATAAAGGTCATTCTGTGCCCCAATGTACCTATTTTTCACATTGTTCTGGATTTCCTTAACTATGTCTTACATAGTTGGGCAAAAATCTACAGCATACATTACTACAACTGCTGTGTGTTTTCAGCACAGTGGGAGGAAATGTGCAAAGCATCTCTCCAGGAGATTAAAAAAATGCTAAAGGACAATTTTAGGCAAGTGTCAGTTGAGGAAACCTCTGCCCACACATCCACGGGGACGACGCAGGAAGAAAATGACACCCACACAGCATTGGGAGAGCTTTTTCTGGCGCCATAGTACGTATGCATGTGTATGCAAATGCCAACTTTGCTTCTAATTTGGCAGCAATTAAATGAGTTGGCAGAAATGCAGCTTGAATCCTCTGAAATCAATGCCATACATGTTCAGCATCAACTAAATGTCAGTGTAGAAAATTCCTGGTATCATTCTTGTGTGTGTGTGTGTGTGTGTGTGTGCGTGTGTGACAGAAGGGGAGGGAGGGTCAGTCTTTTACTGCTTTGGTGCTTATCAAATTGGCTTTGACATTTTCTGAAAAAGAATTTAAAAAAAGAACAGCCACCGAATGGATTTTCAGTTGCAAGGCAAGATCACAAATTAAACTTTCGTGTGTGTGGGTAGGGCGGGGGGGAACCTTAGAAAACATATTGTTGAATGTCTGCTTATTTAAATAATCTCAGCAGGGGATGTGTGTTGAATTGAAAAAGATGAGTTTGCAGGAGTTGTACAACATCTGCAGCTTGTGAAAGCAAAGGATTTTTTTTGCAATCGTTGGAGTTCAAGAAGCACAAAGTTTTGTCCTGCCTCCTCCTTTGGTCTTCAGGCACATACAACTGTACATTCTTTTAATATTTTCCTATCCAGGTTTTTTTTTTGGTGTGGGGGGGGAAGCAAAGAGAACAGCAGTGGGAGTGGAGAGAGATGGGAACATTATTTCCTCCCCCAAATTTTGTGGTTCAGAGACCACCCCGCCTTTTGAAAAGTTGGACCGTTTTCCCCCCCGGAGCAAAAAAAAAGTGTCAGTTTGGTGATGAGAAACTGCTTGCTGAGCTTGGGCTGGGGTGTAAGATTAGCCGCGGCATGGAAGCAGCGCTGAGCAGCCATGTGACTGCAGCGTCGTGTTGAGAGGAAGCTGTAGAGGTCAACGCAAAGGCATTTCGCCAGAGACCGCATGGCGGATGAGAGCTTTTCAGATTCCCCAGCCCTTTCATCAGCTGCTGGTGTCGAGTGGAGAAGCATCCTCTGTTACGGTCACAGGGGAAATTTATAGACAGAATGAGCTTTTTGCACTTGGTTAGAGTTGGCAGAGAGAAAGAGAACAACAGGAGGCTTCTAAAGATCTCGAACTAGTCCCTGTGTGTGTGCCACCTCTCCCCCCCCCAGCTGTTCTTGGGAATGGATGTTTAAGTTTCTTGGGGGGGGGGCAGAATTGAAATTGCCTTGTTAAAATAAAAAAGTTTGCAAGTCTGGACTGATTTGTTTTTCTTCAGTTTCAAATGCATTGGAGCTTGTTTCATATTCAGAAAGAGGATGTTGCTTTGTAGTCTATGTAATGGTGCAAACTAACTGGAGCGCCTGCAGCTCTTCACATAAAACTTGCACATGGAAGGCCTTGAGTTCAGTCCCTGGCATCTTCAGGCAAAGAGGGCAAGGATGACTTTGGCCATGAAACAGGTCAGACAGCACTGCTTGATTCAGTATAAGGCAATGTTTGATTCAGTATAAGGCAACTCCATATGGTCATTTCCGACTGTAACTGATGAACAGACTACAAGAGATTTAAGTGATAATTTTAGCATTTGCGAGGCAATCTAGAATTCTAAGATGGAATCTTTCATAGATTTCCCCCTATGACGATGTTGTGACAGCTGAAAAGAATAATTACAAGTATCTAAATTTAAAAAAAAACTTTTGAAGCATTTGGAAACAGTTATTACTTGCTGATAGCTTGTTTTAAATTGAACCTTTCCTTGCAATCTGTGATTAAAAGTTAGTGTACATTTCAGTTACCTGAAGGTTGCCTTCAAGAAACTGTATGGTTCTATCTAATTTGGGCACTAAAATAATAACGGGTAAAGAAACAGATGGTTTAGGAAGTGCGGAGGAGAGAAGGACTCATATTTTGAAAAGCAGGACATAAGAGGTCACAATCAAAGGGTGAGTTACGCTTGCTTAAACCCACTGTTTTCTGTGGGGCTTGCGCATGCCTGGCTTGTTGCTAAACTGTGTCCTGAGAGTCTAATAGCTTCCTAGACTGTCTGTGATTTTCTTTTCAGCTTTAATTTTTTTTTAAAAAGCATCTGAAATATTCTCAGGGTGAAGAAAAATAAATCTCCACTCTGTCTTGAAAGTGCTGCTGAAATTCTAAGAGCAGAAAAACAGGCAAGGCTTGTAATTGCACACGGAAAGCTTTTTAATTGCAAGGCAGAGGCGCGAGGAGGGTGGGTTCCATACCCCCCTCCCCAAAGCCTGCAAATTTACCGTCTTCATGACAGCATTGCGTATCACTCTGTCAACTCCCGGCCTTGGATGGGGTTGCTAGGCAGCAGGCTCTTATGTATCCAAAGACTTTCTGATTTGCTAGCCTTCCCAAGGCACATGGTAAGGTCCGTCCTAGCCTATCGTCTAGAGGGACTTTTGCATGCCGTCTGCATACTGCTGAGATCCTGTACCTGAAAATGTGATGAAGAAAAAAGGCACCGTTCGTTGGAGCCTTTTTGGAAGGCGAGGGAAGGGGGCGCCTCTTTCTGGTATGTCGTCCTCGGCACTGCAGGAAGGTTGAGAGAAATGTAGAAAACTGAGATGTGTCCAAACCCTGAACCACCAACCAGAACAAGGAAAAGAGGTTAGTAGGTTAAGTGGTATATGTCCCCTGCCTTTGCTAAGGTGCCTGTGGTGAGCGTCAGAATAGAGTCAATAATTCAGCCATTAGATACGGACGGAGGCAAGAGGATCAGGAGCCATGCAGAGGGGAAGCTGTGTGCCTCCGCCGAGAGGGTGCCCTGTGACTGTGCTCAAACTCTTGCAAAGAACGCTTGGGGAGAGTGGGCTTGGTACTTTGCCATTCCACCCGTGGATTCTTTCCATCATTTCAAGAAGCGGGTAATCTTTTTTAAAAACAACAACAACAACTAGGAGTATTGAGTGTAGCTAATTGCTTTCTCTCTGCCATCCCTGAACACAGCAGCACGCTTCGTGGTTGGGCATCTACTGTGGATTTAGGTTCAAATGGAACTGTTTGAAACTTTGTTCTTTGACACCATTTGAAAAGAACTTGAGGAGAAGCTGCTAATTCTCTCTTGGGTATCTAGAATGAACCTTTGCTGGGGTTGTGTTGGTCACAGAGCAGTGGACAGTGCATGCAGAGAACCAGTTTAACTGTGTAATTGTGGATCAGCGTGATTTCTATCCTGATGCTGTAAATCGGAAACTCGGAATTTCCCCTCCCAACAGGCAAATTTTTCTCTTGCAGAAATTAAGGGATTGTTTTTTTTGTTTTGCACCCAGCCAGGGGGTCAATAAGACCTATTATGGAGAGTCGTTTGCATAGCGGTTAAAGCTAAAAATTAACAAACAAGCTTTGATTTCACAGACGAGTGGGAAATCACGATTGATTTTTGTGGGCTGGTTTTTAAAAAGAAAAATCTACATGCACTTGCAGGTACTGTCTGATGAGCGTGAAAGGATGCTTCACGGATTTTCACATTGATTTTGGGGGCACTTCAGTTTGGTATCATGTTTTTCGAGGAGGGAAGGTAAGTGGATGTGACACTTTGAGGGGGAGGGGAACAGGGAGGAGGGGGAGAAGCATTCATTTGCTGCCTGGTAGTTTCTGTATTTTCATCCCTTATTTAAAAAAAAAAACTTTGTAATTACTTAATGCTCAAAACCTTCAGAAATCAGCTTGCTCTGTAAAAAACATTATGGCCAGAAAGACATTTTGCTTCTGCATCAGACATATTTCAATATTTCAGTCCTTTTAAATTTTTTTTAAAGTGATCCCTGCATTTTGGCCCTCTCAGATTCGCTCCTGTCATTAAAACCCTCTGCATAAAAATCACACTAGTGTTCCAGATCCATTTTTTTTAAAAAAAAACTAACAACACAAATGGTCTAAGAGCCAGATGCGGCAAATTAACAATAATTAAACATTATTTAACGGTAGCTAATAGTAAAGATGGTGGCTTAAGCTAATCAAGAGATCAGCAAAAATAAAAATGCCTTCAAATAAGTGTGGGATTCATACTCCCTGGGCATACAGAAAAGAAAGCACACATACTTACATATAAACTGAAAGCAGCCTGCTGAGAACTGAGCATGCTCATTGTCCCTGGAATGTTGGGATCAGTTGAGTCAGTTAAAGTGTGGGAAAAACCAGAAGGAGAGGGAGAAGCTGGCCTCCTCAAGGCGTTGTGAGCATTATAGAATCCTAGAGGGTCAGATTAGGGTGGGGGAATCTCCCCTCCCACAGTGCAGTAGTCACAGGTTCCCAACCTGTTTCCTATAATGGCAAAGTTGACAACTGCAGTGAACCAGGTCATAGCAAAAACTGTTGGCTTTGCATACTCATTGGTGGTGGGGTGGTGGTGACAGATATGCAGAAAAATATGATGTAAATTAAATTAAAACACACACACCCCACCCCAAAAACCCTGGCCTTATGAGGACAGAGCATGCTCTAGGAAAGTGGTCTGCACCTTTTCTTAACCTGGGACCCACTCGGTTGTAAAAAAGTGATAGGAAGTCATTTGATATCAAGATCGTGTGCCAGGAAGAGGTGGAGTCAGAGGAATGGCTTTGCCTGGCGCCAAGGGTAAGATTGTGGATTGTAGAATGCCAAGGGCAGGAATCACAGGCTGAAAACCACGAGGGACACCCTAGTGAAAAACAAGCCAAGGGTCAGAGCCTTGGGAGGAAGAAATTGCTCCACCATCGAGTGACCACGCCTTGCTGTACTGCTGCTTCTCTTGGCATGCCTGAAAAGAGAGACAGGGAGTCCTTATTCCCAACACAGATACCCGACCAGCAGCACCTTCCAAAAGTTAGCAAAAAAAGGTTTGCTCTGCGGGGGGCTCATGATCCCAGCAAGTAGGGCAGTGTGGCCCACCAGAATGTGTGGAATGCTGTAGGAGGTGTGGAATGCTGATGGCAGTTGAGGGGAAGTTGGAGAAAGAAAAGTGAGGAGAGGGCAAAACAGAGGGGTGGTGGTGAAAATGGCTGTATTGAAGCCAGGAGAAGGAAATTTGGTGCAGGTGGTGGTGGGATTCCCTGTCATTTATTGCCACCCCCCACCATTCCTGGTATGTGTCCAGCATTTTGGTTACAAGCTCTCAAGAGCCTGGTAGAAGCCGACAGCCTTGGCTTGCTTCAAATATCAGTTCCTTAGTTTAGTTAAAATGGAATCACTCTTTCTTTCCCTCCCTCCATGCTTGGGCTGGTTGCCGTATTGCATTTATGGCTGTCTTGCAGCTGTATATATAAATAGACATGGTAGTAGTTCACCATCTGTGGTAGAGGCCCCTTTCCAACATTAAAATATATTAATTAATTAATTTCATGCACAGGTATGTTTTCAGTCTGTGAACCCTGTCCTGTTGCTGGGTGCATGATGATTTCCAGGGCCGTTTCCACACGTCTTACCTTCTGCCGGAACATCGCAGAAGACAGCGTCTTCGCGCACAAAATCGCGCCCGGAAGACGCTGTTATCTGGGATTTTTGCACGAAATCGCATCTTCCTGGCGCAATTTCTCATGAGAAGATGCTGTCTTCCGCGATGTTCCAGCAGCAAGTAAGACGTGTGGAAACGGCCCTGGCTTGGCTAAGGTTGGGGGTGTTTTAGTACCCAAGAATTTTTGAGGATGTCCCAGAAAGTTGGGAGATTTTTCTGTAGACCTCGAGTGCAGCTGATTCAATGGATGCACCTTGATTTCATGATGTCATACTTTGCATTGTTACCTAAAAACTTGTCCATGGCTGATTGCAAGTATTGTAGCTGCTATTGTGCAAGACTAGCTTAGGTAATCAGTTCACGTATTTATACATTAAAATATTTATATCCCGCAATTCATCAAAGCTCCAAAGTGGATTTTGTCCCACTTTGCCATTCTAGTTGTGGCCAATGAAAGTCCTTTTTATTTGGTTTGTCTTGGTGTCTGTTCTGCTGTATCACTGGGAAACTGAACTGGGCCAAATCCAGCTGGAGCTCAGGGAAGCTTCGAGAGACATCCCAGTTTCCCAACGTCAGAGACCCACTGTGCCAGTGCAGGTACCTGTCCAAGCCATGGGATGCTGTGGCAAGAAGTCCCAGTACACTGCTTGACAGCCCTGCTCTCCTCTCCAGTCAGGCAGTCTACTGGCCCTTCCTACAAGGGGCTGACGCAGCCTGGAGTGGGCCCTGCTCGGTGGCTGTGCAGAAGCAGCTTTTTCAGTAGGACAAATTCAGGCGTGCATCCCTTGGATCTAAAGCCCTGATGCTCTTCGGATTCTAAAGGATTACCTTTCTTCCTTTTCTTTCTAGATTTTCTGGTTGATCCCTCCCACTTTGCAGAACCTAGAACTCTATGAGGAGTGGGTTCTCTCGGGGAAACAAAGCGATATATTTCTGGGAGACAGGGTGGAGCGATGCCAAAGAATTGAGCTGAAACAAGGGCACACTTTCTTCATTCCTTCAGGTAACCTAAGAATTGTTGTGTTGTCTAGTGCTTAGTAAGTTGATCTGGTCTTTGGAAGACCCTGGTTCAAATCCGTACCCTGCCATGGATAACACATGGTCAGTCACTCTCTGTTAGCCTGGCCTGTCTTACAGGGTTGTTTTGAAGACAAAATGGGGAAGGTATGCTCTGAGCTCCATGAAAATGCATTCATCAAACGTAGTTTTCTAATCCAGGGATCTTGAGGACAGTTGCTGAAATTGGGAGCTTGAGCGAAATATGTTCGAAGTCTTTTTATCAGGTCTGGCCTTTCCAGCATCTTTATACTGCTTGCCGATCACAGGAGCGTATTCTTCCCTTTTGTGTGTGGGCTTAAGCTAGGGTTGCCGGGACCTGGAGTCCCTTGTCGGAAGATGCCCAGCTCCCCGGACTCTCCCGGCGGGGGATTGTGAGCCGACACTTACCCCGGCTTCTTTCCTCGCGCACAGTGCACACAGCACGCGCACTCCTGCCTTGCATGATGATGTCACTTCTGGGACTGACGTCATCACGTGGGGTCAAAGTGCGCCCCCGGGTCAAAGGGGGCCTTTTCTACCGGCACGGGCTGCTCTCGCTGCGGCCACAGCCCGCTCTTGCCACCAACCACTCTCATTTGGCACAAAGGGGCAGCAAGAGCAAGCAACGGCGAGAGCGGCCTGCTCTTGCGGCGCAGGAGTGCGCCCCCCACCCGGGGCACACCGCACCACCCGGGGAGGGGGTGCCCCAGGGAGCATGCCCCCCTGCCGGCTAAGCAAGTGGGCATGGTGGGGGGGGAAGGGGGGATTGGGGGATCCCCCACCTTGGGTGGGGGAATGGGAACCTTAGCTTAAGTACGCATGGTCTGAGGCAGCTTACTGGATAAATCCCTTCCTCTTCTGCTGCGTTGCTGGTTCAAGCCTCACGGCTCCCTTGACTTCAATTAAGAGAGCTTAACTGAGAGTCTGTCTGCATGAGACATCTTACACAGGAACGCTAAAGCGTAGGGAGATGCAGTACTAGCTGGGATGCGAAGTTTAAAAAGAGCCAAAGGCTCTGTCAGTTTCACCTCTCTACAGAGCCTGCAAAGCTCACTCCTCAGAGAGTTTGTTAATTTCCCCTTCTCCTCCCCTAAGGCTCTGTCAACTTCACCTTGAACTGGGGAAATTTGGTTCAAATCCCCAGTCAACATGCAATTCACTAAGTAACCTAAAGCCAGTCTCATGTGGAAAGAGCCTGGGAATCTTTGGGCTCTTTTGGTGTGTCTTGTCTTCATGCATCTAGGGACAATAAAGCATAATTTGTCATTTTGTCTGAACACAATCCGTGATTGTTCCCTGGACACCAAACCAGCATTCCAAACGTCAGTTTAATCCTGGGCCGATGGGCAGAGACTAAGCTACAGTTTGTGATTTGGACAAAATGTTAAACTGTGGTTTACAGCAGAAGAGAAAGGGTTTGGATTTTCAAGCTGAGGGGAGGAAGCATGCACACCTGAGGATCCTCTGGATGTCCCCCTAAATCATGCCACTCTGTTATCCTAACCTATGATAATCCCCATATATGATGCCCAGAGCTCCTTGGAAGAGAGATGGGCTGTAAACCTGAAGAATAACAGTAACCAAGCTCAAACTCAGCCATCTGTTCAGTGGGTTACAGATGTGAAAATGCTGATGTACAACTGGGTACATGTGTTTAATGGGATCGTGTTGAAGGTTGAAGCATTTGTTTGGCTTGGGCTTTGGTTTTCTTTGAAATTTTGTTTCTCTTCGGTTTCCTTTTCACCATTTACACTGAAAGCCAGCCAGTCCTGACTGCTTGTTTGTTTGTTTCTGGAGGCAGTTTTCCCAGGAGATACATTCTTTTCTTCCCCCTCACCCCGTCCCTGCAATGCATCTAGGGTGGATCCATGCTGTCTATACTCCAGTAGATTCCCTGGTGTTTGGTGGAAACATCCTGCACAGCTTTAATGTTCCCATGCAGCTTCGCATCTATGAGATTGAGGACAGAACAAGGGTAAGGAGACTCACACTTGTTATTGCTTTGTTCTCACATGAAATAATATCTTGTTTCAAACACAAGGGAGCCTGGAAAGAGGCTAAAAGGGAACACCCATAATTTTGCGCTCTGTTGATAGGGGAAAAGGTTCCCAAACCTTTTGCACTTAGTGTTGTAACCTCAAAACACTGGACAGGTAGCAAAGAGGCACAGGCCTCTTTGGTGATGTTACAAGTCAGGTCACACCTGTCACAGAACTGTCTCGTGTGGTCCCTCTCTCCTCTGTCCTCATGTGACATGCTAAAATTGGGCATACAACTCTTCAGCTACCTCCAGTTCATTGTGGAATCTGTGTGAGGGCACCTTAACAATTTGGGGTTGGCTTCTTTCCCAGGATCTGGGATTCTTAACCACAGTTTAATTCTCATTAAGAATCTCAGTTACTGAGAAAGAAACAAACTACAAATTGTTATTCTGCCTGGATTTGAATGCGACAAACAAATTGGAGGAGGTAAGCAGATTGAAGACTTACTGGTTTTGGATGTTGTCAGTCATCGCTGTATGCATGAGTGGAAAAGGAGAGAGGGAATAAAGAACCCACAATAAACCAGGTCCGTGCCCATCGTAAGCAGGTGCTGCTGGCTTGTTTGTGACATCTGAATGCAGCAAGAGAGGAGCTGTCAATAACAGAGCAGCAGATTACACCTTGGGACAAGCAACAGGCTGGAGTCCTTGAGCTGGTTTGGAGAGACCCATTGAACCAGAAGTGCGCGTCTCCCAACAGGCTCTACAACACACTCTCAGGCCAAACACCCTCTTGCAGCTTACCTGCTTATGGTTGGAACTGAGCCTCTCTTTTGGCAGAATGGGATCTTATAGGCTACCAGTCCAGTACCTGCCCTTTATCCTTCAAAACTGGGCTCATAAGCCCTTAGATTGGGCTCAAGTTGCTGACACGTAGCCTTCAAAGAACAGAACATAACCTCCTCTTTTGTTATCTGGGATACAGAAACCCACCCAACTGTTGCAGGCACTTTGTCTGCTTAGGTCCTATTACTTCTCTTTCTAGCTTGATGCTCTCACTAACTCTCCGTATTTCTGCAAGGTGCCCCCATCTGTCATGGTTTATCCCCACCAAGTTTCCTGTGCACAGACACCCCCCAGAATCTTTTGAGGGTCTGGTGCTCTATGCTGGGTGCCTCACAGTTGAAAGCAAACGGGAACGCTGTTAGGGCAGACTATCTGGAGGCGAAAGTGTCCCAGCAGTTGCCTGCCAACTGAGAGCTTCCACCAAATCCACTTCCTGCCTCTCTCCCTCAAAACCTGGCAGGAAACAGCAATGTTGTGCCCGGCTGAGCCCAGTCATCGGTGTTGAGGGTTGGGATCTCTGAAGCAGTGCCAGCTCCTACTCCTAGTTTTTAATTGGTTCACCAGTGCTGAGGCAATGGAATAACTGCATTGTTCTGGAACCCTGTCAGTTGTTCCTGATTGGTTCCTTAGCAGGAGCTCTGGGAATATTTTCCCACATGCATCGTTGGTGCCAGAGCCTCATTCACTGCTGGTGCCCTGATGCAATGCCCAAGGGTTTAATGCCAAGTGGGACGTGTGTTCCAGCTCTACCTCCTCCATGTTTATATTAAGTGTCCAGGTGGAAAGTCTCCTTATTGGACTAAGTCCCGTTGCTGGAGAAAAAATGCCACTTCAGCCGGATAGGATCTGGCTGACAGTTTATGCAAATAACGGTCAGAGGTACAAGTTGTGCCTTTGAGGATAGCTAGGGCAAGCATCTGGAACTGGAGCCTCTCGGTGGGGCTATGCTTGGCTTGTGAACTGCTTGCAGCTCTCTGAGCCCTTTTGCTTGGTTCCCACCTGATTAACAGGACCCAAAGAATTTCATGTTGCTTGGGGAAAAGGTAGGTATATTGCCTCCACAGTTGCTGAGAAAATCTGAGAACACAATAGTAGGGAACCAGTGTGATTCAAAGGATCGAGAATGGGATGTTAATTTGGAAAAGGGCAAGGACATTTTGCCTCCTCTATGGGCTCTTTGTGGTTTCCTCACTCAGTGTGCTGTCTCTTGGCTTCAATTTCCAGTCTGAATAATTAGAATAACAGGGACTTCTATAACATGGGTGTTGTGAGGGTTAGCATGAAATGGGTGGGGCCCTTCCCACTTACCTGTTTCCCCCTTGTCATCACCAGTGTTTTGCGGGATGTGCCTGTGTTACGTAACACCATGTCTGGAGAAGTCGAGTGAGATGACTTCAGCTTTGTGTGCTTTTTACTTTTCTTAGGACCCCTGGGTTTCCCCCCCATTCATAAAACTACAGCACATTCTCAAGGTTTCTCACCAGTGAAAGTGTAGCTAATTTATATTAAGTGTTCCTGAGTCTGCACTCTTGCCTAAGGGCATCGGAGGACACTGGCTGGAGTTCATCTAACATTCTATGCAAGAATCCCAGCAACCCGGAGGCTTGAGGAAGACCGTGAACTGCCATCTGTCTGTCCCTGGCCTAACGCAGCCACTACTGGCTGCTAAACTAAGCGTTTGCTCCACTTGTAGCAGATGTGACTGTGCTCTGGCTCCATCTGTGGCCACCAGATATTTTCTAGGGTTGAGGCTATAAAGATCAGTTTGTGACCTGGCCAGGGTCACCGTGATGTTGTTAGATCCAGCCGTGTTAGTCTGTAGTAGCAAAATCAAAAAGAGTCCAGTAACACCTTTAAGACTAACCGATTTTATTGTAGCATAAGCTTTCAAGAATCAAGTTCTCTTCGTCAGATGCATGGAGGGCAGAAGGAAACTGGCCAAATATAGAGGAGGAGGGGGGGGGGGAAGGTGTGGCCATACTTTCCACCTTTCACCCTTGCATTCTCTGCAACCAGCCCACTTCCCTAGCAATCCATTCTCCCTTGCTGGAGACTGAGAACCTCCTTAGAGTGGCAAGCCGATCCCTGCTTGGCATAGCTGTGAAGCTGCCTTTGTGCATTTCACAATAAAAAACAAACCTGTCAGTGGAGTGCTTGTAAACTGGCAGTGCTAAAGACTAGTCAGTGATGTGCGTGTTGGGGGGAAAGACAGTTACAGTTAAGAGGATGGGGAAAAGATCCATTTACATTTTTGTCGGTCAGATCTTTTTCTTAAACAAGACAGCAGCATGTCTTAAAGGCTGACAGAACGAGTCTAGTTATTGAAGCAGTTTAAGCTATGAGTCGTAAGCAAGCCCGCATGTGTGCTGAGAGTCCGTAGTGCATGGTGTGAAATTTGGCTTCCTGGGAATCAAAGCATCCATTCACAAAAAAGAAGAAAAAATCAAGTTTGTAACACACGTGGCTACACAGTCTTGGAAGTGTGTATGGGGGATTTGTTTTTATTCTTAAAAAGAAGGGACAAGAATTTAAAATCCAAGGATTTTGTAGGTTTTCGGTGAGAGTATAAGGGACTGCCGTATAGTGAATGAGCCTAGCGATCCCGCAGGGCTAGTGCGGCCAGTCCTCTCAATCTCAAGCTGGAAAATTAATTGCTAGTGTTAAGGAAGATTAATTGCTTGAGTTAAATGCTAGTTAAATATATATAGATGATAATGCATGTAAAACATCTTAGCCGGCTGTAGCATTAGCCACAGGGTGCACCTTTTTGAGAATCGTGGCTTTCATTTTTGTAAAAGTTTTCTCCCCTTATGATTGCAAATGCTTCGAAGAGTGTATGGCAGTGCCAGCCAGCTGAAGTATCAGAAACCGCGTGTGTGTGTACAGGAAGTAGTTGGTGGCTGAATCAGATCTTCAGTTTTGGAGGGCAGGTTTTCAGTTCTTCACATAGCTACTCCTCCACTGAGATTAGCAAACCCAGAATAAAATGGAAAAGTAGAGAGAAACCATACAAATATACTCAGTTTGCATGGTTTTAGGTGGGTAGCCATATTGGTCTGCAATAGAAGAGCAAGATTCAAACTCAATAGCACCATAAAGGCTAACAGGATTTCTAAGGTATAAACTTTAGAGAGCCAAAGCTCCCCCTTTTGTCAGTTTGCATAATCTACATGTCTGCTACAGAGTTTGGCTCTTTTTTTCCTTCATAGAATGGAAATTGCCTGCCAGTCCCGTCCCCCCCCCCCCCCCCCACTAATAGTGTATGCTTCTGTGATTATAAACACACCCTACTTCAAAGCAAAGCCCATTGCAATGAGTGGCTCCTGCCAGTAAATGTTACATTTTTATTTTTATTTTTTGCCCACTGAGACACAGAGCCGATTACAAAATGTAAAAAAACAATTAGATCAGACAGCAAGAACTTCCAATGACAAAAACAAACTCAAACAAACCTGTCTAACATGATGATGCCATAATGCAGAAAGTAGAATGAGTGCAGGATTGTTGGTTTCCCTTGTATGGATCACATCCTGTTATTTTTTTTTTCTCATCCAAAATATTGTAAGCAAGCAACGGAGTATCCTGTAAGACGTCTCTCCGTTTAGGATAACACGCTGTAGGTGGCTTTCTTGTAAGTATTGATCTTTCCATTGTGTGGCTGGCAGAAGGAAATGTCATGACGGGATTCACAAAGCAATTCTTGTCAGGCTCAGACAGAATGTAATGCAGGTGATGCTGTTGTCCCACCTGGTTTTTAAGTGGCCGCTCTTTTACCAGAGGCTTTGCTCTTGAGTCTGCTTTGTACAGCTTAATCAGTTTTGATTGCTGGCGTTTGGAGCTGTTAAGTTATTTTGTTATAAATGCTAGGAGCAGTCTGGTATTGTCTCAGTGCTTAGGACTTGGTTTATACATGGCTGAGATAGTAATAACATACTCAGGCACCCTTCTCTGTGTGTATACATGTGTGTACAAAAACACACATTCTAGCATCTAGAGTCTAGATTAATTCCTTATATCCTTAGGGTGGGATTTTGGAAGAGCATTGAGAGAGCTGGTAGTAACTGTGACCCTTTAGCCGCTCACTTTAGCCACAGAATCACTAGATGGCTTTAGGCAAGCCACTCTCTCTCAGCCAGAGTTTCCCTTCTGCAATATGGCCATGCTCATACTGATCTACCTTATAGGGTTGTTTTAAAAACTACTCAGCTAATGCATGCAACACACTAGAGCATGTGCATGTGACACACTCTAGAGTATTATATACATGTGGAGCGATTTGTATTATTGCAAATTTCTAGAAGATAAAGTCTAGCCACACTTAGTAGGCACAACAGCAAAATGAAGCCTCCATGGTCACAAGCAGTGTATCTCTGGATGCAGAGGACAGGCATGCGATGGCTGGTGCCTTCATGCCCTGCTTGTGATCTTCCAGAAGCATCTGGCTGGCACTGTGGCAACAGAGTCTGTCTTGTCCTAATCTGTACTTTCTTTGAGTTAATCAGTTTTAAGGAGCAGTAGGATTTTGGTTCATATTGGAAGCTGCTTCTGATGCATGGTTGGAATAAACGTTTCTCCTCTTGGTTTGTGGTATGGGAAGCTCTTCGTTATAAGGTTGGCTTGTTCGGTTCTATATATAATTGGATTTACTAATGGCATAATCCCCATTTTCCCCCAGAGAAACTCAAAATTAGTATCATATCTTAGCTGCTTCACCCTTGAAGCTAATTCCCAGGGTTTTTTTTTAAAATAACCACTCATCAGCAGGATCTATTCCCAGGATATTTCCTTTAAATATATCAGATGTATAATTAACTAATACTACTTGGTTTGAATCAATTAAAAATAATCTTGTAAATAAGTGACTAATCCACCATATTTATTACCAGCCTAATGGACTAAATATACCTGTTACTTGTGTGCTAAGAGAGAAATCTAAAATATTGATTCCCCACACTCTCACCATAGTAGCGTGACTTCTCTCTAATTAAAAAACTGTAGCAGTGAAAAACCAATCAGTAATAACAGTAGGTCTATGATGAAACAACAGTTA
Source organism: Eublepharis macularius (assembly GCF_028583425.1). Classification (NCBI taxonomy): domain Eukaryota; kingdom Metazoa; phylum Chordata; class Lepidosauria; order Squamata; family Eublepharidae; genus Eublepharis; species Eublepharis macularius. Next base: position 69,641,743 of record NC_072802.1, on the reverse strand, counting down.
AACATAGCAGCAGTATTAAAATAAGTTAACAGACCAGTCACACTAAAATCAGCAATAATTAAACATCAAAAGCAGCATTCAATCAGTTATGTGTGTGTAATTTGACCACCTACCACCAAAATCAGATCAACAAATAAAAATCTTCCTTGTCTGATTTCTTGGAGGTGATAATATTGGTTTCTCTTGCTCTGCTGAATGTAACTTGTTGCATACTTATCCTACAGATTTAAAATGATTTCAGAATCCCTCTATTCCTAGAATTCGTTGGGAACATGATTATTCAGTGAAGGAGGGCTAGGAATCTCACAACAGAGAATTCTGAGCCTCTTCAACAATCTAGAATTTTCCTTTGGGGGGGATGCCATGATAATTAAATTGGTATAAGAGCAATATTATTTGCAGGGATGTCCCATGTTGACATGAAGGCTGTTGAGCCCTAGATATGGAAAAAATGCACAGAAGTTACTAGTCCTTAAATATTTGACAAGTCTCCTTCTTCATATTTGGTTCCATCAGTCATGTATGGCCAAAAGAAGAGGAGAGGGGAAAGTCATCTTTTATAAAACCTTACTTATTGCTCCCCTGAAAGTGATTTTAAATTGTGCTAGGGAACCATCCTAGGCCTGACACAAATTTTAAAAAGGGACAAAGGTGCATTCCTTTATAGATGCAGGAGAGATTTTGTAAAAGTGTTACTATTTTTGTAAAAATCCATCTGCTAACTTAAACATTTCTCTTTGAACTATAATGGAAGCTTCTCTTCCCTGGCGGGGATTTTTTCCCATTGCTGTTGAGAAATAATTAGAAAAACTTAAGCAGGTTGTAAATTATTGATCACAGAACTTGCAGCTGGAAAGCATCTATTAAATCATCTTGTCTAAGCCCCTTCTGGGGAAGTTTTATTCCTTTGGCAGAGGATATATTGGAATACTGAAATCGGTATGATTCCAGACGTTTTGGTTCTGTGATTATTTCTTTCCTTAAAGAATGGAAGACCATTTTGGTCTTTGGATATCCAGTGTATGCAGAGATCCTAACTCACAGCAGCAAAGTGCTTGTTTTTCACTCTGTGTTTGATTCTTTCTCCTGTGAGCTTTACCATGCTAATCTCCTTTTGAAGGGAGGGGAAGAGAATGCCGCCCCCACCAGTTCCCCAAATAGAATATTGTGGCGTTCCCTGTGCCTGCCCCCATCGCCTCGAAATCAATCATTGCTCTTTGCCGTGGACCAGATTCTGAAGGGCTCAGCATTCTCCACTCTGTTTCCTACACTTGTGGATCTTGCTGGATGGAAATTAAACAGTGGGGTGGATTTTCCAGAAGAAATGGAATTGGAACTTTTCCTGAAAATCTTTTCAGAAAATCATCTAATGCCTTAAATATAACGTGATCTGATTTGGCATGTTTATTTTCACTTAGATTTTACTAAACAATTTTTCAAAAGTTCCTCGTGTTAATTTTATATCCCAGTAGCAACAAATACTTGAAGCATTTGATTAGGAAAAAAAATAATAATTTGTGTGGTTTAAATGTCACATTCAGACAAATGCAAAGCTTTAGTGGAAATTATTGGAATAATACTTGTAAAATTTAAATACAATCTAGCATGCACTTCTCTGTACTGTTTAAAATTAAGGGGGAAAATGAAGGCACTAGAAACTGTTGACATGCAGATTTTACCACAGCTAAAGACCTGGGCACAATATGCTGTGGACGTAGTTGTCCGCTCATCTCTTTCAGCTCATCTTGTCAATGGAGGTCAGTGGGGCACCTCATTACTTGCATTGTTAGGTCCATGTTAGACTGGAGGTTGCAATATCCTCTTCTGCCATGTGAGAGGAATTATACAGTTTTAGTTTTGATTTGACTTACAATCTGGCAAATTTGTAACTAGTTTTTGAATTGTTTATCATCATATGTATTTGTAGTGCTACTCCCCCCCCTCCGGTTTACAAATCAATAAAATACATGTACCCTGTCACATAATTCATATGTATAATTACCCCCAAAACATTAATTACAACACTGAAAATTCCAAACTTTCCTAATACTGTTATGGCAATGGTCTCCATTCATTGTTATTAATTTTATATAAAACAAATTCTTGAAAACGGAAATGAAAAATAAAAGCATGAACATTTTTCTTCCTACATCCCTGAAGTGAACTGACATTAACCAATGCTCATTGCTGCTGATAATAGAGCTTTCGCACTGGTGTTGCCCCATTAAAATGAAGCACCATTGAAATTAATAGGACTATATCAGTTTTCTATTACTGTTTGAGGGTTCAGTGTTTAATTTTTTTAATCGGTAAATCAATTAAAGGTGTAATTGATGGACTGGTAGTGCCCATTTTCAGTCACTGAGTGCAAATTTTATATCTGTGTGTGAGTTGAGGGCCTATCAGTTTTGGGGGTGGATGGGTGGGATTTTTATTTTGAGCCTCTGGTGTGTTGTAAATGGAATGAAACGAAAAAAACACCAGAATGCTCCTTCTTCCTAACAATGAGAGACGAGTTATGTTATCCTATCCTCCCACCATGAAAGTATCAATAGAGAGGATTTAGGAAAATGGAATGTGTTTAAATCTAGTTCTGTTGTAAAGCAAATGATTAATCACCTAAAAAAGCAACAGTCCCTTGACCACTCCGATATTTAGTCCTCCAGTGCTTTTAACAAAGGTCTTAATGTTGTTTTTTTTCTTTTTCTTTCTTCTGTTGACCTTATGAGATAGGTTATTCATACTTCCTTTTTACAGATGGAAAACTGTGGGTGAGAAACTGAGGTTTCCCTAGCAGCAGCCAGTGAGTTCACAGAGAGCAAGGATTTGAACCCAGGGGAGGGAGCAACATGTGGTCTTGCACCCCCACACTGCTTCCTTCTGTACTTCTTAAAATGCAAATGAAGCACCCCCATGAGCATTGCAAATAAGTCCTCAAAAGTAACTAGCCCAGAACAGGGTTTTCCGGACGCATCTGCCCACACATCCCTATGATACTTATTTGGGGGCTAAAACCAGGAAAACCAACTTCTCTGAACCTTTCTTGCCCTTTTGATTGTTGATTGCTACGGACAAGTGGCTTTTCCTGAGTGGGTCTCTCATATGGTTGCTTACAGTGACTTTAAAAGCTTTTACTCCACTCTTAATCCACGTCTTTCTTCAATGGGCCCAGTCCCCATGGAGAACTTCCCTTGGGCCGATCCCTTTGAAATGAACGGTTCTTGTTTGCATCCCCAAACACATTCAGTGGGGCTTGCACAGGAGTTCCCATCAGATTGGTCAGGATGACTCTTATTTACCGCACAAGTTAGGCGCTTCTCCTTCATCCGAAGACCAGCGTGTTTTTCAGTTAGAAGCCAAATCACAGAGGCGTGGAGGGAATTGGCTGTAGGCTGGGCCCTTGGCAGTGAGGCCTTTAGGAACTCAAATTGCCTTATTCAAGATTGGTCTATGGAACCAGGAGCACTGCATGCATTCATTGCCTTGTTTTTTGTCATTTGACTTTTTAAACATTGGTTTAAACGGCTAAATTTGGTGACACTTAGAAACTGTCAACAAAATGTTGAGCAAACCATGTCTTTAATATTCCCCAGGCATGTGACTGAAAACCTTTTGAAGGCCGAGGGGTGGAAGGCGGCTTCCTGTTTGTAAGTCAAATTCTTTGCAAATTTTGTTTCTGGCAGTGCTCTCTTGGGAAAAAAATAATTTTAAAAAAGAATTTGAGTTCCTTTTAATATTTAATATATTTTACAGAGGCTGGTTTCCCTTATCCGACCATCAGGCATTTGGCATGTAACTGAAACTTAAGAATTCTCTGACAGGTTGAAACCCCAGGTTTGGATGCCTAGTTGTAAGACTTACATATAGCGCAGAACAGAAGGCTCTTGATTCTTGGGGTATCTCCATTCATGGGAACCAAAATGGTCTGATTCCACCCACTTGCAGACAGTCAGCGTTTATAACTGAAGGTGGCTTTGCGTGTCCATGGTTGTTTCACAGGTATGGAGCAGTACACTCGGATGGGATAAAGCCAGCGATTGGGGGAATGAGGAATATTCCTGGAAAGTTGCATTTATTTAAGGGATCTGCTATGCCTTTCCCCCATGTAAAAATCCTCAAAAGTGGCACATGAGAATTTTTAAAGATAATTAAAATATAACAGTAAGCAAACCACAACAGCTAAAAAGCCAACCTAAGCAGAGGTAAAGGAGTCAAAAGCAGCTGGAAAATCCAGGAAAAAACAGATGAAGCCAAGTAAAACAGCAGAAGGACAAACTCCACTATTATTGAGAAAATATAAAAGCGCAACCTGGCACTGAAGCCAATAATACAGGCACTTCCCAGCTCCGTCTAGGATAGCCACAAACAGGGCATCACTCCCACAGGCCCTTCCCCTGGTCTCTGCCCATCTAATCTCTGAAGTTGTAGGCACCTGGATAAGAGCCTTTAATGCAGTTCTCAGTGTTTGAACAGGACCAGCTTTCTCCAAGGGGTAGACTGGCAGTGGTCCTTTGCCTTTTCTAAATGCTGCTTGAGATACACGTAAGCAGATTTCTGTTTTTTACAAACAAAACTATGATTTTTTTAAAAAAGTTACCTTGCTTAAAATTTCTAGACCTACAGGAATTGACTAAAGTTGCTCCAGGGGGTTGAACTAGGCTCATCAGAACATAAAATTAGCTTAGATGAATCAGACCCAAGGCCCATCCAGCATAGCACCCTCTATTCCACAATTGCCAATTAGGAGCCCAGTGCCGGCTCTGTAATGAGGTGAGGCAAGGCAAGGCAGTGGCTTCAGGCGGTGGGTTTGGGAAATCAGCAGTGTCCACTTCCTCTGCACCCACCTTCACCCCAGTCCCATGGCTGTCTCCTTGCCTTCCCCTCCATCACCTTTGCCTCCCAGCGGTCCAAATGCTACATGGCAAGCCATGCATATATGATTGACCATGCTGTGCTTAAAGGTGCCTGGGAAATGAGGAAGGGGTGTTAGCTGTCTTGGCTCCTGGAGCAGGGGGAGGCAGTGGCACCTGAGGATGGCAGCCCTCGTAGAACTACTACTAGACAAGGCATGAAGGCAACAAATCCCCTCTCCCCCCACCCAGCAACTAGTACTCAGACGAAGGTTCCTATCATGGTAAGTGGGCTGCTTGAATATAGCAGGGAGAGAGATAAAGGCTGAGATGTTTGGACTGCCTGCTTATTTATTCCTCCTCCTGTTATGACTGCCATGTATTGTTTAGCTGGCACTTCTAACATGCAGAGTGCTCTGTAGTCATTACAATGTCCGTGCAAAGCCTCCTCTCTTCCTCCATGAGGTCTCGGTGTTCCTAGCCAGTGCCTGCTGCTGTCGCTGGATTCCTTGCAGAATCCAGTGAAATTCTATGGGACAGCATAAAAGAGCCACCACTGAGGACACAGTAGGGGTCCTGCTCCCTGCCCCTGCTGTTGTGCTCCATTCAAAGAGACCCCAGGACCCTGGCCCACATGGATTTTGGTACATCAGGCCTCCTCTAAGAGGAAAATGTGTTTTGCGCCAGTTTCTGCACCTGCCTTGTGGAATGGGCTGCCAGAGAGGAGGAGGAGGGTTGCTTCTTTGCCAGCTTTCAGGAAGAGATGTCACGCTGTGTGGGTTTCGCTGGGGGCTTTTAATAGGGATTGAGTTAGGATTGGGATAATTGGATGGATTGTTGTTTTGGCTTTGTGTGTGTGTTGTTGTTGTTTTTTTAAAAAAATTAACTAATTGTAAGCTGCCTTGAGTCCATTGTAGGGGGAAAGGAAGGACAGAACTATTCTAATGAAATGACGTCAGTAAACGTTCCCCAGATTACAGACTGGGAATTGATGCTAAGAGATGGACACGTTCAAGACCATGCGATGAGTCTGCAGCAAAGACTGGAGTTGAGCCCCGGTGTCCCATGTCCAAATATTTGCTGGGCAAAACTGGCTTTTAAAATTCTAAATCTAATTAGTAGCGTGATCAGTTGGATTCTCAGATACAAACATTGCATGGATGATGAAGTGTTTTGTGTGCTGAATATTGAACTCTCCGTGCGTGGGACACGTGTTCTTTTCAGCCATTATTCCTGCTTTTCCTCTTAATGCATTTGAAGGAGGAACGACTATTCCCCTTACAGACCGGAAATCCAGGCAGAGAGGTGGCACTTTCCCATGAGGAGGGCCAGGATAGGAACCCGTCCTCACACTAATGCCTTCTTTAATTGAAGCAACACATGAAACACTTTGGCTCCCTGTTTTAGCTTCTATAGAAATGGAACTAAAGTGAGGAAGATGGTGGGAGCTTGTCCTCCTTCCTAAAATGCTGATTTTAAAAAAAAATTATCCCCTGAGGCTTGCTTATTTTTCTATTTAGAAAAGGCTCTCAAACAACATCCCAAAAGGAAAAGTTAACATTGGTAATATTTCTGCTGCTTAGTAGTTTCAGGCGGAATGGCAGACTGCTTGAGGCCAGAGCGGCTACCCTCTCATAGCTCCTTAAGAAATGATAGCTACCAGCAGCCTCAGCCTCAGTTTTTTCTCCTCGGGGCAGACCATATAGGTTGAGAAACTGGGGGTTGCCTCTGAAAATGACAGCCCTGCATCAAGTTTCCTCCCTTCCCTTCCGTCACCGGAAGCACCTCAGTGTGCCCCTTTCCCCACTTCCCACTCCATGTGGTTGTCTTCTGCTGCTGTTGGGGGTGGGGTTGTGCTCAGCATAACGACGTCACGACATGGGGTAAGATGAAATACATGTCGTGGGGAGTGAACACGCCGCTCCCATTTGCTTTACATAAATAAGCAAACATTGCGAACGACATCACCAACGTGTAGATCACAAACAAAACCGCAAGTGAAAACTCATTAAGCCTTCATTTAGTGGGCCTTTGCCTGGTGGGGAGAATGGGCTGTAGCTCTTTGGTAATCAAAAAACACCCACACTTCCCGTTTTACTTGGATTTCCTGGAGAGTAAGATATGTAACCACCCCTACTTTTACACCAGATGAATGGAGGAGAAGGAAGCATAGACTCCATTGCAAGAATTCCTTCCTTCCCCTTCATCCCGGCTTTTACTGCCTCAGGAGGGTGCAGAATTGGTGAATTGCCGAACAGTGATTTCTGGTGGAAGGTAGGCGGAGCTGCTCATTTTGCACGCTGAAGGCACCTGCCTCCCTCCCTCAGCTCTCCCCTCCCCTCCCTTCCCCCCATTCTGGCAAAGGCTGCTTGTGCTCTTGATAAAATGATACCTGGCTAAGGGGCTGCAACCTTCCCTGCCTCCCTGTTGACTTGATGCCTTTTTGTCTCGCTTCCAGGTGCAGGCCAAGTTCCGTTACCCTTTCTACTATGAGATGTGCTGGTATGTTCTGGAGAGATACGTGTCTTGTGTGACCCAGCGCTCCCACCTCAGCAAAGAGTACCTGAGAGAATCAATGTTAATTGGTGAGTGGGTTCTCTTGTGCTGCATCTTCAGGGGAGGGGAGTGGGGAAAGGGCACCCATGCTTTCTGTCTGGCTCCTGCAAAAACAGGTTGCACGTTCCCAAGGGGAAACCCACAAAAGCGGTAATAAATTATTCCGTAGTTTGCACGAGGAGCAGGTGCTTGGCGGAATCTCAGCCGCATTAACTGAAGCGCCAGGCAGCAGGTGCCTCAAGGTGGTAAATGGGACACCACTGCAGAGGTGGCTCCTTGCAAGCTTTGTATCTTTTTAAAACAGACACGAGTTTATTGGGCTGCCTCTGGCATGTATGACCGGACCTGGGATATAAGCTATGAATTTGCACAGAGTGGCGCACGCAGCTGATTCAAGGCTTTTCATCGACTACCACTTCAGGCTGCAGTTGAATATTCTCGTTGGAAGGAGTTGATGTGTTGCCATCAATAAAGGCATCCGTGGGCAGTGGCAGTTGCAAGCCAGGGATGCAGAATGCCCATGCCAGATAGGAAGCCAATCTTATAGCCGATTATATATCTTATAACCTTCTAGCTTAGTATTATCTACTCTGACTGGCAACAGCTGTCCTGGGAAGAGAGTGGTCTTTGCTTGCCTTGTTACCTGTGTCCTGTTAACTGGAGATAGGACCTGGGGTCTTGTGCATGCAGTGCACTGAACTACGGCCCCCAGACTAGCCAACTGCACTCAGAGGTGGGGGGGGGGGCAGACCGAAGATGCTGTCAGGCCACAGTTGCTGTTTCTGGCAAACTCTTGAAACGCAGTCCCAGGACATTCCTCGCCTGCATGTAGCCTTGATCAGTTTCCACCACCACCAGCTGATGCCATCTGGTAATGATAAGTCTAGCACATTCCATCAACTAGCATGTACTACCGTTAAGAATGGGTGGGAGAACTGCATCTTTTCATGTCCAGTGCAAAAGAATTTCCTGCACATGGTAACACAGGGAGAAGGTGAGGCTGAACAGGTCAGCGATCAACATTATATTTCCAAGGCCTTCCCTTTGGTATTGTACTTCAGCTGCCTTATTGCAGGTATGTCTTAAGTTCTGACTTTGGGAGGGTTTTAATTCAGCCTCTTCTTGTGTCTTTTAGATGCAACAAGGAAGCGCAGCTTAGATAGCTTCTCATCGGATTCTTGGGTCGAAATGGATGAAGAATTGTGCGATGTCCGTGCTCAGGAGGAGAAGGATGACAACTTGGATAAAATCCCCAAGCCTTCAGCCGACGGTTCCTCCTCTCCCAACAGCACACACTCAGAAGGGAAGGAGATTTCGGGGAAGAAGCAGAAATCCACAGCCAGCAGGTACCTCAAAAGAACTTTGTCCAACGAGTCGGATGAGAGTGTAAAGTCAACTCCGGCGGAGTATCCCAAAACACCCACAGGGTCACCAGCCACAGAGGTCGCGGCCAAATGGACTCACCTGACTGAGTTTGAACTGAAAGGGTTGAAAGCCCTCGTTGAGAAACTGGAATCGCTGCCAGAGAATAAGAAATGCATCCCAGAAGGCATAGAAGATCCTCAGGCTTTGCTAGAGGATATGAAGGTGGGTAAGATGGTTCAGCTCTACGTCTTCTTTTAAGAGAAGCCCAAAGTTCTGCTCCCTTTTAACTTTTATGGCTCTCACACAGGCAGCAATCCAACCACATTTAAGGGCAGCCAAGATGGTACGAGGACCAAGCTGGGCATCAGAATCAGGTCTGCTGCGGAATTGTAGTAAACCAAGGTTGAGGGCAGGTGAGGAGGTGTGTCATACACTCTACTGCCCTCCCCACACTTTCTCCCAGGAAGGCGCTTTTTAAAAAAGTAATTCCTGATAGGTTTTACTTTCTTATCAAAGCTTCACAGGGAGAAAAAATGGCTTTACAGAAGCAGAGAGTTTTGATGAGTGAGGGAGTTTAGAAGTACATGAAATAAGGGCTCAGCAATCTCCCCTTTACTTATGTTTAATACATTTCATATAATCCCCATGCCTTCTTGCTTTGTAACATTTGGCTAGCGGACCTAATTCTGCTGCCTCTGTCCCTACTTGCTGGCCCAAAGGGCTGCTTAAATAGTGAGGTCAGAGGCCTGAATAGGGAGCGGAGAAGGCAGGACTTTGGGCCTGAAGCGACAACTCGTTGGCACTCAGATCCACCTTTAAAGCTTCTGGCTAGTTAGCCAATCTACCTCGGACCTAGCTGGACTCTCTTCCAGGTACACCATCTAGCAATTTCCAGATGAAACTAACATTTTAGGTTGTAAGGTAATGTCTGCTTGCATTCGTTGGTGGATATCAGAAGGGCCCTTATGGCTTCTCCCAGCCTTGAACATTAGTCCACAGTGTTGCAAGCCCACAAAAATGGCAGGAGTAGACCTTCTGCTTCCGTAACCCTAAACTACAGCACAGTGCTGGTCTGAAGGCAGGGATTGGGGAGTCCTAAACTAACTGAGTCTCTTCCAGTTCATCAAAAAGCAGGAATGCCAGTAAGAACAACTGAGAGCAAGGAGAAGGGATGGGTGAAGGTCAGTGCGGTTATGAGAAGGGACTGTGACCCCATGGCTTGTCTTTCAGAGTTCCAGGTATAACCCACCCATTTCCAATTAAAAAAGGATTTTAGATTATCAATAATTTTGAGCTTGGAGGAGATTTTGTCCAAGATCTTTTTAATGTGTTATTGCTGCTGTTGTTATCGTCAGGAGATCATGCTGCCAATGTATAAAGCAGCTCCATAGGTACATGCGCTTAAGTACTGTTTTGGTTGCAGGTGAAGGGTTACGCCATCAGCTTTGTGGAGGAGGCAGATTTTGAGAGAGGCGGGTGTTCATAAAAGGTGACAGAGGCACTGGTGGAGTTATTCATTCAGTCCTATTTCAGGACTGTGCCATGTTACATCCTACAAGGAAGGGGAAAGGGTCACTTCTTTGCAAGTATCCCCCCTAACAAACACTCTCAGCACGTGGAATGTATAAGCACAGTGAAGAGAGAATCCTTAGCACCGTTTGATTAGCTGCTCAGTGCTGCACAAACATAGCAGGGAGTTAGTTTTGGCGCTGTGGCGCTGGTGGCAAAGGCAGGAACACGCACACCCTGCTTCTGTGTTAAGCAACAGAGATTGGGAAACCATCTCATTGTTCGTTGTGCATGGAGTATTTGACCAGAGGGGCTATGAATAATTTCCCCCATGTGCATGGTACAGTCCTCTTATGGGACTGTACTATGTTTAGCACTCCCCACCTAAATATTTAAATTCTGCTCAATGAAATGTTGCTACCAGTTGCTGTTCAACACTTTCCGTTTGATTTAGCAGCTCAGGGTACACTTGGAAAATAGAGATTTTGCTTTCTGTTGTTCATCTCCTCAGGAAAACAAACAGCTTCCTGTCAAAGGGATTTCCCCACATGCCCAGAGGTGGAGGGGGCTGATCATGAAGCCCACTCTTGTTTGTCTTGACAGCAGCTACTTCACCACGTAGACAAGGAAGTGTGATTCAATGTGCGACTGAAGCGCATCTACCCTGGTGAAATCCAGCTTTGCCAAATGAAATAGTGTCTCATCTGTTTAATTATCCATGTCCTGTTTCTCCCAGAGAATGTGGATGTTAGTGCTGTAGATGGGAGTGTGGGGGTGTAATTACGAAGACCGCTTTCTATGTGAGTGTCAGTCTCCCTCCTCCTCCCCCCCCCTTCTTTTGCTCTCTTTTATTGGTAAAAAGATGATTAAAACAAAGTGTAGCCATGGAAAATCTGGTTTGAATGTCCTGAGCCCTTCTTAGAAGGAGGATTCTCTTTTTTCCCTGCTTCTCTCTCCCCCTCCACCCTAGCTCTCTCCTCCAAAGCTCTCTCTTCCTCCAGCAACCCCCCACCCCCTTGGAGGTTGGCTAGGCTGAGAATGACTGACCCAAGATCACCCAGTAAGTTTCATGACTAACCAGAGGCTTACAGCCTGGACTTTCCAGTCTTAGTCTGATACTCTAACCACTAAATTACTTTGACTTAGAGAGACAGGCTGGGATCAGTTCCTAAAAAGCAGCCCCAACAGTAAGGAGAACGTGCAGAGGAGAATCAGCAGCAGGGCTAAGGGGCCTGGTGAAGCTCACAGGGGTTAGGGAAGCGAAATGGAAACAAGATGGGAGGGAATTAAGGAACAGCATCTGCAAGCGGCGTGGGGAGGTGTGCAAAAAGAAGGGCCTTGTTTCCCCTGAAGCAGAATGAGGTAGGCACATCATGAGAATATGGCGTGGAACTGTACTGCTACAAGCAGGGGAGTGCCATTTTAAATGCTTCCCCACCTAAAAATATCTCCCTGCAAGCAGAAAACGGGGGAGAAAGGTTCCCGTACACTCCTTGGTATGCCAAGTTTCTGTTTTCATGGATTTCCTTTTTTACAAGGCAGTGTTCAAACATAGGATCCCACCCCACCACAAGTAGTTTGAAATACAGTCCCTTCTCCTAACTTACTGTGCTGCGTGAGTAGATCAGGCCAGACTTTTCAGAAGTTAATTATGCAACAGAAATGGGCAATGGTCACTCGGGCGTGGGGTGGGTGGGCAGGCAAACCTGGAAAGTCTATGGCTTAAATCCACTTGTTGCTGAAAGTATGCATGTCAACTCTCATACTAATCAGCATAAGAATTTTACTCTGATACAGTGGGTCGCAGTGATTAATGAATAGCCCTTGTCCTGGGTTTAGATTCTCACTCATACAGGCCCTCCTTCCTTACCACAGCAACTTGAAAAGCAGAAGTTGCTTTAAATACTTGAAGTATATTTGGTCCCAACTTTCCTATGTCATTTTTCCACAAGAACAGAGGAATATTAAGCCACCCATCTAAATCATTCCAATTAAATCATTGCGTTTTTCCAAAAACTGTTGTTCCAATTAAAGATGACTATTTCACATCTTTAAAAGAGAATGTCATTCCTTAAAAGGCCCTCCTTGCATCACCTGAGCAAGCTCCATAGGTGATCTCTGTTCCTTGCTTGCCAAATGGGAATAGCAAGTTGAAGCCTGCAAAAATTTGCAAATTTATCTCTCTCCTTTTCATCTCTGGCTCTCCAGCCCGTGACAGAAATAACGTACCACTTCCCTTTTGCAGGACAGCTGTCCAGTTAACATCATGCTGATATTTTTCTCTATACTCATATCTGTAGCAACTGTTTTAAGCTGATTAGCCTGTTTGCATTTTGAAACAGAACATCCTGAAGGAGCATGCGGACGATGACCAGAATCTTGCCATTTCTGGGGTCCCTGTGGTATCCTGGCCGAAGAAAAACACAAAGGTAGGAAGTTATCCTTCATAACCATTTCAGTGCCCTGCGGCTTTTTTGTTCTCAGTGCTTATGGATGTTTCCTGGCTGGAACTAGCCAGTCAGCAGTCATGCTCCTGGGTATGCGCCCAAGGTTGACAGGTGGGCAAAGTTTCCAGATTTCATTTGGCATCAGTCTTCGGGATGAGGCGAAGTTAAAGATGACGGAGGATGGTTTGCTCTGCAGAACCCCGCTCTGTAGCAGAGGCCGGAAGGTCGCCTCTTGAAGGACCACCCCCTGCTGTCTGTGCCTCCTGGGGCCCCTCAGTCTGTGGGGAAAGGCCTTGCCCAGTCACCTGTCCTCAGTGCAGGAGCAGGGACCCGGGCTTTCCAAAAGACTCTCATGCTACGGAAGGCTTTCCTTGCATGGGTTGCATCAGGCCCTTTGGCCAATGGTTTTTCATCGTTGAGCAAATTCCTGGCTTTTTCAGAGGCTTGGCCCACAAGGTCTCTGCATTGCTTGCAGGGGCTGTATTATGATCAGCTTCAGAAATGTGAGCCAGTTGCATGCCGACTGTTACCATTTTGTAGTATGTGTCTATTTCCACTGTAAACTGTTTTTGAGTGTCTTACAAGAGACAGAGGCTGTTGTACAGATTTTTAAAATGAAGAAATCACAGGTAGGAGAAGCAAAGGTCAAACAATTCTGAGTTGGGAAGGAAGGGCAGGGCTCCATTTGGACCCACCAAAATCACTGCGGAAGACGGTGTTAATGTGCCACATGCCAGCCTTCTGCTTTGCGGTCAGCTGGTAAACTGGGAACAGAAGCTGGTTTGAAGAGGGCCTTGCCTAGCACGGTTCGTGTTAACTGTGATTGGCCATGATGTTCCAGCTGACAAACCAAAGTCGTGGCTGCTGCATCCAGAACCTGAGGAGTTGCACAGACGGGAAATACAAGCAGACCGGAGGCTCAAGGCCTTGCCTGACCATTTCTGTAGCTTAAACTTCAGTTTGGTTCTAAACCAGGGTTAGCACAATGCAGGCTTGGCCCGATTTCTGAGTTGAGTTGATGAGTAGTTCAACACCTATTAGATCAGGTACCAGAGCCATTCTGATGCCAAGCTGCCTCTTTCCAATACTGAGATGCAGTTAAAGAACGATGTCTTTTAATTTGACAGTCTGCCCGAGAAATAATTAAAGGCAGTCCTGACTGCAAGAAGTTGGTTTAGGTTTCTGGCACAGCATGTTGACAAGCTCCCCGCTCCCAATAAAAAAAACATGAATCCATATCCAAAGGAGTTTATACCTTACCAGCATAGCTGAAAGTGGATAAAATCCAATGATCACAAGGATGTTATGCTTTAAACAGATTTTTTTATCAAGTTTTAAATCAGCCAGAATAAATTGGCTTGGGTGCACAGGCAGGACAACATTAAATATATTGTCAGCTCCAGTGGGTTTCAGGCAAAGCAGGAAAAAATACATTTTTCTTTCTTTTTTTTTAATACCTAATATCTGAGTGGGAAAGAGGCAAGGTAAACCAGAGCTTTTCAAATTGAGCGCTATTTAAGTGTTTTCTGGATTGCTGTAAATTATAGAGAAACTCAGTGGCTTAGAAATCTGGTAGGAAAGTGAAAAACATTTCTGTAGGTGAAATACGAACTATATTAGAAGACCTTCATTGGGACAACTTTGAGGGATCTTTGTTGTACTGTGAAAGGTACACGCTGCATACAAAGACCCCAGATTGATTTCTAGCTGTTTCAAGAAGCTGTGTAGGTAGCAGAGATTTCAGCTTGCGTTTTCATTAATTCCTTACTGCTGCCGCTCTTGCTAAAGGACTTTCAACTGCCAGTTCAGTAATTTTCACATGATGGGATTTCATCTATTTGTTATTTGCTGCTTTTGATTACTGTTTAAATTTTACTGTGGAAGCTGCTTGGAGAACATTGTGCTGGGAGTGCAGGGAAGGCATTTTAAAAATCAGTAAATACATCATGTAGATCCCAGCTTTCTTTCAGGGAGCAAATGGCAGGTGCTCCTGGACTTCTCAGTCAGTCTCCCAGCCAGACACTGACCAGACCAGCTTAGCTTCTTCAAGACTGCCGCCTCATTTGCCTTTAGACCCCACCCTTGACTTACGTACTATTCTTACACGTGCGTTTAACATCCAGGATTGCAGTTCCTACAAGAACAAAAAGGAGTCTCGTGCCTGCTCTAAGCCTGGGTTTATTGTCGCATAAGCTTTCGTGGTTAGAGGCCACTTCATCAGGTGCATGAAGTGAATTCTCTGCAAATAAATACAGACGTATAGAGTCTCTCTACATGAGGCATCTTACATGAGGACACTCAGTTGTAGGGAGAGGGTAGTTGAAAAAGACAGAGCCTAAGGCTCTGTCAATTTCACCTCTCTACAGGAGCCTGCAGGGAGAGCTCCTCAGTAGGTTTGTTAATTTCATCTTAGCCTCCCCAAAGGCTCTGTCAATTTTACCTCCTCTTCCAAGAGTAAGAGGGGAAGATGAAATGAAGAAACCCTCTGAGGAGTCATCTCCACAGGCTCTGTCTTTTTGAACTACCCTCCTGTAGAAAGGTGAAATTGACAGAGTCTTAGGCTCTGTCTTTTAAAACTACGCTTCCCAGCCAACGTTGTCTCCCCCTACATCCTTGTGAAAGATGTTTTATGTACAGGGACTCATTGGGGTGGGGGGGGAGGAATTGCCAAGAGTTTAAAGGCCAGTTCTGTTGATCCTCAGACTGCGCCACTATCTGTAACTTGGAGGGAGTTCCCCAGAGAGGCGCTCAGCATGGGGGGGCAGTGGAGTGATCTAGCAGCAATTCCAGGCAATAAATCCAGAGTGGGAGCAAGGCTGGGTCTGATCAGCTTGTCAGAACCCAGGGAACATAAATAGGAGCCAAATGAGCAGGAACGTGTACAGAATGGCATGTGCAAGGTGCCAGTTGGCTTTGGGAGGGGGCTCAGGGCCAAACTAGACATTACATGTGGCTGCCAATGCCGTTTTACAGACAACTTCAGCTATTTCAAAATGATACAAGGGTGCAGTGGGAGCAGGGGATCTCCCCCCTCCCCCTTTTCAAATGCCAAACTTGTTTCAGTATTTGAAAAGGCATTGGGAGGGGAGCTCCCCTGATCTTGCTGTGGGCCCAATCAGGCCCTTGTGACATTTTAAAATCGCTACATTTGTCCCTAAAATGACATCAGCAGCCATAGATAGGATTGTGGCACTCACCAGAAAGCAGAGAAAGTCTGGAAAATTGTTAACAACACTTCTGATTGGTAGAAGCGGGAGGGCAAGGTGGACTGGCAGCTGGCTATTCCTCCAATCAGAGAAGAATGAGGAGGATTGAAAACGTAAAAGAGTCTTTGGTATGAAGGGAATGAAGGCAGCTATTGCCCTGACTATATAGTCTTGATTATTTATTTACGTCATTAATACCCTGCTGTCTCCTCTCCTCTGTTTTATCCTCACAACCCTGTGAGGTGGGTTAGACTGAGTGTATGTGACTGGCCCAAAGTCACCCAATGAGCTTTCATGGCAGAGATTCAAATGTGGGTCTCCTAGACCCTAATTTGACACTAACCACTATACCACACTGGCTCATCTGATTACGTCAAAATATACAATACAAAAGCCAATATAATAGTGCTTTGGTTAGGCTGGGTTGGGTCTGCTTCTCAGGATTCTTCTAAAGATCTTTCCTTGATGAGCTAGCTATTATCTCACGCTGAGTGGGCTAGTCCCTGCCTCACGTTTCTTGTACCAGCCACCTCCATTTTTGCCTAGCGATTCTTGTCAAATCTGGCATACCATTCCAGATTTGGCAAAGGCAGACTTGCTAGGTGCTAATTAAAACGGTAGGGAGCGATGCCAACAAAATGGAAGTGAATTGATCTTGGCAACAGAGAAGCGTTTGCTGCGTTGCACTTTCTTACCAATCATTCTCCATCTGGCAGCCTGAAGCCGCTGCCAAAGAGAGCCAAAGAGAGGGGCAGTGTGTCCTAAAGGAAAAGGTCCTGGTGGATCACTGCTCTGGAGGAGCTACTGGTGGTCAGGCGCTACAAGTGCAGCTCGAGCAGGGGCCACGGCAGCAGTGGCACCCATTGTCCAGGGTCCAGATCTGAGCCACTCTGGCAGCACAACCTGCACCATAGGAGCCACTGGGCCCAGCTTCCTCCAGGGGCTATTTCATCATCCCCGTCTACCCCTGATTGGCTCTTCCTTGTTTCAGGGGATGAAAAAAGCCGGAGGAAGCCGTTGGGAGCAGAACAATATCCAGATATTGTTCTGATTATAACAATCCATTCAGGAAAAAGCTCACATTCTTCCTGAAGGAAAGAGCCTGCTTCTTCCTCCATCTGCACAGAAATGAAACATGTTAGCAACAAGGACTGCAGAAGCTTGGCTCTGGGCTTGTATAATGCTTATCTTCTTGGAGAATCGGGTCAGTTAAATTGAGAGCTGGTGGTGTGGCTAAGAATTAACTGAGAGTCTGGAAGTTGCTAGTTCAAATCTCAACTTAGTCATACACTTAATGGGCATCTTTTGAGCAGCTCTTGTTCTCTGAGCTTCAAAAGACCAAGCCACCATTTGTAATGGAGACAATTCTGGCCTATCTTGCAGTACAGTTGTCGGATTTATTGATCTGAAGTGCTTTTAACAGGCATCCACAAACTGAAACTGGGCTTGATAGCCAACTTTTATTTTCTATTAGCCAGCTGTAAAGTCCAATCCCACCATAATATTACCTGTGAGATAATTCCTAGACTAATCAGAGCTTATACAATATGAATAATACAATTATTTCACTTAATTCAACTCTCTATTTTCATTCTTACCTAAATTAATGAAAGCTATGATTAATTCTGTAATCTTGACTATAGTTTGCCATTTCAGTTTCTTAATTTTTTTGTCAGCAAATACTAATTTTTTTTTTACAGGCTCAGATATTGCACAACACGCACCATTTCTGGTGAAGGAAGTTTTTCCACAAAATGTGAAGAAATTTGAACCAATCAATACCTTCTTTATATCTGGGGTCTTGTATATAAATACTGCATAGTATTTTGACCTTTAAAAAAAATAAAATTTGTATTTGCTGTTAAAGGGCTAGGACAGTGTTAGTTTAAATTCTTGTCCAAAAGGATTTATTACTATCATGAAGGGGACTAACAGGTTTTCCAAGAGCAAGGAAGTTCTTGTGGCACTTCAAGGACGAACATATTTTTGATAGCACCAGTTATAAAGAGTATAGTCCAGTGTTTTAGAGAACATTTTTTTCAGAGGTCTGGATGGGGGGGAACAATAGGAGCTTCCCAAATTCAGGTTCAGACATCTCCAGGTAAAAGTATTTCTGCAGAATCTGTGGGTAAGATCTTCAGGTCTTTCTGCTGGGCTAGGATGCCTAGAGCAATGGGCTCATGGTATAAAATCACCTTCACCTGTTCAAGGCTGCAGTCCTGCAGTTACTTGGGAATAAGCCCCACTAAGCCTAGTGGGACTTATTTCTCAGGAAATATGTAAATAAATCAGACGGAACACCATGAAGTCCCTAGCCACTGGGTTTTAAACTGCTTTTATGAGAAGGGAACGTAAATCTGAGTTTAGAGGTTTTTTTAAAAAAAAAACCTCAGTATTCTTACCTGCTAGACAGAATAAAGGCAGGGGCACAAAGGGGTTTTTTTTGCACTGCAAGTATGATTTCGGTCACCCCTTTGTCTTTCCCACACATTTTTTTCTGGCTGGGAGGATACTGGGACAGAAAGGGTCCACAATACAGTAGGAGTTGCTTTGAGGCTAAGAACAGTATTGGGCAAAAAAGCTGTAGGCCTAGAGCTAGGGCACTCTTAAAGGCACAGGGCTAATATCTGTGCCTTAAAAAGGTCATCAGCCAGGAGGAAACTTCCTTGCCAGTGAAGAGTGTTTTTGTGGATTGCTGGCTAACTACCTAAAATAGGTAGGTAGGGACCTACCTATTTTAGGTATTTTGACACCACATGCTAGATATATCTAGAACGTGTTGCAACCACCAGTCTCTGTTCTGGAGGCCCTGTTCCCCAATTATTGCTGCTTTTTAAAAATTCCACCCTTCCTTCAGACTGGTGCATGTTGTTCTCCCTCCATCAGCCTTATTAGGCAGATTATGTGAGAGTGAGCATCAATTTAGGCATTTGAACCCTGGTCTCCCTAATCCATCATTCTAGCCCCAGCCCCAGCTCTGTGTTTCCCAGCATGGCAAAGGAGATGTACTCATCTTCAAATCCCCACTCGCACTGAAACTTACTGGAGTACTTTAGGCCAGTCACCTTCTGGCCACTCTTTAACGCCCCCTCCCCCCGTTAAAATAGAAGAGCAATCAAAATGAGCTTAAAAGTCCATATTCATATTCTCCTGCATCTGACGAAGAGAGCTGTGGTTCTCGAAAGCTTATGCTACAATAAAGTTGGTTAGTCTTAAAGGTGCTACTGGACTCTTTACTATTTTGCAAGGACAGACTAACACTGCTAACTCTGCTGGATCCATATTCAGTGAGTGGAAGATGCATCCTTCAAGGCCACCCTCTCAAAAAAATCCACTGGATTACTTTTGAGTTTTTGTCCTGCTTTATCCTGAAAAGCTCATACAAACATAGGAATTACCAGACTGGTCACCCAGAAGCCAGCTACATTAAGGTAGGATACATCCTGGTTGTCAAGAGAGGTGCAGGCTCCACGACCTGGGAAAATCCCAGGTTGCTCCCAACTCACGACTGCATTCTTCCCCACATGCCCTTCCCCCATAAGCTCAGGCTGCATTTCCTCAGCTGATGCTCACACAACCTAGATGTCAAAATTCCTAAGAACTTTAAAAGGGAAATGTGTTTTTCCTGAACGCTGTTTTCACACCTTGTTAGTCATTTCATTATTATTCCTTTAATAGGTAACTATTTGAGATCTATTTTGCTATTCTTGCTGTATGGAGGGTTTGCATGCGTGCACACGCACATGCTCATGAACACTAAGAGAGCGATTCTAAACAGGTCTAAGAATCATGCTCAAATCTGTTAATTAGAGCTCACTCCCAGGACAGCATCCTTAGTATCGCACTATCAGTCTTGTCCTCCGATGTAGGGCATGTTTGTCTCCAACAGTAGGCTGCCTCTGTCAGAGGGTTTGCTTTCCTACCAGTTATCTACCATGGATTTTATCCAATTGCATAAAGAAGGAAAACCTCCTTTCCCCACCTAGTCTCTGTCCATATTGTTTCTGTAATTTTTATGTACATTATTTATAGTCCACCTTTCTCACTGAGACTCAGGGGGGGATTCCACAGAGTGGGTCAGCACAGTCAATTTCACAGACATTTCAATTCACATGCAATAGGGTGGTGGAAAGTGGGGTCAAGTCATAGCTGATTTATGGCACCCCCTGCTGGGGTTTTCAAGGCAAGAGATAGTCATTGCTCGCCTGGGTGTATACACAGAGGCAGATTTGCAAATATTTAAACCCAGTAGAAATCCAATAAATCCCCCCCCCCCCCAGGTCTCTGACCTTCCTAACCAGCGCTCCCTTAGCAACACTGCCTTCACCCATCACCGGCTTTACTGTCTGCAGGCAACGGGAAACAAACCTCTCCAGGGCTACCTAACAAGCAGGGCGGCGGCGGCTGCACCCGCTCCAACCTGCCGCCCGCCAGCCCGCTGCCTTCCTCTTCCTCCTCCTCCTCCTCCTCCTCCTCCTCCTGGCTCGGCTCTTCCCCCGGCCGCCAGTGGCCACCCCCTTCCCTTTGTGCAGACCACGCACCGGCTCGCCGCCGGGCGATTGGCCCTGCCCGCCGAGTCCAGCCCCTTCCTGGTTTTGCACCGCTGCATATGCATGAGCTGGGCTTCCTCCTCCTCCTCCTCCTCCTTGTGTGTAAAGACAGAAAGCGGAGCCGCCGCCGCGCCTGCTCCTCCTCCAGCCATGTCAGCCCGCCCGAGCCTGGGCCCACCGTGAGCCATGGCCATGTCGGTGAGCCCGGACGAGGAGGACTACGACTCGGAGCAGGAGCCGGTGAGCGGCCGCGCCTGTGCCGCCGGGGCGAGGCCGAGCGGCCGGGAGGGTGGGGTCCGGGAGGCGTCCTGCCTGCTGGGAGCCGGAGGGGGCGGGGGAAGAGACAATGTCGGCGATGGCGCCCGGTCCGCGCAAAGATGGTTTCTCCTCGGCCGGGGGGGGGGGCGCGCTTTTGTGCTGCAGGGCCCGGAGCCGGGAACTTCGGGGCTGGCCTTGAAAGGGGTGGGGGGCAGCCAGAGGCAATTGGCGCGCACACGCCCGGCTTTACGGCCGTGCGCCCCTTGCTTGCAAATCGCTCGTTCGGGCTGCAAGGCGCGCGGGTGCGCTGGCTGCTCCCGGGCATCAGGGCAGCCTCCCAGGAGAGGGGGGGGAGGCGGATCGGAAGTCGCGGGCAGGGGGCGGCTGCCTGCCAGTTTTAGGCCTGATCCGGTCAAGGGGCTGCGTTTTCTCGGTGCATAAAGTTGCCAATCTCCAGGTGGGGCCTAGATACCCTCTGGTGTTACAGTGGAGCGCCAGACTGCAGCGATCAGCTTCTCAGGAGAAAGTGGCAGTGTTGGGAGGGAGGACTCTGTGGCATTGTACCCACCTGAGGTCCCTATCCTGCCCAAACCCCACCTCCCACAGGCTCCCCCAAATCTCCAGGAATTTCGCACCCCAGTTTGCAACCCTATAACGAGAAGCCTTAGCAAGCTACCTGGTGCCTTGTGGCAGAAGCTTTGTGGGTGGAGGAAATGTCTGTCAGAGACTACGGGAGCCGGTCCCACTGAAGTTTGCTGTAAGGCTCCTTCTCCTGCCCAGGACTTGGTTCTAAGTCAGCAGGCATTGGATCGGGCTGGGGCACGGCACCTCCAGCCCACACAAGCTCACGCCACAACACAACAGTGTTTGCCTTCAAGGTGTCACAGGGCGCTTCGTCAGTTAGTCAAAAAGACTTGGCAGGGTGGCCCTTCTGGAAGCACAGAGTCTAAGATCACAGGCTAAAAAGAGAGCCCGGGTGGCATCGCAAGTGTCAGACTAGGATCTAGGAGACCCAGGTTCGAATCCCTACTGTGCTGGCTGAGTGATCTTGGGCTAGCCACATACTGTCAGCCTAATCTCCCTTTCAGGGTTGTTGTGAATATAAATGAGAGGAGGAGGATTTTAAGCTGCTTTGGGTCCTGCTGGGGAGAAAGATGAGTAAATGTAAATAAAATACCGGTGGGAAGAGTCAGTGATGCTAGTCTGTGAATTGTTTTTTTAAAAGCAACGTAAAAAGCAGATTGGCTGTACAGTTTATAGCTCTCTTTGAAATTGTACTCTGTTGCGGGGAGGATCTTTCTCCATCTTGACATTGTTTGGAAAGATTCTTTAAATACTTTGTGGGATTGTTTGGGCTTCTGGAGGCCAACAATTAAATTAGGCACCCTAATTTAGCAGCAAAATCTCATCCCACCACACCAAGGATTTTGTGTAATTCCTTTTTAATAGCAAAGAAAATTTAAAATGGTAAATTGTTGTCTCGGATGCTGTTTGGGGGAGGAATGCAGTCAGCATGGTGGCTTGATTTTATGTTGGAAGCTGCTTTTAAAAGCCTGAAAATGTTATTAGTAAATATCTGGTTCACAAAAAGGTCAGAAAATAAACCAGATATATTTCTGTGGGTTATTTGTATAGTTCCTTTACAGACTTGCTTAAGAAAGCTGAAAGTGGTGTGTGTGGACTTCACATTCTTATGCACACAGGCATGTTTTAAAAAAAATTAATTATTGATGTGTTGCAATTGGTTCAGAATCTGATTATTTTAGCAAGTCGTAACCTCGGGATATAGGCTAATTTACACATTATAGTGTGCCCCCCCCCAGGTGTACGCCTAAGATGTCTTAAGTGTACATGTAAACATGTGAGGTGGGGTCAAGCCAGCATTTGCAAATATTGGCTGCGGCTCCTTCTTAAGTGTTCTTTTAGTCGCAAGCCCAGTTTGGCTTCTGCTTAACATGCTGAGAAGGACCTGTAGTGTGAATGCAATTTAGGGCCAGCCTCAGCTATGTTAAAATATTTTTGTCTGTAGCAATTGCTCCTAATTCTGTTCCCTGTGCTGCTTTGCTTCTAGGACTGAGGGACAATAGTTTTAAAATGCCTGCCTGTCGGTTGTGTGTTCTTCACTGAAACAGGAACAGCCATTCCACTGTAATAGTATCTTTTACTTTCACAGTGAACTTTCTGTGTCTTGCACTTAGCTTTAGCTTTCATTACTAGAGCATGTGGGGGCCGATGAGAAATTGGAGAGGTCTGAGAATAGGGTGGCCAACTTCAAGGCAATGGCTGGAGTTCTCCCAGAATTGCAACTGATCTCCAGGCCATCAAGATAAGTTGCCCTGAAGAAAATGGCTGCTTTGGAGTGGATTCTGTGACATTATACCCAGCTGAGGACCCTCCCCCAAGAGCCTCCCTCCCCAGGCTCCACCCCCAACATCTCCAGGAGCTGGCAACCCTACTTGAGAATTGCTTGGTCCCTGTCGCGTTGTTGTTTCCGCTGCAGCTACTTTCTTGGAGGGGAAAAAAATGGCTGAAAACATAAAAAAAAAAAAAACAATTGTGGTTTGGGCAAGAAGAGTTGCATTCTGTTTTGGAGCAAGGAACTGGATTGTAGGCGGTTTCTGGGAATGTGCAGAAAACTTCTCTGTCACCAGTAACTAGCAGCTGCAAACTGACATTTTTCATGGGTGGGGGGCAGCTCTTAGTTGGCTGTGCTCTTTGGCTTCCCTTTTACTGGAATTAAAACCTCCTGATGAATCTTGTGTCTCATCAAGATATTAATGCTCAATATGAACATTCATAATTATTGCTTATGTTGATGTGGGCTATTGTACGTTTTCCCCTTTGATTGGGCTTGCTCCTTAGCACTGAAGGGGTACTTCTGGTGCCACTTGAGTTTTTGCCAGTTAGGATGGTCTTGCAAGCTTGATTTTTCCTTCTTTTTCTGTTTTTACCTTCGCCATCATGTGTGTTTTTCTATTAGTAAGTTGTAGGTTCATTGCTTTCAGATGGTTTTCCAGGGAAATTTCTCAATAAGAAGATCAGTAATGGTGGACAAGCCTCCCTGGGGAGATATCTGACCCCTTAATGGCCAGTCTTCCTCTTCATGTGCAGCCCCCAGGGAAGCATTTGAGTGCATTCTGGGTCACACTTTCAATAGTGAGGCCCCTCCATGCCCCTCAGAAAATGTCCCAGATTCCTCTGCCATGCCCAGGAGTTACTGTGGAAAGGGTCTGCTGACTGTAACACATTGAAGCCCCCATGAAGGACGTGGTTGAATTGAATGGGCTTACTACGTAGAGGGGTCTCTCCCCCTACAATAGTTTTGACCGTGCCAAAGGGCTACTTAAGAATTAACATGGCGTGTTGCTGGTTGTCCTTTTCCAGAATCGAGCTGTTGGGAGGCCAAAGGGTAAGTTGGGACCCACCTCTGCTGTAAAGCTTGCGGCGAATCGGACGACTGCGGGGGCACGCCGGAGAAGGACGCGATGTCGCAAGTGCGAGGCCTGCCTGCGCACCGAGTGTGGCGAGTGTCACTTCTGCAAAGACATGAAGAAGTTCGGCGGGCCGGGCAGAATGAAGCAGTCATGTATTATGAGACAGTGCATTGCGGTAAGCCCGGCTTGTTGGTGGATGCTCATCCGTGGCCTGTCACAGTTGCCTTTTGGTGTGAGCAGCCAGGGAAGCTTTACAAAAATTGCCACAAATAATAAATCTAGGGCATAGGCTAGTCCAGGGTTTTTTTTGTCAGAGACTAGCTGTTATGGGATGTGCGCAGCTGAAGTAAGCATGGATTTGATGGAAGTTTTAGCGCTAGCTTTTTAAAAGGTATTCTCAGGTAGGAACAAAAGGTATTAAACAGATTCACAGAGAACAAGCACATGATTACTAAATCTAGAACTTGTGTTTTTAAGAACAGTCTCTCTGTGAAAACCAGCTGCTGGGGCCAGAGACCTGGCTGTTGCCTTCGTATGCTGCTTCTGAGCACCCAGAGGCATCCAGCTAGTCCCAGTGGAAATGGAACCCTTGACCAAATGAACCATTTGGTTGGATCCAACAAGGCAGTTTCTTCTTTGTATGATAATGTTGGCTGGTCGGATGTTTTGTCGGACAGAACCTGAACAGGAAGTTAGAAAGCTTTGTGTTCACAAGGATGAATTTATGTCTGAAGTGCTTTGAGGAAAAAATGTTCTCTAAACGCTTAGTCTGTATTTGTGTAGAACAGTTGCCCAAGTGCCCAGTTCCTTGGGAAGCTTTCTTTCATAACAAGAGAACACCCTGGTAGCCTGCGCCCAAGGTAAACCAGTCATGGTCAAAAGCAATGTTAGTGTTTGTAATTTTGTTAGTCTCCTGTTTTTTTAAAAAGAAGCCCTTTCAAGCTTCCAGTCTCCGCGGCTGTGCATTTCAGTGGATGTTTAGTTATCTTATGCAGGATCTAGCTGATGTGAATTAAACTCTAAAAGCAGATGTTTTGCCGTACAAGTCGGTTCCTTTTAAGCTCGGCAATTGGCTAATAGAAAAGAGGTGATTTATAATCGCTTTCTCTTAATTGCTTTCCCAATGACAGCGCCTTCCTGGGGTCCTTTGTTTCTCCCCCCTCCCCATTGTCACAAGACTGAAACTCGTACCAGATTGCAGAGGCCTGGTTCCTTTTGTGTCTCATTAGGGCAAGGACAATCCCTTAATTAGGCTGACTTTCAGAGCACTCGGGTCTCTGGGAAGGGTGATGGGGACAGCAAAGGTAGAAAGGGGGGGAGGTCTTAAGCAGAAGTGGCAAGGGAGTCCACTTTGGCTGCTTAAAATCCTTAAGGGATCTCCGAAGCGTATGCACGCTTTCCCCAGTCAGACAGTGTCCCTCTTAATCAAGACTGACAAATATCTTCTGTAGCTCCTCTTGTATGAGGATGTCTGTTAAGATAAACTTTCTCCTTGTATCATTCCTCCAGCCCATTCATGCCTGTTTCGTCTTCCGTTGCAATGATAATGCTTCTCTTAACAGGGTTGTTGCGATAATGTATGTTGTGCTCTCAAGGAAATGCTAAATATTATTATTAGTACAGAGTGGGGTTCAAAACAATTTCGATGCTTTGTCACCGGTGTGCGCGCATGTCCTCTGTTCTGGGGTTTTGCAGAAAGTAAAAACTACGTTCTTGAAAGCAAATCTGTATTACGATTGAGAGGCCAGGAGAGAGGCTTTGCGTGCAAAACAGACCAGAGTCAAGCCCTGGGACTTCCAGGATACAAAGGAGGGCGGCTGCCAGTTGGGCCATACGAGGCTAGGTGAACTAATGGTCTAAGGCAGCTTTATTGAGACTGGCAGCGGCTCGGTGGCGCAGCCAGGGCCGGCATGCCCATTGAGGCAGGGCCAGCCCCTGCCTCGAACAATGAGGCGCTGAAGGGGGCGCCAGAGGGGGCGCTGTGAGCGGGGGCGCACACCACGGAGCTGGCATGCCTGGCCCGCAGCTGCTGCAACCGCCCAGCCCCACACCGCCACCACCAACACACGCCCCCGGCTGGGTGCAGCAGCAGCCGCAGGCCAGGCGCAACAGGCGTTCGGGGCGGTGTGCGGGACCTCCCCAGCCTCCGCGCCGTCCCAGCCACCCGCCGGCCAATGGGGCCAGCTTGCTGCGTGATGACGTCACATGCAGTGATGTCATCACGCGGTCTGGGGGTGCACGCGTGCACTCTGTGCGCATGCACGTTGGGGCAGCCGTGGGTGCCAAAAATCCTGGCGCCGCCCCCGGGTACAGCCCCTGCTGTGCATTCAGAAAAGTCAAGGTTCAGAAGTGGCTGTTTCCAGTTAAAAGGTATCAGAGAGACCTTTGCTCGTTTGAGACTCAGGAGAACACTAAGCAAGATAAACTGGTGGGATAAGCCACTTGCAAAGCTGAATCTGAACTAAGGTATTTTTTATGTGACAACCTGGGGGTAAACAATGATTACCGGACTGATTTCAACCGTCCCGTTTATGGGGGTTTGGGAGACTCTGGGGGCACAGGATCATAAGAACTGCCGAGCTGGATCTGACCTGAAGGTCCCCATCCAGACAAACAGCTAATAGTGGTGTAGGTTTTGTGGCCTTCTTCAGGTGCCACCATCTGGTAGGTCTTGGTAGAGCTCTGTCGCTCCCCGTGCTCTGGTTTTTCACGCTGCTGCCTGGCCTATTTGCCTTTTGTGTGTGTTGATACAGCCGGTGCTGCCTCACACTGCTGTGTGCCTGGTATGTGGAGAAGCTGGGAAGGAAGACACCGTGGAAGAGGAGGAGGGCAAGTTCAACCTGATGCTTATGGAGTGCTCCATCTGCAATGAAATCATCCACCCTGGATGCCTTAAGGTGGGGGCTGCCGGTCACAATGGAAGAGGAGGGGGGTGTTCAGGCCAACATCGGAGGATTTGGGTGGGGGGGGGACACTTCTTGCCATTAGCAAGCAGGTCTGGCGCTGCCTTTTTTTCTTCTGGTTTTGTCATCGCTTGCACTATCTGTCCCTTGGCTTCTTTCTTCCGAATGTTTTTAGGCTGCTTTTCTGAGGCTCAGGGGAGCTTATAAGAAACCGACATTCACCCAGGACTGCATTCTCTGAGTTTTTCTGGCAGCAGTTTATCAGTCCCCTAGGCAGTACTGACCTGCTCATCTTAAGTGCCATGCATGGCAGTACTTTCGTTCCAAGGCATTTGGGTACTGCAAATGGTGCCCGTCCTGTTGGTAAATATAATGAACTGCCCCTGCAGTTCATTAGCACTTGAAACGATTGTTCATAGGAATCTACACTTACGTATGCACTAGCACTTTTGTACAGGCTTTGAGGTGGGAAGATTGCGTGTAATAGAGTATATTGAAGGCAATTTGTGTATGTAAGAAAATAATTTGTTGTAAATAATAGGACATTGAAATTGTAAAATTGATTTGTCGATTTATTGTTTAGTTAGTTCATCACAATATATTGTTGGGTTGTCCTGCCGTGCCAGAGGCAGCTGCCTTTCTGTTCCTTGTGGCAAAACCTGCTGTGTAAGGCGGTCTACTAGGAGTTTGCCTTCCCTGTCCCAGCCAGTAGCCAAAGCAAGACCCTCTGGAGCTTCTTGGTGTTTGCGTGTAACATTTAGGGTTGTCATATTCCAGCTCCTCAGATCTATGGCAAACGCTGCAAATTAAACAAATTAATTGTTGCATTGTCTTTCAGTGCTTATCATCTGCTTTTGGCTCTGAATAAGCATCTTTTCCCCTTGGATTTTTGCTTGTGTTTTCTTCTCATATGCCAGTAAAGCTGGTTGAGGAGAGATTGTAGCAAGCACGTCAGTCAGGACAGTCGCTTCCCCCCAGTGGTTAAAACAGTTAAAGATGGGAGCAGGCTGGTTTCCCACTAAACTATTTGGAAGAATACCACGTGCATGCTTTGCTTCCTCTTTCCTGCTCTGCCTGTGTGCTGGAGACAACTTTTGTGTAAAGTCTGCAGCTGTGTTGAATGTGCTTGCTTTGGTCTTGCCTACCTGTCGGTTGTGAGTTGTCCTTAGCTCAGTGTGTCTCCTTCTCCACCAGGTGCGGGAATCAGATGGCGTGGTCAACGACGAGCTACCTAACTGCTGGGAGTGTCCCAAGTGCAACCACGCCGGGAAAACGGGGAAAGTGAGTTTCACTGGAATGCGTGCAAGAAGGGGACGGGAGAAGGATTTTTAGAAAAATCTCAGCACACAATTTTAATTTTTTGTATCATTTGGGGTAGTCCCAGTGGCTCACAATTTAGGAACTTGGCAGGTTCTCATCACTGCAGGATCATGTAAACGGAACCCCAAATGGGCCGCTTCATGAGCAGACAAAAATTGCAGGCAGTTGTGTCAGTCTAGTAGGGGGGAAATATACAAAACCCACAGTAGCATAGTAGCTCTGTTAAGAGTCACTAAAAACCGTACAAAGTCGTGAGTAAGCTTTTGAGTTCAGCAGAACTCTTCTTCAGGTTGGTTGTTAAGCCAGAAAGAGGGTGATGGAGTAGGAGAAGGTTCGTGGGCATGATGAAAGACACACACCCATCTGCAGATTACCAAATAGGACTCTACAGAGAAACTGCAAGGTTAACAGTTCTCCTTAACCCATACACAGTGTTTGAATGAGCTCTTAGTAATGAATCTGGTTAGAGAGGGTGGGATGAATTTCCGTTGCCGCTAGAGGCCGCTCTGGAAAAGCATAAGATATAAAGTTTGCGTGTGTGCTTTGTCTCTCTCTGGCGTACAAGCAAAAGCGCGGACCAGGGTTCAAATATGCGTCCAACCTCCCTGGCTCACTCCTGAAAGAGCAGAAGATCAACCGGGAAAACAAGGAGGTTGTCCCAGATGCTACCAAGCGCAAAGTGGAGTGTGAGGAGCCACCCCGGAAGAAATCCGATGAGCATCCCAAAAAGCCCCCCCTGGACCCTCTGCTGAGGAGGAAGTCTGAAGATGTCCACCTGCGGCGGAAAAGAAAATTTGAGAAGCCCCAGGAACCTGCCATGAGGAAACGGGTAAGATCAGAGTGCCTTCCTCTGCTCCTCAGTATACCAAGAGCAAGAGATGCCTTGCAAAGGGGTCTCTGGAAAGCTGCCTGCGCATACCTGCCAAAGGCAGGAAACAGGTAGCCAGTGGAGTTCAGTGCATGGAGTGTTGGGCCTGGGGAGTCAGATCCCCATAGAAGCCTTATGGTTCCATGGGTCACTCACTGTCAGCCTAACCTACCTCGCAGGATGGTTTTGAGGCAGGATGAGATAAACATCCAGAAAATTAATAAAGTAAGACTTTGCAAGAGAAGCCGCTCTTTCTCCATCTGGGTACAGAGGCAGTGCTTGAAATGCACTGGGTCCAACTCCCCATTTGTTCTGATTAGCTGCTGACCCGTACATTATAGCAGGCAACCGCTCAGGTGAGCTGCTATAGCGTAGTGGTTAAGTGGTTGTGCTGTGAATCAACATTCTGCCGGCTCAAATCCCACTACTGGCCGGTGGTCTTGGGAAGCCACTCCTCTCATCCCCAGTTGTATTGTGGGAATAATAATAATACTGACCTTGTTCACCGCTCTGAGTGGGGCACTAGAAGAGCAGTATATAAGTGCAGTTGTTGTTGTAGAAGAAAGAAGCAGCCAGACTGTGGCTGGCTTTGTTTTTGCTGTTCTGATACTGCATAGAAATGTCCTTGATACTGTTTGTACTAATCTCACACTATGTAATCTGCTTTGAGTCTCATTGAGAAAGGCGGCCTATAAATGACATAAATAAATACTGCCCTGCTTGTGACAAAGAACCTAGCTGTCCTTGTAACCACTAGATGGCGTGCAAAAGCTTGTAGTGACTGTATAACTAACTCGCTTTGCTTCCTACCAAGTACCTGTTTCCTTTTTGAGCATAATGCAGCTGCCTTTGTTTTCTCTGCTCTGGGGTCATTGGCAGAGAAAGGGCTTTCGCAGCACTTGTTACTGGAGGTTCTTTTAATAGAAGACGCCAGGAACTGTTTATATTTTAATCTTGCTTTTCAATTAAACTGAAATAGCTTACCGCCATTAAAAATTAAAATAGCATGATAGTGAAATCTCAATGCAGGCCTGTCAGAGGGTGCAGGTCTGCTCTTTCTTCTCTCTCTCGCCTTGACAATGGCAGTTTGGTGTTAAGTGTGGGCAAGCAGACTAGTCCATTTTTTGTTGAGCTTCTGATTTTTGTAGACTTGCATGCCAAGATTTTTTTGCAGGTGCTGTGCGTATTTCAGCCAAACGCTCCTTGGGAAGATATACACACAGTTGCGTAGCTAAGAACATACCGTCAAGTCACAACTGACTTATCAGGACCTCGTCCGTGAGGCGTTCCAAGCAAGAGATCAGCAGAGGGGGTTTTCCATATCCTTCTGCTGCATAGCAACCCCAGTCTTTCTTGGTAGTCTCCCATCCTAGTACTAAATGTGGCCAACTCTTAGGTTCACAAACTCTGACAGGCTTGGGCTAGCGAGCAAGCGCTTATTACAAATGTACCCCTGTACCTCCTGACTTTAAATTGCATAGCCTGTACCTGATCTTTTACTTCAGCTTTGCATACAGGCTGCTTCTGTCTCCTTTTGCGGCATTTAAGCTGCTTAAGTGTGTGTGGTGGATTGCAGTCCTAATGACGTGGGGATGGGGGTATTCAAGCTTGTCTGTACAATAAACCTCTTTATTTTTCCTTCCCTCTCTGATAACAGCTAAAACTAGGCAAAGAAGAGAAGCTGTTTAGGAAAAAGGTACTTCATTGGCACTGTAATTTGTGTGGATTTCTTTCTCTCTCTGCTCACAGCCCCCCAAATGATTTGTACTGTAATCATTCAGGATGGAGTGTGTGTGTGTTATGAATCTGGATAAATTTGGGAATCACAGCTGGCCTGCCCACCTGAAATCCAGTGTTTGGTTCAGGCCTGGTTGATGTTGCACTGAAATGGCACCCATCTCAGGAGAGCTAAATGAAACCTCCATGTTTGGATGTAGTCTACCTCTGAATAGCAGTTGCTATAATAAGGAAGAGCAGTTGTATTCATGCGCTTTCCAGAGGTGTCTAGCTGAATGCTGCATCTGCCAAGGCAGTTGGGTGGCGTTCGAGCAGGGGCTTCCTACACAGATTGGCATTTCAGCAACACTAAAAAAAAAAAAAAAGATTTCCATCACTCCCACTATCAAAACGTTTCTCAGTCACATAGTAAACCTCGGCATCCAGGTGGTCGAGTGATCCTAGGATTCAGCTTGGTCTCTGTCGCTCATCTTGCATTTTAGCTTGCTTTGTGGATTGTGTTAATTGGTGCTTTTGAGTTCCTAAGGATCTCAGTACTTGGCTACACTATAAATACATACTGGTTGTATACCAATTTAACAGCTACATCTTCCTCCCCAGGAATCTTGGAAACTGTAGTCTTCTATTCGAGATTGCAGTTATCCTTGCAGAACTAGAGATCCCAGGGCTCTCAAGGGAAGGTGTGATGACTAAGACAGTGTTGTTAGTCCCTTGCTTGTAATTTATCACCACACTCACCCTTTTCACAAGTCATGCCATTGTTATATTGAGCCTCAAACATTCCCTTTCCAGAGGCGATCATGGAAGGCTACGGATGACCGAACGACCATGATGAAGCCTTTGCGGCGCTTCAAGCAGGAGCCAGAGGAGGGCCTACCAGAGGAGCCACTAAAGAGCAAAGAGAGCGACCAATCTCGTTCAAGCTCCCCCATGGCAGGGCCGAGCTCAGAGGGTGCCGAGTCCCGCAGTGACAAGAAGAAGTTCAAGATCCGGCGGAAAAACCGCGTTCCAAACAAGGAGCTCAGCAAGGAGCTCAGCAAAGAGCTCAATCAGGAGATCCAAAAGACCGAGAACAGCCTTGCCAACGAGAACCACCAGCCCATTAAGTCGGAGCCGGAGAGCGAGAACGAAGAGCCCAAGCGAGTTCTCTGCCCTGAGCGGTCCCACCGCTTCAGCAAAGGCCTGAATGGGGCGCCCCGGGAGCCCCGTCACCAACTCTTGCCGAGCCTGCGCAGCAGCACCCCCCGGGCAATTGCTCGGCCACCTCCCTCCCTGTCACCACCCAAGTGCATGCAGATGGAACGCCATGTCATCCGGCCACCCCCCATCAGTCCCCCTCCGGACTCGCTTCCCTTGGATGATGGGGCTGCCCATGTGATGCAACGGGAAGTCTGGATGGCTGTCTTCGGCTACCTCAGCCATAGCGAACTGTGTGTCTGCATGAGGGTGTGCAGAACTTGGAACAGATGGTAAGGAGCCAGGGTGGGGGTGGTGGATGGGACCTTGGGTTTGGGAAGGGCTAGAGCTCTGGAGATCTCCAGAGGCATGCCTGTGACAAGGGGGCAAATATAACTGCCAAGCAAGAGTTTCAATAGTACATGGCAAAACTCTGAAACTGTAATGCATAAAATACAGTGAACTGTGATACCAATATTAAGAGGGTGCCTGGTTGGGTCTTGTAAGGGACTCTATATTTAACTCCCTACTTTAAAAGCTTTGCTCAGCCATAGAACTGCCTTGTATATCTTATGTAAAGAGTGAGGTATCTAAGATTTGGGTTCTGCTCTTACAACAGAGCGAAGCCAATTGAGGCTTGCATTTCGCTGGTCCATCAGCTAAGAGAACTGATGATGTGAAATCCAAGTTTGTACTAGCTTTTGTCTGAATACAAAATGAGAGACTCCTCCCTTCTTAGTCCACAGTCAGTTAGGGGCTCTTGATGCCAGAGTTTAGGTCTTGGTGCTCCGTGATGCTTCTCCCTCCTCTCCGCAGGTGCTGTGATAAGAGGCTCTGGACCAAAATAGACCTAAATCATTGTAAATCCATCACTCCCCTTATGCTCAGTGGTATTATTAGGAGGCAGCCAGTCAAGCTGGATCTCAGCTGGACAAACATATCCAAAAAGCAGCTGAGCTGGCTCATCAACAGGCTCCCAGGTATGTGCGCATCAAGAAAACTTGCCAAGTCTTAAGTTGGGCATACCAGGGAAGGGCTGACTCCAGGAAAAAGCTTGGAGGGATGGTTGGTGGGGTGCGGGGGTGGCCCATGCCGAGCCGTGCCTTGAGCTTGGCTTTCAGAGTTATGGAAGGGAGGTATGTCTGGAATCTTGTCAACAGGCCATGCCTTGGGTCACTGGGATTTCTGACCAGAGGGGAGGTGGGTGGGGCCTGCGTGCATTCTATACTGTGCACACCACAGTGGTGCTTTCTGGTATCCAGGACTTGCCCAGACGACTGGCTGGCTAGGCAGCCACAGTGACCTCCAGTCAAAGAATTGGGTTCATTTGTAGTTTGGTTTGCTCTTCTTGATCAGAGCAGACCATTGTCAGAAAACATTCCCGGTCTTTTGTGACTTTTTTTAACATGTCAGACCTGCTGTCTAAACCTGATGGTCCACTGCACCCAGTGCCTACTGTTTGCCTTCTTGCTTCTCCAGGTCTGCGGGATCTGGTCTTGTCTGGGTGCTCATGGATTGCAGTGTCTGCTCTTTGTAGTTCCAGTTGTCCGCTCCTCCGAATTCTGGATGTCCAGTGGGTGGAAGGCTTAAAAGACGCACAAATGAGAGACCTTTTGTCACCACCAACTGACAACAGGCCAGGTAAATGTTCAGCAGGCAGCACTAGAAATAGAGCTCTCTGCTTTAGGGAGATCGAAGGAAGCCTTGCAGTTCAGGCTGCTTTGTGTTTCACCCAAATGCTGTTGGGTGCTTAAGCTGAGGGTCCTCTGAATGTCGGGCTTCTTTTTATTCTGCTTTTAATGAGAGAACTTATAAAGGGATGGGGTTTTTTTCTTGGAAAGGCAGGCTGGGGCACAGAGTGCTCGGCAGCACGCACACACACCACCTTCCTGGCATTGTTTTGGCTGCTGTGGGTGGTACAAGACAGTAGAGGGCTACGCTTATTGTACTTTGTCCAGTTTGAGCGTCCTTTGACCTTCACAGCACCATAGGCAATTGGCGCAAAGGAAGTGTTTAAGAGTCTGACTAATTCAACTAAGAGTACCAGGTAGTTGGCCAGTTGCAACCCTCTCTCTCCCTTTTTTGTTGGGGCACAGGCCAGATTGACAATCGGAGCAAACTACGCAATATTGTGGAGCTGCGCCTGTCCGGCTTGGACATCACCGATGCTTCCCTACGCCTGATCATCCGGCATATGCCACTGTTGGCCAGGCTCAACCTCAGCTACTGTAACCACATGACAGATCAGTCTGTTAATCTGCTGACAGCTGTGGGCACCACCACACGGGACTCCCTAACAGAAGTTGTCTTGCAAGGTATGATCTGGTGCGCCAGCTCACTTTAGCAGCGACCCCACATGGAAGACTAGAGCCTGCCTTTGGGGATTAAGACCTCAGTGCTCCATGTCTGAAACTCCGCCTTGCAACAAAAGGCCCCGTCTTACAAAAAGATTATTTTGCAATAGAGGTATTGATGTTCCGTCAGTACAAGGCTGAGGCGGGGGAAGCAGTAGGAAGGATCTTGCATCTCTTTGGTTTTCTGTACCTGTAAACTAGGCTTCCAGGTTGTTGAAGGACACCTTTTATCCCTTGCTCTCATTAGAAGAGGCATGCTTCACTCTTCTACAGGCTTTTGGTTATAGGAGCAA
Source organism: Eublepharis macularius (assembly GCF_028583425.1). Lineage (NCBI taxonomy): Eukaryota > Metazoa > Chordata > Lepidosauria > Squamata > Eublepharidae > Eublepharis > Eublepharis macularius. Next base: position 69,606,917 of record NC_072802.1, on the reverse strand, counting down.
GTCTTACTTGCCCTAAAAGGAGGCCCTCCCTCTCTCTCCACCCAACTCTTAATTCCCAGGGGAGGACTAGTTCAGGCCTCTAACTTCCCCCAAGAGATCTTAGCAGCAGAATTAGCGGGAAGACACCCAATGCATCATATACCCAAAGACAGTGAAAACTCATCTTCCTAGGTTCCAGCATTGTGATGTGGTTAGATCATTAGACTAGGACCTAGAAGACTGGAATTCAAATCCATAGCTGTGAAGCTGAGACACTAGGCCAGTTACATCCTCAGCCCAATGTACCTCTTGAAATAGATGCAAGGATAAAATGGAGGAGGGAGAATCAGGTATGCCTGGTGTCCTTGAAGGGCGAGATTAAAAAATGCAATAGTCAAAGCACTATTTCTTGTGATGGGTGCTGCTCTTCTAAGCCATCTTCCCTTATTCCCCAACAGACTGTAATCAGGTGACTGGCCAGTGCCTCTCCTATTTCAAGCGCTGTGGGAGCATCTGCCGGATTGACTTGAGGTACTGCAAGCAAGTCACCAAGGAAGGCTGTGAGCAGTTCATAGCGGAGATGTCTGTGAGCGTTCAGTTTAGCCAGGTGGAGGAAAAACTGCTGCAGAAACTGAGTTAGTATTGTCAAGAGCATGCTTGTAAATAGTTGAGAGAGAAAAAGACTCTATGAGGACACAGAGGGAATTTTATTTTTGGTTGGAAGATGCCAGATCGCCCACGTGTCAAAAGGTGCAAGCCTGAACAGGAACCTGTGGGATTCAAGCCACCTACACCTACCGTTTCAGCCTCTGGACGATTATCTGATGCTCTATCCAAGTTCTTTAATTTCCAGTGATGGCAGCTAAGGATTGTTCATGCCTAGAGCAAAAGCGGGAGTTTACCCCTGTAAGAACCGTCACAGCTTGGGAGCATGTACTTTTACAAATGTCGTGGCAGATATCAGCAGCAATGTTCATTTTGGTGTCAGTAATGTGGGCCATACCTTGCATTTTTTGCCTTTTGAACACTTTTTGTTACATCCTACATTATGCAGAACTATTTTTGTACAAATTTGTTTAAAAAAAATTATTTATGCAAAGTTGTTGAATGCATTGAAAGTGTTTCTCTTTGGTTTCAAGGTGCCAAGTTCTATAGTTGGAGAGAGTTTAACCTGAACTTTGCAGAGAAATGGCCTGTTGGCAGAGGTTGGCCCACTTTTTGAAGTAGGGCATCCTTAAATGAAAAAGTACGTTGTAGTGGAAGTTTTATCCTGCTTTGTATAAGCTGGGACCACCCTAAGCATGTTGGGGAAAGGAAGTGTAACACCCAGTCCAATGAAAGAATGCACTGCCAAGTTGTATTTGTGTAAATTCTCAGTTTTGGAACTTCTAATGAGAGCTTTTGCACAGGGGAAGGTATTCGAGGTCAGCATGGGGGTACTCAGAGGAGTGTATAGATGCATATACCACACGTAAACAGTCTTGGTTTTTATGTTCTGGTTTGGAAGTACAAGTTGAATTCTTATTTTCCAGTTTAAGATGGGCAATCCTTGGTTGTAAAAATTCAGCCTACATAAGTGCCATTGTTGTCATGTGGTGTTTTTCCCCCCATAGACCAGCCTTCCTGACACTTACCTCTGTTGAATTTGTATAAATGATTGTACAAAAATAACAAAAGCCTTCCTGTTGAATTTTTATTGGCGTGTGAATGCTGACAGGCATTGGAGATGTTTAACTTTCTGAAGAGCTGCTTTTGGAGAGAGATGTGGGTAGTACTTCACCCAACTTTCTCCTTACAGGGCCTGATAGTAAACTCATGTTCGCCAACACAACTTGACTCAAACCAGTGTGGTGTACAGTGGCTGGAGGAGCAGACTTGGTTCTGGGAGACCCAGGTTCAAATCCCCACTCTGCCATGAAAGCTTGCTTGGGGTGGTCCTTGGGCCAGTCACATACACTCCTCCTGCCATATCTCACAGGGATGTTGTGAGGATAAAAATGGAGGAGAGGATAACAATATAAGCCATTTTGGGTTGCTGTGGGGGAGAAGTGCATGATATAAATAAATGGCCTCCCAGAATGCCACCTTTTGGCCCAGAGCCTCTGGTTGCTGACACCTCAAGTCCGAACAACCGTTCCATTGTAAATAGGGCCTTGTTATTTAAAATGAACCTGCCACCGGAGGCAGAAGTAGGCCCAACACTGGGTTTGTGTGCATAGTCTCAAAGCTGACTCAGTTTTCCCTCCTCCTCTTTTTCAGCTGAGTGTAACAAGGTTTTCAAGACTGTATTCTCTACCGCCGGCCAGCATCAGTCTTGGTTTTCTTTCAAGAGCTGCATACAGGCTTCAAGAGGAGTAACAAATGGGAAGCTATAATGCTTGCAACTCACCTGATCAAAGAAACTCAGTTAAAGTAAATGTCCTGCCAGCTGCAGTCAACCTCGGCTCCTCTTGAAAGAGCTCAAAAGACACGCTAGCCCCTGCTTGGGCCATTTACACAGCCCTCCTAACCAGAGCCACACACTTCAATGGGCTTAGAAGGGTGTATCTCTGTTTAGGATTCCACCTGTTAAAAATTACAAGTACTTGCTTTGGGCTTCTTAAGGCAGAATACAAAAAAACACCCAAGCCAGTTAACAAATGTTTATTTAAACAGCCATTGTTCAGAATGTTATGGATATGCTACATTCTCGTGATGATGTACCCCTGAACAGGGACTGGAATCATTTTCTGTACTTTCTTTGAAAAAATAAAGCCATGTCTTGCTCCCTTCTGAAAAATAAGTCAGGTTTTAACATACGAAAGTCACCACGCACACACTCCCAGATGGAGGCTGAGCAGTTAGGCTCCAATGCCTTCCCTGTCCCTTAACCCCTCCCCGCCCTGGGAATGATGGCCATAGCTCTGGAATAGTTCTGCTTTTAGATGCAAAGCAAAATATCTGGCTTTTTGTACTGCAAAGGGCATCTAGACCAGCCAAGGGGGGGGGGGAGGTGCGTTACTAAGCTGCTGGGCCTCCATCAAAGCATCTCCTGCTACTTTTAAAGCAAATTCTTGCTTTCCTTTGCCTTAGGCATCTTTTCCTAGCATAAATTACCTCTTTACCTACAGCTCTAAGCTAAAAGTTTCAAAGCTCCAGACACTGTCTGCACCACTTGTAAAGATGCCTATTCCTCTCAGGCATTCAAGAGCAGCTGCTACTTCCATTGCCAAGGGCTTGTCCTCCACCTCCTTGAAACATCTAGATTCCCAGAGTCATCCCTACCCCTTCACTGACAGGGCCTGCTCGGCAGCTGAAACAAGGCAATTCCACAAGAAAACACCAAAGGAACTGGCTATTCAGCAATTGCCTGAACATGGATTCTAAACGCAGAGAGCCTTAATTCCTATATCCGCCTTCTCTCAATGAGAAGACAGCCTTGACATTGAAATCTAGACAACACTGGCAAAACTTGCTGCTGAAGAATCAGCCAGCACTTGCAAGAGTCACAACTGCTTGCATATCTCACCATTTTTTTCTCTTCTAAATCACTAGTTTTTATACAGCAACATGATTAAAGCTTCTGCTGCATGTGGGATGATGTTCAGGATAATTTGCTCCTGAACCTCCATTAACTGAAAACATTCAGCACTCCTCTTCCTGGAGGTGGGTGTATTCGAGTCTCCAGTTGCATTGCACTGAACCGACTCTCCAATATTGATTTTACAACATTTGTACATCATTCTGCTCCCTCTGCTCTTCAGAAAGGTAAAGCACTCTTCTGTGACCCTTCCTGGCTTATGTGCTACAGCCATATTCTTCAGAAGAGAGCAATTTGCAGCATTACAGCTGCTGCCATTCAGCTCAACCACTGGCTGGTTCCCCCCAGAGTTCTATCCCTACACGGCATCTGACTGCCCAAGCCAAAGTACATGGGTCAAGCTCCTAAAGCTTCTGTTCAGGCTGCTATGAATTACTGGAGGTCTCCACGGAGCCTCCTTCCATTGCCACTGAGGTCTGCGCCCACCCTGTAGAAGAAACAGTGGGAAACCTCCGGTTCTGGTCGCTGCCATTCATGACTTGAATACGTGCACAGCTCGTACAACGTATTGACGACAGATAGGACATTCATTCATGCGTTTGCCACACTTGGTGCAGGTGACCATGTGGCCACACTCCAACAACACGCAATCAATGATGGCATCCATGCAGATCCTGCAGAGGTTGTCGTCCTCATCGTTCAGCTGAGTCTTCTCTCCTTCTGCTAAGGCATAACAGAGCCAAGATTAGACAGATTTAAACCACAACAGAAGCCTGTGCAATTGCAAATTTCCACATAAATCATGACCAACTACCTCATCACAGCCTTGTGTATACCAGCATGAACAAGTCTAGTTTGATATTAGAGTAGTTGGGGCTCTGCAAGCATAATCTAAATTTCTCCCCCACCCCTCCAAACAAACAAACAAACCAGAGCAAGACTGCTGCACTCCGGGTCTAATGAAAAGCTGCTGCTTTGCTTCTGGCCTTATTAATCTCCCCTGCTCGCTTGGGTTGTCAGCAGCCATAAAGATTTACAGCATCCTTAAGGAATCTGGGTCACAAGATGCACACCTTCATGATACATGTCCCTGTCCTGAAACCCCATCACTTTTCAGGGCACCAGTCTTTTAGGGGATGAATCAGACAGATGGCACCTTCTGCTCTCTCCCCAGTAGGATGTCCCAAGCCTTAACATTCCATGACCCCAGAAGAGCAAAGAGCATGTTCAGCCCTTAATGGGAAGTTTGGAGAGTTAAGCTTACAAATTAATGCTTATCTGCAAACTAGGCAAGTAGACAGTAGACAGCACCTTGTCCACAGACAGCCAGGTTTCACAGGTGAAATTTGCCATTAGGAGCCAGTCTTGCTTTCTGGCATTAGCAGGTTCAAACAGTCTGATAGGAGATATTCCTACAATCCAAATATGACTTAAGCTGGTATTCCCCGCCCCCGACCCCAAGCTCTCCCTTGGCATTCAGCGTGTAAGCAGAAATGCAGCACACTTACGTGTCCTGTGGTTTTCCTCTGTCTCCCTGTACAGCCTGCTCACTTTCTCCACCAGTTCCCATTTTTCACAGCATCCTGAGTAGTTAACAAAGTTCCGAGCAAGTATTTCCTTCAACTGGCGAACAGTTAACCCTTCAATATCTTCCAGACTTGAAAGATCAGACAGTGAGGCCCTTGCACGTTTCCTGGACTGTCCCGGAATCTAGAACACAGAGTCAGTCTACTGATTATTCACAAGTCAGGGGAGGAACTGGAGGAGCCTGCTAGTTAGCAGCAACTGCACAACATCTTGCTGAATTTGTTCTCCACTCTGCACACAGGTACATAAGGCCTGGGCTACCCAGAGATGCAAGGCAAACGGCAAGAGCCAAAGGACTCTTGTCCTTGAGCACTTAGCCTGAGGGTCACAGCCTTTAGGTGGCAGAAGATCTGCTAGCAGAGAGAGGCAACCTAGCTGGCACTCCGAAGCTTTCTCATCCTTTTCCTATATGAGAAACATGGGATATAAATAAATAACCAACTTACTAACAGCCTGCATGCTTATGGTCCTTGTTGCCAATGAAGCCTACAAACACACATTAAAAAGTCACAAAAGGGGGGGGGGGAGGACCAAGTGGGCCTTGGATTTACTGATGCCAGTTAGTGAGTCAGATAATTTATAACCTGCCTTTTCTGTTCTAAATATCTATGACTGCTTATGATAGAGTGAAATTTACAAAAAAGGAATTAAATACAAAAAGGGGCAGAAATATAATGAACAATCTACCCCAAAGCCTCGCTCCCTGCCCATTAAGGTCTCTGAGTAATTCCCACTCCAGATCCTATATTTCCTGGTGTAGTAAATCAATTCAAGTGTGACATTGTTTTAGCCCCCGTTCCATGCCATTTCCTTCCAAAGAAAGCCTATCCGAACTAGCCGCTTCTAAATACACAGAAAGCAGGTAAAAGCTCTATTTCAGTATTTGATGACTGGATACCAGGTCAGTGTTTTATAGTAAAACTGTGATCTGCTTTAGAATGTCGTTTGAAATTTCTCGGTGTGAGATCCTCAGGCTCTCACCTGCTCGTCTGTATTTTCCTCCTCTTCACCAGGGTGGGCCAGCAGTCTGTCATTTTGTCCCTACGTGCACAAGAGCATAAGCATTACCCCCCTCGTCTGCCAATGAGAGAAGGAAAGCACTGGGATGCACCTTGCCCTCTGTGCCGCAATTCAAACTAACAGCCCCCATCTCCGGCACCCCCTGGGTTCGGTGGGGCAGGAAGAATCCACGTTCTTTCTAACGTACCTGTAACTGCACTTCGTTTCCTGTGCTCTCGTGCCTGTTTGCAAGCTCACCCTGTGATGATAATACAGATCCTGACAGAGAAATAGGATGTGCAGAAAAACTAGAAGTCTGTGAGCGTGTAGAATATAAGCTGCTAGTGTCTGTATTTTCCGCAGAAGCTAACCCATGATGGCACATGACAAGATCCACCAAGTCTTCCTTTTCTCGACATGTATCAGTCGGGATGTTCCTAAGAACCAGATACTGGCGCAAATCTTTTACTTTCAAACGCATCAGTTGGGGCCGCTGAAATGCTGTCTCTTGCAACAACTGACAGGTGGCACATCTTCGGAGGTTCTCTTGCAACACTGAACACATGGAGCAGAAATCCTTGTTGCACTCACAACACACATGCTAGGAGAACAGATGAAGGGAAAAAAGCAAATGGAACATGAGATCATTGCCCCAAGCACAGCCAACTAACTGCCCAGTATCTTCCCGATTCCTTCAAGCACTATTTGGCAGGATCATTTCAGAGCTTGAGTGATCATCACAATTTAAGATTTTCAATTAAGGCTGAGCCAGGCCTCTCTCCTTGAGCCTTGTTACACAGTACACACATATGGGGGGGTGGGGGGAGTTCTCAATTGAACTGAAGCAATGATTCTGGCTATCAAATACAATCTAATGCCCTGTTGATCACTGTCATACCTTCTTTACACACTTGCACAAATAGTCATCCAGAGGAGAAGGGCAATGAAGTGTGCTCCCAAACTAAAAGATAGGTCTTACTGCTATGGGGAACAGGAGGAAGAGCAAAGAAAAAGAATACCTGACACTGGAGTGCAACAGACTCACCCTTTTTCTGAACACTGAGAATGAAAGGCCACATGCTTTGCAGACTATATTGGCTCCTCCTCCTGCTGAAGATGTGTACACAGTGAAGTCAGTGTTTGGCGTAAACCTAAATGGGTTTGCTCCACCTCCAAATCCAGATTGCTGACCACGAACAGCTCCAGTGCCCATGACTTCATTCAGCAACCCACAACAGGAAGCCCACATGGATGTTGCTCCTGCCTGAAAAAAACACAACACAGAAAAATCACTGTTGTTCCTCAAAGCCTGGAGGCCTTTCCAACAATAAAAAACATACACTGCAATCAGATCTCCATTCTGGAAGAAATGCAGCATATCTTTATGCTCAGCCCTCACCTATATTGGCTTATTACAGTAGAAAAGAGCAAGAGTCCAGTAGCACCTATAAGAATAACAAAATTTGTGGTAAGGTATGAGCCTTCATGAGCCACAGCTCACTTCTTCAGATACAGCTGGAATGTGAGTCCATCTGTCCTTATATCTTGGAGAGTGGAGTGATTACAGAAGCCGAGTGACAATGGCTAGTGAATGAGAACAGCATGTGTGATGAGATAGCATGGGGTTTGCAGAGGGGTGGTGGGTGTGGACAGTTTATTACAGTGTGGCTTTATTACAGTTTGCTGGGGGGGAGGCTAGAGACTGAAGGAGGGAATCATTCCAAGCAACTTGAAAGAGATTGTTGTGGGACCCTTCGCAGGCCTAAACAATGTTAGCAATTATCAGCTTATCACATCTGGGGCAAGATACCTGAGCAGGTAGTTGATTAAGGAGATTATGTAGACTCATTTCAGCCTAGCTTCTGATTTGGTCAGGGAACTGCCTTGGTCACTCTGTGGGTTGACCTTCACCAGAAGACAGACAAGAGGAATGCATCTGTGGCTTCTGCATCTCTCACACTGATCGAGGAATTTTTCTGGCTGGTTGGGAAGTGTAGTGGGGCACTGTGCTCCAGTTAACTGCATTCTTGTCTAGCCAACAGCTTGCACAGACATTTTTAAATATTTGCAGCCATGCAAAGACCATGATACCCACTCACCGCCAGTAACAGAAGGGGGAACAGATACATGACCGTTTGCCACCTTGAGCATGAAAAAGCAAGTACTTCCAGCTAGCTGGGGGGAGAAAATGGCACTTTCGCCATGAGTAAAATATATTGCTCAGAGTGCTGGAAAAACAGAGGAGCCTACAATGGAAATGCTACCTTGTGAGAAAAAGTGTGGATTCCCTGCAGCAAAAAACAACTGCACCTTAATTACAGGGGGGATGGAAATAAATTACCAGGGCTCCAGCTCTGCAGAAAGGGTTCTGGAAGAAATGCATCATTTGGTTACTTTAGCAATAATTCTGGGAACACTGACTGAGCATAATCAGTGTCCAGAATGCTGGCAACTGAACTGCTGTAATTGTTTCAGGTAAAGGAAAAAGCTGGAAACCTGGTACTGTGCCACTGGAGAGATTACTATAGACTAGCAAGGCAACTCCTAGAAAGCAAAACAGAGCAAGTGAAATAAGTCATGGGAAAAAGGGACTAGCAAGTTACCTGACCCCAGTCTCCTGCTCCCACTCCCATTTTCCATGGCAGCCATGCTACTTTCCATGCTTGGAATTCCCCCTTAGGCCCTGCTTCTCTCCATCCCACCCCAAGGCCCCAGTGTTGGACAAAAACATCACCTGCTGCTCACGTGCCTGACAGTTCTTCCCTACTCCATCTCCAACACTCAGTTTTAAAGCTTTATTCTCACCCACCCTTTCTTCACTAGGGATGTTGACATAAAATCAGCCTTGCTTTGTACATCTAATACAAACTCCAAGTGTTCCACACAAGGGCTACATCATGTCCGCTGACTGGCCGTGCTGGCTGCATCCCAAGCCTCCAACAGACTCCAGTCCCAATCCATACACAGTCTTACGTCAACCAAACTGACTCTTTAAAGCCCTCAAAACTGTCCGTGAACCCTCAATTTAGGCTCATCTTTATCTAAATCCTTCTCTCCCCAACTTGGTTGTGCCTGCATCATAAGACAGCAAGGTCTGGTTCTGCAAAGCACTTCACTCGCTGCTGGAAATCAGCACATTTTAAAGAGCAACCCATTCCCCCCTTCTTGAGATTTAGGGAGGAAGCAAAATCTGAACTGGGCACCTGACCATCCTGTTGCCCCAACTGCCCTCTGGTTCTACAAGGTAGTGCTGTGCTGCTTGATATGCAGCCACATTCAGATCATTTTTGGCACCAAAGGAGTAGAATCCCATCTGAAATGACATTTGACATTGTACTAAGAATGTCATGCTCTTCCCAGCAAGATTTAACCATACAGGTATTTCCAGCTCTCTCAAGATTTTGTGATGTTTGTACTGGAGAATTTTTTAGTCAAAGTCAAGGACAGTTTAAGTGAACAAATTACAGAACTGAAGGATTTTAAAAAAAGAAAGCAATACACTCAATACAACTACAAGCAATAAACGGTGTGTGTGTATGCCATTATAATTAAATAGGATTGTAGCCTACTGCAACAATTACTGTATTGTACTGCACTGATTACCTTGCTTTTATTGCAGGCTGCTACTTTCGTAATTCCACTTTTTGCGCGGTTGATAGTACACCTTTCCTTAGATAGTTTGTTCTTTGCACTGTCTTCCAATTCTGTAATCCTAATCCTAGTACATTGTTCATTCTTATATATTCTATTCATTCCAGTTTGAGTCTGAGTGATACAAGTTGTTTATAGATAAATGAATATGCTCAATTTCTTATTTTAAGGCAAGAATACTTTACGGCAGGAGTCACTAATTCCCCCATGAAGGACGCATTAATTTTACCACTTCACCGTAGCTTCAGTCAGCTCAAAACTCTCCAAGGCTACATTTGAGGGCTGAATATATTGGAAATGCTTATTGTGAAGGCTCCATAGAAATCAGTTCTTACATGACAACTGACTTGCTCTGAATAGCATGTTTTAAGTAAGAGTGTAACTCACCACCAGTTAATTTGGTCTCAACTTCATCTTCACTTCACTACAAATACTGTGTGTTTGTTAACATAAATCTTTTAATCTGACACAGTATCAACTAGGCTAGACATATCAAAATAAAAGCAAAACAATGTGGTGGTGGGCAGCAAGAAATGAGATGTGGCTGTAGTCAGACCTGGGAAAATTCAAAGAGCCTAACATCTGATGTCAAAAACTACAATGTGACTTTTTTCTAATTGATATTAAGACAAAATATTTAAACTGACATGTGTAAAGTTGGATTGCCTTATTTCTGTGCCAAACAAAGGCATGGCATATAGCCAAACTGAAGAAATGGAATATATACAAGTACCTGGAGTAGCTTCAGTACAAAAACCTTTTAATATTTATGTATTTGAATTGGGCACTTGATTATTCTTCATATATTAGAACTGTGAAAGCACCAAGGGGAAAGTGCCAAAGCAGGATTACCACTGAACATCAAGAAGACAAAAGTGATGACTACCGAGGAACTACACAATTTTAAAGTTGACAATGAGGAAACTGAAGTTGTTCAAGATTTTCTATTCCTTAGCTCAATCATCAACCAACAGGGAGACTGCAGTGAAGAAATCAGAAGAAGATTGAGACTTGGAAGAGCAGCTGTGAGGGAGCTAGATAAGATCCTTAAAGATAAAGATGTCTCTCTGGGAACCAAGATCAAGATAATACAAACTATGGTATTTCCCACTGCCATGTATGGATGTGAAAGTTGGACAGTAAAGAAAGCTGATAGGAAAAAAATTGATTCATTTAAAATGTGGTGCTGGAGGAGAGTTTTGCAGACATCATGGACAGCCAAAAAGACAAATAAGTGGGTACTAGATCAAATCAAGCTGGAATTCTCCTTAGAAGCTAAAATGACAAGACTAAAGCTATCGTACTTTGGTCACATCATGAGAAGACAAGATTCTCTGGAAAAGTGAATAATGCTAGGAAAAGTGGAAGGCAGCAGGAAAAGAGGAAGACCTAAAACAAGGTGGCTTAACTCAATAAAAGAAGCCACGTCCTCCAGTTTGCAGGATCTGAGTAGGTCTGTTAGAGAGAGAACGTTTTGGAGGTCTTTCATTCATAGGGTCGCCGTAGGTCGGAAATGACTTGATGACACATAATACACACACACACCAGAACGGACTCTTTGCTTAACTTTTCCATTCTAGTTATAACAAACTCAGTGTATGTGGAAATTTAATACAACTATCTTGGAATTCTGTTCTTCCTATACAAAGCCCGTAACATATGCCAGGTAACCTTGAAAATGCATCCTTGGTGGTCATAAATTTATTCCATTTTTTTCTTATTAGAGGTTTGTTATTCCAGATTTCAAGTTCAGAAGAAAGAACCCTACAAAGCAACTTCAGGCAGTCCAAACTGGACTCCTCACTACTGCATGCAACGTGTGCTGAAAGGAGGTGGCAACACAGGCAGCCTAAACCAAAGCTTTCATTCTGGAGAACAAGCCAAATCAGCAGGGCATCTAAGGCCAATTTGCTGCTTAGACAGCACTGTTTCTCCTTTTCACTAGTCAAAGCCTGGAAACCCAGACAAAGGAAACTGGGCTGCAACTAAATAGTAAGGCCAGCCCTGTGACCCTGTGATCTGGGGCACTCTTGTTTTCTTCTCTTCATATTTTCTCCTTCTCTTTTTTATTTACCTACAAGTTTGGATGTGGTCCCAACAGATGCATCAGGAGATCATTTCTGCCACGGTTCAAACAATTGCATAAACTAGGAACTATTTCTAAGCTTGTAAACAAAAGCAGGGCTGCTGCTTTTCTGTAGATTATATATCTAGTTTGTTTTTGAAAAAATTATTTAGTCATTTAATAAACAGACCACCTGCCAACATTCTCACAAGTAAACTTTTATCTTGAAGAATACTGACCACTATTATAATGAGGATTCTGTATAGGAATTTAGTCCTAGCTATACCATAACCATACATTACAAACTCTTGTATTAATGATGGATGATTTTGCATCTGATATTTTATTGGATTCACACAGCCCCAATATTTAAGGGTGCTCTTGTATATTTCAGGAGAAGCCTTTTGAAAGCGAAAGCAAAAAATGTAGGATCCTGCCATAAGCAGAGCACATAAGGGAGAGAAAACACTGTCACTGTCACATTAAAAAATGCAACAAACTAAGAAACAGAATGTGTTGGATAGTGGAACAGGGATTAAACCCCCGGCATGAGTCACTCCCATTCTCAAGAGTTACCCAAAGGACTCGGTGTTCTCCTGTTCTCTGGCAACATTTGGGCAATTTCTCATACCATGTGCACAACTGAATGAAAAGGGTGTAGGTGGCCTGCTAATCAAGCAACCCTTTGGGACAACCAACCCTTTTTTTTTTTTTTGAAAAATTTTTATTGGGTTAGAATCCATTATTTCCACATTTACATTCAATTTTCCCCAATTTTTTCATCTCTAACCCCCTCCCTTTCCCCCCCCTTTTTGTTGACTTCCAACAGCTTTCCAACCCTTTGTCCCCTTTCCCTTACTTTTATTAGCTTCCTCTATCTAAAACAAATATATATTCTCCATTATTCTAAGCAGTACATCCTTAACTATTTTTAACATTATATGCCCAAACTGTAAGTCTTTGTTTCCATCTTAGATAAACAATTTATCCCAATTTTTCAATTTCAGATATTTCTATATATCATAAACCATATAGATCATACATTCGTTTATATCAAACAATTTGACTTATTCTCTATATATATTACTCATTCTATCTTTTTATAATAGTTCTATATATCTCTCCTCACGTAGTCAATCAATTTGACCCATCTATATCTTCAGACATTCAGTTTGGTACAAAACTTATCAGAAAAAAAGAAAATATTGTTAGTTAATCGCTCCTTATATTTAGTCCTTATAATTAATTATTTTCTCTATGTTCTGTTTGTTAACCTATATATATCTATATATATGTCAATCTATTAATCTGACTGCTTATTAATTCACATTTATCTCTTCTCCCCCCGGTAAAGTCTCCCCCCTCTACTTCAATACTTCAGTAGTTCTCAAACTGCCACAGTTTTCCTCCCACCTCCCATTTCTTCTCCAGGTATTGTTTCAGCTTCTCCCAATCTGTGTTGAACTGCCCTGAGTCCAGATCTCTCAGTTTTCTTGTCATCTTGTCCATTTCAGCCATATACAGCAATTTGTAAGTCCAATCTTCAATAGTTGGCACTTCTTGTACTTTCCATTTTTGCGCATACAAAAGTCTAGCTGCTGCTGTCATATAAAATATCAACGTCCTGTGTTGGGCTGGAATTCCCTCCATTCCCAAATTCAGTAGCAGGAGTTCTGGGTTCTTATTAATTTGAAATTGTAAAATTTCACTCATTTCTCTTATTATTTCCCCCCAGTACTGCCTGGCTACCTCACACGACCACCACATATGATAGAGGGAGCCCTCATGCTTCTTACATTTCCAGCATTTATTAGAAGTATTCAAATTCCCTAGCGCAATCTTCTTTGGTGTCATGTACCAACGATAGATCATTTTGTAAATGTTCTCTTTGATATTAATACATGTCGTTGTCTTCATTGTAGTTTTCCACAAGTATTCCCATGCCTCCATTGTTATTTCTTTATTAAAGTTTATAGCCCATTTCACCATTTGTGTTTTAACTATCTCATCCTCGGTATACCACTTCAACAGTACTTGGTATACCTTGGATATTCTTTTCTTATCTTCTTTAAGAAGGGTCTGCTCTAGTTCCGAATTCTCTATTCGTATACCTCCCTTTACAGAGTCCGAATTATATAAGTCTCTGATCTGTCTATACTGGAACCAATCGTAGTTAGGTGATAGTTCCTCTTGTGTCTTTATTCTAAGTTTGGATGCTTCAGTTTTAGTTATTTCTTTATACGTTAAACGTTGTTCATTATCAACAGCTCTCGGGTCTATCACCTCATATGGAACCACCCACAAAGGGGTTCCTTCTTGTAGATAAATTCTGTACTTCTTCCAGATTATATATAGACTTCTCCGAACAAAGTGATGCAGGAACATCGAGTTGACCTTTACTTTGTCATGCCATAAATATGCGTGCCATCCAAATATTTTTTTATATCCCTCTAGGGCTAATAGTTTCTTGTTCTTTAATGTCATCCATTCTTTCAACCAAACTAGGCAGATTGCATCATGATAAAGTCTCAGATTGGGCAGTTGCATTCCGCCTCTTTCCTTTGCATCTTGTAAAACTTTCACTTTCACTCGAGGCTTCTTGCCTGCCCAAACAAAATCTGATATTTTCCTCTGCCATTTTTCAAATTGTTTGGAGTCTCTGATGATTGGTATTGTCTGTAGCAAAAACATTACTCTTGGTAACACATTCATCTTAACTGCTGCAATCCTGCCCAACCATGACAAATTCAATCTATTCCATTTAATCAAGTCTCTCTCTATCTGAGTCCATAATTTTTCATAATTGTTTTTGAATAGATCTATGTTCTTTGCAGTTAATTCGACTCCCAAATATTTCACTTTACTTGTTACTTCACAATCCGTTGTTTCCATTAACAATTGTTGTTTCTGCTTAGTCATATTTTTGCATAATATCTTTGACTTCTTTTTGTTAATGAAGAAACCTGCCAAGTCTCCAAACTCCTTGATCTTATCTATCACTCTTGGCATGTTCTCCAATGGGTCCTCTACAATTAACATTATGTCATCCGCAAATGCTCTGACCTTGTATGAATAGTCCTTTATTTTTATTCCACGAATTTCATCATCTTGACGTATTTGTATCATCAGAATCTCCAATACTAAAATGAACAACAATGGAGATAACGGGCAACCTTGTCTTGTTCCTTTACTTATCGTCAATTTCTTGGTCAATTCATCATTCACCACGATTGCTGCAGTCTGGTCTCTATAAATTTCCTTAATTGCTCTGATGAATCTTTCTCCCAATTGTAGCTTTTCCATAGTGGCAAACATAAAGTCCCAGTTTAAATTGTCAAACGCTTTTTCAGCGTCTACAAAGAAGAAACCAACCTCTTTGTCACAACGCTTGTCATAATATTCAATAGCATTGATCACTGTCCTTAAGTTGTCTCTTATTTGTCTGTCTGGCAAAAAGCCTGCTTGTTCCTCCTCTATGACTTCCGAGAGCCACCCCTTCAATCTCTCCGCCAATATCTTCGCAAAAATTTTATAGTCATTGTTGAGTAGCGATATAGGTCTATAATTTTTCACATTAGTCAGGTCTTGGCCCTCTTTTGGGATCAATGATATATTCGCTTCACTCCAAGTTTCTGGAATCCTTTGATCCCTTAAAACCCCATTCATCACCTCTTTTAGGAATGGTGCCAGTTCATTAGTCATTGTCTTATAGAATTTAGCCGTAAGTCCATCTGGCCCTGGCGCCTTTCCTAGATTTGCAGATTGTATTGCCTTACTTATTTCCTCGTCAGTTACTTCACTATTCAACTTATTTCTCCAAGCTTCCGAGATTTCTGGAAGTTTGGTTTTCTCCAAATATGACGCTATTGATTCTTTGTTTACTTCTTTTTTATTATACAGCTTAGCGTAAAATTTATAAAAGGCTCTACTAATGGTAGCCTGCTCCAAATACGTTTTGTTATCTTCGCAAATTTTATTTATTATCTTCTTTTCCCTTTTCTTCTTCAATTGCCATGCCAGGTACTTCCCAGGTTTATTAGCACCCTCAAACGCTTTTTGATTCAGTCTTTTGAAATTCCACTCCAATTCTTTATTGCTCATTGCTGTTAGCTGTTCTTGAAGTATTTTAATTTCCTGGTATACCTTCTTTTTCCTTGGTCTCTTTTTTAGCTGTATTTCTTTGGCTTTTATTTTCTCCTCAATCTCTTGTCTTTTCTCCTCTTTCTTCTTTCTTGCTCTACCATTTAAGTCCATTAGTATGCCCCTTACAACCGCCTTGTAAGCATCCCAAACTTTATTGGTTGGTACTTCTTTATTCACGTTGTATTGTATAAAAAACTTTGTCTCTCTTCTCAATATTTCCATATTCTCTCTTTCCTGTAACAAGTCCTCATTTATTCTCCATGCTTTCCTTTTTCTCTTTTTTCCAAATTTCCACATAATTGGGTTGTGATCTGAGCCTACCATAGGCATTATTTCTACCTCCTTAGTCCATAATGCTAAGTCTTTTGAGGCCCAGATCATATCAATTCTTGATAATGTAGAATGCCTTGCAGAATAAAAAGTAAACTGTCTGCTTTTAGGATATTCTCTCCTCCATACATCTTCAAGAGTCTCTTGTTGAATCAACTCAAAAAAAAGCTTTGGTAATAGTCCTCTTTTCTTTTGTGCCGTTGTAGTCTTTTTGTCTAGTTCCAAGTCTGTCACTCCATTGAAGTCTCCAGCAAGAATTATCTGGTCATATGCAAGATCGTCTAAATGCTTCCTTAAATCCTCAAAGAAGCTTTCTTTTGCACCGTTAGGTGCATAAAGTCCGACTACCAACACTCTCTTTAAATTCCAAATACATTCCACTGCTACAAATCTAGCTTCCACATCTCTCATAACAAATTTTGGCTGTAGCTCCTCTTTTATGTACAACACCACTCCTCTTTTTTTCTTGTTGGAGGCCGCTACAAATTCTTTGCCCAGTTTTCCAGATTTTAAATATTTTACATCCTGCTTTCTGATATGGGTCTCTTGCAAACAAACAATGTCACATTTTTGTTTTAGTAGCCAGTGAAAAGTATTTTTCCTCTTATTCGGTGAGTTTAGTCCATTTACATTCCAAGATAATACTTTACACTCCATACTCATGATCTTGTTGGTAAGTCTTTTTCATTGTCCTTAATAAATCGCTCCATCTCTCGCTCAGATCTGATGCGTTTTTTGGCCCCTCCAAACTCAAAGGACACTCCTTCCGGTAACTCCCATCTGTACCTGATTTTCATGTCCTTCAAAATCTGAATTAGCACTTTATATTTTTTCCGGTCCAGTAACACTGATCTGGGCAGTTCCTTCATTATAATAATCGTCTTGCCATCAATCTCCAATGGATCTTGAAACTGTTTTGTCACAATCCTCTCTTTCATATTTCGTGTTGTAAACTGCACAATCACATCTCTTGGTAGTTTCCTCTGGGTTGCTATTCTCGAATTCACACGGTATGCCACATCTAGGATAGCCACAACTTCCTCCTCCTCCTTCCCCAGGTACTCAGCCAACACCTCAGTCATCTGTTCTTGCGCTGACTTTCCTTCCACTTCTGGCAAGCCACGAAAACGTAGCTGCTTCTCCATATGTTTAGTTTCTGCAACTGACATTCTCCCCTTCACCAATCTCATCTCTGTTTGTTGCGTGTCTGCTAAATTCTCCATCGCGTCTTCTACTGTTTTAACTCTCTGCTGCGTTCCTTGTAATTCACTTCGTATTGTTTCCATACCTTTTTTCACTTCTGACAGCTCCGATTTTACTGTCTGTGTAACCTCTTTAACCTCTTTTATCAGCTCCAATTTCGTGTCCTTAAGTTCTTTAATCATATCTAAAAGTTTTTTGTCCAGGTTTTTATCCAGGTTTTCTATTGCCGATTGCCACTCTTTTTTTGACATCGTGGGGCTTGCTTTAGCTCGCTCCCACGAATCCGCTCTCTTCCTTAACTCCGTGGCGTAAAATTTAACGTTTTTCTATTTTAAATGTCCCGGTCTTCTTATAGAAATTAAATTTTAAAGAGTCCAAAATGTCGGGCGTCTTTTCTCTATGGTTTCTCTATGATTTTGTAATCCAAGATGGCCTACTTCCTCTTCCGCTGAAGCCGCGACCCTTCCCCTTTCAAAAATGGCGATTCCCTACTTCCTGCCCTCCAGCAAGGGCCGCTTCTCTCCAGCCACTCTATTGTTATTACGCACTTCCTGTCTCCCGTCTTCCCACAGCAGATCTCGCGATGGTGTCTTTTTCTCACAGCTCCAAAGCCACAGGTATTCAAAACAATAGTCCCATTTCTTTAATAACTTCTTTAAACTTAGTCTCTTTTTAAATTCAATTCCTGCCGAGTCTTCCCCTCCTTTTCACTAGTCTGTTGCAGTTTAAAAATCTACTTTTTTTCCTCTCTGTTTTTATCAATCTGTCCCGTTTCAGAAGATAATGATCTTTACCTTCTCTTCACTTTTCTCGGGTTGTAATCGCTGTTTCGATTTTAAGTTCTCCTCTCAGCTTCTTCCCCCAATCGAAGCTTGGGTATGTAGGTCTTATGCCAGCCGAATTGGCCCCAAAACTGCCGCAGAGATTATAGCCGACCCGTCGCAAGGTGGGACCTCAAGGATCGGGAGGGGACCCGTTGTGTAGAGCCCCCCCTCGTCCGAGATCTAGCTCACCCTAGGGTCTTGAGCGTTCTTTGCCTGCTCCCCGCCTGAGAGCAGTCGGCCGCGGGCTATTTTCACCCCGCCGGCCGGTTAAAACGGCAGTCCGGTCAGCTCTGCAAGTGGAGCTGCGTTAGACCTCCATGGATCCCAAACAGGAAGTCCGGGACAACCAACCCTTGAGAACTTCTGAATCCAGACAGGATGCAGCATTTAGTGCTTCTTCCCTCCTGTCCAAGGAAGAAAACGGAAAAGACTGTTCCAGAAGTTGCCACTCAAGACTGCAAACCAAGTGGGAAAAGGGAGGAAGAAAGAAACTAGATGATGTTTTGCTCCTGAATGTGGCTCATGACAGAGCGCATCCTTTTTATGCACAGGACCCTCAAAGCATATACAGCAAAAAGAAGACAGGTTTTGAGAAAGTCCTTTCTCTGCATGAAACTCCAAAGAACTACTGTCAAATGAGACAAACATTGAGCTACATGGACCAGTTCCATACGGTGTTAATAACTCGGACATAAAAGACCACATTTGTAAGACCTGGCCTTCTGAAATCTACCACTTTTATTGGGGGAAAATTGGGTTGAAGAACTGGCCAGTCAAACAATGGTCAAGTATTTTTACAGCCTTAACTTTACTTAGAACCACAAAAAAGCCCCCAAAACTATCAATAGGCTTTATATCTATACTAATTACAAACACAAATTAAGTAACAGAGTTATACTGTTCTAAATCTGTTGACTTCAATGGACTTAGAATGGAGTAACACTACCTAGGACTACATTAATAGGCTGCAGTCCACTGATTAGGGAGTAAGTCAAACTGAACTCAGTAGGGCTTACTTCTGAGTTATACATACGCAGGATTGCACTGTTAACATGAAAGATGAGATTGATGCTTTAACACTGTAGTACGTTGTTACTTAAGGATTATCCTAACAGAACTTTTCATTTGCTTTTATCCAGGAACACCAGGGTCACTACAGCTAGACTCCCCTCCTTTTTTTCCAATGAAGCAAAAACAGAAATGAAGCAAAGGAATAACTACTAAAAAACAAGAACATTAGGAAAACTTGCTATTAGGCAGAGGGCCAGTAAAAGAAGCTTTGTTCTGCTGCTAGGTCAGTCCCCAACTGCTGCAGGGTTGGGGGTCAAGGAGCCGCATTCTTGCCCTTCCTAGGACAGGATACCTTATCAAAATGTAAAAGGTAAGCTGCATGATCCAGTGGTATACTAGGCTTTGTGGAATATTTAACCACAAGCAAGCAATATGAGGCCAACTGGTAATATTAAGGCAAACTAACTCGTGCTAACCATAGGTATATTGGTTTAAGAATACTGGAATTAAAATCTTTGCCATTCACAGGGAGATGGTATACAGAGAAAGGAACTAATGCTATACAAAGTCCTATGCACAAGACTACATTCCTCTGTTCTACAGTAAACAAAGCTAATTCCTCTTGTTCTCAGTAACCAATGTGAACCCACTTTCATTTATAAACAGGAGAGCATTTTTATAAAGGGAAGACGGTTGCAGTCTTGTCTAGGGAACAAAATTTAAGAAAATCTCCATTACACTGATTATTGTACATTTTCTAGTTTTGTATTCCAACTTCATTGCATTGTTTATTATATGTACAATGCTGTTTTTACTGCACTGTTCCACAAATTTGTTATCTTATCTCATCGTACCATTTGTTACATGTATTATATTGTAGTTATTTCATATTGTTTATATTAGACTCTTTTTGCCAAGCTCTTAATGCCACATTGATGCATTGTTTATGGTATGGATTATACTGTCATTTTTTATGTTCTTTAATTTGATAATCCAGAACACATGGTATGTATTGTACTGTTCTTATTGCACTGTTTTTGAACTTGTAATCTGAACTGTGTAATCTGCCTTGAGTCTCAGAGACAAAGACAGACTACGCATTAAGTAAATCAAATAATAATACAGAACTATCAATGTACAAGGTGCTCAGTTCTACAACAATTCAATCTAATGTGTAAATATATATTTAAGTAGTTATTAGAGAGTAAGCTTCACTCTCCCTCATCAAACAGAAGAACAAAATGCAGGAGTAAACTTTCAACCTCTATTCACACTCAAGCAAACAGCAGAGAAACTCTTTAACTGTAACCAAGCTGTTTACAGTTTATGATGGCCCTGGATGCCACACGGCTAGGATGCTTTCATGATCATCACAAATCTTGACACTCCACTGTGCATACGACCCTCTTATGAGGATCAGGTACACAAATCTTCACAAAGCAGTTTACAAAAATTAAATTACAAAATACAAATATAGAATAAATCCAATTGAAACCATGCAAAAACAAAACAACTAAAACTACTTGATCAAAGCAACAGCAAAAGTTAAAATTCAACTAATCCCCAAATGTGAGCCAGAATAAAAGCATCTTCACTGGTTTATGAAGAGGGATCAGGGAAGAAGAAGCATCACATTCTCAGGGAGCACATTCAAGAAACCACAGAAGAGGCCAGGGTCCTAATGAACGACAACCAAAAAGAGCAGTTTCGTAGCTTGGGATGCTATTGCAGCCGTACCCACGTATGGAGGCTCAGATCTCTTCTGTGGCAAACAGTTCCTTTCATCAGCTGACTGGTTCACTAGCTATGGCCTTTCACTGAAAAACAAGATCATCTGGCCTCAGTCACCTATGCTCTGGTTGTATCCAGATTAAATTACAGTAATGTGCTCTACATAAGACTGCCTTTGGAAACTTCAGTTGCTTTCCGCTCTTTCCCATTATAGGAGCCAGTGTTTATTATCTACTGCTCCTTGGTTTTTTTATGCCTGACAATTACATTTTGTCATGGTTTTGTATGTCTTTTAACTACATTGTTGTGACCTGACTCAAGCACCTTTAAGAGGAGTACGACTATTTTAAATATACAAGAAAGGAATCTGGAGCAGGGCCTTATTGGAAAGCCTTGAAACCCTCACAGAATCACGTAAGAGAAGGCAGTCCCTACAATGCTTAGACTACAGACCCTGCAAGTTTTTAAAAGCCAAAAGGAGCACTCTGAACCAGACCTGACAGCAAACTGGTTACCAGCACAAACATTTCCCAACAACAGTAACGTGTTCCCACCAAATCCAGGCAGTCGGCACCAGCTGCACTTTGTCATTTTTTTAAAGGAAATTCCACACACCCTCCCAGTGCCTACTCCTCACTCCCTTTCCCCCAAAGGAGTCTGAGGAAGGTGCCAATAAATCCTTACAGTTATAAAGCCTGTATTAATAATAATCTGTTACAATAAGTGTAAGAGAACCACAAATGGGCTTACTAGCCGCACAGTTCACAACTTTTCTTTTTACCTGCATGCACATAATTATACACAGTATAGGCTAGAAGAAGAGAATGCATCCAGACACCTGTCCTCTTAACCTGGACCCAACCCTCCCTGAAAATACCTTCCACAAGCACCACAGAAAGCTCCACCACAACAAAGGTGATAGCAGTCATCCCAATCCACTACAAACCAAGATGAAGGGGGACTTAATCCCACCTAAGAGTGCTCCCATTTAGATCCTAGCAACACTATCAGTGGACCCAACAACATCAGCCATACCATCTCAGGTTCATACTCCTGCTCATCCTCTAATGTGATTTATGCCATTATATGTCAGCAATGCCATTCCACCCTCTACATTGAACAAACTGGCCAGTCCCTTCAACAAAGAATTAATGGACATGTCTGACATCAGAAACCACAACATGAAAAAACCAGGGGGGAACATTTTAACCTTCCAGGACTTTCAGTTGTTGACCTAAAAGTAGCAGTTATCCTGCAGAGGAATTTCAAAGGGAGATTAGAAATAACGAATAACTGATAGCGAAGACAATGCATCCCCCTGGACTGAATTGTGACACAGGCTTCCTGACTCATTACCAATGCTGATTTCCTTATCCAGTCACACCTGCTATTGTCATTCAGCATCTGAAATCATTCCATTCTCCAAGATGTTAAGGACAGATGAACTCATATTCTAGCTGTATCTGAAGTGAGCTGTGACTCACAAAAGCTCATACCTTACTACAAATTTTGTTAGTCTTCTAGGTGCTACTGGACTCATGCTCAGGGTGGATAAAAATCAATGCTTTTTTAAGAAAATAAAAAAAATCAGTTTTATTTAAATTGATTTTTTAAAAAAATTAAATCAGATTTTTAAAATATTTGAGGAAAATCTATCTAAAGATAGTTTTCTATTTAAGACACACTATAGTCCAAAGGTTATCATCATAAAATAAGGATTAGCTTTTAATTATGTAGCATGAGGCTGTATATTCATGCACTATTTAATTTTTTTTGTAAGTGAATTCTATTAATCCATTCACAATGTCATGCTCTTCTAGAGGTTTCTGTAAGATTATTGGGCAGTTTTTCGATCTAGAAGATATTATCACAGATGCTTAGTTTTACAGTACTGAAAACTGTGAATTTGTGTCCGCAGAGATCACGTCTCTTCTTCACAGCAAAAAGGTTATAAAACAAACAGTTGAGAAAAAGACCTTAATCTCATTGTTCCTTTGCAAATCTTTGTGCACAGAACCAACCCCTTACCTCTTAAGTGCTAAGTTTCAAAAAATTCAATGAACAGAAGATTGTTGGGAGAAGAACAGATCTGCACAAGAAGCTAAGTGTGAGGAGTCTTTATGCAGAAAACCATGATTTAAACCTAGTCTCACTGACTAGTGATTTAAATCAATTCGATTTAAATCAAATCCACCCTGCTCTTGCTCTTTTCTACTGCTAAAAGTGCACAATATTGCAGCAAGATTCTTGGCCGGCCATCCTCTATTTGAGGAAAGGAAGCTACACAGCCCCTCAAGCTCCCCCCTCCCCATCTTGGTTTTCTCCTAGGGAGGAGAGAACGGAGGTGCCTCACAATTATTCAAGAGGGCTTTTTACTCAGATAGGAGGACTATACTTTAGGGAAGTGATCTCAAAGAGAGGCACCAGAAAACAGATAGGGACCATGGGCTTTACTACTATGCATGTTTGTTGCTGTGGGTGTGTTCCTGCTAGGTGGTCTCTCTGTTTAATACATCAGTCTTAGAATTGCTGTTGCTCTGTTTCAGCATTTCTTCAACACTGTATTGGATTTCCGCTGGCTTTAAATCTTTGCAAATTTGCATTTATGTACCCTATACAAAAGGATTTTGTATTGTAGGGGGGGGGGTCTCAGATGCTTTGCTAATGAGTCAGGAACCATAGACTTCATCACTATGTTGCCTTACGCACTATCTGTTGTTTTAAATATGTGCTATCTGTGCTTCTAATGTCAGTCCAAGAATTGCTTATGTTCTGTTTCAGCATTCCTTCAACTCTGTATTGGTTTCCTGCTAATGCTATGTCTTTGTAAACTTGTGTTTATTTACCCTATGCCATCGTTTATGGAAATGTCCTTGATATTGACAGTACTAATCTCACATTGTGTAATCTGCCTTGAATCTCACTAAAGCAGACTATAAATGACATAAATATTACATGGTTTATTGAAATGTCCCTGAAATTGACAGTAGTGATGTGTTGTGCAATTCACCTTGAGTGAGAAAGGCAGAAAACAACATAAATAAAATGTTTAAAAGAAACACATGAATAAATAAATCCACCCTCTGACACCGGCTCTTCTGCAAACCCTTTCAGTCCTTTATTTTATTTATATAATTTATAGTCCACCTTCCTCACTGAGACTCAAGGCAGATTACACACTGTGAGATTAGTACCATTGGTATCAAGGACATTTTCATAAACAATGCCATAGGGTAAATAAATGCAAGTTTACAAAGACACAGCATTAGCAAGAACCCAAGGCAGAGTAGAAGAAATGCTGAAATAGAACATAAGCAATTCTAGCGCTGACATTAGACAACATGACATTAGATAACACGAAGCACAGAAATTTTACAGAGAGGCATTTAGGAGAACAAAAGGGGTTTATTTTTTTCTGAAAAGGAAGCTGCAATTAACAAGTGAATAAACCAGTCCTTGACAAAATTTTCCTTAGATCTAGAAGCCAGCCTAGACTTTTAGGGGCCAGCCCCATCCTTAACAAGCATAGTCTCTTCAGTGTTACAGCAGTCAAGCAGATCTCTAGAGAGGCAGCTTACACAATTTCTCGCTGTATCTGAAGAAGTGAGCTGTGACTCTCAAAAATTCACATATCCTAGCACAAATTTTGTTAGTCTTATAGGTGCTACTGGACTTTTGCCACGAGGCAAATAAATGCAAGTTTACAAAGACACAGCATTAGCAAGAATCCAATACAGAGTTGAAGAAATGCTGAAAAGAGCATAAGCAATTCGAGACTGACATTAGACAACATGACAGGCAGCACACAGGAGCATATATTTAAAGTAATATTTATTTATAGTCCGCCTTTCTCATTGAGCTCCAAGGCGATTACTACAGGGTGAGTGAAAAGCCAATATATTCGCCCGGGGTTAGGGTTGCCACCCTCCAGGTGGTGGCTGGAGATCTCCTGGAATTACCACAGTTCTCCAGGCCATAGAGATCACTTTCCCTGGAGAAAATGGCTGCTTTGGAGGGTGGACTGTATGGCATTATCCCCTGCTGAGGTCCTCTCCCTCTCCAAACTACCCTCTCCAGGCTCCACCCCCCCCCCAAATCTCCAGGAATTTCCCAACCGGGAGTTGACAACCCTAGGCCGCCTCCCTCCCCAATGGAGCGCGTGTGGAGCATTTTAATATGAATGAACCCCACCCCCCGCCTGAGGACTGTGCCCCCTCCCGGCTGTGCCCAGCCTCCGGCGCTTGGGAGCCAAACGCATTCCCCAGGAAGAAACCTGGGCGCTGCGAGGCGGGGAAAGAGGATCCCCTTCCCCGCCCCGCCCCGCCCGGGGAGCCGCTCCTCCCGCAGGCCCTCCCCACAGCTTTCTCCTCAGGGGCCCCCCTCGCGGCCACCCACTGACAAGGGAAGCTCCGCAGGGCCTCGCCGCCCCGCGTCTCTCCCTCGGCCACGGGCGTCGCTTGAGCCGCTGGCGACCCTCGGCCGAGGCTCACCTTCATGGCCGCTCCGGCGCCTCCTTCCTTCTCCCCGGGGAGAGCCGCCGCCGCCGCCGCCCGCGGGCGCCAGGGGGGGTGAGGAGACGGGGGAGGGGCGCCGACCGCCCCAACGCCTTGCCTCTCGCGCCGCCTCACGCGCACGCGCGCTCCCGCCTAGAGGAGGAACCGCGGCGGACTCTTCGCCAACCGCCCGTCTCCATTGGCTGCCCCGGTGACCAATAGGAGGCCAGGCTTCGTTCACCGCGCTGCCAATTGGAAAGGAAGCAGCGGGGAGTGGGGGGCGGAGACAGGAGTCCAGTTTTTTCCTAGAACCGCGGTAGAAGAGTCGACGTACAGTTGCCAACTTCCAGGTCGTGGCTGTAAATCTCCCGGATTTACAACTGGTCTCCAGACGACCGAGATCAGCTCCCCTGGAGAAAATAGCTGCTTTGGAAGGTGAACTCAATGGCATTATATCCTATTGGTCCCTCTTAGGGTTGCCAGCTCCATGTTGGGAAATGCCTGAAGATTTGAGGGGTGAAACCTGGAGAAAGTGGGGTTTAGGGACGGAAAGGCATGGCATAATTCCGTAGAGCATCCCCCAAAGTAGCCCTTTTCTCCAGATGAACTGATCTGGAGACCAGCTGTAATTCCGGGAGATCTCCAGCCACTACCTGGAGGCTGGCAACCCTAGCCCCTCTCCTGGCTGCACCCTCAGAGCTCCAGGAATCCTTCCATGCTGGAGCTGCGAACCCTAAATTTGTGGCACCTGAGAGACCAACAAGATTTTCAGGGTACTAGCTTTCTTTTTAAAAATATTTTTAGTTTTTAACCAATAAGGGGTATGAAGGAAAAAGAACAAAAGACTTAAGTTTACAAGAAAGAAAAAACTATAGATACACTTTACAAGGTTTATTAAAGTGTAGCAATTATATAACATTTTTCAGGTTATATAAAATATTAAACTATATAAGCTATATAAGGGGTATATAGTGGTACAAGTTTTGGAGCGTCAAAGCTGGTATCTGAAGACGGGTGTATATAAAAATAAAAAGGATATAAATAAATATAAATAAATAAGAGACCTTTGACTCTGGAAAGTTCATACTCTGATAACCTTGCTGGTCTCTAAGGTGCCACTGCACTCAAATCCTACTGTTCCACCGCAGATCAACATGGCTACCCTGAAACTATCTTCATTTGTTTCTGTTGGAGGAAGAAGAGGGGGAAGTAGAGAATGAAATGGGGAAGAGTGGGGGAGGAGTGATATTGCCTTGCAGCTCACCCCTGTTCTCTTTTTTCTATGCACTTGCAACATTTATTTGCTATACATGCACATCACTTAACTATACAGTACTTGTAACATGAATATAAAAATAAATAAAAATTTATTACTAAACAAATACAAATTAATACTAACATAGTAGGTATGTGAGAGGGAAGGAAGGAGGTATGGTAAAGCCCACTCTCATCAGATCTTGGAAGCTAAGCAGGGTCTGCACTTGGATGGGTGACCACCAAGGAAGACTCCGCCGAAGAAGGCAATAGCAAACCACTCTGCTTCTTTGCCTTGAAAGCCTCTTGCTGAGGGTTGCTATATGTCAGTTGCAATTTGACTGCACATACACATACAAGTGGGTAAGCTGACACAGTTCTATTTACTTCAGTGTGCTTGGGAATAAAGACTAGGGTATGGGGGAGGGGGGTTGTTAAGCAATAGTATCACAGAAGAGGTGAAAGCACAAAGTGCAGTTTGATTGCTGACTCTTCTGCAACAGACAGATAAGCTGGAGATAGGCTCCAAAAGTAATAACTGTATGCTTTTTGAAGTTTCCAACAACCTGCTGCTTTTCTCTGGATTAACCCCCTGGTTCTACTATAAGGCCTGCAACCACATGAGTGGGACTTATCCACAGGGATTCTCATCATCAATGCCATGGGGAAAAACTGTAGAAAAGGTTCACCTGATGATGTTCCTGCCATTTCCAAAAAGCAACTACACAGCACAGTAAAACAGGAGAGGATCTTGCGGAAAGCTGTTCTGCTTAGTGTCAGAATTTGTCCCTTTCTTGACCCTCTCTTGCGTGTGCAAGGACTAACAAGATTACTTGGTCATGCTGTCTGGCTAGGAAGGTAAACCCCTCTCATGCTGCTATTTTTATGCTATCACTAGAGAGTTATTAGTATGCTTACTCGATTGAGGAAATGGTTTGCTCAATCGAGTAAGCATACTAATATATAAGTAAATAAATAAGAATAAAAGTTATAAAATAACTCAAAGCCCACAAATCTTCAGTATCAGAGGAATTTATGGTCTATATCTGCATCTTTGCTAATAATCCACCATAAGGGGATAATCTTAGGGAAACAATTCAAAGAACAAATCACAAACAGAGGAATTGGACCTTGCTGCATGTTCAATGTATGCACCCTCATTCACAAGTTTGTTGAGCTCAGAATGGTCTCTCTCTTCTAGAAGTCCTTCCAAATGTGACAAAATTCCTACATTTTCCTGTAGGCAATAGCTCCATTTATATATATATATATTGTCATATGAGTGTGTTTCCCTTAACAACATATTCCCTTACCACATGTTTGCACATTGAAACACATAGATAGTGCACACTCATGTTCTAACTGTGTTTAAGGGAATGTGGACAATTATTCTGGTTTTACCCAGCTGTAGTTAGGAATACCAAAATAAAGTATATGAAATGCCACATGGTGCTCCATTTTAATTAAAGCTCTTTAGCTGATTACTGATATTTGTATTTATTTATTTGCATTATTTATAATCCACCTTTCTCACTAAGACTTAAGATAGATTTCACAGTCTGAGTTGATACAGTCAATTTCAAAGACATTTCAAAAAACAATATAATAGGGACCAGAAATGCAAATGTGCAGAGTTAAAGCCAGCAGAAATCCAAAACAGAGTCGAAGAAATGCTGAAACAGAGCATAAGCAATTCTAAGACTGACATATTGAACAACATATAAACTACCCAGTAGTAGGATGAGGCTTACAGCAATAGACAGTACACAGTAGTAAAGTCTATAGTCTCTATCCCTTTATTAGATGCTTCAACGCAAAGACCACGATTTGCCATCCTTTCCTCCGCAAACCCAATATTGCCTTCCCCGAAGTATCGTCCTTCCCCAAACATCTCCCTCCCACCTTAAAGAAATCGTCTTTGACCCATCTCCGTCCTCCGCGTCGGAGCCGCGCCGCGCACTCGCTCTTTTCTCCACAGCCGAAGAGGAACCTTTAGACCTTGGCGTCGAGTTTCCATCCGGACCTCATAATGAGCCGTGCCGGCTCCGGGCGCTGATTGGCTGGGAGCGGGCGCAGGCTCGTTGTGATTGGCTAGCTTGCCGGCTCTGCGCATAATGGCGGTTTAGTGTGTGAGAATCCCTGTCCCGTCGCCTCGCTTGGCCAGGCCCGGTTGGAAGCGGCGGAGGAGGGAGGCGAGGCGGCCGCGGCCATGGCCAGCGTGCACGAGAGCCTGTACTTCAACCCCATGATGACCAACGGGGTGGTGCACGCCAACGTCTTCGGCATCAAAGACTGGGTCACCCCCTACAAGACGGCGCTGCTGGTGCTGATCGGCGAGATGGGCCGGGATGGGCCCTACCTCAGCCTGCTCGAGAGGCGGAGCCTGAACCGCCTGCTGCTGCCCTTGCTTCAGGTGGAGCAGGGGCGAGAGAGGAGGGGGAGGCCTGTGGGACGGCCAAAGGAAAAGGAACAGCTTTTATTTGTAATAAATTTATAGGGTTGCCAACCTCCAGGTGGCAGCTGGAGCTCTCCCGGAATTACGACTGAGTTCCAGGCCATAGAGATCAGTTCCCCCGGAGAAATGGCTGCTCTGTGCTTTATATAGGGCCTGCTATGATTCTATGGCATTATAACTTGCTGAGCTCTCTCTCCTCAAACCCCACCCTCTCTATCGCCACCCCCAAATCTCCAGAATTTCCTACCCAGAGCTGGTAACCCCAATTTACAGAGCTCTTTAGAGTGCTCAGAACAACTCGCTTCTACTAGCTCCATAATTCTTTCAACCACCTGTGAGGTAGACCAATATTATTGCAGGTGAATGTTGCAGAGGAAGGATAAAGGACTCTTGTGGCAACTTAAAGGCTTCTTGTGCCCCAAATTGTCATGGAATACAGCCTATGTATGTGTGTGTACAGCTACATTGGCAAAAAGGGCAAAAATTAACTGTGGTATCAAAGAGCAACAAAAGAGTATGTGAGGTTTCTACATAAAAAGTGATTGTATATAAGGTAAGCACAATGACTGTTCAAAAAAGCAAAATAGAAAAGAGTCCAGTAGCACCTTTAAGACTAACCAACGCACAGGGCTTTTTTTCTGGGAAAAGAGGTGGTGGAACTCAGTGGGTTGCCCTCGGAGAAAATGTTCACATGGCTGGTGGCCCTGCCACCTGATCTCCAGACAGAGTGGAGTTTAGATTGCCCTCCGCACCGCTCCCCTCTGTCTGGAGATCAGGGGGCGGGGCCGCCAGCCATGTAAACATTTTCAAGAGGTTCCAGAACTCCGTTCCACTGCATTCCCGCTGAAAAAAGCCCTGCTGTAGCATAAGCTTTCCAGAATCACAGTTCTCTCCGTCAGATGCATCAAAAAAGCAGTAGTAAGTGATAATCTTGCAAAGTGTGTGGGAGCTATGTAGCATGTTACTGTCTCAAATTTTTATTCCAGTTTAAACTTTCATGGGTACGACCCACTTCTCATAGCACTTGAAGAAGCAATCCATGAACACTTATTCCAAAACAAACTTGTGTTCGTCTTTAAGGTGCTGCAAAACTACTTATTTATTTCTGCTACTTCTTTAGAATTCCAATATTATTAACCCTGTTCAACTAACATAACACCTGGGATTATTGTATCAACTTAATGAGTGTAGGAAGATTGTGTTATCTATCGCTGCTGTCATGAATGGTTGTTGTGTTTATATTACATACAATTGCATAGAAATGTCAGGTTCTACCACCCATATTTCACTGATCTTTGACCCCACAGCTTACTATTTCTTTTCTCTGCCTCATGTGTATGTATAATCTTTTATGATTTGAGGGTAACTGCAGTGGATGAAATTGTCCATGAAAATTTATGTCTTAACAAATCTGTTAGCTTACAAGAGGTCATAAGAGTCCTTTTTTTGGTTTTGGTGCAGTAGGTTAAAACTACTGCGCCTCTGAAATTTTTCAGTATAGGAGAGATGATAGTAAGTAGCTTGCTCCCTAACATGTTCTTAGTCAATGCAAGATTTGAACCATTAACACACTTGAGACATACCTTTTAACTGCTTAATTTGTTAAGTGAAAGGTTATGGAGTTCAAGCAAACCAGGAAATAAACTGTCTCTGCTGGGAACTATTTTCTTTGTCTCATAAAAGTAGTTGACAGGTGGCTCAAGGGGTAGCCATTGTCTGGTGTTTTTCTGTCAGGTGTTCTGTGCCTTAACAGTTGTGCAACAAGCAGAATTCAACACATACAGTTTCCCCTAAAAGACTGCACTTTCATGCCAGGATGAATATAAGGTGCCTACTTGTCATTTATTTTTTATCTGATTTAGAGTGCACCTTTCTTGCTGAGACTTGAGGCAGTTTACGGGCTAGAAGTAGGACTGGGATTACAGGATTGGAGAACAATATAAACTAAGGCAAAAGTATGCTATAAATAATACAAAAAGTCAATTACAAGATAAGACAATACAGTAAAGGCAAGTGATCCATACAGTAAACATTGCAGTGGACTACAATCCTATTCCATTTTATACAGGTGCCTGCTGGAACTGTTCCATTCTATTCTGTTGCTGATTATCTTTTTCTGGAAGGACTACTATGTTTTGAACAGCATAAGCCTAAATAATCATGTAATGTTCTCAGCACCACATCTATATACATGAACACTTTCACATGCCAAATTTCCACTTTTCATGCAGTGTTTCCCAAACTTTTCATAGCTACGACACACTTTCACCCCAGAAGGTTTACTTGAGCAATATGTAAAGATAAGAATTACCTTCCTTTAGTGAAGGCCGCTTCCTGTACATCTGATGATCAAGTTGTGCTTCCTGTTTGGAAGGAGCCAAAGGTAGAGTAGGAACTGATACATAGATGCATTTTCTGAAGGCACATAGTTCTGTTACAGCTTTGTATCAGGAGTGACCCAGTGCAGAGATTCAGCAAAATTACTTACTCCTAGTAGAGGTAGGAGAAGGTTAGTCAGAGCTCTTAAGATAGCAGCAATGCAAGCACTGTTTTCTGTGGATAAATGTGTAAAATGTTTAATGGCTTGAAGCATTTAATTGCTTAATTTGTTTATTTATTGTGATACATTGATACACTTGCTACAGCACTTAGTTTGGGAAATATTTTACTGGATTATGGTTTGAGGGATTATGGTTTGAGGGTGGCGAAGCTGATGAATTTTGCTGCTTGTACATTTCCAATTCATCAGTTAACATGGTTCCCAACTATGCTTTATATAGGGCCCTGATATGACCCTTTGTCGACTGATTAAGGCGATTGAAGAATGCTGTGCCAGTCTAGCAAGCTTAGTGCAAATAAGGTAAGTTTCTTTGTTTTCTGACTGTGTCATGGGAAAACTGATATTTCCTTTCACCCCACTTGTAGCATCTGTTTTAAACCTGAAGGTTTTCATCAAAGTTAAAAGAAACTTTGAAGGATGTCATAGAGGATATAACAAGCTTAATAAATATGATTAATACTGGACAACACTTCCAACTACTTTGTCAGACTGCACAGGGAAGCCATTGAAATTCACAAGCATAAGCAAAACTTCAACAGGAAAGAAGAAACCTTAAGAATGAACAGAGCATGGGCTCCAGTTCTGAAAAACACCAGGCCAACAAAACACTCCACACCCGACAATAGCCCTGCAGAGAAGATTAGCACATCAAGCACCAATCCATATGCAAAAGAACCTCCTCAGGATACAGTGAAGCCTCCCGCCATTAGCATTCCACACCCTGGGAAACTCTTACAGAATGACTCAGTGAAGCCTCCCGCCATTAGCATTCCACACCCTGGGAAACTCTTACAGAATGACTCAGCTCAACCCCACCCCTCCTGAGTAGATACAAATGACCTACATCTTTTCCACACTGTGACACTGAGAGATCTCTGTCTTTTGGTGCTACACCTCTGAAGATGCCAGCCACAGCTGCTGGCGAAACGTCAGGAACTACAATGCCAAGACCACAGCAATACAGCCCGGAAAACCCCCAACAACCATCACAATATGATTAATAGCTTCTTTCTTCATTAGTAGGCTTCTTTTTTCAAAGTCAGAGGGAAGTTCACAGCACAGTTACAGTTTACTGAATGGGCTACTAGTGAGCTTGTGCTACTATTTACAATATTTAGGGTCAAAACACACGAGACACATGGGCGACTGTCGGATCCTGCAAAGATCCCTGGGAATTGTAGTTTAAAAAAAACCAGCCACTCGATGTGAATCTCAGCTCAGCCGGGAGAATCGCAACTGGAGGGACTTTCTTTCTCACACACACTCTCTCTCTTTCAAAAATCTTTCAGGAGCTCAGGATGGGGTTGGGGGTTGGGGGTTGGGAACGACATAACAAGAGGCAGGAAAAAAGCCGAGGTGTTTTGCGAGTGAGAGAAAAACCCAGTCCCTCCCATTCTTCTCCTGGCAGGGTCCTGTTACATCCCCCCTCCCACCCTGCCTTTGAGCTCCTGAAGGAAAACCGGTTGATTGGATTTTTGAAAGAGAATCAATCCCTCCAGTCCCTCTTTGAGAGAATCTCTTCGGAAGAGAATCTCTCCAGCTGAGCGGCTGTTCTTTGCAAGAAAATGCACTTTGCTAGGTTTTTCTCGTTTGGAAGGGGGGGGGAACATAAGATTATAATTTCCAGGAAAGCTTGCGGGACCAGTCAAGTGCTCTTCACGTGAAATTTGTCTTGTGAGTTTCCACTCTTAGTGTCCCCCCCTTAATTAAAGTGATAGGAAATGGGAGTCATCCACAGATATACAGGTAAGAATGTAACGAATAACTTGTGGTGTACTCATTGGCTCACCATAGGGTGTTTTACTCAGAGTTTGCCATATTACAAACTTCTTTGGAAGACCACCTGTCTCAAAGGAGGTGATAAGAAGAGCCACACTTCAAGAAGCCCAGAGTTCTCTTAGGTGTAAGGAATTAGGTGAGTGATTTTTCAGTGCTGGCTACTAACTTCTTTAATAGTGAATAGTATTCTAGTTTTCTCCCTATTTAATACTTGAGATTTTTTTTTTGCTCTGAAGATCTCCATTTGTAGTTTAGCCCCATAGAGATTGTGTTTATCCAAAAACAAGTTAATAGGAAGTCCAATCAACACACTCTGACTTTCTTGTAGCATATTTTTAGTGATCTGAGTAGTCTTTTCCAAGTGTTCCCATATATAGAATACTAGAGAAAAATTAACCTGGAGGTTTCAATTTGTATTTATGGTCGTGTTCTTAAACGTCAGTAGAATGCTTTAGCCAAATCTACATTTAGTAGCTTAATTTCAGAGCTGCTTTACAAAAAAACAACTTTCTTTTAAAAAAAAATTATTGGTGAGTACATAAAGTATTATTAAATACACAAATTCCCCGGCTTATCTAAATTATATCAGCTTTCTAACTTTCTAACGATTTTCTGTTTTGAGGTGTCGTACCTCATTGGGATCCTGACCTGGATAGCCCAGGTGAGCCTGATCTCGTCAGATCTCAGAAGCTAAGCACGGTCGGCCTTGGTTAGTAATTGGATGGGAGACCTCCAATGAAGACCAAGGTTGCAGAGGCAGGCAGTGGCAAGCTGCCTCTGTGAGTCTCTTGCCATGAAAACCCCCACCAGGGGTTGCCGTAAGTCAGCTGTGACTTGAGGGCACCACACACATGCACCTCGTTGGGAGATCATCTACATGTAAAGCATAGATTGCCAGTATCCAGTGTTAACAATCCAGAGGAATAACTGTGGTTGCTTTCACATGGAGATGATTGTGTAGCTCTTGTGGCCACTGCAAATTCCTCAGCAACAAAGCGTCCACTGGGCAGTTATCCACTTGCTTTCCTTGCCTCAGCTTGTTATGGCCATAATCACCATCTCGCTGGAATTTTTATAAAATTGGTAATCGACAGATCATTATAGTGCTGTAACAATCAACCGTATCTGTGTCCAACTTTCGGTGTTTTTTTTTTAACGTGTCACTTTACGCTGTAGAATTATAAAGGGAATGTGCAGCCTACATTGGTAGCGTTTGTTAGTCTTGAAGATGTCTTAAGATTATCTATGGTTCCAGTTAAAAAGGGATCTTGGGTGGTGGAGGCAAGAAAAGCCTCTGCTGGCTATCTTGGGAGAATTGTGGCCAGCCCTAGCAGTGTTGGGCCTGTTGTGTGAATCAGAACAAGACGGCTTCATATGTTGACTTTGTTCATAGGGTAAAGCTGCTGGCAACAGGGGAATTGAAAGACATGGAGCAATTCTTCGATGACCTTTCAGAGGTGTTCAATAGATCAGAGCCAGATGTTCACAAGACAAGTGTAGTAGGTACTGTGCAATTTATTCTAAGCTCATAACCAGGTGATTGCGTCATATGCTTAGTAGCTCTACCAACACTCAGTTATAGATCTAGGTGGATCCAGCATAGGTGGAAGTGTTTTTGTGGTTGTTTGTTTGCTTGCTTTGACCTGGCTCATCTCCTTTGGCCCCAGATGCTGAGTACGAATCTGTCCTCATCCCCTCATCACCATTTAGAACTGCTTAACACAGGAAGTCCTCGTGTTCTTAGCAGCCTCACCAACCAAACAGGAAGTTGGCTTGTCTACAGTGACAGGTCATATTGCAGCAAACAAAGCAAGCACCCCGGAATGTTTCCAAATGCTCTGCAGTGGAAAGAAGCTCTGTAGGAGACGTATGAGTTCCTCAGCAGATGTTTCAGTGTGGAAAGTTTGGAAAAGACGGTCTTGTTGCAGCACTTCCTGGAAGACTCTAAAACATTTAGGCTGATGTCGCCCTCTACTAGTGGAATAACTGCCCCTTGTAAGGATCATGGAAGTAGCAACGCCAGACCGTTCTCAAGCAAAGTTGGGGGCTTCCACTTTCATGGGTGATTTCCCAAGCATGTGGAATGCTAGAATTTTGTAAATGAACTAAAGGGGGATGGGGAGCTAGCTGCTGGACAAGAACTTGAACGAGTCCCAGCACGATGGTCCTGACCCAAAAGTGGGTCATGAAGTCTGTGAAACTGCAGTTTCATTGATCTATTCCTGCTGTGTGTGTGTGTTTTAAGCAGATCACCATACCAAAAAAGTTTGGAACCACTGGTCTAAGAAACACAGTGTGTTAAACATAGTTCAGTCAGTTGAAGGAGGAAAAATGGAAGGAAATGGAAAACCAGTGTAATGTAGACTGGTTAGTGTTGAACCTAGAGTCTGAGAGGCCTGGGTTCAAATCCTCCCTCTGCCAGAAGCCACAAACTGCACTCTCTCAGCCTAACCTACTCCACAAGGTTAACGTAAGGATAAAATGGGGCGGGGACCATGTATACTGCCCTGTACTCCTTAGAGGAATAGCTGGAGGGGTAGAAAACTAGTCCACTCTAGCCCCTAACTCTGTAGAATCCTAAAGGGGAATTGGATGGTGGGGGGGGACCCAAATTGTCCCTCCTGTGCACAATTTCTCTTGGACCCCCCCCCCCAGCTTGTTTCCTGTTATGACCCGAGCCAGGAAGAATTCTTGGACTGTAACGCCCAAGAATGTGAGCATTCTTGTCTCCCAGTGTAACCCCCCCGAGTTTAGGGAATATGAACTTGGGCAGCATCAGTAGCTGTGACATTTTAAAATGTAAATTTGTCCTGGATGGTGTAAATTCAAGGCAAGGGCCTCTTTCCTCTCCCTGCCCCCCCCCCTGCCCAGGCTTGTTCCTGCGTCACATGATCCTGGCCTACAACAAGCTGTCGTTCAGTCAAGTGTACAAGCTTTACACAGCCCTTCAACAGTATTTCCAGCAGTATGTGAAGAAAAGCGGAGGAGAGGAAGCCAAGATGGAACTGACACACTGCGAGGACCTTGAAGTGAAAATGGAGAAAGAAGAATTCGATGGACCTCTCAGGTTTCCTTTTTTCAAAACCTTTTTCCTCTTTTGTCCTCTTAACCATTCTATGAACCAGTTCGTCTGAAGCCTCTTGTAATTCCACTCGTAGGCTCTGGATTTCTCACCATTTGAAATGTGTTGAATGAGTGTATTTAAGAGACTCGCTTTTGCAATGTGCCATATACATTTTAATGGTCTCCTCCCTAGAACGTCGCTGCTAGACATTCTAGAGGGGTAGCCACTCTGCTGCGAGCAAATAAGCTCATGGCAGTAGTGGGATTTGAACCAGTAGAGTGCTGATTTGCAGCCAAACCACTTAACCACAGATGCATCTGACGAAGAGAGCTGTGGTTCTCGAAAGCTCACGCTGCAATAAAGTTGATTAGTCTTAAAGGTGCTACTGGATTCTTTACTCTTTTGCAACTACAGACTAACCCAACTAACTCCTCTGGATCTTTGCTGGATTGAGTCTATGAACATCTCCCCACCTTAAAAAGTGCAAGCTGCTATTGGAGCTCTTAATCCAGCTCTATGTTCTGCCCTTCTACAACTGACACAGCTCTTGCTGATCTTGCCACCCGTCTGTGAGTTGGGTGTGGGTTGGGTCTCTGTTGTGGCTGGCAGTTTGTGTCCGCCCCCACCCCCCTGGACACTTGTTTTGTAGCTCTGCTGCACGTTGGCAGGTTTTCTCTCAGACATGGATAAAACAGAGCATTCATATAGCGCTTCACATATGTTATCTCTTTGATCTTTACAACGGCTCTGTAAATAGGTAAGTGATATCACATCCAGTTTGCAAGAGAGAGTGGCATGTGTCAGACTGCACAGCTTCTCCACTAGAACAGCACTTCTGCTTGTGGAAGCATGGGAGCTGACCACCACCAATTCCTCTCTCCCAGCGCAGACACTCATTTTGCCCCCATGCTGTTCCTGAGGGTACAGTGACTGTCCCCTAGAACATAATTTCAGGGGGCTCAGCGGGCTCTAGCAGGAGGCAGAAGGAGGAAAGTCCTGGCCTGCAAAGTCTGCAGATGCTCTGGTTACCTGCCAAAAGCTAGTTATTGAGTTTCCAACAGATGGGATTCAAACCAGGAACCTTCCAGCTTATGCTTCAATCTTTGCCCCTACGTTCCATACTGTATACTAGGAAGCTACTTCGGCTACCCTAACCTTCACATAACGGTAGTTTAAGAATTTCTAGAGCAAAATTTGAGTCCAGTGGCATCTTAAAGACCAACAAGATTTCCAAGGTATAAGCTTTCGAGAGTTAAACTTCATCAGGTACAATTTGACTTTTGAAAGTTTTTACCCTGGAAATCTTGTTGGTCTAATTTAAGGTGCTTCCGGACTCAGACCTTGCTTTTCTACTGCAGACTAACACTGCTGCCCACCTGAAACTAAGAATTTCTTGTATGTCTAAATTTGTAAAAAAAGAAAGAAAAATTGCAATTTCCCTTTTCTTTTTTTTCTCCCTCCAAGGGAGGAAGAGATATCTTGCAACGGGCCACTTTCACAGAAGCAAGCGGAGTACTTCCTCTCCCAGCAGGTCTGTGGACCGGGCAAGTCATCTTGTTGATTGTCTCCACTGGACAGAGCTCCCCTCGCTCTACAAGCTGGTATTTTCCTAACCCTCCTGGGATGGTTCCTGAATTGGGGCGGTGATTCTCAGAATCCCGCTGCCAGCACTGCTTCAACAGAACAATGCTGGGCATTTGCTTCTGGCACTTGCTCCTCCCTGGCGTGACGGGATTTTCAAAAGTATATTGAGATACGGCTTTTGATGTGTGGTGGGCACTCAAGGAAGCCTGTTGTTCAAAGAAAAAAACTTGCAGAGGTTGCCTGTGCGTCCTTGAGCACATCTAAAGTTGTTCTTTGCACTTCATTGTATCGACTTCTCAGTGCCGGAACGGCAGTGGTGTTTTCAAGGCGTCCTTCTCGCAGTCCTTTAAATCTGCTTTTGATCTATCATAATTAAGCTGGCCCAAGTCCCTTCTCTAAGGGTGTTATAATGATGCTTTGCCCGAGTCTCTCTTCACAGAAATCTATGTTTGCTGCTTATCTCCCCTCTCAACCACACAATTAGTATCCTCTTTAAGATTTACGAGGGGAGTGAAGTGGTTAGAGGTTGGGAAAACAGGTCAATGGGGCTGAACTCGGCATGAAGAAATCATCCATTTTAGTCTGTTTACATGCCGGAGAGAAAGCTAAATCGTCTGTATCACAGCCTCTTTTAGATGCTCCCATTATTGGAAAGCACAAACTCCCACTAGCTCCAAATGCAAAGAGACAGAAGGAATCCTCAAATTGCCAGCTTGGGCTCAGAGTGAAAACTCCTGCTTTTCAGTTAAAAACCAGTCAGCATCACCCTGGTTTATTTGGCAGTGCCGCCTGACTCTCCGTGGGCTCTCGGCACTACTGCCAGGGGGAAGTGAAGACGGCCCAAGAGAGATGAGAAATTCACTAAAGTTCCCTGGGAAAGTGTCCTTGAAGGTGCAAAATCCAAACAAACTGCAACTTTATCAAAATACCAAGTTCAGCACAGACACTTATCTTAAAGCCGGATAAAACCAGGAGTGACGTGCCGGTGTGTCTACTCAGGATGCCATCTTGCCTCCAGAAATCGATGTGCTGACCACCTTTTTCTCTTCCTCATGCAAAAGGGTTCAGTTGCTCAAATGATGATAAAAGCAAGTGTGTGTATTTAATGCAGGAGAGTTCGCATTTCTTTTATTGTAAAACAATAAACACTTTTTGGAAACAAATTGCAGAACAAGATAGGAAAATTACGGGAGCGACACTGCTGTTTACTCCAGAATCGATGCTACTTCATTACTAGCAAAATTCTTACTGCTATTTTGCAAAGAGCTGCTCAGTTAACTAGTTCTTCTCAGTGGAAATCCAACCACCTGTTAACTTTAGATTATTGGTATGGGGAAATTTTGGATCAGATTGTTACGGAAAAAATAAATGATAATCTGAAACAGATTATGAAGACTATCAATCTGGTTTCGAAGCTAACTGGCTCCCCATTTTAAAATATATAACCGAACAAATATTACTCCTCTTAATGCTATCTATAGGAAATTGTTATATTTATGAATGAACCTCTGACTTTGATTGTAAATACAATTTGAATTTAGATAGATGGACCCTATGTTTGTACTTAGTAATTGGACAAGGTTATAGTTCGCTAATATGAGATAATGTATAAATTATTCACTTTGAATGTTATGGTTGTATGATAGAGCTCATAATTTTGTTAATATGTATTTCTTTGGTGAAATACAATTTTTTTTAAGTGACAGGATTTTAATTTACTTCCAGGCATCTCTGTTGAAAAACGACGAAACGAAAGCACTCTCTCCAGCATCATTACAAAAGGAACTGAACAGCTTGTTAAAATTTAATCCTGATTTTGCTGAAGCGGTAGGTGGTTTTGGACTCCCTCCACCCCGCAACTTGCTTGTTCCGTATTGTAGTGCACAAAGGGATTTGGTGTCCGCATTTGGGTGTCATTGGCTGAGTTACCCCGGTTTGGTGTAGTGGATAAGAGCACAGGACTGGGTTTGGTTCCCCCACTCCTCCGCTTGAAGCCAGCTGGGTGACCTTGGGTCAGTCACAGCTGCTAGGAACTCTCTCAGTCCCGCCCACCTCACAGGGTGATTGTTGTTGTAGGGATAATAATAACACACTTTGTAAACCAAAGTGGCAGCTTACAGGGCTTTTTTCTGGGAAAAGAGGTGGTGGAACTCAGTGGGTTGCCCTCAAAGAAAATGGTCACATGGGCTGGTGGCCCCGCCCCCTGATCTTTGTAAACCAAAGTGGCAGTATACAGGGCTTTTTTTCTGGGAAAAGTGGTGGAACTCAGTGGGTTGCCCTTGGACAAAATGGTCACATGGGCTGGTGGCCCCGCCCCCTGATCTCCAGACAGAGGGGAGTTGAGACTCCCCTCTGTCTGGAGATCAGGGGGCGGGGCCACCAGCCATGTGACCATTTTCAAGAGGTTCCGGAACTCCATTCCCCCGCGTTCCCCCTGAAAAAAAGCCCTGGCAGTATATAAATTTAATATTATTATTGTTATCATTCTCATTATCGTTGTTCTTTTGTTGTTGTTATAAATATGACAGAGGCCTCGGGGTGGTGGAGAAGAGGAGGTTATGGCCAAAAAAAGGAGGAGGCCTGAGGGCTGTAGCAGGCCAAGAGAGCACTGGGAATATTAGGAAAGTAGGATGGGCGAAGTAGCAGAGTGAGCAGACAAGAGTAGAATGCCAGAGGGGGAAAGTGTTTGTGTTGAGAGAGAGAGAAAGTGGCACAGTGGGTGGGAGCTGCAGAGGAGAAGGATGAAGCCTGACATTCTCAGACTTGATGTAACTGACTGCACTGTTGCCTGCTGGTTTCTGTATAGATTCAGCCAGGTTGGTCTGCAGTAGAACAGCAAGATTTGAGTCCACTCGCATCAGCAAAACCAGCAAGATTTCCAGGGCATAAGCTTTCAAGAGTTTAACTCTGGAATGCTTGAAACCCGGGAAATCTCGTCGGTCTTTAAGGTGTCACTGGACTCTGATTTTGTACATATATTTGATGCGTTCACCAAAACCACTTCCTCGTCGGTGCCTGCCCGCTCAGTGTGTCTTTGCGTGGCCGTCCGTTGCACCCAACTAGTCGTGTTGCTGATTTGCCACTGTGGTGTTCATTTCCAGCATTATTTAAGCTACTTAAATAGCCTCCGGGTCCAAGATGTCTTCAGCTCAACCCACAGCCTCCTCCACTACTTTGACCGCTTGATCCTCACCGGAGCCGAAAGCAAGAGCAATGGAGACGAGGGCTACGGGAGGAGCCTGAGATACGCAGCCCTGAACTTGGCTGCCCTGCACTGCCGATTTGGCCACTAGTGAGTTGGCTCTCTTTTTCCAGGCTGTGGAACTTGGCAGGGAATTTTTTCCCTTTGTCTTAAACATCCCTTTCCTTAGGCTAACGGTTCTGGTCCTTTGCCAGTTCAAGATTCCAGTCGTCAGAGAACTGGAAATCCATGCAAACACGCAGACCAAGCCTGAATTGGTGCTGTGCAGTAACTCTGCCCATGCAAACAAAACAATGTTAAGCTTCACATGAGCTGGAAGCTTCTCTTTGTTGCTCCTTAAAAGGGGGGTTGTTCCTCCCAAAGGGACCTCAGTGTAAGACTCTGCCAAGATTCTTCCCAAAAGTTTTCTCTGGTTTATAAAAGCTTTATTGGAAATTTCTAGTATCATG
Source organism: Eublepharis macularius (assembly GCF_028583425.1). NCBI lineage: Eukaryota > Metazoa > Chordata > Lepidosauria > Squamata > Eublepharidae > Eublepharis > Eublepharis macularius. The sequence continues at coordinate 69,565,034 of NC_072802.1, read as the reverse complement.
ATCTTACTGAGAAAAAATTGTCAGGAATAAGGCACAGTCCGATTTTGTAAGCAAATAATCTTCACAAGCTGACCCTTTCCCCCCCTTCCTTAAAAATCCGAGTTCAAGGTTCTTTCCCAGCTGCTGAGAACCAGCATAATTTTCGGAGAGAGAACTTCAGACAAGATCCACGTCCTGAGAGAGTCCCAGCTGCATCAGATAAACATAACGTCACAACTCTCAGCTTCCCGCCCCCCCTCCCCCCGCTTAGTCTAGGTATGGCAAGATGCCGCCATAATCTTAACATTCTGCCCCCTCAAAACTCAGCCTCTCGGGGTATTTCTTGTGAAAGTTCTTTAGCAGTCTAGGGGCTTGAATGTCTATTTTTTTTAACCCGCTCAACTTGGCTTCGGGGAAAATCCCACGTTTCAATTTAGAGTCTGAGATCAGTTCAGTTTCATAGTGGTGCTGTCCTCCCACCGTGATCGGAAATGAGGTTGCTGGTTCAGGGTGCCATTGATCAGGTCCTGGAACCTTTTTTAAGAGGCTGAAATGGAATACTGAGTGTACCTGTCTCAGGCTTTTAGGTAGTTCCGGTTCTACAGTTACATTGTTCATTAGACGGATTACTCTGAGTAGGTCTGGTACCCAAAACCAGAGGTGCACTTTTTTCTTCTGAAAACTCAGGACTCACACACTGTTTCTGGGAATTGGGAGAGAGAGCCATAGACCTGAATATGCTGGTGAGAAGAAACCTGTGTCCTCCTTGGAGCATTCTGAACTTCTTTGCACAGTTTCCCAGCCACTTTTACAACCACCACCTCCAATTTTCTAGAGCATTGGAAGCAGGGACATGATAAGTGATTTGTTTGTTAAAGTATTTATTCCCTATCTTCCCTGTTGGCTCAAGGTGTTTATAAAATTGCACATGGTGTAGAAGAAAGGTGACAGAACTCCCCCCACCCCATAGTACTAGAACTCAGGGTCACACAATGAAGGTCACGGACAGTAGAGGCAGGACAGACGGGAAATACTTCTTCAGACAACACACAATTAACATGTGTCGCTCTCTGCCACAAGGTGGCAGTAACGGTCTCTAGTTTTGATGGCTTTAAAAAGGGGTCTGGCCCGTTCTTTTTAAATTTTATTTTAGAAAATGTACTACGAAGCGTGCAGAAAGCCACGGCGGCCAATAGAGTTATTAGTCTAAGTAGAGCCTCCATGTTCAGATGCAGCGTATCTCTGAATATCACTTGCGGGGGAGGCTTTAGCCTCTGTGTCCCAGTTTGCAGTTGTCCCAGGGCATTTGGTTGACCGCTGTGGGACGCATCCCTAAAGGGGGACCTCGGGGTTGATCCAGCCAAACTTTCTTTATGCTAATTGTGAAAGAGGTTCTGAACTAGAAATTACAAGTAGAAATGTCCAAGTTGCACAGACAGCATTGCAGGGTGGGTGGGGAGAGCGGAAACCCGTTTCTTGCTCTGGTTGGGTCATACCTGGAACCTTCCCCCACCTATAACGTGGTTCTGTCTTAAGAGACTCACAGCTGTCCCTCTGTTTCCTTTGGTTTCAGCCAGCAAGCCGAGCTCGCCTTGCAGGAAGCCATTCGGATTGCCCAAGAGTCCAACGATCACGTGTGCCTGCAGCATTGCCTGGTGAGACAATCAGTCAGGCTCTGTAGTCCTGCTGGCCTCCCCCAAGAAAAGAAATGCAGGACTTGCCGGGAGCCTTGTGGCCGCAGCGGGCCATGATCTCAGCATTGTGGCCGGCTTTGTTAAAGGATGTAAAGTGGCCGTCACCTGTGTTATTTCTCACCCCCAGTCTGATTTAGTTGTTTGGAAATGTTCTCAGTCAGATGACTGATCCGTCTAACTCGCATCTTGCTGGTAGCAAGTTTCAGGCAAAGAAAGGCCTTTTTCAGCAGCTATGCAGGAGAAATCTTAACTGGAGAGGCTGCCAGGAATGGGACGTGGGATCTGCCACGGTCACAACCCCTTGTAGCGACTGGCCTGTCAAGTCACTGAACTGATTCTGCTCCTCCAGGCAGCTTCTTTTGTAGCCAGAATGCCAAGGGGCGGAAATGTGTTTCCTTCATCTAAATTTCTTGATGGCTTATGTAAGAAAGACACACTTCCTTACTGTCCTCAGACAGGACAGCTGATGGCACCAGTTTCCCTCCTGAAGGGACAGCAAGTATGCAGAGCTCTTGATAAGCTGTTTGGGTTGGGGGGGGGGGTTTAAGCCCAAGCTCAGCTAACCTTAAAGATCTGGATGGAGAAAACGCAGCTTGTCTGAGCGTATCGATATCAGCATTGCCCAGAAGACGGCGATTTGGAGACTCTACGGTCGCAGGTGCTTCGCTCGTTTTAAAGCGGTGATAGATAACAGGCAGGGCTCTGTGTGCACCATCTTGTCTGCATTTGTGAGAAAACAAAAAAACTTGCCAAATGTGAAGGACCTTCCTGAGGATCTCTGATTTGGTTTGAAGAAAGGTGCAAGCTTCTAGCTACTGTGGTTACTAAGAAATTGGTAAATAATAAAGAGTCCAGTAGCACCTTTAAGACTAACCAACTTTATTGTAGCATAAGCTTTCGAGAACCACAGCTCTCTTTGTCAGATGCATCATCAACTTTCGAGAACCTCAGCTCTCTTTGTCAGATGCATCGTCAGCTTTCGAGAACCTCAGCTCTCTTCATCAGATGCACCGCCAGAGCTGTGGTTCCCGGAAGCTGACGATGCATCTGATGAAGAGAGCTGTGGCTCTCAAAAGCTTATGCTACAATAAAGTTGGTTAGTCTTAAAGATACTACTGGAATCTTTACTATAAAAAGAGAGATGCGTGTTATAAAACATGAGGAGTTTATTCCAGGGACTTCCTCCCAGAGACTGGGAACCAAGTAAATATTAGCAATTTCTTACTTATCCCTTGAGAACACAAGATTCTAATGCTGTGGTTTTCAAGTTACACAGCCATCTGCTCCTCAGGTCATAAAACGTGTGCCGGCTGCCTTTGGATCTCTGAGTCTTAGAAGCGTATCACCACACCCTGTTTTGCTTGGGGCTTTCTTGTAATGCCAGGGCAGCCTCAGGGCTCCAGATCTCCAGATTCCTTTCAAGCAGCCCGTTTCAAGTCAGTTGTGGGTCAGGCCGGTGTCAGATCAGCTTTATATTGTGATAGGACGTACTACAGTTTAAACGCAGAATCCTTGATAGGAGAGCTTGAATACCACACAGGTAGTCCTTCCAAGTCAAGACCAGTTTCCCTTTTGGCTTGCAACAAGTGCCTTTCTGGGATGTTTTGTTTAGGGTTTTTCTTTTAACAAAGCCAGATCAGCCACCTCACAGTAACATAACGAAGGGGGGGGGGGCGTGCCTGCGATACCGAGAAGGACGTGGGTGTTCATTGTACGATGGAAGTTTCCTTGCAAAATAATTGATATTGACCACTGTCAAATCCTATAACTCTCGGCCTACTGGAATCATTGATCTGTTATTCTCCTGCATCTGTTCTTAAGGCAAGCTTTGCTTTTGACATGCGGCTCCGGAAAGGGCGCTCGCTTTGTAAAAAGGGCATTAGGCTGCTTGCCTTTCGCAGGCATGCAGAGATGCGGGCCATTAATACGTTGCGGTATTCTTAACTCTTCTCTTTCCAGAGCTGGCTGTACATTTTGGAGCAGAAAAGATCGGACAGCTGCGTGCTTTTGGAGCACTCTGTGAAGAAGGCCGTGCATTTCGGATTGCCAGTATGTCATGTGTGTCCCTCTCCCCCCCTTAACTCGAATATAATCACAGGGCTGGTTGATAACGGCCATCAGAACCGACCGTTAAAGCTTATCTTGGTCTCTTCAAGCTACGAAGGAAGATATGTGCTTGAATGCTCTCCCTGCCTGAAACAATTCCTGTACGTAGAGCTCAGAGAGAAGGTGAAAAGGAACCCTGCTACTTTTCACGTTCGCTTGCTGTGTGCAGGAATGCCCGTCATGAAGGAGCATTTGAATGTATGGTCTCTCTCTGTGGCTGGCAGTGGTACAGTGCCACGTGGCCTCTTGTTGCTCAGTGGGGTGGAGGGTGCGTGGGAAAGTGGGCCCACAGGCTGCATGGTAAGGCTTTAAATCTTGGTACAAGATTTAGCTTATATGGTAACGAATTAGGTTGCTCTTGATAAGCTGTTTGGGTCGGGTAGGGGGGGTTTAAGCCCAAGCTCAGCTAACCTTAAAGATCTGGACGGGGAAAATGTCTCCTCTCTCCATACCTGAGTTGGCTGGTACAGTGGAAGGCAATCTGGGCATGAGCGTGGCACTTAACGCGAGGCATCCCCCTCTTCCCTTCCTTTGCCTTTTTGCTGGACGCAGAAGGCATTTTAGTTATTTCACGATCACGGCAAGCCATAGTTTTATCCGACCCAGAATTCCAGCTGGGGAATAAGCTGACCTCTCCTCTGGAACTTGGAGCCTTCCCTGCTTGTGCAGCTCTGAGCGTGACAGGAAAGCGCCACAGTTCGAAGAACCGATCCACGAGGTCTGCCCTCGGTTGGGAAGCCTCTATGATGGAGAAACGGCACATCATAATTCTTCCAGTTCAGGTCTAATGGCAGGCAGCTCGATTTGCCACAAGCCTGAAAAGAATCCTCTCTTGTGCACGAGGGAAAGGACAAGAACTGAGCAAGTCCCAGACTTACCCCTGTAGGAGCAAACCGCACCTCTGAACCATTCATCGTGTTCCCAAAAATTGCACCGGGAGGGGACTGCCACGGAGCCGGGCAGAGACCCAGGCAGCCAACTCCCATGGAATATTTAAGACATCTCCATGCCACCTTTTCACCCAGTTCAGGGTTTCCGAGATGGCAAACGTTAAAACAAAATGAATATGAACCACAGCTTGATAGCATGGAGGTAATGAATCAGTCTGGAGGTAACATTTCAACAGCCTCTCCCTTTTTCTTCCCTGTGCTTTGCTGACTGCATAACGCCAATCATGATACAGCTTGACTGGCTGCCAGTTTGAGGCTGCTGTTTTTGGTCTTCAAAGTCCTGCACAGTCTTGAGTCCAGGGTCCTTAGAAAGCTGCCTTCTCCCACATGAGCCGCACTCTGTAGGTCCTTAGCAGAGGCTTTGCTCTCTGCTCCTGCACCTTCAGGGGTGCTTTGGATAGGCACATGGGACGGGGCTGCATTGGTGGCAGTGTAGAACGTGCTTCTCCACTGGGCTTCACCTGTTCCATCGGTGTTTGTCTAAAAGGCTGATTCGTTTCTGGAGTGGGCGTGTTTGGTGTGCACGTGTTGAGGTTGATCTTTATGGCTTATTTAGGATGACCTTTTCCTCCCTCTTCTTGGCCTTGTGATACGGTAGTGATTTATCTCTTTGCTGTTTAATCGGCTTTGGTTTCTTTTTAGTATGACTGTCTAATGCGTGTTAGATTGTTTTATTGTAAGCTACTTTGTGGGCAGAATCAACCAAAAAGCAAATGAAAAATACTTCCAATAAATTAATTAGTTTGTTGACTGCCTTTTCCCTCTGACAGTTCTTGTACTTGATTGGTTAAAGCAGAGCTGCTGTAGCACAGTGGTTAAGTGCTTCGGCTGCAAATCAGCACTCTCCTGGTTCGAATCCCACTACTGCCATGAGCTCAGTAGGTGGCCTTGGGTCAGCCACTCCTCTCAGCCCGAGCTCCCCTGCTGTACTGTGGGGATAATAATAACACTTTGTTCACCGCTCTGGGTGAGGCACTAATCTGTCTAGAAGAGCAGTATATAAGCGCAGTTATTGTTGTTATTGTTGTTATATGGGGGGAAAGTGCCCAAATGCTGGACTGTCAAAAGCCAGAATAATACAACTTGCACATAGGGCTTATTTTGCATATTTATCCTCCTCTTTGAGGAGGACAAAGGAACTCTTCTTGCAGCCCTGTGAATGAGAAACTGGAAGGGGGGGAAAAGGACGCTTAAGGTAATTCAAGATGCTGAATTCTGCACCCAGTGCCAATTTTTGAATGTAGGCAAATGCAGACCTCCGAAAGAATAAGAAACTTAAAAGAAGATAAAACATACGGTTCTACCCGAGCCCATGCATGTGGAATTGCAGAAGCTAGGTCTAAATAGCTCCCTGCGTTCTCCCCTATGTCATAACTCCTTCCTTCTGTATCTGGAATTCTGTAACCTTTGTTAGATTGCCTCTCACCTTTTTACTTGGACCTGCCACTGATGAAATCATTCTCCTCTAAAATGTACATTTCCCCCTCCCTTTCGCTCCTAGTATTTAGCGTCTCTGGGGATCCAATCCTTGGTTCAGCAAAGAGCTTTTGCAGGGAAGACAGCCAGCAAGCTAATGGATGCCTTGAAGGACTCCGATCTCTTGCACTGGAAGCACAGCTTGTCTGAGCTTATCGATATCAGCATTGCCCAGAAGACGGCGATTTGGAGACTCTACGGTCGCAGGTGCTTCGCTCGTTTTAAAGCGGTGATAGATAACAGGCAGGGCTCTTGTGTGCACCATCTTGTCTGTGTTTGAGGGAAAACAAAAACCTGCCAAATGTGAAGGACCTTCTTGAGGATCTCTGATTTAGTTTGAAGAAAGGTGCAGGCTTATAGCCATTGGGGTTACTAAGAAATTGCTAAATAGTAAAGAGTCCAGTAGCACCTTTAAAACTAACCAACTTTATTATAGCATAAGCTTTCGAGAACCATAGCTCTCTTCATCAGATACATCGTCCACGTTCGAGAACCACAGCTCTCTTTGTCGGATGCATCGTCCACTTTTGAGAACCACAGCTCTCTTCATCAAATGCATCATCTGCTTTCAAGAACCACAAGTTTCTTCGTCCCCCTCCCTTTGTCAGCTTTCGAGAACCACAGCCTTCTGACAAAGAGAGCTGTGGTTCTTGAAAGCTGACGGTGCATCTGATGAAGAGAGCTGTGGTTCGCGAAAGCTGACAATGCATCTGACAAAGAGAGCTGTGGTTCTCGAAAGCTTATGCTACAATAAAGTTGGTTAGTCTTAAAAGTGCTACTGGACTCTTTCCTGTTTTGCAACTTCAGACTAACATGGCTAACTCCTCTGGATCTAAGGAATTGGTGATGTCTCAGGAGGAATAGCCAAAGGATGTGAGGCTTCAGTGCCGGGTGAGTCTTTGTTGCTCCTCCCCAGAACCAGAAAAACGTCTGCAGGTTCCTTAGTTTGTGTAAGTTTTGCAGGTTGCAGAACTGACCTTTTGCATGGTTCAGTGTTAGAGTCCGCACAGTCCTGAATGCAGTGCAGATGTCATCAGGCGTTGGGGCTGATGTGCTTTGCGCAATGCCCACAGGGTTCCTCTCTCCCCAGCACAATGGCGCTCCAGCAAGCCCAGATGCTGCTGAGCATGAACAGCCTGGAGGCCGTGAATGTGGGGGTCCAGCAGAACAACACCGAATCCTTTGCGGTCGTGCTCTGCCATCTGGCTGAGCTGCATGCGGAACAGGTGAGGAGTTCTGTGTTCGGTTTTCGTACTGCGTGTGGCTGTTTTTGGTTCTGAGTCAAACTGGAAAAGGACGATACTCCTAAGGAGGAAATATCGGATCTTGCCTGTGGCACCAGGGAGAGAGAAGTCTTTTCTCTCCTTTCTCCCCATCTTTTCCCTGATGAATGTTTCCTCCAGTCTTGGTAAAAAAGAAATATGCCCTCTTGAAAATGAAATCCTGACCTCAAGTCATAGCTGACCTATGGTGACCCCTGGTGGGGTTTTAGGGCAAGAGGCTCACAGAGGTGGTTTGCCACTGCCTGCCTCTGCAACCCTGGTCTTCTCTGGAGGTCTCCCATCCAATTACTAACCAAGGCTGACCCTGCTTAGCTCCTGAGATCTGATGAGATCAGGCTCGCCTGGGCTATCCAGATCAGTAAATGAAATCCTGCCCTCAAGTCATAGTTGACTTATGGCGACCTCTGGTGGGGTTTTGGAGCAAGAGGCTCACAGGAGGTGGTTTGCTATTGCCTGCCTCTGCAACCTTGGTCTTCATTGGAAGTCTCTTACCAGTGCAGACAGTAGATCATGGAGAAGAAATGGTTTCTATCAGGGAAATAGCAGGCTGGTTTTAAAGAGAAAGAAATCCTTCCCTAGTACCATGGCTGCAATTCAACTCTCCCTCACTCCCCAATACTGCTTTGATAGCTTTAAAGAGCACTTGGCGGGTGGCAGAGTGGAACTGGCAGAATCTTATCAGCTGTCCCCCCAAATAATGTACATTTTTGCCTCGAGACCACATTAAACTCCCCCCTCCCATTTCAGTCAATTGCACCTAAAATCACTTATCTTTGGCTATATTGTTGAAATGTGGAGTTTGTGCAGACATCCTCCAGCGGGAAAGGGCCACCGGGTCCCACGAGCCTTCGGCCTCGCTTTGGACTCTCACTTTGGTTTACAAGACCTTGTGTGTGTACCTAAGAGGCGGCAGCTGCAGCCGCCACCACCCTTCAGCGGCACCCAAACCAGCTGCCCGAGGAGTTGCCTGCTGCGCCCTTTTTCAGTGTCACACTCTTCTCTTGCGTTGGTTTTTTAACCATTGCTTTGTATTGTAGTAATCAGTACTTACAGTATATGTTGACTGTATGATGTACTTTGCTATTATTTCTGTTTTGGGGAATGTCCAGAGTATTTTTCTCATTTTTGTTGGACTGAAAAACAACAAACCAACCCTGCTTCCCACAAAGTCTCCTCCCCCCCCCGCCCCGCCTCCCGATCTTCAGTACTTAGTTGGATGCAGGATCATGACCAATAAAGCCATGATTATGCTTGGCAAAGAAAAAGGTCCTCTTTCGGGCATTAAATACACTGACGGCTGACTGCCCTCCCTTTATGTCTCAGGGTTATTTTGCAGCGGCCTCTGAAACGCTGAAGCACCTGAAAGAGAGATTTCCTCCCAACAGTCAGCACGCGCAGGTAAAGTCCAGTTTTTAATCTGTAAATTTCCTAGGAGGATGGGAATGGTCTCCCCGCCCCCCGCCATTCATATTACTCTATAGAACCACGGCACTGGATTAAGAATCACTTTATGCTGCCAGCTGACCTTGGGTTTATTTCTAGGTAACAGATCCAGAGGAGTGAGCTGTATTAGTCTGTAGTCACAAAATAGTAAAGAGTCCAGTAGCACCTTAAGACTGACCAACTTTATTGCGGCATAAGCTTTCAAAAACCACAGGTCTCTTCATCTGCATCTGATGAAGAGAGCTGTGGTTCTCGAAAGCTGACGATACATCTGATGAAGAGAGCTGTGGTTCTCGAAAGCTGACGTTGCATCTGACAAAGAGAGCTGTGGGTTTTCAAAGGCTGACAATGCATCTGATGAAGAGAGCTGTGGTTCTCGAAAGCTGACAATGCATCTGACGAAGAGAGGTGTGGATTTTCGAAAGCTTGACAATGCATCTGACGAAGAGAGCTGTAGTTCTTAAAAGCTGACGATGCATCTGACGAAGAGAGCTGTGGGTTTTCAAAAGCTGATGATGCATCTGATGAGAGCTGTGGTTCTCGAAAGCTTATGCTACAATAAAGTTGGTTAATCTTAAAGGTGCTACTGGACTCTACTGTTTTTCTAGGTAATGTTACCTCCAGGATGGAAAGGCAGCTCAGGCAAGGGCCTCTCGGTGGGGCCCCTTGCCCTGGGAAAGATGGAATGTGCAACCTGAGAACTCTCTAACGATGCCTGGATTTCCTGGGCTGCTTTGTACCAATCTCCAGCCTTGCAGCCATCTGGACCCAGGCCTGCTTCTGAAAAAGCCCCTGTTGCCACAGACCTTGTGTGTACGTTTCACATTCTGGTTTGTCAGTCACAAATAAGAATTCTCTCAAGATGCCTCCCCCTTGGCCGTTTTGAAAATAAAACCCCATGCTCTGTTGCACGGTAGACTGAAGGGGAGTTCTGCTTTTCCGATTCACAAACTAGTAATGTTCTGGAATGATATATTCAGAGTCACCTCGTTTTACAGATGATCAGCATTTGTAGAAACTCTCGCAGACCATTGAACTTGCTCTCAGCATTGGGAAAGCTGATGCATCCTATGGATAAGTTTTGGGGCAGTCCAATCCTTCAGGGAATACCTAGCCTCTTTGCAATAATATTTCCCTGTTGCTCCCATCACCTGCTTCCTTTCCCCTTCTTTTAGTCCTCATTTCATATCCCTCTGTTTTAAAAGAAAAAAACCTTTAAGATACTGTCTTTGTTAGAACAATAAAAACCAGATAAATATTCTGCCCCGTTTTCTGAACCCCACCCCACCCCCCGTCGTAGCTGTGGATGCTGTGTGATCAGAAAATCCAGTTTGACAGAGCCGTGAATGATGGCAAATACCATGTCGCTGATTCACTTGTAGCTGGGATTACGGCATTGGATAGCACCGAAGGGGTGTACAGGTAAGCATCCACAAGCTTGAGGGATCAAGGACCTCTGCTGACGTCCTATTGAGACAGGATGGGCATGGATATGGAATTAAAAGCCTGTGGGATGAGGCCTTGTGTACTTCTTGTCTGAGCTGTCTCTGCAGAACACTGTCAGGCTCTGGGTGACAGAATACAGCAGACAGATCCCTGGTTCACTATAGCAAGACGCAGGTCCTTGGTTAAATGACTTTTATTCAGAAATCAGATCTTTTCCGTATTCAGGTCCAAAGATCTACTTAGGATGTATTGTCGAAGGTTTTCACGGCCGGAGAACGATGGTTGTTGGGGGTTTTCCGGGCTGTAATGCTGTGGTCTTGGCATTGTAGTTCCTGACGTTTCGCCAGCAGCTGTGGCTGGCATCTTCAGAGGTGTAGCACCAAAAGACAGAGATCTGGTGACACTGAGAGATCTCTGTCTTTTGGTGCTACACCTCTGAAGATGCCAGCCACAGCTGCTGGCGAAACGTCAGGAACTACAATGCCAAGACCACGGCAATACAGCCCGGAAAACCCACAACAACCATCTACTTAGGAGTAAGGTAGGCAACTAAGGAGTTCTAGTAGGAGTTTGACAAGAATGGCAGCATGGGAAAAACACATCTCTTTTCTACCCGACTTTCCTTCCCCCTCCCAGTGCCCAAACAATTCATTGTTGTTCTTTTCTGTGTGAGAACATTTTGCATATTTGTGCTATCATGCCAGGAAGAGGGAAGACATATCATAGTCCAGAGGAAAAGTTCAAAGTTGTAAACAGACAGCCACCTGTGAACGTTTGAGAATCCGCTATAATGCCAGCAACGAGAAATTGAGTTACACCAGGCTTATGATTACAATAACTGGCAGTAGAACATAAGTGAGTTAGAACTGGCATTAACTGGCACCTAAGCATATAAGCATTAATATTGCATTAATAATATAAGAATTAATATTGGCATGGATGAATGGGTACAGTCAAACATGACAAACACTTTCCGATGTCCAAGTTCAACTATAATCACATTAAAATGTGCAGCGTGCAAATTAAGTAGGCTTATATCTGCATAACTGAGTGAAGCCTTGCCTCTTGACTTCTGGACTAGTCTTCTCCCTGGTCCCTGCCACGACATACACATATATCCCGCATTCGAGGTTTCACTGCCTCAAGAATCCTTAAGAGGTTATAAGATGGTATACAACTCTAAAATACAGTCCAGAGAGCATCCCAGTCCATAAAAAACAATCAAACAGCAGTTACAAATTTAAATTTCAAAATGACTGCAAGAAAAGATTTACAGGGATATAAATAAATATTGCTATAAAAAGTGTTAAAAAAATAAAAAGGTAGTAGACAAGCAACACGGTTTTTTTCCCCCCGCATCAACATTTCAGCAACTAGATGAAAAAAAGAGCCCCCCTCACGTGCACACACAGTTATTAAAAGCCAAGGAGAATAAATGTTTTTACCTGGTGTCTCACACCAAACAGTGAGGTGGCCAGGTGTGCACTGGAGGAGAGGAAACACTTCACCGTCTTAAGAGCTAGAAACTTGTTTTTAAAGTAGAGAGCTTTCATTCGTGGGAAGAATTATGACGTTGGCCTGCTCAGTGAAATCGCCGTGATTGGAGCAGGGCTTATAACCAACAAATCCCTCCCTAGAGGGGGGAGCAGAGTGTGTATGAAATCTTACGCGACCTCCTTCCAAGCTTCGGGTAGCTCATGGGGCTGCAGTAGAATTGACAACCAGAAACGGTCAAGTTTAATCTGGAGGTCCTCGTTATGTGATCCACTCTTGCGGTTACATGGTTAGGAGACCTGAGTATGATCCTAGAGAAGTAGGACTGCCAACCTCCAGTTGAGGCCTGGAGATTTTCCATAATTAAAACTAATCTCCAGACTACAGAGATCAGTTCCCCTGCAGAAAATTGTTGCTTTGGTGGGTGGCAGGGCTTTTTTTCAGCTGGAACGCAGTGGAACGGAGTTCCGGAACCTCTTGAAAATGGTCACATGGCTGGTGGCCCCGCCCCCTGATCCCCCTGGAGCAGCGCAGAGGGCAATCTAAACTCCCCTCTGTCTGGAGATCTGGGGGCGGGGCCACCAGTCATGTGATCATTTTCTCCCAGGGCATCCCACTGAGTTCCACCACCTCTTTTCCCAGAAAAAAAGCCCTGGTGGGTAGTGTCCCTGGCGTCCTATCCCTGCTGAGCTCTATCCCTAAACTCCACCCTCTGTGACTCTGCCCCAAATCTCCAGGAATTTCCCAATCTGGAGCTGGCAACCCAACAGCAAAGTGGAGCCATTTTTATTTCCTGTTGATTGCTTTGGGAGAAAACGAAGCCCCTTTTTTAATTGTCCCCTTAAAATTAGTCAAGATTTTAAAAAATGACTGGATGGCGCCCCTCATCTCTACTTTTGGGGTGGGGGGTTGTGTTGCAGAAAAGGCATCGTGCTGAAAGCTCAGAGCCAAATGTCGGAGGCACACAGACTCCTGCAGAAGCTCTTGATTCACTGCCAGAAAATAAAAAACACCGAGATGGTGATCAGGTAAGGAACAAGATTCTTGCTGGCTCCTGCAATGGGGCTCCTTCTGCGTCCTTTCAGGAGGCCCTGTGGCGATGGGGAAAGACTCCTGTTTACCTGGCTGCCGTGCGAGCACCACGCCCATGCATTGGGACATGGATTAGGCCTGCATGATTATGCACAAAGGTGTGAGTTTTCAGCCAAGGTGAACATGGTTTCCGGGCAGTATTGGTAAATAGAGTGTCAATGTAAGGCTTTATGCTGTTGAAAACACTTTCATCTCTGTTGCAAATGCTGGACGTGGCCTCTTTCAGTAACCATAAAACTTAGCATTTGTGTTCAAACCACAGCTGTCCTTACAACAGCCTGGTAAGGTAGGCCAGCATGATGATCTTGATGATGATTAATTTTTAGTCTGCCTTTCTCACTGAGATCCAAGGTGGATTACACAGTGCAAGGGAAAATTCAATATTAATCAACAGCTAGGACATTCGGTGAGCAAAGTAGAGTAATGGACAACAATTAGAACATTCAGTGAAAGAGATACAATAGGGTATGGTGGCAGAAATTTGGGAAAAAAACCCATAAAGATGAAATCTTTCTGAAACGAAGCATAACTAATATACATGGCATGTTAAGAACCATGCAAACTCTAGTGGGGCGTATCTGCATTGACAGTATCCAACAGAGAAGCGTAAAGTCCCTTTCTCTACTGAAGCATTTCTTTGAGCTGTTTCTTATGACACAGTCATATAATCCGGGTAGAAAGCCCTCCTGAATAATTCAGTTTTGCATAGTTTGTGGAAAGCCAAAAGAGTGGGAGCATTCCCGACCTCAAGCAGGCTACTCCATAAGGTGGGAGCTACCACAGAGAAAGCACGTGTGCGGGCAGCTGTAGATTTTGACCAGCTGCAAGGTGGTATCTGCAGAAGGCCTGTCCAGATGAGCAAAGCTGCCGTGGCAGAACACAGGAGGAGAGGTGGGCACACAGATAGGAGGGGCCAAGGCCGTGAAGGGCTTTGAATGTGATGGTCATGGCCTTGAATTGGGCCCGGTAACTGCTGATTGTATATGAACCAGCAACCAAGCCTGTTGTGTGAACAACGGACATGGGAGGGATGCAGCACCATGGTAGGTTTCTCTGTCGAGGCTTCCGCAGTGACTGAGAAGGCCGCTGTGGCCCTTCAGAGGGCCATGCCTCCCCGCCACCTCTATGGTCGCGGCTTCTACATCACCATGTTGCCGATGACTCACTGCTCCTGCGCCGGGATAAAAAATAAGTCGTCAGCAACACAGCTTGACTTTTATATATTAGAGATGAGGCAGCGAATGAGTGGCTTGTGAGTCTGCGACTGTAATGAGGTTTGGAGCAGATACCTCATAGGCATGGCTCATTTTGAGGGGGAACGCACAGGAACGCAGTTCCAGCAGTTCTCCCAAGAGGTCATGTGTCAGCTGGCCTCACCCACCTGATTTTCGGCCATTTTGGCCTGGATTGGGGTTGAAACAGCCCAGATCGGGCCTCTGACAGGTGGTGGATCACTCTCTCACTCAGCAGAGGCCTGATCCTGACCATTTTGGGCCCCTTTTCGGCCATTTTCAGCCCCTTTTTGCCATTTTGGGCCCAATTTCAGCCCAGAATGGCCAGGATTGGGTCCAAAATAGCCAGGATAGGTGAAGTCAGGGGTGTGGCATATGCAAATCAGTTATGCTAATGAAACACTTCTGGTGATGTCAAGGGGTGTGGCATATGCTAATGAGTTCCTGCTGCTCTTTTTCCAGGAAATGACTCCTGCTCATAGGTCACTCTTAGCCACTATGCATAGGCAAAGCATTGCATTGCTTTCTCTCTACTTTAGCATCCTGGAAAATTCATTGGTGCTTTTCTGAGAATGAGGATCCGTAGCTTTAAAGAAGGGGCAGATCATAAGATGGGAGGAGCTGAGCAATGGGTGTGGTCATGGTGGGTGGAGCTTCAACAGCAACAACGCCTTTCAAGTAGGGTTTCCCCCCCCCCCAATACTGCTTACTTTTTCTCCTGGCTCCCATTCAGAGTGCTCCTGTCTATCGCCAAACTTCACTCGAGGTCTCTCTGCCACACGACAGCCCTGCCCGTCCTCCTCCAAGCCCTTGCTCTTTCCCAGGAATACCACCTCCAGCATTTGGCTTCCGAAACCATCCTCAACTTGGCTTTCTCCCAGGTATTGCAGCTCTGCGCGCATCGACTGCTCTTTGCATTTGTTTAGGGCGCGGGCCAGGATCGAAGGGTGTGTCAACCTTTCAGGCTTCCGTTGTTGGATCTGAATGTGTGCGAGGCAAGCGAACCCTGCACCTCCATTGCCCTGAGGGCAGAGTGCATGTTTTGTGCATGCAGCATTTTGGCGGGGGTTGTGTCACCAGGTTCTCTCACTTCGTGATGAACGTATAAAGCTGTCTTATACCGAGTCAGTCGGTCAAGGTGAGTATTGTCTACTCTAGCAGCAGCTCTCCAGTGTCTCAGGGGAGGTCTGTCCCACCACCGGCTACCTGAGCCTTCAACTGGGGATTGAACCTTGGACCTTCTGCATGCCAAGCAGATGCTCTGCCACTGAGCCATAGATGCCTGAACAGGAGGTTCCTTTCCTCAAGCAGGTTCATGGCCAATGAAGTCATTTGGGGATTCCTCAAGAGCTCGGGGCTGTGACTGAATGAACGAAGAGTGAATGAATAAACTATGGGCAGAGGCACTCGGGAAAGGGTGGGAGGTTGTAAGTTGAAGCTGCCCCCTCACCTTCTGCTTTGTGACAATGAACTTCATTTGTTTCAAGAGTTTGCCTTGAAATACCAGCTTTTTAAAATAACTTTTATCACTTTTCCAATAACAACCATAAACATCTATATAAAATTAACACTTAACCATCAAAACAATGTAAAGATTATTACAAATCCCAATACATGTTAATAAAAAGCAAAATCGATGTATTTCTTTGGCAAGGTATTGTTTCCAAGTGCATAGTTAGAGATGTAGTCAAAGAAAGGAAACCATTTTTCCAGGGCTTTTTTGGGTTGCCCTCAGAGAAAATGGTCACATGGCTGGTGGCCCCGCCCCCTGATCTCCAGACAGAAGGGAATTTAGATTGCCCCCCCGCGCCACTGAGCAGCACAGAGGGCAATCCAAACTCCCCTCTGTCTGGAGATCAGGGGGCGGGGCCACCAGCCATGTGACCATTTTCAAGAGGTTCCGGAACTCTGTTCCCCTGCGTTCCCCCTGAAAAAAAGCCCTGCATTTTCCTATAAAATGAGTTATAATTAGGGTTGTCTGCCATTGCTAAATGGTCTGAAATTTTGTCCATTATCAAAAAATCCCGTACTTTTTGCATCTATGATTTTACTGATGGAATCTTGTCAGATTTCCCGTTTTGAGCTATTACAGTTTTAGCTGCTGTTAACAATAGAGAAATAAGGTCGCTTCTTAGTCCAAGAACGGAGCTATTGTCCCACAGGTTAAGTAAAGAGATTTCCAGAGTATTTGGTATTGAATATCCTGTAGTTTTACTTACATTGTTAGATATCTTATTCCAAAAGGACTGTATTTTGTGACAAGTCCACCAACAATGAAAAAAGGTTCCTATATCACCACATCCTTTCCAACATCTGGGGAAATATCAGCTTTTTGACGCGTGAGGGTGCATTTACAGGAACCACTTGTAACACAAACCGAACCTGGTAAAATTGTGTTAGGTTAACTGCCCCATGAGGCAGCAGTGTGAGAACTGGATCAGCAAAATATTAATCAGCGGCCAGGGAGCCTGGAGTAACATGGCTCCTTCCCCCTTTCAGCTAATGCTTGGCATTCCTGAGCAAGCCCTGAGCATCCTCCACCTGGCGATTGAACCCATCCTGGCTCACGGGACGGTGCTGGACAAAGGAGCGGCTATGTTCTTAATGGCCAAGTGCCAGGTCGCCTCAGCAGCCTCCTGCACCCTACAGAAGAAAGCAGAAGGTAAGAATGCTCCATCCGTCAGGACGCGTGCTGCTACCATCACTGGTGTGCTAGACTCCCTGCCCAAGAGAGAAGGTCACCAGTAGATGGGCTCTGGGCAGGGGGCGGGTGGGAGGAGGTGACATGGAGAGAGCCAGGGAGGTGCACGTTGGATGATGGGGCCAAGTTCTCCAACCCCTTCCGGGAAGACGGGGGCAGGGGGCAGAGGAGGCCGAGAGCCTGGGTGGAGATCGGGCGAAGCGACAGCAAGAACAAGCTGACATCATACGTTTTTAAAAACGGGGGAGGACATTTGGGGGAGAGAGCCACAAAAAAACTTCTCACCTTCTTTCTGGCAGCGCTGGAGTCGGCGATCTTGAATCTCAACGAAGCCAAAACTTATTTTGCAAACGTGGACTGTAAAGAGCAGCTTCGGGACGTCCTTTACCTCCAAGCCAGACTTTTCCACAGCCTGGGCAAGGCGCAGGAGAGAAACCAGTGCGCGATGCTCTTCCGGCAGCTGAACCAGGAGCTCCCGGCTTGCGAGGTCCCCCTGATAAATGCTTTCAAATGAGGCATTTAATGCCGAGGTCCCCAGTCCCTTTGGATGCCCTTCGGTTTCTATTCCGTTGAGACGTGGCTTGAACAGGAGGAATTCCTGATGTCCCGACCCTTCCTTCTATTTCTCTCCCGCCCCCATCCTTGTAATATGACTTTTTGGTGCTATGTACCTCACAGTTTGGAAATAAATAGCAAAACAAATTTCAGTTTACTCACATGTGAAAGGGTTTTCTGTTTTGTTTTTGGGGTGGGTGAGGGCAGAATAGTTGTTTCTTTCCATCTCTTACCCTTTATAGCTGTGGTTGTAATACGTGGTTCCCCCCCCCCCCCTTCCTGGTGAGACATGACCGGTTGGATTTACAAATGGACCCACCATAGGGAAAGTAGCCTTTTGAAACAAAAGGTTCACTGTGTGGCTGGCTAAACTGGTGACTCATTTCCAAATAGCACTCTGTCTATGCAAATATGGAATTTGGGGTTTTTTCCCTTTTGTTTTGAAGGGGACAGCTGCTAGGCTAAGAGTCTGTATGACTGTGATTTATGGTGCACTCTGCTGTTAGTGCTTTCCTAAGCACTGCACAGGATGTCCATCAAATTCAAATAAGACCCCAAAAATAAGTTTCTAGCCCTCAAGAAGTCTGAAATTATGAGCATCTAAGGAAGTACGATCTAAACTGCTGAGCTAAACAGTTGCTACATGATATAGGTCAGGGGTGGCCAAACATGCTTAATGTAAGAGCCACATAGAATAAACGTCAGATGTTTGAGAGCCGCAACCATGATACATTAAAGTGACTTCAGATGTGGGTTTTGGGGAGTGTCCTGAAAATGACATCACAGGAAGGGGTTGAGTTTTGGTGCAGTAAGCTGTAAGTGACATCATCAGAAGGGATGGAGCTTGGGAAGAGCCACCACCTGACCTTTTACTTGGAAGTGACATCACAAAAGTGATATCACATCCTTGCTAGGCTTCACCCCCAAAGTCCACAGGTATTTTCTGAGTCAGATCTGGCAACCTCAACATTTTTATTGAAAATATGAAAGACATGGAAAGAAGGAAGGAAAGGGGGGGAAAAGGGAGGGAAAGATATGGAAAGAAAGGAGAGGGAGGGAAGGGAGGGAAGGAAATAAACTAAACTAAAATGTATGGCCATGGTGATACTCGGAGACCACTGAGAGCCGCACAGTGTGTCTAGAAAAGCCAAGTGTGGCTCCCGAGCCGCAGTTTGGCCACCCCTGATTATAGGTGAAAACCACAGCTGTCCTGCCATGATCACATCTAATATCTGAACAGGTGAGGGAGCGTGGTCCCAGTAGTTAGTAGGGTTCACTACTAAATTGAGCAACACTAAATAGTGTTGCTCAATTTACAGCACCTCGGTCTCCATTGCGCACTTGCAAATGGCAACAACAGTCAACAAGAGTTGCAAAGACTGTTGCAAAGATGGCTTAACTAAGGGGTCTAAAAGCATTTTGCGTACTAAAATTGCTGGGGCTTGCGAATGGACATCCTAGGGCTCCTTAGCTCCTTAAACGTGTTGCTGTTTTTCCCCTGCCCCACCTATGACGGTTTAGAGAAGATCGTCTCCCCCCTGGATTCACCACTGTTGGAAGATGATGGTTAAATTGGGCCTTGTGAGATCTGAATGGGTATTGCAATTTAGCAGGCATAGGAGGAGGATCAAGTTAGTGTCCTTCGCACTGAAGTCATTGCTACAACCACTGCAAGCATCTCAGATTAAGAAGCAGGGGATCTGCTCATAAGACATGGCTTTGATTTTGTTGAATTTATGAAAGTAACTGGGCCTTTGGCACGCACGAGTAGCATCATACAGCCAAGACAACTCCCCCCAGCCCAGCATCTCTAGTTTTCTGCTCTCCGTTATTAGCACTGTTCATACCGCTTGATAATAAACATCCCTTTTGTTGACAGTGCTGTGGAGGTTGGCGGGTCATTGAGAGTTCCAAATGGAAAAGCGCACCTTGTTCCAAAGTCCATCGGAAGTGGAGCTTGATTCCAAATTACAGACTTTTCCAGACAGAGGAGAGCCCCAAGCGCTGTCTTTTTGTGTTTGCATTATTCAGACCTCACTGATGGAAAAGTCCTTCGAAGAGCTGAGGACCCGCTTTTAGCGCATGCAAAAGTAATGTAAATACATCTTGAGGAGTTCTTGACTTGAAACATAACTACACGGCGTGCGTTTTAAGAAGCCCGGCTGCCCTTTTCATCCACTTGACTGGTAGGAGTCAGCATGTCTGCGTGGAGATACTTTAAAATCTTGGAAGCGAAGCAGCCTAGCTGAAAGAGACTACGGAGCAGCACTGCTTGGACTCTGCCTAGCCTCCCACTTGCTCTGCTTTTCTCAAGATGGTAGTAGTCTAGCTGCAAATCCTGACCTTTGAGAGGAATGAGCTGAGAGCAGAGGTGAGCAAATTTCTCGGCTTTGGGGCTCCAAACTGGATTTTGGCTTCTCTCTAAAGCAGGAAGAAAGCCAGATGTGGCCCTGTCTCCCTTCCTCTATTGTAAAGAGTCCAGTAGCACCTTAAAGACTAACCAACTTTACTGTAGCATAAGCTTTCGAGAACCACAGCTCTCTTCGTCAGATGCATCGTCAGCTTTCGAGAACTACAGCTCTCTTCGTCAGATGCAACTGAAGATGCATCTGACGAAGAGAGCTGTGGTTCTCGAAAGCTTATGCTACAATAAAGTTGGTTAGTCTTTAAGGTGCTACTGGACTCTGCTATTTTGCTACTACAGACTAACACGGCTAACTCCTCGGATCTTACTCTCTTGCTCTGTGTGGCTCTTGGCTCTTAGCCTGTTTCCCAACTATTTGGGAGCATCAGGCTGCTGGTGGACAGTGCAGGCTGGTTTATTAGATAGGTTGAATCAAAAAGAGTCCAGTAGCACCTTTAAGACTAACCAATTTTATTATAGCATAAGCTTTCGAGAATCAAGTTCTTTTCATCAGATGCCTGAAGAGAACTTGATTCTCGAAAGCTTATGCTATAATAAAATTGGTTAGTCTTAAAGGTGCTACTGGACTCTTTTTGATTTTGCTACTACAGACTAACACGGCTAACTCCTCAGGATATTAGATAGGTTGAGGGTCAGATGTGGCCTGGGGTCAAAATTTGTCCACCTTTTGCTTGGAAGCAATCCTCGGTCTGGAGAGCATGCTTAATTATTCCGTATTGCAAAGGGAATTTAAATCATATAGATGTTGTTTTAATAACTGGCAATATGTTGCAGGCTTGCTGATCTACTGCGTGCTACAGCCAGGACAGGCACCCCTCTCGTACAGCTGTCCTTTCACTGCTGATAATTTGATCCTAAAGCAAGCACTGGTGCTATGTTATCACAGGGTGTGCCATAGAAGGGCTGATAGTGCTGTAGCAACAGCAGGGGAAAGTAGGTGTGGAGAGGTTTAAAGGGGATACGTTATTCCACTCGCTACGCTTCTGGAGTTGCTGCTGCTTAAGGAAACTCGCATGCATTTTCACAACTGATCCCCCAAGCTGCAGGTATGAACGGCTCCTGGAAATCCTGCGTGAGGATGGTAAGTATTAAAACAGCACCAGCCATAATGCTTTTCTCTCGATCCTCTTGCAATTTATTTATAATTCAATGGGCTGAAATAATTCTTCCAGGAATTCTCAGAAGTGAAGCTTAGCCTTGCATTGACTATCTTCAAAAGCTGCCAATTCTTGCACAGCTGCTCAGAATAAATCAATGTCTCAATGGATATTTGTTTGGGGGGGGGATTCCCAAATGCATTGATCTCCTGCAGACTCCGGATTGGGGGGGGGGGACTATTTGGGTGTGAATAATCTCTTGTTGCCATGAATGTAAAGAATGTTGTATTATGGTAAAACCCATCATCATTCTCACAAGGCCTAGTCTTGGGTTTTGCATTTTTTATTTATTTATTTATTTTATTTATATTTAATTTATATTCCGCCCTCCCCACATCAGCAGGCTCAGGGCGTATCACAACCAAGTTAAAAAACATATTTCATCATATATACAATTTAAAATCATAAAACATCCTAATACATAGATTAAAATAACATGTAAACATACTCACACACATACACACACATATATATGTGTGTATGTATGTATGTATGTAAACACACATAATCCAGAAGACCAGGGCTCTAAGCTACAGGAAATCAGACTATTAAAAACTGAATTTTTCTGTTAGTTGGAACAGTTAACATAGCAATTTATGGAGGCTGTAGAATTTTCTACCTTTTTTTGAGAAAAATCTTTCTACATAATTTCTTAAATTTTTTTCTTTCTGATATGGGGCATGTTTACATTCGCCTGCTATACAGGTATGTTGTGAGTTTTACGAAGATGGGAGTGACAAGTGCGAATACAGAGATTATTTAAAAAAAAGTTATGCTGACATTCCTGAAACCTCCTATCTGAGCATTGCTTAAAAATAAACATAATAAAAGCAAATTATTAAAATGCAGCACTAAAAAAAAACCCAGGTCAGCATAAAAACAAACTATAGAAATGGACCGACAGCTTAAAATAACTTGCAAACTCTTTTCCATCTGTATTGTCGAAGGCTTTCACGGCCGGAGAACGATGGTTGTTGTGGGTTTTCCGGGTTGTATTGCCGTGGTCTTGGCATTGTAGTTCCTGACGTTTCGCCAGCAGCTGTGGCTGGCATCTTCAGAGGTGTGGCACCAAAAGACAGAGATCTCTCAGTGTCACAATCCTGTGACACAGTCCCGCTGTGACACTGAGAGATCTCTGTCTTTTGGTGCTACACCTCTGAAGATGCCAGCCACAGCTGCTGGCGAAACGTCAGGAACTACAATGCCAAGACCACGGCAATACAGCCCGGAAAACCCACAACAACCATCTTTTCCATCTCTTTCCTGAACTCTTGCAGAGGCCCTAGCAGCTGTTCAAGAACTACACAGGCTGCACACTCAGGCCTTTGAGTCCAGCAGCACCATAGAGACCAACAAGGTTTTCAGGGTATAAGCTTTCAAGAGTCAGAGCTGTAGCCACACACAAGTTTTGCTGTTCTATTGCAGACCAAATGCAGTTACCCATCTAAAACTGGGCAGGGTTTTCCTCTCTTCTCCTGTCCCTCCTTAGCAACCGGCCTGACGAAGCCTGAAAGCTTGCATGCTTGTGATATTTTGGCCAGGGCCGCCAAACAACTGTATTTGGTTTGGAATTGTTTATGTACCCAGGCAGCTACCTTCCGGACAAAGCCTGGTTGCTGTGCGGCAGCTGTTCCCCGTCATGCCCCTGCAATGTGGGCATGAGATACTGACTTGACATCTGACATTAGAAATCACAACACTCAAAAAAAACTGTAGGAGAACATTTTAATCTTCCAGGGCATGCCACCGCGGCTCTAAAAGTGGCTGCCTTCAAACAGAGAAACTTCAAGGGGAGATTAGGTGAGATTGCTGAAACTGAGTTCATTAATAAATTTAGAACAATGACCCCTCCTCCCCAGACTTAGATCCAGAGGAGTTAGCTGTGTTAGTCTGTAGTAGCAAAATCTAAAAGAGTCCAGTAGCACCTTTAAGACTAACCAACTTTACTGTAGCATAAGCTTTCAAGAATCACAGTTCTCTTGGTCAGATGCATCTGACCAAGAGAACTGAGATTCTCGAAAGCTTATGCTACAGTAAAGTTGGTTAGTCTTAAGGGTGCCACTGGACTCTTTTCAATTTCCCTAGAGTCCTTCTCTCATTCTCTGTGTGTGGTGCCCTCAAGTCATAGCTGATTTATGGCAACCCCTAGTGGGGGTTTTCATGACAAGAGGCTTTCAGGGGTGGTTTGCCATTGCCTGCCTTCACAACCCTGGTTTTCGCTGGAGGTCTCCCATCCAATTACTAACCAAGACCCTGCTTAACTTCTGAGATCTGACGAGATCCGGCTCACCTGGCCTATCCAGATCAGGGCTCTTATCTCACTACTGATGCTAATTTCTGTCCTAATCAAGGGGTGTTGTGCCTTTCCATCCTGATGCCCTTCCCATGTTAGACCCCATCCACCTTTGGCTGGATATAAAGGCTCCGGGATCTCTGTTCCTACTTGTATCTTACGAAGGGCACTTTGATTCTGCAAATTCATGCCCTACAAATCTAGAGTCAGAACTCCCTGCTTCAGATACCCTTTGTACCTGAAGAAGGCAGGTCCGAATCTTGGAAGCTCACGCCCTGAAAGTCTTGTTGGCCTTAAAGGTGCCGCCGGACTCAAATCCTGCTGTTCTACTGCAGACCCAAAACTGACTGAAAAGACTGCCCTGGCACCAGCGCCCTAACTCAAGTATTTCCTGAATGGGGTTGGGTGGGTTGTTAACTGCCTTGTTATAGCTGGGGGGGGCGCTTTGCAATTCAACTTGCCCTCGTTTTCATTACCCCGAGGGGCAGGAGGGCCTGCGGGCACCGCTGCTGCGCGCCTGGGGCTGCTGGGGGGCAGGCGGGCCCCCCTCCGAGCGCGCCGCGGCCCAAAGCGCCGGCCCGGGCGCGCCCCCTGCTGCCGCCGCCGCCGCCGGAGAGCCAATGGCGTTTGGGGAGGGGGCCGCCCCTGCGCCCGCACATCTGGCCCGGGCGGGGCCAATCAGGGGCGCGCTGCCGCCGGCGCCGCTCGCTCGCTGGGCAGGAGAAGCGCGGCGCGCAGCCAATGGGCGCGCAGCTGCCCGCATCTGGGGCGCCCGGCCAGGCCAGGCGAGGCGCGCCATGGAGAGCCTGAAGAGGGGCTGCGGCGGCGGCCGGCGAGGCTAGCCGGGCAGGTAAGGCCGGGCGGGCATGCCTGCGCCGGGCCGCCTTCCTCGGGGAGCTGCAGGGCGCCCCGTCCTCGCCCCGTTACGCGGGCTGCAATGGGGGCCCGGCGCGAATGCTCCGAGGGCGGCCTGCCTGCCTGCCTGCCTGCCGGGGAGTCCGGCGTGGCCGAGGCGAGGAGCCCTCCCGGCGGAGCGGCCCCCGCGGCGCTTCCCGGGGATGGTCCGGCGGCGCCCAGTTGCGCTGGGCGGGGAGGTCCGACTGCTGCCGAGGAAGGCGCCGGTGCAGCGCTCGGCCGCTGGGCAGGTGGCGGGGGAAGCTGGGAGGCTCCGGGGAGGGGAGAGGCGGGCGAGCCGCGTGGAAGAGCAGAGCGGAAGGCGCGGGGGGCCCGGCCTGCTGGAGCGCGCTGCCTTCTGTCGCAGCCCGCGTTGCCAACTCCGGGTTGGGAAATCCCCGAAGGTTTGGGGATGGAGCCGGGGGGGGGGGGTCGCAATGCCCTGCCCTGCCCTGCCCTGCCCTCCACTTTCCAAAGCAGCCGGTTTTTTTCTGGGGGGAACTGCTGGTTGTTGCCTGGAGATCCGTTGTAATTCTGGGACATCTCCAGCCACAATTTGGGGGCTGGGGCAACCCTTTTGCAGCCAGGACGGTGTGACCCCCCCTTCCCGAAAGAAGGCCCCGCTAGGGGGTCCCGAGATTGCCAAGTATCACATGGCCTGCTGTAGCTGTGCTTTTAAACGCAGGCGTTAGCAACGGAGAGGTTTGTTCTGCTGTGAAAAACTGACTTCGTGCATGGAAGGTTAGCCTTCCCGTTTCTTTTGCAGCAGCAAAATAACATAGGAATCCAGCGGTGGGGTTGCCGGTATCCAAGTGGAGATCTGGAGATCTGGAATTACAACTGATCTCCAGACAACAGAGATCTGTGCTCCTGGAGAAATTGGCTGCTTTGGAAGTGTTCCTTATGGGCTGAGCTTCCTCCCAAACTCTGTTGTCCCGAGACTCCAGGATTTTCTTAACCCAAAGTTGGCAACCTAGTGGAGCCTTCAAGGTTCATCCCAGTATTGGCTGTTGGGAGTCTTCTCTCCCTTCGTCTTGGGGTGGCCATCCATGGAAAGAATCAAGCCCCTCTGAATGGGTGGGGCCCACTCCCTGCTGTGGGTAGTTGGGTGTGATGGAGGTGCCCTCCCATACATCTGATGAAGTGAGTACTGACTCATGAAAGTTCATGCTGGAATAAATCTGTTTAGTCTCTCCACTGCCGCTGGACTCCCTGTTCTATTTTGTGTACATTAAGCTCCTCTTTAAAAGGCACAAGCGCGAGTGAGAGTGGCTCTGTTCTTTTTCCTGGCCTCTCGTCTACTTTAGTGGCACAAAAGGACATGGATGGAGAGAGTTATCTCTCCTGACACTAAAAGCACCTCTATTGTGCTGATACCTGGATCTATGGGCGATGATTGTCAATGTGGGTCGGAGTGAAAAAAAAAAGCTGATTTTCAATTGAATGCATGTATGTACACCAAGATTAGTGTAACAGCTGTTCTTTCAGAATCAGGAGTGAAAACACCCCTTTTCCTTCTATAACTTCACGTTTTTCTACATGCCAGTGCAATCAAAGAAATGCCTCACCCTGTGAAAATTATGTGAAAAAGTCACTGAGAAGGTCTTTGGTCATGTACAAAATTATGTGTATCAAGGATTCTAAGCCCTGGTTCTGGAGGGCATGTCATAGAGGCCTCTCATGGGCCATATCGGAGTCCCTATAATGGGCTGCTCTTAGCTAAGGCTTAGTTTTATCCTTGCAGGCAGATTTGGTGCAAAGATGCTTTCAAACGATTAATCCCACATATGCATTCTGAGATGGCAATTTCAGGTGCAGGGACTGTACTGCGTAATCTGTTGCATATGTAAATCAGCTTTTAGAAATTGTAAGAGCTGAGAGAGCCAACAATATAACGAGTTTTTAAAACTTTCTCTCTGTGTGGTTTTGGCAACAAAATTCAGGCGGGCTGGGAGCCAGGCACGGTGCCGCTGGTAGAGAGTAGCAGCATACCTCTTCTAGGTGAGCATCTTGCCTGTGCTCTTCTGAATGAATGTGGTGTGTGTGTGTGTGTTTGTGTGTGTGATTTGAGGATAGCAAAGAGAATCTTAGAAAAAGTGCCTTTGTGATAATGGGAGCTGCAAACTTTATTATGTTTTTTAAAAAAATTATTTAAGTAGCAGTTGATGTTTTAGGATTTTTAAGAAATGCTTGCAAACCTTTGAAGATGGTATGTTGCACATTCCAGGATACATCAAGACTCATAATGATGACAGCAGTATATATGCATGGGGTCAGCATTACCAAAACACTTATTTATTAATGCCTGGGGCTTTTTAACTAAGCTATGTGGGCTTTGTTGCATTAATTATAGAACACTTCTTGACCTGTCTTTCTGGATCAAACCAGAGATTGGAAGTCAGTCAGATGCCTCCAGATTGCTCAAAAGCATGGCAGAAAGACAGAAGCATTCTCTCTGGTTTCCCCCCAGCTTTGGGCATTCAGAAGTACAGTGCTACTGTACATGGAAGTTCGTTTTTGCTATCACGGATAACAGCTGTTAGTAGACATCCATCCATTTATTATTTTTTAAGGTTTAATGGCTATCACCATTTCTTCTGTCTTATTTGTTCCATAAGCTGATTCATTTCATGCTCTGTCAATAAGTATTTTCTGTTACTGGCCTGGTTTAGCCCACCCCAATTTCTAGTATTATATGAGAGAGAAAATCTGTCTGTCCCCTTTGTAATTTTATAAAGGCATCGTGTCCCCACCTGACCCCAGTCTTCGGATTTTCTTTGTAGAATGACTTCTTGATGCGTTGGGCCCTTTTGGTTATCTTAAAGCAGCCATGGGGCTGCTTCCTGTATGTCAGCCAGGAAGCGAAGTGTGTGATAATACCGCCAGTGTTGCTATAGCTCATGTTATCTGGATTCTCAAGGATTTCACAGCTTTGTGTGTGGGTGGGTGGGTTTGCGTTGAACAAAATGGCTGTTTTGAATCCTCCTGAGCAAGATTTGAGCCCAATGAAAAGAATGACCTTCTGTGCTCAGAGCATGGGAATTGTGATAGATCAGTCAGGGAAACAAAGCCTCTAGTTGTCCCTTTTAAAATAAATTCCTTTCAGCAGAACTTCTTGTTCTCTCTCCGGTTGATTCTTTTTCTCTCCCCTTTTTTTGTTCTGATACTCTTCCTCTTTATCTTTTTTTTCCCCTCCCACAAGCTACAAAGTGTTACCTCTGCAGATTTTCAGCATTCCCAAGAGCTGATTGTGCTCTCTTCCTTCCTGAAGCGCACATAACTTGCGCAGTTGTCGAGGTATGTGGGCTGCTTTTTCTCAACCCCTTGCCCCTTCTGGTCCTTCTTCACATTAAAATGTGGGCTGTACAAGGGCTGCTTCGTTCATTTGGCCTGGACTTGGACTGCCCCACCATTCTAGGTGTGTACAGGTGTGCACACTGGGATCGTGTGCTTAAATCTTCCTCATGGGGAAAATGCCCTGCATATAGAAAGCTAGCTTGACAGATAGAAGGATTTGACCAAGCCTTCTTTCTGGTATACTATAAACCCTGGGGAGGGTTTTTATTTTTCTTCACAGGGAACTTTTCAGACACTCATCTTTCCACCAGCGCCCTGCATTGGTGGAGGCCAGAGAACTTTTATGACTTGATTCTGTTTTTCATAAGCTGAACCGATGCTGCCATAGTCCATGTGGAGAAGGGGAGAAGAGGTTTGAACTGTTATTGATGGGTTAGTTTACCTGCAGCACTTGTGACCAAGTGCTGCACGGGACTCTGTAGTATGTAGAGATCCATGCTCAAAGATTGCACCTTGGGCCGTTTCCACACGCTCTTACAGGGACGGCCCACTCACCGAATGCTGGCGGCTTTCCCCCAGGAATCCACACGCCTTCGTTTGTAAAATGGCTGCGGGCTGTTTGGCTTCCATTTTTTCAGAGCACTTTTTTGGGAATGCATAAAGTGGAAATGGCCAAGGTCTCTTCTGAGGGGTTGGGGGATGACCGGTGCCCATATTGGCAATCTTCCTTTCCGACGGGGAGCATTCCTTTACTCATATCATCATAAGTGTTAATAAAGTGCAAGTGCAATGTGACATCACGTGCATTGCAAATTCTGTCTCCAGTTCAAAGGATCTTGGGTGCCATAGGGCTGGGAAACAGCCTTGGACAGCCAGTCAGAGTAAGTGTCACTGAACTGGAAGGGCCAGGCATCTGCCACGCATCCTCTTTTCTCAGATGTGGGGCTGAGATGATAAGGGCTGACCTAAGGCCACCTTAGTGAATTTGTGGCCGAGGCAGGTGGCTTGTTCTGGGGACTTCTAGGTTGTACGTTCCACTTGAGGACTGAGGAGTCACAGCTACAACGAGATGAGAAGAATGGTGCACTGCGGAGCTCCAGAGGTGTGTTATATAAGCATCCTGCTGGATCCGACCGGTGGTCCATCTAATTCAGCATCCTGGCCCACAGAGTGGGCAATCAGTTACCCAGTAGGGTCAACAAACGGCATGGAAGCTAAAGCCTTCCCCTGGTGTTGCGTACCAGAACTGGTGTTCAAAGCCTTGCTGGCATATACAGACTTGCAGCCTCTTGGCATGGATGTACTCTTTGGTTGTGACAGGTGGTAGCCAGGGCTTTTTTTCAGCGGGAACACAGTGGAACGGAGTTCCGGAACCTCTTGAAAATGGTCACATGGCCGGTGGCCCCGCCCCCTGATCTCCAGACAGAGGGGAGTTTAGATTGCCCTCCGCTGGGCGACGTGGAGGGAGGCAGGGAGGAAGGTGATTAAAATCCCTGGAATGAAGCCAGGCAAAGCCCAAGGGCACAGGTTTGGCCAAGAGGAACCCTTGGGCACCCTGATATGTAAGGGTACTATACAGAGACCTGTTCTTCCTCCAGTTTGACCTGCTACAATGGATATCAGCACACTGACCAGAAAGCTACTGGTTGTTCTGGATGGGCAACATTGGTCCATAGCAGAGATTGAGACAGTGGCTGCTCATTTAGAAGAGATTTACTGGCCTTTGCATCAGAAATAGTGTTCAGAGACCCACCGTGTTATCCACAGACAATTACAGCCATAAGCTCTGTAGAAAGCCTTTTATATCAGATTGGTGGTGGAAAGTGCCATCAAGTCATAGGTGACTTATGGTGACCCCTGCTGGGGTCTTCATGGCAAGAGACTTGCCATTGCCTGCCTCTGCAACCCTGGTGTTCGTTAGAGGTCTCCCATCCAATTATTAACCAAGGCTGACCCTGCTTAGCTTCTAAGATATGACAAGATCGGAGTCACTTGGGCTACCCAGAGCTTATATGAGATTATAATGGCTAAATGCAGGATTTATGATGTTAGTCCTTTGTGGAAAAGAGTTGTCCCTTGTGGGTGCCGTGACAGAGAAGGCCCCGTTCCAGGCCCTGTTTCAGACCCATGGAAGCTCCCAAACTTTCTTGAAGGGCTGACTGTAATGATCAGATGGTTCATAAGGGATATGAAAGGCTAATTGATCCATGTTATATGACCTTGGATGAGTCATGGGCAAAGTTACGTATGGAATTGTCTGGCTGAGGGACTCTCTTCAGAGTCTGTCTTGATTCTAACCCTGCAATGTCAATTAAATTGGCCTGGATACGTCCCTTCCCCCTTTAATTCAAGCACTGTTGGTTTCCAGATCCAGTGGGAAGTTGCTCTTTATCAAAAAGAGTTTCCCTATCAACAAGACCAAATCGGGCCATTAAAACAGCCCTGGGGCAAGCCCGGCCGTGGCCCAGAAGGTGCTGGTTACAGTGACAAATGTTCCACCAGGCTTTCCTCTCGGTCTCCTACCGAGGGGAGAGGAAGACCGCCCCCCCCCGCCCCCCGGTTTTTAGCTCATTGCTGTGTATTAGCCTCCGTAGACCCAGTGATCTTGCAGGACTGTGAAAACCGCTGTCTGTTTAAACTTTTAAATGGCTTTTAGCTATATGTTATTTATTGTATATTGCATTTTGTTTTAATCGGGTTGTGATCCACTCTGAGCCCGCATGGCAGGGAGAGCGGACTATAAGTCTAATAAATAAATAAATAAAATGCTGTGGGTGATACCAGCTGAGCCTAAGCCCGTTCTCACGGCCTCAGCCAGGGTCCAAACTGCCACCCCTGCCACCTGTAGCCATCAAGGAACTTTCCTACTAAGTTAAAGGGCCGCTCCACCCCTAAGCCAAGTTCAACTCTCAACTGCCTTCTTTTTTTAAAAAAATACTGGCATGTTTTCAAACAACTTCCTTGATGATTTTTTTTAAGAGGCAGGGTGAGTTTAGGGCTCTAAGGAGAATGGAAATTATAAGACAGACCATTTAGTGGCCTCATTTAAAACAGATTAAAATCACTGGCTCGTATAGGGGCAGGCCGCTGGGGAAGCTGGCTGAAAGAAGCAATTGCTGGAGACCGTGGGATGGAAATGTAAAAATCAGATGTTTGCAAAGCCAGTAAAATAGCCACCACCTGTTGTCCTGTCTGTGAAACAACGGTTTTTGTTCCCATATGAACCTGCCTCTCGAGTCACAAAATAGTAAAGAGTCCAGTAGCACCTTTAAGACTAACCAACTTTATTATAGCATAAGCTTTTAAGAACCACAGCTCTCTTTGTCAGATGCATCATCAGCTTTTGAGAACCACAGCTCTCTTCGTCAGATGCATCGTCAGCTTTTGAGAACCACAGCTCTCTTCGTCAGATACTCTGGATCTATCTCCTCTCAAGTCAGGTCTTTGTTGGAACCCCCCTCCTCTCTCTCTCTCTCCCTGATGGTGCCCCAGCTATAGCACAGCCTCCTTAGATGGGTTTGCCTTGTACCAATGCTAAAATATTTTAGCCCCTCCCCCACAAAGTACAGCCTCTTCCTCTGTGCTTTTAATTAAATTTTGTGCTCTGCTTCTTGGGTTTTGCATTATACTGGATTTTTTTTAAAAAAAAAACTTTTCTGGTAAGCTGCTTATGAAATAGAAAAAAAATGGGATAAAATGATCACTTAATAAAGGAAGGATGCAGAGAAGTTAGCCGTGTTAGTCTGTGCTACTGGACTCTTTTTGATTTTAATAAAGGAAGAATTTGTCACAGGCCAATTTGGAGCAGAAAACGTTCAGCCTAGAACGAGGCAGGTTGTACATTTTTTTGGTGTATTCTTGATGTCCTTTGTACCTTTGTTTTCCAAAGGGCTCTCTGTGTCTGCCCTGACCTCAGTCTCTTTACTCTGTGACTGCTGCCACTTCTTTCATTTCCACTGTCCCCTGCCAATCCACTGCCTTTTTTGGTACAGTTTCTGATGTGGGCTTTCAAGGAGAGGGAAGTACGGCAGTAGCAAAGGGTGCAGCCATTTGGGCTTTGTTCCCAGTTAATGGGATAACTATTTATATGGGCGGGCTGGCAGAGATCCCAAGAGGCAGACCCTAAAGCCGATGGAAAACTCGTTGCCTTTGGGGGCGGGTGGGCTGGCTGCTGCTGTGTATGTGTGTAACACATTGATGGGATTTTACCAAAGCGTGGTTGTGGTGAGTTCACAAAAAGCTTTTATCCGTTATAAAAGTGGTGCTAGAAGTAGCTACAGCGCCAGTGGCAAACATGTCATAGATTTAAGCAACGTGACGTGCAGGCTAGCACTGAAACATTTACTCCATGCGACGTTCAGAATCTATGCTATTGACTTGATTCCTGTAGCTCGCTTACGGTGGTTGCTCCGTATGGGTTAATTCTAGCTTGAACCCATGACACACAGGGTCATTCTAGAAGCTACAGTAAACCTAACAAGTCTCTGCTTCAAATCTTACCCGTGGCCATGTCTCTTGGATCCCATTAGCAGTGTGGGAATCATAACAGTACCCTACTTTAAGAATAGAAAAGAGCCCAGTAGCACCTTTAAGACTAATCCACTTTACTGTAGCATAAGCTTTCGAGAACCACAGTTCTCTTCATCGGATGCATCATTTGTAGCATAAGCTTTTGAGAATCACAGCTCTCTTCGTCAGATGCATCTTTTATAGCATAAGCTTTTGAGAACCGCAGCTCTCTTCATCAGATGCATCTGCCAAAAAGAGCTGTGGTTCTCGAAAGCTTATGCTACAGTAAAGTTGGTTAGACTTAAAGGTGCTACTGGACTCTTTTCTATTTTGCTACTGCAGACTAACACGGCTAACTCCTGAATCTGCTTTAAGACTGCAACACTTGCCTGCTGGGGGAGAGCTAAAGTCCACCCCAGTTATTAGTTTCCAAGAGCTGCTAAGCATAGAGGTGATCTCCTTCTTCCGTTTGTTTTGCCCCCTTTGGAACTTGGAGGTACATTTTGGTAAAGGGCTCAATTATTGTTAGATATGTACTTCCACCTCCCCTCCTTCCACCTCCCCTTAGGTCCTACCCAGCTCTCAAGAAGGATTTGATATATATATATATATGATTCGGTATGTACTGAAATGATCAAAGTAGTAGTTGTCAAAAAATGCCACAGGGAGATAAGTCCAAAACAGCAGCAGGCAATGAAAGTGACTTGATGTGTTATTTTTATTTATGTCATTTATAGTCCCCCTTTCTCACTGAGACTCAAGGTGGATTACATAGTGTGAGATTAGTACAGTCGGTATCAAGGACATTTCCATAAACAATGGCATAGGGTAAATAAACACAAGTTTACGAAGTCATAGCATTAGCAAGAAACCAATACAGAGTTGAAGAAATGCTGAAACAGAACATAAGCGATTCTAGGGCTGACATTAGACAACAGTGAGGCACAGGTAGCACATAGGAGCACACATTTAAAGCAACAGATAGTACATCAGGCAACATAGTGGTGAAGTCTAGGGTCCCTAACTCATTAGGGAAGCATCTGAGACCCCCTCCCTACAATACAGCCCTCCTATCTGAGTAAAAAGCCTTTTTGAATAATTCTGTTTTGCATTGCTTGTGGGAAGTCAGGAGAGGGGGGGCTCTCCTGACCGCCTCAGGCAGGCCGTTCCGCAGGTCAGGGGCCACCACAAAGAATGCACGTTTTCAGCCAGCTGTTGATTTCGCCCATGTGCAGCCTGGCACCTGCAGGAGACCCTGTTCAGATGAGCGAAGCTGCCGTGGAGGAACATAGGGAGGGAGGCGGTCCCATGCCTTGCAGCCAATTTCCTAAAGATCTGGAGCAAGCAGACCTCAAAAGAGTCGCACAGAGTAAGCCATCACCAAAAAGGCCCTGTTCCTCATACCTGCCAGCAAAACCTTGGCTAGTAGTAGTGCTCCAAGCACAATCCCATCCGGTGGTCAAAGCACAAGGGAGGGTAAACTTCTGCATTTCCCCCTTTTTGCCCAAGAAGAGCTGCAAATAAAAACACAGAAGTGCTTCCAGGAGGGGAAAAAAACACAAGTGGTAACACGCTACACCACTGCTCTAGCTGGCACCTCTTTTGTTGCAGTTATCTTCCAGTTTGTAGTTTTGAAATGCAAAGTCAGCCATGGGAAGAAAATAAACACCATCTAAACTAGGAGCTCTTAAATGTTTATTCCATTGCTGCCCACCAAATGGTGGCAGAAAGGCCCATCGAGTCATCCTAACTTATAATGACTTCTGCTGTGGTTCAAGGCAAGAGATTAACAGAGGTGGTTTGCCATTGCCTGGCTCTGCTACTCTGTCTACCTTGGAGGTCTCCCATCTTGTTACTAACCGAGGTGACCCTGCTTAGCTTCCAAGATCTGATGAGAGAGGGCTTGCCTGGGCTATCCAGGTCAGAACACCCATCAGGTATACATCATTGTAATTGAATGCAAGCCAGAAACAAAAAATCAGGACATAAAAATGGCACTCGAGAGAAGACAATTTTACTTATATAGGTACATTTATGAGATATATGCATACAATACTCAGATCTCATACATCCAGGCATGTGCCTGATAGACTTCAGCCAACTGCTTAATGTTAGGTTTGATTCCTGTTTGCTGTGCGCTGCTTTTTGAAGGCCCTGGGGTAGAAACTTTACCCTCGCTGTGGGTCTAGTAGTACAGGGGGGGGGGAGTTTTTAAAGTTTAAATCGCCCTCTGCAAAAATGGCCACATGTGGAGGGCAATCTAAACTCCCCTCTGTCTGGAGATCAGGGGCGAGGCCACCGGCCATGTGGCCATTTTCAAGAGGTGCCGGAACTCCGTTCCCCTGCATTCCCCCTGAAAAAAAAGCCCTGCTTCCCATCAAGATGTGTAGATTAGCCCCTGTTGCTGGACTAAGTTGGATGGTTCTGTTTCATCACGTGGAGATTGGGCCCTGTTAAATCCATACTGGGAGGGGGGGTATGCAAACTCCAGCTGGAAAAACGTGGTGTTCTTTTCTGTCCCCTTTCCTCTCATTATTTACAATTTTACTCATAAAGTGAGCACTTCAGGGGTGAAGGAACAGACAGGAAGCATCCAGTGCACAACAGCTTCGGCTCTCAAAGGCTCGGCAAACCAGATTCCACTTTTGCTATTGAGTGGGTGTGCGTGACCCTCAGAAACAGGCAAAGTGCTGCCTAATGGCCCATTACTGTCCATTGGGTACCTATCCGTGATTCAACTTGGCAAGAGCAAGACTTGCGATGAAGCAATGTGAACTTCTCTGACTACAGACTAGAGTAGGAGATACAATAAAGGCAATAATTTTACCTATTAAATAGGGGCAGTTGAGGGGAATTACGTGTTGGCTGAAGTGCTTTGCTGGCCTGGTTTTTTACCGCCATATTGGCAGTTCCATCAGTCTTTACCGTCAAAACCACCATCTTACTCCCCTCTTGCTCAGAACTTCTGCTTAAGTTGCCATTTCTCTGAAAGCCAAAACGGTCCGGGCTGCTGGGTAAAGAGCAAATCCCAGAAACGTATTTGCAAAATGGGTTGAAGATCTGATACAAGATGGATAGCTTCAGAGCAGAGATCTGCTACCAGGCATATATCCACAATGACCTCTTCTCTACATAAAGTGGAGCAAGTGGAGGGAACAGTAACTTAATGCTCTCTCACAAATGGTCTGTCTTATCTTCTCAATCTGTAAAAGCCAAATTCAGGAACTGGTCTGGAGCTAAAGAAAAATGGGCATGTTGTTATTCTATATACTTGGGTCTCATGCAGTTGTTCCAAGGGGTATCAGGAGTTTTTAGGCAACTTTCACATGACCTAGAAAGCTGAAATTCAATGCAACGTGTAGTTCAAGAATTGTCTGTCATGAGAAAAATATGAAAAAGCAACTCTCTTTTATTTCCTTCACAAAAACAGGGGCGTCAAACTGAACCTCAAAATAGTTAAGTCTCCCTGTGCAAAAAGCAGAGATTGGCTATATAAACAATTTAAGACACCCCGATTACTACAGAGGACTGGAAATTCAACAGTCAAAATTCAGGATGTCAATTTTACCTCATAAAAATTTCCTTGTAAAACTGCGCCTGGATCAGAATGTCAGGTGTGTGGTCGTTTCTGTCGGCCTTTCATACGTTTGAGAGAGATGTATGATCTTAACCAAGCATGAGTTTTTACACCAGGGATATACAAAGATATTCTTTTCCCCATTGCAGGACTCTTAATTTCACCCATTTTTTGTGTGTCTGTAATAGTAGAAAAGAGCAAGAGTCCAGTAGCACCTATAAGACTAACAAAATTTGTTGTAGGGCGTGAGCTTTCGTGAGTCACAGCTCACTTCTTCAGATACCTGGTTTTGTTAGTCTTAGAGGTGCTACTGGACTCTTGCTTTTTTCTACTACTACAGACGGACTAATGAGGCTAGCCATCTGGATGTGTCTATAATAGTAGCTTTTTATCCCGTCCTTCTTTACAGGAATTCAGGGCAGTAAGCTGGTTGTCTTTTCCCCCTGGTTTATCCTGTGGGGCTGAGGAAGAGTGACTGAACCAAGGGGTCCCAATGAGTTTCATGGCAGAGCTGGTGCTACTTCTCCTGATGTCCTTGTTTGCTGTATATTAGTGTGATGTCTTTTTTTCCAAAAATTATGTTAAATATTGTTGAAAGTTAAATGGAGAAAAGTTTGTGCGAATGAGTAAAATATGGCAAAGATTTCATGGGTTTGGTTCTCGAGAAGGAGAAACCAAACGGGAAGTTGTGAGTCAAAACGGCAAGGCTCCGTTATCTACGCTTGCAGAACTCAAGATTTAGTTGCTGCCGTTTGAAATAATTTACCATTCCCACAGGTGAATGCTCAACACACACACCCTGCCCACTCTTTTAAACTGAATTTTAATATCAGATAAAACTTCTTTTGCTGGCTGAGCGGGAGGGGCAATTGCTCGTTTTGACTGTTGGAGAAAATGGTATTATTAGGCATATTAATTCAAGCAGTTGCACACTTTATACAGAGAATGCGTCGGTCTCCTTCACAAGGGCTTTTTTTAATGTATCTGACGTCTAGTTTCCGTTACACTGATTCAGAGTTACTAGGCTGTAGGACACAACTTTAACAGGAATTTTAATTTTAGATGAGAGTGTCTCTAATTTGGATAGCTGCCTTTCCAAGGTGTTAAGAATAACGGGGGAGAAAAATAGTGTGATGTTTTCCCTTTTTAGACGGATGGTTTCTTATCAGCCTGGAAGTTCAGAAATAGAGCTGTTTTTCCATCCAGTGAGTCTTCAAAATGCGGGATGGAAAGCTCACTTAAAATACGCAAATTGAAGTGCCAGATTGGTCATGCTATTTGACGATGATTTGGAAAATCTTAGGAAACGATGTCTAGGTGTTTCCCAGTGAACGCTGCCCAGATGAGACTGGCCAAAATCTCATATTGGTACCTTTTAAATATGGAATATGGAATGAGGCAACAACGGAGAAGTTATCTTAAATCCAGATTACTTTTTTGCGGAATGGTGTCAATTTGTTACCTGGTAAAGAGTCCAGTCGCATCTTTAAGACTAACCAACTTTATTGTAGCATAAGCTTTCGAGAACCACAGTTCTCTTCGTCAGATGCATCCATGCATCTGACAAAGAGAGCTGTGGTTCTCGAAAGCTGACAATGCGTCTGATGAAGAGGACTGTGGTTCTTGAAAGCTTATGATACAATAAAGTTGGTTAGTCTTAAAGGTGCTACTGGACTCTTTACTGTTTTGTGACTACAGACTAACACAGCTAACTCCTCTGGATTGATTACCTAGAAAAATCATAGGGCTCAGTTTAACTGTCAGTCATGTTTTCTTCATTTTGGACGATTGAAATGTTGTTTTAACAGCTTTGGGACTGTATGCAGTTTACCTCCAAGTTCTAGATGCAGAGGCCATCTCTGAAAATATAATCCATCACAGGTTATGCAGTTCCCACATCCCCAGAGGTCATAACTTTGAACTATTGGAATGAACCTTCAATACCGAAAATTATAATAAATGTAATCTTTGGACTTCTATCAGTAGCTAAAGCAGTTATAGCTTCCAAATGGAAACAGAAAAGTTTACCAACCCTATCAGATTGGTATAACCGTCTATGGGACTATTTTGTGATGGAGAAAATTTCAGACCGCTTAGCACAACTAGAATCCCCAAATTATAAATCCCACCTATTGGAGCAATGGATCCCAGTTATAGAATTCCTTACAAGTAATGATTCTGTGACACAAGGAATTTGAAAAATGGAGTACTACAAAACCTTGGCTTATCTGTGAACAAACTGTAAGGCCAAAAGTGCTTTTTTTAAAATCTGTATAATAGAATATAAGGCACATAGTAAATAACAAGTGTAATATTAACTACTAGGTATGTTTACTAATCCTACTATATACAAGGCAAGCCGTATTGGCAATGACTCAATTTTTATCCTTGCTCACACGCCCTCGCAAGCCCCTCAGCAGGGATAAAAAGTGAGTCATCGGAAACACGGCTTGCCTCGGGGGCCACAAGGAGGCTGCCACAGCGACAAGAAAGCCGAGTGCGGTGGCCTTCTGGAGGCCCAGGCAGCAGGAAGGCCCTGCACGGCCCTCTGGAAGCCCTAAGGAGGCTGCCGTGGTGGCAGAAAGGCCCAGCACAGCCACTGCAGGGCTTTAGGAGGGCTGCGCTCCTGCGCTGCTGTGCCAGGCCTCCCTGCTGCCTGTGCCAGGCCTCTGAGGGGCCATGGAGGCAGCAGGGAGGCCCGGCATGGCAGCACAGCCCTCCCAAGGCCCCGAAGCAGGGGCCTGCCAAAGCAGTTTACTAGAGCTCATTGTATTTTCCCGTACAGTGGGCTCTGTTGCTCACGATTGTATAATTTCATAGTAATCACAAATCTTTGTGAAAGTTTAATGGTTATTAATGTTTGTAAAATTTAAAAGTTATTGAAAAAATATCAATTAAAAAAAAAGAAGGGGAGCCTGGGACCTCAGCAGGGGCATAATGCCGTGGAGCCCAAAGTAGCCATTTTCCCCAGGGGAACCTGGTCTCGGACTTTGCAGATTAGTTGTAATTCTGGGAGCTCTTCGGTCTCCACCTGGAGGTTGGCTTCCCTGTGCGTAGAGAAGCAGTCTCAAACTAAATGTGGTTTCATGGACTAGCGGTTTCTGAACAAGCAGTGCCCTTCCCCCATCTAATTATTTTTGTCTGTTGTCGTTTTGATCAAGCATCCAATGGAGCTAACGGAGCAACTGGAATGTGGCTGTCGAACGCACCATGACACCATGCGTCTCCTGCAGGCCAGGCCCCAAGAAGTTTGTAGGCCGCGATGAACCGTTCCGCCTGCGCCTGGAGGCTCCCAGTTCCCTACGTCGCTTTTTGGCACTGAACGTGAACTACCTGGGCACCATGGAGTCTTTTGTTGTTGTGACGGAGTATGAGTCCACTGCTCAGCCTGGACGGGGGCAGCAGGATGACCTGGAGGACGAGGAACCGATGGAACCCTGCGAGGAACATCCAATGGCGCCTGATCCCACAAAAACTGAAGAGAAGGGCGTCCTCGGAAATGCTGCCGCGTGTCCTTTGAGGGAACCGCGAAGCAAACTGAATCTTTCAAGTAGAAAGCTTTCTCTCCAGGAGAGGTCTCAGTCCGTCCAGTCTCCTGGTAGCAACGCGGGTGTAAATGGACGCTACATCTATCCTTCTCTCCCTTACTCCCCGGTCACATCTCCCCATTCATCACCTCGTCTGCCCCGGAGGCCGACGATAGAATCGCACAGAGTTTCGATCACAGGCCTGCAGGTAAGGGAAAAGTGAATGTGCGCTTTGCAAAGGCAGCCAAATGATTCTGGCCCATCCTTCGCAAATTGTCGACTTTCTCCGACGCTGTTGTTGGGCCCATCTCAGCATTGGCGTTCTGTTGGTGCCGCCTTAACAGTTCCTCTCAGCCGTGGCAGGTGTGGTGAACAGTGGGCGATGTCGCTACACAACGCACTGCAAGGCACCTTTATCTCATCCAGTGAATTCCAGGGCACTTTGAACAGAGCTATCGCTTGTCTGAGTGATGCATCAACAGAGTTCGTTGTGCAGCACGTGTCTGACTTCTTGGTGCATGTCTCTACTAGTTTTGTTTTCTTCGTGGTTCTCACTAAGGCTGTATGCAGGGCTTTTTTTCAGCAGGAATGCAGTAGAACGGAGTTCCGGCACTTCTTGAAAATGGTCACATGGCTGGTGGCCCCGCCCCCTGATCTCCAGACAGAGGGGAGTTTAGATTGCCCTCCATGCAGTGGCACGGAGGGCAATCTAAACTCCCCTCTGTCTGGAGATCAGGGAGCCGGGCCACCGGCCATGTGACCATTTTTGTCGAGGGTGATTTAAACTTTAAAAAACTCCCCCCTTGTTCCAGCTGACCCAAAGTGACATCATTGTGTGATCCTGACTTCCACCACTGAGTTCCACCACTTCTTTTCCCAGAAAAAAAGCCCTGGCTGTATGTAAGACTTGGAATTTGGCTTGCTGGCTTTTGGCTTCCAGGGCTTTGCAGAGTAAGGAGGGCGCCTTTCTCCCTGTATTACGGTTGCCCTTTCTGAGCTGCTGTTTTTGGTGCAAAATACATAACGTTTCAGAACAAGGGCAGTGCCTGCTCCAGCCCTGGCTGCAATCTGAGAGCTGATAACTATGGGGGGAGGCACAATAGTAGTCAATATGGGCCGGAGTTGTTTGTTGGGTCAGAAGGGGCCATCCATGGTCTGTCTCGGCTGCCTTTCTGTCCATTTCCTGCATACTCCAAATGCACATTGTCTGCCTGCAGTGCCACGGTCAGGATTTGGAGGTCCTCCAGGTAAGAGACCCAGGTGGAGCGACTCCCCTAACTTGCCAGGAAGGGAGAAAGGCATGAAGACTGAGACTTGTGCAGATGACTTGAGGAAGTAAGCCACACCATACACCAAAAATGCCCCCTTCTGACTCTGAGTGGTGTAACTGACAGCATTGTCCTCGCAAGGGTATTCTCTATTCTTACTGAGCTTGTTTAGCTTAAAGGGAAAATCTTTGAATTATAAAAAGTGCACCATAGAGGAAACGGGGTTCCTGCAGATCAGTGTGTGAGAGCAGTGAGAGGGGAGACGTGGCATGCATTGCCCTCCCCTCCTCCCCCAACACAAATGTTGTTCCATCGGCAGCAACTTGTGATCCAAGCGCAGGTGTGTTAAACCTCCTCGGTGTACTGCAGCAGCCTTCAGGCCCTGGCTTCTGCTCAACCTTGCTGCTCTCTGGAGCCAGCCACGTTTTTGTCTAAATTGCTCTGTTCGTGGAGCCCCTAGATCGGTGTTTTGCTGGCTCGGGGAGGTGGCGGAGCAGCTATGCGGAGGGTGCAGGCAGGGAGGAGATAAGCGTGGGAGGGGAAAAAAACCCAGAAGCTCCTTGGAAAGCCATATAGGGAATGGCATGATCTATGACAAGGGCGGCTGATTAAAAACAGTGGTGGGCGGAATTGATGCTCGCATCCCTTTCTTTCTCAATTATGCATTAGGAAGGAAGGTGCACTTATGCTAATGCAGACCATCTCCCCGCATGAAATCAATGCATGTTTTATGCAGCAGATGGGAGAGTGTGCAATTGGTTTAGAAGGGGAGAAAAGCGAGCAAGTGTAGGGGAAGGAATTATTGTGGGGTAAAATTCTCTCTCCCTTTCCCCCCTTACACTTTGTCAGTTTCATCTCTGCTCACATCAGGGTAGGGGGGGAATTAAAGCTAAAAGAAATGATGGGGTGATTAGAAAGACTGGACATGCTTTGAGTTGCACAAGACTGATCTGGGAAACTGGGACCCTTCAGTGCCACTGATGGCAAAGTACCAGTTGAGCCCCATGGTGTCTCGGCGTAGTCTGCATTGTGCCATCTGTCCCTCAAGCAGTCATTTGGCTGGCTTGGCCAGAGAAGTGGATCTTTATGTTATAGTGGAAGTTCAAAACGTGTTACAGTTCCAAACGAAGGCTTGGGTCCAGCAGTGCACAAATGAAAACATAAATGGACTTGGTGCCGTTCCACTTGTGTAGCACCCGACACTTTTCTCCCTGTATATTAAAGCACCCAAAAATTGGTTGTGCAATACTTTGCAAGTGGAAATGCACGTGGAGTTACGATCTGTTTCACTTAGTGCAAGCCGCTGCCGTTTTTTTTTCCCCTTGCATTTCTGATTGTGCAAGAGTCCTTAGTGGAAGCATAAATTTTGAACTGGATCCAAACCAACATTTGAGTAAAAAGTCTGACAAAGAGAGCTTCTCGAAAGCTTATGCTACAATAAAGTTGGTTAGTCTTAAAGGTGCTACTGGACTCTTTACTATTTGGGACTACAGACTAACACGGCTAATTCCTCTGGATCTAAAACCAACATTTTTTAATATATAGAAATGGACAGGGCTTTTTTTCTGGGAAAAGAGGTGGTGGAACTCAGTGGTGGAAGTCAGGACCACGCAATGATGTCACTTTGGGTCAGCTGGAACAAGGGGGGAGTTTTTTAAAGTTTAAATCACCCTTGGCGAAAATGGTCACATGGCCGGTGGCCCCGCCTCCTGATCTCCAGACAGGGGGGAGTTTAGATTGCCCTCTGTGCCGCTGCATGGAGGGCAATCTAAACTCCCCTCTGTCCGGAGATCAGGGGGCGGGGCCACCAGCCATGTGACCATTTTCAAGAAGTGGCAGGACTCTGTTACATCGCGTTCCCGCTGAAAAAAAGCCCTGGAAATGGATATAGATAGGGCCACTTGTTGGCCATACAACAATACACAGCATTTTAAGCTGCTCTGAGTGATTTTTTTTCACACAATCAGACAAAATTAAATCTGGATTGTCAATGTTAACATTCACCAAATTTTGGACATGGGTTGTAACAAGATGGAAAGAGGTTATTTTAGCATTCCACCTTCATTTATATTTTAGCTCTTCTGATTCAGTATCCAGCTAATTTTTCTCTTATCCTGCTATCACTTGAGCAGGGTGAGAAGCCACTGTAAAGTTCATTGTTGTTTCGTGCCCAGGAGCTGTCTGTTTAAGATGCTATAAAATGTGGCCGCTTCCTCATCATTAGAAGCCTGATGCATCGAACGCCTGGAAAAAGGGTTTTGCTTTGTTTAATTCAAACTGTCTCAACATTAAATATGCTGGGTTTCATTGGCCTCCCTCTCTCTCTTTTCATCGCTGGCTGTTAGCTGTGCCCAGAAAATAACCACACACCATTTACAACTAATAAAACTCAAAATATTATTGCTAGGGGCTGAGAAGATTTATCTTGCCTGAAAGTGGCAATAAGCGCCGATGACACTTTATTACCCAAGGAATATAACTGATGAGAATATATTTCTGCCTGTGCTTCCCATTCGGTTGGTAATGGGAGCAAATTTTATGGACTTCGCTATTGCAGGGTGCAAGGAAGGCCTCTAGCTTCATCCTGATTGGAAAGTGATGCTGGAGAAGAAAAAGCCTTGGCTTGTGGGACTTTGCGCTTACACGGGGTCATGTTTAAACTAGACTGCTGCCCCTGCATAGAGCTGCATGTGCTGTGTAGCTGCTTTGCACAGGGAGCAGCTCAATTTCAATGTGCCCATATTTCATGTGCAAAGACTCACAGGCTGGATTTAATTGGCTTCTCTCTCTCGTTTCAGTGCTGTCTTTCCCTTGCCAGCATCCCTTTCCAGTCAGGCCACAGATGTCCTCCAAAAAACCAGTAAACAAATTCTTACAACAATAACAACAACCACCACCACAACAACAACAATAATAATATAACATTTGATTTATATACTGCCCTTCAGGATGACTTAACACCCACTCAGAGTGGTTTACAAAGTATGCCATTATTATCCCTGGGGCTGAGAGAGCTCCTAGAAGCTGTGACTGCCCCAAGGTCACCCAGCCGGCTTGAAGTGAAGGAGTGGGGAATCAAACCCGGCTCTCCAGATTAGAGTCCTGCCACTCTTAAGCAACTGACAGATTACAGTCGTGCCACTCTTAAGGTCACTCAGCTGGCTTCAAGCGGAGGAGCGGGAAATCAAACCTGGCCCTCCAGATTAGAGTCCCGCGCTGTTAACCGCTACACCGAACTGGCTCTCTTCTAGAAGGGTGGACAGCTATGATAGCGGAATGGAACTTGCGTGTTCAGTGGCTGGATGCTCCTGTAAAGCAGATGCTGTAGCTAAACTGTTGTTTATGAGCTTCTGGCTGGCTGCTGCTGCTGAAGACAAAATGATGGACCCTTTGGTCCGATCCAGAAAAGCACTTGTGTTCTTAACATTTCCGAAGCCAACCGTGTTCAGTAGGATGCTGCGAGGTGCTGTGCCTGTCCAGGGGCTACGGCACCAAAGAACTTGAGTTGTCCCGGATCTTGGGGGCCCTTGGCAAAATGTCATCCGCCAGGCGGTTTCCAGGGCAGGGTTGCTGTATTGATAGAGGCGGCAGGCAAGTTAAAGGCGGCTTCCACTCCCGGTCACCTTTGCTTCTCTGCCTTTTGGCCAGCAGCAGCTGTTGGACCCTCGCCTGCCCTTCCTGACTGGTTGGCAGAGGCTGACGCTTTTCTTCACATCCGCGACTGCTCGCATGGGTGGACGGTGGTATGGATCCTGGCAGAAGTGGAAGGGAGGAAGAGACAGGCCGTGTGGTTGCCAAGGAAGTGAAGAGGGGAGTGAAAAGCCTGGATGGAACATTAAAACAGACTGCAAGCCGAGTGCTGCAAAAGTCTTCAAGGTGCAGCGCAGGAAATTCCTTTGCCTTAAAAAGTGCAAAATATTTAAAATCTGGCCTCTCTCTTGTTCCCTCCGTTATTTGAAAAGAATTCAGCAAGCAGCCAGAAGTGGGGGAAAACAGTTCAACTGGCAACCCTCCTTGGACACTGATCAAGATGAGCAGCCCTGTTAGTCTGTCTTGTAGCAATGGAAAAGAACAAGAGTCCAGTAGCACCTATAAGACTACCAACATTTGTGGTAGGGT
Source organism: Eublepharis macularius (assembly GCF_028583425.1). Taxonomy (NCBI): domain Eukaryota; kingdom Metazoa; phylum Chordata; class Lepidosauria; order Squamata; family Eublepharidae; genus Eublepharis; species Eublepharis macularius. Next base: position 69,520,517 of record NC_072802.1, on the reverse strand, counting down.
ATGAGCTTTCATGAGCCACTGCTCAGTTCTTCAGATAGAAAAGAGCAAGAGTCCAGTAGCACCTATAAGACTAACAACATTTGTGGTAGGGTATGAGCTTTCATGAGCCACTGCTCAGTTCTTCAGATAGAAAAGAGCAAGAGTCCAGTAGCACCTATAAGACTAACAACATTTGTGGTAGGGTATGAGCTTTCATGATTCACAGCTTACTTCTTCAGACAGAAAAGAGCAAGAGTCCAGTAGCACCTATAAGACTAACAAAATCTGTGGTAGGGGATGAGCTTTTGTGAGCCACAGCTCACTTCTTCAGATATTCACTCTGTATCTGGAGAAGTGAGCTGTGACTCAAAAAAGCTCATACCCTACCACAATTTTTGTTAGTCTTACAGGTGCCACTGGACTCTTGCTCTTTGCTGCTCTTTGGACATTGACTGGCTCTACAGGCAGTCTGTAGACCCAGATGTGGTCCTCCCTGAGCCTGTTTGCAGGGAGGGCGGGATATAAATATGATAAAATAAATATATAAATAAGAGGCCCCTTGCCACTCCCTTTTCATTGGCCGTCTTTTTCTGGCCCCAATCCTCACGGCCACCCAGGAGGAGAGGCCACCCACGGCTCCTCTCCTGCCCCTGCTGACTTGCTCAAAGAGGCTGCAGGCAGCAACAGGAAAGAAGAGAAGCAGCAGGTCCCAGGGGCTCTTGGCGGGGGGCGGGTGGATAGCAGTGGGCTTGACAGCTGTGCTTTGGCAGGAAGGAGCCCTTTGATGCCGGGAGCTTTGGAGCAAACCCGTAGGTGCAGGGGCTATGCCAGAACAGAGGTGAACCTCTGCTTTTTTCTGGCACCGGTCCTTTTCCGCCACTCTGATGCAACTGGAGTTCTGGGGTGGATGGTGCTGTACTTTGCTACTCCGTTGCAAAGGTGGAAGAAAGGATGCTCCTCCTCTCAGGTATGGGTGAACCCAGCCACTGCTGTGGGATAATCAGAGTTGATGGATGAGTCACCAGGGACACCAGAAACCAATTAGAATGTCCTTCCTTCGTAGCATCCCAGTAGTATTTTCAAGTGCTGTCATGTTTGGACTCAAAATGTGTTAATTGTGTTGCTATTTGCAGACAGTTTGGTCTCAAGGACTCAAGACAAGCCCGAATTATATACAGGGCTTTTTTCTGGGGAAAGAGGTGGTGGAACTCAGTGGGTTGCCCTCAGAGAAAATGGTCACATGACTGGTGGCCCCACCCCCTAATCTCCAGACAGAGGGGAGTTTAGATTGCCCTCTGTCTGGAGATCAGGGGGCGGAGCCACCAGCCATGTGACCATTTTCAAGAGGTTCCGGAACTTCGTTCCCCCACGTTCCCCCTGAAAAAAAGCCCTGATTATATATACAAACATGTTCAGAATGGACTCACAAGGGTATCTTTGGTGTAGATTTGGAACAGGAGTCGTCCGAGACACCGTGATTATTACAAAGAGCAGATATCTGTACAATCTCTTCTTTGAAATGAAGGATACAAAATGTACTTCCGGATGGTTTAGGTACCGGCCCAGCAGCTAGGCAGCTGAAATTGGGCATGCGTGTAGTCCCCCAATTGCTAGAAACATCTGAAAATGCAAGAGAGTTTTCTCCCGACAATCACAGCATGAAGCTTGCCTTCTGACTGCGGCTGGAACTCGGGTGCAGAGCAAGCTGTGCTGTATACAAGGGGGCACGGGCATCCTGTTTCCCTACCCTTGAACGGCCCTCTGGGTGGGTGGGCGGGATTCGCTTTGGCAGCTGAGAGCATATAAACGTGCTTGCTGAAGGTAAGGTGTGTTTAGTACAGATGTAAAAAGAGATGCATTTGTTTTTCCGCTGGTGAGTAATGCACATGTACATGAATTACATCCTTTTTGGTCTCGGCATAGCCTGCCGGCTCATTTATTTTTAACTTTCTTCTCTCTCCTAGGACTGTGTGCAGTTAAATCAATATACGTTGAAAGATGAAATCGGAAAGGTGAATGTTTGGGTTTTCTATTCTCTGAAATTTGGACATGACTAGTTAGGCTTGGGAGAGCTGGAGATGAAGGCACATACCTGGGAGAGGTGAGGGAACAAAAGGGCAGCTAATGATCTGGCTTCTGGCCAGTGGTTTACACCACACCCGGAGCTGCTCAGGCCAACAATTGCTTCAGTTGTGCACCAAGACCACAAGAGGAGAAGAAGTGTGCCTCTGGGCAGCATTAACTTCCTGCTCCTCGAGATCTCTTCCCAGGGAAGAGTTCTTGGTGCAACTTGTTCTGTGGGATCAAGCACTGAGCCCTGAGCAGCTGTGCAAATGGGAGAGTTAGATAAAGCAGATCAGCTGAGCTCCCGGGCAGTTGCAGCGAGGGTGTCAGCTGGTTATTCCATGACTGAGAAAATCCATGTGGAAGCTGCCTACCCCATTTTCAATATATGAGAAATGTGTTCAAGACCCGGCCATTTATGTAAATATTACCTGTTCCGATAAAAGACAGCCCGAGTCATGATAGCTTCCCCCCTGTAAGCGCGCCAGTGACCACTTTAGATGGCATCCCATTTAAGAACGTGCCCCTCTTTGCTTAGTTATCCCCAGCCAGTAATTTATGTTTGTGTTTTCCTGCAGGGCTCTTACGGGGTTGTGAAGCTGGCCTACAACGAAGACGACAACACCTACTATGTGAGTTCATGTCAGATGCAGCAGAAAAGAGGGTTGGGAGTGGCAGGCTCTGAGTTTGGGTTATACCCATGACTTAGACTCCCTGGGTCATTCTCTACCTTGGGGTCAAACTAGAAAAGATGTGAGGGGTCCAGAAATCCTCAGGACTGGATTAAGGAACTTGGACATGAGAAAAAAGAGAGCTTTTCTTTTTAATAGAAAAAAGTCCAGTAGCATCTTTAAGACTAACCAATTTTACTGTAGCATAAGCTTTCGAGAATCACCGTTCTCTTCATCAGATGCATGGAGGGTAAGAAGAAACTGGTCAGATATATAGGTGGAGGGGGGAGTAGATGCAGTCAGTAGCTTCTGATAATGGGATCAGTTTGCTTCTCATAATGAAATCAGTTACTTCTGATAATGAGATAACCATTCTCTGGATCTTTCTTTCTAATATAGGGTAAGAGGAATTTTTTTGTCGCTGAGAAAATCAGAAGCCTTCTGTTTCTTTATATAGTTTTTAATTTTTTTCTTATGTATATTTTTCTCTTCTGTTTGTATGCTTTGTTACTGTTGTCTGCTAGCCAATTTTATTTGGCTAGTTTTTGAGTTACTGTATTTTTATGTTCTGAATTCTTTTTTTTGGTTTTTATTTTATAAAACTCTTAATAAAAAAAAGAAAAGATGCGAGGAGTCTGGTCTTCAGAGCACCCCAGTGTGTGTTTACTCCCCCCCATAAATAACAGCTGTGTAGTTCCCCAGTTTGAAAGAGGGCAGTGTGGTGAAGGGCATTTAACTCACCCTCCTCACCAGCTCCAGTTTCCCACCCTAATTAGGCCCCATAGAGTTGATACTTGCTCCTTTACTTGTTCAGGGAACATACAGCACGCCTCTGTCTTTGCCCCAATAGGACACACAGCAGCTCTGTGGAGCCTTGTCCAGTCAGGAGAACAGCACAGGCAGGGGCAGGCTAACTGGTTAGGAAAGTTCCTTGTGGCCTCCTGGCAGCCAGGAGCGATCCAGAACAATCCCCAAAGCGTAGGCAATGCTGTAGACATCATTTGCCTTTCACCTCCTCAGCGACTGAAGGTGTAAACTTACCGGCTGCCCCTTCCCATGCCACTGGCCAATAGATCCAGTCCAACTGGCACCTGGTTGGCAGGAGGCAATGCGCAAGGTTGTCCCCATCAGCATCACTGTGGCAGTCCAGGGCTCAGTAAAGCAGCCCCGTAGAGCGGCCTGTTCTGCTCAGCTCATTCCTGGACAGTTTTTATCACCCCGATCCTCCCCTGAGCAAAGGAGGGAAGGTTGAGTTCACTTTCTGCACCACAATCCAAATTGGGCTCCTGCATGAGGCAGGCCACAGCATGGTGAGAGTCAGTTTGGGGTAGTGGTTAAGAGCGGCAGGACTCTAATCTGGAGAGCCGGGTTTGATTCCCCGCTGCTCGCTTGAAGCCAGCTGGGTGACCTTGGGTCTGTCACAGCTCTTTCAGAGCTCTCTCAGCCCTACCCACCTCACAGGGTGATTGTTGTGACGATAATAATGCACTTTGTATACCGCTCTTGAGTGTGGCATTAAGTTGTCCTGAAGTGTAGTATAGAAATCGAATGTTAATGTTATGGTCTCTTATAAGTTCAGCAGCCAGGTAGGTCCATACAAAAATCGGGAAATCTCTGTTTATTCTCAATTGAATGAATAGTCTGCAGAGGGCTGGTTAAACTTAGGCCGTTTTCATGTCTTTACATCGCACAAAACTCACATAACGAGGGTGTCTTCATGGCGTGATTTCTGACATCATCATGCCACAAAAACAGAATCGTGACAGGGTGAGGTCAGAAATTGCGCCATGAAGACACCCTCGTTCCATGAGTTTTGCATGATGTTGTAAAGATGTGTGAAAACAGCCTTTCTCTTTTTTATAATATATTTTTATTTTTAAAAACATAATAAAAAGGATACAGAAAGGAAGAAGGGCTTATATAAAATAGTTGTATAAATCAGAAAAAGTTATATATAACAGAATATATAAACCACAAAGTATTTCTCCCACCATCCCTTTTGTCAATTTTTTTTTTCCTAACAACACTTTTTGTGAAATATGGGGATACTTGCTTATATTCAACATGTTCATCCCATGCATGGGTTAAGTAAATCTACCATAGCCATACAAAAATGTCAAAAGTTTCACACAATAGAATAATAATAAAGGTTAATAAAATTCGTATTTTAAACTAGCCTTACATATTAAAATATCGCACTCATATTAGAAGATCATGTACAAAAATCAAAACGAAAGTCCGCAAATTCCAGCTGATCAAGATGTCTTCAAGAGTTGGTCAGGAAGTTTTAAAGCCAGTGAAATAAATTTTGCTGCCACTTCTGCCGTTCTCTTACCAAACGCTGAAAGAAGAGTTAACAGATGGTAGCTCTTAGAGAGGTCATTGAGGTAACCTCGTCCCAGATGGGACTTGCTTACACGGAACATTATCATATTACATTAGCTGATTGTTTATAAACCATTTTCATATTCCAGATTTCTTCTTTCCTGGAAGCTAAGATGATATGTGAGGTCTCCCACCCAGGTTCTGATCAGACCCAGACCTCTTAGGGTCCCATGTTCCCTAATCCAACCCGCTCCTAAAATTACCTCAGGTAGTTTCCAAAAGAAGTAGAAGCAAAAAAGGTGGGGGGGACTTCCTCAACCTATACCACAAACCAGAGAAGGAAGGAAGTGTGCCACAACCAACCGTAATATGCAGTAATATTGTGAAAATTCAGAATTAGTACATGTTCGTACAGAGAAATCCCTTTACAACAATAAATTGCAATTTTATACAATTTTCCACTTGGACAACTATCCACAATATGTAAGGCCACCCCGCCTATCCATCGCTTCGTGTCAATTTCACTATTGGCTTCGCCTTCCTTCTTGGCGTCGTGATTGCATGACTCCGGGGTCCAAAAGTGACGACTCCCTAGCTGACTTACCAGCAGCTTGGAACAATACAACATATATATTACGGGACACTATATCTCTCTTTGTATATAGATCTTTGAATTGTTGTACCTCCATTGCCTTACTTGTTGAAACGGGAACCACTTCTGATATATCCTGCCTCGACACTAGGAGGTTTCCTCACATGGAGAGCAGGTAGCCTCTGCATATAAGTGGAGTGGAGTGGACTTTGGTAAGGGGCCAGTGTGGAGTCAGGGATCCCAGTCATCCAGGGACGAGGAAGGTATGGCGGTGGGACTAGGTGCTATAAGGCAGCCGTCCCCAACCTTTTTGGCACCAGGGACCGGTTTCATGGAAGACAATTTTTCCATGGACCGGGGATGGGTGGGAGGAGAGATGGGTGACCGCACCTCACCTGCGCCTCGCCTGGCCAGCCCTGCACTTTACATTAGAAATATCACCTCGCCTGGCTGGCTGACTCCCATCATGCCTCTGGGTCTCTTCTCCCACTCCCAGCCAGCACACGCGCAGTTGCTGCCTCGTGCTGTGGTCGGTGTGGCTGTGGTTGTGCTGTGGTCAGCTGGCCAGGCGAGGTGATATTTCTAATGAAAAGTGCAGGGCCAGCCAGACGAGGCATGGCTGCCCCTCCCAAGATGGTGACCGCCTACCTTGCCTTCTCCCTGGGGCCAGCTCTGCACTCGCCCGTCACTCACCTCCTCTGCGGTCCAGTTGCTAACAGGCCATGGACCGGAACCAGTCCACGGCCTGGGGGTTGCGGACCCTTGCTGTAAGGGAAGGACATGGAGATACAGGTCAGTTCGGTGCCCTTCCTACCTTCATCCCATCCCGAGATACGTTGGTAGTGGGGCTAGGAGGATGCCCCTCCCCAACACTGATGTTGTGTAATGCCAGGTCCATTAATAATAAGACCTATATGCTGCAGGACTATTTTGTGGCAAGTAAGGTGGACCTGGTATGCATGACCGAAACTTGGGTGGGGGGAGACGAAACAGTCGCTCCGAATGAGCTATCCCCTCCAGGCTTCTCGGTCCTTCGTCAGTCCCGCGTTGGTGGCTGGAGGGTGGGGGTGGGAGGATACGCACTCGGGAGTCTTTCTCCTTTAGGCTGCTTCCTGCACCAAAGATCGCTGGCATTGGTTGTATAGGCCTGGTGTGGGGTGCTATGGAGAGTTTGGCTATCTGTCTGGTAGGGTACAAACTTTTGGGAGTCACAGATATCTGAAGGGAGCTGTGACTCACAAAAGCTCATACCCTACCACAAATTTTGTTAGTCTTATAGGTTCTACTGGACTCTTGCTCTTTTCTATCTGAAGAAGGGAGCTGTGACTCACAAAAGCTCATACCCTACCACAAATGTTGTTAGTCTTATAGGTGCTACTGGACTCTTGCTCTTTTCTGTATGAAGAAGTGAGCTGTGACTCATGAAAGCTCATACCCTACTACAAATGTTAGTCTTATAGGTGCTACTGGACTCTTGCTCTTTTCGACTGCTACAGACAGACTAACATGGCTACCCATCTTGCTTTAAAAGAAACCGTCTTTGATCTGGTTCAAAGGGGGAACTGTGGGGTGGCTACAGGCGGAGTGTCCACCCACACTTGCTATGGGGGGGATTGGACCTAAGCAGAGCAAAGAATTGGTATGTGCAGTGTGGGGAGACCCATTCCCACCCCATGTGCTGCTGTTGCCATAGCAGAGGCACATTTTCATAACTCTGTGCCCATGCAACCTTTATTGTTCTTTTTGAGACACACTTCTAAATGTTCTATACTTGCAAAATCGGGCTGCTTTCCCCTTCCTCAGCATAAAATGCAGGCCTCTCACATCAGCTAAAACTGATTTATATTTAGTATTTACAGAGATGTAGTTTTACTGAGCAACAAGCTACATTTGGTGACCGTTTTGCAGAGTACAGGCAAACCCAAATTTTATAGTGAGCCTCCAATCCCAGATCACGCTCTTCCCCCTCCTCCTCCCTCCTGGCTTGTGTCCCACTTGCAAGAAAGTTGAAACCCCTTTTGGGGTCCTCCTGACCCACAGTTTGAGAACCTCAGGCTTAGGGCTTGATAAGTTAAATACCAGTGCTCTGAGTTGCACCTGAGAGTAGTTAATCCCATAGAACCCCCCTGCCACGTTCTGGTCTTTTTGCAGCCTCCAGTAATATGTACCGCAGGAGTCTAATCTGCTTCTTACCAAAGCGTGTGTTCCCCCCTGCCTTTCAAGAACATGCATCACTCTCCTGTTGTGACGCATCTTGGCTCTCCTCTCCAGCGGCTCCAGCGAGGAAGGTTTTGCAAACCCAGAGGCAAATAGGACTGATGTATTGTCGAAGGCTTTCACGGCTGGAGAACGATGATTGTTGTGGGTTTTCTGGGCTGTATTGCCGTGGTCTTGGCATTGTAATTTCTGACATTTCGCCAGCAGCTGTGGCTGGCATCTTCAGAGGTGTAGCACCAAAAGACAGAGATCTCTCAGTGTCACAGTGACACTGAGAGATCTCTGTCTTTTGGTGCTACACCTCTGAAGATGCCAGCCACAGCTGCTGGCGAAACGTCAGGAACTACAATGCCAAGACCACGGCAATACAGCCCGGAAAACCCACAACAACCAAATAGGACTGAGCTGCTTGAGGGAGAACATTGCCAAAACCTCTCTTCCTTTCCATACTGATCCAGATGATATTAAAGCTCTTTGCCTGCTTCAGGAGTTGGTCGGGGAGGTGGGGGGGCGCTATTCCTGAGGTTGGCCTTTGCTCGTGTGAAACTGAAGCCTCTCTTCCAATGTAGCCACTGTGCTTTTCAATCTGAATGACGCAGGCAGGCCTCCTCTTCTCTTGCCTCCTACATGCAGGCTGTTTGCAATATTTTTCCCTCTTAAGCAAAAAGGGGGTTCTGATCCCCCTGTTCTTTCAGTGCCCAAATCTTAGAACTGCATTAATTTGTCTTCCAGGCAATGAAAGTACTTTCCAAAAAGAAGCTGATGAGACAAGCAGGGTTTCCACGTAAGTGAGAAGCAGAGAAAGATGCTATCAAAATGCCGGTGTTGACCTGCTGTAAGGCCTTGGGATGGGGTGAGCAACGCAGTGCACGAAATGAAATGAAATGAAATGAATGAATGGCGGATGAATTTGTGAAGTGGCTGAGAAGCTGCATGTTCAGATGGGTGTGGGGAAATGCGCCTCTTTTGTGTTTGCACTCAGCTGGGAGACCTGCATCCCCCCCTTTGAGGGTTTGCTGAGGTTGGTGTTCGTAGAAGGGCGCCCCCCGTGTCTACAACCTGAACCTTCTTCACAAGCAGCTTTGGATCACCTCCAGACCGGCAAGCACCCGTCCGACTCCTCCTTGTGTGTCTCAAACAGGCCGCCCACCCCCTCGCGGTGCCAAGCCCCCCATGGAAGGCTTCTGCCAACCAAAAGGGCCCATTGAGCAGGTGTACCAAGAGATCGCCATCTTGAAAAAGCTCGACCACCCGAATGTAGTGAAGCTAGTGGAGGTGAGACTTTGGAGTAGGGGCCAAGCTGGGATGTGTTCTGGGGATTGGGATGGCGATGTTTATTTTTATTTATTTATATTTATTTATTTATTTATTTATGTCATTTATTATAGTCTACCTTTCTCATTAAGACTCAAGGTAGATTACACAGTTTGAGATCAGTACAGTCAATATCAGGAACATTTCCATAAACAATGCAATATAGATACAAGTTCACAAAGATATAGCGTTAGCAGGAATCCAGTACAACATAGTGGTGAAGTCTATGGTCCTTAACTCATTAGCAAATCGCCTGAGACCCCCCTCCCTACCATACAGCCCTCCTGTCTGAGTAAAAAGCCTTTTGAATAATTCTGTTTTGCATCGTTTGCAGAAAGCCGGGAGAGTGGGGGCTCTCCTGACCTCCTCGGGTAGGCCATTCCACAGGGTGGGAACCACCACAGAAAGCCCGTGTACAGGCTGCTGTTGATTTTGCACATGTGCAGGCTGGCACCTGCGGGAGACCCTGTTCGGAAGAGCGAAGCTGCTGTGGAGGAACATGGGGTCATGGCTTGGGGCCTGTCCGCCCCGTTCAATGCTTTTGGGGAATTGTTTTTTGTTTCCTACTTCCCCCAGCATTGTGGTGCATTCGTGTACCTCCAGCACTCCCCCAACTTTTCTCCGATCCTTCTCAAACCTGCTTTGCTCCGAAGTGTTGGGACTGATCTCAGTAAACCTGGATCGCTGCTGTATGTGTGGGAAGATTTGGATTTTCCAGTCCACATTGCAGTCATTTCCCTTGACCCTGCTCCCTACAGCCGTTTTCTCCCCCTGCCACCGGTGGGCTTTTTATTTTTTAAAAAGCCAACATGGTTATATTGATACACCATTGTACCAATAGGTGTAACAGCCTGCACATTTTGCTTTTTAAAATGTATGTCTCTAGCCCTGTCCTTTGCAGAGATGTAAGGGAAAAGGCGTATCTTTGCAACCAAACTAGAAGCGTAATTTTTTCAATGGAAGCTGGGAATTCTGCTACGCCTGTAATTACAATAGTATAATGATAGTCTGAGGAGCCCTGAGGCGCAGAGTGGTAAGCTGCAGTATTGCAGCCCAAGCTCTGCTCACGACCTGAGTTCGATCCTGGCGGAAGTCGGGTTCAGATAGCCAGCTCAAGGTTGACTCAGCCTTCCATCCTTCCAGGGTCGGTAAAATGAGTACCCAGTTTCCTGGGGGTAAAGTGTAGATGACTGGGGAAGGCAATGGCAAACCACCCTGTAAAAAGTCTGTCAAGAAAATGTTGTGATGCGATGTCCCCCTATGGGTCAGTAATGACTCAGTGCTTGCACAGGGAACTACCTTTACCTTACCTAATGATAGTCTAGTCTACTCTGCTGGCCCAAAGGAGAGTGGTGTATGCTGCTGGAGACCGGGAGAGGTAAATTGCGGGGAAACCTGCCATGTGGAAACCCCGTTCTGCTGCACTTGATGGGGAAACAATAAAATCCTTTCCCAGTGTGAAAAACCACCATTGTTAGTTCTCCAAAGATGGCTGTATGTTTACTCAGTGAAAGAGGGCAGGAGATCAAATGGGAGACTGGTGATTTCTATCCGTGGGCTGATTTGGCAGCAGGGTTAAGAGAATGTGCACTATCCCACACTGTCCTTGGATCAAATCTTGCCTTAGGAAAGCCAACTCTGTCTTTCCATCTCAGCCTCCCCATCTGAAATATGGGGGTGGGGGTGGGGAAATGCCTGCCTGCCTCACAAGGCTTTTGTAAGAATTGCAGCAAGAGCATCTGTGAAAGACTTAGTAAAGAGTCCAGTAGAACCCTTAAGACTAACCAACTTCATTGTAGCATAAGCTTTTGAGAACTGTGGTTCTCAAAAGCTTATGCACACAACTGTTGTTGTGTTGTGCGTGCATCTGACGAAGGGAACTGTGGTTCTTGAAAGCTTACGCTACAAGAAAGTTGGTTAGTCTTAAAGGTGCTACTGGACTCTTTACTATTTTGCAGCTATAGACTAACACGGCTAACTCCTCTGGATCTGTGAAACACTTGAAAGCAATGAAAAAGTATTGTTGTTTATTATACAAAAGGGAGGGAGGGTTTATGCCTAGAAACCACCAAGCAGCTGGTGTGTGGGATGGACGTAACAGCGATCAGAAGACTCAATGTGTTTAAAGTATTACTGGTCCCTGGCAATATATTGCAAGGGTTCCTGGGGACCGAGGGGTTGCCTCCTGAGCAGCTCCCCAGAAGTGGAGGCCAGGCTCCACATGGGGGTTGGGGCAGGATGTGCCCCCAGCAAAAAGCAAGAGACACAAAGTCTCTTTTCGCCCAAAGATCCTCTCCTAGACTCTGCTTGCATGCTTTAAAACAGATCTGCAGCCATGAGACCTAGAAGCTTGACTTTCTAGCCGCAAAGAAATGGAGATTCTCAGAAATTCAAGTTGTGCTCAAGATTCTCCTGCCTCTGAATGACTGGACATCAGGAACCCTGGTGGTATTGGAGTAAAACAACATTCTGAAGTGTGTTTGCTTCCAGCATCTGGATGCGCATGACTGTTGTTGTGTTGCGCTCTTTGCATCTCTGGAGCCACTTTTAATTTTCCCTTGTCTGTTACATCGACAGGTGCTAGATGACCCCAGCGAAGATCATCTGTACATGGGTAAACAACCTCCTCTTCCCACCTACCTTTGCATGTTCAATCCCCACCCCAAAGAGGCCATTCTGGCAACGTAATTGTTTCCCTTCCCGTTAGTTTGTGAGAGCTCTCCAGCCAACATCTTCAGCCAGTACAAGTTTGCCTAAAGGTGTTCTTTCAAGTTGAGGGTCGGGTGGTGGAGAGGGCCTAACTTCCATTTGCGTGACTGTGGTCTGCCTGCTGGAGTAAGGCTCAGACACATGACAGGCTGTTTCTTAAAACTTACTACAAACCATCTCCAGTAAGGGCTGTCTCTAACATGCAGCAAGATGAGGCAGCGGCCTTAGCAGGCAGCGAGAAATGTGGGAGAGTTGGTGTGTTGGCAGTGACAAAAGTTGGCGCCCGCAGGCCACCCCTGTGGAAAACCACTGTTTCCCACTTCAGCTGGTCTCCTACAGCTCTTGGGGGCGGTGGGATGTGTTTTAAGCTGCCCTGTTAGCCAGTGAAGGGCAGGCTTTGGCGGGCCCCGCACCTGGATTGTATGTGCAATAGAGGTGGGCACGGACCGGGAAAAACCCACAGGCCATGGGTCCATGGCCTTTCACGGACCACAAACTTTTTATGGTCCAGCACCGGTTTGCGAACCCACTGGTTCATCAGTCAGGGCTGGCACCAGGAGCACTTTAACCTCCCTTGCTCCAGCTGACTGACGGGCCCATCAGTCAGCTGGAGCAAGGAGGGATTTAAATGTTAAAGCACTTGCGCAGCAGGGAAACAGCCCTTCCCAGGCTTCAGCTGGCCTGCAGAGGGGGGATCTCTCCTCTGTGGGCCAGCTGGCCTTTAAAGGGCCCTTTCCCCACCACGCAAGCTTGCCAGCGGTGCCAGAAGACTTTAACAGACCACGGACCAACAGACTAGCGAAAATGTATTGTTGAAGGCTTTCATGGCCAGAGAACGATGGTTGTTGTGGATTTTCCAGGCTGTATAGCCGTGGTCTTGGCGTTGTAGTTCCTGACGTTTCGCCAGCAGCTGTGACTGGTGAAACGTCAGGAACTACAATGCCAAGACCACGGCTATACAGCCCGGAAAATCCACAACAACCGTCAGACTAGCGAAAAGTCCATTGGCCCGTGGAAACTTGGCCTCCCACGACCCGTCAGTTCGCAAACGCCAAACCGTGCAAAATTTTGGTCCGTTTTCCGGTCCGTGCCCACCTCTAGTGTGAAACCCAGAATATCCCCCTCCACCCGCAGATGATCCTTTGCAACACAAAGCAGTTCCACGGTGGAAATTCAGCCATTGCGGAAACATTGCTGCTCTGCCATCTCTGGGAAATTTTAGTCTGTTGTTTTTAATTGTATGTTTTGTTGTGTGATGATTTTTCATGTTGTGTTAACTTCTTCAAGGACTTTTAATATAAAAACAGTATAGAGACTAGATAATTTTTTTTAATGAAACATGAAATGTAACTGATCAATTGATCTATCTGTTTGAAAGACAAGCGATTAGAGTATTAAAGATTTCTTAGTTAACAGGATATCGTTTATTTGGAATGTCTTTAAGTTGTGAATTTATATAAATACATATATTTGCAATTGGCGTATAACTCTGAAGAAGGCAACCGTTTGGAACATAGGCAGTCTGATCATTTTAGGTGGTAAAATATACACTTTGTTTTTTCAACTGCAAATCCCAGCCCCCCCCTTCCCCCTAAGTCTTGCGTGGGACTTGCTCAGGTAAGCCTGGCCGTGGGTGCCGGTGGGCCAGTCGGTTTGGCATTCTGCCTGCACATGTGGCCGATTCCAGATGGCAGAGAAACCAAAATAGATCTTGGAGTGCATTTCCATATTTATATCTCCTCCTTGCACCATCTGGTGTTTGTTTCAAGTTAGTCTTGAAACTGAAGACCTGATATAAATTAACTTTTTTTTTAAAAGCATAACATAATTTGAACCATGCTAGGCACAAGGAGGTGGGTCCAGCTGGTACTGGAAGAGAATCCTACTGATGTTTTTATTTCTTCCTTCTCTTCCAGTGACTGGCTGGGTGACCCCTTGGAACTTTGTTAGCCCCTGATCTTACTCTGTTTCCCTAACTAAGACCAAGCACTGACTCTGTGGTTGAGCACGGCTTTTGAAGCCAGGGCTTCGGGCTCGAAGTCTAACTTGTAACTCACTTGGTTGCAGGTTGTCTCTTGGCAGCAGTTTCCAGCAAAAGCTAGCTTCTTTCTAACTGTCCCACTTTCCCAATTCGAACAAAAGATCCCTCTTACTAAGAATGTTCTAAATGCTCCTGCAAAGCTCAGGGTGACTTGCTGGGAGGCTTCCTTGCAGACCCGTGTCCAGAGATGGCCCAAATGGAGATCTACTCAGCTTCAACAGTGTAACTCCATCTTTTTGCCTTTGGACCATGTTGGGTATTTTCGATATGCATAGATCCAGAGGAGTTAGCCGTGTTAGTCTGTAGTAGCAAAATAGAAAAGAGTCCAGTAGCACCTTTAAGACTAACCCACTTTACTGTAGCATAAGCTTTCGAGAATCACAGTTCTCTTCGTCAGATGCATTAGTCCGCTTTCAAGAACCACAGCTCTTTGTCAGATGCATTAGTCAGCTTTCAAGAACCACAGCTCTCTTTGTCAGATGAAACTTTATTGTAGCATAAGCTTTCGAGAACCACAGCTCTCTTTGTCAGATGCATTAGTCAGCTTTCAAGAACCACAGCTCTCTTTGTCAGATGCAACTTTATTGTAGCATAAGCTTTTGAGAACCACAGCTCTCTTTGTCAGATGCAACTTTATTGTAGCATAAGCTTTCGAGAACCACAGCTCTCTTTGTCAGATGCATTAGTCAGCTTTCAAGAACCACAGCTCTCTTTGTCAGATGCAACTTTATTGTAGCATAAGCTTTTGAGAACCACAGCTCTCTTTGTCAGATGCATCTGATGATGCATCTGACGAAGAGAACTGTGATTCTCAAAAGCTTATGCTACAGTAAAGTTGGTTAGTCTCAAAGGTTCTACTGGACTCTTTTAGATATGAATGGCATTCATGGGTCAGTCCCCTTCCATTTTACCCTCACAACAACCTTGAGAAGTAGGTTAGCTTGCTAGAGAGTGATTGGCCTAAGGTTACATCCCGTGAGCTTCATTGCAGAATGGGGATTTCAGTATCTACGTTACTGCTGTGGCTGTCGTGTGAGAGATGAAAGAGGCTAAGGAGTTAAGCATTTTTTTTAATAGATCGCTTTCTTTGGACAAGTTCTGAATCACCTCTTTCTTTGTTTTTCAGTATTTGAACTTATGAAAAAAGGGTAAGATTTACCATTAATTGTTGTTGTTATTGCTTTTCACTGTTTATTGATTTCTACAGGGCTGTTAATGAAGATGGGAAAATACAGCTGAGGGTGGGACCTGGCCCAAAGATGCTGCAACCTAAAATTTATCCCCTGTTGGTTAGGACAACATGAGCAAGTCTCTCTTTTGTTCTTTCATTTCTGCTGTTCCACACCCATGTCTGTGTAAGCACCTCCCTCTTCTCAAATTCTCCTCTGTCCCCAACCACTGTAGCCAGAGCTCTGTACTCCAGAGAAATTTAAAACAGATAAGCAACCGAGCAAATAAGATTCTGCAATAAGGTGACCTAAATTCTGTTGTTAAATTAAACCTTCATGAAACAGAATCTGCATCATTCAGTGCTGGTTTGTTTGTTTTACTTCATTTATACCCTGCCTTTCTCCCCAACGGGGACCAAAAATGGCTTACATCATTCTCTTCCTCCTTCATTTTATCCTCACAACAACCCTATGGGGTAGGATGGGCTGGGATGGTGTGACTGGCCAAAGGATACCCACCAATCTTCCATGGCAGAGTGGGGAATTGAGTCTGGATCTACCAGAACCTAGTCCTATAGCAGCAGCAGCAGCATCCATTTTACGCCGATATCTGGTTGATACTTAGGTCTCCAGTGGCAACTTGTATCAGCTTAGCAAGGCCAATCAATAATAACATGTGACCGCTGCTTATTATTGATTAAGTTTCAGATAATTCGAATAACAACAACAACATTTGATTTATATATTGCCCTTCAGGGCAGCTTAACGCCCACTCAGAGTGGTTTACAAAGTATGTTGTTATTATCCCCACAACAATCACCCTGTGACGTGGGTGGGGTTGAGAGAGCTCTGAGAGAGCTGCAGCTGACCCAGGATCACCCAACTGGCCTCAAGCGGAGGAGTGGGGAATCAAACCTGGCTCTCCAGATTAGAGTCCCGCGCTATTAACCACTACACCAAACTGGCTTTTGAAAGCCCCAACAAATTTAAGCTCGAAGTGCCTAGCAGATTGCCGCCATCACTATCAGCAGGGCAGATTTGCGATATTTTGTTGCCCCAAGCCAGGTTTGCCCAACTGCTCATAGGCTGCAGTGCCTTGGCTTGGATCTGGCTGGCAGGGCGAAGACTCAAGAGGTGATACCAGCCCTTCTGGTGCCACTGATGGCTGGGCGCATGTGCTTCTTTGTACTGATGACCAACCTGTGTAGAAGCAACCCTGGATCCAAGATAGCGCGGTCCCTCTCAGCTGCAGGAGCCTGGAGGGTGGGCTTTTTCAGCTGCCTGTCCTTGACTGTAGATCCAGAGGAGTTAGCCAGGTTAGTCTGTAGTAGCAAAATAGTAAAGAGTCCAGTAGCACCTTTAAGACAGACCAACTTTATTGTAGCATAAGCTTTCGAGAGCCACAGCATTGCATCTGACGAAGAGAGCTGTGGCTCTCGAAAGCTTATGCTGCAATAAAGTTGGTTCGTCTTAAAGGTGCTACTGGACTCTTTACTATTTTGTCCTTGACTGTGAATTCACCCCCCACTCCAGAAGTGCAGCAGAAACCTTTTGCACTACCAGGGCGATCAGCAGAGCAGCCTGTTCTGAGAGGTGCCTTGGGAACCCTGGGTGAGTTTGGCTCCCCTTGCGGCGCTGAAGGCTTCCAAGGGGCTGCTCTGCTTCAGGTGCTTCTTTGCCTGTTGGCTGCTGGTTTATCGATGATGTTTTAAGACGGGGTTGTGCTTTATTTGCTCTTGTAATGGATCTTACTTCTCGATATTGATGGATTTTTATTACCGCTTCTCTTTATTATGACGGATGTTTCAGATCAGTTTACTTTTATTATCGTAAGCTGTTTTAGGTGTTCTTTGACTGGAAAGACAGGGAATAACGCTCTCTAGAGGACTAAGGCAGCATAATCTGTCATATTTTTATCCCACCCTTCCTCCAAGCAAGCAAGGGTGATTTACAGGGTTCTCTGCTCCTGCATTTTATTTCCACAACAATCCTGTGAGGCAGATTAGGCTGAGAGAGAGAGAGAACATGGCTGGCCCAAGTTCACCCACTGAACTCAGTGACAGAGATTGGAACCCAGGTCTCCTCAGACCCAGTCTAACTCATACTGCCACACACACTGATCAGCATACGTTTCCTCTTTATTTTATTTATTTACGTCATTCGTCCCCCATTGGCCTCCCCAATGGTGACGCAAAGCAGTTTGCAACATTCTATTCTCTATTTTATCCTCACAACAACCCTTTGAGGTAGGTTAGGCTGAGAGTGTATGACTGGCCCAGCATCAGCCAGCAAGTTTCCATAGCAGAGTGGGGATTCAAACCTGGGCCTCCTGGATCCTATCAGACGTTCTAACCACTATACAAGACTGGCTCTCCAGAGTAATTTATTTTGCTGCTGCAGAAACAAATGCTAGGGTGTTGAACTATGAAAATCTTTCATCGTTCCTCCATCCCCACCCCATCTTTGCTGCTCAAGCCTACGTGCCTCTCTCTGCTAATTTAAGTGCTGGAAGTGTGTAAGGCACTTCCTCAAACTAGGGATTCTGATAAATGGAACATAGTTGCCTTGCTCTCAGAGCCAAACTACAAGTGACGCCTGACACAGGTTGGACACTTGCCAGCTTCCCTCAAGTTTTTTTTTTTTTAAAAATTTATTGGAATTAGAAATATTTTGTCATTTATAACAATCAAATTACTTTAATATTCCAGTTCTAACCCCCTCCCTTCCCCCCCCGTTTGTTGACTTCCAACAGTTTTCCAACCCTTTGTCTATTCTTCCCCTACTCATTTCAACTTATTTTGTCAATTAAACATATACTTTCACACTCTTCTAAGCTAGTCTATTATAACACAGTGCTAAGTCAATTTCCCTTCACTTATCAACTAACTAATACATTCCTGGCATGTTATTCAATAGTAATAATACTGGTAATATTCTCAATATCCTGTACTCTAACTTATTCATTCTAATGTCATCAATATGGGACAAACAATTTATCCCTCCCTATACATAACTTGAGTACTCGTAAGTGATGAATACATTTATAAGTCAACCAATTTAACTTATACTCTATATGTTACTCTTTACTTCCTCTTATATCTCTTATCTTTGTAACATAAAGTCAATCAATTTGACTCGTATTCTACACATTTCTAAATATACCTATAAACACAATATACATTCGACATAAGTCAATCAATTTGACCCATGTTCTGCACATTTCTAAATATCGCTATAACCAAAAATACCTTCAGCATAAGTCAATCAATTTAACCTATATTCTATATGCTACTTCTCATTCCCCCCCTTCTTGTATTCATGAATTTTAATTCTGTTAATTCTCAATTACACCCCTATCTGCCAGCAACATAATTAATTAATTAATTTCTATTCTTATATATCACATAATAACTATTACTTAATACTGTATAGAATAATCAAATAGAATAATTGCTTAGTAATTCTTCTTTAACTCTCCTCCCCCCGGTATAGTCACTTCTCTCTTCTTTAGCTTCCCTCAAGTTTTGATGGGAAAAGTAGGCAGCTTGGCGGAATGTTGGACAAGTGACAGTTGAAAAGTCCATTGGACAGCAGTCAGAGAGCCAAGCTGCAAAACCAGGACGCCTACATTTCCCATCAAAACTTGAGGGAAGCTGACAAGTGTCGAACTAGGGTCAGGCGTCACTTGTAGTTTGGCTTTCTGTGGTAACCTGCTCTCTGATGCTCTACAGTGCCACCATCGTGGGCAGCCAGTAAGTGGTATTGCAGCTAAGAGCTCAGCAGAGGTCAGATGACATAAGGAGCCAATAAGATTCCACCTAGTCCTCCTTGTGACTCTATAAGTTGATTAATGATCTGCTTATCTTCTTGCCTCTGACAAAAAAAAAATTCTTAGAGGAGTAATTCTGTGTTTCACCCCTTGCAGGCCTGTGATGGAGGTCCCAACCCTGAAACCTCTTACCGAAGACCAGGCACGCTTCTACTTCCAAGACTTGATCAAAGGCATTGAATACTGTAAGCACTTGGGATGACATCTAGGAAAATGGCAAGAAAGGGGCAAAAGACAGCTTGTGGGGAGTAACTGGAGCCAGAGTTCAGGCACAGGGCTTCTTTTCAGCCCCAGTATTCAGTCCCCCAAGAGGAGAAGAAATTATCAGGACGAGAGTGCTTGTGTGCAAGTCCTCATAGCTGGCCCACACAAATGTGGGGCTGAGAAGTCCCTTCCTAAATGTGAATCTGGACACAGCCATGAGGTACAAAAGATTTATTTTAGTCCCACCCACCCCCCTCCAGTCGAAACAGCGTTTGGAAACAATATACCCCACCGTTCCTTGTTTACAGTGGGTGCAGCAATCTCTTTAAAACTGCTCTCTCTGGGTGGAAAATAATCTGTTTGTAGTCCGAGATGAGTTAATAGCAGAATAGACTTGGAGACTTTGCGGCTTACGGCTCAGTCTCTTAACCAGGACACTGTGCTCTTTCCATATAGCAATGATCAGGTTGGAGCTTTGCTATATCTGGCTTTGCAATCTCCCCCCCTGAAGACTGGAAAGGAGGTGGTGTTGCATCCCTGGCTGTCAGTCTTCGTGATGTGTCAGATTTGTGTCTCACTCCATCTTTCTCCACAGTGCATTACCAAAAGATAATCCACCGGGATATTAAGCCTTCCAATCTCTTAGTTGGGGAAGATGGTCACGTCAAGATCGCCGATTTTGGTGTGAGCAACGAGTTCAAAGGGACTGATGCTCTGTTAACCAACACAGTGGGCACCCCGGCTTTCATGGCCCCAGAAACCCTCTCGGAAACCCGGAAAATATTTTCTGGAAAGGTATATCAGAGTACTCTGTGTGTGTGTGTGTAAGTTCAGACAATTGATATTTCTCACCGTCATGTGGAATCAACTTCAATTAAGTTTTCTGATAAGGCAGAAAGCTGCAGCTGATACTCAAAAAGCTGAAAAACAGAAAGCTGAGTTTAGAGTCTGCTCTAGAAAGGCATTCTTCTGTAGTTTTAACTGTTTTCTTTAAAAAATGGAGAAGTGAATAGAAGAGGGTAGCTTTGCAGAAAACAGAACAGCTACAAATTCTGTGAACTGGGGGCCAATGCAGATATGCATTGGGAGTTCAGTCTTTGGATTTTTTTTTCTTTTTAGGCATATAGTGGCACCAAAGTCCCAAGGGTAGGCTGGTTTGACCCTGTGAATCCTGCTAAAGTGGTTCAATCCCAGCAATTTTGATCAGGGTTTGCAGAAGTTGATGTTAGTGTCCTATCTGGTAGAAGCCTAACTTGAAGACTGGCCTGCCCTTAATTCCAATACTGTTGGATTTATCACCTAAAACAGGGGCGGGCAATTGTTTTGGCTCGGGGGCCACTTTGTGGGAGCGGAGGTTAGCGGAGGGCCGCACCTTTTAAAATGATTGCATTCATTAGTTAACCTTGCATTTCAGAAAAGGTATAAATTGTATCATAAAAATCAATAAATATAAATTAAATAAAATAGTGGTAGTTTTATTCAATTTATTTGTTGTGCTAATTTCATATCATCTATAGCTGCAAGCACATTTAATTTTAGAATCAGTTTAATGAGACAAATGTACCCTATCACACTTTTCTACTGTCTTGGCGGGCCACAAAAAACTCTGTAGTGGGCCGCATGTGGCCCACGGACTGCAATTTGCCCACCCCTGACCTAAAACTTTAAGAGTGGGTAGCTTGTTAAAGGTCTCCCTCTAGACGGCAACCAAGGTAAAAAGGCTCCCTCTTTCAACTTTTCCTCCCTCTTTAACTTTTTTTCTCCTGCTTACCAGGAAGGATGTTCAGTTTTAGAAAAAAAATCAGTGCTTATGGAAGAAGAGGGTTAAAGCAGACATGACTTAAGGGAATGTTTTGTACGCTTGTTTGGAAGAGTTGCTTCTTTGATGGAGTCTGTGGCTCAGTAGATAGAAGACCAGTTTTGCACCCAGGAGGGTCCCAGATTCATTCGCTTGCATCTTTAATTTTAAATTAAGGTTCAGGTAGTAGGTGATGAGAAAGATCTTTACCTGAGACCCTGGAGAGCTGCTGCCCAGGTAGAGCAGACAGTACTGACTTTGAGAGACCAAACGTCTGGCTCCATAGAAGGCACCTTACCACGCTTCATGTGTGCCACAAAACAAAACATTTTGGGCTAATTTCTGATGTGGTAAATCATTTGCGGGCGCACATGTGCCTGTGGGATGATTCCCTTCTGTGTTCTTTGGATTTGTGCCAGTACTTGCATTCTGTTTTGTTTATTATTTGATGAGATAGCACGATAATAGTTCTGGGTTGTTTTTAATTTCAGAAGAATAACATAATGCTCAAATTAAAGGTTAAACAGTAAGAACTTTTAGAAGGCTGATGTACTAATTTCTCTCTCTCTCTTTCCAAGGCTTTAGATGTTTGGGCTATGGGGATTACTCTCTACTGTTTTGTGTTTGGGCAGGTAAGGCAATGATGTGGCCTCTTTGCCAAAATTATGTTTGCTCACCAGAAGCCAAGCTATGGCAGCCCTTGATTAGAGAATCCACAGAGTCAAGGACATAACATTGGGCAAGATCAGGTTCTGGGTGCTACTGGGTAGTGGGTTATAGAGGGAATTGGAGATGAACAGCCCAATGAACGGAAGATGCTCGGTCAAGGCGACTGAACTGCTCTGGGGCCAAAGCAGAGCTAAACTTCTTTTGATGCCAAGGAGAATCTCTTTTGTTTAATGTGTCTGTTCAATGTTGTTTAATTAATTAGCTTCTAAGGGAAGTTAATTAAGTTTATTATTGTGATCCCGTAGACAGAGAACCGATCCAAGGATACAAACAGAAGGGCAAGCAGATTTATACCAATTTAATACTGTGATCCCCCCCACCCCTCCAAGAATTCCCGGAATTGTAGTTTGAAGGCACCTCCAAATTCTTTGATAAGAGATTCTAAGGCATCTCCCACACACATTTCTCAGGGAGAGAGAATGACCGATACAGCAGTGGAAGTCAGGAACAGATTGGCTGATAGACTGCAGGGAAAAAAAAATGTTTGGCCCAGGGGCCACATTTGCCCTTTGGGAGCTTTTCTTCTGATTCTCCAGCTTCTTTGCAATTTATCAGCAGCATCACTCTTCCCAACTACAGCAAGTGAGCAGCCACAAGGCTTGAAAAACAGTCAAACCATTTAAGAACTGTTAAGAGCAACAAAGCGAGAGAGAGAGGCACGCACGGGGGGGAATTTTGGTGCGTAGGGCTCTGCGTTGGGTGCTGGCTTGTTCTGTTTTAGCACCAAAGAGCCACCATCCATCTCTAAACCCTCCAGTGGATGGAGGCCCAGCTGTGTCTCTCCGCTGAAAAATTTGCCTGCTCCAGACTTGAGAGGGGGGGCAGCGGAATACGTTCAAGTCAGCCCCAACCGCTTCTTTCTTTGTCGAGTCTCACTGTGTTCTCCTGCTCTTCCTTAGTGCCCTTTTATGGACGAGAGGATTCTAAGCCTGCATAGCAAAATCAAGAGTCAAATGCTAGAGTTCCCTGACCAGTGAGTATACTAAAGAACAGATCGTTCTATCCTGTTCCCTGGAGGGTTATAATTTCTTAGTTGCTTTGTGCTTTAACAATAAAGCAGGAATGGGGCTGGGTAGGGGGGAGACATCCCAAAGAAAACTGGAAGGAGAGGATTGGGGGAGTGCAGGAGAACATTGCAGCTTCCAGTATGTGGCTTACTAGAGGAGGTCCACAAGAAAATGTGCCTCCAGTGCTATTCCAGTTAAGACCAGCAGGACTCTAATCTGGAGAGCTAGGTTTGATTCCCCACTCCTCCACTTGAAGCCAGCTGGGTGACCTTGGGCTAGTCACAGCTCTCTCAGAGCTCTCCCAGCCCCACCCACCTCACAGGGTGTTTGTTGTGGGGATAATAATGGCATACTTTGTAAACCACTCTGAGTGGCTGTTAAGATGAACCGAAGGGTGGTATATAATAATAAAAAGGTAAAGGTAGTCCCCTGTGCAAGCACTGAGTCATTACAGACCCATGGGGGGACGTCACATCATATTTTCTTGGCAGGCTTTTTATGGGGTGGTTTGCCATTGCCTTCCCCAGTCATCTACACTTTACCCCCAGGAAACTGGGTACTCATTTTACCGACCTCAGAAGGATGAAAAGCTGAGTCAACCTTGAGCCAGCTACCTGATTAATAACAACAACAACAAAAACAACAACAACATTCAATTTATATACCGCCCTTCAGGACAATTTAATGCCCACTCAGAGTGGTTTCCAGAGTATGTTATTATTATAAATCGAATGTTGTTGTTGTTGTTATGCCCAGATGCCATTTTATTCCATATTATTTAGAACATTACAGTGCCACCTTTCCATTGCCGTCCAAATAGGGTCCTGAAGGTGGCAAACATTAAAACATTTGAACATTAAAACAGCATTTCAAATAGAGTATATATAAAATAAACAATTTAATAAAAACATATAAGCGCACACATGTAATAACACAACCAAGGAGGAGGGCCAATAGCAGTTAGCTCATTAGCTCATTGCTGTGTATTAGCCTCCGTATACCCACTGATCTTGCAGGACTGTGAAATCCGCTGTCTAAATTTTGCTTCCATTTTTAAATTGCTTTTAGTTATATGTTATTTATTGTATATTGTATTGTGTTTTAATCGGGTTGTGATCCACTCTGAGCCTGCATGACAGGGAAAGCAGACTATAAGTCCAATAAATAATAATAAATAAAACAAAAGAGAAAAGTCTTCACCTACTGGCAGAAGACAATGATAGGAGGGGAAAGAAGAATCTCTCTGGGGAGGGATTTCCAAAGTTTTGGTGCCATGACTGAGAAGGCCCTTTTCTTGGGTTGTCATCCATCTAGCCTCAGTGGTAGGGGTACCCGAAACAGGGCCTTCAACGATGACCGGAGCTGACGAGTAAGTTCATATGGACAGGTTGATTCATATTTTGGCTTCCTGGATCAAATAGAGCATGTTCTCTTTCACATTTATGGGGGACGGAATAAACAAAGGCTATTTCCACACGTCTTACCTGCCTGCGGAACAAGACGGTGTCTTCCGGGTCATTCGTGTGATGTTCCACAGGCAGGTAAGATGTTTGGAAACGGCCAGAGTCTTCCAAAATGGAACAAATGAAGCTCAACGCTCCACATTACAGTCTGTAGGATGATGCTTGTATTTCTGCACATCCTGGGAAGGAGCCAGGCACTGTGGCTCCCTGAATTCCCCTTCCCTTGGCCACTGGCAACTTTATTCCATTGCCCGTACTACCAAAATTTCACCAAGTATCACCCACGTGTTTCCAAGCCTATCTTTCTTTGGAGAGCTAGAAAGGTTTGTCAATTTCTCTAAACAGGAGTTGAGATTCTCAAGAAATCGATACCATGTTTTTGCTCATGGGCTGCTCTGTCAAGCTTACTTTTGGCTCGTTTTAATTTTTTTTCCCTTTCCCAAGGCCAGATATTTCTGATGAGCTGAAGGATCTGATAATGCAGATGTTGGACAAAAACCCCGAATCCAGGATCACAGTCCCGGAAATTAAGGTATCTGTCTTTAAATGCTGAAAGCCTCGTAAGGTGTGGTGTGTTTAAATGTTTACAAGACTTAAGAGCACCCTGTGCTTGATGGCGCTTTTTACTGGTATCTGTTCTATTTACGTAAGATTATGAGGAGAGCCCTGCTGGATTATCCTGAAGATCCACCTAATCCAGGTATCCCTTTTCTCACAGTCGCCAGTCAAGTGCCTGTCCACAAGCAAGATATACTGGCAATTGTCTCAAGTATCTGATACGCAGGTAGCCTGCTCCTGTACATGGATGTTGCATTCCTATCTGTCATGGCCAATAAGAACATCCCTGTTAGATAAGACTCATCCTGTTCTCCACAGAGCCCAACCAGATACTCTGGAAGGACCACAGCAGGGCAGAGAGGCCAAAACTCCCTCTCATTTTGACTTCTGAGCAACTGGCATTGAGAAGACTACTGCCTCTGAATTAGCCATTGGCGGACCTCCCGGAATTTGTCACCTTGCCCAAGGGCTTTCTAAGCACCATACAGATGGATTTAAAATAAACAACCATAAACGACCCTTGTGCATTGGGTGAATTGAGCACTCCACGGTGGGGCTGCAGGCTGATGCCTACAGCCCATCACATCCTTTGCCTGCTGCAGAAGGCATCTCAACTGGATGGCACACAATTTACAGGGCAGGTTTTCCCGATATGTAACCTGCTTTATATGGTGGGGTTTTTTTGTTTTCAATCTTTATATTTTGCACTTTTTTGTGGCTTTTACAAGATTCTGGTGAGTCAGGTTTACGACATTGTATGAAAGAGTTTCTAACAGAGTTCTGTCCGTCCGTCCGTCCGTCTGTCTGTCTGTCAATCTATCTATCTACGCACCCACCTACCTACCTATAATGTCTCTTTCTCTTAACACACACACATATACTTTTCCCCCTTTCAAGGTGCACCCTTGGGTCACCAAGAACGGAGTAGAGCCGCTGCCAACAGAGGATGAGAACTGCACACTCGTGGAGGTGACGGAAGAAGAGGTCGAGAATTCGGTGAAACACATCCCGAGCTTGGCCACAGTGGTGAGTGAGAGGCCGGGCACTGCCCAGGGTTTGGAGGGCCGTATTTACCCTGTAGGGAGTTTCAAGGGCAAGTCCTGCCACCACCTCTTTTTTGACATCCCGTTTACTCGTTGAGGTTCCCGGCAAACCATACAGTTTTGGAAGCCATTGCCCAAGAACACATTCCATATGTGGATGCGGAATGAGATGGACTGTACCACTTCACCATTGTACTGGTGTTGGGGGCGGAAGTCGTATTTTTTAACAATTCCTCATGTGAAATCTAAATTGGCACCCCAGGGAAAGGGCAGTGTTTAGATCTTCTCATGGCTGTGCTAGTTGTGTGCTCTTGTGACCTTGACCCTCTCCCCACATGTTGTAAACCAATACATCAGGGAGCAGTCTTACACAGGCCTCTCTCCCTGTTTGTGGTAGAAATGACCTTTTCTGTAGTAGCTTTGGGGGCGATGGGAGCTCCCTCCTTCCAAAGAGAGCCAGTGTGGTATAGTGGTTAGAATGCTAGTCTAGGATCTCCACTCTGCCATGAAATATGGCTGGGTGACTTGGGCCAGTCACACACTCTCGGTCTAACCTACCTCACAGGGTTCTTGTGAAGATAAAATGGAGGAGAGGGTCCACATTGGGGAGAAGAAGTGGGGTCTAAGTAAAAATAAACAAATAAATATTCCACTGAATACTGAAGATGGGGTTTTTTTGCTGAGGTTTTCATTGGTTGGCCGCTGGGATTTTTTTTCAAATGCTAATCCTGGTGCTTTTAGTCGATTCCTGTTTAATGTTTGTTGGTTTTAATGTATTTGCAAGGAAGATAAGTTGGTGGCTGATGGCTTGACAATTAACTGCCACTGTAAAATTGTCTTTGGGTTTAACTGTAATCCGTCCTGAGAGTCCGTTTATGGATACCCAGGGCAGGGCATCAATGACTTGAATAAACAAACAATGTTTTACATAAAGGGAGCTTTTAGTACAGGTTTGCAGAAATTATTGCAATAATAA
Source organism: Eublepharis macularius (assembly GCF_028583425.1). Lineage (NCBI taxonomy): Eukaryota > Metazoa > Chordata > Lepidosauria > Squamata > Eublepharidae > Eublepharis > Eublepharis macularius. The sequence continues at coordinate 69,493,829 of NC_072802.1, read as the reverse complement.
TGACACATTTTTTTTCCTGATTCCCAAAGAAAAAGTTGCAAAGGGTCAGTTCCTGCAGATCCCCTTAGCGAGCGGTGGTGCTTCCCCCCGATGCAAGAGGCTCTTTGCACCAGAGGAAAGAACCGCAGGAGTGAAATGGATCCAGGAGACCAGACCGACATGCTTTAGTCTTGATCGGTTTAATAAAGCCTGAATAATTTTGAATGAAAGAATTACACAAGAGCCTCCTTCCTATCTACTTCTCGGTTAGAATCAAAGGTGCAGACGCTGCAAGCGTTCGAGCAGAACCGCCAGGTCTTTTTGCTCCCCTGGGAAAGCAGCCCCCGTTGTCTGTCCCGACTCTCCCCATGTGTCAATTTTACCTTTCAGATCCTGGTGAAGTCAATGATCAGGAAAAGATCTTTTGGGAACCCATTTGAGGGAAGCAGAAGAGATGAGAGATCCTTGTCCGCACCTGGGAATTTGTTGACGTAAGTGTCTCTGGCATAGGCGCCCCTGAAGGCTGGGGGGGGGGCCTCCAGTAGTTTCTGGAGAACCCTGGCTGTCTTGAAGGCCTCTTCCCCCCAAAGACAGCTTGAAAGGTCCATGATATGGTATGAAGACACAAGATCAGGCTACCATACTGACACGATTTATTTATTTATGTCATTTATAGTCCATCTTTCTCGTGGAGACTCCAGGTGGATTACACAGTGTGAGATTAGTACAGCCCATTTCAAAGACATTTCCATAAAGAATGCCATAGGGTAAATAGATACAAGTTCACAAAGACATAGCATTAGTAAGAATGCAATACAGAATTGAAGAAATGCTGAAACGGAACATAAGCAATTCTAGGGCTAACATTAGACAACATGAAGCACAGATAGCTCATAGGAGCACATATTTAAGACAACAGGCAGTATGTAAGACAACCTAGTGGTGAAGTCTGTGGTCCTTAACTCATTAGTGAAGCATCTGAGAGCCCCTCTTTACAATATAAATACTTTTTTTGAATAATTCGGTTTTGCATTGTTTGCGAAAAGCTAGGAGAGTGGGGGCTCTCCTGACCTCCTCAGGGAAGCCGTTCCACAGGGTAGGGGCCAGAGAAATCCCATGTACTGGCTGCTGTTGATTTCACCCATGTGCAGGCTGGCACCTGCAGGAGACCCTGTTTAGATGAACATAGCTGCCATGGAGGGACATAGGGAGGGAGGCGGTCCCATAGTTATGCTGGGCCAAGGCCATGAAGAGTTTTGTATGTAATAACCAATACCTTGAATTGAGCACAGTAACTGATAGGTAGCCGAAGGAGTGACTGCAGAATGGGGGTGATGTTCATGCTCCTGCTCGCTCCTGATAGCAGTCGCACTGCAGCATTTTGCACCGATTGGAGTCTCCTAGTTAATTTGGATGAGACACCTACATATCTCAGTAGTCAAGTCTTTAAAAAGTGACTTGTTTTCTGCTGCTTCAGAAGTCAGCAGCTTGAGTTGCAGAAGGATAGATTTTGGTTGAATGTTAGGAGAAACTTCCTAACAGCAAGAGTTGGTCCCACAATGGAAGCAATGGTCTGGGAGCAAAGTGCATCCTCCCTTGCTGCAGGTCTTTGAGCAGAGTCTGTGCAACTGCTTGTTGGAGATGTTCTAACTGAATTCCGTGCATTGAAGAGGGGGTTAGACTAGAACCCTCTAGGAACCCCCCACACTGCAGCTGGTTAAGCCTGTTTAATCCTCTTTGGGACCTTGTGCACTCTGCCTTGACTATTATGAAGGAGGGAAAGTGGGATGTCTTATAATAAGTAGATCAACCTCAGCAGAAAAATATGAATGGCTGGAATCAGCCGCAGGAAAAAAAGGAAGAATGAAAAACCGGTGGCAGAAAAGAAGAAAGGGTGCCTGGGCCAAATCTTCATGTTTGTTGGCAGCCACCAGCGAGGATTGGGTGCCTTCATGGACTCTCCTCTGACATCAGAAGACAGGAAAGCCCCAACAAGCTTGGCCTTTGCAGTCGGTATGAGCAGGGAGTGAGCCACAGACTATGTCCCAGATTTCTTTGCAGCATGCAGGACTCTGTACAAGGGTGCATCTTTTCTTCGGCAGAGAAATGCCTCCCCCCAAGGGTAGGTAGTTGGCAAACCTCTGGGGGAAGTGAGTGGCTTTAACTTGGAGGGCTGAAAAGATGTACTAATGTTTCGTGAGGAGTTGTATAGTAAATATTCACAGGTGTCTTGAGGGGCACCTTAAAGACTGAGAATGTCTATTCTAGTTTAAACTTCTGTGGAGTAGAGCCTGCTTTGGCTGAATACATATATTGGCATCTGATGACGTACGCTGGAATAGAAAGTCTTGAAGATTCCACAAGTCCTGAAAAGTCATTATAACGTCCCTTTCCGTCCTTAAACCACCAAAATGACACCAGAGGTGTTTTTAAAACTCAAAAATAGCTAAGGAGGAGTTTGTTTACATTCATGGGGAAAGGTCAGGTGAAGTCAGGAATTGAAGCTTCTTGAGGTAAAATTCAACATATATATATACATCTAGATCACAGAGGTAACGTTCAGAACAGGCACAGACTTCAGTTTTCAGGCTCTTCACTATTACTTAAGGCTTCTGTTTTGGGGCTTTGTTTCCCTCGTTTCTTCCCCCAAGCACCTGAGTATACTGACTTTCAGCATTCTCCTCTTCTGGGGTTAGGAAGACTGGTACCCTCGTTTTAGTACCCCAAGCCCCCTTTCTGCTTTCCTTCAGTCCTCAACTGAATCTGGAGCTCTCCTCAGGCAGTTATCCAACACACCCAACTAGGGATTTCTCCTCTATCTAGAGCTGTTTCCCTGTTTCATCTGCGAAGGAACAACCTCCTCTCCTTAGAAGACCTCCTCTTATTTCTTGGCCTGTTTGGAAGTTTGCACTCGCTACTCAAAGCTCCTACCAACTTTCCCAGTTCTCCTGCCGGTGTTGAAAACTGCTTTCCCTGAGGACTCCGTCTCTCAGTTCCCCCCCCACACACCTCTCTGTCTCTGTGCCAGGGCTCAAAACCCTCCTCTCTCAGCTCAGCTTCCCAATCCTATGTCTAGGAGTAGCAGCCTGCCACTCAAATCTCTCTGACTCTAAGAGAGGTTAACTCTTAAAAGTCTTGCAAACTCTTCCAGGTTTTCTTTCAATGTGCAGACAACCATAGTCATATTCATTAGTGGAGTCTGGACCTTGGGCGCTCTGCTGAACATTCAAGCTCGGCAAGCTGTCTTTGAAATGGGCTGGATAGCATCGCCTCAGCCCTCCCCTTTCTCATTCTTGGTTTGTGGTGGGTGTACCTGGACTGTTTCTGTGGTGCTGCTCACCACTACTGAGGAAAGGCACCTGTGGGAATGGTTCTTTCAAGTCCTGAAGGGCAAGTGGTGGAAATTGGTACAACTTTATACAAGAGTGCCGGCACCTTTTTAAAAAAAAAACCAAAAAATGCACTGACTGTATATCATTATTTCTTTTACAATGTGCTTATCAGCACATGGAATGGGAATTTCATACTTGCCTGTTCCTCTGTTGCAAAAGAGTGCCATATTATGGCGCAAAATTTACGCTGACATAATTTTAAAAAAAAAAAGACCTTTATGGTCTCGGAGGGAATCTGGAAATGTACAGGCAGTTTTTGAGTCACAGTGAAAGCATGAGAAAGCATGGCTGGGAGCTCTCATTCAGGTGTGTATTCTCCATCCTCAAAAATCCAGGTTCAGTGACCAGGGAACTTAGGTTATGTAAGCAGAATAAATACTTTTCATAATCAGTTCAGTTTCTGGAGAGTTGGCAAAGAAGAAAATAGTAATAGAGAGCATGGGAAACATTTACAAGCTTTCCTCTTACCCCTTGTGGACTAGAAACACTGCTTTTTGTTGTTGCAGTGTGAGGGTTTATTATTTTTTTTACGGTACCAAATCTTAAACCCAGTAACACACTCTGAACATGTGGAGTACATAATGTCCTTTTTGTAGTTGTTGCTTCATTTTGCTGTTGCGTTGTCTGAGCTGTATCCACGACACTTCTGCGTCCTTGGTATTACACCCAATGCGGGCTGACTTTATCCGACTTCTTTTTTCGGTGCGTGTATTCTCATGTCCACTTCCCCCCTCTTCCTCCTCCCCACCACCGACCTTTCCCCTACAATTCCAGAAAAAACAAATCAGGAAATGTGAAGTATTACTTCAGTCAAAGGTAAAGTTCGTGATTGCCTAATAATTCCTTCCTACCTACCTGTCTGTTACGTGACGAGCTTAGGACCAAAGACCTCCCCCCCACCCCTGCATGCTGTAGGGGAAGGAAGAGCATGGCGCCCGCTTCGGCTACGTGGAATGCTCAGCTCCTCGGTTTTCCTGCCCCAAAATGTGTGGCATGATAATTTTTTACAGTAATGCAGGTGTAAAAAATGGATTGGGTTGATGGACCGTTTCGTAAGCACGTGACTGCTGTGAAGGTCTTGATCTTTGCTTGTTTCTGTGTGGTTCAGTTGGCAAATACTGCCTGCGAGGCCACGCTTCCCCAGGTTCCATTGCACGCACAGTTCATGTTCTCTTCAGTGATGGGGCTCCTGTTTGCATATTGACCATGTTCCTTTGAGTTTCCCATTCATGTTGCCCTGACTTTTAAGGCTGCAGTGCAACGACTGCTTGTTTGGCCCTCCATTGTGCATAACGGAGGCTTCCTTGAACACTGGAGCCAACAGGAGGGGGCAAACAATGACAGAGACATGTTACGAACATACCTTAGCAACCTCCCCCATCCCAGCCGCCCACCTGCCAATTTAGCCTGGGAACAGAAAGCTTTACCTTCAACACACATTTTCTTTCCTCTTAAAAGCAGGAAGCAAGGCGGCGAAGACAACCTGAAACTCAGCAGCGACCTGCCGGATGTGGAAGAGGACGAATTGCTTTCTTGAAACCCAACCTTTGGCCTAGGATGCACCACCTGGTTCCCTGCTCCCGTTGCAAAGCATGCACCTGTGAGGGGAGGGCGCTACAGAGCACAAGTGGAACCTACCAGCGTTCTGTGAGGCTGAGGGTAGAGCTTTTTATAATAGCATGCTGTAAAAATCGGACTGTCCACTCGTCAGCAACTATCATCTCCGGCTGGCTTCAGATGGCAAATCAGAGGGACCGCGAGCAGCCTTGTGACCAGCTGTTTTACAGATGGAGCAGTGGGATCCTTTATCAGCCTGACTTCACGAAAAGCGAACAAGTGACCCCCCCCCAACCCCCCAAAAGGGGAGGGGCAAGAGTTTTAAAAGCCAAGTTTTCAGGCGAAATATTTCAGAGCCTAGAGTTCACATCTGAAACAAAAGTGGACAGATCTAAGCATGACATTCTGTGCCAAGTGGAGTGTCTGAAACTTGCCAGTGACATTCATTGTTTCTTGCTTTGGTGTTTTATCTTTTTTGTATTGATACTTTTTATTGCATGAAAACAGAACACACACCAGTAGCGGTACATCAAGGGAGTTCCTAAAAAAGGCTTTGCCTCTTATGTGCAGCTGGACTTAGTTCCACAGAATGCTGGGACCTGACCTTCAGTAAGATCTTACTATCACTCCGGCTTGTTAGATTCCAGACCTGCAAGATCCCCCTCAAAAGGGCTTGAAGTTACCAGAATCCTTAGGGGGCTGGACTTCAACATGATTGTGTTCAAGCACAAAGCGGGACTGCTGGGTAGAAATGAAATTTTGCCCGGCTAACAAGACTATACTGCTGGAAATTTTACTGGATCAGTGTCTATCTGGGTATGTCCAAAATTCAGGGCTTTTAAACAATAATCCAACACTTCCTGGTCTGCTACAGTTTAGTACATTTTGAATAACAAATGCCCAGGTTCTACAGTTTTTGCTATTTTACTGAAATAATGATATATTGAATTTGCTACCCATCAATGTTCAGATCAGCTCATATGCAAAAGTATTCCCTGGCTTTTCTTATCCCAAAGCCTCATTTCTTTTGGAACTGCACCAAGGTTTATGTAGTCTTGCATCTTCATAGCTGTTAGCTGAATACCCTCTCAATGAACTCTCTGAGATCAGGAAATAAAATACCTAACCTCATGTATAAATTCCTTCCTCTCTTTATTCAAATACAGCGGTCGCTGGACAGATTTTGCTATGACAGTCAACAGATGGGGGTGTTTGAATAGTTCCCTGTTTAAAAGGGAAAGGTTTCTAGCTTCCAAAAGTGGGTCAAGAAATTTTTTCTCCTGACATGCTGGATTTCTTTGGGCAGAGGGAGCCACAGGGCAGGTTTGCATTATGTGCCTTCCCTTGTCGTCGTCTCCCCCCATTCTAAACTGCTACAAAAGAGGGCATACTGTACCACCTGGTATATCTCCAACAGCCGTACAGCAGAAGTCTACCTTCTCTTGTTTCTTTTGTGCTCTGAGACAACCAGAAACATTTAGCAGAGGCCAGAGCCCAAGGTGGATTTTGCTTTGATGCCAGCAAGGCACTTCGCTGTGGTTTACTTGTAAATTTTTAAATAGAAATTCTCTCTGGGGTGTCTTAACAGTTGTGATGGGAAACACACACACACACAGGCTCCTTTGAGAGCCTTGTGGTAGGCTAATCAAGGGGGAGTATTTAAAAATAACACGTATTTAAATGTACCTCCAATCAGACATTACCAACCAGTTCAGCTCTAGCATTTTGTGGGTTTTTTTGCAAATCAAGAACTGTACTGGAATATGGTTAACGTGTTTGGTCTTTAAGGAGACGTTGGCTTTATTTCTATCGTTCCATAACAAACACAAAACTTAACCAGTTTTCAGTGTTTAGAGCAATTTGGATTAACAGCAGAAACTCCGAACAAAATGAGTGTGGTTTAATCACAGTAATGGTGTTGGAGGGGTTGTATGATTTTTAATGAGTAATCTACCCCCAAGCCCTTGGGAAATAAGCAGTCACATTAATTCAAAAAACAATTCAGTTATGGCTCTAGTATCACTTTATGCTGGTTTTGTGTATTTGCAATCAGGAATACTGGACTCAAAATACGTCTTTTGTGACTGAACTTCTCTAAATCAGCTGCCAGACGGTGGCAGCTTTCCCCTGAAGCTGTATAATATTGCTTGTTTTACTGACAGATAACGAAGTCTTGTATTTTACCTTAAATCCTTTGGTACTATCTTCTACTTTTATCCAGTGTCTAAGCACAACGATGTATCAGATATATTATCTGCCCGGCCCCCTCCAATCAAGGAGAAACTGCTGCCTCTCTTTTGCAGAGCAGTTTCTAGGTACACCCCCAAAGGGCTAGTCAATGAGTTCTAATGCAAAGGTTTTTTTGGTTAACCTGCATGCATTAGAGTCTCCAGAGACCTCTCAGACTCTGAGGAAGGCCCAAGACATGGACCCATCCCGTCAGAGGCATATTGGGTGTTTGTTAGCTATCAACTAGTCACCCCTAATCTGCTAATGGCCAGTTCATCTTAATAATATAAATATCCAGAATGAAGAGACAAAACTTTTCCTGAACTGTGTTCCTCTTCAGACTGATTTCCCCTATTAATGGTTCCCCCTGACTGGCTCTCATTGGGGGGGGGGATTCCACCTCATCACTACCCCCCCCCCACTTGCCACCTGAAAATGGTACAGCCCAGGAAGAACTTCAGAACTGAATACTGCTCCTCCTATAACAAGTATCCACATCGTAATTTTAATACCATATTAGTACTCTGCTACTATTCTGCAATCCAGATTAATCGGACTTTTATAATATCTGAGAAAGGAGCAAGGCAGGGATCGAAGCTGCTTTCCAACATCTTTTATTCTGTAAAAATAAATAATTGGACTCTTTTGTCGGTTTTTGGTTTCTGTGTATAGGCCCCCTGCACTCTGCAAAATGTGTAGGTGCGTCTATATTCCATCAAACATTAAGGTTAAAACTGAACCCTGGAGGACCCAAAAAGTAACGGGAGGAGCAGAAAGGGGGGGGGGTCTGCACTTTCATCGTATTCCAGTGTCATAGATTGTTCTTTTCCTCTTAGAATACTGGGATCGGAGCTTTAGGAATTTTCCTAGAACCTTTCCCGAATTTAGTGTCTAAAATGCTCCCAAGGCACAATATTCACAATTAGTACTTGCTGCATAAGAATATGCCTGTTTACACCTTTTCTGGGCCTAGCTGGGAAAGGAGGCAGAACAGCTGGCCAAAATGGGGGCGGGAGGCAGACGAAGTGGGGCTCAGGGCTCCACAGGGGAGACAAAAGGGATGCTGTGTGGCAGAGATGCAGCTTCCCAGAACGGGGTAGGAGCTCCTTGGAATGTTTTCTGGAAACATGCAAGCACTGATTAAGGCCCGTGGAAGGACAGGCAGGGAGAGGCACCGATCCTGCCCCTTTGAGGCCACCAGTTAAGAGTGTCTGCAGAATTCCTTGAGGCTCCGAGGGTATTGCACACCCAAAAAACACTAAACGTCCACAGAAAGTGTTAGCCACTTTTCATCAAATATCCCGACTTCCACAGTCTCTTAACTCCAGTGGATATCCTGGTCTTTGGCAGGGCAGCAATATGCAGACCATTTAAGTGGGTTTCTTCCCCCACCTCCAGTTAGAAAGGCCCGACCACTCAAAACCCCTCCTGAGACAGATCACTCCAGCAGGCTCATCACCACAATCCACGTGTATGAAATTTAGAGGATGCCACTGACAGTAGCCCTTCTGGAGTGGTCATCTGTCACCACCGCACTCCTGGCGCTCTTCCTGGGATCCGTAACATTCATTGGCTCCCTTAGAAAGAAAGAAGGGGAAATGTAAGCCACAAAGAAACCCCTCTCCTACACGTCGCCAATGGTCCTTCAAGCTTGGCTCTATAGCCAGCTTCACTTTGAAAGCTCCTCAACTGACAGTGAAGGCTTTCTGGGTAAAAACGATCCATTCTCACAATGTGGCTTTGGCCTCGTAATCCAAATAATAGTCCGCTAACACGCCAAAAGATTCATAAAGTGCCGCAATGAACATACTGGCTTCAGTCTAAGAGCATCACTTGCCCTTTCGATGCCTTACCAAAACCAGGTTGTGAAATCAAACCCAAATTGACCTCTCCACACACTTATGTATCCCAAAGAAGCATAGCTACTTCATGGAAGAGCAAAATCCAGGTCCAATAGCATCTTAAAGACCAACCAAAGTTCCAGGGTATGAGCTTTTGAGAGTCAAAACTCCCTTCATCAGACTCTCTGACTCTCGAAAGCTCATACCTTGGAAATCTAATGTGCTACTGGACCTGAATCTTGCTCTTCTTAAGGTGCTACAGACCAACACAGCTACCCACCTGAAACTACTTTGTAGAGTAAGATAAACTTAACTCCACTGGAGACTTGAAATAGCTCAGATGGCTGATCTTGCAAGCACAATTATTTTTGGAAGTTTAGTTCCAAGTTTGCAAATGTAGAATACACCCCCCACACCACCACCACCAAAAAAGACATACTAGCTGCTGGGGTGTATGAAACATTTTGTTTATTGCTTACATGTAGGAATAATTTGAATAGCAAAACCACATAACTGGTCTTCCTTTTCCTTTAAATTAGGAAGGACAAAACGGGGGCACAGCCCAATTCAACACCTTGGGATTTTCAAACCTTGGTGGGAATTTCTCAATCTCTTGTCAGCAGCTAGTTTATTGGAAAGCCATTCTGGGAATTGAATGGGAAGTGGTAGGTCAAGTCTTCAAACCGAGGCTTTATCCACAACCCTCTTTCAACCTCATGATTAACAACTGAGGAGAAAAGGCCTGTCGGAAGTGGCCAGATTTTTACCTCAGGGCGGCTAGATGCTAGCTTCCCATCTGTGTGATATTGCAAAGCCTAGTAATAGAAGTAGCAAACTTACTTCACAGGGTATGAGCCTGGTATTTATCAACCTGCTTCAACCATGGAAAAGCTGTGCACATGTATGTGTAAGAATCTCAGTTTCGTGACAGTGCTGAGAATTCCAGGGCCAGTCCTTGGCTCCCTGACAGAACTACAGGTCCCAGGCTTCCTTTAGGGTGAAGGCAGGGCTTTTTTTCAGCTGGAACGTGGTGGAACGGAATTCCGGCACCTCTTGAAAATGGTCACATGGCTGGTGGCCCCGCCCCCTGATCTCCAGACAGAGGGGAGTTTAGATTGCCCTCTGCGCCATGCGGCGCAGAGGGCAATCTAAACTCCCCTCTGTCTGGAGATCAGGGGGTGGGGCCACGAGCCATGTGACCATTTTCACCAAGGGTGATTTAAACTTTAAAAAAACTCCCCCCTTGTTCCAGCTGGCCCAAAGTGATGTCATTGTGCGGTCCTGGAAGCGTGCATGCACTTTGCACGTGCACATGTGGTACCAGGGACACTACCTCCCACCAAGAGTTGCCCCCTGTGCTGGCAACCCATTGAGTTCCACCACCTCTTTTCCCAGAAAGAAAGCCCTGGGTGAAGGTATAACACACCAACCCCAATTCTTCAGCCATGCTTAAAGCTTATGTAGAAGAATCCCCCACCCACAAAGAAAAAGTTCCCACAGAAAGAAGTCTCAAAGAAGAGCTAAGTGGTTTGGAACAATAAAACATTAAAAAGAAGCTCCATGTGGAGGATGCGAGATTGTTGGCACACTTACCAACTCAAAGTCTTCGACATACTTATATTTCTTCTCTCGGTAATAATATTTTTTCTTCATGAAATACAGGACAATGATGTCACAGAGAACTGTTGCCTAGTAGAAGGTGAAAGACAAATTTTAAAAATCTTGTCTATTTCTACCCAAAAGTTACCCAGTGAACTTCATGGCGGGGGGTGGGGGGTGGGTGGGATATGTTAAATCCAGGCCTCCCTGGTCATAATCTGACACTCTTGCCACAGTACCACACTAGAGAGAAGACAGCACTTACCACACCAAACAGGGCTAAGCCAGATCCAATGTTAATCATTGTAGGAATAATGTCAAACTTCCCTGCCTAAAAAATACAGATAAACAGGCACAAATAAGCTTGCATCGAAGAAGTTCTGCCCCTTGTGACATTGTTACTAGATTGATTTTACTGTCCATTGATGTAAGCTACCTTGAGCCCTCTTGGGGAAACGTCAGGTGTAAATATTTTAAATAAATAAAATGTAAAATAGCTGTCCTTGTGCAGTAAAACCGAAACATCCATAGACAAGAGAGGAGTTCCTACATATCTTAGGTGCCCCCCCTCCAATGTAGAAAAATACTTCATAAATTAATCAAAAAGGAACAAAATCCTTTAAAATGATCCAGTGAGAACTCAGCAGACTGTGGAAGACAGAATGCTGAGTGCAGCTGAGGGCCAAACTACAAGTGACGAATGACACAGGTTGGACCCTTGTCAGCTTCCCTGAAGTTTTGATGGGAAACGTGGGAAGCTTGGCGGAATGTTGGACAAGTGACAGTTGAAAAGTCCATTGGACAGCAGTCGGAGAGCCAAGCTGCAAGTCCAGGATGCCTACATTTCCCATCAAAACTTGAGGGAAGCTGACAAGTGTCCAACCTGTGTCATTCATCACTTGTAGCTTGGCCCTCAGAGTCAGTTAAATGTGGGGGGGGGAGAAGAGGGCAGTTTTTCTGCTTATGCCTCTGAGAGTTTACAGAGTCTTACAGGGGAAGATTGGCAATTTCCTTCCCATTTCCAAGTAAAGCCGGCTTACGTGTTGCTAGGTTGTCTGATTATATTTTTAATCCCGCTCTTCCTCAAATCAAAGGAGTTCAGTTTGATGTAAAATAGTAAAGAGTCCAATAGCACCTTTGACTAAGAGAACTGTGGTTCTCAAAAGCTTATGCTACAGTAAAGCTGGTTAATCTTAAAGGGGCTACTGGACTCTTTACTATTTTGCTACTACAGACTAACACGGCTAACTCCTCCGGATCAGTTTGATGTAGTGGTTAAGAGCATGAGACTCTAATCTGGAGAGCCGAGTTGGATTCCTCACTCCTCGCTTGAAGCCTGCTCGGTGACCTTCGGTCAGTCACAGCTTCTAGGAGCTCTCTCAGCCACACCCACCTCACAAGGTATTTATTGTGGGGATAACAACATACTTTGTAAAACGCTCTGCGTGGGCACTGAGTTGTCCTGAAAGGCACTATATGAATCAAATTCTATTATTATTCAAGGCGCCACACATATTCTCTTATCCCCACCCCCACCCCACGATCCTCAATTTTATCCTGTGAGGATGGTTAAGCAGAGGAATTGTAACTGGCCCAAGGGCCCCCTGTGAACCACTGCCAAAAATTGGCTGATGTGGGGTGCAGTGGTGCAAAGCAGCCCAATGCTACAGGGACCAAAGCTATCTGCAAAGGAGGAAGGCGTTGAGGAATCTGAGTTAGTTTGACTGGGATGAAAACCAGATCAAGACCCTTTGAAGAGGGGTGCTGCTGGAGAGAGAAACTGGAAAGTTGACCTGAAGGAAGCCTCATGAGAGAGACATCTAAGAATCTGACAGGCAGGCATGGGGGACAGAACATAGAGAGGGCAGGAGAGATGAAGGCCTTGAGACTGTAGGTGACAGAACCAAGGGGCTGAGGAGGTTCCCAGAAGTCAACCCTGAGGCCCTCCTGAGGCTTTAAGCTTTGCACAGGAGGGACAAGTCCACTAACTGCTCTTTCTACTATCGCTGCAAGGCTGTGGCCAGGCATTTGGCGGGGGGGGGGGGGGATGTCTATTCTTTCTAAACGTATTGTTATCTCCCCATAAGTTTTAAAATATTAAAAAGAACACAAATGGTGAGGTGCTGAATCTCACATCTTGCGGTGAGCAATGTGGCCGGTTCTAAATGGACCACTTGAGCTGTGTTTGGTGTGGGGCAGAGGGAAGTTTGTGGAGCTGCCTTTTGCCGTCAGGACTGCCTAGCCTAGGACTTTATGCTCTGTTGGACTTCTATTTGACCCACTGGCTTTTTAAAGAAAAAAAATGTTTTAAGTCAATAAGAGAGAAGAAAGGTGAACACACAGCCAAAGACCAGAGCGGAGTCCACAGTTGCCTGTCTCAACACCTTGTGTCTAAGGCCCCCAAAACACTTGTCTGAGCTCTCTGAGATCTCCAGCAGACATAAGGGACAGAATCTGGGGCCTCCTGCCAGAGATGCCTGGACCCTCTGGATCCACATGCAAACCATGTGGCTTGCAGATCGCTCTTAGAAGCAGCCAGCACAACTCCTATGTCTTAGTTGCTAGGGCAGCTACCTTCCCGAAGACCATAATGTCAAAGCGAATGCCGTAAGCCTTAATGAGTGTCCGGGAATCCACGCCCTCAGCAGTCTGGTAATATTTTGCAAACCTGAAAAGATGAAACAAAAGAATATGAGATTAGCTGGTTATGAAGCTAATCTCAGTCTGCCCACTTGCTTCTGTAAGCTGTGCAAAGTTGTGTAAGTCAGTGGTTTTCAAACTGGCTACATCTTCAGAGAATCCACAGTTCAGAAGATGATGTGAAAACTCCAGGTTGCCAGCTACGGAACTGCTCAAGTGTGCCTGAGAATTCTGGGGCATGTTTCGTAGTGAACACTGAAAAAACTGCCTAGGATCCACTCCAGAACAGAGTTCGAGAACCCACCAGAGAGATACTTATGCCTCATTTGTCTCTGCAGTGGACAAACCTGGATTTCAGCATGTTCACAAACTATCTTATAGTACAGATTTGTCCCTGTCTCTATCCAGGGTGTGTGCATTATGCCCTTAAGAGAAAAGAAAACCCGCACAAAGATAGCCCCAATGTTGCATCAAGGAAGGTACGTTAACAAATATTGACGTAAGATATTCTACCATTAGCCACATGGAGCAACGAACTATTAAGCCCAGTTTGCAGATTTCACCAGGCATGTGCCACGTAGTCAAATCTTTTGCAACTTCTGTTTCCAACAGAATAGCTGGATATTGGTATTCCCAGAATGCATGTAAGTGGGAGAGACAGAGCCACCGAGTCTATACATTTGGTTATTGTGTCACCCAACCTGAAATTGTATCCTGGAGAGACAGTGTGGGAAGAATCCTTGTTGTCGATGCGCCGGAAGGTGTACTTTGGCACGCAACGAGAAGCAGGTTTGTCCAGGTCACAATCCCAGTTGATCTGCAGCCCCATCACTCCACCCTGTACAAGAGGCAGCCATGCATGCCAGTTAAGTCCAAAAGGAAACCCTCAGCCCTGGCATCCGGGACAGTTAAGGTCATCTACAAACAAGGCTGCGGGAAAGACCGCCTACAGCAAGCTTATCTGGAGACCCTTTGCTTTGTGCAATGTAGGTGGAGGACCTTTTGGGTGGTGGCACCAAGATGGTGGAAGTCCCTCTCCCCCCCAGGAGGTACCTCTGGTGCCATTCCTCCCATCAGACAACCAGCATGATAAGAGTGTCAGACTAGGATCTAGGAGACCCACTGTCAGATAGGTATCAGCATATCTGCCATGCATTACACATATTTTGCTTCAGTGCCTCTGAGTACATACAGACTATAATTATAGTTGTGTAGACTTTTTTCTAACTGCTTATCTTCCAGGCAAGGTATTTTGGTTACGAGTACCTGCAGAAGCCTGAGAATGTGACCTTGGACTTATTACAAAGACTAGACTGAGATCCTCTCCCCTCTCCCTCATTCCCAGGCGATCAGAGCCAGCGCATCCATACAGGCAGGTCCGGCAGCTGCCTCGAGCACTGAGGCGCCGGGGGCGGCTGGTGGCAGGGGCACACGCCGCGGAGCTGGCGGTGGCAGCGCTGGAGGGCTGGGAAGCTGCCTGCGTGCCGCCCTGGCCGCCTACCTCGCCTGGCCTGCAGCTGTTGCTTCCTCCCAGCCCTCACGTTCAGCTGCCCCATGTTGCCACCACCAGCACACACTCCCGGCTGGGCGCAGCAGCTGCGGGCCAGGCGCAGCAGGCGGCCGGGGCAGCGCGCAGAGCAACTGGGCGGATGGCTGGGAGGACGCATGCACGCCATCCCAGTTGCCTGCCGTGTGACATCATCATGCAGTCCAGGTGCGCACGCGCATGCGCACACGGGGGGGGGAGGCAGCAACAGCGCTGAAGCTGCCTCCGGCCTCAGGCACCAGAACACCTGGCACCAGGCCTGCACGCCAAACTCCTAACTGCCTTTCCCTCCAAAGCAAGGGGGAGGAGAAACTGATCTATAACGGATCCTGTTTTACCTCTTTCTGACATTCCAGTCAATTCCTTTGTTACAGCATCTTGATACTGGTATTTAATAAACATGTTTAACTCATACACTGGAGTGATGCAGTAAAGTGTTTGGAAGAAGTACCTGGCAAGACCTGACACCCACGTTCAAATCCTTACTCTGCCATGGAAGCTTATCGGGTGACCTTGAGTCAGTCCCACACACAGTCTAACCTACCTCACAGGGTGGTTGTGAGAGTAAAATAGAGGGGGAAAGAACGATGTTGTAAAGCTTCTTTAGATATCCACTGGGGAACAAGGCAGGGCATAAATAAATCCTTCAGAATGAGAGTAAAAACAGGGTGGGGGATTGTGTGTGTGGGGTGTTAGACTTATAAATGGGGTTTGGGTTGTGTTAGATTTGGGCAGTTTCAGATATTGTAATAAGAAAGTATGCTTGCTTTGGTCTTGGAGTGCTGCTATGTCCCTTGGATTGGGCTGAAGGGTAACACAGATGCAGTGTAGCATAATAGGAAAGGAGGACACAGGGCAGGGTCCAAGATGCTCCATCTGAATGATCTCAGTTGGTCCCGTTTCTTCCCTAAAATATATTAGTGCAGCAGTAATGTTTGCACATCCAAAATGATTTGAGAGTGCACCTGCAGATACTTGCAAAAAGGTACATTTCAAGCGATTTATCTACATTTTCCCCATTCATCTGTACAGCAGCTGAGCCTTATTACAGACAGGGTGGGCTGGGGAGGGTGGAAGGGGGAAAGAGAGACTTGCCTAAAATGAGATCAGAGTCAAGGATTGCCCAGTTCATGCTTTTAGCCTGAATTTGGAAAAAGAGCCCAGCAAGCAACATGCCTGAAAGCAAAAAGGAACTGTTGTAATTGCGTCTTGGATTATAAAAGAGAAAAGTTAAATATTGGCTCAGTTCATCGTGTTCCTTACAGCCCAGAGAGCCTGCCAGACAGCAGTGTTTGCTCAATGGCAGCTGAGTAACAGTTAAGACAAATAAGGTGGTTGCTAATAGAAGGGCCTGGAAGGAAGTATGAGAGGGAGCATGCACATGCGCACAGGGTCAGGTCTCACCATGTAGCTGCAATGCGGAAGCTGCTTGGAATAGGCTTTGCACGGCACTGGGCACCAAACCATGATTCTCGCTCTCATGACAGATCTTGCCCCACCCCATGCGGTCTGGATCCATGCTGCCCCAAGCAACATTTGAAGACCACATAGAAACCAACGGCATGGTTAACAGCCCTTCTTTATAGCAAACCAGAAACACAGAGGAGTTTCTGTTGCAGAGCATCTACCAAGTGCTACAGATTCTGCACTGGACTAGTTACGTTGAGCCTTCAGTTTTGCTGAGGCCCACGGGAGCACAACAGATTAAGAGTGCAAATCCCAGCTTGGTCATGCAACTCATGGAGTCAGCCTTGAGCAAGTGGCCCGCCTTACAGGGCTGTCATGAGGACAACCTAGGATAGCACCAGATCTCTAAGATTTAGAATGGAACAGCCTTATATTACATTTCCTACTCATTTTTAATTTTTTGTTGCTGTTTTAATTGTGGGGTTTTTTTTCAGTTGCTGCTCTGAAGATTATGGCCGTTTTTTAAAAAAATGGCTGCTTGGAGATTAGTCTCTCTCTGTTTTTATCATCTTTGTTCCTGCCTGCTATTATTTTTGTTGCTGTAAGTCACTGTGAGTAGTATTGAGAATAGGGAAGCAGATAATATATTTAATTAAGTAAATACAAACTAAATAAATGAATGCCCACGGCTTGATCTTTTCTACTGCTACAGAAAGACTACCACAGCTACCCATCTTGATCTGTTGCCCTTTGTCATTGTCTCTCGCCAAGGGCGAAGTCTTTGCTGTTTTGTTTGGTATCCTAGTAAACTCTTACTGGCCTTCTCCCTGGTTTGTGTGTGTGCGTGTCTATATGTTCTTATTGTAGTGTTGTGTGTGTGTGTGTGTGTGTTTAATGTTATTTTATATTTTTTAAATGTTTTAAAGTCTGTTTGCAGCCTTGAGGACCCTATCTGGGCGGAAAGACGGAACAAAAAGCTTTTTAAAATAACAACAACAACAAAACAACAACAATAATAAAAAATCAAGCACTTAGCTCTTATTTGAAAATCTAGTTATATAGGAATAGGCATTTTAGTTACATGGCTAATTGAAAGTTTTCTGTGTCCTGGTGTAAAAATAATACATTCCTAGAAACATCAGCTCTAAAAACTAAATGCTGCCCCTGCTTTCTTTGGGAGAAAGGGTCAACTGCAGGTGTGGGTGGCCCCCTCCCACTTCACCAACCTCAACAGCCATCTCTTGGAAATCCTGCCCTGCGGCATCCACCATATCACGGAGGCGGAAAATCGGGCAAAAGGGATCCGTTTGGGCATGGTACTTGCAAGACATGAGGTATGTTTTATTGATGGTGGGGAGAATGTTTCGCCTAGATGAGAGGGAGAAGAGATCCCAATATTAGGAGGAGAGGGGGAAACAGCTCCCCACATATTTAACTTAAGCCCCCCTCCCCAAGAAAACTGACACCTCAAGTATGACTGAATTGTAAGTCGGACGCAGCTGACAAAAAAAAAATCCACTTGGTGCGTTTCTCTCGCTCTGCGGCCAAATCGATCTTCCGTGTGAAATGATGATTTGGGTATCTCTGTTGATGGCTACAAATTCAGCCGCTTGCTAGATTTTTAAAAACCTGATGGTCACATGGCTGTGCGGCCACTTGACTTGCGATGCTCCCGTTAAAGGCTAGCAGCCAGCTCAGCAAAACACCCCCCACCCACCCACCCACAAAACCGGTCCAGTCTCAGCTGACCCGTCACAATTCAGATCAACTCCCAGGCCCTAACCAGCCCCCCTTTCACTCTTGTCCCATCCCTGCCTGCAGATGCTCCTCCCATCCCTCCTGGCTATCTCAGTGAATACAGGAAGCTGCCTTATCTGGAGTCAGACCCGTACTGTGCAATCCTATGCAGAGTTACTCCAGTCTAAGTCCATTGAAGTCAATGGGCTTAGACTGGAGTAACTCTCCATAGGATTGCACTGTTAAGTCTACCAAGCTCAGCTTCATCTAGTATGGCTGGCAGCAGCTCTCTGAGGTCTCAACAAGAGCTTGCCGTCGCCTCCTTCCTGGGGTCCTTGGCTTTATGCGAAGATCGCAGGGATTAATCTCGGGATCTTCCATGTGCCAAGGTGGTACTCTGCCAGACAGCCACACACCCTCAGGACTCACCAAAAGAAGTCTCAACCCCCCTCCCAAGGGCATTTCAGGGTGGAACTAGGTGAGGCAAGTTGCTAAGAGTTTGGGCTTTTTCCTAGCAAGAGAACAAAGTACTCCAAGGACACGCCATCCCTGAGCAGTTAGGGCAGGCAGACTTACTTAGTGAAGCCAAACTTGGGGTACCAGATATTGTTCTTGACCAGAAGGGTGAAGTTTTCAGCATCCTTGAGAAAAGCGGGTCTAGGAGGAATGAGAGCAAGGGGAGGGAGAAGGACAAATATAGTAGCTGCAGTTACTAGCCAGGAGTGCTTGCTATAACCTGGGGAAAATACGATTCATAGTTCCTCTTCCATCTTGATCCGGAGGAGTCAGCCATGTTAGTCTGTAGTCGCAAAATAGCAAAGAGTCCAGCACCTTTAAGACTAACCAACTTTATTGTAGCATAAGCTTTTGAGAACCACAGCTCTCTTCATCATCTGACAAAGAGAGCTGTGGTTCTTGAAAGCTTATGCTACAATACAGTTGGTTAGTCTTAAAGATGCTACTGGACTCTTTACTATCTTCCATCTTGGAATCCTCCAGGCAGAGAGGGTGGCAGAGAAGCAATACAACAAGATCTCACATCACACATTACAGACCTGACTAGCATCTAGTCCTACTAGAGGGCTACCTTGAGAAGGCAGCACTGGCCAATGGGGACAAAAGCTGAGAACCACACACCCGCCTCTCTCCAGAATCATTTAGCCTGGCCAATGGGGGTTTCCAGTTGAAAACCTCTCCTTTACAGATGTTTTAAGTGAACAACAGTCAACATTAGATTGGGGGACGACAGATAAACGCACAGAGTCTTTAGGAATGCCATCTTTTGGCCTCCTCTCCACCACCATACAAGATTCAAGATTGCTCTCAACGATCTCCACCATTTGCACTCACTTGGGCAGGATTCCATCGTCCTCCACAGGACACCATGCAAAGACCTCACAGGTTTGGATGCTGCTATTATACGGTACACATTTCCCAGTCTGAACACCTGCAGAGATATAACAAGGCCCTTACTAACACAGGCTACTTCCTTGGGAGTAAGGCCTACAGAGCTCGGTAAACTTGCTTCGATTCTACTGCACACAAAGCTCAACCCATAAATATAAACAAGCTTCTACGGTAGGCCAAGACCATCTCCATATCGCAGTGGGCTGGAGTATGACCGCTTGCAAATGGTCCTATGAGTTTCCTAAGGCCAGCAGCCCCAACAAGGTGCCCAGCAAGTGTTCTGAAGAAATGTGCAGGGCTTTTGCCCAGCGAGGCTTCTGATTGGCCACTGGCAGATCTTTAAAAACTTTGCTTTCTGATGTCACCACATCACAAGAATCTTCACTGCATGACTGAAGATAAGCTGTGTGTAGGGAAGATCTTTATAAAATTATGTTCCTTTTTTTAAAGACATCCTGTTCATCAGAACTTCTGCCTGAAATGTGCAAGAGTTTCTGTCAGCATTAGGCATAACTTCACTCCCCGATGAAGAGAGTGGTTTTGTGGTGTTGGCTACGCCTCCTGTGGCAGCTGTTTTGTGGTTGCATCCACTGTGTGTCAGAATTCTAAAGGCACCTACGGGTTCAAAAAAGTTGGGGACCCCTGCCTTAGAACAGCCCATAGCAGACTATAAAGCCCTTAGCGGACTGGGACCAGCATATCTGAGGGGACTGCCTCTCACCATATGTGCCCCGGAGGGCACTCCGATCAGCTGATAAAAACCTGTTGGTGGTCCCTGGCCCGAGGAAGGCTCACCTGGCCTTGACCAGAGCCAGGGTCTTTTTGGTCCTGGCACCAGCCTGGTGGAACTCTGTCTGCTGAAACCTGGGCTCAACAAGATATACTATCTTTTCACGAGGCCTGTAAGACAGAGATGTTCTGCCAGGCATATAGTTGAGGCTGAACTATGGGTGAACTTCCTACTGGTCTCCAGCTTGGGGGGCAGGTAGTAAATCCCCCCTCCCCGGTTTTTCCATTGGTGGGACCACTGCTGTTCTTCACCTCCTACCCCACAGAAATGTTTTATGGGGCTGGGAAAAATCGGCTGTCGTCTTAAATTGTTTTTATGACTGAACTCTTTATTTATTATTGGGTTTAATGGGAAAAAATAACGTAAATCAATTATGATGTTATCTGCTCTGAGCCAATTCGTGGGCAGAGTGGACTATAAATTTAATAAATCAAAATCAAACCAAGTCATAGCATCGATCCATCTAGACCAGGATAGACTCCTCTGACCTCCAGGGCATTAGGCAGAGCAAGATCTTTCGCAGCAGCATCTGAGATCTTTTTAACTGGAAAGGTCAAGAACTGAGCTTCCCGCATGCGAAGCAAGCGCTCAACAGCTAAGCAGCAATCCCTCCTGAATGTCTCCCCGAGAGTCAGCGGCTCACACAAGATTTGAACTGGTGACTTTCTGTCGCACAGTACTTCTGTCCCCTCCACTCCTCCCCCTTTGCATAGCCTTCCAAAATTCTAGAGTGTCAACACTCCCAGGCAAGGTTGGCTTAGTATCGCCATAAACGATCATAATTCCTACACGGCTTGCAAATGCTGTTCATTAACTGGTGTAGCAGAGAGGCTAAGAGACCAAGCCAGCAGTCAGGAAACCCCCATGTTGAGTCTCCCCTCTGCCATGAATTCCCCAGGCCATATTCTCCCAGCCTCAAAGCCTCCTCAAATTTTACAAAACTAGTGTAACGATGTGAGCGGGTGCATATTTTTCAGTCTGCCCTTCCTCCAAGGAGCTCAGGGTAGGGTGTATGATCCTCCCTGCGTCTTATCTTCAGAGCAACCTTGAGTAGTGTATTAAGCCAAGGAAAAGCAACTGGCCAAAGTCAACTAGTGAGCCTCACGGCAAAGCAAGGATTTGAATCTGGGTCTTCCCAGTGCTAGTTCACAGTCTAACTGAAGAGACTGCATGTTAAGTCCACCCCTAAGGCACTAGACAGTTTAGGCGGATGGTTAGTCTGCAGTAGAACAGCAGGAAACGAGTCCAGTGGTGCCTTAAAGACCAGAGCTTACACTCTGAAAATCTCGTTGGTGTCTAAGGTGCCACTGGACTCATATCTTGCCGCTCTAAGGCACTAGAGCTATGCTTAAAATTTATTCTGAATGTGTTTCTACTATTACAAGCGGAAAAAATGAGCCCCACTTTGTATCTAAAAAGCCAACACTTACCACTGCTGTGAGTGCCGATGTATCCTGCCGTGCAGTTATCATCATGGGAACACGTGGTTGTCTTATCTGGAAACTACAGAGGAAGGACTGTGGGTACCAAAAACCACAAAGACACTGACCCCTTCCCCCCACCCCCACCACAACAAAAGTCTTCTTCCGATGCTCTATTGCCCTTCACTTTTGAACAGCACACATGGAAGTATACACGAATAAAGTTGTGTCGGAACCGCATGGATTTTTTTTTAAATCCCACAAACAGGAGCCAAAACGGGCTTTGCAAATTGGACACACAACTGACAGCCCTGCAACAGTCACTGGCTTTATAATAGCTGCGACTCTTCCCACTTCCATCACCATAATGAATCCATCATGTACCACACGAAGTCAGAAGCTCAAATTGCTCGGCCAGAACAGAGGGCAGACAAACTCCTTGGACAGCAATAAGGACAGGATATCCTCCCGCTTTCCATACTGCGTGGCCTTGCTTGAGACCAAATGAAATCTAAAGATTTCTTATCAGGCATACCTCTGCACAGTGGTCTTGTGTCTGATTCAACGTGATGATCAGATTAGTCATAACGAAGACGGCGTTTTCACCCTAAATACAGCACGGAAGCAGTGATGAGGTCACACACAGCAAAGAGACTTGGTTACCTTTATTCCCCTATCAAAATAAGCATTATATACTTTAAAAAAAAAAAACCTGACTGCGCACCCATTGCCTGCATGCCTTTCTGCCAGTAGCTGAGTAACTGGGATATCATTGCGACATTCTAACAGCTCAGAGTAACTGTGTCAGCAACAGAATGTTGACAAACAGTGCAGTTCCTGCTAAGCTATGAAACATCAGCTTAAGTGGGAAGACATTTTTAAAGGGTTAAGGACAGGAAGAATCATGTGCTATCAGCCGGGAGGAAAACAAACAGGCTGTGGAGGTTTGGGGTTTGTGGACCAGGATGGGTCAAGAAGTGATTTGGAAAAGGAGAGAGATTTCAGCCGGCCAGTTAAATATTTGTCTAACAGCTTCTAGTTTTACTGCTAAAATGGATGCCAAATGCAGAAGCTACAATCATTACTGCATTGCAATAAAAAACAAATCTCTATCACACAGAAAGGACGATCAGCCCCCCACACACTTCATTTATGTTGCTTTATACAGCAGCAGGAGCAAACCAGAAGCGCGCAAGCTGGAAGGGCTTGCTGGCAATCAGCAGGTCAGCGCACAGATCCTGGGGACAAAGGGCAGAAACGTCTTCACATTCAACAGGCCCTAGTCACCAGGCTCCAACAGTGGACAGCAACAAGGTCTCTACGAACTGGCTCCTGGCCAAAGCAACCTCTGCTCCCCATTCGCTACTCCTTGGCTGAAGTTATGCTGAAAGTCAAATCACGGTTTAACATTCTCAGTTTCAAAACTGCAGTGCCGTAATTCTCAAGGCCGCGAAGGAAGCTTGGAAACTTTCCCCCGTTGTCTGTCCTCTCCTGTTCCATCACCCGCCTCACTTGCAAAAATGAACGATTAGCTCCTGTGATGCCAGTGCGGGGCTGATAAACACCACAAACTGACACAAAAGGGGACATTTTTACAAGAAAATTAATCCCTGCGGAAGAATGGGAGGCAGCACCCACCCTCCATAAAACCAACGCAGAGAAGGCTCTGCGAGAAGGAGGAGAACGAAGTGGGTGTCCAACACGATTTATTCCAACAGAAGCTTCCAGGAGACAGAGCTCACTTCATCCCAAATGCACCTGGAAGGAGGAGAAGAGCCCCTCCCCCACCTTCTCTCTGTAATCCTGGCTCATGCAGAAGAAATCAAAGTCAGAACAAACAGCAGGCCGTTAAACATTAAGACAGCAGCAAGCAGGAACCAGTTTAAGAAAGAAGAGGCTGTCGGCTAACCTCTAGCTAACCAGCTGTGCTGTAGATCCAGAGGAGTTAGCCGTGTTAGTCTGTAGTAGCAAAATCAAAAAGAGTCCAGTAGCACCTTTAAGACTAACCAACTTTATTGTAGCATAAGCTTTCGAGAATCACAGTTCTCTTTGTCAGATGCATGGAGGGCAAGAAGAAACTGTGCAGTGCTGTGCGTCTGGGTGTGTGTGGCTCATAGTACAGACCCTTCTCCAAGTCACCCAACAGTCTCTTGTACTCATTAATCGACTGGAGAAGAAAAAGTCTCTCCAAACCACTCTCTGCATCTCATACCAGGAGGCTTCTCTACTGCCAAAAGGAATCCCACAGAGGGCTATTCTATACTCCCTCAGGGTATGCATTTTCTTAATACACATTAAGAGCTCGATATCCCTTAATGTCTACTTGCAATAAATCCAGGGTGACCCAGCAGCTAGAGTGTCGAACTAGGTAAAAGGTAAAGGTAATCCCTGGTGCAAGCACCGAGTCATTACTGACCCATGCAGAGACGTCGCATCACAACGTTTTCTTGGCAGACTTTTTGTTATGGGGTGGTTTGCCATTGCCTTCCCCAGTCATCTACACTTTACCCCCAGGAACCTGGGTACTCATTTTACTGACCTCGGAAGGATGGAAGGCTGAGTCAACCTTGAGCTGGTTACCTGAACCCAGCTTCCACCAGGATCGATAACTCAGGTCGTGAGCAGAGCTTGGGCTGCAGTACTGGAGCTTACCACTCTGTCTACTACAGAGCTCACTCATTGGGTAACCTTGGACCAATCACTGTCACCAGAGCTCACTCACTGGGTAACCTTGGACCAATCACTGTCATCCTATCTACTTTGCAGGGTTGTTGTGATACTTAAAAAGGCAGGATTAAAACATAACAAGCAAGAAAAATTTCAAAGCAAAAAAGAACCAGATAGGAAAGCTGCAACTGACTTTCTGTCCATGGGCCACAAGGCAGTGCGTTGGCACAGAGAAGCCAGAAAACATGCCCCTAAGAAGCATACCTGGGGAGGAATCACGTAGTCTGCCACATCCCAGACCCGGAGGCCCAGCTTCGAGGTGTTGGTCACAGCGACTCCTTTCACCTTTGTGGTTACTGAACTCACTACCGAATCTGTTTCCTGATAACCTTTTTCCCACACAAACACCCAACTGCAAAGAAAAGAAGGAAGGAGAAAAGAAAAATTAATGTCACAGAGCCCCTGTTTTAAAACAAAGGGGAAAGAAACTGGCCCTCACTGGGTCTGCGCTAGTCACTCTGAGACCACAACACAACAAGCCAAAGTTTTATGCTTCAAGGGCAATGTAGGGTGGGATGGGACTGGCCACTGATCTTACAGGGTAAAAAGTCCTTGTAGGTCCGTCTTGGCTTGGTTCACTGAGTCACCACCAGACAGGACTCCTCTGGGTAGACCCAAACGGCAAAACACAAACTGCAGTTCCCCCAGAGGTTCAAACAGATAGCCTGTATGCTAGTTCACAATTATTGAAATGTTTATGTGTTAAAGTGAAACAGTGCGTAAAGTGTTAATGGTGCATACATTCACATATAACAATCGTCGCTAACTGAATAAATAACAATAAATAGATCTCCATTAAGTTCCAATGAATACAATCCAATAAATACAATCCAAAATCTGTTCATACAAATAGAAATCCAACTGGTGGAGAGTCCTAAGATTGTTCAATGAACAGTCCACTCCAACAGGGCCAGACTGGTAAGTATCCAAGTCTAAATCAGTAAGTATCCAGGTATTTCAAAAGCAATTTGCTAACCACTGATACGGTCTATTTTCCAGGTTGTTATAACTGCATGGAATCCAAAGGAAAGCAGTTATGAAGCACTTAAATGAAAGCAACAATGTATCCAATAGCCAAAGGGTTTTACCAGCATTGGCTCGTTAAATTTATCCAATATGGCAGTCAATTATTGTATTTCATGGGAACACTAAGTGTTGTTATTTTGAGGCCTATGAAGAAGTTTATTATTTATTTATGTCATTTATAGTCTGCCTTTCTCACTGAGACTAAGGCGGATTACATAGTGTGAGACTAGTACAATCAGTGTCAAGGACATTTCCATACAACGTCAAGAGCATTTCCACAGACAATTCCATAGGATAAATAAATACAAGTTTACAAAGACATAGCATTAGCAAGGATCCAATACAGAGTTGAAGAATTGCTGAAATAGAATATAAGCAATTCTAGGGCTGGCATTAGACCACATGAAGCACAGGTAGTATATTTATACGAAACGGGATTGGTTTTTTCAAAACCCGTTGGCTGTTGGCTATTTTGGATTGTATTTATTGGAACTTAATGGAGATCTATTTATTGTATTTATTGTTATTTATTCAGTTAGTGATGATTGTTATATCGTGTGAATGTATGCACCGTTAACATTTTATGCACTGTTGCACTTTATCCCATAAATTTTAAAATATAAACATTTAAACCATTGTGAAATAGCATATAGGCTATCTATTTGAACCTCTGGGGGAATTTCAGTTTGTGGTTTGCCATTTGGTTCCTTCACCAGCAACTCTGGCCCCACAACCTGTTGGTAAGCTTACGCACCTTGTTGCTGTTACTGGCTGCGTCAGAACTGAGCAGTCCCTGCAGTGCTGGCCTGTAGCACAACTCGACTTGCTCCTGGCCACTGTAACTTCCCAGTCTACCCCTCTCCCCAGCCCAGGTCAGAACTGTCGTGTTAACCCAGCCCCTGTTTAGGCCTTCCCCCATCCCCCCCCAATCCACATTCCCTTAATTTTATATTAAGGTCAGCCAACAACCTGGGCCATTCAACCGTACTGCTTGTCTTGGCTCAGAACCAGGCAAGACTTCAGAGCACAGGACCGTTTCACAGCTGGGGCAAGCCAGTTCGGCAACTTATCTCCAGTTCTGCTTTCTTATATCTAGAGTATCCTTTACTCCCAACGTCTTTTGGCCATGGGGCATTTATCCAACACACCCTGCTGCGTTCTGAACAAGTAAAAAAATACTCCCCCCTCTCTCCCCAATTCTGCATTTCCATAACCAGATACACTAGGAAGCAGTAGAACTATTTCCGACCACTTAAAGGAGCCTGGTAGAGAGGTGAAGTCAGGGTCCTCGGAATCTTATTTATTTATTTTACTTATATCCCGCCCTCCCCATTAATGGACTCAGGGCAGCTTCCTCCTGTGCCTTGAAGAGACACACATCTGGCAGCTGTTCAACATGCACAGCTTTGGCGACACAGATCACCGTTTAAATGTTATCTTTAATTTAATTTTACGTGTTATTTATAGCCCACTTTTCTCTCTGAGACTCAAGGTGGATTACACAGTGTAAGCCAATATGATCAATGGCTGGGGCATTCCATAAACAACACCCTAGGGTATGGAGTGCAGAAATTTGAAAACAAGTTGAAATCCGATAGAGAGCTGAAACAAAAAATAAGCAATTTAACACAACATATTAAATGATGTGGAAACCACCCGGTAGGAGCATACTTGCAGCCACAGGCAGTACCAGTACACAGTAGTATACAGTCCCTGTCTCTTTAACCAAAGCCTCTCTCTCTCTCTGAATAGCAGACATGACCTTTTAAAGGATACACAGGAGTCCTGAAGGCACATGGCTCCATTTGAGCTTTCAGGCTACAGAGTGGTTCCTCCCTCCTTCCACTTTTAAGGAAGAGAAGGGTGTTTCCTGTTTATTTTGCCATTACAAAAACTGATCCTTCCTCCTAGGAACTCAGAGCAATATACATGGTTCTTCCAATCTCCATCTTGTCCTCCACACTAACCCTGTGAGGTGGGCCAGAATGAGAGTTGCTGGCTAACGATAATCAAGTTACCTTTATGGCTAAGAGGAAATGTGAGTCCAGTTCTTCCCAGCTGGTCCAACCACTCCACCACATTGACTCACCTGCTGTCACCACCACATACACACACCCCTTGCCCTAAGAGCCGAACCTTGGGTTGCCAGCTCAAGGTTGGGAAATTCCTGGAGATTTTGGTTGTGATACCCAGAGAACGTGGGATTTGGGGTGGGGTATAATATCCAAGCGTCCACTCCAAAAGAGTCTCTATTCTCCAAAACTGCCATTTTCTCCTGGGCAAGTGACTTCTGTGGCCTGGAGATCAAAGGTAATTCCAGGAGATCTCCAGCTGCCACCTGGAGGATGGCAATCCTGACAAACTACTTATTTAGCATAGCGTTATCCTGTTTCCAACAGAGGATAGAGCAGCAGCCAGATGCAGAAAGCAACACACACACACACAAATGCCTTCAACATCTGGATAGTTTCAGGTGGGCGGCCATGTTGGGCTTCAGTAGAACAGCAGGATTTGAGTCCAGGGGCATCTTAAAGACCAAGATTTTCAGGGTAGGACCTTTCGAGAGTCAAAGCTGTTATCTGAAGAAGATCCAGAGGAGTTAGGCATGTTAGTCTGTAGTAGCAAAATAGTAAAGAATCCAGTAGCACCTTTAAGACTAACCAACCTTATTGCAGCATAAGCTTTCAAGAGCCACAAGCTCTCTTCGTCAGATGCATTGTCAGCTTTTGAGAACCACAGCTTTCTTCATCAGATGCATCTGAGGAAGAGAGCTGTGACTCTCGAAAGCTTAAGCTACAATAAAGTTGGTTAGTCTTAAAGGTGCTACCGGACTCTTTACTATCTACAGGGCGCTCTGCCTCTGTAAGCTCATACCCTGAAAATCTTGTTCGTCTCTAAGATGCCACTGGACTCGAACCTTGTGAAACATCTGGCATTCAAAAGCAGGGCCACGCTGCGTTCACACGGATTGGATAATACGCTTTGGCAATCGTGTGCGCCACAGGGGAGAAAAACCCGACTTGCAATCCACGGCTGAAGCGCAGGGAAAGCGCACCTGCCCAACGCGTGTGAAAGCGAACGGCCAAGGCGAACCCTCTCCACGCCGGGGCGAACGAGGCGCGCGTTCAGACGGCCGCCCTCCTTACCCGATCACGTAGGCCAAGATGGCCAGCTGGACCAGCCTGTTCATCAGCCCCACTTTGCGGCTCCTGATCAGCACGATCCGCGGCGTGTCGTACTCGAAAAGGAAGCCGCGCAGGCCCTCGCAGCAGCACCCCGGAGCTGCCATGGCTCGCCGGCCGCCGGAGGGAAGGAGAGCCCCGAGTCAGGCGCCGGCGGGCCCGGCTCTTCCCGGCTCCCTTCCCACGCGTGGCGAGCGCCAAAGCGGAGCCCCGGAGCGCGGCTCCCTCGCAAGCCCCTCCCGCTTCCCGGGCAGAGTCCCGCAATGGCCCGCCTGTCCCGGCCGGTTCCTCGGACTTTCGCTTTGTTGCGCTGTCGTCACTGCAAAGTCCCGAGTTTTAAACGATTGGATCCCGGGCGAGGGGATAACCCCGCCCAAGGGAGACGGGGAACCTCCTCGGGCCGGCGGAGGCGGCCCGCTGCAACTCTGAAGCCGGCTGCGCGCTGGACGAAGAAAACATCCGGAGCCTCTTCCCTTGAAAGCAAAATCAAAAAGAGTCCAGTAGCACCTTTAAGACTAACCAATTTTATTTTATTGTAGCATAAGCTTTCGAGAATCAAGTTCAGGCATCTGACGAAGAGAACTTGATTCTCGAAAGCTTATGCTACAATAAAATAAAATTGGTTAGTCTTAAAGGTGCTACTGGACTCTTTTTGATTTTGCTACTACAGACTAACACGGCTAACTCCTCTGGACCCTTGAAAGCAAGTGGCAGTTCTGGAGCAGAGACAGCTCAAAGGAAAAGTACAAGGCGAGATTGCTGCCAGTGAGCTGGTTTGCAGCAGGGCTTTTTTTTCTGGGAAAAGAGGTGGTGGAACTCAGTGGGTTGCCAGCACAGGGGGCAACTCTTGGTGGGAAGTGGTGCCCCTGGTACCACATGCATGTGTGTAAAGTGCATGCAGGCTCCCAGGACAGCACAATGATGTCCCTGTGGGTCAGCTGGAACAAGGGGGGAGTTATTTAAAGTTTAAATCCCCCTCGGTGAAAATGGTCACATGGCTGGTGGCCCCGCCCCCTGATCTCCAGACAGAGGGGAGTTTAGATGGGGGAGGGGCACCAGCCATGTGACCATTTTCAAGAGGTGTGGGAATTCCCCACTGCATTCCAGATGAAAAAAAGCCCTGGTTTGCAACTTTGGGACAATGGATCCTCCGGGGTTGAATCGAGACATAGGATTTTTCTCGTGTTACAGTTGCAAATTTTGCGCTAATTGAAATGAAATCGTGCCTTCAAGTCATAGTTGACTTATGGCGACCCCTGGTGGGGTTTTCATGGCAACAAACTGAGGTGGTTTGCCATTGCCTGCCTCTACAACCATGGTCTTTGTTGGAGGTCTCCCATCCAATTTCTAACCAAGGCTGACCCTGCTTAGCTTCTGAGATCATGCTTACCTGGGCTATCCAGGTTTATCCAGGCCAGTCACTTACTCTCAACCTAACCTACCTCACAGGGTTGTAATGAGGATAAAATAGAGGACAGGAGAACAGTATAAGCTTCACTGGGTTCCCACTGGAGAGAAAGGCAGGGTATAAATCAAATAAATAAATAAAATCAGTGGCATGTTACCAAGCTGCAACCAATTTCCATGGTCTACATATGTGCCTTCTTTCTGTCCAATGCTGACCCTGCTTAGCTTCTGAGATCTGACAAGTTCAGGCTCACCTGGACAATCCAGGTGACTCTCTAATTTGCAATACCACTCCCACCCTCTGCCTGGATTATAAGGACTCCTTCCTTTTTTCACTCCTATCTGGCGAAGGGAGCTCTGGCTTTCAAAGGTCATACCCTGGAAATCGTTGGCCTTTAAGGTGCTGTTGGACCAGAATCTTGCTCTTCTATTGCCTTTGGTGGAGCTTGATCCCAGGAGTGTGTGTGCAAGATTAAGCCAAAATCAGGTTAAAAGGGGGGGGGAGTCATTTTCAGGCATGACATACAGAGTTATAACAGGCACCCCCTCTGAGGAGGGGTAATTCAGTCATGTCTCTGCATTGGATCCAGTTACATCAGAAGCAGACACACAGCCGAATCAGATGAGGGGTGTTCAGCAGATAGCTTCATTTTCAGGGTCACAGGAGTCAATGATTATTTAATGTGGGAAGGGGCACATAGATTTGGAAGGTCTGCAATGCTAGATTTTGACTCCAAAGATTTGGAGTCCATGTTCAGCAGCTGTCTTGTGAGGCAAATGCTACATACATCTACCTGCTGGGATAATAGTAAAGATTCCAGTAGCACCTTTAAAACTAACCAACTTTATTGTAGCATAAGCTTTTGAGAACCACAGCTCTCTTCGTCAGATGCATAACCAACTTTATGGAAGCACAAGCTTTCGAGAACCACAGCTCTCTTCATCAGATGCATCGTCAGCTTTCGAGAACCACAGCTCTCTTCATCAGATGCATCGTCAGCTTTCAAGAACCACAGCTCTCTTTGTCAGATGCATCTGACAAAGAGAGCTGTGGTTCTCAAAAGCTTATGCTACCATAAAGTTGGTTAGTCTTAAAGGTGCTACTGTACTCTTTACTATTTTGCAACTACAGACTAACACAGCTAACTCCTCTGGATCTGTGCTGCTGAGATACGGTTCTGTTGTTAGATTTTGGCCTGTAAACAAAGGGTCAAACTAGACAATGCAGGTTCCACAAAGCCGCACAGCAGCTGTGGGGAATGGCTGTTAAAAAATAAAGGAGAGGTCAAAGGTGGCAAGGGAAGGAAGAACCCCTGCCTTCCCCCCCCAAGCTGTTTCCCTGTGTCAAAATAGCAAGGGGGAGAGGCAGGTATTTCCCTGTTTTTACTGCTCCAGGTACACAGAATACTCCATGTGGAGCAGCAAAACTAGATTTCCCTGCTTGCTGATTTGGAAAACGGCTTTAAGGGGGAGGGAGGAGCCCTTCCTCTCCCTGTGGTGCCGTTCTCAGGCCATTTGGGCTGTCCTTTCTTTTTTAACAGCCATTCCTCACAGCTGCTGTGTGCCTTCAGGGAACCTGAGCCGGGTCTGGGGAACCTGGGCCCAGTGATTTTAAAACCTGCACATCTTGTTTAACCCAAAGCTAGCACCTCGTCTTCAAATTCCAGCTGGGCTGTGAAGTTCTTCCTGGTGAGAGGCAGTGAACAAGTGACCGTTTCCCTCCCTGACACACTTTACAGGTTTGTTGTAAGGATAACATGAGATAACTCTCTGTACATCAAATGGAGCCATGTGGAAGAAGGAACGCAGCGTGAGGCACTCCAGCAGGGTAGCCGTGTTCTTCTTTTGCAGCCCAGGCACAAAACGTTTTGTGGTATCTTTGCCGATTCATGACCAGTTTAGAGTGGTCCATACTCTCAGATGAGATGTTTTTCTCTTTTCATTGGGTTGTTGTGGTGATAATTCTATTTCAATATTTTTTTCCTCTTCTTTTCTCCTCTATGGGGACCCCAAACCGCTTACATCATTCTGCCTTCCTCCATTTTATCCTGATAACAACCACCCTGTGAGGTAGGTTACACCGAATGACAGGTCCAAGGTCACCAGTGAGTTCTGTGGCAGAGTGGGGCTTTAAACCTGGGTCTCCCAGATCGTAGTCTGACACTAACTACTACACTACACTGTGTAAACCTGAGCATTCAATAAAAAAAGAGCAAGAGTCTTATAGGTGCTATTGGACTCTTGCTCTTTTCTGCTGCTACAGACAGACTGACATGCCTACCCACCTTGATCCATTTCATAAGAGTTATTTGCTCTGCAATCCCGTGCATGCTTCCTTGGGAGTAATCCCCATTGTACTGAGTAGTAATTACTTCCAAGCAACCATGTTACAGGAGTAGACTGCATGCTAGTTCAGGACCAGATGTGTGATGCTTCATCAAGGTCTGTCTTGCAAAGAAAGAAGGTTTTAGAGAGAGTTTTTCAAAACAGGGCACATGTTTAGGATACATAAGTATATTTTTAAAAAGCAGAAATGCAGAATGTATGGATTGATTAAAGATAGTATATTCTACTACAGAACCTGTATTATCATATGAACCCAGAGAAGCAGTAAACTAACACAAAATGTATCAAAAATGGAAAATTAAAAATATCAAATGAACAATAATTCCATAAACATCCAACCTATGTTCATGTCAGTGCAGAAACACCAGTTCTTGTTATAGCTGCTTGTTATAGTCTGCCAGAATCTGTGAACTGGAAGACAGTATGACCCCCCCCCAGCCCCCAACACCATCAGTGGACCACATTGATTAACACAGACATGTGCAGGCAGACCATCTAGTCAGTTAAACTCACTGAGGACTAGTATCTTCTGAAGCTGCATCAACAGTACAACCGAATAAGAAAATGGTAGAGGTGACTGGCATTTTATACCCACTGCCGTGCACAGCCCATTTCAAATTGTTCCATGTGGCAGCTGCACACGGTGCGCTGTTTGCAGACAGCATCCTACCACACGGACTGGGTGACCCACTGCAAGCATTCGAACAACAAATGGTCTGCAATGAAATGCAAAATTGTCTAACCGATACAAGAACATGAAAGCAGCCAGGCTGGATCAAACCAACAGTCCATCTAGCCCAGCATCCTGTTTTAGGCAGTGCTCACCAGATGACCTCAGAAGCAGGGTACACAAAGCACAGGAGCAAGGAGGCACAATCCTCCTTGTTGTTGCATCTTACTGCTGGTATTCAGGTTACTGCCTCTGAACATGGAGGCTCCGCTTGGTGATGGTGGTTAATGGCCCGATTGTCCGCTCCGTGAATTTACTGAATCTGCATTAAACTAGTAGCCGTTGGCAGTGAGTTCCATAAGCTAATTTCTCTTTGAGTGAAGTACTTCCTTTTCTCTGGCCTTGTGTATGCTGCGGACTGCCATCCTTATAAAGCAGGTACAGACAACTGCCAGAGCCTTAGCTAAATGCATGCGTGCCCCAAAGGCCTCTGTGGATGAGCTGCACCATGAACCTGCAGGCAAGCTGTTTAGAGGGAAGGGATCCAGACCTTCCTTCTCTGCCCAATTCATCTTAAGTGGCCTGGTAGCAAAACTAGCTGCAGAGCAAGGAACAATAGAAAGTGATCTCCATAGTCTCTCTCCATAGCCTTCCGCTCAGATCAGATAAAATGTTTCTGCACAAATGTAATTCAGTTAAATATGCATTATAGGACCGTCTGGAAATGTGATGGATTATACTGCAGCAAAGAACCGATTCCAGGAATTAAACACCCGTCTGCCTGGTGCTTGCTGCTTACAGATTTTCCTTTCCTTCTCCCAAGGAACTTTTTTTTTTTTAACAGCGGGGCTATTGGGACAGAACAACCCAAACCGCTGAAAGCAAAAGGCCCAAAGAGACAGATAGTTTCCCAGAAGACTCCGCCAGCCAAGATGCTCAGGATCAGCAAGATACCATTTTCTCACAGCATTGTTTGTTTTTGAGATAGATTGCCGAAAGGAGCGGGCTGGGGGGGAGCCCATGCCAGATCTCAGTATCTAGTTGCTTTCTTGCCATTTGCTGGAAGAGTCTGAGCTGAGCATGCCGATCATCAGCACTGGCATTTATGACCCAAAAGCAAAGCCAACTCCACAATAAAGCAGATTTATTCTCCTGAAAAGAGAACTAGGACCAGCCCACCAGCCGCATCTTCTCGTTTTCTTTTGCAGAGCTTTGCAAATTACCTGGGGATGCTCGTGCAGGATTTTATGTGTGATCCTCAGTTCATGTGCAGGCTGTTCTTGCTTGGTGCACATGCATGCCGCTTCACAGGAGCTCCCTTTGTGTGATTGTATCTTCAAGAGAGCCAGTTTGGTATAGTGGTTAAGAGCGGCAGGACTCTAATCTGGAGAGCCAGGTTTGATTCCCCACTCCTCCGCTTGAAGCCAGCTGGGTGACCTTGGGTCAGACACAGCTCTTTCAGAGTTCTCTCAGCCCCACCCACCTCACAGGGTGTTTTGTTGGGGGGATAATAATAGCATACTTTGTAAACTGCTCTGAGTGGGCATTAAGTTGTCCTGAAGGGTGGTATATAAATTGAATGTTGTTGTTGTTATTATTAAGTGAAGCCAGCTCTGGTTTCGCTGTGAGGCTCCTTTGACTTGCCAATTTAAGGTGTGAGAAACTGTCAAGATCTGCATTTCAGTGAATGGATGTGGAAATGGGAAAAACTGGGCTCCTTTTAGCAGTTGAGGAGGAACTGATATTGAATGCGTAAATGTACTCAAGGGAGAAAACTGAAGTGTGACTGTGCGAGTGAGTGTATGGGAAGTGGGAGGGGGTCACATGAAATGAGGTTCATTTGAGCGTGTAGAGAGAACTGGCAGCCACCTCATTTCAGTTTCAACCAGGTAGGAATGAGAAGCAAGCCTTGAATGGTTGGGTGGGAATGAGCAGATCACATGACCTCTGGAGGGGCGGGGTTCCTGGAAGATGAGTGAGTGGTGCCTCCCACTGAGTTAATAGTCAAGAGACCGCCCTCCCGTCTCGATTATGGTCGCAAAGGCAACATACACAGGCCAGCCATAGACAAGGAGATAGTCTCTGCGTATTCAGGGGACCCCCCCCCCCAAATATACAAATATGACTTTGTGAATGGGTCAGAAGAAAATGAAATCTTCCAAAATAAGTTTGGAATAAGAGCCCCATGGTGCAGAGTGTTAAGCTGCAGTACTGCAGCCCAAGCTCTGTTCATAACCTGAGTTCAATCCTGGTGGAAGCCGGGTTCAGGTAGCCAGCTCAAGGTTGACTCAGCCTTCCATCCTTCCAAGGTCGGTAAAATGAGCACCCAGTTCCCTGGGGGTAAAGTGTAGATGACTGAGGAAGGCAATGGCAAACCACCCTGTAAAAAGTCTGCCAAGAAAAAGTTGTGATGCGACGTCCTCCCATGGGTCAGTAATGACTCGGTGCTTGCACAGGGGACTACCGTTACCTTTACCTAAGTTTGGAATATGCTCCAGGAGGCATGGAATGCTGAGAGTAAACAAAGCAGAGCATCGGGGAAGGGAGTCCCTGAGTGTTTACAGACTTCTGGCAGTGACAGATTTTTGGGGTAGGAGGTTTTCCAAATTATTCCCCTCTCCCACGTTACCTTGCAGGCCCCAACACTTCTATTCCTCACCCCAGCATGTGCTGAGGCCATAGTGTGGAGAGTCTCCCTGGGAAGTTATTTCTTCCTTTTGAAACCAGCATACTTGCCGTCCTCGCTGGGAAAGGCCTCTCTGATTTTCCAGCGGCAGCAGTTTGGGAGGACAGCCAGTTTTTCTAGGTCGCAGCCCTCTCCAAAGCGCCAGCGAATGTACTGCTTGTATGAGCAATGCCGGAGCTGCCTGTTGAGAGTCTCTGCTTTCAGGTCCAGCAAGGGGTCTTCGTAGAGAAGGATAAACTCCAGTGTTGATCTAGAAAGGACCAGCTGCTCGAACAACGCAGAACCTGTGATGCACGCCCCATCCTTCTTCCGGCAGCAAAGCTGCTCCCAGTGTGGCTGCGCTGGGCGACATTTTCCACAGCAACACCAAGACGGACGCTCGTGGCAGAAAGTCGTGTCCTCTTTCTTTTGCAGGGGCTGCAGCTCTTGGGCATTTCCGAGAGAGGCGGCTTCATCCGGTCGTTGTGGTGGGAGTTTGGCCACGCGCATGAAATCGCCCTTCCGTCTCTGCAGTTGGAAGACATACAGTGTATACGTTATGAAATGGCTGAGTTCTAGCTGCTGCACACCATGCAGGGAAATTGTCTTGGCCCTAAAATTATTACCCCCAAAGCAGGTAATACTATTAGCCCGAAACAGGGAAGCCTTCCCTGATTCCCAGGAACAACTTAGAGCCAGTTTGGTGTAGTGGTTAAGAGCGGCAGGACTCTAATCTGGAGAACCGGGTTTGGTTCCTCATTTCTCTGCTTGAAGCCACCTGGGTGACCTTGGGTCAGTCACAGCTTCTCAGAGCTCTGTCAGCCCCACCCATCTTGCAGGGTGATTGTTGTGAGGATAATAATAACACATTTTGTAAACCACTCTGAGTGGTTGTTGTTGTTGTTTTATTCTCCTCTCCTGCCAAGAAAGCAGCCCTTCAGCCCTCCTGAGAACATGTTCTGATGGAATGGATTCCGCTTCCTTGCAAGTGGAATCCAGGCTTGCTCCTTTGCATACAGGTACAGCCCCTGCATCCAAAGCTATACCATCCCAGAACCACACTGGCTCTACAGCTCCAATGGGCTGATCTTGTAAACGGCAACCACAGTGCTGATCAAAAGGGATTTAAACCCGTGGCTAGGAGAGGCAGCAACTGTGCTCCAAAGCAAACCTTCAAGAGCCTGAGCAATGAAAGGGTAGAGGGAGAAAAGGAAGCGAGGGGACGGAATCCCAAAAGAGATGAGCCAGTGAGAGACATCACCACCTCTAGTAGTTTTCTGCTGAGCAGCTGGGATCACCTCATTGCCGGGACCCTCCTCCTCCAGTAGGACAGTTAGGGTTCCCGGGTGCCCACCAGTGGCAAACAAACTCCCAGGGATTTGCCCCCTTGCTGAAGGCGGAAGGGAGCAAGCTCCCAGAGCTTGCCCGCCATCAGCAGGCACTTCAGGAGTGCACGCCGCACGCCCACTGCCACCTGGCCGCGGGAACATTCCCGCGCTTCATTTGGGGCTGATTTGGGGCCCAAACAGGCTGGATTGTCCCCGCGCGGAGCACGGATGCGCTCTTGCATCCAGTGCAATGACATCACTCATGGAAGTGATGTTGCCATGCACAGGTATCCTGATATTTGTATATTTTCTAACCGAAGTTTCTTTTAACCTGTATACTCTATACCAGATAATATTTTGTTTTGTAAACGTGAATCTGGTCATTGACCGTAATAAAACTTACTGTACTGTACTGACTGGGCAGTGTGGAAGACCTCTGCCTGAGACCGTGGAAAGCCACTGCCCATCTGACCTTGATGGTCTGATATCGGGTAAGGCAAGCTTCATCAATCCGTGATTCTAACATGGTTCAAATTCAGCACATACACATACAGAAGAAAGATCTCAACTCACGGGAATAATCTCGCCTTTAATTTTCTGTAAACTTGTCGTCAACCGTTTGTCGATCATAACAATGTGCGGCTCATCAACATAGGCCAAGTACAACAGAGTCTGTCGAGCAAAAGAGACAAAGAAACTTGAGAGCTGAGTCTGTGGGAATGTACTTAGTATATTAGATAGTATAGTATATTAGAACATAGTATATTAGAACATCGAGACTGCCAGCAGATTAAATGTTGCTTCTCTGACAGTGTAGCACCTTTCAAAACAATAATTTAACAATATATTACTGAGTTATTGGCAAGATCCGAAATCTTCTTCCCAACTGCATTTTATGCCCACTGGAGCTTCTGTACGTCCTTCAGGTGCAGCCCCATGTAAAATACATTGCAGTAGTCTAGCCTAGATGTGATTAGGGCATGGATAACTTTGCCTCTTACCCATCTGGGTCCTGGCACTGTCTCACATTTCTTCCTGTAATAATATTCCTTCACAGGGTTTGATTTGAAGCAAGGAAATGTATACGAAGTGATAAGGAAATCCACAGCTAATTGAGCCTGGGAATAAACATTGAAAGAGGGGAATGGTTCAGCTTTTTGAATGAATTTTCTCTCCAGAAATCATCCCTTCCCACCTTAAAAATGACAGGATATAAAACTTTTTCTTACCAGGCCGAAATAGGAAAGTGCTGAACCTATATATACCAGCAGCTCAAAGAAGTTAAATTGTCCTGCCTTTGGGAAATGCAAAAGAGAAATTAATTCTAAAGAGAGACGAAAAGAAGGGAAAGAGTTCATCCTTTCCATTTTGTGAGGAGTCAGGCCAACTGCCAGAAATGTGGTTGTGAAAGGAAATTCACACATTACCGTCTACATTGGCTGGGTCTGGGCTTCCCACTATGAGGGAAGATGCCTCAGTGCGTGTTCGTCAAGTCTAGACAGATGCAATGTTAGCTGGGAAGCGTAGTTTAAAAAGACAGAGCTGGCAGAGATCGCTCTTCAGAGGGTTTGTCAATTTCACCTCTCCAGTCTAAAATTGTGTGGGATCGCAACCAGAGGGCAGCAAGGAATGGAAATGGACTGCCTTCCAGAGACAGGCTTGGACCTGGAAAGGTTATAAGGGGCTGAAGTTTCCTTCTGGCATTTCACAGCCCCTTCACACAGCTCCAGTGTATAGCAAAGCCTTTGCCCTCCCGCCAGCTCTGCCTTTTTAAACTACCCTTCCCGGCTAACACTGCATCTCCTGACATATGTTCTTCACGTGTCAGATGTCTGGTGCAGAGATAGACTCTGTTAGATGTGAGTTGCAGGTACTCTTCAATCCCCAGGCATGCAGGGCCCAATTCCAATTGCAACCATGGTGAGAAGGGGATATGGTCTCATTCTACTAATCTTTCAGACCTAAAACAGTCCCAGGGGGCAAGGATTTCCCCAACAGGGCAAATAGCTCCTCAGGACACTTTCAGGTCAGACAAATAGTGGGGAAGGGGCGGAAGCCTCTTCTTGCCACGTGCTATGGCCATGGTTCAAACTGGACACTGCATGTACAGGAATTAAGGAGAACCCACAACTCTTATCTGACATAAAATCGTAGCCGGCAATCCAGACACAACCTGGCCGTTTCCACACGGCTCCCTGCTGCTCGTAACAACCCGGAAGATTGCACAAAAAATGCGGAAGATCGCGTTTTCTCACACAAGATTTGCACGATCTTCCGCGTTTTTTGTGCGATCTTCCGGGTTGTTACGAGCAGCGGGGAGCCATGTGGAAATGGCCCCTGTGTGCACCATAATGTGTGAATGGCCTTCAGGGGTGGGGATATTGTAAGTGACTGCAAAACAGCCGAAATCATGTTTAATATAAAGGTTTATCAGAAATGAAACAAATATTTAGTGATCAGTTGATTGTCGTTCACCATATTGCCTCTGTATGCATTAGCCACAGAATTCTGGAACAAGAACAGTGGGGCAGGATACAAGCCAAGTGTGTTTTCTCATATCTCTGTAAGTAAATGGGCTACATACTGAACTGAGGGCCAAGCTAGAAGTGACGAATTACACTTGAATGGCAAGTGAACAGACTCACATGTATTCCTCCCTGTCCACTTGCACTCTACGTGATCAAGTGGAGTGCAAGTGGAGTGCAAGTGAACAGGGAGGAATACATGTGAGTCTGTTCACTTGCCATTCAAGTGTAATTTGTCACTTCTAGCTTGGCCGTCTGTGTTTGTTTCTCACAATCTGAAATTACTGGCCAAGAAGGAAAAGGAGATTGCCGTTACCGTGCCAAAGACGAGGATGTCGAAGCGTATGCCGTAAGCTTTGATCAGAGTCCTCTCTTCCTTCCCGTTGGCCTGCTTGTAGTACTTTGCAAACCTGTAAGGACCAAAATAACCCCTCTGGCTTAACAAGGGAACACAATATTCAGTCTCCATGAGGCGGGGGCTTGCCTAGATTCCTACAAGCTGAAAGATCTTATCTTTCGCACAATTCACGCATGCAGAGCGTGGGTCTCTGCTATGCTTAGTATGTAGAAGACGCTGCCCAACGTGTGAATGAACCGCTCCAATTGAGACTTTAGGAGGGGCAAGGAGTGGATTTCCAATGGCAAATGCTTCTTCATATTAAAAGAAACCCGCACGAGTAGAAAACTTAGCAGAGTAGGGAGAAAGGTTCTACCTCCTCTCTTTGCTTGGTTTGCTGGTTTTCTATTGGCAGGATCTTTTCTTTTTTTTTTTTACACAGGGGAGCATTCCAAAATGTGACGTTCCCTGATGCTGCACCAGCAGCTTAAAGTGGCACATACCATTCCACCCTTGCAAGCATAACCCAGGCCGTGATCCTAAATGGGGAACTCTTTTTGATGATTGTAATGGAAAGGCCTGAATTTTGTAATTCGGTCTTCCTTTCACTTTACTGCAGCCTGTGGTGAGTCATTTGGCTGGTGACCACAGCACGTTGATCCTTGTGTGATGCACTTTGGTCTCCTGTTCCATGATCTCCAGCCGGGGCCTGTTTTACCAGCTAGCATGTGGCTGAACCTGTTGTGCCAATGCTTCCCTGTAGAGTGATATTCCCTGTGTTAAATCCGTATTCTCCAGCATAAGCAACTCATGTTAATGATGGCTTGGAACAAGGGTCCCCAATCGTTTCAAGCCCACGGGCGCCGTTGGAACTCTGACACAGGATGCAGAGGAGTTAGCCGTGTTAGTCTGTGGTAGCAAAATCAAAAAGAGTTCTGTAGCAACTTTAAGACTAACCAATTTTATTGTAGCATAAGCTTTCGAGAATCAAGTTCTCTTCGTCAGATGCATGGTACAGAAACTGGTCAAATATAGAAGAGGAGGGGGGAGGAGGGGAGGAGGGAGAAGATGCAATTGGGGGGGAGAGAGGGAGGGTGCAACCAAAACATTCTTTTGCTAGTAAATGTAAACATCTCCTTTTGGCGTGGGGATCAGTTGGCTTGTGTGTGGCTTCAAAGGCGTTTGCCATGTTAGTTTGTAGCAGTAAAACAGCTAGACCATTCAATTCCAATGCAGTATAAGCCTTCGATAAGCCTTATAAAGATGTTAATATCGAGTTTTAGAGAGGTGCAAACAGCCCCATAGAAGCCGATGTCATGCCTTTCAGCTTGACTTCAGGAAAAATGTTACGACTAGGGGTGTGCAAGCCAAAAATTTTCGGCTATAGCCGAAAGTAGAAAGCCGAAAGAAGATTCTCTATCGTTAAAGCCGAAAGCCGAAACAAGAATCTCTTTCGGCTTTCGACTTTCGGGATTCTTTCGGCATTATTTCGGCATTCTTTTGGCTTTTTTCTATGGGAAAATGCCTCCGTCTTCCAGGACGCCTGGAGGAGGCATTTTCCCACCGAATAAGCCCAAAATGGGTGGGGACCTTCCTCTAACCCTTCTCTAACAACCACCCAAGTTTCAGACAGATTGAACTTTGGGGGGCCATGTTATGGCCCCCCAAAGCAGGTCCCCCCATCCTCCCATAAGAAAGCGAAGGAGCAGCATATTGTTAGCATGCTGCTGCTCATCTTTCTTCATTATTTCCTATGGGGAAAAAATGAAGAGGCAGGCTTCCTTTGCCAGGGGTGGCATTTTGCATGCAAAATGCCCCCTTACCCTCAGAGGCCCTTCTCCCACCCCTCCTCCCACCCCCCACCAAGGCTCAGCCTGCTCCCACTTGGGGGGGCCATTTCATGGCCTCCCCAAGTAGGTGCTCTAATCTCTACCACTGACAGCTGGGGGAGGCTTGTGTTGCCAGGGGTGGCATTTTGCATGCAAAATGCCCCCCAACCCTCTGGGGCCCTTCTCCCACCCCTCCTCCCACCCCCCACCAAGGCTCAGCCTGCTCCCACTTGGGGGGGCCATTTCACGGCCTCCCCAAGTAGGTCCTCTCAGCCCCTAAAGTCCACCCCTTACAGCCCCACACAAACCCAATTCCCCCCCAGCTGCCACACACAGACCCAAATCCCCACATTACCCCCTCACAGACCCAAATCCACCCCCACCTGCCCCACACCCATAACCCCAGGAACAGGCTGGCAAAGGCCAGCCCTCTCCCTTTGTTCCCTATGCTGGGAACTTCTAAACTCTCTTTCCCTGGGCAATTCTGCACAGCCCAGGGGTGACACAATGGTGGGCACACTTCTGAGTGCCAGCTGGTCCCTGTGAAAGAGCACCTGAACCACAGACACCCTCCCTCAAATTCCCCCACCACCTACAGAGATGGCTGGCCAGCCAGCCCCATTGTTCCCTATGATGGGAACCAACTGCACAACAAAGAATAAAACAAGAACAACACAAAATAAAGTTTTAAATTTTTTTTCTCCCTTCCAAAGTACAAGTAGGCAAAGCATTATGACACATTACACCAGCAGTCCCCCACACAGAAAAATAACACAACTCACTTAACATCAGAGAATCACAAAGCACGATTCCTGTCAAAAACACTTTATTTCTTGAACAGCTTTAGGTTACACAGCAGGGGGGAACACCAAAGGGCATGGCAGCACTATCTTACACAAAAATAACACAACTCACTTAACATCAGAGAATCACAAAAGCACAATTCCTGTCAAAAACACTTTATTTCTTGAACAGCTTTAGGCTACACAGCAGGGGGGGAACACCAAAGGGCATGGAAGCAGTATCTTACACAAAAATAACACAACTCACTTCACATTAAAGAATCACCCCCAAAAATTGCTGTCAAAAGCACTTTATTTCTGTAACTGCTTTAGGTTACACAGTAGGAAGGCACCACAGAGCAGGAAAGCAGTGTACTACACAAAAATAACACAACTCACTTCACATCAGAGAATCACACAAACACAATTGCTGTCAAAAACGGTGAAGTGGGTTGTATTATTTTTTGTAGTACATTGCTATCATGCCCTGTTGTGCCCTCCTACTGTGTAACCTAAAGCTGTTCAAGAAATAAAGTGTTTTTGACAGGAATTGTGTTTTTGTGATTCTCTGATGTTAAGTGAGTTGTGTTATTTTTGTGTAAGATAGTGCTGCCATGCCCTTTGGTGTTCCCCCCTGCTGTGTAACCTAAAGCTGTTCAAGAAATAAAGTGTTTTTGACAGGAATTGTGCTTTTGTGATTCTCTGATGTTAAGTGAGTTGTGTTATGTTTGTGTAAGATAGTGCTGCCATGCCCTTTGGTGTTCCCCCCTGCTGTGTAACCTAAAGCTGTTCAAGAAATAAAGTGTTTTTGACAGGAATCGTTCTTTGTGATTCTCTGATGTTAAGTGAGTTGTGTTATTTTTCTGTGTGGGGGACTGCTGGTGTAATGTGTCATAATGCTTTGCCTACTTGTACTTTGGAAGGGAGAAAAAAAAATTTAAAACTTTATTTTGTGTTGTTCTTGTTTTCTTTGTTGTGCAGTTGGTTCCCATCATAGGGAACAATGGGGCTGGCTGGCCAGCCATCTCTGTAGGTGGCGGGGGAATTTGAGGGAGGGTGTCTGTGGTTCAGGTGCTCTTTCACAGGGACCAGCTGGCACTCAGAAGTGTGCCCACCATTGTGGCACCCCTGGGCTGTGCAGAATTGCCCAGGGAAAGAGAGTTTAGAAGTTCCCAGCATAGGGAACAAAGGGAGAGGGCTGGCCTTTGCCAGCCTGTTCCTGGGGTTATGGGTGTGGGGCAGGTGGGGGTGGATTTGGGTCTGTGAGGGGCTAATGTGGGGATTTGGGTCTGTGTGTGGCAGCTGGGGGGGAATTGGGTTTGTGTGGGGCTGTAAGGGGTGGACTTTAGGGGCTGAGAGGACCTACTTGGGGAGGCCATGAAATGCCCCCCCCCCAAGTGGGAGCAGTCTGAGCCTTGGTGGGGGGTGGGAGGAAGGGTGGGAGAAGGGCCCCAGAGGGCTGGGGGGCATTTTGCATGCAAAATGCCACCCCTGGCAAGACAAGCCTCCCCCAGCTGTCAGTGGTAGAGATTAGAGCACCTACTTGGGGAGGCCATGAAATGCCCCCCCCCAAGTGGGAGCAGGCTGAGCCTTGGTGGGGGGTGGGAGGAGGGGTGGGAGAAGGGCCCCTGAGGGTAAGGGGGCATTTTGCATGCAAAATGCCACCCCTGGCAAAGGAAGCCTGCCTCTTCATTTTTTCCCCATAGGAAATAATGAAGAAAGATGAGCAGCAGCATGCTAACAATATGCTGCTCCTTCGCTTTCTTATGGGAGGATGGGGGGACCTGCTTTGGGGGGTCATAACATGGCCCCCCAAAGTCCAATCTGTCTGAAACTTGGGTGGTTGTTAGAGAAGGGTTAGAGGAAGGTCCCCACCCATTTTGGGCTTATTCGGTGGGAAAATGCCTCCCCCAGACGTCTGGGAAGACGGAGGCATTTTCCCATTGAAAAGCCGAAAGAAAGCCGAAAGAATCCCGAAACGTTTCGGCTTTTTTCTTTCGGCTACCCGAAACGTTTCGGCATTCCCCGAAACGT
This sequence comes from Eublepharis macularius, assembly GCF_028583425.1. Taxonomy (NCBI): domain Eukaryota; kingdom Metazoa; phylum Chordata; class Lepidosauria; order Squamata; family Eublepharidae; genus Eublepharis; species Eublepharis macularius. Next base: position 69,449,426 of record NC_072802.1, on the reverse strand, counting down.
TTCGGCATTCCCCGAAAGAAGCCGAAACACTTTTGTTTCGGCATTCTTTCGGCATTCTGAATGCCGAAACGCACATCCCTAGTTACGACCCCGGTGCAGAAAGGGCTGAAGACTCCTCTCTCTGTATTATCTTGTACATGGTATGCAATCACTGACTATTAATGTAATCTAGACATTAAGTGCTCTGTGACAGCTGCGGATCCCTGTTTCACATCTTCCCATTGTTTCCAAACACTGCAGCCATGGGAATGACTCAGAGTCACACCTTCAGTTTTGCAATGTCTCTGTACCAATTCCTGGTGTTCTGAAACACGATGAACTTTGGCTAGTTTTACTTACTTCCTCAAATGGACTTTTCTCTTAAAGATTTCCTCTGTGTGATTTTCTAGTGTGTGTTTTAAATCAGAATTAACGTGTATATTTATGATTGGTTGTGCAGACACACTTGATCATTCTTTGATGAGTTTAATAGTAAGGGTAATAGTAATAGTAAGTGAGCCAGTTTGGTGCAGTGGTTAAGAGCGCGGGACTCTAATCTGGAGAGGCAGGTTTGATTCCCCACTCCTCCGCTTGAAGCCAGCTGGGTGACCTTGGGTGAGTCACAGCTTCTAGGAGCTCTCAGCCCCACCCACCTCACAGGGGGATTGCTGTGGGGATAATAATAACATACTTTGTAAACTGCTCTGAGTGGGCATTAAGTTATCCTGAAGGGCAGTATACAGGGCTTTTTTTCTGGGAAAAGAGGTAGTGGAACTCAGTGGTGGAACTCAAGACCGCACAATGATGTCACTTTGGGTCAGCTGGAACAAGAGGGGAGTTTTTTAAAGTTTAAATAGGCCTTGGTGAAAATGGTCACATGGCTGGTGGCCCCGCCCCCTGGTCTCCAGACAAAGGGGAGTTTAGATGCGGCACGGAGGGCAATCTAAACTCCCCTCTGTCTGGAGATCAGGGGGTGGGGCCACCAGCCATGTGACCATTTTTAAGAGGTGCCGGAACTCCGTTCCACCACGTTCCCGCTGAAAAAAAGCCCTGGTGGTATATAAGTCAAATGTTGTTGTTGTTGTTAGTAGTAGTAGTACAAATGTTTTAGCATTCCATTGGCGGCCTAACCAGCTTATGTTCTTATGCTGCTTGTTATCATTTAGTTCAGAACAGACTGTGTTGCATTTCCATGGTCTCCAGAGCAGAATTTCCAAATTCTGTTGCACTTGCAGGGCAGTGGGGGAGGAATTAATAAAGCCGCATAACATCCTGTCCCAGATACGTAAGTGTGGTCTGTCTACTACATTGATAAGTAGAAGCTCTGCAAAGCAGGAAGCTCAAGGACATCCTTACCTAAAGTTGTAGCCGGGGTATAACGCTTCACTTGCTTTTTTGTCATCCAGGCGCCGGAAGCCATACTTGGCGTTACAACGATGGAGCCATCGGTCCAAATTGCAATCCCAGTTGATTTCGATACCCATAATGCCTCCCTTGAATGAGACAGTAAGAGGCGCTATTTTTTTTTTAATGGAGTTTGACCAGGGCTTTTTTTCTGGGAAAAGAGGTGGCGGAACTCAGTGGGTTGCCCTCAGAGAAAATGGTCACATGGGTGGTGGCCCCGCCCCCTGATCTCCAGACAGAGGGGAGTTTAGATTGCCCTCCGTGCCACTCGGCAGCGCAGAGGGCAATCTAAGCTCCCCTCTGTCTGGAGATCAGGAGGCGGGGCCACCAGCCATGTGACCATTTTCAAGCGGTTCCGGGACTCCGTTCCCCCGCGATCCCCCTGAAAAAAAGCCCTGAGTTTGACCAATGAGATGTAGTAACTGGCTGATCAAAATCAAGAGAGACTTTTCTGTTCTCCAAAAATGCAACGATGCAGAGACCCACTTTATGTACTGAAAAGATTTCTACCTTGCCTCTCCACTCAAGCATCTATGAAACAGCTTACAATATACTGTATCAACTGAAAAAGCAACAGAGCAGCTCGTTTTCTTCACATGTGAAATGTCTCGCGTAAAGAGACTCTTTGACATCCATCCCTAGCATATGGCCTGCACCTCAAGGAAGCTAGCAACTTTCCGTTCCTCTGGCAGTAGCTGTTTCAAGGTGGAAACCAACTGCCAACTAAACCCCCCATTGGGCAAGGACATTGTCCACTTTCCTGAAAAGCAGGGTGGATGCTACATTGGGGAACGCTACTGAGAAGAGCCACAGGTGACATATCTAAAGTTGCCAACTTCCAGGTGGGGTCTGGAAATCTCCCAGAATTACAACTGATTTCCAGACTGCCGAGAACTCTTCCCCTGGGTTAAATGGCTGCCATGGAAGGTGGACTCGATGGTATTATACCCCACTGAGATCCCTCCCCTCCCCAGGCTCCACCTCCAAATCTCCAGGAATTTCCCAACCCAGAGTTGGCAGCCCTAGGCACAAAGAGCCACATGTGGCTCCTAAGCCACTGAGTGAATATCACTGGGCTGGAGTGTCAGATGATTATAGATGGGCCCGAACCAAAATACGAACCAAAATTCATGATGAGCCAGGCCGGTTTGTGGTTCGCGAACCAGCAGTTCATCAGATCCCATTTCTCACGAACCACCACGAACTTTAGGCTGGTTCGTTTGGTTCATTTTTTGGTTCATCACTGCAGACAGCCTGGTGCCGATCAATCAGTTTCCTAGGCAACAGGGATGGACATCCTGCAGACCTGCTGGCCCAGAAGTGACCTTCTGCCGACCCGGAAGTGACCATTTTCTAACCTGGGCTGTTTCCAGATGGCTTACCTGCACCCGGGATGTTGCGCCACGTTTTGGATTGTGCCAGGGAAAACGCGAAACATCGCGTTTTCTCATGCGAGTTTTGCGCAACGTCGCGCAAAACTCGTGTGAGAAAACGCAGTATTTCGAGTTTTCCCCGGCATGATCCAAAACGTGGCACACCGTCTTGGGTGCTAGTAAGCCATCTGGAAATGGCCCTGGATGTGATTTTTTCACGAACCAAACAAACTGGTTCACAAACCGGGGGGCAGGTTCACGAAAGTTCATGATTCATGAAATTTGATGAACCATGAACCACATGGTTCCTTTTTTCCGGTTCATGCCCATCTCTATAGATATCTACCAAGCAAAAGGTCTGTCCCTGCACAGCCATGAAGTTAACTGGGCAGTGACTTTGCATCAGCCTAACCTCCTTCAGAGAGTTATTGCGAGGATAAAATGTGGGAGGGGAGGCTTCTTGGAGGTGGTGCTGCACCAAAACATGGTAAGATTTCTCTTAACAATAAAACCAACAACCAAGCAACAATACTGTAAACTAGAATATCCCTCTGTCCCAAAGCAGAGTTAAAAGCAGCAGAAACGAAAAGCAACAGGGTAAGGAAAGACGTGAAACAATCATGGAAGTTAGCCGACACTTAGACCTTTAAACAAAAAGCAAATTCCATTCTTAAGACAAGTTGAAACATCTTGCAAGTGTCTTCTGGCATTTTGTCAAAAGACAGAAGGGAAACAAAAAGGGAGTAATGTCTAAAAGTAAAATCGAAAAGAGTCCGGTAGCCCCTTTAAGACTAACCAACTTTACTGTAGCATAAGCTTTCGAGAATCACAGTTCTCGTCGTCAGATGCGAGAGACGAAGAGAGCTGTGATTCTCGAAAGCTTATGCTACAGTAAAGTTGGTTAGTCTTAAAGGTGCTACCAGAATCTTTTCAATTTTGCTACTACAGACTAACACGGCTGACTCCTCTGGATGTCTAAAAGTGCTGCCTGTGTTCTCAAGCACTTTCCCCCCTGACAAAATCTGACTATTTGTTTCTCTTTGGCACCTCATTTTGCCGGAAGGCAGATAAGAAAGGGAGTTTGCATTCTGTACTCTAGATTTCTTTGTGGGCTAGGCACCATACTGCGAAGACTGTAGCCAGGATGGGGCTAGTAGGGGCATCGCCCGGCCCTGGAGCACTGCTACGCCCCATTTACCACTTTTTTCAAATAACAGGCTTTTAACTGGGAAGTTTCCACTGAAAGGATGGGAGCTTTTATGAAAACAGGAACTTTTCTGGTAATTAAAAATAACCTCTCCCTTCATCTACTACTGACTGAGCATAGAAAGAGTTTTTTTAAAAAGGGTGCTTAAAGCAGGGACGGCCAACTTCTTCAATGACATCCCCCTTTCCACCATCTCCAAAAGGCTGGGGAAGAGATCTGGCCTCACCTGGAAAAGCTGGATGCAGTCCTGATAGGACCCAGGAAAGCTAGACCGAGTAAGCGGCCCTCACTGGAGAGGGAGCAGAGAATGGGAAGGGAATAAAAATTAGGTCAAAAACTAGGTCCGCACAGCCACGTGTTACAGGAGTCCACGGAGAATGGAGATTCATAGCCAAGCAAGTACCAGCCACCTGGACTTACTAGAAGTGGGATCTCCTCCTCTCAGATCAACTTGGGACCCAGGTTCACAGGACCCCTGGCAGACAGCAACCCAGTTTGGGAAACAGCCAGGGCTTTTTTTCAGCTGGAACGTGGTGGAACGGAGTTCCGGAACCTCTTGAAAATGGTCACATGGCTGGTGGCCCCGCCCCCTGATCTCCAGACAGAGGGGAGTTGAGATTGCCCTCTGCGCAATCTAAACTCCCCTCTGTCTGGAGATCAGGGGGCGCGACCACCAACCATGTGACCATTTTCTCCGAGGGCAACCCACTGAGTTCCACCACCTCTTTTCCCAGAAAAAAGCCCTGGAAACAGCTTTTGTCTTCAGACTGCAACAACTCTAAGCCACTCTTTCGCTGTTTTCTAGGGCAACTGATAGTCCCAGAGAGAGCAATCTCTCTGCCTTCCCCTTGGTATTTTCACCGTATATTAATAATCCTAGAGGAGCCACTGTGCTAGTCTTGTTTCAGCAAAAGTAAACAAAAGTCCTGTGTCACCTCCAAGACAAATAAGGTTTTATTCTAGTGTAAGCTTTTTGTAGACTACAGTCCACTGTGCCTCTGAGGAAGTGGGCTCTAAAGCTTATGCTAAATTAAATACTAGTTAATCTTTAAGATGCCATAAAATTCCTGTTTAGAAAACAGTGAATAAGTAGTCAAATACCTGTTCGAGATAAACTAGATCCCTTCATGTCTGCAGTTTTAGAATTCAGCTGCTAGGAAGCAAAGGACACTCATGGGTATTATTAAAAGGGGCAGGGGGGGGGTGCCACAGACCTGAATGGCCACCTCTGAAAAATTCTCTCCTGCTGCTTGGAGAATATCTCCCAGGCGGAAAATGGGGCAATGCGGAGCAGAGTTTTTGTTGTATGTGCAGGAAATATTGAATTCCGGTGAAATGTTTCTTCTGCAGGAAACCAAAAAAAAAAGTTTTTAATTTAACAAGGGATACAAAACTAAATTGTATAAAATGTAATAGCATTCTGAAAACAAATTGTTTTTAAAAAACAGACTCAATGCCTATCTCTGTATTTAATACTGTATCTGAGAATGGGAGCTTTGACTCTCAAATGCTCCTACCCTGAAAATCTTGTTGGTCTTTAAGATGTCTCTAGACTCGAACCTTGCTCTTCTACTGCACACCAACACTGCTACTGACCTACCAACCAGTAACTATCACTGTATTATATCTCCATGGATTTCTCCATATTTAAAAGATAATTTAAAGCAGCTGGAAAACAATCAATTTACTGAGATAGGAAGGAAGTATTGTAGAGAGGGGGGTCTCAGATGCTTCGCTAATGAGTTAGGGACCATAGACTTCTCCACTATGTTGCCTTGCATATTATCTGTTGCTTTGAATATGTACTCCTATATACTACCTGTGCTTCATGTTGGCTAATGTCAGTCCTAGAACTTATTATGTTCTGTTTCAGCAATTCTTCAGCTCTGCATTGGATCCTTGCTAATGCTATGTCTCTGTAAATCCTATGGCATTGTTTACAACTACCCTTGTAAGGGCTGTAACAGATTCTTTTGGGGAATTTGGTTCAGGATTAGCAGCTGTTGTCACCTGCTTATGCTTCTAAAGGAAGCAGCTACTGATACACTCTGTTTGTAAATAAAGAGACTGAAAAGTCTCCAGTGCTTTTTCTTACTACAAAGAAGTAGGCCCTCGTAAGGGGCCACATGAAATTATAGCTCCTTGTGGAAATGGGATGAGCCACAATATTATGAGGGGGGAAAGTCCTCTTTCTAAGTTCTAGAATGTTTTGTACTTACTTTGTATAATTAAACTTTGGGAAGTGGATGTTGTTTTTGATGAGGACGGTGAAGTTTTCAGCACTCCTCAGAATAGCAGGCCTAGAAGGAGAAAGATTTCAAACAAGTTCCTCCTTGTTAAAGATTGCAAACATTAGCACAACATTCAAGGATTAAATCAAAATCCCATGCGCTGCAACATTTCATAGGTGGATACATGGAAGTGCTGTAGCAGTGGTTAAGTGGTTGGGCTGCAAATCAGCACTCTGCTGGTTTGAATCCCACTACTGCCATGAGCTCAATAGATGGCCTTGGGTAAACCACTCCTCTCAGCCCAAGATCCCCAGCTGTTTTGTGGGGATAATAATAACACTAACTTGCTCACTGTTTTGGGTGAGGCACGTGTCTAGAAGAGCAGTATATAAGTGCAGTTGTTATTGGTTGTTGTTGTTGTTGTTGTTACACCCCTATTCCTATACCAAGGATCACAAGCTCTTTTTCCTCCCCTCCACATCACTGAAGGCTCTTGCCAACCTGCTGCGTATTGCATACATACGTTCCATAATCCCACTGTTTTAAAAGCCCAGACAGTGGTGGTCCTTGGGATTTATTGTATATTATTTTTATTGTATACTACAAAGCATAATGCTCCTGCAATGTATTTTTGGCCACTAAAGATGACCCTCAGCCAGGGTTGCTATCCTTCAGGTGGGGCCAAGAAATCTCCCAGAATTACAACTGACCTCCAGACCACCAATATCAGTTCTCCTCAGGGCTTATTTGGAGGGGGAACATGCCGGAACGCCATTCTGGCAGTTCCTCCCAAAGGTCACAGCCAGGTGGCTCCGCCCACCTGACTTTTGGCCATTTGGGGCCATTTTGGCCTCGACTGGTGCCAGAACAGCCCAGATCGGGTTGGTACCAGGCGGGGGAACCCTCCCCTGCCCAGCACTGACCTGATTCGGGCCATTTCAGCCCTGATAAGGGCCCAAAATGGCCACTTTTCTATTTTGGGCCCATTTCTGCCAGGATCGAGGTCGAAATGTCCGGGATCGGGTTGGTGCCGGGTGGGACCTGATCTGAGCTCTTTTGGGCCCAATCCAGGCCAAAACGTGCCCAAAATGGCCATTTTGATCTATTTTGGGTCTGTTTTGTCCTGGATTGGAGCCAAAATGGCCCTGATCGGGCCACTGCCAGGTGGGGGAACACTCCCCCATCTGGCAGCAGCTAAATCCTGGCCATTTCGAGCCCGATCAAAGCAATTATGCTAATGACACACTTCCAGTGATGGCAAGGGGCGTGGCATATGCTAATTAGTTGTGCTAATGAGTTCCTGCAGCTCTTTTTCTACGAAATGCCCCCTGGTTCTCTTGGAGTAATCTGCTGCTTTGGAGGGTGGATTTTATGCCACTGTATCCTGCCCAGAACCCAACCCTCCTCAGGCTGCATCCCCAAATCTTCAAGAACTTTCCAACCCAGAGATGGAAACCATAGCCTCGGCATTTCCAGTGTGAAACAGCCAGCTGTGAACTGCACTGGTGTCTCCAATGCAATGTCCCCGTGTACGCACTTATTTGCATATGGAGTCCAGATGGCTCCACCTGTATGCTCAGTTCTTTCTTGAGGAGGGTCCCCAACCTTGTTGAGCCTGCAGGCTCCTTCGGAATTTTGAGAAAGGATAAACTGTGCCACCACAAAATGGCTGTTATTAAGGGAAGAATTGGCTCTTTCCTCTGGGAAGGGGAAAAACTGTTTGGTTTCCGTTTCCAAAGAAAGAGGAAAGTCCTGCACAGCCACAGGGAGAGGTGACCAAGCCCCATTACATAAGAAAATCTGTATCTATGGCCAGGCCGAGGCAAGGACATAATGCTGTGATCTGCCTGCCTTCAATGAGCTCAGCATTTTGCTAGACTGTCAGCGGGGCAAGAGTGACCTGAAGTTCCCTGGACTTTTTGTTCCCTTTGACGGCCCCTCCCAGCCATAAAATTTTGTAAGCAAGAGGCACGAGGAAACACACTGGTGGGAAGTCACAGGTGCTGCACATCATGGGATGACTTTACGGGTCGAGAGAATGGAACCCTGACAATTTATAATGCTAGTAACTTGCACTAAAAAATTTAACAACGCATCTCCCAAAGGGAAAAGGGGACAAAGTAGAGACTCTGATTTTTCCAGGGGCAGGTTCCAGAAAATAGGGTCCGTTAGAGCATATGAAATGTCACGACAGAACTAATATTGGGTTGTCAAGTCCCCAGAAACTGTTGATGGGATTTCCAGCTACACCAGGAGATGCAGAAACATCAGCTAGGCCCACCATTATCACTGGGACAGAGAGCGGAACTACAAGTGACAAAAGGCACAGGTTGGACACTTGTCAGCTTCCCTCAAGTTTTGATGGGAAATGTAGGCAGTTTGGCGGAACGTTGGACAAGTGACAGTTGAAAAGTCCATTGGACAGCAGTCGGAGAGCCAAGCTGCGAGACCAGGACGCCTACATTTCCCATCAAAACTTGAGGGAAGCTGACAAGTGTCCAATCTGTGCCTTTTGTCACTTGTAGTTCCGCTCAGAGTCAGTGATTCATGTAGAGAGTATTTTAAAAAGGAATGGTACGTGAGAGCCAGCTTATAAAAAGTAAACAAAAACATCTTACTTTGGTGCACTTTTGGTGGACTCCACAGGGCACCAGGCCATGACCTCACATGTTTTAACAGTTGTGTTGTACTTCACACATCTGCCTGTCTGGATTCCTGTTGAGAGGAGAAAGCAGCTTTTATTCAAGGGGCTTGCCTTGGGGCTTGCTTGGTTTATTCCTCTAGAAAAAGCAGAAATGTCATTACCCGATAGACTGAATAAGATCCAAAGTATGATACAGCTGCCTGGCCAGTGGCCACCCCATATGTTCATTAAACTATTACCCATGATGTTTATGCTGAAGTCTGGATCTGTTAATCTTTATGTTGCCCCAAGATTCCTTCTTGCTAATATGCAATGTATCTGTTTAAATTCATTCCATGTCCAAGAGAATAACGGGATTTTCACTCGATCTATTCGTTTAGTATATTTTTATTTCAGCCTTTCTCCAAGGAGTTCAGAGGGGCATATGTGGTTCTCTTCTCCTCTATTTTATTCTCATGACAACCTGATGTGGCAGGCTAGGCTGAGGGGAAGTTACAGGCCCAAAATCACCTCACGAGCATCATGGTCAAGTGGGAATTTGAACCTGTCACCCCAATTAGTAGTGATGGGCAATTTGCCTTGTATTGCTGATGTATTGCTCAGAAATTCGAGGACATGTTTGCAAGATAAAATCCACTTACCACTACTCTGGGGGTTCATACGACCTTTTGAACAACTCCTGTCATCAGAGCAAACAGCTTTGGCCATGGGGAACTAAGCAAAAGAGAGGGGGGAAGGTCAATGCACTAACATATGCAGGAATTATCTAACTTTACAAGATGTTTTCTTTCAAGCTTCCATCTTCCCTTACCTGCCTTGCAATAGGCCAAGTAAAGGAATGGACTGGAAAGTTAAAATGGCCCAGGAGCAGGTCAAGCTGTGGAGCTACAAGCTCTGCTGCACGGCCACTCCACTCAAAGTGGAAATACACATTGCAAATTACCTGGGAATGTTCAAGTGTAGGATTTTATGTGTGGTCCTCAGTTCACATGCAGGCTGTTCTTGCTCCGTGCATGTGAATGCCATTCAGCTCTGTTTTCGCTGTGAGAACAAGTACTGTAGGCTCCTTTCTTTAAGGTGTGAGAAAGTGTCAAGATCTGCATTTCAATGAATGGATGTGGGAGGTGGGGGAAACTGGAAGACTTTTAGCAGTTGAGGAGGAACTGATATTGAACGCGTGAATGTATTCATGTGGAGTGACTTGAAGTGTGACTGTGCGAGCGAGTGCATGGAAAGTGGAGGGGGGACATGTGGAATGAGGTTCGCTTGAGCATCCCTAGGTACTTAGGGTCTCACCACACAAGACAAAATACACTCAAATTACATGAGTAATTCGAGTGCATTTTTGTAATTCGAGTGTATTTGAGTGTAATTCAAGTGTATTTTGTCTCGTGTGATTTGACCCTTAGTAACGTGTATTTCCACCCTCAGCAATGGGCATTCTCCCCCAAACTGGCTCTTGTGCTTGAGGAAATAATTTATGATACCCATTGTCATTGTGGATGGAGGGTTGGAGCCAAGGGGTCCTTGATAGACATGGGCACAAACCAAAAAAATTTAACAACTCTGTGGTTCGTGGTTCGGTGCCGATGACGATTCCGAGGTCGCAAACCCCAACGAACATTTCCCGTTGCTGAACCAGTTCGAGGTTTGTGGTTTGTGGGCGTCAGAACGGCCCCCGTTGGAATTAGAGAGCCCATATTCCCAGGGAGTGTTTAACAAGCTCTCCTCCAGCCATTATCCAAGTTTGGTCAAGATTGCAATAGGGATCCAGTCTGCATGTGGAAAAGGCCATTTTATGGTTAAGAGCATGTCACTAAGCCCACTGAGTTACAAGAATAGAAAGATCAAGGAAAGATCAGCCCGGTAGCTAGTCTGTAAGGAAATGAAACTACTTCTTCAGCAACTTTTGTAAGAGAAAAAAAAGTAACCTCACATGTCTTTTTTTGGTCTTTTTTTTTTGCTTTAAAAGCACTGACAATGTCATTAAGATAATTTCTCTTTTATTCTAGGCACTCACTGCATGTAGTCTGTTTATACCTGTGCCTTCATCAATAAACATCCTACAGGATTACCAAGTTGCTCTTCATTTCCAAAATAGTAAAGAGTCCAGTAGCACCTTTATGACTAACCAACTTTCTCGTAGCATAAGCTTTCGAGAACCACAGCTCTCTTCGTCAGATACAACAATAAAGAGTCCAGTAGCACCTTTAAGACTAACCAACTTTATCGTAGCATCAGCTTTCGAGAACCACAGCTCTCTTCGTCAGATGCAACAATAAAGAGTCCAGTAGCACCTTTAAGACTAACCAACTTTATTGTAGCATCAGCTTTCAAGAACCACAGCTCTCTTCGTCAGATGCAACAAGTAAAGAGTCCAGTAGCACCTTTAAGACTAGATTACCGCTTTGCTCTGCACTCATGGAGGCATGTGGAATTAAGCGCAGCCCTGGATGTCTCTCACCCATTGCCAGAGCTGCAAGATTCAAACTGAACAAAGGAGGCAAAGAAAGATGGCTGGACAAGTCCTTGCTTGTTCACTTTTTACCCAATCAAGCAGCTGGAAAAGATGAATCAGCATTTGCTGGCACAGGATAACTGAGAGACAATAATAAGACACTAATTAAAAAATCTTTTGCTGTTGATTATGATTCCCAAATACGTTATTTTTATACAGAAGATGAGATCACTTGCAAAATGTATTTACCTCAGGGCAAGGCCCCTGGATTTGGTTTTCAGTCATGATGATGTTTGTCACCACAAAGAAGGAATCTATTCCCTGAACAGGGGAAAAAAGAGGAGAGAATTTAGTTTAACACAATGAACACCATGGAACATCAGGTTTTCTCTGGTCTTTTAAAATCTTGGCTGACGAGTAAGTTCCTTCAGGGATCAATCTGAGAGCCAAGCTACACGTTACGGCAGCCATGGATCCAACCCGTGGCTGCTGACACCATTTTAAAGGAAGATTTAGATCCGTTTAAAAATTACCACAAGGGCTGGCCTGTGATGTGGCAGCCCCATACACTCTTGTTCCCTCCCGTGTCTTTTCAAGTGCCAAAACAGTCATGGGGGCTGTTACACACTTGAAAAGGCTCAGGAGGGAACAGGGTCTCATGGTGCTACTGCACAAGGGGCCCTCACAGCAATTTTTAAAAGGCTAAAGTATCTTCTCAAATGGCATCGACGGCCATGGTCTTGTCCCATAGGAGTGCTGGAAAGTAGGAGACTGATGGACCAACCCCCTTCCCACTGCCCCCCCCACCATTAACTTGGCCTCCAGTTGTAACCTGTGTCTTCAAGCCACCTGAGCACCCATATACAAAGGATGATCTTGATATTCAATACAGTAAGATGTAATAATTGCTAAATGATTGTATATGAATTGTAAATATATGTTCTTTATGATTGTGTCAATGTATAATAATTTAGAAAACATACTGAATGTAATAATTGTTTATAGATACCTATTCTCGTAAAAGTTACTTATATTGTTGGTGAGTTTGAAAACAATAAACAGAATTTGCAAATACCTTTAAAGTCCTTAATGGTCTGAGACCACAATGCCTCAAATTATTCTGACTATACCAGAGGTCTGGTTCTCCGTCCTCCACGTATGTACAGTGGATGGCTACATGGGCTTTTTAGTGGCAGCAGCCAACATTTTGGAAAACCCATTTAGCCCTGTCCTTTCTTGTCTAAGATCAGTCTATCAGACTAAACCGTTTTTTATCTCATAGGGCTTTGGGGGGGGGGTTGATGCAGTTGGCTGAATTGTGATCTTCTGGATTCTAATTCCAAGCGTGTGACATTTTCCTTTTGTGTGATGTTGCTCAATTTGTGTTAACTTTTTTATTTTTAACATTTGGTGTTTTAGCTTTGTCGGATTACTTTGTGGATCAAGATGGGTCCAACGGGGTATGGTTGAAAGGAAAAGGATACGGCAACTCTGCTGAAGCTAAGATGGTTTGATCCCGTCCTGCATAGGAAACCTTGAGGGAACCCCTCTATGTTCACTCCCTTGAGGTCCATGATGGAAGGGAGGGGGAGAAAGATTACCTTAACAACCGACAGTAAAAAAGTGGCTATTCTTGATAAGGGGAGGTGAAAGACTCACCTGCATGGGGATGGTGTATTCTGCCGTGTCCCAGATTCTCAGTTCAGTCTGAGCCACCCCTTTTACTTTCGTATGCACTGAGCTGATAACGGAGTCCCTCTTTTGATAGCGTTTGTCGGCAATAAGTACAACACTAGAAGAGATGACAAGATGGGAGGGACATACATTACTGACCTCATTCTTCACAAAGATATTTGGTAGGTTCTTTTTATTCCCATTTCACAAGGAACTAAAGCCTTGAGATAATGCTTCCCCCTCGACCACCGACCAAATATGGAGTAGGACTGCCAATAGACCAGAGAAGAAAAAAAGAATGGCCGTAGCCCAGACCCTGTAGACATTTGCACATGGTCGCCTTCGTTCTCTAAAAGAGATGGCCTTTTTAAAATGAAAATTTCTATATATTTATCTGCTTTGGGCTACAAGGCAGCATACATTTCCTTTTCCTCAATGCTGCAAGTGCCCCTTTAAGAGTGGAAAGTTACATCACAAGACCCATCGTCTGTGGGTAGAAATGTCAAATGTCAAAAGTACAATGCTGAGCTTGTCTGGAAGACACTTCTCATGTTAACCAAATGCTAAATGCCCGTTTAAGAAATAAATCTGCATTTCAGATAACTGGACGGTCTGGACCAATTAATGCATTCCCAATGTCTGGAATGCCAGATGTGTTATTTGACCCTAAACAGCCAACAGGAGGAGAGGGGAATGTGCCTTCCGGGATGGATGTATGCTGGGAAAAGGGGAAGCTCACTCTTCCCCATTTCCCAAATTGGAAAAGCCCACCAAGCCTAGGGAATCCTCTTTCAGCATGGGGGAGAGATAACCTCTGTCCCATTCCTAGTGCTGTAACCCTGATCAACATTGCGCCCCCTTCTCTGGAAGATGCTTTTAATGATATCTTTAAGGTGCCACTGGACGTCTACTTATTAATAGAAGATCTGTCATTGATACAAAGCTCTCTAGATGATAAACATCTTGTTATTGTTACGTTTTTCTAATGTGAAAGACCCTGATTGCTTTTAGTTAGAAAAGCAATTTACAGCACAGTCATGAGCAGACACCCTTCTAACCAGGGCTTTTTTCTGGGAAAAGAGGTGGTGGAACTCAGTGGTGGAACTCAAGACTGCACAATAACGTCACTTTGGGTCAGCTGGAACAAGGGGGGAGTTTTTTAAAGTTTAAATCGTCCTCAGCGAAAATAGTTACATGGCCGGTGGCCCCGCCCCCTGATCTCCAGACAGAGGGGAGTTTAGATTGCCCTCTGCGCCGCTCCAGCGCAGAGGGCAATCTAAACTCCCCTCTCTCTGGAGATCAGGGGGCGGGGCCACCGGCCATGTGACCCTTTTCAAGAGGTGCCGGAACTCCGTTCTACTGTGTTCCCGGTGAAAAAAAGCCCTGCTTCTAACAGTGAAATCCTAAGCAGAGTTACTCCAGTCAGGGCTGGATCTAGGGGGGGCAGGGGGGTAGTCTGCCCCCGGCGCCGCCAGGGAGGGGGCGCCGGGAGCAGTTCCCAGCTGCCGGAGCGCGCAGGCGGCAGCGGGGGCAGCCTTGCAGCCCCCCGCGCTGCTTTTGCCTGCCCTGCAGTGCAGGGGGTGCGCGGCAAGCTGGCTGCCCCCTGTCAGCCAAGGGTTGCCCCGGGTGTGGGCAACCCTGGATCCGGTGCTGACTCCAGTCTAAGCCCATTGATTGCAGTGGAGTAACTCTGATTAGGATTTCACTGTTTGTCTACTAACTTCAGTGAGAAGGAGCAGGGCTTTTTTTCAGGGGGAATGTGGTAGAACAGAGTTCCGGCACCTCTTGAAAATACTTGGCAACAGCGCTTGAAAATAATATTATTTCAAAGAAACCCGTGTGCTCCTTCCTCATTTCCCTCTTGAGAGTTCTGCCACTTCTTTTCCAAGAAAAAAAACCCTGGAAGGCTGTAACTCCGATTAGAATGGTGCTGTGATTAGTCGATGTGCTTCCAACTGCATGCATGTTCTTTCAGAAAGAAGTCCTATTGTAATCAATGGGATGTACTCACAGGTAATGTCCACAGGATTGTAACAGGAAATTAAGAGAGCAGCTGCAGCAATATGGGCTAAGAGCCTGAGAGCCAAGCTACAAGTCAGGTTGGACACTTGTCAGCTTCCCTCAAGTTTTGATGGGAAATGTAGGCATCCTGATCTTGCAGCTGTAATGGAGAGCCAAGCTGTAAAACCAGGAAGCCTACATTTCCCATCAAAACTTGAGGTAAGCTGACAAGTGTCCAACCTGTGTAAGGCGTCACTTGTAGCTTGGCTCTGAGTTAGCAATCGGCAGGTCTCCTGGCTGAATCTCATCTCTTGTCCTAAACTTATTACAAGGTTTTAGTAAAGCCACTGTTCCCTGCTGTGTACCCAATATGAAAATAGTAACACTAAATTACTGTGCAAGAGTTGTTGCAGCTTTTTTGTAAGCGGGATTGCAGGATAATGTATGTAGAGTGTTCTGTCAACTCTTAAGTGCTATGTAAATGCATTGACAAAGAGTTCTAGAAGTAAAATTCTTCTCGTAAATCATACTGTTACAAAACTGGCAATAAAACTAGCAGCGCCATCTTAATCTTACTCAAATCTATTTAGTGGGGCTTACTGCCAGGAAAGTGTACGTAGGATCGCACTGTAAGTTAAGCGTCCTCCCTTCTCCTTGGGACAAAGTCGTTTTTAAAAAGTAGGTAGGTAGTAGTTCCAGAAAATAAACTCCAATCCTAAATGTACATCCCGATTATTTCAGTCCTTATACCCAGGAATGCAGTTCCAGTTTCTTTCATTTTAGCAGGCTGCATAGCTAAAATTTTCATGTTCAGACTCTGAGCAAAGTGGGATGTATAGCAGTTGCAGCGAAAGAGGAAATTCCATCGCATGCAGCTTCTCTGTCACTGCACCAGTGGGATGGGAAAAGCCACCCCAGACAGAATTCTTGTTTTGATGCAACACTTAAAAGATGTGCACTGTCAGTCTGTTAGCCCTGTTGATAACGCTCTTATCTCACAGCAGTATCTTGTGAGCTGCCGGCGTGGTGCATATGGGTGGTATGCTCGGCTGAAAGCCAGGTTCAAGTCAGACCTGAAGTTTGTTGGCTTGATCTCAAGCAAATCACTCTCCCAACCCACTTCACAGGCTTGTTTTGAGGACAAAAGGCAGGCGAATGGTGGGAATAAATAAATACAGTGATTACTTAACTCTTGAGTGGTACATCTAAACCTCTGCAGCAGCCGTGTTAGCAACACAAAGAAGCTTTCTGGCGCCTTAACAGCAAACAGATTCATTATCACTCAGTTTGGAACGAAAGCTTGTACTTCTTTGAGATGCCTCAATATTCCTTTTTGTTTTAAACTTTATCTAACCAAAAGGTTTATTCTGATATTTTGGGTGAAGCTTAAGAGACCTAGCCGATGAAGGATTCTTACAATCTGATCACAGCCTCGTTCAGAGCTGCAGATCCCATTGATTTTGACAGCATGACTTCAAAAGATTGTAGCCTACGCTAGCTTCCATTGTTTGCTCAAACTTCTGGCCTATTTTCACCCTTTTTAAAAATCAGCTTACTTACCAGACATACAAGAAGACGAC
Organism: Eublepharis macularius; assembly: GCF_028583425.1. Taxonomy (NCBI): domain Eukaryota; kingdom Metazoa; phylum Chordata; class Lepidosauria; order Squamata; family Eublepharidae; genus Eublepharis; species Eublepharis macularius. Next base: position 69,432,875 of record NC_072802.1, on the reverse strand, counting down.
AGAGTGGATGGCCCACTTGATGCTCCCATAGTAAACACTCTGAATGCGCACGACTTTGGAAGTTTCATATTCACACACACTCTTCAAACTGCAGCATGCAGTCATTGTGGAACTATCGTACAAAATATACTTTCTCTTTGCGCTGCAGCTGCTTAGTTTCTGGCTTCCTAGACACACACACACTCACACACACAAAGCCAAACCCACACCACTTAAAGGCACAGCGAGACAGCCAAAGAGGAAAGGAAGAGGAACCCAAACACATCAGAAGATGTATCACTCTCTGATTGTATCTTAAAAAAGGGGGAAAGAAACATACTGCATAGAACAAATAAAATGAAATAAAAGAAAAAATGTTAACCAAATCTGTCTTTCTTACTCTCATTCATATTTATATTCTTGCGATTTGAAATGGGAAAAGTTGGTCCATGACTGCCCACAGTCTAGTAATAGATTTCAGGGAGGAATTGTTTAGAATACATTTCATTTAGACATTAAATAACAAGAGAAATAGCCACCTGTTGTAGACCGCATCCACATTATTGTTCTCAACCTGAATTTAAGTTGTGTGCCTGTGTGTTGAAGGATGTTTGGTCGTGTGTGCGACTGTGCGTGCATGTGTTGTGGATGCACGCAGTTGTTTTACCATGTTGCTAGCACTTTTTTGTTAACAAATCTGAAGGGTACAGTGATACAAATGAATTTTGATGCCATATTGTTGCATTGTGATGAAAATTATTGGGGTTTATTTTGAAAAACGTCTTTGTAAAATCTGTGTAGATTGTATGAGTTTGTAATACTGAATTATGTACTTTTTAACTTAAAATGTGATTGTTTACATAACTTCATTTGTGAACATTGTCATGGTTTCTATTACATGATTATTATTTTTGTAGCAAGTTAGTGAGCATTAGAGTTGTTCAGGTCATTTTGTAAAGTGAACAGAATTCTAATTTTCATTTCTGTGAACACTTTAGACAGTTTTCTTCCTGCATTTTTATAGTATGTATTATATAGTGTTTGTACTGTAATATTTCTATTAATATATAGGCTTGTCTAGGGCTTTTTTTCTGGGAAAAAGAGATGGTAGAACTCAGTGGTGGAACTCAGGACCGCACAATGACATCACTTTGGGGCAGCTGGAACAAGGGGGGCGTTTTTTAAAGTTTAAATTGCCCTAGGAGAAAATGGTCACATGGCCGGCGGCCCTGCCCCCGGATCTCCAGACAGAGGGGAGTTTAGATTGCCCTCTGCGCCAAGGCACAGAGGGCAATCTAAACTCCCCTCTTTCTGGAGATCAGGGGGCGGGGCCACTGGCCATGTGACCATTTCCAAGAGGTGCCGGAACTCCGTTCCACTGGGTTCCCGCTGAAAAAAAGCCCTGGGCTTGCCATCCTCCAGGTGGCGGATAGAGATCTCCCAGAATTACAACTGACCTGCTCTCCAGGCAACAGACATCAAATCCCTCAATTCCCTTTGCGAAAACGGTTGCTTTGGAGGGTGGACTCTATGGAGTTATACCCTGAGGCCCCTCACTTCCCCCAAACCCATCATTTCCAGGCTTCACCCCAAAATCTCCAGGAATTTCCCAACCCGGAGCTGGCAACCCTATTAAATACAGATGTTTGCATTGTTAGTTACATTATTTTATTGCATTGTCTTCTGTTTCAGAAATCCACCTTGAGTTTCAAGGACACTGGAAAACTGTCAACTTAGTAAAATAAATATAGTTAAAATCTGGCATATGGAGAGACCATTACAACTTTTGAAGGAAACAAAGACAAGAACTGGAAGTTGGCACCTTATGGTAGGGGCACTCTAAGCAGAGACTCCAAAGGAGATGGGGCAGGTAATAAGCAATCTTTAAGGACCTTGAATTTAGAGTTGAGTACAGTGCTTAACTGTGTTATGTCTGCAGTCCGGTTCACATACTTACCACCAGCCATAGATTGAATGGGGGTGGGGGGACTATGATGCAGGACAAGAATACTTTGGTCCAGTGACCCATGTGTGCCATCTCTACCGCTTTTTTACTCGTATACAAGGCAGAATTGTTACATTAAATTTAAGGTGGAAAGGGGGCACATAGACCATGGAAGCTGGTTGCAGCCTGGTAACATGCCACTGGTATTATTTATTTGATTTATACTCTTTCTTTCCAGTGGGAACCCAATGCAGCTTACATTGTTCTCCCTTCCTCCATTTTATTCTTGTAACAACCCTGTCTGGTAGGTTAGGTTGAGAGTGTGTGACTGGCCCAAGGTCACCCAGCAAGCTTCCATGGCACAGTCGGGATTTGAACCTGGGTCTCCCAGATCCTGTTCTGACAGTCTACCCACTACACCTCAATGGCTTTGGTGCAGAGATCTCATTATGAAAGTTATCATGTGTACATTGTCAACACAAATAAAAAGGCAAGCATCTTGAAAAACACACAGGTGTGTTTCTGGTGTTTACGTACTATATCTAGTGTTTCATGTGGTCCTGGGCAGGTGGGAACAGCAAATTAAGGCCTGATTTTGAACTAAGTCTGGTGAAGCAAATAGCTTCTCTCTGTGACTATACAAACTCAGGGCCTCATTAAACTGTGCTGCAAAGTACCTACTTGGGCTCAGATGGGTATCCGAGTTGGTTTGCAGTAGAAACGCAGGATTTGAGTCACGTGGCACCTTAGAGACCAACAAGATTTCCAGGGAAAGAGCTTTCAAGACTCAGAGCAGCTCTGAGTCTTGCTCCGAGTCTTGAAAGCTCACACCCTGAACATCTTGTTGGTCTCTAAGGTGCCACAGGACTCAAATCCTGCTGTTCTACTTGGGCTCAGTTTGCATGCCAGAGATCTGCAGTCCTTATAAATATTGTGCTGGCCCACTAAGATGGTGAATCTACTTTGCAGCACAGTTTATACAAGACCCCAAGCCCATGCAAACCCACACAGGGCAGCTCTTTTTGTTTCACCAGACGCCAGGATTACTTTTAAAAATACTTTACTCCACCCATGTAGTGAGAATATCAAACCAGAAGGTGGCAGCAAAGCACAAATTTTAAACTGAATTTGTCTGGCCAAACTAACTCCAGAAGAGTACCCACCTACACACCAAATAAAATATTTCAAGGTGGGTAGCCTTGTTGGTCTGTAGTTGAAGAGCTCACCAAATAAAATATGTATCTCTTGCCCAACAGTGATTTTTTTTTCAGCTGCAATTTTAAAAAAATCTGCTGTTCTGCTATTTTAAAACCTGTGTATTCAGTTTAACTTTAATGATTTTATTGTATATTTTTAAACTGTAATCTGAACAGCTTTAAACAATTGATTTAGAAGAGTGGGGTAATACTTTTAATAATATATGGGAAGTAATTTTTATTCAAACATTAAAGTATTTCAGTGAGACTAACAAAGAATCCTGTAGCATCTGAAAGATATTAATCTGTAGCAGAAGCTTTACAGGATCGTTATAAAGGCATGAAAGATTTACTGCCCCTTCTGCTATTGAGGTAGACTGCTACTGTACACTTAAGTTCTGTGTGGCTAATAGACCCTGACAGACCTCTGTTGCTCTTAATGAACTGCATTTTATGCCACCTTTATACTGTTGTGATTTCAGGTTGCTCTTCCATTTTTTAAAGCTTTTTTTTGCCGTTGTTTAAGGCTGCCTTGGGGAGCATAAAAAAGAGGCAAGAGTCCAGAAGCACCTATAAGACTAACAAAATTTGTGGTAAGGCATGCGCTTTCGAGTCACAGCTCACTTCTTCAGATACAGCTAGAATGCAAGTCCATCTGTATCTGAAGAAGTGAGCTGTGACTCACGAAAGCTCACATACCCTACCACAAATTTTTAGTCTTAGACTTATAGGTGCTACTAGACTGCTGCTCTTTTCTATTGTCACAGAGTGTAATTCCAGGCCAGGAATGGACCAGAACAGCAGGAATCTGTTCATCCCTAAGGTTGCTCGCTTCCACGCAGAGGTTGCCTTCCTTCTTTGTCCTCACTCCCCACGAATTGCAGGGCCTTTATGGTATGAGCTTTCGTGAGTCACAGCTCACTTCTTCAGATATCTGAATAGGAGAGCTCTGACTCACAAAAGTTCATTACTCCAGCACAAATTTTGTTAGTCTTACAGGTGCTACTGGCTTCTTTCTCTTTTCTACTGCTACGGACAGACGGCAACTCATCTTGATCTATCTCCATAAAAGACTCTGGTATTTGTTGTTGATTAGGGTTACCAGCCTCCAGGTAGTGGGTGGAGATCTCCCGGAATTACAACTGGTCTCCAGGCCACATAGATCAGTTCACCTGGAGAAAATGGCTACTTTGGGGGGTGGACTGTATGGAATTATGCCATGCCAAAGTCCTTTCCCTCCCCAAACCCCCCCCCCCTTCTCCAGGTTTCACCCCCCAGGTCTCCAGGAATTTTCCAACTTGGAGCTGGCAACCCTATTGTTGATACACATTTCTATTTCTATTAATATATTATATACTATAGTAAGAGCAACTGCCACAACGACAAAAGGGCTCTTGACTTTGTCTGAGCTTGGACAATTAAAAAAACCAACAGGAACCTCACAAACAAACTCTCTCACACTCGTCCCTCCCCGTCCCTCCTTCGCGCAGCCGCAAAAGGGCGCCTCTTTCTCCTCGCCCCACCCTCAGCATCTGCGCAGCCGCACAGCACACCCGCCCGCTTAACCGTTACTACCCGTTTTGAAGCGCGCTCCCTCCTTTTCATCCCCGCGCCGCCATGCTGGTCACGTGAGCCGACGCGCCGTCGCCACCGTGCCCTAGCAACCGTTACCAAGGGCCTGGCAACTAACAGGGCCTGGTCCTTTGAGAGAGGGAGGGGGCCAGTTTAGATGGGCGTTTCGGGGAAAATCTGAGGTAATGACGGAACGGGGGTGGGAGAGACGGTAAAGGGGGGGGGGGTTTGCAACGTAGGTAACGGCTACCCCCCCTCTTCATGGGCTTATGAGGGATCCATGAGGGGCAGCGGTTACCATGGCAACCAGGCCTTGGCAAATTGGGTCATTTTGGGAACAGCCTCCTCCCGGGCATTTGGAAGGGTCATTCTATTCATGGGGTGGCCGAGGGCTGAGGAGGAGAATTTCTTTTGTCAAAGGAAGAGGGTGTGTTGCTATGGTGCTTGCTAGTAGTTTACTGCATTTTAATCTCATTTTTGGATAGCTGTCTTCCAAAGTGACGTTTTTTGTTCCTTAACTATACCGTGCCCTCAAACGTGCATGGGGCTTTGCAGGCCTAATATAAGAAAAACGTCTCTGCTGCTGTGAGGAACGTGTAATCTGAATTTTGACACAGGGCAACACTGTGTCGTCTGCCTTGAGTCTCAGTGAGAAAGGCAGACCGTGAATAACGTAAATAAAATATAGGAATAGGCCAAGGCAACAAGCAATGTATGTGCACCAGGGTCCTGTATTTAAAGACGAATATCCCCATCTTCTATCTCCCTTTCTTACAATCAGGAGGGTGTTCTTGTTGTAAATCTGTTCAAGACGTTTAGAATTTTTATTTTAATGTACTTTCAGTTATCGTTCACCTTTCTTGTTGGGACTTGAGGTGCATTACAAGTATAATTTGGATATGTCTATCAGCTTTAGAGGGAGGTTGCCTGCAACACAAACGTTTAAATTCTTGGAAGAAGCTAAAGTATGCCCTCTCTGATTAAGCTGTTTCCATTTGGCGGCCCCTTCCTTCTCTGTGTGGATAATTTTGATAAGAGCTGTTCTTGCTTTCATAAAGAAGCACAGATTCCATTGTACCTTAAAGCTGCTTTCACTCTCTTCCTTGTAGGAACACTTTCAAGGGTGTCAAGATGAGCGACCAACTTAAATTCATTGTTGAGAAACTCAATAAGGAACCCTTTAAGAAGAACTTCAATCTCATCACCTTTGACTCTTTGGAGTCTATGCAACTGTTACAGCTGCTCAGTGATGTTTTGGGGGAGATTGACCCAAAGGTAAGGGTGGACTTTAAGGTGCTGAAATGTGGATGTTATAACATTCAATTTATATAAGAACATTTGATTTATATACCACCCTTCAGGACAACTTAACGCCCACTCAGAGAAGTTTACAAAGTGTGTTGTTGTTATCCCCACAACAATCACCCTGCAAGGTAGGTGGGGCTGAGAGAGCTGTGACTGGCCCAAGGTCACCCAGCTGGCTTCAAGTGAAGGAATGAGGACTCAAAGCCGATTCTCCAAATTAGAGTCCAGCTGGATACCTTAAATATTCTCCTCTCAGCTGCTGTAGGATTCCTGGATTCTAAGGCTGTTGTTTAAAATGTGATTGAGTTCCAAGTAAAAGCTGTAAGGAAGGCCATAGACTTAGTAGTGAATATTGGTGTTGGGGCCCCCATCTCTGTTTCCAAATTCCTCATTCAAATCTTATGATGAAGATAGGCATAAAATAAAAAGATGTCACAGCGTGTTCCTCAGTGTGATCTCCAGCTCAGCTTAAAACAGACACATGTACCAACAAATCAAACACTGGTTCAGCTCTCAATCCACCCCCCTGTTGTAGATGGATATGGCTTTTTAAAAGGATTTGTTATTTGTTTGGCCCCTTCTGTTTGTAACATTTTGAACCTTTTGTTAAATGAAACTTGTGAGGAACTTTTATTTAAACAAAAAATAAAACATTTTTTAAAAATCATAATTTGTTAATCACTTTACTTTAAACAACTTTTTGGGTTTTAAGAGTCAGAGTAGGAGGCTTCTTGGTGACATCGTGGGAGTAGGGACAGTCAATCAGTCTTTCTGAACCCGTTAGGGGAGCCATTTTTTTCAGCTGTCAGCCCCGGAGAGGAGAGTACATCTAAACTAAATGCTGCTAAGGCACTTCCTGGGTAGGCCCAATGTTCTGAAAGTGTGGCATGTGTCTTGACCCTTAAAACATAAAAATGCCTGAGTACCTAATGCATTGGTAGCTCCTCTTCTGCTTTTTAACCCTCACCTGACTCAAAACTTTATGTGGCCACAAAGAGTGGGCCTGCCATCTTGCACTGGCATCCTTCAGCATCACCAGATGTCCCGGAAAATGTAAAAGCTGTCTTGTAGCAGTAGGTGGATTTTGTCTGCAGAGGAAAATACAGTCTGTTCAGCAAATGCTTTCTGCTCAGGGAAGAGCTTTATGTAATATGATAACTTGATTTCCTATCCAGTTTGATTTAATAAAAGCTGGGGGTGGGGGGAGCCTTATCAGGATCTCTGCAGCTGTGGGCTTGAGGTATCTTGCTCTACATAATAACCACTCTTCTAGACAGATTAGTGCCCCACTCAGAGGGGTGAACAAAGTCAGTGTTGTTGTTATCCTCAATACCACAGGGGAGCTGGGGGTTGAGAGGAATGGCTTACCAAAGGCCACCTGCTGAGCTCATGGTAGAAGTGGGATTCGAACTGGCAGAGTGTTGATTCATAGCCCAACCACTTAACTACTGTGCTACAGCGGCTCCTATTGGCTCATCTCCTGGTGCTTATATGCTCCGCCTACAGAACTGTTTGGCCTCTACCTTTTCCTATTCCTCCAGCATTCTCTCCTTCCCCCAAGCCCGCCAAATTCCTTGAAATCTTAGCAACAAAATAATGGAATGATCTTATGCATATTTACTCTGAAGTATACCTTTTTGAGGTCAGTGGAAAGTACTTTGAAATATATCTGAATGTTATCAGGTTATAGGTAATATATGGGTATAGGTGAATTTTTAAAACTCTCCTTGCAGTTAAACAGTCTCCCATCTCTCTTCAATAATTACTTCTGCTTTTAGTATACTTTGTGTGTCGGAGCTGATGAACAGCCCATTAAAATCAATAGAAATGGCTTAAGCTCATGGCCAGGGAAGATGCAATCTGGATTAAGTGTGCATCTCACTTGTGGAAGTCCCACAGCACCTTAACAAGCAGCTAAAACCCATTAGTTAGCCTTGTTTTATGTGTGCAACAAAGTTGTCATATGACTTATACTATAGTTATTTTTAAACTTTTCAGCACGTTGTTGACATTAGAGAAGAGTTGCCAGAGCAGACTGCTAAACGGATGTTGAGCCTTCTCGGTATTCTTAAATATAAACCTCCAGGAGGTACCAGTGACTTGTAAGTATTTGCATTTTGTTGATAACAGCGAAATATAGATGGTACTGAAGTCATCTCAACCTGTAAAAATACATATCTGTGAATTTTATCACTTGTACAAGCTCCGTGCTATTAATGTTTATGTTGTGCCTTGTAGCAGTAACTTATTTGCTGGTTTGTACTTCTCATTATGACCAGATGATTACTTGACACAACTTTGCTTTTGTTTTGGTTGAACTTAATTTTCCAAGTGTTTCATGAGTCAACCTAGAACTGGGTGTAATAATCAGTGGCGATACTCCAGTTTTACTGTGACAAACCTGAAAGTGTGATGTATTGTCGAAGGCTTTCACGGCCAGAGAATGATGGCTGTTGTGGGTTTTCCGGGCTGTATTGCCGTGGTCTTGGCATTGTAGTTCCTGACGTTTCGCCAGCAGCTGTGGCTGGCATCTTCAGAGGTGTAGCACCAAAAGCATCTCTCTCAGTGTCATCCACACTGTGACACTGAGAGATCTCTGTATTTTGGTGCTACACCTCTGAAGATGCCAGCCACAGCTGCTGGCGAAACGACAGGAACTACAATGCCGAGACCACGGCTATACAGCCTGGAAAATCCACAACAACCATCTGAAAGTGTGATGTCTGTTGACTTTCCCACAGTTGCATTCTTTTGCGCATCTATCAGGAAGTGTCTTACTGAAATCAAGGAGGCTTTCTTCCAAGTAAACATGACCACGATTATGTTGTAATTTGGTTCTTGCAGGAGCATGGTGTTACAGTTCTCTTGTTTCTTCAGCAGTTCTTGCACTGGGCACTAGAGGGTGCTACTGTTTTAACTATGGTTGAGTGCTAGAGGGCCGACACTGTTGGGGCACTGTGGTGACACCTTAGTAAAATCTTGCTGCACCTGTGGCCATACATAAGGGGAACTGGCTGGCAATGATGAATCTGAACCATATTGCGTGCTTCCTGCTTCCCTCATATTTCTGTACAGTTCCAGGGGCGCAATAGAATTGGCTTTGTTGTGCACCACCTTGCTACAGACAGCCCATGCCAGTGCCCCCTGTGGCCATGGAAAAAGCTGCTGTGCAGTGAGACAATGATTGGGGGGCATTGCTAAGGGCTTGTGTATCTGAAGCCCCTCAGGATAGGCAAAAATGATTGAAGAAGGATAGGGCTTGAGAAAGGAGTAGTGAGGTGGCAGCAGGAGGGACCCGTTTGGGAAGGATGTGTGTGTGTTTGTGAGTGACAGCAATGGTGCATTTTGTGGGAGGCCTGAAGGGACAAGCACCATCTTCTATGCTGTCCTTTATGATGAGGAGAGGCTATAAAGTGGTATATAAATATGGACTGTTATTAGGCACTTGGGGAAAAGCTGTAAGAACTGCTGCTTAGGTTTGATCCAAACCTCTTTCCTTTGATTTGAAATGCATTGGTAGAGCCTGATGTTATGCTTCCATTTAGGAGTACGTTCCGCCAAGGTTTAGTTACTGGAAGCAAGCCTGTGATTCATCCTGTCTTGTACTGGCTCCTTCAGCGGACAAACGAGCTCAAGAAAAGAGCCTATCTGGCACGTTTCTTGATCAAAGTGGATGTGCCAATGGAGATCCTTCAGGATGAGACGGTGGCTGATACTAACAGACAGGTAGCATTTCCAATGTATTTGTTACCTTGGCACTGTTTTAAGTACTAATGTAAGTAAAACCAGTGAGAGTTCACTGCCAGATTTCCTTAATAGGATATGTACCTACTACAGACCAGAAGAGCACATCAGGTAACACCTTTTTTGGTTGGATTCAAAAAGGAGATCAAAACAAAGCTCCTCCAGACTGGCTGTTTATATATACACCTGGACTTGTTAAATGATGGCACGCTCTGCAGCTTGGTAAGGCTGTATACACTTGGACATTCCTGCTGCCTACATGGCCTGCAGACAGTGTTGTACAGCAATCACTGCATGAGATCCTGCCATCTTTGTCTCCTTCCCAGACCCTTTGTCTAGTTCTTGAATGTCTTGAACCGTTATCCGCAAGAGCAGTCCTTGGGGTTTGTTGGTTCCGAGATAACTGATGCTTCACTGAAGTCCTGCCCACCCTAGACTGCATCTTGTACAGGGGATGTGGCTTGTGTTAAATGGCAGCAGGCCTGTTGCATGGCCCTGACGGGGCCTTGGGGGTGTGCATGGGCCTGATAGAGCAGAAGAAGGTTGGTTGCCTACACTAAGTTAGTATGTCCTAAAATTTACAACATGGTTGTTTTTATTAGGAGCTTGTTAACATAAGATATTATCTATCCAGTACGAAGCATTTTTAAGTTCTGTTGATTTCAGCAGGAAAGGTTAAAACTTTCCCATTGAAATCAGCGGAACTTTAAAGTGTTTGACTTTTGCTGGATCATTTCAATTTTTTAAGTGTTCCAGTTTTCATTATCGGGATCTGTTAGGTTTTTTAAGGTTAAAATAGGGCGCCCAGTCTCCAGGTGGGGCCTGGAGTTCCCCTGGAGAAAACGGCAGCTTCAGAGGATGGACTCTGTAGTGTTGCATCCCTACTAAGCCCCCTCCTCTCCCCAAACCCTGCCTACTCGGGTTCCACCCCCAAATCTCCAGAAATTTCAGACTTGGAGTTGGCAACCCTAGTTAAAAACAGCCACCTGGCTCCTTGAATCAGAATGGAATTGCCGCTTTGGGAGGTGGGGTGTTAACCCTTTCTGCTTATGCTGTTTTCCTCATCTAAATCGCCCCCTCAGAAGTTGATCTTTGGTCTCCAGATGGGAAGTATTTAAATAGGAAACAATGAGGGAAAGCCCCAATTCAGGAGCATACCCCCCACCCCGGTGGCTGTTTTTCTTTTCTTTTTTTAAAGTTTCTAGTTTGGCCTCCTGTTGTAACTGAAAACCCTGTTTTATGATTGATTCCTGAGGCACAGAGTAAAATATGTTGATAATTCCATTCCTACAAATAAATAAGATTTGATGATGGAATGGCTTTTTGGTTGTTGATTTTAAGTTACATGACAGAGTTTTCAAAACCAAATTGTAAAACCAGTGTGATTCCTTAACCTTTATGACATACTTTAGAAACAGAGCTGGAAGGGACCCCAAGGGTCATCTAGTCCAACTCCTTGCACAACACAGGAAATTCACAACTATCCCCCTACTCGCCTCCCTCAGCGACCCCCTGCTCTATGCCCCGAGAAGGCAAAAAGCCTCCAGGATCTCCAGCCAATCTGACCTGGATGAAAATTCCTTCCTGACCCCAAAGTAGCGATCGGCATTACCCTGGGCCCATAAGGAAGACCCACAGAAGCATGCACTCCCTCTCTTTATCTGTGTACATTCGAGAACCATCATAGCTCTCAGATGGCCATCTAGCCTCTTCTTAAATATCTCCAAGGAATGAGAGCCCACTGCCTCCTGAGGAATCCTGTTCCACTGAGGAACTGCTCTGATGTTCAGCCCAAAACTCTTTTGCTTTAATTTCAAGCTGTTGTTTCTGGTCCAGCCCACTAGGGCAACGGAAAGCAACTTATTCCATCCTCTGTGTGACAGGCCCTCAAGTACTTGAAGAGGACTATCCTATCACCGCTCAGTCACCTCCTCTCCAGGATAAACATACGAGGTTCCTTCAGCCTTTCCTCATAAGACTTGGTGTAGACCTCTCACCATCTTCGTTGCCCTCCTTGGACATGTTCCAGCTTCTCAACATCCTTCTTAAACTGTGGTGCCCAAAACTGTACACAGTACTCCAAATAAGGTTAAACCAGAGCAGAGTAAAGCAATACTATCACCTCACATGATCTGGATACTATATTTCTGTTGATACAGCCTGAAGTCCCATTTGCCTTTTTAGCTACAGCATCACATTGGTGGCTCACGTTCAGCGTATGATCTACTAAGACCCCTAGATCCTTTTCTCATGTACTACTGCCAAGACAGGTCTCCCCCATCCTATAAGTGTGCCTTTGATTTTTTTTTCTACCTAAATGCAGAACTTTATATTTATCTCTGTTGAAATTCATTTTGTTCGTTTTAGCCCCATTTTCCAGCCAGTCAAGATCATCTGAAATCTTGTTTCTGTCTTATACTGTTTTCTACTGTGTTCTGTCTTCTAACCCTAACCCCTCCCAATTTAGTATCATCTGCAAATTTAATGAGGATCCCCCCCCCCCCCAAGTCCAAGTCCTTTATAAAGATATTGAACAACACTGGGCACAGGACAGATGCCTGAGGCACTCCACTTGTCACTCCTCTCCAAGATGAGGAACCACTTAAGCACTGTTTGGGTACGGTCTATCAATCAGTTACAAATCCCTCTAACAGAGGATTTGTCAACCGGAATATCTTGTGGAACCTTATCAAAAGCCTTACTGAAATCAAAACTATGTTCACAGTATTCCCCTGATCCACCAAAGTACTAAAAAGGAGATAAGGCTAGTCTGACATGACTTGTTCTTGTGCAGTATGTTAAATTTTGTGCAATTTTTTCTCACGTATTCAGTTACAATCTTTCATGGAAATCTTAGTTTTGCCATGTTTACATAATACTCAGTATTGTTCTAAGAACTGAGGGAAGTATATGGCTGCATGGAAGTTAAAAATGAACATTCCCCCCTCCTGCTGACAATATCCAAATTTAAAATAACTAAACAAAAACTGTAGTTAGAGAAAGGAATGCGGCTTGTATGTTTATTCAGTGTGTGCCACTCCTAATTTGTATAAAGATACATCTCTGCATTTTCCATTATGTAAAATGTGCTTCGATAATCCACTGGCTTGTTCAAAATAGAAACTGCAATAATAAACCACCCTTAAACAATATTGCCACCATGCAAAGTTGTTTACACGGTGCTAAATATCAAGAGATATTTGGTTATTACTATGTATAATATTTTATTTTACAATCAGATAGGTGTTGTTCATTGCAAATATTTATTTTGTGCATTTCTGCCTAGTGTTCCTTATCATATAGCCAGCCAGGCTCTGTAGCTTTTAGGCTGCAGTTTGTAAACCCGGCTTATTAAAGGCTTGTCATCCCCCCCATGTTTTGCTCACCGAGCAAGTCACTCTTAATGTACTTAATCAAGGCGGGGCTGTCAGGCTACAGTTCTGCCTATAGAGCTTCTCTTCTGATTTTTATAGCATGAAGAACTGATGGAAGCCTTCAAAAACCTCCATAAAGAATGTGAGCAGCTCAAGACATCTGGTTTCTCAACTGCAGAAATACGACGGGTAAAAAAGAGAGATGTTCAGCCTTGTCTTGTGATGTGGTCATTTTGTTTTTTATGTGTTGAATAGATAACTTTATTTATTTATTTGTTTGTTTGTTTATTTATTTATTCATTTGTAGCCCTCCTTTTCTCGAAGAGATCCAAGGTGGATTACACAGTGCAAGTGAAAATACAATATAATCAACAGCTAGGACATTAATTGAACAAAGTACAACAATGAGCAGCAGTTTGGACATCCAGTGAAAGAGAAATAATAGAGTATGGAAGTAGAAAAGGTTGGCAGGGAGGGGGAAAGCATAAAGCTAAGCACAGAGATGAAATCTTTTGGAAGCAAAGCATAACTCGTTTACATGGCATGTTTAGCAACGTGGAAACTCCCTAGTAGGCGCATGTCTACATCAACAGATAGTACAGCAGACAGTGCCCAACAGAGTAGCGTATAGTCCCTGCCCCCACCAATGCATCTGTCTGAGCTACTTCTTACGACACGGCCCTATGACCTGGGAGGCAAACCCTCCTGGATAAATAAGTTTTGCATGGTTTGTGGAAAGCCATGAGAGTGGGAGCTTTCCTGACCTCCTCAGGCAAGCCATTCCATAAAGTGGGGGCTATCACAGAGGAAGCAGGTGTGAAGGCAGCTGTTGATTTCACCCTGCTGCAAGACAGTATCTGTAGAAAGCCCTGTCCAGATGAGTGAAGCTGCCATAGTAGAACATAGAGGGGTGGTGGTGGTTGCACAAATATGAGGGGCCTAGGCCAGGAAGGGTTTTGAACATGATAGTCATAACCTTGAATTGAGCCTGGAAACTGTTGAGAAACCAATTGAGTGACTGCAGAAGGAGAGTGATATGCATGCTTCATCTAGTTCTTGAGAGTAAATGAGCTGCAGCATTCTGCACCAGCTGGAGTCTCTTGAGTCAACTTTTGAGGAGAGACCTAGGTAGAGTACATTAACAGTAGTTAGGAAAATGGATTTTTCCCTTACGATCAGACATCCCTTTTAAAGATGAGCTTGCCAAAATGTTTTTCATCTTCCATTCTTCCTGGGCAGTCTGTGACGCCTTCACTATTCAGGTCTGCCCTGTTCAGTAAATACCCCTCCACGTATGCAAGTTGACAAAAGGACCAGGAAACTCAAGGTCTGGCCTTAGGTGCAGCCTGCTGCACCGAGCCTCCCAAACTACGAAGCTGGCCTTAGCCGTGGATTTTTCATGTAGCATTGTTTGACTCCCTGCATGACTCCCTGCAGACCATGCTGTAAGAACAGGAAATCCCTGAGCATGCTTGACTCCATCTCTTGTTCCCACAAATATTTGTAGGCTGAAACAGAATAGTAGCCATTAACTACTTTGACTAAATGTCCACTGTGGTTACTAGCTGTAGAAGAGGGTGATGGTGCCACACACTGTGGCAAAGATTACTGAAGTGTTCAGACAGCGCATTGAGCCAAACAAGTATGGTACAATTCAGCTTGAGTTAAGCACTTTGAAGTGCCATGGATTTCAGTGGGGGAACTGAGCATGGGCTTAAATATTCCCTGTTGAAATCAGCGGGATTGAAAAGGGCTCAGTTTTGCCTGGTTCATACCTTCTGTGTCCCAATATATTTTAGGCTAAAAGGCGTCATGTTGCTTCATAAAAAAAAAAAAAATCAGCTGGGTATAAGGGCCTTCAAACTGACTTATTACTGGCCTGCTCATTTGCATGTAATGATACACTTTCTTTACTAATTATTTAGAATTTTTTATGCTGTCTCTCCAGAAGACGTGACAGAGGCAACTCACAAAGTAATAGATGATAAAACATAAAACACCATAAAAATCGTACAGCAAACTATTACAACCCAGCATTAAGCCTCTGTTCAGCAGCAGCATTAGCAGCAGCAGCACAGAGCTGGAGCGACTTACATTGGAGTCCTCGAGCTTCAGTTCACTGCAGCCTCAATTCCCTCAGCCCAGCAATGATTAAATTTTATAAGACAGTTCAGATTCGATGGAATATTAACTCCAAGATATGGCTGTAATGGAAATAATTTGGCCTCTCAAGACAGCTTTAAAAGCGTCCCATTTTATATGAGGTAATATATCAGATTGCTTTGTGATGATATCTGACTGATTTTAAAATCAAAATTGAGACCCCTCGCGATTTAGATGAACCAGTGGCATGATACTGGTTTGGGATCCATTTCGCTGTGAGCACAGGATCATCTTTTGTGTGTAGATAAGTTTCTTGTGGGATTGCTGTGTCTCCCTTGTTGTGTGCCAGGTTGTCCGTCTTCTCTTGACCACATTGTTGATACCTCTTACATTATATGAAACAAAAGTCAGCTTTGATTGCATTATTCTTATAACTATAATAAAGTACAATACTTTTTTTAAAAAAACCAGCATTAAAAATACAGCCACAGCATAAGAATGGCATAAAATATTTCAAGTCTCATAAAGGCTAAAAGCAGAACTGTTTAAAAAGATCAATCCCTTAACAAAAAAGCTTGGATTAAAACAAATGTTTTGGCCTGGTGCTTTATTGAGAGTAGGTCAGGTGCTAGGCAAGCCTCTAAGGCAGACTATGAATAGTATAAATAAATATAGTATCCCATCCCTGATAGTAGCTTGGCTGCTGCATTTTAGACCAACTGACAGTTTGCAAAGACAGCCCCATGTAGAGCGCATTAGAGTAATCTAATCTGGATGTGAAGATCACAGCATGGATCATCATGGCCAGATTACACTTTTCAGGGAATGGTCATAGATAGTGTGTCAGCTGAAGCTGATAGAAGGTGCCACATGCCACGGAGGAAACCCACACCTTCAACTTTAGACCAGGATCCAGCAGGCAAAGATCAAGCTACAAACCTGTTTTGTTGGGGGAATGCAACCCCCCCCCCAGGAAAAACTGACTCCTCAGTCCCCAAACAGCTTTGTATTTATAATAAAGATAATGACAACAACAACAACATTGCCTTTGACAATATAACAACATTTGATTTATATACCGCCCTTCAGGACAACTTAACGCCCACTCAGCAGTTTACAAAGTATGTTGTTATCCCCACAACAATCACCCTGTGAGGTGAGTGGGGCTGAGAGAGCTCTGAGAGAGCTGTGACTGACCCAAGATCACCCAGCTGGCTTCAAGTGGAGGAGTGGGGAATCAAACCCGGTTTTCCAGATTAGAGTTCCACTGCTCTTAACCACTACACCAAACTGATCACATCACCTCAGTCTTGTCTGGATTGAGCTTCAGTTTATTGGCCCTCATCCATCCCATTGCCTTCTCCAGGCATCAGTGTTGTCTCTGAGGATGCTGAGATGTTTCAGACATATTGGTGCAGTTTTTTCTGCCTGCTCCTTTGAAACATCAGCCAGTTCTACAGAGTTTAAATGTGCCTGTGGAACATGTTGGTTTGTTTATTTTATTTCTTTTAAATCCCCACTTTTCTCTGCCAAAGGGACCAAAAGTGGCTTACAACATTCTCCCCTTCTCTATTTTATCCTCACAACAACCATGTGAAGTAGGCTGAGAGTGCGTGAGATTGAAGGTCATCCAGCCAGCGTCCATGTCAGTGGGAGGGAATCACCCTGTGTTCCCCCAGGTCCTAGGTGACATTCTAACCATTACAACACCACGCTGGCCCTGAACATGTTGATATGATTACTGTACCAAAGACAAGAAGTAGCATAATTGGAACCCATAACATAAGTTATAAAATGACATAATTATCATATCATACTAAAACTTGATAGTTCCAACTTTCTAGAAAAATGACTGGATCTGGCCCAGAACCTCTAAATTACTGTTGTGTTTTCTAGGATATCACTGCCATGGAGGAAGAGAAGGATCAACTGATCAAAAGAGTCGAGCGTCTTAAGAAGCGGGTAAATGAGAGGAGCAAAGCTATAACATTTGGGTGTCATCATCATCCTTGGCTTGAATGTTTGTCTGGGGAATGCAAACAAGGATTAAGATTAGCTTGCCACATGTCTGGGAAAGATTCATATGGCTAACTAGAGGAAAGGGGATCTTCTCTGGGAAACAGTCCAAAACTTTGAAAGACCTACAGCCCGACTCTCCAGTGTCGGCTCTAAGAAGGGTCACACGCGAGAAGGAAGCATGGTGCGAATCTGTGAGACACACAATCACACCCATTTATTTCTCAGCTATGTGACGGGTAACTTGCACGACTTATCCTTTTGCTGTAGGTGGAGACGGTGCAAAATCATCAGCGGATGCTTGAGACAGCGAGGCAGCTGCGAGTAGAGAAAGAGAGAGAACAATCTCTTGCCCAGCAAAAGCAAGAGCAGAAAATTCAGGTACCCAAGCAAAGGCCTAACTGTTTTGTTTTTTTTAAAGGAAAAAATACTGTGCTTTTAAAAGTAAAAATTGCTTGGGGAAAAAGTTACTGGTTCTTTAGGTAACAGCATTCCTGTTTCTCCAAAGTATATGGTTATTTCTTACATGAATTTGTAGGTTAGGATTCTGAGGTATCAAAGATGGATACTTCTGCATACCAAATGCTGGGGACAAAATGGGAAAGCCCTGCCCCCTTCACTTACTGAAAGCATTGTGAGTGACAGAAATTGAGATCTTCAAAGAGGAGCTCCCAGAAAGAGTGAGACTCAGACATTGTCCCATTCTGTTATGGGTGGTGTACTCAGGGCTTTTTTTCAGCTAGAAAGCGGTGGAACGGAGTTCCGGCACCTCTTGAAAATGGCCACATGGCTGGTGGCCCCGCCCCCTGATCTCCAGATTGGAGATCAGGGGGCTGGGCCACCGGCCATGTGACCATTTTCACCAAGGGCGATTTAAACTTTTAAAAACTCCCCCCTTGTTCCAGCTGACCCAAAGTGACGTCATTGTGCAGTCTTGAGTTCCACCGCCGAGTTCCACCACCTCTTTTCCCAGAAAAAAAAGCCCTGGGTGTACTCATCTGCAGTCAGATTGTTTGCTGTGTGCTTGGCCAAAGCCCTTTCCCCTCCACCCCCAGTTCTCCTAGTAATCCCTGCCCTAGGTTGGCTTAACCGTGTAACAGGCTGCAGGAACTTCTTCCAGGATCTTGCTGTTAGGACAATTTCTTATTACTTCCGTTAATGGCTGAAGAACAAGGGCACGACCCACCGAGACCTCATCTGCACCCTCAGTCCTTTCAGTGCATCTTGCATCGAAGTTCCCAATTGGTCCCCCTCCTTTTTTATTTTTTTGTTGTCGTTTGAGTGTATGTTTCCCAAGAATAAGCTTATAAATAGATTCATGCATATTTTCTAAGCTTTTTCATGCAGAGCAGAAGCTGCAAAGAGTCCAGCTCCAGCTCAAGGATATGCGTCACGCAGGAGTGGATTCCAAGCCAGAAAGTAAGTAGGAGTTCTAAAATGTGTTTGTGCCCCTCCCTTTTTTCTCTACTGCCAAGAACCATGGAAGGACTCTTATAAAGAGGAAAAGATAAAATGTGTGCCCTTTTGAATTTTCATTCTTCTACAGTAGAAGACAGAGTTGGGATACAGGATGATCTTAACAGGCTGGAAAACTGGACTAAAACAAATAAATTGAATTTCAGCTGAGATAAATATAAAGTTCTACATTTAAGTAGGAAACATAAAATGCATAGTTATAGGATGGAGGAGAGTTGTCTTGGTAGTAGTACATGTGAAAAGGATCTAGGGGTCTTAGTAGACCATACACTGAGCATGAGTCAGCAGTGTGATGTGGTAGCTAAAAAGGCAAATGCGATTTTCAGATGTATCAACCGCAGTATAGTATCCAGATCATGTGAAGTGATGGTATTGCTCTAACTTTGCTCTGGTTATACATCACCTATAGTATTGTGTTCCGTTTGGGGCACCACAATTTAAGGATATAGACAAGCTGGGACATGTCCAGAGGAGGGCAACGAAGATGGTGAGGGATCTGGAAACCAAGCCCTATGAGGAAAGGTTGAAGGAGCTCAGTATGTTTAACCTAAAGAGGAGACGACTGAGAGGTGATATGATAGCCATCTCCAAGTACTTGAAGGACTGTCATGTAGAGACTGGCGCAGAGTTGTTTTCCATTGCTCCAGAAGATCAGACCAGAACCAACAAGTCGAAATTAAAAATGTTTTCGGTTAAACATTAGAAAGTACTTCCTGACAGTTAGAGCGGTCCCTCAGTGGAACAAGCTTCTTCGGGAGGTGGAGGCTTTAAAAGAGAGGCTAGATGGCCATCTGACAGCAATGCTGATTCTGTGAATGTAGGCAGATCATGAGAGGGAGGGCAGGAAGGGTTACATCAGTGCTTAGTTCTTGTGGCTTCTTCTTACATGCCCAGGGTAAGGCCAATCGCCACTTTGGGGTCAGGAAGCAATTTTCCCCAGGCCAGTTTGTCCAGGGATCCTGACGGTGTTTTGCCATCTTCTGGGCATGGAGCAGGGGTCACCGGGGGTGTGGGGGAGGTAGTTATGAATTTCCTGCACTGTGCAGAGGGTTGGACTAGATGACCTGGAGGCCCTTGATTCTATGATTTTACAGAATGGGCTTGACACTTTTGAAATTTTGGATTTTTTAAAGATCTGAACTCTAAAAGATTCATGACCATTTACTTTATTATTGTTAATAATTGATGCTAACTATTGGATCCTCATCACTAACTGCACTAAAGCCAGAGTTTGGGAAACTGTCTTTGTTTATATTTCTCCCTTGTGACCATTGTGTCTCCTCCAGGGAGTAGATCCACCTTCTTGCTACTGTAACTCAGCAATTCACCACATTCATTGATAGCACTGTACTGATTGTGACTGTAACAGCTTTGACTCAAATGTGGACATCAACACTTGGTTGTTGGTTTGTGTATCAGCTGGATCAATAACTGCTGTTCTTTTTCAGATATTTCAGCATTTAATAAAAACAGCAACAACATCATTTGTTTTATATACCGCCCTTCAAGATAACTTAACACCCACTCAGAGCAGTTTACAAAGTATATTATTATCCTCATGACAAGGTGGGTGAGGTTGAGAGAGCTCTGAGAGAGCTGTGACTGACCCAAGGTCACCCAGCTGGCTTCAAGTGGAGGAGTGGGGAATCAGATCCGGTTCTCCAGATTAGAGTCCTACGCTCTTAACCACTACACCAAACAGGCTCTATTTAAAATATTATTCCTGTTAAGATGATAAAACCCTACTTAAAAAATGAGGCTGTTTTATTACCAATATAGCATTTGCTTTCACTTAGTGTGAAACTGCCATTTTGTGTTCACTCAGTTGTAATCTAGTCTTTTCTATGCTATTTTCCCTTCCTTTTTCAGACTTGTTTTGCAATGATTTTTTAAACAGCCCTGAATGCTGTTCAGTGTGGACAGCTAAAGCACTATTGAAATCTCAGAATCGTTGCCCCTTTAAATTTCCCTTCTTTACTGCTTCTTGCAGCTTAGTTGTTGTTGTGTAGTGGTTAAAGTATCTGGGAGACCCACTCTCTGAGTGACGTTGGACCAGTAACATATGCTCAACTTAACCTACCTCATAGGGTTGTTACGAGGATAAAGTAGAGGTGGACTTGTGAGACTTGTAAGCCAAGTCTCCATTGGGGAGAAAAGTTGAGTACAAATGAAGTCAATCTATACCTTCCCATTCTGTGGGCAGTCACCCTTGCCTGACCATTCACACTTATCAGACCCTGCTGGTTATTCCACAGGAGATGGGGGTGACTGCTGTAGGCCTCTGCCCCTGCCCCTGCAGCTGCCTCTGGAGCTTCTGCTGGCAGTGGCACAAGCGAGAGGCAGGAGCAAGCTCAAGGAATTCTGCTGCCCCAAGCACCGTCCTCCCATGCTGCCTCTTCCGAGTTAGGAAGGCTGCAAATGCAAGGTTTCGTGGGAAGTCTGAACTGAGCCACAGCCATTTGGTAAGGGAAGCCTGCACAGGAAGGAGGCCAGCATCTAGGGTCATTGGGCCCTACCTTTGTGAGCTCTCGTTTCATACACTTGCAAGCGCATGCCACACACACCTTTTGTAGCCTGTGAATTGGGCTAAGTGCCTAGGAAATGCTGGAGAGAGACCCCGAGATTGAATATAGATGTAAAAAGCAGCCTGCTTTCAGTATTTTGTGTCTCTTTCCTGCTGCGTATCCCTGGAAGGATTCCCTGCCCTAAGGACCATCCAGGGGCACTGTGCAGCTCTGAAGGATGCCCAGGCATGGCAGGCGTTTGGCTTGGCCCGTCAAGGAATTACTCTCAAGTAATAATCACTTTTTCAGTCCCTACCAATTAGTTATTTTTGATGCAGGAGGAATCCTTTTGCAAACAGAAGCTTCCTTTTTAAAAAAGGGTTCCTTTAAGGTTTATGGACCGGGTGTGTCTATCAGCTGCCCAGCACTTTTGGCTCAGTTCCCGAAGCATATTTGAATTACACTTTGCCAATGGCATATTTACATGTTGTGCAAACACCAGATTCAAGAGCCAGTGTGGCGTAGTGGTTAGAGTGTTGAACCTGGATCTGGGAGGCCCAGGTGCGAATCCCCC
Source organism: Eublepharis macularius (assembly GCF_028583425.1). NCBI lineage: Eukaryota > Metazoa > Chordata > Lepidosauria > Squamata > Eublepharidae > Eublepharis > Eublepharis macularius. The sequence continues at coordinate 69,411,087 of NC_072802.1, read as the reverse complement.
ACTCTGCCATGGAAACTCACTGGGTGGCCGTGGGCCAATCACACCCTGTCAGCCTAACTTACTTCACAGCCTTGTTGTGAGCATAAAATGGAGGAGGAGGGAACTGTGTCAGCTGCTTTTGGGTCTCCATTAGGGAGAAAGGCAGGGTATAAATAAAGCTAATTAAGACAGTCTGCATCTCAGGTCATTGTGATGTGAGATCCAGCAAGTGCCAGTTTTCTACTGGCAGGGAGAATTGACCTGAAGGCACTTGCAAAGGAGTGAGCTGCTTTGTACCACGTTGTGTGTGTTTCTGTCTGCTGCTTCTGCCTTCCCCCATCTATTTGAGTTAGTGGTTGATGTGCAGCAGCAAGCAGATTGTCTTGTGGCAGCTTAAAAGCTAATTGCTTTATATTACAGCCTGCAGTTTCGTAGTCAGACGTGCCCTGTATCTGATGAAGCAGGCTTTTGCCTCAAAAGCCCACAACCCTCTCGGGCTGCATTCAGATATGATAAACCATGTTTTATAACTCCACAAGGAAATGGGATAGAGGCCTTTTAAAATAAAAGCTGGGAACTAGTACATTGTTGCAATAGGTTGCTATAATACTATAGCGATATGGCAAGACTCAATGTTTCAAAAAGCAGCCCTTAGTGGGGATGCAGAGAAATGATGATGGGGCAGGAAAAATGGCATCGATGTTTTGGGGTCGGGGAACAATCAGCACTTTCCTGTCTTCACGGCAGCACCACCAGCTTTTTTGGAATGTTTCCAAAAAGATCAGAGTAAAGCAGGATTTGGAAAGAAGACTAAAAATGGGGTAAATCCACGAAGTGCCCAAAAGCATCACGATGCTGATGGGAAGTGGAGGGAAACCCTGCTTACCAACAACATCCAGGCCAAGGCAGATAGCCAACGTGAAAGACCGTTCTGTATCTCCAGTCCTGAGTTTCTCCAAGTAACGCAAGGGGAAGAGGGCAATCATAGGAGAGAATTGCCTGCTTGGAGGCAAGCCGCTTAGAGCTTCTCCCCTTCAAATCCCTATATCCAACTTCGAGCCCAGATGGGAAAAGTCTGGTTACCACGTTCAGGATGGAGGGGGCGTTTGCGGAGAGGGGAATAAGCAGGAAGGGGCAGAATGAAGACCCCCCCCAGCCTGTCCAATGGTTTCCTACTGCCCATACTCTTCCCACCTTTCATTAAAGTGCTAAACAGCCTGTCATCATATAAACCTTAAAGGTAAATAAACAATCAGATGTCTTGAGGTGCAAACAAGCTTTTTTCATAACGTGTGACTCTGCCCTAAGTTCTACTACAATCGGGGACTTGAGAGCATTTAACCTTTTCTGGTTTGCGCTTCTGAGCCTTGTTACTCCCCTCCTTCTCCCCTGCCCTTGCACATTTTTAAAATTCTGCCCTTCCTCTAAGGAGCTCAGGGAGGCATGTATTGTTCTCCTTTGTGCAGTTTATCATCCCAACAGGACTGTTAGGTCAGTTAGACTAATAGAGCGTGACCAGCCCATGGTCACTCAGAGAACTTCGTGGCAGAGTGGGAATTTGAACCCAAGTCTTCCAGGTCCTAGTTTGACACTCTAGCCATTATACCCCACTGGACTTAACACCTTCTTGATGACATAGAGTTGTCAGTGGTGGGGTTTTTTTTGTCCTCTATGCATAGAAAAACAAACATCTGTTTGGTTCTGGATCTCACAAGAAAAGTGACTAGAGTTGCACTTCTGTAGCTTTTGAGTGGGTGAATGTATTTATCAGGCTGCATATTGGGAAAGAGAATCTCGGGACTGGGGCAGAGTCGTGATCCCAGGCTAGCAAGGCAGGCTGCCTTGGCTTCTGCTTGTTTGAACAAGCCACGAGCTCACTCTTCTTGAACCTTCCTTGTAAGAATCTGGATGGAAAACATGATGAATAACTATTAATAGGTTTTTGCATGTAAATATGCCTTTGGCAAAATGTAACTCAAATAAGCTTTGGGGCCTGAGCCAAGAGTGCTGTGCAGCTTATGGACATAGTCATCCCATAAACCTTAAAGGAAACCTTTAAAAAAGGGAAGATTCTGTAATTGGAAGCGCTCAAGCGCGCTTTGTTCTTTGCTCTCTGGCCTGAGAATTTGCAGAAGGCAAGAGTCTCTGAAGTTCAATTAAGCTTTTAAAAAAAGGATTAACATCTTTCCCTTGTCCCGCAGAGTTTTGGAATGTTTTACTTTCTCTGAAACCTCTAAGGAAGCTTGCCACCCGTTTTTGTGTTGTCTTTTCCTTTGTGTGCCATGAATCAGTCCGTTTTCATGTTTTAACTCGCTTCTCTGGCTTCTGGCATCATCAGAAAGAGCTGGAGTACTGGTCCTTCCATATTTCTCAAAAGAGTTTTTTTAAAAAAAAATCATTTCCCCAGTGATACTGAATGCTTGCATCATTGTCTTCAGGAGATCAGTTGTATCCATATCTCAAGTTTTCCTTCATTAACATCATAAATGCCTTGAATAGAATATTTTAAAATTTTATTTTCTTCCTCCACTTGGCAAGCTATACCTTCTTCCACTGCCCCCCTCCCCACCGTGACCACAAAGCAACTAATCTTCAACCAGCTTTCAAAAGTGTGGATATTGTCCAAGGGCCAGTGGCTCAGGGGCAACTAGACCCCTTCTAAGACCAGAGGTGCTTGTTGCATAGTCTCTGTTCCTTGGGGGTGTTTGGTGGCTGTAATGCGCCACGCTGGTATTGCAGGTTAGGAAGACGAGGCTTGGCCTCAGCAACAGATGGTGCTTTACGTACATTGTGACCAGCTGCCGAGCAGGGAGCTTCTCCGTGTTACATGCAGGGCATTTTCCCAGGGGGTATGCACCAGTTCCAGTGCTTCTTTCCACAGTACCGATATCTCTTTTGGCTGGCAGGCTGGGGCCAGCGAACATCATGAGTATTGGCACTTTTCTCTTTTTTTTAAATAGAAAAAAGGCATGGATTTCATGTAACATATACATGGAGTTTTTCCACTTCTGAGGATTGCATTCAAGTTTCTAGGGTCGGCATTTTTCCTCTCTGGGTGGAGCCCCTTAGTTTGAAAAGAGCCAGGACTAGGGACAGGAAGATCCAGGTTCAAGTTCCCATTGCACCATGAACCTCACTGGAGGAACAGCCCCTCTGTCTCACCTGTCTCACAAGATTTCTTTTGAGGATAAAAAGTGGGAGAGATGAACCATGTATACCACCTCTGAGTCCATGGAGGAGGGGGGAAATGAAAACGCTGCTTTAAAAAAAAATGAGAGTAGACCTGGCCACAGTCCAGTGACCCTGGTGTGCATTTGTGGGATTTGATGGAGTTCAACAGATGCAACACAGGCAGTTTGCTTTTGCAAGGCAAGGGGATAGCTTATGCACAAAATGGAGGCTATTGCATATTCAGAGAGAGAAAAGACTTCTGCACACATGGAGCTCCTTGAGTGCTCGCTGGAATTTTTCAGAACTTTGGGTTGTGCAATATGGGTTGGATCCTGCGATCCGCACCCTCTTCCTCCTCTGGAGCCATTTCTGATCCTAGGAAGGTTTATTAGTGGCTTAGTGGTGAGGGGGCAAAATCGCTCCTTTCTTCTGTGAGTGCAGCTCTGCTCATGCAAGAGGCAAAAAGGATGATCTCATTCCCTTTCTCCTCCCCACTATCCACTTTTAAATTTTTACCTACGGGCCTACGTGCCAAGAGCCCAGTACACGTGGATCGTGTCTGCATAATCCACATACCACAAAATCAAGATGTACAGATTTTATGGATTAGGTTTATGATATTAGGCTATATGCGTACAGGCCCTTATGCAAATGTCAAGTTAAATATTCAAAAGGCAGCCTGTAGGATGGTGTGATTCCAGTCATATACCACATATGCACCCCAAACGTCTGGACCCTGGCGTTTGACCTACTGTTAAACGCTTGTCTCATGAATTTTCCTCAGCTACGTTTAAAGGGGTAAACTCATTAAAATAATACAGAATTAAAATTCCTACGTACAGAGCTGAAACAGATATTTTCAAGGGATTCCTTGAAAATATAATACTCAGAAATTCTTGGCAAAATCATGAGATGGTTAGAATTCACCAGGTGGTTAGAATCCATCTATTAGAGAAGTTTATACAGCTTGCTAGATGCTACTAGGTTGTGTGTTTATACAGTAAAAATTGCAAAGCAGATCTAGACACTTCTTGTTAGTAGCACAGAAATTATTGTAATTGGCTGCCAAATAGGCTTAAATTACGGTTATTACAATATGAAACCAAATTGCTGTTCCCATTGCTTTGTTTAGACATGTTGATGTGGTGTTTTGTTTTGTTTTTTTAAGGCTTAATGAAGAGACTGGAAGAGGAGATAAAGTTCAATACATATTTGGTCTCTGAAAAATTCCCAAGAGAGGTGGAAACAAAGAAGCAGTTATTGTACCTGTTGCAAAAAGTAGCTGCAGAGCCAGCAATGGGCCAGTCGGATCTCAATGAACTTGAAACCAAGGTAAGTTGATAGAAGAAATTCAGTCTCATGTTTAAGGGCTTTGAAATCACGTTGCTAATAGCACATTATCTGCTTGTGGGCGCTTGCTGACTAGCTTATTTTAGAACACCTCTCTTTACCATTCTCTTAATTGATTTGCTGTTCTGGTGGCATTCCTTTTGCACCATGTGGGGCTTTTTGTGGAAGATACCCTTTGTGCATTCTGCTGAGTCATGGTGGAAGATGCTGTTTTGCACCTTGTTCATTAGAGAAGATATTGCCTTTTTCACACTAAGCTGCAGAACTGGAACCTACTCGGTCTCGTTTGCAAAGAGCAGGGGTGAGGAGAATGTGCATATACTCTCCCAAGATGCCTGTTTGAGAGACGTTTATTATGTGTGGGGGGGGGAGGTGAATTGGTGGTTGAGCCAGGCTTCAAATGTACCTGATCGTTCTTGAACGACTTGCGTGTTGCATGTCCCTTTATTGTACCTTCATCATTATGCCCATCAATAATTCTACCTTCTGACCTCTCCCTTAAACCAGAAGGAGGAAACATCTCTTTAAATTCTTCCTTTTTAAAGAAGCTCCAATCTTCTCAATAACCACCTGCCACTGACATTATTCAAGGCTAATTAGGAAATCGTATTACTCATTGCACAGAAAAGTTCATTTCTTCACACCCTCATGTGTTGTAGTAGAGTCCCTTTGGGGTTTGCAGGAAGTAGAGAACCATTTGTTCAATAATGCAAATCACATTTGCATGCTACGTACACTCAGCATCAGCTTGAGAGGGAGATACTTGGCTTTCTGTTTCCTTCATTGGTTTTCCTTTAAATTATAACTCCGTGGTTAATTTGGTGACTACAGCTGGTTTACTGATTCACCTTCATAACATGGCATTTCAGATGCTGGCACCTAGAGTTTTTAACAGTGTCTGTGGTTGTAATGTATATCTTGAATTACAAATGGGACAAAGAGAATGAAACATGGCCATACAAATGTTGTTGGAACCATTCCAGATCTGCTTTGATATTAATGTCATAAAGCTATGATGGGAAATGAAATTGTATGAAGAAGTAACTAGGAAAAGCCTTTCAAGTCCACACACCTAAAATGGACTCTGTGGATAACATTAAAAATGTGGTCCTTCTTCCTACAGGTGCTGGGCACCCAGTTGTACAAGAGCATCATATTTCAGTTCTTTTAAGACACAGTGATAATTTTGGTTTCTGTTAGATAAAGAAGTTCTTGCTCTTAGAACTTACCTGAACAGTGATCAAACTGTTCATCATGTTGGGATTAAGCCTTTGGTCCTGGTTGAGGTAAAGTGAATCAAAAATAAAAGTGAATTGTGACTAAGTTTGTTGAAACCAAAAGAACAAATTATTTGCCATTAGCTTATGTCTCATTACTTTCAAGGCAACTTAGTCACAACTAACTTGAGCTGAATCAGAGACTACATCCGCTCAGTCTCCTCTTGCTATATATTCTCTCAAGATGGTAGAGATTTTAAAACTAGGAATTAGACTTTTAAATCTTAAAATAGCTGCCTGAGTCAACCTTCAGGAACATAATTTTAAAAGCCTATGAGCTCACGGTTGATCAACCCCATCTAGTGTGTATGAAAGCACTCCCCAAAAGGGGCTTTCATAGCATCTTAGTGAGGTCCAACTCTGTCCACCTCTGCAGCTCTTTGCCCACTCCCATTAAAATAAATACACAGGTACTTATAATTTAGGTGTGGGGGGGGTTCTGTGTGCCCCCTTCTGTCTCTCTAGGATTGGATCACTTTAAATATCTGTAAGGCTCATTCAGTTTGATCCTTTATTTCTTAAAGCTGAAAGCTTAGATTGATAGAAATACTGTCCCTTTTCACTTCCGTGGTGCTTAAAACTAGCTTAAAGGCACTGTGGAGAAGGATGTTGATCCCCTTCCAAATTTTTTCATCTATGGTGTCCCATTCTCAGATCCTCTGATAATGATTCCAGGTTAATGTTCTGTGGTAATCGTGCTAAAGGAACATTTGCATGACTCAGGGTAACTGATCCCCTATCATGCCATGATAGAATATATACTGTTGTAGCGTATGTTTTTTTAAAGCAGCCCCCACCCCCTTTTTTTTTTTTTTTTTTTGCAACTGAGCTGTCTGAATGCCCTGAAATAGGACCTTGGGGGTTATCCCAGGATAACTTTGGGTTTCCTGGGGATTATCCTGGAGCGCTCATTTTGTATTCATGAACTGATGCAGCAAGTGTCCCTTTGACACAATGTCCTTGTGCATGAAACGTCGAAAGAATACAGAGTACTTTCCTATTATAACTGGAGGTCTTTAAAAGGACCAAATTCATTCTAAAGAAGTTTTTGTTGTGAAGTACGTAAATGCATTTCTTTGAAAGATTTGTGTACATCATAGATCTCAGGAGCATACCATCTTTGAACTGACACCCTTCTCCTGTGAGAAAAAAATAAACTCATGTAGAGTTAAATTGTTAAAGCTTTTCTGTTTCTTAACTCAGTCATCAACCAATAGGTGACTGCAACCAAGTAGTGCCCTTCTGAAATTGAGAGAGCTGGAAAAGCAGCCGTGAAGGAACTAGAAAAGATCCTTAAGGATAAGGATATGTCACTGGGGACCAAGATCAGGATAATCCACACTATGGTATTCCCCATTACTGTGTATGGATGTGAGAGTTGGATAGTGAAGAAAGCTAACAGGAAGAAAGTTGATTCATTTGAAATGTGGTGTTAGAGGAGAGTTTTATAGATACGATGAATGGCCAAAAAGACAAATAAGTGGGTTCGAAATCAAATCAAGCCTGAATTCTCCCTAGAAGCTAAAATGACAAAACTGAGGCTAGCGTACTTTGGTGACATCATGAGAAGACAAGACTCACTGTAAAAGTCAGTAATGCTAGGGAAAAGTGGAAGGCAGTAGGAAAAGAGGAAGTCCCAAAATGAGATGGCTTGACTCAATAAAGGAAACCACAGCCTCCAGCCTGCAAGATCTGAGCAAGGGTTATAGTATGGTGTGCAAATCTGGAAATATTTCTCCAGTATAATGGGGAGCCAGCACAAAACCAACCAGGCTTAGGGAGTCCTGTGCCACTCATAACTGGGAATAGTTGCCTGACTAGTAAGCCTCCATGAAACAGAGATGTTCGCAAGGGTTGATTTTCCCCAGATAGTGAGTATCCTTAATTGATTTGTAGCCTGTCCTGTCCCAGGAGTTCAGGGCAAAGAAAGGGATAAGGTTTACAGTCAAAGCCCAACAGACAGACTCACAGAACAAAGGGAAGGGAAATTTTAACATGTTCATCTATATACTGTGTATATAGTAAGATAGGGAGGGGACAATCCCAAATTCCAGCAGCAAGGATAAGAGATTTTCACTTGCATCTTCTTTACCAGACACCTCACAGAACGGTCAAAATATTGTCTACTCTGACTGGTAGCACTTCTCTCTTTTAGTACATGATACTTTGGGGCGGGGGGAGATGCCAGGGATTGATTCTGAGACCTTCAGCACCTGTAGCAAGTGCTGTACTGTTCCCTCCCTTTATCTTGGTGGATCTGGGCAGTATTGAGGAATGGGTGTATTCTTGGACTCCTCACCTCTAGACAAATGGGTGGTTAAGACAGCTATGAGTGCCTGTCACTAACCTGGGCTAATTTCTCAAATGAGGCTGTTCCTGAAAGGACCAGATCTAGAAACCACAGTCTCACATGCCTTGGTAACATCCAGGCTGGACTAACTGTCACATGCTGTGCTTTGGGCCTCCCTTGAAGGCACTGCAGAGGCTTCAGCTACTACAAAATGGAGCAGTGAGAGTTTTCCAGACCAGAATTTTCCAGAGTAAACACACAGCCGTCTAAACTGGCTGCTGGTCTCTTTGGGGGCCAATTCAAAGGGATGGTTTTTATCTTTAAAAATTTAAATGGCTTGTGTCCAAGGACTTCTCAGACTTCAAATAGATCTCCCGTTTCTCCTTATTCCAGATCCATGAGGCGAATGCACAAATCAATCAACTGCTTGAAAAGAGGATGATGAAGTACGAACCAATTGATAGCAAATTTTCAATGTACCGACAGCAGGTAGGAATGATTGTCCTTGTGAGGCAACAAATGAGGAAATTGATCTTGCAAGCCCTAAATGATTTCCAGCAACCTGCACCATTTGCTGATATATCTCTATACATTTCTATAAATTTGTATCAGTGGTGTGTGTGTGTGTGTGTGTGTGTGTGTGTGTGTGTGTGTGTGTGTGTGTGTGAGAGAGAGAGAGAGAGAGAGAGAGAGAGAAGGGGCCATTGAAGTCAGAGGTCAAAATGTTTGTAGATAAGTTAAAAAATGTGATTTATTTTTTTTGCTTGTGACTATGACCCGAAGCCTGTTCATTTAGTGAGCGATGTGTTGCAAGGTTAAGAATGCTACATAATGTGCTGGTACAAGAGACCAGCTGGCTCCCAATATAAAGTGCTGACGTCCCACGGATGAGCCATTCCAGGAATTCAGAGCGCTGCTCTAAGTAAAAAACATACGGCAGTTTCTGCTCTGCTCCACAGGACGCTGTCGTTGGCTTTGCAAGATCACCACGTGAGTCTTAGCACAATTTGTCACCGTGGGCACAGTTTGGAGAAGCAGAGGATTCGAATAACACTCTGGCTGAATCATCGTAGATAGATAGAATAACGAGAGCATTCTTATCCAGCCAGAGAAGGCTTCTCCCAAAGCCGTTGCTTAATCTCTGTTTTAAAGATGTGAAAAAACATGGTTTTGTGTTTAAAGTTAAGAATTTTGTACCATGATTTGAGGCTATGTGATTTAACTTTGAGCGTTTTGTTCTTGTTGCTGTATGACTTGTGTTCTGGAACAGCATTTTTTTTTTAAAAGATAATGGGCAATGCTTAACATTCTGCATAAAGGGTACTATGAAATGTCCTTTCTGATAGGTGTTGTTTCTGTTTTTAAAAGCATTTTTGTATTTTTGAGTTTTCAACAGAGAAAATTATTCTTGAGCTACAGGCTTTGATTATGTTGTCGGCTACAGCTCAGATCTCATTTTGTATTTTTCCTGTCTGCACAGTGACATCCTACAGATCTGATAACATGTGACAAGCAGAAGCCAATGCTCAGCAGCAGAGCATGTGCTTTGCTTGCATGGAGGCCTCTGGCTCAGTTCCTGAGATCTCCAGTTGAATGCAGAAAACCTCCTTGAGTGATTATGAGAAGTCAGGGCAAGAATATTTTAAATAATTAAGTGACCCTGGTTAATGACTAGCAAAGACCTCTGAGAACTCCTGCCTGTCAGAATCTTGATACAAGATGGATAATGACTGTTCTGTGTTCGCCAATATACCTCTTCTATCTCTTTTCTAGGGTAGGGCTAGCCATTCCCTCCTTATAGTTTCCTGTGGCAAAAATGAGATTGATATCAGACAGTCTCCATCTTGCTGACCTGTTCAAAGGAATTGTAAAATGTGCAAGCCATGAATCATTTGTGTTATAATAACCACATTTCTAATAATAACAATAATAATAACATTTGATTTATATACCACCCTTCAGGACAACTTAATGCCCACTCAAAGCGGTGTACAAAGTATGTCATTATTATCCCCACAACAATAATCACCCTGTGAGGTGGGTGGGGCTGAGAGAGCTCCAGAGAGCTGTGACTAGCCCAAGGTCACCCAGCTGGCTTCAAGCGGAGGAGTGGGGAATCAAATCCAGTTCTCCAGATTAGAGTTCCACTACTCTTAACCACTACAACAAACTGGCTCTCTGGAGGACATCATTCAAATTAAAAGTAGATTCTTTCCATAGTACAGGACACATGGGAAAATATTATCTACCATTCACTTTAGAAAGGTCAAAACTATTAGTAACTTGTGAACACCCCTTTGCTTCTTGCCACTATCTTGTCTTAACTGTGTGCATTTCTGTAAGGTGGTGTAGGGTTCAACTGCAAAAATTCATATTATATCTTAGTTGAAATCTGCATCTTGCTGCAGCTACTTACAGTCATGAGAGAGTTGAAATCGTTTTTTTTTTTAAACTGAAAGAAGAAAAGCATTGAATGCTGGCATGGAAGTTAAACATTTAAATGTCACATTAATCCAGTTCTTAATTGCAGTGTTGTTTAGATATGTGATTTTTTTTTTTTTATAAAAAGCAATCTTCAGTTAGCAATATAGCTGGTTTTGAATCCGTCTTCTAAAGAGACACTTGCCTGGCCATCTGTGTTTTGGAATAGCTTTCAGGTGACCAGATAGCACTGCCTTTTAAATTGGGAAATAGTTCCATTACCACCACCTCTTTTTCAGGCTATTATGTGCCAAAAATAATTAAAAGAATTGTGTGTGAGCAGGCACTCTAGTAGAGCTCTCATGTGTCAGTATCTTCTGAGGCAAGATTTACTTGAATGCTAGCTCTTTCCACTGTGTTCGCCTACCGGAAATGTTTAAACCTCTAATGTTTAATTCCTTGATTCTTAATTGATCTGATTAATCATCAGGCCTCCATCATTTCCCGGAAAAAAGCAGCGAAGGCAGAAGAGCTTCAGGCAGCCAAGGAGGAGATGTCCAGTTTAGAGAGGCAAATGTTGCAAAAATCAAACCAAGCTCAGGGGATGAATGGCATGGAAGTCTTGAAAGGCGATGAGGTAAGCTCATGGCCATTATGCGGAGAGAACTAATAGACGTCTAAGTTTTACGTTCTGAAGTGCCTTTGTCTCCTTTTGGAACTGACGCACATACAAACTACAAACGTGGAATTTTTTTGGCGTGTTACAAGAAGCAATGCCCTTTCAGTAGTGCCTCCCCCCTCCTTGTGGCATATGCTCCCCTCCAGTTCTTTTAGTGCTGAGTCCCCTGTGTGGGGTTGGCACCAGGTGAAAATGTGTATTTGCATTGGTTGATTATAAACTCCTAGGGTTTGTTAGATCTACTGTTTTCCAGAGCCACTTATACTTTTTAAATAACCCACTTTTTGAGCTGATTTTTAATCCCCGCCTCCCGCCCACACACACTGTATGCCATCCTAAGAGCCATTTTGGTTAAGATACTTGATAGAAATGTTAAACTAAAGCAGACTACTGTGCACGGATCAGGAACTTCACAGCCAGCCAGTGCTGGAACAGGCTAGTTCAGTAGCTTCCCTCCACTTCAGCAGCATGTTGTGCTGGAAGAAAGGCTAACGTTTAGGAATCCCCAGTCTGTTGCGCATCAAGGGTTCTCTGTCCATTACCATGATTCCCACTGGCTCCCAGGCACAGCCAGTCATACAGACTGCCTTGGGCCTGGTTACTCTTTTGTTTCCAGTCGGGCCCTTGGGGCCCCCATGCAGCTGAAGTACCCTTTGTCCTATCTCCTTCTGCTCTCGCAGCTCCACTCTGGGACTGAGGGGGCTGGCAATAGATGCAGCTGTGTGGGACTTCAAGGTCTGTGGAGGGCTGGAGCCAGGCCGGGAAAGGAGAGGAGAGGGGGAAGCTGTGCCCTGACCAATATGGCAAAAGTGCCGGGGTGGGTGGGCAGTGGAGCAGGGCCGAGGAGGTGGGCAGTTCCAGGAGAAAGCAGCCACAAGGGGCTGTGGTGTTTGCTGGACAGGAAGGGCTTGTATGAAGAGCTGATGCTTGAGTGTTTGGCCCACCCCTGCTCTATTATCATCGCTGTCTGGAGTCAAGGACACTGTTCCCCATACCAAATATGGCTTTCGCAGTCAGTCTTTGCAACATAAGACGACTAGATGACAAACTCTTGAGATTAGAATCTTTAAAGGAAAATGGCATTCAGATGCCGAGCTCCCGCAGATGTTTCGGCATCTAATGTCCTTTGCTGTAGCAAGCACGTGGTTTTCTGTTGCTCTGTAAACCTCTTGTGCCTTCTCTCCTCCTCTATAGTATATCAGCCTTGGTTTGAGAGCAGACAATCAGTGCTTCATGACATTCCTGCAGAGCAGAAAGAAATGATTAATTGCCCAGCAGCAAAGTGCTGCAAGGGCGTGAGCTAGCCACAAACCCTCTTGTCTTATCTGTTATGCCTTTGCTTGTATTGTAAAGTACATAAAAATGTTCCACGTTGTCAACACACCTGACAGGAGCAATCTGTTGAGTAGCTAAATTGTTGAGACTAATAACAGCAACAGAACAGGAAGTGGGCCAGAGAAGATGAAAAGTTCATAGTTGTGTCACAGATGGGGGCAAGGGAGGCAGCAAGCGCACGCATGCACGTGTGAATGCGTAATCTTATTTTGATGAGCTTGGACACCAGAACGTCTCTGGGAAATAAATACCATGGTTGTCCCTGTTAATTTCACATTCAATTAGCGGGTTTGGAATAGGTTGGGATTTATTTTGACTTAGCATAACAACCTCCATTTTGGTTGTTGTGGTTTTCCGGGCTGTATAGCCGTGGTCTTGGCATTGTAGTTCCTGATGTTTCACCAGCAGCTGTAGCTGGCATCTTCAGAGGTGTAGCACCAAAAGACAGAGATCTCTCAGTGTCACAGTGTGGAAAAGATGTTGGCAGGTCATTTTGTTTCTCCATTTTGAAACCTCCATTTTGTTTCTTCTTAGTTTTGCTTCCATATTTTTTTATATGTTCAGTTGATTGGTGTGGCCCTTTTGCACCTTTGCATTCTTTTTGCATAAGCTCAAAATTGCAAAGAAGGGGTTTCAGTTTTCAGGTGTTATTTTTTTTTAAGTCCCATGGATCCTTTCTATTAATGGCGGCATTTTCCCCTAGTGCAGGAAGAACCATTGCAATAGGGTACGTTCCTTATGCCAGAGGAAAGTGCTGCTGTTAGTGGAACGCATCTATAGGATCCAACCCAACACAGGCATCTTGACTTACACAAAGATGAGCAAAGGAAATTTTCAAGAGCATAACATCTTGAGCTCTATAACTTAGCAAAGAGACCAATTGAGGGAACATGACCAAGTCAGGGTTGTATAGTGACTAGAGAGTGTTGAGTTTTAACCAGTGAGACCTGGGTTCAAATCTGCTCAGCCATGAAGCTCTGGCATTGGGCTAGTCACTTAGCCTAGCCCCCTTACTGGCTTTTTGTGAGGATAAAATGGGCAGGGACTCTCTGTATGCTGCCTTGTGCTCCTGGGAGGGTGAGGCAAAAGTGTGGTCAGTAGATAAGGTCTCCTAAAATCCAAACCGAGTCAGAGACAATGAGCAGGAAGAACTTCACCTTTAAACTAGATTATGTAGCTTGTTGGTTAGCTAAGGTTCCACCTTGGATCTCAGTGAGAAAGGTGGACTATAAATAAACAACAACAAAAACAATAAGTGTGGCTTATTGCAATGTCTGAATTCACAAACTACAGCTAAAAAAGCATTGCCGCTTGCCTGCGAGGACAGAACAGTATAGAGAACTGGAAGCAGAAGAGAGTCAAGAAAGAGTCCTGCCAGGTCTTATGCACCAATCAGAATTTTAGTTACTCCTGGTGGACAGACCTCAGCTGATTTGACATGCCACAGTTTTATCACGGCATCTGAATGCTGTCAGTATATCTTGGGCTATATTCACTCTTAGTCTGACCATTTATTGAAATTCTTTTATCTTCCTGTATCTAAAGGGGGGGGTGAGGCAAGGTGGGGAAGAGCTTTCTAGGGGTGGCTTTTGCTTTCTTCCTCTCCAGTGCACACAGACGAATCCGTGTGTCTCTTTAATACTTTGGACGTGGTGCTGGCAATCTTAATAGACGGTTACTGGAGCCGGGTTGTGTCGTCTCCCCGCTCCCGCCTTCTGTGGCTGTATCCCCTTATGGCCTGGCCCTGCTTGCTTTGGCAGCCAAATGAGTTAATGCCTCCTCTGTCGGGACTCTCACATACCAGCAATTGTATCCTCAGCTGAGGTCTTAGCACTTCATCCACAGAAAGGTCAGCTCTGGCTTATGTTTTTACTAGTCAGCGTGCCGCTTTCTCCCCTAATGATACAAAGGAATACATGCAGCCTTAAAAGCTAAGCTAGTGCTAAAGTTTGCACAGCTGGCCAGAACTGACAAGCGAACAGCAGCAGAGGGAGGATTGGAATAACCAATGTAATTGATTTCAAATCACCCCCAAAATTGGCTGTTGCCGTGATAGCAAGATCCCAAAAGAACTTCAGGTGCAAGAATTTTTTTAAAAGAGAGGGAGGACCAGACAAAGCTGGCAGGCTTCTGGCTGCAGCTGTCAGATCCTGAAAATTAGAGAATTGCATTCCAGCGTTTAGAAGGGTAGATGGTTCAATTACAAGTGATCCTAGGTAAAGCAGAGATATTTTTAGTTCTTTTTCACAGCACATTATACTCTTCAAAGTTGAATGCAAGATCTGGAGAACATCCATTTCTTTTACCGCGGCATTCTGAGCAGAATGAAATCAAAGCAAGACCAGACTGGGCTCAAGTTTCCTCTGTCTTGAAGTCAGAGGTGCACAGGGGAAGTTTTTTGCTGATTTGCATTGGGAACAAGGAAGATAAAAGCAGGATGGGGGAGAAAGCGGCTATTGCTGGCTTTTCATTCCTTGCTCAAGGCCAAACAATATATTCAGATTTTTAATGAGTTGGATTGGGCTAGGGGGAGAATACAGGTAGAAGAGACCTGGAGTGGCGAATCCCTCCAGCGGGACCTGGCATGCCACATTCACTTGTTAAGAAGCTGCCTGTGCAGAGGTAGCAGCCGTGCAAGTGTTCCTTTTTACATACAGAAGGCTTCTTCAGTCAGGGAATGGGAGAGGAGGCAGAAGTCCTAAGGTAGATGGGCCTTTCTGGCAGAGTGGTGCCTGGGGATGCCCCTCCTGGCAAGAAGCAAGGTGCAGAGCCTTGGCAAACCCAGAAGCTCATGGCCTCACTGCACACATTCCCCAATCTGAGAGCGGTGTGCTTTTTTGCAGGCACACCTTGGCAACAGATAGTCTTCCATCCAGTAATACATCTGGAAGGGACAATAGGTATTCTATTGTGGCAGAATTTTACAGGCAACATTAAGGTGAGCGCTCAGAACCGTTCTGGAAGCCAGGAACTTTTGAAGCATGAAATGTTACCGATGCCAAACTTATGGTGCATCTCAGAAGTCAAATACAGCTCTATACCCATGAATGCTCTTGGCAACGATGAACCCTTTGTCTTACTAAGCTGGGAGTTTCCAGTGAGGAGAGAGTCTTTTTCATCGTGGAATGTATTCCAGTATAAATAGATTGGTCTGAACCACCAGTCATGCATCTGTTGTTTCCTCAGCAGAGAGGACCTGAGATGCCATGACACAGAGCCAAGTTGTTGCAAAATATGAGATGTTCCATGAAAGTTGGTGGTCTGAGAGAGATTCTTTTTAAAGCAGAAGACACTTGTCATCTCTGCAGCCAGGCCTGGCAAATGGACGAGCTAACTGGGAGTGTCCCAGAAAAGAGCTTATTAGTCAATATTAATTTTAAAAATTGCCTGATTGGCCTGTCTCACAAAGCAGATGGTAGGATGTTTTTCTTCTTTAATAGATCAAGAAGTCTGCTTCTGCATCAGAGTTTGGCTGCAATCCCACTTGCACTTGCGCACTCCAGAGCCTTGCTGAAATCCGTGGGACTTCCCGGCACATAATTGGGAGTGGGAGAGATCATAAATCATATCCCCAAATGGGTGTCCGAGCTTGGTTCCAAGATACCTTGCAAATGATTGTTGAGAGCTTGTCACAGCCGGGGATTTGCTTAGACTCAGTGTTTTCAACTGCTTGTAAGATCTCTATTGCATTAATTGGAGTGGCAGGAAGATTGGCCATCTGCTCCGCAATTCTCAGTACATAGCTGCTGCAAACATTTTTCCATAGCACCCTGCTACAGCAAGGATAGTCTCCCTATATCTGATTAAGGTTATTCTCAGGAACCTGCGTTAGTTTCAGAGGGCTCACCGTGTTAATCTCTTGCAGCTGGAGTAACAGAGTGTCTTGTGGCACTTAAGGGACCAATACGTTTATTGTGCTAGAAGCTTATATGATCCTGTGCCTGTTTTGTCAGATGCATGAACTATTACAATTAGTTGGCAAAGAGATTTATACCCAGAACTGCAAACAGCAGATGAGTGGGGAGAAGCCGAGCTACTGCAAAGGTTGCTTCCGCATGGCAGGTTTGCTCTGGTTTGGCATCCACACAGGAATGGGGTTGTTTTGAGAACCTCCACATAATTTAATCCCCTAAATGTCTGTTTTTTGTGTGTTTTCCTCTCCTTTGATGTGATCTTGCCCAGACCCAGCTTCATATGATCTTTTTGGCCATTGCGTACCATGTGGGTGTGACATATGTGCATTTTTGAAGGTCTCATGTGCATAGGCACCACTTCCCTGCCCTCAGTCTCCTGTGGCCACCATTTCTTCCCTGCGCTATTATAGGGGTTTTGTAAGCTTTTAAAAAAATATTACAAACCTACCAAATACATTCAACTATACAAAATTTAAGGAATGCTGAAATATAATAGGGAGTATAGATGAATTATTAATATATAATCTGAATGTGATACAAGCAAAGGAGGAGGAAGATTTGAAGCATCGGCCTCGGATGAACGTATCATGGTGGGGTAGGATAGCTGTATTTAAAATGAAAATCCTACCGATATTTCTGTTCCTTTTTCCTGCTGTTCCGCTTTCGATTACACAGGAAGGGATGACAGGAATTCAGAGAGTGTTTAATGAATTTATTTGGGGTCAAAAAGTCCCCACATACAAGATATAATACAAGCAAAAAGGTGGGTTGTCAGCTCCTACCATGATACATCTTTATCTTCTTGGACAGGGTTAAATAAGCAAGATGGAAAAGGAACGCATGGGGGTGTTTGGGGAAGGGTTGCGGCTCAATGGAAGAGACTTTGCTTGGTTTGCAGAAGGTGCCCGGTTCTGTCCTTGGCATCTCCGGTTAAAAGGATCAGGAAGGAGGTGCTATGGAAGACCTTGACCGGAGATCCTGGAAAACTGCTGCCGGTCTGAGAAGACAGTGCAGGGATTGATTGACCGGGGGGTCTGATCCAACTTCATGCATGATGTGATAGCGGTGGCGTTAGGCCAGAGTTGGGATCAGTGGCGGGACAAATTTGTAGGAAGTTATTCAGTACTGACTCCAGTGTTAGGTAATAAAAAGTTTTGCCCTGCCAGTGTTTTAGGGAGCTTCTGGTCTTGGATAAATGATGTATTTGAAAGATTAATCAATATATGTTAACAAGATGAAATCATAGGAACATTTTAGTCAGAAAGTAGGATTATCGGCAGTCAGGAGACTGCAATACTTGCAGATTAAGAACTTTGTCAATGCAATTGCTAGAATGCAAGATTTAACAAGACCTCTTGCTACAGTAGAGAAGTGGCTACATAGTTCACTTAAACAAAAAGGTGAACAATTTAAAATATACGTGTGCCAAGAAAAAGAACATCTTGGTTGTCAAAAAAGTTGGCAGGTAGATTTAAAACAGGCTTTAGAGGGGGGAAACGCTCTTATTGTGCTATAGTGTTATGTTACAATGATCTGTTGCGACAATCTGCTCACTCTCAATTTCCAGTGCTCCAGTGGGGAGTGGGTGAGCAGGAAATGATATCCCTGGAGGACTGAGGCAAGGAAAGTGCAGGAAAATGCTACGTGGATCCTCTGTGGCTGCTCGCTAGGAGTGTGGAGGCATTCACTGTAGCAAGAGCTGTGTGTCCTTGTCACTGTATGGAAGTTGCCCACAGGTGCCAGAAGGCCCAAGGAAAGGTGTAACAATACATTAGAAGGCACAGAGGGAAACAAAATCCAATTCAAAGGGTAAACAGAGTAGGTGTGCATGTCTCCCCATTGTTGACAAATAGGCAAAATTGGTTTCATCTCACTGACCTGTTAAGTAGAACACTTACTTTTTGTAAAATCAAAAAGAGTCCAGTAGCACCTTTAAGACTAACCAATTTTATTTTAGCATAAGCTTTCGAGAATCAAGTTCTCTTCGTCAGATGCCTGATACAGAGTCTCTGTATCAGGCATCTGACGAAGAGAACTTGATTCTCGAAAGCTTATGCTAAAATAAAATTGGTTAGTCTTAAAGGTGCTACTGGGCTCTTTTTGATTTTGCTACCACAGACTAACACGGCTAACTCCTCTGCATCTATTACTTTTTGTAGTGGTCTTAAACACACACGGAGTCCATACTGATCAGGTTTTGTTATTTCATTTTTAAAACGAGGGGGAAAGCACTGTTCTAATTTTCTAGGCTTGAACCAATGGAAATGGTTTATATTTTTGGGTTTTGCTCTTTCCCAAACACCAGGAAATCCAGGTCCCTTTTAAGAAGAGCACACTACAAATTAATACCTGAGCAACAGTCTGTTGGTTTTACAGATGTACAGGTTGAAGAAGATGTGGAACGTGCCTAAACGCATGGAAGCTGTTTGATCCTGGTCCCGCAGACCGTTGGTCCTTCAGCTTGTCTCCTCTGGCTGGCCATGGCAGGCAGTGGTCTTTCACATCACCTCCTCTCTGATCCTTTTAGCCAGGGAGATCAGGGATCGAACGCAGGACCTTCTGCGTGCAAAGCGAGGCTCTGCCACTGAGCCACGTCCCCTCTCCTGCAGGAGCAAACACGTAGGCAGGGCCATGTAGGAGGCAATATTGGTTCGGTAATCAGACCAATTATATCTGGGCCAGTTCTGAAGAGCTTTTTCCTAAACTCTGTGCAGGTGTTTAGTTTTTTTAAGAGGAGTGTGTGTTTTCTCACTCCACAAAGCAGAATTTAAGAAAGATCAGAAAAGGCCAGGGAAACACAGACACAGACTTACTCACGTTTAGGTGGAGGGAGCTTGCAGGCAGAGGGACAGAGGGAACAAACATCTGTGTGAACGCCAGGGTTAATCAAGAGAACACCAAATCAGTTATACTTAGAAGTGTTGACTTTGCAAGGTTTGGTGGTTCCCCAAAAGGAGTTTAGGCACCATAAAATGGAAGTGGCAAGGGAAGGAGAGGAAGAAAAGAAGAGCATCCTCCTCTATTAAATTCTGTGCAGAGAAAGAGGACTTTCTCTCTTTTTTAAATTAGTTGGGTAAGCATGCAGACTCCGTTGAGCCTCCTTGTGTGGAGAGAGAAGTGGGACAATTAAAAGCTTTCATCTCCCCCAACTCAGTGACTTGTGCAACTTCTGCAACCTTCTCTGACCTTCTTCTCAACAGAAAAAGGTGTTTTTAAAGCTATGCATAGCTCAGCCTGCATAGAGCACACAGAGTAATCCACGGGTTTGTTCTTTCACCAGAAATAATGGCAGCTTTTGGCTTTAAAAATAGTTGCAAGAGCACAGCAAGGTAGACAACACTTCGGCCTCAACACAGCCTGGGCAGCAAATGAGCTGGGTTGATTTCACGATGGGCTTTGTGCCTAGCACACTTGTGAGAGAACATACAGTTCCTGGGGCGGGAGTGGGGGATTCTCAGGCTGATGTCATGTAGCCTTGAAGCACAGAGTCTTGCAAGGGGGTGTGACAGATGTGACACTTCACACTCGGAAGGGTGCGATGCATCACAGGCAAGGTTGCCGCTTTATTTTTAAATGTAATTGTGTGTATGTCCCCCCTCCCCCACTTGAAAAGGCTATCTTCGTATCAGCATTAGCAGGACTTCTGAGATGTTGTGTATACTGGTGCCCAAAAGGACATTTTGTGGTGCCGGTGGGTTGTTATGGCCACATATACAAAATCTGACTACTCTGCATTTTTATTTTATCCCGTGCTTCAGTTTAAGCGCTATGTTAACAAGCTTCGAAGCAAAAACACAGTCTACAAAAAAAAGCGCCTGGAAATAGCAGAAATTACTGCTGAGTACGGGGTCCTGCAGAGAACAGAAGAGCTCCTGCAACAGCGCCATGAAGACATCCAGCAGCAGTTGGTAAGGAGCCCTTCCATGTGAGCGAAGACTTCCTCATCTCAGGCACAGCTCGTCTCTTGCCACACGCCGTCAGCATGATTTCCTGAGTTATAAACGGTGGCCGCCTATACTAGTGCTACACACTTTTTAAAAAAGAGAGAGAGAGACCCTGGTTCCCCTGGCCCAGGAGGCCTTCTTCTCCTGTTGCAAGAGGCTCTCTGGGCCTGGGCAGAGTGCCACCATTACTGGAAAGGATCCCCAGGCTCTTAGTATCGACCCTTTTTTTAGCTGCTGTAAATTTATTGACATTTTCAAATGTTTTAAAGAAATAATCCATTTAAGCTATTGGTTTATTTTCTTCCTTTATACCCTGCCTTTCTCGCCAGTGGGGACCCAGGGTGTCTTGCGTCATTCTGTTCTGCTCTTTTTTATCCTCCCAACAACACCGAGAGGTAGGTTAGGCTCAGTGTGTGTGACCAGCCAAAGGTCACCCCGCAAGCCTCCATGGCGGAGTGGAGATTCAAACCTGGACCTTCCAGATCCTAGTCCTGCGCTCTAACTACTGCACCACATTGGCAGTGTTAACTATCCTGCTTCTTCTGTATCCCATCTTATCCTTGTCTACTCTTGGTTCCAAAGCAGAAAGAGGGCAGAAGACCAGGGGAGGAGAGTGGAAGGGAAAGAATGAGAAACAGCAGGACGAGAAAGTCCAAGCTCGCATGGATGAGGTGCAGAGAAAGCCATCCCCAAGTGGTGGCCACACCTGGAGTGCAGCATCAAACTACGTTTTGGAGAGTTCTGGGCAGACCAGATCATTTGGACTTTCTCAGAAAATTATTTTCTGCGGCAAGCCATCTATTCACAAACCCACAAAACTGAAGTGAAGCCTTCATCAATAAAGTAACTTCAGCAAATTCACAAATAGTTCTTCATCACTCATACTTTTTACTGGCACATAAACAACGGTCTTTTCTTGTATTTTAAACTTTTAAGAAATCACATCCCGTCATATTTCCATTCCAGGGTGTGCTATTCAGGAGCTGTGACTGAATCAGCCCTTCTTTCAAATTAGAGCAGGTTCCCACGCATGCCATTGAAGCTGCTGAAGGCACCTGTGGAAAAGAGCACTCTGGCGGGTCCCCAGGCCCTCGGGTTGCTGTCTCGTTCCCTGGAGTTGCATCTAGTATTGCTTGCCTGGTTAGAAAGTAACTTGTATTTAGAGGGAGCCCTTGTTTGCTTCACATTTTTATCAGGCACATAAGAAAAGCTGCAGGAAAATATGGGCATTGTTGAGCGGCATTCCCCGCCCCGCCCCCCCCCCCCCAAAACAAACCAACCATAATAGTCCACGAGTGCCATAGGAGTCTCATAAGCAAGGAAGAAAACAGATTTCGCTCGCTAGCCTGCCAGCGTCGTTTACCCTGGGACAATGGTGTTTCTTTGCTTCCAGAAAGCCATCGAGGACAAGAAGGGCATCTCTGGATACAGCTACACCCAGGAGGAGCTGGAGAGAGTGTCGGCCGTGAAGAGTGAAATGGACGAAGTGAAGGGGCGCACCCTGGATAACATGTCTGAAATGGTGATTGGGGTAGTCTTTAAAGGCTTAGAGATGGAGCTGCTCTGTGGCACAGTTGTGCTTTGGCCAAATGGCCCCGACTTCTCTCTTCTTCATTGGCTTTCTTGAATTTTCCATTTCTCCTTTTTCCCCCTCCATTTGTCTTTTCTAATCTTTCCGTTCTCAGCTTTCTGGTGGTGCTATTTTTAGAACATTCACACTGTGCGTTTTCCTCCCATCAAATAGGTGAAAAAACTGAACACTCTGGTGGCAGATAAGAAGTCCAGCCTCGCTCCAATTATCAAAGATTTAAGACAGTTGCGACAGAAGTGCCAGGTGATTGGAGATTGTTTTAAACTTCTTCTTCTTCTTTTTTTTTTTTGAAACACAAGTGGGCTGGGCTCCAGGATTAATGACACCGGGGCAGGTTTCTTAAACGCTGACTCTAAACTCGATTCTGCAGTTGATCAGGGGCTCCCCGCTGGCCCGTCACATGCTGCACTCAGAGCTTCCAGAACACAGACAGGTTGGATCAGCAGCCAGCTGCCGTGCGCAGCTATTTTGAATGGTGTTTCCAATAGAAGGAGTATAAACTGGGGTTTTCATCACTTCTGTCTCACGTTTCTGTCAGGCTCTCAGCCAGGTTACTGATCAGCTCCATTCCTGACTTTAACTTTAGCATACGGGCAACATGAGATGCTGGGCCATAGCTCTGTTAAAGACAAGCCCTCGTGTAGTTGTCCAAGGCAAATTTGTGTGGCCCCCTCAGGTAGGGATGGAAGGGGCTTGGGCAGAGAAACAGTCTTGTTCTAGCCCACGGTGGTCTTCTCTGACTAGCAGAAGTTCTCCTAGGTCTTAGGCAGGAGTCTTTCCTAGCCCTGCTTCTGGAGATGCTGGGGAATTGAACCGGGGACGTTCTGTATACCAAGCCGCTACTCCACCACTTAGTCTGGGCTACTGCTCCATGGTGGCTCTTGTGATACTGTAAAATATGAGGAGGAAACGAGCAAGTAAAGAGTTTTGTGGCTTAACAGTTATTTGGAAGACTCACTGTAGCAGCCAAAGGTCAAACTGGATGTAAAATAGCCCAGGAGGCTCTATACATGTGCTTACGGGCTGCATGGGCAAATAGCGTCTCCCTAGGCCATTTTGGGTTGTGAAAATGGTGTGGTGGGGGAGGGATGAAGCCCCTCTCCCTCACTGCAGCCCCGATCCAAATTGGGCCCCTACAGGGCTTGGAAAATTTGTTCCTAGCAGCTAGCAGCTGCTGTCTGGGGGGAATGAGAGTTGGAGGAATCCCAGCACAACTCCAGTTTGCCCCAAGAGTGGAACCCCTGTGTTTAGAGGCAGCCTCTAATGACCAGATGTTGGGAGCAAGCAGCCAGTCAGTAGTCATCTTCCAGGCACCCCTCCTGAACTTCCATCGTCATCTAGTAGATGGGCTGTAGAGAAAGGACGGCTAGAGAGAGATGGATCCAGCATCTGAGTCTCATCTAGCTAAATAGTACTGCGGTTTATTATACTGTGCCTTGTCCTGCAAGAAGAGCATAGAGTCATGCCCCATAAGTGTACATGGATATATATTTCCCCCTCCCTTGGGGCCAGACTACACAAGGGAAACCACCTGTATACACGTGTCTGTGTTGTAAGTGGGGTGGGGGGGGTCTCTCTTTTTTAAAACGAAAACACAGCGTGTAAGTGAGAGGAGCTCAGCCCTGCCTGCTCCTTGCCTCACTGTGCTGGATCACTTGAAGGATTTTTCTCCCGGATCCGTGGTGAAATGCAATACATGCTGGGTTAAAAAGTGTAGAAATGCACCAGTGTGATGCAGAGTGGGAGAGGGCAGTTCTTACCCTTATCATATCTAGCTTGTTCCTTAAATCTTTCGAAGTGTGTGCAAAAGCAAGCCGCAAATAAGAGCCACCTTCTGTTTTAATCCAGATTTATTACATTCAGCAGTGCTACTCTGCTACTTGAAGGGTATGAAATCAGCATGTTCTCAAATCCTATCCATCACCACCTAAGTGATAGTTTTCTTTATGTTAGATCCAGAGGAGTTAGCCGTGTTAGTCTGTAGTAGCAAAATAGTAAACAGTCCAGTAGCACCTTTAAGACTAACCAACTTTACTGTAGCATAAGCTTTCGAGAACCACAGTCCATCTGATGCATCTGATAAAGAGAACTGTGGTTCTCGAAAGCTTATGCTACAGTAAAGTTGGTTAGTCTTGAAGGTGCTACTGGACTCTTTACTATATGTTAGAGAACACTAAGTTATAAGGGACGATCAGTATAAGTAAAAATTGATACAAACACTTTAAAACTCCCTGGCAAGCTTTATTTTGGCCCAGCAAAGTCAAAATCTGTGTCATGATACTGAGTACCAGTGTCATCCATCTGCCTGCATGTATGCAAACTGCACTCTAGTTCACATGCACGGCTGGTGCCACAGAAGTTAGACCCCAGCAGAGCGGGTTCTTTGGGTTTCAGTTGGCCCCTTCGTGCTCCAGGAACCAAGGTGAGAACATGAGATTGACTGAAACGTGCTCTGTTTGGAGGTGCCACATGGCAACAGACTTCATGTGCCTTTTTGTCTCCCCCTCCCCAGGAATTAACTCAAGAATGCGAAGAGAAAAAAACTCAGTATGACAGCTGTGCGGTGGGTTTGGAGAGCAACCGTTCTGCCCTGGCACAGGTATGATGGTAGAAGGGAGGTGCAGTTTCATAGCTGGCATTTGCACATGCTTGGGACATCAGTTAGTCATGCTTGGAATCCCTTACCCTGCAGTTGTGGGAGGAGCAGACAAAGGTGGGGTGACGAATACAGGCAATGAGGAGTACTGCACAGGCTGTTTCTGGACACAGGTCAAAGTGCTGGTTCTTACCTTTGAAGCCCTAAATGACTTGGGGCCAGGGCATTACAGGACCACCTTCTCTCATATTGTCTAGTCCACCAGTGGAGAGCTGTCTCACCAGCCCTGATCTCTGTGCCCCCATCTTCAGAGGGGAGGTGGTGGTGACTAGAGAGAGCATGTTTTCTGTGATAGATCCAGAGGAGTTAGCCGTGTTAGTCTGTAGTTGCAAAATAGTAAAGAGTCCAGTAGGACCTTTAAGACTAACCAACTTTATTGTACCATATGCTTTCGAGAACCACAGCTCTCTTTGTCAGATGCAAAAGCTTATGCTACAATAACGTTGGTTAGTCTTAAAGGTCCTACTGGACTCGACCATTTTCAGTGATGGCGCCTCACCTCTGGGACGCTCTTTCCCTTGAGGCTCGCTGGGCACCTAAGTTGCTTTGTATTAGGAACCAGGACAAAACATAATTAAGGGATTGGTTCTGAAAACTTGTTTTAAGGTGCCAATGTTTTTTTATGGTTCACATTTTTATGTGGGGCTGGATTTTTAATGCTGGATTTTAGTACCTTCTATTACATAAGCTGAGAGGCAGCATAAAAATATTCTTAAAAAATCTTACCCTGGCCTGTGCTTGGTGAGCTGCTTGTCTTTGCCATCTTGCCTGCAGCACAGATGTGGCAAAATGCTTACCTGTCTCTCTCCAGTTAAGTGGATCAGCCACCAATCTGAATCCTTTCCTGAATGAATGACACTAAAGGAAGCCTGTTTATGCATCTGTGTAAATCGTGGGCCTCTGAGTCCTTTCTGCAAATGAAATGAAGCAGAGGGGCACTGTTTGTGACCAAGACCTTTCTGTGAAGCTGCCTGTTACCTTGTAACTGTTCTATTGCAGGAAGTGAAAAGTCTTCGTGAGGAGTGCAGGCAGGAGGAAAGCCATTACCATAACACTAACTGCATGAAAAGGGTAATGTTCATCTCTGAAGCCTTTGTGTAGTTGCGCCCTAAGAACTCTACATGCCCATCTAGCCACAGAGACGTCTGGAGCCCTCCTGAGCACAAGGCACTCTTCTCCCCTCCCTATGGGTTTAACCACCCCTCTCTCTCATCTCATGAGAAGGGGGGAGGTGCACCCACCCACTTCTTTCTTTGCCACCATGGACAGAGAACACCTCCACTCTGGAGAATCTCTCCAGAGTTTTCATTGTTAATGAATGTGTACAGCATGAATGTTGAAAGGAAAGAAAGAGTTCATCTTCGTTCTTCTGTGCCTCCACACATGGGTACTGCGCACGCGCAGGCCAGCCGCCGGAAGATTTTTTATCGCTTTCCCAGCTCCGAAGGGGCCGTTTGCCGCGCGCCTCAGCGACCGTTTCCCGCCCAAACGGTCACATGCTCCTCAGCGGCCAACGGCCCCTTCCCTCAGTTCTCTTCTTGCCGCCGCTTGAGGAGAACGTTCGCTTGTAGCTCCGTGCTTTTTCTTGTGCTTTGGATTGCTTTGGATTGCTTTCTCGTGACTGACTTGGACTGGATTTGACTTCTCTTCTGCTTACTGATTTGGACGGACTGATCTCGGTGAGGTATTTGACCCGGACTGTGTGACTTCGCTTTTGGTTTGCCCCCTGGAATGGCTTCTACAGCCCTGTTTAAGCACTGTGCCCAGTGCCGTGCAAAAATGGCCCAGACGGATGGACATAGCCTTTGCCTGCTTTGTCTGGGGGAGGAACATGTAGTCCCCACTTGCAAGATCTGCCAGGGCTTTACGCATAAAGCCAGGCAGGAGCGGTCCGCCCGCCTCAAGGCTTCACTGTGGCAGCGGGTCTTGGACGCCCCTGGGCCCTCCGAGGCGGAGAAACCTGGGGCCGCGGAGAAGGCTGGCCGAACCTCCACCCATGCCGGGAGCCGGTCTCGAGCGGGCTCTGTAGCCTCTTCAAAATCGGTGGCTACATCCCGCCCGGCGGACAAGCCTGCATCGAGGGCAAGCTCGGTGGCGAGGTCTGCGAAGTCCCCGCACAAGTCGGCGTCGGTGAGGTCGGAACCGGGGAGGTCGACTCCGAGGCCGGAACCGGGCGAGTCGGATCCGATACGGTCAGCCCCGGCGTCGATCGAAAGGCCTGTGGCAGTCCCGGGACCGGAGGCTGCACGAAAGGCGTCTACCAAGAGGGCATCGGTTCCAAAAGCTTCCTCCGAATCGGTTCCGAAGAAGAAGGCTAAGAAGACCAAGCATCGCTCTCGGTCCCCTCGGCGCCGGCCTGCAGAGGAGGTGGTCCTGGTGTCTCCACCTACGCCATCACCTCATCTGGATTCCCCTGACCGTCCCCTCCTTGAGGAAGAGGTGCCAGATCCGGGGGCCTATGTGGTCCTGTCGAGTGGGCGGCGTTCGCCAACACCGGAATCGAGCCCGGCTCCGCGTCGTCGGATCCGAGAGACGACCAGGGACCCTTCGCCTGCACAGTCTGCCCGTAGCCAGCGGTACTGGTCGGAGGGGAGTGTCGGATCCGAGCGAGTCGGATCCGAACGGTCTGTGGCTGCACGTCATCAACAGGCTACAGGTCTACCTGAGGCTTATCGGTGCCAGTGGAAAGGGGCTCCACCTGGTTTCAGATCATCGGATCCGGGGCCGTCATCGACTAGCCGTCGTGAGTGGTTGCCCCCACCCTTCCCAGGAGATGAAGTGTCAGCTCTTGCGTCTGATGAGGATGACGAGGATGCGAGATCCAGCTACCGCTCTGAATCGTTCTCAGAACCATCTCCAGACGACAATGTCGGCCCATCCACCAGCTCTCCCTTCGAGGACCTGCGGATTTATGCAGACCAAATGGCCCGCATGTCCAAGGCCTTGGAGATTGACGTGTCTTCCGTGGTCCCGAAGACGAAGGACAAGTTGCTGTGCAGGATCTATGGGGAGAATCCGGCTACAGTAGGTTTTCCTATGTTGGAGGGCTTGGAGGAGATCATCGACAAGGTCTGGAAGTCACCATCTGACCTGCCTGCCACGCCCAAACGCATCGAACAGATGTATAAGATCAAACAAGGGACGTGGCAGTCTCTCATCAAGCACCCTCCACCATCATCCTTGATAGCCGAGGAGATTCAGCACAAGAGGTCGGGGTCCTCCTCCGTCCCACCAGATAAGGAGGGGAAGAAAATGGACGCACTGGGTAGACGTCAGTACTCAGTCGCTGCTTTAGCCCTCCGGATAGCCAACTATCAAACAATTATGGCGGGCTATCAGCTCTACCTATGGGAGAAGCTGGCCAACTATGTCACTGACCTCCCTGCTGACAAGAAGGCGGTGGTGTCGTTGCTGCAGACGGAGGCAGTACGATTATCAAAACAACAGATGAATGCTGGGAGTCATGCGGCTGACACGGCTGCTCGGGGTATGGCGTCAGCGGTGCTTCTGAGAAGGCACTCGTGGTTGCGGTCGACTGCCCTCCCGCAGGAGGTGAGGGCCAAGATTGAACGTCTGCCCTTCGAGGGTGACTCCCTCTTCTCTACCACCACCGACGAGGCGCTTAAAAAGAAGAAGGAGGACCGGCAAACGGCTCGCTCCCTGGGGGTCACTCCGGCGGACAGGTCCACGTTCAAGCCTCGGTACTCGTCGAGGTATAATCCCTATCAGTACCGCAGCAGATACCAACCCCGTCCGTACTATCCGCAGTACCCTACTTCGCAGCGCCAGTATACCCCAGCGCAACACCAGGGCAGGAGGCGTAGGCCATTCAAGCCCCGCTCGTCTCAACCTCCACCCCAGCAGAAAGATCCGCAAGGGGCTGGAAGGCAGTTCTGAAGACCCGGCCCTGCGGCAGCCCTGAACTTTTCGGACAGACTCAGTCCTTTTTTGTCTGAATGGGAGTCAATAACATCTGACTCATGGGTCTTAACGATTGTTGATAAGGGGTACGGGCTGGAATTCACTGAACTGCCGATGTGTACTTCACCGCTGTATGCGGTGAATAATACCTTGGTTGAGCTGGAGGATGAAATTAGGTCCCTCTTGGTTAAGGGCGCTGTGGAAGAGGTGCCATTTGTGGAGTCTGAGAAGGGTTTCTTTTCCCGGTTCTTTCTGGTCCCTAAAAAGGACGGGGGTCTACGTCCCATTTTGGATCTTAGGGGCTTAAATGCCTTTCTAAGGGTCACCAAGTTTAGGATGATTACACTGCCTGCTGTAATTGCCCTTTTAAGGAAGGGGGATTGGTTCGCTGTCCTGGATTTAAAGGACGCGTATTTCCACGTGGGGATCTTGGAGGAGCACAGGAGATTTCTGTGCTTCGTTTACAAGCAGCGGGTATTCCGTTACAAGGTTCTCCCCTTCGGCCTTTCCACAGCCCCACGTGTGTTTACTAAGTGCGTGGCTCCTGTGGTTTCCTTTCTTCGAGAGCAGGGCTGTACCATCTACCCCTATCTCGATGATTGGCTCATAACAGCGAGCTCGGAGGTTAAGCTGCTGCAAGATGTGGCATTGGTGCTAGACACTTGCAAACGCTTGGGCCTCCTGGTTAACTTTGAAAAATCTAAGCTGACACCTAGCCGTGTTGTGCCTTATATTGGGGCAGTGCTCGACTCAGTGGAGGCCAAGGCTTTATTGCCTCCAGAGCGGGCACGTTCTTTGAAGAGACTGGTAACCCTGTTTAAACGGAATCGTTATCAGCCAGTGCGCATGATTCAATGCTTGCTAGGGCATATGGCTGCTGCGACCCCGGTGGTCCCTTTTGCGAGGCTGCGGATGCGCCCGCTCCAGAATTGGTTTGTGAGGAGATACAATGCTTTACAGCATCCTCCGACTGCTAAATTCTCTGTTCCCAGAGCCGTTATATCCTCTCTGGACTGGTGGTTCTCGGATGTTAATTTGTTTAAAGGGACCCCATTTGGTTTCCATCATCCCGAGTTCTCCGTAACCACGGACGCCTCTCTGCAGGGGTGGGGGGCTTTCTGTGGGGAGCTATGTGTTCAGGATGTGTGGTCTGAGAGAGAAAAGGGTCTCCATATTAATGTGCTTGAACTGAGGGCTGTTCGTTTTGCACTTATGTCGTTCACAGCAATCTTGCAGAACCATCAGGTGCTGGTGCAGACGGACAACACTACCGCTATGTATTACCTGAACCAACAGGGCGGCACGGTGTCCATGATCCTCTGCAGGGAGGCCACGCTCATTTGGGAATGGGCAATCAGGAATGGGGTGACGCTTCGCGCCATTCATGTAGCTGGGTCGGACAATGTGCAGGCGGACACTCTCAGCAGGGTGCACATGCTGAATCACGAGTGGGGGCTCAACGCAAAGTACATTGGGCCGATCTTTCGGAAATGGGGTCGCCCGAGCATAGACGTGTTTGCGACATCGGCGAACACCAAGGCCGAGATCTTTTGTTCTCGGGCGGGAAGCGACCCCCTTTCTATTGGGGATGCCTTCCAATTTACTTGGGCCCGGGGACTACATTACATGTTTCCGCCCTTCCCTCTCATACCCAGAGTGCTGTGCAAGGTGGAGAGGGACAACACGGACTGCATCTTAGTGGCTCCGTTCTGGCCACGGCAGCTCTGGTTCCCGAAGCTGCTGGAGATGTCCGGCCGAACTTACGTGGCCTTTCCGCCCCAGAGGGATCTCCTCCTGCACGGGGAGCTCTTCCACCACGAGCCCAGGAAACTACACCTGACCGCTTGGCGGATTCGGCCCCGTCCCTAGGTTTCTCTGAGCCCGTCAGGAAGGTCCTACTGAACGCTAGGAAGCCCTCCACACGGCGTGCCTACAAGGCGAAGTGGAGTAGGTTTGAAGCTTGGGCTGCCTCTAGGAAGGTGGCGCCTCTGGATAGCCCCTTGGGGATGGTCTTGGATTATCTTTGCGAGCTGAAAGATCAAGGCCTTAGTGTAGCATCTCTGAAGGTGCACCTTGCGGCCATCTCTGCGTTCCATGATCGGGTGGATGGCTGCACGGTTTTCTCTCACCATAAGTCCCGCCAGTTTTTGAAGGGGATGCTTAATCTTTACCCGCCTGTGTCACCCCCTGTGCCCCAGTGGTCTCTCTCCCTGGTCCTGGCCAGGTTGATGTTGTCCCCTTTTGAGCCTTTGGCTACGTGCCCTCTGGACTTGCTCTCCTACAAGGTGGCATTCCTCGTGGCGATCACTTCTGCCAGACGGGTCAGCGAACTGGCTGCTCTTAGGGCAGACCCCCCGTTCCTTCGCTTTCATGCGAATAAGGTGGTCTTGCGACCGTGTCTGTCGTTCCTGCCCAAGGTGGTGTCAACCTTCCACCTTTCCCAAGAGATTTCTCTGCCTGTATTTTTCCCTGAAGCTTCTACTAAGGGGGAAAGGGCCCTCCACAGTTTAGATCTGCGGAGAGCTTTGGCTTTTTATTTGGAAAGGACAAGGGTGTTCAGGAACAGTCCTTACCTTTTTGTGTGTTTCGGGGCGAAGGACAAGGGCCGCAGGGCGTCTGCACAGACGGTGTCACGTTGGATTGTGACAGCCATTGTGAAGGCCTATGCCACGGCTAAGGTGGACTGTCCTTTGGGTGTCAGGGCTCACTCCACACGGTCCCAGTCGACATCTTCGGCACTGCTCAAGGGTATACCTTTAGCTAATATTTGCAGGGCTGCAACTTGGTCGTCTGCCGATACCTTTGTACGGCATTACGCTGTGGATGTGAATGCCAATGAGGATGTAGCTGTTGCTAGGGCTGTCCTCCATTCCTTATTTCCCTAGGAGTATGCTGGTTAATATGCTCCATTGGGGAGGTGGCGGCGCTGTATATGGTGTATATATATATATATATAGATATATACTTTTCTTTTGTAACATATGTGTATGTGTATATATGTTGTCTTGTTCCTTTCTTGTTGTATAATAAAATTGAGTTGGATTTCACCCCACCTTCCTTATTGTGTGAAGCTTGGTACTCTCCCATGTGTGGAGGCACAGAAGAACGAAGATGAAAACAGGGTTAACATACCTGTAACTTATGTTCATCGAGTTCTTCTGTGCCGACACACAACCCTCCCTCCTACCCCGCTGTGAACTCCAACGCAGATCGCTGTACTATGGCTGGGCTATGGCTCTAGTCTTATCGGGGCTATGGCTCTGTGTGTTGGATGAGCGGCGGCAAGGGAGAACTGAGGGAAGGGGCCGTTGGCCGCTGAGGAGCATGTGACCGTTTGGGCGGGAAACGGTCGCTGAGGCGCGCGGCAAACGGCCCCTTCGGAGCTGGGAAAGCGATAAAAAATCTTCCGGCGGCTGGCCTGCGCGTGCGCAGTACCCATGTGTGTCGGCACAGAAGAACTCGATGAACATAAGTTACAGGTATGTTAACCCTGTTTTTTATTTGTTGGGAATTATGGACAATAAACTGGGAAAAGAGCATGGTATTTTAATTTTATATAAAGTAACAGCAGCACAGCTCTTATATGCTCAAACACGGAAGTGCAAGGAGCTACCTGTATTGGAAGATTGGACTGGAAAGATGATGGACTTCGCTTAGATGGCCAAACTTACAGCTAAAACACTCTATATATTGGTGGCAATTTGGAAACCCTTTAGGGACTATTTGCAAGAGACAGAAAAATGAATTAATGATTTGTGGCTTTGATTTTTAAGAATAAAGTTCTGAGATATAAAAAAGAAGAGACAGAGAAAAAAATATTCATGAGACCACAAGCTGATTGGATAATAGAGGGAAGTGTTGTAGACGAAAAACTTAATGGATTAATAATATGCCTATTATGTTTCTTGCTGTTTTTACTTTGTAGATTGATTTGTAGGCCATTTTTGGCCCTTTGTAGTTGTCTTCTTACTATGTTTCACTTTCTTTCTCTTTTTAAAATAAAATTTAAAAAGGGGGGGCTGAAAAGTGACTTATTCAGAAATGCACAAAGTGTACAAGCAAAATAAGCATTTGTTACGGGAAAGCAACCCTGTTTTAGGAGATGATTTAAGCTGGTCCAGCACTTGGAATCTAAGCTTGTACATTTTTTCTTAGATTCTGGATGCACAACTCCAGCGAGCCAAAGAAGAGATGAAGATGTATGTCTCTCCTGATCCCCAGGACAGAAGAAAGGCATTTAGGTAAATGTGCTTGGGAGCCTCAAACATAAGTCAGTCCAAAGCGTTTTCAGAGAGAGAGGTTGCATCAGGAGCACTTGAACTAGAATTGGATGCCCAACGAGGTGTGGAGAAGCTTCATGCTTATTACAGAGCTGTTTTTCAGTCCTCATTGGAGATGCTCTTGGTTTGCTACCATCAGTTTAGGACACTGTGCCTGCAGAAATTAAGCTTCAGGGAAACACAAAGATCTTGGTGGAACAAAATGCTGGTGCTTGTTCAGTTTCAATGGTTCACATACATCAGTCTGTGGCTTCCATTATGGTTCTCATGTCTTTTGGGGTCCACTGGCCAATACATATTTTAGACTTAATGTGGGCAGCTCAGCCTTTTGAATCCCCAAGAGATTCTGCCACCACCTAGAGATTTTGCTCATGTTAATTGGCCGGCCAAGAATTCTCCTTTTGTTGGTCAAATGAGCCTAAGCAACTAATCCATGAGAGAATAACTCAGAAAGTAGCTCAGAAAGCCGAAAACAAATGGCCTTATTTTGTGCACACCCAAATAAGTAAGCTAATGGGAAGACCTGAGAGGTAAACTGCAGAATATAGACAGCAAAATGAAAGCACAGTCTGTTGCTGCCTAAAACTTACAAGATTTCAGAAATTTCCCATTTTTAGAGATGGACTACCATTCCCACAGCAGGCATCTGACCTCGATAAAAGAATGACAGATGCTTCCTCCTTGTTGTTCCTTATTTCAAGAGGTTCCTTAGAAACAGGGATCTCTCTTATGGCGCAATCAGAAAGCAGGACTCTCATCCAACCGTTTCACCAAAGGATTTGACCAATAAACTGTTAGCTGAGGATCAGTGGGTTCTTAGCACTCAGCTCCTGTAATGCAGAGGGCAAAGAAAGTGGGTGGGGTGCTGCCTGGAATTAATAGCAATACTCCAGTGAAGATTCTCTGTTCCCCCACTGCTGAGTTGACAGGTCATAGAGACAGATGACCAGATGTGACATTTGTATGTTGATTCTCCCACATCCCACCCCCCAAATCAGGAATATTTCCATGAGTTGCTCATCTCGGCATAATGGTGTTTGTGGTTCACCTGAACGCTTACACTGGACTTGGTCTGTTTCTCTACGCGACAGCTGCTTCTCTTTAAAAAAGCTAGTCTAGGGTGCAAATGGTGCCAGACAGATGATCTTGTGGAAGCTTTGCTGGAGAACAATACAAGAAGAGCAGAGAGAGAAGGCAAGGGTCTCAAGAAGCTTTCAGGGCTTGAATGTCTCTTTTGTGAACACTGGAATGTAAACAGAGCTCAGCCAACCCATAAGCAGAGCCTCAGATTGCTAATGAACCAAAAATGGCCTAATTCTGATCCCCATTCTCGTCTGTATTCCATGGAGTCAGTCCTGAGGAATGTGAAAAGTTAATTTTATTCTCTAAAAATAGTTTAACTTTAAAAATTAAGTTGCATTCTTTCCAGGCATCATTATAAATAGCCAAAAGGGTGATGTTAAAAGTCCAGTTTTCTGGTTGCGCCTGCACGCTCCCTCTCTCTCAATAAACTAAAGGTATTCTTGGGGCTAAACTGGAGAACCTGAAGAGCTGGGGAAGGATGTCCATAGATTGTTTGTTTTTCTCTCGGGGCAACTGAGGCCACCTTGGCCCCGGCACAAACTGTAGCAGCTGCATGCAGGTTATGAGAAAGACGGATGTCCCAGACTGCCAGAGTAAAACATGTTCCAGGCACAAATCCCATCTCCTCCTAGAACATGCAATATATGGGGTAGGAATGCGTGAATGGATGGCACAGACCCCAAAGATTGGAGGGTCATCTCCTGTCTTCTCTAGTGGAAAACTACAAGCATCTGTCCAATAGGATTTCCAGACCTTTTTGGGAATGTTGATTCCCTAACTAGAAGTGCAGCATATACCAAGCAGTTCTAAAAGCTCCTTATGATCCTTCCATCAACCTGTTAAGTTCCCCAACCAGATTTGGAATGCAGTCCTGCCCCTACAAAAACCTAGGTTACAACTCCCAGGTATGGGTGAATCAGAATGACTTGCTGCAAAATCAGAAGATTGCCTTGAAACAGCTAAGGGAGACGTAGACACCTGTGCGGTTTGAGTGTATGGGCCCTTATTTTCCTCTTATTGCCTAATATAACTCCTCTTTTTCGACCCCCCCTTACCCTTTGTGCCCTGCTCAGAGCTTTTATTTTTCACCTTAATGACTCAAAGCTCTTAGAAGCTCGCAGAAGTTAGGACAGGATTGAAATATAGAAAGCTCAGCTCCAAACCCCACTCGGTCACAAAGCCTGTTCTTTCCCACTGTGGCTTCATGAGAACTTGATATCCTCTTGTTGAGAGTAGTTTACATTCAGATGGATGGGGGTAGGACAGATGGAGATTGGGTAGTTGGCCTGTTGTATCCCAGAGGGTGAAGTGTGGGTTGGGAGGGACCCCATAATTTCTTACAATCCCCAGTTTGTTTCCCTAATAGCATAGGATTTGATAATCCAGTGGTTAGCAGAGCAGTAAAATTTAAACTTGAGGGACCTCCCCTGTGTTCAGAAACAGGACTTGATACGTTTTTTAAAAAAGAAACAGCCTGAGCATGCTCCAGGAGGCACTGGCTGCTGAGGGCAGTTAAACATCGGTTAAAAGGGAAAAATACATTTGACTTTGTAAACTTAAAACTCTTCCCAAAATGGCCCAATGAGGACTGAGCATGCTCATTGCCCTCAAGGAGATATGACATGCCAAAGTAGTTGGATATCGGGGGTGGAGGCAGATGAGGAAAGGTAGGGGCTGTGCAAGCTCCTAAATGCTTGTTCTGGGAGGGGGGAGGGGTCCTGTAGTTTTGCTCCTGCTACGTCTTTGTGAATGTGTATCTATTTACCCTATGGACCGCCTCCCTCCCTAAGCTCCTCCACAGCAGCTTTGCTTTTCTGAACAGGGTCTCCTGCAGGTGCCACCCTGCACACTGGCAAAATCAGCAGCCTGTACACGGGCTTTCTCTGTGGTGGCTCCTGCCCTGTGGAACAGCCTGCCTGAGGAGGTCAGGAGAGCCCCCACTCTTCTCGCTTTCCACAAACAATGCAAAATCAAATTATTTGAAAAGGCTTTTTACTCAGATAGGAGGGCTATATTGTAGGGAGGGGATCTCAGATGATCCGCTAATGAGTTAGGAACCATAGACCTCACCACTATGTTGTACTGGATTCCTGCTAAAAAGTCTTTGTGAACTTGTATCTATTTACCCTATGGCTTTGTTTATGGAAATGTTCTTGGTATTGACTACTAATCTCACATTGTGTAATCCACCTTGAGTAGTGAGAAAGGCAGGCTATAAATGACATAAATAAATAATACCCATGGATTTTACAGGGGTGTTGTCAGAGTTATACCAGATGTAACTCACCATGAACTTTCTGCAAACTGAATTGTGCTGGTTGTTAAATTCATTATTCTTTTTAGGGAACAGTATTCCCGGATGATCACAGAACAAGAAAGTCTGGGAAAGGTAGTGATGTATTTTTCTCTCTCTCTCTTTCTTCCTGTTTTTGAAAATGCCACATTTCATACATGCCAGTTTGTGCTGTGTCTTATGCGTAGCCCCAAGAACAACTCCATTTTAGTGCTGGGAAATTGTTCTCTGAAAATAAACTATACAAACTATTCTGAAGTCAGTTTCCTACAGATAATGTTCAAGCTATTTGACTATCTTTTGTGAACAGCAC
Organism: Eublepharis macularius; assembly: GCF_028583425.1. Classification (NCBI taxonomy): domain Eukaryota; kingdom Metazoa; phylum Chordata; class Lepidosauria; order Squamata; family Eublepharidae; genus Eublepharis; species Eublepharis macularius. Next base: position 69,374,590 of record NC_072802.1, on the reverse strand, counting down.
ATTCCCCGGAAAGCCCCGGGATAAGATACTGTAGTGCAGATGAAGCTTTGCCAGATCAAATTTGAAGTGGTATATAAAAGCAATTGACAGAAGACAATACATTTTTCCGCTGTTGTGCTTGGTATCTTCTTAAAAGGTGACACATTTGATGTAGCTGCGCTGATGACAACCCTTTCTGAGTTGTAAACATTTTTAGTCCTTTATGAAGTTCAGAACAACACAGAAAAGATTTCCCAGTTCATTATTCTTATTTCTTCTCTTAAGTTTTACCCTTTAGAAACCCAGCTATGCACGTTGTATAAATAAATGCAGAATTTCTTGTAAAGTTTAATTTTAGGTTTTCTCTTTTCAATAAGAAATTTACTCTAGGTTGTAAAGTACCGAGTCAGGAAGTGACTGATTAGTAAATACTTTCCTAAAATGAATGCAGTTCATTCCAAACAGAAATCAAACATACTCTTGAGCTTGTAGCCCTGAGAAGTTTTTATTGTCATGTTGCCTTTTAACACTGCCAGTTTTGGAGGAATGCCATAAAACCACCAGTTGTACTAAAATGGAGTTCATATAATGTTTAACTGAGTGTAACTCCCATGTTGCCCCAACCTACCAGCGCTGCCGTGGGGGCTGTGCAACACATACAGAACCACAGCTGCCCCTCATTCACTTCAATGGCAGATGATGATGATGATAATAACTACTACTACTACTACTACTACTGCGCTTATATACCGCTCTTCTAGACAGATTAGTGTCTCACCCAGAGTGGTGAACAAGTTAGTGTTATTATTATCCCTACAATGCAGCTGGGGCTGAGAGGAGTGGCTTACCCAAGGCCCCCTACTGAGCTCATGGCAGTAGTGGGATTTGAACCATTAGAGCGCTGATTCGCAGCCGAATGAAAGGAGCAGCATTTGCTAACCCAAAGCAAAGCTTTAGATCTACTCAGTAGGGTATTTTGCAGAGGCAGATATTGTAAGCATTGGCTAGTGGTTGCAATTTGGGAGATGGGTCTGTCCGTCTGACCATTATTTTTTAATAACAGAAACTGCGAGAGAAGCAAAAAGCTGTTCGGGAAAGCCATGGCCCAAATATGAAGCAGGTGAAAATGTGGCGGGATTTGGAGCTGCTGATGTTGAGCAAAAAGGAGTGTTTCCTACAGCGACCGAATCAGGTCATTGGCCACGTCGTTCAGGAAGTTGAAGACCGATTGGTGGTGTTATGAATGTTGGCTGCTCTCCCTGCCCGGAATGCTGGTCTAGCTCTCCAACTTGTTTGGCACAAGGTAAAGTTCAACCAGAGTTTAGGGGCTTGACCATAAGGTGTAGATAGAATGGCCTTTACTGAGACCTGAGCTGCGGTTCTATATGTGGAACTGAGCTGAGAAGTTTGCAGCCACCCCTCATTTTAAGGAGAGGATCCTAACTCCGCTTGTGCATGTGGAAGGTCATTTCCATCACTTGCAGCCCAGACTACTGGCTTGGTGGAAAGGACAGATGGTGCCTCTCCTGCATCTGAATGGCCCTGGCCAAGCCCATCTGTTCAGCTGAAAGTTCGCTGTTTCCCCCAGAGAAGCTGAGCAGGAAGATACAGTGTTTCCGGCAAGCCCTTTGCAATCAGCATTCTCATTCTGGTCTCTGTTAACAGAAACATTTTCTAGACAGTGCTTTGGGGAACTGTGCCTGCTGTCAAGAAGTCTGCGCACCCCACTCAGTCATGTGAAAAGCTCAATATTTTGCCCCCATTCCTGCACTCCGGGAGTGGTGCCAATTTCCATATCCAAAGGACAACAGAAAAACTTAAAGGAAATGAGTGAATTTTCAATCCCTTCCATATTCATTTCCTCATCAAAATTTGATGCTGCTCTGTAACTGGTCCTTAAATGACATCAGAAGCCACCATCTATTCATCTGTTAAAGCTCTGACTCCACCTCCTGTTTCACTCTGATCTTAATAATGTCCAAACAGCTGAGCTTTTTGCAACAGTGTGGTGGCTGTTGGTGTGGAGTTGTTCTAAAGATGATGCCCTTCTGCACAGGAGGCTTAGTCCAGTGTTGGAATACCAGCCAGGTGTCATAATCGCCCCGATGGTCTTCACATTCCCTTCTTTTGCACATGGTGCTCTCCGGATTAGGAAAACTGCCTTCATACACTTTCCACCACAGCCTTTCCTTAAAATGACTGCTTTTCTGGGTTTAACATCCAGAACTTAAAGTTCCAGGTGGTTGTTCTCTTGAAGCCTTTGAATCTCAGGTTAAGTTATGTAGAAACATTCAAATTTTCCTTGAAACAAGGTATTCTTGCTTTTAAAAATGCATCTTCCAACTTTGTTACAATGCTAATATTTTAGCCTTCAAAGAGAATCTGTGGCTATCTGCTCTATGCCTTTTTGTCTTTACTGGTAAATAGATTCAAGGTATATTGTTAATGCAGCTACAAAGGCAATAAAATTTATCATTGACCATGTTGCTCTAGTATGTATGTTCTCCACTTCTGGACTCCCAATGTGTGCATTTAAGAAAGAACAGGAGTGTCTGATTCAGCTTTGCCTTCCAGAGTTACTCTTGTAAGAGCCCGAAAGGTCTTACTTTCTGTCTTGAACTATAAAGCAGCCCACTGACTCCACATCAGGCCGGCAGATTTTGAACTGACAGGCACCCAGCAATCCCAGAGGAAAGCCCACACGGAAAGCCAGGCAGCTTCTGCTCTGTTGTTTCGTATTTCATGAGCAACGTTGAAGCCGAGTGCCTGGCTGCATCCTGAGGGCCGACTTAAGGGGGCTCCAGAGCCACTGCTGCAGCTCTCCTCTCCAGCAGCATGGGAAGTGGGAGGCCAGTTCTATACCGCACCAGTCTACTGATGGACAAACTCTCCCAACTCAGTTCAGATCTGGGCTTCACCAACTGGGATCTTTTCCTTTTTTTGCTCCAAGATGGTTCCATACTTCATGAAACCCAAGATATGCCTGACCAGAGGTGCTTGCGTACTGTTTGCCCCTACTTGCATACTGCTGGGAAAGTCAGTATTTCCCTGTTTCCCCACAGCCTGGTCATGTTTTCATGCAACTCCCAGGTTTCCCCTAGCATTTCTGCATTCTTTCCCTAACCTGCTTTACTGTTTGGAAAGATCACAGCAAAGTTGAGGTGGTGCTGTGTGGGTATTTCCCTGTCTCACCCCCCCCCACACACACACACACCAGGGGGCTTTTAAAAAAATTGAGTATTGCCAGGTCACTATAGTGTTATAATGGCCCATTGCAACAATGCTCTAGTTCCCAGTTTTCATTACGAAAAACTAGTATTTTTGTTGCAGAGTTAAAAAGAAATGTCCAGCTTGCACCTTTCCCCTTACAATTCCACAACAAGAAGAGCTAGATAAATTACTTTTTTTTAAAAAAAAAAAGGAAAGCTGGGAACTACAGTACACTGTTGCAATAGATCATTATAATGCTATAGTGATCTAGCAATATATGATTTTTTAAAAAAATATCTGGTAGTGGGAAAACAATGGACGTGGTGGGGGAGCTGGGTCAGGGGAATGTGGTGGGGTAACCCACCATGTAGAAGCTACCACACAGCAGCAATGATAAAATTCTCTCTGCATGAAAAAAACCCGTATAATCCTGAGTACGATCAGGTTTCCCACATGCGCTGATTGTCGCCTGGTACCAAGGAAGCCTTCCCCACTTCCTCCAGCGCCTTGGATGGTCCCCTGGCAACACTCCAGGCAACACGGATCCTAGGAAATCTGCTAGAGTCTACATAAATTTTCAAATATATCTTTTGTTGTATTCACGCTTTATATTTTTTTAAGTGGGTCCGGAACAATCTTTAGTACGGTCAGAGTGGCTGGAGACTTGGATCGGGGAGATCCGTGTTCAAGTCTCATTGATGCCATAAACTTTTATTATGGCCTCGGAGAAATCATGCTGTCGTCTTCCTCAGCTTTTCCTTAAAATGAAAGAAGTCATCTGTACACAAATCTTGGCGGGGCAAATGGAATACATTTCTAAAGCTCTTCAGTATAAACCAATAATAGAAGCAGAAATCTTTTGCAAACCTTAGTAGGTCAATGGCTCTGTGGCCGTTTCCACACGTCTTACCTGCCTGTGGAACATCGCGCAAAACCCCCAAAAGACAGCGTCTTCTCGCACGAAATTGCGCCAGGAAGACGCTGTTATCCAGGAGTTTTGCGCAAAATCTCGCAAAACTCCCGGATAACAGCGTCTTCCTGGGGCGATTTCGCGCGAGAAAATGTTGTCTTTTGGGTCTTTCACATGATGTTCCGCAGGCAGGTAAGATGTGTGGAAACGGCCTGTGTTTGTGTATGTGTGTGTGTTTATGCATGCTTAACTTGCATTGGGGGGGGGGGGGTTCTGCATGAAGAACTGGGTTTTCCTGGCATGCAGTCTTTTTGTTTCGACTGCAGCCCTGACTTAACACCTGGAGGCAGACTAGATTAGCTGATGTTAGAATTACTGGCTCACAATGGCTGGTAGGATCCTGTTCTTGCTTGTCCTGTACCGGTTGCGTTACTTGGAGGTGGGACCGGGACATAAAAGTGTTTGAACTTCTGAAGCAAGTGTCAGCCAGCATATTGCTGCAAGTTTGTAATGCACGAAAGCTGTGATCCTCCCCTTAAGGGGAGAGAAGAGGCAATACATGCTCTGATGTGAACGAAAATCCATCAGATGAGAGGGAGGGAAATGGAAGTAACGCTCTCTGCTTCTAACCTATTTGGAAGGGGGTCTAAAAAGCAATAGGGTAAGAACTTGACTGCTGTTTCTGCTCCTAGGACCTTTAAATCACACTTATTATCCATTAAACCATTTAGCCGTCCTACGACACAGCTTGTTGCCACAGAAGTGGGCACTTTTGACATTTCAGAGCAGTGGTTAGAATTAAGACTGAAATAACCTTTCTAGCATCTATTGTGTTTTACTTTAAAAGCAGAGAGATTCCAGGAAGACTTGGATGCAATTTTTTTTCTTCTACCTGTACAAAATGTCAGAATGGTAAAACAGTTGAACACTGTGCAACTTAAGATGGCTAAATTCCTGCTCCCATCTATCTGCGCCTGAATTCGTCTGCAAAATCCCACACCCTTATTATTATATTTAATAGTGAAGCAGTGACCCACTTTTAAAACCAGGCCTCCCACAAATAAAAATAAAGTACCTCCCTCAATAAGGATTGTGTGTGCTTCATCAGCAACAGGCTTAGCAGTGGTTGAATATTGGCAGGGGGTGGGGGTGGTGGAAATAACAGGGATGGAGAAATGTGTCTGAGGAGATCTGGATTGGGGGAGACGTCGCACATTTTATTTATTATTTATAATTTATAATTCTCACAAATACGCAAACACAAGATTGGGCGCCATCAAGGAGTACAGTGTTTTATAGCATTCCAAAAAGCAGCCTCCACGCCGCCTCTGACTCAAAGGAGGGCAATCTGAACTATACGGAGGGGAAAACAGTGTTCTAGATGACTCTGGTCAGGCCTTAGTCACCCAGCACACCAGGATAGCAAGGGGTGGATGAGAGCAGAGGCGGTTGTTCTATCTAGGGTTCATTACAGCTGGGATGAAGGTGAAGGGGTTTAGCCAAAGGCCTACAGGGAAAGGAGCAGGGTGAAGGGTGGCTTGCCATCAGATCTAACTCTTCTCCATTGATATTTCTGCTGGATGCAAAAAAGTTTTGTGGACTGTTCTGTCAGTCCCCTCCACATCCAGACAAACACAAGCTGAGACCTCTTGTTGAAAACCATCCTCCCAGTACTGCTGCCTAACTTCTGTTTGTTCCAGTGGACCTAGGGGATGCGTTTTTTTAAAAAGCCTATGAAAAACAAATGCGGGGGGGGGGGCGGATTGTATTGTGCAGTGAAGCTTACGTGTCTACCAAGTTTTAAATAATAAGAAGAATTTCTTTGTAGGAAATTCTCAGTGGGTAGCAACACTGTTAGTCTGCTACAGGTAAGCCATGAGAGGAGCTCTTTGAAAGCTAATGAATTTATCATGGCACCACATTTTATGAGCCCATTTACTTCATCAGGTGCTTGTTAATCTTGCATTGTGGAAAATGGGGGCTGTCCCCAAACAGAGAAACTTCAAAGGGAGGTTGATTCAGGGCAATGGAAACACACCCACACAGGTAGGATTCTTATCACAGGTGCTTATTATATGCATTCCCTTCCTCTGCATATCTCCTTGCTCTAATCAAGCTGATTGTGTTTCGTATTGTACTGCTGCATCCTGACTTCAAATGATCCTTTTTAGTAACACCCTTTCTGACTTGGGTATAAGGGCTGATGGATCTTCATACTATTTGTATCTGACAAAGTGAGCTTTCGCTTATGAAAGCTTTTCCCTGGACAATTTTGTTGGTCTTTAAGGTGTTCCTGGACTTTAAAAGGTCCATTCTGATATCATCAATGTGAGTTTGTCTTTTGTGATGCAAAAAAGAAATGAAATGAATAGAAACTTTTCAGCAGTCACTCAGGCTGGATTATTTATCACCCCCGTGGTAAATGTGTCCAAAGCATCCCCACCGTGATGTTTTCTGCAGGTCTACTTGAAGTGCTGCGTCATTGCTGCTGCCCTGCAGAAGGGCAGATGAATTACGCACTTCAGCAGCATCAGAAATTACTTTCTCAGCTGAAGCAGAAAATTATAATTATCCAAACAAAGGAAAAAGCAGAGGAAGAGATAAAAGGCCTATCTTTAGCTTTTGTGCAAGTGGACATTCAATAATGCAACTTTAATGGTCTTTGTTCAGTGACTTTTCCCCCCCAACCAGTTACAGATACGATGGGGGACGGGAATAGCTTTGACTGATTGATGGTTCCTTCATCTTACAGCTTTTGCTATTAGCGTTAATACTCTAGCTGGCTAATAAATGAGATTATACATGCCATTTGGAAAATCACCTGCTTTTTGTTGGTGAAGTTCCAAAAAATACTTCAAATAGCATTCATCAACAGTCTCTTTTGAACTCACTTCTACCCCTGATTCGTGTACATGTTGAGGGATGCTAATCAGGAATTGAAGTAAGCTGTCAGAGCATCAACAAGATTAAGGTCTCTGAGGATCTAGTATCTAACCCACTCTAAGGCCTGGTTTCAACAGGATGCCAAGCTTGCATAAAACACTTTGCAGGAATGGGGAATCTTGGACTTTGTGTCACGCTTAAGTTTGGTCTCGAGACACTTGTGTGTGGAGGATTAGCAAGCTAGTGCAGTACCTGTCTGGACCACAGATCCCTGGTGAGCAGGTGAGGTGACCTGCAGAACAGGCAAAAAGAAGGGACTTTGCATGGGCACGTTATGTGCCCAGGGTCACATTTTAATAGCAATTGCTAATGAAGAATATTGGGGCCAAAACTTGAGAAATTAATCAGGTCAGGAACCATTGATTACCTACCTTGAGATTCTGGAAAATCCAGCAGTTCTCATTATCAATTAACCCTGGAGCCAGAGCAAAACCCCTTACCAAGAACTCCAAAGAACTCTCAGTAGGACAATTTTATTCAAAAGTGATTCCTGAGGTGTGAAGTGTTTCTAGTGGTTTCCCACATGCATTGTGCTGAAAAACTGCTCGAGACCTGGGTTCAAATTCCCTTTTGCAGGACTTGAGTCCAGCGGCACCTTAGAGACCAACAAGATTTTTGAGAATCAAAACTTGCTTATTCAGAATCATTTTTCCCACTAGGTGAGCTTGGGCCAGCCACAACTGTGGAGACGCAGGGGCATGTAGGTTACCCCGAGTCCCTGGGAAGATGCACAGGAGAGAGAGGAAATGAGGTCATTCATTGACTCCTGGATCTAGACCCCAGCAAACCATCTTTCCAAAGCGGCTTCTATACCCTCTGCCAATACCTGAGCACTTTCCAAAGGAGCTAAAATAAGACACACAATACAATGCCTGCTCTGCTTCCCGTGTCCTCTATTTTTTTCACCCTGAAAACATTGCATTCATGCAGAACTCATTAGTATGCTTTCCAGCATACAGTCACTCAAGCCTGTCTCTGTTGTTCTTTCCTGTGCTTGTTTTCTTCAGGTGGATTAAGCTCAGCTAAATGGAAGATTTTCCCTCTGATCAAACGAAGGGCCTTGCTCTGCAATTTTTTAACGGCTAATAACTTCTGCCAGACCCAAAGCACAATTACCTTGTCGTACTTACAGTAGGGATTTCATTCTCTTTGCCACCCTCTGTTGTCATTTTCACAGCGCTTCTCCACAATGCAGCACCCACTTCACAGGGACTTGTGCAGAAGGATCCACTGGCAGTTTGTGTCCTTGCCTGAGTCGGAACTATTTGTCCTCATGGTGCCCCAGTTCTGCCACCTGTGCTCATGACTTCGTTTTGCCGCAGATCAATAAAGTGTGGGTCAGAAGAGGGAGTCTCTATGGTTAACTCACTTCTGAAGATGTCGCAATGCATACATCTAAAAGGGATCCAAGGTTTGCCCCTTGACCTTCGTTTGTGTAAAAAAATTATATGTTGCCTGCCTAGAGATCTGCTCCAAGCTACCCTGCAGAGGATCCAGCTTGACCCTGGCCGTTTCCACACTACTTACCTTCATCCAGAACGTCGCGGAAAAAACGCGGAAGATAGCGTCTTCTCGCGCGAGTTTTGCGCAACATCGCATGGGTTTTTTTGCGACGTTCTGCAGCATTCTGGATGAAGGTAAGTAGTGTGGAAACATCCCCTGTTTTTCATAGCTATATATAAAATGATTACATTTTATTTTATGTTATAAAATTTATATTCTGCCTTTCTGGCCCTCACAAGGGCCACCAAGGCGGCTAACAAAACATAATAAAATCACATATTAAAACATCATAAAATCACATTATTGTTTTTGAAAAATTTTTATTAGGTGAGCATAGTTTACAATTAACGTATCTGTTAAAACCTTAATCTCTATGTTCCCCCACCCTTTCCCTCCCCCCTTTTTCTGAGACTTCCAACAGTTTTCCAACCCAATAATAAAATTTATTACTTATCTATTCTTTCTACATATCATTATAACATTTTACTTTGTTATACTAAATAATATCCATTAGTTTCAGATCTAATTTTAATCTTAAACTAACAATAGTTAAAACTTCCCTTTATCAGGTAAAGATTCATATCTCTTAATTTCCTAATTTAATAACTTTCAAATTGCCACAGTTTTCCCTTTACGTCCCACTTCTTCTCTAAATATTGTCTTAACCTCCCCCATTCGTTAAAAAATTCTCCTAAATTCTGATCTCTCAATCGCCTTGTCATTTTATCCATTTCTGCCATGTACAGGAACTTTTGTATCCAATCTTCGATAGATGGTATTTCTTGCACCTTCCATTTCTGCGCATATAATATTCTTGCCACTGTTGTCATATAAAATACTAATGTTCTATATTGCATAGGAACATCTTCCATATTTAAGTTGAGTAGCAATAGTTCTGGGTTCTTTGTTATCGATATCTGTAAAATTTCATTCATCACTTCTAAAATATCTCCCCAGTACTGTTTAGCCACCTCACAAGTCCACCACATATGATACAATGATCCTTCATGATTTTTACATTTCCAACATTTATTCTAACAAATATAATAACAAAACATAGTAAAATCACATATTAAAACATCATAAAATCACATATTAAAACATCATAAAACCAAGCCAAAAAATGCAAACTCAGAAGTCAGGGGAACCCGATGCAGGGCCTCTGAAAATGACTGCAGTTGTCGGGTGGGTTCGTAAGGGAGTTGGTGCTCCTTCAGGTACATTGGTCCCAAACCATATAAGGCTTTAAAGGTCAGTGTTAGCAGTGGCACGTTGAATTGCAAACCAATGTCGATAAACCAGGAATGGACTGATGTGTCCCCTACAACCTGCTCCAGTCACCAATGGAAGATTCTGGACACTTTTCAAGGGCGGCCCCACATAGAGCGCTGGGCAGTAATCTAATCTAGAGGTAACCAGGGCATGTACCACAGAGGCTAGATCTTTCCTGCCCAGGAAAGGCAGGAAACTGGCTAACCAATCGAAGCTGGTAAAGCTACCCTTAGCCTCAGATGCCATCAGCATATATCCTGCAGTAAGCCTGGGTCCATGAGCACTCGCAGACTATATACCTATTCTTTCAAGGGGAGTGCAGCCCCATCCGGAATAGGTGACACACCCAGGTCATACCTTTTTCTCACTAGTAGCAGTGCTGTCCTGTTGGGATTAATCTTCAGTTTATCAGCCTTCATTCACTCCCAAATTGCCTACAGGTATCAGTTCAGGGTTTCTATACCTTCCTTGGGCTCCATCAGAAGGTCAAGAGCCGAATGCCATCTGCTTATTGGTGACCACCCAGTCCAATTCTGATTTTACCCAGAGGTTTCATGTAGATGTTAAAAGGCACAAAGGGTAAGATGGAACCTTGCCTTGAGACATCTTAAACATTCCATGGATTAGTGCCCACTTCTTGGGATGCAATGAGTGGACCCTCATCCTGGGGTTGTGAGACCTCAAAGGGCACAGGGTCCGACTCCCCCCACACACACTGATGAACCACTGTATCACTGCAGCAGCTTAGAAAACTAGCCCATTACAAAGGTTTTGACAGCTCTCTCAAATACTATCCCTCATTTTTCCCCCCCCCCAAAGAAATAGGAGAAAATTAGTGCTTTTAGCCCCATTGGCCGGTTTATTTCTGCCTTGAAGAAGTGTGGGGATTTCCCCCCTCCTTCTCGCTAGTGATTTGACGATGTCAAAACAAGTGTTCGGCTTTTATTCTAACACTTCTTGAACAATATGATTGAAACTCTATATGTCCAGATAACATCCAACAAAGTGCCCCTCTTGCATTTTGTTTCAAGATATTTTTGGAAACAACACAAGTGACCTTGGAGCGCAGAGCTGCTTTTCCAATTTAGGACTTCGCGGCTCGCCTAAAGGGAATAAGGATATTCTTTAAACATTTGGAACCTCTGTGCAAATGGTATTTTTTTTCTCATTAATATAGGGCAGCCACTTGTGGTGTGTTGCCCCCCCCCCCCCGCCGCCATTTCTTTTCTGGCGTGTCTGTTTTCTGAGAATTGCAGGTCTATTTAAGGACATTCATCAATGAGCTACTTCTCCATACATTTTTTCTGGGGGTTCCTGGCTCATGCTTGCTTGTCAAAAAGTCCTTATGTAATACGAAACAGAAGGGTGCATGCTGGGCCTCCCTTCTCCCCCTCCCCTTCTTCTTTGGAAGGAATCCTAACTAGGAATTGGCTTTTTAGTTATCGAGAATCTGATGCCGAGCCAGACAGGAGGTAATAATGTCTGAAGGAGGACACCAGTAACCTTGGCCTACGTTGAAGAACTGGTATTTCACCTGCCAGAGCACAGAACAAAACAAGGCCTGCTGACATCCATGTCCTTACAAAGGGCCCAATCCACTTGAAATTTATGCTGCAAAATTCCACAGGGATGAACAGAAGTTGTTCAGAGAAGCCTCACAAATGATCCCCAGCTATATTGTGGGGATAATCATAACACTAACTTGTTCACCGCCCTGGGTGGGATACTAATCAGTCTAGAAGAGCGGTATATAAGCACAGTTATCATCATCATCATCATCATGGGGCAATGGTCCAACATTTCCAGATATGGAACCTGCCTTTAATACCCAGGGCGGTAGAGTGGAACCCATTCAGCAACAACCATGGGACAAGAAGTCACATCGCATCAGAATCGGGGGACAGGAAGAGGAAAATCCAGACGACCACATTGGTGGGGGCCACTCCACATTGCAAGCGCACAGAGAGCACTGAAGGACCAAATGTAGGGGTGGAGGGGGCTGGGTAGACAGGGTTGGGTGGGAACAAAAACAGCAAGGGAGACCTTTTCTCTGTGTGTGCACCTCCGCTAAATAAAAATGTTCTCCATCACAGGGGCAAAGCCTTACTTTACTGTTGCTCCTCTCCAAGCCAACAGAGACATTGCATTTTTAAATATTCCATGCATGTGCAGCTGCAAAGAGGGAGAAATAATTTCCCCCCCCCCACCGCCGCGCCCCGTGCTGTTTTGGCTCAGGAGGCCTTCCTCCTCCATGCCACAGTTCCAAGTGGAATTGGGCTGTCCCTTGTTTTTAAAGAGACATTCCCTGAAGCTGCTGCATGACTGCAGGGAGAGTGAGCTGGGTCTGAGGAAGCAGGACTCAGCTCTTTAAAAAAACGTTACGTTTGATTTGGCCCTCAGCTAGGGTTGCCAGCTCCAAGTTGGGAAATTCCTGGAGATCTGGAGAGTAAAACCTGGAGAAACCTGGAGAAAGTGGGGTTTGGGGAGGGAAAGGACTTTGGCATGGCATAATTCCATAGAGTCCACCCCCCAAAGTAGCCATATTCTCCAGGTGAACTGATCTATGTGGCCTGGAAACCAATTGTAATTCTGGGAGATCTCCAGCTGCTACCTGGAGGCTATACCAACTAAATGTAACAAGCAAAGGCAATCCCTGGTAAAGGTTGGAAGATAGAACGGAAAGACCACCCGGGGTTAAAACAATAAGAAAGTGTATTCACTGAAGATACTAAGTGGTGTTTAAAGTGACAGTGCTCTATGTAAACATATTCGGTAATGCTCACAATAAATACAGTAAATACAATTTACAAGAACGTAATTCATACAATAATGTCTCTCAAAACTGTGCCAGAGGACTAACAGCCCCTTTCCGACAACTCTAGGAACAGAGAAGTTTCCTACAACAACAAGGAAGAGAAATATATCTGGAACATTGACATTACAGACTTACCTCATTTGAACTTTGAGCTATTTTCCCTGTTCCTAGAGTTGTCAGAACGGGGCTGTTAGTCCTCTGGCACAGTTTTGAGAGACATTATTGTATGAATTACGTTCTTGTAAATTGTATTCACTGTATTTATTGTGAGCATTACTGAATATGTTTACATAGAGCACTACCTGGAGGCTGGCAACCCTGCCCTCAGCCTGTGTGCAGAAATGCAGTAGACATGGCACCTTTGGGCTCGAGACCTCGGCACTAGCAGTCAGCCTTTCCAAAAGCAGTAAAATAAATATAGAAATATAAGTTTTACATGTAAACAAAACCAAACCACTGTGAAGGTACCAGCACAATGAAGCAGGTGGGACACTGCAGTGAACCTGAGGGTTCCAGTCAATGGAATGAAGACCACTGCCTTCCAATATTATTTTGGGCCTTACTGTCTTGTACTCTGGTTGTATGGTTATTGTGAAGTTAAGTAAGTAAAGATTGGGCAAACCTTTGAAGGCTGTACTCCTATGTATACTTACGATGGAGTAAGGACCACTGAATTCAAAATCTTCCAATTCTTATGTAGAATCAGGCTGTGGCTACTTTCACACACAAGTCTTTCTCCACTTTGATGTCTAAACTATACTGCTTTTTTGGAGTCTTTATGTAATGTTGTGCTCCAGTTGACCTTTCTCATTTTCAGTATGTTCTTTCCCAGACATGTTTTGCTACAAGCTTTTTAAGAAAAGCACAATCTAAACTAATTTCACATCATCTGGACAAGAGGGTGCACATTTTCCAACCTCCTGCCCCACTTTGATGCCCTCTTCTATTTCGTCAGCTCCTTGCAGCTGCCATTTTCCCTACTGTGCCAATAGAGGCTGGGTTTTTTTTAAAAAACAAACTGGTAATTGCTATAGCACTACAACATTATTGTGCTATAGTAATTACCAGGTTTTTTTAAGCCTTCCAATGGTGGGGGCAATGGCAGCTGAGAGAGGAAATTGCCGAGAAAAATCCGATGGGAAAGCACCACTGCCCTTGTGAATGCCTGAAAAGAGATGCCCGAAAATCCAAGAAATTTTGTAGATTAACTCTAGTGCTGAAATGTCTAATTGACAGTTTAATTAATACATTGATTAATCCGTGAAACTAGCTTCAAGTGATGAGGAGCACATATCAAGTGGTAGCTGTAAGTTAAGGGCTTGTTGATTATTAGAATATGTTGCTTTTGCTTTACAGAAGGGAGTGCAATGGAAATAAAGGTGACAGTTCTTTCTAATAATGAGTAATACTTCATGCTTATTCGTTGGTAAATTCTCTCACTATTTAAAAAGGCATTTGCATTGAACCGCTCTTAAATATGCACATTTGTTATAGTGAATGGCTAAATCCTCCCGAAAATCGTGTGTGAAAACTTAATAAATTAATCTGTCAAAAGGACAGATTGCTCAAAACTCCCTAATCAATCAGAAATCCTAATTACCACAATAATCTTTACAACAATCCTGCAAAGTAGGTTGGTAGTATAATAGTTATATTACATGTGGGAGAAGAGGACTGGGAAAAGAGGCTTGCCTCAACTGGGGGCAGTGGCAGATGTGAGGGCCAGACAGAATAGCATTTCTGTAAACCATTGTATATTCTGTATCTTTTTGTATATACACTTGATGTATAAGCTCTGTTTCCATACTGGCATTGGAAGGATATTGAATCCTGGATTTGGGTAAAGATCCCTTTAAATGGTAGATCAGGGATGTGGTTTTCAACCAGGTATTTATAAGATGTGCCTAGCATCCTGAGTACATTTGCCATCTTTCTGTGTCTTAATGTTCTTCAGCTGGAACAGCTGCCTGTCAGTAAGAACAAGCAAACAGCAGCTAACAACCAGCAAAAAGCTTCCTGGGCCAGTGGCTTCCTTCCTTGCACTGTTGTCAAGTAGCAAAAATCCATGGTAATAGAAGTCCCAGGGCCGGCGCGCCCATGGAGGCCAGGTAGGCGGTGGCCTCGGGCGCGCGGGCATTGGAGGGGCACTGGAGGGGGTGTCGGGGGCGGAGGCGCACACAGCAAAGCTGGCATGACTGGGCTGCAGCTACTGCTGCAGCCAGCCAGCCAGCTCCGTGCTGCCGCCGCCGCCACACACCCCAGCCGGGCGCAGCCTCCGGGTGCCGCCCCAGCAGCGGCTCGCGGCTTGTGTGCCCAGCTGGGGTGTGTGGCGGTGGCGGCATGGAGCTGGCTGGCTGCAGCAGCAGCTGCAGCCGGCCACGCCAGCTCCACTGTGTGCTCCTCCACCCCAGCCAGGCGCAGAAGCCATGAGCTGTTTCTGGGTGGTGCACGGAGCAGCCTCCGTGCGCCGCCCCAGCAGTGGCTCGCAGCTTCTGTGCTCGGGGCTCCGCGAGCTGCCCAGCCCCCCTGCGGTGTGCGATGACATCTGTGATGATGTCATCACGTAGTCCATGGCGTGCGCGTGCCGCCTCGGGCGCCAGAACCTCTGGCACCGGCCCTGAGAAGTCCAAATGCAAACAGTGAGGAGGAAGGTAAAAAAGGCTCAGGTCCCAGTTCCCCCCCACTCTTCTGGGCAGATGTTGTAGGACTGAAGGACCCAACGGAAGTCTTTCACATTTGAGAACTCTGAGCTGGATGCCGGCTCTTTCCTATTTCCAGCATCCAGCTCAGAAACCTCAAAAGTGGGTGGAGAACCAGATGGGGCCTCTCCCACTGCTAGTTCATGCTACCATACAGCAAGTCAAACTTCTCAACAAATTGTTAAGGAAGTTGAGGCCAGAGGAAAGTTTCCCAAAGGCCAGATGTGGGCCCCAGTCGCCAATCTAGGTGGAGAACAATGTTGCTTAAATAAGAGTGAAATTGTGCTTGGAAAGGGTCTGAGGCCGACTACCAGTAAACAAGAGTTGGAGAGAATTTCCCGCATTAAGCCGTCTTTGCTAAGACACGGCAGTACTAAAACCCCACCCTCAGCCACCCAGCCCATCCTCCTGAGAAAATGTGGTCGTCATCACTTGCCTTTTAAGGTCTTGATGCTTTCTTGAAGAACAGGATTTGCTTCTTGCCTGAGTCCCCTGTGGTGTCCACACAAATGCAATCAGTAACATCTGCCTTTATTAATTCATATCAAATTACCTATTTTGAAAAAAACAAAAGTAAAGGTTTTGTTATAGAAGCGTGCAATGTAAATGCAATCTGAAAATAAGAACATAAAAAGAGCCGTGATGGATCAGACCAATTGTCCATCTAGTCCAGTATCATTTTTCCCATAATAGTCCACCAGTAGGGTTGCCAGCCTCCAGGTAGTGGCTGGAGATCTCCCGGAATTACAATTGGTCTCCAGGCCACAGAGATCAGTTCACCTGGAAAAAATGGCGACTTTGGGGGGTGGACTCTACGGAATTATGCCATGCCAAGGTCCTTTCCCTCCCCAAACCCCACTTTCTCCAGGTTTCACCCTCCAGATCTCCAGGGATTTCCCAACTTGGAGCTGGCAACCCTATCCACCAGTTGCCCAAGACAACCAGTGAACAGGGCACAGAAGCCAAGGCCTTCCCCTTGATGTTGCCCCCTGATACTGAGGTTTACTGCCTCTGGGTGTGAGAGTTCCCTTTAGTCACATATAAAGAAAACCAAGTATGCCTTAGATAATTCGCCAGCATTTGCAACACAATTTTGATTCCTTTTTTGGGTGACTGTGGCTCCTTCTGCAAGGGGATTTTTCCCTGTGTGGCCAGCAGGAAGCCCTGGAGTATGTGAGAGCATCCAGATGAGGTTGTACTAAATCGAAGCACCACTTGTCAGGAGGATCCCACATTTCCTCCCTTTGAGTTGGATCAAAAATAAACGGCCTTTGACCTGGCTGAAAGGGGAAACTGAGGGGAGGCTACAGGCAAAACATCCACGTGCACAGATGCTACAGGGAAGGGGGCAGTGCTCGACTCTTGCCTTCAAAACAGTGTACCTAAGCTCCGTTTCTTCTTCCCCTTTACCAGGGCTTTTTTTCTGGGAAAATTGGTGGTGGAACTCAGTGGGTTGCCCTCAGAGAAAAACGGTCACATGGCTGGTGGCTCCGCCCCCTGATCTCCAGACAGAGGGGAGTTTAGATTGCCCTCTGCGCTGCTCAGCAGTGCAGCGGGCAATCTAAACTCCCCTCTGTCTGGAGATCAGGGGGCGGGGCCACCAGCCATGTGACCATTTTCAAGAGGTTCCGGAACACCGTTCCCCCGCGTTCCTGCTGAAAAAAAGCCCTGCCCTTTACAGCCCTTTAAAGGGCTTCTCCTTCACCTCAGCTGAGCTGCACTATACCTGGGAAAGGGGATGGAAAAGGTGAGTTGTGGACTTTGGGGGTTGCCTGATCATTGCACTGTGCTTTTGCACACATACAGCAGAGGAAAGTGGAGGAAACGGGGTTGGGGATCATGGCAGTGAATACAGTGGGATGGATGGGTGGGTGCATATGCCATTCCTTTATGGATGCCAACCTCCAGGAGGGGCCTGGGGATCTCCTGGAATTACAACTAGAGATCAGTTCCCCTGAACAAAAGGGCTGCTTTGGGAGTGGGTTCTTGTGGCATTGTACCCTGCTGAGATCCCTCCCCTCTTGAAACCCTTCCCAGGCTCCCCCCCTCAACGCTCCAGGAATTTCCCAAATTGGAGTTGGCAACTTCCAGCCATTCTCACCCTGCTTGCTGCTGGTGCTGAGATGAGGACCTGTTTTCATGCCCCCACATGGAGACAGGCTGTGGGTACTGGCTTTTATTGCCTGGTAGGAGAAACCACGACCTTTAAAAAAGCCAAATTAGTGCTCTCTTACTCAGGGATTTTTTTTTATGTGGTGTTAACTATAGAACTCCAATGAAACAAAACCTAACACAATCAAACCAACAAGGAACCCTGTCATATCTTCTGTAATGACCAACAATGGTTTTGTGGCATAAAACGTCATGGACTACAGCCCACTTTAAAAAGGCCATGGCGTGCAAGGAGTGGTAGAAAGTCTGTGGCGTTACTATGCAGCGAGCACTCAGTAGTGATACTGATATCCTACAATCCCGACTGAATCCCAAATAGAATGGGCTGATAAACCCTAGTGCAGTAATTTTGCTCAGAAGCCTGCAAACGGGTCCAGTGGCACCTTAAAAACTAACAAACAACAGTCAGACTCAGAGCTAAACCACATGAAATGAATTACACGCAGGGCTGGTGCCAGAGTTTCTGGCACCTGAGGCTGGGGGCAGCTTCAGGGCTGTTGCTGCCCCCATGCGTGTGTGAAGTATGAGCGCATGCACATCCAGACTGCATGATGACATCACTGCATGTGACATCACGCAGCATGCTGCTGCAAGCTGGCCCCATTGGTGCAGCAGGCAGCTGGGACGGCATGCAGGTGGCCTCCCAGCCCTCCTGCTTAGTTGCCCCATACCGCCCCGGCTGCCTGCCATGCCTGGCCCGCAGCTGTGTGCAGGTGACGGTGGAAGCATGGGGCAACTGAGCGGGAGGGCTGGGATGCTGCCTGCTCAGACTGCCCTGCACTGCCACCGCCAGCACACCCTCCTGCCCGGGCACAACAGCTGCGGGCCAGGCATGTCAGCCGGCCAGGGCAGCGGGCAGGCGGCTTCCCAGCCCTCCCGCTCAGCCACCTCAGCAGCACATGCCCCCACCCCTGGTGCCCCCTCCAGCACCTCAGCACTTGAAGCAGCTGCTGGACCCGGCTCCGTGGACATGCCGGCCCTGATTACACAAGGACACTCACATGAGGGAGACACATTGTTAGCTGGGAAGCGTAGTTTGAATGTCACTTCTCTCTACAGATCCGGCAAAGATTTCCTCTTTGCCTTCCCGAAGGCTCTTGTCAATTATTAACAAACTCTCTGAGGAGCGATCTTTGCAGGCTCTGTAGAAAGAAGTGAAATTCAAACTACGCTTCCCAGCTAACATTGTGTCTCCCTTCACTTGAGTGTCCTTGTGTAATTCGTCTCATGTGGTTTAGCTCTCAGTGGCAAAAAGTTGGAAGGGAAAAGAATGCCTAACATCACAAGCTGGTATAATAAGATTATAATAAATAATAAATCATGATCATGTACAAGATTTCAACACCATTGAAGATTAGGGAAAATCCCAATTATACCCAAACTTCTTAGAAAAAAATGGCTCCATTTTACTTTAACTACAGAATCAGTTAAAGAATATTTGTTTATTTTATTTATAGTCTACCTTTCCCACTGAGACTCAAAGTGGGTGACAAAGTGTGAGTCAGTACAGTCAGTTTGAAAGACATTTAAATAAACAATGTTTGTTTCAAACCAGCAAAAATGCTGGTTGAAGAAATGCTGAAACAGAGCATAACCAATTTTAAGACTGACATATTAAACAACATGGAAACTATCCAGTAGGATCCTGCTTACGTAGCATCTTAGATGGTCTTCTACCGTATTCTTTAACTGAGATATAGAGGCAGGCAAATAGAAAATATAACGTACTGCTGACAAATACTTAACAGTACGATCTTATGTTCCACCTTTACAACAGTGCAAAAAATCCATGTCTTTGTACAGTAGGTCCTGTTTCTTTCTTTCAGGGCCCTCTGTTGTAAATGTGTTTCAAATTCAAAAATAAAAAGTTTTTTTTTTAAGATAACATTTATTTCAATATGAGCTTTAATGAGCAGAGCTCACTTCCTCGGGTAACATGGAGGGAAATCAAACTGGGGAAATCCCAGTGGACTTTTGTTTTAGAAGTCTTTTTTCGATGTTTTGAAAAACAGTGACTGGCAAGTGATAGCATATATCACATTAGAGGAGGAATAAGCAGGGCTTTTTTTCAGCTGTAGCGCTGTGGAACGGAGTTCCGGCACCTCTTGAAAATGGTCACGTGGCTGGTGGCCCCGCCCCCTGATCTCCAGACAGAGGGACGTTTAGATCGGCCTCTGCACCGCGGCGCAGAGGGTGATCTAAACTCCCCTCTGTCTGGAGATCAGGACGGGGCCACCAGCCATGTGACCATTTTCGCCGAGGGCAATTTAAACTTTAAAAAACTCCCCCCTTGTTCCAGCTGACCCAAAGTGATGTCATTGTGCAGTCCTGAGTTCCACCACCTTTTTTCCCAGAAAAAAGCCCTGGGGATAAGTAAAAGAGACACTGATGGGATGGCTGATGTTATTAGCTCCTGTAATAGTGTTACCAGAGCAGACTGGGGGACAGAAGCCACTGAGTTTGTGGCAGGTCCCTGGTTTTTGGTTTGTACTGTTTCTGGTAAACAGTAGTTTTATATAAGGGGTCTGCCTATTATAGACTTACTGTATATGGTCTATAACTTACTGTATATATCATAAACTGCATACTGTAAGCTAACTAAGGGTCATACATCAGACAAAATGAGCTCTGTTCAGAAAGTTTCAGTCAGAACAAACCTCTTAGTTTTTATGGTGCCAAAGACTCAGAGGGGGGCACTTTTCCAGGATAGTTGTACACTGGGATTCAAAAATATTCTTTTTGTCTCCAGTCACTTGCAGATTTTTCAAACTATATGAATGCTCTACACCTGGGGGTGGGGAGGTCATGGATTGCTGTGAATTGTCCAATTTGCTCATCTCCATTCTGCCATCTTCCCTGCCATTGCTTCTTGCTACTGAACTGGGGCGTGTAGAACACTTTCTGCAGGTGGGAGGCCTGGTGTGGTGAGGTGTGCTATGACAGATAAATGCTGAGCTTTGGCTTGGGTTCATGTACATCCTTGGCCACAGGTGGAAGAACTCCAGACATGTCATTTGGACCAACGACCTGGGCTGAGGTTACGGTGCTGTGAGCCCTGATAGGGAAACAAGACTGGTACCGGTATTGTGTCACCTTTTCTACCTATCAGGACAAAAAGTAGTTCAGCCAGGAGGCTTTGTCAGTAATGAAAACAGTATGGAGAAAACAGAAGCCGAGTCTGTGTGGGTCAATTTCGCCAGTTCAGTTCCCATACTCTAGCGGTTTTTTCGTGACCGTCTGCACCAGATTTGCACCATGAGTAGTCACTCCGGCCACTGCGTGGCTTTTCCCCAGCTTTCCTGGGCGTGTTTATACCCTGACTTTAAAAAAAAAATCAGCTTTGCGGTCTGCAGTTTCCCCGTGCACACTCTTTATTCCGTTTTTGGGGTGCCACCCTCTCCCCCCCTCGCCCCCTGCCAGCCCCCTGCATTGTGATTGGCTACTCTCATCTATCCAGCCACTCCCACTCCCCTCCTTTCTATTCTTCCCCACTCCCCTCTTTCCTCTTTTTTAAAAAACATTTTAATTCCTGGGAAAGATCAACGAATCACTGGTTTGTAAGCAGGCAGGGGGAAATTCCCTTTTTACTCTTTTTGCTTTGGCATGGATGGGAATATTGTATAGGGGGCTAAATATCTGGGTATCAAAAATAAAGATTTTAGTATCAAGTTTTAGAGAGGTGCATGGCCACATACAAGCAGATTCCATGACATTCAGCTTGACTTCGGGGAAAGTGGGAAGTTATGTCGCCAGTGCAGAAGGGGCTAGAGTTACACCCTCCCTTTCCTAGCACCTGGTCCCATTGTGACTTTTTAGGATCAAGTTACACATCTAAACATGGAACTCCAGCATAACATGTAAGTGGCTCTCGGGTATCTTCCTCAGCCTCAGTTTCCCATCTGGGAAAGGGAGGATTGTAACAATCTACCCTGCAGGGCAGTTGATACAATGACTGTAACTAAGACTCTAAAGCACTCTATACCTTAAGAAGTGCTACACAAATACACATCTCTGCATGTAATAAAAAGAGCAACTGCTCATCAAGAACCCTCTCAGAAAGGTATAATGAAGACCCGTCCTCCAAATCAGAGAGGCCTGCCCGACAAAATTCCGGGGCTGACACTCTACACAAGAAGCAAGACCATTTGTGAATGTTTGATAAAGAGGCTGGCATGTGGACTAGCAGACTTACTTCATTGTGGACTCAAGTAACCTACCCGGAGGGAAATGTCAAAGGATAAGCACGCCTTCCATCCGAGGAAGGCCATAACAATTATTATTAGATTGGGGTGCTTTCTCTTCTACTGACGTTGTACCAAAACCTTTTCCCATGGAAGACTTTCAGCAATGCAGAGCTGCTCATATCGCCAGCGGTGGTAGCCAATGGTTACCGTATGTAAACGGAGGTGTTCTCTTTCTCCAAGTCCATTCTTCGGTAATATCTTTAAACATAACAGTCCCTCCCTATTGGCTTCATTTCCCCTCGGGAGAGAGAGTGAGGGGGTAGGGATTGGGCAGAACATATTGTGTTCTTCAGTCTCCTCCAGTGATGAAACAAGAGGAGCCCAACAAGGAGAAACCAGATCTGCTGCTATTAATACAATGTGGCTTGCCAGCCGCCAAGTCTCAAGCTGTTTATTTACCAAGACTGGAGACAAGACCTGCCTCTCTTTGACCTTTCCAAAGGCTTTGTGCCCCACCTGGGGGGGAACAACTTCCTTGACATTGGGAGCTATTTTAACGGAATCACTGAGTCCAAAGGTGGTCCTACCAGGAGGCCAGCAGAGGCAGTTACTGGGGACATCCTTCAGGGCAGCTGAGCAGATCCACATGGTACAAAGTACTTGTGGCTGCAGCAAGGACTTTCTATCACATGTGCATGGGGACCTCCATGCTTCCCAGGCATGTGGGGATTGTATGCTTTATAGTGATAGCATTGCATGTGGGTAAGCGACTTCAGCCTCCCCCGCAACACACACGTTGCTTTCGTGAATGGTAACAAATCTAGATAGTTGCTCTTTGTTGCACTGGGAAACTTATGGCTACAGACAAATTTCCAAATAGAGCAAACACTGGCTCCCTGGGGCCATTTCAGTTTCCAGAAGTGATGGGGGAGGGGGATTGAGGCCACTTTCCCATGCACACTATGGCTGTGGTCAGAATACATCTCCTGAACACTTAGGAGGCACAGCACTCCTGGCATGTGTGTGACAAAGTTGTTGTGGCAGCCATAAGGACACCATGTTGTGTTAATTGGCCTGAAAGTAGGACTTGGGCTGAGGTGACCTCATTAGCACTATCTGCTTGTAAGTTCTGCACCATTCCACTGAGATGGAAGCTTTTGGGGAACAATACCATGCATTTTAAGGTCGTTTCAGTGGAGCTTGTGCAAAATACATTTTCCAAGGATTGTGCTTCAGGAGGAGAAACACAAAACCAATTCTTGCAGCACTTTAAAGAGACTTATTTGGCACAGGCTTTCAGGACAGGAGTCCATGTGATGAACACAGGATGGGCATCCTTGGTTGATGCTGGATTTTTATGCTCAAGCATCCAAAAGTCACAGGAAGAATGGAGCAAATAACTTTTTTTGGGTAAATTAAATTTTCAAAGACAGAGAGGGCCAAAGTTGTTAAGGAAAGTAAACTTAATATATAACATATTAATATAAAATGATATATTAAAAGGGTCTTGGGTTAGTCAGCAGGATTTGAGTCCAGCAGCACCTTAAGAGACCAACAAAACGTTCAGGATATAAACTTTGACTCTCAAAAGCTTATACCCTCAAAATCTTGGTCTCTAAGGGGCCACTGTACTCAAACCCCGCTGTTCTACTGCAGACCAACAGGGCTACCTGCCTGAAACAATTATAGTCCAAATTCTATATAATTTAAAAACATGGCTCCAACTGAATTATCTCTGTTCACTTTAGGAAACTCCAGTTTCAGGTGGCCTAAAAAAAGGGCTGTCCTGACCTGGATAGCCCAGGTGAGCCTGATCTCATCAGATCTCAGAAGCTAGCATGGCCAGCCTTGGTTTGTAATTGGATGGGAGATCTCCAATGAAGACCAGGGTTGCAGAGGCAGGCAATGGCAAATCACCTCTGGCAATGGCAAATCACCTCTTGCCATGAAAACTCCACCAGGGGTTGCCATAACTCTGACTTGAGAGCCACCCCCCCACACACACACACAGATGCCCCCCCCCCCACACACACAGATGCAATGGGACCATCCATATCACTAATCTGTGTTTTTTTTTTGCAAACTATGTAACAGGTACAAGATAAAACCCAGAACAGGTAATTGAAACTCTCTTTCAATATGCCCAGAAGCAAATTCCTTAAGCAGAATGAGGGAAAGTGATACACAGTCACCATGGATGACAAAGCATGTTTCCTACCAGGAAGTTACCTCTTTGTTTCCCTCCCTACCAGACATACAGCAACCTCATTTAATCTCCAAAGTGCAGCTGATGGAGGTCATACAAGTATGTGACAAAGCCGGATAGAAAATGCATTCTCTCTCTCTCTCTCTCTCTCTCTCTCTCTCTCTCTCTCTCTCTCTCTCTCTCACACACACACACACACACACACACACACACACACAAAGCAGACATGATCAATAAGCTTAAAGGAGTCTTTCCTTCAACGCTATAATGTTTAATTAAACTGAATCACAGCACAATCTGAAGAAGAGTTACTCCACTTCAATAGATTTAGTCTGGAGTAACTTTGTTTAGGACTGCATGGTAAGATTGCAATCCTTTGCATCTTTACTGCGAAGTAAGTCAAGCTGAACAAAATGGGAGTGACTTCTGAGTAAATATACATAGGATCAGGCTGTTTAAAGTTTTCAATGTATAAAACGAGACCAAGCTCCCAGGCTGATATCATGAAAATATTTCCACTTTCCTATAGTTCATTTGTAGATTGCGTCAGCAAAGTGTTAAACTCCTTCCTTCCTGCCCTGCACATGCAATACAGTAGACAAGATTGCACCAAATTAAAATGTTTGAGAAACACCAATCTATCTTCTGTCTCTATAAATTCCTGGAATTCCAGTCACTCTCTAGAGTTCCATGCTCAGAAAGAAGTTCCCAAGTATGTAGTGGTCTGGTTCAGATGAGGATTGCAGCACATGAGGAAAGGGGTTTTAAGCTTCTCCCATCCCTGTTTTCCTATCCTGAAATGGCCCTGGTGAGCTGCTATTTGCCACATTGGTTAAATATAACAGGTAGCCCATCAGCACACACAAATTTCCCCAGTGGAGGGAACAGCAGCTCCCTGCTGCCATTTTAGGACACGCACCACAGTCCCAAGCTGAATCAGGCCTCTGTGTACCCCAGAAGTAAGTTCCAAGCATAAAACTCGCAGTGTGCATCTGGTCAGTAGGAACAAGGTGGACGTGGAGGGGGGGGCAGGGGACACAGAATTATGCTGTAACTTATAGTAAGGTACGGACAGTCTCACAAGGGCAGTACAATATGCCTGTGCGCAGAGCATGCACGCAAACACATATAAACCAGGGCACAAGCCTCTACTTCCAAACAAATTCCACTCATCATATAAGGTGGAATGATACAGAGTGCCCTCAAGTCATAGCTGAATTCTGGGTTTTCATGGCAAGAGACTAACAGAGGTGGTTTGCCCTTGCCTGCCTTTGCAACCCTTGTCTTTGTTGGAGGTCTCCCATCCAATTATAATAATAACAACATTCAATTTATATACCGCCCTTCAGGATGACTTAACACCCACTCAGAGCAGTTTACAAAGTATGTCATTATTATCCCCACAACAACAAACACCCTGTGAGGTGAGTGGGGCTGAGAAAGGCCCTAGAAGCTGTGACTGACCCAAGGTCACCCAGATGGCTTCAAGTGGAGGAATGGGGAATCAAACCCGGTTCTCCAGATTGGAGTCCCGCGCTCTTAACCACTACACCAAACTGGCTAACTAAGGCTGACCCTGCTTAGCTTCTGAGATCTGACAAGATCAGGCTTCCCTGGGCTAGCCAGGTAAGGGCCCATCATATAAGGACATCTTACAAATTAACTACAAAATGTATGACTTGCAGACTGCAAAACTGCATTTAGCACTAACTAGCACCTTATTAGATAACCAGGAGATGGGTGGCACTGATGACCAGTAAATCGCTATAGAAGTAACCAGTTCAAGTATTTTGGCATACATGGAACAAGTGTTTCCTCACAAGTTGAATTCCAAGAAGGTTTATGAAGGTTAACTTAATGTATACACTTAATACAGTTACAACAAAATTAGAATCCTATTCCTAGCTATACTGCCCCACTCCACTCAATCCTTTGAATTAGATATGGGATTTCCTAAAAACTATGCCAAATACGAAAGATTTTCATATTTATAGTCAGGAAATCCTGACTGCCAGTGTTAAGAGGTTAGTGAGATTATGGTTTACATTAGAGGTTTATTACTCCACTATCACTTCCTCAGAACATTAATGGGCCTCCTAATCCAAAAAAGGCTGCGAGAAACTCCCTTAATTCCTTTGCAAGGCTTTAGTAACAAGTCTTCTTTGTTTAGATTCAGAGTCTGGTCAGTGAAGGTTGATTGTTCATGTAGCTACATGATTTCCTGCTCCTGTGACAACTTGAACGGGCTTGGTTGTCAGCCACAGTGCAGTTCTGGATCTGTTCCTTAACATGACTTTTTAGGCATAATGGCTATAACAGATTGCTAACGAGAATTTATTCCTAGTACTGCTTGTTGTATAAACCATGGAAGAAAATAATTTATCTATTGTGTAAGTTGTTTATTTGAGTCTTAAACAAACAGAAGTTGCATCAAGACTTAAAGATCAGGTGACTTCCAAGCACCAATGAGAGTCAACTTCCTACTATAAATGCTCCAGCTTGTGCCAGTCACAGAAGCTTGGAGGGTGTTATCAGTCTGGGAGAAGCAAGACTGTCCTGAATGGAGCATCAGAGAAGCAATTAACTGTCATCATGGCTGCCACTGGAAAGGTGGTGGCAGTAGCAAAGATACAATGACCTATGAAAACATATCAATTTCATAATGGTTTGACCCACGGTGGCTTCCTTCGGAGAACCCTGGGAGCTGTAATTTGCCAAAGGAGCTAATTAAGTATTAGAGTGCCTTGTCCACCTCACAGAAGTTCTATTCCCAATGTTACAAAAGAAGGAAGAATGGTATTTAGTTTGCATCATCAGTGCTTAATAAGACACAGAGGATTTCCATGAGATGGTAAAGATGGAGCAGACAATCACATTTGGGATCAGGGGCCAGGGAAAGCAGGTAATTTTAACAACCAGATCACTGAGTTCTAAACCAGAATATCCCCCCATGTGTATATCAAGTCTTGCCCAGATATGGCCAATTCATTATTATTCTCCACAGTCATGAAAGCTCGAAACAATCATTTATAGCTGAAGATTCTCTTAGTGCCAAACATTGTACCAGAGGCTAGATTCTGCTTACATGGGATGAACACACAGCTCTGTCTGCAGCTAGATTTTAAACTTAGTGCCCTGGCAGATGCACAAACACAGAGCAGAGAGAAGATTGTGGAGTTTGGCTTCTGGCAAGCAATGCTTCGGTGCTAAGAGAACACAACAGATTTATTTTTCCTGACTGCACTGACAGGCCACAGATATTTTAATGGCATATTAGCAGTTTTACATCTAATTACTTCCAAACCTCCTAGCTCACTCTCACACACATGCATTCTCAGTAGGTCGCACATTTTGCTCCCAGTTAATCGTTTCTATTTTTGTGTGCTCTAAGGCAAGAAAAAGCAGCAGGGTTTGCTGGGAATTTCAAGCTATTCTAATTTCTTTTTCTTAGCTTCCTGCCATTGTTGCTGCTCTCCTGAAAAAAAAAGTTTGGGGTGAGGGCTGGAAGTTAGAGAGATGCCTCTGTTTTTGGCAACTCTACAGCCAAAATACACAATGTGTGCAACGTGATGCCTAGAGTTGCCAGGTCTCCTGCTGTGGAGGAGATGTCCTGCTGGCGACCCTCTCTTTGTGCTGCTGATCATTCAAGCAATGAGAGAGAGAAAATCATTAGCATTGCACATGTTGTGATGTCACTTCTGGGGAAAACCCAGAAGAGACATCATATTGCTGTAGGAATCACTGGAAACTCTATAGATTTACCATAGAGTTTCCAGTGATTCCTAGAGCGACATTACATCACTTCCTCTTCTCCTAGAAGTGATGTCATGTCACATTTGACACTGGTACCACCATGTCCCCATTTCCCCCTATCTCCCACTGGCTACCAGCCACCGCGTAGCATTCCTATGAGTACCCAACCCAATTTGGAGTTACTCATGCAATTGAAGGAACTCATCTTCAAAGCATTCTGTCACTCAATTTGGCTCAGGAGCACTGCAAGGGGGGACAAGGGCCATTCTCCACCCTGGAGAATGGAGCAACAGAACCCTTCGAAGGCAAATTTTCCTGATCATGAGGGACTTGGGTCATGCATATCATGTATCTTGGCCCCCAAAGATGCCCAATCCAATAGGCTGCTTTTGCTCAAGGACCTGGGCTAGGCCCTCTTTCTCTCCACTCAACTACTAGCCTTTCCTTTGAGCCTGCTAATAAGGTTCCTCCCTGTTCCTTTCCTTTTACTTGCTCACTTTTTTCCCTGTAGGATGAACCTGTTTTGAAAAAAAAGTCTGACTCAATAAAAGGCAGCATCCTGTCTTCATCTGTGACCTTTTTCACATGGCATGCCATTAGCCATCGTCGACAGTGAAGAGCCTTAGTGTGCTCTGGGATGCCACGCTTTCTATGGAGGGCCGGGTCACAGCCGTTGCCAGATCTTCCTTTTTCCATCTTTGGCAGATCAGGCAATTGGCACCCTATCTCTCGTCTCAGGACCTGGCTTCAATAATCAATGCAACGGTCACCTCCAGGCTGGATTACTGTAACTTGGTGTAGAGGATAAGAGCGGCAGGACTCTAATCAGGAGAACCGGGTTTGATTCCCCACTCCTCTACTTGAGGCCAGCTGGGTAACCTTTGGTCAGTCACATCTTGTAGGAGCTCTCTCAGCCCCACCCACCTTACAGGGTGATTATTGTTGTGGGGATAATAATGACATGCTTTGTAAACCTCTCTGAGTTGTCCTGAAGGGCGGTATATAAATAGAATGTTATTATTGTTACTACTATTACTACTACACTGGGCTGCCTTTGGGCATTACCTGGAAGTTACAACTAGTTGAGAATGAAGCAACACACATCCTTACTTGGATACCATTTCAAGCACACATCCATCCTGTGCTATGCCAGCTGCACTGACTCCCAGTTCAGTTCTGGATCCAGTTCAAGGTGCTGGTTTTAGTGTTTAAAGCCCTTTACGGACTGGGACCAGCATACCTGCAGGACCATCTCTCCCACTATGTCCCACGCAGGGCCTTGCCCTCTGTGGATAAGCAACTCTTGGTGGTCCCCAGCCCATGGGACATTCATCTGGCCTCGACTAGGGCCAGGGACTTTTTGGCCCTGGCTCCAGCCAGGTAGAACGCATTCCTGATTGATATCTGGACCCTATTACAGTTCTTCTAGACAGATCTGACAACAATTTTCCTAGACCAGAGCTGACAACTCTTGCTAGGCTACAAGCACAGAAGCAGGGAGAGTAAAACTTAAATGGCAACCTTATTTCTGAATAAAAAAACTAAGTGGCAAAGGAGGAAAAGCTGATTGCGTTACATTGCCTCTTGGGACAACGCAGCAAAACTTCTGAGAATAAGCGGGAAAAGTCAAGAAGTCTAAAATAGAAAC
Organism: Eublepharis macularius; assembly: GCF_028583425.1. Lineage (NCBI taxonomy): Eukaryota > Metazoa > Chordata > Lepidosauria > Squamata > Eublepharidae > Eublepharis > Eublepharis macularius. The sequence goes on along the minus strand of NC_072802.1, from coordinate 69,345,296 downwards.
AAGTTTGGAGGTCAGGACAATTTCAGTGAGCATGCAACTGCCTCTGACGTAAAAGCACAAGCAAAAGAGAAAAGAGGGACACTGACCCCATCATAGCGAATTCTGGGAACCTTCCACAAAATTGTGACCTCTCAAAGCCTCTGCTGATCAAATTGTGCTTAGGCTGTGATTTGGTCTTGGAGAGCTTTTTAAAAACTGGCAAAATTTAGGGCTGCTGTGACTGATTTATCAATATCTTTGAAGGCTAGCAGAGCTTGAACTGAAACAGTTGCAGCACCATTAATTTCAAGAATGAACTTGAAAAAGAGAGTAATGGATTGCTTGTTTCCTTCTGTTTCAGCTACAATTGTTACAGCACGACTGTAATTAGCATGTGTCCCAAAAAAGAAGGTAACTCCAACTACTTAGTGTGGTGCAGGAACTGACAGGCCTTTCCTCCTGAAACTGCACCACTAGCAGCCAAGCTCCTGTGGCAACAAGGAGAGGTTCCCTTGCTCGGGGAGAGAAAATATCCTGAACCTGTCCTGCTCTTGAATATAACAAAATTATTCCCTTTGCCACCTAATTCTACAGGGCATGGTATCAGAATGTTCTAAAGAGACAAGGAAGAAAGGAACTTCTGTCCTCAGAACATACATTTTAATGGGAGGGAAACATTAAAACTCGTGACAACTTAAACATTGACCAATTTATTATAGCTTCTGCAGAATAGAGTCCACGATCAGATGTACCACCAGACATCATGGACTATATCCATGAATGCTCAGATTCTTTTTGCTGTTCAAAACTCACATGGCTCCCCTTTTGGAATTTTTCTTTCTCTACAATACCAGCCCATAGTTTCTTCTGTATGATATTGCACCCAACAATTTCCAGCCACCTTAAAAGATGTCACGTTTCTGCAATTTCAAATATTGCTGTCCCCATTTTCTGAAATGATGTCACCAGAGACCCCCCCCCCCCTAAAGACAACAAGAAATTGGCAGAGGGAACAGAACTCGGATACTCTGAGACTGTCCTCTGCTTTTGCTAACAGACCATTTTTTTCCCTGCAGACAACAGCTTTTGGGCCTGCCTTGCTTGTTTAGGACAGCAGTAGAACAGATTTCCCTTTTAGGAGAAATGGCTTGCCCACACTGGAAAGGATAACATTCTCTACCAGATCAGCATGACAGATCTCAGTGTTGTTTGCTCTCCCTATAAGTGTGTGTGTGTGTGTGATTGACATCAGTAGCAGAATTGACAAGATTTTCTAAAAAGAAAAGCTCATACATCTGTGACAGTAATAAAAATGGAATCATTAAGATAAATTGTGTGTCACCTTCAGAAGGTGTATAATGGCTGGCGTTTGACCTCTGGTTGGTTGGTCTCTCTCCCCTTCTTTCTCCCAGTGGCTACCTACAGTCCTGCCCCTATGCTGTGTTTTTAGACTGGGAAAACCAATCAACCATGACAGATCATTCCACTGTGTTGCGCACATGTTTTATGAATGCACCCCAATGTGAAATCCTTTTTTTTTTTAACATGTCAGGGGCAAAGCTGAAGAATTCACAGGCATCCAGATGTAATAAAATACCAAACGTTTTTCTCTGGAGATGCCTTTGTAAGAATGGACATGGCAAAAGCATCCCATGACAAGTTCACCATAAACTCCTAATCCAAAGGGAATGCAGCATTTCAACAATGCAAGGGACAGCTTTGGATTCAAAACAGGGATCTTCTTGTCAACAAGGGCAGATGGAGGCATAAGAAAGAACCAAGTAGCCTACCCCAATCCAGATTTGGATCCTTGTTCTTAGACTTGCAGAAAGTGGTTTCTTGGCCATTACTTATATAGTCTGCAAAAGAAGCAACTGAATGAAGAGAAGGACTCAGTTTGAAAAATCTGTGAAATGAATCTCTCTCTTGGTTTTGTAGCCACAAACTTGGGAATCTTGCCAGTCTCTACCCCCCGTTGCTAACAGGAAAACATGAACTGCCTGGCAATAAAGATAATAAAGCAAAATGTCAGGATCACACTGTTACATATATTCAAAATCACATATAATCATTTTCCCTAGCAGGTTTGCATAACTATTTCAGTCTCAATATATCAAAAATTTTTTTTTGCAGTTTAAAGCTATAAGCTTCTTAAGCAAAGCTTGACACATTCCCATGATATCAAAGAACAAGCTGACTACCAAAAAACTCTCAAATGTAGTTACTATATTTAAACAATATTATTCTATCAGAGAAATGCAGCTTTAGAATGTGTCTGTTTTGATACAGCAATTTTGAGGCAATTTAATCAGGGAAGGAGATTTAAAGTGCTGGTTAATGCATAATATTTTTCACTGCAGTACATAACAGCAGAAAAGTATCATAAAGACAGCAAATGCCATGAAGTCTGTGCGCACCCAATGGTACTTCTTAGGGGGTGTTCTGCATCCACAACTTTCCTCCACCTGATTTTGCCTCAACTCAGGAGCGGGAGGGGTTCATGGACTAGATTTAGCCTTCTCCTAGCTCTGCCTCTCCTCCTGTTGCCCTTATATTTCTGGGACAGCCTGAGGAAATGGCAGGGGCATCTTCCTCAGCCTTCTAGGCAAGGGGCTTATATGGCCTCACAGGAGCTTTACAATCCTGCTTCTTACCTTCTACCTGCTCTCCAGTGGCCGTTCTTCCAGCCCCTCTAGAGCCACCTCACCTGGGTGACCCTGGCAATTGGCTCAACACTTCTACTATTTCAGTATTTCATTGGCTAAGTGCATCCAGTCCAGTTTCCAGGGCTGACTGGCTTTTGTGCACCACAGTGTTTTGGACCTTTGGAAAGGGCCACCTCTCTAAGGACTGTCTGTCCGCTCTCCCCATGGCATCTGCCTTAATTGTCAGGACTATTCAGTGAGAGGCCAAGCCATCAGGCAGCCCCAACACAGTAACAAACTGCTTACTTTGGAGTAATTTCATGGCTCCTCTTAAAGTAAGGCTGCATTCAGATGTTATTATAAGCCATAATTTTTTTCAACTATGGTTTGTACAATATTCTCTGGGTAGTCTAAGATATAAGTAAGAAATCCTGGTTTGTCGTAAAGCCCTGTTTGTCTGCTTCTTGCCCCTTTTTGGATGGGGACAACAATGTCTTCTCTGTTTTGTCAAGAGGCCAAAAAAGGCAGTGCTACTACGGGTTGTGAATTCAGAGTACAACAACAAACCACAATCAATACAAACTAATTTTAGCAAGCCAGATACAAACCCTAGTTTGATTTTGTATTAGCCACTTACAGAGGTTTGATTACATCATGATTTATAAGCCAAGTTTATTCTGATGTCTGAATGCAGTGAAATATGTGAATAATAAGAGTTGGTAGATTGCAACTCAGAGAGACCTACCTTTACTTGCAAAGCTTAGGGACAGCGGCCTAGCTCCCTCACTAGCCTTCCTCAATACCTGGTGTCAGCATGCTTGAACAGCAGATGAGGATGGATCAAATTCCAGCAGAGGTCCACTGCCAACTGGGGGCACCTCACCCAAATCACTGTTGGACAGCAATTGCAGGTTTCCTGCTCTTTTCTCATTGCTGCAACTCACTCACCTTATTCCTCTGTGCCAAATCCACATCATGGGATGACACTGGACAAGAACAACTGTTGCTGCCCTCCCTCCCACCACCACCACCACCACTAGCTGTGGCTGCTGGACCACTATAGGGACTGGCTGCTGCAGTGGGTAGTAAGGGAGGCACAAGGCAACCAAAAGGATGAGGAACTGAGGGAAGGATGAGGAGGAACTGAGGAAAGAAAATTCCAGGGCTCTGGGTCATCCTTGGGAGCTGGGAACATGCCATTGGGAATAGCCACAGCATACCTATTCCAATCATGTGTTCTTTTGAATATAAGAGGACCCCAATTTTCCAAGGGTCCATTGTAGTTCTTGGGAACCTTGCAAAGAAGCAGCAATCTTAATTCCTGCCATGAGGTGGCAATGTGAATGAGGGGGGACAACCACTGCCCCCCTTGTTGAAATTGGGCACTGAGATGGCAGAGTCAATAGTCCACCCTCCTAATAGCACGGTACTCAAAAGAACTACCACCATCACCTCCAGAATCTGGTCCTGTATTCCTCCAACACAATCTTTACCCCTCTACCCATGTTCCTGGGCAGTGTTATTCATGATGAGTAATGAATATGGTACACAAAAGCCATACCCAGAGGCTTAAGGACAGCAAACTTAAACTGGATTTTAAAATTACCAGAACTTCATGGTCACATCCTAGACTCCAGTGGTAACATATTGTCCATTTCTACATAGAAGATGCCCACACTTAGAACAGAAAGGACATTGCAGGTCAGCATTTTGGTGAACTGGCTGAACTGACTGGGGATTTTGAATGGCACCCTCCTGTGCTTTGCTTATCTCCAGCCAAAGCTATTTGTTGCTCACCTGACATCTGAGCATCAAAGAGAACTCCACTGTTGCAAACATTAAAGGACAGTCACAGACATAACTAACAAACCTACCACCTTATGTAATGTGGGTGAATCCATAAAGATCTGTGATACTGAATCAGATATCCTCCAGGAGACTGAATTCTGTTGTCTCCATTCATGTGTTTTCTGCATCTACTAATAAATTAAGATAAGAAAGGTAGAAGACATGATTAAATCTGTGCAAATAATTCCACAACTTAATTTCTAACAATGAAAGGTGCTGGAACTCCTGCCTAATTGGAATCACACCCATCTACTCAACACAATGCCAAAATTTATATTCTTTCTTACTTGCAAAATATTTCTCATTATGAAGAGAGCATGTGTTCAGAGAGATGGTTTGTATATTGCAAGGGCCTCTATGGGGTGCAATGCTGACACCCTGAGAGCTGGGTCACCCCTCTATAGGTGGTGGGCACCGGTGCCCTTACTGCAGCATCAATCGAGTGTAGTATGTTGCTTTTCCCCATAGGAGTTAATGGCAACCATTCACACATATAAAGCAAAGAACAAGGGGGTGTACATGGGATTAAACGTCCTCCCAGTGACTCCATGACAATTCCAATAATGAAAAATCAAGCTTGCTCCTGTCTACGTTGCCCCACCCTTAGTTTGAATAATGCCACCCTAGCTTGTGCTTCACGGTTACACTAGAGTGGGACAGAATGTTTTTATATAGGTTATTTATATCTTTGAGTGGTGGAAACTGCACTGCATAAACACTGTAACTAATGCATAAATAAATAAAAATATGGCACCATATGTGCAAAGAATTCTTTACAGATAAAGTAAGAATTTTTTTTAGATGTTTGTTTTCATAGTACTGGCCAAACAACATGACAAGTGTAGTGAAATAATGATTAGTGACTTGCCTACTTCATCAGATGTATAAACAGGAATTTCATTCCATTAAAGCCAATGGGATTTTACCAAGAATTCGTTTAATCTCTTGCAGTATTGTACTCCTGTTCAAGGTACCATAGGAATTCGCACTGCAATCTCAGCTCATTGGGGTAGTGAAATCCTATATATTGGTCCCCATTCTAGTTAAATTTTTTGGTACATAAATTAATCTGTCTGAAGACCACCATGTTGTCACAGGAAAACTCCATATTTCCTTCAAGATTGTTCAGTGCTCTGATCCAAATTTCACAGAAGTAAAAAGGAATTTTTTTTCCTGGGAATTGCATTATGGCTAATTTGTTGGCCTGTCTTGGTTCTGAATGCAATGGACAGTGCCTCCCTTCTTATTTCAAGCAGCCACCTTTTTTTCTTGAGAGAGACATGCAGAAATAAATTAACAAATAGCCCAATATATATCTCATCACTATTTTCCCAGATAAGGCTGTGTTCTTAGGAGAACCAGGGCCAAAGTCTAGGAAAGAACTTTGTTAACAAGCAGTTTTTCTGAAGCAGTAGAACAAAGGGATTTTGCTATCTTGGTATGTAGACCTGTGCTTATCAGAAACAGGAGGTACAAAGAAAGAATAGAGAACCTAATGTAGACCCTCCAGTGTTTGATAGATGTCAGTAATTACACTTGGCTGGCACTGTTTTATGTTCAACACACAAGAGTTTACAATATGACAAGAGTTTATAATATGTTGACAACTTGATATTCCTGAGTAGGAGATACCTGATTTTAGGGCAGCTCTCCCTCCCATTTTGAAATCTGATTTCCAAACTCTATTATTTTTTAAAAGGAAATGGTACTGGTGCCACCTACCTTAAATCATGACATGATCAGCTTGTGGGTTCAAATTCACTAAGGGAAAGTCAATGTCCAGAACAATGGCAGTTAATCTTGCTAAATAGATCTCATGATATTGCAACATAGTTCGACTCCTTTGCAAACTAATTAACACTTTGCAACATAGCTGCAACTCTGCAAACTAATTAACACTTTCCAACATATTTGCTTTGCAAATATACATTTAGAATTAAAGCAAATGTTACTTATCTACCTTATTTTCTTGATTTATCATGGACCAAAGAATGAGGAAAAGAGTAAAGTAGTTGGACTGCAATGCAACACTTCGCAGGTTCGAATCTCACTATTGTGGTGAATTCACCAGGTGGTCTTAGGAAAGCCACTCCTTGTTGTCTGAAGAAGGGAGTCAAATTCTGTTCTACTGCAGACCAACATTGCTACCAATCTAGGACCATGTAAATTGGTGAAAAGCTGCAGGATCCATGAAATTGGCTAGGGCTATGATTCTAGAGGTTCAAGCTCAAAATCATTTGTTCCAGTGTAGCTAAGAAGCTACCATAATCTCTTCTTGAGTACGCTTGTGCTAGATAGACTAATGTGCTAAATCAAGGACAGTTTTCAGTCTTGTGTGGTATCTTTTTTCCCCTAACAAAAATCTCTTTGGTACTTTGAGGGTTTTTTAAATTTTATTTGCAAAACAAAAACATATATTTAGGTTTCTGCACAGTTAACTGATCAGTGTTATGTGGTCTTGGGTATGCTTTGCTTATCATCTATCTGGCTGGTTCATCATTCTTTTGAGGAATAAAAAAAAATAGCAACCAGCGCAGACCAACTACGTGGTCCCCCAGATATGGAAGGTTGCCTTCCCATTTTAATGAACATCCAATCAATTTTGTGTTTTTCACCATTCTTTTTTTTAAATAAATTTTCTTTTATTGAAACATTTGTTGCAACAAATAACTTACAAGCAATAAACATCATTACAAATCTGATTAAAAGATCAGTGTACAATACAAAGTTAGTCTTGTATTCTTATTAGTTGTCATAAATATATCCATGTAGTTACATTATTATACTACTAGTTTAATAGAAAGAGAGATATCCATTGTTTGTTATAACTTGTAAAATTTTTGATTTAGGTTGCAGATTATTCTCTTCTATGTATTCCAGAAATGGGAGCCATTTTTCAATAAAACCAGTATTTTCTGTGAAGTGTTCTGCATTTTGTATGTCATTACTTATTTTTTCTAATATAATTTTTCACCATTCTAAGATTTTTCTTTTAAATTGGTGGGATGGGATTAAGCAGATATAGGGCTGTCATGCTAATAGTAGTTATATTGTGGCAACTTTAATTAGATTTAGCTGCATATTCTTGTTTGTTTATTTGGCTGCCTGCCCAGAGACAGTTGGGATTAGGAGACTATATATTTAAATAATTCTTAAAACATTAATCCAGGGAACCATACTGTCCTCCAGCACACCTGATGAAATGAGCTATAGTTTCTTGTCCTACAAGAGCCTCAGAACAGTATGACAAAGAGTGCTGTGGACTGAGGGAGAGAACATGAGAGACAGGAGGAGAGAAGAGTTTATTTACTATTTTTAATCCTGCCCTTCCTCCAAGGAACTGCTCAGAGCAGGTTACGTGGCTCTGCCCACCCCCGTTTTATTCTCCTAACAACTTTGAAGTAGGTTATGTGTGTGTTGTGTGCTGTCAAGTCACCTCTGACCTATAGCGACTCTATGAAGACCCCCCAAATATCCTATCATTAACAGACTTGCTCAGATCTTGCAAACTGGAGGATGTGGCTTCCTTTATTGAGTCAAGCAATCTCATTCTGGGTCTTCCTCTTTTCCTACTGCCTCCCATTTTCCTAGCATTATTGACTTTTTCAGATAATCTTTTCTTCTCATGATGTGATCAAAGTACGATAGCCTCAGTTTTGTCATTTTTAGCTTCTAGGGAGAATTCAGGCTTGATTTGATCTAGAACCCACTTATTTGTCTTTCTGGCTGTCCATGGTACCCACAAAACTCTCCTCCAGCACCACATTTCAAATGAATCAATTTTCTTCCTGTCAGCTTTCTTCATTGTCCAACTTTCACATGCCATAGTTTGGATTATCCTGATCTTGGTTCCCAGAGAGAAATCTTTATCTTTAAGGATCTTTTCTAGATCCGTCGTAACTGATCTTCCAAGTCTCAGTCTTCTGATTTCTTAGTTGCAGTCTCCCTTTTGGTTGATGACTGAACCAAGGAATAGAAAATCTTGAACAATTTCAATTTCTTCAGTGTCAGCTTTAAAGTTGTGTAATTCCTCAGTAGTCATTACTTTTGTCTTCTTGACATTCAGGTATAATCCTCCTTCAGCTCTTTCTTCTTTAACCTTCATCAGTAGTTGTTTCAAGTCTTCACTTTTTTCTGCTGGTAACATGGTGTAATTTGCATATCTCAAATAGTTAATGTTCCTTCCATCAATTTTTACTTCACCTTCTAGATCTAATCTAGCTTTCCTTATAGAGGTTGAACATGTAGGAAGATAATATGCATCCTTGTCTGACACCTTGGCCAACTGGAAACCATTCTGTTTCCCCACGTTCTGTCCTAAATAGTAGCCTCTTGTCCAGAGTACAGGTTGCACATCGAAACAATCAGATGTTGTGACACACCCATTTATTTTAACACTGAAGTAGGTTAGACCATAGAAACTGACTGTCTCAAGATCATCCAATTAGTTTCATGGCACATAGGGAACTGAACCAGTTATGCCACACTGGCTGCAAATGACCTGAAAGGGCTCCTTGGAAGGTACGGTGTATCAAAGACCTACCTCTATCACGTTCTTGTTAAAGTTAAGCTCTCTGAATTTCAATGCTACTTCACACAAGATGAAATTTCTTACCTAGAAATAATTCTGAACATAAAAGTGAGAAGCCACAATCAATGAATATTTCTGCCATAAAAACCCTGCAGCAAAATGAGACACAGATACATTCTTCATACATGATAAAGTATACTTGTATTTTGTCTCAGGTATACAACCTGAGAAGCTGCCACTAATCACGGCTTGACACCACATACGTATGCAGCAAAGTAGATTCATGGTCATGGTATGGGTTAGCTGCTGCTATTTCCTATATGGTGGGATCTAGCACCTATTTTAAGCATCAATTTTTTTGTTTTGATTAGACATTTAATGGCCACAGTGTTAATATATGTTGCTCTTACATTTGGCTTTTCTCCAGCAGTGCTCTATGGGCCACATATGCACACACACTGTTGTTTTATGAATAGAATGCCAGACATGCAATGTGTCTCTAACAACCAGCCACAGGGAAGCCCTTGGGTCCTAAGTTGTGAGGAGAAAGGACATGCAGGGCTTTTTTTCAGTTGGAACGTGGTAGAACAGAGTTCCGGAACCTCTTGAAAATGGTCACATGGCTGGTGGCCCAGCCCCCTGATCTCCAGACAGAAGGGAGTTCAGATTGCCCTCCGTGCCACTGGAGCAGCGCGGAGGGCAATCTAAACTCCCCTGTCTGGAGATCAGGAGGCAGGGCCACCAGCCATGTGACCATTTTTGCAGAGGGCGATTTAAACTTTTAAAAAGTCCCCCCTTGTTCCAGCTGACCCAAAGTGACATCATTGGCCCTGAGAGCATGCGTGCACTTTGTGAGCACACATGTGGTACCAGGGGCACCACCTCCCGCCAAGAGTTGCCCCCTGTGCTGGCAACCCACTGAGTTCCACCAGAAAAAAAGCCCTGAGGACATGTAAATATTTTAATAAATAAATAGCAGGGGAGGGAACTGTGGAGTGCTAACACTTTGCTCTCACATTGTTTCCATGAACAGAAATGTATATATCCTGGAGCTGCTTTAAGCATTGGTAAGAAAAAAAAGTGTCTATATTATGCTATTTTTTCCCAACAAGGTAAAAATAGTGAGGGGGGCATTTCTATCAGGGAATTGGTGAGATGGGCAAGAATTAAACTTCTCTTTATTCAGTCACCACACTCTTGATGCAGATTGTCCCCCTGCCACAACTGCTCTTTAGGGGAAAAGGACATATTGAATGTTGCAGTTAGAAACCTTCTGTAGTATGACCCTGAATAATGGTGAGTATGTGTGTGTGTGTGTGTCTTAGCTACCAGCCTGTGAGTTTGTAAGATTGGTAACAGTCTGTGTTGTCTGTTGTTGTTTTTCCCACCTTGTGTTGTTGTTCCCACCTTGTGGCAATGCCTGAGGTGGTCTGGAAGGCTACCACACTTCTGACATTCTGCAAACAACATAAAATAGGATTATTCAGGAGAGTATTTTTATAAACAGAATAGGGCTATAATGCAACAGGTCTGGAAGGCACTTTTACAGTGAGAACCATGACTGTAGTCCATGCCACTGTTTATGATGTTTTATCTGTTTCTGGTATGTGGTATCTTGCTCTTACTACATTGTTTTCTTCTTCTGTAATTCCATGTTCTGCTTTATTTGATATGTCATGGCTGATTTTTTGGCACTGTTTCTAAATTTGCAATCATAGATGTCTCATGCTATTTGATTGCATTGTTTTACATTGCATAATCCCCCTTGAGCCTCAGTGAGAAAGATGAGCTATAAATAAAGAAATATTGTGGCTGTTTTAATTAATGAGTGGTAAACTGCTTTGGAGACCACACAGTTGAAAGGAAGGGGGTAATCTTTCAAATAAATGTATATGTTTTACTGTATGTAATGTTGGGAATAAAATTGGTATCTCACAAAGGTTTTGTGAGTGAGAATATAGCAAAGATTGTCAAGTATATTGTAAAGTATATGTACTATGTACTGTTGCTGCTAGGAGAGAGGAACAATAGCCCTGTCAGGAATTTCATACTGATTATGTGTTGTTTGTATGTGTGCTCCAGACTTATTCCATTATAGTCTCATATAACTGACATATTTGAAAGCTCAGGCAGGGCTAAACCAGAGGCCTTCTACTTACCTGGTGTCAATTTGTTCTATATATCTGTGTTTTTCTTTATATATTGGCAATACAGTTAAAAAAATACAAAAATATACATACTAGGCTGGATCCAGAGGAAAATTTCCACAGGTAGAACTTCTACCTACCGTAGAAGGGAGGTGCTTTTTGCCAGTTTCCCTCTCCTGCTGCAGAGCTTTGATTGCCTCCTCAAGCTGTTTCTGGGGGACCCCTGGCTCCCATAAATGACATTTTGAATTGAAACAGGACAAGAGTGGCAAAATTGCACTCCACTGACAGAAATACTTCGTTACCCAAAATTTCTAGTGAATCGAAGATATTCATATATATCTTACAAAAATTATACATATATATTATGAAGACATTATATATATACCCCCTGCGTAATATCTGCCCCTCAATTCTGTAGTTTGAATTGAAGCATTTCCTTATTGTATCTTGTTCCCTTTACACAGCTGCAAGAATTTCATCCTTTTTAACATTGACGTGCTGCTATTTTAGTATAGATGTATTTTTGATGTTTAAATATTATGCTTTAATATACAGCAAGGTTCTGTCCAGTAGCACAGACCCGAATCTTGCTCTTCTACTACACACCATGGCTACCCACGTGTAATCATGCTTTATTAGTTTGTGATAACTGCCTTTGAACAGCATGTTATTAAAAAGTGGTATTTACAACCTAATAAATTAATACTTAATCTCCTTTATTGTCCTTCGTGTTTCCCTGCCGATTTCATACATAGGTTTTAATGTTTAATTTTTTCCTCAGCCAGTGAGAAGAGTTGTCATAGGCAAGCTAGGAAGGCAGGCATTTATCCACAAGAGTTCCTTCAAATGTCAAAAAAAACATACTGTGGGTCCCTTTCCTTCAGCTTCCCCTTCAGGGGAAGACGCTGATATCTATATTTCTGAGGAAAGCTCATATTGAAGCTCTTTAAGACACTATTGGATTTTTGTTTCGAATAAAGGACACAATAGTATGGTCTGCTCCATGTTGCAATGATAACGAACTTAAATTCTCAATTTCAAGTTCTTTCCTAACATCCTGTAATTGTGACACAGGCTGACTATGAAGAGCCACGTCATGTTTGTCCTTTTTTTTTTTTTGGACATATGAGTTTTTTTTTTTTTAAATCATCCATTTTACAAAAAAGGACTACCCAGCCCCTCGACTTGACAGGATCTCTCCCCCACCCCTCGCCTCAGCTCAGACAGGGCGGGAAATGGCCACAGCATCATTCCTGTCAGGGGGAACGGAAAAAAAAAGGCGCTTTGGCGCCCCTCCCCCCACACTGCTGTCCGTTGACGCGCGAGACTTTCCTCAGCGCGAGAGGCAGTTCGCCTCTTTTTTTTAAAAAAAATTATACGTTTGGTTCCGACACCCGCCTGCGGCGTTCTCTTCCCAGCGCCACCACCAATCCCGAACTGGCTAACCCGCAAAGTCAAAAGGGGCGGGAGGAGTGGGCGGGCGAGTTTTTTTCCCCTTAATGTCTCCGTGCGTGCGCGTGCGCAAACGCGAGTGGTCTTTTTTCCTCCTCCTTCTAGCGAAAATCTCAGCCGCGGGATCCTGCTTCGGAGTGACGACACCAAGAACGGGGAGAGAGAGGGGGGGCGGGAAGAGCGAGGCGGTGCTTCTGCTCTGCCCCGCCTCCTCTGCTCCGCGCTCTGGGCCAATCAGAGTCGTCCACATGCCGCGGCCGCGCGAGGGGCAGCGGCGAGTTGGCTCGGATAAATTCTATTAGAGCAGCCGCCGCCGGCTCAGCCAGCTCTGGGGAGGGAAGCGGACGAGGGGCGGGGGGAAGCGAAGGGGAACCGCCGAGTGGAGGGAAGCAAGGAAGGGGGACCCGACAGCGGCCCTCAGTAGCACCCGGGGCGGCTCATCTCTCCCCTCACACCTGAGGGAGACGATTCAAGCGAGGGGGGGCGGCATTCATGGGCTTTCCTTTGAACCCCTGAGAGGAAAACCAGCCTCGGAGGAGGGGGAAAGGAAACCAGGGGGGTGTCAAAAGAAATTTAATTTCTCCTCCCTTAAATATCGGGCTTCCTCTGCGGCCCCCCCACAAAACACAGTTTGATCTAAAAGGGGCTGAGGTGACAATCCCCCCCCCCGTGTCTCTTTAGCAGAGGAGGGTGTCCACTGCTGGGCCTTCTTGGATCTGCCCCCAGGAAGCAGCGTGGGGGGGACAACCCTTCCCCTCCCTCAGCATCTTTCCTCAGGGAGGGGTGGCTTTTTTTTTACACCCCCCCCTTAAAAAGTCTCCTCTGGCTCTTTCTATGGTGACAAATCGGAAGCGGCGCGGGGATCCGTAGGGGAGGGGGGGAGGCAGGGCGAGGTGGCCGGCGGAGGCTTCGCTCCTGTTCCTGCAAAGGAGGAAGAGGAAGAGCGAGAGGGAAGCAGCCGGGGACGCGCCGGGCAGGGCACCGCTCGCTGCTGCTGGGCCGCTTCAGCCATGGAGAACGGGCACACCAAGACGGTGGAGGAAGTCTTGACTTATTTCAGCGTCAACGAGAGCACCGGGCTTAGCCTCGAGCAGGTCAAGAAGCTCCGGGAGAGGTGGGGAGCCAACGGTAGGTGGACTCGGGAATCTAGGGGGGGGGGCACTGGACCCGCATCTTGCGTGTTTGTCTGTCTCTCTCCCCCCCCCCCGGGGGTCCTCCTCCTGGGAAGGGGAGATGCTTGGAGGCTTCGCTTCCCTCCTCCCCAAACAATGCTTTCTCTTCCTCCGCGATGGGCCTCGAACCTCCACACACGCGCACACATGCCAAAATTTTTTAAAAAAAAGCCGGCATCTGTTTCAGAACCCGGAATAAAAGAAAGAGGGAGAGAAGATGGCTGACTCGAGAGCCACCTCGTGGGTTCCCTTCATGCCCCAGGCTGCTGGGGCCGTTCCAACGTGCACGCTGTCAGTCTCGCTTCCTTTTCATCTCTGTTGGGGGGGGGGGAGTTTTTATTATCCGTGGGATGGCTTCTTGCTTTCTCTCTCCTCCCCCTCCCCCCTTTATCATTTTTGCCTCTCTTTGTTGCTGATTTGACCTTTGTTTCCTCCATGCTTTCCTTCCGGCTTGGCTCCTGGTTGCTCTTTATTTCCAAACGGGGGAAGCGGGGGAGGGGGCTTCTAAAGGGATATGCTGTTCCTTCGTATATTGAAAAAAGATAGTCAAACGTGGGGGGAATCTAGGAACTATCCCAGAATGGCATCATGATCGATACTAGAATTGTATCAATGTTCTCTTTTCTTCCGGAAAATGATGGGAGAGAAATCCATGTTTGGCTGTGGTGGGGGGAGTACAGCAAAGCGTTTAAAGCCTTTGACCCTGGTGTGCGTTAGAAGTTGTAGTTGGCACCAGTGATGACTTGGCTGAATTTGTAACCTCCCTAGCTTACTGCTGAAACATGCTTAACCACATGAGGCCTGATCTCTCTATCTGCCTGCCTCATTGATAGAAGGCACTGTACGAATGATGTGGCTTATGTTTTCAATTAAGTATTTTAGTTTTAACAAAACATTTCAGTTTCTCAACAAAATTGAATAGAAATGGGATACTATTATAATTTCTAATGGAATGTCCTGACTTTTTCTTTCTCTCTCCTCTTTGACATGCTTCCTGGAAAATTTTGCCTCTTAAAGAACTACCAGCTGAAGAAGGTGAGCAAACTTATAAAGCATTTGTGATTATATTTCTTTCTGACTCTTTTCCCAGATGTGTTTTACAATCTGTGTCTACATTTTATTTTGGCAGGAAAAACTTTACTTGAGCTTGTGATCGAGCAGTTTGAAGATTTATTAGTCAGAATTTTGTTGTTGGCAGCATGTATATCTTTTGTAAGTATTTTACTATCTCTTTAGTTTATGTTGTGTGTGTCGATGTGTGGGTTTCCCAGAAGATCTGGGAAATCTGATCTGTGTAAAATGTTGAAAAACAAAGTTTGCTTTTAGACCAGGCATCTTATTTCCTGTCTGCCGGAATTGCTTTATCTCTTAATTCTTAAAACAATAAATTGGATCCTTATCCTTAATACACTCCCTTATGAACAGATTTGTACAAACAAATATAATTTCACAGGAACATTTCAGTGAAAAGCTGTGTTTAATAAGGGGTCCAAACGGTATATAAGTTAAAGTAGATGCAAGAAAGGTTTTTGGATGAATATCATCTTTATCTGGGTTAAGCAGATTCGCCTAGTGTTGCCTTTTAACCTTGGCCCCAATCACAAGGTGAAGGGTTTTTTTTTTTTTTGGCAGTTGATTGTTACGAAACTAACTGAGACTGGATGGAAGTCTTTTTTTGGATGCAATGCAAACTGTAAATAGAATTTGCATGGGGGAATATTCCAGTTGCCTTCCCTTGCTGATAATAGCAAGGTGACAGTTGTTGCTTTTGACAGTGACAAGAATGATGACAGCAGTGATGGCACCATTGTTGACCAAATTTGGTAACTGACCTTTGGGAAGCCTCTTGTAAAATAAACTCCTTTCATTGCCTGCAGAATTAGTAGGATGGAGCTGGGAAGCCCATTTTCAATATATATGTATATAAATAACGAGTGCATATAGTAGGCTATTATTGCCTGATGCCTACTATATGATTGCAGGGGAACAGTAGGAATGCAACAGAGATTTTTAAAAGGAGGTTGTGGTACAGATGTTCCTGACATCTTAAATAGGAAGAAATGCATAAGTAGAGTTACCAAGTGCTAAGCATGTTGCACTGGACAGTGTTATGTGTAATTGTGGAGGAATCTCGGTCTGAATACCTGTTTAGCTCCAAAGCCCATGGTTCCCTTGGGCATGAGGCGTATGTTTTTAATGCAGTGTGCCTCGCAGGATTGTCATGAGGATCACTGAAGCAAATGCCTTGTATGCCACAGAAGTCCTTATTGCATGCTCTTCAGTACTCCCATGCACACTCTGGGGCTTCCTCGGTTTCCCTTTTAACTATAGCCTCTTGTGTTGTGTCTGGATGCTCCTGAGAGATCTGGCAGAATGTATTTTGTTGTCTCAGGCAAGTCCTGGAGGCAGTAGGTACTGATCACTTCACCAACATGCATGCAGCTCAGAAGCTGATGTGCCCGAGAAGCGCTCGCAGCACTGCTTGAGCTCACCTTCTTTCCAAAGGTGATGGAAGTGTGAGATAGGGAGGTGATGAGTTGTTTCCTCTCTTATCATCACCCCAGAAGGAAGGCAAGTCTGCTGAAGCTTGCTTTCTTCCTAGGACCAGGGCAAAAGCTGGTGCCTATCACCTCTTCAGCCTTTGCCTTCTGGGACTGAGAGCTCTCTAGCCCCGGAAGCTGAAGAAGGCATTGTGGAGATGGCAGACTATCTCCTTCCACTTGACCTGTGCATCCACTGTCTGAGATTCAGGAGTAAGGAAGCTTGACACTGTGGGAACTCACCCTCCTGAGGGGTGGGCAGTAGTGGAGTAGGTCAGGGATGTGTAAACTGGCACAAGCCATTTTCACTGTCTCCTCTCTGGCTGCTATCTTGTTCAGATTCTGGTTTTCCAGGTGGCCACTGGGCTTGTGCAGTAAACTGACATTGGCTACAGATGATTCCACAGTCACCTGGAACAGTTTTTCAGGGTCAAGAAAGATGTGATGGGAAGGGGGAACATGCGAAATACAGTGCCCCGTGCAAAAGCTCCAGCATGCGTACGGAACTCCTTATTCATGCTTCTCTTTAAATACACCTGATAGATGTGGCAGCTCCCCAAATACCTTCCATATTTTTGGTTCCTTTTCAAATGAAAAAAATGGTCCAGACATGTTCTACCACTGGAAAATGTGTTGTGAGAGTAAGGAGGATGATTTCGAAAACACAGTGGCAAGAGAAGGGTAATCCTTTGTACTGTTACGCAGTATAGTCTACTGCGGCTTCTGGGCCAGTGAGGGTATCAAATGTCAGGACATGCTGGCATGCTGTTTCAAAGAAGAGGGGCTTCAGTTCTGGTATGTGCATGTCATGGCAGCCAGTGTTTGGTTGGCACACTAGTTTGTGGTGGCAGGGTGGCTTAGTCATTCTTAGATTTTTTTTTTCATTTATGAAAGTGAGCTGTATTTGGCACTACCCATTTTGAGTGAGTGGACATTTTGGTAGGAAATTATGGCGTTTAAGATGACAGTCACTTGTCTTGGATTGCACTTAGAGAGCGTGGTGGGAAATAGGGGTAAACTGGGCCCACTTAAAAATAAAGATAAATGGTATGAGTTATAGATTTGATCAGAGATTAAGTTGTTACTTAGCTTATTAGTTCCTGAATTGTTTAGTGTATATTTTCATTTAACAAAGAAGCAGATTCTGCCCCTTGATAAAAACAGCTGGTTTCAAATGAGATTTGAATGCCAATTAGTATGGTGAGATTATAAATTCTGGAAGCATTTGCAATTGAGGGCATGCTCCTTGCATATGGCAGGTGTAGGCTCCAAACGCTCAGCATTACAGCAGAACTCCACACAATAAGCAACATGGGATTGACCTTTAGAATTAGATGGCTCAAACTTTGAGAGGAGTTGCCACATATTGTGTTATATTCCTTAACAGCTACGGTGACACAGCATCGGTTTTGCTGGGAACTTGCTTTCCTGAAACAATTTCCTGGAAGGCAACTAGTGAGGTTATTCCTCCACAGTCTGTTATCATCTTTCAAAACTAAATTTGGAGTATGCTGATTTCACATTAATAGCACAAAATGGATTATCTACTTTAATTCCACTCAGTTTATATTTGTATTTTGTTTTTTACTAATGTATTAATCATGTGAACTAATTTTGTTTAAGTTCAAAACCAACAGTCTAGATTTACATTATGCGTGGTAAAGATATTTGCAGACTACCCTTTTTGGGGGGATCAGCATTGATTATTTTTGGTGAAACTACGTTTTTGAGCAATTGCCATTTCTGGATTTTGAGATATTATCCTCTTCTGTCTGAAGCATAAAGCAGGATCTTTTTGTGGTTAGATTTGGATTTGGTGAGATTCTAAAGGTTAGAAACAGTCAAATTTGAACTTAAAAATTCTTTGGCTGGACAAAATTGAAATATGCATTGGCATGCTGAAACCATGATCTCTGGCAGCTTGTGTTCAAAAATATAGTCTAGTAAGTAAAAATGTAACATTGTATACCCCTTTTTCCCTTGTGCACTGTATTACTGCAGAGACAGTTGGAACTTTGAATGTTGGAGCACAGCATAGAAATATTCCTGATTGTCAAGTGTTAAAACCTGTTCCCAATGGAATAACCGAGGAATTTAGTTGTTAAATAATGATCTTGCGCAAAGCTTTATTTGCAAAGCGCAAGAGTTAGAGTGCTGGGGCAAAACTGTCCAACTTCTGAGGCTTGTATGGATTTAAGCAATACAGGACAGCATTGGGGGAGGCATGTCACTGTGCTACAGAATGCTGCCTTGTGCTATGAATAAGTGTATTTTAAAGAATAGTCTGTCTATTAGATGAATATTTACTGTTTCTGTATTTGTATGTCTGGTACCATTAATATAAAAAAACATAATATGGAGCTTTATCTTTCTCCTATTATGGATGTTTAGCAATTTTGTGTGCAAGGTGGTACACAAAGACATGAACTAAT
Source organism: Eublepharis macularius (assembly GCF_028583425.1). Classification (NCBI taxonomy): domain Eukaryota; kingdom Metazoa; phylum Chordata; class Lepidosauria; order Squamata; family Eublepharidae; genus Eublepharis; species Eublepharis macularius. Next base: position 69,326,547 of record NC_072802.1, on the reverse strand, counting down.
CTCTGGATTGTATGGTAGTGTTAGCAATAGAAATTGAAGAAAGTATTGATTTGAAACTAGTCTTGTATGCATGGCACTTTGCTCATGAATTGTTTGAAAAGTAATGTGAAAATGACTGTCCCATAGATCTGGATTAGCACTATTGTGAAAAGCAAAGAATGTATTGAAGAGAAGGGGAAATAACTGTGGTTTCAGGGAGCAGGTGTGTAATTGAATTTGGTAAAAATCTGTTGGAAGATAATTAACCCACTTGGTTCTTTATAATAGGCTTGTAGGAAGCAGCCTTATTGTGAACTGGACATATGAATCTATCTACTCCTACACCACCATCTACTCTGGCTAACAGTGGCTCTTTAAAGCCTGATAGGCTGAGTTCTTTTCAAGCCCTGCTGTTTCTCTCTGGGGGTTGAACCTGGGTTTCTGTGCATACAAAGCATATGTTCTTTCCACTGAGCTAGGCTCCCATTCTTGGAGAGGCGCTTTCTCTAGCATCACATCTTGAAATATCAGCCTTTGTTTCTTGGGTACAGTTTGGATAATGATTTAATCATTTGAAGTGCAGGCATCCATTATTATCCTTAACAAAATAGCCTACTGCCTACTGTGAAATTTTGAATGGTGACCATAAAACTGGAGTAGGAATGACAGTTCAGTACGGGCAGTTGTACTTCTGTAGAATAGCAGATGCAACATAAGTTATTGCAACACAAGATCATTTTTCCTATTTGCATCTGTTGTACAAAGAATAATACACAATACTTCATGCTTGGTATTCATATGCAGTGGTCTACCTTTGGCATTTTTGAACTTCTGTGGATTGGCTTTCAGTCATCTCTGCATGTGTATCTGATGACACTTCTTAAAGCGGACCCAATATAACTCAGGAAGCATGTTTGCAACCTGAATACTAATTCAGGTAGTCAACCCGCCGGCTTTTGTGCTGCTCTAATTCCAAAGGCAATTCTGTTCTTGAGTAAGTCAGACTTGTTCCACTGATTAAGAGCCACAAAGCATTGATATTTTTAAAGTTCTAAGAATGAAAGAAAGGATTCCACTTGTTACATAAGATCACTTTGTTGAACGATGTCAGATAGCTTGTTTTCCCTTTTGACAAAGGAATAAACATTATATGATACCTCCACTGAAATTGGCAGAAGAGGACTTGGTGTGAGTGAGGTCTGTCCTGTCATAAAGAAATCATTTCATTTCTAGTAGTCTCCATTGACAGCTCCTTGGAAATTTTTCTGAAACTGTGCCTTTGAAAATGCACGGGAGGAGAAATATAATTGATTTACTATACAATCCTGTTTTCTTTACAAGAATGACTAGTTATTTTCTTTGGTAGACAGACAATATAAATGCATTGAATTTATAAACTTAATCTGGAATGGACATCATGAAACATTTAACCCTATGGTGCTTTAATGAGACTGAATGATAAACTAATTTTTTATTCTTATGCTAGCAAAATTATTCATCAAATTAATCTTGGGTGGTTCTAAAGCTGTTTAGGCATTGTATTGTTATGGTAGTTCAGGTGATAACCTAATGGATAATTATTTTGTAATTCACTATGTTGGATCTTGCTGATCAAAGCTATATAGTGTTTTTTAAAAAGCTGTAATAAGATTTGCAGTATTAAAAATTCATAACTGTTTTAAGAATTGGTCATCTTGGTGAGATGCTGTAGGCAGGTAGTTGTGTAGGTTCCAGATGTCTTTTGTGTTTCTCACTTGCCAAAAGTCAGAGTTGCAACAACCTAATATAAGTAAGGGAAGGTAGCAGTCTGAGTTAATATGGCTCATCAGCTTCTCTGTTGGCAACTGTATTTCTCTGTACAATTCTTAATGTAAGTAGAGTTGGCTAAGTTTGAATCATGGGAAGAGATGAAACAATCTGAACTGATAGTTGGCAACTCCCTGTAGGGCTAAATGACTTGAATGGAATAACTTGTCAAGACAACTGCAAAGAAATCTTTTATTTGTTTAATTTTAAATGAAATATGGTAAAGTAGACTATCATAGTAAAATCAGCAAGCTATTAAAAGTCCAGACGGCACGCTAGAGCGGGTGAAAAAGGATAGCATTAATAAGGTGCTGTCAGATCTATAAAATGTATGAACTATGCAATCTAACTTTTAACAAAACAGTATTTTAGCAAGATTGGACAGGGAAATGAATTAGTTTAATTAGACTTGGTGGGATATGTATTCTGCTTGCCTCTGAAATAGTTTCTCATTGAAATGATTATCTCTTCTCTTTTCCAAAATGGATCAGTAGATGTATGGGAGGATAGATTTAGTCTATTCTTTGCAAGTTCTTTCTTTCAGAATTAGTCATAATATATAGCATTTGTTGTGCAATAATAATAATAATATGTGACTTTTCATGAAGTGTTCAAACTTGCCCAGACATTGTTGCAATATTTCTGGTTTTCTTCTCTTTCCTGATCGAATTATTTCTGACTTGTCTTAATTGTGAGTTGAACTCTAGCTTGTCAGGTAGTGATCATGAACTAATAAGGCTGTTGTATTTGTTTGAAACTTTGTTTCTATTAATGTACGTACCTGATTTAGAATCTCTTAGTAGTTCTTTGTAGTTGGAATTCTGCAAGCAATGAATGGCTTAGAGGGACTCTCAAAGGTGACTGAACTTCCTGTTTAAAAAGTAGTAGCACCAAAGATTAGCTTGGCATTTCTTAAGTTAACACAGATAGTGAAGCAAAAGAGAATTGCTATAGCATTTTTAAAAAAGGAAGCTTGTTTCATTGAACTTGCCTTTATAATTTACTCAGAACAATATGTGAAACAGTACCCATGAATCTGCATGGTTGAAGAGATTTCCTTACAAAATATTCATCTGCAGTGATAGCCAACTTTTATGGAAGAACAAAGTATGCCAGGACTTACTATTCAATGTGCTACATCTTCGCTTTGGGAAAAAGTGTTTCCTGGCAGAGTTACTAAATACTTTGGTTTAGGATCCACAAATCTAGGTTCCTGTTGATATCAAGCCATAATTTCTCCTATCTCTCCCTCAATTCATAGGATTTTTTAAAATTTTGTATCTCATTTTGCACTGAGCTTTGGAGACACTTGAAAACAGTGAGACCTCTTTGACCTGGTGAGGTTGGGGCATGCCCAAGCCTCTGTTGTTTTGTGTTGGGACAGGTGCTTGCCAGATATAGCTGCCACTAGTGACCTAGCAAGTGCAACTGAGGACCCCTGGCTTCAGGATGTGCTTCTTCCGTGTTGGAAATATGTTAACACCATAATAGTGTAAATAAAATATGAAAATTACATTAGTGCTAACTTACTCTTTCCCCCTCTCTCCTTCCTCTTTGTACATGCTCAGTCTTCATTTCTATTGGGTTGCTTGACCTTTTTATACAATTCTTTGCTGCAGTGGAAAGATAAGTACCAGTGTACTAATATATTCACTTAGTCATTCCTTTCTTTAAACTTGGGTCTAGTTCAATAGCTGTTACGTATGGTAAAACTGTGTCTGGATTATACTACTTCAGGGTGCGGAGTTAGAGCACCATGGATGTACCACACACTAGCACGGCATCTAGTATGGGGTTCAGAACTTGACAAAAGCCTCTAGAAGAATGCTACACCAATGATGCTTTGGTTTTTAAAGAAAGTCTGGAAACCTAAGCCGTTTATAATGAAGGCTTGCAAACATGAGTGAGTATTTTTAGGACATCCAGATAAGACTGCCTTCATGGTTCTGACTGCTTTTTTTGTCCATCCTGTTTCTGGCCCCCCATTTAAGACTGTCGATGGGCAATAAGAACATCATGGTGGAATTATGTCAAGGCACAGGTGCATGCAACACAACAGAGTGTCAACTGTGCCCAAACAGCTGTATTTGAATGCCTGTATGGAATGTGTGATGGTAGAATAGGAAATTATTTGGAAGCTAAGTTGTTTCAGTGAAACCTAACTGGAGATTATGGTTTCTTCCTGCTCTATAAAAGCTGAGAGTAACATTGGGCTTGTCTTCTACATCCCCATAGTAATCTCATTGAATTTCCCTTTAAGAGTTCTTCCAAAACATTAAATTAGCTGATTTCTCTAATCTAAAATGGTATCTTATAATGTAGTCATAACCTCTGAATGTTCATCCACTCTCAAACCCTCACAGGCTTGTTTGGAGAAAATGGTGAATGTCACCCTGAGATCCTTGTAGGGAGGGTGGGATAAAAATGTACTAAATAATTTTTTACGAGGTCCAGGGCATTGTTTATGCCATGCCCTGTAGAGGAAGTTTGATTTCCATCTTCTATGTGCACTCCCCAAAAGTTCACACTAAGTTTTTCCCCCTACAAAATTGTAGAAGTTGCATGGGGATGGGAGACTGCTGTTCTTCATTCTGGATAATATGAATTAATATTTTGTGCTTTGGTAAATGTTTGTAACTATACGTATACCATTTGTTATCTGCCCAGCTTTTAGAAACTTTGCCCACGTTGTTCTTCATTGGTTAATGCAGCTGGGAAGGTCATTTAATACTGATCTCTTGTGTCAACATTCTACTTGTCTAGTCTACTTCAATTTATGTTACAGCTGTATGATTGGAGCTCCATCAAGTGGCTAATGACGTTGTAGTTGCAGCCATTTTAGAATAGCCAGGGTGTAATTTTGGAGTGTAAACTGGGTGTTTTTATGCTCTTTAGGTCACACTGCTGTAATCCTCTTTTTTCCTTGTTAAAAAAAGTAAGGCTAATAGAGATGTTGATAAACTTTGGAGTTGATACTACCCATTCTGCCTCTAAACTATCCCAGTAGTTTGTGCTAGCCTAGTAGATTTGTTTTGGCGTTATTTTCTGGAGTGGTCTGGATTATACAGCTGTTTAGGACTCTGAATGCAGTGCTTTGGAAACGTTTTAGCATACAATTATGGAACTGTGTTTAAGGAGGCTTGTCTCTAGAATTATTCCACCCTAACATACCAGCTGACCTCGATGTTTCCATCACTCTTGTTATTGGTGTAGTATTGCCTCTACCCCCACTTCTGCAGCATGTGAACCACCTAGAAATTTCCAACATGCTGTTTTGGAGTTGCTATGTTAAAACTACCCAAAAGAATATCCCTTATATTCTTGCTTGTCCTCAGTTTATACGCCTGTTCTCTGCACTGTTCAGGTTAGTCTCTTTGCACTTCCTGTTGCTCAGTATAGTAGTAACTATCTTCCTCATTAATCACTGTACAGTTCGAAGTCTTTCAAGTGACTATAGATTAGTAACATGTACTTGAACTGAATGAACTTAATAAAGGACATTTTGGCCATGACCTAAAAGTGTCCCATTTGGCTCAATTGTACAGAGAATTTCCCTGTTTTGTTTGTTCACCGCAGCAGCCTCTGGAGGTCCCTTTTTTGATGCTTTGTTGGTCAGTGAAGGAGGAGCTTGTAGAAGAAGTAGGTTATGTGGAAAGGGGCTTAGAAGTCCTCTAATCAGAACCCCACCTCCCTAAGATGGTCATCTTTTTAAAGGCTTCTTTGGCACTGTGGGGTATGTTTAGGGAAACACGTAGGTATGTGGCTGTATATGGCTGCTGTTAGAGGCAGACTGGAGGAGATCTTGTGGGATCCATGAGTGGGTCTCCTGTAGATACTTAATGTTAAAAAGACAGCTGTGGGGCTCCCTTGTTTGGATTGGGGCTGTACTGTGGGAAAAGGAATTTTTGCCTTTCCCCACATACTACTTTCCTGATGCTAATTCTTTTTTCTCCCCGCATCCAAGCTCTTTTTTTGTCTTAACATAGGAAGTATACAAGTAGACAAACTGTGCCTGTATGTCTCCCTTCGGCACAGTTATCCCTACCTAACTTGGCCCTCTGAGGCTGCTGTTTGCCCTGCAAGAGAAAGAGTCAAACCCTCTCCTTCATTCCTGATCCCGCTTGTGTTCCCCTGCCCCACAGCTGCTACTTACCATAAAAAAACTCATGTGAACAAATTTACTACGCATTTCCCAGCAAATGGACACAGGCATGGGGGAGAGGGCTTGGTTGGTTCTCCCGTGGGGCATCTCCCAGCCTCTCTTCTCATTCCACCCTAAGAAGTTTTTTCCCCTTGACTTAGCATTTTAAACTTTCTCAACAATTCTTGCATAAATTATACTTCAAGAGATGCTCAGCCAATGGTCTGCCAACTGAATCTGGCCCTTAGAAGGTTAAAAAGTTTGCTCTGGAGAGAGAGTGAGAATTTCTACAAGTTAGCATTAGGTTTCTCTGGATTTTGTTATGTAGCACCCTATCTCAATAATTGAAGCTTTTGGGATGTACATTCAGTATTTCTGGTCTGAATATCTATCCAGGAATATTCTGGAAATACTTGGTGTCGGCATTTTCAAGGCCTGTTTTCCTTCAGTTTTATGGGATTCTTGGGCAACAGGTGGAAGGAGGGAGGCAACTCTCCCAGGCAGTAGGATCAGATGTTAGGGAGACTGGGCATACAGTTCTAGCAATCATGACAATTGGGTTATTTGGTTCTTTTTGATGTGTTGATTCTCTTTGCGGGAGCTTTTGGCCAGTGTTTGGCGATTGGTTTCTTACCTTGGGGAAAGCATGGAATTTTTCCCATAGGGAGCAATAGGGAGAGAGAATGGCTGTTTAAGGGGCCATAGAATTGGATTCCTTGATACAATTTGCTTGAAACTTGGGTATGGGGTAGTAGACAGGCAGGACAAGAGTCCCTGCAATTTTGGTGATGTTTGCTTGAGAAAAAGGCCACTCTACCCCCCCCCCCAATAGTCCCCTTTAAAGAATAATGGACTAAAAAGACCTTTGGAATTCTGGGGGGGGGACCCTAGATTTGGAATTCCAAAACAGTATTCAGAAGACCCAGATAATCTATAATATTAGTTTGGCTATCCTTCCCCAAATCCTAAAAAATCAGTTTTTCCCCAAGTGCATACCCCTTGACCCAATATCATTGTGTACCAAACTTCCCATGGTGATGCATGTGCAATTTATGCTGCAAAATGCATTTTGAGCCCCAGACGACTGTTTGGGGAGAAGTGGTCCTCACAAATAAGGCTAGTCGTTATTGAAATACAGAGAAGGAAGACTAGCCTGGAGATGGGGTTGAATTTTAGATGCAAGAGAAGATTGGGAAACTGCCTGTCCTTAGATAAGCAGTGTCATGATTCAATTTCAAAATTCCAAACTGATCATGAAAATACAAGCTCAGGCCATGCTCTGTGTTTAAAACAATTTTTTACAGAAGGTGTCTTTAAGAAACTACTAGGAATTAAGTCTCCTAATTTAATTTCACGAAGTAGCTCCTCACACTGCCCTGAGGAAAAGCAGGATAAAGGGTAATAAAATAAATTGTATTTTGGTGTGATTGTAAACAAAGTCTAAATATGTTAGATGCACACAAAAACAAATCTAAGTAATCCATTTTGAAAAATTCTAAAGCCTAATGTCTCAGATGTGCAAATTGCTTTCAAGTTGCAAGTCAGAAGCAGCTGAGGGAATTTATTGTATTTTTATGAAATGGAATTTGTTGTTAGCTTCTAAGATGTGATTTAAGTGACCTAATGGGCATTTTCAAAATGATGTAGTAAATCTTAGAGGAATATCTGATTACCAGAGAATAAATTGTAGCAAAAATTGAGATAGTTGTAGCATGTTAAAGAAAATGCGAAATGCCATCTAAATGTGTACATGTTTTCTAACTCTGATTTCTCTTGCAGGTGTTGGCCTGGTTTGAAGAGGGTGAAGAAACAGTAACAGCCTTTGTAGAACCTTTTGTAATTTTACTCATATTAGTTGCTAATGCAATTGTGGGTGTGTGGCAGGTAAGCAAACACTCTTTGTAATGCTGAACCTTTAAAAATTATACCAAACGTTGTTGCAATAAGGGCGCTGTTCATACAGATGAATTTTTAAAAGGTTTGAATTAAAATTGCCATATGTTATGTGGTGAAGTAGTTGTGAGGTTTTTAGATATAATTTTAAGGGGGTGTTTTAAATTATGCTTTCTCAGTTCTTCAAGAAAGAGGCTATGCATTCTAGATCAGCTTGAATCCAAGGAGCTGTGTAAATAGTTCAGTGCAATCAAGGAAGCTTTGGACTTGGCTTTTTTGAAGAGCAGCTGCCTCCTTCTCAAATACTTCATAGCAGGTTTCTTTTACAATAGAGGAGCTAGTGCATGACTCAATTTATTTCTATCCTGTTTTCCCCCTCCACTGGGGATTCAAAGCAGCTTACAAAGAAACACAAAAATATAGTCAAACATACTGCAGAAATATAGAACATTTCACTATTAAACTAGTTGTCAAACTTTGGATTATTTTTTTATAGTGAACTGGGTATGTTTTGGAATGGAAAAATGACAGACTGGTTCAACCTTTCAGTTGTTTTTCTTTTAGGGAACTGTGATTATATCCTGCATCCTAATGCAAAGAAAAGCTTCATTAAACATACCCAAGCCCTGATGTGCAGTCTTAAGTATTTTTTTTTTAGTTTATGGCTGTAATCGCTGTTCATTCTTAAACTGACCTCAAAATTCTGTGATGCCCTGATGTTCAGGCATCACAGAAAGCCTCTGAACTAGATGTCAGCACAGCTGGTCCTCGTCCCCAAGTACTACTTCTATCTCCTGCTCCCCTTGTATGCAGAGTTCTTGCCAAATCATTTTTGCTGTCAGTCATATATAAATCGAATGTTGTTGTTTGTTGTTATTCATTGTCCAGTTTGCCCTGATTCCTGCATTCAGCTGTCATGGCAAAGTGGAGTTTAACTGAAGTCTTCTGAAACTGTGTATCTGATACATTACAGTCAGCAACATTTGCATGTTTGTCTACTCATGAGTACTGAGATTCAATAGGAGTTCTGCCTAGAGTGAAGGAGAATTCTTTAGCCAGACAGATCTGTGTTAACCTGCTCACTTTGCCCTGTGAAATCGCTGTGTGATGTCACAGCAAGGCTTGGGGCAAAAGTACTATTTACTGTGCTTAAGTGTGAATAGCATTACCTATTTTTGCAGTAATCTTCATCCTCATGTATGAAGCAGTATTGAAAATGTACAGGTAGCCCAATTTCAGTATTCTGTGGCTGAAAACCTGCTCCCCTGAATAAGAACTACAAAGTGGAAAGAGCAACATGCTCTTCAGCATCAGTAGTATCTGTTAAAGGGATTACGAGACTCATATTCTTACTGATGCTGAAATCTGTCTGGCTCTACTTTGCTTATTTAAAAATTGCATTAATTTTGCCAAGTGATTTATATCAAAAGTGGCAGCTGTCATACAAACAAATGCTTGATGAAAACTTGAAGTGAGTTGACTTAGTGGCAGTGAGTGATTTACCTGTGTATGCAGGCTTGTTTTATATAATTCTCTGATCATATAGCTATATTGTAATAGTAGCAGTAAGTATACAACAGCCAAGCATTGTAAAAAGTATATATTTTTAAAAGTCCTTGATTTCAGGGTGACAGTCAGTCTTGCTGAATAGAGGCCACTAGTATTAATACTAAGTCAGATGCTAATAGACCACATAATTGAATCACCCGCACACTTTCTTTATTACTTAAGTACAGTTGGAATCTTGAAACATTCTTACAGTTTCCTTTGCCCAGTTCATCTGATAGCCACGGTCCTAGATACTCTTTAAGTATTTTGTTATTCAGTATTGTTTAGATGGGATTTTTGTCTAGATGGGAAAGTGGTCTTATATATGTTTGGTTTCTGCTGTGCAGTATTCAAGAGAAATCTTGGGCATGAGAAATGTTTGAAAAGGGAGGGTCCACGTAGTCATTTCTGAATGTGTGGCAGTACGGGAACATCTATTTCACAATACCATGGTAACATAAATATTGATGGCAGTCTTCCTAAGTTATAAGGCCACTGCCAAGAAGGAGCTGCCAGATTCTGACTCAACTTTGAACAGATAGTGCTGCTTTTACAGGAGTTCAAGCACCTGAACTATTTCACTTTTTATTAGATGTTACTAGCTTTTGATTTCATGGTTTTGACATGGAACAGTGGGTAGCTGCCGTAAACGAAAAAAAGAAAAGCATAAGATTTTGAATGGCCAGCTGAGTCAAATTGCATATTATCTGCAAGTTTGTCTTTAAACTGGTTTGCTGTAGTTTGCCAACTAGGAAAAGCCATACTGTGGACTTCGTAGCAGATTTTAGTTGATGAAAACTGAGAAGCAGAGAAAGGGTTTTGGGTGCGTAGAAGTTCAGGAAGCGGCAGCATGATCCCAGTTGCCAAACCGTGGCCTAGCCATGACATGTGAACCAAGCCAATGTGTGTGTAAATGTAATGAATTACTTTGGATAGGAAAGTCTGAGCAAGACGCCTCCATAATGCAGGCCTCTTTAACTTCCTCTCTCCTACTTCTTGCCCTCACAGAGATGAAATGTTTAAAAGTAGTCATTCAGAAAATATTCTTTAGGAATATATCCAGAGCTTGGCAGATCTTTTTCAGCTTTGAGCCACCCCCAAAATTTAGGAGCCAGACTTTGCAGCCCTAAGGGTTTTATATTTTAATTACCATGTCTTACATGCTGTCAGGTTGCTTCCAGTGTATGACAATCCTACAGATTAATGATCTCTGAAATATCCTGCCACTAACAGTGTTGCTCAGGTGTGGCAGACTGAAGGCCTTTATTTCCATTTTGTTTAAATGTATGATCAGTTTCTTCCTGAACACTTAGATAAACACTTCCATTTTATTCTTCTTCAGCACCTGTAGTTTGAATGATGATTATGCTGATAGACTTTTCATGAAGTCTGATTGCTATTATTCAATCAGAGTTTGCATTATAGCCCCTGATTACTTGTGCTACGTCTCAGGTCACTATTAATAATAACATAATAACATTTGATTTATATACCGCCCTTCAGAGCAACTTAATGCCCACTCAGAGCTATTTATTATTCCCACAACAAAACACCCTGTGAGGTGGGTAGGGCTGAGAGAGCTCTTAGAGCTGTGACTGACCCAAGGTCACCTGGCTGGATGGAGGAGTGGGGAAGCAAACCTGGTTTTCCAGATTAGAGACCTGCGCTCTTAACCACTACATCAAACTGACTCAGCACTGTTTCTTCTGAGTCCATCACTTCCAGAATAAAACATTTTGTAGTTTTCTGACTGAATATGTCCTAATCCAGTCTACTTTAGTTCATGAACACTCAGGATTACAATATTTAAATGTTCCATCTCTTGTTTTATGATTTTGAGTTTACCTTGATTCATTCTTTTAATGTCCCGTGTTCCTAGTATATGTGTCACACAGCTTTGGGTTTTCCTTTTGCCTCTATTCCTCTTGCCTCTATTTAGATCAGCAACTGAATGTCCTTTAAGACATTAAGAACAGTGCTATTCATACTTGTCCTTTGCCTTCCAACCTGGAGATGGGTCTTGTCTTCCAGCATGATAATTTTCTTTAATTTGGGGTTGTCAGTTCGTAGAGTTATTGAGGTATGAGATGGTTGGAAGTGGTTTACCAGTGCCACCTTCTGTGCAGTATTAACCAGGGTTAGCTGAAGTGGTGCTGCCATTATCTGACAGATCCTTTGCCAGTATCACCTTCCAGTACTGTTGCTGCCCAGTAGCTACTCTTCAAGAGTTTTTCCGCTCCATCACCATTGGACCTATCAGTTCTTTTTTGTTCATATGACCACTCTTTTCTGAAGGGGGTGGATGTTTCTTAGCCTGTCATCTCAGCTTTGACCATTTCCCCTTGAGTGACTCCACTAAGAGTTTATGCTTTTGACAAAATCGAAATTCCTGATAGTATTGCTTTCATCTTCACTGACACGTGCAAACCACTTCACCATCAAGAGGGGGGAATGACCATATTTTCTAATTGCTGCTACAGAACCTAATCCTAAACTATACACAGTTACTTGTCATTTTTTAAAAACTATAACAAGTGTTGTAGCATATGAGTGGGGGGAAGGTTTGACCCAGGAAACTGGTCCTGTTCTGGATGGGGGTGGGTTCCACTCTCCTTGAAGAAGCAGGCTTATATCTTAGGGATGTTGCTGGACATGGGCTTCTGATTGTATAAACAGGTAGCAGGATTTGCAGAGGAGTCTTTCTCCAGCTTCAGCTGGTGTGGCCCTTCCAGGGCAGGCAAGATTTTGCCACTGTGGTGCGTGCCATAGTAACATTTAGATTAGGTTATTGCATGCACTCTATGTGGGGCTGCCCTTGAAGGCTGTCCAGAAGCTACATTTGGAACAGAATGCTGACTGGAGTGGGTCGTAGGGACCATATCACTCCAGTCTTGTTCCATCTACAGTGGCTTCCAATGTGCCTCTGGCCCCTATTCAGGGTTACTGGTATGGACTTTTAAAACCCTGTATGTTCTGAGGCAAGCACACTTTAAGGGCCTCCTTCGCACGTGTGAACCTAACCCAGGTTACTCCATATTTATCTAAAAATTTATGTTGCCTTTTTTCTTAAATAGGGTCCCCAATACAGTGATCATTAAAACATTAAAAACTTTAAACATATTAAGCATTTTGAATGTAAAGCATTTAAAATAGTATAAAAAATAATTCAGTAAAACACATAACACCAGCAACATGGAAGAAGACCAATAAGTTATTTGAGGTATGGCAAATGAAACAAAAAAGTGGCTTCACCCCCTGGTGGAAGACCATAATAGAGAGTGACAGACCAATTGCTCTGGGGGAGGGAGTTCCAAAGATTTTGTGCTGCCTGTCTAACTGCAGATGGCGGGAGCACCCAATGCAGGACCGCCAAAGATGACTGGAGTGAACGGGCATCATCACAATAAAAAGCTCACTTCTGTCCCTCACCTAAATAAGCTTCAGATGTCTACTGTGAATCACCCAGAGGCACATATAATAAATGACTGCTGAAAATAATAGGCACCACAATGAAATTTCTAGGCAAGCTGGTGCCTGAGATTTGTTAAACTCTGAATATATCTGTTAAAACTTGGCCCATCTGGGTGGCTTAATAGTGCAGATATGCTTATTTTGAGTTTCTGAACAGGCATGGGAAAGTACACAATGATTTTGTTTATTGATCTAGATTAGTCTGACCACGTTATAATTTGTAACTGTGAGGGAAGATGAAAAGTTGTCTAAAGTTTTGGAAGCTCATGATTTGTAGTATTTCTGAATTTGCATGTACAAACCATGACCCAATGCTTGCTTTTGACTTTCGGAGAAGATATTAGAACAGGAACTACTGGCTTTTCAGACATTTATATTTTGGCAGCTTATTGTTTAGGCACAGTTCAGCATCAAGGTTTCTTGGGGAAAAAATCTTACTAACTGAAAGTCCCTTTCACTGTATCATATATTTTGTTCAGTCATTTATATACTGCCTCCCTTTCAGTAGCATGCCTGCAGCAGTTTGCAATGCAGTAAGACAACAAAAGGCAAATAAAATGACTCCATAACATCTTGCCATAAAAACACCTAAAATATTAAGAAACCAGAAGCAGCACCTGGAAAAAGTGTTTTATTTTATGTATTTTGCTTCATGTTTCACCTTTTTCACCAGTGGGGACCCATAGCAGCTTACATCATTCTCTTCTCATCCATTTTATCCTAGCAACAACCTTGTGAGTTAGGTTAGGCTGAGAGTGTGTGATGGGCCCAGCAAGCTTCCGTGGGCAAACGGGGATTTAAACACAGGTCTCCCAGATCCTAGTCCAACACACTAACTACTAACACCAGACTGACTCTCCTTTTAAAGTAGTACTTTAAAAACCATACAAGAATTTTTTAAAAAAAACCTGCTACTACCAACAGGAGTAATTATTAAATTAAGTAAAAGCCATTTGAAATTAAAAATTTTAAAAAGTTGGACTGGAACAAAAAGGCTTCTCAATGACGGAAGAGGGAGAAGGTATTCCAACAGGCAGCCCCTGGAATACTGTAAACGAGTCTCATTTCAGAAGGCAGGTGCCTGTGGAGATGAGATTGAAAGAATGAGCAAAATGTCTGAGCAGAGCAGTATTGAAGCAAACCGTATCCTGGATTCAGACTTTGATTCTTGAATAACAGCAGCCATAAAACTGTTACTGTCAGGGGTCATTTAGTAGAAAAAGAGCTGGAGGAACTCAGTAGCACAACTCATTAGCATATGCCACACCCCTTGACACCACCGGAAATGTGTCATTAGCATGACTGCTTTGCATATGCCACACCCCCTGAAGGAAAGCCAAAAGGGAAGCCCCCGGGGGCTAAGGCATGCAACAACAACAACCGGAGGACGCCACAACAGTAATAGTTATATAATAATTTATAATAAAGTGCAAAGGTGCAATGGTGTATAAACAAGGTACAAAAATTCCAAAAATACAATAACTACAATAAATACAAAACAGCGGTCTGTCGCCAAGGTAATTAATTTTACAACCATACAATGATGGGCTCAACTGGAGGTGGAGAGTGCAGTAAGGAAGGGTTGGAGAGAAACAGTCCAGAAGATCACACAAGGAGTAAAAGGGACCACGCTAGCCAACGCGTGGGCAGGGGCCACCTGACATGACCTCTTTGGGGAACTGCCGGAACTGTGTTCTGGTGCGTTCCCCCTCAAAATGAGCCCTGGTTGCTGTAATCATACCATCAGTCTTGCATGGACTGACGCATGAGGGGTTGATACATTCTTTGTTAGGATATCAGTCTTGTTACTATGTTAGAGATACTAGCTATTTTGTTAGCAAGCTTATGAGTGTGAAGTCTTTTTGTTACTAGAGCAAAGAGGCTTCCTGGCAACTGTTCTCTTCAAATCTAGATGTCAGTAGTTGCTGAAAATAAGAATGTATCCAGGCAAACAGGGTCTTAATTATTCTGAAGGTGGGAAAATAGAAAATGGATTGGTGCGCACTTCTAACATAACAGGATTAATTTCTAGGTTAGTCAATTTGGGGCAAAAATTTCTGTATTGAAATGAGACCAAGTGCTTCACACATTTTATGCAAGATGACACCATCTTTTGATTTTGAAAAAGCATTCTAGCTGAGCAGTTGTCTCAAAAAGAAGTTTTGTCTTAAAACTATCCTTGCACAAACCATAACATGCATCCTAGAGGGAAAGTAAAAAATGGAAGTGAAAGGCTCAGTGACTTCTGTAGATTGTATTTGACAGTGATACTTCACAGGCTTCTCCCTTGGCTTGTTGCAATAGTGTGGTATGTCTAGTTATGTCAGTGAATGAACATAGGTTACTGTGTGCTTAATGGTAAATGAGAAAATTGGAAGTTGATTGTTTTGCAAACTGTAGGCATAAAAGTTAGCGCTTCTGTCTTTTATGACATCTGATTCCCCTCCCCCCTTCACTCTTGCAGGAGAGAAATGCTGAAAATGCTATTGAAGCTCTTAAAGAATATGAACCTGAAATGGGTAAAGTATATCGACAAGACAGAAAAAGCGTACAAAGGATAAAAGCGAGAGACATCGTCCCTGGTGATATTGTGGAAGTAGCTGGTGAGATACTATGTTGATTGCATAATACATGTTGTCTTAAGATACCTTTTATGTTACTATTTTTTTCAGGCAACGAGTTGACGTTAAGTTAGTTCTAATGATTTACTGTTAAGACGCAGGCAGTGTGAGATATAATGGGCTCCAGAACCATTAAACTGATGGGAATCTTGCTGCTGTCTTCATAGCAAGTGCAGGCTCTCTTGCTGGATGACATGTGCATGCTGTAGAGATATCTTGTAATCAGATTTCTGCCATTTGTTTGGATCAGGAAATCTAGCTGATATCTTGATTGCCTGCATTATCAGCAGAATACTTACGTCTGCTTCCCTTTCCTCAGCAACTTCCAAGCTGTGAAGGGAGGAAAACTGCTTGTTTCCAAAGGCCCAGACTTGCTACTAAAAGAGCTCAACTGACATGAAGTGACCTAAATAGAATAGGAAAGCCATTTGCTCTGTCATGGGGCTATAGTGTTGGCCGTATAAAGAAAGTTAATTGAACTGCATGAGTTGGTCAAACTCTTCATATACCTAGCTCTTAGTTGGCATTTTAATCTGTTTATAGATGCAGAGGAGTTAGCCGTGTTAGTCTGTGGTAGCAAAACCAAAAAGAGTCCAGTAGCACCTTTAAGACTAACCAATTTTATTGTAGCATAAGCTTTCGAGAAACAAGTTCTCTTCGTCAGATGCATGGGACAGAAAGTTATGCTACAATAAAATTGGTTAGTCTTAAAGGTGCTACTGGACTCTTTTTAATCTGTTTATAGTTTCACATGGGTAGCCATGCTGGTCTGTAGTAGAACAACAAGATTCGGGTCCACTATCACCTTAAAGGCCAACTAGATTTCCGGGGTATGCGCTTTCAAACTCCCTTTGTCAGATGGTACATAAGTATTCTGCTGATAATGCAGACAGTATCTGATGAAGCGAGCTTTAAGTGTCGAAAACTCATGCCTTGGAAATCTTGCTGTTGGATCCAAATCTTGTTATTCATGTATTTGTTCAAGTATTTTTACCCAGTCAGCCAAGACGAGTGGTGGGGTGGTTTACAATCTAATAATACAATATATTTAAAAAATGATTTGCTTGTAGTACGTCCAAGTGTAAGATGCACTGTGCAAAGTTCTATTAATAGTACTGTATTCCCATTTGCCAGCTGTACCCTTTTGCTGTTGTATGATGCAGTAGTCTTTATGGAATAGCATGTGTGGGAAGGTAGCTGTGTTTTTTTCCTAAACTCTTCTCCCCATAGTATCCTTCAATTTCACCTCACTAATATTGTACTGGTTTGTGTTTTGAGAAATGTACTTGTTCTCAAAGTAACTATGGCCTCTTAGCATTTTTTTAATGGTCAAATGTAACTAGAGTAGCCATGTTAGCCCTTTTAGTATAGCAAAGAGTTTTGTAACACAGTTATTGTAGAACGAACTTTTCTGTGGTTTCCTCTGGATGCTTCTAGCCACAATATGACTGTGAAACCATGTACTTAAGAAAAGTAGAATCATTCCCCTTATTTGAAGCTAGTATGAGACAGTTTTCTTCCCTTCAACTGGAGCTTGGCCATGTGTGTTGGTTAGCTCCAGTTTCCATCCCTCTGGTAGCTTTAAGGTTGTGGATTTTAGTTTTAAATTATAATTAGCTTAATTTTTAGACCTCTATAATTATAGTATCTGTATTTCTTGAAAGAACCTTTTTGGTGATTAATCTGATACATACTTGATGTGAACTTGCTGCCCTTTGAGGGCGCATTTGTGTGTGTGCGCATGTGTACTGTATAGCTTGCATTGATTTGCTGTAATGCCCAATTTTGTATCTTCCTGTCATGTGCCACATGTTGCTCAATGGATAGGGTTGGATCAAGAGTACACTTGCTATCTCCTCTAATTCCTCCATCCCACTGCTCCCCCCTCCCATAATTCCTTTACCTATCCCCTCGAACAGCATTTTGAGGGGATCATTGGGGGTAGGGGTGGGGAATTCTACTGATGGAAAATTTAGTCTTGATAGTCTGGTTGGATCCCATAGATTGCTAATTTTAACTCAAAGTGGCAGATAATAAATGTAGTTGATCAGTTGCACTTCATTTTCCCCAGCTTAATTCTTTTTTTAACTAACAATTATATACGTTTATGTTGACATGGTTATTCTGAGGCCCAGTGATTCCCATAGTAGCAGTAATGCCAAGGTCACTCTGAGGATGGTAGGTGAGGTCCTGTTCATAGAGCAGCCTTTCATATGAACTTGGATATTCTGTGTAGTCGGTACTGTTACACTTAGTGAGTTAAATGACAGTACCTAGCTAAAAGTTCAGGATGGGTGGCAAAGAGTACATACAGTGTGTTCCATAGCTAGTGTCAAGACCTGAAGGTGAGAGAGACTGTGTGCATGCCTCTGTCACAAGTATAAGCGTATTGGATGGCCTTTGACTTGGTGCCTGCAAAAAGAGAACCATGTAGGGAAGCAACAAAGCACTTGATGCTGGGATGTGTATCTGGCCATGGAATTCTAGGCTGAGTGCCAATGACATTTGCATGTCCAGGCCACTGCACCTCACCGTTGACTGGCGTAAATAACCAGGTGGTAGCTATCTCCTATGTGTCAGTGGTGCATATTGTTGAAGAGTACTTCATTATAGGCTTTTTGGGGGAGAAGGCATGGAGGAGTCATTGAGACATAGTTATTAACTCTAAAAAAAGCATCCCTTTTGTCACGAGTAAATGGATTCTATACATAGGGAATAAATATCTGCCCTTAACCATATCTTGCCAAGCAGTAACTTCATATCAAGCAAATGTTGGGCTTCCAGAGCAGTAAAATACATGGTAAATTTTGACTTAATAAGAACTTGTTGAAACATGTTAGGATTACACTTGAGCTTCCAGCCAGTAGATATTAGGGTTGCATAACATACTATCTTTTGTGGAGGAGATGCTCAGCAGAGGTTTTCTTCAGTGGATGTTGCCTACAATCAAACAATGTAGAATTCTGCTTTGATAAAGGGATATGGACTGTAGACTATACTGTTGTGTATTGTCTGTTGCTAAAAGTATAATCCTACTGAGTAGTTTCCACATTGTTTAATATGTCATCTCCAGTTGCTTATGTTTTCTTTCAGCATTGTAACGGCTCTGTATTGCGTTTCAGCTTGTTTTCATATTTCTGCGATCTATACCTAATTGTAGTGAGTCTTGGTGAGAAAGGCAGACTATAAATAATAATTTAATTAATTGATACCATTAATAACATTAATTTAATTAACATTAATTCAAGGAAGACTATAAATAACATTAATTAACATTGAGAGGCAGTGTGGCGTAGTGGCTAGAGTGACAGACAAGGATCTGGGTGACCCAGGTTCGATTTCATGCTTTGCCACGGAAGCTCACTGGTGGCCATGGGCCATCACACAGTCTCAGCCTAATGTTCATTACAGGGTTGTTGTGAGGAAAAAATGGAGAGCAGAATGATGTCATCTACTTTGGATCCTCATTGGGGAGTAAGGCAGGATATAAGAAAATATTTTTAATAATAAAAAAATAATAATTGATGAAAAATAATAAATAATACTTTGAGTTAGCAGTCTGTAGTGATAAGTCACATAGTAAAAGTAAAATTACGTATGGCATGCTTGATTCCACATAGCACTGTGGGTAAGGTTGCCTTCATGATGCAGCCTGTCACATCAGTTTGCAGGATCTGGATGCAGCTGCCTTGAGAGGAGACCTGCCCCCTCAATTGTGTGTGTGCAAGCAATACTTTCAGATCAGATGTCGGAAGCAAAAAAATTAAGCTCTGTATTTTGTACAGTAAATTACATATCTACAGCAACTGCAGAGTAAAAAAACCTCTCATCTTTGGAAAATCCCATTGAATCCTTGAAATCTCATGAAAATCTATAGTTAGTCAGATGCAAAGTCATTTAAGGACAATGTCTGGATATTGCCCTCAGGTTACTCAACTGCATTCAGTTGCTACACAACAGCAAGAGACCTGAGAAGCAAACTGATTGGAGATTAACAAATCTTAAAAGGCATATGTGCTAGACTTCTTTTCCTTTAAATTAGACTTCATGTTGGTAATTGGTTGTTAAATACTGTGATAAGCTAGGAAGATAAAGTTGCATCATATTATTAAACCTTTCTTCAACCTGTCCTTTTATTAGAAAACAATGCCTTTTTAACCAGCTTTGCACTCTTTCTCAGTAACCCATATCTAAAAATATTTAATGAGATGTCAAAGCATGTGTCTTTTTGATTGAATGTCTAATCTGTCACATTTTGGTTCTTATACTATCAGAGTCCAAATGGAGGCTTTTTTTTCTTTAAAAGTCTTAACACATTTTAAGAGGATGCCACGTTTTAAGAGAATGTATTTTAACCTCTTTGCTCTCAGCTTAATCAGCAAATTTACAATTGTAGAACAAACTGCCATTTTCACCAGCAAGTGACAGAAATAATTGTTTTACGCAAGAAAAGGATGCATGACCTAGAAACACTCTAGGTGGTTCCTGAAAGTTCAGCTGTTGCCACTGCCGGCGCCAGAGTCTCTGGCGCCTGCGGCAACCCCTCTCCCGCACGCGTGCAGTGCGCGCATGCCACAGACTGCGCGATGACGTCATCGCGCAGCGCAAGCCGGGGCATTTGCCGGCGGATGACTGGGGTGGCGGGCGGAGTCTGCTCCGCGCTCTGCACGCTGCCCTGGCAGCGGCTCATGGCTGCTGCGCCTGGCTGGGGGCGTGTGGTGGCGGCAGCGGCACGGGGCTGGCTGGCTGGCTGCAGCAGCTGCGGGCCAGCCACGCCAGCTCTGTGGCGCGCGCCTCTGCCCCTGACACCCCCTCCGGCGCCTCTCCAGGGCCCTCGCACCTGAGGCCACCGCCTACCTGGTTTCTATGTGTGCGCCAGCCCTGGCTGTTGCTGGTGGGATTTTATGATTTTCTTACCTTAAGAAACTTCTTGGTGGACCCAACTTCATTTAACATTTTTTCATTATTGGTATGTACATGTTAGGTTCTGTACTTGCGTGAAGCACTCCTCTGTCTCTGCAGAGAATATATGAAATAATATGGATTACTCTGAAAGTGTAGAGAGGTTTTGCAATATGACTGTTCACAGTAATGTCAAGGCATAGTTTAATGTTACATGAGCGAGCCTTGATCTTCCACATTCCTTAACACTCCTCCTACTGCTTTCCTCCCTGACTTTATGTATCATGACGAACAGGTTTGCAGAAAAAATGGAAGCGTACGGGAAGCAACTCTGACATTCAAATTAGGACACTCTATTTATTCATTTCTGTCTTTTGCTTTTCTTAATGGGGTCATATGAATTGCCCAACTTCAAATTCACAGAAGCTTGTTATATATACTGTAGCTTAAGCAGGCTGCTTAGCTGCTGTCATTTAGCTGTTCAGGTCCTGCACATGTTTAACATCACTTAATGAAAGGTAGTAATTGCTAAGGGAAAAACTGTGGTTAGACGTAAGCGCTGAAAGATGCTCTTATTTATGAAAGCTGCTTAATACTTGTCCTGCTTCTTCCTTTATAATACATAAGCTTTTTGTGTCATTAACAGCCATCACTAGTGTTGGAGGAAGAAGGCAATGCCATCAAGCCTTTTTCTGGTTTTAATTTCTACCACTTCAGTTTGTTGTGATGGAGAGGCAAGATATAAGCTTTTTGAATCGATCCTGTTAACTATCCTAGAAAAGGGAACACTGTGGGGGAGGACGTTGCATTTTTCAAGATACTTTTTTTAAAAAAAATCTGAAATTCTTTGATACATACCTGAAGGTTTAATAACTGGTATTAGTACCACTCTTTCTTAGAAGTGTCATTGAGTTCAATGCAACTTAACTTCCACATACTTAACAGAACCCTAGACTGCTTATCTAAAAGCAAAAGTATTTCTTCTGGTATGCTCTACCTTTGCATATTATGTCAGAGTCTCTGTTTTTATCAGATTGGAGCACAAGGAACAAAGCTTTTGTTTCCCGTTCCAAACATTAAAAGACCTACAGTAATGGTGATAAATACTGTATGACTGGGTTTTACTTACTTCTGACCCACAAAATGTGATGTGTTATTAAATACTTCTCATGCCCCTCTTCCAACTGTGAATATGCTTTGTTCTCCGAGTATGAAATGTGTAACATTCTAGTCATACTTACTCATTATTTATCACTGAATGTAGTTTTCAGCCAGGATTTGTATCTGTGTGCGAGAGTCCTGCTAGAATGGTTCTAAAGTAAAAGATTAATCCCAGCCTAATGCCATGACCCACTGGACTTGATGAGGGTTAAATATATGCTGACCTAGGGTTCAAACCAGGTCAGCATATTTATTTAAGAATTTATAAAATTGTATAAAAGAAAAGTTTAATTGGATACCTTTTTCTGGCTTTTCCCTTGTGAGTTATTAAACCATAAATTTTAGAGAGCATGAGACTTGTGCTGTTCTCATTCTTTGGATTCACAGAATAGTTGCAGCCTTATCCTTCTAAAGAAAAAATATGCTTCAAGTGAAAATTCATATTAAAACAAAAGATTAAGAACCAAGTGTCTGAACATCAAGGTAACCTGCTAGCAATACTGCAGGCCAAACTCTTTGTGTTTAAAACTTAATGAAATATCATTATTGCTTGAACGTAATGTTTCCTGAATACATACTGTACTCCTGCAGTAATTACTGGGTGCAACTTCTTTTTAAAGATTTGGCAGGATCCTCTGGTTCCTGCTGGTCTTCCCTTTTGGACCCTTGAGCTAAGGGTTGCATTTCTGTCACTAGCTATGTTGACTGCTCTGCTACTTGCTGGTTTTGTGAATTACTCTTCCTTGTGTTTTAAGCCTACGCATTTAGCGATTGCTGTAATTATAAGTCTCCTAATTATTTTCAACTAACAGTTTACTAGTCTGTGTTTAAACACTCATAATTATCTCTATTGCAAAAGTCCAGAGTGACTTTTTAATAAGAGCAACAGAGAGCAGTATAGTTTAAAGGATATTGCTGCAAAAAATCATAGTAATTGGTTGTAGGCTCTTTTAACCCACTCAGTAATGTGCTCACCAATAGATTATCATAGTCCTAAAGTAAGCCTTGAAGGTCTCTTTGTGCAATTTTTGAATACCAGTGCTGGGAGGCAGCAGCAGGGGAGGGCCTCAGCCTCTGTCCCCTGTTTATTTGCCGCTCCAGGGCTACTGGTTGGTCACTGTGTGAATAGGATGCTGGACTAGATGGAACACTGGGCTGATGCAGTAGGCTCTTCCTGCGTTCTTATTCACTGTCGTCTAGGGATGTTGGTGTATACAGGAACCTCTCATCAGTTAATCAGGTTCGGTTGGTGGTCAGATTTTTGACATCTTCAAATGTATCAAATAGGAAGAGAGGTTTAAAAAAACAGGTCTTCCACATAACTTGATAGACTGTAGAATAACCTGCACATATAATAATTTCTGCTTAAATGCCCACATTTTTAGATGTGATTTTTGCTGGGGGTAGGGCTCTGATTCAATGGTAGAGCCTCTGCTTTGCCCGCAGAACGTCCCAGGTTCAGTCCCCAGCATCTCCAGTTAAAAAGACCGGGGAGGAGGTGATATGAAAGACCTTGACATGAGACCCTGGAAAGCTGCTGCCAGTCTGAGGAGACAATGCTGACAGTGATGGACCTATGGTCTGATTCAGTATAAAGCAGCTTTGTGTGTGTAATACAAGCAGCAGCACTAGAAATACACACAAGATTATGTAATTTGTTTCCTGTACCTATGATGAGAATTGAGATGGGAGTGAAGAAATACTGCTTCAGCCATGAAAGATTACAGAACTGGTTGACAAAATGAAAAAGGAGACACTGTGTTTCTGTGGAAATTAATTTCTCCAATCAAAAGAATAAACCGCTTCTTGCTTTCTCAAAGTTTTCCACTTCTGTATTGTGCATTGTTTCATAAAATAGTGAAGGGGTTCAAAATTAGACAACCCCCCCCCCAAGTGTAGCATTGAAAAGACTAATGTGTCCTGTTAATAGAGATGTAGTGGTGCCTAATTTAAAAGTATATTACAGAGCAGATATAATGGCAGGTGTGAAGGAGTGGTTTGTGCAGGACAAAGATTTACTGATCTTGAAACCTTTGGGAAAAAACATGAAGCTGAGAGAGTTGAACAGGTTTCAGCAGAAGTCTTTAGGTGAAGAATTTTGTTTTAGGCTGGAATGAAAGAGGTCAAACGTACCCTTTTGTTTTTTCTGAGTTACTGTGAACATTGTCTTCTCTCTTTTCCTTGAGTAATGGCCTGGATAGGATGTTTTCACATATCTGGTCTACTTTCCTTGGCTTTGGAAAGACAGATACTTTAAACCTATGATTTCTAAAATCAGTCTGGATTGCAGCAAGGCAGCTGTAAAGAAAAGCTATCTGGCAAGATGGACTACAAAATGAAGGAAATAGACATTGGTACCAAAAAGACGACTGCTATCAGTGGCAATATCTTTAAGTGTTGCACTTCTCTAAGCTAGTTTGATGGAAAATGTAAGGTAATGAACTTGTACAACTCTTTAGGTACGTTACATTTAAAGATATGCTTGCTGCTTATAAGACGTAATAGCATTTTTAAAAGAAACTTTTGGTACTGGAACATCAAACCTGCGTACTGTATTATGGTATTAGAATGGTCAGAGTCAGAATGCTGCCCAGATTTAATTGTTCAGTTGGGTAGTTTAGTAAACTTCTAAACAATGAAAATGTTAGCCTGATTGCAATCCTTGCTGCCTAAGACAATCAGTAGTAGTTATCATGAAAGTTTGTACATTTTGTACAAGGACATCACTGGCTGCTAAAGGCCTGTTTGGCATGTCAGCATTGTTCTTATTTGGGCTCATCACCTTTTGACCCCACACTTTCTGAATAGTTAAAACCATGTTCTGAAAGCTTATTAAGAAAGGTAACGCTTTCTTAAATGCTATACTGAATGGTAACTATATTGTGGTGGTCACTTATGTGGCATGTGTTGAGTGCAAAGTGCGTGAGAGTGATCTTTCTGCAAGGAGCTCTTATAACTGTCTATAACCATCATGCCTAGACTGAGCTATATAAATTCCTGGTAAAGAGATCCTGTCTTTTAATATGCCATTGTCAAGTGTGGTAGTGCATTTGAGATGTTCAGCTGTTGAAAACTAGCAACCGTGTGTGCTGCACAGAGTGATGGGCTTTCTCCTGCATTGTGCTGTCTTAGTCTGCTGTGTGGTGGAATTGTAATACTGAAAAACAGCTGCTATCATGTATCTACATATAAACCTCCTCACGACATCAGGGGAGTGCACTCAAATATTTTGCCCTTTTTTGGCCTTGGTCATTGTTTGCCTTGTACTATTTTCTCTTCACTGCTCAAGGGCACAGAGTTTAGATTGGTTTTCATGTACAATAATGGAACAAAGGAAAAGGAGTACAGCATATATAGCTAACCATATAAGTATAATGTAGTTTTGTCTCCCAGCAGAGACTCTAGTCAGGCCAGGACAATAATTTTTACCTTGTGAGAAACTGCACAAAAATATGTTCTTATTTGCTAAGAGTGTCTAAAGCCACAAATTTGTATGTACTTTAAACATCTGGGAAGGATTTCTGCTCATGTTCTTGAGTGTAGAGGCTGCCGCTCTTCTGTCTTCCTCTCACACTTGTTCTTCCTGCATGCATGATTGCTGCCAGTTGCATAAGCAGTTCCTGCAGGAATTAACATTGGCTCCGTGTCCCTGCAGTAAAACTAGAGGGACCATGGTGTAACAAGTCTACTCTCTGTGTCAGGATCAGTAATTATGAGCTGGTGATGCAAGAATATTTCATGCCCTGCTCTTTTTGGTATTGTTTTAATTCCCTGCTATCATTGCAATTGTTGGATCAAACATTTTATATGAATTTTTAAGTTGTCGATGGGCGCTACTTTGGAAGTATCAATGGGATGAAATGTAGATGAGTACATGGGAATTGGAGTTGGAGAGGAGAGGATGTTGCTGGGATCCCAAATGCTATGTTAGTTGTGTTCAGGGGTACTCTAAAATATGAGTGGTAGTTTTTACTCCTTTCCATCAAACATTAGAACCCTCCCCTACACACACAGAGTGAACACAAGCTGGTTTGGAAATTCCTTCTACTTCATAAACAGTCTGCCATGCAGCTTCTAGTTCATGAAGAGCTGTTTGAGAAATTTATTTAAAACATTTCTAGTGCCACCTTTCGACCCAAATAGAGTCCCGAAAGCGATCAATATCAAACATTAAAACATTTCAACATTAAAACATTTCAACATTAAAAAATTAAAACACATAATACATACAACCAGGGCTTTTTTTTCAGCTGGAACGCAGTGGAACGGAGTTCTGGAAGCTCTTGAAAGTGGTCACATGGCCGGTGGCCCCGCCCCCTGATCTCCAGACAGAGGGGAGTTTAGATTGCCCTCTGTGCTGCTCAGTGGCGCGGGGGGGGGGGCAATCTAAACTCCCTTCTGTCTGGAGATCAGGGGGCGTGGCCACCAGCCATGTGACCATTTTCTCCAAGGGCAACCCACTGAGTTCCACCACCTCTTTTCCCAGAGAAAAAGCCCTGCATACAACAATTCAATAAAAACAGATCAGTGCTATTCATGGGATTCATGGGAACTTAAAGCGTACATGTTTTTTAATGTATGTATTTGCATGCATCTTTTTAATTTGTGCTATGATACCATAAGCATAATTGAACTCTCCATTACAAGTTGAAGAAATAATCATGAGTTTAAATCTCAAGAGAAATCTACAGTGAAACTATCCTAAATACTTGGGAACAATGGAAGTCCTTTTAGAGTTTCTGTTGCTGGAAATTCTGAAAAATACTCAATTAGTTGTTTTATTGTTGAAATGAGGGAAGTTTGAACAATGGTATGCTTACTCTGGTATTTTACCACATGCATTTAAGTTCCTTAATGATTCAAATTTGTGTGTGTGTGTTTTTCATTCACAGTTGGTGACAAGGTCCCTGCTGACATAAGAATTACTTCTATAAAATCCACAACGCTAAGGGTAGACCAATCAATTCTTACAGGTATGTGTTTTTGGGGAGTTGTCTCAGATATGGTTTACTTTTGGCCAGCATCTGAAAGCAAATTAGAAACAAAGCCCTTATTGCAGCAGCATCATGCTATTCAGTCAACTATTCGGCATTGACCAAATGAACAAGCGTAGTATGTGTTGCAGTTGACACGTTATACTTGCTCTCAATTTTTGACACGTTTATAAGTTTTGTTAAATTAAACTTAAATATCTAAAATACTAAATTTGACTGTAATCTGAAATGACCATGATGTGCTTATTTCCAATAATCTTGTAATCAACTTTTACTGTGGAAAGTCATACTGAAATCTAGAGAATGTTTTCTGATTATCGCTCTCAATTAATTGCAAATAGTGCTCGTAAAATCTAACTTGTATGACTTGTCTGTGACCCAGAATTATGGAGAGAGGGAGAGCAAGATCTAGGGCCAACTAGATTTCCAAGGTTTGAGCTTGGAAAAAGGAAGGAGTCTTTATAATCCACGCAGAGAGTGGGAGGGGTATTGAAAATTAGACTGTCAGGAAGCTAGCTATAATACATGTTGTAATTAGCTTGATAGAGCATGGGTGCAAAGTGCAGAAAATAAACATCTATGATGTGAGAAAAATCCTATATACTGACTCAACCCTGTCTGTTCCAAATTTGCAGATAAACTCCATTTCAGTAATTTCACGATGTAATTTTCCTTTAAAGTTTTTCTGCTAGAGAACTGCTACTCTTAAGTCAGTGATGGAATGTCCTGACAAATTTAAAATGTTCTCCCTCTGGTTTTTAAATGTTGCTATTTTTTAATATCAGATTTATGTCCATCCATTCTTTTGCAAAGGGACTGACCTCTTAAAGGGCTTTACTGACACTTGATTGCATATATAATGTTGGAAGATGAACAAGTAAATGATCCTAAGATGGTATAGCTGATGGTGTTATGTCCAGTGATTGTGTTGTTGCAATGAATATGGGGACAGAGTTGGCATCTTGGTTTATTGCAGGACCTGGTCCCAGAGTTTTGGTCCCAGAGTTTGTGTCCATGTTCGGAAGTGTATTGTTGTGAGCGAGGAGTTGTTTAAGGTTGGGAGGCTATCTGTGGGCAAGAACATGTTTGCCTCTCAATGCCTGTGAGAGAGTAGTGTTGTCCAGCATAGGCTGCAGATCATTAATGATGTGTTGAACTGGTTTGTGCTGGGAACTATATGTGACTACCAGAGGTGTTCTGCTGTTTCGTTTGGGCTTATCTTATAATGGATCATACCTTGGTATCTTTGTTGATCTGTTTTCTTATTAGATCCAGTGGGTACTGTAATTCCAGAATCTCTGTTGTAGATTGTTTGGGCTTATCTTATAATGGATCATACCTTGGTATCTTTGTTGATCTGTTTTCGTATTGGATTCAGGGGGTACTGTAATTCCAGAATCTCTGTTGTAGATAACACAGGTGAGAATCTCTGTCAGAGGGACTGGAGCATATGTAGTGTAGCTTTTGGCTGGAGACAATGTATATTTGAGTTTGGAATGATGACTTGGAGGCATATAAATAAATTTGGCGATCAGTTGGTTTTTGGTATAAGGTAGTTTTTATGCTTCCATCATGTATTTGGACAGTGGTATCTAGAAAATATACTTCTTGGGTGGATTGATTCATGGTCAGGTTGAAGGCAGGGTGAAGTTGCTGAAAGCCTGGTGAAATTTCTCCAGTGCTTCTTTCCCCTGTATCCAGATGATAAAAATGTCATGTACAAGAGGCAGCTGAGGAAGTGCTGTTCTAAGTCAGCCATGAAAATGTTGGCATATTGTGGAGGGGGAGAATTCTTCCTTTCCTTCCAGCTTAGGTTTATTTTTGACAGCCTGTCAAAAATAAAGGACTCAGTGGAAACATACATGTATTCATAACCTAGTCAGGTTCATCTTGGTTATCCTTGACCATTCTGGATGATCATTTCCAAAAAATATTTTTCAACAGAAATGCTTGAGTGGAGAGGAGACTTCTTTGTATCTTGTCCTAGTTGCTGCATTAGGTTTTTAATTTGACATTTAAATGCAACCATATTGTGTTTGTTTTGTAGAATGTCAGTCAAATGTTGGTTCTTGGCCAGAGAAGCGAAAAAGGGCATGAACCACTGAGGGGAGGGCTTGCAAGACTGAGGAGAAATGTCAGGCGTTAATTTCCCTTCTTGCTCAACGGATTAACGTGCATGTTGGTACTAAATACAGACTTTCAGAAAGCTGCATAGCCAAATGAATTGGATATCAAGAACGGAATAGATTTTTTAAAAAAAATATATTGCTTAATCTTTGAACTTTTTCTGGCTTATCAACCCAACATAAACCCTAGCCCATATAAAATAGGAAATACAGGCTAATTGTCAGGCCCATTCATTACTTATTTAAAGCCCTTTGTGGGACTTCCAGATATCCACCGCTTGTCCTTTTCCTTTATGGGAAGGCCTAAGGCTAATCAAAAGTGTAGGTGGAAACAGGAGAACATCTGCATTGGTTCTCTTCTCCTTGGCACCAGTTTAGGAGCACCAATTTTTCCACTCTGTAGCTAGTCAGCCAAGTTTCATGGCCTACTTTTGTAAGACATTCCTTTTCTGATGTAAATGGCTGGAAGTGAAACTCTGGTGTTGTTGCTTCCATCAGTTCAGGCTTTGGGGATGGGAAGAGCAGAGGAAAAATGGAAGGAGCATTATCAGAATGGCAGTGGTGCAGAGAGAAGAAAAGATTTAACAGTGGGTTAAAAAGGAAGCATTGAATTAAAATTTCTCTTACATAAAATTCAGAAAATGATTGATTAATTTCAGTTTATGAAAATGAGTGATTCTTTATCATGTTAGCAGTAGTCAGATACCACTATCTGATGTGTGATACATCACAGGCGAAAGGTCTGGATCCTATAAGGGGTTGTTCTCCCATCTATACATTTGGAGATAATATGCTCAGTATAAGATCAACATAGTTAATGGGTCACAATATGGATCCTGAATTTTATGTTTAGTTAATGATATAGCTGAAAATGTCCAAATGCAATTTATAGAGGCTTAATTCTTTGGATTGGATCCAAACATGTCCTTCCATTAGCAGGAGAGCACTCTTAGAACCAACCCTGTATTTTCTAATAGCCAAGACAGTGATGGCATGGCATAGGAAAACAAGAAGGCCTTTTATAAAGATGAATGAGTAGGTGATGTCTGCAGCATGTTGACAATAGCAGAAGTTACCTGTCAGGACAAAGTGAGATTTTCCTTGTTTGCCTTTTCACTCATGGAAGCTTTCAATTTACCCTAGTTCTAGTATTCTTGTATTGATTTATGCTGGTAATGTGTTAATGGTAGCAGACTTTTCCTCTATTTTGTTTTTGAATGGCATCTTGTTTACTTACCTGAACTGTCATTTCAAGATGTGTCAGTTGTTTGTGTGCCTCTGATGGCTGTCTTTTAAATGTTAATTTTAATTGTAATGGTGTGTCTTCAAAATCAAAATGCTTTCCCATGGTTAGTACAGCAATGGAAGCTTCTTTTAAGTTAGTGCAAAAAATATAAAATTGGCCTTTAATTGGACTTGTACCTCATTAAGTAAATGACAAACTCTTCTTGATGTGGAAACATCTTTAAATGTTCATTTTATTGTGAACTAAAATTCCTGCTTCCCGGTTAGCCTTTGAGAAATCCATGCATATGATGTATGATGTGATTTTTGTGAAATGGTTGCTTTGTTTAAAAGTTGGCTTTCATCATCAAATGAAACAATTCCTGAATAATAACTTCTTCCATGGAAGAATCATTTTTGCACTTAAATAGTAAAACCCCATATAGACTTGTATTATGATGAAGCAGGTTTAATAGATGCAAAACGTTTGTACTGTGGGAGAAGCTTAATATGGCTAAAAACTAACTTTTATCTAGGTGAATCCGTGTCTGTAATTAAGCACACAGACCCCGTGCCTGATCCTCGTGCGGTGAATCAAGACAAGAAGAACATGCTCTTTTCTGTAAGTAAATAATTAAACACGTGTTCTGTTTGTGTGCGCACATTGTTCAGAGAGTAGTCTGTAACTTTGACTTCCTTCCTTGTGGAGTTAAATTAGCCTTCACCCATTTTATTTAGGGGAACTGATGTAGAAAATGTTTCCAGTATCTTGTTATATAAATGGTTACATTTTAAAGGAATTAAATGAGCAAAGTTGAAGTAGACATAGTTTTCATAGAACCATTCATACAAAGTAGGAGCTCTCCGGTGTGAGAGGTGATAGGCCAATTAAAGTAAAGTCCATCTTTGAAGGTTGATGGATTACCTAAAATACTTCTGGGTATACCCAGCCACTTTCACTACTCTCTGTGTCTGTTAAAAGTTGTTGCAATGGTAGTGCTGAGATGCTGGGGTCCACGATTCATCCAGGTACTCCAAAGAGTTGAAGACAGTTAAAGCAGCAGGGTCAAGTGAACATATGAAGCTGCATTGCATGGAGTCAAACCACTGAACCCTCCAGCTCGCTCTTGTCTTCTGGGGCTGTGAGCAGCTCTTCAGACCAAAATATTGCTCACCCTACTACATGACATTTGTTTTAACTGGAGATCTGGGAGCTGAGCTTAGGGCCTTGTATATGCATGTGCAAGACACAGTGGCTCACACTGTGGCTCACACAGTGTAAACAGTGGGGGGAAGCATGGGTTCAAGCCCATTTGCACGTCTGTTCTGTGGTTCTAATAGTGGCGATGTCTTACGCTGCTGTCACTTTTGCATCTGCCCAAGATCTGTCGATGTAACCTAATAGCTTATTTCTTTGTTTCCTGATTTCATCCGTTTTCTTTTAACCTCTTGATGTAGGGTACAAACATTTCTGCAGGCAAAGCCATGGGTGTGGTTGTGGCAACAGGGGTAAACACTGAAATTGGCAAAATACGTGATGAAATGGTGGCTACTGAGCAAGAGAGGACGCCACTTCAGCAGAAGTTGGATGAGTTTGGGGAGCAGCTGTCAAAGGTCATCTCGCTTATATGCATTGCTGTGTGGATAATCAACATTGGTCACTTCAATGATCCTGTCCATGGTGGCTCTTGGATTCGAGGTGCCATCTACTACTTCAAAATTGCCGTTGCATTGGCTGTGGCTGCAATCCCTGAAGGTCTGCCCGCTGTCATTACCACCTGTTTGGCTCTGGGAACTCGCCGAATGGCCAAAAAAAATGCAATCGTTCGAAGCCTGCCATCTGTGGAAACTCTGGGCTGCACTTCTGTCATTTGCTCGGACAAGACCGGCACTCTTACCACCAACCAGATGTCTGTTTGCAGGGTAAGGTTCATATAATCTGTGTTTTAACACTTGTGTTCTAGAATGTATTTCAGAGCTGCAGATTTAGTCAACTTCAGTGTTTGGCTTCATCGTTCAGTGTTTTATAGAGACTTATCTACAGCAAGTAATACCTAGATTTGATCAAGAGGAGAAAGTGGCCTTTTTCTGTAGATGACATACTACACGCCACACAAAGAACAGCATATAAGACAGTGACTTTTGTCCCTCAGTCCTAGGCTCAACTTGGGAGAATAAAGAGTGCCTTTAGGACCCCTTTTTCTGACCAAAAGCAATCCAGGAATAATGTAAAAGTGCTGGAGAAATGGGAGCTTTTTCCAGTAGACAGAAGTGTCCATACTAGGTCCCCTAGAAATTATTCTTGTTACGGGCAACCAGTGAATTCACATATAAGCCTGACAGAAAAGGCTGTAGAATAAGAGTGCCGTTTCAGCCTTTTCCAAAATGCTCTGAAGTTTTTGGCACAATTCAATATTAAAGTGCCTTCAGATAACATTAGAGAATAAGACTGAGTTCAATTTTGATAGATATGGAAACTGGAGTAGCCATGCCCATGAGTATATAAAACAAGGTCCTCCTGTTTTGTCAAGGTCTGGGTACCTTCTAATATATTTGACAGCATTAGTGTTTCCAGGCTGGATTATATATGGAAGGCCCAGATTTAAAATCAGATGCATTATCTGAGATTGAAATAAGCAGAGTTCTGATTGGACTCCCAAGGTCACCTTTAACGCACAACACTTTGTTCTGAGTAGAGCGGCCGGCTTTGTTTCTCTTCCTTGAGAAAGCTATTTTGAATGCTAATTGATTTAGGTATTGTAGCATTCTTTAACAATTAAGCCAGACTCTTCACTTTCAGTCTGCTGTGCCTCACTTGTGCTTGAAATTCTGAACAGGCGTTTAATGGGAGCACAAAGTGAGACACTGAATTTAAATTAAAGGACTTTTTTGAAAGGTAATTATCTGATGGTCTAAATGGGCTGAAGCATTACATTGTACTGCATGGCCTTACATAATTTTCTTCAGAGTTACTGGATCAGAGTAGAATTTCAAATGAGTAATAAAGATGTCAATCTGTGTATCTACTTTTTTAAAAAATGCTCTGGTCTGTGCGTCTGTTTAAAACAACTATTTCCCCCCTTTTCTAATTTTCTGTTCATCAGTTTGTATTGGTCCCTGGTCTGCTCTACTGTTTCTGCCTTTGGGACACAAAGCAGTTGCTCATCTGTATTCTGAAGAAGCTTACTTGCAGGGGTATTACATAACTGCCGTCTCTTAAAGAAATAGATGCCAAAAAGCAGAAAGATTCCTCATCACAGGAATGTCCCAGGTCCTTCTTTTGAAGAGAGTCTCTTACACTGCAACATTGAACTGTTCTTTTCTTTGCATTTTTCTAGACTACAAGAGGGTACTTCTAATCCCATCCCTTATGGAGTGGTAGTGGGGCTGATTTTTGTTAGCGTCAGGTTCGTTAAGTAATGCAGAGAGGCTTTGGTTGCATATTTTTGGAAGGATGCCATAGCACGTAAAAGCAGTAAAGCAGCATTTGCCTGTATACAAGTAGAGACTGTCTCTTTAGGAAGCTTTTACAGAAGTAATCCTACGGGATAATTTTCTGCATTGTGGTCTGTTGCCAAACTGTAGCTAATCCAAGCTGATGTGAATTTTTAAATCCATGAAAATTGCAAAGAGCAAGTCTTAAATGAGGCTCGCTGCAGCCCTTTGAATGTTGCAAGTTCATATAAGTTTTCCCTCAGTAGGGGTATGTGCATATGCACAGTTTGGTGTAGTGGGTAAGAGTGCGGGACTCTAATCTGGAGAACCGGGTTTGATTCCCCACTCCTCCACTTGAAGCCAGCTGGGTGACCTTGGGCTAGTCACAGTTCTCTGGAGCTCTCTCAGCCTCACCCACCTCACAGGGTGTTTTGTTGTGGGGATAATAGTAACATACTTGGTAAACCGCTCTGAGTGGGTGTTAAGTCATCCTGAAGGGCGGTATATAAATCGAATGTTATTATAATATATGTGCAAGATGTAGCACCTTAAAAACCAATTAGATTTCCAGGGTATGAGCTTTTGAGAGTCAGGGGAGGTCTGTACCAACTTACGTACCAGCTGACAAAGGGAGCTTGAAAGCTCATACCCTGGAAATCTAGTTCATCTTTAAGGTGCTGTTGGGTCTGAATCTTGCTCTTCAACTACAGACCAACACGGCTGCCCACCTGAAACTGCCTTCATATATGTGTGTGTGTGTGTGTGTGTGTGTGTGTGTTCTGCCTTGGCCTTGGGTTCGGTTTGCATTTCCCAAGTTGGGCATAGTCTTCTGTCCAGTGAGCTCACTGAATTCTCAGCCAGTCTCTTCTTTCTGCTTCTCTTGGGCTTGAGCTATGCTACTCCCTCTCTGGGGAAGTGTCCTTTCCATCTTCTCAAGAATACTCCATTCCCCAGCCAAAACTCATCTTCATTGCCTTGTGACTCTCTTATATCTCATACTCCCTCAGTTCCTGACCACTCTTTCCTGTCTTGTATGTCTAGGCATCCATTTGAGATCTTTGCTTGATCTCCCCCCCCCACAAAAAAGCAACCTGACCCCCTCCCCCCAAAAAACCTTGAAGGATAACATAAACCTAAAATAATATACTGTTGTGGCTTAGTGCTTCTGCACAACATTGTTATTCCAAGAACGAAACTAGGAACTTGTATTGAATGGCTTTTGTTTATTTATTTATTCCCTGCCTTTCTCTCCAATGAGGACCCAGTGTGGCTTCCATAATCCTCCTCTCCTGCATTTTATCCCCACAACAACCTTGTGAGTTAGGTTAGACTGAGTGTGTGCCCAAGGTCACCCAGCATGCTTCTATGGCAGAGTGGAGATTAAATCTGGTTCTCCCAGAAGCTAGTCCAGCACTCTAACCACTACATTATACTGGTTCTCTTTGTTAAGAGCTGTCTAGTGGCTTCATGTTGTTTCATGTAAGTCCTAGAACTGCTTATGTTTTGTTTCAGCAATTCTTCAACCTCATATTGGATCCTTGCTAATACTATGTCTTTAATAGACTTGTATTTATTTACCCCAGGACATTGTTTATGGAAATGTTCTTGACACTGTATGGAAATGCCTGCCCTTGTCCTTGCCACTGATTGTACTAATCTCACGCTATGTAATCTGTCTTTGAGTCTCAGTGAGAAAGGTGGAATATAAATGACAGACAGACAGATATAAGAGTTGTATAGACCAGGGGTCTGAAGGAATGATTGAATAGGAAGGTCATGACTGGAGGCTATGAGGGAAAGGTGTATATAATCTTGCCTCACACAGAAGCTTTATCACATGAATTGAAATATTGCACTCAGTGCTGAACATATTTTTCCTATATATCTCCATAGCTGTGAGGACTAAAATTGGGGGCTTAAAATTCTGTTTTTTGTATTTTATTTTAAATACTCAAAGGTAGGATATGCGATGCTATATACTCTTGGGGTACTAACTCCCCATTTGTCTGATAGCAGCTATGATAATACAGTTAATGGGGGATAAACAGATTCTAAAGCAGTCGTGTGGATTTACAATACAGAATATTGCCTTCCTGGTTAAAGGTATTCATCAACTCAGTTTCTGTAGGCAGTACTTAAGCATCAGTCGTGGTAATCATTGTGTCTGTCTTCTAAACTGCACAAGCAGAAGAGATGTGACAAACCACTCATGAACAGACATGTTGGTCAAGCAGGTGGGGTGAGTTGTCACAAGATAGAAAGAAGGACTTGTTGGTGGTCTTTCATTTAGTCAGATAATCCTGAGTTGGCAACTCCATGATGGCCACTTTGTCTCTTTATGGCTGATATGAGGAGCTTCAGTCCTTGATATTGACCTATATAAAACTTGTTGCACTCATGTCTGACACAATGTATGAATTCTAAGTTGCTTCAGCTGGATAACTGTAGACTTGTTTTTCTTACAGATGTTCGTTGTGGACAGAGTGGAAGGCGATAGCTGTTCTTTGAATGAATTTACAGTGTCTGGCTCAACATATGCTCCTATGGGAGAAGTGTAAGAGGTTTTTTCTTGCTAACAATCTGCCAGATGATCCATTTACAGGTCTGGCTGCACGCACAGCAGAACACAAGCTTAGAATTTTAATGGTCTGAAAATAAGTTTGATGCTACAAATTAGGACTGAAAGGCATCTTCTTGAATTGTGTATAAATTTTAAATTGATGATGTGTGGGGATGGAGTTGGTCGCTGTGGACAACTGAAGCTTTCCACAAACAGTTGATGTCTGGAAGAATGACTGGTCTAAGCAAGTATAACTGTGTACTTTAAAATCTTATTTAGAGATCTAATCATAATTGAAATCCCAGGCGCTCTCAAAACAAGCCAGCATGTTGTAGAATAAGTTTCATATGTTCTAGTGTACATACTTTATGGGTATTGGTATGCAGGGCCATGGCTGAGTGGGAGAGCATCTGCTTGCCATGCAGAAGGTCCCCGTTCAATCTCCAGCATCTCCAGATAAAAAGACCAGGCAGTAGACAAACTTCTGCCTGAGACCCTGGAGATCTGCTGCCAGATCTGACCTTGGTGGACCAATGATCTGGTTCAGTACAAGGCGGATCCATGTGTCCTATCCTTTCTGGGAAATGAGAATTATCACACATTGTGATTCCTGATTTTTCCTAAATTATTTACAATTTGCTAATTACCCCTTTTGTACATCTGCAAATGATTTTACGTGGCAGTATTCTCCCTGCATAAAGAAATGATTTGCATCTGAGAGTGGTGCCTTTTCAAATCTGTATGATTTCAGAGAGTGGAACAGATGGTTAATGTGCAAGCTAACTAGTGCAAAAGTCCTGTTGGTTTCAGGTACATAGAGTTGTTGAGAAGGGAGATGCTCCACGAGATGCTTCAGCAAAATCTCAAATAATCTATTTAGGGGTGAGGTGGGATCCTAAATAGTAATAACTTTAGATTTTGGGAGGTAGGTCTCTGGGTACTTTTGTGAATGGATTCTATCAAGGACCCTTCTGAAGTTTGCTTGCTCATCCTTCTGTGTTTAGTAGCAATCTAGGCTGACCCTGAGCAACATTCTCATGAGACAAAGGTGAAAGTATTCATACTGGCTCCATTGGCCACAATTCTTTCTGCATTTGTTGGGGCAAGAAGGCATTCTTCAGACAGCCTCAAAGCAGCATAGCTGTGAAAGGACTACTAAATATAATAATAGTCTTCATTGACCTGGAGAATAGCCTTCTTATGCTATAAGGCTGCACAACACAATCGGTGTTCATTTAAATGCTTACGATTTTTTTTAAAAAGGCACCATGCATTGTTTGTGTTGGTGGAAACTGTGTATCCTAAGCCAGGCCATTAAATATGTTTTTGGGACTCAAGGTATAAGGGATGTGAATATGAAAAGTTAGCAGTTGCTGAGTGTGTGCCCTGTTAGCTGCCAGCAAGTAAACTCTGATGTCACATGAGCAGCTGGAATGAAAGCCTCACAGTCCATTTGTTTCTGACAGGCATAAAGATGACAAACTTGTCAGATGCTCTCAGTATGACGGCCTTATAGAACTGGCAACTATTTGTGCTCTCTGCAACGATTCTTCTCTGGATTTCAATGAGGTGAGTCTATTGCATTCCAATACAAGAGCAAGAGAGCAAACAAAATGGTTACTGTTTACATTGGCCAGTATGCTGAATGCTTTCTGTGCAGTCAGCAATATGGCTAGTAAAGGAAAACACCACTCCTGCTTCTCAAGGGTTATCTCTCTTTTTTTAAAGGAATTCTGCTTAAGTTGCCAGTTGATGGCAAAGAAAGCAGCTTACAAATGTACTGATGAAATCTTGCGTTTCTATTGTATTGCAGTTAAGTGGTTAGGAGATAGGTGAAGGCTAAGGAGAGATTGGTAAAAAAAAGTGGAGGAAAAGAGAACACAATGTGTGAAAGAGAATGATTCTGTTGGGTAGAGGTTATTAGTGGGGTTGAAAAGAGGTGAATTGATACACGTTCCTTGCATTCAAAAAACAAGGTGATAGAGTGATAGAAATAGGAGTGAATAAGTAGCAAAAGGGCCCAGGAGAAAAATCTTGAGCAGCAAGGGGTTGAAGTTAAACTGATCCACTTACACTTTCACGGAATACACATGAGCAGATGTATGGTTCAGATGTTGCTGGAGCCTGCTGTTTGCAAACAAGGCTCAAAGTGTAGCAGACTGGAAATGTCAAGATAATATTTTTAAAAGATGTGGCTGTTGGAAAGCAAAGATTAGTACAAAACTATATTAAGGAGAACGTACCATTTCTGCGTTACCATGTTTTGTTTATGCTAAATGATTTTGTGGTCACGTGTTTTACCATGTCCTTCACAGATGTGATGATTGGTCAGTCTGTGATTATAGTAATATGTTTTGATTTTGAATGAAGGCTAAGGGAGTGTATGAGAAAGTTGGAGAAGCAACAGAGACTGCCCTCACTTGTCTGGTTGAGAAGATGAACGTATTCGACACAGAATTGAAAGGATTGTCCAGAATTGAACGAGCAAATGCTTGCAATTCGGTCAGTAGTTCAACTGTGATGCACACCCAAAAAAACCATTAAATCTCTTTTTGTGCAAGCTCATTGCAGTGCAATTCTGGTATTTCTCCTTTTCCCCTTCCAGGTGATAAAGCAACTCATGAAGAAAGAATTCACTCTTGAATTCTCAAGAGATAGAAAGTCGATGTCTGTTTACTGTTCTCCTAACAAGCCCAGTCGGACAGCCATGAGCAAGATGTTCATTAAGGTAAGCATGCTTACAGGGGTATTCTTCTGTAATTAGCTAAAAGGCAGCATGGCTCTTGAAGTTTTGCCAAAATAAAATTGCAGCACAGTCCCCCCCCCCCCAAAATTCATGTTCAGTATTTCAGCTCCTGGAGAGAGAGAGCTGCTTTACATGTGCTCTTAATGGTTCTGTGGCAGGAAGGCAAATGAGTCAACTTGATTCTCACTAGTGAGGCTAATTGTTTTCTACATTATATTCCTACAGGGTGCTCCCGAAGGTGTGATCGACAGGTGTACACACATCCGGGTTGGAAGCACTAAAGTGCAATTGACACAAGGTATTAAGCAGAAGATTTTGACTGTCATTCGAGAGTGGGGCACGGGCAGAGACACTCTGCGATGTCTAGCTCTGGCAACACATGACAATCCACCTAGGAGGGATGAAATGAACCTGGAGGATTCTGCAAACTTCATTAATTATGAGGTTAGTTTAGTGTAAGGTTTTTGTTTGGTTTTTGTTATCTCTGTGCCTGCATAGCAGCAGTCCCCTCCATTGAGAGAATAGTTGTGCCTCAAGGGGGATGGGTAAAAACCTTTCTCATTAGGCAGCCTGGATGGTGTTTCATCCTTTGACCCAAGTGCTCCTGGTTCAAGTCTATCTAATCATTGACTTAATGGGCTTATCTAGGGCAGTGCAGTCTCTCTGCCTTCCTTTGCTATCTGTAAAATGGGAACAGTGCTGATCAACATCCTTCACCTGACTATAACAGAGGTGCTAATGTGTTTTACTGTACCTTTACGTGTTTTTAACACTATAGCTTTATTGTTTATTTTTCATGTTTTACTTGCATGTTTTAATTACTTGAGAGTTTTATTTGATGGCCTTTGGCCATGTGCAATAAACATTCTGATTCTGATTAATATCATCACAGTACTGTTGTGAAGATGACTGCTATATAAGTATTACTACTGTGGTATAAAATTGCAAAACTGTTCTGTTGCACAAAGAGAAAACATGCTACATGGTGACTTTGGAAACCCTGACTTGACTTGCCATTCTTATTTTAGACCAATTTGACCTTCATTGGGTGTGTGGGGATGCTGGATCCCCCTAGAATTGAAGTGGCTTCATCCATAAAACTATGCAGGCAAGCTGGCATTCGTGTGATCATGATAACCGGAGACAACAAGGGGACTGCAGTGGCCATCTGTCGTCGCATTGGCATCTTTGGGGAAGATGAGGATGTCACCACGAAAGCCTTCACTGGCCGTGAATTTGACGAACTCTCCCCAGCAGCCCAGAGAGATGCTTGCCTAAATGCCCGCTGTTTTGCCCGTGTGGAACCTTCCCATAAATCTAAAATTGTCGAGTTCCTGCAGTCTTTTGATGAGATAACAGCTATGGTGAGTGTGTTGGAGACCAGTGGCAGGTGGCAGCTTCTTGCATGAAGAAAAATGTATGCTAGTGGGGGGGGGGAGTTAGGTACTTGATTTTTATTGGGGGTTAAATCCAGGAGGTTAAATTATGAAGATATAGAAGAGGCAGATTGCATAAATTACTGCTGGGGGTATGAGGGTGCTCAGTTCTTGGTTGATAGAAACAGGGTTCAGTTTGTAACTTGCTCGTATGTTCTAGGCTTTAATCCTGGGAAGGAGAAGTAAGCATGTCCATGAACATACATAGAGTTCCTTCCCCAACCAGCCCCATAAATCTAATTCTGGGGAGCTGTGGATCAGGCAGAGTTAAATTTGGGCAACAACATGGGTCCATTGTGTCATCTTCCAAATTTTGTGTTTCAGACTGGCGATGGTGTGAATGATGCCCCAGCCCTGAAGAAAGCAGAGATTGGAATTGCAATGGGGTCTGGGACTGCGGTAGCAAAGACAGCTTCAGAAATGGTGCTGGCAGATGACAATTTCTCAACTATCGTAGCTGCTGTGGAAGAGGGTCGTGCAATTTACAATAACATGAAACAGTTCATTCGCTACCTCATCTCATCAAATGTTGGGGAGGTTGTATGGTAGGTGCAGCAAGTGTTTGCAGTTCTTTTGAGGAATGGGCAAGTGAACTTGCTCTCCTAGATGGAATACTAGGGGTGGGATGGGACAAATCCAGTCCAAAGAAGGTAATCAAATGGCGAGAAGCCTGCCTGTCAGGATGTGTTCAGGAGGCCCGGGGAGTGCTCTGACAGAGCTTGGCCTTTGGTTTGTGTCCTTGATAGGATTTTTCTGACCAGGATCTTGGTTATCTCAAAACCAGAAAGCTTTTAAGCACAAATAAGGGTAGTTATTTCACTATTTTGTATATTTAAGGGGGGGTGTCATAAAGCTTCCCACCTTGACAGATACAGCACTGAAGCTCTTTTCCATAGGCAACTTGTATCTGGGTCACCAAATGTCAGTGCTAACAGCTGTATGGCTGCTGCTAATTTGTCTCAAAGGACTGTAACCTGTCTTGGGGTAGGTTGTGGCAGACTGCAGTAGATGGGTACATGGAAAACGAGAAACAGGCCTGTGATGAGCAGTATTAGGTGTGGTTGTATTACAGTTAAACTATGGAGTAGTAGGTCAGAGGTTAATCCTGTGTACCTTTTATTTTTTTTGGTAGTATCTTCCTGACTGCTGCTCTGGGTTTCCCTGAAGCTTTAATCCCCGTCCAGCTGTTGTGGGTAAACCTTGTGACTGATGGTCTCCCTGCCACGGCCCTGGGATTCAACCCCCCTGATCTGGACATCATGGACAAACCTCCTCGCAATCCTAAAGAGCCCCTGATCTCTGGCTGGCTCTTTTTCCGTTATTTGGCAATTGGATGTGAGTATTCGCTGAGTATTCACAGAGCTAAGGACTCTGTAGATCCTTAGGTAGATCAGAGCAGCTGCCATTCTTTCCTCCCCTTCCGTTGCTGTCCTTTTCTTGTCCTCTTGGCTTTAAAAGCATCACAAAATCTGCCCAGTTGAGGGAGGGTTCATGTCATGAGACGACGTTGCAGTTTGGTTGCATGCTGGAAGTTAGTTAAAAGATACATTCTTGTGTACAATTGTACATACTTTTTCTAGTTGCTAATCTAGCCAGTTTTGAGACTACTTCTACTATGGTTCTGCAGTGGTGCTGCATAAGTTGAGTTGCCTAAACTTTTTTCCCAAACCAGCAGTGCCTTGGCTATTTGATTGCCTGACCCACTAAGAATTACCGTAGGCTAAAAAAAAAAAAAGCACACTTTGTGTTAAGACAGTTGTGGATTTGCGGGGGTGGAGGTTTACATTTGTTACATAAAAAGCGCACACCTCTTTCACTGTGTGCAGGCACAGCTTTTTTTTTTTAAATCAGATGTATTCTTGGGAAGAATCTAGTGGCAGTGAATTGGGCATCAAGATCTAAGCATGGATACTCTAATTACAGGAAATGGGCAAAGGTTA
This sequence comes from Eublepharis macularius, assembly GCF_028583425.1. Taxonomy (NCBI): domain Eukaryota; kingdom Metazoa; phylum Chordata; class Lepidosauria; order Squamata; family Eublepharidae; genus Eublepharis; species Eublepharis macularius. The sequence continues at coordinate 69,284,564 of NC_072802.1, read as the reverse complement.
CACAGTAACCCCATTGTATGGAGGCGAGAGTTCAGGTGAGGTCAGCTAGCAGCACAGATGCTTCATTACTCAGTCCACTAAGTTACTTGTCCTTTTTTTTTCTTCCTTGAAGGCTACGTTGGTGCTGCTACAGTGGGGGCTGCTGCCTGGTGGTTTATTGCTGCTGATGGTGGCCCAAGAATTACCTTCTACCAGCTGGTATTATTTCCTTTTCAATTTTTCAGAAATAGAAACACTGATTGCTAGAGTTTCAGAGCAAAGCTTACTTTTTCAGAGAGCAGCCAACTTAGCTTTATTGTTTTTGCGAAATACAGAGATCTCATAATGGCTTGTTAAGAGACCACCAGTTTTTATCTGTGACAAGACAGAGTATATGTGACTAACCTGATTTCTTTTTAGTGGTTGCTTTAGCCATTTTTTATCCAATGTTAGCACAAAATAATTTTTATGAAAAAGACAGGGTATCGTTAGATTAACTTGTGTATTGCATCTTCCAGAGCCATTTCCTGCAGTGCAAAGATGAAAACCCAGATTTTGAAGGTGTTGACTGTGTGGTCTTTGAATCTCCCTATCCTATGACAATGGCTCTTTCTGTCTTGGTCACTATTGAGATGTGCAATGCCCTCAACAGGTGAGTGTGTGTAAAATGGAAAGCTAAGGAATTTCCTTTCCTTCCTTTACATCTGCCTTTTTTGTGTGCAGATGTTCTCTATTTCATACCATATTCACATGGCAAAATTCAGTGTTTCTCTATGCAGAACTTGGATTATCTTTTTTAAAAGAGGGTACAAAATAGAAAAGGGAAGCGGGATGAAAAAGAGAAGAGAAAAAAATCTGCCTTGATTGCTTTCAGACTCTATGCACCATTGGAGCAGCAATGGGAGTACAGAAAGCAGAAAATCCTAACGTTAGAATTTACTCATGATGGGCAATTATGGAATTTGCCTTCATTTCTGAAATCCTGAGTTTGGCAGATCTTAAGATGGAGTTTATGGAATTCAAAGATGCCTTTAAAGGACTTTTAAGTTGGAGGAAAGGTCTGAAATTGGTGGAACTATGGAATGGATAAAACCGGCGCACCTTTTGATTACCTGTGGCTGAAAAGAAATATCCATCTTGCACTTGCCTTGAATGCCCCAAAGGCATCTGCTTGGCCACTGCCAAAGATGAGGTGAAAAGTTAGGTAGATTGATAGCCTAAGTAGCAGGGAAACTGTGTTAGCTTTTTGGGAAAGTGGAATGGAGAGAGACACCCAAGAGCACATAGAGAGCAGGAGAGAAGGACTGAATATCATCCACGTGCTCACACCTTGCTTCCTCTGCAGTGGTCAAGCAGGATCTGGGCCATTTCCATTGGCAACCAGGCAAAGGGAGACTCCACCCTTAGAAATGAACATCCAGCACTGCAGAATTCTGCTCAGCAGCTTTGCTTTCAGGGGTGTGGTCGCCACTGTGGTCTTGCCATTTGCCCACTGAAGAAAAAGAAGGAAAGTGAATACTGGGGTTGGGGGGGTGAGAAGGACTCAATCTCTTACACACCCTAGTGTTGTCCTTGTCCATCACAATTGAGTTACATTATTTTAATCATTGTTTAAGTTGGGAGGGGCTGTAAAGGGCCTTGATGGCCGTTAAGTTTGAAAGGCAGTTTGTAAATAACAACATAAAAACTATAGTACAGTGTGCAGTGTATAGTATAGTGGCAGTGTGCATATTGCAAGGGGTGTATTGAGTCTGTACCTGTATTTGATATTAATGGGCCTTGGCCTCTGCATGGAACAAAATTTGATTCCTCAAGCTGCTGTTCTAAGCCATGGAGACTGCATTTCAGCCTCTGTGGTCCCAGTAGCACTGCGATATTTTCAGTTTACAAGGTTGTTGCACCTTGGTGCTTAATACTCTGTGGTCACTGGGCTATGACCACAAGGGCTCTTGATGAAGAAAGGTAGCACTTCAGGCATTTGGTGATGTATGTGGAATTGTTGGACTGGCCAGTATATCCCTTGTTCTGTTGCTTCTTTGTGTTAATTGCCCCTCACCACATCCTGATCATAGTGTTTTTCTCAAAGTACCTCTTGTTCATATGCACAATATCATGGCCATTAGGACTGGAATATCCAGAAGAAGCTTTGCTGAGGAATTTTAAAAAATAGAAATCAGAACTAGAGCATCAGAAACTCTGTGGTCTAGTTGGAGATGAGAGCTGGTAGAGTGTGGAGGCTGAGAATGGGATGTCTTGAGGTGAGAAGTCCCAACTTAAAATCTTAGCTCAGCCATGGGTTCATTCAAGTGGCCTAAACAAGCTACTTTTCACAATCTGTGTCCCATCTGCAATAAATGGATGACTACTGACATGCCTTACAGGATTGTTTGGAAAAGCACTATATAAATGTTTATGTGTTATTAGATGTACAACTGGTCTAGTGTTGGTTGCCTGTCATGAAACCGAGCATTAGGGAACTCTGAAGCATGATGCCTCCATTGTTTCTTGCAGCCTGTCGGAGAACCAATCCTTGTTACGGATGCCTCCTTGGGAGAATGTCTGGCTGCTGGGTTCCATTTGCTTGTCCATGTCTCTTCATTTCCTCATCCTTTATGTGGAGCCACTTCCAGTAAGTTTGCAAAGCACAGGTCTTGGGGCAAATCATAGAGTTGGAAGGGGCCATACAGACCATCTAGTCCAACCCCCTGCCCAGTGCAGGATCAGCCTAAAGCATCTCTGACAAGTATTCATCCAGCCTAATCTTGTCAGACTTTCTTATCCACCTCCATGGCTCTGCCTAGCCACCTTGCTCTGTTATACAAAGGCTTTAATAGTTGCTTTTTCTCTTCTGTTTCCCAGCTGATCTTCCAAATCACACCTCTGAATCTGACCCAGTGGCTGATGGTTTTGAAAATCTCACTACCTGTCATTCTGCTGGATGAGACACTTAAATTTGTGGCGCGTAACTACTTAGAACCTGGTAAAGAGAGTCTGCCTCCTGCCACCAAACCGCGTCCTCTGTCTGCATGCACTGAAGGGATTTCCTGGCCGTTTGTACTCATTACCTTGCCCTTGGTTATCTGGCTGTATAGCACAGACACTAACTTTAGTGACATGTTCTTGTCTTGACCTGAAGTGATAACAGTTTGACAAAGATGTTTAACTTAATCAATTTTTTTATTGTTTAAAGCAATTGTCTTATTCTGCTGAATTTTCACATGAACATATTTGCCGGTGACTGAGGTTTCATATTCCTAGATTTTTGGGTTTTCTTTTTTTTCCCTGACTCCAGTAGGGGAGCAGTATTTTTTCCCCTCTTTTATACACGACTAGGGTGTCCATTGACATGTACAGAGAAATTAACACTATTTTATGCAAATATTTTTTGTAGAGGAGAAGCATGTACAGTGTTCTGTTTAATAGTTAACTCATCCTTGTAAAAACAAAAGTGTTTTGCGGGGAGGGGGGGAGTGCCAGTGGACACTATTTAGCAAACTTTGATTGGTAGCAGATTTTAGGGAATGAATGTTTTTGTGTGTCTTTTTTTCTCTCAAACTAAAAGCATGCAGTTGTGTGTGTCTTCTGCATGGTCATCTAAAATTAATTTGTCATTCAGTTGGGCTTTTTCTGCACTGGGCAGAATATATGGCTACCTCAGCGTTATTTCTAGTCCCCCCTCCTCTGTTCTTCTTCCCATCTTCTCCTCCCCTTCCTGTACTTTAGGTTCTTACTTAATTTTGTTTACACCTGTCTTTATGAGAGGTATGTCTATTCTTGCTAGTGCAGAAAATATCATTCCAAGTGCAACCTGTTAATGTTGTATGGTGGTGTTTCTGCCCCCGCATCTCCCCTTAACACAAGTAGAGATTTTTTAAAAAGATTATTTATTTAAATGTCTTATTTTTATTGTAACAGCATAGTTTCACCAGCATTGCCTGTTCTGGGAGGGTGGGGGAGAAGCAGTAGAGGGAGAAGGCGACCTGAATGGACTTCAAGGAAGGAGTAAAAAATAATAATAAAAATTTAATTAAGAGATTTCTATGGCTTTCTTTTCATTAAGCCCTAGGAAATTTAGTTCCTTCTTAATTACCAATTTTCATGTGTCAAACTTTCTGTTCCTTGTTTTTGTTTTTAAATCTGAGCATTTGGTAATGGGACCAGGAAGCAAACAACTCAGATTTGCACAGCTGGAGATCTCAAATGTTTTTTTTGCTTATCCTCTAACTGTCAGTGACACATCTTGGGACATAGTCTGCTGGCCACTTTCTTCTAGTCTGATGTGGAAAAGTAACCAATTTCTCTGTGTGTGTGTGTGTGTGTTTTGTAAAATCTGTAAATACCACATGACCAAATGAACATATTGTATAGAACTATTTTTATTTTTAATGTGGCACTAACCACCGTCATTCTATTAAGATAAATGTTAGCGCATGATGTCGTGTTCTTCCCCTCCAAATTGAGTCCTGTACCAACAATGTGTAAGTTCATTAACATTCCTAACTGTGTGGTGTTTCTCTCCAATGCCTTCCAACATTCATCGACTGAAGTGAGTATTTCTTTTCCATTTCACCATTCCAGTGGTGATGTGCTGTTTTTTTAAAAAAAGCATATGCTGTATACATGTCAAAGAATAAATGCTAATTTTTCCTCCATTCCATGCTGCGTTCTGTCAGATATTCTGCTGTGCTACATTATTATCACCACTCTGCATGCTGTACATCCAGTAGCAAAAGGCCCAAATGACTTGAAGCGCAAGGGCATTTGTGCCTGCAATTTCTTATCCGCTTAATCTTCAGAACTAACCTAGTGGGAGCAGTGCCCTGAGAGGCTCAGAAAATTGTAGCTTTTATTCTAAAATTGCATTCATTCTCCATTAGCAACTGTCAGCATCTCTAAAATGGCTTTGTAGTGGGAGCTTTTCCAGAGCCTTGAGTCATAGATGGTATTCTCCCCCCCTCAAAAGAAATTGGAGGTGCTTGGATACCAGTCCTGTGTTGCTTATCACATAAAGTTGCTTTGGTGGTGTTGGAGTGCTTCCCATTGTGTTCAGAGGTGTCATGAGCTGTGCCAGATATAACAGGCCATAGCTCTTCCCGTGGCTGTATGTTTCTAGGTGATGTGCTCTAACAGGATGATTCCTTGAGTGTTCCTACTGGAGAGTGACTCTAATGTGCTGCAGAGAAGTAGTGGGATGACGGTAGCCCAGCTTAGTGCAGGAAGTCCATGAGGGCAACGTTTTGGCAAACAACAAAGTGTGCTGGCTTCACACATGCTGCTTTCACCCACTAGATCACTCTTGTTTAGGAGGAGGATAGATTAAAGGTTGGCACTGATTAAAGGTTACTGTGACAGGCACTGAGTGAAACACTTGATGAATGTCTGGTAGTGAAATTCAGAAGTTCCTTGACAGGTTGAGTAAAGCCTTTTGAGGAGGCCATCACTGATACAAATCTAAAAGCATTAAGCCATTCTTCAGTCCTACCTACGTGACTTGCAGTGGCTTTCACTCTAGCCTGTTTAACAGAAGAGCAGGAATTAGTGCGGTGCCCAGAGAGGAGGTAGAAATGTAGGTCTGACTCACATGGTATAGCCAGATCTGTGGGCCTCCTGGCCCTAGCCAGAACAGCAACAAAGCTTCTCTGTATCTATTCCATTAGATAGCCACCTACGATCTACCAGATCTCATCATTTCACACAGCAGTCCTTCCACTGAAGAATTAAGCCTGCTTGAGATGTAGGAGAATTATGTGCTGGGCTGGGGAACGTTCAGTGCTGGAATCCTCGCATCTGTCGTCTGGAGTGACAGAGTCCATTCTTTCACCTTAGTCTCCTGCGTTGGTGACCCAGGCCTTTAGAGTCCAATTGCCAGTTCCTCCAACTTTTCCTTGTTTTAAAGAGCAAAGGAGCATCGATGTAAAAATAGATGAAAGACCACCTTGGGGCTGTTTGGACTGTATTTGGCTGGGTAGTTAAACAGCTGCCCTTCCAAACTTGGGGGTTTGAGCCACTCAGCGTTTCCCCTCTGTCACATTTTAGCTTTGCTTTCTTGAATCTAGATCTCTCCAAAGTTCAGAATTTATCTTTCAATGCATGCCAGTTACAGGATTTAGGACTTCGGTTTAATTTCTAACCACCACCTTGCCTTTCTATGCATGTTACTTGCAGTAGCCTTTATTAATCTGGAACCTGTTTTGCCCTAATGGGCTGTGCTGAACCTGGATTAATGGGTGTTACTAGGCTGTGTCCTTTCCTCACATCATACAAAAGTGAACTTCTGAACCATTCCTAGGAATCCGGCTGTTCATACTCCCCCAAGTAAAAGAATCCTGCAGAGATGGGCCGTCAGAGTAAGATCAGGCAGTCGGTATATTAGGGACAAAAGGAGAAAAAACCCTGTATGTCTGTATCTACAAGATGATTACATGCAAAGTGATCCATCCTTCACAAGAGAGGGGGCAGCATGTTTAGATGCTGGTGCTGTGGAGAGGATACTGAAATGGTTCTCTTGGCTCTCCATTCGCCTATCCAGGTCAAGTGGTGTTTTTCCCCCCTCTGGTGGACTTAAATTGTTTCAACAGATGGTGCTGCTCCTGTTGAAGACTGTTATTTCGTTAATGCTAAGCATGCATGCAGTCTGTCTTCCATCTCGCAACACTTTCCAACTGGACCATCCATATTTCTTTCCCTGATAGCTGAGGAGGAAGTATGTACAGCTTTAGAAATGAGAAGCTGCAGCTAAGGAGATAAGCCTTGCTGCGTAGGGTCAGTTCCTACCTTTGCTTGTCAAAGTGGAACTTCTGCCGCATGGATGGGAAAGAGGTGCCTCTTGAGACTAACTTGGAGAGTCACTGCTAATTAGCAGAAAATGCTGGGCTAGATAGCCAGTGGTCTAATGTAGTGCAAAGTAGATATATAGGTCTGTTTTTCAAGCATCTTTCCACCATGCAACCGTTTCCTTTATAGCTCATCCATTGTGAACTGCATTGGAGCAGTTTAAAGTTAAGCTGTTACTAGGCCAGGAGATGAAACAAGATTGTTAAAAAGATTTATGCGAGTGCTACTTCCAGACAGCACTGGGCATTCATATTCCCTGGGGAGTGAATGGGTGTTCTGTTTGGAGACGTTCCCGTTTTGACTTGTGAGATGGCATGACAAGGAACCAACTCACCCACTTTTCCCTTAGCAGACAATCTCATTGGTGACGTACTTGGGCAGTGATCAGTGTTTAAGAATGTGTAGAGTGCTTTTTCCTCTACTTTGAGAGGCTACAGATGGACCGTTTGTATGAGCAATTTGTAAGCCCCACTTGTATATGGAATAAAGGTATTCTGTGTTCAAAGGATAGAGGTAGGATTGCTGAAGAGTATTTTATGAAGAATAAATGTCTACCCTTTGTCTCATTAAAGGTAATTTTAAAAAAATTCCTATGCTAAACTCTTAAAAGATTGAGTGGTGTTTTTTAAATGAAGGGTACCCACGGGGCAAGGTGCCCTAAAATGTGGTGATAAAATGCAGTACAGCAGCTTCTTAGTGTCTTCCATAGACACCACAGATAAGATACACTGATGAACAAAAGGAGAAAAGGCGGGGACGATTACGGGATGGGTGAGGCATAGGTAAAACAACCCAAACTGTCTGTCCTTGCACCTGTCTCGTTGATTTCTTGCACTTCTTAATCATTGTTTCCCTAATCTCTGCTAGTCACATTTTTTTTAAAATTAACATGGTCAGGAACAAGATAACTTTGCAAACTTTAACACAAACTCCCTGGGGGTGGGGAGCCTGAAATTCTACAAAAGCCAGCTAAAAAAAGATCATAATACAAGGCTTGCAGATTGAATTGGTTAAGACCTTTCCTCTAATCCTCTGTGCTACCAATGTTCGCATTTCTGGTGGAAAAGCTTGTCCAGGATAATTCCTTGGTAGCTCTCAGCCTGTGGCACTTCTTTTTCTAAGGGACTTGGTTATTGTATTTTGGGAGACGGAAGGAAAGGCAAGATCCTGTACTACTTACAGTTAGATCTGCTATACTTTTAGTAACTTTCATTAATTGCTTCCCAAACTAGTAATACATCCTTTAAATTGACTCAGTACCTGGAAAATCCAGATAAATGTACTAAAATTTGGTGATAAAATAAGGAATTGAATAACCAAGCAAAGCAGAGCGCTGTTGCCTGGGATAAGCTGATAGATCCAGCCATTTCAGTCAGTTTTCTTGTCTTCTCAGGAAATGCATAGAAGTGGATTAATAAAGCCAGTTTCCCCCCATGTGTGACAGCTTTTGCAGTAACCGACAGAAATTACTAGGCTGTCTGAAGTTTCCTAAGACGTTTTTGGTAGGCTTGGCAAAAGCATGCTGGGCATTTAGAGTTGGTCCATACAGGCAAATACATTGCTTGATGACTCTCTTTAAATGTCTCAACTAGCTAGAATGGTTAGTGCCATGTACAGAACAGACATTTAATGATTTTAGAATTCTATCTTGTGACTTCATACATGAAGACAAGCCAGAAAATGTATTATATGTGAATGTATGTCCAAGCTTCAACTGGTTCCTATGGCAATAGCAAAAAAAATATTCTGGAGGGGAGGAGCTAAGAGCCCAGAAAGGAAAGGTCTAAAGCAACCTGCTGCAGCCATGATACCTTTTAAGGGAATGCATAATCTTATGAACTCTCTTTCCATTCCTTCCTTATGCAACAGCTACCAAATCAAGATGTTTGGCATTTGGTTGGTCTCCAGTCATCAAATCCTCTGACATAAGCTCCCCAGGCTGTTTTAGCCAGGGGGTGGGGGGAGAGTAGAAGATAATGTTGCTTAAATGAGTATTCCTTTGGCTTTTAACTTACTCATGCTTTTCAATTAACCTGTGTTTTCCATGGGAAGATGGGAGGCCAGTAGTCAAACTTAACATTTTCTGCTATCTCTATTGAAGCTTTTAATTTTTAAGTCTTGCTTTTATTAAGTCCTTTGTATCCATCTTTCCAACTAACTTTACCTTTCTCTTTCTCTCTTTCTTTTTTTCCTTTTCAGCAAAACTGGAGTAATCACATAGCCCTAAACAAATTTTGCAGAAACGTAAGATTAATTTTTGTTGTGTGCATGCGTCTTTAGCTACGCATCTACTGAAAACATCTGCATGAGTCTTGTAAATGAAAACGGAAACAAAATTCTTTCCCTAGGGAGGGAGGAAAAAATAGAACTGAAAACTCGTGTTCTGTGAAGGAAGTGTGTGGTGCTCTTACAGCTTCAGTTCATAATACAAAATCTACAAATGTGCAATATAGTTTTTAACTGATAAAAGACCTCTGCAAGGAAGTTTGGGGGTTCTTTGCTGCATGAAGACAACAATCTCCCTAAACTGCTAAGCAAGAATTAAAAGAGTGGTGATCGGCCAAGTTTTACTCTCCTTTTCCATATTTCGTCGTGTAAAACGTCATAGTTGATAAAATGTACAATATTGGACTGTAATGCATGCTTTTCAGTTGTAAGTAGCCAATACTCTCTATTGTATCTTAACATACCACTTAAAACAGCTCTGTACAATATGCAATTCTATTTATACAGATTCATTGACAACGGTACTGTTGTTGAATGTTTAAGAAATTGTTAAAAACTTTCAGTTCCATTACTTCAGCTTTTTTTAAAAAATATCTTGGAGTGTGCAAATAGACTTATTTTGCACTGTAATAATGTAACTTATTTAAATCTAAAGCCGTAGAGACACATTGGTGCAATACACATGTTGTGATATGGTTTATCTTAACAGCAACAAAATCCTAATGATGAACTTAGTTCATAAAACAGCATGTGTGACTTTTTTTTTTTAGAAATTGTAAATAACATTGGTTGTTCTGATTCAATGCTGACAATAATGAGCATCACACCTACCATCCTGGTTTCAGGTAAAATAAACTTATTCTACGATACATAGATGGTGTGTTGTGTGGATCAACTTACTTTTGCAGTTGGTATACGCAAGATCTGGGTTTAAATCCTTCCTTGATTCTTTTGTGTGCTTACTAGCAATCAGATGGCACAGAACAAAGTGGTAGAATTCTGGACTGTGCCGTGTCATACTGTGGGTATGAAGGCATTTTTAATATTCCTCTTGCCATTCAAATAAAATACCTTTTTTTCTAACAAAAACAGATGCATTGCTGCATAAGCTTTTGTGGAATGAAGCCTATATGGAGTAAGAGGGCACCATAGAGAGCCATGCTGTTGCCGGCTCACAGGGGGGCCTGGAGTTGTCCCAGAATTGCAGCTGATCAGTTCTCAAATGGCTGTTTTGGAGGGCAGACTGTATAATTGCATCCTTGATGAGATCCCTCCCCGAACTTCACCCTCCCCAGGAATTTCCCAAGCTGGGGTTGGCCATCTTAGTCGTGGGGTTTTAAGCAAGGAGATCTGGGTTTAAATCCTTCCTCAGCCAGTGACCTTCAAGGCTTGAGATGTGGTGGCTAGCCTGAGTTACTTGACAGGGGTGGTTCTGAGGATAAAAGGAGCCTTGTGTATACTAAACTTCTTGGACAACAGGTGAAGTGAGAAAATGTGGCTGAGGTATGTAGAGAGAGGTATGGGGTTTAGCTGTGTCTGGATATTCAGTGGGCTGTGCAACTAAGATTTTGGCCTCCATGTTATGTGTAGGGTGCAGTTCTGTTCTCAGATGTAAGTCATGTCAATTAGGGTCCGAAGAAACCAATTCTAAAGTTGAGAATTTCAGCGCCAGTTTGTGAGAGGCACTGTCTGTCATTCAAAGCTGCTTCTTGACTCTGGATCCCAGCCACAAACCTCCACGCTTCTTCCTTCTCGATGTGTGTGCTTTGTTGCCTTTTTCACTTTTCTTCTCAATAGGGACCCAGAACAGCTTATATCAATCTCCTTTCCATTTTATCCTCACAACAGCCCTGTGAGATGGGCCAGTCACACACTCAGTCTATCCTAAGGTCACTCAGCCAGCCAGCTTCCATGGCAGAATGGGAATTCAAAGCTGGGCCTCCCAGGTCCTACTCTGACACTCTAAGCACTACCCCACACTAGGTCTCTGTCTTATTCTTGCGTAGAGTTTGCATTAAATGCCATCTTCCTCTCGTCTTGTGTGAGTGTGAATGTGATAGGTCTATTTGGGACTTGGGTAAGAGCATATGAAGTCTTTTTTTTTTTGCATTGTTTATACAAAGTCCCTGAGAAACTTTAGTAAACTATCTTTCTTAACTGGTCTAACTTTTTTTAAAAAATGTATGCATGATATCGCACACAGCATTGCCATGAGTTTAAAGGGGGACCATGAGTCATAAACACTTTTTAGCTAAAAAAGTTATTGATAGAACCAGAGCAAAGATATTTGTTGAAGTCAGCACGGTAAGGGTTGGATTCTCTTTCTTTTTGCTCCACCAACTGGAAAGTTTGGCTTTTTCTACCTTTGCATTGCAATTGGAAAATATCCTGGCCTCTGTTTTGCAGAGTGTTGATTTTGGGCCCCACTCCCAACTCCAGGTCTGATGGCTTTTTTAAAAAAAGTTAAGCATAACTGGTGTGTATATACGATTTTAAATATGTTAAATGTTCATATGGCCCTTTTTGAAAATGGCAAGGAACAGAAGAATCCTTTTAGGCATGTCTACATCTAATTAGTAGACACTCATGAGAAGCTTACAAGGTTATTTTAGGTTTATTGTACCTTAAAGTGATGTCTGAATGCAGCCAGCGCATTTGCAAATACTCACGAGCAACATAACCAGGAGTCCGGACCGGAAAGCAAGAAAAGCCTCATTCCCTGCTATGCTAGCTGTCTGCTTCAGTGGTGTGTGTGTATGTGTGTAACAAGAAATCTGAAAGCTGGACCAATGAATAATCCATTCTACCACCTAATGGTCGTGAAAAGTGAATCAGGTGACAGAACTGACTGCATTGTTCCAGACAGCCGGCGCTTGATCCCAGCTTTTGTTCTTCCCCATTCAAAAGAAAAAAAAACTGCAAATAATAGAACTAGCCCAGGAAGTGGGGGGAAGCTTTGTTGCATTGATTCCCTACTTGCAGGGAATTTTTAACTGAAAGGAGCTTTCCTTCCAATCTAGAGGAATGGCCCATTATGCTCCCTCTTTGCTGCTTTGTTCTGGCTCTGTGAACTAGGCCTTTGATGCGATGGGGCAGGAAGTTCTCAGCCCCCTTCCTCAAGCCTAGCCAAGCAGCAGATATGCCACCAGCAGGGCAGTGCTGTCCCAGCTATAAAGAAACCATTCCTGCCCTCCAGGCCCAAGCATGAGCTCCCCAACAACCACCACAAGAAGCAACTGCCAAAGGTCTGTGTCCCATTACGTGCATATGAAATCTTGACTAGTTGGGTTTATTTTTCTAGAGCTTCAGGTGGGTAGCTGTGTTGGTCTGCAGTAGAAGAGCAAGGCTGACAAGATTTCCAGAGTATGAGCTTTCAAGCAGCAACGCTCCCAAAAGGAAGTCTAGATGGTCTGTGAGGTGCAACTGGACTTTTGCTTTTCTAGAGTGGTGAGAAGCAAAGGAGAGCACCCCCCCCCCTGCCCTCTTGAGATAGGCGGTATGGAGAAGGTGATCCCCGGGGAAGGGAGGGCTCTCTGCTTGCACACTTCACCTATTGCTACTTTTTTTCTTCATTAAAATACAGCAAAGGTTAATTTTGCTCCTTTTGTTTTCTAATTAGAATTACTTTCAGGATACTTCACATTTTAAAAATTTATATCCTTTTTTAGTCACCTTGCTATGGGGACCTGTGACCCTGGCAACATGAAAATAAAATACAGCTCCTACCTTTGTGCAGCAGAAATGTTTTTCAATAGTCAAATGAAGCCATGAAGCTAAACTACAAATTAAGTGAACTAGCTTAAGCCAGCAACCGTATCAGTAAACATGGCCAGTCTTAAGCGGGAAACAGGAACAAACTTCTCAAAACTTGCTGTGCAGGGAATTTTATCAAGTAGGTGCTGCCACTAAAAAGACTCCGCTAGCTGAGATTTCGCCTCTGAAAATGATATCAAAGTCAGAGCTTAACATGAAGATCTTAGGAGTGAAGGAAGATGTTCCCACACCACAGGTATTCCATAAATGACCTCATGTCATTTCTGTTTATACTTCCCAAAGTACCTCAGGTAATTGGAGACTCTTCAAATCACCAGTCGCCGTGATACTTAACTGAGCGACTTTTGGCCAGTTGTTCTCTCTCAGCCTAATGTACCTCACAGGGTAACGGTGCCATTACAGTAAAGAGGAGAGAGCCAGATTCTCTTCAAGATCCAAGACTGTGTTTAGGGATATATTAATTTGAAGAGCATTTGCTGAGAGAATGCTTTTGTTCCTCACAATAATATCAATCTTACCTATACCAGACAAATTGTACTTGGATAGCAAGGACAGGCTGGTTTTCAGGAATTGTGATCCACTCTTCAATAGTTCACCTTCTCTGCTTTAAAAATTTCTAGCCTCATTTCCTATACAGGGAAACTGCTATATCAGTGGTGATTATTTTCTTGCTTTAAACTTGATCAGTTTTTGGCTTTTGTGTATGTGCACATAACTGATTGAAACAAAGTACAGGATTTGTTATTCTTTACAAATACCGCAACAAAATCCATGAATCTCTCAAATTAGAGGGAAAGGGGGTAATCCAAACATATTTGTCGTTAAATTATGTATACATCTGCTTTCAGACTTAAAAGTAAATAAGTTTAAAAACTGTGTATTTCTTCTTGGTTATAACAGGGGAGATTAATCTCAAATAAAAGGTAAATCCAGATACAAAATTACTCATCTCTGAAGCTTGTTAGCTGGCCTGGAACAAGTCTTAAATAATGTGCAGAGTTATGAGGTTCACATATTGTTAGGCCCACAGGTGGAAGGGTAAAGGTGCAAATAAATATTTGCCTGTAATTTTACAGCTAGTTAAGATTTTAACACCATGATTTTCCTTGAAATTATTTCTATCCTACTGAAAACTTTGTTCAGATTTGCTCTGTGTCAGAGCGCAAGCTTTATAGGTCTCAGGCCCAACCTTCCACGTGTCCAGTTAAAACGATCTTGGGTTGTTTGTTCTCCAGAGTCACTGGCTGGCCACTGTTTGAGACAGGATACTGGACTAGATGGTCCGCTGGGCTCTTCTTATTTTATAAAAAGGTCTGCCTGAAACTTTTGAGTGCTGCTTCCAGTGAGAATAGACAACTGCAGGCTAGTTGGAACATTGGCCTGTCTATCAACCATTTTCATAGGTTCATGTGAAAGCTCACATTCATCACGGATGCTAAGGGTCAATAGCTGATCAGCATGCATAAGCTTGTTGATTAACTATCTGCGAGCTGAGAACATAAGACTAAATCAACAGAGATGACTCTGCACCTCGTAATCACTGAGCTTATCGGCTCAAGCGCACTGGCGGAGAACATTGGATAGCTACGATGTGGGAATAAAGTGTTCCGAAAGCATCACAGACTGTAAAAACACAGTGAAGTTTGACCGGCCCACTTACAGTTCAACAGCTGGAGAGCCTGAGAAATATTTAACATTGTCCCTCCCCTCCCCCTTGCAGTTCTCCCTATTACGGTACGATTCTTCCGTATGAAGTCAGCCCAAAATGGGAGTTTATAAAGCTGTGAGTCATATGGTCCACTTTGCATCTTACTTATCTTGCCCCCTCCCTTTCCTTGTTGAAAGTTCATTTCAGAACAGAAAGTTGCTGAACAGCCTACTTAACGGCAGGAATTCTGTCCTGTTAGATTAGGTTTTCCACAGCAACTTTTCTTTTGGGTTGGCGGAAGAGGTGTGAGGAAATGAACTAGTATGACCCTTGTTATAAAAAGAGGCTTTTGAGGGAAGTTTAGTACATGATATGGTGTTTAGGTAGTTGAGCACTTGTAATAGGAGATTTGAGTTAGAGATGGTTTTTTTCTGTCCGCATTTATAATGTCTTAAGCCCTACTTGGATAGCCCAGGAGAGCCTAACCGTGGCAGATCTCAGAAGCTAAGCAGGGTCAGCCTTGGTTAATAATAGGATGGGAGACCTCCAAAGAAGGCCAGGGTTGCAGAGGCTGACAATGGCAAACCATCTGTGTTGGTCTCTTGCCAGGAAAACCCCACCAGGGGTCGCCATCTGTCAACTATGACTTGAGGGCAGACTTTCACTTTTCAATATGTTTTTACTGTGTTTAGTATGATTGTGTGGAGTGGTTCACACTCACATTTGTAAGCTGCCTTGAGCCACCATTTGATGGCAGAAGGGTGGCATGTAAATATGTGGGGTGTAGTAGTTAGAATGTTGTAGACAGATCAGAGAGCCCTGGGTTCAGATTCCCACTTGCTGTGACACTTACTGGGTGAGCATAGGCTAGTAATTCTCTCTTAGTGTAACCTACCTCACAGGATGGTTGTGAGGCTAAAATGGAGGAGGAAGAATAATCTGTTACTCTGAGCTCTTTAGAGAAAAGGTAGTATACAAATGCATTGAACAAATAAAATAATATTTGTGTAAATACTAGATCCAAGTTTCCCACCATAAAAAACCACTAACATTTCTGCCTGTGATGATAAATCAAGATAGGTAGCCGTGTTAGTCTGTCTGTAGCAGCAGAAAAGAGGAAGAGTCCAGTAGTACCTATAAGACTAACGTAATTTGTGGTAGGGTATGAGCTTTCATGAGTCACAGATATCAGAAGAAGTGAGCTGTGACTCACAAAATCTCATACCTTACCACAAATTTCCTTAGTCTTATAGGACTCTTGCTAATGGACTCTTGCTCTTTTCTACTGCCTGTGATAATAAAACTGAAACTATTGTAGAGATTAATATTTTTCCTTAAATAAGAATATTGCAGAATAAATCCAACCTATCTATCTAGTTAGTCTTTTAAGGGGCTATTGGACCTGGATCTTGCTCTCCAGCCTATTTATTATCCTTCAATCAAGCCCACAACCCCATCCCTTAGAAACCCAGTGTGCAGGGCTAGGTACAAATAATTGGCGGTGGTAGGGTTGCCAGCTCCAAGTTTGGAAATTCCTGGAGATCTGGGGGGGGGGGGTGAAACCTGTAGAAAGTGGGGTTTGGGGAGGGAAAGGACCTTGGTATGACATAATTCCATAGAGTCCAGCCCTCAACGTAGCCATTTTCTCCAGGTGAACTGATCTCTGTGGCCTGGAGACCAGTTGTAATTCCAAGAGATCTCTAGCCACTACCTGGAGGCTGGCAACCCTAGGGGGTGGGGGTGGCGGTGGGGGTTGGCAGGAGAATAGTGGAAACTTGGAAAGGGCAGGAATCCAACCGACTCCCTCTGCCGCTTCAGAGAGATCCTCCGGCCAGGTCTGCTGGCCACGTATGGCAACAGGTTGAACATTTGTGCTAAAGGAAGAAAAGGGCGTTAAATACTTTGTGATGTCTACCCCAGTCTTCAAGTTTTTAATCATGATAATATGCAGTATTTTAAATATATGTAAATACTAAGTATGATTAATATGTTGGTTTGAGTAATTTGCAGGGCTGTTTTTTTTACCAAGATACACCAATAGACTTCCCAGAAACAACCCAATGGAGAATTATCTTTTGTGTTTCAATTAAAATCAATGGGGCACCCAGTGGGGTTATACGTAATGCATGTGCCTCTGTGGTTAAATTTTGGGACCTTCCTTTCCCAATTACTTTGAGTAGTAACAACGGCTAAAATCAGAACTAAAACACCCCTGGTCCCCAAACTCTGTTGTCCCTCCCTTAACCTTTTCAGATTCCAGTGGGGCAGCTGCAGGGCAGCAAAAACAGTCTTGGAGCACCTTAAAGGCCAACAGATTCAAGAGCAGCCTTCTGTGGGTACCAGTTGTTCCAACGTGGTACATGGAATGCGCTCTCCTCCGCTGACTGGTTGTAGGACAGAGGTTATGTCGGGATGGTGGGGAAAAGTACACACAAAATTTAAGCATAACTCCATTAAGAATGTTTTTAGTGTGCCATGTAACCTATCCGTCAGCCCTTTCTGGAGCTTTTGCGCCGCCATTGCCAAAGCTGGCTGCCAGCAGAAGTATCTAATTCCTGCCAAACACTAAACTTTCTGAGCCAGGGATCCCAGCTGGGAAACAATCCAAGCTCCTGAAAGCTTTGCTAACAATTCTGTAGGCTGGGAGCCTCTGTTCCCATCTCGAAGCCAGCTTCGATTTGATGGAACCTTTTGTTAGTTGGTAAACACATCCAAACCGACAAGACCGACTGGTTCATATCAATATATCTAATTCTCAACCTGGCCAAATCTGTGGATACTTAAATCCAGAAATTGCAGCCATGAACAGACAAGACAGTTCTTTCTACAAACCTGAGAAAAGCCCCAGGTTTGCTGAAAAATCTGAAAACTAAAAAAACAATGGGGATTTTAAAAACCCGAATAAGAGATGCAACTCCCGTAGTAACAAATGCATCTCAGAGGCAATTGTGGGGGTTGCTAGGCAGCCACGACAGTCAGTAAAAGGCTACGGGAGGGGCAGGGTCTTTTGTGGGGCTGTTTTGGTTTGAGGGGAAAATAGTTGGGGCCAGGCCCAGAAGCAACCACCAGATGACTTGATACCACATGACTTGCATGACTCACCCAGGCCTGGCTGCTTGCTGCTGTTCAACAGTAGCCACCCCCCGCCAAGCCAGTATAGTGTAGGGGTTAGAGTTTCAGAGTAGGATGTGGGAGACCCAAGTTCGAATCACTGCTCTGCTGAGAAAGCTCAATGGGTGACCTTGAGCCAGTTACACATTATCAACCTAACCTACCTCACAGAGTTGCTTGGAGCCCCCATTTTGGAGAAAGGCAGGGTATAAATGAATAATACATAACTGAATTTGGGGGTGGGGGTGGTGAAAGGTAGGTAGTTTGGTGGGTGGGAAGGAGAGAAGGAAACGGGGAAAGGTGGGGATATGGGGGTTGCCAGGAGGAAGGAAAAGGGAAATAGTGTGGGTAGAGGGAACCAAGGGAAAATGAGGTGCCGTGCAAGTCCTTATGGGCCCAAGTTTTCCTGAGAAGGGGCTGCCAGGGGAGGGAAGGAGGGCAAGTTGAAGACGGGATAGCTAAAACGTCGTGTAGTGGTTAGTGTCAGACTATGATCTTGGGAGGCCCAGGTTTGAATCCCACTGTGTCATGGAAGCTTGCTGGTAACCTTGGTCCAGTCACACCCACTCAGCCTAACCTACCACATATGATTGTTGTGGGGATAAAAATGGAGAAGAGAATTATGTAAGCCACGTTGAGTCCCCATCGGGGAGAAAGGGGGAGTATAAACAAAGTAAATAAAACAAAAATAAAGGCAGATTGGCCGGTGGGTGGGAAGGAAAGAAGGAACCAGGAGAAGGGGAGAGGCTATGGGGGCTTTTGGGGATGGGAAAGAGGAAAGAGGGAGGGGGAAATGAGATGCCCTCCACAAGTCCTTGCGGGTCCCCCGCTTGTCATGTTTAAAATCTGCCCTAAAGCACTCGGGTATTAAGCATGAAGTTAGCAGAGGGGGAAGTTACCAGCAGGTAGGAAAATCCTGCAGTGTTGCCATCAATGTATCTTTAAATATCCAAGTATATTATAAAAGATAAAATCAAACATACTGTTATTTATGCCCTTTCTCTCTGAGCCGTGTTTAGTTCCAGGGCAGCACTTACTTGAGTTAATTCCCTTTGGAAGAGAGCACTGGCATGAAATGGTGTTTTTGTAATATTTGTATAATTTGCAAATATATGCCAACAGAGTACAGGTGAATTAAAGAGGCATGCATACGGGGAAGCAGATTTGATACCCCACATCAGATTCCTGGAGAGAAGGTTCCTGAACCTCCCGCAAGTGCCTCATCCAACTCACAGTTTTCTGTCTTCCTTCTCTCTCTGCCAGGCTCCACTTTGCTCTTTCTTCCCACACACGTGCCTCTGCCTTCCTGTTCAGCTTCCCCAAGCTCTAATGGGTACGTCAACAGATTCCCCTGGGAACCATCTCTGAATTATCCCCCACTGAGGAAACATCTGCCATCTTGAAATTGCCATTCTTTTTTCAGATTCCAGATGAGGTGGTTCTGTTTGTCTTATGGCCAAAAGGACAGAGGGTCTTGTGGCATTTTAAAAGCTACTTCAACACATTTTCCTTTGCTTTTGCTTCCAAATGAGAGCGTCCGCATGATACCTAATTATCTACTTTCCAGGTTTTCCCTGTCCTGAGCAAAATCTTTGTCCAGCCTGATCTCCTATGATGTTTTCTGAAAGAATACAGTCCAAGCACATTGATACCTCATCTAGACAAGAAGGTGCACAGTTTCAAACATTCTGTCTGCGTCAGCACCTGTTTCCTTCCATCTACCCCACACAACCACCAATTTTCCTTGCCATGCCACTGGAGAACTTAAAAAAAAAGTTGTTATCGCTCAATAATGCTACAGCACTTTTTTAAAAAGTCTTCTGATGGTGCAGTGGGGGAAAATGCAGGAAAATGGGAGCTGATGGAAGAAACTACACAGAAAATTAAAATGGGGTGCTTCATTAAAGCAGCAATGAATGAAGGACAGAGAATTCTCACTGTGTGGAAGCAGTCAGAGATGAATGAATTTATTGCGGCACAATCTTTTGTGGGCCAGAACCTACTTAGGCCTTTAGATCAGACTCCATCCTCCCATGCCAAACCCAGTAGTATTAGTCAGGTCTCAGTCTCACAACAACATACAAAATAGTATAAAGGCCAGGGCTTTTTTTCAGCAGGAACGCGGGGGAACGGTGTTCCGGAACCTCTTGAAAATGGTCACATGGCTGGTGGCCCCGCCCCCTGATCTCCAGACAGAGGGAAGTTTAGATTGCCCTCTGCACTGCTGAGCGGCGCAGAGGGCAATCTAAACTTCCCTCTGTCTGGAGATCAGGGGCCGGGGCCACCAGCCATGTGACCATTTTCTCCCAGGGCAACCCACTGAATTCCACCACCTCTTTTCCCAGAAAAAAAGCCCTGATAAAGGCAATGCAATGCAGATCCAGACTAATGGGTCACTATTAAGGCAATCAAATATATTATTATCAGAACCTTTGATGCTGTTCCATGACAGCATCTGCAGAAGTCAGTCTTCAGAAAACAGCTGCACAATTTTATATTATTACTTAATTGAACATTATGGAGAGTTATGTTTACTCAACTTGTTAAATAATTAATTTAAAACTTTTAGGTTTTTTTTTAAAAAAAGAACCCCCAGGTAACAGAGTTAAACTGTCATAGATCCAGAGGTGTTAGCTGTGTTAGTCTGTAGTTGCAAAATAGTAAAGAGTCCAGTAGCACCTTTAAGGCCAACCAGCTTTATTGTTAGAATAAGCTTTTGAGAGTCACAGCTCTCTTCGTCAGATGCTTGGAGGGTATGAAGAAACTGGCCAGACATATATAGGTGATGAGGGGAGTGGAGAGAGGGTGTAGGGAGTGAGGGCCATGTAAATGTAAATCAGTTGCAAACGTCATGAAAGAGGTGGAGTGCGCAATCCAGGCTGGGTGTGACCGCTTCCCTCCATTACTGAATCTGAATGGAATGTCTGAAGGCAGTTACTTCTGGTAATGAGATAACCATCCAGAATCTCTATTCAATCCAAGTCTGATTGAGTCACATTTACATATGAATTCCAATTCAGCAGCTTCCCGTTGTATTTTGTCTTTGAGTTAAACGAGCAACTGAAGAATTTTTACTCCCTTGCAAAATCCCTGGGTGGTAAACTCCATCTTAAAAAGAGTCTTTCCCCTCCTTTGGCCAGCAGGGAACGCCTCTTTCTGAGATATTGTCTACTGAGATAATGTCTTTTGTGTAAAACAGACAAGATAGGCTTTCCCCAAAACTATTTTTCTGACTACTATTATGCTCATTTGTACAGATCTGTATAGAACGAATGGCTGGTCCAAAGTCACCCATTGAATTTAATGCCTGAAGGGGGTTTGAATTTGCGTCTCCCTGTCCTTCCTCTCCCTCTTTTCCCTGTCACATTTCTTTGGTCAAACTACAAAGTGTAAGCTGGTACCTGCCTTTCAGGCTTAAAATATTCTAAAAAGTGCCATATGCAACATCAACACATTCTAACTAGATCCAGAGGAGTTAGCTGTGTTAGTCTGTAGTTGCAAAATAGTAGAGTCCAGTAGCGCCTTTAACTAACTTTATTGTAGCATAAACTTTCAAGAACCACAGCTCTCTTCGTCAGATGCATTGTCAGCTTTCAAGAACCACAGCTCTTTGTTAGATGCATCATCAGCTTTTGAGAACCACAGCTCTCTTCGTCAGACGCTTTCTTCGTCAGACGAAGAGAGCTGTGGTTCTTGAAAGCTGACGATGCATCTGACGAAGAGAGCTGTGGTTCTCGAAAGCTGACGATGCATCTGACAGAAAGCTGTGGTTCTTGAAAGTTTATGCTACAATAAAGTTGGTTAGTCTTAAAAGGTGCTACTGGACTACTATTTTACATGTTAAATAATAACCTTGGTTCCTTACATAAAGGTGTTTATTTTTGTTCAGCTGATCACAGGCAATGAGTCACCAAATTATCTTGGTTTGGAAATATCACTTTTTCATTATTCTATCACTACCACAGCTGCAAGTAGATGAGTGGGATGCCTACTCAAAGGGGAATTTTAAATATATATATATAAACACACATATATAAAGGGCAGGTTCTACTGTGACAAGAGAACTTGGCTGGCAATTCCATTAAAGCACTTCCAGTTGCATGCTGTAGGGAGAAAATAGGGCTGGCGGATATTTTAATGATGGATTTCATGATGTAAACATCCGTCACTAACTGCAATGAAACTTACAATGCTCCTTCCGCACAGAGCAATAAAGAGCTATTAAATTCACCATTAGCAGCACTGGAGGCGTCTCATCCAGAGACATTAATAGCGAGTACATTGAGTATCTCAGCTGCCCACTGGCAATGTATTGTTTTCAGGAATATTAGTGATACTAGCCTTGCATGTCAGTTCTCAAAGAAATTCATAATCCAAGCCACTTCTCTGGGCAGGGTTCAGCTATTGCTAACTCATTTAACTTAGTTTGTCCTAAGAGAATACCCTGAGAATAACCAGGGGGAAAGATAGAAAGTGGCTGCTAGTGCATGCTAGAGTAGGGCCAATCCCATTGCTTCGGGTTGTTGCAGCAGAGTGGCTAAGAGAACAAGCAAAGATTTGGGAGGTCCCCAGGTCAATATATACATTCCTCAAATTCATTAGATGTCCACTCTCATCTGCCACACACAATATGGCGATCACAAGGTGTACACTGAGCCTGAATTTCCTTGCAGAGCAGAGCGCAAGAATGGCTGTTGCTGATAGCACAAAATAGATTATCCAGCAAAGCAAGCCAACATGCATGCAACATGGCATTTCAGCCTCACTGAGGAAAATGTACCAGTGCTGAAAGACAAATGCAGAACCAGCTTGAGAAAGGGGGGTGAAGTGATGATACAGATTCTCTGAATCAGAACAGACCATTTATGAAGCAACTGATTTGTATTCACTATATTCGTCAAATAAAGCAGAGAGCGAGAATAGTTACAAGTCTGGTCAAGAAGAAAGCTGTACAGGTCATGTTCTAAATTAAGTGTGTCCTAATTAAAGTCTATTAATATGCTGCCCGGGCTTTTTCAGCATTATAAGGCAATGATTTTAAGCATAGCATTTGGCATATTCTTCCATTTTAAAATGCCAGCTCTGTTGTCGTAATCCTCCCCCTCATCTGTTCCCAACATTCTTGTGAATGAAACAGATCAGAGGGAATATTCAGAGGAATTCTTAACTGCAGGGACTACCGGGGGGGGGGGCAGAAGTAGGCTTAAGTTCCCTCCGCTTCTTGGCTTCAAATGCACTGGTTTGCTTTCTCCCACTGAATGGTTTCTATTCACCATTATGGACAACTGCTGTATTTTGAGATGCTGTTATTGGTGGTGGCATAGTTGTCTCCCCCCCACCCATGGCTGCCCCGCTGTAAGAGATTGCCTTCCACAGAGTTTCTACAAGGCTTATTCTTCCAGACACAGCCTGGACTAGATTGGTTGAAGCATCACCCAATAGCTCTGTCCTTTCTATGTTTCTAAGTTTCTGAACGTTCACCTTCCCCACAGAAAACTGCCCATCTGTTTAAAGGAAGTGACTTTGATCTACTATGTTAAAAACATGTTTTTACATTTAGTATAAGAGCATACCTTCCCTTTTAGCTGATCAATGCTATTGTATCCTCTACACTTGACTCCTTGAATATACAGTATGTAATATATACACTTGAATATATTACAATGACTTTGTGATATGCGCATGAATCTGCATCTACTGAATTAGACCACTGATCTAAATGTCAGTGTATCTACTCTGACTGGCAGCAGCTATAGGGGTCTTTCAGATTACATACCATATTGACTAGAGATGCTAGGGACTGAGCCTAAGAGCATCTGTATGCAAAAGAGAGGCTCTATCACTGAGTCATACCCCCTGCCTGCAATCTTCTGTATTTGCTTACTGGTTTCTGGACTTGGCTCAAACTTCTAGTTCTGACATTTAGAGGCTTATTGGCTCAGGCTGCAAACCAATTACCATACTTTTAAAATGCCCAAACCAGAATTTTTTCTTTCTTTGTTCACAAAATTATATATAAGGGGTTGGCGTCGAGGAAGGCCCATATTACGTATTTGTTGCAGGCCACAGACGCACTTGGGCTTGGTTGTCATGTCAGCTGCTGTTCACTACATATGGCAGTGGCCCTTAAGGACAGATTAAAATGTGAGAGGAAAACACACAGTCCTCTAACCTTCCACAATGACATTAACAACAAATATGCAGGCTCTGAAGTGCGGGGGGACGACGACGACCCTAAAGTAAGGCCTGTCCCAAAAAATGACGTATACTGTGAAAGAAACAACGCTGCTAAGGAGCTACACTGAAAAAAGGAAACTTCTCTTATTAAGTTTCAGCTGTATGGCAGAAGTATACTTTTAAAGCAAGCTTCCTTTCACCCCAGAGAGGAAACAGGGCCCTGTTTGATAAAAACTGCACAACTAATGTGCTCTTATGTGGCTTCTCTTCACCTCAGTAACCATGTCCACGCACACACAGACACACAGAGCAGAACGTCCAATAAATCCAAAGTTGAATCACAAGTTTGCAAGGGTTTTTAATAGTCATCTACAAAGGCAAGGGCTTTGACATTTAAATATGAATTTGCATTACTCAGTAGAAATAGCCTTAAGTGCTTTCAATTGGCTCTTCTCGGTGACCTTTTCCACTGTCCCATCTTATGTTTTCAATGCCCTGTAAAGGTAAAGGTTTATAGGAATGGCACTGACTAGTATGGAAAGTGGAAATAACTATAATTCCCTCCCATACCACCATTCATTTTGTGTGTGAATTGATCAGCACATCAATTAGAGGCACAAAGTGGCATGCTTCTGTTTTTAAGAGTACGTATGAGAGAGCCTTCTACAAAAGACAGGAGAGACTGGGTAGGAGCTGAAGGGAATTGGCTGTCCTTGAGAGAGACTCCCACAGGTTTCTGGAGGAGTTCCTGCATCTAAACACTCCATGTGGGCTTTGTGAATAAAGCCTCTTTTATAAAAGAATACAAAGCAGCCTACGTTTATCCACCAATACGAATCAGGAGTAATTAGTTTGTAACATGATTCCAGCATCGGTTTAGTCATTAACAAATATGCCAGAAACAGTTTATATTCTTTTAAAGCTTCTAATTTTAGACATAAGAACTCAAGTCACAGTTTGATACCAATGCCTGCCTGGCTCCAAGCTGCTGCTGCTACTCAGTTTTCATATTAAATAAGGAGCGCTGAGAGTACAAAACAGAACAGGACGTTTTTAACCTCCACGGCAGCTTCAGATGATGCCTCAGTCCAGTTTTGGCAACAGCCAAGAGTCCTTTTTGGGTGCTCCTTCGTCCAGGAGGAGGCGGCCTTCAGGGGTCACTCCGCAAGGCAACCGCCTCACTGCATACCAAACCACTGCTCTTGATCAGCCCACTGGGCTGCCTCGCTGTCGCTCCCTTCCAGGTCGCCTTCTTCTCCGCTCCCTTCCATGTCATCTACATCCTCCTCCTGGGTGGCGTCCGTGGGGCTTTCTTCTTTTTCCATTTTTTGCATTCCCTCCAGTGACTTCTGATCATTGGGATCCAAGCTAGGGGAACAAAAAACAACAGTAAGTGGAAGTGAAGTAGTCATAAGGCAGAAAGGGGGGGGCACCAAGCTCAAACTCATTTTGAAGTGTATTTAGTCTCACTGCTGACACTTGCGGCCCCTCCCCTTTTCTCGCCAGAAATATTGCTTAACAATCCCCTTGCTGCAGCCCAAGGAGGAAATGGGTGTTGCACAACTGGGATTAATCCATTACGAGCTTACACAAATCTTGCAGAGTTTGGATTCTGAACACGCGTAGGCCCGTGAACCTTCTGACTGAACAATGGTACAACTTTCTAATCGCTTTTCCAAAGCACTGACATAATACACCATGCAATATAACAGAGAGAATAAAGCAAGCTCACAACACAGCTTAGTTCCACTGAAATATGAGCAACTAAATAGCTTTAGGGATCTAAAGGTGTACCTTCCAGAAGCATTAAGAAAAAGCAAGCAAACCAAAGTAAGCATATAAAGTCACGTGATTTTAAACAGTAGTCTGCAGTGATCCAAATGACTTCAACTAGCATCTTTCCAAGCCAGCTTCCTTTGGGCAAAGCCATTTGCTTAAAGTGAAAATCTCCCAGTATGTACCTTGCTGGACTACTCAAAAGTTTCCTGCTGCACATAATTACACACAGATCCTAGGACAGAAGAGAACACTGGAAAATGCAGAACCTGTGCATCTTTTAGGAGTACTGTGAGACCACTCTGTCTGTGTGCAAGCATACATGTGTGAATGCACTTGATAAAAGAATGACAGAGAACCCAGGCCAGTTACAACCAATGGAAGCAGATAACATGAGATGCACAGGACTGGATCTCAGCTGCGTAGCTTGTGAGCAAGATCACAGCACCTGCCATACAGCAGAAACTTCTGGTTCTCATAAGCTTACCTTAGAGCAATGCTATACTGGTCCATGGCTTCTTGATATTCATTAACAGCTACTAGGAAATCCCCTAACATTCGATGCAGAATGCAGTCGCTCTGATTGGCCAGGGCATTCCTTAGCAAAGCAATTCCATCTTCATATTTCTGTTCTCGGCCTATTGACAAGAAAATCTATTTAACTTGTTTTGTAAAAAAAAAAAT
This sequence comes from Eublepharis macularius, assembly GCF_028583425.1. NCBI lineage: Eukaryota > Metazoa > Chordata > Lepidosauria > Squamata > Eublepharidae > Eublepharis > Eublepharis macularius. Next base: position 69,258,355 of record NC_072802.1, on the reverse strand, counting down.
ACAAATCACAACTTTCAGACATGACAGAATACGTGACCCCTTGAAGAGTAACATTGCTTTTGAGTTAGTAATGAGCAGTTTAAGAGGGGCCTTTGTGATTAAATGGCCAATTTCTTCGATAAAATGAAGTGGCCAGTAAAGGAAACGAAGATGGCCAGCAGCTGGAAGCCAGCATCAGAAGTGGAAAAAACCAAGGAATTGCAAATAAAAATACGACTATAGTTCTAAAGATTTTGGGAGCAGTTTTTTCAAGCTCTTGAGATCAGCATGTATGGTGGGCATGTGCAAAGAAAATATTTATCGTCACAGAATAAACTACACTGAGAAGTCAGCACAAAAGAAGCAGACTTACTGAGAAGCTCAGCCTTCTTCACCACAGCTTTAATGTAATCAGGCCTCTGCGTTAATGCTTTGTCCAGCAATGTTTTTGCTTTCTCCTGCGCAACAGGGTCTTCTAGACAAACGGTGGCCAGAAGAGTAAGGGTCTGTGCGTTAGCTCCCAGTGTTTTGTAGACATTATTAGCCATGACAGTGGCTTCACGGAGACCATTAGATGCCAAGTAGCACTCAATCAGGCCTAAGGATCAGAGACTCAAAGTTACTTTTTTTGTAGAAGAAAGGTATCTTCATTTGAAAACTGTTCATAAGCAATTGATTTGGCTTAAAGACACTTAATGAAGCAACGGCACAGTTCAAGACTCTAGAAAAGGACCGTGCAGTGTCAAGTAATCAAGGACAGCCATTATATTTTTACAGAACTATGGCATAAAGAATTACGGACAATTCCGTTTACGCAGCTGTAACATATGGATTTTGGAAGCGTTTTCAATTTCTCCCACCACCTAGATTTCCAAATCCAATGAAAATACATTTTAAGCAGGTGTGTTTGGACTGTATCTCAGGCATCTGTTATCCTGCAGGAAGCTCCATTCTACCACGAGGTTCAATATTTGCACATTTCGAAAGTCACCATCTTTATGCACCTTCATAGCAGTCCAGTCTGCACGGGGCGAGACGTATAGCTTCACGGAAGTGTATGATTGCTTCCTGCACTCTCCCCATATTCCGAAGAGCTGCACCTTTCAGCAGCAAGGCCTGCACGCTGTTGCTGTTCAGCTGGATGGCTTTGGCTCCTAGGTACAATGCTCTGGAGTAACGTTTGCTGTAGAAACTGTGGCAGCTGCAGAAAGAAAATGGTCATGTTGCTCCCCTTCTCCCCTCCAGCAAACTGCCGGGGAGTTCTTCAGCCACAGCAGAACAAATTGCCATTAAATCACAGCATGCCAACATGATATCCTGCCACTTTCGCATCAAGTCTTGTCCACACTGAATGAGGAGGTTGTGGAAGATTTACAGTGCAATCCTATGGAGAGTTACTCCAGTCTAAGCCCATTGAAGTCAATGGGCTTAGACTGGAGTAACTCTCCATAGGATTGCACTGTTAGTGTACAGCCTGCCCCAAGAACACCCCATCCCTCTACCCAGCTCTCAATGCTTGCAACATTCCCTATCATCCTATGGAGGCTGATGGGTCAAGGTTTATTGCCGTTAACAAGTTTAGCTGAAAAGTACAGAAGCTAGCAATTGGTCAGAAGTGCCTCCAGAATCCTGAAATACTTTGCTGAAGGTGGGCCACTTCTACACGAAAACCTTAAGATGACAGCTATCACAGTAAAGTTATTTTTGTTTCAGGTTAGCTTTTATGGACTTTTTGTAATTTTAAGGAAAGGGTTTGTTAGGTTTGTCAAGAGATGTTTTTTAATCCAACTTCTCTAGGTTCAGGAACAAAAAATTTGGGAAGCTGTAATTTTAAAGTTCACCCTAATTGTTGGAACTCCTAGACATCTCACACTAACCCTTGACCAAACTCCCACAGACTTCAGAGAACCTACCAACTTCAAGTGAATCAGGATTTGCAGGCTGATACTAATAGTCCTAAACTTAAAAGCAGCCAACCAAGAACTTGCTTAAAAGGGCCTTGAACTTTGGTTTATTTTATCTATTTATTGAATACGTTTATATATGGCCTTTCCACTCAAATAGAGTTCCCAAGGGGGTGAACGTTGGGCATGAGAACTTTGAAAACATTAAAACGATACTAAAAATATTTAAAAGAATATTAAATATTTTAAAATGTTTTAACAATACAAAAAAACATACAGGCATATAAGCAACCAGGGAAGAGGGCCAATGAGAGTTGACTACCAAAAGACATTTCAATGGAAGAGCCCAAAGGCAGCAAGAAGCAGCATATTACCCTGATACCACCCAAGGCTCCGCATGTTGGTCAGAAATATTGAAGAGACGGCAGCCTAGATTCTCCACGTCCTCCAGGCGACCCTCACGGGCTAACAAATAACCATAGACATCCATTCCTAAATAAAGAATTAAGATTTGGCTACAATGTTTTGTTTTTCAAAAAACGTTAAGAAAAAACCCACATGACCCAGGGAGGATAAAATAAATTTCTACCTCTGTCACAGTAAGCAGAAAAAATATAAAGGGAAAAATTTCTCCCCCAAATATTTAGAAAAGATACAAAAATTGCTTACATTTATAGACACATCCATGCACACAGTCTCAGAGTCTTTTTAATTTTAGACAGGGTCACACACAAGCTTTTCATAATATTCTTGATTTTTGTACTGGAACAGCAAATGGCTCCACTTAATACTACTGATGCATCAACCGGTAATCCTATAAATTATTTGTCAATTAGCCACCATGAAATCACATAACCGCTTATATATTTAATTTACTATCTAATTCTGAACATCACCCCCAGAGCAGAGAGATGAGAAAAATTCACACAACTGAGCCACGTACAGAAAATCAGAACGCACGACAAACCTAGGGGCACTCTTAGGTATGCAGAAAAATCCAAAAAGGGCACAGGAGTTATTGTTTAAAAACACACCGAACTAAACAAAGCAGCAAGTGTGCCTGTGTACACAGTGCAACTTTTTAAAATACCAACAGAGATCTCACAACATCATGGTTGGCACTGTGGGGTTGCCTAGCAACCCCATTTAAGCAGGCATTGAAAAAAAGGGAAGGTGAAGGGAGAAGGCAGCTGTAGGAGGAGAATGGAGACAGGGCAGCAGGTAAGAAGGGGGGGGGGACAACAGGAAGCAGAAGTGACAATGAGGAGTGGAGGTGGCAGAGGATGAAAAGACAGCAGGAAGGCACGCGGGGGGGGGGGGGGGGGGAAGCAGGGGCAAGATTTCCACACCCCCTGCGAATTCCTTGCAGGCCCCTGCTTGTTTCTCTGACTTTGCAAGGGCAAAAGGAAAAGAATAACTGGGATGAATCCTATCATTTTGCTTTAGTCTTCTGTTCAACTTCAGCGCTGTTACAAACACAGTAGTGTGATTAGGCTGAACACTCAAAGGAATCTAGCACATCTCCCAGAGACTTACCCTTTATCAAATATGGATCCAACATTTGTGCCTGTTCAAATTTTAGAATTGCATTTTTATTGTCACCAGCTCTGAAATACAGGTCTGCTAAACTCCCCAATATATCAACGTTGTCCCGCAGTAGAGACTTTTTCTCCAGAGAACTTTGGGGGGGGGGGGAGAGGAAAACCAATGGAAAAATAAATTACAATGTTGATCAGCAATTTAAGAACAGCCTCCTGAAATGCAATTATTAAGACACATTTACCATGGGCTTTTCCCAGCACAACGGAGATAAAAAGGAAAAGGGCACCTACATTTTCTAAGTATCAGAAAAAGGAAGAAGGGTTTTTGTCCTTCACGAAGCACAACCTGCCCCTGTCGCTGCTCTTAGAACAAAATAATGCTATGGAACAACAGGCAAGAGACTATGTTCAGCTCCATGCCACAAAAAGTTTCACCTGCTGATTCCTCTCTTAAAGGCATAGGAATCAGTTGGGATTTTTTGCTTTTTCCTTCTTGCTGGCTGAAATCCTAGGGAAGAGCCTACCAGTCCTTGGTATGATCTAAGGTTGGGAAAGTTAAGCTCTTACCTGCAGTAAACTGTATTCCATTTTAAAGAAGTTATATGTAGCCCTGTCTTGTCAGATCTCGGAAGCTAAGCAGGGTTAGCCCTGGTCAGTATTTGGATGGGAGACCACCAAGAAATGCCAGGGCTGTTATGCAGAGGCAGTCAATGGCAAACTACCTCTGAATGTCTCTTGCCTTGAAGACCCTACAGGGTTGCCATAAGCTGACTGTTGACTTGACAGCACAAAAAAAAAGTATCATACATAGCATATACATGCACACTTGTAATTTGGATGGTATTTAAATTCAGAAGTGGTTAAAATTCAGAGCACACTGCTAAAGTTCCCAAAAAGCACACAGCAGGCACCTTTGCAGCCCAACCAGTACGTTGAATAAAACAGCCGATAAACTGTTCTCAAGGCAGCCGGTTTTGGTTTGCCCCCCCAGTTCTTACCAGATGGTGTTGATGGCTCTGGTGTTATCTCCTGTGTGTACAAACGCGTATGCTTTGATCCACACTGAAAGCCAGTCTAGGTTTGGGATACTCTGAATCACATTCATTGTCATGGAGGCGACTTCTGCACCTTTTACTGAGAGCGACAGCAAACCTAAGTAAGACACGATAGTAGTTGAGATGGGTGGTTCTGTCATCAAGGAAACTACCGGCTCCAGTATCACAAATAATAGGTAACCAATAATACACATCCATTCTGGCAGACTGGAGGGCTCGATAAAATGTATCCACCACACTAGGGGCCCTCACGGCCTCCTCACCTGTCCCAGGAGGGGGGGGGCACAGAGAGTCTCCTGCGGCCACTCATGAGCAGGGGGCTGGCTGCATCTCTGCCCTAACTCAGATTTTGGCACCAGTCCACATAAAGAACATTCAGATTTACTACTCTGTTTTAACTGCATCTTTTATGCTTGGCAACAATATTCAAAATACATTTAACAGCAATCATTGTTGGAAAGAAAAATGGCTACCTAGGATAGCATCAAGGGCTAACGGGCACTGCCTCAGCACTTCCTTGTAACTCGTAACAGAGGACCGTTCTTGACCCGCCTTCTTGTACAAATTGGCCAGCATCATGTTAATCTGCAACCCACAGAAATCCAGTTATGAGGACAATGAGGTTTTAATACAGTCATAAGAGACCTAGCTAGGCAATGAAGAAGGGACTTGGATTTCCTCATCCCAACCTTTCCAATGCTTGGTAAAGGAAAACATCACAAGTGCTGGAACAAATGTTATCACCTCCATCTTAATGCCAAGCTGTCTTTACTTTTATTTGAGATTTGCACATTAAATTCTGAAACCAACAAATACACAAAAATAATTTCTTCCTTGAACTAGTACCCCACGCCTCCAAAGGAACACCACTTTATTTCTTAACAGAACCCTACCTTTGGGGTTCTCTGCCTTGAAGGGATTCCATCAAGTATAGCGATAGCATCTTTGTCTTGCTTCAACATTGTATAACATTCTGCCATTTTGTATTTCACTTCAATTTCAGAAGGCAGACACTAAAAATACAATGGAGACAATTTTTAATCGTTTTGCAGCTCCGACAACAGGAGAATATTTTAAAAATGCAATTTTAGACAACACGTTTCATCATCTTAAGAGGCTGCTTTACAGCTAGTCATACCTTTGACCCATCTAACCCAATACTTCCTAACCTTGGTAATAGCAATTCTCCAGAATCACCTCAAGCAGTAGTCCTTCTCGAGTGCTGCTATTCAAGACCTGGAGGTGCCAGGGACTAGATTTCAGCTCTTCTACATGCAGTCTGCGTGCTCTAGCTCTGAGCTATGCCCTCAACACCACGTTCTCTCTTCTTAAGGTAAAAGATAGGCGTAGCCAAATATAATGCATTTCATTTTTTCGTATCATACACAGGCAAAATGTTCAGGCATAAACTAACTTGGACAATGATTTATATGCTATGTTAATGAACCCAACAGCTCCATCAGCGAGGCACTGAGCTACAACTAATGTATTAAGTCTGAGTACCTGACTCTGAGGAGTTGATGCAGCATTCCCAGTAGAAGGCCTCACTTTTGAAGTTTTACTCAACGCTTTCTTCTGCTGCAAAGCCATTGTATACTTACTGACAGCATTTCTATACTCCTTGTCATGGAACAGGGAATCTGCATGATAGACCAGGAGCTGATACTTCTGAGATGGAGAAAACAACTCCCTGAAAGGAAGACAAGACAAGTGTTAGAGGGGCCACATGAGGAATGTCAAGGGCTCCTGCACTTTTAAGGGAGGGGGTAATGAGTGGTCTTTTGCTTTGGTTTTGGTGCATTTGCCTTCATTTATTAACCTCACTTATTCAAACTATTTATTTAAATTTGCAAAAAAAACCCACATCACTGTAACCAGGGAACCCTCCATTTCTCTCTCCAAGTAACTTCCACAACTTGCTATGCATTCAAATGCCACCCTCCATAACAGGAAGCAAATGTAGCAGAGAGGCCAACAGATTGAGGAGCGAAAAAGAAATTCCCCTGCTCAAATCTTAACCCTGCCATATCAGCAGATGGCCTTAGACAGGCTGCTTTTCTTGGCAAAAACGACTGGAGCATGCAAATAAAAACACTAACTCGCTTTTCAGGATTGTTTTAAGGATTATATCAAGATAATGTGCATGAAGCACGTTTTTGAGCATTTTGAAAGGCAGCACGTGGAAGCACAAAGCATTATCACCATTCGCCGAAGCATGCTGGTGGTCCTCCTCACCAGGAACATATACATATGCATGGTAGTGGAGGAAAGTGCTGTCAAGTCATAGCTGACTTATGGCAAACCCTGCTGGAGTTTTCAAGGTGAGAGACCTTCAGAGTTGGTTTGCCATTGCCTGCCTCTGCATAGGGACCCTCATCTTCCTTGGAGGGCCCCCATCCATTTACTAACCAAGGCTGACCCTGCTTATCTTCCGAGATCAGACTTGCCTGGGCAACCACGTCAGGGCATATATACGTACAGCCTCAAATAGAGCCAGTTTGGTGTAGTAGTTAAGAGTGGCAGGACCCTAATCTGCAGAGCCATGATTGATTCCCAACTCCTCCGCTTGAAGCCAGCTGGGTAACCTTGGGACTCTGAGTGGGCATTAAGCTGTCCTGAAGGGCAGTATATAAACCAAATGTTGTTGTTGTTGTTGTTATAATATAAATTGCAGTCTACCCAAAACGAACAAGATTTTATGCCAGCATTTAGTTTTCAGGGAGATCACTCCATCAGGTGCAAATATTGGGTCGTCACAAAGCAGATTTTACAAATGACATTATTGAGGGGGGGGACAAACAGAAGGTAATTTTTTTAAAAAGATCTCATATGGATCAATATCTTTTTCTCATAGGAATCTATGTCTTCTTGAAGTTTAAGCTGGAATAAAACCTTGTCAGCCTTTAAAATACCACAAAAGTCTGGTCTTTATTTTCGATGCAATAAACACACACAAGTGCCCTTTGGGATTCGCATTCAGTCTGTGAAAGCTTACGCTAGGATGAAATCTTTAAGGTGCCAGCCACAGCATTTCTGTTCGTCAGAGATGCCAAAAATGCATAAAACTTTGCTTGAATAAATCTGCAGAAAGAGGAATACGGTAATGTCTCAGTTGCTCTGCTACTGAATTAGGGACCATAGATTTCACCACTATGTTGCCTTACGGCTGTTGCTTTAAATGTGAGCCCTAGAATTGCTTATGTTCTGTTCCAGCATTTCTTCAACTCTGTATAGGATTCCTGCTCATGTTATGTCTTTCTAAACTTGTGTTTATTTACCCTATGGCATTGTTTATGAAATTGTCCTTGATACTGACTGTCTTCAGGCTTCCCAGGGGAAAAATGCTCACAAGCCACAGTAGAAATTCTCCCACAAAACAGAAATTAACTATTTTTATCCCGTTTTATTCCCCCCAATATTGTATTGTATTAAAGCTATCTATTGAATTTTTGTACTATTTATTACACTGTAAGCGTGTTGCACTTTGAACATTAAATAACATTTTATAAAATGGGTTAAAAGTAGTTAATTTCTATTCTGTGGGAGAATTTCTACTGTGGATTGACACTGACTGTTCTAATCTCACACTGTAATTCGCCTTGAGTCTCTGTGAGAAAGGCGGACTATAAATGACAAATAATTTTTTTTAAAAAAATCGTGCAACACCAATGTCTTCATACCAACCTGTGTAAGACTAACATTTGTGGTCGGGTATGAGCTTTCCTGAGTCACAGCTCACTTCTTCAGAGAGGAGCTGTGATTCACAGAAACTCATCCCCTTCCACAAATTTTGTTAGTCTTACAGGTGCTACTGGGCTTGTCTTGCTCTTTTCGACTTCTACAGACAGACTAACACGGCTATCATCCTGAGGCAGTGAGTTCCACAGGCGGATCATCCATCTTGAGGAAACCTCTGCCTCGAATCGGCTTCCCGTCCACTTCCCAGGGAACTTCAGCAGAAGGGCGGCCTTTGCATCAACCCGCGGCGGACACGGAAGAAAAGTCTGAGGCGAGGCGGGGGCGACTGCGGAGGGGACCCCCCTCGTTCACTCACGGGTTGTTGCCGCTCATAGTCAGCAGAAGCCCGCTGAGGAGCCGCACATTGGAGTGCAGCCCGGCAGCCGCCATCTCCCGCACGTGATCCACCACGCTCATTTTGAGGGAAGGAAGGACAAACGGCGACCGAGCAAGGAGGAGGAAGACCGGGCGGGCGCGGCGTCAGCAGCGGATCGCCTCAGAGGAACTCTAAAATGGCGCCTCTGCGAGGGGTCCTGCCTCAAAGGCGGCCATCACTCCGTCGGCGTCCCGGGCTGTCCAAAGCGTTCGCCTGAAGATTTCGACAAGAAATGCCGCGCTCCTAAACTGAAGAAGTTATTCGATTTTAGAGATAATCCCCGCCTTGTTTGAAACACAATCTTTGTTGGTCACGCAGATGCTTTTATTAAAAAAAATCAGGCACAATTCTGGACGTTCTGCCCGAACAAAGAGCTCAATGACCGAGGGGAGGGGCTGATACGGCATGCGCAATAGGCAGCTGGAACCCGCAGAAAATGATTTAGGTGCGCAGGCGCGTTGGTCTGCAGTAGAGGAGGTTGCCAACTCTCGCTTGGGAAATTCGTAGAGGTTTGGGAGCAATGCCGAATAGATTAATTTGAGAGGGGAAGACGCTCGGAGATGTGATGCCATAGAGTCCGTCCGTCGAAGCTCCCCCTTCCTCCAGAGGAACTGGTAACACCAGTGTGGAGAGCTATTGTAATTCCAGAACTTCAGATGCCACCTGGAGGCTGGAAACCAGGTCAGGAAATTCCTGGAGATTTGGGGGGGGGGGGGGTGGAGCCTGGAGAGAGTGGAGTTTGTGGAAGAGAGGGACCCCAGCAAGGTATAATGCCATTCAATCCACCCTCTAAAGTACCCATTTTCTGCATCAGAACTGATCTCTGTGGCCTGGAGATGAGTTGTAATTCCGGGAGATCTCCAGCCATCACCTGGAGGTTGGTAACCCTAGCAGTAAAACTGCAAGATTCGGTTCCAGTCGTACCTGATACACCAACTAGATTTCCAGGGTATAATGCGTTTTCCAAAATCAAAGTTCCCTTCTTCAGATAACAGAAGAAGCAGGGTTTTTATCCAACCAGAAGTTGTGTGGGGGACGGGGTTATTTAAAGTAAAGATGTACAATAATACTGTAATTGTGAGAAGCAGAAAAATCAGCATACGTAGCAAGAGAAGATTGCTGAAATTAAGTTTATTTGCAAATTTGGAACAGCGGACCCGCACAGGGCTTAATAGGGACACTGGCTTCTTCTCACACTACAGATGCTGATTTTCTGCTTTTCATACCCCTGCTCTATCGAGCGAATTACAGTATTATTATGCAATCCACCCTTCCCTCCTTCTGGCTGGATAAAACCCTACATACTTTTAAATGTATCTGAAGAAGGGAGCTTTGATTTCTGAAAGCTCATACCCAGGAGACCTTTAAGGTGCCTTTCTACTGCAGATCAACACGGCTACCCACCTGAAACTGAAAAGCCTGTTCGGTTGTTAAACTGGAAGTGCTCAAAAGAACTCCTTGTTGCATATCTTTTTACATCTCTATGTGAGACACTGCTAAGGGAAGCAGCACGTGTGCCTAAAGGCTGCTTTAGGCTTATTTAGAAAGATGCAGGGTAGATTCCAATATCTGAACCTTATTTAGAAAAGTGGCAGTACTTACAAGTTGCTTTGCCATTTTGTAAGAACATTGCAGAATGTTATTGCATACAATTTTAAAATTCTACACAGATTAAGCATGCAATCCCACACTCATTTACCCCACCCCGCAACAAAGCAACGGGACTTATTTGCGAGCATAAAGTGCAATAAGATGGGGCTGTCAGTTCCACTGAAAAAACTGGGTCTTTCTTGTAAGTAAACACAAACAGCGTCAAGCCAAACATTTGAAGCAACACTTCCAGGTCTACCCTGGTAGTTAATGCCAAATTAAGAGGAGTTTGAACAGAACATTGATAGAAAGCACAGAGCAAGAAGATGTAACTATAAATTAACTGTCTTCTACTGTTGATGGATAAAGGTACTGGACTGTACAATAATTCATATGGTGCAATACTTTGTATTCAGATCAACCAAAATATCACAAAATGGCACGCTTTCTCCAAGTTTACAAAGTTCAAAAGACAGCCTTGTGATAACAGACCAGGACTTAACTAAAAGGTTTTAACGATGGCTGGAGGCATAAAAACTGCTCAGGTGGTGAGGTCTACTATTCTTTGCATTTGCTCTTGGCTATGGAATAAGCAGGTCCTCTTTTCCTACTGCTGCACTCACCTCATGGTGCAGAATTTATTTATTTATTTTTAAGCAGTGATTTTTCAAATCCCATTCAGTGCAATCCTGGCAGAGTTACTCCAGTCTGAGCCAATTTATTTCAGTAAGCTTAGACTGATGTAACTGTGCATAGGATTCATAGATCCAGAGGAGTTAGCCGTGTTAGTCCGTAGTAGCAAAATAGAAAAGAGTCTAGTAGCACGAAGTAGCATCCGATGAAGAGAGCTGTGATTTTCGAAAGCTTATGCTACAGTAAAGTTGGTTAGTCTTAAAGGTGCGACTGGACTCTTTTCTATTTTACGGTATATTCAGGAACCTTTTCAATAAAAACTTCACCCCTCAGGAATCACTTTACTTTGCAGAGGATCCTGGGACATATTCTGAGGCACAAAATCAATTCACCTGTGGTAACAACCAGACCTTTTGACTCTCACGCTGTGGAAACTGAATGGCAAAGAGAGACTGGTAGTTTGTAAGAACTGTCGGTCGAAGAAACTTATCTTTTATTATTGATCTCCTCCTTGAGGCCTGTCAGGAGGAAACCAGAGCTCCTCAGACCACAGTCTGAAAATCACTGTTTTGAAATATGGAAATCTAGACCAAATAGTCTCCAAGATAAACTTGCAACTGGCAAATATAAAGAAAGATGAGAGAACGTGTTAGAAACCATTTTTTTTATTATCATCACCCAACGTTAAGCTCCAACTCAACAAGAAGCTTTGCACATGATTTTCCTTCCACGTTTCATGCTGTCGGTGGCCTTTCTTTCCACAGAAGCGATTATTCTCTCTCAGTAGAAAACATATATTAAAACAGAGGAAACATTTTGTACATCTGGCAGCAAAGTGCTTTAGCAGAACAGCTCGTCACGCCCCTCTTCACTGCCCTGGGCCTGACAGGCTCTTGTTCATGAACTGCCTCTTCACAAAACATATCCACCACTACAAGAAAAAAAAGAAAGGTATAAAAATGGAACGAAGGAAGAAAGAATTGCTCTAATATGACCCTGTAACATTACGGGAGAGAAGGTGTCGCCACCCAAAATGGCATCTCTGTTTTCAGTTCTCCCCAGAAACGTCTAGTGAAGTTCACTCCACGCTCATCAGCATTCTAGAAGTTTCTCCATCCTCATTCCACATAACTCTCTGGTACTACGTGTGGTGCCATGTTGAGTTATATTAAGGTTGTAAAGGATTGTGGGAGAGTTAGACTCAGGGCTTCCATTTTCAAAGGCAGTCCTATGTCTGCCATAAACTCGAGTTCTGCCCCCCAAAGCTTTTTTTTAAAAAAACAGATTCAAAATGTCCTGATGAGTGGTATGCTCAAATATTTACTTTATCACATTCCCTACCTTATCCCATTTGCTTATGGTATGCTGCAATAAGTGTACACACCTGAGAAACAAGAATGCACACATAAAACGGAAGACAAATTATCTTTCAGTAATGGGAGACCCACCTATATTCTTATTTGAATGCTAACTGGGAAATGCTAAGCAGAGTTACTCTAGTCTAAGCTCATTGATTTCATGAAGTTTCCTTATCCTGAATCGGCCCATCAAGGTCACTCTTGTCCACACAGACTGGCATTGGCTCTGCGCGGTCTCAGGCAGGCGTCTATCCCATCACCTCCCGCCTAGCCCTTTTTAACCGGAGATGCCAGTTACTGAACATAGGCTGCATGGCAAGCAAGAGCCCCTCTCCACACAATGTTGTTGTGCTAATGGACTCAAGAACTGTGCCCTCAGAATGCTTTACCGCTATCCTGTTTAAATACAGCTTTTACCTGATAAACAATGGAGTTACACTGGCTGATTCCGCACACATTGGATAATGCACTTCCTCTTTATAGATCATTTGGAATTGATTTTTTCATGTGCGGAACAAAAAATCCACCTCAAACGATTGATAAAGTGCATTGAAAGTGCATTATCCAACGTGTGCGGAATCAGCCTTAATTTAAACAGAGAAAAGAGGAGGTATTTCTCTTCACTCAGCAGTCCTAAAGAGGAGCAAAACCACAGAAAGGAGCACCTTACCTTGCTAGGCTTGTCGCTCTGGGGGTCAAAGACCTTTTCGCAAAGCCTCAGCCCAGTTTCTTGCCTCAGTTGCTGCAAATAAGCTCTCATCACCTCTGAAAATGGAGAGAAAAACACCCAAGTTCAGACCAGATCACATTCGAGTCCTCAGCACTCCAGGGGGTGCAAGTCTGGGGACAAATCACCCCCCCACCCCACACACTATTTTTATGTATGTTGATTGGGATTCCATGCCACTGGGACATCAAAGGGCAGGCACCACCAACGGGCAGGGCTAAGGGTGTTCACCCTGGTTTGCCCTACAGAAGGGTCTGCTTTGCATACAGTCATGTGCTGTGGGAGCTTTGGAAGTTCTTTCTCCCATTCTCTTGATTTGTCATTGTGACCTGCTTTCCCTAGTGAGTGCTGGCAACAGCCAGCTTGCAGCTTATATACGCAAGTCCCCCTGCAAAGCAAGCTGGGATGTTCTCTGTCGGACCGAGTTAACAAACACACACACTGTCTAGGGGAGTTTCAGGACAACAGCAACAGAGTCAAGACAGCTGTGCTCAGGCCCAGCGTATCTGACCAAACAAGAGAGCTCAGGAGGTATCGGTGTTCAGCAAGCCCAGGTAAATTTCAGGACAGTCAAAAAGGTGACTTGACAGATCAGCAGCCTTAATTACATCAACCCATTAAAGAATTTTTGTATTAATTAAAACATACCTTTCTAAGTCATCACTTAAAATAGATCCTCTCTCTCAGAAGTCCTGGGTGGAAGACCTTTCCTTGCCTACAGACAGCCCCCCAATCTTAAACGACTTCTCACTCACAATCATGAATCGGCCAGCAGAGTCACCAGCACAGGGACCAGGCCCTGCAACAGACCCAGATGCCAGCTCTGCCCCTATATCTACCCAGGGAATACAATTACAGGACCCAATGGCATCAACTACACTGTCTCTGGCTCTTACAGCTGCTCATCCTCCAATCTGATATATGCCCTCATGTGCCAACAATGTCCTTCTGCTCTGTACATTGGACAAACCAGCCAACCTCTACGCAAAAGAATAAATGGACACAAATCTGACATTAGAAATGGAAACGTCCAAAAACCAGTGGGAGAACACTTCAATCTACCAGGACATTCCACCAAAGACTTAAAGGTCACCATAGTTCAACAGAAACCTTTCAAAAACAAAATCCAACGGGAGGCTGCTGAATTGGAATTCATATGCAAATTTGACTCTGTCAAGCTGGGACTGAATAGGGACTATGAATGGTTATCACATTATCACAGGTAACAGATTCCCTTTACAGAGGCGGGGTCTGGGGGAGCCCAGTGACGCCTGGTGTGGGCTTTCGGGGATCACAGTTCTCTTTGTCAGATGCAGCTGGCAGGGAGAGCTCTGGTCATCGAAGGCTTATACTACATAGGAATTGGATACTTTCACTGCTACAAATGAATACGGCAAACTGACTGCACACCAAAAGGAGATGTTTACATTTCCAGGCAAAGGAATGTTTTGACTGCCTCCACGCTAATTGCATTCTGTCTCCTTGTGATATATGTCCCCTTCTTTCTCCCCTCTCATCCCTCCTCTTCTGTATTTGACCAGTTCGGATCATGCATCTGATGAAGAGAACTTGATTCTCGAAAGCTTATGCTACAATAAAATTGGTTAGTCTTAAAGGTGCTACTGGACTCTTTTTGACTTAAAATAGAGTTGTCAGTACCACAGGACAGAAACCTTTGAGGTACTGAAAGTTGTGGAAAGAAGGGCAATGGAACCAACCAGTCACAAGAAGCAAAGTTCCTCTAATATTGTCTAGTTTTTGTCGCCTTATAGAGAAAAATTGGAATCCAAAATAGCTACAAACAAACAAGCAGGCCCTTAACTCTCAGCTCTATCAATTAAACCTGCCCCCACCTGATTATTTAACTTTACTTTTATACTGCCTTTCTATAAAAAAAACAAGGTGGTTTACAATAAGAAACACAAACATCCAAAAACGGAGCAATGGGCTGTGATAAAGGCAATTCAGAATCAGCAATAAAAATGTCCAAGAGAACACAAAAACTACACACACAACTGACAAGGTAAGCAGCTAGATTCCAAAGGCAGAGGAGGATTGGACTGTTTTTACCTGGCGTCAGAAAAACAATAAAGGTGGCCCAGCTAGCCTCGTTCAGGAGGAAGTTCTGTAATTGGGGGGCTGCTACAAAGAAGGCCCTTTTCCTGCTCTGCACCCACTTAACCTCAGAAGGCAGGGTTGCCTGGAGAAGGACTTCTGGATGAGGTTCTCAGCTGCTGGGCAGCCTCATATGGGAGACGGTGACCCTTTGGGTCCCAGGCCATGTAGGGGTTATAAAGGCCGTGAGCAGCACTTGGTACTGTTTTTTTATTTAGCAGATGTTTATGCAGCTTCTCCAGAGAGTTATAAATAAAAAAAGTAAATGATCAATATAAAAATTAAACAAGCCGAGGACATAAAACCAGCATAAAAATATCCATTAAGACAGCCCTCAGGCTAGAAACAGACCATAAAACAGCTTCAAAAGATATGCCCCTCAATTAAAAGCTTGGTTTGAAAGGGTGGAGCCTGAGAGACAGGAAGGTAGGTGCCAGGCAAACCTCAAGGGGGAGGCTGTCGCAAAGGCAAGGAGCCACCACAGAAAAGGCCCTGCCTCTAGTTGCCACCCACTTCACCTTTGAAAGCAGGGGCAGACAGACCCAAGCTTAGGAAGTTCTGAGAAGTGCCCAGAAATGCCCTGTGAGTCCATTAAAATGGTATCAGTGTTGTATGCTTGTTTACAACCTCACCACTGTATTCTGAACAAGTTGCCGCTTCCAAAGATTTTAACAATAGTAAAGAGTCCAGTAGCAACTTTAAGACTAACCAACTTTATTGTAACATAAGCTTTCAAGAACCACAGCTCTCTTCGTCAGATGCATCTGATGAAGAGAGCTGTGGATCTCAAAAGCTGACGATGCATCTGACAAAGAGAGCTGTGGTTCTCAAAAGCTTATGCTACAATAAAGTTGGTTAGTCTTAAAGGTGCTACTCGACTCTTGTTGCATCTGACGAAGAGAACTGTGGTTCTCGAAAGCTTATCCTATTATATAAAAGGAAAACTGTGTTCCAGACAACTTACTTCCTACTGTGGTGTGCCTCCAGAGGGCGCTACTGCGGAGGAAAGCCCAGATGAGGCAGCCCATCCCTCCAGAGAGTGCACCATGGTGGGAAGCCAAGGCCAAGATCAAGCGCAGAGCAGGAGGCAATGCCTGCCCCCCCCATCACTCTGCCAGAATCAGGTGTGGAGCAGGTTGCAATGCCTGTCCCCTTTCACCCAGCCAAGATCAAACACAGAGCAAGTTGCAATGCCTGCCCCCCTTCACCCGGCTGGAATTAGGCGCAGAGCAGGAGGTAGTGCCCGTCCCCTTTCATCTGGCTGGGATCAGGAGCGGAGCAGGTGGCAATGCCCACCCCCCGCCTTCACCCAGCTGGGATCACTCACTGAGGAGGAGGCAATGCCCGCCTTCCCCTTTCTAGAGCCCGGTGTATTTTTTCCCACAACAGGCTTTGTTACGAGTGCTACAATAAAGTTGGTTAGTCTTAAAGGTGCAACTGGACTCTTGTTACATCTGACAAAGAGACCTGTGGTTCTCGAAAGCTTATACTACAATATACTACTGCATCAACAAACAGCCTAATCTCTAAGTATGTTTACTTAAAATTAAGACCCTCAAACTTCATTGGGACTTGCTTTCCCGTAAGCATGCACCTGGCGTTAATCATAGCCTGCAAATACGCTGGAAACTCTTCTCACCATCGTTCTGCTTGTTGCTGGGCCTGGCGTAGAGAGCGTTGAGTGGAAATCCTGGTTCTCCCGGGATGGGGAAATTTGTGATCCCTAAGGTGTACATTTCTTTTTCTCCCTGGCCTTTGGAATTACACTGGAAACAAAGAAAGCATGTGCAAAAGTGACCCCTCCCTTTAAGAAAGAACAAACATAGCCAGAAGTAGGCACACTTCAGCCTCTCTCAAATGACGAATTTAGCCCATCTATGCTTTCAAGATCTCTGCTGTTCAACTGTAAGGCGCTGTATTATTTATTTTATTTACTTCATTTATACTCCCTCTTTCTCCCCAGTGAGGACACAAAGAAGCGTACATAATTCTCTACTCGATTCTATGCTCACAACAACCCTCCCTGGGTAATAGCAAAGTGTTGGAAACCAGCAGAATTTTTAATATTATTGTTATTCTGAGCTATGGCAAATAGCTATGGCAGAAAAATTGACATATCAACTTAGGAGTAATTAAAGGCAAAGCTAAAATGTCAGATTTCTATGAAAGGTATTCAATATCAACATCTATCTAAGCCCTTCCTTAAATTATAGGAAAAGAATTAGATATAAAGTATACAATGAAATACTTTAAAAAACCCTGTGCCGTTAATGATTTCCTCTCTTAGCCTAAAAATGTGTTGAATATTAAGCCCTCTGTCAATAATTTGATTTAATATTGTCTTAGTTTTTAAAACTTTTAAAAATAATCCTGTTTTTTATGTCTGTATTTAGATGGTGGTTGGGTTTTTTTCTTTGTAATTAATAAAATAAAATTTTTAAAAAACAACAACCCTGTGAGGTAGGTTAGGCTGAGAGGATGCGATTGGCTGAAGGTAACTCAGTGAGCTTCCATGGCAGGGTGGGGATTTGAACCTGTGTCTCCCAGATTCTCGCCAGACACTCTAACCATTACAACTTCACTAGGGCTAAAATTCTAAAATGCAACCAAAGGCAGGGCTGGCTAGCCCTACATACTCTATTTACTCACAAGGAAAACCATTTTTTCAGGTATACCATCGAGAAAATGGGGAATTGTCTTGTAAGTATTTACAGCAATAAATACGGTCTACCTTTTTTTAGAAGGGTCGCCTTACATCCAGAGTCACCTTCCTTTGGGGTAAATATGGTAATATATGAGTCTGACTGCTTCACAGAAGTCAAAAGAATAAATCCTAGACGTATAAAATGAAGTGAGCTAAGAGCCACCAGCAAGCTCTGGGTTTTGAAACAGTCACAGAATATCCTGTCTCAGGATACGGCCTGCTAGCAGCCCTTAGGCAAAGGCACAGCAAGCTGCAGTTAGTCAAGTTCCCAAAGTGGGTTAAAATAAAGCGTGTAGGTGGCTTGGCCCTTTCTACTCCCGCAACAGTGATCCTTCTTGAAAGCTGCAGATCTGCTGAAATGGTGTCTCAGGGCCATGCCAAGGGCTCCCCGACCCCTTGGCCCAGTTCGGGGTTAACTCTGCTCCGTCAAGCCTCCAACGCCTCTTCCAACAAACATCCAATAAATCATCATGAAAGATATACCAGAGAATTCCCTTCTGCTCTAAAGAGGAAGCTGTCTCTCTATTTCAGACTGGGGCATTCTGGGGAAGGATGGAAAAGGCTCAGCTCCGATAACATTCACACAAACAAACAATTCAGGAACAGGGAACGCCGCTCACACCCTTCCTTCCTTCTCCCTGTCCGTGTAAGAACTGTACGGGCTAAACATTCTAAGGGTTTGCTAAAATGAACTGTTAGAGAACCATTCAGATTCATATATTGTACAGAGCTGTTAGGCCTCCAATAGTATTAATAAGTGCCTAATGTTGTGCTAGACAATGCACATTAAAAAACAGGCCCTGCCAGAAGTTTATGGTCAAACATTTGCTTGCTCTGCTATTTGAACTCCAAAAGATCAGTACGGACGGAGCGCACATTTCTACCTTTTTGTTTTTGCCATTTGGTTCGAAACTCCACTCTCTTACCTTCTGCAGTTTTTTCAAGCATTCTGAGATGTAGAGGGTTATGTAGATCAGGGTTCTGTCAGCCTCATTCTAGAAAGGAATAAAATAAATAAATAGGACGCAAAACAAGGCAGCCATTTTTTTAAAGAAACATTTTATTGGATAGGTTGAGAACAAACATAAAAAAAACATATATACTTCACTGTTTCTTTCTCCTACAAAGTACAGATTTATCCCCAACCCACCCTTCCCCTCCCTCCCATCAGACCTCCAACAGCACTTGTACCCTATAATTCATACGTTGTTCCCTCTAATTCTATTATTAAACAAGGCCGCCATCTTCAACTCCTAGCAATACTTTGTCTCTCTTTCTTTTGTGCTTCTACTCCCCTTCCTCCCAGGCTGCAACGTAGAATCTCAGCATAGGGATTCACAACTATCAAGGGACAAATAAAAAGGTGAGCGGTAGGCACAGAACCCGCCACGGGTGGGTGCAGTGGTCACTTTTAATTTGCAACGGGCTGCCCACCCTTTTCTTGTTCTCATCACCTTTTTGCCATATAATAGTTAATAGTAATAGTAATAGCAGGGGTCATTTAGTAGAAAAAGAGCGGCAGGAACTCATTAGCATAACTCATTAGCATATGCCACGCCCCTTGTCATCACCAGAAGTGTCATTAGCATAACTGATTTGCATATGCCACACCCCCTGACCTCATCCATCCTGGCTGTTTTGGACCCAATCCTGGCCATTCAGGGCCGAAATTGGGCCCAAAATGGCAAAAAGGGGCTGAAAATGGCAGAAAAGGGGCCCAAAAGGGTCAGAATTGGGCCCGCTGCTGAGCGGGAGAGTGATCCACCACCTGTCAGAGGCCCAATCCTGGCCATTTTGGGCCCAATCCAGGCCAAAATGGGCCCAAAATGGCCAAAAATCAGGTGGGTGGGGCCACCTGACATGTGACCTCTTTGGAGAACCACCGGAACTGCGTTCCTGCGCGTTCCCCCTCAAAATGAGCCCTGAGTAACAGTAATAGTCATAGTAACAACTGAGCTTCTATACCACTCTTCTAGACAGATTAGTGCCTCACCCAGAGTGGTGAACAGTTAGTATTATTATTATCTCCACAATGCAGCTGAGGAGCAGAGGCTGCCAGGAGCGGCTGCCCCAAAGCCACTTGCTAAGCTCATGGCAGTAGCGGGATTCGAACCTGTAGAGTGTTGATTCACAACCGAACCACTTAACCGCCATGCTACATGACTAAGAACTACCTGCTATCCTCCTGGAGTCTGTTATACACAGTACCAGCGTAGCAAACACCTTAAACCTGATTTTCTTACCTTGATTTCATAATTTTTAAAGAAGACGTTTGCTTTGAAGTAGTAGATCGCTTCATCGATAATGTCTGTGTCTTTGGCTGCCAAGAAAGGAAGAGGGAAAATATTACTTGGAAGACTCAAGGAAGGAAGGAAGGGCCCCAAAGAGAGATGTAGGTTTCTGAATTCCAAGAGAAGTTCCTTAAGCAAGATGTTCAAGCTGAACAGTTTGGTCACATGCCTGTTTACCTGGAAGTATTTTGCGCTGAATTCAGTGAGACTTGCTCTCTAAAAAGCATGCTTAGGACTGAAACCTGGGTCTTATACTGAGTAACAGCACTAGGAAGATGCATATGGATAATGGGTTGGGTGGCCACTGGCCACATGAACCCTTGATGCTGCCTTATAACGAATCAGACCATTGGTCCACCAAAGTCAATTTAAGCTAATCAGACTGGCAGCGATTTTCCAGGTTCTCAGGCAGAGGTCTGTCCCATCACCTACTACATGATCCTTAACCGGAGATGCCAGGAGATCAAAACCGGGACCTTCTGCATGCCCAGCAGAATCCCACCGAGCCACAGCCCCTGCCACCTCTCGATCAGTCCTTTGGCAGTGGATCTCCTGATTTTCAGGCAGAAAAAGTTTTTTTCTCAACACCTGCTAAAAGAGACGGTTTCGCTGGAGATGCTGGTGGCCAGACCTGGGACTTCCCGTGCAAAGCAGAGTTTGTGGCCAAGGGACATTCCTGCTGCTTCTCTCGCCTAGTCACAGAATTTTTAACCCTGCAAAGAACATAGATGGGCCCCCCACGAAGCTCTCTTTCGAGAGCACCGTACAAGCTTACTTTCTCTGGGTGCCGGCCCCTTGAATTGACTTTTAATGGGCAACAGGGCCATGTTTCCAATCAGTTTGGTGTCGGGATCCATCAGCGTCGAATGATAGGCCTGCAGCGGAGAAGAGAGAGGGCTGTCAGTGGCACAGAGAGGAGCAGCAGCTCCATTCTGCAGTTTCACCGAAAACACACACAGGGAGAAGGATGGAGCTGCCCTTCCCTGCCCTCAGTTTTTCAGCCAAACAAGTCAAGGACTGCAAAGCTAGGATAAGGGTCGGCAGCTGCAGCCAAACACGGCCCTCGAGCTCAAGTCTCCATCCCCCTTGCCAGGAAGTAACATTTCAGGCTGCCCACAAGAAAGGAGGGGGAAGGGGGAGAGAAAGAGAGGTGGGTGGAACGAAAGGGGAACAGACACAGCTTAATCGGAAAGAGTCCAGTAGCACCTTCAAGACGAACCAACTTTACTGTAGCATAAGCTTTCGAGAATCACAGTTCTCTTCGTCAGATGCTGACGAAGAGAACTGTGATTCTCGAAAGCTTATGCTACAGTAAAGTTGGTTCGTCTTGAAGGTGCTACTGGACTCTTTTCGATTTTGCTACTACAGACTAACACGGCTAACTCCTCTGGATCTAGACACAGCTTAGTACTTAGAATGTCATATTAGGACCTGCTGGACGTTGGTTCAAACCACACTCACAGCTCAATCTATCTGAGAGGGGTGTTGTGCAGATAAACTGAGAAAAGGAATTATGTACATCTCAACGAGCTCCTTGGAGGAAGGGCGACATAAAAATAGCTAGCTGGAGAATAGCACCTGTGATGCAGCACAAAGCTGGGAGACTTCTGCACAAGAGGCAGCTGCCAACCAACTGACAAGGGGACCCACACAGCTCCAGCATCTGCTTGTAGGTAGGATCAGGCCCACCTCCACAGAGCAAGCCCTACAAAGCGATATGTTGGGAGTCAAAGGTGAGTGGCATAGTAGGACATCTAGGTGGCTCGGGTAAGTGAGCCAAGCGACATGCCAACAGCATAAGGCAACTGCCTCCCACCACCAGGATAATTAGCCAGTCTTTTAGGAACAGAAGGGAGGTAATTTAAAATGAACCAACAATCCAGACCTATATCAGGACTACAACATAGAATATTTAGATACAAGCCTTCGGCCTAGACAACTTATGAAATTCACTGCTCCAAGATACAGATACGGTAACTAACTTACATGGGAACCTTTAAGGGGGGATTTATACAAATTCTTGTCATATGAGTTTATCAACTGCGATTAGCCCTGCCAATTAAATAGAACCTCCACGTCCAGAGGCAGCGTACCTCGGAATACCAACTGCAGGAGGTTGGCATTCACAGAAGGCTGCTAACTTCAAGCCTTTCTTGCCGGTTTCCTCGAGGCACTGGGCTGCCCGTGGCAAGAAACAGGATGCTGCCCTAGAGGGACCTTCCTTCTAATCCAGATGAGCTTTACTTACAGATATTAAAATCCATATTTAAGCCATTGCTTTGAAACAGTAACTATGTTTAAAAGAAACGCTTCCCATTTCGCTTTGCCATTGATGTGCATGAGTTTATTGAAGAGTGCATAGCGATATTTACATATAAAAACACATCCAGCTTTAGGAACGCGGAAAAAATTGTACAGACAGTAATTTCCTAGCTCTATTTTTAAATATGGCCATATAAGGAAGTTCCCCTTTCCCAGCAAGGCCGACGGTCTTTAAAGCAGTTGAAAACTGACACACAGGGCTAGGTTCTTATTTTAATTTTTAAGATACAGCACAGGCGCTGGAATCACTGGTTTTAATCTCCGAAAGGAAGCAAAGATCCCTCCATCCATCCACGGCACCCCTTTTCATCTCCTCCCTCCAGGCCCAGAACCTGGAGCATTTCCTGCTTTCTCTGTGGCCAGCAGAAAATTTCCCCCACCCCACCCTTTTCTTTAAAAGCACAAATGAACAAAGGTGCACGCGGATCTCTGGCCTCACCGGCATATTGGGCGGCTGCAGTCCAACCGATCCGAGGAAACGACGGGACGGTCTCCCTTTTCCAGCTAGCAAAGCTGCAGATCTTGCAAAAGGCAACAACCCCCTTCCTGTTCCACCCAAGGCAGGAAGTGAGAGCGAGGCAGGCGACGGAAAAAAAGGGCGCATTGAGCAATAGCAGCCACGAGGGGGCAGCAGAGGACAGGAACGGCCTCCCTTTCAACCCGCAATGCCAACCTACAGATTAGAGATTCCACCCTCAACCTTTTTTCCTAGCAGAACTCCTGGGTCTTTATTATTTATTTATTTATGTCGTCTATGATCTGCCTTTCTTCACTGAGACTCAAGCTGCATTACACAATGTGAGTTTAATGTATTGTCGAAGGCTTTCACGACCGGAGAACGATGGCTGTTGTGGGTTTTCCGGGCTGTATTGCCGTGGTCTTGGCACTGTAGTTCCTGACATTGTAGTTCTTTTGGTGCTACACCTCTGAAGATGCCAGCCACAGCTTCTGGCGAAACGTCAGGAACTACAATGCCAAGACCACGGCAATACAGCCCGGAAAACCCACAACAGCCAATGTGAGTTTAGTACAGGCAGTATCAAGGACAATTTCATAAACACATTTAAACAACAGATAGTATGTAAAGCAACACAGAGGTGATGGTAAAGTCTACGGGTGAAGTCTATGGTCCCTAACGCATTAGCGGAGCATCTTAGATCCCCTCCCTACAATACAAACGCCTTTTTGAATAATTCAGAGTAGAGGCTCTCCTGACCTCCTCAGGCAGGCTGTTCCACAGGGTAGGGGCCACCACAGAGAAAGCCTGTGTATGGGTTGCTGTTGAGTTTGCCCATGTGCAGGGTAGCACATGCAAGAGACCCTGTTCAGATGAGCGAAGCTGCCGTGGAGGAACACAGGGAGGCAGTCCTGTAGGTATGCAGGGTCAAGGCCATGATGAGCTTTGTATGTGATAATCAATACCTTGAACTGAGCAAGGTAACTGACAGGTAGCAAATGGAGTGACTGCAGAATGGGGGGGATGTTCATGCTCCTGCTCGCTCCTGATAACTGTTGTGCCGCAGCATTTTGGACCAATTAGAATTTTCTAGTTAATGTAGATGGGAGACCTATGTATAAGTGCATCACAGTAGTCAAGTGTTGATGTTTAGCAGCTGCGTAACAAGCAGAAGTTCAACAGGCAAAACTTTCTCCTAGCATAGAAGCAGAAAGATGGAGGAATGTATTGAACACAGATTCAGAGCTGCACCTGACGGATGTTTGCCTGCTATACTTATTTTCCCTGGGGGAGGAGGTGAAAGCGACTCAACTCTTGCCACACCACAAATCCTCAACCCATCTCAGCACTCACCACTGGCCATACGGATGTGTTGATCAGGCATTTTTTCTGGCACCCTTAGTAAGAAACCAAATGTGCTTGTGGGACTCTAATCTGGAGAACTGGGTTTGATTCCCCACTCCTCCACTTGAAGCCAGCTGGGTGACTTTGGGTCAGCCACAGCTCTCTCAGCCCCACCCACCTCACAGGGTGATAGCTGTGAGGATAATAACATACTTCGTAAACCACTCTGAGCGGCTGTTAAGTTGTCCCTGAAAGGTGGCATATAAATCAAATATTGTTATTGTTATTTGCTCTAACAGCTATTCAGAAATTGCATATATGCCTATAGCTATGCTGCAGGAACCAACAGATCCCGAGGGCCAGTACCCCATCAGAAATTTCTTAGAACTTGTTTAGCGCCTTTGGCAACTAGAGAAGCTCTTAACTTACCCTGCAACCATATAAGTACCAGGAAGGAGTCACCAGGTCAGGTCTGTTTTTCACATCTCCACTGCATCCTCTTCCTTCAAGATTAAGGCTGCATATATGCTTTGCTCACAGCAACCCTGCAAGGCAGGTCAGGCTTAACTACCTAGTGAGCTTCATTATTGAGTAGGGATCTAAGCTCAGAAATGGCAGCAGTATCCTTTCTGCTGTCCTCAGACACTGAGCCGTGGCTCTGGGGAAGGTTACCTTCTTCTCCTTCTTGTTAGAAGTAAACACGTGACTTACAGAGAGGGACAAAAAAATTGGCAGGCTGGGTGGTGGGAACTGTCATGTGTGAAAGGGGCTTTGTTGGGGTCTAGCAATGATCTCAGGCCTACAGGATGGAAACCAATGAAGTTGTATGTCTAGCCGCCATGCAGGGGTACAGTATATCTGCGCACTCAAACGCATCCTTTATATATTTCCAGTAGGGGGCCTAAATGCTTCTACCCTGGCATTTCCAAAGTTTTCTCTGTTTGAATTCACAGGCATTGTGCACTCCACCTCTTTCACGGCTTTTGCAACTGATTTGCATTTACATGCCCCTCACTCCCTGCACTCTCTCACCCTCCCCTCACCACTTATATATCTCTGGCCAGTTTCTTCATACCCTCCATGCATCTGACAAAGAGAGCTGTGTTTCTCGAAAGCTTATGCTACAATAAAGTTGGTTAGTCTTAAAGGTGCAACTGGACTTTTTACTATTTAGCAAAATATAGCTGTACAAAAAAAGGGCCCCTCCCTTCTCTGTTTGCTGAAGGTGAGTCAAGTGAACGAACCACACCCAATTATATGAAGTGTTACAGGGAACAGTCCTTCTTTTCCGAAGGCAGCAAGCTACCAAAGAGTAAGAACACAAATAATTTATTTCTCCCCTTTGAAATGTAACAAGGTTCTTCAAAGAATAAACTAAGAAAATCTCGTTTGACATTGCAACTGTACACTTATATACATGAAGCACTTAAGGGGGAAAAGCCCCCGGGGCCATTCCAAAATCTATTTTAAAATACAAGATGCAGAAAACTTGAAGAGAGTCTTGTTAAGATTAGCCAGGAGTCTTCATTCATCCACTCTCTCTTGGAAGAATTCATCGAAAGCAGAAGGTCTGCCTTCCTCTGTTTCCTGGAAGGGGTGGGGGGAAACAAATCAATGAATTTTTTTTAAAAAATTAAGTTTACAGTGCATAGAACCTTATACAAAAAACTGTTAAGTACATCTAAAAGATTATGCTTAAATGTAGTAATAGACTTAATAATAATAATAATAATAATAATAATAATAATAATAATAGAATACATATAAAATATAGTTAGAATATATATGAGATCCCCCCCCCCCCCAGTTCCAAGCAGATAATCCAAAGTAATACTAATTATACTTTTCACCTATTGTTAGGGGTCCAGTAGAACAACAGAAATGAAGCTATACACATTTTTATATTTTATATCCACTTTAAATTCTATCACATATTATTTGATATTAATTCCATTATTCAACTTAATAGCTTAACACTGATGTAGTCTTAAATTAGTGGATCGACCTATTATATGTATAGTATGTTGGTCCGAATCAATGAAAATTTTTAACTCTTTGGGTTTATCCAAGTATGCTCAACTATCTAAGAAATGCCTCCACTAAGACATACCTCAACATACCACTTTATGAAAATTGCAATCCTGTATATATTCAGAAATAAGCCCTACTGTATTCAAAGGGGCTTACTCTCAGATAAGAGCCCATAGGACTGTAATCACACAGATTCACTCATGACTGAGCATTTCAGCTCAAAACAACAAAGTGACTTGGGGTTTATTAGCCTTTGTATTAGTCTATTAGTATAAGAATCTTTGGTGCTTTGCTGGAATAGACTAAGACAGACAGACAGGCTCCTGGCGCATTTCAGCTCAGGATGGGCTCAGTCAACCAGCCTCTCAGGTGATAACGGCCAGATCCCCTGACCAGGGCTGAGAAGAAAGAGGGATGCCATATTTAATGAATCGCGGAGAAGAAGTCACAGTGTGGAAGAGTGCAGACTGCTGTGGTTGACTCTGTTCCCTACTTTTGGGAGGTATACTCCAGACCACTTAAGTTAACTCAATCATTCTGCTCAATACATCCCCCCCCCCCTTTCGGCATAATTTAACACAAGTCTTTTCCAAACTGCTTCAGTGAAATTAGAACCATCATTATTCTGGATGGTTTGATTAAGGCTTCCTAATAGCATTGTCGAAGGCTTTCACGGCCGGAGAACGATGGTTGTTGTGGGTTTTCCGGGCTGTATTGCCGTGGTCTTGGCATTGTAGTTCCTGACGTTTCGCCAGCCACAGCTGCTGGCGAAACGTCAGGAACTACAATGCCAAGACCACGGCAATACAGCCCGGAAAACCCACAACAACCTTCCTAATAGCAATTCTCCGGGTCACCTTTGGTGAGTAAAATCAGCTCACAGGTCACCAGACAAGAAACTTCACAAATACCACAAATTATCCTTTAAACTAATTAAAAAAATGTGTGGCTTGGTTCTCTTTGGTCATTTTATTTTTAATCTCAACTACAAACCTGTGATTTTATTATTATTTATTTTGCATCCAGGATCTTTGACTCTTTACCTTTGGCTCTTTAAACTCGAGGTCCTCTCCATACTGAATAGAAAAGTCAATGTGTTGTAGCACAATATTGATGCTTTCCTCGTCAGAACGATCAAAAGGTAGGAAGCGAACCATGCTGTAATCGTCGATCTAAAAAGTGACCAACATATTATAAGGCAGCAGTCACAGGTAGAAGCAGCACTGATTTCATTTTTTTTAGAAGCACACAATTCAACATTCATAGGTTGCTTTAAAAAAAAAAAATACTGGTACAACCCAACTTCCATACCCAACATGCTCAGAGAGACAGACTGTCCTTTGACTTGTAACACTAAAACTCAGGGTTACACCTTGATCCTGATGTGCAACACATTTGGGACTGACAAAATAAATCATTTTTCAAATAAAACATAATTTGCTGTAGTGGTTAAGAGCGTCAGGACTCTAATCTGGAGAGCCAGGTTTGATTCTCCACTCCTCCACTTGAAGCCAGCTGGGTGACCTTGGGTCAGTTGCAATTCTCTCAGAGCTCTCTCAGCTCCACCCACCTCACAGGGTGGTTGTTGTAAGGATAATAAAAACACACTGCGTAGATCGCTCTGAGTGGGTGTTAAGTTGTCCTGAAGGTCGGTATATAAATCGAATGTTATTATTATAGTTTATATTCGCTAATATATATATATAATATAATAAGCTGCTCTTAGCTGTATGTCCTTCCTCACTGCCTCTTCCCCTTGATTCTCACATCCCATTGCCGCCACAAAAAGGTGGACAGATGACCATCAGTTAGTGTCGTTAGCACCCTCAGCAGATTAACTTAGCTGTGGAAACCAATAGGGTGCTAAACGGGCAGAGGAACTGACCCACCCAATACAGACTGCCAACCAGCCCTGGGAGATGCGCACTCTATGTCGGATCCAAAATGTTAGAAAATGCAAACACGCCCAAGCGTACCAGTCCACAGATGGCCTTCGTCAGCTTCTCGAACTTTTTGCTTCGGAGCAAACCAGATGAATCTTCTAGCATGGAATACATATCAGGGTCCAAATACCTGGAAAGATGAACAAAGCAAAAAAAATCAGTTGAATGACAAAGGCCTGTTACTGCCAAGATGTTAACTTTTCCATTAAAAAAAATTCTGTGCATTTCTGCATTATCTAAGAAAAGGCAAGCCAGGACTGGTTGTTTCAGAACTGGCTATGAACAAGAGCAGCGTCACCCACCCACCCTGGACGCTTGACTCCGTTTAACTGCAAGATACTGAGCACGGAGAGGCCAAGGCGCCGTGGTTTCTTTGCTTGGAAAAGATCCCAGCCTCCATTCCTGGCATCTCTGGGGATGGGAGCTCAGAGAGCAGATGATGGGGAGGACCTGGAGAGCTGCAGACAGTCAGATAAGAGAATCTTGAGCTAGATGGACCAAGAGGCCTGACTTAAGATACGGCAGCTTCTGGGATTCGGTCCACTGGCAACAGTCACTTACGGCACACTGGGAGCCAAGCTACAAGTGATGCCTTACACAGGTTGGACACTTGTCAGCTTCCCTCAAGTTTTGATGGGAAATGTAGGCATCCTGGTTTTACAGCTTGGCTCTCCATTACAGCTGCAAGACCAGGATGCCTACATTTCCCATCGAAACTTGAGGGAAGCTGACAAGTGTCTAACCTGTGTCAGGCGTCACTTGTAGCTTAGCTCTGAGAGATGGTAACTGGCAACCTGGGACTTCATCCAGGCTGCTGAAAGAAGGGAGCCAAGAGAAGCCCCTGCAGAAATATGACAAGATGTAACTGGGGGAGATGAGAGCGCGGGACTCTACTCTGGAGAACCGGGTTTGATTCCCCACTCCTCTGCATGAAGACGCTGGGAGGCCTTGGGTCAGTCACTTAAGAGCAGCAGGACTCTAATCTGGAGAGCCGAGTTTGATTCCCCACTCCTCCGCATGAAGCCAGCTCGGTGACCTTGGGTCAGTCACAGCTCTCTCAGGGCTCCTTAAGCCCCACCCACCTCACAGGGTGATTGTTGTTGTGAGGATAATAATGACATATTTTGTAAACCACTCTGAGTGGGTGTTAAATCCTGAAGGGTGCTATATAGATCAAACGTTATTATTATTATTATTATTAAAATGTGCTTGGATCTTGCCCCACAGCTGCAGAGAGAAGGAGCCCACAGGTTCCACAAACTTACTTTTCAATTTCTACTTTGGCTTTCTTGCTCAGCAAGTCCATCTTGGTCATGACGTTGACTTGGGGGATCTCTAAAGACACCATCGCACTGAGGGCCGCCATGACGCCAGAGATAAACTGACAGACGGTGACATAAAAGAAGAGAGAAGTCAGAAGACTGGGAACGCCTTTCCAAAGGGTCACATATCAGCCACTCCCAGTTCAACATGGAGGTTGCAGGACCCAAAACTCAAGGGCTCTGCAGAAGGAAAGGGAAAAAATGCAACTCTGGCAGTTGGACAAGGTCAAGTTGGGACACTGGCCGCCTGGCAGATTTGGGGGAAAACAACTTGTTGATTATTTAACTCACAATACTTTTACCACAGGAGAGGAAGGCTGCGTTTTGATGCAGTACGCAAATGTCTGCAGATGTTTCCAGCCAGGATCAAAATTCTGCTCCCACAGACATATTGTAAGCATTAGGAAGTTATGGAGGGGCTCAGCCCTGAGCTCTGCTTTCAATATTCAACCCTTTATATCAGGCAGGCACAGCAGAGGCAAGTAGCCAAGGCAAATCGCCACTCAGTATTCAAAGGGTTCCCCCCCACCCCACACCAGACAATCTCCCGACCCTAACTACTCCTGTCCTGTACGCCCAAACTGGTAGAAGAACAGTGCAATCCTAAACAGAGTTACTCCAAGTCTAAGTCCATTGAAAGCTTCCCCATGGCAGGTCTTACTGGCCCAGTCCCCTGGCAATGGCCACTCCTGCCACGGACCACTGAAGCTTTTGCACTTTAAAAAATCAGCACTAGAATACTGATACACCATTATCACAATAGGTATAGGCAGGCTCTCTGAATTCGCAGCTTTCGTTTTTAATAAAGTAAGTTTCTAGCCCCTTCAGTTGCGGAGATATGCCTACAAGGGAGGGGCCTAGAGACTTACTTTTTTTTTTAATGAAAGCTAGGCATTCAGAGATCCCAATTCACCTATTGTTACAACAGTATATCAGCATAACAATATTCTAGTGATGACTTTTTAAAAAATTTAAAAGTCCCATGATAGTAGAGGAGGAAATGGCTGTTGTGGGGATGGGGTCAGGGAAAATAGCTGCCATGGTGGCAAAAAAATACAAATTTTCCCACCCGCGCAGCAGCCATCCAGGCTTTATTGTGAACTTTCCCAAAAGTTTGGAACACAGCAGGTTTGAGAAAGACTGGAGAAAAGATGGGGAAACTCAAGGAGGCGCATGAATGTACTATGATACTGTACGGAAGCAGGAAAAAAATTGCTCCCCAACAGCATTGAACCCTGGGTAGATAACCCATCTGGAAACAGCCATTATCACTTCTCAGAGGGAATTAATAAGGAGAGGGTGATCGCTTAGCATGATACAAGTAACATGCTCCCAGTATCTTTAATAATGTACAAAGCATTTTTAAAGTCCAAAACATGTCACACAATTTATCTTACTGTAATTCTTACAACAGCCCTATAGGGTAGGCCATTGTGATTATTCCCATATTGTCCATAAGAGGGCTGGTACTGAGCAAAACAGAGAAGTATGCCTAAGGTTCATGGATGAAGCAAGACCTGACCCACATCACATCTACTGCCTAGACGTTTAAACTGGAAATGCTTGGGCTTGAACCTGGGATCTTCTGCATGCCAACCAGATGCTCTACCACTCAGCCACAGCAGCTCCCTACGTCTGTATCACTTACAGTCCTATGGAACATGGCTTTATTCCTCGATTTACTGAGGGACAGGTAGAATATGTCTCCTTTCCCCCTTAGTTAGGAAGATATTATTTTAAAAAAGAAGAAGCAAAGAACATGAAATGTAAAACATTTGTTTAGCGTTAACTGTAAGATACCTTAAAAGATTCCACCATAAATTGAGAATCCACAAGGAAAACTCCACAGACGCGGAATTCCCATTGTTGAAGCTGTTCTACAAGCTGCTTCATCACTGGCAAATGGGTGTACAGCTCGATCTGGCCTGAGGGATATACACAAATTTAAATATGCGTGCCCACAGGGACAAATAAGAATAAAGAACGCAGGAAGTCTGAGTAAGTTGTCACTGACCGGCTCCCCTCTCCTGAGGCTCACGCTGCTTCTAAGGTGTTCCTCAATCAGGCATTACATCGGGCATGAGATCAAACACGCTGTCAGGGAACCAACGTTTCTGAGCCGGCCAGGGCCTGATTTGGCTTAGGGAAACGGAGGGGCTCTATGAAGTAGTTTTAACTGAGAATGTGTGACTGGCCCAAGGTTACGCAGGAAGCTTCCACAGCAGAGCGGAGATTCAAACATCCATCTCCCAGATTCTAATCCAACACCCTAACCATACCGTGCTGGCTCTCGAGTCTGGTGTTTACACAGCCAAATGTGATGTCAGGGAACCAAAGCTCCCAAGCAAGCAAGGGCCCAACTCGGCTCAGGACGGCGGTGCAGAGAGAGGAAAAGGGGCTTCAGCCCTCCTCGAATCTCACTTGTTCTAAAGGTAACATTTAGTTTGGGCTTAAGTTCTTCCTAAGCACAATGAGAGACTGAGACCTCCCACAAAGTCTCTGTGTGTGCCACGGGACTCAGGAGGTGTGCAATGAAAAATTTCTCCCTAAACCTTTATGTGCTCTGCAATGTGCACAGACCTTGAGGGAGGGGTCTTTCAAGTGGCAATAAGGGTCCTGGGACCAATCATGGCAAGGAAGAGATTTATGGTCATTGCTGGTCATTACATCTGTGGACTGCTGACTAGAGTCAAAAGCACAGAAAGAAAGATGGAAGAAATTGGGTGCTCTCTCTGGTTCAGCAATCAGCACTGCATATTAAAATGAAGTTAAAATCTTTCGGCTTACCTGGGCAATCGAAAAGTATGTAATCGTCTTCTACATGGCCAAGGCATCCCTCCAGCCAATCAAAGTTATTTGCAAAGTATTCCATGCAGAAAACCAAGCCACCATTGGGGCCAAACCTCAGAGAATCGTCTTCCATGACGTCATCCACCTCTATTAACTCTCGAATGTCTGAAAGAAAAAAGGCACCAATTCACTCTAGAGTTTCAGAAGGCAATGACTATACCTCTTGATCAGACCTAAAGTCTATCGGATCCTGCAATTTCTCTCTAACAGAGTCATATATGCCTGTCTGCATATCTGCCATGAATGTATTCTGTGTCACGTACTGGTCCTCTGAGTGCCTGAGAAGTTTCTTATTGACGTTAAGGCATTAGGTTATCTGGAAGTATTTACTTTCTCTTTCCCCGCTGCCTCCAGCAAGTGTCCTTGAAGGCCGGCTCCGAATGTATCCTTCCTGGGAACTGAGATGAGTTCATTCTTTGTTCTGTCTAGCTTAAACCTAGCTTCTCATCTTCACTCCCCCCCCTAATACCTTTGCACACAAACTTTAACGGTCCTTATCCTGATGGCAGGAACCTTCCCTATAACTAACACTACTGACCCCCTCCACGTCTCTTCTGCCAATTTCAGTTGTCTGAGCACCTTGAACGTGATGGATCTCTAATAAAGTTACTTCAACCAATACACCTGTGTGTTTGCTGTGGAGAACTTGGGGGATCTACCTGCCAAGGACCTGACAGAAAGTAGGTGTCACTTGGAGGGACGTGAACATGAAGGTGGACATGAAGGACATGAAGGCGGCAGCCCTCTTCTTGTGTTCCTCTCCAGCATCTGGTATTCCAGTCTATACTGCCCCTGAGTACGAAGGTTCCATTTTACAATGACTTCACAGAATGAAGAGTCCTAGAAGGGACCTATTCTTTGGATGAACTCTTCCCCTCTCCCAATTTTTTCCAGGTCTTCACATCTCTAATGGCAGATATATAATATTTAAAGCCCTTATGCTATATAATCTTGACTCTCCATGGTAGGTCTCTACTATTCGTATTTCGGCAACCTTGTGAAGTCATGAAAGAGACAAGATTCAAACCAGGGACCTGAAAGCTCACACGTCAGTCTCTTAGCCATAACGCTGCAATGACCCCCTCCAGGCAGACCGCAGCAGGAATCTCAGGCAGGGTCCTATACAAGCCAAGCAGCTGCTCTTCACCCCAGGTAGAGGCTGCAAGGTCTTCCTCAATGAGATCTTGCTCTCAGCCTGAGCCATGAACTTACCTGCCATGACATCGTAGTCAAAATGTTCGGCAGCAGGATCCAAGTTAACGACTTGGACTGAGCGATTCAGTGCTTCGCAGTGCTGGACCATGGTGGAGCAGTAAGTGCTCTGGAAGAGAGAGTGAAGCACCTTCTCAGCAGGGCTTTTTTTCAGCGGGAACGCGGGGGAACGGAGTTCCGGAACCTCTTGAAAGTGGTCACATGGCTGGTGGCCCCGCCCCCTGATCTCCAGACAGAGGGGAGTTTAGATTGCCCTCCGCGCTACCAAGCGGCGCAGAGGGCAATCTAAACTCCCCCCTGTCTGGAGATCAGGGGGCGGGGCCACCAGCCATGTGACCATTTTCTCTGAGGGCAACCCACTGAGTTCCACCACCTCTTTCCCCAGAAAAAAAGCCCTGCTTCTCAGAACAGCAAAATTCGCCACTGGGCAAGTCTCTACCAGCAGCCAGCAATCCCACAGCTGCGGGAAGAAGCAGAGCCACCCTCCCCGCAAGTGACACCAAGTAATGAGCGATTGTTTCCATTATGTATAATAATGGTGAATGTTTTATGTACCCTGCTCCAATCCCTGGAGAGGGATATATCATCACCTTATTAAAAGGCACTGACCATCAAAGCCTTGGCTTTTCTCTAGAGGGACCTTTGGCATGGCCTTTTCTGTAGCGGCACCTTTCCCATGGAATTCCTGCCCTAAGATAGATATTCAGGGTGCTGGACAACAGCTGTATATACATACATCAGTCAGTTGACAGATGTACGTGAATATAAATACGCACACACAGAGAGATACAAATAGAACAATGGGCATGGGGAAGAGAAGCTATTACGAAATAAGACTAGGATATCAAACAGTCCAAGGAAGAGGGGGGTTCAGTTATTATGCAGAGCGCATTCAAAGACAAGATCCAGTCCAAAGAGGAAACCATCCCATTAGAGCTGGTGTGTGGAGTATTCCTAATGTGCTGGCAAAGCCAGCTGAATAACATAGAGGGAAGGTCCCTTTCTGTAGTAAGCCAGCCACTCTCCTTCATTGCCACCGAACCCAACTTTGTGCCAAATTTGCCTCTAAATTCCAACCCTGCAGTTTCACGTCTTCTGCTTAAGAACACCAACCTTTGCAGCCTCTTACAAAACGCCCAGGGAGGATGAAATACTCCCCAGCTGGCTTCTAAGGGGTTCCATTGCTCAGTTCTGGTTTGTACCATTTACATCCAGACTGTGTCTTAGGGAGGTTCCCGAAAGGTCTCCCAGCCAGGCACTGATCAGCCCCGTCACCTGCTTAATTTCAGCAAGGGGCCTGCATCCTGCTTTCTAACTGCTCTAGTCCCAACCTTTGGGGCAGGGAAGCAAACAGACGTCTTGCAGCACCCTCAGGACAGACATTTTATTCCTCCAGAAGCTTTCACGGATCAGAAGAAGTGAGCTGTGTGACTCACAAAAGCTCACACCCTAGCATAAATTCTGTTAATCTTATTGGTGCTATTGGACTCTTGCTCTTTTCTACTGCTACAGGCAGACTAACACGGGTACCCATCTTGATCTATCCCAAGGCTCCTGTTTATTTGTGCTAGAGTTTCTTGCATACAGTCAGCCTGGATTGGGCCAGCAGAAATGCTTTGTTTATTTCCCCTCTTGGGTCATTTATTACTCCTTTATTACTCCGCCTTTCTACACCTAGGAGCAGCCAAGGCATCTGACACTAAAAGAGGTCGTAAAGTTGCCAGCCTCCAGGCGATGCCTGGAGATCTCCCGGAATTACAACTGATCTTCAGGCCATGGGTCCCCTGCAAAAAAAATAACTATTTTGGAGGGTCCCTCTCCAGGCTGCACTCCAAAATCTCCAGGAATCTCCCAACCTGGAGCTGGCAACCCTAACACGGCAAAAGAGCCACGTGAACTGCAGCACAAACCTCTGGCCCAGCCCAGGGCAGCCCAGTCCTGAGCCCCAACCTGACCTTCTTTCCCCCACGGCTCACCTTCCCGCTCCCCGCCGGCCCCATCACCAGCTGGGCGTAACGGGGCATGGCGAGGGCTCCTCTCTGCCCCGTCCAGCCCCTGGGAAAGCGCGAGCGCCAGTAGTTTGGCCCAGTGAGCTGCCCGTAGCGCAGGCGGTCTTTCGTGCCTTTCTTCCCCTCTGTGGTTTTCTTTTTTAAGTACATCGCTTCCGCAGAGATGGCAAGCGCCAGGGCTCAAACCGCAAAGCTAAGATTGTGCTTCCGGTAATGACGTTTTGCAGGACTTTTAAAGTATTTCTTTATAGCAGAAATGCGAGAAGCGGCAGCTCTCACAGTCCTTTGCACCTCGGGTGGGCTGCAGCCCGCCTGGTTCTTCTGCTCGGGATGCCAGTGACTTTCAGAGCAATCCTAAGAATTGTTACTCCAGTCTAAGCCCATTGAAATCAGTGTCCCAGTTTTCAAGATAGGTTCAGTACAAGGAATTAACGCTTCCCTTTACCCTGTACTGCTATTTGGTTTTTTCAATATTTAGACTTTTTACTGTGTTTAAAAGTAATTCTATGCAGACTTACTCCAGTCTAAGACCGTTGAAATCAATGAGCTTAGACTGGAGTAACTCTTTTTGAGATTGCACCATCAATCTAGTTGTGAAGACTGGACTCTTTACTCTTTTGCCACTACAGACCAACAAGGCCAACTCCTCCGGATCT
This sequence comes from Eublepharis macularius, assembly GCF_028583425.1. Taxonomy (NCBI): domain Eukaryota; kingdom Metazoa; phylum Chordata; class Lepidosauria; order Squamata; family Eublepharidae; genus Eublepharis; species Eublepharis macularius. Next base: position 69,222,198 of record NC_072802.1, on the reverse strand, counting down.
AATAGCGCATGAAAAGCCCACAAACCACACGTCCTCAAGGGCTGCTGTTTCACACGTGAGGAAAGGGGTGATCAATTCACAGACATTGCCCTTCACTTCCGCCTTGACGGTGGCCGAGATGGCCCAACACACGCCAGTCAGGGGAGGAGGCGCCGCAGACGCCTGTGGCTGTTTCTCCGGAAGGAATCTCGCGAGAGGCCCCGGCTCTCGCGATACTTCCTACTACTGGCTGCCTGGAGCTCAGCTGCCCCTGCTGCATGTGCCGCTCAGGGCATCGGCAACGGCAGGAGGAGAAACCGGCGGCCCCTCCCCCGTGGCTTGGGGGCTCCCTGGGTAAGAGGCGTCCCCCCCCTCAGCACTTCCCGAGGGCCCTTCCCAGCCAAGCCTCTGCTCCTGCCCAGCCCCGAGCTTGGCACCACTCCCTTCCCTATGCCTTGCCCAGCCCTAGACTGGCACCAGCTTCATCCTGCTCCTTTCCCAAAAAGTTGGTACATGCAACTTGCCAGCTTCTTCCCCTCCCCTTGCAAACATATGTCTTTGGACACTGCCTAACATTTTGCCCCTAGCTTGGCACTCATCCCCGACTGGAGACAACCTACCCACCCTGGCCAACCCTTCCTGGGCTCTTTCTTACCGCCCCCCCCCCCTTCCCCCAGTTTTATGTGCTTGCAAATAATTTTTCTGACTCACACCCCAAGGTGCACAAAGTAGTTTGGGGAATCTGGGCAAAACAAAAGCAACAGTGCTGCATAAAACTAAAGAAAAATATGTGAATGGTAGATATCCACATGGATCTCTGCAGCCAGATATCTTGAAGAAAGAGGCTTTGTGCAGTTAGATTTGAGTCCAGCGGCATCTTAGAAACCAACAAGATTTTCAGGGTGTAAGCGTTTGAGAGTCAAAGCTCCCTTCTTCAGATACAAGGTTGGACTCTTAAAAGCTAGTATCCTAAAAATCTTGTTGGTCTCTGGGGTGCTGCTGGATTCAAATCCTGCTATTCTACTGCAGACCAACACAGGTACCTACCTGAAGCTTGCTGCTGGCGGTCTGCCTGGCTCATACAGCAGCCTTTCCGTTCCCAGCTCTGACCCAGTTGGTCCATTTTAACTGGAGAGGAGGGACTGAACTCAGGACCCTGTGCATGTGATCTGCTATTGAGGTATGACCCTTATTCTCCCTCCTGAATCCAGACCTCCCTATCTTCTCCTACTTTCTAGCCCAAGCCCCCCCCCCATTTACTACCCCTCTTAATAGATATGCCCTGTCTTGCTAGCGTCACCTCTGCATTTGTCTGCCCACTCTCATGTTCAGACCTCCCACAAGCTACTTTTTCTGCCTCACTCTTGAGTATTCAAAATTTACTCCTGCTTATCTCCTTCAACCTGCCCTCCACCTTGCAAATCTTGAGTCTCTCTGCCTTGCCTGCTTCCAAATCAGGCCTCCGTTTGGAAAGTCCACCACCATCACCGCTTCTTTGCCCATTTAGCAGCTTTGGTCCTTCCTCTAGACACATGCACTGGCCCTGGGGCTTTTTAAATGTTCTCTTCCCTCAGCCCCTTTTTCTCCCATCCCACTCCAACTTCTGTGCCCTAGTTCCTGGCTACATACCTTGTAGCCTGCCCCCACCTTTGTAGCAACCAAGTTTATCTCACCCCCGCCTTGTGCCTTCACAGCTGTGCCATGAATGTTAGATGCTGTCTCCCTGCCATCTTTCTTTTTCCAGTCCCAAAAGATAGCCCATATCACCATAACACCCATACCTTGACTTCCTCCCCCTCCGTTCACCTCATCATGCCTGCTCCAGATCTAGCCTAAATTCTGCCTGGGTCCTCTCTCGCATCAACACACTCAGCCTCTACTGCCAGTTGTCCCACTTTAGACACCATATGCCTGCCTGCCTACCTCAGCCCACCCTTCTCAAGTGACCTTTCCCCCCCATGATCATGTGTGTCTCAGTACATCCCTGCAACTTCTTACTTTAGTCACCGTAGACTTCTTTCAAGAAAATGTCAAGCTCTTGGTTGTTGGGAAAAAGAGTTATCTCAGAACACTGAATTCAAATAACCACTTAACAAAATTGCAGAATTAATTGTTGCTGGAGAAGTTACTCTGTGACTAAAGAGGAATCAAAATAAGATACTGGGTCAGTTTTTCGTGGCAGCCAGGTTGAGAACTGGTTTATTCTTGAACCTGTGAGAATGGACTGGTGTGCGCACCTTTGTGGAACTAGCTTGTGCTTCTCCTGGTCCCACATTCCCCTGAATCCACAGCAATGAACGGGATCATGTCTAAGCCTCAGGGTGTTCCTAGCTGTATTTTCAGATGGCCTGTGATTGCAGGCACAACATTTCTGTGTTTCTGCTATTTTAAAATGCTTTGTTGTGGCTACGTAGAACCAGTTTATAGATATGAGTTCCTAAACATCATTGTATCTACATTTTTGGCAGTATTCGTGATTTTTAAATTGTACTTCTTTGGGTTCTGCACTTTTGTCTGCCAGTTTCTGTCTCTTTATCTCTCTTTCTGGTCTCAGAGGAGCCAGTCGCCTGCTGGGAGGAGTGTAGGCTTACTGTTGGTGCTGAAGTTTTCTGCTTGGGTGTTTCCTAGGTTTGTGAGATGGCCATGGATGCAGCTGAGCCCGTCGTCCTTGACTGCAAAGGAGACCAAAAGTGCAACGCCAGGTCAGACGCCGACTATCCCCTGCGAGTTCTCTACTGTGGAGGCAAGTGATGAAAGGGTTGGAGGCTTTATCGGCCTGGCAGAAGGCCCATCAACGATGAGTACCTTCTGGATTGATTCTGGAAGATTCTGGATTCTGCAGAATCCAGGAATTAGCTGAGGCTGAGGGGGCCACTTGAGCAGACCTGGGGTGGGTGGGTGGAGACAGACACTGCTGTGAGGCCTGAAATTGGCATGTGATGGGAGAAGATGTGGTCCTTCAAACTATGATAATGATTTTTTAGTAATGATCTAGAAGAAATGGGGAGTGTATATTGTATAAAAAGTATATTTCACACACACACACACACACATAAATATATTTTCTTACAATGGTAAATTGAAAGAGGTGGGGAAAGAAATGGCATCTCTGCTGAAATCTTGAGAAGTTCAGCAGTAAATCCTTGGTTGGAAAAGAGTAGAATTCGCACCCACCTCCATCTCCCCCCGCCTTTTTTTTTTGGTTACAATATGACTGTAGACAGCTGGTGTCATAATTTTGGTAGTTTAGTTTTTTATGTGATATTAGTAAAACTTATTTTATTTACTTGCATAATCTATATCCTGCCTTTCTGCCCAGTAAGGAAAAATCTTGGCTCTGGGTGGTTAATGAAACTCAGTTCATGGAGGGTTCTGGCACCTTAGATATACCAGTCAGAAGTACATGAGGGGTTTAAATATGAGTATCATAGGGTTGGTATAAAAAGCTATTGTAATGTAACGCATCTACCATAATACATCGGTTAGGCTTTAAGGTGTCACCGTACTCTTGCCAGGTCTACTGAAAGAAGCTGGCAGTACAACCTTCTGCATTCATTCATTCATTCATTCATTCATTCATTCATTCATTCATTCATTCATTCATTCATTCATTTATAGTCCGCCTTTCTCACTGATACTCAAGACAGATTACATAGTGTGAGATTAGTACAGTCAGTATCAAGGATATTTCAGTAAACGATGCCGTAGAATAAGTAAATACAAACTTACAATGATATAACATTAGCAAAAAATATCCAATACAGAGTTGAAGAAATGCTGAAACAGCATAAGCAATTCTAGGTTTGGTCCATTTATTTCAAGAGGCTTAGACTGCGTAAGACTGCACTCTTACCTCTCTAGAAAAAGGGAAAACGTGATAGTTATTTTTTGTTTCTTTTCCTTTCCCAGTCTGTTCATTGCCAACAGAGGTGAGTTGTCTTCACGTTTTTTAAAATTGCCTTATTTTCACAGCTGGCATCTTTTAATGTCCCAGTAGAGTGGATATGTGTGTGTATACGGGCATGGAGTGGATTATATGGAGGCGTACCTCCATCTGTATACTGACCCCTTGCTCTAAGATGTATAGGCCGGAGAGGCCCTGCATAGGGTGCTATCATCATCTGAAGTGTGGCATACTGGGAGGAGGACGGGCTTTTTGGTGGTGGCCTCTCAATCATGGAACTGCTTACCAAAAGGAGGCCTATCTGGTTAGCTTTCTCTTGTCCTTCAGGAAATATGTTGAGTCTCTTCTGTTCAGAAAACCTTTGGGCTGCTAAGACATTTTTTTCCTCTTGAGGGCTGAAAGTATTTATGTAGTGGGTGTCTAACTGATGTTGCCTTAGATTGAGTCAGACCATTGGTCCATCAAGTCGAGTACAATGTGCTGTGCCTGGCAATCTTGAACGACTTTAGCTAGTCTCCAAAAGGTAGGCAGGATTGAGCCGTAGAATCCTATGCCAGCCAGGGAATTCCAGGGCCAGCCTCGGCAAGACTTTGCTCCTGCTCCCACGGTAACTTCAAGGGGAATGAAGTGTGCTAGATGCAAGCTGTTCATCCGATCTTCTTGTGCTTTCATAGTTTGCAAAAACAAACTGCTTTACTGTGTGTGTGTATTTCTTCTCAACTAACATTGCGTTTCTCCTCCAGTATTGTGAATACATGCCTGATGTGGCAAAATGCAGGCAGTGGCTAGAGAAGAATTTTCCAAACGAGTTTGCAAAACTTACTGTAGGTAAGAAGATTTTTCTGTGTTGTTAATGGGCGACTTTGGGTCCAAAAAGTTGGGTGCAAAGGCAGAGAGGCTGGAATCCTGCTCTACTGGAATCAATGGGAATTTTGCTGTGGACATTAATAGGAACAAGGTTGTACTTAAGAGGGGTTTATATATAAACTTGTTTAAATTACAGCTGTGAGTATATCTGTGCCTCTCTTCCAAGAGCAACAGTAGGAACTCCTCTCATTCTTTCTCTACGTCACTGTTCTTTTTTGTCGTTTAAGTTACTGTTTGATTTCTTATATATTCCTCTTCCATCTCACAATCCTTTGCTTCAATGAGAAGAGATACAGACCTTTTCCGAGCATGCTTGCGAGGTTATCATTTCCAGAGAAATTGCTTCCTCCCAAGGGTAAAACTGAGCATCTTGTCCATGAAAACTGAGAACATCCGCTGGCTTTTAAGGTGCTCTGTTGGCTTTGAGTAACATATTAAGGCCTGGTTCACCCATGCAGAAGAACAAGATAGTAGAATGGACTGCACCAATTCAGGCTGTGGGTGGAAAATCGTGGGTGATCACATTTTGAAATAAGCTCTTGTATTTAAAAGTTCGTGTCAAATAGAAACCAGAACCATAAGCAAAGTGAAGGGCAGGGGAAGTTTGTGCTAGTTTTCTGCTTGCATGGAATTTTTAATGCAAAGGAACAGTCAGAGCTGGAATCCATACACTGCAGTCTAAAATGATGCATTCCATTCTGCTGCCTCGTTCCCCATCATATGTGAACCAGACCTAAGGGGGCAGCTTTGGGAATGGTTCCATGGGGTCATATGATAATATCACTACGGAGGCAGGTGGAGACATTCTAGCAAGGGCTGTGGCCGGTGTTGCTGGAACACTATTATCATCAGTGGGGAAGGGATTTGAGATCAGTACTCCTCTTTTCACCCCTTCTCTGTTGCTTGTTTTCTCGGTGAAAACAGTTCAGGAATAAAATATGCTAAACATGCTATTCAGCTGCAAGATCCGACCATGAAAATATCCCTATAATACCAGTCCATGTTACCTTTGCTTAAGCCCCACTGTTTTCATTGCAATATAAGTGTGATTAGTTTCATTCTGAATTAACATTTTAACTTTACTCTTGTTCAATGGTCTGACTTAGAAAATTCTCCTAAACAAGAAACTGGAGTCGGAGAAGGTCAAGGAACAACAGGAGAAGAGGAAGAGAAGAAAAAGCAAAAGCGAGGCAAGGTCTAAATAGCAGATTATTTATGGGCTGGATTCAGCAAAAATGGCCTCTGTAGAGCCTGGCTCATGGGGTCCATTTTCTGCTAGGCTTGCGAGCACTGAGGCCGGCTAAGGGCCGGGAAGCATGGAAATCTAACATCTCAGCCTTGACTTGGCTGTCCATCCTCTGCTGTGATACTCATGGCCTTTTCCTCCACTGTTCCCCAGGTGGGAGAGGTCAGATAAAACAGAAGAAGAAAACCGTGCCTCAAAAAGTTACGATAGCGAAAATTCCTCGAGCGAAAAAGAAATACGTCACGAGAGTGTGTGGTCTTGCAACTTTTGGTGAGTGAAGGAGGGCTTCACAAGGTGCCAGTTCTCAAGGAGGTCATGAACCAATGGCAGTTGGGAGCTTACTTGACTGAGGACTTCTCTGTAACACGCCCCCTGCCCCAATTCCCTATATGTAGAAAATTGCCATGTCAAGCTAGGCTGGAAGCCTTTATCCTGACATCTGCTTGTCCAGATTCAGAGAGTGGAGGGGAGAAGAAGAGGGAGAGAATGTGTGTGTGTGTGAGAGAGAGAGAGAGAGTCTAGACAAGTGAGGCTGCAGCCTCTTCAGCTAACCCCTGGGGGAACGTTGCACACTCTGCATGCAGAAGGCAGTCTGGCTAGTGACATCTCCAGTTAAAGCATCCTGGGAGAGCAGCAGAAAGACTCTGGAGAGCTACTGGCAACCACTGGGAGAGAATCCCAAGCTAGGTGGAGGAAGCAATTTGCAATGCATTCGAATATCACATGCTGCTTTTTGAAAACTGCTTTGTCATGCAGGTGCAGGGGTGTGTGTGTGCTTTTTCAAGCGGAGCAAGTTTAAACCCCCTTGTGGCTTACAAAATGAGCTTTACCCATTCTCCTGGATCCCAGGCCATGATTTTATTAATTGGATTTGTTAGCCTTCCTTCTGTCGGGTGTGAGGACGCTTTCTTGCTCTCCCCCTTGAACCCTTAGTCCTTGTCCAGCTGAAAAAAAGTGCAGGAATATCTAGTTGTTGGACATACTCCTCTGAGAGTGTGATTGGAGTGGGGCAGCTGAAACCTTTGTTGATTCACAATGGCTCTGGGCAGTGTGTGTCCCCCCCCCCCACCACAGCACATGGTCTTTAGCTGTAGGGAGAAAGGTAGGATATAAGATATAATAGTAAATAAATTCCCCCAAGACTCTTTCCCCCTTCTTTATCATTTCCCCCTGTGCCTAAATGCTCTTTGGGACTGGAGGGCGGGGCTTGTGTTACTCTGTAAAATGACATGTACGGTGACGACGTTCTAGAACCAATGAAAACAACAAGCCCGGTTCCTTCTTGTTCTTGATTCCACAGAAATAGACCTTAAGGAAGCACAAAGGTTCTTTGCTCAGAAGTTTTCCTGCGGTGCCTCAGTAACAGGGGAGGATGAAATCATCATTCAGGGGGACTTTACAGATGACATAATTGACGTCATCCAGGAGAAGTGGACGGAGGTAAATCTTTGCCCTGCACCCCCCACCCCACCAGTATTCGTTCACTTTCCATATGTTTCCTGTGGTGATTTTTGGAATACCAAAGCTCTTCAGGCAGAGGGGGCAACTATGATTTTTTTCCCTCTTCATGAGGGCTAGCTATTTTCTATTGTTAAGGAATCTTTATAGCTATCACCATGCTCTGTATTCAGGGCCGAATTTAAGCTTTTGGATTAAGTTCCTGTAGGACTGGCTTGTCCCCTCCCTGTAAAGCTCACAAGATTTCAAAGCTGTGGGGTGAGAGGTATGCTTGACCCCATAGTTCTTACCTCTAAGGGGTACTGTACCCGAAAGGGGTACAGTATTTTATCTGTTTTATTTGATTTTAAGTTGAATTTTAATCAATGTTGTACCTCACCCTGAGCTCACTTGTGGGGAGGGCGGGTTAAAAATAAATTCCTCTTGAGACCATTGCTTTCAATTTTCCTTGTTTGTTGCCTCCCATTCCTGGGAAAATGGAGATTGTATGCTCCTCGGGGCAGGTGCTGGCCTTTATTGCTCCTATAAGAAGAGCATTGCTGGGGCAGTCTAGCAGTGTTTCTTAGAATGACCCGCCAGATGCCTCTGGGGAGATTAGATTGCAAGCAAGGCACGAAGGCCGCAGCTCTCCCCATGGGTTGTCTTCAGCATCTGGTATTCAGAGGGTATAGTGCCCCTGACTGTGGAAGTTCCATTTAGGCTGATGTGGATCTCTTTAATTCCCTTTGAAGCCTGGTCTACATCTGCGGCAGAATATACTGGTAGACTCCTAAATGGATCATAACGTTCTCGACAGTAGGTGCAGACTCACATTTTTTAAAATGCTGCCCTCTGCAGAAATACTCCTTGCAAATGGAAAACTAACAAAGCAAAGAGTAGGCTTGGGCTACTTTTTCTCCCTACTGTGTACACAGGGAAACATTAAAAATGGCATTGTTGATCACCGGCCTAAAGCGTTGTCCATTCACCTACCTCAGGATTCTGCCATCTTATTCTGCTGCCTGCCTAAAGCAGGCCGAAGCCAGAGGTGTCCCCGTCCCCACCCGCAGCTTGAGGCAGTGAATTACATGTTGTGTGAGATTCTTCCTTTAGTCTGTCCTTAATCCTTGTCAATTTTATGGCATAAAGTATGATCAAGTAATAAAAATGCAGAGGAATATGTGTGTCCCCCACATCACATTCACAAAATTATAAACCTCTATTGTTAGCTCCCTTTGAGCTTTTTAGATGGGGATGGAAACTATACCCAAACTCGTTTATGGGTGAACTCCTTTTTTATCATCCTCCCAGAAGACACTTGGGTGTTTGCTATCAGAGGAAGCAAGCCAAAGGGCCTGAGCATTTGTCCCCATAATTAGGAATAACTATGAAGCGCTCTCCTAACTCAGATTTCCCCCTTCAGGATTCCTTATGTTCTCAGGGACTTTCTCAGGGTCCACTTTCTTCATCTTCTTGTCCTCCTCCCCTTTTAAGTGACTCTCATCTGCTCTCAACACTGGTCTTTTTTCTTTATTATTCAATTTATATACCGCTGTTCAGGACAACTTAACACCCTCTCAGAGTGGTTTAGAAAGTGTGTTATTATTATCCTCAGGACAATCACCCTGTGAGGTGGGTGGGGCTGAGAGAGCTGTGACTGACCCAAGGTCACCCAGCTGGCTTCAAGTGGAATAGGGAATCAAACCTGGCTCTCCAGATTGGAGTCCTGCCACTCTTAACCACAACACCAAACTGGCTCTCCAGGAGCATACTCAGACCTGATTGTGTTGTTGGGGGAAATTACGCTAATTCTTTTGGTTAATATACATATTCTTCTGTGTTCTTAGTGAGTTGCCTGAGCATCCAGAAATCGTGATCTTTTCTGGGGAGGATTTTTTTTGCAGTTTTGGTGACCAGCATGAACCCCTCCCTCACATTATAATAAAACAGTAATGCCATTCTTACTAATTGCATGGTTTTCTTGCTATTGCAGGTGGATGATGATAGCATTGAAGATCTAGGAGAAGTCAAGAAGTGATTTTTTTTTTTTAAAAACCCTGCCTTTTAACAAACACCAACTTCTAGTCAACGTAGCCAAAGCAAGGCTTTTACGTGTGTTTACCCGACAGCAAAATTGTTCCGGGGGCCCTTACTGTTGGCATTGTCACTGTTCTGTATCGGCTGCTTATTTTCTGTTTGTGATTTTTGCCAAAGTTTAAACCTGGGGAGGTGGGTCTATCATGCGTACGCATGACGTAGAGATTTAAATAAAGACGTTATTGTTCCTCACCAATTGAAGGTTTTCTTCTCCCCTCCCCCGCCCCAACACTTACGTTGTTATTGTTCCTTCATTTGTTCCATCCCGGAATATCTTGCTGAAAGAGGTCATAAGACCTGTAATAACCATGAGCCCCCTTGGCATAATCTAATTGAAACTGACCAAGAGCTGTCCAAAAGCATTTCAGATAATAAATTCAAACATATACACAGAAAGTATAAGTACATCATATAATCATCCAGATCCTATACAGTCATTCCCTACTTCAGTCGTCAGTAATCAATTTAAGATACGCATTGACTATAGGGGAAAATAATAATAACAACAGTCGATTTATGTATCGTCCTTCGGAACAACTTAACACCCACTCAGAGCGGTTTACAAAGTGTGTTGTTATCCTCACAACAATTACCCTATGAGGTGAACAAGTAAACAAGAGTGTCAACAGGCTATGAAAAACGAGATCAGTCCATCACCGTATGTCTCTGAGCTCCTTAGATTAAGGGCAGGATATAAAAAAGAAACAGATATGAGCTTGTAAAATTTTTAGAAAAACAGTGACCCATCCACAAACATAATAAAAACAGTAAAAAGAGCAAGAGTCCAGTAGCACCTGTAAGACTAACAAAATTTGTGGTAGGGTATGAGCTTTCGAGAGTCACAGCTCACTGCTTCAGATACAGCTAGAATGTAAGTCCATCTGTATTTGAAGAAGTGAGCTCATACCCTACCACAACTTTTATCAGTCTTACAGGTGCTACCGGACTCTTGCTCTTTTCTGTCTGAAGAAGTGAGCTGTGACTCACGAAAGCTCCTACCCTACCACAAATTTTGTTAGTCTTATAGGTGCCACTGGACTCTTGCTCTTTTCTACTACAACAGACTAACACTGTTACCTATCTATAACAAAAACAGTCTCCCTACTTTTGCCAAACTGATTTTTCATCAGTATTGTGTGGGGCTCATACCCCCGAAGAACCGTCCGGCCGCCCTCCACACAAGCCCGGCCCGCCTCTCAGCCCGGCCGCTAAATGGAAGGGAAATAAAGAGTCCAGTAGCACCTTTAAGACTAACCAACTTTATTTTAGCATAAGCTTCCAAGAGCCACAGCTCTCTTCGTCAGATGCCACAATAAAGTTGTTTAGTCTTAAAGGTGTTACTGGACTCTACTATTTTGCTAGTACAGACTAACACGGCTAACTCCTCTGGATAAAAGAGGGAAAAGTTAAGTGTTCTTCCCTATTATGATGGGGGGGGGGGGTCGAAAATCCCGCCGGGGTGCTTGTTGGAACATACAGACAAGATCTGAGTCGTCGCTCCAGAACAGTTAAACTGAAGGTAAAGTCTGACAGGAATAAAGTAAGTGGCCTGAGGGGAATGCCGTCGGTCGTTGCCCCGCGGGCCCCGCATTAAAGCCTGAGGGGACGGCGGGTGTTCTCATCCGGATTCTGCAGGCCCCAGACCCCGCACGAGACCTTCCTCCAAGACCTGGCCGGCCTGCGGGGGCGCCCGGGCCCGCCTCTTTCCCGAAACCGCCTTCCCAGTGAGGCCGAAGGGCTGGCGCGGGAACGGGCGGCGCAGGTAAGCGAGGCCCCGGCCCTCCCGGGCCCTCCCTGAGGGAAGGCCGAAGAACCGTCCGGCCGCCCTCCACACCAGCCCGGCCCGCCTCTCGGCCGGGTCGCGGCTTTGCAGTGTCGGCGGGAACCTCTGGCCCCAACCGAGGCGGGCGGGCTGCCAGTTTCCCAGCCGGCCTCCTGCCCTCTCCGCAACCCGCCCGCCGTCGGCCTTAAGCGGGGCCCGAGGCGAGGGTTTCCCCGGTTCCACATCGCTCGAAACTCTCTTTAGGGGCGGGTTGTGTGGGGACTCTTGCGAGGAATCGAGGCCTCCTTCCTTTCACGGCCTTAGCAGCTGTTTGCTTCCCCTTCCCTGCTTTGCTGTGGGGCGGCTGCCCTTCTTGAGTTGGGAGATTTGCAGGCCCACCCGAGAGCCGTTTCCTTCAGGCCTAGGGTGATCTGTGGAACTCATTGCCACGGGATGTAGGAATGCCCACTGATTTGTTTAGTTGGCTTGAAAAGGGGCTTGGACTCATGGATGGAGGAGCAGTCCAGTCATGGATGAGCAAGCCTCCATGCTCAGAGGCAGTGCATTTCTGAATATCACTGGGTGGGGGATAGTAGGGGGTTGCTTTGGCATTTTTGTACTGCTTGTGGGTCTTCTGGGGTCAACTGTGATATAGGATCTCCTGTTGGGGTAGATGGATTGTTGATCTGCTCCTACACATCTATTCTTATGTTCTCTACTAGCTATCAGCAGTATTTACTTGAAAGGAAGACAACTCTGAATGTAAGGTGACCCTCTTAAAAATGTTATACGCAGACAAATTAGACACAACTGTAACTTGTATGCCAATAGAAAAGAGCAAGAGTTCAGGAACATCTATAAGACTAATAAAATTTGTAGTAGGATATGAGCTTTCCTGAGCCACAGAGCTCACTTCTTCAGATACCAGTTGTATGCCAATGTAAGTCATTCCCCTCATTTTTTTGGGTGGAGTATCTGTGGGAAACAACTTAGGTCTGCATTTGAGTCTTTGTCCTCCCTTTCTTGAGAACTTAACAAGGTGCATTTTCTTGCAAACTTACTTCCAGCCTCCTAGGGTGAGAATGTGACCCCCTTGCTGCCAACTTAAGTTTTTGCTGTATCCTCTCTCCCTCTTATCCATATAGCTGAGCTGAAGTGACAAAGAATGGGATTCATTACTTCTGTGGACATTTAAACTGTTGAAAATTGTTTGCTCAACACCATTGGCACATGGTAGAGACCTGATGCAAGTGTCTCTATGAATTCATTACCACCACTCTCCAGTTCGCCCCAGGTAACAAAACAAAAGATACAGTTTGGGTTTTACTCAGCTTTGTAAATGGAAGGACCTAAATGCATAGACCTGTTTTTGGAGACAAGGCCCAAGATTAAGTTTAGGTTAAGGTAGAATTCAGGAACGTTCTACAGTACTGCTGCCTTCAGCATCTATACCAAAGTCCCTCACAGGTTGGTCAGGTCCCAGAGAAATGCACACCTAGTTCTGCCTACTCTAAAGGGTTTGAGGCGAGTTTGTCAAACAGGAGCCCCAGTTGCAGCATGGCTTTTGAAACCAAGGGAGCTTCCTAAAATCAGTTTGAAATCTGGCGCAAGAGTACGCTGTTCAAAGGAAGAAGTCCTTTGGCACAAGTGCATACAATGTATTGATAGATAATGCTGGATTCCAGCCATTTTCTTTTAGTTTGCCCTAAACTAATCACAGTTTTTTTGTGTTAGCTACTGCAATATACATGGGTTTGAAAATTCTGGTTTCTGAGATTTTAAGGAGAATATTTTAGAGTTTTCAGAAGGGCTTTATTTTTGATCCAGATAATTTTGTAATGACTCTATTTCCTGATCTGACAGAACATCATTGTGTTATCCCCCTACTCTGTAGAAACTCAGCTGTGAACCAGAAAGCGTCACTATTCAGAAACAGAGGAAAGAACTCCAGCTGTTAATTGCAGAGTTGAAAGATCGTGATAAAGAGCTCAACGATATGGTTGCTGTGCATCAGAGGCAGCTGCTGGCTTGGGATGAAGATCGTCAAAAAATACTGACTTTGGCAGAACGATGTAACAGGATGGAAAGTGAGTGCCATGCACAACATAGACTCAGGAATCAAGCTGCTGGAATACTTTTGTATTATAGAGTGAGGGGACCTGGGCAGATAATTACTTGTCTACTTCCACCTAGTGACCATGGCAGAGGCAAGTCTCTGGTTCAAGTTTAGTCCCCTTAGCTGTTAGGCTGCAGTAGATGACATGATATAAACCCTAGTTTGATCAAACCCAAGTTAGATTTGACATCTGAATGTAGGTCGTCTTAACAAACCAGGCTTTGTAGGTTGGCATTAAACTGGGATTTCAAACTGGGTTTTTTAGCTGGTTTGTTAACTATATTATGTACAGTGGTTTATTGGGACATCTGAATTCACAGACTAGTTTGCTTAGTAGCGCCAACTGTTGCAGGCACCTGGCCACAGAGGTGGCAGGAGGAGGACATACTCCCTGCTGGGAAGTAGAGAAAAGACATAAAGGAGACAAGCTGGGGCCTGGGTATAAAACGGGATTTATTGCACAAACTTCAGTTTAAACAAACCCCAGTTGATGGTGCTGAATGCAGCCTGACTTAGCGTACACAATATCAACTCTTTCCAGGAACAGTTTCAGGACAGGAGAGAGAACATTAATGTGAAAATAATTGCATTGTCTTCAAAAGAACTACATTAAATCTATTTTTAAGTGACTGGGTCCAATTTTTGAAATGCCATCAGTGATCAGAAAGCTGTGGTGGTGGCAGAGGGGTGGGATCTTTTTGCTTAGCTGCACAAATGGTAGCTGACAACAGAATGGAGATTTCACCTGAATTAGAACGCCATGGAAATGCCGGAATGTTGTGGGTGACAGGAAACCTGTGGAATCTTTTGAAAGCGAGAGCCACAGCACTTCCTAAAAGAAGCAATATCATTCAGAACAGATTGCTGCTTTCAGAAAATAGAGGTCCGTTTCTGCACTAGAATAATTTTTGATAATGTGTGTGTTTATGTGTGAACCACTGGTAAAAGCCCCTGTAACCATTTGCAAATGGCTAAACTGTGCAGTTGAGAGAGGGGGAAAAATGTCAGATAAACACAGTGTGGAGAAGTGCCATAGGATTATGTGTTCCTTTCTAGAATTCAGGGCTTGGGTCCCACAGATCCTTTCTGTAAGGTGGAATCCAACCCTTGAAAAAAAAGTCTGCAATATGTTCCATTACATGCTGTAATGATTATCGTGGATCCAATACTGTTAAAACCACATCCTCTGCTTAAGTTTTCATTTTAAATTCTCCATGGTCATAGATGCAGAGGAGTTAGCCGTGTTAGTCTGTGGTAGCAAAATCAAAAAGAGTCCAGTAGCACCTTTAAGACTAACCAATTTTATTGTAGCATAAGCTTTCGAGAATCAAGTTCTCTTCGTCAGATCTGACGAAGAGAACTTGATTCGCGAAAGCTTATGCTACAATAAAATTGGTTAGTCTTAAAGGTGCTACTGGACTCTTTTTGATTTTAAATTCTGTGTCACTCACTTTTATTCCTTTGATCCTTGCATGATTCCTTTGATCCTCACATGATGCTCTCTTTACACCAGTTGGGGGTGCACCCACCTTCAAGTTGCTGGTTCCCCACAGATAACACCTGCCCTCTTCCCCCAGATGAGCTGCACAAAAGGCATGAGATGATAACGACGCTGACCAAAAGACTGAAGCTTCTTGAGTCCCAGCAGAATGACCGCCAGATGACCCTGGAGAATACCCAGCAGAAGCTGCAGGAGCTTTCTCAGAAAGCAAACGACACGTCGCTTCACTGCCATGTTCTCGAGGTAGGTTCAGCTTGTGGGCCCGGGGATTCCAGATGCCTTGTCTGGATTTGAATATCAAATCCAAGGGGGTGTGGTCCCAAGCAGAATGAAAACAAAGCAATTGGTAGGACCACGTGAAGCAATGAAGTTTGAAATAAAGCTTAATGTTCTCTTCTTCAGAACTCAAACATAAGGCACAACAGTAAAACAAGATCAACCGGAGGGTTGTAAAGGATTCCCAAACTCCCGGAGGGAGGTGGCAACGGGTTTGCCAGCTTGAAAATCAAATCCCGTTTTGCACAATGTGCTTCCTCACAAGCCACGTGTAAATCAATTGTGATCTGCTATCACTACCTTTCTCTTTGAAACTTATGATCCCAAACTGTTCATTTCATGGGGTGGATTTGAATATGTCTGAGGCAGAAATCATAAGCACAGTTTCTCAGTCACCACTCTGGTTCCAACTATTTCAGTTAAAAGCTGGATATGACTTCATATGTTACGCTTCCCCCCAAAAGGAAGGCAGAGGAAACCTGCCTCTCTTCCTTGCTATATGCTCTCCGTTCTCAGCTGCCCTTCCAAAGAGAGAATTAGTTGATTTCAAGGCAGAATTCCTCAGAGCTCTTGGCCTGTACTAAGTGCTGATGTATTTCAAGCAGGTTTATGAAATGATTTGTCAGTTTCTTACTACTTCACACCAAGCAAAATTCAGAAGCGAAATTTACAAAGGAAAAAAATTAGAAGCTCATGTTGCCCTAGCCTCTTAATTAATCTTTCAGCTGTCTGAAAACTTACTGTTGGAGACTGAAGACGTACTTCTGTACAGGGAGAACAGGTTAAATGAGAATGTATGCAGAGGGAAAGACATTATCAAAAGTGCACCTAGAAAAAATGAGTTTCAGCTAGAACTCATCTATTTAATGCCCAAGCATAATTTCTCCAGGCCCCAAACAAACTTGCAACATGGTGAAGGCCAGCTCGGAGGGGCTACGGGACCATTTGGAGGCCATTGTTAACATCTCCCTGAGCTCTGGGGGTTTTCCCAGAGCATTAAAGGAGGCGGTGGTGCTGCCCCTCCTGAAAAAACCATCTTTGGACCCCAACGACCTGTCCAGTGTTGAACCTCCCATTCCTGGGCAAGGTGATTGAGCGGGCAGTGGCGGTACAACTGCAGGAATTCCTGAATGATGCTGTAGTCCTGGACCCATTCCAGTCCGGCTTCCGTCCTGGCCATGGGACGGAGACGGCCTTTGTTGCCCTCACAGATGACCTTCGCAGGCATCTGGATCGAGAGGCAGGTCAGCGTTGCTTGTGTTACTCAATCTCACAGCAGCATTTGACACGGTCGACTATGACTGGTTGGCCAGCTGCCTTGCTGACGTGGGGATTAGGGGGACAGCCTTACAGTGGCTGGTCTCCTTTCTCCAGGGTCGGGGACAGAGGGAGGTGCTCGGGGGAGATCTATCGCCCCGTCACCCTTTGGTGTGCGGGGTTCTGCAAGGGGCGATACTCTCCCCTATGTTATTTAACATGTATATGTGCCCCCTCACCCAGTTGGTGTGGAGGTTTGGGCTGGGCTGTCATCAGTATGCGGATGACACCCAGCTTTTTCTGTTGATGGACGGCCGGCCAGACATGGCCCCGGACGATCTGGCCAGAGCTCTGGAGGCTGTGACGGCATGGTTGAAACAGAGCAGGCTGAAACTGAACCCAGTGAAGACAGAGGTCTTGCAGCTGGGACAGGGGCTGCCAGATGTTGGGATCCAGCTCCCTGCCCTGGATGGGACACCACTGGCAACTGTGCCAGTGGTGAAGAGTCTGGGAGTGCTCCTGGATGCCTCCCTGTCGATGGAGGCCCAGGTCATGGCGGTTGCCAAGTCCATCTCCATCAGATCAGGCAACTTACCCCTTACCTGACGCCCCAGGACCTGGCTACAGTGACCCACGCAACGGTCACCTCCAGGCTAGATTACTGTAACTCACTCTACGCTGGGCTACCCCTGAGCCTGATCTGGAAACTACAACTGGTCCAGAATGCGGCGGCGCAGGTCCTGATCAGTATATCCTACCAGTCACATATCACACCTGTCCTGCGCCAGCTGCACTGACTTCCGGTTGAATTCCAAATCAGGTTCAAGGTGTTGGTTCTTACCTTTAAAACCCTGAGTGGGTTGGGACCGGCTTATCTTTGGGACCACTCTCCCTGTATGTTCCCCGGAGATGGCTTTGATCAGCGGATAAATGTTTACTGGTGGTCACCGGCCCTAAGGAAGCCCACCTCGCTTCAACCAGGGCCAGGGCCTTTTCAGTCCTGGCCCCAGCCTGGTGGAACACTCTGTCAATGGAGAACCGGGCCCAGCGGGACATATTATCGTTCCGCTGGGCCTGTAAGACAGAGCTGTTCTGCCAGGCGTTTGGTGACTGAAGGGGCGGTGCCATGTCGGCCTCCCACCTTTAGAGTGGGGGGGTTCTCCCCACCATTGCACTTTAATGTACTTGGTTCATTAATTTTATTATTGCTTATTGTATGTTGATTTTAGAATTATTGTTTTCTTGTTGTTACTGATTTTAACTGTTGTTCACTGCCCAGAGCCCCTGAGGATGGGCAGTTTATAAGTCAAAATAATTAAATAAATAAATAAAATAAATACTCCTTCCCAGCCTTGTAATTAAATTATACTACAGAGAAAGGGGAAGAAAAGAACAAAACAAACCTTCCCTAAAAGCTTTAGAGGACAAATAAGTCTTCATTGGATGCGATGCTCAAAAGACAACCTATCCAGTGCCAAGTTTACTGAGCATCCAAGAGGAAAACTGGAGTGCCTCTGCAGAAGATGCCCTCTACGCAAGTGGCGTATTCTAATTCAGACTGAATAGCTAAGAGCTGGCCTGAGTTTCTTTCTAATGTCACACAGAAGCAGTGTTGACTCAGGTTCTTCATGCAAGAGAGACACCTGCGTGTCGGTGATGGAGTATTAATAGGAGGAGGAGTAAAAGAAGGGGGGGGGCTTGAGTCCTGTACCCATGGACCATTGTGGTGTGTTAAAATCATCATTGTCCTTATTGCATGAGACTTTGCATTGAAGCAGTTGCTCTGTGATTTCCTTGTGAGCACAGATTGTGTGAGGTTGTCATCCGTAAACAGGTTGCGCATGAACATGGGCTGCTAATGTGTTCATATAATTGGAAAGACAGGAAACAAAAATTTTCTCCAGACCTGGACTCTGATCCTTTCCCTTTTATCTGCTAGGAAAAGAATCAAGTTCTCAGCTGCTCAGTGATGGAACTCTCTAACAAAGTGGGGCATCTGCAAGCCAGAGAACAGGAGCTGCTTACAATGTTAAAGTTAAAGGTAATTTGATGTATCCCTTGGGATCATCCTCTTTTTGTCTGGAACAAGAGAGAATGGCGCTTGTCCGAAATGCAGGGTGAGAAGGGGGAAACTGAATGCTTTCCCCCACCTTCACACCCCCACCTTCACACCCCAAGCCTCTGAAAAAAAAAACACAGCTAAGAGAAAAGGAGTTTGGCTCCTGTGCTGCATTTTTAATACCTGCCCTGCAGTCCTGTGCTTTAAATGACTTTGTAGGGATTTGGTGGCTAACCCAGCTCCACACACCAATCTCCTAACATCCTGTCTAGCCTCGCTTACACACCCCCTTTCAAAGTGGTAACGTCTGTCAGTCAAATGAGCACTGCCAAGCTGTAAGCTAGAGATTAGAATATTGGAGTAGAAATTGTCCGAATTTTGATAAAAATCATTCTGCTCTGCGTTGGGTGTCTCTTCCCCCCTCCCCGACCCCTGCTGTTGTGATTTACAGTCATGCAGGCCTTCCGGAACTGTCCCTGCTGTCTGCCTTCCTCTGAACCCTGGGGATTGATCCAAATAATGGTGCCACTCTCCAGCTGGTAATTGATGCTGTCGGAATCCAGCGGGAGTAGATTGAAGAGAGACAGACAGTAGGAGGCTAGAAGGGGGCTAAACGATTTCTTTTTCTTGTTTCGTTGCTTTTTTGGGGTTAGGATAAGGATATCCTTGAAGCGACCACTCACATTACTGAATTTACATGTAAATTCAAAATGTTAGAAAGTGCTCTGCGTGCAGCAAGGATGGAGGAATCAAGCGTCAGCAAGGAAAAGCAGGATTTTAAACTCAAGCTGAAAGAACTTACGTTGGAAACCAGCAAGTTAAAAGGTGAGCAGTGTCAGCTGCTTAGAATTCAGCATCTATAGCACCCTTAATCTGGAGTGGCTGGCAACAGGGCTCTGTGCTCATTTCCTTTTCCTGGAATCATACTAATAGGGCTGTTTGCTGATTAAAGAACATTTAGTCTGCCTTTAAATATGAGTGTGCAAAACATATTTAAACAGTAAATATAATGCCTTCTTGTCACAATGGGAGCATTCAAGCGATATATCCAAAAAACAACACAATACAATATAGAAACTGCTGAACAGTGGTGAAAAAGCAGCAGTGTTAAAAACAGCAGTAAAATCCAAAATTAATAATATATAGTACCCCAGAGTGGGGAAAAAACAAAGAAAAATTCCTCAACCCCCCCAAATAGGTGCTATTTTGAAACAAGTAAGCATTTAACTTCACAAAGAGAAGAAGAAAAAAATGGCCACTCAGTATTGAAAGGGAAAGCCATATTTAATTTTTTTCAGCCCTTATTTTTTCATATCTATTGTTTTATTATTCTTTTATTTATTTTATAGTCCTCCTTTCTCATTGAGATCCAAGGCAGATTACACAGTTCAAGTCAATGTGATCAACAGCCAGGATATTCAGTGGGAAAAAATACAATAGCGTATGGGTTGCAGAAATTTGAAATCAAGCATAAATCCAAACACAGAGATGAAATAATGCTGAAACAAAGCATAAGTAATTCACATGACATCTTTAACAATGTGGAAACTACCCAGTGGGAGCATATCTACATCAGCAGACAATATCCAGTAGAATAACCCACAGTTCCTGTCCCTTATCAAGTCTTCTCTCTGGGCCATTTCTTACAGCAGAGCCCTATCACCTTATTTACATTAATGTAAATGGTGGATTTGTGTCCTGCTTTTTTGACTATCGTCCCCAGAGTGGCTCACAGCATGATACAACATTCTAGTTAATAAACTGGAGTGATGTTTGTGGGAGTATCCACATGGTGTTCGCCTCTAACTGTCCACTTTTCCCATGTTTTCCCCTGCTGTGCTGCAGCCTTTCCCAGCTCTGGTTAGGTATGATCTTTTTGGATCACGCTGTGGGCAGGACCTGCCAGAATGTGAACCTTCTAATCCACAAGGAATCCAAACAGACTTTGACAGCAACTAAGAGTTAAAAATTTGGTCTTTGTTACTATACACTTTGCTTAACATTTTAAAGTAACCAGATGATAACTCCAGACAGATTATATCACATTATTGGTTGTTATCTTGCAGCACTTTGGAAGAAGTATGGCAAAAGGTCCCCAAATGCAGAGCTTTGGACAATAGCTGGGTTATATGATCTCCTTCTGAATAATGACAATAGTCCTAGCAACTAATGCTATCTGATGTAAGGTCATCTCATAATAACGAAGAAAATCCTGGTTGAAGATGGGGTTTATGATATCATGCTCGCTGCAATTTGATCTAAAGGTGTGAACGTACATTTCTATGGCAGAGAGTTCATCTTAGCAATACTTTTCTTTATTTTAAAGAGGATCTCAGTGAAAAAACGAAAGAGAACAATGAACAAAGGGAGGAAATCATACGGCTCAAACAAGAAAACAATTACTTGAATAATGAGCTGATGTTTAGTGGTGAGTAAACGCCAAAAATAGCTTTTTGGACTGTGGCTGATGAGAGAGGACAAAAAACGGGGGGGCGGGGGGAGATGTACCAATACAGAATCAAAGCAGAGAAGAAAAAACAATAGACCAAAACAGTAAGGAGGAAATGCTAACAATTTATCTTGTTTTCTTTTTTCTGCAATCAAGAATTAGCCTTGGAAAAGCGGTCTCTCATGTTCTATACCCATAACAAAATGTGTGGCTCCAAACAATATGTTTGTAAAATTTTATTGTCCTGCCATTCAAGCCTAGGTGCCATATATCCTGGAGACTTTAATTCTAAAGAATTGTTTTTATTAACCTTTTTTATCTTTTATTCTGTCAACAATTAGCAATTATCCTGTAAACAAGCCAGCATTAAGAATATATAAGATTCTCTGATATGACTGGTCTTTACACATTTCTCCCTGAAATGGAGCAAGTGTCAGGGGCTTATCAATATAAAGCAATAAACCCATATTTCTTTGAAAATCACTGCTTTGAAATCTTGAATTGTGTGAAGTCATTGACTGAAAGGGGAGAACAAATTAAATGCAGAATACTCTAAATTAAACCCCCTTTTACCAATCAAATGCCTCTAGCAGATGTTGCTGTTGCACATGTTGATGCTTTCATACCATACTTTTTGCCCTGGCTGGGTAGAGTTGGGGGGGGTGGGACGACAAGCCAGGGAATGCTATCCAGGGGGCTGCCTTTGTCCTTGAGGCTTTCAGTTGCTGACTCCTGTTCTGGGACTCTGTTTTTTGGACTGGAGTAACCTCCAGTGTGGAGATCTTTGAGAAACTTTCTGATCAACTTGCATCTAATTCTGACAACTGAAGAATGCCACGGGTGTATAGATTGTTCCTTCTGAACACACAGCACACTTTTGACATTACATTTTGAAAAACATCTGCAGTCATGAGGATTAGAAGGTCGTTTTCAAAAACTGGAATATCATGACTGAATATGAGCTGATCCGGTTGTCATAAAAGGATTTTGGTGCGGGCTACACCTAGAAGCACTTTTGCTTCTATTTTTATTAAAAGCTTTAAGAGGAAATGCAGTGTGATGCTGTGGTCAGAGTGTCCGACTTGCACTGAGTTCAGATCCTCACTCTTCCTAATGTACCACGCAGGGTTGTTGTAAGGATAAAATAAGGAAGAAACAACCATGTATATAGCTCTGAGCTTCTTGGAAGAAAGATGGCGTTTACAGTTGCTAGGTATCTCTCATCCAAAAACAATTATTTAAATCAAATTCTAGTCCTGTCCTGATAATTCATGCTAAGCCACCACAAGTTTTACTAATCCATTAATGAGATGAGTTTGTTTATTCCAACGCTGGCAGTAGCTTTGGCCAGTCAACCAGCCAGTCACTGACACAAATAAGCCAGTCAGTGATGAATGAGTCCCTGAACTGCTTCCTCATGTTCTCATTAGTGAAATTAGCAGCCCCTTTAAGGGTAAAGAGTGACACTTCTGGCATCTCCTTGAGTGACTGGAAAACAGCCTCTGCTCAGACAAATGACAAGGTTAATGTTTCGTTCTTTGGTGTCTGTTGCGTTTTTGTTATTTCTCTGTTTTGAACTGTTTTTTCCACCCAACAGTTGAGAAAGCAAACCGAAAAGACCACCTTCTTCAGTCTGCCAAATCCAAGCAACTAAGAACTGACACAGAGCTGAACAATTTGCGACAGGTTTGACTCCAGTTTCTGGGGGGGGGGGGGGGGCTTTTGTTTTGGACTTGGAAACTATAAGAGGTGTTTTATATCGTAGCAGGGAACAGAATCAGAGATGGATGAACAGCTGTTACAGCACTGGCCTTAATGGAAATGGGCCTCTAAGTGCATGCCCTAAACTGTATTTGAGCTTTCTGTGCAGAGATGTTTTGGAACCTGTCCAAACACTTGTGAATCACTAGGGACTTGGGTAAAAATGAGGAGCTGTTTTTCTTATCACTCTGGAAATTCTCTCTGTCACGAGTTCTGTTTTCTATTTCTCCCTCTTTCTCTTCCTTTCTTTCAGTCCCTGTGAAAACAAAGCTGTAGGTGTGACGAATGGATTTGTGAGCGAGTCCAGTGTTTGCATGCTTCCTCCTTGCCTTGTGTGAGTCAATTTAGTTGTTTCCAGTTTAGTGCAAACCAGAAAACTATGGTTTGTGCTTCCCTTTCAGATCAGGACTAGGAACCAGCCTCAAAAGGTACTTGGAAGTCCTGGTCTAGAAGGGAAATCTGTTTGTTCCATGTATGCCATCCAGAGTCCCTGGAGGAAGGGCAGGATTAGGGTTGCCGAGTGTCTGCTTCTGATGGGAGGTCTCCCAGCAATTCTTTCTGATGCCTGCTGGTGCCTGAGGCACCATCAGGAGGAATTGGGGAGGGCTAAAACTGTAGAGCCAGTTTGGTGTAGTGGTTAAGAGCGCGGGATTCTAATCTGGAGAACCGGGTTTGATTCCCCACTCCTCCACTTGAAGCCAGTTGGGTGACCTTGGGTCAGTCACAGCTCTTCCAGAGCTCTCTCAGCCCCACTCACCTCACAGGGTGTTTTGTTGTGGGGATAATAATGACATACTTTGTAAACCGCTCTGAGTGGGTGTTAAGTCATCCTGAAGGGTGGTATATAAATCAAATGTTGTTGTTGTTGTTGTTGAGTTTCTAAGCCTTGCCAGAGCATCCCTGGCAATTGCTGATGTCACTTCTGGTACACTGGGAGTGACATCAGTGTGTTGTTGACAAGCGCCCCCCCCACCTCCAGCAGGGTTAGTCTCCCACTGGTTGTGGGGGTGCAGGTTGGACTCAGGAACCCTAGGCACGATGGATAGGCACTAGAATGATAGAGAGATCCCACCCTTACTCTGAGCAGGGTGGCATACACTGTTCTTTCCTCCACCTTTTTATCCTCACAACGACCTGTAGAGGTAGGTTAGGCTGACTGAGAGATCAGCTAAGGCCATGAAAATGAGCTTTCATGGTAGAATGGGGATTTGAATCTGGGACATCCCACTCTTCGTCCACTAAATCCACTAACCACTAAATCAGACTGGCCATCGTTTAAACCATAGTTTGCCAGTTTGGCACATTTTGGTTTGCGTTTCTGCAGAGGACTTGGAAGGCAGAGGAGGAAGAGTGTGAGCACAAGACTTGTTCACGTCATTCTGAAGCATTGTTTGCCATGGCGTCTGAACCATGCCGTCATATGAGTGTTTTGAAAAAAGAATGCCTAAGAAAGAGCAGGTGAGGTTTGGGTTGTAGTTCTTAGAAGCCCGTGAGCTTCTCAAGTTTGTCCGTTTCTGTCTTTGCATCTGTCATTAGATCTATATGAAGCAGCAGCAGGATCTGCAGTTTCTGCATTTCAGCTTGGAGAGTTCTCAGGAAACAAAACAGAAACCCAAGGAGGAGGCCCACGAAGAGAGGTAGGCCTGACGAGTGCTTTTCAGGTTATTATTGGTAAAGGGGCCTGATGCATAGAGCACAGCGGCAGGGCTGGAGAAATCTCCCAACATCTTTCCAGTTGCCAACCTCCAGAGGCGCTGGAGCCAGCCTTGCACAGGGATGGGGGGGAAAGATTTGGATGCAAAGCGGATGCATCAGACTTCTCTGAGCTTGGAATTTTTTTCCAGCCCTGCATGTAGTGTTATGAAAAAGTAAAACCGAACCCATTCTAACTCACAAGGCTTCTAAATACCAGAGCAGCAATAGATATTTTCTGAAATTTCCCCACTCGCTCTTCTGTTTGAGCAGATTGCTTTAAATGGTTTATTGCTGCTACGTGCAACTGGGAGCTCCATAGGAAGGACCAGTAATGTCCCCCCACCCCTGTGTCCTTGTATGGAAAAGAAAAAGACAGCCATACACATTGCTTGGACAGAAAAGCCGATGGAAGATACAAAGATAAGCAGTGGTCTGGAGCAGTGCGTGTAATTCATAGGACCTGCATAAGACAGAGGATAATAGAAATGAAGCTGTGGGAATATTAACAAAACTGGTTGCTTAATTTTAGAGCTAGAAAAATGTCAATGGCAGCCAGAGTTGGGGGCGGATTGGATGAACACAGTCTAGAAGTGGCCTCATCTTTGCCTAGCAACAACAGCACAGGGATCGACTGTTGTGGGGATTGTTTATCGTTGTAAGATGTTAATGCCATCTTGATAACTTGACTTCCTTATTCTGCCACTTCTAGCCTAGAGATGGTTTTGTCAGATCTCGAGAGTAACAGCGAAAGGGAGACGGTTGATAGTGAAATCAGTCAGAAGATACACACCCCGTTTGTGTGCATACCCAAAAGCAGCTTGCAAAATGCGTGCCAAATGTGCAGAGCCGAGACCAGGCAGCAGGCACAAGCCTTGGGCTCCCAAGAGCGACCCTCAAAAAACTTGGATCCGTTTCAGGAAGGGACGTTTCACGGTTCAAGAACTCTGCCTAGGGAAGAGCAGAAGCAAGAGGGTCCTTTGAGTGCTGGAGGAACAGAGAGCAGACCCACTTCACAGGTCGACAGCACCTGGATGATGGACGGCAGGGAATTTGCTCTGGCACCTGAGCAAAACCCTGTCACTCCTCTGCCGATGCACGAGCATTGGCTCGAGCTGAGTTCCTTCACCAAGCCCGCCAACCGCCATAGCCCCTTGCTGAAGTGCTCTGACAAACTTGAAGGGGGTTGTAACGCTGCAGAGGCAGATGCTGTTGGGATTGCAAGTGGGCAAAGTCCCCAGAATTCCCCCCATCCAGCCAGAGTGCTGGATCCAGCCTGCTCCTGTCACTGCTCTGTGAGCAAAACGTTGCTGTGCCAGTCAGTCACGGACCGAGAGTGGATGCAAATTTTCAAGCCGGCAAAAGCAGAAGGTGGTTCATGGCATGGAGCTCATGACAAGAATCCTCAGGCTAGCCGTGGGATTAAAAGCACCAAGTCAGAAAGGTTAGGTATTTTTCTAAATATACCAACACAAAGCTAGTGCTGCTGGCTGCCATTATCCTCCCCCCGTCATGAAAAAACTTAAGTCATGCAAAATCTTTCAGTGAACCAGCTCGCTGTTTGAAACAGTGCACGCTTTGACACTATGTCATCTCAATAAAAGTATTCTGAGCAAAAGGGGCGGGTAGAACCCCAGAAGGTGGCTCAGCTTACTGTTACCTGGCTGGGTCTTTAGAGCCAAGGAGATGAAAACAGGCTGCATTCATTAGATATAATAATAATAATATCATTTGATTTATATACCACCCTTCAGGACAACTTAATGCCTACTCAGAACAATTTACAAAGTATGTTATTGTTATCCCAACAACAATCACCCTGTGAGGTGGATGGGGCTGAGAAAGCTCTGGAAGAGCTGTGATTGACCCAAGATCACCCAACTGACTTCAAGTGGAAGAGTGGGGAATCAAACCTGGTTATCCAGATTAGAGTCCTGCCATTCTTAACTAGGGGTGTGCACCCCAAAAAGACTCGAGTTTCCTGCTTTGGGATTACCCAAAGGGGGGAAAAATTCAGGAAAACCCAAATCCTGAAGCAGCAAGCCAATTTGAGTTCAGGTGTTTAAACCACTTTGGGATTATTAGGGAAGATTTGGCCATTGTTTCCAATGGGAAATGCCACTCCCGGCTATCTGGGGGCCCGGGGGCCCATTTTCTTCCCTAATAATCCCAAATTTGCAGGGGACCCTCTCCTGCCCCTCCTCTCATGACCCCCTAAGTTTCAGGGAGATTGGACTTTTGGGGGGTCAAGTTATAGCCCCCCCAAAGAAGGTGCCCCTAAATTTTTCTTAGTGTGATTCTCTGGTGTGAAGGATGGTCCTCATAGGGAACAATGGAGATCAGTGTTGGATAGGGGCACCTTCTTTGGGGGGGGCATAAGGGTTGTGAGAAGAGGGTTAGGAGAGGGTCCCCTGCAGGTCTGGTACATTTTGCTTGCAAAATGCCACCTCCAGCCACCTAAAAAGTCCCACTAGCAGCAGAAACACTGTTTCCTCTTGGCGTTCCTTAGGAACGGCAAGGAAAAGATTGCTTCCGCGCTACCCGAAGCTTAATGAAGCATTCCGAAGTGCT
Organism: Eublepharis macularius; assembly: GCF_028583425.1. Taxonomy (NCBI): domain Eukaryota; kingdom Metazoa; phylum Chordata; class Lepidosauria; order Squamata; family Eublepharidae; genus Eublepharis; species Eublepharis macularius. Next base: position 69,195,224 of record NC_072802.1, on the reverse strand, counting down.
TTGGTAAGCTTTGCTTTGGCATTCCTGAATAGTTCAGCAATGCTGAGGCTGATTCAGGAATGCCAAAACATCCCAAATCGGGCCCGATCCAGGTTAAAAACCCAGATCCAAACCCTAAGCACACATCCCTACACCAAAAGAATTAGGCTTCATCCAAAGAGAAGAGGGAGGCCAGAGACCAGAATTCTCTGGCTTGCAAAGCCAACACTAGGTGCTCATCGGATAGCTTTTTCATGAGATCCCATAGGGTTGGAAGCATGGCAAAGTCTGGTGGGGTGGGTTAGCTGAGTTTTTTTCTGTAAACAGGAACCCAGAATTTTAATTCCTGCGATTATCCTTGGCACAGTTTCAGTAAAAAGACCCTCCTGGCCCAGCCCAATGCCCCATCTAGCCCAGCACCCTGTTTCCCACAGTGGCCCAACAGGTGCCCTGGAAAGTTCACTAGTGAGGAATGGATGCCCACGCCTCCCCCTCTGGTCATCTCCTGGTGATTAGTGCTCAGTCCCTGAACACGGAGGCTTGATTTAGCCTCCATGGCCATCATTCGACTGCTCCTCCGTGAATGTGTCTAATCCCATTTTAAAGCCACCTAAAGCCAGGGCCATGAATCCTACCGCTTTGAGAAGGGGGTGGGTCTGCTAGCGCTCCAGCTTGTTCTCCCCTTTCTCCTGCAGCCTGTAAAATAAGGCAACTCTTCTCTGGGCGGCCATGCCCTTTAGGCTGCCATGTCCTTTTGCCACATGGGCAGATAAGTGGGTGGGAACATGCAGGAAATTCTGTTTTCAGATTTGCAGCTGTGGCAGCAATCCCAGTGTGTTGACGGAATTACCAGAGAGGGGACTGGAGTGCGTGTGGTGGTGTGTTTGTTGTCCTGACGCAACAGTGAGGGAGAGGATCTTGGCACATGCCCCAGAGTGTTCACGATTGCTTCGTATATTATTGAGCTGAGCACTGGAGTTTCGCCTGGTGTATGCCTGCTCAGGATCCAGTCCTGGCCCACCAAAATCAAGCACCTTTTGCCCAGGTGGCTCTCAGCTGCTCTCTGTTGCTCTGTGTGCACGATGTGTTCAGACTGCTGAGGGAGAGAAGGCGAGCAGTGTCATTACAAAGGCTCTCCTTGTCTTCCTAGCAGCTTTGGCCTTTTGCAACCAGTAGCAACTCCGACATGGAAATGCCGTGAGTTACCACATCCTGATACCTCATTGAGGGGATAATCTCTGTGCTGAGCCTTTGATTGTGGTGTTGGCACAATTTCATGTTGTGCCAGCATGATTCTTTGACTGGTCATCTAGATTTGATGACCTTTTAGAAGGCAGAACAATGGCTGTCCTTTTCACACATTTAGTTGGTTGGTTTAGGGGGGAAAAATTGGGTTGGAGTTTTCAGCCAGTCATGTGTGACTGGTCCCATCTTTTGTGGAGTCTCTCCCAAGTGTGTTCAGGCATGGAGCCGCTGGTCTGACTCAAATGAGGCAAAGCAAGCCCGGTTTTGCCTAAAAAGTAAGTGGGAGCTTGCAGGGTGGGAAACAGGCTAGCAGCATTCTTATGAATCCAGGGCTGATGGCTTCAAGTCAGAGCAACTAGATCCAGCTCAAGTTCAGAAAGCGCTAAGTAAAAGGAACAGGAAATGGCTTTGTTTCTCATTGGGGCAGCTCAGTAGAAAGTAGCTGCTGTCCTTGTCCTAAAAGACAGGACATACAAAATTAGATACAGTTGCAGAAATTAGTGGACCCACTTTACAGAACACAAGCTTTCAACTTCACAGAACTATTCATTAGCCATACACTGTCACATGAAGAATCCAGTGAAAGTTGAAAGCCTACATACTCCAGTTTGGACCTCATATCATTTTACCGGCTTTGTGTCACCTAGTTTCCCTGGAGCAGTTTGATAGTTGCTGTCTTTGCTTACTTTTGAGCTTTTTAAATAGGGAAGGATACCCAAGGCTTGAAATGAACTTGCTTAGCAGCTGATAACAAAGAAGAAACAGCGGTGATAGAAACTGCAAGCAAAGCTTGCAAACAACTGTGGCTAAACTTGGGAGGGTCAGCTTCTGTGTAACATGCGGGGGATTTTATTCATTGTTTGGAATCAATGCAAAATGCTGGCTGGCAAACACACACACACACACCCTCTTTCAGCATTTTGAAGGCTGCTGATAATTTTGTTCTGAATAAAGCAAAATTTGACTGTGGAGTTTAAAGATGTTTGAGCCTTGGCTTTCCTCCGTGCAGAATATTCAGCTGCAGAGGGGCCGGAGTCAGATCCAGAACCAAAATGGTTTTGCGTTTAGATTTGAACATCGGTCCCGTTGAGTTGGCTCTCCCAGATCAGTTCTGCTAACAGTGGCACTTTCCCTAGGACAAGGAGCCTCACCCAACAGAGTCCTGGCAGCAGGCCCGGCCTGAGAAGATGCTTGGCTCCTCTGTTGTGGGCTAGGAAGTTTCACGCTATCTTGAGAACTAGAAACCTGAAATGGAGTTTAAAGTAGGAGGCCATGGGTTGAGAAGAATTACCCTGTGGGCTGCATGTCCCAACTGTGTCTTATTCCTCCTCTGTCTAAGCAGTGTCAGACCTTCATATTTAGGCCTTTTCTTAGAATGCATACCGGAAATTCCTAGAAAAAAGATCACATCTTTTAAAATGGTTACACAGTTGCCATGACCTGGACCTGACTTTTTCGGACTTGGGTGCTCCATGTTTGACGTCAACGCAGAAGACGAGCGGGCCCAAGAGGCACGAGAAACTCTTCGAGTCGGATCTCTCTCCCAAGCTCCCAAGCTTGACAGATGTCGAGGCGATAAACGGATGCTGCCATCCTGCCATCCACTATGTGAGGTTTTGCCTTTGTCAGACGGTCCACCTCCTTGAGCTGGGCCTGAGTGCTCTGGGGCAGTGTGCCTTCCCTCTTCCCCTCGCTTGTTCCTGGCTCTGCTTCTGGGAGAACTTTGGGGATGACCACAGCTACAGTTCCAGTTTGGCTGAACCAGCCATTTGGGGGCAGAGCAAGTAACGGCACGGCTTGCTCGTCACCCTTCAGATCTAGATCCTCCCTGCTCCAAAGCTGGGTGCTGTTATCTCTGCTGGCTTTGGCCCTGAGGTTGTCTTGAGGTGCAAATTGTGCCTCCCTGTTTCCCAGCCTGGATTTCTAATCCCACTGACTCCCGATGCCACCTTTCCAGGGTACCTTCATGCAGTCCTGGAGGCTTGTGGGGTGAGCTTGGCTTGTACACTTGCTCTATGGCCTGTAAAGGCATGGGACCCTTCCAGCTGGTCCCTGAACCTGTTCTGTTCTGGTAACTTCTAGGATTCGTGTTCCCCCACCAGTAAGCTGCAGCGATTGCTGGCGGAATCCCGACAGATGGTGGCTGACCTGGAACGCAGCAACTTGCTCCATGCCAGCCCTTGCCACGGTCCAAACAACGGCAGCCCCCAAGCAGTAGGTGTTGCTATCCAAACCGCTTTTCATGGTATTTACCTGCTCAGTGGCTTTGACTTGTTGTATTATGACTGTGATTTATTTGTATTTCTTTCCCTGGTTCTGGATATTTTTTAAAATAGAAAGTTGGGCTATGCATTTATTAAATGTGTTTATTAAAATATTGGTACCAAGTCTGTCTTCCCATCCACCGTAGGAAATTTCTTTCTTTCTCCCTGGTTTTACAAGACCTGTTCCAGTCACTGTTTCCACAAAAACAAGCAAGAGTTTTTGGGCACCTTAAAGATTGCCGCTTTTCATGAGCCAGAAATCTACTTTGGGAAACTCCAGTGGAGAGAAACATGCTGTGCTTCCTTTACAGTAAATACGTTAGTCTTTACCGTGCCACAAAACTCCTGTTGTTTTTGCAAAGAATTTGCCACAAGCAAAATCTGTTGAGTAAATTGACTGAGCTGGATTTTGCCATAAGCAGAGGTCTAAACAGGCTGGACAAGAAAGAACTTGCGTTTCAATCCTGGAATAGATGGGACAGAATCCTAAGCTGCTTTGATTTAACAATTTAGGGATTTTAAAATCTCGCTTTTCTACTTTAAGCTCCAGGAAGCTACTGTGCTTCAATAAACGGCAAATATCTGGTATAAAACCAGAAAATCTGTCATAAAACCATATATTTCAAAGAAGCAATCACATTCATTTGGAGGTTTCTGGAATTTGGGGTGACACCACAGAAAAGTCCCTGTCTCCCGAAGCCAGCTGATGCCCAGAGAAAAGCTTCGGGTTGCTGGGCAGACCTGCTGCCTGGCCATCTTAATTGTCACATAATGCACTTTTCCGGGTGTCCCTGCCTTCTGCAGCTGGGTGACTGGCTAACAAATGTGTATGTTTAAGTGCCTTTGCAGTGCAGTCCCGATCAGAGTTACAGGTTAGAGCTTAGGACTGCACTTCTTGAGGCTGAAACTATCTCCTTATCTTGTGCCATTCTCTAAAAATAGTAGATTTCCTTTTTTAAAAAAACCAAGAGTGTTTTACCTGGAAGTTCATTTCACCTTTGCCTCTCGTTTAAATTGTATTGTCTCGGAAAAAGTCATTCTCTGCCTCAGTTCTCTCCTTGGTAAAATAGAGTGATAGCGACCTCTCTCTGGCTCAGGAGGTCTGTCTCCCCCTCCTCCTCTGCTTCAGTTCTGTACAGTTTTAGTGCTGAAAGTTTCTCAGCTGAACGTGCGAAGATGTGCTGTGCTGGCTTCATAAAGCAAGCAGGCAGGGAAGGGGATGTTTGAAACTGATGTTATTCCCAGTTTCTGCACTGGAACCAAGTGAGCTAATGTAGGGTAGTGGCTAAGACAGCAGTTCTCAAAAGCAGGATCCCCTTCTAAACTGACTCTGTGTTTGGGATCCACTTGCAAATTAACCCACAAGGGACAGTCATGATAGTCTGTTGCAGCATAAATCACGAGGTACTTTGTGGTACCTTAAAGACTAACATTTTATTTCATCATAAATTCATGGGGATTAGAACCCACTTGAGCCTCCTTGAGTCTGAAGAGATACAAGAGGATAGGAATGTTTTGAATAAATAATTATAAGAATCTGACATTACTTAATGGAACAAGCTTATATTTTGAATCATTCTTAGTATTTAAAATATATAGCATGAATTGAACAGTGAACTATATTTCATGGACATTTTGCATGCAAGGGAAGCCCAAATTTGCCATTGTGGCTCCCAGAGCTGCCACCTCCTAGCTCATCCACGTGCGAGAGAATTGCAGCCTACTTTTGGGTCCAAAATCACAGCTGGACTCAACCACCGGGCTATGAGAATGAGCTATGAATGAGGATGGCCATAGGTTCAAATCTTGTCTTCTTCCATGGCCTTATGCAAGCCTCTCTCTTTTAGCTTCCCCTCTGGAACATGAAAGCTCTGTTGCTGGCCTACCTTACAGCAACACACGGAATGCTTTAGACAGAGAAAGGCCTGCATAAATACCAAGTGTTTCCATTGTTGCTATCGGTATTTCTTTGACATGGTGGATTTCTGAAGGGTACTCTTCATGTCCTTTAGCAGACAGGAGAATATCCAGGGAGGTTGCTGGCTGCTGAGGAAAACCAGATGAAGCTGTCTCTCTTCTCTCTCTGACTTCAGGTAAGGACTCCTGCCTTTCCCATCAGGCTCATTTACTTTGTTGCAATGTGTATTGGTGGGAGTTTTTATACGTATCAACCTTCCACTACTACTTCTCTGAGGCAGCACCTGCAGTTGGGATTTGTCAGTTCTTACTCAACAAATGACTTCCTTTTGCGAGTGAACATACACAATTCAGAGAGGCCTCTGAATGGGCTTTGCCTCCTGGCTGCTCAGATCTGCTGTTCCATTTTCATGCTGCCCTTCCGCTGCTATGGGTTGTAGACATAGTTCTCCCTCCCTCCTGTCTTCACACCAACCCTGTGAGGTAGGTTGGGCTGAGAGACTGAGCGACTGGCTCAAAGGCAGTCAGTGAACTTGGTGAGTTCTGAACCCAGCTCTTCCTGATTCAAGTTCTCTGTGCCACTCTGGCTCTCCCGGGCATGCTGTCTCTATGATTTGATCCTGCCCTTCAGTCAAGGATCGAAAGTCATCCTGTGGGCTTTATTGGCCAAGCAGAGTTTTGAATCCAGGTCTTCCCAGGCCTAGTCTGACACCCATGCCACTAGCCGCTGCGGAGAGGCATTTAAATAGCACTGCAAAGATGGGGTCTGGTGTCAGGTTCCAGTGCCTGAGCCCAGCCCCTCCAGCCCAGCCCTTCTATGCACCTGCCAGAGCCAAGACTTCGCGTGCACAAATTTCAGAAAAATGTGGAAGAAATGCAAAAAATGTTATGTGAAGCCTTTGGCATTTCTGGCATGTCTCCTGGCTTGTAAATCCTGCCGTTGGCAGCCAGCGAGAAATGTCTCTGTCAACATGGAAACTCCTGAGCTGCCAGCTGTTTGCAAAGGGATGGAAAAACTTTTCCAGCAGCGGCACAAGGCTGGCTTTTAGGGAGGCGGCCGTCAGGCTAGGCCGCGCTTCAGCCCATGCAGTAAATATTTTCTTTAATTGTCGAGGCATCCTGGAGGTTTGCACTGGCCGTGTTTTTCCATAAGTTAAGAACAGGCTTTTCAGAAAACAGCAGAACCTGAAACTGAATTACAGTGTCGAGTGTCAACATGTATGTCTTTTAAGACCATGGCTTCTCTTCTCTCTCTCTAGTCAGTTTCCCGCAAGAACAAAGGACGACGCTTTGTGCCAGCCACTCCTGAAGGTCATCGTTGTGTGGAAGTTCCACAGACAGCTGTTCATCAGCTGCTCAGATTGATCTTTGAATGCCTCCTGTGCCAGTGACCGGGGGGGGGGGGGTATTCCCCCTTCCCCCATATATATAAATATATAGATTTAAAACCTAGAATTATGGAACAGTGAATAAAAGCAACTTCAGAGAACAGCCACCCTAAGATTAATTGTTAGTGTATTTTTGGAAGATTATTTAAATATGTAATTGCTCATTCAGTGGCGTGTTTTAAATATATATATATAAATGCATTTTCTCTACTTTTACCTGTTTTTGTACAAATATTTTGTATTTATAGTATAAAACAAAAATATTCATGTCTGCTTTGGGTTTTTTTAATCACTAGATTTCCTTTCCTTGTATAGAATGTGTCTGACTGGAGCAGTAGCAGAGGAATGCTCCCTCCACTGCTGGATTGTATGTGATCCTTTTCCCTGTTGTGGAGAAAAGGTTTGGGACACAGCAGGAAGCTTTGCTGCGCAACCCCTATTGAAAGTGAATAACCCTTGTTAATTTCAGTGAGGTTTGGGCAGGTTTGCACTTTTCCATGGTAGGCCCAATCCTCTCATTCTAACAGGGCTAAGATCATAACTTTGACTGCTCTTATTATCAGGCTGAGCCCATGGGAGGACCTTTAGAATAGAGGCCTTCAACTTTTAAAGATGCCCTGCCTATGTTTGTGCCCTTGAAAGTCTTCCAGGCATGGTGCACGTAAGCTAATAAATGTGAATGCTCTTTCTTTTTAGACTCCTTTGCGTGTCTTGGCTGGATCCGATGTTAATAATTAATCTGTGCTTTGAATTACTTATAGCCGCTTCTGCAGTGTGACTTGCATGGCTCAGATGGGTGTTGCAGCATGCCAGGGACCATCTCTTGCTTCTGGGGATGGCTGGCAAGCCAGGCTTGGCCACTGGGTTTCCTCATGACCTCTCCGGGAGCATCAGTAAGCCGTTTAGGGTAGAGGAGGATAGTAAATGGGAAAGGCTTGCCTATGAAGGAGCAGGTTTCTGTAAGCTGCTTTTGAGCCAGACGTTTGAGCCTTGTGTGATCAAGGGGTCCCAGGCCTAGTTTAGCATGGATGGCACAGCTGCTTCAAACTGAACGTGGCTCTTTGAGTGGGAGCTGAGGCCAAGCAACTTAGAGATGCAGGGACAGATTCTCCCTCTACCTGCTGCTGATTTAGCCACCAAAATACGGATCAGAAGCAAGAGCCATTTACCACTCCTTGCTTTTATTTACCTCTATGCATTCAGTACTGTTAATATAGCCTCAACCATTTTGGAGGGGTGTGTGTGTGAGTAACCTCAGGCGTTTCTCAGAAGTGCCCCCAAAGCATCCTGCATGCTCCAGCTAGCTAAGAACGGGGGTGTCCTTCTGGTAACTTGGCAAAACAGAGGTAGGGCTGACTGCCTTGTAGGCATACACTTGGCTATTATTAAAGGACAACAAAGCTTCCATTTAATTCCTGCCTGCTGTTAGCTAGGGTGTGTAGGCTTTTCCCACTCCCTGTCTTGTTTTTAATTAGAGGGTCAAGAAACAAGTCAGAGTAGGGCTCTTTTTCTCCCCCACCATATCAAATTACAGCCCTTTCCATAGCAAAACAGTGTTGGTGGTTAAAGATCAAGGGCAAGGGACAGCGATTACATTAGCAAAGATAGGCGGCTGGGGGAGGGAAAGTGAGGTATGGTCAGCCCTGTTCCCTGAATAGGAGAAAGAATGGGGGTGAGCAAGCCCTTTTTACACTTTGTGTGTAAAATTGCCCAAGTCTTAAAGAAATGTTTCTTTCATTGGATAGATCCAAGGGTGTGTTCATGCCAACTTTTGCCAAAAAATGTAGTCGTTTGCTTCTGGGTCAACTTTAGCATGTTCAAGTTATTTCTCATCTGAATGTTAGTCTGGCCAATTTGGAGGAGAATCCTTTGCAGTCACTTTTCCCAAACAAACAAATTAGATTTTAAGTCCATTTTCCCACCCATAACAAGGCTCACGAAACGTTGCGTTCAATCTTTATACACCAGTTTTGACAGCTTTTGAAGCAGTCACTTTGCCCAGGGCTGTTTCTGCGCTGATGTTTTGCTCTTGGTTTCCTTATAGACATGCTCTTTTCCATAGCAGCTGTATGACATGGTCCTCTGTCCTACTTCTGTGTCAACCTCCCCCGCTTTGCTGCAGCCTTTCTGTGGACAGGATGATGCATATTTTGAAGATCTTGCCCACATCAGTACCAGCAGCCAACATTCCCCTTCCCATCCCAGAGGGCTTTTAAGAAGTTGGCAATTGACCGATTGCTATATAGCGTAACAACCTTAGAATAATTCGTTGCGATCATATGCTTAGCTTTCCTTTTTAAAAAGAAAGTTTCTAGCTCTTTTCATTGCAGAGTTGTAAGAAGGAAAAGTGGAGGCCGTAGATTTTGTGATTCAGCAAAGTCTTCAAGGGAAGAAACACGCGTGTGTATCTCAACCCCAAACTCTTTTGCAACCCACATCGAGTCCTTAGGGCTGGGTAAATATTTGCAGCTTGAACTTAAACCTGTTTGATGAGAAGTAAGCGCCAATGATTTCAGCAGGACTTGGGTCTGAGCAAACATTTTCCTAAATAAAACACCCTCTTTGTTAAGAAAAACAAAATCTGTTTGCTCAGAACTAGGGTTGCGTTAGGCCCAGTCCTATAGAACGCACTGGAGTTTCCTTCTCAGCAAACTGGTTTAGAATTTTTTTTAGGGCTTCTAAATCCCTGTTTTGTTTTCAATTAAAAAAAAATTTAAAAGGGGAGGGGGAGAGAACAATTTACTAAAACAGTGAAGGTAAAAGCCATGACTACTTCCAGTAGGAGCCAAATGAGCTAGAGAGGAACGTGGAGGCAATAACCAGTTAATTTCAGTTTAGAAACCAGATTGGGGACCATCATTTAATAAATGAAAGCGCACTTCAGATCAATTGCTCACAACTCCTAAGCTGCAGTTTGGCACACTCTGCTTAAAACTTTTTCATACCAATGAACGTAATTATGTAAGATGATCTGGATCCTGCTGTATTCAAGAAGTCACTTGAGTAATCCTGGAGTCATGCTCGCAGGAACCAGCTGCAACTAGCTTGTGGCATAACACAGTGCATTCCGTGATTCTTGCCCTCTAGCCTACTACCTCTATGGGCTACAAGGCACAAAGTCAACTCTTAAACAGAAGGTCTTGCATGTGCAAGCTTGTGAGTTACACAAGACTCAACCAGTGGAATTCTCAGCTGTGTAAGATTTTAGCTGCTAAACAGGAGCACAGGTATTGAACTGAGATTAAAACTGCTGTTGATTAATTGCCACTGATTAAATGACAGCTTGCAGCCATATAAACTGCATTCTAAAAAATAAATATAGGAATAGAGAACCTATCAGTGATGAAAATGAGCTGACACTGCCAGGAATGGATTACAAATAGAAGCTTTAGTTCTGTCCCCATTTCTTCTCTGCTTTAGAGTTATAAATCTGATGTCTAATTAATGAGGCTAAATGTTTCTCAAAAGAAGATGCAGCTTAAAGGGGGATCAGTACCGAATAAGCATGGTCGCAGGAACGGAAGGCATGGCTATAGGCCGGTAAAATGAGTAAACCACTGTTGTTCAGTTGGGTCATGGGTTTATGTGCAATATTTTTATTTATTTTATTATTTAAAACATTGCTGCTGCTGTCTCCAAGGCAGCGAACATCAAAACATTAACATGTTTAAGACATTAAAACAGCATTTAAACTAGAGCATATTTTAAATAATTCAATATAAATATATAAACACACACAAGACCAAAACCACGGGGAAATGCCAATAACAGTTACTGGGGGTATGCCAAGCAAAACAAAAAATGCTTCACCCGCTGGCGGAAGACGACAATAGAGGGAGATCTAATCTGAAAAGCCCCACCCACACTGCTTAGACTTTTGTCACAGGGAATGTGTTTCAGATTTTTTTTCACTTGCCTCATTTCCCCCACTCACTTATGACTATTTAAAAAGGGGATGTTTATATATCAGAGTGGAAATCTTATGCACACTTGGGAATTAGTCCTATTATAATACATGGATCTTTTGAGTAAACATGCACAGACCACATAAAGAGCAATTAAACATAAAGGCAAAAATTGCAGGTTTGAAAAATTAAAAACAAAACGCAGTGGATTTATTAGGGCTAATTTAAAAAGTCATGCAGCACAAAGCAGGCTTGTGAGTTCAACAGAACTCTTCTTTGGGCTGGATGTTATTCCAAAATGGTGGAGAGAAAAATTGCAGTTTATTATGCTCCCTTGCTGAACATAATATCCATTCACCTGTCATTTATTCTCAGAAGTACTAGGCAGTTATTGCTGTAAAATATGATACTCTACTTCCCCATCTTATGTTCCAGACCACCCCCCCCCCACACACACACACCATTGTGCTATCTACTCCAAGCACTTTTGGGAGGGTTAATACTCAAAGGGGGTAGTGAAAGATGGTCTCTGAAACTCTGTAGGCGAGTGTGTTCTAGTTGATACTGATATGGTGGAAGCAGAAAGACCCAAAGGAGCCTTGTCAAAAAGAGTCCAGTAGCACCTTTAAGACTAAACAATTTTATTGTAGCATAAGCTTTCGAGAATCAAGTTCTCTTCATCAGATGCATGATCCTGCATCTGATGAAGAGAACTTGATTCTCAAAAGCTTATGCTACAATAAAATTGGTTAGTCTTAAAGGTGCTACTGGACTCTTTGATTTTGCTACTACAGACTAACACGGCTAACTCCTCTGGATCAAAGGAGCCTTGTGACACCTTGACAGCAAACAGGTTTATGATGGCATCTGCTGGTGTGGGTTAGAGCCCATTTCTCCCCCACCCCAACACACACACAAGAAAAGGTAAATTGTTAAGTAATTGAGCTGCAACCCAGCATTTAGCTGGTTTGAATCCTACAACTGCAGTGAACTCTCTGGATGGTCTTGGGTAAGCCTCTCCTCTTGGGATAATAATAACACTGACTTTGTTCACTGCTCTGTGTATTATGTGCCATCAAGTCACCTCCAGCCTATGAAGAAAAGGCCTCCAAAATGTCCTATCATTAACAGAATTGCTCAGATCCTGTAGACTGGAGGACGTAGCTTCTTCTGTTAAGTCAAGCCATCTCATTTTTAGGTCTTCCACTTTTCCTAGCATTATTGACTTTTTCAGAGAATCTTGTCTTCTTATGATGCGACCAAAGTAGGATCGCTTCAGTTTTGTCATTTTAGCTTCAAGGGAGAATTCAGGCTTGATTTGATCAGTATCCACAAAACTTTCCTCCAGCACCACATTTCAAATGAATTTTCTTCCTGTCAGCTTTCTTCATTGTCCAACTTTCACATCCATACATGGCAATGGGGAATACCATAGTTTGGATTATGTTGATCTTGGTTCCCAGAGAGACATCTTTATCACTGCTCTGAGTGGGCAATAATCTGTCCAAAAGAGCGATATACAAATTAACTTGCTGTTGGTTGCAACGTTGCTATGAAAAGCTTGTCTGTATACAAGATAAGCATTCATAACAGAAGCACCAGTTTTACAGTTCTATAGTTTTTTCTAAGATGTTTTAATGCATTTATGGTGATTGAGAAAAAATGACTGGTCACTTATTGGAGCCTTGTATAATACAGTTTTGGGCAGGTAGGGGTGTTTGTCCTCAGTCGAAGAGCAAGATCCGGGCCCAATAACACCTTAAAGCTGCTGTAGCACAGTGCAAGATTTGGGTCCAGTAGCACCTTAAAGACCAACTAGATTTCCAGAGTATGAGCTTTCAAAAGTCAGGGGTTAGTGTGGAATAGTGGTTAGAGCTGTAGCTTAGTGGTTAAGTGGTTGGGCTGTGAGTCACTCTGCTGGTTCCAATCCCATTACTACCATGAGCTCAGCAGGTGGCCTTGAGGAAGCCACTCCTCTCAGCCTCATCTCCCCAGCCATAGGTAAAGGTAAAGGTAGTCCCCTGTGCAAGCACCGAGTCGTTACTGACCCATGGGGGGACCTCGCATCACGATGTTTTCTTGGCAGACTTTTTGTTATGGGGTGGTTTGCTATTGCCTTCCCCAGTCATTGACACTTTACCCCCAGGAAACTGGGTACTCATTTTACTGACCTCAGAAGGATGGAAGGCTGAGTCAACCTTGAGCCGGCTATCTGAACCCAGCTTCTGCCAGGATCGAACTCAGGTCATGAGCAGAGTTTGGGCTGCAGTACTGCAGCTTACCACTCTGCGCCACAGAGCTTGGGGATAATAATAACAATAATTTGTTCACCGCTGTGGGTGATCTGTCTAGAAGAGCAGTATATAAGTGCTGTTGTTGTTGTTGTTATTGTATTTATTTAAAACATCTATAGCTGGCTTCATACCTGGGAAATCTAGCAAGAATCCAGTAGCACCTGTAAGACTAACAAAATGTGTGGACTCTTGCCCTTTTCTACTGCTACAGACAGACTAACACGGCTACCCATTTTGGGTAGGTCTGTAAAGTCCCATTGGACCCGGATCTTGCTCTTCGAGTAATACCATCAGCCCTCGTTGCAGACCAAACTGGGGCACCCCTTCACACCTCTGCTAGCCTGGCGGTGCCAACCAAGAAAAAGGAAGCTTTGCGGTATGCAATGGCTGTCTATACAAAGAGCCCCCGGCTCACCCTGACAACCACATGAATCCCCAGTGAAAGATCCAGTAAACATGTAAGCCACAATAATAACCACAATAAAGTGCAAATGACAAATATATTAAATTGTATACAAAATATATTTGTCATTTGCACTTTATTGTAGTTATTATTGCGGCTTACATGTTTATTGGATCTTTCACTGGGCATTCATGTGGTTGTCACGGTGAGCCCGGGGCTGTTTGTACAGACAACCTGCGTCTCCACCGAGGACGCGCCAGCGGAGGCATTTTAACTTAGCAAGAGAGAATCGCCACCCTCGAGCATCAATGGGCCACGGGGGCGGGGTCGAACGGAGCGGAGGGAGGGGACAGCGGCGATTGGCTGTTCGGCAAGGGGCGGGGCGCGGCCTTGGGCTTGTGAATGGCTGTTCCGCGCGGGCCGGCGGGGAGGAAGAGCCGCAGTTCCCCTCGACGCCCGCCGGGGGCGCCCTCGAGCGCTTCGACACGCGTTGAGGCTCGCGGGCCGCCGGGGCTGCTGGAAGCGAAGCGGAAAGCGAAGCAGATTCGGAGCAGCGCCGAGCAGGCAGGCAGCCGGCCGGGTCAGAGCGGATCGGACTTCTCGCCGGGCTCGGAGGCGCCATGAACACCATCAAGAACGTGCCTGCCCGGGTGCTGAGCCGCAGGAGCGGCCACAGCCTGGAGGCGGAGAGGGAGCAGTTTGACAAGAACCAGGCAAGGCATTTAAGGGGGGAGGCAGAATGGCTGTGGATGCGCGGCAGGGGGGTGTGACAGGCAGCGGCGAGGGGGGCTGCGATTTGCGTTGAAATGCAAGTGCGGGAGAAAGGGAGGAACATGCAGGGGGCGCGGAGGACGGAGCCCCCCTTTCTGCATGCATGCCCCCCCCGCCTTGACCCCCCGCCTTATTCCCCGCACGCCTCCCCCCGCCAGGCCTGCACGCCTGACCCTCCCCTAGATCAAATCCCCCCTCCCATCTCCTGCACGCTTTGGCTTCCTTATTGGGGAGGGGGCTGTCGAGGCTTGTCAAACTGAGCACACGCGCGCACGCGCTCCCGGGCCACCTGGTGCACTGCTATTCACGAAGGTGATCCCTGGAAACGTGGGGGGGGGGCGAAGATACGCGTAGCTACGAGTTAAAGGAGATGGATCAGGCATGGGGGGCAGGCAAGAGAAAAGGGAAGAACGTGTTTTTTTGGGGGGGGGTCAGTCTGATCTCAGTCGAGTGAGCGAGATTGAGGGGGGGGAGGAAGAGGAGCTGCCCAAGTAAATATGGGGAGGGGGGAGAATCAAAGCAGGGCCAGCAGAAGCCCATGGAGGGGTATTCCAGGAACGGGCTGGAGTTGCATGTAGGTTGAGGGTCCTGCCTGGGGACTGCATTGTAAAGAAACAACAACAACAATGATGATGTATGTTGCATGTGGGCACTTTAGGAGGGGCATGGTTTCTCCTCCCCCATCTGAAACTCCTGCCTTCAGATTATCTCCCCATCCCTGTACTTGTTCCCTTATGCAGGTGACAGAAGGGCATTGGGGTGGGTTCACTTTGGAACAATCTCTAGCTCTCCCCCCCGCCCCAGGGGGCAAGTCTGGAACGGCTCGTGGACTTGCCTGTAGTGGGTTATGCTGCCAATGGGGTCTAGGAAAACATATGAGGGTCTCTCATTGGGGGGGGTGATGTCTTGCCTCTGGAACTGAAATACTTCCCCACCACCGCCATCAACAGATTTCTGTGCAAAAACATGTTGCTAAGTCTGGGCTTGGTGGAGTTATCCATTTATGAGATGTGCACAATTTACATTGTTTGGGATGCGGTGGGGGGGGAGTCCATTTTTATAAATCTTCAATCATTTCAGGGAGAGAAGAGAAACTGGTCTGTTGAAGGTGACGTTGTGTTGCAATTCTGCGTTTCCTGTGTGTGTAATATTTTTCTTCTCTGGCTTGGCCTGTGTTGCTCAAGTGTGGGGCGGGAGCATGTGCTGAGAAGACACACAGCCACAGAAATCTACCGCCAACTTTGTCTCCCTTTGTCTGTTTAGCGTTCCTCTTACCTGAGATAGGGAGTGTACATTGAGGGTTAGCTCCAAAGATAAGAGCAACATGATTGTAGCTGCCTGGAACCCCCCCCTCCAATGCCATGTCCTTCACTGAACATACCTGGGTGGTACTGGATTGTGCTGACTTCACAAATAGTGGTGGGATTACTCTGTACATGCCCAGAAATGCTTGTGTCTTTGTTAATTCTGCTCTTTTGGCTTGGCAACGGAAGTAGTGTCTGGGGCTAGAGGCCCTGCACACAAGCTTTCCCCTGTTTCCATTGTCCACCTGAACTACCCTTTCTGGGTATAGATCAAGATGGGTAGCCATGTTAGTCTGTCTGTAGCAGTAGAAAAAGGCAAGAGTCCAGTAGCACCTATAAGACTAACAAAATTTGTGGAAGGTTATGAGCTTTCGTGAGTCACAGCTCACTTCTTCAGATACAACTAGAAGGTAGGCACATTCTAGCTCTATCTGAAGAAGTGAGCTGTGGCTCACGAAAGCTCATAACCTTCCACAAATTTTGTTAGTCTTATAGGTGCTGCTGGACTCTTGCCCTTTTCTACTTTCTTGTGTACATTGGTGCTTGGCACGCATATCTGCGCGATCTGTTCTGTTTCAGACCTGAATCTTCCGGCATGTGCATGCATTCTTTTGGGGCGATTGTGTTTTCCCATGTGCATAATGTCTGGCCAATATGTCTGTAAACTTGTTTGAGTAAGAGAGGCTTTGTGTATTTTTGCTGGTTTGTAGAGGCAGCGGTGCATGTAGGGCACGGGCAGCTCTCACTGTCTCAAGACAAACATCGGATCCTCTTTCCTACCAGTGGTGTGGGTTTCAAAAGGAATCTTTTTGAGATAGTTGTGGTGCTTGAAGGACCACTGGATCTTTCACAGC
Organism: Eublepharis macularius; assembly: GCF_028583425.1. Taxonomy (NCBI): domain Eukaryota; kingdom Metazoa; phylum Chordata; class Lepidosauria; order Squamata; family Eublepharidae; genus Eublepharis; species Eublepharis macularius. Next base: position 69,178,900 of record NC_072802.1, on the reverse strand, counting down.
TTGAGTATTCCTGGACCGGAGTCCCATTTCACAGATACAGGAAGTATACCTCAGTTGGCACCTGTTAAAGTGGGCTCCAGCCACAATAAATATGTTAGTCTTTTAAGTGCCAAGATTCTCTGTTGTCCTAACTGTAGCAGACTAACACGGCTACTCCTCTGGAATCTTTCTGTACAAGCACCCCTCTCGAGCCCCTTCTTGGAGGAACCGTGGGTTAAAACGGTCACCAATAATTAAAATAGCTTTTGCCCTTGCTCTTTGAAGTCACCCCTCTCCTCCTTCAGCCATGCCCAGGTTAGGTATACCCTGTTTTCAAAGAAACAAATAGGAAATAATTAAAGTCGCTCTGAGCATGTACAGAGTGTCTTTCCCCTGCCACTGACATCTTAGGATGTATACTTAGGATGAGCAAGCAGGCCTCTCTCCTGCCTCCCATGGCCCAAATCTGTGCCTTGGCGTCTCACTCTTGAGCAGTTAAGTGCTATCGTTTTCTGTTGCAAGATCCTGAGAACAAAACTGAAAGACCTTTTCATCTTGGAAACTATTTATAGCTTAGAGTGGCTCTCTTGTACAACCACTAAATCGTCTGCAGGTACTCAGTTCCCGTTGCTTTCACTGTTGGTTTCAAGGGGCAGTTGATTTTTGGTCCTTAAAACAAAACGAAACGAAAGCTCTTCTGGGCGTGGAACACCCTGGATTTGTTGCCAGGGAGAGCAACGCACCTCCAGGCCAGGTGGCACACAGGCTTTGGCAGCAGAGGCCCTTGTTGGCAGGCCCAGTGTTTACAGGGCAGGGGGGGGGGGAAGAAGTGGCCTTCCGTGAAAAGCGCTCTTTCCCACTCTGCTGAAAAATAGAACTCTGCTAGGAACTTTTTACAAATATTGTTCTGTTGTACTGTGTGTGTGTGCGCTTGTTCTTATAACCTTTAGAGGCCTAAAAACATCAGCAGCTCCTCTTCCCAGCTGGGCTAGCCAGTCTGGTTTGGCATACCAAAAACAGGAGAGGTGAAAAGTTCGCCTTAGTAATTGGGCTCAGCTCTTTATTAAAACACCTAGCCTTGTTGTGAAGACTTGAGTGACCCAGGTTTTTGCATTTAGTATTTCCCACCCCCCTCCTCATTAGCAAGGTTCTCCAAAAAGGGACTGCCTCCTTTTTCTAGCAAAGGAGAAAGATCCATGTTTTGGACACGTACCTCCCCTTCGGTAAATATGAACAAAAACTTATTCTTAGGGGTGGGAAGGGGGCAACAGACCCTCGGCTGCGTATTGGGGCCTGCCACGTTTCTGCAAATGGCATACCTGGCATGCCACTTATTAAAGCAGACACGTTATCTGCTGCCCTTCAGATTGGCTGTTTGTTCTCCTACTGTAGTTCTAGGTGTTAAGTAGGTTGCTGCAAAATTGGTGTTCTGATAAACCAAGGGAATTTCTGATGGAGGTGAAGCCTCTGGCAGTGATTAGCTGAAGTGCTCTGATGTCACAGAGGTAGTGAGGAGGGCTGAGGGAGGGCTCAAGGAATTACCAAGCTGGGCTCAGAGTGGCAGATAACAATAATGGGTTTGCTGGTGGTGGTGATAGGGAAGGTAAAAAGGGAGGTTTGGATTGCCTGCAACTGCAAACTTAGAGAGTGTGATTAAAGCCCTGTTGTTATTACCATAATAACAATCACGGGCTGAACTGCTGCAAAGGCACAGAAAAGTCACAAGTGCTGTAAACTCAGAGGAAATGGGATATTGAAAATCAGGACAGTACTTACAAGGAAAGTGGGGAATTTTTATTTGTCTCTGTGAAAAACTGCATATAGGGCATAAGGTTGCCAGCCTTCAGGTGGTAGCTGGAGATCTCCTGAAGTTACAACTGATCTCCAGGCCAAAGAGATCAGTTCCCCTGGAGAAAATGGCTGCTATGAAAGGTGATCTCTACGGAATTATACCCTGCTGAGGTCCCTCTCCAAACCCTGCCCTCTCCAGGCTCCACCCCCAAATCTCCAGGAATTTCCCAACCTGGACCTGGCAACCCTAATAGGGCAGGAGGACTGGGAGGGGCTGTCTGTTCAAAGGAAGGCTAAGGAAAAGGGCACTTGAGAGGCAGGATGCTAGCGAGGCCAGGGAGAAGAAAAGCCATGAGAGCCTAGAATGGGAACCACCACCCCTTTGGGGATCCCCCCCAATCCACCCCCCCCCCAAGGAAGTGAAATTGGAGGCAATAAGCGTAGCCACTGGACACCAGAGGGTTCGGTTTAGGGCCGAGGAATACAAACTGTTCATGTTCGGAATCAGACCATTGGCCCATCTGAGTGACAGCCTTTCTTTTAACCGGATTACACCACTGGGATGCACCCAAAACATGTACTCTGCCACTGAGCTATGGCCTTGCCAGGGCCCCAGGAAGAGTGCGATCTAGAAACCAAAGAGCGGAGTAGTCAGAGGTTGATGGGGGATTCTTGCACAGGGGTGCAGGAATGGCTGGGGGGTCAGAGAGAAGAAGCACCATATTTCACCCTCTGATTCTAAATAAGTAAGTGGTTATCAATATTGAGCTTTAATTTTTTTTCAATATCTAGGTTTAGAGAGTATTAGAATGGGAAATAGTAAAGAGTCCAGTAGCACCTTTAAGACTAACCAACTTATTGTATAATTATAATTATAATTATAATTATAATTATAATTATATTATAATTATAATTATATTATAATTATAATAATTATAATTATAATAATTATAATTATAATTATAATTATAATTATAATTATAATTATAATTATAATTATAATTATAATTATTATTATTATTATTATTATTATTATTATTATTATTATTATTATTATTATTATATTTTTAGTCTGCCCTCCCTGCCAGGTGGGCTCAGGGTGGAGTACAACATTTCAATTTACATAAATACAGTTAAAAACAGATAAAACAGTATACAAAAAACATTAAAACAGTATACAAATAACATTAAATACAAAAAACATTAAAACAACTTTATACAATACAGCTTCTCTTCAGATGGCAATGATAAAATACTGCTTTTCAAGCCCTGGCTCGTATGTAGGGTGGTGGACAGATCTTTAGTGTGGCCAGTGGGGGCCCAACCTAGCCTCCGCCACATGCCTGGCGGAACATCTCTGTCTTACAGGCCCGGCAGAAAGATAATAAATCCCGCCGGGCCCTGGTTTCGTCAGACAGAGTTCCACCAGGTCAGTGCCAGGACCAAAAAGGCCCTGGCTCTGGTCGAGGCCAGGCGGGCTACTTTATTGTAGCATAAGCTTTCAAGAACCACAGCTTTCTTCGTCAGATGCATCATCAGCTTTCTAGAACCATAGCTCTCTTCGTCAGATGCATCTTATGCTACAATAAAGTTGGTTCGTCTTAGAGGTGCTATTGGACTCTACTATTTTGCAGCTACAGACTAACACGGCTAACTCCTCTGGATCTAGAATGGGAAAGTCAGTTGGGAAGAGGCAGTTGACCGGTTTGAGAGAGACAATTGAACAAGACTGGTCACTGGTTTTTGACTGCGTTTTAATATCCATCAGAGATGGCAGAAAGCCAACATGGCATAATAGCTGAGGGTGTTGGAATAGGATCTGGGAGACCCAGGTTCAAATGTCTACTCTGCCATGAGAGCTTGCTGGGTGTCCTCGGGCCAGTCTCTCTTTCTCAGCTAACCTACCTCGCAGGGTGGTTGTTAGGATAAAATGAAGGTGAGGAGAATGATGGAAGCCACTTTGGGTCCCAATTGAGAAGAAAAACAGAGTATAAATGAAGTAAATAATAAAGTAGCTAATATGATTTGGGGTCATAAATCCAGCAATTGGGTTACTGTCAGCCAATTATGTCCTGTCGCATGGCCACATGGCCCTTCGATCCCTGAATAATAAGGAAAATTCAGAATACTGTGGAGAGACTCCCTGCCTTCCACTATGAGCTTATCTCCTGTATAAACACACCAAGTATTGGGAAAGAAGTGAAGAGAAAGTTTTATTGCAGCAGACAAAGGAACGTTCTGGGCAAAGGGGAAAGAGGATCTGGAACCACTCGGGGGTCGAGGCAGCTTTGTGAAGGTGAAAGCGGCGGCAGGGCAGCAGAGAATGCTGCGGTGGCGTTTTCGACTGCCACAGGCGCAAAAGTGCAGGTTGGGCAAAATTGTGACCTGCCAACAACCTTCCTTTTGCGGTGAGTAACTCTGCTTAGGGAGGTTGACAATGGGGGTCTTTTGATTCTGGGAACGTTATAAGATTCTGGGAATATTCTAAGACAGCAGCTGATTCATTTCCCTGAAATGAACGAGAACTCCGCAGGCGCACAGGGGAGATTCCTCCTTATGTATCCTTTTGAATGGATTTGGAAATATTCCTGTTATTCCAGGTATCTCAGAACCTAGCCAGAGAACAAAGAGCAGCCGTGAGATTGTCTCCACCATCAAAATCTGCAGATCTTTAAGATGTAGTGAGATATAAAACAATTAAATCGCTTTGGCTGAGGAATCTGCATCTGGAGCTCTTTAGAGGTCTGTAGGATCACCTCTGGTCCTCCGAATTAAAAAGGCAGCTTAGAATCAGCCTCCGATGTCAACCTAGGCTAGGTCCACACATGCAGGTTGCCAGGATGTGGTAGAATGGACTGTGCCACTTGAGAGTCCTCTAGGGGTGTTCCAGCTTGGAAGATGCCTTTGCATCAAAATCTCCCTGCGAACAATAAACCGCACAGCAGCAAATAAAGCTCCACTTTGCCTGCTGTGCTAGTTTTCTATTTGCAGGGAGTTTTTCAGGTAAGCAGCGCACACTGACACAATGATTCTGTCTGAAGCAGTGCAGTCTGTTCTCTGATCTCTGGCATGTAATTTCTTCTGCACGTATGAACCAGATCCCTGAAGCAGAGGAAGAGCCACGGTAGCAATTTGCGGACCAGTTTGAATGCTGGCAACTGAGGTGTGGGAGATTAAAATGTGCTGGAAGAAAATTACTTATGTATGGAAATGTGCCAAATGATTAGCATTGCGTTTCGGGCTGAGCTTGCTAGAAAAACAATTCTAATAATCTAATTCAAACAGCAGCTGATAATATTTAAATTTTAGGATTCCGTATGCATTATTTTTTCAAATAATTTTTCTCCCCACCATTGCACTTGGTTAATTTATTTCATTATTGTTTTGTATGTTGATTTTAGTATTGTTGTTTTCTTGTTTTTATTGATTTTAACTTGTTCACCGCCCAGAGCCCCTGAGGATGGGCGGTATATACATTGAAATATAAATAAATAAATAAATAAATAAATAAATAAATAAATAAATAAATAAATAAATAAATAAATAAATAAATAAAATTGGTGTTTTGCATAAGTGTAATGTTTAAATGTTTTTTTCTAGTTATGTCTGGGGAAGATTATGTGCTGTACATGGAATGTGTTGAGGCATAACACATTTTATTTGTCCCTGTTTAGGCAGACAGGGGTGGGGTGGGGGTCTATAAATATTGTAAATAAATAAATTCCCTAACTAGGATAGCCCAGGCTAGCCCGATCTCATCAGATCTTGGAAGCTAAGCAGGGTCAGCCCCGGTTAATGCTTGGATTGGCGACCACCAAGGAAGTTGCAGAGACAGGCAATGGCAAACCACCTCTGAATATCTTTTGCCGTGAAAACACAATGGAGTCTTCAAAAATCAGCTGCAATTTGATGGCAGCGTAAATATTTCTTTTTGAGGTTTGCCTCATTGCTAATTGGTTTGAAAATCTGATCCATCCCTCATCTCTTTGCTCTTTCCAGAGCCGCTCTCCAGGAAAATTAGTTTCTTACCATAAACATAAATGAAGAACATCTTTGGAAAGTCATCGCAGTGTCTTTTGTTAATCAAAAGGGGAGGTTGTCAGCACTGCACAGGGGACAGCTCCTCATCAAAAGCCCAGATCAGAACCCACATTTTAAATATGTCCCTGAAATCACTTTATTTTAGGCCTATTTTTTTTTTCTTTTGGGACCATAGGGGCTGAAAGTTGAGTTTAAAAAAAGGAATAGAATCTGGGATCCTGGCAATTGTTTAATGTTACTAAATACAATGTATATGTGACATGTGAAAATGAGCAGGTGCAGGAATTAAAAATGTTGGTGAAAACTGTAACACACACACACACACAGAGGATTTGGGATTCCTTGGAATAACAGTCTTTTTGCTATACATGCAAAAAAATTTTTGAAAAAGATCACATCTTGGGTGAAATGATGCCGTGTACAGATAGCATCCTGGAACTCTTGGGAAGTTGCTATCCGACCCAGCAAGTACCACTGGGCTAAAAGAATCAGGAGTCTGATTCAATATAAGGGAATTTTGTGTCTTCATGGCTGATTCAGTTCCCTGAAGAACATGAGTTCACCCTCCAGGCTTCCCTGGCACATTCTTGCATGTGCACCTGATATCGCCTTCCGTGTTTTAGGATTACTTGGAAATGGAAACGATGAGGAAAGCATTACTCACCGACAGGTTTTTCCTCGTCCACCTGTAATGTGGCTTGCACACTTAACTGGGTTCTCTCTAATCACAGGCTACTGAAGATTAATTGCTTCTGGTGTAATGGCAGGAAGGTGAGTTGGTGGTGGGAACCCGTCTTTGAAGATCAGTGTGTGTTTGTGTGTGTGTGGGCATATCTTTTCAGTGAAGTGCACCCTGGCATTTTGCTCTGGCTGGCCTTCCTTCCGAGCCCCACCCACCTGGCGGTGGAGTTTTGCGTGCATCAAAGATGGCCTCACAACTGTAAAAGAGACCAGGCCAAACTCTCTTCTGCGCTCTCTTTCCTTAGCCTTTGTATCATGCACAGAGCTTTGAGTTTAGAGGCAGGCTTTACTGCAGGTTGACTGAAATAAAGAGAAGTTTCAGACCGGTCATGAACTTTGATGGGGTCTTCCCTGAGGGGTTGTTCTCTGATGCTGTTTTCCTGCCACTTTCTGACACTGCTGGAAAAACCTGAATGGAAATGTGAGGGGGGGGGACACACAAGACACAACGCACCCCAAAGCCTCTTGATTCCCTAAGGGTTTGCTCTTTCCTTCTCAGACCAAAAGAGAACAGGTGTCAAAGGGGAAGTGAGTACACGTCAAAGGAAGTGACCTTTGCAACAGGAAAGACTTGATGCCTATTCCGTCCCCGAACAAGAAATACTGGCTGGCTTCAAAACAGAACAATTACTCCCCTGGCTTTGTGACGACATCTCAGAGGTTCTGAGCAGTTTCTGACTCACTTCCTTTTCCCCGCTTGGCTTGGGAGAACGAGGAAAACTAAATGGGTGTCTCAGAAGTGGTTCTTGGTGCAAGAACCACGGCTGGCAAGAGACGCTCAAGTTGGAAAAGTTTGCTAAGAACCCTTTGGCCAATTTGCGTGCCGGGCATTGGTGGAAGGATTAATAGCCAGTCCCTTTATTGACCGTGGTGGTGTTATTAAGAGAGAAATTATTTTTCAAATGAGAAGGCAAAAGCGTTGAGTTCACTTGAGCAGTTGTGCCCCTTTGGCTTTCAGGGGAACGTATGCAAGTGTTTGGGGAAGTGTGTGATACATACTGTATGAGGTTCCTGCAGCATATTTTCTAAAAAAAAATTTTTAATATAATAGATCAAGATGGGTAACCATGTTTGTCTGTAGCAGTAGAACAGAGCAAGAGTCCAGTAGTACCTCTAAGACTAACAAAATTTGTGGTAGAGTGTGAGCTTTTGTGAGTCACAGCTCACTTGTTTAAATACCCTGGCTGAAGAAGTGACCTTTGACTCACAAAAGCTCATACCCTACCACAAATTTTGTTAGTCTTATAGGTGCTGCTGGACTCTGGCTCTTTTTAATGTAATATAATGCTGTAGCTAGACCAGAGGGCCTCTCAGTTCTGTTCCCCCAGTGGGAGATCCTATGCCCGTGCAAGATGAGAGCCAGTGTGGTGTAGTCGTTAGGACTAGGATCTGGAAGAGCCAGGTTCGAATTCCCACACTGCCATGCAACCTTGCTGGGTAACCTTGGGCCAGTCACACATTCTCCCGCTTAGCTTACCTCACAGGATTGTCCTGAGAATAACATGAAGGGGAGGAGAACCATGCTGGTCTCCTCTTTTGGGGAGAATGGTGGGGTATAACTGAGGTAAGTAAATAAGTTAGCAAAGAATAGTTGTGGGGTTTTAATGACACTGCTGCTGAGACTTCAAGTGTTCATTCTGCTAAAACAAAATGGTGTACAGAGAAACCGTTGTCTATATTTGTCCACCATTTGCATCTTCAGTTTTTCTCAGCCCTTCACTTAGGGTTGCCAGCTCCAGTTTGGGAAATTCCTGAAGATTTTGGGAGTGGAGCTTGGGGAGAGCAGAATTTTGGGAGGGAAGAGACCTCAGTAGAGTACAATGCCAGAATCCACCTTCCAAACAGCCATTTTCTCCAGGGGAACTGATCTCTGTAACCTGGAGATCAGTTATAATTCCAGGAGATCTTCAGCCACCACCTGGAAGTTGGCAGCCGTACCTTCACTGGTATTCGCCAATCACTGGATGTTGTTAGTTTGTAATCACAATGAGAACCTGCAGTGGTTCTACTCAGCCTGGGTGGCTGCCCTTACTAAGCCTCTGAGTATTATGTCTTGTAAATTCACATGATCTTTGCCCACTGTGTGCCTTTTCTGCATTATTTTAGATAGCAGAGCCAGTTTGGTGTAGTGAAGAGCATGGGACTCTAATCTGGAGAGCCGGGTTTGATTCCCCACTCCTCCACTTGAAGCCAGCTGGGTGACCCTGGATCAGTTACACAGCTTCTAGCTCTCTCAGCCCCACCCACCTCACAGGGTGTATTGGTGTGGGGGTAATAATAACATACCTTGTAAACCGCTCTGAGTGGGCATTAAGTTGTCCTGAAGGGCGGTATATAAATCGAATGTTGTTGTTGTTATTTATTATACGCAGGTCGTCCCTCATTCTGTGGTGCTTACAGTACTGGTTCATTGCTTCAACATGGAGGTGAAATGAGTTATAACGTGATGACAGGGATTCCTTGGACTTCATGGCGTGTTGAAAGCCGAGCTACGCAATCCTTCGCCAAGATGCCAGGCCGTTGGGTGTCCTCCTTTCCCCTCCTTAATCTTCCTCCCACATCTGCAGACAGAGGATGTTGCTATGCGAGCATCCTTGGTTTCTGCCTTCTGACTCAGATGGGTGCTTCTCTCGGCATGCAACTTTCCTCTTCCAAATCCAAGTGTCTGCCTCTCTTTCTGCACTGCAACGTGGTTCTGTTTGAAGGAACTAGCTGAGCGACTCGACATCGAGGCCCAGCTGTGTGAAAGGCTCTTCTCCTTGGGGGCCCAGAGATGCACTCTACTTGGGTCTGTTCTGACCCAGAACCCTTGACTGAAATCCAAAAAGCTCATCCAAGGGATTGCAAAGGCCTGGGACTTTTAAAAAAACCCTGCTTCTTCAACTGGCCCTTCCCCAGCTGCTTCGGAACCACGCTGTCCTCAGTTTTAGAAAACGGCTTGGGATGGGGAGGGTGGTTCCAAAGTTCCCCTTTGGTGTAGTGCTTAAGAGCGCAGGACTCTAATCTGGAGAACTGGGTTTGATGCCCCACTCCTCCACTTGAAGCCAGTTGGGTGACCTTGAGTCAGTCACAGCTCTTCCAGAGTGCTCTCAGCCCCACCCACCTCACAGGGTGTTTTGTTGTGGGGATAATAATAACATACTTTGTAAACCGCTCTGAGTGGGTGTTAAGGTGCCCTGAAGGGAGGTATATAAATCGAGCGTTGTTGTTGTTGTTGTTATTCCCTTCGGGCCACCCTTTTAGTAAATACTTTGCCCCTTTGAAGCATTTCCAGATTGTCTCGATATTGATTGCAGCTGATCCTTTAGATCTGCCTGGGCTACAGACGTGGTGGCAGTCAGGAGTCCTTTTCGTGAATTTGCTGGCTATCAAATAGCTCAATGAAGCAGCACTCGGGAATCCAGCCATTTGGGATTTGCTCCATTGACCAGTCCAATGTTGGTCAAGTTTTTTAAAGTATTAATGTGCTTGGAACAACAAAAAAAACTCTGCTGTTTAAAATACTTGCAAAAACAAGTTTTGATGTGAAACAAATTAAAAACTTACAATGATAACTCTTAATGTTAGGTGAGGTTTCTGTAAATGTGAACAACAAAATAAATAGTTTTTCTCCTTTATCCTGGGACCCTCAAGGCAGGCCTGTAGTCATAACATTTTCTACAAACTGTAACCAAAACCAAAAGAAAAGCAATAGCAGCCATTAAAAGGCAAATTTTGGTTGTTCGAGGTGGTTGAGCTTAAGGGGGCCGGTTCTTTCTATATGGACATGCTGGTGGTTGTGGCAGGTAATAATAATAATAACATTTGATTTATATACCGCCATTCAGGACACCTTAATGCTCACTCAGAGCGGTTTACAAAGTATGTCATTATTATTTCCACAACAAAACACCCTGAGAGGTGGGTGGGGCTGAGAGAGCTCCGAGAGAGCTGTGACTAGCCCAAGGTCACCCAGCTGGCTTCAAGTGGTGGAGTGGGGAATCAAAGAGTTGCCACCTGATGCCCAGCATTTGGCAGGAGATTGGAGGGGGGCATTGGGGTGCCATCTATGCTTTTACCATAGAGTTGATGCTGTATCCTAGAGTGGCATGATGTCACTTCTGGGTTCACCAAGGACATGATGTCATGCTGTTGATGCAACAGTGATTTTTCCCACCACCTGGCCTACTGAGTGGCAGTAGGAGCTGGGGGGCTGCCAGGGGGAGATCTTCTGCTATAGCAAGAGACTTGGCAACTCTAGTGTCAGGGCCAGTGTGAGGAGCTCTGCTGTATTGCAGGGCAGGGCAGGGTGTCCATCATCCCCCATTCCTGCCCTTGCTAAAAAAGGATACCGTAGTGAAAAAGGTGAGCTGTGATGTTTTTGGCTCCATGAAATATTCAGTGATGGTTGTTTCTGTCTGCTAAGAAGCCCCTGTTTTCCTACCAAGGTGCCCCTGTGTGTGGAAAAGTTCTCTGGGGCAAATTCTCTGCTTTAGCACAATTGTCTAGATGAAAACAGGGACACCAGAGTATCTCAATAATAGCCATTCTTTCAACTGAGGCCTCATTTGGACAGTTCCTCTTCCATGGCTTCTCCTGCCCAAAGGAGATTGTGTTAGTAAACTGTTACGTTTCTTTCATTAACACACACAACCCTCAAACAGACTGAAGGACGGTTATCAAGATATGTAATCTCTCAGTGGATCTAGTTGTGTTTATCACAAGGTAGCTGCAATCAGCCGCATTCACTGTCTTAAGTCGGCAGCTGTTTTTGTGGGCAGGAGTGGGATGGAAGGACAAGTGTGCATGGGCAGCATCCCACTGATCCGTTCTGCTTGTGTTTTACTCCAGCGCATGTTGCATCCCACCACGTAGGTTAAACATCTTGCAACGGGGAGAGAATCCTGGCACCAGGGGAGAAAGCAGTTTCCTGAGTGGAATGGACCCACAGGATCTAACGCACAGTGCGCAGTAATTTCCATGCTTGTGTTGGAGGGAATATGTTATCAGGTTCCCACAGGCATGCAAGAAAGTGCTTCAGGGGGATGCTTTCTGCTGGCCAGTGAATGTTACCTTCATAGTTGCTGAGGGCTGGGCTTCAGTGAGATACTGGCCATCCGTTGGCCAGATGAGGGTTTTCTTTCATGCCTGGAGATTATGGTTGCCAGGTCCAAATTGGGAAATTCCTGGAGATTTAGGAGGTGAAGCCTGGAGAGGGGAGGGTTTGGGGAGGGGAGGGGCCTCAGCAAGGTATAACTCCATACAGTCCACCCTCCAAAGCAGCCGTTTTCTGCAGGGGAACTGGTCTCTATGGCCTGGAGATCAGTTGTAATTCCAGGAGATCTCCAGCCACCACCTGGAGTTTGAGGACCCTGCTTGAGCTGCCTTGAACTTGAGCCTTGGACATTCCACTTCCAGGAACCAGGGGAAAAGAACTGAAATTTGAAGAGCGGAAGTGCCCATGTGTGCACACGCTGACTACGTTTATCAAAAGGCGTTGAAAGGACGGGCACTAGAAAATAAAGGGGTCCCTCTGGAAAAATAAGGATGGGTGGAGCAGGTGCCATCATTTACCTACCAGGACTAGAGCATGCGCAACTGTCCTTTGGGCAGGTACATTGTAGGAAAGACGGGCCACGGTGTGGTCTTCCTAGCAAGTTTATTTGCCTTTCCTGGTCTTCACATTGAGAAGTCCTGGAGGAATTTCCTGAGCTTATCCAAACCTTATCTTTTGTGCTCTTGACAGGATGGGGGCTTCAGTCTTATATGGCCTGCTTTTTTAAAATTAGGCTCTCCTTGGTCTACCATTGTGTCTTACATTTAGACAATATGAGACTAAGATAATCTATGTCAAGCAGAATCTGCCTGCTTGCTTAAGGAGATGAGAGGCCTTTCTGGATCAGCTCAAAGTGCATTAAGACAAAAAAAAAATCCAGCAGGCATTTGCTGCTGGAACATACCTGGCCCCCAGTCAAACTTTGCCTCTCTCTGTGTTGACAAAAATCAACGGGTTGAAATGAAATCAAAAGAGTTTTCAGATAAATATTAGGAAGAACCGGACAGTCAGAGCGGTCCCTCAGTGGAACAGGCTTTTTCAGGAGGTGATGGGCTCTCCTTATTTGGAAGTTTTTAAGCAGGGGCTAGATGGCCATCTGACAGCAATGCTGATTCTGTAAAGCTGGGCAGAACATGAGAGGGCGGGCAGGAGGGGTTACATCAGTGCTTCGTTCTCCTGGCCCCTTCTTACATGCCCAGGGTAAGGCCGATCACCACTTGGGGGGTCGGGTAGCAATCTTCCCCAGGCCAGTTTGGCTAGGGATCAAGTTATGCCATCTTCTGGGCATGGAGCAAGGATCACTGGTGTGTGTGTGTGTGTGTGTTTATGTGTGGGGTAGATGTGAATTTCCTTCATTGTTTAGGGGGTTGGACTAGATGACCCCAGTGGTCCCTTCCAACCCTGCGAGTCTATGAACTTTTTTTCTCCCTTGGCCTTGTGGGCAGGAGTGTTTTGGGCAATCTCTTGTATAAAATGGGAGTATTTTCTTCTACTGTAGTTTTGAGAGGAGGTGAACGGAATGTTTCCACCTGGTGCTGATGGACATTTTTAGTACACATTAGAAGGGGTGTGTGCTGGGGTGTGTGCACATCTGTTAAGTAATCCTTCCTGCCTTGCCAAATGGTCTTTTAACATGGCCCAGTCATCTGCCTGGCTTGAAACCATAGCCGCTGTCTCTGCAGTGGGCACTGTGGACTTGCGTGTGTTTGTTAATTATTTTTTGGTGATAAATCAAGCTTTAAACTGTTCTCACTTGCATAGCTTAAGGGGTCAATACAGAAGCTTGCCAAGTGCTGCTGCTCGGAGAACTTGGCAGCACAAGAGGATATGATGGATCATGTGGGTGTATTTTTTAAAATTATGATTATTTGGGTTCTTCCCCCCTCCCCCAGCATTCCTGTAAGAGCAGATGTATTATTAATTCCCAGATTATGTGCTGGGGCATACCGGTGTGCTTTGTGAGATAAATGATAGCATGCCTAGGAAGTAAAACTAACTAAATCCATAGTGGAGGATGCCCAATGGATCTCTGCATGATTCAGTGTTCTGATTAGCCTCTTTCAAATCCACCTCTTAACAAGGGCAGGCAGATGAGCTGCCTCTCTGCACTGGATGTAATTGGATCATCCTGCCATTCTTGATGTTGAAACAACATTATTACTCACACCCTTGGAAGGAGCTGTTGTATCTCTGTTTGAGTCATTGTTTTGGATTATTGTCGAAACTCTTGTGGAAACCCAGAATATGACTTTATTTTCTTTCCAAGAGCCAAGCTACAAGTGATGCCTGACACAGGTTGGACACTTGTCAGCTTCCCTCAAGTTTTGATGGGAAATGTAGGCATCCTAGTCTTGCAGCTTGGCTCTCCATTACAGCTGCAAGACCAGGATGCCTACATTTCCCATCAAAACTTGAAGGAAGCTGACAAGTGTCCAACCTGTGTCAGGCGTCATTTGTAGCTTGGCTCCAAGTGTACGAGTTTTCCTGCCTTCCCAAGTTTAGGAAAGAGTGGAATGTCTGCCCAAGCAACCAACGATATGTGGCAATGGCAAGATGAATACACCAAGCTATAAAGCAGAGCACATAAGTGTGCGGTGAGAAATACACTAATGAATGAAAGGCCTCCATGAGGTTCAGTGCATGCTCTGCTTGCTTTCTCTGCAGTTGGTATTTCTGTGATGTATCTGCATCAGGAGGGATTTGCTGTGTGTCTCTGCCTGTGTTATTGCTTTAGCATAGTCGCTTCCAGTCAGCAGGCAGACTTAGAGCAGTAAGGGACAAATGACACTTGAACGGCAAGTGAACAGACTCACGTGTATTCCTCCCTGTTCACTTGTGCTCCCCTTGATTATGCAAGTGGAGCACAAGTGAACAGGGAGGAATACACGTGAGTCTGTTCACTTGCTGTTCAAGTGTCATCATCACTTTTAGCTTGGCCCTGAGTGGGAAAGCTTATTGTCTGGTGGTAGGTAAATCAGTACACCAGGAGATTGAGGGGCCAAGGAATATTATCTGCACAAAGGTGGTGGAGCCAATGGGGGTAAAGTATGAGCTTGAAGCTGCTGCCTCCCTTTGCATCATTGTAGAGCCAGGCCTGCCTCCATCCCTCAAGTTTCTACCACACCGCCAGTTGCTGCTGCACAAAACTACTCTTCTCATTTCAAAGCAAGGTTTGCGAGTGACGGAATGTCAGGTATGCTGTTGGATCGTTTAAGAGGGAGTGTCAGTCAGACACGCCCAGTGTTGTGCATTAAATCACCTGCGGTCGGTCTGACTAAGCAGCCGTTGTGTAGGTAGGAGGTGCAACTCAAAACAACCAAATCAGGGCCATGTTTGCATGCGAAATGAACAAAATCACAGGTGTGGATAATTCTTGCGCTCCAGGGCCTTTCCCAGTTTCGTTAATGTGCCCTATGTTGCGGGCCAAATCTGCATGAAGCTCTGGGAGCTGTAGGCTTGAGAGAGTGCTGTAGATTTCTAACAGAAACAACTACATTTCCCAGGATGCCTGTAGTTTGATACATGTTTTAATTGGCGGTTGTGTTTCTATTCTATAGGCTTTTTAAAGGAGTGTTATTATCTTCCTTGAGCCACAGAGATAAACAGTTACGAACTTCATTAAAATACATAACACACACACGCAAACTTGTATACTCTGCAAAATGCATGGTTGATAATAAAATAACCTAAAACAGTCAACATCATGAATGGAGTTGCTTTTCAGCATTATCTGAGGTGGGAGGGCTTCTCTAGCTGATGCCCCAAAGGTGTGGTTCACACCAGAGTTGGAAGAATGGATTGCACCAATTCAGGATGCAGGTGGAGAATTGCATTTCAGAAGCTGTCCTGTATATACAGACTCCCTGCACAGCAGAAAATCGGCGCAGCCAGCGAAGAAAGGGGTTCACATTTTCTCTCTACTGTGCTCATTTTCTGTTTGCATAGAATTTTGTTTTAAATGACGGAATTTCCTGGGCTGGCATCCACCCCCAGCAGTCTGAAGTGGTGCAGTCCATTCTACCTCCTCTGGTCTTTGCCGCGTTCTTCTTCAGAGGTGTCGATGTGGAATTTCCTCCTTTGGGAATATGAGGTTAGCAGTACCATTTTAGGTAGGGCTATTTTTCTGGGAAAAGAGGTGGTGGAACTCAGTGGTGGAACTCAAGACCGCACAATGACGTCACTTTGGGTCAGCTGGAACAAGGGGGGAGTTTTTTAAAGTTTAAATCACCCTTGGCGAAAATGGTCACATGGCCGGTGGCCCTGCCCCCTGATCTCCAGACAGAGGCGAGTTTAGATTGCCCTCTGTGGCATGACACAGCGGGCAATCTAAACTTCCCTCTGTCTGAAGATCAGGGGGTGGGGCCACCTGAGCGGTGCAGAGGGCAATCTAAACTCCCCTCTGTCTGGAGATCAGGGGGCGGGGCCACAGGCCATGTGACCATTTTTAAGAGGTGCCAGAACTCCGTTCCACTGTGTTCCCTCTGAAAAAAAGCCCTGGTTTTAGGCCTCTTGAAAGAGGTTAAAAATATTCTGATTCCCAAAAGTCTTTGTGTGGAGCTCATGATGGTATTATTTTGAGATTTGGTTTTCTTGGTAGTTTTATGACTGTTAGTTATACTTTAGAAGTTTTCACCGTTTAACTTGATTAGGTTTGTCTTCATTGCTGGGTGCCTCGAGGCAGAAAGGCACTATACAGTAGCGCGATGGCATCATCTCTGGTTGCCCCTTGCCTCTGAAGTTAGAAGCAGACAACGGAGAGCCTCTTCAGCGGATGGACAGATTTGTATGGAAACAAACAACAGACAGACTGGGGTTGTGGCTCCCCGACACCAGATCACCTAGGGCTTCGAAGAGAAGTCCGCATTTTGAAATGGCCCTGGAAACTAATTTGGCTGCTAAACTCCTAAAACTGTGCGGTTACCTTCTTTGCTGAAAATGTAAGTTAGAATTCTGTTGCTGTGTTCCAGACCACCTGATGTTTCCAAAAAATCTTCAAAGGCAGCCCCACAGAGAGCGCATTACAGTCCTCTAAGATGGGTGTGGTTAGAGCATGGATAACTTTGGGCAGCTCATGGTTTCCGTGGAAGGGCTGCAGCTGGCAAACCAACCCTAAAAGCACTTAGATGCCCACATAGCCTCTTTGGCACAATGTGTCAGGATCTAGAAGAGCCTCCAAGCTGCATGTCTGGTGTTTTATTGGAAATGCAGCCCCTTCTGGAACAGGCTGGCTCAGTGCCAGCACCACCAACCAGCGGCATCTCAGTCTTGGCTAGATGGAGCTTCAGTTTGTTGGCTCCCAGTTAGCTCCCTTCTGACTACAGACACCCATTCAGAACCCTCAGAGGCAGACCTGACTTCAGTGCAAAGGAACAGGAGTTGCGTCTCAGCCATGTACTGATGTCTCTGCATCCCGTAAACAAGATTTTAAATAGCCCAGGAGAGAAAGAGCGAACCCTGTGAGACACCGTTGTGTAAATGGAACAGAGCCCTAGCTCCAATATCTGAAGACAGCTGGCCCAGTAAGGATGAAATTACTACAGTGCTCCCAGCTCCCTCTTAGATCGTTGGTACACATCCTACCTGTTTTTCTTCTAGAAAAGAAATAGAGATTGTTCTTAAGTGTGCAGAAGTGACTTTGCTGTGTCAAACCACAGGACTATTTAAACTGGACTTCTGTTTCCAGATGTCTCCGGGAAACTCACAAAAGTGATGACTGTTGCTTGTTGTTTGACTCCAGGCCAGGTCAGGTATTCGAGGGTATGCTACTTCTGAACATGGAGGCTCTACTTAGTTAAGAACATCATAAGAGCCCCACTGGATCAGACCAGCAGTCCATCCAGTCCAGCCTCCTTTCTTACACAGTGGCCAAGTAGTTACTCTGGAGGGCCAGCAATAAGTCATAGAGACTGAGCCCTGCCCGTGGGTTTTAGAGGTTTTCTGCATCTAAATGTGTGTTGGCTGCTAGCCACTGCTTGGCCTCTCTTCCATGAATTTGTCCAACCCTCCTTTTAAAGCCATCTGTGCTTGTGGTACAGCCATCAGTAGACTTATCAGCTGTTTCCCATGAATTTTGCTTTTGGTGCAATATTATCTCAGATTTTGACTTCTGTGGAGGCAAATCCTGATTAGCGTGTTTGTAGATTAGATTGTGGGGCAGGCAGTGTTGCTGTCAACAGAAACCTGACATTGCTCGTATTAGTGGGTGACACATTTGCATATGTTTCTGTGAGAGAGACCTTTGGGAATGGAAAGTCCCTGAAGGAAACTCCTGTCAACAGTAGCATTTAAAGGACCAATAAAAATACTTATCCTCTCTCAGAATTCCAAGTATATGGTCTCAGTCTTCCTTACAACAGTCCTATAAGAGAGGTCTGTGGTGTTCCCATTTTGCCTGGGACTGGAACGCTAGGTGGAGATTGGCTTGTCTGAGGACACCTTCTGAGCTTGTGGACAGAGGTGGGATTGGAACCAAGAACTCCCTGGACTGCAGCATAGTCACTCAAGAGTCTATCTACATGAGAAGTCTTGGTGTGTGTTCGCCAAGTGTAGGGAGATGCAATGTTAGCCGGGAAGCGTAGTTTAAAAAAACAGAGCTGCTGAGATTGCTCATCGGAGGGTTTGTTAATTTCATCTCCGTCTCCCTGAAGGCTACGTCAATTTCACCTCTCCAGTCTAAAACTGTGCAAGATCGCAACCAGAGGGCAGCAAGGAATGGAAATGAGCTGGAGCTGCCTTCCAGAGCTGCCTTGGACCTAGAGAGGTTATAATGGGCTGAAGTTTCCCTTCTGGCATTTCACAGCCTCTTCACACAAAGCCTTTGCCCTGTCGCTGGCTGTCTTTCTAAACTACCCTTCCCAACTAACATTGCATCTCTGACATGTGTTCTTCACATGTCAGATGTCTTATATAGAGAGACTCTTAGCCTTATACTAAATTAGGATCACCAGTTATGTGGCTGGTCATGTAATGTGGAGTCTTCCTTTCTGGCATAAGAGCCATAAAATTGGCTCTTGGCTGCTTGGCATTCATCTTAAAGTTCCCACGAGAAAATCGAGCCAAGTCTCTCAATTGCTTCCTTCTAGATTTATACTGGGCTAGGTGGTGGTTGGTGACCAACTTCCCTTTGCTAACGCTTGTGTCCGGCAAAAAGCTTATTGGCCCTATTAAAATCTGCTATTTTAAAAAAATCCCACAGAGACCTGACCCAGTTTGAGGATGGTTTGAGTTCTTGTCAACTGTCAAGTTTCTAAGCTTCCTTAGCTTAGCTGAGTGCATCTCTAGGCGGGCATAAGTTTCTTGTGCCTATGGCCAAGCTGCAAGTGAGATGCACTGATGCGCCGCAGCGTGTGAGATGTGAAAATCCCTAAAGGGAATTTATGTTAAGATGACACTGTAATGATATGGTGCAGATCAAAGTCACAAGGAGCTGGTTTGAATTGACTTGTACACTTTGCCCTCACTCTGCAGGAGGGGAGTGCCCTGTTATCTTGATCAGCAGCTGTGTAAATACGATTTAATTCTTTTCATTGTGTTGGCTGAGGTTAACCAGGAAGGCTATTTTCTGCCTTTTAAATTTGCATTATGCATTAGAAAAGGGCTACACAGTCGAGCATTTTCATTGAGTGACTCCAGTCCACTTCCTCTGTCCCCAGTCCTTGAGGACATTCCAGTTTATGGATTTCATACTTGATATATCCCATCATATTTATATGACCTTCTCTCTTCCAATTATTCTTCCAAGTACGAAAAGGTGTGAAAATTAAAATAACAAGATATCAAACATTTACTAAAAAGAAGGACACCCTGTCAAATCAGTAAGCGACACTAAAATTCCCTTGGCAAGGTCAAAGTAATGGCTGGAGATCTCCCAGAAGTTCACCTGATCTCCAGGTGACAAAGATCAGTTCCCCTGGAGAAAATGACTGCCTTGGAAGGTGGACTCTATGGCATTAAACCCCAATGAGGCTCCTCCCCCCAACCCTGCCCTCTCCAAGCTCCTCCTCTGAATTCTCCAGGAATTTTCCTACCCAGGGCTGGCAGCCCCAAATCTGTTACAGAGCCAAAATGGCAGGTGGATGATCTAGGCCTAGCTGAGGCACAGATAGGGCTGCCAGGTCCTGCAGGTCCCCCCCAGCCTCTGCCTCCTCAACTGGCCTGGGGGGGGGAAGGCCTGGGGGATGGGCCTGGGAGGCAAAAAGTGTCCTGGGCCAACACACAGCGGGTGTGCTCCCGCTGGCTGCAACAACGTCACTTCCTTAAGAGACGTCATCGTGCCCTACAGCGGGCACGTTCATGCACTTTACAGGGGCCCAAATTAGCCCTTGTGAAGTGCGGGAGCATGCCCTCCGCTGGGCACAATTACATCCACCATTAAGTGCCAGGTTCCCCCCATCCCTGCCAGGTCTCTGCCCCTCCCCATCCTGCCAGGAGGGTCAGGGAACCTGGAAACCCCTAGGCACAGGCTGGGCCATGGCCACATGCTCTCCTCGGTTTTATGTTTGGTTGTTCTTTGATTTGTAAGGCAATAATATCAAGTCTCAGACTGGCAAATTAAATACTTCCTCCCTCCTTCTGAATCCCTTAACTCCAATATGCCTTCTGACTAGTAATCATGTAGCCAGATTTTGCAGATAGGCGTTGAATTCATTTGAAGCTCAGAATTTACTTGAAGCTTTTTTCCTGTAAGAAAGATGATGATGATAATGCCAGAAAGAAACTTTTTTTTTCTCTTTGCCCCTTCTGCAGGAAAAACAACTAGTGGAGCACACGGTTGTTTTCCCCCAGCAGCGTGCAAGAGCAAATCCAGGATGATGGAATGTCTTGGAGTTGAGCAATTATATATATATATTTTCTTTTTGCATGTGGCACTCTTGCAGATGAAGGCGATGGGACAATTAGTCATATATCACTCTGAAAAGAGCCGTTTTAATTCATTGATAGAGTTCAGCTGCAGGGCTGGCTCTTGGAATCTAAATGAATTGACACCACAATGGACTTCTGTATGAAATGAGGTCAGGCATGGAGAGAATGAATGAGAGCTCCTTTTGCCTGGCCCTGTCCATGATGGGGTGCAAAGGCAATAACTTGTCAGCGATGCTCACCGACATCTGAGGCTTAAATTGCACTTTCTTTAAAACTGAAGGGGAAAAAATGAGTTGGGAGTTTAAATGTGTGTGATTAAAAAACAAAACAAAGTAAAAACAGCCAGTCTGGTAAGCCTCCAACCAGAAAGAAATAAAGTATATGAGCAGGGCTTTTTTTCAGCAGGAACACGGTGGAATGGAGTTCCGGCATCTCTTGAAGACAGTCACATGGCTGGTGGCCCTGCCTCCTGATCTCTAGACAGAGGGGAGTTTAGATTGCCCTCCGCACCGTGCCACAGACGGCAATCTAAACTCCCCTCTGTCTGGAGATTGGGGGGTGGGGCCACCCGCCATGTGACCATTTTTGCAGAGGGTGATTTAAACTTTTAAAAACTTCCCCCTTGTTCCAGCTGACCCAAAGTGACGTCATTGGTCCTGGGCGCATGTGCGCACGTTGCGTGTGCACATGTGGTACCAGGGGCACCACCTCCCACCAAGAGTTGCCCTCTGTGCTGGCAACCCACTGAGTTCCACCACCTCTTTTCCCAGAAAAAAAGCCCTGTGGGTCACAGTATTAGGATTACATTGGTGTCGAATTTTCACTTTTGAGGCATGAAGTCTAGCTAGCCCTAGTGTTGACCCTGGCTTTTGCGGTGAAGCTGGTGTGGGAGACGATATTGCCATATCTGTTACTTCCTGGCATGTTTCTAATTCATGAATGTTTTAAGACAGCTGCAGTTGCCTCTTGTTTTTTCTAACATAGTGTGAAAAACTATATAGTTTGGCTGACAACGGGATGCTGCGTCTTGAGGATGGTTGCGCAGGAGAGTAGAAACCTGGATTCACATTTCCTCCGACCTGTGAAACTGACTGGGTAATGCTAGGTTGAGAGAAGATGGCGGGTTGTGAAGTGAAATTGCAGAAAGTCTGGCACGTAGAACATGGTTATCACTGATTCAGGAGTCCACCAGGCTGTATCTGTTTAATAGTGCCACAATGTTGAAGTGGGAGCCTTCTATCTAGTATAGAATCCAAGAGCGTCTCTTAGAGAATGCTTTTGGCTTTTGATGTATTTCCCATGTTGGTGGGTGGCTGCTATGTGAGACAGGGCCTTCTTGGTGGTGGAGCCTAGAGTTTGGAACTCGCCTAGGAGCAGGGCTCATTTCGAGGGGGAATGCGCAGGAACGCAGTTCCGGCAGGTCCCCAAAGAGGTCACATGTTAGGTGGCCCCGCTCACCTGACTCTCAGTCATTTGGGGCCCAAAATGGCCTGGATCGGACCTCTGACGCATGGTGGATCACTCTCCCACTCAGCAGCGGCCCGATCCTGGCCATTTTGGGCCCCTTTTTGGCCATTTTCAGCCCTTTTTTGCCATTTTGGGCCCAATCTTGGCCCTGAATGGCCAGGATTGGGTCCAAAACAGCCAGGATAGGTGATGTCAGGGGGTGTGGCATATGCAAATCAGCTATGCTAATGACACTTCCGGCGATGGCAAGGGGCGTGGCATATGCTAATAAGTTATGCTAATGAGTTCCTCCGGCTCTTTTTCTACTAAATGACCCCTGCCTAGGAGGAATTAATGCTATTCAGGCACTTAGTAAAGATCCTGTTTCTAAAGGTCAGTGGGATATCACATGCGTGACTTTGTGACCATTAGCTATGTCCCTTTTACTGGCATTGCTTTTATGCTTTTGTTACAATATTGCTCTGCTAACCATCCACTTGGATAGGAGGGTGGCTGAAATATCTAGGGCAGAGGTTTCCACCTGCCCCTCAAGGTAGTTAACAGTTTGTTGGCTCATTGGTCCACCAGACTGTACCTCAGGACCCAATGAGGGTGAAGGAAAGTGCCCCATCTGGAGGTATGCTTACTTTGGAGGGCTCCAAGCCAGGGCTTTTTTTCAGCTGGAACGTGGTGGAACGGAGTGCCGTCACCGCTTCCTTTTAGCACAGGAAGTGCCCGATCTGTGTCAATAACTCCACACATTCCCTTGCAGTTTTTCTCTCCCTTTTCAACTCTTCCCCACTTTGGCTTTCTCAAGAAGAGAAGAATTCAGATAGCAATCTGAGTTACCTGTCGGCAGAATGTTTAGATGCCGGCTCGCATGGGCTGTAATTAGTTTCTTGGCCCATGTTAAGCAGCTGAGCTCTTCATTATAGATCAAGTCTGGGAAGACAATGGCATTGTGTGGTCCAGTTGTTTGTTTGTTTTTTAATCGTAGTAGGAGGCTGTGAGTTTTTCAATATGTTGCTGGTGACTTCATAGTCCAAGGGGGCTGGCATTCTCTTGCCTCTGTAGGCATGGTGAGAGCCACCATTCCTGCCTTCCCCAGTATGGTAGAAGAAGCAAAGAAAATCCATCATGGCTTCCATATTTCCTCAATATATTTAGCACATTAAGAATTGCTTGGAGCTACCCACAAAAATTCCTAAATCCCCACAAGTACAGGCGAAGTCGTTTGATCACTTCTGTTGGTCAAATCTGTCTGTAGCCCAGAGGGAAAAGGTCTGACATTCAATCTTTGGCATCTCCAAAGACATTTCTCTGCCTACCCAGAGGAGTTCCAAGTCCTGAAAAATCATCCCGAATAGCATGGAGATAGGTGTTGGCTCTATTGACTGATTTGGTATATACCATCTTCACATGACCCTTTGTGGATCCAGGTGGTGATGCAGTTCTCCTACCCCCTAGATGGCAAAATTTAAAAGTTTGCCTTTGGATAAATTTTTAATTCTTCTCCCTTTTTGTTCTGTCCTCTGCCTCTCCCCCCCCCCCCCATCAATCTAGATTGTACCCTCCTTGGAGCAAGGTTCTCTCTCTTTAAATACTATTTCTGTCAAGTATCATGTACACTGAAGATGCATAATGAGAAAATAGAATCATAGAATCATAGAGTTGGAAGGTGTCTCCAGGGTCATCTAGCCCAACTCTCTGCACAATGCAGGAAATCAATAACTACCCCCCATACACACTCAGTGACCCCTGCTCCTTGCCCAGAAGATGGCCAAACTCCATCAGGATCCCTAGCCAAATTGGCCTCGCGAAAATTGCCATCTGACCCCAATGTGGTGACCCCAAAGTAGTGATGTAAGAAGGGGCCACGAGAACTAAGCACTGATGCAACCCTTCCTGCCCTCCCTCTCATGATCTGCCTACATTCACAGAATCAGCATTGCTGTCAGATGGCCATCTAGCCTCTGCTTAAAAACCTCCAAAGAAGGAGAGCCCACCACCTCCTGAGGAAGCCTGTTCTACTGAGGGACCGTTCTGTCAGGAAGTTCTTCCTAATGTTTAGCCAAAAACTCTTTTGATTTAATTTCAACCCGTTGGTTCTGATCCGACCTTCTGGGGCAATGGAAAACACAATAAAATGGGCTGTCTTCTGTTGCAGTTTCCTTGAGTTGGGGGCGGGGGGAGAAGTGCCACTGGTAGCAAAACAGATCTGTGGTCTCCAACGCCATCCCTCTATAGTCAAATTACGAGCACAACTTATTTGTCTTTTTACAAATGAAGGATTGTTGTGCCTTCCTTGTACAGAGGGTCGCCGTCATTGTTTAATTGCCACTCACTGTAGTGAGGGGTCAGAAATATGGACGCTTAGGAATGTTATTACCTTATAATGATACATGAAACGGGAGGGGGAAGGCAGTAACACACCCTCCCAGTAAGTGGCATCTCTTTTTGTAGGACTTCCTGGTGGAAATGAAATAAAACTTGGGGATGTTGCCAAGTCCATTTCTAGCTGGAAGAATCTTTGTATCCTTCTAATGACAGACTAGGCAAATGCAAGCTGAGCTCAGGACAGCTTAGATGGTAATTAATTCTGTCTCACTGATGCAGCAGATAACCTTGAGAGTGGGTGGGGTAATACTTTTGGGCTCACACAGAACCTTGTGGAAGAATTTTCCATGGGGTGGCCACATTGACTTTCTCCTTCAATTGAATAGGAACGGTTTGGGGCGAAAAAGTGCGCTTTTATTTTGTGAGGCTATTCAGCAGACATCGACAACACGTTGAGATACGTTTTTCATAATAAATACCATCTTGTAGAACTTCCCCTTGGAGAGTCCAGCTCTGAGTACCATGTTCCTAAACATCTTGAGCATTTATGTTTCTACTGTGGCTGTGATGTCCAAGATCCAGAGGAGTTAGCCGTGTTAGTCTGTAGTAGCAAAATCAAAAAGAGTCCAGTAGCACCTTTAAGACTAACCAATTTTATTTTATTGTAGCATAAGCTTTCGAGAATCAAGTTCTCTTCATCAGATGCCTGATCCGAACTGGTCAAATACAGAAGAGGAGGGGAGGGGAAAGAAGGGGACATATATCACAAGACGACAGGATGCAATTAGTGTGAAGGCAATCAAAACATTCCTTTGCTTGTAAATGTAAACATCTCCTTTTGGTGTGGAGTCAGTTTGCCGTGTTAGTTTGCCGCAGTGAAGGTATACAATTCCTATGTAGTATAAGCCCTCGATAACCACAGCTCTCCCTGCCAGCTGCATCTGACAAAGAGAACTGTGATGTCCAAGAACTTGTTTTAAAAAGCAGCTAAGAATCTTTCAAATCTACTGCCCTTGGATGATGAGGGGTTTGTTTGCCCGACGGGAATTAAATTGGCCTTCCCAAGAAATAGTCTTTCCCATTGGGAAAGACTGAAGGAGGGAGCTGTGACTCTTGAAAGCTTACACTCTGAAAATCTTGTTGGTCTCTAAGGTGCCACGGGACTCAAATCCTGCAGACCAACATGGCTACCCGCCTAACTTTCCCATTGAGGTGGGATTCTCGGTTCTCTAAATTAATTTTTGTAATCATGTTTGGGCCCAACTCTTTTCCCCAGGACCTTGGGGCAACCTGTACTGGAATCTCACTATCCCCTTCTCACAACAACCTTGTGATGTAGGCTCTGCTGAAAGATAGTGGCTGGTTCTAGCTGGATTCCTGGCTAGCCAGACCCAGGTTGTCTTTTTCCAATTCTGATACTCTGTCCAGAATGACAGATATGCCAGAGGAAGCATATATCTGGTTTACAATTATACTATGAGCTTTTCAAAGGTAATTCAAGAATAGTGAAGGGTTTGGTTAGTTCTTTGCAATGAGGTTGTCATTTGAGTTGTGATCTCTTTGTCTGAATTTCATTCCATTTGCTTGTTTGTTCCTTGTTCCTTGCTCTGCCAATTCTGCTCTTGGTGTGGCTTCACTTCAGATTCATAAGAATTAAAATCAACACATCAGATCAACCCTAAAATCCAACAAACTCATCAGAAGGACAGCAAAATCAATCATTCTAGGATGATTATTCAAACCAGTAACATTCTATATCTACCCACCTATAAACCCATCAGGAGCAGAACAGCAACAGAAGGTGAAAGGCCTGGATTTTTGTTAACGTCTTTTGAAATAAGGTGCCACGACAGAAAGGCCCTGTTCCTGGCGAACACTTGTCTTGCTTCTGATAGTGGGGTTGTGGGGGGAGAAACGTAAAGGCTTCAAAAGATTGACAGGTGGGCAGGTTTGTATGGGGGCAGGGGTCCTTTAAGCAGGCCACTTTGGGACTTATAGGTAATAACTGAATTATGCTTAGAAGTTGGCAAACTAGTGCTCTTTATAGTGCTTGGAGGGTGATAAAGCTGTACTTTTAGAATCCTCTTCTAAGAATCTCTCTACATAATACTTTTGACACGTGTTCTTCACATGTCAGGGGACGCAATGTTAGCCGGGATGCGTAGTTTTAAATGACAGAGCCAGTGGAGATCACTCCGGAGGCGATGGATTCTCACAGCCCTCCACCGCCTCTGGTGTCTTCCCTTTGCCCTGCTGAGGTTTGGTTAATTCAAAGTTTTAAGCAGTGAGGGTGGCAGGGTAGAAGCTCTGGAATGGGAGACAGTCTGGCACACCAGAAGCAGCAGATGGACAAAATGACAAGAAAACTTAAAGATCTTGATCCAGGAGAATACATTGCAGACCGGGAGAAATTGAAACAATATCTAGAAAAAAAATGGGATGTGAAAGGAGGATTGTGGCGGTTTGAGAATTATTAATATGTGACTTTATAAATGGGAGAGAGAAGTAACTTTACCATTAATGGGGAAACTTAGCTATTAATTAATCTAAGCTAATATTAGTAATAAGGAGATTGTATTAAAAAATAGATAGTTTAAACAGTGAAATGTAGATTGATATATTAGAAAATTGGAGATATAGAAGAATTTGAACATGCTTAGAATAAGTGATATAACATATATAGGATTTAGAAAAATTATGGTTAAGAGTAATTTGAGTAATAAGAGGGGTTTGGGTTGGAAAGCTGTTGGAAGTCAGTAAGGAGGGGGGGAAGGGGGGCTGATATAATTTAGATAAGACGGGGCATTTGTGTATTGAATAACATTGTATGTACTCACCAATAAAAATTAAAAAAAAAAAGAAGCAGCAGAGGGCTGTGAAAGAATCCCTCCCCTCTGGAGCAATCTCTGCCGGCTCTGTCTTTCAAAACTACGCTTCCCGGCTAACATTGCATCTCCCAACACTTGATGGACACGCGCTCCGGCATCTTGTGTAGAGAGACTCTAAATGTTGCTAGTTGCCTCTCCAGGTGTTTTTCCACGTGTGATGTGGCGCAGGCTTCTCCTTTGACAGAACAGTAGGGAAAAATGATCAGTTGCTCTTTTCTTCCCAGGCATTGTACTAAGGCATTATTATTGTTTTTGATAAAACCATTTTGAACATACTTCTTTCTGAATATTCTCAACAAGCACTTTCTGTCCAAGGACTTCTTATTGTGAAGTCCAGAACTGTACCTGCTGCCTCTCCTTTCAGCAAGAATAACCATTTTAATTTTACAAATGATGCTTTGGATATGGAATGCTGCCCTTTCTAAAACATTCAGGGAGTTCCGACACGTTTGATTTCCTTAACGATAGAAAACTCGGTAACTGCGTACCCTGGCAGGCCATATGTTTGTATCTTGCTGAGACTTTTGCCATAGATGTTATGGGGATTTAGTCACAGGAGTTTTTTAAATGTTCAAATGTGACATTTGTCGTTGAGTGTAGGAAACCCTGTTACATTCCAGCTGTCTTGTGTGTTTGGGTCATGGTTTTTCACATGCAAATGACTGTGGGGTATATCTGGACATGCGAAGTCTGTGTCAATACCGTTTTTCATATCTGTCTTTTCCTTTTTCCCCTTCCAGGCAATGAGCATCAGCAAAGCCATCAACACACTGGAAAATCCGGTGAAAGAGAAACACGCCCGCAGTATCCTTTCTTAATGGCCTTTGTCCACTTAGGCTGGCTCCACACATCACTGAATATCATACTACCATTGCACTGTATCAAGCATTCCCCTCCTGGATTGTCTTGTCTATACAGAAAAATCCTGTTGCAAAGGAATTCTAGTGTGCAACTTTAGTGTTATATCGAGCATTAAGTGGATGCATCCTTCATGAACACAGATGATGCTAGATCCAGAGGAGTTAGCTGTGTTAGTCTGTAGTCGCAAAATAGTAAAGAGTCTAGTAGCACCTTTAAGACTAACCAACTTTATTGTAGCATAAGCTTTCGAGAACCACAGCTCTCTTCGTCAGATGCATCGTCACCTGACGATGCATCGTCACCTGACGATGCATCGTCACCTGACGATGCATCTGACGAAGAGAGCTGTGGTTCTCGAAAGCTGACAATGCATCTGAAGAAGAGAGCCGTGGTTCTCGAAAGCTGACAATGCATCTGATGAAGAGAGCTGTTGTTCTCAAAAGCTTATGCTACAATAAAATTGGTTAGTCTTAAAGGTGCTACTGGACTCTTTACTGTGGATGATGCTGTGATTAGTCTCGGGCTAGGGCTTAGGAGTCCCAAGTCTAAATCCTTGCTCTGCTATAGTTTGTAGAAAACCATGTTGGACCACTCTGCCATGAAGCTCAACATGTGACCAGGCCAGTCAACTACCTTACAGGGTTGTTCTAAGGATAAAATGGCATTGGGGAGACCGTATATGTGATCTTGAGCAAGAAAAATAAAGGAGGGCAGTTGCTGCTGTTCCTCCTTGTAGCTTGGAGGGGGTTCAGTTGCCCTGGCGTGGCATTTCTGTACTGTCACATGGCACGAGGGGCAGACAAGGGATTTGGTAAGGGACGGGAGAGAAGTAGCATCCAGAAAGTGTTTGGGGTGAAAGGAAAAAATTAATTGTATTATGGACAGAATGACATGCTTCCTGTGTCAGAATCCATGTTAGAATGCTTTCTTGCTACACCCAGGCTGGCTGGAAAGTACATTAAAATCAGCAGGCCATTGACATTCATTTTGTAGAAATGAATTCATGATGACCACAGCCTGACATTAATTTGGTATTATGGGCTCCTTTTTGGAAAATATCAGTTTTGATGATAACATTTCCATGTCTGTGTGTTCACTTATTGCTCACTAAACAAATATAAGGCCATGCTAGGCCTTCCGTTTAACTTGCCACACTATTTTTAATTGAGGGCAGGCTAGGCCCTAAAGCCTCATTTTCCTAATGTAGCAAAAACCTGCCTGAGGGAGAAGGTTGTTATACAGGCCTACACCCAAACATGTCTTATTTCTCTCATTTCCCTACATTATTCATACTTTGCCCCCTCCAAATCATTATGATGTATGTCCCCCCCCCATCCCTACGCCTCACATTTGGCAGAGAAAAATTCAGCATAATTGTAATTATTTTATTTAGAAACTCAAAACTGAGGTAAATGGACTTGCATATTACAAAGGGGAATAGAATGATTCAACGCAGTGCTGCCATTTTGGGCAGCAGCCCTGTGTTTAATCTTGAAGCATAACTTCACATCGTCAATGGACCAAGATAAACATTTGTATATGTGGCAGAGATTTCCCCCTTGACTTCTGTGAAGGAATTATCCTGGGAACTCATCACGAGAAAGGAGCGTTCACTTTTTGGTCTTATGCAATTGGCCTCCCTTTGCCAAGTAGCGCCATCCTCAGCTGGAAGTTCTGCCACGTTCTTCACAAAGTCCTCCGGGATGGGCACCCAAACGTAAGTTACTTAGCCAATAGTTGCATGCTTTCAATGAAGGGGAAAAATGTACCGAAGTCTTCATACTGAGTGAATATTAGAGGAAAGAAATTGTGCTTTTAAAACAGCAAATTTTGGGGGAGACCTCTGATTTCCAGTTAAAACTCATTGATCTAGCCTGCTCAAGGCCTGTAAGAAAATCCTTATTGCACCCTATATTTTGCATTTCTGTTCCTGCAATTATTATTCTAACATTATAAATGGAGGCCATGAGAAAAACACAACGAGTTTACTTCCACTATACACTGATGGTTAAGAATTGTTTACATCCATAGATACTTAGCACCAGCCTTGGGCATTCTCTCCCAGTTATGTTATGAAATTAATGATGCCATTTTATTGTATTCCTTTTAAATGCTGGCTATGACCTGTCAATCCACACCATTCAGAAGATCATGTACCTCGACTTGATTGTTTGTAGGAACTGGTTGTTTGTTTACAGAACTGTACGAGATCTGATGAACTGTATACAATTTTTTCCAAAGTATAAAATACAGGTGCTGATGCTTTCCTGTATGCATTCAGCTACCAAAACCTTTTACTTCTATGATCTCTGGGTTTAAATGCCTTGAGTTGTTTCTCACAGTAGTAGTCAAGTGGGGAAATCTACAATTGGCTAAGGGTGTTGGAGTACTTCCTCCCATAAAAACCAAACAAACCTCCAAATTCTTCATCAACCTAACTTGATCCTATGGCAGGAAATCCTGAATTCTGCAATTTGCATCAATGATACAATTATGTATATTTGGCTTATTTTGCATAATTCTGGTTTTGCTAGCCATGGGGAGGGGCAAAGAGGTATATGCGGAGTACTGAAACTCCTCCCTTCCCCTTGGAAGTCATGCTTAGCTCATCCCCTAGTTTCTGACATTTCAGTAGACGATACCCTTACATGCTTGCAATTGTCCTGAGGGCTAGGCTCTTGCTTTTCTTTTCAAATAATGGTTAAGATTCCCAGGTAAGCATCTCAGGCCCAGTACACTCAAACTAAACATGAAGGTGGCTACACATTTGTTTTGCTCAATGCGCTTCTCATGCATTGCACAAAACATTCTAGATCATGTTTAAGTTTCTCCAGGATTCTTCATATATTGAATATTTCACATATGAAATTGTCTCTGGGCAAGCATAAAATAATTGCCATTCTGGATTGTACCAATGGGCCATCTAGTTGAGCAGACTGTCTGAACTGCTCTAAGGACGGTTATCAGATGGATAGGATGGTTCTGCCTGCCCCATTTTAGCCTCTGCTGTCTGATACCTGGAAATAGTGGAATTACGTTGTCTTTGAACACAGACAGCCGCTGTGAGGGAAGGGGAAATTGTCATTTTGGCTGAGATTTCAACTTACCCAGGAGGGGTGGGGTGTAGACTCTGAGAAGTTCCCAGGAGATGGGGAAAGTAAGTGACCAGGAGGCTGAGTGCAAAGAAGAATCTGAAACAAATTACTTCTTCACATAATGTAAAGTTAACTTGTAGGACTTCATATGCTGTCTTCCTAGGTTCTTCAAGATTGCCAGAGATATCGAAGTAACATTCGAGAAACTGGAGAGCTCTGGGTAAGTTCCAGAAATATACCCCACCAGCTTTTCCAGGGCCCTCTATGTTTGAAAGGGAATTTAGAACAATTTTTTAAAGTAATTTTCCTCAAAGAAACATGAGTGTGGGGTGTGTGTGTTCAGAAACTGTCCTGGTCTGCCCACTTTGAGCAAGAATTTGGGATGTGATGGGCTAAGGCCTTCCTCCTCATTTCTCCAAAGGCCTGCCGCTTTCCACATGTATCCACACTCTTTTTTTTGCCTCTAGAACTGGGAATGATGGGGCAGGATGGCACGCATGGAACGGCCTGATTTGGCCCAAGGGCTGCCAGTGACTGATGCGAGCTTCTTTTGAAACAAGGCTTCTGTTGTTTTTACCTTGGCAGGGCCACCTGCATGATCGTTATGGCCAGCTCGTAAATATTTATACCAAACTTCTGCTCACAAAAATCTCCTTCCACCTCAAGGTAACTTTGTTAATGTATCTCTTTCCCGTTCCAACTCTTTTGACATGATTCTCCTGTCAAGATGTATTATTTTCCCTTTGTTGGGGATGGGGTCAGTGAAGATATTCCATTTGAGTTTATTAATTTGTAACATAGTAAAAAATCAAGTAGCACCTTTAAGAATAACCAGCTTTATTGTAGCATAAGCTTTCGAGAGCCACAGCTGTCTTCGCCAGATGCATCTGACAAAGAGAGCTGTGGTTCTGGAAAGTTTATGCTACAATCAAGTTGGTTAGTCTTAAAGGTGCTACTGTACTATTTTGCAACTACAGACTAACATGGCTAACTCCTCTTGATCTATTAATTTGTAGTATTTGTGCTTGGTTAACTGGTTTATTGTATTGTATTTGCTCTAAAGAGTTTACTTGTCCATATAATGAAGGCTATTAATGTATTTTGCATGTAACTCTGGCTGTGCCTCTGCCCTGTTAGAATCACTCTCAGCTCCCCTCACTCACTGTTCCCCCTGAGGACAGCGTTATTGAAAGCAGGCAATTCCACGGGATCTTCCCAACCTGGCCACGTGGCCCCAAACTGCCCACTCCAAAGGATTCGTCACAGCTAGTACGCCCTGTAAAAACATTTTGTGGACGCATTTATTAATCCAATGCATGGATGCGCCAGGCACATGTCGCCAAAGAGTAAACTTAGACAGTCTCGATTCATATCTGGGTTTTCCTAGGACTGGAATCTGCTTTAAAAAAATGATGAGCACTTGCTGTCTTTTTTTGTTTAATTTTCCCCTAAAGCATCCTGAACTCAAACTGGCGTTTATTAATCCAATGCATGGATGTGCCAGGCACATGTCGCCAAAGAGTAAACTCAGACAGCCTCGATTCATATCTGGGTTTTCCTAGGACTGGAATCTGCTTTAAAAAAATGATGAGCACTTACTGTCTTTTTTTGTTTAATTTTCCCCTAAAGCATCCTGAATTTCCCCCAGGCCTGGAAGTGACAGACGAGGTGCTAGAAAAAGCTGCGGGGACAGATGTGAATAACATGTAAGCCCTCCTCCCCTTCCCTGGTTACTTAAAATCTTTGACAATGCATAATAGCCCTCTTTGTGCACTGGGTGTCAACGGAGCAGAGCGTCCGGAGAGCTAAATGCACCTCATTAAGCAGGCTTTGGGCAGGAGCCCAAGAACTTCTCGGCCAACAAGCACTAATATTAACTGATCCTACCAGGTTAATGTTCCCCAGACCTTTAAAACCTAGGGCACGTTTTTCTGGATTAAAACTGGAGACATGATGTTTTTTTCTAACCACTTTCAAACTTTTATTATTCAAATAGCATTTACAGAAGGGAGAAGAATGCTTAAGTTTATCCCAAAAGGTTTAGTTTCAAAACATCACAAAGACTGAAGTGACTTTCACTTCTTAAGAGTCTCTCTACACGAGACATCTAACATGTGAAGAACACGTGTCAGGAGATGCAATGTTCGCCGGAAAGGGTAGTTTAAAAAGACAGAGCTGGCAGCAGGGCAAAGGCTGTGCTATACACTGGAGCTGTGTGAAGGGGTTGTGAAATGCCGGAAAAGAAACTTCAGCACATTATAACCTCTCCAGGCCCAAGCCCGGCTCTAGAAGTCAGCTTCAGCCCATTTCCATTTCTCGCTGCAATCTCACACAGTTTTAGACTGAAAAGGTGAAATTGACAGAGCCTTCGGGGAGGAAAAGATGAAATTTACAAACCCTCTGATGAATGATCTCAGCCAGTTCTGTCTTTTTAAACTACACTTCCCAGCTAACATTGCATCTCCCTACACTTGACGAACATGTGCCAAGGCATCTCGTGTAGAGAGCCTCTTGGTCCCTCAAAGCTGCCTTGCACCAAGCCAGATGGCTGAACTCAGCACTGCCCCCTCTCTTCCTGGCAGCAGTATTCCAAAGTCTCTGGTCAAGAACGGTCTTTCCCAGATTTTTAGAAGGGAGATTCCCCCCCAATTTAGGCAGCTAAATAGGACTTTCATATTCAGAGGCAGAAGCTTCATTTGAAGTCCGGCTTGCGAGGTTCCCAGACCCATCAATCTGGTTGCTGGTGGAGGCAAAATTTTGGGTAGGTTGAACTCTCTGCCTAGCCCAGCAGCACAGTTCTTGGGTTCGTGGGAGGTTCAGTTCACAAGCCAGGATCCCAGGAGATCTTCCTGTTCTCTTCTGCTCATCCCAAGCATCTGTCGATATATCCGTGCTCTGCTTGCCTCCAGGTTAGATGATTGCCATGTGCCCTAAGGGAGGCTGGTTTTGAATGCTGTCTGGGAG
The DNA here is from genome assembly GCF_028583425.1 of Eublepharis macularius. NCBI lineage: Eukaryota > Metazoa > Chordata > Lepidosauria > Squamata > Eublepharidae > Eublepharis > Eublepharis macularius. The sequence continues at coordinate 69,144,860 of NC_072802.1, read as the reverse complement.
CTGTAGTTTGTATGAAGTATAGCTGCAAGCTCTTGGAGTAGTGTAAGAAGAGGCATGTTGGCTTCCAGTAACCTTCCAGGCGTAATTACCTACAAGGTCATAAATTGCCTGGGAGCAGGGTGCTGAAAGGTGGCCCTGAATGAGCCTGCAGTCAGCTAAACTCAAGTTTGGAAACCCTTCTTGGCACATTCTCCTCTCGCATCTTCAGAGGTCCGGTGGGTGGTCCTTTGATGCAGGTCCTTTTCAGTGGTGGCATCTCCTCTGTCCAGCTCCCTTCCATAGCTGCTCCCCTGGCCTGCCTCGCACTAGGTTCCAGATGAAAACTTTTCTGCTTACACCCCAGCCTTGGGCTGATCTGGCTGTTCTGGGGGCATTTCCCTCCTCTCTCCTCTCAGACTGCTGTGTGGATCAGCGGGTTGTGGTTTCTTTCACTGAACTTTGTGTATGAATTGCTTAAGTGTCCTTCATGCTGTTAAAATGTTTTCAGTTATTGATGTGCTTTTGCTTTTTCTTTGCTGGGAGCCACCTTGAGACTTGTTTTGCAGAGGGTTTTGAAAGAGAAAAATCATTTTTAAATACTGGAATGAATTGGGGGCGTGTATTGGGTCTGAAAATGGAGGTTAGAGGTGGCACATTTGCCTGACGTCAGCCTGACATTGCTTTATCCACAGAGTAATTTCTCTCCCCTTTTTCCCCCCTTCAGTTTTCAACTCACCGTGGAGATGTTTGATTACATGGATTGTGAACTCAAACTGGCTGAGTCGGGTGAGCTGCCATCTGTCATCACGGCCTCCCTTAATTTCCTTCTAACGTATAACAGCCCATTAATCTTCTCTCCAATTTTTTCATGTTGAATGTTCTCTGAGGTTGCCAACTGATCAGGGGATGGAAAATCACCCTGGTCTGCTCCGGCGCTTCTAATTGCAGCTTGAGCTTCAGCAGGCGATGCAGTTAAAAGGGCAAAAGAAGGCTGGACTGGCCCCCTTTTTCTGGGCAGTGGGTAATTTTGCATTCTGTCCCCAAATCATATCCTGTGTGTAAGGCTTTCCTTGTAATTTGGATCCAGCATCCCATGCAAGAACTGGCTAATGATTTCTACCGGTGGGGAGAAGTAAGGGGGGGGGGGTATCCTGAGCAGTTCTGAGATTTCACACCTCCCAAACATGGAGGGCGATCTTCCAAGCCATGAAGGTTGGAAAGTTTTTGTTTTTAAAGAGAGCTGAATTTGAGCTGAAAAGCAAAGGATGCCTGCATAAAACTCTGCGTGACATTCTGTGCGCGGAGATGTTTGACTGTCATGGTTTGTGGCTGAGGCACCTACAGAATCTGTGCAGACCTATCTAGATCCATTAGCAGCTTTACAAGTTTCCTTGTGCACTTCCGGGAGTTTTATCTTGCGGCGCAGTGGCTTTTGCATGAATACTGGGTTGGGACCAGTGTGTTAACAAACACACACACACCCTGGCTTAAATCCCATGGATCCATTGCAATTATGGTGATGCTTTCTTCGACTGCAAATAGTCTTCCCTTTCGTCTCTCTCCTCTGCCCCCAAGTGTTGTTTCCTTGCTCACAGCTTCTTTGGTCCCTGGAGTCCCACTGGTCTCTTCTTTTGTGGACTTGAGCCAGTGTAGTATTGTGGTCAGTGTGTCCGATTAGGCTTTGAGAGACCTGGGTTCAGATCCCTGCTCTGACATGAAGTTCCTTGGATGTTGTTGGGCCAGCCCCCTCCCCTCAGCAAAGTCTACTTCACAGGGTTGTTGTAAGGGCAAAATGGAAGCAGGGAGAAACACATATGCCATTCAGGACCTCATGGGAGGAAGCGAAAGATAGCAATGCATGGACAGAATACTGGATTTGTATTGTACTTTTTAAAATGACATTTGCAAATGTGCAAGTTTGTACAATACAAGCCTTCCCCCCCTCTCACTGTTAGTGCCAGTCTTCAAAGCTGGATTGATTTTTTAAAAAAGCAAACAGCCCTGGCTGGCCCCATTTAGAGGCAAAAAGTAATACATTCTGTATCTAATCTCTATCAACCATTGGAGGTCTCTGCTGGCCAAATGCAAGTCTCTGGCCCCACCCTTGTCCATCCAAACCATTTCTACCCATTTAAGCCAGGCCTTTGCAGCCGCCCCAGGGAGAGAACCTATTTTAGCCATTTTATTTACGTAGAGAATATATATATATGCTGCCTCTCCAGAGACCTGCTTTTAGCCATTGACGTTTCTTTTTTTTTTCACTTGGCAGAACACAGCGATGGTATAATTAGAATTGCATTTTGTGCTACAGACATATTGGGGTCCCAAAGTCCACTCCAGAATTTGTTTTAAGGCATGATTCAGTGGTAGAGCACCTGCTGTGTGCACAGAAGGTCCCTACTAGTTCAATCCCCGGCATCTCCTGTCGCTGGAGCTGGGAAGACCAGCCTCTGGAGAGCTGCTCCCAGTCAGAGCAGACAGTCCCAAGTTAGGTGACCCAATGGATGCTGAAATCCTTCCGAATTCCAAAATTCACCCTTATCACTACACCTGGTTGCTGGGGGCAGGGAGGAGAGGTTAGTATGTCCCCATTGCTAGAAGATGGGAAGGGGCTGTGGCTCAGTGGAAGAGCTCCTGCTTTGCATGCACAAGGTTCCAGGTTTAAAATCAGGCATTAAAGCAGCAACCAAGTGAGAGCCAGTTTGGTGTAGCGGTTAAGAGCGCAGTTCTCTAATCTGGAGAACCGGGTTTGATTCCCCACTCCTCCACTCGAAGCCAGCTGGGTGACCTTGAGCCAGTCACAGCTCTCTCAGAGCTCTCTCAGCCCCACCCACCTCACAGGGTGTTTTGTTGTGGGGATAATAATGACATACTTTGTAAACCGCTCTGAGTGGGAGTTAAATCATCCTGAAAGGCGGTATATACATTGAATGTTGTTCTTATTGTTGTTATAGTGATTTTTTGTTGTTGTGCTTGTTATTATTGTTGTTGTACTACAGGACTGAGGAACCTCCTTTTGCTTTTGAGGTCTTGGGGAGCTGCTGTTGGTCTGAGCAGGCAGTGCAGAGCCTCAGGGCTGTGGGTCTCGGTTGGTCTAAAGCGGCTTCCTATAAAGCTTTGATGCTCGGGGAGGGTGGGGGGTTGTGATTAGGTTGCTGCCAAGCCTCGCACCTGTTCGATTCTGTCCATCCCCTGCATTCCTTCTGCCTGCAGGAAGGTCTGTGTACACTCCTAGTTAATGATAAAGCTTTTAAAATCTCGGTCGAATGCGCCTGGCTGACTTCAGAGGCAGCCTGAGTCAACGGAGCTAGTGGCAACCAGTACAGCTGGCTGGGGCATAGGGAAATCAGGCACCTGCTGCATTCTGACTCCTTAACCTGTCAGCTTAGTTTTCATAATAATTGACCGAGCATTTTGTACGGGGCTTTAGTACAGTGCAACCGCCCGGTAAGAGAGACTATTATGATCCTCATCAGGGCTTTTTTTCTGGGGAAAGAGGTGGTAGAACTCAGTGGGTTGCCCTCGGAGAAGATGGTCACATGGCTGGTGGCCCCGCCCCCTGATCTCCAGACAGAGGGGAGTTTAGATTGCCCTCCGCACCATGGTGTAAACTCCCCTCTGTCTGGAGATCAGGGGGCGGGGCTACCAGCCATGTGACCATTTTCAAGAGGTTCCGGAACTCCGTCCCACCGCGTTCCAGCTGAAAAAAAGCCCTGTTCCTAGGCAATGGGAAATGGGCTTTCAGCAGACCTTCTGCTGACCTGGAAGTGGCCTTCTGCTGACCTGGAAGTGACGATTTGCTGACCCAGAAGTGACATTTTCACAAGCCAAACAAACCGGTTTGTGAACTGGAGCAGGTTCATGAAAGTGCGTGGTTTGTGGTTCGTGAAATGCAATGAACCACGAACTACATGGTTCTTTTTCCCCCAGATCGTGCCCATTTCTAGTATTCATTTAAACAAATAAAATTGGGGACCAGTGCCTGGATAAATGTGGGCTTTTAAGGATTACTCATTACACATGCATAGAAAAGTCATGTCCACACTCTACCTGGACCACATGTAGCACTGTTACAGTGAACACACATCCTGCATGTACATGCTTAGACCTGCCTACATATAAAGTGAACACATGTTGACCCAAGGTTTACATAAAGTGAATGCACGTACATGCAGCATGTGCATGCATTCACTGGAACATGTGAACAGGGCTTCTATGAAATGAATGTTTTTAAAAAGGCCATGTTATTGTGCAAACGGGGACTACTGAACTTGACTGCCTGAGTTTCTCTAGGCAGCCCTGAATGTTGCACATTTTCTTGTCTCCTCTGTCAGGCCCTGCCAAAAAACCACCTTTCTTCTTTCCTCCCTTCAGTTTTCAGGCAGCTGAACACCTCCATGGCCGTGTCCCAGATGTCTGCGGTTCAGTGCCGCCTGGCTCCCCTCATCCAGGTGATTCAAGACTGCAGCCACCTCTACCATTACACTGTCAAGCTGATGTTCAAGCTCCATTCATGTAAGCAGCTCTCAGCAGGAGGCAAGGGGAGGGGTTCGGGGGTTGGGCTAAGTGCTGAGCTACTTTGTAAAGTGGCCTATATACAGATCCGGTGCGGTTTGGCAGTTAAAGTCTCAGGCTAGCCTGGGAGAGAAGGAAGAACCTAGTTTCAAATTCCCACTTGACCATGAAACTTCAAGTCTCTGTACAGAAGACATCTTACACAAGGATGCTCAGTATCTGAAGAAGAGAGCTGTGATTCACGAAAGCTCCTACCCTACCACAAATTTTGTTATTCTTATCGGTGCTACTGGACTCTTGCTCTTTTCTACTGCTGGGGATGCTCAAGTGACTTATTTTCTGTGTGGTCTCATATTTAAGTATACTCTGCCTCCCTAGCCGTGCACGTGTATCCACAATGGGAAAACAAGTGCAAGATCTTTCACTTGAGGATCCCTGTGTAAGATGTCTTGTACAGAGAGACACTTCCTTGATGGCCACGGGCCAGGGGACCAGTCTCTCTCTCTTGACCTAACAGGGTGGAATTTTTAAAAAATGTAATTATATCCTACTTTTGACAAGAAAATCAAAAAGGGCTCCAAAAATGCAACAGATTCCATTTTTTTTAAAAGAAGCCACTTTTCAATCTAACCGTTAAAGCTGTAAAATGGAAGGATCTGTGAGAAGTGATGTGAGTGGGGAGAGAGAGAAGGAAACACATTAAACAATATTTGGAAATAACGAACATCCAAAGACCCCGCTTAGTAAGGCAGAAGGTACTCTGGGATGGTCCATTGAGTCTCGTGTGCTCGTTTTTTACAGTAGTGGCCGTAAAAGACTGCAAGCAGGGCAGAGAGATGGGTCTCCCCCTATTGTTCCTCCCTCCCCCCCCCTGCCTCCACCAGTGCCATTTGGAGGTTTTCTGCCTCTGATTGGAGAGGATCCATTTAGATACTGTGGCCAATAGCCATTGATGTGTTTGTCTCAATCCCCTTTTAAATCCACTGAAGCTGCTGGATAACACTGTATCTTGTGGCAGTGAGTTCCACAACTTCAAAACCAAACAAGACCCAGAAACAAAATCTAAACACACACGCACACACCCTCAATACTCTGTGTGTCCGTGTGTGAGGGCATTTATAATAGCTGCTGTAATTGTGGAGCTAAGCTCTTCCTCCTCCTTGACCTATCTAGTTTCCTCCTTTGCAGTGACCTGGTTTTTGCTGTTCAAGATAAAGGTAGCTTTGACAAGCATTCACTGGCTTTAATTTCATGGAGAAGTCTGGAAGGCGGACTCCTCCTTGACTTTTCCAGGGAAACCTGAGTCCTATGGCAAATGCCTCTGTCCAAGAGGAAGCTTTCATTTTGGGGTTGCCAAGCAGGACAATATTTATCATTGAGAATGTTGTGGGCTAAGGAAAGCTACGTTTGGAAACTTGTATAGCAATCCTATTATTTTTATCCCAAGAAAGCACAATTTAGCCATACCTCCTTGCTCATTCGGAAGTCCTGCTCAGTACCTGTTCTGATGGTGGGCTGCCTGAACTTGTATCCTTGATAGATTCAGCATCCAGAAAATAACTTAAAAATGCTTGAATACAGGCACATTCCAGCAGCCCTAACTTTCTAGTCCCTGCTAAACCAGTGTCTTCCATTTGTCCCTGTGTTTGCCATGTTGCTGGTGTGAATTGCTCATATTGAATACATGAAGCTGCCTTATACTGAGTAGCCCATTGGTCCATCTCGGTCAGTATTGTCTACTTAGACAGCAAGCTCTCTAGGGTCTCCGGTGGAGGTCTTTCGCATCACCTACTGCCTGGTTCTATTAACTCGAAATGTTGGGGATTAACTGATTGATTACATTTATAGCCCACCCTCCCCGTGAGTGGGCTCAGGGCGGATTACAGCAATGGATAGATTACAGAGTTAAACAGATAAAACAGTAAAGCAATAAAATAATATCTTAGTAAAGCAGCATACATTTCAGTATCCCAGCTGGGGTACCATTCCCCTTTCCCTGCACACCATACACATGGGGAAAGAGGGCATAGGTGTGGCTGGTAAACTTTAACTCCCTGGCACATAGGGGGGCAGATGGATCATATAGCTCCCCCCCACTAGTAGGAGACTGGTAGAGAGGTGACTTAGAATGGATCCAAGTGCTGGCCTCAACCATATGCCTGCCGGAACATCTCCGTCCTACAGGACTGCCGAAAAGATAAAAGTTTTTGGCGGACCTGAGTGTCTTCCAACAGAGAGTTCCACCAGGTTGGGGCCAGGACAGAAAACACCCTGGCCCTGGTCGAGGCCAGCCGAGCCTCCCTTGGGCCAGGGGACACCAGTAGGTGTTTACCTGTTGATCTAAGGGAACCTGGGAACTTCTGTGTGCAAAGCAGAGGCTCTCTTACTGAGTCACAGCCCCTTCCTAATGTTGCCATTCTTCAAGGCTCTCTTCTTCTCCTGGATCTCTAGAAGTTTAAGGTGTGGTGGATGCCTCCTATCTCCAATGCACAGGCATGTCAAGCACATGTGTGCAATCAGGAAGATGCTCTGTCTGCTCTTTTGCAGGTGGTGAGCTTGATGGACCTGGGTCAGTGCTGCCTGTTTAGCACCACTGTAACCAGAAGAACTTTGTCTTGACTTTCAAATGGGCATAGAGTAATTGGAAACAGCAGACAGAGCAGGGCCTTTAGTAGTGTGTGGGGGCAGTAATACCGGATGCTTTCTTGGCCTGCGGTATAATAAGGGCTTTGACCTTCTTCCTCTCTTTTCTTCTCCATGGCTATTCTAGGCCTGCCAGCTGATACGCTACAAGGACATCGGGACCGGTTCCACGAGCAGTTCCGCAGGTAATGGAGTTTGGAAACTCGCGTCTTGAGTTTTGCCACTTGATCTTGCAGTAAGGACTACATGTTCCTCCATTTAGGAAAAAAAACCACCTGCAAATCTAGCATAGCAGACTGTGGTCTAACCTTCTCCTTGATATGTTAGATTTCTAGTTGCAGGCAGTTGTGAGCTGGTGTGTGTGACTTCACTCGTATGCAGTCTGAAGTGATATGCCACAGACACAGTCAGCTTGAACTTTCAGGCTTTGGGGGAAAGGATGAAATCCTCAAGGCATGGAAAAGTTCCCATGATCCCAAGAGCTGATTTGACCTTTCAGGTACAAAAAGTCATTGACTGAAATGGCAAAACACGTTTAGCATTTCAAATGGAGCGTGCAATGAATAATGGCTCTTCCTGCCATAAACACTAAAGCTGAGACTGGTTTCATTCGTTTTTTTTTTAAAAAACCTTCATATAAAATGCAAAGCAATACAACCACGGTAAACTCATCAAATTACTGAACAGAAAAAATAAGCACTCCCAATTACAATGATTACTCTTATTGTGCAACAGCAACATGATTGTTCTGTGCTTTAGAACTTATATATGATAAATAGCTGCCTCCAACCAGGGAGAATCTAAAATGAAATTGCTAAATTAGGATTCATCTGGAAGTTCTGAACTGCCGCCTGCTCAGGTCTGAACCAGGAACTGGCATTTCTCACCAGGAAGGTTAGAGGCAGTGTGAGATAATTCTCTTTGCAAACTCTTGACTCTTCCAGCTCAAGGGGGCCTGATGAGACCCCCCCCCCCCCGCTAAATCCAAAACTGTTCATTGCTTGACTTGTGTTTACCATTTAAACTTGGGGACTGCATTGTTTTGTTCACCTACCTCGAAAAAAAGTTTGTGTGACAGATTTGCTGCTGTGTTAACAGTTCAGCTGCCTGCTCGGTTCAGATATATGCCACGTTAGCAGCAGATGCTGTGTTCCACAGAACTAGTCCAGCTGTAGTCACTCTGTAATTAACACAAATAAATCCAGCTTCTGTAACCTCTATACACGATGAACATTAAACGGATTGGCCTACACTCGCTTGTTTTGCATAATTGTATTTGCTTTCTGTTGGGCTGGGCTGTTGGAGTGATGGTGGTGCACAATTTGCACCTAAATAGAACCTTTTGATTTGTGGAAATTCTGCTCAGCTCCCAGTATGGCTGAGATGTTGGGTAGGGGTTGTCTGCACTTGTTGCTTCTACCCCTTCGGTCTGGAGATTTTTCCCTGTTTAGATGCTGAGCCTTGTGTGTTTGCATTGTGGTTGTGGGGCTTGAGGGAGCTGCTGCCACAAGATGTTGTGATGTCCATTTGGCTTCTTGAAGGGGAGTAGACTAGTTAGTGGAGGAGAAGTCCATTGCTGAACATTTGACATGTCGGTCCATCAGCAGCTGTTTCCCAGGATAGCCAAATGGAACCTCCATGTCCAGACACACGATACCCTTGAATGCCCATTGCTAGGGATTAAGGAATAAAGCAAGGCTCTTGCCTTCAAACCCTGCTCGTGGCCTTCCTGGCCACTGTTGGAAGCCACTGGTCTGATCCAGCAGGGCTCAGCTTCCTGCTCATGGCCTATTTATGAACAGATCTCCTTCCTTGCTTTCTCCTTGTAGCCTCAAAAACTTCTTCAAAAGAGCTTCGGATATGCTGTATTTCAAGCGTCTCATCCAGATCCCAAGGCTGCCTGAGGTACCCTCTTTTTTTTTACTATGTTGTAAAACTTGAATCAATGTGATCCGCGAATTACTGTGTGCGAGTGTGCACCAGTGCGCATACACAAGAGCTGATGATCACACGCTGTAAATCTCCAAACCTGCCTACAATACTAAAGTTTAGTTCTGGAACATGAGAAGAGTAACAAGAGCGTCCCTGAGCATGTACTAAGTTACATCAGTCTCAGTGGCAAATAGCGTCTGCCGGCCTGCCTATATCTGGAATTAGAATTCAGCGCTTCCTTATTTTAAAAAGCGGCTTTTGATCCACGGCGCTTTATAAAATGACTGGGGGGCAGGGGGGGGGGTGTTACAAGGAACACAAGCAAAAAAAGCCTGCATCTTTGGGGGGTTTCAACAGCAAATAAGATTTCCATGCATGTGAGACTGAAAAGCCCCCAAACGGCTCATTCTTAGCCCAAGCTGCCCCTTAGCCAAGCCACTGTGATGTCACGGAACATTCACAAACATTACAATTGTAAAGCAGAAAGGAACAGTCATGACATCTTGTACGAGGATAGGAGGGGCAGTTGGGTATAAGATGAGACAGAGAGGCAAGGGGAACTGAGTTTTGCACTGATGTGGGGAAAAATGCAACCCAAATTTTGGTTTGCAAGGCACACTGAGGGTGTGGAATGTAGAGGCACCCCCAGTCATGTGACACTGGCTGACCAAATTCTGCTGGTGGAAGCAAGAATTTTTTCCCAAGTTATTCCATCTTTCATTTTATAAGGTTAGGGAAAAAAACAGTAAATAGTTTGCAAAATCAAAGTAAAGAGAAGATCAAGTGGAGTAGCCTGCCAATATACTATTGTAGTGTTGGGGGCAGTTTTAACTCTCTCCGCCATCTATTTGTGTGTGTGTTTGAATTTACTCAATCCTGGGAGCACTTAGTGGGCAACTGGTCTAGATAATTGTGAAGCAGTATTTTTGGTTGTGCAAGCAACTGCCTTCCCCTACAGGGCCGGATCTAGGGTTCCTGGCACCTGGGACAACCCAAGTCCGGCCGCCCTTGCGCATATGCGCGCAGCATGCGTGCTCCCGGTGCTGCATGATGACGTCATCGTGACGTCATCATGCAGGGCGGGCGTGCCGCCAGTGGAGCGGCGGCAGTGGTGGCAGCTGAGAGGCTGCCCATGCCACTTGCCTGCCCTGCTGATGGGGTGGCCAGCTTGCCGCAAGCCCCCTGTCCTGAGGGGCAGGCGAATGGCACAGGTGGCCTCCCAGCCCTCCGTGCCACTTGCTTGCTCAGCAGGACAAGGAGCGCATGGCAAGCCGGCCGCCCCCTCAGCGGGGCAGGTGAATGGCTCGGGTGGTCACTCAGCTGCCCGCACTACTGCTGGTGTGCTCCCGGCGGCTGGCAGCTGTGCCTGGCGCCCCCTCTTTGGCAGCGCCAGGGGCAGACTACCCCCCCACCCTCTCGATCCAGCCCTGTCCCCCTGCCCCCCCTCCCCGTGCACACTGGACATTCGGTCCTGGCTCTGGCCTGGTAGAACTCTCTTGAAACCAGGGCCTGGCAGGATTTGTTGTCCTTCCACCGGGCCTGTAAGACAGAGATGTTCCACCAGGCATATGGTTGAGGCCGGGCCTGGCCTCCGCCGGCCGTGCGGGGGTGGGGGGAGGGAGTCAATAAAAAAATAGTGCTTAACTCCCCCCCCCCCCACACATACACTAGATGTCACCACCATTTCTGTCTTTAGAAATGTGTTGTATGGAGTGAAGGTAAGTCAAATTATATTGTGGTTACCGTCCTCCTGATATCTTTTTAAACTATTTATACGTGAATTGTAATTTTAATAATGCTTTTATGAGTTTGTGAATTCTTGTTTATATTGCTGATTATGTGTTTAATTGATGTAATCCGTCCTGAGCCCATATATGGGGGGGGTGGAATAGAAATATAATGAAATAAATAAATATCTGATCCTTTGTGTGTTTGTTCCTCCGATAGAACCCCCCCAACTTCCTGCGGGCATCGGCTCTGGCAGAGCACGTGAAACCAGTGGTGGTGATTCCCGAGGAAGCCCCCGAGGATGAAGAACCAGAGAACTTGATAGAGATCACCACAGCCCCCCCTGTGGAGCAGCCGGTAGGAGACTGGCAGGCGCCTCTGGAAGGAGAGCAGTTGCCTTCCCAAATGCTGTGGGAAGGCAACTGCTCCCCCTGCAGCTTATGGTTCTCTAGGTCTGACCCTTGGGACTATCTTTCCACTGTTGCATCCCAACCCATGGACGCTACAAAGGGGTCTGAGGGCTTCTGAATGTGGACAAGAGCGCCTTTCCCTTCTCTACTGAGCCAACAAATTTCCTGCAAGTTTGTACATAACTTGTTCTTGTTCTTTTGCAGGTTGTTTGTGATATATTTGAGCAAACGTTTGGGCCTCCCAATGGCATCAGAGATGACAGGTCTGGCTTTTTGTCCTTTTTATCCTTAGACACCATGCTTTCAGCTTTAGATTTGAATAATAGGGCTTTGCCTTTTATATAGCACTTTTGTGTGTTCAAAGAAAGCACACTCTTATTTCAGACCCCCCCCCCCGCAAGGTATCTCAGTGGTGGTATTACTCTCATATTACTGATTGGGGCATTGAGGCTGTGAGCAACTGGCTTGCCTGAGGCTGCCTAGAGACTTCACAGCAAAGATAAGATTCATCCTGGGAACTTTGAGCTTTGCACCACCCCTAGATGTGCCCATTTTCTTTGAGTGGCTAAGCATTGTGCTACTTCATTTTAAAAAAATTATGTTTTGATCCACAGGGATCTCCAAATAGAGAACCTAAAGAAAGAAATTGATCTGCTTCGAGGAGAGCTGGAGAAGATTAAACTCGAGGTAAGATCAGGGAAGCAGGAGTGTGGAAGATGGTGCTGGGTGTGAAACCTGGCTACCTGAGAATCTCTGGATTCATTTTCTTTAAAGGAAGCTTCTAGTCCTTATTGAATGGTAAAAAAAAACAAAAACTTGTGAGCAGAAGAAGAAGCTGCAGAGTTCTAATTTCTGTTAGTGCAGAATATGCACAACTCTGGGTCAAAGCGCCAATCCCCTAGTTGTTGTGCTACGTGAATAGCAGCTGCTGTAACTCCTTGGTTTACCAGAGGAAATGCAAACCGTCTGGTTGCTTTGGGCTTGCAATTTAAGGGAAGAAGTGGGGAGGGGGGGTTAAGCATTTGTTATTCCTAAATCTTTCTTGCTAGTTGCTGCTTGTTCTTTTCCCTAGCTCTTGAAATAAGCAGGGCAGATCCCCCAATCTGGGATTTCCCCTTGAGCAGCTGGTGGGGTGAATAGCAGAAGTTTGGCAACTTACCAGGAGTTCCCCAATGAGAAGAACAATAGTGGCAGATAGGTGTCCCTGAAAGAGTCGCTGCTGCTTTTCCCCTTGGAATGCGCCGTTGCAGGGATGAGGTCTAGGGAGCTTATGCATGGAGCATCAGTAAAGCCAAACCATTCTGGCACAAAATGAGCGCATGCAGAGCCAGAGCTGCCTTTCCCAGGTGGGGTTGCTAGGTTTCCGGGAGAAGCATCAAGAAAATGAATGGAAAATTGGTGACATTATCAAGAGGAACGTCTCCACCAAATCTAGTATCCGTGGATGGTTAATGTATGCTAAATAAGAGCTGTTATCTTCAAGTTTTCTAAAGCCTTTCCATAGAATGAACACCTTTCTAAAGTGAATAAAACCTTCCTGAAGTTATCTCTTTCCTCTTCTAAGCACTCTGCTGTGCTCACAGCTTTAGCAGCTTGTCATGCCTCAGGTGGGTTGAGCCGCCTTATGCTGCCACCACTCTGGGTCCCTTGGGAAGGCCCAGACTACCCTCCCAACCCTTCTGACCTCCGTAGCTTGGCCAATAAACAGGCGTGAGGACCCAGCCGAGTAACAACAAACAAAAGGGTTTATTTACAAGGAGGTCAGTTAATATCAAACAAACCAACAAGCAAGGTGCCTCAGCAACAATAGATGGGTGGAGTAAAATAAACCAAAGGCCCCAGCACGACTGAACTCCCCGTCCTTCTGTCTGCCAGGCCTGTCTTCTCACCCTACCTGGATGAGGGCCTCTCCCCCTAGCAGAAACCTCCTTTGTCCTGCTCCCTGGGAGGAAGAACCCAGGCGTTTGTTCCTCTCGGGCTTATATAGCACTAGCCCCCTGTGTTCTGATTGGCCAAAAAGGGCACCAAAACGGCCCAGGGGCTCCTGGGAATAGTAGGCAGGCCCACTCCCACTGCTAACAGGCTTCTGAGGCCTTGCTAGGTTTTCCTGGCACAGCTAAATGAAGATTCTACCCCCCCCCCCCCAATAATTTAAACATCATAAAAATGAACATGCAAAATCCACCCTGAGTCCAGGGGAGTCTTGGGTGGGCAGATCAGATGAGTGGAGTTTGCTCACCCCTTCCTCTTTGTGTGCCCTTCCGCCAGGCCCAAAGGTACATCACTCAGCTGAAGGCCCAAATTAACAGCCTGGAGGCAGAGGTGGAAGAGCAGCGGAAGCAGAAGCAGAAGGCCCTTGTGGACAACGAACAGCTCCGGGATGAGCTGGAGAAGTTGCATAAGGCCAAGCTGGAGAGTGACAAGAGCCGAAGCCTCTGCCTGGAGGCAGAAAGTAGGTGGCTGTCCTGGGCTGCGGAAGGTAGTGTGAGCCACTCTATGTCTCTCTGTAGGCAGACTCCAGGAAAATGGAAAGAAAACATTCTGCACTGCTGTCACCAAAACAATACTAGGCCACCATTAGTGGAGTGGATCTGCAGGTCACGCGATCCAGCAGCTGTCAAGGGGGCTGCTGGTTGATTTTATTTTATTACTTTCGACTTTTATTCTGCCCTCCCTGTACAGGCAGGCTCAGGGCGGGTTACATCAAGTAAAAAGTTGGTTGAGATGGTCTCCCTTAGACCCCAAGCTGGCTGCCGGGAGCATCAGTTTCACTGCTAGAGAAAAGTCTAAACTCACTTGTCTTTCCTATGCCAGAAAAGGCCAGTGCCACTGAACTCCGCTACACCAAGCTGAAAGAGAAGCACAACGAGTTGATCAACACTCACGCGGAGCTCTTGAGGAAGGTGATGCCTCTCGCACCTACGGGGTTGGGTTTCATTTCGGCCATTAATCTGAGAATCCCTTCCTTGTGGAAGAGGGAATTCCCTGGCCTAAGTGCTTTCTGGAAGTAGTCAGGAGCTCTTGTCAGTGGAGCGGCATTTCTCTTCCGTGCTTCTGTTGGTGCTGTACCAGTGCTACCTATCTGCAGCAGTAAGGGCCGGGGCTAATCCTGCTGGGGAGAGAACAGAATTGCTTCATAGAAAGAGATCTGTTAAGAACACACAATCTTCAGGTTAGAGAGGGTGATGGCATAGCCTCTGAAACGTTAAAATGAAAGGGAGGAGCATTTCCAAAATCCAGAAATTCCAAATGGTGCAAGTGAGGATAGAGACTTGGTATGTTCTTCTTGTTGATGTCACGAGCATTGTCCAAGAGACGCCTGTAGCTCCCCAATATCTTCCCCACAGCAAGGGAGGATCAAGTCACCGTAAAAAGTACTCTTAGTATTATGGGTGTTGGCCAACACCAACTTGAACCTGCTTGATTATTGTTGGAGCATGTATCACAAGCACAGGGAGGCCCAGGTGGTTGAATAGGGCAGGCCCAAAAGTGAATACCCAGTACTTCTGGGGTAAGCCCAGCATCTGTAGAGAGATCTGGGAAGGCGCTGGATGGCCAAGCGTGGTGGAAGTGGGGAGAAGTAACACGGGGGATATTGGGCACTGGGAATTTTCTTGCCCGTTCTCTGCATCTCTGATAGGACGAGGCACAAAGCAGTCAATGGCACCTCTCTGCAGAAAAGGCGTCGGCTTTCTAAGACTCCCAGATTCCTTTTGCCAGCCTAATATTTCAATTTATTTCAATCCCCAGAATGCAGACACTGCCAAGCAGCTGACGGTCACGCAGCAAAGCCAAGGGGAAGTGGCTCGGGTGAAGGAGCAGCTGGCCTTCCAGATAGAGCAGGTGAAACGGGAATCGGAAATGAAGGTGCGTCTTCTGCTCATGGAACTCTCCGAACCTGGGGCCTCCCAAACCACCTTGCATCCCTCCTTCCTTACAGGCCAAAGCTTAGCTCGTCCGGTAATCTTGTCCCCTTTTGAAGCCTGTAGGTAGAATCCCTTTTTGATTGACAGATTTGGCCCAGAGAAGGGTTGGCCTGAAATAGGCTTGGTGTGGGAAGGTGGGTCTTTTTAGTGGCTTGATGCTGGGGCTAAAGAACTCAGAAACGGGTGACCCCCAGCTTGAGATCCTTCCTTAACATTAGAGCCCGCAGACTTCACCACTATGTTGCCTTATATACTATCTGTTGCTTAAAGTGTATGCTCCTATGTACTACCTGTGCTTTAAGTATGATCCTACTGGGTAGTTCTATATTGTCTAATGTCAGTCCTAGAATTGCTTCTGCTCTGTTTCAGCATTTCTTGAACTCTGTATTGGATTTTTGCTAATGTTACGTCTTTGTAAACTCGCATTTATATACCCGATGGCATTGTTCTATTGAAATGACCTTGATATTGACTATACTGATCTCACACTTCACAATCCACTTTGAGTCTCAGTGAGAAAGGTTGACTGTAAATGACATGAATGAATGAATGATTCTTCATGACAGCTGTAGGCTTCTAAGCTAGAAAGTAAGAACTGTATTGCTGGATATGACCCATGTCAGGGGTTGGTTGTTGTGGATTTTCTGGGCTGTATAGCCGTGGTCTTGGCATTG
Source organism: Eublepharis macularius (assembly GCF_028583425.1). Taxonomy (NCBI): domain Eukaryota; kingdom Metazoa; phylum Chordata; class Lepidosauria; order Squamata; family Eublepharidae; genus Eublepharis; species Eublepharis macularius. The sequence continues at coordinate 69,129,053 of NC_072802.1, read as the reverse complement.
TAGTTCCTGACGTTTCGCCAGCAGCTGTGACTGGCATCTTCAGAGGTGTAGCACCAAAAGACAGAGATCTCTCAGTGAGACATCTCTGTCTTTTGGTGCTACACCCCTGAAGAGAGATCTCTGTCTTTTGATCTCTCAGTGAGAGATCTCTGTCTTTTGGTGCTACACCTCTGAAGATGCCAGTCACAGCTGCTGGCAAAACGTCAGGAACTACAATGCCAAGACCACGGCTATATAGCCAGGAAAATCCACAACAACCAACGTTCTCCGGCCGTGAAAGCCTTCGACAATACATGTCAGGGGGTGCTCGCAAGCAAGTTATAGCTGCATCCTGTGGGCCGTTTTTACACGTCTTACCGGCTGTGTAAAATCGTGCAAAACTCCCAGAACGATGACGTCTTCCTGGCGCGATTTCCCATCATGACTCTGGTTTGTGGTGCAAATTCACACCACAAACTGGAGTCATGTCAGGAAATCATGCCAAGAAGACACTGTCATTCCAGGAGTTTTGCACGATTTTGCATGGCTGGTAAGATGTGTGAAAACTGCTGTGGCAGTGAGTTCTGTAAGACTGGGCAAGCAGCTCTCTGCATCTGACAAGATACAAGACCCTCAAGTATTGTGTGGTTCTGAAGGGCCCGTGTGATTATCTGTGTGTCTTTATCATTAGCAGCCTTTTCTTTTTAAAATACTCCCCATTGCTGGCCAAGGATGTGCTCCCTCCTTGCATGCGATGTGAAGTGTGACTTTCTTTTGGATTCTTTTGCAGTTGGAAGACCAGACTTTGCAAATGGAGCAGGTGAAGCGAGATCTGGAAGCCAAGAAAGAGGAGCTGGCACAGCTGCAGCAGTCTCTCAGCCAATCCAAGCAGGTGTGCACAGAGAGTGAGAACGGCAAAAAGCTGGGGCTGTGTAGGGCTGCCCCAAGTAATTTTGGACCCTTGGTGTCTCCAGTTAAAAAAGGATCCAGGAATAGGTGACATGAAAGGCCTGAGCCCCTGGAGAGCCCCGGTCTGTCAGAGCAGAGGGGACTGACCATGATAGAGCCACGGTCTGACTTGGCATAAGGTCTGATGCCTGAAGGTAGAAAACCAATAAGTACAAAGATATTTATCCAACAATACAAAAATTCATTCCGCCGTCAATACAGACAATTACAAGATTTAAACTCATAGAACAGACCGAATCCCTCTAGCAAAGTCTCCCAGCACTGGAAAAAAATCTCTTTAAATGTTCGTTTATTCTCAACTACCAAAAACAATCCAAGCGTCAGGGAATCCCGTGTAGCCATCAGTTCAAAGGCTATGTTGGTGTCAGGGTTTATTATGAATCTCAGTAGACTCAAAAGTCCAATGTTCTCCCAGTCGCTGTATTGATGGCGGGATGAATTTTTGTATTGTTGGAGAAATATCTTTGTACTTATTAACTGTATATTTATATAATTGGACTGAGCACTTTAAATATAAAAGGAACTATTCATATTATTCTCAAATTGACATTCGTAAGTTGCTTATCCCCAAGTGTGTGTTTATAGGTATCTGTGGTTGTTCCTTGGGGACACCTCTCTGTATTTTTTGAAGGTAGAAAACCGACATGGCACACAAGACTCCTGGGGCCTTTTCCTGTGCAAGCCGCAAGGAAGCAAATGAAAGGAGTGCAGAATGCAGGCAGGCTTCCACCTGAAAGGCCGCCTCATGTTTGTTGACCTCTGAAGGCCAGAGGGTTTAAGCCCTCATACCATTTTATCTTGTGCAGCCACATCCCTGGCTAAGGACTGTAAACTTCCACGTCCATCAAGGCTGGCTAGTTAACACGCAGCAATAAATTACTCATCCCAAGCCGGCTGAAACCGGCCATGTAAAATAATCCCCACAAACCAAAACAGCCAGCCGCTGTGCAGAGTTGCTGCTTTCTTGTGCTGAATTGTATGGTTTTTAATGTGTTTTAATGTGGCTTTTACTACTTAATGTTACCTGCTCTGAGCCCACTTGTGGGCAGAACAGGCTAAAAATCCAATACATAAAATAATAAATAAAAAACCCAACCCAGCAAGGGTGCTCAGATAAATGCGCACTATCTCCACGTAGCAGCAGGTGATCACTTAAACCATGGATCCCCTAGGATCTAGCCCCAAAGGCCTTCCTACATAGTTCTGTCTTGCAGCTGTTCCAGAAAGTTAACCAAGGAGGGGGAACTTTTCACTCTTCTGGAGGGTTTTCACAGCCAAGGGGCAGTTATTGAGAAGGCCTGTGTCAGAGATGCAGACTGAGTAGTGGAAGCTAATTCCAAGATCTTCCACCAAATCGTCAGTTATCGGCTCCTGCCCTAAGTAATTTTGCAACAAGGATGATGAGAGAGTGAATGTTCGTTATTGGGGCTGATTCTCCATACAAACCATCCATGCAACTGCATAATGGGGAGGATGCTGATGCATTGCAATGGCTTGGCTCCCTCCTGGCCCCTGTGGTGTGCGGGGGAGGCGATGGGCATTGTGGCTTGCATTGCTGCCACTGGAGCTTGGACCTCGTAGGCAGAGGCCATAGGTTTATCTTCCTTGGGAGAACGAAACCCCTTGAGCCAGCCCTAGCTATGATGGCAGGGAATGTGCTTTGGAACATGATGGCGGCAGGCCAGAGTTGGAGCTTGAGCATGCTCCGTGATGAAGCAGCAAATGGATGCTTCTCCCCTCCCTGCCCTCCTGTTTGCAGGTTGGCTCAAACCTCACCTCCCAGCTGGAAGTCCTCCAAGCTGAGAAGGACGTGCTGAGGAAATCGGTCGGTGAAAAGGAGTGCGAGCTCATCTCTGCCAAGGGCCTGATCCAAGAAAAGGAGCTGCTGTTGAACCAGGAAGTGGAGAGGAGGGCCAAGGAAGTGCAGGAGCTGCAGGGGAAGCTCTTGGACAAGGTACTTGGGAAGCTGGTCACTTAAGAGACCGTCTTGCATGGTAATAGCAGGAATTGAGGCCTCTGGCCACTGGACAGGTAGTGAAGGAGGCTGGGGTTTGCTGAGATGGCTGTGAAGGTCTTGGGGGTCTCACCTGAGAAACTCCGAGCATTTCTTCCAGTCAAAGGAGGCGCTGCTTGGTCAACTGGACCAGTCGCAGCTCCATCTGTTTATACGAGATTCTGAAAATGGAAAAGCCGGCTGGGGTGGTGTCCTGGTGCTGGAGCAGGACTGGGAAAACCTGTGTTCAGATCATGGTTTGCAGCGACACTGACCAAGTGACCTTGGACCAGTTATTCTGTCTCAGGGTAACCCACCTCACTGGGCTGTGGGGAGGATAAAATGGAGAACTACAAGGTATACCATTCTGATTCTTTGGAGGAAGGCAGGATAAAAATGTGCTTTCATCAATCAAATAAATAGAGAAATAATAATTTAGTTAGAGGCTGCCCTCCAGACATATTTGGAACAACAACAACAACAACAACAACAACAACAACAACAACAACATTGCCCTTCAGGACAACTTAATGCCCACTCAGTTTTCAAAGTGTGTTATTATTATCCTCACAACAATCACCCTGTGAGGTGGGTGGGGCTGAGAGAGCTCTGAGAAGCTGTGACGGACCCAAGGTCACCCAGCCGGCTTCAAGTGGAGGAGTGGGGAATCAAACCTGGTTCTCCAGATTAGAGTCCCACATTCTTAACCACTACACATTGGTGTGAAAGATTGAGTTAGATTGTAGGGCTGCCATCCTCCAAGTGGTAGCTAGAGTTCTCCTGGAATTACAACTGATCTCTAGAGATCACTTCCCCTGGAGAAAATGGTTGTTTTGGAAGATGGACTTTATGGCATTACACTGCCGAGGCCTCTTCCCTCCCTGAACTCTGCCCTCCCCAGGATTCCCCCCCCCCCCCAAATCTCCAGGAATTTCTAAACCTGGAGCTGGCAACCCTAGCTGATGTCTGAAACTAATAATAGGCGCTTATGTTCCCCCTCTGCCATGAAGCTTGCTGGCAGGGAAGGGAGGTGGCAGGTGCGTGGCAGTGGAAACAGACTAGGTCACAAAGGACGGGGTGGGAGAGATCCAGTCCGCCACGTTTCCTGGAACATTTTGGGTCCGTCCAACAGAAAAGTCAAGAACAGGCCCTGCAGCAGAAGCTCCTGGAGGATCAGTTCAGCCTCCTGCAAGGGACGGTGAAAGAGGCGGAGAGCATCATCCAGGACGCCGTGGCCAAGGTGGACGATCCCCTGCACCTCCGCTGCACTAGTTCACCAGGTAGGTCGAGGTCTCAGCAACAGGGGGAAAAACTCTTTCCGTGTTCTTTTAAAGCAAGCATCTAGTCCTTGTGGCCGAACAAAGCCTCTTCCTGCCAAGAGTGCAGGAGAGGTTATTTAATTATTTCATTGCCGTTCTATTCCGCTCTCCCTGTAAAACAGGCTCAGCGCGGATCATGTCAAAGGTATAAAGCAAGGTAGCATCATAGTTAAAAACAATTCCAGCTAATAAACACAGCAGCAGAGATGAGGCTCTCTTCTTCTCATGCATCTTTTCCTCCCCGTCTTTTTGCTTTGCTCTCCTGGCAGATTACCTCATCAGCCGTGCCCAGGCAGCTCTGCAGTCGGTGAATGCTGTGGAGGGCGGGCACAGCCGTTATCTGGCCAACATGGCAGGTAAATGCTGGGGGTCATGAGCCTCGGAGGGGGGTTGGGGGCTTGGAACAAAAGCGGGACTGCCTGCTGCTGCCCCCAAATGGTGCAGTTTTCCAACGCAAGTTAAAACCAACCTCTAGCCGGGCCCTGCTGCTGTCGCTCTTTGCCAGAGTTTTAAAGTAGCAGAGTTTGCCTGCCTAAGGTCAGAGCAGGGGTTAGGAAGTAGCCAAGCAGACATGCCCTGGCTGGGGGGGATGAAGGCAGGGGGGGCAGCAGTGCAGATGGAGCCCACAGACCCCTGGTTGGAGCCTAACCTTGTTGGGGAAGCATTTCTAGTCCTTCCTCTGGAATAGGATGGTTAGCCTGAGACAGCTGGCGAGCGGCCTTGACACTTGCTTTTTTCTGTTGGTGTAGATGCCACTGGATTGGTGGGTGCTCTCACCCAGTTTGCCCACCTGACTGCAGATGCCATTGTCAATGGCAGTGCCACTTCTCATCTGGCGCCCACAGACCACGCGGACAGTGAGTACCTCGCCAAGTGTGACATCCCATCTAGGGTCATACGTGCACAGCAGTGCCCTTGTGCTGACAGGTGAACAGCGTGCACCGCCCTTTGGTGCCATCCCCACCCATGTGATTGTGCCACTTTTGTTTGCCAGGTAGGCATGGACACTGGCACCACCTCCAGAGGAACTGAACTACCTGCTGTGTTTGAAATATTTTTTGTTCAGTGCCAATTTAAGCCATTACCCTGTGCCCCCAGCTGGGATGGATGCCTTTTCGACACCGCTGAATCTCCCTGTGGACCAAGAAATAGGGGGAGCCTTCCTTCCTGTTACTCTCTAGTGGATCCCTTGAAATTAGCCAACAGCTCATCTACGCAAAACAGTGAACTCATCTCTTATAAAAACCATTCCTATTTAGCAGCAATAAAATCTAAGGAAAAAGTTGAGCAACAATTCTTGAATCAAGTTAGGTTGGAATTTCACAGGCTACCTGTGTCCCCTGCCCCAAATCCCTACAGCCATTTTCACCGGTCTTCTAGAAAAGACAAGGAAGTTGTCTGGGAATTCCACAACTGGGGTCCCGCCATAGAGAGAGCTGCACCTCAGGCGGTGGGAATACTTGAAAATGGGGCCTCCTTAGAAGATTGTGAAGCGCAGAAGGATGTCAAAGTTGAGGCTGTGTGATGGGGCTGATATATTTTATGTCCTTGCTACCTGGTTGTTGCATTGTTTACCACTTGTTGGTTAAGGGGAGGAAGTGGACTAGAAATATCTTAAATAAATAAATAGTATCCAGGGGCAGCCACTTTACTATTAGAAGGAGTGATGATAATATTTTAGATGGAAATCGCAAGCATCCAGTAGCACCTATAAGACTAAGAAAATTTGTGGTAGGGTATGAGCTTTTGTGAGCCACAGCTCACTTCTTCAGATACAACTAGAATGCGACTCCATCTGTCCTTATATCTTCATGAGTTTTAGATAATATTAGATAATATTTTAGCTAAATAGTAAAGAGTCCAGTAGCACCTTTAAGACTAACCAACTTTACTGCAGCATAAGCTTTTGCGAACCACAGTTCTCTTCGTCAGATGCATCGTCAGCTTTCAAGAATCACAGCTCTCTTCGTCAGATGCATTGGACAAAGAGAACTGTGGTTCTTGAAAGCTTATGCTACAATAAAGTTGGTTAGTCTTAAAGATGCTACTGGAGTCTTTAATACATTTGGCCTCATGTGTCTATTCAGCTCTTATGGGAGGGAGGCTTTCAGTGAGTAGATCTGTGCCAGCTTTCCTTCAGCGAGACACACATCTTGGGGACCTTCATTACAGTTAGCTATAATTGAAATCAAAAAGAGTCCAGTAGCACCTTTAAGACTAACCAATTTTATTGTAGCATAAGCTTTCGAGAGCCACAGCTCTCTTCGTCAGATGAGACGAAGATGATAACATGGCTAACTCCTCTGGAGCTATAATTGAGGCTTTTCAAAGCTAAGTAACTCTAGTTTCTGGAATATCCAAAACATTTCTTTATTGATCTTAAGTCTGTGGAATTGAGAACTTTTCCATTTATTTGTTTATGTATTTATTTAAAGTTAGGCTTCACCTTTCTCCATAATGGGGACTACATTCATCCATACTGCATTTTATCCTTCCATGTACCTGTTGAATTATTTCCCTAGATACAGGAGCGGCCCTTTCTCTAAGTCTGAACATTTTTAATTCTCTGGAGTTTGAGGATAATAGGGAACGAATGTGAGGTGGATGAAAATGTATTGAATATTATTAAGGGATTTGGAGCTATCTTTTCCTTGTATGACAGGAAAGCAGTTGTAGAGGTAGCTCTTGGTTTGGCTCTGCTGTCTGCTGCTACTTTTCCCAGATGGGTTTAGTGCAAGGTTTACCAAAGATGGGTTGCTACGTGGAGGAAGGCAATGGCCAACCACCTCTGCTCCTCTCTTAGGGTTGCCAGTTCCAGGTTGGGAAATTCCTGAAGATGTGGGGGGGGGGGGTGGAGCCTGGAGAAGGGGAGGCCTGGGGAGGGGAAGGACGTCAGGAGGGCCCAATGTAATCTTCCATTGTGTTTTGAAGATCTTCCACTGATCTTTGGTGAACCCAACAGAGGAATACATTTTACCTCCTTTTTTAACCCCATTGTTTAAATGCCCGTGAGGACTGTTGGCTTACCTTCAGTTATGTTACAGCAGCAATTCTTTCCTGGCCACCGAGGGCTGCGTATCCTTCTCCCCACCCCAATACATGTATACCATTTCTGTCTGCGGCTTCCAGGAACTGAACTCAGGATAAACTTCTTCCTGGACTTGACTAGACTTTACTTCTCTCGCACAAATAGTATTTCTGTTCTGTTTTTTCTCTCCCTTCTCACCCCGGCCTAGAACTGACTGAAACCTGCAGGGATTGCGGGCGGCAGAGTCTGAGCTATCTGAACAAGCTGAAGGACAAAGAGGCTCTCCAACAGGCAAATCCGGCCGATGTGAGGAAGACCTTGCAGGAGCTTCTTCAGCTGGGACAGGTAGAGACGGAGCCAGTGTTTCCTAGTGGTTAGAGGGTCAGATGAGCTGGAGATGCCAGTTCGAATGTGAGCTCTGCTGTTAATTGCTCTGGGTGACCTTGGATCAGCCTTGCCTACCTCGAAGGGTTGTTATGAAGATAAAATGGGGAGGATTGTGCTTGCCACCCTGAGCTCCGAGACAAAAATGTGCTGGCTAGAGCTGAAGTTTGGCTTCACGGACAACAATCCACAGGAAATACCGCTGTAGTATTTTGCGGAGTTCGTTGCCTCCCATTGGTGGGAAGCAGAGGAGACATTTAATGCTGGTCTCTCTACAAGTCATGACACTTGTAGGCAAGCGCCATCTTTGCCTGAGCCTCTTGCTCTGGGAAAAGTGCTCTGTTAGCAGAACAGATCCACCAGGTCTGACTCTTTATCTTCCTTTTGAAACCTTGCTGTATATTTCCCCCCTTTTTTGGCAGGAACTGAGGCCCAAAAGCTTAGACATCCGTCAGGAAGAACTGGGTGACATGGTTGACAAGGAGATGGCCTCCACTTCAGCAGCGATTGAGGATGCAGTCAGAAGGATAGAGGTGAGGGGGGTGTTTTTCACCCTATCCTTGTTAATGTGGTTTGGAGAAGTACTTTTCTCATAAGGCAAATTACGGGCGACCTGCTGAAAGGTAGGGCAGTGGCTTCTGTGACACCTCACAGTAATCTAATTCACACTGGTGTGCGTATGTGTATAATTTGCACTTTGTTGATGCTCAGAAGGTAGCTGTAGCCTGGCTGTCCAGGTAGTACATGGCTGTGAAATTGTGACATTCTCTTCAGGCAGAGAATGCCACAGTTAAGTTATTGGCTGGCTGAGAAAAGACAAAAGCCCTTCCTGGGGTACAGTGAAGGGTCAACGAAACAGTGGGACCCGGAAGAGTCCGGAAATTACTGGAAGGCTGCATCGGATAGAGAGGCTGAATAGAGATAAAACAAGAAATCCCTTCAAGGGAGAAAAACCTTTTAAGTATACAGCTGGTGATAAGTTGATTTATTTATGATATTTGTGACCTGGGTGTTCAACCCAAAGGGTGTCTTGGGGCATAATTTGCAACACCTCCAGGGGTTGTGGCAAGAAAAAGTCAATGAAGGAATTAGGTTAGAAGGGGAAATCTCAGTAAGATTGGGTAACTTGGTACCTCAGCCAGTGGGTAAAACTTTTTTTTTTTTTGCCTACCAGTAAATTTTTTTAAAAATACAATAAAAATCACCGCGAACAAGGTAGAGATATAAACACCTTAGATCCCCGGAAAGAGAAACTGAGTATGGAAGGATGGTCAAAGAGAAAACCAGAGTCTTTCCACTTGGGTAAAACTTGATAAGCTGGTAGAGATGGTTTTACTATAAAAAGGGTTAGCCCGATGTGCAAATGTGCAGAGGAGACGAGTGTTAGCCCTGATAGCTCAATGGGACACTCAGATTGATTTGCTAGTTGCCAGGGGAAGGAGGGAACATTTGAGGAGGGCTTTTGTGAGCTTATCAGAAAGCACCGGAAACACGATGTAGGGCATGGATGGGCATTGAGTCTGATCCAGCAATGCAAGTTCTTCGAAGCTGATTGTGGGTAATGTCTGAATGCGATTGTCACCCCTTCCTCTGCAGGAAATGATGAATCAGGCCAGGATAGAGAGTTCTGGGGTGAAACTGGAAGTAAATGAAAGGTGAGTAAGGGGGGGGGGAGATGGGGAACTGGGTGATTTTGGCACGAGCTAAACTTCGTTTGGATCTCTGCACCTTTTCTTTTTCTTAAAGGAAGCTGGTACAGCCACTGCAGTAGGCTCCAGGGTGCAGGCTCTTTCAGTTGTTGTTCTTTTATAAGACCCCAGGGTGCAGGTGTTGTGGGGAGGCCTTTCGTGGCCTGGGTTGTGTAGGATGTTTCTAGGCTAAATGTGTAAGGCAGTTCCTGTTATCACATATTTCTTGTTAACATTACCCATTTTTTTTAAAAAAACACATTTTGCAATATAGTTGCATTTCAAATCCTTGTTTAGCCTTTAGCAGCTTGTGGCCTCAGCTTCTGTCTTACAAGATTGTTTTAAGGATAAAAAAGTAGTTGTCCCTTGCATTTTTTAGACAAAAGGATGGATACTAATATGCTCAGTATAGCTGGTGCCTTTCTGCACTACTGCTCTGTAACGTTGCTACGCCCGAGCCCTTGAAGGAGCCTTTTGGTTCTTAGTACTGGAATGATCTTAATATTGGCATGTTGCCTTTCCTCCTCTCAGTGGAGTTTCTTTTGCATGGTTGAGCTTCTCTGGCTTCATCATGTTTGTTTAGCTTGTATCAAGAGGTTCAGCATGTTTCTATGGAACAGGAGAGGTTTGTTGCAACCTACTGTAGATAGGAGCAGGAGGAGGTTGTGGTAGTGTGTTTGTATGGTTTTGTTTCCCTTCGGTGGATGTCTCAGTTTCTTCTTTGAGGCCTAGTACAGTGTCCCACCACTAGATGGTGCTACGGTAGAAGACAATAAACTCCGTGAATGCAGAAGCAAAGAGTGTTATAATGACCCCTAGTGACAGAATGGAAACATTACACCAGCAGTGAAAGGAGAGAGGACACCCAACTCCTCATATCTGTTGATTTGTCATGCATTTTTCATGTTCCTTGGTCAAAGTCACAGCAATGAACTGGCTTATACATGTGTAACGATCTGAGGAAGTAGTCCTTTCCTGAGGTCAGGGTGAAGGGTACAAGTAACTAAGGAAACCCTGCCCCCAAAGTGAGAGAAAAAACCTCTAATGGCTGCTCCCAGGTATGGGAAGGGGTGATTGGATCAGGTGTCTGTACAGCCACCTGCTGACTTGCTCTGGAACAGAATCCTGCAGGGAAGAGAGAAAAAGCACAGACATTTTGACAGGTGCGATCAACCTTTCTGCTGCTGCTCTGGGCAGTTATGCCTGAGACTTTTTCAGGACGTGTGTCTAAGCCTAGAACAATAGGATGACATAGCTTGCTTGTTCCGCATTTTTTCAAGGGAAGAAGTTTATTTAGGTACAAGGGAAACAAACGGGATGAAAAGGACGGGGCTTTGGAATAGTACAGATCTGATTGTGTCAACTTTTTTTATCTTTAAGAGAAAGCATAACGCATAACTATCTGCTAGTACTGCCCTATTCATGTAAGATAACATTTCCAGTAAAACCATCTAGGAGTCTGCCTTCCAAGTGTTGCAGGAACTTGCAGATTTGTGGCTCTCTCTATAGAAAATAGAAATCTGGTTCTGCTTCCGATTGTACTGCTAAATGGCTTGGTGATTACAGCGGTCAGACTTCAGCGGTCCCTTCAGGCGGTTATCTTGTGTCATGCCTACCCCCACGCAGTCCCAAACACTTCCTGCTAGCAGGACACCCCCAAGTTTGCTTACATTGATTCATCTTGATTAAAACAGGAAAAGGAATTTAAAGGGGTGTGTGCTTAAAACAGCACCACAAGTGATAGTATAGAAACACTCCAAACATCAAAAAACGTTTTCTCTGTATTATTAGTCAATTTCTTGGCATTTCAGAGTTGCATTTTCAGTAATTTTTTTTAATGTTCATTACAAATTTGTTTTGCTCAATCACGCCAAAAGCATTAACTCATATTTCTTTTTTCCAAAAGAATTTTGAATTCCTGCACAGACTTGATGAAGGTGAGTGCTTTTTTAATGAGTACAGCGCAGGCACAGGGCTATGGGGAAAAGAGCCCTTGGACCGCGTGGCTAATCTGCTCTTCAGCTAACCAGGACAGCCTTTGGCAGAAGGTTTACTTACATCACCTGGGGACATCAGAAAGAGGGCTTTGCTGTGCTGGAAATCTAAAGCGTAAACAAGTTGACTAATGGCTCGCTGCCGTTGTGGTTTCAGGCCATCAGGCTTCTTGTCTTGACGTCTACGCACTTGCAGAAGGAGATTGTAGAAAGCGGAAGGGTAAGGTTTTGTGTGTTTGTGTGTGGCGGGGTTAATTGTGTGTTCTGGTCCATCTTATTAATTGTTTGTACACTGATCCGGGAGTGTGTTGGACTGGGAGTTATTAATTTCCAGAAGATATATGCCCATGAGGAAGTGTCTTTTTGCCACGAAACGGGATTTGGAACATCAGTGCACATATTTGCCCGTCGGCAATAATGGTTTCATCATGCATGGACTATGACTTTTTATAATTATTTATGAACTACCCTGGATATTTATTCTCCAACTTGAACTCCACCTCCCCTTCCTTGGATCTCCCATTGTGGAATATATATGTAATATATACGGACATTAACGGATTTGCATTGTAAATGATATATTTATTTCTCTTTGTATGCTGTTTACACTGTATTTGCACTTGCTATTTGCACTTTAATGCACTTTAATACAATTGATATATATTGCTATATTCCTGGCAAGGTGTTGGTTGTTTGATCCTACTAACCGGGTTGTCTCCCCAATTTCTGTTAAGTTCCTTAAATATCCCTTGGCAAGATGCCTTCCAGGGACCTCCTCTATGGAGCATAAATAGGTGTTCACATTACACACCTGGTCCTTTCCGATTTCTTTTAATCCTTGATGGTGCAGCCCAAACCCAAAGGCACGTGAAGGCTTTGTGATTGGCTCACTCTCCCATCATGAAAAGAGAGCCATCTCCTGTTTTTGTGTGGGACTCAAGGAGCCCACTGTCTCTGGTCTGCTGGCCTTGCCTAGAAACTGGCTACAGCGGCTGTCGAGGGCCTGTCTCACTGCCCCCTCCCTATTTTCCCTTTGTGTCTTTTATCTGTACTTAAAATTGTGAGTCTCTTAACAGGGATTTGTCATTTTTTAAAAGTCTCTGTGAAGCATTGTGCAAATAATAATCTTCAAGGCGTGCATCTCTGCAATTCAGTGGCGGAGGCTTTGTTTTCCATGGAGAAGGCTTCTCCAGATAAGCTACAGGCAGCTGGACTGCAGCGAAACCCCTGCCTTTTACCCTGGAGGGTTGCTTGGTTGGGGGTGACAATAACGGGCTGGCTGGACCAGTCATCTAGTTCAGAAGGTGGTTCAGTGCTTTACATGCAGACGGTCAAGATCCCAGATTCAATTTCTTGATATTTCCAGTGAAAAAGACATCGGCCAACAGGGTGCCCCTGCCTGAGACAGCAGAGAACTGCATTTGGCTGGAATAGTTAAAGGGATCCTTGTTCTGATTCAAGCAATTTCATATTTTATTATTAATGTTTTTATATTCCACCCTGTAAGGAGCTTGGGGCAGTGACTTTGTCTCCCTCCACCCCGTTTATTTCTGCATAGTCATAGATATTCAGCCACTGTCCAAGCTCATCTCTCCAAATAAGAGGCATGGATTTTTTGGGCTGGGAGGTGCAGTTCCAGGCAGAATGGCGCTGTTTTACTATGTAGTCTTCGTCCGCTGTAAACCTGAGTTTTATCTCTCATACAACACTAGGGGGCAGCAACGACCCAGGAGTTTTATGCAAAGAATTCCCGCTGGACGGAGGGGCTGATCTCTGCTTCTAAGGCCGTGGGCTGGGGAGCCACACAGCTTGTGTAGGTATCTGGCTTACTTCCCACCTTGTCAATCTCTCTCTCTCTTTGAAAGCATTTTCCTCCACTGGAACACTAATGGTAAGGAAGAGCAGAGCTGCATTTACACAAAGGTTGTGTTTGATCTCCTCTCACACGCTTTTTTTTAAAATTCCACTTCAGAGAATCCGCAGACAGAGTTGTCCTGCACACAGGCAAATATGAGGAACTGATTGTCTGTTCGCACGAGATTGCAGCCAGTACAGCCCAGCTTGTAGCTGCCTCCAAGGTAAATCTCCTGGGTGTAAGAGCAGCTCAGCTCTTGGGACTGACTGGAAAACACCTTAACAAATGCCACTGAAATCTTGAGTGACAGAAGGAAGCCAAGCTAGACTTATTTGCAGTGATCCGCAGAGTCCCGGCTCTTCCCTGCAGCTCACAGAAACAAACTGCCACAATACATGCAGATGCATTCAGTTCTTGCAATGTATTGCAGAATCTGAACTGCCTGTGGCAGAAAGGACACAGCAATGGATCGTTCCCAACTGTAGGTTTAAACCAAATTAGTCCAGCTCAGAGCCCTGGCAGAACCCCTCTCTCACTTCACCCCTTGAGCATTTTGCAGGTCATCCTGTATAAATTGCCTTGCCCCCCCCACCTTCATCGGCAGCATTTGACTGTGCCAGGGATGTAAGAAACAACTCTCACCCTTGTTTTGACTTTATTGGATTCCCTCATTCTAAATCAGGACCCCTAAAGTGAATCCAGGAGACAGTTGCTTCTGCTGAAAGCTTTGCACTGAATCTGTAGACCACATTTGGCTATATGCAAAAGGGGACAGACCTGACTTGTGCATTTCCCCTGTGCTGAGTGATGCTAAGAGTCTGTCTGTCTGGTGCCAGGTGAAAGCAGATAAGAACAGTGGAAATCTGAGCAAGCTGCAGGAATGCTCCCGCACTGTCAACGAAATGGCTGCCAATGTTGTGGCTTCCACGAAGTCAGGCCAAGAGCAGGTTGAAGACAGAGGTGAGGAGGTGTCTGTCAAACTGGCATGGTGGGAGGGGGAGAAGGGGGCACTAGATTCCGCTCCTAAATCAGACCCTTGTTTAAAGTCAATGCACCTGGCACTCAATTAGGTTCTGCTGGCTTTTCAAATGGAAGGAAGATGTGAAGAGGAAAGGGAGCAAAGCCAACATGCAGCAATAATGGCCCTGCATTGGAATACTTGGGGAAGAAATTACGGGGTAGAGGGGGACAGGAGCTTTGGTAATGATGTGATTTTGTAGAATGCAGCAGTCGGTGTAAACTTCAGCTTCCTAAGCAAGGGAGACTTACATTGTTTAAAAGCAATTTTTAGCCCTGGACAAAATAGCAAAGAGTGTCGCGACACCCCTAAAGACTAACATTTATATCTCCGCCAACTACAAGTAAACTACGCTTTCATGCATCTGATGAAGTGGCCTGGCTCATGAAAACTTCACTCCCAAAGGAGCTGTCTAGCTCGTGCCTTTTAATCCCTCCCTTCCTGTAAGGAGCTAATGGTGGTAGACGTGGGCCTGCCTTCTCATTTTATCCCTGCAACACCCTTTAGAGGTGTAAGTTAGATCAACAGAAAATGACTGATCCAGGGTCACTGAGCAAGCTTTACGGCAGAGAGAGGGATTGGAGATCGGTTTCCCAAGTTGTTGCTCTTGAGAAGTTTGTCTTTAGGAGCCATAAGTGGCCACACACAGAAAGGAGTACCCCCTCAGGAATTTGGCCGTGAAGTTTTTCTTCATGTGCAAGAAAGCAGGGAGATGCGGGGAGAACTTTCCTGAGCCACTTTGGAGTCCAGCTGGACACAATGATGGCGGTTCAGAGTGTCTACGCCTGGCTCTGCCTCCATTTTGTAGGAGAGGGTTGGTGGATGGTTCCATTTTCAAAAGGGGTGTACAGAATCCTGCTTCTACCTCTGCCTGAGAATGGAGTGTTCATCTGCTCACGTGCATTGTGCTTCTGACACCAGACCCTCACCCTGCCCAAAAACGGATGTCCCAAATCATGAAACATTCAACAGCCACCATTGTGTCTAAAACAGCAAAAAGTCCAGTAGCACCTTTAAGACTAACCAGCTTTATTGTAGCATAAGCTTTCGAGAGCCACAGCTCTCTTTGTCAGATGCATCTGACACATCTGATGAAGAGAGCTGTGGCTCTCGAAAGCTTATGCTACAATAAAGTTGGTTAGTCTTAAAGGTGCTACTAGACTTTTTGCTATTTGGCTACTGCAGACTAGCACGGCTAATTTCTCTGGATCTATAACCATTGTGTCTAATTTCACCTTTAGGTATTAGCATCCAAAATTGCACATGGGCTTGATGCCTCCTGAAATGTCCTGAAAATGTGCCACTCAGCACTCCCTCCTCTGAGGTTTCTTCGCACAGGCCAAGGTGGAAGGCTAATATGGCAGGCCGAGAGAGATCACCAGTTTGATGGAGTGCCTAGTGTCAGGCTAGATCCTGTTTCAAATTCCCACTCAGGCAGGAAGCTCACTAGCAAATCACTCACTCTCTCAGCCTAACCTAACCTACCTCACAGGGTTGTTGGGAAGATAAAATGGAGGCCCAGCGAGCCATATACGAGTCCTTGAGCTTGGAGGAAAAAAAATTGTTAATGTGCAGTGCATCTTCTGGGGGGGGGAAACACTTCTCTTCGCCACTGAAAGCATGTGCAATTTCTCTGTTTTCTGGCCCTAACAGATACCATGGACTTCTCTGGGATGTCCTTAATAAAACTCAAGAAGGAGGAAATGGAATCACAGGTACTGTAGGCCTCTGAAATAGGATTACAAGGAGATGTTACTGTGAAAAATGTAGAAGAAAGTATGTTTAAGGTCATTATCCTCAAAGCGGTCTTTGGTTCAAGAGGTGCGGCTACTGCCATAGGGAAATGAGTGGGGCTCTTGGACTCCGGTGTGGGTCTTGGGGGGGAGGGGAAGGATGCTGCAGGCTTGTACCCAGCCCCTTGACAAGTGCTAAGAGTTGAGGGCCAGTGGGGCATCTCTTCAGCTGGTCTACTAACCTAATTCTCACTCTTCCCCAAGTTTCCCCATCTAGACCTGCTCTTGAAAGCAGCAGTCCCATAGCGGCTTCAGATGAGGGCCGTGGTTTGGCAGGCTGAAAAAAAAAGGAGCCATTGGTTGTTAGAGTTGGGTGAACTGATCTTCAGTGAAGTGGTATAATTGATTGCTTAGTTTGAAAGCCACCTCGAGCCTGCATTTGATGGAGATAAGAGGATAGTGGGCAATTTAGCTTGCAGTATTTGATGACAAGATGGCTTGAGGTGGAGGAGTTAATAAAAATGAAGGGCCTGTCGACGTGGTACTTTCTTTGGATACCTGGGCGTGTTTCTCATTTTACCTAGGTAATGTGTCAACTGGCTAAAATGTGTATATGTTCGAGAACTCTGTAATAAGGACTTGTATCCTGGTGATAGGAGCCTTAAAGGTGGCCATTTTAGCAGCCCAAAAAAGATTTGAGCCAATTAATTATCCATAGCCTTCCTATCCAGCTCTTTAACTAGCATAATGTGAAACAATAACATTATTCACACTTTTATATATATAAATTATGTAGAGATTCCCTAAGCCTTTCTTTTTTTTTAACTTTTGTCCTTTTGTCCATCCATAGTTAACAAAAAGTAAAAATAAAAGTGAAATCAAACCAAAATAACACTAAAGGGAGATGCTTACAGTCGTAGGAAGCAGCATGGGCTGCGGGGGAGGACGGTTCTTTTCTCTCCTTGCTAACAAAGTAAGCTGCCCTCTTGCAGCTTCCTTAGGGAATGTTCGACTGCAAATTATAGGCTATTTGTCGGTCAGGCACCACCCCTCCCTAGTAACTGTGCAGAAATGTATGTTCTTTGCAGGTAAAGGTGCTCGAGTTAGAGAAGACACTGGAGAATGAGAGGCTTCGCCTGGGGGAGCTCAGGAGGCAACATTACGCCCTGGCTGGCATCTGCACTGAGACCCCTGAAGTGGGAAAGCCCACTGTGGCCCGCAAACCGGGTGTCTTGAAAAAGCCGCCTGTGGCCCAGAAACCTGCCCACTCCAAGCAAGATCATGAGGTAGGCTCTCCATCACACAGCCGTGGTTAATCCTCAGTTAGCAGGGCTCATTTGTGAGGTTTTTGCAGCGCAGAAGAAAGATGGCTGGCCAGCCAGGCCCCTCTATCAGGGCTGCTAGACTTTCCAAGGCCAGCAGGCCCCTTGAATTGCTTATCCCAGCACCACACAAGTCAAATTAAGAGGATACACAGCGGGGATTCAGGTGCATGAAAGATGGAATCCCAGCAGGAAGCAGTTGTTTAGAGGCAGGGAAGTTGCGGGAAGAGGGCCTGGGTATTTCTGAAGCAGGCAAGTCTCAGGGATGAAAGATTGTAGAAGCCTCTTAGGACAGTGGTTTGCATTTAGGATTTGTTGACGGGTTTTAGAGGACCCCTAGAGAAATCTTGGGGACCCATGCGTATCCGTGCTTTGCAATGTTTTGGTGCCATGGCAGCTCCGTGAAGCAGCGTGTACATGATTTTTTGTGGTGGAATCTGTGGCAGAAGACGGGATATCTGATTGTATCGTGAGTTTTGGATGACCCCATGTAAAAATCATGAGGATCCTTGGCTTGAATTCGTGTGTTTACAACTTGGCAGCCCCACACAGCTGTGTAATTGAAGATACAAATTCATGGAACAAAGAAATCAAATTTACAGATTATCAGTTGTTAAGAGAGAATTGGTACAAAATGTCCTCCTGATGGTATATTTCATTTAACAAATGGGGGGGGGGGCGTCTTTAGAGCTTTTTAAAATAATATATATAAAAACACCCTTATAACAAGAAGCTAAGAGTCACTTAGGGCAGAGGAGGAGAGGGGACAAGTAAGGAAAGCACAAGAAACAAAGCAAGCAATTGAGGCAGGCACCGGCTGTTAAATAAAATAGTTTCATTGGGGGCAGGGGGATGTGACTGAATCAGTCTTGAAAGGTGCCTGGAGTTGACAGCAAGGGAAGTAGCATGTAGCCGGACAGCCCCTGCCTGTTGAGTGGGGTCGACACAGTGGGAGGAGGGACAGCAGACCTCGTCCCCCCCCCCCCCAGATCTCAGTTTGTGTGAAGAGTTTGGAGGCCCAACTAACTATCAGTCCCTCCCACTCATGTTTTACCACTTTCCCCTCTTTTCTAGCTGGATCAGGAAGACGGTGTGTACCAGGCACAGCTAGTCAACTTCTAAGGGTGGCAGCAGCAGCAGGCGCCAAACAACAGACTGTCGTAGGATTCATCTTTTACTCAACTTGATACTTCCGGCTGGCCTGGGGGATTCAGGCACTGTGTGGTCCAGTGTACAGTTCGGGATACCTTAATTTATGGATTCCTGGTGGAGGGCAAAGACTTCTCAGGCACCAATTTGCCTCTGGAAGGGGGAGTGCACTCAGGAAAGCACCCCCCCCCCAAATGGTGCAGACATTCCAAAGCCATTACATGTCTGTGTTTTAAACAGATACTGACTGGATTAACCCTCAAGCTGCCTTCGGTCTGGCATTGCCTTTATGCTGAAACTTCTGTCCTCGGAGTGAAACAAGAAGACATCCCTGACTGCATGCAGCGGACTAATCTCCAGTACGAGACTCTCTTTCTTACAGTGGTGTTGGGCTTCTGGTAGCTGAGGGTGTCCCAAGTGGAAACAGGAGGTGGGGACCTTGCCTTCGTCGTATCAGTTCTCTTATTTATAAGCAATAGGAAAACTTTGGAGTAAATGTTGGTGCATCTATTACTGTAGTACAGAGAGATCTTTTTAAAGAAATGTGAATTGTTTTTTTTTTAGTAGGCAGTTTTTTGGTGGTGTTTGTGCTGCAAGCTAAAAGAATTTTCAAAAGAGATGTTCTTTCCAATTGTCAGTTTTTTATGTTTTAAAGAATTTTGAGTTTATAACAGAGAAGGAAAGAAGCAGGGTAAGAAGGCTGCACTGCAATCAGGGGTTCATGATCTCCAGAGAAAGCGACGCTGTTTTAAATGTTTTCAACCTGAATTTAGGGTATGAAACCTGGCTGGTCAGAGATGTTATACATATATTTGTAGCAATATGTATTAGTGGGGAGGGTGGGAAGAGAACTTGCAACTTATAGGACAGGGAAATAGTTCTGATTCTTGGGGAAAGTTTCTCTTCCTAAGTTGTAATAGACCCAATGTAGCTTATTAAAATGAATTAGTTACCTCAAACTTGTCTTCCACAGATCCATTTCGTTCATTGACATTGAATCATCTAAGGCACAGGCTTTTTGAAGTCTGTTTCCCGGCTGGGTGAAACTCTAGTCTAGGGCCAAGACAGAAATATAACTTGTGGGCCTCTTCTCTCTTAACCAACCAGCTGGGTTCTGCATGAGTTATATTTTTGGCAGGCTGATCAAGGGCCCTTGCTGCCTAGAAGGAGCACAGGGACCCTGCCTTGCAGGAACAAAACTGCTGTTCCAGAATACAAAACCAGATACCCAGCTCTGGTTCTCCGTTGTACCTAAAACATAGAAGAGATAACACAACACAGCAGGCTGGGGGGGAGGGGGGTTGTTAAGGAAATATAAAACATCCCTTTTAATCTGTGACCTTTGGAACAGCACAGTGTTTGTTCTTCATTATTGTTTTTAAGTGTCAAGTAATTTGGGGGTACTGAAGCTGCAATATTTGGGGAGATGCAAACTGAGCAAGATGCCCAGCAGCCCTGCCCACCACACTCAAGTAGTTTTCTTTCATCTGAAAAAAATCACACCAGTCTCTTGCAGAAGCACAGATATTTCTTTCCTGTTCAAAGTTAGAAAGTATATAGCCACACACAGCCTCCATGCACAAAAAAATCTCAGCGGCAGCCCAGTGTACAAAATCTAGGATTTTATTGAACAATCACTGCAAATCTTAAAACAGCCAGTTCTACAAGAAAAGTGAGCAGCCTTTGGCTGAATATTTAACCACATTCCTGTTAGTTATACAGCACAATGAAAAAAAGTCTTCCATTACACATGAGTAAGAGCCCTGCACCCACCAATGGCATTCTGCTGCCGGCCTTCTTAAAGAAGCTTCTCTGTGTTCAGGCGCTGTGGTGGGGCTCTGCTTAGGAAAAGCACAATATGAACACGTGTGGCACAGCCAATGAACCAGCCCAGTGAGGCAGCAGAATAGGGTTAATGTCCTAAAATACCACCCTCTACCCAGGATTATCGCACTGGTTACCAAGATCGTGCTCCATGCACCTCTGCCCCTGCCCACCGCTCGAAATTTGACCTTAAGTACAGCCAGCCTCATTTAAAGCTGTCTGTGCTTAAGCAAATGGACACGCTCCCTTTTCTTATAATCCCAACTCACAAAAGAGTTGGTGTGAGAAGCATTCCTGTACTTCTGCCACTAGCACTGGATGATGAAGCTAAGCCGGCAACATTCACTTTTTGCACAATATATACAAATCAAGACATGGGGTAAGGGTAATGTCAAACTAGCATATTGTGCAATCCTATTTTGTCACACCGACAATTAAGACAGTTGTATTTTTAAAAAGTGGCTATTTTTCCCCTCAGAAAACCCTGTTAAGGGTCCATGGCTTCCTTAGAATTTTTTTAAAGGACTCATTTTCACCAACACTAACTGCACATTACAGGTATACTGAACACATACAGGCTCGCAATGTTTCATAAAAAGGTCAGCAAAAGAAGAAGCACCACGCGAACTGGACACTAAACTCATCGGTCTATACTCTAACACCAGTTTAACTTCTGAGCTCTATGATCGTTTTGTCTTTTTTCCCCTCAAAAGCTTGAATTTCTTTTATGTAGTCTTTGCAGTTTATAAGTGCTCAAAGCCATTATGTATTTTTTAAAACTGCATCTTGGCACAAGCTTGCAACCATACTGCTCCTGGTTCTAGCTTGCTCAGCAATTCTGATTTTCGAGTGATAATCTTTAGGGCAAGAAGGGCTGCTGCTTCTTTCGCTCCTCCCTGCATGTGCCTCCCCTCTGTGCTAGCTGTTGCTGTCCCAATCTTATGTGCCATTTTCCCTTATTGTAAAACATAACTTACTGCAGCAGACTAAGGAAAGAGGACAAACCAGATCAGGACTCCTTTTATCTTTTTTCTTCTTTAGCTGTGTAAAGAGAAAAGGGCAACCAGGCGTGGTCTGGTGCTACCCCACACAGGCTGTGTTGTGTTTTCAAAACGTTTGTTACCTTGCAGTTTGGAGTTCAGCTTTCCGCCTGCAGTTACTCATCTACACTGGGCTAGCTTGCTCTCTGCTTGTACCTAAAAGTGTACTGTTTAAATGGGTGTGTGTGTGTGTGTTCTGAAAATAAAGATCTGAAGAGGCAGCTCAAGATTTCCTCATCCCAAATATATGTGCATTTTAAACGCTTCTTTAAAGCCTAGCCTTAAAGATATTCTCTTCTACAAGCAGTTTAACTGCAGTGACATGTTAAGTCCCATCCACCAGGCCCAGACAGGGCAGAGATAAGCGGGAGGAGCCCCATGCAACAGGCTTGGAACGGGGCGACTCAGGCTCACCACGCCACAAGCCATTTGCTAACTGTGGTTCCAATTCCTCACTGCTTGGCGGCAAATAAACAGCAGTCACTGCCCCAGGGTTTGTGTCCAAATGCTCCAAAATAGAGAGCAGCTTTCAGAACAGGAAATGATAGCTCTGAATAACCACTGAGTTACAATACACAGCTACCCCTTCTCAACAAGTCTCATGTAATCCTAAGGCACACATCTGCCGCCACCCCCCCCCCATTAATGCATTGCTTCTGGATAGAAAAATTGCTGTTTGTAATGTGGCTCTCTTCTACACGATGTATCCCTGAATGGTTCAGCAATTGCAAAAGTTTTGTTATTTTAAAAAGTATTTAAAAAATAGTAAAAATATTTTTGGATTGATTACTTCCTGATAGAAACAGTTGGACAGTATCAGCCTCCCAAAGTTTCCAGACAGTATAGAAATATGCTGTGCAAAATTCACAGGTGAGCCCTTCTGATTCCATCTGTATGCCTGAAATGCTATTTTAGAACCGAGGGTATGGACTGGTGGCTGGCACATGAAAATGTCCCTGGACAGGCAACATCTACCTGACGAACTTGGGGTGTTTAAAACTTGCACCTCAAAGAATCCTGGGAATCTGTAAGTTGCTCCCCTCACCCCATCAGTTTCTCTGGACTACAATTCTCAGCATTCTTTAGAGAAGCCCTGAGAAAATCCAGTCCCTTCATATTTGGTTGCACATGCTGTACTGCATCCGGCTTAGGTGGCCAGTCTTTCTACTTCCATTTTAACGCCTGACCCAGAAGTTCTTTTGAGATGGGGAACTACTTGAAAGGAAAAGAAAAATGACAGCGGAGATGACTAGGAGATTTGAAAGGTATTTTCAAGAAGGGCAGGAAGACATCATTGATACCCCTGTTTAGGATTCTGAACAACTGATAAAATTATAGCACCACACAGGGCTAGAAACGGAAAGGACAGTAAAAGATAGGTATGTTAGTGCCATTTTTTGAAAAGGAGATGGGCGGACTTCTTGTCACGCTGAATGAGTAACATACATAACTAGCTCATGTTGGATGAGCCACAATCACAACTGGCTCACCTTTTACTGAGCGTCCAAAACAATTTTTAACAACACTTTTAACAAATAACACCAGAAGCAGCCTTAGCCATAAGACAGCTTTTTCAAGCAATCTTCTCATCCCTAAATGCATTTGAAACCTTTGCAAAAGTCCACCGTAACTGGCCGTAAGACCCATTAAGGCTGCTGCTGCTAGCTTTGCCTCTAGCCAAGTCATGCACCTTATTCATTCAGCCAAACATGTTTCTGAAGGCGGGAGTGACTCAGAGGGATCATCCGCATATCTTTGACGAGTCATGCAAGAATCATCCATTTGAAAGAGCAATTATAAACAGATCTCAGTTCTTTGTAGAAACCAAATCCTTGCAAAGTCACTTCACTCAAGCCATGACCTCTGAGTACAATTAGCAGCACAGAAAATCATAAGGACAAAATAACTCAGTTCTCCATGCCAGAATCAAACTGTAATGGATGCACAATGGTGAGCAAATAAAGGAACATCTTTGTTTGAGAAAGAAAGGACAGAAGAAATCACGTCCCATTATGAAGTACTGAAATAATGCAGGTTTCATCGGTCCGTGAGTCTCGAAGGGCCAGCTTTCCCCGCTCCTAGCTAGGCTTCCTTAAGAGGGAGGATTCATTTCACACACAGGGATCCAACAAGCCACGAGAGCTCCTGGTTTTGGCAAGCTCAGCTTCAGAGTCCCATCTCCAGATCGGAGGATATCCCGTTCCAAAGGATTTGCCTCCGAGAAATGGCAGCTAAATGACGCGCCAAGTCCGATTTGTGAATAGTTTTAAATTTTCCTCCAACACAAAAGATTATGGCTTCAAGAAAAAGGGGCCCTCAGGCCGAAGAGGTCTGTATTTTTCACCCCTGCAATTTCAAGAAGGGAGTAGAGGTTGCAAGTGCCATACAGATGGCATTGGGCTGCAATGAAAGGATGAAAGCTTAGCTTCTGTGTCACAAAAATCGTGCCAGCAACAGGTTAGGAGAAGTAGGGTGGCGGAGAGGAAAAAAGCAGAGTGTCTGAAAGCTAGCAGCTATGGGTGGTTATTATAACAAATTAAAGAATGCACTGTGTTAAAAACAGGTTCATTTGAAATTTCGACACTAACGCAATAAGGCAGACTGATAATTTATGCACTGATCCGACAGCTTCACACGCTCACACTTGCACTCCATGAGCTTTGGAAACCACAGCCCTTGTTAACACGTTTCTCCAGAGCCTGGCTGCCCATTTCTCACTCCTGCCTCCTGAAAGGAGAGAGGCTGCATGGCTTTAAAGGAAGTAATCTGGTCATATCGACAAAGGTTTATCTCCACCGTTTCCTTACACCCAAATGCGACTGGGATTAGCCTCCACCGCCATGTTTTTAAAGAGATGACACTTTAATAGAACAAGGCTGCCTCGAGGAGGTATTCCTGCCACAATTTGGGACACTGTGCCACACGAAAGCACCTTCCCATACAACGCTTTTAATGCTTGTACCAACAAATGGCCTTCCACAGCAATGTGCCGTTAACGAGGCCTGGCTGAAATTTTATTTCTTTCCCACTTCCACAAACTCACAAGCTTTCTCGCACCGGCGTCACACCCAATTGTTGCATCTTGCACCTCTGCTTTAAAAGCCTTCGTAGAATTAACGGTCACGCTTCTAAAGACTCATTTTCCTAGCCAGTCTACTTGGAGGAAAAAGGAGGACGAGCTGGGGGATCACTTTCATTCACATTCCTCAGGTGTGTGTAGAAGGCAAGAACTCTGCAGACTTGTGGCTGAACACTGATTTCTGAAATGCCTATGAAGCCTCACTTCAGGGGTTCTCTATTGTGTTGGCACTTCTCATTAACCTGGCAATTTTATGCAGAAGGTGGCAAAAATTTGCATCAAGCAAAAATTTGCATCCAGCAACTGGCCTGGATGGTCTGTTCTAAGGACCTGCAGGATCAGCATTTAAACAGTCGTATCCTTCGAAAACCCTTCTGAATGCCCAACAACCTGAACACACAAATAAAAACATGGCATGAAATGGCAGTGTGGATCCTCTAAAATAACTTTACCAAATCCTCTGAAGAAACTCCTGTGCAATTTTTTTTTTAAGCTTGCATAGTATGTAGCAATGGTACAAATCACAAAACTGTTCAGGACTAGACTTAAAAGTTATTTTTTAAAATCCTAGCTGACAGAATTTATACAGAGAAGAGAAAAAACTGGAAAGATCTTTAAAAGGTTGCAATATTAGAAAACTAACCAATTTTGGAAGAATGGAGAGGCTTGAAAAGGAGCTCTTTCCTGGCACATCGAGGAGTCAGATTGGAAGTAAACACACACAGATTTGTACTCCTGAAGATTGGGGACTGCCCGTGTCTAAGGTCAGGAGATGACAGGAATACAGAAGTTGGGAATGATAACTGGCCAATCTCAAAGGATTTCTCAAGAATAAATGAGAGAAGCTAAGAAATTATGGGCTAGGATTTTTTTTTAAAGTCTCTTGCTTTCAGGCTGTAGTGGGGGAATCTGAGACAGAAAACTGAGGCAGATCCTATGCCACTACATCACAAACAAGAGAATAATGGGGGCTGATAAAGACGGGTGGGCAGGAGTCAGGAGGAGGAGATTGCAGGAAGTTCTCAAAATGGCACAAAGAATGTCCTTTAGCCACTCTTCAAAAACATTAAAAATACTTTCCATTCACTGTAATCCTGAGACTTTCTGGAGGTTGGTTAGTTTAAGAGGAAAGTTGATTTTTCACCATTTGAAACAAGCAGTCCAGGGACCCACTGCCACAGGCACCACCTCCCTGAAACCAAAGGTATTACATTAGCATTGGCAGTGATGTCCCTCGCCCACAATCGGGTACTTATGCCACAGTTATCTCACTGAACTTGAATCTACACAATCATTTTCAGAGCATGTATCACAAGCACCAGGAGGCCTGGGCTGCCGGCCAGTTTCAAAGAAAGGTTTTCTACTGAAGTTTTATAGTCAGAATACATCTGCAATGGCTGGTGTTTGCATATCAGAACGGAGGTTTTTTGAGGAATTAGTGTCTTGCAATTCACTGTGTTCCAAGTAGTAAAGGAAACAAGATCTCATGGGGAAAGGCAGGCATTCCAGATCACCTGAAAGAATCTAAAGACCCCATTTACAATGGAAACATTTCACCAGAGAGAAAATTCAGCTGCCCATTGCCAACCACCTTCCATACAAGATGCTAATTCTTTACAAGAAGGAAAATATGGTCATATTGTTCAAACATGTTGATGCATCATTGGTGGCGAACCGAAACTTGGTAATCATGTGCGAAGAACTGGAGGTTCGCCATATCTTCAGCTGAGTCTCAGAGTTAAAGAATAAGAAGAAAAGCACCAATACACAAGTCCGGGGTTGATGGCATGTTCACTGTAAGATGAAGCCAGGGTTTGGTGGGAGGCGAGGTGCTGGTCTTTGAGGCAGTGCTGGCGGGAACTGTGATGCCAACTGAGGTGGATATCTTGGTGGTGGCATTTGATTTGTAGGAGGAACTCCTGTTCGCGGAGGAAGTGGAGGGTATGGAACACTTGGATAGGGCAGGGCTGGTCCAGCATGGATTGCAGCTGTAAACGGAGTAGGAAAGCGTCCCACAGGGACCACCGATGCTGGAGGAGGTGGCGGCGGGTTCCGGCGAGGCATAACCAAAGGAGGGGCATTTACCTCCACAGTCTGAAGCACTGAAGGGGTTTCTGTGGCTCTTGGCTGAGGTGTCACCTGGGGGATTCTCTGTCCCTTCAGCACCATCTCTTGAAGTTTTTCAATTTTTACACGCCGCAGATGAGCCAGTTTTCTTTGGCTCTGGTATTCATCAATGAAGGCATCCAACGGCACTTCTCCATCCAGAAACTTCTCAGCCATGTTCTGTCACAAACATCAAAAGAATGATTAGGAAGTGCT
Source organism: Eublepharis macularius (assembly GCF_028583425.1). Taxonomy (NCBI): domain Eukaryota; kingdom Metazoa; phylum Chordata; class Lepidosauria; order Squamata; family Eublepharidae; genus Eublepharis; species Eublepharis macularius. The sequence goes on along the minus strand of NC_072802.1, from coordinate 69,102,357 downwards.
GCCCTCTGCAAGTCCTAACCAAATTCTAAAATTCCTTGCTGGTAACAGAGGCAGACAACGCACTGAGCTGCCTTGAGCCTGTGGGTGGGTGGCTCGGCTTGCAGCAGCACAATGCTCCCATCGCCAAGGGCATGGCGGGTCTTATTTGGGAAGCCAAGATTGGTCTGTCTAGTACATTTTTATCCCTTTCCTTCCTCGAAGGAACACAGGATGAGATATGTGGTTCTCCCTTCCCTATTCTGCCCTCAAAACAACCCTATGAGGTAGTCTGGGCTATGGGAGAGTGATGGGCCGAAGGTCACCCATCAAGGTATCCGGACCTGAATCTCCTAGTCTGGCACTCTTATGCACGATACTACACTGGGTCTAGACCTCCCACAGCATCCCCTACTCCAGCACCTCTCTAAGGTCTCAGGCAGAGGTCTCGCTCTTGCGCTTTCTGAGCTTGATTACCAGAGATCCTGTAACTGTCTGTATCAGAGGCACAAGTCCAAACGTGTTGCTTGCAAAGCATGCTGCTCTAATGCTAACATACAGAAGTCACCACCATGCCGGTATTTATACCACACGGTAAAATCAGGAACTGCTTCCTCGTGTACCTTGCTAGCATTGGTGTTTCTTACTCTGTTGGACAGGAATGTGCCGTGACATAATTTTCCACATAGTCAGCCAAGCTGTTCATAGAGCTGCCCAGCCACAGGCTAGGCTAACCAGGGAAATATTTAATAGGGAATTCCTCGGGCAACTTCCAAAAATTGCAAAGCAGGAAGTTGAAGCCTTTTTGGCTCTTCAACTTGGCAAGGAGCTTCAGCACACTACTTTAATGCATCAAGGGAAGTCAAATAGGCACCCCAGCATAGGTCAGGATACCTGGCTGTACCCTAGCACTGCTCAGTTAATAGCAGCAAGCTTGCAATTACCCTACATAACTTAGTCTCGTGGCAGTATGAGGGCTCAGACAACCTTTTTCCCCCCGTTTCTTCTCTCTTTTTACTTTCTCTTGGAGATTTTTCCTTCTGCAATTTTTGATTTCTCCTGTGTGTGTGTGTATGTGTGTTTTAAGATCTAGGTCTTTTCAAGTTCTGGGATAGCTCTAGGACTGAAGATGACACACAAAAAGAGAACCTCTGCTGCTCCTCTATTCCCACTACCACCAAAAGGAAGCCTCCATTAAATACTTTCTGATTTAAGCCTTTAGCAAACACCATACAACTTTCTCAGGTTCTTAGGATGTTGGGTATCGAGCATATGAACATCCCTGGACACAAGTAGGTAATGCTCCTATAAGTAACCCAGGATGTGAAAGGCAGGAAAGGGCCTAAAAGCAGGATGTTGTCATTTGTAGAGGGCGTGGCATCTTAAGAAACAAAAGACTCTGGCTGCGGTTGAGTCCGGTGCAGGGGAGAGTTTTTAGGGCTTTATTAGTAATAATTTCACACTGCTGTTTTCACAAGTTTATTGTATTGTTTTACTTTGTTAACCCAGGTGTGGAGAGGGCAGCATCTACATTTCCTACATTAAACAAATAAGCAGCCAACCATGTTCTCTCAGTCAAGCGACAGGTCTGAATCCTGGTTTCAGCAGGGCTCACGGAGCTCTCGTACTGTGGAGACTGATACTCCTCCCCACCCACTCCCAGATGAGCCATTGCTCAAACCCTCCTGTGACCGGAGGCGTGTGCAGGCAAGTAGGGGATGCATCTGCGGGTTGGTGAAATGTTTTGTTCTTACCTACAAATCCTCTTTTTACCAAAAGCACTGCCGACTGTGACAACAGCTCAGAGGAAGCTCAATGTTAGTAATTCTAATTCTGCAAGTTTGTTTACTTACCTCAGTGTCTTCTTCTATCTTAGCTCCTTCTGTCTGAAGAAGAGCTAGCAGGGTCTCCAAGGAAGCATTACTAGATTGTCTATCTGTAAAATGGGGAAAAGCAGCTAGAACCGTGAAATAAGAACACAGGTGGGAGGTGCAATGCATCCCCCAGGGCTGAATCGGGACACAGGATTTTTCTCTCATTACAGACACTAATTTTATGCACGTCACACCTATGTTCTACCAACCTAATTAGAACACCTTATTATAGCTAGCTTCCTGACAATCTAATTTGCAATATCCGTCCCATCCTCTCCCTGGATTTTAAAGACTCCTACCTTTTCCCACCCCATGTGTCTGACGAAGGGAGCTTTACTCTTGAAAGCTCACTCTGGAAATCTAGTTGGTCTCTAAGATGCTACTGGACCCGATTCTTGCTCTTCTACTACAGACCAACACAGCTACCCACCTGAAGCTAAAACTTCAATTATTCACTTAAATGGAAGATTTAACCTCTAGCAAGAGGAGTCATGAAAAATTAAAAAATATTCGGCATAATTAGATAAGCCGGTATTAGCTTCAATTAAATAAAAATTCCAAATTGCCATCTTTGTGCTCAGAAGACATCCCTGCAGGGACTATGGGCCTGGCTTCCCTCTCCGTCACTGACCCTGTCCCATGCAACTTTCGCTGCCCCAATTCAACTATCACAAAAACAGCACCTCCCTACAAGCTACCTACTTGCTTCTCTTTCCTTGTTTTCTTCTGCCCAAGTGAAGCCCTATCCTAGTGGATTCATTTTGTTGGCTTTCTGAAGTAAAAAACTAAGCAGTAAATAGCAAGAAGGTGAGTCTACAATTAGCGGACACTTCTATCCTATACACGCTGAACTGGAATGACCCTTTGATTCAACCACACTTGGGTCTCCAGCTTAAACGAAACATTTTATGCCCCCATTTCAGTACTCTGCTAGCAAGTTAGTGCTCTGCAGTGACCAAGAAAGTGGCTCCAGTTTAAGTACTGCCCTTGCCATAAGCTTGCTAGGTGGCCTTAGGCAAGCCGATAAACACTAAGCCCCAGCTCTCATCTGAAATATGGGTATAACAATTCAAACCTGTCTTGGGGACAAATTTGGTTTTTAAAAACAAGTTCAGTCTGGGTTCCCCTCAGTCATACAGCAGCTGTGGGGAATGGCTATTAAAAAATAAAGCAGAACCTGTCTGGGCTCAGAATGCCCTTGTGGGGGGTGGAGGGAAGGGCTTTTGTGTTCCCCCAAGCTATTTTCCCCCATGAAAACAGCACCGGAGGGAGTTATTTCCCTATTTTTACTGCTCCACATGTCTTTGCAAATTTGTGCGTATATACCCCATGACGTTGTTTATTGAAATGTCCTTGACGTTGACTGTACTAATCTCACATTACATAATTCACCCTGAATCTTAGTGAGAAAAGTAGACTATAAATGACATAAACAAACAAAAATAGACAATGGGGCAGCAAAAACATGGAAATAACCCAAACACACACTATTTCCACATGGGAAAATGGCTGGGGTGGGGGGAGACAGGCGCTGTTCCTTCCCCCACAGCAGTATTCCAAGTCCATCTGAGTTCTCCTATATTTTATAAAAGCCACTGCCCACAGCTGCTGTTCTGTAACCATGGGTAGCCCAAATGGGTCCCCAATGAGTTGGGAGCTCGGACCCAACTCATTAAAAACCTGAACGTGTCATTTGGCCCTTACACAGCAGTTGTAAGAAGTACTGACATGAAGCACTTGGAACATTCCAAAGCTCTATATAAATGCCATATCTGACTACTGCACCATTCAGTTCATGAAGGCTCAGAAAACTGGACAATGAAATTCCGCTCTTCCAACTTCATGAAAAAGTCTGGCAATCTCCAGGGATAAAGATGGACAGTGTATGGGACAGGCACATCTGCTTCCATCAGTTTTATTTCTCAAATATACACCTACAGTTGGATTTCACCCTTGACAGCCTGCTAGCATTTTTGCTGGACCTAGAAAATGGTGCTGAAAAGTGCCATAAAGTTGCAGCCATCTTATGGCAACTCTGTAGGGTTTTCAAGGCAAGAGACCAACAGAGGTGGTTTCCCATTGCCTGCCTCTTTGGCAAACTCTGGACTTCTTTGGTGGGCTCCCATCCAAGTACTAACCAACTTCCAAAAACTGACAAAATCGGGCTAGCCTGGGCCATCCAGGTTAGGGTGCCTCTAGAAATAGTGCCCTGAATATATATTTAACGTTCAGACATGCAGTATCTCTCTGATACGTTCCTGTTCTGCAAGATGCTTCAGAAAGAAAGACACAGAAAGAGAAGGATTCGTGGTCAAAGGAACATTACCTAGCTTGGTTTTCTTTATCTGATAGGCTTCAAAAAGAACCTGTAGCTCCTGGTATTTTTGTGTCAGAGTGGCCTTCAGCGCATCCAGCTTTGGCTGATATAGGAGGTTGCCCTCTGCAAGGCTACGGTTGCTGGCAAGAGTCATGTCCTTGCTAAGTTGAACATTTTGGGCCTGCAAAAGAAAAATGTAGAGAATTAAGTGAAAACTTCCACGATTTCCATTTAGGAGCAGACACTGTAGTCTGAAGCAGTTCCCAAGTTCCTACAGCATGCACCGTCAGTCTGATTCAGGACAAAGTTGCAGCTCGTGTGCAAACTCCACGTGGCCTTCAAGTCACTGTCAGCCTCCGACCAAACAGGAAACGAAGTGTGTGGGCAGTACAAACCTCTGAATATGACTTCATTTCTTTGCATGCAGTTTTCTAAGGAGAAGCTGCTGGCAAAGAAGAATTCAAGTGTCGGACTAAAATTGAGAATACCTAAGTTCAAATCCTTATTTTGCTATGAAGTTCACTAGGTGACTCTGGGCCTGTCCCATGCTGACTGGCACCACAGGGGTGTTGCGAGGAGAAATGGAAGAGGAAAGCCACATCACCCTCAGCTCCTTGAAGGAAAGATGGGATTAAAACTGTAAATGTTTAGAACGTAGCAAGTTTTGGATGGCATTAAAGGGAGCTTATAGGAAGATCTCCTGCACACACAGTGACCCTGCACAGCTCCTGCTCATTTCAATTAGGCCTGAGTAGGAGAATCTTCTAGTGACTTCATGTTAAATAAGTGGGAAAGCAGTACCTCTACCAGGCTCAGAAGTGTTTTGGGGCAGCCATGAACACCCCCACATCTTTTTTTTAAAAACTCATCTCAAATATGAGCCTACCATTTAAACAGGGGTGAGGGGGAGAGGAAAGACATTTTAAGAGATACTTGGAAAACCAAACATTATAAGGCAAGCTGACTCGACAGCCTCTCACATGAATTCTCATGCGGTACGTAGAACAGAAGAGACAACTGTAAGAGCTAAACTCGGTTACATAGCCACAATCAGCAGCTTGCTACTATTTCCCTACTGGGAAAGGAAGAACAAGGCCCTGTTTCCTTCATTGCACAAATTTGATAAGCGGCCTCCTAGCATTCTTAGGCTAACACAGTGCCCACACTGTTCTCCGTTCTCAGAAGAGACTGGGTTCCTTTTCATTCATTACCATTTACTTACTACAACTATACACTGCCTTTCTGCCAATACACCCAGGTAGTTTGTAGTTCAAGATAATAGGTCACTGTCTAGTACAAATATGAAAGAGAGATTCGAGAAGGAAGAGGAAAAATAAGCAAAAAGTAAAGATTCTTTTATAATATTAGCTGACCACTGCAGGGGACACTGGCTTGTAGCCAATCACCCTGTGCATGGAATGCCAAGTTTTCTTGCATTCTTCTCCATTCCTACAGCACCCTACAATACCCAGAATGATGATTTCTGGGGTCCCACATGGAGGAAGAGCTGAGTATGATGAGTCATGCCAAGCACCCATTTAATGTAATACTATTGATAAGCAAAACCAGCAACGGCTAGTCTCCAGAAGGCATCCAGTGGCCACTGTGTCTGAGCCAACCAGGCCCTTATGATGTTACCCTTAAGGTCTTAAGCCGAGCTCTTCAAAATCCCTGCCATACAACATTCCACAGACACACACCTCCGAGCATACAAAGTTTAAGATCACCATCACGTATTACCTTAAGAAAAATGGAAAGCCTACGCTCCATAGAGTGAATTGGTTTTCTACACCATTAACTACCAGCTCTTACCCACATGATTCACTGAGATGTCTCCTTCAATAAACCTTCCTTGTTATCTCTTTCCAATTCAGCTACGGACTGTCTACACAATCTATTTTTACATTCAGAACACTGAGCATCTCTCTCTCTCTCTCTCTCTCTCTCTCTCTCTCTCTCTCTCACACACACACACACACACACACACACACACACACACACACACACACACACAGCCATATCTTTGATATAATGCAAGAACTCCAGCTGATGAGCACAGAGAACCCAGCATGCCGCCCGCTTACAACTTAGCATATTAAACCAAATATTTCTGTTCCTGGTTAGCAGTGTGCATTGCCACATTTACAAAACCGGTACAAGATTACATCCCATGCAATAAATTAATGAAGCCAACGTGCTCCTGCCAGTGGCAGTTTCGACAAAACACGGGAGCAAGCAATCATTAGCATTTACTAGATTTTTCCAACCTAATTACATTTTTAAAGGGGTTAAAGTATTTCCACCATCACATTTTTTTCCAGAAATTAGTAAGGAATTACGCTTCTGTCACCTGCATTTTTAAAATCTACCAACACAGGTGGACAAATAGTCAAAATAATTACTTAGCAAGGACACCAGGCCATCTCAGGTGAGAAGCTGGTATGCTGCACATTAAAAGGACTGAGGCTGAGGAGCAGGGAAACATATTCCCATTGAAATTGACTATACAAGTGTAAATTAACATCTTGCCCTTGGAAGGAAAAGTTATGTAACTGGTCTTTTTTCACTGCTGGAAGAGGGCACCCTTGAATGGGTTTAGCTCTTCTACCCCAATCAGCATATAGGGATGGGCTGAAGGTCTTGAGGAATCTTGGCATTTCTGGTGGGAGGGAGACCCCCCAGTACACGTCCTGCCTGTCTACAGAAGTAGGATACTCCATTCTTCCTTCGGTCCATTTTTTTCTTAGCAGATGTTCTGATTTGATTATTGAGTCTTTTAGGCAGATGTAGTGAACTGGATGGTTGGGCTGCCTAGTTCAGGAGTCTTCCCTACTCATAACAAATATAGCAACTCCGACTAATCAAAAGAATTTATGTAGCTTTAGGAGACCAAACAGGGCAAAGCTACAGTAATTAAGAGAAGTGGGCTGTTGCCAAGAGTACCACTCCCATGTCCGGCCTGCTGCTGCCATCCAAAATTTGTACTTCCCGGTGCTCACCCAATCTGTGTTGTGCTTCACCCTGTCCCACCTTCACTGGTTGTCGACAGCAGAAAAGCGCTCAACATGTTACTACCCTGAGGGCATACAGTGAGTTACTTTGGATCAGCTTGGTGTATATAACTGCCATTTTTCCACTGCCGAAGCTCCAATTTTAGAAGAGTGCCAGCAAGTGGCTGGTCCCAGCAGAACATATATCCTTGTGTCTGTCACCTGGGCAGTAAACTGAAAATAACTGCTGAAACTAACCCAGAGCAGTATGGGATAAAAAATTCTATCCTTCGTGGTCTTGCCTAAAGGTTAAGCATTTCAATTCAAATACTTTGTCGTAAATTTTCAACATTTTCAGAGAACAAGAAGAAGGTACAAAATAAGCTCTTTTCGTCTCTGTTCCCACCAATTACAGGACAGTGAGAAGAAACCACACAGGGCTGCTGCCAGATAACCCCTAGTCCCACCAGCACCAGCACCGTAAACCTTAATGCTCAGCCACAATTACTGCACCGGAAAACATCTCACCAGCATAATGAAGGTTAGATTAACAACTGAATTAGAACTCTAATCATGCAAGCACAAAGGGAAAGCACTGCTCTAATAAGCCAGGAGAAGACACACATCATTTTCAAGTTCTACGACCCACACCATTAATTATTCCATAATAACTGAATGCTGAAATTTAGTCTATACAATTCTTTTGAGATTTTTAAAAAGCCAAATAAACTATCCCTAATGTAACACCAAGTGCAGCAGCTAAAACAGTATAAAATGGCTCCCAAGCTAATATGTTCTTGTCAGTCTTCGAAAGCTAAGTAGAGTTGGCCCTGATTGGTACTTGAATGGGAGACAATCAAGTTAGTTCAGGGTCACTAAGCAAAGGCAGGCAATGCAAACCACCTCTGAACGTCTATTGCTTTGAAAACCCTACAGGGTCACCATAAGTCAGCTTTGTCTAGAAGGCCCTTTCCATCATCAGCTGTGCCAACTAAAACCATAGTCTTGGTACACAACTAGACCCACATGTGTTATGTTTGATGGTTAACACCCCTACAACATCCCCCGTATTTCCAGCCCTTTTATTTTTACTCCCAAGAGCTAAAAAGGTTCTTCTTACTCATGAGCCCACTGTCAAGCCCTGCACGGGACAAGTCCTTTCTCCCACTTACAAAGCACTTTTCAAACCAAGTGTTTTAAGCCTGCCTCTCATTCAGCCTAAACCCCAAGCAGTTCAACAGAAGGGAGATGTCCACCGGCTCACCTGGACCTAAAGGTACAATGTGAAGTACATTCATTTGTATTATAAATGACTTTTATGCATAAAGACACAAACAGAAAATAAAGCCACACAACAAATAATAATCAAACCATTCTATCTGCCAGCACAATGGAGACAATAACAACTTGGAGCAGAAACTAGCAAATTAAGTCCAAGAATGCCCACTCAGAGCAATCACGACCTGTCCTTTGCATCCTCCAGTTACTGCAAGGAATACATTATTTACTACAGTGGTTCCCAACCTTTTTGAGTACGACGACCCCTTTTAACACCAAAAAATGTCATGTTCCCCAACACTGATAATAGTTGTACTATTGAGAAAATATGACCAAAAGATCCAAATGACAATGATTAATACACATATGGTTTCGGGGGCGCTTTGAAACAATTCCGCAGCCCCCCCAGGTTGGGCACCACTGACTATGATAGTTAACATAGGCTATCACTATATACGCACATTATTTTTACAACTGCCCTATTGTGTCCTACTGCAAATGGGAAGTGAAGCCAAAAAAAGAGGGAACATCTTGTCTATGGTCATTAATAACCAAAGCTAAATTTTAGCTGGGACCCTCACTCAAAGACCACTCTCTTAGCCACTAAACCACAAAGGCACTGGGTGCAACTGTCAAAGATGAGGAATGCGCATCCCAGCCAACTATGAAGAGGCAGATGGTTATTAGAAAAGGCTCTGTTTAAGAACCTGTGTAGCATCAGCTAATTCTCTCTGTTCACAAGCAACAACTTTAAAACAAGTATCCCAGTAACCTTTGGTCATATAAACCTGTCTACAAAACAACAGGGCCACACAAAAGCAGCAGGGTGGGGTCAAAGCACAGAACATAAAGATACAGCCTCATATCTCAAGAATTTTCTACTGCTTTCCTCTCTTGCAGCTCTCAGTTCGTCAAAAACTTCATTAAAAGTTTGCCAGCTTTGTTTTCCTGCTTTGCAGTTTTGAATATTCTAAAAAGCCACGAACTGAAACCTCTTAGAAACACAAAAATTTTCAGAGCTGAAGGAAGTTAAACTGACTATGAGTAATATTCCTAATCCTAACTGATCTTGTGGGTTTTGAGGGCATGCTTCTGGGGTTAAGAGAGATTGACACAGATTAATACTATAGTTCTAATGCTTAACTGTAATTAACAGTAATATGAGAATACAGGAACAAACTGGAAGACAGAACATGGAATATATAATGAAAAATACATCCAAAATTTATTTATAGTAAGTAACTGCAAACGTACAGCACTTTTAACATGTTTACTTGAAAATTTATTTCCATTAACCTACATTAGAAAAAGCCTCTCTCTTTTTTGTGATTCCAAATGCATTTAATTTTGCAAAATTAAGGCTGGACTCTTTGAATCTTTCATCGTAAACAGGAGTTAAAGAATCCCACTTGCTTTTCTAACTGAATAATGGCTAGACTTGTCAGTATATTGGCAGTAAACAAAAGGATAAAGATCCAACCCAAAAATAGCCCTTTAAGCAAATTCTCTCTGAACCTTTTCCAGATAGAAAGGGGAACACTTCTACCATTTATGGCCCCATTAATTTTATGCTACAGCTTTGATAATGATATTTATATAATATTCACATCATGGTTCAGAGGGAAAGATTAAACATGTCAGAAGAAGCAGCCTGGAATCAAGACCAACAGAAACAGCAGCCCACGTCACATACTCCAATAAAAGGGAAAATTTAATTGGCTCTAGGGATACATGGAGCAAACACTGGGAGCATACATGACCAAAACATGATATTGTGTCAAGGCAAGTTGGCAACCTGGCAACCATCAATCCATCATGAGTTTTTTTGAAAACTGCCAACAAACTAGAAAACGGGTAAGAATTGTGGAGGCTGGACTTGATTTCGAAACAGAGTGATCCAAGGTTCTATTTATACTGTGAGAAATGAAAGAGATAGGAGCACGCTGCAGAATCCAATTGGAAGAGGTATTAAAAGTGAAACATTAGGCTTTGAGTTTCCCACTTCAGACTAAGCCTGAGTCCAGAATAAAGGCCCAGTTTCATACTGACCGGGCCACTTTGAAATTACAGCATCCAATATCACATAACCTGTGAACCGCAGAGACTCTAAACCAATGATGTACCAGAAATGTAAGCCGGCCCTCACTCTTTCCAAGGCACGCACTTCCAGTTTACCAACCATTGTTCATCCATTCCAAGCCTTGCCAATGTAATAATATGGAATGGAACAAAGGAATAAGAGCCAGAATGCAAAATCCCATTGTCCTCATCTGCCACCAACCACACGTCCCTTGTCAAGGGGGAGGCAGTGTGGCAACTAACCTGACTGCACACTGGTTTGCTTTAAAACTATCTGTATTTAATTACAAAATACACTGATAAGAAAAACTAAACAGATGTCTTTTCTGCTCTCCCTTTGAAAACCATACTTATTCAAAGGTTTTGCACTTATATAAGCAGGCCTAGACTTAGTTTAGAACAGGATGGGAGTCTGATATGATTAAGTAATAACTCAATTATACAGTAACAGCTGCCCTTCCCCCTCTCTTGCAAACACACACTTTCTTCTGGGTTTGGAAGGGGAATCTGAAGGAAGGAGGAGAGGGGGAAGAAGGGAAGAACTGATGTGAAATAACAGTCTTCCCACCACAAAATTACCAGATATCTACAAAATAGTGATTCATATGCACGACTCACCAAGTGGAATTTTAGAAAACAATGCTGGTCTACGGAGAGCAGCTAAGGGTATGGCTACATATACCTTCTGAATTGCAATATCTGAATGCGACTAATCCCAGCTGCTCACCACAGTCTGGCAAACCTAATCATAATTATAAACTTGCTTTGGCAGATGCTACAGCAAGGAATTCTGTCAACATTTCCATTAGATTTTTTTTTAAAACAGAGGATTCACAAATGCATTAAAACTTTTGACTAAGATAGCATCTGTTTAATATAACTAAGTTTCAGAGGTCCTTCAGGCTCAATATTAAAGCTACTGATCTAATTCACATGTTTGTAATTAACTATAAAAATAAACTTGACCTGTGAGAAGCATGAATGCCTTTTCTTAACAAATTTAGTCCTCCTGATTTTGGTAATTCATCTGTCCACATACACTTCTCTGTTCAAAAGGGAAGTTAACAAGATGCACACATCCAATCCAACTGTACACTTCACATTTTATTTATTTATTTATTTATTTATTTATTTATTCATTCATTCATTCAATTTATATACCGCCCATCCCCAGGGGCTCTGGGCGGTGAACAGTTAAAATCGATAAAAACAAAAACTAAAATCAATATACAAATAATAAAACAAATTAACAAGGTGCAGTGGTGGGGAGAACCTTCCCCACCCCAAAGGTGGGAGGCCGACATGGCACCGCCCCCTTCAATCACCAAACGCCTGGCGGAACAGCTCTGTCTTACAGGCCCGTCGGAACGATAATATGTCCCGCTGGGCCCGGATTTCCATTGACAGAGCGTTCCACCAGGCTGGGGCCAGGACTGAAAAGGCCCTGGCCCTGGTTGAAGCGAGGCAGGCTTCCTTAGGGCCGGGGACCACATATAAATAAGAAAGTCCAGTCATATAAATGAGAAAGTCCAGTCATCAGTACAGATTATCTGGACGAGAGCTAGAAAGTGGCAAATGAAAGTGGTTATGCACCAACCATATAAATTCAAGAAAACATATAAAATCAATGGCACATTACGTTATTGCAAGAGACATTCAACCCCCCCTCCCCAGGAGTCAGTATTTATGTGGCTTTTTATTTGCTTTACAGCAAGCGTTAAAAATTTAACACCATACCAGCACAAACAGAAGTGGGGAAAACTTTGCATTTGTGGAAGAAAAAGATTATGATAGGGATTATGATACAACCCTTTTAGGTTGTATGTATGTATAATATCTATATGTTGAAAGATCTGGCAAAAGAACTTTAGGGGAGTTCCCTGAGGAGCTACTATTCAGTTACCTCAAGCCCCTTCCTGGTTTTTCCTCCTCAACCCAGACTTCTGAACTCTTTAGACCAACGGCAACTAGCTACAGGGTGCAGTAGTACAGCCCCTGCAAACCTCTTGTGTCAGATGCCAGTCAGCTTGTACTTATAAAGTCATTTCAAGCCATATTTTGTCAGACCTAGAAATTTTCCATTTAAAAAAAAGTCATGAGAAATTCTCCAACCTTCCCTCCCCCAGCAAACCATCACTAGGACCTACAGTACCCCATATACACCATCTACTTGAAAACTGAAATGTGTTTCACGTTGTTACACATTATCGACAATTCATCAAGATAAGATTCTTAAGGCCAAGTTCAAGCAACCTAGAGCTAATGTACTCATGAACTGCGCTTAAAAAATTGAAACAAGGAAAGCACAAGTGAGGATGCAAGCAGAAAAGTTCACTATTTATCTGTAAAATACTACAACAATTCAAGGAAAGTCTAACAAAGTAAGTTAAATTACATTTAAATCAACTCCCAAACCTAAACTGACACTTCTGTAAAGACTTCCTGATAAGCTAAAAAAAATCTTTTGAATTTTTGCCTGTTGGGTGCTAGAACAGTTGCAACTCCCTTCAAGTGCTCCAAGGGAGAGGGCCAGATGTTGGTTGCTGGATTGCTTCATACCTGGAGTGTGCAAACAGAAAAGTCTGCATCCTTGTGTTAGGTGGCACAAGCTGTAAAACACATGAATATTGAAGACAACGTGGCTACTAGGCAGAGCATTTTAATGGCAATGTGGTTGTGCCAAAAGTACTGGTCCTTTTAGCAGAACATTCTCTGAAATCAATTGGTAGCAGCAGGAAATACTAGAAAGAGCCAGCATTTCCTTTCTTCCTCGTGTTCAGAGAATTTCTCTCCTTTGTTTTCTTACCTCTGTGTGGGTGAGACCTTTTCATGTTTTCTGCTGGGGAGAAATGCTATCTAGCATTTGGGGTCCCTCGTCTCTGTCCCTCTTAAGTGAGACATTCCAGCCAATGCACTGGCTGGTAGACCTGTTGTCTCCTGCTGGTTAGGCCTATTAGCATATTTTAAGCATATATGTCCTGACCTGGATAGCCCATGCAAGCCTGATCTTTCAGAGCTAAGCTACAAGAGACGAATTACACGAGGAGGAACACATGAAGGGAGTTGCAATGTTAGCTGGGAAGCTGAGTTTTAAAAGAGATCGTAAAGCTTTGGCAATTTCCCCTCTCTACAGAGCCAGGGAGATTACTGCTCAGAGTTCCTTAATTTCCTCTTTGCCTCCCAAAGACTCTGTCAGTTTCATCTCCCCTTCTAAGAGGCAAAGAGGAAATTAACAAACCCTCTGACCAGGATCTCCCTGGCTCTGTAGAGAGGGGAAATTAACAAAGCCTTCTGATCTTGTAAAACTCAGCTTCCCAGCTAACATTGCGACTCCCTTCACATGCTCCTCCTCGTGTAATTCATCTCTTGTAGCTTGGCTCTCAGAAGCTAATCACAATCAGCCCGATTAGTACTTGTACAGAAAACCACGAAGGAAGTCTAGGGTTGCTACACAGAGGCAAGCAATGGCAAACTACCTCTGAATGTGTCTTGCCTTGAAAACCCTAGGAGGTTGCCATATGTCCACAGTGCTCAATGACAAAAAAGCTCACTTGAGTATTGGGTTCTTGTGACTGTGAGAGCCAAATGGGTCCCTGATGTAGTTTTCCATTTTCCAGTCTTTTGCTAGCAGAATATTTGGATCTCTTTGGGAGCATGCATGGGGTTGCAGCTCCAAACCCTGCCATATTTGGGGGTGAATTACAGAGTGGAGGGCACTTCTCCACAATGCTTAGGCAACAAATACCCAATACCCACAACTTTACATTTATTAATTTATAGTCCACCTTTCTCAGATTTACAGAGCAAAAAGACAATACAATCAACAAGCTTGGATATCCATAAACACTACAATAGGATATGGATGGCAGAAATTTGTAAACAAATAGAAACGTGAATACAGAGCTGAAACAATGATGAAACGAAGCATAAACATTTAAACATGACACATTAAATTATGCAGATATATGCGCATACATACAGCAACAGACAATACACAGTAATATATTCTGTTACAAAAACCACGAAACAGATTATATTTATTAATTTATCTTGGTTTTTTCACTTGCCATTTCCTCAGTGTTCCCTCTCCAATGTTTAACTGTTGTTTCTATCTTTTGTTCATATTTTAAGATCTGGTTTTAAATTGTTTTAATGATGTATTTATGTGTTGGTTTTAATAGCTTTTAAGATGAGATTTTAATTTGTATGTTTTAATTTGTTAGCCGCCTTAGTGGCCCTGTGAGGGGAGAAAGGAGGAGCTAAAAATCCTGTAAACAAATAATTTCTACTAACAGACTTATTGAGAGCCAGTGTAGTGATAAAAGTCTTGGAGACTTGGGTTCAAATCCTTCATCACAAAGGTCACTGGATCACCCAGTCAAATGCTGGGTGATCCAGTGACAAATGTTGTTGTCAGATTAAATTGGGGAAGGAGGAACTATGTACACCATCATCCCATCCTTGAAGGAAGGAGGGGATAAAAATGTGCTAAACAACTTTCATGGGCTAGAACTCACTTTGTTACATGCATGACACTTGGTGATAACCACCTAAAGGAAATGCTGAGGCGTGACTGTTATCAGGAGCAAGCAGGAGCATGAACATCACCCTCATTCTGCAGTCACTCCACTGGCTACCTATCAGCTACCGTGCTCAGTTCAAGGTATTGGTTATCACATACAAAGCTCTTCACAGCCTTGGTCTAGCATACCTACGGGACCGCCTCCCTCCCTATGTTCCTCCACGGCTGCTTCGTTCATCTGAACAGGGTCTCCTGCAGGCGCCACCCTGCACATGGGTGAAATCAACAGCAGCTTGTATATGGACTTTCTCTGTGGTGGCCCCTACCCTGTGGAACGGCTTGCCTGAGGAGGTCAGGAGAGCCCCCACTCTCCGAGCTTTCTGCAAACCATGCAAAACCGAATTATTCAAAAAGGCTTTTTACTCAGATAAGAGGGCTGTATTGTAGGGAGGGGGTCTCAGATGCTTCGCTAATGATTTAGGGACCCTAGACTTCACCACTATGTTGCCTTACATATTATCTGTTGCTTTAAATATACTCTCCTATGTGCTACCTGCGCTTCACGTTTTTAGTGTCAGTCCTAGAATTGCTTATGTTCTGTTTCAGCATTTCTTCAACTCTATATTAGATTCTTGCTAATGCTATGTCTTTGTAAACATGTTTATTTATCCTATGGCATTATGGAAATATCCTTGATACTGACTGTACTAATCTCACACTGTGTAATCCGCCCTGAGTCTCAGTGAAAAAGGTGGACTATAAATGACATAAATAAAAAAATTATGGAAAACGCTGGTGGATATATTCTACTGACAGAGATTTCACTTAGAATCATAGATCTGGAAGGTACATCTGGGTCATCTAGTCCAACCCCCAACTTCAGGATTTTCAATAAACCAATTAGTCTTTAAAAGTCAGAAGACTACATTTGGTGATTAAATGTTACCTTGTAGAGCTACCCTACAAAGAAACAAACCCACATCCGTTGATGTAAGTGGTTTCCACCACTTTGCTCAGTCCTGCTTGGAAGTTCACTTCCTACCACTGCCGTTCAGCAGCACACGCCGCCCAGCCAGCTTTTTACACTTGGGGCCCCCACGGGCATCCTGAGTTTGCCACTTCCTTTCCTTTTCAGCAGCATTCAGGTGAATCTGTGTTGGCACAAGACTAACAGTGCAATCCTAAGCAGAGTTACACCAGTCTAAGCCCATTCATTTCAATGGCCTTAGACTGGAGTAACTCTTCTTAGGATTGCACTGTAAGCCATTGTAACAGCCTCACAGACTCAGACCTAGTGCCCCATTCTCACCCTAGAGTGCGCTCCGGGAAGCTCCAGGACAGATCTTGGTGCAAAAAGATGGTATTGTTATTCAAGGGTGTTAGAAAAAGAAGGTTGCTTGTTAGAAACCAGATTTTTCTAATTGACATAAATACAAGAGAAAGAAAACCAGCCTGTAGTTACAGACATGTTTAATTAGTAGCCTTAAAACCTAATTTCATGTTGGCTAGAAAAACATGACCACATTTATAGCAGGGTTAGAGAACAGTACTTTGGAGCCAAGGAATCTGGGCAACTAACGTGCATGGTTTTTCATTTCTTGCTTTGAAAGAGAACAGTAAGAATCGCCAATGAAAGCCATCCCTGGCTTTCAAAGACTGTCCCCTAGTCACCCAGGGAGTCAAATCACTTGTTTAGAAGCTGAGTATTATCAACTTTGCAAATCAACAGCATTATAACTCCCAGTGTATTTCTCACACCTTTGCCAATGTATGAGACACAAAAAGGAGGTGCTTTCCAATGGACTCGCTTGTGTGGGTAAAATGGAATTAAAATGTGTGCAAGCTTTGCTTGGGCACACCACAGTGCACAGAGACCACAATGAAGCTGAAATTCTAAATGCTGTGGTTTTACTAGGAAAAAACAAACAGAAAATCAACTTTCACACCAATAAGGGTTACATTCTGTACTGCTCATAAAAGATAACAGCAACCAGGGCGGAGAGGATAATCATATCATGTTATAAAACATTTAAAGATTCTATTCCACTACTTTACAAGCTCTTCAACCTCAGGAAAACGCTTCTCTCAAAAATTAACCAGGCATGGAGAAACAAATGTTAATACCTTGTTTCCAAGAATGGTAGGCAAAAGTACTGCAAAATCAAGTGAAGTTTCAAAGTCACAATAATGTCCTAAACTCCTTAAAGGGGATTTTCTTCCAATTAGATGGGTGCCGACTTGCACCACTGAATCCTAATTTTACAGAGCAAACTATTATTAGCATGGAGCTTAGGAACAGGAGTATACTTAGTCCTTTGTTGCAGGATGATGGTTATAGGTTGAAATTAAATCAAAAGAGTTTTTGGTTAAACATTAGGAAGAACTTGCTGACAGTTAGAGCAGTCCCTCGGTGGAACAGGCTTCCTCGGGAGGTGGTGGGCTCTCCTTCTTTGGAAGTTTTTAAGCAGAGGCTAGATGGCCATCTGACAGCAATGCTGATTCTGTGAACCTGGGCAGATCATGACAGGGAGGGCGGGAAGGGTCACATCAGTGCTTAGTTCTCGTGGCCCCTTCTTACATCCCCAGGGTAGTGCCAATCACCACTTTTGGGTCAGGAAGCAATTTTTCCCCAGGCCAGTTTGGCCAGGGATCCTGACAGTGTTTTGCCATCTTCTGGGCATGCAGTAAGGGTCACTGTGTGGGGGGGAGGGGGGGAGGAACTATGAATTTCCTGCATTGTGCAGCGGGTTAGACTAGATGACCCTAGTGGTCAATTCCAACCCTATGATTCTATGCAGATCTGTATGCTTAAAAGACAGTAAGAGACTATCGAATGGCTTGTCACTCTTGGATGAAGGGAGGAAAGTTAGTCTCTTGCTGGGAAGGGTGGGGAATTATTGCACCTCACCATTCAAACAGCTCTATACCAAGTTTTGAATTCTGTTTTCACCAGCAGGGCTCAAGAAATATGTTACATTAAATATAGTTTTTTTCATTTCTCATGTAATTTGGTAAGAAGTAGTCCCACAAAAAATCGTAAGGACATCTCTGCAAATGGTATCTACGTAACAAAGGCAGGAAAATGAGCCAAGGTCATTGAGAATACAGAGAAGATACTTCATCATGCCCTTTTAATGTACAAAGCACAAAATAGCACAAGTGACATTTTGGATACACACACACATTTTGGAGTAGCAGGTCACAGGAGTGGTGGACCTTCATACATTCAGAGGTTAACAATCACGGCAAAAGGTTATTGTTATTTATTTACAAGATGGGACATCCGATAAACTGCAATGAAGTTTGGATTGCAAAAAATCTGAAAATGGAGCTGAAACATTTACCTCTACATTTACCAAAGCATCTTTCTGAAACATTTTGTTATAGTACAGCCCTAATTACCTGTGTAGAAAAGCCCTGATTAATTTAGTTTGGCATAGTCTGTGGAAAGCCACGAAAGGGAGCTTTCCTGAACCAATCAGGCGGGCCATTCCATAATTGGGAGGGGGGGGGGAATGACAAAGAATGAATATATAAACTGCACTAATCCTGAGCATCAGTGCATTTTTACTGTTGGTCATGGAAACACTTTCTCTAAGTAGTTACAAAGACTAGAAATTGCAGTGGAGCTTCACCTGACTTCACGGCTATGCTCCTGGTAATCTGGGCCTGGTATCTAACGTATTTGTTTACACTTGAGCAGAACTGACATAAAGATTTCATGCTGGCTTCTGAGCAATCGATGTCACTGCCCAAAAAATCTGAAATATTTTGCTCGCCTTGTATACATACCTAAAAGTTAATGCCATTGATGGCACACCATCAGCCCCATGTCAAAACCATGGCATGTATGACTCCTTCACCAAATTTCAGAGCAGTGGAGCCTTAAGGAACCTACTTGATTAATTTGACAACCCTAATTCAAATGATTTAATGAGAGCAGAAGTGTGTGTTTAGTAAGGCCTAGGCTGCGTGGGTGGAACGCAAGCAGAGTTGCCTGTACTAGGCGTGCACACCTTGTTTGAACTCAGTGGGACTTGCTTCTGAGTAAAAACATGCATGAGGCTGGGGTTAGGATGAAAGGGCTGTCCAAAATAAAATAAGCTTTATTTAAGAAAACTTTATAGAAGAAAACTTCATTGAAGCAACTCATTTCAAAGCTGCCTACTGTTCCTCTTAGAATGCTCTTTCTCAAGGTGTCAGTCAAGATTACAATCAGAAAGTGCAAACTCTATTTGCATTTCTTTACAATTTTCCCACCCTTTTGAATATTAAGGCATATTTCCTTATTTACTATCAATATGCAAAAAAAACAAACAAACCCCTCCTCGAAATATAGATAATCTTGAAAAGTAACCACAAAGCACACACAAGGCACTGGAACGTATCTGTAGCCTTATTTAAGAATTGCATTAATTACCCCAAGTAAGACTGAGCCAATAGCTACTAAATTAAGACTTTTTAAAACGCCAGGGTCCATCTTTCATCCCCTTTGTTTTTTTTTCATTTTTTGCATGAACTGAGAACTGTGAACAGAACTTTGTTTCATTCCATGGCAAACTTTTCCTTATAGCCTTGGAAACAAGGGGAGCATTATCAAAAAGCTTGATACAATCTTAGCTACAGAGGGGATTTCAATGGCTTTAGGACAATGATCTGCTGGGAACTTTTCAGCTTTTCAGACCTGTAGCCTAGGCATCCTCCTGCTGACAGGCTGGCTTTTGAGGTTTTATATTAGCCAGTTACCAAGGAAGGACTGAAAATTAGATACCCTCACTCTCTTTATAAATTTCAGACAAACAAAAGAGCCCATAGTAAAGTTCAAAGATTTCTAAAGACTTACAAGGCCTTTTTTTTTTACCAGTGGTTATACTGAAAAGTTCCAAGAGATTCAGGAGTGGATTGGGTGGGAGGCTGTCATGTGATCTTCACCTGAGAACTGAACAGGGGGAAAAAAAGAAAGAAAAGAAACAAACCCTGCCAACAAGAAACGAAAGTGAGAAGTCACAAGTCTGAAAGGTGAAGATTAACACACCTTATAATTTGCGAAATAGCACGGGAGGGGGAATAGAGGACCATATCGCCAGGGAGCAGGAAAAAATTAGTTACTTTTAAAGGAGTATTTTCGTGTTCCAAATACAAGAGCACTGAATATATTTCTGCACAATGCTGTGGATTGCATAAGACGTCAACTCCTAATGAGGAAACCGTTTTTGATCCTAGGAAAATGCGGGGAGGAGGAGGAAGAGAGGAGACGCATACATCTGCTACTGAAGCGAGCTAAAATGAACAATGAATGCAAGCTATCCCCATGGGATAGGGGTACCAGATGTCCTTCCTTTTAAGGAAGTGCCCCTTATGCCAAGAACATCACAGCTCCACACTATCATGAACAGTGCCTCACTTATGTCAGGAAGAGAAACAAAGATCTAGCAATAGCTTCCATTTAAAAAAAAAAAAGTTTTGATCCACACGTCACAGAGGGGACCGAAGACTTTGACTTTCAAGGGCCACTGAACTGAATTAACTTGCAACAGGTGGCAGGAGGAAGGCAGGCCTCTGTGTGCTTTTATTTAAACTCATATCATCTCATGGGCTCAAAAGAGGCCTGAGCAGGAAGCAGCCAATTCCCTGCTTCTCACTCCCTCATTCCCACAATGACACACAGATCCTAGCTCTGAACTCAAATATTCTTCCCACTCCTCCTCAATGTGGGAGTTTTGCTCCTTACTCAACTGGGACGCTTCCCACTCAGCCATCAAACCACAAGTTCTCTCAAGCAGAAGGGACGTGAGATCTGACCTTGCTGAGTAAGTGGTAAGTCTGTCCCTAAAATGAAAGAACCATTCTGAAAACAAGGTTGCGCCCTGCACTACAAGGACATTCACACAGACCCTATAAACCCTAAAATTAACCAGTCTTGTAGCACCTGAAAGACTAACATTATTTTATTCCAGCACAAGCTTCTAGTTAGCCAGTTAATACAGACACCCACTTCTCACTCACCCCTCAAACCAAAAGGCACAGAATTTCAGCAGTAGGATGAGTACAGCAATGGATAGGTCCCAAGTTTAAGAAAGCATTTTAAAAAGTGGAAAGGACTCTTAACCTAATTTAGTCCCTACACCCTAATGTATCAAGGAAGGAAAACATTTTTGTAGTGCGTTTCCCAGGCAACAAAGACAA
This sequence comes from Eublepharis macularius, assembly GCF_028583425.1. NCBI lineage: Eukaryota > Metazoa > Chordata > Lepidosauria > Squamata > Eublepharidae > Eublepharis > Eublepharis macularius. Next base: position 69,081,135 of record NC_072802.1, on the reverse strand, counting down.
GCATGAACATATTTAGGGTGGGCGGGGGACAAATTAAGATTAGGGCCCCTTCTCCACGTACACGACAGTAGCCAGCCAGACATAATACACACAAAGACCAAGATTTGCTTAGGAGTAAATCTGTGTAGGAGCGAGCAGGAAACATTGAAAATAAATCCATTTTAGTAGCGTTTTTCAGTATTACACCAACACAGAACAGGGAAGGGAGGGGAACAAAGCTGTTTTTTAAAACAAAGACACAGTAAATATCTTCAAGAGTTCATAGAACTCCAAGCATAGGAGAGACCAAACACGGTTATGCCTTTGAGTGGAGTTTTTTTACAGGACTGGGTGACCAACATCAGCCGTGAAACTAAACCACAAGGACCTCAACAGTGTTTTCATGGCTAAACAATTGGGGAAAGCGGTAATAAGAGATAACAAACCGGACAAATAAAATGAAACAAGTCACTTGCTATTCAGCAGCATTAACAGTCACTATGTCTAAAAGAGCAGAGGCAACGGGAGAGGCGGGGTTGCCAGCTCGCTTTGACTCTCGAAAACTCACACTTTGGAAATCTAGTTGGACCCAGATCTAGTTCTGGGCTGGGGGATTCGGGGGTGAAGCCTGGAGAGGCGAGGGACCTCACTGAGGAATAATACCATAGAGGCCACCCTCCAAAGCAGCCATTTTCTCCAGGAGGAACTGATCTGGAGATCAGTTGTTAATTCCGGGAGATCTCCAGGGCCCACCTGGAGGTTGGCAACGCCAGGGGAAACAGGATGTCCCGGCCCCCGGGGGGGTAAGAAAAGCTCTCTCTACGCGCTGGTTTCCTAGGCGACAGAGGCTGTTTCCCCAAGGCGACTCACCCCCCACCCCGTTCTACCTCCTCCATCTCCCGGGCCATGCCCTGGAGTTGCTCCTCGTCCTCCAGCAGCTCGTTCAGTTGTTGCAGGCTCAGGCCCTCCAGCCGCTTCACGTCCACCGCCATGGCGGGACAAGGGGGAGTCCCGAGTGAGCGAGCCGCCACCGGCAGCCTCAACCTCCTTCTCTCTCTGCCGCCTCCCTCGGTCGACGGCTCCTGTGGCGGAGGCTGTTCCGGCCCCTCCCGCCGCCCTGGGCTCCCCACCGGAAGTGCCGCTCCGCTCTTCCAGGCTCCCTCCCTCCCTCCGAACTCCTCAGCAGAACTGAGGAGAATGGGGAGGAGGGAGGAGGACAGCGCCTCGGACGCCCCGCCCTTCGGCCCGCCCCGTCCTCAGCAGCGCCTCCTATCGGAGGCGGAGGGGGAGGAAAAGAGGCGGGAAACTCGTGAGGCGGCGCGCGCGGCCGCTGTGAGGAGGCGCGTTGAAAAAGCGCGGGAAGCTACCCGAGGAAAGCCCCGCAAAACAAACAGAGCGCCTTACGTTTTGCGCGTACAGAGATTTGGGGAGTGGAAACGGGGGAGGAATCTCAGCGGGGTATAATTCCCTAGAGTCCACCTTCCAAGACAGCCATTTTCTCCAAGGGAACTGTCGTCTGGAGATCATCCCGGGAGATCTCCAGGCACCACCTGGAGGTTGCAGCTCCAACACTCACACATATTTATACAGAAACATACGTGTCCACAGATGTATGTCTATTCAGTGTCTTATTGAATGCCATGCTTATGTATGTCTATTTAATGTCTTAAACATAAAATGATAAATACAACAAATTCCCAACGCAGGCTCCTGCTGAAGGCCAAATCCACTGGTAGCATCAAAGCTGCCCAGTCCAAGCCTCACCCAACCACAGAAGAGCAGCCTTGAGAAGTGTTAAGGGATTTCATATAGTCTTTTTCTGAGTTTGGTTCTTTCGAAGGGCGTTGTGGGATGCAAATATCCCATTTGCCCTTTTCCCTACTTTCATTTCACCATCACTCTCTAGAAATTGCAACTTAGGTAAAGATAGTGAGACAAAGTTGTGTTTTGAATTTATAACAGGACAAGGCTTGGAGTTGTTAGGACTTGCCAGCTCTCCTTTTATCACCTCAAAAACTGTACCTCTCTAGTTCAAGAAGTGCCAAAGAGGTGTTAAATGTCACCCCTAGTTTGTGTGACCTGGCCACTTTTTAGAAATGACTGAGTTTGTCTTTTGTAAACTGTCTTGCTCCTGTAAACATTTTTTTCTAATGAGTTTGTAAGAAGGTATAAAAATGGGTGCCTGCCTTGCTAGGTACGTACTCTGCTTGATTTGTCTGAAGTGCATCAGTTTGAGGTTTTTCTCCAGTAAACGTTTCTCTTCCTTTGCCAATATATCTGCCTTGGTTTGATTGAGGTCCAGAGTTCTGATTGGGGTTTCCCTCTATTAGGACACGGGTGAAAATCCCCTCACCAGAAGATTGTGTTCTCTCAGCAGCAAAGAGCCAAAGTGGCCCTTGAGCTCTTTTACCTGTGTGGGCCGGGTGGCCAAGTGATTGTAATGAAACCTTTGCAGCAACTGTGAAGGCACAGCACACAGCCCTCATTATGTAAGAACATCCCTAAAAATTGCCTTGGTGTAGGGTTGCCACCCTCCAGGTGGTCGCTGGAGGTCTCCTGGAATTACAACTGATCTCCAGGCCATAGAGATCAGGTCCCCTGGAGAAAATAGGTGCTTTGAAGGGTGGATTCTATGGAATTATACACTGCTGAGATTCCTCCCTTCCTAAACCCTGCCCTATTCATGTTCCACCCCCAAAATCTCCAGGAATTTCCCAACCTGGAGCTGGTAACCCTATTACATAGATATCAGATCATTTGGCATTGCTGCCTGCGCCCTGCTCTAGCTTTCTCAGCAGTTTCTTCCACTGGTGCCATCTTTAGACACATCTATGTGCCTTCTAATACAGGGTTGCCAACCTTCAGTGGGGTCTGGAGATTTCCTGGAATTACAAATTATCTTCAGATTAGGGAGATCAGGTCTCCTGGAGAAAATGGCTGCTACTTGGTGGTCTTGATGGCATTATTTTCTGCTGAGCCTTCCCCTCTCCAGGTTCCATTCCCAAATCCTAGCAATTCAGCAGCACAGAGGTGGCAACCAAAGAAGCAAGGTACTCATTTTCTGGTCTCAGGTCATTGCTCTCTAACCACTGATCTGAGCATCGTTCATGTGTCTGGGCCAGCAAGAATCTTGTACAATGGCTGTCTCCCTTCATGGACCATATCATGCTAACAAGCTTGCTGCATTGGTCAGGACCCTTTGGCCCCAGTAAATTTCCTTACTCCACACACTCACAGCCTTTGGCTCTGTTCAGAGAGATGAATAACTTTCTACATAGGAATATCTCCAAGGAAAAAACATTACCTGCTTTTCCCCAGAACGCTTTTGCTCCAGGCAAAAAGCGTTCTCCCTAATTACTCAGAAGTGGTTGAGTTTTAGGATTCCTCTGATGGAGTAACTGGCCGGCTTGCCACTGACGTTCAAGTTGCGTAAGAGTCCTACCTTTCTGTGCAGAGACTACTCATAACTCAGTTCTTGTTGGGTAAGAAGGACAATTAAAATGGAGGTAACATTAAGAAAGTTCAAGTGCTGTCTGATAGGCATTATATTTTGCTCTCTGACCTCAGTAGGTAATTTTCTACTGAGAGAAAATTTAAAATATGTCCTAGGGAAGCTCAATTTCCAGGCATTAATACATCATTTGGTCTTCCCATATCTTAATAAATGATCATCCAAGAAATCACTGTGTTGCCCAGTGCTGTAATATAGGCATGTTAATATCCGTCTTAAGAAAAACAACAGCATATAACAGAAAATGAGATCCAACACCACATTTTAATCTTGACATACTTCATATTTTTCGACTCTTGAAATTGGGAGGAATCCAAGGAAACAAACAAAAAAATGTTTTTGAGGAAACAAAAAAACACCCATCAGTGTTGAGTGAAGACAGCAATTTAAGTCTTGCGCTTTGAAAATGGTACAGCAAGATCCCTAGTGTAGCTATCAGGATAAAAAATGCTAGGATTTAACTACTGATTTTACTAACTCTACTAGTTCTGCTACCAATTATTTTTCATTTATCATATATCACACCCTTCTTTTGAAGAGTTTAGATAAGAATTTTTAGGCTGAAAAATTGTTTTAAAATACTAATCATAAACTCCCATGGATGAGGAAGTATTGAAAACAAATCTCTGTTAGGATACTTATCTATTTATATTAATATAGATTTTTGTGATATTTAATTTGGATAGTTTTGTTTCCTTTTTAAATGTCACCTTTAATTTTTTTTCAAAACCAAAAAGTAAGGGGTTAATGTAAATAAATAAATAGAATCCAAAACTTTGATATAATATATAGCTTCTTGGTGTCAATAATCTATCTATCATTGAATGTGACTCATAAATCCCACTGCTGTTAAACTCTAGCTGGATTGGGGTCAATATCTGCAAAACAAGATGCAGATCTTGTCGTCTAACAGATACAGATCAAGTGGTCTAATAGATCGGTTCATGTATTTGGCAGACAGGAGTGAACTGTATTGTTTACGAATGGGAGGTCTTGTTTTTTCACTTGCAAAGCTGCACTTCGCAGAACTTTATAGAAAAGGTTCAAGGACAAGGCCAGAGGGCGGCCTGAGCTACTGCACAGCAAATGGACAGGGTGGGGCTTAGTTGGCTTGGAATTATTCATGTAAACAGCATTATATGAGCACCCGCTTGCAGGATATAAACAATTGAACACCTGATAATTTTCAGGCAGGACTTCCTGGTTGGGTATCTAAGTTGAACGATCTCAGTTCTTACACAAAAAAAAATGGAAAGAGTCTAGAAATCAAAAACTGAACTCAAGGTAAATAGAGGAATTATTTTTCTTTAGGATAAAAGTGTTGGGACGGTGCATTATGTTTGTGGATAATGGGGAGGGGGCTGGCTGTTGCTGCTATTGGTTTTGTCCACTTTTTGGTGTTAAGGGTCTGATTTTAATATAATTCTAACTTGAATAATGTTAATACAATGCTAGCTTGAATAGCATTTCAAGCCATCTTGAGAGTCCAGTAGCACCTTTAAGACTAACCAACTTTATTGTAGCATAAGCTTTCAAGAGCCACAGCTCTCTTCATCAGATCTGACGAAGAGAGCTGTGGCTCTTGAAAGCTTATGCTATAATAAAGTTGGTTAGTCTCAAAGGTGCTACTGGACTCTACTATTTTGCTACTACAGACTAACACGGCTAACTCCTCTGGGTCTAAAACCATCTTGAGTCACTGTTATATATTGAGAAGCTAGATAATTAATAATTATGTTCAGTTATGTGCAGAAACGTGAAATCTGACCTCAGTGGCTACACACAAAGTCACACAGATGAAAACAAAACAAAAATATATTTTAAGTAGAGAAAAGCATTTTTAGAAGAAAGCAATATGTAGGAAGGGATGGAGAAAATGCAGACAGGGAAGGGGAAAGCTTTCCTCCCACTCTGTACTTTAGATTTCACTCCAACCCCACACTTCATAGGGAATTATAGCAGTTGATCCTGGCCAACTGCTAACATGTTTAGTTTAGTGCTCCGTCTGTGTGTGAACTGCCCAGAAGTTAATCGTATGGACATTATGTGTACAGACATCTCCCACCAAGAGTCTTTGTAATTCACAAGCCCTTCCTTCCCTCTACATTTGCCCCACTCCACTCATAATGAGGACAGGCATTTGGCTAGTTAGGCAGAATTGGTACTTGCCTACCTCTGAATTAGAAATGTCTAACTGATGAGACGTATGAATTATTTGTACATGTTTCCTCCGCCTATGGGCAAACACACACACACCCTTGACCTTGTATCCTTTAAAGGTTAACTTCAATGTGGTTCTTGGGTGTATCCATGTTCCATGAGTCATTGTCTGCTTGAACTGGAAAGTTCATAGGGAATGCAATTTGCAAGTCTAATCTATGGATTGATTTCACCTCTTCCAAGGTTGGTTACTATATTCACGCAGCTTGTTAAAACCACCTTGGAATCTATTTGCGTCCTTCCTAGTACAAACAGCTACTGTGCTTTTTTGGTTTGCATGCACACAACTGCTCCTGCTGTCCATATAAGATCTTTGGATGGAGCATGACTAAATCTTGAAGTGAAGATGAATAAATCTTGGGAGTGAATGTCCACGAGCCAAGCGGTGCGTTTGGAATGGCCCTCACTACATTTAGTATAAACTAACACAGAGAAAAAAACTATTTCATATTTGGACATGTTAAATGGCTGCCTGCTCTGATATTACCAGAACACTATTCCCCACAGCACTTTGGCAACTGTTTTCAAAAAATTATTATTTTTTAAACAAGGGCAATTAATGAATTAATAAATGCATCTATGGTACTAAAAAAACAGATAAGGTAGCTGGCTTGAAGCATGGCATGAGAGGCAAAGCTGAATACATTAACACACATGAAGCTGCCGTATACTGAATCCGTCCATTGGTCCATCAAGGTCAGTATTGTCTATTCAGGCTTGCAGCGCTTTTCCAGGGTCTCAGGCAAAGTTCTTTCACATCACCTCCCATGTTGTCTTTTCAATTAGAAATGCTGGCGATTGGACCTGGGACCTTTTGCATGCAAAGCAAAGGCTCTACTACTGAGAGCTAAGCTACAAGAGACGAATTACACGAGGAGGAGCACGTGAAGGGAGTCACAATGTCAGCTGGGAAGCGGAGTTTTAAAAGAGATTGGAAGGCTTTGTCAATTTCCCCTCTCTACAGAGCCAGAGAGATGCTCAGATGATTTGTTAATTTCCTCTTCGCCTCTTAGAAGGGGAGGTGAAACTGACAGAGCCTTCCAGAGGCAAAGAGGAAATTGACAAACCCTCCCAGGAGCCATCTCCCTGGCTCTGGCTCCTCCACTTGAAGCCAGTTGGGTGACCTTGGATCACTCACAGCTTCTAGGAGCTCTCTCAGCCCCACCCACCTCACAGGGTGATTATTGTGGTGGGGATAATAACGACAGAATAATGAGTGGGCATTAAGTTGTCCTGAAGAGCGGTATATAAATTGAATGTTATTATCTCCAAACAAAAAACAAGGCCTCAGGAATCATACATCACCCTCTCCCTCATTAATGTGCCCCAGAAGGCTGCATCGTGGCTGCCAAGTCCAGCACCACCACCAAGACCTTACAATTCCCCTGCAGCACAAGCCTTCAATAATCACAGCCCTCCCCATTCTCTTTGTCAGATGCATCTGACCCGCCAGATGCATCTGACAAAGAGAACTGTGGTCCTCAACTTGAATCTGAATTTCTGAATTTAATTAGGACTGGATTTGAACAGTACTTGGACGAGAGGCCTCCTGAGGATATCAGTGCAAGGTGCCCTCTCATGGTTTATATCCTTCTAGCAAAGGATGGTCAGGTAGCCCAAGAATAAGACCCAGAGACATGGGATCTTACAGTTACAAAGTGCTTTGGGAGATGTTTCTATATAGACTTCCTGTATGGAGAAACTCTGATCCTTTTTCCACTGCCTACTCAGGTGAGTCCTGTAAGGTGACACATGAAGTTGCCTTTTACAGAAACAGACCTTTGGTCTATTTCAGCAGGGCTTTTTTTTCTGGGAAAAGAGGTGGTGGAACTCAGGACTGCACAATGACGTCACTTTGGGTCATCTGGAACAAGGGGGGGAGTTTTTTAAAGATTAAATCGCCTTTGGCGAAAATGGTCACATAGCCGGTGGCCCCATCCCCTGATCTCCAGACAGAGGGGAATTTAGATTGTCCTCCACGCCGTGGCGCAGTGAGCAATCTAAACTCCCCGGTCTGGAGATCAGAGGGCGGGGCCACCGGCCATGTGACCATTTTCAAGAGGTGCTGGAACTCCGTTCCACCGCGTTCCCGCTGAAAAAAAGCCCTGTCAGAATGGTCTACTTAGACTTTTTTTACAGGGTCTCAGGCACAGGTATTTGACATCATGTACTGCCTGGTCCTTTGTAACCGAAGATTGAACTTGGACCTAATTTGTGTAAAGCAGAGGCTCTTCTGTGGAACCACAGCCCTTCCCATCAAACAGGGACACCTCCTGTGTTCTCAACTTGTAGAACTTGCTCCTAAGTAGAATTTGCTTGGCCTCTCCACACCTAAACTACTTTCAGTAATTGGAGGCCTTCTTATGCAGTGCTACAAAGGCTCAAAGGAGACCAGCAGGAGAAATTACTGTTGTTTAATTTAGTTAAATGTGTGCACGTTTTTAAAAAACTATTTATTTTGACATTTTATCAGATTTTAATGCTTTTAATTATTTTGGTTTTAGCACTTTATGTCATTTGGGCACTTTTAGGTGGATACAATAAACGTTTTAAAAGGGGGAAAAAATTAAATTACCACCTGAAAGGGAACCAGGTCTTTAAAAGCAAGCACAGTGCTAAAACTGACATGTGTGGCTGGTGTTTTGTAGAATATTCTGCAGCAGATATCAGCAACCAAACATGAATGCAGGGAAGTTTCCAGCTTATTGGTAACTGGTGAACCAGTGATAGGAAGCGCGATCCATCTGCAGCCAGTCACAGATTTTGAGATAATCAGCAGATGAAGACAGCCAGAGACTCAACAGCCTGGTGACTCCAGCCACACCAAAGCAGTGGTCCTTAGCTACTGAATGCACACTAAGGAATCAGCAATAAAAATCAAGTTCTGTTTCGTTATGTGAGTCACTGGAAAAGTCGCAATGCTTGACAGTAACCTCAAGTAACCAGTGTCAGAATAAAGCTTTTCAGTGCTCATTGCCAGAGACCCTCAAAGGGACCCCCTGAACCCAGAAGGCATGAGATATGCCTGAATTCTTTCACACTGCTGCTGCCCTTCTTGGAAACACTGTGTGCAAAGTGAAAATGGAAGCATGGTTGAACTGGAGGCTTGGTTTCCTGTCCCGGGAGCTCTCAGCCTCCAAAGTCAGACACAACTGTGTGGATAAATATAACCCAGAAAACAGCAAAGAGCCTCAGACTCCCAACACTAAAAGTGAGTGGCAGAGGTAGTCTTTTTATTCTGTAAAGATTTTGTAAAATTATCTCTCAATCATATATTTATGCGCTTTTTTAAAATATTGCAAACAACAAAATTTGCCAAAACAGAGCAGCATCAAAAATATCAGAAAGGAATGGAAAGGAGCTAAAGTGCTTAAGGTCATTTTAAAAAATGAGTGCAACTTGAGAGATGAGAACAAAAACCAGTAAGTCTTTTTTTTTTTTATAAAAAGCTCAGTTTTCAATTCATAGCCTGGAGTTAAGTAGTTATTTTTAAGCATGTTTATGGCAGCATGAATGCTCCCTCCCAAACGTTTACAGAAGAAGAAGAAGACGGGTTCATGTTAGGTGGCACAAAACGGAACTAGGATCAGATTCTGAGACCATGCTCTCAGAACTACTTTGCAACAACACAACAAACAGCAAACTAACTAAAGAGAACAATTCAGGCAACTGAGAGGTCATCTTCTGAGCAAACCTCACTGAAAGAAAAGGGAGTTGTGGGTGAAAACGGGATGCTCTTGTGCAACTTCCACTTCTTTAAGTAGGGCTTGTATAGGAGATGTTCCCGTCTCGGTTGTTTAACAGTTCACACCTGGATTTTAGGCATTAAAAAAAAAAAGAATCTTGTACCACTTCAAACTGAGTTCTGAAACTAGGATGACCTTGCTTGCGGTGAAGGAGGGTACTCTACTCAACTGACAATAAATAACTAAAACAAGTAATTTAATACATGCTTTGAACTGTTTAAGTTGCAATTAAAAACTGCTTCCCTTTTTAAGAGTGCCCATTTCTAAAATCAAAAGGCTAACAAAGATGCTTGTGGAAAGAGGTTTGGTGCCTCAAGGTTTGCGACTATTAAAGTAACTGTTGTGAGCCAGGGATGAAATCTATCAGGCACCTCCTCACCCAAGCTCCATTGTAACGGACGGAGGTTCTGCCGTGGTGCCTCATGGGTGACTGAGCACAAGTTTTTTTCAGAAAGGCATAGTGGCTCTGGATGCCCAATCCAAAAGGCTTGCAAGGCTTCTGTTTTGTTTTCTTTTTCAATGAACATGCATCCACCTTGTGAATATCACACACCACGTAAAGTTTCGTACTCTAAGCTAGATGTAGCCACCAGCTTTGCAAAATCTGGGTCACAGATGGTCAACATTTTGCACAAGTTGAGAGCCCTGCCGAAAGGATACATCAAAAGTATTTGAGGTGCAAATGAACATTCATGGAAGTAGAAAGGATGTCTACAGGCACTAGAGTGATCTCACAAAGCGACTACTGGTTTAGGCCACAGCTCAACACCAGTAGATCCTTACCAATCTACACAATACTTCAAAGGCTTATTCTTTTTTCCATATGATGCATGCGCCTAAAATCACGCCTGTTTATAAATAACAGCAAGTTTTGCATGCGTATTAGTAGGAGAAGAGAACTCAAGAACTGCTTTGGGAATTGCTGACCCGCTGGGTCTTTTTCTGGTCAGCAGGCTTGTGCCTGCAGGGAGCCGTGTGCCCAAGGAAATGTAGAGCTTAAGACTGAACATAGACCTCGTTTTACAGAAAATCCCTGGAGACCCTTTGCTCATAGAGTGGGATTCCGATCAAACTCCTGAGTGTTTTTACCTCCACGTTCTATTAATAGCATGACCTTTTAGTCCAAACTACAGACTCCTGACCCACATGTGCTATTACATCCGAAACTCCTCAGCCAGTCCAGTCTTTGGAGAACCCCTCCGGATGCCAGCCAAGCTGCCATCCAACTGACATCCATTCCCCGTGCTGGTTTCGTGGCCCAGAATCTGTCTTTGCACCAGCTTGCAATAAAGGCCCCCTTCTTCCATGAGCTGCTTGTGTGTCCCTTGCTGTACCACACGGCCCTTGTCGAGAACAATGATACTGTGTGCTTTCTCCACGGTGCTCAGTCTGTGGGCTATGACAAGTACTGTGTGGTTCTGGACATCTCCATAAATAGCCTGCTGAATCTATCAAGGAGAAGAGAGTTTAAAAAAAAAAGAAAACAAGCAAACATTTCAGTGTTAATTTTTTCATTCACTCTTCCAGCCAGACCCACTCCAGAAATCCAAAACAGGTAACAGTCATAACAAGATCAAAAATAAAAGTAAATTTCAAAACAACGTTGGAAGCAGCCAGTAGAGAATTCCAAATACTTCAGAAAGATGCAAACAAAAGAAATAAAAATGTTATTATATAAAAAAGGAAAGATGCAAACAAATGTCAGGGAAGAGAGAGTTCCTCATTCCTTGCTATCTCAGGCTGGCTCGTATTAAGCGAGTAGGTTCAGCGGGCTTTAACAGATAAGGCGAGGAAGAGGAAATTGAGGCAGTACTTCGGAACAACAGCAGATAAAAAGATCTCAGAAATATGTAAATAGGCTGAAACGGGGACACTGTGCAAATTTTAGCTGAATTCAAAATAGGAAGAGGGGAAAGAGAAAGCTATGCCCCTTTTCCAATTAATGTTTGGACATGGACTTTAATCTAGGCTGCCCATCTCCACACCCTGTCCTGCGTTCATCTCAGTATACTGGCTCACACGTTTCTACATTGATTTTTCACTTTGGAATTGCTTGGCCATTCCTCACCTGGGTCCAATAGTGCCAATTTACAGCAGGCAGAGCAACTGCATTGCATGCAGAGGGAACCAGTTTAATTCCTGTGTGTGTGTGTGTGTGTAAAGTGCTGTCAAATCATAGCCGACTCGACGGCACTTATGGCAACCCCTGGTGGGGTTTTCAGGGCAAGAGACTAACAGAGGTGGTTTGCCATTGCCTGCCTCTGCAACCCCGGTCTTTGTTAGAGGTCTCCCGCCCAATTACTAACCAAGGCCGATCCTGCTTAGCTTCTGAGATCTGACGAGATCAGGCTTGCCTGGGCTATCCAGGTCAGGGCATTTAATCCGGGTATCTCCAGTTTAAAAGACGTGACTTATTGGGGTGCTTGTGACCCAGGAGATGCTGCCAGTCCATCTTAATGGTTCTGGGCTAGACCACCCATGCTCTGTCTTGGTGCAAGGCAGTTGCTTGTAACTACATCACTGGCACCCTAACAGCACCCCGGAAGAACACCCCGTCGGCATTCCTGCTCACCGCATGCTCGCTCTCTGCATCCAGGGCACTTGTGGCTTCATCCAGGATCAGGATTGGTGGGTTTCGGATCAACGCTCTTGCAATAGCAACTCTCTGTTTCTGGCCACCGGAAAGTTGGGCTCCTTTTTCACCCGCTTCTGTTAGTTCAAAGGAAGGGAAAGAAGAAACGGTAACAAACGTAGTGTCTCGTGGGAGCTGAGCTGTGAATTGTGATCTCCCTATCTTTCACCTAGTTTTGCCACGAACTTTGTAGGGAGGGCTTAGGCAAGCCAATCTCTCTAAGCTTCGACAGTGCCCCTTAATCAGCAATATGTGGTCAACAATATTGACTCACTTCCTACACTGTTTATTAGGCAGTGACATCCAACCTGAGTGTGGATCTGCCACAAGAAGGATTCAAGCGTAGCATAAAATGTTAAGCCACTTTATTGACACTGCCCTGGGTTGCCCACCAGGCTGAGGAAAGCTTATGTGGCACTGATCCCTCTCCAACAAACGTCGGGATAGAGACATCATTACCCTGAGAAGAGAGGGAGAAAAGGATTCCCAGATGCAGCCCAGGCTACAGCTGACAAGTATTTGGGAATCCCCAAAGTGCCGTCCCATCTCTAGGCCATGAGGTAGTCCCTTCCTTCGGTACTTTGAGACCTGTGGAAGGTGAGAGAGATGACCAGGCTGGGGAATTCATAATATTGACTCCTGAGGCAACAACCAGTGGCCTGAAAATTTCTACTGTTTATTGTTTGTCTTTTCAGATTTTAAATTATGAAAAGACATAAAGACAAATCCCTGAAAGGGAGTACATAAATGCATGGAATAAGTAAATTTGTCCAGGCAGAGAGGGGGCAATGTTATCGGGCTGTCCAGCCATTGCAAGAAAGATTTTCCCTATCGAGGAAATCACACCTTCAGGTTAAATCCAGAAACACAAGACATAATCTGCGTCTTCAGTATTGAAAATGTAGGAAATCCCATTAAGGATTACTGGGAGAAGCAACATGAAGCAGTTTCAAAACTCACTACAGAATATGTCTACTCGTTTGAGGATTAGTAAGACTTGTGTCTTACTAATGGTTTTCAGTGGAGTTAACTCAGGTCTTAGTTTAAGAGGAGCCAAAGTCGCTCCCCCCAAAATAAGAAGTGATGTGGCCACAGAGATAATATACAAATCTGACGGCATCCAGGATTATGGACCTGCTTCTCTACTTTGCAAGTGGGTTCTCCAACACTGGCAGGGCTTTTTTTTCTGGGAAAAGAGGTGGTGGAACTCAGGACGACACAATGATGTCGCTTTGGCTCAGCTGGAACAAGGGGAGAGTTTTTTAAAGTTTCAATCACCCCTGGCAAAAATGGTCACATGGCCGGTGGCCCCGCCCCTTGCTCTCCAGACAGAGGGGAGTTTAGATTGCCCTCCGCGCCTCTGTCTGGAGATCAGGAGGCGGGGCCACCGGCCATGTGACCATTTTCAAGAGGTGCTGGAACTCGGTACCACCACATTCCAGCTGAAAAAAAGCCCTGAGCACTGGTAAGTGACAAACCTTGCCTGCGCTGCCGATGCCTCAAGAGAACAAAGTGAAGCAGATTTTTTCAGTACCTGTCTGGTAGCCGTCTTGCAATTCCGTGACAAATATGTGGGCATTGGCCTTCTGGGCAGCCTGAACCACCGACTCGTAAGGAACAGAAGCCAAACCGTAGGAGATATTTTCTGCAATGGATCGGGCAAACAGCACTGGCTCTTGGCTCACCAAGGAGATCTACAGAGAGAGAATCCACAGAACAGTCACAGCTTAATGATTAGCTATGCTGGCTCAAAGAAGCATCCGTTGTTCTTAACAGAGAGCTACTGGCATCAATTACATCATATCCTGTTTAATGCAGCCCTTTATGATCTTTTTTTTGCCAACTGGCATTACAGCTGCTGCACGGGACTTTCCCACCAATCCCAACTTCACAGTCACTGGCTAGCAGCTGTGTGGTTATTTCATATTTGAAATCAAGAAAAGATGCTAACTTCACATGACTCCTTTCTTCCCTCTCCCCACACAGAGCCAGAAGGAATTACCTAGGGCTCTAACATCTCCTAGCCCCCAAGCCCTAGAAATCTCATTCATTACATCTCTGGCTTCTGAGATTTCAGCCTGCATTTCAAGTGTCCCATGGCTGCAATTTGAGGCTAGAAACTTGCCTTTAGGGGGAAAAAAAAGGGATCAGAGGGTCAAGCCATGCCAAAGCATTCTGTGGCGAGGCTTCTTACACCAGCAGACTGTCTAGTTCATTATGACCCGTTCTGATGGCAAACAGATCTCCAGGGTCTTAGACAAACCTCATCACCTGTTCTTTGGGAGTCTTTAGCTGGAGCGGCCGGGGCCTGAATGTGGAACCTTCAGCGTGCAAAGCAGATGTCCTGCTTTTGAGCCACAGGACCTCCAACATTCAGAGCAGAAAGGCACAAACTGTTTAAATGAATATGCAGGGGACTTCATCAACCCTGATAGAAGAACATACGAAGCTGCCGAGTTAAACCGCAGGCCCATCTGCTCAGTGCTGCCTCCTTGGACTAGTGATGGCTCTTTTGAGGCCTTGGGCATAGAAAGGTCTTTCCCAGTATCCTCTTCCTAAGATTCTTTACATTAAAATTATGCCATGGCCTCTCCTGCAATCTCCAACCATCTTCCTCACTTAACAACATTCAATTTATGTATCGCCATTCAGGATGACTTAATACCCACTCAGAGTGGTTTACAAAGTATGTTATTATTATCTCCACAACAACAAACAGTCTGTGAGGTGGGTGGGGCTGAGAGAGCTCTGAGAGAGCTGTGACTGACTCAAGGTCACCCAGCTGGCTTCAAGTGGAGGAGTGGGGAATCAAACCCGGTTCTCCAGATTAGAGTCCTGCACTCTTAACCACTACACCAAGCTGGCTTGCAGTACCTGTTGAAATTCTCTCTTAATATGTGGATATTATTTATTTATTTACTTACTTAAATTTATAGTTCGCCCTCCCCAACCAGGTGGGCTCAGGGCGGATCACAACAATTTAAACATACTACACAATATATTTTTATATGTAGACAACTCTGGAATGACTGTGGGACGGGGACCAGGAAACAGCCATAATCCAATCCCACAGGAATCTGAACCTTGATCATGCCAAGCTGAGCCCAGTGCTCTAACCACTATACACTGTGGCTCTTCAGGGTACAGATAACATTATTATTTGATTTACTATCCTTTCATCGGGCCTGTAAGACATATGGGGGGCATATGGTGAAGTGAGCAGACTCCCCCCAATCAGCCTCCTGCCAGAAGGAGGATGTCGACCCCCTGGTCTGCACAACATCGAACAGCTTGCCACCCGCCCCACAGGTTTCGGATGTTGAGGGATTGTGCAGTGTGAATGCTGCTGTGTTTATTAGCTGGAATTGTTTTTAATTATTGTGCTATCTTGTTTTATATTCTTGATGTGATCTACTCTGAGCTTGTTTTACAGGGAGAGCGGAATATAAGTGCAATTAAATAAATAAATAAATATCTCAAGGGTACAATCCCCATTGAAATTAGTAGAAGCGCAAAAATAGGACCTGGCCTATTCTAGTTTCATTGTCTCTACACAGCTTCTAACTGCCCCCCAGCAGCCCACACATTTCAGCTTCTGGGACTAACTCTGACCCCAAGTCAAGCCAAGCCAAAAGGAATACACTTAGACGCAATTTAAAAATCTCATGAAATCTTAAGTCAGCCACCCCTCCGTTGCTTCCAAGACTTTGGCATGCAGGCAACGTCTGCTATCAAGCTTATCTTTGCAGTCACAAGGACTAGGAGCCTGCTTTGTTCTCTCACTAAAAATGAAAGCAAAGATTCCCGGTAGGTGGAATTTTGCACCCAACACCCTGCTTGGAGCTTCTCCATTACTGTGCGACTGACACAGCTGTGCCTGAGGGCAGTGAGCACCAGGATATGGTTACTGGCGACGCGTACCGCTGAGTGCAGATACTTGTGCTCATACATGTTAATGGGCTGCCCGTCCAGCAGGACTTGCCCATCTTGAAGAGGGTAGAAGTTCTCCAGAATGTTGACACATGAACTCTTCCCGCTGCCAGAAGGGCCCACAAGCGCCGTCACTTTCCCAGGATAGAGAGTGAAAGAGACATCCTGAAAAACATGAGTGTCAAAAAAATGTACTAGGAGTCCTAGCACAACAGAGAGTGTGTGCGTGCACACAATTCCCTCCCTTTGTATGTTACCTAAGCTACTCTTGTTGCATCAGTGCAGGGGCTTGCAAGCACACCTGCTTGGATGAGAGGGTCTGGCTCCTGCAGCACCTTACAATGTTAAGTCACAGCAGTGCCCTTAGAGAAGACAGCAGGCCCCTTAAGCCTTACAGTCCCACAAAGGATGAATGCAAAAAGCTTGTGATGGGGATGGGGAATGGCACAGGGCCACTGCGAGATTTCCTCAGTAAGTGGGGCTGCCCCATTTCCAAGGTGGGGGAGCAGGGCTTCAGGGAAATGGAAAGAAAAATTTGCCAAATAATGTTCTATGTGTAATTTGATGTCTATGAATTCTCATGCAAGCTGAACACCACCAGTTATAAGAACAGCTCACCATCTTTTGCCTATTTTATAACATTTTAATTAAATGCCTAAAAAGCAAAAGCACCGTCCCCTTCCTTTTAAGAACTGTGCCATATTTGGATGAGTCAGGAAGGGGAAGTCTGGAGCGCCATCTCTTTTGAGGTGCACCAGCCACCATGGATTTATTTCTTTAAAATTATTTTGGGCGCTAAAAATAAAACCTCATTCTTCAAATGAAATTGCCACATCACAAAGGCAAAAGACTGTTTTGTTTTTTTGGGGGGGAAATTATCCACTGGGCAAATGAATGTTTCGCGTGGGATCTGAATTTGGTACAATTTAATAGAGTAGAAAACAGTAAGAGTCCAGTAGCACCTTTAAGACTGACAAAAATTGTGGTAGGGTATGAGCTTTCGTGAGTCACAGCTCACTTCTTCAGATACCAAAGGGACATACCCCACCACAAATTTTGTTAGACTTATAGGAGCTACTGGACTCTTGCTCTTTTTTGCTGCCACAGTGAGAAGCATACCACGCTTTCAGGAAGTCATGATGGTAGCAGGAACCGTGTTTCCCAGGCCACCTAAATCGGAACAATGTTCCCATATGCACCTGAACGAGCTTACCTGGAGGACCTGGCTTGCTGGTCGGGTGCGGTAAGCAAAGGTGACATTCTTGAACTCCACTCTGCCTTCCAGTTGGCTGGGAGCCAACGTCCCGTTGTTGAGCATGGTTGGTTCGCGATCTATGAATTCAAACACTTTCTCCGCAGCTCCAACCCCCTGCATCAGCCCACTGTAGACGGAGCCAATGGACTTTAAAAAGAATAAGGGAAAGGATGTTAAAATTCTTGAAAAAAATTCTCGTTTGCAACAAATACCCACAAATGCAGCCAAATTTCACTGTCCAAAAACATATCCTTTAAAAAGATGCTTTGCAAATGTCAGACAGTAGCAAGTCAAACGGGATACACAAAAAGAGCCCTTCTGGATCTGATCAAAGGTCCATAGAGCCAACAAGATGCTCCCATAAGGCCCATAAAGAGGGGCATGCATGCCCAAGCCTTCCCCTGTTGTTATCCCCAACAAACTGGTATCTAGAGGTATACTGTCTCTGAACATGGGAGTTCCATTTAGCCAGAATGGCTAACATCTATTGATGGATGTCTACTTCATGAATTTGCCCAAACTGATTTAAAAATCTATCGACGCTTGTAACCATTCTTGTATCAGGAAGTTCCACAAGTTAATAATGGATTGCTTGAATACCCTTCAGGTTCAGAAAAGGAAATCTCAAGGGCTTACACAGCAAGGAAGATCTGGTCAAAGCTGAACATTACCCAAACTGCCTTTTGGGCCCCTCGGAACACCTTTGCCTGTGTATCCCTTCCCTTTCACTCAGTACTGAAGAGGAGGGTTTCCTCTGTACCTTCCAAGGGAAACTAATCGGGATGCAGAGCAAACCTTTATAGCAATAATAATAACTGCGCTTATATACCACTTTTCTAGACAGAGTAATGCCCCACTCAGAGCAGTTAACAAAGTTAGTGTTGTTATTATCCCCACAATACGGTTGGGGAGCTGGGGCTGAGAGGAGTGGCTTACCCAAGGCCACCTACTGAGCTCATGGCAGTAGTGGGATTCGAACCGGCAGAGTGCTGGTTCGCAACCCAACCACTTAACCACTATGCTACAGCAGCTTTGATGACTCTAGTGGAGCAGTGCCTAACTTCCCAAACTCCTTGTCTCTGGAAAGACAGCAGACTACTTCCTGGGGGGTCTCTCTATAGACACACTTATTTTCAATTTTAAAAAAGGTATTTCTGAAAGGCATAGAGTTCCCCCCATATAAAGTTATTAAGTATTCTGTTTTACTGATAGTATACCATTACAGACTGTACCGAGACAATTTTTAAACATTGCTCATTCACAAATTATTTTTAAAGGTAAGACATTTAACACACTGCTTAACAACACATAACAGAAATATCTGAGGCTTAAAAAACTGACTTGGAGCCCCTCTGCAAGTCAGGGAGATGTCAGCTCCAGGCCTGGACATTCTTCAAGCCTTTCTTAACGGAGAACAGAGAATTTGAGAGAACAGGAACTCAACTGAGATCTGATACTACAGTTTCTCACGGAATGCAGATGCTTGCGGATTGATGGCACTTGCCTCCATGCAGTCTCCCAAGACGAATTCATAAATAATGAAGGATATCAAGTTCCCGCTGGTCATCCGGTCAGAGATCACCAGGTGGCCTCCATAGTACAGGATGCTAACTTGCACGACAAGCAGCGTCAGCTGAAACCAGGCAGAGAGACATTCAAAACCCACAAACAGGAGCGAGGCTTTCCTGGGTGTGAGAATTTCCTTAAGATGGCAACAACATTTCCCACACTGAACAACAACAATACTGTGTCCAAGTTCTTAGCAAGCAACAAGCTGAAACAGGCAAGATATGGGGAACGGGCGTAGAGCTGGTTTGAACAGAAATGCTTGATGTGGGGCAGGGAAAATTAATTAATTATTGCAGCACTGTGATATAGAAAATGGACGCTGGGGACAAAGGCTTGACAGCTCATTTAATCTAATGGTTCTTAGAAAAACTATTCTCTAGAATTAGGGCCAAATTGTTAGTATTTTGATAGAAAAACATGCGGGGAATGTACACTGTTTGAGCTGTGACAGAAGCATGTTTGCTGCGTTATGCACAAGCATGCAACTCCTTATCCAAGATCAAAAGTCAGGCAAAGCAATAACTTGGCCTTGGGTTCAACCACACCATATGCAAGCCTTGATTATCCAGCATGCCTACTGAGGAATGAGGTACAGAGCTTCCACCTACCCCACTAGACCACACATAGTAGGTGTACGCCAAGGCCTCTTTTTTGTTGAGTTTGTAGACTTGCTGCAGTTTGTCCCGGTAGACGTTGGCCTCCACCTCCTCGTTGGCAAAGCTGCGGACGGTCTTCATGGCAGAAATGGTTTCCTCTGCAGTGTTGTTGGCTTTTGCTAGAGCACTCTGAACTTCCTTGGAGAGTTTCTGAATGGGGGGGGGCAAAAGAATGAGGAAGAGGAGAAGAACATCATAGGGAGGAAGGCTAGAGTAACCATGACATGGAATGATCCTATTTTGGTTTTTCCCAAGTCCTCTCCAACAATGTCTGGGAGACACCAATGAGTCCCAGCTACTGACCCCCCTCCATTTTTGTACTGTTATGCGATGTGCGAGTCTCAACAAGAGACCCAGAGGTATTACAATGACTGGAAAATTATTGTTTTGGATGCTATATTTTGGGAAGGGTGCTGGCGATGAATGGAGCCATGAAGAAGTTCAGGGACCAAAAAAGCAAGTCCTACATGAAAAGGAAGAAAGAAACAGGCATGCTGAGGTGAAGTGGCAAAGATGGTAAGAAAATAACAGTAGAGTAGGGGGGGAATATTGGCCGTTTTCAAACTTAAAAGGCTGTCACATTTACAACGATGTTCTTTCTTTGTATGAAGCACACCCCACTTTTTAGAATCACACTGGAAAGCAGCTTAGAAATAAAGCTTGAAATATTAAGATACAAATTCAAACAGCCCCAAAAGGCAATTAATGTTTGACAGTATCTACTGGGATGAGCTAAGGAGACGCAGGACTCGCTGAGAGACAGGCACAGAAAGACACACTGAGGGTTTCAGGGGCTATGAAGACACACCCAATGAAGCCCTGGTGATGTAGGCCAATATTATCCCCACATTGCAGACAGGGAAGAATGAAAGCCCCACAACAGAAGAACCTGCCTAAAGAGGTTGCAGAATCTTCTCCCCTGGAAAACAACGAGACTGGACAGGCATCTGCCAGGAATTGTTACGAGCATCAGAGCCTGCAACGGATGGTTTCCAAGCCAAATCTGCACTTTTGAGCAGTATCATCTCGCCCCCCTCTCCCACTGACAAGCAACAGACAAGAGCGGATGATGCAATCCACTCCTAGGTCAAAATGGTCTGGGGTGTGTGTGCAGTAACAGATTAGGCTAAGAAGATAAGTTGGATCCGCACTAACCAGATTTACCATTAAGGCCCTGAGTGAACTCCAACACGAGAGCCTCTTTCTAGCTTAATATATTGACTAATATATGTTTTAAAATGCCAGGGTGGGGGGATGGGCACAGAAGACTGCTTTTGCCTACTTGACCCGAGTGCTACACTGGTGCAGACACGCTGGGATAACTCCCAGTTTTCCTCTCTTTGCTGCTATGAATGCAAAGGCATTTTCGGCAGAAATGGAACCTCTGAGAATGGATCATTTTCTGTGCTTTCCCCTTGCACTTGGTACTTCAGCCTCTACTGCTGATGGCCTTTTTGCTTTTTTTTTTTTTTTTAAATGGTGGTTAACTGTATTGCCAGGGCTTTTTTCCAGCTGGAACGCGGTGGAACGGAGTTCCGGCACCTCTTGAAAATGGTCACATGGCCGGTGGCCCCGCCCCCTGATCTCCAGACAGAGGGGAGTTTAGATTGCTCTCCGCGCCATGCAATCTAAACTCCCCTCTGTCTGGAGATCAGGGGCGGGGCCACCGGCCATGTGACCATTTTCGCTGAGGGCGATTTAAACTTTAAAAAACTCCCCCCTTGTTCCATCGGACCCAAAGTGACGTCATTGTGCGGTCTTGAGTTCCACCACTGAGTTCCACCACCTCTTTTCCCAGAAAAAAAGCCCTGTGTATTGCTATTGCATAACGTTGCTATAGTGATATAGCTACGACCAGTTTTAAAATCCTTGACAAAAAGCCCAACTGTGGTGGAGGAGGAAAAATGGTGGGTGCAAGGGAAGATGTGAAAGAAATGGCACTGGATATGGGTGCCACACCTTCCCTTCCTCACTGTGACCGACCCCGCTTCTAGTATGATTTTTCAGGGAGGTTTGTACCAAAGCTGGTTTGGAAAAAGTCAGAGAGCTAGGGAAAAGCCAGAAGATGGATGGCTGCACAGTGATGTCAAGGAGGAAATTGCCGCAGTTTGCAGGGGTAGGTGGGTGGAAGACATGGAGCAACACCCCTGTGCGGAAGCAGCTAGGAACTAATAGTCCACGTGCAACCGTTCTGGCCCGTCAGTTGAAAGTTTGTCTTAGGACTGGATGGCCTCCCTGTATGCAGAATAACCAGGGGGTGGGGTGGGAAAGGAGAGAGTATGAAGAAGGTCAATGAAGCATGTGTATCCCACAGGCCTTGATTTAGCACAACCTGCCTCATTTCCCTTGAGTCCCATTCTCCGCCGGATTAAATCTAGCAATGTCGGAGAGCCAAGAAATTGCTACTGGCAGGAATCCAGGCATTCAGTGACTCAGCCCTTACAGAGCGTCTGTGTGCCTGTAGTATTGTGCAGGCCTGGCCTCCTGCCTCAGAAAAGCAATCAAGCCAGAAGAGCGCAAAGGACGTGGCAGAACAGGAAACATAGATTGGCTAACATCAGCCCCAGTGCATGATAAGAGTGTCCGACTTTGGGCTACGGCTTACACAGAGGTGAGTAATACAAATCCAGTTAGCTGATGAGGTATACACATGTCCCAACAGGTATTACAAGTTAAAGAGAGAGGGAAGGAAGTAGGGTGTGGAACTGCAAACATCACATCAAGAGAGAAATTTCAAAAGTATTCCAGGCTGGGTAGGAGTGGGGGGTGGGGTAGAAGAGAAATTGTAAATCCTCCATTATCACCTCCTGCTTAGCTGTTAAGAGTACTAGGAAATGGGGGCTGCATTCAATTGCTGCAGCCAACCCTGGGGCTAAAGGACTGCCCAACAAGATTAGCATGAACAGGTCACTTGGGTGTTATTCCCATGGTAAGTTAAATAACGAAAAGATAGAAAAGAGAGATCCAGCTCCAAAAATCTTACCTTATGTTTACCTTACAAAAAACTTACATTTCAACACTAATACATAACATTTATATAGTACATCTTGAGTGGTCATGCATCGCCCCACGTCATTTTATTTATTTATTTAACTGGATTTCTATTCCACCCTCCCTGCAAGCGGGCTCAGGGTGGATCACATTTAAAAACACAGTAACATAATTACATACAATCATTAAAAACATTATAAAAACTTGATAAAAAATTATAAAAAGCATTAAAAGCATTATAAAAATAATAAAATCTTGTAACAGTATTTTGTAACTGAGATCTTATTCTATTATAAATTGCTTTGGAGACAGTGGTATGTCAGAACGTTTCCACACGTCCTGGCATAGCACTAAACAAACGCAACGAGGGTGTCTTCCTGGCACGATTTCTGACATCATGGCGCCACGAAAACGAGATCGTGGCGTGATGACATCAGAAATTGCGCCAGGAAGATGCCCTCGTTGCATTTGTTTAGTGCTATGCCGAGATGTGTGGAAACAGCCGCTAACTATAGAATCTCTAGCAGAAATGACATTTGGGACCAGGGAATTCCTAGATCAGGGATTACATTAGCAGCCATTACTCTCCTCTTCTGTGGAGGGGAAAAGGAAAAGCAACAAGAAATGAACGGGAGCCAATGCACTTAATCTGGGTTGGGGATGAATCTGCCACAGAATGGAACAACTCTACAAGAAAAGCAGCAAAAATAACTTCTGAAGAATGGTCTCCTTTGGGGAAACAAACACAAAAGAAAAAAAGGTTGGGAGAGGTCCTAGTGGCAAAGAAAAAAACCCCAACATGTAAAGACCTCCAATAAATAATAGAAAATACGTGGTTCGAAAGGTAAAATTGTATGTGATAATACAAGGTGAATCTCATACTGTTGCAGATATAAGATTTTTTTGCTCTTGAGGAGGTATTATCTGACCCTGTTAAATTTACACCTATGGAACAGATGCTATTAAGACATGAAGCCTTTTGGATTCACACTCTTAAACACAATTATCTCCTATAGTATATTATATTAGTATAGTATATTAGTGACAAATTGGAATTATCAGTATTTGTATAAAAATAAGATGTAAGCCAGGCTTTTGAAAGCGTTGTAGCAATACCCTTTTAAGGTGGTGAATCAGCATATTTCTTGGACGGAGCAGCTGCAATTCATTAGTATTGAAACTCTTTATCTGCCGATAGAGCAGATCGCACTTTTAGAGCAAAAGCAAGCAGTATTTGGAAGAAGGCCTTTGTGATAAGATTTATCTGTTCAAGGTTGTTACATTTATTTTATGTTTAAATGCCTGCAATTGCTAAGTAATTTTATATTAGACTCCTACTATATAAAAAGGCAAGCCGTGTTGGTGATGACTCACTTTTTATTCCCTCACAGCTGCTCTTCCAAGTCTCCGCTTTGATCCAGCAACAAACAGCTGTTAATGTTCCCTGGCCCCAGGGAGGTCCGCCTAGCATCGAACAGAGCCAGGGCCTTTTTGGTACCTGGCTCCAACCTGGTGGCACTCTCTGTCTAAAGAGACCAGGGCCTAGCCAAATTTGCTATCCTTCTGCCGGGCCTGCAAGATGGATCTGTTCCGCCAGGCATACGGTTGATGCTGGCTGGACCTCCTCACTGGATGACTAGAGGTGCCTCCCTACTGGAAGCATTTACTGCCCAGCCTTGTTAAATACTTTTGGAGATGGTTGGGTGGTGGTTTTTGGAGAAGTCTGCTGCTGTATGTTTTTAAAATATTTATATGGTTTTATTGGTTTTAAAGCTATTTGTATTTTATATTATTATACCAGTTGTAATCCACCCTGAGCCTGCTGATGCGGGGAGGGCGGAATATAAATTCAATTAAATAAATAAATCTTCTTCTGATTTCTTGGGTGCAGACTCCCTTTTGGTTGATGTTATGAGATGATATTTGAGATTCATAAAATATCCCATAGGAACCACATATTTTTTATTGTTTATTGGAGTTCTCTACCTGTTGGTTTGTTTTTTTCTCTCCCTTTGGGGAAGACAGATCCTTTGAACCTCCTTGCCTAGAGAGGACTCCAGTTCCTTTAAGCCATTGGAGAGGGAAAGGTGATTCTTGGCTGCCTAACATCCTAGCTGCTCTAGCGTGCAAGGCTGCAGCCCTATCCCCAACGCTGAGTACAAGATCAAGTCAGTGGACCATTTGCAACGTCTCCCCCACTCCTCCAGAGATTTAAGAACAGCCCAACAGATCACATCTCTGTCTCAAGTCCTTCCTCTTCCACCAAAGTATTATGCTTTTTCGGTTTAGGGCCAGCTCCAGGAAATCCAAGAATTCGTTCTGAATACCGTGCGTGTCTTTTCATGAGCTATTATGGAAAGATCTGCCAGCTTTCCTAAATTCAGACAATAAAAAGCATTCAAGAAGGAGAATTTGAAGAGTCTGGGAAAATGAGGGCAGATTCCGAGAAGTGCTTGATGTAGTTTTTAGACAAGAGATGAGACAACATCATGGGAGTTTAGCATTAGACAGTCACATGCCTTAAAGGGGCTTCCAGCCACCAATGGAGCAAGAAGGGGGAAAGGAATACAAACTTGCAGGTAACCCTTGGTCTGGAAGCCAGACCTCCTTCACCTTTAACCATTCTCATTTAGTACTAACCGGTCCAATCTTGTGTCTCCCTCTTTTTCAAAGATACAATTTATGTCCAGTTTATCTAAAATGAAGGCAAATAGTAAGACCAGAAAAGATTTTTAGATGGTGCTACAATGGTCTATTCTCAGCCAACCGATGACAACCCAATAGATATTGTTGTTGACCATTTAAAGTTCACAGTAGGTATCGACAACAACTGAAGGTTCAGGAACCAAATCCAGCCACCCTTGGCCCCAGGGACTCCACCTCCTTCCCCCAACAGACAATGTTCCTCAGGCTCTTTCTCCAAACCTTATACAGAGGCAAACAACAACAATCATCATCCTCCAACATGATACATGCCCTCATGTGCCAACAATGTCCATTTGCTCTGTATGTTGGACAAACCAGCCAACCTCGGCGCAAAAGACTAAATGGACACAAATCTGACATTAAAAATGGCAACATCCAGAAACCAGTGGGAGAATACTTCAATCTATCAGGACAGCTCATCAAGGACTTAAAGGTCACCATAGTTCAACAGAAACCTTTCAAAAACAAAATCCAACGGGAAGCTGCTGAATTGGAATTCATATGTAAATTTGATTCAGTCAGACTTGGATTGAATAGAGACTATGAATGGTTATCTCATTACCAAAAGTAACTGCCTTCAGGGATTCTTTTCAGATTCTGCCATGGAGGGGAGGTGTCACACCCAGCCTGATTGTGCATTCCACCTCTTTCATGACTTCTTGTAACTTATTTACATTTACATGACTTTTACTCCCTGCACCTTCTCCCCTCTCCCCTCACCACTTATATATCTCTGGCCAGTTTCTTCATACCCTTCATGCATCTGACGAAGAGAGCTGTGGTTCTCAAAAGCTTATGCTACAATAAAGTTGGTTAGTCTTAAAGGTGCTACTGGACTCTTTACTATTTTGCTACTACAGACTAACACGGCAAACTCCTCTGGAACAATAATAGTAACATTTGATGTATATACTGCCCTTCAGGACTACTTAACACCCACTCAGAGCAGTTTACAAAGTAAGTTATTATTATCCCCACAACAATAATCACCCTGCAAGGTGGGTGGGGCTGAGAGAGCTCCTAGAAACTGTGACAGCCAAAAGGTCACCCATCTGGCTTCAAGTGGAGGAGTAGGGAATCAAACCCGGCTCGCCAGATTAGAGTGCCACGCTCTTAACCACTACACCAAACTGGCTCTCACACCAAACTGGCTCTCACACCACCACCACCAACAACAACATTCAATATACTGCCCTTCAGGACAATTTAACATCCACTCAGAGCGGTTTACAAAGTGTATTATTATTATCCTCATGACAATCACCCTGTGAGGTGGGTGGGGCTGAGAGAACTCTGGAAGAGCTGTGACTGATCCAAGGTTGCTCACCTGGCTTCAAGCAGAGGAGTGAGGAATCAAACCTGGTTCTCCAGATTAGAGTCCTGCTGCTCTTAACCACAACATCAGAAGGTTCCTACCCACATGAATAAGGACAGACAAGCTTTGCCAGAGACTTTTCTCCTTTGTCATAACACGCATTTTACAAAGCCACAGGGAAATTATAGTTAAGTAGTGGATATGATCAAAGGGCTCTGCAAATGCCTCTACTGCTGCTGACCCTGGGGAAGGTGCCCTTTGCCTGCATCTCTGCTCATGTGGAATGAGTCAGTGAGCAGAGCCAATCTTTCAGCTCTCATTTACATGAAATTAAAAATTAATTGTCAGCGAGGATTATGGGTACTTCTATGCCACCTCTAAACCCAGTGTCATTTAATGTACCTCCCGTATCCCTGTTAGCTATTCTAGATACAAGGGCACTAGTTTCCGTCAGGGAACAGGACAAGATTTTCTGTACATGTTCAGGGCCACCTTACTTCATCGCACGCCCTGCATGAAAACAAGCTCAGAGAGTAAGATCTGGGTACTAACCTTGTAGTATTTCCCATAAAGATCAGACATGAGCATGATGATAGGGAATCCCATGAAGGTCACCAGAGAGAGCTGCCAGGAGAGGCTGAACATGAAGACGATGACCCCCGTGGCCTTAACCATGTTGCGCAGGAAGATGTTAATGTTCTGTGACACCAGGTCGCTCACAATGGTGGTGTCAGAGGTCAGCCGTGAAATAATGTCGCCTGCAAGAGACTCATCTATTTAGAAAACTTGCTGGAGGCAGATCACAAAATAAAACATGATAAATTCATACAGCAGTTCAAAAATAATTAAAACCGATACACCATTAAAATTAATGTATCAAGCCAGAGTGTAAAAATAGCATACAACATTCAGCGGCCTGTAACAATCTACATAAAAACAGGCTAGAAAAAGACCATAAAAACCATTTTAAATCCCTCAGCCTAGAAAAAAGAAATGTTTTAGCCTGGCGACTAAAAGATAGTAAACTCCAGTGAGTCTCCAGGGGAAGAGCGTGTCAAAGGCAAGGTGCCTCCACAGAAAAAAACCCTGTTTTCTCTTCGTCACTTGCCTTGCCTCGGCAGGTGGGGGAGAGAGAAAGTAGGCCCCGCAAGGAGGATCTGAAGTGATGGGTTGGCAGTCCTTGAAGAATCCTGGCCCCAAGTACTTAAGGCCTTAAAAGGTATGAACCAGGATTTTGAATTGTGCCCAGAAACAATCAGCCGAATGGGAACAGAAGCAATGCTGGGGCCAACAGCCCTTCAACTTACTGGTGGGCCTTTTTAAAATTCCTAACCTGCATCCGAAGTGACGTGTCCTGGACTGGCATCATGTTGGACTTTTTGCAAGTGTCCTACGCTCAGTCATGAAAGAGTTAAACTGTTGTTCTGTTTGTTTAGTCAGATAGCTAGTTAGCATAGGACCACTTAGGCTTCGAGAGAAGTTCCCGCCACAGAAAGTGGGTGTCTTTAGTCTTAATGAGAGAATCTAGGATTGTCTATTGGATCAGCCAGTTTATTGGGGGGCAATAGTATAGCAACATATACTAAGGTCTTATTGCTCTTTGTTCAGTCTGCTACAGCTCACTACTACACTAGACCATGCAGTCTAAGCTTCTCTCTCTCTAGGACCTAGTTGAGACTATCAAGATGTAGTCAGAAACTGTCTGTTGTTTTTCCTACCAAATGTACCCTTTTTACCCTATTATGTAGTAAAGTATTTTTATAAAGCTAGAATCACAGAAGTCTGTCTACTTATTTCCATTGCGCTATTATCAAACTCTACAACTCTGCAAACTTATGTCTAATTGCTGTGCAACCACCAACACACCAAAACACCAACACCAACCACCAGCAATTTTAAGATCACCCACTGGACGCCCCCCACCTTCAGATTCAACGTAGGCAGCTACGAAGTCACCGCAGGGGTAGGAAGAAGTGCTTCTCTGTTGCCCAGACCCTGGTGAAAGGCCTACTGCAGTGCTATTTGTCAGGCACTTACTTTACTGACCTTTTGGCATCTGTACAGCACTTCTTTCTTATTCACCCAAGGCTTTGGCAGGTGGCGACTCTGCAGTGAGTGGATTTCTGTTGGCATAATCTAGGTGGACGGACTGATTTTGCTGGGTTGCGAGGAGGGATGCTTTTCTGTCCTGATTGCAATGGAGTGTTTTGAATTTGGCAGTAAGTCAACCTGGGAGGGCCAAAGGCTTGCTGGGGCCTTTTGGTCAGATGGAAGCTCGTTGCCAGAAACCTCAAGAGATGAGCCAGACCGCATAGCAGATTAAACCCTCTGCTTAAGCTCTTGGGCTAGGCTCCAAAGGGCTGCATGGCTAGCTCCATGTACCCGAGGGCAATCTGGAATGGTGTTTCTGGCACAGCGGCCTCTCGTCAGGCCACATAATAAAACCCTTTTAAACCAAAAGGGACTTTCAAAACCAGTTGACGACCTGGCAGGGGAGCCTGCTAGGCCAAGTCAACTTTCCCACAAGGCCGGACTACACCCCTTGGAGAACCTCAAGTACTCAACCAAGTTTTCCATTTTGCCTGCTGCAGCAGACTGGAACTACTACATACTGGGACAGGGCAAATACATCCACAGCTGCCCCCAAAGCCTCCTGCTTTACCCACTCTACTTTGCTGGCCCATGTGCCTGGAATTCTCTCCTATGGAGGACCACCTCTCTCTCTCTTATCAGCTATCTCTTCTGCAAAGCTCATGATTCCCATTTCGAAAGCAAGCCATGCTATGCAGAGAGGCATTTGCACATAATGCTTAAACAATTATTCACACTTCCAGGGTTTTTTAAGTGCTTCACAGGCATCATCTTGCTATAATCCTTACAATCACGTTGGAAGGTGGGCGACTGTTATGATTCCTGTATTGTAGATGGAGGTCTGAGGCTCAGCAGATAGTTTGCCAAAGACCACCTAGTGAGTTCGTGGAAGAGGCAAAATTCAAACTGGGGATGTAATGATTCATACCGCAGTCTTAGTCACTACACTAAACCAGCTCTCATATCCATCCTTGTATCCTTTGCTCTTTCCTGTGTCATCAAATGATCAAAATTAAGACTAAGTTTCCTCAGGGCAGAGAGGCTGTCTTTTTTGGTCCTGTTACTCTCTAGAGAGCTACAACAGAACATTACCATCATCATCATCATCTATTAGTTGTTTTAGGGGGGGAAACTTATGCATATGGAAAACATTTTTTCCTAACCTGCTTGGAAAATCTAAGGCTTCTAGTTCAATTTTTGATACTAGCCTTTCATGCAGGAATGGAGAAACAGTGTTTCCCAAATTCTAGAAAAAAGAACCTCCCTGAAATGGAGGATAAATTCACAGAATCAAGATGCTACAAGTTTTGTACATGATTGCAATTTTTTTTAATATTGTTCTCAAAAGTCATAAATTATATACATCTCAAAATGTTTTAGGAGCCACTGACAGTTTGGGGAGCAGAAACTATCTGGTGGCAGAGATTCTAAGAATCCTGTTCAATGGATTCCTTTGAGCCTAAGAGTTGCACCCTCCCTTTTCCATCTGTAAAACGAGAACAATGACGGAGTTCACAGGTTGCATAAGTCATAAAGTCAGTCCTAAACACAAGAGATATTGACAAACAATCGGCACTGACAATGTTGGAAAAGCCTGG
This sequence comes from Eublepharis macularius, assembly GCF_028583425.1. NCBI lineage: Eukaryota > Metazoa > Chordata > Lepidosauria > Squamata > Eublepharidae > Eublepharis > Eublepharis macularius. The sequence goes on along the minus strand of NC_072802.1, from coordinate 69,050,936 downwards.
AGGCCTCCAGCTGGAGAACACGTGTGTCCGAAAGAGAAGCCCACCTGTGAGGTTCTCATCAAAGAAACTCATTTCCTGTGAGACCAACGACCGGAAAAGGCTGTTGCGAAGCCGGATGTTCAGCCTGGCGAAGATGAGCGTAAAGACGCCACCTCGGATACCTGCGGCAAATGAGCTGATTGCAGATAAGAGATGTTATAGGACAGACAGACACCAACACATAAGCCCTCAGCCCTGTCCTATCAAGCAATACAAAACCAAGTGATGTTGTTAAGCCATCCACTTCAAACAGTTCAACAGCTTGGAGGTGCAGATTTCCTTGGCCTCTCTAGAAAGCAGGGATGCACAACAAGTAGCCCCTAGTCTGGATCTGTCCCCCTCTGTACGGTTTCACCAGGCCCCAGCTATCATTAAGTTTTAGCTAAGATACGGCCAAAAGTTTGCACACAAGCTACACAAGAAAAAAAAGAGTGCTCTGAAGTTGTAAAAAGGGCGAGATTTCTGCCCTTGAATGTTACCTTTCTGTCTTTGTATGCAATATACGCAAGCACTCATTTTTGTGTGTAGCATGCTGCCTGACAGATGCAAGGCGAGGCAACCTGGGTCAGATTGCCTTTCTAGTGGGTGCTGAGCAGCTGCCTCCATCTTTCCCCCCTCCCTTCCTCAAAAATCTATTCCACTTCAATTTGACTTCTATTCCCCAAATTTCTGTTTCTGATGCTGACCACCGATGGGAGTGCTTCAGAACCTGAAGTGTAGCTTCAGAAGAGGAAAACTCTGTAAGGGGAGGGCATTGGGGAAAGAAAGTTCTGAAAGATGGTTTATGCTCCTTTCTGGAGAGTCTCCTTCCTGTCGCCTGCTTACCGCAACACCTCAATTCCAGGAGCCATGACTTGCTTCAACCATTTAAACAACAACCTGTAACCAGTTCAGCTGTGGGCTTCCCCCTCCTCATTGGCCAGCCTGATCATCTGGATAGCTCCAGGCCTGACTAAGTGCCCTCTCTGCTAGACAGCACTAAGCCGATATGGGATCCTGGCCAATTGTACAGCCAAGTAAGCTGGTGATCCACCCATCCTCATCTTGTTGCTTGGAAAACAGAGAGGCCTCGAAAAGCACTGCCATCTACCTGTTCCTTTATCTGGAGCCCTTTTTGGACTGAAGGAGAAAAGCAAGGTATCTGTACTTTGATTTAAATGAATGCCCTTTAACTTCTATATTGTAATCATCAAAGGCAAACGCACACACAATCTTTATCAATGCCAACTTGTACCGTAGACTGAACTTTGAGAGCAGCACATATCAGTTCACACATTATAATACTAATCAGAATAACATTCATTTTATATACTGCCCTTCAGGACAACTTAACACTCACTCAGAGCGGTTTACAAAATATGTTATTATCCCCACAACAACAATCACCCTGAGAGAGGGGTGGGGTAGAAAGAACTCTGGAAGAGCTGTGATTGATCCAAGGTCAACCAGCTGGTTTCCAGTGGAGGAATGGGGAATCAAACCTGGCTCTCCAGATTAGAGCCCTGCCACTCTTAACCACTACACCAAACTGGTGAGAGTCTCAGGGATACAGCTGCATGTGTGTTATCAGCCCCAAGAGAGAATGCAGACAAAGTATGAGTTCAGAAAACCACATAACCCTTGCTCCAGAACCGTTTATACCAGAAAAGAGACTCTTTAAAAGTTTCCCAAGAAGCCTCTATACACCAGAGGGAGGAAGTTGAATTGCCTCTGGGATAGCCTCACATCACTTCAGGGCATATAACACTCTCTAAAAGGCAAAAGTAGTGAGCAGGTATCCTACCTGTGACGAGTTATATAGGAAGTACATCCTCCAGAGTAATTCTATCTTGGACATTATACAATATTTAAGCTGTTTCCCCATGTCTTAAAAATAGCACCCCACTCACAGAATGCTGGTGGCTTTTCTGCGCAATTTCTGACGTCACTGATTCCAAAATAGATGCAGGCAGTTTTGATTCCATTTTTTGTGGTGCCATGAAAATGGAATCATAACTGCCTCCAACTGTTTTGGAAACGGCGATGTCAGAAATTGCACAGAAAAGCCCCCAGCTTTCTGTGAGTGGGGCGCTATTTTTAAGTCTTGGGGAAATGGCTTTAGGCTCGACAAGGAAGTCTTCCAGCCCAGCTTTGATTCCAGGATCCGTACAAATATGCCAATCCTTCTAAGACGGCTACCTTCCTACGGCAAGAACAGCCATGATCACGACTGCGGTGGAAAACTGGTTCATGCTCTTCTTGATGACAATTCCATCAATGGCCCGACCCGTGAAGTATGGGAGGAATGTTTCTCCTGTTGTTGGCAAAAGGATAAATTTAAGATGAAAAAAGATATAAGGTTTAAAGCAATAATGTCTAAACACAGGGGCTCCCCGCCATGCTCCCAAACTCATTTGGTCATTCACAGTCCCCCCAATTCCTGGCCAACCCATCATCCAAATGGAAGAATCTGGGAAACGAGAAATGTTGATTGTGTAAACGGGTCACTTCAGCTGGAAGCTTGATAAACACCAGTAATGGACAGCCAGAAAACAATGATCCTTCTAACTCATTTAATTAATTTACTTTATTCATAGTCTGCGCCTTTCTCACTAAGACTCAAGGTGGATTACACAGCGTAACTCAATGGGACGTCCAATTTGAAACAGGATTAGGATATGAAAATTAAAACCAGGTAAAAGTTTGGAGCAAAGCTGAAACAAAGCGTAAGTATTAACAGGACATATTAAACAATGTATAAATGACGTAACAGGATAATAGATGCAATAACAGATAGCATGTACTACACACAGTAGCGTAGTCTGCAATCTCCTTCCCATTATTAAAGCATTTTTCCTGAATCGTTCCTTTATAATAAAGTGTTATGACCTTCATACAAATGCCACCCTCAATAATTTGGTTTTGCATTCATTATTTATTTATTTATTTTAGACTTCTATTCCGTCCTCCCTGGGAGCAGGCCCAGGGCGGATAGTTTGTGAAATGCCATGAAAGTAGGAGATTTCCTGACCCTATTAGGCAGACCATTCCATAACGTGGGGTTCGCAACATAGAATGCACGTGTATGGGCAGTTGTTGATTTGGCTCATTTGCAGAGTGGCACCTGCAGAAGGCCCTGCTAATATGGGCAAAGCTATTGTGGGGGAACATAGCAAGAAAGATGGTCCTGAAGATCTGAGGGCCCAAGGCCGTTAAGGGCTTTGTATGTGATAGCCAATACCTTGAATTGAGTCCAATAATAATGGCCAGACACTGGAGTGAATCTGAGAGTTGGAAGGGGTCAGGGCTTTTTTTCAGCTGGAACGCGGTGGAACGGAGTTCTGGCACCTCTTGAAAATGGTCACATGGCCAGTGGCCCCATCCCCGCAGCTGCGCGGAGGGCAATCTAAACCCCGCTCTGTCTGGAGATCAGGGGGTGGGGCCACTGGCCATGTGACCATTTTCACCGAGGGTGATTTAAACTTTAAAAAACTCACCCCTTGTTCCAGCAGACCCAAAGTGACATTATTGTGCAGTGCTGGGAGCATATGTGCACTTTGTGCGCACGCATGTGGTACCAGGGGCACCATCTCCTGCCAGGAGTTGCCCCCTGTGTTGGCAACCCACTGAGTTCCATTACCTCTTTCCCCAGAAAAAATCCCTGGAAGCGGTCTTATAGGTCATCTAGCCCAACTCTCGCTTCAATGCAGGAAATCCAAAGGCTGAGCATCCCTGAGAGATGGCTGCCTAGCCTCTGTGTGAAGACCTACAGCAAGAGGTATCGCCCCTCACTTTTCTCTTCCTCAGCTTAAACACACATCCTTTTCTTCAAGCTTCCCTTGTAGGACTTGTTTTCCAGAGCACCCCCCAACCATCTTCATTGTCCTCCTCTGAACCTATTCCAGGCTGTCTAGCTCTTTCTTAAAGTGCAGCACCTGATAACCCTTAAACTGTCAAATCCAAGACACTCACCTAAAGCAGCCACCAACAGGAAGAAAAAGGCTACCACGAGGACGTGAACATCGGGTTTGGTATAAGATAAAAGCTTATAAATTGTGGCTGCCGAGGCCTCCTCTTTCTTTGGCTGAGCACCATGAGAAGTGGGGTCCCCGACTTCCTCTGCTTCAGTCCGAGACTCTGAATTTATTCCCAGAGTCTCCCTGGAAGGTTTCACAGAAGAGAGCAACAGCCACAGAAAGAAAGTGGCTGCCAGAGACAGGTAGGTCCAAGCAAACAAACTCCAAAACCACGGGTTCTTGATGGTCTTTCTCACTTCCGCGTAGAGCAGCAGCTTGACCAGGGCGTAAATCCCTACTGCGAGGCAGACCAGCATGATAAAAGTCCGGGACACTTTCAGTCGCTTGGGGCCATAGTTGGTGTTTTTAGCCACACCAATGGCAGCACCCAAGAGCAAGCAACTCCGGTACAGGCAGGCTCCCCAGATGTCCAGCATGGAGTCAAAGATGTTAAAGTGCTTCAGGTCCTTGAGGATGCTGCTGGCACTGCGGCTGTGCTCGTACAGCAACGTGGTCACCGTCACATCTACACTGATGAAGGTCAGTGTGCCAGCCACAGCTTTCCAGGCACGCATTTTCAGCTTCTCTTGAAGTGAGGTAGAGCAGAAGAAATGGCAAAAGAAGGCACCAGGCAGGGAAGGAAGGAGGGCCTCTTAACCAAGGGCTGAAGCCAACATGTCAGCCCAGTCTGTCCTGAAAGGGAGAAGAGAATGTGAAAAAGAACTGTGGAACTCCTCCCCTCAGGGGTTGAGAGAGGTTCCATCTTTGAATGCCTTCTGGACTGGTATCGAAACCGTCCTTTTCCAGAGGGCCTTGTTTGATGCTGCCCTGAGGTTTTTAGGGTGGCTTTGCTGAAATGTGTTCTCTTCCTATAAACTGTTTTAATATGCTGATTGTTATCTATTATCTGCTATTATAAATTACCTTGGGAACTGTATTTGGCTAAAAGACATTTTAGAAACGCGCTAATGAACACATCCCACGCACACAAATATGTAAGAATGATATGACACCAAATTCTTCAGCAGCCAAGACTGAGTGTGGGAAGGGATGCCTTTGAATTGATCTTGAGGAAACATGATCCATTAGAAAGGCTTTTCACCTTCACAAATGCAGCTCCAGCGACTAGGGCAACAGCAGGCATAGACCTGCCATGTCCATACACTGGGAATCGGTTGGGATTTGATTGTCTGAAAGGGTCAAGCAAATCAGGGACTCCGCAGACAAAACTCCTTGTACACACCAGACCTGAGTTGGCCCTGCATGAGGTAAATGCCGCCGCCACAAGATGATAGCCCTGCGTCGCATGAGGCAGGCACGAGCTGTCGCTGCAGGCCAGAAACCCCCACCACACACAAGCACAAGATGGCAGCCCCCTTAGCCTGAGCCAGGTGGGCAGGAGCTGCTGCCAACCTGCCCCCCCACATTGTAGGTGGTGGGTCAAGGTTCATTTTTCAGGGCCATTTTGGCCTCCCTGTCTGCCCTGTTCCTGCCAGTAGAATGAAGTTGCCTAGACAGCAAGGGCAGGCACCCCTCACCCTTTTGCTGGAAGATGGCTGCAACTTCCCAAAGCAAGAAGGTTAGGAACACCAAAGTTAGCAGAACTTGGCCCTGTCAAGGGTCTTGTCTCTGAGCCTGCTTCTTCAGCAAGGGCTCCTTGAACAACAACAACATTTGATTTATATATTGCCCTTCAGGACGACTTAACACCCACTCAGAGCAGTTTATAAAGTATGTCATTATTATCCCCACAACAAACACCCTGTGAGGTGGGTGGGGCTGAGAGAGCTCTGAGAGAGCTGTGAGAAGTGGAGTAGGGAATCGAACCCGGTTCTCCAGATTAGAGTCCCATGCTCTTAATCACTACACCAAACTTAGCACACGTTTGCATTTTCACCACCACCAGCCTCTTTCTAAGACCACTCCTCACTACCTATTACTCATCCCATAATATGAGAGGGAAGAGAGATGACGCAAGCCTCTTAATGAAGGTTAGCTGGTCTGAGCCTGGTCAGTGTGGGATGAGACCCTCTTGGGGTGCCTCCACCCAGGCATGCAGCCTCAGCTCCACAATGGAAGGAAAGTGGGAGATAAATTTGATAAAATAACCCTCTGGCCAGCAGGCTCTGCATCGTTTCCACATGCACCCTCAGGAAGCTCGAAACTGAATAAGAATGTGGAAATCCCAAGAAGGCAACTAGTTTTTCTAGAAAAACGATTAGATTGCTAGGCCAAGGCCTACCACCCCAAAGAGGCCTCCGGGCCATTTTTCTTGTCACCTTTTTACCTCTAGATTGGCAACTAGGAAAGAAGGGGCAGGAGGGAGCCGTGGCACCTCACAGCTGGCCAAAGTGGGCCCAAGAACCTCTAGTTTCTGAACCCCCAAATTAACTACCTGACTGTCCATTACGGACATGAACCTATTTTCCATCCACAGTGAAAATCAACATTCCTGCCCGCTAGATCCCTGTCTTGCTTGTATAAACAACTCGCAAAAGCTTAGGGTCTGAATTGCTCCCCATTTATTGCTTTTAATCAGTCTTTTAAAAAGGAAATAAAACAAAAATAAAATCCTGAATGTCGGGCCTAAGTTACCTGAAACATCTCTTCACTTTCAGGTGGGTTGGGGGAGACAGAGAGAGACACTCTTAATGCCAGCTGTATGTAAAACCCACACTGGCTGTCAATTCACAACTGTCAATTCCCAAAATCATAGTAAGGAAATCCCAGGTGAGAAAAGACTTTTTCCCTTAAGGGCATCCTTGGCCGTTGCCAAGGAGATGGAATACTGGCCTCTCCTGAGCAGCTGTTATTTTAAACCCAGTAACTCCTGGTAGCCATTCAAGGGGAGAATGGGGGCAGCGTTTGTACTTGTGGTGGGGTCTCCACGTGCAGGATTACACCTTCTGCTTTGTCTTCTAGAACTTAATGGCACAAGAGGAAGGGAGAGCCAATGTGGTATAGCGGTTAGAGAGTTGGAATAGGATCTGGGAGACCCACGTTCGAATCTCCACCCTGCCATGGAAGCTCACCTTGGTCCTGGCACACACTCTAGGCTTAATTTACCTCATGGGGGCTTTGAGAGGATAAAATGGAAGAATGGAAAATGACATGAGCTGGTTTGGGTCCCCTACGAGGGAGAAAGGTGAGGTATAAATGATACTACAAACAAATGGGTTGTAACTCATGGGTCTCATGCTTGTGATGGTGAGACCTTGGATGTCCCCTTCGGCAATCGCTGAGGAAGGGGGGAAATGGTACACCTGCCCCAGCTCTCCCCAGTTAGCCCAGTGCCTCTTCACCAGTACTGCCTGTCAGCCTGACTCACCACTAGTCCCCAGCAATTAATCTGGAGTAAGTTCCACTCTCTGGAGTTCTACACTCATCATTATATCAAAGACTGAACTGGCCAGCCCTCAGGTGAATGAAAACAGCAAAGGGGGAAAAAGGCAATCTGTAGACAAGATAGAGGCCTCTGTTTATTCAGGAGCTTCCCTAAATATCCAGGGAAAATGCACATCTTTGTAAATTGAGCAAAAAACCCCACCTCTAACCCCTCATTGAGCATGCTGCAGAAAGCTCAGATTGTTGAAGAAGTGAGCTGTGACTCACAAAAGCTCATATCCTACCACAATTTTTGTTAGTCTTATAGGTGCTACTGGATTCTTGGGTCTTTTCTACAGATTGTTGAAAGTTAGTTAAAGGAGGTGGCAAGGGACGGGAATTTAGCCTGCTGGAGCCCCTGACCATTTTTAGAATACCAGAGTGGGAGAATTTGGGCAGGGGATTTCAATATTGTCTCACTGGTCTAGATTCCTCACAGGACCCCAGTGTGTAGTAACTAATATGGACTGGCCTTCCACTTTTCCTAGCATGATTGACTTTTCCAGAGCATCTTGTCTTCTCATGATGTGACCAAGGTACGATAGCCTCAGTTTTGTCATTTTAGCTTCTAGGGAGAATTCAGGCTTGATTTAATCTAGTACCCACTTATTTGTCTTTTTGGCTGTACATGGTATCCGCAAAACTCTCCTCCAGCACCATATAACACAAGTAATATGGACTGGAAAACGTGGGGGAAAGCAAGAATCTCGAAATTCAGCTTTTTACCACGCTCATATTCCAAAGTTTATTTACTAAGACTTTGCGCCAATGCAATAAAGTTTATGATCGTGATTCCAAAGACTTCATTGCTCACTATGCCCCAATTTCCTAAGCCCTTCTACTATTCATTTGGGGTTTTGTCTCTGAATGCAAAGACAGAACAGCTCTCCTGCTCCCATAGAAGGTTAAACTCTTAACAGAAACCTGCCGCTGTAAAACCATCTGTCTGTGCAGGTGATAGCACCACCTGCTGGCTAACTGCTGTCCTTGCTATGCCAAGTCTTGCAATACCAGATCCCACTAGAGACCTAGGACAGCAGTTTTCAATCTTTTCCACATCATGCAGTTTCTAACAGTAAAACACCACAGAGCACTCACAAATTCACTCCACCTTTTTGCAATAGATTTTCTGTAATTTGGCCAGCTGTACTTTGTGCTGCAGAATCCCTGCACACTGCAGAAAATTCTGGACTCACACCCTGGCCATACCCCCCTGCTACAAAACTCACTGGGTGACCTTCTCTGTGTGGTTGTGAGGAGAAAATAGGGGAGGGAGGGCTATTCTGGGCTCCTTGATAGAACAGTGGGGGAAAAACTGAACAGGCCACAATTCAGCTGGTGAAGCGTTTATCATTCTCAATGCTGAGAAAAGGTCTGTTTGTTTAAAGGCACAGAAACCTTATGGGCAAACAGCTGGCCCATTAAGGCACAGGAGAAGGTGTTTCTAAGGCCACCTCCCAACACGCCGTCAGCTTCCCTTCATACCCATTGGGCCTGTTAAAATCTTGGTAAATATTCAGCTAAACCAGCGCTCTAGAGGAATGTGCTAAGTCATCCAGTTTAAGAGAAAATCTTGTTGAGAAAAAAATTAGGAGAAAAAATTTTCCCCCAGCAAAATATTGCAATGAAGCTCAATTAATCCATCAGCTCCGTTTCCAACACAGATGATAAAGTAACTTCACTCATGTAACTCTAGCGAGTAATTAAATTTGGCCTGAATTGTATATGGCACTACTTAATTGTGCGGGGGGTGGGGGGGATAAAAACATTAGCTGGGAGGGTCACATAATATAGACCCCTTGGTTGGCGGAGACACCTACAGTACTGCAAACTGGCTGTTGAGCTGCAACATGACAGATGCTTTGCAATATATGCAAAACATCAAAAGAAGTTCTACACTTGGGGCTGAACTGTAAAAATTGATCCAGAACAAACCCGTTCTTCCTAATCGCTAACTCTGTTAAGAGGCTCAGGATTCTTTTGGACCCAGCACTTACTGGAGAAACAAGAACAAGAGTCCAGTAGCACCTATAAGACTAACAAAATTTGTGGTAGAATATGAGCTTTCATGAGTTACAGTTCACTGACTCACAGAAGCTCATACCCTCACACAAATTTTGTTGGTCTTAGAGGTGCTACTGGACTCTTGCTCTTTTCTGCTGCTACAGAGACTAATATGGCGACCCGTCTTGGAGAAACAAGATAATTCAGCAACAAAAACACTTTCTACCATCTTTATTTAGCCCAGAAGACGGCTCCCCACCTTGACTGTGTCCATCTGGCCATGAGGATCCATGCCACAGTGGTCCTGATACTAGACTGTTATAATGCACTCTGCATGGGTCTGCCCTTGAAGTCAGCTTGGAAATCCCAATTAGTACAGAACATCTCAGTTCTTATCAGGAGCTAGCTGGAGCATGCATATGATATTACACCCATTTTGCAGTTACTCCGCTGACTGCCCATCAGTGACTGGATTCAATTCAAGGAACTGGTGATCACCTTCAAAGCCCTTCAGGGCCTTGGACCCTCATATCTACAGGAACGCCTCTCCCTCTATGCTCTGTCACAACAGCTTCTCTCAACTGAGCGTGGCCTTCTGCAGATGCCACCCTGAAAATGGGTAAGATCGGTGGTGGCCCCCGCCTTGTGGCACACACAGCCTGATGGAGTTAGGAAGGCTCCCACACGCCTGTCATTTGGCAGATTGCGTGAACCAGAATTGTTCGAATTCCATTTTCTGTATTATGTATCATACAGTCTGACATTTTTTTTTGCATTGTAATTCTAAATTTTGACTTATTTGTTGGATGTCGCACGCTGCATGATTACGTTGTTTTATAGCAAGTGACCTGCTTTGAGTCTTAGTAAGAAGCCAGGCAATACGTAAAATCAATAAACAATCCCCAACTCCTGCGAGCTGGCTATAATGACTTACCGGGGGGGGGGGGGAATGCATTATGTGTGCTATACTATGTTTTTAATATAATGTAATTGCTACCATTGTTTTTATCTATTAGTGTATATTATTATGCTGTGTTCTGTTCTGAGCTCGCTTGCGAGAGAGCAGACTAAAAATCTAATAAAATAAATATATTTGCATATGATTAGAGACACCCCCCCCCCCCACATTCCAGGGTTTCCGTTCACTTACTCAGACCTTAAACATCTCGCTTTGTCCTGAAAGCCACTCTGTGAGGTGGGCTCAGCTGAGAAGCAGCCATTGGCCCACTTTCAAGTGGGTAGCCCTGTGGGTTTGTAGTAGAAGAGCTCCCTTCATTAGAACTTGGTGACAACCGCTCCCTCTTTGACAGCTGTTTTAATTATGATGTCTGGATTGTTTCTGATGAAGAGAGCTTTGACTCTCGAAAGCACCTACCCTGGAAATCTTGTTGGTCTTTAAGATGCTCTTTGCTCCAAGTGACTGAATGAGCATCGCAGCATTTGAACTCAAGGCCCTCCCTGTCCAACCCTCTACCCCCAAGGCGATTAGCGGGTTCAGAGGTTCAAGTGCGGGCGGCTCCATTGAAGAAGCCCTGACGCAAGTTGCCTTTGAGTTGCATCTCCGAACAGAAAGGAGGATGGAGCGGCTGATATCTGGTTGCAAGAGACTGGAAAGAGCAGCTCGCATCTGCGTCAAGAGGCGCAGCGAAGGAAATGCAATTCCTGTTTGTATTTGATGGAAGTGGTGGTGGGGGGGAGACGGTCACGATCCGAGCGAGTTCTTTTGCGCAGGCAGCTTCAGCGAGCAGGGAGACGGAGCCCAGTCCACCCCGCAAACGCTGGGGCACATGAAGCCAGAAGGGGGGGGACATCAAGACCACGACCACCCCCACCCCCGCATGCACCACTGCAATACCGCCGCGCGTGTCTCACCTGCAAACCGGAACAGGGAGCCGCCAGCTCATCTTCTCCTTAACCAGCAAAGCCGGCCGGCGGCTGGAAAGCCTCCCCGGGACAAGGTCGGAAGTGGGCGGGGCGCTCCCAGCGTGCATCATCAGGCCACGCCCCTCCCGCCTCTGCTGCGGGGGACCTTGCCCGTTGCAAACCCGGGGTCATCTCGTGGCATCTTGGAGACGCACAACCTTTCTTTACAGCTTAAGATCTGGAGAGTTTTGATTGGAGTGATTCCTTGGAGACGCCCACGAGACGGCTGCTCCCTCCCTCTGGGATTGCCCATTGGCCCCTCTAAACGGGGCTGGGGGTGGGCAGGAAAAAGGCAGGCGCGAAGAAAAAAGGGAAATCCAGTTCATGCCTCATAGAGGACCAACCCAAATTATACAACGTATGTGCAAGCTTTTGCGTTGTCCAGTTTTTTCATCAGGCTGCTTATTAAAAGGCAGGGGGACACCACATATCTCTGGGCCCTGGTTGGTGCATAGGACGCATAGGTGACTTTCAGGGGGCACAGTCCGGTGCCAGCTAGCAACACCCTTTGCCCACTTAAGTCAGCTAAGCTAAGTCCCAAATATGCCCCCTTTGTTTTTAACATGCAGCCTGATGAAGAGTTCTGTAGAACTCAAAAGCTTACGCAATATATCGTGTTCTTTGGGTAGCTCTTAATAAAAGGTATTGTGATTATTTTGGTTTTGAATTTTGCTATGAACCAGCATGGCTACCGACTTTTTGGCTAACAAAGGGAGCAATATTATTATTATTATTTTTAAAAAGCCAAACAGCATCACCAAGGCAGGCAGAATTAAGTCCACACCCTCTTATCTGAGAGCAAGTCCTATTGAGTAGAATGGGAATTACTTACAAATAAAAATGCATAGGATGGGACTAGCCATTGTATGCATGCTTACTATAAGGCATGAGCCTCGTTTACACACAGTGAGCCGTTGCTCCATGCTTAGAGTCCAGTCCTTTCAAGTCTAGCACCAGGCAAGTCCCTTTACTCCCTGGCTCCAAGCTGAATGCCTTACCTACATTTTGTCCCCGATGCACAGAAATCGAAACACAATTCTCACTGGCCTTCTAACTTTTATGCTGCAAATGGCCCTTCCGACATTTTCTATATGACGGCCTGCCTGATTCAGCTGCTGTGTGCGCGTGCACGTATGCCATCAGGCTGCTATCGACTTATGGCAACCTCAGGAAGGGGCTTTCAAGGCAAATGAGAAGCAGAGGTGGCTTGCTATTGCCTGACTCTGCGCAGTCTTTCTTGGCGTCCCCCGTCCAAGTACTGACCTTGCTTAGCTTCCAAGATCTGATGAGACTGGGCTATATCCAGGGCTTTTTTTCTGGGAAAAGAGGTGGTGGAACTCAGGACTGCACAATGACATCACTTTGGGTCAGCTGGAACAAGGGGGGAGTTGTTTAAAGTTTAAATCGCCTGCAGCGAAATTGGTCACATGGCCGGTGGCCCTGCCCCCTGATCTCCAGACAGAGGGGAGTTTAGATTGCCCTCCGTGCCGCATGGTGGTGCAGAGGGCAACCTAAACTCACCTCTGTCTGAAGATCAGGGGGCGGGGCCACCGGCCATGTGACCATTTTTAAGAGGTGCCAGAACTCCGTTCCTCCGCGTTCTCGCTGAAAAAAAGCCCTGCTTATGAAACATCTGGTTCCTCTCTTGCTGAAATCGTCTCCTTCTCCCCTTCTGTTTGAGTCTAGCAGTGCCCAACCTAACTGAAAGGGACTCAGGTTTTACACTAAGTTAAAACAAGAAAATAATCACATCGAGTGGGCGATCAGGATAATCGTTTTAAGGGGAATGTCCTTACTTGGTTTTTAACCCAACCAGTCTTCGAAGGGACAAGAGTCAGGGAAACAACCTTTAGCCACCTTTTGTCCAAGCATGAGTTAGCTTTTTAAAATCAAAGCCACTGGAAGTAGCTTCTACTCAGCTCTCAGTTCCTGTTTGACCAAAGAGGACACTGGAATGTTGCCACGGCTCTGCAGAATTAGGAAAATTCACTCCAGGATAACCGTTCTACCCAAAGCGAATGAGAGGCTTTTTCTCAGAACTGGAGCCGAGGTCTGACCAAGTGGCTGATTTTGCTTGATGTCAGAAATTAGGAAGCCACAAACCAGAGAGAGTTGCTTGGGCCAAAAGGTTTTTATTAGGCTACTCTTTACATGTTCACACAGACATATTCAGATATGGAGCTACACTCCATTCACTCCACAGAAGCTGAAGGGTTGCCAGTCTCCAGGTGGTGGCTGGAGATCTCCCAGAATTACAACTGATCTCCAGCCGACAAGAGGTCAGTTCCCCTGGAATAAATGGCGGATTTGAAGGTTGCACTATATGGCATTATACCCAGCGGAGGCTCCTCCCTTCCCCAAACCCCACCCTCTCCAGACTCCACCCCCAAAATCTCCAGGAATTTCCCAACCTAGAGCTGGCAACCCTAGACACCAGTGACCCAGAGGGTAGGCGGAGTGATCTCACACTAGTATACTAACTTCCACAGTCTCTGCAAGTTACTCTCTGGTTGCACAGTGATTTCACACTGCTTAGCAGCACGTGCAGCCTCACACTTTGGACCGGGCAATCTCACACTGCCAGCCAAAGGCAGGCTTTAAAAGGGGATGGAGCACATTTATGGAGGACAGGCCTATGAATGGCCTCCTGCACAATGACTAATAGTGCAATCCTAAGAAGAGATACTCCAGTCTAAGCCCATTGAAATCAACGGGCTTAGACTGGAGTAACTCTTCTTAGAATTGCACTGTAAATGGAACCTTCGCATCCAAAGCTGAAGACCGGTGCTGGAGGAAAACCACAGGGGAAGACCTGGGCCTCTGAGACCTGCTTGAAGGCCCCCTGGGGGTCACCCAGTTGGTCATTGTGTGAAACAGGAGGCCGGACCAGATGAGTGGCTGATCTGATCCAGCAGGGCTCTTCTTAAGTCAGTGCACAGCTGGTTGAAGGGATTGTTGCATCTGGAATCACTTAGAATTAGCCCCCATCATACACACAGCCTTCCCATCCCATTGAGTGGGGCTTGGTCCCATTCACAGCCATAATCCCAATTCCCCCCACGGCATGTATACGCTATTCATCATTGCGTGTCGCAGGAAAGGTTGCGGCGCAAAACCTTTAATTGTTTGATGCTATTGTTAGCTGCCTTCAGTAAGGTGCGGGTTTTTTTGAGAGGCAGAATAGAAATGTTCTAAATAAGAAAAGATGTGGTTGGGATGCAGCTGGTTTTAAAGAAACATTCCTGCCACCATCACATATAGCAACGAACGTGGCTAAAGTATTTCTCAGACTCCCATTATATGCGGCTGGTGACCCACTGCTTAAAACAGCCCCTGGAGGAAAAAGCCACATTGCTTGAAACACACGATAGTTAACACGTGCAGCTCAGCCTGCTTCTTTGCTTCACAAAGAGAAAAAAAAGTCCCAGTACTTTGAACATTACAGTGTATATTTCAATATTCTTTCTAGCACCAGATGTGGCAGGCACCATATTTCAAAGCAATCCTTTGGGATAGGCAGGATTAAAATTATGGACCAAGAACACATGAGTTTACAACACGTTTCTGTTATGAAAATCAAGCATACACATATTGGTGCATAATAGTAAAGAGTCCAGTAGCACCTTTAAGACTAACCAACTTTATTGATCATTGCAATCGTCAGATGCATCTGATGAAGGGAGCTGTGGTTCTCGAAAGCTGACGATGCATCTGATGAAGAGAGCTGTGGTTCTTGAAAGCTTATGCTACAATAAAGTGGGTTAGTCTTAAAGGTGCTACTGGACTCTCTACTATTTTGCAACTACAGACTAACACGGCTACCTCCTCTGGATCTATGATATTGGCGTATGTGATTTTTAACTGTGCTAGGCAGGGCAGAGGCACAAGCCTTCCAAGGCACCAAAGTCTGCTCAGTCCATCTGCCCTCTCCTCCCTTGGAGGATGATTGGGGTATTAAAATGGCCCACAAGCAGGTAGCCCCGTGGTCCCCAAAGCACCGGTAGCTCAAGAAAAACCACAAGTGGACTTCTCTCGGTTCAGCTCTTTGCCAGCAGCTCTCCAAGGTCCTGGCCAGCCAGCCAGGACTTTTCCAGGCCCATTAAAGGGCCAGTCTGCCTCTCCCCCCATTTTCCAATTGATGAAACCTTCATCCCACAGTGTCCCCTTCAACACTAGAAAAGTCCTTTTCAGTTAAAACCAAAATTCTTAAAATGCTGAATTCTGTGCTGATGACCAATTTCTGGCACTTGCCTAGGGAAGATCAGGAATTCAGTCACACACTGAGTTATGGGGTGTGTGTTATGTGCCATCATCGCCTGTGACCTACGAAAACCCTATGAATGAAAGACCTCCAGAACGTCCGATCATTAACAGACTTGCTCAGATCCTGCAAACTGGAGGACGTGGCTTCTTTCATTGAGTCCAGCCATCTCGTTTCAGGTCTTCCTCTTTTCCTACTACTTTCCTCTTTCCCTAGCATTATTGACTTTTTCAGGGAGTCTTGTCTTCTCATGATGTGACCAAAGTACAATAGCCTCAGTTTTGACATTTTAGCTTCTAGGGAGGATTCAGGCTTGATTTGATCTAATATCCACTTATGTATGGAGTTATGGAGCTAGATTATGAATAAGTCCATTTCCCTGATAGGAATCTGAAGACTGAGAAATCAAGATGTGCCTCCATGCAGCCATTCAGTCAATATGGGATTTGAACTTGAGGTTCCAAGGTAAAAATCCAACACAACCCGGTGCTGTGAAGAGGAGGTTTGTGACGGTTCGAATATTCATGCACCACCCTGCCACTGTGGCCCTTACTCAGCACAGAGTCTGCTGTATATTTGACAGTCTTAAGCACACTCCTGAGCTTCTTTGTTAAATGCCATATTCATGTATATTCGAAAAAGTGCCATTATGTTAGGGCCAGTTTCTCTTTCAGACCGCTTTCTTTGCACCGGATATGCTCTGCTCAGGGGGCAAGACTGTCTCGATCTGAAAAGAGACAAACTGGTTTTTCTTTAGTTTTTTCAGTGCCTGATCTTCACTGCTGCCGAATACCCCATCCTCCATTTTGAAAGCCAGAGATGAGAGGCCCCTCATTTTCCGCTTGATGCTTTTCCTTTCCTGTTTGTATGAGGCGGACATATTGGTAATCACCTGTGAAGGACACAGAGGGCTGACGTTTATTTCTTCTGTTGAGAGAATTATCCCACCCTAACCTGAGCCATTTCTCCACAGCTTACCTTGTTCCGGAAAACTGTGAAATCTCACGAGAAGATGCTGTTATCGCGTCTTCTCACGCAATAACAGCGTCTTCTCATGTGATTTCGTGCGATAACATTGTCTTCTCGTGCGATTTCGTGTGATCGTCTTCTCGAGCGATTTCGTGTGATAACATCATCTTCTCGCACGATTTCGTGTGATAACATCATCTTCTCACGTGATTTCGTGCGAGATTTTGCTGTTTTCCGGAACAAGGTAAACCGTGTGGAAACGGCCCTGATGGCGCAAGGCAACTAGCAACAGGCTGGGTTTTAAAAAAATCCATTCTTCTCCTCCTCCAAGAGGCTCAACACACACAGGGCCACCCTATTTTATGTCCCTAGATCCCAGTGAGGTAGGTTATGTGGAGATAGAGACTTCCTTCGGGTTGCCCAGTAAGCTGCATGCCTGAATAGGGATTTGAACTCAGATCTTCTCAGTCCATCCACCCAGCTATCTGCACCACATTGGCAGACGGAATCCCATTCTTTAAGCAGGCATAAAAAATAATTAAACAAAACAAAGCAGCAAAAATGAGGGACAGGGAGAGATGAGAATTTAAAAGCTCGCTTTTAGAAGTATCAAAGAATATTTATAATAGAAATAAAAAGCTTAGCGGCAGAGCCAGTTTCCTGCCAAAAGATGCCCCATGTAACATCTGCAGTGAGACTCAGAGAAGTAGTATTCTCTGCGGTATGTCTCCGGAGTGATGGTGTCAAGATCTGTGGTCCATCTCCCTGGGGATGGTGCGCATACCCACCCGTGTCTCCAAAAGGCACTTCTGGCCAGGAAAAGGCGTGAATCCTGCACGTGCATCATCATCACGCAAGACAATCCCCATGTGGATGTGAACTGTTTCCCAGCAGACATGCTTATGATCAGGATGCGTGAATTCTGGCCAGGAATTGTCACGCAGCCCCGAGACCAACCATCCAAAAGAGGTCCCTCACGTTGCAACAGCCAGTGTTGCCTCTGAGGCGGGGGGGTCCAAGGGCTACCTTTTGGCATCCACGAAAGCTGGGGGATTCAGAGAGAAAAGGCCACACTCACAATCTCTTTCACTGCATTCTGCTGCTCCCGGACAGCAGCTGTGAAGGATGGGAGAGCACTGGCTCTCAAGGGACTGGTGCCCAGCTCTTTTGCATCCCTGACGTGCTCAGCCTAGGAAGAGAGAAACAGGCAGGCAGGCAGGGAGAGAGCGAGACACACACACACCAAGGCTGAAAACTAGTTTCACCGTAAAGAGTCAAGTAGCACCTTTAAGATGCATCATCAGCTTTCGAGAACCACAGCTCTCTTCGCCAGATGCATCGTCAGCTTTTGAGAACCACAGCTCTCTTTGTCAGATGCATCGTCAGCTTTTGAGAACCACAGCTCTCTTCGTCAGATGCATCATCAGCTTTCCAGAACCACAGCTCTCTTCATCAGATGCATCATCAGCTTTCCAAAACCACAGCTCTCTTCGTCAGATGTATCGTCAGCTTTCGAGAGCCACAGCTCTCTTTGTCAGATGCATCATCAGCTTTTGAGGGCCACAGCTCTCTTCGTCAGATGCATCATCAGCTTTCGAGAGCCACAGCTCTCTTTGTCAGATGCATCGTCAGCTTTTGAGAACCACAGCTCTCTTCGTCAGATGCATCATCAGCTTTCCAGAACCACAGCTCTCTTCGTCAGATGCATCGTCAGCTTTCGAGAACCACAGCTCTCTTTGTCAGATGCATCTGCATCTGACGAAGAGAGCTATGGCTCTCAAAAGCTTATGCTACAATAAAGTTGGTTCGTCTTAAAGGTGCTACTGGACTCTTTACTATTTTGCTACTACAGACTAGCACGGCTAACTCCTCTGGATCTAGTTTCACTGTGTAATCCTAACAGTGAAATCCTAAGCAGAGATACTCCGGCCTAAGCCCATTGATTTCAATGGGCTTAAGACTGGAGTAACTCTGCTTAGGATTTCACTGTAAGAACACTGTCCGAGGAGAAAGGCCAATGAAAGATGCCTGAGCAGAATTCTAAATACACGTGCTTGGAATGCCACTGCCGGTCTCTCACATATGCACACATGTGCTGTGGCTGGGGCTGCACCTTCAATGCTGCAATTTTATTCTGAGAAGCAGTTCAACACTATCGCGACTTGGGAGGTTGAATCAGAGACAGGAAACTAGGGGAAAGTTAATGCTCTGCAAACTCTCAGGTTCTGGGTTGTGAGAAGAAGCAAAAAGGGAAAGGTAGGCCTTGCCTGGCAACTTTCCCCAGGATCCCGCTAGCTTCTGCAACATCATTTCACTGTTCCTTTAAAGAGCTCAGGGTGGTGTCCAAGGCTCTTCCCTTCCCTCCTCATTTATCCTCATAACAACCCTGTGAGGATGGTTTGGCTGACAGAGAACGACTGTCTCAAGGTCTCTCTGTGAGCTTCACAGCAGAGTTGGGATTCAAACCCAGATCTCCTTCTAGTCATCACTATACCGGCTCTTTGAGCTGGCAGCTGAGATGGACATCTTTTCTTGGGCCAGAGGCTGGCACCCAAAGATTCTGCCTTCTTTAATCTCTCCCAGTCAGTTCTGTGCATCAGAGGAAACAAGAGACGTTCTGTTTAAAGGCTCATCTGTCTACTTAGGACTAGAGGTGGGCACGAACTGAGATACGAACCAAAGTTCGTCACAAGCTAGGCTGTTTTTTGGTTCGTGAACCGGCAGTTTGTTGGAGGACGTTTCTGACAAACTGTGATGAACCGTGACGATTTTTAGGCCAGTTTGTCTGGTTCGTTTTTCGACTTGTCACTGCAGACAGCCTGGCGCCAATTGATCCGTTTCCTAGGCAATGGTGGGGGATGGGCTTTCTGCAGACCTTCTGCTGCCCCGGAAGTGACGTATTCATGAACCAAACAAACCAGTCCGCAAACCAGGCAATTTCATGCCGGTTCATGGTTCATGAAACACGACGAACCACGAACAGCAATGAACTGCCATTTTTCTGGTTCGTGCCCACCTCTACTTAGGATACTTATTTGCTGCCGCTCCACTTCTGTCATTGCTCAAAGCACCTCGTGCCATAATAACAATTCAGTAACAAAAATTCAAGTTAAAAACAATCTATAAAGGACAAATAACTATGCACCCCCATAACAGCATTGGTGACCCTTATAAGGTGGGATATAAATGTAAAATAAATAAAACAAAAAGTAACTCATGGTCTGAAACCAGGGCAGATGTTTAGAGTAAAAAGGCCTTCCAAAATAAAAATATTTTCAGCAGCTGCATCACAGGTGCTCCAAAGGAAGTCCCAAAGGTGGTTATGTTACCCCCCGCCCCTTCATTTTTCTATACTGTGCTCTTCTGGGATCTACTTTCAAAGACATTACCTCAGAGGACAGGCAGACATATCTGTTGTAGAGGAGGAAGAAAGGAGTGTACTTGGTAACAGAACTGACAGACGTGCGGAAGTCAAAGAGAAGAGGATCGAGAGACTCGTCCCAGTCGCTTGGCTTCTCGTTTACAACGTTGCAGATGGAGGATTTCAACAGTTCGTTGGTCCGACTGTCCAGGCCTGTGCAGCTGGATGGATCAGCTGGGGTCAGAATTTGGGAGATGTTCCATCGCTCAGACAAAAGTCGGATTGCCTGCAAAGCAAACGAGGCTTTTGACAGCAAATGCAAATTACTTAAGGCCTTGGCTATGCACACCCAAATTTATTTGTGCATGCACCTAGTGAGATCCAATTGTGCAAAGAGACAAATATTGGCCCTTTGCACAGTTCATTCGGCTCCTGTAAGCTCTTGAGAGGAAACTTGCTGAGAGCACTTGAGGCCAGAAGGAGACAATGGCTGCTTCCACACACGTTGGATAATCCACTTTCAATACTCTTTAGTGAACATTTGGAACTGCTTTTCCATGTGTGGAACAAAAAATCCACTTCTAAAGGACTGCGAAAGTGCATTGAAAGTGCATTATTCAATGTGTGTGGAAATGGCCCTTCCCACGGTCATCAGCTGCTGGGGCTCTGGTATGATGTAAAGGTCTACTCTGCCCCTCTCTGGCTTCCAAGGGTTTCTTGGCCATGGCTCACGTTATTATGCAAGTCTGCAAAGCCAGACGGGAGTAGAAATTTGCTTACAACACAGAAGCCTAGATTTCCTGGCTACCAAAATCTGCATCACATGTTATATTCTGTGCTTGCATGTTGTGACCACACATATGACACACACACAGCAGTCGATTTACAGCATCCCTGGTGACTCTGAGCATCTTCTTGCTCCTGGATTTTGGATGGATTGAAATGATGGGACTCCCTTCCCCCAAGACAACATTCCTCTTACAGAAGAGATTGGATCTAAATGGCAGAAGATACGTGGTTCTAGCCTACCATGTGTGGAGTTTGCTTGGTGATTTTATGTGCTTCATTGACTTTTTAAATTATTAGAGTTTTCTGTATCACCTTGAATGCCTGGCTGAAATAGACTGCTGACTTAAAAGTATTCTAAATAAAAGAAGTGCAAGGTTACAAAACTTGTCCTTCTTTGCTTACTTTAGCAGAATGAACAACTTGGGTTTCTTGGCTAGAGAAGAGAGAGACTGCGCAGTGCAAGACCCTGAGCTCACAACACAGGCCCCCAACCTACCTCTTCACAGAAGTCCCAACTCAAACTGCAGAAGATATTCTTGGACGCTCCAAACCTGGTTAATGTAAAGACGTAACACGTGATTAGTCCCCATACTGTGCCACTACTAGCCCTCCTACACTGTGCCAAATCCAGCTGAGTGGAGGACCTCAAAGGGCCTCCAGGCTGCAGCTGTGAGGGAGGGGAAGCAAGAAGGCAGGGGGACAGGCCTACTCCGTGCCTGAATCCATCTCAACTCAGAACTCCCTCCCAGAGGATCGTTTCAGATTGGATTTTAACTGTCATCGTGTCGTGGACCAGCCCAGCAGAGCAGAGAGAGGCACAGAGGACTCTTCTGAGGAAAAGGCAGCTGGCGAACCTGACCCAGATCCACAGCCAGTGGCAGGGGCACTGCAGGAGGAGGCAGTCTCTGAAGGATCAGACGCAGACCCCCAGCCAGGTCCCAGCACATCGGTCCCTCAGCTTCCCAGTCCTGGGCCAGGCACCAGCCAGCTCTCCCCCCTTGTCACCAGAGCCTCGGGAGCATCGTCAGAGGAGGGCAAGGAGAGCCCTCCAAGCCAGAAGGCGCAGTGCCAGGCTAGCAGCACAGCACCGGCCTTCTGGGAGGCAAAGATGAAATTAACAAACCCTCTGAGGAGCGATCTCTGTCGGCTGTGTCTTTTTAAACTACACTTCCCAGCTAACATTGCGGCTCCCTAAACCTGAGCATCCCTGTGTAAGATGTCTTGTGTAAAGAGACTCTCAGAATTCAGACGCATTTTCTTATCAGGTAAGTGTGCTTAGGCTCGTAGCCAGGGAGAAACTCTTCTTCAGTAAGCATGTGGAGATCAACTTGATGTGACAAAGTTCTCATGTCCGCCACAGGGACACCACCAAGATTTTAAAATGATTTAAAAATGCCAAGAGGCCCTGATCCTGATTGGGTCTGCACTGTGGCAGGCTGAAGTGCTCTTGTCCCCCCCCCCCTCCCCATACTGTTTCAAGTTCTGAAACACCGCAGGGGTGGTGGGTGGCCGTTTTGGCACTTGAAAAGGTACACATAGGAGGGACGACAAGAGTGCCTCAGTCCCCCACACTACAGGCCCCTCACGGCATTTTACAATCACTTTACAATGGTGGCAGCATCCCCTGTTGTGGACACGAGGAAGCTGTTATGTCCAGTTTGGCCCTTTAAACAGTGCAATCTTATGCAGTGTTACCCCAGTCTAAACCCCTCTGAAATCAATCACCTTAGACTGGAATAACTCTACACAGGATTGAACCAAGAACCACTTAATGCATATTAGGTCTTGTTTTTTTTTAAATTCAGTAGACACTGGTGGACAACAGAAGGTCCAACAGAAAGAAGGGAGCAAAAAAAAAATCACCCCACCTTTTTGCTAAAGGAGCTGTCAAGCAGAGCTTCCTAAAAACAAATTTCCCATCTTTTCGCCAAAGGCCCAGCAGAAGAGAAACATTAATAACATAAATTGTTAACAATGGCAGCTGCTTCTCCTTTGCAAGATGCCCTAGGAAGGGCTTGCTTTCTAACCGTGAAGGGGCAGGGGAGGAAGACGGGTTTAGCTTTTCCTGCCAGCTGCTTCTCTACTCCAAACTTTTCCAGACCCTGTTTGCCAGGGGAAGACAGAATCAGATGCTGGTGGAGAAACGTGGCAGAGGAACTTCGCAATGGTGAAAGGGTTGCTAGGCTGTCAGGACACACGACTGCTATTAGCCCTTCTGCTCTGAAGAGACAGGAGCTTGAAGAATAAGAGCCAAACCTGTGGGATTGCAGGATTCACCTTAAGAAGCACTTCTGATTCTCATGGATGAGAGAGACATGCTGAGCACCTGTGGTGTGAGCAAGAAGCCAAGGTGCCTGGACCAGCAGCATGCAGCCCAAGGCCTAATCTAGGGCGGGGAAGCAGGAGAATCCCTCTGCTTGATCCCAGAAAGCGAGACAAACAGTGCAATCTTAAGCAGAGTTGCTCCAGTCTAAGCCCACTGTTTTCAATAGTTCTGCGCTGGAGTAACTCTGCAGAGGATTGCACTATAAATCTAGGCAGAATCTTGCTCTCAGCAGCAGCCTGGAGGGAATCAGGAGCAGGAGAGAGCCAAAGCCACAGAGTGCACAAAAATACACCACACCCACCCCTGCCCTCTTGTGGACCCCACCCCCCTTTACTGGCCAACCTATTGGTCTTTGGCTACCAGAATGCTCTGCAACCTACTTGTTTAGAACCTGAACAAAACTGAAGTTGGCATAGACGACCACACCTGTAAAAGACGGAGGCCAGGCCCTTGGCCACCGAGGGAACATCTCTCTTCTGTAGAGGGATGGCCTCGACCCACTTGGTGTAGTAATCCGTTATGGCAAGGATGTGCGTGTTGCCCCGGCTGGACTCCGGGAAAGGGCCTAGCAACATCAAATCCAAAACGGAACAGTCAGTTGTCATGACGACACCACAGGGGACAGGGAGGGAAGCAGGGTGGCTACTGTGGAGAGAGGCGAGACCGAGACCGAGATTAGTGGCTCAGACCACAGCCCTTGTGGAGCTCCCCCGACCGCCAGGTCTTGCCAAAGCATCACCTTTTGTTTGGGTTTGGATCGGTTTCTTAATAATTTTCTGACTGGATCAGTTTAGTGACGTATCTGTGTACGCTTGCCTTTCTCTCTCTCCATTTCCCCATTTTTTCTTGCTGATTGATTAATATATGTATACCCCACATTTTTCTTTAGAGGGGACTCAGAGTAGCATAATCTATTCTTCCTTCCTCCATTTCAACCTCAGAATATGCTTGCAAGGTAGGTTGGGAGGAGAGCGAATGATTGGCCCGAGGTCCTTCTGCGAACTTAATGGTGGAGGGGAATAATAAGAATAGGAATGAGAATAACTTGTTGCTTATATACTGCTCTTCTGGACAGATTAGTGCCACAGACAGGTTTACAAAGTCAATGTCATTATTATCCCCACAAACAGACACCCTGTGAGGTAGGTAGGGCTGAGAGAGTTCTGAGAGGGCTGTGACTGACCCAAGGTCACCCAGCTGGCTTCAAGTGGAGGAGTGGGGAATCAAACCCGGTTCTCCAGATTAGAGTCCTGCCGCTCTTAACCATGACACCAAACAGAACTTGAGTGTATCCAGATCCTTGCCAGACACTGTAACTACGACGTGGTGCTGGCTCTGAGTATGACTAGATTCTCTGTGAGTACATTAGGTGCTCCAGAACTGCATGACATTGAGAAGGACAGTAAGAAAGCTAGTTCATCTGGGAGGAGGGGTCCCCTCGCAGTTCCCTTTTTCTTGTGTTGGGGGCAGCACAGCAATAGGAGAAAAAGGCCTCCCCCCCATCCATAACAGAGGGTGGCCTGGCACATAGAAGGGGCACAGCAGGTCTTTTCCTACCCAGGGTTTCTGCAGTATTTAGCCCCATCCACTTCTCATCTATCAGTTTGATGTAGTGGTTAAGAGTGTGGGACTCTAATCTGGAGAA
The DNA here is from genome assembly GCF_028583425.1 of Eublepharis macularius. Lineage (NCBI taxonomy): Eukaryota > Metazoa > Chordata > Lepidosauria > Squamata > Eublepharidae > Eublepharis > Eublepharis macularius. Next base: position 69,026,240 of record NC_072802.1, on the reverse strand, counting down.
ACTGGTTTGCTTCCCCGCTCCTCCACTTGAAGCCAGCTGGGTGACCTTGGGATTGTCACAGCTCTTTCAGAGCTCTCTCAGCCCCACCCACCTCACAGGGTGATTGTAGTGGGGATAATAATGGCATACTTTGTAAACTGCTCTGAGTGGGCATTAAGTTGTCCTGAAGGGTGGTATATAAATCAAATTTTGTTGTTGTTATCGTCGTTGTCGTCAGCATCATCATCATCAAGATCTGCATAATTGCTATATATTTATTTAAAACATTTCTATACTTCCTTTTCACCCAAATAGGGTCCCCAAGGCACAAACATCAAAACATTTTAAACATTAAAGCAGCATTTAAAACATTTAAACAATTCAATAAAATCATACAAGCATACAAAGGGGAGGAAGGCCAATAAGTTGGTGAGAGAACGCCAAATAGAACAAAAAAGTCTTCAACTACTGGGGATGGAAGGCAGTGATAGAGAGAAAAGTCCAGTAGCACCTTAAAGACTAACCAACTTTATTGTAGCATAAGCTTTCGAGAACCACAGCTCTCCTCGTCAAATCCACTGTAGCATAAGCTTTCGAGAATCGCAGCTCTCCTCATCAAATGAATCTGATGATGTATCTGACGAAGAGAGCTGTGGTTCTCGAAAGCTTATGCTACAATAAAGTTGGTTAGTCTTAAAGGTGCTACTGGACTTTTTACTATTTTGCAACTACAGACTAACACGGCTAACTCCTCTGGATCAATAATAGAGATGTGAAAAGCACCACTTCCCTAGCACCACCAGCACTTTCTGGGATGCATCCGACCATCACCAGGACATACCATAGACATCCAGTCCCAGCACTTCCCAAGGGGATTCCACTTTGACAGGCCGGACTTTCTTCGACAGACTCTTGCTATGCTCTGCATTTTGGCAGGTTTCACACATCTTGATCTGGGGGAAGAGAAATCAGGAAACAGGCCTTAAAGCGGTGATGCACTGTGCCCAACCAGGCAGCCAAGGGGCACCAGCCACAGCACTGGCGCCATGCTGACACCAGACCACCAACAAATTTAGCTGTTTAAAAATTGCAAGAAGGGCCTATCCTGACGGGGCTTGCGGTATGGTGGAAACATGTGATCTTGTGTCCCCCTCCCGCTCCATATGCCTTTTTGAGTGCTGAAACAGTTGTGCGGGGCTGATTTGGCACTTGAAGAAGTGGGAGGGGAGCGTTAACGAATTTTAGGCCCCATTTCATAAAATCCTGTTTGGAGCACATATTCAAAGCGAACAGCTCACGAAACATGTAAACAGGAAAGCCTTGCTCTAAGTGTCAAAATCCTAAGCAAAGTATAAACATTTTTCTTGTTTTATTTATTCTAATTAGTTAAGTAAGATCTCAACCTTGTATGAATTCTTTCCTTAAGAGAATGTCAGATATATAGCTCCAGCTTCTCAAATGTTTGTATAATTCATTTGTCACTCAAGCTTGTCATATGTCACTCTCTGGGAGAAGCGTCATTCTGTAACATTCTGACGGGTGTATGTGTCATTTTGACGGGGTTCACACTAACCTTCTGATCTTTTATTCTGTAAACAAATAGCAATTATTCTGCAATCAGTACTGAAGGGTATATAAGGCTCTCCAATGCTACTGGTCCTTACACGTCTGCCTAAAATGGAGGACGTGTCACGGGATTATTAAATAAATAATAAACCCATTTTTCTTCTGTAATCATTGTGTTTGGTGTCTTGAAACACATGTGGGTAAGTGCTAATAGGGGACCTATGAATTGGCTGCAGAGAACTATTACAAAAATTCCCCTATCAGGGGGCAAGATGGCATGGTGCCACCGTGCCGTGGGTCAGGCCTTCTCAGCAATTTTTAAACAACTGAATTCTCCTCTGAAATGGTGTCGGTGGCTACAGGTTGGCTCCATGGCTGCTGTAACCTGTGCTTTGGCCCCCAAAGCCACCCCCAATGTAGTGCCTACCAATGTGTTTTTGGTGCTTGCCTGCATCTTTAATCTTGGAATACAATCCAAATGGAATAAGAAAAAAGGAGGAAAACTCAAGGTTCCTCCTTACCAGCTAAGTGACTAGCAAAGCACTGAGGCCATTTCTGGCTGGGGGCTTGCCTAGAGACGGATTTCTGCATTTGTCAGCTAGCAAGCCTCTTCCAGTGGCTGCAGAGGGAGCAAACCTTCCTTGTATCATGCATCTGACGAAGAGAACTTGATTCTCGAAAGCTTATGCTGCAATAAAATTGGTTAGTCTTAAAGGTGCTACTGGACTCTTTTCCTTTTTGTTGGGGAACTGAAGGCCAACCATGTCTCTTCCCCAGCCCAAAAAGATGGCCCCTCCTTTCCTCTGGTGCTGGAGGTACTTGAAGAGCTCTCTGTGATTGGCCCTGCCCCTGGGGCAACCGTTTATTTATTCATTCATTTAAATATTTCTTTTTTTTTCCTCTTAGAAATAATAACATTTGACTTATATACCGCCCTTCAGGACAACTTAATGCCCAATCAGAATGGTTTACAAAGTGTGTTGTTATTATCCTCATGACAATCACCCTGTGAGGTGGGTGGGGCTGAGAGAGCTCTGAGAGAGCTGTGATTGACCCACAGTCACCCAGCTGGCTTCAAGTGGAGGAGTGGGGAATCAAATCCCAGACTAGAGCCCTGCCGCTCTTAACCGCCACACCAAACTGGCTTTCACCCTTGTGGCTCAAAGCAGTTTACAGTTCCTCAAAAAAAGTTTTTTAAAAAAGACAAAGTGTGGTAAACCCTCATTTACACTCCGTTTTGTGCTCGTGTCTATGTCTCTTCTGCAAATTCTCAAATTGCCTGCAGGCTCAGCAAGAGAGCGATGGGCCTTGCACAGAAGACACTGCCAGCTCTGGGGCACTAACACCGTATCGGAAAACTCAGGGGCCTTCGCCAGCTTTACCCAGTCCACCACATCCTTGACAATGCCCAGCCAGTAGTATCTGCTCTGAATCCGGTGTACCGTCTTCTTCTGCCCAAGGTGGTTCCCCATCTCGGTGAAATGGCTCTCGAGAAAGACTTGCCGCCTCCTCTCAGGATCCACCACGACTTCACGTTTCTCCTCTTTCTTTGGCCCGACATAGTAGAGGCAGCCCTCTGCAGGAAGATCACGCAGAGACGGAGTGGTCAGAACACAGAGCTCTAGTGAAGGGTGTGAGACGCAGCCCAGAGGGAGCCAGGTTCAAATTCTGACTCAGCTGCCTGAACCTTGGGCCAGTCACCTCTCTGGCAGCCTAGACTACCTCCCAGGGTTATTGTAAGGATCCAAATGGGGAAACAGCACGTGCTCCATCCTGAGCACCTTGGAAGATCACACCATATGCTTGCCTGCATAACAAATGTCTCTCCAAATGGGTGACCAGCTTCACTGGAAACCTGACTTGCCTGGGCCTAGAGGGGTCAGCTGCCAGCTGGCGACTTTAATGCCAACCCTTCCAGATTGGCATTGAGTGCTTAGGCTTAGCTCTGAAACCCAGGAACGTTAATTCATTTCTAAAGAACCTAAATGTATGCCATTTAAAGCATGTTTTTGGAAGAAAGGAAGGAGAAAGGGAGAACGTTGTAAGCTACTTTGGGTCCTCGATGGGGGAGGAAAGTGGAGTATTATTCAAAAAGGCTTTTTACTCAGATAGGAGGGCTGTATTGTAGGGAGGGGCTCTCAGATGCTCCACTAATGTTTTAGGGACCCTAGACTTCACCACTATGTTGCCTTACATATTATCTGTTGCTTTAAATATGTACTCCTATGTGCTATCTGCGCTTCACGTTTTTAGTGTCAGTCCTAGAACAGCTTATGTTCTGTTTCAGCATTTCTTCAACTCTGTATCAAATTCTTGCTAATGCTATGTCTTTGTAAACTTGTATTTATTTACCCTATGCTACGGCATCGCTTATGGAAATGTCCTTGATATTGATTGTACTAATCTTACACTGCGTAATCTGCCTTGAGTCTCAGTGAAAAAGGGGGACTATAAATGATCAATCAATAAATAAACTAAACAAGCAATCAAGCAAGCATATGCAGAATGCCTTTCCCTGCCACTCACAACCCCCCACTGGGACAAAACAGAGATCGGGACTTTCAGAAGGGCAGGTGAGCTCTGGCACTCTCTGGCACTCCTGAGCCGGGGCTGGGGATGCCACCTCCGGGTTGGGAAATTCCTTGAGATTTTGAGGGTGGAGGAGAGGAAGGGCAAGATTTGGGGACCTGACAGGAGTAGAATGCCACCGAGTCCACTTTCTCCAGGGGACTTGATTTCTGTGGCGTGGAGACTAGCTAGAGCTCTCCAGGCACTGCCTGCAGGTTGGCACCCCTGGTTGCCCCGAAGCTGTCAAAGCACTTGGGCGGCTGCCCTGCCCGCAGCACCCGGGGAAGGACCCCAGCCGAACTCCCCGGCCAGCCCCCCTCACCTTCCACCACGAATTTCTGGGCGTAGCGCTTGAGGTTCTTCCTCTTTATGGAGCAGAAGCCGGCGGGGAAGCAGCCCTCGCTGAGCAGGCGGAAGATGTCCTCGAACTTGCTGGGGGGGCTGCTGCAGCTCTCCACCACCTCCTCCTCGGCCACCTGCAGGGCGGCGTCCATGCTCAGCAGCGGGCCGGGCCGGACTTGCATGCGCACACGCCCGGGCTTGCATGCATGCATGCATGCTCGCTCGCATCCTGCTAAGGGGCCGGGGCGAAGCAGCGCGGTGCGGGGCTGCTGCAGAGCCGGGTGGGTGGAGAGCCGAGGCCTCACCCTGGGGCATCTCGGGCCACCGGGAATGGGGTTACCCGGGGAGGGAAAGCGGCAGAAAGCCAGGAGTGTGCGCAAAAGGCAGTTTTACAGTGAAATTCTAAGAAGAGTTACTCCAGTCGAAGCCCATTGAAATCGATGGGTTTAGACTGGAGTAACTCTTCTTAGGATAGTCAAGAGTCCAGTTAGCACCTTTAAGACTAACCAACTTTATTGTAGCATAAGCTTTCGAGAATCACAGCTCTCTTCGTCAGATGTATGATGAAGAGAGCTGTGGTTCTCAGAAGCTTATGCTACAATAAAGTTGGTTAGTCTTAAAGCTGCGACTAGACTCTTTATTAATTCGCAGCTACAGATTAACACGGCTGACTCCTCTGGATCTTTTTAGGATTGCACCATTAGTGGCACAAACGACCCCACCCCCCAGGCACAGAAGGAGATTAGTTTAGGGTAGTTCAGCTCGTTGGGTCATTTGGGGCCAGTCACAGCTTTCAAACTAACCTGCCTTTCAGGGTTGTTGTGAAAATAAAGTGGAAAGGGAGGAGGAAGAATTGTTTAGAGGAATTAGTATTACTGCTGGAGGTGGGATGGGGTAGGGTTGTCAGCTCCTCGTTGGGAAATTCCTGGAGATTTGGGGGTAGAGCCTGGAGAGGGCAGGGTTTGGAGAGGGGTATAATCCCATAAAGTCCACCTTCCAAGGCAGTCATTTTCTCCAGGGGAACTGATCTCTGTCTCCTGGAGACCGAATGTAATGCCAGGAGATCTCCAGCCATTATCAGCAGCAACATCCTTTCTCACTGAGATTCAAGGCGGATTACAACAGTGCGAGTGAAAAAAACAATATAATCAACAACAGCTAGTACATTCACTGAACAAAGTACAGTAATGAACAACAGAACTTTCAATGAAAAGAGAGTAGGGTGGCAGACTCTTCAATGAAAAGAGTATGGTACGGTGGCAGAACATTTGAAAGACAAGCATTAAGCTAAGCAAAGAGATGGCTTCTTTCTGAATCAAAGCATAACTCGTTTACATGGCATGCTTAGCAACGTGGAAACGCCCTAGTAGGCGCATGTCTCCATCAGCAGATAGTACAGCAGACAGCGCCCAACAGAGTAGCATATAGTCCCTGCCAATGCATTTCTCTGAGCTACTTCTTATGACACAGCCCTATAATCTGGGTAAGAAGCCCTTCTGAATAATTCACTTGCATAGTTTGCAAAAAGTGTGAGAAAAACGAGAATCCTTCATACAGAAGGTCACCCACCGACTTGGGGAATTCACTGCCCCAAAATGTGGAGATGATTTTATACATTTAAAATAGAAAAGAATCAAATTCATGGAGGGCTCTAGAAATAGCCAGGATGGAAAAATAGAACCTCCAGTTTCAGGAGCAGTATACCTGCCAATACCACCTGCTGTGGACAAAAGAAGGCTTCTGTGCCCGGCTTGTGAACTTCCAGGAGCATGTGAGGACGTGGTTGTAATCTACGGTGAGGTTATAGCAGAATACAACAAATATTGGATTTGAAAATACTATTTATTTTTGTTGGGGTCAGAACTGGTCATAGTCCAAATGAACGCTTGATGATGATAGTCCGAGGATCATTTGAGGCTAAGACCAAAACCAGAGATTTTTAAGCCTTTCGTCTCCTCCGCGCTGGGTTCTCCGCCCTTCGTGCCATCGTGTAATTTGTTGACGCTCCCTCGCATAGCTCACTTGTTTCCCACCGGAATGGTTTTCCCGACGATCCCACAGCCTGCAGAGCTTGGCTCCTACCCCTTTTAGGGATCGGGTGGAAACATGGAGCCTGGCGAGATGGGGCCGGGCCGGGGTCGCTTCCTGGCTTGCGCCTGCTTCTTCACCGACAACCTCTTCGTGCCTCGCTACGGACTCCACCTGCGCTACTGGGGGGACCCGCAACAGCTGCAGAGGGAGTACGGGCCGGTAAATGGAGGGCGCCGTGGATGCGCCAGGGCAGCGGAGGCTCGTCCCCTTTATCTACTAATAGGACCATATCAGTCCCGAGAACGCAGTTCTCCTGTCCTTGTTTTAATCCTTACAACAACCCTGCGAGGTGGGACGGGGTAGGGTTGCCAACTGGTTGGGAAATTCCTGGAGATTTGAGGGGAGAGGGAAGGAACCTCTGCTGGATATAATTCCATAAAGTCCACCTTCTAAGGTAGTCATTTTCTCCAGGGGAACTGATTCCTGTCTCCCGGAGATCAACTGTAATTCCGGGAGATCTCCAGCCACCACGTGGAAACTGGCAACTCTTATTATAGAGCCCACCCTCCAAAGCTACCATTTTCTCCAGGGAAACTGATTTCTGTGCCCTGGAAATCAGTTGTAATTCCGGGATTGTTCCCATCACCACCTGGAGATTGGCAACCTTACCTGCTGACCAGCCCAAGGGTCACCCGGTATCTGAACCCAGGGACCCCCCCCCCCAGTAAAACACTCTTAACCCCTGCACTACTCTGTGATTCATCTTAAAAGTTGCCAACAAAGGACTTCACTGGGTAACTCGTGTGAAATTGCTGGGTTAGAATCTATCAGGATTGATTGCACAGACAGGGATTTAAGCGATATAGTATTTTCCCACCCACTAAAGGCTTTTAGAAATCTACAGAGTTGATCTGGATTAAGGAGTGCATCAAAGGGTCCTAGGGCAGGTCTGTGAGCCCGTTCTTTGTGGCCACAAAAGAGATCCATGTGTATTTTTTAAAAAGGTATAGCAACAAGTCTTACTCTCCATGCACCCCAGGGTTCTAGCCGCTTTTGTTTCATCTGAGCTGGTGTGATTTTAATAGTTTCAGCTGGAGATTTACACAACCAAAGTCTTCCTCTGATCTTGGGCCTGGGATGAGATCAGAGGAGGGGAGGGTAACCTTGTCTAATACTGGCAGTTTTGCCTGTAGAATGACAATTGACATTGTAAGCGAAGTATGAGTGTGCAATCCATGTATGTATGTGCCACATAAAATCCAGAAGTGACTCTCTCCACTGCAGGCCTTAAGAGAGCGTGGCTGTAAAAGTGAGGAAGACTTTGAAGCTGTAATCCAAGAGGTACGGTCCAGCTAGACAACTAGTTTAAAGGGAAAACAAGATGGGGGGGACACAGACAGACGGGAGGCTTATAAAATCATGTGCAGTGTGCAGAAAGTGGGTCAAGAAGAACTTATTTTCCCTCGCTTATAATGCTGATACTCAGGATCACCCAACAGAATTGGACAAAAGGAAGTTCTTTTTGACACAAGATTTACAGTGAAATCCTAAGCAGCGTTACTCCAGTCTAAGACCATTGAAGTCAATGGGCTTAAACTGAAGTAACTGTGTTTAGGATTTCACTGTTAGTTACCTTATGGAACTCACTGCCGCTGGTTTATAAGGCTTTAAAAGGGGATTAGACCAGTGGTTCCTAAAGTGCGTGGTATTAACTCTGGGGGCCAGAGGGATTACTTAGGGGGGTGTTAAGAGGCAAGAGTTAGCAGGGGGCACTCCGATTATGTTGCTTGCTTATTTACAATTGACCAGGCTAGAGCCTTAAGCAAAACACCTCCCTTGCTTAAAGTTTCTCCCTCTGCATGATGCTGAAATCTGGCGGAAACTATTGTAATTTTTAGTAAACACGTACAGTCCTACAAAGAATCACATGTAGCTCTGCATAGCATCAGGTTGTAAGGCTGTCATGTTAGACACAATTACTTGAGTATAGTTCCCATTGCACTTAGTAGGACTTACTACTGAATTGAAGCGCACAGGATCTGCTGCCCACAGATTAGTTCCAATTATTATACCATGATCAAGGCTTACAGCTTAACTATGAGAGCGAGAGGGTGGTTTGTCCTCAGTCATAATGGATAGGAACAGGGCTGTAAGTCCCCATTTTATTTTCATAACCATGGATTTTTCCCAGGTTGAAAAAGAAGTGCAGAGGAGAAAGGACTTAGATCGCCACTCAAGAGAAAGAAAAACAATCATTTCCCAGAACTATAGACCAAAACATCCAGAAGTGTATACTTTACAGGTAAAGAATTCACTATACCGAGCTGGCATTAAAGCACATTAAAGATGCTTTAACAGCAATCCTAAGAATTCTTTCCTGGGAGTAAGTCTAATTGAATAAAATGGGACATACTCCTGAGTAGACTTTTTTAGGGCTCTCAGAAGCGACTATTTTTGACAGGGCGGTAAGTTCCATGCAGTTTCTCCCTTTCCTTCCCACATTAGGATTCATTTCTGGCTCCAGAATTTGTAGAAACGGTCAAGTACTGCACATCCGAAGGGGCGGATCTCCAGGGTCTGCTGAGCCATGTGGAATCTGTCTCAGGTAAGCAGAGCGGTTTCACATCACGTCTCCACCAGCACAGGGCTTTCAATTGGTTCGAACACTAAATTACTGTTTGAATCCTGACATTTACTTGCCAAGATGGTGTCCTGCTTAGATTCACCAGCTAAGTCACGAATTGGACATTCTTTCCCGTTATTCTTTCCCACATAGTGGGGCTATGTGTAAAAAGGATGCACTGGCATTTTGTGCAGCAATACCTTCATGTCTGAAAAAAGTTCCCCCAGGTCCTTGCTTGCTTGCTTTCAAAACTGAACTGTTACTCAACACATTTTCCCCGAGGCCTCTCTTGTTCTGATCTGGAAAGGGACACAGTGCCCAGCCCCCACTTTACCACAAGCAAAGGGATGCCTCTGCTGCTTTGCAGAACTTGTCACAACAAAAACACGGCTGCTCTTGTGATTTCGGCTGTCTGTAAAACAGCCCACAAAGAGATTTTACTAACCAGCCTGTTTGGCTATCCCATAGGAGTGATTTGTGGTGTAGTAGAAGGACTGAGGTTGCCAGTCGCTTCCAGTTTACAAAAAAACCCACCTTCCGTTACTGGTCACCTGGAGCCTATTTTTGCTCACCAAGAGGAGACCAAGCAGTTAGCATAGCAATATGTCCGCATCTTTTTGTTGCTGTTGTTTCCCACATCAGATAAGAGAATCTATCGACTCCCTGTATTCACTGAGGAATTCTGCCAAGCGTTCATCGAGGAGCTGGAGAACTTTGAACATTCCGAGATGCCCAAAGGGAGGCCCAATAGCATGAATAACTACGGGGTGAGCCTCATGTTCTGTAGACAGAAACGACTTACCAATGAAAAAGGGGACTGGGGCTGTGCTATGGCACCTTTCCCAGCAGGAGGCCCCAGGTGCACACCCCACACCTCAAAGTTAATAGGTGGCAGGAAAGAACTTTGGCTTAGAGACTGGCAGCTGGTCAGAGTAGACGAGGCTGAGCTAGATGGACCAGAGGTCTGGCCCAGCACACACACGACTGCTTCATAGGCCCAGACAGATGACTTAGCCTGCAGCGCTACTGCACAAGAGTATGTCCCACCAAACAGTGGGATTTAACATTCCTGAGGTGGATCTGTTAGGAAGATGCAAAGGAGAACAGTATCTGTTACGCTCTATGACCTGCTTAGCCCCTTGTAGCCACATTATTCTGGTTTTGGCCGGCAACCAATGTGTGCTGGAAAAGTCCTTAAGTTAAAAGGGGGTGGTACTTAGGGGTATACTGTTTTGGTACGTGTGGGTTCGCACTTGACTCTCATGGCTCATTTGGATTTAGCTTCCTTGAGATAGTGAGACTGAGGGAGTCCCCAGTGCGAATCTTACTTCAGCTATGAGCTCTTCAAGTGGCCTCAGGCAAAACATTCTCTCTTGAACTCTGCAGTACAGAGAGAATGACCTACCTTACGGATGGGCTGTAAAGATGAGAATCTACATGTGAAGTATTTGAACTCTCTAAAGCGCTCTGTTATGTTTATGCTCATTTGGATTCAGCCCCAGCACTTGTATCAACTTTTGTTCCCTGGAAAGGCAAGCACAGAACCTGTTAGGAACATGGGGCCATTCCCAGCCATAGGAAGAACCTGTCCAGGGCTAGAAGAGAATGCATCTTTTGCAATGGGGCTAGTTTTGTTACTCCTCTCTCACACCGTTGCACCCTCTTGTGCAGGTTCTCTTAAATGAGCTTGGGATGGACGAGGCTTTCATCACGCCTCTCCGAGAAAAATACCTGCAGCCCATCTCAGCGCTGCTGTACCCAGACTGCGGAGGAAGCTGCTTGGACAGCCACAAAGCTTTTGTCGTGAAGTACGCGTTGCGGGAGGACCTGGATCTGAGCTCCCACTACGACAACGCAGAAGTGACCTTGAACGTATCCCTGGGAAAAGAATTCACTGAAGGCAACCTCTATTTTGCTGAATTCAGACAGGTGCTTCTTTAAAATCAGAGGAGTTTGTGTTAGTCTGTAGTGGCAAAATAGTAAAGAATCCAGTAGCACCTTTAAGAATAACCAACTTTACTGTAGCATAAGCTTTCGAGAACCACAGCTCTCTCTGTCAGATGCTGTAGTTCTTGGAAGCTGATGATACATCTGATGAAGAGAGCTGTGGTTCTCAAAAGCTGACAATACATCTGACGAAGAGAGCGGTGATTCTCGAAAGCTTATGCTACAGTAAAGTTGGTTAGTCTTAAAGGTGCTACTGGACTCTTTACTATTTTGCTTCTTTAAAGTGCAGACCAGGATCCAATAGCCACAAGGCTCCCAGAGCTTTTGGTGGTTATCCGTCTTGCTTCTTCATGTCATATGGAACTAATACAGTTTTCTGGGACCGGAGGTGCAATGGCTGCTAGCTTCAGGGGCTTTAAAAACAGATTAGACAAACTGATGGAGGAGAGATCTATCAACAGCTATTAGCCATGACAGCTAAATAGAACCTCCATGAACAGAAGCAGTACCTCTGATTGTCAGGTGCTGGGGGACAAATGAGGATAGGCCTTTGTTCCTTGTTTATGAACTTCCAGAAGCAGTATTGGAAAAGAAATGCCGGTCTAGGTGGGCCTTCCTCCACAGCTCTGTTTAAATGCGGATGAACTTCTTTCTGGACCTCCATTTAAATGCTGCTGCTGAACCTTAAAACCGTAGGGCCCCCATTTAAATGATGACGACTTTCCTTCTTTGGAGGTTTTTAAGCAGAGGCTAGAGGGCCCTCTGACAGCAGTGCTGGTTCTGTGAACCTGGGCAGATCATGAGAGGGAGGGCAGGGAGGGTTGCATCAGGGCTTAGTTCTCTTGGCTCCTTCTTACATGCCCAGGGTAAGGCTGATTGCCACCATGGGGGTCAGGTAGCAATTTTCCCCAGGCCAGTTTGGCTAGGGATCCTGGAGGTGTTTTGCCATCTTCCGGGCATGGATCAGGGGTCACTGGGAGTGTGTGGGGGAATTCCTGCATTGTGTAGGGGTTGGACTAGATGATCCTGGAAGTTCCTTCCAATCCTATGGTTCTATGACTTAGCACAAATCTATCTGACCTTTTAAAAAGCCAAATATTCTAGCAGCTATTGTCGAAGGCTTTCACGGCTGGAGAACAATGGTTGTTGTGTATTTTCCGGGCTGTATAGCCGTGGTCTTGGCATTGTAGTTCTTGACGTTTCGCCAGCAGCTGTGACTGGCATCTTCAGAGGTGTAGCACCAAAAGACAGAGATCTCTCAGTGTCACAGTCCTGTGACACAGTCCCACTGTGACACTGAGAGATTTCTGTCTTTTGGTGGTACACCTCTAAAGATGCCAGTCAAATTCCATAAGCTGATTCCGTATCATACAAATAAGCGCTCCCTTGGAGGGTCTCACCTCCAGGGGTAGTCTCATCTGGCCATGCTTTGTGCAGCAGACAGTAGCTGCCTAACCTGGCGGTCTGCCTTTATTCTTTTTAAGGATCCAAATCCTGTGCCCCGCTACATCGAACTTGAGCACGTGCCCTGCCATGGACTGTTTCACCGGGGAGGACAGATGCACGGGGCACTCCCCATTGGGTCCGGGGAGCGCTGGAACCTGATTGTCTGGATGCGATCGTCTACTGTCCGAAATCAGCTCTGCCCCATGTGCAACAACAAGCCGGATCTGGTGCAAGCCGAGGGGTTTGGAGATGGGTTCACCAGGAACCCCTGCGACAACCAGCCTGAAACCGTGGATCTGTGCTCCTTAACATAGGGACTGATGACACAGGAACTCGATTTCAATAAAGTGTCGCCAGTAGCAGACAACAGCAGTCACCCCTACTCTCTCTCCCTGGGCAAACCGAGGGGGTTCCCACATGTATGGAACATCAATGCATGACCTAAGTGTGTGCATTTATGATACACAGATTAGCATGCCTGCATACTGAGATTCAGCATCATGCAGGATTTAAGGTATTTGGGCTTGGAGAATTGAAATCTGAGTTCAAATCTCTACTTGGGCCAGGGAACGTTCTGGGAGACTTTGGACTAGTCACATACGCTTAGTCTAGACTAAGTCAAAGAGTTGTCACCAGGGAAAAAGAATCATGGTGTCACCCCATCTGTGGACACCACCCTATAAATGCATGATGATTGAAACGCAGTACCGCCTAACCAGGCACCAATGTCAGCATACAGGCGAATCCTGCAGAAGTTACGCAGAGACTCCACAGCAGCCATCTTTTTGGCTGGCCTCACAATTGACCAGAGTTTTATTGGTGTCAGAAGGGGCACAGATGCCTTCCAAGCACAGAAGCTGGGAGTTTTGAGGCATGCCTGGAAAAGAAGCCTAGCTTGCCTGTGAGTCATCAGAGATCCAGAGGAGTTAGCCGTGTTAGTCTATAGTAGCAATATAGTAAGGAGCCCAGTAGCACCTTTAAGATGAACCAACTTTATTGTAGCATAAGCTTTCGTGAACCACAGCTCTCTTTGTCAGATGCATCATCAGCTTTCAAGAACGGCAGCTCTCATTGTTGGATGTGTCGTCAGCTTTCGAGAACCACCACTCTCTTCATCAGATGCATCTGACGAAGAGAGCTGTAGTTCTTGAAAGCTTATGCTACAATAAAGTTGGTTCATCTTAAAGGTGCTACTGGACTCCTTACTATTTTGTGAGTCATCACGCATTCCTCGAGGATGGTCTCTTTCAGGAGACTCCTATGATACAGACCAGAGTGGCACTATCCTGTGGTGCAGCCCGGGGTGTTAAAACAGCCCTGGAGCAAGCCGAGCCAAGTGGGCTCTGCAGGGAGTCTTAGGCGAAGCTTACGCCTATTGCCCTCAGTGCCAAGGCCCCGCTCTGAGCCAAACACATCCCGCTGGGCTCTGCTTGCTCCCGGCTACCAAGGTCCATCTGGGAACTTCCCTGGTAAATTAATGGGCCATCCTGGCACTTGCCTAAAAGGTTGGTCTCCACTGCCATGGACCTAAGGAAATTCCCAACAGAAGCTGCCCTCTTATGAATCGCTATCAGAACAGCGCCTCAATTCCATCTCAATGTTTAGGACACATTTCCACCACTGCGGCCAATTTGGTGTAGTGGTTAAGAATGACGGGACTCTAATCTGGAGAACCAGGTTCAATTCCCTACTCCTCCGCTTGAAGCCAGCTGAATGTCCTTGGGTCTGTCACAGCTCTCCCAGAGCTCTCTCAGCCCCACCCACCTCACAGGGAGATTGTTGTGGGGATAATAATAACATACTTTGTAAAATGCTCTGAGTGGGTGTTAAACTGTCCTGCAGGGTGGTATATAAATCAAATGTTGTTATTATTTTTAGGAATGATACTTTGTCTGAAAGTAGGCAGTCAAATTCCCCCCACTCAGTGCCAAATGATTTGCTTACCTAGAGAGAGGAAGTGAGATTAATAACAACAACAGTAATAACAGTGTAACAATAAGGAGCTTTACATACCTCTATTCTAGCCCGGGTGCTGAGATTGTGGCACTTGCCTAGTAAACTGTCCCAAGAGCTGCCATTTTTGTAGCTCCCCTTTATGGCCACACAAATACTCCAGCTCCCAATACAGCAAGGCCCAGGGGCTCCATCCAGACCCATACAAACTGAGATGCAAGCAAAGAGCTCTTTAACAGGCACTGCAGCTGCTTTCTGTGCCTTAGTCTGCATGTGCACAAGAGATGCATTTGGGGAGAACTCACAGAACATCTGTTGCCAGGTTGCATGTTGTGAGAGAATATTAACAGTTATTTGCTGGGTTTCAGAGGAGCCAAGGTACAAAACAGTATGTCAGAAGGGGAAGGGAGGGGGAAATCTATGGACTAAGAGCCGATACCAGGGGCTGGGTTTGTTCCCAGACTTCCCTTTGCCTATTTCTATGCTAAAACACCAAGAAGCCTCTCTTCACACTCCCTCAGAGAATCTCCATAAATTTGGTAACTCCAAACTTGAAAAAAAAACCCTCTTCTTTTTAGTTCTAATTGACTCCCAGGCTTGACCTAGTAGAAAACTAATTTAATGTAATTTGCAGGAGGGGGGGAGCTTGCTATTGTCTCATTTAGCACAAGCTTCTGTATGCAATAAACATTCTATTTTTGCTAGTCAATCTGCATGTTTTGCTTGTTTGCATAATTAACCTCTGGATAAAAGGAAGCAAAATCCAAATAACATTAATTTCCTTGGGGAAAGAGGAGAAATGTGTATATGAAAGGACCAGTCATTAATGCTCTGGGTCAATTATCTTTTTATCCATTTTGTATAACTTGTCAAATTTGCATTCTGAAAGCAGAATGGCCATAACAGCTGTACAACGAGCCCTGGGACATTTGGCGGAGTTGCTGATTTCCATAATAATAAGAGTTTCATCTTCTTTGCAATAGGGAAATGGTTGCACATACATTGAATTTTAAAAACCTTTTCATAAAGTTGTGTGTGTGTGTACGCCTGCACACACTTGCAGAATGGAAAGTTGGACCTGCCAAGTTTTGAGCACAGAAAATTAACCCAACCAGGCAGGCAAGACCCAGGGACTCTCTTTTGGTGTAACAGAAGAAAACCTGGAACTGAATCAAGGAAGCCCTATTCCAGTTCCATTTTCAACACCCAGACCCCAGTTCAAAGCAGCCAACCAGAAGATCCAGAGGCATGCCTCCTCCCACATTAACCAGCCTGACTAGCCACTGAGGTCTGCTTCGGAGGCGCTGCTCCTTGCCTGCTCTTTCAATAAGGGATGGGAAACTACTGCATCTATTTGCCTCTTGTCTGATCTTCCGAACAGGTCCCAGGTTCAATTCCCAGCATCTCCGGTTAAAAGGTTTAGGTAGCACATGACATGAAAGACTTCTGCTTGAGACCTCCAAAATGCTGCTCCCAGGTACAGTGGAAAAGGCTCTCGATGTATTGTCGAAGGCTTTCACGGCCGGAGAACGATGGTTGTTGTGGGTTTTCCGGGCTGTATTGCCGTGGTCTTGGCATTGTAGTTCCTGACGTTTCGCCAGCAGCTGTGGCTGGCATCTTCAGAGGTGTAACTGAAATTCACAAGCATAACATAAGCAAAACTTCAACAGGAAAGAAGAAACCTTAAGAATGAACAGAGCATGGTTTCCAGTTCTGAAAAACACCAGGCTAACAAAACACTCTATACCCGACAATAGCCCTGCAGAGTTTAGCACATCAAGCACCAATCCATATGCAAAAGAACCTCCTCAGGATACAGTGAAGCCTCCCGCCATTAGCATTCCACACCCTGGGAAACTCTTACAGGATGACTCAGATCAACCCCACCCCTCCTGAGTAGATACAAATGACCTGCCAACATCTTTTCCACACTGTGACACTGAGAGATCTCTGTCTTTTGGTGCTACACCTCTGAAGATGCCAGCCACAGCTGCTGGCGAAACGTCAGGAACTACAATGCCAAGACCACGAAAAGGCTCTCCTTGATATGCCGATGGTCTGACTCAATATAAGGCATCTTCATGTGTATTTAGCTAGATGGCCAAATTGCCAGACTTGGTGCAAGGCAACTTTTTATGTTTCCGCTTTAAAGCCTCATGTTTTTTGGTGACTTGTTTCTCTAGTTTGGTGGATGCACTCTCTAAATTTGTGGAGTTTATGAAACTGTTGTGAACCATCTTGAGAAAAATATCAAGAGGTGGAATATTAGTTTCCAAAACATTAAATAAGAGCAATGCCTGCATCGGGATCTTTTGCTTTTTTAACAATCACCATTCTGGGTAAAATTAAAGATCCATTTAGTTCAGCCCCCTGCCTTCAATGTGGGCCAGCACGACAGCTTTGAGGAAGCTCACGTGGAAGGCACAACAATGGTAACTATCCTGTATTTTTTGTCCCTACCGCTAGCAATCAGATATATCGTCTCTGAATATGGAAGTTCTATTTTGGCTCCCATTCACAGCAGCATGGGACTAATGCATGTCTCTATTTTGCAGATTTTGTTTGCTCGCTGCCACAATGTTTGATTATTGGAAAATGCCTTTCGGGTGGCAAGTGGTGGGAAATATGCAGCCTGCATTCAGCCTACGTCCCTCTTTCCCCCCTTCCCTTGATCTGATCCACTGCAAAACGACGCGACTGCATGAGTGATTCAACCTGCCAGTCAGTAAGAAACAAAGATACGCGACTTCAAGTTTCCCGCCGGACAGGTTTAACCAACGCACGGGAACAAACCGGAAGTAAGCGAGGAAGCTATCGGAGCGGTTGCTGGGGGGCCTGCTTGGTTTCCGAGGCTCCGGAGTTAAGGTAAGGTGTGTGGGGGGTCTGACCCTCAGAGCCGGGGCCGTTCTTTCCGCCTTCCCTGAGCGGCGAGTCCCTTGACCGGAGTCGAAAGAGGACAGGGCCAAATTGGGTCCACAACGGTTGCAGCCGACACGTCCTCAGTGCGCGTGCGCAAAGACTCCAGCTAGCAAGCCCTCCGTGCGCATGCCAGCTGATCGGCCGGCAAGCGGTGAGGCGGGGCTTACTACAGGGGCAAGAAACGAAACGTTGGGATTGGCCGAGAGGGCTTTGAAGGGCAGCAGAATCTGAGCCCCGCCCCTTAAAGGGCCAGGGAGATGATAATCTTGTGATTTTAAAGGGCAAAACCTCCTGCCACCCTTATCTCAGCCATACCCCACCCTTCCTCCCCAGTTCTTCCTGCACAACAACGCTGTGAGGTAGGCCACGCTGAGCGAGCGAGTTTAGCAGTCTATAGTCTCGAGGGCTGTAGATTAATGGGGATAGAGTTGCCAACCTCTAGGTCTGGAGACCTGGACTTAAAACTGATCTCCAGAACAGAGATCAGTTCCTCTGGAGGAAATGGTTGCTTTGGAGGGTGGAGTCTATGGCATCATATAGCTGCTAAGAGCCATGCCTTCCCCAAACTTTGCTTGCCCCAGGCTTCACCCCCTCCCCAAATCTCCAGGAATACCCCAACCCAGAGTTGGCAACCCTAAGAACGAGCAGGCAGACATCGAGACAGAATAAAAGTCCAGAGGCACCTTAAAAAACGTTTATTTCTATATGAACTTTTTTGAGTCAGAGCTCACTTCATACTTAAAGAAGTGAAACTAAGACGCGGGCTTACGGTGTAGGCATTAGGTTGCCTACTTCCAGGTGATGCCTGGAGATTCCTCAGAATGACAAGTCTCCAGATTACAGCGATCTGTTCCGTTGGAGGGAATGCCCATTTTGGAGGGCAGATTCTGGAATCAAATCCATTCTGAATTCCCTCCCTTCCCCAAACTCTACTCTTTGCAAGCTCCACCTCCAAATGTCCAGAAATTTCCTAAACTGGAGTTGGCAGTCCTAGGTAGTTTACAAAGGGAGGCGAGTTAAGGCAAAGGGTTAATCCAGTCATGAATCTTTCATATATGGGTTCACTGTGGGAAAAGCGATGCTAAAAAGGCTTGGCTCCTGTCAGAAAACTGAAACAGAATGAGCAGTTACAAAAAATGGGTGATGGCCCATAGTGAATCTACACTTAAAAGGCTCAGGATAGAATAACCCCTCTGCCTTAACCCCTCTTCCCCTCCCCCCCCGTAACCTGCGCTACAAGAAGGATTCTCAGTTTGATTTCCGTACGTGACTGAAGAAGTGAGCGCTGACCCACAAAAGCTCATCTTGAAATAAACGTCAGTCTTTAAGGTGCCCCCCGACTCTTGTTTCCTTTTGCTACAACAGACTAGCAAGGCTACTCCTTTGCAATCTGACGCCGAAAGCCTTGTTCACACAAGCAGGTCCCAGAGGCTGTGCTCCTAAGAGAACCCAGAAGCCTCCCCAAGCAAGAAAAGCGCTTTAATTGCACTTACGATTGCCAGCTGTGTTTAACTGGCCATGCAGGACACACCGAAACGAAGTGGGGGTGTGCGTTTCATGGCATGGTGAAAAAGTGATAGAGCTTCATCACCTCCACCCTTCATTTCTGCACATCCCTTCCTTCACATTGACAAGACTGCTAAAATGATGGCAACTTTAATGCCATTAGCCCCGTGGAAGATAATTAAATACATTTTAAAAATCGGTGATGATGTTTCAGAATGTAAAAGATTCTGCTGGCTTTTGAGAGGCGTCAGCAGCTGGGAATGTTTCCCTGTCAGCTGCTCCATTGGTGCGTGTCCTGAGCCTGCTGAAGCAAAAACATTTCCTGCATTTGAAGGGATGGTGGATTGAGTGAGTGTGTGCATTCACACAGCGGAAGAAAGTGTGCCCTGCCAGTGAAGAAAACCCTGGCTGACGGCTTCTGGGTGCTTACCTTTCCACAGGAGGCCAGGGACCATTCCAGAGTAACTGCGTGGATGTGAATGTTTTCCCTGATATGACAGTTCATACATCCAGACAGGGCCTGGGTTATTTCTAAGTCACCACCTAGGACAGTAATTCTGCTGTAGCAGCAGAAATAAACTCTCTTTCTGTTCCCACTACATGACTGTTACGGATCACTGGCATAACCCAGAAGTCAGCCTTTTGTCTCCCAGCAGTGGTTACAGAACCTGTTCCCTCCATCCTACACATGTTTACTTGGAAGTTCAATGAGACTTCACTTCCTTATGAGTATACGTAGGATTGCAGTTTTAGGATTTCCAAAGTGCTTCATATATATTATCTTGAGTCAGCCTTACAAATGTCCTGCACGGTTGGCCAGTCTCGTCATTTCTTACTGCAAACCACAGGGGCTGAGTCCAACATAGTGCATAATTAACCTGTGGGACTCTTTGCCACAGGATGGAATGATAGCCAGTCACTTAGACCACTTTAAAAGGGGCTTAGGCATATTCACAAATGGGAGATCCTTCAGTGTCTCTCAGCTGTGTTGGTTAAATGGAACCTCCGTGTTCAGAAGTAGCATAACTCTGATTACAACTTGTAACAACAAGGTATCTGGACTTCTGGTTGGCCGCTTTGGAAAACAAGATGGCAGACTAGATGAGCTCTTCTTGTGTACCACTGACTGATCGGTCAATTTGATGGTTGCTTTGGCATTCACATAAGACTGGGCCTGATCTTTGAGCACCGGATAGCAATTGATTTACGCTCCTACAAAAATAACCTCCCCTTGTTTGGAACAGGTCCGAAAGGAGAATGGCCCCCAGCCAGGCGAGGAAGAGGTCCAGGAGCAAGAGCAGGAGTAACTCTCGGAGCAGGCAAGACGTGGAAAAGAGGAAGGAGAAGAGGAAGAGGAGCAAAGACTCCCGGGAAAGGAGAAGCCCCTCTCCTGCCTGCAAGAGAGGACTTGAATCTCAAAGGCCCAGGAAGCATTCGGCCTCCTCAAAAGAAGGTAAGGGTGTGCTTGGACGGCACCTCCTGCTGCAACCGCAAGTTCCCTTTTGGAGATTTCCAAGGCTGCTGCATTGTTAATTAAAGGAAGCCTTAAAGGATGTCGTAGGGATGGTATTAATCAATTCAACTTGTGGGCTAAGACTGCCCAGGCTTTGATCTTTCTCCTAGGGGTGGGGGACTGAGTGATGCACCCCCATGGAAGTCAACTTCTTGTACTCCCAAGCGAGTTCTTACGCAATTGATCAGGGTCCCCAATTCATTTAACATGTAGGACACTGGGTATCCGATGTGGAAAAGTGTCTGGGGGGAGACACCCCCCCCCCCGTAGACCCTCCAGCTGTTCTCTCTCAGCATGCAGCCAGTGTGGTGTAAGCATTAGACCTTGTTTCTGCTCCCCACCTGCGGTGAAGCTCACCGATTGTCCGGGGCTAGTTGTTCCCTCTCAGCCTAACCTACTTCACAGAGTTGCTGTGACAAGGCAGAAGAGGGCTGAACCAAGCCTGCAGGAGGAAGAAGGCGAGAGAAAAAACCTGATAGAAGCCTGGAGAACTGTAGTTCTTGGGGCCACTGCATGTTCTCTGCTAGAGTTTCAGCCACCTCCCCTTTCAATTCCGCCATCCAGGATTCCTTAAAGGGGGGGGGGGCTGTGGCAGCTAAGCCCCGTTACACAAGTGCAGATAGACCTGAGCCTCTCTTGGACAAGAGAGAGTTCGCTCACGTTGTCATTGAGGCTGACAATTCTGGATCATTTGAGATTTTAGCATGACAGAATATTTCATGGCTTCCTTGCTGCTGTTAATCAAGTTCTGCCTTCCAGGGAAAAAGAAGAAAAAGGATAAGAAAAGGAGAAAAGCCAGTACTGCTTCTTCCTCGGACACAACCACCTCCTCCTCTTCTTCTGGGTCTTCTTCCTCCTCTGACTCCTCTGTGGAAGAGTCAAGCAATGGTGAGCCAAAGCCCAAGAGAAAGAAGCAGAGCAAGAAGAAACTGGCCAAAGAGAAAGAGAAAAAGAAGAGGAAGAGGAGGAAGAAGAAGAAGAAAGCCAAAAAGAAATCAAACAAGAAACTGAAGGAGAGGGTGAAAGAGGGGAAGCCCAGGGGAGAAGAGCCGCCTGGCCCTTCCCTGGAGCAGTGGCAGAAAGAGACGCCGGTGGAACCTGGCCCAGGTAAGGGTTGCATTTATGGCAGCGAAACCAGTTTAGGATGTGTTTAAAAAGGTAACCTGGCCATAGCCAGGAGAAAGGCGTCCTGCAATTAGTTTCCATTTTAATTTTCGCATCCTGATCTTGCTACATTGCTCACTGGATATCCTGTCTTGTTGACTGTATTGACTTTACACTGTATAATCTGCCTCGAGTCTCAGTGAGAAAGGTGGACTATAAATAAAGTAAATAAATAGATTAGAAAAAAGTTGTGCTTACTGAAGGCCCAGATTTGTTTGGCCAGCTGGCTGCCTTCACATTTGGATTGCTTCCTCTGGCCTCCTTCTCTTGACTTCCTTCCTGGGTGCTGTTTCCTGTCCCGCCTCTCCTCAGCCCCTCTGCTTCCCTGAGGCTGCTGTTCTGCCTGCCCTGCCCCTCTCCAGCATCTGAGCAGCTCAGCCCACGGCAGCCGGAGAACAGCAGCCTGCCTCTCTGTTCAGCTGATCATTTCCAGATGCTTTCTTCTCCTTGGTACCTTAAGCTAGAGATACAAGGTGTGATCTTATAAACCATTTAGGGGGGACCATAGCTTTTGTTTGGTTTTAAGCAGACGTGGAAGTCGTGGCAGGCTGCTGGAATAGTTGAAGGAAGAATGAGATGTGTGGTTTATGGATGGGTGGATATTTGGGGCACACAGAAGTATATGTGAGGCTGTGGAGGGACTGCGGTTCCTGCCTGAAGATCTATGAAGTGTAAACGCTTATAGTGGAAGCTGGCTGGTTCCTGTGTGGGGCAGAGAGGACTGCATTACTGGGAGATCCAGGCCTCCAGGTGGGTGGGTGGGGCCACCTTTTTCTGACAATGCTACTAAGGGTCGCCTTTCAGCCCTGACAGATGAGCAGAAGTCCCGCATCCAGGCCATGAAGCCTATGACAAAAGAGGAATGGGATGCCCGGCAGAGCGTTATAAGAAGAGTTGTTGATCCTGAGACGGGAAGAACAAGGTGTGCTGATGGGGAAGGGGTGTGTGTGAGAATATACCATCCTTACTCATTTTGCAGTCAAGCATGTGGTTTCTCCATGGAAGAATAATCTGAAACCAGATTGGTCTCCTATGCATGCAAGGAGCAGTGTGTGTTTTCCAGTCTGTAACTTGCTAATTAGTTGGAATTTTTAAGGCATATTTAAGATACAGAAGATCTTCACATTTTATCTTGTTCATTCTTGCAACATCTGTGCAATGTTCCATTGTTCCCGTTTTACAGAGAAGACAAACCAGCAAGTCCTTTGCTCAGTAGGCTTTTCAACTTGGAATAGGTCCATGATTCAGCACAGGCAAAAGAAAGTTCTCCTTCAGGTGATTCATAATTAACTTGTGGAACTCCCTGCCACAGCATATAGTGATGACCACTTACTTAGATGGCTTCAAAGGGGATTAAGCACATTCTTGGAGGAGAGGTTCATCAACAGCTGTTAGCCAGGATGGCTAACGGGAACCTTCAAGCTCAGAAGCAGCATATCTGTGAATATTAGTTGCTGAAGGAGGCCGTATGTAGTGTACATGTGGGGGTCTCTGTGCCTAGCTTGTAGGTATTGTGGGAGATGTGATTGGGCATTTTGAGAAACAGGTTGCTTGGTCCGATCCAGCAAACGGATTCGTGTGTTACCCTGTTCTGTTAAGGTATTTGAAGTCCAGTTTCATCAAATTAGGGGATGCTCTATGACTGTGCTTCTCTTACAGACTTATTAAGGGAGATGGTGAAGTCCTAGAGGAGATCGTTACTAAGGAAAAACACAAAGAAATCAACAAGGTAATGTGGCTCTTGATTGTTGCTGAAACTTTCCAGAATTCTCTATGGAACATAATCACTTTAAAGGAATTCTGTTTACTGTTTGGCAGAAATATTCTGGCTCGTAGCTCTCTTTTTTATCACTTATAACAACAGCATTCGATTTATATACCGCCCTTCAGGGACAACTTAATGCCACACTTAGATCGGTTTACAAAGTATGTTGTTATTCCCACAACAAAACACCCTGTGAGGTGGGTGGGGCTGAGAGAGCTCTGAGAGAGCTGTGACTGACCCAAGGTCACCCAGCTGGCTTCAAGCAGAGGAGTGGGGAATCAGGCCCGGTTCTCCAGATAGGCAAGTGCCACAATCTCAGCACCAGGGCTAGAATAGTGGAATGTAAAGCTCTTTATTGTTACACTGTTATTACTGTTGTTACTAATCTCACTTCCTCTCTCTAGGTAAGCAAATCATTTGGCATTGAGTGGGGGGAATTTGACTGCCTACTTTCAGACAGAGAAAGTGTCATTCCTAAAAATAATAACATTTGATTTATATACCGTCCTGCAGGACAACTTAACACCCACTCAGAGCAGTTTACAAAGTATGTCATTATTATCCCCACGATAATCAGCCTGTGAGGTGAGTGGGGCTGAGAGAGCTTCTAGAAGCTGTGACTGACCCAGGGTCACCCAGCTGGCTTCAAGTGGAGGAGTGGGGAATCAAACCTGGCTCTCCAGATTAGAGTCCTGCTGCTCTTAACCACTACATCAAAAGGTTCCTACCCACATGAATAAGGACAGACAAGCTTTGCCAGAGACTTTTCTCCTTTGTCATAACATGCCTTTTACAAAGCCACAGGGAAATTATAGTTAAGAAGTGGATGTGATCAAAGGGCTCTGCAAATGCCTCTATTGCTGCTGACCCTCGCTCTTAACCACTACACCAAACTGGCTCTTACAAAACTGGGCTGTGGGGGAGAAGGGGGCATATGCCGGAATGGCAGCTCCTAGCTGGTAGAAGCTGCCTTCAACCCCGGTCTAGTTGACAGACTTGCAATCTGCTCTTCCTCCATTATCAGCCCACTCCTTTGCATTCACAAGGGCCAGAAGCTTGATTTTTATCAGAGAAAGTGGAGCTTCTCTCTAGATTCTACTCCAGCAAGAGGACAGAGATTCTTCACATCCAAGGCATCCAGTCATGCTGGCTTTGTCTCCCTGTATATGTGACTTGTTTTTCATCTGTCTTCTCAGCAAGCTACCCGGGGAGATGGCCTTTCCTTCCAGATGAAGATGGGGATGCTACAGTAATGGGGTAGCCCTACGACATGCCGAAGACAGCTGCCTTCCCAGACACAAAGGCTTTGGAGCTTGTCTGGAGAGCAACGGGCAGACCACGAGGCTCCAACCTACAGCTGCTGCTCAGATACGTTGCCTGGGAGCAGGCCTCCCCCTCTGAGAAGTTACCTTGGTCCTGCATGATGCTTTCTGCTCACAGCTTGACCCATTGTCCAGCCAGAGTCCCCTTGGTAGCAAACTCGAAGAGTTTGTTCCCCCAAAGGAAAAGGAGAGTGGGGAAAACGGAACAAAAACTAAGGAAGGTTAGTATTGAGAGGGTCTGACAAAATAAGTATTGGAGATCCATGATCTCCAAGGTAGCCAGACAAACCGGAATGGCTGCAGCTAAGCCCTGCCTACTGAGAACGTGGAGGGCGGAGCAAATTCTGCCCGACTTCCTCCTCACACATTGCAGAGGCGACACTTCATTTAGGTAAAAGGAAGGGGGAAAGATGTCCTCCATGCTATGATTGCTACACTACTTAACTCCTGAAACAGCTAAGATTTGGGCTTGGCCCCAGAGCTTGGTTCATCACTGAAATGCGCACCGCTTGGCTTTTGCATGATGGTTGTAGAGCAGTAGGGCTCTGGTTGCTCTTTTGGGATCAGACGTCATCTCAGAGTTGCAGTTGGGGGTGGAGGTGGGGCTGTTGAGTCAGCACAGAATAACCCCCTACAGTCTTTTCTGAATGAAGAAAATCTGGCTAGCATATCAAAAAATATACCAGACTCCCTAGGGCTGTAGGGGAGCAATGAGGAGCGTAGTTGCTTAAGCACCAGCCATACCAAAAATGTGCACTTTTTGTTGTGGAAGGGGTGGGTGGGGACGGGTGTCTCTGTGTATGTGTTGTTAACTCTGGTCTGAATCCAGCCTGTGGTAGGCTGCCCCCTGCCCAATTAAATGCCACAGAACCTGATCAACTGACAGCATCCCTTGCATCTTTCCAACTGGCTTTATGTCAGCACGAAAGAAACATTGTAATATACAAGGGGGAAGGCACAGAGCAGCAGATGCAAAACCGGATGGGTGTTTATTGCTGACCCTGGAGAACAGCAATAATGCTGCAAAAGGCTGCCCCCCCGCCCAAGTCCAGATGTCTGTTAGAAAAGGTTCGATGTTATCAGAGATGCTGGGCTGTGAGTCATTTCCCTTTTACTGCCTGGGCGCTAAAAGTCCACTTCTGTTGCACTCCACCTCTAGCTTGGGTTCAGGCTGAGGCAGTGCCTAAAAATAGCAACTCTGGGCCCGTTTATGTGCTAGTGATGCCCCACTCCAGCTTCCCTGGTTCTTCAGTCGCCACTGCCCTGGACACAGTTCTACCTTATAGCTGAAATCGTCTTCAGCCAAGGCTGATAACGCTTTTGTCACAGGGCTAAACACCAAGTTGTTCTGCAACTCAAGCCTCCTACTTTTAGAGAAACACATGCGTTGAGAACATGACTCCTAAACAGAAGAGTGCATGTTAAAACTTAACATCTGTTTGCTATGCGAGCGTGGCTATGCGTTCAGGTGTCACTCCTGCAAGGAATTCAGACAGCCCCTGAGTTGGTAGGAAATGGGTTTGTGGACTCTTTCACATGCTTTCTCCGTAACATGAGGGGATCGCAGGTGTGGTGTGTGCCAACTTTTTGTGCAGTGGCCAGTTATGATTTATTGAGGGTCTTCTGCTAATTTTTTTTGTTTTGTTACTTCCACACACACACACCATCCCGTTTGGGCAGAACTCTTACCTGAGCAAACCTCTACACCAAAGGAGTGTCTGAACTATCCTTAGAAGGGAGAAGGCGGCTGTCTTAACTGATTGCTCATGACCTCTGCTCCTTTGGGAATCAAACAAGTGTTGAGTGTGTTTGTGTGAACTTCAGCATCGTCTAAAACAACTTAAATAACTTTATCTCTTGTGGATTATTCTCTCTGCAATGAACAGTAACTCATGCTGGCATCGTTCCAAAAGGAAATCTAAAAGAAGAGGGGGGGGGGAAGCATTTAATATTTTAAACAGATCTTGGGTGCATGCTTTGAAAGTTAAACACATTTGAGTTCCATTGATTCTGACCTGAGCAGAACTTTAAAATGCTTAACTTTGGCTAGGTGGTGCTCCTACAGTTTTTGGTTTAGTTTTCGAAAACAAATGCTTTTTGTTCAGGCTTACCTCTAAGCTAATCCAGCTAATGGCACTATTGTAGGGCAGAAACGGCTTGTAGTGTGTTGATACTGCTTGTGCAAAATCTGTCCATTAAAACACCTCCCTTGAAAATTACCTTTAATTTCAGAGAGGTTTTTCTTCAAGAAAGGAACGGGCTGCTCTGTCCTCAAATCCATTGGCCCATTACGGGATGCCTTGTCTCGGTGGTGCCTGATTTAAGAGGCACCGATTCTGTTTTGGGGAAGGTGTCACACTTGAAGTTTTGGCAGAGGGGGAATCTCGTAAATCGGGAAAAGACTGCCGATCCCATAGCTAAGTGGTAGAGCATCTTCTTGGCATACAGAAGGTCCCGGGTTCAATCCCTGGCACCTCCAGTTAGAAGGTAGTAGATGATGTGAAAGACGTCTCCTAAGAGAGCTGCTGTCACTTTGAGTAGACAATAGCTACCCCGAAGTATCAATGGTCTGATTCACATATTCAATTCCACCAGTATTATTTTGTCCATGACATGGGGAAGATCGGTCCTGGGACTAACTGGCTCTGCTCCAATGACTCAGGCTAGGCTAGAGCACATCTTTAACTCACTATAACTTCACACCAACGCTGTGAATTAGGTTTAACTTTGAGAAGCTAGGTCTTGCCTAAGCTAACCGTTTAAGCTTCTTGACTATATGCCGATTTGCACACAGATCTTGCATTCTGCACTTGTATCTCATGTGCAAAAAATTACTTAACGCTGTATTGCAAGCAGTATGTTCCTTTGCCTATTGACCAGCTATTGGACAGGGCGGCCAAATAGGGTGGGAAGGCCTTCGTGCCTTGCTTGTGAGTTCCTTGGAGGCCTTTGACAGCAGGTCTGGAAACAGTATACTGGATTGGCTGGACCTTTGGCCAGGTTCAAAAGGACAATGGCGCATGTTCATAAACACCAGCTCTTTCAACTGACCAAGAGCCCTGCAAAAAAAGCAGACGCAAGGAGCCTTCCCATTTCTTTTAATTGGTGTTAACATACAAGTGATAACCGTATACAAAGCACATCCAGGTAGCGGGATGAGGCGCCAGTAACAGTGAGGAGAAGGAAGTTGTATGTTTAGGTACGGCTGTCACATAGAACAGCAAGGAGATAGACGGCATCGTGCACACACAAACGCAGGAACAGAAAGATGAAACGCCAGCCTCAGCTGGGCTCTGGTTTTCCTCTCATGCCTTCCCCCACTGCAGCGTTTTGAATGTTTCTGTCCTTTCCCCTCTGCCTACTCCAGCTGCGTCCTCAGACTATTTTTCAGTCCAATGGAACAAACATTATTGAGTACAAAATGGACAAATTGGGAATAAAGACTCCTGAGGGCTCAACGACGGAGAGGGGGACAAAACTGTAAGGCTTTTGGAACTAACAAGAAACTGCAGCAACAGTGAAGATACCTGAACAAGTGGGACGACGACTCCGGTTAAGTGCAGGATGACCTGTCGGGATGAGGGGCTGGTTTGTCTGCACCCCCTTTGACAGCCGACTTCCCCTGAACTAGCATTAGGACACTGTAAACATTCTTCAAATTGGGGGCAAAAGGTTTTGTCAAAAAAATCAAACCACCTGACCCAGCATAAGATAACATGATTGGGCAAGAACGTGAAGACCAGGGAGGGTCTCTTTCCCATTAACGTTCAGTCCCATGCGAACTCTCCTTCAGCACTAAGAATTCCACATAGAAATCAAGCCCAGGTACATTATTATTTTGTGAACCTTGTATGACATTTTTGGACTGCAAGTTCTGCAAAAGGGTAGCAAGTATAGACAGCTGTGGAAGAGGGAGTCAGAAGAGCCTCTCTTGACTTTTTGGCAGCGTTAAGCTTTTGGTCTCGGCAGAAATGATGGTTCAAATGGTAAGTTGGGGAACCAAACCGTGTGAGTATGCATGGACCCAAAACAAGATGCTATCCTGCATGTGGCCTTTTGAATTGTTTGAGGGATAACCGTTCAGTAATGCCACCGTAACCATGTTCTTCTGTAGCACTTTCACCCAACTGCAGAAAATCTTGAAAGTATCATCCAATATGCATACAACTCAGGACTGAGGAAAAAAATCCATGCCAAGAAAGCTCAAAATTATGTAATCAGAAAACATGCAAACCACACAATTTTGCATTTATTATTTATAATTCTGTTGTCCATGGGGAGGGGGCAAAAACGGTAGACAAAGCACCCAATTGGTCCTTTGACCAATGATGGTTCTACTCAGATGTCCTAAGTTGTCAAATACCACCCCCCTTACAAGCTCAGTCATCGTAGCCATCTAGAAATTGACTCCTCCTGTGAAAGTGAAGATTCTTACATTGCTAAAATTCTGCGCCTAATAATAATGCTGTGGGATTGTCGCAGAATATACACAACCTTGCCTCCAGCAACAGATGGGGGTTCCTACAGCAAACTTTTCTAAATATTAGCAAAGGGGCTCAAGTATGTTCCTGGGAGAGATCCCAAACACCATTTTGTCCTTCCCCTCCCTGAATTACTTTTCTCTGGGGGGAAAAAAAATCCATGTTTCTTGGAAAACTTACCGGGGAGACTGATAAATGTTGAATTTATGTGATCCAAGCTAGAATAAGAATGCAGGCCTTGTAAAAGATCTACATGTTCTGAAGAATTTCAGAGACACGTCCAGGTGGTTCTAATTTAAAGCACAGTACCAAATCTGCTCTTATGGAACCACTGCCCATTCACACAGCTGATGGACTCTTGCAGGTCAAAAAACAGGCTCAACAATTTGCACAGCTGGGCTTTTCATCATGGACATAAATGGCACTACAGAAACCAGTCAGCCATGAGTCACAAGTGCAAGATGAACACCCTTGTACTATGTGTGTACCATGATGCAGAAGAAAAAATGTGATCTAGGATGTCGGTCCCAAGGAAACAAAGTAAGGAGGCATTCAGTACAATTCTATGCAGAATTACTCCAGGTTAAGCCTGTTTGGCTTTGGTGGTTTTAGCTCAGAGTTTGATTGTACTGTTAACCTCACAAGTGTGCTTATTTTATCAGACAAATGGCTAAAAGGTCCAAATTCCACAGACCAAGCCTGTGCATTTGGCCAAAAGGGATTTAGTTTGCCAGTTTTTTTTTTTTTAAAAGGCAGTTCTCCAAATCTATCCTTGAAAAACACCAACCAAGCCTGCATTCTAAGGGAGCTATTGCTATTGTCAAATGCTATAGAGTAGTAAGTTGATCTTTCAAAATACAGGACAACACAATGCGGAGAAGGATGCCAACAAAGATCACTGACCAGCTATGAAATCCAGGAGGGCTTTTAAAAAAACGAAACAAACAGGCAACCAACCCTGCCCACATATCTTTTGATACATGCTTGCATCATCCAGTATTATTGCAATGGCAAAGAATGGTGCTGAACAGAGATGTTTTTATCTCCTGAAATATGGACCATTGTGTGGAAATCAAAAAGGGAGAATTGGCTGGAAGATTGGCCAATGTTGGGGCCCACACAGGTGTGATTGTCAGTCTTGATGGGTTATTGGTTTCAGACACGGATAGATGTGAGGCGACGACTGCATTTCAGCATCCTTTTGACAATTACATTAAACTTGGTCCATAAAATCATTGTTTTGTACATAATGCCTGAAATCAAGAGGAAAAAAATGCTAGATTTCAAAATATTAATAAACCCTGTTTCTTTCCCTCCAGACATAATTTCTTTACATAAAATAAATAATGTCCACATCATATATACTCCCTTCTTTCCCTCCCCCCCAAACATTTACATTGTCCCTTGCTTTGCACAATCTATACACGCACACACACAATAAAAAGAGGACACTGAACTTCTCTGAAGTTTGAAAATGTTCATGTCACGCCTTGGCTTGTGGACTCTTCGGAGGGAGAGATTGATCTGTTGAAGGCTAAATCCTTTTTATGATTATGGTCTGGATAACTTTTAAGAATGGATTGTGGCTTGTTAGCTGGCTGGCACAACGATGACCCATCGTGAGCTAGCAAAGTTCTGTGATGTAATTCATGTTGATTTATTCCCCCAAGGTTTTGGATGTACATTCACAAAGAACTAGGCTGAGTGAACAGAAAGGGAAGCCAATAGTTTTTTTTTCCAGTAGTAAAAATCTGCCAGAATCTTCTCATTGACTTCATCAGAGACAAGTGGCTTAGAATCTTGGAGTATGGCTACCTAAACCATTGAGATATGTTTGGTGTTGTGAACTTCATTTCAAAACAGACGTGGTTTTTACCTTTTCAGAGAGACACACCTTCCTCAATGGCACACACCATTTAAAATTTGGTGTCGGAACCGAAGTAGCAAAACCAGTTGTGTTTGTTTTTTTGTCCAGATGAATTGTCAAAGCCCCACCGTGGCTTGAAAGAGGCCGCCTTCACAGTGCTGCAAGTCTTAGTATTGAAAAAAAAAGAAACCTAAGAAACAAAGCTGTTGGTTTAGAAAAAATTCTTTTTTTTTTACATAGAAGAGCTTTGTAAAGTAGAAAGTGGTACAAATGGTGAGAGGCAGGAGAGGAAAGGGGACATGGAGCCAGAAGGACGCCTGTGCAAATATAAAAAAATGCCAAAAGCTAGGCAACACAGGGCAACCCTGACATTTGGTGAATGGACCTTCCTTTCTCCCACCATAATGGTGTCCAGGGAAGGAATGGCCCTTGGCAACAGCTAGAAATTCTGAATCTCGACATGGGAGGAATAAGCAGCTTTCAACAGGCCATTCTTTATAGGCACTTTCCCCTTTGTACAGTTCCTCCCTTTCTACAACAGCGGAGAGAGGGCACTGTAAAGTGACTGTCCTCTAAAACTGGGGGAACCCATCACACACTCATACGAGCCCACTTCTCCCAGATGCTACTATCACACCGGAAACACCTGTACAGAGAGAGGCTTGAAGAATTTAAGATGCAAGTCTCTCATTTTAAATTTCCTTTTCCAAGCTGGGCTGCACAGCCTAGTACACTTAATCTTCATACTGTTGGTGGAAAACGGGGGACACCCTCAACCCCTCTACCAATATTCATGTGTGCGTGCATGTGTCATGTATCCTGATTTAGCAACATTTAACTGCCATGCGCTATAAATAGGGAGAGTGCAACTTTATAAAATAGTAACAGGCCTCCTTTTAAAAACATTTTCAGTGCAAACCAAATAAAAATGATGAGGTTTTACAGTTGCATAACTAAAGTTAAAACAAACAAAAAAAAGTTTTATCTTGGTCAAAAGACATTACCAAAGCTGGGAGGAAGGAACTGGTTTCCCATCTACAGGTGGCAGAAAAGAAATAGGGGGAGAATTTGGACTTTGCTTTTTTTTTTTTTTAGGCTGAGAAAATGTCACACTCAGTATGTTGTTTGAAACTTAGCTGTGGCGAGTTTCCAAAAGGCTTCTATACATTAATCATGTTTGGAGAATCTCTCCAAAATTCAGGACAGCTCAAATTGCTTATCTTCTTTTTCTAACCTTGCGCCGGCCATTTTCTGAACTCTTGGTTGAATTTTTTCTTTCCTGTGACTTTAAAAAAAAAAAAAGGAAGAAACTTGCCACCCAACATCAAGGGTTCATCTGATTCCATAGCGATCACATCAATGGCCATGATTGCGTCACTTTGCCCATACGTATCAAATGCTCCTGCATCTCTGAGTCTCCCAGGATTGCAGAAATAGCCCCTCCTTTCCCCTGTACAGTACCAGTGCCCAGTGGCACTCATGCAGTCAGCAAAGGAAACTCACATGAATGCTCCCCCTCGCACTCTTTCAGGGCTGCCCCCCGCCTGGCACCAGAGTGCCTCCCCTTCTATTGCAACTTTCTGACTGATGGCTAAGAAGCTGAGGAGGCACATATTTACAGTCGCTAAACCTCGGTAAGAAAAGGGAGGCAGGAAAGAGCGTGGGCTGCAGCCAGAGACTGTTGAGATTCTCGTTTCCCCTCTCCTAACACCCTTCATCGCAAAAGGCCTCCCTCCTCCTTTAGGATAGTGCTTTGCAAACCTAGCACCCTTGCTGTAAGGCCTGCACATGTTTTGTGTGGGGGGAAAAAACCCCACTCCGATCTCTCTCAAAGTTATCGCTGCTTCGTTGTTAATGAGTAGCACCATTTTTGCCTTTTGTCCCACACCGTAGGCCTCGGTTCTTTCACTGCTTCTGCTTCTGCCACGGGCATCTGTGGCCACCTGTCGCTAGCCCCCTCTACTTTTGCCCTAGGACCCCAGGTTCAAGTCTGGCGGCTGCGCTCCGACCCCAGCACCCCGTGGCCAGGCTCATGCTCCTCTGGCTGCGCTCCCGGTCTCTCTCCCGGTCGCTCTCTGACTGGCTTTGTGTCCGCTCTGGCCTGTGGCTGGTGCTCCCGCTGGCTGTTGCGGGCTGGGATGAGATGGTGCGCAGCAAGTGGTTCCGCTTGCGCAGGAATTCGGTCTGGCCAGGGAGGCCGAAGCTGCCTTTGCGAAGGGCCATCCGGGTGGTATTCTTGGCAGGCCGGGAGCGGTGGGTGTATTCCAGCTGGGCCAGGTGGGCTGCGTATCCCTCGGTAATGAACTGCAATTAAATTTTTAAAAAATTAAGAGAAGTTCACCAGCCTGCTTGCTTTGAAAAAAAAATTGTATTTCATAACTCCAATCTGGTTCTGCTGCTGAAAGTGATTTCACAGCTACTATTTCAGACGTTACTGAAAGTGAATATAAATAATCATTTGCCAAGAGGCAATTTGGCCAAGGATGTGGCCCAGAGAGCGATCGAAGGCATTTTAACTTCTGGAACTGAACAGGTGAGGCCCTGTCACATAATTGTTAGGCAAACCGTCTCACCCTCCTAAGCAGTGGAGAATTTTACCTGACTTCTGCACCTGTTCAGAAATCTGGGAAGGCAGGGATGATGGTGGTGGTTTAAAGTTCTTCACACAGCTCAGCAGGACAGTAGCTACCATATTTTTTATCCCATCCTTTAGATACCCTTTGCAATATTATTTTGGACATCCAGCTCACCCATCCCTACACCTTGGGTGGGGTGGGGTGGGGGGAGGTTACCTCATAAAAAGACATAAAAATTTAGAGAGTAAGCTTAGCTCCAGGAGCTGCAAGGTCTCAGAGTTTACAAAAGACAGGCAGGCTGGCTCGCTGCTGCAGAACTGCCCTTTCCCTTCGTGTTTCAGATCTCCCGGGCCTCTTGCCTGCCTTCAGGAGGCTTTTGGGGGTTGGGGATGCTGGCGTGCCTCTCCAGAGCATCAGGCCTCTCTTCATGTCTCACTGCTCCTCAACAGCAGTAGCACAGACATAAAGAGCACAGGACAGGTAAACATCAGCTCCGTCGAGTTGGTGCTGCAGTAGCAGTCCCTCCACCCTTGAGCTTCTCTAGGCACCCCGCCCCCCTTTCAAGAAGGCACCTGAGGCCCAGTAGCTGCACAGCAACAGGGTTTCCACACACTGCATCCAATAGTCTAGAGCTTCTTTAGGGATTTCCCCACTTGCATTCCGAGGGTTGCACCGTTACCTGACACTGGTTCTGCAGCTTCTTGGTTGGTCGTCCAACAATGTAGATCTGTGAGGGTGGCAGGCTGATCGAGGTGTAGACAGAGATGTCCTTGGTGGACCCGTAGGCAGCATGGATCTTCATGTGGACCTAAGGAGAATCAAATGCAGATTAATCCCAAACAGAACAACAAATGCAGAATGGAACGGCTTTTACTCAAGAACAGAGCCACACAGTACACTGTTTCCCCTTACTGATTACTTCTTTGATTTTGTTTTCATATATATTTTAATGTCATGTAAGCTGCCCTGAATGCCCCCCGCCAGTAGAACAAGGCAGCATCTACATGTCAAAAATAAAAATGAATGGAAAACGAACTTTTAAATGAAGAAATGATTAAAAAAATAAACAATGAGAACAATCCTGGCAAAAGTTACCCAGGATGGTGCTTTCAGTGGGAAAATGAGGGGGCAAAGCCCTGAGGTGGGTGGAATGGGCTGTACCACTACAGACACAGGGGGTAGATCCAGCTTTGATGGTTCCTTCTAAAAAACCCGCAAACAGCTATGCCCATTGTATAGCAGGAACATTTACTTGCTAGTCTGCTATTTACAGGGACTTCTTTTAAGGGTAGACTTCAAAATGGAATCTTCCATGAGCCTTCACTTGCAGTCTGAAGTGGAGCAGTCCATTCTACTACCTCATGTTCTTGCACTCTTGTGGATTGGGTTCAACATCTCAAGTTCAACATATTCTGTAATCTGATTACTCTATATAGTAACAACAGTTTCTTTGATTAAAAATGAAATTTATCCAATGATAAAAGCTATAGTAATACAAACGGATACAGTGATGATCGAAAGTTTCTTCTGTGAAGACAGACGTCACATTTTAAGAGCAGCCGGGGCAGCTGAATACAAGCATTCTGTCTCAAGTAAAACTCAGAAAAAGCACACCTCTGAAAGCACCTCTGGCCATTTTCACACTGCTTACCGGCCACAGAACATTGTGCCGAGCTCCCGGAACGACAGCGTCTTCCTGGTGCAATTTTGCACGAGAACAGCAGTTCTTGTGTGAAATCGCGCCAGGAAGACGCTGTTGTTCCAGGAGCTCGGTGCGATGTTCCGTGAAAACAGCTATATGTGGTCCAGATTGAGCTGCAGAAAACCAACTGTGGGGGCAATTACTGGCTAGTCCCTGTATCTTCATTTTAGGCTTGCCAGGTGCCCGCCAGTGGTGGGCGAACTCCTGGCGATTTGCCTCTTCCTGGCAATTGCTGGCAATCAGTGAGAGGAGGCAGGCGCCTAGACATTGCTCGCCACTGGCAGGCAGCCCAGGTAAATGGCTACGCATGATCCCATGTGGTGACATCACTTCTGGATACACCGGAAGTGATGGCATCATGAGAGGGCCAATTCTTTAAGCATCAGCCTAAAGCTGAATACAGTTTTATTTAGAGCTGGATTCAATCAGTTTGGTATTTGTTGACAGTTTTAGATTCGGATTTTAAATTGAGATCTTCTATGTATTTTTATGCCTGTTGAGTACCATCAGGTAGAAAGGCACTAATAAAATGTTCCAAATAAATAAAATCCTCCGTGCTGAAAAGTTGTAACATCTTTTATGGGGAGATGCCTGCTCAGTTTGGTAGCTGTTGCAGGCAGGCCACCTCCTTAACTATTGCAAGGACTGACTTTTCTTACAAATCACTCAATGACATCTCATCCCTCTTCCTGGAATTTTCATAGTCAGATGTTTTACTCTTTCTGCCCAGCACCAACCCTCATCAATAGATGAGCCGTCTAACAACCCCTCTGGCAGTTCTTTTCCTTTCTGTTCTTGCATCTAACCCTCAGGTGACATATGGCAATAGCATTTCAGAGCTCCCAAGGGAGCTAGCCCAGACCTATTTCCATCTGTTATTCTGACAGTAGCCTGAGTCTGGATGCAAACAGGGCCCGCCCTTGAGAAATTCTGCCCAGACGTGCACATCTTGGCCCATTCTATCTGAATCCCACTCAAGCTCTCCCTTGCTTACATCCGTGATGAGGGATTTCAGAAAATTGGCCTTGTGCCGCAGTGGGTCGTGTACCAGCCCGTCACAGAAAGAGACGATCCCGTGAGGAAAGTTGTGCTGTGCTAACCAAGCCACCACCCTTTGCTTCTGCATGTCGGGTCGGCCTGTGACATAGATGATGAGGTAGCCGAGATCTTGCCAGTGCCTGAGAAAGGAGAGAAAAGGAGGCAGTGGGATTAAACATGTATTGGGTTATGAACTCCTACAGCAGCGGTAGGCAATCTCCAACACGCAGACCCAGACCCTTCTGTTTGGCACTCAGGGCCAAGTCTCCACCCAAACAATCAAAGCATTGGCAGTACAGCTGGGGCCAGTGGTGTGGGAGAAGGCAACAGGCATGCCTTGGGCCTGCCATCACCTCCCAGTCCAGAAGAGCCTGCAGACACGTCTAAGGTGGATCCCTGAGATGGAGGCAGGGCCACTGGGGCACGGCTCGCTCCAAGTGTGTCTGGGCAAGTACAACACTTGTCTTCTCTCCCCACTCCACCCACTTTGTTTGCTGGCACACCACCATCTTCACCAGTAAATGTTGCAACTTTTCAGCACTTGGGCCAAAAAAGGTAGCCCTACTCTTCCCTAAGGAGTCACTTTTTTTTTGTTTTTTGGAAGGACCTTCTACTTCTTGTACACATACGTAACAGAACAAGAGCACTTCTCCTCTTTGCACATACACTAAGAGGAACACCAGGATGGTCATCAGCAATGGAGCGGTCTCTTATGTTGGCATAGGCAGGTTCTTCCCTATGAA
Source organism: Eublepharis macularius (assembly GCF_028583425.1). Lineage (NCBI taxonomy): Eukaryota > Metazoa > Chordata > Lepidosauria > Squamata > Eublepharidae > Eublepharis > Eublepharis macularius. The sequence goes on along the minus strand of NC_072802.1, from coordinate 68,989,189 downwards.
CTTCTCTCTCCCCTCTGCCTGCCACAGCAAAGCCCAGACACCCTACCCCACCAGCTGGACCTCAAATACTCTGCCTGCAGAACCCCAGCAAGGGAAGTCATCACTTTGGATTTTCCTGTCGCATGGCGTGAGTGACGTAACTGCAATGTCATCCAACTCTCTGTCATGTGCTTGCAACTCAGGGGGTCCCAGGCTGCTTCCCACAATTTAAGGCGTGTCAAAGGTTGACTCTTTTTTTGGTACAGAGATGAGACACAGTATATCAGCTCTAGAAGTCACCATGTTGGAACTTGTGACTGGCCCTGTGCGAACCCATGCTCTGATTAGCTAGAATTTCAATTTGCATTCCAGACCTTTGCCTGTTGAGAAACTTACACTTATAGTTTTGGTTCCTCTTGTTGTTTGGACCCCCATCTTCTGCTTCCTAATCTGTTACGGCCTACCTGCCTTTTTGCCTCTGGAGACATCTTGGCTTTTCAGCTTGGATCTCCCTGCCTTGCTCCTCTAGCACAAGATTTCTGCTTGGCTCTGTTCTTTGTCTGCCTTCCTGGCTGATCCCCTTCTACTGTGCTGGATGTGCTCCTGCCCAGGGTTACAGCTGGCCTTGAAATGGCAGCAAAAGTCCCCAGTCCCAAATTTCATACCGAGTAATAAAGGAACAGAATTTTTTCTCATCTCTATACCTATGGAATTATGAGCAAAACATCCGCAAATCTGCCATTTCAGACCTCAAATCCTGCTTACAACTGATTATAGAAATTAAGCAGATTTGTATCACACGTTTCCCACAATGTGTATGGTTGCATAATCTAATTTACTTTTTAGATGGCGATGATGGTGGTGATGCTTACACAGAATGAGAAATTTTGTGTTTTGTCCTTTTGGAGAAAAAGCGCAGTCTCATCGAAAAGTGGGCTGGGAACAAATGTCTATAAGACAGACTGGTGGCCGGGGTGGGTGGGGGGAGAGCATAAAGCAGGGCTGACAGCTTTGCAGGGCAGAAATTTTCACCTTTGATCCTGCCTCTGTCTCTGCTAGGCCAACCCATCCTTTTCCCAACCCCGTTTTCTATTTTCTATGTTTTTAGCAAAAAATGCCAAAACATGTTTAGGTTTTTCTCTACTTAGATGGGTAGCCATGTTGGTCTGCAGTAGAACAGCAGGATTTGAGTCCAGGGGCACCTTAGAGACGAACAAGATATTCAGAGTGTAAGCTTTTGAGAATTAGAGCTCCCTTCTTCAGACAGGGCTAGAAACTTTAAAAATGACAGAGGAAACTTTTAGGATATCTGCATTTGATGATATACTCAGCACCCCATGGCACAATAGCAGACACAAACATCTCCAAAGTCCTCGTACCTTACTACATCGACAGCTCCAGCTCGGACTTTGGGGTCACTGCCCATGATCGAAACACTGGCTGCGAAGGAACCATCAATGCTGAAGACCACAAATTCAGTCCCCTTGGGCAAAATGGTGATATAGCTGTCAGCAAACGTGTGGTCACCTCTAAAGCAAATGGAAAAGGAATTGTTTTGCTGGATGCTGATGGGGGAGAAAACTGCAACTGCAATAAGTAAGATTTTAGAAGGTCCCTTAACCAAGACTCGGAGTGTAATTCTTACCACTTCTTCCTGCCTCAGTGAAGGGTGTGTGTGTGTGGGGGGGAGAGGCTGTGTGTGGGGAGAGGCAGGCTGTGGCTCTGCTTCCTCCACCATCACATGCATAACCTCTTACCAAAGATTCAAGTACGTTATTCATTTTTGTATTTGAAACATGAATTTTAGCGAGCTTTATTATTTTTTTTAAAGTAATGTTACCAAACATCCAGCAATTGTCTGACTTGGTGGCATCAAAGCGGTTTACCTGCTTAGGACCTCTTATTTCACTAATTTTTTTTATTTTTGTTTTTCCACTTTGAAAAACACTCTTAGAATGCGAGGTGGGGGGCCAGCCAAGCTGCACCATGGAAATCTGGCTTCTGTTGCAACCAGGGCTTTTTTTCAGCTGGAACGTGGTGGAACAGAGTTCTGGAACCTCTTGAAAATGGTCACATGGCTGGTGGCCCCGCCCCCTGATCTCCAGACAGAGGGGAGTTTAGATTGCAATCTAAATTCCCCTCTGTCTGGAGATCAGGGGGCGGGGCCACCAGCCATGTGATTATTTTCACCAAGGGCAACCACCTCTTTACCAAGAAAAAAAGCCCTAGTTGCAACTGAAAAGCCAGTTTTTCCAAAGTGTAATCCAACACGGCACGTCTGTGTCATAACTGTGGTGACGGCAGTTCCACAGAAGGCTCACTGCAAAAACTGGGCATGTCTGGATGCTCCCCGGGTCACCTTCCAAAATAAATCCTGCTGGAGCTTACTTAAGTTACCAACAGCCCTCATTCACACCTACCTATTACAAGCAAAAGAAGAAAGAAAAAATGCGAGTGAAGTATCTTGGCCCAACTCAGAGGGTGCTGTACAGGGCGCGGCCCCTGAGTCTCGCTGAGGCTTAAAGCGAATTTCAACTTGCCTTGGGAAGCTCACCGCTGAGCAGTGGAGGCAAAAACCTTTCTGTGCCATCACTCCTGCTTGGGGCAGCTTGTGAACAGAAATGTGCTCCTATGAGCTACCTGTGCTTCATGTTGTCTAATGTCAGCCCTAGAATTGCTTATGTTGTTTTAGCATTTCTTCAACTCTGTATTGGATTCTTGCTAATGCTACGTCTTTGTAAACTTGCATTTATTTTCCCTATGGCATCATTTATGGAGATGTCCTTGATATTGACTGTGCTAATCTCACACTATGTAATCCGCCTTGAGTCTCAGGGAGAAAGGTGGACTATAAATGTCATATAAATAAATAAATAAAAGCTTTGAAGTCACTGCTGTGTCATTTTCTTTTTGTGTCTATTATACTCTAAAGAAACAGAAGGCAAAGCCAACAGAGCAAAACAAGTGAATTGCTGGGAAGATTTCCAAGTCTTCCCTATTCTGGTAGAGTAGCAGCGTTCCTCTGCCGCATCGAGAACAAAAGGAGTTCTGTGGCACCATGAAGTCTGACAGACTTATTGAGGCTGAAGCGTTCACAGACTAAAGCCCACTTCGTTCATACGATGAAGTGACTCCGTGTGCTGATATATGGAACTAAAGAGAAAAAAACAGTGACATTTCCCAACAGCACTAACTGGGATTAGTGTCTCTCTAGTTGTATTAGGGGAATTCCTTCTTGTTTCCTTCCTCAAGGGAACCTACTAATCAAGGAATTCATTGGTGTGTGTGTGTGTGTGTTGTGTGTGTGTTCTGGTTGTATTAAATTCTGGTGGTACAGAATCCTGCAGGTATGTCCAGGCGTGGCATTGCTGCACGTCCCAGACTCAGTGCCCCTGGCCCCATGGGACCTCCGGCCACCCACCGAGATGCCCACGATGGCACCAACTCACCTCAAGCCACCCACAGTGAGCCACCCTGGTGCAGATGCTCCCCCCACCCCGCCAGCCAGACTTAATTAGCTGCCTTTGCCAGCAGCCCCAAGCAAAACAAGGAAGGCATGCCATCAAGTTACGTGGCAGCCTTGTGTCCAGAGGACAGGGTGAGCATGTGGCCAGCTGGGGGCAGCAGAGAGAACTGCACCACCACTGATGCCAGCGAGAACAAGAGAGCAGGTTGCTCTCACACTCCAGCCTGCCTCAACGCCCTAGTTAAGCAGCAAGAGGCCATGAGAGGAAGGTGTGGGACCTGACTGCCTAAGGGCCCCAGAGAAGGGTGAAGGCCAGGGCTGGGGACAAGGTTTCTCCAGAGGTGTGCTCCAGCCCTGGCCCTTGGGTTGGCTCAGGTGTTGGGGGCAAGGCCAAAGAGGTGGGGCTAGGGATAGGAGAGTTGGATAAAAGGGGATCTGAGAGCCAGCCCAGGGAGGACCATGGAGGAGCTGGGGTGAAAGTGGCAGAGAGAGAGTAGTGTGGGCAGGTGACTGGTGACATAAACCAGCCCCACTTTTCTGCATTTGAGGCCTGGAAGAGCCCTCGAGGGAGAGGGAGCAGGATGGCGGATGGCTGCGAAACGCCCTCTGTGCACACTGGGGCCCACAAGGTATTTCTCCTCTGCTCCCCACCCCTGCAAGCCTGGGTGGGCTGCCTTGGAGAGATCATTCGGAAAGATGTTTACAAACTGAGGTTGCATTATCCCTCTCTGGTTGCTCTTCATAACATGCTCCTCCTTCTGTATGGGAGTAAAGCTTCTCTGTTTGATCTGCTGCTTTCTGACACTGCAGTCTTAGCTCGGTTACTCTAAAGGTCCAAAGCCTTCTGGGACAGAACTCACCTGACCACCATTTTGACAGGATACACACCAATCCCCAGCCGCCTATGCTCAGGGATTACATAGGAAATCCTCCCACTGCTGTTGCTGATTTCTGTGTCAAAGTAAACCCACTCTCCTGAAGGGGGTTGCGTCATGATGTGAATGTCCACCTGGATCACAAATGGGACAAAGCAGAACAACACAAAGTCATCAAAATGCACAGCGATTAACAACTCAGCAAAGTGTATTTCTCTTATTACTCTTGCCTCTCTCTTTCCTCTCTCCCCAACACTTCCTTCGCCCTCTTTGGGAAGGCTTCAGAGGTCAAGTAAGCAGCCTCCCTCTACCTGAGACTTTGGAGAGTCACTGTGGTCAGAACAGAAAACGTGGGGCCAGGTGGATCAGTGGTCTGACCTGGCAATTTCACATGTCTCTCCTATGTTTGACATTTCTGGCATTGTGCAGGGTTTGGACTAGATGACCCTGGAGGTCCCTTCCAACCCTGTGATTCTATGATTTAGAGTAGAGGCTTCTCAAGGGAGGGCCTTTATTACTTGTTGAACACTGATGGTTTAATAACACAACGGAGTATAGATCAGATGCAAGAGTTGCTCCAAATACTCTGAACAAAACTTAAGACAGAACAGACGTGCTATCATCATTCTAGTTAAAGACAGTGCAAAAAGCAATTGTCGTACAAGCAGGGAATTTCTAAGCAGAGTCCAACATTTGTAAAAGGAAGAGGCTGGCGACATTGGATCCCTGCCGGAGTAATCACCAGAACTACTGAGCAGGAGGAGGCGGAGGCGTGGGAGGGTAACAGTAACTGCAATAATGCCATTTTTATAAGAGAAACTGAATAGTGAAGTTCCCAGATCTTTGTGATGGTGTCATGCCAATCCCTGCTATTGATAGTTTACCCTTACCATTTTCTTGCTCTTAGAAAGTTATTTATTTATTTACATTATTTATAGTCCACCTTTCTCACCTCTGAAGCCTTCCCAAAGAGGGCAAAGAAAGTGTTGGGGAGAGAGGAAAGAGAGAGGCAAGAAGCAAGGTAAGACGGACCTATTAAACAGCATACAAACTATCCAATAGGATCATTCGTACTTAAAAGCAACCAACAGTACATAGCAGTACAGTCTATAATCCCTGTCCCTTTACTTGTGCATCTCTCTGAGACCACTTCCCTACAGTACAGCCTTCCTATCTGAGTAAAATGCCCTCTTGATTCAAATGATTCAATTTTGCACCTTCTGTGTCTATTAGGAAAAGGGAAGCCGTATGTTCAGGAGAAGAGCTTAAATATTAGCGGCAAAAAAGATGCATCATAACATGCATCTTTTAACATGCATGGGGGTTCACCAGTCCTCATGAATTAAACAGCCACATTTCCAGGAACTAGCTTTCAGATGAAAAAATTGTTTGCTGAGTTATAGGCCTTGTGAATATTATTGAACTACATTAGAGAGAAAAGTACCCTAGGCTGAAGTGACCACATCAACTCTCCAAGTAGACAGAAACAGACACCATTATTTGGTAAGCGGAATGTTATATAGTTGAACTTTCTTTGTTGGAGGCAATTTAGAGGAAACATGAAAGTCCTGAGTTCTGGTCTTGCTCAGGTCTGATCTGGCTGCGGGCAACTGCTGAATTAATGAAATGCTCATCGGATTATTAGTTTTAAACGGCTATTTAGCACAGATCAAGTGAGGTGTGTCCCTACTATGATTTTATTTGATCCAGACTTTAAAGTGGTAGAAAGTTGGACCATCAACATTTACATGATGCAACACCTATGATGATATTGTCCTAAGAATTTGTAATTATGATTATACAATGGCAGATTTAGATTCTCTTGTGTTTTATATAATCAGATTTGATCTCCGCATACCTTCTCTCCCGTGAGTGTGACCATATCTAAGGGACCGTACATAAACCTTCCATTTAACATTTGGAGACCGTCCTCATTGGCAATAGCATCGTTTATTCGATGGTTGGCTGCAACATTCTACATAAAGAAAGAAAAACAAGTTGAACACCCAAGGTGTGATAGGCAGGAAGATTAAGTCAACGACAGGAGGACTTTATTTAAAATATTTATACCCTGTCTTTCCACAATGCCCAAAGTGGCTTACAAAATATAAACATATACTATCAAAAATGTAACTAAAAACATGAATTAAAACACATCGTTAAAATAGCAACCGTCACTATCAGCTGCCAGAGAAATTCATTAGTTATTTCCAGTAAATGCAAACAGTCCCAATAATTCCGCTTTGCACCTTTTACGGAATGAAGAGTGTCGGAGCTTTCCGTTTCCTGTCTTGCAGGCAGTTCCAAAGTGTGGGCGCAGCCATTGAAAACGAGTGCACACAGGCTGTAGCAGCTCCCAAACAGAAGGGAACATATCAAGCGAGGCACTTGTATGTTCCCATTATGTTGGCATACGGAATCATAAGGGAAAGGCAGTCCCTTTAGCAGGGCTTTTTTTTTCAGCTGGAACGTGGTGGAAGTGAGTTCTGGAAGGTCATATGGCTGGTGGCCCCGCCCCCTGATCTCCGGACAGAGAGGAGTTTAGATTGCCTTCTGCGCCACAGGAGTGGCGTGGAGGGCAATCTAAAGTCCCCTCTGTCAGGAGATCAGGGGGCAGGGCCACCAGCCATGTGACCAGTTTTGCCGAGGGTGATTTAAACTTTTAAAAACTCCCCCCTTGTTCCAGCTGACCCAAAGTGATGTCATTGGCCCTGGGAGCATGCGTGCACTTTGAGCGCACACGTGGTACCAGGGGCACCACCTCCTGCCAAGAGTTGCCCCCTGTGCTGGCAACTCACTGAGTTCTACTACCTCTTTTCCCAGAAAAAAAGCCCTGCCCTTTAGATATGTACGTCCCAGGCCATATCTTGAATTGTGCCCAGAAGCAAACGAGCAACTAATGAAGCTACTGAAGTACAGGTGTGATATAATCATACTGGCATAAACCATTCAGTAACAGAGAGGTAGCATTCTGCGCCAGGTAAAGGTTATGCAAAGTTTTCAAGGGCAGCCCCACTTAAAACGCATTACAATAATCTAGCCTCGAGGTTGCAGTGGCATGGATCAGTAGGGTAAGGTCGGCATCTACCCACTCAGGGCCAAGCTACAAGTGACGAATGACACTTGCCTGGCAAGTGAACAGACTCACGTGTATTCCTCCCAGTTCACTTGCCATTCACTTGCGCTCCAAGTGGAGAGCAAGTGAATGGCAAGTGAACAGGGAGGAATACACGTTGAGTCTTTTCACTTGCCAGGCAAGCGTCATTCGTCACTTGTAGCTTGGCTCTCAGAGTTGCATTCTAGAGATGCTGGGGAGGGAGCTGAGTTTTGAAGAATGCAAACAACTTGCACTTACAAAACACTGACAAAGAAACCCCTCACCTCAGAAGACCAAAATAGGAACAAGACAGGGACAGCCCATCATCAGGACCAGCCTCCCGAAAACAGGGTCTTCTCCTAGAGACTCTCAGAACGAATGTGATAAATAATAGTAATAAAAGAAGAAATGCAGTCATACCCTTAGCTTAACGTGGGTCCTTTTGCGAAGCCACTTCTCTCTGGGCTTGGACGGGGTGAAGACAGAGACCTCCTTCCCATCCAGCTCCAGAATACTGGAGTTTTCATGCCTCATCACCTGAGAAAAAGAGCAGCCCGTTCAGTGATTGCTGCAGCAAACACCTGTTAGAAGAATCTCCAAGGAGTTTGCGAAGTACTTGTTTGCATCTGGGGATACCAGATGTGGTTCTGAGCGGCACTGGCCGTGTTTTCATGTGATGTCGGAAAGCCACTTTCCTGCCTAACTCTGAACCGATGCAGAAACCTGGTGCAAGTGAACGTAGAGCTGATTTTCTGTTTTTCACATGCGCAGAGCAACCGCAGCAGGAGGACTGAAAAGAGCTTTAAGGGGCACGTTTATGACTTTTGGCAAAAGTTTCCCAGACATAGTTCTTCAAGTTTCAACCCCTATTTCCTCACTGATCTACCCTCATCGGTCAAAAATTAACCTAAATGGATCTTCTAACGGATGCTCCAGCTCAAACTTTGGTGAGCCTCTAGGGGCAAGTGAGACATACATGAAACTACTGAAAACACCTCTCTGTAGTTCTTTGGATAGAAAACATGTTGTAATAATAATAACAATAATAACAACATTTGATTTATATACCATCCTTCAGGGCAACTTAATGCCCACTCAGAGTGGTTTACAAAGTGTGTTATTATCCCCACGGCAATCACCCTGTGAGGTGGGTGGGACTGAGAGAGCTCTGAGAGAGCTGTGACTGACCCAAGGTCACCCAGCTAGCTTCAAGTGGAGGAGTGGGGAATCAAACCCGGTTCTCCAGATTAGAGTCCCATGCTCTTAACCACTACACCAAACTTAACCAGAACACCAAACTGACTCTCTTGTAGCAGATACAATGAACATTGCATCTAACTTGGTAGTTAGCCCATAATTGATAGCTGCCCCGTTGAATTCTCTATTTGGGATAGGAACGGTAAAAGCATAGATTTCATGAGCTAAGAATGAGGTGTGTGTGTTGGTAACATTGTAGGCACTAGCCAATAGGCACCTGTCATACTCGGCTTTTTCCTGATTTGCTGGCAACTTGCAAAACAGTTGTCTTGTCTTTTTGCATAGGTTACTTCAGGAAAGTAGAGTACACATGTGCTTTCAAGGCATTGAAGGTGCATTCAAATCACCACCACCACACGTCCATTTTGAGTTTCACACACCTGCTTGCCTCACACAAAGCCCAGTCTTCATTCTGCTATCAGTTTTCTATCTTTCCAATCTCCCTCTATCTATTCTGGCTGTGTTGACTTCGCAGCAAGTGTTCCAGCGCCACTGAGTTCGGATTTAGCTTTGCAGGAGCAGCAGCATACTGGGAAATCTTAAAATCCCAGCAGGTGCTCCAATTTACCTGAAGTCAACTTCAGTTCTGGTGCACTGCATACCCCTGTAAGAACGTATTTCACAAGCTGAACTCCCTCCTACCGTTTGTTCGGCCTCTACTGCATTCTCAAGAAGCAAATATTCTGCAACTGCCATAAATTATACAAAGTAGGGGTTTTTGTCCGAGTAAATTAGCCGTTTTATTTTAGATATTGTTGGTATTTTTATATTTCCTCCAATAGTTTTATCACCTATGATCTGAAAAAAATTGGGATCTGAAAAATGTAAGGGTTATATAGGTTAGGAAGGTGGAGATTCACACACCTCTACTAATCCTCCATTCTTGTCTTTGCTGCTCCATTTCATCCTTTTCCTCTACCAATGTGAGGACCAGAAATTGGAACCCTCCATTGATGATATCAACAGAAGGTTCCAATCGATACCAACGTTTGCTTCAAGCCACATTTTTTATTCTATGAGACCTGCAAGGCACATGAGGAGCACTGACCTGTCTAAGCAGGAAGGAGACCACATCTGTCGATTCCCAGTAGCTTGCATGGAAGAGGTGCGGTAAGGCTACTGTGGGGAAGGCGGTTAGTGCATCAGGGCAGTAGAGAGCATAGTCTATCCTTTTAGCACCCCACCATTTGGCAGCAACTGAAAACAAAACAGAAGATGGCAAACCTCCAAGTTGTTTTTATTTTAAAGAAAAGAAGAAGGACCACCAATTAAAGTCCACGGCTCCTCCAGCAAAAGCATTTGAAGAATCCTCTTTCTAGGCATATCTTCACTGCAAACTTCTCTGTTTTGTACCAGTCAAGGCTTCCCCAGTGAATAAAAAAACCTTGGTGACTGTAGTTTGTTGAGAACTGTTAGAGATTTTCTACCCTTCCTGCCCAGAACTACAGTTCTGCGGGCTTGGTGGGGGAGGGGGGGGTCAGATCTCAAACTAGACAGTGATATTGAGACGCCGTCTGTGTTCTGAAGCCAGGTTTAACGGCAGTCAACCAAGGACAACATGAACTCGAAAGTATGGGTTAAGCCTTTATTAAATCAAGCAGAAGGCGAGAGTGAAAGACAGAGGCAACGAATTCACCCAGAGGATGTACTGAAGCACTCGCAAACGAAAGTTGTATGTTTCTGTACTCAGTATTCGCAACCTTTTTTACATGCCCAAGACGTCTCTCTGGGATACACGGGACAGTAATGAATTGATGAGCCTTTTTTAAAATAACGAGGCCAGATTTAGAGGAGATAAGAACAGTCTGATTGGCAGGAAGATCCTCAAATGAACCTGCCAATTCTCTCTTCATCCACGAGGAGTTAAAAGACTGCCGGCTGCCATTCACTGGGATGGTACGCTGGGTGTGTTTGTGAGTGAGTAAATGTCTCTTTCTCTGTGTGTGGCATTTATTACTGTTCCGATACAAGAAACAGGTGAATACTCAAGCTTTTGGATGACTGAAACCTAACAAGGGTTTTCTAGAGGAAATATATCAAGCTAAAGACTGAAGCCTCAGCAGCCTGCAGGTGGCAACTGTGGAGTGTGAAAGCTTCATGGAACCTGCTTTAAAAGCATGACTCATGCTCCCTTTCCCCAACTCAATTGTTTCATGTCAGAAAAGGCATGTTATTTTGTCATACCTAAAGAACAGTCTGATCCATGAACCTATAGGAGAATGCACACTAGCACTGTTTTTCTTCTGTTACAAAAAACACATTTTTTCCAACACAGAGACAAACTTCCATATGAAGACGATGAATGAGGAGGCAAAGGCCCTCCTTTTCATTATTAATTTAGCTTATGTATATCCCTGCCTTTCAGCAGGGGCTGTGCTGGTGCACTAACTATGCTCTCATAGCAACTTTGAATGGACAGCATTCCACGAGAAACAGCGTGCATGCAAAGTCCCATGGGTGAGTTCTTTTCCCTCGCCAGCAGGATATTTAAATCTGCCCTTAAGCTGGATTAACAATAACTTCCTTTCTCCAAAGAAACCGTGTGTCCTTCTATGCAGAGGGCTAGAGATTTATAACAAAGAGTTCTCAGCCTCCTAAATCAAAGTACAACTGCCAGAATTCTTTAGGAGGATGAATTCTTTCAAACACAAAACTGGAAGAAATTTGGGATAAACAAGCTGCGTGCCCCAATTTGTTCACTACAAATGGGAACTTCTGTAATCCCCCAAGCTCTCTTGTTCAACCTTCACTGCCCCTTCTTCTTGTAGTCTTCCATCCAGGGAGAAGACCATTTCTGTGGCTACTGCCCCACACTTACCTTTTAAGAGCGTCTCATTTTAAAAACACATTCTTGCACAAGCCCTTTCCAAATCAGTGACAGAGCATTGAAAGCAAGCCCAGGAAAAATCTTGATTAGGAAGAAAGCCCTCCCGTTCACTTCCTTATGAGGCCTCTTGCTTTGTGATTTAAATGCAGATACAAGAGGAAGAAGAGAAAATCAAACACTGGCCTGTCAGGAGAATTCTCATTTTATTTGCATGCATGTCACAATTTGGAATTCTGACAGCGAGCTCGGGGGGGGGGGGGGGTCTTGTTTGCTGGATTTCTTAGGTTTGCTTGTTCTTTTTTGCAGCTTTGATGTCTGCATTGAGATCTCCTGCCTTTTTCTTTGTATATGCATGTCCTCTTTTCCTTTGGCTGAAGACAGCCATTTTGGTCCCAGATTTTTGAAATGCAGAACTGCTGCGCTTTTCAGAATAAACTGACCATTATTTTCTGCATTTAAGAAAACAGTCTCCTTGGAAGTACAGGCTTTTCAACTTTGCCCCTTGTGTTCAAGACATGCATGCTCTCAGATTATCTGGGATTCTCCAAACAGGATGGTGAAATTTTACTCCATCCCTCTAAGGAACTGTGGTGAGAATTCTACACATGCTGCACAAAATGGTAAAAGTAACAATAGTGTTCCACAAGTAAAGCAGGCTGTTAGTAGGATGAAGGTTAACCTTCAAAGCAAAGCAAAAGTGTTTGTTAAACTGAATTCTGAAATTGCAAAGTGCCCTGGTGAAAGCAGGCCATTGATTCTGGAGACAGGCAATAGAGATGGTTAGTTAGGTGCTCCCCGTCTCTCTCCAGAATACCTTTCTTGATGTCCAGATCTGGGATCTGTGGAAAGGAATCCACTTCCTGATGGGAGAAGCTCCCAAACCTTCTTCTTACGGGATTCTGGGACTGCTCAGGTTTAGATGCCCTATGTCTTTTGGGCAAGGTTTGGGTGGGGGATTTGTGTGGGAGAGCAAGCTGGGCTAATAAGCTAAAGCCCCTGGAGTAGATGAGATGGTTTTTGTTTTCTAAAAGGAATATTAAAAGATAAAGCAAAACACAAAAGAAACATACCGGTTATCACACATGCACACGTGGGTCATGCAATATACAATTTAAATTTTGTTCTCTAACTACATCATTAGGCTATAAAAGAAATACATTGGCAGTGTGTGAATCAATATTCCCTTCTTGTACATGGGACCTAGCATTTTTACCCAGAACATTTCCATGTGTTGAGCAGCAAATGTACAAAAGTTGGTGACTATTGAGCCACGGGACAAGCAGAGAAGATACAGATCTCCCTCTGGGAGATGCTAAAGACCCCTGAACAGGGACTCTGGCAGGGCTCAGCACTTATACTCTACCCCATTGTGATAGTTTGGGGGGGGAAAGAGTACCTTCTGATTTGTTCTTTGTGGCACCACTGTAGCAAATAGTCAGCCGAGGGTATTGCAGCTACTAGTTTAGAAGGGGTCAGGTGACATGGGAGGCCAGTAGGGTTCCACCAGCTCTTACAAAGCTGCAAACTCAGGCTTGACTCTTCAGTCTATATAATTCGTTGCTCATGTGCAGATTAAGCTGGTCGTGTACTGCCCGTCTCCACTTGCCTGCTTGACCACTTACCTCCCTTTTAGGGTTAGCATGCTCAGATCCTTGAAAATCAGATATGGCTACGTACGGAAGAGGGAAAATGTGGTGGAAAACCTGCTGAAGACTCAGGACCAACCCCCACACGGGCAAGTGCATACTCACAGCATGCCTGCAACACAGCTCTGGGCACGCGGAGGGCACACACATCCTCTTGTATGTACTTTGCACACAATGACACTCCAGCAACTTGCTTGAATCAATAAACATTTGGTCTTTTTAACAGGGCACATTGACTGAACTCAACAAAAAACCAACAGCAGCCTGTATATGGGCTTTCTCTGTGGTTTCCCTGTGGAACGGCATGCCTGAGGAGGTCAGGAGAGCCCCCACCCTCCTGGCTTTCCGCAAATGATGCAAAACCGAAGTATTCAAAAAGGCTTTTGTACTGTAGGGAGGGGCTCTCAGATGCTTCGCTAATGAGTTAAGGACCATAGACTTCACCACTGTGTTGCCTTATGTCTTACAGACCTGTTGTCTTAAATACGTGCTCCTATGAGCTACCTGTGCTTCATGGGGTCTAATGTGAGCCCTAGAATTGCTTATGTTCTGTTTCAACATTTCTTCAACTCTGCATTGGATTCTTACTAATGCTATGTCTTTGTTAAATTGTGTTTATTTACCCTATGGCATTGCTTATGGAAATGTTCTTGAAACTGGCTATACTAATCTCACACTGTGTAATCCGCCTTGAGTCTCAGTGAGAAAGGTGGACTATAAATAACATAAATAAAAAAGACTGGAGGGGCCAGTAGCTCCTACTCAGACATGGAGGAGACAAAATCATGGTCCAGGACTCGAGTCTTTTCAAATGAACTGACCATGAAGACCAAAATCAAATATATGAGTATTCACACCATTCCACCGAATGCAGCATATAGAAATACCATCAGAATGCCGCAGGCACAACTTTTGTTACTGTTGCACAAACAGGACACTGGTGTGTAGGGAGTTCTCTTGCTGAGCATCAATCTCTGTTGGGAACAGGGCTGGAAAAATGCTTAAGTTCCATATAAACATGAAGCTGCCTGATTACTGAGCCAGAGGATGAGTCAACTTGATAGCAGGGCTGTTTCTACATGTTCTAAAAAGAGCGCTCCACTCAACAAACGCTGGTGGTTTTTCACGGGATTTCTGACGTCTCCGTTTCCAAAATGGATGCAGGTTGTTTTTGTGGCACTGCAAAAATGCAAGCAAAACTGCCTGCATCCTTTTTGGAAATGGAGACGTCAGAAATCCCACAGAAAAGTCGCCAGTGCGGCGGTCTTTTTAGGACGTGCGGAAATGGCCCTGGTCTCTAAGGTCACAGGTAGAGATCTTTCCAATATTTTTTACCCGTTTTAACTGAAGAAGTCAGAGACTGACTCTGGGACCATATGCATAGGAGAAAGACAGAACTGAAAACATTTAATCAATTAATTAGTTATGCTTAGATTGTTTTTATTATGTGTTGTTTGCCTCGGGTCTCAGATTTCTGGGGGAAAGATGGGCTTCTAAAAAGTAAAATAAATAATTCAATGCAAAACTGCATACTTCATCGAGAGATATTGATCCTCCCCATATAAAAAGGTGGAAAATTTTAGGCCCTCGGGGCATCTGCTTGCATGCGGAAGGGCTTGGGTTCAATGCTTAGTATCTCCAATGAAAAGAATCAAATAGTGGGTGAAGTGAAACAGCTCTACACCTGAGCCAATGCCAATCAGAGGAGACAAGACTGATCTTGGTTGACTCAGCCAAGGGTCCGACTCAGTAGAAGGCAATTTCAGGTATGTTCAGAAGCATTTTTCCATTCTGCTTGGGAATGAAACATGCGTAGTAACACACAAAGGCCTTTCTTTTCATGCAACTTCATTCCTAGACAGGAAGGAAGGTTACCATGTGGCAGGGATAAATTATTATCCCACCAATATTACTTATAAAAATTAAGACTGCAAGATAACATGCTTTGAGGAGGGTTGCCAACAGCATGAGCAAATAATTCACAATGAAACATTTAGATCAAAGAAAAACAGAAAGAAACTTTAAAAGTCATCTGGTCCAACTCTGTACTCCGTTAGAAGTAATTACAAATACCTACTAACAGAGTTGACAACAACAACTTAGAATTTATATAGAACTTTAAAGTGTTCCAGCCGCTTCACATACATTATCTCAGTCATCCTCACAGCAACCTGGGAAGGCAAGCTCACCTTATCCCAGTGTTGCAGATGCTGCTAAGAATGGAAAAATAGTGACCTGCTTAAAGGCTACCTTGTAAATCTAATATGAAACAAGGACTTCCTGGCTCACAGCACATACTCTTGACTCCCAGGCTGTAGCTTTGCATTGTCTTGACCACTGAGGGGCAAAACAAAATCAGATTTCAAAGGCTGCATTTTCCATGCAGTCTTGCGTCCGAGCACCTCTGTTTTGGAGACTGACTGTGCCTAGAGCCTTACACAGGGCTTGTTGTCTCAGGACTGAGACCTTTGGGTACAGGCAGACCCCAAAGAAGCAGTATTGTAGCTCAATCCCCCCAGCCACCTGGAGACTCGGCACAGGGAACTCAGAGGAAGGTCTTGTCTTGGATGGGGAGGAACACTTACTGTTGGCTATGTTGGAAGCAGTGTAACTGTCTGCCATTCCTGAAACCTGGCTGGCCATGCTTGCCTCGCTGGCTCTCCGGAATCCCCTGAACTGGGGGGCTGAAATGGGAGCAGAAGGGGATGCATTTTCCATGAAGACGCCACCATGAGACTGAACAACATCCGCTACAGAGACGAAACAGGGAAATTGAGAATATTAGACTAAACGGACACATACCACGGGGAGACAAAAAGGATCAAACCAAAGTGTGCACACACGCATACACAAAAAGGCAGAAGATTACGATGCAGACACCAAACCAAACCTTTTGGAAGGAATGAGTGTTTCAAAATCAGCTCCAATTGGAAAATGAAAGACACACCAGTACAGGCAAAACACAAAAAGGGTCAGCAGCTAGGTAGCCATTTCCCAAATGATGAAAGCAAAAGAATCATCTTAAAAAAAAACAGAAATTCAGAGATCTCAGTCTGAGAGCTGGAGGGACACTTGTATAGTTTTCCAACCATGACCTAGGGGAGTCTCGGTTCCCAAGTGAGACCATTAACTGGTGGACAAGCTCAGCTGGTAACACTGATCTTTTCCTCCTCCAAAGTTCACTGGGGGAGTATTCTTGAATTATGCAGTGTGATGGCCAGTTCCCCAAAAATCCTCTGCAATGCATAGGGGTTCTTCAGTGTAACTAGGCAAGGCGGAAAAAGCCCCCCAAATGCAGAAAGTTAAACATTCACGGGTGCAGAGTTAGGTTTAGCCAAGACAGCCGGTAAAAGAGGGTTAATTCTCTGTGCCTGTAGCTACTTGCCAAGGAATGGTCAATCTGCAACAGAACTGCCCAGCAATGCAGAATCGTAAGGAAGACGCTTTGGTGCTTTCTACTACAGGTCTCATGCCTTCACCTTGCAGATGTTTTATGGGAAGAAGGCTTTTGAAAAGGGGATAATTGTACCTTTCTTCCACCCATTAAGATTTTTTTTTTTAAAAAAAATTGGATCGTTAACCTAGTTAGAATTCAAGATGTCTTTTAGATTTGGTTGCTCTGACTAATTCTGATGGAACTACTTTAATTAGCTTAATGGATTCTCTTTGCCAGTGAAAACCCTTCGCAGTTGCTGCCCTTAAACAGCTAGATGGCTTTTCAAATGTGAATATTTCCTTTAATCAGCCACATTTAACTTTCTGTGCCAGAGGGAAGATGAAATTCTTTGAATGATATTGATCACAGAATGCAAGTCATAAAAGCCGCAAAGTGTGGGTTTATTGACAGGCAGGAGAAACAGGACCTGGTTTATCAGCCTATGGACTATGGCAGTTTCTAACTTAGCTGGATTCCGGTCCTGACAAAATGTCCCTTCACGGAGAAAAGGCACCTGCCCTCTGATGCGCCTGTTCTTATCTGCAGCTTGCTTTGATCTGCCAGGCTTCCACAGCTGTGGCCTGCTGCTGAGCTGTCGTGCAGCCTCTTGCTCCACGCCATGAAGCATACCAAGAGCCTATTCACACTGTGACTTCCTTTAGTAGAGAGGAAGTTTAGAGCGAAGTTGCTTAGCGCTGATAAAAAAGGTGTAGGACATCAGGTGTGTGATTCTAGATCGAGGGGGGACTGGGCTAGTGAACCTGCTGCAGAGAAAGTAAGTGGAAGTCATCAAAAAAGGACTCTTTCCAGCTCTGCATGGGACTTAAAAGAGTACATAACTTATGAGACAGATCAAGACGGGTAGCCGCGTTAGTCTGCAGCAGTAGAAAAGAGCAAGAGTCCAACAGCAGATATAAGACTAACAAAATTTGTGGTAGGGTAGGAGCTTTCATGAGTCACAGCTCACTTCCTCAGGTATCTTCAGGTATCTGAAGAAGTGAGCTGTGACTCATGAAAGCTCATACCCTGTCACTAATTTTGTTAGTCTTATAGGTGCTGCTGGACTCTTGCTCTTTTCTATTACTTATGAGGATACCTTTCTATTGTCTCGCATCTCCCCAGTCAACAACGACATGTGACACTCTCCTGTGCAGCATTTCCCCGCCCCTGAAAGCAGCAGCTAATGGGGTAGGGAATGCCCTGATGTCACGTCGTGCACCTTATTTTACTGGCTGTTGCAGGGAAGCTGCAAGCACCCATGCAAAACACATAACGTCTAGTTTGGGTTGCAGGCCTTTCTCTGGCCTCCCAAAGTTTTGCCTTACCAAATCTGAGTGCAAAGTATGAAGAGCAGCAGAAAAAACATAAGAAGCCCTGCTGGATCAGACCAGCGGTCCATCTAGTCTAGCATCCTGACTCACACACTGGTCAACAAGTTACTCTGTGGTGTTGTAAGAGTGTCAGGCAAGGATCTGGGAGACCCAGGTTTGAATCCCTCCCCTGCCATGGAAGTTCACGGGGTGACACTGGGCCAGTCACATACTCTCAGCCTAACCTACCTCACAGGGTTGCTGTGAGGATAAAATGGAGGAGAGGAGACCGATGCAAGTCACTTTGGGTCCTCAATGAGGAGAAAGGTGGGGTATGGATGAAATAAATGAATAAAACAAGGCAAAGGGGCTGAGGCCATTCTCTGATGTTGCGTCCCAGCACTGGTATTCAGAGGTTTACTGCCTCTGAATGTGGAGGTTCTGTTCAGTCACCATGGCTAGCAGCCACTGATAGACACATCCTCCGTGACTCTGTCTAAGCCCCTTTCAAAGCTGTCTGTGCCTGTGGCCACTACTATATCCTCTAGCAGGAGAAGAGGCAATCTGTTTGTATTACTCTCACAGGTCAACCTCAGCATCTTTCTGATGGATGGTTGGAAAAAAGAATGCAGCCATGCAGAACAGCAGCAGCGACGGCAACAAAAAGCAAATCGACTTGGCAAGCAGAAATTGCTAGAGAAACCAGGATCTTGTAAGCTTTCGCATATGAACAACGACTGTTACTCATAAACAGTGCCTGAATGGAATACTAAAGAGATTTGGGTATATTAGAAAGGCTCCAGGTGTCGAGACTGCCAGTGTGGCTCCACTGGCAAGGGAGAGACTCTGTTGTACGCACACAGCGCCACACAAGCAAGAGTCACCTCACTGAAATATGTGCATGCACAGATCAAAGATCTGGATTGGGCCTCATCACTGCAGAAAGTACACTTTGCATTGGTTTTAAGCCTCCCTAGTGCTTTTACTGAGAAACTTGTGATATTTCTGGAGTGTTCTTTCAAACCATGATGTCCCACAGGCCTATTTGAATTTTAAAATCAATTTTGCAAATGGCTGTGCAACTTTCTAGTCTGTATTTTTGCAGATAAATGCTTGAAAGAATATACAGACACTAGAGTATATAACCTGGCAGCTCCATTTTTTAAAAAAAAGCTATTTCACAAGTTACTTAAAAATGGCTTTTCTCCCCAATGTGGTTATAAGAAACTGTGAGCTGGAATCCAGCATGTAAAGTGGGACACAGTAGTGTTAAGTTGAAGATCACTGGCCGCTTTCATGCTTTAAAGTGGCTGTTGAGTGACACTCACAAGAGCCCTTCAGTAGAACAGAAGTGGGGCCTTTCTGTTCAGGGGACAAGGACCAAGAAGCATGCCCTGCTCTACTGCACAGCTTAGCCAGCAGGGAGCACCCCAGGGGCAGTGTCAGGTGCGGAGTACATCCAACATTTACCCAAAGTCAGGCCAACATTTACCCAAAGTCAATAGCTTTCTTTCCTTGCCATAGCAAACAGGTTGTCCAATGCACTCATGGTTGTCAATGAGTTTTGCAAGCTGTCACCCCATCCAGTATGGGAGCTTGTTTGACTGACTGTAGGAGCACGGCTTACACTTAAACTGACAGGTTCAGATGAGCCACTAAAAGGAGCGGCAGATCACAAGCCAATGTCTGTTGTGAAATGAGAATTACACAAGGCTGTTCAGTGCTACCTAAAAAGAAGGGGGGGAAAAACCCCCTTCCAGTGACTCAGCATTTAGCTGAATCACTTCCCAGGCTGCAATGCCAAAGGGTGAAATTCCTCTCTGGAAGCCAAGCCACTTCCACTGTTAAATCACAAAATGTAAAATTCTCCGCAAAGCTGGCATCCCCTCACATACGACCAGAATCCCCAGTCCTACTAAGGGCTTCAGACCAAATACAAATGGCAAAGAAAAGTAAGATATTTGTTTTAACTGATTTCCAGGTATCAGAAGCCAGAGGGAGCAAGCAAGGCGAGGCCTTTGTAACAGACCAGGAGCTTGGAGGCGAGTTTTTGAGTCACGCAGTACTCTTCTATAGTCACAGTGGTTCAGAGCAAAAACAAACAACCCCCCCCCAATCTAACGTAAGTAATTGAGTTAACAGTAATGATCAGATGCAATGCTGCCATTCTTTTATATGTTGACTTGTTTCAGAGAAAGCTTTCAGGACCCTTGGTTCAACCTGGTGCCTTTCAAGCACTGCCTGTGCCCCAAGCACATAGCCAAAAAACCAAAAAAGACAGGGGGAGGGATGAAAAGGGGAGATTACACACACTCAGCAAATCCAGAGTTTTTACTGGAAACATCTTGCCAGTTCAGGATGGGAACAGGGATACTGGTTTCCATGAAGCTGTCTTGGTTCTGGAGAGCAACCAGGGGGCTGCTTTCCACGAGGAGCAGAGGGTTGTTCTGGACTGTCTCGACTGGAAACAGATGGGGAAGAAAAACAAATTGGGGCAAGAACCGCAGACATGCGATTGCACAAACTGTAACGCAGACTTACAAACTGAGGTTAACAATGCCTCGGGGGCTGTTATCAAGGGTTTCAGACACAAGAAATGCTAAGGGTCTAAAGATAGGTCAGGTTGCATTACGAAGGGTATAAGGCAGGGAGGTAGGAGACAGATGAAAGGGGGGAGGGGAGGGGATGGCATGGGGTGCTGACCCTCCTCCCCACAGCTGCCTTTCGCCAGGCTGCTAGGGCAAAAGCAACTGTGCGGATGGGGTTCAGAGAAGAAAGCTGGGTAAGGGAAGAGCTCAGCAGCCCCCCACACTTCTGTCTGACAATGATCCAGGATCTATAACACGGATCTGCTCTTGTCACATCCAGCTAGACCCCAACTCACCTTCAGGATCATCCCACACAGCTGTGTGTGCAACACTTGGCAGCAATCCAGATTTTGGCTTCTTGGAGGTTGTGAGCCTACGCACAGGGCTTACTAGACAAGAATTTGAGACGTTCTCCCAAGCAAACGCTCGGCATGTCAGAATCTTAGCTTGTTCCCCCACTTAACCCCCAACCCAAATTAAACTCCCATACTTCAAGGGTGCAGAGGAATTATGTAGCTGGCGGTCAGCTGAATCCAAAGTGAGCCTTGGGCAGTATGGTACAGTGGTTGGAAGGTGCAGGTTTTGTAACTTAGGCACTCCCGAAGGGGGGAGGGGAAGAGATAAAGAGCCTGTCTGCCCAGACACCCCCACACTGTATGGGACTTGGCCAAGAGCCACCTTCCGCACACTTCGCAGGGCTTGCCCAAGTGCTGCCTCGCCCTTCTCACCACTGGTAGGAAGGCAAGCCACTGGCCCACCAGGGAAAGGCTCAGGGTCCGTAATGGCCAATCCACCCCTGCTTCCCAGGACTGAGCATGTCTCTGAAGCACAGAACCTCCCAACCGCGTCTGTCGACCCCCACCTAGGACCAGACCTGGGAAAAGTATAATGTGCTGTTGGGTCCTGAGACAAAACCGAAACTCTTTCCCTGGAAACTTGCTAAGGGTCCAAAATGCATTGTTTCATCCTTCTCATGTTTAGGACAACATCTGAGCAGGGCAGCAGCAGCGCCAAGGACTGAAACCCAAAAGGCACATGAAGCTTAAAAAGAGTTTGAAGCTGGTTTGCTTTCCTGAGAGCACTCTTGGAATTATTGCTTTGGGTGGGTGTTGACACACCTCTGTATCAGCAGGAGGTATTTTCTCTGCACTTGTATGCGAGCAGAGAAGAAAAAGTACCTCCTTGGAAAACAGCTGTTCAAAAGCATTCAACAGATCTTGCAAACAGTTAAATAAATCAACAATGAAAGCAGCTCTGAAGTTTGCAAAGTATTCTTCTCTCAGCTTCAAGACACTTCCTCCTCCCAGTACTTCCAGGATTAGAATACAGAGTCACAGCAAGGTCAAACTGCTCTTGACCCAGAGCACCTAATTTACCCATTGCTCATCTGCTCAAAGCTCCAGCTGATCTCTGAGCAACATGGAAAACCCCCTACCTTGTCGGTAGGTAGCCTGATTTTATTGCTTTTGTGACTCGCATGAACCACCCACATTACTATTAGATGGGTGCATTTCGTTTTAATGAGACGATTTTATGATCTGTATTGCATACTGGTTATAAACTGCTTTGAAACCACAAGAAACCCCACCTTGCTGCCTGAAGCAGTGTAACCTAAGCAAAGTTTGCCATCTTTGTACCAGCCGGGTCACCGATACTAGGTCTTAGGTGGTGGAAAGCTGACTCACCCAGGAGGGCTGAACTGCCATCCCCAAGAGGGAACCTCTGGTAGCGTGGGATACTAAAAGGTGGCAAAATGTGGAACTTCTTTTCCAAGAGGGGTTCCAAGCGCGAGGCAGATGGGTCTGCAGGGTGGAACAGATTATACACTTGCTGGCAGGCTGGTCTCAGCTGGAAGACTAAAAGGAGTGATGGGTGAGGGATGAAAGAGGAGAAGATATTAAGGCAGCAGTCCAACATGCTACATAAGCTGTAACATTCACTAGGCACAAAGACAATCATTCCTGGTTGCTAGCACTACTGGTCACAACTGCAAGTCAACTAACTTCAGTAAGCTGCAATTTATTTAAGAATGCTATGTTTGTTCAACTGTTTACTGCTACAAAAACAATTAACTCATAAAACCTTAAGGCTGACAAAAAGAGACTTATCTTTCAAGGAGAAATCAAAGTAGGTTCTTCACCCATACTGTGAGCCCAGCGTTGCAATTTGCCCGCAAAGTGTACGTTGTGTCAAGCTGAATGTCATGCCAGCTGCCAGTCTCAACCTTCCCCACATCCTTCAGGCAGGATGCGTGCATATGTGCCCTCAAGCCACAACTGACTTATAGTGTTGACCACTTCAGGTCTCCCTACCTAGCTAGTATTTCTCATTATAACCTCAGAGTCTCTGCTCTGCGCTTTCAGATGATGCAAACAGCTCTCTTGGCAGGGCGTTATTCTCGCATCCCTATGGATCACCGCAGCTGCATTTGTGGATTATCTACAGTGGAGAACCTTCCCCACTACCTACTTCATTGTCCATTATATAGTGTGCCCAGAGCTAAATTCTTGGCCAGAATCCTATCAGTCACAAACACATATTCTGAAATCGAGAAGATTGTGTTTTTGTTATCTGACACTGATAACCACGTGTCCTACAGAGTCTCTCAGTTTGCACTTGCAGCCAAAAAGATAAGATCTAAGGTGGTATTGAATGAGGCTGTTTCGTGATTCCTGGGACAGTGTGGTATACTGTACTGTTTTAATTAATTTTAATTAACCTTTTCAAACTGTGATACTGGATTTAACTATTAGTTGATGTTTGGAAAATTTGTGACGGCCTGTGGCTATAGACAATAAACTCTTTGGACTTATAGTGACCCCATCAAGAGGCTTTCAGGGCTAGAGAGAGGCAGAGGGGGTTGACCATTGCCACCCTCTGCAGAGACCTCCTTGGTGTTTGCCAATCCAATTACTGACCCTGCTTAGCTTCCAAGGTCTGATGAGACTGGGCTATATCATGCCACCTTCCCTCCCGCACATCTTAATTTTTTTTGAAGGATTACATGCATTCATTATTCCATTCATTATTTATTTGGAAATACTTTGAAAATAACATGAGGGAGGGAAATACCTGGGAGGTATCGCAGATGCTAGCCCATTAGCAACAGCCACAGCCAACTCTTGCTGCAAAAGTTTTCAAAACTTGAGAAGACACACTTGCATTGAAAACAGTAAAATCAAAGAGTCCAGTAGCACCTTTAAGACTAACCAACTTTACTGTAGCATAAGCTTTCGAGAATCACCTATATATCTGACCAGTTTCTTCTTACCCTCCACGCATCTGACGAAGAGAACTGTGATTCTCGAAAGCTTATGCTACAGTAAAGTTGGTTAGTCTTAAAGGTGCTACTGGACTCTTTTCGATTTTGCTACTACAGACTAACACGGCTAACTCCTCTGGATCTATTGAAAACAGTGAGAGTAGTTCCTAACTGGCCTCACTCCTGAAGAAATGTTATTCTTGTTTCTGTGTTCTATACTTTTATGAACTTTCTTTATGTGCTTATGGCTTTCTTGTTTAGAACATTCAAAACCTTCAGAAACATAAAAGTATTTTCAAACGCCCCTCGGTCCCATCCCAGAAACCTACTGTCAAGTGTTGGAATGACGGTTTTCCTCAATGCGAGGACCAGCCCCAAAGGAGATCCAAACAGGAAGAAATCAGTGATCTCAAACTCAAATTTCCCAAGGTTCCCACCATCCAGCATGATGGAGCTACTGGATCGCCTTGATCCAGGGTAGTTTCTCAGGATGCTAGAATGTAGACTACAGAGAGAAGGAAGCAGAGTATAAGCAACAATGAAGAAAGCAAGAAGCTGCCAGACAGACAACCATGAAAGGAGATCATGCTGTGGTTAACAGTGCATGCAGTTCTTAAGAGTTTTAATACAAGGGAAGGGCTTATTAGGAAACATACTGGTGATCTACTTAAACAAAATGGATTTCTTTTCTTCCATGGGGTGCACCCTGCCTAAGAGTTCAGTGTATATTTAGAACAATTTGCTTGGATTTAGAGCCTTCCACAAAATCAGGAAACATTTATTGCAGCTATTTTGTATTATCATTTTTCTCCGCTACAAGAGGGACTGGATGGAACCCACATAGTCCGAGAGGGATTCAGAAGTGGTTGAGCCTCGCGCTTCCCCTACCCAACGCACGATCTATTATTATGTAGGGCCGTTTATTGTTTTTGCTTTTAATTGTTCTTAGTTATTTTGAACTACCAGAAAAGTGGTCCACAAATATTCTAAATACATAAATATGTTTTCGAAGCACATCCTTATTATTTCCTTTTGATAACACAGGGAACTGAGACATGAGCAACAGTAACAACTGGCTTAAACAGTGCCTGGGAAGCTCAGAATCAGCCATAGACATTTCCGGTCTGAATGTTCCATAAGAGAATGTTGCTCCTCCAGAACAGATGAGGAAGAGGAAGTAAACACATGTCCTGGAAGCACTGGCCTGGAATGCAGGCTTCTACGAGGCCAACTCAGTTTTCCCGGGTTTTTTTTTTGTTTTTTGTTCCACCCTCCCAGCAGCCCCTGCAAAAATGAAGCAGGAAGATGCTGCCGGCTGGCAGGTGACCAACTCCTTTTAGTGCTTCATTGCAATGCCTCAAGCTGACTGTATTTTCTCCTGCTCCTGGCTGTTTTAGCCCCTGTTGCCACTTAAACTAGCCAAAGCATAATGACACTGTGTTGTTTCATTGTCCTAGATGCCACACAGAATTCAGCATCAAACGTAAAATAATTTCTGGCAGCAAAATAAATACGTTTGTCAAGGCAGCGTTTCCAGGAAAGCAGTCTCCCCACCTTGCCTTTTTAAGAATGCAAGCCTACAGTACTTGCACCTGCCACTCAAGCAAGGAGTCTCTGCTTGCTGATATTAACATTACGGAGTTGCTGCTATACTGGCCCCACAAAATGCAAGACAGGAAAAGTATTTTGGCAGTCCAGCTAGCTTTTTTCCTGGTGTTTATACATTTTGAACTGAACCAGACTTTATTTCAAGGTGAGATATTTTGGAGGAAAGCAGCTTTTGATTTTCATCCATTTTCCTTCAAACATGCATGGCTGAAATAGTGTATATTGGGTCTGAAAGTGTTTTAAGTAATTGGTCAGTCCAAAATGACATACCACCGTATCCTAGTCTATGCCTCAGAAAATGAGGAGGTGCTGTGGCTCAGTGACAGAACATATGCTTGCATGCAGATGGTACCAGATCGAATCTCTGAGATCTCCAGGGAAAGAATCTCATTTAGCCAGGGCCTTTTTTCTGGGGAAAGAGGTGGTGGAACTCAGTGGATTGCCCTCGGAGAAAATGGTCACATGGCTGGTGGCCCCGCCCCCTGATCTCCAGACAGAGGGGAGCTTAGATTGCCCTCCGCGCCGCTCGGCGGTGCGGAGGGCAATCTAAACTCCCCTCTGTCTGGAGATCAGGGGGCGGGGACACCAGCCATGTGACCATTTTCAAGAGGTTCCGGAACTCCGTTCCACCGCGTTCCTGATGAAAAAAAGCCCTGCATTTAGCAGATCTCGGTCCGCTCTCTTCTTGAGGCCCTGGAGAGCTGCTGTCTCCCAGAGCAGACAATCCTAAGAGGTGGATCAAGGGTCTGACTCGGTTATTCTTTTACGTACAGTCCCCCAAACGCTCTACGTGATGGAAAGCTGTGAATGGTGCTTACCTATTTCTTCCTCAAAGAAGTTGTTGGGACAAGTGTTAAGGGGTTAATAAAAGAGAAAAGAGAAGAGAGGAAAGAGAAAATAGAAAGATCACAATAGGCAGGAAGGGAGACTTGCACTTTTGCATGCTGCCGATCTCTTTTTACTAGCATAAAACATTCATACACTCATGCATGTTTGGGTGATATGGCAGGACCTTTCCACACGAGAACTTGTGCATTCAATTATAACGGCGTGACATGTTCTGCTCACTAACTATGCCAATGAACCCTTTTCGCATGAATACGGGCATGCCAAAGTACAAAGCTTGAGACTGCACCATGTCAGCAATACGGCTGAAGTCCACATTTGCCCCCAACTCCCTATGCATTTTTGTGTTTCCTTCCAAGTCAGACAGCAGGCAACTGAAGGAGGAATGATACTATAGCCAGGCCTGTCAATCATCCTGCCTCTGTACAAGAGTGACATAAGCCACTACTGCCCGTGCCACAGGCTGGCCCTTGAAAAATAAACTGGCTTTCAACCTGTTTGCCAGAAAGACCGAGAATTCCTTAAAAGTATATCAGGATTTTTTTCATTGATAAAATCAACATCCCTGAATGGCAGCCTACCCATCACCACCAATGTCTATGATTTGAAGATGCTGAAGAGTGTTGTGTGGCTCCTAAGGAGTACTCTCATTGCATGTGGGGCAATGGAGAATACCAATAGGCTTAACCTCTGTGAACAAAGCATGCGCTCTTACCGCATGCCCCAGGGCCACCTGCAATAAACAGGAAGTCCATGGCAGACACGCAAAGGATCTTCCGCAGAAGGACTTCTAGACTGTTGACAGAGGCTAAGCATTCTGAAGATATCCTCTCAAGGTTCATAACATTACACTGGCTGTCAGTTTGCTTCCATGTTCAATTCATGGTGCTGGTGATAACTTTCAAAGCCATTCATGGCTGGGGGACCTCACAGCTGCAGGACCATCTCCACCCATGTGAGTCCACAAGGCAGCTCCAGTCATCAGGCCAGGGACTATTCAGAGCTGCTGTATTCAGGTCAGCGAGAACTCTCTCATCTTGGGCTCATGCTGTCTCAGGGCCAAGCTACAAGTGATGAATGACACAGGTTGGACACTTGTCAGCTTCCCTCAAGTTTTGATGGGAAATGTAGGCGTCCGGGTCTTGCGGCTTGGGTCTCCGACTGCCGTCCAATGGACTTTTCAACTGTCACTTGTCCAACATTCCGCCAAGCTGCCTACATTTCCCGCCAAAACTTGAGGGAAGCTGACAAGTGTCCAACCTGTGTCATTCGTCACTTGAAGTTTGGCCCTCAGTCGCTGCACCTGTGTGGTTTCCTAAGGATGTAAGGAAAGCCCTAACCTTGCAAAGATTTTTGACACTGAGCAGGAGAAAAGCAGGATACAAATATTTCAGATAAATCAAACAAAATTGAAAGTAAAAAAAAAAAGTCTGTAAACTTGCTTTAATTCATCCCATATTATGTTTCGTTGGCTTTCAGATCTCCACTATTTCTACAGCATCCACCTGACCAGTCCCAGAAGCTCCTTCTAGACTAGGACAGGTGGGAGTTTTCCCGTTTTAATAAGATGCCGCTTCTGTTTATCAGAGTGTGAAATTTTAACATCAGTAGGCCGTTTGTGTGATTTACAAAGAGAGGAGGTAGTTAATAACTATGAGAAGGTTCACATGCAAAGCAGATGTAATTTTCCTGTTCCTCCAAGGCCCAAAGATGACAAGCCTACACTATTATTTAGGGCTGAGAGTAATACAAACAATGGCAGCAAAATCCATTAAATCTTTTTAATATTACCAAGAGAATTCTCCTACAGAATATATGGTGATAAATAAAACATATGGCTGCATGATTGGGAAGGAATGTTTTATGCACATCAGCTTGGAATAGCCTGCAATACAATTCCATAGCGCAGCTACATTTGTCAGTGTTTGAGGGCCTGTTGCGATATCAAGATCTGGGGTTTGGTGAGGCCCAGACTCCCTTACCATACCCTATTGCATCTCTTTTGCTGAATGCCCTAACAGTAGTTCATTATTGTACTTTGCTCAGTGAATGTCCTAGCTGTTGATTATGTTGTATTTTCACTTGTACTGTGTAATCTGCCTTGGATCTCAGTGAGAAAGATGGAATAATAATAATAATAATAATAATAATAATAATTCAAAGAACAAGAACAAGAAAAAATGATTAAATATAGAGATCTGGCAATAGAAACCACCTGACTATGGATGAAGAATACAACAGTAGTCCCCATTGTCATCGGGGCACTGGGAACTATTTCTAAAAGCTTCGTAACTTATATGGAAAAACTGCAGCTTTCTGATATAACACCTACAGAACTGCAAAAGATGGCGTTACTTGGAACAGCATACATTTTACACCGATACCTGGCTGATACTTGTATCAGCTCGGCAAGACCAATCAATGATAACATGTGATCTTTATTTATTACTGATTGTGTTGGGTGAAATAATAATAATTCTTGTAGGCCCCTATGCCCATTATCTCAGGCACTCAGACCGGTATGTTTTTGTGGGCCGTTCCATTATTTCATGGAATAACGGGAGGACTTCGTTCACAAGCCACACAGAAACATCAGAGAGAGTGCCTGCAAAATCAGATCTGAGTCACCCAAATTAAGGATTGCTATTTCGAACTTAAGTCTTTCCCCCTTCTGATCTCGCTCCTTCCTCCAGCCAATAACGTCAAAGGTCAAGACAGAGATTAAAGGGCGGCAGTCTCTTCCTTTGAAGACCTACCTGGAGAGGAAAGCTTGGTGCTGCTTTATTGTGTCCAGCTCGTAGGTGGATGAGTCACTCCTCTTTCGTGGCAGCTGCTTCTTGGAGTCCTCTCCGTTGCTGCGAGGGATGTCAATGTTGCTCCGGCTGAGGTGTCGGCTGGTTTCCAGGTTGGAGCTCCCCGAGCAGTAACTGTTGCTCACAATGATTCCAGGAGACAAGAGGTCAGAGTCCTAGAATTTGAAGGGCAGGCGGCCTAGGCGTCAGGCATCTGACAAGAGGCAACTGAGCTGACACTCAATTAGAATACAGTTATAGACCAGTCGGCCCCACAGCCCAACCACGAGCCCTGTTGGCTGCCACTAGCCTTGCCAGATGCCAGCGTCTCACCCCCAGCGTCTCATTTTGTGGGCTGCTTATCCCGCCGTGGGACCAGTACAGCCAGCATTGTCTGAGCAGTCAATAGGGAGACCACAGGCAGCATCTTCACAGGGATATATTACTATTAGAACAGCACCACTGGATCAAGACCAAGGCCCATCTAGTCTAGCTTTGAGCAGATGCCTCTGGGCGCTCATCAGCAAGGATACCAAGATGATAGAGCTCCGTTATGGTCTCTCTTACAGATGTGCAAACCCAGAATAAAACACACTGCATTCTTTGCTTCCTTCAAATGCATACAGATGTTCTGCTCCAGCAAGATCATCTAAATGCCCCTTGCCTTTTGCTTGTGGTGAGACTGGTGGACCGGGTGGACTGGCAAGTTCCAGCCTCCCCGCAAGAAACTTTGCTCACAGAATTGAAATTCTTCTCATCCCCTTGAAAATCCCGAAGAAGTTCTTCTCAAACTGAGCCTTACCAAGTCTACATAAAACATTACAAGAATAAGCCCTTCCAAGTTGTCGAGCAGCTACTTCCCTATGCTGTTTCTGAAGTGTGCATAGCATAGGGGAAATGCTATTTATGGAAGCACAAAAGGAGTTTTTTCTCTACTGGGAATAGCAACAGGTGTTAAGGAACCCATACCACCATCCTTCTGATCTAACCAGGGCCAAGAGGGAATAGTTTACAGCAGGGAAGTGGGAGGAGTGAAGTAGGATGATTAACTATTCCCCCCAACACACTTGCCCTCCAGCTACTTTTCCCCCAGCCACTTGATCAGATCTGCAGCTCCTGTAGCACAAGCCGCCGCCGTTAAAAACATCAGAGGGGTAGCAGGCAGCATCCCCTGACATGCCTTGTGGGTGGAGCACGTAGTAAAGGACAAGCCAATGCCTACAGGGTGTGCTGGCCTACACTGAAGGGAGAGACATGCTTTCTACTAGGGTAGATTGGGCATAGGAAACATCAGGCAGACTGTCTCTTTCTTCTAGAGCCAGAAGATGCATTTTGTGGACTGGGATTACATGGCAATTTACACCGTGTTTAGATCCCTTGAAATGTGCTAAATATTTATTAAGAATTATTCTATGATAAGCGGCGTTAACTCCTCGCTATCACAGTGTGTTTACCTGCACGCTCACAACACTCCCGCGCCGGCTACTATTTTGGCTCTCTGACATGGACTGATTGCTGTAGCACAGAGCGTCAAACCCCAGGATCCCTCCTACGCAGTCTCCTACCAAACACACCTGTGCAAGGGAAAGCAAAAAATGACGAATCAATCCTTCCAAGGAATACAAAGAGTTAACCTTCCAGGAAAAAAGCAACGTTTA
Organism: Eublepharis macularius; assembly: GCF_028583425.1. Taxonomy (NCBI): domain Eukaryota; kingdom Metazoa; phylum Chordata; class Lepidosauria; order Squamata; family Eublepharidae; genus Eublepharis; species Eublepharis macularius. The sequence continues at coordinate 68,958,542 of NC_072802.1, read as the reverse complement.
ATTTGGGTTTACAGATGTTAAGAACAAGCTAACTTTGTCTCCAGTGGTGTGTGCTTCCTAAAGTGGATGTCTCCAATTATTGGCCAATCACATCTTACTTGATCAACCGTATGTAACATAGAAGGTTTGCTGGAAATCAAGACAAGGGCTGCTAGCTAGGCCTGGGAGAAAAGCCAGCTGTTTATTACCGAGCAGGTTTTTAGCAGGCAGAAACGCCAAACATGGCTGAACAACCTGAGCGCTCTTAAGCTTCTGGAACTTTGGAGGCCCACACTGATGCTGCTTTGGAAAACATGCTGCAACTTCCAAACCAATCCTAGGCAACCCATCAATTAAGAGCAGATGGCACACAGCATCAGGGGATGGGACATGCCCCCAGAGTGCAGCAAATGCTTTGCATGCTAAAGAGTTCCCCCCACATTTCCAGGTAAAGGATCTCAAGTGGTGGGAAACACCCTTCTCCACTTCAGACCATGGAGAAAAGCTGCCAATTTGAGTAGGGTGTAACATATAAAGCATGATTGCTTTATATGAATCCATCGTATACTTTTAGTTTTCACTCTTCTGAGAAAAACTGATTTTACAAAAGCCATTTGTGCTGTGTGATGTCAATTACATGGACTGGGGGGGAGACATTATAATGTGTATATTATACATTATGTAGGTACAGGGCTTTTTTTCAGTGGGAACGTGGTGGAACGGAGTTCCAGCACCTCTTGAAGATATTTGGCAATAATGTGTGAAAATATTATTTCAAAGAATCCCATGTGCTTCTTCCTCATTTCCCTCTTGAGAGTTCCGCCACCTCTTTTCCCAGAAAAACCCCGTGTTGGTACATTATACCTACATTGGCAAACAGCTGGAACTGAAGGGCTCTCAGAGGACTTTATTATAACCCTCCCCCAACTCCTCCAAGGGCAGTTCACAGCTCTTCTGTGAGCCAAGCTATGCCTTACACAGGTTGGACACTTGTCAGCTTACCTCAAGTTTTGATGGGAAATGTAGGCGTCCTGGTTTTACAGCTTGGCTCTCCATTACAGCTGCAAGACCAGGATGCCTACATTTCCCATCAAAACTTGAGGGAAGCTGACAAGTGTCCAACCTGTGTCAGGCGTCACTTGTAGCTTGGCTCTGAGTGATGCCATTCGACTGATGCCACAGCATCCAGCAACTTTCCCTTTTGCAGGGGCCCAGCAGGCGGGGCACTCTCTGCATCCAGCTGCTTGTTGCAGGCATAAAGCTGTGAGGAGGGGAGGGGAGCTGACAGTCAGAAGTGGGAGATTCAGCAATAAGATGTTGGACTGGCCACAACTGACAAGACTTACCAAGGATCAGTGCGCTCAGAAGAGGAGTGGTACATGGAGAGGCAGGTGGGAGCGTGAAGTTATAATAGAGCTCAGTGGGAAGTGTGCTGTACCATGCAATCTGCAAAAGCAAGCACTGAGTGTGTGTCAAAACTCTTTTCTACACAAGGACGAGAGTGCCTTGACACACACGTCTCAATCCAACAAGCAAGCCAGGAGGCTTGTACATGACAAATGGGGGTTGATTTTGTGAAAACAGTGCAGTAGGCAGAATATGTTACAGCCTTCCAAAAGGAAGACAGTGTCTTCCCTCTCTACATATACCTTCATAAAATTGGAGGACGTGACTTGGAGTTTAATGCTACAGATTCCAAGGTCTGGACATGCCCTTACCAGCAGCTTTTCCTTACTGTTAATATTAAACACATACCTGCTTACTATTAAGATCAAATGATACACTTCTCAATCTTCGTTTCAGGTGGATAGCCATGCTAGTCTTTTAGCAGTAGAACAAAGTTCAAGTTCAGTAGCACTTTAAAGACCAACACATTTTCCAGGGTATACATTTTTGAGTCAAACCAAAAGTTGTCAGGTACAAATGATAATGAAGATCCATCGGGCCTGGCTGATCCTTAAGTTGTTGGGTTTTCATTACCATTTGTATCGGACAAAGTGAGCTTTGACTCATGACATTTCCTTGTACCCAGGAAACTTGTTGTTCTTTAGGGTGCTACTGGTCTCAAACTTTGAGGGGACTCGACAATGTAAATATTCAAAACTGTTTCAAATAATCAACAGCAATATGAAGAGATTTTGAATTTATGTGCTGAAGATGGGACAGCAGGATTAATATAAAATTAAGTCTAATTGAGATGGTAAGCAGAACTAATTAGCATCTGTTAAGGATAGGTCATGCTGAGTTATTAGCACCTATAGTGAGTGAGGAAACCGAAGTCCTTGTTCGAGCCTGGGGGAGACGGTGTAGAATCTCTTGATGAATTCTAATTCAGAACTTTCATATTGAACTGAGTCCTATTCCTGCTCCTCTTAAACAGTTAGGAGCAGGCCTCACCCACTCAGAACGGATTGATTTTCTCTCTGACTGGTAATTGTTTCAAACTGGCCTGTCTTTGTAATATCTCCCCACTCCTGATCCTCTGTCGCTTGTAACTTTTAAGTATAAACAACTGCTATGGATGTAGTCTTCATGCATCTGATGAAGTGAGCTGTCACTCACGAAAGCTTATGCTAGAATAAATTTTGTTAGCCTTTAAGTTGTCACTCGATTTATAAGTCTTTAAGGTGCTCTTTGTTGTTGTTTAGACTGGTAGAAGTAGTGGTTGCTTTAAGCAGATTTTTCTCTCAGGGTCCTTCTACCACAGTGCTAACTATCTCCTTTGGTATGATCAACCATCCCCTATGTCCATAAGCAATAAATGAGGCTCAATATTAAGAATAAACTGGTTAGTTAATTAATCAAGTAAAGGCCGTTTTAGCATTTAAAAAGTTCTCCCAATCAATCTGGGTAGCATATTTTTTAAGTTAATGTTTTTAATAACAGTACTTGTGAAAATGTGAGGCATTCTTATCAGAGGCATTCTTCTTCCTCTCTTACATGGGAAGGAATGCCTCTTCTAAGATGCTGGCTGCTGCAACACAGGTATGTGTCATCTAAAAACAAAGCACTCCCCCCTTTCAGAACCATTGTTTAATAACAAGGCAAATACATGAAGTTTTAATCAACGGATTAACCACTTTTCAATCGATTAATACAATTAATAACTTCTTTACTTGCATGACAGCTCTAGCATTAATCAGAAAATGAAATCATTCTGCATGAATTGAATTTTTCTTACAAACTTCCGTGCAGTCTTTGGTTTATCAGTGCCGACCAAGACCCACTGCTAACCTGGCCACTGAATGACATGCCTTCCTGGGACTTGATGAACTCGCTGTACACCTGATTGGCTCTCAAGATCACTGTGGCTACTGCCTCCTGGTACTGTGGGGATGACGTAGCCAGCAGAGGAAGCGCTGCAAGAGGAATGTGATCTTGGCTGTTGGAAAGGCAGCCTTCGTCGTAACTGTAAGGGCTGAGGCTGAAGAGGGGAGAGAAAGAGAAGGATTTTTTTCTTCTCTGTTTACGTATCCTGAGGAAGTGACCATTTACAATTCCAGGAACATCCATCTGACTGGCCAGGTTTGCGCTGTTATGCCCAGGCAGCTGCAGCACCTTCAGCAGATGCTGGACAATGCACAAGAATGCAGTCTGCATGCGTCTAAAGAAAGGCATGTTTTTCCACATCCTTTTCTCTATCATACACATTGCAAAAAGATAATTGGGCACACTGACAAATATAACATTTTACTTGTGCATTCCCATTTTCTCAAAAATATTCCCCCTAAATCTTTTTGTTATACACTACAGCGTACCACGAAGCCTTGGACCACTCTATTTCCCAGCCTAGCCTACCTCACAGGGTTGCTATGAGGATAAAGACAAACATGAGGATAAAAACAAAACAAAACAGCAAGAGCACTGCCCTGGACTTCTTGGAATGGCAGGACACAAACAGAAGTGACTCATCCCTCTGTCTTGCAATTCTCCTTGTGAGATAATTTTTAAGAGGTTACTTAACCACTTATGCATATATTCAACTTTCACCTTACTAATAAAAACAAAAACAAACTGCTCCAAGACTTGGTAAAAGGCTTGTTGGTGATGTCACTGGGACCAAATCAGGACAGAGTCCTCCTGAATAACATGGTTTTTGGTTTTCCATCCTGATCTGGAAAGAGGGATTTTAGGTGCTATATACGGTCTCATCCTCTTTGCCCCTCACTGATATTCCCTTGTCCCAAAGCTGTCCTTCCTCTTCAGCTCTGAGGCGAGGGAGAGAAGCTCTTCTACAGGTAGACTCCTGGAACAGGATGTGCTTATGCGCCACCCCTGAAAACTGTGCCCTGAAGGAATGTCTTGAGATTCCAGTACTGAAGTATGAACACGCTAGTAAAGGTGTGCTGCACCACTGCACCAACCATAAGCCATTTCATTTGTCTTGTAGATGAACCCTATCATAGCTTACCCTTGCACAGCTCAAAGCTGCAAATTTTCTATTTAAATGGCACCACAGGCAAGAGGAGATGAGTAGCTACAAATCAAAAGTCAATCAACCCCACTACGCATTCATGAGCACGGGAAGATTTCCCTGCGCTGAGGAATGATTTTTCATCGCAATACCTGGAACCACAGAGTGCGTGTTATTATCCGAGGGCCACTCACTCACCAAGGAACTCTGAAAATCCATGTTAAAGCTTTTATTTATCTGATTAGTTTGAGCAAATCTATTGCGGCTTTCCAAGTACAGTGTCATTATACTCGTTACAGTCAAGTATAACACTGACTGGATGGCTTACTGGATAATTAAGAAAGCGTGCTCTTGAGGCACACAAAATGGGCCCTTGCTGGAGTCGCAAATGGAGAAAACGGATCTTCGGGGTCTGCCGTTTTAGATATGCTTACTTAAGAGGATGTTCCATTGCTTCCACTGGTGGTTAAGTTTGAGGAACATCGGCATTCACGATCAATTCATGGCAAAGCAGCCTCTTGAGACAACAGAGGTGGCATTTTCACCCTAGTGCCCCCTCTCTAGCTTGCTTGGCCTATCCCTTCTCTGGCAAGCAGTCCTCCTTCTACTTTCTGTCTCTAACTGCAAGAGATGGTGTGGTCTCTGGCAACCATCGGTAGCACAAGGCAACGCTCACCAAAAAAATCTAAGTCCCTCCAATTATGACAGGTGCGAGGGAATGGAAATGCAAAACCTTTAGTCTTAGCCTGCTTGAACCATGCCCTTCTCCCTCTGGTGATAATCGGAGAGGCTCAAGTGTCACTATGTGCTCTTACCATTCTTGCTGAAGACAAAGGAGACAGTCTTTTGTGATTATAGTGGGAGAGAAATGGAGGGGGCAGCTGGGTACTGTTGCCACCTGTGCCCCAAACCGACAGTAGAGGAGCTGGAGCCTGCAAGAGCGGCATGGCAGAAGGAACATCCCCACCTCCTGGACACTGCAGTCCAAGACTGGGTGGGGTGGGCTGGCCCAGCCACATGGGCCTTGGGGCAGCAAAATATACTGAGCTGGCCCTGCTGACATTTGAGACTGGGCACCAATGGGAATCCAGAGGGACTGCTTGGGGACAAGCAGAATAGCTCAGTATGTCCTAGAGGGCTTTAACACAGACTTCAGATAACAAAACCCATGAGCAGGAACAAGGATTCCCAGCTTGCTTCAGCTACCCACCCTCTGACCCAATGTGCCTACATACAGGGTTTAAATGAGCTGAATTCTGAAGCTTGAAAACCTGCAGATCCAGAGCAGTCCCTGTAGACTTCCATTAGTTCCCAGCCCCAAATGCCAGTGCAATCTACATTGAAACTGCAAACAGCATCTCCGGTTCAAATGGACCAAGGTAGTCAGCGATGTGCCGGTCCTTGACCCGAGACCTTGGAGAGCTGCTGCCAGCAGAACAGTAGACGAGACTGACTTTGATAGACCAGTGCTCTGACACCGTCTGGCAGCTTCATGAGCAGGGCTTTTTTTCTGGGAAAAGAGGTGGTGGAACTCAAGACCGCACAATGACGTCACTTTGGGTCAGCTGGAACAAGGGGGAACAATTTAAAATTTAAATTGCTGTCAGTGAAAATGGTCACATGGCTGGTGTCCCCGCCCCCTGATCTCCAGACAGAGGGGAGTTTAGAGTGCCCTCTGAGCCGCCAAGCAGCACTCTCCCCTCTGTCTGGAGATCAGGGGGCGGGGACACCAGCCATGTGACCATTTTTAAGAGGTGACAGAACTCCCTTCCACTGTGTTCCTGCTGAAAAAAAGCCCTGTTCACGAGTATCTACATCTCCCAGCATATTACATAAGAAAGGCTTGTCCAGAGAAGCCTGAGGCGCCAAGTGCGGAATGAGGAAGCAGCTAAAACTCCACAGACATATCTACCCACCCACAACCTTTGAGGAACCAGGAAGGTGCGGCCACCCTAACTGTTGAACAGCCAGAGGCCATACCTAAGGTTCCTGAAGAGGTATGGTTTTGTAAGTCTCTTTAAGAAGATTTCTGTTTTAAAGTTAAAAATCAACCTATAAATATATTTGCTACATCAATCAACAGGACAAACATGCATTGAGTTTATAGCGCTTTTCCTGTCATGGCTTGTCCCAAAGAAGTCAGTTACATGAGTTTAATTGGGTAATGCAGCTGCTTTCACCCAGACTACCCATGAAGCTGTGCTCAATGTACAGACAGGAGATCGCACAGGAGTTTAAGGCTGGTTCCCCACTCCCTTTATGATCTCAGAAAAAGCTGCCCTGGGCGAGACGGAGGGGCTGTGACAGATTCTATAAGGCCTGCAGCTCTCTTACCTCTGGCATTTTTATCTACCTTTCCTCTAAGGAGCTCAGAGAAGCATTAATGGTTTTGCTCTCCTCCATTTTACTCTCACAACCACTCTTATTATCTACTTACTGCAGAATTTGCTAACCCTGCGAGGCTGGTCAGGCTAAGGAAAAGTGACTGGCCCAGGAACACACAGTGACACGTACAGCCAGGGCTTTTTTTCAGCTGGAACGCAGCGGAACAGAGTTCCGGAACCTCCTGAAAATGGTCACATGTCTGGTGGCCCTGCCCCCTGATCTCCAGACAGAGGGGAGTGTAGATTGCCCTCCACGCCGCCGAGCGGCGCGGAGGGCAATCTACACTCCCCTCTGTCTGGAGATCAGGGGGCGGGGCCACCAGACATGTGACCATTTTCTCCGAGGGCAACCCACTGAGTTCCACCACCTCTTTTCCCAGAAAAAAAGCCCTGCGTACAGCTATATAAAGACTGGAGCCCTGGTCCTAGTCTAGCACTCTCACCACTGCGGCGTACCGGCTCTCAGCAGCTGGTCTTTCAGAAAGGCCCTGGTTCAATCTCTGGTGCTTGTAGCTGAACACGCCAGAGAGCCAACGCCAGTCAGGTAAGACACTACTGGGTGAGCTAAGGTCCAATTCAGCAGCAGGCAGCTTCATATGTTCAAGCCCAGTGGGCTTGTGACCATCTGGAAGTTACACACCATCAATAACATTTGCTACAAACTACGTGGATCTTTGTTGTGGGTTTTCCGGGCTGTATTGCCGTGGTCTTGGCATACAGCCCGGAAAACCCACAACAACCATCGTTCTCCGGCCGTGAAAGCCTTCGACAATACGTATGTGGATCTTGTTTCAAAATGCATTTCCTGTTGGGTCTGTCTGGGTGCTATTTCAGATTTCAATGCACACATGTGGGGATGAGGGTGGGTATTACAGGCTCTCAACACAGAATGGCCCCAGAACACGGAACAGTTGCCCACGACATGCATATCCAACACCAAGGCCCATTTCACTCGTCAGCCAATCAGAGAGGAAGTATTCCTGATGGATAACCACACAGATTGACTGAAACACAACTTCCCCGCTATATGCCCTTCGTAAAGGGCGCCCCGCTCTCTCACAGTGTCTTTTTGAAAACCAAGAACTTACTTGGAAACGAGTGAAAAAGCTTCAGAGCAAATGGCTGGGCAAGGAACTAACTTAATGGCCAGGTGTCCAAGGGCCGCTGGGTAATGGACCCTAATGACTGTGTCAAACACGGTGGCGATGGTGTTAACGTCCCCTTGCTTAGAGCTCTGATCACCACTTCCTGTATCCAGAATGTTGCCTCCATGAAGGACCAAGAGCAAGACACGGATTTTGCTGGGCAGCACTAGAGGCGGTGCGACTTCATCCTGAAAGGGCGGGGTGGGGGGGAGGGGATAAAACAGAAATGCAAAATGGAGTTATCGGGATGAATTTGTTTCTGTGTCCCGGAATGTGCCTTCTGATTTAGAACAATTATGATTCTTGGCTATGTACCAGTTGTCTGGAAGCTTTCAGATCACAGAGTATCATATCGGTGAAGCATCTGGTACTTCAGTATCAGAATCCAGTCACCCCCAAAAGAGTTGCATGGCTCCTGCCCAGAAAGTCTGGGTTGGTGGAACATGAGAGGATGGCATATAAACAAAGGGGAGAGAAGGCAGCATGGTGTAGCCAGATCTCAGAAGCTAAGCAGGGTCAGTTCTTGGATTGGGGGGGCCACCAAGGAAGACTCTGCAGAGGAAGGCACTGGCAAACCACCTCTGTTTCTCACTTGCCTTGAAAGCCCTTTGCTGGAGTCACCATAAGTCGGTTACAATGTGACGGTGCATACATACATTCATATAAATGAAAAGACATACACTGGGGGCAGTTCCATAAATTATTGGGCAATTTCCCAGAACCATTTGTGGTGCTTAGGTTTCTCCACCTCCCCTAATTTTTTATTGTTTTTATGTTTCACAAGAAATATTTGCATCTTAATTGTATACTACAATTCTACATGCTTATTCTCATTGTAAGTTAAGCATCAGTGTCGAGTGAAAGTTGACTTTGTCATGCAACATGGGGATATCACTGGGAGGAAGGGAGGGCCAGGTGAAATATTAACTACTTTATAAAACCCAATAAAGTACATATTTTACAAAATTCCTTGTCAGCTCAACATATTTATTGTGCCCTCATCAGTTAAGGAACTTGTATCTCAGCGTGCTCATGTGCAATGGTGGACAACATCTTCTGTACCAAGGAGATTTCCAAAAATGCATTATGATTCCAGATTCTTGGCTCACAAAAATTGATTTCTTTTAACCCTTTTTAGCAACTGGAATGTGAAGCTCTGTGGGAAAATAAAGCAACTCAGGGAGCATCCTTAAGCAGATCTACTCAGAAGTAAGTGTGGGCTGCCCAAAGGAATGAGAGGGTCAGGTTTGTGGTTCTTAAAAAAACCAAACCTCTTCCCAAAAGAAAACATTTCCCTCTCGCTTGTGCTCAGATGGGATACCCCAATAGTTATGGCTCCCAGCAACTGCCTCCCCTCTGTGCTCATTTACTGGGGAAGAGGAAGACAGTGAGTGAGTGAGTGAGTGAGTGAGTGAGTGAGTGAGTGAGTGAGTGAGAGTGAGCGTGTGAGAGAGAGAGAGAGAGAGAGAGAGAAAGAGAGAGAGAGAGAGAGAGATGCAAGCATGAATTTGAGAGCTAAGCTACAAGAGACGAATTACATGAGGAGCACCTGAAGGGAGTCACAATGTCAGCCAGGAAGCTGAATTTTAAAAGAGATCGGAAGGCTTTGTCAATTTCCCCTCTCTACAGAGCCAGGGAGATTACTGCTCAGAGGGCTTGTTAATTTCGCCTCCTAGGAGGGGAGGTGAAACTGACAGAAACTTCAGGAAGCAAAGAGGAAATTAACAAATCCTCTGAGCAGCTATCTCCCTGGTTCTGTAGAGAGGGGAAATTGACAAAGCCTTCCGATCTCTTTTAAAACTCAGCTTCCAGGCTGACATTGTGACTCCCTTCACCTGCTCCTCCTGGTGTAATTTGTCTCTTGTAGCTTGGCTCTGATAGTTTCCCCTCCTTTTATGTCCTTGTTCAGCCAGAGCTGTCCCTTCAGCACTTGGCTCCTGGTCACATAGAGAACCACCAGCTTTTCAGATGAGATTCTAAAGGCAGTCAAATCACACACAAGGTCATTAAAAGAACAGATCTGAAATAACAAAGCATAAATCTTAAATCAAACATAGATAACAGATATTCAATTAAAAGCCAGATCACTAAAAGCAGAACACTAGGCAAAAAGAAAGTGAACAATGTGAGGCTACCTAATTCTCTGCTTAGAACAGGTACGAAGACCTTCCCGTTCCTCTCTTGGGAAAGGGTGTTTGATGAAGCATCCTGCCACAGCTTGCCTCAGAGATCAACACTGTGACACGCACAGAACACCCAACTAACAGTTATATTAGTATCACTGCAGTCTGGATCTTTGTTGACCCACTCAGATTTGGAATGGGTAGGCCCAAAGCCCGCCCCCCGCCCCAGCTGCTCTTGTTCAATCACCTCAAAAGTTTGGATAAGGATTTTAGATCTACAGGACAGGAAATTAAATATTATCCATACTGGCTCCTCTGACAGCTTCACCAAATGGCAAAATGAAGTGAAGTTTCAATTTCCTTCAGTAAGCCCCCTGATAACCATAAAGCTGCCACCCCTTTCCTGGAGTGCAACATTAAGACTTTTATTGTCCATCTTTGCAGATGTCAGTGTTTGTCCTGAGGCCCCTTTCCTTCTCTCACCTCAGGGCTTACTCCCAGGAAAGTGAGCTTCCAAAGCTTCATGACTTTCACTGATTCCATTTGGAGTCTAGCACAGCTGATTACGATTAGTCCATCCCTAGAATTTCTTCTGAATATGTACATTTCTAAAGAAAGGTTTTCACAAAAACCACCATAAGTTTCCAGTGCCCTTTGATTAAAGCAAGCACGGCCAACTTCACCATTCTAGGTGCCCACTGTATTCTGGAGATGCTAGTTTGAGGACAAAGAACAATATGCTCTGCTTAATAGATGACAATACCGTATAATAAAAAATGGCATAATCTAGCTGTAAGGGTTCCCAAGATATGAAACACATGGACTTTGTGTATGAAGTCATCTACAAGGGAGAGAGCAAAGATGAGGAACAAGTAAGATCCCTGAAAGATTCCCTCAAGAGACACCTTGGCAGCAGTCCTTTGCCTCTCCCAAACACTCAAGAGATAGAAGCCCAGCAACATGAGGAGAAGTTGGTTCCCAGTTCCTTTTTCACATTTCCAAATAAAAAACTAGGAACCATAAATAAGAAACTGGGGACCAGTTTCAGCTTCTTCAACAACACTCATGTGAAACATACGTTACTGCTTTTCTTTGCAAGCAAAACTGAGCAAAAAGTCTGTACCCTACCTAAACTAAAGCTAGGTAGGGCTCTCAGAACCCAAACAAAGCTGCTTCAAGCACAGGGATCTAGTATACAGGCCACCAGCTCCAGCCATTCCTTCTCTAAAGAACACTGATCCTGCAGAGGTTGGCCCGAACCTCTCCCTAAGCTGGAAAGATAAAGGGCTACATGCTTGCTCTCATTTTTACAGAATCAGAGGAAAATGGGAAGAGGCAAGGGTGAAGTGATAAAATTGGCTGCGCCATTTACTCACAATATTATACAATAAAGACACATTCATAATGCTGTTGATCATTATGTAATAAGTGGGCACGATGCATACTCCTTCATTGTATACTCTTGTTGAATGAGTGTTTTGTTTTGCTTCATGTGCTCTTGCCGTTCCGAAGATTCCAAGAATCACAAATGGCCCAAGAGATGAGGAGATGCCCAATAAAGTCTTATATGTTCCTCATTATGTTGGATTGCTGTTTCTGCCTGGCAACAGGCACCCCACATGCTGCTCTGGTCAACATTTGATTTTCTTACAGACGACCCTCAGAGCTAAAAGATCCAACCTGCAACTTCCTCACTGTACTCAAGGCTGGAAAGTCTGATGAGGAGGCTGTCTTGTAAGCCAAACAGTAAGAGCCAAGCTACAAGTGACGCCTGACACAGGTTGGACACTTGTCAGTTTCCCTCAAGTTTTGATGGGAAACGTAGGCATCCTGGTTTTATAGCTTGGATCTCCATTACAGCTGCAAGACCAGGATGCCTACATTTCCCATCAAAACTTGAGGGAAGCTGACAAGTGTCCAACCTGTGTCAGGCGTCACTTGTAGCTTGGCTCTAAGTTTCCTGTCTTTCTTCACCTCCTGCCCCTCTGGCTCCAGACCCATTCCCCTCTTCTGGACATCCCCCTCTGCCTCCCCAGTTCCCAGCCAATGGCTATACTGGCAGAATGTAGCTTGCCATCTTTTCTCCAACTGGGTCTATGAATCTGGCTGCAAAAACTGCAGCATTTCCTCTCCAGCTTGGGTTTCATGGCCACCAGGCAACACATCTCATTCGTAAGAGGGCTGGCAAGGTGTTTGTGCTCAAAGAGACCCCATACATGAGGCAAGCTGTTTGTTTCTTTAAATAACGAACAGACGAGGAAAGTTATGGAGATGCTGTACCTCAATGATGCTGAGTCTTTCCACACTGGATCCTACATTGTAATCTGCTGCTGATTCAAGACACGGATCATCTGGAAGGAAAAAAGTTGGCTATGTGAATAATTTATCCTCTCAACTGCTTGTAGGAAAAGATCTAGCTATACCTATCCTTCCATTGACCAGTTTCGTAGGAAAGGGACTACCCTTGAATACCAATTGCTGAGGAGCAACCACATAGTGGATCTGTTATCTTCATATTGTCTTTCATGGAAGCAGGCCACAGTGAGAAACAGAATTCTGGCTTAAATGAGCCTTCGGTCTAATCCAATAGGGCTCTTATGTTTTTAAGACTGCAGATTTGGGATTGTGTTTTATTTAGATGTTTGGGCTGTACCAAAACCTCCACAGAGGGCCAAGCTAGAAGTGACGAATTACACTTGAATGGCAAGTAAACAAACGCACATGTATTCCTCCCTGTTCACCTGCACTCCACGCAATTGCATGGAGTGCAAGTGGAAAGCAGTGGAGCGCAAGTGAACAGGGAGGAATACATGTGAGTGGGTTCACTTGCCATTCAAGTGTAATTCGTCACTTCTAGCTTGGCTCTTAGTTTTCAAAGTTGTTCTCGCTCCTACCAGAGGACAGGCAGGAGAGGAGAAGTCACTTGCTCTCAAGCCTCATTAAAGTACCAACGGTCTGGATCTAAAGTACCAACCATCAATGTTTGGAAATGCTAATGGCCATACTGGCCAGAGGCAATGAAATGGTCAGCTCATGTTTCCAGCTGGAAGCTGACATCTAGAAGGGAAATAGAGACTTGGGAGGTAAGAGACACTAGACTGTGTCTCCATAGAGATTTCAGGAACAGATTTTCTGATCCATAAGGGGATAGGCAAACTGAGAGCTAAGTTACAAGTGACACCAGGAATGTGTTTTTTAATGTGTCAGGGACACAATTTTACCTGGGAACTGTAGTTGAAAACAGCATTAGTGTGGGGAGGCAGGGGAGGGAAAGAGGTTTTGAAAGACCATTTTCAAAGACAGAACCATGTAGGATTGCTGGAGGAGAGGAACTAAAATTGTTTTCTTGCAATCTCAACAGAAAGAGGAATACAGGACCCTGTCCCTAGCGTGGGGAGGCAGGGGAGGGGAAGAGCTGGTAGTTTGTCTGACCATTGAGATTGCAAGGAAACAATTTTAAAATCCCTCTCCTCCAGTGATCGTGTGTGGCTCTGTCTTTGAAAACTGTTGTTGAAAAGTCTTCATCTCCCACCTTCCCACGCTAGGAACATAACACTGTTTTCAACTACAGTTCCCAGGTAAAATTGCATGCTCGACACATTAAAAAACAGATGTCTGGCGTCACTTGTAGCTTAGCCCTGAGATCATACAATTTCCTGGCACAGAGTGAGAGGGGGTCCATTTTGGTGGACTGTTCTGGCTGATTCCATCTGGGGGAAGGAGTTTTCACACCGGAGTTTCAGCTGAAGGTTGCCATTGCCTAGTGAAGCACACAGAGGGCTGGCTGCCTGAACAAAGACACCAAGGTAATGGGAAGCTTTTAGAACTCAGTAACTTCTAAGTTAATGAGCCTGCCTTTCAATAAGATCATATGGGGCATGTACAGAGTGAGGGGCAGAGAAAATACATATTTCCACCTTTCTTTTGTATTCCTTGCTCAATCTGTTGTTGTGGTGAGAAAACATCTGGAGACATTTTACTTTTAATAAATTGTTTACTGTTTTGAATGCTGATTTGTTTTTTCTGTACCACATAAGACTTCCCCACAAGGGGAAGGGAAGTGGTCAATTGGCAAATCCGTATCTCCCTGGGAGTGCATAAGTACAGTAAGCTGCCCCTGTGTAACCAGTCACTGGGTAGCAGGAGACACAGGCATGAAGTGGGGCCTTAGCATGGCAATGCAAGAAGGGAAGTAGGGAGTACGGGCCCTATCAGAGGTAATTCCTAAAATAGCCCGTTGGTATCAAAAGAGGGCAACAAAACCCCTCTGAGGGTCAGGTGGGCTGGGAGAGCAGCACATTGCTGGGCAGAGACTCAAGTGACTACTGGTGCCCCCCCTGGAGGGTCAAACAGAGAGGCATTTATGGGTCAGTGAGACCATTTTGCCACAGGGGCCAGGTGGCACTTGCTTACAGTCTCCAGTTTAGAAGCTCCATGAATCACAGTAGCGCAAAGACTGTGTGCATCGTTCTCCGGCCGTGAAAGCCTTCGACAATACATGTGTGCATAAGCTTAATGTGTACTTATGTAATTTCAACAGGTATTTAAGTTTATCTCATGAAAGTGCTTTTAACTGCCAGCGAGGTAGGGAAGACTACTTCTTTCACCATATTTTTATGACCATCGCTATCAAGATTACAATATAATTCTGGTCTAATGGTCATTACATCTTTGCAAGGAACTCTTGGAGTGTTAGTTCTGAGAAGGGGGCAGATCTCTCTTATGGAGAACTCTCTGCAGACTCACTGAACTACAGTTTGCAGGATTCTATGGGAGACATTAAACGGGTATAAAACCAATATTGGTTTGCAAAGCAGATACAACTTATTGTAGACTTTGAGGACTGTGTGTTCAGCCTATAGTTCGTGTCAGAGACATTTAAGAGAGTAATGGTACATTGTTCTCCAATGGTATCAAATTAAACAAAAATTACCAGGGACATCGTCCGATTCAGGGGTTTCCATCTTATCCATGAGATCATTTGAACTCCATTTAGTGATTTCCTTTGGGAACACCTCTTCATTTTCAGACGGATCCTCTTTAGAAAGAAAGAGCGAGAGAGAGAAAGAGTCATATTGACAAGCACAAATGGAACACAGTGCCAAAAGCTCTTTGTTAGCTTCTAACAAAGCTAGGCTGGCAAGGGGACACATGGAGATCCGGTGCTTGTAAAATCCACAGCAGGACAGGGGGGAAAAATCAAAGCAGCTTTGAAAAAAGAAGCCAACAAAGCCTTTTCAGATCAAACACTGCTCACATAAGGCATAGTAATTCTGAACAAACCTATATTGCCGCTGCAAAGCCTTCTTGCCTTACTCCACCGTAGTAAATGCCACTTGCTTTCTGGAAGCAGAAATGTATTTTCTTGGCTGCTACCAGAAACCCCTCCAACCCCTGATGTAAACATGCAACGGAACGCATACTGATCAACGCTGTACTCGACGTGTGGTTAGGCAAAGGTGTTCAATTTTCAGACTGCGCTCGTTATCAGGGTGCCTTGAACTAAATGTGTAACAAATGTCAGCTTTCTAGTGAAAGTACTCTGATCATTTGGGGGAACAGTTAATGACCCATTTTCAGTGTTTTCTACAATCAGTGTGTATTAAAAATCCCATTTTCCATTGGCAGTATCCTTCCATTACTCTTCAGGCATGCAGGTGGATCAGTTTGAAGAATTTCTATAGAATGCTAGCTTTTGCCGCTGCTCTCTTTGGCTAACCATGTTGGCCAGGAATAAACATTTACTACAGTAAGTTTACAAAATATATCTGTACTCAACTACATCTTCCTTGCTATGCTTGACCACAGTCCAGCAACCCTGCAGTTAATTACAGAAAGCTACATGGCCACAGCACTTCAACAACAGCACATACGTTCGTGTCACGGGGTGGCCTGAGTCACACAGATGGCAAATAATAGAGATGGCACAGGTGAGTGGCTGTTTTCCAGGCTGATTAAGCCTTTTGCTAAATGACAGAGAAATGACATTTTACCTTTGTCTGGGACTCAGCAGACGATTCTGCTTCCAGCAGTAGCATAGATATAGTGCTGCCCATCACTTACCATTGTTAAAGGATTGGGTCATCGGATCACATGCTTCTTCCCCTCACCTTATACGTCCATGAATATCTGTTTTCCATCCTCACCCCAAAAGATTTAACCATGGGCAAGCATTATGTTGGCACTAATGCAGCACTGGCTCAAGTTAACCATGGTTAATGCTAACCAAAGTTCATGGAGAACCAGGATCTGTAACCAGCTTTAATCCCTGCTTAAGAACTCTAGTCAGTTAACCATGGTTAAGAAAGTGGGACACGGGCAGGGCGAATCCACACATTAGAAGAGAGGGCTTGAGGGAGGGAATGTGCAATCCTAACCCTTTATCCCTGGCAAAAGACAGCATTACGGTAGCGTTGTTCTGGAAATCAGATCTGGTCATTTAGCACAACAGAAGAGTTAACATAAGAAAATGCAAAGCAAGCAAGTAATATCAAGGTCACTAGTTATTCTAATCAGCTGACAAGGTTCCTGGAACAGGAGGTAACTAAAGGGGAGAAAAAAGGAAACTTGCTGGCATGTTCCAAACTATCAGACCACAGCAGACTTTTGAAGATAAAAACAATGTCAGATCATGTGCTGGAGAAACAACTATTACTGGGAGTTCTCTTCCCAGTTAACCCAGGTCATTTCTCTCGTTAACTTGGCATATCCTCCACTGTAGCTCAGTCCATGCCCAATATTATTTCAGACCCCTTTGCACATTTGAGGAAATAAATTCCACACGCTTACTCCAGCAAGTCTTAACAGGGGCCAACCTACACAACTTGACAGACATTCAAAACTTTTGGAGGCAAACGGGGCATTTGGGATTTTAGGCAGCCCTCCTCCCCACTAGCAATGGCGTCTGACAATGAGCATATGGAAGTTGTTTTGTACAACTCATCCCACACTGAGAGTAAAATCCAAGATTTCTAACCCTTCGCAGCGCACAGCAAACAGGAATCAAACCTAACATTAAGGAGTTGGTTAATCAAGCACATGCATCTCATCGAATGTGTGGGATCTGAGCATCGTATGAATATATCTCATAGTTATACCTATATAAGTAAAATTGTCTTGTCTGGAGTACTGTTTTTATGTCCTTTTTTAACTTGTGGTTTGGGAAAAGCATTCGAGGATAATTTTGCATACTTGGATTAAAGACCGCTGGGCTAGTCTTTAAGGCAAAACAAGCCTGACTTCTCTGGCTCACCACAGATGCTCCTTGCGATATATTGGCTCTTCGGAGTCCTTTCTATTTACCTCACATTATCGTACCTGCCTGCCTCCAAGGGGCTTAGGGCCGCATGCATGATTCTCCCAACTATGCTGTAGCATCATGGTGAAGTGGTTGGGCTGAGAGTCAGCATTCTGCTTGTTTGAATCCCTCTACTTCCATGAGCTCAGCAAGTAGCCTTGGGTAAGCCACTCCTCTCAGCCCCAGCTCCCCAGCTGGATTGCATGGATAATAATAATACAGACTATGCTCACCACTCTGAGTGGACTCTGATCTATCTAGAAGAGTGGTATATAAACATTCTTTTGTTGTTGTTGTTGTTGTTGTTATTTATTCTCACAAGAACCTTGCGAAGTAGGTTAGCCTGAGAGGGAATGTGACTGGCACAACGTCACCTGCTGAACTTTAAGGCACAATGAGATTTGGCTAACACCACTAGTCCGTACCAGTACTGCCACAAACCAGTTGGTGCTCAGCTTCCTCAGAAATGATTTTCAGCATACTTGATACTGTACAGGGGATCAGGGTAGAAACTGATTTTGACAGGGCTACTGGCTACTTGCACATGAAGATGAGCCATTTGCAGTGGCAATCACATCGTCACCCATACAGCAATTTTTCTTGTAATTTCCTTGCCTGACCACCCTCCATTCCATAGCAGTCATGGGAAATGCTAGATTATAATGTCATAATGCCACAACAATGATACAATGCCACAATCTACTAGTTCCCAGCTTTCATTTTAAAAAGTCTCTACCCCTTTTCACTGTGGAGTTAAAAGAGAAAATGAGCAGTTTGCATCTTGTCCCTAATGCCTCTGCACTAAAATGGGCTAGAGACTGATTGTTTTTAAAATGAGAGGTGGCATCTATTAGATAGGAGCCCCATGGCACAGAGTGGAAAGTTGCAATACTGCAGTCCAAGCTCTGCTCATGACCTGAGTTCGATCCTAGAGGAAGCCGGATTCAAATAGCTGGCTCAAGGTTGACTCAGCCTTCCATCCTTCCAAGAGCAGTAAAATGAGTATCCAGTTTCCTGGAAGTAAAGTGTAGATGACTGGGGAAGGCAATGGCAAACCACCCCGTAAAAGTCTGGCAAGAAAACATTGTGATGTGACGTCCTCCATGGGTCAGTAATGACTCAGTGCTTGCACAGCGATTTACCTTTTTATCTATTAGATAGTGGCAATAGATCATCAATATGTTATAGTGATTTAGCGATCCCTGGATTTTTTAAAAGAGCCCCCCAAACCTCTTCAGTGTAGGAGGAAGGACTAGAAGCCATGGGGGCTGAGGCAAAGAAAATGGCACCAATGGGTGTGTGACCTGCAAAAATGTATGTCTTCTAGTCCATGCAGTGTCCAAAGGTACTTCAACTGCTTTCTTCCCCAAAAGACTGCACCAAACCAGGTTTGAGAAGGATTGCAGAAAAGCAAGGGAAAACATGGAAGCAGTATGAATAGAGAATGTAATATAGATGCTCCTGAAAACAGCGTTGTGGTAAGGAAGTCAAAGTAAACCAAAACATTCATGTGGAAACAGCCTGACTATCTTCTAACCAACCAACTAACCAACTAACCATTGGGCTTGTGAATTAAGACAATGCCCGTTTCCACAACACCACCTTGAGCCCAGTGGCTCTTTTGACTTGGGCCTTCTGAAGGCAGTGCTTGCGTGCATTTACATCGAGGCCTTCCCCTAAACAAACGAGGCAGAGCAAATGTCCATCTGTCCTCGTCATTTTCATCCCAACCAAGTGCATTTCTGAAAAAGAGCTTTATCAGTTATAATTCAGTTTCTCTTAGAGCCAAGCTGCAAGTGATGCCTGACACAGGTTGGACACTTGTCAGCTTCCCTCAAGTTTTGATGGGAAATGTAGGCATCCTGGTCTTGCAGCTGTAATGGAGAGCCAAGCTGACAAGTGTCCAACCTGTGTAAGGCGTCACTTGTAGTTTGGCTCTTACTCTCTCCTTTTCCCTCTCTCTATTGAGGTGCTGAGGTCCATAGAGCAAGAAGGCCTCGTGCAAGAAGAATGGAGGACTCACTACTGACCATCCTGATCAGCCAGCAGCAAAGAAGGGTCCGGGGCACGCCCCACTCATTTTTGGCAGGAAAATGCCATGTGTGCACTTTGGGAGGGGAGGCGCCCCTCTATAGTTCTAATGCTACAAAAAAACACCCTGCAATTGGCAGGCCTGCACATGCACAGTCCCATGTGGGATGACACAAAAAGACTGACAATGAACTATAAATGACAACATTTCAAAGTGCAATCAACATTTTGCGAAGGAAGACATTTATCCAGGATAAATACTATAGATAAAGCATTAATTGGCTCAGATTTTGCGCCTATCAAAAGAAGACTTGGATCTCTAACACTGCTGAGACCGACCACCCTTCTTATAGAGGAAGCAGCTCAGATTAACAATGCATATTTGAAAATCTGCAGTTAATGAATATATCAAACTGATTAATCCAACAAAGCTTTCTGCCCACTGTCTGATAATCTGCCGAGTGGAGCACACTGGGAGAAAGTGTGTTTTGTCAAATCTGTACGGGGAAGAGAAGGGTGAATTTACATTCCAAGCTTGTTCCTATAACTTAATCTAAATATTGAACTCATTTGCCAGGGAGGCTTAATTATAGGTCTTGTTGCTGCTTTCTGGGATTCACGAGCAGGCTTCTGATCCTCTTATTTGCATTTTTTTATAGCATAGGTATTAGGTATTAATAATTCAGTTTGTCAGACTTTGCCAGCAAATGGGAATGTGTGGGAAGGCTTCTAATGTTTTAAAAAATTACCAATTTACTTCCTGATTTCTTCAAAGTATGCTGAAATAATACCTATTTCTGCAGAAAAAAATCAGTTAGGATGTAGATTATTTGTGCCTGGAAGATCTAGGCACAACTGCCTAGTCCTGACGCGGGGATTGCATTGCATTACCCCAGCATAAATGGGCAGGACGTTTCAACTCGTCCTGATTTATACTTTTTATGTGCCTTATGCCCCACTATGACCCAGTGTGGGCTGTGTGGTAGGTGCACCGTTAGCTCCTTGCTCTGATCCACCCAAGGGCCAAAAGGTGGAATGTTGCTGAGAAACGTTCTACAGACAAGGGTTGGGCCATAATTTGCCTGACTTCCAGGGCTTTTTTTCAGCGGGAATGTGGTAGAACGGAATTCTGGCACCGTTTGAAAATGGTCACATGGCCGGTGGCCCCGCCCCCTGATCTCTGTCTGGAGATCAGGGGGCGGGGCCACCAATCATGTGACCATTTTCGCCGAGGGTGATTTAAACTTTACCCCCCCCCCATTCCAGCTGACCCCAAGTGATGTCATTGTGCGGTCCTGAGTTCCACCACCTCTTTTCCCAGAAAAAAAGCCCTGCTGGCTTCTGAGGATATATTATGGCCCAGCCCTTCCTCCACCCCTGGTCTGCAGGAGCTTTTCATTCGGCCTTCACACTGCTTAACAAGCTAGCTTTGAGAAACCACGCTGTGCCATTGGCTCCCCCAAATTATGAAATAGTTCAAGGCCAAGGGTCATTCAGAGCCTTTAAGAGTAGCACAGTGGGAGGGAGGAGGACCACTGCAAAAGGCTTAACTACATGAACCATTCCCCCCCCCCCCCCCGGTACCCCAAGCTGTGATAACAAAGGTGGTCTGAGAGTTCCATGCTTCCCAGGCATTTGGGTTTGGACCATAATGCAGGAGGAGAAGGGGCTTAGACACCCCTCCTCCTAGGCCTTTTCCTCATCCCGAAATGGCCCCGTGGAGCCACCACTGGGGAAACTTCTTAATGCATATCCCATCCAATGCACTGTGTGTCCAAGGTCAGATTTCCACTGGATACTACCTACCATGCCACAGAAATATCTTAATATTTAGAGTCAGGAACAAGGCTAATTGGACCAAAACAAAACAAGCCCAGAAAGTGATGGACATATTTCAAAACAGGCTATACCGAATGCTGCCAGCATTCATTCAGGATGAATATATTTGGCAGGGATATGGGTCAGATGACATTAATTGAATTTCTACGAACAAAGTCAGTCACTGCAGGATTAAAGTATAGAGGCCAGTGGGTGATTTAGATTTCCATTATCTTCTGTTACTGTAAGTACTTACTTTCCATTCAGTGGTTATAGACATTTTTATAACTAACAGCACAGCAAACAGACTGTCTTGCTCTGGTGGAGCACGGAGAGTGAGGTTTTGATTCTGAAAAGACTTCCCTTCCAAGTCTTTGCGCAATTGCAATTGAGGATCCAGTAGCACGGGTCTAATAAATCTCTGAGACATACTCAGGCATCATGACAAACTGCTGCTATGCTTTGCCCACCATGCACAGTTTGGGGGAAGGAAACAAACTTGACTGAAGTTTTTCCAAACCAGGAAGGTTTCAATTACGCTTCTTGCACAAGGGGAAAGGATGGGGGAGTCAGGACAGAGCAAGCAAGCAAGGCAAGAATCTGTGTCTGTACCTGTCATGTACAAATAGGAGTTTGCCACATTATTTGAAAATGGCCTAAAATGCAAAGCTGTCTTATGCATAGCACTTATCATAGCACTGGAAAAAGTACAGAGAAGGGCAACTAAAATGACTAAAGGGTTGGAACACTTTCCCTATGAGGAAAGATTGAGGCGCTTGGGGCTCTTTAGCCTGGAGAAAAGACGACTGAGGGGAGACATGATAGAGGTTTACAAGATAAAGCACGGGTTAGAGAAGGTAGAGAAAGATGTGTTTTTCTCCCTTTCTCACAATACAAGAACTCGTGGGCACTCTATGAAATTATTGAGCAGTCGGGTTAGAACAGATAGAAGAAAATACTACTTTACACAAAGGGTGATAAACACATGGAATTCATTGCCACAGGAGGTGGTGGCAGCTACAAGCATTGCCAGCTTCAAGAGGGGACTGGACAAATATATGGAGCAGAGGTCCATCAGTGGCTATTAGCCACAGGAGATAGATGGTATTCTCTTTGTGGGGAGGTGGTGCTCTGTTGTCTTGGTGCTGGAAGGAAGGCAGTGGGAGGGCTTCTGGTGTCCTGGCCTCACTGACAGTCCTTTAGATGGCACTGGATTTCTAGCCACTGTGTGTGACAGAATGTTGGACTGGATGGGCCACTGGCCTGATCCAACATGGCTTTGCTTATGTTCTTATGTTCTTATGCCAAGTTAGATCACTCACTCATCCAGCTCCACGTAATCTACTCAAGCAATGTTTCAGGCTATAACATAAAAGTACCTCCGAGCTTCAGTTTAGTGCCAAAGCCCAAATGACTGGGCTGGGAACTCACCTGATGTTTCTTTACATTTGCTAGCACCAATCAGATTTAAGACATGGTTTGGTGAACTCTTTCCTCCAACATTGTTCGTTTGTAAAACATTCTCAGCTTCAAAATTAACCTGCTTTGGTGGACTGTCAAGCCAAGAAGCAATGGTCTGATTTAGGAAGCTGATTTATGGACAGCTGGTCCATCCGGATTATTTCTGTTTACTCTGGCATCGGTTCCCTGTGGTCTCAGGTACAGAAAGATCTTTCCCAGCACCTGCTAGCTAAGATCCTTTAAATGGAGTTACCAAGGTCTGAAACCATCACATAGTTCCTCCCTTCCCAGAACTGTTTTTTTAATGTGTTCTTTTGAATTGTAAACCACTTTGAATACGATGGCAGAAACGCAGTATATAAATGTATCAAATAAATAAAAGGCATAATAAAACCTTGAACCTTCTATATGCAAAGCATGTGCTCTGAACCACAGCCTTACAGACAGAGAAGTGTATATGCACAGAGCACATGAAACTGGCTATATGGAATCAGATTATTATTATTGGCTCATCTAGCCCAGTACTGTCTACCCTATTTGGCAATATTTTAATATATATTTAAAATGTATTTCTTTGCAAAATTTATACCCAGCCTTTGAGCTAAAAGCTTCCCATTTTAATGGACAGTTGTCTCTGCTTATTTCAATAAAGCAAGTGCAGGTGTTTCAATTGGTCTATGGCCAAGAGGTTCTGAATAATGGAAGTTCCACCTTCAAAAATATTTGGGTTGGTTTAGAAGCACCCTCACTGCATTCAGCACAAATGTATCTTTCCTCCTTCAGCTTTGAAAAGGGCTCTCAAGGGAAGTTCTGCAAACCTGCAGCAGAACTCAGCTTCCGGGAGCACCTAACAGCCAAGTTCTTTAAATGTTTTCTTTCTTTCAACAAGGTAAAGGATGATCCTATTTATGTACACGTGGCACTTCTAAAAAGGGATGGTGTGTGCAGAAGGGCGCTATTCAACTTGATAAAAACTTGTCCTACCAATTTGCGTGGCTCGGAGGATACTGGGCTTATGCCGCTAGAACCTATCTTTAAATATTACCTCTATCCTCACCCTTGGTTAAGCCATGTGGAAAAAATGTCCAGACCTCAAGCCCTTCTGAGAATTGTCTCTTCGGATACTGATACCTTACTGATTAACTCGCTTAATGCTACTGATTATACTTACATCCAGGGCTTTTTTTCAGGGGGAACGCGGGGGAATGGAGTTCCGGAACCTCTTGAAAATGGTCACATGGCTGGTGACCCCGCCCCCTGATCTCCAGACAGAGGGGAGTTTAGATTGCCCTCCGTGCCGCTTGGTGGCGCGGAGGGCAATCTAAGCTCCCCTCTGTCTGGAGATCAGGGGGCGGGGCCACCAGCCATGTGACCATTTTCGCTGAGGGCAACCCACTGAGTTCCACCACCTCTTTTCCCAGAAAAAAAGCCCTGCTTACATCTTACCTTTCCTCTTAGGGATACAGGCACAAGGAACTTGCCATTTAATCCTCACACTTGCCCTGGGAAACAAGCTGATGCTAAGGTTTGAAACGGCACATGTCACCCTTTCTCCCCCTGTTGGTGTGCATGTATGGAAAATAGAAAGACAGCTCTGAGCAGATAAAGACTGCATTTTGGATGTGTGAATAAAGAAGCGATTTTAAATAAGTTTGGACCAGATTTCTGAACTGACTGGAGGCCATGAAGGAAAGCTGCTTTACAATCACATTTCGGACCTCCTGTGTGGTTTTTGGTCTCGGCCTTCACATCCTAAAACTGTTGAGAGGACTGGATTATTTATTTCTTATGGTTGTACTACAGTGAGTATTTTTAGATATTTCAAAAAATCAAACAGGACGGTGATGAGATGCAATGACTAACCTAGAATTAATTAATTTATTATCATTATTTATTATTTCACATTTATATCCTGCCCTCCCCGCAAGCGGGCTCAGGGCGGCTAACAACATTTTAAAACAATTTAAAACATTACAACTGTATAAATATTAAATATTAAAACACCATTTAAAACAGTGACATTTTGTACTGTGCGGTGGCAGCATCAGGAAGACTTGTAATATTTTGCACGCATACTGTGGTGGGCAGTTTTTCACGGGTGGGGGGAGTTTAAATTTCCTTCCCCCCCAGGCCGGCGGAGGCCCAACCTTAGCCAGGAGCCTGGTGGAACAACTCTGTCTTGCAAGCCTGACGGAAATACAATAAATCCTACCGGGCCCTGGTCTCACTAGACACAGCGTTCCACCAGGTAGGAGCCAGGACCGAGAAAGCCCTGGATCTCGTCGTGGCCAGGTGGGCCTCCTTGGGACCAGGGACCACTAATCGCTGTTTTGCTCCCGATCGGAGAGTCCTCTGGGGAATATATGGGGAGAGACGGTCCCGCAGATACCTAGTTACCTAGTGAATCTAGGCCTGCCTTGTCTAACTATAACATTATAACCAATGCGCAACACTATTTTGGCTCTCAATAATCATATTTTTTGCTAACCTCTCTAAACAGAAAGAGTATTGCAATACCCCAAAGCAGACAAATTGTCACTTTACAGCCACAGCTTTTTTTTTTTTTTTTTGCATTTAACCAACAGAGATCCTCCCATGTTCTGTCCCCTAATGAAACGTATCACGTACTGGCTGCAGGCTCATTGTACCTAAAACAAGATCTGATCCCACCATAAAACAACCTGTTTTGGGATATCATTAAAATGCAGCAATTGTTGATTATTGGTTTTCTATTTCTACCACCAGAGGTTTTTTTGCATCGAACACTGAAATGCTGGGGTCTTCTTCAAAAGGAAAAAACACACACACACACACTTAAATTTGTAGACATAATACTGTGTGCATGAAAAGTCCCCATATTAAGAAGAAAGACCTGCTGAGGGGGGAAAAAAATACACGCAGGCTTTCTATCATGGGCGCAAATCAGTTTCTGCTACCAATGTGACACAGTTTCAAATAAGGAGAATTTTTCTGTCTCACACATACACTCTCGTACGCGCACAGATGTGCATATATGTTCACACCCAACCCAATTTAGCAGCTGCTCTAATTTCGCTCCACCTACCATGTGCGTCGAAAAACTCGTCATCTGAGCTCTCGTCTGAATCTCTGGCGATGCTCTGCATTCTCCACTCCGATATGCTATGGCGCGAGGGGCTTGCTAGGAGAAACAGACAGGATTTAAGCAATAAGCCAGGGACAGAAAGCAAGGCAGTCTGTGTGTACCTTTCGCGACAGAGAGACCGTTGGGCGGTCCCTGCTGGAAATCCATCCCCTAAGTGTTAGCACACAGCATTCCCCGTGATGTCAATGTGATGTCAAACTTTCCTCCAAGCGTTGTTTATTGTTTGAGATGCCAGAGCACTGCGCTCGGCAATCCTCGGCTGCTGTTTCCAAAGGGCAGCTATTTATAAGCATTGAGAGGATGTGTAAAATCATTTCAGTTTTCAGGTTGGCAATTAGGAAAGGAAGTTGCCTGATTCTAAACGTTCCCCTTCCAAAGTCACGGTGACAGTAAAACAGTATGTGACACCAAGAAAACAGACGGCAAGCTTTCGAGTCACCCAGAATTCTTCCTTAGGCTTGAAATGGCCCAGGGGAGACGTTATGTGCCCTATGGCAGAAACTTATGTATACTGAGAGCTATAAGCAAGTTTCCCCAAGCAGAGAAAACAGTGGCTCCCTGTGGCATTTGAGGGCAGTAAAAAGGGTGTGTGGGGAGAGGGAGTCTTAAACTTGCTCTCTCTGTGCACCGCTGTTTGCCAACCCAAATCAGGGGTTCCAAGCCGGGAACTCCTCCACAACATGTGTCAACCAGTCACGTGGATGATGTCACGTGTAAATTGGCTCTCAGTCCAATACATGTGATGGCATCGGTGCCTATCGGATACTGGGTCAGACCACTAGTCCATGGAGCTCAGTGCTGTCACCTTTCTGGCAATGGCTCTTCCAACACCTGCTACTTGAGATACTTTAACTGGAGAGGCCAGTGACTGGACCTGGGGCTTTCTGCATGCAAAGCTGCCGTTGAGCCAGTGTTGGCCACTCAGTTCTGCATGGTAAGAGTCACACTTCTAATTCCAGCTCATCTAGTTGCTTCCTGAGGGGGCTGCCTTCACGTGACCCTCTGCCACCAGGTGGCGAAGTCTCTTGTCTTTGAATTACCATAAACCCACATGTCAATAGCAGGCTGCTTCTCCACATGGGGAGACAACACACAAAGCATGCACAGAACGGCGGCCATTGCTGCGGGGAGAAAATTACAGCACAGCCTCTACAGTTTGTGAGGCATGCTGCACAAAAATCATATGTTGTCCTCCATGGACAATACCTTGTTAAATGGAG
Source organism: Eublepharis macularius (assembly GCF_028583425.1). Classification (NCBI taxonomy): domain Eukaryota; kingdom Metazoa; phylum Chordata; class Lepidosauria; order Squamata; family Eublepharidae; genus Eublepharis; species Eublepharis macularius. The sequence continues at coordinate 68,931,546 of NC_072802.1, read as the reverse complement.
GCTCTTGTGGGTCACCAGGCAAGTCACATCTTAACAAGTAAGTGTTATTCACCTTTTAAGTAGGCCCTCTTAATGAGAAGAGGTGGGATAGGCACCTATGGATTCTCTCACACTGTCTCTAACCTTCTTGACCGCGCCATACACTGAGAGGGCCAAACTAAACACTGCATGCAGTGGGCAAGATTCTTTCACCTGATATTTTTAAATTGAAAAGCTGTCCCAAATTCTGCAAATGAGAGCAAAAGAGCGGTGAGAGGAAAAGGGCTGCCTAGACCGATCCCTTGCAGCTAGACTAATAGGCTCAGCCAAAACCACCCTCCGCAACCAGATTTTCTCCACAAGAAGAGGGGCTTTCCCCCCACAGGTAAGAAAGCAGCTTACAAAAACTCTTTTGAACACAGAACCGGAAGGAAGGTTAAAGTTATGGAGTCCTTTACCCCCAATCTTCTGCTCCTGATCTATCAAGTTATCAAACCGGGGGTTGCTTTAAAATTAAAACTAAAACTTTCAAGAGAAAAAAGCATGCAACTGAGCATAGCATATTATTTGGCCTGAAGAATGGTGGCAGTATTGTGCCAATGGGTCCTTGAGAACCCTGCAAATATCTGGCCTCCCCACCTCTAAAGCTGATTTTGATTTTACTTCTTAAGTTTCACTCTCTGATGTCTGGTGCTGGGTAACACACAAGAAAACCCACACAATACCAGCAACCACATCTTTCCTAATCAAGACAGCGCGAAACGGCCAGAGCTTGTTAAATTCACATCAAGTCACTAGAAGACATCCAAGGGCTCCTGTAAACTGACACTGCAGCATGAAAACCTATTTATTATTGTGCCGCCAAAAGAAGGCCAAGCATACCAGCCAACTACTTTGGGATTCTAATTTTACTAATTGTCATGTGAAAGGCCACTGCCTCCCCCACTCCACACCCCCCCCCAATCTGTTGCAAGGCTAATGATGGCTTCAGAATTCTATTCACTCTATAGCTGCCATCTATCCCACCCCATCCCTTTGGTAATAAGGGAGCAGAGTGATTGACAAGACACAGCTAAATCACTCTAGACTGACGTCAAAGGTCCTCACATAATAGATGCTAAAAATAGAGCAGATAATAATACAGGCAAACTTGTCACAAAGGTCCCCACTTACACCAGGGGTCTCACTTAGACAGCATAAGACTGATCAGCCCTCATATAAAAAGGTGGAGCACCCACTTCCCCATCCCAATGAACCAGAAATCAGAGCAGTTCTTTCGGCATCGAGTGCAGCAGTTTTCTAAACCTAGCACAGGAGAAGATTACAATGCCCGTGTGATGTGCTTCCCGGACTTGAATCGCTGCCGTTGGCTTCTCTCACTACCTTCCCTAGTTAAATGGATCCAGCTTGAAACAAAAGGGAGCATCCTCTTAGCTAGAGCACGATGCTGAGGGTCAGGGAGATGCCAATAGTTTCTCACTGGCCACATCAGATGCAGAGCAACGCAGCCACCAGCTATAGCTTCTACACACAGGATGTGGGTTGGAAGAACAGGACGGAATCTCATAGAGGTAGCAGTGGATGTTTCATTGGTTACTTTTGTTATATACCAGATGCCTATGCCAATATATCTATGCTCATGAGACCATGGGAGGTAAATAGCTCTGAGGACGAAGCCAGTGCCCTGACATGCATGGCGCAGGCTAGCCTGATTTTGTCAGCTCTCAGAAGTTAAGATGGGACAAGTACTGGGTTAGTACTTGGATGGGAGACCAGCAAAGAAGTCCAGAGTTGCGACACAGAGGCAAGCGATGGCAACCCACCTGTGTTTCTCTCCCACGGGGTTGCCATAAAATGGCTAAGACTTGACAGCACATTACTCACACGTTGAGCCAACGTTTCTCAAACATTTGAGCACAGGCCATCGTTCTAAAATTATTCTACCTTCCCTGCTCCCCATCCTAGAAGTAAGTAAGAAGCTGGAGTAAGCATGGGGAAAATGAGAAGAGCATTTCTCTATTGATGGCAAGAAGAGTCCTCTGCCAGATGGTCTCAGCCAAATCATGTTTGGGGGTATACAAGGATGAAGGCCCTGCGTGGCTCAGGATCCTGTCCGTCAAATTTTGTGCACCTCCCTCCCAAGGTTCAGCAACATTTATTTATTTCATTTATACCCCACTCTTCTCTCCAATGGGGACCCAAGGTGGCTTACATGATTCTCATCGCCACCCATTTTACCCTCACAACAATATTTTGAGGTAGGCTGGGCTGAGAGTGTGTGACTGGCCCAAGGTCACCTTGCGTGGCAGAGGCGGGATTCAAACTCGGTTCTCCCAGATCTCCCAGATACTCAAACCACTACACCACACTGGCTCCCTCCTGTACTTAGCCACAGTCGTCTGGGGAAAACAGCAAGAACTGCACAACTGGGGGAGGATATTTGTATCATGGTCAGTATATTCCAGAGAGTTCCAAAACAGGAGATTATGAGATTCAAGCATTAATCACACCAGAGCTCCTTAAGCGCTGCTTCTTACGTGTCTAGCATTTCACATCAGATGAGCACATGTCTGGGCACAGCTCGTCACCAGAAGCCATCATGCCACAGTAGAAGTTTCCATGCCTGCAAATCTCAAAGGACTTTTGTTGCTCCTCTCTTGAGCTCCCCCACCCCAGCTGACCTTATGCCTTTTTCCACTGCATCCTTCGATGTTGTCAATACAAGTCCTGCTTTGCTTGCAGGCTAGGGGTTGTGTCGCATCAAGCTCAGGTGCAAAGATACGAGGGCCTTCATCCAATTAAAGGACTCTCCAGCTGATTAATCAAACAAATCTCTTTTTTTTTTAATTTCACATTTCTCTAGAACAAGCCACATCTCAGAAGCTCCACTGTAAGAATTCAACCAGAATTCTCTGTGCTCATACAAATGTTGGTTAACTGATTGATAAATCAATTAAGTCTATACAGGAGAAATAAAATGGTTCAAAAAAGGAAAATAAGGGTTTTTTGGATGAATGTTGAATCACTATAACGAATAGCAAAGCAGCTGACCGACCCACCATGCCAACCATGCCGCAAAAGCAGACCACCCACAGATAAGGTAGAGGTTTCTATACTTCAAACACTTGAAAGGATACTGAAAAATATGACACTGTAAGTTAACCAGAAGAAAAGACCCAGAAACAAACTGGCCTGATGCAGACAGAATATGCTATAGGAGCAAGGAAGGTTGAGCACAGCTGAGTAAAAGGAGAAGAAGCAGGGGAGGAGGAAAATTCAGCCTCCTCAAGTTCCTTAGAATTTCTGAACAAAGATTTGCGGTGGGATTTCTGAATTGTTCCTCCCTCGTGCAATTCTTCACGGATCCCCAGCTTGCTATCTTAGCAGAGGTGTTTCCTCTTCTTTCTCAGTCAAGGGGGAATGGCTGACTCTTCTAAGATGGCATTTGCCATCTGAAATTTTTAATAAATGTTTATAATAAAAATTAATTTTCAAATCAGCTGCCCAATTAAAGCAGGGTAAATTTTTAGCCTTTCCAAATATCTGTAATCGATTAATCTAACCAATCAGATTGACTGCGTGTTGCCACCCTTAACGCCAGCACTTAGGATTCTTCTTTGTTCCCATAATCCTGTCAGCCCTAGCAATTAGGACCCTCTCTACCTGCAGCTATTTGGGAAGAACTAGGGCAAGAGGAAGAGGGTAGTATGATCCAGAGCCACCAACAAACATACTCTGCACACTCATCCCATCAGCATCTTTGTTCATGTGGCGTTTAACTAAGCACCTGGACCAGAGTCTGGGACACCACACACGCACACTACATTGGGTCCACTCTGAAAAATGAACCTTCTTTCAAGTCATAGCTGACTTAGACGACCCCTGGTGGGGTTTTTCAAGGCATGTGGCTAACAGAGGTGGTTTGCCATTGCCTGGCTCTGCTACCCTGTCTTCTTTGGAGGTCTCCCATCCAATTACTAACCAGGGCCAACCCTGCTTAGCTTCTGAGATCTGTTGAGATAAGGCTCACCTGGGCTATTCAGGTCAGGGCTTCACCCTACCCCTGTCACTCCTCTGGAAAAGCTGCTGTTTATCTTCAGCCAAAGAGAGGCCGGAACAAAACACCACAGTTGAGGAAACCCGACCTGTTGAACATTTCCTTGGCCAGTCGTTTTTAAAAGGAACTTAACACCTCCAAGTGGTAGGCCTATTAAAAATGCATCCTCCTGTCCATTAGAGGGAGTATAATGTTCTGCACTGCAGAATCTGCCTTCAAAGCAACAGAACAGGAAGCTTTCAAAGGACTGCTTGCTATCCTCTGTGAGGACTAATCCAGCAGCAGAAACTTTTTTCAGCTGGAACGTGGTGGAACGGAGTTCCGGAACCTCTTGAAAATGGTCACATGGCTCCCCTCTGTCTGGAGATCAGGGGGCGGGGCCACCAGCCATGTGACCATTTTCTCCGAGGGCAACCCACTGAGTTCCACCACCTCTTTCCCCAGAAAAAAAGCCCTGTCCAGCGGTAAGTCAATCTGGAAACTTCTTGCATACTCCAGTTCAACATGTATGGTGTGCAATGCAGCAAGGTTCCTTTTCAGTGTGAGAAACCAACACCTGAAGCCGTCATGAAACACACCTACCATGATGAATACTACAGAGAATCAATGTAGCCCAAAGTGATCTGAGAACTGGAATTTGACGAACTGGGTTTACAACGAGGAACAGAGGGATGGGGAAACGATTTGGAAAATCTCCTCTCCAGTTATCCGGCCGCTCCTCACTTTTCCTTTCATCACTCTCATCACTCCATTACTCCCCAAAATGATTTGGTCTTCCTTAGACGGATTTCTGAAGATTTCTTGCTTTTGTTAATTTGCAAAGTTATGGTTATCTTTTTACCCTGGTGTTCCCTGAGTTGGCAGAGAGTTCTTCCTTGTCTTTGTGTTGCTTGGTTTTCTTGCTTACATCTTCCTCACAAGGGTAAGACATAAACTATCCAGGAAAGAGGGGTTCAAGTCCTTTATCCTCCAGAGGATCTTTTTGCTTGGCCACACTATAAAGGGCATAGCTAAACCTCATACCAGTTGGTTCTGTAGTCCATTTCTTCTCCCCAGGGAACTGTGAGATCTAAACACATTTACTAAGCTACAGTTCTCAAGATTACTTGAGAAAGCTATGACAGTTAAACTAGCACCAAGCCAATATAACCTTTTTCTCTGCATTTAGCTAGCGCTCTTGGCAACTGCATTTGAAGAAAAGCTAAAAATTACTTCTGCAAAGGGAACTGCAGGGGCACAGCTGGATAAGCACAGTGATAGCACATGGAGAGGGAACCGGCCAATGGCAGGCTTTTGCTCAGTTAATGGTGCATTTTAGGGGAGGGGGAGAGAAACATTCCTCCCGCAGACTCGAGACAGCACCCTAGCACTAGCGATCAGAGCACAGTATTGTGTGAGCCCCTCCAGCTTTGTATTATTCCAACATGTCCCAAAACGATTAACAAGATGACGAGACAAAACCAGTCTCACTGAAAGCGAACACAACTCACCTCCTCTTTTCGAAGAGGACTTGGAAGACGTCGACCACTGCTTGGTCAGCACACGCCCTGACAAGGCTTCACCGATATTGCTAGTGGAGTCTGCTGCCTCAGCAGACGGGGATATGGCCTTTATTTCCGTATCGTTGTCACCCGAAGAGTCTTTGGAAAGATGCTGCTCCGACTCACACTCGCTGTAGCTGAACTGGGCCATCTTCTGCGCCAGCATCAGTTGGGCCTCCTTCTCCAGCTGCCGGATGTCCTCGATGGTAAGCCCGTACCATTCGTCCTGCCAGCACCAAGCCTGCCGGTGGGCCCTCACCATCACCTTCCGCAAACCTGCAAAAGGACAGCGGGCCAGCAGTTAGGGTCCATCCAGCCGTTCGCCACATTTCAATTTACTACCACTGCATTCAATTTTTTTACTTTTTTCCCCTCTAGGTATGCGGATTCCTCCTCTCAGAATTGAAGTCTCATTGGCTGTTATTCCCTCATAAGCTCCAAGTGTCACAGAGAGCCTGAACTGTTGTCCAACAGACTAGCCGTTCTAACTTTGTTTTCTTTACCTGGGATTCTAGGGACAACATTCTGCAAGGGCTGTCCAATGTTCTCGAGACTACAAAATTGTGGTGCTGCTGTGTTTTTCCCCCCCGGGAGCAGAGCTTTGGCCTACAGCTACATTCTGATGTAACCACAAACCAAGGTTTATTATCATGGAGTCAAGCCTTGAAAGGGCTGAGCTTGTATCCTCTCTCTTCCGTCTCCCTCTTCCCTCATGTGTCGCTTGGAAATTGAAAATCATTTCTAACAAACCATTTCCCCCCCTATTGCACGCACACCAGTTACAAATCACATTTCAACACTGGTTTGTGAATGAGAGAAGAGGGGCGTAGGTGAGACTGAGAGCTCCCAAGGCTTGTTTCTGGTTTGTCATCGTATTTGAACACAGCCTTTAGCAACGAGGCCAAATCTGCTTTACACAGCAGTTTCCGGGAAGAAGGAGAGGTCTTTGGACCAGCTTCTCAGGACTTTTTTAGGACTGTCTGTCTGGTTGAGCCAGGGTCAAATGACCCTGACCACGGCACAGTGCCTATGCTCAAGAGAAACAACAGGGTGGAAATATTCACCAACGTCATGGATGAAGCGTTCAATTTTGGACTGCATCCCCCAGTATCTGAACTCCACTTTGCACAGCTTGTATGCACACATAATAGGGCTTCTGCCAGGGTTGTTCTTGTGCTCTTTGATCCAGTCTTCTGACAGAGGCCCTCTTTTAGTCTTCGCCGATTGATAAACCTTAGGATCCTCTTCGGACTTGTATTCATGGGGGGGGATGGGATCTTTAACAATGTCAATGGGATCTGAAGGCAGAAGAAATCAGGTTAAAAAACCCCAATAAAATATAAACTCTAAACATCAAAACACTCTTCCAAAGTCTGGTTTTATTCTAGGAACTACAGAAACACAATAGCCACTTAGCCTACTACTATTTAAATGGAAGCATCTGATATTTACACAGTTTGTGCCAGTCAACCCCTGTGTTTACTTTCTCTCCAGCAGCCAGAAATATAACCTCCTCTCAGAGATGGTATTTTCATGCAAAGATGATTTCTCTGTCACATCTGACTGCAGCATCTCTTCTGAACAATGCTACATTCCAGCAGAACTAAATTGGCCATTACAATATCAATCTCCCATTATTTCAAGCGCTGCCAGAGAACACAGATAAAATTCAAGTGAGAGTTCCACAGGAATTGCTACAGTCTGAAGATTAAACAGACAAAACCTGCAAGGAATGTAAATTCTATCACAGCTCCCACTTACAAATCCTTGGCTCTCGTTTACATATTCCAAGAATTATCTGTGGTAGGTGGGGCTTAGAGTGTACAAACAGCAGCTCCAAAGCAAGATTTTATCGCCATGCCCAGAACTGGACCTACCATGGGTTCTTACAGGAACCCCATTCAGGATGCATATTTGTCCAGTGCTGTGCCAGCTGAGTTCCAGATCCAGTTCAAGGTGTTGGTTCTGGGATTCAAAGCCCTCAACAGACTGAGGCTGACATACCTACGGGACTGTCTCTCTCATTATGTCCCCCACAGGGCCTTGCGCTAAGTGGATAAGCAATTACGGGTGGTCCCCAGCCCAAGAGACGTTTTGTACTCGACCAGGGCCGGGGCCTTCTTGGCTCTGGCTCCGGCCTGATAGAACGCACTCCAGTTGGAGATCCGGGCCCTGCAGGATATGTTGCAGTTCCGCAGGGCCTTTAAGATGGTGATGTTACACTGGGCCTTTTGTTGAGAACCGGCATCCATCCCATTTTCCATCTTTTTTCCTGACTGCAATACCCCGTTTTCTGTCCTACTCTGGTACCATTCCACAGCTGATCCTGCAGAATTTGAGTCTATGCCTTTTATAGCGGCCTGTGTATTTTAACAACATCTGGAATTGAATTACTGTGATAGGTGATAACTTTTATAGTTTTATGTGTGTTTAAGACTGTATTTATTGATGGTTTGTTGATGTTGGCAGCCCTGAGCCCATTCTCGGGGAGGGCGAGATATAAATCTAATAAAATTAATAAATAAAACCATAGTAAGGTATGGCAGCTGCCTTAGGTAGGGGGGTTGGCATAAAAAGAGTCCTGATGAATTAACCCCAAAGTCCATCTTGCCTATCAGCCAGTATCCAAATGACTCAGAAAAGTCCACAAGCTGGGCAGGGCATGTTTCTCACCCTAGCAAATGGTATTAATGACAGACTGTCTCAGTGCATTTTTCAAATTTCTGCTACTATACCCTATTGTATCTGTTTCTCTGAATATCCTAACTGTTGTTCATTACTGTACTTTGTTTAATGAATGTCCTAGATGTTGATTATATTATATTTTCACTTGCACTGTGTAATCTGCCTTGGATCAGTGAGAAAGGCAGATTAACAACAACAACAACAAGAACTCAGCATCTGCTTCCAACAGTGGCCAGGCAGATGTTTCTTGGAAGCCCAGAACCTGAAGGCAACATACTTCCCCACCCCTGCTCCCCAGCTACTGAAATGTCCAGCCTTTGAATCTGCGTGCTGCATGTCCAATGAGGCACAAGCAAACCCCAGGGAAGTGAACAAGAACTGCGCAAGCACGGGATAGGTTCCCTTCATTTCAGTAAGGCTTCCTGAGGAGAACTTCTTGCTGGATCTTGCCTCAAGTATTTTGAGGGAGGAAGGAGTGTCATATGAGTTTTCTGCCACAGGCACCAAACCACCCTGGGCTATACCCAGGATTTTGTTTGTTCATTCTTCACCACAAGCCTCACGCAGCCAGAATTCTCCATTCTTTAAGCCTTAGGCCTTAAGAAATGTTTCACAATGAAGGGGAGGGGAAAGAAAGTGGCTGTGCAAATGGAGCAGAACTAATTAATGGCTCTCTTAAAATAAGCCTGTAAGCAGAAATCGGAATCAGGAGGCAGTTAAATCTTAGGTCGAAAGCTTTTTAAATATCTGTGTTTATTTTCTCAGATAATTAGCTGGTCTTTAGGTTCCAAATACAGATATGCCCACCTGCCGTCACCATCCACACTGCACATATGCAGAAGGCATTACAGCACTCTGCTGGTATTAAGGTGCTTTTTGAAATGAGTTACAAGATATCTCTCATCCAGTGTCAGAGATCTGGTTCATTAGCGTGCGTGCGTGCGTGCGTGAGAGAGAGAGAGAGAGTGAGTGAGTGAGTGTGAGTGAGTGAGTGAGTGAAGTCAGGCGCATACATTAAGGTCCCCTCTTCAACTACACATCCAGCAGCATGTGAGTGACTTCCTGTGCTGTGATCTCATACCATTTAGCAGGGCTCATTTCGAGGGGGAACGCACAGGAACGCAGTTCCGGCAGTTCCCCAAAGAGGTCACGTCAGGTGGCCCCGCCCACATGACTCTGAGCCATTTTGGGCCCATTTCGTCCTGGACTGGGACCGAAACAGCCTGGATCAGGCCTCTGACGGGTGGTGGATCACTCTCCTGCTCATCAGTGGCCTGATCCTGCCCATTTTGTGCCCCTTTTCAGCCCCTTTTTGCCATTTTGGGACCAATTTCGGCCCTGAATGGCCAGGATTGGGTCCAAAACAGCCAGAATAGGTGATGCCAGGGGTGTGGCATATGCAAATCAGTTATACTAATGACACACTTCTGGTGATGGCAAGAGGCGTGGTATATGCTAATGAGTTATGCTAATAAGTCCCTCGAGCTCTTTTTCTACAAAATGACCCCTGCCATTTAGGAGTGTGTGTGAACATCATCACCATATGGGGTGGGTCTTTCTAGACAGTGTCATCCAAGGCGGATAGAGGCTTGAACTCAGTGACAGAGTCACTAAGTGGCCTAGAGCAAATCACTTTCCTCTTCTTCCCAGTTCCTTGGCTCCAAAGGGGAAACAGCAGCAACCTACCTCAAAGGGTTGTTGTGAAGACTAATAAGAACTGGAAACTGTTCTTGTTTCTAGGGTTGCTTTGATTCAAGAAATTGGAGGGTTACTTTCAGAGGTGAAAATGATTGCTGCAGATGAAGCACACTGCCAGAAATGCTGGTCCCTAGAACCCTCCACCATCCCAAATATGCATGGCAGTGCAGTGACTCAGATTGAACTCAAGAGCTACGTTTTATCCAAGCATGCACAAGTTTGATTACTAAGCCCTACCCCCAGAAGCCAACAATTTGTAGTAGGCTCCCCATACCAAACCATTGGAAGAGACCATGTGAATTGGCTGTTGGAACACACAAGATGCAGTCACTTGTAGTTTCAGTGTTCTAACACTGGAACCATTCCAACATACAGAACTAGAGGGCCATGAGCTAAAAATTATGCTCAGAGTTTCATGAAGGTGGGGTGATGGTGGTGCAGACTGGTGTGTTTATAAAAGCAGTTCCCCAGGCTGACTCCTCAACCAGTTTTGAAATGGAGAAGCACTTCTAAAATTGTGTTCAATGCAGCGCTTGAGTGGGAGTTTTAAAAAACAACAACACTGGACAAAGCTTAACAAAACACTGAGCACAAGTCCTTCCATGAACCTAAAATAGCTTCAGGGACCCATTTAGAAATACTTTAATGATTAGTCAAGGGAGCTTATATTTTATAAAGCCCAAAGCAAGTCTGTCAGCCCTTCCTTCCCAAATATTGAAATTATAGAAGCCAAAACAAGCCAGCCACACAGCTTGCTCACATCACTGGCTGCTGTACTTCCTCTCCGCCTTGGCCAGCAAGGGCTGGTGTTGGCCCAGCACAGGCAGCATGCAGAACTAATTAAACCATCTGCTGCCACTGGCACACACAAGCGCATAACCCACCCACCCCAAGTCCAGGCCTTGAAGTGAAAGCTGGCACAGTCCCTCTTTCCTGGGTACTCCTGGATGCCATCTCTCCTGGGTCCCACAGATTAAACTCACAGCCCCCAGTTAACAAAGAATATATTCTCATACTCAAGACAGTAGTAATTATTACCCTAGTAATGAAAATTCAGCTTTATTATACAGACATAACAGTGAATGTTCAAAATTTGAGGAACGGTCTCTCTCTCTCTCTCTCTCTCTCTCTCTCTCTCTCTCTCTCTCTGACAATCTTAAATTATTTTATTGAATGCCCCAAAATAGATCCATCACCATTTCCCCCCGATATACAACTATGAATGCTGACAAAAGAATTTATGCGAACGTCAACATTCACGGATGGACTTTTGATGGTTCACAAGATTTGTTTGTTACTGTCAAAATTCTTATCAGGACTCAGATCCAGAGGAGTTAGCTGTGTTAGTCTGTAGTTGCAAAACAGTAAAAAGTCCAGTAGCACCTTTAAGACTAACCAACTTTACTGAGGCATAAGCTTTCGTCAGAAGAGAGCTGTGATTCTCGAAAGCTTATGCCTCAATAAAGCTGGTTAGTCTAAAAGGGTGCTACTGGACTTTTTACTACTTATCAGGACTGTGGTATATGGGAAGAAGGAGCATTAAGGCTTCTCTTCCGCATTATTTTTCTGACCTGAAAAAGCCCTCTTTGTCCCAACTGGAGAATTTCACATGGAACCATTGGTTCCCAACAGATCAAACAGCAGCTCCCTGGGGCATTTCAGGTTGCGGGGGGGGGGGGAGCACAAGGGGAAGGGTGGAAGGAAAGCTTAAGCTCCCTTTCCCCTGTGTGCTGTAATCCTGATTCAACCAGGGCCCCTCATGCTGTCTTCACATTAGGTTCTAAGTTTTCTGGGTAAAGGCCTTGTTAACTTTTATTTGGAAAGGCACCACACACCTGGTTGTCCCACAGATGAGTTAAATAGTGACAAGAACTTACAGATAAACACATGCATTTACAACATCAGTATTTTGGAGAAAGTGATCCTTACCGAGAATAGTCTGCCTTTTCTCTGCAGGGGAAAGGTTGAACACATTGGCTTGCTCTCCTGAGTCAGTTATATAATAGGTTTCAATATCAATAGAGAATTTCTCCACAAATGGGCATGTGTACCTGAGAAAGAAAGCACAACAGAGAAACTCAGCCTAAAGCTGGCTTAGAAAGCATCACACCAGAGTGCTTCTTTTTTTAAAAAAAACCCATTTACCCAGCATGTTATATATACAGCTGCTTTCCAGAGTAGAAGCAAAAAACCTCCAGGACTTGCAGTGTAGCAGAGAATTCATTAACACCTTGTTTTTATAAGATGAAATGCCGATTTTTGCAAATTTACAGCTAGAAAGTGAAACACAGGAGTAGGAAGCAATAGCCAATTAGGCAATAACAAATTTAAGAAGTCAAAGGCATATATTAAATACAAAATATACCTTCATACATAATCAAAATTTCTCACATAGTCAACATAATATTGCAAGGTAAATGTCAAACCATTACAGTATCATGATGGTGCAACACAAATACAGTTAGGAACAACATCCCACAGGTAAGCTTCCACGAAAGATTATAAGGTAAGTTGTAAAAAAGTCCTTTTTATAATAAAGTGCAGTGTTTCTTTTCAGGTGGAGCTGGTGAAAGCCAAAGGCATGTCAGATCACCCTATGCACAGCGCCGGCTTAACTCCGGTGTTTCCTTGCGCAAGAACGCCGACAGCGATTCACTTGACTTCCGCATGGGATAATTGACTAGTTGGTGCTTGAAATTAACATTATTTATTGACTTGTTGTATGGTGGATGTTCTTTCGCCCAATGAGGTCATCTGATGAAACACCCAAGTCAAGCCAGCACTGTGTGTAGGGCGATCTGACATGCCTTTGGTTTTCACCGGCTCCACCTGAAAATAAACACTGCACTTTATTATAAAAAGTACTTTTTATAATAGGGATGTTCTTCCTGACTGTATTTGTGTTGCACCATCATGATATTGTAATTGTCTGACATTTACCTTGACTGTGTGAGAAATTCTGACTATATATGAAGGTATATTTTGTATTTAATATATGCCTTTGACATCTTAAATGTGTTAATTGGCTATTGCTTCCTACTCATGTGTTTCACTTTCTAGCTGTCACTTTTGAGTAGGTACCTCCCTTTGTTGTTTGTTGATTTTTGCAAATTTGGCAGAAATTAGGCATGCTCGAAATGCATGCTGACTCAGAGCTCATGGTTTATTCTCCGAAGGAAACAACTCTAAACTAAATAACTTGAGTTTTCCAAAAATGGCTGGTGTCTAAAAGAAGAAATGGCATTTCCCACTGACAGGTGTTGGACTTCTTCCTCACACAACTCCCGACAGAGTTTTCTGTAGTTTTGCATTGGGTGTTCCCTTCCATTGGTCTGACCCAGCCCTATCATATGTATCTATTCCTTTAGATGTTTAGACCCTGCTTTTCTCCGTAATGGGGACCCAAAATAGCTTAAACATTGTTCTCCCCTCCTCTATTTTAACCTCACAACTATTCTGTGAGTTGGGTTAGATTGAGAGAGACAGACATCAGATGGACATAGACAGTTAAAAGGTACAAGTAGAATTTAGAAGAGAATTAAAAGTCAGTCCCATATTGCAAACTGCAATTAAAGCTGGGATGAAGGACTGGGAATGTTAAATACTACAACTACAGCTCAGAACCTATACGTGTCAAGGTTCTCCTCTCCTGCATATTATCCTCAAAAGAGCTCCCTGTGAGGTAGGCTAGGCTGAGCATGTGTCTGGTCCAAAACTACCTCCAGTCATGGGGACCTGAACTTGGATCACCTGGAGTTCTAATCTAACACTCTAATCACTGTACTACACTGCCTCTCAACCACTGCTACTTCTGGTCAACAGCCATCATGAAGTGCAACACAAGAATCCCACCATTTTGTACAGAATATAACATTTTGGACATCTGTGATTTTGTACACCCCTCACAAACCTCCTAACTGGGGCTTGAGAGAAAGCATTCAAAGTTACTGCTTCTGTTTGTGGTAGATGAAATGATCCCTTTGTCTTGAGAAGAGCACCACCAAATCATGGGCTTCCATGAGAAAAGCAGTAATTCCCCTGCTATGAAATGGGAATCAGCATGTCCTACATCACAAGTCTAATGAGGGGACAAATCAAGGACAACCTTACAAGGCACTCTCTATATTCAATGTATTAGTGTAGCAATAAATGCATTAATGACAAATAATACCTTGTCCTTGTATAAGGATACGCATTCCAGGACTGCTCTTCGACTCTTAATGCTGCCTTTGGCAGTATAGACCGAAACCAACTAGGAATATGCATACCAATATGGTATACTTTATGGGTGTACTGCCCATTACCACCAGGACCATCTGTGTATGGCCTGTTTTCCAAAATCTCTACACCGCTGCCTTCACCACATGTCTCTTCTCGGCTCTTTTTCTGAAACAATAAAAAGATTATTAGCACATTCCGTACTCTCCTTATGATAATGCGCACACATGCGTATCTGTGGGTTTTGGGGAACTAAGGAAATGTGCAATTCAGGAAAAAGCCTCCAGTTCTGTGGTGGAGCATGTGCTCTGAATATAGAAGGTCCCAGATTCAATCTCCTAGAATTCCCAGCTAAAAGAAGAGTAGAACAGTTTACTGGGCTAGGAGGACAAATAGTCGTATCAGTATTGGGCAATGCGGACTAATAGTCTTATCAGTATTCAGGTGTGCAGTCACAGATAAAATGCTCATGTACCTTTCTGATGCACCCAACAGGAAGTATCTCACCCACGAATCACAACAGTACAATCTGTACAAATGTAAACTTTGGTTTAAATGGTTATTCCCTTTCTCCATAGAATTCTGGGAACTGCTGTCCCCCAATTGTTTTTTCCTCATAAAACTAATATTGGCAGCATAGATGGGCCTTGTCTATCAGGTACGAAGCCTTAGCTTATAAGAGAAAATATCCCACAGTACTTGTGGAAATTCTCATCTTTAAATAAGAAGAGTTATAATCAAAGCTTAAAATTAAAACGAAAGACTATTCATTCTTTTCAGTTCACGTGGTATCATCAAGGCTAGGCCAAGAATTTCTCTTTTTTTGTATCCAAACAATGCTCTCAGTGTTTTCTTTGATTCCCCCCCCCCCTTTGGTTTGCATTTTATAAGTGCTTTTGAGAGGCTGACACTTATGGAATTAAAGACACGCTGAGATTAGAGTTATGAATTGACTGTAAAAGACACTTCAGTAATGACCTTTTATTTTTGGCAGGCAAACGAGATGAAAAGAAACTCGTGTTTTAACAAAAAGAATGATTAATAAGATGCAGAAGATCCAAATCTTTGTCTGAGGACGTGATGGCAACAAAAACTGCTAATAAGAAAGGAGGAGAGCACACGTGTTTTTTCTTTCCAGGCAATATATTGTGTGTTTAAAGTTCTACCACATTTTTAAAAAAGAATGTAATAAGTTCAAGCAAGCCCGCATTTGAGCGTGGAATTGCCTTGTCCTCCATTAACAGATTTAGGTATCCTTGAATTAGTCAGTAACATTCAAGTTCAGATGTCTCCTGAACACATCTGAACTTTCAGGACAGGGAGAAAGTCCTGAAAAATGTTCAGGACTGCAAGACAGGAATTCTTGTCCTATAGATCAGCGATTTTAAAAAATTACTGCCTTCAAGAAATCCACGGCTGTTCAATGTAATGGCTAAATAAAACCCCCATTGTCTGATGGTAGTAAATACCAGTTGCTGTTGGGTAATAAATAAATAGCAAGGAGAAAGCCGTGGCTTCGGCATGGTCAGCAGGGAAACAGGTTGCTGGACGAGATGAACTTTTGGTCAGATTTAGCAGGCCACTGTTTATACTTTTCCCAGATGACTTTGCCTGCCACTTTCTTTTATTTACCACAAAATGTATGACGTCTATTTCCAAGTTTTATTTTTCCCTCTCAGGTGGCAAAAACATGTGCCAAGGTGGCGCTAAGGGCAGCAGCTTACAGTTCTCCGTCTTCCATCGATTGTCTACATGTGCAGCGTGGCTCGTAGAGAACTGAAACATTTATACACTTTTAATTTAATAAAAATGTCATAAAGTATAATTTCATATGCTAAATTATAAATGACACATTTTATACCGAAAAAGCAGTAAAACTGGATTGACAAGGAAGTAACAGGCCCATCTGTCCTAAATTGCTTAATTTGGCCAATTTAAGCAGGTCACTGAATTCAGCTTTCTTTGGCCCAGAATACAGCTTGCTGGGCTTTTTAAACACACGCTATCCCCCAGAAAATAAGCACAATGTAGTTATTTAATTTGCCAGTTAAGGAGAGACTGCTTCTTCCCCAATGCCTCTACAGAGGCCCTTCTATTAACTAAAGCCGTATGTGTGGCAGGTGGAACCTTCAGCACCTTGCCTCTCTGTCACACCTCCAGACTCTTCATGGAGACAAAGGTTGATGAGAACCCAAGCGTTAAGCTGAGATCAAGAGCAAGGAGAACATGGCCCCGCTGGAATCCCCAAGGGGAACGATCCCTCCACCAGATTGCAAGAGCAGCTCAAGGCTTTTAGAGGGACATCTAGGCATAATCATGGCAAACCCTCTTACATTGAATTACAAGAGAAAATCCAGTCATCCCCTTAGAACTCTCCCCCTGCGGCCGTCACATTGACTCCCAGCATTCTGAACGGCCCCCGTCAACAGAATTCCAGGGCAGATGGCGACACAGATCCATCCTGGCTAAAGTAATAGCATTAAATTACTAATAACAGGGAACCCGGAGAAGCAGATGCACTATGATTAGCAAGAACGGCAGTTACTAAAAAGCTTTTATTAAAACAAATCTCCCAGCAGAAGAGCATAAACATACATGGAACAGGACACAGCACATGACTTCGACACAGCCGTTATGGAAACAGCCATTGCAATGATACGTAAGGAGAACAACTCCTTACCCCGCCCCAAGCACCCCATTTATCTCAGAGCTGCTGTAGCATAGCAGTTAAGTGGTTGGGTTGTGAATCTGCTCTCTGCTGGTTCGATTCCTGCTACTGACATGAACTCTGTAGGTGGCCTTGGGAGGCCACTCCTCTCAGCCCCAGCTGTGTTGTGGGGATAAAAACAACACTGATTTTGTTCATTGCTCTGAGTGGGGCACTAATTTGTCTAGAAGAGCGGTATAAAAGTGCATTTATTATTATTGTTGTTGTCGTCGTTGTTATTCAAATTATCTGAAACACAATCGACAATAAGCAGAGGTCACATGTTATTATTGCTTGGCCTTGCTAAGCTGATACAAGTTTCCACCGGAGACCTAGGTATCAACCAGATATCGGCGTAATATGTATGCTGTTCCAAGTAGTGCCATCTTTTGCAGTTCTGTAGGTGTTATGTCAGAAAGCTGCAGTTTTTCCACATCAATTTCATCGTTTTTCGAGATCAGTGCCCTGATGACAATGGGGACTACTGTTGCATTCTTCTTCCATAGTTGGGTGGAAAAGTAGTGAAACACACAAACAAAGCACCTCCTGAGCTTCTTGGAGGAAGGGCAGCATACAATATGTGAAGAGGGTGCAGGTTACCAAGGGAAGAGGTGAGCAGGAGCTACATCTAGTGAAGTACGTCCAGATAATAAGAGAACATCTGAACAGCCTGTCCAGCACCTTGTTTTCCAGAGGGGTCAATTCCAAAAAATATAATTATAATCAAAGTTTTAGAATCCACAATGCATTGGGGAGATGGTGGCATTGTAACGAGCTTTTGCTCGTGTCTGAAACTAAGCTTCCACTTAACCAAAAGAAAGATGTATCTTTTCTCTTGGAAAGCTTTAAGCAGTTAGTTTTCAGACCTGTCAAACAGCTAAGTTCTTTGAACCACCTGTTTATCAGTACACTTATTTTATATAGGGTTCAATATTACTTTGCAGCTCCTTATCAAACACACAGACACCTGTCTAGAGTTTATTTCACTTTATTGAAAATACACCCTAGTTTTTTAATGAAACAAGTAATTAAAATATAAATGGTTATTAATATAAATCCTATAAAAACAGAACACAGAAAGGCAAGAAGAAATAAGTTTGCTAACATTTCCTAATAAATTCCAAGTTTAACATAATCAAAGTTTCTATGAAATGCATAGGTAAAGATAAAATCTCACCTAAATTCTCTCAAGAGATTTCTTCCATCAGAGCTCTGACATTCTATCTGAATTTGCATTTTTATAAGTCATCATATGCAAATATCTAAGAGCTTCTCACGTGACAGCACAAACAAATGATAATTGGTCTGATGCTTCATTGAATATTGATAGTTTATATTGTATAACCTTCCAATTAGTAAAAAATGACATTATACTCAAACTTGCAAAACAAAACTATAAATCTCTGAGAAATGTCAGAAAAAGTTGAGAGATCACTATTGGTTGAATCTCTGATAGAGGAACATTAATCTAGATAGAGTCCACTATTTTAATTAACTGTCAAAAGATTAAAGCACACCTGTTAGAATTACCTAACACTTAGGAAAAAAACACAGATGGCTCATGCAAAGTTTGAAAGTTCACCTAGAATACAAGTACATGGCATAGTATTGCTTAGTATTTATTATTGCTGTGCGCTTTTATCTATATTTGTGCAACAGCATGGATTCCACCTAAGGAGGAAGATATTTTTTAAAACTGTTTGCAATGGACCAGGCAACAAAAGTGTAACTGTCATGTTAGAGTGTGTGCGTGCACAACATTTACAGAAAAACCTATTTTTCAGTACAGAACAGCAACAGCTGTGCAAGACTGGGAGGCAATAACTGAGCTCAGTATTACCCTATACTCCTAGCCCAGACGATATTGTTCTCTCATTTACTGTTGATTACAGCTTCCAGATCAATGTTTCACAGTCATCCGAGTTAGACAACATTTGCAAATGCCTTGGCGTGCTTTTGTTTCCATGGATTGCTGAGATGTATTTATATAGCCACCTTACTCTGTTTACTGCAAATGAGAGGGATGGGGCTCATATCAGTATAATACTCCCAAATCTGACAGCATTAGATTTGGTTCTCCCTGTTGTCCATAAAGGGGAAAGCCTCAACACGGGCCACTCTCCAAGAACAAACAGCCAGAGACACATATTTTGCTTCTTAATTTCCAGAGGGACTACTTCATATTGCAGGGATGGAAATACTTCCATTTGGAGGAGATCAACAGATAGTATTTCTAAACATGCTGGAAACAATGCTCATGTTGACACAACGTCAGATGACTTTGACCTTGTGTGCCCCTGCAGCACTTCACTAACTCAGACTAACTCTGTCATTCACTATAATGACCTCTAACTTTCCCGAGGAAGTGCTTCCCAACACTGTACATGTCTTTCATTATTCTCTTCTGTATAGCTTCTTGAATTTTACTTTGCTATTACCCGCCCAGCTCTCCAGCTTATTAAATTCATTCCAGAATTGGAATGTCCTTGTTAGCACCCACAGAGTGGAGCCATGGCTTTTTTTACCCTTGGAAGTTAATTCAGTAAGAACAAAGTCCAAGCTTGACTGTTTCTACATGATGTATTGTCGAAGGCTTTCACGGCCGGAGAACGATGGTTGTTGTGGGTTTTCCGGGCAATACAGCCACGGCAATACAGCCCGGAAAACCCACAACAACCATGTTTCTACATGGTTTCCTTAAAGCCAGGCTGTTTTCTGGAGAATCTCCATGTGTTCTGCTTCAGTGTTCTCCCTTGCTTTGCTGCAATCCTTCTTGGATGCTGTGTGAATGGGAAGGTGTGCATTTATGTAGGTTCCACCCACATTAGTGCCATTTTCTTTACATCACCCCCATGGCTGCCATCCCTCCCTCTGGAGGCTTTTTTGAGGGCTTAAAAAAAAACCTAACTGACAGACCACTGTACTGTTATAAAATTAAAATTTTTGAAGCCCAGGGCTTTTTTTCAGCTGGAACGTGGTGGAATGGAGTTCCAGCACCTCTTGAAAATGGTCACATGGGCTGGTGGCCCCGCCCCCTGATCTCCGGACAGAGGGGAGTTTAGATTGCCCTCCTAAACTTTAAAAAACTCCCCCCTTGTTCCAGCTGACCCAAAGTGACGTCATTGTGCGGTCCTGAGTTCCACCACCTCTTTTCCCAGAAAAAAAGCCCTGTTGAAGCCTATGTTTAAAAACAGAACAAAGCTATCTAGACCCTGTCCTTAGAAACCACTTAGGAACATATGCCCCCAGGAGAGTGGCACAAATGTTGCCTAGGCTCACAAAATTCACGAGACCAGGCCTAACTGCCTACATGCCTGCTTACTCATAAAACTTGAAGATACTGCATTCTCTGTTTCTCCTTCATGCCTATCTAAACCAGATTGTTTCCCTCTCACCTATTTAAATGCAATTGTTGTGTTTTGTCATTGAGTAATAGCAGCATAAGTGAGCAAGTTGACAACATGGCAGGAATTATCATCTATAATAGGTAAAAATGTGCATTTTACAGAATATAGCTCTGTCTTTGGGAGAAAAAGAGCAACAGAAAACACGTGGGCCAATTCACATGTTACAAAGCCTCTGTGTTTTCCATTACTCCCGTCCATCACAGGTGTGTCTGGAATCCCATGTTTGCTACTTAATTCCCAGGCACGTGCTGGTCCAATTCAGACTGGAACCATGACACACAGGAAAAGGGCCCCCTGCACAGCTTTCTTGCCCTGAAAAGCCACTGCTTGTTCCACTGGGGAAGCCTCTATGCACTGATGGCTATACCTAAGTTCCCCATGAGGGCAAACAGCAGCTGTCCAGGGCCCTCATGGTGGGGAAATGGGGTACAGCTCCCTCTTCCTGCATGCTGTGGTCCTTACCCAAACTGGGCCTCCATGTGTCAGGGAATTGTTCTGAATACTGAACTCCCAGACCACATCTGTCAACTGGGCATGGAGGGGACACAAGGACTTCAATTAGCTGTTTAAATCACATTTTTCTCCCCAGAGGTGACCTAAAGCAGCTTATCATCACAACAACCTCATGAGGTAGGCTAGGCTGAGTGTGTCTGGCCTCACCTGGTGAGCTTCCATGACAGAGTGGGAATTTGACCTGGGCCTCTCAGATCCTAGTCACACTCTAACCACTACACCATGTTTCCTCTTTCGGCAAAAAACCTTTCCTTACCACAGAACTGGGAGTCTTTTTTCAGCCATTTATGGCCTCCATTATGGCCAGCCATCTTCAATCTTTCTGGCTTCAGCAAACCTGAAAGCTTTCCCAACTTTGGGGAATCCTTTCTATATCGACTTACATGTGAACATAGAAAGCTGCCTTATACTTGGAGTTTCCCTGAACCTTCTCCCTGAGGGTCAAACCACAAGTGACGAATGACACAGGTTGGACACTTGTCAGCTTCCCTCAAGTTTTGATGGGAAATGTAGGCAGCTTGGTGGAATGTTGGACAAGTGACAGTTGAAAAGTCCATTGGACAGCAGTCGGAGAGCCAAGCTGCAAGACCAGGATGCCTACATTTCCCATCAAAACTTGAGGGAAGCAGACAAGTGTCCAACCTGTATCATTCGTCACTTGTAGCTTGGCCCTCAGATTCTTTAACTGGAGTTTCCAGAGACTTGAACTTAAGACCTGTGTGCAAAAGGAGGCCTATCAGAGCACCACAACCGCTTCTTGTAATGTGGCGCCTCGGCCATTGAACTCTTGAGTGTTCAGAAGATGACTAGGGTACATATTCAATTCCTACAGGATAGTACTCAGGCCTGGAGACCACTGCCCCACACCAATAGACAGTGTGCCCTGGAACTAATCCAACATTCATCTGAAGTTGCACATTTTACAGGACAACCAGCTGTGATCAGCAAACTCTTTCAAGGAAGCTTGCTTACCTATAATGAATGTTCTCACCAGCTAGATTTCCAAGCACCTCCCAGGTTTACAGGAAGTTCTGGAGCAGTTTTCAAACCCAAGAAAAATCTTTCATTTTTTACAAATTCTTCTGTCTATCTGCAGCTGATCTGTATGTGTGGCAAAATCGTAAGATGCATGGGTTGTATCACATCACTACTAAATCAAAAGGCCAGAGAAGTGGAAAGCTGCCATAAGGGAGTGTTGACTCTTGAAATCTCATACCCTGGAAATCGAATTGGTCCTTAAGGTACCATTGCAGCCAGATAAATTGACATAGATTCTCCCTTTCCCTCTCCTTTTTATGGATGCAGAACTGCCTCTGCTCTGGGTGTGTGGATACTCAATACCTTGTAACTTTCTGAAATGCTGCCCAGAGCAAAAAGGAATGCCAACCAGTCAGCCTCAAGCACGCTAGTCTGTGTATTCCTCTTCCAACAATAAAATTTGCAAGGTCTGGCATCTAAGAGCCACAAATAAATGGGACGAAGATAGATGACTAGGCTAGCAGCTTCCTTTGCTTGGAGCTTTAATTAAAACACAACCCTAAAAGTAGAATCTCACAGAATTGGCAGAATTACCTGCAACTAAGCCACAGCCGGTTTTCAGTTAATCTTTCCTGCACAAGACCTCTGCATAACAACCTCCAATGAATATTTCTGTAAGCTGCACGTACACAAGAGAACCAGCTTTAAGACGGGCTGACTTTTTCCAATGGAATGAGTCAGACCACGGTACCATTAACCAATTCTTTTGGATCATTCAATCTGACATCCAATTCATTAGGTAATCTGTTTGCAGTGTTGGCAGCATTCTGATGGGGATATACAGCCATTTATTTAAAAGACCAGGTATTTTATATGTGGCCATGAATGAATTGAAGTCTCCCAGAAGCCACAAGCAGAGAAATCAGTTAGGTAGGTTGTGGGGGGCATTCCTATGCAATTATTTCTCAGAAGCCCCTGTCTTTTTAGTCAATTCTCTGGCTTGATACATGAAATACTGTTAGGAATGATTAAACAGACATAGGTTCTAGACATGAATGCTAAAGACACAAATCCTTTTATTTTTTAAAAAAAGCGACTGGCCTGTTTTGACAACATCGCTGTAAATTTTATGAAGTATAAAAATTAAACCAAAACAAATGGTCTTATAATAAACAACTTTTTAAACAGTTTAATATTTAACATACATAAGAGTGGACCTTGCTTGTAATCTTGTTCCCCTTTGCCCCAAACCAACTGTAATCGGAAAAGGCACCCCTGAGTCAGGGACATAACAGAGAACAACTCCTTAAGCGGCAGGAATATCCATTTTAAAATCTCCCTGTCAGAAGAATTGTTTAGTATGGCCCAGAAAAAACAACCTCCACCACTCATAGCTTTAGGTCACCACCCGTCCCAAGATCTCAGCTTGCAAGAACGTATGCTACAGGCAAGCCTGCGATCGTATCAGATTTTAAGGAATGGAAGTGCTCATACAGCGAGAGAGCAATTAGACAGTGTCCTTTTGGGACAGATATCGATCAAAGGTGATGTGGCAGAGAGGGCAGAGAGTTGGAAGTACCAGGGAAGGCGGAGTTTGAATGTCCACTCAGTGCAGATCACTTCTACTGAATATCCCTGGGAACACGGAGCTACCATATGGAGGGTGCAACTGTACATGGCAACAGTCGGGTTAGGATTCCCTGACTCGCATTCCCACATACATTGGAGGGTGTCACATTAAAAACTGCTCTGTCACTTGGTGCAGCTGGAAGTATTGCAAAGAGGAAGGAGGGGCTTTGTGTCTTCCCTAGTGTGATGTTTTCCCTCGTAGAAAAAGCCACGGTGGGGACTGCTGATCGGGCTACACATATCCGGAGATCATATGACCAAGGACACCTGAAGCCCAAGAAAGGGAAACAGTCCCCCCCATGGCGGTTTCCGTTAGGGAAAACAGAGTGGGAAGAAAGGCACGAAGCCACCCCACCCTCCCCTTTTATTGCTCTGAGTGGCATTGAGGACAGAGGGGATTTTAAGATCAGTCCGCCAATATACGTGCAATTGTGAGTTGGGCTGTAGGATGCTCAATCAACTTGTGTTACAACTTTCATATAATTAGGCTCTGGCCCATCATGCCTCAATATGATCTACTCTGACTGGCTGCGGCTGTCCAGGATCAAGGTCTTTCACATCACCAATTATGTTAGTTGTTCAAACTGACGATGCAGGAGATTGTGTGTGTGTGTGTGTGTGTACACACACACACACACATACACACACATACACACATATATACATATATACATATACATACACATATACATATATAAAAAAGCAGATGTCCTACCACTGAAAGAAACTCACTTTTTCTGATTAACTAGTTAACTCATTGTGAGACTAAAAAGGGATAAACTTGAAGAACACGCAGCTCTGAGCTCCCTAGCATGATCAATGAGGTCAGAAGACAAAACTAGGCCTGATACACAGCTTTGTTTTTATCTGGACCATTTATGTAGAGAGCAAGGGGGTCTTACTCGCACTCCAATCTGATGACATGGGAGAGGGGCACTGAACCCTTCTCCTGCCCACAGCTTGCCTCCTTTCCAGCTACCCTGTTCTAGAATAACTTAGTGCCAGGAGATAAGGCATGGAAAGGTTCAGTGCTCCTTTCCCACATAATCCATTCCCTTTTAAAATAGAACCTCCTCGTTTACATGTAAACAAGTCAGACACATAAAGCAGAAGTTATTTGGCCCTGAGCCTCTTTAAGACACATTGCAAGACCTGTTCATACTGTTCTTAACATGGAATTTAATTTTTTGGGGTGTATTTTTTTATAGTGCTTCCTGTCCCAAGATGACAGGGTTGCCAGTCTCCAGGGGGTGGCTGGAAATCTCCCGGAATTAAGCTGCTCTCCAGGTGACAGAGATCAGTTCCCTTGGAGAAAATGGCTGCTTTGGAGGGTGGCCTCTATGGCATTATACGATGCGGAGGCCCCTCCCCTCCCCAAACCCCGCCCTCTCCAGGCTCCATCCCCCAAATCTCCAGGAATTTCCCAACCTGGACCTGGCAACCCTACAAGACGGAAATAGACTAGATGCACAAATAGACAGATGATACAAAACCAATGCTTTCCAAGGGACAATTTAAGCACTGTTTTATTCATCACTTTTTTACCACTCGTCAGCTCACAAACGCACAGTCTGACCAGCAGGCGCTCAAGTGCAGTTTTAAATCATGCAGCCTATTCCTCCAAAAAAATTAAAGGTATGATGAAAGGGGATTTCCCACTTGCTCGTCTAGCTACCCATATTCTTCTCCTTTTAAGGTTTATCGGCATCCCTAGACTCTTCCATTTTATTTATCCAGCCGGCATCATGTTATAGATACAGGCAGCCTTAAGCTCCAACATCTGTTTCCATGGCAACACAATTGCATCAGCAATCCAATGGATTTGGTTGAGGCTAGCTTTGGTCAGGCTTCTGGGTAGCATGTAAATCATTAGCAATAATGGCAAATCAAATGATGTCACTGGCAGCCACAAATGAGATCTATGCACGCCACTGAGCGAAAGCATGCCTCTTTTAAAAATGATATAATTAGAATATATATAATTATTATGTATTTGAAGATAGAATGAATACAAAGAGGTCACTTTGAGCCAACTGGGGCTGAACTCAATTAAAGGGCTAAGAGGATCTCAGAATGACCTAGTTAAAACCTGGAAAAGTCCTACTAGTCCGATAACAGAAGTTTGATTTTCATGAACGTGGATTATTCTTGAAACGCACCAAAAGAGGATGTTGCATTGAAAACAATGTTTTATGATGCCTGGAATTCCTTTTACATTTTACTGGCATAGTTGATATCCAAGGCGTTGCACTGAATCACACATATTATCTCTACTGTGATCACAGCATTGTTGTTAGTTGTATTAGAATTAGAATGAGTAGCCTTTTTTCTATGTACGTTTGCATAATCTGTCTGTAGAATAATATCAGTTTGTAAAATACAATTAAAAAGCAAAGAACTCTGAATAAACCTGAACCCATGAACAGTTGCAGGGCAGCGCTGACGGGGAGGAGAGAGGCAAGGCACAATACCAGACAACCACGATGGCGCTGAAAGATGCCACAACTTTATTGATTTACAGCTCACAGAACACTGGCAGTGCACAGGACACAGACCCCAGCAGCGGCTGAACCACCTGCCCGCCAATAATCCTCATTGCCCCCTCAGACCACCTGCTGAGGGGGGAGGGGGCAAGGGATGATAGTTAGTGGGATACCATGCGGGCAGATGCCTCTGTGTGGACCCCTTGCCACCTGGGAGTGAGGACGCCCTGAGGATGCCCAATCTGGGCATGCACCTGCCATGCCTCACTCCCTAGATCCTTTAAGGGGGGTCCCCATAATAGGGAAACTGAGCTCGCATGCCTTCTTTCCCCTCAAATGGATCCACGCCCAATGCCCAAACTGCCAGTTCCAAAGTTGGGACAGAAAGAAGGGAAGCACAAGCATTACCCACATGCATCTCCCCGACAAGCCACAACCAACCCGAGTCCCATAACAGTATACTGCGAACAGCATCCCAGCACAAAGGGCCCAATGGAGGGCAGGGTGGGAAAGCCGGCCATAAGCCAAATGGTGCGGGGCAGGACCAGTCCCTCCTAAAGAGGGCTGGTGGTGGACCTGAGAGGGAACTGCGTCTTCCAAGTTTGTCGTCCTTTCCTCCCACCCCCCTGGCCAGCTTGCCCTGATTGGCTGGCGTGGGATTCAAACTGCAGCAGTGTGTGGGCTGCCCCAGCGGAGGCTGCTAGAAGCCTCCCCACATCTCCAGACAATGGCGGCCATGTGCATGCCCTTCCCACCCCTGCAGCCTGCAACCAGGGCCTGCAAGTGAGTCTGTGGGGGGGGGGACTTACAAATCTAAGTATGTAGGTAGGTAGGTAGGTAGGTAGGTAGGTAGGTAGGTAGGTAAAAGGTAAAGGTAGTCCCCTGTGCAAGCACCAAGTCATTACTGACCCATGGGGGGGCGTCACATCACGTTTTTTTGGCAGACTTTTTGTTACAGGGTGGTTTGCCATTGCCTTCCCTAGTCATCTGCACTTTACCCCCAGGAAACTGGGTAATCATTTTACCGACCTGGGAAGGATGGAAGGCTGAGTCAACCTTGAGCCGGCTACCTGAACCCGACTTCCACTGGGATCGAACTCAGGCTGTGAGCAGAGCTTGGACTGCAGTACTGCAGCTTACCACTCTGCGCCACGGGGCCCCTCATGTATGTATGTACGTAATTAAATTTATACCCCACCCTCCCCACGAACGGGCTCAGGGTGGCTAACAACATTAATTAAAACCATATACATATCTAAAAAAACATAAAAACAATACAAACAAACTGGTGCCATGATCACTTCAGGCTATAACAACTATCTAAAAAAAATGTACATAGCTGTGGCACAGCCCAGGGTGGCCGCCAGTGGAGCACGGGATGTGGCAAACAGGAAGGGGACAATTCGCTGGCTCTCAGCCAAAGCCTCTGTGGAACATCTCTGTTTTGCAAGCCCTGAGGAACTGTAACAGGTCTCGCAGGGCCCTTATCTCAAGTACATTTAGCATGGAGGACAATTCTATACCTAGCTGATCCACCACACGGATCCATGCTAGTAATCTCAAGGTTGGACTACCGTAACACAATGGACATGTGGCTATCCTTGAATACAACTCAGAAACGTCAGCAGGTAGTGAACATTGCAACCCAATTGCAACTAGGAGCTACACAGAGCGAGCTTATTATGCCTATTCTACAGTCATTCCATTGGTGACCAGTTAGCTTCTAGATTTAATACAAGGTGAACTTGTATTAAACTTTTCCAGAGGGCATTTTTACAAAGGGGATGCTGCTGTAGTTTTTAAGTTTGTAAATTGTTTTTACTGTATTTATTGGTGGTTTTTAATTTTAGCAATCTGCCCTGAGTTGGGAGGGGGGGGGGAGAGAGACAGAGAGAGAGAGAGAGAGAGAGAAAGGAAGGAAGGAAGGAAGGAAGGAAGGAAGGAAGGAAGGAAGGAAGGAAGGAAGGAAGGAAGAAAGAAAGAAAGAAAGAAAGAAAGAAAGAAAGAAAGAAAGAAAGAAAGAAAGAGAACATAGACCATACAAATATGTGATGTTGAGGTTCTCTTACAGATCTTTGTATCACATTTGAAATTAAAGGGACTGAACTGCAAGCTTAAATGCCCAGAGTTGCCTAATTATAACTGGATTGTGCTTACTATCAAATGTAATGTCATAACTTACTTATTTTTTAACTATATCAGATACTAGGTTTTGCACAAATGTTAAGTAGCCCCAATTATAATTCCTGCTGCTTTACAAATCAGAAAAAAAATGTGCATTCTCCAGATGGCCAGTCACACCAAAAAGACCAACTGCCAGTGTTAAAAAAAAAAAGAAAAAACACACATGAAAAAAGCAGAATGAACTTTTCAAGTCGATGTCAGTCACCAAATGCTCAGAGAAGCAATCCAAGCATAAATTCAAAGGCAGGCAGCAGATGATAATTGTTCCAGAGAGCTGAAGGTGCTTTGATAGAGCAATTGCTGCCCATGCAGTGCACACCTGCTTTTTCTGTCTATCTGTAGTGATCCAACAGCACAGTCCTTAAAGGACTAACGTATTTATTGCGGCATAAGCTTTCATGGACTAAAGCTGCAGCACAGCATGCATCGAATAGCCCCTGAAATTGGCAAGTGAGAGGAAGAAAATTTTGTAAAGAGTGGGCCACAAAGCACAAGGGGATGCAATAGGTCTGTTATATTTATAAGCAGTGCCAAAACACTGATGTGATAGCATATTTTCTTGCTAGGCTAATTGAACACTTAAAAAAGGGACAATTTATGTCTACAGTGGAGCAGATGCCCCAAATAAAGTCCTAGTGAGCCACCTGCAGACCTATCTGCCAGTAAGGAATCTACTGCTTTTCATTCAACGTGTTAAAATTTAATGCTAGGACAGGTCTTATTCATTCATTCATTCATTCATTCATTCATTCATTCATTCATTCATTCATTCATTCATTCTCTCTCTCTCTCACACACACACACACTTTTCTCCCCAACAGGGACCTTAAGCAACTTAAATCATTCTCTTCTCCTCTAGTTTATCGTCACAATAACCCTGTGAGGTGGGATAGGCTGAGAGTATGGGCCTGGCCCAAGGTCATCCAGCAAGCTTCCATGGCAGAGTAGGTATTCGAATCTGGGCCTCCTAGATCCTAGTCCAACACTCAAGCTACTGCGCCATGCTTTCTTGAGGGCTGTTAAAATAAGTTCATCGTTGTGACTTCTGTGCATGTCACATAGGGACTGTGTATGCGCAGGCCAATCTGCGCATGTGCAGTTCCCATATGGGACTGCACAGAACACTCAATGAACAACAGTTACAGGTAGGTGAAACCCTGTTTTCCTTTTTGACTTTTGAACACAATTTAAAACATTGTTTTTCAATTGTTATGCCTCCACTGAATCAGGGAATGCTTACAGACTGTCACTCAGCAGTGGCAAATATCATTCGTGTGTGGAAGAATCTGAGACCTGTCATCTCTGAAGCCAGCCAGACCATTCTCCCTGTAAGTAGCTGCTCAGCCAGGGGGGAAGAGGTGCTTCTGAGTCCAACAAGCAATACCCAAGAAGGCAGCCTCACCCTGTCTAAAATTTTCAGCTTCACCTTCCATCTATAGCTGCTAATGCTTGAATCCAGACGAGCCAAAAACTATTCCCGCTTGTAGCAGCTGAAAGTTCATAAAAGGCAGAATCAGCAAACCAATCCCGCCATTATCATATCTCCTGGTGGTCTCCAAGGTTAATGCAATGATTTCAAATCGCAAGGATTTGCAGGAAGTGGCTGTATCATGGATATGGAATGCTCTCCTTCCAAATATCGTCAAACCATCAGCATTATCTACAGATGATGTGGAGCGTTTTTGTTGTTTCAATGAACAAGGCTTTTTACTAATCCAAAACAAATGTTTCTATCTATTTTAAGTTATTGCTTTAAAATAAGCTTCCATTTTGATTGTATAAGGTCATTGCCTGCCTCAGCCTGTGTTGGTAAGAATGTATTATAAATCTAACCATATCAACATGAAGTAATTGCACCCATTAATCAAGCAAAGCTTTCAGCCCTAGCCTTGTCTCATGTCTTCTTGTGGCTTTTGGCCATCTTTATTACCACAACAATAACATGATGTCTGTAATTACAGATTCATCTTCATGGGAGAGGCAGAAGGCCAAGTAGGTATTAGCCATTATCCTAAATATGCAGCTATCATGAAAAATGGAAGCTGCCCATCTAGTTCTCCCTTTCTCCTCTGAGACATAACACAGAACATCTTGTGTTACGGTGTTCTAGGTTCCGCTGCCCTACACAAGCAGCAACCAATGGTATGAAAAAGCGGAGAACCATATTGGTAGGACATGAGATATTACAGAAAGGTGCTAGATCGGGGTATGTATTTTTTTAACATGGGGGGAGGGTCACATCTGAGCCTCTACCTACTTCAGGGCTCCAAGCTTGATGCCAGCTCTTCTTGTTTCCATCCCCAGCCCTCAAAATTGGGTGGAGATCCAGATGTGGAACACTCTAATTGATCTGGCCCCACAGCTGCCCATCTCTGAGCCAGATGCACTGTGTCTAGCTGCCACCAGCCTCTTGGGGGGGCGGGGGGGCACAGAAGACAAAGATCTCAGCTGGTGAGTTATTACAACAAATGGCACATACAAAATGTCTCCTTTAATGTACATATTGCACTAACAGTGTGACAATAGGAAGGCTCATCTGACACACACACACATGCACGCGCACACAGACACACGCACACGCACACACACAAACAAAACACCTTGTTGTTAGTTTTCAGGCACACGACAAAAACGTATTCCTTTTTACAAGCTTTTCCCCCTACTGCTAGTTCTGGTTCCCTAATTGTGTTTAGAAATGCTAATATTTAAAGTGTTTTGACATATTTGTATTATCCAAGCTTTGGGGGATGTGCATGAAGAACCAGACAGTCAGACAGACAGACAGACAGACAGACAGACAGACAGACAGACAGACAGACAGACAGACAGACAGAGCCAACATGTTCCACTGCTAAGCATGGTCAAAGGCCACCAATCCAAATTCTCTAGCATGCACTTGCAACAGGAAGTTGCAGATGGAAAATGTTGGTATCGACAGAGTCTAAAATCTAATAAAGAAAACCAACTCAAGTTCAGATCTGCAAGCAAGTCCAGGGTACATTAAGTCCACTGCTGTAATGTAATGTAAAATTAATTCTAATTGATGGAAGTTGTTATGTGCTCCTTACAGAACACCAAGCCACGCAGAAGGCAGCCGGCCAAGGTGCTGTGAAGAGAGAAATAAGGGAGGGAGGAGGGGGGAAGTGACAAATCCTGCAGAAGCTACAATTAATCCAACATCAGCATTTGTACACTTTAAACCGCAGCAGGGGATTCCACCGGAGGAGAAACGATGCATGAAAAAGAGATGATTCACTGCAACCTTGCATACCCACTGGAACTGATGAGCAAAGAGCAACACGACAGAGAACTGGTCCTGTACACTTTTATTTATTGCTTCCACCTGGGTTTTAAACCAGAAACTATTTTAGAACAGAAAAGGCTGAGGAAGGCAGCAGCAGCAGCCTCCCCTGGCTCCCAGTAGTGCTATTCAGATTCAAGGTTAAAAGGAGCTGGGGCTAGTATCAAAACTGCCTTGGTGAATTCGTCCAAAGTCAATCAAGTCCAGCACTCTCCTTCCAGACAGCAGCATGCCAGATGTCCTTGGGAACCCACACAGGTCTAGGGCTCAGTGGCCTTTCTCCACCACCCACACTAGACTTCCAAGTCAGCAGCAGACCATCCATCATCCTCCCTGCCGCTGTGGCTTCAGACACGAGACTTGGATCTCCAGCTGGCGTTCAGTTTCTTAGAGCCAAGCTACAAGAATTACACGAGGAGGAGCACGTGACGGGAGTTGCAATGTTAGCTGGGAAGCTGAGTTTTAAAAGAGACTGGAAGGCTTTGTCAATTTCCCCTCTCTACAGAGCCAGGGAGATCCTGCTCAGAGGGTTTGTTAATTTCCTCTTTGCTTCCCTAAGGCTCTGTCAGTTTCACCTTCCCTTCTAAGACAGGAAGAGGAAATGAACCCTCTGAGCAGCATCTCCCTGGCTCCATAGAGAGGGGAAATTAACAAAGCCTTCCCATCTCTTTTAAAACTCAGCTTCCTGGCTAACACTGTGCTCCTCCTCGTGTAATTTGTCTCTTGTAGCTTAGCTCTTAGAGACTTGTAGGCCCAGCAAAACTCATCTCTCTCTCCTTATGCAAGGGCAAGAAGTGTGAAACAGAAAAGTTGAAGGAATAGGTTGTGGAGCTAAACTTTTCCCCTAGCCTGCCATTCCCTGCTCCAAATAGCATCTCCTGGCAGGTTTTCTTTTGTGAATTCACGGTGGAGGGAGCCGCCTGGGACTGATTTGGAGCAGAGAAGCAGTATGTACTCTTCCCTCTCCTCCTAATTTCCTTCTCCTGAAGCTGCTTTACTATGGAATCACGGTTCTGTCACACAGATCCACCTCTGATAGATAGCCCCTGCCTAGAATATATGGGTAGTCACTAGAGGTTGGCCCGAACCGAAACACGAACCAAAATTCGTCACGAACCGAGCCAAATTTGTGGTTCGTGAACTGGCGGTTTGTCAGAGCTCATTTCTAACAAACCACCACGAACGATAGGCTGGTTTGTTTCGTTCGTTTTTCGATTTGTCACTGCAGACAGCCTGGCACCGATCAATCACTTTCCTAGGCAACGGGGCAGATGGGCTTTCTGCAGACCCAGAAGTGACTTTCTGCTGCCCCAGAAGTGACATTTCATAAACCAAATGAACCAGTTTGTGAACCGGGGCAAGTTGGTGAAAGTTCGTAGTACTTGAAATGCGATGAACCTCAAACTGCATAGTTTAGTATTTTCCTGGTTCATGCCCAGTTCTAGTAATCACCTACTATATATTCTATAGTGAAAAGCATGGAACTGGGAATTAAATATGGCTCAGAAGACAGACTACTATAAGAGAAGTCCTTCCCCCACAGCCACCAACTCCATGCTGAATTACTGTCTACTACTGAATGCCTCTCTTTGTATAGGTTTATGAGTCTGCTGATGAATATTTCATAGTTAATGAGCTTCCTCCCCTTCTAGTACATTTTTTTATTATTTAAACATCTAATTTAAATGTGCTAGAAAAGATTAAGAAGAAATAATCATAGCACATTTTTCAGAAACAAATCATTTTTGGTCAAGACCCTGTGAAAATGAACAAGTCCTTCTGAGAAATTACATGCTAACTTAAGAAAAAGTTTCATTTTTTAAAAGCCATTTATTCACTTATACACACAAACATGCACATGCAGTTACTCCTGCTTTGCCAAGAGGTAATAAAGAGTTTTGTGTAACTCTGAAGACGACATATTCTAACGTATGTTGTTCCAAAGGAAAGATATACCTTACTTATCTTTATCTTGTATTCCCTGTTCTTGGGTAAAGAGCATGTCAACAATTGTGTAGGTACCAACCTGTATCATGTACAGCTGGGCAATCCTATACTCATCCACACTCATCGGAAGAGGAATCCGATACTCCTTTATAAGCATCTTGAAGTCCAAGCAGCCCTTTGGTTCAGTCAGAAATGAAAGCCAAAGGTATTTACTGGAGGCTGCTTAAGTAACAAAGCTTGTGCATGGGTGCCCCCTGAAACAAAAGGAAAAGGAAAAAAATATGCATTTAATGTGTTTAAAGTATTTTTTTCTCTAATAACTTAGAGTGCATGATTCTTTCTGAAATTTCACTTTGGAATGATAGTACAGAAGAAGATATTTTTCCTAACATATCACAGAGCCACAGCCTGCATTTAGATGGAGCCCAAATATCGACATGATTCACAAGATAAATCCCCCAAAGGCCCTTCACCAACTACACATGTTCCATTCCAAGAGTCAAATTTCACCAGATTTGAGTCACAAGAGGTCTAGATAGCACCACCATACAAACTGAGTGCAGCCAAGAATACCCTGCAGCATGTAACTGATGAGTCATCCTGGAAAGAGTTCCTGAAGAGGCTAGAAAGACTACTGCCCTAGGGCAAGGGCAAGGGCTTCCAGCATTGCTTCAGCAAATGCTGGGAGATTCTCAGGGCACTGCCTGGGGAAGATGGAGTTTATGGAGGATGTGATTTCACTTCTGGGTGATGCTCTAGGAAATTTTCCATAACCTTTGGATTGTTAGGCCCGCACCTACAATTCTGGTGTGATTTTGGGGGCAAGGCTATCTGTGTCTGATTCCAAAAGTGACACCACTTACAGTTTACACTCTAAGAACTCGACCCCTTTCTCTATGGATAAACCATAAAGACTGGGGGGTGGTTGGGTGCTAGAGCATCACCAAAATAAAATGTCATTTTGGGGGTTGGGTGCCATTCCTCACCCTCTTTTCTCCCACTGTGACCATAAGCAGTAGTGGGCAGGTGAGCACAGCAGTGGGCAAAACCGTGCCAATTGTGGGCAGTTGGCAAGCCTTCCTCATCTCTATGGTAAAGACTGGAGAGATACAGAGAAATTCCTAGAGTATCACAATGGAGTATCACAATGGAGCTGCTGTAGCACAGTTGTTAAGTGGTTCAGCTGCGAATCAGCAGTTTGAATCCCGCTACTGCCATGAGCTCAGTAGGTGGCCTTGGGTCAGCCACTCCTCTCAGCCCCAGCTCCCCAGCTGTATTGTGGGGACAATAACAACACTAACTTGTTCACCGTTTTGGGTGAGGTACTAATCTGTCTAGAAGAGCAGTATATAAGTGCAGTTATTATTATCACTATACGGCCATTTTTTTCTCCCACTCCTCTATTTATCGAGGGAGGGGTTTACCTCCCACAGGCGAGCAAACGGCAAGCCTATCAAGGCCACTAAATCTGTGCTTGCTAGAACAGAACAGTCTGATGTGCTACCATAACAATTGTCAACATCACTGGCAGTGAACTTCACAGCACTGTCTGTAAAGCTTTTACAGGCTTCTCCTCTGTAGCTGAGATGAGACCAAGTTAAAAATGAACAACAAAAGCTTTTATCACAGCTTTACACTCAGTCATGACACCCTCACTCTTAAGGAGGCGAACTGTTTGCCAGCAAGTCACTAGGGAATGAAAGGTAGTCCTTGGTGTCCAATGTTCTTTTCCATTCAACCGCTGAGAAATCAGCAACACTTTTAGTCAGTTGTTTGCCTTTAATCAATCAACCCGTTTTAAATTATTCCATGTTTCCTTCGATATCACATAAAAAAATCCCCTATATGAGATGATGACTCAAGGGCAGAACACGTGCTTTGTGTGCCGATGATTTCAGGTATAATTGCTAGCATCTTCAGCCTGGGAAAGCTGTTGTCAGAACAAAGCTAGACAAAGGGTCTATGGTACAATCAAACGTGCGTTCATAAACGAATGTTCATATTATTAAAAGACTCATCATCGAGGGTTTTTTGAAATGTTAATGTGTGGGGAAACTTGCAATTTAGTTAACAAAAGCAACCGCTCAGTATTAAAAGGAATTGTTTTAATTGCATTTTTCATAACAGTAACACCCCACAGCGCCCCCCAACATGAACCCTTAACTCTGAGACAAGTGTGAATTGATGAGGCTCTTGTTAATTCAAACTGGGCCCTACCAGTTAATCTACTAAAATTTTAGTTAATTAAACTATGATTAAGTCCATTAAAGCAGATCACATCAAGATGTAAAAACAGGTAGCATAATAAAAACAATTCCAATTTATAAAACCCAGTGGCCACTCACATTGTCCCTCCCTCACCAAAACCCATGGAGAAGGTGGCAAACTGACAGATATTATACAGATTGGGGAGACAATGTCCCCCTCCTGGCAAGAGGCCGGTTGAGGGAGAGTCCTCCCACCTCAACCACCATACACCTGGCAGAACATCTCTGTCTTACAGCCTGGTGTAAGTTTTTCTGGGTCCTGTTTCCACAGACAGAGAGTTCCACTAGGTCAGTGCCAGGGCCAAAAAGGCCCTGGCCCTGGTCAACGAGACACGGACCTCCCTATAGAAGACAGGACCTTGCTATACAAGCAGCAGCAATGGATAAGGCTGCCACAAATTCTGGTATGCAAATAGCCCGATCAGCCCTTGTATCAAAGACAGAGTCATGAAAAATGAAGAAGGGGAAAAAAAGAGTTCAAAACCCAGTTGGCCATAACATCTTCAAGGTGAATCCTATTAGCCCCAGAAGGCGACACCCCCGCTTAAAGTAACAATTCATTAACGGATTGTACTTTCTTAAATCCAAAATATTCATCATACTCCCCCCTCTCCCTATTTGTTTCTGCATCCCTGCAAAACGCAATGAGTATTGATTGCCTAGAAGATGTCAC
This sequence comes from Eublepharis macularius, assembly GCF_028583425.1. Classification (NCBI taxonomy): domain Eukaryota; kingdom Metazoa; phylum Chordata; class Lepidosauria; order Squamata; family Eublepharidae; genus Eublepharis; species Eublepharis macularius. Next base: position 68,895,279 of record NC_072802.1, on the reverse strand, counting down.
AGGACTAGAGTCTTGATCCCGACCAAGCACAACAGGTAGCATCTGAAGAAACGTCCCCACACCCAAACCTTCTTGTTTTAGGGTGCTAGGAAGGCTGCTGGAGGAATAATGAGAGAGAAGACAAAGACTCTTTCTCCAGCAACAATGTCTGAGCCATGTGAAATCATCCCAACACCACATATTTATTAATGCTCAGTTAATGTTTTTGCATCCTGAGGGAAATCTCCTGGGAGAGGCCTAGAAGCTAATCTATAGAATGAGAAATATTGGGAAATTTTGTCCCATTCCAGATAAATGGTCTAGTGGTGAGGGAAATGCAGGTGACACTCAAAGTGCTTCATCAGTAAACTTCACATCACCCCTAAAAGGTAGGTCAGTATTATCTCCTTAATGCAGATGACTGAGGCTGACAGAATGGCTCACCAAAGGCCACCTAGTGAGCTTGGGGCCAAGGAGAGATTTGAATCAGGTCATTTTTTAAAACTAGCTTCCCCAAACCCTTGAGGTAGGCACATGGACCGTCAAAATGTGGAGGACTGAGGTTGCTTGCCAGTGCCCCCAGGCACAAGGAGGCCAGATTTGGTGATGTTACTATGGCGGCAACCACACCAGGAACTCTGGCTGCAAGAGTTTTTTCATTACGGCAGTAATAAAGCAGGCCTATCTTGACTCCTTCAGAAGTTCTAAATAAATTAGCTGTCTAGCGCCGCATGATAAACAACTTTTCCCCTTTCAGTCTCAATTCCTCATTTCATGCCCTTTTACTGCTTTTAAATTGCTATTAGATCTGTCAGCACAAACCCCAGAGGAAATTTCCCTGACACGACAGACCTGAGAGAAGCAGTTCCATCTGGGCTGCCCCCCCCCCCCATTCCCTCAGTCTGACCCAGAGAATTTCTCTGACAGTCCGGAGAACATTCCAGAACAGGGCAGGGATAATCTCATTAAACTGCTCTTAATTAATGTTATTGAACATGCCCATAACGTTAATAAACAGACCTCTAGGCCTCATTCCCCACACTTCATGGACATCGTACAATATTTTCCAGGAATTCTGACTGTTAAGGCCCATAAATCTCTCCTCACTGAGAGGAGGAAGTTTATTCCCTTCAGAAATATCTTTATTTTAAAAGGTTTAATTAAATAGTATCATCCCACTCTGGAGCCTTTTCTAATCTTGTGTGTATCTGTGTTTTTTTTTTAAAAAAACTATACCACTCTAAAACCATCAATTTAAAGGCAATAAACACTGCAGGGAGCAAGATGGGGCGGGGGGGGGGGGAGAGAATGTGTTGATAATGAAGTGAAAAAGATAATCTGTCAAGCAGATATGGGCATTCAAAGTGCAACATTTTACTTCAGACTGAAAAACAGACATTAGACCCAGTACTATTTGGAATCTATATAAATGGCCCTTATGAAACAGGAAAAATCAATTCCATCCACACAGAAGAAGTGAATTTATATTTTAACCATGCTCTAGGCAGAATCCAGTAGGGTTAGGCCTAAAGCCCAACACAATAGTCTGTTGAAGTCTTGCTATTATATTCAGCAAAATTAAGAACTGGTTCTTTCTTGGTGTGATGGCAAAGAACACACATTTTGTTGATGGGTAATTTGGTGGCTTTTATTTTGCCACAAACTGCCCTTAAAACACACCTTCAGATGTCATCCCAGCCAAGGAATTCCATTTTTTTTTTTTGTCTAGCACCAAAGAAATATCTGGCTAGGTTATTCAATCATAGTAGTTTGGGATTATTCAACACTTCAAAAGCATGCAAACCTGAAATGAGGGCAGATACTACGGGTAACGAAGACGATACTATATTATTCCTCCTGTCATGTCCCTAATCGCTCACTGGGAAAAGACACTGAGCAAAGAAGCAGAGGGTTCGAGTCCTGCCACAGGCAATTCAAACAGAACTCACCTGGGGAATTCAAACAGGACTCGCCTGGGGTATTATATGAACCTGTAGCAGAGCACCTTCTTTGACTGTAGAAGATACAATCCCTGCAGTTGCCTATTAATGGATCTTTGGTAGAATGTGGGGACCTGGCCAGCCCCTGCCAGTCAATACTAGGCTATTAAGCAGCTTCAAGAAGCACTATTAAAAATTTAGCATTTATAACTGATGCAGTTATTGATTTCCTCTGGAAATGTTTTTACACAAATGATGAAGAGGAAAAGAGGGAGAAATACTTGCCCTCAGCAACATACCCAAAGTCATATACATTAATAGGAAAGTTGTCTGTAGGGTGTTTACGGTTCTGAATATGATTTGTTCCCCCCAAATAGTAACATGCCGCTGTTCTTACAGGATGGGCCAGTGTTCCATTATGTGAGTCAGCAAAAATGTGCCAAGTCCAACATACACGTGCACACTGTGGTGAAAACTAGCACTGTCACTAAGAAGTCCACTTAGAGAACACAAGAAGAAGCCCATAGGATCAAACTAGAAAGGCCCACATAGTCCAGCATTCCCCTTATTTTATTTTTATTTTATTTGGCTTATACCCTGCCTTTCCCGCAAGTGGGCTCAGGGTGGCTTCTAACAGGATATACAACTAAAAGATACAATAAAAATATTATAACCACTTGACCCAAATAACATAAAAAAGTCCAGGCGCCACTAAGCAAATCAGGCTACTACAGAATCACTGTAAACCACTGCCATGATGCAGTGATGCAGTAGCTTGATGCAAATCAAGCTACTACAGAATCACTGTAAACCACTGCCATGATGCAGTAGGAGGGCATGGTAGTCAGAAGGGAACAAGATGCTGGCCCCTAGTCAAAGGACCTGTGAAACTGTAAAAGGTCCCGCAAGGCCCGGATCTCCATTGGGAGAGTGTTTCACCAGGCAGGGGCCAGGGCAGAAAAGGCCCTGGTCCTAGTCAAAGCCAGCCAAATGTCCTTTGGATCAGGGACCACCAGAAGCTGCTTATCCGCAGAGCACAAGGCCCTGCGGAGACATAATGGAAGAAGGGTCGTTTTCACACTGCTTACCGGCCACAGAACATCGCGCCAAGCTCCTGGAATGACAGCGTCTTTCTGGTGCGATTTTGCACGAGAACAGTAGTTGTTGCGTGAAATCGCACCAGAAAGACGCTGTCGTTCCGGGAGCTTGGCGCAATGTTCTGTGGCCGTTAAGGAGTGTGAAAACGGCCAAGCAGTCCTGTAGGTAACTAGATATTGCTGGGAACTCCACATACAGCGAACTAGTAACAGTTCCAGGTTGGGGGCGGCAGAGTGTGTCCAGGGGCCCCCTGTCCTCTGCTGCCTATGACTAGGTACACTGCTGATGACAACAAGTAATTAAAATGAGGAAGTATAATGATGGCTTTAAAAGGGGATTGGACAAATTCATGGAGGACAGGTCCATCAGTGGCTACTAGCTGTGGTGACGAAAGGGAACCTCAATTTTCTGGGACTGAAAATCTGTGGATGCCAGTGCTCGTAGGAAACACCATGGAAAGTCCTTGGCCTCTATGCCCTGTTTATTGGTTCTTTGGGGCAATTGGTTAGCCAGTGTGAACCAGGATGCTGGACTGGATGGCCTAATCTAGCATGGCTCTTCTCGTATTCTTCTTACTCCCTTCCTACCCACCCTCCCACCTGCCTTGCTATGCATTCTCAAGCTTCCCACAACCTGTGCTCATAACTATTTACTGGCCCTGGGCAATGCACACAGCAGGGAGTGCTGCCACCATGACTAGCAGGAGTACTGCTGCGCACATCCTGCATGCCCTTCCTGAAGACACTGGCATCACAAGCAGTCAAAAGCATGGGTGACAGAATTCACAAGTGAGCAAGTAGAGGACGGACACACAGGTAGGCAGGAAGGGAGGCACAGCAGTGGGCCCTGTGAGAAGCCCTGAGCCCTGGCAGCTGAGCGGAACTACAAGTGACAAAAGGCACAGATTGGACACTTGTCAGCTTCCCTCAGGTTTTGATGGGAAATGTAGGCAGCTTGGCGGAATGTTGGACAAGTGACAGTTGAAAAGTCCATTGGACAGCAGTCAGAGAGCAGTCAGAGAGCCAAGCTGCAAGACTAGGATGCCTACATTTCCCATCAAAACTTGAGGGAAGCTGACAAGTGTCCAATCTGTGCCTTTTGTCACTTGTAGTTCTGCTCTCAGTGTACGCCGACACTGACCCTGTAAGAAACGAACCACCTCTTTGTCCCTCCCACTAGCAAGTTTCCACGAAAGGCACACTTCCTCTGAATATGGAAGATCCAATTTGATGCCAATGCTAATGGAAAGGACCACAGGCCACAATGAACCTGTTATTCTTTAAGACACCACAAATCTTGTATTCGTTTTTTCTGCAACAGACTAAGATGACCACCCAATGGAATTTCTAAACACTACCTACTTTTCTAGACATGATCGTATCTTTAGGCTATGAGGGAAGGAAAAGGGAGATTTAACCCTGAGCAGTTTTTGTTAATTAAATCCAGGTTCCCTGTGCTGTTATTAGCACTTCAAAGGAGCAAGAGGATGGATTTCAAGACGTAGAATCATCCTTTTGATGATAAGTTCAACAGAGGAAAGAGTAAGAATCAGGCATGTGTACTTGCGTGCACACACACAGGGTCAACACAATTTTAAATGCTTCCAGAGGGTATGGTAACAAGGAGGGCTCTTATCTCACTGAGATGAAGCTGCCTTATACTAGGTAGCCATGTTAATCTGTCTGTAGCAGTAGAAAAGAGTAAGAGTCCAGTATCTAAGACTAATGACATTTGTAGTAGGGTATGAGCTTTCGTGAGTCACAGGTCATTTCTTCAGATACCACTTCTGAAGATATCTGAAGAAGTGGGCTGTGGCTCACAAAAGCTCATACCCTACCACAAATTTTGTTAGTTTTATAGGTGCTACTGGACGCTTGCTCTTTTCTACTGCCTTATACTGAATTAGATTATCACTCCATCAACGTCAGTATTGTCTACTGAGACTGGCAGTGACTCTCTAGGGTTTCAGACAAGAGTTCTTTCACATCACTGACTCCCTGGTCCCTGGAGATCCTGGGGATTCAACCTGGGACCTTCTGCATGCACAGCAGAGCCAGCTTGACATAGTGGTTAAGAGCAGCAGGACTCTAATCTGAAGAACCGGGTTTATTCCCTACTCTTCCGCTTGAAAAGTGGCCTTGGGTCAATCACAGCTTCTCAGAGCTCTCTCAGCCCCACCCACCTCACAGGGTGATTGTCATGAGGATAGTAATAACATACTTTGTAAACCGTTTTGAGTTGGCCTTAAGTTGTCCTGAAGAGTGGTATATAAAACAAATGTTGTTGTTGTTGTTGTTATCATTGGAATGGAGAGTGCAATAATTACTGGGGGGGGGGGGAATCCTAGGAGTAAAGTTTAACAGCTAAAAGAATTTTTCAGTCCATAGCAAAAAAATAAATATGGAGGGTTTCTAAACAAGGTATTACAATACAGTCCTTTTTATTTATTGTTCTTTGTGCATCTGAATGGTTTAGATAATCAGGGGTTGAGATAAAAAAGGACATTAAGCAAAAATGAAGCGCAAGAGGTAAAACACATGAAGCTTCTTTGTACAGAGTCAGATCACTGAGCCATAACTCGTCCTTGTCTGAAAGCTCTCTACGGCATAAAGGTCTTTCCCAACAATAGCTGCCCCGGAAACTGGAGACTGAACCTTGGACCTTCTACATACAAAATATGTCTTCTGTCACTGAGCCACAGCTCCCTCTCAAGATTCATAAGTGCTGCCCATTTTCCAAAGACTGGCATTTCCTACTGCTTCCACAGGGCTTCAACTTGACACTTAGCCACCACATGGGACCAGAGTTGTAAATGGACTCAGTCCTGAATTCACAAAGAACTTAATGGGTCTCCTTAACCTGAAAGTGCCAGGGTATGTCAGAGCTTGAAAAATCCCAGGCACCAGGTCACCATGGTGCCTAAAAAGTAAGTATTTTCAGCATTTCTAGATATTTTCAGCAATGGTTGTATTATAGCATTTCTCAGCAATTATCAGAAGTACAAAGTTTATTTATTATTTTGCATCCAAATGTTCTAGTGTATGACATAAAATAAATATGCATGAGATTATAAACGCTTGTTTATACATAAACGTAACTTTACAACATTCAGGGGTGGTAGATTAATCCAAGAATCAAATGAAGCCTTTAAAAATAATAATGGAATTACGAGAAATCAGTCTGGTTAAGTTGGTGTTAGCTTTTTGTGGTGGTAATCTCACAACCCTCTAAAGATAACCCTATAAAGTCCCTATTTTTGTTTACATACTACAATACTTGTTATAGCTTTAATCAAATTATGAGAAACTATGAAGCGGTTAGGAAGGGATTTTGTGCTAACCATAACTAGAAAAAAATGGTAAGTTAAAACACAAATCAGATGAAAAATGAGTTGGTCTTTCAAATTTTAAGGCTAGCTCTTAGGGTCAAAGAAAATTTGTCAGTGCTGCATGGTGATGGGGATGGTATGCAAACTCTCCCATGCTGCCTCTGTCCTTGGGTGCCTGGCATGATGTGAGGGTGGTGGAGCTTTTCTTCACTACCCTCTTTGCTATTACCAGAGCTGGCACTGTGAATCCAGTTTTTAAAACCGAGGCATATGTTTAGAGGTGAGCCAAATTGTGGAGAAAAGCCCACACACAACACAACAAGGTGGGCTTTTATCTCACTGAGCTGAAGCTGCCTTATACTGAATCAGATTATCACTCCATCAAAGTCAGTGCCGTGACTGCCTACGTACTGAGACTGGCAGTGGCTCCCCAAGGCCTCAAGTAGAGTTCTTTCGCATCACCTACTCCCTGGAGATAGGGTTGCCAGCCTCCAGGTAGTGGCTGGAGATCTCCCGGAATTACAACTGGTCTCCAGGCCACAGAGATCAGTTCACTTGGAGAAAATGGCTTCTTTGGGGGAGGACTCTATAGAATTATGTCATGCCAAGGTCCTTTCCCTCCTCAAACCCCGCTTTCTCCAGGTTTCATCCTCAAGATCTCCAGGAATTTCCCAATTTGGAGCTGGCAACCCTACCTGGAGATGATGGGGGATTCAACCGGCGACCTTTTGCACGCAAAGCAGAAGCTCTTCCGCTGAGCCACAGCCCTTCCCTTAAGGCAATTAAAGCTACAGAAGGAAAGCCAATTTGGCTGGGCCTTAGCATAACACATAATCCAGGCCTAGAATAAGAAGCATTTTCCTCATCCAAATTGCCAATTAATGGCCCCTGTGCACAGCATTAGAAAGTAGTAGAGATCACTGTTAACACAGAAAGTTCTGAACAAATATTTGAAGAGACCAAATATTGTAGATACAAACAGAGAGAAAGAGACAGGAGAATGGCCGCTTGAACAGAATACTAAGAGAAACAGCTGCATTTATGGGGTCTTAATCCTTCTGCTATTAGATGAGGTTTGACGTCAACTTGTGAATTTAAAAGCTCATTGGGAAGCCAACAGTTATTACAGAAGAAGGATGGAATCAGTCCAAATGCAATACTGCAGCTATTAAATCTTGTTACAGGTCACAGGGCAGTCAAATACCGACTTCTGGCAGCGGGGAATGAGAAAGGGAAGGGGGAAGCATTTACACACACACACACACACACACACACACACACACACACACACACACACACACACACACACACACACACACACACACACACACACACACACACACACACACACACACACACACACACACACACACACACACACACACACACACACACACACACACGTTTGAAATATGAAGACATGAAAACAAGATCTTATTTCTTCCATAACATTACTGGGAAAAGAATACTGAATTTCAGGTTTTCCTTGAAACATTGTGTGTGTCACCTGAGCATGGCGAGTCCCCACCACAATGTTCTCAGCTCGAAATGGGCATTTTTAAACTTTAATGGCAGCAAAGATTGTACTCCAAATGGCTACTGGAAAATTAGCATATAGAATTATCCCATGCCTGAAAATTGAAACAAAAGTGAAACGACAGGCATTATGAGGCTATTTTGTGTAAGGACAGTCACGAATCAGGTCAAGGAGGGGAGGGGGAAATCAAAGGAGAACTAATCTCCATTTGGAAGAACTCTGGCTATGAAAGAGAGAAGAACAAACCCACTGAGTGGAATGGGATATGGACAGGCAGCAGGCTGTGGCAAAGAGGCTGTCCTACCCCAATGCCCTGCCCTCCTCCCTTGGCACAGAGCACAGTAAAGAAAGCATCCTGCCGAATTATTCTCTCTCTTTGAGCGGGTGTGCTGGAAAAAGGAGGCAGCTCTGCGAGTTCTCCACTTCCCAAAACCCTGTGCAAAGTGAAAGAACTAAACACAGCCAGAAAATACTGTAGCATGCACACTGCCTGTTTACTTTTTGAGTCACAGGAAGTTCTCTGGCAATCCTGTCTGAACTTTTTAAAAAAAGATATTTTGAGAATGGCGTTTTGAGAATTTACACTTGAAGTTAAAGTTCCAGAAGTGCCAAGTTGTCCTTTGTGCCACAGGATATTTGTGACAAAGCTCTGCTTCTGCCCTCATTCTTTCCCCTCCCCTTTCTTCTATCCTTCCTCTCTTTTCTTTTCCTTCTCTTTCTCCCTATCCATAACCCACGCCTGTCTACAACATGATGCTAAAAATAACTGGCTAGAATTGTATGTGAACAACAAAGAAAGCAAAAGGTAGGAAGAGCCGAAAATAGATAGTCCAAAACAAAGCTACAGGGAAATAATCTGCTGGAAAGCCCATAAAATCTCCAAGGGGCGTTTTAAAGAGGATGTTATGGGATGGCAAGCTGTACTACTGAATAATTGCCAAAATGAATGTCATGGAGGAATTGATCCTTGCCAGATTAAATTGGTCAAGAACCACCTGTGGGGAAATGGAAAGATGAATTCTCAGAAATATCAAATTATAACTGAGACCTTGCTGTTCTTAGCTTGAACTTTTCTTAGCTTGAACTTTGGGAGAGCAATTCTGTAGCTATAGTGGTTTTGCCCAGTAACCCAATTCTCTGCTTTCTGTCTCACCCCCTTCAATGTGCCTGCTGACTGGGCTTCTTTGGGTGAGAAAGGCCCATGCAATTTTTCCCCATTGCAATCATGGCATAATTGTGAGATTACGATTTTAAAAGAAAATTAATGAAAAGTGCTTTGCTGCCAAGAAAAAAAAGCAGTAATTAAACACCACCCCCTATCTCCCAACTGAACAAGGACGGAGTAAGGAAAATCACCCCTCATTTAGCAGAAATCTCTAGCTGGATCTAACCACTATACTGTAAATATAATCAATATATAAACTGTGTAAAATCTATAAAATCCATGTGAGAAGAAATGAACCACTTGTATCAACAATTAAAATTGGCAGACTGAGCCAGTTCACAAAGTCAGCATCCAGAGGAAAAAAGGAATCAAAGAGAGGCATATTTGTCTATTCTTACTTTCAAAAGCATTAAAGTAGGAATGGTTTTTATTTATTTATGTTTACATTTTTGCCTTGCCCAGCACCTTTCAAGGTTGATTTCTTCACAAGTCAAATTAAATGCCAAAAAGAAAAAAAAAATCCAATTATTAAATCACCGAGGGTAATGAATCCTCACATAATTTAATTTGCAATGCAATTCTTCGGCCCGATTGCATGGCAATAGTCTAAATGTTTAATATCTGTGACTTCATGCCTGACGCTAATAGATTAGCAACACTGTCTTAACTCTCCGCACAACAGACCCCCAGTTTGTCCTGAAAATAATTATTGCTCATAAGTGTATTTAAACATTATTAGCAAAAATCAAAACAGTGACTTGTAGCAAGTAAAACGAGACTTCCGAATCAATTCGTGATCCAGGTTCTAAATCTTGCAAGTTCTCTGCTCCCTTTTTCACAGACATAGTTAAAAAATAAAATATAAAAGAACTTGGCCCAGTCTTATTGCCGCAGCAAATCACTACTTGTATTGACTGTGACATGAAATCCAGCCTCTAATAACTTATAAATAATTTATTGGCTTGCAGAATATTTCCAGACAAGCCTGATCATGACATGAAACAGGGGCTATGAAGACAGACAACGTAGAGATTTCTGTATCTGATTGACATTCAAATCTGAATGCACTGGTTTGAAAACATGCAAACAGGGAAGCCAGAGTGAAAGCTAATGGGATGAAATGGCTAATGTACTGGACCAGAATTCTTATCTCCACTCAGCCCAGAAGCAAACTGGATGGTCTTTGGGCTCAGTCTCTCCTACTTACTTTGGGCTCAGTCTCTCAGTCTATCCTACTTCCTAGGATTGCTGTGAGGCTAAAAATGGGTGGGGGGAGACCTTCGTACACCACCCTGATGTCCTCAGAAGACAAAGAGGATAAAAATATAAGTTATAAATAAGATTTTGTCTTGATTAACAACCATAACAGCCTTGATTTGGACATAACTTAGGTAAGTCTCCACTTCTAATGGTCTGTCTCCAATGATAATGGGATTTTAAAAAAACCCAAATAATTAAAAAAAATTAAAGAAAACTTTTATAAAATGATGTATCGGTGGTATTTGTCTCCAGATAAATTAGCAAAAATGAGTAAAGGTATGTCAAACAAATGCTGGAAATGTGAGCAACATGAAGGAACATTTCATCACCTTTGGTGGACTTGTCTTAAAGAAAAAAATTCTGGTCACAAATTCATGATAATACAGAAAATTTTGAAAATCAATATACAATTTAAACCAGAAGCCTTTTTGTTGGGACTAATGGACAGAGAGTTGGAAAATAGTTAGCAGAGATGGCTGAACTTACAGCTCTGATCAGAGATAAAACATTGTCTGCTTTTATAGTAAAGTGGAAACCTCTTAAGGACTTTCTGCACGAGACAAAAAAAATAAACTGATGATCTGAGAGTTTGATTTTTAAGAAGATAAATTTGGGAAAACGAAATAGAAGGGGGGCAGATCCATATATAAGTTAGAGTTAAAGAATTGGGAAGGAAAGTCAGAGTATTGAAAAGGTAAATTTTGGAGGTATCATATTCATAACTACAAGCAGGGGTCATGTCGTAGAAAAAGAGCTGGAAGAACTCATTAGCATATGCCATGCTCCCTGCCATCACCAGAAATGTGTCATCAGCATAATTGATTTGCATATGCCACACCCCTGACATCACCTATCCTGGCTGCTTTGGACCTAATCCTGGCCATTCAGGGCTGAAAATGAGCCCAAAATGGCAAAAAGAGGCTGAAAATGGCCGAAAAGGGGCCCAAAATGGTCAGGATCGGGCCGCTGCTGAACAGGAGAGTGATCCACCACCCGTCAGAGGCATGATCTGGGCCGTTTTGGCCCCAATCCAGGACGAAACAGGCCCAAAATGGCCGAGAGTCAGGTGGGCAGGGCACACCTGATAGATATGATATGATAGGTGTTGTAGATATGATAGGTGTTGTTGAGAAGATATGATAGGTGTTGTAGAGAAAAATGGAAAATGGAAATATGTATTATTTTTCTTCATTCTTTTTAATTTTTGTTCTCTTTTATTCTCTCCTTTTTATTTCTTTTTCTTTTCTTTCTCTTTCCTCTTTCCTCTTTATTGGGATTTTAAACTTATCAATAAAATAAAAAGTATTCATTTAAAAAAAAAACCCTCCAGCAGGCAAATGATTCTACAGGGTTGCTGCTGGCTAACAACCAAGCTACACTCCTTTAATAAGTGCCCTAGATGTCCAGAGGTGGCATCCAGATCTATTGCGAGGGGTCAGGAAGGTCTCAACTCATTTCTTTCCCTATTATGGATGAAGCAGCAGGAAAGGTTTAATCTCCAAACGGCTGGCTGCAAGTGACTTTCTATTATATAGCTCGAAACGGTCTCTGTACCTGGCAGGAGCTAGGGTAATGACCGAGTATCTGACTTCGATCTGGTTCCTCCTCCGCCTAACAAGAGCCTGCGACGGGAGATCTACAGCCTCATTTCGATGAGTAGCGTTTTCCTGTCAGATTTCCCAGACAGTCTATCAATAAACAGCCAATGACACAGCTTGGAAAGCAGGCAGAAAATTGGTATTTGACTAAATACAAGAGAAGGTTCCATTTTTGAAAGCCAATTTGCTCATTCCAGAAAGGAGAGAGGAGAGGAGGAAAGTCACATGGGACAAGTGAAGTGCTTGGTTTGACGATAACACGATGCAAACATCTTGCTGAAGCTAAGCAGGCCTGCTGGAGCCCCACAGATGAGAGGTCTCTTGGGAACCCACCCCCATAAGTCACCTTGAAGTAAGGCAATAATATAAGTGAGGTTAAGAACAATAATGGCAGATCATTCTTGCTTCTCAGCCACTTCAATTATGGGTGAGGGCAGGGCTTTTTTTCAGCTGGAACACGGTGGAATGGAGTTCTGGCACCTCTTGAAAATGGTCACATGGCTGGTGGCCCCGCCCCCTGATCTCCAGACAGAGGGGAGTTTCCATTGCCCTCCGCACTGTCTGGAGATCAGGGCCACCGGTCATGTGACCATTTTTGCCAAGGGCGATTTAAACTTTAAAAAACTCCCCCCTTGTTCCAGCTGACCCAAAGTGATACGATTGTGCGGTCTTGAGTTCCTTCACTGAGTTCCACCACCTCTTTTCCAAGAAAAAAAGCCCTGGGTGAGAGACTGAATATTCTTTTTTTAATTATTATTTTCAAAACAAAGAGGGGTATAAAAGAAGGGGGAATAACAGAGTCAGAGGGACATTAAGATTTTGCACTACAAGAGTTGTTATAATAAAATACAGAGTACACAGAACATACCTTAATCAGAGACTGAATATTCTTCCATGCAAAAAAAGACCACTACCATTCATAATTTGGCAGACTGGTTAAACTCATTATATTGCTCGGAACTACAGCTCTATGGAAAGGTGCAGGGATTGCCCCAAACTATAATTCCCCAGAAGACATGACCATTAAAATTTGCACAATGGCATTTTTATTCATTGTACATCCTGCCTTGCCAATTTAAATGTTCATAAAGATTCACTGTAAGAGCTTATAACGACGATTTCTTAAATCCTTTAAAATACAAAATATAAAACTCATCACAAACTTTAAAAACATTAATAAAGAACTATAAGAACCAGTAGGGAAAATCCCTAAAATTAATTAGGACAGGCACAAGAGAACAAAATATCTCTTATTGGGCTCCCAAACAAAACTATGTAGGTGCAGGCTTATTTCCTTGAAGGAAGTGTTCCAAAACTGGGGAACCACAACCAAGAAGGCCCTGCTACCTGTCACTACCTGCATAATTTCTGTAGGCTAGGACATCCAGATCAGAGCCTCCATCTGAAGGTGATCTCAATAACTAGCAAGCTTGTCCAGAAGACCTGGCCAAGCCTTCTCCTAGTTGTGCTAATTTTTCAATAAGCAGTTTTTGGAATTTTTTGTAAATATTAGCATGGTAGAAGTGGAGAGGGACTGGCCACAATTCAAGCCATTGCAGCATTATATGAATTTTAGAACTGAAAGTCTTCAAAAATATCTTTTAGGAGATACTTGGAAATCTGTATCCTATGCAGCAGCAAAATTTTGCACATTAGAAATTAGGAAGCGGAAATGCCTAACTGAGAGAACTCTGAATTAGCGCTCTTTTTTAAAAAGTTCTTAGGTGCACAGTCTAATTTTTATGACTTTTAAATGATTTTTAAATGTGTTTTAAATTTCAATTTCCTGTTGCTATTTTTAATGCTGGTTTCTTGACTGTAATTGACTGTAAACTGAATTGATTGATTGGCCAGTGTGACACTCTCCCCTCTGGGTTGGCAGTGCCCCTGGGTTTGGGGTCAGCCATTGTCCCTTTAATTGCAGTCCCTGCCTTCTCCAGGTACTCTGTCTCTTCCTCGTCTCTCCACACTTATCTGACTCCTTACTCTCCACCCCACTTGTAGGGGGGGGGGACTCCCCTTTTATCCCTTCACCAATCCCAGCCTCCATCTCCTAGCCCTGCCCAGCTGCTGCCTGGGCTACCTTAGGCAGCCACACCTGTGGCTGCTCTGCTGCTGGCTCTTCCAGGCTACTCCCCACCCCTTCTAGCCTGCCTGTTGGTTTGCTCTGTAGCTGCACCTCTCCTGCCAGCCTCTGGGTGGTAGTGTGGCCTAATGCCTCCTTTACTGCCTTTGGCCTGCTGCTTGAGTTGGCGCTGGCTGGCTGCCTCTGTCTCTTCTCCCCTTTGCTGGGCTGTTGTTCTTCCCCTGGGCTGAGGGAAAAGGCTGCCCTGGAGCCCTGACTGGGTAACTGGCACTCATTAGGACCCAGGAGGCGTCACCTAGCCTGCCTCCTGTTGTTGAGGCTTTGCCTAAGCTTCTTGCACCTGGGGCTTCTTTGGCATTCTTGGCCCTTGTTGGTGTCTCTGACGTCTGTCCTCTCCTGGCTGGGTGAGTGTTATGGGTGGTAGGGCTGGACTGGGAGGCTGCAAGCCTAGTTTCTGGGGTGGGTGTCCCTGGGGTGTTCCCTAAGTCCGGCCCCAGCACCGGAGAGCCAGAAATCACGCAGTCATCAAACTGGGCCTTTGTTTCAGCTTGTATCAGCACATATTGTAGGGAATCAGATAAGTCCTCGTAGCTCATTAGAGATCTGGATATGCCTTGAGGCAAAGAGGAGGAGCAACTTAAACTGGGATTGAAGCAACAAGTTTATGAGGTCCTGCTGCTAAAGCCCAGTTTTCATGGTGAGGTTTATGGAATCCGCAGTCCGCAATCATGTAGCAGTTTGGTCTAAGTTTGAGGGGGTTTTCTCTTCTCCCTTTGCTAACCCCATTTTATTTTCTCACTTTAATTTTGCTTTAAAAAAGGTTTTTAAGAATGCAAGTTTAAATACATGGTACAATAAAGTGTGGGAATATATAGCAATGGAAAAAATAACAAATATCATACAACAGATTATGTCAGAATGATAAATTTTACAGAAAAATGGCATCCTTTCTTAGACTATCTTGCCACTAACAATATACAAGGTGCAACAACTTTATATCAGAAATGTTTGAAATTAGAACTTGTATGCAATAGAACTATATTGTATGGATCTATATCACTTTTTAAGCTTTGAATACTCTAGTCTCACAATGATAAAGAAGTATGTACACTTAAGGAAAGAAAAATGTCACAATAATGTAATACTTATGCTGTTCCGGTATAATAATGTTAGTCACATGCATTGTTAAATTATGCTTTGTTATTGTACATATGTTTATTAGATTGCTGAGAATAAAAATTTATTTTTTTAAAAAAAGAATGCCAGTTAGTTCTATGGACTTTGGTAACCACAGTTAACACTCTCCCAAAAACTCATTATCTGATGCTTATCATGTGAGTTATTTTTCCCTGAGTTGATTCTAACTACGTGAGCAACAGAATTAAATGTAGCTGTTTGGAACTGGCAAACAGCATATGGTTCTATATAGCTTCTGATAATGAATATTTCAATATAATTGTATTTGTTCTAGTAAGTTGTTTATAACATGCATGCTTTTGGAAATAGCAACAGAATACAAATTTGTTCACAGTACACACACACAAAAAGGTGATAGCCGCCACACAGCGACGTTTGAAATGTCACTGGGAGGAGGGTGCATTATATATTGCAGAGGAACTGGATTCCCACACCCAGCAACGGGTGAACTTGGAGGTCAGGCACTTTCAAACATCACAGTCTTGCAGCAGCTACAGAAGAGATGTGACTTGAATAAGGGGGTATACACTGGGACAAGTACTGCTAATAAAGAGGCTGAAAGGATACCTCCCATGTTCTTGGAGCCCACCTCCCCTGCAAGAAAGACAGTATGAGTGAGTAAGAAATGCGAGTTACTTTCTCCTCTGGATTTAAGTAAAATAAAAAAAAGATGTTGCGCTGGAAGAATCCCTTGGCAAAAATAAATAAATAAAAAATGGGCACTGCTAGTGGAAAGAAGAAAAGAATTCATACCATCTTGCCTAACTACAGAAAGATACCTTTCAACCAGTTTTCCAGCAGAGCAGGGTCTGCAGTTCAGTGATAAGGTCATTCAGAACACCCCCTACCCTTTACCTGCTCTCAGGAAATGCCTTCATTTCCCCAGGATGAAACGGATATATGCTCCCCTCCCCAAAAGGAGCTACTGTTTTATCTTGCCCTTTCAGCTTCCCGGATGGCCACCCTTTTCCTCGCTCCTATTAGTGGCTGCCGGAAACCCAGCTCTGCTGCTAGAAGTCTGACCTTGCAAGCGAACCCAGCAATTACACGCCCTGCGGTTTAAAAATAAATAAATAATCCTGTTTCTTTTCATGGGCAGGGCGGAGGAAAGTTCCTCACTTTTCTACGTTGGCTTGATCCTTCCCTGAACAGCATGTGCCGTTCCAATATTGTCATCTTCCCCCTTGCGAGATGGGAAAAGGAATATACACAGCAGTGCTGGAAGAGCAACTGAGACAGCAAACTGGAAAGATGCTGGTTCAAATCTTACCGCATAGATATCAGCTCGCTCACAACTGACTTCAGGCAACCTGCTCTCCTTCAGCATCAAAACCCCCTACCTCTCCATTCGCTAACTAAAGGGCAGAACTGCCATTCTGAGATTTTTTCCCCCTGACTTTTTTTTAACAAACACAACACAGCCACGGGAGCTGCAATTTAAAGAGGGAAACCAATACAGAGGGAGAGAGGCTCTTGTGTTGTTTTTCTGCAAAAACTGCCAAACCCCCTCCTTGTTGCTTTTAACAACATGGGGGGATACATGTGCTTCTGTGCTCAGAGATGGTAATTTTTGGCAAGAAAAGGATGAAACAAAAAAAAGTTATATAGCCCATTGCACTTATTTAAGTTGTACTTCTTCTTAAGTTGTACACCCTCTGTATTTAAAAACATAACCACGCATCTACATAGTTTTGGCCCAATACAAGGATATTTCTAAGCTGGAATTGGCTGGAGTATTTTCCTGATTGCTAAAGACTATTTGAAAAACGGGACTGTTGCTCATGAGGTCTATGTACTAGCCTCGAAAGCAGGTTTTGCAAT
Source organism: Eublepharis macularius (assembly GCF_028583425.1). Taxonomy (NCBI): domain Eukaryota; kingdom Metazoa; phylum Chordata; class Lepidosauria; order Squamata; family Eublepharidae; genus Eublepharis; species Eublepharis macularius. Next base: position 68,878,270 of record NC_072802.1, on the reverse strand, counting down.
TTTTTGTATTGTTTTAAAACATGCAAAACCTGTTTGACCAGAGGCAGCAGCGGAGCCAAAGCACCACCACTCTCAAACCACTTTCAGTTCTCTTAAAAACTGCCGCCTGTCTCTCAACTCACACACACTACGGGACATGTCACACAGCTCTTCCTGCACAGGAGCAAGGGGTTTAATGCTTGAGCAGAATCTCACCATGCGCCCAAATCTTCCAAGTGACTCACAAAATACTGAAAGAAACATTTAAGCCTTTCAAGGGTTTCTTCCAAGTCTCACCCCACTCCACTGCACAAGCATCCAGCGCGTGCGTTGTGCACGCACACGCACACGCACACACACACACACAGTGAGCTCATACACTGACAAAAGTGTTGCATTTACTGGTTAACTGTTGTTCCTTTAGAGTCTTTTTTGCAGGCGCACATTTGGCCTGCTCAGTCCCCATCTGGGACTGTACAGATGACTCAAAGATTAACCTTTCCTAAGTAGAAGAAAGGGGTGGAGGTAGGTAAGTGTATATATTTAGGGCACTTCTGTGCTGTTTTTCTCCCCCAAAGGGATCCAAGGGTGACAGAGAAGGGAAGGGAGCAGAAAATATTCACCTTCATGTTCTATTTCTTTTTACCATTTCCCCCCCTGTAAGAAACAACTCAGCTTTTTATAAACTCCCATGCCAAAAGTACAAAGGCTTAGTTCTCTCTGCACAAACTTCATCCAGCTTTATATTAAAATACATAAAAATGAGGCTGTACAGCTAGCCAGCTATAACAACATCCTTCGATGTTACTCCATCTGTGATGACTCCCAGGGTGTCCCGGCTGCTGGCTTTAACATTCGGGAATGGGTGTTCCACTGTGACGCCATAATGGATGGGCAAGCGATCTCCTATTCTAAATTCTCCCCATGGTTTAAAATGTTCAAGAAGGACCATGTTAGAGTGCCCTATTTGGTCAACATCCTTCCTCACAACCTCAGAACAGCCCTTAGCTCAATCTGGTTCCAAACTATGCCCACAGCATTGCTAGCTGGGCGCTATGCCAAAACACCTCAAGCCCTCCGCTACTGTATTTGTGGTGCTCACGTTGTGGAGGATTTACCACATTACCGACTATCCTGCCCACTTTATGCAGAGCCAAGGAATAAATTCCTAGAAGAGTTTTTAATCGGTTTAAACTCCTCTTCAGACTCTGAGAAGTTGTTTTTCCTCCTGTCTGGCACTGCTGCATTTGTCTCTTATAGAGTCTCTCTGTTTGCCTTAGCAGCCAAGAAAATCCGGGCTAGAGTTGTGTCCAGAGACAGCAATGGTTTTATCTGACTGGAATTTTCTGCCTAGATCATTTTAATTTTTTTAATATTTGTACATTTGTTTACATGCTAGAGTGTTTTATATGTTATATCTGTATGATTGCGATGGCCTTTGGCCACAAACAATAAATTTATCATTCATTCATTATATTAAAATATGCTCTGGAGCTTTATCATAAAGGAACCAAGTGGTAAAAGGAAGCTGTGGCCACCAATTTCACTGTACTGGGAGCACCAAAATATCATCAAAGACAACACCAGAGAGTTTTCAGGTTTCTGCATCTCACCTCTTCTAGATTAAGATCCTCATCCTTCAAAAAAAAAATCTTGGAGACAGAGAGCTGCTGTAGCACAGTGGCTGTGAATCAGCACTCTGCTGGTTCGAATCCCACTACTGCCATGAGCTCAGTAGGTGGCCTTGGGGAAGCCCCTCCTCTCAGCCTCAGCTCCCCAATTGTATTGTGGGGATAACAACAATAACTTGTTCACTGCTCTGGGTGGGGCACTAATCTGTCTAGAAGAGCAGTTGTTATATTATTATTATGTTATGTTATTATTATGTTATATTATGTTATATTATGTTATTATGTTATATTATTATTATTATTATTATTATTATTATTAGAATTATTTGAAACACAATCAACAATAAGCAGAGGTCACGTTATTATTGATTGGCCTTGCTAAGCTGATACAAGTTTCCACCGGAGACCTAAGTATCAACCAGATATCAGCGTAATATGCACGCTGTTCCAAGTAGCGCCATCTTTTGCAGTTCTATAGATGTTATGTCAGAAAGCTGCAGTTTTTCCATATGAATTGCAAAGTTTTTCGAGATGGTTCCAAGTGCCCTGATGACAATGGGGACTTCTGTTGCATTCTTCTTCCATAGTCGGGTGGTTTCTATTGCCAGATCTCTAAATTTAATCATTTTTTCTTGTTCTTTTTCTTCTACTCTGGCATCCCCAGGCATTGCAAAGTCGATTATCCAGACTTTTCGATTTTCCATGACTGTTATGTCTGGTGTATTATGTTCAAGGTGCCGAACAGTTTGAACCCTGAAATCCCACAAGATCTTGACTCGTTCATTTTCCAGCACCTTTTCCACCTATCATCATCATCATCATCATCAAAAGCAGATGCCTAGGAGCATGGCAGGGACAGCTGGCCAACCCAACAGAGTAATGCAGTTCTACCCTCTAGAAAAGTTATTCATAAATCTTGAAAATGCAGGGACTGTACAGAGTGCATCACAGATTCCAATTCCCTTGGAAAAGTAATTGTTAACACAACAAAATATTACTTGACTCTCCTCTCCCCTCTGATTAAAAAAAGTTCTATTTTGCATGATGACGAAGAGAGGTAGAGCTATTCAGAGCAGCTGGTGCAGAACTGGACATGCATATTCCATTTTAATTTTTGCATAAACAAACAATTTGGAAACGCAAAAGGGAAGAAGGCACAGTGAATATTTTGAGATCTCCGGAGGGAAACATAATCCAAATATAGAAACTGGAGATGCAAATGACAACGCCTGGAGCAATGCTAACCTAAAGTCAGGGTGGGGATCCACAGGCAAATTGAGTTGATTTGAGGATATGAAGGCCCCTTCCACAATCCATGCAGAATGAGGTCATAGTGAGGCAGCGCAGCAATCAGGTGAGAAAGGCCCCATATATGTGGCTGGGGTATGTGCACACATACTATAGCTGCATGGAGGGATAGCACACCATGGAAAGTGGCTTCCGTATATGAATCTGGATTGCCAACCCCAGTTTAGGAAATTCCTGGAGATTTGAAGGTGGTGCCAGGAGATGATGGAGTATGAGAAGAGGATGGAGCTCATCAGGAATGTGATACCATAGACTCTCCCCTCTGAAGTGGCCATTTCCTCTAAGGGGACTGATCTCTGTTGTCTGGTAATCAGTTGTAATCCCAACAGAATACCATGCCACACCAGGAGGCTAAACAGCAAACCAGAAAGGCTCCTCCGGATGCAACTGAGCTTGCAACCAAATAAACAACCAACCGGAGGTAGAACAAATATTCCTACACATTCATAAATTATTTACAAATACATTTTTCTGCAAAGTACAAATATGCTAAAGTGCTTAACTATAAATATGATAATAAATAAGATATATTCAAGAACAATCCTAACATCTACTATATCTAGCAATCAATATTAATCAACCAATATGAATATAATACAATAAATAACATTCATTAAATATCCACAATGGGATATCCCAATCATTGGCATATCAATAGCATCAATGCTTATACTTATCTTTTCTATTTCTTCATTGTGCAAGAGGAATACTGGTCCTCTCCATTTAGAAATATTCTTCACCAGTTGGACATTTGTATGAGTTGGGAGTCTCTACAAAGATCTTATGGATATTTAATTAATGTTATTTATTGTATTATATTCATATTGGTTGATTAATACTGATTGCTTGATATAGTAGACAGTGGATATTAGGATTATTCTCCTTGAATATATATTATTATTATTATATTATTATTATTATCATCATCATCATATTTAGGGTTGAGCACTTTAGTGCATTTGCACTTTGCAGAAAATATATTTGCACACCTGGAGGCTGGGAGCCCTACTCAAGAGGTTTCCTCCCAGAGTCTAAAGCATCGAGAAACGGAGGAGAATGAAGTCAGGCAACCATGAAAATGAAGTCTGGTCAACACATGCTGCAAAACAGGGTGAGAATGGGTGGCAGAACAGGCTGCACCACTTCAGACTTCAAGAGATGAGCCAGAGTTTAATATCTACATGAAATCACTGCGAGAGGTCATCTGGCACCAGCATGCAGCTCTCTCTGTCCTCTTTCCATCTCACTGTTACTTGTCTTGGGCTAAACGTGGAAAAGAAGGCTATAAAAGTTTAATAACTAAATTCAGGTGGGGTTGTATATTAGCCAGATGATGGCTAATAAACAGAAGCTGAATCCAGATAAGACTAAGGGCCAAACTACAAGTGACGGATGACACAGGTTGGACACTTGTCAGCTTCCCTCAAGTTTTGATGGGAAATGTGGGAAGCTTGGTGGAATGTTGGACAAGTGACAGTTGAAAAGTCCATTGGACAGCAGTTGGAGAGCCAAGCTGTAAGACCAGGATGCCTACATCTCCCATCAAAACTTGAGGGAAGCTGACAAGTGCCAAACCTGTGTCATTCATCACTTGTAGCTTGGCCCTTAGGCACTGTTGGTTGAAGAGGTTGCCCATTATGGAAATGAACATCCTTCTCGGGATGGGGTAGCACTCTTCTTGAAAACAGCAGGTTTGCCGCTTGGGGGCGCTCTTAGATCCACATTTATAGACAGCTCACAGTGCCTTTAACCAGCTTACACCTGGCTGCAACCTTTCCTCGAGAAGCATGACCTCGCTGCCGGAAACCACACCCTTGTCACCTCCAGGCTTGGCTGGTGTAATGTGCTTTACATGGGGCTGCCAGTGAAGAGGCAAAACCGAACTATTCAAAAAGGCTTTTTATTCAAATGGGAGGGCTATATTGTAGGGAAGATGCTTCGCTAATGAGTGAGGGACCACAGACTTCATCACTATATTGCCTTACATATTATCTGCTGCTTTAAATATGTATTCCTATGTACTACCAGTGCTCCACGTTGTCTAATGTCAGTCCTAGAATTGATGATGTTCTGCTTCGGTATTTTTTCTACTCTGTATTGGATTCTTGCTAATACTATGTCTTTTAAACTTGTATCTATTTACCCTAGGGCATTGTTTATGGAAATGTCCTTGATACCGTATTAAAATGTACTTGATACTGATTGTACTAATCTCATACTGTGTAATCCGCCTTGATTCTCAGTGAGAAAGGCGGACTATAAATGACATAAATGAAATGAAAATAAATAAATACACGTTGAACCGTCTGCAATGAGTGCCTGTCCCAATCCAAGAAGCTGATTTTGACCGATAAAGACCTACAAGCTAGGTGAAGGGGTGGGTATTTCAAGGACCCCCATACAGTCCTGCCCTGACTCTGCATTCTTTATCCCAACCCCCCCTTTATGAGTCCCCCATCTTCTGAGGAAAATGGCTGTGAACTTTAGGGCCTTTCCAGGAGCGGTCCTCCACCTCTGAAATGCTCTTTCCCCTTCCCTGCACCTGCTATCTTCACTGGGCTTTTTTGGGGGGGGCAAGACCTTTTAAAAAAGAAATTCAATTGGGTTAAAGTGACTGATTTTTACTTTTCTCCCTTGGTTGCTCATATGTCCACATGGACAGGAGGAGCCACGGCTCCGTGCAGTGCATCTGCTTGATATCAGAAGGTCCTGGGTTCAATTCTTAGCGTCTTCAGTTAATGGTAACAAGTGATATGAAAGGCCTATGATCCTGCTGCCTTTCTAAGTAGACAATACTGATCTTGATGGACCAAAAGATCTGTGTGGTCTTGAGGGTGGTTTTTTTTAAGGTTTAATTATCACTGCTGTGTTGTGGTTGTCTTCAAGCGGATCCATGGTCTGAGGTAAATTTCTACCCCAGCTGGATTTTTTTTGGGGGGTGGGGCACAGAATGTATAAAGAAGTGGCTCTACAACTTTTCCCTCTTAGGACAATCTCACCTGCACCTTAAAATCAGTGCAAAATCAGTCAGCACATAAAATCAGTGCGATCCTAAGCAGTTACTCCAGTCTAAGCCTACTGAAATCAATGGGCTTAAACTGGAGTAACTATGCTTAGGATTGTACTGAATGTCCCTCAAGTACAGTCACTTGCTCTTTCGGTATACAAAAAAGCTAATGGGGTACAAAACAACTCTGAAATATAGAGATTTTGATTAGGGTTTGCCAGGTCCAGGTAGGGAAATTCCTGGAGATTTTGGGGGTGGAGCCTGGAGACGGTGGGGTTTGGGGAGGGGCCTCAGAATGGTATAATGCCATAGAGTCCACCCTCCAAAGCAGCCATTTTCTCCAGGGGAACTGATCTCTGTCACCTGGAAATCAGTTGTAATTCCAGGAGATCTCCAGCCACCACCTGAAAGCTGGCAACCCTACTTTTGACCACTGGGGTGTTTGTTTACCCCAGCTAATTAAATGTGATTGTGGTAAAAAAAAAATCTTATGGGGTCTCCCCTCTCCCCGAAAACACCACTGTCCCTCTAATATTCTGGAGAACATTTACCTCACCACAGAGAAATATGTTCCTGGTGTAGAAAAACACCCCAGCCCAGACTAACACCAACCTTTCACCACTTTTACTGTTGTTATTAATGTAGTTATTTTGTGAATGTGTGTTTTCAGGCTTGAGGTTCTTGGATACTGTAAAAAACAAATGACTTCTGCCAGCACAACTTCGTTTACATTGTGGGTCATTTTTTTTACCCACGATACATTGGAATTTGACTAGGGGCAGAAGTATACCTCAGAATACAATTAGTGTACGTTTTTTCAGAGAGTTGCCAATTTTTTTCTTAATAATGTGGGAGATTGTATTTGATTAGTGCTAATACTGGATTTCACTTTGCCACTGGTCTTTTACTGTTGACAACTGCCGTAAGTGTTCTGGTGGAGAGAGTATACACAAGTTTAAGGTAAATAAAATAATAGTTTTGATTGCTTTCCCACACAGAACATGATCAAGCATACTTTTATCCTGCCCTTCCTCCAAGAAGTTCAGGAAATACATAGTTCTCCAATCCTTTATTTTATTCTCTCAAATACCCTTCAAGGTAGGCTGGGCTAAGAAAGTGACCAGGTCATAGGGTTGCCAGCCTCCAGGTAGTGGCTGGAGATCTCCTGGAATTACAACTGGTCTCCAGGCCACAGAGATCAGTTAACCTGGAGAAAATGGCTACTTGGGGGGGGTGTGTGTGGACTCTATGAAATTATGCCATGCCAAGGTCCTTTCCCTCCCCAAACCCACTTTCTCCAGGTTTCTCCAGGTTTTACCCCCTAGATCTCCAGGAATTTCCCAGCTTGGAGCTGGCAACCCTACCAGATCACCTGGTAAGCTTCATGGCAAACCAGCAAGGATTTGAATGAGTCTTCCTGGTCGTACTCTGATACTCCAGCTCTCACAAGGAATTTTCTGAAAGCAGAAATGCTAGCATAGCAAAGCAGCAAGATGGTACATATCCTACTTCCTGGATGTACTAAAGTTTGGGGTAGATTTTTTTTCCTTCTGAGAGAAGCATTTAAAATATCCAGTTTCCTCATCTCACAGTTTGTTCTACCACCCCATTTGGCTTTATGTGCAGACCAAACTGCAACCTGCAAAAGTTCCTAGTCCACAAGCATCTATACCGGCTAGCCTTCAAACACAGACTTGATTGTAAGTCTGAAGGTGTGGAAGGAGAACCTTCCTTTCTGTAAAGGTTCACTACCTGCTCACCAGGAAGGCAATTCTAACTCACCACAGGTGACCAAATGAACAGCTATGTACAATCCTGGGCTCTGCAGGGACTGAATGAAGGCTTTGTTAAAGAAGCGAGTCAAAGGAGAACAGTATTGATAGCAGCAAAGGATGCAGATAACCCAGCACAACAAAGCAAAGACAGCATTTCCCCCCCATGGCCCCAAGATGCACAGGGAGAAAGCTAGGCAGACAATTCAAGCCTATAAGGGAGGCTCCCTCCCTCAACCCACAGCCATAGCGACTGCTGTTCAGAAGAATTATGTCAAGTGGCTCTTATAACTACTAGCGCATCTCTGCAAGGCCAGAACAATTCCCTACAGCCACTTCACCAATTCATTAGAACTAAAGCCAAACATGGAGGGGAGATAACACAGCAGTTTCATATCTTAGAGCACCCAGCCTCCAAACTTTTAACACTGTCATTGTTAGGGGGTGTCTTTTCATGGACTAGTTTTTTCCTCATATTTCCCTGCTCACCAAAAGGCAGGAAGGTCTCTAGGAGAAGAGTTTTTTCGTGGAGGAAAGGGTGCTTTCAGGGTGTTTTCCATGAACTCTCTCTAGTTACACATCAAGGAGGAGGGAAACAAGCAGGCAGCGTTGATTTCATTTACTTTCACAAGCTATCAAGACAGCATCAGCCCCCCCCCCAAAGCCAACAGCAGGCACCTGCCAAGGCTGTTTCCTGTGATCCAGCTCCAAAATGCCTCTGTTCCTGCTCCCCCCACACACACACCTTGCATCACACATGTACGGAGACTGAATGCTGGCCTACACCATCCTAACTGGGAGGCTGCCAGGGAAACTTTGCCAACCACCAAAGGCCATTAAGCAAGCAAGCTCAAGATGGATGTGCCCCTCTTCACAAGACACAACACAATGTGTTGGATGCAACAACTCCCCTTTCCTTTCAAGTCAGGGCCAATTCACACATTATGCATGACTTTGGCTCAGATATTTACACAGAGCTCAATGCTGGGAACACAATTCCCAGGAGCATGGGGTCCCAATTCAGACAGTATGTAGGGCAAAGGGCTCAAGCCTTCTCTTCTGAAGTGTTTTCCCAACCTGAAATGGTCCCAGAAAGCAGTTTGCCACATTGGAGAAATCTAACTGCAGCCATCAGTACAGGTACATTTCCCCAGTGGGACAAGCAGTGACTCCTCGGGGCTGTTTCAGGTCAGGAAAATGGTGCAGGGGCAAGACTTACGTGTCTTCCCTCCAATTCAGTCTCAATTTGAATTGGACCTGTGCACAGGTGATGATCAAGTTCCCAGCACAGAACTCCCAGAATACGTCTGCTGAAAGGTGGCCTTTGTAATGTGTGAACTGGCCTCGCAGCAAGGCTCCTCAATTAGCAGAATGATGGTACTAATTGGATCTAGCCCAGTGGCATTCCCAAATGCCAGGTTATTGCAGTAGCCATTTCAAAACTAAACCCCGTCACATCTTATCTCGCAATACGGGCACCGCCGATGAAAACCCCCACTGCATATCTTGCTTCAGTTTGAATCTATCACTTACCTAAAGGCAAACCAGTCAAATTTTGCCTAAAGCAAAGTTTTGAGATTCCTGCTCAGGTGAAACATCCAAGAATTCTGCAGGATGCCAAAAACGCTTCTTGAAGAACCACTGAATCAAGTTCTGATTTTATGTTTCTAAACACAGAGTGCCATTCCTTTTCTTCTAAAAGCCTTCAGTGCAAGTTAAAACCCATTACAGCCAGCACCAACTACTCCACTTCACCTTACTACACATCCTGCAGTGTTCCATTCTAAGACCCACAACCGGCAGAGCCGAGTCTTTCTACTGTGGCCTCAAACACCTTTTTCTCCTCCCCTCCCCCACTTTTGTTTTTTGATAAACAATCTGACATGATTCAGGAGAACTTGGAAGCTTGCTCACTGTTATGTATTGGGCTGAGTTAGGCCGGACAAGGCCTCTACTGTCTCATATTAAAAATTATGCATTGTGTTGAGCTTCAGTACTTATCAAGGTTCCTAACACACTTCATTCCCATTGGTTACATTGACTGCACTTAACTCTCATTGGGTACATTCACAAGCACATTCATTGGTTACTTTCCAGGGGCAGCAGCCGATCGGTCCTCAAATAAAGACCAATCGGTGGCCTGCCTGCACAATAAATTGTATATAGTTTATGCAAATGATGGTGTTCTAAAGTACACGTTCTTATTGGTTGCTGGCTATTATTGGGGTGGGGTTTCTGTATATATATTGAGGGCTTCTGTTCAGTCTGTGTTGTAGTAGTGTATAGAGTAGAGTAGTGTCTGCTGTTGTCTGCTCTGGCTTGCAATAAAGAACTTGTTTGGCTGAAATCACTCTGGGCTGCAATCGTCCTGAGCTCCAGGCTCAGTATACAATACTTACCATTTTGTGATATTTTGGTGTTCCCAATAAAAAGTATCACGTTACTTTTGTTTTTCAAGTTTTTCAATGTACTAACGCGGATATTCACAATCCTCACCAACTCTGGGGACTAGTTAAATTCTCAGGGGATTCTGCACCTCTCTCTAATGCAGGAATTACAAATTTAGGTCAGGGTAAAAACCAACAGCCCCGTCTCTTCCCTGTAAAACTCAGTAATGCATAAAAATGGCAAGACATTATCGCATTCAATACTCTACCACAATCCCACTTCATTGGCTGCTGGCTGCTGCCTATTGGAATGGGGAAAATGGCAATGCGGTGACATCCCAGGATGTGTTCTGTGTTATAAAATGTTCCTGGGGGAAATCCAGGTTGCTGCTTTCAATGGCAGCTACATGCTAGCTCTTAAGTTAGTCTAGTTCAGGCCTAAGGATGTTTCAGTTAATTTGGATCTAGCAACACTAGGCGATTATTCACCTCAATTTAGGCAGCCTCTGTCTGAGAGAGACGCTGAATTTGCCTCTTGTAACTCACAGTGCGATATCAAATGTAATTAACTTGAAATCCAGGTCAGTCGCATAGCATTAGTAACCTAAGCGTGTCAGCGTGAGTTCTAAAGATGTCAAATCCTCCAGCGCCTTTTTTAGGGAATAAACTGGCAGCTCTGCATGTGTGTGCGTTTGCAAAATACTTTGGGCTGGAAAACACACAACGCTCTGAGACTCACTTAGTACATGGGTCTTGGAGTGAACAGATGGCAGTCTGATAGTCATCGGCCTTTGTGCAGGACTCTGTTGGACTTTGGCCCCCACGGAACCAACTGGCTATATCAGGGAGCTCTCCTGGGTCCTGCAATACCTGAATTGCACGAACAAGATTCGCCCTGTTTCCTGAGACCTGCTTCTTCATCATGCTGCCCCCCTCCGGCTGCCCTCCGTTCCACTCTGACCCCCTTAGGGGAGGAAATCAGCAAGAACCCTTAGAATTCGCTAGCTGCGAACTGTCTACATACACCCTTCCACTGCCTTGGCATCTGGGATGCACAGCTGTCTAAGTCCAGCAGCTTTCCTTCACAGACCGTGATGACGGTAAGAGAAAGCCAAGGCAGAGCCTCCAGAGAGAAATGCAGCAGCCAGTTAGCATTTCCAGAGATGCTGTAAAAACATCAGAAGAAAGGCTCTTGGGGTGATTGGCTCGGGGAGGATTTTGCCCAGATTTCCCCCCCCCCTTCTCCCATCATTCTATTTCCACTCCATCCCCTCCAGGCATGCTGGTTTCTCTGGAGGGTGATGGGGGGAGTGGGAAGCTGTGAAATGACGGCAGGAGTGGAGGAAGGGAGATTTAATAAGGGCCCATGGGTATCCTTAACCCAAGAGCTCACAAATGCCTTCAGCTACTCCGGGGCCTCCCTCACCTCTCCAATGGCCACCTCCTCCCCTGCAGCTGAAGCACTTCCAAGACAGCACAGTGCATTCTGTGCAAAATTCCCCAAAAGGAAGCTGTATGTATGTCTTCTGTCACCCTGGGCAGCGCTTGCACCTACCACCAGCGCCTGATACTGGAGCTGCTACCGCTTGGGCCAAGAACAACGTATTTTGGGCCTGACAAGGCAAAAGGCCAGTCAAGCCAAGAACCATATATATTCATTCATTCGATTTACTTCTCTCTCTCTTTCCCATAAATTCAAGGCAGTTCACCAGCATGCGTGCACGCACAATCCCAGAAAATGCAAGGTTCAGATGATGTTAAAATCTGAGGAAGTGTGAGGATTGGTATGACTAAAGTTAAGGTTTAGTCACAGAATCCAAGCCAGATTTTATGGTGTACCTTATGCACACAAAGACAGATTTCCTGTTCTGCCTTTTTTTAAAAAAAAAAAACCTTAAGGAAGAGCTCTGCAGATATTCCCAGATGAGAAGTCAGAACATGATCAATATCTTGTGGAATATTACCACTGAGAGCTGAAACCCAGACAGAACTGGCAATCTCAGTTGGAGCAGAGGACGTTCATTTACTGCACTGTAGATTTTCTTCCTGTGCGTGTGTATCTGAACTTCTACCATACAGCACTGGTGCAAAGGGAATAGCTTCCAGTATGTGGAGCAATATTAAAAGACAGAACCCAGGGAACCTAAGATACTGCTGTATACAAAGTCAGACCATCAGCTCGTGTAGCTCAGTCTTGCCTATTCTGACGGACAGCTGCTCTCCAGGGCCTCCGGTAGAGAAAGCTCTTTCCAAACACCTATTTCCTGCGATTCTTTAATTGGAGATGATGTGGATGGAACCCGGGGGCTTCTGCATACAAAAGGAGAATGTCTACCCAGACTGCCAACAGTTGTCCAAGGCCTCTGGCGGAAATTTTTTAACTGGAGATGTGGAAGACTGAACACACGTCCTCACATGCAAAGCGTATGCTCTGCCCCTGAGCTGTGGCCGTTCTCCATTCTCCTGTACATTGACAGCCGTATCTGTGGCTCTTAATCATGATAGCTGAAAGGAACCTCCATATTCAGAGGCAATATATATACGAACCAGTTGTTGGGAATGTGGATTGATCGTACCTGATCCTCTTTGTGAGTGTTGCTGGCGGTCCTTCAGGAAACAGAGCGACAGAATATTTGGACCCCAAAGTTCTGCAAGACAGTTCTTCTGTTCTTAAGTTCAGAACTAGAACAGATGTCCAGAGCAATGCTGGCCAGTTTATAAACATAAGGAAGGGGCTTGATGCTGCATAGCTCCAGGGTGCAAAAGTCCTTCCGTCAATTCAACTCTTGCAGACTAAGCTAGAAGGCCCTCAAGTCACATACAGGATAGTGATTTCTCTGTTCCCAGCTGTTCCCAGTAGCTCCCCGTTACTGGCCAAACTGGCTCCTTGCCCTTGCCTCCAGCCCACAGCATTACGAAATCCGTCTCTCTAAAGTGTTTGATCTTTGAGCAGTTGAGTTCCCGAATTCAGAGCTGTCATAAATGCGTGTGAGAAGCTTGGGCACTCACAAATTTCAAAAGGCAAGAGGACGATAAACATGAACTAGCAAGTCATTAATCTGGGCATTTGTTTGACGCTGTAACTTAATTGCACACCATAAAATCGAAAAACCTCTAGAGTAACAGCCCAGTGAGTATTAAAAAAAACTTAGCAGCATATTCAACAATTTTGCACATTAAAAAGGGTGCTACTATCAAAGGCAGTTACTTTGATTTGTACAGGCAATTGCAGATTAGATTCCCCCCTGCCTTTTAAATTAGCAGTGCTAGCATTTTTAAAGGCTGGTTTTTACAGTGGCTCTGTTTTTTTTTATCCCGAAGCATAATATTTAGAATAGTATTTGTTTTTAAATCTCATCGAGTGATTCCGCACACGTTGGATAATGCACTTCCAGTCCTCTTTATAGATCATTTGGAACGGATTTTTTCGTGTGCGGAACAAAAAAATCCACCTCAAACGATTGATAAAGTGCATTGAAAATGCATTATCCAACGTGTGTGGAATCACTCATCATCATATGAGTAATATTTTTTTCCAGAAGCAGATACTGTATAATTGTGATGCAATTTAGTGGCCTTTCTTTCTTGGCTTTTTGCTCACAGGGCATGGTGGGCTCAAGTGTTTCATGTGGAGCTATCCCTGGGGCAAAGGCTTTTGGCATCCATAAGACACAGCTTGAGAAGCTAAAAAGATTTTAGATCCAGGGGAGTTAGCCATGTCAGTCTGTAGTTGCAAAATAGTAAAAGAGTCCAGTAGCACTTTTAAGACTAACCAGCTTTATTGTAGCATAAGCTTCCGAGAACCACAAATCATTTTGAAGTACACCAAGTTGTACAGTACAGGGAAAGTCTGGGCTATATTTAAATATTTGCACTTCAAAAGCCTCTTATCTCTTCAATGCACTCATTGAACTGTGCCAAATTTCAACCCTCTGCAGAATTAATTCATTCAAATCACAGTTGAATGTCAGAAAAGTGAAATATGGTAATTGTTTCTTTCAAACCCCAAGCATGTGACCCTGGCGCAAAGATGCTCACCAACTGTACTAGGATTATCCACATGAAGTGGTAGCATCACAAGTGAGCTGTTCAACTGTATGCATTTCTGAAGAGTTTTCAAGGCCAGAGACCTTCAGAGGTGGTTTGCCATTACCTGCCTCTGCAACTCTGGTCTTCATTGGAGGTCTCCCATCCAAGTACTAGCCAAAGCCGACCCTGCTTAGCTCCTGAGATCTGACGAGACCAGCCTAGCTCCTGGCCCATCCAGGTCAGGGCCCTTACATTGTTCACTAGATGTCTTACGTTGTGCAATTGTATTGTTTTTTATTCTATAATCTGACTTGGATCTCAGCAAGAATTGTGGACTATTAATAAAGGAGGTGAGTAAATAAATCTGCAGATACATAGGCCCTGGACTGATGAGGAGCCTCAGGCTGCAGCCATTGAACTTTAAAAGGCAACACTGAAGCAGTCCTGTGCAGAGGTGATTTGAACTTTAAAAAACTCCCCCCTTGTTCCAGTTGACCCAAAGTGACATCATTGTACAGTCCTGAGTTCCACCACCTCTTTTCCCAGAAAAAAAGCCCTGGTGATGGCTGTCAATACGCTGCAACTGACTCTTATCAGCAGGCATATTTATAAAGACTTCATCATCTAGACTTAGCAAATGGGGAGAGCCTGAAATCAGATTTTCTCTAACACTCAAGATATAGATGATTCTGTATAAAGATCTATGGCCCATCGTATAAAGATCTATGGCCTATCGTATAAAGATCTATGGCTGATGTCTTTGTATTGCCACTTTTTTTTACAGAAATAGATACCATGCATAAATAGTAGTGTGACAAATAGAAATCCAGGTAACAAAGCTTTCCCACCTGCTGAATCTCTGCTCTTGATGCAATGGCTAATGGTGTACAAGCCCAGGCAGGGGGAAAAACAGAGAAGGCTATCAACCGCGGGAGGACAAGCAAGCGGGAATGGATGTGTTGTGTGCAATTATGCATATGCATGTGTGTGCACACACACACACGTGCATGTGCACACACTAGGGTTGCCAACTCCAGCTTGGGAAATTCCTGGAGATTTGGGAGGAAGTGCCTGAAGAGGGGGATCAACAGGAAGGGATATCATGCCAAAGAGTCTATACTCCAAAGCTGCCATTTCCTCTAACAACAACAACTGTGCTTCTATACCACTCTTCTAGACAGCTTAGTGCCTCACCCAGAGCAGGGAACAAGTTAGTGTTGTTTTTATCCCCACAATACAGCTGGGGAACTGGGGCTGAGAGGAGTGGCTGACCCAAGGCCACCTACTGAGTTTGTAGCAGTAGTGGGATTCGAACCAGTAGAGTGCTGATTCACAGCCAAACCATTTAACCACTGTGCTACAGCAGCTCTAGGAGAACTTATCTTTGTTATCTGGAGATAAATTGTAATTGAGGGAGAACTTTTTTTCTCTATAATAAACCTTCTTTCTACAAAGGCATTTTTGGATTCCTTGGTACATTTCTCTGAGATATTTCTCTGACTCTTTTCCCTATGTGCCAGACCATTTGGGGGCTACCTAGCACACACACACAACACTAGGGAGTAAGTGTTGTAGGTTAAGTCACCTTCAAGAGAAAAACAGGCCAAACCTTTTTTTAGGCCTAACTTTTCCAGGACAAAAGCTGACCTAGTTTTGTCTCCTATCAATTAAAAGATGAGAGTTTCAGAAGAGCCTAAGGGGATCAGGCGTCATAAGGCCTGAATTTCAACAGGATTTCGGAGACTTTTTGGAACCTTTAAAGTATCTTGGCTGTGGAAAGTGACTTGCTGATGAGAATTAAACAAAAAAAGACCAAGTAATGACCATGAGTGATTTTTAAAATTCTTCACACTTCTCCAAGTCCTCAAGCTATGAACTGCGGCTACGATATTATATTTTGCTATTATTATCCATCAAATAATTAATACACGCAACAATAGGCCTGATGGAGGTGCAGGTAACTTTCATGGATTTAATTTGATAATTGAAACACCTTGTTGCTATGGTGACGGGTGCTATAAAAAAAATTAAATTAACATCTCCACGCATGCAGTAATGACTCAACCACACGTTCGTGGCCCCCTCCTGTAGCTATGTTGATTTGAGCATCTTGCAAGCCAGAGAGTACACTGGGGGGTAGAATAAGGAAAGGGGGGGGGGCTCCAGTTTACTCAACATCTGCCACGGTCACTGTTCTCCACCCATCCCAAATAACATTGTTTCCATAGTAACTAAAAAACGGAGAAGCATCAGGAATAAAAATAGCCCCGCTGTGCCGAAAATAGCCAGTATGTGTCATCAGCAAGGGATACGCTTTGAGCAGCAAGAGATATTTTTACCACCCCTTGTATTGCAAAGTCCCCACCAGATAGTTGTGATCACGGCGATGCAGCTGTTATAAACTTATATGCCAGGCTCTGGAGCAATACAAACACCATTAAATACCCATTAATACCGTCATGCTGTTCTCTGCGTAAACCCTGCCCTTTACAAGAACAAAGATGCAGAACTGGCAGAGTCCTGTTTTTTAAACCAGTTAAATAGCAGGCAAGATTTCCAGCTGAACAGAAATCTTCATTAGGCAAAATAGTAAAGGGTCCAGCAGCACCTTTAAGACTAACCCACTTTGTAGCGGCATAAGCTTTCGAGAGCCACAGCTCTCTTTGTCAGTTCTCTTCCTCTTCATTAGGCAGAAATGAGTATTTGACTCCTGCTTTACTCAAAAGTTTTATATAATATTTAACCAGGGTTGCTTATTTAGAGATGGGTGGGAGCAGTGCAAATGCCCCCTTTCCTCCATGTGTCGGATCACATGTGATTATTCTTTCAGAGCATCCCCTCTCCTCTGTAAAGAAGTACAAAAAATATACCATTTACAGTTACATCTGCTCAGAGAACTCTGGGAACTGTAGTTCAAGGGTGCACAAGTCAATGATGTCCACTGATGCGCCTCCACACATCCCTTTGCCCCCTTCCTTGATGCTCCCATATACCCACTGCGGTAAATTTGCGGCTCTCACATCAAGGGACTGGCTGCCCTTAGGACATCAGACATCTTACACAATGGAGACTCAATATTAGCCAAGAAGCGCAGTTTAAAAAGATGCAGAGAACAGCACAACAATTTCACCTCTCTACATTGTAAGCTCCTCACGGCAGGAACCTAAGTTTGTTCGTAGAGGTGGGGTTATTCGTTTTCACTTATATCACTACATAAAGCACCATACATGATTACATGGTGTAATCCATGTATTATTTATGTAATAATCCATGTAATGATTTATTTATGTAATAATACATCATGATCATACATGATGGATCATTATTGCCTTCAGCGAGAAACAAAAGCCTGGTTACTTTAACCCAGCAAGCTCTGATGATATAGCTAAAATGTCTTTAATCCAAGGCGACCAGCCCCAAATTGAGCCCTTCCCACAATGCAATGCAATGGCAATCAATTTCAATAAGCAAATCAAACCCAAGTAATGCAGAATGCTGCTTGTAACGGCATCTTTGTTCTGTCTCAGGTAGCTGCTTTGTACAGTTCTAAGGACAATCATTTCTTGCTGGCTGGTGAACTGCAGTAGCCAACAGATGTAAAGGAAAAGAGAATCAAAACCAAAACAGACTCCCAAGCTCTCAGCCAGAGGTATGCTCCTGGTTCCACAAGCTCCTAGTAGTAAACTTCACAATTAGATCACAATTTGCTGAAGTGTATTGACCCACCATCACCCCGCAAAAAAAAAACCCAGGTAGCAAAACACCTGTATTGTTGCAATCAGTTTTAAAAGTATTCATTATTCCCACAATCATGTACAAGGTAAGCTGAGTTCAAAAACACATTTGTAATCCACCAAATGCAGACCATCTAAAAGTTCACAGTTTTAGAAAATTCACTTCTTAAATATATGTCAAAGTGTAGCAAGCAAGGGCTCAATAAATGTCTTTTTTTAAAAAAGAAAGAAAAACTACCTGGGTTCTTTTAACATCATCATCTTTTCTGCCACTCAGAGCACTGAAAAAGCGAGTTTCAGGTAGGTAGCCGTGTCAGTTTGCAGTAGAGCAGCAGAATCTGAGTCTAGTGGTACCCTGTTGGACTCTGAAGTGCCACTGAACTCAAATCATGTTGAAAAAGCTCCCCTCCAGAGAGGAGATACGGACGGCTGCAGTACCTTAAGAGATATGTTGGTGTGTAGTACATTTTGGTACACAAACATACATATACACCAATACCACAAGATCCAGACAGGAAGGAAACACATTATTCTTTGTATTGCTGGGGAAGCAATAATCACAAAAGCAGAGCCGTAGTTGAAAACCTGACCTCTTAAAAACCCATCTTGTCATACTTTCCATTCATTTGTTAAATTTTTCTGCAAAACAAAAAAGCATTCAGATGATCAAACCTGCTTTTTACACAAAACAATCAGTGACGGAGAAAGAAAAAAGAAAACATGTTTCAGGGCAGAGATGAATCCTTCCCTATAATCTCCTTCAAAACATCTGGGAAGTTCTGCCAGGATAAATGATTGTTTAAACCTCCTACATATAACTGACCACAAAAGGATATATTAAAAATAAAACCTCTCCCCTTAACTTGTGCTTTCTCCATGTATTCTCTTATAATAAAGGAACTGGTTTTTTTTTCTTTTAGAGTTTTAACCACCTCTCACTGAGCAGCTTAAAAAAAAGTTTCATTTAAAGGGAAGGTAGATCCTAATTAAAGGCAGAGGAAGGGGGAATACATGCAAGGTTGGTGTTTTTTTTGGTATCTCAATGACCCCAATGAGGTGAAAATTCAAATTAAAACACAATTGCTACTTTACATTGAAGCAACTGTTAAGATATTCTTAACCATTTGGAATGTTTTATTCATGCTTTAGTGTTAAAAGAAAAAAAGGCATGAACCAAGGTGTTGAGGGACCACCAAGGGTTACAGACCCTCACCCATTCCACCCCTCTGTAGTACTTGTTCCATAAAATAAAGAAGCAATCCTTACTTCACAGTTAATATTTTAATACATTAAATTAGAACCACCATCAGATAACTCTTCTTTATTCCAAGTTATGACCTAATTGGGGTCTATTTGACCTCAGCATCAGGTCAGTAAAGTACCAGCTAAATCCAGCCCAAAGCACCAGCGATGTTGCAATCAAACAGGATTTTTTTTTGTTTCTTTTAAAGGGAAGGATGAGCAAAGAGATGCAAAGAAGTAAACATTTTTAAAATCATTATTTAAAAATACAAAAATGTTAAAACATGTTACAAATGTCTGTTAACAAACCTTGACTGTCAAGCTGCAGCGAGAAGCTCTCCATCTGCCCTCCTGGCTATATTTACTTTTCCCCGGCAACAAGTCATTTAAGGATGTACGAAGAATACATCTGATATTTTTCCATTACAAAACAATCTTGTCTTCCTTTCTTGCAGAACTGCCAGGTAACTGTGTGACAAGACCAGCCTTCTTTACAGCATCTTTCCTAAACCAGGTCCTATATGGTACCTGGTTTCCCCCTGGCCTGTGTACATTATGTATTTATGCATTTATTTTTCTCTCTCATTTCGAATCCCATTTGCAGCCAAAAAGACCTCAAGGCAACTCATAAAAAACCATAAAATGCACCTAGACTATGATTACAATAAAAATTCATACAATTTCCCAAACAGGACAACAACAAGTAAAAAGATGACTCAATAGACTAAAATTAAAAATAAAACCACAGCTAGCAGAACAACAGTTAAAACTGAGAGCACTCCAAGGGTTAATACTCAATTGGTGCCAAAGGCCTGCAAGAAGGCCTTTAAAAAAAAACAACTTTATTTATGCTATGGTTGTTTTAGCTGCAACTAAAAGTGGTATAATAGAAGGGCTTTTGTTGAAAGAACAGGTGCCAAGCAAGCACATGCAAGGAAGTAGTTCCACCATCACAGGGCCACCACAAAGAAAGCCCTGCCTCTCATAAACCTATGGTGCACGTGAATGGGTGTTAGAGTTAAAGCCGGGAAGTGTGAATCAAAACCTTGCTAACTATGATAACTATGCGAGGTTCCACTACTCCCTTTATCATTGTGCACTGATAATACACTCCCTAGTTCAGTACATCAACTAGACATATGCACAAAGCAAATGTAACTGTTTGGCTTCAGGGATGCAAGGCATAAATGGAGAAACTGTGGCATACTACCTGATTCTTCGAGATGACAAAGGTCTTCTGCAACCGTCACTACCTTTCAACTCTTGGTGAACCCAGTTCCCCCTAGTGTGCCTTCTTCCTTTCTGATTTCCCTACCAGAGCTTGAACTTTAACATATAGTCATTTAACATATAAAATGCGTAACAATGCAAGCAACATTGCCAGTTTGGTGTAGTGGTTAAGAGCAGCAGGACTCTAATCTGGAGAACCGGGTTTGATTCCCCACTCCTCCGCTTGAAGCCAGCTGGGTGTCCTTGAGTCAGTCACAGCTCTTTAGAGCTCTCTCAGCCCCACCCACCTCACAGGGTGATTGTCATGAGAATAACAACAACATACTTTGTAAACCACTCGGAGTAGGTGTTAAGTTGTCTTGAAGGGTGGTATACAAATTGAATGTTGTTGTTATGCATATAAGGAATAATACCACTGGATGCCGTGCTAATAAGTTCAGGATATTTTCATGGCCAGGGTCCATCCTGAAAAGATATCCCATCAATGATGCATAGTAAAATCTTCTGTGTATTGCTCTCTGTTTTCAAGTTGAATTTTTAGCATTCTTTTTAAGAGAGCTCTTGTAGCATGGCACGATTTGAGTCCTGTAGCATACTGGTTAAGTGGTTGGGGTACAAATCAGCATACTGCTGGTTCGACTCCCATTTATTATTAAGAGGAAAGAGCCATAGCTCCTTGGCAAAACAGGCCTTGCCCAAAGAAAGAAAGGAAGGAAGAAAGGAGTTGGCTGCAACATGTGTGCCTGCCCTTTCAGGGCTCTGGTAGGCAGGGGGGGGTAGCAGCTGGTCAGGCAGCTTTCAAGCACCCCCACCCCCTCTGGGGCACAGGCAGCAGCCTATTCAGTTGCCACTGGGCATGCCTATCCAACTTGCATAGGACAAGGGCTGCCCCTTTGAGTCTGGCTCAGCTAGGGGTGGCCCGTGATTTGGGGGGCCCATCCTTGAATTTTGCCCGAGACCTCAGAATCACTATACCCTTGAGTGGGGATTCGAACTTGGGTCTCTCAGATCTTATTCCGAAAATCTAACTACTACACAACACTGGCTCACACTGTCTGTGGATATAATACAAAATTATTCAGCTTTCACTAATCAAACAGGGGTATTCATATTGTGTGAGCACTTTGTGTTCAGCTAAACCCCTGACATTTGGTAACCATGTAATGCAAGCCAACCCAATATAGATTGCTAAAACCGGCAACCCATCTTGCTTAACACAACAAAAGCACACAAAAGCACAGAAGCTTCTTTCTGGGCTTTGCAAGCACAACTGCCAGAGTCCTACTTACTTAAAACTGAATCCCCAGCCAAATTCCCGCAACCCCTTTGGGGTTTCTACCCCTGTATTGGTATCGGTAGAATTACAGCAGACCCAACTGTGTGACAGTCCTGCTTATAATTCGTCACTGTGATTTCCCCCATTTCCCAGTTGTGAGCCTCCCACCCCACATTTATTTTATTTTATTATTTTTAAAAACATTTTAATGCTGCCTTTCCCCAAAAAGGTCCCCAAGGAGATGAAAACAATTTTTAAATATGCATGTATACAAAACAAAACACAAACGAAATGGAGGGTCAATGAAGGATCTCTACAGCCTCCAAAATAGCAGTTGCGCTACTTCTGACTTCTTTAAGGATGATGCAGCCGCCCGGTTCACAAGTTACAGTGAATGCACCTATAATCCGTGTTCAGGGTACACTTGATATTTCTTTGTACGGGTGTTGAGTAATTCTTATGTTACAGAATGCATGTACAGTTGAACATGTGATACAAATCCCACATTTATCCAGGTACTGGTCTCCAATTTCATTGGTAAAGTGAACAACCATTGGCTTTTTCTTATAAACAGCATGTTCACGCATTCACTGTAACATCTGAAGAGGGATACTGTAAAAAAAAAACTTTACAGATAAAATTATTCTGCCGGTTCATATATTATGCCATTTGGGGGGAAAACCTGAATATAAGCTATACAGTTTGAAGAACATTCAGAATATCTGGGGAAAGAGAAAAGTGCTACTATTAGCACTAACTCTGGGGAATGTGATGAATTTGCGTGACTCCATTTCCAAACACCGAGGTTTTACATGTAAGTACTTTCGATGGGGAAAAAAGTGAATGCCAGTTTCTCTTAAGGTTGAAAATTGGAAATTCGGTATTTTGCAAGATTCCATGCAACAGCCCAACTTTCTGGTTCTGAGACGGTACCATGCCATTTCATCCTTCCTATAGGCAAAGCACACATAAATGGAAAGAACACAAATTCTACCTGTTTATCTTTGCCTGCACCATGTTCCGCAATGCTCGTCTTAACATTTTAGACCGGGACTTATACTTGGCAAAGCACCATTTTTACTTTTCAGATGCAACTCTTTTCTAAGATCTATTTATTTAGGAAATGTTTGTGTCGTCTCTTCAGAGTTCTGCTCAAGGTAAAGTCCTGCTCAAAGTAAAAACTCCATGGTAGGTCACTTGAGAGACAATCATGCCACTACATAAATCACAAAATCCTTCAAACTTTACTTGAAAAGTCCAGAAAAACTGAAAACTCGTATTTTCCAAAACAAATAAAGCATTGAAGTTTTTTATCCTCCCACTTCCCTTAGGCAGACAGCCTTATATCTAACATTCAAGGGTAGCCCCAGCCCCGTATGGACCAAAAATACATAAAATGGAACCCGCCAGGGATACAACATCGATTTCTCCAATCCCAGGGAAACCTCAGATATCTAGAAAATCTAGGGGTTTTCCTGTTTAAAAATCTCCAAAACGATAAGAAATCTACCCATTATACAGAGGTCACCCCCCCCCCCCGCACAACACACACACACTCAAAGGAGATAGATCAAAACGGGTAGCCATGTTAGTCTGTCTGTAGCAGCAGAAAAGAGCAAGAGTTCAGTAGCGCCTGTAAGACTAATAATATTTGTGGTGGAAGTATGAACTTCAGATACCAAGTATCTGAAGAAGTGAGCTGTGACTCACGAAAGCTCATACCCTACCACAAATTTTGTTATAGGTGCTACTGAACTCTTGCTCTTTTCTTCACACCCCAAAGCTGGAGTACATTTTAGGCCACCCAAAAAGGCACCTAAAACTGGATAGTAAAGAGTCCAGTAGCACCTTTAAGACTAACCAACTTTACTGTAGCATAAGCTTTAGAGAACCACAGCTCTCTTCATCAGATGCATCTGACGTCATGCATCTGACAAAGAGAACTGTGGTTCTTGAAAGCTTCTGCTACAGTAAACTGGACTCTTTACTATTTTACAGTGTACTGGACTTTTTACTATTTTGCTAGAACAGACTAGCATGGCTAACTTCTCGGGATCTAAAACTGGATAGACACCATCAGGTAAGGGAGAAGAAGTGGGAGTCAAGGAGAGGACAGGGGTAGGGGAGGACAACTGGGGAAGGTGAGAGGGGAGCTGCTGGAGGGGGGGGGGAGAAGGGGGAAAGAAGCGGAGCTACATGGTAAGCAACAAGAAAAGGGAGCCAGTAGGTTGGATGGAAGGGAGAGACTGTGGAGCTAAAGACAGCAGAGAGGGAGACGGGTGTGGCAAGGGCATGTGGAGAGCAGAGCCAGTACATGGAGAAGAAGAATGGGATCTCCTCCCCCGCCCCCGCCCCACATGCACACTTGCAACATTTAAAAAGCAACCGCAGCAGTTCCCGTGGCAGGAACGTAGCTTCACACCTCATGCAACAAATACGGGATGAACAAATTAGCTTGCTTCCCGTGTCTAGCAGTTGCTTCAGCCGACTTCCACTTCTTGGGGTGGAAAACAGGCTGCTTGCTTGTTCAAACGGCACATATTTTTATTTATTTAAAACATTTATAACCCTGCCTTTCCTACCATTCAGAAGCAGCATGCAAACAGACTAAAATTCTTATTTAATAAAATAATAATAAAGCAACAGAAATTATATTATGCTACATCATATATAAAAGAAACGATTCTATTTGAGTTACTAAAATGCAAATTAAAAAAAACTCATTAGAACATCCTAAAATCCAGACAGAAAGTATAACCCCCATCACAATGGCCAATTTTAAGAATTTTTTTTTAAGGTATTTAAAAAAGAATATTTTTTAAAAGGTTTTTTATCTTGCAGATTCTTTGGGAACTTGAGAAAGAGCTCTCTGATTTCTTTGGGCAAGCTGTTCCATAAAGTTGAACCAACAACTGAAATGCTGAGTCTTCAGCGGTGGAATAAAGCAATTAAATAAATTAAAAGAGCAGCAGCTAAGAACTAACACAAAAATTTAGCTGCAACTGAAGTCTCAAAACTCAGCATGAAGGAATCAACAATCAGAAAAACGTCAAAAACAGAAAAGAGTCCAGTAGCACCTTTAAGACTAACCAACTTTACTATAGCACAAGCTTTCGAGAACCACAGTTCTCTTTGTCAGATGCACTGTCAGCTTTTGAGATCCACAGCTCTCTTCATCAGATGCATCTGACGAAGAGAACTGTGGTTCTCAAAAGCTTATGCTACAGTAAAGTTGGTTAGTCTTAAAGGTGCTACTGGACTCTTTACTATTTTGCTACTACAGACTAACACGGCTAACTCCTCTGGTTCAAAAACAGAGTGGAACAACATAGTCTTCAACTGGCTCCTGAACATACACAAAGAAAGTCCTGAGTGAACCTCAAGGAAGAATTCCACATATATAGGGCTACCACCGAGAAGACCTGAATAATGCATATCAATTTGGAAGGTGAGGCATCTGGAGAAAGGTTTTTCTGGACGATTACAAAAGACTGGGCAGAGTCATTTACAGGTGTTCATACATTCAGCCTTCTAACTGCAACCCTCCCAACCCCAAATTCACAAACCTTTTCAAAAACTGTTCCAGTGATGGACAAGCCAATATGCACCTATCACAGCTGATTTCTCCCCAGTTCAAACTGAACCAGTCATACTGGAAACCTGCAATGCTAATATTTCCCCCCGTGCTCATCCTGGAAAAAGAAATGCATGCAAGTCAAGGGCATCTACAGTGCTACCTGAAGGACTTCAGAAGCCTGAAAATGCAATGTACATTTTCACAATGAGGTACAGCAGATTTACAGACTTCAGCATCAACTACTCATCCTCGACTTTCTATATTGCAATGCATCCGAAGCAAGAACGGAATTACACAAGAGTCTCTTGGTTCCCAACGCTTCACCTGCTGGACAGGATGAACAATACAAGCCCATTCAGAAGTCTCTTTACAAAAAGCCACAGAGTTCTTGTATTGTTCCCTTTCCAACTCAGGTGTGTATATTTAGGATCAGAACGGCAGCTGATCTGAAAAAGAAAACAAGCCGGCATAGCCAACCCTTGCCTGACGAGATGACAAAAGCTACCGTATCATTATTCTGAATTTGCAAATTACCTTTTAAAATAATCCACCGAGAGCGTTGGCTGATCTTGTTTCTCGTCCTTGCCGGCTCCTGAGCGTCCCCTCGTTTTAGCATCAGTCAACAGCCACCAGCCTCCCCAGACCACAGCGGGCACCGGTTCTTTCATTCCACACCTTGGAAACCAACGAAGCCCGGCAACGCACCCATATCTCTCAGACAGAAAAGCCCCGTTGAACAGAAGGGGCGGGAAAACACACACACAAAGAAAACAGATTCTCTCCCCGGCAGGGAACACTAAGCTATGTTGCCATGGAGAAATAGGGAGGATGTACAAAATGCACCGAGGTACTTGCTGAAGAGAGCAGGATCGGCCCTGCCGTTGAACAGGCTGAGGCAGCTAGCAAAGATGCCACATCAGGGCGCCATCTCCACTGAGACACAGGCAACAAACTCCCATCAGAAACTAAAACTGTCCCAGCCTGTCAAGCATGTGGGCATAGGCAGCCAAGCACAAGCCCCAGTGGAATGGGACCAGAGCTAGGCAGAGGCAAGAAGCCCACGCAAGACAGAACAGCGAGGCAGGCAGGCAGAGGGACTCGGGCATAGACAGAAACAACAGGGAGCACTGGACAGTATTTGGAGGGCCAAACAGCCCCAAGACGGCATGATAGCCAGGCTAGACCAGGTGGAACCAATGGGCTGGCAGGGGATTGGGGCCTGGCACTTACCTGTTTTGGTGGGGGCTGCGGAGCGCGGAAGCGCTCCTGCGTTCCACAATGGCCCGAAACGGGCCTGATTCAGGCAAAAATGGGCACGTTTTGGGCTGCTGCGGAGCGCAGGAGGGCTCCCGCGCTCCACAGCGGCTCAAAACGGGCCTGATCCATGTCAAAATGGGCCCGAAAGAAGCCCAGTCTGGGCCAAAACGGGTGCATTTTGGGCCCCCGCGGAGGGGCCCAAAAACCAGGCCTGATCTGGGCAGCAGCAGAACATGGGAGTGCGCAGCACCGCAGGGGAGCTTGCACAGAAGGCACGCTCCCCCCCGCTAGCCAGGAAAGCAGGGGGCAGGGGGCGGGGGATCCCCCACCCCCAGTGGGGGTCTTGCATCCATTGCTCGGGTGGGAGGAACTATGTTGGAACCTCAGAGAACAGACGTAGTGCAAGAGGCAATGCAAAGCAACCCCAGAGTTATCCAGAAAATGGCAAGAAAACCAGCAGCTTAAGACAAGAGAACAAGTTTCACTTCACCACACTTTCACCTTCTTTGCAATTTTTGATCAAAGTCAAGCTATCTTAGAACACCTGCATTGATCAGATGCAATGGTTCTTTTCCTGCAAGGAATATGAAAGCAATGAACACATTTTACAAAGGAAAATAGATTCGCAGTGCAATCCTAAGAAGAGTTACTCTAGTCTAATCCCACTGATTAGACTGGAGTAATTTAGATTGGAGTAGTCTACAGAAAAAAGTCACATCAACAGATGAGTCAATGCAAGAGAATAATATGCTTACATCTCTTCAGTAGGGAACCCCAAAGAATGACAGGGGCCAGACCCCTCCCCTTCCCAGCACTGCTTTGTGGTACTAGTCTAGGCTGAAGTTCAACTCTCTGAGCTATTCCCTAGGCCTTTATACATTTAACTACAGGGATTAGTCATATTGATCTTGGCAAGAGTGAAACATTTCAGACTCTCCCAAGCTAACTAATAGGAAGTGGCGAGCATCCAATATAGACAGGGATGCCACCCTCTCTTCTACTGTCCTTTCAGGAAGAACACAGTTTAACACAGGAAAAAATACAATATAAAAAGACCAAAAAGAAAACAGGAAAAAATGCTCAGTCCTGGCCAGCTACAGCTGCATTACTGGGAGGCGGGAGGCAATACGGAGAAAAATCTACACACCATCCTAAACGAGATCAGAAGGGCTTTTAACATTGGTAGAGGGCTGTACTGTAAGGAAATGGTTCAAAGAGATGCTCTGGTAAAGAGAGAGGGACTTTAGATTATACTACTGTATACTGTCTGTAGCTGTAAGCATGTTCCTACTGGGTAAATTCTGCACCGTTTAATATGTCATGCTTAATTCCTTATGCTTTATTTCATCATTGTTGCAGCTCTAAACTGGATTTCTGCTCGTTTTCAAATCACTGCAAATTTTGCATTTGCCCACCCTATTGCACTGTTTATTGAATGTCCCAGCTGTTGATCGTATCAGCTTACACTGTGTAATCTGCCTTGAGTCTCAGTGAGAAAGGCAGACTATAAATAACATAAATAAAATTACAACTGTCTTCTTTGAATGCCACGTCAACGCCATCTCAATGGGAGATTCTTTAACGAAACCACATCACCGCTTTCATGCAGGTATGTGTGCGTGTGTGTGTGTGTGTGTAGAGACACTGAATATACAAAAGAGCTGGAATCCTGAACAAAAGACAACACAACAGTGAAGTCCCTTTGCTTGAGATGCCTTAGCCAGTCTCTTTTGACACAACTGGGTAAGACAGAGCTGGAATGGATCATCGTCATACTTTTCGCTCCCAAGCCTGCTCAATTTTCTTTTCTCAGCTGTGAGGGTGGTTGGATCTGAGGTCAAAGAGCTCTAGAGGACTGAAGTTGAAAGACACCTAGGAAGGGAATGTTCATTTTCTTCCAGCTGGTGGGAATTTTTCAAATAAAAAGCCAACACACACACACACAGAGCTAGAATAGCAGGGATGCTGTGCAGCCGAAAAGGTTATTCAGTTCAACGCTTTTAAAGATTTCTTCATCAGCCAAGTCAGCTCCGCCAACTGTTACCAGAAAGCCCATAAAATATTTTATTACTCTGCCTATATGGATCGTTGAGACATTCATTCCCGTCCTGGAAATTTCAACCGATGGCGTTTCTATTCTCTCCTTCCAGATTCTTGCCTCCATTTTATACTCACAACAGCCCTGTGTGGTAACTTGGCCCAGTCACTCTCTCCCAGCCAAGAGATAAGTGCTGATTTTAACTCCCCTCTTCTAGTACAACATTTAAACTAGTTTAGTAGCCACTTTTCTTTCCCGAGGGAACCATCACTCTGCTGTCTCATAACACAGAACTCTCAACCCTTTGAACAAATGACAATTCCCAGGGTCACTGGGGGGGGGGCTGAAAGTAAACTTTGATTTTATCATTAATTAACTTGACATTAACCACTAGACCTCACTGGCTCTGTTTTTAGAGACACATCATATTGGTTTCTTTAGAAGGAGGAGGGCAGCCAGTATAGGAAGGAGATGGCATGAAATGAGTATGGCCCAAAGAGGTGTTTGAACTACATCACCAAGAGTGGGGAGAGGCCATGGCTGAATGGTAAAGCATCTGGCTGGTATGCGGAAGGTCCTAGGTTCAATCCCCAACTGAATTCTCCAACTGAAAAAAGAGAGAATGTTAGGTGAAGGTATGTGAAAGCCCTTGGGGTGACTAACAATGAGATGGCTTGGATGAGAGAGGAGAAAGAAATTTCTGAGGTAATTGCTCTCTGGACTTATGGATGTCTGCTGCCAGTCTCTAGTCCCTTTTGTTTAAACCCCAGCCACCCACAATCAGTAAAATGGGGGACACAAGCTTTGATTAACTGGTTGGTAGCACGGTTGCTAAGCTTTATACTCCCTAAAGGGCTCTCATTTGGGAGCCTATTAGAGTAATGTACTTCATTGTGAAGTAAATTTAACCCTCCCCTTCACAGAAATTTTGACTGGACAGACAAGACACAGGTGGCGATGATGAACAACAAAGATGTATCTGTGGTTGTTGTGGATTTTCCGGGCTGTATAGCTGTGGTCTTGGCATTGTAGGGAACTACAATGCCAAGACCACGGCTATACAGCCCGGAAAATCCACAACAACCATCGTTCTCCGGCCGTGAAAGCCTTCGACAATACAAAGATGTATCTATTTATTGACTTTATTTATATGCCACCTTCCTCCCCCCCAATGGGGACGAGAAGTGGCTCACATCATTCTCCTCTCCTCCATTTTATTCTCACAACAACCCTGTGAGGTAGGTTAGGCTGAGAGGGTGAGACTGGCCCAAGGCCATCCACTGTACTTCCATGGCAGAGTGCGGATTCGAACCTGTGTCTTCCAGATCCTAGTCCAGCACTCTAATCACTACACCACCCTGGTTGAAAATGAGGTGTATAAGAAGTTAAAGGTTTTGTGTGAAATATTTCAGTATAGAATGTACAACTGGCTCTCAACTTCACTCTCCAGAGATTATAAATTTTCTTAACAGGAATTAACATGCTGAAACTGAGCCTCAGTTAATATACACAAACACTGAAGGGAGATTGGATTCCCCTTTCTTCAGACAGGTTATCTCAAAGGTGTACGTTTGCCCTTTTACCTCAGAGTCTCTAGTTCTCCGAAACTGTCCAGGTAGACTTGGTATTTCTGACTTTTACCAAGGTAAAAGTTTTATCACCTAAAAATAAGCTTTCTCCTCTATGCCTACAACAAATCCTACCTAAAAGCCAAATTAAAAGCCTGGCTAAACTGATGTTCTTATCCAGAGCCACAATATCCCCTAGTTTCTTCTCCCTCTTCTTAACCATGGCTGGCTCAACCAGAGGAGTTCCATAGACTCTCAGGGGCTGACAGTACTTAGATTTGCATGAGGCCAAAATCAAAAGTATTGGTTCTGAGCCCTGGGGAATAGGTGGATGATTGCCACAGACCTATACCTGAGACCCTCGAGAACCACTGCCACTGAGTAGACAATACCACCCTTGATTAAAAAATGAAATCCTGCCCTCAAGTCATAGTTGATTTATATGGTCTAATTCCGTATAAGGCAACTTCATGTGTCCAGTAACTGTCAGAGACTAGACATTACCAATCAAAAACTAGAAAGAATGTTCTAAGTACACAAAGCCTGTTGAACAATTTGTTTATATTCCAAACCCTGCAAATAAAAATATTCTTCCCCTCCAACAATAAACAGATTAACAAAGAATACAACCACAAACGCAGAAACAGGCAACAGAGACCAAACATCTGGATTGTATTCTCCCAGTAATTAGATGGCTGACAACAAGACAGGGCCTTGTCAAACAAGTTGCAGTTTATCCCATTCACAGGACAAGTCATCAGCCCAGCCGTTTAATTTTTAACACTGATTTGTGCACTCAAATAAACATGCTGTCTTCACAGAGAGAAGATGAAAAACACAAACCAGATGACAATCTAGTCTCGTTTCCTTTGATTCGGCATTCTGGGATTAAAACTGAATTTCAGTAATCACTTCAGTGGTTGATTTCAGAAGACATTGTAGCCATTTTCCAAATACAAAGTCCAAGGCAATCTTATCTTCTTCATAGATCCAGAGGAGTTAACCGTGTTAGTCTGTAGTAGCAAAATAGTAGAGTCCAGCACTTTAAAGACTAATCAACTTTATTGTAGCATAAACTTTCGAGAGTCATGGTTCTCTTTGTCAGATGCATCTGACGAAGAGAACCGCGATTCTCGAAAGTTTATGCTATAATCAAGTTGATTAGTCTTTAAAGTGCTACTGGACTCTTTACTATTTTATCTTGTTCAGTCTCTGGATGACCAGAATGCAATATAGAAAGAAGACAGTTGTACCTTTTAACAGCTGTGTAGAAGTAGGAATTGCAGTCTTGGCAGTTTATCACAGTCACAGTGCCATTGGGAAGAGAAAAGGTGAGCCAGCCAAAATTCCTTCTTCGTCACAATCACTCTCCACAAAAGCCCTCTTCTCTATTGCAATTGGTTAATTCTATCAACCACTGTTATTCTAACAAGAAACTGTTTGGTAATTGGGATCGTCCATCAGCACAAACCGGGGCTTGCCAATCCACAATTTCCAATTCTGGTTTACAGACTAATCACAAACTGTGGTTGGTCAGTTTGGGTGTAATGTCTCAGTATGGTTAAGCTATACAAACCACCATGTCCAACGTTGCCTTATGAGGGCCTATAAACGGTGTAGGGAGTTGAACACTCCCACATCCCTGCATAACGCTTCGCCCTTCCAGTTTCATGTCTTTTCTAAGCCTTTCCTCAAACACAACCTTGTTCACTAATGTCTTCCTGGCCACATAGACCCCTGGCTAATCATTTGTGGTCATAAAGAAGAGGTGGTAGGCAAAAGAACCAAGGTTTGTAAAAATGTCCCTCTACCTGGAGGCAATACTAGCTCACCAGAGGTGACAGTTCTTGAAGGGCTGTGACTCCATGGAACAACACCTGCTCTACTGTTCAACCCCCAGTATCTCAGGGCCAAGCTACAAGTGATGAATGACACAGGTTGGACACTTGTCAGCTTCTCTCAAGTTTTGATGGGAAATGTAGGCGTCCTGGTCTTGCAGCTTGGCTCTCCAACTGCTGTCCAATGGACTTTTCAACTGTCACTTGTCCAACATTCTGCCAAGCTTCCCACATTCCCCATTAAAACTTGAGGGAAGCTGGCAAGTGTCCAACCTGTGTCATTCGTCACTTGTGGTTTGGCCCTCAGTGTCTGGGATCCTGGACCGCAGTCAGTCACAGTATACACTACTGACTTAGATGGACCAATGATATGACTTCCATATAAGGCTATTTAAAATATTCAGGTTAATGTAACTATTTACAGTTTTTTGTTCTTTGGGGCATGTTACAGAGCCCTGTGGCGCAGAGTGGTAAGCTGCAGAACTGCAGCCCAAGCTCTGCTCATGACCTGAGTTCGATCCTGGCGGAAGCCGGGTTCAGACAGCCGGCTCAAGGTTGACTCAGCCTTCCATCCTTCCGAGGTCAGTAAAATGAGTACGCAGTTTCCTGGGGGTAAAGTGTAGATGACTGGGGAAGGCAATGGCAAACCACCCCCTAACGAAAAGTCTACCAAGAAAACATCGTGATGCAACGTCTCCCCATGGGTCAGTAATGACTCGGTGCTTGCACAGGGGACTACCTTTACCTTTAGGGCATGTTAACAGAAGGAGTTAACTGTCAAGCTGTTCAATAACAACATTTAGGGGGGAAACCCTCTTTGCAGCAAGAAGTGGTCATTTTATTTAGGAGTTCATCCAACATGGCAATAATGTTTTCCAAAATGGCAGCACTGCACTTAAAAGATCTGATGCATGAAATATTGTTCCAGGATTGCATGACATTGCGCCACCTGCAAATTTCTACAGCAAGTTAAACAGCATGACAACTGCTGTTTGCATGCGCGAGAGAGAAATTTCAGAAGGTGCAAATCCGAGTGGGTGAACACTGGCATGGATTGTGCCATCTGCAGCTAAGATTAGGGCTACCAAGCTGCAAGGCCCCATAACAACTTCAGCAGAGTATATAGTTCAGAACATCTTCAGCCCAAACATGCTATTAATTACTAGGGAGGCATATATAACAACACACAGATGGTCTTCCTCCTCTACCTCCATCAGATGTGGCAGCACGGCTAAATATGTATTTCTCCATCCTCCAGAAGTGACAGCTCAGAATCCCAAAATTCTCACACGCAGGCAAATATAAACCCTCATTTTAAAACACGGCATCTGCTTTGTAAAATTCAATTTAAGTCAATGGTTGTTTCCCAAATTCAGCTACCCTTCTCCATACCACGTTCAGGTCCAGTGTAATAATATACACTGCCAGAGCCCTACCAGATTAGCCTTGGTGGTCCATCAAGTCCAGAATTGTGACTCCAACACGGACCAGCAGAACAATTTTGAGAAGCCCAAAAGTGGGACATGGTAGGGACAACTGCTGTCCTCTGTTGTTTGGCCCCCATAAGTGTTATTCAGAGAGGAACACGATCTCTGCAGATGGCTGTTCAGTGACCTATCTGGGTGTGGTCTGAAGGCACATGATTTAGCAACCATGTTGATGATAAACTGATCCAGGTCTAGCCAATGCCTGGAAGGGAGATTGCCTAGGAACCTTCTAGTCCGATGTGTCCAACAAGATTACAAACAGAGCATTAATTCAACAGACCCCGCCCCCCAGTTGTTTGGCAACCAGCATTTAGAGATACACTGCCTTGACATCCAGAGGCTCCCTTTAGCTACCACGGCTGAGAGCCATTAGAATTCCTCCATCGATCCGTCTCACTCCCTTCTAAAACTATCACTACATTTTGTGGCAGTAAGAATTATGAGTAGCCTGAATGTATAGCCCATCAGTTTCACAGGATTCTAGAATTACATGAGAGGGAGAAAAAAAAATCATTCTATTCATTTTCTCCACAGGAAGTATCATTTTATAAAGTTCATCTTCCCTGGCAACTTTTTCTAAGCTAAAAATCCCGTAGCACTATATCCTTTCTTGCATGGAAGGCACTCCAACCATTTCAGTATTGTGTAGACATGTTTTGAAAGCTGGGAGACAGCCTCAAGACCACAAATCCTCTGACTGGGATGAATTTCCCTGTACCTCACCCCAGGGTTGAATCAAGACATAGGGTTTTTCTCATGTTACAGATGCTAATTTTCCACATTTCCCACCCATGCTCTATCAAACTCACTACACGTATTGTAGATAGTCTCCCAACACTCTAATTTACAATATCCCTCCCACTCTGGACTTGGCTTATAAAGACTCCTTCCTTTTTCCATTCCTTGTATCTGATGAAGGGACTTTGACTCTCAAAAGCTCATATTATGGAAATATGGTTGGTCTTTAAGGTGTTACTGGACCCAAATCTTGCTCATCAACTGAAGACTGTTAAGCTGAATAAACTTGAAAACTTTATTTAAATTTTTATTTAAACTAAGCTTTATCTGCTTTTATACTCCGTTACACCTTTTCATTGAGCCTCATAAAAAGGAAAAGCAAGACATAAACACTGAAATTAAACAAGCCAACAGGTGAACGGAACAAAGCAGTTTCCATCTTTACAAGGGCTTGGAAGCCGCTGACAAACTGGTAAATCCTTAGGATGGGTACCATGTTTGGAGTTAACCATTGTTACAAGTGGCGCTATGCCGCCATGATTAAGGCAGAAAGGAAAGGTGGACATTTGTGTTGCACGAGGGAAGGGAAAAAAGGATGGATGCGGATCCCAGAATCGCAAGCTGCTGTTCGCAGGGTCAGGATTGTACCTGCAACAAAAATAAGCCTTCCTCTTTATTGATACTACTTGCAAATGCCAAGAAAAAAGCCCAATTTAATGAGGGAAGTATATTATGAAAAAGACAAGGTACAACCACACACTCTCAATAGGACATGCATTATTAATAATACAGAATTGGACCAGAATATCAACGACTCTTTTAATTAAGGACTTTTCTTGCACAATAAACGTTTTGAGAAAAGCAAGGGCAAAAAAGAAGAAGGGAAAATCAGAAGAGTCACAGCACAGGAGCATAAAAGAGACTTGAAGTACTGCGTGACGTTCTTTCATTAGATTTTTACCTTGCCTTTTAATTATTCATTTCCCGCCTTACATTTACAGAGAGAGTGCCTTCACTGTGGACAGCTCCTTGCAGCGTAAGCACAAAAAGACAGGGCCCAGCTTGTAATCAAACATTTGACATTCAGCAGAGAGGAAAAGAGCACTAACCGGGAGGTAAAAGGACATCAATCAGCAGGGTTGGCTCTGCTGACCAAGCAAGGGCAGAATGCCAGGTTCCACCAGGCCCGGCCGATCCAGAAGCTTCATACTGCCAGTCAACCACGAGGGCCAACTTGGCATACTTTTATTGCATCTTGTGACTGAACATGCTCAATCTTAAGAATCTCACTAAACTCAGGGAGGAGATAGGAAGATCAGCATAAGAACGTGCGTTTTCTGCTCAAGTTACAGGAGTTGTCATAATTAAAACAGAGGGCACAAGCAGAGGAATTAATTGCTTTGCCTGAAAAACCAATAAACCCTTCACAAAGGTGGCAGATGCCACTGGGGGTAGGAAGGAGGGCTGCAACTGGTCTGGATATGCTCCAACAACCACTGTTTGCAAACAAAGGAGAGACCTTTTCCAGGCTGCAATCCAGAAATGGAGCGTGACCTTTTAACTCAGACAACAAAGGCTTGAAAGGAACAACATTTTTCCTTGCTGCTGGCTGTCAATTGAGTACACAATCGGAAGGGCACGCAGCCTTGTCCAAGGCAGGGCTGTGTGCCTTCAGCAACTCTGGCACGATGCAAGCATCTCTGATGTGTAGAATTTGGAATCCAGTAGAGAATGAGCGCCAGTTTGGTGTAGTGGTTAAGAGCGGCAGGACTCTAATCTGGAGAACCGGGTTTGATTCCCCCACTCCTCCGCTTGAAGCCAGCTGGGTGACCCTGGGTCAGTTACAGCTCTTTGGAGCTCACTCAACCTCACCCATCTCACAGGGTGATTTTTGTGAGGATAACCACCAGGGCTTTTTTTCAGCTGGAATGCAGTGGAATGGAGTTCCAGAACCTCTTGAAACTGGTCACATGGCTGGTGGCCCCGCCCCCTGATCTCCAGACAGAGGTGAGTTTAGACGTGGCGTGTAGGGCAATCTCAACTCCCCTCTGTCTGGAGATCAGGGGGTGGGGCCACCGGCCATGTGACCATTTTCTCCGAGGGCAACGCACTGAGTTCCACCACCTCTTTTCACAGAAAAAAGCCCTGATAACAATACACTTTGTAAACTGCTCTGAGTGGACCTTAAGTTGTCCTGAAGGGCAGTATATAAATCGAATGTTGTCATAATTCAGCATCCCAAGAATTTCAGTGGTTACCTGCCCCGACTTGAAAAAACAAGTTTCTAATGTTTCTAGCAGCAAAGAACAACCTGCCATTGTAGCTTAAGAAGAGCCCTGTTGGTTCAGACCAATGGTCCATCGAGACCAAGATCCTTTCTTAAAATGGCCAACTAGACTGCCCACAAACTGGGGCACAGGGGGCAAATCTCCCATTGCTAGGCCCCCGCCTCTAACAAGCAGCATTCAGAAGATTCTAATTTGCACCACAGATAACAGCCCTTGATCGACATCTCGTCCATGAATTTATCTAGTCTTCTTTTAAAGACAACTAAACTAGTAGTCATTGCTACCTCCTGTGGCAGTGAGTTCCACCAGTTAATAATGTATTGTGTGGATTAATACTTCCTTTTTGTCTGTCTTGAGTCTACTCATCATCCACTGAGTCCATTCCCCTCAACCCTCATATTCCAGTACTTTGGGAGAAGGAAAAAGTTATCTCTATGCAGTTTCTTGACACCATGCATGGTTTTATAAGCACCTATCACGCCCTCTCGTCTTCTTCCCCAAATTGTGCATTATACCTACCAAGTGCTTAAGCCATAGCAGAGACCCAACAAACTGCAGGTCTATGATAGTCTTTGTTTGGCTTGGTGTATATTGTGAGTTGTGCAGGCCTCTGCGAGACCAAGTTCAAAGAAAAGGAGAGGTAGACCTCCTTTACCTGAAACAAACCCTCCGCTCCCTGGACTGAAATAAAGAGCAATATTGCTCTCTCATTGCTAGGTTTTTCCATTAAAATACTTTTATTGCCTCCTTCGGCCTTGTGACTCCAACATCCTCATGGGAGCTCTACTCAGGCAACCACAGAAAAGTTGGTTGTGATTGAGGAAAAATGTGGACCTAATACACTTTTAAGGGGGAGGACACAATTCATCCAACATTTATGCTATCCGAAATAAACACTTCAAATATACTTAACCTTGAAACAGAAAAGAGTTATCTTGGGTCAGGAGAAATTTCAGAAAGTTGTGGCAATTCAAACCATCTCATTGGGCCCCTGGCACTTTAATCATGAACATACACATACAGGGAAGTTTATATTTCACTTTTTTAAAAGGGAGCACGCCCATTTATTTTCACAAGGTAGATACCTTCGAAGCATTCCCCCCACAGATCCATGTTGATAACCAATTCATTAGTAGGAGAATTGTTGCCTGCTTTGTTTTAGATTCATCTGGATTTTAGTGTTTTTTTCACATCTTCTGTAAATTGCCTAAGCAACAGGCAAGGCAACATAACGTGGCGAAAAAATGATTGAAAGATGATTTATTGCTGGCTGGTTTTATAAGCGTGGGGCTTTGTTTCAACATTTATTTTTGTTAGTATTTTATTTCTTTTTGATACTGGAAGATGCCTTGGAAGTATTTATACTGAGAAGACGGAAATAAGTATCCTACTATATAAAAGGCAAACCGTATTGCCGACGACTCACTTTTTATCCTCGCGCAGGCACATTGCCGACAACTCTGGTCTCAAGGCCGCTGTGAAGCACCTGCTTGCCACCAGGAGGAGGCCTACTGAATCAGTTTTCTAGAGCCTGTTCTACTTTTTCACAGAATGGGTGTTGTATCTAGTCTTCAATAAATGTGAATATTTGTGTGAGTGCATTAGCGTGTGTGTGTGTGTGTGTGTGTGTATTCGGCAGAGCTGGGAAATCAGGTGATTCACGGGATCCAATGGTATCTCTCTACCCTAAGTGACTTCTTGATCTCAGGATGACAAATGGAGATTACACTGGCCTCAAAGATTGGTATCCCCAAAGCGTATGTCCTACCACCAAACACACTTACTCACAGGTGTATCGAGAACTAAGCAAGGTGAATTTGGGCTGTCAGATAAGAATTCCCCACCACCCTGATCCAAATCAATGACTACTAGTGGTGGATTGAGGGAGTTACCTCATGAAGACCATCATTCATGGTGCAAGGATAAATCAGGAAATGGGAGTATGGAGGGGAGTGAATGAGAAATATGCTATGGACTTGCTAGTCCTTGAACCAAATGTAATTTACAGGCCAGTTATAGTTCTCTGTGCCAGTAAATAAATATAGATATACATCCCATGATGGTCTGACACACACCAAATTTGTATCTACTCAGATGAATGTTGAAAATTTCATTTGTAATACAACATTTATCACTTAAACTATTGCTACTTTCCTTGAGTCTTTGGAGAATAGGGAAAGCTTTTTTTTCTTCAATCCATTAAATATCTTTAGGGTATAATTTAGCCCCATTATAACTAATGGTCGTTTTGCCATTTACTTCAGTGGGAGGCAAATTACATTGTTTAGTCATTAAAATTTTTATTTGAAGAGGCAGCCTCATCTTCTCAGTCTGCACGTGATTTGACATACAGAGAACGCTTCCGGAACACAGACAATAATGCAAAGAAAAGGCATTTTGACTAATTGCACACATACGCAAGGACATTTTTATATGGAAAAATATTAACCTACATGCCTTTTGTATGTTTATTTTTATGCCAAAATAGCCTGTGGTGCATTTTGTAATAACCTTGCCAGTACCGGAACAAACCAACAATCCCATAAGAGGACTATTCACCAAATGTGGTGGTGAAAAAAAACAGTGCTCAAATATTCAGTGCTGAAAAGCTGGTCTGAACTTACAGGTGTTCACTGGCGGCTTTATCACTCTCAATTTAGCAAAAAGCACGCCATTGTCCTTTTGGCTAAAGACATGGGCAGGTATTCAAACAAGATGTTGTGTACTCTCCCTCGGTCTATTGGCTGACTTGTTTAGCTTAGCCACAAGCTGAGGACGTCTGCAAGGTTAGTTCTGCTGGAGGGGGTGAGCTGGATTTGTTCCTGGACCAAGATCTTACTCTATGCCCAACGGTAGAACCTTTGATAAAAGGATACTAATATGCCTTAAGCATTGCAGCATTTTTCTCAATCAGTCAAAAAGTCAGCAGAAGAAAGTTGTGAGTTGGCTGAAAATAAGGCACTTTGGGATTTATCTTTGCTTCTGGTTGTCTGGCATTGGTTTCTTCAGCAACGATGACCGGGACAACTGGCAGGGAGCATGAAGTTTCTGAATCAGCCAGGCCTGGCATAAGCTTGTCTTCTGTTCATACTTGATCAGCAGAGCTGGAGCATCGGCTTGTGGTTCCAATTGAAGCTCCAGGACCTGAGTTCAGATTCCCCCAAGTTGGAGAATACACAGTTCAGATCTGGATCCAGCTATGGGCACCAACAGTCCTGGCCTGGCCCTGACAGAGAGTGTATACACTTGTGTTCTTGTGATTAAATGCCTCATTTGACTACTGGTTCTCTTCCCATAAATATCCTACTCCCACCCACCAACTCTAGTATTGATAAATACTTCAATAATCTTTTCCACTTCAGGATTACCTTACAAACCAATGCCTTTCTGCCGCTTCTGAGCTACATAAAGAATATTACCATCATCTGTGGTGGGTAGCATAACCATGTATTTCTTTCCTTTAAAGTTTAATTCACAGATGCAGGCTTGGCTAATGCTTTTGTTGCCATTACCATTTATATTTATATTTTAAGCCCATTTATATTTCTCTCTCCAAACACTTTTGGTTCAGACTTTTAAGTGCATCTGTACTGTATACCATAGCAAAAACAGAAGACAATTTTAATGAAAGCAAGTGGAATTAAATTAATTATGTGGATCCTAAAGTCCACAGAGACTGTCCAAATGGTTCATTCAGGGAATCTATTTTTCTGAGAGCTTGTTTGCTTTATGATAAAGTGCATATCAAATTTCCTTCTTGTTTAAAACAAGAGTTTATTCATCCAAGGCATCCAGACATATTAAAAATCACGGAAGTGCCGTCAAGTTTTCCACTCTCTGTAATACTGTATTTGTAGCAACAGAAATTAAGAACAGTGTACAAGAAGGGGAGACAATTAAATTCAAAAACGGTCTGCCCAGAGTTTTCTGTGCAAGTTACTAACCTGAGAATACTTCCCAGAGCAGTAACTCAGGCACAACACACATCTTTTTCTGAAAGTAGGTTATGCTGCTGCCTCCAGTGATAGTGAACTGAACAGAAAATCACACAGTCACAGCAAAAAGCTCCCAGGAGCCTTTGATTTTTTTTATTTACTACTCTTTCATGGCACGGTTTGGAAATTTCCAGTCTAAAAATCTAGCTTCCTATTACTACAAATGCATGCTGCTGGCATTTAAAACATGTCTTAATTTTGAAGTTTAGAATTGTTAGGTCTGCCACAGTTAGCATATTTTGTGGAGTTTTATACTGCACTTTTGTAAGGACAGATATTGTCATCCACATTTAAATAGAGTTTGTGGGCCCTTGAGTATAACTTGCTTGAGCCACTGGAGGGAGCAGTGAAAAGCGCTTTGGGGTTCGGATATGTGCTATGGGCTACCAGTCCACCATAGAAATACAGTACAACAAACCAGGGCTGGAGGCAGAGACAATAGCTTTTTCATAGAGTTTCAGGTGGGTAGCCATGTTGGACTATAGTAGAAGAATAAGGTTTGGGTCCAGTAGCACCTTAGGGGCCAACTAGATTTACTACTACTACTACTACTACTACTACTACTACTACTACTACTACTACTACTACTACTATACTACTAGATTTTTATCCTGCCCTCCACGCAAGTGGGCTCAGGGCGGGTTACATCAAAAAGATACAAGTTAAAATCCAGCTAAAAACATACAATTATAAAATACAGGTTTCAATCCCCAAGATGATGCTCTTCACCAAACAAAAGTTCCCTTCCCCTCCCTCCGCCTTCACAGGGGGGTGAGAGGGGAAGGGGAGGGGGACAACATTCCAACAAGAGACTGGAGGGGAGGCTCAGCAGATAGCATAGAAATGGCCTCAATCATATGCCTGGTGGAACATCTCCATCTTATGGGCCCGCTGAAAAGATAAGACGTCTTGGCAGGCCCGTGTGTCAGCAGACAGAGAGTTCCACCGAGTGGGAGCCCGGACTGAAAAGGCCCTGGCTCTGGTTGCGGCCAGTCGAGCCTCCCTGGGGCCGGGGACCACCAGCAGATGTTTATCCACAGATCTAAGTGCTCTCCGAGGCGCATACAGCGAGAGGTGGTCCCGCAGGTGTGCTGGTCCCAGTCTGCTCACGGCTTTATAGGTCAGAACCAGCACCTTGAATTTGACCTGCAATTCCACGGGGAGCCAGTGAAGCTGCTGCAAGATGGGAGTAATGTGTCAATGACTCTCGAAAGCTCACACCCAGAAAATCTAATTGACCCCTATGGTGCTATTGGGTCCAAACCTTGCCTTTTCAGACAGTTACAGGTTATTCAATGGAGGCCCCATGGCCCATGACACACATGAAAAGTTCTTAAAAACCAGCAACAAACTACATAATAAAGGGAAGAAACCCACACATAAACATAGCCCACCGTGCTGCCTATTCATCAACCAGGCTAGCAAAAAGTCCACTCAAAGGCCAAAAGATGAACAGAATTTCCTATGTGAATGTACAACAAGCAAAGAGTCAAATGACTAAGACCTTCAGATAACACCATCAAGAGGACTGGTCACCTCACAGGGCAGTGATGCCTCATGGCCACATTTTTCAGTAGCCAGGTTTTTCTTCCATTTGTCTCCGGCCAGAGACCTAGTTGCAGACACAGAAAAATGAAATGGAATTTCAATACCTGGAGCATGATAAAGACGATCCTGGCTATGCCTATTGTCAATTCCTACCCTGGTCGCAACAGAACGATTCGCTTGTCAATTATGCTTGCAGGCAATAATTGAAAGCTGACTAGGATGGTTGCCAAATTTGGTTGGCTGGCATACTGAATTAGGGAAGAGACAAAGAAGTACAGATAGGGTCATTTGGCCTTTGATTTTAACATTCATTTTTAGAATTTTTAAACTCTTATGTATAATTTTAGATGGCGTCCTATTTTATAACTGTATTGCTTTTTTATTCATCATTTAATAGTGTTATTGAATTGAACTACTGAACTGTTTGCTGGCCTTTGTAACAATAAATCGAATCGAATAAAGATGATGATAAAAGGAGGCATGGAAATAGCTCCTCACTCACTTACGTGTGGTGAGTAAAAACCACCTCCAGGGGGAAAAAAGAGGGAAGGGACATAAGGTCAGTGCTAGAGCACTCACTTTGTATGCTGGAGGGCTCAGATTCGGTCCCTGCAATCTCCAGTTAAGGTAAGTGCTGTGGAGATAAGTGGAGGAGGTAAGTGCTGTGAAAGCCCTTCCTTTTCTTGCAAGAGCTGCTGCCGGTCAGAGTACGTAGACAATGGCCTGATTCCGTCTGAGGAAGCTTCACCTGTTTGCTTCTTTCTTCATTATTTTAATAAACTTTCAGGTTGCAGAGCAGCTCCAATGACAGGTGTATTTACCCTGCTGCAGGCGGGCCAGTTGAGAAAGTTATGGAGTCTCCTAGCATTTGTAGACTTGCTTGTGAAGTGGCTGTAATGTGTTTATCAAATTCAAAGGAAAACTTAGTAAACAAGAGTCTTATTTAAAAGACTTCGCATAATAAA
Organism: Eublepharis macularius; assembly: GCF_028583425.1. Taxonomy (NCBI): domain Eukaryota; kingdom Metazoa; phylum Chordata; class Lepidosauria; order Squamata; family Eublepharidae; genus Eublepharis; species Eublepharis macularius. Next base: position 68,835,376 of record NC_072802.1, on the reverse strand, counting down.
TTTAAAGCTGTCGTTTAAAGAAATAACCAAAAAAAAAAATATCCGCTGGAGGCAGAACAAACCCCTGAAGATTCTTTTTCCATAATATTGAGAGGTTTTCCCCCACAACTCCTCAAAACTGTTTTGTTTACATTCCTCTCCCTTCTTGGAGACGCCACAACCTAAGAGTGGGGAGGACGTGTGACCCCCACAGAGGTTTTATTTACAGTGAAGCCGACCGCAAGGGAAGGAGCTGTCCAAGTTTCCCGTCTGGCTTAGGCACAGCAGAAGAGAACGTGCTCATACATCCAGAGGCCTTGATATTTTACACATAGCTGGGGAAGGAGAGGGGTTCTGTCGCACTGTTGGATTCCAAGGCCCTCATCTGGCAAGTTACATAATCCTTCCAGCTTCCAGATCTGTTCTCGTATTTAGCATAGCTATTTTCGTTCCAACAACAGTGAGCCAGTCTCTGAATACCCCAAAAGAAGCAAGCATAAGGAAGGAAGCCATCGTATCTCAAAAGAGTGCCAGGTATCTCAAAAAAGTCACTGCTGCTCGTGATGTGAATACCCATCTCATTTTGCACCTCTGGTCACCAGTTGCACAGGGTTTTGTGTTTAAAAACCTACAACGCCTGTTTGAACCAGAGGTGACAGTGAGACCCAATAGAGAGAAATGAAACCCCTCTGAAATGACTCGTGGAAAGGGTGGGACGCAGTGGGAATGCACCTGCTTTGCCTTCAGGGGAGAGGCAATGCAGAGAGGTGTTTCAGCCATCACCAAGATGCAGCGGGAACAGGAAGTACGCCTGCCTCATCTTCCCTGCCGCTGTCAATCTCCAAAAACATACAGATGAGGGTTTTTTTAATCACACCCAGCAGTGGAAAATCATGCCTACAGCAGTTCCAAAAGACCTTTTCTCATTTCTCACATTGCTTAGGGCAGGTCACTATCTCTCAGCCTCAGTTTTCCTATCTGTGATATAGCAACAGTGGTTGTCAATCTCACTGGCAGCCTAACAGTGCAATCCTATGCAGAAATGCTCCAGTTTAAAACACAAAGCCTGAAGTAACTCGACATAGGATTACATTGTAAGATTGCAAAGCACTTTGACAATCAAACATGGTGGTTATGATTAAACTGATCCAGGTCCATCAAGCAAGCAAACTGCTGCTATTCACCACAAAAGCAAATAACAAGCCCACCCAGGATTACCAGCTAACACTGCCTAGGAAATTCATTCCCAATGAACGAGAGAATGAGATCGAGAGTGCTATCAAACACTGCATTTTCTTCGCCCTAAAAGTCTACCTGGATGCCTAGCAAAATCAGTAGGGCTTTTCAGCATCTACAGTTCTGATTAAAAAACCAGATCCTTTGCAATTAAGCACAGAGCCTCGGCATTTCATTTCAGAGTGAGCGAGATATTTTTTTTTTTTAAAAGTTACCAACTATATAATTGGGCCTGTATCTCTCTCCCCCCTCCTCCCACCACAACAGACATTCCAGATGCCTGTTTTCAGAAGGCAACAGAGAACTTCAGACTAAAGGCAAATCAAAAGCCCACAGGCAGAAGGAGCCAAAGTATGCTGGCAACGTTCCTCCGCTGCTGGCAACAGGAAGCATAGTCCGTTGACTTCATGGTTAGGAGCCCACAAGCAACACCCACGCTTTCCTCCTCGTTGTTAACTGTGTGCCTCAGCAATACACAGACCTTGTACACGCAGCTGACAGAGAAAGGAACAACCTCAAACTGCCCTTTCATTGCAAGATATATTTAGGCTCAATTCATGCATTACTGAAGGAGGTGGAGAAAGCTACTTCCTCAAGGAGAACTCCCTTGGAGTTCTGGAGAAGTCTGTAGAGGAGAACTGCAAAGCTCAGTTCCCTCCCATGCCAGCACTGCTGACTTCTTAGGACAGCAGCCATTTACGTTGCAAGGAATCACACGACCAGCCGAGCCCAGCAATTTTTGTCCACAGATGCTGCTCAAAGGCCATTCTGGGAATGTACAACCTTAGCAACACCAGCCTTCCAGAACGTTCCTGCAAAAATACTTATTTAGAAAATTCCTATGCCACCTCTCCTGGGACCCTGCTCGAGGTCAAATTAAAATAAGCCAGTGATGGTAAAGCCATGAAACACCACAGAAGCTATTAATACTTTAAAAAACTAGCCAGAGCATGAAAAAAAATACATGCCATTGAGTCCCAATCAGCTCATGGAGAAAAGCAGAGGTGGTTTGCCATTGCCCTCCTCTGGTGAAAGCCAGTTTGGTGTAGTGGCTAAGAGCAGCAGGACTCTAATCTGGAGAGCCAGGTTTGATTCCTCACTCCTCCACTTAAGGTCAGCGGGGTGACCTTGGGTCAGTCACAGCTCTCTCAGAGCTCTCTCAACCCTACCCACCTCACAAGGGTATTTGTTGTGGGGATAATAAGATACTTTGTAAACCACTCTGAGTGGGCATTAAGTTCTCCTGAAGGACGGTATATAAATCGATTGTTGTTGTCTTTCACGGTGAGTCTCCCATCCAAGCACGGACCTCGGCCAGTCCTGCTTAGCTCCCAAGCTCTGATGAGCCCAAGATAAGCCGGGCTATTTGGACTGCTAGTCAGAGTGATAAAATGACATAAATCAAGTTCAATGGTCAGAGAGGTGAGCAAATAGCACTTCCCATGGACAGAGGACTGGACTTTAAATGCCAAGCCTGTCTCCTTGATTCTGCAAAAGTTTACATATTAACATTCATATGGTTTCTATTGGCTGCAGAACCCTAATCTTGAAGCAGAGTTTTAAATACTTATAGTCAATCAACATTCATTCATTCATTCATCCATCCATCCATCCATTCACTCATTCATTCATAGTTTGCCTTTCTCACTAAGACTCTAGGTGATTACACAGTGTGAGATTAGTACAGTCAATATCAAGGACATTTCCATAAGCAATGCCATAGGGTAAATAAACACAAGTTTACAAAGACATAGCATTAGCAGGAATCCAATACAGAGCTGAAGAAATATTGAAAGAGAACATAAGCAATTCCAAGGCTTAAATTCCATAATAAAAAGCATAGCCATACATAGTCTGTCCTGCTCTTTTTACGATTTTAACTAGTTTAATGTCAATGTTTTAAATATTAGAATTACTGCGGTTCCCAGAGAACTATATACATTTTAAGATAAGATTTTAAATGCTAAATGTATTTTTCTATGTCCTTTACATTTTTACGCTGGATTTAACTATTCTATTGATTACTATGGATGTATTGCCATTGTCATTGTCTCCGACCGCAAATAAATTCATTCAAGGCTGACAGTAGACCACACGAAACACAGGTAGCTCATAGGAGCACATATTTAAGACAACAGATAGTATGTAAAGAAACGTAGTGGTGAAGTGCTGAAGCTGCATCGAACGAAGAGAGCAGTGGTTCTCAAAAGCTTATGCTACAATAAAGTTAGACTTAAAGGTGCTACTGGACTCTTTACTATTCTGTAACTACAGACTAACACGGCTAACTCCTCTGGATCTGGTGAAGTCTATGGTCCCTCCATAGCAAAGCATCTGAGAGCCCCTCCTTACAATACAAAAGCCTTTTTAAAATATGTATTGTCGAAGGCTTTCACGGCCGCAGAACGATGGTTGTTGTGGGTTTTCTGGGCTGTATTGCCATGGTCTTGACATTGTAGTTCCTGACGTTTCGCCAGCAGCTGTGGCTGGCATCTTCAGAGGTGTAGCACCAAAAGACAGAGATCTCTCAGTGTCACAGTGTGGAAACGATGTTGGCAGCACCAGACCCTGAATATCCTAGAGGAACACCAAGAGACACGGGCTTAAGAAAGAAGCTGGGAGAGCAAGCAGTGAAGCCTCCGTTTTCTAATGACACGCACCATGCTAACAGTTCCTGTGCAAACAAATTCGAGGTTTCAGAATTGCACATCATCCAAGAGTCTCTGCTGACATTCGCCTGCTACGCTGGAAATGCAATACGTGACGGGAGGCGGTCAGAGAAGCACCTTAGGGATTTCGACTTGCTTCAAGCTGTGAGTCATCGCCATCTCCGACTCATGGAAACTTGAGGGGGGGGGAATAGGGACCAGCACAGCGTGCTGACCACTGCCCCATGATCCCTGTCTTTGGTCAAGATCTCCAGTGTCCCTGTCCATACACAAGCCTTTCCAACTCAATTCACAGGCACAGACAATTTAAAACATGCAGCAGATGCAAAAGGGCTCTATTCTACCGAATCTTTTGCTCTGATAAACCAGTTAGTCTTTAACGTATAAGACTCCAGTTTGTTTTAAAATGTGAAGACCTTTTTTTTTTCTTTTAACACTGTAGGGCAGCTTTGGAATTTGGCCACGAGCATCTAAATTCACCATTAAACTGAGGGACAGACAAGTCTCGTGGGCTTCCTGCTACCCAAAGTGGCTAGCACCTTTTCTGATGACCCATCAGTTGATTCTTGCTAATGTCTTTGTAGGTAAAGGTACAACTTGGATTTATTTACCTTATGGCATTGTTTATGGAAATGTCCTTGAAAATGACTGTTTGGTATAGTGGTTAAGAGTGTGGAGAACCGGGTTTGCTTCCCCACTTGTCCGCTTGAAGTCAGCAAGGTGACCTTAGGTCAGTCACAGCTTCTAGGAGCTCTCTCAGCCCCACCCACCTCCCAGGGCATTTGTTGTTGTGAGGATAATAATGACATACTTTGTAAACCACTCTGAGTGGGTTTTAAGTCATCCTGAAGGGCAGTATATAAATGAATGTTGTTGTTGTTGTTGTTGTTGTTGTTGTTGTTGTTACTACTACTAGTACTACTAAGAACAACAACAACATTTGATTTATATACCACCCTTCAGGGCAACTTAATACGCACTTAGAGCGGTTTACAAAGTATGTTATTATTATCTCCACAACAACAAACACCCTGTGAGGTGAGTGGGGCTGAGAGAGCTCCAAGAAACTGTGACTGACCCAAGGTCACCCAGCTGGCTTCAAGTGGAGGAGTGGGGAATCAAACCCGGTTCTCCAGATTAGAGTCTTACTTGGGGCTTTTTTTCTGGGAAAAGAAGTGGTGGAACTCAGTGGTGGAACTCAAGACCGCACAATGACGTCACTTTGGGTCAGCTGGTACAAGGGGGGAGTTTTTTAAAGTTTAAATTGCCCTTGGCGAAAATGGTCACATGGCTGGTAGCCCCGCCCCCTGATCTCCAGAAAGAGGAGAGTTTAGATTGCCCTCCACGCCGCCAAGCGGCGCGGAGGGCAATCTAAACTGAGATCAGGGGGCAGGGCTACCGGCCATGTGACCATTTTTAAGAAGTGCCAGAACTCCGTTCCACCACGTTCCCGCTGAAAAAAAGCCCTGGTCCTACTGCTCTTAACTACTACACCAAACTGGCTCTCACACTGTGTAATCCACCTTGAGTATCATTGAAAAAGGCAGACTATAAATGATGCAGACAGACAGACAGACAGACTCCATTCAAAAATATATGAACAGGCCATTTGTGGTCTAAAAGAGAAAGAGCCAAGCTTTGGTGAAGCCTCCTTATCTGCTTGTCCATAAGAGACACTTGCTCACCACGGCTGACCAAATGAGCTGCAACTTTGCACGGAGGGCTGGGTCACGTGTTTCCAGCTCAGGCTGTGCTGGGTCCACCTACCCAACAGCTGGCCAGCTCCAAATTCAAATGCATTTTCCAAAGCGCTGCTCCAAATCAGAAGCCTGTTTAACAAGTAAATCCCAGCCAGCCGGCCCCAACCTGGAGGATGTTTGCAGTTGAGGAGAGGGTTCAAAGGCACAGCACATGTTTTGCACGCTGGAAATTGTGGGTTCAGCCCCTGGCATTAAAGGGCTTTAGGCAGCAGGTGGCCGAGAAAGACCTTTCTCTGGCAGAGACTCCAGTGAGACTCCTGTTCCATACAAATCCAATTTATCTAAGAAGAACCTGACAGATAATTTTAATGTATTGTCGAAGGCTTTCACGGCCGGAGAACGATGGTTGTTGGGGGTTTTCCGGGCTGTATTGCCGTGGTCTTGGCATTGTAGTTCCTGACGTTTCGCCAGCAGCTGTGGCTGGCATCTTCAGAGGTGTAGCACCAAAAGTCTTTTGGTGCTACACCTCTGAAGATGCCAGCCACAGCTGCTGGCGAAACGTCAGGAACTACAATGCCAAGACCACGGCAATACAGCCCGGAAAACCCCCAACAGATAATTTTAACTCTGAATGAAAATGGGGGGAAAAAAGAAAAAGCTCTTTTTCATACTCAGCTGTAAAATGCATCTTTCTTCCTGGAGGGCTATAAGAAACCAATCAATATGAAGGCCACAAGCAAGAGAGTATGTTTGTTCTCTCTCATTTTTCCTATTCTTAAGACAGCATCATGAACTTAACAATAAAACATTCTACATCTAGGACAGATTGCTATCACAAGGTACTTTTCTAAGGTGAAGAAACCCAATCTTGTCTCTTCTGTTAAGAGATGATGCATGCCTTAATCCAGGACAAATTTTTAAAAACCCTCTCCTGCATTTTCGAACTGAACGAGGCAGAAGGAATGACGGAACATGGGAAGCCATTTGAAACTTCTATTTGTTATTATAGCAACAAAAGAATTTACATAGCTATTTAAAAATGTTCAAAGCGCTGTGCATACATTACCTTTCCAGACACCTGCAGGGCAGGCGGGCATTATTATTCCCCTTTAACAGATGGGAGCCTGAGAGACACTGGCTAGCTCTGGGCTACCTGTATTCATCACATGCTTACCGAAAAGCATAATTGGCTATGTTTTTTTCCTGAGAGCTTTGAAAGTGAAACAGTTGTGATCTCTTTGCTTTGGATCCTAGCAAGCAATAGAGACATCTTTCATCTCCAGTAGCTGCTACTTACAGCAAGCAAAGAGCCATGCAAGCTTTTTTTTTTTTTAAACTAACCCCCCATTTAAAAACAAAAATGTCCATATAATCGAAGGGGAGTTTGAGGTATCTTAGGGCCAAACCAGGTATGACGTGATTAGGAGCCTGGTCAGTGGAGCTCTCAGCTCTTTTTTCTTTAAACAGCCAGGCACTTGAGATGGGGGCTAATTCAGACTAGAGCTACAGAATGAGGGAAGGGGAATTAAGCCTTGCCCTTTGCACTATGTAGTCCCACCTCCTTTAAGGCCCTTTTCAGGGGCCTTGATTCAATGCTCCTGCCTGTTACATGAAGGTAATCACTTGAGCCTTCTCAATGACCATGATTATGGACCAGGCTTCCTCAAGAGACTTGCCTCCTTTCAGTTTGGTGTAGTAGTTAAGAGCGGCAGGACTGTAATCTGGAGAGCCAGGTTTGACTCCCCATTCTTCCACCTGAAGCCGGCTGGGTGACCTTGGGTCAGTCACAGCTTCTCGGAGCTCTCTCAGCCCCACCCACCTCACAGGTCGATTGTCATGAAGACAATAACACACTTTGTAAACTGCTCTGAGTGGGCGTTAATTTGTCCTGAAGGGCAGTATATAAATCAAATGTTGTTGTTATTATCAGTGTCAGATGAAGATGTTTTTATTTCAGTTAATTTTTGGTTGATGATAGGTGCTCTGGTGGATACGAGTGGGTTTAGTTAGAGCCACTATGATGTGATTCGGCTACAGGAACCTATTCATAGGTTACAATAATTTAACAGCGGCTACCGTTTTAATGTCTTTATTTTGCTGTATTATTATTGTTGCAACCAGTTTCAACGTACATTATAATCTGTAAAAATACTCCCTGTGGTTTTTCAATCTAAGGATGCATCAAAAATGATATTTATTGTACTATGTTATGCCGTGTTTTCTGACAGCTTCCTTAACCATTTGAATGAAAGGGTAAGGTTGAATTGTTAAAAAAAAGTACATAATCCTGACCTGAAAAAACTCATTTTAGGTCCTTCCTCTTTCCTACTGCCTTCCACTTTTCCTAGCATTACTGACTTTTCCAGAGAGCCAACCAAGTATTTCTTCCACTACAGAAACATTCAGGTTCGGATATGAATATGGCTTCATTGACTACATTCCAGTTTGCAAGGAAGGCACAGAAAACACATGTTTAAAAGTACAGAAGCAGGGCATGCTATCCTGTTTCCTCTTTTAATCATACTTGATTTTTCTGTCAATTTGTTGAATCATTCAACACTACCCCTGGAAGGGGGGCGGGGGGGGGCTTTTAAAAATAAGGGAAAAAAAGAACTGGCCCTTGAGTTTTTTTGGAAGCCTAGCATACTATAACTTTGGTAAACGCCCCCGCTCAATACAGAGAAAAATGAGAAGTACAATATTTGATAATTTCATTTATAAGAGGTGTGTGTGTGTGTGTGTGTGTGTGTGTGTGTGTGATGAGCTGTCAAGTCACCTCTAACCTATGGCGACCCTATGAACGAAAGCCCTTCAGAACGTTCTCTCATTAACAGACTTGCTCAGATCTTGCAAACTGGAGGCCGTGGTTTCCTTTACCGAGTCCTTCTCTGCAGATTCCTGGGATGATCATAGCTGTCAGATAGTCAATCAGATTCGGAGATTGTATTCAAGTGTGGAAGATCATTGGGGCAAATGCAACCGTTTGCTACAGCTTGAGGAATAAGTCCAGAAGGAAGAGACTTCGGATGCTCCTGGGAGGATGGAACAACCCGAGCTTCCAACGTGGATCTGCCCAGCTCCATTAGTAGGACTTCGGAGTCCGCCGAATCCGCCCCTCTTGGTAACGGGGCGGGGTCTTCGCACACTATCTGCATAGAAGGATTAGATGGAATAGTCTCCGTAATCACTTTAATTGGATCTACTAAGGATGTTGGGTGGGATATACTCTTAGCGTTGGTATCCAAACATAGAGCAGAGTCTTTAACCTCTTTGAGTTTGTTACTAATAGAATTTAATCTATCTAAGACAGATTGCTACTGAGTCAAGCCATCTCACTTTGGGACTTCCTCTTTCCTACTGCCTTCCACTTTTCCTAGCATAATTGACTTTTCCAGAGAGTCTAGTCTTCTCATGATGTGACCAAAGTACCACAGTCTCAGTTTTGTCACTTTAGCTTCTAGGGAGAATCCAGGCTTGATGTGAACTAGAACCCACTTATTTGTCTTTTTGGCCTTCCATGGTATCCACAAAACTCTCCTCCAGCACCACGTTTCAAATGAACCAATTTTCTTCCTGTCAGCTTTCTTCACTCTCCAGTTTTCATGGGGAATACTGTAGCGTGGATTATCTTGATCTTGCTCCCCTGAGAGACGCCCTTATCCTTAAGGATCTTTTCTAGTTCTCTCGCGGCTGTTCTTCCAAGTCTCAATCTTCTTTTGATTTCTTATAATTTTTTTAAAACAGAGACAACGATTCATTTCCATCTAATCTGGCACATTCTGTACCGCCTGCCCCCACCCCAACCAAGGCAAAGCCAGAGAAATGAACCATATAAAGATGTAGCAGTCAACTTTTTCTGTAGGCTGATACTATGGGCTCACGGGAGATTTTCGTTCATTAATCGATCTACTGACTGATTCCTCACAGCAAATTAGCAGTTCTCTCAAGGTACACACTTTGGAGTCTTACCTTAAAATTACATTTTTTTCTTAAAGACAAGGCTAAGAAATAGGACATTTAAAATAAACTGAGCCTGGACATTTAAGCAAAACGACACAACAAAAGCTGTCACGTCTGGCCAAAGTTGTGACAAAGCTGCTTCATGAGATGGAAGCACGCTGAGTTGGATGGAAGGCCACAGTCAGAAACCGAGCTGCTCCAACAGGCAGAATGAAACCTTGCTTTACAACGTCTATGTTTTGTAAAACTCAAAATGTCCAGAACAGCCTTTTGGTTTTGAAAATTTTAATAACCTCTTTTCCTCTAGTGCTCTGCAACAGAAATCATTATTGTCTGAGTCCAACATATAAAAATGAGCAAACTTCTCTGCATTACAGCAAGTGTAATTAAGCATTGGTGTAAAAACCCAAAATTTCAATCTCTCCCCATCTTTCTGTTGAAGACCTTTATTTGCACCTCTGATTATTTCTGCGTTAATGTGCCAATTTTATCTTATTTGTGATAAACTCCACCTGTTTTCCAACATGTTCTGCCTCCTGGTTCCCGGGGGGGGGGGGGGGAAGAGAGGCTGTGTTCTCTTTTTTCCCTTCATATTACACTAAAAGAATGAAGTTCTGGCAGGAATTTTAACCAATTAGTGTTGACTACAGAGCTAAAGCAAACTGGCAAATAAACACTGGTTACCAATAGCAAGTTAACAGTTTTCTCCAGGTGAGAAGAAAATGAAGCTTTTCTTTAAAAAGAGGCTGTAGCTGCATAGTGGAGTACTTGTTTGGCATTTTTAATGATTTTTTAAAAAACATTTTAAAATGATTTTAAGGTTGTTATCTGCCCTGATCCCGCTTGCAGGGAGGGCGGAATACAAATATGATATAAATAAAAAGAAATAATAATAAATTCCCTGGCATTTCCAACTGTAAGATTCCAGGTGACAATTATTGGGACAGAAGCCTCTCTGCTAAAAACCCTTGAGAGCTGCTACCAGTCAAAGCAGGCAGTATTGAGCTGTACAAGTAGGCACAAAGATAAAACAACTCAATTTTATAAGCTAGTTATTTTACGGCTTTATTAGTGATTGTAAATATTTATATCTACAATCAGACACCAAAGGCAAATTCCAAAAGAAAAATAATAAAATTCATCAAAACAGCAGTCTGCAATAAACCAGCACTAAAACTATCAGTATGACTAGCAGCAATAAAACCAACAACAAATAAAAAACCACAGCAATAAGAGCAATAAAAACCAGTCAAGAGAAACCAAATGAAGAACAAGAAACACACACAAACACACCATGAGAAAACCCAAACCTCACAAATCAACAGAAAGCCAGAGGGGAATAAATGATTTTACCTAAAGTTCAACAAGCCAGTTGCCTGAGGAATTTCTGTGCAAGCCTGAAGCGTGTTACAGAATATCTAAAACCTATTAAGTAATCTTTAGTGGGGGGGGGGAGGTGTTCAAACCACTACAGCTTGTGAGTGACCATGTGTAAACACAGCAAACCTTTGTAGGTGTGTATGCACATACATTTTATAACTTGTGTTAACTGATCAGTGGTAACTCGTGCCAAATAAACAATCGGGAGCCATCATTTGCTCTCAACTCCCATGCTTACATTACACTATGCCTGTTCCTATGTCAGAAAGTTACAAATTTCTGTGGGCACCACTGAAATGTGCAACCCAGAAATTAGGGGTGGGAGTTGTGAGCAAAGAATGCCTTATTTGGGAGGCACTAATCCTATACACTGCAGTGTTGGAAGGGAAAGAGTCCCTTTTCCCCATTGCCCTCCTTCTTGCTTATAGATGGGTTGCACAATGCAATGTTTTCCCATCAGCAAGTCCCATTCCCGTCAACGAGAAATATCCGTTCTCAATGACCAGACTGCGTCCAGTTACACTTCTTTTCAAGCAGCTTCTAGCTCTTAACATTTATGAAGCCTTGTAAGCAGAGATTAGTTCATGCGCTAACAATTCTAGGCTTGGTGGCAGTTATATGGTTAGTTTAGCTATCCTGACACAATCACGTGTTCTATGAATAGCCAGGCTGGAAGGGGGAAAAGGGACAGAACAGAGAACTGGGACCAGTGTCCCCCATCAACATTCTGGGTAGTTTTCCAAATCCACCATTTTGGAGTGAAGGTTAGTGGGTACTAGTTCAGTAGAATGGGGTGATAATTAAGAGATGCGGGCTAGCGAGTCCTCGGGCACAGAATCTTGGGAGTACCATGCAAAGATAAATTGTTGAATAAGAAGTATTCCTTATCTCATGTCTAGTCTCAATAATGTGGCAAATTTGTCCTTCACAGTGACATCCTCAAGTCTCCCCAGAAGGTTCGTAGGGGCTGCTCGGTGAGAAGAGCAATAACAACAGACACGCTTCCTTGAAAAACAGCTAGCCTATCTCTATCAATCTTTCTCATACAATGAAGTCAAAGCATTGGTTGTGACTCCCAGCACCCACGGGGCAGCAACAAAGAGGCCTAGTTGACCTGACTTCAACCTGCATGGACTGAGAGCCAAACTAGATGATACCGGGTCCCTGAGTCCATCACAGGGATACAGCCCCATTATAGAACCTTTAAAAAATGTTTTTAAATTGCCACAGTCCCAGGGACTGCAGTGTGTGGGCGTAGGGTTGCCTGCTCTGGGCTGAGAAATTCCTGGAGATTTGGGGGCGGGGGGTAGAGCCTGGAAAGGGTGGGGTTTGGGAAGGGGAGGGGTCTCAGCAAGATATAAAGCAATTGAGTTCACCCTCCAAAGCAGCCATTTTTTCCAGGGGAACTGATCTTTGTTGCCTGGATATCTGTTGTAATTTCAGGAGATATCCAGCTACCACCTGGAGGCTGGAAACCCTATGAGGATGAGGGACCTATCTACACCTCCATGTCATTTTCAAGAGCCAGGTCACATGGGTCTTGAAAATTGTGCGTGGTGGTGGGGAGATAGGAGTCCCTCACGCCTAAGGTTGCCAGCCTCCAGGTGGCGGCTAGAGATCTCCTGGAATTACAACTGATCTCCAGGTCATAGAGATCAATTCCCCTGGAGAAAATGGCTGCTTGGGGGTGGGGGGAGGCTGATCTCTAAGGAATTATATCCTGCTAAGCTCCCTCCCCTCCCCAAACCCTGCCCTCTCCAGGCTCCCCCCCCCCCATATCTCCAGGAATTTCATACCTGAAGCTGGCAACCCTACTCATGCCCCTTCTACTGCAGTTCCTGGCAGGATTGGGCCTCAGCTGCAATTTTGAAAGTTTTAAAAAGCTATAAAATGGCACTGCGTCCCATGGCAAATTCAAGGACATGATATCTAGTTTATCCCTGACAAGCATGCGTGTAACAGAAACTTCTTCAATGATGGTAAACATGCAAGGGATCCTCAACAGACAAGAAGATGTGGAAAGGATATCCCCCTCCCCATGCACGCACACGCACACACACACACACACACACACACACACTGTGTTCGCTTAAACATCCTCCAGCAGTGACACTTTTGATACTTCCCTGGGACAGCTCAGATAAAAATGAAGCACAAGACATCCACTGGGCAGACAGACCTTCAGATGGCAGCTAAAGACGGCTCTAATTAATCTCCTCCAAGACATGATAAATGCCAACTCTGTTGGTGAGGCATGGCATATTGGACATTTTCTGATTTTAAAAAATGAACCCCCTGCTGCCTGTTGTCAGCCGAGAGAAAAATGACATTTACGCGTGATGATGCTCTGATTTGTTACATGTCGGCACACATGGGTCTTCAACATGTTCCTCCAAAGGTCTTGTTTTCCTCAGGAGTGGCAGGATTTCAGGTTTCCCTTGAGGGCTTTGTTCACACAGCACACAATGGGCTTAAACTGGAATAACACTGTTTAGGATACAAAACAGTATCTGACGAAGAGAGCTGTGGCTCTTGAAAGCTTGTGTAAGTACTTACACAAAAACTCCAATCACCACCCCCGACAGAAAAGAGGCATAATGAAAACATTAGTGGATCGTGCAAGACGGATATGTGAGCCACACTTTCTCAATGAGGAAATTAATCATCTAAATCACGCACTTCAGGCAAATGGCTACTCCAGAAATGAAATCCGAAGAGCAATCAAACCCAGGATGAATCAAACAACCAAGGAAAAACAGTCTTCTACAGGAAAAGTGTTTTTGCCATATATCAAAGGAATTACTGATCAGATGGGAAAGCTTATGAAAAAGCATAACCTCCAAGCAGTATTCAGACCCACCCGAAAAATACAACAGATGCTACGATCAGCAAAAGACAGTAGAGACCCCCTCACCTCTGCAGGAGTATACCGTATACCCTGCAGCTGTGGACAAGTTTACATCGGAACCACAAAGTGTAGCATCCAGACAAGAATAAAAGAACATGAAAGACACTGCAGACTTGGACAACTGGAAAAATCAGCAGTGGCTGAACATAGCCTAACTCAAACAGGGCACAGTATCTTATTCCAGGACACCAAAATACTGGACAACACTTCCAACTACTTTGTCAGACTGCACAGGGAAGCCATTGAAATTCACAAGCATAAGCAAAACTTCAACAGGAAAGAAGAAACCTTAAGAATGAACAGAGCATGGTTTCCAGTTCTGAAAAACACCAGGCTAACAAAACACTCCACACCCGACAATAGCCCTGCAGAGAAGATTAGCACATGAAGCACCAATCCATATGCAAAAGAACCTCCTCAGGATACAGTGAAGCCTCCCGCTATTAGCATTCCACACCCTGGGAAACTCCTACAGGATGACTCAGCTCAGTCCCACCCCTCCTGAGTAGATATAAATGACCTGCCACATCTTTTCCACACTCTGACACTGAGAGATCTCTATCTTTTGGTGCTACACCTCTGAAGATGCCAGCCACAGCTGCTGGCAAAACGTCAGGAACTACAATGCCAAGACCACGGCAATACAGCCCGGAAAACCCACAACAACCATCGTTCTCCGGCCGTGAAAGCCTTCGACAATTCTCCGGATCTGTTTAGGATTTCACTAATACTAAGTATGCACCAGATGGTGTCTAATTATTTTCCCACAGCATCCACACATCACAAGACCAACGGGGCCAGAACCACAAACACCTCTGCAAGGCTGCCCTGGAATTAGAACCATAAACTTTACTTAAGGCTGTAAAGTTTTATGTAAAGTGAGACTCACTAAGTAACCTCACTGGTCCACAACTTTGAAAAGCAAAAGCCACATATGACCTGAGGAACCTAAGAGCAGTTAAGGTGGATCAAAGCAGCAGTCCAGCTAGTTCAACATTCTATTTCAAACGGATATCCCTGGAAGTTCAGAACTGAGCCCTCAACCCTTAGCACCGGTATTCACACAGCCAGTTTGGTGTAGCGGTTAAGAGCGGGGGGCCTCTAATCTGGAGAACCGGGTTTGATTCCCCACTCCTCCACTAGGTAACCTTGGGTCAGTCACAGCTTCTTGGAGCTCTCTCAGCCCCATCCACCTCACAGGGTGATTGTCGTGGGGATAATAATGACATACTTTGTAAACCGCTCTGAGTGGGCATCAAGTTGTCCTAAAGAGCAGTTTATAAATCGAATGTTGTTATTGTTGTTATTTACTGACTATGAACATGGAGGTGCCACTTAACATCCCAGACCTTAATGATCCTCTCCTCCAGGAATATATCCGTTCTC
The DNA here is from genome assembly GCF_028583425.1 of Eublepharis macularius. Taxonomy (NCBI): domain Eukaryota; kingdom Metazoa; phylum Chordata; class Lepidosauria; order Squamata; family Eublepharidae; genus Eublepharis; species Eublepharis macularius. Next base: position 68,820,158 of record NC_072802.1, on the reverse strand, counting down.
TTTTAAGCCAACTAAACTTGTGGCCCTTACTATATACCCTCGGCAAGTGAATCCCCAAAATTAATTATTCCTTAGGTAAAGAATAAACCTGCTCATACCCTGCTTTGTGATATCTGGGGTGCTTACTAAAACAATTTTTGCAACATAGATGAACAAGTCCCTCAAATAACATATTGGGAGTAACGTATTGGAATCTCAGTAAACAAAACAAAGCGAATTGTAAGAAAATGGCACAGACAGAACTTTCTTGGCTTTCTGATAGCCTAGCATTGCAACTAGACACAATTTTCCCAGCTCTACTTCCCTCCACTGACTGTCCCCTTTGTCTCAAATAATATATTGAAAAAGAAGAGGGGGGGGGCGGTGCACCAAGTCAAAATGAAGAAGGAACAGCAATGGTGCAGGAAAAGAATTTTTTTAAAATACTGAGTAACCCCTATGCATTTTGCCTCAGCTTTATCAGGGGGATCTATCAGTAAAACAATATATGAGAAGCAATTAATGCAACATTCCAAAAATGATAAAACACATTTTAAAAAAATAAGACCAATATACAGAGCATGTGCAAAGTGCAATACATTTTTCGCTATCTAGAAACCTGCACCAACATAGGCTTAAATATATTAACAAACATTCCATAACTTATATTCACAAAAGATGTTTTATGAAAGTTCTTTAAAAGTTAACATAGTGAAAACTTACTGACCTTCAGAATTCTTATGGACGTCTATTTCGTGTGTGCAGTGGTTGTAAAGTGGGAGTACAGGCTAACCTATAAGCTCCTTAGAGCAGAGACTTTTATTTGGTAAAGTGCCACATCATATTGTAGAGCCAAAGTAGGGTTGTGGTTAGAGTCTGAGACTAGGATACGGAAGGCCTGGGGTCACGGCTAGTTCAAAGTCTTAGGGAGGTCCTGGTCAGAGAGTGTCCAGGAGCCCCCTCTTCTGCCCACCAGCCCCCACACTTGTGCCTCCCCACACACCCACTCATGTGACCCCTCACCCGTGCATCCTTCCTACACCCACTCAGAAGCCCTCCATTTCCCAGGCTGCTCACACATCCTGCATGCCCTTTCTTCTGCAACTGTGCTCGACAGTCTGTGGGGCTTGGCAGTGCCACAGTAGCCACCTGGGCACCTTTGCTGGGCAGCATATGCAGCCAGGAATGTTGGTGGAAACACAAGTGAACAGGCTGGGGAAGGGCACACGGTGGGGGCAGTGGGCCCTACCTGGAGCGCCAGGCCTGGCAGCAGCCCCACCTCAGGGAAAGCTGACACTGGCTCTGGCCTGGGTTAATAACAACATTCAATTTATATACCTCCCTTCAGGACAACTTAACGCCCATTCAGAGCAGTTTACAAAGTGTGTTATTACTATCCTCATGACAATCACCCCGTGAGGTGGGTGAGCAGGGCTGAGAGAGCTCTGAGAAGCTGTGACTGTCCCAATGTCACCAATAATAACAACAATAACAACATTTGATTTATACCCTGCCCTTCAGGACACCTTAACCACTCAGAGTGGTTTACAAAGTATGTTATTATTATCCCCCACAACAATCACCCTGTGAGGTGGGTGGGCCTGAGAGAGCTCTGAGAGAGCTGTGACTGGCCCAAGGTCACGCAGCTGGCTTCAAGTGGAGGAGTGAGGACTCAAACCTGGCTCTCCAGATTAGAGTCCTGCTGTTCTTAACCACTACACCAACCTGGCTATCCCTATTCTGCCATGAAGGTCAGTAGATGATCACGGGCAAGTCATTCTATCTAAGCCTCGCCTTCCTCGCAGAGCTGTTGTGAGGGTACAATGGGGAAAGTGAAAACAATACATGTTGTTTTAAGCTTCTTGGAAGCAGGGTGAGGTAAGTATTTTGTAAGAATAAATTAATAACTCCATACCATGGAGCTACATATTAAAAGAGAAATGTGGTGGTGGGCATTTGCAGGGCAGAATCAGCAAGTGGGAATGGGTGGCTTAGCTCTCCACTCCCCCCTCCCCAGCCATTTTAACCCATTTCCCTCTCCCAGTTATTTGGGACCCTTTGTGAGGGGAGGGGCTTTGTGAGGAAAAAATGGGCGAGAAGAACTGGCAAGCCCAGGAGAGGTTACACACCCTCTGTCTTACCCCCTACAAATGCACATATACACCACTTCCACATTTGTGTTACCGTGGGGACCTGCTTTTACCAAGGTGACATCTACGGCTGAATCCACACTTACCGGCATAGCGCTAAACAGTCGGAATGATAGCGTCTTCCTGGCATGTTTTATGACGTCATCGCACCACGATGCCGCTCTCATGGCGCGATGACGTCAGAAAAAGCACCAGGAAGACCCTATCATTCCGACTGTTTAGCGCTATGCCGGTAAGTGTAGATTCAGCCTATTTCTACCCTAAGAGAGCAATGCTCTGCACCATTTTATAGCTTGCAAAAAACCTGTCACTGCCATTATTGACCAATTACAACTTGAATGGGAACTTGTCCTTCAGGTTCCAGACAGTTGTTCATTTTTTAGTACCTCAGGAAACATCATTATGTTTTACAGGGGCTTCTTCACACACACTGAGAACTCCAAGGTCCCTCTGCTCTGTCAGGAACCAAAAAGAACTGAACAAAGATTTCGGTTTCCTACCTCCCAGCAGCACCAGTCAAAGAACAAAACCGTATGAACAACTAACATCCCCAACTGTTTTATCCTTGGGAACAGAATGATCCTTGAAACCCAAGGCCACATCTGACTCTAAACTATACTGCCCTCCTCAGCGGAGCAACTGAGGGAATCCATTGCTCTGTACCTCCCAGGCCATTTCTCCACAGCCCACGTATCTGACATCTTTCCAGATAGGAAGGGCTAAACCTTGCTGGCATTTGGACCTGCGTGTGTCTGTATTAAAGACAATTCAAAAATCAGCATAATAAATCCAACCGGAGGCAGCGCCTCCATTCAATGTGTTCCCCTGAGGGAACCATGTCAATGGGATACAAAGGTCAGGTTTGCCTCTCTCAGTCACGGTGATAATGTAAGCGAAGCGCTGTGCACACTGAAACACAAAGGCTAAATACTATTATTATCAACATCCAACAGGGCTGCTACAATGCTGAGATGGAACGCATGCTACCATTGCCACAGGAATACCACTGGAAGCGCCCAGTGGTGAGTCACAGCCTCTAATACTTGCTACATGGATTAGTGTCATCAGGGTAAAGTCTCCACTCCCTTCTCTGTGGCCACCAGGAATATGCAATTTTAATTCAGCAAGGAAAGTGGATTCACACTGGTTGCCTGGCATTTGCAGCCAGTATTCTTACATAGCTGTGTTGCACAACACAGTGGCAAGCAGTTGTGAGCCATAAAGATCTCCGGTTCCAACCTCACTCTACCATGAACTCACTAGCTGTCTTAAAACAAGCCATGAATCTCTCAGCCTCAGTTCTCATTTTGCAAAAAAAGGGGTTAATAGAGACCTACAATACAGGGTTGCTATAGGAATTACTACAAGCTCAAAGTGGCATTCTTTTCCTCTCCTTTTTCTCCACAACAACCTTGTGAGGTAGATTAGGCTGAGAGAAACAATGACAGGTAGGAGAGTCTGGATTTGACCCTAATCTAAATCTGTAACCATTACACAACGCTGCCTCACCATAACAGCAAAGTACTTTGAACACTCCAAAACACTACCATTTTGTTATTATTACCGCTAAATCATGTGAGGGATGTAACAAGAGCAGGGCCCTTGACATGAGGGGAACTAGACATTTGAACAATCTGTATTTTGGCATAGTCATCTGGTCCCATCCATTGCTACAAAAGCACTAATTAATAAAGAAGAGCAGGGGACCTAGAAATGTCTAAAGAACAATTCAGTGATGAAAACACAAGCCTGCTTGCCAAGGCAGTTACGGGGAGGGGTTGCATGAGAAAGTTTCACCCCTTTTCACTATCCTTCCACCACCAGTTAGCTACTCGCTTGAATGTTCCATGCAGTTCCACAGACTGCTGGATTCGTTCTGTTTGTAAAATGCATTAACATCCGTCACAACAGAAGCGGGATCACAGGCAGTCATCAATTATTTTGTTTAAGTGGAAAATTCTGAAAATCTTATCTGAGTTTTGCAAAGTACAAGCTAAGTCACCCGCTGTTCCCTGCGTGGGAGTCAAAGGAACAGCAACCTCTCTGGCCCAGTGGGCCCTCTCAGATTGTGGCTGGTTTGCACAAACTTCAGAAGAAATGTAGCGTGGTATAAGGTTACAACCAGAGCTGCAAGCAGTCTGTGACATGCATGAATATTAAAATTCTGCACCCAGCCAATCCAAATTGTGATGAGAAAAAGCTAAGTTCTGCAATCTACATACATTAGGAAGGAAGTCCTGCCTTTTTGTATTTTGCATAATTTATTTTGCTATTTTTCATAATTTATTCTGGATTCAGTAATCGTGGAAGGAAGCACTGAGTTATCCAGAAAGGAGTAGAAATCTCTCCCCTACGTCATGGAAATTTTCAGCCATCTCTTCAGCTAATGAGGTTCCAGTAGATATTGTTCCATACAAAGGGTGAAAGTAAGTTAAATTGTCTTGTTTCAGAGGGCTCTACACATAAGCTGGATGGAATCACTTCAGCCACTTTCTTACTGGTACTTGGTACCAGCCCATACCTTCACCTCTGCCTCACACACATCTTTGTGACAATATGGGCTAGATACTTGACTTTTTAAAGAAAATAAAACTATGCCTGGCTTTATGCTTGAGAGTAACTATACACTCACACAAATCATGCAATGTTTTTTGCAAAAATAACTATACTGGAAATTTAGTTGACAAAGGGTTTGACAACCAAATTTTGTTCTTTTTGAAAACAATCTTTAGAAGCAAAGCAATAAAGTGTGATTCAGGCACACAGCAGGAAAACGTGGTCTTCATGAACCAAATAGCAGCCACGTTTAAAAACAGCCTGTGTTTCTCGTTTGAGACACTGCAGCGACGCTGCTATTTTTAAGAACTACTTATACAGCATGGGCTGGCTGTGTAATACAAAAAGCAGCCACATTTAAAAGCATACATTTCATTTTATTTATTTTTTAAGAAGATTAGAAATGCTACACTTTGTGCAGAAAGAAAAGTGAGGAATGTTCTTGCAAGCTGTGTATGGATTAAGATGACCTAGTATGCACTCTACTCAAATTATCCTGTATTGGAGCTCAAGAGAATTCTGCTTGCAGAAAAAAAGAAATCTGTAAAGTAAAAAAAAAAATCTGCAACAAAACTAAACAACATAATTGTTGGGTAGGGTGGGATGAAAGTGGATTGTCTTTAACTTTTTCTCCCTCCCCAGTGATGCTAGAACTCACCCAATGAAGTTAATGGCAACAGAGTCAGAACAGAAAAAAGGCAGTTCCTCATTAATCAACAACAATAAATAAATTGTGTAATTCACTGCCAATGACAGCCACAAGCAGAGACGACTTTCAAAGGTAAGTAGCCAGCTCCATGGAGGACAGGTCCATCGATGGCTACGGAGCCAGGGTGACTAAACAGAGCTTCCAAATTCATGGTGTGTGACCAGGAGACATAATAATGGGAACCAGTTATTCTATGGATATTACAGACATGGGGAGACAGGTGCCGATGTTAAGGAAAATACTGGCTTATGCCATCTGAATGACAGACCCCCGATAGAACTCCCAGGGCTGGATTTAGAGGCAGGCAGTGCTTGTGGAGCACTTCTCACAGGCTCTGTTCAGAGGTTGAACAAATGGGGGCGGGGGGGGGGGGGGCACGAGGTGCTATTGAGAGCAGGGCTTTTTTTCTGGCCAAAGAGGTGGTGGAACTCAGGGCCGCACAATGATGTCACTTTGGGTCAGCTGGAACAAGGGGGGAGTTTTTTAAAGTTTAAATCGCCCTCGGCGAAAATGGTCACATGGCCGGTGGCCCCATCCCCTGATCTCCAGACAGAGGGGAGTTTAGATTGCCAGGGGAACAATCTAATCTCCCCTCTGTCTGGAGATCAGGGGGTGGGGCCACCGGCCATGTGACCATTTTCAAGAGGTGCCGGAACTCCGTTCCACTGCGTTCCAGCTGAAAAAAAGCCCTGATTGAGAGACTCCTTGCCTAGAACACCATTTGGTCAAGGGCTGGCCCCACCTTCCACATCACTTCACGAGGTGTCTCGTGTAGAGAGACTCTAACAATTTGGTCTGTTGAGGTCAGTCTTGTCTACTCAAACTAGCAGCAGCTCTCTAGGGTCTCAGGCAGAGGTCTTTCACATCACCTGCTACCTGGTCCTTATCTAGAGATGCCGGGGATCAAAGCTGGGACCTTCTGCAAGCAAAGCCCCACCCACTATTAAGACTGTAATCTCCTTGGGGCACGACCTGTCCCCATCCGCTCACGCTGCCCTTTACGGGGTCATATATGCGGATGATGCATTGAAAATCTACCCCATCTTCAGCAGCTGAACAGGAGGGCCTTTGGCCGGCGCCGTTTCTCTGCCTCCTGCAGCTCTGCAACAGGACATGCTGCCCCTGTCAAATTTCTTCGGCCCAAAACTGGGAGGCACAGTCTGGGACCCCTATTTTTTTGCAGCCAACCGCCTCCCCTCCCCTGCAAACTTTAAAAACAGAAAAAGGAACCGCCGCCATTCAGAAGACTCTTTAAGACGCCTACAACCAATTGTAAGCCAGAGAGGCAGCCTGAAGATAGAAAATATTTGGATTTCAAATTTCATCTGCCATAAACATGAAGCCACGTCTATTTATACAAGGGGGGAAGAGAAGAGATGAAACCAAAAAGTAACATTAAGATAAGTAAGCCGCCCACACACAGTCACCAATTCCATGTTGTGTCAGTTCCTTCTGAAATCAGGATACTAAAAATTGCCTTGAACAACAGAAAGGCTACACAGGGAAGGGGGGGGGGGGAATCAACCACTAGGATTTTCATATCTCCCATTTCAATAATCATGCCATGTTGAAGGAGCTGTGGGATGGCACACTGAAATCCCCCACAGTGGCAACAGCCCTTGCACTGGGTGCCCATGTGACCTTGTTTGGGCACCCAATTGCTTGGCTGCTTCTCCCAGCAAAACTTCTAACAGCTGGATTACACGAGGAAAAGCAATGGCAAAGTTTCACCTGCACCCCAGCAAACCCAATGCTTATACTGGAGAGTTTCAGCCCCTTTCATAGCAGTTAGGCGTGCTAGAAGAAAAAGGCACAGCCACAGACCATGGGGGTAAGTGGAGCAGGACCTCAACAGAAGAGTTAGTAGCATCCCAGGTTCGATCCGTGCTATCTCCAGGGAAGGAGCAGGCCCTTTCTGCCCTGTAAAACTCCTGCCAATCAGAGGAGACAATACTGAACTAGACAGCCCAATGGTCACACTCAGAAAGAGGCTGCCTAGGCAGCCAATCAGTTGCCCCCAACGCAGACACCACAGGAGGAGTCTCACCCTTTGGAAGAGGCTACCCCTTGGGCCTCTGCCTGAGTCAGTTCTTAGCTACCTTCAAATAGAGGCTGATTCCACACATGTTGGATAATGCACTTTCAATGCAGCTATCGTTTGGAAGTGGATTTTTTTGTTTCACACTCGAAAAATTCAGTTCCAAATGATCTCTAAAGAGGATTGGAAGTGCATTATCCAACGTGTGCGGAATTGTCCAGAGTCAAAATGCACGGGGTGGGCTCCTCTGAGGGCGGATCAGTTTTACTCGTTTCAGCCTCTAAATGGAAACTTCTGGTGTATGAGCCAAGCGCTCCCATTTCAGTTCCGGAAGGCATATTTCCTCAGTCACACCTGGAACTCTGCTCCGATGTCTAACTTGAATGTCTAACTCAACTGCTGAGGAGAATTTCTAGAGTTGGCCTTCCCATTAAGTTGGGAGGGGCAGCTTGCCTCAGGAAGAAAATTTTGGAGTGCTAGTAAATGACAGCCTATCAGTTATTTAAATTTACAAGGAATCCAGTTTCCATATCTCCACACCATTTGCTATCCTGGGCACGCTCCCAAAGGTGGGTAATTCAGCTGCGTCTCTGCATCAGAAGTGATTACCCAATGTAGAAATGGGACAGAATGATCAGTCTTTGGAAGATAAAACCAAAAACAGCGTGACTCATGTAGAGACTCCACACACAACTACCTCTGAGAGTAAAGAATTCTGCCAGGTCTTTACATTGGGAGTAATTCAATGATGCGGAATTATGTGCCTCTAACATTGAATGACTGGAAGAAGGAATACCACAGTATGGAGGTGTCCAGAGTTACAACAGCACCCCTCTTCCATGGGTGGATACTTTGGGCTTATATAAGACTTCAATTTCTCACAGCATGTTAGCATGACCTTGCACGGAGTTTGGGAACCACTGCTAGAGAGCCTGGATAGGAAAGCAATTTCACCTGTTGGTAGAGAGAAGAGATTTCGGCAGCTGATCTCCTCTAAACCCTGGCTCCAGACGATGCCAGGCAAACCTAAGCAAAAGTCATCACTCATCAGCATCAACATAAATCACCAGACGAGCGTGACTCACCGGCAGGCCCCGAAAACCAGATTTTCCAGCGATGACTAACCGCTTCAAAAGGCACGCGGCTGTAAACCGACCCCTGGCTTGGCTAGGCTGCAAAATATATGTAAAAAAAAAACCCACCAAGTCCTCCCATTACCCTTTGTTAAGGCACATAATGGGATTAAAGCTCTTCTGACACATTCTGAGGTTTAAAGGTCTCCCAAAGGCCTTCATAATGTCCTTCCACAGGCCAACCGGTTCCCTGACTAGGCCACTGGAAGGTCAAAGAGGGGCAAAAGAGGGCTGCAGCAATTTGCAAGCATGCCAGTGGCCCGAATTACCTCAACCTGCCCGAGGGCAGAGCCAAGTGGAGTTGGCAATGAGGGGGGCGCTGTAAAACGTATTAATTATGTACGACAACCTGCCTCCAACACAGCCTGCCAAGTGAAACGCTCACTTCCAAATAAATTGCATTTATTCAAATATGATGCATGTTGAATTAAGTGGGCACCCCCTTCCCCACCCAGGATATAGTCAGCCGACAGTTAAGGGCCAATTTAGGGCACAGCACTGGGACAGAGCCCCTTTCTCCTTTCCTACTCAGAAACAACTGCATTTTAGTCACACTTCTGTCTATGGCTATGCAGAATTCCACACTGGAAGGGGGGGGGGTCAGAATTCTGCACCCAGGTAATCCAGATTCCTGTTCCAGAGATGACTCAATTCTGCAACCTGCATAAATGATACCAGTTGATAAATCTGCATAATTATATCTTATTCTGTAAAACTATATATCTAAGAGTAAACTGGCTGACCTCTGTGGGATGCCCAAATCTGCAAAAGCAGGCAATATGCAGACTAGATCCAAGTCTCTGCCTACATGGGACACTTCCTAAGTATGCAGGAAAAGATTCTGTTAACATATCAAAATAAAAAAGGGGGGGGGGTAAAACTAGAGTTGCCAGCCTCCAGATGGTAGCTGGAGATCTCCCGGAATTACAACTGATCTCCAGACAACAGAGATCAGTTCCCCTGGAGAAAATGGCAGCTTTGGAGGGTGGACTCTATGGTATTATACTCCACTGAGGCCCCTCCCCTTCACAAACCCTGCCCTCTCCAGGCTCCACCCCCAAAATCTCCAGGAATTTCCCAACATGGACCTGGCAACCCTAGTTAAAACCCTCAAAATAGCCTGACTAGGAATGAAAATACTACAGAACAGGGAAATTATAGAGAACAGCTGAGTGCGGAAAAAGGAAGGAGAGGGATAAATCAGCCTGCTTCTAGTCCCTAAGTTTTTAGGAAACCCTGGAGATGGAGCTTTCAGAGGTGTGTGTGGGATTTCCAAATTGCCCCCCCACACACACACACACAATTCCTCCTCTGTTCCCAGCCTGGTTTTCAATTTATTTATTGCATCATTCTGGTATTGCAAATCATAGAGGGGCACAGCCAAAGAGTTACACTAGGCTCAGAAGTTCTACCTTGTGACCACCAGGAACCTCTCTGAGCTACCTCTCTGGCACCCACACCCTTTCAAGCCTATTTTCACAAACCAAGAACTGGAAACGTACTTCGTTAAGAGAAAGCTGGAATTTCCTAGTGGACGCATTTTGCAGCCAGTGCCACATTCCTGGCTTGTTCTGCCCTTGCACACACTCACAGAACGAACGCGCACCCCCTTGGAGAGGGGTCTTGATTCAGCGGTACAGCCCAATGTTTGCAAGAACCCTTTTCAACCCCTGACATCTCCCCGGAGCACAGGCAGCAGCTGCTGGGAAAGATTTTTCCCTGCCTGAGACACAAGAGAGTCCCCACCAGTTGAAGAAGACAGTACAGGAGGTCGAAAAGAGCTTCACGCATTCATCTGTTCTTGCCTTTTAAAAACCCCAAATGGCTTGAAGTCATCTCCCATCCATGCTCTGCTTAGTGTCAACAATGGAAAATCATGCGATGCTAGCAGACATCCACTGGGCTCCCAGCAGCGCCTGCATAGCTGTCTGGCATTTGGTTTATGAGGGAAGAGGATACTTTAGGAAACACAAGGGGAGCAAGCAATACGTCTCTGCTAATTTCCCTTTCCTCCTAACTGACACAAGACAGAACAAGAATCTCCATTGACAAGCTAAGAAACTAGCCCACTGGCCAGGCAGAAGGAATCTTAAATTCAGTTTTAGTTTATGGGCGTCAGTGTTACATACTGAGAGAATACAGGTCCCTGTTCACGCTCTTCCGTTTTCATTGAATCATCGAGTTGGAAGGGACCTTCAGGGTCATCTAGTCCAACCCCCTGCACAGTGCAGGAAATTCACAACTACCCCCCTCACACACTCCCAGTGATCCCTGCTCCATGCCCAGAAGATGGCAAAAGACTGTCAGGATCTCTAGCCAAACTGGCCTGGAGAAAATTGCTTCCTGACCCCAAAATTTTAATCCCCCACCACAGCCAAATAAGACCCACTGTCTGAAAAAGCATTTACATGTTTCCGCTTGAAGCTCAGAGACAACATTTGTGGAGTTCTTAGTTAGAAGATCAAGCTTGCTAGTACAGGGCATGCAGTTCTCAAGTTGGTGCATGGTGGGATAGACATGGTGGGATCGTAGAAAAAAGATAACCTCTCATCTACTGCTGGTGATAGGACATGCTCTTAGCCTCGTTCTTTCTCTGTTGATATGAACTCTTCCAGAGACACCATAGCAATTTCCAAACCCAGCTGTCTAAACATTACAAGACAAAAATAAAAAAAACCCCGCAAAATGCAGTACATTGACCTAATGGAAAATATCTCTTTATATAAGAAAATACAGGAAGGGGGAAAGGAGAGATTTATTGAGAACTGGTATCTTTTTATAGTATATTGGAATAGAAATAAATTTCACAAGCAGGCAAAGGAAGTCATATTAAAATACATAAAGAACTCATTCTCTAGGTTAGAACCTTTTAAAATAAGTTGTGCTTAGTAGAGAGTAGAACCAGGAAAATGGCGGTTCGTTGTGGTTTGTTGCATTCCATTAACTTGGCCAGTTTGCAAACCAGTTCATTTGGTTTGTCGGTTCATCACTTCTGGGACTGTAGAAGGTCTGCAGAAAGTCCATCCCCCTCGTTGCCTAGCTAACAGATTGACCGGTGCCAGGCTGTCTGCAGTGATAAACCGAAAAACGAACCCAACAAACCGCTCTAAACATCATAGCAGCTCATCGCGGTTTGTCAGAAATGAGCTGTTGGTTCACGAACCAAAAACCGGCCCAGTTTGTGACGAACTTTGGTTCGTGTTTCGGTTCATGCTCATCTCTACCACTTAAAATGGTATAGTAGTTATAATAGCATGGTGGTTGTAGGAAGGCAAGAGGACAGGGTTGCACATAACTGTTCATAGATCCAGAGGAGTTAGCCGTGTTAGTCTGTAGTAGCAAAATCAAAAAGAGTCCAGTAGCACCTTTAAGACTAACCAATTTTATTGTAGCATAAACTTTCAAGAATCACAGTTCTCTTTGTCAGATGCATGGAGGGCAAAAAGAAACTGGTCAGATATAGAGGAGTAGAGGGGAGGGCGGAGTAGATGCAAACAGCTCCTTCTGACCAGTTTCTTTTTGCCCTCCATGCATCTGACGAAGAGAACTGTGCTTCTCGAAAGCTTATGCTACAATAAAATTGGTTAGTCTTAAAGGTGCTACTGGACTCATTTTGGTTTTGCACATAACTGTTGTTGTTGTTATTTATTGGATTTATTATCCGCTCCCCACCGTGAACAAGAGCAGAGCGGATCACAGTAAAATCAGCATTAAAAGCATAAAGAGTTTACACAATAAAATTGGGTGGCCTGTAACTGTTGTTCATCGAATGGTCTTCTGTGCAGTCCCTGCCTGCCCATGCGTAATACCCATGTGGGACCGCACAGAATACACGATGATGAACAGGGAGGGCCTGTTGCTGCAGTGGCACCTGCCGACAACACTCCAGCAGCACCAGAAGCCTTGGTGGCATAGGCACTAGGTCTCCGCCAGCCAGGACGGGAGGAACCTAGGCCTGTAGTCTGGCAAACCAGCTCCCACTCAGCCAGAACCGCGAGGGGGAAAGGCCTGGGCGGAGACAGCACAAAGGAGGCCAAGTGCCAGAATGGCTGCATGCAATCCCAGCCTGGCTCCAGAACAGCGCTCTGAGAGTTGCACTGCTTCGCAGGATCCTGTCCGAGGTGCAGCCCGGTCTCGGGAGGCCCCACACCTGCCAGCAAGTGCAGCACTCCAGCTCTCCGTCTTCAGCTCCAGGCTACGCTCCCAAGTCTAGCCAGCCACGCCTGAGCCCTTACTCCAGAGAAGCCTAGACACAGCCCACTTGCATCGCACAGTGCAGGACAATATCAGGGCTGCAATGTCTGCAACCTAAAGGAGACGTATTTATTTGTTTGGGTGATTTGTCCCTCCCTTTTTCACTAAAAGAATAGCCATGGGCTCCCAACAATGTATGAATCCAAAATATGGGGACGGTCTCCATGTTGCTCCAACAGCCAGCCTTTTACAGGATTCGGTCACTTGTGGGGAGTGAGACTTAACTGGGCTGTTGCATTATCAATTTAATATCATCAACTAGGGAAACAGGCAGCTATCCAGGCAATCGATTCAGAGGAGTTAGCCGTCTTAGTCTGTAGTTGCAAAATAATAGAGTCCAGAAGCACCTTTAAGACTAACTAACTTATCTGTAGCATAAGCTTTTGAGAACCACAGCTCTCTTCGTCAGATGCATCTGACAAAGAGAGCTGTGGTTTTCAAAAGCTTATGCTACTAACAATTTGGTTAGTCTTAAAGGTGCTACTGGACTCTCTACTATCCAGGCAATGTTACCCTATACAACTCTACTGGTTGCTCCAAAAGCAAAGAGCATAACCAGCCCACCTCCCGAAGTTGCTTCTTCCTGCCACCAGCAAAGCTCAGGCTTCTGTTTCCTTTGCTGGCTATGTTCCAACTGCCAACCGTTTTCTTTCCAGCCCCAAGCCAAGCGGGCATAGTGCAGGCATTCAGGAGTTAGTCGCCATCGGTCATTCAAGGCAGAGCGGGCAGGTCCTACTTTAGAAGTCTCAGTGCCCATTAGTAAGCAATAAAGCTATACAAAAAAAAAAAAACAGTGCAAATGCCGTCTCTTTACCTGATGTAAATCAACAACATTCCCCGTTGCACTATTTTAGTAACGGCGCCAGCCAGTGTTATACAACCAGAATAAAGGTTACGCGTTTCTGACCAACCCTGAAGAACTTCACAAAACCAGAACACACCAACCGTGTAACAGCAGCATCTGATGTCCTGCCAAACGGGAGAACATTCTGGGCCAAATCAGAAGCATCCGTACCACGTAACGATCAAGGCATTCATATTCTGCTCTTTTTTCAAAGAGCTCAGATGGCACTAGATGGAAGGGGTGGGAGTTTTCCATTTTATTGACAACCATCTTCTTTGCAAATCATAGATCCAGAGGAGTTAGCCGTGTTAGTCTGCAGTAGCAAATTAGCAAAGAATCCAGTAGCACCTTTAAGACTAACCAACTTTATTGCAGCATAAGCTTTTGAGAGCCACAGCTCTCTTCGTCAGATGCATCATCAGCTTTTGAGAGCCACAGCTCTCTTCGTCAGATGCATCTGACGAAGAGAGCAAAGCTTATGCTGCAATAAAGTTGGTTAGTCTTAAAGGTGCTACTGGATTCTTTGCTTCTTTGCAAGGTAAATTAAGCTGAGGAATCTGGTATCAGATGAAGTGAGCACTGACCAGCAAAAGATTATACCCTGGAAACTTTTACTGGCCTCTAAGGCAGGGTGGATTTGATTTAAATCAAATCGATTGAAATCATGAATGAAATCACAAGTCAGTAAGACTAGATTTAAATCATGATTTTCTACATAAAGACTCATTCGTGCTGGTATTTACAACCAGATGAAGAAGGTTTCATTTTTAGAATAACAACTTTTCAGATTAGTTTTACAGTTATATTTTAAAAAATTAATGATTTGGTTATACTATTAGAAACACATCCTAGATAGATAATTATGAAATTACTGCGAAGTGAACTATCTCCAGTTTAATAGGTTAATCATTCATATTTGGACAACTTTTCTGCTGTCCTTTATTGGAAGGGAAAAAAATCATTACCTTAATAATAACAATTTAAATCGTTTTATTTAACTAAAACAATAACATTATAGCACATGTATTCTTGTCTTTGCTTAAACATCCAGGTTTGTTAACTGATGTGGTTAAACAAAATATGTTAAATATGTTTTAGACTATCAGCCTAAAAAAAAGTAGACTTTTCCTCAAAAAATATTTTATTTAAAAAATCCAATTTAAAATTTTAAAAATCCAATTTAAATAAAAGAAATTCCAATGTTTAAATTTGTTTTTAAAAAATCATTGATTTTTATCCACCCTGCTCTAAGGTGCTATTGGACTCAATTTTTTTTCTGCTATTACAGACAAATATGGCTTTCCGCCTGAAATTCAGCTGAGGGAGAGATGCCGGCCCAAGGACAGAGAACTTGAGCACAGGATTGGACTCGGGCTTGGCAAACCTCTATGCCACACAAGCTGTTTAAAGTAATTTTTATGAAGGCCTCGATCCAGCCAACATTAAGCATTTTAAAGTCCTATCAATTTCAACAGGAACATCTTAAACACACTATGAACCCTACACTGAAATCAGTGCCTGTCTTTCATTGGCTCGTAGTGAAAGCTTTTGCACCGGCTGCTATTTTTATAACTATTTCTTGCTGTTTATTAGTTAGAGTTAATGGTTTAATTATCATCTGTTTTTATCTATTGTTTGGCGCACTGCTTTGCATGTTATGTTACAATAGAAAAGCGTGACATGTAAGCGTTCTAAAATGAAACTGGTTTTTGAAAGTTCAAAGTGCTTCACGTACATTATCTCCTCAGAAATCTTTGCAGCCATTCTGTAAAAGAGACTATTATCTCAAATTATTAGACGTATGGGGGTGGATGGGCTTAAGCTAAGGAACGATCACCTCCAGGTACTCAATGAATTTACTTTCCAATGTTAGGCGTGAACCAGAGAAGGTATTAAGCACAGGAGTCTGCACCACTCACGATGCTTCCCTGGTGTCTAAAACATCTTTATGATGTCACAAAATAAGCCAAATTGCCATTGAGGACAGATGGAGGGAAAGGTGGGCCTGGAAGCGAAAAACAAAAACAGCCCTATATATCTGATGGCCAGGGCTCATTTCGAGGGGGAACGCGCCAGAACGCAGTTCCAGTAGTTCCCCAAAGAGGTCACATGTCAGGTGGCCCCACCCACCTGACTCTCTCGGCCATTTTGGGCCTGTTTCAGCCTGGATTGGGGCTGAAACGGCCCGGATCGGGCCTCTGACAGGTGGTGGGTCATTCTCCCACTCAGCAGTGGCCTGATCCTGACCATTTTGGGCTCCTTTTTGGCCATTTTCAACCCCTTTTTGCCATTTTGGGCCCAATTTCGGCCCTGAATGGCCAGGATTGGGTCCAAAACAGCCAGGATAGGTGATGTCAGGGGGTGTGGCATATGCAAATCAGCTATGCCAATGACACACTTCCGGTGATGTCAAGGGGCATGGCATATTCTAATGAGTTATGCTAATGAGTTCCTCCAGCTCTTTTTCTACGAAATTACCCCTGCTGATGGCTAATCAACTCAACAGATCAGCCATCTACTATGGCTTTGAAGAGAAAACTATGGAAGATAACCAGTACATGGAACGCAGTGGAAAGACAGAGTGTGCGTGTTGTTCAGTGTTTCCATTTTTCTGCTCCTCCATTTCTGCTGGCCAAGGCAGTGAAACCAGGTTTGTCGAGCCCCCTGGTGGGTTGCTGAGCCATGTTTGGCTCAGTGGGTCTCAAGTCATGCCACACGGGCTCACCACAGGGGAGCGGACGGTTGCTGAGGAGAACGCCACATTTACAAAAGCTGAAGAAATGAAAGCTTGGGAGGTTTCTGAATGCAAAAATGTTTTAAGATTTGCCCAGTGAGAAGAATTATAATACATTCCCTCACTACTCCCTGCAAAGAGAAAGATGGTTAACATGAAGCACGGGGCTTCCGAACAGCCTTTCTGCAAGGAGCTGCATTGTTTCTAGTACAAAATAATTATTAGGAAGGAATTCAAGAACAATGTTTTTAAAAAATCCTACTGGTAGCACCAAACTGAGCAGCAGTTACCATGCATGATGCAGCGTGGAAAAAGAGACCGACCGCTGTCACACGTTGCAATGTAGATGGCTTACAAGAAATGACAATGAGGGTACAAGTGTCACACCATGAGGAACGGGTGGGGGCAAAGATACTCCTTCCTCCACGGCAATAGCGTCGCTTGACAGTAAAGACAAAACATGGTGGCGAGGGGGGGGGTAGAATAATAATGATTTAAAGTAACCTCCTTCATTGGAGGTTTTTAAGCAGAGGCTAGAGGGCCCTCTGACACCAATGCTGATTCTGTGAATGTGGGCAGATCATGAGAGGGAGGGCAGGAAGGGTTACATCAGTGCTTAGTTCTCGTGGCCCCTTCTTACATGTCCAGGGTAATGCCAATCGCCACTCTGGAGTCAAGAAGCAATTTTCCCTAGGCCAGTTTGGCCAGGGATCCTGACAGTGGTGTGGTTAGGGGAGAGGGTAGTTGTGAATTTTCCGCATTGTGCAGGGGGTTGGACTAGATGACCCTGAAAGTTCCTACCAACCTTGTGATTCTGTGATTCTAACAGGGGGTTGGCAGTTACCTAATTGCTGTTAAAACAAAATATTCCGATAAACAGCCACCAGATTTTCTGTGCATTATTTTAAAAAAATACTAATATTTAAAGGTTTCTTTGTACTACTGGCAGAAGTTAAAAAACTCTTGTAGTGACTATTGATAATAGCCTTGTAGCCCCCACCCGTGGTGCCTTAGGCCCCTTTACCAAACACCCCTTCCCTTCCTGTGGCCACACCCATTTTGTAAAAGCAGGAAGCAACAGTCTACAAGAAGGGAGCCTCTGAATATGCTCAGAGTCCCTTCCCTTAAGCACCGAGCAACATCCGTTTTTCTCCACGTATGTGCAATGAAGAGGGAGGGCTGCCAGGAAATCCTTTGCCCTACCACCTCTTTTCTTTTAATAACGCACTGCCCCCAACCACAACATGGCAGCCTTCCGAGAGCAACCCCCCCCCTCCATGGTTTCAAACCTCACAAGCTTAGACATGAACTCCACTTATGCATACCTCTCATTTTCTGGTCTCTGTCACTGCAAAATCACCAGCTCTATTTTGAGCTTATGGGGATGTGTTTTCCAATGTGCTTCTAGTGTGAATTGCTAGAAATGTCGCATACTTCCCTTGGTCTCTAAAACTTAAATCTTGAGAAAGGGGAGGGGGAATGCATCTCATTTCTAGTATGCATGAATTTCACACACTGTAGTTACTAAGGTCTGAACTACGGACAATTGTTCAACAATATTACATCTTCCTTTAAGCAAAGCCACCTAGGCTTTGAAATCAGCAGAGAGCAGACAGGCACAATGTAAACCAATGAGATAAAGAACAGGTGGGAAATAATACATGAAGGGGATTTGGGCCAGTGGTTTGTGATATGAAAATCAGGATAAGGACCAACATGCCCCTATTTAGTAAAGAGTCCAGCCGCATCTTTAAGACTAACCAAGTTTATTGTGGCATAAGCTTTCGAGAATCACAGCTCTCTTTGTCAGATGCATCGTCAGCTTTTGAGAACCACAGCTCTCTTTGTCAGATGAAGTTGGTTAGTCTTAAAGGTGCTACTGGACTCTTTACTATTTTGTAACTACAGAATACTTGCAATGAACACAGCTAACTCCTCTGGATCTATGCCCCTATTTGTTTACCTATGAAATGTGGAGGGGACAAGCTTAGTTCTTTCAACACTTTAAACCAGTGCTTTGGACCTGAATGTGCCTGCTTCTTTCTAACCAATTAATTGCACAAAAAGGTTTCTACAAATTGCATTTCTCTGCTTCCTTTGTTTAGAATTCTTAGTGCTCAGTCCCTTTGGGATGCTCTGCCTATAGGAATGAGGATAAATCGGTACACTGGCCCGTGACCCACACGCCACTTTCTGCTCACAGGTAACTCCCCCCACCCCGCACAAACCTCTTAATAGTTGAATATTAAATCTCCCCCACCACCACCTTCCTAAGGCAGTTGCTATTGGCTAAAATTAGGAAGCGAATAAGAACACCCACATACCAGATGGCAAGAAATCACAGTAAACGTTTGGGCTGTTAGATGCACAGCCTTGGTGAACACATGAAAACATGCTGTGCGAAGCAGCACCCAAAATACATTTGAAATTGTGTGATCAAAAAACCCCACGTTTCAGTCAAAAGGTGTTTCTGCTCAAAGACCTCCATCTTGGAGAAGGAAAAAAACAGAATAGAGCCCCTTGTGCATCTGCTTGCTCTTTCTGTAAGCTGACATACATTTCATGGTACTGACTTATGGGGCTTCCAAAATGTGTTCAGATACTCCCAACCATCTAGAACCTGAAATCTGGTGGGACACATGCAGCAGAAGTTATCCTGGATTCCGAAATTATAAACGACGTTAATCCCAAATTACAATGCTGAAAGAGGCTTGCTGTTGTATCTCTGAATGATTTCTGCCACACACTTTCCTTCCAATCTGCCTCCTCTGGGAGCAAGTAATGCAACTGTCACTCTGTATCAGATGTGACTTGATCACTGGATAATTCCCAATGCAGAAACACCGCAGATTCATCAGAGAGGGTATGCTGAGATCAGTGACACACAGATATGCAAGAGGATGGGGCAGTCTGAGAACCTGCCGTCTTTCCTCTTGCACACTGTAAAAGCAAACCTTTTGGGGCGCAGGAGTGAAGCAGACCCCGCATTTTAGTTCAGGGGAGGGAGTATCTCTTTCACTCCCAACAATCCGAAGTTTGGGGAATTTCGCAATCACCAGTTGGGCAGCCACATTAATCTACTGCACTATAAACAAAAGAATACTAACGCATTCAATGTAGCAGAAGCTGCTGTGGGCTTAGCCTACTTTGTCAAATGAATGCATCTGGCAAGGAAGGCTCAAGCCCTCAGAAAGATTAATAGAAGAAAAATACATGTCTCAGTCTCTAAGATATCATAAACAAGACAAGACACTTCACGGGGGTTCGCAGTAATGTACCAAAAGCCCCGAGAAAGCAAATATGCAGCACAGAAGCGTGCAAATATTAATCACCCCCAAAGTATGAATCAAAAAGTCCCCGACCACAGCAATCAACAAAACACTTCTTTTTTTGTACTCAGCGAGGAGCAGCAGGAGCATAAATTTGCTTACGAGCAGCCCTCACCATAAAACTGACTAATTCAGATAAAGGCTCCCTTCAACACCTCCTCGGACATTTAAAAATTACCACCTCTGAGATGCCCAGTTTCGGGGTAATAATCCCACAGCATTTCCTGCAAACGTAGCCTTCGCTTGACAGCACGTGGCCCTCATTTGGTTCTTAGCAAAGGGAGTTTGTTCATAACACAATTCTTAATTCTCATACTCAGACTGGGTGGGGAGGGGAATGAGTTACAATTATCCCCCTTCCCCACCCCCCACACACAAAAGAGTCATCCAAGCAAACAGTTGTTCCTGAGCTCTGTTCAGAACGGGCCACAGAAGCAAAGACGGATCGTAAAGGGAATCGTGCCAGAATCAAAACACATTTTTATTCCCAAAGACAGCCGAGCACACGCATGTTAGCTAGAGCGGCATCAATCAGGCATTTAATTAAAAAGTTATGAAATCTTAAAATATGATTAATGAAAACTAATAGGATGCCGCTTCGATCTTTCACAGGGGAGGCATGTGAATGAGTGAAATGCCGACCCTCGGGGCTCTGTTGTTTGCCTTCCCCACCCTTTCGGGGTTTTCCCCCCCTACCCGTAGGCTGCCTCGCAGCACACACCGTTTCTCAAAGGTGGGAAATGCATCAAACTCAGTAGCGGGGTCCTAAAGAAAGGATGCTGGAGCTCAAGCAGGTATTTTGTCAGCCCCTCACCTCCTGGGCCTGCAACCCAGCTAGCTGGCTCTCAGACGAGCTCCTGCAGCATTGCCACACCTGTGAGTAGCCCGGGCACCAATGCCAGCCACCTCCTACACGATCCCAGGAGCTTTATTTTCCCGCACCTAAATTCCTCCCATCTCTTCCTGGGAAGCTCAAGGTGGCATACGCGGCAATGATAATTACAACAATCCTGTGAGGTAGGCTTTGTTGATAGTCAACGGCCCATGATTATCCACTGAGCTTTTATAGCTAAGTGGTGGGTCAAGCCAGGCTACGGTCCAAATCGGACGGTCTTACCGCTATGTTACCCTCAGGCACTTCAAGTTCCATTCCATTCCTACTCTACAATTCTAAACGGAACTGAAATCTCCCAGAGCCCAACGCGGCTGTCAGCCGTAATAAGAGAGCAAAGCTTTTCTCTCTCAGCCAGACACATCCAGGCATCAAGTCAATTTCCAAGCAGCAGTCTATGGCTCTGAAAGGCAGGGCTTTGTCCTAAGAGGCGGCAGTCAAGTGGGCCCACAAAATTACCATTCACACAAGATTCGGTGGCCAGTTATCCCGAAGGGAGCATCTCTTAGCAACGCACAAAGCTGCTTTCCCCTGGCCGCCTTGTTTCCATCTTGTTAATAAAAAGGGAGCCAACAAAGCAGAAAGTTTGGGAACAAAGAGAAGCAGTTGAAGGGCCTTCGATCTGTAATTCTCTCACCCTTCCCATGGGAGAAAAAGATTAAGAATCCTAAACTTGCCAAAAATATATCTATAGAACTTTTGAATGGAGCAGCGTGCAACACAAGAGAGAAAGGCAAAGAGAGGGAAAGGTATTGATAGACTGTACTCTCAACCTTGCCCCTCTACTGATCTCCCCCCCAACAGCAGACCACCACTGCACACGCCACGCAAGGGAGACTGAGGCTTGCTGTTGAAACAGCGGAACACAGAATGCCAAAACCAGCCCTGGCTCTCAAGAACACCTGTTGTTTGCAAGCTCAAGATTGCAAATCTGGAAAATGTAAGGAGCCCGACATTTTCCAGATTAGGGCCGCAACACTAAACTGGTTGATGGAAAGGTCACCCTGGGCAATCCAGACTGCCTATTTGCATTCTTTTTAATCCAAGTACCTGTTTATTCACTTTATCTATAGTCCACCTTTCTCACTGACACTCAAGGCAGATTACAGGATACCAACAATGCAACCGGGCAGCATAAAATGGCCAATGAGCATTGCAATAGGACAAGGATTACAGAATCAGAGAATAATGAGGAGAGCAATCTAAACAATACAGAGATTACAAGGTAAACACAATTCAGTAACAGCATCACTGCAGTTGACAACAATCCTATTTTGTTATAAAAGTGTTCTGCTGGTGAGTTTCTTATACTACAATTCTAACCTCTTTTTAAAAATGCTCTCTTGAACGTTATGGTTTTGTGTGGTCTGAAGAATGGGAGAAGCGTGGGAACCTTTCTGACTTCCTCAGGCAGGCAGTTCTACAAGGTGGGAGGGGAGAGTGCCCTCAAGTCATACCTGACTTATGGCAACCCTGCTGAGATTTTCATGGCAAGAGACTAACAGAGGTGGTTTGCCATTGCCTGCCTCTGCAAACCTGGCCTTCGTTGGAGGTCTCCCATCCAATTACTAGCCAAGGCCAACCCAGCTTAGTTTCTGAGATCTGTTAAGATCAGGCTCACCTGGGCTATCCAGGTCAAGGTGGGAACCACCACTGAAAGAGGATGCCACTGAAGAGGATGCCTCTTCAATGAAATCTTCAGCTACATCATATGTATGCCTTTTTTTAAAAGCATTTTTTTCTTTAGCACTACTGTATTCTCATATAAAATAGTAAAAAGTCCAATAGTACCTTTAAGACTAACCATCTTTACC
The DNA here is from genome assembly GCF_028583425.1 of Eublepharis macularius. NCBI lineage: Eukaryota > Metazoa > Chordata > Lepidosauria > Squamata > Eublepharidae > Eublepharis > Eublepharis macularius. Next base: position 68,797,726 of record NC_072802.1, on the reverse strand, counting down.
ATAGCATAAACTTTCGAGAACCACAGCTCTCTTCGTCAGATGCATGATGAAGAGAGCTGTGGTTCTCGAAAGCTTATGCTACAATCAAGTTGGTTAGTCTTAAAGGTGCTACTGGACTTTTTACTATTTTGTAACTACAGACTAACATGCCTAACTACTCTAGATCTGTATTCTCATGAGAAATGCAAATTTAATTGGTTAACAAAAGAGATTTGTTTAATCACTGAAAACCTCTTAGTTGCATACCTTTTTTAAAAAGGTAACATATGGTGTGGTCTCTGGGACCACAGGTTTACAAACTTGCTAGGTTAGCCACAAACTTGCCTGGCCTACCTTACAGGGCTGGTGCAAGGATGACTGGATGGGATAACAAATGTGAAAAGCCTTGAATACAAATAAATGCAGTGCTGTATTACTTCACTGCTTGCAAAATGCGCTTCTCCTTTCAACTCAAGGTAGTTTCTGCAAATAAAAGCCTTTAAGGTCTCTGTTGGGTCCCTCAGGGTATAACTATACATCATGACAACAGTTTCAGATTGGAAGAACAGCAGGATTTGTGTCCAATGGCGCCTTATACCAACAAGATTTTTCAAGGGTATAATCTTTCAAAAGTGAAAACTCCCTTCTTCAGATATATGAAGATCTTTGACTCTCAAAAGATTAAACCCTTGAAAAATCTTGTGGGTCTCTTAAGGCGCCACTGGACTCAAATCCTGCTGTTCTTCCTATCTGATGGCAAAATGATGTAACCAGATTCTGGCAAATCCCTAAAGAGGACAGCAATTTAAAGCCCAGCATGGTTAGGCAGAGGGGAAAGCTGAACCTGTCCTACCTGGGTTCTTCCTGTCTCTTCCTCGCCACCCACCTTCAAATCAGTCTGTCCCCACCCCGTTTGGTTGGATTTGGTGCAAGTTAGCTGCGACACACAGACTTGCCACAGACCTCTCTATTTCAACCCAACTGAATACTGAAGAATATTCAATAGCTCCTGAATCTTCGGTGCACATAAACCAGAATACCAAGAAACCAGCCTCCCCAGATGGGACTTGACCAGGGAGGCTTCCGTACCCTCTCACCATTTCCAGCACAATGCGTTTCAGTTCAGCCATTCCATGCATTTAGTGGTCAGTAAAAACATAGGGAAATCTGAAGGCTTCCGCGCATGTGTGCACTAGACAGAATCCCGAGCTCGTGTTGCATCTCTCAAGTACCTGATGACTCACTGATAAACGTGCAAACAGGAGAGTTGTGCAATATGAAGAGAACAGGGGTGTGTGTGTGGAGGGGTTTGTGGTGATGTACCTATAGATTATTTACACAACGTGCATAAGGTATGTGGCAAGAACCCCTCACCCCAAGGAGCTCACAATATGAACATATCCGCAACGGCTCATTCTCATACACAAGGCACCTCCAAATACTACAAGGTGTGTGTCTCCTCTTCGGAGCAAGATCACGCATGTCTCAGAGAGCCAAAGACATGTGTGAACCTGTGCAAAAAGGCACTCCTTGCGGGCCGCTTCTAGCACTAAAAGTGGGCATTCTGATAACCACCTCCACTGAGCTTTCACACAGGATGTTGCCTCGGCTAGCATAAGCAGCCCAAGCGTGCCCCCCGAAAGGGGCACATCCTTCCTCACAACATGCTTGGCCTGGGTTCGAGACCAGAGCCGCAACCCCAAACCAGCCCTCCAGGCTACCCCAGCAGCTGGCTGGCAGCCACTCCAATCTTTTCCAGCGAAACACGCTCCCACCAAGATTCCTGACAGCACTGCAGAGATTTCCAGGGTGCCAGTTCCTCAAGGGCTAAGCAGGGCAGCAGTCAACGGACTGCAATGCTCGCTCGGGTTCTCCCTGGCACCAGGGACACAGCTGGGGTGCACCTCTCTTTCGAGGCAAGAGCCTTTTCCAATGTCACGTTGGAGGCTGCAGCGCAAAATGACCCGGCTGGAGGGCTAAGAAGAGAATGAGCCACTCTGGTCCTCAGCTTGAGTCTCATTTCTGTCACTTGCTAGCCTCAAGCAAGCCTCTCTCTCAGCCTCAGCCTACCTTACAGGGCTGCTCATAACTAGCACACACGAAGACAGTTTCAGGAGGGTGGCTGTGTTGGTCTGCAGCAGAACAGCAGGATTCGAACCCAGGGGCACCTTAAAGACCGACAAGATGTTTAGCGTATAAGCTTTGGAGAGTCAGAGCTCCCTTCTTCGGAGGCAGGGAGGAGTGGAGACCCCCGGGCGTCTCTACCCTGGTCCATATGCCTCCCCTGTATGTGACCAAGGGAGCTGTGACTCTGGGAGGCTTACGCCCTTGGAAAAACATCTTGTGGGTCTCTAAGGCGCCACTGGACTCCAAACGCGCACGAAGGGCTCGGAAGGCTAGAAATGCTCCGTAAGTGCCAACGATGCCCCTTTGCCAGGGGAGGGGCAGTTCTCAGCCCCCCAGAAGACCCTGCAACAGCACGGCCAGCCCCGCCGGGAAGCGCCAAGCGCGCTCCGGCCCGTCCGCGCTCGGGCGGCGCTAGGCAGGCAGGTGCCGGGCGACCCGCGTCTCGGCCGCGTAACGTGCGAAAGCTCCTCCCCAGGTCGCGCGTCGGGGCTCCCACTTGGGAAGCGCGCGGCGGCGGCGGCCCGGCCCTGCGCCCTGCGCCCGGGGCTGCTGACTCACCTCACCGCGGGGCTTTCCCTCGCCTGCCGGCGCGACCTCGGGCTCCGAGCCAGGCAAGTGCGGCGGCGGCGGCGGCCGGGGGGCTCCCTGCCCGGCCCCGCTCCATGCGCCGCGGGCGGCAGCGGCGGCCGGAGGAGGAGGACGAGGCGGGCTGCGGCTCGCGCCACGCGGGGCCGGGCTGGGCTGGGCCGGCCAAGGGCGCCCCGGAGCCCCTACGGCGGCAGCCCCCGCGCGGCCTCTCGGGCTGGGACTCCGGCGGCGGCGGCGGCGGCGGCGGCGGCGGCGGCGCCCACTTCCTTCTCCGCTGCGCGCATTCCCGCACTGCCAGCGCCGCCGCCGCCGCTCGGAGCCCGCGGAGCCGGCCGGCCGGCCTCGGCGCGCCCCCTGCCGGCAGCCCGCGGGACTACTTGCGGCCCCGCGGCCAAGGACGGAGCCGCCGGGCGCCGCTGCGCGCGGTCTGCGCTAAGGAACGGGAAGGTGGCGAGGGGGCCGCCGCCAGATGGGCCTTCGCGTTTAGCGTTAAGTTTTCAAAGGGTGTTACCGTAGGGTTGCCAGCTCCAAGGTGGGAAATTCCTGGAGATCTGGGGGGTGAAACCTGGAGAAACCTGGAAAAAGTGGGGTGTGGGGAGGGAAAGGGCCTTGGCATGGCATAATTCCATACAAGTCCATCCCCCAAAGTAGCCATATTCTCCAGGTGAACTGATCTCTGTGGCCTGGAGACCAGTTGTAATTCCGGGAGATCTCCAGCCACTACCTGGAGGCTGGCAACCCTATGTTACCGTCATCTATCTATCTATCTATCTATCTATCTATCTATCTATCTATCTATCTATCTCCCTGAGACTCAAGGCATCTCACAACAGTGAGATTAATACAGTCAATATCAAGGACATTTCCATAAAGAATGCCCTAGGGTAAATAACCATAAGTTTGCAAAGCAGAGTTGCCAACTCAAGGTAGGGAAATACCTGGCGATTTGGGGGGTGGACCTTAGAGAGGGTGGGTTTGGGGAGGGGCTGGAGCTCAGCAGGTTATAATTCTGCTGACTCCACTGTCCAAAGCAGCCATTTTCTCCAGGGGAACTGATCTCTGTCACCTGGAGATCAATTGTCATTCCAGGAGATCTCCAGCCACCACCTGGAGGTTGGCAACAAAGACACAGCATTAGGAATCCAATACAGAGTTGAAGAAATGCTGAAACAGAACATAAGCAGTTCTAGGACTGACATTAAACGACATGAAGCACAGGTTTTCTTAAGGTTTTCGTTTAGAGGGGTCTGTTTTGTTTTTTAACTGGAAACCAACTCATACTTCTTGGAGGACATGGCAGGCTCTATTTCAGCAGTGTTTTCGTTTCATATTGGATCTTCGTTGATTTTCAAATCTCAACATTTGTATACCCTGTTGCATTATTTATTGAATGTCACTGCTGTTGATTTTATTGACTTCTACTGTGTAATCCGCCTTGAGTCCCAATGAGAAAGGCGGACTATAAATAATGCAAATCAAATCACAGTAGGGTAAATTTCCCTATTCCCTAATGCTGCAACCGATATTTAAATACTCATATATTACTTTTATGTGAGGTAGTGGTTACAACGTGGGACTAGGATGTGGGAGATCCAGGTTCAAATTTCCAGTCTGTGATGGAAGCTCACTGGGTGATCTGGGGCCAGTCATACCTACCTGAGCCTTACCTACCTCACAGGGTTATTGTGAATATAAAACAGAGGAGAGGAGAAGGATATAAGACGCTCTGAGGCCATTGGGAAGATGGAAGTGATGCTGGCTATAGATCCAGAGGAGTTAGCCGTGTTAGTCTGTAGTTGCAAAATAGTAACGAGCCCAGTAGCACCTTTAAGACTAACCAACTTGATTGTGGCATAAGCTTTCGAGAACCACAACTCTCTTTGTCAGAGAGACTAAAGTTGGTTAGTCTTAAAGGTGCTACTGGACTCTTTACTGATGTAGGATCGTAAGTAAATAAATAAATAAATAAAACATGTTACAATATATTAAAACATATTTAAAGTATTTTAAATGTTTATTCTTAATTTTAAAAAAACATTCTACTCTTCACTTTTTAAAAAAACCTTCAGATTGGCTCATATGCAAAATGAAAATAATAATTCAAACTAAACATGTCACATGTGTGTTTCATTCCATTTCCCCTCAGTCATACATGAGGAAGGGGTCTGGCATTTAAAACAAAGCCCAGGTGCGGAGGGGCAGCCCCGGCTCCCAGCATTTGCCAATCTCATTTATTCCTTATACTCAGGGCTTTTTTTCAGGGGGACCTTGGGGGAACAGAGTTCCAGAACCTCTTGAAAATGGTCACATGGCTGGTGGCCCCGCCCCCTGATCTCCAGACAGAGGGCAATCTAAACTCCCCTCTGTCTGGAGAGCAGGGGGCGGGGCCACCAGCCATGTGACCATTTTCTCCGAGGGCAACCCACTGAGTTCCACCACCTCTTTTCCCAGAAAAAAAGCCCTGCTTATACTGCTGCTGTTTTTCCCCCACAAAATAAAACAGGTCTCTTTGGTTTTAAAGCAGCAGCACAATAAAATAATCATTTCAAAAACAGATGAAAATCTTCAATCATACAAAATTATTAACTTTTGGTATTTGACCCCACATAAATTATCCAAAATATATTCTAGGAAACCACCTTTATGCTGGAAACAATGTGGGAAAGTGGGCGATTATGCACACTGCTGGTGGAAATGCCAATATGGAACAAAATTTTAAGCCAGATAGAGCTAATAACATCATGTAAGATACCTCTAAAACCAGAAATTATTTTTCTCGATATTTGGAAAGACCAAAACATACCATCTATTAGAAAGGATCTGATAACAACATTCTTTTTTGCAGCCAAAACTTCACTAGCACTATACTGGAAATCAAAAAGAATACCTACAATTAACACATGGTACAATAAAATTTGGGATCTCCTCCTAATGGAAAAAATAACAGAAAAGTTATATGTACAAACCAACCCTGCAGGTACCTCTAATTTTTATGCTAAATGGGAACCTTCCTTAAACTTTTTATCTAAAAATGATTTGTTACTAACGAAATTACCGTTATCAAGAAGTCATGGATACGGAAATGTGGGGATTATGGTAAATATATTTTGTAAAAGAAAAAAAGTTGAGATTATCATTGTTATATAGACACTCCATGTATTTTTATGTTTAAACGTAGTTTAATAACTATTTGCATAGATAAGGACATATTTGTATTAAGAACTGATTGAAATTTAGTAATGTTTTGCAATGTTCTGTAAGTTATAAATTGTAATAAAAATTTAAAATTAAAAAAAACCCATGAAAATAGAGAGGAGCCATGGCATGAGATATTAAGGAAAGGTTTTAGTGATTCTGGCCTGGACCAGGATGGGGCCCGGAATCTATGCCACCCTCACCACTAGTGCTCCCAACCAGCACCAAGCAAAGTATGGTTGCCAACTCTAGGTTGAGAAATTCCTGGAGATTTTGGGGGTGGAGCCTGGCAAGGGAGAGGTTTGGGGAGGGGAGGGGCCTCGGTGGAATATAATGCCACAAAGTCCACCCTCCAAAGCAGCCATTTTTTTCAGGGAAACTGATCTCTGTAGTCTGGAGATCAGCTGTAAGTGTGGGAGAACCCCAGTTAAGAGCAGCCCTTGCCCTGTGTGAGATGGTTGGGAGCTGGCACTTCAAGCTGTCTGAGCTTCTGATGGAACAGCCACTGCTAATCCAACTGGTCAAGCCCTTTGAGGGGAGTGAGTGGCTGTTGGCCAAGCCCCAGACAGCATGGGTGCAAGTGGCAGCAGTAGCAGCCTGCTGTTTTTTCTTCTCCCTACCCCATGTCGAGGGGGGCCTCACAGCTGCCCCTGTTGGCTAAAGACTGGCCATAGGAACCATAACTCAGTAATTTTGGACGCTCCTCTTGTACACTGCCCGTTTAACACTCCCTCTCTCATTCATGCCCCTTCCTTAAGGAAACAGATAATGCTTTCAAATGCCTTGGAGGGAAGGCAGAGTACATTTCACTCCCCACTGAACAGCTGCACCAAGAAGTTTTTGAACTGAAGAGCTAAGCCGTGGAGGGAAAACCATCAGGAGCAACTTTGGTTTCCTTCCTGGGTACAATGGCAGGCACCTCCTAAGCCTCAGATAGCTCCTTTTGGAATCAGAGTGTGTGTCCCCAACTACTTTCATGACCCCTGTGATCCCTCTCCCAAATATTTTGAAAATACATTTGACAAAGAGCTGTGGTTCTCGAAAGCTTACGCTACAATAAAGTTGGTTAGTCTTAAAGGTGGCACTGGACTCTTTACTATTTTGCAACTAGAGATTAACACAGCTAACTCCTCTGGACCGAATATTTTAAGACTTCTAAAATGCACAGGTGATGGTTTTATTCCCATTCCGGCCCACTCATGCTTAGCTTCTCCACAATCTTAAAACCAAAATGGTTTTACTTGTCCCACTTTGAAAAGGCTCCCCTAATGAAAAAACTGCATAGTATGAAAGAGTGCCCAAAGGGCATTGCCGTGCTAAGTGTTCATCCCTCGGGGCAGCCTTAGCCCACACAGCCGGCACCAGAAGGGCCTCCTTTGCCTTCCCTTAAACAGTCCAGCTGTTGCTCAAGAGACTGAAGAATTAGAGGATGCCTCAAAATCCTTCCTCCAGGCATCCCAAGAAGACGCCGCAGGCGAAAGGAGGAGCCGCCCAAAGGTAGGTCCAGCTAATTAACACACCAAACTGAATTTGTCAAGGGAGAATGTAGCAAATTAGAGCCAACCCAAAAGGGCAACACGGAAGGGATAAAAACAGCTTAACTTTGGAGAATGTGCTGAATAGCAAAGTCTTGTCTAAGCAAGTCCATTTCTTTGTTGAGTTTGCCACAAAAAGGAGCTGTTCTTCATGAGTGTTCCTTCCCTGGGAGATAGCTACGCGCCAGAAGCAAAAGCAGAGGGCCCCGTGCAAAAGGGAGCAGGGCTTCAATCTGATTTGGGGGTTCAGAAAGCAGACTTCTCAATATAAATAACATTTTATCATCCATTTGATCATTACAACCACCCTGTGAAGTAGATCAGGCTGAGGGAGCGACTGGCCCAGCAAGCTTCCCGTGACATTTGAACTTTGGTGTCCCACATCGAGTCCAACATACAAGCCACACTGCAGCAGTAGCCCTCTGTAGTAGAGATGGGCACGAACTGAAAAAAAAACACCCGTGTGGTTCGTGGTTCGTCGCATTTCACGAACCACGAACTTTCACAAACCTGCCCCCAGTTCGCAAACCGGTTCGTTTGGTTCATGAAAACGTCACATTCAGGTCAGCAAATCATCACTTCCAGGTCAGCAGAAGGCCATTTCCGGGTCAGCAGAAGGTCTTCAGGAAGTCCATCCCCTGTTGCCTGGGAAACTGACTGATTGGCGCCAGGCTGTCTACAGTGACGAACCAAAAAATGAACCAAACAAACCAGCCTAAAGTTCGTGGCGGTTCATAAGAAATGGGCTCTGATGAACTTCTGGTTCGCGAACCACGAACCGGCCTAGTTCATCATGAACTTTGGTTCGTATTTCGGTTCGTGCCCATCTCTACTCTGTAGAGATCCAGACTTGGTATTTATTGAATTTTAACAGAGCCCATGTTTGACTAGAGTATTGTATCAACAGTAGAGCTGCAGCAAGCACCAGCTGTCTGGAAGACGAGCTACAATCAGTCCAGGCAAAATTAATGGAGAAGGTTTATCAACCATTATTAACCACAACAGCTTGATGAAACCTCTACGTGCCTTGGACAAATGGACTTCTGAACATCAGTTGATGACAGTAGAACTGTAAGAGGCCAGTTAACTTCATGGCCTGTTTATGGGCTTCTAAGAGGTGGCAAGTGGGTCATTGGGAGAAACAGAGCAGATGGAGTCTTGGCCCAATTCAGATAGGCTTTCATAGCTCTGCTCTTCCTTGTGGGAAGAGCCAGCATGGTGTAGAATTAGAGTATCCCTGTTCACATGTTATGTGAATGCATGTACATCCTGGCTTGTATATGCATATCTGTAAGAAACAGCCAACATGTGTTCCCTTTAGGAATGAAAAGAGATCAGGTAACTAGATAAATGTATCACATGTTTGGCAGCACATGCATTGACTATAACATAAATTTTAGTCAACACACCTATAAAGAAGAATCAAGTACACACTACACACAAATTGTGTCTTTGCTGTAATTTGTGAACAGACGAGGATTGGAAGAATCTAGGGCCTTTAAGACCGTTGGATGACGTTGGGCGTTATTTTCTCCTTAAGCTACCACGCAGGATTACTGAGAGAATAAAATGGGAAATGGAAAATAAAGTACATCGGAAGGGTGGGGGTGGGGGGCACTAGAAAGATTTAGGGCATCACAAGTCAGCAGGTGACTTTATTCTTGGCACCAAAGCTTTTTGCTTTCTCAGCCCTGAAGCCCAGATATTTATTGTGTATCATTTGATCAGCAAATTCCCCTACAAATTATAAACAATCCTAATTGCTTTTTAAATCTGAGAATAGAAGCCGTTCTACTAGTCATGATCATGTGAAAGCAGATCAAGAGGGGACAAAGACCTTCAGGATTCAGCATTCTGGACGTTAACAAGTTACACTCATAAAAAGCAAAGGAACAGTTGGGTGGAGGTAAATTTAGACCTGAAATGAAGGGCAAGCCAGAAGTAATGTGGCATCTCTGAAACTGGAAAGCAGCAGACGTATCAATTATCCAAGGAAGATTGCAGTGGCACAGAATAGAGGGAAGTGAACAAGGCTGCAATAATCAAGGAAGCGGTACTTGGCTGCAATGGAAGGCCAGCCAACCCAAGATAGATTCCTTGGGGCTGAAGTCCCTTGAGATGGACTTTCAAGGTCTCAGGGCAGGTCTAACCCTCATGCACTGAGTGAGCTTTGGGCTGTGCCCAGCCGGGCAGCTATGCAACAACATCATTCCATGAGAACATTTGGGCTAAATTAGTCCATCATACTTCCTTTTCTGGTTATATTTAGGATTGGTTACCCATCCTTCAGCTTTCCAAACCTGCTTTTGATCTGGTGGGATTCACTTGTGGGGCAATTTCCCTGCCAATGCCATTCTTAATTGCCCAATGAATTATAAAGTTAGAAAGGGCCGGAAAGGCTATCCAGTCCAACCTCCTGTACCATCCAGGGAATCCAAGGAATGGAGTCCTCCAGAAAGGGAGGGGTACCTCTCCCCAGCAATAGATTCTGTTATCCGATTGCACTTATTGTTAGGTTGCTAAGAGTTGAGCAGAGTTTGAAAGCAAAGCATTTGGTGAACAACCACCTCATTCTCCTCTTCCACGGCCACAAAGAAGTCTGAGGAAAGTTGGTTCTCGGACATGTGTTGCTCCAGGAACTTACCTTTATCACGTCTGGAACCCTGCAGATGTGGCTGGCCGGAGTGGCCCTGTGCTGTGTACAATTGCCCTGTCCCTACATTAGATTAGCAGTAGAGGTCGGCATGAACCAAAATACAAACCAAAGTTCATCACAAACTGGGCTGTTTTTTGGTTCGCAAACCAGTGGTTCATCGGAGGGTATTTCTGACGAACCGCAACAATTTTTAGGCCAGTTTGTTTGGTTTGTGTTTCGGTTCGTCACTGCAGACAGCCTGGTGCCTATCGAACAGTTTCCTAGGCAACGGGGGATGGGCTTTCTACAGATCTGCTGCCCCAGAAGTGACATATTCACGAACCAAACAAACTGGTTCGCAAACTGGGCAGTTTCATGCTGTTTCGTGGTTCATGAAACGTGACGAACCACAAACTGCAACAAACCGCTGTTTCCCCAGTTCGTGCCCATCTCTAATTAGCAGTCATGGAAGAAGAAGCTTAAAAGGAAGTGGGTCACAACAAACAGTTTGTGAATGGCCCCAGAACCACTTTGTAAGAGGCAATTAAGAAGTGGCGGAAGAAAAAAAAATACTGTTGATTTTTTTATAAGAGGCTGATTTGCAATCATCTTCTCTGTGGGGAAGAAACAAATTACAATGTACATAAAATGTGTTTTTCACGCATGAAAATAGACACTCTCCTGAGAATAGAGACAAGCCTTTACTCAGGACTTAGCTCCGATCCAGCACCCAGTTCCAGCCAAACTGTGAACACACATAATTGATGCTTCATCCTTAAGCATTTGTATTTCATTAACAAAGCGTGAGTGAACCTTTGCCTAGAGGGACTTGGATATCAGTGTTCCACTTCCAGTCCTCCTGAATCATAGAAATGAAACTAGGAGGTTTGGTTGCTGGACTTTGCAAGTACTTTTACAGTATGACTACCCACAAATAAAGCTATTGAACCAAACAAAGGAAAAGCTGGTTTTAGACAGAAGCCCACAATGAAGACAAAATGAGTAAGTCTGAAGCAGAGGAGGTAAGTGTGAGCTGTGGAGGCAAAAAACAAAGAGGGAATGAAGATTTGGCTTCTTGGGAATCCAAGGAAACAAAAGATGCTAAAACCTGTGAGAGCAAGAGACAGGGTGGTTTGGATCACACAGTTCACAACTTCAGCAGGCCGTTGATGCTGGGATTCATAAACATCAAAAAGTTACAAGATCCCCCCACTAGAAAAAAAAACCCAGATTACCTGTTTACAACCGTGTTAACAGAAGGTGAGAAAAGAATCCATCAGTGCTACTGCCAACTCCTAAAACAGTCTTTTCCATTATACGGGAGTAGAACTCCTCAAGGGCAGGACAGGAAAGAACTTTTCCTTCTCAGAATATCTGCTATGAAATATTTTAACGTTGGTATCAGTGGGTCAGTTTACACCATTCTGTCCATTATCGGTGGATTTTCAGTTCAGCAAAATGTGGGAATGAACTCAACAGGGAGTAATTGAGTGTGAAGTTGAATGAAAAAGTTCTCTTTTGAACTTGTTATGATCCTTCAATACACAAAACCCTCTACTCAATGCTGCAATCATCAAGCAAAGAACAAGTTCATATCGTGTTCCACCTTTAAAGAGGGGAATGTATTCTCAGTGTCGTATGGACGTGGTACATCTCCCTGCTCTCCATAATGAACAGTCATTAAAATCTCCTGCTAAGGAATCAAGGAGAACGGGGGCCACAATCTCTCCTTTGGCATCCCACAAGCACCTGGCACATTTTGGTATCTCTCTAGGAATCCAGAGATGGAGCAGAGAAGAGCTCTCTCTGGCAATCTCTTACCAGTTAAACAGCAAGCCCCCACACTGCAAAGGAACGAAACAACGTTGGAAAACGAACAGCCCAGAGAGACTAGTATGTACAGGATTATAGCCTGGGCAATGAATTAAGCATTTCAGCATCTGAACCATTATTGTTAAAAGAGGTGGGGTAAAGAGAACATTAGTGTACCTGGGGGTGCACTTAATTAAGTTTTATGAAGACAAATGCAGAAATTAGGTACCACCTGCTAGACCAGACATTTTGCCGAGGAAAGAGTTCATTATGGGATTTAGAACAAACAAATGATTACTGTGATTATTGTTTCTGAATGAGCCCTGGTGGAGTCTTTAATTAGCAAATACAGAGGCAAACCCACACAAAGGACTTATCTTTCTAGCAGCCTTAAGAAGGGAATCCATCATCAAAATCAGCAGGGCTTTCCTCTCAGACTGCAATTGGCCTGGAAAAGTAATCTTTTCTACACGTGGCAGGTCCTGAATTACAGATGCAGTCCTATATGCTATCTCGCCTCAGCGGGCGCTTGGATTTCTGGAGGGAAGAGAAGGCTGAATTTCAAGTTTCAAGTGATTCAGATTGCTCAGATGATGGTCCATGTGTTTCTAAGGTTACTATCAAGAACAGGTGAGATTGGGCGTCTTGAACTGGCACACAAGAGAATTTATGCCACAATATACATCTTAGTTTAAGGTGCCACAGATGTGTGTGTGTGTGTTTTGGTTGCATTCAATTAATATGGCTACCCCGCCCCTCTAATTTTCATAGAAAAACTGCAAGCAGAAGGATGTAATATTTTCTGTATCATATCATGAAAGAAATAGGATCTACCCTCCAAGTTCCCAGCAGGATTTAAAAATGATCCGGACTTTTTCACTCCATTCAATGAAGTTTTAATGAAATGCTTCTGCAACAAACATGCAAAATTTTAAAAAAAACTTATTTAAAAAGAAGATAGAATAATGTTATTTACTTCATTTCAAATTTTGCCTATGCACGTATATGGTATTTAAAGTAGGCTTTCCTCTTGAAAATACTGAAATGGAAAACAGATGTTTGTGAAACAAGATAAAATATATGAACATCACATTGGAGCCCACTTCACAACAAGAAGTTGAGTGTCATATTCAGTGGAAATAAAAACTGCAATACTTCATCATACCTTACTTTACAAGACAGGTGAGTTGCTCTATAAAAACGATGAGCAGAGTGCACTACAAAAAACTGATTTCAACATGATAATCTTTTAAAAACAAGCTGCCTCTTTGTGTCACTATTCTTATAAAGAATTCATGTCCCTCATTTTCAGAAAAAACTATTAACACTTCTTCAAAAGTAGCAAAATACAGAATTGACAGATTGATTCCTTCAGGTGTAACAAAAATAGGTTTTAAAATATATGTGGCTCAATACAAAATATTGCTGTGTCTAAAGGGGAACATGATTGCATAACAGCTGGAGAGGGGGTTACAAAAATACAAAACTGGTTGCATTTCCATAGCGCATAAGTATTATGCTTTAGTGCAAACAAAAGGACATCTGGAATTTAAATAGAGACATCTCAGCTATTTGCAGAGGTACGCAAAACATGGAATCTCTTTAGGATCATGCGGATGGAACCTAGTTCTCTAGTGATCCTTTCCAAGCGATCTTCCAAGGCTTCCTGAAAAGAAGGAAAACACAATGTTTGATTTTGGAGCTGGGAAAGGCAAGATACAATCCTTCTAAAATGGAATGCTAGCATCGCCCAATGTTTTCTCTGTGATGTGTTCCTTCCACATATCGTTTTGGGTTCAGCTGCAAGCAGGGCTTTTTTTCTGGGAAAAGAGGTGGTGGCACTCAGTGGGTTGCTCTCGGAGAAAATGATCACATGGCTGGTGGCCCCGCCCCCTGATCTCCAGTCAGAGGGGAGTTTAGATTGCCCTCTGCGCCGCTCGGTGGCACGGAGGGCAATCTAAACTCCCCTCTGTCTGGAGATCAGGGGGCGGGGCCACCAGCCATGTGATCATTTTCAAGAGTTTCCGGAACTCTGTTCCACCACGTTCCAGCTGAAAAAAAGCCCTGGCTGCAACTCTGAAAGACACTTACCCAAGACCTCAAAGATGTAACAAAATGAGAATTTGTACCTGATTTAACCTGGCTTGCAGAGTCAGTCTCCCTCCTGTACAAGGTATCCGGCTCAACTGGGCCTCAATCTAGTAACACAAATAACAAACCTTCAAGAATCAGAATAAATTCTACCTGTGATAGTATCTGTGAGAAAGCTGGGAACCATTTTTGAGCAACTAGGACAATACCATCCTGTCTCATGTTAATATATCTGCCCCTACCAAGACATCCCTTTCTACTATCTGTTGGAAGCTTTGGCAGTGAAGAGTGTGGGCAAGTTGTAGCCAACTTATGGTGACCTCAGCTGGGGTTTCCAAGGTATGCAAAACATGGAATCTCTTCAGAGGTGGTGTGCCTTCTGCATAGCAACCCTGGACTTCTGTGGTGGACTCCCATCCACTTATTACCCAGGGCTGACCCGGCTTAGCTTCGGAGATCTGAGAAGATTGGGCTCACCTGGGCCATCCAGGTCAGGGCACTGGAAGCTTTATTTCCCATTAAATAGTTTTGAAGGCAATTGCACTGTGGGCCAGGGAGGAAAAGGGGAGAGATTTGAGGATAGCAGTATTCAAATGACATTACATCAAATCCATGAAATGGCCTACCAAGCTAATAGGATCTGGAATGGAATTTAACACACTTGCTGCCTATCTCTCTGGGGGGGCGGGAATTAATGTGCTTGCAAACACCACAGTGTTGTTCAACAGGATGCAAGACCAGCCCACAGAGATGGAATTGGTACTGGTAATCCACAAGACATGACATTCTAGTCTGGCTTCACAGACACTGTGGAAGTAGTTTGCCAACACATCGTAAGTTAAATAACAACATAAAAAAGAAAATGCTGCCAAAACTCGTGACTTCTACCTGTTGCTTTTCATGTGTGAGCTCATCAAAGAGTTTCTCAGTCTCAGCCAATGTCTTGATCCTTGAAACATATTTAAAATCTGCCTCGTAAGCAGGTGCTCCTGAAGACAGACCTGGCTCACTTGCTTGAGCGGAGCTCTGTTCTTCCCACGCTGGCCCCATCACACCTGCCTTGGCTCCTACATGTAAAGAATCAGCACAAGGGGAATACCTCCCATGGCTGCCTTTACGTGGGATGTGCTGCTTTATATCTAGACAGCAACAAAAGAAGACAGGATTTTAAGGTCTCTATAGAACAGCAAACAATACAGAAAATCCCCTGGTTATGAAAAAAGTAGATGAAAATACGCATTTTGTAACTGTGGCAGAAGACTTTAATGCAGACTTCTACAAGTTTTAATGTAATGAGCTGTGGACTGTCCTGCAATAGGCCTTTAAGTGACTTTCATCATTTTAAATAGTTCCCAGGTACAACCCAACATCAAGGTCCTTTCATTGTCTTGGTTCCGATGTATGAACAAGCCCAGAGGAGCCTCAGGCTCACCTGCATGATCCTTCTTCTGCTCTTATACCTCTTGTAAATTATTTATTTATCTTGTATAGTGTCTTTCCACTGTATTTAGTGCTCGTCTGGTTTCCAATAAGCCATCATTTGCTCTTCCATCCATCTTGGCAGCCTCTTATTTGTACTTGCTGTACAAACCAGGATTGCAAATAGAACAAACCACAGTTTGCTCTTCCAGATTGCAAGGCAAACACAAACCATGGTTTGCTGAATACTAGAAAGCAGCTAGTTCATTCACAACTAAAGAGAGCAGGAAGGCTCGTGCAAGACAGCCGGAAGCTTCTTCTCAGCTCGTTCATGTAATGTAACCGTATCTATATCCAAGGCATAGTGCTGATGGTTAATCAGGAAATTTTTGATGCAAGGTTCTGAAGTGCCTTCTTGAACACACTTCATTGCATGTGTTGCTGTTTGGTTCCATCCAAATATGCCTAAAAGGGGCAACAACAAAAACAACTTTGACTTTTTTATGAATGTGAATGCACATTCTGTGCACATGCCTCACCCTACTGTATTGTTCATTGAATGTCCCAGCCGTTGATTGTTTTGACTTACACTGTGTAATCCACCTTGGGTCCCAGAAAGAAAGGTGGACTATAAATAACATAAATAAAATAAATTCAAAAGCCCTAATTAGTCTTTTACCAGTAATAAAGTCCTTTGTACAATAATAAAACGTGTCTATCTTGTACCTCTTATGAGACAAAATGGTCAGAAATTAAAATTAAGACAACCAACTTTAAATCCACATTAAATTATGCGATAGGATATTAGTCCTGTTATTTTCATAGATTAGACTTGATCCTTGCCATTCGAAAGGGATCGGTTCTTGGGACGACTGCAAATGGCAACACTGCCAACACTGAAGGGGCGGGTCATCAGCTCCCTCTCAGTAACGAAAACAACCGTATTTCCAGCAAAATGTTATGATATAATTGGAGTGAAGGCTGGACCACAGACCACATGGCTGGACCACAGACCACAAATAAGAGATCTCACAACTTCAAAAGTAACGAATCAGCAAATGGTGAAGGGTAGGCTGTATAACAAAACAGTAGGATTACAATTTACAGTAATGTCACTGATCTCTAGTTTGATGCTTAGAGAATTAAAGTGGTTGTTCATTAAGAAAAAGCATACCCATGCACATTTTGAGCATGAGATGCATTAAATGGGGATCCAGTTTGGTGCAGTGGTTAAGAGCACAGGACTCTAATTTAGAGAACTGGGTTTGATTCCCCACTCGTCCACTTGAAGCCAGCTGGATGACTTTGGGTCACTCACAGCTTCTAGGAGCTCCCTCTGCCCCACCCACCTCACAGGGTATTTGTTTGTTGTGGGGATAATAATAACATACTTCGTAAACAGCTCTGAGTGGGTATTAAGTTGTCCTGAAGGGCGGTATATAAATCAAATGTTGTTGTTGTTATTAAATGTATCATTCACATTTATACCCTTCTTTCAAGAAGAGGATGGTGAACACAAGGCCTCTCCCATTTTGCCCCAAGAGCAACCACGGGAAGTTGGTTTAGGTTGAAAGTTCATGACTGGCCAAAAATCAACAGATAAAGGTCATGGATTGAACCCAGGTGGAGATCACTATTATTATCATCATCATCATCATCATCTTGTCATCAAAATTAATTTCATTTTACAGAGCAGAAGAGTTCTGGCCCCGAGGTATTTGTAGTCTCAAATCTGCGCACTGCCATGTTGCATAACACAGTCTGCTTTCTCCCACACAGCAGAATTTCATGCTGGCTTATTACAACTGTAGTTAGAAACTGATCCTTCTGGTATTAAATTATATTTCTCTGCAGCATATTTGATTCCACTCGTGCTAACAGCAAGTGCCCAACCATTCCAGTACTTCAGGAAAGCATCTACTGATTGCAGTGGAAAGAATTCAGAGGTGGGGAGGGGGCAGATTTTAGAAAGACCGCATAAGCATGAGCGCCTTTGGAGACCTCTATGAAACGTGAACGTTATAAAGACTCATCCTTGTTAATGAAAAGTGTTCTGACATGGCAAATGGACAATAGTTCTTATTTATTTATTTTACAAGACAAAAACAGAACCCACCTACTGTGGAAATTTACCTTCTGTGTCACCTACGGAAAGAAACTGGAGCCTTTTCCGTGGGTTGCTGTATTGTGATGCAGGCGCAGGAACATTTTCCATCTCATCAAGGAGGACATCAAACCTAATATTCAAGGGATTGGGGGGGGGGGGGGGGAAGAGTGTTTTTTTGTCAAGAGCTTTTCCTTCCCCCATCTTTGAATGCCGACCAGATCCACCCTTTGTCAGCACAGGCAATCGCTAGATGGAAGGACTCTACTGTAATTTCCCTGCCGGATTTAACCACAAACACAATACTACATTTAAACTTCCCAGATCTAATGTCTCCTTATGCAAAAGCCCACGGTCATGTAGGAAAGACTGATTGGCACTAACCCACCAAATCCACATACAGACTGAGCATCCTATAGACCGCAAAGCTGAGCCAGTGACGGAGGCTGCGCACATGCGCCGCCCCAAATAGCAGCCTGCCCATAAGCTATCCAGAAGCAGCCCAGCAGCCTTCTGTCGCTGCTCCCCCGATTCCCTGGATCACAGTCTGCTTTTACAGGACTACCTTCGTAAACTGTGATATATTCTTAACCTTCATATGAAAGCGAGGGTTCCCGGCCCAAGCTAGTACTGGCAGACTGTTACCTCGTCACGGTGTTCTCATTTTTGCTGAGCAAGTGACTAAATCCTGGAGACAAGTTCTCTTTTGGAGACCGTTTTGGGCTGTAGGTCACAGCGACGGGAGCCAGCATGATCTCTCTCCGTGCTGGTGAGAGAAATGGCTTATTACAACGTGGTCTTTACCGCATGCGTCTTCAACCGTTCCTGGGTTAAATATATTTCCTCACAAGGACATGGCTTAAACCGTATGTTCACGGAAGAGATCAGTAAGCCCTTCGTCCAAATGTGGCCCCAAGAGAAGTACGAGCTCCCCCTCTGCAACTTGCAAGAGACGGAAAGCAGAGGAAGGGGTGGCTGTGGAAATGGACTTCTTGGCAGTCTTATTCCGGGACTAGGGCCCCTCTGCCTCACCACCCTCCAAACAGCCCTCCAACAGAACTTGCTGGGTGGACCCCTGTCATTAGGCGGCATCCACTGACAGAGCATGAGCTGCGTGCTCGCTCTCCTTCGTGCTCACCACCCCAAACAAAGAACTTGCCTGTAAGTTGGATAACCTGCAATTCTTACTTGGAGTGTTTAGAGTGTTTGACTTCCTACTGGAAGGGGGGAGAGATGAGGACCTCTGGCCACAAGGCGAGCTGTATCTCTTGTGTCTGTGCTGGTCTTTGGCTTTCTCTGGGGACCGACTGGCACCGAGGGCAGTTTCATCAAATCCAACGGTCAGACGTCGGCTGGTTGATTCTGCAACAAGCAGCACAAGAACATAGTGTCAGACTGTGGCTAAATAATATCCTTCCTACAGGTTCTCCTCTACAAGCAAACAAGAGTCCATTGTTTGAATAAGGAAACTTTACTGTAGAAATGACCCATTATAGTCCATTGTCCTGAATAAGAGATCCAGGATGGTACAAGAGCATTGTTACCAATGAAGAGCAAAGCATGAGGTACAAAGTAACAGTTCCCAGCTGAGCCAGCCTCCCCCCACAGTTCTCAAAACAACATCTTTCAGTCTTGGGAAGCTGGATTCTGTCAAGGCCGATCTGGGATGGAACGTTGTTAGACAAAACAATCTCGTTCGGTGAGAAGTCTGCTTGGGAACTTGTGCACCTGTGGGGAAAGCACTTAAACACTAGAAGCATTAGAAAATGGAGGCAGTACAGTTCATATACCCACTGAACCTGACACATAGATGGATGTGCATAAGAGCCACCCTGACACTCAGAGAACACATCAGTCCAAAATCACCACTTGTTCTTTTTTAAACTGCAGATTGTCTCAAATGGGCAAGTGGTCCTTATTGGCCAAGAACTGTTTACAAAAGGTAAACCGGGGGGGGGGGGGCTTTTCCTGAGGTGACTGGGCTCTGAAGAGATCATGGCTCAGTGGTAGAGCCTCTGTTTGGCATGCAGGAGGTCCCAGGTTCAATCCCTGGCATCTCCGGTTAAAAGGATAAGGGGGAGGTGATGTGAAAGGCCTCTGCCTGAGACCCTGGAGTGCCGCTGAGTAGGCAGTACTGATTTTGATGGACGGGGGTCTGTTTCAGTACAAGGCAGTTTCATAAGCTCATCTGTCCTTTGCACCCCAAAGTTTGTGTTTCACTGGCCTGGCCTGCTGCTGCTTACTTCCTGGTGGTTGCACTGCCTTCTCTTCCATCAGCAGGGCCTTTAAAGAGCCACAGCAAAAGTGGGGTATTGCACCCCTTCATTTGGACACCTTGTTAACTAGGTCTGCCCTAATCCTTTCAGTAGAAACCAAGTCTGCAATTCTCAGAAAAGGCAGAAGATATGTATGGACACTGCTTCAAAACCAGTATTTGGATACTGAGGAATTTCTCTTCCCATTTGTAGCTATGAGAACAGTTCCTGATCAAACACACTGTACTATTATTCAGTCAGCTTGTGCAGATTTGTACACACACACACACACACACACAGGACTGGAACCCTTTGCAGAAAAGCAAGCCTTACAAAACATCTCCTAGTTGGTTCTGCAAAGGATGCATTCTGCATGGAGGCTCTCCCTCATCTAAAGACAAGCCGGTCCAAGAGCTGTTGCCCTTCCTGCAGCTCCCTGATCAGCTCTCCCAATGTTTCTTTATAGATTAAAAAGCAGCCGGTGCTGAGAGGAGGCCAGGGCACTAAAGGAGGAGAATTTTAACCCTTTGTCCCCAATAGGAAATACCCCCCTAAACAGCTACGAGGCACGGGGGAACACAAATATGGCTAGCTCTATGACCACTATCAGCTCCCTGTGTTTGTGTGTGTGAACGCATGCACACAAATACAGTTTCTACTGTGGATGTGTATGCAGGATAGGGTTAAAGTGCCTCTCAACCAGCACAGCAATACAGACCTTCTCCCTCCACAGCTGCTTTTTAGCCTTAAAGAAAACAGGATCAGGAGATTTAGTTGTGGATCTCTGACATGATCAGTAGTTTGTTCCCTATTCTAATAGGCAGGAGGAAAGAAAAATCAGCGAAACCAAAGAGCTTGGCTCCAAAAACCAGGAAAAAACCACGACAACTTACTGGTGGGAGCCTCCTCATCTTTTTCTGTCTGACTGCCCCAACTTTTCAATGCCTTCCTTTCTTCAAGTTCTTTAACCGCTTTTAAGATGGGTGCTTCTGGCACTTCCCTTTCTTTTTTCCCTGTTTCATTTGTAAGTGGAGGATCCGGGGAGGAGTCCTTTTCTGGTGGAGAGTGGTGCCTTAAACCAACAAACAGATGAGGCATTATACACATTCAGCATTGCCATAACCACTGTAAGAAAAGATCAAAAAGCCGCGCTCAGGGATTAAAGGATAATTGTATTCGGCCACAACAAAGAGAGCTGCAGCCACAACAGATCTCTAGGATGCCACAAGATAGTATTGTCATGGGGAAAACAGGGTCGCGCCTTCCTGTAATTGTTGTTCATTGAGCATTCTTCTGTGCAGGCTCACACAGGAACTGCACATGCTCAGGCCAGCTGGGACTGCACAGAACAAACCAATGGCTGTTCCCGTCAACGGTCAGCAGAACAAACAGGGGAAATCCCACGGGAAGCAAACAGACTCAATTCGTAACTCTCTCTTCCGACTTATATTTTAAAGTGCAAGTGCTAATTATTTCATATCCTTTGACAGCTCATATACCAAACAGTAATTCCATAATTCATAGCAAGTATCTCATAATGAACAATGCACAATAAATATCTCTACAGTAACAGTAGTCAGAGCTAATTGAATGCAACAACCATCCGGGTGCAATAAAGAGTTCTCTTCTTACAAAAGTCCTTATGGCAGTGTCTTTCTTTCGTAAGTCCTCAAGTTCCTCCAAGTATAAGCAAGCCGATGTAGCGCTAGAAAGCACTGCCGCCAGGATCCGGGATGTTTGTCTTGTGATTATTCCTCTTGTGTGATGTAGTGCATGCTCCTGAAGAAGGAAGCACGAAATCTGTGGACTGTAGCCGGCCCCAGATTGGGCGTGAGGAGGACTCTTCCATCAGCCTCGCTACATTGGCTTGCTTATGAATTATGGAATTACTGTTTGGTATATGAGCTGTCGAAGGATATGAAATAATTAGCACTTGCGCTTTAAAATATAAGTCGGAAGAGAGAGTTACGAATTGAGTCTGTTTGCTTCCCGTGGGATTTCCCCTGTTTGTTCTGGGGACTGCAGAGAAGACATGATGATGAAACACATTTACAGTATATTAGACACAAGTGATAGAGAGCCAAGGCAATCTTCATCCAGATTCCAACTTAGGCCTTGACAAAGATCATAGGAAAAGGGCGATTCTGTGACCTCAGGTGCAAGGTCTACCAGCAGCAGAGGCAGAACTAGCAGAAGGCTCCCCTTTGGGAAGGGCATGCATTCAAACCCCTCCCTTACCTGTAAGCAGCATAAGCATCTTCTAGCCTGTTATCCTTGGGACCCTCATTAGCTTCTAAAGGCTGTCCTGTGAAGATGGAATATTCTGCACCAGGTATCAGCCACTTCCTTCTGCTAACGTCAGAGCTTGCTCGTTTGTTGCTGGGACAGAAACGTGGTGTTAGTGAAAAGCTTACACTTTGCTTCTGGAACGTATAGGCTAGCATCAGACTAGTAGCAATCAATCTCAATCCCAAAACACCACCACCACGAAACTAGCTGGGGTAGCTGACCCCACTGCAAAACATAAAAGAAAGGATAATACTCCTGCATTTTAAGGAGATGTTTAACTTCTACATTCAGAAAAACATTCAGCTTCCTTGACCTTGGAGGCCAATTATATATTTTTTTTCATAATCCTCAGTTTCATTTTGTTACACATTATAAATTTGACAACACTATGGTATATCAGCAATATCCACTAAGAGTCCTATCACTGGGACAGACATCCCAAAATATCTTCTCTCTTTAATACTGCTTCTTCTTTAGTTCCTTTGCTTCCTTGTGTATTTGTAATTCTGAAGAAGCTGATGGCAGGTGAGACTTTACCAAATTTGACCATATGCATTTTAGGCAACAGTAATTTCCAAAGTAAAGAGAGCATCAGTTGTACGTTTCCAAGAGACGAGCATGGATTTTAAAAAACCAAAAAGTCTCTTCTATGAGTTTGACATTCTCACATTTCTCAACATTAAATCCCCCCCTCATCTGCCCCAGAAAGGTGTGCACCCTTTCATGTTTCTGATCCCTGCATTCTATCAGAAGCTTTGGGTATTGTCATTCTGTCATTAAAAGCTGCCCTCTACACACAAACTTCCTGCCCGTCACTGATGGGCTGATTATTTAGGTCTCCAGAAGGAGTCTTTCAAGCAATAAAAGCCAATTGCTGTTAAAGACCTTTCGGCACTTTGCCGCAGAACTGACTTATAAGAGATTATCAAGGCACCTGCCTGTTACTGAATGCTCGCTTGCTCTCTAAGCTGAAGTGGTAAATATTTTTATGCCTGTTAAGATGTTCTACCACCAAGTAGTGGCATAACTTAGGCATCTGGAGTAATTCACACACACCATGCGAAACAGGCTTTACCCTACATAATGGCAGTCAACAGGAACTCTGATTCATCTTTCATAAGCAAAAAGAAAGCGGCTGTTTGTTTTTGGACGCTGCAGTCCCTCTTCTGCATACAGTAACACTGATCGGCAGACACCTTTTCAAGCCACACTACCTGCAAAGGTTTGTGTGTTAACTTACTTAGTGGAAGGTGTTTTGGAGTGACTTTCTGCAAAAGGCCGATATGTCTGCATGTTTTCATGTTCCAGCTGCTTGATTTGAGCTTCCAGTTTCAAGATTGTTCTACAGAAGAAAAAGACACAGTTTTACAAAAACAATTTTAAATAGGTTTGATCCAATGGCTCTGACAGGACAGCTCAGTTCCATTTTTTTTTTTGGTTTAAAATCACAGGTCACTGCAGAACAATATTCCTCACAAGTATGTGCAAAGTGTCCCATGTTCATACACATGCCCCCAATTAGCTAATTTGGAGCATTATATTTACAGACTGCAATGGTCACAGAGCCTCTAAAAATATACATACCAAGCTTGTTATGGCACGTTTGAGTGTTAAACAGCAACAGCTTCTGATTTTCCTAGTTGCAAGACTGCAAGAAGGTTTAATTGTATATGGCCAAAGGCCGTCACAATACGAAGTTAAAAACAGTAAAAATAGAAATCCAATTTTTGGATTTTCCTAGTTGCTAGAGCAAGTAGTACAGCCTTGTGGGTGTAATTTTTATCCCAAATCAGAAAAACAAAACTTTTCAGAATCCAATAGCCCAATCATACTCCTAGGCAAACCTGGTAGGAATCTCTCTTTGCAATCCCTACAGAGCCGGGAGTACAGGATGCAATGAATTCAGTCCTCAATCATCTATTGGTATCATATATACCAATACTGGTCTACTGGTATGTAATTGTATTTGCCACGCAAATATGTTGATGGCATTGTTTGGAAGGGTAATCACGGGAAGAAAAAAGTTTCCTTGGAGGGTAGAATTCTGACCCATCAACTTAGCTTTCAGTTCTTTGTTACAATGGTTTGACTCAGCACAAGGCTGTTACTTTCGCTGCATCTTCATACAATGTAATCTTATTCTTCCCCAACAGAACCAAGAAACCCAAGGCGTTGGGAGTGCTGCTATAAATCAAGTCTGTTTATGCAAAGCTATCTGCCCATTTTGGATGCATTTTCACTTTTTTGTTTATTCCAATTAAATAAAATGAAATAGTATGTCCAGGTACAGGGGTCCAAGGGGGTACCTCCCGCCTGCCGTTTCAAGTGCTGCTTACAGCCGCTCAAACCCCTAGCAGGCCACCGGGAAGAATAGCCCTTAGCCCTCCTGTTGAGACACACCAGTCTCTGGGTTCTTTTCCAACCTGGGGGACTCTGCACACACTTGGTCAGACACTCACAGACACAAGGCTTACATAAAAGGTATTTATTACCTCAGAAAGAATGTATGCAAGTAGCAGGAACCACTCTACTCAGGCACAAGCGAAGGGCATTTAAAACAAATAAAGCTTGTCTATATTAACTACAGCTGACTAACATTTCTGAGGAAAACTTGAGGCTTACAGTCATTAACAAACTCCTTAAACTATACCAGGGAGGTCTGGTCGTCAGGCCTGGCACAGAGCAAAAAAATATCTCCCTCATCTGCTGGAAAAGTAGTCTCTCTCCCCCTCTCTCTGGGCTGAGAGGAGCCAACCTTTTCCTCTCAGATCCCTAGCCAATCAGAGTTGCCGTCAATCCGCGTTGCTAGGCGGGAACTGGGATAAGACTCCCTTGTTTCTCAAGGCCCCCCCTCTCGGCAACAGCTTGCAGGTGCAGTTAATTAGCTGAGCCAGACTTTCTGCTCCCAGGAAGTTAAGCTAGAACTTTGCCTGTGGAAACTTAGAAGCCTGAACCAATACAGGCAATGGACTTAAAGGGGCTCTGCTAGACATAGTACAGCACCCCTTGCCTCCCCTCCCCTGGCAAGTCACCACTAGCTCCAAGCAATGTAAGTTAGTGACGTTCATGGATGTCTTTGTGTAAAACTACATAAAACTGTAGTTATGCTCTCCGAATCTCAATGCACTCTCAAATGGCAATATTTTCTTGCCCAGAATTAAATGGCACATTTGGATTTACCTTTTCAAGTCAGAGATCTGAGCATGCGCATCGAGCAATTTATTCTCAGTGATATTTAATGTGTCCTGGGGGAAGGGAAAACAAGGATATTAAGTTCACAGTAAGTATAAAATAGACACAGAACTGGGCTCTTGTACTCCCAAAAGATTACAGTGAAGCTCTTCCATTTAGCTGGATATTGATCCAGTTTGACTATTACTTTCTTTTGTCAAAATCCAGTGGATGGGTTATACTTCACCAATAGTGACCAACAATGAATCATAAAGGATCTCTCTATTCCCAACTGGCTAGCAGCCTTGGCTCCCCTGCCCTCCCCCCCAATCTTGCCACATGCAGCATCTATTTTACACGAGGATTCCCTGCTTCTGGTCACCTTTAGTGACAGCATGCCTTGTGGGTTTCTGCTCTCTTGCTTGCAGTATGCTAGAATTCACATGATCTAGGCTAGCACATGACAAAATGCTGCTTTAGATGGCTGGAATAGTGACTTCTGGGTATCAACACCCCTGATCCCATTAAAACATTATCCAGAGGGTTTATTTTTGAGGAGAAACAAATTGTATATGTCTCCTGACTTCACATAGTGTCTTTTAATTGCATACAGCAAATGATCATAACAACATTCGGTTTATATACTGCCCTTCAGGACAACTTAATACCCACTCAGAGCGGTTTACAAACTATGTTATTATTATCTCCACAACAATCACCCTGTGAGGCAGGTGGGACTGAGAGAGCTCTGAAAGAGCTGTGACTGACCCAAGGTCACCCAGCTGGCTTCAAATGGAGGAGTGGGGAATCAAACCTGGTTCTCCAGATTAGAGTCCTGCTGCTCTTCACCACTACACCAAACTGGCTCTCCAAATCTTCCAGCCTTAGAGGTTTAAGACTCTGATTCTCCAAAACTGCCTCTGTTTTTGGTCCTCCCCATTCTAATACCTCTCAGTGCCCTATTTGAGAGCCCCAGGTGTGTATATTTGCTCCTTACCTTAACTCTTTCATGTTCTTTCCCAAGGGATTCATATTCTCCTAAAAGCTACAAAGAAAGAAAAGCATTTTGTGTTCAATTCTAAAGTTATTTTTAAAATTAATGAAATAAAATCCATTTACAATACTATTTTAGCAGGTATTCAACCAGTCAAGTGGCACATGTGTACACACATGCACACGTGTGCCTATGCTTAATCAACATTTCTATCTGAAAGTCCCACAAACAAATTCTGGAAAAGCCTATCACAATTCTACTCTAGACCCCATGGCCTGTTTTAGATGCCTCATTCGCTAATGCAGGTAAAAGATCAGTAGTACTGGCTTTACAACCAACAATAATTAAGTCATTCCCCCCACACCTGACTTGGGTACAAATTTGCATTAGAAAGGTACAGTGAAAAAGAGTACATGTTATGAGCGGACAGGATCAGGTGTTTGGACAAAATATTGTCCTCTCATAATGAATGGCAAGTGTTCAAATAGGCTGAGATTATTATTATTGATGGGGCATACAAGAATTACCAACCCCCCTTTCATATTATAGCAAATTTTACATGAACAACAATTTTAAACGAATGAAGAGGAAGTATAGGGACACCTCATTTGTGGAAGATTCAGAGGAGTTAGCTATGTTAGTCTGTAGTAGCAAAATAGAAAAGAGTCCATTAGCACCTTTAAGACTAACCAACTTTACTGTAGCATAAGCTTTCAAGAACCACAGCTCTCTTCATCAGATGCTTGCATCTAATGAAAAGAGCTGTGGTTCTCGAAAGTTTATGCTACAATAAAGTTGGTTAGTCTTAAAGGTGCTACTGGACTCTTTACTCATTTGTGGAAGATCCTTCTCAGAAATATTTGGTAGACACCAGCTCTCTTAGGCATTGTTAAAATACTTTATTTTCCCAGTCAATTTGTTGTTTGATATTTTCAACATTTGGGGCCTGTTTCAGGGGGCTGCTATTGGATGGGATGGGGATGTTTTAAAGTTTCTACTATTGATGGAAATTCTTCAAACAAAAACCCCTCAATAAGCCTAGAATTAACTTAGCAAAATATCACCTAAGCAGAAATGCTGAGGGTGAGCCAAGACAGCACATCTATTTATCTGATGGGGATGAGAAAGAAACTGAGTAGGCATAGACACCAGAGATTTGCCACCTCCTGTTGAAAATCAACACCTAGCCATCTGGAGTTCAACAGAACAGAATAATCCGTTTCCCATAATGCCTCCAAGAGGCAATACTTGTCTTTCTTCAAAGACTGTCTCCTACAAAGGTGCTTCTGTTTTAGCACAGAAAACTAATACAAGGGCAGTGAAATCTACACTAAGGGGCCAGTCACACCATCGATGTCCATAAAAGGACCCATTACAAAGTTTTGGGATGGTCGCCTCTGTACAGCAGCCAGGTGACAGCAACATTCCACTCTGCAGCGGCAGAAAGAGAGCATCCCACTGAATGCATGCGGTGCTTTTGACAGTTATTCAGCACAATGCGGTGCTCTCTGACTTACATTTTGAAACATTTTATTTTCTTCTCTGAGCCGGGCGTCTTTGTTATCTGAGAGCTTGTAGGCTTTTTCGAACGCTTCTTCCAGGTCCTTGAGCCTCCTCTTCAGACGGCTAATGGTGTTGTCTTTCTCTTTGCTGCTAGCACGCACCTCTTCAATCCTTTCTTGCAAGGCTTTGGTTGTGTTGCTGACAACAGAGAAGCGCTCCCTCCAGTCTGTCTGAAACGCAAAGAGGCCCAGGGTCATACGAGCTTGTACTGAACGGATGCTCACTTTGAAAACAAGCAGAAGTGATCGATGTATTGTCGAAGGCTTTCACGGCCGGAGAACGATGGTTGTTGTGGGTTTTCCGGGCTGTACTGCCGTGGTCTTGGCATTGTAGTTCCTGACGTTTCGCCAGCAGCTGTGGCTGGCATCTTCAGAGGTGTAGCACCAAAAGACAGAGATCTTTTGGTGCAGAGAGTGACACTGAGAGATCTCTGTCTTTCGGTGCTACACCTCTGAAGATGCCAGCCACAGCTGCTGGCGAAACGTCAGGAACTACAGTGCCAAGACCATGGCAATACAGCCCGGAAAACCCACAACAACCAAAGCAGAAGTGAATTTACAGTTAGGACAATAAGCAATATAACCTTTTCAAGAAAACCCAGTTGCCAAAACATTTTCCATTTCCCATTTTTATTCTTGCTTTGAAGACTAAGTGTTAAAAAAAGAACTTGAACAAAAACCAAAACCACCTACAATTGGTCTTTTGGTGAGGAAAAGCAAGGAGTCCCCAGAGAAAAAAATACTGCTCTCCTGCAAGCAGCATCTGCCCTTTATTCAAGACAAATCACAATTCCACGTATCGGCATCAACATACAACTCGGACGGATTGGTCAGACTTGTGCCTTCTCGCTAGAGAACCATTCTGCCTACTGAAGGGCTCGCCGTCCACCTACCACTTCCATCTCCAAAGCGTTATTCTTATTTTCAAGAGCTCGTATGTGCTTATTAGCATCATTCAATGTTGACTGTAATTGGTCACATCTGAAAAATAAACCATAGAATGCATTTAAAAATGAGGAAGATGGTAATGGAACAATTTGTTAAGATATTTAATTGCCCTACTAAGCAAACAGAGAGCAGCCAAAAAAAGTCCTGGAAATTTATCAGAACAACTTTAACAAAACTCTTGGATTGACACTAATAATAAAAATAACTTGGCCAAGTAATTAGAACACAAGCTTAGATGATCATTTCCAAAAGTCCATTGCTTCTATCCCTAGAGGAGGTAGAGAAACTGTATGCCTAAGGGCAACACAGTAAGCATGGAATTTACAACGCTCCCAGCGATAAGGCAAAGCTGGAAGTACATACAAGAGATAGTGCATGCGTGCATGTATGTGCCTCTGTGTAAGAAACACTGCTTGTGGAAAAAACAGCACAGCCTACTCATTTTAAATGGAAAACTCGTTCTCTGCTGACTGGCATTTCAGGGTTTCCCCTGCAAGGGTCTGCGACATTTTCATGTAGTCATCAATATGCAAGTGATCTACAGTAACAGCTGTTTCAATACTACAACTTGAAAAAAGAGGGGGGAGGGAGGAAAATAACATGCCTACTGTTCCAAATTCATCGTATTACCTGTCAGAAAGATTTTGATTAATTTTCTTCAAGTCTTCAGAAGGAAGTTTATGGCTTGCCTCCAGCTGCTGCTTTAAACTTTGGATTTCTGAATCATAATAAGCTCGTAGATCAGCGATGTGGCGGGCGTGTTTTTCCCTCAAATTCTGTCTGATCCTGTTTTTGAAATTAAAAGTAGGTCATATCACCTTTGCACTCTACTGGAGGGCAATAGATGTGATGCAGAAAACAATCAGATTCTACATCAAAAATGAGGTACATCTAATAAAACCTGACTACACAAGGTCAACGATTGTTCCCCAAGCACTTTATATATAAAGGGGGGCAGGATCCGTAGAACTACATGAAATAAATCTGCATGCCCAACTTGGTTATGGGCTTGGATTTCGTGAACAGTTCCTCAGTGTTGTGCAGCAAATCTCTTTTGAAACCAAGAAGTGTTTCAGCAGCGGTTTCAATACTGAAAAGAGTCCAGTACCGCCTTTAAGACTGGACTCTTTTCTGTTTTGCTACTACAGACTAACACAGCTAACTCCTCTGGATCCAGTTTCAATACTGGCACCCGGGGGTGGGGTGGGAGGTAGGGATGGTCTCCTGTTCGAAAAAAGCAAATCAAAATCCACAGGGAATATTCAAGCCTTCGGATGCTCCAATGGAGTTTTCTGAAGTAGGGGCCTGTGATCCCAAGTATAACCCACTGATAATATAAAGTAAAAGGCATTTCTAAAGGTCCTATTACCCAAGTCTGTATGTTTTTTTCATGTGAAAATGTATGCTCACGAGTCAAGAACTTGTGAGCAAACATTTCTTTCCACTGGACTGTAACATGCAGAAAAAACAAGACATTTACAGTATAAAGGGCATCTGAAAGTCCTCTAATGAATGTCTTTTGTGTAAACCCACAACATACAGCATACAGACTGAAACTGAAAGTCTTAACAGAGAGAACAAGATGCATTTCCTATAGTACAACATTGCTGCTTCCTTGTCCAAGTAGCAAAATTGTTTTAATTTAAACAAAGGCACACATTTCCCTCTTTAGAGAATCAAGCTGTTATATTCAAGGCATTCTGCCAGCTAAGGGGGATTCAACCGAGCCTTCCTTTGATTCACAGACCAATACACTATACACAGATTCATGCAATTAAACCCAACTTTTTCTTTTCTTTTTAGAGAAAAACTGCCTTGGGGAGGTTGATATTTATTTGGGATACTATGAGCAGAGTGGGGGAAAGCAGCTGGGAAGAAGCAATTCCAAACAAAGAAGTGCAGTGGAGAAAAAAGGTTTATCAATCTCTGCTCCTGCACTTAGCATCACAGTCTCCTGCATACACTTTTTCTTAAAAATTACATTGGGACTTTGCTACAGACAGAACTGTTTTCCCCTCGTGGTGCCAGGTATTCTTTTTACTCCCCCAATTATCAAAACAGAGAAGAAAGACAGATACCCCAGGTAAGCCCAATCTCATCAGCTCTCAGAAGCTAAGCAGGGTCAGCCTTGGTTAGTAATTGGATGGGAGACCTCTAATGAAGACCAAGGTTGCAGAGGCAAGCAACGGCAAACCACTTCTGTTAGTCTCTTGCCTTGAAAATTCCACTAGGAGTCACAATAAGTCAGTTATGACTTGATGGCAGTCTCCCCCAATTTTGATGGCCAAACTAGACACAATGGCAGCAAATTCCTTAGTTTAAATGTAGGCCTATGCCTGACTACATTAAGTCACAGGCAGGGGCAGGATTTAGCATCTTTTTTTGGTTTAAAACAAAGTGGCTCTCATCTCCACGCACTTTATACATGATTAAGGCAGGTCTTGAGCCTTACACCCACCTTGTCTAGATTGGACTTCTCACCAATATCTTCCAATGCCTCCGAAACCGGTCCAATATCTTCTCACCAATATCTTCCAATGCCTCAGAAACCGGTCTGAATCTGAACTATTTTCATTTTTTTTAAAACAGGGAGACAATGCAGCCTTGCAAATAAATCTCCCAAACTTACTGGCCCATAAAAATGTCTGCCAGCCCATCTGTTCATACTTACCTAGGGCTAGTTGGCTGTGGCCTAAAAGTGGGGAGGCAATCCTAATTAACTCACTTGAAAGCTTTCCTGTTGGGTCCTTTGGGGACAATTCTTATTTGCTACAGATAACCAAGCAGAAAGCAGTTTACAAGTTCAAAATAAACGTCTTCACAAATTACCCAACAGCAAAATCCTTCAAAGAAAGACTTTTAACTAGTACTGTTTAATATATCTGAAAAACTACTGACGAAAAGCCTTACTTGGAAAGCATCACAGGATCTTCTGCACGTGTCACTGAAACGCTATATTCCGGCAAGCTATTGTCACCAGCCGGAAACCGGGACTGGGCAGCTGAAGATGGTGTGAGAGTTAAATTATCCTCATCCTCTGTATTTGAAACCTCATGACTTGGATGAGAAAATTCCACTGGATAAGAACTGCTGGTGTCAGCTTCGTTCTGGAATGCACAACCGTTCCAGGGGTCCGTTTGCAAAGCAGTTGTGTTAGAAGCGTATTTTGGAGAACCAGCGGATTGAGGGGATGTTATGGTACTCGTGTGCGAAAGCGAATCTGTGTCAGAATGAATGAAAAAAGCAGCATCTGCCATAGAGTCTGGAGAAAAAGGGACCGTCTCTGGGGTCACGTAAAAGCTGTGTGGAGGAAGTCCAGGATGCTGCTGGCCTGGTTTCATGTGCAGTGTTGGGTCTAGGGTCAGGATCTGCAAAACAAACATGGTTGACTGGAACCAAAATTATGGAAGAATCTTTTAGTCTAACAGAAGAGATCATTGGGCAGTAGAACACGTAACAGTAGCAGAGGCAGATCTGGGCTATTTACTTAAGCCTGTAAAGTTTCTGGGCTACAGTTTGAAAGAAAAGCCTTTTAAAAAAAAATCAAATGAACAGCAGTGATGGCAGAATGCTTGAGATGGGTGAAATAAACATTGTTTGACTTGTGTTCTAGATCTTATCAGGAAAAGAGAGCCAGAGGCCAATCAGATACAATCATGACTAGCACAGCTTTCAATATTTTTAGTTTGCTGTACAGAGCTGCTGCTTCTGCTCGTGTCACGGGAGCAACCAACTCTGTTTTGGCAGCCGGAATGGGACTGCTTGTCCAAAGGATGATGAAGCCTCAGTGGCTTGTAAGCACAAATCCTTACCTCAGGCGGGTGGGTGGACTGTGAGGGGGAAAAGCTCCAGTCAACAAGCTGTTTGCTTTCCCTTTGTTTCTTGTGATATATATCCTTTAAAGAGGATGGCTTCACTTCATCACTGGAAGAAGACTAAAAAAAGAAAAGCAATCAAAATGGCAGCATATGCAAAAGAAGCAGAAATTTATAACCAAGATGCCAGTCAACTCCCAATATTTACAGGCAGGGCTTTTTTTCTGGGAAAAGAGGTGGTGGAACTCAGTGGGTTGCCCTCGGAGAAAATGGTCACACGGCTGGTGGCCCCGCCCTCTGATCTCCAGGCAGAGGGGAGTTTAGATTGCCCTCTGGGCCACTCAGTGCTCGGCAATCTCAACTCCCTTCTGTCTGGAGATCCGGGGGCGGGGCCACTGGCCATGTGACCATTTTCAAGAGGTTCCGGAACTCTGTTCCACCGCGTTCCCGCTGAAAAAAAGCCCTGTTTATAGGGGACAGAAGGACTGCTATGGCTCCAATTCAAACCTGTCTGTTAAAAAGGGCTTTGGTAATTGTGACAACCCTGGATATACAAGGAAGTGTCTGTGCAGAGCAGCTCCTGTCACAGAAGGGAACAGAAACACCTGTGCCCAGGGAAGCTGCACAAGGCCATAGCCTGGGGGAAGTGAATGGTGGACCTGGCCATGCCAGAAATTTCTCAGCCTCTGTCCCTACAACATTTAACTTTAATTGAAGAAGACAGTACAAGCACTGTAGCGCCTTCCTTTATGGAGATACAAGGAACAACTCGCAGATGGTATGCTACACCGATGCTTAGAAGTTTCAAGTGGATAGCCATGTTGGTCCAAGGTCGATGAGTAGGATTCAAATCCAGCAGGATGCTGATTTTCTGCATTTCCTCCCCTGCTCTAATCAAGCGAATTATATTTCACGTTGTACCTCGCAATTTTATTAGCCGACTCTGATGCTAACATCTCCCACAAAATGGCTTTATATGCCCTGGCTGCAAAAATAATACGGGCTAATGCTGTGCGTAAGGGATAACATTAACATTGTACATTGGGGATTTTTATTGTTTTTACTGTTTTAACTGTGTATACTTTTATTGTCCTATATGAATTTGACAACCGGAAATGGTTTAATGGTTGTATCTAGTTTTAAATTTTAATGCTTTGACCATGTATCTAGTTTTAAATTTTAATGCTTTTGACCATGTCACATCAATTTTATTCAAGCTTGTGTTTCTGTTTTGTTTGTTGTTTGTGACTTGTAATGGCCTATGGCTGAATACAATAAACCTTCTACTACTACGTTGTACCTCTACATCATATGTTGCAACACCCCTCCCACCTTTTAACTGGGATAAAAATACTCAGACCTCAGCAACACGGGTGTTTGTGCTGCTTCCCCTTGAAAGCCAGGGGCAGAGAGGCAGAAATCACTCTCATGCAAAATGCAGAAGAGATGGGAATGGCTGTTCAGTCTTACAACTGCTGTTCCTGTTGACAACCTATGAATGCAGGAAAAAATATGGAATAGAACTTTGCTCTCATCCGTGGAAAAATAGGACTGGCAGAATCAGACCAAGAGGAGTGTAGCACCCCAAGTGAAAATGGATGGCTCCCAATCACCGACTGCTTTATTTATTAAAAAAAATGAAAGTCATAATTTCCCCTTTGCCTTGTCTTTTCAGGCACTGAAGCTTATCTGACCAGTTAAGTAAACATAATAATACTGTAAATCACAGAAGTGACAGAAGGATTCAGTACTCTCTCTTTTTGATTTATTATCTGAAGCAGGGAATGCAATTATTTGAAGTAATCTTCTTCCCTGCTTTTATATTATACGCTTGCTTTAGTTTTCAGAGAGATGCGGCTAAATTACATGAAACAGAACCTTCCCAGGCAGTATTCAGCCCTCCCATCAACAGAAACAATTTGGAATAGCCAACATGCATCAAAGACGTGCGTACAAAATGGTGGCATATAACAAGATACTCAGTTAAAATGAACCATAACATTCTTGGAAAACTTCATCAAGAATGAAGGTGATTTTGATGGATATTGAAGTTATGTATTATGATTGGTGTATTTTGGCCCATCCAATAAAAATTCTTTAAAAAAAAAATGAAGGCGATTTTGCCTTTCAACACCCGGCATTTGGCTCCCTGCCCCTTTTGTTAACCAGCTGGATTTTGTCAACACTAGAATGGGAGGGGTGTTATAGGTCTCTCTCATTTCTCCCCCTCATTCTCTCTGTGCAAATACAAACTTATTTCAGCTCCTTGTTTTCATTCTTACACCTCTGGCTCTCACATTTGGAACAGCTTTCCTGCTCCATCAAGTCACTTCTGTGTCCTCCTTTAAAGCCATAATTCTCATCTTAAAAAAAACCCTGGGCTGCCATTTCCCCCAACTTGGACCTATCCCTCAGCCTTAGTCCCATCCGCTTTTAATACCCTAAGCAGAAACTGTTGCTTCTTTCTGTTTGGCACCTAGCAATTGAAAACCCTAGATAAATGATAGTAACAGGCTGACCTAGCATTTAAAACAACAGTAACAAACAGTCCCCTTCTGCCAGGAACAATTTTCTGGACAATCTTGCCTATGTCAGTTAGTGAGTCCAACAATTTTAAGAGACCATATTAAGGAAATTCAAGCCTTTAGCCTGAAATACTTCAAAAATAACTGTAACGGTATTCAGAATCTAGCAGTCTACATTTTCAGATGCCCGAAGTATACATATAAAATAATTGAGGGTAGGTAAGAAGGAGCAGTATATTTCAAAGGAAGAGGCGGTGGTCCTCAGCCAATTTGGTGTAGTGGTTAAGAGTGTGGGATTCTAATCCGGAGAACCGGGTTTGATTCCTCACTCCTCCACTTGAAGCCAGCTGGGTGACCTTGGCTCAGTCACAGCTCTCTCAGAGCTCTCTCAGCCCCACCCACCTCACAGGGTGTTTTGTTGGGGGGGTAATAATAATATACTTTGTAAACCGCTCTGAGTGGGTGTTAAGTCATCCTGAAGGGTGGTATATAAATCAAATGTTGTTGTTATTATTAAATGAATTGGTTGATCAGCAGCAAATGCATTTCAACTGATGTGACCAGCAAAATTAACCCCAAAGTAAAATTAACCCAAGATCAATTAAGCATTTTCTAGCAGCCAAAAAAACAAAACAAGATACCTGCTCTGCTGACAACGTTGCTGGAAATATATTAAATTCATTCCCAAAGTTCTCAGGCAGAGAGAAGTATGTATCCTTCTCATCTAGTTTCCAGTATGTCAGTCCTGAAAGAAGAAGAGAAAATCAGTTATTTCTGTTTTAAAAGGAGATGTAAAGCAGACCTGATTTTTCTTTTTTCAATTTTCACATTACAAGCATAAATTATGAAATAATTCCTATGAATGCTGGATCTAAAGCGACCACTGATCTGCTTAAGGGAATAATGCCAGGGCTGGAGAGCATAAAGGAAGGACAACAAACTATACCAGAGATTTCAGAACCCTATGATGAGCTTACAAAATAATTCTGAGCTTCTGAGCTTTAATAACAGAGTTTGACATGAAATAGTGCTAAAGATAATATATTCATATTGCAGAGAACTCTAGGGAAACCAGAGTCAAGAATGTAATAAGAATATGGATACTTAACAGTATATCAACACAATCTCCATTTAAATTCATCTTCTCTACATTTTGATTTAAACAGAAAAATGAGTTCATCGGATTGGATTTTTAAAAAGGCCTTTTCAGATAAGCAAGCTATTTGTGACAGCTAAAAAAGCAAAGTGTTGGCTCAACAATGTCTAGTTTTGTCCCCTCTTTAATAGTGTCTCAAGCAGATCACGTTAGGGGAGGAACAATGTCTCCGAGTCACTGGTGTTGCTTGCTATCCAATATAATTTGCAAGCTGTCTAAGAGTTCCTAAGGCAGTGACAACCACTCAGTGGCTCAACAGCCACATGTGACTCTTTGACATGCCACCCACGGCTCTTCCATTCCTCAGTGTGGTACCTGCTCCATATACCATGAAAGTGGGCAAGGCTATTGACCAGTAGGGCTAGGGGCAGACATGTGGTTTCTGCCTCGCAATGGCTGCTGCCAGCGGGACTGGAGGATAGGTAAACTGCAAGCCTCTCTAAGCTGTAGGCCTCTTGCCTGGGATGGGTGTGAAGGGCCTGCCTTCTCTAACAACTCACACCTTCCTCTGCACACTTATCCCAACACTCAGGCAGCTGCTGAAAAGAGACACACATGGGGAAGACGACCACCACGGCAGTCTCCCTCGATAAGAACAAGCTGGCCACAGTGGAGGGTGTGCTTACCGCCGTCTCCACAGGCAGCTAGCTCTCCTTCAGGAGCCTTGGCAATCTGACTCTCTTGCCTGACCTGCCGTGCCTCATGCGGAGGAGAGTGTGAGAAGGCAGAGGGGAAGGCCCTTCCCCAGAAACAACAAGGCTGTTCAACAGTTACAGGGGAGGAAGAACTCTATGTGCTCAGAGACACCCTGGAAATTTAAAAGGTTATAGTTATATATTTACTATTAATGGTTATAGCTTCTATTATTGCATGTGTGTTTTTGGCAGGATGGCACACAGTTATACAGTAGTCATGCGACTCTTTTGGACGATGATAAGTGGGAATGTGGCTGTCCGTGAGCCATGAAGCGAGCACCGCTGTCCTAAGGGCTTCAGAGGTATGGTGACCTATATAAAAGATCCAATTTAATCTGTAGCACAGGGGTGAAATGGTTCGGCTGCGAATCAGCACTCCACTGGTTCGAATCCCGCTACTGCCATGAGCTCAGTAGGCGGCCTTGGATAAGACCCTCCTCTCAGCCCCAGCTCTCCAGCTGTACTGTGGGGATAATAACATTAACTTGTTCACCACTCTGGGTGAGGCACTAATCTGTCTGAAGAGTGGTATATAAGCGCAGTTGTTATTATTAAACAAAAGGATAAAGTTCTACCCAACGTCAGCTTGCCCACAGTCTAAGGACACAACTGTAAAGATGCTGAGACTTCGCCAAGCCTCTGGGGCAAGCCCTAGCTGGTTATGGAAAAGAAGATTACATTTCTAAACATGCTTTGCCAAAATTAGCCCTACAACTAATATAGCATACAGATGAAGAGGCGAAGTTTGAAGAGAAACATCTTTGAAATTCAGTGAGGAATTTCAATCAGTTAACGGCTTTGAAATTGCTTTCATTCTGCCTGTGATGTTCTGTGGATTAACTGTTAACATGGCCTATATAGTGCTGTAAATGTAGCCGCTATCGCTA
This sequence comes from Eublepharis macularius, assembly GCF_028583425.1. NCBI lineage: Eukaryota > Metazoa > Chordata > Lepidosauria > Squamata > Eublepharidae > Eublepharis > Eublepharis macularius. The sequence goes on along the minus strand of NC_072802.1, from coordinate 68,759,944 downwards.
GTAACTATGGGAGCAGGGAGGACTTCAGTGGCTGAGTAAGGGAACCAGCGAGAGCGTGTGAGGGATGGCATTTGCTCGTGGAACAGAACTGAAAAAGTATGGCCTGTGGGCTGGTTTTTGTGTGTGTAGAAACAGGAGAGTTAGTGTGGATTGGAGACGGAGCTAAAATTTATTATTAATATTAATATCCCGCCCTCCCCACAAGCAGGCTCAGGGTGGGTTACAACAAAATATAAAATATACAAGATAAAATCACAATAAATTAACACAGCTTTCTAATAAAACACCTGTTCACCGTATAAAAACCATGTAACATCTGACGGAGGTGGAGGTGCAGCTTAACTATGCATGGTCACTCATATATGGGGGGTAGATGGTCAATACCCCCTACAGACATAGAGGAGACTGGGAGAGTGGGTCGTTTGGTGGAAACCCTGAGGCCTCAACCATACGCCTGGTGGAACATCTCCATCTTACAGGCCCGCCTGAAGGAGACAGGACCTTGGCAGGCCCGGGTGTCCACAGACAGAGAGTTCCACCAGGTCGGGGCCAGGACCAAAAAGGCCCTGGCTGAAGCCAATCGAGCCTCCCTGGGGCCAGGGACCACCAGCAGGTGCTTACCGGCTGATCTCAGCTCCTTCCAGGGAGTATATGGGAAGAGACGTCTGTGTCAAAGGTCAATGGGGATAAGAGCCTGAATCTGTATCAACATCTGTGTGGAAAGCCTGTCAGCTTCGCATCTTTATCATTGAACTCTTGTATTTTATCTTTACCCTAAGTTTTAATCCTCAACCTTTCCTTTTATAGATCAAGACAGGTAGCCGTGTTAGTCTGTCTGTAGCAGCAGAAAAGACCAAGAGTCCAGCAGCACCTATAAGACTAACGAAATTTGTGGTAGTGTATCAACTTTTGTGAGTCACCGCTCACTTCTTCAAATACAGCTAGAATGTGAGTCCATCTATCCTTATATCTTGGAGAGTGGAGTGATTACAAAAGCTGAATGAGAATAGCCGCTGAATGACAACAGCAGGTGTGATTGAGGGGCAGTGGGTGTGGAGAAATCAGCATTGGAAATGAGACAGGAAGCCTAGGTCTCTATTCAGTCCAGGTGCAAGCATTTTCTTCAGCTTCGTTATCAATTGCAATTCAGCAGTCTCTCTATCTAATCTCCCTTTGAAATTCCTCTAAAGGATAATTGCTACTTTTAGGTCAGCAACTGAATGTCCCGGAAGGTTAAAATGTTCACCCACTGGTTTTTGAATGTTTTGGTTTCTGACGTCAGACTTATGTCCATTAATTCTTTGTCAAAGGGACTGGCCAGTTTGTCCAGCGGAGAGAGCAGAGGGGCATTGCTGACACGTGATGGCATGAATCACATTGGAGGATGAGCGGGAGTATGATCCTGAGACGGAACAACTGATGTTGTTGGGTCTACTGATGGTGTTGCTAGGATCTATAGGAGAGCAAAGTTGACATCTTGGTTTGTTGCAGGCCTTGGTACCAGAGTCCATGTTATTGTTGAGTAGTTTATCATTGTGGGTGACTAGTTGTTTTAGGTCAGGAGGCTGTCTGTAAGCAAGAAAAGGTCAGCTCCCCAGTGCCTGTGTGAGGGAGGTGTCATACTCCAGCATGGGTTGTAGGTCATTAATAATGCGTTGAACTGGCTTGAGTTGTGAGCTGTAGGTGACCACCAATGGTGTTCTGTTATTTTCTTTGGGCTTGTCTTGTAGTAAGCTGTCCCTGGGTGTCATTCTGGCCTTTCCCAATGAGGGTTCCCCCTCACCATCAGGCTTCAAGGAGCTCTATGATTCTATGGATGTACTTATTGTCCTCTTTTGGAAGGGAGAAGCAAGAAATCCAAGATTTGTGGGCTATTAGAAACAACAACTGGCTACCAAACCTTTGTTAAGCCCTGAAGTCCCAAAGAATTCTGCAGTGCTTAGTTTTGAATAAGCACGCATAGAACTGTGCGGCAGACCCCCCCTAAAATCAGAGAGCTTTGAAAGTACCTAAGTGCCAGCCACCCCAAGCACATAGCAGAAGCTATCAAGATATACAAAGACATCACTACGATTTTTAACTTTTGCATGCAACTTTTCAAAACTTAAACAGAAAGCAAAAAAAAAAAAACTATTAGCAATTAACTATACCTGAAATGTCAGACACTAAAGAATTTTGGCTTCCGTTTGGTTGGTAAAAAGTGTAAGACGATGGAACAGCAGCAGGACTAGTCTATAATTCCACGGAAGGGGAAAAAACAAAACAAAACAAAAGTTGTATAGACCAACACATAAATAAAAGTTCCTCAGCTAAGAGAAAGCAAAAAGAGTAAGTGTGCAGCAACCTCAAAAGCCATACTGAGAAATGTTAAGCTTTTAACTAAACATCAACCAAAGTTGAGCCCATTACATGTCTAGCCAATTACAACGGCCAGCTGTAAATAAAAGACCCTAGGTTAAACACATGTGCTTCTGCATTTGTGAAGCCACATTAAGTAGAGATTAATATCTTCCTTCTCATTTTTTTTAAAAAAAGCAAACCACTGCCCTACAATGTCCACTTTCTTTATCCCTTATGCCCAGGTCTTCTAGTTCTTTCCCATGATCATAAAATGCTTCCATCTACTGTATCTGTCATATTTTTATCTGACCCTTTCTCCAGGGAGCTTAGGACAGGAGCTCCCATTTATCCCCACAAGAATCCCGCAAGGTAGGTTAGGCTGACAAGAAAGCAATTTGCCCTGTGAGTGAATCCTCTTGAACAAGCAGAGATTTGAACCTGGGTTTAGTCTGACACACCAACCACCACATCATCCTGCCTCTCCAAGCTACCCATCTGTAGCCCCCCCCCCACACACACACTTCATTTCTAGCTTGAGGAAGCTGATTAATTTACAAAACAAAACAACTCTTTAATCTCCCAGACAGAGATTTTAAGTCAGGATCTTTCAGCTGTCAGTTTCTTCTGACCAGCTCAACATAATCCGAATTCCCATTTGCTTTACTTCTGCCGTATAGATAATGCTCAGTTTCAAACATGAGATGCTGAAAATAGCTACTTGTTTAGACAGAAATATTAGCAACAAACCTTTCACAACAATAAAGAGGTTCTTCCACTGGAAACTATACTATCACCAGTACCTTTTAAAATCTCTTAATTAAAACTAGTAATCAATATATTGCATTCTCAACAAGGCCAAATCTGTGGATACTTAAATACACAGAATGGAGCCATGAACCGAAAAGAAAGATCTTTCGACAAACCTGAAAAAATGCCCCAGGTTTGAAGAAAAAATTTGAACTCTTACAAAAGGGAGGGTTACCCCCGCCAAAAATAATAGTTTTAAGAAATGAATGCCCTCAAAGGCCATTGCAAGCAACCACACAGTATTGCCAATGGTCAAGCCGTGATATATTGTCGAAGGCTTTCACGGCCAGAGAACGTTAGCTGTTGTAGATTTTGCGGGCCGTATGGCCGTGGTCAAGCCATGGGTTCTGTCATTAAAGGGAAGGAAGAGGGGGGCAGGCGCTTTCCAGAGCTATTTTGGCTTTTGAAGGAGGACTTATTGGGGCCAGGCCTGACAGCAATCACCCGACGACTTGATACTATACAACTTGCTTTACTCACCCAAACCTGGCTGCTTTTCAACAGCAGCCACCCCAGAAAAGTCAATATTGTATAATAGTTAGAGTTTCAGACTGGGATGCATGAGACCCAAGTTCAAATCCCCACTCTGCTATGGAAATTTGCTGGGTAGACTTTGGACCAATCACACATTCTCAGCCTAACATACCTCACAGGGTTGTTGTGAGGATAAAATTGAGAAAACAATGATATAAGCTGTTTTGAGTCCTCATTGTGGAGAAAAGTGGGACAAAAATGAAATAAATAAATATAAATATAGTTGAAGATGGGGAGGCAGATAAAAGGTAGATTGGTTGGTGGGAGGGAAGGAGAGAAGGAGGCAGGGAAAGGTTGCCAGAAGGAGGGAAAGAGGAAATTGAATAGGGAAGGGGATAGGGGGGAATTAGGTGCACCCCACAAGTCCTTGCAGGTTCACCACCGTGCAACTGGGGCTGTCCTGGTGGCTGGCACCACGCAACTGGGGTCATAGTTCGTAGAGGCTGTCGGGGAGGAAAGGACAGAAAGTGGAAGGTAGATGGACAGGTATGAAGGAGAGAATAAAGCAGGAAAGAGGGAGAGGCTATGGGGGCTTCTGGGGAAGGGAAAGCGGAAATGGAGGGAGAAATGAAACGACCCCCTCACAAGTCCTTGCAGGCCTCCCGCTTGTACCATCACTCTAAATATTTGGGATATATTGGCTTGAACTGCTACTGTAACCCTCCAGCACAAAATAACATCACATTTATCACATTGTATGTTATCACAGTATCTAGTATGTCTCACTCCATCTAGTTTGTGGTAGAACAGCAAGTCTGGGGAGTCTCCCTTTCCAACGAACCAAAAAATAATTAAAGCAGAGTAAAAGTCATGCAGTGCTTTATAAAAGCAGGTTTATCAATTCTCAGCATTGCTTCTAACTACATGAATGGTATAGCCATTCAGTTAGAAGTTCCTGTACATGTATTAAATGAGCAAAAAGAGGAAGAGCCACATGGCATTTGGGCTTAAAATCACATTGGCCTTTGAGTTTGAGTTTCCTACAGGGATGAAGAACAGCAATAAAAATGCACCATGTCTCATGCTGAAAACATTGTGCTAAGTAGAAAGCAACATCAGATTCCGATTTCAATGGGAAGTGGCAATAAATAAGTTCTTTTCAAGGCATAGCATGATTATGCTTTCAATACACAAACAGAAAAGGAAGCAGGCACAAAGCAAATTTCAATGAAAGAACAGGTTAAAAAACCATGCCTTTAAGAGGCAACTAAGGCTGCAATATTATGCACGTTTACCTGGCAGTAAGTCTCCCTGAACATTGGAAGCACTTACTTCCAGGAACACATGCACAGCATCACACTGTTAGCAGCCCCAAATATCTGTAATTACCTGCCAAGCACATAATTTTCAGTAGGAGTTTGTACCAATACACTTTATAATATGTAAAAATAATTGGTTTTTACTTGATTCAGAGAAAGTAAGATCATGTACAGGCAAACTGTTTGCAGAAGGACGCGTGCTGCAAAGGACAAGTAAGGCCAATTCAGAATATATTTTACATCTACTAGAAGGCCTCACCTCATCATAGGCACATACAGAAGTAGTAGTATAAACCTACTGGCCAAATAATGGAGAGAGCAGCCAGGAGACACAGAGCCATACCAATAATTTGGTGCACCCAAAGAGGCTTCCAGCTAGCTTGCATTTCTGGAACATTAGCTTCCCACACCACCTGGCAAACCACCTTTGAAATCAAATACAGTTTCACAACCTGTTTGTGACACGGCACGTGGTGTGCGGGAGTCCCTCCCTTTGCTGTTCAACGGGGAAGGGGGGATTCTAAAGATACCCCAGTATTCAAACAAGCTGCTGGCCACACAAAACGAAGATCTTTGAATCCTGGCGGACTAAATTGAATTGTGTTGAATGAGAACAATATGATTTTTTGGTCTGAAGAAGGGAGCTCTGACTCTCAAAAAGGTCTCATTCTGAAAATCTTGTTGGTCTCCAAGGTGCCACTGGATAAAAATCCTGTTGCTCTAATATAATTTTATTGTGAAATAACTTGAGGAAGAAAAATACGTCACTTACATTTTCAAACATGGGAGTCTTTGTTTGCTCTCTCTCATCCACAGAACGCATATCTTCAGCATTTGTTTTTTTCAGCTGGGTTTGTCTTAGCTTTTGAGCCCATGATGTTAAAGATTTACTGAAGAAAGGGAAAGAAAGACACACAGAGAAATGTTTTTGCTACAGCATTACAAGTTCAATTTATTCTGAAGGTCTTTTTCTTACTTATAGCCTCCCAGGTACCATATGGATTGAATGCTCTTTGTTCAGGAAAAAAATTGGATATAAAATTGATTTTCTACATTGTCATTTTCAGCAAGGAAGTTGGCAAGAATGCAATTGCTCCCACAAGCTTAACACAGAGAGCTTGTAAATTCATTTAAAATAAGTTGTGTACCAAAGTACAGAGAGGGTACTACTCACTATTAGCATTTCAAACCCTGCTGTGGTGATTCATAATTTCTCAAATAACTATTCATACACAAATATGTACAAGATTTGCAGAATCTTGAGTACCGGATCTTAAGAATATAATGGCTGGGTTCCAAAAAAAGAAAAGAAATGACTAATTCAATATCCCCAAGAGGGTTTTGGACCTGTATTTTTTGATCAGCAGGCCTCCATGCAACTTAATAATTTAAAACAGATGATTACTTCAGAAGCAATTTAGGGTACGGCTGTGGGGACTGAGCATGTCTAATAGTTAAAAGAAAAAGGTCAGTAAACCCAAACCTTTGTGCATTGTTTATTAGCATTATGGACTAGAAATAAACTGCTGTGAAGCCACATTACACTGTATGTCATCAGTGTACTTGATAATAACCAAACCAACAGAAGACAATTAACTATAATGACCAGGTTTGGGAGCTGAGTGTGAATCACAGTCAATATACACAGAGACTAATGCACAAACACAGAGTACTACGGCTTCAAAAGACTCAGACCACCTAGTCAGTGGTCCTGTAGATGCTGCCAGGAAGGCCCATAAGTGGCTTGTGGCGCCAACTGCTCCCTCCCGCCCGCCCGCCCTCCTACCCCCCCCCACCCACACCCACACCCACACCCCCACACCCACACCCACACCCACACCCACCTGCTCCTTAGCATCTGGCATGTGGAGAGACATTGCCTCCAAAGATGGAGGTGACAATTACTGATCCAGACCTATCCTCCATGAAGTTATCTAATCCCCCTTTAAAGTCATCCAAGACTTGGAATTCTACCAGTTAACTATTTGTGCAAAGCATACTGTCTTTTTTAATGCCACTTTCATTGGGTGAGCCCAAGTTCTAGAGACGTGGGAGAAAAAGAGAAAAAACCCATCAATCCGTTTTCTCGACATCCTTCATAGTTTTCCAAAAACATCACATCTTCGCCTATCTAGGCTCCAATCATCTCCTCCTTTCGGAACAGACTGAGATTCTGCTGCGTATGTTCACTCCTCTTTCAACTTCAAACCCTCTCTGAGAGCTGATAAGCACTTCCATCCAGTGCTCCGCTCAAATTCTTCTCTCGGGTCTGCTGTTCAGCATCACTAACACTAGACTGATGGTATTAGCAGGGCAGCCCTGAGCAGAGTTGCTCCTGCCAAACCCCACTGAAATCAGTAAGCGCAGGAAGAATTACTCTGCCTTGGATTGCATACTGTCACAGTCACTTAGAACAGGTGGCACCCTTCAGTACTTCCCCTGGCACCCACCAAGCTTTTCGGAAAGTGGGTAGGGCCAATGTTTAAAAGGACTTGTTACTGGCTGCTCTTATTCAAATGAAAAGGTTTTCCATGGCTGCAATAGCAGCCTCAGCCACTGGAGGATGATGAGGACTGGTAAGCAGTGAGTACCCAGTTTTCCGGTTCCATTCCCTTTCATGCCCCCCCCCGGGGTTTCCATTATTTCTTTTTATTCCCCTTCTGCGATTCTTTTGCCAAGCAAGGATGGATCTATTGTGTTTGGCTCTAAACTTTGGGTTTGTGCTCACTGCCACTTCTAAAAATTCCAAAAGGTCCACAGGTTCAAAAAGTTTGGAGATCCCTGACCGAGAATGAGGCAAGTATCATCACTCCTCAAAATAAAATGCCTGTCCTAACCCCCACCCTTCTCCAAATTCAGATGACCAAAGCAACAGCCTAACATACCAAGCTTAATAACTTGGAGATAAGCCTTATGACTCTCAAGTTGGTCACTTACCAGCCTGTTCTTCCACATTGACCTTCAGTACTCTTATGCTCAGACTCAGAAGGAAAAATGAGATTCTTCTGTGGTAAGTCATGTTCTACAGCTGTGTGTGTAAACTCTTTTTTATTCTGAACAACAGCTGTAACTAAGGTCGTCCGTGTTGATGCTGCACTATGTTGTCCTTTGGTGATCTCCCCTGTATTTTCCATGCACGCATGAATGTCTTTAGACTTGTGAGTACTCAGTTCTGTTGCGGAACAGGTGCCATAACCACTGCTCATCGAAACACTGTTCTCAAGACACTCCTGCTGCACAGGCGAAGCTTCCAGTTGACTCTCGGCTTCATTAGCTTTAAGTTGATGGACAAAGAGCTCATTTTCTTCAAAGGTCTCAGACTGCAGCCCCATCTGTTTTTTTAGTGAAAAAGAATGGCTTGCACGCTTGGCGGGAGAGCTTTGCTCAGTGCACGAACACACATTCTGGTTTTGCAGTTTCACCAAGTGTCTGATTTCATTCTGTATATGCTACAAAGTAAAGCAGGAGCAGATTAAAATACAGAAGTAGTATTATGGAATTTGCACAAGAATAGTGAATTTTCATTATTTTTAACTGTAACTCCTGCAAGACTTTTCAACACAGAGACATAACATGCAAAAATGTGTTATGCGACAAATGAATACCAGAGAGTTGCTCCACTTTTGCCATTAAAACACATGAGTGCGCATTCAGTGTGGCTTAGTTAAGGCTATATTAAAGCAAAAAAATCCACTCGCTATTCCAAACATAACAAGTGAACAAAACAAGGCAACCTGAGCACCAAACTGGTCAAGCAAGCGACTTGCCCAGAATGAATGGCTACTTGCCTTGTAAAGGTGACCATACAGAATGGCACCAGCCCAGCTTTTTCAGTGTGACACTTGGTCCTAGCCATGCCACAAATGTTGAGGGACACAAAAAAATCTCATTTTGAGCTGCCTAACATCCACACAACCCTGGCACAAACTTGCACATATCCAAATCTACAACTAATGTCCCTTTCTCCACTATTTACCTGCCCAGTTGCCTCTACCTCCTTGAAACCCAGCCCATCTTGGAAGAAGTGATGGCACAAGGATATACAAGACTTTGGTTGGGTTCACTGGTTTAAACCAAATTGGTTTTGTTCAGAAATAGAATTTGGTTGTTATATGTACTCTGCAACTCTAAATATGGTTATTCAGAATTAAGTTCCACAGAGTTCAGTGGGATTGACACTGTAATGATTTTAAATAAACGCGTGCGTGTCTTAAAATGCTTGGTGTGGCATAGATGAAGAGTGGCAGTGAAAGAGAGGGATATGATTGCTTGATGATAGAGTGTGGGAGGAGTAAACTGCTGTTTCAGATGCTGAGTGCAGAGAAAACATTTAGTCAGGGCAAGGGAGGCAAGCTGTGTGCAGCCTTAGTAGTTTTCAGCATTTCTGAGAGAAATATGACCTATCTGGAAAACTGCACTGTGTGTTTGTGAAAGAACATTCAGTCATGGAAAAGCAGGCAAACTGTGTGTGCACCTGAGAAAAGGTTTTGCTTGTAATTGAGAGAGAGATTAATATAAAAAGCAGGCAAGCTGTGTGTGACGCTTGAGAGGAGATCTGTGTGACTGGGTTGAAGTAAAGTAACTTTAGGAATTGAGAACTACTCTTTGGAAACCATCAAGTTTTAGAAATAATACGAAACTGATACGCTTCTTATAAAAATAAAAGTTTATTTTTTTTAATCCCAGAGTTATTTCTATTTCCTATTCCTTTCCTCAAAGCCACTTCGTACCACGAAAAGCCTGACCCTTGGGCACGTTACTAAAAGGAGAAATTTAAGTTATTCTGGAATTTAATTCCTGGTGGCAGCAATCTACCAAGAGGGGGCAAGAATAAAAGGCTTAAAGACCAAATCTACCCAAGAGAAAGAAAGGGGTCATAACAGACACCCTAGCAGATTTGTTTAGGTTTGCAGGCTTCAGACATACAGAAAAAAGGTTTCATTCTTAGAAATAAATGTGGCTGTGTGTGTTTTTTTCAATGAGTTATTAGGTTAAGCAATCAAGGAGGCAGTTTAAATATGAAAATTTTATGATCACATTATTTTCTTCCTTTCTACAATCCTGTGAATCACTGGTCTAAAAAGCAATCTCCTCTCCAGCTTCAGTGGAATTAGCAAAGAACAAACACAAGCATCTAACCTTCGGCCCAATCAACATACAGCAGAAACAATACTAACCATGTTAGTGCTTCCCCAAAGTTTTTTTCTTCCCCAAAGCCACAGATAATTAGAAATAGTCTAACTTCAAAAAAGCTGCCGATACAGAACCAGGCTCTGATCCCAAGGAATGCTGATCAGATATAACTAGCTCTTTTCAGGATTACGCATGAGAACCATAACTTGTACAACAAAAGCCAAATCTGAATAAGGCGACGGCAGACCTTCCACAGGGTTAATTCTGAAAATGTTAATCCTATCAACATGCAACTGTGGCAATGAGTCACTCAATGAGTTAAGCCTCTTCATACCGATACATGACCATGGAAGTTTACACACAAAGAAAACCATGGGTGAAAGAGGTGTGAGACAGGAAGATAGTAACCAGGGAGAAAATAGGAAAGGGGGGAGAGAAGAAAATAACAGTACCTCTTAGCATTTGTTTCACTTTCAGCAATTAGCGCAGGGACAAGAAAGGGAAGGGAAAAACAATAACCAAAAGGATGTAAATATTAAATGTACCAAATCTACTGTCAAATGCATCAAATACATATTTGCACACATAAAAATACCCATATTGTGGTTTTATTGTAAAATAAGATGAAGTTCCAAAAATAAAATCCGGTGTCGAGCATAAAATAACTCAGTTGACAATCATAACAGGAAAGAACCAAAGCTTCAAAACAGTTCGATGCTTATGTAGAGGAATTTGTAATGTGTCTGTCTACAAGGCTGGGGGAAAGCTGGAGTCCAAGCATTTGAAACTAACACCTCGGAATCGAAATACTTTTCCTGGGATCAGGACAATGGCAGCTGCTAAGCTCCACATTGTTCTATACTGCTGCAGGTGTACTTGAAACTGGAGTCATGCCACTGTTCTTGGGCTAGGACTTCATAATCCTGTAGATTCCAAGAAGGCATTTCTCCAAGCCCTTGCGCCAGTGTAAAGGGTCAGTTAATCCTCCCCAATTACTATCGGTCTGCTGTTGCAAAACTCTGCTGCTGCTATGGGATGTCAAGATGAGAAAGAGCACAGAGAGCAGAAATAGTAAATATCGGGGAAATATTTTATCTTACAATTTGTCAGTAGTATGTATTTCGTCTTTCTATACAGCAAATGCAAAACCAAAATATCAGCAAAGATTTTATCTCTTTGAAAGTGTTACGGTTATGTTATTGAGCATCTGAATAATGGAATGAATTGCAATACACAACATTTTACACAACTAGTAACCTCCTAGTAACCTCCTTTTACACAACTAATAACCTCCTGCACACCGTGCAAACTAATGAAAAAGTAACATGAAAGTGAAGAACTGCATATGTCCACAGGGCGAACTGAGATGCCCTGAGACCCCAGGGAAGCACTTGAACAGGTGGACTGCTGCCTCACTGCTTTAAAAAACAGAGTACAGGTCATTTAGCATTCTACACCACAAGAACGCAATACTTTAGTGGAATAAAAACTACTTTCTCACACATATGTATCCTACAATGGCAGACACACACAACAAACTTAGAAACCATGTCATGCATCAGATGTATTAGGAGTAAGGACAGGAAGAAGATGTCATATTTCCAACAGCTAATCCAGGTGTGCGTTGCACTTTTTAAACCAATGCATCAATGAAAAGACAAAACAAATAAGTACATAAAAATACTTACATGGATTTGTTGATAAAAGTGTTTCTGCTGGGCAACTATCTGTTCTTGGCATTGCTTTTCCACCAGTCTGAAGAAATGTAACCACCTGGTCTATTAAAAAAAAAGTTTATTTGGAAAAGATCAAAAAAATCTGTATCTAGTGTAATTTGTCTTAGATATGGGAAAGCAAATATCCCTGCTGTCTAGTGGACTAATCTGATAACAAGGACACCCCTTGTTTAAGAACCCCTCATATAACATGACAATGTGATAAACACAAATTGTTACTTAATTTCTCCCATTGTTTTTAATTTTTGCATTTTCATACTGAAGTCTTCATATTGCAAACTTCAATGCCTGGTTATTCCACTATAAGCCAAATCATGAGAGTGGGGCTGAGGATCAGTGACAAAGCCAGTTTGGTGTAATGGTTAAGAGCGTGGGACTCTAATCTGGAGAACCAGGTTTGATTCCCCACTCCTCCACTTGAAGCCAGCTGGGTGACTTTGGGTCACTCACAGCTTCTAGGAGCTCTCTCAGCCCTACCCACCTCACAGGGTGTTTTGTTGTGGGGATAATAGCATACTTTGTAAACTGCTCTGAGTGGGTGTTAAGTCATCCTGAAGGGCGGTATATAAATCAAATGTTTTTTTAAATTATTATTAAGTATCTTCTTTGCATGCAGGTCCCAGATTTAATCCCTTGCATCTTCAGTTCAAGGTGATCAGGTAATAGAGAATGCAAAAGAAACCTTGAAGCCTTGGACAGCAGTTGCCAGTCAGCTTAGACAACACTGACTTTGAAAGATCAAGGGCTTGACAAAGTCTAAAAGTATTTTCATGTAATCTTACAAATTTGGTACATGAATATCGTAAGATAAATATCATAAGATATGGAAGAAATGCATGTTCTACTTCATCCTTTGCAGCCATGAAATAACCTACAGTGCCGCTACAACTGCCAGATGTTGCCAGTATAGCTTGTATTCACTATGGAAGCTGGGCCAGATGATACTGGATTGTTGGGCTGCATGATATTCTAGATTTCAAGCTGTTTGGACCTGCTGGAACTTGTTGACCTGTGCTGAAACTCAGGTCTCAAGTTCTCTTCCTGGATCTCTCGTAACAATAGCTGAGGAAAACTATCTGCCCAGGGCTGCAAAAAACCACCACCCATCAGAGGAGACAGGTTTGGACCAATGCTCTGACTAGCATAAGGCAGCTTTGTATGGCTGCATAAAAACATCATGTTACATAAGCACAGTGCAATGGGATTTTTTTTAATAAAAAAACTATATTCTTTCCAGACACTGAACCCACCAGGTGCCTGCTTAGACTTCGGTATAATATTTATAATGTGAGGCTTTATTAAGGTTATCATACTAAAATCTGATTTTTTTAAAGCAAAGATTACATACCTCACAGTTCTTCAGTATTTCAGAGTCACCACTCCTTCGAATGTCTTGCGTAAAGGAGGGCAGCAGATCAACCTTGCCAGGTATTATGGCAGGACTGGCTTTCCCTGAGAAACTGGAGACGCCATTTGGGGTAAGCGAGGGACTGCTTCTGTTCAAGAAAAAAAAAAGTACATGAATTATTTATTGAGCCAAATGTCAAACAAAACAGGGAAGTGAGGAAAAGGAACATCTTTGGCACTGAATTCTTCATTTCTAAACATCTTTGGGCTGAAAGCAAAATAGAATAGACTTGTTGTAACCCATAAAGGGGCTAAAGGATTACAAAGATATTAAGATGCAAACTGTTTAACCCAGCCTTGCCAATGGGAATGAGGCAAGGCTCATGAAAAATTATTACAGTGCAACTAATATCCATTAGTACCGGTGTCCTTTTTTAAAATAAAGAAAGTAGTCAGTAAGTGATATGACGTGCATAATAGCCAATCTCCAGAGACCCAAGTATCAGGGAAGTATATTGATTTCAGAGTCTGCGCCAGTTGCAGTTTCCCTTTCATACTCTTCAACTTTCTTCTAGTTAGGAGGCAGCATAAGGCAGCCCTACAACTACCACTGTAATCCTAACCAGAATTACACCCTTCAAAGCCCACTGACTTTAACAGATGGACGTAATTCTGCTTGGTATTGCACTTTATGGCTCTCCGTACAACCTAATTTTCCTTCTTCCTCCTTCACTTTGTCTGCTAAAAATGGGGAACGAGGACAGAATCCACAAATATTCACATTTCCCAACTAGAATAGGGGCTGAAAATTAAACTGTCATATAACGTTTTTATTATTTAACATACTCACGTTGGCTAAAAGGCTAGAACTGCCTCTGAGACATACTGCTACCTATTTGTAGAACCAGAATGCTTATCAGCTCCATTTAAAGTAAAAAAATACACAGCCACCAGAAGAGATATACAGGACAACATGCTTTTAAAGCAAACGTGCTATAATCAAACAAAAAATAACATTGTTTTCTTGGCCACAATCCTAATCACACTATCTCGGTGGCTATGTGCAAAGTTACACTTGGAAAGTAAAAAAATATTTTTTATTGGCTTACTCAAGAACGCTAGGCTTTCTATTTATTACAAAGAACAGCCTGTGCGCTCATCACCGTTTACCTGCTATTACTCAAATCACAGTCCGCAGAGTTGTGAGCATCTATGCTACTGGTGTCCACAGAAGAAGCGTCTTGTTCAATTTTCACCAAGCCCAAATTTTCCATATCTCATGCTTGCAAAGAACGTGGTTATCCTTCTAGGAAGAAACAAACAAACACACATACACAAAAAGTGAAACAGATTCCAAACAGGTAACTCAGATTCACTGTTTCAAATAAAACCCAATTAACCATCCTGTTTCATCATCTATGGGCAGTTTCTGTACATTAACTTTAAAACATTATTTTAGTTTTAAAAATTATCCCACTTTTTGGCATAAATGCTCCCAAAGCTGGTTGGAAAAAACAAAACTCACAACAAAAAACACAGTATCACAGTAAAAACAGAGAACTACAACACAGATAACAACAGTTTAGCAGTAAGAGATGATGCCTCTACATTTTATTAGAACAGTTTCAGCCAACATTAGAAAAAGAATTACACAGGAACGTTCCAGTAAAGACAGCCTTAAGTTAACCCAAAACGTGCGGGGGGGGGGGGGGGACAGGTTTTTACTACACTGAAAAATTACAAAGGAACGTGTCAGTTGTGTTTCACAGGACAGGACATTCTGTAGCCTTTTGATTATAAAGGCCCTGCTGTCTGTTACTGCATGTCGAACTTCCAACAATGGTGGAACTCAAAAAGATGCCTCACCAGATGACTTCAGTGTCCAAGGAGGCTGCTACTGCAGAAGGCAGGTAACAACAACAACATTCCATTTATATACCACTCGTCAGGATGACTTAACACCCACTCAGAGTGGTTTACAAAGTATGTTAATATTATCCCCACAACAAAACACCCTGTGAGGTGGGTGGGGCTGAGAGAGCTCCAGAGAGCTGTGACTGACCCAAGGTCACCCAGCTGGCTTCAAGCGGAGGAGTGAAGAATCAAACCCCGTTCCCGCGCTCTTAACCACTACACCAAACTGGCTCTCCGATCCCAAACCATTTAATGCTTTAAAGGTAAATACAACAATATGAATTGTTCTCATAAACAATCTGGCTGCCAATGGAGTTCAATAAAACTTGTGCAATACAATCCTGGAATAGTCCTGAAAATAACCACATTTTGGATTAAAATAAGTGTTTGAGAGCCTTTCCAAAGCAGTCCCATATAAAGCATGTTACAATAGCTTCCGAGTTAGACTGCCAGATTTAGGTGAATATCTGAAATCTACAGGCCATTTGCTGTTTAGAACATTTTAATGCTACCTTCCCACCCAAATAGGGTCCCCAAGGCAGTGAACATAGAAAATTAAAGCATTTTAAGATTAAAAGAGCTTTTAAAATAATACATTAAATAATTCAATAAAAATATATAAATGCATACACACACACGCAACAGGAAAACCAGGAAAGAGGGTTAATAGTCCGTTTCCATCGTTTTACACAGGAACTCCACATGAACATGTGAAGCCGCCTCGTGTCACATCAAACAATTGGCCCATCTAGGTCAGTATTTTCTCCTCTGTCTGGCAACGACTCTCTCAGGCAGAATCCTTCACAATACTTGCCACTTTAGATTGCTAAACAAAACCCAGGAGATATCAGAGACGGAACCTGAAGCCTTCTGTGAGTTCTACAACCGATCCAGGGGCCCTTCTCTCTCCCACATCATAATCAAAGGGGGGGGAGCAGAAGTTACCAATTTTATAGTACATTATGTCTGACCTACTTTCCCCTTCCAGTTTCTTGCACATGAATTATTTGTATTACATCTTTAGGTTTTTTCTCAGCCTACTTTTAACACAGCATTTCCCAGCAGAAACATTTATCATTCTTTCCCAGACAAATGTAAATAAAAAAGATATAGTTAAGCCTTACAAAAAAGTGAAATATAAAAGCATATGTACCCGCTGAAAAGGAAAACAGCTAGGTAAGAAGCCGCAGGAAGATCCTTGACGAAAATTTAACTATAACAAATTTAACTATGCTTTCCTGCTTCCTGTCATGTCAAAGGCTTTTGAAACTATACTTCAAATACACATATGCCCACAGCCAAGCTGTACAGGACAGATAACAAATCACCAAGTCATTGTTGGACAGTTTCTACAACTGGCTGCAACACAAACAACAATCAATAGGGATTTAGGTAAGATTATAAAAACAAATGTTATCTGAAAAAGTCTATGATGTAGAGTCTATGATCTATAACAAGCAAAACAAAATAAAATATAGCTATGTATGCAAGAAATTGTTCGGCTGATTTATCCAAGGCTAGGGCCAAATTGTGCCTGACAAACCCACCGCAGTGTTGTCATCTATAAACAGACTCTCTCAACAATTATCAAGCGAAAGCAGTGATGTTTTAAAATGCTTAATCAAGAAACTCCTAATATTGTTCATAATCCCTGTGAAGAGAAAGAGGAAGAAAACATAACCCGTTCTGACCTCTTAAAGCAGGGGCATGCCCTCTATATTAGGAAGGGGTTTTTTACTGGTCTTCTCCTAATACTAGCAATAGCCTGATACAAAAATAGCTGGAGCCATTTTTCTTCTAGCATATAAAAAAAAAGTGATTGGAAAAACTTCACCTGTGTAATTGCTGCCTAAGAAAATGCTGTTAAAGACACAAAAGGATTTGGGTTTTTTTAAGACTTTAAAGTTAGGAAGCAAAACAACTAGGAGTCTGAGGCTGCAATACCCAGCAGTTAACCAGATGCAACTCCCGTCAAACTCAGTAGGGCTTACTTCCATATTTGCAGGCATAAAATGATACTGTATCTTCAGAATGAGAATAAGAAAATCTCACCTCAGCCATGAACTAAATTTACAGCCTTACAAAAGCCACTGTGGTTCAAACAAAGTGTCTGACACGGATCCGGGAGACCTAGGTTCAAATCCCCACTCAGCCTCATGACCTCAGCCTCACTTACCTTACAGGGTTGTTGTGAAGACAGACTGGAAAAGACTGCTGTAGAGACAGATGAAAACTGTTTTGGATACTTATTGTGGAGAAAGGCAGGTGAAAATAAAGTGAATGAACAAATAAGTCAAACTCCCATATGCAACACTGGGATAAAGACCCTGACCTACTTCACAGAACTGTTCTAAGGTAACATGTGAAGACTGTGGAAAATTCTTTCAACGTTCCCCCTCAGAAAACCCTCCATCAAATATTCCCTAACCTTTCAGAGCCAAAATACCAGTTTAAAAAATTCTCCGTGATATTCTTCCATAAATAAATTCATTTAATTGGTCTCAGGCAAGCCATCCCCCTGCCTATAAAATGGCAAATAACAGTACTGGCCTACCTTACAGGGCTGCTGTTGTAAAAGTTGCGTTGACAGTGCAAGGAAAAGGACCCCTCTGGCTACAGAAAGCTCTACACAACTATCAAAGATTATTATTTTTCCCTCTTAACCCAATTCTCCTTTTCTTGCCTTTGGACAGAGCTTGTCATTTACAGTTTCCCAGTCACTGGGACTCTCCTCCTCCAGACTTTACAGCCTTACAACCCTCCCCAGCTTCTCTCCCCCCCCCCCCCATTAAATAAACCAACTTTATTCCTATTGCCTTTAAACCCCCCACTTTAAGGTTTTCCCCTCCCCCCTTGCCCATTCCCTCGTTATCAAGCCCCACCCCTCCTCTCTCCTTATTGGACTGCTCTTCCTGTCATTTTTGAATTGTTGACAACTTAGCCGGAAGCTGATTGGCTACCGGAAATGTCACTCGCCTGTTTGACTGACCAGGAGCGAAAGCGCCGAACCCCCTCTCGACGCAGCAACCGCCGCACTTCCGGGCCCTTACCTGCATTTCGGCTTGCGATTCCGAGCGAGGCGGGGGCGGGGCTTTCCAGTTGATGTTTTCCGCCCTCCCTCTTTGCTTCAACTGTCAATGGCCTGGATCGACACAGGCCCCATCCTCCTCCCCCCACTCTCACCAGATTGGCGGTTGAGATTCGAAGGCTTTCTGGCAGAGGCCAAAGCTCGCGAGGCGGCATCGCCCCAACGGCTGATTGGCTGCTGAGTGCCTCGCGGTGAGGACAGGCTTGCGACGCGATTGGCTATCCGGGACGGGGGCTGAGGAAGGCTGCCAGCCCATTGGACCGTTTGGGCTCGCGCCTCCGACACGGCTGGCTGGAACGCGAGCACGGCTGTTGCGTAAGGAGCCCTAGCTCTGCGATTGGCCAGTGGGCGGCCCTCCCTTTAGAGTCTGGGGGCGCTCCTGTTTGATTAGCGCAGGCGCGCGATTGTCGTCGATAAGGCCTAGTGCGGTCTTGTGTGGCACAGCCAGCTTTCCTGGGAGGTAAGGGCGGCTGACCGGAGCGGCAGGTGGGAAGCGGGAGGTAACGAAGCCGCTCCTGTTACCGGCTCCCCTCAGCTAGAAAGCGGACATTTGCTAGTCAGGAAAATACTTCAGTTTATCAGTGTTATTTATAGTCCTCCTTTCTCACTGAAACTCAAGGAGGATTACACAGTGGACGTTAATATGGTCATCCATTAATTGCAATAGACAAGCCCCAGGAGGCTCGCTCTCCTATCCAAGGCAGCAGGCCCATCTGCCCTCAGCAAGAACTTATAGCCTTCTTCTTCCCAAAGCCCAGGCGTCCCCCCAGGACCCAGAAGTCCTGCTACTTTTCGCTCCTCTCCAGGCCCAAACCCAGAAATTCTGCTCCTTCCCCACTCAGGACAGGAGTCCGGCTTTCTTCCCGCTCCCCCAGCTCTGGGAGTCTATAGCAAGCAAGCAAAACCTTTACTATGTATTAGTTACAATAAATATTTTTTTTAAAAGAAGTAGCACAGCATCAAGAATAGGTAATGCCTTTATCAAGAATAGTGCTTTTATTAGGCTTTGGTTGCAACCAATAATTTTTAGAAAAATCCAATTACTACTGAACTAAATAGCACAGCATCAAGAGTAGCACTAATAATAATAACAATTGATTTATACACCGCCCTTCAGGACAACTTAACACCCACTTAGAGCAGTTTACAAAGTGTGTTACTATTATTCCCACAACAAACACCATGTGAGGTGGGTGGGCCTGAGAGAGCTGTGACTGACCCAAGGTCACCCAGCTGGCTTCAAGCGGAGGAGTGGGGAATCAAACCCTGCTCTCCTGATTAGAGTCCTGCCACTCTTAACCACTACATCAAACTTTTAAGAGGAACAAAAAAAAGGTTATCTAGGATCATTCACAGTAGAAAAGAGCAAGTGTCTAGTATCACTTATAAGACTAAAAATTTGTGGTAAGGTATGAGTTTTCCTGAAGAAGTGAGCTGTGACTCACAAAAGCTCATACCCTACCATAAACTTTAATGCACTGTCAACTCATGTAGTCTTACAGCAGCTAGAAGATACCTTACTAATCAAGTTGCTAGGTAAGGGTTCCAGTCAGATAAAAGATATAAAACTAATTGGTCATCACAGTAACACTTAAATTTATGTAAACAGGAGCTGATTAGAGAGTTCTGCAACTCAGTATAAACATAACCAGGGCTTTTTTTCAGCAGGAACGCAGCACCTCTTGAAAATACTGGGCAATAGTGCATGAAAATAATATTATTTTAAAGAATCCCGTATGTTTCTTCCTCATTTCCCTCTTGAGAGTTCCACCACCTCTTTTCCCAGAAAAAAAACCCTGAACATAACAATATAACAAAATGGGAGATAGATGTTCAGGAACTTCAGCACTGCACAGGCAGTCTTTGTATGCCATGCACCTAAGGGAAAGTAATGGGTGAATTTCAGCTTTGTAGTTTAGTGGTGACTTTATGTGCAAAAAGCATATTCCACATTTCTGAAGAGAACAATACTTATGTATCTGAAGAATAATAATGCAAAATGCATTGTTAGACACCATCATATACGTTATTCATTAGAGCTCAAGCTTTTTAAATCGTGGCCAGTTTTTAATGATTATTCAGGTCTCATGTATTTTTTCCATTCATGTATTCTTGTGAGTGTTCAATTATATGCTGGTGTATGTTTGTATCTTTTCAAATAGATTTTGTAATTTTCATTATTTGTGGTTGTCAGGTTTTTCCCTGTTGTATGGTTATACTTTACTGCCGTACATCTGAACAGCTAACCTGGTGACTTCCCCACCTCTCACCCAGAGTCAGAGCTGACTGCCTTTCACACACTCATAGCCAAGTGCAAAACCCAGGGAGTTCTGTCTGATTTTTATCTTTAGACAGAAAATGAGCAAAGAACCCCAAAATGACAACTGTCTTATTGTTCAGCCATGAAAACTGGGTTATAACCAATGGGAGATGCATCCACTCAGATTATACGCTGACGGGGAGATTGTAAATAGTTGATAGAAGGCAAGATGGATCTTTCTCTCCCCTTGCATCTGCCTGTACTTTTTTATAAGAACTTGTATCCCAGTTGGATAACCCTGGCACTAGAGGAAAAGAACTTCCAATGTTTGTGTAACTCTTTCTTACCATGATGAATAGTTGCCAGACTGCATTTGATCTGCTGCTTAATTGCAGAGCTGAGCTTTTCCTAGCAGGTCCTGCAGTGGAAGTCATGATACAGTTTCTTTCTTTTTTCCTGTTTCACTTATTTCCCTGGTAACTGATGTTGCAAGCAGTGGATTGTGACTTCACTGCAGAATGAAGTAAGAGGGTGGGCCAAGATAAGCAAAGAACAACCAGCATGTGGAAATCTCTCTTAAAAAAGAAATTAATGCTTAAAGCATGTTTTTGCTGTTAAGTATTGGTATTAAACTTAATACCAGTAGTAATATTAGAAATGTTCTTGATCCTGAACGTGGTGTCACCAAAAAGGACAGACTGGAGGACATAGAAATACTCTGGAATGGTTAACTGAGAAAGTAATTGAGATTTTCAAAAACCACATTTGGTCTTTAAAAAATATTGTTTAGGCCTCGGAGCCACACTTTACCTATGAGTGCAGAAGTCAGAAAGCATTTTTAAGATCTCATAATTCTGATAATAATTTATGATATTATTTGGAGTTTTCAGATATTATAACGCTGCTGTATAGATCTATGGTGCTGCCTCATTTCAAATACTATGTGTAGTTTAGGTCACCATATCTTAAAAAGGACATTGCAGAGCAAGCAAAAGTATAGACGACAGCATCCAAGATAAGGAACTGCTGAAGAGTCTGGGACTTTTCTGTTTAGAAAAGAGACTAATAAGGAGGGAGGACATGATAGAGGTTTATAAAATTATGCCATGGGGTAGAGAGGGTAGACAAATAGAAGGTTTTCATTCTCTCCCATAATTCTCTTAAATCTCCTGTAATACTTGAAGCATCCATTGAAACTGATGGGAAAATTCAGAAGCGACAAAAGAAAATAGTTCTTTACACAACAGGTAATTAAGGTGTGGAATTCATTGCCAGAGGATGTAGTGATAGAGTCCCAGGCATAGTGGTAGTGGAAAGTGCTGTCACAGCCAATTTATGGCAACTCCTTAGCGTTTTCAAGGCAAGACATGAACCAAGATGATTTTTCATTGCCTTCTTCGGCATAGCAGACCTGGTCTTCCCATCTGAGTACTATCCAGGGGCTAACCTGGCTTAGCTTCTGAGCAGGCTGGCTACAGACATGGTGGGGAGTGCCCTCAAGTCATAATTGACTTATGGCGACCCCTGGTGGAGTTTTCATGGCAAGATATTAACAGGTGGTTTGCCATTGCCTGCCTCTGCAACCTTGGTCTTCATTAGAGGTCTCCCATCCAATTACTAACCAAGGCTGACCCTGCTTAGCTTCCAAGACCTGATGAGATTGGGCTTGCCTGT
The DNA here is from genome assembly GCF_028583425.1 of Eublepharis macularius. Classification (NCBI taxonomy): domain Eukaryota; kingdom Metazoa; phylum Chordata; class Lepidosauria; order Squamata; family Eublepharidae; genus Eublepharis; species Eublepharis macularius. The sequence goes on along the minus strand of NC_072802.1, from coordinate 68,737,852 downwards.
GCTATCCAGGTCAGGGAAGCCACAGGTATAGAGAGTTTTAAAGGGGATTATACAGATTCATGGAGGATAGTCTATCAGTGGCTACTAGCCCTTGTGACTGAAGGGAACCTCCATATCCAGAGGCAGTAAAATCTGTGCATACCAGTACCAGGAGGCAACATTTGGGAAGGCCTTGGCCTCTATGCCGTTGGTCGTCCTTCATGCTAACTGGTCGAGCACTATGTGAGAGGATGTTGGACTAAGTGGACCACTGGTCTGATCCTGCAGGGCTCTTCTTATCTTCTATCACATGGGCATGGCCCAACGCAGTACAAGCAGACAAAGCAGTAGAAATGGTTGTGTCATGGATGGGACTTGGGGTAGGTTTAAACCACCATATGTTAATTTAGACAGTAAATCCACCCCTGCTACAGCAGAATGCAACCATGTAACACTGAGAAAAATAAATAAAAGCAGACAGCTGACATGCCTTCCACGTTGCTCAAGAACAGCCGAAGAAAGTCGGCCTGCCTCCTTGTCCAACAGCATAAATATTTCCGTTTTGTACATTTCTTATCGAATTTTATATCCTGCCTTTCTTCCCTCATGAGGCAGCTAAATTTACATAATAAAATCACATTTTAAAACCAACCAAAACAACAGCAACACATAATAAAAAACAATTAAAACGAAAGCAATAGAGTCGCGGGCTCAGTAAACCGCTTCTATGGAACAATCCTGATCAGTATCTTTGTTGCCTTCTTTCTTTTCCAGTATCGAGTCCTCGTCTCCAGTTTTCTATGCCTCCTTCAAGTCTACTGCACTTTACTCATTCATTGGTTAAACTAAGTGGTGTCACTCAGGCACCCACACTTTGGGGAAAGCACCGTTTTCTGTTGCCTCGGTGGTCTGGCCCTTTATCCCTTGTGGCAGAAAAAAAGAGCTTTGATGACCTGCTACCTCTAAACGAAGCTGAATTGGAAGAGCAGTTTGTGCGAGGCTCCGGCCCTGGAGGCCAGGCAACAAATAAAACTAGCAACTGCGTGGTCCTGAAGCACATTCCTTCTGGGATTGTTGTCAAGGTGACTTCTTTGACTTGGTGACACAGTGATTTGTGCATTTATAACCATAGGTTTTTGCATGGTTGTAGGTTACTTCATATAAGCCAATATTTAGCACAATGCATGTTCGGAAATAGCCTCTTGATCACCAACAGAGAATAAGAATCACATCCAGGTGAGCAGATAGGAAGCTTTTGTGCCACAAATAATTAACATGTATACTTGTGGCCATCTGGGCATCAGATTCCTGAACATTTTTGCAGGTGATTTTGCATCAGCAACTCTTATTTTATAACACTGCAGCTTCAGGCACCTATTGCAGCCCAGTCTTTACGAGGTTGCCAGGTGTCCATCCCCTTGTGAAGGAGACATTTCAGTACCTGAAGATAGAACCTTTAAGAAGTTAATGGAGTGCAACAGTATGGCCATACATCAAAGGAAGTACTCCATAGTATCTAGCTATTGCTGCACTGTACACCCCCTCTGGCTTTCCTTATGACTTGCATCCCCCAAAGAAACTGAAAAGTCACGATAGTGATGGAAAGCAGAGATGTTCTGTTTCCCATGCCTTCCATGTATCCACAAGATTTCTTTCACCCCTAAGCTCCTGTCACTCTGCTTGGCTCCTACAGTATCTCTGGCTCCTGCATTCCCGTGTGCCTCTTCTTATCTGTCCTCTTCATTCAGGTCTGGGGCAAGTTTTTTGCCAATAATAATCTCATATTTCTAATCATGATAGATCTGCAGTAATATATGCAACCTCCAGGCCAGGCCTAGCTGCTGCCTTTTTAATAAATGAATTTTCTTTTCCCTCAGTGCCATCAAACACGATCGGTAGAGCTGAATCGCCAGCATGCCAGAGAAATCTTGCAGGAGAAAGTGGACGTCTTCTACAAAGGTAGTGCCAGCGAGGTTGTTAAAGAGAAAGAGGAACTCAAGAAGAAAAAGCAAGAAAAGAGGCAGCAGGCAAGGGGAAATCTGGAGAGGAAGAAGCGTTTAAAAGAATGGCTAGCGTCAGAGGACAAATAAGGAACATTTAGGCACCTGTTATTTCTGCTTCTTGTCACCCCTCCCTATATAAAAATGACGTTTTATGTGAAGGACTTTCAGGGCGCGCTCTCCCTGTGATACTTAATCAAAGAAGAATTTGAGGTTGCAAAGTGATGTACTTGCAGTTCCAAAAATAAAAATGCAGGTGATGGTACCTGGGCAACATAGTTGCCATTCATCATTTCCTCCAAGTGGCCATCATCTCTCATGGCACAAAGAGCCCAGATGCTTTTCTTAGCCAGGATCACAACATTTTCATGAACTCCTGAATTGATTTCTTGTCCTGTATATTTTGCTTAAAGCAATGGAAGCCAAATTTTGCCTCTCTTGTAAATAGTATCGGCATAGGATATCATGGATAGAATATCTTCATCCATTGGTGAATAGCCTTTCTTTTGTGTGCAATCTTTTTTCAGTTAAAAAAATTACATACACACATTCTACAACAAGGGAATGGAATAAAGCAGATTGAGTCATTTGTGGTAGCTTTTAGATCTCCAAATCTATGTTAGTGTAATTGAAAGAAGCCCTTTTATCCTGTAACAGAAAATTAACTAAACTCCCACTCTTTCTTAATCAATTTTGGAAAACAGTTTCTAACTTAATTACCACAATGAAATAAGAGGACCGTAAGTAATTATTTTTTAAAGTTTGGTGAGATAGCCAGAATATACATAAACATAAAATTAACATCAATTTACTGTCTAACTATAATTATATTAACTGAGCTATCTTAGATATACCACAACATCTCCTCTTTCACATTATTGTTAGGATACTGACAATTCCGATATTTAATAAATGCAGAGGAGTTAGCCATGTTAGTCTGTGGTAGCAAAATCAAAAAGAGTCCAGTAACACCTTTAAGACTAACCAGTTTTATTGTAGCATAAGCTTTCGAGAATCAAGTTCTCTTCGTCAGATGCCTGATACAGAGACTGGTCAAATACAGAAGAGGAGGAGAGAGAAGAGGCAATTAGTTGGTAGGTACTTCCAGGGTCATCTAGTCCAACCCCCTGCACAATGCAAGAAATTCACAACTACCTCCCCCCCAACTCACACACCCAGTGACCCTTGCTCCATGCCCAGAAGATGGCAGAACATTTCCAGGATCCCTAGCCAAACTGGCCTGGGGAAAATTGCTTCCTGACCCCAAAGTGGCAATTGGCCTTACCCTGGGCATGTAAGAAGGGGCCATGAGAACTAAGCACCGACGTAACCCTTCCTGTCCTCCCTCTCATGATCTGCCCAGGTTCACAGAATCAGCATTGCTGTCAGGCGGCCATCTAGCTTCTGCTAAAGTCCAAAACTTAACTAAATCGCAATTCCACCATAAATGTAGCAAATTTTCTGTCTTATCACATTTTCAATATCTGATTGTTCAGAATATTTAACCAAAGTAACTGGTGTTAGATGTTAGTGAAAGAACATCTTCAAGCAATTTTCCTTTTTATCTGTATTCAAAGATACTCTATTCTTCTCGATGATTCTTCCCATTCTTCTAATGGAATCGTCTTCCCATTTAGTCCTAAATGTCCAATTAATCTTAGCTTTCTTTTGAAGATAATGATATATTATAGTGAAGAGTGTTTTATAGAAGTAGAAAATAGCATTTATCCCAATTTTTTATCAAGGCACCGCTGTCTGGATGCATTTCCCTTTTATTTGCTTTCCCTACCCATATTTTTAAAGGCAACGGTACTCGTTTTTATTCTAAATCTGAAAATACCCTATTATCATCTACAAACCCATTTTTATTGAAATTCCATTGCTGATTGGTAGTAGTTACTAAGGCCAGAATGCGTTATTAAAGGCAAAAGTTTTCTACTTGGTTGTCTTGGCCTGTATCAAGTGGGTGATTCAGCAAGCAGGTATGGCCTAGGCCAAGAGCACAGCAGTCCTCACTTGAGGTAATGTGATCATGGAGAGGCGCCAGCTCAAACTCTGAAGCTGTTATAGGGCTGTGCGGAACCTTATTGGTCGCCTTGTATCCCCCTTAAGCAGAGGCTTCAGTGCCTTCTCGCCGACAGCGCCCTCTTCTGGAGAACCACCACACGGGAATAAGAACATGACACACCTGCTGGGTCTGACCACTGGACCATCTAGTCCACTATCCTGTCTCACACAGTGGCCAACCAGAAGCCCTGGAGAGCACAGAGGCCGAAGCCCTCCCCTGCTACTGCCTCTATACATGGAGGCTTCCTTTAGTCACCAAGGCTAGTAGCCATTGATGGGCCTCTCCTCCACAAATCTAACCCCCTTTAAAGCTCTCTGTGCTCATGGCTATGTATCCTAGCAGTTCCCATAGCTGAATTACTCCTTGAGTATAGTTCCTTTTATCTGACCTGAACCTGATTCCCAGCAATTTCACTGGGAGGCTCCAAGCACTAGTATTATGGTAGAGGGAGAGAAAGCTTGGTCTATCCACATTCTCTACCACGTGCATAATTTAATAAACGTCTATCGTGTCTCCCCCTTAGACTTCTTTTTTCAGTCATGAAAAGATATAAAAGCTTCCTGTATCTGCTTGTCCAAGTCCCTTATTAGAGTCTTTCAGCGCTTTCCAGGCATGCAGCTACCTGTAAACAGACTGTGCACTGAATAGCAGCATTCCTGCAGCTGCTCAAGGGAGCTCCATGCCATGTTTTCAGAGCTGGTCCACTTCACGGGATAGCTGAAACTTGCAAGAAGGTTCCTACCTCTCCCGCCCCCCCTTCTTCAGGGTGGCTCGGAGCTTTTCTGGGATCGTTGAGGTAGAGGCGGCCACAACCAGAACTACGTATTAAGAGGATCCCCCCACCCCCGGCGCCTTGCTCTTTGTTTCTTGCCCTTGGGTTAGCTAACAAATGGGGAGAAAAGTATTAATGCGCACACTGGGAGTAGTTCCAAGAAAGCCGTGGCTCAGCTTGGGATTGGGGAGGCCGTCCAAAAGGTGAGCAGAGCACTGATAGGGCGGGGCAGCTGTCGAACAACTCACAGCTCATCGGCACCCCTTATTTTCATGCTGCAGCCGTGTTCCTGTGCCTTTGCTGCCCTCTGCAGGGATCTCAGATCTACTGAACGGTTTGCAGGACTGCAAAATAATACAGTATCTTTAATACTTCTTAATAACGCAAACTGTTAATGAAAATAAGCTTTATTACATCAAGTAATAAATACATACAAAGAGGCAAATAACAGTTTAGTCGCTTATTTGGATTTTTTTTTCCTTTCTTTTTTGGCAAAGTTACCATTTTAAATCTTGGAAGAAATCAGGTTAGTTTGGGACCCCGTACAGGATCTAATAGACTGTTTTCTAACTCATGTGCTTTAAATGGTTTCCGAAACATGAACAGTCATGCAAAAAAAAAATGATGGGGTAGTTAAATGGAGTTTATGGTTTGGTACATGAATTAGGAAGCTCATGGGGGGGAGTTACCTCTGGCCTCAACACAAATGTGAACAAACAAATAATCGGGAGTGTTTTCCAGAATGTATCTTCAAGGAACCTTTTCCATATCAGCCTAGCTACAAAGGAGCTGCTGTGCGTCTGCCACGGAAATCGCAACGCACGGTAAAATATTCTTTATGGCTTTTTCACCAAACGCTCCTGAAGCTATAAATTTAATGGGAAGATCGCTTTTACCGACCCCCCTCCTGCAGAACCTTTGGGGTTTCCCTGGAATGCAGCTTGAAAACAAAGGCATTAAGAAACAGACAGTGAGATTGGAGGAAAAGTAAATGAAGAGTTAAATAGACTCTGCATGCAATTTTTTAAAAATCTTCCAAATGAATTCAGGGAGTGTCCAACTGTACCGAAATATTGCCAGCTCCTCATGAAAAGGGAGGAAGGATGACTCTTGTTCTTGACTATGGCCAGGATCCAAAGAACCGCATGAGTTCCGTGTGGCCGAGGGGGCTTTGGACTTTGCATCTATCACAGATGCCTTCTTTGCTGGATGGTGAAATGCTTCTGAAACAAGGCGGAGTTTCAAAAACAGGTGGGAGGGGTGTCTTTTACTCAAAGCAAAAAAGTCCAAACATTCCACCGGGCGCACAAAGCCCTTGGGTGCGTGTCAAGTAGCTCTTTGGGTCCCAGCCCACATTCTTGAAAAGGGTAGGGGGAGGGACAGAACAGTCAAATTAAGGGATTTGTCTAAACGTTTCCGTAGTCTCCAATGGAATCTCTGTCTTTTTCATAAAGGAGGAAAACCTTGCCACTCGAAAGGGCAAGCTAGGATCTTGCGTTCCTCTCCGTCTCCGCCAAACACTCTCGAACTAATCCTCTAGCATGAATGATGCCTGCAAAACACATAAATATTGTCTGCTTGGACTGGATTTAAAATATCTCACATTTAGGAAACAGGTGAGAACCTCGCCAAGAAAAATTCCAGGCATTGTACGGCAGAGAATACTCCTGCACAAACCCTTTCTATACATTCTTGCGCAGGAGATAGTTTCAGGGGGGTAGGCATGTTGGTCTGCAGTAGAAGAGCCAACAAGATTTCCAGGGTATAAGCTTTTGAGAGTCACAGATTCCTAGCAAAGGCAGTTTTGACTCTCAAAAGCTTATACCCTGACAAAACTCGTTGGTCTATAAGGTACTAGTGGACTCTAATCTTGCTCTTCCCATTCAGGACTGATTCCCTGTGCCATTAAGTCCAGCCTGGGCCACTTTTGTTTATAAATCTTTATTAGACACAATCTGCTTGGTTTAGATCATTTTCTCATACACTTTTCAAAAAATTGTTCACTGCAACTGTTTTGTGGCTACTATAGCATTTACAATAAGGTGGGACAGTGGGTTCGTGGCAGAGCACACACGTTGCATATAGAAGGTCCCAGGTTCAATTTCCTGATAACCTCAAAGTCAAAGACGTCAGGAAGCAAGTGTTGGGAAAGACCTTTCGCTCCGTGAGAGTAGAGGATATTGAAATTTATGGAGTTTGCTTTGTACGTTTAAGCAAATTTATAACAACAGTCAACATTGGTACAGAGTTTTCAGTGTTCAAAGCTTTTCACATACATTATCTTAGCATTCCTTACTACAGGCCTCTATGCTTGGTATTATTAGACCCCTACTTTGCGTAGGCGACTGAGCGATTAGAGGCTGGCCTAAGGCCCCCTGGCAAGTTTGCAGCGGGGGCAAAATGTGACCACATCTCATTTCCTTAGGGCTGATTAACATGTCACGGGCTACACAGGTTGGGTCTGAGGTCACTCGCCTTGTGCCACAGTCGTATGTGACTTGCCAGTTCTCAGTTGGCACACATGTGGGGTCCGATTCACGTCAGGATTATCCCCAGCTGGCTAGGATACTTTCTGTATGACACATGGGGCCAGTCTCTCAATCTAGCCTACCATAGAAAGTTGTGAGGCTAAAACAGGAGAGGGGAGAACCATATATGCTGTTCTAAGCAGCTTGAAGGAATAACAGAATAAAGATAGAGAACCAGTTCTCGTCTCCTTGTCTTGTGAAGCGAAAAACTTTGTTTTGTATTATGTAATAGAGCCTAAAAGATATTTTCCCCCCAACTAGCTTGATTACCTCGTTTTAGTCGCTCCATGGCACTTTTACTTCCAGCATACGTTGGCCTAATTTCTTTTCCTAATTCTTCTATGATGGCCAGAAGTTCTGCGTACTTGCTCTGTGGCACTTGGCTGCTACTAGTACCCTGATGAGATGGAAAGAAACAGAATCCAAATGAGGCAACGAGGCCCAGTCACTAAGAAACCTAAAAGCAGCCTCAGTTCAATAAATGCATGCATTGCAGCTTGAACTGTGCGTTTCATAGTGTGGGGAAAGCGTTCGACTCAGGCGGTGATGTCAAGACGATCTGTGTATATTCAGAAATATGTTTGAAATGGAGAAACACAACTGCGGTTAAGCACAAGGTGCAGGAGAAGTCTTTCTTTCACCCGCCCTGAACTAAAAACTGAACTTAAATAAAACCCCTATCTAAAAACACCTCCCTTCGGCACTTCTCTGACACCTTTAGAAGCTGAGCAACAAAATAACTACGTTTGGGATCGGAATCCTCTAAGAGGAATTGAACTTTTTGCAGTGCAGATTTCTGCACCGGTCCGGGCTGCAGGAGGTGTAGTAAATGGTGTTTTCTGAAGGTATCATTTCATAAATCAAGATGATCAGGTGGGGCACTCAAGCCAGTTGCCAGTGCAAACAGGAGACCCGGTGACAATGCAATTCTAACTCTGGTCTTCCGAATTTGTGCCAACTACACCAATTATATCGCACAATCTTTCCCCCCCCCCACCCAGCCTCTTAACCCAGCCTCTTAAAATATAATTTTCTACTCAGGTTCTGTCATATTTTTTTTAACCTCTAAAGAGCTGGAGAGCAGCTTCTTCCAGCAAAATCCTGCAGTCGCTTGATAATCCCAGCATAAAAAGTTAAACCCAGGTAGGAGGTTTTTACCTGCACACTTTGTGTGTAGCCTAGAGATGGGGGTCCATAGTCATTGATAAGCTGCCTGTATTGCCCAGAACCTGCCATGCTAGTGGATGGAGAGTGGACGTTTCCAGCTTTGCAGAAAGAAAAGTTGGGAGAGAAAAAAGAAAGTCAGAATTATTATTGGTTGTTGTGGATTTTCCAGGCTGTATCGCCGTGGTCTTGGCATTGTAGTTCCTGACGTTTCGCCAGCAGCTGTGACTGGCATCTTCAGAGGTGTAGCACCGAAGGACAGAGATCTCTCAGTATCACTCTCTGTCTTTCGGTGCTACACCTCTGAAGATGCCAGTCACAGCTTCTGGAGAAACGTCAGGAACTACAGTGCCAAGACCACGGCGATACAGCCTGGAAAATCCACAACAACCATCGTTCTCTGACCGTGAAAGCCTTCGACAATATATAGAATTATTATTATTTATTAAATTTCTAGCCCGCCCTCCCCACAAGTGGGCTCAGGGTGGGTTACAATGGTGCATACAATACAAAAGGTAAAACATTTTTAGCACAGTAAAATCAAAGTCACGGTAAACATAGTTTCAGAAACCCAAGATGGAGCCCCCTTCATTCTTCCCTACCCACCATACATGGGGGGAAGGGGGAGTGAGGTGCGGGTTGATATCATCCTACTGTATGCGTGTGGGGGGGACAGGTGGCTATATAGCACTCCCCCCCCCACTGACAGGGACAGGACAATGTATTACAGAACAATGTATTTTGCTGTATTTTAGTTAATTAAATATTTCACATTTGATACTCCTGATAAAAATACTTCTGTGGCGGATTACAACATCCACTAAAGAAAAACAACTAAAGAAAAATTAAAATCACTAAAAGCAGCAATAAGATCATTAATCAAGTGGCACTAACAAAAGAAAAAAAAGACAGTAATAGATCAAAGCGGCAGTACGTCCAGCTAAAAACAGTAAAACTGGCAGAGATCAGAGAACCAGCAGTGAAAGTGGTAACAAAGAAACTGGCAAGAAGAGGGGAGGGATATAACCAAGCAAAAAGACTGAGAAAAATAATTTTAAAAAATCTTTGCCGAACACAGTAGCTTTAGAGACAGGTGAGTTCTTGGGGAATCTTCACACAGCAGCAGAAAAAAGGCTCATGCTTTACCTACTTTGCATCTGGAAAAAAAAATCTCTGGAACGCCCTCAAACAGGGAACTTAATACATATACCCTGCAGACTCTCTGCCAATGGCACTCATGTTTGTTTCCAACGTTAAAAAAAAAGCATCAAATCACATGCAACTGCCAAAGGTACAAACAGTAAAAACCACAACCGTTAATTGAGCAGCCAAATTCACATTTAGATAAAAGCCAGTAAAATTAATTCCTGAACACCATCAGAGCAAATAAGTAACAAGTCAAAGGGAAAACACACACCAACACACCCAAATCTACTAAAAGCCTGAGTATACAAAAGAGTTTTCACCGGGTGCCTAAACCGAGACAGGACAGGTACCAGGGGAAGCAGCTATGGGGAGGGAATTGCCGAGAGGAGGTGGAGCCATAGAAAAGGCCCTGTGTCTAGCAGCTGCCCACGTTACCTCTCAAGGTTGGGGGCACTGGACAGGGCCAATACAGATGCTCTTAACTAACAGATAGGTAGGTTCCTATGGAAGCGAGAGGTCCTTTAAATTTAAAGCAAACATTTCTTTTAAAAGCCACCATCAAAATGCAAATGAGGTATCGTGATTATCACACAGGGTCAAGTGGCATTTGATAATGGTAGACCACCTTAAGTGCATTTCCTAAGTATTAATTCCAGAGGGGTAACACTGTTAGTCTGTTACAGAAACAAGAAACAGGAATCTCACGGCACCTTAAAGACAACTTTTTTTTAAACCCCAACATAAACTTTTGTGGACCAAAGTTCACCTTCTTCGGATGCAATAAGCACATACTCGCTATTTGACATACGATTCTCAAAACAAAGAGACCGCAGGATCAAGAAGGACCGTGAAATGCAAAGAGGACAGGGTGAACTGTAACAATGTGAAATTCAAATCTAATCAAGAAAAAAATTAGAGACCGTTCACGAGTCCTGCTACATTTGAGCTTTACTCTCTTACATTTCGCTCTGCACCTCCTACAGTTCATAACCTCTGCAGTTTCCTTCACTCTTTTCCTACCCCAACATAAAAAGGACAGTATACTAAGGCTCCATTCATTGCATCTGAAGAAATGGACTTCAGTTCCATGAACATTTCTGCTGAAATTTTTAAAAAGTGACAGCCGTTAAGTTGCTGCAAGAGTCCTGTTAACTTTTCCTTTAACTTCAAAACGTGCAAGGTGAGAGAAATACATGAAATAAGATAAATGAGCCCTGTTCATTTGACTACGATCATGAATTCTGATTATTAGAGACCATTGAGATGTTATTTAAGTCTCCAATTTTTGGGATGGAGGATGGATAAATATGCTACGTAATGAAAAGATGTATATAGTATATATAGATGTGTCTTCCAATTTGATCAATGTAAGATAATTAGTAGAATATTATCTATACAGTATTGAAATGTTAAGTTAGTATTGAAATATGGCTAATAAATATACAAGTAGAAAGCGGGGATAAGATAATGAATGAAAGTAGGTTTGAATTCCGTATGCATTGCTTATTTGAAAATATATTTTTTAAATATTCTCAAATATCCTTTCAACATTCTTAAATGTTATAAGAATTTTGTACTCCGACAGTCTTTGTAACCACATCGTTTTATATTTGTGCCTTTGGGGGAGGTGGTTGTTTTTTAAAATTTTCTGTTCCCCTTTCCGTTTTTGTATCCCCTTGTTTATCTTTAAATAAAATAAAAAATTATTTTAAAAAAACTTGTAATGTAAATTCGTATTAGCATTCCAGATCAGGGGAACTGGGTCTAGAAGTAATTTATCTAACCAACATGGTGTTATCCTGTCTTCCTCCAAGGAGCTCAGGGTCACATATGTGGTAATCCCTTTCTGTATTTTATCCTCACAACAACCTTGTAAAGTAAGTGAGACAGAGCGAGGGAGTCTGTAAGGAACACAACCCACCGGCAGCGAGTTCTATTTATTTAGAGAATTTACACGCCTCCTCTCCTGAGACCTGCTTGAGGTAGCTCCCACATAAAAACAATACCATCACATCATAAAAGCAGCTCCGTAAACGTTCAATATTAAAAACAAGCCATTGGGCATTAAAAAAAACATAACCACCACCGAGCAGCCTAAAAATATCAATAGAACGGTTTCAGTGTTGAATGGGGATTCTGATCTGAGCCTATGAGCCTTATACACTAACCACTACAGCAGAGGGGCTTTTGCTGTTAAGATACAAAAAAAGTGGTGTTAAAATAATCTGGGTGAGAATCAAAGAAAGTTAGCAGATATGTATATGGCCACAAGAGGAGACGTTGTCAGAAATGCTGTTAACTGGGCGTGGGGAAGAGAAGAAAAAATTATCTTTGATCCCATGGCAACACGAGACTTCCAGAGGATGCTGAAAGGCCATCTCCTGAGCTGGTACCATCTGAATAAGCTGCTCATGACTGCCATATGCAACCACAGCAACCATTCATTTGGCAGACACATGCGCATAAATCCTTGTGCGCAGCGAGGCACATGCTGAGCACGGCTGGACCCAGGGATCTGTGGTCCCAGCCTACGTATTTTTGAAAAGGGGGCACAACGAACAATCCTCCAGATGAACATTTGCTTGGGGACAATACAAAAAAAGGGCAAGGAGCACTGAGGATTAAAACAGAGGTGTGCCAACAGTATGCACACTGCCAGACAGAACCAAGCGCATGATCACCAGCGGCCCCCACATTTGGACCCCTGTGTATCTTCTCCATGCCATCCCCACAGCACACCAAAGCTAGCACGAGAGGCCTCTACTGAGTCCCTCCTCCTCCCCCGCAAAAGACAAGTCAGTGGTAGCCCTGGGTGACTTTACCTGTTCCTTTGCTGTCTGCCTCGAAAATGTAATAAGACATCGCAGCAAGCTACGCCGTGTGCCTTATCGAAACGACAGTAGCAGGCACAGAGAACAAAAGGAGGGTTTCTGACTTGGCCGTGGCGCCAGCCCCCTCGCGCAATGCAGATGGTCATGCTGGCAGCCGTGCCAGCTAAGCCCAGCTGGAGGGTGAGGGTGGGAGATGGGAAGGGAAAATGCAGCAGGTTTTCTTCCCCTCTTCAAAAACCAAAGAACTGCAGTGTTGCAAGAACTCCAAAGACCATCTAGTCCAGCCCTTCTGCAGGAGCCATCTGGCGGCCTGCTCTGGAGGGCAATAAGGTGGGGCAGGAGCCAGGCCTTGATGTTGATGGGAGGGTGGGCACTGGGAGCTCTTAAATCAATCAAAGGCATTGCATAGCCTTTACTTTCCTTTTCACTTTCACAAGCAAAGGGGCACCAAAGTCCACAGGGGTACAGGGAATGGAGAAGTTGGCCACTGGATAGGCCACTGAGAGCCGGAAGGGGGCTTTGGGGCATTTGGCCCAGCTCCCTTACAGGAGTCATCCAGCAAGCAACTATTTAAAAAAAAAAATAGAAGTTTTTATTTAAAAGAAAAGATAGGATATAACAGTAGAAAGTGCGTAATAAAACTTATACAGGCAGTGGTTGAAATTAATTTGAGACTTATACTAACATACAAATAGTACATTTGAAATGTGTAACTTAAACAAGGAACGCTTTTAAAATTGAGTTAAACTGATAAGAATATAACAATTATTTTTAATAATAGACTTAGTTGCAGGCCTTTTTTCTGGGAAAAGAGGTGGCGGAACTCAGTGGTGGAACTCAAGACCTCACAATGACGTCACTTTGGGTCAGCCGGAACAAGGGGGGAGTTTTTTAAAGTTTAAATTGCCCTCGGTGAAAATGGTCACATGGCTGGTGGCCCCGCCCCCTGATCTCCAGGCAGAGGTGAGTTTAGATTGCCCTCCGCACTGTGGCTCTGTCTGGAGATCAGGGGGCGGGGCCATCGGCCATGTGACCATTTTTAATTGGTGCTGGAACTCCATTCCACCGCATTCCCGCTGAAAAAAAGCCCTGCTTAGTTGTATAATAAATCTGCTTCCTTCTCCTTAGTTACTTATACATAATTTAATATCAACTATTTTACTAACCATTCCCCATGTTTATCTTTATATTAAGTTACCTGAATTGATATTTTCTGGCCCAAGTAATCAAAGAAATCCCTCCATTTACCCCAAACTTCAGCTATTGGTCTATTATGTATACAAGTAGTTAACTTGGCCATTGAGGCATATTCATGAACCTTATCTATCCACCCTGACGCTTCAGAAGTGGCATTCGCCTACATATAGCACTCTAATCTAGCAAGCGACTACTGAGTGAGCCGTTGCCATCCCTCCTTCTCAGGGGCCCTAAAAAACCCTGATGGTAGCAAGCAGAGACCAGATCCACTGTGATGAGACACCTACAAGAGCAAATATATATGACCTTTAACAGTTGAAAAGAACAAGAGTCCAGTAGCACCTATAAGACCGAAGTGAGCTCATACCCTACCCCAAATGTTAATCTTATAGGTGCTACTGGGCTTTTGCTCTCTTCTATTATTTTTAAAAATATTTATAGCTCACCTTTCCTGAAACGCTCTTGAGGCAACTAGATAATAGCTCCTGAGTAGGTAAAGCCAAGGTGCAAATCAAAACTGGTGGGATCAGAACAGTGGAGCAGATACCTTGGGGGATGCCGCCCCAGGCACTAAGGCGACGAACTAAAATGGTTGAGTCAGGCCTTTCTCCCTGTCACCGCTGCCCAAGGGCGGATTAGCAGGCCTGAGGGGCAGGGCCTTTTCCAGTGGTGGCTCCCTCACCGTTGCACTTTTTTCCTCATAGACGCTCCTCCAGCCCATTGTTTAATGTCTGAGGCAGATAGCAGAGAACTTTGTACTCTAGCAGGTGGGTCTGAGGGGCCAAAGCTGAAATAGCTTGAAGAGCCCAATTGTAAATCCACTTGTCCTGGATAATAATCACATTCGATTTATATACCGCCCTTCAGGACAACTTAATGCCCACTCAGAGCGGTTTACAAAGTATGCTATTATTATCCCCACAACAAAACACCCTGTGAGGTGGGTGGGGCTGAGAGAGCTCTGAAAGAGCTGTGACTGACCCAAGGTCACCCACCTGGTTTCAAGTGGAGGAGTGGGGAATCAAACCCAGTTCTCCAGATTAGAGCTGGCTTTTTCAGAGCTTGAGGATACTCATGGGCCCTGCGTTGGTCTTTGAAAAGCAGGCTGGCATGGTGGCCAGGAGCGCCTTCTATCAGCAGCGTCTGGTTTCCCAGTTTCTCATTACCTAGAATCAGCTGATCTGGCCTTGGTGATCTATGCTTCTGTAACCTCTTGGGCGGATTACTGCAATGTGCTGTATGTGGGGCTGCCCTTAAAAACAACCTGGAAGCTACAACTGGTCCAGGATGCTGATTATTGTCAGGGACTAGCCTCTGGTAACAGACGTTATTAATTTTAAAACAACTACACGGATTGCCAGTAAGGTTGTCAGGTCCCCCTGTACTCCCTGTGGGAGGTGGGGCCCCCGGCACCTACCTTCTTGGTGGGTTTGTCGCACGTGCATGCACCCCAGGCCTGTGAAATGACATCACTTCTGGGAAGTGATATCATCATGCAGGCCATGGCCACTCTGGGAGTGCTCTGGTGCTCCGTGGGGGGTCCGAACCTGGCCGTTTCAGGTCCAAATTGAGCCGAAACAGGCCTGAATCAGCCAGGATTGGGCCTGAATCGACCTGGAATGGGCCACTGCCGCATGGGGGAACATTTCCCCATGTGGCAGCGGCCGAATCCAGGCCAATTCAGGCCTGATCCTGGCAATTCCGGGCCCACTTCAGCCTGTGGGAGCACATGTTGCCGCCCGAGAGCATGCTGCGCCACCCAGGAGCACGCCCATGAGGCCTGTGCCTCCCTTGCCAGCCAGGTAAAGGGGACGCGAGGGTGGAGGGTGGGAGTCGGGGACTGGCAACCCTTTAAAGCCCCTCATGACCAGGGACCCCAGTACTTGAAGGACCTTCCATATTTCCCTGTGCGCCACCTCCGGTCTTCAGGCAGCCGTCTGTTGGTGATCCTACCACATAGTGTGGATCCATCTGGTATCTATCAGAGCCCAGGGCCTTTTTCATGGTGGCCCCTGCTCTGCTCTGCGGAATGGGCTTCCTGAAGAGGTGAAGGGAGCTCCCACCTCGGACAACTTTGGGAGGTGCTGGAATATGTTTGCCAGGACATTTGAGGGGGAGGAGGGAGGGATTTGGGGGGAGGTTTGTTATTTTTATTTTAACTGTAAATGATTTTAATATGTTATTGTAAGCCATCTTAAATAATACCTCAGAATATTTCTTTGCTTGCCATTTTGTGAATTTTTTTTTAATTGATTTATTTTGGTTGCTCTCCTGTTCCTGTTTTGTTAATATGGGCCTTTTTTGCATGAGGGCTCTACTTGACAAACCGGAATGAGGGAACGTTTCTAAGTTCATTCCATAAAGGTTCTTGTCACACATCTGACCCAAACACACCAAATATATATTCTCAGCTGAGCCTTGGGCATGAACAAGCAGCTAGTCAAGGCCCGGGAGTGGTGCCACAAGAAAAACCTGACAACCCTATTTGTGTCTCGTTTGTCCAGAATGTTTGGGTTGGGAATTCAAAAAGGGTTGTGACTGCCTCGGCCAGAAACCAGCCAGACCTGCTCTTGCGCTCCTGACAGCAGCTTCAGCCAGTTAAGCTTTTCACATTAATTTTTATCATCCGCCAGCGCCCATGATCAAATTGGCAACCCCCCCCAGAATGAAAGGAAACGGTCTAGCCAGTCGTTTCATAGCATTTGTTTTCCAGAGTACAGAATGAACCGGAATAAAAAATCTTCGGTTTTATTTTGGCAGACACCATTTTGGTCTCAAGCTAGGCCTGCCAACCTTCTTTCTGGCAGGACTCCTGCACTTACAACAGCAGCCTGGCAGGCAGAAATTCAACAGGTTTCTACTCAGCCTGAAGATGCAGCAACTTCAGCCCTTCGCCCAGCTCAGGAGCCATGCCAGAATAAAAGGCAGCCACAGTTGCAAACAAACCCAGAGAAATAGGAATACAATGCCAGTAAGGCTGTCAACTTTTAAAAAATTATCGCTCCTGTGTCCGACTCACAGGAATTCAGCAAAGGGAGCTTTTTTCACCATGTTACTCTCCTCATCAGGAAATGCCTCACCTGCTTATTTTCTGTGTATTGGCCGAAAGGCACAGGAGAAGGAGTTAGAAAAGTGTTGGCAACCCTGACATAACTGTAATGAGAAATCTGGGAAGAATGAAAGAGGGTTTTTTTTGCAATTATTGGGATCAAATTGGGGACATTCTTGAAAGAGGTTCTGTCCATAAATATGCAAAAAGCCCTGGTGTCCTGTCATGCACCCTGCAGAGAACAAGCCTTCTCTTTCCCGGCTAATTGCAGAGGACAATCAAAGTTAAGTGGGTAATTAACAGCAGCAAGAAGGCCTTAAATTCCTTCTTCTCTGTCTCTCTAGCCACCTGGAATGCATAATGAAACACGCTGCTAAGTGCAAGGAAGGAAAATATTATTTATTGGAAAGCCCGCAGCAGCCTTCCAAACTTTCCAGAGCTGACTGTGGATCACAACTCAATAGGCGAAAAATAAACGTTTGGAGGACTTTTCTAACCCTACATGTCTGGACTGGGCAGGGTGGCCACCTTCCACTTTTCAGCACAGTTCCTGAGCCTTTCATTGGCACAACGGGAAGAAATTCAACAGGGGAAGCAATCCAACTATCTTTCTGAGAGAACAAATAAGCAGGCAGGGAACAGCTGGCTTTTCTGCCTTCTGCCACGTTTTTTTAAGATGAAAGAAAAGAGATCCTTTTCTCCACCTAACCTAGTATTCCAGGGATTGAAGTGGGAGTATTTAGTATGAATGGGAAAGAGAAGCACGGAGTCCGACAGCGCAAATCCAAGACACTCCGCGCGCAGCGAGAGCATTTGCAGTCACAGCACTGCAAAGCCGATATATTGAATTGCCACGACGCCTTTGTCTAAGTCCTTTGGCCTTAAGCCAGGGTGCTGCCATTACCGTGTGTGTGTGAGAGAGAGAGGAATGGCTGCTATACAAAGCAGTCAGAGACACCATTTTGGATACTGATGAGAGAGCTTTTCTTTTCCGACCTTAAAGAGTTTCTCTGCAGAAGAGACGGCGTAAAAGAAGCCGCGCAGGTTAACCAGGAGTGGTCGAAGCATCCTCGAGAACTGCGGGGAAGGGCTCTTCTGGTTTGAAAAAAAATTATATTTTTCTCAGGTATTGTTAAAAAGCATAATGGATTTGGGGGTGGGGGGGACGTCCAACTGTTTCCTTCATCTCTTTGATGCGGCAGGCAGCATTCACTCAACCATGCCCAAAATGTTGCAATTAGTCTTCAATCCAAAATGCAAGACAGAAATGTCAGGAGAGGGAGGGGGGAAGACATTTCTACAAAAGATCCATTGTTATGAAGGAAAAAAGGAGTTTCCAAAGAAATCCAAAAGATCCTGTTGCTTTAGTAAATGCCAAGGACCCCGATATGATGGGATGCTTCTTTTTTGTTGTGGCTTAGAGAGAAGAATGTACGAATCCCAGGTATGAAAAGACACAAATTATACAAAGAAAATTCTAGAAGAGCCGCTGGAACTTCAGCCCTGTGGTACCTTTGGGCCCATTCCACCAGGGAGTTCTCCTGCACAGGTCCCATTAAAAATGAATGGGAAATGCGCAAGAATCCAAATCTCTCGCAGAGACCCCATTCATTTTCAATGATGTCTGTGCAGGAGAACTCCCTGGTGGATCAGGCCCTATTACCTGGGACAGGATAAACACGATCCAAGCTTCATATACCAATAACTTTCAAACACCTCTAACTTTATTGTTTAAGCTTAAAGGTAAAGGCAGGTACAGGCAGTCCCCTGTGCCCTGTGCAAGCACCGAGTCATTACTGAGCCATGGGGGGACGTAGCATCATGATGTTTTCTTGGCAGACTTTTTACGGGGTGGTTTGCCATTGCCTTCCCCAGTCATCTACACTTTACCCCCAGCCCCATGGCGCAGAGTGGTAAGCTGCAGTACTGCAGCCCAAGCTCTGCTCATGACCTGAGTTCGATCCTGGTGGAAGCTGGGTTCAAGTTGCCGGCTCAAGGTTGACTCAGCCTTCCATCCTTCCGAGATCGGTAAAAAAAGTACCCAGTTTCCTGGGGGTAAAGTGTAGATGACTGGGGAAGGCAATAGCAAACCACCCTGTAAAAAATCTGCCAAAAAAAATTATGATGCGACGTCCCCCACTGGTCAGTAATGACTCGGTGCTTGCACAGGGGACTACCTTTACCTAAATTTAAGATTAACAATTTTAAAAAGCTTATGCAAAAATAAAATACTAGAATACTAACTTCCGAAAGCATCTCAATCAACAGTACCCATTTGAACAAACTAGTTTTAACTGTTGCAATACCAAATTTTCTAACAATTCCACCAGTGCCTATCACAGGGTGGCTTGTAAAGTAAGCTTTCAAAAAGCTAAGTCTGTTCACAGCAGTGTAGTAGCTAGAATGTTGGGACTAATGGGACTTGGACCTGAATCCCTGTTAAGCCTTGAACACACTGGATTACTTGGGGTTAGTTATTTTCTCCTGGCACACCACACCACATAGTAATGTTGTAATGATAAAACACAGGGATTTTGTCCATAGAGGTTTAAATAGCACTCCAGCTGTGAACAGGGTAACAGGTAAACAAGGTCTCCTTCAAATCCAAGATCTGCACTCCGAAGTTACAACATCACCTACATAGGGCTTAGACTGGAGTAACTCTGTTTAGGATTGCACTTTTTGCATCTTAGAGCATTTCCTTGCAACAAAACGGCCCGTCTCCCCACCTACTGCAGGCAAGCTTATCATGCCAACCCTTAAGAACCCCTTTATCTAGCAGTGCCAGAGGAAATATACCCCCACCTCTCCTTTTCAGACCACCAACAGCAACTTTGCTCTTGATTTGTTACAAAAAGTCACTTTTTGCAAACAGAAAAACTCTTTAACAGCAACACGGACCACAGAGCTGAATCTCTGTATATCTCAGAGATGTTTTTAGCAGCCCTTCTACTAGCTTTGGTGCAAAACAGGACTGCCAAGAGCATATTTTTGCTTGGGGGGGGGCTGGTTCTGATCCTGTGCCATTACCAATAGCCTGACACATACAAATAGATGGGTTTTTTTTTCTCCTGGCATGGAAATACAGTGGGGGAAGGGGGAGACTTTTAATGTGGTTAATTACAATCCAGCAGACTGCAGCTAAAAGCACATGAGCTGGTCTAGTAAAAAAAGGGGGGCTGGCAACTCTCAAGGCAAAAGGAGGGGAGGGGTTATGGCTCAGTGGGAGAATGCCAGCTCTGCCTGCAGAACGTCCCAGTTTCAATTCCCAGTATGTCCAGTTCACAGGATCTGGCAGTAGGTGATGTGAAAGACCTCTACCTGAGACCCTGGAGAGCAGCGGCCAGTGAGACAAGACTCGCCTTGACAGTCCAACAGTGTCTCAGGATAAAGCAGCTTTATAGGAACACATTCAGGAAAATATGCATCACAGACAGTAGCAGCTCTGTGCACACTCTCCTTTGATGATGCCCAGAAGATGTGAGATCAGAAAGAACCCCACCCGCCTCAGTTAGTGCTACTTTTGAAAAAGGAGAGAGTTGGAAACTGGTGCAGCAGTTAAAAGTAACAGGATTAGTAATAGTTCAGGAAGTCTCTGTTCCAAAGTTCTCCTCTGCTACAGACACCCGTAGTAACTTTCGGCAAGCCTTCTCAGCCAGGAATAGTATCAGCCTGTCTTTGTGGCAAAGATGACAAGACTTGGTGGTTGTGTGAAGCATTTTGCTAAGTACTAAACTAAGTACTAAAGAAACTTGGATTCAGATCTGGGTTCAAATCCCTCCTCATCCGGATAGCTCGTTTGTGTGGTATTGCACCAGCCACTTGCCTTCTGCCTAGCCGACCTCTCAGGGTTGTTGTGAGGATAAAAGTATGTCACTCTAAGCTGCTTGAAGAAAAGGCAGAAATTAAAAAATCACTCCAACTAGAAAGCAAGCAAGCAAGCAAGCTAGCAAGCAAACTAGCAAGGAAGGAAGGAAGAGGAGATACCATCCTTTTTCACGTGCCAGTCTCCCAAAACTTGAGATCTGACCAGCCTCCAATGCAATGCAGTTGGGTTAAGCGAACGCCTGTGCCCTGAAAGCCCTTTCTCCGCCAAGGGATCAGCCCTAACTCCTTCATGCGTGCCAGCCATTTCTTCAGCGCCAGCACTGAAACCTGGTCCTTTGAGCCTGTTCACACATTGTAGCTGCCACACCAGTGACTTGCTGCATGTGAGAATGTGAGCCATGCCACCTCTCACCGCCCCAGAGTACAACAGCTGGCCAGACATGAGAGTTCACACATTCAAGGGCAGGCCCGCCTCGCACTACATAGTCAAGAGACAAGAAATCAAGCAACAAATAGGCATGTGAAAATTCATTCACACGCTTATGCCCCTCCTCCAAGTAATTGTAACCACAGGCTGGGAGCCAAGGCACAAGCGAGGGTACAAATTTCCTCGGCCTGCCCCACCCCATTTCTTTAAAACTGCTCTTGCTTTCCTTCCGTCAGCAGCATCTGGCAAAGCTTTTCCTGGCAGGGAGATAAAGCAGTGAGAAAGCCTTCCTGGGGATGTCTGGCTGTTTTAAAAGCACTGGGGTAGGGCTACTACACTGTGTACCGTTCTGATTGTACCGTTCTCAAAAAGGATACTGAATGCCAGGGGAAAGTGCAGAAAAGGTCTGCCGGAACGATAAAGGGGTTGGAGCCCCTGCCTTGTCAGCCTCTGGCCTTTTTAGTTTAGCGGAGCAACAGAGGAGTAACTGGAAAGAAGTTTTCACAGTGATGTAAGGTGTAGAGAAAGTGGATTCCGAGAAACCTCTCTACCGTAATACTGTAAGTCAGGATCACCTTATGAAACAGACCAACAGTACAGTCAAGGAAGACCAAAAGGCCTTTCCGCATACCACCACGAGTAGTCCACCTGCGGAACTGACTGCCACAAGAGGCGATGCTGATCACTGGTGTATACGGATTTGAAAGGGGTGGGCAGATTTACCGCAGACAGGTCTACTGCTGGCTATTAGCTACAAGTGCCAAATAGGGCCTCCAGGTTCAGAGGCTCCCAGTCGGAAAGGCTGGCGCCTGGGGGCCCTTTGGAGAGTTGCCAACTCCGGGTTGGGAAATTCCTGGAGATTTGGGGATGAAGCAACGGTTGGGGAGGGGAGGAATCTCAGCTGGGTTGTACCTACCTTCTACGTTAGCCATTTTCTGCAGGGGGAGGGTTGCCTGGAGATCGCGTGTAATTCCGGGAGGTCTCCAGGCACCCCCTGGAGGACGGCAACGCCAGGCCGGGCTTCTCCGAGGCATCTGACCGGCCCCCGCCGTTAACAGGATGCTGGCCCAGCAGGGCCGTCCCGTCGCTTAGCCCCCTCCCCAACAAAGTTGCGCCCAACAGAACGCCCGAGCCCGGCAAGGCGCGGCGGGTCGCTCCCGTCGGGCAAGCGGCAGCTCCGGGGGCCTCTGCGCGCGTGCAGAGCGGAGGGGGCTGCGGCCGGGCGGGGGTCCCGGGGGCGGCGGCGGCGGCGGCGCCCCCTCCTTCCCTGGGCCGGCGCGCACTTGCAGGCAGCCGCCAGCAGCGGTCCTCGGCGAGGCGCGGCGCTTCCTCCTGCCCTCAGCCGAATCAATCAGCCGCTCTAGGGCGGCCGGCCCGGGCGGGGGGGGGAGACCCTGGCCCCGCCGCCGCGGCCCCCTGCCCAGCCCGGCCGCCTCTGCGGGGCGCGGGGCGGCGGGGGCGCGGCCGAGGCGCCCAACTTGTGCCCGCGGCCACTCGGGCGAGTCATGGCGGAGATGAATCAGCGCCGGGCGGGCGGGCGAGGCTGGGCTGGGCTGGGCTGCCGGGGCTCGTTGCCCTCGAGGCGCAAAGTTGCCCCCGCTTGGCCGCGGGCGCCTTACCTTGGCTGAGCGGAGCCGGCGCGAGGTGCGCGTTCAAGTTGGGCTTGTAGGACATGCCGGGCGGCGCGGCGGGCGAGGCGGGCCGGGCCGGGCCGGGCAGGGCAGGGCAGGCGGCGGCAGCCCGTGGCGCGCCTCGGAGGCTCCCCGCGACTTGGGGCTTGTTTACTGCGGGCGGGCGAGCGCTCGGCAAACATGGCCGTCCCCGCGCGCTCTCACCGCGCCTCCATGTGCGGCGCCGGGCCGGGGAAGGAGGCGCGGGACCCGCCGCCAGCCCAGCCCAGCGCCCCGCCGCGCTGCGCGAAGGAGGCGGCCCCAGCCGGGCGCGCTGGCCCCGAGGGCTCCTGCGCGGAGCCCGCCGGCGCCTTAATGCGGGCGCGATCCAGGCGAAGCCCGCTTTGGAAACGCTGGATCGCGCTTTGGGGAAACCGCAGATGGGCAACTTTCAGAAAGTTTGGGGAAGGGTTTTTTTTTTTTTTTGGTAATATAAAGATCACAAAGTTTGGGGAAACCAAAAAGAGTCCAGTAGCACCTTTAAGACTAACCAACTTTATTGTAGCATAAGCTTTCGAGAATCACAGCTCTCTTCGTCAGATGCAGGATTGCATCTGACGAAGAAAACTGTGATTCTCGAAAGCTTATGCTACAATAAAGTTGGTTAGTCTTAAAGGTGCTACTGGACTCTTTGATTTTGCTGGTACAGACTAACAGGGCTAACTCCTCTGGATCTATGACCATGGAAAGTTTGGGGAAGAGCTTTTCCTATGAGAGAATTAAAGACATGCTACCGATCCCCCATCTCACGTTTGGAAAAAGTGATGGGGTTGAGAGATGGGGAAAGCACAATTTCTACTGGATTCCACGCACCCCCTAAGTGACGCTCGAGGAGGTTGCCAAGATTAAAAATGAAACCAAGATAGCGAAAGATTTTAGTTTCCAAAAGAGTGTTTAAATAATATCGATAAAGCAGAAATTGGCGGGGTAAATCTGTCACTGTCCCGCTTGATACTAAATACTTTCCTTTTTAACATCATTTTTCTCAACCTTCACTACATTTCAAATTTTTATATTTATATTTGTATATTTGATATTTATATTTTAATGCCTTTCGGTATTGCTGAGAGAAATTTGGAAATATAGAAAGTAATTATAATTTTAAAAATTAAGTCTTTTTTGCAGTTTACTTGCTATCAAATCTAGCAGTAAGGTGCAATTACTTGCAATTAAGCTTTCTTGAACTCAGTGGGATTTACTTCTGAGTAAACATGCAACGGGCTGAGCTGCACCCCAGTTTCCAAATCAATTTCCATATTCAGGCTATAAAAGTCCGAACAGATTTCAAAAAGTAAACTTTTACCAAAAAAAGTCCTCTGCCTGCTGCACCTAACTTTTCTTGGCTTTTATCTTTTATAACTCCTAGACTAAAAGCTACATTTTATTTATATATCCCTTGCTTTTCTCCTGAAAGGGGATGCAAAGTGACTGACAGCATTATCCCCTCTGCCTCCATGTTATCCTAACAAACAATAACCCTGTGAGGTTTGTTGGGCTGAGAGTGCATGACTGGCCCAAGGTCACCCCACAAGCTTCCTTGGTTTGGTGGGGATTCAAACCTGAGCCTCCCAGAGCCTAGTCTGACACTAACCACTACACAGCACTGCCTCTATACATTTCATATGACATTTTTAGCATGTAAGAGCTAGTAGAGAATCAACATGCCTACAGCTGTTCAAAGCCTCAAGAGAATCCATGCATGATCTTTTGTCATGCTTTGCCTAACGTAACACCAGAAGTTCCTTGTTGGATTCGAAACAAGGTCCCTGAAGGCTAGTATCCTGTTTCTTCTTGTGGTCAGACAGTTTTAGTATTTGTTCATTAAAATATTTATATCCCCCCTTCCTCATGGCACAAGGTAGCTTAAATAGGATGAGAAGGGGATTAAACACGTTAATGGAAAAGAGGTCCATCAATGGCTAAATGGAACTTCCATGTACTGGGGCAGCATACCTCTTCCAACAGATTCTGGGGTAACACCAGAGGGAGCTTTTGGGCTCTGTGCCCTGCTTATGGGCCTTCTAGCCAGGACATCAGTTAATTTGTGATTTGTAAGCCATTGATGGACCTCTTTTCCATTAACGTGTTTAATCCCCTTCTCATCCTATTTAAGCCACTCGGCATCGTTTCATTCTGTGACAATGAATTCTGTAAGGTGCTTTTGCATTGTATGAAATACTTTTTGTTAATCAACTGCCCATCAGATTTAGTAGGTGCCCTTAAGATCTAGTGTTTGTTCATTCGTTCGTTCATTTGTTCGCTCGTTCATTCGTTCATTCATTCATTCCTATCATTTATAGTCCACATTTCTCCCTGAGACTCGAGGTGGATTACATAATGTGAAATAGTACTATCAGTATTAAGAACATTTCCATAAACAATGCTATAGGGTAAATAAATGTTTACGAAGACATAGCATTAGCAAAAATCAAGACTTGAAGAAATGCTGAAACAGAGCATAAGCAATTCTACGACTGACGTTAGACAACATAGAACTACCCAGTAGGATCATACTTATAAACCCCCATAGTGTCTTCCTGTAATATACCTTTCTTTCTAAACTGAAAAGTCACATTTGTTTATTCTTTCCCCATAGAGACTTCCAACCCCTTAATTATTTGGGGTGCTGTTTTCTGTACCTTTTCCAGCCCTGTGCTGTTCTTTTTGAGATGAGAATAGCAAAACTGCACTGTTCCAAAGGTTGGTGCACCATACATCTACACAAGGGCATACTTGGCCTTTCTTTTCACAATCTTCCTTAAGAACCCATTCCCTAGCATGGGATTTGCCTGTTCAACAGCTGAGTCAGAGTCAACATTTTAACTCAGTTATCTACCTTGACCCTAAGATCTCTGTCCTGGGCAGCACTGATGCCTCACACCCCATTAGGGTACGTATACATGAAGTTTGGGTTTATATCAAGCAATTAAAACAGTTTAATGACTGTATTGTCAAAGGCTTTCACGGCCGGACAACCCGGAAAACCCACAACAACCATAGTTTAAAGACTGTCTTCCTTTTCACAAATTAAATTGATACCACTGCATTTTTGTAGATGTAGAAGGCAGTGTGAATTTCTCAATTGTCAGTAACCCTTCATCGCTCGAAATAAAAGCAATTTTTAATATTTTCTCATTACTTATTTCAATAAATGTATTCAATGTAACACAGGACAAAGACACCTGACTCAAAATAGCTTCGAAAAATGAACAATTGTTCTCTTAGATAACATGCAGCCCCATTAATAAAGTGCTGTTGTTCATTAATGATCAAAAACTTGAATTGATTAATCTGCTTCGTGAAACTTTGCAGTGGTAATACCAATATTCAGTAACGTTATCTCATGCTGACCAGTAAAGAGTCCAGTAGCACCTTCATCAGATGCATCTGACAAAGAGAGCTGTGGTTCTCGAAAGCTTATGCTACAATAAAATTGGTTAGTCTTAAAAGTGCTACTGGAATCTTGCATCTGATGCATCTGACGAAGAGAGCTGTGGTTCTTGAAAGCTTATGCTACAATAAAATTGGTTATCTTTAAAGGTGCTACTGGAATCTTGCATCTGATGCATCTGACGAAGAGAGCTGTGGTTCTCGAAAGCTTATGCTACAATAAAATTGGTTAGTCTTAAAGGTGCTACTGGAATCTTGCATCTGATGCATCTGACGAAGAGAGCTGTGGTTCTCGAAAGCTTATGCTACAATAAAGTTGGTTAGTCTTAAAGGTGCTACTGGACTCTTTACTATTTTGTGACTGCAGACTAACACGGCTAACTCCTCTGGATGCTGACCTCTGCAACTGATTCATGCCCAGGACTTATTTTGTAAGGACAATTTAAGTTCAAATTTGGCCAGGATTTTCTTTCGGTCAAAGGAGCCTTTTAGTTGCACAAATGGCTCTGGGCAATCCCTGTTTCTTGCATCCCCCACTAACTGCCCTACTCGTACATCTGCTGATTAAAGGTTACATTGTGCAATGTCTGCTGGGTGTCTGTCAACTAAGAACCCAGCTGGAAAAGAGGGTGGCTTGTTAAAATCACAGCTCTTTGCTCAAATATATTTTGTGCAAATGAACAAATGTTTAAATGGTTGCATTTAACATCCAACCTATGCTTGTTCTTGGAATGTTTTTTTGGGGGGGGGGGGTTAGATGGGAATGCTCTGGGGAAGGAATTTATATCCTAACATTGATTTCACCATAATGTAAATCTGTGTTTCCCAAATCGATAACTGGAGACCCCCCAAAAGTGGAGGTACACGTAATTCTTACTAATGTTATATGAAGTATTGGTGCACCTTTCTCTTTAACATAGGAACCCAAGGTGAGTAACAGATAAAACACAATCTAAAAGAGTCCAGTAGCACCTTTAAGGCTAACCAATTTTATTGTAGCATAAGCTTTCGAGAATCAAGAGAACTTGATTCTCGAAAGCTTATGCTACAATAAATTTGGTTAGTCTTAAAGGTGCTACTGGACTCTTTTTGATTTTGCTACCACAGACTAACACGGCTAACTCCTCTGCATCTATGACCATAGATAAAACACAAAAGTCACATGGTTCAGGGGGAGGGGTGTTCCTTGCCAGGGCTGGATTGCTGGCTTCAGGGAGGAGGGCGCTGGTGTCTGGCAGGGGCTTGGCTTGCACCTTGCCATACATGGCATTGTGGGAAGTAGATTTAATGACCATATATGCTTATATACC
Source organism: Eublepharis macularius (assembly GCF_028583425.1). Classification (NCBI taxonomy): domain Eukaryota; kingdom Metazoa; phylum Chordata; class Lepidosauria; order Squamata; family Eublepharidae; genus Eublepharis; species Eublepharis macularius. The sequence continues at coordinate 68,710,493 of NC_072802.1, read as the reverse complement.
GCCCTTCTGGACAGATTAGTGCCACATTCAGAGCAATGAACAAAGTCAGCGTTCTTCTTACCCTCCAATACAGAGGGAGAGCTGGACCAAGAAGAGGGGCTTACCCAAGGCCACCTTCAGAGCTCATGGCAGTAGCGGGAGTCAAACCAGCAGAGTGCTGATGAGCAACCCAACCACTTAACCACTAGGCTGCACGAGCATGGGAGATTACTGGCATCCATTCCCACCAGGGGCTCAGCTTGGACCCAGCTTCCAGCAGCGCGGGTTCAGAATTGGGTGGCAGTACCTTGTATGGGGCAACGAACTGCCTCATGCAGGTCCCGTTCTTTGCATGTTTAGGAAGGTGGCACCGTCCATCCACTCTCAGTACTTGCGGACAGATGAGATCAAAAGCAAAAATGGTCTGAGGAATGGAGAAAAACTGTACTTTGAATTGCCCACCCTTTCTGTTCCTTTAGGAGTCATTATTCGGGGGGGGGGGTCCTCTGACTGGAAGACAGCAAGCTCAGAGCATTGACTCATGCAGAAATGCAACAGACAGCCCTGCCCCGGGTAACTCTCCTAGACTGTGCATACTGCATCCAATGCAGAGATGGAAAAGCAGAGGTAGATGAAAAGCAAGAAAGACCAGCGCTGTTAAGCCTCAGGGACAGTCTTCGCCATGGGACATCCAGGGCAGCCACTGACCCCCCACACTGCCTGAGACTCCCCCAAGGGGAGGGGCAGCTATAAGTCAGTCAAGTCTGGCAGCGCTGGAGGAGGGTGATTAGCTGAGTGATTCTGGGGCCCCATTCTTGAGTTTTGTCCAGCGTCCCAGAATCAAGACTGCCTGTTAAGTGTGCATAGAGAGGCAGCAGCCACCTTCTTCTACGAAAAGATACTTTTGAGTTTATTTCACACGGCACTGTTTTTTGGCAAATTACTCCTGGTTGTGACGATGCATCTGCCGAAGAGAGCTGTGGTTCTCGAAAGCTTATGCTACAATAAAGTTGGTTAGTCTTAAAGACGCTACTGGACCCTTTACCATTTTGCAACTACAGACTAACATAGCTAACTCCTCTGGATCTTCCACTACCCTTTGTCCCTACCTGAAATGGCTATTCTGAACTGCTTTTTGTCCGGTTTGGTCAAAAATACCTAAGTATCTGTTGGCCCTAATGGGGCAACTCTAGGCTTTCTGCATCCTGGATAAATTACGCCCTGCGAACCATGTTCCTGATTGGAATCAGTGTCCTGCTTGTGATTTGTAAAGCAAAAAGATGCATTTGAAGCCTCTGGCTCAGACCAGATCAGTGGAGAAGGAGAGATTCATCCACCTTCCCTCCTCCATTAAATTCCCTGGCTGGCAGCAAAACCATAAACTCTTCCAGGTTAAAATGGAAGATCTCATCATGTTATCCATCTCTTCTTCCTTATCCCCTTGTCTTTTCTTGCTCTCTCTGTCTCACACATAACATCTTGAGATATTTTTAAATGCTAGTAGCTCCAAATACAAATTTGAAATTATGTGGGCACTTTCTATAGACTAACCCTCTTCTGTACTTTTTCCAGCTCTGCAATATCCTTTCAGAGATATGGCAACCAGAACTGTACACAGTATTCCAAATTAGGCTGCAAGGGTTTATTAATTTATTTCTCCAGTGCCTTTTTATCCCGCCCTTCCTCCCAAGTGCTCAGAGCAGCGCACATAGTTTTCCACTTCTAAATATTATCTTTGCAAAAACTCCTGTGAAGTAGGTAAGATTGAGAGAGTGTGACTTTCTCAAGGAGAGGTGGTGAGTGCCAAGTGACAAATGGGGATAGTCTCTCTGGTCCTTATCCAAGAATCCAACACACACCAGCTCTCCATCCAGAAAGTTAAGATCTTTTGTTTGAAACTGTTGCATTGCTGAGTGTAATGCCAAGACATATCCCTTTTGGCATTGCTTTAAAACTTTGTGCTTTCAATGGTGGCTGTCAGTGAGTGACCCACCTGGTTAGTTGTATCCTCCCATGTGGCCTGAGTGTCACCTGCATTCTAGGGGAAGAAGGAAGTGGTGGTGTTAAGTCTTAGTGGACTGTGAAGCCAAAGGCCGTGGTTGACCACCCCTTCCTAGGTATTGGGTACCAACCCATCCCACCAAATTGAACCAGTGCCTTGTTATCCACCGATCCTTCCTTGTGCAGAGCTCCCTAAGATACCATAGGGGCAGTGATTATGGTAAATCATAGCTCCAGAGGAGTTAGCTGTGTTAGTCTGTAATTGCAAAATAGTAGAGTCCAGTAGCATATTTAAGACTAACCAACTTTATTGTAGCATAAACTTTCGAGAACCACAGCTCTCTTCGTCAGCTTTCAAGAACCACAGCTCTCTTCATCAGATGCATCGTCAGCTTTCGAGAACCACAGCTCTCTTCGTCAGATGCATGTCACCTGCATTCTAGAGGAAGAAGGAAGTGGTGGTGTTAAGTCTTAGTGGACTGTGAAGCCAGAGGCCATGGTTGACCACCCCTTCCTAGGTACTGTTAAATCATAATCAGGCCTGCATTTGATTAAGTGCATCTACAGGTTCCCCAGGAAAACCTGCTGCCACTCTTCTTGCTTGCCTCCCCCAAGCCCAGCTTTTCTTACTCTCTACGATCCTCTCCTATCAACTCACACTGCCTTTTTATCGGCTCTCCTTCCTTGCTTTTTCCTTCTGATTATGTTCAGTAACAGTCAAACCTAGTTCAATCAAATGTATGCTGTAAATTGCCTCGAGCACCAAACCTGGTGGAGAGACAGTATGCAAGACGGATAAAAAAAGCGACCTTCATTGTCCCCTTAATGATTCTGCTCAAAATATAGCCAAGATTGTGCCTGTCTATATCCAAATACCTTGCCTGGAGCCAGGGTCTGGGACTTGCACATGAGTAGACCCTTACATGTGTCACGCTTGGGTGTTAACAGCTCACAGAAAGCAACACTACGAAACTTAATAAAGAGGCAATGTTTAGTTGCCACCAACTTTTGCTAATACCAGAGTAGCAGCTAGGGCTTGAAACAAAAACTAACAGGAGCTCCTGTGGCACTTTCAAGACTAACAGACTTTGTCAGCAATGAACAGCGGCTGCCACCAGGCTTCTGTACGTTTTACCTTTTCTAGGACAGTGTCCAGCGATAGCCCCATCGGGATCAGTGGTTGGGCACGAGCCCATTCCAAGAGCTCTCCAGCCATTTGAAACGCCAGTCACAGGGTAAAATCGCCTGACTATGGATTCTGCAGTTTCACTGCGCTAACTGCAGTGCATTTTCCTGGCACGAGGAGCCTTCCACGGTTGCAAGAGGCTCAGGCCAGGGAAAGATCCTTGCACTGGAGAAAAGTATAATTGCTAGCAAAATGGATTAACAGGATCCAACCCTGGTACACCATTATGAAATGTTAATCCCATCTTCTAACCCAAGCCAGTCTAGAACAAATGGAAAACATCAAATCCCAGTTGAACACACGTATCTATAATTCAAGGTTGCAGATGCAATAAAATTCAGCTACAAGTTGTACAGTTCAACTTAGAATGACTTGGGGATGACATGTGAGAACGGACCTCACTGCTTCAGATGGCAGGTTACGGATTCGAGCTTTAAATGTTCCTTCACCTAAAAAAACATCCATGCAAACTAAAAACTAGCACAGTGTATCTTATTGTCTGCTTTGCTGGCTTTCCATTTGCAGGGAACTTTGAAGACTCGTAGCATTTAAAAATGTGATCCTTCACCCACAGTTTAAATTGGGGTAAGTCCATTCTACCTTCTTCCTTGTGAGTAAACCAGGCATAAAAATCTGTCATTTAACAGCATCCTGAAGGAGCAGTGAGCCTAGCAGGCTTTTTGAAGACGTTCCACAGTGAGGGAGCCACAATTAAACAAGCCCCATCTTTGAGCATGTTATGTTATAGGAAGATCAGCCTTTTATGAGCCCTGTTTCTAAGCCATTAAGACATCTCACTATAACCTACTAGCTACCGATAATAATCAAAATGCAAATACAACATATATTTGATCACCTTGGAAGAATCCCTGTCCCAGGGTGTTACCTGTTAAGCATGTACCTGGTTTGAGCTTGCCTGACTTCACCTTCATTACTGATCCTAAAAACACCTTGGATCTGTTCTTTCTACTGCATCAAATGTTTCTTGATGTATTCCATATCTGTGCAAGTGGACTTATGCCGGGGTTAGTCAGGTGTTGCAACCACCCACCTGGTTTTCCCAGCCTCCATGCACTTCAGTTAGCTGAGAGTGCAGTGTTATTGGGTACCCCCCTTTCAATCCTCCCCCCACCCCCATTATTTTCAGCTCATCCCTTTCTGACAAGCCAGGGAATCTACATGTAGCTTTACATGCCCCAACTTCTCACTACCTTCCCTTCTGGGACCATAGCCTAGTCAACACACGCAGCAGACTGAAGCAGTAGAATGGATTTTACTTTTTTCAGGATGAAGATGGGGGATCACATTGCTGAATGCTTCGAGACACACACCTTGCAAATAGAAAGCTGGCACATCAGGGAATTGGGCTGTGCCAAACTACCATGGTAGTTTATCTGGAGTTTCCTTGAATAAGATGTTTAAAAATGCCACTTGTTACCTGCAACCTGCAGGCCCAGCTTAATTCTTCTACAGCCTATTGCATGCAAAAACAAGATCTACAAATCACTTGGGGAGGAGCTTGCTATCGAGGTCTAGATAGTGGCTTGCTAGGCCACAGCCACACTTTTAGTGTTATACTACCCCAGCTCCAAGTTTGGGAAGCAAAAGTAAAGTTAGAAGATCTTTGGGTATGTAAAGCTACATTGTAGCATTTGCTTTACGTCACCAGGTACTACTGTAGTGTTTTGTTTGATTTACAAGTCCTTAAGCAGCCACAAGACACGAACTTCATGATCTATGAATATGCATCAATGGCCAAATTAACTACTTATCCACATAATAGACCAATAGCCAAATTCTGGGGGAAATGGAAGGATTTCTTTGACTAAGGCAGAAATTAACATGAATTAAGGTAACTTAATATAAAGATAAGATGATAAAACATAACAACTGATTTATATACCACCCTTCAGGACAACTTAATGCCCACTCAGAGCAGTTTACAAAGTATATTATTATCCCCACAACAAACATCCTGTGAGGTGGGTGGGTCTGAGAGAGCTCCAGAGAGCTGTGACTAGCCTAAGGTCACCCAGCTGGCTTCAGGTGGAGGAGTGGGGAATGAAACCTGGCTCTTCTGATTAGGGTCCTGCCACTCTTAACCACTACACCAAACTGGTGGAGGAGTGGGGAATATAAACATTACATTTATAGTTTGTATAAAGAAGGGGAAGGAGAGCCATTATACAATTACATTTAGTTATGGCAAATTTTGAATGTATTTTTCTATTAGTTCTGCTGTAATTTTAAATGTCGTGCTTGTATAAGCCTTAAACTAATTCCAAATGTACAGTTTATGTTTGGATACATCTCAATTCAGTTTCAAATGTAGTGTCTGTATAATCTTTTATTATGCACTTTCTATTTTCATACCTTTTAAAAAACTGTATAGAAATTTTATTTAAAAGAAAAAAGACACAAACCTCGTGAAAAGGAGATTTCCTTCTCACTGAGCAGGAGATGAAAACTTCTACGGAACTGGGTTGCATTTAGGCAGGTGAGCAGCCAGCCAGCCACGGAGAAAAGCCACTTGGTTTTCTGTTCCTCAAAGTCAACATTTCTTTAATTCTAAAGAGTATACTTTCTGAATACTAGAGACACCCACTCATCCCCAGACTAATTTCAGGCAGAGATGCAACTGGCTGCCTGTTCTAGGAAGGAATGGCTGCATCATCTGCATCGTGAGCTGCTGAAGGGGGTCCTATCCAACCTACAGACATGGCAGAATTACCAGAACCTAGCAGAGACTGAACAGAAGGAAGCAAAGCCAGAGCAGTTATGCATGCAAAGATGCATGGGCCATGTCCCAAGCAGGTGATTTAAATAATTAAAACGTAATTTTTTGGTGGCAATTTCAGAATTTTTGGTATTAACATGCCTCATGATTCAAACGTGGAAATGTAACTACACATTAGTTTCAGTAAGTGACAAAACAGGACTCTATTTCTTGTTAGAACAATAGGATTTTTTAATTTGACACCTACAAGATTTTTGGTATCTTGCAGTTTCGTGGACAGGTTTATACAATCTCAAATTTTCAATAGTGCAACCTGTGCAAGCAAGAAATGACAAACATTGTCCTTCACTTTCTTATAAACATCTACTATTATAGGCAAAACAAAACTTACCCATATTATAGATAAGTGACTATTCACATTTTGTACATTTACAATTTTAACAGCTCCAGGATAAACTCTACAATGTCTTACAACATAAACAGTATTCAAGTTACAGGGGCAACAGAAAAAAACAGCACATACATCGGAACCCTTGCGTGCCCCATCCCCCCACCCATGTCTAATTTACAGCTCAAGTAAAGTACTCAGTAACAAAAAAAACCAACATAAAAATAGGACTCGTCATGTGAAATGGAAGTGAATTTGCACTTGAGTTACCAGAAACCTGGCTGGATGAAAGGAAACGTTTTAGGAGGGGGGGGGGAACCACAAAAAGAAAGAAATTAGGCTTTTTAAAAGCCATCCTTGCAGCACACATTAGGAACACCATTAATACATTAAAAAATGAACTTTTAAAAATTTAAGATGTTTGTTCACACACAAAAAAACAAGCTGCAGATTCAAATATATAACCTCAAGGAGAAAAGCATAAAAATCCAATAGCTGGGCAGACACTATTTGAATCGAAAAGCAACTCTTCAATGCCACTGCGAGATTGTCTCTCTCTCCCAGCTGACATCTGGTGCAAGACGCTGCTCATGCCCAATCAGAAGACATGCACAGCCGAAACAGAAACGGGGAACAAATCTGAACATGTGGTTTGCAAAACTTCTCGATTTCCATGCTTATTTTTTAAAAATAAATGTATTATTTTTGTAATTAGAGACCTCTGCGCGCGCACATACTTCCCCTGCCATTGTATATTCATTGTCTATACACGAACTGAAAATACATGCATCCGAGGACCTTTCCCGCAGCAATGGCACCGATGTACTTGCATTAAACCCTGAGCGCTGGATGACGAGGAGAATGGTGGACAGCTTGGCTGGGAACTTTCAAGCCTCTTCAAAAATAAAAGCTGTGATTTGTAGCTTGAGTGGGACAAAAACAATGTAAAAAACCAGGAAGCACTACAGAGAGCACAGAGAATAATAATTAAAAAAAAAGACACATGGACCTCTGTAAAGCAATGGTTGGCTTTCAGTTTGATCACCCTTCAAGGTGCCTCTTCACTTCTGCACAGTTCTAAGAGAATGATGGAACTGAAAGTTATTTCTTTGGAATCTGTCCCTGATATTTTTTAAAATGTGAATATGCCTTTACAAACGTTTTTCAAATACCAAAGACTCTTTTCCTCATGCGTTGTTGAAGTTGGTTATGCTCTGTGGGTGATGCTGCTGCCAGATCTGCTGCTGCTGCACCGCAAGCTGCTGAGACTGGTCGGAGGTCGACAGGAGATTTACAAGGGGAGACACGCAATTGGCAGGAATGATCAAGCCTGCAGTGAACGGGAGGGCAGGGTTTTATTTCACAGCATAAGAACGACAGCACCCCCCCCCCAACTCCGGGGCGTGGCAGGAGGAGGGCAAGCCCCTACACTGTACTGGAAGGAGGGGGGTGACAGTCTGGACAGTAAAGCCTGCTCTCACATGGCCCATTTGTGGTCTTCAGAAACAACAAAACACGCTTTCATGCAGGAGTCTCACAAGTTTGTACTGGGTCTCAAGAAATACTTGACTCTGCTTGACCCTTAAAGCCAGCATTTTCTCAATTATGCTCGCCAGAAATCTTTTGCCGTCAGGCCACTGTAATCTGTAATGGATAATGGTGGCACTCTGCATCAGATTCTACAACATACTTAAAAGCTGCCTCCAACAAACATCAAGAAGAGAAGTTCTTCTCGGATTTTTACCTGGCCTACCTGGAAGAACCATGCCTAGCTCATACTGAAATTCCAGAAGAGGTTTTGTTGTGAACTAGTTGCGGAGTTTTTCTGGACCTTTCCCAGAGAGACTCTAGGAGTTAATAAGCTTAGTCCCATCTGGAAAGGAAACACCTATTAACTGACCACTTGGTTTGGGTGTCATTCCACCAGCCTCCCTCCTCGGAGCTCCTCTTCCCTGAGCACCTTGTAGGTCTGCAGGAAGGGATTGTGTCTCATTTTCATTTAAGTACTATGCTTGCCACCAGCACTATGAACTGATTTCAGATGGATTCAGGCGGCTTTGGGAGATGAATTTATCTTGCTTTTCAGACAAAAAAATTAAGTAATTGCTTGTTGTATGATACGTGACAACACTCACCTACAATCCTCTGTCCATCCTCTGTCCTTAGGCGAACAATCTGCATTTTGACATTAGTGCCACTCACAGAGGCTAGAACTCCTTCCACCTTTGTCCAGACACTTAGGACTGAACCACAGAGGACATAATACGTCCGACAGCGCAAGCCCACTTCGCAAACCAGGCCTAGTCCTGCTTTCTTGCAGTTGCCTCTCCTGGAAGAAAGAGATTCAAGACAAAGCCCTTTAAGATTCTGTAAACTGCTACACCAATACCATACCCCATAAATCATATTTTTTGTTATCCTTTACAAAGAGGATGTGATTTTATGTAAATGTAAAAAAAACACACACACACAATTCTCTCTTCATATTAAAAAAAACCCAGTCTGGTTCCACATCTCAATCATTACATATAAACTTTAATACTGCTAATAGAAACGGCTTTTTTGAACATGAATAGCTGCTAACAGAAAACATGAATCTCTAGTGACTGATTCCTGCATGATTCTCTGGCAAGAGGAGAAAAAGTACTAGAATTTTCATTCAAGATGTTCTCTACACTGGAAAACGCAGTTCCATATGCCTCTATCTATACCTCACTCTACATCAAGATCATGCAACTGCCCCCAAAAGAAATCTGGGGTGGTTGCGTGTTTAAAGGAAGACGACAGAAAATCCTCCTCCAAAGTCTAGATAAAACTAGAACAATTCTCATGATACCTGTGCTGTGGTAAAAACCATCAAGGAAACATTTCTACCACTCTGCCCTCTAAAGAAACTCTTCAGAATATGCTATCATACAGGAAACTATGGACAGCCTCATTGGGGGACGGACGGAGTGTATTACAATATTTAAGAACTCACCAATAAGCATGGGTGCAAGTGTCTGCTGACGACGTGTACTGCTCTAGCCAGTGGGCCAAGGCATCTTCAGAAGGTACCTAGATAACAAATGAACAACCCAATTTATTAGAGCCAGGCTGTTTCTTGAGTTCTAAGACCAAAAATATACAGGAGCTGATACACAGGAGCAGCTTGCTGTGAATTAAACCAGAGGCAAACACATTTTAGTCTGCACATTGGAGATGACTATGTGTTAATTTTTGAATTGCTGCAACAGTTATTTGGACTCCTGAGAATTTACAAGTTACTTGCAGTGAGATTAACTGGCTATAGCTATAATCCTACGCACACTTTCTTGGGAGTTGCCTGGTTTCAACAGGATTTGCTTCCGGGTAAATATGGACAGAAGCAGGCAATTAAAACGCACACATTTTATAAAGTTATAGACCAAGACATGTTGGAGCAGACAGCTATGTTAATTTTTTTACTTTGTGCCCTTCTTCAGATGCTAATCCTCAGTATTTTTTAAAAGTGTGGACGGGCCACCCCTCCCCCAGAAGATGCATACAGAACACCACAGGTCACACAGCTCACTTAAGAAGTTGGGAAATTACACTGTTACAATTTTTGGCTACTATTTCTTGAACGAAAGAGATTACAATGAGTGCAACCATCAGGGTATACTCTGAAAAAACTAAGCCACCAGAATCAAACAGTTGTGCAGCAATTTGCCATTTAGAGTAATTCTTTCCTGAGATAAACTATTAAGCAAAAAAATACTTTAGAACAGCCACAGTGAATATGCAGCTTCAGTCTGTGTAGTTCCAGGCAAACCTTTCCGAATGGGGGAAAGAACCCATGCAAATAGAGGATGGGGAGCTCGCTCCATGGCCTGGGCTCACTGGAAGGTGACAAGAAGGGAGAGAGACTGCTATGGTTGCCCCTAACACACTCCGCAATCACACTCGGGTGTTCTCATCAATGCTGCTGGGTAAGATCAGTGCGTGGAACGGTCCTCTGCCTTGCATCTCACATGGCACAGAAATAGCCCGGCTGTGCAGAGGAGCCAGACAGGCTTCCCTGATCAAGCGCCCTTTGTCACATTCACACTTCACAGTTTTAAGGGAATACACTCAATATTCACACCTAGAAAAGGGTTATAAAGTCGCCTTTGGTCAAGAAAATTGGCTAGAGAATAGTCCAGATTAGAAGCCGAGGAGAGGGAAAGACTGGAAGAACCGTATGCACACACAATGCATAATAGTAAATATTCTGGCGCAATGATCGTTCAGTAGAATTCATGCACATCAACAGTATCTTAGAAACAAAATGCACAGGCGTAACATAAGCTAGTACTTTCAAGCCCCCTCGCGCTATAAATCACCACACATGCACATGAAGCTGAAACTGAATATAGAAAACTAACCTTTTTGTATTTTTTCTTTATTTCTGCATAGGTTTCCAATTTGAGCTGTTTCCCAGTATTTGGTCTGTGTATTAGAAAAAGCTTCTTTTTGGGATTCACCTCCTTCACAAGGATGGCCGTTTTCTTATTATTTCGTATCTGGAAAAAGGGAGAGACCCTTGTGTTTGCACCACTTGACAAGTTATAATGAATGGACCTGTTCTGCGAACATCACTTTCCCTGGAGGAAGACACAGGGGATGGCTCCTTGCACCAAAGGACAGCACCACCACCGCCACTAGCAGAATGGACCCAAGGGATTCAACTTAATATGCTGACAGGTTTGAGTAAGTTTTTTTTTAAAAAAAGAAAACAGACATGTTGATTCTGAGTTATGATCAGTGGGGAAGAAGCTAAGCAAGGAAAGCCTCTGGGACCATTTGCTGGGCCTAGAATTACTGGACTACCTTCTCCACTCGACAGCACCCAACTGTCAAAGAGACATGTAGAAGTAGGACACCCCAGGCTTGAATGTGCATCTGAAGGCAACTGTCTGAAAATGTTTCAGGTTCTCCCAGTTCAACCAACTTGAAGTGTGAAATTGTCTTGCTAATGTTTGTTATGCAACAAGCCTCCAAGGCCGTTCCATTCACACTCCAGCCTTCTAGTCTCCTTCAGTATCTTTTCTGGACAACCCCCACCCCCCCACCCCCCACGTGTGTTTCTAACTGCCAGGAAATTCATCATCTCTCCATATGTAATCTATCCCCATTAGCTCACTACGCAATCCCTTTCTACTCAATACTTACCACACTGCTGTTTTTAAAGAGGAACTACTTTACAAACCCTCAACCATAACTCAAATCAGCTTGGAATGTGAACTGGAAAGTGGCCTTAACCACAGATTCACTGGGCAGCATTAGGCAAGCCACCTTCTCTCACTTCAGTCACCTACCTACACAACATGGAAATAATCGTGCTGTGTAGCTGCAAGGATGATTTCAGATTATCTAAGTGGCATTCTTTTAATACTTGTAGTATGCTTAATTGTTTGACTAAGTTAGGACACAAAAGAAAATTTTAGGTTTGCGCTGAACTTAATATATTTAATGGCCAACAAAAAGGGACTTTCAAATAGCCACAATTCTGCTATAGAAAAAAAACAATTATCTGGAAGTTGACGCAGGAGACACCACCTCACCTGTAATGATAAATAGAACCCATCTTCTGGTCCAGTCTGCTCAGCCCAAATCTTAGTCGCTTCTTCCCAAGACATCCCCCTCTCCACGCTTATCTAGGATACACAAAAAATATTTAGTCATTTAAGAGCTTCTAGCACAGGCATGAATCACTTACTATTTTAATCAAGAAAACTGACAGACTTACAGTATACAATTCTACGTGTCCCGAGGTAGAATAGCCTGGTGTTAGAAACTTTTTAGCATCTGCTTTCCTCACTTTTTCATCTCCTGAACCTAGATCTGAAGTGGAGGGGAAAGAAGAGAGTCACAAGAGAAACAGCTTTACAGCAGCAGCCTCACATATCGCCATTTCAGCTATCAAGCCATCAGTATCAAATGGGAGAAGAAAGCAGCAATGAATAACCTACAGAGTAATTAGACCCTTAACAGTCAACAGAACTTTAACCGCTCAGCTCTTTTAAAACACAACACACCGGCAGCAGTATCCCAACAGTTCAGCTTTGTTTTGTTACTGGCTGAATCAGAAACACGAGGTACGTTGGTATTTATGCTCCTGTATTACTGGCAGCATAAGGAACTGAACTCCAAATGGGAGATGGCATACCAGACTACGGGAACTCCAGCACTCACCTAAAATGCCCATGTCGTATCTTCCGTTCTTTTTAGCATTCTGTATTACTCCATTAAGTGTGTCTGAGAAGTACTGAAACAGCGCATTCTGCTGATGCACTTCCATACCCAGAATCCGGTTTAGGAATTTCCCTATATTGTTGTAATCTTTAAAAAGAAAAGGAAAAGGAAATGTTAAGCTAGTAATGATAATGTTAGATTTATATACTGACTTTCAGGACAACTTAACGCCCACTCAGAGTGGTTTACAAAGTATGCTAGACCGAGGAAACATTATACTGAACAAAACACATTTTAATGTAAATGTAAATGCAGACTCAGAGGATATTCTTTAAGTACCACATTCTGGCCATGCACAGTGGTCTATTACCTGCAAATTACTTCAAGTTCAGAAGTTGTCTGTATCAGTGGGATGCCACCACCCTGACAACCTATACAGACCAAGAGCAGTAAGAAACCAGCCTACTCGGCACAGGTCTATCCCTGAGAGCACTTAGGCTGCAGCTCTGCTAGAGCACAGATACCCTCAGGGTATGGCAACGGGTACTGAACTCCCCTTTCCAAGAGTCTCAATTTCGTTTTAAAATAAAGAGCAAGTTCCTAAGGCAGTGGGAGCACAACAGCTGCTGACATAGAGGGTTGGTGAAACTGCAGTTCAACAACTTACAGAATACTTTGCACCCTCCCCCCAAAAGCCAAAATTATGAAAAAGTATATAAAAGAATATCACAAATTTGCTTGATTTACATAACTTATACACCACAGAAGTAGCTTTGTGAAGAATTACGTTCGCTTTGTTTGTTTTTTATTCGTTCTAGCCATTTCATGGCAATGAAGGCATGAATATATGGCTCTACCGAAACAGTGGCTGAGGGCTGCCCTTAATGCGCAGGGTGATGTGGAACACTGTTGCAGATGCTCTCCACTTCTTAAATATGTAAAACTTCTCTTACAGCAACGAGACAGCTCCACAGCACACTGCATTGTATCAGTCACACTACAGAGGCACAGATATGAGGATGGGGAAACTGATGGTGCTGTGCAGGCGGCAGCAGTCGACCCTTCATAGCACAGTTAGTTATTTTTAGTGTGTATTTCTTGTGTGCCATACTGTTCATTCTAAATCCAGAGTTCTTTCAGTTTCTCTCTCGAACAGGCATCTTGGCTACTTGTTACAGACAGCACAAGGTCTTCCTTATTGGTCACTATAAACCAATAGCTTGCCTGTTTCCTAATTGCACCAGGATATGCACACAACATCCCCTGCTTTTTCCAGCTATAAAAGCAATTGTACTCCACACACCCCTTCACTGAGTTAACATTCTCCAGGCTGTTTTATCTCAGCAGACTTCCCTCAAAGACCAGCAAGGACACACTGAACATCGGCATGTTTCAGACTTCTCTCCTATTTAGGTAGAAAGCTGGAAGGGGAAGCAAAACTGAGTATGCTCTCCCAGGGCCCCACTCAAAGAACAAGCACATTCGTATGGCAGGGTCTGTTTATGTTACAAACCCCCCAATTGGTTGTATTCTACTGCTCTCCTCAGCTTAGTAAGGTGTCGCCCTCTACTGGAGAAGGGTCTACAACAGAGCAGAAGAGCAGGATACAACCCATTATTTCTTTTGTAGTTTATGAGATGGTACATATGGAATAGGGAAAGGCCCTGGGTCCAGAGAAATGATTTGGACCCTGTTCCTATGCCCTGCAATCCCATCTTTGCTTTAATCTGCTTATATCTGGAGGCTTACAGAGTTTCCCTGTTGATAAAACATTAAACAAATCACATTCTAAGTTATAAATTAAAAGACAATACCTTTATCAAGTGTTAGAATCCCCGACCTATCTTCTACATTTATTAGACCGACACCTATTAATCCTTGTCGAACATCTAGAAGAATAAGAGAGATTATGAAGGATGTTGTACATTACATCCTTGTCCTTACAAGCTTACTCACCCAATTCAAGTAACAACTTAACGTGTAAGCTAAGTTTTACTAATGATTTATGACAATTTTATACAAAATTTCATTTTAGCATCTTTTAATTTTTTTATCTCGCTTCTACGTGCAGTGTTTAGGACTTCCATGATCATCCTGCAGATCTGTTCTGCTAACAGTAGTTCTTTCCAAGGGAAGGAATCATCATCTATGGAAATGTTCTAAAATTCAGCAGCTATATCTACCACCAAAAGGCCTGATGTTGCAGAATTCTTAATTGGGCAGCCTGAACAAAAACTATGGAGTTCACCTATTGAAAGAGAGCAAAGCAGATCATCTCAGATGCAACCACAGCCAAGATTTACTGCTTTGAGACCGGGAGGATCCTTGGCCAGTAACCTGGCATTTTGCCATGATGGTCAAAATTCACAAGGTAGGATTCAAAACTTTGGTTTAATCCCGACTTTTAAGGCAAGTGCTTTTCTGTGAAAGCAAAAGTATCTAAACTAGCTAGACACAAAAGAAAATGGAGTGGTATTTACGTAAGCTTGAGGATCAACCAGGTTTGTTCATACAGTAGCAAACCATACCTGAACCAAGCCAGAGTCAAGTAGGCAACTTATGTTCATTCTGTACTCCCGTTTATCAAAAATAATTCCCAATTAAGTGCTAATAAATGAATGTCTATTTACCTTTAAAAAATTCTCCTGGATAATCAGGAGGTGGAGACACTAACGGAGAATCCAAGTTTACAATGGACTTCATTACTATTTCCAATGCATTTCGTCCATACTGTTTCAAAAGAGGAAGAAAAAGCAATTGTGACAAATGAAATGCTTATGTCAACATAGTATCAACTTTTTCTTTCCTTCGAAGGCTGCGACAGTTGCCACTCTTTCAAACCCAGACTTTCTTCTACTGATAAAAATTTGAGTACAGGTAACTAGTTAAAGCCCTAGAGTCCACATCCCAACGGGCAGGGAAAAGCAAGCGTAATGAGGCAACTCTGCAAGGTAGGATGATGTAACAAGCTATTAATTCTCCAAAAACTAGTGGCAGAAGGGCAACATTTTAGTCAAAAGGACACTAAAACGCTTACCTTGTTGTCAAAGTTGAACCTGCTGAGGTCTCTTGTTTCTGTTGCTCGCCTATCTCCGTGAGTGAGAGCTCCCTATTAAGAAACAGCAGTTCAGTGACTAAGGCAGACAAGGCCCCAGTGCTTTCAAACACAAAGCTACATATCATGATCTTCTTACCAAGCTTTCCAGTCGTTTGGCCACAATAGAGGCAAACCTTTGCTCTCCTGCTAGCTCAGAAATTAGGAAGACGTACTCTGGGGCAGTAACTTGATTTGACCTGTGGGTTCGACCTGTGTTAAGCAGAAAATGTATTTTGGTCATTTAAGCAGATTCTAGCAGCTCTCCTAAGTCCAGGAGGACAGCAAAAATAGCTTAGGAGAGAGAAAGCATACACAACTTAGAAAACAAACATGTACGCATTAAACACTACATTTCTCTAGGCATCAGAAAACATGCATTTAAACTTTACATTTTAAGATTCAACCATGAGTTGCCCACCACTTAACAAAAATATTCCCAGTTTTTCTTTCTGGCGGTGGTCAAAGATATAATTTAGCCTGAGCTGCAGAGATGAGCTCAAGTTCTCCGAGACAAGCTTGCCAGACCTGTTCTTTGACCCTGTGAGAAAGTGGGCACTGGTGGAATCACACAGTACGCTGCACTGGACACAATTCAGGAGCTACACTGGACTGAAATTACTGTTCTATGTTGCGGCTTCATTTGGAATGTTGAGTGCAGTTCTGGTCACCGTAGCTCAAAAGGAGATAGATCAAGATGGGCAGCCATGTTAGTCTGTATCAATGGAAAAGATCGGTAGCAGCTAAAATTAGTGGTAGGGTATGTGCTTTCATGAGCCACAGTTCATGGTATCAGTATCTGAAGAAGTGAGCTGTGGCTCACGAAAGCTCATATCCTACCACTAATTTTGTTCGTCTTATAGGTGCTACTGGACTCTTGCTCTTTTCCATTGTATCTCAAAAGACACTGCAGAGCTGGAAAAAGTACAGAAAAGAGCATCTCAGATGATTAGGGGAGGTTGGAGTGGCTTTCTGATGAGAATCTCATCAGAAGCAGAATCTCAGCCGTGCAAAAAGAGATGCCATAAACAGCCTCCAAAATAATTCTGGCATCGTAACCAAGGAAGCTGACAAAGGTGGCGCAGTTGTCATCGTGGACAAACATAACTACATAAAAGAAGCAGAGAGACAACTCTCCAACACAACATTCTGTAAAACACTACCTTCTGACCCTACGGAGCAATACAGAAGAGAACTCAATAAAATATTAAAGACGCTCCCCAAGGACATACAAGAACGTATATATACGGACACACCCCAGGAACCACGACCAGGAACATTCTACCTACTACCCAAAATCCACAAACCAGGTGTCCCGGGACGCCCAATTGTTTCAGGAATTGGCACTATCACAGTAGGAGTCTCAGGATATATGGACTCTATCCTCAGGCCCTATGCCACCAGCACACCCAGCTATTTACAGGACACCACTGACTTCCTCAGGAAAATACAGTCCACTGACAACCTACCAGATGACACCATCCTAGCAACCATGGATGTGGAGGCTCTGTACACCATTATCCCACATGCAGATGGACTGCAAGCCATCAGGAATATTATCCCGGACAAAACCACAGCACACCTTGCCACTGAACTCTGCCACTTCGTACTCACTCACAATTACTTTGAATTTGGTGACAACTTATATCTACAGGTTAATGGCACAGCCATGGGCACATGCATAGCACCACAATGTGCTAACATATTCATGGCAGACTTGGAGCAACGCTTCCTCAGCTCCCATCCACTGAAATCACTCCTGTACTTAAGATTCTTGAATGACATCTTCATCATTTGGACCCATGGGAAGGAAGCCCTTGAGAGATTTCATCAGGACTTCAACAACTTTCACCCTATCAACCTGAGCCTGGACCACTCTACACAACAGGTACACTTCCTGGACACCACTGTACAACTACATAATGGACAGATAAATACCACCTTATACTGGAAACCCACTGACCGATACTCATATCTACATGCCTCCAACCACCACCCTAAACATACCACTCGGTTGATTGTCTACAGCCAAGCCTTACATTACAATCATATCTGCTCTAATGCTCTTGATCGGGACTCTCACTTAAGAGATTTACAACAAGCATTTTTGGGGCTACAGTACCCACCAAATGAAGTGAGGAAACAAATTGACAGGGCCAGACTAGTACCCAGAAACAGCCTGCTCCAGGACAAACCTAAAGGAACTAACAACAGAACACCACTGGTTGTCACCTATAGTTCCCAGCTCAAACCCATCCAATGTATCATCAGTGATCTACAACCAAACCTGGGAAATGATGCCTCTCTCTGACAAGCCCTGGGTGGAAGACGTCTCCTTACTTACAGACAGCCACCCAACTTCAAACAACTTCTCACTTACAACCATGAATTGGCTAGCAGAGTCACCAGCACAGGTACCAAACCCTGCAACAGACCCAGATGCCAGCTCTGCCCTCATATCTACCCAGGAAATACAATTACAGGACCCAATGGCGTCAACTACACTATCTCTGGCTCTTACAACTGCTCATCCTCCAATGTGATATATGCCCTCATGTGCCAACAATGTCCATCTGCTCTGTACATTGGACAAACCAGCCAACCTCTGCGCAAAAGAATAAATGGACACAAATCTGACATTAAAAATGGCAACATCCAGAAAACAGTGGGAGAACACTTCAGTCTACCAGGACATTCCATCAAGGACTTAAAAGTCACTAGTTCAACAGAAGCCTTTCAAAAACAAAATCCAACAGGAAGCTGCTGAATTGGAATTCATATGCAAATTTGATTCAGTCAGGCTTGGATTGAATAGGGACTATGAATGGTTATCTCATCAGAAGTAACTGATTTCATTATCAGAAGCCAACTGATCCCATTATCAGAAGCTACTGATTGCATCTACTCCCTCCTCCCCTCTCCACCAATATATCTGACCTGTTTCTTCTTACCCTCCACGCATCTGACAAAGAGAACTGTGATTCTCGAAAGCTTATGCTACAGTAAAGTTGGTTAGTCTTAAAGGTGCTATTGGACTCTTTTTGATTTTGCTACTACAGACTAACACGGTTAACTCCTCTGGATCTCTTTCTGATGAGGAAAGCCTAGGAAGTCTGGGACTCTCCAGTTTAGAAACAGACGGGGGGGGGGGGCGCGGGGGCGGGGAGGAGGACATGACAGAGGTTGATAAAATTATGTATGGAGAAGAAGAAAACTTTTTTCTCCTTCTCCCACAATACTAGAACTTGGAGGAATACAGTGAAGTGGATGAGCAGTAGATTCAGGGTTTAAAAAAAAGACAGACTGCTTTATTCCAAGTTATTAAAAAGTGGAATTAACTGCCAGAGGATGTAGAGATGACCACAGGCTTTAAAGGGAGATGAGACAGATTTGTGGAGGATAAGTCTATCACTGGCTGCTAAACATGGTGACTAAAGGGAACTTCCAAATTCAGAGGCAGTGAACGTGTGATGTGAATACTAGTGCCAGGAGGCAACATCAGGAGGCGGCTTTGGCCTCTATGCTCTATTGCTTGCACTCCAGAAAAACTGGCTGACCATAGTGTGAGACAAGACGCTGGACTAATGAACCACTGGTCTGATCCAGTGGGGCTTCTCTTACGGTTTTAAGAAACAGGGTACTTAGGACTGTTTTGTTAAAGCTATCTTTTACTGCCAATACTAGAAACCAGCTGTCTTCTACTGCCAATATTGGAGACCAACAAATGCCCAGCCTAATTTCCAAACTGAATTAAGTTCAAACTGCTCACCAAATTGCTGAATTGCCCTATCTGCACTCCATGGCAACTCCAAGGTCATGTGCACCCTTCGCCTCTGGTTTTTGGCTCGGCGATCTGCTTGTAATGAAATGCCCGAGCTGGCTGCTTCTGAGATGATGGCAATATTCTTTTTAGGACAAGAGAAGGAAGAAAAATACAGGGAGCATTTAGCAATACTTGTAAACTTGGATTTCCAAAGGACATTGTCCTGGGCATCCGTAAGAGAGTTTTTGGGTTGACAAAAACAAACACTTATACACAGAGTCACTTGGCAAGCAAGGAACAACTGCCAAGCATAAGCCACCTTTTCCTTGACAACTCAGGCATGAAGCAGCTTGAGATTCCTTTTTACGTTATCCCACAAATTCCTCCTGCAAATGCAGACATTTTGCATTCAGCCCCACTGCAAGGAGAATAAAAGTGGCCATGGCATGGGATGTTCAGAAGGCCCTGTCTTGCAAATGCAGTTTCTTTACTACAAAATAAGGAGAACAAGCTTGCTACAGAGGAAGCACACTCACTTGTCCTTCAGTATTTATCAGAGTCTTAGCAGACATTTACATATGAGGTTTCTAAGCAAGAGCTACATCACACTACTCCAATTTTGGCTTTTTAAAAAACAACGCATTGAGCAACTATGTCCTCTTTTTGAAATGAAGTATTTAAGGATACCACGTCCTGCAGATCTACTTTAGAAGAACATTTACATAGACTCAAAGCACTGGAAATTGTCACCTTATCTCCATCCATGAATCTCTGCTTCTCTGTAATATTCAGGATTTCCACAGGCACATCAAGCTCAGACCGTGATTCGTAAGAGATGCTGCCATCATCGTTGCTCACAACTCTCCCTTTGCGACCTGTCATCTTTGGAGACATAGCATATTTTGGTTTGCCAGATAATAGCCTGGGGCTCCCATGAAGAAGAACCAAATATGGTGTATTCTTATGAGTGCTTAGGAGCAAACTTCATCCTCTTATCCCTCATCTTATGCAAGACAATAGTAGCAGATAGACAAGTCTGTGCATTTGTCAACTGCTCACTGAGGCAGTCCCCTCTCATCCCCCAAGAGCAATCAGATAGCAAACTGTAAGATCGCATATAAGATTTAAAATTTAATCACGGCATTTTAACCCCCTTTTTCAGCCCTAAAAAGTTTGTACGTGGGGGTGGGGTTGCTATCCACAGCTGACTTGCATGTTCTATGGCCTCTGGTTTCCTAAGGCAAGGATGACCAAAGCACCATTTGTGTGATGGATCCAGATTAGATACTTGTATCAGGCCCTCTAGCAACCCTTCCAAATCAGTGGGCTATAAAGTGGTTGTTAGCAGTTGGAAGAAACTCGGAAGTGGTAGGTGCCCCTTAACACAGAGGCCCTCACTTCTAGGCAGTGCAACAGCCCAGTCACTCCTGAAAAGGACGGTCATCAAGCAAAGGGTATTGTTAGCCCCAGAATACGGTGTGGATGACAGAGTGGTCCCTGAGCTCTGAAGATGGCCACTCCCGTGCAAAGGGATTTGTCCATGTTTGACTGCAGCGGCAAGACGAATATACACTCTAGTTGATGATTTCAGCACCCACCTCTGCCACATTTTCAGGACCACCCAATTCATCTATAAGCTCATCCAGCGTGTTAGGAGGAAGGTCTTCGGATAGTTTTTCCAGTTTATCAAGCAGTTCTTTTTTCATCTGCTGAGCTCTTTCAACAGCATCCTGACTGGTGATGTAGCTGTTTGAATTACTATTGGCTGGAGATGACAAAAAAAAAAAAGTTAGCTCAAAAGCCTGAAAGTATTATTTTCACTGACAAAGAACATTCTGTGTATAAAACCCAATTTACGAGTTCCATTAACCGTACCAGATGTATTAGTAGTTGATGAGGTAACAACCGTGGAAGAGAGAGAACTTGGTCGTTTGGATCCCAGACCTGACGCTAGTAAGGCACTCTGAATAGAATCTGGGTCTATGCTTTTCTTTTTCTTCTTCTCCTTGTTTTTCTTGTGCTCTTTTCTAATTAACCAGGGGTCTGCAGACAAAAGAAAATACTGAAGCACCGAGCTAAATTTGGCAAAACTTCTCATGCACCTGCACTGTTACGCAGGTAAAACTTGCACAGAACTGATCAAGAAAGGAGGGCTGCGACACGCAGCATCAATAGGCACGTTTAAAGCAACTTAAAAGAAAACACAGGGCTCGTTACAAGCAGGGGCCCCACGTTGCCTCACCATCTTCATCATCCTCGCTAGACTCATCCCTAAATGGATTGAAGTCGTCGTCATCCCCAGAGCTTAAAAACTTGGAGCTCTCGTTGTCGCTTTCATCGTTGTCCGAGATGTCTGACTCGCTGTAACTTTCATCAGAACTGCTCCCTGCCAATCCGCCAGTTTTACGGGCTTTCTTGGCTTCCCTGGTTATTTCTTCACCTGTTTCATGAAAAGAAAATGTACATTATCGCCACAGCCTCTTTATGGTTTATTAGCAAAGTCCTTTGTAGCTGTTTAAACATTAGCAAATGATAGGACGTGGTAGCCCCTCAATGTTGTAACTGAGGAAATATTGATTCCTTACCGCCACAGTGCAAAACTTTGCAAATGTGGATTGCAATACCATTGTGGAAAGGTTAAAGGAACTTAAGGCCATAATCCCAAGTCTTGCTGAACTCAGGAATTTACTATTGAGTAGACCTGCTTAGAATTGCATACAGCTTAATTACCTCAGGTTGGTAGCACTGCACTGTTTAGAGATTTTTCAATTTTGGGAAGTGGAACAAGGTCTGCAGTGCATGCCCAAAGAAGCTCAATCTAAAAGTGGATATAATTCTATGAAGACTGAGCAACACTGTTGTCACATGGAATAATAACCAATAGTCTGTACCTGAAAAAGGAACCAGCCCTATATTGTGGAAATGAGTAGCACACAGTCTTATTACCTTCCCCCTGCAGGCTGAAAACTGTCATACCATGCAATAAGGGTGCCCTAATGCATTGGCCTATTGCTTGAATTTCACCTCCTCTGATGTGTAAGCCCATTTTGGGGACACAGAACCATCAAGCAGGTTAGCAGTTCCACAGTATGGATAAATGCAAGATAGGAATTGACCCTGTGTATAAAATCAGTATTATTCAGGATAAGTTTCTTGAGTGGCTCTCAATGCCAAGAATTCCTGCTCTGAACAACTGCTTACCATTCTTACCATGCATACTTAACTCAGCTTATTAGTCAACTGCTTTTCCTAAGAATTTCTTCTAAGTGCTATAAAGGAAACAGTTGCATCAGGACAGCTCTGTGCTTTCAGAACACAACTTCGAAGTCTTCTTACCTTTGCGTTTCTTTACTTTGTCCTCCTTGCAAGGACTGTCCCTAGGCGAGTTGTTATTACTTTGAGCAGACAAATCTATTCCCAGTAAACTGAACAGCTTCTTTCGGTCAGGTGCTGGGAAATGCTTCTCAATGAGAGACTGAAACACCCCTCTGCAAAATGAAAAGGGAGAGTTTTGTTTTTGACGAAGTGGCAGTCAAGAAACAACCCACAAGACCTTTTCCCCAAGCATTTCTAAGGAGCACCATCACTCAAGTTCTAGCTTCAGAAAGATCTGAATTACTTCTGAATCTTGACATCCTTTAGATTTTTAACAGTTTGCTGCCTTGTATCTGATCCAACAAACTGTGGTTTGAGTTTGCTCTACAATACAGAATTCTTAACAGTGCTGGCTGAAGTTCTAGCTCACGAGGCAAGTGCAAACTGTAGGTTTCCCAGCTCAAATGTAATGCTAATTTGTAATGTGCCGTAAGAGTGGAAGCAACTAATTAGCTCACTGTGTTGGGGGGGGGGCAGGGGGCAGTGAGATCATGCAAGTGTCCCACAAGTTCCTTCAAGGCTCATGAACACAACAGCAAAACATGGTCATATTTGAACCATAAGTGCAAATAACTGAGAAGCAAAGATTGTTGTCCCTACTTTCATCAGAAATTTTAAAAGGCACAGGACCGGCCTATGCCATGAGAAATGGAGTACTGTATTATGGTGAAAAACACAACAGGCCAATACCTAACAGATGATGGTCCCTAGAAGTTCATGACAAAGATGTTCCACAAACTGCACTCACCATCCTTCCATGCTTCTAAGCTGATGTCAAACTACTGCTTTTGATCTCTTCATCTCTTAGAGAGATGAAGAAAGACCTCAGTAACAAACTTCATTTCTTATGCGGTATGCAATTTCTATTGATCGCGGTAAGACCAGTGACAGATATTATGGAGGTGTTACGCAAAAGCGGGGGTTATAGAAAAACCCTTTCCCCTAGTAACGTGTCTCTAAAATATCACCCTGAGTAATGCATTTCAAGGGGAAAAATGCTTAATAAATATTTATCATGTATCTTTGTGGGTGCAGGCAGGAGGAACTGATAAAAAATAACCTCTGGTATACCGTTTGTCACGTGCCTTGAGAACTCTATGGGGTTGCCATAAATTGGCAGGACTTGTGATGACAATTTATACACAATAAAGTCAGAGAGGTTTCTTGTGGCTGCCATACAGAATTATAGAGCTGCAGAAACACGAAGACAAACTCAGGAAATATTCCTCCCAATTTGTTCCACCAAGCAGGGATTTGAACAATATTTTATCCTTTTATAGATTTGAAAATGTTTGTCAGTCTGACTAAATATATGAGCCTGGTACGGAACTCAGCATGGTATATGAACTGTCATTTGACTGTGGAAATTACTCTATTAACTGACACAGAACCGAAGTGGATGGGGCTGCAGCTCAGTATTAAAACATCTTTGCCTGCAGAAGGGTTCCAGGTTCAATCCCCTGCATCTCCAGTTAAAGGGAACAGGAAATAAGTGACAGACCTGAAACCCTGGAGAGCTTTTGCCAGTCAAAGCAGACACTACTAACCTTGACAGACCAATAGTTCAACTTAATATATGGCAGCTTCATTGTCCATGGGACAACAGGGCTTAAGTATGCTGTTCTCCTGAACCGTCTTGGTGATAATTTTGGCTGAAGGATACTATGGAAGACCCAATGGACTACCCAATGGACCACCCATGCTTTGACTTCTTTGACATACAACTTCAAGGAAGGGCTTCTGATCACTTGCACTGAATATTCATGTATGAACCCCAACGTAAGACATGCAGGTCTTACAGCTGAACAGCCCATCACTGTGTCCTACTAATGCATTATTCAATGAACAAATGCAACATGGCCTCTGCAGAGAAGTTACCCAGCATTTGAGTGCTCACACCAACACCGGTTTCAAGCTCTTTTTAAAGGCTTCTTTACACGAAGCTCAGTTTGGAGGCATTAACCACCTCCACACTCACTTAAGATCCAGAAATGCTACAGCTCCTAGCCCCCAAAGCACGGAAAGTCTTAAATGAAGCCTTCATGCAGTGAGGTCTCACAGATCTATCTCATTAATGGTGGTGCTTGCCCAGGTTCCTCGTGCCAGGGGAAGTGCCGTCATAAGGGACCCAGCACATTAACTCTCCCTTCCTGGTGTGCTCTTTTGCCATTTTTAGGTCTGAAGCCAGAGGGCAGGACCTGCCTTGATTTTTTTTTTTACTGAACCATACAGTGCTATAGCAATTGCTACCCCACAATTTGTGCAATGCCGAGTCATCTTACTTAGCTGTGGACACAAAGTCATTCAGTTCACCGCCGCCTTCCTCCAGGGCTTCCAATGTTCTTGCTTCCCCAGTGGACTGCAGCCCAATAACAACACACTGGGGAGATAAATGGATTTACAATATTGAGTATTTTCCTAATATACAGATCATGCATTTTACCCACACTTAAACATCATTCCTACCCTCCTGTTTTTCTATGGCAATTCTAAGGAGAAGATGCTTTTGAGTGAAACTTACCTTGCCGTTCTTTATCTCTTCCCGAGCCAGCTGCACCACCCTTTTAACTTTTGATGCTATGCAGAGATATTTGAAGAATCTCTGATGAGCCGACCAAAACTGACCCCACATTGATTTCTTCATTCGCTGTTCAGCATCAATGAGGTCAGCAGCTTGCTGGAATTTCTCTCTGGCGCTAACCCACTGGAAACAAACAAGCACTTCTCTGTAAGCTCTCAGAGCATTACTAAATGAGACAAACTCACCTAAAGCAACATTACTACCACTGCTAGAATTTAAAAAATAGAAACAAGCCTCAGATATTTGGATGTTAGGTGTATGGTTTATTCCAGGGGCTTTCTATCTTCAGGGAACTCTGGAACATGCCCTGAAGGGCAGTGGCTCTCAAACTTTTCAAGAGGAAGCCACTTCTGAAGCAATGTCACGCTTCCTTTGCTCCAAAGGAGCACACCACAAACTCATGTTAGTTAACAATGAACAAGTTTATTTTTCAAGTTCAAAATTTTATTAAAATAGCACCACAGAGCAACAAGCCGCATTTTACAGCCGCTCTGCACATTATGCAGAGGCAAACTCAGGCGTGCCATCAAGTGCCTCAAAGTCTTCCTTCAGCATGCGACCCACTGTTTGAGAACCACTGCCATGGGTCACACATGCAGGCTGGGCCTACTGGGGGGCCCTGAACTGGGAGTTCACTTTACAACACTGCACGATGAGTCGGATCCCATGAATCCATTCCACTAACTGTGTCACTCCCACCAGTCACCCCATAGCAAGAAGCCTTCCCGATTCAAGAGGCTTGTGAAGATAAACGTGTCTTATACAGCACTGGAGTAGCTTTAATACTTTTAAACTCAATTTGAAGACTCCATCATGGTGTTCTAGACGTTCATATGAGGATTAATACTCAGGACGCTATAAGTCAAACCACAGCTACCTCTTACGGGCAATTTGGACAGGATACTGAATTTGTCGTTGAAGGCAATTTTGTAGTAACCGATTTACATCCCACCTCAGAAGTGCTCAAATAAATTCTTTCAGGCTGTGTTCTGATTTATATTTTTTGTCCTACGCTTGATTTGTTTAACTTCTTATTTTTGCAACTGTTTTGATATTGTTATTTTACTGGTTATTAGAGTATTCATTGTTAGACACTGCCTTGAGAGCACTTTGCTAAGAGTTAGGTATAAATATTTTAGACAAGACGACAAAAATTGGTTTTACAAAGAAATAGCTGTATATCTGCATTACCAGCAGGCTAAAAAACTTCATGCATGCAAACTACAAATTGGACACTGCGGAGATTAAATGCCTTGCCACATGAAATGCCATGTATTAAGTATACTTACCAATTTCACAGATTTGTTATACATTTTTACATAGTGCTGAGAAAGGTGAACTTCATCGATTTTGAAGGTCACACCTGAAAAGCTCAGCTGCCTTGCTATGTACATTCCTCTTAGCTTCATATCCATAGCAACTATTTCCATGGCACCCACACCTCTGAAGACAAAAACAGGATAAATCAAGGTAATTTTTTAACCATGAAGGCTGTTTTAATACAAGCAGATCTTGGCACATTAGGAACACTTCACATAAGCTTTAAGTTTTTGCAAATAATTTATGTATGCTTGTAGCCATCACCCTAAAGCTGCACAGCGATATGATCACAGACCAAATCTGAAACATCTTGTTTTTGAAACCTGAGGTGGAAATCTTTTCAAAAGTCATTTAATAAATTAAGAGAAGCGGCTTTTTTCTGAGCCAGACAACTGGTCCACCTTGCCCAAGTCTGTCTACTTTAAGGTCTCAGGCAGCCTTCCCAGGCTTGCTGCCCATGATCCTTTCGTCCAAAGATGCCAATGACTGAATCTAACACCACCTGTATGTGTAATGTGTTCTCTATCATAGTGCTGTGAAAATTACTGAACTAGCAGGAGATTCAAGATCGTACCTTCTTTCAACAGCTTGAATAAAGTCACTGAACTCCCGAAATGGGGTTCCTTCACCCCATATCCCAAGACGGTTCATATATGCCATATTGCGAGGCTCAGATGCACCTAAAACCAAACAGTCACAATAATTATAAATACCAGCAAAAAAAGCTAAATATCTAGTAGTGCAAATATCTAGTAGTACGTACCTGTGGCACTAGCATAAACAACTCTGGCCTTTGGAAGTTTATTCTGCAGCTCTAAAACAGCCAAGCCTGTCTTGGTTGGTTTTGAAGAGCCAACAGGACAAAGATTTTTAGCT
Organism: Eublepharis macularius; assembly: GCF_028583425.1. NCBI lineage: Eukaryota > Metazoa > Chordata > Lepidosauria > Squamata > Eublepharidae > Eublepharis > Eublepharis macularius. The sequence goes on along the minus strand of NC_072802.1, from coordinate 68,682,998 downwards.
TTGTGACATTCATCAAATACAATCTGAATATACTGTTAAAGAAAAGGCATCCCATCCCAACATTCATAGTTCTATGTTGTTTATGCTGGCAGCTAACATGTATAACCGTTCATGATTTAGTAAGGCTTGTTTATGTCAGGTGCTATTCTTATAAATACATAGTTTTGCTATATTTAAAAGCATTACAGAGAGGCACCCATTCCAAGATTCTGATAAGCAAGGGATCTGTGTATTTAATACAGCTACGTTCTGCTATTTCCACCTAATGTTTCCAAATGACATAATACTATAAAGAGAAGCAAAGGTCTAAGAACATTTGGCCTCATTTAAAAATTAGTAAAGCATGAACTCTTAAGTGAGGCTCAGCACCCAATTTAACACAGCACACAACTTGTGAGAAGAGTTCATTACTGCACCAAGCTAGGCTTAATGAAAAGATACAACTCCATCGAAGTCATCTCCACACCAGTGAAGTAGCTGCTTAAGTCTAGTTTTATATTTGCCACCAGACTGACTTTCTCCAATAAGAGAAGAGTACGTTGCAAATATGACACCTTTCTTCACACTTCCATTATGTTTTGAAGAAATTTTTCCATATTTGAACTAAAATAAAAACAAGAATAATTAGTGCAAAGGACATCCTGATAACTGGCACAACTTAATAGGTATTAGAATTAAACCGTTTCTGAACTTGTAAACCCAAAGCTCCATTCCCAATAGACTAAAATAGACCAAGATTCCCTCAGTGGAATATGCATGGCAATAAAAAGTCAATGAAAGCCATGGCTGCCGTGTCCTTTGGCTTGCATGCCCCTAAATGAACACACTCTAAATTGGGAGAGGAAGGAGTCCGACTAGCTCCCAGGCCTCAGCACACTTAACTAAAAAGTGCGCAAATGCACTTCCTGCTTCAGTTTACCCCAATTCTAGTCACATTAAACAGAAGTCCTACCAGAATTAATGACACCGGCGCGTTTGTAGGAAGCTTCATGTCCGGTTGCTATACACAGCCGTTACAAGAACTGCGCTAAGCTCCTACTGCAATATTAGCAATGGATTTGGCAAGTGTGAATACTCCAACTAACAAGATGCCAAAATCCACAGAATGTCTGGAAACAGACTTCAAAGATTTGTGCCCTTAATTTATTGAGAACGTTACATTTCAATGGGAGAGTTCAGACGTAGACTAGGACTATCTCCAAGAAGCAGAGTGATTCTATTAGTGCTTCTGCAACTTGGGTTTAACAACCCATCTTAAATAGTAGGTAAAAAGAACGCAACGTCTGTATAGTAATTTACAAGGCTGCACCGGCATTGCTGTTGTTCAGACTGTGCATGTCCTCAAGCTGGAAGGCAGAAAACAGCACAGCCAGTTTCCTTCTAACATCTGAGGTTTATGGCGTGCACTGAACACACATCTCACGGGGCTGTCTAATCTTTTTGCCTTGATGGTAAAAATCTCCATACCTTGTTTAGTGAATGAACCAAAATATTTTTTGCTCCAATGTCTCGCAAGTCTCTTTCTGCATCATATTTCAGATCATTTGAAACACTAAACCTAGAAGACAAAACGATACATCTATGAAGATATGGTAAAGACTTTGCTTGTAAGATTTTATGATGATCATGTCTGACACTCTCCTACTTACCATACTGCCCTCTTTCTACCCAAGAGGTAGTTTTCATATATGATTCCAGCTATGGTCCTTCCTTTCCCTACGCCAGCACCATCACCTATCAAGAAGCCAGCCCTGTCTCCATTAGGCAGGAATGTTTCATGTTGCTGTAACAGAGTTAGACAGGATTTGACAAGTTTGGTATAGGATGTATCACCCACTACCCCCACACTCTTAACGAAAAAAGGCCCAAGAGGTTTAGTTACCAAGTAAACCTTTGTTTTCAATAAAGCATTTAAGTAAATCTTGACCTGCAACATACCTGGGCTGCATATGTGATAGCTTCCAGTTGCAATGCTGACAACCAGCCACTGTCAATACTCTCTTCAGGAATTGAGGACTTATACCAAACTTCTGGAGGGGTAACACTGGAAAGTGAGCTGGTTTCTACCACTGGATCAGGATGGCGTAGACCAATTTTTACTGTTTAGGAGAGAAATGTGGGTTATGCCATTAAGATTCTATGCCATATCCTAGTACAGGTTATTTCACCGACTGACAAAACCTGTAATGTCTCCCAAAGCAAGTGCAAGAGAACTATAATTAAAGACAGTTAAAATTCCCTACTTGAGCAATCAATTTAATTTCCTCTTGTTATGAAAAGCAATTTTTAAAACCCACACTACAGACATGCAAGCCTCACTTCAGCAAAAAGCACAACAGCAGCCAAGCCAATAAGCTTGTCCAGAAGTTCCAAAAATCACTCCACTGCAGCACCAATGTTAAAATTGACAGAACTATCTAGGTGGCGGCAGCAGCAGCTTGAGATCCACATTTGTAGTGCCGAAACGGAATATCCACCTGCCACCCTCTTCTCTGCTTACTAAGAATATACATAGATAATTCCTGATAATTCCCTAACTGCATCCCTAGACAAAAGAATTTCTGCCTATGGAGCATGCTTTCCTCTTCCTTCCCTCTAGCCCCAAATCCCTACCCCCTCCCTGGCCACAAAACACTGCTCTTGGGGGACAAAGAACCCACAAGAACATTTCATGGGGCAGCAGCAGGATGAGGAGGCAAAAAAGGCATGCTCTGTGAGAAGAAATCCTTCTCTCCATAGAAACTCTTGGCATCTATGTAACAATTAAAGAAACACACATACATTTTATTGGCATGTATTCTGCATATGTCTCTGCATGGCCCATTTCTTCTTCATCTTCCTCTTCAGGTTCGTCATCTTCTTTTGTTACTGGCACTTTCTGCAGCATATATCAGTATTTGTGAAAATGTGTATATTGAATCAAATGTTCAGATTAACCATGCAAACAGTATAGGTATGTAGTGTAATAAATACAGCATCTTGCGTGAGCCAGAATTACAATGAAAGGAAGTCCTCTTAAACACTCTCCCACCCATGCACATATGTCACTCTCTTAAGACACTCCTTCACAAAGTCACGTGACTAAACGTATGCATCTTTTGTCCAAAAGGCTCAGATACAGTCTTGCAGTCTAGTTGCTGCAGTTAAACATTAAGCACCCATAAAAATGTATCTGTCTGAACCAGGATGACAAGCGCATGAAAGGACCTCCACTTGTCTTCTAGAACTGGAAGATCAGGAAGCAAATGCACACGTACCATTTAGTACTAATCAATATTCCGTTACATAATGGCAGAAAGATGCACCTACCGACGTAGGAGAAAAGCTCCTCATTTTTAGATCATTTATCCATATTCTTGCTACTTCTTTCGTTGGGGCCTCCTTTTTCACAGCTCCATTGCTGAGATCAGCTGCAAGAAGAATTCCATGTTAATAACATCTGCCAAACAAAGCTTTCCCTAGTTTGCAGTTAAATCTCTGCATCGGTGGAGCTGAAGGCTGAGTTTTACACATCTAGCCCAGGACTTCTCATCACTCCTTTACAAAGATGCCAAAGCTGTCAGGAAGTTTTATCATGGCCACATTAAACGACTTCTTGACCAGTACACCAAGGCTTACTGTTTCAGAAGTTACCCTTCACCAGAGTTACACACAAGTCACCTTAAATTCATCATATATGTGTTAAGGACAGGAAACCACAATCCCAGTTTTAGCAGCAGAAGTAATCTTACCTGGTTTGGTGGTGTTTACCACCTTTGGAGACACTACAATTATTTCTGTAAGAAAGTCAACATTTGGGGTCTCAATTGTTTTAATCGTCTTCAGGTTAATACAAAATGTACTGCTCTCCCCCTCCCCACAACAATAGGACTGAACATTAATAATGGACCTGGTACCTGAACACATGTGACTTGCATTCCAAGGCTCGTGAGAATTAAATGAATGCCTGGCCTATACCACCCAGGGACTGGGCCACAAAGATGAAATGTAGTCTGACAGAGCTCACTAAAGTAAAATAATGCCTATGGAGGGTTTATAACACTGACACTGAAAAGCAACATGTCCTAGACAATTTGTTTGGGAAGACACTTTCTATATGGATTTCGTGACAGCAGATGGCCATTAATGTTAATCATAGATAGCCATTCCCTGTATAAATTAAGTTCTCAAGGGACTGTAACCTATCAAATTTGTGTTCATATGACATTCAGGTGGACAGTAATGTTGGTCTGCAGCAGATTCGAGTCCCGTAGTACCCTAAAGACCAACAAGGAGTTTTGAGAACCAAGAATGGCCCCTTAGTATCTGACCATTCTGAAAAATTGTGTGCTTTGCACATTTAGAAGTCTCCCTCACTCCAAACAGCATTTAAAATAAATAAAATAGTTTCAGGTGGATAGCCATGTTCATCTATAGCAGATGAGCAAGGTCCAGGTCCAGTGGTGCCTTAAAGACCAACAAAGAGTCTCCAGGGTATACACTTTCGAGAACCAGCTCCCTTGGTATCCCCAACTTTGTTGGTTTTTAAGGCGCCAGTAGACTCAAACCTTGCTCATTAACAAAATGGATGCACGCATTATGCAGATGCAATTCTGTAAAAGTCTCCGTCCCGCCCGAAGAAACTGATCAGCGCATCCCTATCAGCTTTGCAAGCAACTTACTTGCAGCCGTTGCAACTGGCTGAGCAATGTTTGGAGGCGGCTTCAGCTTCATCAATTCATTAAGACTATTATTTTTTAGTAGATCTTTCAGTTGGATCTGGTCCTTGGAGGTTGCAGTAGTCAGAGCATTCCGTACTGTTGGTGCAGCAACTGACGGCCGGGTGGTGGTGCTACTCTGTATAATCTTGGCTACGGTGATCGTCTGCCTAGTAGTGGTGACGGGTGTGGTCTTTGTCATTACTATTGTCGTCCCCAAAGTTGGGAGCTGGTTTATCTGATTTAATACAAAGGTGGTGGTAGACGGTGGTTGCTGTACCAACAGAAAACACAGTGCTTATTGTTTGCAGAGAAATCACATACAGTACTTGTTTTCAGTATACAATAGTTTCCTTTGAACATTTGGGAATTTACAAATCTTTGGTGAATTTTACAAAGATAGATGAATTGTTTGTGAACTTCCCTTCAAAACTTCCTCCTTTAATCTGTTAATTTAGGATATGATTTCCCTAAGTAGGTTTTTTTAGAAAAAGAAATGAGAACTCTGCTGTATCTATTGTGAAGAAGCACACAGCTGTACAAAATGCAGTGGTGGTGCACCTGGCAACCCAGCACAATTAAAAATGAGGAGCTATTTAGTTTTGGGGTGACTTGGTACAGGCATATGACCTGTATACATTTTCTACAAGCTGACACAAACATCCTGCTGTTCTATTTAATTCCTGCATTTTTATTTTAAGCTATACCTTTCAATTAGCTAATGAAAGTTATGGGTACTAGAACAAGCAAAGGAGACTTGTGGCACCTTAAAAACTAACATGTTTAAGGTACCACAAGACTTCTGTCTGTGCTGCAACAGACTAAAATGGTTACTGAGCTGTTTTAATTTTATTTAATTTTTTAAAAATATTGTATGCCATCTGGGATATTTTAGTAGAAAAAACTGAGGAGGCACAATGAATAATGTTAAGTCTTCAAAATACATTTTAGATCCCACCACATTTCTAACACATGCACATGACTGGCATGTAAAGAAGTGAATAACTAAATCTGCTTTGCCTTGCTGTTTAGCCACATGCCCAGAGACAAAAAATTCCAGAGCAATTCACGAGACTGTGAAAGCCACCCTGAAATATGCAGGTATGTGCAAGTAAGATTCTTGCTAACCTGAGGGAATATCCCCCAAAGTAGATCTAGCACGTGTCTAAAATTGGCATGCTATGTACCTCTCTGCTTAGCCTTGCATTTTAGCACAGGGGAAGAAAACTCCCTGCGCCAGATTGGGCAAACCATCCTGCAGCATACAGGTAGGCTCAAGCAAATGTTGTGCATCTCTGAAGACCAAAAAGACACCTGGGTTTAAAATAGTTTTAAAAGTTACTGCTTCAGAGGCACAGGTCTAATCCATCTGCTTACAATTCAATTTGCTTACCCTGATGTTTAATACAGTTGGAGAAGACGTAGTCTGTGGTTCTGCTTTAACAGCAACTGCTGCTTCATTCTCCAAGCCCAGTTCTAATGCACTAAGTGGTACTGACTAAAACAAAGAAAATGAAGATCAAAGTTACATGGGTGATATATCTTGGAAACAAAGGTTCTGTTAATAACACAAGCTTACTTTCTGATCTTAGACATATTCCAGCAAAGATGCTTTGTACATTCACATGCAATTTCTACACAGAAAAAAATGCACAAAATGTTCCAGCCAAGGAGATTCATGCTTCTACAGGCTTCAGGCCAAATTAATGAAGTATACGCTAATAGCTAACTCTGTGACCTCAAGCAAAATATGGATAATAACAGGTGGGTGTGTGCAGATTTCAGGCCAAAATGAATGACCACAAAGTCACCCATTTTATATCACAAAGTTCTTAGATTTTTCCATTAACGGTAGTAATAGCACAGGCAAAAAGGCAAAAAATTACACATTTTTACAAGAGAAAATTGCCAGGAATATTATACCAAAATAATCCCTCTTGTGTTTTAAGCGTAAGAGTAGTACATAACTGGAAAGGGGCTGTTTCCTAGAGCCTGCCACACCACCAAATCTTTCCTCCCTGGAATTGGATACAAGGATGATGTATGACAGGATCTGACATTTGTGATCAAATCAGAATCAACCTCAACTCTATAGCAGCCATGTAGTTTTGAGGAACAAGGTACCACCTGGTGGCAATATGCGTTTGCATTAAGCAGTTGTTAAAATACTCAACTTTGCTTTGCTTAAGCGATCAACCAACAGTTTCAGAGATGAAAAGAAAGGCTACCCAATGTTATGACAGTTTAGCAAAAACTTATGATTTTTCAACCTGCTGAACAGCTGGAGTTGCAAGACCCACATCTGTAGAATCGATGTCAAACAGATCATTTGGACTGATTCCACTCTCACTCAAAGCAGCAAGCAACAGATCCTGTCCTGGTTCCACCATTTCTGAAACAAAGCAAGTTACAGACAAGACGTGTGAGACACTGGTTACAACCGCTTCTACTGAAAGACACTCAAAAGTTAACACTTCTCTTAATTGCCCTTTTTTCATAAATGTTACTGCAAGGAGTATTGATGGAAGACTTCATGACAGCTTTTCCTCTAACACTGGGAAAATACAGAGTATTATGCATAAAATACCCTCTGCATGGAGTATGACGGACGAAAAGTTCTAATCCATGACATTATGGGAAGAGCTGCACTCCCTGTTTGGTAAAAACCGTCAGTGTAAGTCACCCTTCTATCCAAGTACCAGCTCTGAAAAAACTGTCACTGGGATGTCCTTCAAACTTAATGTGTTTAAAAATCAGGGTATGAGATACCCAGGTGGGGGTAAACAGTATCTGACAGCCATCTACAGTCAGAATCCCTGCACATTCCTTCTCAGCACTCCAGCAATAGGTAACTTCCTTAGGCAGTGAAGCAGACCAGCATCTCCCTAATACATACTGTTTTTAAAACCTACCTTCATTTATACCCTGCCTTTCTCTGCACTGGGGACTCCAAAGTGGCTTACCTCATGCTCCTCCTCTCCATTTTTTCCTCACAATAAACCCTGTGAGGTAGGTTAGGCCGGGGGGGGGGGGGGGTTGTGACTGTCCAAGGTCACCCAGCAAGCTTCCATGGCAGAGTGGAAGAACTGGATGTGGCTCATCCATCAATCTAGCCAGTACACCACACTACACTCTATGGTAGCCGGCTGCCTGTGCTTTGGAGGAGCCTTCCCATTAGTCTTCTGAAGAGGGGAGATTGTGGCATATAGCCTGGTTACTGGAACCTCCTGCTCTTATCCAGGAGTGCTACAGTCTTCTGCTCTCTGTGCCACAAGTAGCACCAATGCCAGGCTGACCACTACACACACATACGCTTGATAGATTTCTAAAATTGCTGCAGACTGCTTAAAATTCACTACTAGTGCTTTACTGCTTCTTTAATTTACTGTTACAAAAGTCATGGGATTGCTATGCTTTACTGCAAACCCCACTGAATGTGTAAAATGTTAACTATGTAGGATGTGGCACAGGTGCTCTGATCTTGCTGATGACCGTCGCTAGCAAGATCAGAGAACCAACACTACATTCTATATACCTGCTACAGGCTGACCACATTCAATGCCATCTAGATGATGCTTGATGCCAGTTGCTCTTGTTTACTACACTAACTGCATCTGAATACCCCAACGGTTTGCTGCTAGTAGTCATGTAAAGATCATTAAACAGAAACCCCCAAGTAGGTGGTACATGTCTTTTCTGAAAACGTATTTCTTTGAGCTAATGAGACAACACTACCATGGGCAGAGTTTCCAAGCAGCAACACTGAAACATCCTATGAGTTTCAAAGGAACTTAACTGGGCTCCATGGTATTGGGTGCATGCAGAGCCCAGGTAAGGGCCCCAGAATCCCTCCATTTTTTTCAAGACATGCACATTCCAACTGAAAGCCAAGTTCAGGATGCTCTAACCTATCTACAGATCAGTTAAAAACATTCCTCAAAGGTACAGAAAAGTAATTCATTATGGGAGATAAGAATGTTACAATGGAGCAAAGCGTTTTTAATAGCTATATTTGGCAACTGTTAATGTTACATATCTAGCAAACTACATTTCAAAAAATTAGACAGTTTTCTCAACTGTTCACATTGGTTTAATCTAACACACGTGCAACCTCTTTATAAAACACAACTAGACTGAAAGTAGAACAGAAGTATTAAGGTGGTGCTTATATGATTCACCATCAACCTAACATTCATTTCTCACAGCCAGAGGAAAACATTTCTATTTACCAAAGGTGAGTTTGATCAGCATTTGCACACTAATTACTATTTCAATATGCAACCTACATTCACAGTACAGCAAGACACAGGTTAAGGATACACCACATACCCAATAAAATCACGATGTTTAAAGAATACCTTTTAAAAATTACATTGGTTATATTTAATAAGAATTTTAAGTTGAAATAGGTATTTTACCTATTTCAGGCAAAATTTGGTTGGTGGGGGTTCAGGAGAAACAAATTATCAAATCTCACAAAATAAAAGGTATGATTCTTTAAAATCTGTAACAAAAATTCTGGAGACATAGAGCTACGCCTATAAACATCCAACAAATCCCCTAGCAAACTGTTCACCAAGTGCACAATGATTTAAGACTATGCCTTGTCTTGCAGAGATTTATCCTGACAACCTTAAAACACTTTAATTCATAGCAGTAGTAAGTTACGAGAGGGATAATCAAATCTTAGCCTTCTTTGTAAACACGTGTGCAGGACATAAACTTCCGGGTTGGGTTAGAAGTGACTACGTAATCATCTCAGGCATTCTGTACTTACTCTCAACTCATCAGATACAAAAAATCCCTTTAAAACAGTAGGCAGGAGACTAACAAAGCACATAAGAACTAATAGGTCATACAAAGATTCTGGTTTCAGGGTTGTTTAAAACAGATACTTTATACTTTACAATAGAAGAACCAAGATTGCTTGCCAAAAAGATAAGGAAAAAATGGCTGGAAACATTAAGGGACAAAAGGCATTTCTGCTTAGTCAGCCAGGAGGAATAAACTGCAGCTTTCCCACCCTCCTCCCCTTATGTTTTAGGGGCTGCTGATTACCCTCAGTGTTCACCCACCCAACAAGACAGCCACAAAGCTTTCGGCAACCTTTGACAAACAGCTCTGCTAGCTCAAGCTTGCAATGTATTTCACATGCAGAAAGAAGAGCGTAACTGCCAGCTCATTGAAGTATCTCCATACGCAAGCATGCTACCACCGCTGGCAAGCCGCAGTGAAGTTTTCTGTGATCCTTCGTTGCTGAGGCACCGTGTGCAGAACACATCACACCAGCCCACAAACTGAACTCCGCAACAAAAGCAGTCTCTAGGCTGCCATCCCACAGCATGTTTACTTGGGAAACCCACTCATACCAGTGGGATTTACTCTTGCACAAACACACTTGGCAGCAGGTTTTAAGCATGGTCAGCCAATGGATTGTTCCAAGGGCACAAAAACGGAAAGACCTCTCCCACCTGATACTGACATTTAGATCGTTCTGAAAGCATACAAGGACCTTAAAAAGAAACTATTGCTGCAAAGCACCATATGCGCTAATGATGCTACATAAGCAAGCAGAGGCAGGCCATTTACACACTCTGCCACCACCCACTCGCTGCCTGCGTGGGGAATGGGATGCTAAGCAGGTATGGTCCAGTTAAGTTAAACATAGATCCTATCCTACGGATAAGGGGGTACAAAGAGCAACCCCTAAAGCTTCAATACTATGACACAGAACTGTGGGACAGATCGCACAGAAGATAAAAACCCATGGGTGGGAAATCCTCAGTACAGATAGGAAATGGGGGAAGTGGGAAGAGAAGTCAGGCGATATCCCACCCCCTAGGCGACTCACGAGGCAGAAACAGACCCCGCGCTTGGAGCAGGAGGAAGGTCCGGAAGCACAATACCTTCCCACACGTGTTTTACAACCAACACACCAAGCGGCGGCCTGAATGGAAAGACAGGCGTGGGGAGGGGGGTGGAGGGAAGAACGAGCCCCCCGGCCCTTCGCCCTCGCTCCGTCCCTCGCCAAGAAAAGGGAAATGATACCCCCCCCCCACACACACATATATATATGTATATATAAGGCAAGGCCTTCGCTCGGGGAGAGGTGCCCCGCTGCACTAGGCGAGGCTTACTTCAGCGTCCAGGGATGCGGCTGAGAGGCACCCCCGCCCCGAGAAAGAGTGGCGGCACAAGGCGAGCGCTCTGCCCCCTTCCTTGCGAGAGCGCAGGAGGCGCCGGGGGAGAGCCGCTCCGCTGAGGGGTCGGGAGAAGGGGCTCTCACGGAGGCGCCGGAGAGGGCTCGAGGTTCCCCGCACTCCGCCGCCCGCCAATCCAGCCGGGGAAGGAAAACGAAAGCTGCCTCACTCCCCCTCCCGCACTTCGTGAGGAGAATTTTTGTCTCCGCGGGGGACAGCGGGGTCTAACAGAACGGCGGTTGCCGGGCTGACTCACTCTGGCCGTCCCCCGGGCGCCCGCGACGCCGCTCGCCCTCCGCCGTCTCTCCCGCCGCTGCCGCTCCGTCCGCCGCTTTCTAACTCGCCGCCGCCATCTTTGCTCTCCCTCCCTCCCCTCTCGCGAGGGGAGGGGGAGGGGAGCTGGCGGCGGGCGACGCCGCGCCACGTGACCTCGGCGCCTCCGCCCTCCTCTGGCCGGGCGGCGCGCCCTCCTCCGCTGCGCACCACGTGACCGTCCAACGACCTGCAATTTCCACCCACCGAAGGGACGAGAGCGGCGTACGAGATCGCACGCATGCGCGCTCGGTCTCCCTGGCCTCTCTTCCTCGACCGCCGCCCGCCATAGGTTCCAATCTCGTCACGTGTTCGAAAACCTCCAGCGGATCGTTCGTCCGCCTCGCTGATCACGTGGCGTTCTGCTTCTTCCGGGCCTTGCTTACCTCAGACGAATCCAGAGGGGAGGGGGGAGCAAGAAAAGGCGACGGTGGAAAAAAAATGGAGACGACGATTCTCCAACGCCCGGCGAGGCACTGAGAGGATTCCGTCGCTCGATCAGGACCAGCTGGAATAACCCCATAACTGCTGCCTTAGGCTCCGACGCAGACATAGGCCCGGTTTTCCCGTTGGGAGGGGCAAAGAGAGGAGGCCGAGGAGACGACCGTTGGGAGTCACGTGATCCGACAATCTAAAATGGCGGCGCGCTACGTCGCAACGCAAGGAGGCTGTCCGTACGTACACTCTTCGTAAAAAGTGCATGATGGGAGAGAGGGGCCTGCTGAAAGAAGCCATGATGAAGAGGTCAATCGCGCTGCGCATGCGCAGACGCGGTTCCCTTTCTACGCGTAGAGCCTCCGCAGCAACTTAAACCACTCTTCGTGCTGCTTTATAAGCGTGTGTTAACGAGCATGCTCAGTGTTACAAAGGGAATATCCGACCCTTGCGCTCGATTTGACTTGGAATCGGATTTCCTTACTCGCCCCTGGAGCACAACATCGCCTCCCAGTGCGGTTCTTGTTATGTTCACATGTACATTTCCTTTGATTAAAGGATGCGGCTCTTTTGTTGTGTTGCCTTGTTTATCTTTATTTATTTACACTGTTTATAGATCCAGAGGAGTTAGCCGTGTTTGTAGTAGCAAAATCAAAAAGTCCAGTAGCACCTTTAAGACTAACCAATTTTATTGTAGCATAAGCTTTCGAGAATCAAGTTCTCTTCATCAGATGCATGATCCGAACATGCATCTGATGAAGAGAACTTGATTCTCGAAAGCTTATGCTACAATAAAATTGGTTAGTCTTAAAGGTGCTACTGGACACTGTTTATAGTCTCCCTTTCTCACTAAGACTCAAGGCAGGTAACACTGTGTGGGTCAGTACAGAAAAGTTCAATACAGGTGTAATAGGGTATTATACATGCAAATTTGCAAAGATTTAAAACCAGCAGGAATTTGATATAGAGTTGAAGAAATGCTGAAATAGAGCAAAAGCCATTCTAAGACTGACATAGTAAACAACATAGAATCTGCCCAGTAATATCATACTTACAACAATAGCAATAAGTAGTGGTATCCCTTTACTGATGCATCTCTTTAAGACAGCCTCCTCATTGCAGCTTCCTACCCCATGACGTTTATTTCAAATTGACATTAATTTGTTGCTTTGGGTTGTCTGTTGTGACAAATGTCAAATGTAAATACCGTAATAAATTAAAATCGTTCTAGTGAGAAAATATACATGCTGGGGACACAATGCTATTGAAGTTACACAGTATAATCGCAATGAGTTATACTGTAACCTCTCAAAAAGTTTCTTGCAAACAAAAGGAGAAGAATTGGGTAATACTTTCTCAAGGTTAGCCTTTGTGTTTTGCAGCCAAAAAATTACTTCTGCCAATGTAATCAGCTAGCAAAGAAGCCAGCAAAAAAGAGGAGAAAAAAGCATTAGTAGCTATTTCTGGCCAAATCCAGAGATCTCTCAGAGGGACCACCATTAAACAATCAAAAAGGCTGTGAGATAATGTTTCAATCATGCTGGATCCATGTATACATAAATATAATTCTCTACAGAATTCTTGGCCTCTGTAAACTGCCAAGGGCCCAAAACTTAGAGGTAATTGCTTATCCCAACATAAAGATTAAGGAAATTGACTCTACATGTTGAATTTCTGCCTGTCATGTTGCTGTTAAAAATTACACATGCATATTTCTGTGCCATTCAAATAAGTTGGCAAGAGGATAATAAAATTAACAATAACTGCATCTATATACAGAAAGAGTCCACTAGCACCTTTAAGACTAACCAACTTTATTGTAGCATAAGCTTTCGAGAATCACAGTTCTCTTCGTCAGATGCATGGAGGGCAAGAAGAAACTGGTCAGATATACAGGTGGAGAGGGGAGGGCGGAGTACATGCAAACAGAAGCTTCTGATATGGAGATCAGTTTGCTTCTGTTAAGGAAGTCAATTACTTCTGATAATGAGATAACCATTCATAGTCTCTATTCAATCCCTCTATTCAAGCTGCATCTGATGAAGAGAACTGTGATTCTAGAAATCTTATGCTACAATAAAGTTGGTTAGTCTTAAAGGTGCTACTGGACTCTTTTTGATTTTGCAACTACAGACTAACACGGGTAACTCCTCTGCATCTATATACCACTCTTCTATACAGGTAAGTGCCTCACCAGAACTGTAAACAAGTTAGTATTATTATCCCCACAATACAGCTGGGGCTGAAAGGAGTGGCTTCCCCAAGGTCACCTACTAAGCTCATAGCAGTAGTGGGATTCAAACCAGCAGAGTGCTGATTCACAACCCAACCATTGGATCTAGAATAACTTCTTCATTTTCTTAGCTAGAGCTTCCCTCCTCTTTGCCAATATGAATGAGAGATTCGAAATGCTATTTCAAGATAAGAAACAGGAGCATCCCAGATTAGTGCTTTCTTATATCAGGATCATACCTGAAATTTCAGCCCCAGAGTTTTTTTTCTCTCTCTCTCTCTCTCTCTCATACACACGCGCGCGCGAGCGCGCCTACGCCTTAAAAGCAAAACTCCCTGCGAACAGAAAAATGCCAGCAGAATGATTCAACCTCTTCTTTTTGCTTGAAGTGCTGATTGTCCCTTTGCAGGAAGTTTTTAATACAACGGAGTATTCTAAAATGCGATTCCCCCCTGCAGTCTCAAATGATTCCATCCATTCGTCATCTCACTTCCCCGCACGTGTGAACCGAGACCTGGGAAACTATTAGCAGCGTGGTCCGCCTCGTACACACGTGGTGCAGGCTGGGAGAGAGAAGAGTCCTCTCCTCCAATCAGCTTTCGCCGGTCCTCCCCACAGACCAATGAGCGGTCAGCGAACGCTTATTTTAAACACTCCTTCTGGGGAAGGTGCGCTAAGCTTCAAATGGAAAGAGTTGGGGGAGGGACGGTTTGGATACTCACCAATCAGAGGCCGGAAAGTTATGAATAGCAGCCAGACTACCCAATCAGGTATCCCGAAGAACTCAGTTGTATCTTTTTGGAAGCAGTTGGTTGCTCCCTGGAGGTGGGGAAAGGTTTTTGGGGGGGTTGTGAATTGTCAAACGGGGAGATCCCTTTGCTTCCTAAGTAGCTGGGTTTTAACGTGGAGGAATTTGCTTTACGGGATCATGGCTAAAGGTAATTTCATTTTCTTCTTGGCTGGAGGATTCTCCCAGGGGAAGGGGCTGGAAGAAGCTGGGGGAGAGGAAGGGAGAGGAGACGGGGGTGCTGTCGGGATGGACTTGTGCATTGTATGGGGAATTGGGTAGCACTGGGGGTTGCCTGAGAAGGTGCGGTGGGAAGGGGGGGCTGGAGGGGAGAGGGGAGGTGGCTTTGAAAAGGTACCCCAAGAACCGATTTTGTGGCATAAGGCTTTCAAAGAAGAGGTGCAATCTTAGTGGGCTCCATCCACTATTCATTAAAGTGTGAAAACTGGATTCCTCCCCCATGTCAGCAAATAAAGGGGGGGGGCTCATCTTACATTTGCATACAAGTTACAGTTATGTTCAGATCAAGATGGGTAGCTCTGTTAGTCTGTCTGTAGCAATGGAAAAGAGCAAGTAGCACCTATAAAAGGAACAAAATTTGTGGTTGGGTATGAGCTTTCATGAGTCACACCTGTATCTGAAGAAGTGAGCTGTGTGACTCGCAAAAGCTCATACCCTACCACAAATGTTAGTCTTATAGTTGCTACTGGACTCCTGCTCTTTTCTACTGCTACAGTTATGTCCAGTAATAATAGGGGGGATGTGTATAATATGCAGGGTCGTTTTCCTTTTGAGTAAATATGGCAGAAGTCTGGGCTGGGAACACATGTAAGGGGGTGCAGCAGTGAGATCCCTTGTTGTGGAGGGATTAGAGTGTCAGCCAAGGATCCGGGAGATCCAAGTTTGAATCCCCATCCTGCCATGGAAGATGGCTGCGCGGGTTTGGTTCAGTCTCTCTTTCAACTTGGCCTACTTCACAGGGTTGGTGAGACGTAAACGAGGATGGGAGAATCACAAACACTGCTCTGAGCTTCAGGGAGGAAAGGTGGGATAAAATAAAACTGATGGTTTCTGTTACCCGACTTTTAAAAAGTTGGTTAATTCTATGGCTTTTAATTGGAGCAATCTGCGCAAGCCTGTATACAAATAAATGTTCTGAAGTGCGTGCCACTGGACTGCAACCTAATAATATTCTCACATCTCCCTGGCAGCAGACACATCTCAGAAGAAGCATTCCTCCCTGGGTGTAAAAGGTTAGGAATGCCTCTCCTAAGATGATGTTCGGCTCTAAAACTAGTAGGCATTATATTAAAAAATGGCACTTTTATTTGGAAGAGTAGATTTGTTTTAAAAATCTAGAGTTTTAGTCAGTCATTGTAGTTGCACTTAGCTTTGGAATAGTGCGGTGTAAATCTTATAAAATAAACACAGCTTTTAAAAATCTACTTCCTGATGAATCACCTGATGGAGCACCTTTTAAGTTTTTAATTGATTTGCTGAGAAAAGCTAAAATGCCATGTAAAATTGTCAAACAGGAGATCTCTTTGCTTCCTAAGTAGCTAGGTTTTAACATGGTGGAATTTGCTTTACACTTCCAAAATGTATGTGAGAGAGAGGGTATCTTCATATATTCAGGAAGAATATGGGAAGGGGGAGAGCAGTCAGTGATGGGAGGGGAGGGTTGATTTGCATTGAGAAGTAGCATTTAGGGTTGGGGCATGCGGCTGATATTGGGAAGTGTTCACAGGGTCTGTGGAGGTCTGTCTATTATGTTAAACCCACCCTCTCTCTGTGGAGCACTGGGATGTATACCTAGATTGTAGCACAGTGGTTAAGTGGTTCGGCTGCGGATCAGCACTCTACTGGTTTGAATCCCACTGCTGCCATGAGCTCAGTAGGTGGCCTTGGGTCAGCCACTCCTCTCAGCCCCAACTCCCCAGCTGTATTGTGGGAATAATAATGACTTGTTCACTGCTCTGAGTGGGGCACTTATCTACCTAGAAGAGTGGCATATAATAATAACTGGGCTTATATACCATTCTTCTAGATAGATTAGTGCCTCACCCGAGCGGTGAACAAGTTAAGTGTTATTATTATCCCCACAATACAGCTGGGGAGCTGGGGCTGAGAGGAGTTGCTGACCCAAGGCCACCTACTGAGCTTATAGTAGTGCAGTTATTGTTGTTGTTCTGCTTTTCAAACAACAGGCCTGTGAAATACATGAGGCTGAGAGTAAGAGGGACTGACACAAAGGCATCTGAGAAGTGGGGGGATTTGAACCCAGCTCCTAGTTTGACATACTAACCACTACAAGTCCTTGTATGTGAGAGGTGTGTGTGGAGCATGGACTATGTGGAGAATCCCAGAGCTACTTGGAAGGGCATATGGGAGTAGAAAGAATCACCTGTGCTACAAAGAGCAATATGACAGGTTATGCTTTCCCAATGGGTATGTCTCCATATTGGAAAAACTGCCTTGAACCTTTAAAAAATATACATGTGCTGTGTCATAAGAAGGTGTAAATGTTAGGTTTGAAGAGGAGTAACTATGGAGTTCTTAATGGGAAGGCACACACAGGGGGGGGGAAGATATAGAAAGATGAGAGAATTTCACGTCTGAGAGGCTGTAGTTCCTCTAAGCATTACCGGACGGCCTTTTCCTCATGACCTGGCAAAAGCAACTTGACACAGACTTTCACGCAGAAGGTCCCGGGTTCAGTCCCCAACATCTCCAGTTAAAAGGACAGGCCAGAGGTGAAATGACAGATCTCCGGCTGAGACCCTGGAGCTGCTGCCAGTCGGAACAGACAATGATGGGCTGACTCCGTACAAGGCAGGTTCATGTGTTCAGGTGACACCCCAACTCCTGTATTGTCGAAGGCTTTCACAGCCGGAGAACGATGGTTGTTGTGGGTTTTCCGGGCTGTATTGCTGTGGTCTTGGCTGCCAAGACCACGGCAATACAGCCCGGAAAACCCACAACAACCACCCCAACTCCTGTTGAAAAAATAGGAGATGGGAAGTTCTGGAGTTTCGCTAGGAATGTAGAGTAAGGAGAGGAAATTTCTATAGAGGAAGGAAATTGACAGAGCACCTGGACAGATGCTGGCCCTCCGTTCTTGGAAGCTCCTTTCTTCCTATTAATCCCTACTGGGATGGGGGGCAGCGGTATTCTTTGTATAGCTGCTCAGCGATAAAGGAAATGTTTCTTCTCAGAAAGGCTTCTCCCACCAGGTCTTGTATGATCCACAAAGCCCTAGCACTGAAGAGCCAGGGTGCACAGCAGGGTCGGGCTAGGCCTAGAGTTGCTAACTCCAGGTTGGACATTTCCTGGAGATTTGGGGTAGAGCCTAGGGAGCACAGGGGGAGGTGAGGGACATCGGCAGGGCAGGATAGCATAATGCTCACCCTTCAAATTATTGTTCATTATTTGTGTCATTTATAGTCCACCTTTCTCGCTGAGGCGGATTACCCAATGTGCGATTAGTATAGTCAGTATCAAGGGCATTTCCATAAACGATGCCATAGCGTAAATAGATACAAGTTCAGAAAGACGTAGCTTTAGCAGGAATCCAATACGACATAGTGGTGAAGTCTACGGTTCCTAACTCACTAGTGGATCATCTGAGACCCCCTCCCTACAGTTCAGCCCTCCTATCTGAGTAAAAACCCTTTTTGAGTAATTCGGTTTTGCATCCTTTGAGGACAGCCAGGAGAGTGGGGGCTCTTCTCCTCAGGCAGGCCGTTCCACAGGGTAGGGGCCACAACAGAGCACAGGTAGCACATAGGGGCAGGTATTTAAAGTACGTGGGTAGTAGGTAAAGCAACAAAGTGGTGAAGTCCGTGGTCCTTAAGCTCCGGCTGAACTGAGCTCTGTGCTCTGGAGATCAGTTGTAATTCCAGGAGATCTCCAGGCTCCATCTGGAGGTTGGCAACCTTAGAGCGCCGGATTTCAATGTTTCCTTTGCCGTGGAGATAGTCCCAGTGGGTAGCCCTGCTGGACTGCAATAGAAGAGCAAGATTCGGGTCCAGTGATCCAGTTGGTCTGTCCAGCGCTCCTGACTGATTGGACTTATATTCCGCCCTCCCCGTGAATGGGCCCAGGGCGGATAACCACAGTATTTAAAGCCCGCCATAAAAGCCTAAATAACCGGCGGCTCCCTTCGGTCCTGGCCCCCCTCTTGCTCCTTCTAGCTCCCCGGGCGACTGGGGGCCATCCCTTCTCTCGCTCCGCCCCCCCTGCCCCCCAGGCTTGCCGTGGCGAGGGGCGACCCTGGCCCTCTGCCCCGATCTCCTCGCAGGAACCGGGGGATGGAGAGGCGCCGCGAGCCGAGGGGCGGGCGGCTGGGCTGGGCTGCGGCCAGGCGGCTTTTCCGGGGCCGGCGCCCGCCTTCTCCTCTAGAGGGCAGCGGCCGCCTTCTCCGGGGGATCGCCGCCCGGCTCAGCTCCGCCCTCCTGGCGGCCGGGAAGGGGCCGGGTGGCTGGCTTGGCCGCGGCGGCCCGAGCCCTGGAAGCGCTATGGCGCCGGGGACCGCAGCAGCGCCTGGGGCTGCCCCGGCGGTGGCGGCGGCCGGGGCATGAATCGGGGCCGCGCTGGAGGCCGCCGCCGCGCTCTGACCGCCGCGCTCCCTTGGCTCCCGCAGGCAGGAGGCACAAGATGTCCAAGCCCAAGGAAGGCAGAGGCGACGGCCAGGCGGAAGCGGCCGCCGCCGAGAGCAACGAGAAGCGGCCCGCGGGCCGGCCCAGGATGAACGGGGTAAGCTGCAGCGCCGCCCCTCCCTCCCTCCCTCGTACCCTCGATGGGAAGCCGCCAGCTGCCCGGCGCCCGCTCCGCTGGCTGCGCGCCGTGCGCCCTGGGCGCAGCGCAACGGAGGCCGCCTGTAGCGCAGCGTGCGCGGCTGTAGCCCTCCGAGGCGGCGGGTGATGGGCGCCTGGCTGGCTGGCGGGGAGTGCCGCCAGGCCCCGGAGCGGTCCCGCCCCGGAGGCTGCAGCTTTCCCTGCTGCATTTCCACTCCTGCCATTCCGGAAAAGGTTGGCGCTTCCCTTTCCGACCCTCTCTCTTCCTCGGGCTTTCCAAAAATCTCGATTTATGGCTAGGGTCGCCAGCCTCCAGGTAGTGGCTGGAGATCTCCCGGAATTACAACTGGTCTCCAGGCCACAGAGATCAGTTCACCTGGAGAAAATGGCCCCTTTTGGGGTGGACTCTATGGAATTATGCCATGCTGAGGTCCTTTCCCTCCCCACACCCCACTTTCTCCAGGTTTCACCCCCCAGATCTCCAGGAATTTCCCAACTTGGAGCTGGCAACCCTGATTTATGGGTGAGGCTAAAGACAAGAAATGTCCACTTCCAGACACATCCACTTCTTTTAAAAAAAAATTAATGGGATGTGAGCTCATTTCTCCCGCGGTTGGACCTGAAATGCTGCAACAACTTTTTTTTTTAATGTGCAGGATTTATTTTAATAAAGACTCTGCTTAATAATGATTGCATCGCAGCTGTTAATTGTGCAGCTGGGTTTTGGACCTCCCTAGCCTGGCTGTCCTGGTTTTTCTGCCCTTTGGGATGTCACTGAATCAGAATGAGCCTGAGATGGCAACCCATAATACTCCTTTCAATGGAATTTGGCTAGAATCTGGTGGCTTGGAGCATGAGTCAAAATAGCAAGCATACATCCCTTTTATTGGACAATGTGCTCTTTAGCCTCAATTGTGTTTTGTGTTCCGTGTAGGGACTCTGAATAAATAAGCTGTGGGTATCCCTATTTTACACATGGGAAATTGTTGGCTGAAAGGAAATGTCCTGGATAAAGCCTCCCAGTGAGGATTTGAACCCATGCCTCTGTGCTCCAGGCCTGGTGCTAGATCCATTGTGTAGTGCCAAGTCTTAAAATCTCCATGCTTTTTGCCATCTGACTCCCCCCCACCCCCGTCTGTTTATTTGCTCTCACAATAACAAGGATTATCCCTTTCCATTGGGATTGGATTGCTGACCCCTTTTATTACACTGGGTGTGGAGTGGAAAGTTTTCCTGTCGCTTGCTTTGACCCAAGAATCTGAATTCAGCCCTGCTGTGGTAGGGTAATATTTTGGCCTTTAAAAAAGTAGTTCCTCCTTTTAAGTCATTGCCTATTCAGAGCGCAACAGTTTACAGCAACATCCAGGTTGGCTCCGTACAGTAGACCCGATTCTCTAGGGGTTTGCAGCTTTGAAGGTCTTGATCCAATAATCTCCTAGTAATTTCATGATAAATACCCAGATGGTTTATCTAAATCATAAATGGCTTGTTTATCCAAATGTTTGAGCCATTTTTTTCTTTTAGAATTCGTAACTTTTGCACCTTTAATAATATTCATTATTTTTTTATTCCTTAACCAAAAAGCACCCCAAATGAGAATACATGCTGAGTCAATTCTACCCATGAAATCCATGGGTCTTGGAAATGACCGCTTGATGTTGCTGACATTTTCTTGACCATTGGCAATCCTGTGTGGTGTGCTAGAATGTTGGGCCAGGATCTGGGAGACCCAGGTTCGAATCCTCACTCTGCCATGGAAGCCTGCTGGGGGACCTTGGGTCAGTCAGCATGCACTCAGCCTAACCTACCTCACAGGGTTGCTGTGAGGAAGAAATGGAGGAGGGGAGAATGATGTGAACTGCTTGGGGTCCCCATTGAGAAAGGCAGGGTATAAATGATGCAAATATATTCTGAGACTTCCCTGGGAGTTGCTCATGCATACTTATTTTCATCTTTTTAAAAAATGGTTCAGAAGAACAACTTCCATGGTAAGCATATTAAATCGCGAGGCTATTAAAGGCTGAGTTCTTGAGAACAGGTATCAGCTTCTCTTGTCTCTCTCATTTTAGGAGAACATATTTTCTTGTCAATCCAAAATACATACCTTCATGAGTCCCAACAAGTCTCCCACTATTCGACCTCCGCTTCAAGAAGAAAACTCCACGACGCATCATGAGGCAAAATGCCCAGGCAAAACTGTGAATGAAAACTACGGAAAGGGAGAGGGTAAGAATCTGTTTCCATTAGCAACCCGGACCCAATGTATTTAAACAGGGCTTTTTTCTGGGAAAAGAGGTGGTGGAACTCACTGGTGGAACTCGGGACCGCACAATGACATCACTTTGAGTCAGCTGGAACAAGGGGGGAGTTTTTAAAAGTTTAAATAGCCCTCGGCAAAAATGGTCACATGGCCGGTGGCCCCACCCCCTGATCTCCAGACAGAAGGGAGTTTATATTGCCCATGGAGGGCAATCTAAACTTCCCTCTGTCTGGAGATCAGGGGGTGGGGCCACCGGCCATGTGACCATTTTCAAGAGGTGCTGGAACTCTGTTCCACTGCGTTCCAGCTGAAAAAAAGCCATGCATTTAAAGTTATTTTTCCAGTAAAGCCAGGAGGCCATGTCATATTCTTACAGGTTGCCCCTCCTAGCAGAGAGAGAGGCAGAACCAACTTGTGAAGGAAGACTCTCTCACTGCCGAGGGGCTGCTCCTCCCCAACCCTGCTGGCTTCATTACTCAGTTCACGCCCAGCTGTGGATGGTTTTGAGCGTGTTGCATTGTGTGGATCAAACATGTTCTGTTGTGTGGATAGAATAGGAATGCTGATAGCAAACAGTGGCGCTGGGCCGTGGCTTTGCGGTAGAACGCCTGCTTTGCTTGCAGAAGCCCTCTCCAAGGGTATGCTTTCAGAGAGCCAGCGTGGTGTGATGGTTAGAGTATCAGATTAGGATCTGGAAAACCCAGGTTTCAAATCTCTGCTGTGCCAGGAAAGCTTGCTGGGTGACCTTGGGCCAGTCATGTATTTTTAGCCTAACCCACCTCACAGGGGTGTTGTGAGGATAAAATTGAGGAGAGGAGAATGTCGGCTGCTTTGGATCCCCATTGGGGAAAATGGCAGGGTTTAAATGAAGTAAGTAAGTAAACAGCAGGTGCTGGGAGAGGCCCTTCTCCACCTAACAGTCCTCCACAGGATGGGAGCTGTGGCCTAACCCTGAACAAGGCAATGTGGTATGTTCAGGGCACCAAATAGTATCACTATTCCTGATTTGTACCACTGTAGAATTTTAAATGATTGTGCCGGGAGAGGGTGTTGCAAACGGAAAACAAGAAGGAGGGTAAGGCAAGAATTCTACTCCTTGACATCCTAGTTTTCAGTGAGCAGGGAGTACCTTTTATTCATTCATGAGTTCTGTCTTTCAGCCTGTGCTCACAAAGTGGCTAAAAAAAGAAGTGAAAGGGTTAAAAACCATTCACGTAATAAATTGATAATAACAAATAATAAAATAATAATAACAGAAAACATGGTGGGAAGAAACGTGTCCTTCATTAAAAGGGGGGGGGGAGAATACATTTTTCTTTACCTGGTATGTAAGGATAGTCAAAGTAAGTATTGGCCAGATATCCAGGGAGGGGGTGGTTTGAGCATTTCATAATCTAGGATCCACCTGTAGGAAGCCCTTATCCCTGGCTGCTCCTACCTTGCCTCTGAAATAGATCTTAAGTCATGGGGAATTGCAAACATTTACTTACGTGGTTCCCTATCCCCTACCCCAGTCTACAGTGGTGCATTTCAGTTATGGAGGTATCGCACGATCCTTTGGTTGTGTAAAAAGCCTTCTAACAAACGTGTAGGCGAAATAAGAATTGTAGTGCAGGTGCTCTTAGGAAGTGATTAAAAAGTCAAGCCCTGCAGACAGGCGTGCCTGTAACTACCTCATGGCACAGGCACGCTATCCTGATGATGATAACAACAACAACATTCGATTTATATACCGCCCTTCAGGACAACTTAATGCCCACTCAGAGCGGTTTACAAAATATGTTATTATCCCCGCAACAATCACCCTGGGAGGTGGGTAGGGCTGAGAGAGCTCTGAGAGAGCTGTGACTAGCCCAAGGTCACCCAGCTGGCTTCAAGTGGAGAAGCGGGGAATCAAACCCGGCTCTCCCGATTAGAGTCCCGCGCTCTTAACCATTACATCAAACTGGCTGGTTCTGCCCTCTTAGCAATACTGGATGAGAATCGCTTTCAACTGAAGCAGCATTTTGCAAGCGAGCAAATGAAAAGTGGGTCTCTTGATGCCCATTGGCATTTATTACCCCTCCTCCTCTTTCTTTCAATTATTAGCAGACAGAATCAGTATTGGCAATGCAGTAGAAGGGGCAGTGAAATCTGA
The DNA here is from genome assembly GCF_028583425.1 of Eublepharis macularius. Lineage (NCBI taxonomy): Eukaryota > Metazoa > Chordata > Lepidosauria > Squamata > Eublepharidae > Eublepharis > Eublepharis macularius. The sequence goes on along the minus strand of NC_072802.1, from coordinate 68,659,141 downwards.
AGTCCAGAATGACAAAGAAAGTGGGGGTGAATCTCCAGGGTCCTTCTCCAACCAAAAACCAGAAGCCACAGAAACCCCGAAGCACCTGCCGGCCGAGTCCACAGTCGCAGCGAATGCAAAACCAACACAGAAGAAGGGAACGAAAACAAAATCGGGTCCTAAGAGAAAGTAAGTGCCTACGAATCTTGCGGGGGATTGTAGGAGTGAAGCTCAGTGGCAGAGCTCCTGCTTTGCATGCAAAGGGTCCCAGGTTCAATCCCTGACATCGCCGTTTAAAAAATCCCAGGGAACAGGGGTCAGGAAGGGCTGTTTCCTGTCTGGAGAACTGCTGCTAATCAAAGCAGACTATGCTGAGCTAAGTAACCCGATCGTCTGACTTGGAATAGACAGCTACATAAATTCATAAATTACTTCCATGAAATTTGGAGCTGTTGCGTTGTGGAATCAACTGATTTTTCCCCTCTTTATTATGACCTTTGTAAAATCTAGTGTGATCCAACTGAGTTGGATCCTCCACTGCCATAAATCCTGGCTAAAGGAGCAGCTGTTTTGGAAGATTTTCTTCGCAAAACTAACCTGGCTTTCGTCTACAAGGGCTAATGTATTAATGTTGTCACCAGGCGCTGCTATAGTTCAAGTTCTTGTGGGTCCTTAGGTCAGCGGATAGGAAAGCCTACCCTGATCGAAAGGGCACTCTGCTCCCCTCTCCTCGTAAATGCTTAACAATGCAACGTGCAGTTCCAGCCGTCCAGGTCAGTAACTGGTTAACTGGATGCCAGCAAAGATAAACATTATTTCCTTGGTCATCAGTCCTTGTGTATGCATGCTGTGCTTAAATAAAGGAGCCACTACCTGGCTAGGAGAGACTAGCCTTCGCAGACTGATGCTCAGAATCACAACCCTGTGTCGTGTCATTCCTACAAGTTCTGTATATTAAAAACTGAAATTGATGCTAAAGGGCACTAAAGCGACACCTAGTGACCATAAGTAAGTATTACAACGTAATTGGTTGGGTGGGGTTGAAAAATATCGCTGACACGATCCCGTAATTGCACATCTTGATCATGTAAACTTGATGTTTGTGTAAGAAGGTTTCAGACTGAATAGCAGTGTTAGAGGAGTTTGCATTGTAACATTCAATAGGGGTTTTTTTTTGCTAAATTTTGATTCTGTAGTAAGAATTCTGACAGTGGTTTAATTGACATTATTTCAGTAGTCAAAATGTGTCCTGTTCAGAAATTGGTCCTGTACTGAACTCTGTTATCAAGCAGAATGGAAAAGTAATGAAATCTTCCTGACATTTGCAGCACAGAGAGTCTCTTTTGCAAATGCAAAGGTGCTAAAAGTCCTGCAGTGTTCACACAGCTTTCCTTGGTATTCTTTTAGAGTTCAAGGGAAGACACAACCCAATCGAAAGGTGACAGATTATTATCCTGTTAGAAGAAGTTCTCGGAAGAGCAAGAAAGAATTACAGGTACTGTTTTCTGTTGCCACCTTTACTAAACTTCCCAGTGACCTCTCCTCTCTGCTCCCCTGCTTTCAGGGTAAATAGTTCATCAAGGAATTGGGAACTCCGCTGCAAAGTGTTCCATCGGGGCAAGATTCAAGTCCAGCGGCATCATAAAGACCAACAATATTTTCAGAGAATAAGCTTTCAAGAGTCAAAGCTTATTTTTACCTTTATTTATTTATTTGTTTGTTTTGATTTCTATTCCGCCCTCCCTGCACCGGCAGGCTCAGGCATAAAAACATTACAAAAAAACATGCATTTATCAATTTAAAACAACAATATCAAATAGTACAATATAAATATTTTAAAAGGTACAAGAAGGCAGCACAGAAATAATCAATCTGCCATCACTTGAAAAGTTACTTAAAAATTTAGCTGGTGGATGCCTCTAGTAGGGAGGGACCCATTCTCCTCTATTCAGCCGGTGGGGGCCAGCTCAGCCTCCTCCATACGCCTGGCAGAACAGCTCCATCTTACAGGCCCGGCGGAAAGCTAACATCCTGCTGGGCCCTGGTCTCATTGGACAGAGCATTCTACCAGGTTGGAGCCAGGACTGAAAAGGCCCTGGCTTTGGTTGAGGCTAGGCGGGACTCCCTGGGGCCAGGGACCACTAATAGTTGTTTGTCACCTGATCAGAGCATCCTCTGGGGCACATATAGGGAGAGGCGGTCCCGCGGATACGCTCATCCCAGTCCACATAGGGCTTTATAGGTAAGTACCAAAACCTTGAATCTGATTCGGCACTCTACTGGCGACCAATGCAGCTGGTGCAATACCAGTGCTATATGTGCTCTACTTGGCGCTCCGGTGATGACATACGCTGCTACATTTTGGACCAGCTGCAACCGCCAGATCAGACATAAGGCTTTCAAAAGCTTATACCCTGAAAATTTTGTTGGCCTGTAAGTCGCCCCTGGATTCGAATCTTGCTGTTATAATACAATGCAGCTACTCACAGGAAACTAACCAGGACAGCGTTGGAGATCTAAGGCTTGGTTTGCACATCTAAGGAAATGAAGTAGCAAATATCTGAGGGGGCAGAATGGGCACTTCTGACTCCTGATGGATGTCCAAATTTTTGAATGCTCCTTTGTGAAAACCTTGCAAACAGATATCATCATCATCATCAACTTCATTTCTAGCTCACCTTTCTTTCTGAGACTCATGGTAAAGGTAAAGCTAGTCCCCTGTGCAAACACCAAGTCATTACTGACCCATGGGGGGGACGTCGCATCACGACGTTTTCTTGGCAGAGTTTTTGTTACGGCGTGGTTTGCCATTGCCTTCCCCAGTCATCTACACTTTACCCCCAGGAACCTGGGTACTCATTTGACCGACCTCGAAAGGATGGAAGGCTGAGTCAACCTTGAGCCGGCTACCTGAACCCGGCTTCCGCCAGGATCGAACTCAGGTTGTGAGCAGAGCTTGAGCTGCAGTACTGCAGCTTACCACTCTGCGCCACAGGACTCATGATGGATTACAAAATATGAAAAGCGATCCAATCAGACAACAGAGTCCTCCAGTAAAAAATGCAGTAAGACTAGGATTACAGCACAAATGAAAACCGATCTAAAGCCCACTGTACCATCATGAAGAAGAGGGGAAGGTGGGGCTAGTATATTTGTTATAAATAGATATAAGCTGCTGGGGGTAAAGCATGAAGAGCGTTCCTCCAACAATACTGCTCCTTCCGTCATGCTTTTTATCTTGTTTCTTTTTAGATAGAGGAGAAGAAACGAATTGATGAGTTAATAGAAAGTGGGAAAGAAGAAGGCATGAAGGTAACTAGCAACACTAGTGGAAATTGGTTGTGTTTTGATCCACTGTACATCTTTCAGTCCCCAGGAGCTACCGACCTGTTTGTTTATGCAGAAAGTATATATGTCACCTCTCCAGAGACACGAGGTTATCACCAGGGTGCTTCTCTACAAAGAATTATTATTTGCACACAGAACTTGCACATAGAAAGTTAGCGTGGTAGGACTAGATTTGACCCCTTCTCCCTGACAGCTCATTTTTTTACGTGCCGGAAACCTTTTTTTGTACGCAAGAGGATTCAGTCATGTAAGCTGTCATCAGCAGTCCTAAGTGCTACAGGTTACCTCCGCTTTGAGAACGAGACCCTTGTATATATGAATTTGTGTGTGTGACTGCATCAGCAGTTTGTTTAATGACCCCCAAGTAGAATGTTCAAGAGCGTACCGCCAACCGGTAGGACTGCAGCTTTGGATTTTCCAGTCTTCTAGGAGAGAATCAGAGATAAAATCCGATCCTTTTAAAAGCATTTTGCCAACATTTCTCCAAAGAGCTTTGGACTCTTTATGTCTCAAATCGCAGCCATACAGGCCCCACCAACGGTGTGATTCAGTAAAAGGCAACTTCAAATTCTGTGCGTAAAGTTAACAAATCGGCATGCTGCAAGTAGTTCTTCGGCTAAAATCTGGTGTGCCACTTTTGCACCTTCTCCCCACCTCCACAGATTGACTTCATTGACGGCAAAGGGCGAGGAGTCATTGCAACCAGACATTTTAACCGGGGAGAGTTTGTGGTTGAGTATCATGGGGATCTCATAGAGATCACAGATGCCAAGAAACGAGAAGCGCTGTACGCTCAAGACCCATCCACTGGCTGCTACATGTACTACTTTCAGTACCTAAGCAAAACATACTGGTAAGATCCACCCCCCCCGGCCCCCTTTGTTTCCACCAAGTTAGTTGTTGAAGGATGGAGTAAAATCACTTTCCCCGAAGTCTGATAACAGAGACCCAGAGCTCATTTTTTCTTGAATGGGATTGAGGAGGAACCTACAGTAATTTCCTTTTAGAATGACGGGTGTCACGAATTAGTGCCGGAATAATTGCTGTTCAGGAGCGGCCTTCTCATGAGAAAAAGAAGTTCTACTGTATGCACAAAAGTTTCTAGCCCTGATGAATTTCTAGCTTGCCTGCCCATGCATGCTGGGGTAATGCCCTGTGTAAGAAAGTGTAACCAAAGATTACTGTGCAGTTTGCGGTAATTTCCGTAACTGCTTGCTTGAAGGTGATTTTATTCGTGGTTAGGTACCTGTTTAGATACTGAGACAATGTATATGAATTATTTTAAACACTCTCTCTATGGATATTGCTTATTGGCACTTGTAGCTTCCTAAATCCACCAGCCTTAATAGAGAAGCCATCCGGCTGCACTCATGTGTTTTAAAGACACTGGACTGCAACTTCACAGGTTCCTGTTTTTTTGAATCAGACATGCCGCCTAAATTGTGACTGGAACCCTATTCTGCTAAAGCTTTCATGCATCTGTCTCTTCCCTGCCATGAAGAGCTCCAGCCAACCTCCTTGTGTGTTTTTCTTCTTTTTCGGACCCCTCTGCAGCGTCGATGCTACGAAAGAGACCAGTCGCCTCGGAAGGCTGATCAATCACAGCAAATGCGGGAACTGTCAGACCAAGCTCCATGACATCGACGGCGTCCCACACCTCATCCTGGTCGCTTTGCGCGACATCGAGGCTGGCGAAGAACTCTTGTACGATTATGGAGACAGAAGCCGAGCTTCCATTGAGGCTCACCCGTGGCTGAAACACTAGCGTATCTCACTCTGGAAGGAACCGTTTTTCCCCAAGGGGACTTGATCGGCTTTGTTTACAGCACTCATTGCAGAACCGCTTCCGAAGTCTACTCCATAATTATTTAAAATGACTCTCACAAGGTTTCTTCACCCACTGCTCCGCTCCCAGGCAGGGTTGAAATAGGCTTCCGGATGCTTCCCGGATTTCACTCCCCCTCCTCCCCCAATCTTTTTACATATAGATAGAAAATCACTGTTTACTGGTTGAGGCTGTTGGGATTAATATTGAATTTTGTAGCGGGAATGCAGCGTTTGGGGTTGGACCACACTTCTGCTTAGACGAGGAGAGAATGTCATTAAAATGAATGCACACCGTATGGCAAACAGGGACAATCCCCGCTGACTGCCTGAAAATGGGTTTCTGTTTCCTTCATGTCCAGGCATACAATACTTAGCTGGACTGACACCACCACAGAATTCTGCTGTCCTGTTTACAGCCTCTGAAAAGGTGCCCCTTTTTGGTATAGCAGGCCATGGAAAAAAGGGGTGAAATGTCCGTCCGGCTTGCTGCTGGTGGCGGTCGCTCTTTCCGTTGCTTCCCAGGTACCAGAGCAAGACCGTGTTGCCCTCACTCCATTTCCAACTCATAACAATGCCAATGGGATTCGGTGAACTTGACGGCCTCAAAGCCCAAATAGGATGAGACGAACGCTGGCCTTTTGGCTCAAGAGCTTGGCGGGAGGGAATGGCCACAAAAATGCTACCCGAAAGGAGAGGGCCACTTCTATGAAATCAGCCTAAAAAAGGACCCCCCCCCCCCCCCCCCCCGGCAAGCCTGGCTCCAAACTTTTCAGTCTTGCTGTAGACTGTCGTGGTCAGATGGCTCTCGTTTCCAAGAATTTTTCTGGCTTTTCAGACGTTTGTGAGGCTCACCTGGGATTGTCAGTGTTTGTGTGTATGTGTGTTGACACTCACTCTCTCGCTTCCCCGTAGGAAAGGGTTCCTGCCAGTGTGTACCTGTGTGCACCTGGGTAGGCAATTGGATAGGGGGAGATACGAGCCCCAGCGCAATGGCGGGCAAAGCAAGAGACTTGCACATAAATGCCCCCTCCTCCTGCCACTTCCTACTCTTCCCCTTTGCCGAAAATTTTTCAAGAGAGGCTGTTCAGCAAGGAGGGACGAAGTGCCTCCTAACTGGTGAAACCTGAGCTGGACATCCCTTGACTTACTGGCTGTCCACTGTTTGGTAAACCTGGCATGGAGAAAGCCCAGGGTTGACCAAGCTGTAGGACAATGAGAAAGCTTGCTGCGGGGAGGAGGGGGGGGGAAGATAAGTAATAAGATCAGCTGGAGCACTATTTTGGTAAAGGTGCTGTTTGGTTTTGGTTGTGGCCAGATGGTAGGAAGAGCCTGGCCAGTTTTTGATGTAAGCTTTCTTGCTGGCGCTTTCCAGTGCCGGAGTCTTGCCTGCATTACCGGGAGAAGGTGCCTGCTTGGCTGCTGTCTTTTAAAGAGATGTGAATTCCACTCCGGAGATCGCTGGATCTTTTTTTTTTTATATAATAAATGGCATTTGATACATGTAGAAATGTGAAGCTGAACTGCAGTAACAGAACTGAGACATTCTGCTCCTTTTTCACTCCTAAAGAGGAAGAAAAAAATCAATGTTTTCTGTAGGGTCAGTTGGCCGGCTTTGGCGAAAGCTTTGTAAGCAGCGAGATTGCCTTACAACACAAGAAGCTTTTGACAATCTGCCTGCCAACCTTAATCCATTCTGGTACAACTATGAAATCACTGCTGGAACCAGGAATCTGCCTCCCTCCCTCCGTGTGTGTGACTTTGGACCAAGGTACTGGAATTGATTCAGCACATCCGAGCAAACGAGTAGATTTGGTACGGTGCACCCCTTAAAACTGGCAGTCTTTAATCTTGGCCAAATCAAGGAATCGGGCACATTTTGAAGGAAAGGAGGGCCTTGCTTAAAGCACAGTTCTGGGGTCTACCGGTGGTGAAACGGGTCTGTGGTAACGGGTGGGAGGGGGAAAGCTCTCCGTCCTTGTTCAAGACGACCTTGACGATGGCCTAAAGCCACTTAGCCTGCTGTCCCCACAACATGCAAGCCAGTGAGGGCATGTGGTAGATTTGGCTCCATCTTTGGTGGCTGTGTGTTGCTCCAAGGTGGGATCTCCTCTTGTTTTGTATGACGCATTGCGGGGGGAGGGGGGTGCTTCGGCTATACTAAGGGAGATAGTGGGTGCTTGGTTCAGAAAACCTCTCTCTGACCTCCCCATTGTATGCTTTGAGCAATAGCTGGTAGTGGTGGAGGAAGCCAGGGTCTGGCTTCGTATTGTATTTTTTAAAAGCAAAAAAAAAAAAAAACTTGAAGAAAATATTTCTGTGTACAAAGATAAAATAAAATGAGATATTTATTAACAATAAAATGGCTGTTTCAGCTTCTGTGATTTTTCAATATGCTGTGCCACACTGTAAAAGTCAAGTGCAGTGACACATGCTAAGTCCTTGCTGCAACCGGAGGCGCTTGGGGGCCTTTCTCCTCCCCTTCTGTGTGGCAGACCGGGGTTCATGTCTTCGAGCCTGCAAAGACCTATGCATAATTAAAGTTTGGAATTTACTGCCCTGAGACAAGATAGCCACTAGCTTAGAAATGAAAGATTGTGCAGATTCATGGAGAACACGCAATTAATCATGACAGTGATTGGAACCTGTTCAGAGGTAATACATCTTTGGATGCTGGAAGGAGCGGGTTAGGACATAAGAAGAGCCTACCTGGACCAGACCAGCACCCCGTTTCCAAAAGTGGCTTGTCACAAAGATGTTGGATAAAAATACACGAAGAGAGGCAGAAGATTTTCAAGCTTAGGTTTGAGTTGAATCCGAAACATAGGCAATTAAATATTCGACCAAGTAATATTACAAGAAAACATGGAGGGCTTTTCAAGTATATAGTGACAACTGCAAAAGCAGATCTTGAGGATTTAGCCGTGTTAGTCTGTAGTAGCAAAATAGTAAAGAGTCCAGTAGCACCTTTAAGACTAACCAACTTTACTGTAGCATAAGCTTTCGAGAACCACAGTTCTCTTCGTCAGATGCATCTGACGAGAACTGTGGTTCTCGAAAGCTTATGCTACAGTAAAGTTGGTTAGTCTTAAAGGTGCTACTGGACTCTTTTCTAACTGCAAAAGTACTATATGTAGCTAAATGGAAAACAGAATCTTGCCCTGATATGTCTGAGTGGATGGATAAGGTGTATGAATATGCATTGATGGCTAAATTAACTTATGTCCATAATAGACCAATACCGGAATTCCAGGAAAAGTGGAACTATTTCTTCGATTACATAGCTCTAAAAATGAAGAGTAGCCAATATGGAAAGATGCTGAATATAAAATATGAAAGATGACTGATTAAAAACTATTGATATTAAATTTTAGGTATAAGGAATTAAGGAGAGGGAGAGGAGAGCCATCCCATAAGCTACTGTGTTGCCACATATTTTGAATATACTTTTCTGTTATAGTTTAAATTTAGTATTTTGTATAAGTCTCTGTGCTCTTTCTACTGTTATTTCTATTTTTCTTTTCAAATAAAACTTTTTTTAAAAAGTGGCCCGTCAAATGCTTCCAGCGAGCCAAGCAGGAGACAATGAATACCCTTCCCTTTCTGAGACGGAGAGACAAGAAGTGTACGAGATATTGAGAACGTGAGAACTGTGGTTCTCGAAAGCTTATGCTACAGTAAAGTTGGTTAGTTTTAAAGGTGCTACTGGACTCTTTTCTATTTTGCTACTACAGACTAACGGCTAAAATAGAGAAGATGCCCTGTTGGTCAGATTCAGCAAGGCTCCTCTTGCTTCACTCCCACTGTTGCCCTATAAATTTTGTCTGGTTTTTTAAATCAAGTGACTCCATGACTAAAGCCTCTTCAAATCAGCATAAATATTCAGATAGTCCTGCAGCTGCCCAGAACAGTAGCATGTCGCAATGGAAGTATGAAATAAAACCAGTGAACCTCTTTCAAAAGATACAAAAACCAAAAGTGCGTGAATTTATTTTTGCCCCCTCTAGACCAAAAAAAATTCCAGTATGAGGCTGACATCTGTAACAGATAGGAAATGGTTTCGGTCTTTAGAAACTGGTACAAACATGGGGAATTTAAGACAGTGGAAAAATCGACACAACTGAAACTTCTGCGATCACAGTAAGAAATAGACACACTTTAGCTGTTGCGCTTCTTGGTTTTCTGCTTCCTGTACAGTCAGATTTTTTTGAGTCATGGTGACAAAGCAGCTCTTCATCGTGGCCTTTTAAAAGCAAACCTGCAATCAAAGGGGAAGAAAGCGTGAAACATCCAAGAGCAAAGAGGCCCCCGAAAGCAAGCCCCCTGCCTTCCTGCTCTTGCTGAAAACACAGGCCTTGAGACTGAGTCTCTCTACACGAGATCTCTTGCATGAGGACGCTCAAGTATAGGGAGACGCAATGTTAGCTGGGAAGCGTAGCTTAAAAAGACAGAGCCGGCAGAGATCGCTCCTCAAAAGGTTTGTTAATTTCATCTTCACCTCCCCAAAGGCTCTGTCAATTTCACCTCACCAGTCTAAACCTGTGTGGGATGGCAACCAGAGGGCAGTGAGGAATGGAAATGGGCTGGAGCTGCCTTCCAAAGCCGGTCTTGAATCTGGAGAGGTTATAATGGGCTGAATTTCCCTTCTGGTATTTCACAGCCGCATCACACAGCACCAGTGTATAGCAAAGCCTTCGTCCTGCTGCCAGCTCTAGTCTTTTTAAACTACCCTCCTGTAGAGGTGAAATTGACAGAGCCTTTGGGGAGGCGAAGATAAAATTAGCAAACCCTCTGAGGAGTGATCTCTGCCAGCTCAGTCTTTTGAAACTACGCTTCCTGGCTAACATTGAATCTCTCTACACTTGAGCGTCCCCATGTAAGATGTCATGTGCAGAGAGACTCTGTGCTGCCAATGCAAAAACGGGTCCTTGTGTTCTTTACAAAACTTGGAGCTTGACTGGGAGGGGGAAGTTAAAGCTGAACATAAACTTCTTAATATCTCATAGGAAATAAAAAATTATTAAAAAGTTGTAGTCAATGGAACAAAGCAGAGAGTGGCAAAGCAAACGAAAAAGAAAGAAGCCCGCGGGGAAATGCTAATGCCCAAGGGCCATCTGAATAGAAGAGCAGCCGTGCTGGTTCAGAACAGTGGGATTTCTGGACCCAGTCTGTGTCCCTTTACATGTGCATAGAATCTCATTGGCCAGGTTGTTTTTCACTCGCCCAGTTTAGAGAAAAGCTGTGGTTCTCCCTACCCCCAACAAAGATAAAAGTACAATTAGCAAAGAAAGCCAGCATTCATTCCACATGCGCACATTTTACAACTACACTTTTTGCATTTGATTAAACCTCTCCTACATCTCCAAAGATGCTGCTGCATTACTTACAGTCTTTTTACGATGGTTTTCTCTTCGCTTCCTGTACTTGAACCAGAAGCGCTGCCTACAGCGGGTTCCTTGTGTGTTGGCTCAATCGGATGCTGCTTCTGTGACATGAGGCCACTGGGAGGGGGGGAGAGAAGATTCCACCCTTCAGTATCAAAGCTATGCAAAAAACTCAGGGCTTTTTTTAAGCGGGAATGCAGTGGAACGGAGTTCCAGCACCTCTTGAAAATGGTCACATGGCCAGTGGCCCCGCCCCCTGATCTCCAGACAGAGGGGAGTTTAGATTGCCTTCGGAGCCACTGCAGCGCGGAGGGTGATCTAAACTCCCCTCTGTCTGGAAATCGGGGGACGGGGCCACCAGCCATGTGACCATTTCAGCCGAAGGTGATTTAAACTTTAAAAAACTCCCCCCTTGTTCCAGCTGAACCGAAGTGACATCGTGCGGTCCTGAGTTCCACCACCTCTTTTCCCAGAAAAAAGCCCTGAAAAAACTGATGTGCTTATGTCAAAGATATCTGTTCATTGCCAGCTGTATATACTATACACACATACCTCTGCTAACTGGACACATTTAATGCATTTTATGACATGGGCTCTAGTCAAAAAACGCTTCTGCTGCTGTCCACAGCCAGGCTAGGTTTTGATCTCATGTGAAGGTAAACAAGGTGGCAAAGAGACCCAAGGTAGTAGACTGGACTGCACCAATTTATGCTGCAGGTGGAGGATCACTTTTCAGAATACTCCCCTACATTACAGACCCCTGCAAAAAAGGAAACCAGAACAGCAAGCAAATATAAGAGGTACAATCTTTCTCCCTGCTGTGCTAGTCTTCCATTTGCAGACAGCATCTCGTGAGAAGGAACAGTCGAAGCTGCGATCCACTCCCTGAGAGCCTCTCTATATGAGACACTTTAAACGGGGATGCTCAAATGAAGGGAGACACAATGTTAGCTGGGAAGGATAGTTTAAAAAGACAGAGCCAGCGGAGATCTTTCATCTTCACCTCCCCAAAGGCTCTGTCAATTTTACCTCCCCTTTGAGGAGGCGAAGATAAAATTAACAAACCTCTGAGGAGTGATCTCCATCAGCTCTGTCTTTTTAAACTGCCCTCCTGTAGAGAGTTGAAACTGACAAAGCCGAAGATGAAATTAAAAAAAAACCCTCTGAGGAGCAATCTCAGCAGGCTCTGTCTTTTTAAACTACCTTCCTGTAGAGAGGTGAAACTGACAAGAGCTTTGGGGGAGGTGAAGATGAAATACAACCTCGGAGGAGTGATTTCCCCCAGCTCTTGTCTTTTAAAACTATTTTTCGCAGCTAACTTTGCGTCTCCCTACACTTAAGGGTCCTGTGTAGGATGTCTCGTATAGATAGTCTCAGACAGCTCCGCCACCTCATTTGCCTACATGGGTAAATGTAGCCTTAATCTTCACAACGTTACACTCTCATTTTAAAATGCGAAATTTCTGTCCCTCAATGAATCCCCTTATTTGGACCTGCTTTTGGTACAGAAAGCAGAATTTTCCGTGGGGCTGGATCCCTCTGTGGACATGCAAATAGTTAACAGCAAGGGTAGCTCAGTCTCGTCTCCCAGCCCTCTTCCTTTCTGTGTCTAATGAAGGACACACAGCAGAACTCCTGATCCTGTTGGCAAACCACACATTTTGTACAGCCTGTTCAGAACCCCTCCTGCATTATCCTCTCTGAGCAGGCGTGAAATCCAGCTCTCCTTACCTCTTGTAGCACTGTAGCTCTTCTTGCACCACCATTAGCTGGGCCTTCAAGTGGTTGCGTTCCTGGAGCACCTCCCTTAGCTCCTGCAGCGTGAAGCGGGGGCGGTTGGCATCCGTGAGGTCTACGACCATCTTGTTGGGGCCAAGGCTGACCTATAAGGCCACAAACAAGATGTTAGGGTTTTTTTAAAATCCAGATAAATCCACTGCCCATTCCAGTGACTTTGGGAAGGACAGCCAGATTTACAATATAGCCAACGGGATAAAATGTATACGGGAAAATAAAAATGCCAGTCGGGAGGCTGGAAAGGGGAGGGCGTATCAAATGCTTTTCTCTTCAGGAATCATTGTAAAGAATATATAAGGCAATGGATAATATTAGTCTTTTGATTTCGGTAGTGCATTACAAATAGTCAAAACACTCCACCATAAGAGTATTTCAATAATTCCTAAGTTGTTGGCACTGGTAAAAAAAAAATGGTTGTGGCTTTCAAAAAGTGAGCCTGCAGGCAAGGAGAAGGAAGTGTGAAGATGTGTACGAGCACAAAGAGGCCCCAGAAAAGCAGTCAGCCTGCTAAACATTTCCGTATATATTCCTTCAATAATTCTTAAGTTTTCAGCACAGGCAAAATCTTTTCTCTCATATATCTAGTGGGGGTGTGTGTGTTCCCTTAATGTTTCTCTCTCTCACCCTCCTTTTCTCCTCAGAATGGCTTTATTGATTTTCTATGGATGCTGCAGCTAGATTTTAAATTATTTTAAAGGGTGCTTCGATTATTGATTGTTGCGTTGGCTTCCATTGAGTTTGTGACGTTATGATGGTGTGGTGTTACCATTTTCATTATAGCCACAAATCTACCTTTAAGCTGGAAGCTACCTCAGGAACTGTAGTGCAGAGAATGCAGGGTGTAAAGATTGTAAATACATAAACAAATCCTTACAACAGCCCTGTAAGGTTGGCCAGCAGCAAAGATTGGGAGCTAACGCAGAGAGAGTAAGAGCTGGCGAAGGCTGTATAGGCTAAATGAAAAGTCCAAGAACAGGAGCAGTATGTGTCTGGTGTATATATGCTAGATGCTGGGGACAGCGGAGGGCTATAACTCCAAAGGGGTCACTGTGTGAATTCGTTGCTGCAAAGAACAAACAGGAGCCTGGCAGCATCTTAAAGACTAACAAGTTTTTCTTCCAGCATAAACATCACAGAGAGGGCTGCTGGCTGCAGCTGGACTTGATTTAGCGTCAAAGTGGACTAGCAGAATAGTTCCTTTTGCTGCTCAGTCCTAGAACATTTGGAAAAAACAGTGGCTCTGTTCAGACTTCATGTGAAACCTGGGTTTAATTAACCTCAAGATGGTTAGCATGATTATCCAACCATAGTCCCCTCCACTGATGCCAGTTTGGTGTAGTGGTTAAGAGCGGCAGGACTGTAATCTGGAGAGCCAGGTTTGATTCCCCACTCCTCCACTTGAAGCCAGCTGGAGGATCTGTCACAGCTTTCTCAGAGCTCTCTCAGCCCCACCCACCTCACAGGGTGATTGTCATGAGGATAATAATAACACACTTTGTAAACCGCATCGAGTGGGCATTAAGTTCTCCTGAAGGGCGGTGTATAAATTGAATGTTGTTGTTATGTCAGGATGTCTGCATTTGTGGGAACCCAATCTTCGTTGGTTCCCTGCCAATATCTTTGTCCAGTCCCCAACTACAGAGATGCCTGCCCAGAGCAAATGTGAAGGAATTCACATTTATGAAGGCAAACCAGACTTTGAATGACTGTCTAAAAGCTGAATCCTGGTAAACATAGTTAAAATAGTAGGATTGAAGTCCGGCAGCCCCTTAGAGACCAACAAGATTTTCAGGGATAAACTGCCGAGAGTCAGAGCTCCCTTCTGATAAGAATAAGTATCTGAAGAAGCGAGCTCTGAACTCTGGGACTTGAGCCTGCAATAAACCAAGATGTCAGCTCCGTCTGTATATTCATTCCAACAACACAATCCCTCGACTTAACCTATATCATCTCAGGCTCATTTGCTTGTTCATCTTCCAACATTATATATGCCATCAAGTGTCAGCAATGCCCTTCAACTCTCTTTATTGGACAAACAGATCAGCCTCTTTGCAAAATAACGAAAGGACATAAATCTGATATCAAAACCCACACATTCAAAAACCAGTGGGAGAACATTTCAATCTGCCAGGATATTCCATTGCTGACCTCCGAGTAGCAGATCTCAAGCAGAGAGACTTCAAAGGAAAATTACAGCTCAAGTTTATTTGCAAATTTGGAACAATGGATCCCCCAGAGTGAAATCGGGACACAAGATTTTTGTCACACTACAGATGCTAATTATACACAATTCACACCTATGCTCTATCAAGCTAATTACAACATGTATTATAGCTAGCGTCCTGACAATCTAATTTGCAACACCCCTTCCACCCTCTACCTGGATTCATTGAGTACAAAGATGAACGGTCCCTGTTGAAAGCTCACAGACTTGTATCTTTTCCTACTCCAGGCGTCTTGACAAAGGAAGTTTTGACTTTCAAAAGCTCACACCCTGGAAATCTAGTTAGTCTCTAAGGTGCTACTGGACCCGATTCTTACCCTGAAAATCTTGGTCTCTAAGGCGCCACCGGACTCAAATCCTGCTTCTACTACAGACCAACACCTAAAACTATAGTTAAACACTGGTTTTGTGTGACGTCTGAATGGAGCCTTCCTTTGAGTCCTTGAGTGCACCTGCCCTTTGCTAGTGAGTGCCTCAACAACAAAACCAAAAAAGCACGCCCAAGACGGAAAGAATTTCAACCATGAACAGTAGTGAAAATGTGAATACAATATTTCATCAAGGTTATACGTTACTATACAAAAGTTAAGCGTTTCAATACAACATCCTGAGGACACACAAAAATAAGGCAGTATACATATATGTCAAATGAATGCCAACACAGTCCAGAGGAAAACAAGGCAGTATTGCCGAGAGGATAGTTCGTCCAAATGCAATCAATAAGCTTCCCAAATCACGCGTATTTGGGAAGCTTATTGATTGCATTTGGACGAACTATCCTCTCGGCAATACTGCCTTGTTTTCCTCTGGACTGTGTTGGCATTCATTTGACATATATGTATACTGCCTTATTTTTGTGTGTCCTCAGGATGTTGTATTGAAACGCTTAACTTTTGTATAGTAACGTATAACCTTGATGAAATATTGTATTCACATTTTCACTACTGTTCATGGTTGAAATTCTTTCCGTCTTGGGCGTGCTTTTTTGGTTTTGTTGTTGTACTCGTTGGAAGCTTAATACCCCCCTTCTGTGTTAGTGAGTGCCTCAAAGCAGCCACCTTCTAAGCAAGTTGACAGTGGACAGTCCTCTGACATTCGGGTGAGGCCGGTTGCCAACCCTTCCTTTAAAAAATATTAGGAATCCAAAGCCAGCCTTGGGCCTACCTCTTCTGCAGCGCTGTGGGACCCCTGTTTCCGGAGCTCCTCCACCTCCCGCTTCAGGCTGTCCCTCTCCATCTTCAGGGCTTCCACCGTCAGGTTGCTTTCGTTCACCAGGGCTTCCAACATCTCCAGGACACTGACCACCTTGAACTGCAGGTGGGCCACCTTGGCTGCCATCTCCCCCCGCGGCTCACTGCTGATTTTGTGCAGTTCCCTTCCTAAGACATAAGAGATGTCATAGACGTCCTCCACCGTCAGCTGGAAGGGGTTCTTCCTAAAAGCACCTTCAGGCTCACAGCCACCACCGCTGCCCTCTTTTTCTTCTTCCCCCTCCTCCTCTTCCTCCTGGTGCTGTTCAGCCTGCATGCCAAGCAATGGGATGCCTAGAGAATAAAAGCAGAGAAGAGAGAGGGAGACAAGAGGCTCCAGCAGTCCTTCGCCGGCTGGGGTCTGCACTTCTGCCCATGCAGCCAGGCGAAGTTGCACCATCCAGCGACTTCCTTCCTCCTTTGAAAGTTTCATCTGTGACTAAATCCCTCCAATCTGCCTTGGGGGAAGTGACAGAGGGCCCAATCAGGGCTAAGAGGGAAGGTTGCCATGGTGCCGGAGGGAAGTTGACAGGCTGGGACGCCTGAGTGACAGGCTGCCATGGCAGAAGGAGGGCTGCATGGGCCACATCTGCAAATGTACAGCTGCTCCGTCCTGCTGAGATCAGGGAGCTGCCAGCTAGGGTCAGCTGCTTGCAACATGACTATATAAGTGGAATTCAAGTGTGTGTACTTTATTCATTCAAATAATTTTTTTTAATACTGGGGTATGGCTTCAAAATCATCTGTAGCCAGGATCAGTTGTCATTTTGGCAGCCATCACCTGGAAATTGGCAACCGGAGTTATCCCCCCCCCCCAAAAGCATCAGGAAAGAATTCTCTGCTGGTTGTGTAAAAGAACTACGATGGCTTTCAACTCTTCAGGGCTAATTTAAAATAAAGAGAAGAAAAAATAATTGCAAGACACTCTCTTCACTAGATGTGTTCACTTGGCTGTAAAATCCAGGACACTCCCTGGCCCTAGGGTTGCCAGCTCCAGGTTGGAAAATTCCTAGAGATTTTGGGGTAGAGCCTTGGGAAGACATTTTGGGGTTTTTTGGGGGGGGGGAGGGTAATGCCATTTTCTGCAGGAAAACTGATCTTCGTCGGCTGGACATCTGTTATGAAAAGCAGAAGATCTCCAGGTAACACCTGGAGCTTGGCAACCCAACGGCCTCCAGTTTAACCGCCGCAGCCCTAAACCCGGTGGCATACCGTCTTCCGCCATCAGGGGGCGTCCGCTGGGAAGCGCAAAAGCAAACGCGCCTTTGTTTTCGGAGCTGCGGATTCGCGCTGCGCGACAGTCGGAGTTGGAACCCCGGGGGGAGGGAGGGGGGAGGATTCTGCCTTTCCCCAAACTGCTGCTTTTTAATATCTAATCTTTCCAGGTCTAAGGGATCAATTTCTGCGGAAAAGAGTTTTTGGGATCTGATGAATCATCTGTTGCAGATGGGAGAGTAGGTGCTTTTTTGAGGACCTGGGGTCTCCTAGCGCGCGGTGAGTGCTTGCCTGCCTTTTGCAAACTGTTGTAAATCGGGGAGGGGGAGGAATAGGCGTTGGTGGATGCAGTGGCCGCGTGGTGACTGCATAGCCTCTTCTGGGCTGGAAGGAGCTGCTGGCTTGGAGTGGGAGGAAGTCCAAGTGCAATAAGTTTGCAGCTGACCAGGGCAAAAGCCCCAGCCTGCTCCTTAAAATTAGGGTTGCCGGCTCTGGGTTGGAAAATTCCTGGAGATTTGGGGGATGGAGCCTGCATAGAGCAAGGGTTTGCAGTGGGGAGGGACCTCAGCAGGGTTTAATGCCATACAGCCCACCTTCCAAAGCAGCCATTTTCTCCAGGGAACTGATCTATGTCGCATGGTGATCAGTTGTGATTCCAGGAGATTTCCAGGCCTCGGCTGGAGGTTGGCAGCCCTGTCTTTGTTAATACTAATAATGCCGTTTTTTAAAAAAAAGTTTTGGTATTCATGAAGTTCTCCTCTCTTGGCCCAAATCCTTAATGCCCAAGAGGCAACGAATCAAGATGGGTAGCCATGTTAATCTGTCTGTAGCAGTGGAAAAAAGCAAGAGTCCAGTAGCACCTATAAGACTAATAAAATTTGTGGTAGGGTAGGAGCTTTCGTGAATCACAGTTTCTTCGCAGAGAAAAGAGCAAGAGTCCAATAGCGTATATAAAAAAGGTAAAGGTAGTCCCCAGTGCAAGCACCGAGTCATTACTGACCCATGGGGGGATGTCACATCACGATGTTTTCTTGGCAGACTTTTTACAGGGTGGTTTGCCATTGCCTTCCCCAGTCATCTACACTTTACCTCCAGGAAACTGGGTACTCAATAGCATACATAAGACTAACAAAATTTGTGGTAGGGTAGGCGCGTTCGTGAGTCACAGCTCACTTCTTCAGATACAGAAAAGAGCAAGAATCCAGTAGCACCTATAAGACTTAACAAAATTTGTGGTAGGGTATGAGCTTTTGTGAGTCACAGCTCACTTCTTCAGATATAGCTAGAATGTGAGTCCATCTGTCCTTATATCTTGGGAAAGTGGAGTGATTTCAGATGCTGAATGACAATAGCCGGTGAATGACAATAGCAGGCATGATATAACCCCGTGAAGGGGGGGTTAAACCATCACCCCTATGCAAACACAGAAGCATATATGAACCACTATGCAGCATGAATTGTTATATTTAATGTTTTTAAATGTTTTTTAAATGTATTATTTAATGTTTTAAAATGTTTTTAAACATGTTTGTATTTGTTATCCGCCCTGAGCCTGCGAAAGCGGGGAGGGCGGAATATAAATATAATAAATTAAATTAAATTAAATTAAATGATAGTATAGGGTGGGGTATGCAGAGTGCTGGTGGGTGTGGAGAAACCAGCACTGATATTTGAAATCACTCCACTCACCAAGTTATGACTCACAAAAGTTCCTACCCTACCTCAAAGTTTGTTAGTCTTATAGGTGCTACTAGACTCTTGCTCTTTTCCACTACAAGAGGCAACAGTACTCCGTAAAGAGGTGCCTGTTCTCCATACCCCCGAGAAAAGGACTTGCT
This sequence comes from Eublepharis macularius, assembly GCF_028583425.1. Lineage (NCBI taxonomy): Eukaryota > Metazoa > Chordata > Lepidosauria > Squamata > Eublepharidae > Eublepharis > Eublepharis macularius. The sequence goes on along the minus strand of NC_072802.1, from coordinate 68,640,282 downwards.
AATAATAGTTGGCATTAATGGCAAAGTGAACATTTGAATGCTCCAAGAATTTCACATATATTATCTTGGCGTCATCCGTACAACAACCCTGTGAGTTTATTAGCCCTAAGTGTTTAGCGTTGGCGTGTTCAAGAACTCCAAAATAAGATCTGATTTGAACGTGACTCTCAAGTGAAAGCACCCCTCCTGTTCCTACCCACGCCAAGCACCTAAGTGAGAGGAAAAGGGTGCATTGAAGTTGGTTTTTTGTGTTAGCTGCCTTAGGTTTCTAGGAGGAAATCTGGGATAAAAATCTGATACATTAAAAAGCAGTCCCCAGTGTATTGAAACATTAACTAACATTAATTAATAAATTATATTTATTAGAATATAATTGCCTTTGCAGTTTATTAAAGTTGCTTTTATCTTTGAACATTACATTTTAATAATAAATAAGATGTAAAGGCAACAATATACGGGCTGCAAGCATGTTCCTAATTGCAGACTGGGAGGGCAGCTGAGATTGTGAGTAGTTAATAATAGCCAATAGATTGTGAGAGTAGTTCTATATTCAGGCTTGGTGTACTAGTTACATAAACAGGATTATAATCCATAGCTACTGAATAACTGAAATGGGTGTTCCTCTTTGAAATCTATTCACCACCATCCCTGCTCAGGGCTCTATGCTTGTGCTGAAAAGAGAATAATTCTTGGGTATTTTTCTTCCTTCAGTTCTAGTTACATAGCAGTCTAGTGGTAGCAGTTGGCCTGCCTTACAACATTGGTTTACAGGCCTTGAGTCTGCAAAAGCTTATGCTGCAATTCATGTCTTTTAGGTGTCTGTAGGATTCTTTTTTTGTTCACACGAACTTAACGTGGCTATCCCACTGGAACTCATTAGTTTAGGCTCTGTTTACATTCAGCCGAATCAAATGGTGAGACTTTTATTACACAGAAGAGTCAATGTACGTTATGCTTTACAGAGCACAGGAAGACAAAGCTCTGCCCCAAGGAGCTTACAATCCAAAATTTGAGAGAAACACGATGACAAGAGAGGGGAGAAAAGATGGAAGTGGGGCAAAACTGGGGAAGAATGTGTGTTCATTTCCAATTATATGTATCATGGCCTTAGTTCCCGTAGAGGAGGAGAACTAAGAGGTTGTGCGCAAGTTTTTCCTGGGCTGCACCTCTTCAACAAAACATCCTGACATGCACAAAAATATTTTGCACCCTGTCTGAAAAAAAGATGAGGAAGAAACAACCCTGCACTTTATTCAGGAAGGTATTCTCGATATTTGGGCCAGCTGCTGGAAAGACCTTTTAGTGTAGCCACTCCTCTAACTGAAGCCAGCTGGGTAGCCTTGATTCAGTCACTTAAGAACGGCAGGACTCTAATCTGGAGAGCAGAGTTTGATTCCCCACTCCTCCACTTGAAGCCAGCTGGGGGACCTTGGGTCAGTCAGAGCTCTCTCACAGGGTGATTGTTGTGATTCTCTGAGTGGGCGTTAAGTTGTCCTGAAGGGCAGTATATAAATCAAATGTTATTATTATTGTTGTTATTATTATTATTGGTGCTGTTTTCTCCAGACAATGAATGAGTGGGCACCCATTGCAAAAGAATATGATCCGCTCAAAGCAGGAAGCATTGATGGTACCGATGAAGAACCGCATGACCGAGCCATTTGGAGGGCTATGGTGGCCCGCTATGTCCCCAACCAAGGCGTTGTGGGAGATCCACACCTCACGCTCTTTGTTGCTAGACTCAGTCTCCAAACCACTGAGGACAAGTTGAAGGAAGTCTTTTCCAGATACGGAGACATCCGAAGGTTGCGTCTGGTGAGGGACTTGGTCACGGGTTTTTCTAAGGGCTATGCGTTCATTGAGTACAAAGACGAAAGGTCCCTGTTGAAAGCTCACAGAGATGCCAACAAGCTCATTATTGACCAGCGTGAGATATATGTAGATTTTGAGCTGGAAAGGACCCTGAAAGGATGGATCCCGCGGCGGCTTGGGGGCGGCTTTGGGGGCAAAAAGGAGTCTGGGCAGCTGCGGTTTGGGGGCAGGGACAGACCTTTCCGGAAGCCCATCAACTTGCCCGCTATGAAAAGTGATTTTTATGGAGAAGGACTGGCAGAGAAAAGGGAGAGACCCTGGTCCAGGGATTGGAAAACAAGGGATCGAGGTCAGGAGAGGAATAGAGAGCAGAGGTGGCCCGAAAGGGAGCGGAGTGAAAGCAAGAGGGACCGCGAGCGGCACTCCAGAGAGGAAAGAAGCTCTGGAAGAGAGGGAAGGGATAGAGAGCGGAAAGACTGGAGCAGAGACCACACCTCCAAGAAACCAAGGGATGAAGACCGACACTGATGGAAAACTCCCATCTTGTGCCGTGTGACTGCCGGACAACAGGTCATGACAGGAAATCCAGTTCCTGAACATTTTGAACCAACACGTTCGTATCCCAGCCACATGGACTCTGCGAAAGCGCCTTGGTTTAGGACTGGGCTGTAGAACGTTCTCTTTCCTTGCTCAGCCACACTTCACCATTTTTTGCATAGTTGTCACATTGTTTGGTGCCTGTGTGCTCACAATGAAAAACAATTCCGGTATCCTAAAAGTGTGGTTCTTCTAGTGGTAGAAGGCGGCCCCAAAAGAGGCAGGCCCAAGCAGGCTGGCTGCTACTGTCTCTTCCCAGTGCTGTTACTCTTCAGGCAATCTAGGGTAAGACCGCTGCAAGAAAAGGGAGGTTTTTTGGTATTTTTGGTATTTTTTAATACCAAAAAGGGCGAGGGGCACAAAACTGTCCATATTTTCACCATAGTAGCTGATCAGGAGAATTCTCCGCCCATGTGAAGATTTCACCATTCATCTTGTCTTGACCTGTGGCTTTGTTCACAGTGACCGTGTCAGAAATGCCACCGCTAGTTATTTTTGAACACATTACTGGCCTTCAGCTAGGGTTTAAATGTATGTATACAGCCTTTGTAGGTTGTGTGCACATTATTACAGAATGGCTGTAACACAGTGATGAGCTCACCGTACCATTTTCAGGATGGCGCATTTTGTGGGATGCTTCCTGGCTGTCGCAAGATTGAATGAGAGCAGATATTGGAGGCAAACCCCCCCAGTTCTTGGCTTTTTCTTATTGGGCCAGGCTTACAGGCATTCTGGGAACAAAGTTTTTGTGTTGCAAACATACCTTTGTAAATAAATGGCTGAAAAATGATTTTGTAGCTAGTCAGTTTAAAAAAAAAAAACAAAGGGAGGGGCATTAGGTGTATAATATGTAGTAACTTACCCTTTAAGTAAGAGCCCCGTGGCGCAGAGTGGTAAGCTGCAGTACTGCAGCCCAAGCTCTGCTCATGACCCGAGTTCGATAACAAAAAGTCTGCCAAGAAAACATTGTGATGCAACGTCCCTACATGGGTCAGTTAAAAAAAAAAAGTATATGTAACAGTAGTAATCTGAGCTTTAAACCTAGATCAGCGATGTAGGATACAAATCACAAAGGCTTCTCCCTACAGTCTTGTTTGAAGTTATTACACGAGTTTCTGCTTGCAGCAAACTATGCGGTAGCTCTTCTGTTACAATGCTATGTTTAGCATCCCTCTCCTGGGATTATGGGTTTGGGAATTGTGGGTAGAGTGTTATTTTTCCTGGCTCAGCCACACTGCACCATTCTGCCCCGTTGTCACATTGTTTGGTGCCTATGTGTTCACGCACATTCTGTCCATGCTTTTTAATGCATGCTGTGAAATAATGCATGCTATGAAATATTCACAAACATTCTAACTGCCCACGTGAAATCCATGAGCAATAGAATGCTAATAAACAGGGTGGATTCTGTGTGGGGAAAGAGATCTGGGAAAATGGAAAACAATAGGAAGAGAAACCAGATGCAGGAAGTGGTTAAAGGAAGAGAGATAAAATAGGAGGTAGAGTCCTGAGGGAAAGAGGAGTACATGGTTAATTAGGCTGAGAAAAGAAGATGCCAAGGAGAAAGGGCTGGGGAAATCTTATTAATTGCCTAGGTGTAGGAAATGCTGTGGACAGAAAAGAGAATTTTACTGTTTGGTGTCTTCTGAGAATGGACAGTGAGTCCAAGGCTTATTTTATTTAAGCTGCCAATTATTGGCAAGAGGTATATATATACTAACAGCATGTAAACACCATTGACAACTTCTCATTTAATTCAGAAATAGTTTATTTAGATTGTTAAAAAGATCTACAGTTGACCCAACCCTCTTCCCACCCGCCCTGAAAACAAACCGTTTATTGCCTTTTTAATCTTACAGTATCCTGAATCCTTAAGCACATTCACTGTTTTGCATATCTCACAGTGGCATTAATTCCCTTTCCAGTATGTGAGAGCTCTCCAGGAAAATTGCGTTAAGAGGGAGAGCCCTTCCAAGCGTATGACAACTGGTTAAATGCTGACAGTGCAGAGGAAACGACTACATAGAGCGTTAACCCCCCATAGAAGGACTGGTGACAAGATTGGCATATTTTTGTTTTAGATGGGACTGCAGTTTGGCGAAAACTTCAGGCAAATGACAACAGCTTGTGGGTTATCCTCAGCGCTGCCTATGCATTTAAACACACACAGCTGGGGCAGAATTTTGTAGCTGGCAGGGAATGTAGCCTCCTGAGAATCTCCGCTATCTATTTCTAAGAGTTTTCTAGTCCTCATGGAAATAATAGCAAATACCTCCTTTGTAGAAGACTGGAGGATTTTCTAATAGACTGGAGGTGGGACTGCAGTATCCCACCTAGCCCTTCTCTGCTGCGGGCAAGATGAATACATTACGCCAAGTAAGAATCTACATAATTTATTCTAAAACGTGGCGCAACCTGGAGCAGCCATAGAGCTGAGTGGAACTTGAATTTCATCAGCATTTGAAGGTTGGTGAAGTCCTGTTAGCACTTCCTTATATTTACCCTGTGTCCAAGCATCCACACATGTCTCTGATGATAATGGTTGCCCTATTCACAAGTTACAGTGAACACACACACAATCCATGTACACGGAACACTTGATTTTGGTTATACATGCGCTGCGTAATTCTCACTTTATATTCATGTACAGATTGAACTCGCACAGGTACTGTTTTCTGGTTTCGTTTGTCAAGTGACTGCACGTGGACTCTTAAAGATGTACGCATGGACATGCAGAATGTACATGCATTCACTGTAATGTGTGAACAGGGCTATTCTTTGTCCTCATTGGGGTATGGCAGCCGCTTTGAAACATGCTTGTCTTCTGAGATACCCAAGAATTCAGCAAACGTTTTCCCCATAGAAGAAAATTGCAGCAGTGACAAGTTTTGCACAGCTGTGTCTCTTTTTCTATGATCTCCTGGAGTATCAAAATGACAAATGAGGTGAAAACCTCGACTAACATTGATGCCAAAAGCCCCTAGATACAACCTGAAGTCAAAACAATGGTATCAAATGGTAGTGAGTGGTCGATGGGGAAAAGGACCAGTGCTCCTTAGGAGATGTGCAGAAAGGACTGCCGCACACTGGCCAGACTTTAGTGTCTTTAACTCAATTTTTCTCTATCCAGCATCTGCCAGGAAAAGCTTCAACTGCACAGGAGCCCTGCCAGGATAAAACCTGCTTATTTGGAAGCAATTCCCCCCGAGGATAAGTGGGATGTACAGCATTATACTGTGAGAGTCAAACCAGCACATTCCCTTGAGCTGGATGGAAACGTCTTCCTCTTAGACATGATTGGGATTAGTTATATTCAGGAAGCCTTGTCGGTCTTCCACTTTAAAAAAAAAAAATGAAGCGGCTTTCTGCCAAACCAGAGTGTTGGTCTCTGGAGTGGAATACTGTATACTCTGACGGACATCAGCTCTCAAAGGTCTTGAGCAGACAGACATTGTTCCCAGCCAGGCCACTGAAGCGCCTTCTCACCAGAGAGGCCGGTTTTGTTAAGGAAATGTGCTGCTGTCAATGTGCCCCTCTTAAAGTTTGAAAATCACAGGCTGTAGTAGTCCTTTACACCAAATCAAACCAGTGGCCCATCTTGCCTGCTATTGTGGCAACAGCTTTCTTTTTCAGCACCTGCTACCAGCTTGTACCAGCTACCAAGAGACCCCAGGGATTGAGAGCTAAACTACCTGAGACAAATTACACAAGGATGCTCAAGTGATGGGAGACACAATGTTAGCCAGGAAGCGTAGTTTAAATTTCACCTCTCTCTACAGAGCCTACAAAGATCTCTCCTCGGGGTCTGTTAATTTCCTCTTTGCCTCCTGAAAGGCTCTGTCAATTTCTCCTTAGAGGAGGTGAAGAGGAAATTAAACCCTGTGAGGAGCCGTCTTTGCTAGCTCTGTGGAGAGGTGTGAAATTTAAAAACTCTGAGGAGTGATCTTTGCCTGCTCTGTAGAGAGAGGTGATGTTTAAACTATGCTTCCTGGATAACATGGCATCTCCCATCACTTGAGTGTCCTCATGTAATTCGTCTCGTGTAGTTTAGCTCTAAGCCTGGGACTTTTGGCATGCTCTTCCCCAGACTACTGCCCCCTCCCCAAATCATTCCTCCTTTGTACAGCTTTAACCTCTCAAAAAAAAAATCTTACGACATCAGTTATTCACTCGCACATTAAAGCCTCCGTTTCCAACTAGGACAAAGAGGAGTAAAAACCTGCAGTCCTTAAAAGTGACAGGTCTGCTGCACCAAGCCAAACTCAAGACGGCAAGCAAGATTGGAAACGGGCTCAGCACTGTTAATCACCGCTGGGCACCTAACAAGGTCCAAGACAGAGTGTGAGAATTCTCTGTCTGCGTGCCCTTCTTGTTTCCATATAGAAGAAAATTGCAGCAGTGAAGGTGGCAAATGCAAGGTCCCCCTAAAATCCTCTGTTGCATAAGGAACTTTCCGAAGGGAATTCTGCATTTCTTGTAAAAGTCTGTGCTTTACTAGATAAGCATGAAGAGGTAAGAAGGAATACTGCCCTTTAAACCAATTTAGGCTTTGTGAAGTCCGTGGAACTTAAATCTAGGTTTATTCCAAGTACTCGGGAATTGCTGAAACCTCAAAGTGTTTTACAAACAGGCCACTACAATGTAGAGAGGATTCATTAGCTTTAAAAACAAACAAACCTCGTGTTGTTAGCGTAAGGTTCACACCCAAACCCACCAGATTTAAGTAGCATTGTTCCTAAATCTGAGAAGTGCTTCACAGATATCCATAACCTTTGTAACAACTTCCTAAAAAGTTCGTAACCTAGTTTTTCTCTCTCTTGCATACTGGGAATCACGGCTGCGCCTGGTTCACCTTTGCGGGGGAACGAAGTGGCAGAGACCCCGGGGTGGTAATCTGGACTCCCTAATTCAGACTGTGGGTAGAGGATCACATTTTTAAATGCCCAATGTTAAAAACTCCCTGCAAATGGAAAACCATCTCATCCAGCAAACAAAATGAATAGAACCCATCTCCATGTTGTGGTTTTCTATCAGCATGTTTGTTTTTATACAAAAGGATATTCAGAGCTGGAATCCAGTGCCTGCTCACCATTCTCTCCCTTGATTCTCCTGCATTTGTGCACCTGAGAGAGGAATGGCTCGCTGAAGGCCACAAAGCATGGTTGCAAAGAGACCTGAATGCAGGGCTCTGTGGGTCGGACCCTCAGGTATTGCAACTCCCAAGTCTTATCTCTTTTCCTTGCCAAACTGCATAAGCAACTTGGAAGCAGAGAAGCTGGAGTGATATGGGTGTTAGTGTGTGTGTGGGGTACCCTCAAGTCATAGCTGACTTAATGGCAACCCCTGGAGGGTTTTCATGGCAAGAGACTATCAGAGGTGGTTTGCCATTGCCTGCCTCTGCAACCCTTCGTCTTCGTTGGAGATCTTCCATCCAATTACTAACCAAGGCCGACCTGGCTTAGCTTCTGAGATCTGATGAGATCAGGCTCACCTGGGCTATCCAGGTCAGGGCACAGGTGTTAGCATAGCATTTTTAAAAAGAATCTCAGATGAGGTTGCATCAGGACAGGCCAACTGCAACGTAATGTAAAAGGGACAAGAACCAGGTAGCAACTCCCCAGCATCCAGGAACCCCAGCTGAGATTTCCATAACAAATAGGCATGCAAAACGTAGCTCTTCGGATCCTGACCATATATCTGGAGGAACCAGGTGTAAAAGTTGGCTGACTTTGTTCCCAAGGTCCTTGCGGAAAAGAAACACTGTGCCCTTTGAACAAGAGAGTGGCAACTGGGGTATGAGGATAATTTTTAAAAAAGGTTAGCATGAATTTCTACAGTTTAGTTTCCATTAATACATCAGAGAATTCATAGCAAAACTGCAAGGCACCCTTCCCTCCTACACCATCATTCTTTAGGCACTATAAATAACAAACCAAAATACACAGTTCCAAGCTATTTGGATCCAGTTCCAAGATTTGCCTTGGCCAGCTTTCCAAAATGGAAGGTGCCACTCGAGGAGGAGGAAAGAGCCCAGGCTACAAACTCGATGGATCTTCTACTGTGACGGAGAAGACCAGTGGATGCAAATTCCCTAAAACTGTCATTAGCAGAAGAAGAAAAATGATCAGAAATCGCCATTGCCTTTCTTTTCCCACCAGGCAGAGAGTTTCAACAGGACTGCCAATGGCCGATGCAGGTTTTTAGTAACAGTCCGTATCCTTTTTGGGTTTAAGAAAAGTGTTAAGTGCAGTGACTGGGGAAACAAACAAACAAAGCAATACCCCAAAACACCCACAGGCTTGTTAAATTAATACACAGCCAGTGATCTAGAAGTGTTGCTACACCAGAGTATACGAGGCCCATCATTACAGATGCCTGAATCTTGCTTTTGGCAGCCAAAAGTAAACATTAAAGGATCTCTTTTGGAAATCGGTCCGGAAATAAGCTTTTTCGCCAATCACGTTGTGTAAGGCAAGGGAGTTGGGGGAAGAAACGCATCCTGGTGCCGCTGTCTGCTATGCGAGTTCCTCCACATTTGTTACCAAAGCAGCCAAACCGTTCCCCTTGTGCTGTCACAGATGCTGCAAGGCTTCAAGCCCTTGTTCGGTGTACACATCGTCTTTGTTTGAGTCGGCCCATTCGCCAAAGGAATTCTGGAAGGGGGCACTTCTCTGGCTGGCTTGCATCCGTCTCTTATCACGGGAGAAGAAGCTAAACCTTCCAAAAGGAAAGAATCACACGAGAAATTAAAACTTTGCAGCACCAGAGCTGGAAGCATCTGGAAGCTTTACAGCAAAATCGCAGAATGGCCAAACTCTGTCGAGGTGGAAGTAAAAGGAACCTCCCCGATGGCTTGGCCTGAAGCAGCTTTTGTGATGTGTACAGGGCTTGTTCCGGCCATCAGAAAGCTCTTGGCTTAGCTTTTGACCATCAAACACCCAAGTTCAAATGTCTCACAGTCCAAATAAATAGCCTTGGGGAAGTGATTTCTTTCTCACCTTCCCACTGGTAAAATGGGTTGTTGTGAAGGTGGGCATCTTGACACGTTCAGACTGAGAGCCCACCCTGCTCCAATCGTTTTCTCTCAATATTTAGGGTTTGGGATGCAACCTTAATCCTCTACATTTCAAAAATGATTTTTTTTATGTAGGTTGGTGTGAGGTGTGGCTTATTGTTCAAGAAAAAATGCACCCAGAGCCCTCTGAGGCAAGTTATTCAGCCGTTCTCAGGAACCTGACCAGAGTTTGGGCAGCGAAGGCCTTAGAGTTAGTCTTAATTGCCTTTGTGCATTAAGGCAACAAAACGCACCAGAGTCATCAGCCGGCCACCTTCTTTGAAACAGGAGCAATTAAATATATCTCAAGTTAGAACAGCAAAAGCAGGGCTGGATTTCCCAGGTGCCCGAGAGCCCAAGCAACTAACACAAAAAAATGCTGCTGCCAGCTAGGAATTTGAAATATTTTTCAAGCCCTGACACAAGAGAGATAAGGGAATTGTTTCCCCAAGTCCTTAGCAGTGACCAGACTTCTGTCACACTCCATTTTTAGAAGCAATCTGATAAAATAAATCCATTTCTTGCCCACAGGATTGTTTTGAGGCGCTTTAAGCAGGCACAGAACCTAGTTTACTCGCAGGTTCCAAAAACTGTGTTGTTCACTGCTCTTGAGATCTGGCCTCAATTTTAAGTCTCATTGCAAACTGACCTATAAGGTGACAGACTCTGCCCATGCCTGGGGTTTGTCTGTTATTTCATGCTGCATTGTTTATTTTGCCAGTAGCAAATCATAATTTTCAATCTGTCAGTATGCGGCCTTCAAAAGCAGAATTAAACTTGATTAGTGATTAATATGCTCATAGATAATAAGGTTATTTTATTTATTTATTACATTTCTAGACCGCCCTCCCCGTCAGACGGTCTCATATAGATATACTTATATAAACTTATACATAAAAGTTTTTCTGAGAGGGGGCCTCCCACTGCTTATCATTGGCTGAGCACCATGATATCATAGAATGTTCAAAAACATCCCAACTTCTAAGGAGAAAGGCTCACGGACAGAATGTAGACAAATGTTTCAAGCTCTGCAAAGTCAACAAAAGCCTGTAGGAAAGTCTGTAGGCTGTTGGAACTTTCATTGGATGGCTATGAGCTAAAGAACCAAAAGAGAAAGGCAAGGTGAAGGAAAGAGTGGGAAAACAACCAATTATTTAGCTGCATGACTAGCTGAAATCGATAAGGAATGAAAGGACTGATTAAACATTAGACGAAAGTGCAATGGAACACAGACTTCCTGAGAAATTAGTGGGTACACCATGCAGCAAAGGGACATTCTGATTGGCTAGCTTTTTAAAAAAGACACATGATCCCATAATCAACCAATGAGAATGTAACTAGCAGCAAAGGTTAAAATGTGCACCTATAACACATCATGCACAAAATTCGGGGTGGGGATGGAGGACTACAGTAGCACCAGAAAAAGGAAAACAGAATTTTAAAAAAATCCTACAAGGGACACAAGTCTTCTTATGGGCTGCAAAGTGGGATCGTCGGGGATCAATCCGGCAGCTACCATGGGCATTATAGCAGTAAAGATCCTAGTTGAGAAAGTCAGACAAAAAGATATGAGAGACCTCCACAGGAAATGAAAGGTATTCCAACACACCAAACAAAACCAGAAGAAAATTAAAATAATGGAAGCCAAACAAACAAGAGACAAGGGCGTTAACTCAGGGTTATTATACGTGAGACTCGTTACAAAGGTGAGTGCTGATGGCCCCAAGAGAGTCTTTCTAGGTCTGAGATTTAGAAACAGCAGCAGTATCTTTGTTCACTCCTTAGTTCAAATCTTACTTCAATCTAGAACTGTCAAGCTTCAGTTTTTAAGAGTACCCTGATTTTCTGGGGCAGAGCCAGGAGACAGAGGCTCACTAAAACCTGGCATCTATGCAGGCACATTGACAGGCAGAGCCTGGTGAATTCTGGGCACAGCTTGGTCGATCCTAGGCATTTTCAGACCTCAAAACGGGTTGTTTGGTAGAACACAGTTCCACTGATCAGACTGGTGAAAATGCTGACTGACTGGCAGACCTACTTCAGTCATTAATTAATTCAGTGGCATTGCCCTCCATATAATACGGGAATCATGACTCTAAACTTCCTTTGCAGGGCCATTGGGATAAAGTAAATGGTGAGCTTTGAATGCTCCAAGGCTCCATCTAAACCCACCATCTGACACCCTGGCTCCTCGGAGAAGACAAACTGGGAGAGCCCCAGGAACGCTGATGGTGGCCACCAATTTAGACGGCCTTAAAAAGAGAGAGAGAAATTTGTGGATGATAATGGGACAATCAACAGCTATTCACTGCATCAGCAAACCGGGACCTCAACTACATGGAACCTCAATGTTCAGGAGCAGTGTATCTCAGGTGCCAAAGACAAAGGATGGTTATCTCCACATGCCATGCTTGGGAGCTTCCAAGAGCATCCAGCTGGTCCACTGATGGATGCAAATGTTGGTCTAGACAGACCTTTGGCCTCTTCCAGGAAGCTTACTCTCATGTTCTTAAAGACAGGTGGGTCCTACAGGTGGCCTTAGCCAGCCTCTGCCACTCTCCTGGGCTCTATATATCCTGGTGAGGCTTCAAAAAAACGAATGTAAAGATCACTGATTTCCTTGTAACCGATAGGCATTTCAATCTAACCCTCTATCTACCTCTCTTTGCCCCTCCCCTTTCCTCCCTCCCTTTCTGTAATTTTCTGGATAAATATGAGGAAGATGATTTCTTTCTTTCCATTGCATCTGAAGAAGTGAGCTCTCAGTCACTTGTTAGTAAAGATAAATAAACATAACTTCTTAAGTCTAGAGGCTTTTACTTATGAACACCTTCCTTAAGTAAAGAGCATCCTTATCCTTTCAAGTATCCCTTCTCCTTTCAAGTATTGTGGTATGCTCAGAGTCCTGTACCTAAAAAGGGATTTCATTTTTCAGACCGTTTATGCACAATAAGGATGATAATCAAAAATCCATTTTTACAATCCTAAGAATACTTTCCTGGGAGGAAGCCCCACTGAATAGACCTGCGTGGGATTCTGAACAGACCTCCTGAGGATTGCAGTGTTAAGAGTAAAATAGCAAAGAGTCCAGTAGCACCTTTAAGACTATAAACACAACCGGAGCGGAACACCGCAAGAAGACCATAAACACTACCAGGTGTTCTCCAAAGTTAATTATATTAATTTACAAGTGCCAGTGCTCAATTGTGAATGATTTTTCAAATATTTGTAAATTCCTTAAGTCCTTATTCCATATTAATAAGGTAAGTCCGTAAATAGATGCAATTCCGTTATGATTCTTATTTCTTTCAGGCGGATGTTAACGCTGATGTCTTCGTGGAACAAGGCCACTTCCGATTCTGAAACACGGCAGCCACAAGGCTCCCGCCCAATAGTTTATTTTTCTTCAAAGCTGTACATTTCACACCGCATGATAGCCATCCAATTTCCTGTCGCATCACCAAGAGGTTTACAAGCTGGCAGGCTCGTCGCCAACTGCCGGGAGTCCTGTGGCTGCCACGTTTCAGAATCGGAAGTGGCCTTGTTCCACGAAGACACCAGCATTAACATCCGCCTGAAAGAAATAAGAATCATAATGGAATTGCATCTATTTATGGACTTACCTTATTAATATGGAATAAGGACTTAAGGAATTTACAAATATTTGAAAAATTATTCACAATTGAGCACTGGCACTTGTAAATTAATATGATTAACTTTGGAGAACACCTGGTAATGTTTATGGTCTTCTTGCGGAGTTCTGCTCCGGTTGTGTTTATGATATTGGAGACCTCCCTTCTTTTGCGTTTAGAGCACCTTTAAGACTAACCAACTTTATTGTAGCATGAGCTTTCGAGAGCCACAGCTCTCTTCTTCAGATGCATCTGACTGATACAAACAGCATCTGATGAAGAGAGCTGTGGCTCTCGAAAGCTTATGCTATAATAAAGTTGGTTAGTCTTAAAGGTGTTACTGGACTCTTTGCTATTTTGTTACTCCAGACTAACATGGCTAACTCCTCTAGAGTTAAGAGTGAAAACCTTGGGGAAGGCAGTTCAGATGAGTTGATTTTAGACTGGCACTCCATTTGGGAGGCACCAGAAGTTTCTGGAAATGAAAAAAGCGTATTTTAATGGAAGCCTCATACCATAAACTGATAAACCAACTTTTTCTAAGCACTGCTGAATGGGGTAAATCAGCGCTCCAGGCGACGCAATGCACTCTGGCTATGACCGTGCTCCCATAGCATTGTTGTTAAACAAGGACACAGATGAGATTACTCAAGAGGTTTTTTTTACTGGTGACCTAACACAACTCGGAGATGTTCCCAACAGAGCTACTTTGGGGGCAGCTATTCTTAGTGTCAAAAACAACACACACAGTCATTATTATGCTCAACTGAGACTCAGGCTTTCTAGAGTTATGCATGAAACAGGCTTTTGTTTCTCTTCTTTTTAAAAAGCCAACACTGGTCTTCGTGTTACTTGCAAACAAGAGAGGAGGAAACAAAAGGAGAGTTTCTGCTTGGTATATGAACGGCAAGAGCTGGTCTTTTTCTTTAAAGAAAGAAAACCACTTCCCAGTGGCTAACTTTAAAAAATAGGTATATATTTTCCCTTGCTGTACAGCTCTGCAGTTTCTTTGGCAGCTCTGCAGTCTAGCCTTGCTAGTCTCAGGGGGAGAGGAGGGGGGAAAAAAAAGAATTTATAGCAAGGATATTACTTACAGCCGTTTGATACCAGACTCTGGCTGAGCGGATGGTTTTGAATGAATGACGGGTGTAGGTTGAGGGGATCTTGTTTCTTCATCAGCCTCATCGCTTTACAAAACAAAAAGGAACAGAAAAGGAAAATATAAGATATGCAGGTATATATCTTTAGGTGGGCAGGAGGAAAGAAAGATTCAAGTCCAGCAGCCCCTTAAAATGGACCAACAAGATTTCCAGGGTATAGCTTTTGATTCTTGAAAGCTTATACCCTGGAAATCTTTTTGGTCTTTAAGGGGCTACTCGACTCGAATCTTGCTCACTTACAGGGCTTTTTTCTGGGGAAAAAGGTGGTGGAACTTAGTGCATTGCCCTCGGAGAAAATGGAAAGTGGAAAGAGAGAATATTTATGCTGAAACTTGCACCAGAGGTCTCTAAACACAGAAACGTCCCCTACTCCAGACACAGAAACGTCCCCTACTCCAGTCCCATTTACTTTGCCAGCCAGTTCAATGGGATGTGCTGTCCAGTAACTGACACAGGCTTGTAGGATAACAGCTGGATCCTGAACAGCCTTAGGCACACCTGCACTCGCTGGAAATAAATGGCTTAATTGCATCTAACGCTACACAGGATTCTGTTGGAAGGACGAAAAGCTCCAAGGCATCACCACACCTCTTATAATACAAAAGTTCTTCTTGCAGCAGGAAGACTTTAGACTTCAGTTCGTTCCTCTCATGTAAAACATCTCTCAGCTCCTGCAAAGTAAACCTGGGGCGATTTGGGTCTTTCAAATCCATGGCCATCTTTTCCGATTCCGAGATGTATTCTTCGTGGTTTGGTTCTTCCACCTGGAGGAACAAATAGGAATTGGAATTAATCTTTCACCGGGTCTGGCTTCAAGGTAGCTGTAGTTAATCCATTTGTCTTTAAAAAAAAAATCACTGCCATATGCCTTCAAGATTGGCCAGACTTTAAATCATTAAAAAGGTTTTTTTTAATTTTTTTTTTTAAAAAAACCTTTCAACATTACTACAAATGGAAGCTCTGGCAGGATCAAGGCAGGATCAAACTATTCCATTGGCAAGTTAGATTATAAGATTCTATACACTGGACAAGAGCTCACAACAAGTTTTAGATAGGCAAGGACCAATCTGAAGGTTGCAAGGAGTCACCCAACCATGCCATTGTGTCTTGGAATAAAGTCACTCCGCATGAGGTAAACTAAAGGCATTTGCATTGTAACCACTGCCTTGGCTGAAGAGTTTTGGCCCAGTGTGCAGACAGACTGCCTGGTTAGCTTGTAGTGTGGATCTAGCAGCACCTGAAAGCAAAATACCAACCCTGGATGGGAGAACTCCAGCATCCAAAGTTCCGTTCTTTGGACCTCACCACCTTATTGTAACATTTCTCTTGAATCTTGACAAGAGCTGGTTTTTCCAGTTTTGAGTTAGCCAAGGCTAACTTACACCAGTTCACCAGTACTGGCTGTCAGGAATGTGTGGTTATACCTATAATTACTGTCTGACCTCCTTTTTGGCAGAGAAAGCTGGGAACGGATCTAGAGAAAAGACACCATTTGCCTGAAAAACCAACAAGATACAAAAAAACTGCAGAAGAAAGTGGCCCATTCTCGCCAGAGACTGTAGACACTTTGACACTCTTTGGCTATGGGCCAAGGCACTGCAGAGCGCCATTCATAGAAGCCAGGCCTTCCCCGTTGGCTGTGTGAACAACAAGTCAGTCAGTCAAGTCGGCATTTAATTTATCAGGGAAACAGGAACTGGGTTTTTTTCTTGGGACTGAATGAAAACAGTAACACCTGTGAGGTCGGGGCATCTAGGGGCCAGGGTTGACCCTCTCAAAAAGTTCCCAATGACTTTTCCCCACATAAGCACACTGTTCTGTACCTCACCTTATTTCTCCAAAGTTTAGCTAGAGCTTTTTAAGGAGCGGAGAAAGGGATATTTTATGTAACTGACCCCCACAAATGCATTCATCAGTTGCTGGGTGAAGAGAAACCCTGACATAGGATTACCAGCCTCCAGGTAGTGGCTGGAGATCTCCCGGAATTACAACTTGTCTCCAGGGCACAGAGATCAGTTCACCTGGAGAAAATGGCTACTTTGGGGGTGGACTCTATGGAATTATGCCATGCCAAGGTCCTTTCCCTCCCCAAACCCCACTTTCTCCAGGTTTCACCCCCCCCCCAGAGCTCCAGGAATTTCCCAACTTGAAGCTGGCAACCCTACCCTGACAGGAAGTATTCCTATAATTAATTTGTGGAGTTTACTGCCGCAGGATATGGCAATGGCTGATAGTTTAGAAAGGGCTTAGCCAAATTCATGGAAGAGAGCTTATAAATAGCTATGCCGGCTAAATGTTCAGACCCAGTGTACCTCTGAGTACCAACTGTTTTGCCCAAATGGGGAGGGATTTGGCCTACTTATTGGACAAGATGGACCTCGGATCTGATCCAACAAGTTTTTTCTCATGTTCTAGGAACAAAAGCCTCCTGGTTATAGCTGGCACACTTACAGGATATTTGCTATTTCCCTGTGGCTGTCATGTTATATTTAAAACACAGCAATATTGTTTGAAAATTTGGGAGGGGATATGTAACATTACTACCCCTTTCTCCATTAATGTCTTCGTCAAACACCACTGCTTTATTTTTCAGCATGGTGGCTAGAGGTAGGAATCTGCCAAATTAAAGAGCTCAGAATTCACATATTTTGGGTTTCAAAATGTGGCGTATCGAGGAGAGTTGGGTGGGGAAGGAGATGGTTAAAGAATCTGCAAAGTCAAGGGTATTTGGGGATAAAATTCAATGGCACAATCACCAAACAAGTACATATTTCGGCGTTATCTGTGTTCATATGGCTTTATTGAATATTGAATAATTGTACATACACCTTCTTTTATATGTTTTTCATGTTGAAATGTTTTAATGTTTGATGTTCACCAGCTTGAGAGACTCTATTTGGATGGAAAAGCAGCACAGAAATGTTTTAAATGAATAAGTTAGTTAATTGTCTAGATAAAGAATTTTTCTCGCATACATAAAACAAGCTGGTGAATTTTGTCAACCATCTAGGCAAAAAAAATTAGTTCAATTTTTAAAGACAAAAGTAGCATTAATTTTTGAACATTCTAATTTTGGGGCAGTATTGTAGATTTAACACTGACACACACACACACAAACCCAAGAACAAAAGCAGATGGGACGACATGGCTAATTCTTTCCAATGTCCACTGGAAAAATGGCAGATAATTCAGTCCCTAGAATGCAAGCATTCTCCACAGTACAATAGAAGAGGCAGAGTGGGAAGAGGGTAAAGATTAAAAAACAACAACGTGGATTCAGTCACAGAGCTGTGTGTACTCTGGGCTTAAAATGGTATGTGATTGAAATTCATTACAGAGAACCCACTGTCTTCCACATAAATTATGCAGATGTGCTTTTATTCCTTTTTTGCCCACTTTTCATAATACTCTTTGGTATAGAAAAAGAGAAGAAGTCAACTAGGGAATTTAAATCCTATCTCTTGACTAACGGAAATTCTGCCTGTCCTCCACCTCCCTCAATTCCTGGCTTCTTGAGATGACATTGGAAATTGCCAGAATTTTCAAACCAATCTGCTATGCGGCCTTGAGAACTAGAATCTTGCTTTAAAAAATTCCAAGATTTAATTCATACTACATTTTGGGAACCATGCAACCAAAACAACCTGGTTATCTGCATCATATTTTCTTCTAAAACTATATAATCACTTAACTTTTATTACATATTTTTAAAGTCCCTTAACCATGTTTTATGTAGTTTTATGCTCTGCTGACTTTTGATTGGCCAGTTTTAATAAATTTTAAGATGTTTTACGTTATGTTTTGTAAGCTACCTTAGGCATAGGGTTGCCAGCCTCAAGGTGGTGGCTGGAGATCTTCTGGAATTACAAGTGATCTCCAGGTGACAGAGATCAGTAACTCTGGAGAAAATTGCTGCTTTGGAGGGTGGGCTCCACTGAGGCTCCTCCCCTCCCCAAACTCCGCCTTCTCCAGGCTCTACCCCGAAAATTGTCAGGAATTTCCCAATCCACACCTGTTCAGCAGGTTCCCAGAAGAGGTGCCATAAAATTTTTTCCAAGAATATTAATAATAAAGTGACCAACTCAAGATTATAAGGAAGAGATCATAGGCAAAGAGTCATTCAGGTATTACAGAGGCCAGTATCAGGTACAGAATTCAGAAACGAGGAATCTGGGCTCATTCATTTTTGTTTTTTTAAGTTCCTAGTTCTCATGGCTGTGCCAAAACTGCACCATCATCTGCTTCCTTGTAAAACAAATCATATGAATATATGGAACATGAAAGAAGAATTGTAAATAATATTTCTGTAATTTATTCTATAATTTCAACTGTATAATATCTCAACTCTGAATTTGTTCTATGCAGATTCATTCATGGGGCAACGTCAATTCACTTTCTCAGTGGTTTTAACTGCTAACAGCATCTATTCAGCGATGCAGATCCGAGTTCTCGGCCAACTTTCAAGTCTCAGATGTAAACATGAGAGGTAGACAAGTTTCTCAACCTTCCTAAGCTCTCCAAGGGCACATAAGGTCAAATAGATCAAATGATCATTTAAAAACTAAAATTGGGGAGCTCTCCCCTGCTAAGAACTTCAGCCCCAGCGACAAGCTTGCTGAAGAGGAGCCAAGTAGAATCCTAAAATAAGATCTAGTATTGTTTATAATCACTTATTTCAGTTGGAAAAAACTGTAGATACTACATTTAAAATTCAAATTATCTTCAGTTGCTTTTGCAACTTAAGTATATACCTTTTATCTCTGCTACATCAAACAGACAGTTATGTATGATGTTTAAAATCAAACGAAACAAACTACTAATTTAAAAACCAAAAATACTATAGAGGAGGCAGAAAGAGGAGGAGGAGAGATGGCATATAAATTTTCCAAATTGGAGATCACCCAAATTTGGCTTCCTGAGGCGGTACTTCGAAAGAAATTTGCAGCCCACTCCTATGTTTACCCAGAAGAAAGCCGCAATGAGTTCTTACTTTTAACTGAGAGTGGAACTACAAGTGACAAAAGGCACAGGTTGGACACTTGTCAGCTTCCCTCAAGTTTTGATGGGAAATGTAGGCAGCTTGGCGGAATGTTGGACAAGTGACAGTTGAAAAGTCCATTGGACAGCAGTCGGAGAGCGAAGCTGCGAGACCAGGATGCCTACATTTCCCATCAGAACTTGAGGGAAGCTGACAAGTGTCCAACCTGTGCCTTTTGTCACTTGTAGTTCCGCTATGAGTATGCTTAGGATTGCCCCTTAAAGTGATCTTTCATTTATTTAAATGGAAAGGGCTTAAAATTTGTCAACAAGTGCCTGGAAGAGAATGACAGCTTTTTAAAAGGCAAAAATAATGAAGGAGAAAGAAAAATGCACATTTGGCAAGGAGCTTTCTTCTGATTTTTTTTTTACATCGCAGTCATTGGCTCCTTAACTACCTCAGAACTAGGCCGATATCAAAGTGCTATTAAGATAAAATAGCTTTATCACTGTTCCTGTTAGTTAACGTACTGGGCCCCCATTATGACGGTGAAAGCAGCATAAAAAAGCCATCCACTGGCAAAGGTGAGGGGTTTCAACACAGGGTACTCCCCAGGTTGTACAGAAAAATACGACACTGTACATTAGCCAAAAAGGGACAAAAATTAAGCCTCCAAAAGCCAGCATGATGAAAACTGAACATGAATGGGAGGGCTAGAATGACAAGAGCAGTTGAGTTTGGGAAGACCAGATGAGGTGGGAGGGAAGAGAAATTGTCATCTAAATTGCCCTTTAGAATCCAGTAAAGGGAGATTTTGTAAGGGGGTGTGTCGTGTGTGTAATTTCAAAAACGTCCCCTCCTCCCACAATTCCTGGTGGGCTTTTAACAACTGAAGAAGAGGGGCTGCACCAAGGCAAAATGAAGATGAGGAGACAAATGGTGCAGAAGAAAAAGAATCTTTAATAATTGTACAACCCCAACATGTTTTGCGTGCAGCTTCATCAGGGGGAATCTTCCAGATTCTTTTTAGTTCTGTTCAGGGGTCATTTCATAGAAAAAGAGCTGGAGGAACTCATGAGCACAGCTCATTAGCATATGCCACGCCCCTTGCCATCATCGGAAATGTGTCATTAGCATAACTGATTTGCATATGCCACACCGCCTGACATCACCTATCCTGGCTGCTTTGGACCCAATCCTGCCCATTCAGGGCCAAAATTGGGCCCCAAATGGCAAAAAGGGGCTGAAAATGGCCAAGGGGCACAAAATGGTCAAGATCGGGCCGCTGCTGAACAGGAGAGTGATCCACCACCCATCAGAGGCCCGATCCGGGTCGTTTCAGCCCCAATCCAGGACGAAACGGGCCCAAAATGGCCGAGAGTCAGGTGGATGAGGCCACCTGACATGTGACCTCTTTGGGGAACTGCCAGAACTGCTTTCCTGCATGTTCCCCCTCGAAATGAGCCCTGGTTCCGTTCCCATATATACACTTCAGTTCTCTTCTCATGTATACTTTAGCCTAGTCTAAAGTGTATATACGGGAACGGAACTAAAAAGAACCTGGAAGATTCCCCCTGACGAAGCAGCACGCGAAACACGTAGGGGTTGTATAATTATTAGTTGCTTTTATCTAATGTGCACCAATTGTTTCCTCATCTTCCCTTTTAACAATGGAGACAGGAATCCCGTCAATTCTGCCTGAACTGATACCTTCACACAGCAACCCAGTTCACCTTTTACGGCATCCATCAGGAGAGGCAGCGGCAAATTAATTTGTACCTGACTAATTTAATCTCCCCTCTTTCTCCCCACCAACAGCACAGCATGATTTGGCAGCACCAGCGAGTTCGTTTTCTTCTGCTACCACCCACAGGGTCTTGATGTGACATGACCCCGTTCTTTGGTTCAACAGATCAATGGTGAATTAGCCGTTAAAGATTCAAAGTAGCTTGAACAGTCCTTCCCTTTCCGCCAAGAACCCAGGGAATGAAGGTTCTGCCCAAGGGGCTAAGCAAACAGTCCCTAAATCCAATTCCATGTACACCTCCCAGAATTCTTTACGGGAAACCATGCCAGTTCGAGAGCAATGCCAGGTTACTCATGCAGATCTACTTGACTCAGGGTGGATAAAAAACAGTAATTTT
Source organism: Eublepharis macularius (assembly GCF_028583425.1). Taxonomy (NCBI): domain Eukaryota; kingdom Metazoa; phylum Chordata; class Lepidosauria; order Squamata; family Eublepharidae; genus Eublepharis; species Eublepharis macularius. The sequence goes on along the minus strand of NC_072802.1, from coordinate 68,618,905 downwards.
AAAAAAATAAAAAATAAGATTTTTTTCCTACTTAAGTCAGACATTTTTATTTAATAATTTTTAAAAAAATTTTAAATAAAATGTTTTTGAGGAAAATCGATTTTTTTAAATAAAATGTTTTTTGATGAAAAATCTATCTAAAGATAATTTTCTATTTAAGATACATTATAGTCCAAAGGTTAGTTCATGAAATAAGGATTAGTTTTTTAATGATGTAGCAAGAGGCTGTATATTCATGAAATGTTTTAAATTTTTTGGTAAATGAATTCCATTTTTCTCTCTCGAAGATATTATCACAGATGCTTGGTTTTACAGTTCTCAAAACGGTGAATTTGGGTCTGCAGAGATCACATGCCTCTTCTTCACAGCAAAAATGTTATAAAATAAACATCCACAGTTGAGAAAAAGACCTTAATCCCATTGTTCCTTTGCAAATCTTTGTGCACAGAACCTTACCTCTTAACTGCAAATTTTCAAAAAAAATTCAATGAACAGAAGATTGTTGGGAGAAGAACAGATCTGCACAAGAAGCTAAGTGTGAGGAGTCTTTATGTAGAAAATCATCATGTGAATCTAGTCTTACTGACTAGTGATTTAAATCATAAAGAGTCCAGTAGCACTTTTAAGACTAACCAACTTTATTGTGGCATAAGCTTTCGAGAACCACAGCTCTCTTCATCAGATGTATGGAGGGTATGAAGAAACTGGCCAGAGATATATAGGTGGTGAGCAGGGGGAGGGGGGAGAGAGAGAGCCAATTTCTTCATACTCTCCATGCATCTGACGAAGAGAGCTGTGGTTCTTGAAAGCTGATGATGCATCTGACGAAGAGAGGTGTGGTTCTCGAAAGCTTATGCTACAATAAAGTTGGTTAGTCTTAAAGGTGCTACTGGGCTCTTTATTAATTTGCGACTACAGACTAACACAGCTAACTCCTCTGGATCTAGTGATTTAAATCAAATCCACCCTGCCCTGATTCTATTTGTCGAGGCAGATCCCGCTGACCGGTTTGTAGCAAAATGGTGTGGCACCTACCAGAGCACCTTCTCCGTTTTGGCTGTGCTCTCCCTGAAGCTTCTCTCTGAGCTTTCCCAGCTCAGCCCGCAGTGCTCCCATTTCCTGCTCCTTGGTTTGCAGATACGCCTCCAGCTCCACTTTCTGCTCTATGAGTCCTTTTCCTTGAGCCTCCACCACGGTGATTCTGTGGCGAAGGTCATGATTGATTTTCATTAGCCTATTTTGCTGCTGCTGCAGCTGCAGGAGAAAGAAAAGAAACCGCTGATAAGGCTCGACAATTAAGTAGCAAACATTTAGTTTATTTAATAAAGAAGGGAGGGGGGGGAACAGGAAGAGACAAGATGCTGGGTCAGGCTATGTGGGAAGATCTCTAAATTTCAGAGTTATTTTTAAATTATTTGCTGCTGCAGAAGCCCTAGGGAGACTCCAGAAACTAATTAGCCAACGTATTTCTCATTAAGATTAGTTCTGCCAGATCAAACAAAATATTCATCTAGTCCAGCATTTTCAGCACAAACCTAGGCATGTCTCCCCAGAAATAAGTCCCACTATGTTCAATGGCGCTTACTCCCAGGTAAATGTGCGCAAGATTGCAGATGTAGTCGCCAGCAGTGGACAGCTAGATACTGGGCAGTAACCAGGAACAATGACATAGTGGCAAGAATGCTGGAGCCAGACACAAGAAGGGAGCGGGGAGGCTGGGTCTGGGTTCAGATTCCTGATCAGACAAGAAGCCCCGCAGGATGGCTTTGGATCAGTCCCTGTTAGGGTTGCCAGGTCCAGGTTGGGAAATTCCTGGAGATCTGGGGGGTGAAACCTGGAGAAAGTGGAGTTTGTGGAGGAAAAAGGCCTTGGCATGGCATAATTCCATAGAGTCCACCCCGCAAAGTAGCCATTTTCTCCAGATGATCTCTGTGGCATGGAGACCAGTTGTAATTCTGGGAGATCTCCAGCCACTACCTGGAGCCTGGCAACCCTAAGAAGAACTGATCTCTATGGCCTAGAGACCAGTTGTAATTCTGGGAGATCTCCAGCCACCACCTGGAGGCTGGCAACCCTAGTCCCTGTCTTTCAGCCTCGCCTCCCTCGCAGGGTTGCTGCAAGGGCAAAATGGCAGGAGAGAACCCTACAAACGCTACTCTGAGCTCCTTGAAAGAAGGGTGGTATAGAAATTGTGATGGGCTAATAGTCACCCCATTGGCTGGCCCCAGCACTGGCTCATCTGAGGTATACTATGCCTGAATATGGAAGTTCCATTCTCTATTGTTATGTATTGATAGCCCTAGTTTCCATGAGTCTGTTGTATACTACAAGGATCAGACTTTAACATTAAAAAATACTTGGCAGAGATCAGTTATGGTACAGAAATAGAAAACATCCACCCTCTCAACTGGACTGAATGCACATGATTTGGTATCTTAAATAAATTGTTACCAAAAAAATCAGAACTTGATGGGGTCAGAGAATACAGACCATTTTATGAATGAAAAGTATTCAGTAGTTACTCTTCTAGAACAAAAACAGTTGAGCTGATATAAATCGAACAAATACAAAAACCAGACAGGATATACAGAGTCTACACACTTTCTCTTTTAAAAAAAGCACAGCCAGAATTCCAAGTTAGGTCAGAGCTGCAGTGTGGATAGAAAGGGGTCCTAAATCTCCTTCCTTGTGTTGCTTTGTGGATTGAAACTAACCCCAGGTAGATGTGGTAATTTCTCCAGGAACGAAAAAGAAATCAGGGAGATGACAGCTTCCTCTGATAGCATCACAGAGTAGGCGAGAGAGTCAGTCCATTTTGATAGTTAAAGCAGCAGGAAAGAGTGCTCTCTCCACTGCGATCCTTTTTTAAAAATTAAAACTTTCATACATACAAACTTAGCACTCTCAAAAGTCAATACAGATATAATAATAACTTCCAATAGGTGATAAGAAAAAGGTACCTTACATACCAGTCAGCTTAACAAAATTTCACTCCACGATGCTAAACAAAGAGAACAATTAACAAGCAAAGTAGAAATTTAGTAATATAATATCTCGTGGAGAGTGTAGTTTTTGCAATAAATGATTTCAATTGCATTGTTTCACCTTTTTTCAATTCAAGGAAGCCGCGTTTTGAGAAAATCTGAACAAGGTTTGTGGTTCTCTACCCCTGCCAAGGTATTCGAGATTTTCTCCTCCACTGCAGCCCTGACCCAAATTTAGGACCCATGTGACTGTTATAACTTGATTCCTTTTTTAAAAATGAGGCAGATATATATATATATAAGCATCTCTGAGCATCACGTCTGTTTACATTTGTGTTACAGTTTTATTACTGAGTACAGCTTCCATTGCAGAACAAAACCACGGGATCGGGGTTGGTGGTGATGCTGTTACTATATTTTTTCCTATAACGCAAAACAAAAACAAAAAGTCATCGAAAGATGACTTCAGGACTATTCCTCAATGGAAAGAGGAAGCTGAGACCACTTACCGCTTCTACATCCTCATTCTTCAGCCCCAGCTCTCTGTCCTTGGCTCGGATTTCATCCCTCTGTTTATCTACCACTTCCTTCAGCTTTTTCATTACTTGCCTCTCCCTTTCCGACATTCCTGGTTTAAAAGAGAAAGAGGGACCAGTCAGTAGCAGGAAGCACCAAATGCTTCCATCAGCGACAAAACACAGCCACCCTTTCCTTGCTAGCTGTCTGTCTGTTTGCAGCAATCCGATGGGCTGAAATTCGGCCAGTTAAGTTGGTTCTAACCTGGAGAGGAATTATGGTTGTTGTGGGTTTTCCGGGCTGTATTGCCGTGGTCTTGGCATTGTAGTTCCTGACATTTTGCCAGCAGCTGTGGCTGGCATCTTCAGAGGTGTAGCACCAAAAGACAGAGATCTCTCACTGAGAGATCTCTGTCTTTTGGTGCTACACCTCTGAAGATGCCAGCCACAGCTGCTGGCGAAACGTCAGGAACTACAATGCCAAGACCACGGCAATACAGCCTGGAAAACCCACAACAACCATCGTTCTCCGGCCGTGAAAGCCTTCGACAATACTGGAGAGGAATTGATTAGGAAAGCTGCTCCTGAGGGACTTCAGCCTGTTATGCAGCTGTTGAAGGCCTAGCAGTTCTGCCCCCACCCCAAATGTGGCAACCTTCTACACAGCAAAATAATGTGTGCACACTTTAGGCAACGCCCCCCTGTAGAAAACACAGACAACAGTCTTCAAATTGTTGTTATTTATTTAGTGTATTTTTATCCCGCAGCTCTTCCACAGAGTTCAGAGCAGCATACATGGTTCTCCCCTCCTGCAGTTTATTCTCTCAACAACCCTGTGAGGTAGGTTAGGCTGCAAGACAGTGGCTGGACCAAGGCCATCCAATAAGCTTCATGGCTGAGTAAGAATTTGAACTCAGGACTCACCTAATCCCAATGCAACATCCTAACCACCACACCTACCACACTGTCCCCTGGCTAAAGCTACGTGGGGGGAGAGGAACTGCACAGAGCCTGAAGGAAGATCACCTGAAAGATTCTTCTGCACTGCCCCAAGATCCCTAAATAAAAGAGGAGAGGGAAATAATATGTAAAGCTCTTTCTTTTTGCTTAACTAGTTTGCCTTTTTTCTTTCTAGCCAATTGGATTTTTTTTTTAACATGGGGGGGGGGGATGTATGAAGACAAGCCACCTCCCTAACTTTTGACAAATAGCATATATTTAAAAAACATATCCCCAAAGGCAAAGTGGAAAATGCTTCTTTATTTTTCCCCAGCATAAAGAAGCAGCCATCTCTGTTTTAAATACAGCAACATCTGCTTTGGGTTTCTGGTTTTGGAATATGGCTACACGGGCTCCCAATTCCTTTCCCAGGCTTTTAAAAGAACAGCCTATGTTATTTCCCCCCAAATAGTAATTATCCCTGAAAAGCTCTGGCGTTAGCAGTAATATATGTAATAAAATTAAGAACTGGACAGACCTGAAGTAACAAAGTGGGTCAAGGAACTAGTATGCATCAAAAAATGTTCTTCTCTTGCAGTTAGTTACTAGCCTGCAGGGTGGGGAAAGAACTCTCTCGCCAGGTGTGCAGAAACACGTGACTCCGCCCCCTCCTCCTCCCCCACATCAAAAGGATGCTCCAGCTGCACCTGGGCTGGTACTAGACCACAGCTGGAATGCAGCTTCTGTGGCTTTGGAAGGCATGTTGCTGCAAACCCTCTGTTATGCTTCTGGTTCAAGTCCTGAGGGTTAACCTTGCCAAAGTCTTTGGCTTTTCTGAAAAAAGCACTGCCTGCTCCAGTGCTGTTCATCCAGATACTTATTTCTGCTAAGGGCCTAACCCCTACCTATGCTCCATAGAGTTCGAAAATAGCTTTCTTTACTTCGTGTGTCACAGGAATGTAGAGCCTCAATGAAAGGACAATCAACAGGTCTCGGCCGTGCCTGCCATCTAAAAAGAGGCAATGCTGTTTTTCCTCGAGAAAGGTTTGATTTGCAGCTCAATCCTGTGTTTACTCAGAAGTAAATCCCTCAGAATGACTACCAGGGCAACCGGCATAGAATTACAGCTGCAAAGCCTGATTCTACTTGTGTGTAAGTCCTGCTGAGTTTACTGGGTTAAGACTGGATGAGTTCTCTAGGGCTGATTCTTGGTTTTATCACGATTTAAAAAAAAAATCTTTACTATAAGACAGTTTAAAGCAAATGATGCTATTTCCAGGTTAAAGCTTACTGGATCTCAGTCTAGTTAGCCCCAATGTGGTGTAGTGGTTAGAGTGTCAAACAAGGATCTGGGAGACCCAGGTTCGAATTCCCCATTTTGCCATGGAAGCTCACTGGTTGACCGTGGTCTTGTCCCACACTCTCTGCCTAACCTCACAGGGTTGTTGTAAGGATAAAACAGAGGCGAGGAGGAGAAGGTCAGATGCTTCGTGTCCCCATCGGAGAGAAAGCCAGAGAGCCAGTTTGGTGTAGTGGTTAAGAGTGGTGGGACTGTAATCTGGAGATCCGGGTTTGATTCCCCACTCCTCCACTTGAAGCCAGCTGGGTGACCTTGGGTCAGTCACTTAAGAGTGGCAGGACTCTAATCTGGAGAGGCAGGTTGATTCCCCACACCACTTTTAGCCAGCTGGGTGATCTTGGGTCAGTCACAGCTTCTCGGAGCTCTCTCAGCCCCACCCACCTCACAGGGTGTTTGTTGTTGTGGGGATAATAATGACATACTTTGTAAACCGCTCTGAGTGAGCATTAAGTTGTCCTGAAGGGCAGTATATAAATCAAATATTATTATTATTATACATTAAGTAAATAAAAACAAATAAAAGTTACATCTTAGGAGAAAGCCTAAGCTGTATGCAGCTCTCCAAAGGAAGAATGGATGTCTGTATCACAAATCTATAGAGGCTACTCTGCTCACCACTACAAAGATGGACAAGGACACTTGGGCCTGGTCCACTTGCGTAGAAAGTGGGAACTATGCAGAAAAATTGCTTGTTCTCTCCATGAGGACAAAGGAAAGACAATCGTGGGAGGGGAATGGTTAACTCAGCCGCAGATGTTCCGCTCTGCTCCCCTGCAGCTCCAGGGCAGAATTAATTCCCACCAAAGCAGGTGTTACTCCCACAGATTCCGAAGGAGGTGATGCCAAGCAGAAATAGTGATCTGTGAAATATGAAGACGTTTGCTCGGTCCTGCGGGAGCTTGCTGCCTGGGCCAATGCCAGCTCCAGCGGGGCAAGCTGGTCGGCCACATGGTCTGTTTTGGTGAGGAGTCTGGATGTTTGCCATTTAGGGAAGCCAGGAAACTCCCTGCCCCCCTTCTGACCTGGTTTGGGTTTGTATGTAATTCCTTCTCAGAAGCATCTAGATTTCTGGCTAACTCATTGCTTCGATCCACAAGACAAGGATGGAGAGAAAGAACTCCACGGGCCTACATCCTTGGCCAGCACGTCAAAAACACAAAGCCCTCTGCTTTAAAAATTGATCTGTGGTGGGTATCATTGCTGTAAAGAAATACTACTAAATACTACTAAAATACTAAATACAAAATACTACTAAAATGCATTGAGCAGCTACAGACTATTACCATACAAATAGGATTAAAGAACAGGCTTCCACACAAGCAATCCTTGCACCGTTCAGATTTTAATGCCCCCCCATCATTATTATGTGGAATCCAATTAATTTACTTAAAACTTTAGATCACTGCAAAATATTACAGACCCATGATGGTGTATTGGTTGGACTAAGAATGGGGAGTTTTGGGGTTCATATTCCCACTCAGAAATGAAGTTCACTGATTTCCCACCTTCAGCCTAACCTAATAATAATAATAATAACAACCAGGGCTTTTTTTTCAGCGGGAATGCGGTGGAACGGAGTTCCGGAACCTCTTGAAAATGGTCACATGGCTGGTGGCCCCGCCCCCTGATCTCCAGAAAGAGGGGAGTTTAGATTGCCCTCCACACTGCCAAGCGGTGCAGAGGGCAATCTAAACTCCCCTCTGTCTGGAGATCAGGGGGTGGGGCCACCAGCCATGTGACCATTTTCTCCGAGGGCAACCCACTGAGTCCCACCACCTCTTTTCCCAGAAAAAAAGCCCTGACAATAATATTTGATTTATATACCGCCCTTCAGGATGACTTAATACCCACTCAGAGCGGTTTACAAGTATGTTATTATTAGACCCACAACAACAAACACCCTATGAGATGGGTGGGACTTAGAGAGCTCTGAGAGAGCTGTGACTGACCCAAGGGGAAGTAGGCAGGGCTGAGAAAGCCCTGAGAGAGCTGTGACTGACCCAAGGTCACCCAGCTGGCTTGAACTGGAGGAGTGAGGAATCAAATCCGGCTCTCCAGATTAGAGTCATGCATTCTTAACCACTACACCAAACCTACCTTGCAGGGTCATTGAGAGGGAAAAATGGAGCTGGGGAGAACCACAAAAGTTGATCCTTTATGGAAAGGCAAGACAGTTCCTTTTGTGTGTGCGCGCATCAGTTAGTTGGTTTGGGGACCTGGCATACCCAAACAAACTAACTTCAAACATTACATTTACAGACTATGGCTGCTTTCACACATGCTGGATAATGCACTGAAGCAATTAGCTGCAACTGGATTTTCCGGTTTCACACTCCAAAATCCAGTTTGCAAACATCTGCTACAGTGCACTGAGGGTGCATTATCCGGCAGTGAGTGACAGCAGCCTATAACTGAGGTAGAGCTGCTCAAAAGAATACCTATCTAGCTTGCTATAGCGAACCAAGGTGACCGCCTCTGCAAGGAAAAGTGTGCACACCTTGATCTGAGTATTCTATCTGCTGCTGCAGAAATCACTGGGCAGCATGCTAGGAACACAAGCCGCTTTACGGGTCGGGGACAGGCAGAGGGATGTACTTGCCTTCATGCTTTTGGAACTCTTCTTCCGAGAAATTCACATCTTTGTGCGAGAGGTTGGTCAGCAGTTGCTTGTTCTCCTCCTGCAGCTGAGCAATCTGGGTGAGGAGATCTTGGGCTTCCCCTCGCCACACATCTTCCACCAGCTCCAGCTCCTAAAGGAAGAGCAGATCATGTGCCCTCAGCCTCGGGTGCCTCTGATTCAACAGGCAGCAGCTGCCCCCTCTCCTGCTCCTACAGGGGAAATCACTCCGCTGCACCGTTCAGAATAGAGCTTGTTTGGTGCCAACCAGAAGATTTCATTCCCCGTATCAGGGCTTTTTTTCAGCGGGAACATGGTGGAACAGCGTTCCGGCACCTCTTAAAAATGGTCACATGGCTGGTGGCCCCACCCCCTGATCTCCAGACAGAGGGGAGTTTAGATTGCCCTCCGCGCCGCTCAGCGGCATGGAGGGCAATCTAAACTCCCCTCTTTCTGGAGATCAGGGGGCAGGGCCACTGGCCATGTGACCATTTTCACCGAGGGCAATTTAAAAAACTCCCCCCTTGTTCCAGCTGACCCAAAGTGACGTCATTGTGCGGTCCTGAGTTCCACCACCTCTTTTCCCAGAAAAAAGCCCTGCCCCATATTAATGGGGGGGGGGATGCAGAACAGTATGGCCCTAGAGACTGCTAAGGGGAGCCACAGGAAGTCCAGAGAAAGCATTGGAGGGAGCAATTGGAAGGCCCACTGGAAATTCTTGGGGGAGAGTTTTAGGTGGGTTACAACGTTGGTCTGCAGTGGAATAGCAGAATAGCAGTCCAGTGGCACCTTAGAGAGTAGCGAGATTTTCAGCATATAGGCTTTCGATCTCCATTCCTACTCTTGTCTGAAGAAGGGCGCTCTGACTCTCGAAAGCTTACACCCTGAAAATCTCGTTGGTCTCTAAGGTGCCACTGGACTCAAATCCTGCTGTTCTTGTGGGAGAGGTTGCCAACTTTTCTTTACTGGGTCATGCTCCTGTGTCTTTAACAGCCACTTAAAATGCAAGGCTTTGTAAATGATGAGGCTCATGTTTAAGCTGTGGAAGTCTTCACCTTTTGACTTCTGAAGACCAGGCTGCTATTAATGAATGTGAAAAGAGACGGTGTGGTTGTAGTGGTTGGAGTATCAGACTACGATCTAGGGTAGAAATCCCTACTCAGCCATGGAGGTATGCCGGGTGACATTGGGCCAGTCATGCTCTCTTGGCATTGCCTACCTCACAGGGTTGTTGTTATGAGGATAAAACGGAGGAAATGAAAATGTGGTGAGTTGTGGGGGGGGGGAGATGGAGTATAAACATCTAATTTTTTTTTTAAAATGACGCAGGATCAATCCCGTCTGTAGTTTTATGCGACTTTATTTTACGTATTTATTTATATCCCATGCAATATACCTCTCCCCTCCTATTTTTTATCCTCACAACAAGGTAGGTTAGGCTGAGAGCGAGAGACAGGCCCAAGGTTGTGAGGTAAGTTTCCCTGACAGAGTGGAGAGTTGAACCTGCGTCTCCAAAATTAGGTTTATGGAGCACCGATTGAGAAAATAAAATAGGGACAGTACAGTATCTTGCCCATAATTTTAAAAAAGAACCCAAAGGAAGTTTGTAATGAGCCCAAATTACCACCAACAGAAGCTCCCTCATTCCCATCCCGTTCCTTCTGCTTTTGGAGGGTCTGGCTCTCCCTGCCCCCAAGCAAATCTCCTTCCTCCTCCTCCCTTCCCATCCCTCTCACAGTCTCTTTCCTCCCCTCCTGCCCTTGCTTTCAAAGTTGCTGAGCTGGAAACAATAAAAGAGTCATTTCTGCAGAGCCAGCAGGAAACGAACCTATGTGAAAATATGCCAGCCAAAGGACAGGGCAGGGCTGCCCTCTCCCCTCCCTGCACTGCTGTGACACTGAAAATAAAGCAGCTAATCTTGTAATGGCTCTGCCTGGATCTCGAATGTATTCCCAGATCTCATAGGGCTGGGAAAGGACGAGCAAAATGACTCAGGGATTGGAGCACATTCCCTTGGGCTGGGTGCTAAAGTCTGGGGTATTCTGTCTAGGAAAGAGACGACCAAGGCAGGACATGATAAAGACTTATAAAATAGAGCATGGTGTGACAGGAAGTGAATAAACAGACTCTTTTGGTCCTCCCAAATACTAGCGGACGCCTGGACAGTGACGAAGGCCGAAGAAATTATTTCTGCACACGTCGCGTAATTAATTTGTGGCACTCAGTACCACAGAACGAAGTGGTGGACTTTAGTTTAGATGGTTTTGCTTGAGTTTAGGTGGTTTTAAACAAATTCAGGGAGAAGAGATCCATCGAAGGCTCCAAGCCACGATGGTTAAATGGAACCTCCATTTCAGAGGCAATTCCTGGGGGACAATGAGAGGGGGGTGTTTTGGCCCCTGTGCCCCTGCTTGTGGGAACATCTTGACCACTACAGGATACAGGATGTTGAACTAAAAGGACCTTTGATCTATTTAAAGAGGACTCCTGTTATAGCATCCCCCTACGCTGCTCCATGCTAAGCATGGCAGCAATGAAAAGGGAACAGCATTCAGGAAAGACGTCTTTTCTCAAATGTGAGCAGAGCTCTGGCTAGACTAATGTAAAAGAAGAGGGGGAGTTTTCTCCTCCTCCAAACTCTCCTCTTTCATCCTTCCAGGATGCAAAAAAAATGGTAAAGGTAGTCCCCCTGTGCAAGCACCGAGTCATTACTGACCCATGGGGGGACGTCACATCACAACGTTTTCTTGGCAGACTTTTTAATGGGGTGTTTTGCCATTGCCTTCCCCAGTCATCTACACTTTATCCCCAGGAAACTGGGTACTCATTTTACCGACCTCGGAAGGATGGAAGGCTGAGTCAACCTTGAGCTGGCTACCTGAACCCGGCTCCCGCCGGGATCGAACTTAGGTCGTTCCAGGATGCAAAGTGGAGGTTAAATTTAGCCCAGCTAATTCTATTCATCTAGCAAGGATCTGAGGGCTTGTTTACAGACATTAAGATTCGGAGGTGGACCCAGGGTGGTTAGCCCAGAGCTAAATCCTCCTGTGTACTAAGAAGAAACTCCGAATTCGTCAGCATCTTCTACAGAGCAGTTAATAACACCATCTGCCAGAAATGATGTCTCCTATCATATGATCACTTGTTCTGGGCGGAGCAAGCTGCAGCCCTCTGTTCTTTGCAGAAGTTGTTGACTTTCCCTTTAACATGTAGCCAAATTAGAGGTAGACCTTGGTTCAAAGATTTTTTTTCCCTCCAAGGGAACTGGATACATAAAGAGGGATAAACAAATCCAGAGAAGTTACTGTAGCTCCCAGATCCTCTACTCTCTGGAGCCCTGTTCCAAACCCCTTCCTTCCTCATCTACTGTGGCTGTCTCAGATGAACAGAAACACTTTACACAATGTACCATTAACTTGTGGAATTCCTTGCCACAAGATGTAGGAATGACCACCAACTTAAACAAAAAGGGATTTGTCAACAAATGGAGGAGAAGTTCATCAATGGCTGTTAAGCCATGTGGGCTAAATGGAAACTCCACATACAGAGGCAGTATACCTCTGAACGGCAGCTGGCGGGGGGGATAACAGCGAAAGGCGTGAGTCCCCGTGCCCCTTATTGTGCGGCTCCTGGGGAATGTGAGCAGCTGCATCAGAAAACATGATGCTGGACTAGGTGGACATGTGAACGGATCCTGCTGGGCTGTTTTTCCATCCAGCCGTCTTAGTTCAGCATCCAGAATTTGTCTTTAAAACCACAGCTTGGATCCAGAGCATGTGAAGAGTGTCTTCGGTCATGTGCAGAGTACATTTTCCCCACTGCTTTTCTGGAATTGGGGTGGGGGAGCCTTCCAGCTCAGACGCAACCCTATGCATGCTAAGGACTGGAATCCCATTGAGATCCATGGGATTTGGTGGAGGTGGAAAGTGCCGTCCAGTCATAGCTGTCTTACGGTGACCCCTGCTGGGGTTTTCAAGGCAAGAGACTAACAGAGGTGGTTTGCCATTGCCTGCCTGGTCTTCCCTGGAGGTCTCACATCCAGTTACTAACGACCCAGGCCAACTTGGCTTAACTTCTGAGATCTGACGACATGAGGCTTGTCTGGGCTATCCACGGGATCTTACTTCTAAGTAAAGAGCATAGACCCATGCAGTGAAGAAAGAAAGACTAAGAGGTGCCAGGACACCTAAGGTGAGTGATGGCTGAATGGGTGCAGGTGAGGGGAGATGGCCAGCGATGATGGCGTTCAGTCCATGCTCAGAGACACCCCCTTCTTTGCTGAGGTTGTTACAAGAAGTTCCAGGCCGGGGCGGAAATACATCTGAACACCCCGAGTCTGACTCATGCCCTGCACTGGCGCCTGCGGTCTCTGGCGCGACTCAGCGAGCTAGGGAGGCCCTCTGCCCATGCCCAGAGGCCCTCTCCTCTCGGCAAGGCGCTGCGCATGGACCCAGCCCGGCGGACTCCGGCCGAGCGCCCACCCCGAGCAGCAACCGAGGCCCCCGGCTCACCTTCTGGTGCTTCCTCTCCTTCTCGATGCGATCCGCCCTCTCCAGCCGGAGGCGGTCGAGCTCCAGGCGCAGCTCCTCCAGCTCCGGGTTGAGGTGGTTGCGGCCGACCAGCACCTCCAGCACCTCCAGCACGCGCACCACCTTGGGCATCAGGCGGCCGACGGCCTCGCAGCCGTGCACCTCGATGAGCCGCTCGAACTCCTGGCCCACCGCCGAGGCCATGTCGTACACGTCCATCACCGTCAGGTCCGCCGCCTCCTTCTCCAGCGCCGCCGGCGCGCCGCCGCCGCCGTCCATGGCGCGCCTCGCCGCCGCCTCCTGCCCAGCGCTGGCGGCGGAGCCCGCGGAGAAGGAGTCCTTCATAGGCGGCCGCCGCCGAGCCGCGCGCCCCGGCCTGCTGCCGCGCCCTGCCGCAAAGCGGGACGTCGAGGGCAGGGCGGGCGAGGCGCCCACCCGCAACTCGCAAACTTGCCGCCGCCTCGCTCGCCCCCTTCCCTGCTCCGGAGACCCAACTTGGCCGCGGCTCAGCGGCGGCCTCCGGGCGCTCCGGCTGGCATCTCCGGCTGGAGGAGGAGGGCGTCCGGCCCGGCAGCGCAGCGCAGCCGCCCCCTGCGCCCGCCCCGCCGGTGCCCAACCCGGAGCGCTCCCTGCGTGGCCGCTCCTCCTTCCCTCCCTCCCTCCCTCTCCAAGCTGCAACTTGAGCCCGGCGCGCTCCAAAGCGCAGGAGCGGCGGAGAGGAAGGGAAGAGGAGGGGGAGCCGGGACGCGCCTCCGCTGCAGCTGCCGCGGCCCCAGCGCCTTCGCCCGAGTCCGAGGGCGCCAGGGAGGCCCGGCGGAGTGATGAGGAATCAGGGGGGGCGATGGGTAGCCGCGTTAGTCTGTCTGTAGCAGTAGAGAAGAGCAAGAGTTCAGTGGCCCCTCTAAGACTAGCAACATTTGGGTCTGAGCCTTTCACAGCTGAAGAATATGGTATCTGAAGAAGCGAGCTGTGACTCACTAAAGCCTATGCACCACCACAACTTTTCTTAGTCTTATAGGTGCTGTTGGGCTCTTGCATAGATAGATGGATGGATGGATGGATGGATGGATGATAGATGGATGGATGGATGGATGGATGGATGGATGAATAGATAGATGATAGATAGGTAGGTAGGTAGGTAGGTAGATGGATGGATGGATGGATGGATGGATGGATGGATGGATGGATGGATGGATGGATGGATGGATGGATGGATAGATAGATAGATAGATAGATAGATAGATAGATAGATAGATAGATAGATAGATAGATAGATAGATAGATAGATAGATAGATAGATAGATAGATAGGGCTGTGTCATGAGAAACAGAGAAATGAGCACCTACAGGAGTAGCACAATTTGTGGTAGGTATGAGCTTTCATAAGTGACAGCTGGCTTCTTCAGATACCATATGCTTCAGCTGTGACTCACAAAGTCTCATACCCTACCACCAAGCTTGTTAGTCTTATAGGTGCTACTGCACTCTTGCTCTTTTCTGCTGCTACAGCAGACTAACACAGCTACCCATCTTGATCTAGCTCAGGGAGATGCCTTGCATACGGCTTGCTAGTGATCAGTGGATCAGCGCCACTGATCCCCCACTGGCTTCAGAAGAGGGACAGGCACCTCTCTGACCGTGTGCTAGACGAGAGGCATCCATGCTCAGAGGAACATGAGAATGAAGCAACTGTTCCCCATACGGGTTGAGCTGACGGGGCAGCGGGAGAGCATCTGTCCCACAAACTCCTGGTGAAACAGGGAAGGTCTTCTTCCAGGGGACATTCAACATACTTGTCACTGCTGGGTGCTGACAATCTCTTTTGTATGGTAGATTCTTGGTCAGTATTTCAAGACAGCTGGTTAATGTTTCATCGGTGGAATAGTTAGGTGGGTAGCTGTGTTGGTCTGCAGTAGGAACAGCAGGATTTGAGCCCAGTGGCACCTTAGAGACCAGCAAGATTTTCAGAGTATAAACTTTCAAGAGTTGGAGCTCCCTTCTCCAGACGTGAGTAGGAATGGCGATCCCTGAGCCTTTATATCCCAGACAAAGATGGATGGGGTGTTTCAAGGCATCAGGACATAAAGATACAATGTAGTTTGATTAGAACAGAAATTAGCATCTATAGTGAGATAAGAATGTTATGTTTTTATTTAGCTCTGGGGGTTCCATTGTTGTGAACTTATGGGTGAACTCTTGATTCAGCAATCTCATGTTGTAATCTGTCCTTGAAGCTTCTTTGTTTGAGGACAGCCACTTTTAGGTCAGCAATGGAATGTCCTGGAACATTAAAATGTTCTCCCACTGGTTTTTGAGTGTTGTGATTCTTATGTCTGTTTATTCTTTTGCGTAGGGCCTGTTTGTCCAATGGTGAGAGTGGAAGGGCGTTGCTGACACTTGATAGCATATATAACATTGGAAGATGGACAAGAGAATGAACCTGAGACGGTATAATTGGTGTTGTTAGGTCCAGTGATTGTGTTGTCAGAGTAAATAGGGGGCAGAGTTGGCATCTTGGTTTATTGCAGGCTCTCTAGTCCTGAAGTCCGTGTCTGTGCTGGGAAGTACATTATTTTGAGTGAGAAGGTGTTTAAGGTTGGGGTTCTGTATGTCGGCAAGAAAAAGGTTTGCCTCCCAATGCTTCTGAGAGAAGATTGGGAGTTAATGGATAAGAGAGAGGCTCCTTCTGCCTGGGGCAATCTGTTTTTGAATAAGCTTGAAGACTCCCACAACTGAAGAAAGGAGGCAGAGATGCAACAGAAAAACCTTTTTGGAGTTTTGACTTTGGAGATGAGTGAGTGACTTGTGAGTTGGCTGGAAAAAGGGTTGCCAGGTTCAGGCTGGGAAATTCCTGGAGATTTGGGGGGACAGAGCCTGAAGAGGATGGGGTTTGGGAGGGGAAGGGCCTCAGTGGGGGTATAATTCCATAGAGTTCACCCTTCAAAGCAGCCATTTTTTCCAGGGGGACAGATCTCAGTTGCCTGGAGATCAGTTGTAATTGTGATCTCCAGCTATCACCTGGAGGCTGGCAAGCTTAGGAAGTGAAAACCCTGAAGTGCAAAATCAGCTCCTCCAAGGATTGGATTAGGCGTAGCAGATGCGCTGCCTTGCAGGATTTGCCTCCCAGTAAGCTCTGCTTCAATACAAATAAATAAAGCAAATATTATAAACAAAAAGGTCTCTCATGCAAAGGAAAGTAAAACTTACCACCACTTGGGGAAATGGAGAGCAGCTAACAAATGAATATCTTGGCATGCAAGGCTGTGTGTGCCTCAGAATGTTCCCCCTTTCTGAAACTCCCCCTGCCCAGTTACTACATGTTCCACTCAAGTCTACCCTCAGCCCAGTTCAAGAATATTTGCTTTAAAACAACTTGCCCAATCTTATCATCCTCACTCAAGGAATTCTGTTGTAGCTTTAGCACCGCACTCTCAAGTAAGTGTGCCCCGGACTGCAGCCTTTGGCATGGGAGCACAAGGCCCACAGAAACCAAAGTTTTCTTCCACCTAAACATATAGACAGGGATTCCTTCTGGAATGCAGCATTTGTGGATGTTGTTAATGCTGGAGCCAAAAAGGAAGGAAGCTGTTGTTGAATAGAGTGGCTGTTCTAGTCAACGTAGCCTTTTGGGATGTGGGAAAATGCAAAGTGAATCGAGCATCCCTTGCAAAAACAGACTCTGTGTGTCACAAGCTAATCCATTTTCGTAACCTAAATGAACCACCTTCCCCTGTATACAGGCAAGACCCAATCTAAAAATCATTGAATTGCACGGTTGAGCAAATAACACAAATAGGTCAATGTGTTTCCTTTTGATACCATCTATCTCTTTTAAGATTAAAAAAAATAATCTCTGGAGTCTACCCAGCTGATTTGTGCAGTTTTATTCACTTAACTTTTCACAGGTGGATTCCTTTGCACATCTCAGTTGCACATGAAAGCCAGTTTGGTGTAGTGGTTAAGAGTGTGGGACTCTCATCTGGAGAACCAGGTTTGATTCCCCACTCCTCCACTTGAAGCCAGCAGGGTGACTTTAGGTCAGTTACAGCTCTTCCAGAGCTCTCTCAGCCCCACCCATTGCACAGGTTGATTATTGTGGGGATAACAATAGCGTACTTTGTAAACTGCTCTGAGTGGGAGTTAAGTCATCCTGAAGGGTGGCATATAAATCAAATATTATTATTATTATACATTTATGTATTTGCTAGCCTTGTACACTGCTAGCAATGAACCCAAAAAACAAGCAATATAAAAAAGCCATTGTGTATCATTTAAAGCAGAGCAGTAAAATCGCTGCAGCTCAAAAACGCCAGCATTTTAGAAATGAAATAACATGGGGGTTGGGGGGGATCATTGTATTTGTAGCCCAGGTTCTTTCAGATACTTTATTTCATTTATTTCATTATCTTTTCAAAACATACTGCCTTTAAGAATCTTTGCAATAACAGATGGAGAGGGAGAACTTTGAATTCAAACCCCCTTCATGTGTCTGCTTTGGAGTTGAGCATTCTAACTACTAGACCAAAAGGAGACACAATTCCTCTATTATTGGCTGTTATCTGTGGAACTCTGAATGTACAAAGTGCCTTAGAGTCTTGAACTTTTTTACAACTCCACGGGTTTATATGCAGTCTGAGATTCGAATACCTCATATGGCACTTGTGCAAGCATAGCTGGACCTGACACTCTGCATGAACATCAAACCTTCCCACCTATTTTATTTCTTTATTTATGCCCTCCTTTTCTCTCCAGTGGGGAACCCAAATTAGCTCACATTGTTCTCCTCTCCCCCATTTTATCCTCTTGACAATCTTGTGAGGTAAGTAAAGCTGAAAGTGTGTGACTGGCCCAAAGCCACCCAGCAAGTTTCCATGGCAGAGTGGGATTCAAACCAGGCTCTTCCAAATCTTAGTCCAATGCTCTAACCACTACACAACACTGCCTGACGGCTGGTTGTCAATGTGGCTTGAAGGACTGCAGTTCTAGGAACACAAGCTCAAAGCCTTGCTGAGCAAACTTAAGCAGATGTGCTGCTTTTTGCATCCAAATCTGAATCTCTCCAACAATCACATTTTTATCTTGCCCCTGCTCCAAGGAAACCCCAGGGCTGCATGATTCTCCCTGTCTCCATTTTATCTTGCAACAATCCTACGAGGTAGGTTGGGCTGATCCAGTATGCTTGCCAGCTGATCAAGGATTTGAACCTGGACCTTGGACTGGGCAACACTTGTGCACTAGACCATGTGGAGACTGAACCTGCATAGAGTACAAGCAGCAACATGGTGTTCAAGTGTCCCCAAAGTGGCTTGCATCCATCAAGAGATACAGGCTTCTATGCTCTGGTTTTTAAAAAGGTAAAGGTAGTCCCCTGTGCAAGCACCGAGTCATTACTGACCCATGGGGGAATGTCACATCACGATGTTTTCTTGGCAGACTTTTTACGGGGTGGTTTGCCATTGCCTCCCCCATTTTAAAAAGAGAGTAGAAGGAAAACGCAGAAGATAGTCTGACAAGGACAGCCAGTTTGGTGTAGTGGTTAAGAGTGCAGGACTCTCATCTGGAGAATCAGGTCTGATTCCCCACTCCTCCACATGAAGGCAGCTGGGTGACCTTGGGTCCCTCACGGCTTCTAGGAGCTCTCTCAGCCCCATCCACCTCACAGGGTGTTTGTTTGTTGTGGGGATAATAATAACATACTTTGTAAACCTTTCTGAGTGGGTGTTTAGTTGTCCCGAAGGGCAGTATATACATTGAATGTTACTATATTATTATTATCAATGTCAACATTTATAACCAGTTGGGTGTAAGCTGATTGTCCCCTCCTGGTGTTCTTCCTGGGAGCGAGGGAGGGAGAGAAGTCTCCTTATGGCCCTTGTTCCAGAATGTCTTTCCATTAATTCCAGAGAGCTTTCTCATTAAATGGACTTGCATCCACGCAAACTTGAACAGGCTGTTAGTGTTCCATGTTTAGTAACAAGGAGAAAAATAGGAAACCAACTTATGACCACCATCTTCCTCTGCTGTGACCTGCTGCAAATCTTCCCTCCCCCACAGCAGCTTTTCCACCTGTTATCCGGAGGGATCTATAATTGTACTATGAACACATAAAGCTGTTTTAAACACAGGCAGAGCACTGAGTCATTGTCTGTCTTGACTGGTTGTGAGCCTCTAAGCTCTAAGCAGAGAGGGAGGATTTTCCTAACACTTAACTAGAGATGCCTGAGATTGAACTTCTGCATGCAAAGCAGAAGATCTACTACTAAGATACAGCCCTTCCTTTACATTCAGTACCAGGGATGTAATATCACCACCATCGCCACAACTTGGAGCAATGGTGGTAAATTGTTCTGGAATCTATATGTTGTTAAATATATACATGCTACAAGGCTCCTGTTTATTTTGTGCTGCAAACTCCTCTGAGATTATTTTCTCACTACTGATGATGTATACAAAGCTTTAGTGGTGTATTAAACTGGTACCATGTCCAAGAATACTATATATAACAATTGTGTTAAAAATTATGCTGCGTTACTTATCACATCAGGTTAGGGTTCCCAGCTCCAAGTTGGGAAATTCCTGGAGATCGGGGAGGTGAAACCTGGAGAAAGTGGGGTTTGGGGAGAGAAAGGACCTTGGCATGGCATAATTCCATAGAGTCCACCCCCAAAAGTAGCCATTTTCTCCAGGTGAACTGATCTCTGTGGCCTGGAGACCAGTTGTAATGCCAGGAGATCTCCAGCCACTACCTGGAGGCTGACAACCCTACATCAGGTTATGAGGATTTGTTAACTTTTGCATACAACACCTTGTTTATTTTCTGTACTGCTATCGGAAATAGTGTATGTTACTTCCCCCCCCACACACACTAGTTTTTTAAAGCTTGTACATTAATAAAATTTTATAATTGAAAAGTTATTGAAAACAAGTGGTGGTTCTCTCTCCGTTCTTTTATCCTCACAGTGGCCCTGAGAGATAGATGATGCTGAGCGAGAATAACTTGCCCAAGATCACCAAGTGAACAGTGCAGTCCTAAACAGATTTACACTCTTCTAAATTCCATTGAAATCAATGGCCTTAGAAGACGGCAACTCTGCTGGCTGGGGATACTTTAGCCTCGCAACAAACCTGCAAAGTAGGGTATGCCAAGAGAGGATAATTAGTGGAAATCAAACTGTGAGCTTAATAACTATGTGGGGATTTGAACCGAAGCCTCCAATTCCCTACCCAGTGCTTAGGGTTGCCAAGAGGACTGGAGAAAAATGTCTGGTCCCTTTAATAGAGGCTTAATGGAAATAGGTGTTGAGTATTGCTAGAGCTTGTCTGAACAAGGCTCCTGTCCTGAGGCCTGCATGGCTATTTGGTGTTTTTGCACTGGTAACAGCCAATCATAACTCTTGCCTTATAATCCAATCACCGTGCTGTAAATAGTTACTTTGTATATAGTTCATGCAAACAAAGTATTCTAACTACTTGCTTTGTATCGGTTGTTACTAAAAAGGGTTGTGGTTTTCTTAAGTATAAATTGGTTCCTGTTCAGCCTGGTTTTGTCTGTTTCCAGTCTTCAATAAAGTTGTTTTTATGAGCTGTTAATCACAATACTTAATAATATGTATTCAATGTTTTCCATCACGGCATGGACGTAAATAACATCATCTAGTAGGGTTGCCAACTCCAGGCTGGGACATAGCTGGAGATTTTGGGGGTGAAGCATAGGACGACAGGGTTTGGAGCAGCCGGAGATCAGCACGTCACAACACCACAGGGTCTACCCTCCAAAGCAGCTGCCTTCTCCAAGGGAACTGATCTGTGTTATATTTCTTATAACCTGAGTTGATCATGGTGCCAGTTTTATACTTTTTATGTTTTTTAGATATGTATATAATTTTAATTGTATAATGTATGAGATTAGCCGCCCTGAGCACGTTGGTGGGGAGGGCGAGGTATAAACGTGATTAAATGATTAAATAAAATAAACTGCCATCCCAGGAGATATGCAGGCGCCACCTGGAGGCTAGCAAACCTATCACCTAATAAATAACAGCACATTAAACCTCTGACAAATGCGCAGGGCATTTTTTTCTCTCTCCAGGCAGTTGGCACCTATAATCATGACACCATGCCAGTACATAAAGGCAGCAGCTCTCATGGTACCAGGCAGAGAAAGCCTTTTCCTGCTCATAGAGCCAGAGGAGTTAGCAGCGGTAGTCTGTACTTGCAAAATAGCAAAAAGTCCAGCAGCACCTTTAAGACTAACCAACTTTATTGTAGCATAAGCTTTCGAGAGCCACAGCTCTCTTCGTTAGATGCTTTTCCTACTTATTCACATTTTTTACCTCACTGGAGTCCATGGAGACTATCCAGCGCATGCGCACTGAAGACGCTCCAAAAGACTTGCCCAGCTGCCAAAAGCCCAACTGTCGCCCGCGCGCTTAACCGATGCGCGGATTGATCTTCTAGGCCACCGTCCTCCTCGATATTTCCCCCCCCGCCTCCTTTTATCTCGCGCCCAATGGGCGCGCGCCTCGCAGCTCGACCGCTCCTCTCCCTTCACCAGCAGTTTTCCCTCGTCGGCCGCCATTGCGCTGAGTTTGGTCTGTACGTGGCAACGAGCCTGGTCCTGGCCAATGAGAGCGAGCCCCGTGCCCCGGAAGGGGCGTGGCGTGGGCCGGAAGCCGCCCGTCCGCTGAAGTCTATTCGCCCGCCTGTCCCCCGCTCGCGCGGCTCGCTCGCCCTCCTGCGCCGCGCTCTCCCTCCCCTCCCTCCGCCTCCCCGCGCGGCTCTTCTCGCTCCTCCCGCCCTTCCCTCCTGGCCGCCATGTCGCCGCTGCGGGCAGTGCTGGCGCTGCTGGCCGCGCTCTGGGCCCCGGCGGCCGGCTACTTCGTCAGCATCGACGCGCACGCGGAGGAGTGCTTCCTCGAGCGCGTCCCCTCGGGCACCAAGATGGGCCTCATCTTCGAGGTGGCCGAGGGGGGCTTCCTCGACATCGACGTGGAGGCGAGTCTAGGGGGAGAGGGAAGCGGGGACGGGGGTTTGAGGGGGCATGTGTGGAAGAGAGAGGGCTTCGGAGCGGCTCTGCGGCCTGCGCTCCGTTTCCGCCGGGGCTCAGCCTCGCTGGCATCCCTTCTCGACTTGTGTCGAGAGTGCTCCTGGCGCAGGGCAGAGGGCTTTTTTCTTGTTGTTAAGGACCGGCAGGGAATTCTCCCCACACAAAGGGATGGTTCAAGCTTGTGGGGGCGAGTGAGGTTGCCAGCCTCCAGGGGTGCCTGGAGATCTACTGGAATTACAACTGATCACCAGGGTACAGAGAGCAGTTCCCCTGGAGGAGCTGGCTGCCTGGGAGGGTGGTATCTAAGGCATTATACCCTGCTGAGGTCCCCAGGCTCCATCCCCAAAATCCTCAGGAATTTTCCCACCTGGAGCTGGCAACCCTAGATGGAGGGTGTGGTGCTGATCTATGAGAGGAAAGGAAGGGACTGTTATTCTGTAGGAATAGAAAAAAGCAAGAGACCTGTAGCACCTATAAGACTAACAAAATTTGTGATAGGGTATGAGTCACAGCTCACTTCTTCAGATATGGAAAAGAACAAGAATCCAGCACCTATAAGATTAACAACATTTGTGGTAGGGTATGAGCTTTTGCAAGTCACCACTCACTTTTTCTCATACCAATAGGAATAGAGGGAGAGAAAGTGCAGGAGAAGGGGCTGTGACTGAGAAGGTCTCCGTGTCTCCTCTTTATCTTGCAGGATTGGAGTCCAGTGGCATCTCGGAGAACAAGAAGATTTCCCAGGTGTAAGCTTTTGAGAGTCAGAACTTCTTTCTTGTAATGCAACTTCAGATACATTTTCACAGTGTACACCCTGAAAATCTTGTTGTTCTCTTAAGGTGTCACTGGACTCCAATCCTGTTGTTCTGTTGCAGACTACCCACCTAAAACTATTGTTTTGGATCTGGATTCTGTGGGTCACCTTGAACAAGCTATATTCTCAGTGCACTGCTAGTCTCTATATACAATACAATGTCTATGATTTAAGTGTCGTTGGGGTTTGGCCTTCAACACCTGTTTTCAACATGGGAAAAGCCGGTTGATTTGTTTAAGTATATTTTATCACATACATTTTCCAAGGTGTTCAGGATGGTGTAAACTTTAACAGCAGCTGTGTGAATTAGGTTAGGCTTAGGGAAGGTGATAGGCTCAAAGTCACCCAGTCACCTTTGTGGCAGAGTGAGCACTTGAGCTTGGGGCTCCCAGGGACTAACCTCTGCATCACGCTAGATCTCAGTGGAAAGTCTTGAGCCAAGTGTAAAGTGAATTTTTCTCTGTTAACCATAGAGGGTTCCTTACATACATGCAATAGAGACATCTAGATCAGATGCTTCCCATTTTGGGGTCTGGTGCCCCCCTTGGAAATCACGTAGTGGCTGGAGGAGAGGGGGGAACCACAGTAGGAGATGGAGAAAGAGCATCTTGACCTTTAGACTTCTAAATTTCTTTCCAGCAAAAAAGCTCAAGGCAATGGCTGGAGAAGAGATAAGACAGTGGGAAAGATAGTGGTGAATTCAATTGTGCCAATGATAATAACTTCATGGCAACCAACAAGATGTTATGGATGGGGGGAGAAGGAAGATTTTCACTTGAAAGCAGCTGGCAAGGAGGGAGAATGGACAGCAGAGGGCAAAAAAGGTTGGGCTGCCACTTGGAAGGCAGGGCCCTGATATCTGCATGAATAGTGTGGAAGAAAGAGATGTGGCTTGGCCGAGTAGAAGAGGGTTCGTTTGGGAAGGTCTTTGGTAATCTGATGTGCTTTTCCTGTTGTTAGAAAAGGCTCTTGAAACTTTATGAATACCAGTTTGCCTTTTTTGTTTTAGGAGCAGCTTAGCCTTATATGACATTAACACTGAAAAGAATGTAGAATAAAAGGTCAGGCATGTTTTGTGATGATTGGCTTAGGTGCCCAGAGGATCCACAAGTATTCTTGGAGTCTCTTCTCCCCCCACCCGCAAGCTGTTTTTGGCTTGGGCCGTTGGGCAGGCTCGAAGAAGACAGGAGGGGCTGAGTTGTGAAAGCAGGGAAGTAAGGTTATGAAACAGCTGCGAGTGAAAAGAGATTACCTTCCGCCAGGTGGCAATTTACCATGCTGCCATGTTGTGATAACCTGGCTAGTGTTTACCTGCACATGTTATGGTAGATTTGCCTCTTAATAAAAGAGTCTCTGTTCACTCTTGTGTGTAATCATAGGAAGACAAGAGGTGCAGGTTGTTCAGGGTAGGTGTTGGTGGTAGGGCTTGGGATAGAACGTTAATTTTTGTTAGAAGAGGCCAGGTGTTTGGCTTTAGGTGGCTGTAGTTTCCTAACATATTAATATCTTTCTTGTTGGGAACACTTGAATTCTTTTTACCATTGGGTTTATTTGTCAGCATTTGTTTCAAAAATGTCTTCTGCAGTAGATCCAGAGGAGTTAGCCGTGTTAGTCTGTAGTAGCAAAATCAAAAAGAGTCCAGTAGCACCTTTAAGACTAACCAATTTTATTGTAGCATAAGCTTTCGAGAATCACAGTTCTCTTCGTCAGATGCATGGAGGGCAAAAAGAAACTGGTCAGATATAGAGGAGGAGCGGGGAGGGCGGAGTAGATGCAAACAGCTCCTTCTGAAACCTTCTGCAATAGGTTTCTGCTGTTAATAACACTGAAACAGCTGCATTTTTCTGAACAAGGCTCGAGATAGTCCCCTCAGATCAAGTTTCACAACGCAATCTGTGCTCATATTGTAGAAAGAGTCATGGGGAGGCTCTCCGACCGTTGGTTGCGTTGCTTTGGAAGCCTTCTCAAGATGGTCATGCTTTAACTCAGGCATGTAGATAATTGTTCATGTGTGTGGAGGGGATGGCAGCTGCCTTCACATTGTATTAATTTTTTAAAAAATTGTACCAGATTTATAGCAAGTTGGCTGTCCTAAATACTTTTTCACATTCTGTAAAACATTTGATTCCAAGCTTGCAGAAATGTGTGTACGTGGTCCTGGTGTGAAGCAAAATAAGGCGGTAGGATCCTGAAGTGGCACAATGGAGTAGGTTGTTGGGGGTATAGGAATTGCCAGTCCCGGTGCTTGCTTATACTTAAAAGCAAACACCGATGAAAGTAGAAAATCATCTCAGCAGGAAATGGGTTAATTTGATTTTTTGCTCTCTGATGTGCTACTTTTTTACTTACAGAAAATGTTTTTACTTAGAAGTACATTCCTGAATGGTACTTTCCACCTTCCAGTCCGAAGTGGTTTATTCCTTTCTACCGTTTGTGTAGATCAGTTCTGTTGTTTCTGCATCAAAGACTATTAAGGCATGGAGTGTGTTGCAATGTTCGGGTCACAGGGGGCCCAAGGCAATACTTTCCCCCCTTCTGCTGCAGGACTCTGGAGGCAGCATGTGGTGACTGAATGTGCTTAAGGCCCTTCACTTCAATGCTACTGGTTCTGAGACAGCTGCAGGCAGGATTTAGAGCAACTGCAATTAGACAACAGATTGGTTGGAAATAGAATTCTGAAGATTGCTTGCTGAGGCCGTTCCAAATGCTTGTTTTGATCTCTGAGATGGCTTGGTTGGTATTCATTTTTGGTGCAGTTGTGTGCTGCCAATTAATCTGTTGAACTCAACATGATAGGATTTCTTTGTACCCAGATATGTTTCCTGCACATTTTTCTGCCTTCCTGTATACAACTTGTTCTTTTGGCTCCCTTTTGCAAATAAGGGCCTAACAAGCAGAGCTGTATACCTGGCACCTCGGTGTTAAACATGCTTATTTGAGAGTATTAGCCTCTAGGATTAAGCACACAAGAGCGGCCGTACTGGAGCAGGCTAGCGGCCCATTTAGTCTGACATCCTGCTTCACGTAACGGTCAACCAGATATCCCTGAAAGGCTTACAAGGAGGACATGGAAGCCAAAGCTTCTCCTGCTTTTCCCTTCATGGCTGATCCTCAAAAAAATACTGCACCTGAATAAGGAGGTTCTGTTTAGTCCGCATGTCTAACAGGCATTGATGGATGTGTCCTTCATGACTTTGTCTGGTCCCTTTTTAAAGTCAACTAAACTAGTGACCATATCCCAAGAGAGTGAATTCCACAAGTCACTTGCTCTTTGCAGAGAAATACTTCTTGTGGTCTGTCCTGAATTGGTTATGCAGGAGTTCTGGTATTATGGAGAGAGAAAGAGAAGTTTCCCCTATCCATTTTCTTTACCTTCTGTATAATCTTATGAACCTTTATTAAGTTCCACTTTGATTGCCTTTTCTCTTAAAAGAGGAGGGGGGAAACACATGACAGAGGTTCATTTTTAAAAATCCAGTTTCACCCCAAATCTTACAGCATCAGTTGTACACTCCTGGGAGGGGGGGAAGCAGTCAGTGAGGAGTTGCTACAACTTTGGAAGAGAAGGTTCAAGAATTTCTGTTAATTAGTTTTCTTGGAAGGTCACTGTGTCAGCAGAGTAAGACTGGAAAGCCAAGGCTACAAACCACCCCCCCTTTGAAAAAAAAGTGCCCTGGCAACTTTACTTACCACAATAACTGTTCCTTTTGAGTCTCACTCTTGTCTTTGCATTGGCAAGTCTGGGGCAAGGTGGGTGCTCCTCAGTGCCTGAACTTCCCTGGGTTTCCAATGCCAATTCCTTTCCTACATAATCAAATTCTAGGGGTGAAAAGCTAGTGCAAGTTGGACAGGGATCTGAGCAACTGAAGTCCCGCCTCTTCCCTTGGCTCATTGCATTGCTTCGGGTGAGTCATGTCGCAGGCACTGGGGCTGTGAAAAGAGAATAATAGAGATTTCTTTCACTGAAGTTGTGTGGGAAGCTTTGGAGACTGTCGAGCGCTGTGGGAAAGGGGCAGCCCCGTGATGTAGAAGGTGAGAGTGACAGCTCCCTTTTTCTTTCAGATAACAGGTCCTGATAACAAGGGAATCTACAAAGGAGACCGAGAGTCCAGTGGGAAATACACCTTTGCTGCTCACATGGACGGGACGTACAAGTTTTGCTTCAGCAACAGGATGTCCACCATGACTCCAAAGATAGTAATGTTCACTATCGACATTGGTGAAGCTCCAAAAGGACAAGATATGGAGACAGAAGGTGAGGCCGTGCATCTTAATTGGCTCTTTTTTGTGTATCTGACACAGAGCAAGGCAGTACAAATTGATGGAGAAGTTATGTTTCCTTTCAGATATGGCTCTGGCCTTCAGTTATCCTTTCTGCATCTGCAGTATGTGAAATACTAGACTAACAAAACCCTAAATTCCAGAGAAAGGTATTCCTTTCAGTGGCTATAATTTTGTGCAAGCTTCTCGGAGTTGGCTGTAGAATTTTTCAAATCCCTGTAAGTTGGCTTCTGAACGTTGATGGATCTGTCTTTTAAACCAGGTAGCTGGATGCTTTCTTCTGAAAGTGTGGGTTTCCCCCATACCTGTTTCTATAGCTGTGCCTGGCATTCCCCACATGCCTCCCATCTGTCTTTGCATGTTTTCCAGCAAGCCCTGAACTTGGGAAGGTTCACCTGCTTGCAACTTATTGAATTTGCCAGCCCCTTTTGTCAGCCTGTTTCATGGCTTCTTCTTGCATCTTGGAGCATAGGTCCCCTTTGCTGCTCTGCTGTTAATGATGATGCACTTGATAATAACTGCACTTCTATACCGCTCTTCTAGACAGATTAGTGACCCACCCAGAGCAGTGAACAAGTTAGTGTTATTATTATCCCCACAATATAGCTGGAGAGCTGGGGCTGAGAGGAGTGTCTTACCCAAGACCACCTACTGAGCTCAGAGCAGTAGTGGGATTCAAACCAGTAGCGTGCTGATTTGCAGCCGAACCACTTAACTACTGTGCTACAGTAGCGCTCTTTTGTTGCAAGCTCCTGATCTGGAAAAAGCACCTTTCATTGTAACAGTTGTGGGTCGTAGAGATGATATTGGGGGACAGGACATCCCAGTCTTCACTGCAGCAATCCATTTGCCCACCCGCCATCTTCTGTAGCCGAGGGCTCCTGTTTTGCTCCACAGCAGATCGCAGTGTGGGAGACGCCTCTCTCAGTCAACGTCTTGGTTCCTAGGCACCTTTTCCTGCAATTTACAGCTAAGCTTGTTTTCTGCCTGCCGCTCTGGCAAAGGAAATGCCCCTGGCAGCTCCCAAGTGGAAAGATTGCCCCTGCTTGAGAGACGCCTTTTGCTTGTTGCCCTGTATTCCTTGTTGATCTCTTGTGCTTTTCTCTAGGTGGTGGAGATACCTGGGATGGTATGTGCAATGCTCTACAGGAGCTTGTTGGTCATGATTTTGCTTGTGTGTGTGTGTGTGTGTGTTTTACTAACTTAATTTAATTAGCATGGCAGTATCCTACCAGACGCAAATACCTGAGCGAGAACAGCTCCTTTCAGCTTCAAGTTCCTAAAATGTCAGCAACCAGAACTGCTTGGGTGGAATTTTAAGGGTTTTGAATTTTTCCTGGCTCACATTGTGTATCACACTGATCTGAAAATATCTCTTGTCTTTTTCATAAATGGTTTTCCATTTAGCATTGGGGAGTCTATGTGAAAAGTGCAGGTCCAAAGGCCTCTTAATGGGGAGGGAACAAGTTGCATGTCCCTAATCCATCTAGTCAGTACATTTTTAGCTTTCCCTTCTTCCCTGGAGGCTAGGCCAGCTTGTAGGGTCCCCCCTTCCTCTGTTATCCTCACAGCAACCCTGTGAGGTAGGTTATGCTGAGAGTGAGTGACTGGACAAAGTCATCCAGTAAACTTCTGTGGCAGAGTGGAGACTCAAACTTGGGTCTCCCAGATCCTACTCTCAGCTCTACACCCCACTGGCTCTCCTGGGTCCTGCTTGTGGTTGCTCCGGTTGGAAGCTAGCTGCTGGCTGCCTTAAGGAGGTGTGGCTTTTTGTCAGGAGAAATGCAAGAACCTCCCATACCCTCAACCTTTTCTGGAGTCTTCATCAACAGAAGAAAAAATTCTAGGCACATGCCCTTGGAGATACACATGGCCTGATACTGGCTGGCAATTGAAATTCAGATTCCTAAGCTGCTCTTTTCCCCTCTGCCTTCCTTGCTATCCCTTTGTGATTTAGCTATAGGCTGAATATCCATCAACCAAACTCTGGCGTTCTGAAATCACTGTTTGGAAATCACGCTTTTAAGATGGGCATTTGACTGTGCGCGCGCATATTTGAAGTGTATGTAAGGCTTTTCTTACTAATGTGCACTTGTATTCGGTTACTCAAACCATTATGCTGATGGCCTTGATGCAAGGATGAAGGCTTTCTTATTTAGCGTTGGTTCTTAACTTACATTTGATACAAGTTTCTTCCTCTAAAAAGAACTTTGCTTTGGTGTGCTAACTGAACATGTGGATGGTGAAGCAATTTGTGCCTGTGTTTTCCTGAGGGTGGGTACCTCAGGTGGTGGGTGTGCATTTTCATTCCCTAACATGATTCAGCTTGAATAGGATATTACACAAAGGAATCGAAGCGGATATTTCTAATCTCCATTGTCGGCTTGCTTATTGAAACCTCAGCAGCTCTCTCGTTTTGAATCTTGGCATTAAGTTTGCATTTTTTTTTTGAAAGACTGTTTTGGTAGCCTTGGATAAAAAGTCTGCGCTTGTGTTCCTTTGTCAGAGCTTCATGTGGATTTTCTTGTTTGTGTTGGTCAAGGAATTGATTACCTTAATATTCAGATGATTGGTTTGCTTCTTAAAATCAACACACCAAACGAGGAAGAACAAAATTAGATCAGAGGACTCCAGGGTCAGGGAAAGAGAGCATGTTACACATGTTTAAATTAATATGTTGCCTGCTGCTTTAGAAATGTTGGTTACATACATTTTAAAATGCATAACTGCTGCATAAATCAGTTAATCCAGCCAACTTCTTAGGGAAAAGGGTATCATGGACATTTTTATTTGAGACCCCGAACATTAGGGCAGGGGTCCCCAATGTAGTTGAGCCTGGGAGCACTTTTAGAACTTGGAGAACAATTAGTGGGCATTTATAGCATATTGGCTGCCACAGGGGGTGAGAACGGTCACAGAGTGATTGACATGGGAGCTCATTCCAATAACAAAAAACTAGGAGGTTCCCCCCGCCCAAAGTAGGGAGGATACAGGCAGATGTTTCTAAATGGGTGCTTCCTGTAGACACAAAGATGGTGCCACCTGGGCCCTCTTCCAAAGCACCTCCTGCAGGGTATGCAAATGGGTACAGATACCCAAGCAAGGAAGTTCTTGTCTACATGAAAACCTTTTTCACTCACTCACTCGCTCACTCACTCACTCACTCCACTCTCTCTCTCTCTCTCTCTCTCTCTCTCTCTCTCTCTCTCTCAGACAGACAGACAGACAGACAGACAGACAGTGAGTTGTATCTCTTTGTAGAACACATGCTTTGCAAGCATAACATATTAGATTCAATCCCTGGAATCTCCAGGGGAAAGAATCTCTTGTGGCAACTCTTGGGTCAGACCCAGGGAAGCTGCCACCAGTCACAGTGGAAGGAGCATAGTTCAGTGGCAGGGCACGTACTTGCATGCCAAGCATCTTCAGGCTCAATCCTTGGTGTTTTAAGAAAGGATACTGAGTGATCTGTACTAGGAAAGATTTCACCAGAGAGCTGCTGTCAAAGTTATACTTGACAAGATGGATTGACTTGGTCTATAGAGCTTGATGTTTTCGTGTACGTTCAGATTTGCGCAGAGCTGTAGTTGACTTTTTTGTTTGCCCTACGTAATAATAATAATAATAATAACAATAACCTTGTGCTTATATACCGCTCTTCTGGACAGATTAGTGCTACACTGATGATGTCTTCTGATCAAATCTGCAGCTCATCAGAATAAACTAGAAGAGATGATTAACGAATTAGCCGTGGCCATGACAGCCGTCAAGCATGAACAGGAGTACATGGAAGTTCGTGAAAGGATACACAGAGCAAGTAGGTGGCTTGGTTTAGTGCCTTCTGTTCAGATGCTGCTTGCAAATGCTCAGCAGATTTTAGCAAAGAAGAGAGGGAAAGCCCCTTCAGTTTGAGGGTTTAATGTACTCCCTCCTTCCCCAGAACTGACAGTTACCCACTTAATGTTGGGATATACATAGCTTAGAATAGCTCCCTTCCCATGCAGTGCCTGCTCTCTCTTGTCTTGCCCCATGTTATTGGCAAGGAAAGAACTTATTGCCGCTCAAACAGTAGCATTTACCAGCTTGGGACAGTAGTCCTCTGACTGTGTTTACTTGCACTAAAAAAAAACCCTTTGGAATTCTGCACCACTGATAGCTCTATTCTGCAACCTGCAGAAATTATCTAAATCTACATAGTCTTATTCATAATTGTCTGAATCTACATAGTCTGTTTTTCCTCATCATTGGGAGAAGTGGTGCAGGACCCCAGAGTCCTGTTCACCCCCAAGTGTAAGCCATCCTTCTGGTATCTTAAGACATCAGCATATTTTGGAGCATAGCTTCATGGTTTTATAGCCTAGAAACTTGATGTTTGCAAAATAATAATAAAAAAATGGGAAGCTGAACTCTGTGGCTAGTGACCTGTACTGAACTTCTGTGGCACCGTAGATGGTGCACGGCCCCAGCAGTGCACCGCTGCACTGCCTCTGTTCCTTGTCCCCTCTGGCAGCAGCTTTTCTCCCCTAAGCAGTGCAGTGGAGGCATCTCTGCCCATTCGTGCATCCCAGGGTTGAGGGGGGCCCAGGCTTTTCTCTTTCCTCTGACTGGGAAGGGTTGGGTGCTGTTGATTGGTCCTTCCCTCTGTTGCAAGTACTGGGGAGAGGGCAGGCAGAATAGTCAAGATGAGTTCTTGCTCTCGAGTTAAGCAGGCTGTCAGAGTGTGTTTAGAACTTGGGCTTCACAGCTGATAGTTGCCTGCCTTGTTCCTTAGGGCTCATCTTGGTATCTTTTGATGGGAGGGTAATTTCAGTCCAGAAGACAGCATTTATTGGAGACTCCTTGCCTGCCCCCATAACTGATTGGTTCCCAATGCAAACAATCCGTCTTAAAATCTAAAACAACAACAACAGTAAAACATGATGTATGCAACGGGCTGGATCTGTGGGGCCTTCCTCCTGTGTGAGGTGTACTCATCCACTGGAAGAAGGAAGGTCTACCCTGAGACTTAACAGAGCTGGGCCAGTGAAAACAACGCTTCAACTGAAATCCATAAAAACAGCCTCAACCCTCCCATGAAACTTTTATTAAAGGGCAACATTGAAACAGCAATATAATTGCAGTGAAACAGTTTAAAACAGGTGTTTAGAAGATCAGAAATAAATAGCTATCGTGCACATTAAAACAGTGACAAGCATAGACTTAAAAAAGAAAAGCTTGCTAGCATATTATTACTGCGTGTACTAAGTGATTTCTTCCCCCTCCCTATTTTCCTCCAACAGTTAACGACAACACAAACAGCCGAGTGGTGCTTTGGTCATTCTTCGAAGCCCTCGTATTAGTTGCCATGACACTGGGACAGATCTACTACCTGAAGAGGTTTTTTGAAGTCCGGAGAGTTGTTTAATCAAACATTTGATTTTTTTTTTCCTCCTCTCCCTCTCCAGTGATCCCAGATTCTCCATTCACTGTCTACCAAACAACTTGGTCGCAAAACTCGCTTAGTTTTATCCCTGCTTTCTGAACTATAAAAGTTTCTTCTTAGTTTAAATTTTTTTATATAGATAGATAGATATTCTCCTGGGCGATATGCGCTGAGAGCCTTTCACTGGAATTGGCAGTCGTGTTTCTCACTGAGCCAGAGTGAGTGCCGCCAAATTGCATTAGTTTTTAAAAGCCGCACTGTGGGTTGTCTTTAAGCTCTTCCTTGATTCTTTTTATTTTTGTAATGAAATGCCGTTTTTGTCTAGGGGCAATGGTAGGTCCCGGAAGAGTTGCTTTCTAAACCTGTGGTAGACTCTTGACTCCATTTAAGGATTTCCTCTGTACGTGACGTGGGGCTGCCAAGAAAGCAAAGCAAAGAAAACCACGCTTCAGTGTACAGGATCCAGCCGATGGCTTTTTGTTTGGGACATACGGAGTAGGTTTTTGTAAAACCTCCAGCCCTCTTACTGTAACTACACTGTTTTGTTCACCACACTTCTTTTTCATTAGAGATGAAGATGCAGCACTGCTCCCATCAGTTCACTGGTACGGTCTTGAGTGGGCAAATTGGTGAAGAGGCAGCCTTTTGTGGGAAGTTGATGGAAGCATAATCTTCCCCCCATCCTTGTCATTCACAGCTCCAAAGTTCCTCCTGTTTTTAGCGCTACTGTAGAGCATAGGGTTCAGGAGCCCAATTCCTGATGCCAAAGGGTTAACAATTTGGGTAGGGAGGAGGGAAAAGGAGTTATGATTATGCTACGCAGCCCATAAGTTAAAGGGTAACATCCTGTTGCTGCCTGGTTATAGGATTGCAAACCTCTTTCCTGGTAGAGGCCCCTGTGCCTTTTATGTGGCTGGGAAAAACACAATGGGGCTGCAGTTCTTCCCTGATGAGTCATCTTCCCAAGAGCCTTTTGTGTGTTGAATAGCCGCACAACAGAGAGATGATCAGCAGGTGCAGTTTTTCCCTTGAAGGTAACTTCAAGATCTTATTTTCCCACCAGTTGAATTTCTCCCTGTTGTGGGACTATCAAAAAGTACAGGAGCCTCCTTCAAGAGAAGGGTTGGCAAACCCGATTAGGCTATCTTGAAATACCGGTATATTTTGTGCTTTCTCTCTTTTCAGACACATGCTGGCTTTAGGTTTTGTACAAACTATTTTTCTTGCTTCTTTTGATGATGGGTTTAAAAATCACAGCATCTGTTGACAGGAGCGGGTGCTGATCCCAAGATTATATTGTGGCTAATGTATATTGGACTGATGTATATTGGTTGTAATTTGGGGTGGGGTGGGATTCTTTTCAAGATTTCGGCGAAGGGACATTCTATTGGTTACGCCTAAAGAGTTTTGTACCAAATTTAATTTAATTAAAATTTGTTACAAGTTTTCACGGTTCAAGTAATCTTTTTCAGCCTTAAGACAATTTTAACAGCAGTTCTTCAAATTGGAAGGGAGGGGGAGTTCTCCCCACCCTTACCATGACTGTTGTATGCCAACTCTGTGTGTTGAGACACTTTGAAATTAAGCCAGAAGATGTACATTTAAAAGTGTTTGCAAGTTGAAATATGGCCAGATTCGATAAATAAATACCTTCTTTAAAAAGAATGAAATCCATCAGAGCCTGGTGCTTGTCTTGAATTTTTAAACAGGAGTCTCTACATTCTTGCACTTCCTTCTCTCAACCATTTTATTAAAGGAACTGAGTTTCAGGAGTCAGACTCTCTAGATTTTGTTGAATAATTTTTAAAAAGCTTTATGTACTTCATCCGTTTCCTAATCAGTTGATATTTCATCCTTGAAAAGTATACGAAGTTGGATCCAAATTGCACAGGATGTTGGGAGTTCTGTGACTTGCACTCCGGAGGTCGTGTGGACCTAAAAGCTCCTGTGATGGGCCCAATACTGACTGGAGCTCTAATGCACGTGTTAACTCTTAGCCCCTGTTCATTTCCCTGATTGGTGACGCATCTCCCCCCTCCCTTTAAACTCAGTGTCTTTTCCGCTTACTGTTGCTTAAGGGGGAAGAAAGTATTCTGGTTGGGAAATCCCTTCTCCCTAACAGTAAAGAGTCCAGTAGCACCTTTAAGACCAACCAACTTTATTGTAGCATAAGCTTTCGAGAACCACAACTCTTTTCGTCAAATGCATCATCAACTTTCGAGAACCGCAGCTCTCTTCGTCAGATGCGTCGTCAGATTGGTTGCCTTGGACAGTTAAGCATTCTCTTCCCCTGAATGTCCTCTTCTGTGATACTTGGACCAGGGAGACTGTATGTAGTTTTAATGTCTACTGCATATTCCCCCTCCCATATGAACATCCATTCTTAAAGGGAATCAAGATGCACAGACCTTCCCTTGTGCAGCAGACTCCATGGAGAGGGAGTGACCAAGCAGAGTATATTCCCATCCCCAGGTGTGCAAAGGGGGGAGGTGGCGTCATTAACTGGGCCATGCTTTTGCTGCAAGGTGGATGTCCATGGATTTGGGGGATCAAGGAAATCCTTGAGTGTCTCCAATTTTAATCCAGGAATGAACTTTGCTCTAGCTGGGTGCCAAATCTGAGGAAAACTAGCTACCTGCTGAATTAAAGGAGCTTGTAAATCACACTTTAGGGGATCGTGGAGGACTCCGTGTGGCAAAATGGGCCCTGCCTGTGTGTTGTTGCATCAAATCCCAAGACCCTGCTGAGGAAATGTCTGCAGTTTTATTCCATCCTCCCCCAACACAGGATTTCTTAACACAGGATTTCTTTTCACTGTCACCACCAGGTACTAATTCTAGAGATGTTTGCCTCGTTCCATTTAACAAATAGTTATTAATAGACCTATAATTTCTACATTTTTTGTAACTAAGAGTTTTTAGGAAATGAATCAGTTAATAGGTTTTTAATCTGGTGGGCTGAGTAAGAAGCATGCCTTTCTAACCAGATACCCCGCACAGTTGCTGTAAATAATAATGCCCACAGCACGTTGATAAATCCTGAGAGCAACACGTTTGCGGGAATGCAGCAGTGAGAGCCAGCATGGTGTAGTGGTTAGAGTCAGACCAGGATGAGGGAGATTCTGGCCCAAATTCCCACTCTGCCATGGAAGTGTGCTTGGTTACCTTGGCCCAGTAACTCACAGCCTAACCTAAGTGGTGGTGTGAGGAGAAAATGGAGGTGGGGGGGGAGAACAAAAGAATTGAAAGTTGCCTCTGTGAGAGGAATTCAGATTTCTCTAATAGTATAACAGCAAGATATGAGTCCATTTGCACCATACAGACCAATATTTTTAGAGTAAGATTTCAAGAGTTGGAACTCCTTCAGACATGGCCAGTACGATGATGGAGTAAGAATTTTGTATTGGGACCTGGGAGAAATGCCTGCTCAGTCATGAAGTTGACTCCAGGATTTTGAGCCAGGCATCCGGGAAGAAAATTGACTCACCTGAAATGTGCTGCCGGAGGAGAGTTTTGCAGATACCATGGAAAGCCAAAAAGACAAAAAATGGGTTCTAAATCAAATCAAGCCTGCTGAATTCTTCCTAGAAGCTAAAATGACAAAACTGAGGCTATTGTACTTTGGTCACATCATCGCATCATGAAAAGACAAGACTCTCTGGAAAAGTCAATAATGCTAGGAAAAGTGGAAGGCACTAGAAAAGAGGAAACCTTAAAGTGAGATGGCTGGACTCAATAAAGAAAGCCACGTCCTCCAGTTTGCAAGATGTGAGCAAGGCTGTTCATGAGAGGAGGTTCTGGAGATCTTTCATTCATAGGGGTTGCCATAGGTCAGAGGCCGTACACATATATCTAGCTTAGGGTTGTCATGAGGATGTGTGGTAGACACTTGTGTGCTCCACTGAGCTTTTGGAGGAAGGGTGGAATAAAAATGAATAGAAATTAGCGCAGAGAAGGATGCGGGTTGGGGAGGGCTGTCTTGTGCCATCAGAGCCCTAAACAGGCGTTCTGGTACGGAACCAATGTTTCATAGCTTTCGTTTCCTGGCCGGTCGCTTGAAGGGACGGACTAATACCATGTGGGGGACTTGGGAGTGGGTGGACCCAATCCCTCTCCGCATGCGAGGCGCCTGGGCAAGATGGAGCCGGTGGCCGAGGACTCGTGGGAGTCCCTGCCGGTCCAGTTGAGCCCGGGCGTCCTGCGAGCCTTGCAGGAGCTGCGCTTTTCCCAGATGACGCCGGTACAGGTAGGACTCGTAGCGTTGCCACCTCCATGTGGGGAAATTCCTGGGGATTTGGGGTGGTGGGGAGACTTGGAGAGGGAAGGAACCTCAATAGTTCATGATGCCATGGAGTGGAGTCCACCCTCCAAAGCAGCCATTTTCTCCAGGGGAACTCATCTCTATGGCCTGGCATTCCGGGAGGTCTCCACCTACCACCTGGAGGCTGGCAATCATGGGTGGAAGGTGAGAGGGAAGCAAATCTGGGGCACTTTCAGAGAGGAAACTTCTCCAGCCTTTCCCGTAGATGCCTTCCCCTTTTAAGAGAAATTCCAGCCCGTATTCCAAGTACTGGCCTTAAAAGTTCAGAGGATACGATAACAGGATTGGAGTCCAGTGGCACCTTAGAGACCAACAAGATTTTCAGGGTATGAGGTCTGGAGAGTCAAAGTTCCTTTCTTCATATACAGGGAGGAGTGGAGATCCCTGAGCCTTTATATCCCAGTCTATACGCCTCCTTGTATCTGATGGAGTGTTGACTCTGGAAAGCTTATACCCTTGGGGGGAAAATTCTTGTTGGTCTTGAAGGTGCCACTGGACTCAAATCCCAGCAAAGCATCAAGAGTGCTGTAGTACTGAGAGTTCCTGACAATTCAATGCTTTTAGAGAAGATCTATAGCAGCATCCCTTGGACATTTTCTGCCTTTCTTGAAGTGTTCTCCCTATATTGCCTTCTTTAGAATGGTGCAGTGCACCAATGTGGTGTAGTGGTTAAAGTGCTGGTCTAAAATCTTAAGACACCCAGGATCGAATCTCTTCTTTGGCATGGAAGTGCACTGGGTGACCTTGGGCCAGTCACACACACTCATCCTAACCTACCTCACAGGGTTGCTATTGGGATAAAAAAGGGAGGAGAAAATTATGTAAGGCACCTTGGGTCCCCAGTGGGGAGAAGAGCGGGGTATAAATAAAGTAAATAAAATAAATAAATGTATCTCTCTTTTAGTCTGCAACGATTCCTTTGTTTATGACAAATAAGGATGTTGCTGCTGAAGCAGTGAGTATTTTGTTATTCATTGTATTCATTCATTTACTCTCTTCATATAGAACTAAAGAAACTTTTTTCTAGTGCCTCCTTTTCCTTTCCCCCCCAGGTAACCGGCAGTGGGAAAACGTTAGCTTTTGTTATTCCTATTATAGAAATTCTTCTCCGACGGGAAGAAAAGCTCAAGAAAATGCAGGTAAAAAGTTGTTTTTCTTTATTACTGTTTTTTCTTTACTGTTTGCAGGAGCTAGAATGTGGCTTGAAGTAATTGGTTAGACAAATACTAATGGTTTTACTTACAATATTCATATGCAATTTTTTTTGGTTGACTTTTCTGGAGTACCACCATCTTCAGCAGTCTGCATTGTTGCTACTGAATGGACTTAATGTAACATTTTGGCATTTAGCTAGTATCTTTCAAATATGGAGAGTCATTTTGGTGTAATGGTTAAGAGCGCAGGACTCTAATCTGGAGAGCTGGGTTTGATTCCCCACTCCTGCGCTTGAAGCCAGATGGGTGACCTTGGGTCAGTCACAGCTTCTTTGAGCTCTCTCAGCCCCATCCACTTACAGGGTGTTTGTTGTTTTGAGGATAATAATAACATACTTTGTAAACTGCTCTGAGTGGGTGCTAAGTCATCCCGAAGGGCGGTATATGAATCGAATGTTGTTGTTGTTGTTGTTATAATATTCAGGGTTTCTTTACTTGCAGCTGAGGCGACGGTGGCCTTCTATGAGTTCTTGGGCAAGCTCAGAGTTTTGCCCTCTTTTCCATTCTCTACTATGCCAGTTTTTGTGTGTTCTACTAAAATATACAGGAAAATGCATTTGTTGAGTATGCATGTATCAGTGGCCTCAAATGAAAGCCCCCTTGAAAAGTTTCTCTCTTCTTCTGTATGCTTTGTCAGGTGGGTGCAATTATCATCACTCCCACGAGAGAACTCGCGATGCAGATAAATGAGGTGATCTCCCACTTCACAAAGTATTTTCCACAGTTTAGGTAGGTGCAGCCTGTTTGGTAAGACATTGAGTGTGACTATTTGTTGGGCTTCAAGGTCATGTGTGTCTTTTTCGTTTCAGCCAGTGCCTTTTAATTGGTGGGAAGAATCCCATGGAAGATATCGAAAAATTCAAAGAATGTGGGTAAGTTACTAATGATGAATTTGCTTTGAGGTCCGACAACTTCCAGCATGCTTTGGAATGCTGTGTACATCTTTTCCTCACTATTGTCAGTTTTTGCTAACCTTGCATGTTTATAGACTTTGGAAGGGTTGAGAAGACACGAGGTTTGGAATTGCCACTAAGAAGAGGCAGCAGAATTTGGGATTTGAGAGCAGGGAGGGAGGAGGGTGGTAGGGAAGTTTGCAGGAAGGAGTTGATAGAATGTTTCTGAGTTGATAGAGTGTTCTGTACTTTTAAAAAACAGCCCATCTTTTCCTCTTGTCATTGACCTCCCTTTCAAATTTGAGAAGATGAAAGTATTTGGGTTTTTTTTTTCTTAGCTTGGTCTGAAGTCAGGCTCTCCCACGAAACCGTCCTGAGATGTTTCTTTTTCTATACCCAAAAGCGGAAACATCGTTGTAGCCACGCCTGGGCGTTTGGTGGACATGTTCCGAAGGCAATCAGATGGACTGGATTTGGCCAGATCCGTGAAATCCCTTGATGTGCTGGTCTTAGATGAAGCAGATCGGCTTCTGGATATGGGCTTTGAAGCCAGGTATTTGTTTGGTGAGCAGGGCACACCTTCCATTGTTCAGACCTTGACTTGTCTGCAGTCTTTCCCATCTCTCTGTCCACAAAGGAACACAGACCGGCAGTGTCCTGTTTGGAACAAACAAACAAACAAGCACATCTCCAGAAGCTCCCTGGGAACAGAGACGAAATGCCATCTCATTCTGAAACTGTGTTTACTTGCAGTTTAAATACCATTCTGGACTTTTTGCCCAAGCAGAGACGGACTGGCCTCTTCTCAGCAACACAAACCCAAGAAGTGGAGAACCTGGTGAGGGCGGGCCTCCGGAACCCGGTCCGTATCTCGGTGAAGGAGAAGGGAGTGTTGGCAAGCAATGCCCAGAAGACCCCAACGAGGCTTCAGAACTATTACATGGTGAGGAGGGCTATGCTTCCCACACCTGTGTGTCGTGTCTTCCACAGTGATGCCTGGAACCATGAACACATGGCCTTACACTGTGGGTCAAACCGTTTGTCTTTCTAGCCTAGCCTAATCTCCTCTTAGCTGCAGCAGCTGTCCATAGTCTTAAGCAAAGGATGGTCTTTCCCATCACCTGCTGCTCTTAAAATTTTTCCATTGGAGATGCTAGAAACTGCAGAAGGTCCCAGGTTCATCTCATCCCTCCCCCCACTCTGTTTTACACAGGATCTTGATCTTGTTGGAGGATGAGAGATATGGGAGATTCAAGAGCCGTTTGATCTCTTACTCCTTTGGGTGTGTACATGGTGGTTTTTCTAGAACCATCCACGCAGTTGAGGTTCTACAGTGTGACAGCAGTCGAAGATAGTTCTCTGCTCTGAGGAGGTTTCATGGGTGAGGGGAGGGAGAGGCAAGGGGAGATCAAGAGAGAAACGCTAACAAGGCCTGAGGCTGCAGGTGTAGGGCTGAAGCCAGAAGCAGGTGGAGAGGCATTCTGAATGACAGCAATGTCCCTGGGGTGACAGCTGGAGCTTCAGGCTTCAGAGAAAAAGGGGTCCGGTTCAGTACCTCCCATGTCCTTTCTCCCCAAAGCTCCCACACCTTCAGCATCTCTGCTTGTCTATCCTTAAGTACCATCTCTGTCAAAGTAAGAGCACCATGCACACTTCTAGAAATGGCTGCCATGTGCAGAATCTCACAGGTAGCAGCATAGTGTTGAGCAATGGCAGTTTTAAAAACCTGTTTCATGTTCATTGTATCCCTGAAAAAGTTCCATAGCAGTTAGTCCTCTTATGTCAAGTGGGACTTTATTTGTTAACTGTTTCCGTCTTCAGCCCCCCAGCATGCTGCCAAAATGTTGCATGGGCAGCTTCCGTTGTTCACAAAGCCTGGCTCAATATGACCTGCAATGTTTCGTGCTCCTGTTTATGCCTCTGCTGTCTTTTCTTTTTCTCTTTTTGAAGATCTGCAAAGCAGATGAGAAATTTAACCAGCTCGTCCATTTCCTTCGTCTCCACAAGGCAGAAAAACACCTTGTCTTTTTCAGGTATTGCCTTTTACTGGTACAGGGGTTGGGTGTTGTGTGCAATCGACTAAGGCCCAGTTAATGCATTCCCTCTATAGCATAGTTAAATGCATGCGTAAGCCCTACTGAGCATGTTGGGTGGAGGCTAGATACAGTCCCTGGGCCAGATCTCTCCTAAAGTACAGAAGAGGTTAACCAACAGGATTAAGGAATTGGAGCATCTTTCCTATGAAGGAAAGCTGAAGAGCCTGGGACATCTCAGTTGAAAAAAAAGATGCTAGAGTCTTATCAAATATGTGTGGCGTGGAAAAAGTAGATTGGTGGATGGAAGTGTCTTTCAGCAGTCCTGGCCGCTGTTTCTTTAGACCTGCATATTAATGCACATATGTGTGTTTATGCTGTTGCTGCTGGTGGTCCTGTGGAATAGGTGAGGGGTGGGGGACAAATTCTGTCCCACCTCCAATATTTTATATCCCACATTGCATCTGTTGAGAATTAAGCCTCTCTCTATTATGTGCGCCCTGACTTGGATAGCTCAGGTGAGCCTGATCTCGTCAGATCCCAGAACCTAAGCAGGGTCGGCCTTGGTTAGTAATTGGATGGGAGACCTCCAAGGAAGACCAGGGTTGCAGAGGCAGGCAATGGCAAAAGCACCTCTGTTAGTCTCTTGCTATGAAAACCCCACCAGGGGTCACCATAAATCAGCTATGATTTGAGGGCTCTCTTCGCCACCTGTTATATGCAGGATCCTGACCCAATGACATTTTTATCTCTGAGCTTCAGACTGTCCCCCCCCCCCAAATAGCAGCCCCTGTGACTCTGATTCAGATCAGGGTTAGAGTGCAGGAGGGGAGGGTTCCCCCTAACTGCACAAATAACAGTAAAATCCTAAGCAGAGTTACTCCAGTCTAAGCCTATTGAAATAAGTGGGCTTAGACTGGGATATCTTTGCTTAGGATTTCACTGTAAGAGTTCCAGAAGGCTGCTTTAGCTGAGAAAGTTGTGTGTGTGTGTGGGGGGGGGGATTTTAAAAGTCACTCCCCCCAGAACTGTATCCTGGGGTCTTCCAGCAGCTGGTGACTTCATCCATCGAATACTGGCCTGTTGATTACATAACAACTGAGAATTGCTACGGGTAATATTTTGCAGTGTATCTTATGCTTACAGTACTTGTGCTTGCGTGGAGTATTATGGGAAGGCTTTGGAATCTTTGATTAAAAATGCGAAAATAATGTGCATCCATGGGAAAATGAAACACAAGCGGAACAGGATATTCACAGAATTCCGGATGCTCCCAAGGTGAGGAGGGGTTTTGTAAGGGCGAAATCAGCCAATAGTGGGAAATCATTGTGCCGTACTGGACTGTCTGTCTCCACCCCGCCCCCTAGTAATGCGAGACCCTGAAGGGCTGTGGTCTGTGGAGCGCTTTCTTTTTGTGTGGGAGCAATGAAGAGATGACTGTATGAACCCTTACTGCTTTTTGACCATCTGCACAACCAATCAGATGCCATGCTGGGGAAAAGCCCCACTTTTCCCCACCCACTTTCTAGAAACACTTGGTGGGCACCAGGAAAGGTGTTGGCAGGTACCATAGTGCCCACACATGCCATGTTGGGGATTCTTGTCTTGGTGAACTCCTTCAAATCCTCAGTAATTTGGTGGAGGAGATAGAAGGCAGCTGTGGTGTGATGGTGGGAGAAGATTTATGGCTGACCATTGATGTGGGAGGGATTCCCTTGGAGGTCATGAAGTTTGAAAAGCCATGTGTGTTATGTAACTGCCTCTATCCTTGCTTAAAATATGCAAATCCTGTTCTTTGATCAAAATTTTGTGAAATATTTAAACTTATGACAGTTCATGAAACATAGTGTAAAGAGTTACATTGCATCTGTCGGTCATCTTTAGAAAACTCCCTATGGTATGCAACTTGTTCCTCTTCTTCTGTACTACTATTTGTTTTTGTACCTGATATTTTGTACAAGGATTATTGCCGAAAATTTATTTGTAGATTAGCTTATGTATTTCATGTAAATAGTTGTTTTGATACCAATAATTTTTTTTAAAAAAAAATATGCAAATCCCACCTTTCCCCGTGGCTTAAGGCGGTTCCTTAATGTTACAATCTTTTCTGACTTTCCTAGTGGCATTCTGGTGTGTACCGATGTGATGGCCCGTGGCATAGACATTCCAGAAGTGAACTGGGTTTTGCAGTACGATCCTCCAAGCAATGCAAGGTACACTTAATTTCTTTTTAAGATTGGATTTAATAGTTCATTTCCTGAGAACTGTAAGAATTAAAATTGCAGAGAGATGAAGGCTTTCTAAATTGCCATGTTTTGGGCACGCTCAGTGCTCCAGAAAGTGGTTTTGCAGGTGGGAAGTCCAAGTCCCAGCATCTCCAGTATTAGGAAAAAGACTTTTCTCTCCTTGTTTACCTTGGAGAGCTGCTGCCATCACACAGCGTAGAGCTGGGTGCTGTATGCTCTGCATACAGCAGCTTAGTATACTCATCATCAGTAGCAGGCTCTGTTGCACGAAAACTTTTGCTCTTGCTAAGTTGTATTTTCCCCATATTTCAGCGCTTTTGTGCATCGCTGCGGCCGCACCGCACGCATTGGCCACATGGGCAGTGCACTTGTATTTTTGCTTCCCATGGAAGAAGCATACGTCAGTTTCCTGTCAATTAACCAAAAGGTGAGTCGAACATTTGCTATCAAAAGGTACATGGTTGAGTTACCATGTTCTGTCTGGAACACAACTCTTGTGCCGTGCAAAATATTTTTGCACATTAAAATGAATTCATGTGTAACATTTCAGGTTAGCTGCACAAAGATGAATGTTTTCCAGGGTTTCTTTTAAAAAAGTTGCACTTTTATCTCGTTTGATAGTGTCCCATGCAGGAAATGCAACTGCAGAGTAACGTGGGAGATGTTCTGCCTAAACTGAAATCTCTCAGTTTGGCTGACAGAGCTATGTACGAGAAAGGGATGAGGGCGTTTGTATCATGCGTGCAGGCCTATGCCAAACATGAATGCAGTCTCATCTTCCGGATCAAAGGTAATTTACACCTGCAGCCTGTATATTTGCGTGTG
The DNA here is from genome assembly GCF_028583425.1 of Eublepharis macularius. Taxonomy (NCBI): domain Eukaryota; kingdom Metazoa; phylum Chordata; class Lepidosauria; order Squamata; family Eublepharidae; genus Eublepharis; species Eublepharis macularius. Next base: position 68,574,868 of record NC_072802.1, on the reverse strand, counting down.
TGTTTTAAATGTATCCCCAAATAAGTGCCGAAGTTCAAGAGCAGCTGGAAGGTTGCGCTGCCTCCCTTCTGGCATGGGAAAGACTAGCCTAGCTTGTCTCCCTAGGCCAGAAGATTGACAGCTGCTGGCAGCGCCCTCCTTCCTTCACTGAAGCACCTCCACTGTATGTTAAGTGTCTGTTTAAAAACTCTGCTCTTTCCTGGAAGTGTTAAATTCGTTTCCCTCTCCTCCCCTTTTGTTGCATCTGTTCTAAGATTCTAAGGAAAGCCCTCTTACTTCAGTAGGCATCACTGCATCTTATTTACTTATACCCTGCTTTTGTCTCTAGTGGGGAACCCAAAGTGATGTACAATATCATTCTCTCCTCCTTTGCATTATCCTCAAAACAACCACCTTGTGAGGTAGGTTAGGCTTAGAGAGAATGACTGGCTGAAGATCTCCTGGCAAACATCCATGGTGGGCAGGAATTCAAACCTTTGTTTCAAGTCCAACACTCTAACCTCTGCCCCATGCTTATGGCAGCGAGCTCCGTACATCAGTTTCACATTTGGCGGAGATGTTCTTTTGTCCCTTATGAATGCTTATTATCAGGTGATCCTGAGTTTTGGTGTTACAGGAGGAATAATCTTCTTCCCTCTATACCATTCGTATTTTATAAGTGTTCCAACCCCTGCAGAATCGCATTTTCTGAATAAAATACGCTTTAGCCGTTTAATTTATTGAATATTTATATTCCATTTTCCTATTTAAAATAAATGCTCAAATGAAAGGGCTTTCCTGGAGCGCCCCCCCCCCCCCGCCAGTTCTTGGAGGCTGTCTCAAAATACAGGAATTCAGGAGATATCTTTACTGGAAGTGCTATTTGACAAGTTGAGAAACTTTCTGCAGTTTGCAACTGGCTTTTCTTAAGTTAATAAACTCTCCAACACTAAATGTTGAAAGTCTCACATTATTACTACAATGAGATTTATTTTCTGACTAATGATGCCACACAGCTCATCAGCACACACTTCCATATATGGTTGTTACTTAAGAGCTTTACAAGAAATCTGATTATATATCATTTGACTCCAGAGATGTCATGCACACTTTTTTGTGAGGAACTTTAAAATAACATTTTATTAGAAACCGATCTCTGACTGTGAATCAGATCTAGTAGACTGACGCTAGATATTTGATGTATGATTTATGCTATTTTTTTCTCTTTTTGAAGATCTGCAAAGCAGATGAGAAATTTACACTACCTTGTAAGATATGTTGTAATTCTGGGAGACCTTCTGGCCCCACCTGGACATCAGTAGTCCTGCTTTAGCCTTTTCCAGGGCTTTTTTTCAGGGGGAACGCGGTGGAACGGAGTTCCGGCACTTCTTGAAAATGGTCACATGGCTGGTGGCCCCGCCCCCTGATCTCCAGACAGAGGGGAGTTTAGATGGCCCTCCACGCTGCTGAGCGGTGTGGAGGTCAATCTGTACTCGCCTCTTTCTGGAGATCAGGGGGCGGGGCCACCAGCCATGTGACCATTTTCTCCGAGGGCAACCCACTGAGTTCCACCACATCTTTTCCTGGCAAAAAAGCCCTGGTCTTTTCCAACTCACTAAAGAGTCTAGATAGGGCAAAAAACTGGATCTAACAGTGTACAGTATGGTTGCCCTATCACGGTGGGGCCTGGATTTTGATGTCCATAGAACATTTCATAGACACTACCGAATCGCATCGATGCTTTTGCCCTGTTCCACTCTCTCATATTCCATTTGGACAGATCTAGACTTCGCCAGCCTGGCCCGAGGTTTTGCCTTGCTGAAGATGCCAAGGATGCCGGAGTTGAAAGGCAAGACTTTCCCGGACTTTGAGCCCGTTGATATCGACACGGACTCGATTGTGTTCAAAGACAAGAACCGAGAGAAGCAAAGGCAGAAGCTGCTCGCTGAGCCGAGGAAGGGGAGGCAGGAGCAGGAAGGGAGGAGGAAAGGACCCAGGAACCAGGCCTGGTCCAAGCAGAAAGCGAAAAAGGAAAAGAGGAGGAAACTGAGAGCCAAGCGGCAAAGAGAAGAGGTGAGCAGCCCGCCTCTTGGCTGGGCTTTGCATGGATCCCAGCAGGGTGTTGGGTCAGCTCTTTGGAGGCTGGTAGGGAGCACAGGCTGGGATTGGCTTTACTACTTTTGGGATTCTGCTCTTCTTTGAAAGAGCTCAGGGTGGCAAGTGCAGTCAGTACACACACAAACACCCGTCCTTCCAACAACCCTGTGATTTTAGCCTCCTTTATGATTGACTCAGACTTACTTTCATGGCTGAATGGAAGAAACATACACCCAGCCTTCACTCTTTAAAGTCTAGCATTTGAGTCCCAATACCAAAGCTGGCTTTTGAGGTGGATGTAGTCTGGGATTTTCACAGGTAGAAAAGCAGAGTGTCGCCCTCTTGTGTGCTCTGGAAATGCTTCTGTTTCAAAAGCCAGGTAGTGTTAAAAATTCCAATATGAGAAGAAATGATTTTATGCAGGTGGCACAAGCAAGCAGAAATCTTTTTAAAAAAAAGTTTTTATTTAATTATGCACATTAATAGGTACAATATTGAGAGAAAGTCATTAAACATTGATAACTAAGAAATCATAGAATCATGGAGTTGGAAGGGGCCATACAGACCATCTAGTCCAACCTCCTGCCCAGTGCAGGATCAGCCTATAGCATCTCTGACAAGTATTCAGCCTCTTCTTGAAAACTGTCAGAGAAGGGGAGCGTACCACCTCCCTAGGCAGCTGATTCCACTTTTGAACTACTTTGACAGTGAAAAATCTTCTGTTGAAAGCAGAAATCTTTGATGCTGGGCGGCTGCCTTCAGAACTGATTCAAGTCCTGTAGCGCCTTAAAGACTGAAGATTTCCAAGCTTCGAAGCTTTCAAGAGTCAACATTCCTGTCAGAGCTTTGACTCTCAAAAGTTGATACCCTGCAAATCTTGTTGGTCTTTAAGGTGCTACTGGACTCAGACCAACACAGCTACTCACCTGAAACTATCTTCAGAACTGAGGTTTGGAGTGGAAACCTTCCAAAAGGGGAAAGGACTAGGGCCCTTCGAGAAGCAAGCTCCATGTATGCAGTCTTCCTAAATTGTGTCACTTGCCCCGTACCTAAAATGGGGTTTTCTTTTTGGAGACGTGTGTACAGCCCACCTGGACACAGTGCAGTTGTCTGTCCTAGGTCCAGCAAAAGGCTAATGGAGTGGTGTGTGCGTGCAAAAGGGGTAGGCTGGACTGAAACCATGGGATTAAATGGGTGGCTGTATTGAAGTCTCCCCCCCCCCCTTTCCTGCAGGGCTCTGATGTGGAAGACAAGGACATGGAGGAGCTCTTGAACGACACCCGCCTCCTGAAGAGGCTCAAGAAGGGCAAAATTAGTGAGGAAGAGTTCGAGAAGAAACTGCTGCAGAGTGAGAAGGCGGCTCAGGCTGACTCAGAGTCTGAAGGATGATGAAAGTCTGTGATAGAGCCCCTAAGACACCCTGAAGCCCCTCACTTTGACGGGAGGTCCTTATGGCCCACCCTGGATTTCTGGTTCCCCCCCCCCCCCGTTGCCCAGCTCATGCACAATGAAGACGACATTCCCCTGTTGAGAGGTTTTGTTAAACCACTCTAGTTGTAGCATTGAAAGGATTTCCTCGCTTTTCCATTTGCCTAGGTTGGGATGGCCACCTGTTTTTGTCTTACTGGCCTTTTGAATCCATGCCTCTATGCTTCACCATCATCAGCTCCCCCCCCCCCCCATTTATTCCTGCTGCTGACCCTCTTTGGAAAGCCAGCACCAAAATTCAGCTGCAGCCACTCACCACAGGAGACAAGAGTTTACAGATAGAGTTTAATGAGTTCATCGCTCACACCAGACGGGGTCAAGACCCCAAGATCTGTGAACAAAAGGGTGATCAGAGATGGGGAGGTATAATCAACGCAGGGATGCTCCGTTGTTAGATCCTTGCTCTTCTTTAGCGTGTCTGCTTTGTACTGGGGAAAGGGAAAAAAATCTTTTTTAAAGAAGGGCTGGCATTTTAATCAGTTGTGCAACTTACATAGGACAATGGCAGCTGCTAAACAGGACAAAGGAAAGACACTTGCTGTCAACTTAAGGCTTACAATATTTACATGTTGCAGCACGCCAATTATTTTTGTACTTTTAGAGGTGATCACATAATTTAAATTTCTGGCAGCAATTTATGTATGTGCATTTTTAATGGTTTTGGATAAATGTACAAGAAATAACTCAGTTTGGGGATATTAGATCTTCCTCACTGAAAATATGCTAAAACACAATGAAGAAGCACTCTCATTTTCATCCTCTTCTGCCTTCATGGAGCTCGGGGTATCATAAATGGTTCTCCCCTTCCCCGTTTTATCCTCACACCAACCCCTGTGGGTGCCTCATAGATCAGTGGGGATTTGAACTCGGGGATCCCCGGTCCCCCATTAACACTTTGGTCTGCTCCACCACTTTAGCTCTCTCCATTCCACTCTTTCCCCTGTGATACAGCAATGAATAGTTACTGCTTCAAAATGCAGAGGGCTACAGGACACCATGGCTTGGCAAGATAAGGGGGGGGGCAGTCTGTACTCTGCCACCTCCCCCTGGCGCGGGCAGCTCATCTAGTGACACAAATGGTGTCTGCAACACTGGAGTGCATATGGAACTGGGAAATCCCTTTTTGTCTCGCTGGCAAGAACGCACCACCAAGGAGCAAAAAAGAAGAAAAATTACCAGCCAGCCCCAGGGCTTCCTAGCGGACAGGAAACCTGCCTCCTTCCCACACCTGCTCTCTGCAGTAAGCTTGTGGTCAAAAGCAAGGATTGGCCACTAAACTGCTTTAGGTTGTCTACTTGAGTTCAAATAACTAAGAACTATCCCGGTTTTCTTCCTCACTTACTTTAAACTTATTGGGGACATCCTGTTGGTTCAGAGGGAAAAGTCTTACGAACTTAAAACTTTCAGCAACCACGTAGAAGGGTTTGTTCTGGGCCTTGGCGCATACAGCCATTTGATTTGTACCAATCTGCAGAGGGAAAGAAATCAACATTTAAGGTGCTATTTTCTGTGATTTTTAAAAGGGCCAACAAGAAAGGTCAAGCTAAGCTTCCCATATGTTAATCCGGTGAATTTCAGTTGCGGAGATGGAAGCTTGTGCACTTTCCCCTTGCCCCCAGATAACTTTTTCAGAGGTCACTCAAGTCTAATCACTTCATCATTTTGTTTTGAATCGGGAGTATTTCCATTTTATTTTTTTAAAAAGGCTGCAGTCTTAAATTTTGCAAATAGAAATGTGTGCTTGTTTTAAAGGAGAAGGAAGTAAACATGGCTTACACTGTGTGCATGCTACATGGCTTACACTGTGTGCATGCTAGAGAATGTGGTACTGGGCACACACAGTCCAGCTTCTTGAGAATCTTTGTTTTCATTAGAAAGAATCAAGTGACTGACTCTGGCTATAAAGGTATGCTCAAAAGGGCTCGTTATATTTAAGAAGCCAGTGGCAGCCAAACAGGATTTTGGGTGATGGGTCCAGAGCATTCCTTCTTCCCATGCCAAGCAAAACCTAAATGAATTATGCAAAATAGTAAGAATAGCTAGATGTACTTAATTTGCATAATTATGCAGGTTGCTTTTTCAAAGCACCCACCTGACCCCGTAAAGTTTCTAGAAATGCAAGTTGATCGGGCATTTTGTTGTTGCAGAAGCTAGAAAAATATTGTGTTAGTGTTCTGTTCCATCATGGCTGTTTCTCGATTGGGAGCTTCATGAAGGCATCTGTGTAGTGGCTGGTGGCTCTTACAAATGGCATTTTCTAAGACCAGGAAAATTCAATGTGCAGAGAGCTGCTACAATAAATACTGTACCACACTTTACCTTGTTAATGATCCCTCCATTTTCTACAACTCCTTCTGCTCCAACTATTACCACGTTGACCTTTTCCATGATGTAGCTATTGAGGGAAGATAAAGGGGGAAAAAATAAGTCTTACGTAACCAGGGGTCATTTCATAGAAAGAGCTGGAGGAACTCATTAGCATATGCCACACCCCCTGACCGCCTATCGTGGCTGCTTTGGGCCCAATCCTGGCCATTCAGGGCCCAAAATGGCAAAAAGGGCTGAAAATGGCCGAAAAGGGGCCCAAAATGGTCAGGATTGGGCTGCTGCTGAGTGGGAGAGTGATTCACCACCTGTCAGAGACCCAATCCAGGCTGTTTCGGCCCCAATCCAGGCCAAAACAGGCCCAAAATGGCAGAGTCAGGTGGGTGGGGTCACCTGACATGACCTCTTTGGGGAACTGCCGGAACGGCATTCCTGCACGTCCCCCCTTGAAATGAGCCCTGTATGTAACATGAGGAGGGGGAAGTCACAGATCCTTTTCCTCAGTGGAAGTGCTTTCCCCTTCGGCTAAAGGAGCCCCTTCCTTGACGTGCCACTCAGAGGGCTCATTTGGCTGGAGGAAAGTGCCTGCCTCCACCGAGTGGAACAGATCTGTAACAGCCAACCAATTAAGTAGTTTTTGTGGGGTCTTGTAATCCCCAATACTGTGCTACACACACACAGACCACCTCTTGTTTGACAACTGCAAGGGAATCCAGAGCTAGTCGTCGGTAACCAAACAGGAGGGATAACGGAATCTTTTCAGACAGCATTGGGGTCTCGCTGGTTCTCCAGGAGGTTTTGGGCTTTGCGTTGAACTACAGAACACCCCCCCCCCCATTCTCTCTCTGTTTTGGGTCTCTTGCAAGTTTTGCAGTAATGAATGCGCACACATACCCGACAGCAGCATCCAGAATGACAATCACAGGAATACCAAGTTTAGTGAGGGCTTTGGCCATCTTTTGCCTGTGTTTAAGAAAGGGGGGAGAAATCAGATGTTTTATACAATTTGCTACCTTGATGCTATAAATGTTCCGGAGTAAGTGTGGTGTAGTGGCTACTAGACTGTTGGACTAGGATCTGGGAGAATCCGGTTCAATTCCCTACTCTGTTTTGGAAGTTTGCTGGGCAAGTCACACCCGCCCAACCTACCTCATCGGATTTTGGGGGGAGTGAAATGGAGGAAAGGAAAATGATGTGAAGCACTTTGAGTACCCTGCACTGGGGAGAAAAGGTACAAATGAAGCAAAGAAATAAAAACAAAGGTAAAAATTATATATTTTGTGGCATGGTGGAGCTGTTGGCATCGGGTTGGAGGAGAAGCTAAGATACTGCTTGTTTGAATTTAAGATACTTATATTTTCCTTTTTTCTAAAGCTAATGCTCATTCATAAAAACATATCGTATTATACTGTTTATTGAAATTCCCTTGAAACTGACACACTATGTAATCCACCTTGAGTCTCAATGAGAAAAGTGGAGTACAGATAACATAAATAAATGGCATACTTATTTACTCTTGGATTAATGGAAACTTATCATTGATTTTTTTAAAAAACTGCAAATCTCATTCCATTCCCAGGCTCACTTGGCCTTAGGCAAGCCAATCTCTTCACTTCAGCCAAATGCAATAAGGGGCTAATACTGACCAACTTTACAGGGTTGTTATAAAAACTGTAGCAAGATAAAGTATGTGAAGTGATGTGAACACTAAATACACTGCACAAATATTAAATATTAAACAATAAATTTATTTGATGAGGTGGAGAATCAAAAACAACCATAAATCTACATACCAGGCTGGCGATGTTAAAATCCCCCCAGCAGCCAGCCCTCACTAAATTCTCTCTGAACTGTAACGAAAGTGTGGGGAGGGGAGGGCCAGTCTCTGATTTTGCTGAAGCCAACAAACAAGCCATGCTTTTATCAAAAGCCCCCCTGTAGAGTGAATCAAGACTTAGCACCAGCTGCCGCCAGTACAAGGACTTCAGAGAAGGCCCAAGTTCTCTCCCATTTCAGGTTCTTGTTGCACCTTTCCATGGAAGGAGACAGAAGGCTCTGGTTTCCCTTTGAGTCTCTTGCTGAACAATAAGGAATCAGGCTTGCAAAGAGTTTGGAGATTAAATTTATGGACTCTGATTTAATTTTTTTACTATAAATTTATTAAAATACTGATTTCAAATGCAAAAGGTAACAGATGAATATTAAAAAGTTACAATCCAAAAACCCAGAAAATAACTCATAGCTACCCTAGCACAAATGGTATAGCCCTATACATCTTGTTTTAACTCCTAAAGGGAAAGCCAGATTAAACAATGACAAAGGTACAATAACTAACTGACCTAATATAACTTGCCCTCTTAACTCCTAACTCTGCTTAGTACTATTATTCTTCAAACCCCTATAAATATGATTTTCTTCATTTAAAATAAAAACATATCTCTATACCATGGCTCAGACGGTAAAACATATTTTTGTGACAAAAGTTGAAGTATAGGAGCCCAGATGTTAACAATTTTATGATACTTTGATTTAAAAAATAAATCAGCAAAAACAAAACCAATCCAGTGGTTTACTAGTGAAAAAAAAGCAAACTTTATACTTGCCCTGCTTGATCTGGCTGTGATTCGGTGATGTAGACGTTGAAACGTTTCTTTGCTTTGGCAGCATCTTCTAACACTTTCAGGACCACTTTTGAGTAAGCATGTGTTAATATTCTCTGTGGAGGGAAGTCATATCATTCCTCAGTTTACAGTCTGTTGTGTTTTCATTCAACTTGAATTTTTAAAAAATGAACCAAATACACTACTAGCCTCAATTTTTTTAAGTGCTATTTTTTTTAACTTGAAGCTTTGCCAGAATGCATAGGTTCTCTTTTCTAGACCAGCCTCCTATTAAAGCTTTCTTTCCCCCACCTTTTCAAACCTCTAATGGTTTTGGAATCTTCTTTGCATATTGACTTAGAATGTTAAATATGGCATCCAGTACCAATTTCTGTATTACGCAGTATGTCTGGGGGACTCACAAAAGCACTATATTTCTTGACCCTATAAAATGCAGGTATACTTACTCCACCATCTTTGATAAAGGTATGACAAAGTTGTGCAATTTTGTTTCTGGAAAGAGAGATTCTCCGGAGAAAAAGTTCTCCTCGTTCAATCATGATCTCTTTACATTTGGAATAGTCCTGGAAAAAATGGTAAAAACAAGATTTGAAAAATGAAGATGGTTTTTTAAATGACAGAAATGAGACACGATGTGCACTGCACATGCTTAGTGTCTAAAAAGGTACTGGGATCAAGGTGGTGAAGAGTGCCCTCAAGTCATAGCTGACTTACGGCGACCCCTGGTGGGGTTTTCATGGCAAGAGACCAACAAGTGGTTTGCCATTGCCTCTGCAACCCTGGTCCTCTTTGGAGGTCTCCCATACAAATATTAACCAAGGCCGATCCTGCTTAGCTTCTGAGATCTGACGAGATTAGGCTCACATGGGCACTGCCATGAAGCTCCCTGGGTTACCCCGCACTGGTCACTGTCCCTATGAGCCCTCCCTACTGTACCACATGGGGTAAAGGAGAACTATGTGTGCTGCCCTGAACTTGGAGGAAGGGTTGGATAAAAAAGATTTGTGGAAATAAAAATTATGCCAAAGCTAAGTATATAGAGCAAAAGAGATTAGCAACATTAAGTTTTAGAATTTTCCTCAGCCTCTTCAACATTTCTAAACCAGCAGCCCTACTCTGCTTTACAAATAGCTGATTAAACTCACTGGGTTCTCCAAGGAGGTGAGGCTGATGAATCTTAAAAAGAGTTCCCCTCCAGAAGAGACAGCCACTGAAGAATCCACACCAGAGAGAGTTTCTATTGCATTTCTGAGATTTGCCCTCAGCCCCTGAATTGTCTCACCTGACAGAGGCAGTAAGAGAAAGAGCCAGTTAGAAAAGATGAGAAGACCATCCACTTTCCCACTGAATTTACCCTCATCTGCCCATCCCTCCCTCCACAATTAGATCCACATAATCCAGAATTTCCGACTTGCCTTTGTCTCTCTTTAAGAACTCTAGCAAGACACGGATGGCAGCCACTGCAGAGGCAACCTCAGGATCAGTCCTCATCTGGGTTTTAAATGCTTCAACCAGCTCTGGAAAGGGGGAGTTGGAGGAGAAAGGACATAGAGGGTCCATGAGGATTCTCATAATTGTTTTCTTGCTATTCTTCCAAGGATTTTGCTTTTGATCCCTGACATCTAAAGCTTGGTATAATTCATTCTATATTATTAACTCATATACGCTATAATTAAAGTCTTATAAACTGGCTATTTTACAAGATCTAGGGACGAACACTAATTCTGAAAACATTCAAGAACGCAACATAGAAACATTTAAAAAGCTCTCTTTCTTCCTCCTCCAGTTCTCAAAATAAATCTGGGAAACTATCCTAACCTTCCAGAGCAAAGCAACCTTCCTCCACTATGTGGAATGAAGCATCTCATCGAGGTTATCTGCAGCCTCGCCCATTTTGTTTGTTAAAATGAAACTGCAGCAAGATCATACACTAGTGGGATCATTTATTTCTCTTATTTAAAAATATTAAAAAATACAACTCCCCCAAGTTCCATTGGAATTGAAATCTATGAGCTAACGTTTGCAATCTATTCAAAGAGTTGCAAGAAATACACCAGCACTTATCGATTATGTAAACAATATGTATGTACAGACTCTGTACTACAGAGATAGAGAGAATAAAATAAGAGCTGGCCTCAGCCGCCCTCCCAACAGCTGACATGACAGGCATTCGGGCCAAAAAGGTGGAACTTGGGAGGTGGAACCTGAGCAGAAATTCAGTCCTATATGAGAAGCAAGCTGGGGCCGCTAGACCCAGAACAGAGGTTTAAACCGCCTTCCCAGGCAGGGAGCCCCGCTGGTCGCCTCACCGTTTTCGTTCATGGTGGAAAGATGGAGCCGGAACCCTCGCGCGGCCAGCCTGCCTCCCTCGGAACCTTTGGCACACCACCGCGCGACCGGGGGAGAGCACTTTCTGGAACGCCAGGGGTAGAAAGACAGAGATGGATGTGATCTGAACTTCCGGTAAGGATCGAAAATGGTCCGTCTAGGCATTGTCATCTCTATGGTGAAAACCTCTGAGAGGAGAGGCTTGCAGTCTTTTTCTAGCTCTATGGGGGAGCTTAGTGGTGACGTCAATTGGACGTGCCGGTGTTGTCGGTGACCTCAGTGGCGGGCGACCGCGCTCTCGGCTCCTGGGAGCAGCTGGGCACCATGAGCGGGGGTGAGTGCGGGGCGCGAGGGGCGAGCTTCGGCCGAGCGTTTCTCCTCCATGGCGGGGCTTCGCAGAACGGAGGAGACGGTGCGGCTCTCGTGCGTGTTTGCACGGGGCGTCCTCCTCCTTCCTCAGGGGGCAGCCCCTCAGTCTCTGGCAGCCAGAATAGGAGAAGCCCAGAGGGGGACGTTTATTGTGGCAGGAGCTTCTGAGAGGGAGAATTCACTTTGTGGGATGCATGAAGTGTTTTTCCTCAGTTGGCGTGTTGTGTGTGTAAATACACAGCTGAGATATATACTGAGGAGGGTATATATGGTATATGAAAGATACACACACACTCTCACATATATGTAACGAGATATATTTATGTTATTATTAGTCTACTTTTGAGTGAGACTCAAGACAGATTACACATTGTGGGTCAGTACAGTTAATTTCAAAGACATTTCATACATTTTATATATGCTACAAAGTGTTTATCCTCAGTTGACGTGTTTTGTGTGTGTATACATCCATGTTGTACATGGGTATGTGTACATACACAGCTGAGATATATGCTATGAAAGGTATGTATGATATAAGGAAGATACACACACGCACACAAATCTGACCTTTCTTGATAAACTGTAAACGTTGATCTACCCGTATGTTGACCCATGTTTTCTCATGCGCAAGTTCTTGTTTTTGTAGATGATGACCTGAATCTCTTAGTCATCATAATTGACACAAACCCTATCTGGTGGGGAAAGCAGGCAATAGGGGGATCCGAGGTAAGACCGCACAATATGTGACATCTTGTACAGTTGTTTGTTTGCCATGCTGTGTTTCTTCATAACTGAATTTAAATGTTACCATCTTCGTTGAACTTGAAATTTACTTTAAAATAGCCACTGCTGCTTTCAGAGGAACTTCCAAGTAAGAACACGATCCTAAGCATACTTACTTGGAAATATGTCTTGTTTTGCTGGTGGAACTGACTTCTGAGTAAGCCTGGTTACAGTTGAACTGTTAATGTGGTTAGGAATGGAGGGAGGTATGTTTGCTACTATTAATCAATTTTTTTTTCTTTCCTTGGAGTTTACGTTGTCAAAATGCCTTGATGCAGCCATGGTGTTGGGAAACTCTCACTTATTTATGAACCGTAACAACAAGCTTGCTGTGATAGCCAGTCATGTGCAAGAAAGGTATTGTAGCATTTTGCATTCCAGTAGAGTGGCATCTGAGACATAGCATGGTGGGGGAGAGCAGATGCAGTTAAGAGGGAGGGATACCTCTGAATGCCAGATTCCAGGGAATGTAGTGTCCATTGTACCCTTCTTAAGGAGGAGCCCTTTTTGGAAACAGAATGTGGAGCTGGGTGGCTCTTTGTCCATTCCAGAATGCCAGTTCCTGTAGTTTGACAGCTTACCTATGGACTTGTTGGTGTTCTCCCCAAATGAGCCTGCAAAATGCACAGGTGGCCTATCCCATCTCACAGGGATATCAAGGTTATTTATTTCCTGTATATATAGTCTGCCTTTCTCACTGAGACTTGGAGCAGATTCCATAGTGTAAGTCTGTGCAGTCGATAGGATGAGACATCTAATAAGAAATGTAAGTTGGTGCAGTTGATAGGATGAGACATCTAATAAGAAATGTAAGTTGGTGCAGTCGATAGGATGAGACATCTAATAAGAAATGTAAGTTGGTGCAGTTGATAGGATGAGACATCTAATAAGAAATGTACTGGTACTAGGATAACAGATATCTGAACAAGCATAGAAAGTTAGACATATTTAGAATGCAAAAAAATCATACTACGTCATTAGATGCAATATAGAAAATTGGTATTACAACAGTAGAAAACAGTGCAATGACAGCGGGATAATACATACAGCAAACAGATGAGTATACAGTAGAAGTGAATGGGAATGAAGGGTGCACTTTCTGCCTTTCTCCTTGAAACACTGTCCAAAATCTGGTTTTTAGATTAATGTATATGGTAAAGTTCTTTATTACGCAACATAACACGCTTTTGTTCTTCTGTTTCTTGCAGTCGCTTCCTGTTCCCTGGAAAGCACTGGGCAGCTGCTGATCTCTTTGGGGAGGGTGGGGGGAACCCTCTCGAATCCAATATTTCTGGCAGCAAAGATGGGAAGTACGAGTTATTGACTACCATAAATGAAACCATTGCAGAGGAGATAAAGGACCTCATGACCACAAGTGAGATGATTTTCCGATTCAGTTCAGTTTGTTCTGTTCTTCTGCATCTCTTTCTTGCTTTTTCCTAAACTTTTTAGGGTTTTCTAGATGGCTCTTTGAGTATGCTCCCCTAAGTGTCCAGTCAACTTCCCTATGGACATACACTGAAGATAGATCCAGAGGAGTTAGCCTTGTTAGTCTGTAGTAGGAAAAAAGTAGAGTCCAGTAACACCTTTAAGACTAACCAACTTTATTGTAGCATAAGCTTTTGAGAGCCACAGCTCTCTTTTTCAGATGCATAGCTGATCTTCTCATTCTGGAAACACTGAAGATACTTTGGTTTTCTTCCCTTGTCCCCAAACAGGGCAGGCTGAAAAATGAAAATGGCCCCTGAGCAAGGCACACGGTGGCCCCTGTGATGCTACAAATTAACACTGCAGGGGCTGCTCCACTCTGATCTGATTTCAAGTTTTCTGCGAACAGCGGCACGTTCCCCCCAAGTCCTCCCGTTATGAGCAATAGGAGAAGGCTCAGTAGCCTGGGAGGAAGCACTGCTATTAGCAAGTGCGGTGTGTTCAAACCAAGAAATTAATTTACAATCTCTCTCTTTTTTTTTCTTTCATTGCAGCTGAAATAAAAGGCCAGCAGACTGAGACGTTACTGGCAGGATCCCTTGCCAAAGCACTCTGCTGTATCCTTTTGATTTTCCCGATGTTTTCATTTTCAGACCAAAGCACAGAGCGATTCTCTGCAATTTGTCCCAGCTGTAGGGTGTGTATCTGATATTTATTTGTGAATTATACAGGACCACCCACCAATTGTCTGGAATTTCATAAGCAAAAATAATAGTATGAGAGAAACCGGCTCCTACCCGCAAGGAGCTTACAGTCTAAATTTCCATTGTGGAGGAGAAAACCTTACCAAGTTGTCTTACAACGGGATTAACAAGGCCCAGGTTCAGTTTTTAGCATCTTCACGTTTAAAAAATCAAGGCTGTCTAAAGTTCTGGAGAACTGCAGCCAGTCAAGGTAGACAATCCCGAGCTAGGAAGACCAACTGGGTATAAGGCAACTCTTTGCATTCATATGAGGATGGTAAGAGTTGCAGAGGCAGAGGGGCTATGAAAGGGACTCAAGAGAAGAAAGGCAAGGTGAGTTGATGCCCTGAGGAATGGAGGACAAAGAGTTTGCCTGTTGTATTGTCGAAGGCTTTCACGGCCGGAGAACGATGGTTGTTGTGGGTTTTCCGGGCTGTATTGCCGTGGTCTTGGCATTGTAGTTCCTGACGTTTCATTCCACACCCTGGGAAACTCTTACAGGATGACTCAGCTCAACCCCACCCCTCCTGAGTAGATACAAATGACCTACATCTTTTCCACACTGTGACACTGAGAGATCTCTGTCTTTTGGTGCTACACCTCTGAAGATGCCAGCCACAGCTGCTGGCGAAACGTCAGGAACTACAATGCCCAGACCACGGCAATACAGCCCGGAAAACCCACAACAACCATAGTTTGCCTGTTTATTGTTTAAAAATTATATTCATTCATATCAGTAACATTGACCACAGGGATAGTTTCAGGTAGTTAACCATATTGGTCTGCAATAGACCAGCAGCGTTTGATTCCAGTGGCACTTAGAAAGCAGCAAGATTTTCAGATCTAAGCTTTCAAGAGTCACAGCTCCCTTCTTCAGGTATCTGAAGAAGGGAGTTTTGATTGTTGAAAGCTTACACCCTGAAAATCTTGTTGCTCACTAAGGAGTACTGGACTCAAATCCTATTGATCCCTGGGGAAGAAAAGAAAAACAATTGCATCATTTTTATTACACGTTATCTGTTTGGAAATACAACTGATTTCTTTCTGCAATAATATTACAAGTTTAGGAGGTTGTGCAATTGTGTTTTCTGATCTTTTTAAAAGTATCACAGAAAATTGATTCCTGAATATTGTATACGTTAGATATTCACAGGATGACCAAGGAGGGGAAAGGTACTGTGACTCTTGAATTGTTCTGCTCTCAAAAGTATTGTTTGGTCTTTGGGTGGATTTTGTGTGAGTGATTCTGGGTGCCTGGGCGAAGCTCAGAGATGAGGCCTCTGAATCATTGACTGCAGGGGGTAGGGGGGAATGGACTCAACTGCATTATCCTCCCACTGCAGGTCGATGCAGGTGGATGGGCCCTATGCCCTCCTTTGAGCCAGTTTTCTTCCATTTTACCTCCTGATTAGGCGAAGCGGGGCCACTTCAGAAGTGACACTGGTGGCAGCTGGAAATTCTATTGATTTTCATTTTCACCTGTCATGGAGTCAGTGTGCCCCACTTGAAGCTGAAGGACCCACACAAAGCTTTCGGCCCACCCACTCTCCCTCTGTTCATCGGGGGTGGGGGGGATGGGGCTGTTGTGTATCCAGAGCTGGTTATGGATGGAAGTTCCATTCCTTGCCATCTTTGCTGTGGAGTTATGGAGCTGGTGCACCCTGCTTGGAGCTAGTGGGTTACTGCAAAGCTTTCTGCTTGCTTTCCCCTCTCCCCATTGGGTAGGGGTGGAAGAACTGCCACCCAGCAGTTTAGGTAATTGTCCAAGGAGTCTCCCTCATTCTACTGAGAGAAGTAGGGCAGGGTGGGGAGGGATCATGAGGCAGCCTGGGAGGGCAATTGACTTGGCGGTAGCCACTAGGCCTTCCCTCCGCTCCACAGTACAGGGCTTGGGGGAGCTGCCCCATGGTTAAGACCACCTCTATTTTCTATTTAACTATTAAATACCCATACCTAAATTAACCATGGTTCGTTCCAAGCATGGCTTGCTTAAGGTCCTAAGCCATAGTTTAGTGTGCCAAGCTGAGCCTTGGAGGGCATGTGAGGGTGTCATCTTTGCAAGCAGAGCAGCCAGGGAGAGTCTGAAGTTGATGTAACCATCATTGGTTGGATGCAACTGTTGACAATCTGGTTAATGCTAACCATGGTTCCTAAATGCGCTTATTTCACATCTTGGCTTGCTGCCTCTTCTGATCTTGGTGTTTAGTTGTAACCATTAACTAGGGAAACAAGCCATGGTCACATCTGTGTAAGGCTTTCATGGACAGAATGATTCCAGAGGATACTTTGTGAAATGGCTTAAGATCCCTTACATTTCTCTTTTTTCCCTTCTCAACTCTTTAGCAAGCCAAGAAATTAAGTCAAGGATTTTGGTAAGATTTTTTTTCTGGTTTCCATAGCAAATATTGGCAACTTGTGGGTTTGACTGAGTAGAGTGTGTGGACTAACAGCTACTGCATCTCTTTGCCAGGTCATAAAAGCTGCTGAGGACAGCGCCTTGCAATACATGAACTTCATGAACGTCATCTTTGCAGCCCAGAAACAGGTGATCCCTGGAGTTTATTATGACCACTGCTTGTAAAGACAATCTCTCATCCCGAATCATAGAATCAAAGGGCTGGAAGGTACCTCTGCGGTCATCTAGTCTAACCCCCTGCACAATGCAGGAAATTCACAACTACCCCCAGGGCTTTTTTTCAGCCGGAACGTGGTGGAACGGAGTTCCGGCACCTCTTGAAAATGGTCACATGGCCGGTGTCCCCACCCCCTGATCTCCAGACAGGGGGGAGTTTAGAGTGTGGCGCGGAGGGCAATCTAAACTCCCCTCTGGAGATCAGGGGGTGGGGCCACCGGCCATGTGACCATTTTCACCGAGGTTCGATTTAAACTTTTAAAAACTCCCCCCTTGTTCCAATTGACCCAAAGTGACGTCATTGTGCGGTCCTGAGTTCCACCACCTCTTTTCCCAGAAAAAAAGCCCTGACTGCCCCAGTGACTCCTACTCCATGCCGAGAAGATGGCAAAAACACCATTGAACCTCATCCTAGTGTACTGGGTTGAGTTCTTTAAAAATTATGTTGGTATCAGAGAGTCCGGAGAGGCAGGGGGTCTTGGAAACAAGCCTGACAAGGAAAGGTTGAAGAAACTGGGTGAGCCTCAAGATGGCTGAGGGGGCCACGGCTGTATTCATCAAATCCCCAAAGGGCTGCCACGTAGATGAGGGGCAGGGCTTGTTCTCTGCTGCCGCACAGGGGACAAGTCCTTAGTGGGCTTATTACAGGGGCGTAGATTTCGATTGGCCATTAGGGAAAACCCCTTAATGCAGCTTGAGAATGGAGTTTGAGAACAGGCAGTTATCTAGGTGGATTATCCCTTCCTAGAAGTCTTCGAGTGGAGGCCGGGCAGCCATCTGTCAGGGATGCTGTAGCTCTGTGTTTCCTACAGTGATGGATTAGCTGGCACAGAAGGCCTCTTCCTGCTCTAGGGCTCTGTGAGGTACTTTATTTCTTAAGAATAATTACAAATGTTTTTTCCACACAGAGAACTTTCTCTCTTTGAACTCAGAGCTCCCCAGAGACAGCGGCCTGTATCCTACGCTCAGGAAAATGTGAATCCTTCCTCCCAGCCTAAGAACCTTCCTCCAATCTAAAGTGGCTTTTCTGCTGGAGAAAGAGCCACTGAAGCTGGAGGAATGCTCTTTAGGCTGGAGGAAGGCTTCAAACATTGCTGAGCGGAGTGGTAAAATACCGGCTGTTGTAACCAGCACTGTTAAGAGCCCGGGCCTAGTGAGGCTTAGTGGCTCTGGGGAAGCCTGCACTAAAGTGACTGCAGGGCCTATATTTTACAGGTTCCCTTTGTGATTGGGTATGAGGGGATTCTGAGGGGAAATTGCACCAATAGGAAAGTGGGGGGTGGTGCCTGAGAGAAGGTATAAAAGGCCTTGCCTGCAGTGTGAGAGTGTTCACTCCTCAGGAGCAGGGCTGAGAAGAGGTTGCTGCAGACAGAGGGATCCCTCATTGAGAAGGGGTGAAGACAGTTGGAAGCCCATCTCCAGGAGACAGTAAAGAACAGTCTAGTTAGACATGTTAAGAGTGTGTTTGTTTATTCACCAGCCGTTACTATTCTCTTTAATCTACACCAGTTATTAATAAACTTCTAAAATAAAGTTCTTTATTATTCTGCTTGGGTCCTCATGCCTCATTCAGTCACATAATAAATCAAACCTACTGGGAAAGAGTAAACAGGAGCGGTCGGTTGGGTGCTCTGGGCCCTTCCGAGAAAACCAGTACCAGAGTGGTGGCAGCCTACAGACAGCTTCCCTGGCTCCAGCCAGCTGTGACAAGCACTGAACCAGACGTTTGGTCTATCTAGTGTTGCGATGTTAGCTCTGAGAGTGGCTATCCAACTGTTTTTCTAAGTGGAGATGTCTGGGACGGGACCTAATGGGCACATGCACGGGAAGAAATCTACCCTTGAGTTATGGAAATCCTGAGTATATAAGTGAGGAGGAATCTCTTACCACTGTGTTCCAATTGTCCCATCTCCTGTCTGCATTTTCCTCTGGGTGCAAGCAAGGGAAGGAATTTTCTTCTTCCAGAGAAACAGGTCACAAATCAAGGTGTATCCCAGGTTGTACCAAACAGAGAGGGGATCTGTTGTATTAATGTAATTGTATGACCCCCCCTCCCCCGCCCTTCATTTACATGGACTTCATTTTGTTTTTGTTTTTTTTGTTTGGCTTTTTAGAATATTTTGATTGATGCCTGCGTTTTGGACTCCGATTCAGGGCTTTTGCAGCAGGTATGATCTATGTTTTATTGCTTGAACATCTTATTTCCAAGCCTCGCAGAAAGTGTTTTGAGGAAATGTGGTGAGATGACATATGAAGCTAACAACAACAACAACAAAAGCACAGCAGTTAGTAAAAGCAGCATCAAACAATGAAACCCAAACACTAAGCAGCAGGCACAGATGACACAAGCGGTGATAAAAATCCAAGCCAATAAAAGCAAGCCATCCAGAGTGTGGAAGCAGTAGATTTAAAAATCAGGGGAACAGGCAGCAGTCAAAGAGCAGCAGGGAACTGAATCAGCCTCCATTGAAGGCTCTGTTTCACCCACCCCTGAAAACCCAGGAGCAAAGAGAACCAGGTGGCTTTCCTGAGGCAGGGAGTTTGCAAGTGCATGCGGAGCAGCACAGATGGTGTCTTATTTTGCAAGCATCAAAGGCGACATCAGGAACTGGGGAGAGGCTCCTAATGTGAATACAATTTGAGCCTGGGAGAGGCTAATTCTTATTCAGGAATCTTTAGCTTTGCATAATTTTAGTGAGCCCTGCGAAAAGCTTAAAATAAGCTTCTAGACGTGAAAACATTTCCTGAGAGCTGAACCTTTTGTACTTGCCGGCCTTGCATTTTCAATTCTTGTTCACAGTCATGAAGTTTAGAAGTTTGGAGCCTTGCATATTGTGCGCTCCTTGCCTTACTGGTGCGGTGCCGCTGTGTTTTTTAAAGGCTGGCAACATGTTTTCCAGGCTTGTGATATTACTGGCGGTATCTACTTGAGAGTGCCCCACGTGCCGTCTCTTCTGCAGTATTTGCTGGTGAGTGTGTCTTTTTAAACCCATTGCTATGCAAAAGCTTGAAGAAATGTTACTGAGTCAACAGGTACCACTTTGCTGGAAACCATCAAAATATGTTGAAAACTCTGAGTGGGTGGGGTGGGTGGGGGTTGCTTCTTGATAGATGGGGCACAAAAATAATTTTCATCCGTGGAGGGATTTTTGACTTTCTGATGATTATTAAAGTAATTTCTGTCCCACCTTTCTAGCCAAATGTTCAAGATGATTTACATTTTATCACAATGCCATTATGAAAAAATGCAATCAGTGATACACACACACCCCAAAGTAAAAAAGAACTGACTGGCTTTGCATGCAGAAGATGCTGGCTTTGCTCTCCAGCTTGACACAGTCTCAAGAGGCAGATGCTGGGAAGTGCATTTCTCCGCCTGAGACCCCAGAGAGTTGTTGCCAGTCAGAACTGAAGGTGCTGAATGAGATGGGCCAAGGATCTGGCTTTGTATACAATAGTTTTGTACGTTCAGATCCAAGCAAATACAGCCACGACTTAATAGTTTTCAGGCGAGGTGCATGGACAACTTTTATTTCGTTCTGATATTTTGGGTCACTGAGCTTCATTTGAGCACCCATCTGTCCATGGCTGTTACCGTGGTAACTAAGTGGAACCTTCATGTTCAGCAGCAGCATATCAACTGCCAGGGGCAAGCAACAGATGAGACGGCAGACTTCCAACAGCATCTCGTTGGCCTCTGTTGAAGACAGAGTGCTAGACTTGGCTGGATCCTTTGACCCATTCCAGTAAGGCAGCCCTAACATGTCCTCTAATCCAGCAGTGTTCTTCCAAATCCTAAAAGAGAGCCATTTTCCAATTGCAGTGGGTATACCTGCCAGACCACGAGCAAAGGTCCCAGCTGATTCTTCCGCCTCCTGTCCATGTGGACTACCGGGCTGCTTGCTTCTGTCACAGAAACCTCATAGAAATCGGCTATGTCTGCTCCGTGTGCCTGTCAAGTGAGTTACTGCAGTTGCCTTTACCAGGCTTTGCCTGACCCACGATCTTAAAAGTGACCAACCTGAACAAAATCTCCTTTGTTCTTTTTCCCAGTATTCTGCAGCTTCAGCCCCATTTGCACCACATGCGAGTAAGTGTCCTGAAGAGATTTGTTTTAAAACGTCACAACCTGGGCAGTGTCTCTTGTGTGCCGGGCTTCACTGACCATCTCCATTTTATAAAAGCAAAGCAGGTTTTTGGTCCTCAGTGTTACGGAAAGAGGTATAGGAGTGCATAGATACTGCCTAGGTCCACAGACTTTTTCCATGTCTGTTTGCTCCGTCAAGCAGTCTTAACTGCTCTCTCCATACCCTCTTTGCCATTCCCTTTGCAGACCTTATCAAAAATTCTAACCACCTAGAGATGACTGGGGAAGGCAATGGCAAACCACCCTGTACAAAGTCTGCCAAAAAAAGTCGTGATGCGACATCTCCCTATGGGTCAATAATGACTTGGTGCTTGCACGGGGGACTACCTTTACCTTAAGAGCCCAGCAAAATGAGATTTGGGAAATCTGGTTAGCTCATCCAATATTAAAAAAAACAACATTAGCCACAGGTTTATTATCAAAGCCTTTTGCTTGCTCCCCCACACGTCCCTTACAGGCCCCATTGAAATTCCCTCCCCCAAACTACATTTTAACCTTTACAAACATCAGGAAATTCAGTCTCATGGTCTCTTGTGTCTTCTTCATGTGCATCTTTAGAAGCAGAATTATAAATCGCACAAAACACGCAGAGTTTTCTTAGGTGGAGAATTTTGGTGGATGTGGAATACCTGCATGTCCAAGCAAATCAGTAGCCTATCTGTCATTCTGCTTTCTTATTCCAGGACTGCCTTCAAGATTTCGCTGCCAGCTGTCATGAAGTCGAAGAAAAAGAAACCGAAATTAGCCCTTTGACAGCCTTATTGTTCCTGTCTATTGCTTCCTGCTACAGTGCAGGTTGTGGTGGCAAAGCTATGAGTGCCGTTTGCAAGATGCTGGGAAAGAGTAAGCCCTGAATTAAAATGGACTGACAGAGAGCTATAGCTTTCAGAAGAGTTTTGTAAGTTGGGTGTAACTGCTCAATGCCCAGTGGGTCGGAATCTGCACATCTAAGCCGTTAATGGTGGTGCATTCCCCCAGCACAAGGAGCCTTTCCCAATACGAAGAGGATTGGATCCTTCCAGATCTCTTCCATGAATGGTGATGTCCTCCCCACCGCCTGCATAAGGAGCCTGCAGCTGTTGCAAGAGCCTCTTGTGACATGGAAAGGTTCCTTGTGCTGAGAAAATCACTCCTAAGGCATCAGATTGATGGGATCCAGCCTATGTGCTCGTTTTATAACTTGAATTTAAAGTCTTACGGTTGAATCCTACAGAAGTTCTGATACAAGGAGAGACGATCTCTTCTGACTCTTCCTGCTGAGCCCCTTGACCTGTGTGATCTATTGCCTGTGAAGGGGACTCTTAACAATCCGCTGTGTTTTTTCAGGGGGCTGCTGGGGGAAGGGAAGGTGGGGAAAGGTCCGCTTCTGCCAGCAGAACACCCGCCGGATCCAACCCGTAATGCTGACTGTGCAACGAGCTGAAGTTCTGCTTCAGCTCGTTGAGATGGAAAGGCAGTGTGTATAAAGCCAAGGATTTGGGCTGGAGCTCCTCTAATGTAACATCCTTGGGCCAATTCTGTTTAAACAATTCAAGCCTTGACACCCTTGTTCCTTCCAACCCTCCATATATTTAAGGAGAACTCTTAATATTTTTAGGGACTAGGATTCAGGCTCTTGGCTGGTCCTGCTGAGCTCCTGTTTGAATTTACTGCCCGCTTCCAAAACTGCAGAAGATTTGGCTTCTGGGCCACTCTGAGCTGAGCTCACCGAGTGTTAGCAATCTGATAGTTCCATCCAGGTCTTTTGCTGGCCCAAGTCAGTGAGCCAAACTTATTCTAGCTTAATAGCCTGAGATTTTCCTAAGTGAACCACCTGAATCTATTATCATATAAAGCACCCTAATAATAATAGCTTGAGAGTTTGGGTAGCCAAGAGGCTTCTATGCATCTCCCTTCATGGGTACAGTGAAAGACTTTTGTTTTCTGCTCGGCCAGGAAAAGGCAGCTGGTCTGGGGCTCATCAGTTTTTAAGGCTGTATTTTGAAAATTAGGGAGATTTCAGTCTTACTTGATTTACATGCAAGCAAAGTTTTTTGATATCATGTGACTAGCCTTGTCTCCTGTCTGGCTGATCATCACAAGGTGTTGGCTTCGTGTGTAAAACTTTTTTTGGTATGTTGTGCGTACCTCCAAAAACCAACTGTGACTTTAGTCCTTCCGACATTGGCTTGGCTTCAACAGAGCCAAAGTGCTTGTCCTTTCTTCCTTCTAGAGATTGTCGCCGTGTGGTTTGCTCCCTGAATCTGAAACCAGCAAGGTGTGTTCTGTTTGGCGGTCCCATGGAACTGTTGCTCCCTAGAGACTGTATATTATTAACAGGATGCAACGTGTTTTTTCAGGCCTGTACATTCTACCAAATCCTTTACTGTTTTCTAGCTAAATGCCGTTTTGTTTTCACTCCGTTTTCAAAAAAAACTTCCCTTAATAAACTGTTCTTAAGAAAATTGGTCAGTGAGTTTGAAAAGGAAAAAAAAATCTCTTCTAAGGACTTTGTGAGTAATTACTGCTCTTGAAAAGGGCCACTCTAGGCATCTTTATCAATGACTGAGAAGACTTCATTTCATATTTATTGGACCTGGTGGGAACACTAATGAGATGGAACAGTCTGTTGTGAGAGGTAACAGCAGGGAGATTGCCCGGTGCTTTTCACATCACTTTCCATTTGATTTGCAGACAATTAAGAGAATTATATACACCAGATAACACCCTCCACACATAAACTACCTGCATCAAATGTTACCTTGGCAATCAAAGCCAAATGCATGCAGTTACCTTTAGATTTCAAGCCATCAGTTCCCTCGGCTGATGGGTCTGCTAAGATGAGTGCAGTGATCCAGTCTGTCTGAGAAAAGGCAAGTAATTTTTCCTTCTGGTCAGCTGCTGCTTGCTGTGTAAGTACGTGGGCATGTTGGCTAGCCCAGCGCTTGGGGAAGAAAGGTCCGATACCTGTGGTTTAAAAACATACAGGGCTGGGTTCAGATACTTGCCCTGGTGGATTAGGCCCCAGAACTGAGGTCACCTCTCCTGCCTAGATGGGACTTGAATAGAAAAAAACTAGTGGTTTTCACATAAACCCACAAGAACTTCTACAATCCTCTTGCTAAGAACATGCATGTGTATTTATTTCAGTGCACAGGGATTGTCAGCATGTTCCATAAGAAAAGTCGCAGCCCAGAGTCTTTTACTTACAGTGCTCACATTCCTTAACTAGAAAGTTTAATAAGTTAACCTTTAGATATTTTAAACGCCTTGCTATCCTTTCCCTCTCTCTGGTTACTTAAGGAGGATAAGAATGACTGTGAATATTCTACCTAAGCCAGGGGAATCATAGGCAGGCTGGGAGAAAGGGAGTTTGGAGCAATTCCCCTTTTACGAGGTGCTTGCTCTCATGGATATTTTTTCTTAGAAGTTGTTCTATTACACTATAATAAGCCTGGTTTCTGGAAAAATTTGTGTGTAGGTCAGTGTTCTGTCTTGCCTTGGGATATGCATACTTGCCACTGGACAAACACTTCTGCCCGATTTTGCTGTCATCTTTCCCACAAGTGCTTAATACGACATAATCATTTGAAAGACCCCTAGATGCCGAGTAGTTTGGGTGGCACAGTGGCTTTTGAGGAGGGGCTGTTGCTTTCCCTAGCATTCTAAGTGCTAAAGCTACAACTTTTGAGGGGCACAAGACTTACTTTGCCAAACGTTGACGTCTTGCTTGCACAGAGATCTTGGGTGACGGTTGCAGGGAAGCCAGCCGCTGCTTTGGAACCAGATTTCGCTTTGAAGCTGTTCCAGTTGCTCTTACTAGAAGCGAGGGAAGAGAATTTTGCACCGGAGGAAATCTTTTGGGAGCCTCTTTCCATGGCCAGGGACGACCCTGTTCTGGCAGTGGCTGTGGGGGCCAGCTTCTTTTTCATCAGGAGGCTAAATTGCCTTTTCTCTTCGTTGAGTTGCCTCAACCGGGTCAGCTTTTGGTGTTCCAATTTCTTTATTGTCTGGGGAAACATAATACCTAGTTAGCATGCTTTTCAAAAGTTTCAGGCCACAAAGATACAGAAATTCTTGTGGCATAATGTCATTTAAAAAAAAAAAATCACTGGATACTTATTCCCCATTGAGAGTGTTACTAGATATGGTCTTAACAACTTCTTTCTCTTTTCTGGAGTATATTGAATATTTGAATGAGACTACTTAAAAAAGACCAAGTAGACTCAGCGAACTTCCTCCACCCTGCTTTGTCAGCTGTGATTTTTGTGTCTGTATACTGTTAAAATCCTTTCCTAATGAAGTGTCTTCTCCCTTAGAAAACAAGCCTTAGGTATTAGTTCTTTTTCCAGTTCTAACCATATTGTTGGGCCATATTTTATACTAAGTGTCTGTCGGCTGGCAGAGTGTGTGCTGGTTGTTAACTGGGGTAGCTTTGTAATTTTTGTTGATTCACTTAATGCAATAGGGAGCCCCCTTCTGTCTTGCTATAAGGAAAAAAGAGACACCAATATTGAACCTAAATAATTCAGACGATTCCTTAAACATCCTTGATTATCTGCTTGGTTAACTAGCCTGTTGCAGTCCCGATCGGTAACCCTAGACAAGTGGTTAAAAGCACATTTCGGAATGCCAGAGCAGTCAGTCAAGTAGAATGAATAGTTTGCTAGCCTTTCTCCTGCTGCCACTGATGGACCTTCGCGCTGTGCTGCGTCAGGCCACCTCTGATTCTGCTGCAGGGTTATTCCGCCGGACGATAAAACGGGTCATCTTACCATTGTGAAGTTCTTCTGCTCCTTAAGAAACTTATTCTGAGTCTGTTGTGGTGCTGTCATCAAGTCACAAAGGCAGAGGGAATAGAAAGGGTCATTCTTGTATAAGAACGACAAACATGTCCTTGGATCAGCATCCATGGTGGTCCCTCTGTCAGGGGTTTCTTTCTTTGTGTGTCTGTGAAAGTGACATAAAACTTCACAAGACTAGCAATGCCAGCACATTCCTAGTCCGGGAACAGGATGAAAAGACTGCTGATTTCCGTCCTTTGGAACCATTGAATGGACTCGATGTAATAGCTTGGCAGATGAGCTGAACAATCCTCTTTTAGAGGGATGGTATGCAGTTTCACTGGTTTAAACCAGCTGCGTGGATCACCTTCAGCCGGCACGACATCAGCTAAACATTGACTTGGTCTGTTCAAAGGGAAGGTCAAGCAAGTGACCCGTAATCTCTCAGAACAAAATGCTGATTACTGGCCTATTAAGGATGCGAGGTGCAGAAAACAATTTGAACTTTTCAGTGCTTGTGAATTTCTGTTCTGTTTCTAAATTGCTTCTGTATTCAGCCAAGGAAGAAGCAAATCAAATCGGATTGAATTTTCCACTTTTAGTAGTTCCTTGGCAATGTCCTGGTGTCTGCAGATACTCAGAAGGTGAAGATTAACCATTAAAACCAGCTGCAAGGTGGTCTAACCTTATATGTACAGAATAGCAGCTGGGAAGAAAAATGTGTATTTCCTAGATATATTTATATATATTTATTTAGATATATATATATATATATATTTAACTAAGTTGTGTGTACAAATTTTTTACCTAGGTAGGCATTTGTATTAGGTCTGTGGCCCTGATGAAATACTTGTATTAATGACCCGTACTGCGGTTTACTCTTCAGGGGGTAATAACGCTATATGTGGTGGTTGAACAGCTACAGTCACATAACCGTAAGAAGCGAGGAATGTTCAAGTGAATTCTCTAGACTGTCTTTTCCTTCCAAATGGCATTGAAAATTTTCACGCTTTGTTCCAGGATCTTTTTAGGGTGACAGTTTAACTTTTTTTTTTGATCTTAGGTCAATGAGGTCTAGAAACATTCCCAGCATGAGCAAAAACATTGGTTTATTTTATTTTGGGGTTGAATAATAAAGGTTTGATGAACCTGTCCTCCATGGATTTACCTAAGTCCTTTTAAAAAGACTGATTGCTATAAAAACATCTACAAGAATCAGTCCTGATTTTCTGATGCCCACCCAGGTAAATCACTGTCCCTCTTTTTGTCTCTCTCTCTCTTTTTGTGCTTTGTAAATTCTGTATTTAAAAATTTGGCCAGAACTGCCATTCTGTTGATATATTTACTTCACATATAGACCTTCTTTCTCACAGAGATTCAAGGTCTCTGTGGGGTGGTTCAGTTCTGCTATAGCAACAAATACAGCCTCTTGTCAGATTTTGCCTTTGAATGCCTGTAAACACAGCCCTTCAGTGAGCAATTTTTACAGGTAGGTACAGTCTGATTGAGAAGCTATATAGCCATATTGTACTCCAGATCTAGAGTTCAGTACTTCAGGTTTTGAGTTAGTGGTAATGGTGGATGCATCTTGCCTCTAGTGAACATACATTTAAATGTCCAGTAAAGCACAGCAAGCATCTTTTAAATGTTAAAGTGTTAGTACTGGCACCTGAAGAGCTCCAAGCCATGGAATGTGAGAGACTGTAAGAAAATAATGTATTATGCATGTTGTAACATAAACCATATCTTTTTAGACTATACGGCCATGTATAGTCCCACAACAGTCCTGGAGAAAAACACGACAGTCCTGGGGAAAAACACACGTTGCCTGCAGTATTTATACTTCAAGCAAAATTCCACTGTATCTTGCAGTATAGAAGTGCCCACAAAACAAAAATGTTTATGATGGCAGAAGTCATTGTGTTTCACGACGTCCGGAGCCTGAAAACACAGGCGCTGTGGAATGTTTCTTTTGAGTAGATTCATCTCTCTCCTTGTGCATACTGAATAACTCAAGTACTGTTTCCTTTATAAATCTATTCTTTTTACTTGACAAAAACGTGTTTTTGCCTCAATACAGTATATGGTCTGAAAGTAAAAAGCGTTCCAATGACAAAACCAGTAGATTTCTGGCATTGTTCTGTATTCCAGGGGCTTTGTTTATGGCAAGCACCGTAAATGGTATGTAGCTATACTTTGGCGACAAGTGTTACCCGCACATTTGTAAACAACTTACTAGGAGGAAAAAGTTACAGGAGTACTTCTCTATGCATTCTGCCCCCAGAAGTGTGTGCGTGTACGCACACATACATGCGTGCACACACACAGATTATCTGTATGCTTAACTTTATTTCACCTCTTCCTTCAAGGAGTGTACGTGGTTCTCCCTGCGTCCATTGTATTCTCACAACAGCCTTGTATAGTTGGTTAGGCCAAGAGAATGGCTAGACCGAAGTCACCCGAAATGTTTCATGGCAAGTGGGGATTTTAACTTGTCTTCCTTTGAAATCTAAATAAGTAACACTTTTTAAAAAGGTGTAGGTGACAAGCCAAACTGGAAGGCTTCTTTTCACTGGGCTAATCTCACATCTGGTTCACCCATGTGGCAAAATGAGGTAGAATGAGCTAGTTCTGAGACACCTGCTTGGGGTCAGGAGACCTCCCCACTCTCCTAGCTTTCTGCAAATGATGCAAAACTGAATTGCCCCTGGGAGCTTCTAGAATACAAAGCAGATTGTCTACCACTACCCTATTGTACAAACATATTTTGGAATACTCCCCTTTGTGTAAAGTTTCAGGTGCATAGCTGTATTGGTCTGCAGTAGAACAGCAGGATTTGAGTCCAGTGGCACCTTAGAGCCCAACAAGATTTTCAGGGTGTGAGCATTCAAGAGTCAGAGCTTACTTTGTCAGATACAAGGAGGAGTAGGAAATCCCTGAGCTTTTATTCACTGGTCCGTAATCCTCCCCGTATCTGAAGGAGCTCTGACTCGGAAGCTTAAACACTAAAAATCTTGCTGCTCTCTATGGTGCTACTGGACTCAAATCCTGCTGCTCCCCTTTGTGGAAAGCTCCCTGCAGCTAGAAAAGTAGCCCAGCAAGAACATTTTGTCCCTGATTTGCTAGTTTTCTACCTTTTATATAAAGAGAACAATCAAAGCTGGAATCTAACCCTCGAAGGAAGTAGCCTTTACCAGCTCTTTCTCCTGCATGTGTCAACTACGCCTAAACGCCAGCAATTAACTACCAAGCCGTCCAATCCTCCCCAAATGACTATAGCCCATTGATGCAAAGTGTGGAGTGTTTCTGTGTTGTGATTGGTGAGTAGAAACTACACACCTTCCGACGAACGCAGCGACCAGCCAACCCTAAGGAGCTTTTCACTCGAGCTGACCAATTGCATTTCGTTAACTCCTCTCGGGCCAGCCCTGGAGCTAGGTATTATGGGAGTTGTAGGAGAACGAGTAGCATTAACTACGTGGCGCGTACCACTCACACAGCTGGGTGGGGGAAGATGTTAAATTTGCAGCCTTTTACAACAGCCTTTCCCAACATATATAAAACCACTTGGCCTTAAACGTGGTTATCAATGAAGCAGCGCCCATCGGACTTCTTTTTGAAGCTTATCCTTTCCCCTTTAGCAAACTTGCCCGCTTCCTCCCCGCCTCACTCGTTTCCATAGCGATCGAGAGAGGCTGTTGCCAAGATGGCGGCGGCTATGGCTGTGGCCAGCCTTTTCCCGCCCTAGAGCGCTGTGTGGAGGTGATGCTGCCTGCGATGGTCATCGGAAGTCTCCTTTGGGGGCTGCTGTTGCTCTCCGGGGCTCGGACCCAGGATGGGGATCCCGGTGGGTGACGGCGGCCTAGGAGCAGCCCCCTTCTTGCCTCCTGTGCCCTTCCTAGGTGTAGGGCAGGCAGAAATCAACAGGCGCAGCTGCCGCAAGCAGCGTTGCACGTCTACGCCTGGAAGACTTGGATCCGTGGGTGAAACTGGGAGCAGCCTCCGTTTTATGGGATTTAGGATTATTCTTCGCCTCGTGCCTTTAACAGCAGTGGGACAGGCAGAAGTCCAATAGGTGCAGTTTCCCCGGTGTTACATCTTCGCACTAGGAAGAAGCTTCACAGGGCTCAAGAACCCTGCCAGAGACGGGGAAAGTGACAATGCTATGCCTGTTCCAACCAAGAGTGTCTTTTTTTGGTACTGGCAGTGATCCTGGGCACAGAAACAGTGTGGAGATGCAAAGCAGGGAACTGCACCTATTGGATTTCTGCCTGTCCCTCTGCTGTTAAAGGCATGAAGAGAAGAATAATCCTAGATATCTGCCCCATGATGCGAAGCTGCTACCAGTTTCCTCCAGGGATCCAAGAATTTGGAGGGGTGTCTTTTTTTCTTCTACTTTAGTTGCTAGCAACATATAACGGTGACTTATGATTTGAGTATCTTTGGACAGCTTTTTGTTAAGGTAGGATGGTAGTGATCCAATGACCCATCTGTTCAAATCCAATATATTATGCCAGGAGTTCTGCCCAATTTCTCATTTCTATGTGTGTGGGTGGGATGCCCTTTCAGTTGCACCTTCAGTCTTCTGCCTGCCTTGAGGGCTGCTGTTACATGTTGAGCTTTGTGGGCACATGGAACTAGGCATGTTCTGGTTTGTTGCCCATAGCTCCGAGTTGAGTTGTCATGCAGAACATAAAATAAATGCCCCATCTTCCCACATAATTTCTACGCCAGGCAATCACTAAGTCTGAAAGCAAAAAAGGAACTGGAGAGCTGCTGCCAGTTAGAGTAGACTTTATTCCTAGCAAGGTCTGAAATGAAAATTTACAAGGAGAGAAATATGCTTGGTATAGTGATGTAAGTTTGAATCCTGATACCGGTTTGTTCTTTTAGGTTTTCAACCTTCCTTTATCTACATGTCTGGATCCAGAGTCACTGCCTCTTTGGCTGGCACCTCTGCAGATGTTTTTTCTCTCTCTGTAGCAGACAATGAAACAGGTAAGATTGCTTAGAAACCATTTTTTAGATTTCATGCTATTAAGTTCAAACAGACCCGGACCTGGATTGGATAGCCCAGGTGAGCCTGATCTTGTTATATCTCAGAAACTGAGCAGGGTCAGCCTTGGTTAGTAATTGGATGGGAGACCTCCAATGAAGACCAGGGTTGCAGAGGCAGGCAATGGCAAACCACCTTTGTTGTTCTCTTGCCTTGAAAACCTCAGCAGGGGGTCACCTTCAGTCAACTATGACTTGAGGGCACTCTCCGCCACCACCAAGTCCAGGTGGAAGCAGTTCAATTTAGGGGTTTAAAGACAAGAGCCAGCACTTGAATTGGCCCAGAAATAAATGGGCAGCCAGGGCAGATCTTTCAGCACTGGTGTGATACAATCCCTGAACCCTGCTTTCAACAACAGCCTGACTGCTGCATTTTGGATGAGCTGAAGTTTGCAATCTGTTTTCAAAGGCACCCCCCCACCCCCACATAAAGTATATTACAGTAATCTAACCTAAGCATGGATCACCGTGGGCACATCACACTTGTCAAGGAATGAGTGTAGTTGGCGTATCAGCTGAAGCTGATGAAAGGCATTGTGTGCCACAGAGGAGATCTGGCCCTCCAGTTGTATGCCAGGTTCCTGCAGCAACCCCAGGCTATGAGCCTGTTCCTTTTGGGGAAGTGCAACCTCCTCAAGGACAGGCCGAGACCTCAGTCCTTGAGCAGCCTTGTTGCTGACCAGCAGCACCTCAGTCTTATCTGGATTGAGCTTCAGTTTATTGGCCTTCATCCATCCCATTACCGTCTCCAGGCACCTGACTCAACTGTTCAGGAGAAGTACAGTGAGTGTTATCCAATAGTAATGATATGGCCCTTCTCCGTTGGTAATATCTTTTAGATACTACTCAGGTGAAGGCTTGAGAGAAAAGAATGCATTTAAAAGCATTCATCATTTGATTTTTCTTCTCTTTTAGGAATGTTTCCTCTTGAAGACTGTAGAGAAAGAAACAGGACTGGAGATTGGAGTTTATATGTCACATTTCAAGGGGTTAGTAAAAACAAGTCTCGCTGTGCACATTGTATATGTTGTGTGTGTTTCTTAAGTGCCCTCTTGCCCAAACTTCAGAATGCTGTTGTTGTGGTGTAGGAAGCTAAGTGAAGCTGTCTTCACAAGCAAACTCCTATACTCTTGATGGCGGAAGAGATATTTGTGCTGAAGGTTTTAACAAATGGAGCTGAAATCCTTTGATACTTAGAAAGTGCCTACCCAACAGCTGCACTGTTTTGTTTCAGAATGTTTCCAGAGTGACTGTGCTCTTGACCAGACATCTACAAATATGCACTTCTAACCACACTGGCTGTTGCGTGGAGGCACTCTGCTTGGTCACTGCTCTGCGGGTTACCGCTTGTCAGGACTCTATGGCGGTGGCCCGCCTGTCGATCCAAGCGGAGATCTATGCCAATGCATCCTCTGGGAATGAGATGGGAAATTCAGAAACATCTGGTATTTGGATTGCTTTGTCTTGACTTTTTTATGTTTGGGCTGGTTTATGTTCTTGGCACAGTGGCTGTGTGCCAGAGAAGTGTACAGGAGTGGAGGTTTCAGACCCAATGTTTTTCCTTAGGCTTGGGCATTGGAAAGGACATAGACATGCACCAAGAGGCAAGTCCAGCCCTCCCATCTCCTTTGCTCCCCTTTCTGCAATGTGAGCTCCCCTACACTACCTATCCCCCCCACATCCCTGTGCCCTAGTTGGCAGCCCTTCCATGTTGTTTCATAGATTAACTTGGATGAACTCCAGGATTAGAGTGTTTGAGTCTCTAAGTTCTTTTATCTTTAAAGCAGACAATGTAACAGTTATCCCCAATCAAGTGTTTCAGCCACTGGGCTCTTGTCCTTGCAATCTGACTGCCGGCGCCTGTGATATCCGTTGCTGCTGTGACCAGGTATTAATTCTACACTTATTTTGAAGCTCGGTTCAGTATAAACCATAAAAAAATTAAATTATCCTTAGAGCAAGTCTATTAAAAATGCTTATAATATAATTTATTAAAAAACTGCCACTGCCTTTTCCACCCCAGTCTTTGGGAAGGGAATGAAGCACTTTAGTACAGATGAAGGCATGGCAACAATAATACTGGAACCTGTCTCTGGAAATATGTAAAGTTATCAATGATGGAAGGGGCAAAGAGAGTCATCTCCCAAATGTTACTCCCCCCCCCCCCCCCCGGTTCAGTCTTTATTAAGAAGCATTTGTCAGCGTTGTTCCTAATGCTCCTCATTCTTCTGAGATTGGCAACAGGTTGTGTTCAGCTCTTTTGTGTAATTCTTTTGTGGTTTCCCTCCCCGCTTTTCAAGGAATGTACACCAGAGGTGAAGCAACTGTTCAGCGGATCGTGTTTTAGCGGAGTATTTGGTGGGGATGTCAATCCACCTTTTGACCAGCTGTGCTCTGTCCAGACTGGGATCAACACTCCTGATTGGTTTCCCTTCTTATGCGTGCAGTCTTCCCTGAACAATACGCCTTTCCTAGGTTACTTTTACCAGGGTTCTGTGTAAGTATGGAAGCTTGTCTGGGACAAGGGTGCCTGTGAATTGGTTACAAACTCTTTATTTTGAGTGACCTTTTCTGGTGTGCAGGCATGTGGTTTTTTAATCTTAGTTGATCAGCAACAGTGTGATTTCCATTTCTCACTCCAGAGCTGGAGTTCTACTCATTCATGAACATATATTTTTTAAAATTATTAAGGTATGGTTCGTTCTTTCCAGTTCCCCTTGCTTTGTTCTTGATATTCTTATATCTTGCTCTTACATGGGGCTCCCAGGAATCTTCTCCCCAAGTTTATGCAACTCGGCAGCATCCGATGCTCCCGAATGATCTACAAGGGTCTCATCCTTCATTTTAATTTTTTCATTAGATGCTGTGTACTGACCCTGTATTTTGTGTGACAGAATATCCAAATAGGATTTATTTTTTTTAAAAAAGGCTTGGATGGGGGTGGGGGGGGGGGGATGAGATCCACATCGTAGCCATCTTCTAATTTGTTTGGAAAATGTATTTGCAGTACATCCTCCAAAGCGTCTTCATTTATGGTTCCATTTCAAACCATCCCAGGGAGGCTTTTTAGTGGTTACAAACAAGGAGATCCAATCATGACACTAGACAACGAGTATTTTGCCGTTCCTCAGGTAATAGTGGCCACTTTGCATGAATAATTTCTCTGTCTTTTGAGGGGATGGGGGTAGGAGTTGCTTTTAATTTCTACAATGGAGGGAAAAACTGCAAAAAATAAATCACAAAAATTAATCCCGCGGCAGCCATTCCTAGCTGGGCAGTGTGCAAGAGATGCCCCTGTTGCGTTCCTTCGGAATTTTGCCGTCGAATGCCTGACTACTTGCATGGAGGGGAAGAGCATGCTTCCTGATGTGACTATAAACAGTGGCACTGGAGGTATGTTGCTTTTGATGGGAAAGGCTGCAGGGTTACTTGAGCAGTCGGTGCTTGGACTTTCTGAAGGATTCTGTGGTTTTTCAAAGGGCACATATGGGGCATGTCCCCTTGATGTCAGGCAGCTGTTGTCATTTATTTATACGGTGCTATCAGCACACCAAATGCTTTACACACTTTCATGAGCAAAAATATAATGAACATATGGAACTCTCTGCCATCGTATGTAGTGATGATGGCTGCTAGCTTAGATGGCTTTTGAAAAAGGATTAGACAAAGTTGTTGAGAGGCCTGTCCATGTCTGATAGCCATAATGGCTAACTGGAACTTCCATGTTCAGGAGTAGTATATCTCAATACCAGTTTCAGGAGAGCAACAATAAGAAAAGGCATTGGCCTCTGGACTCCTCCTTGTGGGGCCTTCAGGGATATCTCATCAGCCACTGTGGGAAAGGGGATGATGGATTTGGTGGAGTGTTGGGCTTCTCCAGCAGGACCTCTTCTGATGTTATAATGATGGGTTCCCACACCAAAGGAGTCTGTCATCTGAAATAGACACTGGGGACAACCACAGAAGGGGTGGAGGGAGGCACGAATGGGAATAAATACAGTTTAAAGTTACTTACAACATGGCATAGTAAAGAATCCATTAGCACCTTTAAGACTAACCAACTTTATTGTAGCATAAGCTTTCGAGATCCACAGTTCTCTTCGTTAGATGCATGGGATGAAGAGCCATGCATATCTGACAAAGAGAGCTGTGGGTCTCAACAGCTTACGCTACAATAAAGTTGGTTAGTCTTAAAGGTGCTCTTTACTATTTTGCGACTACAGACTAACACAGCTAACTCCTCTGGATTTACAACATGGGATGAAGATTGAGGGGATCAACCAAAAGCTTTATGGAAAAGGAAAATCAAGAGAAGGGATTTGAAGGAAAGGAGAGAGGTGGCACGATTATACATCTTTTGGGAGGGAGTTCTGCTCCCAGGGCCCTCTTGCAGGAGAATGGGTGGAATCATGGCATAGAGCCTCCAGGCAGGAGGTGGCCACACCATAGACTAGGGGACAGCCAAGAGGACCAAGATTCTCAGAGAGGAACAGTGCAAGAGAATAGAAGGCCAAATGCTGTATTTCAGCTTTTTGTTAGATTTAGGTTTGGTTTAGGCTAAGAGCTTGTGCACACGCACAGCTGTCAGCTTTATTGACAGCACCCAATAATGTACTTTGGACTACATGGATCTGCATGTCCTATCTTTTCTCTTCTGCCCCCCTCTTCCCCTGATTGGGTATATGATGAAAAAAATCCATGGGAACTACAGCTCCACAAATTTTTGCATGAAGTTCCTAATGCAGAAGAATCTTACCATACGTGGGGACCCCCTTTAGTCTTAACCTTTTTGTTGAAGCATGTTTGTTTTAACCTACTGCATTCACATTTTTTTTCTTGTCAGTTCCCATCAAGCTACATGTGACTTATGAGAAGAAAACAACTGACTTAGGCAGTTGCACCAGCAGTGGTAAATACGAACTTGATGTAACAATATATATATATATATATATAAAAAATATATGCACAGATGCATGAAGCGGCAGATTCCATATGAACTGTTCCTTGTTTTCAGAATGCAGAAATGTGACCTTTGCAGCAAATTATACAATCATATGGGAAGGCAAGAGAATAATAGAAATGAAGGTCTCTATCCTTTCTGGGGACATCTGCTCAGAAGGTATCTTTGTACATCTTGTGCATTTCTTAGACATAGTTCCTTTTTCTAACATGTACATTTTATTGAAACGGTGTGATTGGGAACAAGATTTTTCAGTTAAAGAGCATATTTAGAAACTAAAGATCCTCAACATGCAAAACGGCTTTGGGCTTGTGTTTCTTGTACAGCAACCCCCTCCCCAATCCCATGGCAGTTAATTTCAAACTGTCTGCTTAAAACCATAGGCCACCACAAAACAGCGTAGATCCATGGTAAGCTACTTCTGAATCTGAAGTGAGTTAAGTTAGTGCTATGACGCAGGTGTATGCAATTCAAAGGGATATAATGTAAAAAAAAAATCACTGGGTGTTCTCAAGTAAATGGCATTGCCAAGGGAGGAGGTCAATCTTTGGGGAGCTTTGGTCCCCCTAGGGGCCCATGGAGCTGAACGAGTCAGGTGATTTGTTCTTGTGTGATGTTTGGGTTGGGGGTGGTGCCTAAAGAGTCTCTTTGTTCGAAGCCTGTAGTGGCAAACCAGGGAGGTGGCTAAAAGCATCTTTTGATCCCAGTCTATACTTCTGGTTGTACCACAATCCATGGATTTAATGTAGCTACAAACGCTTATAGTTGGATTCGAGGCATCTGTTTGTACTGTTGATCCAGAAAAGTACACAGCTGGGTCCCCTATATTGCTTAGAAAATCACAGGGAAAAACCTTCCACCCCACTTTGAAATTATCAGTTGAATTGTTCAGTCAGTGGGCTTTAAGGATGAATTAATACTGTAGAGTAGGCTGTTGAGCAAACTGTAGCGACTGCATGTGCAACGGTAGCAGGATTACAAAGGCAACAGAAAGGATGCCTTTCCTTTTATTAAACATCGATACAATCTTTTTCTTCACCCAGACACCCTGAGACAGAGGTTCACTGTAAACTTTGTGAGCATAAATGCTACCAGCACAGAAGAATGGTCTGGGAATCCAGGTGAAATTTCTTGTTGGTTTCTCGAACAAAATATCACATTGATGGTCAGCAGTTAGGGATATCTCACCCTTTCCCCTCCCCACCTTTTTTGTAATATCAGCTTATGTTGCTTCTAGTGTTTTTCAGTTATTTCCTGCTATCTTTTGCTTTTTAATATATGAATAATTCTTTTTAGTTTTTGACTGGAATCCAAAACACCCTTAGAGTGTCTGTGTGAGAACCCCAATACAATGGTTTGGTCAGAATTGATGACCATCTATGAAAGCCAGTTTGGTGTAGTGGTTAAGAGCGGCAGGACTCTAATCTGGAGAACCGGATCTGATTCCCCACTCCTCCACTTGAAGCCAGCTGGGTGACCTTGGGCCAGTCACAGCTCTCTCAGAGCTCCCTCAGCCTCACCTGCCTTGTCATGAGGACAATAATACACTTTGTAAACTGCTCTGAGTGGATGTTGAAGGGCGGTATATAAATCAAATATTGTTGTTATTAAAATCCCACACAATCTCTTCTTTGTTTTATCAGGTTATCAAGTTGGAAAACCAATCAGAGCAGCAAGCCTGGATTCTTCTGTTGCAATTACCACTTTAAATCTCTGGAAGCCTGGTAATGTGCTTTTCACATGAAATTTTAGAGTATTGCTGTTTAATTGACGTATGCTTCAGGATAAGGTCGACTGCCGTCCCAGTAATTTTAGTCTTCTGTATTGTCTGGATAAGGCAATGGAATGTGGCTGGCAGCACAGTACGTTTTATTAATTGCAACTTCAAAATCGGCAGCCAAACGGAACGTTGATTTTTATCCCTATGAACTATGAAGAGTCCTGGGGTGATCAGAACAGATGGCTGTTCTAAATCTTCTTCAGGCATTGATCTTATGCCTTCATAATACTCAGAAAAGCTGCGTATTTAAAACTTTTCCCACTCTTCGGAGAGCTGCCTCGTGACTGCTCGCTGACCTCAAGTGGAACAGCAAAAGCTGAATTAAACTCCTCTAAGCAGAGTGGCTCTGTTGGCTTAATGAAATGCAGTCCTACTTATGTATCGTTGTCGTTCATTTTAGGGTTTTCATTAAATGTTTTGTAAAACTGCAACCTAGAAAGGAACAAGTTGATAAGAAGATTTCTTAAACAGATGTCTTTACGTAGATGGCCTGGGTCTGTGCACATCGGCAAGTCCCACTCCTATTTTATTTGGATTGAATGCGGTTTCTGGATGTGTTTTAGAAGTTGATCTCAAGGAAAACTGCAGTCAGTTAAGGTGAGCTGTGCTGGCTTCTGTTTGTGGCATATTTGAAGTAGGGTGGAGCTTTGGTCCCTAGCATTGCAGGTGAGAAATCTGCCTCCTTAATTAGTAAGAGTCAAACAGCTCCTTCCTGTCCTTCTGTATTTTACTTAGGGCCAAACTAGACGAGACATTGGATATTGGATCACCCTTCTCTTTATTCTTCTTTAATAATAGCCCGTAACAAAAGTCTGCCAAGAAAACGTCGTGATGCGACGTCCCCCCATGGGTCAGTAATGACACGGTGCTTGCACAGGGGACTACCTTTACCTTTAATAATAGCCCAACTGGGGCAAATAATACCTCCAGTGGTTGCTGGAGAGGAGCTGATTTAAATGTGATGCTAGGAAGGCAAAGGACCTCACCCTTGGGACTTTGCACTCACATTGGGTCTTGTTTAAACTGGGCAGCTGAAAAAATAAGCGTGAGGGGAAGGGTTAACTCCCCTCTTGCCTAGCACTGTGGCCCTAATCCAGTTTGGGGCTCCCCATGATTGCAACTCAGAGAAATTTCAAGAGATCTCCAATGTAGTACAGTGCAGCCAAGGTCAAGCTTGTTTCAGTCCTGCTGATTCAAATAGGAGAGGTCGATGTGTTTGCATAACTGGGCCTTTGAAATAAATAAGGTTTCTTATTCAAATGGTTAAAGTTGGCCGTGCTGTGTCCAAAGGAGTCTCTCTTTGACTTCAATGGGCTTAGACTGGAGTAACTGTGCTTAGGATTTCGCTGTTTGCGTCTTTCCTGCTCTCATCTTTTAAGAATTTGGGTGGGAGAAGCTCTGATTCCCCCTCCCCCGTAAAATTCTTAATTTAGGGGTTTCTACAGTAGAGACATCACCCCTGCAAGTGGTACATTTTCAAAGAAATTATTTTCTTCATTGTGTTCCTTCGAGTTCAGTTGTAAGTTACATACTGACACATTGCAGGGAGAACGTTACTGACAAACTGAATTCCTTGGTGCAAGTGAACCATGTTGGGAAAAGAGGCAATTCCAATTCCAGCATTCCAGATGACTGGGTGGAAATCATACGTGAGTAGCAGTACTTTTTAGCATCATTTGCTAGAACTGAATTGAATCATGCCATGATTTCCTTCATAAAAGCCACAATATTAAATGTGTGGAAATAAACATATCAGAAAGTTTCAGTACTCTTCCAGTTGCATTGTTCACTGGATGTCTTATTCTATATGGTTGCATTATTTTTTAATTCTGTAATCCACCTTGCGTCTCAGCAAGAAAGGTAGGCTTTAAATAAAGTAAATAAGTATTTGGAATGGAGCCAAGGATAAACATCTTCTGTCTCGTTTAAAATAACTTTGATATTTGTAGTTGAACTTTGATATTTTAGATAATGAGAATAAAAAGCGTGCTTAAAAGCACCTATATTTAAGATGGCTACAAGTAAACATGCAAGTACAAATTTACTGTAAGTAAATCACCAAAATAACGTTTACCATAACATACATTCAAATATTAAAACTCCACAAAAAGTACATCATCAAACCTATGTCCAAACCTATCTTACTAACCCAGAAAGCCACTTAAGGCCTGGTTCACACATGCTGGAGGGAATGAGGTGGCAGGTACCTAAAGTAGTAGAATGAATTACACCATTTTTGACTGCAGGTAAAAGATCCCTTTTTGGAGTCCTCTGCTATTTTAACTGCTCCCTGAAAATAGAAAGCCAGCACCTTAAAGCAAAATAAGGAGTTACAAAATTTCTCCCAACTCTGCTAACTTTCTGTTTGCATAGAGTTTTTTGGGTTTTTTAAATACAAATAGACCTAGAACACTGGAATACCCAGCTTACACTCTGAAGAGGTTCAGTTCATTCTAGTACCTCCAACATTCTGCCCCCTCATTCTGCTGCATGTGAAAACCAGGCCAAAGACAAGAACATTCATGAATTTTGGTTCCATCTTCAAAAGTGGCATCACCAAAATAGCTGTTGCCTTTTGAGCAAACGTGGGGTCCTTAGGGGTGTTCACCCAAAAGAGATTTGGGTTTCCTGCTTCGGGTTTACAATCCGGAATATCCCAAAGCAGCAAGCCGTTTCGGATTCGGGTATTTAAACCACTTTGGAATGCTTAGTAAAGATTCTGAAGATCAAAGCAGCACTTTTCTTGCTGTTTGCAAATAGCAAGAATAGTGCTGCTTTCAAAGCTTCCTGCTGCCTTCTTTCAGCCGATGGGAGAGGGGAGCAGGGAAGCTTTGAAAGCAGCGCTTTTCTTGCCGTGCAAACAGCAAGAAAGGCACTGCTTTGAGCTTCCCCTTTTGCCTTCTTTCACCAGATGGGAGAGGGGAGGAGGGAACCCCCTCCTCCCCTCTCCCTTCGAGTGAAAGAAGGTGGTTTGGAAGCTTTGAAAACAGCACTTTTCTTGCTGTTTGTAAACGGCAAGAAAAGTTCTGCGACTGCTGCCACTCTACACAAAGCTTTCCGAAGTGTTAAGAAAAGCTTTGCTTCAGTATTTCCAAATCAGCTCAGCAATGCTGGGGCTGATTCGGGAATACACGAATCGGAAACCCGAAGCGCACACCCCTAGCCCTTATTAGCAAATAAAAGGTTCACTTTTTCATATCAGACCAGCTCTGTGGAAGGGAGCTCTGTGCTCCCTTAGGCAGCATACTGGAGTAGATTTTCACTGTTACCAAAAAGAAACGGATCAGCTACTGATGTTAACTTCGGATTCGACCGTTTCTCAAAGTAACATTCCCCCCTTTCTCCCTCTGACAGGTTTAGATACATTTGGACCGAGTTCAAATGCAAGTGTTGGGGTCTTAAAAGGCATGTGTCCAGGTGTTCCTGCTCACTTGAATATTCAGATTCTCACAGCTGACGTGGGTGCAGTAGAAGGAGTTCCACAACAGGAAATACTTGGGGTGCAAATCAGGTATGGCAGCTTTGCATCAGGTTGTAACTATGGTAGGTGGCTCTGCTCTCATAACTTGCCTGACCCTCAGACACTTGTAGCTTTCAGAGTCGGTAGTCCACAAATGCTTATGCCAAAATAAAAACTTGTTAGCCTTAAAATGCCCCAGGATTCCTGTTTACATCTTCTTTGTATTTTTCTGCATTGCAAATGTGATCACTGCTCTCCATCCCCTACCAATGTAGTTCATAGACACAATCATCAATTGAAAAGCCGTTTCCATTAGCTACTACGTTGTTTGTCATATTGCAGCCAGGATTGTGTGCGCGCATTGGGAAAGGTCTGCCAAAAAAAAAGCTAACTTCTCATTGATGCTTTGGCTAGTCACAGGGAGGGGGTAAGGAGCTGTGGAGAGCATTGATGCCTTCCCTCCCCAAAACTGGAAATCCTACTCAAACCACCCATCCCCCCCATTTCTAAGATTTAATTAGGGTTTCTCTACATCACATGATATTATAACAATACGGCAATCATTTTGTTGCTGCTTCAGATTTCCCTTTCAGGATAATACATTTTTTTCCACCCACCTTCAGTTTTTCTACAATAACGTGGCAAGTTCAGTGTCCCATTACCTGTGAGGATAAAGCCGGCTCTCTTCTTATCTCTGCTGCTGTCCAGTTTATCAAAATACCAGCTCAGCCCCCTGTTCCAAAGACAAGGTAACTCTTGGATGCAAGGACGATGATTCTGTTATAAAGAAGAGTCTGTTATAAAGATTACACTTGTACTGCGTAATCCACCTTGAGTCCCAGTGAGAAAAATGAACTATAAATAATGTCAGTAAATAAAATGTGGTGTTAATGGCATAAATGGAAGGATGGATTTGGTTGGCTTAGAAGAACAAGAAAGACATGAGTAGACTGGGACAATGAAGGCATTACTGGAGTAAGAGGCAGCGCCGTGCAGTGGTTAGTGTTGGGACTAGGCTCCAGGAGACCTGGGTTTGAATTTGCAGTCTGCCATAGAAGCTTGCTTGGGCCAGTCACTGTGTCTTTGAAGGGGAGAATGTACTAAGCTACTTCGGGTTCCCGTTGAAAGTAAATAAAATTACCAGCCTTTTGCCAGGAGGTGACTCCTTCCCCTCTTAGTTACTCTGTTGCAGATACTTCGGTCTGTCCTTAAGACTTGGTTTGAAACTGTTTTTCAGATTTCAGATTAACTAT
Source organism: Eublepharis macularius (assembly GCF_028583425.1). Lineage (NCBI taxonomy): Eukaryota > Metazoa > Chordata > Lepidosauria > Squamata > Eublepharidae > Eublepharis > Eublepharis macularius. The sequence goes on along the minus strand of NC_072802.1, from coordinate 68,532,657 downwards.
ACAGAATATGACTGCAAGAGAAATGATGTTTGCTGGCCGGAACTCTTTTACCCCTTGACACGCTTCTACGCAGGTGAAAAGCTGTAATGGGAGGAAGCTCTTGATAGACAATCAAATGGCTTGAACAGATTGAACAGAAGAATGCGTAGGAGGTTTACAGGGTTTTTTTGGCCCAGGAATCCTACTGAAGTGTATGGACAGTAGATTCAGATCAGGCGAAAGAAAGTACTTCTTCATGCAATACACAATTAACTTATGCAGTGAGTTGCTGTGGGATGTGGTGACAACCACTAGCTTAGATAGAGAAGTTCATGGAGGAGAGATCCATCGGGCTGTTAGCAAAGAGGGCTAAATTCAGGGATGGATGGTGGGGGACCACCCTGGCCCTACCCCACCGAGGGAGGGAGGGAGAGCCCGTCTGGCCGGCTCCAAGCAAGAGTGCCCAGCCAAAATGTGTGGCTGGGTGGGGAGATGCCAAGCTGCATGTGCCTTCAGCGCTCTCCTTTTTGCAGGAAGCTGGGCCAGGCACGGTGAAGAATGGGCCAGGCACCTTGTTTGCTGCCCTGGGGTTTGGTATGGCTGGCTGGGCACCTCCCTTGCGCCTCCGGTTGTGGTGGTGTAGCCCTGGCCAGGGGTGGGGTTTGCTGCAGGGCTAGGGTGGCCAGTGGGGCAGGTAGTCTCCCATTGGCCCACTAAGACTTTTCCTGGTGGCCTTAATGGCCAGTCCTCCCCTAGCTTAATGAGACCTCTATATATGAATGCCTGTGAATGCCAGTTCCTAGATGGCACATCCTCCCCCTACTGTGAGGCTTTCTGGGGCATTTGGTTGGCCACCGTAGGAAACAAGATGCAGGACTATATGACCTGTTATTCGCCTGATGCTATATGGCTGCTCTTATGGTCTTAAGCAGAGGTCTTTCATATCACCTACTATTTGATCATTTAACTGGAGGTGCTGGGGATTGAACCTGGTACGTTCTGCATGAAAAGCAGATGCTTTACCACTGAGCCACAGCCCTTCTAAATCACCTAAAGAAATCTAAGTGTCACGCTGTTAATCTCTTTTTCAAACTCTTCCAGGTGAACCCTACTCGCGCTCTCTTGCCAAAGGCTTGGTGCTGGCGTTTCTCATATTGCTTGCCGTCATGCTGAGTGATCCTGTGAGAAGAATCTATGAAGCATGGAATAAAACATAAGCCGTCTGTTTACCCATATAAAGAGAACAGTTTTGACACTGGGTTTCCCCCTCCTTTAAATAAGCAGTTCTCATTTTGATGGAAAGAGACTATGTATAGTTTTTATGTATTTTTTTATAACTGGGAATAATTGTAACATAAACCATAATATGTATTTAATATGATGCCACAAGACTCTTTTTTTACTATTCAAGAAGATCCAGGAAATGGGAGGAGGCAATTCAGGCAACTGTATAGCCTTAAAATTGTTTTTAGGCGTTTCAGATGGCTGCTAAGCATCTTTTATGGAACTGTTGCACTACTTATTTTATTCTTCGCTGCTTTTACTTGTGATTTATGGATTATTTTTAGTCTATAGCTTTTAAGCTTTTACTGTCTTATACCTACAGTTCTTACATTTTAATATGTTTCTGCCTGGGATGGCCAGGTTAGCCTGATTTTTGTCAGATCTTGGAAGCTAAGCAGGGCTGGCCCAGGCTAGTACTTGGATGGGAGACCACTAAGGAAGTTGAGGGTCACTATGCAGAGACAGGCAATGGCAAACCACCTCTGCTCTTCTGGAAAATCCTGTGGAATCAGCTGCAACTTGACGACACTTTACACACAGACTTTGTTTGATTACTGTTTTTTTCTTTCAGGTAGATAACCATGTTGTTCTACAGCAAGATTTTTAGGGTATAAGCTTTCGAGAGTCAAAGCTCCCTAAGGTGCCACTGGACTCAAATCCTGCTGATTTATTTCCGTTATTTTTCTTATTTTTTATTTACTTGTACCATAAGCTGCCAGGTTGTTCCTTGAGTAGAAAGCTGGGGTATAATGATCTAAAATAAAAATAAACACTATTTGATATGTTGAAGGACACACAACATAGTCCATGTGGCTCTTGAACTGGGATTTTTGCCATGCAGATTCCAGATCACTTCTCATCACAAGTTTTGTTCACACATGCAGGAGAATGAGAAGGTAGGCAGGCTGCTAGCATGGACTGCCCCACTTCAGAGGGTCAGTAAAGGATTCCATATTGGAATCCTCCCATATGTTAAAATCCCAGCAGAAAGAAAAACAACACAGCAAGCAAAGGAGATGGGGGGTAGAAGCTTTTCTTCCTTCCTGCTGTTGCTAGCTTCCTAGTTGCAAGTCGTTTGCTGTTGAAACGGAACATTCCAAGCTGCAGTGCTGCAGCCTTCTCTACCCTGTGCCACCTTGTTCTGCAGCATGCAGAAGCCAGCCAGGCAGCATGGCCCCATCTTGCTTCTGCTGCTTACCCTTCTTGGCTACTCTCATGCAGTTTTATGCAATAATTAAAAACCGAACGGGAGGCGGATGGAGATTCCAGTGCCTAAGTGCGACATGAAATGTCTAATTACACAGAACAGATTTGGGCATCGCTGCTAATGTAATGGAGACTATTTTATTCGCAAGGTGGACTTTCCATTATAGAAAGTTAAATAAATCTGTAAAAAATCAAAGCCCTGCATTAATATATAAAACGAGCAGAGGGAGAAAGTTAGGACCTCTCCTTGAGTCTCTGCTCTATTTTCAAGTTCCAGGGTTGCCAGCTCTGGGTTGGGAAATTCCTGGAGATTTTGAGAGTGGAGCCTGGGGAGGGTGGGGTTTGGGAAAGGGAGGGGCCTCATCTGGGCATAATGCCATAGAGTCCACCCTCCAAAGCAGCTGTTTTTCCCTAGGTTGGCAGCCACCCCGCTCGAGCGGTTGTACCGTGGGAGAGGAGGAAATATGACTTCCGGGAGAGTGGAAAGCCGCCATTGGCCACAATCCTCCAGTAGGCCCGCCTTGCCCTTCGTCGTCGTCTCCATGGCGACAGCCCAACAATTTGTATAGGGGATCGTGGGAGGCCAGAAGTGCCCCAAGGCCTGGGCGGCACTCCAGTCTAGGGCACTTCCGGCTTCGGTCTTTGTGGTCCGTCGTGGCGGCCGCTTCCTTCCGGCTCGCTGAGTTCTGAGGGAAACCCAGAAGCGGTTGGCAGCGGAGCTGTCGGCGGCCGGCTCAGCCCATGGCCCCAGGCAGGGAAGGCCGCGCCAGGCCCCGGCACGAGAGGAGGAGGAGGCCGGCGACGAGGCGGCCCGAGGACCGGTGAAGCCGCCGCCGCCCGCTCTCCATCGGCTGTCATCGGCCATGGGCTCCCTCTTTCGCAGCGAGTCGATGTGTCTGGCCCAGCTCTTCCTCCAGGCGGGCTCGGCCTACGAGTGCCTCAGCGCCCTGGGCGAGCGCGGCTTGGCCCACTTCAGAGACGTGAGTGGCGGGGCGGTTCTGTCAGCCGGGTTCTGGGTTTCATTCAGACGTGACGCGGAGGCTAAACCTGAGTGAGCGCCGTGTGGCTTATGCTTTATCTGTTGACTGTTTATAGGACGCCGTCCCGGGCCGTCAAAGTACTTGTATGGATGGGGAAGGAATCTGGTCCCCTGCCCCCGAGGACCTTACAGTGTAAAACAAACAGTGGCCCGAGCAGCAGAGGGGCAGTGTGGATGATCCTGCGCCTTCACGTGCCTAACCTTATAATTCTTACACTAACCTGTTTGCTTACTTGCTTGATGGCATTTTACATTTAGTATTTATTTGATGGCGTCTTCTTTTCTCTACAAGACTTGAGACTCTTTAAGAGCAAGGTTCGGGTCTAGCAGCACCTTAAAGACCCTCTAGATTCCCAGGGTATGAGCTTTCGAGAGTCAGAGCTTCATCTAAGGGCATCTGAAACATACCCTGGAAATCCAGTCGGGCTTTTAAAGTGCTACTGGACCCAAACCTTGCTCTTCTACTACAGTCTAATGAGACTTTTTCAAGTCATTATTCTCATAATTTGGGAGTAAGGGTGGGTTAGAGCCTGAGAGAAGGTAGTTCACACAAAACTCCCTGATGAATTTGTTACATAAGGGGTATTTGAACTGTGGATTTCCTGAGTTGTAGCCCCACCATCACATCTTCTTAATGTGGGCTGATACATAGAGATTAAGAAGGTAAACCAGAGGAGAGGTAGTATGGTGTTAAGATTGTTGGACTAGGATCCTGGAGATGTTAGTCTAGATCAGTACTCTTTTTCAGTCTAACCAGTCTCATAGGATGGTTGTGCTGATAAAATGGAGAGGATAGCTACGTATGTCACCGTGAACTCCTTGAATGCACTAGACTGATAGCTGGCTAGAAGGAAAAGGTTGAATTTCAAGACAAGATTGGGAAGAGGGGTGGCATAATGCTGATGTTCTGCCACTGTAATCCAGGAAGAACAAGAAAGAACGGGTGGAGTCATTTCAGAGAGCGAGAGACCTTTGGCTGCTGAGAATGTGGGTTAGAGGAGCGGAAGTCACAGGTGGGGCAGGGATGTTCATATGTACGCATTGCTTAATTTCTGTGACCTGGATGGCTGGCAGCTGAATGTGTGAGCTGATGAAAAGCGTTACAACTCAGAGCGTATAGAGCTATTCTTCTGCCTCATCTGGAATAAGATGTACAATTCTGGGCACTGCATCTCAAAAGCAGTACTGGGAAATAAGTTCAAGACAAACAAAAGAAAATACTTCTTTCCCTGACGAGTAATTAAACTGTTGAACTTGATGCCAGTGGAGGAAGTGATGACCATAAGCATCAATGGCCTTGAAAGGGAGTTAGATTCCTGGAGAATAGGTCCATTGAGGGCTAATAGCCTTGGTGGCTGAAGGGAATTTCCCTCTACAGAAGCAGGAAACCTCTGAATATCAGTGCTTGGAGTGAGCATCAGGGGAAGGCCTCTGTGCTGTTTTTTCAGTTGTCCAGAGCTGCTGGTTTTCTGCTGTGTGAGACAGGATGCTGGCCTAGATCTAATTCAGCAGGTGCTACTTATATTTTTATGTTCAAATATTGACTGCTGCTGCTTTAGCTAAATTTTTAGTTCAGGCCATGAGAATTTGGGCAACTTATGGGAAGTACGCTTTTTGTAGCTTATGATTTGACCTCCTCTGGCCTGAACTCTCCCTTTCTTCCTCATATTCCCAGTTAAGTTTGATAAATACTACTTAAGACCTAAAGGTCAGAGGAGTAGAGAAAAGGGGGGGGGAAGAGACTGTTGCTTCTTCCCAGAGTACTTTCTGCCTTACCTGGGTTAAGTGGCAATTTCTTTCCCAGTACCTGCATATCTGCAGATACGAGTTAACTCCTACCATTCTTTGAGGGTGTCACACAGTGGTAGATGGGCTATAAGATGATTTTTGGAGACACTTTGGGAATAATGCTATGCTCACTTTGGAGTACACTCAATTGAACACAGTTATTTCAAGCCTGAATTCTCCTTAGAAGCTAAAATGACAAAACAGGCTATTGTACTCTAGTCACATCATGAGAAGACAAGATTTTCTGGAAAATAATGCTAGGAAAAGTGGAAGGCAGTAGGAAAAGAGGAAGACCTAAAATAAGATGTCTTGACTCAATAAAAGAAGCTACATCTCCAGTTTGCAGGATCTGAGCAAGTCTGTTAATGATAGGACGTTTTGGAGGTCTTTCATTCATAGGGTCACCATAGGTCAGAGATGACTTGACAGCACATAACACACATTTGCTTCACATATAGACCTCCTTTCTCACAAAGATTTGAGGTTCACAGGGTCACCATATGTTAGAGGTGACTTGACAGCACATAACACACACATTTCTGAGTAAACATGCATGGGATTGTACCATTGATCCTTTTGAGAATTTTTAGTTATTCGTTTCTCTTACTATTTGCCTTTCTCATTGAGACCGAAAGCAGATTACAGAATTATAAAACACTTCAGTATAGACCAGCACAATGTATACAGTAAACGATGAACTAGACCTGAACTTCAGAGCTGAAGAACAATGATACAAACACAGTATAAACAGTATAATACATCCAATAAACTGGGCTTCACAATTAGAGAACAATGAAATAAAGACAGCATAATGCGTCCAATAAGTAATGCACAACAAAGGGTAAGGGAGGAGAAAAATACTACGTATAATTTTCATAGGTAATGAACAGTACAATCTTATTGCCTTTATAAAAAGTGCCTTCCTGCACCATTGGGTTATACCTCATCCCTATTTCCTTTATAAAAATGCTCTCCTAAACAGTTTCATTTCACACATTCTGTTATCAAGAAGCCTGTTTCCCTAGCTGAGAGCCACAACAGAGAAGCTTAGGTTTGGACAGCTGTTGTTCTCACCTCTTTGCAAGTGGCACCTTCAGATGGCTTTGCTCAAATGAGCAAAGCTGTCTTACAGGAGCATATTGAGAGAGCCGGTCCTGTGGATGCGTAGTTTCTAGACTTTGTAGTAACTATCTCCAGGAACTGATTCTGGAAACTTTTCAATTATGTGAAATGGGAAACGAAAAGCCTTTTTAGCAATGATAGCTTTGAAAATGATCTGGAATGTGATCATTCTGTGTGCTTTAGACGTTCACGTACTAGAAGGCAGCTTTTAAAAAATCCATAAAGTGCAGTTGTAACTTGTAACCCCTGATCAGTATGCTGTCATTTAGACCTTTGTGACTACTAGTAGTAATGGCTTTAATGACATTTTCTGAGCAAACAAGGTTGGCCACGTCTCCCTACTCCCACATCTTCTGCTCAGAGGCAAGTCTTGAGGCTGCAGCCTCTGTTCACACAAATGAATAAATAATTGCGGTTTCAAATGTCTGTTGTATTTTAAGTCTGCGCTTCTAAGCACCCTTTGACAGCGAGCCCTCTTGGGATCAGTGGGAATGAATCCTGATCAGATCAGAATATAGGTGTACAGACTGATATTTAGGAATTGGTTGGGATCCGAAGTACCTACCAGCTAGCTTTATGCACCTGTGAATCCAACCAAGCATCTTAAATATATCTTTTTTTGTTTTAATAAAGGAGGTAGCCCTTAAAATGTAGAACTATGGGAGATAAACTGTTTCCTTTTAAGTGCTCTTATGTTAAATCACACAGCAAATAATAAAAACCTTTTCCTCGCATGCGTGTCTTGACTTTTCTGCCTTAGTCGGACTCTTGCCACAGTACAAAGAGCCCTGCATCTTGTTCCGTGTGGTCACAGAGACTGGGCTTGCTCCATGAATAACCCCACCACCACCAATGCCACATGACAAGCTAGTTATAAAACAGAGCCATTTCCAGAGTGGTTTCTAACGTAGCGGAGATGAGGGCTTGCTGTTCACTGGGGGAAAAACAGCATTTATGCCAGGTGTGCTTCTGCCCTTGAGCACCTCCGTCCAGAGTCACTCTTACATTTATCAGTCCCTAAATGCAGGACGAAGCGTTTCCCTTGGCAGAAGAAGTGAGGGGCTGATATCAGAACCTGGACGCATCACTTGTACTTATGGACCACTCAGTTCTGCATCTAACAAAGTGGGTTTTCCCCCTCAAAATAGAATAAAAACTGGTCAGTCTCCAAGGTATCACAAGGTTCTCATTCATTGTTCTAGTTTCAGTTGGTACAGAATTTTTGCCTCTAGAATAACTCTTGCTAAGTTTAACGGAGAGGAGCTTGAGCTAGCATGGATAACACACGTGTCCTTCTTTTCAGCTCAATCCAAGCACCAGTGTGTTTCAGAGGAAGTATGTGGGTGAGGTGAAGAAGTGTGAAGAAATGGAAAGGATATTAGGTATGTGTATCTGACCCATTTCCTAATGTGCTCAACCTGCTGCGAGGCAATGGGTGGGGGCTTATCTGCCTTGGAGGCACTTCTTTGTGCTCTTTTGCATATGACATTTTCCCCACATTGAGAATTTCCATGGAGGAGAAAAAGTGTGTCTGTTGTTACCTTCTAGCAGACCATGTGTGGTTCATGTTCTGTGTTACTTCTATGTAGCTTTCCACCCTTCAAGAAATCTGACCTCAGTTCACTTTATTTAGTTAAAAACAAATCACATCCTGCCATCTCTTAACTTTAGCTAGTGAGATGGATTTATCCTCTTGCTCTATGGAATAGTACCCCCTAGGAAACGAGACACGTCTTCTGACACGCTACATGATTGGAAGCTGGTGTACTCTATAGTACAGCAAAAAATATTGTGGTGCGTTGATTGCCCCAGCCTTTTTCCATGACAAACTGTTACTGCAATAAGAGTAAGTAAGCAAGACCTTCAGTTTGGGGAAGTGGAGTGATAAAGGGCAATACATTGTAGATAAATATGTCTTTAGCTTCTTATGGCTGAAATAGTCCTGCAAAGCTTTGGAGATAAAATGCTGCAGCAGCCAAGCATATTTGTTTAACCATATGCTTGTTTAATTTAAGGATGTGGCAGGTGAGGGAAGCTGAACCCTCCCATGACTTACCTGTCCAATCCCTTGCCTGAAATTCTTTCAGCCCAGCTGTGATGATTGAGGGTGAGCTGGTTGAAAGAGAAGTGCCTGCGATGATGGGCTGATGAGGTGGAAGAGGATTTAGTTCCCCTTTCCCATGTACCCTTTTGATGATAATAAAATAATCCTCAGTGTGCTACACATGGGTGACGAAGGTTCCATCTATCAGTCTGTCAGAGTTTTGTCCTGCCTTTCCAGTAATGAGATCAGGGAGGTGTGCATGGTTCTCCCTGCCTCCATTTTGCCCCCACAACAGCTCTGGGAGGTAGATTAGGCTGAGAGAAACTGGCTCAAGATCTACTAATGTCCTTTTTGGCTGAATGGGGATTTGAACATGGGACTCCCAGTGACCTCTGGCCACTGCGTGAAGCAGCATGCAAGATTAAATGGACCCTCCCCCTTTTATGTTCATTTCATAGAAATACATCCTTTGAGTTAGAATTCTTTTTTAAAAGTTCCTTTCAATGCTTTCTCCAAGGATACCTGGTGCAAGAAATTAAGAAGGCAGACATTCCTCTTCCAGAAAGAGACGCTACCCCTGCTGCCCCTCTGCTTAAGCAGATGTTGGAGATCCAGGTAACTTTGGGGAATAGTTTGGAAATCACAGCAGGGTATTTCTTTTCTTGTATTTGAAGTCAGTCCAGAGAACTCGCAAGTTTCATGATTGCATTCCTTCTCTCTCTTCCGGAAGTTCAAAGAGTAGTGTGTTAAGTCCACAGCAATTCTTGTGAAGCATATTAGACTGAAAAACTTCAGTTTGCTCAGGGCTACCTTCTGCTGGCCTCCATAGTTGAGCTGGGGCTTCCTGGTTGACCAGTGAGCAAATAGATCTTTAGCTTTGTGCACAATTTACAATTACTCCATTATATTTCTGAAGTGTACAGAAGTGTTTCCATTACCTTTGTTATCAAAGAAATTTGTACAGTGCTTATTATTTTGTTGGCAAATAACAGTTCGAGTTCAAGATTAGCTATTGAACATTATCTTGCAGTTGCTTTTAGGTAACGAACTTGGCAAAGTAGCGCAGCAGATTAGAAATCGTGACCATGAGACCATGCTGTCTTCCTGTGCCATAGGAGCAACTGCAGAAGCTGGAGGCAGAGTTGAGAGAAGTGACAAAAAACAAAGAGAAGCTGCGGAAGAATCTGTTTGAGCTGACGGAATACACCCACATGCTCCGTGTGACGCGGTCTTTTGTCAGAAGAACTGTCGAGGTACTACATATCCTGTGAGCAGAATTCTGTCCTGTGTGTAACTCTGAATTGGGGTGGGCAGAATGTAGGCTGTAGGCCACTGGCCAGCTTCTAGTGACCCCCCTTGTCTCTTGGAAAGAGTGTTGTGCTACAGAGACCTTGGACTGATCCTGCCAAGCGTTTCTGATATTTGTCAGCGAGTGTGCAGACGCAGAGTTGCTGCGCAGTAGCTTTATTTATTTAAGCAATTATGTACTACTTTTCCACTTAAAGGCTCCGAAGTGTGCAAAACAAGAAGAAAACCAAAAAAGTTACAATGACCAAATTAAAATAATGAAGATACAAAACAAATATGCAACAACAGGTGAAACGGGAAAAGGGGCAGACACTGAGGCAGCAGCTGGAAATCAAAGTATCGGAACTTTTTTTGCTGTGAGAACTATGACGACGCAGTTCTGAAAGAAAGAGTGGAGGTTCGCCGATTCAGTTTGCTGTTGTGTGTTGGCTCCATTAATTGATTTTTATGTTCTGCATTTTAACCATAAGGTCCTTTGGGCTAGTTGTAATTTGTCTCCCGTTAGTAAGAGATTTATAAATTCTCAGCTAATTGTGGGTATCCATTAATAGCCTATATATCCTGGCAATGATGTTTTTGCTTGGACTGGCATGATGTAGCCTGTACACTTGTGAATATGGTATTTTATTAAATTCCAAAAACATTGGGCTTTGATGTGTGGCTACTATGGCTCAGTTGCAAAGCATTATTCCCAAACTGAGTTGCATGTTTCTAAATGGAAACAGCAAAAGCAGAGAGTAGAAGAGCCCAGTGATCTTCCACTTCCGGTGCAGTACTGTTTGTCAGTACAGAATGGTGTGGATGGAACTCTCTCTGTTCACTTCCTTTCCGGGCTAGAGATGTCCCAGGTGCTAAGGCAAGGAGGAGCCAGGTGCTTTTCTGCTTCAGGAATTATCTTGGGTTGTATCTACTGCTCTGATGTGAGCCCTACGGGAAATGAATGGGAGGTTATACAACTCTAATTCATTTCAACAAGCAAGGTACAGGAGAAGATGCCTGTCAGTTGTGGTTGGTGTGTCTGAATGCGGGCAGATGTAATAATGTTAGATTTTATTTGCTCCCAGCATTCTGTTTTGATCACAGCTTCCTGATAGTGCTGTTTCTTTTCATTTGAACTTTAGTTTGAGTCCTGTGTACAGACCAGTTATGAAGAGTTCCCATCTTTAGAAAATGATCCTTTGGTGGACTACAACTGCATGCACCGGCTTGGTGCTAAATTGGGGTAGGTAATGATTGAGCATGAAGCCGAGTAGTGCTATTTGGGCACAGCTGGAAAACAACATCTTGAAATGCACAGGTCCATTTATTAGTGTATTTTTAGTAGTTTCCTTCTGATGAGGAAAGGAATCTGTATGAATCCTATTTTATTGAGAAACTACGCACATGTACATATGCATGTATTTTGTGTGGATGTAGCATATTTTGCTGGAATGTTTTGAGGCTTCAAATTAAAAGCATCGCAATACAAACAAGTAATACAAGAACTGTTTAAATTCAGTTCTACATGTTTTTGCTGCTTGATTATTAACTGGAAAGGCTTTTGCCTTGTAATTGTTATTGAATGAAAGGGAGGGAATAGTCTTTTTAAAAACCTTCTATAAATGCTGGGATTATTTAGTCCACTGGGAATACTTTTGTGTGATCTTGAATGGCTTTGGTAGAGTAGCACTGACGCATAGCAGCAGCTCTAAAATACTTTAGCTTGCAAATATTCTTGTGAATATCGGGCCTCCCTCACCAACTTCACACAGTTTCAGTTTAATTTATAAAGTATATAAATAATTATAAACTTGAATTGCGTGAACTTGCTGAGGGGGTTCCTTGTCTGGTAAAAATCCAACTACTCACCTAATCACATCTGAGATTTACACCTGTAGTACATTTTATCTTTTTTTAAAAAATGCAGATTTATATCAGGCTTAATTCACCGAACAAAAATCGAAGCCTTTGAAAAAATGCTGTGGAGAGTCTGCAAAGGATACACGATTCTTTCTTACTCTGAACTGGAAGAGTCTCTTGAAGATCCAGATACGGTGAGTAACCACGATAGTTAAATAACACAGAATGATTCTGAGAGGTGCTCAGCCCTCCGTTTTTTAAATAACAACTGCAGGTAAACTCTGATGGCTGCACAAGTGTCCCTGTGTGGATCTAATGGTTAACCATGACTGATCTGCTTTCATTCTGCTTTCGTTATGGTAAAGCCTTACATTGAAGTACCTAGGGCACCTGTCCGGAAGGCCACCTTCCTTCCTCCGAATTCGGAGCGCTGATCACAACCAGTTCAGTGATCAGGCAGGTGGCACGCGTTCCCTTTTCGTTTGTGAGATTGAAAGCTCTTGACTTTCTGATCTCCATGTTCGTTCTGGGGTGTACCCACGCCCAAGTCATAAATTGCAGACTCAGCTTAAATAAAAGTTAAGTTTATTATCTTAAGGAGTGTTTGCAAACAGCGTAAAGCACTCTTACATAGGTAACAGACATTGCAATAAGAAAACCTTACTGTTGCTATGTAATAAAATCTGCTTATCTAAAAATTAGAGAGCAAGCTATATAGGCATCTTTGTTTAACATCTATTTGTTGCTTATCTCACCTGTTCCTTAGAATATGAGCCCTCTCCCATGCCTAACTGGTTTGGCACAGGGACATGCTGAGGTGATAGCATGCAGCTTTCAACTTCTCTCTGGCATAATAGCATCATGGTTTGAGCTTGGTTGAAGAAAGCTAACTTAGAGAGGAAAGGAACGGAGATGAGTGAGCTGAGAGGCCATCTTTTTCAGGACCCAGTGCGTCACCCGACAACTCAAGAGCCAATCATGGCTGCACTGTTAATCAGCATTTCAGCTGTGTGAAAATCTAGGGAATGAACATGGAGCCTCTGGTCTCCCAAGGTAGATTCACTGGGGAATGCAGAGACTGCTCCTCAGGTGTTACTGATCAGCCCAGCCACCACATATCTGAGCTTAGGCCACAGCCTGACAACACTTACAGTTCTGAACCCAAGTTCAGCCATTTTTACCAGCAACCTGGTTTGGGGCTGACAGTTTCCTGATGCTACCCCTAAATATTAACTGGAACCATGATGCAAGGGTTTGCAGATTTAACTATTAGTCTTAAATCTGCAAAGACCAAATCACAGTTAAGGCATGTCCCCTGCCTCTCTAGCTTACATGCTGATCATAAGCATTTTTTTTGTTGCCAGTGTAGGCATTGAGAGGGCCAGTTAAACAAATTCTACATATAAACTATTTGTGTGTTTGTGTGTGTGCGTGTATGTGTATGCAAGTAACTTGTCTCTGAAATGTATATAAGATCTCCCCCTTTTTTCTATTCATCAAAACCTGTTTTAAGAAAACCCTTTATAACAAGATCCAGAGGAGTTAGCCGTGTTAGCCTGTAATAGCAAAATAGTAGAGCCCAGTAGCACCTTTAAGACTAACCAACTTATTTGTAGCATAAGCTTTTGAGAACCACAGCTCTCCTCATCAGATGCATCTGTTCACTTTTTCAGGGAGAACCGACCAAGTGGTTTTGTTTCTTAATCTCTTACTGGGGTGAACAGATAGGCCAAAAAGTTAAGAAGATATGCGACTGGTAAGGATTAACATGTATTTATTTGCAGATTCCATCCTTATTAATGTTCTGTGGCTTTTGCTTTATAATTTTTGTTTTAAAAGATGAGCCTTAAAGATAATTAAAAAAAAATCAGTGTAGTCTTGTAATTATGCTAGCCATGTTTCTGCTGTGCAGCCTCCATCCATCCTGTCAGTGGGTCTTGTGTGAGACTCCCTGTATCCTGCTGAGAGCCAATTCCCATGCTACATTTTTAGGTACACACTCAAAAATATTAGCTATGCACTCCACCAGTGTAATGGGTGGATGATGCAAAATAATTTTTTTGGAATTATGTGTTTCATACTGATACATTAATGAGACTGCTGACTTGGCTTTGGTCTCTGTCAAGGGTACTTACAACCTCAAACCTGTGCTCGCTGCCCCATGTGCGGAAAAGCCTCAACATGCAGCTGAATGCTGTCATTCTTCGCTGAAATACTGAGAAAATGTCTTGGGGGGTTCCTTTTTATAAACTTGATTAAAAATGCCCCAGAGAATGATCTGTACACATGGTTTTAGGTTCTCTGCAGGCACCAGCTGAGTTGCCAGACTTCCCAGGAGTCAGAGGCCGGCCTCTCTTTGCTCTTTAAAGGAAACGCATGTCAGAGCTTTGTATAGTGTGAATGGTGTGGCCATTCTGTTCTGTGCTTCAGAGAGCAAGAGGAAGGGAGCCATTGGTGTTGGGGGTTGGATGTGCCGCTGATCAAACTGTCAGGGTGTCTTGGTTAAAATGCAGATCCTCCCCTGGTTTTCAAACATCTTTTTTGTATATGAAAGAATTTTTTTTTTGCCAGCTACCATTGTCATATCTACCCTTATCCTAATACACCTGAGGATCGCCGAACAGTTATGGAAGGACTCCAAGTTCGTATTCAGGATCTTCACATTGTGAGTAGGAAGTTTGTAAATGCTCTCTATTTTTCAGTTGGAGAAGCCCTTGAAAGTGCATTCTCATGGAAGAATGTTACCGTAAATTGAGTGTCCGTTTGTAAGAGGGAAAGGGCTTCTCCTGATTGTGGTAGGAAGAGTTTTCATCAAAATGGGCTTCCATCTTAGCCAAGGATGTCTGTGCTCTATATTCGTGGGTTAGAAGTTGTCATATTTTCGCAGCTTATGGGCCACGTCTGTTCGAACAAGGCATTACAAACATATATGTTTATGTATTAAATGAGATGTAACACTGAATAATGGAATGGCTATTTCTTGCCTTGTGGAACCATTTTTCGGAGTCTAGGTGATACTGCTTTAGAGGCAATCGTCTGTCCCTGATATAACATTGCAAGATCTACTTAGAATACAGATAATGCAAGAATGTCACATGGTTAGCTTCTGTAAATTTGCCCTTTGTTGAAAGAATGCCTTTTTGCTGTGTGTATTTTATTTATTTATCCCACCTTTCCACAATGTTCAAGGCAGCTTATAAAATATCAACATATACAGTTAACCGCATAGATAAATCAAGGTAAAACTGCAGCTCCTAAAAACACACCCACACCCCACAAGCTGCTAACTGGAGCCATTCATTAGTTACTTCTGCCAAAGGTTGCATTGAAACAAATCCGGTTTTGCACCTTTTACGGAATTGAGTGTGTGGGAGCTTTCCGTACTGTATCTGGCAGGCTGTTCCAAAGTGTGAGCGTGGCAACACTTCAAATCTTTTAAAATCTTTCAATTTTTGTATGTTTTTAAACCAAAAAACAAAGGTGCTGCATAAAACTGAAGATTACTTACGGCAAGTTTTATATAAAGCGTCTGAATCTATCTACACCTGGGATGTGCAGGTGAAGAAGATGAAAGCCATTTATCACGTGCTTAACCTCTGCAGCTTTGATGTCACCAACAAATGCCTCATTGCTGAGGTTTGGTGCCCAGTTGCTGATCTGCCAAATATGCGCCGAGCCCTTGAAGAAGGATCTGTAAGTGAATTAATTAGTTTGTAGGGTGGTTGCATGGACGAGTAGCGTTCCAGGTTTTACTATTGTGTTAATGTGGGTATATTTGAAAAAAAAAAAAGAAGAAAGTGCTATGTGGCACTTAGCTGGAACCTGTACAGTGCAGAGTCAAGGTGTATAGATAGTGATTTTCAGGCCTATGCGTGTTGGCCTCTATACAGATAGACTTCTATGCAAATGTGAAAGTTAATATGAGAGTGTCATGAGGCGGCCTGATGGGGACTGCGGTGGTCCATTCCTGGTTTTCTCAGATGTGTATGTAGCCAGCACCTGCACAGGATTAATGCCTGGATGACAGAACGTGAGAAGCAATGGTTTCCCCAGTTTGCAGAGAGTAATAACTGTTGTCACTGTTAATTCTGAAATCAGAGAGAAAGCGGAGCGTCGGTTCCATCATTTGTCAATACGATCCCAACAACGGAGACTCCTCCAACTTTGATACGCACCAATAAATTTACTTTGGGATTCCAAAACATTGTTGATGCTTATGGAATTGGGAACTACAGGGAAGTTAATCCAGGTATGTACTGTTGCATGTGGACAAATGTTTATTGAGAAGCAGGTTTTACCTGGAACCCCTTACTTGCCCCACCTTTTGAAATGCCTGAAATAGCCTTTCCCAGAAACTTACATACATTGCAAAAGTATCTATTTAATGGTTATTCAGCATTGCGGTTGCGTATTTTATTACCTTTTTATATATTACTCTTTCTCCAGAGAGCTCAAGGCAGCTTACATGGTTCTTCCCCACTCTCTTCTGTTGTATCCTCACAATCAAGTTCTGGAGGCCTCACTTAAAAAAAGATGTGGACAAAATCGAGAGGGTGCAGAGGAGAGCGACAAGAATGATCAGGGGTCTGGAGACTGAGCCCTATTAGGAAAGGCTGAGGGCCTTGGGAATGTTTAGTTTGGAGAAGAGGAGGTTGAGGGGGGACATGATTGCTCTCTTTAAATATTTGAAAGGCTGTCATTTGGAGGAGGGCAGGGAGCTGTTCCAGTTGGCAGCAGAGGGTAGGACGCGAAGCAATGGGCTTAAATTACAGGCACAAAGGTACCGGCTGGATATTAGGAAAAACTTTTTCACGGTCAGAGTAGTTCAAAAGTGGAATCAGCTGCCTAGGGAGGTGGTGAGCTCCCCTTCACTGGCAGTTTTCAAGAAGAGGCTGGATGAATATTTGTCAGAGATGCTTTAGGCTGATCCTGCACTGGGCAGGGGGTTGGACTAGATGGTCTGTATGGCCCCTTCCAACTCTATGATTCTAAGCCTGTGAGATAACTAGGCTGAGAGAGTGACTGGTCCAGGGTCAGCCAGTGAGCTTTGCGGCCCATTGGGGACTTGAGCTGGTGTCTCCCTAATCTGTCTAGCACCCTTTCCACCCTGATGTACCTAGAAGCAAAAATTACGTCTGGCACCAAAGCCTTAAAGCGTTTGCATTATACAAACAAGTCTCTGGTCTGCCAAATTAAGAGTGAAGAATGAAGTTGGGGAGAGCCAGATTGTACCAAAGATTGTAGGTGTAAGGTGAAGCTGTTCAGGAAATGGTCTTGCTTCAGAGACAAACTTGGAGTAGCAGGGATGCGTTGGGCTCAAATCTTTAAGCATATGTGATGTTGAGCATGCTTGTACCCTGTGCTGCAGCTAACGGCAGTAAAACATTTTTATGGGTGGGAGGAGGTGGCATTGCCACTTCAAATCTGAGCTGGAAATAAAATTTCTAGCTTGGCTTTCGTGAAGAGCACACTCCTGTACTGATTCCCTACGACATGTTTCATATGTACACGCATCAGTGTGCATTTCCCATCTCTGTCTCTTTTTACCAACTGCTTCCTCAGCAGTCGTGTGGCTGAATCTTGTTTGAGCAACTGCAAAGGAAGTTTCTATGAGGAGGCGAAGGGAGGCTGCAGTTACCTGCTGTGGGAAATCTCCTTGCCCCAAAGCCTGCTTGTGTCTCTTAAAAACGTGGCTGCGTTCAGCTAAAAACCGAAGGGCTTTGTCACTGGCTTACATAACAATGGTAGCCAATTTCTGTAAAATTTCTATAGTCACCCTGATTTCTCTCTCTCTCTTTCTCTGTTTCTCTCTTTGTAGCTCTGTTCACCATAATCACCTTCCCCTTTATATTTGCCATTATGTTTGGAGACTGTGGGCATGGCTTCCTAATGTTCCTATTTGCTCTGTTAATGGTGGTGTTCGAAAAACACCCACGACTGTTGCGATCACAGGATGAGGTAAGGAAGATTTAGTCTTGATTCACAATTAACATTTCTGTTCCTGGTCCTCCCGTAAATGTTCCTCTTGCTCTCCCCTCCCACCAGTAGAATCTCTTTGTGCAACTATGGAATATAGAAAGGGAAGTGCATTGGTAAATATACCTTGACCCATGTGGGAAAAAATATTTCATTGTTGCTGCGAGGATGTGGGAACTGTATGGAAAAAATGGGGTGGTGGTATTTCTCTCAATACTTATACCTCAGGCTCATCCACAGAAATTGATTGGTAGAATATGGGGCAGATGGAAGTAATTAAAGAAAATTCAGTACCACGCAGAGACAGACATGTGTACACACGCATACACTCTCTTTCTAAATACTGGGGTCAGAAAACCACAGAATACATGAGCTTACCTTTAATGCATCTGGTTTACAATAACTGAGTTCTGCACATAGAACGGAGGATGCTTTTTTTGCAGTTGTCGCCTTCACGCCCTTCCTATGAGCTTCTGAGAAGCAAAAGGAAGTTTGAGGTCATCTCGTTCAAACCCCATCCTTTGTGCAGAAAATCTAAAACAAGAGCATCCTTGACTGATGGCTGCCGGACTTTTTCCAGATAACCCCCTGCATGAGGGAGAGCACCCCTCCGTCCAGTAATTGGCTCCATTGTCAAATTTCCTTTGCTGTGTGACAAAGAAGAGGGCAAGGGCTTGTTCTCTACTGCTCCAGAGACATCGAGTTGACTAATGCCACTAGAAGGACTTCAGTCTGATCCAGCAAACCCGCTCTAGTATTTTCAGGCCCCAGGCATACCTTATCATCAAGTGTGGGTTGTCCCTGCTCAGAATTCTTATAGCATAATGGACCGCCATGGAGCCTCAAGCCATGACACAACACATTCTGCCCACTAAACTTCAGTTTGTTGTTAACTGGAAATGTACTCAAAGCTTATGGATTGAGTTTGTAATCAAGTTTCTTGTCTGTAAAGTTCATCTGGCCCTGACTCGTCCTGTGCTTCAATGTTTGCAGATCATGAAAATGTTCTTTGACGGAAGGTACATTATCTTACTGATGGGCCTGTTTTCAGTATACACTGGCTTGATCTACAATGACTGTTTTTCAAAGTCTTTGAATATATTTGGCTCCCACTGGAATGTTTCACAAATGTTTGAACAGAATGTGTGGAAGTAAGTGGCTCTTGCTTAATCTAAAGTGATATTGAAGCAGCCTGCTGCCTTTAGATAGGAAGCTGTTGACTGTATCTCCATGCAGAGTTACGTACTCTTTGCCCTGGTGCACATTTTTTCACTTATTACATCTCCTGATCTAACAGTTTATTATTTCAGTCCCTTTGCAAGACATCTTCTGAATGAGTACAAAATCACAACTGAAAAATAAACCTTAACTGCCATTATAAAGCACAATTAATGGAATAATGTACTTCCAGAATACAGCTGCAATTTTATCAGAACAAAATAGTAAATAGTGACGGTAGAGATCAGTGATCAGGGCTTTTGCTTAACCTGGTCACCTTCAGTGGGGGAGCAAAATGTGAACTTAGGGTTACTTTTTTGTTTTTTTAATGTCCCTTCTGTATATATTCTATTGCATTACCTTCTTAACCTCTTAAACCAGCTAGAGTAGCCTTACTCCAGAATCTCCCATTTACAGAAGTGAGATCTATGATGCCCCTAGAGCTAGGTCCTTCTCTGTGCTGGCGCTCACCCCATGGAATACACCATCCAGTGAGTTCTGCCAAGCGTTAGTTTCTGCTGAGAGGTGAAAACTCCCTGTTTTCAAGAGTCATCTTTCTGAATATAGATGATGGACTATTTTTAAAAGCTTCACCTCTTTATAATGTTTTTGTTTGTTGATTATCATATTGGATCTTATTCTGTGTTTTTAATATTGTTAGTTAAGTAGCCTTGAATGTTTTTGGTAGAAAAACAACAACTAATTTATAAATATTAACATTAAACGAGATGAAAGTTCTGCTGAAGTGCTAGAATACCTCTCAAGTCCTCTTTGTGGCTTTTATTTGTAGAGCTGAGGATTTGAAGAATCAGCATTTGATGCTGAACTCAACTGTGGCTGGGGTGTTCAGGGGAGCATACCCTTTTGGAATAGACCCAGTGAGTATTCTTTCCTGGAAGTTCCATTGTTGATAATGACACACCTGTAAAGGAGTCTGTGGGTTGGCTCCAAAGTTCCAATGAACTGAATGAGTTTGCGGAAGTGGGTTTTCCCACCTTTCTGCAGCCTTCTGTCACCAAAATGCTGCAGAAGGACTGAGAACAATAGGTCCATGGTGTGTGTGGGGGGGCATCTTTAGCCAATTCACCCTTCTTGATGCAGCCCTCTGTTATCTGACATGTTGCTATGGAGGGTCCGCCAATCGTCACATGATGGGTTTGGAGGAAGGTGGGTAAGCGGTGTTTCTGCAGTTTCCTCCCCCCTGCCATAGGAGCTTTGATACACATCATTATTTTTTTATAACTGTCTCTTAAGTTTTTAAAGAAGTTGTAGCACATAAGAAAAAAAGGAAGATTAGAACCAGAATGGAGAGAAAACATGCCGCAAAAATAGATTTGGCCTTTTATGGCACCTAATTGTAGACTGAAGACATGGCAGTCTTTCAGCTTGTGAACGTATACCTATTTGGCTGCTGTTCTGGATTTCCTTCCTTTAAGATCTAGATAAAGTTGCTATACAATATTAGTGACAGCCTTTGCTCAGATCTCTTTTGTCTACTTTCTGCCAGAGCAAGAAGTAAGACACTTAAAAACTGATGTGTCCTCCTTGCTCATTTGGTGTAGTGGTTTGGTGTCGTGGTTAAGAGTGGCAGGACTCTAATCTGGAGAATCGGGTTTGATTCCCCACTCCTCCACTGGAAGCTAGTTGGGCGACCTTAAGTCAGTCACAGCTTCTAGGATCTCTTTCAGCCCCACCCACCCACCTCACAGGGTGATTGTTGTGGGGATAATAATGACATGCTTTGTAAACCGCTCTGAGTGGGTGTTAAGTTGTCCTGAAGGGTGGTATATAAATCAAATGTCATTCATTCATTCCCCTAGGGAGACTCCACATTAGACTGTCATCTTGCTCCCTTTAGTCTAGGAAGGTTTGCTTTCCTGTGACTTCAGGGGTATTGCTGAGGTTGCCAAATGCTTCTCATCTACAGCAGAGGCCCTCGAGCAATGATCCCCACTGTGGTGCCCAATAATGTGTGTTCTGGCACCCACTTGCTTCTTTCCCACGGCTGCTTTCCCCCAAAGCAAGGAATTAATCTTTGCTTTCCTTTACTTCTTGGAATCAGAAGGTGCTTCAGAAGTCTCCAGGAGGCATCACCTTTGTGTTTGCAGGGAACGCCCATTCAGAAGTAGCTGCCCCATCATTGTAGGATGGAACCTTCATTTTGTGATATCACTCTCTCGCTCTCTCTCTCTCTCTCACACACACACACACACACACCCGAGGCCCACTACCCTTTCTTAAAAGTTTGAGAAGTTCCTGCAGGCTCAATGGGGTTGAGTATCCCTGTTCTAGAGTATTTGTGAAAACACTGCACGAAGTTCCTTGCTTGCTCCAGACTGGAGGAGCTGCTGCCATCTTCACATCCTTGCTTATAGATAAAATTTGAACAAAGAACTCCTTCTGGATCGTTTCCCGAGGCAAGATTGAACCTTGACTGTGTGTGTGTGTTTTCTCTCCAGATTTGGAGTCTGGCAAGCAATCGCCTCAGTTTCTTAAATTCCTTCAAAATGAAAATGTCTATAATTCTTGGAGTGGTCCACATGACTTTTGGAGTTGTCTTGGGGGGATTTAACCATTTGTAAGTATGGAATTTGCCGTAGAATTGTAGCAATGATTCGTATGCCTTCTCTTTTTGTTTGAGGTGGGGAATGGCTTGAAATAGCTGTATGAACTATTAGCAAAGACTGCAGCTTTCACTTCAGGAGAATGTTTAAAGGTTTGTGGCATGTTCATGGCTTCCTGCCCCCTAGTAAGAGAAATTGGGATCTATCTGCTTGTCAAGCCTGGTCTTTCTAATCTTAATCTTTTATGAACAAGAGCAGGGGTCTCCAACCTTTTGAAGCCCGTGAATGGCTTTGGAATTCTGACATAGGGTGGGGGGCACTACTGCAGTAAGGCCATTACAGGGGGCAGAGCCAGCCACAAAATGTCAGGGATTGAGGTTACGCATAACTCCAATAGTAATTCTTCATTCCAGGCAGAAGCTTTGTTTAACAGGATGCCTTTTAAAATGAGCATACTATTTTAAAATATATTCTTGCATATACATAAAGCTTTCCTTCAGTCATTCAGTGAAGATCCTTGTGCAACTTTTAAAAAAAAATATGTTCAGCCAATTATAAGCCCCATCCGACTCCGGCCACTTTCTAAACTCACTTGGCAGGCACCGGGAAGTATGCCAGCAGGGCCATGGTGCCCATGATCACCACGTTGAGGACCCCTGAACTAGAGCTTATTTTGTCAGATGCATGTAGTTGGTTCTCACTAGAAATTTAGGAAGCAGTGGATTTTTTAAATTTATATATTTTAATTTCTTTGTGCAAAAACAACAACAACAACAATGCTGGGAAATCTATACATAAGTTTATGCAAAAGCTCTCCAAGTATCTAAAAATAAGTCCATATGCAATTGGCGGCTGTATGTGACATGTTCAAACATTGATAAGATTATAAGGTCCTCAATCCAGTGAGTTATGGAAAGTCAGTTTTTGTCTTTCCAAAATTATAGTATAAGTCTTTTAGTGACTGTAAAGGCATAGAGGGTCCATTTCCAATTGACCTTCAGTTAGGTTCCAAGAGACAGGCGAATAGTTTAAAAGTACATAAACATCCTAAAAAATAAATGAGTATTCCAAGACAAAATTTAATATGAGTAATGACATCCTCTCAAAAGGGTTAGTGTTAGGGAATAAGTGAATCTGTCCAAAGCATGTGTTTAACAGATGCATCTTGTAAGTTCTTATCTGTTTAATGAGACAATATTAAGAACACAAATAGACACAGAAGGCTCTAGTTCATGAAAGCTTATACTGGAATAAAATCTTAGTCTGTTGCAACAACAAAAAATGAACAGGAGTCTTGCGGCCCCTTAATGACTAGCATGGCTGCTACTCTGGAATTATGAGCTGCAGGTCTCCCTGATTTATGCTGAAGTTAATTGTCTTAGCAACTGAAGGAGTTGGGATTTGGGGTACATTTTTTTCACCAGCTTGCTGTTTCTGATTAGATTTGACCTGTCTTAACCACCATTCAAAGCCTGGCCTAGCTCTGGGCTCTCCCCCCGCCCCCCCGCCCATTTTCTTCATTAGGCATCTGCTTTGTGCTAGGAATTCAGGGCAGGGAGATTCTTCCCAGCATAGAATTAGTAGCACTGCCAGGGGAGACAGCAGCCATTGGAAAGAATGTCTGTACGTACTCTGATGGACACCCATTCATCTAGTTACTAGTGTCAGAGTCTGTTATACTAGTGAAATGTAAGCTAAGTAACGCCATACTTATTTTTGTAGTTGTTTAGTCTTCCTCTCTCTTTAGGCCCGTGGGATGCCAGGAGCCGTTTCCATGAGAGAGGATTCTGCATCTTATCTGTTCTCTTCTCAGCCGACCTTGGCTGGCCAGCATTCCCACCGAGGAGTTTTCTGCTGTGTGTGGACTCTGGGGGGAGGCTGGGCTCTGAGGGTTTGATGTGTAACAACTTTCATTCTATATCTCATTCCTAACAAGGCTTTGCGTTTGCTCAGCCAGGATCTACTTGGTCCTGGAATGTGGACACCTGGACCTGAATGCTGTCTTTCAAATAAAACCTTTTGAAATCAAAAGACCTTGTCTTCTTGCAGAAGGGAGGAAGGCAGACTCTGGACAAATGGAATGCCATAGTCTGACAACTAGGCTGGCCTTGCTTCCACCAAAATGTGCAATATATTTCTGCTTTGGTTAAAAAAAAACAAAAACCTTCATATTCTTCCTTTGTTTCCCCATCAGGTTTTTCAAGCAGAAATACAATATTTACTTGGTTTTTATACCTCAACTTCTGTTCTTGCTGTCCATCTTTGGATACCTTGTATTTCTGATCATCTTTAAATGGCTGGCCTGTACTGCCAGCGACCCAGAGCCTGCTCCCAGCATTCTGATTCACTTCATTAACATGTTCTTGTTTCCTACTTCGGAAGAAAAGCACCTCTTTTTCCAAGGACAGGTTGGTAATCCGAATCTGAACGACATTATTCTAATTCAGCATTCTTTTCCTTTGCCTATCTCTGTTCTTCTGTCAGGTGGGTAGCCATGTTGGTCTGCAGTAGAAGAATTAGGTTCAAGTGCAGGAGCACATTCAAGACTAGGATTTAAGCTTTTGAGAGTCCAGCTTCCAAAGGTCTTTAAGGTGCTACGGGCCTTGAACCTTGCTCAGTTCTTGTATTTCAAGATTTCCCAGAGAGGACAGTCAGAGGAAAGTACAATGCTCTAGCAGCTAAGCATTCTGTCTGCTTAAATGAAGCTAGAGTCTAGCTTCATTTAAGCAGAGAGAATTAGGTGCTTGAATCTCTCCCCTTGAAAAGATATAATTTTGGCTGGATTGTACTCCAAGGTCTGGTTTTATTTCATAGTATTAGGCTAGATAGTTGAGAGATTGGGAGAGACATGGATATATGTGTTTAAAATGACCAGTGGTTGTTGAATTCTGCTGTGTGTATTAATCTGGTGCTAGGAATAGATAGAAAATGGTCATAGCAGGATTAAAGATGCAACCCAGCTGTTTGGCATGTCAGGGAAAGAACTGAATGCCTGGGTCCAAACAGTAGCATTAGTTGCACAAAGGCAGGCACTGTGTGAATGGAAAACAAAGACCAAGCCAGACATGAGTTTGTGGAAGTTAGAGGTGGCAGGACTTCTGGTCAAAGAAGAAGCAACCTTGGAAGGGGGAGACATAAGGAAATTCAGGTGTCAGGCTCTGCCAATTAGATCCCCAGTTACTTCGCTGCAGACACTTCAAGAGTCTGGTTAAAGTTTCTTTATTAGAGATCCATCAGTATCAGTGCACTCATACGACAGCATTGGCAGAAGTGACGTAAAGGGGGAAAGCAATGCTAGTTATAGGGCAGGGTTCCCGCCTTGGGATAAGGACTGTTAGAATTTAGGTGCGCAGGGCCTAGAAGGTTGAAGGGGGTAGGGGAGGGGAAGACAAGGATGAGCTCATTTCATGTCTCAGGGAGATACGGCTCCCACCGGCACTTCAAGGACACTTTCCCATGCCAGTCAAGAAATTGAAAGTAGCCACCTGCAAGATAAGCGATTCCCAGCTACACAGTTAGACAGCTACACAGATAGTTCTTTACACATTCTCAGAGGCTCAGAATACAATACGGCGTATAATAGGCACACATGGCAGATAAGCAGGGCACATCTGACAGCAGGAAAATTTTGTGGAGAGGCAAAGTCAAAAGAAGGCAAATGCCTTGTGGGTGTGTAAACACGCCCCCCTCCCCCGGCTCTCTAGCCTGCTGTTCTGCTCTTTCTCTTTTCTGTGTGTGTGTGTGTGTGTGTGTAGTTTAACAAGTAAAACATTTACAATGACATCCATAGTCTAATAGGAAGACACATTTCCACAATGTTTGCTGTTTGTCTTTGGGGAGGGGGTGGTGGTGGAGTGCGTGGAATTAAGGGGGTAGTGCTCCAAACACCTTCACATTATTCCTTCTATTAAAACAACCACCACCAAAGTGCAGCTAAATCAAGTCAATACATAAGCCACTTGTTACATAAGATTCACGTTGTGAAAAGAATCCATACACATCTGATTTCTTCTGTGTAACTGGAGACTGCTATCTGCTGATGTATTTTGCATTGCATTAGTTGGGTCTAAGGAGGAAAAGCAGAGTGCGGCGCCTCCTTGATCCCTGAGTGTTTGTGGGGGTGGGGGGGGGGGGTCAGGTTGTATTGTTAACAGGAAACTGTAAGAGTTTTTCTTACGTTTTCCCTTTTTCCCATTCTGAAACAGATGATCATACAGAGACTTTTATTCGCTGTTGCTGTGCTTTCAGTTCCTGTGCTGCTTTTTGGAAAACCACTTTATTTATACTGGCTGAACAATGGACAAAGAGGCTTTGGGCCATACAGAGTACGTATTGGAAAGAAATGAGTGGTTGCGTTTGTGAACTGAGTTGGCCAAAGCTTTACAAACAGTGCTTATGTTGTTTCACCAAATTTCACAGTCATCAACTGCAAATAAAAACAGATAACATTTAAAAGGTTTAAGCCTCTGTAGCCTTAGAGCATGGTTTTGTAAGCCAGAAAGCAGATATCATTGCTTAATAATACATTCTTTTTGCAGCAGTCATTGAGGCAGGTGCAGTGTGTCTGTAAACGTTCTTAGAGGATGGTACTTGTTAGATGTTCGCAGACACTGTTTTAGACAGATACAATCTTCCAAAATGAGCTGAGTCTGAGAGCAGTTGCTTCTTCCTGTTTACAAAAGAAATGTAGTCCGCAGAGTGGCATTTAGCTGGCATCTGTGAAGGTCAAGATACAGCACAAAGAAGCACTTTCCCCTCTAGCTGTGTGCTCTGCCTGTCCATTGAGGCAACCATCTTAGTGTTTTAAGCTTTATTTTTCAGAACTGCCTTGGATGTACTGTGTAGAGAAAAGCAGTTGATAAGTATTTTGGTAAATCACAAATTACTGTGCTTTTGTCCCAGGATTAAAAAAAAAAAGTTTGTGTAAGTCTTGTCTTAAAGGTGTTTTTTAGAAGATACCTGGTGACTCGTGCAGAACCTCCTCGGTGGGTGGGTAATCCCTGGTAGTAGTGAGTGCTGTCAAGTCATAGCTGATTTATGGCGACCCCTGGTGGGGATTTCATGGCAAGAGTCTAACAGAGGTGGATTGCCATTGCCTGCCTCTGCAGCTGTGGTCTTCGTTGGAGGTCTCCCATCCAATTACCAACCAAGCCTGACCCTACTTAGCTTCTGAGAGCTGACAAGATCAGGCTCACCTGGGTTATCCAAGACAGGGTGGGCAATCCCTACTGTTGCCTATTTCCTTTTGAAGTATGAGAGGAGCGATGTATATTTCTTGAACCAAAACACAGTCCACGTAGGAGACACCAAATTTAGCACACAGATGTGTCAGAGACGGGAATTTTAGACAAACTGTATTTTGCATATTGCATATTTTTCATGTAATAACTTTCCTTGGGATGTAAATCACGTACTGCATTTTATCCTGTCCTTTCTCCAAGGACACTGCGCTAGATTTTTTTCATGTCACCTCCCAATGGCCTTGTCTGAATACCTGGTTGAGCATTACCCCGATGAGTTTTGTGACTGAGTGGGATTTGAGTTTAAATCTGTCATCCCTAATCCAACATAAACTACTGTACCATCTTGTATCATGAGCGCATCGAAGTCGTGGGCATTTCTGGGAAGGATTGATTTGTGCCTTTGCACTTGTGAACCCACCTTCAGCCTCGCAAATAGAATGAGCTCTACAGTGCAAACCAAAATCGACAGAGCAAGGGGTTGACTGCTGCTTACAAATTGTTGAAGCCTTGCTTCTTAACCCTTTCTCACCCAGAGAGGCTACCGATTAGTTCGAAAAGAAAGTGAAGAAGAGCTTGCTCTGTTGAGGACTCACGATATAGAAGAGGGAACCAGCTCTACGGACAACAAACTCAAGGATGTGGAGAAGAAAGAGGTAATGGCTGGGAAGGAGCGTGTTTTTCCACCTGCCACTTGCAATTTGGGTGGATGTTAAAGGAGCCTTATTGTAAGCGTGTGACTTTTTAAGCTCTTTAAGGTATGGTTTTGTTGCTCTTTGGGTATCTTCCCTGCTTCCTTGTTGGTGGCCATATGCCTATGTTAGCAAAGCAGGATTTTGGTACCCTGCATCCATCCTCAGAATCCAGTGTAATGCCAGGGCTTTTTTTCAGCAGGAACGCGGTGGAACGGAGTTCCGGAACCTCTTGAAAATGGTCACGTGGCTGGTGGCCCCGCCCCCTGATCTCCAGACAGAAGGGAGTTGAGATTGCTACGGACGGCGATTTCAACTCCCCTCTGTCTGGAGATCAGGGGGTGGGGCCACCAGCCACATGACCATTTTCTCCGAGGGTAACCCACTGAGTTCCACCACCTCTTTTCCCAGAAAAAAAGCGTTGTGTAATGCTATCTCTTTCTTGAAATCTCTCCTTAAACCTCATATCTTCTTGAAATCTTCAGCTTAGCAGGTGGCCTTGGATAAGTCACTCCTCACAGCCCCAGCTCCCCAGCTCCATTGTGGGGATATGATAACTTTGTTCACCACTCTGAGTGGGGCACTAATCTCAGTTGTGTTGGATTTTTACTAAGTCTTTGAACTTGTATCTATTTATCTTATGGCAATGTTTATGGAACTGTTCCTGATATTAACTGTACTAATCTCACACTGTGCAATCCCCCTTGAGTCTCAGTGAGAAAGGCGGACTATAAATGAAACAAACGAAATAGAGGTATATAAAAAGGTAAAGGTAGTCCCCTGTGCAAGCACCGAGTCATCACTGACCCATGGGGGGGATGTTGCATCGTGACATTTTCTTGGCAGACTTTTTATGGGGTGGTTTGCCATTGCCTTCCCCAGTCATCTACACTTTACCCCCAGGAAACTGGGGACTCATTTTACCGACCTCGGAAGGATGGAAGGCTGAGTCAACCTTGAGCCGGCTACCTGAACCCAGCTTCCGCTGGGATTGAACTCAGGTCGTGAGCAGAGCTTGGACTGCAGTACTGCAGCTTAGCACTCTGCACCATGGGGCTCAGTAGAGGTATATAAGCACACTGTTATTACTCCCGGCCTCCCACTGAAATGAAGCCTAACTATGTTACCTTAGCATCTTTATAAGTGCACAGGTTTCTAAATGAACTATAATGCATTTGTGACTCTTCTGTTTTGGAAGAAAAGATAATGGGGGAACAGGGATACACATTTGGTCTGTGAAACATTCATCAATGTGTATAGAGAGCATGCCTCCCTCTTCCGTGATAATAGAACTGGGGGGGCGGGTGAGGGGGCTGTCATTTTGAAGTGCAGCAAATTCAGGACAGAAGAAACAAAGTACTTCTTGATAATTAACTTGTGAAATTCACTGCAGCAACAGGTAGCGGTGGCCACTAGCTTAGATAGCTTGAAGAGGTTAGACAGATTAATGGAGAGGAAGTCCATGTTTAGAGGCTGTTTACCTCTGGATACAAGCTACAGAGGACAACATTTGGGGAGTGCTTTGGCTTCCATGCTGTGTTCACTGGTCTAAATGGATCACTGGTCTGATCCAGCAGGACAGCTCTTACATTCCCAGTTGAACTGAATTCAGACTGCTCCCCTCTGTATCCTCTCGCTCTTGTCTTCCCGGCCTCTCCCTGTTTCCGGTTTTGGAGTATAAGCTGCCTGGGGCTGGGACTTGTTTTGTTCCTGTATAAATGCCATGCACGTTCAGGTCTCTTTGTAAATCTCCTTCCTTCAGAGCTCAAAAAGTCTATCCTTAATGGCACGTAGTGGTAGTCTTCAAGCTTTCTGCCTTCAGGGAAATGCTTTTCATGTTGGACTTGCCTGCTAGAGAAGATTCTGAGTAGTGTTTTGAGGTTCACACAGGATGCTGTTCAGTCTTATAAAGTGGCTTCCTGTGTAAAACCCACTGCTGCCCTAACACCTGCCTATGGTTGCATGTCACACAGTGAGACTGGTAATAGTGGTGAGCACAGTTTGAACAGCAGTGGCCTTGTAGTACGTTCAGGTGGCTGGCTGTGGTGTGGCAGTGCACCGCTGAGGTACTGAAGAAGGCGAGGGAGCCAGGCCTGACTGAGCTGCATTTGAAACCCAGACAGTCATTCTTGGTTTGAGGCTGCTTCTCGAAGGCCTGTGCCCATTTTGAAGCAAATCAGTTCTTTAGGTAGGGTGCCTTGAAGTTTATACGACAAGGCCTTCATATGACTCTTGCGAGGTGCAGGGTAAAATGTCCCCCCCCCCCTGCTCTTTTATATTTCTCAAGCAGTCCATATGTGTGAAGCCATGAATATTATTTTTCCCCTTGGAGTTTAAAACCTGTAATCCTTGTTGATACATTATTTTGTTTTAGTTTATCTTTATAGATGTGTTCATGGATCAAGCTATTCATACTATTGAGTACTGTCTAGGATGCATCTCCAACACTGCTTCGTACCTGAGGCTGTGGGCTCTCAGTTTGGCCCATGCCCGTAAGTATTCGCCATCACACCTTGGATTTTGTTTGGGGCTGGGGAAGTCTTTTAAGGAGCATTCTCTGATGATCGATGAATGGTTTCATCCGGAAGCATGAGCCTCTTTTAACACATGCTGCGCAAATAAGTAGACAACTTATGTGCATGTAGTTAACCTCCTTTCCCCCTTAATATTCTTTATCCACTAAAATGCCGTGTGCCCACGTAACATAAAAACGAATGGCAAAGTAGGTGGACTACTTAGGATCGACTAAAATGAATGTTCTAATTCCTCCCCCACTCCCAGAGTTATCCGAAGTGCTGTGGGCCATGCTGATGCGCATGGGACTTCGTGTGGACGCCTCTTACGGGATCCTGCTTCTGATTCCAGTGTCAGCCTTATTTATGATTTTAACAATATTCATCCTTTTAGTCATGGAGGGTCTTTCAGCTTTTCTACACGCTATTCGACTTCATTGGTATGTATTTCTTTCTGGTGGCCCACTGCAAAATGTTTTGGGTCTTTAGTTCAATATTTAGTTCTGAAAGAAAAACTAGTATTTTTTTTGCATGTTCAGTAACGAAAAAATCTTTCCGCAAACATGGTTGTTTGAAACTTTCTATTTTATTTAGGTTCAGTTTATTTATTTACTTCATTTATACCCAGCCTTTCTTCCCAGTAGGGACCCAAAGTGGCTTACACCATTCTCTCCTCCAGTTTATCTTGCATATTGCAGAACTGCTTGTGCATAAGATTTAGGGCTGTGGTGGAACAGCCCCGCTGACCCATGAGCACTGCCCCTCCTTGCTCTCTAGGGTGCCCAGGGGTAACCAGTAACAGTCCAAGACTCCACCTAGCATGTGCCACCCATGTGGTGTCCCTCTAACTCTCAGAGGGGCTTTCACTCCCTCTGTCTTGCACCCACCACCATCACTTGGCCTTTGAGAGAATTGCCTATGGAGAGGGCCATGACTCCCGACTCCCCTGGGCTGGCTCACCACTCCGAGCCATGCCTTGTGCCCGGTCTCCTGTTACCCAGCACTTGGCTGCTGCAGAGACCGCCCTTGTGCAGCCTCCATACCATTTATGGTTCAGGCCTCCAGCCTCCACATAGTCAACAGCCACCTCCTGCAAGGGGCCAGCTCAAATCAGCCAAAGAGACCTTCCTTCCTGTGCCAGGGGGCTTTATTCTCTCCCTTTGCCCACCCCCTGGGCAGGTTAAAGGTGCAAGCCAGAGAGGCTTTACCTGGAGCTTCCAGGAAGAAACTTTTCTGGCATTTTAATCCTCCAGGTCTCTGTCTCCCCCCGCCCCCCCCCCCCCGAACGTAAGCATTTAACAGAAACTCTGGCCACATCTGCCTGATTAGAGCCCCAGGCTAAGTGTGGCTTGGAAAGCATCTGGCTTTCTTTCTCCCCTCCTACTTGTTCTCAGCGAAGGGACCCTTTTTAAAACCAGGGGTAAATGTTTCAACACGCTCCAAATGCACAAATAGAAAGCATTTCTCCACAAGGACATTTCTGCATGGCAGTTTTGGTAAGGAAAAGAACGTACATGTGTGATTCCCCTTATCTTTAATGTATCTTCTTCTTTTGCTTTTTTACAGGGTAGAGTTTCAGAACAAGTTCTATAAAGGCGAAGGTTACAAGTTCACACCTTTCTCTTTTCAAGGCATTTCTTTACATTTTAATAAAGAAATTACATAGTTTGCCTGATGAAGGCATTAAGTCTCTGAAGTTGTTGTCTGTAAAAACGATCATGTCCCTCAATGTCATTCTTGTACTGCTCACAATAGGAAAGAGCATTTTTCTCATGGATTGCCTTACAATGCAACCAAATACCTTTTGTAATATGAAAATACCTCTTTCACTTGAGATTTTCAAGTTGGGATCTTTTGTTAGCAGACACAAAATTTTAACTTCTCCCCCCCCCTCCTATGAACATGCACAAATTAAATTTAAAACCTAACAATCTAATTGCTGCTGTTAAAAGTACTCTAGGTATTTTAAAGAGTGGCCTGTTTTCCTTAACAAACCCTTACTCTCCCTTGTCATTACCACTAACATTATGGCACCTTTGTGAACAAATGTAGCTAAGCAAATCTGGAAACAATTCAGAATGAAGTAGCATATGTTTTCAGTATTTTTCTAAGGAATTGCTAACTTTCTGTAATAACATCTTAAACATGGGTAACATTTTTCTGTTCAGTTTTCCCTCTGGTTTGGACAAGAGTTCTGTTCGTTTTTGACACTGTACATCCTGGATCTTGAACAGGAAGATAGGAACGCTGCCCTGTGTTTTACATTCCTTGAAGAACTTGAAATTTTGCCCCTGCTTCTTTTTAGGAGATGTCTGTTAGCCAGCATGTAGCAAAATATGTTTTAGGACCACTGCCTGGATTCTCTTAAAAGGTGTTAAATATTTTAGTCAAGGTCCTGGTAGTAATTTCAGACACCTGCATATGCTTAAGTATTTCCTCCCCAGTATTGCAGCTTGGATATTTGGCACCTTGTTTGCTCAATCCAAAAGGCAGACTAGAGTTAGAATAGGCTTTGTTAGACACCAGTTACTACTCCTTTTGCACACATTCCACTGATGGAAGTTAATATTTGCAAAATCAGGTCGAGTTTTTAATTTGACACAGCAGCCAGTTTTGTTGTGTATGAAACTTGTCTATGCTCAGTGAAGATAAATACCTTTCAAGGGATTTTTTTTAAAGTATCGACTAAAATAGAGGTATTTTGCCATACAGAATTTTATGTAAGTGCCAACAGAATAACTTTAATCTTGTTTCTTTTGTACTCATCTTAAATAAAAGCTAATTCCTTACTTGAGAACAAATATCCTGGCATGTTTAATTAAATCTCAAAATGAGGTCTTATTTGTTTTCTTATGGTGGTGATGTAAACCTCAGAGGAATGATTATGGAAGAGAGCTGAAGGGAAAGAAAGGACTGTGTGTGAATGGAGGAAGGAGAATCGGTCGCAAGAGCTTTTGGGGAGGATAGGATTAGGACAGGAGCAACAATGGAGCAATTTGAAAAAAAATGTGGTGTTAGAGACATACAACAAGAGGCTGGTACATCCTTGTGCTGTGTTTAATACCACTTGGAAGTACTACCTCTTGCTTTAACACACCGACATGTATGGCAAATTCTGCTTCCCTGAAACAATGTTTTAAAATAATGGAGATGAATGCGTCCTTTCCCACTCATTCCCAAACTACTTATTTATAAGTAGAATTTTAATGTGAGAGCATAAGTGTGAGGGACAGACAGACAGTACTCAGGATAAACAGCCATTTTAGTTAGAAAATTTGGGGGAGGTAGGGAGAGAAGCAGAAGGCCAAGACTTAATTTGCGCAAAAACCTCAACATCTCTTCAGAATGCAAGAGCTTGCTGTGCTATAGGAGTATCCCTTAGCAGTGCCTTTCATTCACCACTGAGTAACTGAGGAGGGGCTGTGACTCGATGGCACAGCATCTGCTTTGCATGCAGAAGATCTTAGGTTCGGTCCCTTGCATCTTCACTGAGAAAGGTCAGGTAGTTGGTGGCCTGAAAGACTTCTGCCTGAGACTCTGGAGAGCTGCGGCCAGTCAGAGTAAACAAGATTGACCCTGATAGACCCAAAGGTCTGACTCAGCTGTGTTTTACAGGAGTTTCAAAAAACACATTTCACACATTCTATAGCAGAACCAAGTCTCAGCTGTGGCGTTTATGGCAGAGGGGTGAAGAGGACACGTGTGCATTTAGGGTAGCTGCTGAAAGGCCCGCCTACTGTGGCATGATAGGCCCAAGGAAGGGGGAAAAGTTGCAAACAGCAGTATTGGCCTACGTGAAATCCAAAAAGTAAACCCAGGTAATACCTTTTTATAAGGGCCAACCAAAATGCCACAAAATACTGTGCATGGAAGGAAAAACAGCCCATCCCCAGTTCATTCTAAGAGTACATTTGAGCATATACAAAATTTGTGTCTTTCCTCCCATAGGAAGACAACAGGAAAAGTGTAATATTTGCAGATCTGTGCGGGACCCACCCGTTGTAAAAGGGTGTTGTTGTTTTTTAATGTGGTTGCAGTTTGTCCTGCTAACTACAAGTCTCAGGTTAGCAGTAAACGTTTCCAAATGGGAGACCTGTTTGACTTTCAGGCTTTCATTTCCATTCATCTACTTGCTTTTACATTCCTTAAACGGTAGATCTTGAGATCTACCTCCTTTTCTCCACTCGTGTTTTAATCTGTAGGGTCTCTCACAAACTGTGATGAGCCTCCTCAAGTCGGTTTGAACCCATTGCAACTCACGAGAGATGAGAGTTGTCATGGGTGAGTCTGTTTCTCGCTGAAGAAAAGTCAGGGGGACGTGGGTCGCAATCCTATGCATGTTTATGGGAGGAAAGGCCCACTGGGATGTGAGTTAGAGACCTAGTTATCAATCCCCGCTGCACCATGAAGCTCTCTAGGTGACCTTGGGTCAGTCCTTTCCTCTCAGCCTAGCGTCTCTCCCTTATAGGGGAGTTGTAGAAAAGAGCAAGAGTCCAGTAACACCAATAAGACTAAAAAAAAATGAGATAGGGTAGGAGCTTTTGTGAGTCACAGCTCACTTCTTCAGAGTTTTAGGGGAGAATAAAACACAGGTGAGATCCACATACACTACTCTGAGGTCCTTGGATGAAAGGTAGGATAAAAATGAACTCGAATCCATTACCGGGCTTAGTTCAAAGTATTGCTTATCACATACAAAGCTTTTCAGTCTTGGTCCATCTTATCTACAGGACCACTTCTCTCCCTATGTTCCACCGTGACAGCTTTGCTCACCTGAACAGGGCCTTCTGCAGGTGCCACCAAGCACAACAGCTGCCTGTATATGCATTCTTTGTGGTGGCCCCCACCTTATGGAACTGCCTTCCTGAAGAGGTCAGGAAATTGCCCCCTTGTCAGGCAGGCCAGCTGCTCTGTCATGCTAAAAAATACCCGATGTTCATATGTCAGGAATTTTAACCACTTTCCCCCCAGACAGCCCAATTAAAAAAACAAACTGCCCCAGAGAAAACCGGAACCTGGTAACCCTATGTGTAAGGATGATCCTACTGGGTAGTTTCTGTGTTGTTTAATATGCAGGCTTAGAATAGCTTGTGCTCTCTCAGTATTTCTTCATACTGGTTTTTTGCTGGTTTTAAATCTTTGCCAATTTTATTTTTTAAAATTATGATTTTATTTTTAAAACAGATAAAGGGGTACAGAAAGAAAAGGGGGATGAAAAGGAGGGAAAAGTTTAGAAAGAAAAAAGTATGCATTACAAGGACTGTCAAAATACAATGACCGTATAACATTTAAGATACAGTTCTAGAGTATAGGACACAAACAAAACTCAGGCATATTTCCTCTCAACAAATTTGCATTTCTGTATGCTATTACATGTTTATTGAATTATGTTTGAAATTGGCTGTACTGACAACACTGTGGAATCTGCCTTGAGTCTCAGTGAGAAAAGCAGACGTTAAAAAGTAAACTTCAGTTTCAGAAAGATTTCATCTGTCCTGGGGCTTTATGTTTGTTTCGAATTTTCTGCTGCCATTCCCTAATGTCCTGTTGTTCATTATTCTATAAAGTTATTCATCTATAATCAAACAGCAATGACAACCTAGCTGTTTGTTTATACTGTATTCCACTTGCACGGTATAATCCGCCTTGGGTCTTAGTGAGAACAGTGGACTAAAATAAAGTCCACCTTTCTCACTCAGACACAGGATTATCACGATCATCTTGGGTAACCTGTTTTCACTTGATAATGTGACTGTTTTTACTTCTATGTACTGTATTTCAAAATGTTTTATTCAGGGCTCAATTCGAGGGGGAACGCACTGGAACGGTGTTCCGGCAGTTCCCCCAAGTCAGGTGCCCCCGCCCACCTGACTTTAGGGCCGTTTAGGCCTCGACTGTGGCCAAAATGGCCTGGATCTGGTCGGTGTCGGGCAGGGGAACTCTTCCCCGCCCGGCACCGACCTGACCCCCGCTGTTTCGTCCCCGATCCAGGCCGAAATGGGCCCAAAATGGCAATTTTTGGCTCGTTTCGGCCCGGATTGGGTTATCGAAGGCTTATACTACATAGGAATTGGATGGTCTAGCTGTTTTACTGCTGCAAACTAACAGGGCAAACTCCCTTGAAGCCTCACCCAAGCCAACTGACCCCAAAAGGACACCAAAAGGAGATGTTTACATTTACTAGCGAAGGAATGTTTTGGTTGCACCCTCCCTCCCCCCCCCCAACTGCATCTTCTCTCTCCTCCCCTCCTCTTCTATATTTGACCAGTTTCTGTACTATGCATCTGACGAAGAGAACTTGATTCTCGAAAGCTTATGCTACAATAAAATTGGTTAGTCTTAAAGGTGCTACTGGACTCTTTTTGATTT
Source organism: Eublepharis macularius (assembly GCF_028583425.1). Lineage (NCBI taxonomy): Eukaryota > Metazoa > Chordata > Lepidosauria > Squamata > Eublepharidae > Eublepharis > Eublepharis macularius. Next base: position 68,496,476 of record NC_072802.1, on the reverse strand, counting down.
TGCTACCACAGACTAAGATGGCTAACTCCTCTGGATCTACTCCCCCGTCTGGCAGCAGCCAAATCCCGGTCATTTCAGGGGAACAAGGGGGTGTGGCATATGCTAATGAGTTATGCTAATAGTTCCTGCCGCTCTTTTTCTGTGAAATGACCCCTGGTTTTATTTGCAGAGAAGTTAGCCGTGTTAGTCTGTGGTAGCAAAATCAAAAAGAGTCCAGTAGCACCTTTAAGACTAACCAATTTTATTTTAGCATGCTCGGGGGTCGCATAACTAGTTATCATGCCAGAGTCTCGTTCGTTATCGGAATTAACCAGACAAATCGCTCCACCAACTAAGAACGGCCATGCACTTATTATTGTTACTATATTTATATTTATATTATTGTTACTATAATTGGCTGATTCCACACACATTAGATAATGCACTTTCATGGCACTTTATCAATCGTTTGAGGTAGATTTTTTGTTCCGCACACACAAAAATCCGTTCCAAATGATCTATAAAGAGGATTGGAAGTGCATTATCCAATGTGTGCGGAATCAGCCAGTGTGGTAACCAGCCCTGAGCCCGCTTGTGGGGGAAGGGTGGGTAAAAAAAAATCAGATACATAAAATTTTGAGAAGGGCGCACTCTAATACTGTGAGGGGAAGCCAGCCTAGGCGCTCCTTTAAGGAAGGGCGGGATAAAAATATAAGTAAAGGCCAAGCTCTTTTGTTCGTTACGATCCACACGGCCTCGCGACCCCCACCTGCCCCCTCACGCGACCCGCGCGCTTTTCGCCCAGCGCGAGGCGCTCGCGGCCGGGCCGGGCCTCTGGTCGCCATGGCGACGGGCGAGCGTCGGTTGGGCCGGGCCTGGTCCGTCGGGGCGCCCGAGGAGGCGAGATGGACGACGTGCGGGTGCAATGGCTGGGCGAGCGGGTGCACAGCGCGCTGAACGTGCCGGAGCCGGCGGCTTTCGAGGAGCTGCTGAGCCGCAACGACGGCGAGGAGGCCGACACCGTCCTGCGCTTCCTCAACCAACGCGCCAGCGCCGACGAAGGCGGGGAGGCGGCCGCGCTCCTCCTCCGCCAGGAGCAGCGCCTGGACGAGGTCGAAGTCGAAGTCGGTGCGCAGCCCCCAACCCCCTCGCGCCCGCTTTTCCTTTCTCCTCACAGGAGGGGCGGGGACGGAGCATGTGCAGAGTGCCCCCCTTTCTTCCTCCTCAGGAGCAGCGCGGGGGAGGGTGCCTCTGAGCATGGGCAGAGTGCTTTAGCGCCCCGCCGTGCTGTGCATTTAGCCCCTTTCCTCGGCTACCGTACCTAGTGCGCGTTGTGGAGCAGCGAGGGAACCCTTTAGCATGTGCAGAGTATCTCCTAGTCACCACAGCTGTGTGCCCTAGCATGGTCTGACACCTGCCTGGAATTACAGGGAGCAACCAGTAGAGTGCCTTCTCACTAAAGCCTTGGCTCCTGCCTTCCTTATTTGAGTTGCATGAAGAAACAAGCGTGCCCCTATCCTGCCTTCCCTTATGCCTTCCAAGTAACTAGTTAAGGTTGCCAACCTCCTGGAATTACAGCTCATCTCCCAATAAAACAAGGTTGTACTTACCTGTAACTCTTGTTCGTCGAGTATCTTCTGTGCAAGCACATATTTGGCCTCTGCATGTGCAGTCCCAATGTGGGACTTAGCAGAAGAACCACGATGAACAGACCCATTCCCATGGAGAAAATGGCTAATTTGGAGGGTGGACTGTATGGCATTATACCCTGCCCCTCCCCAAACCCTGCCCCACCCAGGCTGCTCCCCCAAATCTCCAGAAATTTCCCTTCCCAGAGTTGGCAACCCAAATCTGTAGAGTTCTAATTCCTTGGCTCCTCTCTTTTTGTCTGAGCTATATGGCAAAACGAGAGTGCATCTGAGCATATTAGATCTTTCCCTTATGCCCTCCAAGTAATCAGTCTTGCATCTTCTCTTTTCTTCTGCCCCTATACTTTCCTGGAATTGTGGGGCAGTGATAAAGAAGGTGCCTCTGAGGATGTGCAGACTTTCTCCCCAGTCATCACAGCCATGTATCTTCTCCCCAAAAATCCTGGAGATTTAGAGGTGGCTTCTGAGGAGGATGTGGTTTGGGGAGGGGTGGGTATAATGCCATAGAGACCACCTTCTGAAGCAGCCATTTTTCTCCAGGGGAACCAATTTCTGAAGTTTAGTTATAGTTCTGAGAGATGTCTAGGCCCCACCTGGAAGTTGGTAACTCTTCTTCTCCCCATGTTCCCTTAATGCCTGTCCTGAGTTATGGAGTAATGAAAGAGAGAGTACATTTGAGAATGTGAAGAGTACTTGGCCTTTCCCTAAGTAACTACTGTTTTGCCTCTTCTCTTTCCAAGAACTGCTTGGCATTACGGTGAGAAGGAAGAGAGTACCTCTGGAAGTATGCAGGCTTCGAGTGATTAAATCAGTGATCTGGGTTTTCAGGGAGAAGTCTGAATTGGAAAATTCAAATTTAAATAATTGCAGTATATATTCAATATATAAATCACGTTAGCAAAATTTTGTTAGGACAAGAAGGCAAATATAACCATATACAAGCCTGGACCATGTGGAAGCACTGGAGTTTGTCTATCCTTCATATCCCACATTTAGCCCATCTAACATGATTGATTTGTAGCACAACATCCCTGAAAACTATAGATAAACAGACTGTAGTTACCGAGAAAATTTCTACCCCACATTATTGCCGTGGAATAAATGCACACTTGCACCTCCTCACTCTGTACTGCACAGAGCAAAAGTTGCTGCAGTTTCTTCCTGACAGAATCTAGCCCAAAAACCTCAGTTTTGAAGACCAGGGCTGAAGCCAGCCAAAAGTTCTTACTTGAACTTGAGGAGTTAGCCGTGTTAGTCTGTAGAGTCCAGTAACACCTTTAAGATTAACCAACTTTATTGTAGCATAAGCTTTCGAGAATCACAGTTCTCTTCGTCAGATGCATGGAGGGCAAGAAGAAACTGGTCAGATATGTAGGTGGAGAGGGGAGGGAGGAGCAGATGCAAACAGTAGCTTCTGATAGGGAGATCAGTTTGCTTCTGTTAAGGAAGTCAGTTACTTCTGACAATGAGATAACCATTCATAGTCTCTATTCAATCCCAGCCTGACTGAGTCAAATTTACATATGAATTCCAATTCAGCAGCTTCCCGTTGGATTTTGTTTTTGAAAGGTTTCTGTTGAACTACAGTGACCTTTAAGTCCTTGATGGAATGTCCTGGTAGATTGAAGTGTTCTCCCACTGTTTTCTGGATGTTGCCATTTTTAATGTCAGATTTGTGTCCATTTATTCTTTTGCGCAGAGGTTGGCTGGTTTGTCCAATGTACAGAGCAGATGGACATTGTTGGCACATGAGGGCATATATCACGTTGGAGGATGAGCAGTTGTAAGAGCCAGAGACAGTGTAGTTGACGCCATTGGGTTCTTGAACTTGCTATTTTGTCACCCTGACACCCATCCCCTCCAGGGCACACACTATCCTCCTGGGCTCTAGGGGAACATGAACCCAGGAGGGTATGCCCATTGCCCTCCTTGTTGGGCTGCCCCAGTGGTCACTAGGGTGGCTTGGGCAGAGATCAAGCCCTTGGTGAGGATAAGGCACTCTGCATGTACACCACTCTACTTGTTTTTATGCTGTTTCACATATTCCAGGTCTGAGTGCCTGTCTTTTCTGGGGCTAAGCCCTGGGTCATCTTATGCCTTTGGTGGGGCTTTTCTTTCTGTATCCCATTTGTTTCAGTTGAGGGAACAACTCCATGTGTGCCAAAGAATACTCCCCACAGAGCTTCAGCTGTGATCATTCTAAAAAGATTTTACTAAAACAGCAAATCAGGGGAAAACAGAAAGTGGATGTTTAGGAGATGCTCTGGGGAAAAACCTGCTCTAATTCAGAGCAAATCCTCCATTTGGAAGCAGCCCAAGCGAAAAGAAAAGAGGTTACAAAGGATATAATAAGATGTTAGAGAGAACATTACATTAATACGGTGAGGTGAAAGAAATTTGGTTGTTTTTTTAATATAAATTTAAATCTTGTTCCAAGTATAGTACAAAAGACTGTCATTTCTTAAGGAAGCGGCTTTTACTCTATTCTCAAGTTACTTTATCAACTCTTAGATGATCCCCTACTGTTTCCATCCATTTTGTATTGATGAGAAATGCTTACTTTTTCATAGTGCTGCAATGTAACTCAGGTCTGATGTTGCTCTCTATGCCTTTTCAAAACAGAAGTACCATTCGAGGACGAAGGTGATGAGGAAGAGGAGCGGCTTGGTGCAACCTCTTCCTTCTCCATGGAAGATGAGAGTAAGTATGGGAGTCCAATAAGCCTTGCTAGGAGCTGGAGATGTGTCAGTTTGTACATGCATCTGTAAACACTTGTTCACATGGGCAGGTTTCTCGCTTTCAGTCATACATCACTGCTGGCAGCATCCTCTTTGCTCTCTCCTCTATTTCTGCTCACACTTAGGACCAGAGATTGGCGGGGGGTGGGGGGGAGGGACACTGACTTTTAAAGTATAACCTGGTTAAATGGGTGCTGTTGCACTGATGGCTGCTATTGATTCCTTATTTTGAATTTTCTTTTGTTAGAGAAAGAGTGGAAAAGCAAATCATCTCTGTCTGAACCTGTGGGGAAAGGTACACCTGCCCATTCTTCGACAGTCTCTGTTACACGGGGCATGGCTAACATTGAGCGTGAGCTGGGCATGAGAAGTTCGTTAGTTCGGACATACAAGGTAAGTCAGTTTCTGCTCAGCACCACACAGGCAGTAGGCTAGATCCAGCAAATCTGTTCCACTAAGGGTGGTGCTCTCCTACATTCCCATGTGGCTTTTTCAGAAAAAACGGAAGAAACCTCCCTCCTGGGCTATTTTGACATGGGAAATGGTTTGAGGGGGAGGGAGGAGCCCCTCCTCCCCCTGCAGAGGCATTCTGAGGCTGTCTGGGCTCTCCTTTTTTAACAGTTACTCCTCAAAGCTGCTGTGTAGCTGCTGGGAACTTGAGCTGGACCCAGGCCCAGCTCTTTAAAAACTTGCATGTTTTGTTTAACTGTGAGACGTATGTTTTTGCTTTGTGACGTTGTTCTCCTTTGGAATATGTTAAATTGGGCTGAACTAGACACTTGTTCTTTCATCACCTGAACCTCGATTCAGCTCAGGAACCAGTAACAATGTCACAGGGGGAGAAGGGGTTTTAGCCTCCCCCCTTGCCTTTTCCTGACCTGAAATGTTCCTTGGAGGTTGTTATCTGCTTTGTTGGAAGTTGCTTGCGTACTGATGGGCTACATGCACAGCCTACCAGTAAGGCAGATTACGCCCGCTAGGGTTGCTTTGAGTAAAATACAGCATGAGGTGAAAGGCTGAAGCACCTTCTCAGTCAGTGCCAGTCACTGTTCTCCTGCTCTCCAGGAGGCTCTTATTGGTTTGTTGGCTGAGGGTGCCATTTGCAGAGTTTCTACTGATTCTCTGCTTCAGTGTTCTTGGGAGAAAGGACAGATCAAAGTTTTCAGGTCCGCCTTAATCTGAATACGTTTGGTAAAGTTTTCTTGCAAGATACTTCTGCATCTCTATATACCCCAGTCGCATATTGTCATTCTAAATGTGGAGATGAATGTTTTAATACACATATACCTCCCTTCAGCCTGGCTTCTGCACCTTGTGTATTTACCAAGTGTAAGACACTGGGAGTTGCACCCTTCTTGTCCAAGGGCAGAAATCTGCATCACTATTTGATGACCATGTTCATTTTGTCCGTAATACCATCTCTAACTGGGAACTGTTGGTTAATTGGGAACAGTCTATCCTTACTCCAGTAAAACTATTCACTTCATTGGGGCTAAACTTGATTCCCCCATATGGCGGGCCTTCCTTCCTAATGTTTAGATATGAAGGCTGCAGGTATTGGCTTCTCTGCTTTCTTAATTCAGACGCTATTGGTATCATGGCCTCTACTACCTCTGAATGAGGTGGTTGCAAAATTGGGTTTTTCTTAGGTCACTATAATCCTATGACTACTCATCTACATATGAAATTGTCTATATTCAGATCTGTAAGATCGTTATTATAATGAGCCTCACTCTAAGGACGCCCATTGGGAAGGCCTGCACCAGCATTTCTATAGCCACTGATGCTTCACTGTTGGGCTGTGGTGCTCAGTGTGAGCCTTCTTTGATTCAGGGTACCTGATCACCCATGGGATCACTATGTATCAAAACTCAAAGTGATCTTTTTTTCCTTGCATCTTTTGCAGGTCTATTGAGCAATGTCAGGGTTAAGATTCAAACAGACAACATCACAGTTCTATATTACCTGATCTCTCTGTACCGAGACTACAGCTCTGTGGGAATGGGTTAGACGAATCCATATTCTGCCACAGGCCAAGCATTTACTGGGTGTGAAGTACAATAAAGCAGACACACCCAACATGGTTTTCACACTCGCCACGACTGGACAATCAATTGCCAAGTACCTCCTGTCTATTTCTTTTCAACTGTGAGGATTCCCTACCGTGACCCTTCGTACAACATGGTTCAGCACAAGGCTAGATGCTGTTGCTCCCTGACCCTTTTCACTAGAGGCTGTCTCCCAAATGCCTTGAACCAAAGCATTCTCTTATGTTTTTTTCAGCTCCACTCCTCATAACAGGGCACTTTGCAGATCTCGGTATTTCTGTGATTGCTGCATCCTTCGAACCCCTTTTGGCCAGGCCAGAAATGTTTTTTTTTCTATTCTGAGTACTGTGTCCCAGGATTAATGCCTCTACTTCTGCTAGTGCCGTACCCTCCACACAAGGGTCAAATATCGTTCTAAAATATGGCAACCCTGAAACCAACCATGTGGTTGCTGAACCTGCCAGATCCTCTTTTTTTCCAAAGAGATGACCCAGATTATTCCAAATGCCCACAATTGCTCCACACATGCCTCTTATAGTCACAAGTGGAATCGTTTCATGACATGGTTAGAATCCAAAGGGTTCTGACCCTTCTCTTGCCCGTTGGCATTTATTTCTGAATATTGTTATTACTTCAAATGAGCAAAACAAACAAACAGTCTTCCTTTTAGGTGCACTTAACTGCTATATTAAACTGTTGTTAAACCGCCCTGAGCCCGTCTGACGGGGAGGGCGGTCTAGAAATGTGATTAAATAATAATAATAAAAAAATATATTGGCTTTTCATGTGGGGGTTGACGACTACACAGTCTTTTCTCCTTCCACATTTCTAAACACTTTTTTTTGTGGGTGTCAGATGATTACAAATTTTCAGATGATTTTTTGTGGGTGTCAGGCTGGATTACTAGGTGGACACATCTTAGTTCTGAGACCATGCGGTGTGGATGTGCTCTACCTTGCAGGTACCAGTTGCTGCAAATAGCTGCTGTAACATAGTGGTTAAGCGGCTGGGCTCTGAGCTAGCACTCTGCTGGTTCGACTCCTGCTAGTGCCATAAACTCTGCAGGTAGCTTTGGGTGTCACTCCGCTCAGTCCCAGTTCTCCAGCTGTATTGTGGGGATACTAATAACACTGACTTGGTTAATCTCTCTGAGTGTGGCACTATCCGGAAGAGTGATATATAAGCACAATGTTGTTATTATTAGCCACACCTCCGTTTTTTTTCTGAGATTGGGAATTTTTTCTTGTCTGTTTCAGCAAATGGTAAAACAGGAGGTATATAACCTGTATTATCATGTGGCTTTGGATGACGTTCCAGAAGAATTTGTGGACAATGAAGCTGTGTTCTTTCTCCGGGACACCACAGGTATATTGCGTGGCAGTTTTTGATGGAATATTTCGACTGAAAAGAGCGGTGAGCTGAGAGGGGGCTGGCTGTTGCAAGACAGTCCCACAGATTCCCACTGTGGCCTTGACCAGTCCTTGAAGTCTGTCCCATGCCGTGACGGTCAGTCTGTGGAATTCAAGATTTGAACTGCTAGTTCAAAAGAAAGGGACATATTTGCAGAGGTGGAAATTTCATGACATAGTGTACTTTCCTCCTGTCCTGCAATCCTATTTCTATTTTCAACATCCCAGTCCTAGCTGGTGGCCTTGTCTTCTCATGTACAAGGGCACCCAGCATCATATAATCCACCTTGAGACTCAGCAAGAAATGGTGGACTGTGAATAAATAAATTCCTCACTTCCTTTTCCTTTCTTATTTTCTCAGTCCTTACTCAATAAACACACGCAATCTAGTATCACCATCATCATCATCATAATTATTAGCCAGTGTGGTTTAGAGGTTAGAGGATCAGACCCAGGTTCATGTCTCCACATTGCCATGGAAGCTTGCTGGGTAACTTTGAGTAAGTCACTCACATTCAGCCCAACTTACCTCACAGGGTTGTTGTGAGAATAAAATGAAAAGAAAAGGATGTCAGCCACTTTAGGTCTCCATTGGGGAGCAAGACAGGGTAGAAATGAAGTAAATTATTAAATTAAAAAACTTCCTGTCAGTTGAGAGCTAGCATGTTAGGTAGGTAAAGGTAGTCCCCTGTGCAAGCACCAAGTCATTACTGACCCATGGGGGATGTCGCATCACAACTTTTTTGGGCAGACTTTTTACGAGGTGGTTTGCCATTGCCTTCCCCAGTCATCTACACTTTACCCCCAGGAAACTTGGTACTCCTTTTACCGACCTCGGAAGGATGGAAGGCTGAGTCAACCTTGAGCCGGCTACCTGAACCCAGCTTCCACCAGGATCGAACTCAGGTCATGAGCAGAGCTTGGGCTGCAGTACTGCAGCTTACCACTCTGCACCACAGGGCATGTTAGGTAAAAGGCTCTATTTATTTTAGTTTATAAAAATCATACTTTTCAGCTTAAAATCATCTCCCAAGTCAGCTCATGTGAGTCAAAATCCAATTCATATGACAATTCAATATAAAATGTTCTTTGGGGTGGGGATTCTCAGCTGAACTGTGTCCCAGCCTGGTGGATGGGGCCTGGATGCTTCCTGCCCTCCCCCTTTTAAGCCTCATTAGATGGAGGGACTGGGTACCCAGCTGGATCTGATGGGCTAGCTTTCTGATTTCAGAGAGGGGTCATTTATTTTATTTATTACATCTCCCCTTTCTTCCTTTATGGAACCCAAGGCCACATAGAGTTTCCTGGGGAGCCTTCCATCCAGGCAGCAGCCAGATGCAGAGCTGCTGCATTATAACAACAACGACAACTCCGCTTATATACCACTCTGCTAGACAGAATAGTGTCTCACCCAGAGCAGTGAACAAGTTAGTGTTGTTATTATCCCCACAATACAGCTGGGGAGCTGGGGCTGAGTGGCGTACCCAAGGCCACCTACTGAGCTCATGGCAGTAGTGGGATTCGAACCAGTAGAGTGCTGATTCGCAGCTGAACCACTTAACCACTGTGCTACAGCGGCTCTGTGCCTTAAGAACATACTGCACACAGTGCACCCATTTAAACAGGCATTCACCCCCTTCCCATGGTTGTTGAATCCCAGGAGGCTTTTAGTCCACAGTTTTCCCCCCAAAACCTCTAGATTAGCTCCTGATCAGAAATGTTGGGCTAGATTATTTCTTTAAGCAAACTATTAACTTTTTTTACTGCTTAGAAACTGTTAGTGAACCTAATGATGTGGCTGAAGCTAATGATGTCCTGCCTGAATTACTGGAATATGGCATGCTGAATGGTAACACCCTGGTCATGCTCAAGCAAATCTTCTCGCTGGTGAGAGCTTTCCCCCCCTTTAAATCACATCTCAGGCGTGGTTTCTTCATAGCTCTAGACACTGCAGATTCAGAGTCACAGAGACATAGTTATTCTGACAGTAAATGCCTGTAGTCATGGAAATCCCACTGAGCTGGGACTCAGGAGATACCATTAGCAGGAGATTTAAGAGAAGTACTACCTCTCTTAAAGCTTAAATTAATTAATTATAGTATGTTGTGGTCTGCCAGTGGTGTTGTGCTCCTTCCTTTAACCAGGAACACGAGGAATCCGTAGAGCAATCAGCTGCAAAGGAGGAGAGAACTCCTTCCCTCTTTTCATTCCCTATGGAAGAGGGCATTTGGACAGGTGAAGCTATTCTTGCAGGAATGAGGAAACCTGCTCCGTCTGTAAAAAGACCATTTCCTTTGTATCTAGCAATCCAGGGCCGATTCCAGATGACTAACCTTAAGGCGCTTCATGCCGCCCTCTTCCGGATCGCGACGGGGAAAATGCGAAATATCGCGTTTCCTCGCGCGAGTTTTGCGCTTCGTCGCGCAAAAACTTGTGCGAGGAAATGCGATATTTCGCATTTTCCCCGTCGCGATCCGGAAGAGGGCAGCATGAAGCGACTTAAGGTTAGTCATCTGGAATCGGCCCAGGCTGTTCAGGGAAGAAATTCATGTTGCCTTAAGAGCCACTTTCCCTGAAACAAGGAAAATCCAACCAACATAAGGATTTCCTAGAAATCTTTCTTCAAAGCTGTAGTGTATATCAGAAGAGTTCTTTTTTGTTTTTTTTAAACCATTCTTTTGTCATTTGCTGGAAAGAGTCCTAGTATGCACTATGCTTGTTGAATTCCAGAGCCTCTGAACTGACTGTGTTTGCAGCTTCTGTTGCATCCCTTTTGATCTTTTTCACCAAGAACATAGTCTAAGGCTGATATTCTCTGGGTGCACTGAGTACATTGGGACTCTCTTCTGAATTAACCTGCATAGGATTGGACAGTAAATGGCCAGTGCCTTCTTTATCTAGGGCCAAATGGGCCTGCATTGAAATGCCCTTCACCTGAGGCAGAAAGAGCAAAAGATTGTCCTTACACCCAAATTTAGTGTCAGTTACAACTGGGGGCGATTCTGCACATCCTGGCATAGCGCTATACTCACACAACAAGAGCGTCCTCCTGGCACGATTTCTGACATCGTGCCTTGAGAGCTTCATCGTGGCACGATGACGTCAGAAATTGCACCAGGAAGATGTCCTTGTTGCGTGAGTATAGTGCTATGCCGGGACGTGTGGAATCGCCCTGGATATAATATTGAAGAGTGCCATTTTTTAAAACTTGAGGGATGCTCTGCTTTCAGTAGCTGCACAACTGTAAGACAATATTTAAAGTTTTGAGTACGTTTAGCAATCATATCTGAAATGGAAGAAAATGGCTAGGAAGTTATTTATCTTTCAGGTTTATTTGCCTGCCATGTCCTATAACCAATACAAGGCAGAGTCTGTTTCATACTTAGAAATTGAAAAGGCAGCAGGTGATGATTCTGCCCTTGTTGTGAAAAAGAAAGAGATGCCAGTGGAATTAGGAAGCTTCCAAATACTGAGGAATGAGTTCCTGATGAATATGCAGAAATTCCTGAACCACATTCAGAGAACCATTCAGCAGATTGAAGGCAAGTTGACAGAGTTAGTGCCAAAGGTCATTTTTTAGTGTTTTCATCAGTAAAATATATGGCAAAATAAATAACTTAAGCAAAGTGCTTTTTCTTCCGACAGGGGAGATAAAGTTAGAAATGCCAACTCTGCTCCTCGATGGCGATGAGAATGAACTTGCTGCTGATCGGGAAACAGTTGAAGTACTGGAGCAACTTGCAACAAACTGGCTCCTTGTAATATCTTCAGCAGATGAGGAACTATTGAGAAAAGCCCCACAGGTAATACTGCTATTGTGAGTTGCTTAGTTCTCTGTCTTCCCCAGTTAGGAAAAGCCAGGACTGTCTACAGAGTAGTTTGCTTTAAAAGAAGAGACTACTGGAGTCTTCTTTTGTAAGAGTCTATGTATTTGCAAATGTAGCTATAGAACAGTTGTTATGGGAGAGTAGAAGCAAACATTGGCAGTGCTGGTCTGGAAACAAAATCATTTACCAAATCCTGGCAACTTTTCAGTTAGCCAAAAACCTTTTTAAAAAACAAACAAACCTGCTTCTTGGTTTTCTTGTCCCCACTCAAGCCTACCCCTCTTTTCCCCAGTTGACACTGTAAATAAAATAGAATCTCTCTGTCTCAAACAATTACAATATCAGGCAAAGACATGCTTACATATGAAAGTTAACAAATTAAAAAAGTTAAAAATTAAAAAAGAAGCAAGCAATTGGATTAAAGTATTGATTGATATTTTTGACAGTGCAGAGGATATAAAAGAAGACTACCAGTGAAATCCTAAACAGAGTTACTGCAGTCTAAGCCCATTGAAATCAATGGGATTAGACTGGAGTAACTCTGCTTAGGACTCCACTGTACATCTGTTAATGCCAATTAAAGAAAAAGTTATAATCCCAGGATTCAGTATAAAGATTTAAAGAGGAGACTAGAGTAAACCAAATTTACTGCCTTCAATACTAGCATATGTGGGACTCCAAAAGTACTTAAATCTTTTTTAATTGCTTTAAAATTTATTGGCTCTTATCTATCCCACTTTTGCCCAGAGATACCAAGAAATTGTCTATCTATCTAGTACATTTGTATCCCGCTTACATGGTTCCCCCTCCTTCCATTTTATCCTAATTTTTGTTGTCCTTTGCCAAACCCCATTCTGTTAACGTGTTCTTCAGACTAGACGTTTTCTTAATTTTCCAATATCTGACAAAGAGAATTCAAGATGCAATATTCATGTGAAAATACTGTGGTTTCTTTTGATACGTATTTTTTAAATAAGTTCATTATAATTGGCTCTAAATGTACCTTTTCTTCCAAATTACTTGTGATCATGTTCAAAATCTGTCTGCAAAAACTCGTTACCGAAGGGTAATACTGTCAGCCACAAGTAAAATCTCTATTAAGTCTCTATACAGATTGCTGGATAAAGGAGTGTTGGCCTTCATTCTACGGGCCTGATGTCTCATGCTTTCTCTCACCTGCAGGGGAATGGTCCACTGGCAGAGATTGACCTGTGGCGTGAGAGAAATGCCACTCTGAGTGCCCTCACTGAACAGATCAAACTTCCCATAGTCAAAAAAGTCTTGAAAGTGCTTGACGTTGCCAACAGCGGGATTGTTGAAAGCTTGCAGATAGTAATAAATGAGCTCTGTAAGCACCACGTGGAGGCCAACGACAACGTGAGGTTCCTTTCCACTCTCGAGAGACATTTAAAGGTATGTTTTCTTTTGCTGCTTTCGAGGGATATTTAAAGGTATGTTTTCTTTTACTGCCTTTTGGAAGAGGGAGGACAGGATCCAGCAAGGTCCTAACGGCCCACTCTTGGACACAGATTGCTCGGCCACTAAAAAAAACTATGCTTCCAACGACAACTAGCAGTCACATATTCCTTACACAGCTCAACCCTGCAATAAATCAGGAGCATATGTAAAATGTCATGATAAAAATTCTAATGGGGGCAAACTCAGTAATTAGAGGGCTAAACAACCACCAGTTTGGGTGCAATCCAACATCTATACAACTGAGTGATGGGGGCAGTGTGGAGAAACAAAAAAAACCTGAGAAAGACACAAGACAAGAGAAATAGTCATTGCCCATCTTTATGCAGGTACACATTGCCCTTGGCATACATCCCTAGTCCATTAATTGTTTATAATAACCAACCATAGCTGAATTGCTTAGGAGGTCACACTGGTAAGAGAATAGGGTTGTAATCTGTTGTAGTGTTTATTGTAGGCATCACATTCCTTCTACTGCATTGTCTTCTACTTCGGCAACCCACTTTCTGCATTACAGCATTGTCAGGCCTTAGGGGTTTGTGGGGGGGGGGGGTGGAGTTTTCGTTTTTGATGTTGTATGAGTCCCACTGCATGGTTCCTTGAAGGCCCTTGCTGTCTGATTGCCTTTTTTGTTACCTGCTACGATGCTCCCCTTCATCAAGGCCACATTGCCGTGTTCCCCTGTGACCTTCCCTGCAGTGGAAGATGCACAAGGCCTCATAGTGCAAAAGAGAGGGGTTGCATCACTTGATTCCTCCTCCTTCCTACACCCTCTGCTCTTACATGCTGCCTGAGCGGGATGCTTCATCTTCCCTGGCCTGCTGCAGATCCCCTCCCAAGTCTGGCTACTCCTCTCCACCCTTTCATCCCACCAGGAAAAGTCCCGGACCCCCATCTCAGCTGCAGCTGCCTCCCGTTCCTTCCCCTGGGTGGAGCTTGATGATGTGCTTGGCTCCACCTGGCTGTCAAACTCAATTACCTAAGCCAGAGTCTGCTGCCCCATCCTGCCTGTTTTGTGTGTATCTTGGCCAGGCTGGTGTGGCTACCGACTGCATATGGCTTGCCTCAGCCAAGGTGAATTGTGCCTTCAAATTCCATGTGGGTCCTGTTTCAAGGCATCTGGAAGGCTATAAATGAAATAAAATAAAATAAAATGTCCTGAGGGTGGGCCAGGAGACCTTCCCAATGGACTCTGACCCTCTGGCTGTTTGGGGGGCAGTACCTCTTTTTGTGGTCAGTATCACACATATCCTGCTTCTTCCTAGTAACCTTATTTGTCATCCATTCAACAGAATTTGGCACATGGTACTAGCTTCAACATAGTCTTGGATACAATTCCTTCATTGATGAATGCCTTGAGAATGGTGTGGATCATCTCACGGCATTACAATAAGGACGAGAGGATGATCCCCCTCATGGAGCGGATTGCCTGGGAAATTTCAGCAAGAGTTTGCAAAGCTGTGGATCTGCGAACTTTGTTCAAGTATGTGACATTTCCTGACTGAAATTAGGACACAGTAGAGACATTCTGTCTTCTTCCTGGGGCTTAGCACTAGTGGCATTAGCACTGTACTCAGGCAACTAGAGCCCTGTGCAGAGGTAAAACTGCTTCCCTGCACACTCTGGTTTGCAAATTGGGAGCCAGCCTCAAGAATGTGCACTCCCCTATCCCTCCCCTATCTGGCATGAATTCCCCATTCCTTCCCTTGTCCACCTTAACCACGATCCACATCATGGGAATTCATAAGTATGCTCCTACTTCACCATTTCTGAATTGTTTAACATGTCGTGTTTAAATGTTTATGATTTGTTTCTCCATTGTTTTAGCTCTGTTTCAGACTTCTGCTAGTTTTCAGATTTGTGTAATCCAGACCCTCTGGCATTGTTTATTGGATGCCCCATCCTTTTGATCTTATTGATTTATACTGTGTAATCTGCCTTGAGTCTTAGTGAGAAAGGCAGGCTCTAAGTAACATAAATAATAAAAACAAAAAGATAAAAATAATGTGGAGCACAATATACTGTCTTGTTCTAAAGGCTGAACCTTCTAAAATATATGCAGTTCTTCTGACAAAATGCCATATGTGGCCCAAAATACTTTGGGTTTGCGTGTTAGGTGTCTTTTTTGTTTGTTTTTCACATTTTGAGTAAATTGTCTCCATGCTCTTTCATGGACTCAAAGAGAAGACAGGCAAATGGCAAAAGCCAAAATGATAGATGCCAAACGGACCCTTGAGATTTGGAAAATATCGTATTTTGACATCCGTGCCAAAATCGAAGCTTCAGGAAGAGATGCACGATGGGAATTTGACAGGAAGCGTTTGTTTGAAAAAACAGACTATATGGCCTCAATCTGCCAAGACCTCTACGATGTGTTACAGGTGACAACATGCAGAGATTTTCGAAGAATGCTTGGGGTCTTTGCCTAGTTTCTAGAGATTGGCAGCACAGAGCTTCTTATGTGTAAAGGCTTTCCAATTTTCTTCAGCATGCATCAGAGCAACTCTGTACTTGTCTTCTCCAAGTGGAACCTGTTGATTCTGACACTGAAATAAGCAGGGGAGCCCTTTTACATGGGAAGTCAGTTTGTACTTCTTTGAATTGGAGCCTGCAACATTGTACATGGTTTTGTATGTCTATTTGAGATGTTATTATTAAGGTTTATATTATTGTTTTGTAAGGACTTCCTCTCTCTGTGAGCAGAGAGGACGGTGAGTTCAATAGGCCCATAGTGGTGGGGGGGGAGAAGCACTTCCTATTCAAACTGCTTCTAAACCTGCTTTCTGTTCAAAAAGTGCAAAGCAAACGTTGCACTTTTCCATCATTTGGTGAGATGAAGGTCTCTTCCCATTCCTTTTGGGACCCTTCCGTGGGCAAGACACCCTCTCATTTTCTTTTCCCTCCTCCACTGAGGTAGCAGGATGGCCACTGCTCTGGAAGGCAATTTGATAGAAATGTTCTCTTTCCCTTCCCTATTTGCATCAGTCTAAATTAGGTGTGTGTGGAGGGGAGGTTTCTTTGATTCATTCTTAAACTGACTTTAAAAGAATCTAGCTCAAGTGAAGCTCCAAAAAGAAGTGACCAAAGTCCTGTCACGCTTCATTCTGAGAGGCTACAATCAGCATCTGTGCCCAAGGCCATTGGGTGTTAAAGGGCAATTCGTATTCTCAACCAAAACAACTTCCAAGTAGTGGTTTAACAGGACTGAGATTGCTTTCCTCAGCTGCTTTATTCCTTTTCCTCGATCCCATACTCACTAGACATCTTGTCTGCCTTCAGGTACTGCCTTTGGTATTCCTTTTCAGTCTGCCTGCCTGTCAAAAATAAAGCAGAAGTTAAAAGCCATTAAAAACAGCATATGCTTGTATGTGAACTGTGTTTTCTGGCCCTGACAGGTTATACAGGAATTTTACAACATCTTTGGTCCTGAACTGAAAGCCGTCACCGGAGATCCAAAGCGCATTGATGAAGTCTTGTACAGAGTTGACAGCCTGGTCAGCCCCATGGAGGTTCTGATTTTTGAACCTTTCAACATGAGATGTTCGACTCAGTGGAGACTCGTTATGGACGCCTTTAAAGCAGAAGTTCTGGTAAGGGAGATAGATTCATGAAAGCTAGCCATGGTGACTAAAGGGAACCTCCACATTCAGAGGCAGCAAACCTCTGAATACCAGTACTTGGGAGGCAGCAAAGGCCTCAGCCTCTATGCCCTGTTTATTGGTCCTCCAGGGAAACCAGTTGACCACTATTTGAATCAGTATGCTGGACTAGAAGATCCAGCAGGGTTCTTCTTATGTTCTTAAGCACCAGCGGTTTCATTTCTTCTCTAGTTCTGACCAGACTCATGTTTCTCCTTTTCTACTTAAATCTCTGAACTTGCCTACAATCCTCATCTGTCCCCATCTCAAATGGCTTGTGAAAAGGCAGATGTGTTTGCCGTGGTGTTGTGGAGAAGTGAACAGTTATGTGTTAGGGTTGCCTTCCCGTGCTAGTGAATCTTGAAAATGAGTGTGCCTTAATAACTTCCCTATCTCCCGCCTCCCTCATTTGTTTTACTTAATTTCTAGGATATAGAAAAAGAAGCAAAGAACTTCATCGATGAGTCTTTTAAAACTCTTCGTTCTGCAGAAGCTGCATTTGACATGCTCTTAAACTTTAAGCACATCCGCTCTCGAGAGGCTATTAATAAGCAGATGATGATGAAATTCAATGACATTCTGACACAGTATTGCAAAGAGGTATTTTCCAGGCAGTAGACATTTGGGGGCTTTGCATGGAAAATAGGAGCCTGCATCTCAGTTTCCCCAGAGCTCCTGATCTGGTGGCTCCTTATTCATCACCCTGTCTTGCTTGTTGAGGCTTTCCTCTTTCCCATAGTTTCACTGGTCAGCTGAATTCTGTTTGCTGCTGCCCCCAGTGGTGAACTTGTCCTTGCTTCCATAATTAACAACTGGAGTAACCTTCCCGTTGTGTTGGACTCACAGAGAAGTTGCTCATGCTTCAGAAGGCTAACCCACCTACCCCCCAAATGACATTAAAACATCTTTAAAACCTAGTAATTGAAGTCTGTGAGTCTGGCAGGTGCTGACTCTTATTTTAACGGACGTCACGGGCACCATTAGAGAGAGCTGTGTTACAAATCCTCCATCACAGTAGCCTTGTGATATGAGCTGGGTGTGGGGGTGGGGAAGTCCTTGCAGAATAAAAAAAATCAGCTTGAATTCTGAGAAAAGGCAATTATCTTACAATAATGGCACACCCTGGAGGGGAAATAGCAAGCCTGAATCTCACACACCATCAAAGTGTCAGGAGATTTCCTTCCACAAATCTATTTTGGCAAGCTCTTAATCATACCAGTTTGCATCCATCTTGGTGCTTAATCTACCAGTGGTAAAAGCAGGCCTTTTATATGGAAAGTGTGTGACCCATGGGCAATTCTATGAATGTTTCTGCAATCTCAGAAGATCCCAGGACCTAGGTTTATGGTCCAAATGTTGATTCTGAATGTAATATTTCTAGTAAGATTATGCAAAGGTATTTTGGTATACCAGAGCCAGTTTGGTGTAGTGGTTAAGAGCACCGGACTCTAATCTGGAGAGCTGGGTTTGATTCCCCACTCCTCCACGAAGCCAGCTGGGTGACCTTGGGCAAGTCACAGTTCTCTGGAGCTCTCTCAGCCCCACCCACTTCACAGGGTGATTGTTGTGGGGTAATAATAACACTTTGTAAACCGCTCTGAGTGGGCATTAAGTTGTCCTGAAGGGCGGTATATAAATCGAATGTTGTTGTTTTTGTTGTTGTTATTATTATTATATTTGTTTGCTTTTTGTTCATAGCTTGAGCTGGTTAACAGCATCTTTGTCAATAACCTTGCCAACCCTCCTTTGTGCAAGAATCACCCTCCGGTGGCTGGAGCAATTTACTGGGCACGGTCCCTTTTCTTCCGCATCAAACACACCATTGTTCGTTTCCAAGAAGTAGAGGAGCTGCTGGCTAGTGACCGTGGAAAAGAGGTGGCTTGGAGTTTCATTGCTTGTTAATAATAAGCATTAGAATATCAGTAACTGGGTGTTTCAGCATAGCCAGAGGCTCTTGGAGACAATTTCCCATTAATTTATGTGAGAAGCCCCAGTCAAAAAATCCAGGGATTTTGAAGGATCTGGAATGTTGTTTTAGGATGGGAAGCTACTAAATGCTTTTCCTGCATTTGAAGAGCAAAAAACTGAGGGGGACATAGAATAGGTTCTTGTCTGAATGTTCTAGCAAGTTTTTTGTTTTGTATTTTCACCTTTTGTCAGTTTCATCTCCTTCTGAGCTGGATGGTTCCATAGATCCTTTTTACTAGTAGAGGCCGTTTCTTCGGGCAGAAGGAGCCCTCCCATGACACAAGATGTTGGAACAGTGTCTCGCATTAGGGAAAAGTTCTTCCCATTGAAGGAAAGCACTTCTGCTAGCAGAACGGATGTGCTGGAGCATTTCTTCTCTAATCCTTTCCAGACAGGAATTGGAAATAAAAAGCTGCGTTCTTATTTTTTAGTATCAAACTGGCATCTTCTTGTCTGTCTCTGATAGACGGCACATTAGCTATCCCTGCTCTGAGTGACTTCCGGGTCTGTTCCCGTGGCCCTGTTGCTTTATCAGAATCTTTTCTGGAAGTTACCTTCTCTTTAGCCGTTGTCAAAATGTCACAATCCTAGTTTTGTTGTGGGGGCAGAAAGCTGGGAGAAGCCACATCCTGCCAGCCTTCTTTTAAATTATATAAGCAATGCCGGTGCATCACCAGCTTTTATACAGCTGACCTGATTCCACAACGATGCCTTCTTAGGTATCTCCTACTCAAAATCTTCAGGGCAACATGCTGCTCCTGTGATTTCTAGAAGGATTGCTCCAGTGTTCCCTCTTTCTGCTGTGTTAGGCAGTCTCCACACCTGGATAGAGAGGAGCACCAAGTATAAATGGAACCTGCTTCCTCTCTTCCAAGGAAAAGACAATGCCAAGTCTATGCACCACAGCAGGTAGATAGAAGGGGAGGGGAGTTTCACCAACAAGTATCAGACCTCTTGTTTGACCATTCACATCAACTGGGCTTTATGTTGAAGTCAAGAATCATCAGTGCGCTCTTGTAGACGTTTTCCAGCTTGAATTAATTTATTTCAGGTGAAACAGAGATATCTTGAGGTGGCAAAGAGGATGAAAGAATATGAGGATCAGAAATATGACCAATGGAGAGATGCAACAGAAGAGGTCCTCCCTATCCTATTGAAAAAAACCCTTCTTGCTAGAGTTCATGCTTCTGGAGCTGTTATTCAGTCTAACCCAGAGGCCCATGATCAGGTGATTATGAACTTATCTCATCCCACACCTTTATTTGTCCTTGGGAACATATGCATGTTGTAGAACAGTTTCAAGTTTCATGAATCTCCGTCCCTTGATGACATCCTTTTCTTTGTTTTGTCGGTTTGACATGTTACTCTCCTTTCCATTGTGGTTGATTTTATGACATATAGATCCCACGTTCTGACGATGTGGCCACTGCAGAGAAAACTGCACACTACGTAGTGAACTTTTCTCCCAAACTTCGAGAGATCATCAATGAAACAAAATATATGGAACAGCTGGGGTTTCCAGTACCTGAAATAGCAAGGAATGTGGCACTACAAGAGGACAAATTCCTCAGGTGAATCTACTCTGGCCTGAAAAAATATTGTGTGACGCTATTGGTTTTTAAAGCAGCTTTCTGGCACATGAGCCATTCTGCCAGTGCTAAGAAGGAGGGGTAAGCCATTCTGAGAGCCTCCTGGTCCAGCCAGACTTTGACCTCACACAGTGGCGAACACGGTCTCGAGAATACTGACCTATGGTCAAAGCCCAGCAGTTAGATGCAGATCTCAAAGAGGAACCAAAGCTGAATCAAGCTATGCAGGACCCGGACAGCTCCCAGTGCAAACATCCAGGGAAGACAGAAGTGGCCTCCTTTAACAACTGAGCATCTAAATAGTGCAGGCTACTGACACCGCACTCCTGTGAAGAGTTACTAAACTCTGAGCCCATTAGACTGGAGTAACTCTGCATAGAAATGCACTATGAATGCCCAAGCCTGAGAACTACCTAGAACTGAGTGGCAGAGTCCTGGTTTGGAGCGTGGCAAACTGGCATTGCTGTGGGTGGCCTTCAGATATGCACTCTGCTGAAAATTTGAAGAGAGCTTGGGAGGAGTGATAGAGCTGTGGAGTCTATTCCTCACTTTATTTTGAGAACAGAGTCAGATGTTGAAGTCTCTTCCTTTGAGAGGCCTGTTGAGTGCTCTTCAGACTGGGCCATGAATGGACCTTAGGGTCTGCAGAATTAGAGGCAGACGTCTAAGGACCTACATCTATATCTGGGTTATGATACTAGTGCTTTTTGGATTGCTAAATGTAGATGGTTGATCAAATAACACACACACATACGTTAAATCAACCCCTTTTGCCTTAATTAAGAAGTTAATGGCTATCAGAGTAGTAAAGTAAAATAAAACAAAAGCATTTAAAAAGACAAATATAAAACATTTATGAGGATATGTTGTGTAAATCAAAGTTCACTAATTGCATTTCAAAAAGCAAAGTTAATCCAAATACCATTGACTGTAAGTCCAACAATTCAAATTAAGTTGTATAAATCCATTCAATTTGATAAGAAATGTCATATGGTCATAAATCATTATACTTTCCCAAATGTAGTTATGGAAGTCTTTGGCAGTTCAGTTCTTTGCAATGTTACTCTAGTCTAAGGCCCTTGGTTTCAATAGATTGCACTGTTAATCATCTCATAGATAGCCTTGTTGGATCCAACTGAGTTTTCACAGTTCAGTGTTCACATTTTAACCCTTTTGATTAATTTTGTTTTATTATTCTGATAAGTATTTATTACTTTCGGTTACATTGAATATTACATTTTATATCCGTCATGCTTTTGTTCCACTCTTCCTCCTTTTGGTTCTTCCATACTCCATTTTATTCTCACAGCAACCTTGAGAGGTAGGTTAGGCTGAGAGTGGCCCAAGATAATCCAGTGAACTATATGCCTAACTGGAGATTTGAACCTAGGTCACTGACTGGAGTCCTTCTCCTGTGGTCCTGGAGTGGGGCAGTCCGTCCTGACACTTGGGTAGCTCCTCCTCCTCCTCTTGTCAGGACGGACTGCCCCACTCCCGGACCACCGAGAAAGGAAGCTTCACGGTAAGTGAATAAAATCTTCCATTCTCCAACACTTTAGCTACAGTGCTGCACTGTAATTGATTGATGGACTGATTAGATTTAATTTGTGTGTATTTGGTCAACTTTTTCATTTGCTATTCAGTTTTGTGTTATACTTTATATGACTGTGTATTTGTTGGGTTTTTAAATTTTGGGGTTGCATTAAAGCTGCTTTTTCAGATGTTACTTTTCAGTTACAAGAAATGTTACTGTCAGTGTTATTTTGAATAGTTAGATTCATGTCAGTTTTATAAGGGTTCCCTGCTCAGTAACTAACTGGTAAAGCAGTATCTTGAAACTAATACCGCTCCAACTGTTTAGAAGAAACTTTGACAAGGTTAAGATGGGGTGATGTCTGAATGGATGAAGCAGCTCTTAGAGGCATCCTTGTGCTGCTCTCTTGCCTTAGATATACTGATGGCATAAATCAGATGTTGGATCACTATTACAAATTGATAGCAACGCTGAATGAAGCGGAGGCCCAGCTTCTGGATGAACAGATACAAGATCTTTGGCGAGTCTTCAGATCTGGCTACAAGAGGCTCAACTGGAATTCATTAGGTAAGACAGCTGATATTGTAAAGCCTTTTTCAAGTAGTCATTGTGAAGGGAAACTTTTCCAAATATGTCACACCATCCTCTTTTATTATTTTGTCCCATGAAAGAGTGCAGTTATTCCTGCTCAGACCAGAATTTGTGTTGCATTTTTCCCAGTGTTCTTTAGTTTCCTATCACTAATCTTTGTGTATTTTTAGTTTTATACTCCTTTTGTTCCCAGTAGTGTGCACCCTGCTTTATGAGGTTTTTTTTCTCACCCTTTAAATAATACTGAATTTGCTTGACTGTACATATAAATCCATACACTTCTGCCCACTTAAAAATTGATATCCAGCATGTAGAAAAAAGGTGTAACCTTGAGATGAGACTGTGAAATACACATGGTCTTGGGTTGTAAGAAAAAACAGGTTTGGCATCTCCTGAAGGAATTTGAGCGAGTGTGTGCAATGCCACAGTGTAGATGTTTAAAAGAAAAGAGAGGGGAGAGACAATGTTGAAGCTTGTCAGGTTTTGTGGTACTGCTCTAACTTATCTCAGTCCAAGCAGACCATTCCCTATTTTACTGCAAAAAAATTGCCTTACAATATATCCAAAATGTCCAAGCCAATCCACAAAGATACAGCCCATGAATATATTTGAAGCATATGAAAGCCATTGGGCTGTTATACTCTTTGCCTTTAAACTTTTGTCAGCTAATTTCTCACAATCTGAGACCAAATTTTAGATACACTTTGCAAAATAATGCAACTTTGGATGCATTTAAGGATAAGCTTCTGTAATATTTTATAGGAGAAGAATGTTTCTTTGAGCAGAAGTGTTGTGGGTATGCTTGCTTCATGTTTTTATGTGATTACAACATCAGGTGTGGAACATCCCTCAGTTTAAATTATTTAAGTCGATCTGATGCTCAGCCAAAGCCCAGTAAAGAGGCTGTGGGGGACCTTTCTTCGGTAGTTTTTGGATTTAATTCGAGAGTTGTATTAAGGAGATTGTGTGCAAACCAGTTCACTTGATCAATGAACAAAGGTAAAGTAAAGAAGAAATAGTCACCCGGGCTCCTTTATTTCAAAGGTATTGGCGACTATATTATCCGATGTACTCAAGCCATTAGCAAGTTTGAATCACTTGTTCATCAGATTCACAAGAATGCGGACGATATGACCAATAAACTTACATTAATAGAATCGACCAATCTGTTCAAAAGCCCGCCTTCCACGGGTGAAGATACACTTCCTGGTATGTCTGGTCATTTTTTTCTGAGCCCAACAGAATCATTATTGATGTGCACAAGGGTTAAGTTCTGAAAGCTGTTGAAGATTGCTTCATAGATCATTCTTTTTCCTACAAGGAAGTCATTCTCCATATGCATTTTAGAATCAGGATTGCTGACCGGCTGAAGGAAAAACCATCCTGTCCCTTTAATAGAGGCTTAATGCGTGGGAATGAGCAGCTGAAATTTTCATGACATGCAGATAAATAACATCTGGTAGATAGCACCCAGTTATGCCTCTGTTAAAGAGACAGGACATTTTTTCCCCTCCAGGCTAACAGGCAACCTTATTTTATGGACATTGCTTGGGCACTTGCCTAGAGGTAACCATAAGTATGAAGACACATAATTCCATGTCCTCATCCAGACTATATTTGCTCACATAGCTAGTATGAAGAAGCTCTTAGTTAATTCATGTTAGTTAATTTATTAAGTTACGTATAAAATGCATGCCCTGTTTTTACTTAAAAAAAGACCTCTGGTTGATTTACAGCAGAGCAATAATTAAAGCAATAAAATATATAAGTAATAAGAAAAGTTAACAGCACTCACAAAGGTGTCAGAAAGCATCAGAGACTAAGAAAGTAGAATTCCAACAAAAACGTATTATTTCTGCAGTTTTTTAGATATGAAGGTCCCAGTTCTATTCAGATAACTTAAAAACTAAATAGCCAGAGCTAGTAAAATCATAAAATAAAACCTGTCTTAAACATTTAGGGATGTAAAGGGAGGTTCAGTGCAAAAGATGTGTTTCCTTGGAGCTAGTCACAGCGAACGGTTTGGGAGGTCTGTTGATGCCTATCAGGTTTTCATACAACCCTTTTCCAAATAACTCTGTCAATGCTCTGAGAAAAGCTTTTACTGCTTCATGATGTCAGAGAATGGCTTCAGTGCATTTAGAAGGGAGAGATGCTCAAGGTCTCCGGAGTCACATAGTGTGACTCCGTGTTGCTTTACTTATTTGGGAGAAATGGAGGACTTTGCATGTGAGATGCTTTCAGAGTTGCCAGGTCCTGCTCTTCCCACCACCTCTTGGAGGAAAACCCAGAAGTGATGCCAGTCCTCTCTAGGAATCTCCTGTGATTTTGTCAGAGAGTTCCCAGTGATTCTTAGAGAGCCGTGTTTTTATGTTACGTACATTACATGTATACGAAAACATTTTCATCCCATACGTGTGAGGACTTCTTTTTGTTGCAAATTGCACTTACCTTGATATAAATAGCATCTTAATCTTGCTGCCTACCTTGACAGGAGTGAAGGAATACTTTGAGTATGTCAAGCATGAAAGATCCAGAGATGTCGAACACATAGTCCGCAAGTACATTGCCATTGGCCCACTGCTAACAAAAATGGAAGGACTTATTATGAACAGTAACACGGGCAGATCCCCAAGGCTGGCTCAATATTATGCCTTTTGGGAAAACAAAGTTTATCAGAGCTTGACCAACCTAGTTCTCAAGTAAGTCTGTTTCAGCACCATTCTTTTCATTTTTGGTTATTTTTCTGATTTTTGGTATACTTTTTAAATTGCAGTTTATTATTTCCTGTTTCCTTATTTATTGTATTTGCATTTATATTTTGGGTTCCCTATTGGGTAGAAAAGCAGGATAAGAAAAAAATAAATATAATAAACAAACATATGGTCTGGTTTTTGCTGTCAGAAAACAAATCTGATGGTCTCTTTACTTTCTGTAGAAATTTGCAGTCTTTCAATGCAGCGGTGTTGGGAAATACCCCACTGTTTCAAGCTGAAACAATTTTATCTGCTCCCGAAATCATTCTGCAGCCAAATTCAAGTGAAATTGAAAAACTGTGTGTCCTTAGCATCCGAGATTGTGTGGAAGTTACTAAGGTGAGAATTCTGGGCTTGCCCCTTAGCAGATCTGCAGGGAATGTTTGCTGCCTCAGTTTATGCACAGATAAATAAGGTCTACTCATTCATTGTACAGTGAACTAGGAATGTTACCAGAATATGGGCCATCTCTGCAAGCTTGCATTCTGTGCATGTATAAGGCAACTGGAGTTCATAATGCTGTTGATTTCCAGATCAGAAGAAATCGTACAAACATGTGACGGTGCCTTGTACCACTGGTCCATCAGTGTGGGAGCTGGAAGGCCACAGCCTGACTGCCCAGTGCCCCAGCTCCCCTGGAATCCTCAGATAGGGAGAGGAGAAGGCAGTTTCCTTCACCTGGCACCTCTCCTCCATGTCATTCTCATGCCCCTCTGCTCTCTCTCTTTTGCTCTGGAGGAGAGTTAGCCTGATACCTTCTCCTCAACCCTCTGTCTGGGAGGGATTAAGTAGCTCTCAGCAAACTCTACAAGCCTTGCCCCTAATACCCAGCCCTAGGAGACTTCTAGGTCTTCTGAGGATTTCCATAACAATGGCTCTGAGGTATCCTGTCCTGCCACCTGGTGGTCCTTTGAATGGAGTGACAGATTGGCCTCTGATCTAGGTGGAATGTCTTTGTCCAGCCTCAGGAGGCAGAGCCCTGTTGCTCAGCTGCCTTGCGACGACTGGAGGTTGGTGGAGGAGCAGGCTGTGGACACTTGATATTATTTGCTCAGTCTCCATGTTCTCCGAACAAGATGTTGGCAAGAGAGTTGGTAAAAAAGGAGGCTGCAAGAGTATAAGGGGGTTGGGGCTGCAGTAAGGCAGCAGAGAGGGAGAAATGAGAGCCTCAATTTAGGGGTGTCTGCAGAGAAAGCCTAGAGAGATGGTTGTGGAGAGCAGAAGAGGGGAAAGGGGCAAACCAGGCAGTGAGGACTTAGGAGCCTTGCCTGGAACTTCCCTTCCTCATCTTGTTGTTGTTGCTTATCGATGCACTCTTCTTAATGCACTGTTCCCCTCTCCCAGTCTCCTCTCCTGGTAGCTTCTGCGAAACTCGAGGTCCAACAGTGCCTACTAATGTTCTTTTGTCTGTAACATAGCAATTTGTTCGCTGGATGCACGGCACCTGCATCGACTGCCCGCCGCAGCATGCAGAGGATGACGAGCCCATCATTTTGAGCTTCTTCAGTGACATTTCCCAGAACACTCAAATAATCGAACAGGCCATTCTCATCACTCAAAACATGCACAAGCTGCTGGGCTCTCTCTCCAAATATCTCAACCGGTGGAAGAGGTATCGCCCACTGTGGAAGCTCGACAAGGCCATCGTCATGGAAAAGTTTGCTGCCAAGAAACCAGCCTGTGTTGTCTTTGATGACAAGTTGCAGTTCTATATTAAAATAGCTCGGGAAGTGATGCAGCAGCCGCTGATCAAGGATGAGCAGTGTATCCGGCTTCTGCTGGGGCCATTGGCCTGCACTGTGCAGGAGAATGCCAAAGGCTGGGTGATGTCACTTGGGAGGCTGCTCAATGATTCGGCCAAAGAGGCGCTTTACAGCCTCCAAGAGGAAATTGAGGTAGGACAGTTGGTAACACCTCTGGGGGGAAAAACCTTGCCTGTGTTCTATTGATTACTTAAATCTTCAAAATGGAGTGGGGTGGTGATGGAGAAAGTTCTGGAATCGATCTGTATTGTATTGGCTGCTACAGTCAGGCCTTTTGCAGGGGGCGGGAGCAGCAGCAGCGTCCTCATTTGATGGTCAATTTCCTATCAGGAGAGTGGCAAAATGGGATTAAACCACAAAGTACAGGTTTCTGAATGCATGGGGGAGCCACCTAGTTATGCAGGAAAATGTTACTTTATATATATTAAAGTATATATTAGTATATAAAGTATATATTATATATATTAAATCATACCCCCTGACATGGTCTGGTGAGGTCTGAGCATGCTCACTGAGCTTTGGGTGGCACAGGACGTTGAGGATAGTTCAACATCAACCAATTTATTTACTTACGGTATTTATTTAACTTCATTTACGCCTTTCCTATCTCCCCAATGGGGACCTAAAGCAACTTCTGTTGTTCTTATCTCCTCCATTTCACCCTCCAAACAACCCTGTGCGGTAGGTTAGGCTGACAGGCCCAAGGTCACCCAGCTAGCTTCCTTGGCGGAGTGGGGGATTTGAATGTGACACTCGACCATTACGCCACAACTGAGGCAGGGGAGGAAAAATAGGCCTGCTCAAGCACCAGCTGTGAAGGGTGAGAGCTGCATCTACCCCAGTCGTAATCTCCACCCATCCTACTACTCTTCTGTACAGTAGAGTGGTGGGGAAATAGAAATCCCAGAGGAGCTTCCTGCTCTTACAGCCTCAGCTTCAGACCTCTCAATCAGTGCCTTAGGTCATCTGTGACAGACCTGAGATTCAGGGCTTAGATGAGTAGAAAGCAATTCATCTTGCCCTGGAGGTCAGCTGCCCTGCCTTACCGTGCTTGGGGCGGGGCGGGGGGGGGGGCGCAACCTCCCAGTTACTGACTCCTCCATATTCCTTGTGAGTTTTGTTATTTTGAAAACTTGCTTTAAAACGTTCCACCATATACCAACTATCAAACAGCTTATTGTTGTAAGGATATATATTGTCAGTGCTAGTGTTGTATAAAAAGAATGCAGAATTATTAAGAAAAATGAGGGGAATGTGGCCGTGCTTGCATTTTACGCCATGATAGTACTGGTGACATCGGGGTGCCTATATGGGCATACTGTCTCTTCCAACACTTGTGTTTCATACCATGTCTGAGCATCCTTCAGAAATGTGTACATTTACGGAGCACATAGTGTGACTGGTTAGATGTCTCCCCTCCTCCCATCTCTGAACTGATGCTCTTATCAGTGGTTAGTGTACAAGTACAAAGTTTATTAATGTAGCCCTAGGCCATAACTTCAAAACAACCATACAGAATTAATACATACCCTCACAAGAGACATAATAAATACATATACATACCTAAAACATTACATAAAATAAACCTCATATGATGTATAAAATCATTATTATAATTTAGCTAAAATTCTATTAGAAACAACCAAGGCTGATTTCTTCCTTAAGTTAATTGATAAAAGGATAAAACTAGCCACCTTAAAGGTAACCTCTGCATTGGCAGCAGCCAAAAGAAAGTATATACAATCCTCCTCTGTACCAGAAAACTTAGTAAAGAATGGGTGCAAGAATTTGTTACAGATAGCCTCATAATGAGGGCAATGTAAGATACAGTGAACAATATCGTCTACCTGTTTCAAATTGCAGGAGCAAAGGTGCTGTTCCAGGGGTAGTTTTGAGAATCTATCCTGGAGATAAGCAGACAGCATGGTTTGAAATGAGCTTGCATAAATGCCTTTCTCAAGGAGGCATCAGAGAGATCAGCCAGATAGCGGGGGGAAATTTTATTTTTCTTGAACTCAGGGCACCAAGGCGAACATTTGGATTGCCCAGCAAGGCTGGTATCTCCAAGGGCATCCTGGGCAAAGATCCACTCACACATATCCCCCAAATCCACTTAACTACATGCAGCGAGGGCAGAGAATACAATTGGGAAATAGCGGAGAATAATTTAGGCCACATATTTGTAATACTGGAAACAGTAGCTTACCAGGTGATCATCAGAAATACAGACAAACCTCTTCTAATATTTCAGTAACTTCAAATGCACTCTAGATGTGATAGAGGGTAAATCAACTTCAAGTCTTAGGTAAGATGCGGGAGTTCCCTGAGGGAGGCCAAGGGTTTTCATTAAAAAGGAATTCTGAATGGTTTCTAACTGGGGTAATATTTTTGCATTCCACCCCCGTAGAGGAGCTTAGCAATACCTTGGAAAACTTTCAAGGCCAGTGGGATTAACTGCCTACCCTTCAAAATAGTGGTTAGTGTGGAATGGAAGTATTCCTCTTAAGAACAAATCCTCCTTTCTAGAGATTGTCACAGAACCTCAAGACAACTCCCAGCACACTAGAGGACCTCAAATATGTCCTGGGCACAATTGCAGAGATCAGAGCTATGTCTCTGGAAGTGGAACTCAAGTACTTGGATATTCAGGAGCGATACCGTACCCTTGCAACATACAACATTCCTGTAAGTAAAATTTCTTAAGAATGGTGTTGCAATGTTTGAGGTACAACCGAATCTCAAGAAATTCCTCTCTGTTCGTTCGCTTGTTTAAAACGTATATACCCACCTCTCCAGTTAACTATTCAGGATGTCTGACAAAGAGAATTAAAACAATAAATAGGACACATTTAAAAATGCAATTTAAAAATATTTCAGTATGGCTTGTTATGTCAGGTGTTTTGTGCTATTTGAAAGGTAGATACATACTCAAGGGGGTGGTCTTCTTAGGACTTGATCTGGGTTAGACATGGGCTTAATCCTGGCTGCCAGGTTCCGCCATGGCAGCAGCGGAGCTCTGGGCGTGAGTATCCGCTGGAGGGGCCTTGGGCACAAGCAGGCTTGGGATTGTCCCCTGGATAGTGGAAGGAGAGGGGGTATACATCACCCTCGCAGCCTCTCAGCCACCTACGGACCTATCCTTCTGGAGCCTCTGCTCTACCCTCCACTCCTGCACCATCCCTTGCCAAGTGAGCTCCTTCTCCACACGCACGCACATATGCTCGCTCGCTCACTTTCTCTCTTTCTCTCTCTCTTCCCCCCCCAACCACTCCTACACAACCCACCAGGACCTCTCTACTGAGCCTGCCTTTATAGGGCTTCTTTCAGCTTCCCCCTCCCAGGCTCCCTCCTATCCCTGGGCAGCCTCCCAGCCCTGGGCAGATTCCTCGTGATGCCATCCAGATGGGGATGCTCTTAGGTGTTCCTCCTCTCCTTCCAGTTCCTCCTTGCTCTACTATCCTTTCTTGCACAATGGGGCTAGTGAGGCCTCTCCAGGTGACACGGCTTGGCCGCCTCCGCCTCTGTTTGGGAGGCACCAGACTGGCATCCATGGTTCTGGCCAGTCCCCTGGGGTGGACATCGGGCCCACTGGCCCCACCTGGGGTGCGTGCAGGGGCTTCTAGCCCGTCTAGCCGGATATCAGCATCCCAGGCTTCTTACCCTTTGAAGCTTGGTTTGGCAGCGCGCCCACCTGGCCGACTGCCCAGGCTAGCTCCATTTTCCCTACACTCCCCGTCGGCTGGGGCTGAGTCGCCTCCCCTGGACTCTCTGTGCCTGCAGCCAGGGTGCCGTCAGTTCTCAGGCAGCGGATCTGTGGCAAGTCCGGGGGGGCTTGGGGTGTTCGACCCCAGACACTGGCTCAAAACTTGGCCATTTTGGGGTCAGTCTTGTTGAAACATTTGCTGGCTGAGATGTCAGCCAGGTCTTATGAGAGGAAGATTGAGAGAGTCCTGCAGATGTGAGCAGAGGAATGAGTTGAGGAGAGAAGAGGAATAGGCTGCTTAAAAGCTTTCCTCTGCTAATTTTTCTTTGTCCCCCTATTGGTTTTCCATTCTACGTTCTCACCAGTCCTCTGCTTTTAATCAGAGACTCCCATCACAGTTTTTGTTTTTAAAAAAGCTAGAAGTTTGTTAGATGTATCCATACCATTTTATGAATAGTTCTCATGATTTAACTGTAGACAACAGCAGAAGAACAGAAGCTGGTGGAGAAGATAAAGGAAATGTGGGACGCGCTTTTCACTGAAGCCTCAACAGTTGATCACAGCCTCGGAAGTATTAAAAAAACATTTACTGAGGTATCAGCATTTTTACTTACACTGTGGGAAAATGCATTGCAGAAGGAAAAGCCAATCTAATTTGGATCATGTTCCCTTTAGATTACAAAGGATCAAATTGGAAACTACAGTAAGGAAATTGCAGATTTCTACCACAGGTTTATTACCAAAGGCCCAGGTTCTGTTGGTGAGAATCTTGATAAAGGTAAGGAGATGTATACTCGGCACTCATTTCATTACACACTTTGTGAAGAAACAGTGGAAGGTGTTTCCCAAATGGGTCTAGAAACCACGTGGCCTTTCAGACTCTCTCTTTTGAGAATGCAAATGTAATTTGGATCAGCTGCGATGACATTCATTGTTCTAGTCTGGCTTTTTGTCTCCTACTTCTCTCTGTTCTGCTTATTTTTCTAAGACAATTCCAGGCCTGTTTCCCATACTGAGAATTGTGTTCTGTAGACTGTAGCACTTGATTTAATTGTTCTTATTCATTTCTCTCTTGATAATAAGCATTCTTTACTGCCATCTGCAGGAGTAGAGCTTATGGTCACTTTTGAAAAAGAACTAGAGAAACACGAGAAAAATCGCCAGGAGCTGGCAAATGCTGAAAAGCTGTTTGACCTTCCAATCACAATGTATCCTGATTTAATGAAAATCCAGCAGGAGATGAAAGGTCTGAGGCAGATCTATGACATTTATAAGCTGCAAAGAGTAAGTCCATTGTGATAAGATATATTCTGGTTCTTCTAGTCTTGGTTACATTCAAGTAGTCTTGACTACGACCAAGTAAGATTTTAGGGATCATGGTTCTCAGAGTCTTGTTTGAAATGCAGACTTGTTCCCATTTTCCACCTGTTGTGTACTTTCATTGATTGGAGTGTATGGAGTGGATAAGCCAGAAAGTAGAAGAGGAAAGCGGGGTAGCTAATAAACTGTTAATCCATTGCAGGAAATTAACTTTTATATTTGCACCATCAAGGTCAAAGATATGGGGTTCTGTTTCTATGTCTGTTGCTGCTTGTTAGGTTGTTTGTTGTTGTTAGTACTTATTTTTATTTTATTTATTTATTATTGGACTTATAGTTTACTCTCCCTGGCAAGCAGATCACATCAATTTAAAAGGCATAAAAACAGGTAAAAACTGGTAGAATAAAAGGAGCAAATACTATTTCCCGAGTCCACCTTCAGCAGCACACATTGCACAATCCCATGTATGGCCTTTTTGGGTCCGTGAGGGTTGGTGACAGTCAACAAATGAAAAAAGCAAAGACCAGGAGGCTGAATAGGAGACCTGCTTGCCTCAGCCATGAAAGAGGTGGCCATGATCAGCCACGTGTCACCTGTAAGCTTTTTGTTCGGGTGAAAAAAGGGGATGCTTTGGTGTTGTGTAATATTCACTTAGTCTGGAGTGCTTGATACTGGCTGGCGTTTTTCCTCGGTCATTTTATCTTGCTTTCCAGTCTGTTTGCAAATCTGAAAGAGATGTTTCTCACAGTCTATTTCCTGGTTCCAGGCTGCTAAAGAAGAATGGTCTCAGACTCTGTGGGTGAACCTAAATGTACAAGTACTGCAGGAAGGGATTGAGGGATTCCTAAAATCCCTCCGGAAACTGCCCAAACTGGTCCGCAGCAGTCCTGTAGCTTATCACCTGGAAATGAAGATGAAGGCGTTTAAGGACTCCATTCCTTTGCTGCTGGATTTGAAAAATGAGGCATTAAGAGAGAGGTTTGATTCTTGTTTTTGTGGGGATATAGCAAGTGTTTTCGTTTTAGTCATGAAAGAGTTAAACTATTTGTGTTACTTACTTAATTAGTAAACTTAATTGCATGTAACCACTTAGGCCTCGAAGTTGGATTCCCGCCATAGAGATGGGAGTCACTAAGCATAATGAAGTAGAATTACGATTTTCTATTGGGCAACTTGTTTATTGGGGAGGGCAATTAACAATGCAATCCTATGCAGAGTTACTCCAGTCTAAACCAATTGAAGTCAATGGCCTTAGACTGGAGTAACTATAGGATTGCACTGTTAGTGATCCTATATATGGAAGTTTTATTGCTCTTTGTCCATTCTCTCTACTACTTTCTCTCTGTCTTCTCTCAGTTACTTTTTTATGCAAGACGTAGTCAGCTTAGCAATTTACTATTTTGTCCAAATGTTTTTTTAAAAGGTTTTATCCTTTAGTAAAATAATTTTACAGAGCTACACTGGAGTCCATGTGAATCTGTTCTCATTACTTGCAATGCACAATCTTTGCGCCAACTCTGCTATATTTTCCTAATTTTCTCATTTTTTTTTTTACTAAAGCCAAAAATTTTAGTAATATGAACCTCCATAAGACCATGTATCCTGTTGTTTTTCTATTATATTATATTTATGAAGAAGTAGGTAAAGCTGCCCAAATGCTAAGCACATTCTAGTTTATGATGATTCTCGTGTGAAAAAAATATTCTTCATATAAAAAACTTCCATGGTGGCCTAGACTTAATGGTGATTATCACTTGAGCTCCATGGGAAGGGGATTTGCCTACCGCATCCCTGATGAAGAAAAGCTATGAGTATCACATCAGTACACATGGAGCCCCCTGTGGAGCAAGTAGCACCTCCTCCAGTTCATTTCAGGTCAGGAAACTGTACAGGGGAAGGCTTAAGCACCCTTTTCCCACAGTAGCCTTTCCCACCAGTTCTGTTCTACAAATGTCCCCTTTGCTCCTGTGTCTGCATGACACACTTGGTTTTGGGACCATGCCATTGCCAAGGTAACTTAAAGCAGTGAACCTTGAACCCAGGGGTAATTTCGTAGAAAAAGAGCTGGAGGAACTCATTAGCATAACTCATTGCATATGCTATGCCCCTTGACATCACTGGAAGTGTGTCATTAGCATAACTGATTTGCATATGCCACACCCCCTGATATCACCTATCCTGGCTGTTTTGGACCCAATCCTGGCCATTCAGGGCCGAAATTAGGCCCAAAATGGCAAAAAGGGGCTGAAAATGGCAAAAGGGGCCCAAAATGGTCAGGATCCGGCTGCTGCTGAGCGGGAGGGTGATCCACCACCCATCAAAGGCCCAATCCTGTCCGTTTTGGACCAATCCTGGCTGTTTTGGGACCAATCCTAGCCATATTGGGCCCATAATGGCTGAAAGGGGTCCAAAATGGCCAGGATCAGACCCAAAATGGCTGGGATTCAGCTGCTGCCAGTTGGGGAAGTGTCCCCCCACCTGGCAGTGGCCTGATTGGGGCCATTTTGGTCCCAATTCTGGTGAAACCACCCGAGTCAGGCCGAAATGGGCCCGAAATGGCTCAAAATGGCCATTTTGAGCATGTTTTGGCCTGGATTGGGCCCCAAACGGCCCAGATCGGGTCGGTACCAGGCAGGGGAGGTGTCCTCTGCCGGGCACCAACCCAATCCAGGCAGTTTTGGCCCCGATCCCAGTGGAAACAGGCCCAAAATGGCCAAAAGTCAGGTGGGCAGGGCCACCGAACATGTGACCTCTTTTGAGAACTGCCAGAACTGCGTTCCTGCACGTTTCCCCGCAAAATGAGCCCTGCTTGAACCAAACCACCTTATTGTTGACCTGTAAATTCATTTCAGGCACTGGAAGGAACTGATGGATCGAACTGGTACCCATTTTCAAATGACAACAGAAACGTTCACTCTTGAGAATATGTTTGCTATGGAACTGCACAAATATTCTGATGTTATCAATGAGATTGTGGGCTCTGCTGTGAAAGAGCTTGGTATTGAGAAGGTAAATTCAGCTACTGCTCTTAAAGCACTGACAGCAAGAACTAGAATAATTAATTAGAATAGCCCATAGGGATGTTGAGCCTTATTTTTGCCTTTTTGTTCTCTCATAGGGTGTGAAGGAAATAGTAGAAACCTGGGAGAATATGAAATTTACAGTGCAAAGGTACTTCAAAGGCACTCAAGAACGAGGCTTCATTTTGGGATCGGTTGATGACATCGTTCAGATCTTGGATGACAATGCAGTTAATCTCCAAAGTATTTCTGGCAGCAGATTTGTAGGACCATTTTTGGCAACTGTTCACAACTGGGAAAAAACCCTCTCCTTGATTGGTGAAGTGATTGAGGTACAGAAGTGACAGGTCCATTTAACTGGTCATTTTGTACCCTGTTTTAGTTTAGATTACCTGCTCTTTTCCTTTCTTAATTATGTTTGACTTCCTTAGATCTGGATGATAGTTCAACGGAAGTGGATGTATCTGGAAAGCATCTTTATTGGAGGAGACATAAGATCTCAACTGCCTGATGAAGCTAAAAAATTTGACAACATCGACAGGATATTTAAAAGGGCAAGTAGCTAGCCTGAGTTTTAACGAGGGTTTTGAAGCACAAAGTGTTGATTGCACACACTTCTTTATTTACCCTATTTGTATGCCACTTTCAGTATTTCAGTCTACAAAATGGCTTACATCATAAAAACATGGGTTGTTCAATGAAATAAAAACCCCAGTGAAACTACAAAGCGAGTAAAACAGCTGGGTTCTCAAAAAGCCTTGTATAAGAGAAATTTTTTTTCTGCGTTTGAAAGACTGCAAATGATGTAGCAGCCTGGTAGGAAGGCAATCCATGATATTGGGGCAACTATCAAAAAACGCCCTGCCACCAGTGTGGCATCCTCTAAAGGTGGTACTTCAGCAGGTTCATGTTGGCAGATCCTAAAACATGCATGATTTAGAATGCACCATCCTGCAGTTAGCAGGATAATTCACAATCAGTACTTGCTTCATTCTGTTTCCTTTATACCTGCAGATAATGGGTGAAACTGTCAAAGAACCTCTGATAAAGAAGTGCTGCGAAGCTCCAAATCGTCTTGCAGACCTCCAGAATATAAGCGATGGCCTGGAGAAATGCCAGAAAAGCTTGAATGACTATCTGGATTCGAAGAGAAATGCTTTCCCCAGATTCTTCTTCATATCAGATGATGAACTGCTCAGCATTCTTGGCAGCAGTGACCCACTATGCGTGCAGGAACACATGATAAAGGTGGACAATGGATCCTTCTGTAAACAAATTTAGGATGTTCTGTTTTTTGCTTTTCTGTGTCACTGGATAGTCTCTGCAACTGGGTTATTTGCCTTACTTTGAGACACAGCACAGCTGGTGCCTTCTGATATCCAAGGGAGCCAGCAAATTACTGGCCAGCTTTAGATCTTCAGAAGGGCTGTGGGTCAGTAGCAGAGCATTGGTTTTGAGCGCAGAAGGTCACAGGTTCAATTCCTGGCATCTCCAGTTAAAAGCATCAGGTGATGTGAAAGCCCTCTACCTGAGACCTCAGACAGTCACTACCAGTCACAGTAAATAAAAATGACCTTAATAGAGCAATAAGTCTAAGACTGAGTAAGACTAAGGCAGCTTCCTATGTTAATTTGTCCTCCTTTAAGCAAAGAATCAGATGGATGTACATTTAAGTGAGTTTTAATTAATTATATATTTTGCCCAAGTCTAGGACTAGACCAAAGTTTGTGCAAGAAATGGTGACATAAATGAGAATCTAATTCCTGTTAGCGTTGCTCTGGGCGCTTGTGTTTGGCTTGTGCCTGTCTCGTTTGCAGACTAGGGAATTTCACTTTCTCCACTGGTGCAGTGAGACCTACCCACTCACTCACTGTGCAGGCAGGGCTGTGCTAAATTTAGCATAAATGTAGGGGGAGGGCCTGTGGCTCAGCGGAGGAGCATCTGCTTGGTAGAAGGTTGCAGGTTCAATGGCTGGCATGTTCAGGTAAGGATCAGGTAGTATGTAATGAGAAATACCTCTGCCTGAGACCCTGGACAACCACTGCCAGTCTGAGTAGACCATACTGACTTGGATGGACCAAGAGTCAGATTCAGTATTAAGGCAGCTTCATGTGTGACCATGTGCAGTAGATGCTTTCCATTTCTGGTGGGAAGCAAGTGCCCGGACTGTGTCTTGCCTGCTGTGCAGAAACAGCATGCCTTATAAGCCGTGCTCCTCTTGAATTTCAAAACTGGTGATCTAAGAGTCCCCAATGGCTAAGATCATGCTTAAGTGTTCTCACTTCCCAACATGTCTCAGATGTATGACAACATTGCTGCCCTGAGGTTTTATGAAGATGACAATGGTACAAAGATTGCCTCAGCCATGATTTCTGCGGAACGTGAAGTGATGGAGTTCCGCAAGGTTATACCAGCTGAAGGCCGAGTGGAGAACTGGATGACTGCTGTGCTTGTTGAAATGAGGAGGACCAACAGACTTATAACAAAAGAAGCCATCTTTCGATACTGCGAGGACAGAAGCAGGTGAGGTAGTCAAATGCAGAATGTCAGGTGGGCAATGTGTTGGACCAAGCATTGCTTAAAGAAACATTTTCTTGCCACCTCTTTGTGCTAGTTCGCCACCTGTCTGCATTTGTGAGTGGAGTCAGCTTGGGACATTTGGTCTGGGTTGTTGTACAATGTCATATCATAAATGTCTCATTCCACACCCTTCCCTTTTTTAGTTTAGTGCTATTTTACTAAACGAGGAGCAAACAAATATCTTCTGCAGATGCCTCCTCCTGTTTAATTTGTTACTTTCTGTGGCTCATTTGTTCTCTGCAAGGTCTCAGCAAACATGAGTGCTCCCTTTTTCTGAATATATCCTGTGTATAAACTAATATAGACACAACGTTAATAGTTTGCAAGCTTTTCAGTATTGACTCACTTGACAACTCTGTGAGACAAACCATTTTTCCCTGGTCCGTAGGTTTGGTAACTTGGCAAAAACAACCCAGTTAATCTGTAACTAAACTGGGATTTCAACCCAAATTTAACAGCAGCCCTCTCCCTTCGAAGCACCCCAGTCTTGAGAAAGCAGACAGGTCCTTCTGCTGCCTTCCACATATGTCGGACCTACTAGGCAGTCCTACACCAATATAGCTCCAGATATTAGAATACAGCAACTGTCGTTCATATCAAAGTCTTCAAACATGAGATGTCCTACCACTTTTAGTTCTCCCTCAATGAGACACTACTTTTTCCGTAGAGTTGACTGGATGCTGATGTACCAAGGCATGATGGTGCTGGCTGCCAATCAGGTGTGGTGGACTTGGGAAGTGGAGGACGTCTTTCGGAAAGTGAAGAGGGGAGAAAAACAGGCCATGAAAAATTATGCCAAGAAAATGCACCAACAGATTGACGAACTAGTAACTCGAATCACCAAGCCACTAAGCAAGAATGACAGGAGAAAATACAACACTGTTCTCATCATCGACGTCCACGCGAGAGATATAGTTGACACATTTGTAAGAGACAGGTAAGTGCATTAAAAATTAAGAATCAAACGTGCTGTATAGCTGAGAGTCAGTGACACTGTTGTAGAATCTGGTGGGATGCACAGGTGATTGGGGCTCAGATAAGGTCCAGTCGGTACTGATGGTCCTACATTCCTTGCCTCTCTTCTGTTTGCCTTTACCTCGGTGTTCTCTGCTTGTGCTGTCTCCCTTGATAACAGTGGTAGCCTGCTCTGTTGGCATGAGCTTCATCGAAGTCTGCAGACTTTGCGTGTGGACTCGACACCAGAGCAAGTAGCCTGTTCCTGGGAGCCTCTGCAACCTTCTTTCTCTTTTTTTAGCATCATGGATGCCCGTGAATTTGAATGGGAAAGCCAACTGCGTTTTTATTGGGACCGAGAGCCCGACGAACTCAACGTGCGCCAATGCACTGGCACCTTTTCTTACGGCTACGAGTACATGGGCTTGAATGGGCGGCTAGTTATCACACCACTCACAGATCGTATCTATCTAACACTCACACAGGTAAACTGTGAAAAGAGCTTTTACATTAATGAAGTGTCCTTGAATAAGCAAGCAGAGTGAGAGTTTGGAAGGCCTGAAGCAAAGCCCTTTCTCCTGCTTCCATCAGTGAGTGCCTTAGCACCAAACTCAGAATCTGGTCATGCCATAATATATAGGTTTTATATGCTGTTTTATGTAGCCTTTATACTTAAACTTGAATTTTACTTGTTTTTGCTTGTATCTCTCACAATCTGAAATCTAAAAAAAAAATTATTCTTGCATTTAAACCTTCACACTGTTTGCAGTATTTAAGTATTAATTAATTAAATATTAATCTGTGTGCTGTTTTTCTGGAACTGTTTTTTATTCCTTTCTAGTGAGTGGCCCTGGGTATTCTTTGAAGCAGGAGGGTGTAAGACAGAAATCGCGGAATAAATGTAGCATTTTTTCTCCTAAACCAGTGGCATGAGCGAAGGGATACACTTCTGGTAGCAACAAAGGGAGCTGCACTGTTGTGCTACTCATTCTAAGCAGAACCGGTATCAAAAATCCAAGCTTAAGTCTGGCATTGTTAAGGCTGATGACAGATAACGGCGCTTTCATAGAACCCAAAGCAGTCTGAAAAAGGGGATGGCAACTCCTGATGTGTTCACACATCCCACCTTCACTTTTTGGCAGGTTTCAAAAGCTGCCAAGCCAGTTTGATCAGAGGTAACATAGGGATAAAAAAAGTGTCATAAGAAGACAAACCTTCCTCGAACCAGTTTCAGATCTCCTAAAAGTTTGCCTCTCTCCAGCCTTAGTTACTGGAGAATCAGCAGAGCAGATCCTTCTTTTCTGAACATCATTTCTGAATTATTTTCCTCCAAAGGCTTTGTCCATGTACTTGGGCGGAGCTCCTGCAGGCCCAGCAGGAACAGGGAAGACAGAGACAACCAAAGATCTTGCCAAAGCCCTGGGCTTACTCTGTGTCGTCACCAACTGTGGAGAAGGCATGGATTTCAAGGTAAGCATGTCAGCTCTGACTTTTCTCCTGCTCCCAAAAGCCCAACTCTAGCTATCTGGACATTCACCAGACACAGTGTAGTTTTGATCATTCTGGGACTGTTGACTACTTCCATAAAAGTAGCATAAGAACAATATGGCACCAATATTCAGAAATGACCCCTGTGCAATGTTTTGAATTCTCCTTTGTCTTTTAGGCAGTGGGTAAAATTTTCTCTGGCCTTGCCCAGTGTGGTGCTTGGGGTTGCTTTGATGAATTTAATCGGATCGATGCCTCCGTGCTTTCAGTCATTTCCTCGCAGATCCAGACCATTCGGAATGCTTTGATGAACCAACTGAAAACATTTCAGGTATGCAAGCACAAAGGTGGTTTTGCTTATGAAGAGTTAGTTGTGGGCTATGTTTACACATGGATGTGTAGATGTGCATCAGGGGGGTCCTGCGGTAGGCCTGTTCTTTGTGGCATGCGTCTGTGTGACATTGACTTGTTTCAGTTTGAAGGGCAAGAAATTTCTCTGGATTCGCGAATGGGCATTTTTATCACAATGAACCCTGGCTATGCTGGCCGTACTGAGCTCCCTGAATCGGTAAAGGCTCTGTTCAGACCTGTGGTTGTGATTGTGCCCGATCTCCAGCAAATCTGTGAAATCATGCTGTTTTCTGAGGGGTTTCTTATGGCAAAGGTAGGCATCCCAAAGGGCTTATTTGCACATGCATATACATCTCTTAACTATTCTGTACTTGATGGCTGGCAGGTGAAATTTGTAAGCTAATTACATTGGAAAATACTTTGCTCAAGGTGATGTAAAATTCAATGGAAGTGCTGAGATGAGTTTAAAAGTTTTCTAAAGTGTTGGGACTTGCTTTGTACACTCACCACTGCTCATACCGCATGGATTTCAAAGTGTTTTGTTCATACATGCAAGTCATCTTGCGGCACTATCCTTGTCATACACACGTGTAAATTAACACAGATCATCTTCAAGAACCACTGTGGAAATGTTTCCTTCTGTGCTTCATTTTGTCCACCAGACCCTGGCCAAAAAGATGACAGTGCTGTACAAATTAGCAAGAGAGCAGCTTTCCAAACAGCACCACTATGATTTTGGGCTTCGGGCTTTGAAATCAGTTCTGGTGATGGCTGGAGAGTTGAAGAGAGGGTCACCAGATCTCAATGAGGTAAGCCTATTCTACTCCGTTATCCTGGAATATCAAAAAACCGTGAGGCTGGGGACCCATTCCCACTGATGTGATCCAGAATCAGCCCAGATCCCGTAGTGGATTTGGTGCGCATGGCAGCTAGCCACACAGTCAGCAGGTTACTCCGCTATAGAATGGCATCACTGGTGTTTAGCCCACAGCAAAGTGCCTTGTATAACATTGCAATGTAATTATGGTGTGAGGCATGAGATGATGTTATCTCGTGTCCAAAGCAGACATAAGCTGGAAGATCTGTGATCAGGATCCTTCCATGTTGGCTGTTTTTTTTTTAATCTTCAGAGCCCCCGTATTGAGCTGCTAATTTCATCAGGGAAGCAGCACTGGAGAAGACAGTGCTTTTTAAAAAACATTTCATTGTCCATTTTTTTTTTACACAGAGAAAGGAGTCAGGAGGATGCCGCAAGTTTCTCGGTGAACTCCAGATAGGTTTGGATTGCACTGAGCAACCTGAGCAGCTGCTGAACAAGTTTGCAGCTCCCTTTTGGTTAGAAGCTGATTCACAGCCAAATGGGGGATCAGCCAGGAGTTTTTTGATCCACCCCCGCCCCTCAGCAAAACAGACACTCAGTGGAGCTGCAAAAGAAACAGGAGACAGAGTTTGTTTCTCTTCCTTCCCCTCCAAACTGGCCAGGAAGAGAGGCAATGCTTCTGACCTCCTAATTACAAAAGGGGCTGGAGTCAGAGATGCTTTCTGCCCTTTGCTTTGCATCTCAAGCTTACGTCGGCGAGAAGGGAATGAAAATCCTATGGCTTCTGCTGAGAGGCAGCAAAGTTTCCTGGATGGGAAATCAGAATACTTTGTCATTCGCTTCTGATTGACTGAATAGTTCTTGCCATGTTTGTAATCCTCTTTGAGTCCTGGTGAGAAAGGCGCACAATAAATGAATGTAACAACAACAACTTCCAGTTGATTAGCTGGGAGCTAGCTCTTGATTCCTCCCTTAGAAAAGTTTTCTTTAGGAGGAGACCAGAAGCCGACTCCCAGTCAATCCTTAACCGGCTTCTGAGGATCGCAAATAGCTTTTCCCTGCAAATACGCTTGAACAGGTTGTGAGCAGCTGAATCACCTGCCTAATTGGCTGCCTGATCAACACTGACGAATGGGGGAAGTGAGCCAAATTGGCAGGTGTTAAGCATTCTTAGAAATAAGTACAAAATGAACAGTAATTCAGAAATCACAACCGTCACAACAGACTTGCTCAGGGGTGTTCAAGTAACCAGTTTGTTTTGTTTTACAATAAGATACAGTAAGCTAACAAAAACATATTGACTACTGATAAAATTTTAAGTGTAATTTTGACATTTTCTCTCATTGTGAAAAAATCTTATATAGAATGAAAGGGTCACGTATTTTTTCATATGATTTTTTTAAACAGAAGATGTATTGGGCTTTTTCTAAGCAGCTACTGAGAACTTTGCTGTAACAACAATAACAAAATCAATTCCACTTTTAGGGTAGGAAGATTCTCCATATCAGACTTCATTAACAAAACCATTAAGGGGTCTGAAAAAACCTTAAACTGTTTGTTTAATTATGGAGAAAGCAGTATGTAACCCTTTCCTCTGTATTTTTTCCTGATCATAATCACCCCAGTACCCATCTTTTTCCCCTGAGGAGCTAATAGTTGGGGGTGTGTTGATTTAGATCAATTAAAGAGCAAAAGAGAAAGGGGTAAAAAAATCCTCCTCTGCCTGTTCCCTAGTCAAACATGGTTGCTTTGGAATGAAAAAAAACAAGAAAACCTGATCATGGATTTTCCATGTCACGTGGAAAAGTAGCCTGGAGCAATTCAAGAGTCACTCAACCGTGATCCATTGCTTGCTATCCTTTGCCATAGGAGGAAGCCTGTCCCAGTTGACAGTCCTGCCTGCTCCAAGAGTAGAATAGAGGTGCTTTATATAATGTTCTAAGTAATTTCTATAAATGTGAATCTCTTCTTTTTACCCCTGACAGTCTCAAAGAAGTAGATCTTTGTCCTTGGAAGTTTGACGGTAGAGCTGTAAAATATAACTGATGTGCAATAT
The DNA here is from genome assembly GCF_028583425.1 of Eublepharis macularius. Taxonomy (NCBI): domain Eukaryota; kingdom Metazoa; phylum Chordata; class Lepidosauria; order Squamata; family Eublepharidae; genus Eublepharis; species Eublepharis macularius. The sequence continues at coordinate 68,453,219 of NC_072802.1, read as the reverse complement.
AAGGCTCAACCAGTGGGGTATTTCCTAGAATCATAGGGTTGGAAGGGACCTCTGGGTCATCTAGTCGAAACCCCTGCACAATGCAGGAAATTCACAACTCTCTCTCTCCCCCGCACACACCCAGTGACCTGTACTCCATGCCCAGAAGATGGCAAAACACCATCAGGATCCCTAGCCAAATTAGCCTGGGGAGAATTGCTTCCTGACCGCAAGGTGGCAATTGGCCTTACCCTGGGAATGTAAGAAAGGCCATGAGAACTAAGCAGAGCCATGAAGAAGAAGGGCCATGAGAACTAAGCCCTTCCTACCTGCCCTCTCATGATCTTCCTAGGTTCACAGAATAAGCAATGCTGTCAAATGGCCATCTAGCCTCTGCTTAAAAACCTCCAAAGAAGGAGAGCCCACCACCTCCCAAGGAAGCCTGTTCTACTGAGGGACCGTTCTAACTGTCAGGAAGTTCTTCCTAATGTTTAGCCAAAAAGTCTTTTGATTTAATTTCACCCCATTGGTTCTAGTCCAACCTTTGGAGCAGTGGAAAACAACTCCGCACATCCTCTATATGACAGCCCTTCAAGTACCTGAAGATGGTTTTCATATCACCTCTCAGTTGCCTCCTCTCCAGGCTAAACATATGAGCTCCTTTAACCTTTCCTGATAAGATTTTGTCTCCAGACCCCTCATCATCTTTATTTCCCTCCTCTGGACACATTCCAGCTTATCTATATCCTTTTTAAATTGTGATGCCCAAAACTGAACACAATACTCTAGGTAAGGTCTCCCGAAAGTATATTTTTTCATGAAAAAAAATATTAACTCATGTTTGTTTGTTTGAAAAACTAGGATGTGGTCCTGATGAGAGCCCTGAGAGACATGAACCTCCCTAAATTTGTTTTTGAAGATGTCCCTCTTTTCCTTGGTTTGATTTCTGACCTGTTTCCTGGACTAGATTGCCCTCGTGTACGTTACCCTAAATTTAATGATGCTGTTGAGCAGGTGCTGGCTGAAGGAGGCTACATTGTTCTGCCAATCCAGGTACCTAAAAAGGAAGAAAGTATCCTGCACAAACAGCCAGAGCTTCTTGGGACGAGGTAGAATTGCATCTTAAAAGTCAGGCTGTAGTTCAGTAATTCATTCTATACAACTCACAGACAGCAAGCCTCAAGTGAGCATCACATTAGATGACATTCTTACAGTAGGGATCCTGTTTCACTTGGGTTTGTTCTTTTGTTTCCCTCAGTATGGGGCTTGGCTCAAATATCTGAGTTGCGACTGTCTCTCACCAACCACACTGCATGCAACTTTTCTATACCTTCGACTTCCTTGTTTGTGCCCTGGTTTATACTACACCTAGTTTGCTGTTGGGAGCGCTTGAGCTTGAAATTGCAACCTCAGAGCTTGAGGACTAGTGAGTTACTTGGGACATTGTGTTCTCAAAACCCAGAACCCTTTTCAGGCACAGAAAGGAACAGAAGTGTGCAACTGTATTCCCTGGAGTTGGCAGGCATTATGAAGTCTTTGTACTGGCCCAGCCTGCTACATATACTAAATAGAAGTCTGGCTTGGTCAACAGAGCAGTACATTCTACCTGCTGCCCTTCACAACTCCAGCAACTGGCCATGAAAATTATGAGTGGGACATTCATCCCAAGTCTGGATTATTAAGCAGTCACCAACAAGCTCTGGTTTGGACCCCAACAACTACTTTAATGCAACTTAAGAGCTAGGGTTTTCCATAGGAAAGGTACTACAGATGTGTTTACTGACATTTTCTGACACGTGGAATATTTTGCATCCCATAAATTCTATCCAAGCCCAAGTTTCTGAAACATTCAGACATTAAATGTACATTTTTTTAAGTTAATGAAGGGTCTCAGTCTTTATGCTCCACTCAGCTATCCCCTCCATCCTTCCTCAGGAGAGACAGGGCTGAGGTATCTGGGCTTTGGGGGGATGCACACACACAGCAGTGCAGTGGCAGCTATGGAAGTAAGAATTGGCTCTTGCTTACCACCCACGCTGCCCTCTAGGCCCGTGATCTTTTCAGACCTCAGCGCATGCTGAAAAAATGTGTCGTTTTCCTGTAGCTAGAAAATCAGCAGGGCCACCTCTGGTCTTAAATTCCATGAAGTGGAGCTTTGATTCCTGGTGGGGAAATTTGCTGCCAGTAAGTTTAGCAAATGGACGTCAACATGTATATTTTCATGGCAGGTGGATAAAGTTGTCCAAATGTATGAAACTATGTTGACACGTCACACCACCATGGTGGTAGGACCAACTGGAGGAGGAAAGTCTGTGGTCATCAATACTCTATGCCATGCGCAGACGAAGTGAGTAAAGAATACGAATGTAGGTCATAAATACTTGGCATATACTGCTATTCTTTGCTATGCCAGAGTCTCTCCAAAACAACAGGGGAATGAGAAGGCACCGGTCCACTTTGGTGATCCTCCTTTTTAACTGATTCAGCATGAGAACCAGCACAGTGTAGCATGTTAGAGCGTTGAACTAGAATCTGGGAGATCTAGATTCAAACTCCCGCTCCATCAGTGGGTGATCTTGGGCCAGTCAACTACTCTCAGAGCCAAGCTACAAGTGACAAATTACACTTGCCTGGCAAGTGAACAGACTCACGTGTATTCCTCCCTGATCAAGTGGAGGGCAAGTGGAGGGCAAGTGAACAGGGAGGAATACACGTGAGTCTGTTCACTTGCCAGGCAAGTGTAATTTGTCACTTGTAGCTTGGCTCTCAGTCTAACAGGGTTGTAGTGAGGATAAAAAGGAGGTGAAGAGGAGGATGCTGTAAGCCATGTTGGGTTCCCAGTGGGAAGAAAAGCAAGATAAAAATGAAACAAACAACAAAACAAGTAAACGTCGTGGGTGCGCATGCAGCATATCTGGCTGTACTGCATAAATCACCTCGATGAGTTCTGTCGCAGTGCATTCTGTTACTGTTGTCCTTCCTAACTGCATCTCTGATGTTCAATTAGACTTGGATTACTGACCAAGCTTTACACACTGAACCCCAAAGCCATGAGTGTCATTGAACTGTACGGTATCTTGGACCCTACCACAAGAGATTGGACAGATGGCGTTCTATCCAACATTTTCAGAGAAATTAACAAACCTACTGACAAAAAAGAGAGGAGGTAATTAAATAAGGCGCAGCCATTACATTCACAGATGTTTGATGGTCCCCCCCCCCATTTTATTTCATGTTTCCTACGAACATCTGATCCAGTGGATTAGGAATGCTTTGGGTAAGAGGCGGTTATGCTTATCTTTGTGCACAGGTACATTTTATTTGATGGTGATGTGGATGCTCTTTGGGTGGAAAATATGAATTCGGTGATGGATGATAACAAGCTGCTGACTTTGGCAAATGGAGAGCGAATCAGACTTCAGACTCACTGTGCCCTTTTATTTGAGGTAAGGAAATCCTGTGGCCAGTGTTGGAGCAATACCAGAAAATGTACTAGTCCAGAGGGACCTCCCTCCATTTTTTGTCTTGGAGGGTGTTGTTCCACTTAGATATTTATTTTATTTGTTACCCTTACATCCTGCTGTTCTTATGAAAAGCTCAGAGCCTTATAAAGGGGCCCTGGAAGATAGTTTCAAGTGGGTAGCTGTGTTGGTCTGCAGCAGAGCAGCAAGATTTGAGTCCAGTAGTACCTTAAAAGACCAACACGATTTTTCAGGGTATAACCTTTCATGAGTCAAAGCTCCTTTCATCAGACCCTGAAAATCCTCTTGAGCTTTAAGGTGCTACTGGACTTGAATACGGGCCCAGGTAGTCTTATGACAGAGCCTTACGTTTACGGCCAGACCTGCTTAGTTTGAACAATGCTATGCGCTTTCACGTTCATTTTCTTCAGTGGTGAAGGCTATCCTGGAGCAGGTTGCTCATCCGATGATTTCCTTTTTAGTTCATTCCAATATAGCCCAGGCAAACCAGATCTCATCAGATCTCGGAAGCCAAGCAGGGTCAGCCTTGGTTAGTAATTGAATGGGAGACCTCCAACGAAGACCAAGGTTGCAGAGGCAGGCAATGGCAAAAGCCACCTCTGTTAGTCTCGTGCCATGAAAACTCCTCCAGGGTTGCCATTAAGTCAGCTGTGACTTGACAGCACTCTCTACCACCAATAGGAAACCACCACTTTCTGGTCTTTCCTACTTGGGAGCAATAGAGAGCTCCTGGAAACCCGTCGTTAGGAGATTGTGATGTAACCCACCTGGAAGATTTGATGACCTACCTCAGGGACAAGTGCTGATATTACAGTGCCTGTCGATCCTTCAAATGCAAAGCATACCGGCAGAGGTGGGGCGGCATGTCAGCAAAGGCAGAGAGGACAGGTTGTAAGCTGCAGGGATCAGATCAATATCTGGGACGACTATTTAATAGCATAGGATTTCTTGTAAATGAGCAGATTTCCTTTTTAGGTTGGAGATTTACAGTATGCATCACCTGCAACAGTATCGCGCTGTGGGATGGTCTTTGTGGATCCAAAGAATTTGAAATATAAGCCTTACTGGCAGAAGTGGACAAGTCAAAGGAACAACAAGGTAGGGAAACAGTTGCTTATGCTGATCTTGAACATTGCCTGAAATTAGTGCAGCTGTCTGATTTTTATGTGAACTATACTGCATCGTGTGGCTTATCTCCACTAGCATTCCAACTCATGGGTTTTGGTATAAAAAGAGGTCTTAGTACTCTCTTGCGATTAATACCTCCTGCAGTACTCAGCAGAAATGGTATGCTTTTGTAGGGAACTGAGCTTGGGTAAACTGGCCTGTTCTCCAAGATACTCACAGTTAATTTATTCTGCGCCCTGTTCTGAATTTGGAAGGTCACAAGGCACCTACCACTCATGCAATGACTTCCCCTGCCCTTGCCAGCAGCAGCCAGTGATGTAAGGCTACGGAAGGAAAACTCTAAGTGTGATAATACTGGAAGATGTGGTGATACTGGTTTTGGTGGCATCTCAGAGGTTTTTAGTGATGTCTAGATCAGCCCTCATTTCTGACTGTTATTTTGTTCCTACTTCACTGTTGCAACTTATTCAATGTGTACACCTGGCTAATTTCTTTTGCTAACTTCTTTCTAAAGGGGTTGTTTCTCAGCTTGCTCAAGGCTGGTTTCTTGGCATTGCCTGAGAGATATCCCATTATTAGGATGTGTGTACGTTACACAGCTACCTGTGTATGTATTTCTCATCTATTAAGTGAATCAATATAAGCCATTTATTCCAAGAACTGGAGAGGACAGGGAGGGATAAATCAAAACAGTACTTTGGGATTAATTCTGTCGTGTTTTTCAGCAAGAACAGCTTCTGTTAGATCGGCTGTTTGAAAAATATGTACCCTACCTGATTGACATGATCGTAGAAGGAATTGTTGATGGCCGTCAAGGGAAGAAAATGAAGACCATTGTTCCACAGACAGACTTAAATATGGTAATAGAACCTGATTTCGCAGATTAGCAAAACATTTATGGCAAGATCTTTGGTCTGTTTAGTAAGGACTTTTTTTAAAAAAAAAAAAGCTTAAGAATTTCTACAAGTGAAATAGGCTTTGGGGATATTTATATAGAGGTCGGATTTGAGAGGTGATTCGAAGACATGGCTCAGTAGAGAAAATTTTACAGGAAAAGTTGGAATTTGAGCAGCAAGCGGAACCGGCCAAGTTACCCTGGGGAGTGTGCCTCAGCTTGTGGTGGTGTATGTGGTTCTCCCTTCCGCCACTTTGTCTTCACAACAACCCTGTGAGTTAGGCTGGGCTCTGGTCTTAGGGGGCCACAAAGGAGCCTTTCCTCACAAAATTTCTCCATTTGCTTGAGACTTGAAAGAAGGTTCTTCCTGGGTGATGAAATGCAGTGTCCCTATGGAAACTTGGTTTCTCACCCTCTCCGCCACAATACACTCACAGTATATTGGCATTGGGAGAGGGGAATGCACTTTCCTGCACAGGAGAAGAATTCAGGGAATAAGTCTGGTGACAGTGAAACAGCTTGCAGGCTCTTTTTCATCACCCTTCTTTAGACCCATCAAAGTATTCAGTGCTGCTCTCAGCCAGATACTTATTTTACCAACTAACAGACTTCATAGCACCGTGTCTGGAAAATAGTATATTTGCACTAGTGGGGTTATAATTGCTCTGTGATTTCAAACAACAGGTGACACAGTTAAGTATGATGCTGGAAGCCCTCCTAGAGCAAGAAAATGACGACCCTGATGTGCTTGAGTGCTACTTCTTGGAAGCTTTATATTCCTCCTTAGGAGCCTGCCTCCTTGAAGCAGGAAGATCAAAATTTGATGATTTTGTGAAACGTCTCTCCTCTATGTCGACCATGAATGACGAGACAACTCTAGCTAGACCAGGAGAGCTGCCAGGTGGGGTATTGCCAACGCTGTCCGGCAAAGTTTATTTTTGGAGGGGACCCTTGAGTTTCACCCACAGAAGCACTCCATGATGGTCTAGCAGACCCTACTGCATTGAGCAGTCTCCTTCAGTCAAATTCTGTCCCCTCCTGGAAACAGGAGTGTGAGATGCAGTTTGATTGGCGCTTCTTTGGGAAGGAAGTAGATCCTCCTCAATCCCAAAGCATTCAGTCACTAACAAGGAAGGGAGCTTCTCAGCAGTTCTCAAATTAGTCTCAAGATGACATGTCTACATAAAAGATGCTCTCAGAGCATCATCAGGGACTAAATCCAATGTCTATATGGATTTTGCCCCATGATTCAAATAATACGCAAAACGCTTTGCTTCTGGCCATCCTGTGTTCAATATTGGTGAACTCATCTCTCCTGTGGCTGATCTTCCACCCTTAATTTATTTCTCATTTATCTTTCAGGACAGCTTCCAACTTTGTATGACTTTCATTTTGAAGGAAAGATAAAGAAATGGGTGCCTTGGAGCAAACTGGTCCCTGAATATGTTCATTCACCTGAAGTGAAATTTGTTGATATCCTGGGTAAGCGTGAATTAAACTGGCATAATTTGGGTGGGGTAATCAATTAAAGCTTGTAAGCCTACATGTCTTTCCAAATCAGTATGTCAGGAAACCTTGCTGCATGGTTTTACCAGCCAAAAACCAGGTAATGGACAGGTGACTTCTGGGTCAAAGGGTGACCAGGGCAAAATAACAGCTGCTGTTAAGACTGAGGTCCCATTTCTGTATCCTTCACTTTCACATTTTGCATCCCTGCAAATACCTCAGCATTAAGTAATATGTATTCACTCTTTCTGTTGCATTGCAAATTAATATTTTGTCCCCTTTTAGTTCCTACAGTGGATACAATCCGCACAAACTGGCTGTTGGGACAGATGGTCAAAATCAAACACCCTGTTGTTCTGGTTGGAGAATCGGGTACTTCAAAAACAGCAACAACACAAAACTTCCTCAGAAACCTAAACGCAGACACAAATGTAAGGCTCCAGATTTTGGACATAGGCAAGCTATATGCAAGCTTTTACTCAGAACATTGATCCACCTTACCCTGAAAATCTTGTTGGTTTTTAAGGTACTACTGGACTCAAATCTTGCTGTTCAACTGCAGACAAACATGGCTACCCACCGGAAACTCTCTGAATTCCAAATAATAGTCCTTTACACTGATCAAATTTAATCTGTTTAGAAGGGCGGAATATAAGCACACTGTTTTTGTTAAGATTTCCCAAGTGTTCACTGTTTTGTGTTTGTTTGTTTGACTTGAGCGGCTTCTACATAGGGGCACCCTTGCCGTGGCAGGAGCCACAAGTGGAGCAGAAACTACTTCTGCACATGTAATTCCCCTTCTCTGTGTCATGCCTGTGCAGAAGAACAGGGCCAGTGCAAGTTGGTCATTCTCCCGTGGCTCATCTCCACTTTCTCCCTTTCCCAACTGAACCCCCCTGCAACACTTCACCCACTTCCACTCCCATATCAGCTGCTCTGCCTGCAGCCACTCCCTGGTTTCCGCAATGAATCTGTTTAAAGAATGTTCTTCTTTAATCTGTGTAATTGGGGGGGGGGGGGGGGGAATATGGGAACTCCATAAATTGTGCCCGAGTTTGGCATGATGTTGCGTGGATGCTGCAAGGCTTTCTGGTTCACCTGGGGCGAACTCCTTGTGTGGAAGCACCCTTGCTGTTCGTGCCATTTTCAGTGAATATTCTAAATGAAGTCTGGTCTTTTGAAATAACTCCTGGTTTTCCTTCTCTCCTCAAATAGTTTTGATTTGAAAAGCTTTCTCTTGGTCATAATCTGCTGTATCTTGGTTACCCAACTTGTAAGCTGCTGCATCTGCTCCCAGGGCTGCTACAGGAAAGGCCCTGTTAAGCTACCATGTGTCAACAACTTTTCACATCCACGCTGTTGTACTGTTAGGCCTTCCTATCAAAGATCACCTTTCCTTTTCAGGTACTGCTGACTATTAACTTCTCCTCTCGCACAACTTCAATGGACATTCAAAGAAACCTGGAAGCAAATGTGGAGAAGCGGACGAAAGAAACCTATGGGCCCCCAATGGGAAAGCGCCTCCTTGTCTTTATGGATGATATGAACATGCCCAGGGTAAAGCTTCAATCAGTTTACACATTGGAGTGTATTTTTATGGTGCACAAGAGGGGATGGCTGGAAAAAGGGAATGCCACGTGCATGCCAGGAACATAGGGATATAAGAATGATTTTCTGGAACAGAGCAAGGGTTCCGCTAAGTCCACACTGTTTCTAACAGTGTCATGGGAAGCTCACAGGCATGGCATGATGCCCCATTGCTTGCCTCCAGCAGTCAGAGTTTTGTGCCTTGGCAGGGGCTAAATCCATTGATGGAGCTGTCTTCCATGATCCCAGTTGGGATCTTTAGCATTGTTTCTATGTGATGATGATGATGATGATCACTAATAGTAGAGTATACATTTATTGTTTATTGCTTTTGTGATAGTTTGGCAAGCCATCTTCAGTCCCCCTTTGTGGAGTGTGGGAGAAGGCTGATTTAAATATTCAGATAAATAAATAATACTGGGTTGGAGCTAGTGGAAAAGTTCAGAATGGGATGCTGCAGCGAGGAGACGGAATTGGTAACTTACCTTGTCCCTCCTCTGTGGATTCAAGCCACTAGCAGAAGAGAGAGAAGGACATGATTTTACCTGCTTCTCCTGTGTTGCTGCAATGCCCTGTACGGTTATGCTTTTTGTTGGCGAGTTTCTCCTGCCCTTCCAAGAGAACTTTCAGAGCAAGCAGTGGGCTGCTTTGGAAAGGGGGAGGTGGGGAAAGAACTGCTCCACCAACTCCTTGCTTGATGTTTTCTGCTGGAATCAACTATGTTATTAATAAAAGAAATCCATGGTTTGTGAGTTCATCGTTGGCAATTCAGTCTAGGGAATCTGCATGTTTACTTCCTTGTTGTCCAAAGGTTGACGAATATGGCACCCAGCAGCCTATTGCATTGTTGAAGCTTCTCTTAGAGAAAGGCGCTCTCTACGACCGGGGCAAGGAGATGACCTGCAAATACCTTCGTGACCTTGGCTTCATGGCTGCCATGGGCAAGGCTGGGGGAGGTCGCAATGAAGTGGACCCAAGATTTATATCGCTCTTCAGCGTTTTCAACGTTCCTTTTCCTTCTGTGGCGTCTCTGAATTTGATTTACGCCTCCATTCTAAGAGGTCATACTTCGGTAATCTGAATTATTGATCTTACTTCCAAGGTAAGGTGCCCAGTTCATATGTGGCACAGAGAGTTGGGTCAGGCACCCGTGTCCCAACTTGTGTCACAGGTAACATCTAGTTCAGTTCTTTGGTGCAATATCATTTTTCAGGCTGAGAAAGAAATGACTAGGAAGTCCATTGTGTCTCAGTTCATATGTGAGAGAAAGAGACCATTAAAAGTAGGACCACTTCTTGTTAAATTCAAAGTATTGTCCCCAATATAAATTTGTTGCTAGGCAAAAGAAATATTGATCATAACTCCAATTAATTATTCTGGCATCCATTACCAACCACTGATTAATTCTGCAAGATTAGAGGCCAGAAGCACCTTAAAGACCAACAAGATTTTTTGGGGTATAAGCTTTTGAGAGTCAAAGCTCCTTTCTTCAGGTATGGGGAGGTGTGGAGATCTCTGAGCCTTTCTATCCCACTCAGGAGGAGGGAGGGGTGTTGCCAAGAAGGGATTCAGGATGCAAAGGTACAATAGTACAAAGCAGTTTGACTAGAGCAGAAATTAGTATCTGTAGTGAGATAAGAATCCTACGTTTCTATGCAGCCCCAGGTGATGTCCATTGTTCTGAATTTGTGAATGAACTCAAGATTGTATCTGATAAAGGAAGTTGACTGTTGAAAGCTTATACCCTGAAAATCTTAATGGTCTTTAAGGTGCTACTGGCCTTGAAACTTGCTGTTCTACTCCAGATCAACATGACGGCCCAACTGAAACATTCTGCTGAGCAGTGATTCCCCCCCCCCCCCAGAAATCCTTGTAGAGAAGATGGGAGAAGTCCTTGCTTCAGAAGAAAGCTTTTAGTCATGTATAAGAGCCAACAGTGAAATGACGTGCCTCTCTGCGTATGCAGGGAAAGTGCTTCCTCCATAAAATGTGTGAATATCTTGTGCTGGCTTATTTGTGATGAAAAATGTTTTAGGCAAGCATCTTCTCATGGTAGTCTCTTGAAAGATCCTTGTTGTCTTGTTTTTGTAGTCTTTTAACGAATCAATTGCTGCAATTGCTGACAAGATAACAACCTGTACTTTGGCACTGTACGACATGATAGTCCGTGATCTCCCTCCAACTCCTTCAAAATTCCATTATATTTTCAACTTGAGGGATCTCTCCAGAGTTTACAATGGACTCGTTCAGACAATCCCAGAACGGTGAGTGTGTTTCGATGTAGCTTGTTGCTGGGCTTGCTACTATGCTCCAGTTGTTTTATCTCTTTAGAGGATACTAACTTGGAAGTTGTTCTCAGATGGATTAACGGAGGCAAATAGGTTACAAATTCTGGCCTGCATGTCCCACTTAAACTTATATGTTGCTTTTGCTGTTTTGATTCTAGTTTTGTTTTGACCTAGGTTCCAGACAGTGACACAGATGGTGAGAGTCTGGAGGAATGAATGTCTGCGGGTTTTCCATGACAGACTGGTCAATGAAGTAGACAAAAATCTGGTTAGTCCATTTCCTCTGTATTACTTACAGCATCTCCAGTAACAGATTTTTGGTACCAGGACAGCAGAAAGTTTCTGCTAGAACTGAAATTACTGGGAGAACTGGACCAGTGGTTTGACTCCATATGTGCAAGCTTTTTATGCTTTTATGTTGTGAGGGTGAAGACAGTAGATGTTTGTTTGTGTGAGTAAGCATGTTGGTGCAAGAGCTCTTGTCAAGCCTGAATGGACAGGATCAATTCTAAATATGGAACTGAAAATGGCATGAGTTTATCATTCCATTCTTTTTTATCTCAAAAGGTCCAAGGCCATATAAAGGACTTAGTTGAAGAGCATTTCAAAGATGATGTAGAGCAGGTTATGAGAGATCCTATTCTTTTTGGAGACTTTAGAATGGCCCTGAATGAAAGTGAGCCTCGTGTGTATGAAGACATCCAGGACTATGATGCAGCTAAAGCTCTCTTCCAGGTATCACAGGGAAGAGGGTTCTTTCTGTGCATAACAGGAGGCTTGAATGGACTTGGGGCCAGCCCACGTGCAAGTTTTCTTGTAACTGGGAGGACTAGAAACCTTTACTGTAGGTAATACTGATTTTTTTTTAGTTATTTGGTTTTTTGTTTTTATTGTTATGATTATTTTAAAATTTGTGGTAAATGATCTCAAGAAGAACTCTTGACAGTTAGCTCATACGCTTAATACATCTTGGGATTATAGCAGAAGCTCATATAGCCACACAGGACAGCTTCCAGGAACTTCAGCTGCTACGGTGCTGGTTATCTTTAGCCTAACCCAAAGATGAAGTTGAAAGCTCTCCCCAATCCTTTAATATCAGTAGCAGATCAGACGGTATTCACTACTTTAAGTCCATTATATTCTGAATATAGTGCAAGCCAAAAATAACCATTCTGTAGGTATTAATAAAACCATTAAGAGAACAACACACGTTTTCTTTTCACAGTCTAAAAAATGTACTTTTTACATTTCTTTTGTTTATCCTCCTCAATGCTTTTTAAAACAACGAAGGAAAGTATGCACCAAATTTGTCATCTCTCCTTGCCTTTTCTCGCAGGAGATTCTTGAAGAGTATAATGAAATGAACACCAAAATGAACCTCGTGCTGTTTGATGATGCCCTGGAGCACTTGACCCGCATTCATCGTATCATAAGAATGGACCGGGGTCACGCTTTGCTTGTAGGGGGCTCAGGAAAGCAATCCCTATCGAGATTGGCTGCTTACACAGCAGGATGTGAGGTCAGTGACTTTTTTTTAATCCAGTCATCCTTCTTTCCATCTATACATCAGATTTCCATCCAGCCTTCTTCCTAATGGTGTGTACAACTGCATTAAGAAAAGTAATTAAAAAGGAATATGAATAATGACCCACTAGAGGAATCCCTGCTTATTTCTAGCCTCAGATAATTTGCCTGAACAAAATAGTCTTGTGTTGCTCCTGGGAGATAGTCAGGCTTGGACTTTGGTAGACTCCTGAAGGAAGGGAATTCCAAGTCTAGGGAAACAAGAAAACCAGTGCACCATATTAAAATGACACAAATAATTTAATATTTTACCTTTAGATCTTTGAAATAGTTCTGAGCCGAGGATACGGAGAAAACAATTTCCGAGAAGATCTGAAGTCTTTGTATACGAAACTTGGGATTGAGAATAAGATGATGATATTCCTGTTTACAGATGCTCATGTAGCTGAAGAGGGATTTTTAGAGCTCATCAACAATATGCTAACATCCGGTAACTTAAGCAGGGATTGTGCTTCGGTTCACTACTCCTTGAACTGTAGATAATTAAAGCCCACTTTGAAGGCAACTTCTGAGGAATAGAGAGGAAATAAGGGATACGGGAAACTCTACATTTGTCCCAAGTGACGTACCAAATGATGACAAACAGCATAATATATAGTAATATGAAGTAAGATCTGTAAAGTATTTTATAAAAGGAGAAACATGAAAGAGTCTTTAGAATCCTTTCTCCCCTGTTGCTGTCCCCACTGCTGCTGCTCTTCTAGGCTAATGATGACGTCAAGGGCTCTTGGAGCTCTCCGTGGTGCTGGCTGTCAAGGTACCAGGAAAGTAGTGAAGGATACTCTGCAGCCCTCTTATTGACGATGGTGTCTCATTGGGTCTGCAGCAGTGACTGCGGCAAAAGTAATTTTAATGCTTTTTAGCATACATCGTTTGTAGTGAATTGTAGCAGGTGATAGTGTATGCTGTATACCCACCCAGCTCCTGACTGGGAAATAAGGGCTCAGCATTCCTGCACCCTTCCATGTATCTGCAGAAGAGAGCTTTGACCAAATTTGGAGTCTTCAGCATTGACAGTTCCTCTGCAGCCAGTGTTTTTTCGATCATGGGCAGTGACCCCAAAGTCTGAGCTGGAGCTGTTGATGTAGTAAGGTATGAGGACTTTGGACATGTTTGCGTCTACAATTGTGCCAGGGAGAACTGAGTATATTATCAAATACAGAATCCTAAAAGTCTCCTTTGTCATTTTTAAAATTTCTACCCCTGGCTGAAGAAGCTTTAAACACTCATGATGCTGCTGCCTCTGCTGATATTAAGGGGAAAGATGCCTTTTTGAAACCAGCCTCTGCCCTAATTATAACCAAAAGAATAAATAAAGTTGTAGCATGGAAGAAGATGGCTGTTAATTCCTCTTTTCTCATCTGCCATTGAACTCAGCTGTAGAAATGGGCACGAATAAAAATACGAATCAAATTTCGTGACAATCGGGCCAATTCGCATATCACAAAAACACATTTCGTGGGGCTGTGTTTTTCACGAAATCCACAACTTTTGTGGCCGATTCATTCAATTTGTGATTGCTTCATGATGCCAGACAGGCTGGCACCGATCAATTGTTTCCCTAAGCAACATAGGCTCAGAATGTCTGCAGACTTTTTGTTGCCATGGAAACCCCAATCCTAGCTTACATAATCTTGATAGGCAGTTTTCCCTGCCAACCTGAGAGCTGAGCAATACGGGTCTGTTTCTGTCTTTCCTGTCATATCTTCTAAAGGAGGATAGGATCTATCTCCTTATCCAGGGACTTTCATCCTAGGGTACATCCTTCACCTCCACTCTCTAGGACTGGCACACTCATCTCTTAGGGTTGATGTGGCTGCCAACTCTGCTTCTCAGCCTCTAATACATGGACATTCATTATTCACTCAATCTTCAGTGTAACCATTCTTCCAGGGCCTTGTTTGAATTTATCACCCTGTTCACTCACCCAACCCCTGTACAGGACCTACAGCTTGTCCTCAACCAACTCATAGACAAGCCTCTGACTTGTGCCTCCATTAAAGTAGCATTTATGGTGGCCATCTTTTCAACAAGGAGGACTAGTGAACTTCGTGCCTAATGATCTTACGTGTCCAGTTTCACAGAAAGTGACCCTCCACCCAGACATTCCCTTCCTCCCAAAGGTGGTATCATGTTTCTATCTCAGTCAGGATCTCATTCCCCTACTTTCTTTCCCTGCTGTTCCTCAGGGGCACAGTGGGCTTTGCATTCCTTGGACATTAGGAGGGTCCTGTCCTTTTATATGAATTGGGATGGCTGCCTTCAGTCGATATACTGGACTGTTCCTGTGCGATGCAAGCACTCAAAAGAGGCATCGTGCCTCCAAATGCAGATTCAGCTACTGGATTTCTCACACTTACCAAGTTGGCTCACGCTTTGAGTTGGCTCATAAGCCACTCAGTGTGATGTACAGAGCTCATGAAAAAGAAAAAGCAGGTTGCTTACTTGTAACTTTCAGTCATTGAGTGCTCATTTGTACATTCACTTGACAAATCCACCTTCCTTGCACCAGGTACCTTTAACTTGTTGCCTTATATTATATTTGGAAGGGACTGAGCAGGCAAGTGTCACTCCTCCTCTCCAGGCATGTGTGATTTGAAGCTGCTTCTCTGAGAGGGAGAGGTTTTCTGCTCCTAAATGCTAGTTCTAGAAACCTCCAAACTGAGGCTTTGCATAGGTGGAAGGGCTATCAGTGCAGACACATTAATGACCACTTGAAGAACAACAGTTCTGGGAGAGCAAACTGTGTTTATGAGACTTTCCAATATGTAGAATAGAAATTTAACAGTAAATTTTGGTCTCTTCCTTCTTATAACACCTCCATTGTTGTTTTAAAAAAACAGGAATGGTTCCAGCCCTTTTCCCAGATGATGAAAGAGAAAGCATTTTAGGTATGATTACAGCTGAAGCAATGAAAGCTGGAGCTGCCCCAGCCAAAGAAAGCATCTGGCAGTACTTTGTAAACAAGAGCGCCAACAACCTTCACATTGTCCTTGGGATGTCCCCAGTTGGAGATACACTGAGGACACGCTGCCGAAATTTTCCAGGTACCCACGGGTAGATCCTCTCTGCTTCTGCTTAGTGGAAACATGACTATGCAAGAAACGGTTCATTGGCTTAGTTTTTTAAAATGTAGTTTAAATTATGTTCTGAAGAATTCCAGGGTTCTTTAGAAGCTTCCACATGTTGCCTCAGTATTCACAGTTTATGCACCTATTCCAAAAACGATAGGATCTCCAAAAATATAGGAAGATCATTAGATCATCTCATTCTGTCCAAGTAGATCTTCTAAAGAGGTGGCAGTATTATATAGAATATTAGGGAAGATGGAAATTGTGACACTGAATTCGAACCTGCAGAAAAGATACATGGAGATACCTGGAACTTTGGGGGAACAATCCTAAGGAGGTCTTCTCAGAAGTCCCATGCAGTGGGACTAAGTCCCAGGAAATTGTCCTTAGTATTGCAGCCTCTATTGTTCAAATCTTTGTCAACCAGTACCAAAAAGTTATAACATTTTTTCCCATGTGGTATCTGTTACTAACCAGACTTCATCATATTGGGCATAGTAATGGACGTTAAGTTAGAAAAAATGTGGGAAATTAAGGGCCTAGGTATTCAGTTGTTGGCCTTGTACAAAGTAACAGAAATGTTGAGACATCATAATTCCACTAATGTCAAAGCATCACTGGCTACTGTATCTATTCATTCTGCTATTAGATCACCTAAACATGGACTCCATATGCAGTTGATAATAGCAATGTTTCTAAAAAGCATCCTGATGGAAACATAAAGTACTTACAATCAAACATTGAAAGGAGTGTGAGATCCTTTCACTAAGATAAAGTGGCACCAGAAGTGAAAGTATTGAACAACTACACCTAGTCCACCAGTGTCATGCTCAGATGGCTGCCTTTTGTGGAAAACCTTGAAAATTTGATTGAGAAAGCTTATAAAAGAACAAGAAGACTCAGCTCTGTTCTTATTGTAATGTTTGTATATGTATGCTGCTGAAATCCTTTACTAACAACAGCTTCTGCTTCCATAGAGTGGTTAGGCTGCAAATCAGTGCTCTACTGGTTTGAATCCCACTACGGCCATGAGTTTGGTAGGTAGCCTTGGGGAAGCCACTCCTCTTAGCCCCAGCTTCAGCTGTATTGTGAGGATAATAACAACACTAACATTGTTCACTGCTTTGAGTGGGGCACTCATCTGTCTAGAACAGTATATATGCTCAGTTATTAGTATTATTATACGACCCATAGTCGTCGTTCCTTTTAGGTTTTTAAATAAGGTATTGTGCTATATTTTATACCAGCTATACAAACAAACTGTCATACGATCTTTACATACCATTTGTTAATTGAGATCTTTCATTGTGCCTGTTGATTGCTTTAATGCAACAGGGAACTTCTGTTATTAATGTTGTGTATAAAAGAAAAATGAAGCCTAAATGAATGAGGAGGGATAGTTATAGCGGACAAATTTCCCTGCAGGACAGCCCATTGCTACTGATAGTCCTTTGCAATTGACTGCTGTGGGGGAGCACTAGGTCTGTTGTAGGGTGTGAGCTCTCATTTTGACTAGGGCATTAGAGAAATCTTATGGGTCTGGCCCATGCTTTTTGTGAACTGTATGCCCCAGAATTCTCTGCCGTGCACAACTTTCTGTGTCAGGCATGCTGCAGGAGTTCCTTGGAAAACGAGATAACAAGGAAAGGATTGCTGTTGTGGGTTTTCCGGGCTGTATTGCCGTGGTCTTGGCATTGTAGTTCCTGACGTTTCGCCAGCAGCTGTGGCTGGCATCTTCAGAGGTGTAGCACCAAAAGACAGAGATCTCTCAGTGTCACACCTCTGAAGATGCCAGCCACAGCTGCTGGCGAAACGTCAGGAACTACAATGCCAAGACCACGGCAATACAGCCCGGAAAACCCACAACAGCCATCGTTCTCTGGCCGTGAAAGCCTTCGACAATACAAGGAAAGGATTCCCTGAAAACTAAAACCAGCCAGTGTAGGGAGACAGAAGCTTACAAGTTACACAGAAATCCTTTGCAATGAGATGATGCCAACACATTTAGCATGCAGAATCCTGTTAGCAGTCAACATTGTACACACTGCCAACTTTTAAGTATATAGGGAACATCTGTGCAAATTTGGTGTCAGGGCAGTCAGAGGGCTGAACGTATGCCATCATAGGGTTGTGGAGAGGGAAGAGGAATGACTGGAGAAGGAGAGTTACACTAGCTGCTTCCCACCAGTGCTCAGTCACAGAGACACCCTTAACTTTTCCTTAATATTTACCTTTCAAGGTCTTGTCAACAACACTGGGATTGACTGGTTCTTGCCCTGGCCAGCTCAGGCTCTGTATGCAGTTGCTAAGTTCTTTTTAGGTAAGTAACGTTTTTGATGTTTCACGGGAGGGAGTCTGTGACATGCACAAAAATGCTGCGAGGGAGGGTATATAAGGCTTCCAGGAGAGTAGATGTCTGAGTTAGATGCCCTGTCGAACTATCATAGGCTAGCATTTCTTGATTTCTTAGAGTCAGTTTGCACATTATAGCAGGCATCTCTGCTTTAAATCAGAGCCTCTCTTTCCTTAATTTGTGCACACTGGGATTTTGATCTCTAGCCCCTGCTCAATGGCTCTTCGTACTTCTTTTCCAGGAGGAAATCCTCTGATACCACCAGAAAACATAGATGCTGTCATTGAACACACGGTCATGGCCCATGACTCTGTAGGGGACTTCAGCAAAAAATTTCTGCAGAAGCTCAGACGCTGCAATTATGTTACCCCCAAAAATTTCCTTGATTTCATTAACACATATGCCAAGCTGCTGGAAGAGAAGAATCAGTTCATTTTGGGTAACATCTGTGCTTTTATTACATTTTGCAAATCTCAGATCAGTTCAAATACTATGTAAAGACAAGAGATAATCCATTTTAGGATATAAACAAGCCTGTAAGTAAAATGTTATTTTACAGATGCTCAGAAGAGACACAGAATATGATAATTGACTATACAACTCAAAATCTGAACAACATTTCTAAGCTTGTGAAGATAGATAGGATTAAATATTTTCAGATTCTGTTCCGTGGTTGGCCTGAATTATGTCAATTGTATGCTTCGGCTGATACGAAATTTTGAGCTAGAGCCGTCCTCAAGGCCAGCCTGCTGCAGCTTGATTTGAGCGCTTATTATGGTTGTTGTGTCTATTTGGGGGGATTAGGAAATTTTATCTTTGTTTTTCTTAATAAATTTTTATCTAACTTATTTTATTGTTATTTCCTATCAGCCCCTGCGGAATTTTATGTATGATTGTAATGACCTTTGGACGTTTGTAGTTAATTACTACTTCCTCTTGTCTCCCAAAGCTCAGTGCAAACGTCTGGAGGGCGGGTTAGACAAACTCAAAGAAGCTTCAATTCAGCTGGATGAGCTCAACCTGAAGCTGGCTGAGCAAAAGATTGTGCTGGCCGAGAAATCTGCTGCGTGTGAAGCCCTGCTTGCGGAGATCGCGTCCAACACAGCCATTGGTAAGCCCTGGTCCTGCCCTGCCCTGGACTTCAGCCTTCCTGCCCCATAGAATGAGTAGGACTTTTGGGGGTCAGCACCAGAGGTGGGATAGAAGATTTCCCAAGAGCTTTGAAGTTAATGATTTTAAGCTGCTGGACCCTCTTTTCCGCTAATTCATGTCTTGTCAGTTCTTATATCCCAGGCAAATTACGAGGTTCTTTTTCACACAAGTGTGTTCTAAATCCGAAAGTTCCTCAATGTTGTTTTGACAAAGGAATATCAGATCCAAAACAGTTTCCTGCTCTTCGTAGTTATCCGAATTTACTTCTGAATTTTGCTTCTTTCGTACCAGAAATCCAGCATGTTACTGAGTTATTTTATTGTATTTCTGAACATTGTGAGCCGTTTCAAGACCCTGCAGAGTTTGTAATGTGCCATATACATGTAGTAAATGTCTCCAGTTTGTTTGGGGGAGCAACAGATTGTTACGATTAGTAATCTAGAAGTAGAGAAGGGGCTGAAATCAGTTGTGGCCTTTTCAGATTTTTACATTAACACCTTGTGCACTTCTTAGCTGAGGAGAAAAAGAAACTTGCTGAAGAAAAAGCTATAGAAATAGAAGAGCAGAACAAAATTATTGCTGTGGAGAAGAGGGATGCGGAGACTGCCCTGGCAGAGGCCATGCCTATCTTGGAAGCAGCAAAACTGGAACTGCAGAAGCTCGACAAGTCGGATGTCACCGAGATCAGGTACTAGATGGGGAGCTGTCATGGTACATGCAGGAGGTGGTTTCAGAAAGCCTTTTAATACAAGGGAATTACAAGCTGGCTGGTTGTTTCATAGCGATATTTTGATGGGGCTCCTCTTCAGGGCCCACAACCAGCTTTAATGCCAATTTTTGCTCACATCTATCTCGTCTATGTTAGTTTGCTATATTTCTTCTCTTTGTGTTGTGATGGACAGTGGAGCTATGTCACCTCTTGGGAAGAAATGCAACTGGAGTTTTCCTTTCAGGAGCCCAGGAAGGAGCACATTACTTTGAGTTTTCAGCTGTCTGTCCTTTTTTTAATTCCCCCTCTGAGTCACTTTTGGAGTCCCATACAAAACTCGTTAATACGGTAACACGAGAACAAAGAAGAAAAAGGGGGGCCTGTTCTGTGTTGGCAACATCCATTCCAGCTTTCTTCTGGGTCTGTTTAATTCTGTGGTTCTCAGAGTCAGACCTGTTCCTCCTTGAGCAATCCCAGCCAAGCCAAATGCTGTTTCTTCTAGGGAAGCTGAGACTTGGTATTTCAGGGGTTTTCAGCTGATAACATTACTAAGCAGCTCCCAAAAAAATTAGCATCTTGGATTCTGATTTGTGGGAGGAGCACAGTTCAATCAGAATAAAAGTCGAGAGCAGAAATGAAACAGAGTGATTTCAGTTCCAAGATGTTTCCTTTGATTCAATTATTGCATGATCAAGAGCTGCTGAGAATAAGTCTGGTTTTTTTGTGCCTTTCAGGTCCTTTGCCAAGCCCCCAAAGCAGGTGCAGACAGTTTGTGAGTGCATCCTCATCATGAGAGGCTACAAAGAACTCAACTGGAAGACAGCCAAAGGGATGATGTCTGAGGCTAACTTCCTGCGGTCCCTCATGGAAATTGACTTTGATGGAATTACTCAGACCCAAGTGAAATCAGTTCGAGGTAGATTGCTCGGTGGGATGACTCCTATGCTTGGAATTGAGCCTTGGGGACTGCGAGTGCAAATGCCAGGGCATCCTTTGTGAGGGAGTCAGATATTTAGGGAATGATTGCTCAGTTTTGCTGAGCCCAGCTGGGGCTGGCTCAGGTCCATACTAGATTAGATTAGAGAAGTATTGTTCCCGAGCACGTTGGGACCCAATTCACCAGGGGAGCTCAGTGCTAGAGAAACTGGGGCTTCAGCTTTCCCTCCTGTGCTGTTTTTCCAAAATGAAAGAGCCATGGGAAGTCCCTATTTGCCCCGCAGGGGTCTGGTGTAACATCTAATTTGGACTTCAGTGCTTGGATGGGAGATCTCCTGGGAATTCTATGTAAGTCACTTGGAGTTCCATAAGAGAAAAAGTGTGTGTGTGGGGTGTGTGTGTGTGGGGTGTGGGGTGTGGGGTGTGTGTGTGTAAAAGCAAAGATTAAGTATTGTTTGCAAATATACTGTCAACTCTGCCAGTCAGTGGCTCTTGAGGGTCCCAGGTAAAGAGCCTTTCTTCAGGATTTTGGTTGGAAATCCTAGAGGTTGGACCTGCAACTTCCTGTATGCAACGCAGGCGCTCCTCTGTGAGGCTATGGCCCAGATATTTATATCAATTGTTTATGAATAAAATAGAAAGTTTCAACCAATTGAAGAATGTTTTGTTGGTTAATTATCTAAAAGGCAAGGGATTAATCTCCATTTTCCAGACAGGAAAGGAGAAGTAACATATCTTAGATCTTTTTTGCATTCCTTGTGAAACATTCCCTTTTTAACAATTTAGTTTATTCTGCTGCCTCTGGTGTTTTTATTGTTTTTACTGTTGCTTCTATTACTGTTTTGATTTTAGTGTGATGTTACCGAAAGGGCAGGGTAGACATCTTTGAAATATACACTCTATCCAAAATGGGTTAAAAAAACCAGGATACCCTCTTGACTCACAGACCCACTTATATCAATTAAGTCACTCATTAATTAAAGCTGGCTTTCATCTATTAGTCAAGTGAAACTTTAATGGATGAATCTACTGATCAAGCCAATTAAAACATCCATCCCTAAAATTAAACATCAGTTTTGGTTGGTGCTGTTGTAAGAGCTTCATTTGTTTTATCTTGTCTCTCTGAAATTAACTTTTATGTTTCAAATTAGATGGTCTGTTTTAATTTCAGGCTTGCTAAAAAACTTGAATACTACTTTTGAAGAAATGGAAGTTGTCAGCAGAGCCGGCTTGGGAATGCTGAAATTTGTTGAGGCTGTAATGAGCTATTGTGACGTTGCCAAGGAAGTCAAGCCTAAGAGAGAAAAGGTACAAGCCCACCGAAACTTCCAAAACAAGTTTCTGGGAATCCCAAGTGGTATTTGGAAACAAACAGACTACCATAACGAAAAGGAAAAGCAGTGTGGGGTTTTTTTTCAGTTGCAGAAGACTTATATTGGTTTTATACCAGTTTGATTTTCATAGTTTTTCCCAAAGAATATTAAGGATTGAAATTTGGTGAGAGTATTGAGTGTTTTCCCCCCCAGATGTCTCACACGCCCATCACAGAACTATAGCTACCAAGGTCCCCTGCGCTGAGGAAATGAATATTTTGTCTGTAAACCCTGCTTTTATGGGATTGTGGAATTAAAATTTTGAAGGGTGGATTATGTGCCTATTGTACATTGTATTGTAATGTTGTACTCCTATAATGTTACAGTTTAGCTTGTGATAAAGCATCCACCTGCTGCCACCACCATTTTGTAATGGAAGTCCATATAGAAGTTTGAGGACAAAAGATTCCCGTGGCTTAGATTTATAAAATTAAGTTTATAAAATAATGCATGGGTTGGAGAAAGTGGATAGAGGGAGCTTTTTCTGACTTTACCATAATACTAGAACTAAGAGGCACCCAATAGGTGCCAAGAGGCAATAGGTAGGTACAGAGCAGACAAAAGGAAATAAGAGTAATTAAATTGTGAGATTCACTGTCAGTGGACATAGTGATTGCCACGAGCACAGATGTCTTTAAAAGGGAGTTAGACAGCTTATGGAGGAGTAAAGGAAGCCTCTCTATTCAGAGGCAGCAAATGCCTGAACCCAAGCCTAGGAGGCAACATCAGGGAAAGGCCTTTATGCCGTTTGTTGGCCCTCCAGGGCAACTGGTTGGCTACTGTGTAAAATAGGATTCCAGATTAGATGAACCGCTGGACTGATCCAACAGTGCTGATTCAGCAAGTATCCTTTTCCTGCTGTTTTAGTGGTACTGAGGCAGAGACAGGCACACAGCAGTGCCCTTGCATCACTAAGTTTACCGTGTGCACTGCCAATCACAGCTGAACCCATCCAGCCTGGTGTGCTATATTTATTTATTTATTTATTTATGCTGTTGAGAGCACAACCAAGAGACATGTCTTTCTCTAGTATTCCTAGCTACATGCTTGTTCTCACACTGCCTGCAGACCCTGTCCTGAACCCCCAAACGGTCTCTCATTTCTGGTAGCTAAGGCAGTAGGCGTGGGCGCTGGCGCCTTCCTCGAAGGCACTGGACTCCCACAGTGCAGCAGAACATGGGCCAGGCGTCCAGCAAGTTGGACAGACTTGTTGCGGGAGCGGGCTTATGGTTCCCTGTGGAAGCCAATGTTTGGGTGGGCTTTTAATGTAACTTCTACAAAGCTTCTGGGTGTTGACTGGTAATAGCATGCCAAATCTGCACTGACTTCCACTTACTTCTGTGAGCTGCTTTTTCTCTACGCAGGTGGCGAGGCTGGAACGGAATTTCTTCTTAAGTAAACGTGAGCTAGAGAAGATCCAGGCCGAGTTGCTGGCCATTCAGAATGAGCTGAAAGCGCTGGGCGATAAATACGAGGCGGCAATCAGGGAAAAGCAGCAGCTCCAGGAAGAAGCAGAGATCATGGAACGGCGACTCATCGCAGCTGACAAACTCATCTCAGGCTTGGGATCTGAAAACATCAGGCACGTGGAGTTCCGCTGGAGGGGCCGGATGCATTTCACTAGAAGGGCCAGCATTTTTCTTGAGTGGGGTTTAAATGGGCCTGGAATTTAGCTCCCCAAAAGATGTCTGTCCAGCGTGTTCTCAAACATGAGGAGGCACTGAGTGCAGCTCCAAAGGCTCAGGGTAAGGGGGGGGGGTTTGGTCAGGCACCCCCCCACATTGTTCTTTAAACTTTCCCAACTTTTATGCAGTTTTTTAAAACACTGTTTATTAGCAATATTTATGGATAATAGTAATAACAATAATAGCAATAAAACATTATAAAGAACATGAATAAAACAGTTAATTAACAATGAAGGAAGGACTAATAAAACAATAATAGTAACAAAGTAACTGGAAAAAGTGTACACAATCCGAGGCAGTTTCCCTGTTGACTCGTCTCATACCACACACACACACCCACCTTTCCCCACATACCTTTCTCCAAGCACGGGTGAGTCTTTTTTCCTCCCTGCCTTGAGAAGGTCACCTTTGTAGAATGGCTGAGTACATCTGGGTGGAAAATCAGTTGTCTGCCATCTTGCTTTCTACTGGGGAAGTCCTGTTTTCATTCATTGTTTTGCCCAGGTGGACAAACGACTTGGAGGAATTAAAAAAACGGAAGGTGAAGCTGTTGGGGGACTGCCTGCTGTGCGCTGCCTTCCTGAGCTACGAGGGCGCCTTCACGTGGGAATTCCGTGACGAGATGATCAAGGGGGTGTGGCAAGCAGACATTCAAACCCGAGACATCCCTCTCAGCCAGCCGTTCCGATTAGAAAACCTGTTGACTGATGATGTTGAAATTAGCAGGTGGGTCAAAGCATTTCCCTCTTATTTAGCCCCTGTGTGGTTTCATAGTTTACCTTATTCCCATTGACTTCAGGGGTAATACTTGGCCTCCTATCAGTTGTTTGTCCATAAGGATTTTGTGTGTTATGTGTATTGCAGAGGTGGAGGAATTATGGCTTGTGGGGCTTTTCATCTGGCCCTCAAGTAGGTTAACCATTTGTGGGGAGCATCAGCCCTTTAGAGTGCAGCATTGGTTAGTGGGCTGAGACTCCTGAAAAATGGTTAAACAGCTCACGGGCCCTGAAGAGCCACAGATTGAGACAGAGGGCCACATCTGAGCCTCTGCTCTCTCTTGAGGGCTTAGATGCCCTTCCTGTTTCCAGTGCCAGCAATCTGCCAGACCTGAAAACAGGAAGTGCCAGAGTCCAAATGAAGAGAGACCCAGATGTCTCCCTTAGGCTGAAGAATTCACCCACCCCTAATGTAACGGGGTCATTAGTCTAGTCTCTGGTCACTTCATTAGTCTAGTCTCTGGTCGCCCACGTCCCATTAAAAGTGCCCCATATCTGTGGCTCAAACACAAATAAATTTGTGCTTGGTTTTGGGTGGATAGCCTGCCTTCGGGCTCCAAAGGCCTCTAAGAAGGAAGACGAGTCCCCTGGCATCACAGAGCATTCCCTTCTCTTTTGTCGCTTATGTTCCAGGTGGGGGTCTCAAGGTCTGCCTCCCGATGAACTCTCAGTCCAAAACGGCATCCTCACTATGCGTGCCAGCCGCTTCCCTCTGTGTATCGACCCACAGCAGCAAGCACTGAATTGGATCAAGAGGAAAGAAGAAAAAAACAACCTCAGGGTGAGACTAACTGTTCAGGTTGCTCTTTTTAACAGCGTTGAGAATTATGTATGCATGTGCAATGGTCAACGGTCCAGGAAGCTGGCCACAATAAAGGTGTGAAGTGCCTTCAGGGTTAAAGGACTGGTTGCTTAAGCCCCTGAATGGGATTTTCCCAGGTAGACGTAGGGACGTCTATCCGGGTGTCTAATTTTCATCTTGTCCTTCTACAGAGCTCAAGGCCTCATAAAAGGTTCTCTCCATTTTATCCTCACAAATGACCTGTGAGGTAGAGTAGGCAGAGAGAGAGTTACTGGCCCAAAGTCACTCAGAGAGCTCCATGGCTGGGTGGGCCATTGGGCAGCAAAGCCTCCAATCTGAGCTAGGCTGGAAACTCTCAGCATTTCCTGCCTGTGGGCTGTCAGTAAGCTCTAGTGCATGTGGGAGTGAGAGTGGCAGGTGCTTGTATTATACTTCAGATGGCTGGCAGTGGCCCACCTTTGATTCTTCTTTCAAAGGCAAGTAAAGGCAGAGGTACAGTTGATGAGAGCAATCTTTATTATTAATGTTAGGAAAATTCAAGAAAATGGTGTGTGGTCTTTTGACTAAGATAGTTATTTTTAGACCACGATGGAGAACTGAGTAGATAAAGAGCTTGGTTTAGAAGTACAGATACGGTTTTCATCCCTATGTCTCATTCTCTCCACCAGATGGCTTCTTTCAATGACCCTGATTTCCTTAAGCAATTGGAAATGGCTATAAAATATGGGAACCCTTTCTTGTTCCATGATGTGGATGAATACATTGACCCTGTGATCGATAACGTGTTAGAAAAAAATATCAAGTGTGCTCAGGGCCGAATATTCATCATACTTGGGGACAAGGAGGTTGACTATGATGCCAATTTTAAGCTGTACCTGAACACCAAACTGGCTAATCCTAGATATTCTCCTGCAGTGTTTGGGAAAGCAATGGTTATTAATTACACGGGTAAGCAAATACACGGCTGGAAAATTGCCATGGGTTTTGGTGAGGGTTTGGGGGGGGGGTTTCAGTGGTTTAAAAACTGTTTTCAGTTCTGCTGCTTCGCTGCTAGACTGCACCGTGCTTTACTGAATTTTCAGGGGGAAATCATTTGGGTGCAAAAAGAACTTAGGGAAGACCTTCCCCTCAAACTTCACCTTTTTTTTCCCACTGATTAAATCTGGTTCGCTATCTCACTTAGCTGCTGTTATGGTATACTTTTTCCTAAAAAAGAGGGTTCTTAATGGCTTATTGGCTACATGATGCAGCTGATCATCATCAACCATGTGATGTTGTCACAGCTTCTTACAGCCAACCAGGTTTGTCTACATGACATGATAAAGCCAAACCAGAATGAGGGCGTAGCTTCTTGTCCTCACTTTGAGCAGGTGAACATTTTCACCCTGTTTTGAAAGCCTACTTAACTACTTCTAAAACAGGAGAGGGAAATATTTCACATAACATGCTTCCCTCCTGCTGCAGTACATCTCTAACTGTGGGTTCACCTCAGAGGTCCCATTCCCCCAGTTGGGGTGGGGGGTGCCTGTTTGTCATTCCTTTTGCCTTCTGCTGCTCACAGTGGCAGTGAGAGAATTATTTTTAAAACTCTTTAGTGTCGCATGGAGTATCAGATCATTTCCAAATAAAAAAAATGGAACTGACATAGGATAGCTCTAGGTTTCCAAGAGCTACCTATCTCAGGTCTAGATTTTTTACTGGAAGTGATGTGATGCCACAGCTGGTGTCATGGCTTCCCGTATTCCTGCCCACAGCCCTCTGGAAGAGCATAGGCTGGCAACCTTAGTTCAGCTAGGAAACAATCCTGCTAGTAGAGTTTGAAGAACGGTGAACTCATGTACTCAGATCTCCAAATTCAAAGGCTGGACCCCACAGATCTGTTCTTTGCTCCGGCTCAAGGAGTCTGCAAGAGGCTCTTCAGGTTCCTTTCACCAGGGAAAAGCACAGAACAGATCTATGGAATCGAGAAGCAGTTGATCACTGAAGTAATAGAAAAATGTTACTTGTATTTTTGAATGGTAGGTGTTATTTATCCCTGAAGTCTTTTAACTCTAAAATTGTAAAAATTTAGCCCTTTGAAGCCATGCTGCTAGACCAACCTGTTCTGGCCAATGATCAATGAGTTTTGCAGAGTTTTACAGAGGTCTGTTAGTAGCTGGTGTTTCACAGCTTCATCTCAGTCTGTAAAGCCAGAGTGGCCCCTTCCAAGAAGCAGGCATAGGGCTTGTTGAACGGCATTCAAAGCTTCTCTAATCGCAGGGAGGCGTGTTCTTTGTGAGGCTTCCATTTGCTCATGCATGGCTTGCAGTTCAGATTGAGCTGACCTATGTCCCCTCCTGCTGAAGTAAAATCCTCCCAGCTATCCTCCCTTCCTGCTCTGCAGGGGAAGATATAATTGCCATTTTATGGTTGCATGAAAGCATTTCTGGAGAACTAACCTTCTAAGGGTCCTGTTGTTAAACCGCCCCCCAGTTACTCTGAAAGGTTTAGAAGACCAGCTGCTCAGTGTTATTGTGGGGTCTGAAAGACGTGAACTAGAAGAGCAGAGAGAGCATCTCATCCAGGAAACATTTGAAAACAAGAACTTGTTGAAAGATCTGGAAGATTCCCTCCTCCGTGAACTGGCAACTTCCACTGGTAACATGCTGGACAACGTAGACCTGGTGCACACTCTGGAGGAAACAAAAGCCAAAGCTGGTGAGGTATGAGCAGTATGCCTGATCCCTGAAACCGTCCCATCATCCAGCTGCATTCCTTCCTCAGGGACCCCTGTCAATATGAGCCTTCTAAATAAGGGGTGAATTAAATTTTTACTTTTTTATGAGAAAATGAGTGCACACATTAAGGAGTAGATCTGCCATGCACACCGAGGGAAAAGGCTTCACCCTCTCACAAGACAGCTTTCCCACTGCCGCAGAGTCCATGACTAAATGGTAGAGCACTGTGTTGGTATACAGAAGAACCCGTGGCATGTCTGGTGAAAGGATCCTAGATGGCGGAGCCGCGAAGGTCCTTGGAGAGCTACTGCCGGTCAAAGCGAACGGTATTGGTCTACAAGGACCACTGCTGTAGCATGTTATGAGGCCTGTTCATTTGTGCACATAAGCCAGAGGTGTGTTACATTCTTGTATGATCTTTGGGGCAATTTCACACCTTTGGTTTTTCCTGTATGGAAATAAATATCCATGCAGGAAAACATGATTTTTTCTTTAAGTCTGACACACACTATTTATACTCTACTTTCTGTTTTTAAACAGAAAAACTCCAAGCAGCTAACAGCAGTGGGTCAGAGCAGGCCAATGGACCAGGCCTTCCTGTCTCTCCATATTCTGTAGACCACTGATAAGGTGACCACTTAGGCTCTCTGATGGAGGCTTTCTCACTGAGGGAGGAGACCTCTCTCCTACCCTTGTAGAGTGGCTGGCCATTGGCCAAAGGCAGGCGGAGTGGCACGAGCCAGGCACTGCAAGTTTTTCCCCGCCACAAGTACATGAGTAGATGTGTTGTATTTCCACTTAGCTCAGATGCGATTGTTTAGATTTCCTCATGCTGCTGTGACTGCCACAGCATCTGTAAAGTAATCCCCCTCTCCTTTGCAACCAGGTATCAGAGAAGCTCAAGCTGGCTGAAAAAACCGCAGCAGACATTGACAAACTGCGAGACGGCTACCGTCCCGCTGCCAAGAGAGGTGCCATTTTGTTCTTTGTGCTGTCTGAGATGGCCCTTGTCAATACCATGTATCAGTACTCCTTGACTGCCTTCTTGGATGTCTTTAGTCTCTCTCTTCGGAAATCCATACCTGACACCATTCTCGCCAAAAGGTTGCGAAACATCATGGACACATTGACATTCAACATATACAACTACGGCTGCACAGGTTTGTGTGACCAGAAGCTCCCTCCATAAAAATAGGGCGGATGCATCTTCTGTCTGATGTCCAAAACTGAATTAGAGGGTCCATCTGGAGGAGACAAGTGCCAAAGGTAGAGAGTCTGGGACTTACGGAGCTGTGGGCAGGAAACCAAGTCCAGAGCTTGAGAAGTAGGCGACAAAGTAACTGGTCGGTATAGACCTTATGACTGGGCAGTCGGGACTCATCTTAAGGAGGGTAAATCAATCTGACAATGGGCTGAGTTCCTTATTACTTAGGTTTTTTAAAATCTAGAAACTGAGGATATTATGGTTTCATTCACAGGTTTGTTTGAGAAACACAAGTTACTCTTCTCCTTTAACATGACAATCAAGATTGAACAGGCTGATCACAAAGTCCCTCAGGAGGAACTGGATTTCTTTTTAAAAGGTAGTTTAAAATACTATCTAGTACTCGAAACTGCTTATGGGAAGATGTTAAAAGATACTGTGTTAACTTGGACCTTTTGTCCTCTTGTATGACAGCTGGAAGGTGAACAATTCCTTCTAGATATTAATGGCAGATATTTTCTGTTCTAATTAGTGAATTTGTAAATTTTGCCTCCTTTCTAATGAACTGTGGTACTCACTCAATTTTCCATCTTGTTCCTAGGCAATCTTTCTCTGGAGAAGAGTGCCAGAAAAAAGCCATGTGCTTGGCTTTCTGATCAAGGCTGGGAAGATATAATCCGTGTCGCTGAACTGTTCCCTGAAAAATTTGGGTCTCTTCCAGATGATGTGGAGGATAATCCAAATGAGTGGAAAGATGTGAGCAAGATTCTGCATCTTGAATATTCCCTCTTGAATGTTTCTCTGGGAGGCCACTGCCTTTTCCTTGGTGCAGACATCAATGGCCTGACCAACTGTGGTGTTTCTGACTGAAATATGAAATCCGTACTATTCACAAGGAGTCGAAAGCTCCAATGAGAGATCAGGCCACTATTCCCAGAGCTTTATTCTCATTTATTTTTGAAATTATTTCCCACCAGCTAGCAGAAAGGCGTTATAGCATATAAAAACCTCTCTTCAGTTGTATACCATAATCTCTAGCATTTGGCCACTTTTATGTGGGTTTACCTGCTCAGCTTGGATGCTATTGGTAAGTGGGGTGGTGGTGTGTGTCCGTGTCCGTGTCCTTTTCTCACAGTAGTGTGGTACTTCTTTGTACCTCTTTGCAAAATTCCCAAACATGCTTTCTTCTGTGTGTTGAGAAAGATTGTGCCACAGCCAGAGTGGCACTCATGTGGGTAAGAAAGTCCTGATCTTCCCAGTCCTGCCCACCTCCGTTCAGAACCATTTCCCTGACCCGCTCCTCCAAAGCAGCCATTTCTCCTCTGTTGTCAGCTGAGATATTGTTATAACATTATAGCTAATCTGTCCATCAGATTAGCTATAATTCTCATCTTTTATGACCTTTTTAAAAGTAAGTCTCTAGCCCCTTCTGTTTCTGATATAGTGGGGATGGGGATGGCTTCCACAGGGTTGGGAAAATGTGGGCGACCTGCCATACAGAGCCCTGTTGCTGCTGCAGTGGGACATCCACAAGAGCCTGTCCCCATTTCAAAAACACTCTTCTCGCTGCTCTTAGAAGCAACATCAAGTGAGCATTTAGCACTGAGGCATGCTCTCTCACATTTCTTCCTCAGTGGTATGATCTGGATGCCTTGGAACAAACCCCGTTTCCCATGCACTATGGGAGCAGCCTCACCAACTTCCAAAAGCTGCTGCTTTTGCGTTGCTTCCGGGTTGACCGCGTCTATCGTGCTGTGACTGACTATGTCACTCTCACAATGGGAGTGAAGTAAGTGGTTCTCCTTCCATTTCTTCTTAAATATGAGGATGTTTTCTGTAGAAAATTGGAGATTTGTGACATGATTAAATATTGTCTCCCCTCCCCTCTCCCGTTGCCATCTACTCGCCAGGTATGTCCAGCCTCCAGTGATCAGCTTTGAAGCCATCTTTGAGCAGAGCACCCCGAATTCACCCATTGTTTTTATCCTGAGTCCTGGCTCTGATCCTGCTAGTGACCTTATGAAGCTAGCAGATCGGACAGGCTTTGGAGGGAATCGGCTCAAATTCCTGGCCATGGGTCAAGGGCAGGAGAAGGTAAGTTTGGACTGTACATTCAGGTTCATGGGACTACCCCCTTGGTGTGCATATCATTACTCTTCTGGGCACAGAAGCTTTACGAGGTTCTCATACTTGCTCTGGCCTGACAGTCATTGTAGAACTTCTTGTGTACTTAAGGCTGAAACAAAAAGGGTTGAAAAATGTGTTGTACTGGGAAAATGTTCAGTGCCACTTCCTTCTAAGTGGACGGTGTCACTTGCACAGGCAGTGTGGGGATTGACACAGTGGTGGTGTAGACTTGCATTGTCCCATTTTTATGCACTCACTCAGTGTGCTGCAGTAAGCTTCATACACTTTATATGTACATCAAATGAACAACTGTACTGCTGTATCCTCTCACTCACTTTTCCATGTTCCAAAATGTCAGTAGATAAATAAAGGTGGATCTCTTATTTATCCTGCGGGTGTCTGTCACCCGTTCTGTCAGGAATTCCAGCTTCCTTTGAGATGCAACTATGAGATTCCCACGTTCCTTTCTAACATCACTGCAGGTGGCCCTGCAGTTGCTGGAGAATGCAGTAGCACGGGGACAGTGGCTAATGCTACAGAACTGCCATCTTCTGGTGAAGTGGCTGATTGACTTGGAGAAGGCCCTAGAAAAGATAGTTAAGCCACACCCAGATCTCCGCTTGTGGTTGACGACGGACCCTACGAAGGGATTTCCAATTGGGATACTCCAGAAATCTCTCAAGGTACAATAACACGAGTGTAACATCTGGGACGGAGCTTTCTGAAGTTGCTTCCTGCAGGGCTTTGGCCTGGACAAGAGTCTGAGCATATCCTCATGTACCTGACATAGTCAGATAAAAAAATCTTACCAGCTGGGCTCCCACACATGTTTTTGCATGGTTTTCTGGTTCGAGGGCAAAGGAGTTTGGTGACCGAGCAGTGTAAAATATACTTATCTCTGTGCTGTTTTTTCCATATATGTAAACATTAAGCCTATGTCTCTGCTGAGCTGGGCCTCTGTGTCAGTGGAGCAGACAATTGGAAAGGAGAACCGCATCCAGCTGTTCCTTGTCGGAGGCTTTAATTCCATCCAAGCTGATGTGATTATTTTTTTGAATCACAGACTGGGGCAGCTCTGCTAATGATCTTCCAGCTTTGCTTCTCCTTCTGTAAACCTCCCTGTGAATTTAATCACATCATCGGCCAGATGGTGAAGCCACTACTCTAGAGGCTCTCATTAGGCCAGACTTTTCCTCTCCAGTGGTGTCCTGCCGACAGCTTGCTCTCAAGAAGCCCTGGCAAAGTCAGTGGAACTTCAGCAGAGAATGTACGTCGTGGAGGACTCATTCTTTGCTGAAACACTTGCCTATGAGAACTTAGTAGGTTTTCCGAAGTGTCATTGTGCTGTTTCTCTTTAACAACAGCAACAACATTGTCATTATTGCATTGTTCATTTGGATTGTGTATTGTGTATCTTACACTGTTATGATCACATGGTTGCTTTTTTGTTCAGTTTTGTACTCCTATTGACTCCTATTGTGTTATTCACTTAATGTCCTATATTGTATGATTACTTTCTCTTTCTCTGTACTCTGTAATCCACATTGAGTCTCCATGAGAAAAGCAGGCTATAAATAAGCTAAATAAATAGCTCAGTGGGAGAGCACGTGCTTTGCGTGCAGGAGGGCCCACATGCTTAAGCCTGAATTCTTCAATAGAAAGGACTTCTGCAGAAGAGCTTGAGAAGATGGCTGCCCAAGCGAGACCCTGGAGGATCTGAGTAGGCAATCTGGGCTCAGTGGACCTGCAGTGGACTGGCTCAATATCTGGCTTGTGACCCATACTTATATGGGTTGTTGTGATTCTTTTGCTAGCAGAAGTGGGTGAGGGGAAGAATTCTAAGAAAACAAAAACTGCAGCTAATTCTGAAGTGGAAGGAAAATGGCAAGGCCAAATATGCAGACAATAGCTTACTTAATGATTAGATTTTAATTTTTAATTGTTTTTGACAGAGACGGGGGCGGGGGTCAAGATTAGGGCCCAATACAAACACTAAAAGAGAAACTCATGATCTAAAAGTACCTGCAGAACTGGAGTAGCTCAAGTAACTTCAATCAGCTGCCCAGTAATACGCACAGATCGTCTTCAATTTCTCCCAGGTTGTCACAGAGCCCCCAAATGGGCTGAAGCTGAACATGAGAGCCACCTACTTCAAAATTTCTCATG
This sequence comes from Eublepharis macularius, assembly GCF_028583425.1. Taxonomy (NCBI): domain Eukaryota; kingdom Metazoa; phylum Chordata; class Lepidosauria; order Squamata; family Eublepharidae; genus Eublepharis; species Eublepharis macularius. The sequence continues at coordinate 68,419,699 of NC_072802.1, read as the reverse complement.
ACTCTCTCGACCAGTGCCCACACCCAGCCTTCAAGTCCTTGGTCTATGTCCTTGCCTTTTTCCATGCCGTAGTTCAGGAGAGGAGGAAATTTGGGAAGATTGGCTGGAATGTGCCTTACGATTTCAATGAATCTGATTTCCAGGTAGGTGGCCAAACCCTCACTTCCAGGGGCATCTTTCTTGGGAAAGGGGCAGTTCCCAGCTCTGCTTTCTTGGTTCCTTAAAAGTTTGGGTTGTGTCACTAAGGCTTTTGCTTTTACTGTCCATCACTTAAGCAGGCTACATGTCTGCAAACATGTCCTGCAAGAGGAGGTCATGGTCCTCCCCCCCCCCAATATTTAACTTCATATGCAACCTTGCCATTTGCGTGCTCGTCATATCCCTGAATGCATCCCCTAGTCTGTGATTTAAAAGTTTTTTCCCCATTTGTGTTAAGAAGGTGCTGTTAATTTCATAAGCAAATTATGCAAAGGGGAAACAGGTTGATAGTCAGGAGTAACTAACTTTCTTGACTTGCTCGCTTTAACAACTGTCTAGGTCTGCATGGAAATTCTCAATACTTATTTGACAAAAGCATTCCAGCAAAACGATGACAGAATTCCATGGGGGAGCCTCAAGTATCTCATTGGAGAGGTAAGCAAGCATTTGGTGGCCAAATAGTGAAGAAGTGCAAAAGAAGAGTCCGATATGCTGAATATTAATGGCAAGGCTGTGCGTATTCCACCTGCCAAGGAATCAAAAGCCTGCTGCTGCCTTTTAAAAGTCTTCCCCCTTTCATCCTTTCTGAAACAAAGGCTCTTATTGCAGCAGAGGAAAGCTTGACATTCTGCAACTGCCCACCAGTCCCATCATATTAATTTTTAAAATGCCATTTTGAAACACAGTAAATGTGAAGTTTTTGCCTCCCTCCCCTGCCTGACTTCTTAGCTTTCATGAGATATGGTGTTGTGTAATCAGACTTTTCCTCAGGACCATGAGGGCTAGAAACCCGTCTTGTGAAACGACGCAGTGGCACACGTGCCTTAATGTTCTCTAAAGGCTCACTTTTAACTTCATCTTCGTTCTTCTGTGCCTCCACACATGGGGACTGCGCAGGCGCAGGCCAGCCGCCGGAGAATTTTCTAGAGCTTCCAAGGCTCCGAAGGGGCCGTTTGTCGCGCGCCTCAGCGACCGTCTTCCCGCCCAAACGGTCACGTGATCCTACAGCGACCAACGGCCCCTTCCCTCAGTTCTCTTCTTGCCGCCGCTTGGAGAGAACGTGAGCTTCGTTGCTCTGTGCTTTTGTGCTTCGTGCTTACTCTAACTGATTGCTTGGCTTTTGACTTCGGACTTCGTGACCTCGACTATTCTTTGGATCTCGCTTTGGACTTTGACGTGGACTCGGTAATTTGACTCGGACTGTTTTTGACCCTTCTTTCGCGTGCCCCTGAAGATGGCCTCTACGGCTCTCTTCAAGCATTGCCTAAAATGCCACACTAAAATGGCCAAATCCGATGGCCATGATTTGTGCCTTTTTTGCTTGGGGGAGACCCACAATGTCTCGGCCTGTAGGATCTGCCAGGGTTTCACCAGCAAGGCCCGGTAGGATCGCAAGGCCCGGCTAAATTCCTCGCTGTGGCAGAAGGTCATGTCGGAGGGAACCCCGTTACGTCCGTCCAAGGCCGGCCCTAGCCCCTCTGCCGAACGGCAATCAAGAGCTGGCTCAGTGGCCTCCGCGAGGTCGGGGTCGAAACCGCTGCCCCCGAGTGCCTCGGCGTCGAGAGCGGCCTCTCCAGCGCAGGGACCGGTGCGGCCGCCCCGTAGCGCGTCATCTACCAGGTCGGATCCGAGACCGACGTCGGAACCGAGGGTCCTGGTACCGAGTCCCCGGTCGGAACCGACGACCGGTTCGATCCCGATCAAGGCGAAGAGGTCGAAGCCGAGGTCCCCTTCGAAGGCGAGGAGCGCGTCGGTTCCGAGGTCTTCTTCGGAACCAGCGAAGAAGAAGAAGAAGACCAAGCATCACCGGTCGCCGCGTCCCGCTCCTCAGGAGGAGGTCATCGTGCTGCCTCACACGCCTTCCCCTCATCTGGGCTCCCCGGAGCCAGAAGACATCTCCGTGCCGGTGCCGGATCCGATGGCCTTCGAGACGGTGCCCGCAGAATTCTCTTCGGGACCGGAGCCGAGTCCGCGCCGTCGGAGCCGACCATCGCTTCCCCTTCGGTCGCCGAGGCTGGAACCGAGCCCGTCCCCTCGTCGGAGCCGTCCGTCGCCTGCCCGTCCGTCTCCACCTCCGGTCGGTCGTGAGCGGCATGGTTCCGGGGACAGTGTCCGATCTGTCCGGTCCGCTGCGTCCCGGCATCTACAGGCTTCCTACCTCCCCTCGCCATACCGTTGCCAATGGGAGGGGGCACCTGCGGGCTTCTCCGTGTCGGAACCGAGGCCTTCGACATCGAGGTCGGCGTGGGCTCCCCCTCCGCTCCAGGTTCCGGAATCCCAGCTCGGTTCCGATGAGGAGGAGGTGGGGAGCTTTGGCGGCTACCAGTCGGAGTCCTGGTCCGAACCATCGCCGGCTGAGGAGCTAGTGCCATCGGCGGACTCGCCATTCGAGGACCTCCGCATCTACGCCGACCAGATGGCTAGGATGGCCAAGGCTCTCGAGATGGACATCTCTTCGGCAGTCCCCCAGACCAAGGACAAGCTCCTCAAACGGATTTACGGGGACAATCCGGCGTACGTTGGCTTCCCCATGCTCGAGGGTATTGAGGAGATTGTGGAGAAGGTGTGGCAGGTGCCCTGTGATCAACCTCCAACGTCCAAGCGCATCGAGCAGCTTTACAAGATCAAGCAGGGCACCTGGCCGGCGTTGGTGAAGCACCCTCCACCTTCCTCCTTGGTCACAGAGGAGTTCAACCCCCGGCGATCGGGTCACTCCTCGGTGCCTGCCGATAAGGAGGGCAAGAAGCTGGATGCCATGGGCAGGCGCCAGTACATTGTTTCTTCACTGGGTCTGAGGATTGCCAACTACCAGACCATCATGGCAGGGTACCAGCTGTACCTCTGGGAGAAGTTGGCATCCTATACACGAGACCTCCCTCCTGAGCAGAAGGCTGTGGTGTCCCTGCTGCAGACGGAGGCTGTGAGGCTGTCTAAGCAGCAGATGAACGCTGGGAGCCACGCTGCTGACACTGCTGCTAGAGGGATGGCGTCGGCGGTGGTCCTCAGGCGCCACTCCTGGTTGCGGTCTACGGCCCTGTCCCAAGAGGTGCGTTCCAGGGTGGAGAGCATGCCATTTGAAGGGGACTCGCTGTTCTCCAAATCGACCGACGAGACCCTGAAAAAGAAAAAGGAGGACAGACAGACGGCGCGGTCTTTGGGTCTGGCTCCAGCGGACAAGCCCTCCTCCAGGTCACGGTACGCTCCCCGGTCTGGCCCTTACCACTACCAGGGCAGATACCAACAGCAGCGGCCGGGCTACCATCAGTATCCTGCCTACCAGCAGCGGCCTTACCCTCCCGCACAACAGCAGAGGAGGCGTCGGCCCTTCAAGCCTCGTCAGGCACAGCAACCGGCCCAGCAGAAAGACCAGCAGGGCGCCGGGAGGCAGTACTGACGGGTCGCGCCAGCCGTATCCCCGAACTTTTCGGACAGACTTAGTCCACTCCTCTCTGAGTGGGAGTCAATAACATCTGACTCATGGGTCTTAACTATTGTTGAACTGGGATACGGGCTGGAGTTTGTTGAGCTGCCTAGATGCAGTTCACCCCTGACAGCTGTCAATAACACTATGGCCGAGCTGGATGCGGAGATCGTGTCGCTCTTGGCCAAGGGTGCTGTGGAGGAATTGCCCTATGAGGACTCTGTAAAGGGTTTCTTCTCTAGGTTCTTCCTGGTCCCTAAGAAGGATGGGGGCTTACGTCCCATTTTAGATCTGAGGGGCCTTAATGCCTTCCTCAAGGTGACCAAATTCAAAATGGTTACGTTGGCGGCTGTGATCGCCTTGCTGAAACAGGGAGATTGGTTTGCGGTTCTTGACTTAAAAGACGCATACTTTCACGTGGGCATACGGAAGGAGCACAGGAAGTACCTGAGCTTTGTTTACCGGCAAAGGGTTTTCCGGTATAAGGTGCTCCCCTTTGGCCTGTCCACTGCCCCACGAGTGTTCACTAAATGTGTGGCCCCTGTGGTTTCCTTCCTACGGGAAGAAGGCTGTACCATCTTTCCGTACCTCGATGACTGGCTCATCGTGGCTGAATCGGAGTCTAGGCTGGTGCAGGACATTGGCTTGGTACTTAGCACTTGCCAACGCCTGGGGCTCCTGGTGAACTTGGAGAAATCCAAGCTGGTGCCCAGCTGCAAGGTGTGTCCTACATTGGTGCACTTTTAGACTCTGTGGAGGGTAAGGCCCTGCTCCCCTTGGAGAGGGCTCGGTCCCTAAGGGGTCTAGTGTCCATGTTTAAAAGGAACCGGTTCCAGTCTGTGCGCACTATCCAGTGCTTACTAGGGCATATGGCAGCGGCCACCTCTGTGGTGCCTTTCGCTAGGCTGCGTATGCGCCCTCTCCAGAACTGGTTTGTGCGGAGGTATGATGCTCTGCTGCACCCTCCGTCCCTCAAATTCTCTATCCCGAGGGTCATCCTCTCCTCCTTGGACTGGTGGCTGTCTGATGACAACTTGTTTAGAGGGACCCCTTTTGGGTATCAACACCATGACATCACGGTTACCACTGATGCCTCTCTGTTGGGATGGGGGGCTTACTGTGGTGATGTGTCTGTGCAAGATGTCTGGTCTGACAGGGAAAAGACCCTCCATATCAATGTGCTTGAACTAAGGGCCATTCGTTTCGCACTTGTGTCTCTTACAGCACTGCTGAGAAATCGTCAGGTCTTGGTGCAGACGGACAACACGACTGCCATGTACTACGTGAATCAGCAGGGGGGCACAGTGTCCATGGCCCTGTGCCGGGAAGCCACACTCACTTGGCAGTGGGCTATCAAGAACGGCGTGTCGCTCCGTGCTATACACGTGGCTGGGTCAGACAATGCCCGGGCAGATGCCCTCAGCAGGGCCCCTTTACTAGACCACGAGTGGGAAATGAACGGAGAGTGCGTTGGGCCGATCTTCCGGATGTGGGGTCATCCAGTGATAGACATGTTCGCCACTGCGGCAACCACCAAGGCCCACACGTTCTGTTCCAGGGCAGGGAGCGACCCCCTCTCTATTGGGGATGCCTTCCAGTTTAGGTGGACGCAGGGCTTGCACTACATGTTTCCTCCGTTCCCCTTGATTCCCAGGGTCCTGTGCAAGATAGAGGAGGACGGGACGGACTGCATCCTGGTGGCCCCCTTCTGGCCACGGCAGGTTTGGTTCCCGAAGCTCCTGCGAATGTCCCAACGGACATATGTGAGTCTGCCCCCTCGGCAAGACCTTCTCCTAAACGGGAGCCTAGTCCACCACGATCCCAGGAAGCTGCACCTAACGGCGTGGCGGATCATTCCTCCCCGGTAGGCTTTACTGACGAGGTGCAGAGAGTCCTCCTGAACGCCCGTCGGCCATCCACTAGGCGCGCTTATGCGGCCAAGTGGCGCAGGTTTGAACTTTGGGCACTTGCTAAAGGAGTGGTGCCTGACAGCAGTCCCTTGGGGGTTGTATTCGAGTATTTGTGCCACTTGCGTGGCCTGGGCTTGAAGGTGTCCTCCCTCAAGGTCCACCTGGCAGCGATATCAGCTGCTCACACCCGAGTTGAGGGTGCTACGGTGTTTTCTCACCCACAATCCCGCCAGTTCCTTAAAGGCATGTACAATCTTTACCCACCTGTGTCGGCGCCAGTGCCTCAGTGGTCACTGTCTTTGGTGCTCTCACGTCTCATGTTGCCTCCGTTTGAACCTATGGCTACATGCCCCTTGGATATGCTATCCTACAAGGTAGCATTCTTGGTGGCCGTCACGTCGGCCAGGAGGGTCAGTGAGCTGTCTGCACTGCGGTCTGACCCCCCTTTTCTTGTGTTTCATCCCAACAAGGTGGTCCTGCGTCCCTGCCTCGGGTTCCTGCCCAAGGTGGTGTCCGCCTTCCACCTCTCGCAGGATATCTCACTGCCTGCATTTTTTCCTCAACCTTCCTCTAAGGGGGAAAAGGCCCTTCATTCCCTAGACTTGAAGAGGGCCCTAGCCTATTACCTGGATAGGACGAAGGAATTCCGCTCCTGTCCTCACCTGTTTGTATGTTTTGGGGCCAAGGACAAGGGTAACAGGGCTTCCTCACAGACCCTGTCTAGGTGGATTGTGACGGCCATTAGCAAGGCCTATTCCCTGGCAGGGGTGGCTTGCCCGCTCCATGTCAGAGCCCACTCCACGCGGTCCCAAGCATCCTCTTTGGCACTCCTCAGGGGGGTGCCCCTGGTTAACATTTGTAAAGCAGCCACATGGTCCTCTGCAGACACCTTTGTCAGGCATTACGCCGTTGATGTCAATGCGGAGCAGGATGTATCTGTGGCCAAGGCTGTCTTACACTCCCTTTTTTCCTGAGGGAGTTTTGGAATGACTTTCTTGGCGTACCTGCTGGGTACCCCTGAGTGAAAGTGTGTATATATGTACCTGGGGGTGTGTATATATGTAAATATTGAATATTTATGTGTCCTTACACAGTTTTTTACATAGATGTATATATGCATATCTATTTATTGTTGTTCTTGTTTGTTCAATAAAATTGTGTTGGACTTCACCCCCGCCTTCCTTATTGTGTGAAGCTTGGTACACTCCCATGTGTGGAGGCACAGAAGAACGAAGATGAAAACAGGGTTAACATACCTGTAACTTATGTTCATCGAGTTCTTCTGTGCTGACACACAACCCTCCCTCCTACCCCGCTGTGAACTCCAATGCACAATACTGTGATGGCTGTAACGGATATTGGTGTTTTTAAGGTGTTATGGCTGAAGTGTGTTGGTCAAGCGGCGGCAAAGGAGAACTGAGGGAAGGGGCCGTTGGTCGCTGTAGGATCACGTGACCGTTTGGGCGGGAAGACGGTCGCTGAGGCGCGCGACAAACGGCCCCTTCGGAGCCTTGGAAGCTCTAGAAAATTCTCCGGCGGCTGGCCTGCGCCTGCGCAGTCCCCATGTGTGTCAGCACAGAAGAACTCGATGAACATAAGTTACAGGTATGTTAACCCTGTTTTTCAGGTGATGTATGGTGGACGTGCCATTGATAGCTTTGATCGGCGCATTCTTACCATCTACATGGATGAGTATTTGGGGGATTTCATATTTGACACCTTCCAGCCCTTTCATTTCTTCCATGATGATGATGTTGACTATAAAATCCCTGAAGGAACTACGAAGGATGAGTTTGTTGGTAAGCAAAGTGTTATGCGTTCTTTGTCTGTCTTCTGTCCTGAACTCGATGCACTGACCAGGCTTGGACCTTCAGCAAGTTGGCTGCCCTCCAGTCACAACCGGGTATCATTCACCTTGGTTTCGAAGTCCACTTGACTAACATGGCCCCAAGATACCTTTTGTCTCCTCTTCAGCAGCCTTCAGCATATCACCGTGAATCTAGTGAACTACAAATATAGAAGAGCACCTGGGAGAGCTCTTTGCCACCTGACTTCCCAGGGTCTCGGGAGCGGCATTTCAGGGGACTGCAATGGGAAAGAGGTGGCAAAGATCCCCTCGGCGAAATAACTCTGTTTGCAAGCCATTGTTTCCCATAATTGTGAATGTATTTGGGGCTCCTGCTCTGAATTTTGCTCTTCTACTACGGGTCAACACAGCTACCCACCTGAAACTAGAAAGTCCCACTAGAAAGGTGTACACAAGAAACAACGGCTTGGTAGATTGTAGCCCTAGTGACTTAACCTGTTGTGTCTTGGCAGCTAGATCAGGTGCTTCTGGTCAGTTCTTGATACTTTAGAGCTTCTATTTATTTATGTCATTTATAATAATAATAATAATAATAATAACAACATTCAATTTATATACCGCCCTTCAGGACAACTTAACACCCACTCAGAGCTGTTTGCAAAGTATGTTGTTATTATCCCCACAACAATCACCCTGTGAGGTGGGTGGGGCTGAGAGAGCTCCAGGAAGCTGTGACTGTCCACCTTTCTCACTGAGACTCAAAGCAGATTACATAGTGTAAGATTAGTACAGTCAATGTCAAGGACATTTCAATAAACCAATGCTGTAGGGAATATAAATGCGAAGTTGCAAAGACATAACATCAGCAAAAATCCAACACAGACATGCTGAAACAGAGTATAAGCAATTCTAAGACTGATGTATTAAACAACATAGAACTACCCAGCGGGATCATACTTAAAGCAACAGATAACACACAAGATAACAGAGAGTACATAGCAGAGGTTTATGGTCTCTGTCTCTTTAAAGAAACATCTCTTTGAGACCACCTTCTTACAGTACGGCCCTCCTATCTGAGTAAAAAGCACTGTTCAGTAATTCAGTTTTGCATCATTTGCAGAAAGCCAGGAGAATGGGAGCGTCCTGACTTCTTCAGGTATATCTGAACTGTATGCCCTGTAGATTACGCACATCGTGGCTATTTCACATGTAGCAATTTAAGGTGTGACATTTGCAGGCTGGAGAGATTTGAAGGGCACTTCTTTGCATTGCTCAAGAAGCAGCATTAAAAGCATCTCTTTTGCCGCTTTACCCCCCTCCCCTCTTTATGACTCTATCCCTATTTTTAATTGTTTATTGGTTACCTAAAATAAGGAAAAAAATGTGATACAGAAGGCAGAAATTGTGAGATTTCTGCAGGGTATTGAAGCTGCTTAAAAACCAAATATGACATGTTTTAAATGAAGAAAAAAATGATAATTTATATTAACACAGTAGCATTTCTCAAGTTCACCTCTAATGTTTAGCGCTGATACAGAATACATTTTAAAAGCAAATCATATATTTTATACATTCTCAAAACAACACTGCAGCACAGGTTGGACTTAGCAGGGGCTGAATTTGACTGCTTTTGTTTAATCAGAACAGGGCTTTCTCCTCCTTTCTAAAGAACTGGAACACGTTAAGCTGTCTTCTACTAAGTCAAACCATTATCTGTCAAGGTTAGTATTGTCTACCTTGACCGGCAGTGGCTCTTCTAGGTGTCAGAAACGGAGGTCTAACAAATCACTTAGTAATTGATCCCTGTCACTGTTCACTTGGGACCGAACCCAAGATTTTCTTGAATGCAAAGCAAAGGCTCTGCCAAGGAGCCACTGCCTCACACTCTTTTATCTGTCTGGTGTTCAGATTTTTGATGCATATGCCTGTGTACCTACCCACACACCTTCGTTTCATGTTCTTATTATACAGAAGAGATAGAGTCCCTTCCTCTTGCTAACACGCCGGAGGTATTTGGTCTTCATTCGAATGCTGAAATTGGATACTACACACAGGCAGCTCGAGATATGTGGTCACACCTTTTGGAGTTGCAGCCTCAGACAGGTATGACTTTCAATCACTGTTTGAGGACCAAACCTTAAAACTCTATTGAAAGCTTCCACTCCTCTCCTTTTTGGCCCAGAATGTAACACTGAAATCCTAGCAATATATATCAAAATAATTACTCACACACATTAGTGGGAGTTTTTAAATGTGTTTCCAGCAACATATCCTCTCTTCAAAAAAAAATCCCTTTTTTGAATTAGTCTTCCGAAGTGCACTTAGAGTATGCTTTTAATTAAGTGATATGTTCTGGGTAAATCTTAAAAGGGGAGGGAGGCTTTCCCACTGTCATATTCCGGGAATTGAAGTTTTGTCAGACAATTCATCTTCCAAATATATTCAGATGATTGAAGTAGAGCAACTTATTAAATTTGGATAATATAATCCTTAAATGGTATTGTGAATATACCTTTAAAACAGAATTGATTTTGATAAGTGATAGTGCACTCCTAAGCTTGTCAACTTCAGTGGACTTAGAACTCTGCTTTGGATTGCACTGTGAGTAAACTGAACTAGAAGCTCTTTATTAAGGAGAAATTGGCCCAGTAATCAAACATTTGCCATATTGGATTTGGCCTTTGTGCAAACTATTGGTGTCCAATGTGGCTAGTTTTGATCTCTAAACTTATCACATTTTAGGTGAATCTGGTACTGGGATAAGTCGAGATGAATACATTGGGCAAGTAGCCAAGGACATAGAAAACAAAATGCCAGCTATTTTTGACCTTGATCAAATACGGAAGACTTTTGGGAGTGACATTTCACCTACCACCGTGGTGCTCCTACAGGAACTGGAGCGTTTTAACAAGCTCATGATTCGTATGTCCAAGTCACTGGTTGAGCTGCAAAGGGTAAGACAATCTCCCTCTCTCTCTCTGTGTGTTTGTATTTCTTGGGCAACAAAATGTAACAAGACTTTTCCTGCTTCTCTCTCATCAGGCCTTGGCTGGAGAGGTTGGAATGAGCAACGAACTGGATGAGGTGGCTCGAGCACTTTTTAATGGGCAGATTCCAAATATCTGGAGAAAATTGGCCCCTGATACGCTGAAAACACTGGCAAACTGGATGATTTTTTTTAAGAATAGGCATAACCAGTATACCACATGGGTGAGTGCAAGATGAGGCTTTTCTTTTGAATATTCTCTCCACGTATGACATATGAACACTTATCTCTTGAACAGTAACAGTGCAGAAAGGCCACCCTCCATCTTAAGCTCATGGAAATGTGATGTGCTTAAATGCATCCATGGTCGCATGCACGATTCTCTGCGTCCTCCATTTTATTCTCACAGCGACTCTAAGTAGGTTATGCTGAGCTCCGTGGCAGGATGGAAATTGCTCCACAATGGCTGTATTGGGTTACACCCATTTTATGCCATAAATATACAAGTTTGCATTTTCAGGTTGAAGAGGGTGAACCCAGCGTCATGTGGTTGTCAGGACTGCACATCCCCGAGTCTTACCTGACAGCACTTGTTCAAGCAACCTGCAGGAAGAACGGCTGGCCTCTAGATCGCTCCACCTTGTATACCCAAGTGACCAAATTCAGGACAGTAGACGAAGTCACTGAGCGCCCTGGCCAAGGTAGGACTCTGGTTAAGCCTTTGTAAGTTTCCCTTCACATAAAGGATGTTGGGTATATTGCAATTTGAGCTTGCTACTAAGATACATTTCTCTCCATGTGTTGTGCTCATTCATTAAAAGCAACCAGCTAGAGTTGACATTGCTGACTAATTGAATGTTCAAATATTGCCTGTAGTCAAGAGTGCAGCTGCATAGACAGCAGCTTTACTATTTTATTTCACATCATTTCTTAGCAATGGCGAGAAATGCGGGTTGCTCCCCCACTCCAGCCCTGTCGCTGTCAGGGGTAACATGGCAGCACAGCAAAGCTTCTCCTGCTGGACACCTGCTGACATCACTGGGCATTTCCAAACACACTTTTGTTTTTAATAATTCTGCTGGTTTAGTTATTTAAATTTTTGTACCTGCAACATGTCCTTAGTATTCCAGCACAAAAGCCATGAGAAACTGTTCTGTGAATCATTCACATTTAGAAACTTTAGCTAAAAGTTACAGGAATACATTAGACTTTTAAAAAATTTAATTTCATTGTTTCACCCTAATGGTTAAACTGTATGTGTTTGCACTTAGTGTAACCATCAAACCAGTTAATGATCAGGCGGTTTTGTGTGCAGTTGTTATAAGCAGTACTTGGCCATTATTTGACAGATCGACTGAACCACCCTTAAACAAAGTGTCATAAACTTCCGCATAGAATTTTTATGTGGCAGGTACTTGATTCTTCTATTACTGAATACATCACAAACATCTCAAAGCTTCGAGAAGCCATAGTGTATTCATTACCGAAGAATGGCTTTCCCCACCCCTGCCATCTTGTCATTCTGGTCTCCTCCCCTCTCAGGGTGTTTTGTTTCCGGCTTGTATCTGGAAGGAGCTGACTGGGATCTGGAGAGCAGCTGCCTTATCAAGAGTAAGCCCAAACTGCTGGTTGTTGACTTGCCTATTCTGAAGATCATCCCCATTGAGGCGCATCGACTCAAGCTACAGGTACACGCTGCCAAGAATAAGGTGTAGGTCTTTCTTGAGACAGCAAGGGACCTGGGCCCAGTGAATTTGGGGACCTTGTTTTCCCTGCAACCAAACATGTAGAGCTGCTTTTCATGTCCAGACTGTCCCATAATTGCAGGCAGGTCTGTAGGTGCAGTTACTACCCTCACCCCAGGAATCAAGATGACTTTCAGCACTCCTGCTGAGACGATCATTTCCCTAACGCTCATCTTTTGTAATTCATACACGCGCGGGAACATAATAATTGTGAGCAAACTAAACTAACACTGTGAAAAAATTCGTTTTGATGGAATGACTTTCCCTTTCTAGTCTCAACTGTAAATATAAAAGTGCTCAGTTTCTAGTGCAACCATGTATATTTAGAGTATCATCATGAGCTCTTCACTGATTTCTGCTCTGCAGAGCAAAGAATCAGCCCTTCATAATGGTTAACAAACTCAGCTTGATAACCTGTGTGCCTTTACAAGCCCGAACAGTCCCAGATAGTCAAAACTTTGGATCTCTTTGACGATGCTTAGTAACACCCCGACTCTGTTGTTTGCTCCCTTTAGAACACCTTTCGGACACCAGTGTACACAACGTCCATGAGGAGGAATGCCATGGGTGTGGGCTTGGTTTTTGAAGCTGATCTTTTTACCACAAGACACATTTCTCACTGGGTACTGCAGGGGGTCTGCCTCACACTGAATGCTGATTAGCAGTGGGCCGTAAAAGCACGGCAATTCTGCTGCCTCTTCCATTGGAAAGACCAATACAGGCAGGCCTCATCATGCCCTAAGAATCTTCTTGTTTTGAGATTTTGAACTCCTGTGTCACGGAAGAGTTGTATTACAGTCATTTGTTTGGAAATAAAGTTTTTTAAAAAACGGACAGAATTTTTTTTGGTTTTGTTTTGCCAGCAGATGTAAATAATTTGATTCCTTTGAACAGTTTACCTTAGGTTGGTGCCAAGCAGGGTTCCCAATGAAATCAGACACAGACTACCATATATTTGGCCTCACATGAATGTAAGAAAGGTTTAGAGCATTTTTAATTTTACAATACAGTTCTCCCAGCATCTTAGGTTGCTTTTCATCACTGGACATGGGAATAAATAGAAGATATAGAGAAGTGATCAAAACCAGTGGTGGTTAATGCAATACATTTAAAAACAGTGTCTGGTTAAACGTAAAACTTTCTCTTCAGCGGTCTCTGAGAGAGACTTCAATGCTTACTTAAGAAGAAAAATCCCAACATTTAGGGACAAATTCATAAACCAAATGAATGGCTAAAGACCCCCCCACCCCACCCAAATGCACAAAGATAGTGCAGAAAATGGGGCTGGCCAATGTTAGGAGGCTTTCAGTCGTGTTGTTTACTTAGGAGTAAACTTAAAGGGACCTCTGCTACTCCAAGGTGCACATGCAGCATTCTGTGAAAATAAGGGTCCCTTTTTTGCACTGCTGTGGCAGGAGACTTACTGAACAAGACTATATACAGCTACTAGCAGGATTCCCATTGCAAAGAATGGTGTCTTCCATTAGCTGTTAGTACCTTTCTAGCACACATCCATGACAATTTAAAGATGTGCCAATAGAAGAGAGGGAAAAAACTGGCTTTGTGAAATGGCTCCATGTCCCAAAAAACAGCCACTGAGCCAAACACTATCCGGATTTAACCACGTAACCTGCTGTGATAAGTCCTAGAGTAAAGCACACTGCTCTTTCCTGTAGGCTAGGTTAAGAGCTGAGCTTGAAGGCACGTTTTAAGCTAGCAACATTTTCATCCCAATGAAGACAGAAGTTGCTTTCCATCTCTACCAGGCAATGGGGTCATTTCTACGTTTATCTGAGTGACTTGGGTGACTGAAGTGACTTGGGTACTTTGTCAGCGACTCACATGGCCAGTATTTGGGTTCTGCTCTCTGCCTTGACTCTGCCTCAGAGGAGAAGAACCTCTTCATGAAAAGTCACAGTGCAAAACCACTGTGGGCTGCATGGCCTTTAACCATCACAGATTATAAAGTGTACAGCTATGTAATTTAGAAATTTTAAAATGGAGGGCTTCCTTGGGCAGTCAAAAGGTACAGTCAGGTTTAAAAACGAGCTTCTTGTGGTATGTCTGCACCGCAGCTACCTGCACTTCTGGCTGGAGTCAACCAAAAGCGGAAGCATCCCTCCTCAAAAGGGCAGATTCCCCCCTCCCCCATTTACACTGGATCTCACAAGATTGCCATCAGTCAAACAGAGCGACAAGATCAACCTGGACTGAAGGAGTTATTTTGAACTCTCCAAAATCACTGAGGCACATCAGTCTACCTTTAGGGTCCAATGGAAGCCATGGAAGCCCACTTTGTGTTTCAGAGATTTCCCCCTTCTGGCCTATTATCCACTGTTCCCCCTCTCTTTCCTCCAAGGGAAGAGCCAGTTGTGAACAAAAGGACACAAAACAAGATTGGCAAGGGTTAATAAAATAGAGTTTGTTGGGATTTAGCAGCTCTAGATAAAAACATAACAGAAAATATGAACACTGTGATCAGGACCGCGTGAGGCATGTGGGGTGGGCTTGCTCAGCTGGTCTTGTTCTTCACACGCAAGCATCTGCATTGTGGTCCACTTGCTCCCCTCCCCCGCTCCCTCCCCTGCAAAGGATTTGTCATGACCACGTACAAAGCGATACATACAGGAGAGGCTTGAGCCATCAGCAGCCAATGCACAGCGCTGCAAGGCTAGCAGGAGGAGGCTGGTTCTGTCATTACTATGGATTAATAATGCAGACTGTTGCCTGGGCACTTGCCCACAAGTGCGCTTAGGATAAATGAAGGAGCATCAGAAGCAAGCAGTCAGGCAGACACCTGAGTTTGGCCACAGCGTTTCATTAAGCAGAGACTGTGCAATAGGGACACAGTCATAGCGGGGTTCCGCTGAAGGAGGTTATTCTAGTGATGGAAAAAATTTGGCATGCAGGGGGGCATTCGAGAGGGAGAAACAAAATTTACTGCAGATGCAATTAACCCTATTTGTGACCACAGTGCCTAAGAGAGTCACTTCCAAACAGTTTGCTTAAACAGTTCTGTCTGTCCCCGAATGCTTACGGACCACTTTGCTCCCGTTCACCTGATCCACTGCCAGCGTCTCAACCTCTGGTGGAGCCTGGGGAGGCGTGACATGATGGATACGGTGAGCCACGCCCACATGAGCCTTGTGGTGCTTCTCCCGTGCCGGGCTGTGGGGCTCTGCACAGAGGCGCTCCGAAGGAATAGGTGGGATGACTGAAGGCCTCTCTTTGAGCAGGTGGATGTCGGCAGTTTCCCTGGCCAGCAGAAAGGGAGTGGGATCAGGCATAGCATCGAGAGGCTCCCGCAGCAGCAGCTTCCGGCTATCCAATCCTAACCTGTAGGCCTCTTCAAATTCAGGATTCAGTGGAGTGGACAGACTCTTCTTCATTCTGCGCCTTGGAGTCTCCGGGAGCTTATCTTTGGGAGGGGCTGGCTTATAGCTGGACAGCACTGGGCTTCCAGAGGGGGAACTGTCAGAAGTCCCACTTGAGCTCATAAGCTTTTTCTTGGTTGCGTGCAGCTGCGAGGTGAGGTATGCGATGGTGCTTGCTCGCTGCTCCAGTTCACTCGACAGCATGTTCAGCTTATGGCTTTTCATTTTTAACTCTTCTAGATACTTCTTCTCTCTCTCCTTGATGGTGTTCTCCAGCACCATTATCATTGCATTCTTTTGCTCCAGTTCTTTAAGCAACTCATTGTTTTCAGCCTCTTTTGCTCTGAGCTGAGCCTCAAGCTCTTCACACTTTCTCTTCAGTTCTTCACTCCTTGAACTCCCATTTTCTAAAAGCACACAGAGAGGAAGAGTTTCACACCAGGCACAGTCTGCACCATCAAGCATCACAACCCCATTTCTGAAAAGCGGTGTTAAAAATAAGAGCTGATCAAGAGGGGTGGGGAAATGCTCTCCTTTTTGCTTACTTCAAAGAGCAACAAGTGCTCCCTTCGGCCCTTTTGGAACAGAAGAGTGATGTGGTTCACTGATGGCCATGGGAAGAAAACAGCAGAAGTACACTCCGTGTTCCTAAGGCGTAAGTTCTCAGAATGATAGAGTGTCAGAATTTCTCAAACTGGGAAGCATGAAAACACCCCAAATCTGCATGTCTTATTGGTAACTGGTGAACAGAGAGCCAGTTGCAATCCCACCAGGACTCCAGTGGGAGAAGAGTGAGACTACCAGCCCCTGCTGCAGACCCAGGCTCTCAGGCTGGAGTTCAAGGGAAGCACAGAAAGAGTCAGGAAAGGGAGGTGTGGCTCTGACAGCTGTAAAGTGTTTTTGCTTGTATTTGAGGGGGGGGGAGAGAGAGAGAGAGAGAGAGAGAGAGAGAGAGAGAGAAACAGCCCGATGTGGAACATGTAGGAAGCAGCAGGGGGTGGAGGGAATGGAAAAGTTTACAATGCTACAAAGTTTAAGTTGACACAAAGGGGTCAAGTAGGCAGTTAAGGGGCTAACACAAGAATGGTTCAGGTCTCTGCAACTTTCACTATGTCTGATAAGCACATTTCCCCATCCACACGCAGCAAGCAGACCAAAGCCCTAAATGATTTTAACAACTATCCAATCTGTGCAGAGAAAAAACAACAATTAATAAATAAATTAATCAGATTGCAATTTAAGATTATATAGCCCGATTCCCAAAATGTATACTTACAAAAAGAGTGAGCTGAAAACTGAGCCAAACGAGTGTTTGAGAGTTCATGGGGCACTTTACTTGTTATAGTGACTGTTACATTGTCCTAACAGAATTAGCACATCCTTAGCAGATGACATCAGCAGCACCGAGGATGAGTGGGAATAACAGCAGGCACCATCAGCCCCAAAAGCCTCTCTTTTTTTCAGTCTTTTCAACCTACAAATTTGTCTTCCTTGATGTTGAAAGGTTCACTATACCAAAAGTTTACAGATTTCCTGTGTACTTTTCCCCCCTGAGCATTTTCCGTTCAGAACCTAGGCTAGAATATGCCAAACTTTATGCTGCCACCCCACCCTTCCCCAAGAAGACCCCTGAACATCCAGTTCCTTTACCTGTCAAGTCTGAACTTTTGAGAGTCAACTCGTATGTCAGATCTGAAAAACAAACAGTAGTTTAGGAAACTGCAGAAACATACATGAATAAACAGAACAGCTCCACAAAATGTATTTGAAAGAGACTTTACGGTCTTCTGGGTGTCCCTTACGCTACCTGGCCATTATCCTACTTTGAAGTTTATTGTAAGGATAAAAGAGATCACATACATAAAGCACGTCTAACTAAAAGACAAATACCGGAAAAGGCAAGTATCTTTGCACTCTACTAGCAGACTCTGGCTGACCACTGGTGGGAGACAGAATGAACTAAAAGACCCTCAAGTCAGAGCCAACAAGACTGTTCATTTGATCCACTGTGCTCAAACCTTTACGGCAGTGATCCCCTAGAGGTCCTGCACAGGAAATCTCTGCCAACAGGACACTAATGACCAGATGATAGTTTGACATGACAATGCTCCATTGCGACATACTGTTGTGGGACAACCCGGAAGCATCAATTAGGGCATAACGTGGCTGCCTATCTTCTGACTGGGGCTAGTTGCTCCGCACATATCATGCCAATGTTAAAAGAGCTACGTTGGCAACAATTGTGCTTCCAGGGTCTATTTAACGGAAAGTCCTTCACATCCTCAGGTCCCCATATCTGAAGGTCCAGCCATTCCTGGGCCAGGTCCAATCCTCTCACCAGTTTCTGCTTGCACTGGGGCAACTTCCAGTACTCAAACCACTACTGTCCTTTCTCAGATGTTTTCTACTGTTGTGCCAATACTCTGAAATGGGCTTCTTGAATCAGCATGCAAAATTCAATCTTTATTAGACTTCTGGAAGATTTACACAATCATACTGTTCAAAAGGGCTCTTCAGGCCTGCCCTGGTGGTCAGATATGGTTCTACTTCTGATTGGTTTTAATGGTGGTTCATTGTGCTTTTTGAAAAAAGCTATTCTGAACTATTTGGAAGGGCAGAGTAAAGGTTTTAAACTAAAGAGTCATATCTGCCCAGGTACTATCTGCCTGTCTCAATATCTCCAGCACAGAGTGACTAAATTACTGAGAGGTGAAGGCTACCCAGCTGTGCAACACATCCATGCTGGGTCAAACCTCAAGCTCACACAGATTGTACAACCTACCGGGAGAACTGGTTCCAAAGAAACTAAGCCCTGGGGAGAGGTGAAGCAAAATGACTTCATCAAGATGAAAGAGCTGAAGCTCTCTGCCTGACCAACATTGCCAGGGGAACGGAGGCCAGATCCTGGCCCATTACCTGTGCAGTGCTGCTGTAGCCGTCGGATTTCAGCATGCAGCCCCTTGAGCGTATTAGCGTGCTCCCGTTGGAGAAAAAGAAGATTCTTCTGGGCACTGTGCAGCTGATTCTCCAAGTTCGACGCTGCCATCCTGACATCCAAGGAACCTGCTTTCAAAGCGGGGAGGGAGTGATACAGCACCATGAATCACTTTGAGACTAAATCCTGTTTCTTTTTCTTGCACTGAGCAAGCCCAAATGAACCAACGGCCTTTGGACCATTTGGGCTTGGAGGCACGGCTAACTGGAAGAATATGCCAGGTAAAATCTCCAGGTAAAAAAAAGGCTCTGCCAGAGGCTGTGGAAAGTTGCTGCCAGTCTTGGCAGGACATAATTTGAACAGGGGCCACAACACAGTGATAAAGCAAGTGAAGATCCCAGATTCAATCCTTGAACTCCAGATAAAAGATCTCAGGAAGCAGGTATTAGGAAAGACCCTTCTCTGGCTGTCAGATTAAACAATACTTTATTACATGAATCAATGGTCTGATTTGGTACAAGGCAGCTTCATATGACTTCATAGGATCACAGAGAAGGCTCAAGAGCACTCATTAAAGTTGATAGGCAACAGAGTCAGACAAAAGGAAAACAGTAAAGAGTACAGTTGCACCTTTAAGACTAACCAACTTTATTGTAGCATAAGCTTTCGAGAACCACGGCTCTTTGTCAGATGCATCTGGTTCTAAGTCAAAAGGAAGGGCATCTTCACTAAATGAGTAAATACACTTTGGAATTCAATGCCAGTGAATGTAGTGATAGCCACAACCACAGACGGCTATAAAAAGGGATTGATTCACGGAGGATAGGTCCATCATTGGTTATTAACTATGGTGACTAAAGGAAACTTCCACACCCAGAGATAGTTAACCTCTGAGCACTAGTATTAGGAGAGTACCTCAAGGGCAGGCCTTGGCCTCTGTCTTGTTTGCTAGCCCACTGGAATCTTCCGGGGCAACTGAAAGGGGATGCTGGATTAAATGGACCACTGGTCTGATCCAACAGGGTGCTTTTTATGTTCTAAAGCCTACAGCAGCCCTACTAATGCAAGAATGTGTGATGACAGGCCCATTCTCAGTACTATAAAGGTTTAGAGAATGACAAAAGTCCCAGGTACCTGAATGGTATCTGCTGGTGATTTAAGAATCCAAAATATTGTGCATCTGTTGACCTCTTCAACTAGGGCTCAGATACTGGCAACTGCAGAAATCCCAGAACCCTGTGGTCGTGTGTGGGAATGGAGCAAAGGTGGAAATATCACCAGGTGCTCATTTGTTTGTAGTTAAGACATTTAAAAGATCAGCACCAGACAGACTTTAAGACACTAATCCCCTTAGGAGATAAATGTACAATTTGAGAAAACGCCAGTGCAAGTCTCCTCCTTGGTTTGAACTTCCCTGAGCTATATTTAGAGAGATGCCCTAATCTTGCCCCCAGACAAGGAAGCCCACCAGATAAGCCAATCTTTAAGAAACCCATAGTAAACAAAGATGTGTAGGGCTAGCAAAAGCTATCACTGATTGTTCCGAATAGTATAGGACTCCTCTGAAATTATTGCTGTTTTTTTTTCTTTTGTTGCACCATCATCCCACAGAGACAGAAAGTAGGGCAGCTTCCTGTCACAATCAGGGCTCATTTCGAGGGGGAACACACAGGAACGCAGTTCCGGTAGTTCCCCAAAGAGGTCACATGGCAGGTGGCCCCGCCCACCTGACTCTCGGCCATTTTGGGCCTGTTTCGACTTAGATTGGGGCTGAAACGGTCTGGATCAGGCCTCTGACGGGTGGTGGATCATTCTCCTGCTCATCAGCGGCCCGCTCCTGACCATTTTGGGCCCCTTTTCAGCCCCTTTTTGCCATTTTGGGCCCAATTTCGGCCCTGAATGGCCAGGATTGGGTCCAAAACAGCCGAAATAGGTGATGTCAGGGGGTGTGGCATATGCAAATCAGTTATACCAATGACACACTTCTGTTGATGGCAAGAGGCGTGGCATATGCTAATGAGGTATGCTAATGAATTCCTCCAGCTCTTTTTCTACAAAATGACCCCTGGTCACAATATATAAAGTTCTCGCTTCCAGTGGCATTTCACTCCTTGCTTTGCTGCTTCCCAAAAGAGAAGATAATCTCCGGTGGAGAGAATTTTAAAGACCGTGGGCTAAGTTACTGAGACAGATTCACAGGGATGCACAGTGGAAAATCTATTCCAAAGGATACCTGTTTTCCACTGATTTGGCAAACCTACACACGAGCTGAATAGATTTTGTTTATTTACATCCTACCTTTGCTTCCAAATCAGAACCCAAAGCAGCTTACATCATTCTTCCCTCTTTTTTTTATCCTCACAACAACCCTGTGAGGCAGGTTAGGCTGAGACTGTGACTGGCCCAAGGGCACTCAGTGAGTTTCCATGAGAGAGGAGGGATTTGAACCTGGGTCTCCCAGATCCTGGTCCAACACTCTAACCACTATGCCTCATTGGCTCTTTTAATGACTGAACTAGGTGATCTCTTTGTGGAACAGGCAGTTGAGAACTGGTGGCCAGGGCTTAGCCTGAGACTGCTAGACAGAAGTCACCAGTATGAAGAGCTTCCACTGATACTCTGCTCCTTTGACGGGAAGGTGGGCGGGCACAGGGAATGGGGACTTCAGATTTCTGCAGTTACCCATGAGACTATGGTCCAAACCAGCAGAGTCCCAATCAAATGATTAAGTGAAAGAGTATTGCTGTCATCACATTTAGATAAAGGACGGAGGCTTAGCAGAGACCGCAGACACCCTTGCTGCTTTCAAGCTCTGAGCCATCTGCCAATCTGAAAGCATAAAGCTCAGCAAAAGCACAAAACCAAACCCGTTAAAGTGGTCTCCCTCAAGGGACAGGCGCAGTTTCTTGCATCAAAGCCAAAATGCATTCACTATTGAAAGAAAGAAGCGCTGCAGTCTTTGTCTCAAATGCGGCATGCACATCTCTGGCCTTACGAAGCAGCGTCTCCTCCGCAAAAGCCTAGTAATCCCCAGGCCCGAAAGCCCCTTTCAAGCAGATTGTTCTGTTCCATCTGTGGCCTTGAGGCACCATCCTCTGCCAGAGCAGTCAATATTCTCTGCTACATTATGTCTCCTGAACGAGCCAGTCCTGGCCACAAAGCTAAAAGCTTTACTGCATCATCTGACTCTTTAAGTGCTCCCTGAATCCCCACTGAGTGGGTATCAGACGGGAATGCATTGCCCCTTTCCTAGGCATGGTATGATCCGCCCAGCCAATCAGAGCCCTTTGCACTCCAAAGAGAGAATTCCTAACTGCCAGGGGAGGGGCCTCTTTCCACGCAAGTCACACAGAATTCGTTTTGAATTGAGTCCCGCTGAAATGTGTCAGGGTGGTGGGGCCAGACTGCCCTATCCATCACCCTAGTAGCATTTCTTGCACATGCCAGCATTTGTTGCTTCTACAAACAAAGAAATTTGTTCATTAATCTTGTTTACTGAGTGTACACTGCTTGTTCTCCTAGCTTAGCCTTTGGGCTGATGTCACCTATGGGGTGGGGTGGGGGATCATTTGGAAGTCTGAAGCTATTTACTGGGCAGAGTGTAGAGGATGGAGACAAGGGGTGCCCTTCAAGTTTGCAGAGAATTGCCAAGGACTCGCTTCTATTGTCAGGGGAAAGCTCAAGGATCCCACTGCAGAGAAGACCCCCCACTCAAACACGCAGTGCCAGGACCTTTGGACAGGACAGAAAGCAGGTTTCTTGCATCCAGCAATGGAAAACAAAGTGTCTTTTCCCTTGGGGTATTATCATGCCCACACCCAATGCAGCACTTGTGCACACAGCAACAGCCACTCTGGTCCTATGCCAACATTACTACTATCAGGCTTGCCCACTGTGACCAAGCCAGGAGAGAGACGTCCATGAAGATTCTGCAATGCCTGGAGAAGCAGCCCGGGTTCAGTACAGGAAAGTGGACAGAAACTCACAGTGTGATCCTAAGCAGAGTTACACCCTTCGGTGGACCTAGCAGGGCTTGTTTAGAATTGCACTGTCTGAGCAGTACCGCCACACATCACTTTCAGGCTAGCAGAGATGCATGGAACTGGGAATAAATAGTAAGTGCTGGTTTTGTGAAATAAAAAAAGTTTCCCCCCCATATATGGCGGGTATGTAAAATGGACAGCAGATGACTGGAAACAAGTGGTGGAAATTATAGCAGATAGTTTGGAGAGGCAGATTCCCTATAAGCTAGGTATCTGACTGTTAAATGGGTTGTTGTTATGCCTAACAATCTTCAAGCAGTAGCTTTACTCATGATTACCATACCCAAATTGGTCTTTGCTAAGAACTGGAAGCAAGAAAAAATAGGACCCAAATTCATGACTGGCTGATGCAAGTAAGAGAGACCTGCCCATTGGTGAAACTAACGGCCTACCCACAAAATATAGTTCCAGATTAGACTAACTGAAGTCAAAAGTTGTGCAAAGAATGGATCTGGCAGCAAAGTGTGTGAGAGAGTTCTTAATTCAATATGTTTTTTATCGTTCGGGTAGACATGCTGGTTTTGTATCTATTATATATATATTTATTTATTGAATAAATATTTAATGTTGTTAAAAAGATCAGAACCACCACATAGGATGTACATGGCATCAAGGTCTTAAAGGCCAGGGTGGCTGAATTGGGGAAATGCACTCCATATATCTTTGGAAAACCAAACACACACACAACAAACGAGAGTCTAATACAGTAGTGAAGAACAGCTCTCAGCTCCACCACTAAGGCTTTGTCCTTGAAGTCAACTCAGAGACTCCAGTTGGTACAGACTGTCGCAGCTCAGTTCTTATCAGGAACTAGGCAGAGCATGCATATTACACCCATTTTGTAGTCACCCCATCGGCTGCCCATCAGTTACTGGATTCACTTCAAAGTAATGGCTATCGCATACAAAGCCCTTCATGGCATCGGGCCTACATATCTGCAGGACCTCCTCTCTCCCTATGCTACACCATGGCCGCTTCGGTCATCTGAGCAGGGCCTTCTGCAGGTACCACCTTGTAAATGGCCAAGGTCAACAACTGCCCCTGTGTGTGCGTGTTCTCTGTTGTGGCCCCCATTTGTCTTGAATATCAGTGAGAAAGACGGGCTATAAATAAAGCAGAAATACAGAAAGGTGTCATTTCTAAACACAGGAAAAGGCTGCTCTGTTAGTTCAGATTTAACAGCGCAGACCAAAAAGATTCCCGTGTGAGATTTCTCTTAACTGATGTAGATCAATATTCTGGAGACAGACAAAAGTATTTGTTCCAATCCAGAATGTATCAAAAGTATGTGTTCCAATCCAGAGTATCAGCTTTGGGTAACAAAGATAAGAGCAAGGAATTGAGGATCTGGGGTTGAAGAATGTCTTTGCCAGTCAAATAAATGGTGGAATGAAACTCACCCAGATGAGGGCCCAGCGCTCTCTGAAGGTGCAGACTACCCAAATACATCAGCCTTTGGCTGGTGGTCTTCACATTCGGTATGCAGTGTTTGAACGATTCCTAAATCTGAAACAGGCCGTGGCCGTATGTCAACCGTGGCCGTATGCCATGATAGCCAGGTGCCAGCTCCATGATCAGAGACAATGCATCACTGAATCACAGAGGCCATGCAGCCCTGCTTGTGGGTTTCCTAGAAGCATCTGGTTGAGTGCTGCAAGAAAAAGGATGCTGAAGGGCTAGAAGGACCTGTGGTCTGATCCAGCAAAGCCTTTTTATTGTACGTATGAAGCTGCCATACACTAGTCAGAATCTTGGTCTACCTGTTTCAGAACGGTCCATGGTAGTGGCTTTCCCTGCCCAAGACCAGTCTTTTCAGGAGCAACAGCCCTTCCCCATAATGGCAACAAACAGTGAAAAACCTCTATTTGCAGTAAAGCCAGCCTCTCGCAGCACAGTCACAGTTGAGGCAGGGAACTAGATACCTCCCAGCTGACAGAGCCTGTCTTCCCTCCCCAGTGTGGATCAATGCATCCCAGAAGCTGCCAAATGCTTCTTAAGCAAAACAGCAAATCCAGTTTCAGGGAACCGTCTGCCAAGATTTCCTTTTGAAGAGCTTCCAAAATGTATCAAATATGAACATGGCCAAAATTCTCTGGGTACTCAACCATATATCCCTCCACACTAAAAACAAAGAAGACCACCAAGATAATCTATGGAAGGTATTAGAACTCTTGCGTTATGAATCTGAAGGCTGCAGTGTCTCTTGACAGCAAACAAAATTTCTTCCCTATCAGGTGCCTATAAATACACCAGGTGCTTAGGAAATCATTAAGTAGCTACCTGCACAGCTGTAGCTCCACTGAGGTCAATAGGGACTGCACAAAAACCAGTACAACCTTGATATTTAACTCAGTATTAAAGAAACAGAGAGCTGAAGTAGATAGAAAGTTGTATGTGAGCACACAAGATAGGGATTCTTTCAAAGCACTGCTCACCTCGCAGTGATGTTCACTAAGCATTTTCATCTTGCCTTTCCGCACAAGATCCCAATGGCTATACGTCAAGTCTAGCCCATCCCACAAAGGTATTATGCAGGATAAAATAAATGAGGGTTTGATACTCAGCATTTTAAAAACTAATCCCTGAAGGAGAAGGTGGAATTACGGGAGTTCTGGCTGCTGTGGGATACATTTTTTAAAAACAAAGGAATATCCTGAGCTTGGATAGAGAATAATTAACAAGTACATTCTTCAGTCTCCCAGAAACCTGTAATGTAAACACCCATGCTATATGCATTAGTAATTCTCTTTCACAGCAGCTCTCTCCAAATCAACCCCATGTCCACATCCTTCCTCTTCTTAAAACAAACTAATTGAAATTGCTTCATAGACAAAAATCAACAAATGTGAATGGAAAAAAATACAACTTGACAAATTCAGATCCAAACTGCTGGACCTTGTACCAATATATACCCAGCATTCGATGCAGTTAAGAAAATGAGACAGGGAGAAAAGGATGGCCAACAAATTTAAAAATTGCTATTGAGAATACAGTATATAAATATTTCAAATACATTTGGAAAAGGGTCTATTCTTGTAGTTTTCCATCTTATCAAGCCAAGCCCCAACCTGCACCAAGGAACACACTTCTAATTTTCTTCTCTCTCCACTCTTCCCTCTTCTTTTGTATTGAGTAATCCACTTTAGAAAAGTGGATGCTAGGATGCAGTTTTGTTTCACAACCCATCACCTAAAGACCAATGGGCATGTTAACATGGGCAGTTCCAGGCAAGTACAGGATCAACAGTTTATAAGGGAAGGAGTCATTTTGCCCGTGTTTACTACAGGGCTCGACAAATCCCAAGCACCAGAGTGCCATGGCGCCTGGAAATTTCATCGTCGTACCTAGCATTTTTAGCAAAGATTTGGCATTTAAAGAAACATCACTGAAAGTTTCTTTAGATTTAAAAACGCAGAAGGGCTTGAAAAATTCCAGGCAGCTGGTAGCTTTGACACTTAAAAATTAGGTGCTGATGTCTAGGCACTGATACTATTTATCTTTCTACCAGCACTGAAACATAACATAGCCTGTCAAGTTCTGGGCCTTTTTGCAAGACATATTTTACCAGTAAAGTGCACGGGTAGCTACCAAAAAGAGAAAGCCAGCCTTTTAAGAAGCTTGTTTCTCCAGAAGACTATAAAACCAGATGTTTTCATCTATTTTTAAAACACAGCTGAAGTGCGCATGGTCTCCCCCTATCTTTCCCAGCCAGACTGCTCCAGTCTCCCTTCAGCCGACCTCTGAACGTCTAAGGTCTTAATACTGCTGCAAAGTTATTTTTAGTTACTCTGACAAGTCACCAATATAGAAGCAAGGAAGAACAATTAAGAGGAGGTAGTCTCACCAGGAGCTGAGACAAATGCTCAGAAAACTAGCAGAGAAAACCAGGCCCTTTCTCTCTGTGGTCTCGGTCCAAATGGGGGCCCATATTCCTGGGAATTAAGTCCCTCTGCACAGAACTCATAACTCATGTCTGATCATGTACAGACCTGGAGAAAAACATAATGGGTAGTTAGGCCTTCTCTTGTAGCATGAATACCAGGAGGGACCATTCTATCCTATCAGGATATGACTACCTAATTCTGCTGCATTCATATATAAATAAATAAATATGTGAGGACTCGCATACCGGCAACAACCACAACCTCCGCAGAAAGAGTGTTGTGTGTTTTTAAAAAAAATCTGCATGTGAATTCTCCAAATCAGCCATTCTAAAATGTTATTCAACAAATATGAAGGGTTTTTTAAAAATTTGCACATCAGAGAGAAAAATATAGCCATCTCCCCAACATATTACTTTCCTACATGCAAGGAGATTTTTTTGTTGCAACTTAACTTATTTATTTCTACCCTTCCTGTCTCCCCAATGGGAACCCAAAGTGGCTTTTATATCATTCTCTTCTCCTCCATTTGATCCTCACGTCAACGCTATGAGGTAGGTTAGGCTGACTGTGTGAGTGGCCCTGGGTGGCCCAGCAAGCTTCCATGGCAGAGTGGGGACTCGAACCTGGGTCTCCAGTCCAACAACTGGGCAGCATTCAAATACATACCCTCTGCACCTGCATCCAAAAGCAGTACAACCCACAATTCTGCCAACTAGTTCTGTGTAATCACGTATCAAACAATTCTAAATGTTATTGTGAAGCTGGAAATGGGAAGGGAAGAGACGAAAAAGGCTTTGTGTTGCTCTGCTTCCCCCTCCTCACTTTGGTGTGGTGAAGAAAGTGTTTGACTAGGATCCGGGGAGGCCTGAGTTTTAATCCCCACTTCTAACACAGAAGCTTGCTGGGTGACCTGGTTAAGGCCCCTCATAAACTCTCAGCCTGGACTACTTCACAGGGTCGTTGTTGTGGGAGAATGGAGGAGGGAAGAACAATGTTCTAAACTGCTCTGAGTCCCAACTGGGGAGAAAAGTGGAATATAGACAAATAAATGCATTATTGCAAATAAATGCATTATTGCAAATCGGGAACTTCTTTTTGAAAATGCTCCTCGGAGCCTTTGGATTCATTACAGTAATCTCTCTCGTAGTTTGCCTCCTTAAATTTTCAGATTTTTTAAAAAATGCTTTGGATTGAAATAAATTCATTTCCAACAGCCATCCTAAATTCAGTTCTCTTCTGAACAGTTCCAAGGTTGACCCAAGAAGTTAAAAAACACAACATGTGCAAATCCTGAAACGTAACAGGAGTCTTCTTCACCAAAAACTGCATCCTGAAAGGAGCTGTCCAGCCTGTATTCAGCAACCCAAACACTTCTGGAAATTTAATCAGCGATGGTTTCAGTCTGCTGGAGTCAGAGTCGCAGCAACAGTGCCCAACCCTCTCTGAATGCTTTACAAGCCGCCCTGAGTGGCTGAATTGTTAAAAGTGTCTATTTATAGCCCACTTCTGACATCCCCTCCAGTGCAAGTTACTTTAAGTGAGTGTTTTGCAGGAAGAAAATAAAAAGAGAGGGAGGGAGGAGGAGAGCCATTTTCAGATGCATTCTTTGAACCGTATCTCGAGTTTAAAGAATAAGGTCACCTTCTTTTTACACTCGATAAAGGCGTGGCTTGCAAGGCTGCTTCTGAAAGCAAAACGTGTCTATTGTGCTCTGCATCTGATCTTACAAACTTGTCTCAAGAGGGGAATGATGCTCTTCTGGGTACACTTCGGTAATGTTTCTTTAAAACACTTCATGGAGCACAAAAGAGAAGCAAACAACTTCCCAAGGATATTTTTTTTTGTCAAAAGGCACAAAGCATCCATGAATTGTAATTTAGATGCAAAGATTGGGAGGGGGGATATCGACTGGTGCCGCTGTGCTGAGTAAGAGGACTGGACCCCCTATGTTTTAAGCACTGAAAGTCGGGGTGGGTGAGAATGGAAAGTTCTTGTAATTTCTAATTAGGAAACTGGGGAAAGTAAAAGAAGAGACAATATCTCCCTCCTTATACCACAGCCACAGTTCCCACTGGGTTCCCCTGAGGCTGCTTTCAGAAGCTGTTACCCTCCCAAGGAACCCCCTAGAACACATTCTGTTCTCATACTGAAGTCGGCCTGGAGGCTGCAAACGTTCACATAGGCATAGGGCATGATCTGCTCTGTTCATGCACAGCTCCTTTGCTTCATGGGGCTTGTGCAAGAGAACCTCCTAGGCAACTGGTCCAAAACTGAACTGCTCCTGTCATGTGTACCTCCCTAAGGAAAGCTGCAGCTGTGGGGACCACTAACAGGATATTGTAAAACTTGCTCTTCATACGAATGTTGAGATTCAAAATTCAAATTTCAAAATTTTTCAGCCACAACAACTTCCTCTTTGATTTGGACTGCAGTCTCACTCACGGAAATCAGTGGACTGACTGCCAAGGAAACATGGTTAGTTGAGGCTGGAGACAGACAGGAATTTTTAAAAGGGAGTTGGAAGTGGTCTGATAGAGGCATAATTGCCTGCAGTGATCCCACCCTTCCCATCTTGGCAGTTCACAAGGTTTTGTAGCTTAAGCCTGTTTGTCCAGTTGGACAAAAGAAACACGTATGTACACCATGAATAGAGAGAAGCACCTGTCCATACCACCCTGAAATCTTAAGAGGTATCTAACTTCAGCTTAGGTCTTCCTCTGCTCTTCACACAAAGTCACCGTGGTTTGCCATAGGGATACATGGACAGTCAGAAGCCACTCGCTTCACTGCACCTCTTGCTGCTTGGATGCAAGCGTTACGCCTACTGTACAGTGCCTTCAAAACAGGCAGACATTCTGCTACCAACGTGGTATGGCAACCTGCCACTCACTTGCAGCACAGTGTGGACAAGACCTTGACAAATACCAAGGTCAACTACAGAGCAGACAGAAACTCAACAACCTGCTAGGATACATCATCCTGTCCAGAGCCTGACTCTTAAAAAAAAAAAGAAGGAATAGAATCAAATGCTCATGCTCCTGGGAATCTAAGAGAAGCATGCCACAGAAAAGTGTCTTTTGGATGACTGGTTATCCCTCTTGCCTTATCATACTCCCATACAGCTGGCGTAGCTTAGTGGCCTCTGCCAGAGCTTCACCTTTAAGCAAGCCGCTCTCCCTTTCAACCTCAGCCATCCCGTCTGCAATACAAGGACAGCACCACTGATCTATTTTACTGGGCTACTGTAAGAATTATAGCAATGCAATCTATGTGAAGTGCTTTGAGCAACAAAAGTGCTCTATATATGTTTTTTCCTTCATTCATATCCCATCTTTCTCCCCAATGGAGATACAAAGCGCCTTACATCATTCCCCTCTCCTCCATTTTCCCCCCACACAACACTGTGAGGTAGGGTAGGCTACGTTAAGCGTTATTAGTAATACAAAAGTTTTGTTTGTACTTTTTTGGGAACATTACAGATAACTAGAGAATAGAGTATCTTTAAATGTTGTCAGTTCATTCCTCCACTGGAGAAACAACAAGTTCTGGTTATACAATAATGTGGCAGCGAGGGAGAGATCTTCTCTTGACTAACAAAGGGCAGCCTGTCCTGCTTAGCCCCACCCGAGTCCCTGTCCTGTATCATCTAGCACTATCATTTATGCCAATGCAACAGAAGGGGCTGGAGGAAGAAGTCAACTGTAAAATATTCCACTCTTCCACAGTCCAGTTCTGAAAAGGATGCACATGCTTGTGGGACACAGCAGGGGTGTTGCTGCAATGTGATGGTTTTAAAATGTACACTGCAGCAAGCAGGGAGAGAAACCCCTGCAGAAGAAACAAACATACCAAAGTAGAGCCTCTTGCTATCCCCAAAATATTTACCTATTCTTTAAATTATTGAAAGGAGTTCAAAGATACCAGGAAAACATTGCAGTGGATTTACATCAACAGTAACAGATTCCATTCTAATCAATATGATCCAAGTATTACCCTAGGGCCTCAGTTTACTGAACAAGCCATTTCAGACCCCAGTCTTCTAGAGCCAACACCAGACGTCTCATGCACAAATTACATCTGTTAATCGCCAACTTCAATCTATAAACTGCAAGCAACCAAGACCTGCCCTCCAGCACTGCAAGCATAATACTGCTATCCCATGCTAAGTTAACCACTACAAACAGCTAACATTTACTCAGATACTCAGCTGCAATACTATAAGAAATATTTTCCCTTAACTTGATTTGTTTGATTGTTCAACACCACTCAGCAATTCCAATACCTAGTAAAAAGGAGATGGCAGACTAAATATGTCATGTGGAGCATACTCTGAAAATAATTTTATTCCATTTATTTTGTGTTTTAACTTTTCAGAGGCAGCAGATTCCCATTCTGACCACAGGACTAGAATAAAGCCTGGGAGACCGTTGTTTCTTCCCATCCATCAAAAGGGACTGTATGCTATTCAGTACTTCTTAATAGCAATAAACTCTTCTCCACCCCTATCTATACAATAATAGTTCGACTGAACCAATTATAAATTGCATTTGTTCTTTCAGATAAGTTACCCTGACATTTGTATTTTTAAAAGCTGGATAGTAATCATAAAAATTATCAGGAAGATACCCCAACGCAAAAGCTAATGCCCAATTCTGTCCATTCTTGTGTGCTTATAACCCCTCCCTAGACATGGCTGCCCCACCTTTCAAGTTAACAATACTAAATGAAAGGATGACAACATCCAAGCCGCAACAGTTTTTCACATTCCACAAAACAAAGAGAAAGTGAAGTTTAATTTGTCAAACCTAACTTATTGTCAATAAACAAAGAGATCTGAATACATCAAATCGGTTTGATGCTCAAAGATATATAAAACTACATGGCGGGGGGGGGGGGAGAAAGACAGCAGAGAAAAGGACAGAATTTCTGACAGCCAACGATTCTCTTACAAATTCAGCCTCACACAATAATCCTCAAAGTCATCACAATTGGTTTAGAGTCAAACAAACAAACCTCAAAGAGAGGAGTGACACAGGCTGCAAGCCCCATTCAAAAGCCCAGCCCAGCAGTTTTAAGAGGAATCAATCCTGCTGCATAAGACCCGACAGAAGTCCCTTCTGCTCAAGCACCGCACACCCCGAAAGACAGGCAAATCTCTTGGATCTTCCATGCACCTGCAATGCGGACCACAACCGTCCTGTCCACCCTCAGGGCTGCCAGAGCCCTTTTTAACTCCTTCCTTATGCTACCTTTGCAATCACACAGATGTGACTGAACAGCATATAATAATACAGCCGTCAGCAGCTCTGGAGATGCAACACAAACCAAAAATCCACCCATACTTATTTCCCACCTTAGGTTTAAGCCAAGGAAGGGTGCGGAGCATAGCTACTTGCTGGGAGAAACTCCATTTCCATAGAGAAACCTGGCTTGACTTGTTACCATTTCCACGAGTGAGAGGAAAATTGGGAGGGCTGGCGCCCTCTTCCCCAGGCACACAACAACCTTTCCATCCTCCCTCTTCATTCGTCTGTGCTATGTGACTTGCTGCAACAGGAGATGACGGCGGCAATAAGGTCACCTCCCCACCCCACCCCCTGCTAAATGAGGCACTGCCCGTTGGAAGCCCTCCTCTTGTTAAGCTGAAAGGGAAACCAGTTCTAATGCCAACTCTCCTGTGAGCACCGACAGCACTGGGATAGCAAAATTATACTTTCTGTCTATGGCATAAGTGGGATACTGGGATTGCAGCAAGGGCGAGGGGGCTTTATACATTTGGAGGAGTTAAATATTTTGCTGACAGGTTCATGCATTGTCTGAGGGGAAAAATAGGAGGCAGCAGCAGGACAGAAACTCACTCAGACCTTTCCTTCTGCCCTCCACCCTGCAATTCCAGAAGGGAATCAAACACCCATGCAGCAGAAGGAGGGGAGGCAACAGCAATAGTTACTGCAGAGACAAGGCATAAAGAGAAATGCCTGCTTTCATTCCTAATGGAAGAGAGCTCAAGTTAGTCCTTATCGATGGGAAGACATCCCAGCAAGGAGGACAGGAGGGAACCTGCGACCTTGAGATAGGAAAGACACCCAAGAGGTTAACTGAGGGCCCCTCTGGCCTTGGGGAAGGGGGGAGGGAGCATCTGTCACCTGGATGGAAAGCTGTCCTTTGGTCCCTCCTCTTCTTTTTATGGGAAGGGGAGTGCCTTGCTCTTTTTGTATCCTGTACAGGATGGGGGGGGGGGCTGCCCTGTCCCATCAAGATGTCTTCCAACTTACTGGTGCAAACGGATTGCCTTACTCCTCTCCTCCACCCCACCAGTCACCTTTCCAAGTTTCATATTCAGAAGTGGCTGTACCTCGCACACCCCCAATATTCCTTTTGGCAGAAGGTGATAAACAACAGAAACTATATTATTTAACAAAAATTAAAGACTGTTCAATCTCCCCATAAGCTTGAGTGTTTTTGTGAGTGAGCGTCCAAATTCATTATTAGTAGAAAAAAGCAAGGGTCAAGTAGCACCTTTAAGACTAACAAAATTTGTGCTAGGGTAGGAGCTTTCCTGAGCCACAGCTCACTTCTTCAGATACAGCTAGCTGTACAGGCTAACAAATTTTGTAACGTGCTACTGGTCTCTTGCTTCTTTTCTGTTGCTACATACAGACTAACAGGGCTACCCACCTTGACCAAATTCATTATTATTATTGC
Source organism: Eublepharis macularius (assembly GCF_028583425.1). Classification (NCBI taxonomy): domain Eukaryota; kingdom Metazoa; phylum Chordata; class Lepidosauria; order Squamata; family Eublepharidae; genus Eublepharis; species Eublepharis macularius. The sequence continues at coordinate 68,386,691 of NC_072802.1, read as the reverse complement.
TGCTGTTGTTGTTATCCCACTCCCTAAGGAAGGAAATAAATAAAACGTCCCACACGCCCCTTCACTGGGGGCAAACCCAGCTCCTTATTATGGTTTTCCAAATGAGTTAACCAGCTATGCCTTTTAGTCCCTTCTGGGTGGGTTTGTGACAGGAGGAAAAGCAACGCCCCTCATTGGGAGGGGTCCCTTTGCCCCCCCCACAAAAGGGGGCTCCCCTTTTTAATCCCCCTCAGCTGCCTCTCAGTTACCTCAGGAAGCGGGTGGGGGCTGCCACTAACCTGCCCCCTCGCCCCCTCCCACTGGGGGGGGAGCCAGCCTGGACCGCAGGCGCCCCCCTTCTCCGCGCGCGGGGCATGCCGGGAGGAACGCGAGGGGCCGTTGCTGGGGGAGGGCGCGGGGCGGGGGGGGCTTCTCCTCGTACTCACCCGCCGCGGGGGGGGGCCGCCGCCGCTCCCCCCGCCCCGCTCCAGGCTCGAGGGGGGGCGGGAGGGGGGAGGGGAGAGGGAGGCGCTGCTCCCCTCTGGGAGCGAGGAGGAGGGGGGCAAGGGTGACGTCGAGGGCACTGCGCAGGCGCGGAGGCTCAGGTGCAGCCGCAGCAAACAGCAGCCCCGTTGCCAAGGCAACCGCCCGGCGCTTCTACCAGCGGCGGTTGGCGGGGTTCCTCTTTTCCCACCCCCTGCCTTGAAACCCCGCCCACCTGGTGGGGAGGGGGAGGAAAGGGGCGGGGCCTTCGCAACATTCCAGAGTCTATAGGTATGGCAGGGAGAAAATTTTCGGGGTTACCAACCTCCCGGTGGGGCCTGCCTATCTCCCGAAATCACAACTGATCTCCAGGCCACAGAGATCAGCACCCCTGGAGAAAATAGCTGCTTTGCAGGGTGGGCACTATGGCACTATACCCCGCTGGGGTTCTTTGTCGAATCTTGCATTCCCTAGGCTCCATCCTAGGGTTGCCAGCCCTGGCTTGGGAAATTCCTGGAGCTTTGGGGGCAGGACTCGGGGAGAGACTTCTATTTCTCCTAGAATCTCTGTTATACCTTAGAGTCCACCCTCCAAGGCTGCTATACCTCTCAAACTGCGATTTTCTCAATCTCTGTCTGAAGATCAGTGATAATTCCAGTAGCACTTCAGTCGTCAACTGGAGGTTGGCAAACGTTCTCCATCCCCAAATCTCCAGGAATTTCCCAGTCTAGAGTCGGCAACCCTAAGATGCCCACGTAACCCCCACCCACCCACAAACACGCTGGAAGGAAACTTGCTTAGGATGGCAGCACCGGAAGTGCTCTGCTGGATATATTATTACTGTTCTTATTGCTGAATAAAGTGTTTCAAAAGCGAGGCGCTGCACGATTGATTGCGGTGGGGCCCAGGCTTCCCAGATGGATAGTAGGAATTGCCCTGCTGGATACTACTGCTATTACTAATTATTACCAGTACTATTGCTATTAGCGGTTAAAGCAGCTCAAAATCTTGGCACTGGTCCATGTGCTGATCACATCCAAGTTTGGTTACTGTAATGCACTCTACATGCCTTTGAAAATGATCTTGTTGGAAAGTTGTTCCAAAACGCAGCAGCCAGGCTATTTTGTCAGGGGCTGTCTACAGAGATTGTATCATCCCTACTGTGAGAGGTTTGCATCTGTTTCCAGACCTAATTCAAAGTACTAATTGTTACCTTGACAGCTTTAAAGTGCTTGGGGCCAGAGTATCTGATCATCTATACATCCAGCCCACCAGTTAAGATCTGTCTCATCAACCCTGTTCTCTGTGCCCCCACCTTCAAAGATAAGGAGGGTGGCAACTAGAGACGGGACATTTTTCTGTGATGATGATGATGATGCTATTCGATTTATACACTGCCCTTCAGGACAACTTAATGCCCACTCAGAGTGGTTTACAAAGTATGTTATTATTATCCCCACAACAAAACATCCTGTGAGGTGGGTGGGGCTGAGAGAGCTCCTAAAAGCTGTGACTTACCTAAGGTCACCCAGCTGGCTTCAAGTGGAGGAGTGGGGAATCAAACCCAGTTCTTCAGATTAGAGTCTCACACTCTTAACCACTATACTAAACTGGCTCTCACCTTGCCTCTGGAACACCCTCCCCCGTTACACTTGCCGGGCACCTGCTTTACTGTTTTTCAGGCTCCAGGCCAAAACACATCTTGTTATCCAGACTTTTGATTAGGGAGTTTATCTTTTCAGCTTTTTAAAATGGTCTGATTCTGGTCTGAAGTCTGTTTTATGGATAATTTTATGTAGTTAAGATTTTATAATCTTAAAATCTTGATAGAAGTCTGGTGGCACCTTAAAGACTCAGAGGAGTTAGCCATGTTAGTCTGTAGTAGCAAAATAGTAAAAAGTCCAGTAGCACCTTTAAGACTAACCAACTTTATTGTAGCATAAGCTTTCGAGAATCACAGCTCTCTCTGTCCGATGCATGGAGGGTAAGAGAAACTGGCCGGATATATATAGTTGGTGAGGGGAGGGGGGAATGGATGTAAATCAGTTTACTTCAGATAATGAGGTCAGTTTGCTTCTGTTAATGAAATCAGTTACTTCTGATAATGAGATAACCATTCATGGTCTCTATTCAATCCAAGTCTGAGTCAAATTTACATACGAATTCCAATTCAGCAGCTTCCTGTTGGATTTTGTTTTTGAAAGGTTTCTGTTGAACTGTGGTGATCTTTAAGTCCTTCATGGAATGCCCCGGTAGATTGAAGTGTTCTCCCACTGGTTTCTGGATGTTGCCATTTTTAATGTCAGATTTGTGTCTATTCTTTTGTGCAGAGGTTGTCTGGTTTGTCCAATGTACAGAGCAGATGGACATTATTGGCACATGAGGCATATATCACATTGGAGGAAGAGCAGCTGTAAGAGCCAGAGATAGTGTAGTTGACACCACAAACCTAAAGGAACTAACAACAGAATACCACTGGTTGTTACCTATAGTTCCCAGCTCAAACCCATCCAACGTATCATCAGCACATCCTGGAAAATGATGTTTGTGATTATTTTGCTTAGTCCCAATAAAAAAAGAGTATGCTTTTTGTTTATGGAATTTTTCTGTGGATTAGCTCAGCCACCTACAATCTGAAAATACCTCAGTTCCTTACCCAAACAATCATTGATCCAGAAGAGCTAGCCATGCTAGTCTGTAGCAGCAAAATAGTAAAGAGTCCAGTAGCACCTTTAAGACTAACCAGCATAACCTTTGAGAACCACCGCGCACTTCGTCAGATGGTTCTCGAAAGCTTATGCTACAATAAAGTTGGTTAGTCTTAAAGATGCTATTGGACTATTTTGCCCAAACAAATTCATATAAAATATTTTGCCAATTGTGACAAGTTTTAAGAGGAAGGCAAAGAGGAATATTTTCACTGAAATAGCAATGTAGAGAACACCAACATTTTAATCACAATAGCAGAATGATGCAGTTCTTCTGTTATGGCCACTAGTCGGGTTGGGGGATACAATCACTACTAAAATCCATTGTTTTTGCAGAACACGATCAATATACCGGCATTGTGTGTCTGCTAGAATAGCAGGATATTGGGAACTGCCTATCTGCCAGTCAGCTGCAATGAGGTTAATATGCCCCTATGGTTGAAGATCTTTTCTAACAGGTAATAAACCTTAAATATTCAAAGCCCAAAGCCATGTCATACCTTTTATGAGGACCAACAACACTAACACAAAACAGTAAGCAAGCTTCTGTCTCTCCTGAACTCTTAATCAGGCTAGATGCTAAAAAACAAAACAAAAAAATGGGGGAGGCTAGGGTTGCCAGCCTCCAGGTAATGGCTGGAGATCTCCCGGAATTACAACTGGTCCCCAGGCCACAGAGATCAGTTCACCTGGAGGAAATGGTTTTTTTGGGGGGGGGACTCTATGGAATTACACCATGCCAAGGTCCTTTCCCTCCCCAAATCCCACTTTTCCCAGGTTTCTTCAGGTTTCACCCCCCAGATCTCCAGGAATTTCTCAACTTGAAGCTGGCAACCCTAGGAGGGGCAGATACTTCAGACCCAGATCTTTACTGTGTAGCTGCCAGGCGAATCTGAATGAAGAGAGCTAAGATCTGATTACACAGCAACTTCTGTGAACTGGAGAACTCAAATGCCTACACCATGTTTTGTGTTATTTTTACTGTTCCAAATACAAAACATTACATGGGCCGTTTCCAGACGGCCCCCCGCCTCGCGAAACGTCGCGCGTCGTCGCGCGTCGTTGCGCAGAAAACGCGAAATATCGCGTTTTCTCGCGCGAGTTTTGCGCGACGTCGCGCAAAACTCGCGCGAGAAAACGCGATATTTCGCGTTTTCTGCGCAACGACGCGCGACGACGCGCGACGTTTCGCGAGGCGGGGGGCCGTCTGGAAACGGCCCTGGTTTTTGTTTTCTGATCTTGCTTTGGACCACTGCAGCTATTTGCAACCTCTAGATGTTCAACATTTAAAATTAGAAAGGGTTCAGTGTTGTGTAGGCTTCTAGAGTTATGTAGGCTTCTAGCGTTAGAGATCTATTTATAATTAAATTGGTAAGAATGCTTACAATGGGTGGTTCCTTCCTCATAACAAGTGAGCGGTGACCCACAAAAGCTCGCAGTGGAATAAATGTTGTTAGTCTTTCAGATGCCACTGGACTTCCGTTTTATTTTGCTACAATGGTTGGATAAAGAAATTAGATATTTTCGAACAGCTGAACTTTACTGGAGCAGGAAGTCCTCTGATATATAATATTACTAGCCTTTCCCTGAGCTCTTGTTTTTTTACAGAGTTTTGATACTCGGAGGAAGCTCAGGCCACATTTTATAAGTTTTAGCGGTTTAGAAGATTTAGTGCGATCGAATGGTTTAGAAGATTACGTTTAGAAGATCAGTGCGATCGAAGGCTTTTTCTGCATTTAAGCAAAAGAATGAAGAGTAAAATACTTTGTGTATTTACAATAATCAATAACGCTTAAAGTTTCATCGATATTATAAGCTGTTTGTTGACCTGAAATAAATCCATACTGTGTGGTTAATGTAATGCAACTAAAATTCTTTAATCGGGTGAGAACATCAGAACAGAAGAAGAGCCCTGTTGGATCTGACTGGGGGTCTATCAAGTCCAGCATCCTGTGTCAAACAGAGGAGGTTTGTCACCATGGTTACTAGCCACTTATAGACCTCTCCTGCATGAATTTGTCTAATCTTCTTTAAAAGCCTGCGGCCATCTCTACATCCTCTGGCAGTAGGGTTGCCAGATCCAGGCTGGGAAATTCCAGAAGATTTGGGGGTGCAGCCTGCAGAGGGTGGGGTGGAGAAAGGAGAACAAGACACAGTTTATAATGTAGACAAAATTACAAGCTATGGTAGTGTTTAATGGATAGGAAACACGGTTTGTTCCTATGATGATATGTGGTGGCAGAGAGTGCCCTCAAGTCATATCTGACTTATGGCGACCCCTGGTGGGGTTTTCATGGCAAGAGACTAACAGAGGTGGTTTGCCATTGCCTGCCTCTGCACCCCTGGTCTGTCATTGGAGATCTCCTATTCAATTATTAAGCTTGGCCAATCTTGCTCAGCTTCTGAGATGGGCTAACCATGTCAGGGCATAATGATATGTAGAGCTTTGGAAATGTAGGCTGTTGGGTGGAGCAAAGCAAGGACTTAATTTGCACACTGGAAGGACTATGTATATATGTAGGTACTTTGTTTGCTGTAACCTTGGTGGGCTGTCGAGCGTGAGGGGCTGTTTGTTTTGAACAGGAAAAGGAGAGCAGGGGAAGTATTTGGAAGCTCTGGTGCTTGCTGTAAGCAACTGTGATATCACCGAAAAGCCTCAGCTGAAGAAGCTGCAGGCAGGAAATTCTGGCAAGGGCAAATTCTGCTGGATTCTCCTTCAGAACTTTGCTGTGGAGCTCATTGATTCTGGTGCAGGCCTTTCCTCCAGGCCTCACTTTGCTGAACTCATTTCCTAGACAGAAGGTCGGCCCCCAGACTGTCCTTTTGGACTGGAGCTGATTGCTTCTGATGTGGGCCCTCCGACTCTGCTGTGTGAACCCACAATCTGGGAAGAAACTGGCCCTAAAATCTGCTCTTCACATTGGTGGCCTGGCACTCAGGAACTTGGGTTACCAGGTCCCCTTACCCTCCTTGCAGGAGTGGGGGGACTGGTGCTTACCTTTTGCACATTCCTGGCATGCTCCTTGCGCGCACGTGCAGTCCTGCACTGGCGTGATGACTAGGGTTCCCATTCCCCCAGGGGATCCCCCAATCCCACCCTTTCCCCCTCTGTGCCCACTTACTTGGCCGGTGGGGGCTGCACTCCCTGGGGCAGCCCCTCTCTGGGCAGTACAGCACGCCCCCTGGTGGGGGCGCACTCTCATGCCGTGAGAGTGGGCCATGGCGGCGGCGGAGGAGGGCCGTGGTGGTGGGAGCACAAGAGAGGGCCGCAGCAGTGGCGACAAGAGTGGGCTGCAGCTGCAGAGAGAGCAGCCCACAACGGCAAGGACAAGGGCCCCCTTTGACTGCAGGGCACCCTTTGACCCCCGTGTGATGATGTCACTCCTGGAAGTGACATCATCACATGAGCCAGGAGCACACGTGAAGGAGGAAGCCAGAGTAAGTGCTGGCTCCCAATCCCCCACTGGGAGAGTCCAGGGACCTGGGCATCTCCCATCGAGGGACTCCAGGTCCTGGCCAACCCTAGTGATGACATCACTTCTGGGAAGTGACATCACTTTGCAAAGTGGGGATTGTGCACACACTTTGCAACAGACCAGTTTGGGCCCCAAATCAGCCCGCTGTGAAGTGCCAGGAGCACTCTTGGGGTGGTACAATGACATCAGTGAAGTCACGTTGGCCCCAGGAGCACGCCCGGGAGGCCCATTCCCCGTCTTTCCTTATCAGGAACTGCAGTGCACTTCGGATTCTACAAGAAGACAGCTTTTCCTGAACAGTGGCTACAGGACATCTATGGACATTATTCAAAAATACCTACAAACGTAGGGGACTGTGAGTAGGACCCTGGCCTGGTAGGTCATCTTTCATCCTGGGACCCTGGGCCTGGGTGGGGGGCGGAACAATTTCATATCCAACATTACAAGTTCTGTTTATCTCTGTCATAATAAATACAGTTGTGTGTGAGCACAAAGCAGAGCATTTTAAGAAAGGAGACCCTAGATCTTGAACTCGTCCTTGATTATAACAACTGGGTTACAGATAAATAATGTCATTTTCTGCTATGTTTGAACCATGAAGTGGGAAACTGCAGCAATCCGTGTGATGATCTACATGCATTTCCTGAACAGAAATAAATCAGGAATAGAATGAATGAATGAATGAATGAATGAGTCAGTCAGTCAGTCAGTCAGTCAGTCCATCAGTCATCAGTCCGTCAGTCCTTGGTTCAAATCTCACACCAAGGACTAACTCATAGTTGATCTTACATAAGCAACTATCTTTCAGTCTCCCATCTGCAATATGAAAATGATACTATCAACCTACCTTACAGGGCTGTTGTAAAAACTCACAATATAAGCAGAACCTTCAAGCTCTCTTTAGAGTGTTCGAAATTCTGTACAAATGCTATTACAGTTCCATGCCGGAAATTTCATCTTGTGTGAAGCGGACTTTCGACAAACGGACTCATACAATACGACCCAGTCCATGTTTACTCAAAAGTAAATGCTGCTGATTTGAGTGGGACTGACTTTGAAATAAGTGCGCATAAGGATGGCAGCCTCAAATCAAGTGATTTCCTTTTCTTATAGTTCACATCATTTTTAGAGCTCAGACATTTTAAAACAGCTTGCTGTAAATAGCAGCATGCAACTCTGACACAGCACATTGAATTCTTAATGCAGGATCCATTTAGGGGTCAGAGGAACAGGCAAAAAAGCCTATTCTCAAGGAATCCTTGCCAGAAGATAATTTCTTTTCCTGGCAGCAGTCGGGGCAGCATTAAGTTGGCTATTACTTCTTAGCAACAGAGCACAGGAAGAAAAGCCAGCTATGTAGCTGGAAAGATCAGCTTGAAAAGGGGAGTTGCCATTGGGTTATCTAGTTTTCCTTCCAACAAAAGGGAGAGAGAGAAACAAACAAACAAAAACAGAGAGAAAGAGAAAGAGCGAGAGAAGAAAAATAAAAGGCACACAATGAAAAGAGAGAGAAAAAGACACAGAGAACAAGAAGAAGAAGAAGAAGAAGAAGAAAGAAAGGAAGGAAGGAAGGAAGGAAGGAAGGAAGGAAGAAAGAAAGAAAGAAAGAAAGAAAGAAAGAAAGAAAGAAAGAAAGAAAGAAAGAAAGAAAGAAAGAAAGAAAGAAAGAAAGAAAGAAAGGAGATTCTGTAATGCCAACAAATCGATTGGTATTTTTAAAGTAAACAGCAGGGGGCAGAAAAGTTCCACATTCAAAGCATTTAATTTTTTTTGTAAAGTTTAGTCATAAGAATTGATTGTTGAAACTTGAACCTTCATCAAGTAGAATTTCAGGATACGGCTTGCCATTTGAAGCAGACATCTCAAACCAGAAATACGTTGAAGTAATATGTCACGGAGGGAGGGAAGGCAATATGTTATAGCCCGAACTCGGTCAGATCTCAGAAGCTAAGCAGGGTCGATACTTGGATAACAGACCAGCCAGGCAGTCTCAGCAGAGGAAGGCAATGGCGAATCACCTCTGGTTCTCACTGGCCTTGAAAAACCCCTTGCTGTGGCTGCCATAAGTAGGTTGTGACTTGAGGGCACTTTAACTCACACGCAATATGTCCCTGAAGGTCTGTGAAGACTGGATTTGGGTGTGTCACACTCAAGAGAGAGTGGCAGAGATCACTGTAAAGCTAATTGCAAAGGGGCTTTGGAAAGTATAGCAGCTGCAGCTGTCTGGGCTGACACAGGCGTAGGAGGGCTGATCTTTTAGCCAGGACATGCTTACGATGCATGAAATTTGTGAGCCGTTTCCCAATGTACTGTTAAAAAGTCCCCCCTCCCCCCTGAGCATGGGGCCAGTGATGACGCATTGGGTCAAGAAATTGGAAGTGATCCGGGTGGGGGGGTCACACGTTCCCTCCCTCTTGTCCTTCCTTTCCAGCTAATATCAGACTATTAAGATTAGAACAGCAGCAGAGAAGACAGGACAGGAAACCAAGAAGCATCAAAAGCCCAAAGTAGACGGGAAGGTTTTCACACACACAACCCTTCTTGATCTTAAAAATCACGGGGAAACACAATAGAACCTCACTCGGGAGTAGATGTTATTTGAGCTACACAAGGAGGGCTTTGTAAGCTAATTCAATCGTCCTGAACTTGGCCCAGAAACATAGGAAACCTTTGCTATTGCTCTAGTATTAGCATAACACGTCTTCCACCTGCTAACAGCAGACAAAATCTGGCTGTGGCATTTTGCCCTAGTTGGAGTATTTGAACTGTATTCAAGGGCAATCTTGGAGAGCACATGGCAGTAGTCTAGAGGTCTTGAATGACAACGGCAAGATCTCCGTATTTCAGTAGAGGCTGCCACTGGCAGATAGGCAGAAGCTGGGAAAATGCACAATAGAGTTTTCAAGGTCCTGGGATGAAGGCTGAAACATGGATCTAGTAATTAATTAACCAAACACATTTTCCATTTGGGAGTGAATCATTTTATATAAACCCTGATGCAGATTCAACGTTGACCTTACTGGAAACATGGCTTTAAAAACCATTTTGTTTTGTATCCATTAAGGGGGGGAAAAACCCTCTGATGATTGTTTTGAAACGTCGGCATCTGATTTCAGTACAATACCTTATATTCAATACAGTAACATCTAGGCGCTGCTCAGAAATGGCATGGGCCGTTGAGTCAGGAATCTCAAAGCATCCACTAATGACATCATGCCCTGCCTGGGAAGCGAGATGACTGCACGGTGTGCCTGTCCCATCCATTAAATGACTTCACTGCCTGGGCATACAGCCCCCTCTCTCTTGCTTGTTCCTACCAATGGCCTTGATTATCTACCTCTCTATGAGAAAGTGAAATGGTTCCATTGGATTAGGCCCCATGAGACAATCGGTATCCCATGGAGACGGGGGGGGGAAATGAACAATTTTTTAAAAAAAAATCTAACAAATTCTTGTTAAAGAGCAGGCGGAACTATTGAAGAACTCTGCATGTTTTGGACACTAAGAAGGGCTCGATATTTAAAAGGACCAAGAGAGCATGTAGCATTCCTGCATATGAAAATTTGGTGGTGGGGGAGAATAAAAACAAAGGGAAAAGGGGTTTAAAAACTCAACCCAAAATGAAGAATAAACTAAGAGGGTTAAGCTAACATATAAAAATGTTTTAAAAATTCAATTATTATAAGTTGTGCACACAAACACCATTAAAAATCGAAAGGGATAAAAGTTTAAATATCAGAACGCCTAATAAATATGCACAAGGTTAAAAATCCCATACAAATTGATGGAGAATCCAATGACCATATACATCCATCCAAATAAATACTAGATTGTGAATACTATAGTATCTAAAAATAAACTGACCAGACGTGTTTCGGCCTGTATTGGCCTTCCCCAGTGGTCATTAAAATCCTATGTAAAGCCACACACATCCAGGAATTAATTGTTCCAATAATAATTAAAATTAAATTAGAAATGAATTAAAAACCTGGTGTTGGTGTTAAAATAGCTAAAAAAGAAAGACTAAAACCAGAATTATTTGTGGTTTTACATAGGATTTTAATGACCACTGAGGAAGGCCAGTATGGGCCAAAACGCATCTGGACAGTTTATTTTTAGATACTATAGTATTCATGATATAGTATTTATTTGGATGTATGTATATGGTCATTGGATTCTTCATCAATTTGTATGGAATTTTTAACCTTGTGTATAATTATTAGGAGTTCTGATATTTAAATTTGTATCCCTTTAGATTTTTAATGGTGGGGGAAGAATGCCATCAAGTCATGGTGACCCCTGGTGGGTTTTTCATGGCAAGAGACTAACAGAGGTGGTTTGCCATTGCCTGCCTCTGCAACCCTGGTCTTCGTTGGAGGTCTCCCATCCAATTACTAACCAAGGCTGACCCTGCTTAGCTTCTGAGATCTGATGAGATCAGAATCACCTGGGCTATCCAGGGCCATTTTCACACTACTAACCTGCTTCCGTAATGTTGTGAAACATCGCACAAAAAACGCGAAAGATAGCGTCTTCTCGCAAGAGTTTTGCACGACGTAGTGCAAAACTCTCATGATGTCGCGCAAAACTCTCACGAGAAGACGCTATCTTCCGCGTTTTTTGCATGACGTTTCGCAACGTTATGCAAGCAGGTTAGTAGTGTGAAAACGGCCCGAGTCAGGGCATATGAAAAGTTAGCAAGGCATAAAAAAGATTCCTGGTTCTGTTTCTTCTCTGGGAGGCTACAGTTTTCTACATGGAAGGAGAGTTCCTTAAACTGGGAGAGTATTCAGATAGGTGATTCCCCCTACTACCATCTACTTTCTGAAATGACACAGTCCCAGAAAAACTGTACTAGGAGGGGTCTCCAATTCTAAGATGAAGCATTGGGGTATGAGACGGTTTTTATAGATCCAATCAGAGACTTTGAACTGAGATCCTGTCGTAAAAACCTACAGCAAACGTAGAGGAGCAGGCAGCTGCAGCAGTGTGCCTTTGACGGGTCAATGTGTTGGGAATATATTCATGCATTTCCTCCTTTTCTCCAGCAGAAGGCACATTCTATCCAAGGAACACCAAGCCCAACCAAGGCTCAACGAAAGATACCATCAAAGCAAATCCACATGTAGGCAGCTAGCTGCAAACAGTTCCTATAGGAAACTCCTCAGGATAAAACAGTGTGTTGCTTAAATGTTTTATAAAATATATATATAGTTTGTATGTGTACTTTGGTCACATCATGAGAAGACAAGATTCTCTGGAAAAGTCAATAATGCTAGGAAAAGTGGAAGGCAGAAGGAAAAGAGGAAGACCTAAAACGAGATGGCTTGACTCAATAAAAAAAGCGACGTCCTCCAGTTTGTAAGATTTGAGCAAGTCTGTCAATGATAGGATGTTTTGGAGGTCTTTCATTCATAGGGTCGCCATAGGTCAGAGGCGACTTGATGGCACATAACACACACATATTGCACACAAAAACATGCAAATTAGGTGTGCATTACAAATAAATTTTCTATAAAACTAACACAAACACACAAAACCGTTGGGAAAAGTCTAACTAATGTAAAAAGAGAATGGAACAACTGCTTGCCCGTCTGTCCTGGTAGAGCCAAGGCAGGGTCCCTAGAACTCTAGCTAGTTAGCCTATCGAATGTATCCCTCTGTTGTCCAGATGAGGAATGCGACCCCATAAAGAACAGGGTTTCATTTTCTTTGAAGCCTCTACTTTTGCTACTGGAATGCGCCGTCGAGGCCCATTTGAGAAGAAAGGCAGAAGAGCCTCCATCTATGCCTTCTGTGTGTTTGATTGGCGGGTGGGGTTTGGCTTCTCAAGCCTTCTGCTGTATGGCTCATATAACACCCATGTTTTCTTTGTGGGCCACAAGTACAAACATCCATCAATGCCCAGTTACAGAGAGCAAAGCCAATGGGAAACACAGTCTGCCCCAATGTCCTTTGGGTCCTACAAGATCTCGTTCAACACCTCATTATCTTCAAGGCCACTTATTAACGGTTATACTAATTCTGCCTCTTTCTGGACAAGCAGCCTGAAGCATTGATTTATGTCTTCGAAGCTGTTTACATATAATTCTTTCTGGCTACATTTAGTGTAAATTCCTCTAAATTGGCCGGAGTTGATAGGCTAGACTTGCTTTTTCTGAATGTGAAATCTGTCAGCCAGCATGGCATACTGATTTATTATTATTTTAATATGTTATCCTGTTATTTTTTGCCAAAATTTACCTCTATTGACAATTAAAACCAAATACAAATGATTCCAGGATGCAGGGTGAGGAGCCCCCTCCTCAACCCTCATTGACGGCAATTGCAAGCTGGAGGAAAACTTTATACATTATTGTCTTTTAAAAGTTGTGGCCACCCATCCATTCAGATCAGTGAAGTGGCTGCTTAAGATGCCCCCTAGTGGACAGCTTCAATTAGTACAGCTTGTAGAAGGAAGAAGGGCTGTCAAATCTCAAGCCGGAGATGGTATTTACAGATGTTACCAGGGCTCATTTTGAGGGGAAACGCACAGGAACGCAGTTCCAGCAGTTCCCCAAAGAGGTCACATGTCAGGTAGCCCTGCCCACCTGGTTCTTGGCCATTTGGGCCCGTTTCGGCCTGAATTGGGCCAAAACGGCCTGGATCGGGCCTCTGAAGGGTGGTAAATCACTCTCCCGCTCAGCAGCGGCCTGATCTTCACCATTTTGGGCCCCCTTTCGGCCATTTTTAGCCCCCTTTTGCCATTTTGGGCCCAATTTCAGCCCTGAATGGCCAGGATTGGGTCCAAAACAGCCAGGATAGATGATGTCAGGGGTGTGGCATATGCAAATCAGTTGTGCTAATGACACATTTCTGGTGATGTCAGGGGCATGGCATATGCTAATTAGTTATGCTAATGAGTCCCTCCAGCTCTTTTTCTACGAAATGACCCCTGAATGTTACACAAGAGATAATGCTGGGGCGAGGGGTGAGCATTTCTGAAATCACAAGATGGCAGCCTTTAGCATCAATGAGTGGCAAGAGCAGCGTCCAAGAAAAGGCAAGTATGCTAACAATGCAATCCTAAGAAGAATTACTCTTCTTAGATAGCCCTTCTTAGATAAATGTTATAAATGCAAAGCAATAGCTGCTTTGACTGTCATTAACCTCTCTCCAGAGGAGTTAGCCGTGTTAGTCTGTAGTTGCAAAATAGTAAAAAGTCCAGTAGCATCTTTAAGACCAACCAACTTCATTGAGGCATAAGCTTTCGAGAACCACAGCTCTCTTTGTCACATGCATGGTGCATCTAACAAAGAGAGCTGTGGTTCTCGAAAGCTTATGCCTCAATAAAGTTGATTAGCCTCTGTGTTTCAACTGGCAGCATTGCTATTTTGCAAGTTAGACTTGGAGCAATTTGTTCTAAATTCCAAGCTGAAGTCAATTGAAACAAAGCAATTAAAAAGAGAGAGAGAGAGAGAGAGAGAGAGAGAGAGAGAGAGAGAACATATATGGACTAAGAAGCAGGCATTTGACAGTTGTCAGAACAACATAAGAATAGGCCAATATTTGTTGGTGATGTACCCCCCAAAAACAAATTGACTATTGGGCCTTGTCAGCTGTTTGATGAATCAGGGAACAACTTCGAACTAGCAGTAGGCGTCAGGGAAAGAGAACCACATTTGTTGTCTAAACCAAGTCAACACTGTACTGGCATCGCCATCCCAAGGTTCGGTTGGAAACCCTTATTTCAGAAAATGCTGTAATTTCTACCTATTACAATACCATAATAAGAAATAGTATAATTTGTATGGCATTCGGTACTATTCGGTTGTGAGGTTTTATATGCCTTGAATATTTCAACATGGATGGGGAGTTTATTTCTTTTTTACAAAACAAAAAGGGGAGAGATATTGGAGTAGATGTTCTTTCAATCTCTTCTAGCTACATGGTTCTAAAACCGAGCCCTAGTTCACAAACTTCTGTACAAGACGTCATATTACGAGAAGCCTCTGGATGAACGAAGCAACTAATCGTTCCAGAAGCTGCTCCAGGCACCTGCGCCCACTGCCCAGTCCAGCTCTCTTGTCAATGACGCTTCGTACAGTGAGTGATTCCGCACATGCTGGATAATGCACTTCCAATCCTCTTTGTAGATCATTTGGAATGGATTTTTTTGTGTGCGGAACAAAAAATCCACCTCAAACCATTGATAAAGTGCATTGAAAGTGCATTATCCAACGTGTGCGGAAGCAGCCAGTGAGAAGATGCCAGATCACTGCAGCAGCTGGCAGTTCCGGGAGCTTCTGAAAACACCTGTAGATTCTATCGGTGCTGCTGACTGCTGAGTTACTCTTCCTCCGGCAGCACCTGGTTTCTTTTTGGAGCAGCAGAGTTTTCAAAAAGAGCAACCAACGTCACCCCAAGATGTCCACAGTGACCTTAATTTACCTCTCAGCCTTTGTGCTCCATTGGTAAAATGGGAATTATAATAATGCTGTACAAATACTAAAGATTTGCTAATTAGTTCATCAGCTCTAGTCAATTGCTAGTATTACACAGACATCGAGATGCCTTAAAATGAACCCCTCCGTTAAAATAAAAGCCTTATAAATGACACCTCCTAATTTCTTTTTACTAACCTTTATTTGTGGAGTAGCCTGATCCTATGTGGTTCAATGGGACTTACTCCCAAGTAAGTGTGCCTTGGATAGCAGTGCAACTTTAATCATTAGTGGCTTGAAAGAAAAGAAGAGCCGGCTTTTATAAACATCCCTAGTTAGAGGGTTATTCCTAGTCACCAAAAGAGAGCAGGCAAGGGGTTATTTGCAAGTCTGCCCCTGATTTTTTTTTAAAAAAGCATTTTATGTGACTATACTGCATGTTCTTCCATAAGCAAGAACAGGCTTGCGCTTTCTGTGGTTGAACTTAAATATCAGGAAGGTTTGGGGGTAAAAGTTTACTAAAACCAGATGAAATCTAAATTGTGTACTGAACGCTGATTAACTTTGATCTCTGTGACCATCTGTCACTGTGTTTCCATTGCAAGTAATTAAATGAAATCCTGGAGGGAGAACAAAAAAAGGTTTATCTTAAAAGAAGATAAAGGAATTGGAAAAAGGCCCCTAGTTATATCAGTGCTGTAGCACTAGGCTGCCCTTCTCTCTCTCTCTCTCTCTCATTCACACACACACACACACACACACACACACACACACACACACACACACAAACCCACAACTCTGATTTAAGGAAGTGACATTTTGCAAATATGTAGTCGAAACATATAATTGATTTAGATTTCACTTTATTTCTATATTAGGTTCCTATCATCAAATATATAAGCATGGGACCTTCAAGTTAGAGGACATGAGAAGTAAGAATGTTTGAATTAAGCGCCAATGTGAAAATGTCACCTGACCAGAAGGCGGGACGCTCAAGTAGTTACTTGTGCAGAGATGCAACAGACAGACTCCTAGGAGGGCAGGCAGTTCTGCCACATCTCTGCATCAGGAGTTATTGTATCGCAGCCGATACAGAGAGTTGGCAGACTGACGCATCCCCAGGTGGAGACTGATGGAAAGAGGCAGGAATTGACAGAACAGTACATCCTGCAGAGGGACAGGTGACAGCCTCAACAGAACCAAATCAAAAGACACTGGAACCTCATTCACAATTTACAGTGCATGCATGCACCATTTCTGTGCAATGTACATTTGATTGTTCTTTGTATGTGCATTGAGTAATGCTCACATTACAGTCAATGCATGTCCAGCTGCATTGACCCCGCTTTATCCACGTATTGGTCCCTGGCTGAATTTGTAAAGTGAATGTGCGTCGGCTCTTTCTTATAAACAAGTGCCTGCACACACACAGACAGGACGCATGTGTGTTCGCTGTAACACGTAAACAGGGCTTGTGACTTCTATATTTAAACGCAATTTTCAAATGCATAAATTTAATCCTCCACTCTTTACCATTTTCCTCTTCTAAACTGACCCCAGGGGGCCACTCAGAGCAGAACCACAAGTGACAAAAGGCACAGGTTGGACACTTGTCAGCTTCCCTCAAGTTTTGGCGGGAAATGTAGGCAGCTTGGCGGAATGCTGGACAAGTGACAGTTGAAAAGTCCATTGGACAGCAGTCAGAGAGCGAAGCTGCGAGACCAGGATGCCTACATTTCCCATAAAAACTTGAGGGAAGCTGACAAGTGTCCAATCTGTGCCTTTTGTCACTTGTGGTTCTGCTCTCAGTTTTCCCCATTGGGGCAAACATATATGGTATACACAACAAACGTGCATGTTCCTCTAAATGAACTAACAAGGGGCTGACTATTTTAGATCAGGAAAATGGTGCAGGGAAGAGAGAAGGTTTAAACCTCCTGCCCCTTCCCTCATGTCACATTCTGGTCCCAAGCCAACTCAGACCTCCTCATGCCAAATAAAACGCTGGATGCTCCAGACATGAAACTCGCAGTGTTTTGTGGGGTGTGGCCCTCAGGGTTGATAGTCTGAGCACAAAAGAATCTCCCTCCCTGCAAATGGGCTTGGAAGCTGCGGCCTCACTGAAGAAGGCAGGCCGCAGGGTGTGTGTTTTGAGGGGCGAGAGCAAGTCCTCAGCGCCTCGAAATCCTGACATGTTTCTTACAGCGACCAAGCCTGTGAGACGGCCTTCTATGGCAGCTGCACCAGCAAGGGCAGGAATCATTTCGGCGACACACCCCATGCCAAGCAAGCAGGGATTCTGGCTAGCACAGCGGCCAGCAATTCCAGACCTCATTCCACGTCCCCTTTTATTGCGTTGACATATGGAATTTGCTACCCCGGCCCACAAGCTAGTCAAAAACCTGTCAGGCAAACGATCGTATTTAACGCTACTCATTGTCAACAATTGTTCTCCAAATAAAACAGGCCCCGTGGCCAAGCAAAATGTGTTAGGGAGATATTATTCCACTGGACGGGCATCCAAAACAAACAGTCTCTCTCCCCCTTGTACTCACACACAAATATCCCCTCCTCTGTTAGAAGCAACCACTTGGACTTGAGGCTTTGAAATCAGATCGGTTAGAAAACCTCAGATAGGCACCAAAGGCTGAGAGGCTGCTGAAAACCCATCTCAAACAATGGCTTGCCATTACCACCCCCAATTTTTCTTTGACACCTGCAGCGAGTTTGGGAAAGAGACGTGTGCAAGGATTGAGAAGGTGAGCTTTTCCTTATTTATTTATGTCATTTATAGTCCGCCTTTCTCATTGAGACTCTAGGCGGATTATACAGTGCGAGATTACAGTCAGTATCAGGAACATTTCCATAAATAATGCCATAGGGTAAATAGATACAAGTTCACAAAGAGATAGCATTAGCAGGACTCCAGTTCAACACAGCCGCGAAGTCTATGGTTCCTAATCCTAACTCATTAGCAGATCACCTGAGATCCCCTCCCTACAATACAGCCCTCCTATCGGAGTAAAAAGCCTTTTTGAACAATTTGGTTTTGCATCGTTTGCAGAAAGCCAGGAGAGTGGGGGCTCTCCTGACCTCTTCAGGCAGGCCATTCCACAGGGTGGGGGCCACCACAGAGAAAGCCCCGCGTATGGGTTGCTGTCGATTTCGCCCATGTGCAGGCTGGCACCTGCAGGAGACCCTGTCCTTATCAGCATCCACAGTATATAGGGTTGCTAACTTCCTGGGGATCTCCCGGAATTACAACCGATCCCCAGATGATGGAGATCAGTTCCCTTGGAGAAAATGGTGGCTGTGGAGGGTGAACCTTATGGCATTGTACCCTGCTGACATTCTTCCCTTTCCGAAACTCTGCCCTCTTCACTCCTAGACTTGCCTTCTACTTCTCCTGGCTGTTTCTCCCTAGTCATCAGGGGCAAGGCTTTAAATAGGTCCTCTCATCTCCCATAGCCTTTGGGTTCATGACCAGAGGTCATTTCGTAGAAAAAGAGCTGCAGGAACTCATTAGCACAACTTATTTGCATATGTCACACCCCTTGATATCACCTATCCTGGCTGTTTTGGACCCAATCCTGGCCATTCAGTGCCAAAATTGAGCCCAAAATGGCAAAAAGGGGCTGAAAATGGCCAAAAAGGGGCCCAAAATGGTCAGGATTGGGCTGCTGCTGAGTGAGAAAGTGATCCACCACCCATCAGAGGCCCAATCCTGGCCATTTTGGGCCCGAATCCAGGCAGAAACAGGCCCAAAATGGCCGAAAATCAGGTGGGCAGGGCCACCTGACATGTGACCTCTTTGGAGAACAGCCAGAACTGTGTTCCTGCGCATTCCCCCTCGAAATGAGCCCTGTTTGACAAACGCTCATGACATACCTGGATCCTTGAGGCATGGCTTTGCTGCTGCTACTATAGGAGGCCTACCCAAAGAGGCTGGCTATTGCTACGGCAATCCAGGCTCTTCTTGCTGTGGAGGCCGTGATGATGTTTTGGAGACAGCTAACAACAACAACAACAACAGCAACAGCAACAATATTCGGTTTATATACTGCCCTTCAGGATGACTTAACACCCACTCAAAGTGGTTTACAAAGTATGTTATTATTATCCCCACAACAAAACACCCTGTGAGGTGGGTGGGGCTGAGAGAGCTGGCATACCATAGCTGGGAGACGGGCAAGCCCCATACTCCTTCCCATCACTTCTCAAGGCCTGAAATGGGTCTGATGCACTCACAAAAATAAATTAACCAGAATACACGGCCAGCTCTTCCAGAGTGGTTTTTTCAAACCGTGCTGTGTCACCCTGGGGTCAATCAAGGGTTCTTGTCGGGATTTTTACAAGTGCCATTCTCTTCAGTCATGAAAGAGTTAATTTGTTTGTGTTTGCTTAGAGACAACTAGTTTGCATGAGACCAGTTAGAGGTCAAGTTGTTCTTCCCACTAGGGTAAAAAAGGGAGTTGCACGCTTAATGAACAGATCTAGGACTGATTATTGACTGACCGGCTTTATTGGGGGGCAATTAATGTTCTTTCCTTGTCTCAAGACGCCATTGCTCTCCAGTTGGTTAGACCGTTACCTTTAGATTATCAGGACGTAAGGATGTAGGAGCTTAGTTAGGTATTCTTTATTTTATATCCAATGTACCCTATTTTTCCCTATATGTAGTAAACTTTATTTTAGAAGCTGAACACACGTGTCTGTGATTCTTATCTTGATCTGCTGTGCAAATAATTTCTACTCTGCAACAATACTTATCAAACAGTTCTTCAATGAGGAGATCAATAATGGCAGATAGGGCTTCTCTGAAAGACAGCCTGGCTCCCATTACCAATGTCATAAACTCAGTGATATAGAGGTTGCCAACTCCAGGTTGGGAAATCCATGGAGATTTGGGAATAAAGCCCAGGGAGGGTAGGGTTTGAGGAGGGGAAAGAGATATAATGCCATACAGCTCACCCTCCAAACAGCCGTTTTCTCCAGGGGAACTAATTTCTGTCACTTGGAGATCAGTTGCAATTCCAGGAGATCTCCGGATCCCACCTGGAGGTGGGCAACCCTACAGTGATGAGACGACCATGCACACCAGAGGAAACAGAGCCTTCATCATACAGTTGTCAGAGGAAACAGTTATCTGCCTTTAAGCTGTTTCACGCAGAGAGAAAATGGGCCCGAGTCACATGGGGCCTGGAGAGCTCCCAGAACTACCGCTAATCTCCCAGCTAGAGAGAGAAATTCTCCTGGAAAAATTCACTCCTTTGGAGAGTGGACCCTAGGGTGTTATGAAACTCCCCTTGCTGCTTTGGCTCCAGACCTCCAAACAAATCCAGAATCCCCCATGGCTGCTTTTCAACTGAGAGCAGACCCCATCGAAACAGGGAATTTGGCCCCAAGAAAGACTGAAATTAGGCGGGCAGCAGCAAAAAGCCAGGGCTGTGCCCGAGAAATATCTTCCAAGTCTCAGCAAATATTGTTTTGTTTGCCAGGCTCCAGCGAGAGCAGAAGGTGCCGCAGCTACGGAGTTGAAAGGAGCCTGTTCAAAAAAAGGAAAGGAAACCAGGTCTGTTGAGGGAGGCTGCTCTTAATGGTCTGAAAATAAACCCAATATTTATCTTGGCTGGTGGAGCAGAATGGTTACCTTGATTGAAACTGGGCTTTTAATACAAGTTTCAGACGGTGCAGCAGACCGCAGCTAGCAACCATTCGGAGGAAGCCAATGTGTGGAATTTCTCTCTCGCCCCTCCACAGCTCAGATGTGCGTCCCTTGCTGTGACAAGTTAAACGAAGCCATGCGTTAGGGCTGAAACGAATCAGTTTGGGGCGAACATTTTCTTCAGTGTCAAAAAAACGCCCCCCTCCTTTCCCCCCAAAGAGTTATTAGTGGTCACTTGCAGTATGTAATCCACCTTGGATCTCAGTGAGGAAGGTGGACAATAAACAAACAACAACAACAAAAATTAGTGTTCTTTACAAAGAAATGACTTCTTTGCTTACACTTTCCGCTGCTTGAAGCTAGCCAGGTGATCTTGGGTCAGTCACAGCTATCTCCAAGCTCTTTCAGTCCCACCCACCTCGCAAGGTGATTGTTATGAGGATAACAATAACACACTTTGTAAACCATTCTGAGTGTAGCATTAAGTTGTACTGAAGGGCAGTATATAAATCTATCATCATCATCATCATCATCATCATTAATTACCAGCACATAGCAAAATCTGTTTATTTAAAGTGGTTAAATGGTTCGGCTGCAAATCAGCACTCTACTAGTTCAAATCCCACTACTGCCATGAACGCAATAGGTGGCCTTGGGTCAGCCATTCCTCTCAGCCCCAGCTCCCCAGTTGTATTGTGGGTATAATAATAACACTAATTTGTTCACCGCTCAGGGTGAGGCACCAATCTGTCTAGGAGAGTGGTATAGAAGCACATTCATTCATTCATTCATTCATTCATTCATTTATACCCTGTCTTTCTCCCCAGTAGGGACCCAAAGCAGCTTACATCATTTTTCTCTCTTCCATTTTTCCTCACAACAACCCTGTGAGGTGCGTTAGGCTGACAGTGTGTGATTGGCCCAAGGTCACCCAGCAAACTTCCATGACAAAGTGGGGAATTGAGCCTGTGTCACTCAAATCCTAGTCCATCACTCGAGCCACTACACCATACTGGCTCTCAACAACCTAACATTTAACTACCTAGCCTAAACACATGTTATTATCTATATGATCCTTGATTATTTCACCCCTGATTGGCTGTGTGGGTAGGAAGACGGGTCCCTGGCCCTAGGGAGGTTCACCTTGCCTTAAACAGGGCCAGCGCTTTCTCGGTCCTGGCCCCAACCTGGTGGAACGCTTTATGTGTGGAAAGCTGGGCCCAGACGGATTTATTATCTTTCCACCAGGCCTGCAAGACAGAGATGTTCCACCAGGTGTATGGGGGTTGAGGCAGGTGGGCCAAAAAACCAGCTTTCTACAGGGGGGAGTGTTGCCCCCCCCAATTGTTACCATCTGGTAATAACATGAATAATAATAACATTCAATTTATATACCACCCTTCAGGACAACTTAACACCCATTCAGAGTGGTTTACAAAGTGTGTTATTATTATCCCCACAACAATCACCCTGTGAGGTGGGTGGGGCTGAGAGAGCGCTGAGAGAGCTGTGACTCAGCCAAGGTCACCCAGCTGGCTTTAAGCAGAGGATCAAACCTGGTTCTCCAGATTAGAGTTCCGCTGCTCTTAACCACTACACCAAACTGGTAGCTGGTCAGCCTGCCCCACGGATGTTTCTTAATGCTTGTTGATGCATAATACGGGCACGACTGTCCATTTTAGACTTTACTATATTAACTGATATGTTCTAATCTAATTTATGCTATCTGTTTTAATTGGATATATTACCGCAGGGATCTGCTCTGAGCCCGCTTGCGAGGAGAGCGGAATATAAATAGAATAAAATAAAAAGTGCTGTTGAAGCAACTGCAGACACAAGAAGGAATAGAACCAAACAAGATTTCCAAAAGGCAACACTGCAGTTACAGAGAGTATATAGAGCGCAGTGCCCCCTTACAAATGTGTCAAGACCCCTCTCTGAATTCCCAGCTTTATTTTTTTTAAAAAACTCCTTTAATCATTTCTTTCAGAGATGTATGAGAAAGCTCCAAGCAGTTTTTCTCCAGTTTGCCTAGGAGGTAATGGTGGAAAGGAAGCTACAAGCTGAGAGTGAGTCAACTAAACCCCTGCGGACAAATTCATTCCTGTCTATGGCCCCCCAAGGCCTTTTTCTTCTTTCTTGTTTGTTTCTCTCCTTTTTTAATGTCTGAGAGCCAAGCTACAAGAGACGAATTACACAAGGAGGAGCACTGAAGGAAGTCACAATGTTAGCCCGGAAGCTGAGTTTAAAAAGAGATTGGAAAGCTTTGTCAATTTCCGAGATTGCAGCTGAGAGGGTTTGTTAATTACCTCTTTGCCTCCTGAAGACGATGTCAGTTTCACCTCCCCTTCTAGGAGGCGAAGAGGAAATTAACAACCCCTCTGAGCAGCCCTATCCCTGGCTCTGTAGAGAGGGGAAATTGACAAAGCCTTCCGATCTCTTTTAAAACTCAGCTTCCCGGCTAACATTGCAACTTCGTTCACGTGCTCCTCCTCGTGTAATTTGTCTCTTGTAGCTTGGCTCTGAGACCTTGATGTCAAGTGAGAAAATCTGGATGAGATGCCTGCTTTTTTTTTGAGGGGAGGGGTTGCTTCTTAGCAGTAGGGAATTTGCCTCAGGAGCAGGTGAGACCTTGGATTTAGGCCAGAAGTTTTACTCAGCCCTGGTATTGGCTTTCAATCATTAACTGCAAACCACCTTTCTCAATGTAACCCTGTGAAAGAATGCCTTTTAGTCACCAGTGAATAACCCCTGTTAAGTACCTATCCTTTCCTCCCCTCAAAATATGGGATTAAACTCTAAAGCATGTTGGTACAGAAAAAGAAGGGCTTTCCCCCCTCTGTCTGGAGATCAGGGGGCGGGGCCACCGGCCATGTGACCGTTTTTGCCGAGGGTGATTTAAACTTTTAAAAACTCCCCCCTTGTTCCAGCTGACCCAAAGTGGCGCCATTGTGCGGTCCTGAGTTCCACCACTGAGTTCCACCACCTCTTTTCTCAGAAAAAAAGCCCTGGGTAAATCCAATATGATTAAAGTTTACTTTATCAATTTGAAATTGAACTGGATTTTAAGTCCTAGGTGTCAAAGTATTCATGCCCAATATTCTTGGGTGACCAGTGGCAATGGCTGTTCTATTCATAGCAAGGTCCAATGTAGTTTTATTTGCCTAAGTAAAAGTTTGTACTTAGCAAACATAAAGCCAGAACCTCTTTAGCAGCAGTGATAATGTTTCATCCAAGACTCTTGAATTCTTTCTCAAAAGTAGCTATCCCAAAAGGTTTCAGTTCAGGTTTCAGTTAAAGGAATGGGGAGCGGTGGTGTCAGGGCCAGAGATCTGGATGGTACTATAGATTTAATGTAATCCAGCGATACTTAATTCAGAATGTAAAATATTGTATGCTTTTCCGGGAACTTTATTTCATGTTATGCCAGTGATTTCTTCATTTTTATCATTCTTAAAAATGGTTTGCAGTTGTACAGAAGTGTAGAGCTATGAAGCCAAAGCCAGTACAAAGAAACTCCCCTCTGTCTGGAGATCAGGGGGCGGGGCCACCAGCCATGTGACTGTTTTCAAGAGGTGCCAGAACTCCGTTCCACGATGTTCCTGCTGAAAAAAAGCCCTGGGTTTTTGCTATTTCAGTTTGTCTTATGATACCCACCCCTCACATACACTTACAGGTTTGCCAGGATCCAGTCTTTGTCTCTGAGATAGAGGTCTGGGGGCTAATTTTCAAAGCCTCAAGACAGCAAGGTAAATCTCAGGCCTGTCAACAAATTCAGACTTGTGCTGGTTTCTTCTGAAACATCTGTCTATGCCTGCTTGCGGTAACTACTACACATATAAACGTGACGGGCAGCAGTAATACAGCACTAACAGCTCAGTTACATTTGACACTTAGCACATAGTTAATTTCCACTTTTTAAATTTTTGTGCACGATGAGCGTACATTCTCTTCAAAACCACATGCGTGTGAATACACACATTTGGTGGCATGGGGAAGTCCTGCCTACCATTACTGCTATTCAGTGTGACGTCAATAGGTCCCACGAATGACATCGTAAGAACCCCAAACATGACATCATCGGGTCTCGTCCAATAATTTTCAGCATTTGAGATGCTTGGGAACCTGGCAACACCCCCCCCCCCCCGTACTCTTATACCCCCGCTCGACATACAAGTTCTGAGAAAAGGTGAGAATTCACTTTTTTGGAACTATTCCTGAATTGTGTGTCCCAAACCAAATTACAGATCCCGCCCCTCCCCCCCCGCCGTGCTTCTATGGGATAACGGGATACTCAAGAGCATGCCTAGACTGTGATACAGCAACAACTTTTCTGCATTGGCTTCCTGCCTGTGGCCACAGCTGCTTATATTTAGAACTGCCCTCAAAATATTGCCAAAAGTTTCACGCCAAGGTATTCCCGGCCTGGCCCCCCTTTTTCCTCCTCCTACGCTAACTGATGCTAAGAGGTCTATTTCAGATGCAAGCCCATCTTCCCTGCATGTAGTTTGGAGAGATGCAGGAATTAATTTCTCCATCTTTTTATCCACCCCACCCCCTTCCACATGCCATAAGAAAGGATTTCCTGCCCCTCAGACAATGCTTCTTTTGTAGGTGGATCTTGTAGGCCTTTTAAAAAACCCATTGGAAGTGAATGCCATAGAAACAATAATCGCCTTTTTATGGCTTGTGCTGGGGTGGTACTTTTGATGTCGGCCGTCTGACACAAGCGACAGCTTTCCAGACTCTCCCCCTTTCCCTGGAGCAGACATAACAGGCATCGCACACGGAGTGTGGGCTTCAGAAGAGACGGAGCGAAAGATTTATTTGCCTGGGAGGGTCTTCAACTGCAAAAGAGAAATTGGAATGGAAGCTCAAGTGACTGAAAAATCTTTTCATTCAGACCTGCTAGGAAGTTTGCGCTGGACTCCAAATCGCCTAAATCCAGAAGTTTTTGAATGGTATTCTGGGGAATCTCATTTATGCATTTCTTATATCCTGCCTTTCTGTTGCAAGAATACCTGGCAGCTTATAAATGAATAACATAAATACTAACTAAATCTTCAAGCCAATAAAATGAATAATGTCTAAAAAGAGGAGTATAAAACCAGTTTTAAATCACAGTCAATTTAAGCCAATGTGTTTAGGGTAATGG
This sequence comes from Eublepharis macularius, assembly GCF_028583425.1. Classification (NCBI taxonomy): domain Eukaryota; kingdom Metazoa; phylum Chordata; class Lepidosauria; order Squamata; family Eublepharidae; genus Eublepharis; species Eublepharis macularius. Next base: position 68,360,802 of record NC_072802.1, on the reverse strand, counting down.
TACTCACTCCGTGGCACACAAAGAGCTGTATTTGCAGCCTTCATCAGCCACAAGAACTACATTGACTTCCATCTGTGGCATGAGACCTGCATCTCAAGGAGGCTCGTAGCTTACCTGTTCCTCTGGTGGTATAACTCCAAGATCCCTATTGCAATCTTGACCAAACCTGGATAATGGCTGGAGGAGAGCTTGTTAAACACTCCCCGGGAATATGGGCTCTCGAAGTCCAACGGGGGCCGTTCTGACGCCCACGAACCATGAACCTCGAACCAGTTCGGCAACAGGAAAAGTTTGTTGCGGTTCGCTGGTTGTCGGCACTGAACCACGAACCGCAGGTTTGTTAATTTTTTTTGGTTCGTGCCCATGTCTAACTAGCGGGGAATCCGGGTAGATATTTCTTTATCTTATGGTCCTAGGGTATTATTTGCTGTAGTTGTATTGGCATTTTGTAGTCCTTCGAGTTTATGGAGTCAATATCAACTGTATATTTTATTTGTTAAGTGTAAATTTGCTACAGCCAATGGCTAATTGCAATAAACTTACAACTACTCAAGGTAGGGACCACCTGCCAACCACAAACCCCAAAAGGAAGAGCCTTGCCCACTTTCATGAAACATGGGATAGGTGCCACGTTGGGGAACAGGGCTTGGAAGTGCCACAGGTGGCAAACCAAAGAGCCACATGTAGTTCCTGAGTCATTGAGTATCACTGGTTTGGCACTTCATGGATGTTTACTGGAGGCTCTTGAGCGGGAAGAACTGCATTGAACAAGTCTGGAGGGGCAGCACACACATTTTCTAAATAAATTGGAATAATAACTGTAAAAGACAGCTCGTTCCTCTCCTAGAGCATGAGCCTTTTGTTCTGTTTCTGTCATGGTCTTGGATTCTCCGCTGAGGCTGTGGGTCAATTGGAGCGCTCCTGCCTTGCATGCAGAAGTCTTGGGTTCAAACCCAAGCACCTCAAGTTAAAAGGGTCTCAGGGGGCAAATGTTAGACAAGCCCCTTTCAGTGCCAGGCAGCCCTTGCTAGAGTACACAATACTGAGCTTGATGTGTCAGTGGACTTCATAGATTTGCCGGTATTGTACACACACATTGTATAGTTCTTAGACAACATTTATTGGCATAATGTCATTTATACATATAATGTGTCGTGCCGATTTCTCAGTGCATTGAAAAATTGAAATGTGGACATTTTACAGGAAGACTTTGACATGAAGAAGTAAAAAATGGCATAAAGAATCACAACCCAATCTGCACGAGGGAGAAACAAAATCAAAGCTGGAACATTTGGGTCAAAACAGCAGGGAAGAGATATTTGAAATAATTCCTATTCTGACCATGCTCTGCGCATGCCACCAAGTGTCAGACTCCAGGCAATGGTATCTTGAACTAGGAACTTTTCAGTAGTGGCACCTACCTTTGGAACTTCCCTACCCAGGGAAACCCAGCTGGCTGAATTTCTCCTGGCTTTTAAAGAACTGATCAAAATCTGTTTCTCTTGGTGCCTGTTGGGGAGGGCTTAATTATTCTATGTGCTAGCAATTATTCTAAGTGCTACAGACTAACACGGCTAACTTCTCTGGATCAATGTGCTATTTTGTTGTTGATGATGATGGTTTGGAACTCAGGGCCTTACTACATGTTACATTTTCCCCACCTGGGTCAGGTGGAGAAGTGCTATTTGCTCCTCTGGAGTGCATGTGTACCAAAGAACTGCACAGTCACTACATTTACACAACAGGGCCAAAATAGCTTATCACCTGAGTCCATCCTACCCTCCCCCTCACAACCTGTATTTGTTTTTTCCCTCTTTTGCCTCAGGCCAAATAGGTCTTGCGGGATTTGGAAATCAAAACCTATAGATTTGTTTCTGAGAGGAGAATGCAGAGCTTTTTTTCCAGTGGGAACGCAGTGGAATGGAGTTCCAGCACCTCTTGAAAATGATCACATGGCTGGTGACCCCGCCCCCTGATTGCCAGACAGAGGGGAGTTTAGATTGCCCTCTGCGCTGCTGAGTGGCACGGAGAGCAATCTAAACTCCCCTCTGTCTGGAGAATCGGGGGCAGGGCCACCAGCCATGTGACCATTTTTGCCGAGGGCGAGTCAAACTTTTAAAAGCTCCCCCCTTGTTCAAGCTGACCCAAAGTGACATAATTGTACAGTCCTGGGAGTGCCAGGGGCGCGTAGTGCCAGGGGCACCACCTCCCGCCAGGAGTTGCCCCCTGTGCTGGCAACCCATTGAGTTCCACCACCTCTTTTCCCAGAAAAAAAAGCTCTGGGAGAACGTATGTCAAGTAGTATCCCTTCTTTCAACCCCCTGAAAAACCACCAATTGTCTGATTCTTGGGACACAGCCCATCATATAAAGTGGATGAGTGGAGCCAGGTCACTCTGTATCTCTGAGTCCATCTGCGGCGGCGCAGGCAATGGAGCAGGAGAGCTCGGAGGCCGCCCGCTGCATCGATCGGGCTGGCGGTGGCGCGCGAACTCCCATGATGATGTCACACGTGACGTCATCACGCAGGCCGGCACATGTGTGGGAGGGCGCCTGGCCGGCCAGCCATGAGCACCGCAAACCCTTTAGCCGCCCCTGATCCTATAACAAAGAGACAGCTCAGCCAACAACCTGGTGCCTTTTAGAGCAATGAAATGGCTCCGACAGGTGTGTTCTGCTGGAAAGCCAAGCTTTGCCTTTAAAGAGCAGCTCAGGATTGTCACAGCGCGGATTGTCACAGCTTGTGGCGAAGCCTGGAAAGGCCTTTGAGCATTCACGTGGATGCTTTCAATAAATATACAGAATAATATTGGTTAACTTAATGCTTGAATTCACGGAAGCAGCGGCTCTTGGCAGAGACTGTGCCAGTCAGTGGGAAGGAACCTGTGTGTGTTTTTCCCTCTATGGTATGCAGGAGGGGTTCAGTGGAATTTAGCACCCAACGCAGAAAAGGAGTTTCGACTCAGGAATGGGAAGCTGTGAAATTCCATCCAGACAGTGTGTGTTTTATGCATTGGTTCGCAGTGAACTTACTTGGCATGGAAAAGTTGGCGCTGCTAACTCAGTCATTTCGAAAGATCTCATCTTTCTCTGAGCCCTTTTCCCAGAGATGTACCTTCCACAGAACCCAAGTCCGCAAGCAATGCAAAACTGAATTATTCAAAAAGGCCTTTTACTTAGATAGGATGGCTGTATTGTAGGGAGGGGGTCTCAGATGTTTCACTAAAGAGTTAGGGACCATAGACTTCACTACTATGTTGTTTTACATATTATCTGTTGCTTCAAATATGTACTCCTATACACTCAGGGGTTTTTTTCTGGGAAAAGAGGTGCCAGAACTCTCAAGAGGAAAATGAGGAAGAAACACACGGGATTCTTTGAAATCATATTATTTTCAAGCACTATTGCTGAGTATTTTCAAGAGGTGCCGGAACTCCGTTCCCCCGCATTCCCCCTGAAAAAAAGCCCTGTATATGTTACTTGTGCTTCATGTTGTCTAATGTCAGTCCTTGAATTGATTATGTTCTGTTTCAGCAACTCTTCAACCCCGTATTGGATCCTTGCTAATGCTGTCTTTGTAAACTTGTATTCATTTACCCGATGACATTGTTTATGGAAATGTTCTTGACACTGTATGGAAATACCTGCTCTTGTTCTTGCTACTGATTGCACTAATCTCACACTATGTAATTCGCCTTGAGTCTCAGTGAGGAAGGCGAACTATAAATGACATATTTATAAAAACCCCGCATATGCAAAGGATTCTGGCTAGTGTTCTAAGCTCAGCGCAGGCATTGGCATTCTTGGGCAGTTGTTTAGGCCCTGTGACCGAGGGTGGGTCAACCGCTGTGCCGCAGAGAAACTACCACCACAACCTGCTTATATCTGTGGGTGAGGGCACTGATGGCATTAGCTACACTGGTCCTACTCACCCTTTGTGCCTTCCTTGGCATGCATGCCCCTGCAGCGAGAGGTCAGCTGTCTTCTCCTAATTCCTCTGTCAGACAGAGACTAGATAGCAGTGGCTGCTGTGCGCCATGGCTCATTCACCTGCTGGAGTGAGTAGTGATGGCTGATAACTGGCAGCGGCTAGGGTTGCTAATCTCTGGAATTACAGCTGATCTCCAGACGACAGAGATTTGGCAATAGAAATGCTGGAAAATCTGGCTGCTTTGGAGGGTGGCGTCTGTGACGTTATACCCCCCTGAGATCCCTCCCCTCACCAAACAATATGTTCCTCAGGCTCTACTCCCTAATCTCTAGGAATTTCTCCACCCAGAGTGGGAAACCCTAGGCCGTGCCTGCTGCCATCAACCAGAGGGAGGCAACTAGAGAGTGAGTGGTGGCAGCAACTCCTCCTAGTGATGGATGAATAAGAAGCAGCAACAACCAGGAGTGTAACTGCCCTCTTGATCTGTGTTGCATCTAAAGTTGCCAGCTCCAAGATGGGCAATTCCTGGAGACCTTGGGGTGAAACCTGGAGAAACCGGGGTTTAGTGAGGGAAAGGACCTTGGCATGGCATAATTCCATAGAGTTCATCCTCAAAAGTAACCATTTTCTCCAGGTGCACTGATCTCTGTGGCCTGGAGACCAGTTGTAATTCCGGGAGATCTCCAGCTACTACCTGGAGGCTGGCAACCCTAGTTGCATCAAGATTGCTCATCTCTTCCTCCCTCCCTCCCTCCATTCATTCATTTGTTGCTTTTGTACACTGCCTTTTGGGTAAAAAGGTCCTTGAGGCAGCTAACAATGAAATCAAGCAGTCATTTATTATATGGGCCGAATCCACACGGCTCAAGTTTGCCGCTATTTTCCCACCATTTATGCGCTTCTCAGAGGGTTGTTCACATACTCTTACCTCAATCCCGCCATTCTATCGTATCCGTTGCGCTGTGCCTCTGACGAGGTTGTCATGCTTTCAAATGCTTCTCTTGCGCAGTTCTCACTATGGATGTGAACAAATAGAAGCGGTTCCCGAAGAGACCGCCCCCTCTGAACCACCCCCACTTCCTTGTTTCTTGCCTTTCCCGCACACCGTCCCTCTATGGCAAGCAATTCTTATGGTCCCAACTCTGTTCGAGGCACGCCCGCACCCCTGTCTTGTTCTTTTTTTAAAGGGGGGGCATTCCTAGCACTATTGTGCAATTCCGATCATAAAGATCACCCGCAAGCGGTTTGGAGGCATCAAGGGGGGGAGTTTCTCTTTTTTTTTTAACAGTAAATAATGTTTCACTGCCGAAGGAGAGCCTAGATAATTTCTGATAAGCGGACTGTGCCTGCAAAGGTTCACTCTTCCCGTTTTTTAAAAAAAAAAATTAAAATTATCGGTATAGCGAAAAATCGCTATCCTATAATTATAGTTGAGCGGTAACATTCACCAATCACAAGCATCAATAGGGGTGTGGCCCCACCATTGCAATTGAGCAGAAAATCGCTATAACTGTAATCTGGTATTAAATTTTTTTTTTAAAAGCTACGTGATGTCGTCATCGGCGATGGCGGCTCTAAACCTGCCCCGTATTGCGCGATTCTCCCAGGGATGTGAACAGAGTATAGTGTAACACTGGCGTAGTAAAAGAGGGGATGTGAACACAGACTGGGACATTGCGGGATAGAATCCAGCGCAATTATTATGTATGAAAAGCGGAAGGTAGGGAAGTGTGGATTCGGCCCTGGTCTGCTTGTTTCATCCAGCAATACAGTATAACCATTGAATCAGTTATCAAAATAAATATACATACTGTAAATTAAACAAATTCCACCATCAGCCAGGTTTGGTCTCAATGGCAACTTTTTAAAAGGTAGCCATGAGTTCAGTAATACAACACATTATTCCCCGTAAGAAAAAGGGTAACCAAATCTGGTGACCAACCTAGTATGATATTTCCCTGAAAAGGCTAATAATTTCTTCTCCAAGTCGATTATACCAACGGGAAAACACCCCAAAGTGCTAAATAGATTTTTTAAAAATCAACAATAAATTTATATGCATACCAAAACAAATCAAAATATTTGCCAATAAAAACATTACGGGCTGTTTTCACACTGCTTACCGGCCACGGAACATCACAGCAAGCTCCCGGAATGACAGCGTCTTCCTAGCACGATTTCGCACAAGAACTGCAGTTCTCATGCAAAATTGTGCCAGGAAGACACTGTCATTCCGGAAGCTTGGCACGATGTTCCTTGGCTGGTAAGCTGTGTGAAAACGGCCATGATAATCGAAAACACTTGCAACCCTATAATCAATTAATTCAGCCCAAAGGCCTTCTGGAATGGGAAATGACTTTAGATAAATTTTAAGAGTCTGTAGGAATGGCAACTCATCTCCTCTTTTGCAGTGTTTTATCAATGCACATGTGTGGTTTCGTAATGCAAAGGAAGGAAAAAGACATGAATGAACTGGAGGAAGGGGTATCTTCACCAAGCCACAGGTTCCCAACCCTGTATACAAAATTCAGAAATTAAACCAAAACTGGATCAGTGGTTTCTGCTTTGAATATAGATAGTTTTTCGCTCCAAAATCAGAAGACAAATTTAGACAGGGCATAATTCAGATGCATCTCTACTTCACATGCGATTGCTGATAATACCCAATGAATTTGGTGAGTGTCCAAAAATAGCTTTGTCATCTTCCGTGTTTTGGACACAGACCAGAGAATGCGGACAATTATATTTAAGTGACTGTCAGCATTCACTGGTGAATCTCTTCGGATGTTTACAAAACTTGGCTGGGATCGTCAGCATTTCACACATGAATGCCAGCCTTCTCCAAATGTTGAACATTTATTGCCACATATATAAACAAATGTGTCCAATTTGACCGCTAGCACAACTTTTGGCTCTACTAAATGCTGGTCAGCAGAAGGCTCTATTAAAATAATCTTCTTTCCGTAATAATGACACCATTAACACGCCAGGTTTTGTGCTGTACACCTTTTGCTTGATTGACTCTTGCACAGTTATTTCCGATTGATCATAGGATCAGCGTTATCAACTTTGACAGACGGAATATTGCACTTTAAAAACAAACACAAGTTCACCTTGACACAAGATATCAACCTCATATTTGTTTGTGAACTTCTTGCCATTTGGATTAAAAACAAAATCATTTCGAAACTTCTGTACTGTATACCTTTCCTCATCTCCTACCTGTGCACAAAGAGCAAAGATATATTCTGCATCCGCTTCTTAGGATTATGTTAGGTAGAGGCTTCCGTCCCTTTGTTTATGAGGCCCGATCATCTCCTTCGGCATCTCATTTCTAATAGTGGCCAAGCAGATATTTCCAGGGGATCCTCAAGCAGAGTAAGATGGCAATAGCCTTCTTTGTCATCTCTCCCAAGCACTTGATATCTAGAGGTATACTTCCTTTGTGGTGCTGGAGGAGAGTTTTGTGGGTACCATGGACAGCCAAAAATACGTGGGTACTAGATCAAATCAAGTCTGAGTTCTCCCTAGAAGCTAAAATGACAAAAGCCATTCTACTCTGGCCACATTATGAGAAGACAAGAATCTCTGGAAAAGTCAATAATGCTAGGAAAAGTAGAAGGCAGTAGGAAAAGAGGAAGACCTAAAATGAGATGGCTTGACTCAATAAAAGAAGCCACGTCCTCCAGCTTGCAGGATCTGAGCAAGTCTGTTAACGATGGGACGTTTTGGAGGTCTTTCATTCATAGGGTCAGGGGTCATTTCGTAGAAAAAGAGCGGGAAGAACTCATTAGCATAACTCATTCACATATGCTACGCCCCTTGACAGCACCGGAAGTGTGTCATTAGCATAACTGATTTGCATATGTCACACCCCCTGACATCACCTATCCTGGCTGTTTTGGACCCAATCCTGGCCATTCAGGGCCGAAATTGGGCCCAAAATGGCAAAAAGGGGCTGAAAAGGGCCGAAAAGGGGCCCAAAATGGTCAAGATCGGGCCGCTGCTGAGTGGGTGAGTGATCCACCACCCGTCAGAGGCCCAATCCAGGCTGAAACAGGCCCAAAATGGCTGAGAGTCAGGTGGGCAGGGCCACCTGACATGTGACCTCTTTGGGGAACTGCTGGAACTGCGTTCCCCTGCGTTCCCCCTCAAAATGAGCCCTGCATAGGGTCACCATAGGTCCGAGGCGGCTTGACAGCATATAACACACACTTCCATTGATTTTTCTATCCCCTGCAAATTTGTCTAACCTTCCCACTGTTGGCTTTGTAGACTTTCTTGTATTGAACACACACATTGCATGACTTTTGTGTGCTACCTCTACTGCATTTCTATGTGCAAAATAAGTCATATATATGTATTTTTATCATGGTGATACATGAGTGCATGCAAAGTGCCAACAAGATGATTTATGGCAACCCCGGAGGGTTTTAAAGGCAAGAAGCTTCAGAGGTGGTTTCTGTGTGGTGACCTGGGACTTCCTTTTTTCATCTATAGAAGTTTTTTATTTAAAAGAAAAAATAGGATATGATAATAGAAAGTGCATAATAAAACTTATACAAACAGTAGTTGAAATTAATTTGAAACTTATACTAACTTATACAAATAGTACATTTAAAATTGGGTTAAACTGATAAAAATATAATAAAAAGGAATTTAATAACAGAACTTAGTTGTGTAGTAAATCTCCTTCCCTCTCCTTGGTTACTTATGCAAAATTTAATATCAGCTATTTTAATAACCATTCCCTGTGTTTCATCCTTTTATCTTTATATTGACAGCCCAATCCTAAGCGGGGGGGTGGGGGGTGGGAGTGCATAGGAAGGACTAAGGCTTACGTGGGCACAACTTGCGCTTAGATGGGTGTAACCCTCCCTTCCGCTTGTGGACGGGGAGGCGTGCTACTGAGGGCAGACCACCACCCGTGGCCACGCTGGGCAGTGGGGTTGCTAGCTCCAAGTTGGGAAATTCCTGGAGATCTGGGGAGTGAAACCTGGAGAAAGTGGGGTTTGGGGAGGGAAAGGACCTTGGCATGGCATAATTCCATAAAGTCCACCCCCCAAAGTAGCCATTTTCTCCAGGTGAACTGATCTCTGTGGCCTGGAGACAAGTTGTAATTCCAGGAGATCTCCAGCCACTACCTGGAGGCTGGCAACTCTAAGCTGCCACCATAGCTCTCAACCAATAGACACCTTCCCAGACGTTGCAGATTGGGGTTGGCCTCGGCTGTGCACCAGCCTGGATCACATGCAACACATGTGTCTTTTCCCCTTGTAGGCAGATCGCCACTCATCCGGGAGTCCAAGGAGCATGACTGTTTGAGCCCCCCTGCCCGTAAGCCGCCCCCCCTCCCCGTAAGCCTCCACAAGTGCCATTCAGGTCCTGCTCAGGGAGCAGTTTACCAAGGCAGCCTGCAGCTCGGCCACGTTGGCAGGAAATACTTCCAGAGAACCTCTGCACTTTTTCCAGTTGAACAAAACGTGTCGAAAAACAAGAAACTGCTGTCTGTTTGCTCGCTTCCCTGACATTGACAGTAGCTGTCCCCCCGCCCCCCACAACTCACCGTTGGGGTGTCTTCTCACACATCCCTGCAAATTTTTCCTGGCTTGGGGCTGGGGTCAATGGGGTGGGCTCTGCTGCCAGGAGGAACAGGTGCCGAGTGGTGCCCGGTCCAGCTTCTTTGCCCCCTCCCCTCAATGTAACTTCGGGCAGTGGGGTGGGAATTGAGGTGTGGCCCATGAATGTCTGGCAGGGCAGAGGGGAGGCTCCACCGAGGACGTTCTTTCTCTGACAGACTGAGGTGCTGGCGTCTGATAAGCCAGGTGGAGGGGAAGGTGGAAGTTACTGCCAGGAGGTGGGGGATGTGGGGCGACACCTTAGTTCCTCTCAGATATGATCAATCAAGCCTTCCCCAATTTATTGTTTCACCTCCGGACAAGCCATCAAGTGATTGTTTTAGGAGCAGAAAATATAATTTTGCCCCATGGTATGTTCGACTATAACTGGGCTACTCCAAGCCATAAGCTCTGTGTGTGTCCAGGGCTCCTCCTCTGGGAGGATGGACCACCCTCCATTTTATTGCCCCCACCCTCCATTTTATTGCCCCTGCTGTTTGCAGAAGCAGGGAAGGACTTGGGAAATCTGGCATGGGGAAGGGATGAATGGCGGCCCCTGGAGCAGTTTCTCTGTACCTGCGGGCTGTCAGTCCACTGGACGGGCGTCACCCCTGGACTGGGGCATGGCTCTTGAGGTCCAACCCGCGTTCTTGCATCATTGTGATGCAGTGATGTGTTCAAATGGCGCTGCTGCAAGTCTGTGGGTGGTTTGCACTCCCTTCTGGCCTCTTGCGTGGTTTCCAATTAGGGTTGCCAGCCTCCAGGTAGTGGCTGGAGATCTCCCGGAATTACAACTGGTCTCCAGGCCACAGAGATCAATTCACCTGGAGAAAATGGCTACTTTTGGGGGTGGACTTTATGGAATTATGCCATGCCAAGGTCCTTTCCCTCCCCAAACCCCACTTTCTCCAGGTTTCTCCAGGTTTCACTCCCCAGATCTCCAGGAATTTCCCAAGTTGGAGCTGGCAACCCTATTTCCAATGGACATTCCTGTCACTCATTGAAGAATCCGCACACCCCCCCCCCGCCTCTTTGGATCCTGGGAGCTGCTCCCAAGCGCTGCAGGCTTTCTGGTCCCAATTTTCAGGGAGGGGGAACATGTTTCTTGCAGTATTGGCAGCGACAGAGGGGATTTGCAGGCACACCGAGCTGCAGCCACTGGCCTGGCCCTCATCAGAAATGGGGGCTGGACGTAGGGTTACCAGCCTCCCGGTAGTAGCTGGAGATCCCCCAGAATTACAACTGGTCTCCAGGCCACAAAAATCAGTTCACCTGGATAAAATGGCTACTTTGGGGGATGGACTCTACGGAATTATGCCCTCCCAAGGTCCCTTCCCTCCCCAAACCCCTCTTTCTCCAGGTTTCTCCAGGTTTCACCCCCTAGATCTCCAGGAATTTCCCAACTTGGAGCTGGCAACTCTAGCTGGACGGGCAAGAGGGTGGGTGTTCGATCTGGACCTTCATTGTCACCTCTGCCTCTCTCCCCAGCAGGGATTCCTGCTCCCTGACGGCGGGGTCTGTTGGTGGGCAGTGGGGGATCATGGCATCCCCATTGGCTGTGCCCGAACTTGCCCTTCGCCTGCTTGTCAGGGGAGCAGCGTGGCCATTGGCTGGTGAGAGCGGGGTTGTCAGGGTAATGGCGGGCGGGTGCACTTGTGCGCCAGCGAGAATCTCCTGCACAAGTCCATAGGGAGTGGTGGACTGGCGCCTCATTTATGCACAAGCGGAGGCATTGACTCGGGGTTTAGGATTGAGCTGTAAGTTAACTTAATGTTAGTACTGGCCTAAGTAATCAAAGAAATCCCTCCGTCCCCCCCCCCAATTCAGCCATTGGTCTATTATGTACAGAAGTAGTTATTTTGGCCACTAAGGCATATTCATGACCCTTATCTATCCACTTTGACACTTCTGGAGAGTGACTTGGGACTTCCTTGATGGTCTCTCATCCAAAAACTAACCAGGGCTGATGCTTTTTAGCTTCCCAGATCTGATGAAATCGGGCTAGCCTGGGCCATCTGAGTTATGGCAATGTCTATGTACTGATGCACAAATAACATTGAAAAACATGCCCATTTTATGGGGGAAATTCAATGGAACAAACAGGAAACAGCAAAAAAAGAAAGAACCTGAAGTTAGGCTTGCACCAAGGAGAAAAATAAATGGAAAAAGAGATTTTCAGGCTGAAACAGTAGGGACATTTATTCACTGAAGACACTTTTCTCCTACTTTTCACCCCAAGGGAAACCCAGAGTGGCTTACAAAAATACTAAAAGTGTTTAAACAAACAATTTAAATAAACAAAAGGCAGTTTAAACAAACCAATAAAAAAGAATGCATTAAACAACATTGTAAGCAGGTCTTGATCTACTGGGCTGGCTCACGTTTCTGGCTGCGGCCAGGCTAAATACTTGCAGAAGAAGGAGAAATAAAGGTCAGCCCAGCTGCTGCTAGTGAAATGCCCCCCCCCACCACCAATGTTTTTGACCATGCCCAAGCTAGGGAGAAGAAATCTGAAATCATTTCAGGCAGATCAAGATGGATAGCCGTGTTAGTCTGTCTGCAGTAGTAGAAAAGAGCAAGAGTCCAGTAGCACCTATAAGACTAACAAAATTTGTGGTCGGGTATGAGCTTTTGTGAATCACAGCTCACTTCTTCAGATACAGCTAGAAAGTGAGTCCATCTGTCCTTATATCTTGGAGAGTGGAATGACAATAGCCGGTACATGACAATAGCCGGTAAATGACACTTGTCATTCGGCATCAGATGGACTCACATTCTAGCTGTATCTGAAGAAGTGAGCTGTGACTCACTGTCATGATCTGGCTGTGCCAGAAAGGCCTAGCAAGGCCTCAGAAGCCTATTAGCAGTGGGAGTGGGCCTTACAATTCCCAGGAGCCCCTGGGCCGTTTTGGTGCCCTTTTTGGCCAATCAGAACACAGGGGGCTCCATCCTCACATGCTCCCAGCCATGTGCACTACCCCACATCATCAGGGAATGGCATATGGATGGGGCAGGCGTCTGTGAACTCAGGTGGTGAGAGGGCTTGTGAAGGGGCAGGGAAATGATGTCCAGGCTGGTGGGCTGGTGGGTGGGAAGGGAGATATGAGACGGAGTCTGGTAGTAGGCAGAGAAGCAGAGGAACATTCTCTGCTTTAGGTAAAGGTAAAGGTAGTCCCCTGTGCAAGCACCGAGTCATTACTGACCCATGGGGGAAATACCACATCACATTTTCTTGGCAGACTTTTTGTTCTGGGGTGGTTTGCCATTGCCTTCCTCAGTCATCTACACTTTACCCCCCAGGAAACTGGGTACTCATTTTACTGACCTCAGAAGGATGGAAGGCTGAGTCATCCTTGAGCTGGCTACCTGAACCCGGCTTCTGCCAGGATCGAACTCAGGTCATGAGCAGAGCTTGAGCTGCAGTACTGCTGCTTACTGCTTTGTGCCCCTGAAAATCTGAAACCAGCCATGTCACATCATTCATTTCGTACTTCTAGACATTATATGAGAGACAGGCTGTAGGAAAATGAAACAGGTGGAATTGCTGCTTTTAAATCAAGCCCAAGTTTGCTGTATTGTGTACTTACAGTCTAAGCCTAAACACTCAGTACCCCACACTAGCAAACTTTACTGTATTCCGACATTTTTGCAATAATTTGTTTCAGGAGCTTTGCTTATTTCAGTTCTTGCTGCGTTGTGTGTTTTCTTTCTCTGTTGCCCGTTCTTAGCTCAATCTGGCTGAGAACTTGGGAGCCGTTCAAAACCCTTAAAAGCGCCGACTGATTAAAGCAAGATGCTCTCAGGCTATGTGCCAAACACCCCGGTTGCCAACATGTTTAATTGTTAAGGTGCTGTTCCAAAATGCTCCCAGGGCATCCCAAATATAGTGGGATTAGCAGAACTTAAAAATACAAAACAAACCCCACCCATGCCTCTTAATGTGTACCATATGCCTGCTTTGCGTGAACAGGCACAAAGAGATTTCACCTTGAATTTACAGAAAACAAAGGAGTACTTTTTAAATCACAGCTCCATGAGATGAATTGTAGTGGAATAGATTCTTTGTAAAAAACCAAACAAATGTGATTGTCTTTGGTGCAGTTATGGTGCCAAAAGAGAAGCATTAGTTTGTACATTCTGTAATTCAGGATAGTAACCATTCTGCTGTATCCCGTAATTCGGGATAGTCTACCTTACTATTTATTCCCTTGGGAATCAGTTGGGAAACCATTAACCAATCAGATTGCAGCAGAGGTTGAAATCCTGGTTTTGCACATGCTACAGTACCTTTGTGAGTGATCAACAATAGAATGTGGGGGTGAGAGGCTCTTGATTTGGAGAGGCCAGCAGTTTCCAGATGTGCTCTCATCATAGGCTTATCTAAGCTCAGTATGATAGGAGCAGTTTTATTCTCTGTTCCTTGTCTAATTATGGACAGCAGGGAATTTGCCTTTTTTTTTTTTTTTTTACAGCAGATGCACACATTGGATCGACATTTTCATCAGGCTATCCACTCTCACCCCCAAATCCCTTTCTCGGTTTGTAGCAGCTTGCTCTTAGGTAACATCCCTGTTGCTTTCTGGGACTACCAGTGCAGCTGCGCCGTAGATCAGAGTAACTGGCCCAAAGTTCCTGACAGAGTGGGGAGGATTTGAACCTGGCTCTCCCGCTCCTAGTTCAACATAACTGTGCTTCATCAAACCGGCTCTCCAGTAAAACACAAAGTTATACGTACACTTAAGAGCAGCAGTATGCATTATGCTCATTCGGTGGTGATGGAGAGTGCCCTTATGGCAACCCCTAGTGAGATTTTCATGGCAAGAGACTAACAGAGGTGGCTTGCCATTCTCTGCCTCTGCAACCCTGGTCTTCGTTGGAAGTCTCCCATCCAATTACAAACCAAGGCTGACCCTGCTTAGCTTCTGAGATCTGAAGAGATCAAGCTCATGTTTACTCATAGTAAATTCTGAATTCATGGCCTTGGCGTGCTAGTCACAGCAGCTTCCTGCAGCAGCCTCTTTTTCAAAAAGTCATCTGAAAAGTAGCTGCCTTTTCTCTACAAAGGTGTTACATGGGAAGGCATTAACAGAATTTCAGATTCTCGATGAAGTAATATGAATTTGCTCTGTAGGCAGGGCTCATTTCGAGGGAACGCACAGGAATGCAGTTCCGGCAGTTCCCCAAAGAGGTCACATGTCAGGTGGCTCCGCCCACCTGACACTCGGCCATTTTGGGCCTGTTTCGGCCTGGATTGGGGCCAAAACAGCCCGGATTGGGCCTCTGATGGGTGGTAGATTACTCTCCCATTCAGCAGTGGCCTGATCCTGACCATTTTGGGCCCCTTTTCAGCCATTTTCAGCCCCTTTTTGCCATTTTGGGCCCAATTCTGGTCCTGAATGGTCAGGATTGGGTCCAAAACAGCCAGGATTGGTGATGTCAAGGGGTGTGGCATATGCAAATCAGTTATGCTAATGACACACTTCTGGTGATGTCAAGGGGCGTGACATATGCTAATGAGTTCCTCCAGCTCTTTTTCTACGAAATGACCCCTGTCTGTAGGGCATGCAAAAATGAAACTGTACGTGTGTTCTTGAATTTCTCGCTGAAAAGAAAAGACAGCTGGTATAGTTTGTTAAGTGAATACTGGTGGGGTGGGTTGAATCAAGTTGTTTGTTTCCATAAATTCTCAGACTCTGATTTGCTGCTTCCTGCTTCCCCTCTTCTTTGTCAGATGATAAATCTGCTACGGAAAGGGTCCCCCATCAACTTCAAAAGCGGGCTGAGCTTCATGCAAATTGCTTGTGTTCGCATCAGGTTTATTGTTCGCAAAGTGGATCCATAAGTGAATGCAAAGTCTGTTTTTAATAGGCAGCTTCGATATTTATTTAATATATTCCCATCACCGGCATCAGAATTCTCAGGGCTGTGTCCAAGTGAATAAAACACATCCCACCAATAAAATATAATTGTAAAAAACCCAATATAACCAATAACATTAAAATCAAGCTAAAAAGACCCCAAAAGTGAGAAAAAAGGAAGAGAGAAAAATGCTGTGTAGAGTTACTGCGGTCTGCAATATAAGCCCATTGATTTAAACTGCCTTACACTGAAGCAATTTGACAAAAGATTGCACTGTTAATGGAAAGGGAGAAGGGTATAGATCAGTTGGTAGGAAGAGAACCGTGGTGATCCTCATAGGCCCATAGGTTGCCTATTAAGGAACACGAATAAAGCGCATCATGTGCAGACAAAGCACATCATGAACATGGAGGCATACCCACAGGTAACTCTTTAAAAAGCAACCTGTTCTCATTATCCTGTTAACATTTTTCATTGTAACTTCCTTAGAAGCCGTGCCAAAGAATCTGGTTTTCAGAGCTTTGGAAATGTTCAATGCATAAATCGCATTTCCAAAAGGAAGAGTGTTGGAATTCTCTCTCCAGGGTTCTTTCTCTTATAGTGACAACTTGAATAGCGCACACATACGTACACATACTCACAGAAGGAGAGCTCAGAGCCCACTTCTAAAGGAAAAGTTTAAGCTATTCTCCAGGTGTGGCCCAAATTGATCCCCAGCCACAAAGCCCCTTCCAACAACACGCAAACATATTTGGTATGAAAGAGTCTATATTTGTGCTCCCCCGGTGGAACTGTGGGTAGTCTAGTGACTGAAAAGTCAAGGACCGAACATTCAAGTAGTGGGAGGTGAGACGTCTATGGCAGCCCAATTACTTTACCAGACATCAGTAACTTTTGATAGTACAAAAGATATACGTAGCTAGCCGCTGCAACTATCTGTACTAGGGACTGCAGTGCTTAGGCAGTGTCGGACCAAGAAAATGCTGAACACTGGAATGCTTTTGCAGTGCATAGGGCCAATCAGCAAGGGTGGGCAGGAAGGCCTTTTGAACTGGGACTCAAGCTTAAAGGACTTGGGTTGCCAACATCTAGGCGAGGCCCAGAGATCTCTTGGGATTACAAGTGATCTCCAGATAGGGCTGCCAGATGGGCAAAAATACTGGACAGAGGGCCCTGGAATTTACCCTTCCTTTTTTCCCGTGCGCTATGCTCCCGGACCCAGAATGATAACATCGCTGAAAAGTGACATCTTTGCTGGCATGTAGGAGGCCCACTGGTAACTGCTGGTTCCCCACCCCCACCCCAACAGGGAGGGAAGAGGGACCTGGCAATCCTACTAAGCACACATGTAGTGTTGGGCCTGGAATTAGGGATGTCATTCCCCTGCTGAGGGCGGGGGATCCCCTGTTCCCACCTTCTACCTCCTGCCTCTACTCACCTGGCCGGTGGGGGAGGAAAGCTGGGGGAACACCACTTCTGGCATGCTCCCAAGGTGGCATGATAATGTCACCTCTAGGAGTGATGTCATTGTGTACCCCCACCCCCTGAGAGTGCTCCTGCACTTCTCAGCTGGCCAGTTTGGGCTCTAAATGGGCCAAATTGGGCCCATTTGGGGCCCAAATTGACCCACTGAGAAAAGGTAAGCACCGGGTTCCCCACCCCCCAGCCAGGAGGATAGGGAGAACTGACATCCATACTTAGAATCCAAACTTCCAAGGATTTCAGCCTCCCCTGCAGCATAGCTTGGCCCAAAGCCTGGCAGCAACCCTGGAACCTGAGGGTGGGTAGATTCCTATCCCACCACACACAAAGAAAATTCAAGCTCCAATGCACTCTCTCTATCAAAATGCCAACAGCAGCTGTCTCTCCCTCTCCACTGTCTGCAAAGCCAGAGCTGGGAGCCCCCCCCCTTCCTGGTCTTTGCTCCCTTGTAACAAATTTGGAGCTCCACACTTGAAAGGAAGACCTGCCTATCAAGCTAAATTGGGCTTAGATTGGGTTTTCCCGGGCAACAGCAGGAGTTCAGACAGAGTTCAGACAATCCCTGCCTAAGTTGCTAAGGGAATTGATTGCAGGTGCCAGACTGTCTGTCTTGACGAACAGCAAGGAACGAGGCTTGCAACGACCACCTGTTCATTTAGAATGGGGCCTCACGAACAGCTTGTTCGCAAACAGCAGATTGGGCTGTTCATGGCTTTTTGGGGGGTTCGTATTGTTGTTCGTGCTCATCTCTAGATGGGAGCCATGTCGTAAAATATTTTTATTAATTAATTAAAATAATTGTGCCCCACATCTCTCTCCATATACATAGAGAAGGCCAAAAGCAACTTATGATGTTCTGAAACAAAAATATATCCTAATCATAAAAGCTGCCATGGACAACAGGCCAGCCACATGATTTTTTAAAAACATCTGGCTAGAAAGCAGGATAAAGCCATTTTTTAAAAAGACCTGCCTTCACCTTTATGTGCAAACAACTTCTCGTGGTATACAAAGTTATCCTTTTTGACAACATAATAAATACCAAAAAAGAGGCACCTTCGGACAATACTCGAGCTAAGTAATGAAGGGAACACTCTGACCGGAGAATATGATAATAAAACATGGATCCACAAAAATGCATTAAATAATTGTAGTAAATTCATAGATTTTTAAATATGAAATAGATATAAGTGCTAGGCCTTTGACTAGGGGCCAGCATTTCGTCCCCTCTTCTGACCGCCACACCCTCCTCTTCCAGCAGTCCTAGAGTTACATCATAATGGCGCCCGTGGTTTATGGTGACTCTTTAATAGCCTGATTTGTTTGGTGGTGCCTGGATTTTTATGCTGTTTGTATTACTATGTAATAATATTGGATTTTATGCTATTTGAAATAATGTTTTGTTGTATTTTAACAATATATTTTGTTGGAAGCCGCCCTGAGCCCGCTTGCCGGAAGGGCAGGGCATAAGTCGAATTAAATAAATAAATAAATAAATAAATAAATAAATAAATAAATAAATAAATGAAAAGTGATACAATGCAATGTGCTCATAGTAAATAATCAACCAAATGTTCCACAGTATAACAACTAGTCCAATAAATACATCTCAATATACATCTTATCAGGGGTCATTTCGTAGAAAAAGAGCTGGAGGAACTCATTAGCATAACTCATTAGCATATGCCATGCCTCTTGCCATCACTGGAAGTGTGTCATTAGTATAACTGATTTGCATATGCCACACCCCTGACAGCACCTATTCTGGCTGTTTTGGACCCAATCCTGGCCATTCAGGGCCAAAATTGGGCCCAAAATGGCAAAAGGGGCTGAAAAGGCGCCCAAAATGGTCAGGATCAGGCCGCTGATGTGCGGGAGAGTGATCCACCACCCGTCAGAGGTCCAATCCAGGCCATTTCGGCCCCAATCCAGGCCGAAACGGGCCCAAAATGGCTGAGAGTCAGGTGGGCAGGGCTACCTGACATATGACCTCTTTGGGGAACTGCCGGAACAGCGTTCCTGTGCGTTCCCCCTCAAAATGAGCTCTGCATCTAATCCAATAAATACATAAATAACATATATTCCATAAATTCTAGTGTGTAACAAATATGATGCTGTATGGCCGCAAAGTTCATATTCCTACATTACTAATCCATTTTCATTTTTATATTGCAGGTATTTTTTGACCACAGCAGTGCCTCTTCATAGAACTGCAAGTTACTTCTAATGCTTTAAAAAGAAGTTTTGTTGTTTGGTAGGGAGGGCTGGCAGGGAGATGGATAGAGGCCCTATCAAATTCTAAAGTCTCCCACCCTCCGTCACACTCTGAAGCACGATTCCGAAGAATAAGCGCATTCACTAATAACCGTACTGTGGCCAGGCGGTGCGTTTTGGAGTCTTGTTCATTTTAAAAGGTCCATTTACAGTGCCATTAATTTGGGGGAGGGTTTTAAAAAAAATTCCTCTATCTAGCATTCCATGGCTCCCTTAGCTCTACAAAAAGCAATTTCATTTTATGGCTGACATTATTTACATGCATCCCCTCAGCCAAAGATACCTTGGCACATAGCTACGAACCATAAAATTTGCCGGAATCTGTCACAAATTCTTGCTGTCGCCGTGCAATAAATAGCTTCCCCCCTTTCATTTCCTAGATCTTTGCTCTGCTGCTTTATAGCGTATATGCTCTGCATCTACTTTTCTTTGTCAGTTGTTTCTTGGCCTGCCATTGCAACTATTTTTATGTTTTTTACATATTCTTTACGCACACATGAAATGGTTATTTCACTTTTTGCGTGTTTATGTATCAATGCTTTGTCATGTTTTTTGGATATGATTAAATGGTCAGGTTAGCGGTTGAGAAAAATGGAGCAGCTTTACTGCCGGATCCCGGAGCGTTCAGCTCTTAACAGTAATTCGTACTTATGAAAAGTCTTTTGGAAAGTCAGTGGAAGTTTTTTATCAAAAGCCTGACTCCAGTAAAGCCAATGGAAAAATTTCATGTAATCCAGGTGATGTCAGTCCACACCTGAGCATTGGTGGCCCATGGGCTGTGAGTTCTCTTCTCTACAAATAGCTTTTAAAACTCCCCTGAGTTTCCATTTATGCATGACTGTTTTGTGTGTGTTATGTGTGTGTTCTTTGACAATCACACATTTAAATCCCTTGGGGTCTGTGGCATCCAGAGATTTCCCTACCACCATCTCAGACAGTTTGGTGCCTGAGGTGGAAAATTCCTGTGGTGATAAAAATAATAACAAATTAATGAACTAACAATGTGCTTCTTTTAAAAAAAAATACTTTATTTTCATTTTAACAGTTTAACAAAAAACGTCAACACAACATTAACTCATTTACATCATAGAAGACACCGAAGTTGAAATTATATAGCATATTGACTGGAAGATATAAACAGTTTTACAGATATATGAAGTAACATAGGACTGGCATGTACATTTACATTATTTCAGAGAATTGCAAGGAGACCCAGTTTGGTGTAGTGGTTAAGAGCGCGGGACTCTAATCTGGAGAGCCGGGTTTGATTCCCCACTCCTCCTCCACTTGAAGCTAGCTGAGTGACCTTGGGCTAGTCATTCATGGCTCTCTGGAGCTCTCTCAGCCCCACCACCTCACAGGGTGTCTTGTTGTGAGGATAATAATAACATACTTTGTAAACTGCTCTGAGTGGGCATTAAGTTGTCCTGAAGGGTGGTATATAAATCAAATGTTATTATTATACACTACTGCATCAGGCAATTGTGATTGGCCAAGAGCAACCATATATTCTAGAAACAGAAGCCATGTATGTGTGAAGTCAGACTGAAATTGCGGATTGTCAAACAAATAAAGTTGATCAGCTATTTTCTCCATAACAAAATATTCCCAGATTTTTGTGGTACCAATTCGATATAGGGGGAAGGGAGGCTTTATTCCAAGAAGAAGCAATATTAAATTTAGCCGCAGTGAGAAAGAAGAGAATTAGGCCTTTTCTTACGTTTGGAATATTGGGGTTTTCCCAAAGGCTCAACAATACTACTTCGGGACGCATGGGGAGTTTATAGCCTGTGATTCTATATGTTTGAAAAAGAATTTCCAATACGATTGAATTTTGGGACAGGCCCACCAGCAATGAAGGTAGCTACCATCTTGGCCACACTGTCTCCAACAAAGGGGGCTATAGCTCCAGTTCAGTATGCTCCTTTTTAATGGCGCCATCATCCTTCAGTTTGCTGATTGAAGGAAGATGCTTCATCGTTCCTTGCGGCAGGGTCAGCCTTCCTTGGTGGGCTCTCTAGATCTTGGTCAGATCAAACAGTGCCAAAGCCTTCCTGCCAAATGTACACACCCAGAGCTGCATCTTTGGAAGTTTCCTTTATTCATTCAGTGCCGTCGTCAGGGCTCTTTTTCAGCTGGAACGCACCCTTTGGGACAACTTAACACCCACTCAGAGTGGTTTACAAAGTGTGCTATTATTATCCTCACCCTGTGAGGTGGGTGGAGCTGAGAGAGCTCTGAGAGAGCTGTGACTGACCCAAGGTCACCCGCCCAGCTGGCTTAAAGCAGAGGAGTGGGGGGAATCAAACCCAGTTCACCAGTTTGGAATCCTGCTGCTCTTAACCACTATACTGGCTCTCTCATTGTGTTTTACAGCAGAAGCAAACAGCCAATTCCCTGCCTCGTGGAATGTTGACAATGAGAAAAGAGAGGAAAGGTGGGAGACGGGGAAGTGTAACCTGGGAGGTCTGTGACCAAACAAAGTGACAAGTACTTCGGATCTGTTGCAGCTGAGAATGAAACTGGAAGGCGGTGAAGAAAGGGCCTTATAGAATAAGATGGCTTTTCTCTATGGAAAACCCACACATGTATGATAAAACACACCGGGCCCATCTGACACTACTATTCATTCATTCATTCATTCATTCATTCATTCATTCATTCATTCATTCATTCATTCATTCATTGGATTTATTATCTGCTACCCCTGTAAACAGGCTCAGAGCAGATTACAAAATAAATAAATCACAATATGAACAGCATTAAAATAATAAAATACAATACCAATACATTTGGGTGGCACTGGTGACCCAAATTGCTCAACCTCTAACCAAAAACATTCCATGAGGTGGGAATAGGGTTGCCAGCTCCAACTTGGGAAATTCCTGGAGATCTGGAGGGTGAAACCTGGAGAAACCTGGAGAAAGTGGGGTTTGGGGAGGGAAAGGACCTTGGCATGGCATAATTCCATAGAGTCCACCTCCCAAAGTAGCCATTTTTTCCAGGTGAACTGATCTCTGTGGCCTGGAGACCAGTTGTAATTCTGGGAGATCTCCAGCCACTACCTGGAGGCTGGCAACCCTAGGTGGGAATGGGCAGATTATATCAAATATTTCAGTGGAAACCAGGGTGAGGGGTTTTTCGACACCCCTCCTTCTCAACAGGAGACCAGCAAAGAAGGCCTCTGCCTCAGCCATATGCCTGGAGGAACATACCCCACATAGATAGTTTTCCTGCAGGAATTAATGTGGGCCTCGGCTTGAGCTGGGGAAGCATACAACCTTCAAGTGTTCTTTCTGTTTACTCTCATAGTCTGCGTTACAGGGGATCGATTCAATCAGCCGTTTCTTTAACTGTCAAACCAGATGTGCGTGGTCATGCACCATCGGCAGTAACTGAATCCATGCCATTTAGAAGCAAAGTGAAGAAGAAAGCCGAGATGCGCTGAAAATGCCCATCGTGCATACTTTCCAGGGCCAAATGGCTTTCGTTTCAAGTTGCATTTATTTTTGTTACCTCTAAAGAATGGCTGGGTTAGCCGCAGTTCTGGGAAACAGTGGGAAGGTTTAATGGGTTGTGGCCAACGTGAATTCCCACTGGGTGTGGAAGAAACTAGGGCTCTTAGCATGCCACCAGTGGATCTCAGTAACACCCCCTCTCCCATATTTGCAAGGCCCGTTGGCAGCATCTAAACTATTTCAGTCTTTCTCACACTGTAACTTGGACACAGGGGGCTCTGTGATTTGGCCAAGTTTCTGCCCATCCTCTTGGCAAGGGCAAACTGGCCGATGCGGTAGCACAAGGAATGTGTCATAATGTGAGTTATTTCTGACAGGGACTGGTGTAAGGTGCATGCGTTTCAACATGAATAAATGTGACATGGGCGATACTGACTTCCAAGTAGCTGTCCCTAGTAAATTATTGTCCTAAATTTGTCTTGATTTCACTTCTAGTAAAGTGGGTTTTTTGCGGGGGGAGGTGCACCTTTTAAAATGTCAGCATGGAGATGCATGCATAGAAGTTTCTATTCTTCAGGTTTCAGTCTTCTGCTTTGGCTCTTTATCTGAGTTCATTTTGGGTCCACCTTGAGTTTAGTGCATATTGGCATGTATGAATGCTAAGATACTGGGTGAACAGCTTGTCACCAAGGCCGTCGTCACACGGGCATCTCTTCCGTTAAATTTACAGCATATAGCGTCCTACCTGTTATCAGCACAGTAACGTTTCTTTGGGTCACCTAACGGCTCTTCGCGCCACCAGCTGTCCACACCGAAGCACTCTGTTCTGTTCTCTCTAACCGCGCAGAAGCAGCTCCCCCCCTTTTTTTTATTATTCTGGCGTTTAATTCCGCTATAACGGAATAACAGCATATAAACATTCCATTAGAGCAAAACATTACGACCCTTTTGTTTTTCCAACTTTGAAATTATATAAATAGCCCTTTGCCCGCAGAAAACTCCCTGTCTGACGTGATCCCCATCGCTGAAGACTCTGCCATGGCGACTGAGTCATTTTTACTTCAGCAGAAAGTTTGCCTTGTGTTATGGCGTTATGGCGTTATAACGACATAATAAAATTAAAAAAAAGGGGAGTTGCAGGAAGAAATGGATTCTGGGATTGAAGGGCAGGCATAGGACGTTGCGAGGCGAAATACATCGATGTGAGGCATTCACACTGAGGCACAAAATAGCGCGACTATCAAGCACAAAGCAGAAGAGAGAAAATCGCTACAGGGTTGGAATAAGGTGGGTGTTTGCTGGGAAATAGTGCCATTTTAGCGCTAAATAAAAGCCCGTGTGACGATGGCCCAAGTCTCTTTGTGCTGTGAAGAGTGTTGTAAGTAGATAAGAATTCTGGGGCAGCTCCAGTCCCGAGCAAGACACCCTCAAGCACTCCCCACCGCAGAGCATATTGCTTCATCATAGGTGTATGTACATTTGCATACCTTTTATGTTATGCCCCTCCCCCTTTCTTCTCAAAGAGGCCTGCATTTTAAATCATAGCAAACTTGCCTTCAAAACCCATAATTAATTAGAAGAAACAAAACACCCCAAAATATTTACATAGCAAAACATTATAACATCATTTGTGGTGGTAATTTTTAGGATGCAGCGATCAGTGGCATTTGAATCCAAACTATGTGGGCATACTATCAGCCCCAGTCACAGGTAGATAATGTCAATGGATCTTGCTAGCCCTTAAGCAACTATATATTTATAAGAAACTCACTGTTTCCACTCCCGACTCCTGATAATTACCAATAATTTCTCCTTGCTGATTACTCTTTGCTAATTACTCCAGACAAACAGCAGATGTCTCCGCTAGAGAATAAAGTCAACAAATAGAGCTGCCAATCTCCAGGTGAGTGAGGCCTGGGGATCTCCCAGGATTACAACTGATCTCTAGATGACAGAGATCAGTTCCCCTGAAGAAAATGGCATTATAACCTACTGAGCTCCCTCCCCACCCCTAAACCTGCCCTCCATAGACTCCACACCCAAAATCTCCAGCAATTTCCCAACGCAAAATTGGCAAACCTATTTAACAACCACTGCTTGGTGTAGATACATCTGCAGTGCCTTAGTAACTGTTGATACTGTCCAAACACTATACTATGAGACAAGACTCACACTGTGTAGGAATTGCAAACCGTCACCATTAAAGAAGTAGCTGAAAGGTAGCAGGTACTCCTACTTCAGGGGAGAACATTGTGCGGGAGTAGAGCTAGCTGATAAGTTCCCATGGCAACAATACTCTCAAGATGGCAGGCCAGATTTTTACTTTCCTGGGGCAAGTTTCCAGAATGCGAGTGCAGAGACATTGAAGAAAAGTGCAGACATCACAAATGTGAGGCCTGGCAGGGCTTGAAAGGCAAACAGCTCCCTCAGCCAGGGTGGGATGGCCTAGCGGACTAGTTAGGGTTCCCAACATCCAGGTGGTAGCTGGAGATCTCCTGGAATTACAACAGAGATCGGTTCCCCTGGAGAAAATGGCTGCCTTGGAAGGTGAACTCTGTGGCGTCATACCCTCCTGAGGTCCCTCCCCTCCCCAAACCCTGCCCTCCCCAGGCTCCACCCCCAAATCTCCAGGAATTTCCCAACCAAGTGTTGGCAGCTCTATGGCTAGTGAAAGCCTCTCCATATATCAAGACTGCAAGAGCCAGGTGGCCATGCATGCTGGTTGTTTTTGCAGGTTTCTCTCTCCCTCCCGCGCTGAATTCCATTTTGTTTCTGTGATGGAGTTTCCTTTTGTGATCCCACAGATTCAAATTTCATCTTGGCGTGACTCTGATAAGCGCATTGTTAAAAAAGAAAGAAAAGGAAAGCCTCGGGAAGCAGAGCCAATGGAGTTGAGGGGAGTGTCACGTGCGAGGGGCTCTGGTGCTCGCTTGAATCTTTCATATCAAAGAGAAATGTGTTCCTAAAAGAGATGCTTCAGCCAAATTTAATTTGCAGAGCATAATGTTGTAATGGCCAGAGGAAATTCAATCAGTCCTGTGTTGTACCAAGGGATCAAATTTCTCATTGGTTCCAGCTGATCTTAAAATATATGAAGTTATTAAAATAGAAGCATCTGATAAAAGATCTTTAAAAATGTCCATGACTGCCAAGTTCTCCATTTTGCCCTGAGTTATTGGGTGGAGGAAGGGTGTGGGGGGTCCATGTACTCCATTTCTGCCTCTTTGCCAGGGAGAGTCCCTATTTTCTGGTACCTGCCCCAAGTAAAACAATGTCCGTATTTTTGCCTTTGGGGGATGCCATATTAATTAGTTGCTAGTCCTGCCGTTTTTTTGTTTTAATGATATGTTCAGAAAACTATACAGAAAACGAGGAGTCACGATTATAAAAAGATAAAATACTTCCATGAGAGAGAACCAACATGACACCGTGGTTAGAGTGTGAGTCTACGATGTGGAAGACCAGGTTCGAATCCCTGCTCTGCCATGGAAGCTTGCTGGGTGACCGTGGACCAATCACCCTCTCCAGATGTCAATTGAAAGTAAACAGTTTTGTTTTCAGAATTAATTCACTAAAATCCCAGATGATATCAACAAGTTACTTTAATCTACCAGATATTTAGGTTCCTTCTTTAATTTAGCCCTGTAAGGAACATTGTAAGACACTGAATGTCTAACAATTGTACCTATAAGTTGGTGCGCATTATTTACAATTCAATTGTGTAATTGCATCAGATCCTGCCAATTGTCCACCAATCTTTCGGTTTTGCAGAGCGGCCAACCAATTGCCCTGGAGGTCCAAACAAACAGGGCATAGGAGCCAAGGCCTACTCCAATGGTGCCTCCTAGCACTGGTATTCATAGCTTAACTACTTCTAGAAGTGGACGTTTCCTTCAGCCACTGACTGACTCCTCCTCTATTAATCCCTTTTAAAGTAGATGCCCATGCGCAAACAGAGTACCGTGCAATGCACATTTCAAACACTGTTATCTGCTGTGGTGTGAGCAGTTGACCCCGGCCTCCGCAATTTTAAAAGCTGCTTGTGTGATATAAAAATCACAAACCCCTTGAATCTGACGCAGCTTGATCCGCATTAGGGGAATTCCAACCGGTTCAGCAAAGCGTTACCGAGTCCCACCCCGGAGAGTGAGTCATGAATGGAATGTGAATGCAAATGCCGAGGATCAAGCATGATTAGTTCCTGCCCCTCCAAGCTGCGAACAAGAAAGGTGCATCACCACCTGCTGCATCACCACCCCACATTCCGATCCCCTTTTCTTTCCATGATGAGATCCCACCCTAAGATCGTAAGACCATCAATCAGCTCTGATAAGTTTATATTTCTGTCTGGGAACATCTAATCAAGATCTAAATTCATCAGTCCAGTTCCGGGTACATTAATTAGCAATCGTTTCTTTGTACAGCACCAGGAGAACAAATTTCAGCCCTTTTATCACACCCCGGTAGCAGCAATCAAAGGTAATCAAATCCTTGTCATTCTCAGGCGATGAACTTTACGATCTTTGTCCCAACAGTTGAGGAAGTGCCCCAGCTTCAGGACACATTTTGCCCTATAAGAACCAGGGCTCTTGTCTCATTCAAATCATGCATGCTTTCCTGGATCTGAGCGCTGTACCCTTAGGGTCTCCTTCCCAAAGGGCCAAGCTACAAGTGACGAATGACACTTGAACGGCAAGTGGATCGAGTGGAGAGCAAGTGGAGGGCAAGTGAACAGGGAGGAATACACTTGCCATTCAAGTGTCATTCGTCACTTGTAGTTTGGCCCCTAAGACATTCCTGGTCGAGAACGCTGGCTGTTTGAAGCCCTCTTCCTTCGTGGACTGCTCTACTCCCCAGATAGGTAATTATTGCCCATAATCTCTCAAATCTATTCCACTTTCACCACTGCTTTTCCTAGGAATCTTATGCGCTTGTGAGATATTTCTTGTGTGTATGTGCGTTTCCCCCTTTTAATAAAATCACTCTGTAAGTCAAGATCACCAGTCTCATCAGTTTCCTTGGGGAGAGGACCCCGTAAAAACTGGTGGAGATCTCACTTGTTACCCTTCTCGTATAGCTTCCTCCTTGCTGATAATTTCCCCCTCTTACTTGCAAGGAGTCGCATTCCAGTAACAGTGGCTCATTTTGAACAGTTTTCCCCCGTTTTATCTTCAACCAGAAGAAGAAACACTAGATACAGTGTGTGTGTTATGTGCCGTCAAGTCGCCTCCAACCCATGGCAACCCTATGAATGAAAGACCTCCAAAACATCCTATCATTAACAGACTTGCTCAGATCCTACGAACTGGAAGACGTGGCTTCTTTGATTGAGTCAAGCCATCTCATTTTAGGTCTTCCTCTTTTCCTACTGCCTTCTACTTTTCCTAGCATTATTGACTTTTCCAAAGAATCTTGTCTTCTCATGCTGTGACCAAAGTACGATAGCCATAGTTTTGTCATTTTAGCTTCTAGGGAGAATTCAAGCTTGATTTGATCTAGTACCCACTAATTTGTCTTTTTGGCTGTCCATGGTATCTGCAAAACTCCAGCACCACATTTCAAATGAATCAATTTTCTTCCTGTCAGCTTTCTTCACTGGATGCAGACCTAAGGTCATTTTGTTAGGAGTGAGCTGAATAATAATAATATTCAATTTATATCTCGCCCTTCAGTACAACTTAATGCACACTCAGAGCAGATTACAAAGTTTGTTGTTATTATCCCCATGACTATCACCCTGTGAGGTGGGCGGGGCTGAGAGAGCTCTGGAAGAGCTGTGACTGACCTACGGTTACCCAGCTGGCTCAAGTGGAGGAGTGGGGGATCAAACCTGGCTCTCAAGATTAGAGTCCTGCCGCTCTTAAGTGACTGACCCAAGGTCACCCAGCTGGCTCAAGCAGAGGAGTGGGGAATCAAACTCGGTTCTCCAGATTAGAGTTCTGCTGCTCTTAACCACTACACCAAACTGGCTCAAGTTCCATTGAATAACATGGGACGCACTTTCAAACAGACCGGCTTAGAGTTGTTTCCACTGTCTTGACTTTGAAAACAGCTCTGGTCGCTCACTAAAAATAAAAAATCACTATAAAGTAAGACAGCAGGCAGATTACAGCACTGTGTAGTAATGGTATGGGAGAGGAGAGGCACTTAGGCAATGTTCCTTCTTATGAAAATAGTGGAGTTAGAAGTAAGTCTCTTCTCATCTATGAAATGGTGGAGGGTATCAGGAGTTGTATTAAATATAAGTGTTTACCAATGGCTAGTACAGGTGGACCCTTTCCACTTAAAATCTTTTCCTCTGTAAAACTCATCAACAGTTATATTTGAAAAACAAACACTGATTTTATGCCCTTTAAGTCAGAAGCAGGTTGTCATTGTTATTAGTCTTACTTTAAGTAAGAAGCAGCAGGTTTTCAAACAGATAAACACCAAGGATTCTTGTACATGTATTAGTAACAATAGTCTTTTCAACTGTAATACAAAGCAACAGCAAAGTTAAAGTACTTATTCTTTTTAAAGAAAGATAATTTAATTGTATCCTCAAGAGATGCAATGGGAAAAACATTATGAACACTAATGCATTTTCATCCTTTTTGGAATGTTCTGACTACATTACCAGGTCAGAATTTGCAAAGAGAATCGTGTGGACAGATTTAGTAATTGTACTAGGATTCTGGCACAGCCTAAAGCGCTAGACGGTTGGCCTGGTTTTTGTTTTAAATTGTAGCAGGTGTATACTTGAGGATGCGTGTACAGCAGGGATCATTTCGTAGAAAACGAGCTGGAGGAACTCAATAGCATAACTCATTAGCATATCTCATTAGCATATGCCATGCCCCTTGACATTACCGGAAATGTGTCATTAGCACAACTGATTTGCATATGCCACACCCCCTGACATCACCTATCCTGGCTGTTTTGGACCCAATCCTGGTCATTCAGGGCCGAAATTGGGCCCAAAATGGCAAAAAGGGGCTGAAAATGGACAAAAAGGGGCCCAAAATGGTCAGGATCAGGCTGCTGCTGAGCAGGAGAGTGATCCACCACCATCAGAGGCCCAATCTGGGCCGTTTTGGCCCCAATCCAGGACAAAACAGGCCCAAAATGGCTGAGAAGTGGGCGGGGCCACCTGACATGTGACCTCTTTGGGGAACTGCCAGAACTGCGTTCCTGTGCGTTCCCCCTCGAAATGAGCCCTGGTGTACAGACTGGCATCAGAAAGATGGTTGAAGATGAACCATTCAAAATATTGTAGATGTGTGGGGGAAGAGACTTGTGACATACCTGGTAGTGATGTCAGAGACACTGTCCAATAGATGCCTAGGACACCAGTACAACCACTGTGACTCCAGGTGCCGCAGTTGTACTTTCTGGAGTGAGAATCGCTGTTTTCTTGCGATTTCATTTCTTCATTTAAAATATTTCGAAACCTACCATTCTCCTGAAAATTCAGGACTCAGCTTGAGGGTGAGAAAACACGGGATTCTTAAGAAACCAGGGGGGATTTGCTTGTTCTGTTTGTGATGGGAAGACACTTCCGTGCCTGGGAAGTACCTACATTTCTTTAGGAATAAGACTGCTTTTATTTTAATGTTTTGTTCTGACAAGGAAGGCTGCAGCTTTTCAACAAAGCAAAACAAGAAGATCAAGTGGTGTAGCAGAGTTTTGAAACTCAATAAGCTAATGCTCACTTTTTTTTTTATAAAGCAGGAATCCCTTAAAGAAAGAAATATTCCAACTCCTGACCCTGAATTCACATCACAACTATTCCATCTGTTATTCTTTGCCCTCCTCAAAGCTTAAAGAAACCGGATCTTCAAAACATCCACTACGAATTTTTCCAAAAATCAGGAACAGATGAGAGACCTGAGTTCTTTAAAAAGGTAGAGCTATTATGAAAGGCGGAGGTGGAAAAAAATCAACAAGAGAGAGAACACAGTTGTGAGTTAAGTCAAACTTAGGATCTTGCATCTTCACAAAATAGCTCTACTGGGCAAGGGATGGAGTTGGTATTTTGGTTATAGATTTTATTAAGAATCTTTGAACAATAAAAAGACTGAAAAGGAAATGAAAAAAAAGAACACAATTATAAAGAAATAAAAAGAATAATGTCCAATTTTCTCTGTGACAGATACATATACATTACAGTAAAGAGTCCAGTAGCACCTTTAAGACTAACCAACTTTATTGTAGCATAAGCTTTTGAGAACCACAGCTCTCTTTGTCAGATATATTGTCAGATGTATCTGATGAAGAGAGCTGTGGTTCTCGAAAGCTCACGCTACAATAAAGTTGGTTAGTCTTAAAAGTGCTACTGGACTCCTTACTATTTTGCGACTACAGACTAACATGGCTAACTCCTCTGGATCTATATATATTACATTACATACTGCACACTCACTCTGAGATTGCCATAAGCAAAATATATCTCCTTTCCCTGTAATTTTTTTCTTGCCTCTTAATCTTCGAAAGAACATATCATCAGTTCATTCTTTTCCGTCTTGTACGAAAAGTCTATAAGGGGTTTCCAGATAACAATGAATTTAGATAATGTCCTTAATCAAAGAAGTAAGTTTGGCCATCTCTGCAAGTTTCATCATCTTCACCAACCGAGCAAGGGATGGAGTTGGTTGTGGAAGAATGATGGGACTTGGTAGCTCACAGGATGTATGAGGGTGGAAGACGTGACCTCCTACCTTATCTCAAATGATAGAGGATAGAGATGAAGATGGCTTGAATGGCTAACTTTTTTGTTGTCATATTTATTTATTTATTTATTTAATTTTTAACCCGCCCTCCTCACAAGTGGGTTCAGGGTGAGGTACAACATTGATTAAAGTACAACTTAAAATCAATCATAAAAACAGCAACAGATAAAAATACTGTGCCCCTTTCGGGGCAACCAGCGGGAGTGGGCTCTCCATACCCCTTGTAGAGGGAGATCGGTGGAAGGCTCGGTAATGATGGGCTAAAATTAGTCTCCACCATATGCCTGGCAGAACATCTCTGTCTTACAGGCCCGCCTAAATGATACAAGATCCTGGTGGGCCCGAGTGTCCTCAGACAGAGAGTTCCACCGGGTTGGGTCCAGGACCGAAAAGGCCCTGGCCCTGGTAGAGGCCAGCTGAGCCTCCCTAGGGCCAGGGACCGCCAGTAGATGTTTTCCAGTTGAACGAAGTCATAGAATGTCATAGTGACCCTTTCGTCTCATCTGCTTTGTTGCTGGCATTCCTGATTCACTATTTTTATTGCATATGCTATTGGTATGCCATACATGCCAAAAGAACAATACAATGTAGAAATGTAGGCCGTTTTCACACATCTTACCAACCACGCAAAATCGTGCAAAACTCCCAGAACGACGGCATCTTGGAGTTGTTCTCAGGGCGATATGATTCATAAAGCTGACTAGGCCGAAGTCTAGGAGCCCCACAGGCTCACCCCCATATAAATTACAATTAATTGATTCTCTTATATAGTCTCTATTAATAAGATAATTAACTGCTTCCCTATTGAAGTGAAACAAATCGTCTCTTATATTAAAACAATTATCCATAAGTTATATATTTTTAATAAATAATAAAAAATGGTTCACTTCAAAATATTACAGTATTGAAGAATTATACCCCCCAAAATGTGCTTTCCTGAAGAGTTCTACTCGTGCAATAAAAATATTTTAAAAATTGTGAATACAATTCTTCAGGAGACCCTCAAAATTGATACAGGGCTATGTACTGCGGTCTAGTATCTACTGGACCAGGTCAGGCTTTAGTGGGGTGAAAGACTGAAGTGCCAGGAGGGGGCCTGAAATACCTGAAAGCCGAGGGGCCCAGCCATGGGTTAATATGGCCATGGTTGTTCTGCCATTATTCATCAGCCCCTCTATTATCTTGCCCAGAAAGAGCAAATTAAAGATATGAAGGAAATTGACCGCATCTTTCTTGTTGTCTACCTCTTAAAGACTGAACATAGAGAAGGTCAGAGCTTTTTTTCAGCTGGAATGCGGTGGAACGGAGTTCTGGAACCTCTTGAAAATGGTCACATGGCTGGTGGCCCCGCCCCCTGATCTCCAGACAGAGGGGAGTTTAGATTGCCCTCCGTGCCACTGAGTGGCACGGAGGACAATCTAAGCTCCCCTCTGTCTGGAGATCAGGGGGCGGGGCCACCAGCCATGTGACCATTTTCTCCGAGGGCAACCCACTGAGTTCCACCACCTCTTTTCCCAGAAAAAAAGCCCTGGAGAAGGTAATTGGATCCAACCTATTTTTTTTATGGAAATGGATGCAAATTGCATCAATTAAAGACGTGTGTTTCTGTCAAACTCTAGCATGACCATAGACAACAGATCTATAGCCTGGGTGAGATTACTTTGGACCTCCAGGCCAGTAAAAGGCAAGTGTTTCTTCCCCATGCTTGGGCCCTCGATGAGGCCACCAACTACCCTCCATGTATGGGAGGAGTCCATGCATGGGTGAAGAATGACTGCTTGAATTGGTCGTACTCCAGGAAACTTTCTGTTGTATTGAGGCTTCAAAAAATCCTAACATGGGATATACAGTTAATAGGGAGTAAGTGCTGGCGTCCACACTTGTCTTGGCTATCACCAAGGTTCAGGGTAGGGAGTGAGCGGGGAGACAGAAATATAAGAGTAAAACTTCCTTACCTGGTTTGAAATTTGATGTGGAAAATCCATCCATTTTTGGCTCATCTTCCTGCTAGGCCAAGCCAACCCTCCTCTCAGCAGCAAATATGCTTAACGGTGCATGGTGCAAACATGATATAGTACAAATACACTGCTGTGTATTATTGTCACTTTAGCTGTATGTGTGTGTGTGTTTGTGTGTGTAGCTGTTCACAGCACACAGAGATGGACTGTATACTTTTGGGTCTTTGCTATACAAACCACCTGCCTGTCATAATAAAGAACATTTTTCTAGTGAAACTTCAAGACAAACTTTGGATGACCTCACCTCTCCCCAACCCAAAATAACTTCTAGACAACTTTTTTTTAAGCAGTTCACGATGGAAGCAAAAATAAAATGAACTCAGTTACACCAAGATGCCCCCCAAAAATCTGTTTTTGCTTATCTTAGAACTGAAGGCTGTCAAGAATCTGGGTCCATTTCTGCTTCAGTGTTATCATGGCTGGAACTTGATGAGTCACAGACGAGAGACGTTTCCAGCTCTGAGGAAAGAAAACTCTCCAAAACGGAAAAGATTAAAATCTTGCAGCTTGGTTTATGACAGGTAGCCCCCTCCATACCAGAAGTACTAAATCAACACTACTACAGACTTATACAAGAGAATAAACTGGTTGCCTGAGCATGACTTTCATGGTGGATTTGTGATTGTTTTTCCTCATTATTCCTTTTAAATTATCAATTTGTTGATTACTTGTATCCAGGGCTTTTTTTCTGGGAAAAGAGGTGGTGGAACTCAGTGGGTTGCCCTCGGAGAAAATGGTCACATGGCTGGTGGCCCCACCCCCTGATCTCCAGACAGAGGGGAGTTTAGATTGCCCTCCACGCCGCTTGGTAGCGCAGAGGGCAATCTAAACTCCCCTCTGTCTGGAGATCAGGGGGCGGGGCCACCAGCCATGTGACCATTTTCAAGAGGTTCTGGAACTCCGTTCCCCCGCGTTCCCCCTGAAAAAAAGCCTTGCTTGTATCCATCAAAATGTTAATTACAAGCCCCACTCTACATCTTGCTTCACAAAAAGAGCTCCAAGTGTATTGGAATGGCTCCCATGGATCTGTTCAGCTAATGGTGACTTTTTCCCTCAGTGCAAGAAGACTTTTGCCACAAGTGGCATGAAGATAATAATAATAATAACAACAGTAACTAC
The DNA here is from genome assembly GCF_028583425.1 of Eublepharis macularius. Classification (NCBI taxonomy): domain Eukaryota; kingdom Metazoa; phylum Chordata; class Lepidosauria; order Squamata; family Eublepharidae; genus Eublepharis; species Eublepharis macularius. The sequence goes on along the minus strand of NC_072802.1, from coordinate 68,326,336 downwards.
AACAACATTCGATTTATATACCACCCTTCAGGATGACTTAACACAGAGCGGGTTACAACATATATCATTATTATCCACACAACAAAACACCCTGTGAGGTGGGTGGGGCTGAGAGAGCTCTGAGAGAGCTGCAACTGACCCAAGGTCACTCAGCTGGCTTCAAGTGGAGGAGTGGGGAAGCAAACCAGGCTCTCCAGATTAGAGTCCTGCGCTCTTAACCACTATACCAAACTGGCTGCAAGGCTCCCTGCAGGGGAAGAAAACTCCACTGTTAGTGCAATGGATCTGTGGCATCTATTTCATTGAGTTCATGATTACATTTTATGCTTTGTTTAGCTAACACTATTGTATTTATTTATTTAAGGTATTTGTAGGCCAGGCTTTCTCCATATTTTTAAATGTATTATTTTTTTAAGGATGTCAAGAGCCAATTTGGTGTAGTGATTAAGAGTGGCAGGACTCTAATCTGGAGTAGACATGGGCACGAACCACAAAAATACCAAACCATGCGGTTTGTGGTTCGTGGGTTTCCACGAACCAGGAACTCCCACAAACTGGGGCAAGTTCCCGAACCGGTTTGTGGTTTGTGGGGTTTAAATGCCCCTTTCCGGCTGCTTAGCAGCAGGGAAAGGGGCATTTAATCGTTTAAAGGGCCCTATAAACCCCGCCCCCCCCACCTGCCAGCTAATAGTTTAAAGGGACCTGCCGCAAGCAGCACGAAAGTTCACAACAGTGTCCAGGAAGACACTGCCGTTCTGGGAGATGTTCCATGGCCGGTAAGCAGTGTGAAAACGGTCTAAATGTGAGAGGAGTGGCTCTTCTAAGCTAACATTTGCAGCATATATGAACAATAACAAAAACAACATTTGATTTATATACCACCCTTCAGGATGACTTAACACCCACTCAGAGTGGTTTACAAAGTACATTATTATTATCCCCTCAACAAAACACCCTGTGAGATGGGTGGGGGCTGAGAGAGCTCCGAGAAGCTGCAACTGACCCAAGGTCACCTAGCTGGCTTCAAGCTGTATTTTCAGTACAAGTGACTACTTGTATTTTCAGTATAAGTGACTACTTGTACTGAAAATAATCAACAATTTTGTAAAACAAAAAAATAAAAATAGGTGGACTGGTTAAACAGGAGCTGCGTATTTTAATACATTCAAAGTAATTTCAATTGTTTAATCCACCAAATATTGCAGTCCTGCTTTCAAGGTGTGGAAAATAGGACAGACCTAAACTGCTTTAGCAAGGATATTGTCATCTCATTTGAGAGAAAAGGTAACACCGGATATTCAAATCGCTTTGCCAAGAACTACAGCCTCTCATAACACAAGGGCTACGGTGTTGGATCTTGTACCAGCAATTCAACATTTTGCTGATAAATCAGCTGGAAGAGTTCCAGTATAGGATCATATAACGTATTTGGAAGGAACCTCCATTTATTTTCTGTTTTAGAAAGTACAGTATGAGATTTGTTACACAAAATCCTGACAGACAAAAGTGGGGTTGGGGGCAGTTTAAATTCCTTTTCCATAAAATATTCAACTGCTCTCTAGTCTTACTGAAGTAGAAGTTCACAACAGAATTTTTTTATGGCTCTCTTTAGCAAGTCTGTAAGCCGATGCTGCGTCAGCTCTCACTACAACCAGTTGTAAAAATCTGATTTATCCTGAAATCGCTGGCTTTAAACCTTAGCAAACAACATTAGAGACTCCAGATTCTATTTGGGAAATCTCAGCATCAGAGAAATGATCTGATGGAAACTGGTTTTGTGAGTCAAAGTTCAAACAAGGAATTACTAGCAAGGAAATAAGGATTGTGGTTTCTAAATTTCATGGCTTTAGAACAGAGGCCTGCAAATTCTGCCAAACAGAACATTCTTAAATCAGAACTGCCAGTTCCTTAATTTTAAGACCACTCTCTTGTCACTTTGAGCTCACATCCAATCTCTCTTATAAGAGCATTTGATTGACAACTAGCTTGACAACAGTCTCAGTTGTGTTACAAAGTGCAGTGCAAGAGGCAGCCATATAACTAGGCTTTCCAGGTGGGACAGCTTCTCTGGTGCAGCTAGGGATGCCAGCCTCCAGGTGGTGAGTTAAAGAGAATGGCCGTTTCCGTAATGAAAGCTGAGCAGCACAGAGGGGAAACCCCCACGGAAACCAAACAAAACACCAATCAGTTAATAAACTTTGAAAGTTCTTAAAGTGCCAGTGCAATATGCAGTGCAAACTTTTAACATGAAAAGTATCAAATTCATTCAAATTACATTCATGTACAGTAGCATAAACATTCAGATAAACTCTACAGTAGTAGTTGTAAACATTCAGATAAACTCTACAGTAGTAGTTATAGCAGCATAGACAGAAAGTGTCCAAAAGTATGCACAGACTACAGAGGAAAACCCCTCCTAATGATGATGTTCTTGCTGTCCTTTATTCCATATTCTTCCAACAGGGGCCGTCGTCACACGGGCTTTTATTTAGCGCTAAAATGGCGCTATTTCCTGACAAACACCCACCTTATTCCAACACTGCAGCGATTTTCTCTCTTCTGCTTTGTGCTTGATAGTCGTGCTATTTTGTGCCTCAGTGTGATTGCCTCACATCGATGTATTTCGCCTCGCAACGTCCTATGCCCTCCCTTCAATCCCAGAATCCATTGCTTCCTGCGACTCCCCTTTTAAAAATTTTATTATGTCCTTATAACGCCATAACGACATAACACAATGCAAACTTTTTGCTGAAGTAAAAATGACTCAATCGCCATGGCAGTCTTCAGCGATGGGGATCATGTCAGACAGGGAGTTTTCTGCGGGCAAAGGGCTATTTATATAATTTCAAAGTTGGAAAAACAAAAGGGTCGTAATGTTTTGCTCTAACGGAATGTTTATATGCTGTTATTCCGTTATAGCGGAATTGAACGCCAGAATAATAAAAAAAAAAGGGGGGGAGGAGCTGCTTCTGCGCGGTTAGAGAGAACAGAACAGAGTGCTTCGGTGTGGACAGCTGGTGGCGCAAAGAGCCGTTAGGTGACCCAAAGAAACGTTACTGTGCCGATAACAGGTAGGACGCTATATGCTGTAAATTTAACGGAAGAGATGCCCGTGTGACGACGGCCAGGGATATATAAGAAGCTAAGACCTTTATCCTCCACGCTCAATCTGGGGCCGGCTGCAAATCACAGATTTCGTGCCCACTTCATCAGGAGCGTGATTTATATCCCATCCATTATTCTTATTCACAATCAAGATTATTAATTAGTCAACCTGGAGTCTGGCTGCTGCCTGTTCTTTTTAGAGGCAGCCATATAACTAGGCTTTCCAGGTGGGACAGCTTCTCTGGTGCAGCTAGGGATGCCAGCCTCCAGGTGGTAGCTGGAGATCTCCCGGAATTACACTTGATCTCTAGGCAACAGAGACCAGTTCCTCTGGAGAAAATGGCGGTTCTGAAGGGTGAACTCTATGGCATTATATCCCACTGAGGCCTCTTCCCTCCCCAAACCCTGCCCTTTCCAGGTTCCACCCTAAAAATCTCCAAGAATTTCCCAACCTGGACCTTGCAACCCTGGGAGCAACTGACAGCCAAGCTAGAAGTGATGAATTACACTTGAATGGCAAGTGAACAGATTCACATGTATTCCACCCTGTTCACTTGCGCTGCACTTGCACTCCACGCGATCACGTGGAGCACAAGTGAAAAGGGAGGAATACATGTGAGTCTGTTCACTTGCCAGATCAGATTCGTTTTATTGTATATGGCCATTGGCCTTCACAATGTCAAAACACTCTCAAATATCAGTATAATACATTATACTGATATTATAATACATTATAATGTATAATCAGGGCTTTTTTTCTGGGAAAAGATGTGGTGGAACTCAGTGGGTTGCCCTCGGAGAAAATGGTCACATGGCTGGTGGCCCCAGCATCTAGATGTCTGAACAGAAGGATTAGATCTGCCCTTGCTAGAGCCCTGCTAAAATGGTCTCAGACCCAACTCCTATAAAGCTGGGGGCAGAGTGAGAGCCAAGCTACAAGTGACGCCTCACACAGGTTGAACACTTCTCAGCTTGCCTCAAGTTTTGATGGGAAATGTAGGCATCCTGGTCTTGCAGCTGTAATGGAGAGCCAAGCTGTAAAACCAGAACACCTACATTTCCCATCAAAACTTGAGGTAAGCTGACAAGTGTCCAATCGGTGTAAGGCATCACTTGTAGCTTGGCTCTTAGTTGGATCAGCAGTCAATGAAGGCAGGTCCAGCCATCAAGTAAGACTGACTTGGAAGCACACCTTTGGTGATGTGCTGGGCATAGGGTTGTCAGGTCCAGGCTGGGAAATTCCTGGAGATTTGGGGGGGGCGGAGCCTGGAGAGGGTGGGGTTTGTGGAGGGGAGGGGTCTTAGAATGGTATAATGTCATAGAGTCCACCCTCCAAAGCAGCCATTTTCACCCGGAGAAATGATCTCTATCACCTGGAGAACAGTTGTAATTCCAGGAGATCTCCAGCCACCACCTGGAGGCCAGCGGCCATTCTCTTTCTGAGGTGCTCATTTCCCCACCAAAGTGCTTCATGGTGGTTCCTGCTTCTCAGGTGTAACTGATGTAGCGACTGGAAGAAACACCGAAACAAGTAACTTGCTGGCTCCTTGTTGAGTCACGGGGGGTCCCTGTACCCCCTTTTTTGCTGACACCTGTTTAAAGAAAAGGAAAAAAAGAAGAAAAGAGTATAATGTATTAGAAAGAACTTAAAGTGATACTCACCTTTTTTGGTGGTAAAACGCCATTGCGTTATTGCTGCTAAACAATACTGGTTCTGGCACCTCATGCCGTGTTTTGCATGTATTACTGCCGCTGACTTTTTGCTTATTGAGTGCTTCTTTATATTTTGTAATTATGGCTTTGTAGCATGGTTGCACCTTAACCCTGGTTATTTATCTTGAAATATATCTTTAATAGTATTGTTACCTTTCATTGTTAGTGCCCTCTTATTCAGTATGCGTTGGCACCACCTGGAGGCTGGCAACCCTAGCTGTGCAAAAACCACCTCTACGCAACTGCACGTATAATCACCAATATGGCCTTTTTACACTCTTGTATTACTGTGTGTTCAGGGCTGTATTATTTATAAAGCTGACTCGGCTGAAGCCCAGGGGCCCTGCAGGCACTAGAGGTCCATTAATTTTTTTTTTGCTGAGGCCTAGGGCTCCTGTGGTTAAAGGCACTTTACTCTTTGTGCTCTAGCAATATGTGTACATATATATACCCTCATTAATATATATGAACAGAATTCTTCAGGAGACCCTCAAAATGGATATTGGGCTATGTACTGCGGTCTAGTACCTACCAAACCAGGGTCAGGGTGTCAGCTGTAGTGGGGTGAAAGATTGAAGTGCCAGAGGGGGCCCGAAATAGCTGAAAGCCTAGGGGCCCGGCCAAGGGTTAATACAGCCTTGTGTGTGTTGGTAACAAAAACAAAGATATTGAAACTGAGCCATACTTAGGCTTGGTTATAATTCATTCATTCATTCATTCATTCATTCATTCATACTTATATCCCGCCCTCCCCATGAACAGGCTCAGGGCGGCTCACATCATCATTAAAACACAATAAATTAATAGTCAACTTTAAAAACACACTTAAGAACTTACATTAAAATACTCCAGCGCCATTATACATAGGCTACTTTGGATACTAATAAAAGACCTGCATAAGTCATAGCTGTGGGTAGAACGCCTAGCTGAGGGCAGTCATAGAAGAGGCAGCGATCTTAGATAGGACAAGAGGGGACACCCGATGTTCCACCGGGTGGAACATCTCCGTTTTACAGGCACTGCAGAACTGTAATAGGTCCCGCAGGGCCCTGATCTCCAGAGGGAGAGTGTTCCACCAGGCTGGGGCCAGGGCAGAAAAAGCCCTGGCCACAATGGAGGCCAGCTGGATGTCCCTCAGGCCGGGGACCACCAGGAGTTGTTTATCTGCAGAGCGCAGCACCCTGCAAGGGATCAGAAAAGCCTCCTGAGACATGAGAAGACAGCTTGCCTTAGGGGGAAAGCACCAACATTATTAGGAGAACCCATCAGTGAGATCCAACCTGTAGACACCTATACAAAATTTGGAAAGAAAAAATGGAATAGTGGTTCTCTACAGCGGAACATTAATTCCACTCAACTACCACCAGTGTAAAAAAAGAAAAATAGGCAGGGAAATTTCCAGAAGCGTTACAATATCAGAGTGGTTTAGATACTTGAAATGCATGGCAAGTATGTTCAGTTTTTATGAATATCCTCCTGCTGTATAGTAAAGAGTCCAGGAGCACCTTTAAGATTAACCAACTATTGTAGCATAAGCTTTCGAGAACCACAGCTCTCTTCGTCAGATGCATCTGACAATGAGAACTGTAGTTCTCGAAAGCTTATGCTACAATAAAGTTGGTTAGTCTTAAAGGTGCCACTGGACTCTTTTGCTATTTTGCAACTACAGACTAACACGGCTAACTCCTCCTGCTGTAGGAGAAGATCTCTCCCATCTGGAAAAAACCTGGAAAGTGCCAGAACAATTCCCAAGTCAAGCACTGGAACCGATAAGCATTTTGCCAAAGGTTTGGCCCAGCATCTATGGAATTCATGCTACAGCAGCTAAATAACACAGTGTTCCGAGCAGCTGGAGATGAAGAAACATACCAGCCTTGCGTCTGCCAATTGGTCTCTGGTGATTGTGCCTCCCGGGGTTTCTGGGCTGCAGCTGTGTTTAAGAAATTTCTTAGACAAATCTTTCATGTTGGCTTCTGTTGCGAGCCGTGGAGAGCAGGATCTTAGGCAATGGAGCTTGGGGTTTCTGTAAATAAATAAAAATAATGGAAAAAAAATTAAACTGCCCGACCGGATTGTTGTTATTGAACACATGAAAATATTTTCAGTTTTAAAAGGGCAGGTAAAAAAAGCCTTGACTGAGATGATTGTATATTTCATTTTTAGTTGTGATCAGACAGATAGAACATTGACACAGCTGTACGGCATGGCTTCAGCTTCTCTGACCCTGTAGCATGGCACTTCTCTTGCTTAAACAGAAAGTTTCCAAACTTCCATCTTAGCTGTGGGTAGATGGCGGAGAGAAGGGCACTGGATAGGCAAGGGGGCACCACAGAAAAGACCCTCTTGTGGCTTCTCCATCTTGCTTCCAAAGATGGTGGCACACAGTAAATCAGATGCTGCCTTCATCAGAGATGGGCACGAACAGAAAAAAAACTCAAACATGATGTTCGTTGTTCATTGCCATCCACGAATAGGGACTCATGAACAACCACGAACATGTACCTGTTCATGAACATGTTTGTGGTTGGCTGTTCGTGGGGGCCAGAAGGCTCTCCTCCAGCCATCATCCAAGTTTGGTCAAGTTCCCTACCGCACCACTCCCAGAAACCTTACCTGAGCAGGCAGCAGGAAAGGTACCAATAATAAATAATAGCTTGGCCCAGAGCCTGGCAGCAGCCCTGGAACTTGAAGTGGTAGATTCCTATCCCACCACACACAAAGATAATTCAAGCTCCAATGCACTCTATCAAAATGCCAACAGCAACTGTCTCTCCCTCTCCACTGTCTGCAAAGTCAGAGCTGGGAGCCCCCCTCTCCCCTGGTCTTTGCTCCCTTGTTGTAACAAATTTGGAGCTCCACACTTGAAAGGAAGACCTGCCTACCAAGCTAAATTGGGCTTAGATTTGGGTTTCCAGGGCAAAAGCAGGAGTTCAGACAGAGTTCAGACAATCCCTGCCTAAGTTGCCAAGGGAATTGATTGCAGGTGCCAGACGAACAGCAAGACAAACAGCTTGCAACGACCACCTGTTTGTTTAGAATAGAGCCTCACGAACAGCTTGTTCATGAACAGCAGATTGGGCTATTCGTGGCTTTTTTTTGTTCATATTGCTGTTCGTGCCCATCTCTAGTCTTGATGGCATGTGCATATGGCAGTCCTTTAAGGAAAAATCAAATGGATAATTATAGGATGGGGGAGATTTGTCTTGGCAGTAGTATGTGCGAAAAGGATCTAGGGGACTTAGTAGACCGTACATTGAACATGAGTAAGCAGCAGTGTGATGTGGTAGCTAAAAAGGCAAATGCAATTTTGGGCTGTATCAAAAGAAGTATAGTGTCCAGATTACGAGAAGTGATGGTATTGCTCTACTCTGCTCTAGGTAGACCTCACCTAGAGTATTGTGTTCAGTGTTGGGCACCAAAATTTAAGAAGGATATAGACAAGCTGGAATATTTCCAGAGGAGGGTAATGAAGATGGTGAGGGGTCTGGAGACCAAGTCCTATGAGGAAAGTTTGAAGGAGCTCAGTATGTTTAGCCTCGAGAGGAGATGACTGAGAAGAGATATGATAACCATCTTCAAGTACTTGAAGGGCTGTCATATAGAGGATGGTGCGGAGTTCTTTTCCATTGCCTCAGAAAGTCAGACCAGAACCACTGGGTTGCAATTAAATCAAAAGAGTTTTCGGCTAAACATTAGGAAGAACTTCTTGACAATTGGAGCAGTCCCTCGGTGGAACAGGCTTCCTTGGGAGGCAGTGAGCTCTCCCTCTTTGGAGGTTTTTAAGAAGAGGATAGATGGCCATCTGACAGCAAAGCTGATTCCGTGAACCTGGGCAGATCATGAAATGGAGGGCAGGAAGGGTTACATCAGTCCTTCATTCTCCTGTCCCTTCTTACACACCCAGGGTAATACCTGTCGCCACTTGGGGTCAGGTAGCAATTTTCCCCAGGCCAGTTTGGCTAGAGATCCTGGAGGTGTTTTGCTATCTTCTGGCCATGGAGCCGGGGTCACTGTGTGTGTGTTTGTGTGGGGGAGATAGTTGTGAATTTCCTGCTTTGTGCAGGGGGTTGAACTAGATGACCCTGGAGGTACCTTCCATAGAGTCTATGATTCTAAGTACCCTAGTCCCTCCCAAACCATTTATAATAACATTAATAACATTCAATTTATATACTGCTCTTCAGGACAACTTAATGCCCACTCAGAGTGGTTTACAAAGTATGTTATTATTATGGCTTGGGGTGAGCTGAGGTCTAACATCTACAAGCTTTTGTTTCCCGGTAGTTTGGTTAAGGACCAGTTTCTAATGCAACCAGTAGGATCTGCTGGAAAAGCATTCTAGAATGGCATGATTTTGTTCTGCAGGTGTTTTCTGAACATGGAAAGCAGTGTGTCAGGGAGAAGACAAGGCTGAGCTGTTCTTCCTGCTAATTTTTTATGCCCAGGAAGTGTTTCCCCTCCCCCATACAGGAGAATTCAAACACCTGATCCCTTAATTCCCACCCAAAGAGGGTCAGTCCAGGAAAAGGCTGATTGACTGAAGGAGTGCCAAGGGACAGAACTTGCCAGGAAAATACAGGAGAAGGGAGCTAAGTGCTTTTAGGAAAGGATCCAGTTTATGGAGGGGATTACGGCGATACCATGAAGCATTGTCAAACCAGACCAGGTGTTTCAGGAGAGTTTTGTGAGGAGTGTCAAGATGTGTTAGCATTTAAATTATATCGGTTTCTCGTCTGGCGCTGTTCAGCAATGGGAGAATGGGAAGGGCAGGTAAAGCAATTCTCTGCCTGCCCCAATCAGAGCAAAATCAAATCATCAAAGGTGACATTTCACACCATCACTGTGCGTGATTTATACTGCTGTCTGGTGCTCAGACAGAGCAATGCGGCTGTGATTAACAAAATCTGGCTTTCCTGAGTCTCACACCTGGGAGGGACTCTGTGTCCTACCACTTTCCTCCTTTCTCCTTGATCCAAAAGTCACCACCATCTGTGGTTTGCATATCTGACAACTGTGCTGTATTACTAGACACAGAGTCCAACATCCTTCTATCTCTCAAGGTTCCCTTTTTTAAAAGTGAGTTTCTAGGACTCAAGACTGAGAAAGTAGGCTTGAAACACACATGCAGTTGTGGTTGTTGTTGTTAATATTTACAGACATATATTCTGTCTTTCTGCCCAGTCAGGGCCACTAGATGGCAAATAGTTAAAAGCAAAACATTAGAAAACAATCATAAAACCAAAACCAAAATACATATATAAAAACACAGATCCAGCCATTAAAACAAAGAGCAGGAAGGGCAGTCATTTTATTTATTTATTTTAAACTAGCAACTAAGCCCATTGTGTGAAAAAATACAACGGGCTCTAGAAAACTGTTGTTGGTCATTTTTAAATTTTGCATGAAAAATAACAATTAGTCATCAACGGTGAAAGATTTCTTTCTATACAATGTTTTTGGTAAAGATTTTGTTGGAATTGGGACTAATTTGCCATGCTCCGGTCCATGGACAACAGAGCTTACTCCGAGGAAACTGCCTTCAGGGTTACAGCCTAAGCACTCCTCTCCATACCCTCCCCTCAATGCCCTCTTGCTCTGGCCTCCAGGACACTGTGAAGTGCCCGCTTGTCACCAGGAGGAGTGTTCAGGCCATCGATTCGCCGGTCCCCCTCCTGGCAGCAAGTTGCACTGGCCTCGAGACCAGAGTCGGCAATGTACCTGCACGAGAATAAAAAGTGAATCATTGTCAATACGGCTTGTCTTTTATATAGCGGGATGTTTTTGTGCTGTCTTTCCACCCAAATATGGCTGCCAAAGTGATGTACATCCAAACATTAAAATGGCATTTAAAATATTTATATGATTCGATAAAAACATGTAAATGTTAAGGGGTACGTTCCCTCAAAAACACAGAGGGAACCCCAGATGAAAGAAAAACGTTTTCAGCAGCTAGTGGAAGACAGTGATAAAAGGGGATGGACAAATCTCCTGGGAAAGGGAGTTCTACAAGACCGGTGCCGTGACTGGTTCCTGGTGAAATATAAAAATACTCTTACTGCTCAGGTAAGCAGGCTTTGATGTTCTGCTGAGCTCTTCAACTTTCTCCGTAATTAGTAGAAACTAATAAAGCTTGTGTGGAAAGATGCTCTGAGCCTCGTTTGATAGGAAGAAATGCATGACTTAACTAAATATATTAATAAATTACGGGCAATTGGAAAACACATGCAAATTTTCTTCATTTCAATAACTGCATAGATCATAGATCTCAACTCTCCTTGTGGCAGGATCCACAGCTATTTCTGTATTGCCCAACAGTGTATTCCCACACTCAGTTCTACTGATTAGAAACCCTGCTGTATGCATGTTTAAAGAAAATTAATTCAATCACCAGTCATTCTGTCTGCACGGAAGTGTGGTAGTGATAATGCATGGACATGATTGGGTGATTTACCTACAGAAGGCCCCAGGTTCAATCCTGACATCTCTCACCAAAAAGCAACAACTGTTGGGAAAGGCCCTTGAGGCAGTCAGTCAGTCAGAGATGACAGTATGGAGCTACATGGACTGGTAGCTCGACTCAGTATAAGGCAACTTTGTATGTTCAATCAATCTGAGTCTGAGAGATCAGAAAAGAGGCAGCTTGAAAAGCTTTCTCTTCGGATCCAAAACATTCACCCTCAAGATTGCTCTTGCTGTATAGTCAGTTACATCCAAGTCAACTTTTGAGACAAAGCAAGCTTTCTACCCTTCCTTCCACCCCAGTTGGGAAAATATATGCATTAGAAAGAGCTCCAAGTCCCTTTGCTGCAGTAACAGCACTGCGGTCCCTCAAGAAATGCCCTTGGTGGCTGCCTAGGGGGAAAGCCAGATGTTATTTTAACTTTGGCCGTTTTCACACGGCCAAAGCCTCCAGAAGATCGTGGGAAACTCATGGAACGTAATGTTTTCCTAGCACAATTTCCTGGCACAATCTTGTTTAATGGTGCAATTTCTGACATTATCATGCTATTAAAGGGGATCGTGCCGGGAAATCGCACTAGGAAGACACGTTGTTCCATGAGTTTCACGTGATCTTACAGGTACATGTGAAAAACAGCCTTTACATAAGTAAATAATGGCCAAAGAGAGTCAAGAATTCCTTAACATTCATTTTTACCCCACTTACCTCCCCAATGGGGACTCAAAGTGGCTTACAGCATCAGTTTCCCCTCCTTCATTTTATCTTCACAATCACCATCCTACAAGGTAAGTTAGGATGAGAGAGACTGACTGGTCCAAGGCCACCCAGGCTCCACTGCAGAATGGGGAATCGAACCCAGGTCTCTACGATCCTAGGCCAAGACTCTAACCACCACGTCACACTGGAGGGTTAAGAAATAAACATAGCAATGAAGTCAGTATAAGGTCTCCCTTAGATGAATGCGTGCTATTCAATCACTCTCTTGTTCATCACCCACAAGGAAAAGGGCCATGGCTTAGAGGTAGATCGTCGGCTTTCCACGTGGAGGGTTCCACCTTCAGTCCCTGGCATCCCAGTGAAAAGGGAGCAGGGCAGAAGTGAAGTGAAAGACTCCTAGCTGAGATCTTCAAGAGCTGCTGCCGGTCGGACTAGACAGGGAAAAACATTTCCCTCAGCAAAAGGTAGCTTCATGAGAGTTCTTAGAGGCAAAGTCTGTCTAGATAGCTTGTTATGTTTACCCATCCTTTATGGAACTCAAGACAGTGTACATAGAGTCTCCCACCCTTTCATCCTCATAATAATCCCATAAAATATTTATTTTATTTTATTTATTTATTATTTTGATGTATAAACCACCCATCCTCAGGGGCTCTGAGGCCGTTTCCACACAGCCCATTTTTCCCGCCTTTTTCTCACTTTAGGTCTTTGTTTTTCTGAGTTGCCCTGACAGCTCATCATTTATAAGCAGTAACCTCAAGTGCTTACCTTTGGTTGTGAGGTTGCGAGAAAACCTCCAAATAGTCCCCCCCCCCAAAAAAGTGGTTTTGGACGGGAGGTCAGACACTTTCGTTGTCATAGACTAAAAGCGCCAGTCCCCCTTTTAATTTTCTTCTTCTTTTTTTTACTTTGCACATGCACCATTGCATGCAGCTATGGTTACAAGCAAGCTTTTGTGGCTGAACAGAAATGTGAAGAAGGAAGGGCAAGAACTTCAGGGAAGAACTGGGCGGAGATTGAGAGGAGTAGGAGGTTTCTTCAGAAACGCTTCAAATGCATATGCCAGAAAATGCAAAATAAAATAAAATACCAGAAACCCGCAACAAAAGAAAACATTGGAGCAAATGTGGTCCTGGTAAATATGCAGAAAGTCTGGTGAAGAAATAATTACGCACCCAGTTGGCAAGCGATAATGTGTGCATGCTTAAGGAAAAACCGCCACAGTTCCAAGGGTGAACTGTGCCTCTAAGGATGTACAGAAACGGCCATAATTTAGACTGACCCAAACTCACACATTATGCTTCCGAGTGCAATGATTTAATCCCAAATGTCGCGAATCAAAGCTGCACCATATTGGCTCTCTGCTGTCTGATCTGGAAGCTCTGTTGGTTGATTCTCTGACTTGGAAAGGGACATTTCAAAGGCCTATTGATGAGGGAAAAGCTCTCTATACACATAAAAATGCTCTCTTGTTTATTTTTAATATTAATTGTTTTAATATTGTTTGGGTTCTTAGTTGTAGAAAGTTTCCTATGACACTGAAAGGGAATTCGTGCAATTTGTGATGCCTTCTATCAACAACATAAGCTCCCCCCAACCAAATAAAGGGTATGATGAAATGTGGAAACTTGTAGCAATGGAAAAAATGTCTTGGCAAATTCCAACATCCTTAAACTCAAGGAATTCTGACTTTTTAAAATTTAATATCTCCAGTTTTCCACGTACACCGATTCATCTGAGAAGTTCGGTATGTGTCCAGAAAAGGCCAGTTTGATCTATACCGTTTTCTGATTAGGTCTTGCATCTTAATGAATGGCTTATTATTAATGCTGGATTTTACCAGCTTTTCTGCTTAAAGTTAGCCAATTCCCCTTTTCTCGGAGATCTCGTCCAATGTGGATTTTGCACACATGGGTCCCTCCAATCTTTACAAAGCCTTTTAGGTGGTCAGAAAAGGCTCTTCTTCCCTCTTTCCCCTACAGAAAAGCTGCACGTTTCCAGCTTAGACTTTCTAAATTACCTTGTCTTCTATGGAAGCCTTAATACTTGTTTGGGACTGTAGTCATAAATACCAAATATATGCTGCTGTTAGTTGTTGAATTCTTTTTCCTTTCAGACTCATGATGAATTGTTAAGTTTATTTATTCTTGGGGGCGGGGGGCATATAAAGATCTCAAAATAAAGAAAAACTTTCATGCACTCTATTACACAACAGGGCTACATTTTAAAGGTTATTACAAATGATAATATTAAAAATATATTCATGACTTGTAAGGATTAGTCACCTAGAACTTATTCCCAGATCCATTCTGGGCTTGCATTTTTAATTGTTTTTTTAACGCATACATGTTGGATGATAAAAATTCATCACAGCCGATGAATTATGGAACAGGAGACTGGAATGTTATGAATAAAAACTGAAGTAATAAAAAATAAAGCACAGAAGATGTATTTAGGTGCCTTTTTAAACCACAACATTTCCATAGATCAACACGGTATTTGAAAAGCAAAAAAAGAATAAGGAAAAAACACGAAGGAAAGATCCAGCCCTGGCGGGGAATGTGGTGTTGCACTAACAGGAACCACTAGATGGCGCGATATTTTAAAAATATTTTGTACCTATGGCAAGCTTGATTTCCTTAAATTAAATTGTGTGTCCTGGATCCAATTAAGATATTGTAAGGGATCCGTTTTTTCTTTTCTTTTCCAAATGGTATTTTGTTTCAGATTATCACAGCACTGAGGTCCGAGGAAAGAAAGCTTTTCTTTGCACAACACACTCAGATTTCACTCAGGAGTTTGTCATTTGAGATGGCTTTGATGGGTTAGAGGCATTTGTGGAGGATAGTTCTATTAACAGCTGTGAGAAGCAGATGGAACTTCCATGTTCAGAGGCAGTATATCACTGAATATCAGTTGCTGGAGGAAGCATAGGTGGAGTGGAGGCAATGTACTGCTTGTGGGCCTACTGCAGGGCTGGATCTAGGGTTGCCGGGACCCAGGGCAACTCTAGTCCGACCGCTTGCGCGCAACGCGCACGTGCTCCTGGCGCTGCATGATGACATCATTTCGATGACATCATCATGCAGGGCAGAGCGGCGAAGGCAGCATGCGGGGCTGGGAAACCACCCATGCCATTCACCTCCCTGCAGGCGAATGTTGCGGGCAGCCTCTCAGCCCCCCGCGCTGCCTTTCGCCTGCCCTGCAGGACAGGCAGTGTGCAGGCAAAAGGCAGTGCGGGGGGCTGTGAGGCTACCTGCGCTGCCGCCCGCGCACTCCCGGCAGCTGGCAGCTGCTCTCAGGGCCCCCTCCCTGGCGGCGCCGGGGGCAGATTCCCCCCTGCCCCCCCTCGATCCGGCCCTGGCCTACTGGGCTAGGTTCTGACCTAGGATCTTGTTTCCAACATTGGTAGGGTTACCAGCCTCCAGGTGGTAGCTGGGGATCTCCGGGAATTACAACTGATCTCCAGGCAACAGACCAGTTCCCCTGGAGAAAATAGCTGCTCTGAAGGGTGAATTCTATGACATCATACCTCACTGAGGCCCCTCCCCTTCCCAAACCCTGCCCTCTCCAGGCTCCACCCCCCAAATCTCTGGGAATTTCCCAACCTGGACCTGGCAACCCTAAACAGTGGCCAGTTAGATTATCTGTCCATTCACTGTTGGAAACTGGATACAGGGCTATATGGATGTTTGGTTTGATCTAATGGACTCTTCTCATTTTGTGTCTTGTTTCGTGTTAAAGAATTGCAGGCAAACCCTGAATATTTATGTAAGGACAGTATGTGCTTTTCTGAGAGCTCCATCAATACTGCTATTGCAACTATTTTTATCCAGCTGTTTTTATCCACACTGATCAACAACAGCTCTCGGCAGTCTCAAGCAGAATTCTTTCTCAGTCTTGCTGTCCTGGACCTTTTACATGCAAAAAATGTGCTCTAACCACTGAACTACAAACCCCCAGATTCCCCCTCTGTTGAGACTGTAAGCTCCTCAAGGATTACAGTTGCTTTGCTATTTATTCACTTCTTGATTGGGTGCCCTCAAAGTGCCTGGTGTGTACCTGTCCCAAGGCAGTTATAATCTAACATTGGGCACTGGGGGGGGGGGGCGGCGGAAGAAAGAGGCATAACAATTCTAAGACTGTGCTAACAGCTTAATGGAAAGGGGGGCTTCATTTTTTTGAATATATACATCCTGGTTTTGCCAAAGTCCCAAGACAGCATACAACACTTTTAAGGACTAGAATCTTAAAAACAAAACATGCAGAATGTAGATTAAAAGCTTAGCAGTGTGTTGAATGTTATTTCTTGTTTGTTTTGTTATTTTTTGGTTGTTTTGGAGTCATCATAAGCCAGTAGGAAGATATAGTACAGACTGAAATGCAGACTATAAGCCCAGTAGCTCTGATTTAAAAGGATGGGTCCAAATTATGGGGTCCTGCTGTGAGCAGAAAACTCTTTCCATGATGGGAAGCCATCCTTCCAAGAAAGGAAGAACAACTCAGAATCCAACCCATTCTTCTTTCAATTCAATAATCTTTCAAAAGAGTTTGCCAAGATTTCTTGGCACATCAACGGCGGCAAACAAATAAACCAAACGTGGGAATTCTGAGTTCTTGTTTTTTTTGCTTTTAACGTGCCTCATCTTCTATTTTCCACTAGACTTTGTCTTCCTTCCCTGACGGTCATTCTCCCCATCCCAAAAAAGCGAACCTCTGTTTACTTGAAGGCAGAGCTCCGGCCCTTCTTCTCCTGCTCAGGGTATTCTTGTGTGGCCCAATTACCAGCTCATCATAAAGCTGCTTGTGTTTTAATTGGTTCAGCATCTCAGTTTCTCCATGTGCCAAGTCAGTGCTTTCTCAATAGGGGTGGGGAGGTGGTGCCGGGCTGGGAGAATTGAGTTTTTGAGTTCTCTGCCTTTGGTCCAGGGGATTTGTCCCACTGCCCTTTTTGGAAATTAAAAGGGACAGGCTTCTTTCTGCCAAGGGCACAGCCTCCCACCCAGCCCACTGCCAAAGAGTTCCTTTCTTCTCGCACTCAAATAAAGCTCCCCTGTTTGGAAGGGTGGCAAGAAACTGGCTTTGGTTTCAGGGCCATTGGTTAAACATCCATTCAGAGCTGGACTGCAATAGGAACTTGTGGTCCAGCACTGTTCCAGATGTTCTGAACATCTGCACCTCTTTTGCCTACTTCCAAGAAATGTTCCTATAACCAGGTAATAATCTTTAGCATCTATATAGCGATCAGAGCATTTCCTATTAATCTTTACAACAACTCTATAAGGTAGGCCAGTAATAAATACTGCAAGTGGAGAGGTGAGATGGCTTGCCTAAGGCCACCTAGTAAGTTCGTGGCAGGGTTGAACTACGGATGCATAAACTCCTCGAAAGCTGCCAGACTTCATTTTCTGCTCCTCCTCGAACTCTGTTCCTAAACTCCTCGAAAGCTGCCAGACTTCATTTTCTGCTCCTCCTCGAACTCTGTTCCTAAACTCCTCGAAAGCTGCCAGACTTCATTTTCTGCTCCCTCTTGGCTCTTGCCCCTCTGCCGGAGTGATACATTCTGCAAACAGAGATGAGAATCTCATCCAAACAAGAATGTTTTTCTGGATCAGCTCAAAAGTCGCTCATGCTGCCTCTGAGCTACATTGCCCAAGAGGCTGTTTCTGGAAAGCCTTCTTGCAAGGCATAAAGGCAACTGCCCTTCTTTATTCGTTGTCCCTCAATAGCTGGCATTCCGAGGTATACTTCCTCTCAACATGGAGGTTCCATCATCAAGGAATATATTTTTAAAGCCATTGATTGGCCATATTTCCCCCCCTCTGGCAGCAAGTGCCATTACTGAACTATGCGTTGCAAGGAACTACTTCCTTTTGTCTGCCCAGAATCAAATGCCAATTCATTTCACTGGGTGACCCCGAATTCCCATAACAGAGGCCACAGGAAAGAACCAATGTGGAGTATCGGTATCTTTTTGATTCTGTATGTTTCCTGTTACTGGTTTGCGTCTGTCTCTCTGTCTCCCAATATTTGAAACATTTTGCATCATTTTCTAAGTCCTGATTATATCCCCTGTTTCTCCATCTTTATTCCCCCCAAACCATTAAAAGCTCCAGATGCTTTCCTTGTAAGGGGGGGGGGAGGTGTTTCAGCCCCTTGATCATTTTGCTTTTCCTGTTCGGCATAGGAACAAATACTCCATGGAGAGCCATCATTCTTATCTTTTCCCTTACTCTTTTGTAAATGTAAGTTTGGCTTGGGCCATCTCTTGATGAAAGCAAGAAACAGTAGAATTGGGAGGGGGGGGGAAAGAAAGAGACACTCTTAATTAAAGTGTGTTTGTGTGTGTGTGAGAAAGATTCAGAATGTTCATTTTTAGTTTCAGAGGAGTTAGCCGTGTTAGTCTGTAGTTGCAAAATAGTAGAGTCCAGTAGCATCTAACCAACGTTATTGTAGCATAAGCTTTCAAGAACCACAGCTCACTTCGTCAGATGCATCATCAGCTTTCGAGAACCACAGCTCTCTTTGTCAGATGCATCATCAGCTTTCGAGAATCGCAGCTCTCTTCGTCAGATGCATCATCAGCTTTCAAGAACCACAGCTCTCTTCGTCAGATGCATCATCAGCTTTCGAGAACCACAGCTCTCTTTGTCATATGCATCGTCAGTTTTCGAGAGCCACAGCTCTCTTCGTCAGATGCATCTGACAAAGAGAGCTGTGGTTCTCAAAAGATTATGCTGCAATAAAGTAGGTTAGTCTTAAAGGTGCTACTAGACTCTTTACTATTTCACTTTTAGTGTAGCCAATAGGATATAATACATCCATAGGGAGGGAACTTAAGCTGGCAAAGGAAGAACATATTTTTTTGAGATAGAGCAAGAGGAAAGAAAAAGAGGACGGAGAAAAATGTTCAGTTAATAGATGTCTTCATCTGACATGCATTGTTACCTGAGGGTTCAGAAGATGAATTTGGTAATGCTTGCTACCTATGAAAAATATTGCTGGGAAAAGCTAAACCAGAAAACAAAGCTCCTGTGATTTTTTTTTTTTAAAGAACTAGGAGGATCCAATAAAATGCTACATGTGTTCTGAGTGCCATATGTCCTGGCAAGAAGAAAGCCAAAAGGAAGGGCGTTGGGCTTTGAAGAGGGAATCTGGAAACGCAGGTGTGTTCGCTATTTGGGCTGTGAAACACCGAGACAGGCAAGGCAAGGAGAAGAGGAGAAAGTGGTAACAGAGAGAATTGCTGTGATTGCCAAAGGACTCCACACCTTTGCCAGTTCTCCAGGATACTCTAATCAGCAGCTATTGCGAGCTGCTGCTCAAGATGATGAGCTTTGCAGACCGCCCGATTTTCTTCCTTTACATTCCCCGCTCCCAAGAAGATGCTCAAAAGCCTCCTGAATTGAAAACTCAGCTCCTTCTGCAACCCAAGGCAGTTGTCTTGCGCATTATATATGCCCTGGGGTATGGCTGGAGGCAACCTTTTTGCTGAAACCAAGCAGGCCTAGCCAGCGCATGGAGGGGAGACCTCTTGAGACTTCCTTGAATGCCAGAATGGAAGAAAGGCAGAGTAAAAATGTAATGGATAAATATATGAGAACCAAAAGTATGCATGGAGTGAAGGGGTGAGGGGAACCCAGTTGCATTCAAAGGCGTATGGGAAGGAAGGTTCTGAGAACCAAACCTGTATTGTACCTGTCTTTTTCTCTACTGTGTCTAGTATATGCTCAAGGAGGAGAATTCTTTAGGGCAACAGCACAGGGAAGGAGTCATTCCTCTTCCCTGGTATCGCTGTCCCAATCCAAATTGCCCTCTCCCCTTAGCTGCTACTTTCGGAACTGCAAGTACCCTTTGGAATTGCCAACCTCCAGGTGGTGGTTGGAGACTCCCAGAATTACAACTGGTCTCCAGCTTACAGAGATCAGTTCCCCCAGCGAAAATGGTGGTTATGGAAGGTGGACTGTATGGCAGTATACCCCATTGACGGCTCCGTCCCTCCCAAACCTTGCCTTCTCCAGGCTCCACCCCCAAATCTCCAGGAATTTTGCAACCAGAAGCTGGCAACCTGATTGGGAGATCTGCTGACAGGTTTCCACCATACACGACTTTGCACCTGACTCGCTTGTGGTTCATTACAGTGGCTTTCCTTTCAGCACAAATACATGCATGCTTGACTGTTCATTCGCTTTACAGAGCTGGAGATTTCAGCTCCTTCTTTATTTTTTAAAGGGTGGCTAATAATTAACTTTGCGCTGGAGTGGGGAGAGAGAGCGAGCGAGCCAGCTGTGAAAGCAGAACAGCAAATTAAGGCAAACAACTTTGTTTCTACAAGATCGTGTGTTTTCCAGCTGCATGAAATGTTCTTTTGTTCTGGGCGGCCATATTCCCGACGTGCCCCAGGCTGAGCCAGGCACGGTGGGAGGGGCAGACTCTGGTGTAACGGAATGTTCATAAATCACCAAGAATTAGAATCTCACCTTCTGCCATAGGTACGGCCCGGGTTTCCTCTGCAATCATTGGGTGGAATCATCAAAAACACAGAGCTTTGCCTTGTGGAGCCGCAGCATCTATGTACAGGCCATTTCACAACATTCTGTCCCACTTCGACAGCTTCCTGTCGCATAACCAAGAAACAGAACCTACAACGAAAGTTTGCAGAGTGGCTGGCGTGGTTTTCAATTACTCCTTTTTTGTGTACCTGGCTGCTCCTTTATAAGGAACATTCATATTCAGGGAGCTTTGCCTATAATAAGAAGTAGAAATTTGAGGGCTGTTGCTACAGAGTGTTTAGCTGGCCACTAAGTTAAGCCGGACGCTGGACAAGATGGCCCTTTGGTCTGTTCCAGCGGGGCTCTTAAGTCCTTAAATTATTGTTACGGACAGAACCAATCCTGGTTTTCCTTGTTATTTCCCATAGGAAAGGAAACCAAAGCCAGGGGTCACTTCTGAAGGCAATGCTATGTGCCTGAATGAATTTAAATTAATCTCGTCTTAAGTTTCAAAGAAATGTGTTGGAGAGAAAAGGGCTTCTGGAGACAGCGAAGGCCAACAGCGAGTATGCGTAAGAAAAACATGAAGGGAACAAAGTTTTCAGTATCAGATGCAGATCCTTTTCATGTATTTTGGAAATGTCCGCGCATTGCAAACTTTTGGAAACAAATCCTGGAAATTATCAGAGAAATGGTGGGATAGGTTACCCCATAGGATCCAAAAGTAATATTTGGGGGATATCTAAAGAACTTATTTGAAGGCGACAATTATGAATTAATTACAAGTCTTTGGACAGCAGCCAGCATAGCATGATGGCAAATGGTTATCTTCTCCACTGATCATGGACTGATTTAAGAGAATCTGGACACAATGGCCGTGAGAAGAGTGCAGGGGGGCCTTCTCCTCGGTCAGCCTGTTTCCCAATACCACCTGTGGCCACCACCCACTAGCCTCAAAATCTAGAAGGAAGTGAGTGTCCCTTAAGTACCTTGTTTCTTTTCCTCCTGCCGACTCCCTCCCTCACACTCTGTGGAGGGTAGTTGGGTGACATCTTCCTTGGCCGCGTCCCAACTGCTTTTAAAGGCAGCTCGACAGAGGGCACGAGCTCCCTGCCACTCGCTGTCCTTTTTCAGGGGCTCTTCTCCTCGTGGGAGCCAACGAGCCGGCCAGTCAGCAGCCAGAGTCAAGACCCACCTCTCACAGAGCTACACTACCGATCAGCTCTGAAAATTATGTATAGTGTGATTGAGAATTTTTTCAAATACTGGAAGTGAGAGATGGACAGAAACCAAGAACTGGAAACATATGAGAGAAGTGACTCTTTAAAGAACTTCTGGGATGGCAACTTTTCTCTCATCCTGAGGTAGCCCCCCTCAATGATTCCTGGGGCCTCCTTGCCCCCAGATAATGATAGCATACAGTCTGAATCTGGAGGGCTACGTCCTAGGGGTGAGAGCTGCCACAGCCTCTTGGGGCCCTTCCCGGGTATTGAAGGGGGTGGTGGCCTGGAGGTGCCCTGAGATCATTCCCCAGAGAATGGGTTCCTGGACCTCTGTTGCTTGCAAGAAAGAATCTTTGGATCCTCTCAGTATCAGGAAACTAGAGTGGCAGGACTCTAATTTGGAGAACCGGGTTTGCTTCCACACTCCTCACCTTGAAGCCTGCTGGGTGACCTTGGGTCAGTTGCAGCTCTTCAGAGCTCTCTCAGCCCCGCCCACCTCACAGAGTGACTGTCACGAGGATAATAATAATACAGTTTGTAAAAGGCTGTGAGTAGGCAATAAGTTGTCCTGAAGGGCGGTATATAAATCAAAAGTTGTTGTTGTTGTTGTCATATCCTTGGTCTGTGACAGGTTTCCTTTTGAATGCCGCTATCTGCTGGGTTGGAACACAATGCAACATTGGAATGGTGCATGTGTGTTTTGCTGTTCCCCATATCTCTATGGTGCAAAATTAGAACCCAGTCTCTCACTCTGTTTCCTGTTTCTGGTATTGTGCATGTAGAGTGCCCTCAAGTCAGAGTTGACTTAGGCAACCCCTGGTGGGGTTTTCATGGCAAGAGACTAACAGAGATGGTTTTGCCATTGCCTGCCTCTGCAACCCTGGTCTTCGCTGGAGGTCTCCCATCCAATTACTAACCAAGGCTGACTCTGTTTAGCTTCTGAGATCTGATGAGATCAGGTTCACCTGGGCTATCCAGGTCAGGGCTTCTTTTATTGGTTGCACCGCATATTCAGTTGTGAACCAGAAGTGTTGTTATTGTTTCATCAAGCTTGTGACCCTTTGTGTATTATAGTTCTGAAATCCAGACTGTCGGTTCCAAGAGCAATTGTTGGACTATTGAATAAGCAGCTCTGCTCATTTGGGACCCCTCCAGAAACGCCATCCAGGTTGGGTTACAAACTTCTATTAGATGCAGGTGACTCTTCTTGAAATATATGTAGTACGAAAAAAAAGAGTCCTAAATAAAGGGCATTGGTGATCGGTTTTTGTTTTTGTTTGGAAAAAAAATCCGCCTCTTTGAAGTGCGTTTTGAGCTGAGTTCAACTTTTGTCACACTATTGAAATTCGGATTGAATTAATTCCACTTAGGTTTACAAGTGGTGCGAGATGTTATTTTCCCAGAATTTCCCCTCATCCCATCTCCACACACCCGCTTATTTCCTGGCCTGCTGCCTTTCCACATTGGTGGAAACACCAGCGAGGGGGTGCAGAAGGGAAAAGAGCTGGTGGAGCTCGAAGGAACAACTGAGCAATAATTCATTCCAAGTGGGAAGGGAAGGCTGTTGCGAATAGAGCACTAACACATTTCTCCCGCTGTGGTGAGAATTAAGTACACAATCCATGATCTTTTTCCATGCAGTGGATTTGGATTAAGCACTGTATAAGCACACGACGCAAACCAAGCTCGGGCGTCTGTAATATTTATTGCTGATTATATTCATTGTACAGTCGTCCTTATGAAAACGCAGACCACCTTACATAGGGCTCCCGGTGTTCTCTCATCCAGGCACAGACTAGGTTTAACATTATATCTCATTAGCCTTGCTGGTGCTACAGAATAAGATGCTATCCAATCATTCTCTGGAGATTGTGGCGTGCCAAGATTGGCAATTGTAAAATATTTGTCTTTAAATGTGATAAAGTGTAGGCAGACTGAGTTCGTGGCCCCTGAGGAAGTAGACTGATGAAACAAGCAAGATAAGTAGCCGGCCCCTTGTTGGGCCGGGTGGGGGGGTTGTCTTACACCCCTGCAGTTCATGGTTCCACCTGAAAAAGAAGACAACAGGATTATAAACTGCTTTTTTATCTTAGAGACTTACCTGCATTACAGGTGTTCCCAGTGGAACATCTACCTTTTGCTCATCTAAAAGCTGCAAGAGGAGAGAGATACTGCATTATTTCCAGAACATCTGAGAAGAGGAGACAGAGGCTGTACTATACTCAAAATATTTTGGACTGATATTGTTTGTGAACTCACGGCCGACATTCAAGACGCTGTTGTTGTATTAACTTATGTGTACCTTTAACTGGAATGTGGTTGACGAGATTCGGAATGATTTAGAGATCGTAAGATTGTCTTAATATTTATATATTTATATGAGCACATAGTCACTTTAGCATACTGCTTTCTTGATATTTCACATACTCTAATATAAGATTTATTATTCATTGATACTGGTGATATATTTATTCCCTCAGTGGTGGGTTACCCATTTTTTGTATTGTGTTTTAGTACCAGGGGAGCTTCTTTGTTGTGTGAAATGCCAAGTAGGGCCTAGAAGTCTCTCAGTGGCTGTTTAAGTATTCAAACTTGTTTCATGAAATACACATCATCAGGGGCCAAATGAGTCGGTCCACCAATTCGAACAAGCATTCAAAATCACTATTATACATAATTTAAATGCATTCTCTCGGTGTACCACAAGGAATCGGCGTTTGGCCATTTGTTGGGCAGGGGGGTCCTTCGGGTCCTTCCCCCATCTTCACGGCTCCACCTGGGAATAGAAAGTTGAATAATTACTGCTTTTGAACTATTGGAATACTTACCTGTTGAATTACAGTCTTCATTTGAGCATCCTTCTTCGGCATCCCCGCCTGTTGGAAAGAGAAGAAAAAACATCAGTGGATTATTATATTCTAAGAGACTGCTACTTATTATTCGGTCAACTCCGTTGACTTGTATTTATAAAACAACATATATTTATTGTCTTCTATTTATGGTTATCGGATTTTAAAATATGTATAAGTATTTATTAGAAGCACCAGTCACTTTTCACTTTAATATTCTTATAAATTGTTTTACAATGGTATTGTTTTTACCTCCAGTTGTGGTTTTACCACCAAGTCACGTGGTCATATTACTGGGGCCACCTCTTGTATTGTTGCTCTGGATCCAGACAGCAGCAGCAACGTCCTGACCGTTGTCTTTTTCCATGCTACTGGCTGAACGTGGCGAAAGAGGGAGGGACAGGAAAACCTCGGGGCTCCTTTGGATGATTCTGGGCCATTTTAGAATCTCTCTCCTCTCCCCCGCCCACTCTACTGACTTGGAAGTCAAGAGTTTAGAGTCGTCAGATATATATTTTATAACCCGTCTTCTGCATGGGTGAAGAAAACCTTTGGCGTGGAGGCAACATGGACCTCACAGCCTGGCCCATCAATGGGCAGCGGCTGCACATTGGTGGCACCAGGAGAAACGCCGCCCCCATATTAAGCGCCGGCAAAAATTTGATCAGAAAGAAGCAAGTCACTTCAAAATTCTTTTTCTTTTTAAAAAGGCTGACAGCCTGCCCAAAGCACAAGAGACGAGGAAGAAATCAAAACGCTGTGCGATTTGAGAAGCACAGCTGGAAGGAAGCCACGGTGACTTTGCAGCCGAAAGCAACCAAGAGGACGCCCCCTCCTCGGCCTGCTGGCTTGTCTGTACACATCCCGTGTGCATTGCAGTTGCACCCAACCAAATATCTATGAGAGAGCCTACTGCTTAGCCTTATTGCCCTGCTTCCTTGGGCTGCGATGGGGTGAGGTCCTCTACTCTCTCTAGGGAAAGCTGAGAAGGCTGGTGGTGTTTGTAAGCGTGTGCAGCCTATTCAGAGCGCCTAGTATATGGGATGCTTCAGACACAGGCATGGAAAGCCTTGGCTGGGCTCAGTGTTGGTCTCCATGCAAAGAGGGCTGGATCAGGGCCTCGGGGAGGATTGCACCGAGTGGAGTTGTTCGATCCTGCCCTCGTCGCACCTTCTCCACCCATCTCTGACTTGCACAGGCATGTAAGGGGCAGCCACAGCAACCAAACTGCTCTACTTCCCTGCTTGGCACCCTCAATGCAACTTCTGCTGTAGCAGTGAAACATCAGCGCTGGATGGGTGCTGCAGTTCTTGCACCTGCTTTCATCCACACAGGGTGCGGCCTGCACCTTCCCCAAAGCCTGGATATTTCTCAGCTGAAGACCTGGGGACAAAAACAATGCCAGTTAATGCAGTGTTGGGTGGGTTCGGAGGCTGCGGAGGTTCATTTCATTCAAATAGACCTTCCAGCAAACACTTGGCTGCCAGCGGTTTGTAATGTACAGTAATTAATTTCAGATTTCAGAAGGATCTTTTACAAAGCAGTTCTTTGCCTTTCAACTTCAGAGGAGTTCGGCGTTCCCCTCCTCGCCTCTCAAACAAAATGGCAATTCTTTAGAAACAAAGAACAGCAGAGAGAGTTTATTTATTTATTTTGATTGGCAGTAGTAAAACAGTATGTTTTAAAAATGAGACGACATGGTTGGGCTAATTAGAAATTGCGCTTGTTGTTTGGATATGCAAGGTAACAATTGTCTTTTGTCTGGGCTACTTGGCAGTGGCTTAGTTCCGGATGACGCTTTGTTGTATAACTATTTACTTGGCTATTTAAATTACTTTTACCCGGGAGTCTCTGCCAACAACCCTCAAGGCAGTGCTATGTAATGGTTAGAGTGTCAGATGCCTGAATATTTATTTATGTATTTATAGTCCGCCTTTCTCACTGAGACTCCAGGTGGATTACATAGAGTGAGATTAGCACAGTCAGTATCAAGGACTTTTCTTTTTTCTTTTCTTTTCTTATTAATTTTTTAAAAAAAGAACAGTATTAATGGAACAAAACAAAACACCACTGTACAGTATTAAATTCAAGCAACAACTTAACAACAATTGTTATATAACCTTCTGATTACCGAATACAAGGTGTACTAATTATTATAACACGTAAATAAATAGAGTGGATATAACTCAAAAAGAATGTATATTGTATCATATCCTCTTCGTCTTATCAAAAATCTATAGTTCAGATTTCCGGGTTTATGATTGCATAGTAAGGTAACTTTGAAACTAACAAGTCATTCTCAGACAAAGTATCAAAGACATTTCAATAAACAATGCCATTGGGTAAATAAACACAATTTACAAAGATATAGTGTAACCCCTATGAGGTAACTGGTTTAGCCCAGTAGGGTGGAGTCAGTAGCTAGAGGAAGGCCGTTTTCACACGTCTTACCGGCTCCGGTACATCGTGCAAAGCTCTCGCAAGGACAGCGTCTTCCTGGCGCGATTTTGTGCGAGAACCAGGAAATTGCGCCAGGAAGATGCTGTCCTTGCGGGAACTTTGTGCAATGTACCAGAGCTGGTAAGACGTGTGAAAACGGCCAAAGAAGCTGGTTACTAGGGAGCTTAATAATAATTAATGTGCTCTTATTGCCTTGAATATGGTAATCAGAAATGTTGTATGTGAACAATATGACTAAAAGTGGTGTTTGTGTATTGTGTTTAGTTGGTGTCACTTATTATTATTTATTATTTCGATTTATAAACCGCCCATCCTCAGGGGCTCTGGGCAGCGAACAACAGTTAAAACCAATAAAACCAAGTAAACAATAATTCTAAAATCAACATACAATAAACAAAATAAATTGACCAAATACATTAAGGTGCAATGGTGGGGAGAACCCCCCACTGAAAAGGTGGGAGGCCGACATGGCACTGCCCCCTTCAACCACTGAACGCCTGGCGGAACAGCTGTGTCTGGGATTATACTGGGATTGTATTATTTTTGCAGGGCTGTAATTCCCCAGTAAGAAGACAGAGGCCTGGGTTCCAGTTGCTTCAAATTGGAAAGATTCTGAAAAAGAACTCTTTCACTTGGTGGGATCCGACAAGTTGAACTGTTTTGTTTACCTTTACAAAGACATTGTTGGCTGAAAGTTTCTGTATGGTTGCACTTATGAGTTCAGTTAAAAAAAATAGTTGTATTGTATTTATTGTTAAAGGGTTTTAATTTTTTTCTTTCACTTACAATTGTGTGAACCCTCAGGTAACAATGCATGTCAGATGAAGACATCTATTAACTGAACATTTTTCTCCATCCTCTTTTTCTTTCCTCTTGCTCTATCTCAAAAAAAAAAATGTTCTTCCTTTGCCAGCTTAAGTTCCCTCCCTATGGATGTATTATATCCTATTGGCTACACTAAAAGTGAAATAGTAAAGAGTCCAGTAGCACCTTTAAGACTAACCTACTTTATTGTAGCATAATCTTTTGATAACCACAACTCCCTTTGTCAGATGCATCTGATGAAGAGAGCTGTGGTTCTCAAAAGCTGATGATGCATCTGACGAAGAGAGCTGTGGCTCTTGAAAGCTGATGATGCATCTGACAAAGAGAGCTGTGGTTCTCGAAAGCTGATGATGCATCTGACGAAGTGAGCTGTGGTTCTTGAAAGCTTATGCTACAATAACGTTGGTTAGATGCTACTGGACTCTACTGTTTTGCAACTACAGACTAACATGGCTAACTCCCCTGGAATTGTGTGAAAGTTTGCTTCCCAAGCCCCGCAGAACCCATACAAAGAGAAGTTACAATAGCATGTGCAAAAATCCGATACAGAGTTGAAGAAATGCTGAAACAGAGCAAAAGCAATTCTAGAACTGATATTAGACAACATAGAACTACCCAGTAGGATTATACTTAATGCAACAGGTAGCACATACTTAAAGCAACAGATAGGATGTACGGCAACATAGTGGTGAAGTCTGTGGTCCCTAACTCATTAGTGAAGCATCTGAGACCCCCCTCTCTACAATACAGACTTCCTATCAGGGTGAAAAGCCCTTTTGAATAATTCAGCCATAATCCACCAGCAGGCACATGGGGGAGCATTGGCAGCATGACTTCATTTCTGGGGTGAACCCAAAAGGATATCACTCTTAGGAGTTTCTGCTGAATCCTAGAGCAGTGTGATGCCACTTCTGGGTGCACCCCACTGAAGCAATGGTGCCATTGATGCAATGGTGGTTTTCGCCTGATACCCACTGCTGGCCAACCAGTGGCAATAGGAGTTGGGGGCTGCTGATGCAGGAGGCGTGGAAACCCCTAGCCCGGAATCATATAAATGGAGATGTGGAGGACTGAACCTGTTGCCGTCTACAGGCAAAGAATCTGCTGTACCCAAAGTTCTGCTGACCCGCACGTCTCTTGCATGTCCCATCTGTAAGTCCAAGTTGGGAAATTCCTAGAGATCTTGGGGGGGGGGGTGAAACCTGGAGAAATCTGGAGAAAGTGGGGTTTGGGGAGGGAAAGGACCTTGGCATGGCATAATTCCATAGAGTCCACCCCCCAAGGGAGTAATGTTCTCCAGATGAACAGATCTCTGTGGCCTGGAGACCAGTTGTAATTACAGGAGATTTCCAGCTACTACCTGGAGGCTGGCAACCCTACCCGTCTGCCAAATGGAAGGGCAGGACTGCTCCCATTTTTCTTGACAGTGATTCTTTGCCTTTAACAATTGCCTGGCAGACACAAACCTAATAGGCATTGTTCAGTCTGGCACAGAGATGTGGTGGTGACAGGGAAATCTTTGCCTGTTGAATTTGCACCTGTCTTGTTTCTGGAAGGAATTCTGCCAGGAAATAAAAGTGGCAAGCCCATTCCACTCTCTGTGCCAATATTTCATTCCGTATAAAGCCCCCAGGATTAGAAAATGTGGCAACGGGCCTTGTTGCCTTAGGGGATCAGCGTCTAGGCCTGGCTTTTAAACATATTACCTGCATGTTACAGCAACACTGAACACTTGCACAGTTTTACAAGCAGCAGAATATGGCTTTGTTTAAAACAACAAAGAAATGATATTTTTCTTCTTTTCCTATTTGACCTTCTTGTTTTGTAATCAAGATAAAAACATTGTTTAATAAAGTTACATCAAACCCGCCCTACACTTATCCCGACATGCCCTATTTATGAGTAAAGATGGGCACGAACCAAAATACGAACCAAAATTAAGCACGAACCAGGCCGGTTTGTGGTTCGTGAAATGCAGTTCATCAGATCCCATTTCTGACGAACCGCCATGAACTTTAGGCTGGTTCGTTTGGTTCGTTTTTTGGTTTGTGTCTGCAGACAGCCTGGTGCCAGTCAATCAGTTTCCTAGGCAACAGGGGATGGACTTCCTGCAGACCTTCTGCTGACACGGAAGTAACCATCTTCTGGCCCGGAAGTGACTTTCTGCTGACCCGGAAGTGATTATTTTCTGACCTGGATGTGATGCTTTCATGAACCAAACGAACCAGTTCGCGAACTAGGGACAGGTTTGTGAAAGTCTGTGAAATTGACGAACCATTAACTGGTTTTCCCCCGGTTCGTGCCCATCTCTATTTATGAGCCAGCAGGACACCATCTTGGAAGTGCGGGAGTTTTTCCTCAGGCGCATCTCCATTTCTAACTTACTTGTGGACCTGCAGATCTGTTCTACTAGCTGCGGCTTATTCCGCTAGCACAAAAGGCCTTCCCTGGCTGCAGAAGGCTCTTGCTTCAAAGGAGGACTTCTGCCCGGAACAGCACTGCCATTCATGAAAGAGATCTGCAGGATTCAACCCATATTTATTTAAAATATTTATATCCGGCTATTCTCCCAAATGACCCAAGTGGGTTACAATAAAAGCAAAAAAGGTAAGGGGGAAAAAAGGGGAAAAAAAACAATAAAAGCAACAAAACGTAAAAGTTATGAACCAGGCTTTAAAACAACTGAAAATACAGATGCTCGGTTTCTTATCTTGCTTTTCTCCTCTGTTGGGGCCCAAAGTAGCTTACAAAAAATACCAAATACAATTTGAATAAGCAGAATACAGTATAAATAAAGGTAGGGGGAGGTATATGTAACATTCTAATCAGGTCTGGTATCCACCAGGGCAGTCCATTAAAGCCACAAATTGCAAGCCCTGGGCTATCAGCAAAGGGCCAAGAGCCAGAAGACTGAGACATTAAGTATGCATGTCAAAGGCACTTATTAAAAGTATTTAAAATGCAATGTTGATAACTTTATTATTGCTATTTATTATGGATGTATGAATGCACCCTGTGGAGAAATATTTTTTATAATGAGGTTTGGGCTTTGCAAAAAAACAACAACACTTGGTTTCAAAAGTTTTTCTCAGTGAGCAGAAGAAGGTGGGCAGGGAGAAGTCAATTGCGCCCAAGTATCACCCTTCATCTCAATGGCTGCCGGTGCTGAGCCATTCAAAGCTTTGTAAATGCAAATGTCCTACTGACTGAAGACAGTGAAATGGCCAGCTCACAGCTTGGCTAGAATTTGACATTAGGGTTGCCAGCCTCCAGGGGGTGGCTGGAGATCTCCCGGAATTACAACTGATCTCCAGGCCACAGAGATCAGTTCCCCTGGAGAAAATGGCTGCTTTGGAGGGTAGACTCTATGGCATTATACCCCATTGAGGCCCCTCCCCAAACTCCACTCTTTCCAGGCTCTACCCCCCAAATCTCCAGGAATTTCCCAACCTGGACCTGGCAACCCTATTGGACATCTGGAAGGTTTCAAGAGACTTGGAAGGCAGGGGGCTAGATACAGTCTTGTGGCAACTCCAGGTAGAAGAGTTTGACCCACAGAGAGAGGTTGGAGAAGAGAGATAATCTCTTGGCGTGGAGAGAGGCCATTTTGACTGATTCCACCTGGAGGAAGGACCTCTCATACCTGGACTCCATCTCAATGGCCAGTGCCACCAATGCCACATGGAGCAGACAAAGGGGGGAGCCTTCCTGGGCAAAGACTCCAAAGTAATGGGAAGATTTTAGATTGCTGCAACTCCTAAGCTTAAAAAGCCTGCCTTAGAATAAAATCAGCCAGGACATGTACAGAGTTGGGGGACAGAGAACTGTGTTTGTACCTTTCTTAGTTTGCACCTTTGCTGGGTCTGTTGCTGTGCCAAGTATGTATGTGGACTTCTTCCTTTTGATAAATTTTTCACTATTTTAAATATTGGTAGCTGTTCTCTGTACTACTTAGACCTCCAGTGTTTGAACACGCTATGCACGACATTCTCCAGGGGATAGGAGGCAGTTGGTTGCTAGATCGCTGATTCCTCGGGAGCGGGCAACTGCAGTAAGCTGCCCCCATAGTAACCAGTTACTAAGTACTGGGAGGCATGAGCGCTAAGTGGAGCCTTAACTGGCAGTGTGGAAGGGAAACTGGGAGCGTTGGCCCTCTTGGTGGGTAATTCCAAAATTAACCAGCTGGTGGAAATATACTAAAGGAGAAGTGTGAGAGAACCCCTTCAAGAGTCAGGTGAGCCAGCAGAGCGGGTGCATTGTGGAGCAAAGAAGTGGACCGACCACAGGCGCCCAGACAACTTAGAGAACTGAAAGGGCTCACTGGTTAGTGTGTCTGTGCCACCACAAATCCATTTCAATTTCTTTTCGTATCTTGTCATTGTAAGACTGACTTTCTGCCATTTTCATTGCTCTGGTTCCTTATTTGTGGGATTTTTTACTCCACTGTTACACCATTTTATATGCCATTTTTGTACAAAACAATATCACTCTTTGCATCATTAAAAAGAGTTAAAATTCAAGACAAGGAAACAGAAACCAATACTGGTGAGAAAAAAAATTAAAGGTTTGATTCTCCCAAGCTTGATTCTCTCAAGGGTAAAAACAACAACCCCAAAGGGAGTTTTGAGTTGAAAACAGAAGGTCTGACAAATTTGGTAGCATCTCTAATACTTAGGGGTCTTAAACAAAAAGGAAAACCATAGCACAAGTTTTTTTAGTTCTAGCGTGTGGTTGGAGTTTAATCTTGAACCTTTGAGCCTTGCACTATGACCTCACAAGGTGATTAAAATCTGAAGTTTTATGTAAGGAGCTTCCATTGTTCTCTTGTCCTCCATTTTATCCTCCCAACAGCCCTGCAAGGTAGGTTAGTGTCCAAGGTCACCCAGGAAGCTTTCATGGCAGAGCGGGGATTCAGACTCCCATATCTTAGTCAGATGCTACACTATACTGGCTTTCCTTGTTTATGAGAAAGTTTAGATCTTATGGTAGGGCACACCGACATGCACTTCAGATGAATGTCAAGCCCTTGGCTTGATGTATGGGCTTGGCAACATATCCCTGTAGCCACCTGGGGAAACCTCTTCTCTTTCTTGGGAAATGGAAATCAAACAGGAGGCCTTCCTCATAGCAAAGAGCAGAGCCTGCCCCAAACAGCAATCATTTTCTACTTGGCCCTATCCCAAGGACAACCATTTTTGGTGGTTCTCTCCGCCCTATCTCAAAATTCCAAATGTACTGAATTCTTCCTTTCTTCCTCATATTCTCAGTTACTACTTAAGGCTTATAGGTCAGAAGAGTAAGAAAGAAAGGGAAAAAATCTGCTAAAATAGAGAAATTGCTGTGTACGGATGCGGCAAATTTTGCTGTGAATGCTTACTGTGTTTGAAGGTGGTGATCAAATTGAGCCATCACTCAGTCTGTTTGGTTCACACCAAGCAGCCGCAAACACCTGCTGCCGAATTGGTTTGCATCGGGGTTTGCCAAAACTGCATGCACAAAGATGCTGCTATTTGAAATGGTTCGGCAGCTATTCGCATCACCAAGGTCTACTTAAATGAACACCAAAGGGTATGATTTTATTGAACCATTGATGAGTGATTTGTGAGTGATTGAATTGTCTATTTAAACAATTGAGCAGAGCAGTTGCATAGCATGGATGGGCGGGGGAAGTTGTAGAACTCAGTCGGGCTGTGTGAGAACGCACATGCAGAAAAAGCCAATTGTACCGTACAGCATGGTTAGTAATGAATACAGTGAAACAACCTCTCAAACACCCACAAGTAGATCGAGCACCTAATGAACCAATTATTGAGGGGGGGGAAAATCAGATCTCTTTTCGCAACCAGCGAACAGAACGCAAGCTTGAACTGGCGAATGTTCAAGCACCCCTGTTGCCTAGTAAGTTTTTCACTTGTCAAGCAACGGGGCTCCAATGCCCCACAAAAAGACAAGTATGGTCAGGAGTTCCCCTTAACACATCAGGTAACTTAAGGACAGAGCTTTTTTTCAGCTGGAACGCGGTGGAACGGAGTTCCGGAACCTCTTGAAAATGGTCACATGGCTGGTGGCCCCGCCCCCTGATCTCCAGACAGAGGGGAGTTCAGATTGCCCTCCGGTGCGGAGGGCAATCTAAACTCCCCTCTGTATGGAGATCAGGGGGCGGGGCCACCAGCCATGTGACCATTTTCTCCGAGGGCAACCCACTGAGTCCCCCCACCTCTTTCCCCAGAAGCCCTGCTTAAGGAGTGAAATTGTATACGGCATTACATGTGAAGCTTCATTATAGAGCCCTGAAACCATGCTGGCCAGCACTGCAGTCTGATTGGAAACAGCACCCCAAGGTTTTAGGCAGAGGTCTTCCCCAGCCCTACTTCCCGAGGGTAACTGGAGATGCAAGAGGGATTGAACCTGCATGCAACGATGGCGACTCCATGAATGAATGACCTCCAAAATGTCCTCTCGTTAACAGCCTTGCTCAGATCTTGCAAACTGGTGGACAAGGCTTCCTTCATTGAGTCCAGCCATCTCGTTTTGGGTCTTTCTCTTTTCCTACTGCCTTCCACTTTTCCTACCACTATTGACTTCTCTAGGGACTCTTCTCACGTCCATCATAGTCCATGTACACCACTGGTATGAGGAATGCTTAAATTGTTAAACCACTACAAATTAATAATCAAACAAACATCTATGTTTATCGTTATGATCCAGGATCAGAAATCAGAATCAGAATAATCATCAGACATATACAATGAATACGTCATAAATATATAAAGATATACTAAACATAAAATGCAATTCTTAATTAGTTTGCTAAAAGACAGTTGTGTTCTTCTCCCTAATTAGACATGCCAAGGCACAAAATCTAGCTACTTTAAAAGAGATTTTGTTACAACAATCGCCAAGAAGGAGTGAAATATAAAATGGATTTGATCTGCCAGAATAATTGTGCATAAGTGTATATGCCAGTTTGGTGTGGTGGTTAAGAGCAGCAGGACTCTAATCTGGAGAGCCAGGTTTGATTCCCCACTCCTCCACTTGAAGCCAGCTGGGTGACCTTGGGTCAGTCACAGCTCTCTTGGAGCTCTCTCAGCCCCATCCCCCTCACAGGGTGTTTTGTTGTGGGGATAATAATGACATATTTTGTTAACTGCTATGAGTGGGTGTTAAGTCATCCTGAAGGGCAGTATATAAATCGAATGTTGTTGTTGTTATATATTCCAAATGTTCTGGTAAGACCGACAGTACAAGCAGACATGATCAATTGTTTCTACCATACCAGAATGAGATGGACAGAGACATTTCTCATGTGGGATATGAGTGTATCTCCCATCAAAAAGGACATATGGAAGGACATTAAGTCAGGCAAGGCTAAAAGCTCTATGGTGTTTGGGGAATTCCAGCGTATGGAGATATGAAGACGGAACAAGGTTTTGGTTGTAATTTCCCACTGTTGGAAATAAATATATAAAGCAAGCTACGCAGCCAGATCACAACTCAGATAAATTTATGGATTGTAGAAAGGTGTGTATATGGCCATCTTTCCTTCCAGGCTTCCTATTGCTTAACTTGACTGTCTAAAAGCAGCCAGATACACACTGCCAAATAAAAATTAAGAAAAAGCCATGAGTTTAGCAGGATTCAAATGAAGATTAAGCCTGTATTTGTGGATGATGACAGCAATGACAGATACTGACAGTGCCATTTGAAAATGTATACTGAGATATAAAACTCTTGTACATCTGAGTAGCAGCCAAACCAAATTTCCTGAGGTTAGGAAGAAGTGCACTTTTTTTTTTAATCGACAGGTTTTTCTTCTAAAGAGAAAAGTGTAAAATTAAATAAAAATGGTGCACTGATAGTTATCTCCTCTCCCTCCAGGGAATGCTGGGAACTGTAGAGTTTTTGGCAAGAATTCTTTCTGCACTCATCAAATTATAATTTCTGTGATCCTTTGAGGGACACCAGTACTGCTGAACGGGTATGAAATTGACACAAACATTTGTAGAGCTCATATATCAGAATGACTGGTTCAGGCTATCTCTTGTTCCCGTATCTGTTTTAAAAAAAATTCGAACCTCTCCCATCCTTCTACAAAAACGGTGTTCAGGGCACCCCTTCACCACCACTGACCTTCACTCCCTTCTCTGGCTCCAGCTCTATTTCCTTCCCCCCTCTCCTCCTCCGGTGGCACCCCAAATGCCACCCAAAGCCCTCCTTTTTGGGAGGAGTTCGGGTTTTTTAGTCTCCCCCCACCCTCCGTCTTTTAACAAATTGTATTTTTCTGCAAACGTGAGGGTTCCAGGCCTCATTGTATGAATTTTTTTAAAAATCCACTTGGGGGCCAGTCCTTAGGTATTTGACACTTGGTTAGCCACTGTTAGGAACAAAATGCTGGACTAGGTAGCTATTCAGTTATTTACAGAAGGGCACTAATTTATGTTCTTCAATAGCTTCCTTCTAGTGACAATTTGCTGTTTGAACTAAACCAAGATCAATTCTACTCCCGTTGGATGCAAGAAACAGACAGGAAACTATCTAGCCTTGGCCTAAAGGGTAAAGGTAGTTCCCTGTGCAAGCACCAAGTCATTACTGACCCATGGGGGGACGTCGCATCATGACGTTTTCTTGGCAGACTTTTTGTTACAGGGCGGTTTGCCATTGCCTTCCCCAGTCATCTACACTTTACCCCCAGGAAACTGGGTACTCATTTTACTGACCTCGGAAGGATGGAAGGCTGAGTCAACCTTGAGATGGCTACCTGAACCCGGCTTCTGCCAGGATCAAACTCAGGTCATGAGCAGATTTTGGGCTGCAGTACTGCAGCTTACCACTCTGCGCCACGGGGCTCCCTAGCTTTGTGTTGGGTAATAATTTATGATTTATGATTATGATAATGTTTTAGCAGAGTAGAGCTTTGCACAGCAGATAAAGAATCACAGAGACTTGTGTTCAGCTTCTATAATAATGTTTACTACATAAAGGATAAAATAATAAGGGTTACATTGGTGATAAAATAAAGAAGAGCTAACTAGCTTCTACGTCCTTACATGCTGGAGGTAACTGTGCAACAGACTAGTGGGCAATGGCGTCCTGGACAAAGGAAAGAATGTTAATTGCCCCCAATAAACCTGGTCAGCCAATAATCGATCTTAGATTAGTTCATTAGGCATGCAAATCCCCTTTGCCCTGGCAGGAACAGTTACTCGACTTCTAACTGGCCTCATGCTAATTAATTATGCTTAGCTAAACACAAACAGATTAACCCCTTCATGACAGAAGAGAATGACACTTGCAAATCCCAACACCTTGGCCTAGCAAAGGACAATATATTGAGTCTTGGGAAAAAATGAATCTATACTAATGATCAAGAAGCACATAAAAGACCTACTCTGATTCCGCACACATTGGATAATGCACTTTCAATGCACTTTATCAATCGTTTGAGGTGGATTTTTTGTTCCGCACACAAAAAAATCCGTTCCAAATGATCTATAAAGAGGATTGGAAGTGCATTATCCAACGTGTGTGGAATCACTCCTAGATTACTCCAGCTCAGTTATACGAGCTCGGAGAGTATGTTCCACCCAGTTTTTTGCATCCTTCCGTTTCCAACCATCCCAGCCTATACTAACTATCTTAACAGTTCTTTGCTACTGTTGAGCATTCATGCTCCCATGTTTGAACACTGTCCCCTCAGCAGTCCTAAATGGGTAATACTCTAATTTGCCTTATTCAGACAGACACTGCCAACGTGATATGAAAAAGGTTGACTCCCTGACCCATAGGATATTGGAATGTCCTCATGATAACTTTTATCGCGAATTATGGATTGCCCCTATTTTAACTAAATTGCTTCCTAAAAGATAATATAGTTCCCTATCTGCTGGTGGACAAAGACCCAAGAACTATCTTGGCTGTGGCCAAGTATCTCTCCACCATGTCTTCCTTAAAGAAATAAAGACGCCCTATCTGCTGCTCAAGATTATTGGATCAAATGATCTTGAAAGGAAAGGAAAGATTCATTCTAGCAATGAAATTGGAGAGAATATTGTTGAAGGCTTACAACGTTAGTTGTTGTAGATTTTCAGGGCTGCATGGCCGTGGTCTTGGCATTGTAGTTCCTGACGTTTCGCCAGCAGCTGTGGCTGGCATCTTCAGAGGTGTAGCACCGAAAGACAGAGAGGGGCCGTTTCCACACGTCTTACCTGCCTGCAGAATATTGCACAAAAGATCCGGAAGACAGTGTCTTCCTGTCGCAATTTCGCACGAGAAGACCTGTCGTCTGGGTCTTTTGTGCGATGTTCCACAGGCAGGTAAGACGTGTGGAAATGGCCAGTGACACTGAGAGATCTCTGTCTTTCGGTGCTACACCTCTGAAGATACCAGTCACAGCTGCTGGCGAAACGTCAGGAACTACAATGCCAAGACCACGGCCATACAGAAAATCTACAACAACTAACAAATGGGAGAGAAATTGGCTTCTAGCACATATGCCATGTTAGCAAAATCCAGTATGTTGTGCGTTTGTGTGTATGAGATTCCTTTCCAGCGTTCCCCGACCCAGATTGCAATAAACCTTGCGGTAAAAGGATTTAACTTTTAACGTTGGCCAACTTGGAAAAGTCATTTGACTTGAAAAGCATCTATGGAGTTCTTATTAGTGACGTTGAACAACAAAACCCCCAATCCCCCTTTTGTTGTGGAACAATCAGTTGTCACAAGAAATATGGGCTCCATGTAGGATGCCCTGCCAAGCTGGTGGCTTTGGGAAGAATCCACTCTATGCTCCAGCAAATTGGAACAGAAAAGGAGGGGGAGTCCCATGACAGAGATTTGCTAAATCCCACACCACCTTTCTCTGAATAATGGCTTGTTTTAATTACCAGAGTTTCTAGGCCTTTGATGGCAAGAAGTGCTACCCACAGCCAAACACCCTTTTTGTTTAAGCTGCAGGGCAGCCACATTGATTTTGGAGAGTGAATGTCGGTATATTAAGTTCCGTGAGCCAGTTTCTAATATTAAGAGCCCGTTCTTGTTACTCCATCACCCTCTAGTGTGACCAAGATCCCATAATGAGGCTATATGGATGAAGGAGGGTAGCTATTGGGGCAGGCACCAGTTAAATCTCAGTGAAGTCGATCCTTGGGGAAGGGAGCAGGTTTGGACTTACTTTTAAGAGGGATTATACACATTCACGGAGGCTATTTGCTCTGACTGCTAAATTGCAATTGCCATGTTCAGAGGCAGCATACTGCTGAATGCAAGTTGCTGAGGTGCAGCTACAGGCTTTGTACTCTGTGTCCGGCTACAGAAGATATCTGACACGTGTTCTTCACATGTCAGAAGACACAATATTAGCTAGGAAGGGTAGTTTAGAAAGACAGAGCCAGCGGAGATTGCTCTGGAGGGGATGGATTCTTTCATAGCCCTCCACTGCCTCTGGTGTCTCCCCTTCTGGACCCTTTGCCCTGCCGAGGCTTGGTTAATTCAGAGTTTTAAGCAGCAAGGGGGTCAGGGTAAAAGCTCTGGAAGGAGAGACAATCCAGCACCCCAGAGGCAGAGGAGGGCTGTGAGAGAATTGGTGCTCTCTGGAGCAATCTCCGCCAGCTCTGTCTTTCAAAACTATGCTTCCCAGCTAACATTGCGTCTCCTGACACTTAACAAACACATGGCCAGGTGTCTCATGTAGAGAGACGCTCTGACTCTACTTATAGGCTTTCTGTGTGGGGCTGCCCAGAGGGAGGGACTTGGGTGCTTGACCCATGGTTGATTCCCGTGTGGTGTGTTCTCATGTGATGTTTCGATGGTATGAGGGTGGCCCGAAGGCACTCTTGGTTTGGGAGTCAGAGATAGCTCTCAGCAGTCCTGCGGCTGCGGGTATCTGGTCAGCCGCTGTGGGAACCAGGATGCTGGACTAGATAGGCCTTTAGACTGAACCAGCAGAGCACATCTTGTGTTCTTACACCCAAGAAGTACAGGTTGCCATGTTCTCTTCTAAATTCTTCTATTGTTTAACCAGGGCTCATTTTAAGGAGGAATGTGCAGGAACGCAGTCCCGGTAGTTCTCCAAAGAGGTCACATGTCAGGTGGCCCCGCCCACCTGATTTTTGGCCATTTTGGGCCCATTTTGGCCTGGATTGGGCCCAAAATGGACAGGATTGGGCCTAAAACAGCCAGGATTGGTCCCAAAACGGCCAAGATCGGACCTCTTACGGGTGGTGGATCACTCTCCCGCTCAGCAGTGGCCCAATTCTGACCATTTTGGGCCCCTTTTCAGCCATTTTCAGTCCCTTTTTGCCATTTTGGGCCCAATTTTGGCCCTGAATGGCCAGGATTGGGTCCAAAACAGCCAGGATAGGTGATGTCAGGGGGTGTGGCATATGCAAATCATTTATGGTAATGACACACTTCCGGTGATGGCAAGGGGGCATGGCATATGCTAATGAGTTACGCTAATAAGTTCCTGCAGCTCTTTTTCTACTAAATGACCCCTGTGTTTAACAGTCCACATTCAAACATATGAATCCAAGTTTGCTTGTTTTATTAACTCTCAAACTTATTGGGGAAGATCCAGTCAATCAATCCGTCTTGGGGGAGCTGATGGTTTCCCAAAGTGTCCCCATTCCACATCACTCATTTGACAGATCTAGGCTTTGTTTGTTTTATTTTATGTTGCATTTATTTGAAATGAAATCTGCAAATCAGTCGGTGTAATAGAAAACAGAACCCTTTATGCAAAACAAATATATAAAGCCATAAATATACTTTTTAAGATGTCATTTTTGTGGCTAGAGTTATTTCTCATGTATGCTTTTTTAAAAAAAAAAAGTTCATGGGATACATATTTTTCTCCCCGAGAAGAAGAACATTAAAGCCTTTGCCTTCCATTTACTGCAGTTTTATTCCAATGAAATAAGGAGCTGAGCTCCGCAAACCCACTTTGATTAAAGCCAAATGGACCCTTCATCACACGGTAGCTTTCAATATAATCTATCTGATCTCTCAAAGTAGCTGGAAATTGGCTGGAGATGGCTGGAAGGGGGACTATTGGGAGGGGGGGGCAATTAACTTGAAAGAGGAGAATGCTGAACCAAAAAGGAAGCAATTTCCTCAGGCAGCCATTTTCTGGATTTCCCATGGGCTCACCACATCCCTATAGGAAACTCCCAAAACTAAGTCAGTAATGTCCTGCTGTAAAATGCAAATCCTCTGAATGGAACCATCACAGATACTAGAAGGCCAACAATGTTAAAGCCCCTAAACCAAATTCGGTCTCCCTCACTTGCGAAGTTCTTTCTCCAGAAACGTACATTCAGGCAGTAGAAGAGGGAGAAAGCATAAACCAGGCAGAGAAGTAGGGAACAAAAGAGGAGGGAAGAAAGGAGACAGCGTCTGCGAGTCTCTCTACACAAAACTTCTGACTGTGTTCTTCATGTGTCGGGAGACACCACGTTAGCCGGGAAGTGAAGTTTTAAATGACAGAGCCGATGGAGATTGCTCTGGAAGGGATGGATTCTCTCACAGCCCTTCACTGCCTCTGGCATGAGGGACTGTCCCCCCTTCTGGAGCCTTTGGCCTGCCAAGGCTCAGTAAATTCAAAGTTTTAAGCAGCAAGGACAGCAGGGCAAAGGCTCCAGAAGGGGAAACAGTCTGGCACGCCAGAGCCGGTGGAGGGCTGTGAGAGAATCCGTCCCCTCCGGAGCGATCTCTGCCTGCTCTGTCATTTAAAACTACAGTTCCCGGCTAACATTGTATCTCCTGGCACTTGACGAACATGTGCCCAGGTGTCTCATGTAGAGGAGATTCTGTGTTAATGAGAAGTGTGGGCATATTGACAGAGTGACTGTAGGCTGCTTTGAGAAAACACAGGCATAGGCCTTGGCACCTCATTCCTGACTGCTTCCTCAGAATGGCCACTGGCAAAAGTATTTATTTGTTTTAAAAATGTATGTCCCACATTTCCATTTAAGTAACATGAAGATTAGTGTACTGTAAACCAAGACGTGTACGGTAAACCAAAAATAAGCCAGTTAAAGGTAAAACAGTAATACATATGTCAAAGGTGGAGAGGGAGGCCTTGCTTTGAGATTATGCCAGGGGCAACCTGGCAGAAGGCTTTCTCTGTCATGGCACCAACGCTCTGGAATTCTCTCCCCAGAGAGATTCATTTGTTCCCTTCTGTTGTCATCTTCTGCCAGTGGGTGAAGACTTTTTTCTTTTGTTTGGCATTCCCTCTGTGATCCTTCTTCCTACCTGATGTTTTGTTGTATTATCGCTTTGTTTGTCTTTTAATTCTGGTTTTGATTGTTTTAATGATGTAGTGTCATTCTTTTTTATTGGTTTTAATGATTTTAAAATGTGATTTTTATTATGTATGTTTTTAAATGTTAGTTGCCTTGGCGGCCCTTACAAAATAAATAAATACAGAGGATTGGCTTATGCGGCTGCAATGTTCGCTTCACCTCTGCAACTTGCTCGAGCACTCTTCCCACCCACCACCCCATTACCAATTGCAAACTACGTTTGCCAGTAAGTGGAAGTCTGTGAAGCAAGCAACAAACTCATTTATGGTAATTTTATAGCTACAAAACTGGTCGATGCCTTACTGTCATTTTACAGCATGGGATAAGCATAATGTCATGTCCTGTTTAGGTCTTGAAAGATTGAAGTCGACTAGGGGGTCAGCAACTGGCAGCCAAGAGCCAAATCGAGCCCGTTGGTCACACTGTTGCCAACCCAGCTGGCACCCACTTTAATATTTTTCTCTACCTTGGCATCCAAACTGCAATGTTTTTTTTTCCTTTCTGTCCTTTAGCCATCCACTTTCTAAGCTTTCCCCATCCTCAGTGCATTCTCTTCTATAACTGGTTTGGTGGAACTTTCCGGAAAGAATGCAGTCCTAGTACATTAACAAGCTATCTGAATAAGAAGATGTGCAGTTTTGAAGATCTTACCCACATTAGCACCATTTCCCCTCCACCAACGTACTGAAGTAGCCGTTTTCTCCACTATGCCAAGTTTCAAAAATTGGTAATTGCTATTGAGCTATAGCGTGATAGCATTATAATGCTCTATTGCAATGATCTTGTAGCCAGTTTTTTTCTTCTTGTTTTTTTTTTTAAGTAGAAAAGCTGGAAAGTGAGAAGACCCACCACATCTCAGAAACAGAGCATTACAACATTATTGAGCTACAGCTCATTAGTAGAGATGGGCACAAACCGGGGGGAAAATGAACTATGAGGTTCGTAGTTCATTGTGTTTCACGAACCATGAACTTTCACAAACCTGCCCTGGTTCACGAACCAGTTCGTTTGGTTCGTGGAAACATTACTTCCAGGTCAGCAAATCATCACTTCCAGGTCAGCAGAAGGTCACTTCCGGGTCAGCAGAAGGTCTACAGAAAGCCCAACCTCCATTGCCTAGAAAACTGATCAGCGCCAGGCTGTCTGCAGTGACAAACCGAAAAATGAACCAAATGAACCAGCCTAAAGGTCATGGTGGTTCGTCAGAAATGGGC
This sequence comes from Eublepharis macularius, assembly GCF_028583425.1. Taxonomy (NCBI): domain Eukaryota; kingdom Metazoa; phylum Chordata; class Lepidosauria; order Squamata; family Eublepharidae; genus Eublepharis; species Eublepharis macularius. The sequence continues at coordinate 68,282,975 of NC_072802.1, read as the reverse complement.
TCTGATGAACCGCTGGTTCGCAAATTACGAACCGGCCTGGTTCATGCTGAACTTTGCTTCGTATTTTGGTTTGTGCCCATCTCTATTCATTAGCAAATACTGTTTTTTTAAAAAGTCCTTAAAACTCTTTAGGTGGTGCAGCAAGTAAAAAAGGTTGGCAGCTGATGGAGACAATTTTATTCCTGATTGGATACTCTGTGGAAATGCAAATGCCTCAGCGATTGTAGCAGTGATGACAGGGAAATGGAGAATCTTCGTAACTTCTGTGATTGGAATATTATTATTACCAGGGGTCATTTTGTAGAAAAAGAGCTGGAGAAACTCATTAGCATAACTCATTAGCATATGCCACACCCCTTGCCATCACCAGAAGTGTGTCATTGGCATAACTGATTTGCATATGTCACACCCCTTGACATCACCTATCCTGGCTGTTTTGCACCCAATCCTGGTCATTCAGGGCCGAAATTGGGCCCAAAATGGCAAAAAGGGGCTGAAAATGGCCGAAAAGGGGCCCACAATGGTCAGGATCTGGCTGCTGCTGAGCAGGAGAGTGATCCACCACCCATCAGAGCCCTGATCCGGGCCGTTTCAGCCCCAATCCAAGCCGAAATGGGCCCAAAATGGCTGAGAGTCAGGTGGGTGGGGCCACCTGTCATGTGACCTCTTTGGGGAACTGCCGGAACTGTGTTCCGGTGCATTGCCCCTCGAAATGAGCCCTGATTATTACTAGTAGTAGTGGTAGTAATGTTTTTGTTTATTAACACAGGATCAGTCTCAAGGCTGTGGCCAAAAGAGCTGTACCAGAAAGCAAGGAAAGGAGAATCTTCGGCATGTGAAAGAAAATGTAAAGTAAGTGGCATTTTTGTGTTAATGGGGCCCCCGGCTCATGTCTTCTAAGATTGCAGCACCTGGTGGCCCCAAGAGAGTAGAAAACTCGCTGGAAACCCTATCTATTTAGACCTATGCAGCGATCTTAAGAATAAAATGGTCCTAAAATGTTCCCAGGCTCATTTCACACTGCACTGCCTTTTTTATGTTGTGGAAGATGAAAGAAGGTTCTCCCCCCACCCTCCTTTCAGGGTGGATCAGTAAGACGACATTTGAATACTGAGAATTGGTTTATGGGGTTGGGGAGTGACTCGCTTTGAAGTCGGAAAGCTTGGCACTGCCAGCTACGAATTAGAACTTGAAAGCATACCACTGCTGGCAGCATTCTGAGCCTCTCAACTCCCGAGAATGGCTAAAAGGCGCTCTCCAGGCTCAGAATGAAACACATGCGCTCCGTGGTTCACTAGAAGGCTAAGTCACAGATTCTCAGTGCTCTGTAATTACCTGGCTCAGCATTTCTCAGCCTGTGGGTCTGGACTCAAAAGTGGCTTATGAAGACTGTGAAAGCGAGTCCCAGGTTTTTGTATTTTTATTGTCTTGTGGATCATCATATTAAGTAAATTTGGACTTGAGGGCAGGGCCAGCGCACCCATTGAGGCAGGGCTGGCCCCCACCTAGAGCGCTGAGGCACCGGAGGGGGCGCTGGGGGCAGGGGCACGCGCCACGGAGCTTGCGTGCCTGGCCCGCAGCTGCTGCAGCCTGCCAGCCCTCCTGCGGCGCCACCTCCGCCGCCACCAACACACGCCCCTGGCCAGGCACAGCAGCCGTGGGCCAGGCGCGACAGGCGTCCAGGGCGGCGTGCAGAACCTCCCCAGCCACCCGCTGTGCCCGACTGGGAGTGCGGGCAGCCTCTGGCCGCCGTCCCAGCCGCCTGCTGGCCAATGGGGCCGGCTTGCTGCGTGATGACATCACACGCAGTGATGTCATCACTCAGTCCGGGGTGCGTGCGCACACACGTGCACTCTGTGCTCACGCACGTAGGGGCAGCCACAGGCACCAGAAAACCCGGCGGCGCCCCTGCTTATGGGTCACCATACCAAAAAACTTGGGAACCAATGACATGGCTGATTGTTTCTTTCAGCCCAAGCAATCTTAAAAACCTAAATACCTTCAATTTCCTCAAATAATTATGGCTTTGTTTAGCAGAAGGCCCTTCACATTCACCCCTCCAGTCACAATCTTCATCCACACCAAAAACAAAACCTCGGCACATACAAATCTATTTGCTCACATCCGTCCTGGGAATGTTTTCAAATTTCTCATCTATCCTGCACTGACACCCAAACCCCTGAGGCCTCCTTGCACGATGTGTGTTTTGTGCCTGCACGTCTCCTTCTCTTTTGCCTTTTTTTTTTTTTTAAGTTGAGCACACTGCTTGTGTCTTACCATCATTTGGGCTGAGCACCCGGCTAATGTAAGTGCTTGAGACCTCAACAGCAACAAACACTGCACAAAATCTAATGTTAGCGGCAGCGAAGATAAATGCCACACAGCAACAAATTAGAGAAGACTGTAGAAGACCTGTATGTGAATTGCTTGTGTTTTATTTCAAAAGTTAAAAGCAGTGAGGAGAGAAAAGACAAGCCCGGGGGGGGGGGGGGGCACAGGTCTTTTCTGCATGGTCAAATTACACTGAAGTTTGGGAGGGGGTGTGAATGAATAAGCGTTTTATACTGATTTATTCTTCCTCTCCCTGGGTAGATGGCACCACTCAAGTGGCTTTAAGATCATGAAAACTGTGTATGTGTGTGTTAAAGATCTCCTCTCCCGGTTCCACAGCCCTATCCTGATTCACTTCACCTTTGCTGTACTGAACATAACAAAACAAAACCTGTGAGATTATCGTCATCCTCCTTCTCTCTTTTCTTCCACTTTGGCTCCTGGCGATTTGCCCCTTCGCCCCCTGATCGCCCAGTGGTGATCGGCGGGAGATAGCAAGCCCCCCAGAGGTCGCCTGCCACCAGCAGGCTCCCAGGGAACATGCACCGTGTGTGCACACCCTAGGGGAATGGTGACGTCACTTCCGGAAGTGATGTCAGTGCACTGGCCATGGGAGTGTTCCCATACTTTGTTTGGGGCTGGTGCGGGTGATGTCACTTCCGGAAGTGATGTCACCACGTCATTCCCCTAGTGCACCTCCTGCCTAACACAAGTTAAGTGTCAGGTTCCCTACCCTACCAGCAGGAGGGGAGACAGATCTGCCAACCCTACATTGGGAGTATGTGCTGCTGCTGCTGCTTCTGGTAGGATTTACAGGCCCAAAACATACGTGTAAGTGTCTCATTCACTCAGTCAGAAACACACAGGCTCCATTCTGCCATGTCTGATGGTGGCTATAAATACAAATCAGGCAATCAGAAATGTAAGGAGGTAAAAGAAAGGGAACAAAAAGAAACTCAAATAAATTAATGTATGCTCCAGTTTTTCAAATCAGACAAGGCATTTCTGCAGTTAAGCAACAATACAGAAAGCAGATCAAGTTGAAAATTATTTCAATAGAGACTGTAGCAACTAATATTCAGTGACATATGCATAGCCCTACAGATTCTTTGCATACTGCCAGTGACTGTGGAAGAAGCTGAAAGAAGTTTCAGCAAGCCAGAACTCATAAAAAACGGCAGGAGTGGGGCAAGAGGAATTAAGCCATGATCTAGCCATCTTGTCTACTGAATGTGAGCTTGCAAGAGATGTTGGTGTCCGTGGGGTGGGGTGGACCAGAAAAAATAATGCTTGGGCCCAGGTTATACTTCTGGGAACTAGAGATGGGCACGAACCGAAATATGAACCAAAATTCAGCCCGAACTGGGCTGGTTGATGGTTCGTGAACTGGCGGTTCGTCAGAGCCCATTTCTGATGAACCACCATAAACTTTAGGCTGGTTCATTTGGTTCATTTTTTGGTTTGTCACTGCAAACAGCCTGGTGCCTACCGATCAGTTGCCTAGGCAACAGGGGATGGACTTTCTGCAGACTCTCTGCTGATCTGGAAGTGGCCTTCTGCTGGCCCAGAAGTGACCTTCTGCTGACCTAGAAGTGACGATTTGCTGACCCAGATGTGATGTTTTCACGAACCAAATGAACCAGTTCGCGAACCAGGGCAGGTTCGTGAAAGTTCATGATTCGTGAAATGCGACGAACCACGAACTGCACGGTTCGTTTTTTTCCGATTCGTGCCCATCTCTACTGGGAACTCATTTCCCATGCAAGTGTCAGGTGTTCAGGATCACCTGTCATACTCCTGCAGCTAAGGCTGATGTTGTTGGGGGCTGGGAAACTGAGAACAGGAAAAGGTTGTTGATTCCTGCTGTAATATCTCCCTAGCTTGAGAACCTGGCCTTGAGAAGTCTATGAATGACACAGCCTGGTTTTCTGCTTGGAGTGTCTGAAGAGTATTAGAAGGAGGGGAGGCGGTAAGTAGCCACAGGGAATCTTTATCTGCTTTAGGCTTGTCTGTAGCTGTCAGTCCTAGCAAGGATGGCATGAGAGCATGAAATGGGCATCTTATCAATAAAGAACTTTAACTCCTGAAGTGATGTCTTTTGAGAGCTGCCTAGCATCCTCACAGCAAGAAGGCCCCTGATTCGGATTGGGGCCACAACCTGGGGGGAGAAGGGCTTCCACTTTCCCTCCTGCCTTGTGTTCCTGACCCAGGGAGGGACTATATGGCTCTTTGGGGGGCTGCACATGTAGGCTTAGAAGGTTTATCAGGAGAGAGAATCCTTTGTGTAGGAAGCTACCAAGTCATATGGGGCTTTAGCATCTTTAAGTGGACTTAGAAAAAAGTCAATAATCTCTAAAGTTGTTTCAAGACAGTAATAATATCTCCCACTTTGGAGCTCTCGTGCCAATGACTTGGTTTTTCTGTGGACTATAAGACTTCAGGGGCAGTTTGCAAGAAATAAAAACTTTATATGGTCATAGGTGGGGAGTTCTACCACTTCACATTCTCCCCCACTCCCCATGACATCCTTGCACATAAAGAAGTAGCATGTCACAGAGAAGGATTCAGCCACAGTCCTCTTCCATTCTGAGGGGTGGCCTATGTATTTGGTCTCCCCACTTTTCAAACCTTTCCCACAATGCTGAATGCCAGCGTTACCCCATCAACTGGCTAGAGTGATCCATTGATCCTAAAGGGCAGCGAGACTAAGAAAATATCAGCCATTCAAAGCCTGCTGTGTCATTTCACCCATGCCTGTTGACACGAAGCCAGAGATTCCATTTGCGGAGACTGTAGTAAACAACCTGTTTTATGAGAGAGCTCTTTGCGAAGCTACAAAAAACGGGAGGGCTTGGCAACCCTGAAAATAGAGCAAGGATTATAGCAGGCAGGAGAGCCAAGAAGAGCCGATAGACTGAACTTTGTCTCGCCTGTGGTTTAATCCACAGAGCCCCAATTATCACTCCAGATTCTGGGTTAGGTTGCATTCAGAGGCTGTCCCAGTAGCCATAGGCTGGAGGACTAGACTAGCTGACCATCACCTCTGTTAAGGGGTCAATAAAGACCCCCGCCGAATCCATACTTCCTTTTCGTTTCCACGCTTTTTTCGCAACCGCGGCACTGTTCAAGCAGATACTCACACACTTTCCCATTCTGCGTGTTCCCTGCCATCATCGCGCCACAATTGCGCCTTCTTTCCATACCATGTGATAATGACAGAAATCTGTTTTTGCCCGGCCTTTTTTTTTAAAAAAGGGCTTTCATAGCGCATTTGCACAATAAAGAAAGGTCGGTATACCACAAAACCTGCTTCAGTGAGCAGTGGTTTGTGCGGGAAAAGAAACACATGATGGTCCTTTATCTTACCATCAGTTACTTTCCGCTCTTGGCTTTGAATGGAACCTGGTTCCCGCCTATGAATACTCTGGCTTTTCCCTGGCTCTGCCTACATAAGAGTCGGAATATCGGTAAAGCGCAAAATTAACTTTTTTTTTTTTAAAAAAAGGGAAGTGACGTGTGCCGTCAACACTGACGACAGAGGAGGGAACTGCCCACTATAACACTTTACTCAGTGGCACGTGGAGAACTGATTGCGCCACGAAGATGCACTGGGAGGGTGAATGTGATGATGCACAGCATGGTAGCAGAATGAACCCAACTGCCATGACTGCCCAAGATAAGCGGATGGTGAGTGCGTGCGGATTTGGCCCCAACCAATCAACCACTGATGGATCAGTGTTAATGATAGCCATACCCTCGCCTTTCTGCTGGATACCCCAACTCCCGCTTTTGCAGTCAATATTATTACCTGGCTCTGGCCTCATAAATCACATATAAATTCATACTGTCTGTGAGTCAGATTTAACAAGGAAATCCCTGGCTTATCAGATACTGATTTTAAAAAACAAATATATGCTCAGCTCATGTCAGTCATGGTGAACAACACTTACCCTTCTTTGCTTTTCGTCTCCAACATGATAGCCCCTTGAAATGGTTTGCTATGGAACTGGATTTCTTTAAAAGCTTGGCTCTTCCTGTCTGGTGCATGAATCGATGTTTTATTGAATTCTACCACTTTGTACACCCTGGATACATCATTATAATATGAGTCACTATGACATTTAATCTGGTGCATTGATAGGAGTCATCCGGCCCTGAAAAATATGTTTTTCTCCTAATATTTTCCCCTCTGTGCTCTAACAACATTGGACTGGGGTGCAAGAAAATTATTTTGTAAAGCATATATTCACTGAAAAGGGTCCCTTCAGTTCTGTAGGATGCTTACCTAGTAGATTCTCTGGTGCTTAACTAGTTACTTCCTGTCCTTCTCTGACTTGCAGGGATAGAGAGGAGGGGCAATTTAATTACTGTGATTCTGTTAGCTGCCAAGTTTGCTCATTAATTATGATTTATTTTTCAAGCAAGTAATCTAATAATTAGGCAATTATTATAACAAAAACATTGACCCTTTTAGACCATTGAAAGCCCTCCTTTATTCTACTACAGGACTCAAAGTGTATTACAACGAAAGATTAAAACTCATCAGATATAAAATCAACAACGTCCATCATAAAACAGACAGCTGGCCAACCCAAACATTGGCCGTCAACAAGAGAACCTAGCTCTTAATGTAATAAATGAACAATCAAGTTTCCTGCAATGACAGAAGGAGGAACACTTAAATCTTTCCCCTCACAGGTAACAAATTCAGGCAAGAAAGTTGCAACACTTAATTCTTCTGAGCAGCAGATACAACTGGGAAGTCAATTTAAGAGACAGTTTTGAGTAAAGCAGGAATTTATTGCACTGGGCTTACTTTCAAGGTAAACATAACAGTCGGATCTTGCCCATTCAGTGATGTGTGTGTTCCCCATTTCAGTTCTGCTTACAGCACAGTGCAGAAAATGGATCTTTCAGCAAAGATCTTGTCAAGCACACACTTGATAAGGTGCATTTTGGGGAGGGGGGAGTAAGCCCCATTGATCTGAATGGAACTGAATAAAAAGGCAGAGGGCTACTTAATTTACTTCATTTATGTGTCGCCATTCTCCCGAGAAGGACCTAAAGCAGCTTACATTGTTCCCCTTGCCTCCATTTATATCTTCAAAACAGCCCTGTGAGGTAAGTTAGGCTGTGAGAATGGCCCAAGGTCACCCAGCAAACTGGCAGAAAGGGGAGTGAAACCACGAGTGAAATCATGCTACGAAGACACTGTCGTGCCGTGAGTTTTGTGCAATTTTCCAGAGGTTTTAGGCGTGTGAAAAAGGCCAATTTTTAAAAGGCATCCCCCAAACCTCCCCCAAAGGGTCAAATTCAGGATTGCACTTTGCCAGGGACAGGTCCCAGAAAATCAAAACGATCTTGGGAAAAGGTAAAAGGTAAAGGTGCAAGCACCAAGTCATTACTGACCCATGGGGGGACATCGTATCATGACGTTTTCTTGGCAGACTTTTTGTTATGGGGTGAGTTGCCATTGCCTTCCCCAGATCTTGGGGAAACATGTGGAATTATTTGCAGATCAATTAATGTCTCCTTGGGTATGCACCCTGATTTCTTACGGCCCCCTTCCCTGGATCTGATTAGGAGGCCGTAGCTCCGTCAATACAGTGCAATTTGGAATGCTTCCAGATCTCCTTTCCGCGGCACCCACTGCAGCCTTGGGGACGGGGTAGACATACTGGTTTAATTTGCTCTTGAATGGAGCCCAATTATATCTGTAGGTGCCTGGCTGTTAAACCAATAATTCATTTCACAGTAGCCTAGCGTGTTCATTAAATGGCAGTCTTTCTCCTGAGTTTCTGTAAGTTACTGTACTATGCAAACTTGTTAAAAAAAATGACTGGAAAGAATTTAGTGGGAAAAGGGGGGGGAATCAAATCTCCAGGCCCATAGTAAATAATGCTTCTCCTCCCCAGTCCCTCACCATTGGGCTATAAAAGCTATTTTAACACAATAAAGAGTATGACAAGTTTCTTTTAGAGGGGGACGCTTCACCCAACAGGAACTGGATATCGCAGAGAGATCTCCATGGAAGTCAATGCACCATATGAAGCGGGAAAAGAGAGAACTTTGTGCCAAAAAGAATAAAGGATACTGGTTTACAAAATGTGCATGCTTTACTCCAATTGAAACATCTGGCTTTGCACAAACATGGGGATATATATTGGCTAAGGCTAGGGTGGTAATGTCAAGGAAGAGGGAGGGGCTGGAAGCAGAAGCTGTTGGGGAAAGGAACAGGAAGATGTGTGTGCATGATGCATCCCTGGCCATCTGAGACTGACCTTGATGGGAAGATGATCCCAAGACTTTCCGAGGTCAACATCTGATAAATAAATCATATGTTGCCCCAGAAACCTAATTAAAGGATTCCATGTTCAGGCTGTTAGCAGAGTCTATTGTTTAGCAGCGGAAGCGTGATTATAGGTGGTTGTGAGCTGGTTCTGCTGGCTGGTGTGTGTGCAGGAGAGAAAATAACAAAGCATACACTTGCTTATACTTCGAAAGCAAGCCATGTGAGTCTGTTAGTAGCAGTAGAAAAGGACGAGAGTCCAGTAGCACCTATAAGACTAGCAAAATTTGTGGTAGGGTATGAGTTTTCTGTTGGAAACAGAAATAGGCTGCAAGGTTTGACTTTCAGTCATTATGGAGTTAATGTGTTTATCCAGTGTGTTCTTGTTTGTATTGACCTGGAAGGGAAACCTGGCAGAGAGCCAGTAGCCTAATCTAACTCAAAGCCCATGAAACTAAGATGAGTTTGTAAACTACTATTGGTCAATTGATCAGGTGATTTCTTTTCTAGGGTCAAGAAGAAGATCGCCATAACAGGTGTGGTATCTCAGTCTAAGTTTGTATTTGTGTCAAAATGTAGGTGATAGATTTCTTTGTTTTATAGCAACCCCGTGCACCTTTTTCCTTTAAAAGTAAACTTTTCTTAAAAGCAAACAAAGTGTCTGACTCTGTTGATTCAAGATCCATTGCAACTCTGAATGTAAACTATTTTTAACCCTTTCCCCAACATTTTCATGAGTCACACAGCTCACTTCTTCCGATACTGTGACTCACGTTAAGCTGTGATTCACAAAAGCTCATACCCTACTACAAATTTTGTTAGTCTTATAGGTGCTACCGGACTCTTGCTCTTTTCTACAACGACAACAACAATCATGCTTATATATCATGCTTCTAGAAAGATTAGTTTCCACTGAGGGTACTGATACCCTGAATCAGATAGCCCAGGTGAGCCTGATCTCATCAAATCTCAGAAGCTAAACAGGGTCGGCCTTGGTTAGTAATTGGATGGGAGACCTCCAACGAAAACCAGGGTTGCAGAGGCAGGCAAGTGCAAACCACTTCTATTAGTTTCTTGCCATGAAAATTCCATCAGGGGTCGCCATAAGTCAGCTATGACTTGAAGGCACTCTTTACCACCACCAGGGTAGTGAACACAGGGCCGGCGCCAGAGGTTTTAGCGCCTGCGGCGGCGTGCGCCTGCGCCTCCGCGTGGCATGATGACGTCATCACAGACGTCATCACGCGCCGCAGGGGGGCTGGGCGGCGCACGGACCGCCAAGTGCAGAAGCTGCGGGCTGCTGCTGGAGCGGCGCGCACAGGCTGCTCTGTGCGCCGCCCCAGCAGCAGCTCATGGCTTCTGCGCTCGGCTGGGGCGGAGGAGTGCGCAGCGGAGCTGGCGTGGGCTGGCTACAGCTGCTGCTGCAGCCATCCAGCCAGCTCCGTGCTGCCGCCGCCGCGCGCCCCAGCTGGGCACAGAAGCCGCGAGCCGCTGCTCGAGCGGCGCACAGAGGCTGTGCCCGGCTGGGGTGTGTGGCGGCGGCGGCAGCAAGGGGCTGGCTGGCTGGCTGGCTGCAGCAGTAGCTGCAGGCAGCCCAGTCATGCCAGCTTCGCTGCGCGCGCCTCCACCCCCAACACCCCCTCCAGCGCCCCTCCAGCGCCCACGCGCCCGAGGCCACCGCCTACCTGGCCTCCATGGGCGCGCCGGCCCTGAGTGAACAAAATCAGTGTTATTATTATCCCCACAATACAGCTGGGGCTGAGATGAGTGGCTTCCTCAAGTCCATGTGCAGAGCTCACAACAGTAGTGCAATTCGAACCAGCAGAGTTCTGATTCACAGCCCAACCACTTAACCACAGCAGTTCAGCAAACTGAGCCAGGCATCACCTTCAGAGCAGGCGGCACTGCCAGGGCAGGGGGTTACTTGCCTTGGACCAGGGCTGCTGCGATGGCAATGGTCCACAGATGCCACTTGGCCCAGCAAGCTCCCAGGCTGCTTTAACATCCCTGTCCACACCTGCCCAATCGACTAGGACAGGTGGCTACTAGATGACTGAATGTTAATACTCTGAATATAATTAATAAGTAAATAAAGCTCAGTACCAAAGAGAAGTTCCAAACCTAAGCCTGGCGCCCGCGAAGCCCATAACCTGATCACATACATTGCTCTGTTACTCACGAAAGGAAAACTAAATCACTGGCGTTTACGAAAATGCTGTGGCATTTCTGTACGTGCTGTAAGAAAACCAAACAAACCTCTCAACTGGCCAGACTAACTGCCTGGAAAGCCCTGAGCGCTGGCTAAAAGACTTTAGTTGCATGCACCAGATTTCAAGCAGAAAGGCTGCCTTATTAACCCTTGGAACTGGTTCCACCCTCTTCACTGCAGAACACCAGTGGAGAACATTTATTGTTTTGTGATCCTTGGGGGCGGAGAAGAGAACATCTGGCTCAGAGTTCATCCTGCTATGTCAAGGCGGGAAGGTCTGAATTTGTCAGGTGCTATTGGGGAAGCTGATACAGTAATAATATTTGCCAGCGGTTCAACTTCATAGACGTAACACAAAAGGCTGTGTTTGAATAACAGGCCAAATGCGAGAGAGAGACCAAGAAACGTGGAGAGAGGGAGAAGGAAAGTATGTTCCAGGGGGGGATCCTGGCCTCTCCGTGTGGAAATGGCTTTGTTTTGGAAAAAAGCAAAAAACCACTTTAACCACATTAACACTCCGAGAAGAGTAACGGCAACTTTAGAACGAAACCCTGAATTTTCCTACATGCTGTTTAAGGAAAGGCGCGTGAGAGTGTGTGCGTGTGCGTTTTATTTTGTTTTTCAAAGCCAACTTTTCATTGGAGTTTGGTGGAGCCAAACTCGACAAAGGAGCGCACACACTGGCTGACTTTATGGATGCCATGTGCGAGGGAGGATTCTAAAACCGAATCGGAATATACTCTCCGCTGCAGCATTTCTTCGCTATGGCTGCCTTCCAACAAACCTACCAGCGCTGGAGAATTGTGAAGACATCTGGTGGGCTGTTTCCTCTGCAATTGCTTGCCCGGCTGAAAAGGACAGCTGCTTTGGGGTGCGAGTTTGAACTGAAAGGGGAACACGCGATGAAGGGGGACTTAAAAGAAACTCTTCAGCAACTTCTAGTATTATTTTCACCTCCTCTTTGCGGCTCACCTGAAAACCCACTCAAAACCATCGGATAGCCCTAACACCAAAGGATGGGCAGAGTCTGGAAGAACCTAGAGCTTACTAGCTTTTCAGATCTGATTGCTGGTTACTTGACACAGCCTAATATTACCAATTGCATACTGGCTGGTTGGCGAACCTAATGGCATCAGCGGAACCGTGTCTCTAAGGATCAAACAGGGAGCCTGCAGAGCTTAGCAGCTACGATGTCTCCAGGTGATCCAAGACTCGGCCCCCAGATTCCAAGCTTGCCTCCTCCACAAACATACAGGCAGTGCAATCCTAAGAAGCCACTGGGCTTAGACTGGAGTTACTCTTTTTAGGATTGCACTGGAAAGGACCTTAGGAAAATCATTGCCCTCTCCTGTCCTCAGGGCTTTTTTTCAGCTGGAACGCGGTGGAACGGCGTTCCGGAACCTCTTGAAAATGGTCACATGGCTGGTGGCCCCGCCCCCTGATCTCCAGACCGAGGGGAGTAGAGATCGCCCTCCGTGCCGCTTGGTGGTGTGGAGGGCAATCTAAACTCCCCTCTGTCTGGACTGAAGATCAGGGGGCGGAGCCACCAGCCACGTGACCATTTTCTCTGAGGGCAACCCACTGAGTTCCACCACCTCTTTTCCCAGAAAAAAAGCCCTGCTTGTCCTCATATCTGCAATATCAGGAAAAAACTGTTGGTGTGTGTGTGCGTGCATGCGCGTGCGCACATGAAGCATGCGCCCCCCGCAAGTGCGATGATATCACTTCCAGGAAGTGATCATCACGCAGCCCTGTGGGCGAGAGCCCACACTCCGCAGGGGCCCAAAACACGCCCATTTCGGCACAGATCGGGCTCGTTTCAGGCCCGTTTCTGCATGGATTGGGCCCGTCTTGAGCCACTGCGGAGCGTCGGAGCACTCCTGCGCTCCACAGTGGCCCGAAACAGTTGGGCCAATGTACAGGGCTGTTATAAAGATGATAACAAACAGGCGTGAAGTGCCATCAGTACCAGAAGCCATATAAATACTAAACATTATTATTATTCGATGTTATGCAGGAAATATTTGATCAGGATTCTCCTTTTTTAAAAACTTCAGAGCAACTGTACGGGATCACTAGTTTGATTGGGGAATGCTGTGGGGAGGATTTTTTTAACTCTTTCCCTTCCCACCCCATTTCTTTGATATGAAGCCTCATTCTTTTTGCCCCGAAGAGCAACAGTGGCTTTGGGGTTGCGATATAGGTCAGGGAAATGGTGCTTTGCCGATCACATTAGCATCCTCTTGTAGCTGCTTTAGAGTGGGAGATCCTGATTACAGATCCCTCATGCCACATCTAATGAGCCAGTGAGTTCCCTAGACCCGAGCAACAGTTTGACTTACCCATGGATGTCTCTTCCACGAATCATGCTGCTCTTTCATTGTTGCCAACAGAATGCTCTGGGAGGTGAATTACAGACAATGCCAAAGCTGGAACAACAGGGCCGTAAATTATTTATTTGTGGTTGAGAAGAGAATGGTTGCAACACCACGTCCTGCCCGTTCTACTTCGGCTACAACAATCCCCTTTTTGTTGTCCTTTGGCAGGCAGTTTTTGATGAGCGATGGAAAGGATTTGGAGGCAAAAGCAGGGTATGGGGTAAGGTGGAACAAAACAGGGTGGGGAAATGGCAGATTCCAACTTCTTATCCTCTCTGCCACACTTCCCCCAAACTCATTCTTTGCTCATTTTGTTAGCAGAAGTTATACAGAAAAAGCTTCACCTTGTATTCTACTGCAGGTTGATTTAGCAGCTGCGGTTTATAGGAAGTGAGAAAGTTTCTATTTCTAAGTTTCTAAATTTACTTGCAAAGTGCAAACAGAAAGAAGGAGTCATTTTGACCTCGGAGCATTCCAGAGAGTTTGCAGCCAGCTCAGGGCACATTATTGACATGTGGTCCAATCCTACACGTTTGCTCAAAAGTAAATCCCTCTTTTTCGGTCTTTTTTGTCCGAGTAAATGCATGCAGAATGGCACATTATGTGTTTTAGACATCACCATCTCCTGTTGTTGTTATTGTTGTTGTTATTATAATTGTTGTTGTTGTTGTTATTTCTCTCTCACCCGTCTCCAAGAGGCTGTCTGGTGGAGCTCACTTCCCCCTTCTACCTTCACAGCAGGCCTTTGAAAGTCCTAGATAAATGACAGGCGTTTATGAATATTATTAAAATAAATATTTCCTTTTGGCTGAGAGATGGTAACATTGGGCCAGTCATTCAGACAGCTTCATAAGCTGAGGGTGACCGGAAGACAAGTCTTCGTATTCCAAGTCAGGCATCCTGCTTCACAGAGCAACCAAGCAAAAAGAAAACAGGCCTCTCCTCAAACCAACAATCTCCATGTTGACAACAGATTCATGGGAAATATTGAAAAATATAGGGCATGGCCTTCTGGCCTTCTGTCAGCAAAAGACCCCCTTTGCCTAGCCCGACAAAACAGCCAATTTTGCCCAAGGTTCTGACTGTTCCACACATACAAACAGCCTGTTCCTTTTGTGATGTCCCTCCACGGGAAGAGCAGTGGTGGCAAGCAATAGCCGATGCCAGACGTTGCACTACAAGATGTGAGAGATCTATGATCCCGTTGCCCCATGTCTTTAGCAGCAGCTAAGGGAAACTATACAAGATGCCCAGGTGTGTGTCAGGTCCCCCGAGATTCCTTGGCGATGCAATTCTCTGCCGGGGAGAAGATGGCAAAACACCGTCAGGATCCCTAGCCAAACTGGCCTGGGGGAAATTGCTACCTGACTCCAAGGTGGCGATTGGCCTTACCCTGGGCATTGCTGTCAGACGGCCATCTAGCCTCTGCTTAAAAACCTCCAAAGAAGGAGAACCCATCACCTCCCGAGGAAGCCTGTTCCACTGAGGGACCGCTCTGCCAGGAAGTTATTCCTAAAGTTTAGCCAAAAACTCTTGATTTCATTTCAACCCATTGGTTCTGGTCTGACCTTCTGGGGCAGTAGAAAACAACTCTGCGCCATCCTCTATATGACAGTCCTTCAAGTATGAAGATGATAATCATATCACCTCTCAGTTGTCTCCTCTCCAGGCTAAACATACCAAGAAAGAGAATCCCTCCCATCGCTCTTCCCCCAGTGGAAAATCACATCGAGTGGCTGTTCTTTGTAAGACTACACTGCCCAGGGAACCTTGCGGGACCCAACTCATGAAGAACACATCTTGTGTATCTTGTGTAGTTTGGCTCAGAGTGGATCACGGCCAGGGCTTTAGCACCAATGTTTCCCCTTAACACGGTTTAGCAAATAGAACGCCCCCTGTCCCAGTCTCCAGACTATCTAGTTCCCTATTGCACCAGTTCCCAACCTTTCAGCTATAGTGACCCACAAGTCCAAATTTACAATGTTAGTTGGGAAGCGTAGTTTGAATTTCACCTCTCTCTATAAAGCTGGCAAAGATCCCTCCTCAGATGGTTTATTAGTAATTGACGGAGCCTTCAGGAAGGCAAAGAGGAAATTAACAGACCCTCTGAGGAGCAATCTTTGCTGGCTCTGTAGAGAGAGGAGACATTCAAACTACGCTTCCCGGCCAACATTGTGTCTTCCGTCACTTAAGCATCCTTGTTTGTGTGTATAGCTCTAAGTAATGCTTGTTTCCAACCTCAGAGTGTCTGGTTTCTGTGTTGGAAAAGGTAATGGGGTGTAAAGAAAGCCTCCCGCGGTGCTTCTGCCCCAGTACCAATTACTGGGCCTGCCCCTCCCCCCACCCCCGTTACTTTTTAATGAAACTAACAACATTGGGAGTTCAGTCCTGGATCTCCTCTGCCTCAACTCCGGAAGCGCTAAGATTCCCTCCTTTCAAGGGGAAAAAACTTTTGCCAGCCTAGGACAGCTCCATGGAAGCAGCGCTCTCTATAAATTGCCCTGCGTAATTATCATTCCTGCCGTGCGTCACTGCCATATAAAAGGCTTTGCTCAGATAATGACAGGCGGCTACCTAAAACGCCGTGTGCATGTCCTTGCAAATTACAGGGCAATTTTATGTAGCAGGTTCAAAACTAACAACCACCTGAACTTATTCAGTGCTGAAAAATAAATTGGGGCGAGATGGGTGGGTGGCGGTGATGGAATTCCCTGGCGCAGCGGTGGCTGGGGTCTCGGTTGCATGGCTGGCGCATATATTGCTGCCTTAGGCCAAAATTTAATATTTCTTCCTCCTCTCTGCCTGACATTGTGTGTATGAGGAGTGGGGTGGTGGTAGATTACGATCCTTGATGGAAGATTTCAGAACTGCAGCCTCTGGAATAAGAAAAAGGGGCTGAAATCGAGCACATTTGCCAGGGACACACCTGACTCGGATACTGCTCTCCCAAAATTCACAGGCAGGGGATTGTGTTTTTTCTTTGAGGAATTTCCAAAGCACACCAGAGTCTCTTGAATTCTGATGCCCAGACAGCTGCTAGAATTGCCTACTGGGCTGGGCTGGGCTGGTTTAGATGGATGCTTGGACAGGTTTATGGAAGACAGGTCCATCACTTGTCACAAGCAGGCCTGTCTCATGGGTTTCTCCATGACATCTGACTGACCACTGATGGAAACAGGATACTTGAGTATATGGGTCACTGGCCTGAGCCAGCTAGGCTATGGTTACAAACAGGGCTGGATCTAGGGTTGCCGGCGCCCAGGGCAACCCTAGTCTGACCCCACATGCGTGCGCACAGCGCACTCGCGCTCCCGGCACTGCGTGATGATGTCACTTCTGTGACATCATCACGCAGGGCAGAGTGTGCTGCCCGTGTGGTGCACTGACAGAGGCAGCATGCGGGGATGGGAAGCTGCCCGTGCCATTTGCCTCCCTGCAGGACAGGGGGTGGCCACCCGCCCCCTGTCCTGCAGGGCAGGCGAATGGTGCGGGCGGCCTCGAACCCCCCGCACTGCCTTTTGCCTGCCCCGCAGGATAGGGGGGGCGGCAAGCCGGCCGCCCCCAGTCCTGTGGAGCAGGTGAAAGGCAGCGTGGGGGGCTGGGAGGCTGCCCATGCTGCTGCCCACACGCTCCCGGCAGGTTACAGCTGCTCCCAGTGCCCCCTCCCTGGTGGTGCCGGGGGCAGACTACCCCCCCTGCCCCCCCCAATCCGGCCCTTGTTACATACTATCTAGTAGCCAGAGGGTGACTGGATCCGGCCCTTGTATTGAGCCAGTTTGGTGTAGTGAACTCTAACCTGGAGAACCAGGTTTGATTCCCCACTCCTCCACTTGAAGCCCGCTGGGTGAACTTGGGTCAGTCACAGCTTCTCGGAGCTCTCTCAGCCCCACTCACCTCACAGGGGGATTGTCGTGAGGATAATAGTAACACACGTTGTAAATTGCTCTGAATGTGCATTAAGTTGTCCTGAGGGGCAGTATATAAATCGAATGCTGCTATTATTATTATTATTATTATTAATTATTATTAATTATTATTATTATTATTATTCCTCACTCCTCTGCTTTAAGCCAGTTGGGTGACCTTGGGTCAGTTACAGCTCTCTCAGAGCTCTCTCAGCTCCATTCACCTCACAGGGTGTTTGCTGTGGAGATAATAACATACTTTGTAAACCGCTCTGAGTGGGCATTAAGTTGTCCTGAAGGGTGGTATATAAATTGAATGTTATTATGTTATTATTATTGAAAAAGATGGGGTGAAAACACCCAGTGTGTGCATTCTTGAATGTTCTGGAGTGGTGTGACATTACAGGCTGTGCGCCGCTCTCCCACAAGAGGCCCTGGAGCAACAACAGGGAAAGGATCAAGACTGTAGATGCATCAGTCATGGGAAGGTAGGATCTGCCTTGCCTTGGGGAATATTCTGCAGTTCTTCAAAAGAAAATCCTACAGTTCTTCTTGTGAAATTGTGTTTATTAAAAAGAAGATGAAAATGAGAGAGAAGGAGAAAGGGGAAAATGTAAAAAGACACCCTCAGGGGAATAAGTTGTGGGTGTATAAAGGGCAAATTAGAATGATTTTCAGTTCAAGAATTTTGGAACACTTAGTGCCAGTCACTGAATGCACACACACAACACAAACACACACACACATCTACCACCCAAAGGTATATTATGCAACACACTTCATAGAAATAAACTGTAAAAACTGCATTTAGAATAGATAGCAGCATTAAGGAGGCAAATTATGAATGCAAAATCTTTTGATGCTCAAAGAGCTGTCCTGGTAAGGAACTGGGTAGGAAGCAAAAAAGGGGGAAAATCCAACTAGTAATTGTTACGGTTGCAGACAGAATCTTTAACAATGTGAAAAGTGCTTTTAAATCTTGGTCCTAGTTTTATTTTTCTTATACTTGTTTTCAGGGGTTTTTTTCTGGGAAAAGAGGTGGTGGAACTCAGGATCGCACAATGACGTCACTTTGGGTCAGCTGGAACAAGGGGGAAGTTTTTTAAAGTTTAAATCGCCCTCGGCAAAAATGGTCACATGGCCAGTGGCCCCGCCCCCTGATCTCTAGACAGAGGGGAGTTTAGATTGCCCTCGGCAAAAATGGTCACATGGCCGGTGGCCCCGCCCCCTGATCTCCAGACAGAGGGGAGTTTAGATCGCCCTCCATGCAGATGGTCACATGGCCGGTGGCCCCACCCCTGGAGGGCAATCTGAACTCCCCACTGCCTGGAGATCATGGGGCGGGGCCACCGGCCATGTGACCATTTTCAAGAGGTGCCGGAACTCCGTTCCACCGCGTTCCAGCTGAAAAAAAAACCTGCTTGTTTTTGTTACATGTATTATAAGTTTTATAAAAATATAAACAATATGAAGAGGAAAAGGAAACAGAGAGGAAGAGAGCATTTTAACACACAAAAATGAACACTGATGTTACCATGTCCAAACATTTGTGGCAGATATCTATTTATTCCAGTGTTTACTGAGCCTGAAGGCAGGCTATTAATGCCTTAAACCAAGATAACATCTTTCCAAAATGACTTCTTGGAAGTGCGAACTTTTGTATATGTCAACGAGCTATTTAGGAACAAAATAAAATAATCCCATTATTTTTCTGGTTTGGCTAGTCCTTTTGACAACCATATTTAGTGTGTGAGTTTAATGCAATGTTGTGAATACGTTATACCAAATTTTTTAAATGTTGGGAAGGAGGGTGTGTTGGACTTAATTAGTAGAGGGTATTAATGCATAGTAGAATACAAGAAGACAGACTCCAGTGTTTTAGCTCTAGAAAAATACTTTACTATATATTAGGATAAAAGGGTACATTTGGTGTGAAAATAAAGTGTAGTAGCTAACTGGCTGCTACGTCTTGATGGTCAGACTAGAAGTCAAAACAATCTATATTAAGACTGAATAAAGGCTGAAGACAAAGAGCAATAAAACCTTAGTATATGTTGCTAGTTAATTGCCCCCCCCCAATAATGCTAGTTGCCCAATAGATAATCCTTGAACTCCTCATTAAGCATAAAGACTCCCCTTTCTATGGTGGGAACTTTAACTGACTGCTAAGTGGTCCTATGCAAACTAGCTGACTGACTAAATAAACAGAACAATAATTTCACTTTTTGACTGAAAGTAGGACACTCGCTAAAATCCCAACAGGGTGCCTTCCAGCACTGGGCAATCTCTGTATGTGCCACTGGTGGAGGAAAGGGCCGTTAAGTCATAGAGTGATTCCGCACATGCTGGATAATGCACTTCCAATCCTCTTTATAGATCATTTGGAATGGATTTTTTTGTGTACGGAACAAAAAATCCACCTCATACGATTGATAAAGTGCATTGAAAGTGCATTATCCAATGTGTGCGGAATCGGCCATAGCTGGCTTATGGCACCCCCTCCCGGGGTTTTCAAGGCAAGAGGCTAACAGAGGTGGTTTGTCATTGCCTGCCTCTGCCTGTGCCACTATTCTGAGAGAATTTATTTATTTATTTATTTCAGATTTCTATTCTGCCCTCCCTATGAGTGGGCTCGCGGCGGATAATAACATACTAAAAATACAATTAAATAATTTACGTACATTAAAAACAACACATTTAAAACAGGATGGTGGACACCCTTCACAGGGAGGGTTAAGATTTTATACACCCCGTTTTTTCAGGCTGGCGGAAGCCCAGCCTCAGCCATATGCCTGGTGGAACAAGTCTGTCTTGCAGGCCCAGCGGAAGGATAGTAGGTCCTGCCGGGCCCTGATTTCAGCAGACAGAGCGTTCCACCAGGTGGGAGCCAGGACCGAAAAGGCCCCGGCTCTAGTCGAGGCTAGGAGGGCCTCCTTGGGGCCAGGGACCACCAACAGCTGTTTGTCCCCTGATTGGAGTGTCCTCCAGGGAATATATAAGACATTTACCATGTCTTGATTATTTCTCTATATATACCAAGGAGGACAGCCCCATTTTCCAGTGGGAGTAAGATCTCTGCTACAGTCCTGTACACAGTTGGGCTGCTTGAATATCTTCGTGTTACAGGATACAAGATTTTTTCCCCTTAAACGAGTCCTTGTTAACAGTATGGAGGGAATGTGGGGAGGGGTGCAGCCCGATTGTATCAGCTCTCTGAAGCTAAGCAGGGTCAGCGCTTGGATGGCGGACCACCAACAATGATTTTGCAGGGGAAGGGAATGGAAAATTTCCTGCTTTCCACTTGCTTTGCTGGGGCCACCGTAAGTTGATTTTGACATGACAGCAAGTACGTACATACCTGCTGCATCTGGCAAACTCCATCATAGTTTTACCAGAGTCTCCCATTCTGCAGTGGATTTAGCATAAATCCCTAAGTGTTTTGTTTTTGTTTTTACCAAGAGTTTTATTGTGCAGTTTTCAACACCAGAAGAGGAGAGGCGGGGAATAAGCTTTTTCATTTTTGAAAGCTTCCTTTTTTGATTGCCAGGAGGCAATTCTGATTTTCCACAAGCAACTGCATAAATGGCAGTTTACAAGCTTGCATGAATTCTTGGCTGATTTTGAGAAAAATCTCTAGATTCGACACCTCTCTCATGTGGCGTAGGAGATACCAGGGAGGAAAAGTCCAAGTCGAGGTCTTTTTGTATACTCTTTGTTTTGCTTGTTTTTCTTTGAGCAGCCCAAGCAGAGAAGTTTCCTTCCCGCTGCGATATTTTCCCTTTGCCTGTCACAAAGCAAAGTAGGCTAAAAAAACAGAAGTCGGAAACACAGGCTGTGTGTGGTGATGAATCAGGCAAAGCAAACAGGCAGCGAAAACCATCACAGGCCTTGGAGCTTGCCTAATATCTTTCAGAGTGGAGCTTTTTTCAAGTGCTAGGGATATTTCTTATTTCTTTTTCATTGTTATAGTTAATTACAAAGGATTTACGTTCCAAGAGAATGACAGAGTATCTCAGAATCTCAAACAGAGTGTGAGAGTCGTTTGTGTTGGGTTAAGGTCTGGAGAACCTGGGTTCAAATCCCCAGTCTGCCATAACGCTTGCTTGGTGATCTTGGAACAGTCACAGATTTGTTTAGCCTAACCAGCCTCACAAGGTTGTTGTTGTGGGGATAACATGGGGAACACAGAATTATGTACACCACCCAGAACTCTCTGGAGAAAGGGTAGAATAAAAATGCACCAGATAGACATAGAGCAGAACTACAAGTGACAAAAGGCACAGGATGGACATTTGTCAGCTTCCCTCAATTTTTGGCGGGAAATGTAGGCAGCTTGGCGGAATGTTGGACAAGTGACAGTTGAAAAGTCCGTTGGACAGCAGTCGGAGAGCCAAGCTGCAAGACCAGGATGTCTACATTTCCCATCAAAACTTGAGGGAAGCTGACAAGTGTCCAATCTGTGCCTTTTGTCACTTGTGGTTCCGCTCTTAGAATCACAGGGTTGGAACCCCCTGCACAATGCAGGAAATTCATAACTATCTCTCCCCTACACCCCCAGTGACCCCTGATCCACACCCAGAAGATGGCAAAACACCATCAGGATCCCCAGTCAAACTGGCCTGGGGAAAATTGCTTCCTGATCCCAAAGTGGCGATCAGTATTACCCTGGGCCTGAAAGAAGGGGCCACGAGAACGAAGCACTGATGATGAGATGGAGGCCTTCCTGCCCTCCAGCTCATTATCTGCCAAGGTTCACAGAATCAGCATTGCTGACAGATGGCCATTTATCCTCTGCTTAAAACCCCCCAAAGAAGAAGATCCCAGCACCTCCCGAGGAAGCCTGTTCCACTGAGGGACAGATAGACAGACTCGCAGGGATTTTCCTCCACATGGAAAGCTGGAAGCCCTCAGATTTTTGAGGGAGCCTGCGTATGAGGTTGTGCTCATTAGAATAGACTTTTTTAAAAAAATCCTGTGCTCTGGTTCAAAGGAAGACCAGTGAGGTGGCTGTGGGCGGAGGCCGTGCCCACAGATACTGCAAGGAAGGTGGCAGAGCTAAGTACATCCAAAATGGCTCAGGGAATCTTGTAGCCATGCGCCATTCCTCCAGCCCTTTAAAAGGCACTTTCCCTTTCACAGCAAAGACTTTCTGGATCCTTAGTTATAACACAGCTGAGCTGGGAAAGGGAAAGTGATGGGAAGGGTGGAGCGGTTCCGGGCTGCACGGTGCCTGATGTGACCATCACACTGTGCTTCTGCACATGTACGATGAAGAAAAGGAGGAGGAATGGGGTGGGGGTGGCAGTGGCAGCGAGGGGAGCAGAAACGAAGTGTGTGCAGACCCTGTTCTCACCTGTTCCTGCCTCACTTGCTGCTCTAGCAGAGGGGCATTTTTGTTCACTTGTGTAAATGTAACCACAGATGTTGGAAGAGGAGGATTCAGCGTTGTCTCTTTCCTCAGGTTTCAGAGGGGGACAAACCAAGGACTTGGAAAGATAGAGAGGTCACAGCACTCTGTTTACTGCTTTAACTATCCTTTGATATGTAGATTGCTATTCTCAGGATTTCTTCCTCCTGAATTCTTCCCTCTCATCTCTTCTCTTCCTGGCATTGTTCCAGGCAACCTTTCTCTTCTTCTTCTCCCTCCATCTTGGAAGCATGGATGCAGGACTTGTTCTAACATCCATGCCCATCCTTAGACAGGTAGTTAGGATCTGTCGCTCCTCCTTTCCTATCAGAGTATGGAAGAACTCTTATTTCTTTTCTAAATATAAGCAAGTGTATGCTTTGTTATTTTCTCTCCTGCACACACACCAGCCAGCAGAACCAGCTCACAGCCACCTATAATCATGCATCCTCTACTAAACAACAGATTCTGCTATCGGCCTGAACATGGAATCCTTTAATTAGGTTTCTGGGGCCAACATACGATTTATTTATCAACAGATTTATAAACAGATAGATGGCTATAGGAATGCAGTCTATTGATAGCAAAATGCCATGGCTGTCAGAGTGTACTCTCTAGAGGTTTCCTTGGCTTATCAGGGGGTTCCTCTGTCAGATTTCCAGTAATGGCAAAAGACCATTCGTGCTGCCTCAGTGCAATAGACAGCCATGGTGTTGGACTTAATTAGAAGAGGTTTATGATTGCCCACTAGAATATAAGCAGACAGAATCCAGTGTTTTAGCTCTAGAAAATGTGGGAATCTAGCAAGCGTTTTCATTTGAGTCATGAAAGAGTTAAACTGCTTGTGTTACCTACATAATTAGAAAACTTACTTTGAATGTAACCTTTAGAGCTTTGAATAAGATTCCCGCTGTAGAAAGGGGAGTCACTAAGGATAATGAAGTAGGTTAGGATTTTCTATTGGGCAGTTTGTTTATTGGGGGCAATTAATTGATGCTCTGCGCTGAAGTTTTATTGCTCCTTGTTCACTTTGTCCTCTAAATTACTTTTCTAGCAAGATGTAGTCAGCTTAGCAATTTATTATTTTCTCCAAATGTGACCCTATTTTTATCCTTTAGTAAAGTATTCTTACAGAGCTACACTGGAGTGTGTGTGAGTCTATTCTCATTACTTCCAATGCGCAATCTTTGCATAAACTCTGCTATATTTTCCTAGAGAAAAAGGCTTTACTACATAGTAGGACAAAAGGATTCACTTGGAGAGAAAATAAAGAATAATAGCTAATTGCTACATCTTGGTGGCTAGACTCTCACATCCAGAACTTAGCTGTAATCTGAACAAAAAGACTTAACTAAGACATGAACTAAACCTAAGACTGGACAAAGACTGGTTGTGTTACCATTGTGGAGGTACTGCAAAAGCAGCGGAGGGGCTTTGATCGAGGGGGCTGGGCTACCTGAAATTAGGTTGGCTTCCTCTCTTCATGGCAAAATGAACGTCCCTTTCTCCAGCGGTGCTGAAGCTCTGTCTGTTTGTGTTGGGAGGGCCATTTTGGGTCAGCTTCCTTTTGAAAGGTCGGATTGGACTGGTGAGGGATCGCAGCCGTCTTGGGCACATAAAGAAGGCACTGTCTTTCGTGGGGTCTCTTTGTAAGGCCTGCAAGAGCCCAGGCAAAGAGAAGTTTGCACAGCTGCTACTGGGAAGTTAATGCGTACACTTTCAGCTGACCCGAGCGGATGGCTTTGGGCATTGATTCTGACTCTCCAGATGTGTGCAGCTGTGCCATGACTGGCAAACATTTGGGCCTCAGGTAAGGCTGCTGTGTCTCCAAATTTGACCTGAAGCTTCAGCATTTTTTGTTTTGGCAGAAAAGCCTTTGGATCCTGGCCTTTTCATCTTAAAGAAAATTCTTGGTCAGTTGGAACGACCTACATACATACAAACAAGATCTTCTGCCTCAACAGACACAAAATTCAGGAAGGGAGGCAGAGTTATGCAAGCTATGTGAACTGCTAATAGATCATTACAAATAATTTTCCTGTTAAGCGTCGGCCCCAGCGGGGACAGCTAAGGATGTGCTAAGACAAGATCAGATTGTAAAATTGCTCTCCGCTTCTGGCAAACTATCAGGCAAAATTATTTCTTGCTCACCTGGTAGCCAGAGGCTGCCCCGCATGCCAAGCTGGATCGTAGGCGAGAAGAAGCAGCACTTTGGGTCCTTCGCTTTTCCCAGTTTGGGCCCTGGAAGCAACAACAGGGTGTGGTAAGGAGGGTTACCAACACAGAAAAAAGAGAAGAGTAAGAAGGCACACAACACTGTACTCAATGGAAAGCGGTCATTTGCAGAACTGCAGCACAGCATGGACTGGGGGAGCCATTCTATCCCATTTACCATAGTCAAGACTCCAGTAGCACCTTTAAGACGAACCAGCTTTATTGTAGCATAAACTTTCGAAAACCACAGCTCTGTTCGTCAGATGCATCATCAGCTTTTGAGAACCACAGCTCTCTTTGTCAGATGCATCGTCAGCTTTTGAGAACCACAGCTCTCTTTGTCAGATGCATCGTCAGCTTTCGAGAACCACAGCTCTCTTTGTCAGATGCATCGTCAGCTTTCGAGAACCACAGCTCTCTTCGTCAGATGCATCGTCAGCTTTCGAGAACCACAGCTCTCTTCGTCAGATGCATCGTCAGCTTTCAAGAACCACAGAGCTGTGGTTCTCAAAAGCTGACGATGCATCTGACGAAAAGAGCTGTGGATCTTGAAAGCTTATGCTACAATAAGGTTGGTTAGTGACTCTTAAAGGTGCTACCGGACTCTACTGTTTTGCAGCTACAAACTAACATGGCTAACTTCTCTGGATCTTTGCCCATAGTGACACCAATTATCCTGTATATTGCGCTATTCAGTTTAAGAGAAGCTGGCAGCTCTGGAACCCCATCTGTTTATTTTTAAGGGCATCTGTAGACTGCTTTTCCTTTGAGGCTCAAGAAAGCCTCCAAGTAATATGCCTCCTCATCCCATACGAAACCAGCAATACTTAAAACCAAGCAAGAATAAAAATTGAGACACAGGGTGGGATCCAACCGGCTTTTCCGCTAGGGAAAACGGGAAGGAGGAGTCCCCTTTGACAATGAAAAAGTTTACACTGAGGATCATGGAACCTGCATGGACTAAAGCCATGTGGGGTGGCGGAGGACTATACTAGGGAATGGATTTAGGCAGGGTTTTTTTCTGGGGAAAGAGGTGGTGGAACTCAGTGGTGGAACTCAAGACCACACAATGACGTCAGCTGGAACAAGGGGAGAGTTTTTTAAAATTTAAATCGCCCTAGGCAAAAATGGACACATGGCCAGTGGCCCCACCCCCTGATCTCCATACAGAGGGGAGTTTAGATTGCTCTCTGTGCCGCTAAACTCCCCTCTGTCTGGAGATCAAGGGGCGGGGCCACCAGCCATGTGACCATTTTCAAGAGGTGCCGGAACTCTGTTCCACCAAGTTCCCGCTGAAAAAAAGCCCTGGATTTAGGTGAAAGTGAGCAAAAAAGCCACTCGATGCGATTTTTCCACTGGAGGAAGAGCGATGGGAGGGATTCTTTTTTGTTATGTTTAGCCTGGAGAGGAGACAACTGAAAGATGATATGATAACCATCTTTGCACTCGAAGGGCTGTCATATAGAGGAAGGCGTGGAGTTGTTTTCCGCTGCTCCAGAAGGTAAGACCAGAACCAACGGGTTGAAATGAAATCAAAAGTGTTTTCGCCTATACATTAGGAAGAACTTCCTGACAGCTAGAGTGGTCCCTCAGTGGAACAGGCTTCCTCGGGAGGAGGTGGGCTCTCCTTCTTTGGAAGTTTTTAAGCAGAAGCTAGATGGCCGCCTGACACCAATGCTGATTCTGTGAACGTAGGCAGATCATGAGAGGGCGGGCAGGAAGGGTTACATCAGTGCTTAGTTCTCGTGGCCCCTTCTTTCATGCCCAGGGCAAGGCCAATCGCCACCTTGGGGTCAGGTAGCAATTTTCTCCAGGCCACTTTGGCTAGGGATCCTGGAAATGTTCTGCCATCTTCTAGGCATGGAGTAGGGGTCACTAGGGTTAGGGGGGGTCTAGTTGTGAATTTCCTGCATTGTGCATTGGGGGTTGAACTAGTTGACCCTGAATATCCCTTCCAACCCTATGATTCGAAGTTTCTATGTTTCTTGGGGGACACCAACTCTGCCCGTCCCCTGACTGGTGGCTGCTCTGGGAAGGGGGAGGAGTTGACAGCAAAGCCATTGACCTATAGTGGGAGAGTTGTCTTGAGTCTCACCAAGAAAGATGGGTTATAAACAGAGTCACCAGGCCTCTCACTATAGTGGGACATCTCCTGCCAGCAGCTTCAATTGCCCGCTGCTGCCCCAAGCAGTGGCACGGCAGTTATTTTGTCTGCGCCACTAGGGCAGCTCTAGGAATCACCAGAAACACTTACATTTTTTTACCATAGATTTTCTTGTAATTCCTAGAGCGACCCTATGTCACTTCCAGGGTAAACCTGAAAGTGCAGGTGGTGGTGCAGACGTCACATCCCCCCCCATGTCCTTGTCCCTGCCCCCAACTCTCCTGCTGATTCCCAGGCAAGGCCTAACAATAAGGGCTCACCCACCTCTTACCCTGACGTTAGGAAGGAGAGTTGGGCAGCGGCTGGGGTGGCGACCCAGCTTTCCAGTCACCTTCCCATTTCTGGGCCAGAAAGGACCTTTAACGCCTGCCCAATGTACAGATAGACAGGGGCAGGCAGGGTCCAGGCTTCAGCAGGGATCCAGCAGTTTTTTACATCCTTGCCAGGGGCCCATTGAGGTGATGGGCCGAGAAAGCAACCTAAGGCAGTGGGGCTGGGACTGGAAGAAAAAATGGTTAGATTCAACTGTTATCATCATTCAGTCGTTACCATGTTTTGTAATTGCCTTGCGAATTGACTGAATAGTTTATAATCCACCTTGAGTCCCAGTGAGAAAGGTGGATCGTAAATGAAAACAAATGGCTGACTGGCTGAATGAATGAATGAAAAGTATTCCTTCTGTTCTGTTTTATTCATCCTTGCTCCACTTTTCCTGGGCAGCTCTGCATGTACGGACAGCTATTGCATGTGATTCATCCTTCTTTGTTCTTTACCCAGCATCTTATCTCACTGGGCCTGAATCATTTCACATTTATTTAAAACCACGCACACATATAAGAATCCCAATAATTTTCATACCAGGATGTTCCAGTTGTAAATTGTAACAGACGTGGGACTGAAGGTAAGATTGCCACCACCTGTCCGGAATCGGCATCAATTTTTCTTATTTCAGGAGCTCTAGAATGGCAATGAATCTCTTTTTTTTGGTGCACGCCAAGTTACCTCTACATTCCTTCATAAATGTTGCCTTCAGTGGTGAAGATAAGACAATTTTATAATATCTAAAGAGACGTTGGAGCAGGTTTTTTTGCTGGCCTTGTGTCCGACTCCCTCTGGGCTTTGCATTTGTACAATGAAACAAAAACGTTTCAGATGCTCATATCTTTAAAAGAATTACACTACTGCTCTATAGAGGTGTCTTTGTGACTTCACAAACATTTGCCAGCCGGTGCTTCTGCTGCAAATGTGCAGATATGTCTCTCCGCCTCCCCTTCAAGGCTTGACTCTGAAAGGAAAAAGTACAAAAGATCGTGGTACATCTCTCGGCCATTTTTGCATACCTCTTTTTTAGAACTCGTGCCAAATTTGGTAACACCTATCTTGAGTGTTCAGGATCAAATATAGTAAGCTTCCAGGTGAGCCCTCCTTCCTTGGAGGTATTTAAGAAGAGGCTGGATGGCCACCTGACAGCATTGATGATTCTGTGACACAATATAACTGTACCCAGATCAGGAGAGGGAGGGCATGAAGGGATGAGCTGGTGCTTTACTCTCATGGCCCTTTCTTATAAGCAGGGCTTTTTTTCAGCGGGAACTCGGTGGAACGAAGTTCCGGAACCTCTTGAAAATGGTCACATGGCTGGTGGCCCCACCCCCTGATCGCCAGACAGAGGGGAGTTTAGATTGCCCACCGCACAGCTGGATGGTGCGGAGGGCAATCTAAACTCCCCTCTGTCTGGAGATCAGGGGGCGGGGCCATGTGACCATTTTTGCCATGGGTGATTTAAACTTTTAAAAACTCCCCCCTTGTTCCAGCTGACCCCGAGTGACATCATTGGTCCTGGGAGCATGTGCGCACTTTGCGCGTGCACATGTGGTACCAGGGGCACCACCTCCCGCCACGAGTTACCCCCTGTGCTGGCAACCCACTGAGTTCCACCACCTCTTTTCCCAGAAAAAAAGCCCTGGTTATAAGCCGAGGGTAATACCAATTTCCTCTTATGGGTCAAGAAGGAATCTTCCTCCAGGCCAGACTAGCCGGAGATCCTGGAGGTTTTTTGCTTTCCCCTGGGCATAGGAGTCACTGGGGGAGGTAAGGGGTGTGTGTGGAACAGCTGTGAATTCCTTGCATTGTGCAGGGGGTTGGACTAGATGACCTTTGGGTTCTATTCCAGCACTATGTTTCCAAGTTCAACAGCAGAAATGTATATATTAACTTCCACATTTTCAGAATTGATTCAGTGTAAAGAAGGATTTTGAAGAAAAAAACACACATATCCCCTCAATCCTTTTTCTAGGTTTTCAGGGCCCATATGAATAAGGTATATTTTTGTTAAATTCCCTCTATCAATGTAAGGAATTCATCTTGGTTAAAAATAATGAAATAATTGCCCTATTCTGTAATAAGCCTCGTGGTTTGTTTTTTGTAATTCATCACCCGTTCTCGGTGGTAGCCATCTCAAGGCGGCCATTTTCCACAGGAGTGTTAAGTTGTGGCAGTAACGATATAGGCCCAGCTGAGAATACGAAAACATACCATTTGTTGATACTGGATTGCTCATTCCTACTACTGGCTGCGGAACGAAATCATTAGAACTGGCAGCCGCAGACGTTTCCATAGTTCTCTGAAGTGATATTTTCGAATTCTTCTTTGTCTCTTCCTCTCTCCTCCCTTCCACAACATTCCCACCCTGACTGCTACAGCCTGCCAAAAATCTGTGGAGAGAAACTTCGGATTTCTTCTGAAATTCTCACTTTGCTGACTGTGGGAGGCAAGGCTTGCAGACCACGTCGCTTGGTAAAAGCCGGAAAATTCTCTGTACGGCCATTTGTCAAACTTTTCACACTGCCGCAACTACAGCTACTGCAGATTCCTGCTGGTCTGGGTGATTAAGAAGTTATCGATCATATCCCTCCTAGTTTGTTAGTACTAGCTAGGCATAATGGATCACTGAGATGTTTATTTCTGCTGCAGTCAAAGGCTCACTCATAGCTAGGACCCTTTCCTGATGCATGACAGGAAAAAAATACGCCAAGAAAATGCTAACTTAGTGACACATATGAATTATGCACTTTAAAAAAAAGTGCATATACTTGCATCTCTTCCCCCACACTTGCTTCTTTTAACCATAGGAATCAGGAATTGTATAGGGCCCTGAAAAAACTTAGTTATACTTTAGTCCAAATGGCAAAAGCTGATTTGTAAGGACGACGGTCTTACTTTGACATAAAGGTCTGGATGTAAATTACCTTTTTGTTCCCGTCAGCTCTTGGAAATAGAATCTCCTCTATATTTCAAGATGGCTGGCTCTGATTAACTCGGTACCGAGTTTGAATCCCAGCTAAGCCATTCATTTTTTAAAATATCTCAAATTCTAAAGAAAAAGCCATTTAAGCCCTTTTCAGGCATTATATTTATAATAATAATAATAATAATAATAATAATAATAATAATAATAATAATAATAATAATAATAATAATAATAATAATAGATTTATATACCGCCCTTCAGGACAACTTAATGCCCACTGAAAGCAGTTTACAAAGTATGTTATTATCACCCTACAACAACAAACACCTTGTGAGGTGGGTGGGGCTGAGAGAGCTCTGAGAGAGCTGTGACTTACCTAAGGTCACCCAGCTGGCTTCAAGCAGAGGAGTGGGGAATCAAAGCTGGTTCTCCAGATTAGAGTCCCGCACATTTGTGGTACTTCTGTTTCATTTACGGGAATACTGTGCTTTGTGCTACATATGTCCCACCATTTTGTGTGGAAAGGACAACACATATATTTGGTAGCTTTGGTACACACAAATACATACCTTCAAAGATGGGGGTAGACTTGGAAGAAAAGACAGCCCTGAAAAGGGCCATGCCCACCAACATACCCAACCCTCAATGGCGGGCGCGAAGGACAGAGAAAGAGCTTGCCCCGCCAACCTAGTGAGCTTCGGCTGTGTGCCACTCTCCTTGTGCAGTGTGCCTCCTTCCCTGCCCTGCATGGGGCATGGTCAGGCCACGTACCTGCCTCCATGCATGGGGCAAGGACCATCCCCTTGTGCTACTGGCAGATAGGGCAAGGGCTTTCACTTGCTTAGGGCTGGGGTGGCCCCAGCAGGTGACCCCAGGCCATGAAGTAGTGCATATCATGGCTGGAAAAAAATGTCAGGGTGGCCCCTGCCATACATTGAGGGGTTCATTGGGGGGTTACTATTGCAGACCAGATCAGTGCCCTGCTTTAAGAGTGCCTATGCAGCCGTGTGTGTGTTAATCCTGCCTGGGAAATGTTATCTGTGGGAGAAGCTCTGAGAATGCAGTTATCTATGTCACCAGGGAGATGAAGAGGCTCCGTGGACCTAGTCAAAACAAAAACTTTGTTTACTTTCATTTTACTTTCTGCAGCTTATTAGATGTGAACTTAGAGCTTAGTTTGGGGGAGGGAGTAAAGTGGGTAGTGCCTGAAGGGGTGGGTAGTGCCTGAAGAATTTAATGCTTAACAGGGGGAAGGGACAGCCATTCCTATCAAGAGGGTTCTTCTGTGTTGAACTCTTAGGTTATCAATAAAAGCTTTAACTCATGCATCCGTGGACTCATGCAGTGAAGTTACTTGAGATCTAAGCTGGCAGTCTCTGACATATGCAAGTTGCCGTTTCACAGAAAATAGCAATTGCACGTACTTAGAGGTTCGGACGTAGTATGCTGTGCTAGTACGTGTGATAGGAGCCCCAGAAACGTAACACCTGAAAAGTGCTTTCATTAGGACTTTTTATCAGCACCAACCAAAATCGTACTAAACGGTGTGCAAACTTTCAAGTTCTGCTAGAATGTTTTATGAGACTGGATGTTAAAAGAAACAAAAAGGGGAGGGAGAAGAAAAGACCTTTTAGGTCTTGATGTGAAGGCCCCTCGTCTGCATCATGTACAGAATGCCAGACAAGACAGGCTTGGACAGATTAGGAGGTGGTTGAGTGGGAATCCAGTCGCACCTTTAGACTTTGGGGAAGAAAAGGAAAAGTGGGAACCTCCAACCGAAATATAAAACCCAGCAGTCGATCAAATGTTCCAATAGCATGGAGTTCGAATGCCGCTAAGGACGGAATACAGCATCTGCTTTCTATGCAGAAGTTCCAACTGGTCCAATCCGCAACATCTCGAGTTAAATGGATCCGGTAATAAGTAACATGGATGACCCTCGAAGGCTTCTTCCAGTAGTGGTGGTAATAGGAATTCTCTTAATTCCTTTTTGCCCAGTTTCTGTCTAAAATCTCACAATCCATTTCTTTTTATCTTTTTGGGAATTTGGCATCTGTTTTCAATCGATTCTGTTTTGAGTGAAAGAGAAATGTCAACAGTGGAGGAGCAGGAAGGGAGGTTTTACAAAACTGAAGAATTTCATTCTGAAGGTGTTCAATGGCAGGTAATTTCTTCCTGAACTTTCCGGTGGCGGAGAGTGCCCTCAAGTCGTAGCTGACTTATGGCGACCCTTGGTGGGGTTTTCATGGCCAGAGGCTACCAGAAGTGGTTTGCCATCGCCTGCCTCTAATGCACCATCTTGTGGTGTGTAACATTTTTTAAAAAAAACCTGCGAGGGCTGAAGTGCATAGCAGTTCAACAAAAAATGGCGACGAGAAATCAAAAAGGGAAACATTCTTCTTTTGAAACAATGGCTATATCTTTTAAAAAGTGAATTTTATCTTTAAAAAAGTGAATTTTGGGAAAAGAAATGCTGCTCCCCATAACGATGCATGGATCCCTTATATTCTTATATGCACAGCTTTTTCAGAGTAAATAATATTGATCTTAACAAGTCTTGAAGGTACCTAAATATAACACAGGTTCATGTGTGTTCACTAGACAGTGCACACAGGGCCCTTAAAAGGGGGAGATAAAGGAGAAATGTGGTAGTCATGTTAAGTTATTCATTTAGATGTCGTTCTAGGTAAACAGCCAATGAAAGTGATGTTACTTAATGTAGGGAGAGGGACGGGAAAGTCTCATAATAACCATAGTTCCTTCCACCAGCTGGAGAATCCCTTTTCTATGTCTAACCCACTTTTCTACAGGTGGACCCCAAACAGTAACTAAAATAAAAAGCTCTAGATCCAAAGGAGTTAGCTGCGTTAATCTGTAGTTGCAAAATAGTAAAGAGTCCAGTGGCACCTTTAAGACTAACCAACTTTATTGTAGCATAAGCTTACGAGAACCATGGCTCTCTTTGTCAGATGCATCGTCAGCTTTCGAGAACCACAGCTCTCTTGATCAGATGCAACTTGGTTTGGGGAGACCCTGCTAAATCATGAACCTATTTCACAAAATTGTGAAGATAAAATTGGGGAGGAGGACCATGCATGCCACCCTGTGCTCCTTGGAGGAAGGGGAGGACACAAATATGAGATATTTTCTTCTTTTACTAGTCCTTGATGCAGCCTGAAATCTGTTGGGTACCACACATGGTCTACTCTAATCACATATGTAATGCACCTCCATCTAAAAATGGTTACAGAGAACATGCCTTTTCCATCATGCTCTACCATCTCTCTCTCTCTCCCTCCCTTTCTTTGGCTTTGTGTGGGGGGAGGCTGAAGAAGAATTCTGGGAAACTCAAAAGCTCGCACAGTAGATGCAACATTTTAGTTGATCCTAATAAGGCATCATACTCCTATTGCTCATGAATTGGCCCTTTGCCCATAGCTTAAGGACAGTCCTGCCCTCCGCAGGCCAGAAATCTAATTTTCAATAGGGCTTTCTGAATGGCAAAAGTTAGCCTCCCTCGATAGCAATCGCAACCCAGCATGGCCTTTGGCCTTTGTCGAAATGTTGGATTCTGTATGCAATAAAAAAAAAAATCTCTTTACAGTAGCAGACTTAAAATCACGACCAAGAGGGTCAGAAGCAATAATTCACTGAGGTTATTGTGTGGGCTGCCTGCTGGCTCTTTGACATTTATAAATCTGCCAAGCTTTTCGGCACCACTCCCTGCATACAAATCACCCTAGTTAATTTGTGCAAGGCACTTCATTTCAGCGGAGGGTGGGATACGGGGCACCACGGCCTTGGCACTGACCCGAACGTCAATAAATGTCATCAGGCACACTTTTACTGGCAGCTAGGCCTCTTTTAACAACATATGAAAGGGCTGCCTTGCTTCCTCTTGGGCGGGTAGGTAAAGGCCCGTACCTCCGGGCTCGAGGACACACTTTGCAAAGAGAAGATCTCCGGCTGAATCCCGGCATCTGCCGTTAAAACCAGGGATCTCAGTCAAGGATCTTGGAAGAGCCTCGGGCTCGATCATACCAAAAGTCCATCTAGTCCAGCATCTTCTTTCCTACAGAGACCAACCAGATACCTAAGGACGCCTGAGAAGAAAAGGTTCTCCCTTGCTGTTGCCCCATTGCACCCCACAGCTGTTTCTTTAGTGGCAGAGATCCAGAGGAGTTAGCCGTGTTAGTCTGCAGTTGCAAAATAGTAAAAAGTCAAGTAGCACCTTTAAGACCAACCAACTTTATTGAGGCCTAAGCTTTCGAGAACCACAGCTCTCTTCGACAGATGCATCATCAGCTTTTGAGAACCACAGCGCTCTTCAGCAGATGTATGGAGGGTATGAAGAAATTGGATTGTGCGTTCCACCTCTTTCATGACTTTTGCAACTGATTTGCATCTATATGGACCTCGCTCCCTGCACCCTCTCCCCCCTCCCCTCACCACCTATATATCTTTGGCCAGTTTCTTCATACCCTCCACACATCCGACAAAGAGAGCTGTGGTTCACGAAAGCTTATGCCTCAATAGTCTTAAAGGTGGCTACTGGAATTTTTACTGCTTAGCGGGAGACTGTCTCTACGGTACTCGCTTTTTAAAACCTGGTTGTTCTTAACATATTTTATCAGACCTTGTACCAATGTCAGTTAATCTTCACTTACACTTTTGACTATTTCTTGAGTAGTAGCATTTGCCCTGACCTGGATAGCCCAGGCAAGGCTGATCTTGTTAGATTCAGGAAGGTAAGCAGGGTCAGCCTTGGTTAGTAATTGGATGGGAGACCTCCAACGAAGACCAGGGTTGCAGAGGCAGGCAATGGCAAACCACCTCTGTTAGTCTCTTACCATGGAAACCCCACCAGGGGTCGCCACAAGTCACCTATGACTTGATGGCACTTCCCACCATTGCCACCAGTATTTATTTACCCTTTAATTTTTTTTTATTCATTCATTCGTTTGTTTATAATCCACCTTTATGAATGAGACTCAAGGCAAATTACACAGTATCAGTCAATACAGTCATCAACAGGGAAATTAAGCTTTTGAAAGCTTATGCTACAAATAAGTTGGTTGGTCTTAAAGGTGCTACTGGACTCTTTACTATTTAGAAATTTTAAACAAGCAGAAATCTGATACAGAGCTGGAAAACACTGAAACGGTTTGATAGGACATAGCTTGATACAACATATGAACAGCACAGAAACATACTTGCAGCAACAGGCAGTACATAGTGGTATACTATGTACTGCTAGTTTGGTGTAGTGGTTAAGAGTGGCAGGACTCTAATCTGGAGAGCTGGGTTTGATTCCCTACTCCTTCACTTGAAGCCAGCTGGGTGACTTTGGGTCAGTAACAGCTCTCTCAGAGCTCTCTCAGCTCCACCCACCTCACAGGGTGATTGTTGAGGGGAAATAATGGCATACTTTGTAAACCGCTCTGAGTGGGCGTTAAGTCATCCTGAAGGGCAGTATATAAATTGAATGTTGTTGTTGTTGTTAGACTACACCTCTCTGAACGATTTACTTAAAACACAGCTCTATTCTCTGTGGCTGTTTCCACATGTCCCAGCATAGCGCTATACTCATGGAACGAGGGCGTCTTCCAGGTGCAATTTCTAACATCATCGCGCCTCGAGAACGGCATCATGGCACAATGTCAGAAATCGTGCCAGAAAGACGTCCTCGTTCTGTGAGTGTAGCGCTATCCCGGGACATGTGGAATTGCCCCTCTGGAATAATTTGGTTTTACACAGTTTGTGGAAAGTGAGGCGGCTGGGGGCTTTCCTAACCTCTTCAGGCAGGCTGCTCCATACGCTGGGCCACCGCAGGGAATGTGTGTCTATGGCCTGCTGTTGATTTTACTCGATTGCAGCGTGGCGGCTGCGGAAGGCTCCGTTCAAATGAGCAAAGCTATCGTAATGGAGCATCGGGAGAAAGGCCCGCCTGTAGCTAGGAAGGACCAAGGCTTTGTATGTGATAGCCGAAACTTTGAATATAGCCCATTTATCCTATTTCACCACTTGCTTATCTATTCAAACTAGGGTTGTCAGCCTCCAGGGAGATCTCCTGGAATTACAACTGATCTCCAGGCCACAGAGACCAGTTCCCCTGGAGAAAATGGCTGCTTTGGAGGGTGAACCCTATGAAATTATACCATGCTGAGGTCCTTTCCCTCCCCAACCCCTGCCTTCTCCAGGAGTCACCCTCCAGGAATTACCCAACTTGGAGCTGGCAACCCTAATTCGGACCTCTGACCTCGCTCATCGTTCATTTTCTGTATCTGCTAACTCCCAACCAGAAGGCGGGAAAGGTGAAGCGAAGAAGGGAGTCGGAAGGTAAAGACACAATGCAGCTTGACTGGAGCAGAAATTAGCATCTGTAGTGAGGTAAGAGTTCTCTATTGGGGGGGGGGGTGTCCATCATTCTGAACTTATGAACGCAAGTCCAGCTGTCTGCCATGTCTGTGTACAGCCATGCCGTGACTGTTTGGTGGTTATGTCACTGATGCCACAGTATATTGAATGTTTAATGCTAACCTGATGTATTCTCTCCTTAGCTATGTTCTTTCCATATTAGGTAAAGGTAAAGGTGCAAGCACGGAGTCATTACTGACCCACAGGGGGGACGTCGTGCCATGAGCTTTCCTTGGCAGACTTTTTATGGAGTGGTTTGCCATTGCCTTCCCCAGTCATCTACACTTTACCCCCAGGAAACTGGGTACTCATTTTACCGACCTTGGAAAGATGGCAGGCTGAGTCAACCCTGAGCCGGCTACCTGAACCCAGGTCGTGAGCAGAGCTTCGGCTACTGCAGCTTACCACTCTGTGCCAGGGGGCTCTATTTCTATTCCGCCTTGCGTCTCAGTAAGAAAGGCGGACTATAAATGACATAAATGGATAAATTAAATAAATATTCCTCGCACCCCACCGGCTGCCACAGGGATGCCACCTGCCTTCCGGGAGGGTCGTGGAGGGGGGTGGGGGTCTGCAGGAGTTTCGTGGGAAGGGGTTCTGCAAAACGCACGCCCGAAGAGCCGCCCCCTTCCCCCAGGGCCATGAGCGCGAACCTGGAAAGCGGCGCAAGGCAGCCCCGGCCCGTCCCCGCCCGCCGTGCCCTGCAGCCGCCCGCGGGCCCCGGGCTGGCGGCGCTCGGGGCGGGCAGGCAGCAGGGCCGGCGGCCCGGGGAGAGGCGGAGAGACGGAGGCGGGGTCTGGCGCGGAGGCCGGGCGAAGCTCTCCCTGGCGGCCGGAGCTGGAGCGCGGCCAGGCGGCAGCGAGAGGCGCAGGAGCCACGGCCGCCGCCGCCTCACTCGGGCTCGCTCTCGCCGCCCGCGCGCAGCGCTCCGTCCCGGCCGGGGAGCCCCAGGCGCGCCGCGGAGCCAGGCAGGCGGGCAGGCGGGCGGGCGCTCGGCGCGAAACGTAAATGCGCGTCTCGGGGCCGGGGCGCGGGGGGCGGGTGGGGGTCTCTCCCGCGGCCCCTCGGGCGGGCCGCCCAGCCTCGGAGCGTCCGGCGCGCCCCTTCCCCGGCGCCTCCGCCGTCTCCGAGGGGCCTCGGCGGGGCCGGCGCAACGCCAGCGCAGCCCGGGGAGAGGCGGGCAGCCGAGCGGAGCTCCTCCGCCCGCCCGCCCGGGAAGGCCCCCGAAGGGCGAGCGCTGCGCCGGGAGGGAGCCCCGCAGCCGGGGCCGCGCCGCGTCGCCTCCGGAGCGCTTTGGAGAGCGCCGCGCGCGTCCTGGGCGGGGGGCGCGCGTGGCGGGCGGGGGCGGCGGGGGGCGCCCTGCGGGGTGAGGGCCCCGGGGGGCTGGCCGGGGGCTGGGGCGCAGCGGAAAGGGACGGCCGAGGGGCGAGGGAAGGGTCCGGAGGCTGCTGAGAAGGGAAGGGTCAGTAAGACCCCCCCCCCCTTCAGAAACCCGTGCCAGGTGCCCCCCTCTCTCGTGTGCATTTCCCCATCCATAAGCAGGACGTTTGTGCTTTTCCTTGGCAGTAGAGCAAGATGGGTAGCCGCCTTAGTCTGTCTGCAGCAGTAGAAAAGAGCAGGAGTCCAGTAGCACCTCTAAGACTAGCAACGTTTGTGGTAGGGTAGGAGCTTTCAAGAGTCACAGCTCACTTCTTCAGATAGAAAAGAGCAAGCGTCCAGTAGCACCTCTAAGACTAGCAACGTTTGCGGTAGGATATGAGCTTTCAAGAGTCACAGCTCACTTCTTCAGGTATGTATCTCTACCCTATGAAAGCTCCTACCCTACCCCAAATTTTGTTAGCCTTATAGGGGTTGCTGGATTCTTGCTCTTTCCTTGGCAGAAAGAGCCGTCAGAGGTGTTGAATGTTTTCTGTCGGGGACGATTGTATGGATGTCGAATCACATGTGCGGCTTTTCAGATTTCAAAAGGACTCTTTGATGTTTCCAGAGACCAAGATTTTTCAAAGGTGGAGGTTTTCCTGAGCCAAAGCTCCCTTCTGCAGATTCTCGTATCTGAAGAAGAGAGCTTTGACTCTTGAACGCTCATGCCCTGTCCGTCACTGAGGTACCGCTGGACCCAAATCCTGCTCTGGCTGGGCTACCTACCTGAAACGGATGTTTGTGGAGCGATATCCACCCCCCCCCCACAGATGCCGGTTTTAGGAGAGTCAGCCCTGATCTGCTTGGAGCCTAAAGTAGATTTGAATATTTCTGCTCCATGCAGTGACTTGAAACGAGGGCTTACTTTGGAGCAAACAGGCCGAGGGTTCGGGCTGTTCATCAGAAAGAGAGGCTGTGGACTTTGTTGCCTTTCTCTGATGGCAGCCTTCATCTTCCAGTGCTGAATGGCAAACCTCTTTGGAAAACTGAACTCCTTCAAAAATAGTTCGTGATATGGCACAGGAGGGTACTTGGCAGAGGCACACCTGCCACAAAGGGCTTCTTTAACTACTTCTGCGGAGAGAAATAGGCAAAGGGATTTTTTTTAAAAAAAATCTTGTGGCTTAACATAATTCTTTGGCTCTCGGCTTGCAACTTTAGCAATGTACAGAAACACCTGCATGCAAACAGTTGCCCACTTCTTGCAGGCTGTCTTAGCGTCCAAGCGAAAGCTGGATGCAGGCGGGTGGCTCTTTTAGTCCGTGGACCCTCCGGACCATGCTCAGTCAGTCAGTCCTTCAGGTGCCGCAAGACTCTAGTTTCTTTCTTTGTCATAACAGGCTGCCTGCCAGCGAAGGATATACTTCATGCATTGGATGAAATGGGCTGCACTCCACGAAATCAGCTAGTTTTAAAGACACCGCTGGTCCTTTATTGCTCCTTTGATTCCCCACTCCCTCCGTTTCCTCACCTGAATTTATCAGTATCAGTGGGGAAACGCCTCTTCCTTATACCTTCTGTCTCTTCCTCTTCCAGCAGCTGGAGCTAAACGGGACAGCAACGGAAGGTGCCGGTCAGAACTGGAAGAACAAGGGCTGATTGCAGACCCCTTCGCACCCCCTGCTCTGCTCGCCTCCCTACAAGAGGAGGTGGATTTTCATCAGCTTGGCTGCCTTCGCCCTCACTCCCCCCCCAGTCATGGTGGGTCACCTGCACTTGCAAGGAATGGAAGAAAGCCTGAAGGAGAAGAACCGGGAGGGTTTGCTGGATAGCCCGGATTCTGGGCTGCCCCCCAGCCCCAGCCCCCCTTTTTACTCCTTGTCTCCAGGCATCATTGAAAACAGAGCCGGGGGCAGCAGCTCAGCCGCAGATCTCCCTGGACATGGGCACAGAAAGGATGCCAAAGAGGGGAGAGTGGTAAGTTTTATTTGTTCAAGGCAGGATTTTCAAGAACTGGGGAGTGCGTGTGAGAGAGAATGAGATCATTTGCACCAATCTAGCACTGTCATGTTTGGGGGAAAGCCCTCCTTGGAAATATCGACCCATTCTTGGGTGGCTACTGCCTTCTACAATTTAAGCTTCGGCACAGATGCACTAAGAATTCTTTGCAGCTCAGCAGCTTGCTGTGTTAACAGAGGTGGCTCACTAACCGGTATCATCTTTGATCTGCCTGACAAAATTAACCACACGATACTAAGGAGATTTTCCTGAGATTAAACTTGAGTAGGAATCTGAGTACACCTGTTTAGGACTATCTGCCATGTCTACAAAATTTCCAACATAGCAGTGTTTACTAGGCAGCCTACCAACATATACACATTTGTAGTGAACTGATAACCTAAAAGAAAAAGAATCCCGTTTCCTGCCTGATTGCCTGGAGATGGTTTTTACTTACCCCAGGTGACCGAAGAAGTGACTGTGTAGTGACCTGCGTTGCATGTATAGTTAGTAGAGTGCTCCAACCTGATACCAAGATACAATTTGCATAATAAAACAAAAAAATTATCAAGCAGACTTCAGCAGCTCCTGTTCAAGCAGAACAGACTAAGTTAGGAAGGCAATAATATCTTAAGAGTGTAAAAGGTGCATTTTTCTGGAGGGTTTTTGTGCACATATGAACCATTAAGGGATAAATTAGAGAAGCATTTCATTCATTTGAAAACTGAGTAGCAGGATTGGAAAAATTCCCAGGGGCCTGATTTCCCAGGGGTCTGGTTGCTACAGCACCTAGAAATACAACGCTGGTCCCTAGGAACTTGAATATTTATTTACTTCTGTATAGAGTTGGCACATGATGGTTGGAATGGGATTCCTAAGGATAGGAAATGTTTCCCAGCCCTGCACAACAGCATATGTGTTTGAAGGATATTGTCTTATGAAGCTGATAAGACCTTTCTTATTTCCTTAACCTGGAAGCAGGGCTTTTTTTCAGCTGGAACGCGGTGGAACGGAGTTCTGGAAGCTCTTGAAAATGGCCACATGGCCGGTGGCCCCGCCCCCTGATCTCCAGACAGAGGGGAGTTTAGATTGCCCTTGTGGAGGGCGATCTAAACTCCCCTCTGTCTGGAGATCAGGGGGCGGGACCACCAGCCATGTGACCATTTTCTCCGAGGGCAACCCACTGAGTTCCACCACCTCTTTTCCCAGAAAAAAAGCCCTGCCTGGAAGTATGTTCCATTGAGGTTAACGGATAAGGTCATGGATATGCCACAACACCCCAGGAAAACTTGCAGAATGTGGCATTGACGTCCTGAAAAATCTCACCTTTCATTATTCTTAAAAGGGGGCGGAGCGCTTTCTAGTCCTTAGGGTTGCAGAACGCGATTCCCCCACCTGGAGTGGCCTAGCCTAGCTCATGCATGCTGTTCTCTGCTGTGGGGCATATTTCCAGCATATGAGGACATGCACAACCTGCATCTGGCACCACGTGGTTGGAAATTGGACGTAGGCATTTTTTGCACTCTGCATTTCCCTGCCTTACCCTTTCCTCTCCCAGTTAAGTACCCATTTAGGCGATTAAGTATTTAAGTGATTAAGTATCTCATTTAAATGATTGCCCTCATTTTAGACAAACCAGTTAGACAAACCAATAAGGAATGATTATGCAAATATATATATAAATAATACAGGAAATTTGCTTTGGGGGAGGGAAGCTCAGAAAAATGGGATTACTTTGGAGCGCAAAAGATTCCCTCCCTGCCTTATGGACAGAGGTTTCCCTTACAATAAACAGCAAAACACAGTTACTGTAAATCGATCAGAGCTACTGAGCACTTTTTTAAAAACTTTTTATTTTTGAACATTTTTGTTTTTGTACAAAGTTAATACGCAACATTTCAAACCCCTCTTTACAATATAACAAGAAAGCCAAAATGAATTAAGTGAAACGAACAGTCGAGCATATACACAGGTAGGAATGTCTGTAGGAGATACATTACTGAAGTATCCGCAGACCGAGTTTGGGAGGATATTCCGTGTCTTGAAGTAAGTCTCAAAAACTGAAAGGAGCAGGCTGGATATGGTGTGCATGGTTTGGTATCTTGGCTAAGCATATAGCCCAGAACTGGTAGCCAGTCTTCCCAGAAGTTTGATTGGAGACTTACTGACGTTATTTTCTCCATGAAAAAGTAGTCCCAGATTTTGTTATACCATGTTCTGATGGAAGGGGGCTTGGGGTTTTTCCATGGGGTAGTTATAGTCAGGGGTTTTTTTCTGGGGAAAGGGGTGGTGGAACTCAGTGGGTTGCCCTCGGAGAAAATGGTCACATGGCTGGTAGCCCCACCCCCTGATCGCCAGACAGAGGGGAGTTGAGATTGCCTTCCGTGGAGGGCAATCTAAACTCCCCTCTGTCTGGAGATCAGGGGGCGGGGCCACCAGCCATGTGACCATTTTCAAGAGGTTCCGGAACTCCGTTCCCCCGCGTTCCAGCTGAAAAAAAGCCCTGGTTATAGTAGCCTTCGCTGCGGCTAATAATGAGGCTATTAAATCGCTCGGCCCTCCAGGTAGGTCCTGATCTGACCGAAGATTAAGCCAAACTAGTTGAGGTTTTAGGGGAATTTCACATCTTGTGATTTGTTCGATGCGTTTAAGTACAGCTGACCAGAATTTCTCAACAACGTCCACTGAGCACTTTTAACAGCTAACAAAGAAAAAAAATAGGTGGAGGATATCCTGTGGGTTTGTATAGCAAGATCCGTGTCCAACAGCACCTTAAAGACCAACCACATTTCCAAGGTAGAAGCTTTCGAGAATTAAAGCTCCTTTCGTCAGATTTGTGTGGATTCATAAGACCTGACAACCTGAGCGTTCCAGTGTGGTGCAGTGGTTCGAGTGTTGGACTAGGATCTCGGCGATCCAGGTTCAAATTCCCACTCTGCCGTGGAAGCTCAGTGGGTGCCCTTGGGCCAGTCACAGTCTTGGCCTAACCTGCCTCACAGGGTGGTTGTGAAGATAGAAGAGAGGAAAACAATGTCTGCTGTTTTGGAGACCCATTGGGCAGAAAGGCAAGGTGTAAATGAACAAATAAATAAATGTTAAAGTAGGTTTTTGGTCCTTGTGGCTATGGAGGCAGGACTAACAGTGGAGGGCAACTAAAAGCTTGGAAAGGATGCAGGTAGCTTTTGTCTACTAACTTACATGTTTAACTGTTGTGCGTCCTTCAAGACAGTCAGAGCAGTTTCTAGGGGGCTTGCTAGAAATCTGTCCCGTGCAGGCATTGAGCAAGCTGAAACCTGCTTAGATTTTTAGAACAAAACACACACGCCCCTCACTACGCTAACAGCATCAAGTCTTCAAACCACTTTCTGGTTTTTTTACACTCTTTGCTGCTCCCATGGGCCTTGGCCTGAAACCAAGGCATGGGGGGATTGCGTGGCTTTGCTCA
Source organism: Eublepharis macularius (assembly GCF_028583425.1). Lineage (NCBI taxonomy): Eukaryota > Metazoa > Chordata > Lepidosauria > Squamata > Eublepharidae > Eublepharis > Eublepharis macularius. The sequence goes on along the minus strand of NC_072802.1, from coordinate 68,239,609 downwards.
GCCCTGTGAATATCACCCCCCCCCCCCAAGAAGGGCTGCTTGTGAATGTCTTGTGTGTAGTATTATTATCCAGGTGGCAACCTGAGAGTCGCAACCCAGAGATCCAGAGGAGTTAGCCGTGTTAGTCTGTAGTTGCAAAATAGTAAAAAGTCCAGTAGCACCTTTAGAACCACAGCTCTCTTCGTCAGATGCATTGTCAGATGCATCTGACAAAGAGAGCTGTGGTTCTCGAAAGCTGACAATACATCTGACAAAGAGAGCTGTGGTTCTCAAAAGCTGACAATGCATCTTGATGAAGAGAGCTGTGGCTCTCGAAAGCTTATGCCTCAATAAAGTTGGGTTAGTCTTAAAGGTGCTACTGGACTTTTTACTGTTTTACAACCCAGAGAGACTCTTAGATGCTGACTCAGAAAGCATGCCTAAGAGAATGGGGCGGAGGAACTTGGGGAGGCAGAACTCTGCAACAATCTGCAGTATGCAAATATAGAGTGCCAGGAAATGTGCCGTGCACGGTTCCTTCTTAGCTACTGCTGTGCCTAGTGCTAGGTGATGGCAAACGGGCGTAGAAGTACTTCCAGCATTGGCCAGCATGAACGCAGCCTAGCATGTCCCGGAGAACCTGCCTCTGTCTCACGGTTTTTGTCCCTGCCCTATCCGCAAATCAGTACCCATCCTTTGAAGCTCTGCAAGTGGGGGAGCCATTTTGCCTAATAGCCATTTATGGTTTTCTCCTCTTTCTAATCCTCTTTTAAGGCCATCTAAGCCAACCACCACCCCGACATCTTGTGGCAGAGCATTCCTTACAATAACTCTGCAATGTATCAAGAAGTATTTCTTCCATAGTTCTCCATAAGGACCAAGAGCTTACATTATATTCCAGTTTTAAAAAATTACAGGATGTTATTCATGGAAAGCATCGATCTTCTCTGCCTTTCTCCCCATCTTCCTCTGGATGCAGAAGCAATGTGCTTTTGTTCCTCAGATTAGCAGCTGACGTGGGGGGGAATTGTAAGATGTGTCTGCCCCATCTCTTCTGTCACCCCTTTCAGACATTCTCGTGGTCAAGTGTTTTGAAGATTCCTCTTACAACTCACTCTTGTGTGAAAGAGCTTTTTTTTATTGGCGCAGCTTTTCTGTCCTCGTTTTAAACCTTTTAAAGAGACATCTGTGTCTTTCACAGAGACAGAAAGGCCCAGAAAATTTGGGGACCCACAAACACACAATGCCTGTGTAATTTTAAAGCGGTTCTACAGTTTGGAATCCAGGAACTGAAAGAGAGAGAAAATATGGCCAGGATTCCTGCCAATAATTAACAGGGCTGTTGCTGTTGCTGTCACCCCACCCATTTTGGAATGCGAGACCATCCTTCCCAGGTGACAAGAGTGAGTTTTTTAGGCTTAACTATCCTCCCTTCTGACATGGATCTACACCCATGCTGCTACACAACAAAATTGCATCACACAACTGGGCAGGTCTTCAAGAGCTGGATTTGACATTCCTCAGTTTAGTTTTTTTTTTCTCAGCATACTCATGATAATCGAGCAGTTTCACACTCAAACAAGACATGAATATCGCAGCTGTTGGGGACTATGAGCTCTGCTGACAATCCCGTGTTCATTAAACTTTAGTTGGTCGCCGAATGCGGCCTTTTGCCTATAGCTTCACAGTTTTGTGTGTGACTGATGCAACACAACTTGTAACAGGGAGAGTGGGGTTGTGCAGAGATGCAACTGGGAATTCTTTGAGAAGAAGTCAGGCGAGATCATGGTGGCCAGTTCCAAATGTGGCACATACCATCTTTTCAGACTCTGTGTCCCAAGCATGTCTGCAGAAGCATCAGTATACACCGCTCAAGTCAGGGGGAAATGTTAGAATCTTGATTTCCTTTGGGTTGAAAAAAAGTTTCTGGCCCTCATGATTGTGGAATTCTGCTGAGCAGTCAGGAACTAGAGGGGCTCTTGGCACGCTTCCAGTGGTCAGGGGTGGAATTTCTATGCCTGGCACAGATGTTTATTCCCTGCCCTCATCCTGTGCCTCCCCTCCATCTGTGCCAAAACAAGTCAAATCTTGAAAAAAAAAAGCCAACAAGAATACATTATCCATTATAAGTAACTTTATGAAAATTTGCTTGCTTTCCATAATTTATTCTGAGTGGTGCATTTGTTTCTCCTTGGCTTGGAGTTCAGATTCCTTGGCATAGGACATGGATATTTTTTTTTTTGGCCAGGAATATACACGGCTCTGGCACAAGAGACCACTGCGTTGCTAGAATTTCAGGCCTTCGTCTGTTTGTGGTTGTTGAAAAAGCTGGTGGCAGCTTTGCTTTTTTATATATATACATATATATATATATATATATATATATATATATATATATATATATATATATATATATATATATATATATATATATATATATATATATATATATATGTACAGAGTGTGTGTGTGTATGTATATGTGTGTGTGTGTGCGCATGCTATCCAGACTAGCCAAAGCCCAAATTCAAAAACTTGCAGTCTGCTACCCGGACTTCTTATAGACTCTCAGCTGGATGGAATGTCCTTTCCCCTTTTTCATGCGCTGTGCTCACAGATCAACTGGTAAAGGTCCAGAGAGCTATTAAAGGTATGCTACTAGTCTTAGAATTAAAGGGGGCAAGAAAAGGTGTTATTTCCTTCTGGTGGCTTGTCGGTAGCTGCCCTGCTTCTGTCCCAGTGCAGGCGCTTCATTTCATGTTTTGGCTGTGCCACGTTCTTATGGGGGGAGAAAGTCAGAATCTCCGGACAATCTGCAACAACAAACGAACAAGCAGAAGATACAGTAAACGGAAAGGTGGCAGGATGGGGGGGGGGACGACAAATTAAGTTAGGAAACCAAACAGGATATTTAAATTGCCATATCTATGGTTTTGGAAAGTTACTAGCTCTTAAAAATGTTTACTAATCCCGTTTCTCTAAACTAACCATTTGCAGCGTAAAATAAATGGAGCCAAGTTTGGTTAAGTTTACATGCCTGGTCGTCTAGAAATAGTTCATAGTTGTCATAGGTGACCAAGTGATTTACAAGCAAGTGTTTGGGGGTATCAATTTTCTTGGGAATCTTTAAGAAAAAGTTGGCCAAACATCTGCTAAGATGCTTTAGGCAATAGGAAGCTTCTCTGGGCGGCTGCATTCAATAGTTTATTGAAGCCCTGCAACTTACAAGAGGGCTGGCTTTGACCTTGAAATCCTGAAATAGTTTGAAACTGAGGATCTCAAAGATTCTATGTGAACCTGCCTGCAGAGCTGATCTTCAGAGGTCCTCTTTCTGGCTGCCTCTGCCTTCTGAGGTTTCACTCCAGGAAAAGGAATTTTTCTGCCTTCCCATAGAAGATCTGCCCAGCACCTTCTCTGTTGTCTTTTAGAGGCTAGACAGAACCCGTTTTTCTATTTGTTGGGCTTCTGCAGTGTAAGTTCCTATTTTTCCCTTTCTGGTTCTCTGTAGTTGCTCACTTTATGGCATTCTAGGTGCTGTTGGACCAAATTTAAGCAGCTGTTTAGTTTTATTTTGTTATTTTGTGTATTTAACAGATATTTTGGATTTGTAGTTGGTTTGTAAATTACCTTAGGTCCCATGTTGGGAGACAAGCGGCAAAGAAATCTTTAGTCAAATCAAAGAAAAACTACTAAACTCCGTCTGTCACATATCTCAATCTGTTACATCTTAAAATGGTTAATAAAATTAATGACATTTCCTTTTCAGTCATGCCAGTGAGCCAGTGTGGGGTAGTGGTTGGAGCGCTGGACTAGAATCTGAGAGACCCAGGTTCAAATCCATACTCCTCCATGGAAGCTTGCTGGGTGACCTTGGGCCAATCACATACTCTCGTTCTAACCTACCCCACAGGGCTCTTCTGAGGATAAAATGTAGGAGAGGAGAACAATGTAAGCTACTTTGGGTCCCTGTTTCTAAGTAAGGCAGGGTATGAGTGATATAGATAGATAGATAGATAGATAGATAGATAGATAGATAGATAGATAGATAGATAGATAGATAGATAGATAGATAGATAGATAGATAGATAGATAGATAGATAGATAGATAGATAGATAGATAGATAGACTCTCTGCCCTGTGCTGAAAAGGTCAGATGACTTGCCCGGCTTCTGTTCTGTTCGCAGTGTTTCTTGAGAGCAAAAGGAAAACTCAGGTTCTTTCCCAGTCCTTTCCCCCTTTTCCAACCAATGTAGGCATGAATTAATTGATGGGCATTATTCACTGGCACAGTCCAAAATGGGCATTTTCCTGTTTTTCAGTGAGAAGGGTACGTGTGGATGACAGCATGGCTGTAAACAGTGTCTGTGTATCTTTGGGCCCTGACAGTGGCTTCTCTCCAGCGACTCAGCACGTGCTCGTAAATGAAAGCGTGCATATACTAGCCTTCCCCGCTTGACATTTCCCTGTTCTGCAGCTGCCACACCAAAGTCCAGATTTCTTCTTCTTTTTTTTTTAATGGAAGAAGACAGTTTCTGGCAGGAAAGAGTGAGCAAAAGTCTGGGGAACGTACTGATCTGCGAGTGTTGGCCGGGCCGCAGGCAGCCAACTATGTATGAACTGAAGGAAAAGTTCCAGCAGGATAGCAACCAGATTTGGGTGGACGGCTAGTGCAAACGCAGGGTCTGGAGCTGGCTAAAAGCTAAACAGCCAGGAAAGCAAGCCCCCGGGTTGCAGCCGGATCAGTTTAAGTCTTCACTTGAGATGCAGATCAAGTGAGTTTTTGTCTTTGAGTGACCCCCGTCTGTGTAAATTTAGCTGGTGCCTTGCAAAGTGACAGCCTTTTCTGTGGTGGCACCCTGTTGGCTCAATAATGGGTGCTGCCTGAGGCCTCATTCAGACCATGCTCAAAAGCTAGACCCACAAATGGACAGTCCCTCTTTTGTTCCCGATGGAGCTTTAATCCGTGTTGGAGGCTGTATATGTCCAGTAGGGCTTTCCAAACTCTCTAAAGTTAGAGAAACTGCACTGTGTCTGAGCCCTGCTATCTGAGATGGGTGGCAAGCCGGCATTTTCAGTGGTGGCCCCTCACCTTTGAAATGCCCTTCCTCTTGAGGCTTGCCTGGTGCCTACGCTATTTGATTTTTTAGGTGCCAGGCAAAAAACATTTGTCTTTACCCAGGATTTTAACAAAGGTGTTTGGACCTTTTAAAATTGCTTTTAAGGTCCGCTTCTAGCCCGAGGACTGTTTTACAAGGGTAATTTTAGGCTGTGAAATGTTTCAAGGGTTTCTGTGCACACGTGCTGTAACTTGGCTTTTAATGGCTGGGTTGTTTATGGTTTGTTAATGATTTTATGCTTTTAAAAAAATTTCATCATGGTTTATTTTGTGATCTGCCTCAAGCAGGTCTCTGGAGAAATGGCATGTTAATTTTCTAAATAATAAAGGAACCTGGGGAAAGGGGAAAGGAAGGCACGTCCGATGTTCTGGCTCCTGAGCTGAGGCAGCGGAGGTGGTGATGGGGGCCACCACATTGCCTTGCTTCGTTACAAAACCAGCCGTGGTATCCTGATTGTTGGGTGCCCTTTCTAGGCAGACTGGCACTAGGATGATTGTTAGACCTCAGGCTAAAATGCCTGAGCTTTTAACCGGAATCGCTAGCTGTGGTTTTTCGTTTTCCATGGTTGCTTTGCTGCTCTCTGCAATGTCTTTATTTTGTTGTTTTTATTTGGCTGTAAATTATTAGTCGCATTTCATACTTGGAGGGGGGGCTGGTTTGTGGACAGTTTGAACACAGCCCCTGAAATCGGGCAAGCCAAGCTAGCCAGATAGAGTCCCCTCTCCCCGAGACATCTTACACAAGGACGCTTAAGTATAGGGAGATGCAATGTTAGCCAGGAAGCGTAGTTTTAAAAGACGTTACCTCTTTACGTGAGGGTAGTTTAAAGACAGAGCCAGTGGAGAGCGCTTCTCAGAGGGTTTGTTAATTTCATCTTCGGCTCCCCAAAGACTCTGTCAATTTCACCTCTTCTTCTTGGAGACAAAGATGAAATTAACAAACCCTCTGAGGAGTGATCTCTGCCGGCTGTGTCTTTTTAAACTATGCCCCTGGCTAACATTGTGTCTCCCTACACTTGAGCATCCCTGTGTAAGATGTCTCGTGTAGAAAGCCTCATCGTCTGTCAGGAGAACAGAATGTGGGAATCAGGAAGCATGGGGGGGAGGGGGGAGGGATAATGGAGCAGGCTTGTAGCTCAAGGCCAGAACCACCATCTGAGTTCAGCGTCCTCAGTCCTCGTTGATTTCAGTGGGCTTTCATGAGACTAACCTCTCAAAATCATGGCCCTCAGAACCCGCTGCTCAGGCAAAGACACAAGCCAGGTCAAGAGGAACTATTGGCCTGCCAGGGTAACAAAGGCTTTGGTGGTAGGAATGTATTGAGGCCTAGAAAAGCAATATTATCTTCTTCCAGTGAGCTGTGGTGGTCTGAGTGTTGTACTAGGATCTGGGAGAACCAAGTTCGAATCCTCGCTTTGCTAGGGAAGCTTGATGGGTGGCTTTGGGCGAGTCACGCACAACCAAACACACCTCACAGAGTTGAGAGAATAAAATGGTGGAAAGGAGAATTGTATACGTTACTTTTGGTCTCCACATTGGGGTGAAAGATGGGGTATAAATGAAGTGAATAAATAAATCCCACACACACACACACAGTAACCCAAATGGCTTACTCCAAAAGGCACTAGCCCAGAGGCCGTGGAACTCCAGGTATGATCCTGGCGAGTTTTGACATATGCGTACACCTCTAAAAACTAACTAATGAGTCCAAACTGAGTTTGGAAATAAATTTTCTGGTTTTGGGGGGCAGGGGGAAATCTCTTAGAGTTTGGTTGTTGTGGATTTTCCGGGCTGTATAGCCGTGGTCTTGGCATTGTAGTTCCTGACGTTTCACCAGCAGCTGTGACTGGCATCTTCAGAGGTGTAGCACCAAAAGGTGTTTGGTGCTACATCTCTGAAGATGCCAGCCACAGCTGCTGGCGAAACGTCAGGAACTACAATGCCAAGACCACGGCTGTACAGCCCGGAAAATCCACAACAACCATCGTTCTCCGGCCGTGAAAGCCTTCGACAATACATCTCTCAGAGTATGTTACAATGCCCTCAGATTATTGCCAGAGATATTGTAATTGGGTCAGTCACAGCTCTTCTAGAGCTCTCTCAGCCCCATCCACCTCATAGGGTGTTTTGTTGTGAGGATAATAATAACTGTGACACTGAGAGATCTCTGCCTTTGGTGCTACACCTCTGAAGATGTCAGTCACAGCTGCTGGCGAAACATCAGGAACTACAATGCCAAGACCACAGCTATACAGCCCGGAAAATCCACAACAACCATCGTTCTCCGGCTGTGAAAGCCTTCGACAATACAATAATAACATACTTTGTAAACCACTCTGAGTGAGCGTTAAATTATCCTGAAGGGCAGTATATAAATTGAATGTTGTTGTTATTACTGTTGTTACTTGTTAATGTTTTAATGGAGCGTTTTCCAGTCATGCAGATAATATAAAAAAGAGATTTTGACAGCTCCTATTAGCTTTTCTTAAACTACTGTCCTATAAAATGGTTAAAGGAAAGCCTAGACGTACAGAGTTCATTCATTTGGGTTCCAAGTTGGTTAAAGCATTCCAACAGGTTTCTCACCTGGTTAGCTACCTGAATTTGTTAATTGTATGTATTTTAGCTATTAGTTCATTGATTATATCTGCATATAAGTAAAAGCAACACTGCTGGAAAAAAGTATGTTCTAGTTTCAGGTGACAGTGTGGCATTAGAAGCCTTCTCTTGCATAAAGGAAAAGGGGGGATTGCCTCTTCTAATACGGTACTCATTTCCTTCTTTTTGTAAATCCATGTGTTAAAAACGACCGACAGTTTTAAAATGCTGCACCTTTTCAGGTTTTTAATTAATTAATCTAACTTTACTATTTGGCTTTTAAAGGATTAATTGATTCAATAGCCATATTACCAGAACCTCAGCAAAAGCATCTTTTTGGAGATTCTGAAGGAAATGTGTTTCTTGCCTTGTAAATTTAAGCAACCACCCCTTGTCAAAAGAAAAGACAATTTTAGTGTTTTCTGTCTTCATTCTCTTGCTACGATAAAACCAGAGACTAGCCTCAGCAAATACATGAGCTCCCCAAATTCTAAATGCCACCAGTTAATACACCAGTTAACCAACTTACTAAAGATTTTATGTTGATAAAGACACCAGTTTAAGATGACTGAGCTGCTTGTTAGTTACAAAAAGAGTGGTGCATCCTTGTACTTCTAGCTGCAGGGTTGAAAGCAGGTCAGAACTATGCAAAACTTCCGTTCCCTTTAGGGTAGGATATGAGAGGCACATCAGATAACTGTTTTCCATAACATTTTATGCATACCAGCTGTTGTTGATAATTGCAGGGCAGAACATGTTGATTAAAAACGGGCTGAATGTGCAATTGTAAAGAAAAAAAACGCTTCTGGCAAAATCTCAAAAGCAGCTGTTAGAAATATGGTAGGAAAAGATGGAGCAGGAGGGTTAACAATTCCCTGTTCCAAACACAGGTGCCGATTTAGGAATTTGTTGGCAATGGAGGTGCTTTGATGCTTGTAGAGGTTGCTTTCATCCCATCAAGGGAGTTGGGCAATTTTTGTGTATAAACTTTGTGCACTCAGAGGTTCTCTGCATGAGACACTTTGATGCATTTGTCAAATGTAGGGAGACACAATGTTAGCCGGGAAGTATAGTTTAAAAAGATAGAGCCTGCAGAGATCACTCCTCAGAGGGTTTGTTAATTTCATCTTCGCCTCCCTGAAGGCTCTGTCAGTTTCACCTCTCCAGTCTAAAACTGTGTGGGATTGCAACCAGAGGGCAGTGAGGAATGGAAATGGGCTGGAGCTGCCTTCTAGAGCCAGGCTTGGACCTTGAGAGGTTATAATGGGTTGAAGTTTCCCTTCTGGCATTTCACAGCCCCTTCACACAACTCCAATGCAAGGCCTTTGCCTTCCGCCAGCTCTTTTTAAACTACCCTTCCCGGATACCATTGCATCTCCTGACACGTGTTCTTCACATGTCAGATGTCTCATATAGACAAAAAGTCTGGATCGGAGCATTTACAGTATGCCTCGCAGATGCCAGTAGGACTTACTTGGAAGTAAGCTTCTTAGAAGCAGGTATGACATGATCAAGCAGTGTCTGATGCCGGAATGTGCTGCTTAGACTAGAAATCAAAGGTGTGGCTACTTTCCTATATAAAAATGGCCTTTCATACAGAAAAACTAGTATATGGGATGCGTATGTTTTAATAATGGCCACCTTTATCCCGAGCATGTTAGTTTTGTTTACAGGACATTATTCACTGCTATGGGGGTTAGACAAATTAAGGGAAGATAAATCAAGCAGCTGCGTTTAGACATGAGAGGTAGTTGGAACCTCTGCATATTGAGGCAGTGTACCTTGGAATGTCAGCTGGCCTCTGGGCTTATCGGCTTGGAGGCAAGCTGTTAGTTGAGCTGGGTAGCAAGTGTCCAGCGGTGCGCTGATGCACAGTGCAAGTGGAACGCTATGAATGAATGTTACTATGTATAGATCTTGGCGGTACCCTTTTGATCCCTTTGTGTCACCGCTGAGCTGGTAACTGCAATACCGTCATTGGCCACCCACTCGGGTGGCACTGAAGTGCAGGAAAGAGCAGGCCTCCTGATCCCGGCTTCAACAGCTTATAGTAAGATACCTGGGACCCCAATTAGCAATGCCTTGTTCTTGGCCAGTGCCGGGAATAGAGGAGGCCTGCATATTAACACCCTGCTAATAATGCCCAGAGGCATCTAAACGGCTGCTTTTAGGAATAATGCAGGACTAGGAAGACCTTAGGTGCCCATCTTGCATGCCGCAAACCTCTTTACCCTTAGCAGAGAGTCTCCATTTACAGACTTGAGGTCTGCCCCATACGTGTTGCCCGTATCTTGTTCTTGTTAAAGACCTGGGAGCCCAGAACGTCTGTTCAGAATGAAGACAGCAAAAGGCAACGATTAATCTCAACCACGTCAAAAAATTTGCTCTCCTGGGCCAGCCGTAGACCGTGCCATACGGTTTTCATTGATGCAGTGAAAACCCAGAAACATCTGTGGAACAGGGAAGGGCTTATTTGCTGAGCTCAGCTGGAGGGAAGCCTGCGGTTAAGTTTGGTTTGCCTCCTTGCAGGTCTTTTGGAAAAAGAAAAAAAACGACCGATGGCCATTAGAATGTAAACTGGGGAGGTGGGAGGTGAGCAGCCAGGAGAGGATGGTACAGAAAGCCAAGCCTTTATCTGAGAGAGAGAAGGCTCCAAAAGCTACTGCAGGCCTCAAATGCTTTTTTTGGATTTGCTGAACGGGTGGAATTAGGGTTGCCAGCCTCCCAGAATTACAACTGATCTCCAGGCTACAAAGATCAGTTCCCCTGGAGAAGATGGCTGCTTTGGAGGGTGGACAATATGGCATTACGCCCTGCTGTAGTCCCTCCCTTCCCCAGACCCTGCCCTCTGTAGGCTGTACCCGCCCAAATCTCCAGGATTTCTCAACCTGGACCTAGCAATCCTAGGTGGAATCCACTAGAACTGGGTCTTGTGAATAAATGCAACGTAACCTGAGCAGATGTTCGCCCAGGCCAGATTCTGTTTCTGGAGGAACGGGGCAGCCACATGCTTCTGAAATGCTCATAGGAATGAAAGCAACCCCTCCCCCCATTGTTTGTGCACAGCAAAAAGGTACACTGCCTCTGAACAAGGAGGTTCGATTTAGCTGTCTTGTACTGAGGGTTTATCCCTTGAGAGTCGCCAAGGAGTTATGCGTGCAGGGTCTACCCCATCCAGTGACTCCCCCCACCCCCGATCCACGAGATGAAGGACACGAAAGACCAGATCAGTATTGAAATGTTTTGCATGTAAATAAGTTTGTGTTTTATTTATGTGTATTAATGTGGGGTTTGAATTACATGATTACTGTGTTAGAAGTGCTGAAGGGAGAAGGAAGGGGATTGGATGAGGAAATGAAATGAGATGGGATTGAACAAGCAGCTGTTTCCCGGGGGGTGGAGTGAACTGCAGTTTACGGTCAGAGTACTGAGGGAAAATATTCATTCTGTTTAAGTCAGGCAAACTGTGTGGAAGCCTGAAAGGATCTAATTCTGTCTTAGGGGTTTTCAGCACACTTTCCCCCCATTGATTCTGTCCTATGCTGCTTTGATTTATCCCCTGATTTTTGCCTTTAGTTAGATAAAAAGGCCTGGGTAAAGTAGAGAATGCATGAAGCTCTGTGTGAGTGGGAAAAGAATGTATTGGTTGTGACCAGATCGCTCCTGAGGTAAAAGTTTAAGGTGACTTGAGTGGGAATAAAGGCCGAAGACAAGGTTAAACAACAAACAAAATTTCCACAAATATGTTTCAAAAGCAAACTTAGATCAACCTCATTGCTTTCACTCCCACCCCCAAGGTGGGAGGCCAGAGGTCTGGCAGTCACCTTTGTGGAGGTCTTTGCACATGCCCAATGCGCATGCGTGCCTCAGGGCTGATGCAGTGATGTCACTTTCGGAAGTGACATCACTGTGCAGGCCACATGAATGCTCCTGCACTCTACACGGGGCCGATTCGGCTCATTTAGGGCCCAAATCAGCCCTAAACGAAGCTCAGGAATGCTCCCATGGCTGGCGCAACGTCACTTCTGGAAGCACATGCACAGCAGGCAACCTCTGGGGGGCTTGCTACCTCCCACTGATATCTGTGAGGTTCAAATCCCTGGGAATTTGCCTGCCCTGGTGGGCACCTGGGAACCCTAGCATTCCCCCACCTTTCCCCCAGCCGGCCAGGTAAGTGGGGTTGGAGGGTGGGAGTGGGGAATTCCCCACCCCCAGCGGGGAACTGGCAACCCTATTTCACTAGTTGTGTGAATTTTGTTTGAAGCGTTCTTCAAGCATTCAGACCTCGTGTTGGCTGGGTTCACACGTGTTTAATTCTGGAAATGGAATGTGTGTATAAGGTGCACACACCCTACGTTAATCCCAACTGCTGCTTCCAGCCTTTGTTCTGTCTTGATTCTGCTTCAAAAACCCACCCTAGGATCTACAGTAAACATTCTGTGATCTTGCAAACTCTTAAACTCTCGATTCCCCCCTTTGTCTGCTTGTAGATCCCTTACCTTCTTCTGAATGCCTCCGCACCAGAAATGAGGCCTCGGATGTATCCTGTGTTTTTTGGTGAAAGCATTGAGGTCAACCCTGAACCGGCACAAGAAATAAGGTAACATAACAAATTTTCTTTAGCATTTCCTGTATGGTGTTTTCACCCCTGCAAAAGACATATCAGTGTCTACGACTGGGCTGAAGGGTGTTTTAGCTGCAGTTAGGGAGGAGGGCAGCTGAAATTTTTTAAAGAGACAAATAGGAGAGAGCGGAGGAGGAGGATGAAGAGGTTGCCGCGTAGATCTCACATTGAATTCGTCTCAGATTTGAGGCAGAGAATTACTGCCCGCTGGAGAATCGTCAGGTCTCAAGAGTTAATGGTCTTAGCCCAGCTCACAACGGTTGTGGTCTTTGCCCTGAAAATTTACGGACTTGCTGTGGAATCTTGCACCCAGAACAGTTGTAGTTCATCGGGCGGATCCTTGAAACTTTTTTGGGCCAGGAGCGCAAGCATGGTGGTGATTTATCTCTGTAAGGTGCATGAGATCTCTTGAAGACCGTGGCTGAAACAATGAAAATGCTCAACGTTATTAATGACACCTGCTTCCCTGCATGTTTATCGAAGAGACCAAATGAACTGCTCGCAAGAGCGACTACACAAGATTGTAACATTAGGTGTGATCGGCGGCTGTGTGGCATAGCAGGTTGCATGTTGATTCAGACGGGAGAGCCGAGTTCAGATTTCTGTTTAGCCACAAAACTTTCTGGGCGATCTTGGTCTAAACGTGCCCTTCAGCCTAAACTTGTCTCTCAAGGATAATCTCCATACACACCTTGTTGAGATACTTGGAAGAAAGATGGGGTAAAAATTGATGAAACAGGAGCTTTCTGTGATGGGATATCTGCTGGGCTTAGGCATTCAAACTATGCTAAGCCACTGCTCCTCCAAGGCTGTTGACTACAATCTACTCCCTCACCCCTGCCTTGTAGCAACGCATGAAGAACCCCACCACAGTTGCTTTGATCCACCCTAATGGAATGCAGGAAGTTGTACTTGCTTCTTGTCTACTCAGTTCACACCCCATTGGTTTGATTCCCCCTGTGTTAAGGGACACACCCCTCTCCTTCCGCCTTTTGGGGTGCTTGTGATCCTGGAAGGGCCTGCAGTTAGGTATGTCTGCTGTCTCTTTTCCTTGGAGCTGGCCAGACCTAGCACTTCACTTGAACTAGACAATAGTTGTATCATCAGACTCTTATCCTGTATCAGGAGAAGCTATCCGGTGAATCAGCGGTAACAGGACTCATTTGACATTGGCCGTTTTCACACGTCTTCTCCTCCCGCAAAATAGTGCAAAACTTACGGAACGACGCTATTATGTATTGGGTTGAACTAGGGCTTGGCCAGGCCTCCAATGTATTCTGATTCACCTTCCCCAGCCTTTGGGAACAGGGGAGGGGTGTTGCGTATTGGGCTGAGCGAGGCCAAACAAGGCCTCTCAGGTAATTACTGTATTGAATGTTATGCACTGTTAGCTTCAGGTTATGTCAGGGTTCCTAACGCACTTCATTCTCATTGGTTACGTTGCCTGCACTTAATCCTCATTGGGTACATTCATATGCATCCTCATTGGTTACTTTCCGGGGGCAGCAGCCAATCAGTCCTCTCAAATAAAGACCAATCAGTGGCCTGCCTGCACACTACATTGTATATAGTTTATGCAAATGATGGCATTCTAACATACACGTTCTTATGGGTTGCTGGCTATCATTGGGGCGGGGTTTCTGTGTATATAATGAGGGTTTCTGTTCAGCTTGTCAATACACAACAGACGTGCCTTCATGGCGCGATTTTCCAATGAGACTTTGCTTCATGGTGCGATGACGTCAGAAAATGCATCACGAAGTGAAGTCATGCTGGAAAATGGTTCCGTGAGTTTTGCGCTATTTTACGGGAGGGGAAGACGTGTGGAAACAGCCACCAAATCTTGCCTAGAGGTAAAATTTAAAGATGAATTTGAAGGCTTTCTGCTTGAGAAAAATAAAATAAAGGGAATTTCAAGGGAGGCCAAAAGAGTTTTGATAAAAATCGTAAAATAGCTCTCTCGGGTTTTGCCCTGGAATGGAATACTGTGTTATCCAAGGGAGCATGATGTGCCACTGCACACTGCAGGTGCCATTACTGCTATTCCACCTGTTACCTCCCAGTGCAATGTAAACAGGACTCATCTTTGAAAGGTAGCCTGAGAAATCTCAAAGAAGCCAGCCATGACCAGCAAGGATGTTTTTCCAACGGCTTTTGAAGGCCTCTCTTCTTTGCACCCAACAGCCTGCTGGCCTACAAGCCCAGTGATGTAAAACTCATTAAAGCAGATCGTGTTACGTGTGCCGTTCTGTGGGCCAAGCCTCCTCCGGGGTGTTGGCAAATGCTGCGCGCCACACCCAGCGTTTAATCTTTTCATACACAGGGCTGCAAATTCCTCAGCTGCTGCTGGTTGCGCCTCAAAGATCTGGAAGCAGCAAACCATGCAAAGCCCCTACGGCAACCTGGCGGTGAGGCATGCTGGATCCTCCAGCTCCTTTGAAGGCAAGGCTGCCTTTCACGGTCTGTAAAGGCTGCTGGTTCAAATTGGGCGTGCAATAAAAAATATGCATAAAAGATGCATCTAGATGGTGATTTGTGGAATCCCTGCCGGGTTAAGATAACTTTTTAGAATGCTAGGGAGGGAGAGATACAAGCAGGGCTTTTTTTCAGGGGGAACACGGGGGAACGGAGTTCCGGAACCTCTTGAAAATGGTCACATGGCTGGTGGCCCCGCCCCCTGATCTCCAGCCAGAGGGGAGTTGAGATTGCCCTCCGTGCCGCTCAGCAGCACGGAGGGCAATCTAAACTCCCCCCTGTCTGGAGACCAGGGGGCGGGGCCACCAGTCATGTGACCATTTTCTCCGAGGGCAACCCACTGAGTTCCACCACCTCTTTCCCCAGAAAAAAAGCCCTGGATACAAGGGTCCAATTATACGATACAAAATCCTTATGATTATGGGAGAACAACACAGGGACTTTGTATCACATGTATGATGGGAGTTTTGTGTATCCTGGACACACACTGGCTCTTTTTTTTCCAGTTTGCAACCACAACATGCAGGGAGAAGTGGCTGTAGTGTCTGAGACTCTGGGGAACACCTGTAGGAAGCGTTACTGGTCCCCCCCACCCTCCACACCCCGCCACTACTTACCTGGCTGGCGGGGGGGGGGGAAAGGCGGGGGAACCCGCCTCTTGGGACGCACTCCCAAGCACTCCCCTGCTCTGTAGTGGGCTGATTTGGGCCCCAAATAGGCCAAATCAGGCCTGTTTGGAGCCTAAATTTGAGGGACTCTCTCTCCCTGTATATTCCCTGAAGGACCATCCGATCAGGAGAAAAACAATTGTTATCGGTCCCTGGCCCCAAGGAGGCCTGCCTCACCTCGACTAGAGCCAGGGCTTTCTCGGTCCTGGCTCCTACCTGGTGGAACGTTCTGTCTACTGAGACCAGGGCCTGGCAGGATTTACTATCTTTCCGCCGGGCCTGTAAGACAGAGTTGTTCCGTCAGGCTCATGGCTGAGGTCGGGCCTCCGCTGGCCGGAGGATGTAACATCTACCCCCCCTCCTTGTGAAAGCTGCCCACCCCTGTTTGTTTTTCAGCTGCTGTTACTGTGCTGCTATATCTAGTTGTACTGCTGTATTGTTCGTTAATGGTTGTACTGCTGCTGCCAGGCAAAGAGTGCTGCTATTTTTATATGATGTTTTAATGTTTTAATATGGAATGTTTTTAAATGATTTTAAGTTTGTTATCCGCCCTGAGCCTGCTTGCGGGGAGGGCGGAATACAAATACGATATAAGTCAGTCAGTCAGTCAGTCGATTGATTGATTGATTGATTGATTGATTGATTGATTGATTGATTGATTGATTGATTGACCCACTGTGAGGCACAGAAGCTCTCCAGAGTCCTCCCGGCAGCACTCTCGCACTCCATATTGGACCTGTTTGAGGCCAAAATCGGCCTGCTGCTGAGCACGGGAGTACTCCCAGGGGCGGAGTGATGCCTTGCATGGTGACGTCACTTCCCAGAAGTGATGTCATCGTGCAGCTCAGGAGCAGTATGAAGACATCAACAAAGGTGAGTGCCAGGTCTCCCACCTCCCGCTCAGAGGGTGAAGGGACTTGGCCGTCCTACCTGTAGGTCAGGGAAGAAAAGATAGACTTTTTTTTTTTAAAATAAACTTTTTATTAACTTTAAAAAAACAACATACAATGCGTAAACAGGAAAACAAATTACACAATATTAAAGTCAACTATAATACAAGAAAAAACAGATAGCTTATAATATACTACCAGTTTTCAAATATAATATTAACAAAGGAAAAAGAAAATTTGCTTAGAGAATTGCAATATACCTAAGCAGAGAGGGAGGTTCTTTACAGTTTGTATGAAACCCAACATATTGCTCAGAAACACCATGAGACAAACAATAAGTGCTTTGGAGGGTGTATAAAAAGATAGACCTTGATAGCCCAGCGATCTGCCTAAGTATAAGGCAGCTTCGTATGTTCATTTATGTTTTTGATTAGATGTCATTCTTGCATTACCTGCCATGAAGTTGGGGTGGGTTAGGATTAAATTATAACAGCAAACCCCAAAAAGCATGTGCTTGTGTGACTTTGTGCCGCTTGTGTGTGTGTGTGTAGGTGCAACTCCGAGGTAAAATACGGCTCTGAGCGACATTACAAGGACGACGTGTTCTATTGCCCGATCCCCACCGTCACCACCTACAGCGAGACGGTCATCGCTGCCCCCAATTGCACGTGGCGGAACTACAAGTCTCAACTCATCTTCGAGCCGCGCCAGAAGCCCCTCCGGTTCCAGAGCACAACCATCATCTTCCCCAAACATGCCAAGAACATTTACCGGACCACTCTCAACTATAGCCTGGGATGTGCCAAACGATGGTTTGCCTCGAGTGTGCAGCTTGAGCTCTGTGAGGAGAACAGCCCCTGCATCGTCTACACTGGAAACCTTTAATACAGTATTCTGCCTGCCGGGGGTGGGGGGGGGAGCCCTTAACCAAAGCATAAGGTTTAGGCCTGCATTGGAGGTACAGCCTTTCTGGACTGCCAGCCATGGCTGAGGGCCTCTGTTCACCACCTCCAGGGCCTTTAACTTTCACACGCAGCCTTGGAGGCACACGGTTCAAATGTTTTTCCCCCCTGCTCTGAGAAGAAGCCAAGGGAGCGAATTGTCTTCATATGTAAAGTGGCTAAGGTTTTGATTTTTCCTACCTTGAATCCAATCTGTTCAATTCACACTTAAATGCAACCTAAAGCCCTTCAGTTATTCAGTTGCCTTTTTTTAAAAAAAAGTGCCGTTTTTTTATAAGCTTCTGAGGGCCCTCTCTGTAGTGTGTAGAATTCTGCCAAGCATTTCTTCAGAGATGATGGTGACGTCAAAGAAGAAGATTTAGCTGACGGAGACGTCAAAGCGATGATGTTTTGCCGTACGGAACTTTGGTTTCATCCTGAGAGCGTATCTGGTTAGATGGCTGCGGTCATGGTTAACGTAAACAGATGGCCACGAAGAGGATAAAGGAAAGGCAAATGGAGATTTTTGTACAGTAGTTGAGGTGCTTGTGAACCAGAAACCAGCTGCTTCTGTTGCCTTAGCAAGTAACTGTGTATATAGAAGAAGCCAAGAAGAGCATTCTTTTCTGAGGTAGCTGTAACACATAGACAATGTCTGAAAGCGAAGTGTAAGGCTGTGTAGGGTAAGAGTTTTCATGTGAACTCATTCCTGCAGGAGGCTGTGTTTTTGACAATCGTTTGCTCTAAATAATTGTAAGATGACAGCTTTTAATGAGACAGTGTATTGGACCAAAGGATCTTTTAAAATGCTTTGTGGTAATGCCACGTTTCCCTAAATATGGAGCTACATTCTGTGGGAGCATGAGGATGTGGGGGAATTGCATTTGCTTGGACTGGCAATGTTGCAAACTTAGCCTGAGGTAGATGAATAGGAGAGGAAGAAACTGCGTGAAGATGCAGGACAAAGGGGAAGGGACTGGATTTGAACGTTGTGGCTTAATTGTGCATAGTGTACAATTAGAAGAAGTCATGCATGCGGTACACAGCAATGATGTAGTAGTTGCCATTATACTGCCTAGAAAGATTATGTTTTTAAATAGGAAATGATCACCAGTTAAGCCAGTTGCATATCCAATGTACAACAATGATTTGATCTCCAATATACGAAAAAGAGAGATTGTGCTTCTGAACATAGAACAATATGCATTTAAGCTGATTGTGTACATAATACACAACTAGAGATGGGCATGAACCTAAATACAAACCTAAGTTTGGCACAAACCGGGCCGGTTCAGGGTTCACGAACCGGTAATTCGTCAGAGCCCATTTCTGATGAACTGCCAGGAACTTTAGGCCGGTTCGTTTGGTTCATTTTTCGGTTCGTCACTGCAGACAGCCTGGCGCTGATCAGTCAGTTTCCTAGCCATCGGGGGATGGGTTTTCTGCAGACCTTCTGCTGACCTGGAAGTGACCTTCTGCTGACCCGGAAGTGCCATTTTTCACAAACCAAGTGAACTGGTTCACAAACCGGGGCAGGTTTGTGAAAGTTTGTGGTTTGTGAAACGTGGCAAACCACGAACCGCATGGTTCATTTCCCCCCCAATTTGTGCCCATCTCTATTCACAGAAGCAGACATTGGGAGAACTGACCGTTGCAGGAATTGCATATCTGCAAAAATGTTTGAAACTCTACTGATGCCAATTCATAGTAATGAAGTAATATCCTTGAAAATAAATGGGAATTTTTCACATGTCCCTAGACGCATGTAGATTCCAACTGGTTTGGCAAAATCCATGCCACAACATGACAGGAGAATTCAGTTCTTCATGTGTAGCTTGGAGGGGATCCATGGTAAAGCTTGTCTGTTGTAAATTTAGAAAAATATATGATTTGTTAAATATAGAATGGAAACCGAGTATGAAAAGCTCTGTGTGGCAAAGGGAACATCCCCTGAACGCCTGTCTTCACAATCTGGACCACTCTGGCTGGGCTACTTTTTCGGGCCTTTAAGACTAGTTCACAAGTTACAGTGAATGCAAGTATATCCTGCATGTACGTGTATAAATCTGTTGGTAAGACAGACCCAATGCATCTTCACTTTACAAACGAAACCAGGGACCAGTACCTGGATAAATGTGCAGCTTAAGTTCCACTCTCTGCTCTACATCCCTTGAATGTAACACAAGAATTGCTCAATGCACATATAATGAACAATCAAGTGTACAGTGTACAACAGATCGTACGTGCGTTGAATCACAGTAACTTGTGAACAGGGCTTAAGAAAACCAAGTGAGGCCTAACTTCTGCACGCTAAGTCGGATGCCATGAAATTCTTTTATTTAAAAGCCTTGTTGCGTGGCGGAATACAACTCCGGTTTTTTTAAAAAAAACAGTGGAAGGCATCGTCTTGACCAGGTTTTAAATTCATTGGAAAGATGTCTTTGGTTTAATTTCCGTGTCAGAGGGACATAATACGTTCACACATCTTATTTAAGGCTAGAGAACTGACACTATTGAATAAATGCAGGCAGTCATTTAGCAAGTGCTAACTTTGCTATAAAGGTGGAACGCAGAAAACAGTTTTATCGGTAGCAACTATAAAACTGCATGAACTACTTGCTAATCTGAGGCATAGTTCACACAAACAACTGAAGAGGAGGTGGTAAAGCTGTTCTTGGATCATTCTATCCAGTCTGCAGGTTGAAATCAAAGGCTTATATGGGGGAGGAAATCTCTGCATGGCGAAAGACAGCGTATCAGGGAGAATGTTATTCAGAAGTATTCAGAAGTAATACTGAATCAGGGCCGGCGCCACCATTGAGGCGGTGAGGCGGGTGCTGCAGGCACTGAGGCACCGAAGGGTGCTGGAGGAGGTGCCGGGGGCGGAGGCACGCACCACGGAGCTGGCGTGCCTGTCCTGCAGCTGCTGCAGCCAGCCAACCCCGCGCCGCTGCCACCACCACCACCAACACACGCCCCCGGCCAGGTGCAGCAGCTGTGAGCCAGGCACGGCAGGCGTCTGGGGCAGCGTGCAGAACCTCCCCAGCCACCCGCCGCGCCTGACTGGGAGCGCAGGCAGCCTCCGCGCGCCATCCCAGCCACCCGCCAGCCAATGGGACTGGCTTGCTGCATGACGACGGCATCACGCAGTGACGTCATCATGCAGTACGGGGGGTGCGCTTGTACATAGGGGCAGCTGTGGGCACCAGAAACCCTGGCGCCGCCCCTGTACTAAATGCACATAGAGGTGGGATGAGCAGGCACAATCTAGTGCTCCTCCAGTGCTCCAGGTATCACTTGTGAACCATCTGTCTCACAGTGGTTAAGTGGTTTGACTACGAATCAGCACTCTCCTGGTTCGAATCCCACTACTGCCATGAGCTCAGTAGGTGGCCTTGGGTCAGCCACTCCTCTCAGCCCCAGCTCCCCAGATGTATTGTGGGGATAAACACTAACTTGTTCACCGCTCTGGATGCGGCATGAATATGTCTAGAAGAGCGGTATATAAGCGCAGTTATTATTATTAAATAACAATTTAGTAAGGCACGTGTCAATATAACCTTTGGTGATTTCTTCGGGCAGAGAGTTTGCGTTCGTTTTTTTAAAATATCCAGGCCTTTTCAGACCTGCCTTCAGACATACATCTCGTCTTTTTGGCATGAACCAGACTCCGCATGTAGGAGTTTAACAGCTCTTTTGCACCTCATGAGAAATCTGGGGAAGCTGGGGGAGTGATAACATCCGCCTCACCACAAGATGATCGCTTGCCATGGTAAACTGACCACGTGGCAAATGTTCGTCTGAGTTCCCCTCATGTAACATCTTGCTAAGTGATAAAATAGAATTTTACCTCACGTGTATCACTATACCTCACATAAGAAATCTGTGTGTGTGTGTGTGTGTGTGTGTGTGTGTGTGTGAGAGAGAGAGAGAGAGAGAGAGAGAGAGGTGTGTGCGAGGAGGACATGGAAGTGATAAATTTCTACTCTGTATAGGAAAATACAGAGAACTGTCTTACTACACAGCATATGGCTGCTCACAAGATAATCTGGAGTGTGCCTGTTTGCTAAGACTTGTGAGCAGAGGCCACATGTATAGAAGTATAGACAGGTTAGTATTGTCTGTGCGATTGGGAATCCCTGCTAATGCAGGATTCTGATTGTGTCTAAGCGCAAGTCACAAATTTTATTGAATGCCTGTAAATTCAAGGCTACTGGGTGCAATTTCCCCCCGTCTACACATGTTCACTGTCCCTCAGTGTAAATATGAACAGTCCTATGGAAAGCTGATCATTTGGTAAGTGGTCATGCTGTGTTCATGTAACATCCTGGGAAGTGGTGTGGAGAAATTTACCTCACAGCAAAAATTTGAGGAGGAGTAGGTGGTGGTTCGATCAGCCTTCCATCCTTCCGAGGTCGGTAAAATGAGTACGCAGTTTCCTGGAGGGTAAAGTGTAGATGACTGGGGAAGACAATGGTAAACCACCCCATAACAAAAAGTCTTCCAAGAAAATGTCATGATGCGACATCCCCCCATGGGTCAGTAATGACTCGGTGCTTGCACCTTTACCTTTAGGTGGTGGTGGAGAGTGCCCTCAAGTCACATCTGACTTATGGCATCTCTTGGTGGGGTTTTCATGGTAAGAGACTACCAGAGGTGGTTTGCCATTGCTTGCCTCTGCATAGCAACCCGGGTCTTTATTGGGGGTCTCCCATCCAATTACTAACCAAGACCGACCCTGCTTAGCTTCTGAAATTTGATGTCAGGCTCACCTGGGCTATCTAAGTCAGGGCGAAGAAGTGCAGAACATTGAAATTTTCCAGACTGCTTGGAATGACAATATGGAATGAGTGCTTCCCCTCCCACAATAACACATGAACCTGTTTTCAACAAAAGCTGTATTTCTGGTGACGTTAGCGAGAGTAAAATTCCTGATATTCCCCCAAAGCATCATATTCAGAAGAATTCTAAATAAGAACCAAGCATTGTATAGGGCAAGAGGCCTGAGCCTATGGTGTGTTTAGTATTACTAATAATGATTAACCCTTATTCAGAGCATATTGTGTACATTTTAGGGAACTAGTCCCATTTTACAGTTTTCCTTTCTTTTCAATGGGATGTTGTTTTTTAAGTGACAGATTGTTATATATTTATTTTTTCTTGGAGATTGTAAGCCGTTGAAGATGAATGAAAGAAATGTAGCTTTTTAAACTAAGCATATATAAATCTTGCATCTTGCTGTCCTTTCTGTCATGCTGTGCCTTATCTATGTGATTGAAATCCTTTAATTCTAACACTTTGCCTTGTACAGTTTTGGAAAGTGTAAACTTTTACTAAAACGGGCTGCAGCCCACGGAAGTGACATGCGTGGGTCTGCAGGTGAACAGATGAACGATTTATAAAGAGTCCGACACTGGGTTCCTCTATCTCAGTATTGTGTATTTTGGCTGGTTGTGGTTCTCCAAGGATTCAGGCGTAGAGATAACTTTCCCAGTTGTGCCACCAAAGAGCTTTTTATCTGGAAATGCTAGGAATTGGATCTGGAGTCTTCTTCATGTGAAGCATGTTCTCCACCACTGATCTCTGCCTCCTTCCCACATTTCCTCCAGAACAGCTGCCATTGCTGAAGAGGCCAGCCACCCAACTTGAGTAAACAGCGTCTTTAAATCAGTGATTGCCAAAACTCTTCGCGATTGCCAGAACTGACTATTGCCAAAATTCTCTTTTGTTCTCACCCGTTCCAGAGATGAATTTTGTATAGAAAGGGTGTAGAGTTTGAAACAAAACAATTCACTTAATTAGTGGCATTATGCCAGTGCAAAATCAGTGTCTTTGCCCCGATCCCAATTTAAAACAAAGACAAAAAGCTGTGACTAATATCTCTCTGCATCGTGGCGCTAATGAGGACAGTAACTGGGTGGCATTTAGATGTAATAAAAGGTGTGTGGAAGTAGCAAAGATAGCGATAGGAAGAAAAAAATTAATGTTACGACTAAAAGAATTAGCAATTAAATGCAAGTACAGGAAAAATGCAAAGAGTAATGGCACTGGAGAGTATAGAATTAATTTTCTTGAGAATCCTGGCTTTCATGACATGAGAAAAAATAGCAAGGTTCTTGTCACAGAGCCACATGTATAGTGCAATCCTAAACAGAGTTACTCCAGTCTAAGCCCATCAATAGGCTTAGACTGGGGTAACTGTTTAGGACTGCACTATAAATTATACAGGGCCTTAGATAACTTGGAGGATTTTTATTGCCTCGATTAACGTATGTGCAAGACCTTTTAGGATTGCCACGGTAGCAGCAAAAAAGATCAGTTCCCGCACATGCAACCTCAGAATCCCTTCTCTACCCTCCATTTCTCATAATGTAACTAGTTTCCTACAGATATTCTGTAGCCCACACCCTTTCCCCAAGCAGTTTCAAATCTAAATCCACATAATGTCCTTAAATATTGGATCTGAAGAACCACAACACTTAGATGGGTTGTATTGTATCCCATAGTCTATTTTTTCCTGATGGTGCAATTTCCCAGTGTGACACTTCCCCAACACTTGCCACAGAACAAATTCAGACTATGTTTTGTTGCATCTTCATATTATTTTCCTACAAGTCACCTTTTTGTTTTTTGCAAAGCTCTTGGTACAGCCCCTTCCTCCTCATCCATAAGCCTACAGAAATATAACTGGAACGGACTCTCATTCTTCCCCTGTTCAGACTCGGCACTTTTCTTCCTGCCTTCTCATCTCTCCCCTGTGTTGTATTTGAGGTTGTAAGTATCTCATGGCAGATACTTGTCTTCTTATACTCTGTAAAGCACCAGGAGAGAATCCACATTACCTCCGCGCGTCCCGGTGTTGCGCTAAATGTCCGCGAAACACCCGGAAGTATAGCGTCTTTCAAACGCGATTTCAGAAATCGCGCTTGAAAGACGCTATACTTCCGGGTGTTTCGCGGACATTTAGCGCAACACCGGGACGTGCGGAGGTAATGTGGATTCGGCCCAGGTGAATAAATAAACAATTCCTATTTAAATGAAAGGACATTTCTCTTCTGAATTGGATCAGGGCCCGATTTAAATTTGGAGCTGGGTGTTGGCAGGAAAAAAAAACATGCGGTGTTGCACATGGTCACCTTCCAACCCTCAGCCACTAATCGTGCAGCATCTGTGCGCTAGAGTAGCGCCTTCTTGGGCCTCTGATCTCAGTGTGCTGATACTATATGGATTTATTTAATCCAATTTAAATGAGAGAGCGGTGTAGTACTACATAGAGATGGGAAAGCTCTTACATATGTGCGAGTCACATTTAATATTAAGAACTCAGAGGGAGGCCTTGGGTGGATTTGTTAGTTTTGGACATTTTCATGTTCACAAAAACTACTTGATCTGCTCAGCGCTGAGGTAAAATCTCAGTGTGTGAAGAAGGCAGTGGAAGCGGATTTGATTATCAGAGGGGGAAAACCTAAAAGAGCTCGTGAGACTTTAGACATAGGATAATGTGAGGGGGGGGTGGTGGTTTGGAAATTATTTTTATAGCTGTGTTCTTTCCAAGTGCTTACAAAAAACGTTTCTGCTCTTTTATGTGATAAGGTATTCCTCAGTGGCTTTTTATTTTTATATATATTTCCTTGACTAATAGAAAATAATTTAAGGATTTTAAAAATGGCTAAAAATCTATATATCTTAATAAAAACGCTTTAATGCTTTCATGCTTGTGTGTTGTGGCTTACTGAGCACAAACTGGTGGCCTATGTTGTTGATTGCAATCTCTTGGTGGTTTGCTTGCCCAGCGGCTTCTGTATCTGTACCTGGTGCTCAGACATATAAAAGTGGAGCTGTTTCTGTGGTAGGGTTGCAATTATTGGGAAACTTTATCAGATAATGTTCCTAAGTCTACTCCATGTTTTAGCATTGTACCCGAATCTCTAGTGGTGCCAGCCGAGGTTTCTACAGGATGGATTCTGACAAGATGTTATGAAGAAGTCTGGCCCGTCTCTTTGTTTCAAACCGTTCTGGAGAAAAATTACATTCCAAGAAGACTCAGCATATTCTGGAGTGACAGAATCTTTACAATATGTTACCGGCAAGTTTCCTACATCTCCAGCACCTGTACCTTAAACAAGAATGTGAGAGAAAGAAGTCATGATAAGAAACACAATTGCAAAGAGTCAAAATAGTGCAATCCGTTATGTTTTATTTAAGCACTCTCATTAGTGCCAAAGGCATCAGTGAGTTGGTTATTTGAGAAGGAATAATCTTTTTTTATGAAGTCAACATGTTGGCATCTCCGAACACCAGGGCTTTTTTTCAGCTGGAACGCGGTGGAACGGAGTTCCAGCACGGAGGGCAAGCTAAACTCCCCTCTGTCTGGAGATCAGGGGGCAGAGCCACTGAACATGTAACCGTTTTCACCAAGGGCGATTTAAACTTTAAAAAAGTCTCCCCTTGTTCTAGCGGAGCCAAAGTGACGTCATTGTGCGGTCCTGAGTTCCACCACCTCTTTTCCCAGAAAAAAAGCCCTGCTGAACATTATAAAGGCTCCCCACCCTTATCCTTTTAAAGCTCACAGGCTATTTTAGGGTGCACAGATTAAAATTTATGAGAAGGGAAGGATTAATATGCCTTAACTATTTACAACTTAAAATGCTGAAATATAACACAGCATCTCCTCCTTGATAAAACCTCTTATACAGCACTGAAAATGAGTATTTATTTATTTACTTCATCGATACCCTACTTTTCTCCCCCATGGGGATTCAAAGCAGTTTAAATCCTTCTTTTCTCTGCCATTATATATAATTACGCAGGAGTTGGGGGAGAGGTGTGTTTCCATCCGATTTGTACCCTTTTTATTGAGGGGGGGGGAGGGCTTTTAATGTCATGCTACTGCTGGGTCAAACTAAATCGCACCTCTTGTGAACAAGAACACAGAAAAAGCCCTTCTTCTGATGGAAGTATGTGCCCAAGAGAAAGGTTGGCATTCACATGCATTTAGGGTTCGCCCCCTTGTATTCCCTTTTCATTTGTGTTCACTGTTTGCTGTCCATTTATTGTCCATTCACAGACTGACTGAGTTAGGTCTTCTAAAAAGAAACAGGGTGGGGGGAATCCTGGAGAAAAAAAACAGAGAAGACAATTGGCTCCTTCTGAAATCCTATCAGACTCATTATAACTGTTATACTGGTGGTAATTTACTACTGCAGCCTTTGGTTATGGACCAAAAAGGAGTATTTTGTTGAAGCAGTGTTTGCTAGTGGTATGTGCTTCCTGTAGGGATGCCCGTCCCCAAGTGGTGGTGGGAGATCTGGAATTACAACAGATCTTTAGGCTATCTTGAGAGGAAATGGCTGCTTTGGACAGTGGACTTTATAGCATTATTGTCAGATACGCCTCCAGCATATCTGCCATGTGTTGTGGATTCCTTGCTGTAGTGTGTAGTGCAGGGCCGGATCTACTGTTGCTGGCACCCAGGGCAACTGAAGACTGGCCACTGTGACGTCATCACGCAGGGTGACACGTGCTGCCCCGTGGCAAGCCAGCTGTCCCGGTGCGCCATGGAGCTGGTGGCGGCAGCGCGAGTGGCTGGGAGGCCGCCCACACCATTTGCCTCCCCCGCAGGACAGGGGGAGGCTGGCTTGCCATGCACCCCCCATCCTGCGGGGCAGGTGAATGGCACGGGCGGCCTCCCAGCCACCTGCTCTGCCTTTCGCCTGCCCCACAGGACGGGGGGCACACGGCAAGCCGGGTGGTGCCTGGGGTAGACTACCTCTTTGGTGGCGCCGGGGGCAGACTACCCCCCTGCCCCCCCCCCCGTTGATCCAGCCCTGGTGTAGTGTACCTCTGAGAACATGCAGAGGGAAGCTGTTTTGCTGACTGGTTGCTAACTGCTTATCTTGCAGGTGTTTTGGTTACAATTTCTTGGCAGGCCTGAGAATGTGGCCTTGAAGTTCCAGCAGAGACTGCACCAACATCCTAAGAGACTGAGCAGAGCTCATCCTTTCCCTCCTCCCCTCTTCCCCTCTTCCCTGGCTCAGCGCGCCAAAATCCTAATGGACTTCCTTTCCCATTGTTGGGGGGGGGGCTGGGACTTTGTTCTATAATTAACCTTGCTTTGCTACTTTGAGTCACTTCAGCCAATGATCCTGTCTGACCATCTTGATACTTGTATTTCTCTTCAATAAAGTAACTTTAACTCAATCACCTGAGTGATGCAGTGATGTGGTTGGGGGTCTACCTGGCAAGACCTGACAATTATACCCCATTGAGGTTCCTCCAGTCTCCAAAACTTGCACAGGAGAAGGTTATGGGTCATTTCTACAGTACTGGGTTTGACAGTCCACATCGGATCCTCAGAGAGAGAGAGAGAGAACATCCGAGGGGCTTCATTTTCAGCCAGCTGTCCCCATTATCTTCACACACACAGAGATCCTTCCACTTAGATGGGGCAGGGGGCTTCACCTCTGCCAGTTGTGATGGATAATTTACAGTGCCGTCAAAAAATGTCTCTCAAAGATAAGCTCCCCGCTGAGACGTTCTTAAACAGAAGATTTGTTGGTTGGATGAGAATTAAAAAGAAAAAAAGTTTGCAGAGTTTGATATTAGAGCATTGGAAACAAGTAGACAGTCTTCTGTGGTTTTAGCTCTATAAAAATACTTTTACTACGTAACAGGAAAAAGGGTACATTTGGTAAGAAAAGAAAGAATATCTAACTAACTAGCTACATCTTGATGGCTAGAGAGAAAGACTGAGATAGACTTAGAACTGAGACTGAACTGACGTAGACTGAACAAAGAGCAATAAAACCTTAGTATATGTTTCTAGTTAATTGCCCCCCCCCATAAACCCGCTCATCCAATAGACAATCCTAGATGCCTTCATTAAGACTAAGACTCCCCTTTCTATGGCGGGAACTTTTGCTCAAGGCTTAAGTGGTCCTATGCTAACTAGCTATCTCACTAAACAAACAGAAAAACAATTGAATTTAACTCTTTCATGACTGAACATAGGACACTTGCAAAAATCCCAACACCTTAAGAACAAACACATTTTCATTTGTAGCTAGGTTTGCCAGCCTCCAGGTAGTGGCTGGAGATCTCTCGGAATTACAACTGGTCTCCAGGCCACAGAGATCAGTTCACCAGGAGAAAATGGCTACTTTTGGGGGTGGACTGTATGGAATTATGCCATGCCAAGGTCCTTTCCCTCCCCAAACCCCACTTTCTCCAGGTTTCTCCAGGTTTCACTCCCTAGATCTCCAGGAATTTTCCAACTTGGGAGCTGGCAACCCTATTTGTAGCATAAGCTTTTGGGGAGCCTAATTATTCTAATTTGTGCTCAAATGATATGTTCTTAATCTTTAAACACTTGTTTATTTTTGCTGCTAGAGACTAACACAACTGTCCTTTGGGAACTACTAAAGATTCTTGTGTTGTAGGCCTTAACTTCCATCAGGTGCGTCGCTTCAAGCCAAAACCACAGGGATGGGCCAAAAGTACTTGGACGGCAATTTCACACTATTAATAGTTGAAAAGGTTGACATTTTAATGAAATGCACTCACAAAGAATAATTAGTGTTCATTCATACAGTGTTTTTAGAGTTTCACATACGTTGTGTCAGCAACTCCTGGCTACAACAACCAGATAAAGTAGGTCAGTGTTTTGTTACCCTCTCTGAACAGAGATCTTAGCTAGAGAGCCTTACTTAATGAATTGATAGCAGCCATAAGATTCAAACTGGGATCTCTCTCTGGCCACTGCCAGTTTGGTGTAGTGGTTCAGACAGAGTGGCAGGACTCTAATCTGGAGAGCCGAGTTTGATTCTCCATTCCTCCACTTGAAGCCAGCTGGGTGACCTTGGGTCAGTCACAGCTCTCCCAAAGCTCTCTCAGGCCTACCCAGCTCACAGGGTGACTGTTGTAGGCAGAGCTTTTTTTCTGGGAAAAGAGGTAGTGGAACTCAGTGGGTTGCTCCTGGTGGGAAGTGGTGCCCCTGGTACCACGTGCACACATGCAAAGTGTGCGGACGCTTCTGGGACTGTGCAATGACATCACTTTGGGTCAGCCGGAACAAGGGGGGAGTTTTTTAAAGGTTAAATCGCCCTCAGCCATGGCGCGGAAGGCAATCTAAACTCCCCTCTGTCTGGAGATCAGGGGGTGGGGCCACCGGCCATGTGACCATTTTCAAGAGGTGCGTTGAAAATGCGTTCCGGCTGAAAAAAAAGCCATGGTTGTAGGGATAATAAAAACATACTTTGTAAACCGTTCTGAGTGGATGTTAAGTTTTTCTGAAGGGCGGTATATAAAATCAAATGTTGTTGTTATTGTTATTATTATAGGATCCAAAGCATTGTACGTCTAGTTTTGACATACTTCAGGATGTGGTTGTCCTCCACGCCGCATGGTAAACCTCTTTTGAAACTGAAAGGCATTCTCCACAGCTACAGTGATTCAGAAGAACCAGGGTATAGGAGTCTGCAGATTAAAAAAAAGTTGAAAAAAAGATACAGTTGGCACGTCCTTGAACTTGCTAAGCTACATTCATATTGACTGAGGATTTTAGAAACTCTATTCTCCCTTGGGGTTTTCCAGTGGAACAGTCCAATTATTCAAAAAGCAGCAAAGTCCATAAATCCCTCATTTATCATTTTTAAAATAAATAATAAGTTAGGCATAGTAATAATACTAGAGCAGTGAGTTAGCCGGAGATATATAATGTTGGAATCTGCTCATTCCATTTCGGTGTGCCCCACTTACGGATAATAAATAAACATCTGACCTATTTCTTTTGTGTCTGAATCGACAGGCATTGGGTTTCAGGAAACATAAACCCCTGGTACCTTGCAAGAGGCATAAGAGTATCTCCCCCACCCCTTTTCAGAAGGACTTTGGTTAGGAAAATGCAGGAAAACATTTATCTTTATGAAAAATTTCTCCTGCTCCAGTCAAGGCCACCTAACTGTTACGCCTGACCGGCTTCAAGGTATTGTAATATTGCGCTGGTGTAGCAGGATAAGTTCATGAAACCGCATTAGGAGAAGAATGTGAATATTTGACTGAAATATTTTGCTGAAACGGCATGGTTTAAATCACATGCACAAAAGTCAAGGAAGTGTTTATGTCCTTGGCAAAAATAAAGCACATTTTACGCCATTTCCTATTTGCCGTCCTATCTGCTGGAGTGCAACATCAAACATCATTGAAAAGTCAATTGGGCATCACTAAATCTGATTGACTTTACCAGAAAACTTTCCCCTGAATAAAACCACATGAATAGGCCTCTAGTAAGTACACATGGCGCAAATCTTGTCAAGATCAAAACCGTGCCCGTATTGAATGTTTGGCAAATTTTACGACAGGAATTCTCCCACTGAAATCAATCTTAGCTTTGGCTGGGTTGTACCCGTTAGAAAGAAATCCTTCAAATATTTGAGCTACAAGACCCATTTTGAATCCAAACATGCTATATAGGACCCGCTTACAAATTTTATCCCCAGTGCCTCTGGTTTTCTCCTTGTGTCGAGTCTCTCTCCTTTACTTTCCACGGACTCCGGTCTTTTTCTCTTAAAAGACCACTTATAATAATATAATATAATAATAACATTCAATTTATATACTGCCCTTCAGGACAACTTAATGCCCACTCAGAGCGGTTTACAAAGTGTTATTATTACCCCACAACAATTACCCTGTGAGGTGGGGGGGGGGGGCTGAGAGAGCTCCAGAGAACTGTGACTCGCCCAAGGTAACCCAACTGGCGACAAGCGGAGGAGTGGGGAATCAAACCCGGCTCTCCAGATTAGAGTCCCACGCTCTTAACCACTACACCAAACTGGCTATGCTACAACAAATGCCCACCGACTGAGAGCCTCATCTCAAGTCCAGCTGTCTATACCCCGACCTGCAGAGGAGATGCAGGTGGCAATCAGTGATAGGGCTTTTATTGGGGTGGCACCTGTTGGAAATAGCAATGTCTGGTGTACTGCAGCAGCAATGAGAAGATGAGCCTTCTATGCAGGGGGCAGCAAGGATCACTTAGTTAGGACAGTGAGAGCAGCATCTCTCGTTTCCTGGGGGGTCATTTCCTTGTCTTGTCTCCTATTGGGCTAAACAGGGCAATATCCTGTTTCTTCTCTCTCCTGCTTCACTTCACTCTCTCTGCAAGATGTAGTCAGATAGCAAGGAACCTATCTCTATCACTCTTCTTCACTATCAAGTATGTATTTCCTCAAACTTTTTTTGCCTCTTTAATCAGCACAGTGTAACTTCTCTGCTCTGTTTGCACTTAGCTAACAGCACCTAGGGCTGCCAGGTTCCTTGGTGGGGGCAGGGGATGCCCTACGCCCAGCCTCTGCTCCCCGCTGCCACTCACCTGGCCAGCGGAGGGGGGGATGGCCCTGGGGAACGGGCCTGGGAGGCAAGACACCAAGGGCACAATAAAGGGTGGGAGTAGGCCTGCCGCTGGGTGCAATGATGTCACTTCCAGAAGTGACATCATTGCACTTGCTAGGAGTGTGCACATGCTTTCTGCATGCAGGAAAAACTCAACAAGTTGAGTGCCAGAATCTCCCCACTTCCGCCAGGAGGTGAAGGGGACCCTAGTGGCACCTCTCCTTTGGAATGCCCCCCTTGAAGCTTGTTTCTTTCAGAAACAAAGCATAACTAATTTACATGGCATGAGATGGATCAATGGAGTTACTCTGCGACAGGCAGCTTTCTAGGGCCGATTCCAGACGGCCCTCCCCATCCTGAAACGTTGCGCGTCGTCGCACGGAAAACGCGAAATATCGCGTTTTCTCACGCGAGTTTTGCACAACGTCGCGCAAAACTCTCGCGAGAAAATGCGGTATTTCGCGTTTTCCGTGCGACGATGCGCAAGGTTTCGGGATGGGGAGGGCCGTCTGGAATCGGCCTAGGTTCACATGATCCATTAGATGTTGTTGAACAAAATAATGAATAAACAAAATGAAAAGAAGATGCTTACATAAACTGATTATATTTAGCTTCTAGGAACTTATTTTGTTTCTAATCTTGCTGGAGGAGCTAAAAACTTGTGATGTTTCACAATCTCTGCTCAGAATCCTGCCGTTCCATGAAATTTTGCTGTCTGGTAGTGAATTAGAGTCCTATAAAGGAAGAGATTAGTTTTGTGCATACTTTAAATGATGGAATATTTGTGGATTATAATGAACTATACCAGTATGAAAACAAAAACCATGTCCTCCCTTTTTATTTGGACAAGCCAAAATAACACAAAACAGGACTCAAGCTTTCAAGGCCTGCTAGTTCAGTTTCCACCAAGTGTCAAAGCATTTGGCCCTGCTTAGAGTACATAAGCACATATTTATTGATCACGCTGTCTTTCATCAAGCAACTCCTTGTGGGATTTGGATATTAAATAAAAAGCAGCAACACAACTAATTTAGGGAAGAAATCCAGACTCAACCATATCTCTGATTCGGTTTAGGGTCCCTCCTCCCCTCCCCACTTCGACTGCAAGATCTAAAACAAATTTTCTTCAGACTTTATAAATGACACCACATGTTGCTGAATTAAATATCCATGTGACTGTTCCATTCTAGTCTCATGCAGTTTGCCGGATTTCAGCCTTGAAAAGTGAAACACAGCCCCATAATTAAATTACAGCCTTGCACAAAACTTGGGGCCATGTTTGAGCGAACGCAGGCAGAATATATACCCTAGATACCGAAACCTACCAGGGGGAAGGGGGAGAGGCAGCCACCTCCATTTTAAATCTGAGTGAGATCAAACATTAACAGACTTGGTGGTCTGAACCTCAAGGTCACGGATCAATGCTCGGTTGAAAATTTGATATGTTTTTATTCTAAAGAAGCTTAGGTGAAAGTGGGAATATATCGTGCAGTTTGGGGCCACAATCCTGAGAACTCTGTCTAAATGCTTGCATTAGTCAGATTCTTTTTTCTTTTAATAAGAGTATCTCTTATGGAGGGGGGGGTCTCCTCTCTTTAGGAAGGGGATGCTGGTTTGCAAAAAAAACAAAACAAGGTAGTGACGTTCAAGGTGTTGGATATATTAAGTTTACCTAATATGTTGTTTTAAGAACGCAACATGTGCACAAGATCCAGTGCACATTTTCCAAATGCGTACGATAAAGAATGCAAGCCTCAGGTAGTTGGGAGTCTGGCTGTGTACACAAAACACAAGATGAGGCCAACAGAATGTGTGAAGTGGACTTGGACTGGGTTTTCTAGAACACGTTTTCTCAATCTGTAACAGTGAGCTTTTAATGGATGCTTTGTCAATTTTTAAAAATGTGACCATATTCCTGTCCCCTTCCCCATTTTTCTGTGACCTTCTCATTGATGACATTTTGCACTATTTAACACTTTTTTACTGCACACTGAGTAATATTGGTTTTATGCTATTCATTGGTTTTAAAACTGTTCTGTTGCATTTACAGTAATGTTGTTTTAAATGAAGTTCATTGTTTTTTCTAGCTGTAATGATGTGGAGATAGGTTTTTTAAAAAATGAGTATGTAGTTGTTAGAGTGCCCTTTAGAGTTGTTTTCTAACAATGAAATCCTATAGTGAATTACTCTAGTCTAAACCCACTGAAGTCAATGGCCTTAGACTGGAGTAACTCTACATAGGACTACACTGTAAGTCCACTTTTTTGGGGGGTAAATTTTCCAAAGAAACTTTCTAGTTGAAGGATGGTATAGAAATATTGAGGGGTGGAGAAATATTTAAAATAAATACACTGGAAAGCACTCTGTGTGGGATTTAGCATGGATGTCATAGACAATTTTGAAAGAATCCAGTAGCACCTTTAAGACTAACCAACTTTACTGTAGCATAAGCTTTTGAGAATCACAGCATCTGCATGCATCTGATGAACAGAACTGTGATTCTTGAAAGCTTATGCTACAGTAAAGTTGGTTAGTCTTAAAGGTGCTACTGGACTCTTTTCTATTTTGCTACTACAGACTAACACGGCTAACTCCTCTGGATCATAGACAATTTGGTAATGCTTCTTAAATTTTTGCGGAGAAGCTACAAATAATTGCAATTTTTATATATGAGATACGTGCGCAGTTGATCATCCAATATGTCTGAGGTAGCCTATGTCAAGGGGGGAGGGGCCTACATTAAAGTTCACCAGTTTTGCATCGATTGGCGACTCGTTTCCATACCCATGAAATCTGCCATGCAAATAGCAAAATTTTAATATATAACTAGGAATTCTGAAGTAGTTGTATTCTGGTGTTGAATTCTGGAGAAGTATGAATACATATTTGGTGCACTGGATATGGGGGTAAAAAAAATTGTGGTACTGAAAACTGGGTTGGTTGAGAATAAATTAACTCACAGGTCCAGTTCCAACAAATATCCAAAACATCCTCAGTAACCTATATCTTATATTCCTATTTAATTGTTTAATTACTTATGTAATCTATTTGTAAAATTAAAGAAAATAGTTCTTAATTCACTCTCTGTGTCTGAGAAAAGACACCATATATTTTTTTTGCACAAGCAGTCTGATGTTTAACCACAAGATATGCATTTCATTTTTTTAAAGGGAATGCTTCAAAAGGGGTTTATTTTTAACTGATGGCCATTATCTTTTATTGAATATGAATTCCCAGCGGATGTTCAATTTCTCACATCCAAACTTCTCACATGTTTAAACCATTATCACCAGTTATGAGTTTCTCCTACAGTTAGTCATTTTGATTTCCCTGCATGGTTGCTTGTGTAAAAGATGAGAGGTGTTAATCTAGGATTTGAGTGATTTTCAAAGAATGTCTCCTTGTCGCCATTTCCTGCTTTAGTAGTGCGACCTAGAGACATCTAGTGACAGAAATCAAGCATTACAACAAAAGAAATTGCTAAAAGACTTGACGCTAGTAAAGGCATATGAGTCTGCAACACAGCCCAGGAAATCACATATTCAAAGAAAGTAATGTAAGTTGATTACGTAGACTCCATTTGGCTGGGTTTGCCCATAAGAAGCATTTGGATGGGGTATCAAGGTATTATAGTGATCAATATGCTCCTCTACTGTTTCTGCTACCCCTGAAAGCCACAGCTTTCCACAGGACTAATGGCAATTTAGTTAGGGCACAATATGGCAAATGCGCTGAAAACATGAAAGAAAGAGCTCTTAGCAGAGGTTCCCTTACAGTGAGCAAGTTCAGTGTTTTCCCTTGTCTTTGATTTCTTCATATCAAAACAATGAAACTCAATCCCCCCAGCTCAAAGGCATCAGCAGAGCGTCTAGCCATCAAAGGAACCAAGTGGCTAATGCTTTGCTAAAAGTGTGTGTTTGGGGGTGGGGCGAGGGGGGAACCAAAAGAATCCAGGATAAAGATCAATCTTCTCTGGCAACTGTTAAGATTTCCTCCCCCCTCCTTTTGGTAAAAGTACTCTGAAATGTTTCAGGCTTCCATCCTAGCTTCAAAGAGGAGAGCAAAAAAAATTTCTCCAGATGGAGTATAGCGCTATTACTAGGACAAAGGGCTTCATCAAATTACACTTGTACATCAAGAAAGTGTTTTGATTGTTCCCAAAAGGTGGAATTCAGACTGGAGGCCAAGCTTCCATGGGCTGACTTTGTACAGAGTAATTAATATTTCCAAATGGATAGGCTACACTTCTGAATAATACAAGCTCAGCTCCCCACGGCATTCTCTGTCTTGTATAATTATTCACACCTGTTCCATGTTCATTGCTGCTCAGGGGTGAAACTTGGCCTCCTGCGGAGGCAAGCATAGTGTCAGGGCATTACCTTACAGGCCCTATCCAGTTTCGATTTACATCAAGGATAATTTTTCCGTTATAGCCTGATTCTCAAAGCACACCCTGCCAAACCATATTCCCATTAGATGGAATAGGGAATGAGAAACTGAGGAAAATGGGTGACAAAGGGGATGAGAACAGTCTCTATGTGTACGTAGGTGTAATCCGTATTCTTTGTACGAAGCTGCAAAGATTGGTGCTTTCCAATCGCTTGATTTTCTGATTTTCTGACAGGGAAACCTAATGATTAAAATGTGTGCAGCCCATTCACAGTTGAGGGCAAGGCACTTGTATTCTTTACTATTGATATTTTTTGTACAGAAATACAGTAAGGTGACAGGTAGTCCATGGTGTCAGCAAGGGACAGGCAAGCTGGAGTCCAGCTTGGATCCCCACAGGACTGGGTGACTGGGGTGTCCAAAGACCTAGTTGTTAACTGGCTGGAGGTAAACCTGAATTATCAATGTAAAGGTTAACAACTAGAGAGGATGGTGGTTCGTTGCAGTTTGTGGTTCATCATGTTTCACAAACCACAAACCAGCATGAAATTGCCCGGTTCGCGAACCAGTTTGTTTGGTTTGTGAATACGTCACTTTCAGGGCAGCAGAAGGTCTGCAGAAAGCCTATCTCCCCTTGCCTAGGAAACTGATTGATTGTTGCCAGGCTGTCTGCAAGTTATGAACCAAAAAAACGAACCAAACGAACTGACCTAAAAATCGTTGCAGTTTGTCATGGTTCATCAGAAATGCCCTCCAACGAATCACTGGTTCGCAAACCAAATAATGGCCCGGTTCTTAACGAACTTTGGTTTGTATTTTGAACCTCTATTAACGACCCTGAAAGTGACAGATGGGCGGGAGAACCAGACTGAAGGCAACAAATAAGAAGGTGACTGAAACCAGACTGTTAACCAGACCTAACTTGGAAGTATTTATATGGACAGGTTAAGCCAGTCTGAGCCAAAATGCTTTGGGGGAGGTGGGGGCCTGAAGAGGACAGTGTTATGACTTCCCCCCTCCATTCTGTAACTTAGATTGGCTCAGCAGCGTGCAGAATAAGGGGCCCAGGTCTACCGCCTAGCCGATCCTGACTGCCTTGAAGTTCAAAGTAGAGCTTCTTAGATGTAAGCTGCCTTGGCTTCAACTGCTACAACAGCCATTCCCATGAGTGTGAGAATCGCTAGGGATGGCGGTTCACGGATTGGTTTCTTTAGGGTGACAGAGCACTGGAGACGTGCCCCACCTTAATATTTGTTTTTATTTATAGATAGGGAAGCAAAGCAAAATTGGAGACAAGCAGACAGTCTTGCAAGGCTAAATATCCAGTGTCTCTCATCGAGTCATCTGAGAGGGAACTGATATTCCCGTATTGCTTCACCTTCAGCCAATTCACAGAGCTCTCGCTCTCTGTGTACAGAACTGCTGTTTCACACACAGATAATAGGCCAAATACTCCTCTAAAAGCCCACTGATTCTGGTGAATTGCCCATTCAGAAAACATTAAAGAACATTATTTTGTCACCCCTCCCCCTCGAAATCGTATCAGGTGCCACTTCAGGCACAGCCACGGTGACAAACTCATTCACAGTTTTCAGGCAGCAGAAACTCCCAGCAATAATATGAACCGGACAGGCAAACAAACAGTATCTCTCTGTCAAATGTTGGCAAGTATACAGACCAGGATAGCCACTAAAAGAACATTTGTTCCATTCAGGGAACTGAATCAATCCCTCGAGCATTAAAAAAAGATTCTTTTTAAAGCCTTCTTCTGAAAAGAACTGTTGGCTCAGCTCCAATCTGACCTGTTCACAACACTCCCAAAATGCCGGAGGGGGGAAAACAGGTACACTTGCTCTTCGCTCTCTCTTTTTCTATTTTTTTTAGTGAATCTGAAGGTTCTATGGGAAGATGACAAGAAAGGAGTGAACCAGCTTACATATTGTCCATAAGCATACTTTTGACAAAAACACATTGACTTTGGTACCCTACGCACACATCTGCTGGACTTGTCAACATATCAAAGAATTTTGGAAGAATGTTCTGGATCATATTAAACAAATAACTGGCTATGACATCCCATTAAAACCTGAAATCTTTTTTCTCGATCAATGGCACCCTTACTCTCTTCCTCCAATCAGACAAGAACGAATAAAAACCCTTCTTGCAGTGGCAAAAACAGCCATAGCAACCAAATGGAAATCTCAAAACTCTCCAAATATGACTTCTTGGTACACCAAAATATGGGACCAATTCATAAAGGAGAAAATAACAGACAACTTCAAATGGCAGAAATCTATCCCAAAGCTGCTAACTTTATTGGAAAATAGTATCCATTTTTTGACTCCCTTTCAAATACAGATTCCATTTAAACCTTCCTTCCTGAGAACTTTAAATGTGGAAATTTAAGTCAATTTATTTAAAATTACAATACTCTCTTTGCCCTCCTTTTCACAATGCTAAATAAATACCAAGTTGCAGCACATACATAATAATCTTTTCAAAGTCTTAATTCTCTTTGTATAGATAAGTCACAAGCTTAATATTCTGTTAAATAAACAATCCATTGCTTTAAATGTTTAACTGTAACATCACTTGTTTTTTGAAACTGTATATTAATGCTTCAGGAAAGCACCTTGAGGCCAGTTACTAAAACCTGGAGCAGCTAGGAATGCAGCATACAGGAAGTCCAGTTCTGTTGACCAGGCAAAAGTAGAAGGTCAATGCCCTATCATTTATACCAAGCCTGGCCTAGCCAACCCCAAAGATCCATGCAGTGAGCCAATGGCAAGGGTGAATATGAATACCCTGAGCTCCTTCTATATCTGAAGAAGGATCCCAAGCAATCCTTGGGCAAGAAAGTTTGTACATCAACGTCCCAGAGCCCCTGATATGGATGTAGGGTTGTCAGGTTCCTTGAGTCACCTGGCGGGGGATTGGGAGCCTGGCACTTACCCTCCGAAGTCCTCAGTGCATCTCCTCACTCCCAGTGTGCGTGATGACATCACTTCTGGGAAGTGACATCATCACGTGGGTCAAAGGGCGGCCTGGCATGTGCTCCTTCACTCACCAAAGGGCTGAATCCCCCCTCCCACTGGCCCGAAATGGGCCCATTGCGGGGTGTGGGGATGTGCTGCACTGCCTGGGGTGTGCCACGCTGCTGGGGCAGCAGCCTGGGGACACGCCCCTCGCTGGCCAGGTAAATGGGATCGGGGGGGAGGAGGTGGGAGCAGGGGATCCTTTATGGATGCAGAATTCTTTACAGGGGACTGAACTGTCACCGATAGAAATTAGTGTTACTCCCTAAACGAAAGCATAATAATGATGTCAATAAAATAACTTATTTGTCTGGTGAGAGACAAAGTGTCGTGCTAAGAAATAAAGGGGTTATTCTCTGCATCTCAGAGATCAGGTCTCTTGTAACAGGAAAGCTTTGGAGAAACCCAGTTTTGCAACCTCTTTCCAGCAAACTATGACTCTACTAAGTAACCTCGATCTAACCGCCCCAACCAGTACAACTGGCAGCCCTTCTCTTTGATTAAAATTGACATAAAGTTCTGGGCTGCTTGAAAAACATCTCTTCCAGCTTCCAGTCTGTGGCAAGTGATTTATTACGGCTTTGCTGGCTGGACTCCTGAAGAAAATTAATTTCAGTAATTAGGAGAGGCCAAAAAGTGAGAAGATCAATAAAGAAATGTGAATGTACATTTGGCCACCCAAAGGGGGGGACGACACATGTACCCTTTCACACCCTCTGTTCTTAGTTTGTGGAGGGAATGGACCCTCTCTAGCCAGGTGCAGTGCTGAGCACCCCCATGTCTTCGAACTACTAATAAAACAATGGACAACATCCCACAGCTGCTCTAACTTTTCCTTCGTTTTTCTTGCCAACCTCAAAGTCCTTTAAAGTGTTGCCAAAATCAGCTCTTTAGTCTGATGTATCATTATCAGAGAACGCATAACATTTCATGGTAAAGTTGACGAATGATTTGCTTTGGATTGCAATATTCAGAGGAGTAGGAAACGCTTCCTGTAGAGAGGAGCCTAAACAAGGCTACCTGCTCGTCTTTTGAGCCAAAGATACATCTGCCCCGCAGAATCAACCAGCGCACATTCAAAGACTTCCTGTTTTCCTGGTTAAACCAGAGGGAAGGAAAATGCAATTTCAAAGCTGTGGCTCAGATGGGCACTTTCCTACTGCCACACGCCACAGATCTTAGGTACTGACTCCTTGTATGGCATCCATAGGAACAGGGGAGGGGAGCTCCTCTGGGAAATATTTGGAGAGACCAATGGCTGTCGACTGGATAATGCTACGAGGTATATAGCAGGGATTCTGAACCATTTTTGTCTGTGGGCACCTCTGGTACAGGGTAGTGGGTGCAACCACAAAATGGCTGCCATGGGAAGTGGAGCCAACCACAAAATGGCTGCCACAGGAGGCGGCACTAAGAGCAGAACCACAAGTGACAAAAGGCACAGATTGGACACTTGTCAGCTTCCCTCAAGTTTTGATGGGAAATGTAGGCGTCCTGGTCTTGCAGCTTGGCTCTCCAACTGCTGTCCAATGGACTTTTCAACTGTCACTTGTCCAGCATTCCGCCAAGCTGCCTACATTTCCCGCCAAAACTTGAGGGAAGCAGACAAGTGTCCAACCTGTGCCTTTTGTCACTTGTGGTTCTGCTCTAAGTCAGGGAGTAAAGTTATGCATAACTTGAATAGTCACTCTTCAATATTCCAGGCAGCAGCTCTGTTTAACAGGATGCCTTTTAAAATGAACATATTCTTTAAAAATATTTTCTTGTTTACACACAGCTTACCTTCAGTCATGCGGTGACAATCCTTGCGCTGTGGGGACAGCTGCTTCCAAAGCAATGTTTTTTAAAGATTGGCACAGCTGATTGGATCTCCGGCGGCCAATCAGAAGCCCTGCTGTGCAAAACCCTGCTCAGTTTCTAAAACACATGGTGGGTTCCAGGAAATGTGTCAGCAGGCACCCTGGCTCCCAGGGGCTCCACGTTGGGGGTCCCTTGGTATAGAAAATAAGGTTATGGAATCGCTCAATTCTCCTTCCACAATGTCTGTAAAATCAGCTTTGGAAGCTTTGACAGTACAGTGAACAGAGACTCTCAAAGTGTGTTGTGTTTTCTGAGTGGCAGACAAGTGTATACGTTGAATGCAATAGTTTGCCAGCCCCCTGGGCATGTGGAAATAGCTTACTTGTGGCAATAATCTTTGACCCCGATATGAGAGCATCCTTTCTCACATTTCATTTATTTACTTTGTCCAATGGGGACCCAAAGCAAGGTATATTGTTAACCTCTCCTCCATTTTGTCCTCACAACAACCTTGTGAGGTAGGTTAGGCTGAGTGTGTGTCACTGGCCCAAGGTCACCTAGTGATCGTCCATGGCAGAGCGGGGATTTGAACCTGGGTCCAATACTCTAACCGCTACACAACACTGGCTCTCAGATGTGAAAATGATGCAGCAATCCTAATGGGCCAAACAATGCAGGCATTCTGTGAAGTTTGAGTTACTGCGTTTTCTTCGAGGTAGTGGTGGTGGTTGGGAATAAATATACACCACGGCACAGATGTCGACTTTTTCACTGAAAACACATGAATAGTATTTCTCTCCTCTAGACTGCAGTGGAAAGTTCACACATAGCACTTTTTCTATGGAGATTGCATTTCTCCTGAACTGAAATACAATATTTATGCAGATGCAAGACCAGTTTTTTCCAGGTATGCCATCAAAAAAGAGGGTCATCTTAAATTCCCGTATGAATTACAGTTATGTCCAATACCCAAAAATGTTTTGTGTGTAACTTGGTTGAGGTGGAGGCGTTATCTTACATTCAGGGTCATCTTGCTTTCAAATAAATACAGAATATACCTCGCCTGCGTGCTGCCCAAAGGCTTCTCAGAGCCAAGCTACAAGTGACGCCTTACACAGGTTGGACACTTGTCAGCTTCTCTCAAGTTTTGATGGGAAATGTAGGCGTCCTGGTTTTACAGCTTGGCTCTCCATTACAGCTGCAAGACCAGGACGCCTACATTTCCCATCAAAACTTGAGGGAAGCTGACAAGTGTCCAACCTGTGTCAGGCGTCACTTGTAGCTTGGCTCTTAGGATTCATGTGATAACAGTTCGAACAAAGTGAAGTAAACTGAACGGTCACTCCGGAATGCAAAACCAGGCCACCCAGAGACAAGGTGGGGATTTCACCTATTTGGAGAACTTCCTCGGTGTGCCATCAGCAACAAAACGAAGTCTGTACATTAATCAAAAGAAGAAATCCAGCCTGGTTATTATGACCGAATATACTCTAGGTGGCTTGGGATGTTGAGAGAATGTGAGAGTGAAATTTGGAAGTGTGTGTGTCAGGTAGGAATTTGCCTGCTCAACCACCCTTGGAAACTTATAGAATCCTGAAATGGGAGTCTTTAGGGGTAGGGTGAAAATTGTTACTTCACTCCCATAATTGGCTGCAGGCCCTGAAATTGTTATTGCAATGTGCCTACCCTTACATCAGGTAAAGAGGGTGTAAAAGAGATGGACGGAGCCTAACTTTTGAGACTATCCCTGAGGGCTGTCCTCCCAACATGAAGATGGAGGACAGGTTTTAAGGCTAAATGGCAGCCATCCTCTTGAAGGGAGAGAGTGAAGGTTTGGGAGTCTCGCTTGCTTGTGAATTCTTCATTGGCTTCAGTTCCTAAGACAGAAGCCGGCTCTTCTTTATATGGCTCCCATCAGATATTCTTTATGTGGGTCACACTGCCAGAGAACTAGCTTTCAGGGAGGTCTCATGGAGTCTGCTGTGGCTGTCAGGCCGTAAGCAGTCCGTTGGTCACAGCTGAGAGAGTTGTTTTCGAACTCACGATCTTGACCAAAGGGCCTTTGGGAGACAAACGCCTTCCTGCTTAAAAGGCTGCCTTTGTTTCCGTCCTCAGACCAGTCTCCAAACATACCGTCAAAACATCTCTTGTGTCTAATCTGAGACAAAGTCAACTTGAGGATATCTTGAAAACATCAGAGCGTTCGGTATGTTCTTTTCAAAGATGCCGCCTTTTCCCGTCACCTTGGGCCCGTCTGCCATCTCCAGAGTCAAAAATACAGCCACGAAAATACTCAATGGGGGGATTTCAGGAGAAGCTGAGAGGCTTTAAGATTCCCCTTGCAAACATCCAATAAAAACAGTCTACTGTGTACAAAAAAGAAAGGAGGGAAAGAGCCGCCAGTTATACATACTCTGTGGTCAAGGGTTTCCTGCCATTTCTGAGCACTGCCAGTAAAAATGAGGGTTCATTTGATTTTTATTGAGCTGCAGGAAAAGCAAGCTTGGATTTTGAAAAACACCACCTCCCCGCAAGATGACATTTAGGGAGTGGAGTATTTTAGCACCGACTGGACAAAACTGCCTGCAAAGGAAGGCCAATTTAAGCAAGAGGCCTTCCACGCCCTGGTGACTTGGCAGCTGATTGGCGGGAGGTATCACCTGCCTGCCCGCCCAACCCTCTTCTACCTTTCCTCTTTTGTTTCCAGCTTTCTGTTTCCAGGGTATTGCAGAGTAAGGAAAATATTTGACATTTAATTTTGCTTGCTTCCACTTTGGGTACAGAAAAAATGCATTTCTGTGCTATTTTGATGATGCTGATGAGACTTTTGGGCCACACATCCCTAGATTTGTTTTTGTCTGTATTGCAGAATAGCCCTGCTGATCCGTGAGCCCTGTTCTGCTTTGGGTCCTCCGAGCAGTTGCGACACTCAGAGCTAAACTACACAAGATGCCTAATATGTGTCGGGTTTCTGCAAGTTTACCTGGGAAGTGTAGTCGGGCCCCAGTCCCTGAGCTCCTGGAAGAAAACCTGAGCGGAGTGGAATTTTGCAGGAGTGGCTCTTGCAAAAATCCACTCTACTCGGGTTTTTCTCTGGGAGCTTGGGGTGTGAGTGTCAGAGCAGCAGCAGGGCCAGAATGACGAGAGGGAGTCAGCAAGGGGAGCCCGAAGAGAGCCTTCTGCTGCTGCTAGCCACCGGTCAGCTTCGGGCTCAGCTCACGTCGAGCTTCCCTCAGTGAGTTACTGACTCTTTCCCTCCCATCTTTCTGACCCTGCTGCTCTGACATCCCCCCCCCCAAGCTCCCAGAGAAAAATCCTAGCTGAGCAGAGTTTTGCATGAGACACTTGCAAAAATCAACTTTGCTTGGGTTTTCCTCCGAGAGCTCAGGGGTGGGGCCCTACACTTCCCAAGTAAACTTGTGGGAACACGACATGTATTGGGCGTCTTGTGTAGTTTAGCTCACAGTGGCTGTCCCAGGTCTTTACCAATCGGTGCGCTGGGTATCTTTGCTGCCACCAGCTGGTTATTTCAGGTGTCCCCTGCTAAGAGGGCCATGAATCCTAGCATTGTCTGCATCAACATGTACAGGTTCTGTCTAGTGCCCATCTCTCCTCCTTGCTCCGATTAACGACTGCAGAGACAGCTTCCTGCACTTAATAACAACAACAACAACATTCGATTTATATACCATCCTTCAGGACCACTGAATGCCCACTTAGAGTGGTTTACCAAGTATGTCATTATTACCCTCACAACAAAACACCCTGTGAGGTGGGTAGGGCTGAGAGAGTCCAGAGAACTGTGACCAACCCAAGGTCACCCAGCTGGCTTCAAGTGAAGGTGGCGTGCACTGACGTTTTAGTAATCTCTTGACTAACTGCCTCCTTTCCCCTTGTGCCTTTTTAGTGACGTGTTCAAGTGGGGCTTAATGTGGTTACGGAGAACTGGCCTC
The DNA here is from genome assembly GCF_028583425.1 of Eublepharis macularius. NCBI lineage: Eukaryota > Metazoa > Chordata > Lepidosauria > Squamata > Eublepharidae > Eublepharis > Eublepharis macularius. Next base: position 68,194,751 of record NC_072802.1, on the reverse strand, counting down.
CAACATTCAAAGTAGTAAAAACATTATTGAAAATACCAGCATACACGCTCTACACAGCAACGGATCAAGCAAGGGGGCATAGTAAAAGTGCATACATGCATTCCTCTGTCCCTCCTCTAAAAATACCGTGCCTTTGTTACTCTAGAGTAGGCTATTTACTCCTACAATTATAGAATCCTATCAATTATCCATTTACCTTGCATCTTTGTCCAGGCTGCCTGTTGTCTGTTAGCTGCCCACAGTAATGGCGGCCATCAAGATGGAGCCCATGTTTGGGATCGCTTTACTGCAAGCTATCTCCAGTTGGAATGAGCCAAAATGGACCTTATTCCCCTCATGTCCAGGGAATTTATCTCGTTTGCCCCTTCTTTGGGTCAATCATTCTCTTCCTGTTATTCCAAGAAAATAACAATTTGGCATTCCCTCATCTCTGTATCCCCTTCTAAGTATCACATTCCTGACACCTTGTTCGATGCTGGCAAGAAGTGTTTGCATAATCAAACCTGAAATACTGGGTGCTTGTGACAGTCGTTGTTGGGAAGGATGGGGGATGCTTGAGAGCAATTAAGCTGTCTTCTTTTTAGCGTCCTTTTACTAGCAAAGAAAATCATTAGAATGAACGTAGGGGGTTTGCAGCCCTCTAACTCCCCATAGTGAGCTGTTGGAAGCTTGCATGGCCCAAGGGGGGGCAACATCTCTTGGAATAAGCAAGTTGTCACTATCAGAGATTGTCTACTGAGACTTGGGGGGAGGAACCAGTCATGCTCCCCAGACCAGCGCAGAACTGTTGGAATCCTGTGTGGCTGTATGAGTGTGTGTCTGTTGCCTATGGCAGTCATCACCACATTTCATCCTTTTCAGGACATTATATTGGAGAAGTTACTTTTAAAAACCTCAGTGGAAAAGGAGTGTCACAATCCCAGGGTTTAAGAGCAGAGGGAGAGGGAGAGGACGGAGTCACAAGATAACTTGCCGCCGTTATGAAAAGGTAACAGGGAGTGGAATAGTTAATAATATTTAACATTTATCTCAGAATGCTGAAGCGCTTGACACAGGCCATCTTCAAAATGTATGAGCACCAGTTTATGGGAAACTGCTGGGGGTTAACAGCTATTTCTTAACAAGTCCATGAACGGAAGGTGCCGGAGAACGGGTGGGAGGTTTGCTGCCGATCCAAGCCAGCAAGGGAGGAACTGGGGAAGAAAGGAGCCATTTAAAGGGCTATTTTGTAATTCCAGGCAAGTCCAAAGTAAACCCACTTGCTGTCTGTGGCAGCTTGAACAAGGTGGAGCTTTGCTTGCTTATTGCACCTTTCTGGTCTGAAAACATCAAGGAACGGTCAAATCTAAAACCTCCATTCACAGCTACCTTGCAGTTTTTTTCTGAGTTTACAAGGTGCACAAGACCCTCCCCTGTAAATGTCCCTGTTTGTTGTGTGTTGGGGGATGTATTCGAAGCCTGTTGTAAGAGCAGTGCTTTTAATTTCTCTGGGACGAAAAACTGCTGCCAGACACACATTTCAAAAATTAGGTCACTTGAGTCTTTGCTATGGGAAAATAAGTCTCTTTTAAAACTATGTTTGAAGCAGGGTGTAGTGGAAGGGGGTGTGTTCTATTATGGAAACTGACGTAAATGCACCTTTTTAAATAAAAGATGCACATCTACATAAGAGAAGGTCCGACACCCACCCCATAATGAATAGCCAACAGGGTTTTCATTTAGACCCTGAAGCTGGGTCAGTTGGCATGCTGTATGTGAGGTTATGCGATGGGATGGATAGGATGAACAGAAGGGGGAATTCTTCTGGCATTTTTCTGCAGTCATTTAATATTGTCCGCCTTTCTCACAAGGACTCAAGTCAGATCACACAACTTAAATCAGTGCATTCCGTGCAAATTTATCTGCTGATAATCCTGTGCAGCTATTCCTACTCCCGCCCCCATCCCACTTTTTTTGAGAAAAGGCTGGGAAGAGTTTTCAACAGTAGGAGCCATTAAGGCCCACCCCACTTCAAGTAATAGCCGTCGCTTTATAGGATGCTACATAGAAGGAGCGAGCTGTGGCTTAGAAGTTTGCACTGAGAAGGCCTTGGGTTCATTCAGTCTTTGGTGTCTCCAGTTTAAAAAAGGATTGGGACATACCTTTCCCTGCCCAAATAACACTGGGCTAGATGGACCAATAGTTGACCCTGGGTAAGGCAGTTAAGAGTGGCGAGCTAGGATGTGATAATCTCTGGTTCAGATGCCACACTCAGTCATGAAACTTGCTGAGCGAACTTGGACCAGTATTGACCTTGAGTCTCAGTGAGAAAGGCAAACTATAAATAAAAATTCTACCTCCCACGGTTGTTGTGAGGATAAATTGGAGAAAAATCTGTGTAGGCTGCTCTGAGTCTTTTGGATAAAAGGTTCACCTACCTGTATTTTGTGCTACAGTTGCCCCTGAAGAATTCTTCAATGCAAAACTGAAACATTAATAAGTTTCTTCTTGGACAGCACTGAAGTACCCATCCTTCACTGACTATCCAAGCATCCCGTTGTGAGTTGCACTATGCCCGGCTTGTCTCTTCCCTTCGGTACAATTTCTGATCCTGAACTTTTCTGCACTCCCTTCTCACAGACTTCTACAGTGGAGATCATGTATTTGCGCCTTCTCTCCATTTCTCTCTCACCTTGAGCAACTACCTCAGCAGAGATGTGCCACATCTGCAAGGGATACTCCAATGACAGCTAAAGCCTTAGTTAGCTCAAAAAACTCCTTTCATCCAGTCCTCATTGCTACCGCTACAATCTTTGACTAAAAAGCATAAAGGTTTTAAATAGCTTCATAACTTAGGAATAGCTGAAGCGGGAGGCACATCAGGGGGAAGTCTTGGCTTCTACACCCTATTATTGGCACTCTGGAGTAACCGGTTGGTCCTCGTGTAAGACAGCATGCTGGACTAGATGGACCACAGGTCTGAACCAGCAAGGCTTTTTATGTTTAGGCTTCTCTGCTGCTTGCAGACGGTCAGGCACTCAAGCAAGTCAGTACTTATGTACTGCAGGGGAGTCCAGTAGGTTTTTCATTCAGTGCAGGTAAGAAAATGGACAACTGCAGCCAGGCAGCTCAAAAGCATCCTTCTTTACCGATGGATCCGAAGAACTCCAGCCTCACGAAAGGCTCGGTGGCACCTTAGAGGATAACGTTTATTTCACGGTGAGGTTTTGCACGTTCATCAGAGAGTCTGGAAATCCTTGTGAGATGCTGCCACCTTGCAGACACACCGGGAATGGACATAAAGGAACGATTCATGCACGTGACACAAATCCGCTTTCCAAGGTGTAAAAGAAATGCAGGCACTACTTCTAAGGGCTATTATACTTGTGAATAATTAACTGGAGGATGGAACGGCACCCAAAAAACCTCCAGCAGGCGGAAGGTTATGCAGTTAACCCCCAGCAAAGGCCTACTCAGTGAGGAATAAAAAGTATACTGTGTGTTTAATAGGGATCATTCTCCATCAATAAGCAGAGTCTATTAAGGGAAAGTGTCTACAGAGGTATTACTTTGAGTCCCGCGGTGAATCCTGGGTTCTGTACCAGCAAGTCTCAAAACTGTATACGCACACAAAAAAAATCCTGGACAGGAAGTACCTCTGGGCTTCGAATGCTTTCCGTTTTCTTCCCTGACACAGATACAGCTTCCGTATCACAGGGGTAGACCATGCTTTACTGTCTTTGCAGCCAGGTTGCAATGTTTAGTTGATTAGATTAATACATTTTATTCAAACTAAGAAAAGTTCTGATTAATCAGGCGGCAGAATTTATCATCCCAGCCCCCACAAGTACTTACCCAACCTGCAAAAAGCAAGAACCGCCTTTGAAAAGCCCATCCCTCACCCCTTCCCTGGCACAGGCAATGTGAGCAGTGTGATGCCTGCTCACAACACACATATGCAGTGGTGGCCTGACAGAGTGCCGCCTGAATCCGCCTCTTGCTGCCGCTTCTGCCACCCAGGAGCCAGAACACTCCACCCTCCTTCTTGTTCAGATACAGCATGGAAAGCCCAAAAGGCCTTCCCAAGTGCTCAGGAAGCCATACACTGGGCATGAATAGTTTGCTGTGTTTAAAGACACCCGAGATGGGAAGGAGCATTCGCATCCCACCTCCTCCTGAATCAATGGAAGCAATAATGTCAGGGCTGGAGAGGGGAGGGAACGTGATAGCAGCCGCTGAACCCCAAGATCCCCTGTCCAAAGCCCCCACCTCATTTTGCTTCATTATAAAGCCAGCTGTGCACATGTGTCACCTAAAAACCGAAGTAGGGTTCTTTTTATTCGCTTCAGAACAATCTCTCCTTACTTGTAGGAAACGTAAATCAACTTCAAATGCGTACAATTGACTAAGATTATAATTTTAACTGGGCAACAGCCACTTCTGAGTAATCGGCTATTTGCTGCAAACCAAGGAAACAAAGCACACTCCCGTCTTCCCAAGGAAGTGCCAGAAAGGGATCAGAAATACAGGTGCTGGCTATGTTTCGGAGAGTTTGTGGTTCCGGGCTGGAGGACAGGGCACTGCAGGCAGAAATTCCCAGGTTCGACTTCAAGGCAAAAGGATTTTCTTAGCAGGACCCTTCTCTGTCAATCAGGGCACGAAGATTTGGGTCAGGGGGCTCATCTCCCCCCTTCATTTCCAAGCAGTTAACTGCATGGAGAGTCATTTTTCTCCAATGTTTCAAGTAATAAATTTGCATCCAGCAGTGAGTGCCACTCGCAATGGGACACATTGCTCCAGCGCATCCCCTTAAACTAGCAGCCATTTTAACACCACACACAAGAATCAGAAGAGAGCCCCATGTTGCTAGCAAGAAGCGTTTCCCCTCTCTCTTTTTTTATTTAAACAGTAAGGCAGTGCTCTGACACTGCAACCCCACAAATGCTTGCTTAGTGGGCATGTAGAGCAAAAAAGAAAGAAAGAAAATTAACAACAGTGAACAAAAACTTCACTTTCAGTAGAAGAACAAAAAAAAAAAACAACCCTTTTGAGCAAGCGGCATAAATATTTACAACTCAGCAGTCTCTATGTACAGTCCGTTCTATCATACAACTTGCTTTGAAACAGCTATGCACAATTTGGTTGTACAAAAGATAGAGATTTCTTCCCTCCCCCCAGTCCCCTTGTACAGTTCAAACAATAAAATTGTCCTTTTATTATTTTTTTTTGTTTTTATGTGTTTGTACAAATTACAAAGTTGGTAACACTTCAAACTTTAATAGTTTAACACAACTTCCTTTTTTTTTTGATTGCACAATTAATAAAAAAAAAAGAACCATAGCACAGTAGAGAGATTTGTATGTCACTAGAACAGACACAAATTATGCAGACAGTTGTGAAGAGGGAGGGCTTTCCTCTGAAGCTAAACACACAGTGCTTGGCGCTCACCTTATGTGGAGCTAACAGTCAATGGGGGGGGAGGCAACACTCATCTGCCTTTGGTTGAACCGTTGTGAGTTTGATTTTATCAAGCTCTGGCTTGTAGGCAGACACAAACCGCAGGCTATGTGCCGGGCCACTCATTTAGGCACAAAGAAAATGCGTGTGTATATGTACTTCTTATACATGCACACACAAATGGAGTAATATGTATACACAGAACCCAAGAGTATATATAAATATATATACACACATACAAACATGTAGAGAATGTACAATGTCTGGCAACCTGGGAATAACCTTTTGGTAAAAAGGAGGGGGCCATTCCTGGATCCCTTTCTGGAATGTACATGTGACCTCTCCTACAAGCCATGTTCTGCTGCATTCCAAATTGTTAAAGCCATTCGTTGGTCAAGGGAAGGCAGAGCGAGGCAGCACCATTTCGACAAAGTCCGACAACTGCAAAATAATCTCGTCACCTGTGAGCAAATCTCATCAGATCAGTGCAAATGGTTCACATCACTGCTGTGGACAAGGCAACGGTGCCATGAATGGGAAGCCAGAAAAACACAGGTCTTACGCACTACATTTTTGAAATGAGGCCCGTGGTTTGGGCCAGCGGAGCTTCCCAAGGACTAGGCTGACCATGGTTACAGGTGAAGGACCTCGGACTCCTTCCTTCTGTTGATGATTTTCCTACGAGATACTCTGAGGAGTACAAGAAGAAGTGGACAGCACTGCAGCGCATCTCAAAGAGTTCATTTTGCCCTCAAAGCTCACAAACCAGGCAGCCGTCCCGTATACACAAGCTTCCTCACCTGTGCACCTGTGGCAAAATCAATTCTCTGACAGCATATAGAATAGCATGCACCTTCAAGACACAAAGATTATCTTTGCGTAGGTTAAAAATATTATCTATAAAGCTGCTCTAAATTCTGTAGCTTTGGACAGAATGCTAACCTGCATTCTGATATCTACAAATGGGGAAGTAAAAAACAACAACAGTGCCTAGCGGTGACATAGGAGAGGGAAGTTCACAGATAATTTTGGCAGTGACTTGAATATTGCCAATGTGGATCTGACAAAGTAAAAGATGAAAACAGGAAGTAAACACGAAGTGAACGATCTTATTTTGCATATTACAATTTCAAATCTACATTGGCCTTAATTTTTGTTCCCTACTGGAGGGTAAACTGGGCTGATTTGTGTTGATTCATTTGATCTAAATGAAGAGACGGCAGAGGGAGGTGGCTTTCAAGGGCCAAGAGGGACAGTTACACTGAATTCTCTGCGGCATTGCTGACATGGGGTCAAATCCCAGCTCATTTCCAACTCTCCACCTCAAGCTGTACAGACTCCATCAGAGGCAAGGTCACGTCAGCAAGGAGAGTTCCCTTCCTCGTCTTAGTGACGCCAACGGCCATTTTGACCCTGGAATAGGTTTGAGGGTTTCACGAAGATAAACTGTTGATTCTTGCAACGGTCTAGGGGCACAAACCGTCCCAGCTGGCTAAACTTTAGAGTGCATGCTCTCTCTCACACATGAAGATTGGACATGCTGCAGAAGGCTGCGTGTCCGCCATTCTAAACGGAATAGTCTAAGCAAACGAGGCTATTTCCATTTAGTTATACGACTTATCACTTTCTTTCTCAAAAGTGGGATATACAAAACGAGAAAACAGTTGAGTAAGCAGTGGCCCAAAAACCATGTCCACACAAGTTACTAGTGAAAGTTTGGTGGAGGTGTCTTCTGCAACACAACCTCCGTTTGGTTCAGGCCATGCTGTTTAAAGCAAGCACAGATGAGATGCAGGCAAAGGAGTACTTGGTTTCATTATTTGCAGACAGCATGGAGCGCAATACGTGGCAAAGGGGAAAGTGTATGCATGATGTCGCGGGGACTTGTTTCCCAGTCCCGTAAGAAAGTTCAGTGTCATCGGGCAGCCCTCTAGATGCGAGATGGGCAACTAGATTGGCCAGTGGTTGGTCCATTAGCACACCATGTGACCAAAGCCCTTGGCTTGCTGTCCTAGAATCTCTTACAAAGTAAGGAAGTTCAGGCCATTTTCTGGGGTGGACTTAAACTTTGGCTTCCTGAATTTCAGCAGGATTTTCAAAAGGAATTGATATAGTCATGTCAGGTGTGGGATGAAGAACTGGGCGTGATCTTTTCTTTACTATTTGTAACTAGTGTGTTTGCCATAAGCTGAACCCTCAATGGCTCCTTCCCCGCCACAGAAGCCCTCTCTTTCTACTCCGTTCACCCTTGTTGAACAGCAGGCGCTCCTAACTTGCTAAAGCACTCAAGGACCTGACATTTCCTTTTCCAATCAGGCTTCCTAAATCTTCATTTCAGAAAAGCTAAGCAAGGGGGATGTTCTATTAGCAGAACCTCAGCTTTTGGGGAGGTGCACATTTTATTTCTTTCTCCTTTGGGGGGAAGCTAGACATTTTAAGCGATGGCTATGCCTAAACATTCTGATCTGGAAAGAGGAAGCAGTCACTTGGAAAAGTTTATCACACGCTGCTATGGAACACCCACTCTGATTGGCAGATCTGTACTGATTGAAGTTCTGGCCTGAAGTTCTCGTATCGTTGCCCGTTGCCTGTTCAAAACCTCCATGATTTTGCAGGGCACAAAAATGGAAGTGCAGAATTGCCAGATCCTGCTGCGGCAGGGGTCTCAAAGACTAGTTGCAATGATGTGTAATATAATCATTATGGTGTAACGATGGAAATGGAAAATGTTCTCACAGAGGCTATTCAAAGAGAGAAGCATCACATTTTCACAAGCACTCGAACAAGCAAGTGCTTGTGGGGGAGGCGTTTAAAGTCCTTCAAACCATTGGGTGTGCGTGTTGTGTTTCAATACTGCAACATGCAACCATTCTGCTGTAAAAACAAAAATAAAAAATCTAGAGAGAGTGCATGTAAAAAGAAAGAAAAAAAAGCTGGGAAGGCAGAGGTTTTTGCTTTCAAAGTAGAAGTAGAAACGAACACCATGCACACACAACACAATACCAGCAATGTGTGACATTACCACTTCCCAGATGCTGTGTCAAGTTAAAGAGTGACAAAAAGTCTCTCTCCGGACTGTTCCAGCACACAAACTACTGTCCAGGTCTTTCTCTCTATTGTACATTAACACAAAACATTTTAATACTATTTTATAACCACCCTTTCTATGTTCCAGCATGGGGAGAAAAACAAGCAAATACGAGGGGGAAAGAATGTTATTCTTTGAATAGTATCCATGCTCATGTGACATCACCATTTAATGAATCGGGGGGGGGGGGGACCCTCCACAGGCTTCCGAAAAACACATTTAACATTTCTTTGCAAGCCTCCCAAAAGAGACAAGCTCAGCTGAGAATTGTTGTCATCTCCACACAGGAGTGTTCCTAAGGGGAAGCATTTGCAATAAGAGCCCTGCAGTTGTGTGACTCACATTTTTTTTTAAAAAAAAAACCAACCAACCAAAAACCCCCAAGTTAATACATTCTATTGAATAACAGAACTATTTTGTTGGGACATTGTTACTTCTTAACAATTTTCTTACAATGAACAAACTCATCAAAGCTTGCAACGAACATAGAACCTCTCTTTGTACAGGAGTGGAGACCGAAAAGCAGCATATAACACTGTTTTAAAGTCCTTCCTTGCGCAAAACATCTGGCGTCATTTGCCAAAGGTATCAAAAATATACCCTGTAGACCATATACACACTGCCGTTTCGAGAAACAACGCACTTAAAACAACCGCCTCCCCACAGCTGTAGCCAATACACTACAAACAGGGGCATCCTTTCTGATTACAATTCATACCCAGAATTCCCTTCTTCAAAGGAAAAAATTTTTTTTGTCCTCCAACCTCATTGCCCACCTATCCCCTCCTCCTTGCATTCAAACCATCATTCTCAGATTTTTATTTATTCAACATTCAAGCAAGATCACTGCTTTGTTTGTCTGGGTGCATGCAAGGAAGAGGGTCGCCTCTTATTTAACTGTGAGGAGGAGGAGAAACCAACACTTCGCACGAGAGGGCCACTCTGCATTAATTGTGTTCCCATCACACAATTCCACTGGCGCAGCCCTCACGACGACAACACAAGAACTAAGGAAGGGGCGCTTGAATCCTATTTCAAGTATTGGATAACAGGCAACAGAAAGCGCACACTGAAATGATGTGCCGGAAACGTGTTGGGCATATGCAGAAAGCATACACCGGGGGCTTCGCAAGCAGAACACACCAGCCTCTCTCACTGGACTTCCTCATCTGGCTGAAGGACGGACCTGGCGGCAGCAGGCAGAATCCCCTGAGTGTGAGTTAAGTGAGATTCAGTGACCGGCTGCGTTCCGGCGGGGAAGCTTCGAGAGTCTGACAAGCTGCCCTCCCTTGTTCTTGCCGCAACGGCTCATGGTGACAGCCCCAAATGGGGAGAGAGAGAACCGGGATGGGTTCTGTTTGCTTCCCCCCCCCCCCTTTAAGGCTTTAGATTGAAGAGGATCTCAACGGCTCCCCCCTTTCCTCCTCCTAGGTGTGACACAAATTAATAACTGACTGGAACAGTGCTGCTCCTGTACTTGGCCTAGCCCAGCCATGGCCTGCACCAGCCGAAGTCCCCACGCCATGGTTAGCTCAACAGCCACCCAATCGATGTGTTCGTTGTCGCTGGGTTTCCCGTCTCGTTTTCTCTCCCTTTCATTCACTGTCCGATAGAGTTTCATACTGTGAGACAAGCAGTGGCTTGGGCTCCTCCTCCCATCCATGATGTTGGCTGTTGGAGTTGCCTTGGGGAACGGAGGCAGGAGGAGCCGTCACTACGCCGGTCGGGAGCCTCATCGTTAGTGGATTATACGGAAACGGTGTCGAGCCTGTGTTGGAACAGGAGGAAAAAATACAGTCAGGAGTCGGCCAGTACTATTTATAATACAAAGACTTTAAAAATGTTGAGTATAAAATATGACTGATTAAAGATTATTGATACGAAATTTTAGGTATAAGTAATTAAGGGGAGGGAGAGGAGAAACATTCTGTAAGTTATATTGTCGAAGGCTTTCACGGCCAGAGAACAATGGTTGTTGTGGATTTTCCGGGCTGTACAGCCGTGGTCTTGGCATTGTAGTTCCTGACGTTTCGCCAGCAGCTGTGGCTGGCATCTTCAGAGGCGCAGCACCAAAAGACAGAGATCTCTCAGTGTCACAGTGTGTTGCCACATAAGTTAGTTGTGCTGCCACATATTTTGAATATACTTTTTTGTTGTAGTTCAGATTGAGAATCTTTCTATGCACTTTGAATAGCTATTTGTATTTTTCTTTTCAAATAAAATTCTAAATTTTTTTTAAAAAAGAGTTGGCCAATACAAATGTCACATGCCTGTGATATACGGGGGAAACGGCTAACGGAAAACATACTTTGCTTGCAATCCGTCAGACTTTCATTTTCTGCACCCACAGGCCTAACAAACACACCTTGGCCCTTTTCACACTGCTTACACTCACAACGACGCAGAAGATCGCGCTAAAAACACGGAAGATCGCACGAGAAAACGCGATGTTCCGCGTTTTTAGCGCGATGTTCCGCGTTGTTGCGAGTGAAGGTAAGCAGTGTGAAAAGGGCCCTTTTCTTTCAGAATCACTGCCGTGGTTAGAGCATCACATTGACAGCCTTACTCATGGTCTCACCTGCCTCTAGAGGGCAGTGCCACAAACCTTCATCTTAGATGTATGAGCTATACTGAAGATTAAATGATGCAGTGAACGTGTGTGTGTGTGTGTGTTGGGGGGAACCCAAAGTGTATCATTGCATATGTAACACTGCATTAAACACTGATAGCAAGCCTGATCCAAAAAGGCTGGAGAACTTTACTTTGACTAGTTCTTTGGAGGGATGAATTAAGAAACAGAAAGAAACCCATAGAGCCTGTGTGTCCAGTGTCTAAAGTGGGAGGCGGCACAAAAACTCCTCTGAAATGATGTTTAATGATTGGAATTAGTTTAGAGGTTGGTGAACTAGCAGACCAGGGTCTGGCAGCTGTGCAGACCTAGAAACCCGCACAACCAAATGAGTGCAAGGCAGTTATTTACTTATTTACTTATTTATTTAATTTTTATTCCACTCTCCCCACAAGCAGGCTCAGAGCAGATCACAGCATTTAAAAATGTACGATAAAACAGAATAAAATTTAGCAGCATTATAAACAGGGCTCATTTTGAGGGGGAACGTGCAGGAACACAGTTCCAGCAGTTCCCCAAAGAGGTCACATGTCAGGTGGCTCCGCCCACCTGACTCTTGGCCATCTTGGGCCCATTTTGGCCTGGATTGGGGCTGAAATGGCCCGGATCAGGCCTCTGACGGGTGCTGGATCGCTCTCCCGCTCAGCAGCAGCCCGATGTTAATCATTTTGGGCCCCTTTTCGGCCATTTTCAGCCCCTTTTTGCTATTTTCGACCCAATTTCAGCCCTGAATGGCCAGGATTGGGTCCAAAACAGCCAGGATAGGCGACGTCAGGGGGTGTAGCATATGCTAATCAGTTATGCCAATGATACACTTCCCGTGATGTCAAGGGGCGTGGCACATGCTAATGAGTTATGCTAATGAGTTCCTCCAGCTCTTTTTCTACAAAATGACCCGATTATAAACATCAGTAACAACATAAATTTCTAAAAACAGCCATGCGTATATTGCCCCATCCACTCAGCCTAGATAATCTGTGGGGCAAGGTGGCCAGTTATAGATGGTGACAGAAACCGTGTGTGTGTGCGCTCCCCCCCATGGCACGTTACCTGCAGATGACGGCCTGTCCTCCCAGACGCGGTTGGTGAGAGGCGTCCTCCTGTTACAGTCTCCTTCGGAATGCACAGATGAGGCAGACGGTGGCCTCTCTGCGGAGGACAGGCCTGGCCCGGGAGACTTGGCCTTACGACTGTTGGCTCTGGCAGCAATCTTTGGCTTCCCTCCTCCTGAGGCAAGGGGAAAAGAATTCTTTGAAACTACCATTGCAGTACAGATGTCTAGAAACGGCAAAGACTGGGGTGGTGGGCATGGCGTGCGGTTGCCAACTCTACGATGGAAAATGCCTGGAGATTTTTGGGTGCAGCCAGGGGAGGTATGGGTTTACAAAGGGCTGGGATCTCAGCAGGGTATAATGCCACGGACCCCACCCTCCAAAGTAGCCATTTTCTCCAGGGGAACTCGTCTCTGCCATCTGGAGATGAGATATAATTCCAGGAGATCTCCACGCCCCACATGAGGTTGGCAACCTGAGGGGGCTACATCAGCACCAGAACAGAAAAACAGTAAGGCTTAGCAGGCAGCAGGGGGACGTTTAGGAAGCTGGACGATGCGGGCAGACATCCCACCCTGCCCTGGCAATGGATTTGACAGGCAGCTTGTGGGCGAGTTGCGATCACAGCCTCAGGCTCTACGCTTGCAATGGGAATAATAATGACCCATCCCTCTTGGAGCTGGAGCAAGAAGAAATGCTGCAAAGCACTTTGCTCCTAAAATGGACTATAAAAACAAATCGCATCCCTCTTTATGAAAACGAGCTCCCTTTAAGTGGGGCTGGACAGTGCGTGATCCAAGGGGAAGGGCGCTGCGGACCTGCGGGACGACCCCCAGGCCGGCCGAATCTCTGACCTGCTGTTCCCTGTCTGATGAAGTGGGAAGAACCGCAGCTACCGGAGGGTCTGCATTCTCCAGGGCTAAGAGCCAAAACACACGAGAAGAAATGCCCAGGTTCAGCACGTGTTCTCTTACCTCAAGGTTTGCTGGGATCTGTAGGCGTCCTGGAAGCTTAAAGTTTAGCATTTACAGAGCAGCAGGAAGGGGAAGGGAAATACAAGCGCCTGTATTTTAAGCTTTAAGCTTCCAGGACGCCTTTAAGCTTCCAGGACGCTTACAGATCCTTTAAGCTTCCAGGACTTTAAGCTTCCAGGACCCCTACAGATCTTTAAGCTTCCAGGACTCCTACAGATCCCGGCAAACCTTGAGGTAAGAGAACACGTGCTGAACCTAGGTTTTTCTTAACGTGTGTTTTGGCTCTAAGAACATCCAAGAGCAGGCCACCCAAACTGCAAATGGTTCCAGTGCAACGTGTGTTTGTCTGCGCATCCTTAACGGCACCATGAAGCACACGTGCGCCACTCAAAGCAAAGCGATGCAGGTGGATGGTCTGCCTGGGTTGGCCTCTGGGTGTTCTGTTGACTTAGGCCAACAGCTCCTGATCTAAACATTGACACATGTGCAGAAGGAAGTCGTTTCCATGCAGGCAGACATCCTTAACTGCGCTGGGGAAGGAAGTATGGCTGGCATATACAGGAGGGAAGCTCCCCTCTCTTCATTCTGCCTCTCTTTCGCCCTGGGATGGCAACAGGCAGGAGGCAAAATAAACAAACGACAATAGGATCATGTTCACCAGGGCTCATTTCGAGGGGGAACACGCCGGAACGCAGTTCCGGCAGTTCCCCAAAGAGGTCATGTCAGGTGGCCCCGCCCACCCGACTCGGCCATTTTGGGCCTGTTTCAGCCTGGATTGGGGCCGAAATGGCCCGGATTGGGCCTCTGACGGGTGGTGGATCACTCTTCCACTCAGCAGCGGCCCAATCCTGACCATTTTGTGCCCCTTTTCCGGCCATTTTCAGCCCCTTTTTGCCATTTTGGGCCCAATTTCAGCCCTGAATGGCCAGGATTGGGTCCAAAACTGCCAGGATAGGTGATGTCAGGGGGTGTGGCATATGCAAATCAGCCATGCTAATGACACACTTTGTGTGGCATATGCTAATGAGGCATGCTAATGAGTTCCTCCAGCTCTTTTTCTACGAAATGACCCCTGATGTTCACCATCAAGTAAAAACAAGACGGAGTCTTGTAGCCCCTCAAAGATTAACACATTCATCGTAACATAAGCTTTTGTGGACTACAGTCCACTTCCTATGCGCCTAAGCAGTCTCCAGTGGACAAATGTTTCTTCTTCAATAAAAGCGTTCTAGTCTTTAAGACTCTTGCTTGTTTTTGCTGCAACAGGCTAACGTGGCAAACCACCTCTGAATGTCTCTTGCCTAGAAAACCTCACAGGGTTGCTGTGAGTTGGCTGTGACTCGACAGCAACCCCCCACCCTGGTGTATTCAGCCACACTCCTAGCCCCCTCTCTCAATGAGGGACCAATATATTTCCTCAATCTTAACCTTTGTCCAACTGTAACTTAAAGAGGAAAAAGTTTTGACCTTTTCTTTCAAATGGGTTCCATTCTAATTACTGCCAGTACGCTGCCTCCTTGCTGCAGCCCACTGCACCCACCCATCAATGGTGTCCCTGTGTGTGTGTGTGTGTGTCAAAGGACCCTTAGGAACACGTGGGGGTGAGGGGTGGGGTCTGCAGTGGGAGGGGAGAATTGGCAAAAACTGCCCATCTCGCCTTGGGAAGTGCTATTTGGCTGGTATGAGCGCTGCTATAGTTGCAGAACAACACCTTAGGGCTTATCCTCATGTTTTGAACTACCAAACATCTTTACAATGCAGAAAGGAACGGATAAATTAAAACAAAACAAAAAAGAAAGAAAAAAGGGGAAAGAACAGCACGGCTGTCAGTGTTTTAGAGGAAGCATAAGAGCACCTGCAGCTTACTGAATTAAAAAGCATGTAAAAAAACAACCCTCCCCAAAAGAATAGGGATTAATCAGCATAATTAAACACAAATGAACAAGTAAATACTCAAAGGCTTAAAGTGAAAGTGGGCAGAAGGAACACAGAACCATCGAAATGACAAGGAAGTTATTATTGAAGCAGGAAAAAAAGGTGGTGGTGGGGGGGAAAGGTGGGCAAAGGCTGCAGACCTGGCAAGGAGCGCACGTCGTCAATCCGTCCGTCAGCAGCGGTTACAGGCAGAGCAGCGGGCAAGCTTGCACTGGCATTCAGAGGGTTAAAAGCATTGGCACTGAGAGGAGAGTGCTCGTCCCACTGCTCGTCATATTTACCCATTAGGGCCTTCCTAATAATTGCCTCCAACCCCATGTTGGTACTGGAATTTTCCTGGACCGACTGGCTCCTACAACTGATTAACCCTGGGAGATGCAGGAGGGGAAGGAGAAAGGGGGGTTGGGTAGGGGAAGCCAAATAAGGGGAAAGAGTGGATGGATTGGGGAAGAGGAAAGGCAACAAGGGAGGAGGAGGGAAGAAACAAACAGTCAGCACATTCTTGCAATGCAACAGACTCTGTCACAACTGCCTCCGTTTCCAAAAACTCTGCAGCATATGCAATTCCTTGACCCTGCCCCAAAGGTGTGCAGGGAAGCCAAAGGGAAACAAAAACGACTCGTGGTTTTTTTTGTTTCTGGAATGATGCTCACACAGCTACACATCTCTCTCGCTCACTCTCTGTCACACACACAATCACACATCCGTCACAAGCATGCAGTTTCTTCCCCAAGGCTGAAGGGCAGGAGGTGGCGGCTTCAGGCGCTTCCTAGCAAGGCGGTTTTGGGAAGCAGTCGCACTGCAGTGGTTGACACGGGGTCAGACATCCAAAATCCTCCTATAAGGAGCATCCTCGGGGATATATCGCCCCCACAGAGGAATTGTAAGAGATGCACTACAGGTTGTGTTTCCTAGTGGCATTTTGTGTGAGCTGGGAGGGCTGGGGGACTGTCTTTATGCTCACATGAATTACTGGAAGGGAGCCATTTCTGTAAGTGTGACTGGGGACAGACAAGATTTCCTCCACGCAATGGCTCAGTATGGAGGAATTGCAAATGTCCAAACCCTTCCCATTTGGACATTTCTCTTCTGGACTGCGCTAGCTATAGGTCAGACAGACAATTAAATGGTAGAGCGAGCAGTACCGCCCATAATTGATGCTCTTTGTCACAGCACAAGTTTACAGGGCAATAAACACTCAGGGAACAAATGGCTGTAGATCAGCAGAGAAGTTATTTGCTTCCTGGCAGCAAATAATTCCTGCATCCCTAAATACAGTTAACCAGAAATAAGCTTTGCTGAAAACGTCCAGGTGCCATGAGGGGGTGACAGCTCATACCGTCCAGCTGCAACTAGAAAAGGCCTGAACTGTAAGGCCAACACATCCATCCATCCCCATAGGTGGCGGGATGGAACAGATGGCCAAGGAAGATCTCACTCCAGGGTACTTTACCCTTCTGTACGAGCTCCTTACTATCAAAGATAATCTCAGTACAGGGTAGAAAGAACAGTGAAAAGAAGAGCTACATTTTCATGGCAGGAGCTTCTATAGCCTGGATAGTTTCGGTTCCTTCGTCCCCATTTTAAGTTAATTTCATTATCTTATAGTGGGAGGCTCTTGGGAGAAATTAGAGTTATCTTACTTGCCAAGGAACCCGCTGCCTTTCGCATCCTCCCTCAGGAACCGTTCCTTCTACCCTGCCTTCCTCATAGTCCACACAGCCCCCTGCCCCGCCTGATCCCACTGCTATGGGAACAGAGAGATTCGTAATGGGAGAAAGGACAAGGAAACAGCGTAGTGTGGGTTTTTTGTTTTGTGTTTTGTTTCGTATTGCAATTGTGAGTCATCAGAAGCCATGCAGTTATGGTGCAGCAGCGCACAAAGATCGTAGGAGGTACACCAGGTCAGCTGCTTTCCAGTCACCCCCAGGGCAAGAGGGACAAAATTCAAAAACAAATCGAAAGGGAGAGCAATACTTAAAAAAAAAAAAAGCAACAACGTTCTGACTTCCTATGTTTCTCCCACTCCCTCCGTCATCCGATCACCGCATTTCCCACATGGCTGGCTTGGCCGTTCCTTGACAACCCAGCCCGTACACGTTTAAAGAAGCAGGAAAGCTCATGTTGTTATCTTGGCAGTTCTCAGACGTCACAGCTCAGCAGTGGGGCTGGAGTTTAATCTTAACTTCACCCTGCCTAGTAACAAGGTTATCAGCCCCCACTGCTCAACCACCACATAGAGAATACCTAATTATCAGAGGGAACTCTACTCAGCTTAGAAAATCCTGAATGGGGGGTTTAACACACTGCAAGTTACCTGTTCCAGTAATGGCTGGCATGTTGAAAATCTCGGTTCCGGGTTGTCCAATATCTGGAGACAAAAAGGGACGGGGAGGAGAATGATGGAGAAACCCTTAGATCCGAGTAGCTTTTCAGTATGGCTGATTATGTACTACAAACATTAACTGCCCTCCTGCAAAACTCTGATTAATTCCAACCGGAGAAGTTCATGGAGAACAGCATTCCCAGGCCCCCCATTCTTGCTCTTTTAAGCTTATGGAATTCTTGCTGTCCTTAAAATAACAGGACTATGCATAAGAGGTGGGGCATTACCCATTTCTACCCCTCCAAAAAAAAAATAGAAGCAAGAAGTCACAGGCCTGAGAACAGAGCTCTCCGGAAGGAAGTCGCTTCTCGCCCTTGTCCTACACAATTTTTTTTTTTCCTGAGAGGGGAATAGATTGAATTAATAGCAACTGCTTTAATTGCAGCAGGGCTAAATTAAATTCTGGGCTTATCCATTCGACCAGATGGATAGCCTCTTGAAAGTGAGGCATCCACGGCGATTAGCACTGCAGAGCTGGGCCACATCTCAGGGAAGGTTCCGACCAGCCAGCTGCCAGCTGGAGTCACTACACAAAACCGACTCATGCAGAGCCCCCCTTGCAAGGGCCTCTGCGTCTCAATTGCTTTTAGCTCCCGTGGCCAGTTACGGGAAGGAAACTCCAAAGCTTAGGAAGTGCTTACTGTACTCCGCCTCGCTCCTGTTGTTTGTGTTCAGCTTCTTGATCATTTCTTGCTTCTTGGATTTCACCATGGCTGAATTGCTTTCGGTCAGTTTGCTGAAGAAGGCCGGGGGCTGCACGTTGTTCCCGGGGGATTTGGAGCCCATCCTGCAGGGTTGAAAGGCCATCAGGCTGCAGCTGTGGGTCAAAACTGACACCGTCACCCTCTGGCTAGATGGACCCGATCGCCAGTCTCTGGCCTTAGGGATGGAGAAGACTCAGGCACCCAGCCTCAAGGGGGGGCCAGCATGGGAAGGTACCATCAAGGCTTGTCCTTCAGCGGAAAGCCCTCTGCTAACTTCTGGAGGTCCTAGGGGGCTGGGTTTTGTTTGGTTTTTTTGCAATTTCTGCTGCTGTCCTCTTTGCTCCCATCACAGCTTACTTCCTCATTTTCTGCCTCTGGGGATTGGATGCAGATGGACAGAGCAAATGAGTGGGCAGTGACAAAGAGGCACTCTCGTACTGCATCCCACAGGCCTTCTGCCACCTTGGTAGCGCCCTTCAAGTTGGCCGCAGGAATATTTGTGTGCTTGGTGCGCACACAAAACCATCAAGGCTTCTCACCCAACGAACTAAGTTTGAGGGAAGGGAGAAGAAAGAAGAATCTGTCCAGATAATGCAAAAGA
This sequence comes from Eublepharis macularius, assembly GCF_028583425.1. NCBI lineage: Eukaryota > Metazoa > Chordata > Lepidosauria > Squamata > Eublepharidae > Eublepharis > Eublepharis macularius. The sequence continues at coordinate 68,175,946 of NC_072802.1, read as the reverse complement.
GAAGAAGCGGAGTGAGAGCTCTAACACTGGCCTCGTACTGCGGCTGAACTGGGGTAGGGGGGCGATGTTGACGTGCCCCCTCTGACGAGCCCTGACTGTGGAAGGAGTAGCCTGGGGGGTCTCTCACTCTCTGCAAAACAGGAACTGGTCAAACCTCCCAAACTCACTAGGCATGATAAGATCTTGTCAAGGGTGCATGTGTGGAAGCTATTAGTGGTCCTTGGTCCCGAAGAGGCCCGCCTGGCCACGTTGAGATCCAGGGCTTTCTCGGTCCTGGCTCCTACCTGGCGGAACGCTCTGTCTACTGAGACCAGGGCCCGGCGGGAGTTATTGTCTTTCTGCCGGGCCTGCAAGACAGAGTTGTTCCGCCAGGCTCATGGCTAAGGTTGGGCCTCCGCCGGCCTGCGGGTGGTGGGGGGGAGGAAATTTAACCCCCCCCCGTGAAAAACTGTCCACCACATTATGCATGCAAAATATTGTAAGTCTTCCTGATGTTGTTGCTTCACAATACAAGATGTCGCTGTTTTAAATGGTGTTAGCTGCCCTGAGCCCACTTGCGGGGACGGCAGGATATAAATATGGAATAAATAAATAAATAAAGGTATATGGATCAAACATGCCTTCTTGGGTCAGATGCAGACCCCTGCTTATTTATGCACAGTCTAACTTGCATAAGCCAGAATCCAAGGAATTACAACAGGTATGCCTGGGAAGAAAACTGTTGTCATGCCCCCCCAAAGATGCCTCGCTCATCAGATTCAGTCCTCCCACTCTTTACTAGGAGATGCAGAGTAAAATGATCCAGGAAGAGTAAAGCAGTGCGCAACATATGCTGTTTGGCCAATCCCTCCCTGCCCCCAGCTGAAATTGCCAGCATTATAAACACGCGCACAAAAGGATTGCCAAACAAACGAGCTGTGCTTTGCTGGGCGAAATCACTACCTCATTAGGTTACTCTGTCCATAATATGGAGTGGAGGGGTGTGTGTGTGTGTGGGGGGAATAGTCCACAGAAATGAAGTTATCAACACCCCCCCCTCCCCCGGCACAACCCCGTTGCAGAGCTTTCCCTGCCTCTTCCTTATCACCTCTGGTCCAGCTGTTCCTCTTCTCGATACAGGATGGGGTATGTGGAACTCCGCAGTGGATCGGGCTCTCCCATTCCATCTGGTGGAGAGATGGGCTCTATGCAGTTGTCGGAAGCAGGCGCTTTAACAGGCTCTGGAGACCTGAGAAGGCAGTAGCAAGAACTGTGTGAACCGCACTATTTTCTGACACAGCAGACCCTGATGGAAGATGCTCGGCAAAACTAGATCAAAAGTTGCCAACTTTGATCAGAAGACATGAAGAGTTGAAGATTAGCGGTGGGGTGGGGTGAGGGAGTGAGGCAAAGTGTTGGACTTAATTAGCAGAGAGGAATTAATGTGCAGTAGAATATAAGAAGACAGACTTCAGTGTTTTAGCTCTTAAAAAAATGCTTTACTACATATTAAGACAAAAGGGTACATTTGGAAAGAAAATAAAGAATAGCTAATTGCCACATCTTGGTGGCTAGACTCTCACATCCTGAACTTAGCTGTAAAGTGAACAAAGACTTAACTAAAACATGAACGAAGACGGAGAACTAAACTACAAGAGACGAATTACATGAGGACGCTCACGTGAAGGGAAACGCAATGTTAGCCGGGAAGCTGAGTTTTAAACTGTCAATTTCCCCTCTTTACAGAGCCAGCAAAGATTGCTCCTCAGCGCAGTGTTCGTTTGTTTCCTCTTTGCCTCCTAGAAGGGGAAACTGACAGAGCCTTTGGGAGGCAAAGAGGAAATTAGCAAACCCTCTGAGGAGCGATCTTTGCTGGCTCTGAAGAGAGTGGAAATTGAAAAAGCCTTCCGATCTCTTTTAAAACTCAGCTTCCCAGCTAACATTGCAATTCCCTTCACGTGCATGTCCTCTTGTATTTCATCTCTTGTAGCTTAGCTCTAAGACTGAACAAACAGCAATAAACCCCTAATGTATGTTGGAAGTTAATTGCCCCCCCCCCCCATAAGCCAGTTATCCAATGGTGAATCCTAGATCTCTTTGTTATGCATAATACTTCCCTTTTCACTGGCAGACCTAAGTGGTCCTATGCTAACTAGGTATCTGACTGAACAAAGAGAACAACAATTTAACTCTTTCATGACTGAACATAGGACACTTGCTAAAATCCCAACACAAAGCCAGTGAAGGAATGGCTTATGAAGTCAGTGGATTGTAAACACCGCGGGCACAGCATACTAACAGGCAAGACCACTGATCCTTGGTGGATCATGACGCGTGGACCTGAAATCTAGCCGTTAGGAACTACCCAGAGGTTGTGCTCTGGCTCAGTAGCAAAACATCTACTCTGCACACAGAGCCAGTTTGGTGTAGAGGTTAAGAGCGGCAGGACTCTAATCTGGAGAGCCGGGTTTGATTCCCCACTCCTCCGCTTGAAGCCAGCTGGGTGACCTTGGATGAGTCACAGCTCTCTCAGAACTCTCTCAGCCCCACCCACCTCACAGGGTGTTTTGTTGTGGGGATAATAGTGACATACTTTGTAAACCGCTCTGGGTGGTTATTAAGTCATCTTGAAGGGCGGGATATAAATCAAGTGGTATTATTATTATTATTATTATTATTATTATTATTATTATTATTATTATTATTATTATTATTATTATTATTGTCCCAGGTTCAATCCTGGGCATCTCCACTTAAAAGGATCATTGTGAAGGTAACGTGAAAGATATCTGCTGCAGACCCTGAAGAACATCTGCCGGTAACAACGGTCTGATTTGGCGGAAGGCGGCTTCCCGTGTTCTATCGAGTTTCCTGGGTGGGGGCGGCAGAACAGCAGGGCAAGTAACTGGGCTGCAGGAACATCCTGGATGCAGGCCCACAACTCCTCTCACAGTGACTGTTTTGTGTGTTAGTTTTGCTTTAGGTTTACATCTGTGAAAACTGAGCTAATGAGGGTCTACGATGAAGGAAATCCAGGATCGAATCCCTACTCTGCTGTAGATCCAGAGGAGTTAGCCGTGTCAGTCTGTACTAGCAAAATCGAAAAGAGTCCAGTAGCACCTTTAAGACTGACCAACTTTACTGTGGCATAAGCTTTTGAGAACCACAGTTCTCAAAAGTGCATCTGACAAAGAGAGCTGTGGTTCTCGAAAGCTTAAGTTACAGTAAAGTTGGTTAGTCTTAAAGGTGCCACTGGGTTCTTTACTATTTTGCTACTCTGCTGTGGAAGCCTGATGGGTGACCTTGGGCCATTCACACATTCATCCTAGCCTACCTTACAGGGTCACTGCAGGGATAAAATAGAAGAGAAGAGAATGGAGAAAGACAGGGTATAAACAAAGTAAGTAATAATGCTTTTGAGGCTGTGGCTGGTTGGTTGAGACAAAGTCGGCTGAAATTGAATCCCACGAAGACGGAGGTCCTGTATGTGGGTCGTGGGGAGATGGCTTTGGGACCTCGGCTTCCTACACTTGATGGGGCAGCACTTACACTGGCCCCGAGGGTTAGGAGCCTGGGGGTGATTCTGGAATCCTCCTTGAAGATGGAGGACCAGATCACTGCAGTTGCCAGGTCTTCCTTTTATTATCTTCGGCAGGCCAGGCAGCTTGCCCCTTATTTGTCTCCCCGTGACATGACTACAGTGGTCCAAGCAATGGTCACCTCTAGGTTGGATTACTGTAACGCGCTCTACGCTGGGCTTCCCATGGGCCTGATCCGGCGGTTACAGCTGGTACAGAATGCAGCAGCGCGGGTCATTGCTGGAGCACCGGTGTGGGAGCATATTACAACGGTGCTACGCCAGCTGCATTGGCTGCCAGTGGAGTACCGAATCAGGTTCAAGGTTTTGGTGTTAACCTACAAAGCCCTACGCGGACTGGGACCGACGTATCTGAGGGACCGTCTCTCACCATATGAGCCCCGGAGGACTCTCCGCTCTGGCGGAAAACATCTTTTAAGTGTCCCTGGCCCTAGGGAGGCCCGCCTGGCGTCGACCAGGGCCAGGGCCTTTTCAGTCCTGGCCCCGACCTGGTGGAATGCTCTGTCTTGCGAGACAAGGGCCCGGCAAGATTTGCTTGCATTTCGCCGGGCCTGTAAGACAGAGCTATTCCGCCAGGCATATGGCTAACGCCCTGAGCCTGCGAAAGCGGGGAGGGCGGAATATAAATATAATAAATTAAATTAAATTAAATAAAAACTTCAAATCCCACGTACTTCCATGGAAGAGTTAAGTATGTCTTGTCTCTTATCCCCAAGAAACCAACAAGGCTGATAGAAGTGCACCACGTTTTGGTTGGACTGTACCCCTTTCAATTTTAAAACCCACCCAATATACCGAGATAAAAAAATCCAAGCCACAGAGAATAATAAAAGTGACGGAGTGGGGAGGGGGACCGGTACGACGAAGGAGCCTCACCTCTTGCATCCTTCACTTTCCGGAGAGATTCTTGAGACAGGGAGGTGCTCGAGCGTCTGCTGCTGGACGTAAGCCTCACTGGGAGTCCGCCGGAGGTCCAGTGCAGGACACGGAGCTCCTGGGAAGGAGTACACTGGGGACTGGATGTGGGAGTTGAGCTGCTGGGGGTGGTGGCGCGTGTAATCTTGTGTGATCACCTCCTGTAAGAAAGCAGGACACGTCCAGTGACTAGGAGGGTCTTGGGATACACAGGGAGCACTTGGTGGGAGGTGCCACCACCATAAGGCACTGCGTGTGCATTCCTGATGTGGCCCATGGGCTGCAATCTTTCCATATGGCTGCCCTCCAAGGAGCTCTGGGCAGTTTCCCCTTGACATTTCCCCCCTACTCTTTTTTCCACAAGTAAGAACTCAAGAGGAGCTTCCCGAACAAGGACAGACAACCCACGCAATGTCAGAATCATCCGAGTTAATATTTTCCCCATTCTTTAATCTGTGATCATAAATCGGAGGAAAATGGATTTCCTGAATGCAGCCTGCACACCGTCAGAGGACACCTTCCACGTGGACTTTGCTGGGGAGGAATCGTTTGTGCATATCTTTGTGTGCATGAAAGTCATGCACACTACATGCAGAATCCTGGCATACTCAAAGGCATACACAGGGGCCAGGCTGGCCTTGCAAGTCTGACAGGAAGCTCCGAACACTGTCTTGCAGCTATGCATTATGGAGAAACCAGCGCATGCCAGCATGCAAGCTGCCCTTCCACAGACACCTGTTTGTCATTACTGGCCTCCTAACTGAGTAACCTCTCAAATGCTTCCAAGGCACCAAGCTAGGAGATACCCAGTTATCCTGGCAGCAGGATTCTCGGCAAATCCTTGGTAGAACATCTAAATATTCCCAGGCCCAAACGTTAAGTTTTTTTTTGGCAGGCAACATTTCTGCTAGTTTTATACTGCTGACTTGGAAAGGGGAAGCAAAACCTTCCTTGCGTATGAAGGGCAGAAGCTAATTGCACTTTGGTTTTTGTGAATATTTGCTTGACGTCTAGGCCTTTGAAACAGTTGTTACAGCTGAAGCACTTTCTGCATTTTGTATCTGCAGGGACGGTTACAGAACAGTTTTAAAGGATGCATTCATGTGAAAACAGTTTCTCTAAAGAGATTAGCCGTGCTGTTCACTCAAAGGCAATTCTCTTAAGCGTGAAAACAGATTCATTTTGAGCGCTAAGTCTTTCAGCAGGAGGCACAGGTAATTCCTTCCAATGGAAAATCCCCGCGTTTGGAGACCATATTTGGCAGAAAGCATTCCCAAATCTAGCTTGCAGATGCAAGGCTTTTATGTTGGAATGGCCCCTTAAATGCCTAACACACCCTTGCCGAAGCACTGCCCAGTGCAGCCTGTGGCTGGGAGGATAGCAGCAAGTGCTACTTACGCTGATATGCTGAGCCAAGGTGACAACCCGCTGGTGGCCTTTGGCGTTTTGCGATCCCTGGAACGGGTGGCCCGGTGACTGCCGACCGTCGGGAAACTGCTGGAGTTGCTGCAAGTGAGAGATTTCTGCAGCAGAAGGCTTGAGGGGGCCTGCAGAGACAAGAAAACGGGGCACAGGCGGCCCAGCAGGATTTAAGACCTTGGGAATTCATCTAAGCTACAAGCGACTTTTTTCACGCGTAGAACACTTGATCGTTTTCGCAAGTTTTCCTGGGAACTGAAGTCCGAGTGTCCTTCCCCTCTCTGTCAGAATCGCTGCCTGAAGAGCCAGAGAAAGCCGGCGGCGGCAGCAGCTTTTGCAAATCGTTCCTCCAGTCACAAGCCTGCTCTCAATGATCTTTGGGGGCGGGCAGCTGCAGCTTTCTCCTCCCTGGGCGTCTTGCTTCCGGGGAGCTGCTCTGGATTTGCAAAAGCTGCCACCGCCGGCGGCTTTCTCTGGCTCTTCAGGCAGCGATTCTAACAGAGAGGGGGAGGACACTCGGACTTCGGTTCCCAGGAAAACTTGCGAAAACGATCAAGTGTTCTACGCGTGAAGAAAGTCACTCGTAGCTTGGCTCTTAGACAGATGCATACTTCCCTTTATTTTTAAAAGATGATACCAGGAGCTTCTCCCCATTTGAGGACCAGAGAGGAAGTGTAATGCTGATCACCATCTCGGGTGTCTTTGGCCATGGAGACGACTGGCCATTGTTACACATACAGTAGATACGCCCACCCTGGCAGCAGCTTGTACCCGCCTTTGTCTTCATGGGAACATGCCACTTCCTATAGGGACACAGGGCACTGAGCATCCCCACCAGGGAATATGGCTCTGAGCGTATAAAACTGACTCAGGGGGGAGAAGGCATTCACTCTGGGCTTCTCACCACATAGGGGGAGCCCAACAGCAAAGTGCTTCCTAACACAGGGGTTCTTGCACAAATACTGAGTCGTTACAGTTCCCTTTCTCGAACTCTGAACTGGCTCTTGGGCTCATACTAGATATTACAGCTTAGATGAGTCAGGAGTCAGGACATGGGCGTGTACCCAGCTTTTTGTCCCACAGAAGAATAAAGTATTTTACCTTTCCAGAGCTCGGTTGGACTACAGAGTGCTGCAAGGGGAGAGGAGGAGGCGCTTCTAGCTGTCCTCCCACACTGTTTTTGCCAGTAGAAATGGAGGGGGGCCCCCCTGTTTGCTCCTTTCTCTAGCTCCATGTATCCCTATGAAAGAGGGGGGACAGGCAGCTGTGTCCTGACCCACGTAAGCAGAAGTGTCTAGTTTGAGCCTTAGATTGTAAACCTTGCAGGCAATGCTTCTGTGTTCTGTGTCACACCTGTTGTCAAGAACTTCCGCTATAAAAGGGTGTACATAGACTGGGCCCTGACCTGGATAGCCCAGGCAAATCCAGAACTCAAAAGCTAAGCAGGGTCGGCCTTGGTTAGAAATTGGATGGGAGACCTCCAGTGAAGACCAAGGTTGCAGAGGCAGGCAATGGCAAACCATCTCTGTTAGTCTCTTGCCATGAAAACCCCACCAGGGTTCCCCATAAACTAGCTATGACTTGACAGCATTCTCCGTCTCCATGCTTAGACTGGACCTGTCTGCCTATTGTGGGTCCGTATGGAAACAGCGAGCCACATGGAAATGAGCTAGTTCTACAAGTCTTGCATAGACAAATTCACACAATTTTAGCACAGCTGTAATTCACATGGGGTTTGTACACATGAAACTCATCACAGCCTTTAGGTACACCTACATTTTTTTTAGAATATGAAATGTAATGTACAACTAAGAGAAGAAACATGCCACATTACTGCCACATAATGTGTGGCACGGCCTAACGTTTAAGAGAGAATGGAACGGCCCAGTCGTGGTGCAGAAAAAGGCTGCCATGGAAGGAGTTAAAGAGGTTACACGGGAGCGGGAAAGCCCCCTCACCTGGCTGCTTTGTCCGGAGGTCATGCTCTGCACGTGCTTTCTCCATATCCTGGGGCAACTTCGTCCCCTTCTCATGAGGCATGCTGGGCGAACTCACAGGGCTTATTGCTTCAACGCCATCGGGGCTGTAACTCCCATGGAAGCCTGCAGGGCATTAAAGAAAACCCAGGGTCTTAGACTGTGATGATGCCCTTTCATTGCAAGCACTGCTACAAACACTACATCCTGGGCTGAATCAGCAAGGACAAAAAAAAAACCCTTTAAAAGACTTGCTACATCTGTAAAAACCTGTAAAGCAAACCCCTTTGCCTGTTCAATAGAAAAGAGTCCAGTAGCATCTTTATGATTAACCAACTTTATTGTAGCATAAGCTTTTGAGAGCCACAGCTCTCTTCGTCAGATGAGATCTGGGCCGTTTTTACACTACTAACCTGCTTCCGTAACGTTGCGAAACGTCACGCAAAAACCGCAGAAGATAGCGTTTTCTCGCGAGAGTTTTGCGCCATGAAGACGCTATCTTCCACGTTTTTTGCACGACGTTTCGCAACATCATGGAAGCAGGTTAGTAGTGTGAAAACGGCCCTGGATCTGCCTCTTCAGGGTCTTTCGGCTCAAACCCAATTTCTTTGCATGCTCCAACTTGCAGGGTGATTTGGAGAGAAATATGGTGGAACTTACCACCAAAAAAGGAAAGAGGCGTGCAGATAAATGCATATACTTTTCAACAATAATTAAAAAAATGCAGCTAGCATCCCCTGCCTCTGACAATGGAAAGCCAGAGTCCAGCACACCGAGAATAGTAATGCAATAAAAGGCGGTCACTCTTGGGCAGCATGGAATCTATCGTAACAGAAGGAGGGAGAAGCAAATGGAGCTCAAGTATTACTGTGAAGGGATCAGTTTTCTGACTGCCTGTTTAGAACCAGTAAGACATCTGGTGGTAGATACATATGGAGCTTAATGTGTAATTTGGCAAATAAACACAGAGCAGATTTCAGTACAGAGCCTAGAAATTCTGGAAATGGTTAAGTTTCCTTAAAAACAGGTTCTGCACAAGAATGCTTTAGGCCTCTCAAGCTGTGGCTACCACAGACTCAGAGCCAGGCTACAAGTGATGCCTTACACAGGTTGGACACTTGTCAGCTTGCCTCAAGTTTTGATGGGAAATGTAGGCATCCTGGTCTTGCAGCTGTAATGGAGAGCCAAGCTGTAAAACCAGGACGCCTACATTTCCCATCAAAACTTGAGGTAAGCTGACAAGTGTCCAACCTGTGTAAGGCGTCACTTGTAGCTTGGCTCTCAGGTCTACCAAAGCCACAAAGCATGACCTCCTGTCACACCCCCAGCGGTCTAGCTCTTGTTTTTTGTGTTACCTAGACAATAGCCTTTGACTTTCAGAGCTCCTTTTTCACAACTACTCTGGCCCATGCCAAACATGTTCCAAAATATTCCATAATTCAGTATATGCCCTCGAAAGACAGCAAATCATGCAATTTATTCTCAAAATGTGAGGCAGAGAGGCTCTACTTTTCACTGGCAAGAATGCTACACAGTCAGGGGCTACCCTTGGCTACTTGCTCTCTGATGTTGACGTTTGGCCTGGCTCCTCCCCTCATCTACCTCCATCATCCTCGGGATGAGAAAATGTTCCTGATTTATTTCCTTTTGATGACAGTTTATATTCTTAACAACTGTTTTGGTTCTTTGGTCTTTGCTGATGGTTTTGTAGCATTGCTTGTATTGTATGTAGGGTTTTTATATGGAATCCACATAGTATTTATATATACAATGTATGTGTGCTACTTTTACATATAATGCATACATTTTTACAGGGGGGAAAATGGGATTAGTAAACCAGAAACAAAGAATCATGGGTTCAAACTGTGCAAGGAAAAAGAGAAATTGAAATGGGGATTTTCAGGTTAAGGGGTTGTAATAATTCCTATCCCCTTCTCCTTGGGCACTGAAGATATTAAATCCCAAGAGAAGCACTGGTCTGTGAGCCCCAAGCCCAGGGTAGGGACTGTGTCCCTTCCTTCTTTTCAGGCTGTTCAGACCTCCCAATTGAGCAGTTTTAGCTCTGCTGGCAACGTTTCTGCACTGTAGTTTTTCTCCCTGCTCGTGGCTTGGACTATGCATTAAGTGGACTTGAGTGTGTGAGTGTGTGTGTGTGTGGACTGGCAGGTCCTGCTCTACAGCAGAAGCTTGCAACAGATAGCTCTTTGGCCCCCTTCCAGCTCCACAACCTCGCACACATTTTTCACTCTGCTGAATCAAGTGAAGGGAAAATGTACCATCTGAAACCCTGCTCCCAGAATGGAAGTTTCTTTTTCATGAGATTTTATCCAGAAGACAAATAAAGATGCCTAGCCTGGGTTCATCAGACCTTGGGAGATAAGCAGAGGTGGCCGCAGTCCGTACTTGGATGGGAGACCATCAACGAAGACTGGGGTTGCTATGCACCGGAAGGCAACAACGAACTACCTCTAATTCTCTCTTGCCTGGAATGACCCGTGGATTGAGTTGCCACGAATCGGCTGTGAATCAATAGCATGTTCTCCTTAAGGTAGTTTTAGACCACTAATGCTAACCCCCACCTTGTTGTTCTTCCCAGCACCCCAACTCTTTGGAACTATTATTTATAAGACCCTACCCTCTCTCCCTTCCCTACATAGTATTCAAACCCCGAGAGACCCTCTTTCATCAAGAACCTGATAATATCCAAAAGCACTTTGAGAGAAATCCAATTCAAAAGTATCATATGACTTTATCTACCCAGCAATTTGATTCACAGGCACCCTCGACCACCTTATGTTTCCCGTCCATCTGTATCAAATCATCTTTGCAGTTTTCCCATCACAATTACAACATATCAGGAACTGAATAATACGCACAAAATCAAGAAAAGGCAAAAAAGAAATTTTTTTAAAAGTCATGAAGGAAAGGGAGGACACACAGAGAGCATTTCCATGAAACAATACTTGGGAATATGCATATGACATAAAACAGGCAGTCACCAGAACTGTGAAAATTAAAACAAAACGATGGAGTCGAGGATGGGGGGGGAGGGTCTTTTGTAATGCATTTATGTGCATTTTTTTTAAAGGCCACGACTTGGAGTACCACCCCCCTCCCCCCCCTCCAATTTCTTACCATCGCTATTGGCGTCGTTATTTAGCGAGCTTCTTTCTCGCTTCCCCTTATCGCAAGAAATTTGACGCATGATAATCACATCTATGAAGCTGGCCGCTGTCATGGTGGTCTTACCGAGTGCTCGGAGCTCCTGTTCCTGCACTGAAAAGGTTTTACTCAGACTCTTTTCTCTACTGGGCTGCTCACTGGCCGACACTGCCTGCAGCGACTGGTCCAGGGGGGAGAGGTGGTGCGGCGGGTTTTTCCCCTGTCCTCTGCTATACTGGTGGGCGGACCCTGGCCCGGAGGAGGGGACTGGCCTGGGCTCCATGCCTTTCATGGGCGAAGATGACTGCTCCAGGCCGGCCCCTGCAGACAACTTGGAGGGGAACAGGTTGTTGTCGGTCTGAGGGCGTTCTGCTTTGGTATCCTGGAGCCTCGAGGTCTCCTTCTGGACGTGGGCGGAGTCCACCATAGAGGCGTAGCTGTCCAAGCCACTTACAGGGCCACGCACTGCAGGTGCCACAGAGAAGCCTGAAGAGCGAACGGGTGACGTGGTGGTAGTGGAGGAGGACCTTAAGAGCAGAGGACGAAAGCAAAGATCAGAGGTGGCCTGGGAAAGAGATCACTAGGTTTGGGGCTAGTTTCTTTTTTAAAAAAAATGTTACTGTATTATAACAGCAACGTTAACCTTATTAATTTGTTAACCATATCTACAGATAATATTAATAACAACAACAACAATAACACATTAAAACACCTTCAGTTAAAAAATGGTTTCTTAAGAGTTGTGTTCTCTTGGACAAAATCTCCTTCTAGCCCCGAATTACTGACAATTCAGCCTCCACAAATAGATGGCTGTTTTTCACAAGTAGATGGCTACCCTCTTTTGAATTCCTTGGGAAATCTAAGAAGAAGGAAGTTCACAAAAGTTCTTTGAAATACAGTTCCATCCTGATTTATTAAGTAGTCAGATCTAGAGTATTTTATATATTTCACTGAACACCTCACTTCAGCTGCAATTTTAATGACGTGCCGCTGCTCTTGGGATTAAATTCTGATACTGCTGTTTTAGTTTTATGGTTGATTTAGGTTGTTTGGGTTGATGTTTGGGTTCTATTTCATTTGTTGAATTTTATTCTTACTGGAAACAAATCTCAGGAATGTTTTCTAAGAGTGTGGTATATACCTATTCTAAATGAACGATGCCTTGTCTTTCATATTATCTGAACTATCTACATCTATATATGGTTACAGCCTTATTCATTAATTTATTTCCATAGCCAGCACAGCAACAAACCTGATCTACCAGAGTTTCTTCCTACTCCCCAAACGTGGCTGTGTGCAATGGGCATGTGTTCCCAGACGGCAGCACAGGGTGGCAGGGTGAGTCTAAGCAGAGTTACTCCAGGGTAAGTTCACAGATTTCAGTGGACTTAGAATGGAGTAACTCTGCTTGTGTTTGCACAGCTGGTCTATTTATGGCCACAGTCTTTAACCTGATTCTTCATGCTGAATGCTTAGAAGCAGCACATCTTGTTGAACCAGCAATTTTGTCTAGTTCGGCATCCCGTTTCCAGCAGAGGCCTGCCAAACGCTTCTGGAAAGTTCACAATCTGGGTTGTGAAAGAGATCACTTTCCGGTGCAGCTTTCCTCCAGCAGCTGGTACCTGGGGTACTATTGCCTCTGTATATATACCTACTATAGCTTACACTGTTGACAGACCTGGGCCGATTCCAGACAACTAACCTGAAGGCGCTGCATGCCGCCATGTTCCGGATCGCGATGGAGAAAACGCGGTATTTCGCGTTTTCCCTGTCGCGATCCGGAACATGGCGGCATGCAGTGCCTTCAGGTTAGTCGTCTGGAATCGGCCCTTTCCTCGGTGAATTTGTCTTATCCTTGTTTTCAGAAAGCCACACAAGTCGGTAGCCATCTTGGGGCAATGAGTTTCGTAACTTAATTATGGGTTATGATTGTGATGATGGCCCTGAACCCACTGCCTGTCTACTTCTTGGTCAGTCCTGAGCTTTACTACGAAAAGGAGACATGGTTCTCTCCAGTGCTCATTTCAAACGCACAGGAACGCAGTTCCAGCAGTTCCCCAAAGAGGTCACGTCAGGTAGCCCCGCCCACCTGACTCTGAGCCATTTTGAGCCTGTTTTGGGGCCGAAACGGCCCAGATCGGGCCTCTGACGGGTGGTGGATCACTCTCCTGCTAATCAGCGGCCCGATCCAGACCATTTTGGGCCCCTTTTCAGCCATTTTCAGCCCCTTTTTGCCATTTTGGGCCCAATTTCGGCCCTGAATGGCCAGGATTGGGTCCAAAACAGCCAGGATAGGTGATGTCAGGGGGTGTGGCATATGCAAATCAGCTATGCTAACAACACACTTCCAGCGATGGCAAGAGGCATGGCATATGCTAATGAGGTACGCTAATGAGTTCCTCCAGCTCTTTTTCTCTCTCTCCTCACCAGTTACAGTTTTATAAACCTTAATCTTCATCTCCCTGATACTCTGAAACTGTACTTTTGTGGTGCAGCAAACTCCCATGCTACCACTCTCTGTAATGCTCTACTGAAAACAGCCAGATGCATGCGCTACGTGTCACTGGCGCTAAGTACACTAGCAACATCTGCAGGATAAATTCCCACCACCGCTCCATTAATTTATTTTACTTCATTTACACCCCACCTTTCTCCCCAACGGAGACTCGAGGCAGCTCGCAACACTCTCCCGTTCTCCCTTTTATCCTCACAACAACCCTTTGGTGTAATTTGGGCGGAGAGTGTGTGACTGTCCCAAGATCACTCAGTGAGCTTCCACTCAGCAGAGCTGGGATTCATACCTGGGTCTTCTAACTTTAGTATGAGGCTCTAACCACTACACCGCCCTGGCTCTCACACCAAACCTTATGACATACCGCAGAACTGATGGGGTAAGGCTTTCCGAAGACATGGTCTTCATGTTTGTGTTGTGCAGCACGCTGGGGCGCTGCTGGACATTCTCCTGGGTGCGGGGTGAGACGGGGGAGTGTTTGTGGTTGTGAGAGTGCGCTGATGAACGGCCGCTGCTCTGGTCTGTACCTGCCACAAAACATGAGGAAGCAACAGGATAAATGTGAGATGGGAAATCAGACGGGAGAACAACAGTGCAGGGACAAAGAACACAAGAGTTCCTTCTAGGCAACCCCGCATTCTTCCTTGCAAGGCATTAAAAGCAATCTTGGCTTACCTGGTCTCCAAATGGGGGCGTGCTCCACGGAACTTGTGGCTTGTAAGACTGATTTCTTGCGTTCTTTTTCACGGTCCCGTTCACGATCTCTTTCTTGCTCCCGTTCGGAAACTGAAGGTCCTGTCTGTTTGGTCAAGTGCGTGGGGCCTCCTGAGAACAAATGGATATTTTTATACCAGGCAAGGAACAAGAAAAGAGTGGTGCAGTGGAAAAAGTGGTTTGATTTGAATACGCTACCGCAAGGTTTATTGGGGGTGGGAAGGGGAAAAGAAGACACCTCAACTCCAAAAGTAAAGCCTCAGTTCTTTCCTAAATCTGCTGATATTTCCCATCTCTGCTAAGCCAGAAAGCTCCATCTTTTTTCTTCATAGTCATAATTTTAAAAGTTTCTTCTTTTTCATTGGCTTTGCTGTCTCTTCCTCCTGTCCTTTTATTTTAAAATGAAAGTAGGAACATACATCTTTGGCTACATGCACTTGCTGGACAGGAGCACGAGGCAGTTTGGAACGGGGGATTCTAGCAAACAGTCCCAACCACATTAGCTTTGCACTCATGAAAAGAGGAAGCCGCTGGGCAGATATTCATTGCCCTTGGACACCATCAATGAAGATGGCCAGAAGGCGGTATTACAGCTCACCGATTCAGAGGTTGCCAGGTGACGCCAAGGTCCAATGAGTTATCCAGATGGCCCTATAAAACCTTTGATTTGATTTTATAGTTACCTGACTCTTAAGTACAGACAAATTACAGAGCGCTTGGATCTCTTGCCTTGTGGGCCTGCCTGCTCACTGACTTGCCAGAAAACCTCTCTTTCCATTTAGCCTTTCTCTCTCTCTCCCAGGTTATCTAGTCTGTCAACAGCAAGCCATCTGCTTTTCCGACTCAGACACTGCTATTAGTCTAGAACAACAGTCCTGATCACCACACCATTCTAAGTGAGTGCACAACTTTTGCATATATATCTGCTATCTTCCCAGCCTCCCTGCTTCTTGCCTGTCTGGACCGTGAGCTTCTTTTCCAGTTATCTTTATTATCAGGGGTCATTTCATAGAAAAAGAGCTGGAGGAACTCATTAGCATAACTCATGAGCATATGCCACGGCCCTTGACATCACCAGAAGTGTGTCATTAGCATAACTGATTTGCATATGTCACACCCTCTGACATCACCTATCCTGGCTGTTTTGGACCCAATCCTGGCCATTCAGGGCCAAAATTGGGCCCCAAATGGCCAAAAAAGGGCCCCAAATGGTCAGGATCGGGCTGCTGCTGAGTGGGAGAGTGATCCACCACCCGTCAGAGGCCCAATCTGGGCCGTTTCGGCCCCAATGCAGGCTGAAATGGGCCCAAAATGGCCGAGAGTCAGGTGGGCGGGGCTACCTGACATGTGACCTCTTTGGGGAACTGCCGGAACTCCATTCCCGCGCGTTTCCCCTCGAAATGAGCCCTGTTTATTATGAATATTAACTTTTGGAAAATCACACAACAAACTTCAGGCACCGTATTATGAATGATCTGCTCTGAGCCTGGTTTTCAGGGAGAGTGGAATACGAATGTAACAAAATAAATAAATAAAAATACTACCTGGGGACAGTGGGGAGCTGCTGTGTCGGCTGCTGAAGGCCTGGGGGGCACTGTGGATGTATGTGATCCGGTCCATGGAGGCAGCCGAGGTGCCAGGGGTGGGAGGCACAAGCACAGGCAGGTGTGGCACTTGAGACAGGTCGATTATTCCTGCTGGGTGAACCAGGAAAGGGGGTGAGAGGAGAAAGAACAGGCGGACGGATGAAGCTGCAGGCTGGGTGACGCTTCGGCATTTGGGGAAGTGCGGAAGCAACTAGGCAGCACCCTCTGGTGGTAGCTCCAAAGCACTGCGATCTGCATTGCATCTGTTGGAGAGCGGCCTGCTTAAAACACATGCAAATGCCCTATACTGAATCAGGCAAACGTCAAATACAAACCGGAGAACAACACAAGCAATGAAAATTATATATAATAATTTATGCAAAAGTGCAAAAGTGCAAATATGTGCAAAGCAGTTGGAATTTCTGTAAACTGCTTTGCACATATTTGCACTTTTGCATAAATTATTATATATAATTTTCATTGCTTGAGTTGTTCTCCGGTTTGTATTTGACGTTTGCCTCTTTCCGGGGGCTTCCCTTTGGCTCTTGCTATACTGAATCAGGCCTTTGATCCATCCAGGTCATTATTGTCTACTCAGACTGGCAGCAGCTTTCCAGGGTCTCAGGCAGAGGTCTTACACATCCGCTGCTACATGATCCTTTCAAGTGGGACTGAACCTTTCTATATGCCAAGCATATGAGCTACGGACCCTGTACCATAGTGGTTAAGTGGTTGGACTGCAAAGCAACACTCTGCTGGTTCGACTCCTACTACTGCCATGAGCTCAGCAGGTGGCCTTGGGGAAGCCCTTCCTCTCAGCCCCAGCTTCCCAGCTGCACTGTGGGGATAATAGCAATACTGACTTTGTTCACTTGGATTAGTGCCCAGTATTAGTGAGTGGGCACTAATCTGCCTGGAAGGGTGGCAAGTAAGCACACTGTTATTATTATCTTTTTGCCATGGTGGCTTCTCATGTTTTTTATTTCTATCCCACCTTTCCTCCAAGGACCTCAGAGTGATGTACACGGCTCATGTCCCCCCCCCCCCCTCCCCCAAATCACAATGGCTCTCTCGTTCTGGACGCTGGGATATTTTTCTGCACTTCTGTACCTTCCACACCTACGAAAAGGAAAGACCAACACCATAATATGCTAACTAATGCAACGAGAGCCATTGTATTTCTATGTACTTTACATGCTTTCTACTTGTATCTATTCTGTTTATTTATTACTATTTATATATCGGAACACCACACTGTTGTTTAGCAAGAATATATGCACTATTACTTATTATCAATGAATTGCTAATACAAGCAACTTTGAGAGTTAATTCCTTTTAATTAACTAGTGTTCATTTTGTTTACTGGCTCTAATTGCATTACTTAACATATTATGGTGTTGGTCTTTCCTTCTCACAGTTATTATCGTAATTCTCTCTTTGGTTTGCTCTCCACATCTATGGCAACTTTCACATAGCTTCATCTTCCTAAACCAGCAGGCATCACTGGTGTCACATGGCTTTATGTCGCCTGGAGGGTGAAGCCTGCAGCTGAAGCCGCTGGAAAAAACTTGTCCAGAATGTACAGCAGTCAAAAATGTGGACAGACTATGGGCAGACGGGATCACTCAAAAATAACCTAACAATTGCTGGCCAGACAACATGTAAATTGGCTGTTCAGCTGTGGACAAGAAGGCAGAAAGACACAAGGCATGCAGGCTGGATGCGGCTAAAGAATTCTCGGCAACTCAAAAGCTCACTACCAGGATTGGTGGTGGATAGTGCCCTCAAGTCATAGCTGACTTACGGCGACCCCTGGTGGGGTTTTCATGGCAAGAGACTAACAGAGGTGGTTTGCCATTGCCTTCCTCTGCAACCTTGGTCTTCGTTGGAGGTCTCCCATCCAATTACTCACCAAGGCCGACCCTGCTTAGCTTCTGAGATCTGTTGAGATCAGGCTCACCTGGGCTATTCAGGTCAGGGCCACTACCGGGATCAGTGATGTAGTAAAAGCTACTGAAACTATTCTGTCTATAACCTATCATATTTTTGTATTGTCGAAGGCTTTCACAGCCGGAGAACGTTGGTTGTTGTGGATTTTCCGGGCTGCATAGCCGTGGTCTTGGCATTGTAGTTCCTGATGTTTTGCCAGCAGCTGTGGCTGGCATCTTCAGCACCAAGGTGCTACACCTCTGAAGATGCCAGTCACAGCTGCTGGCGAAACGTCAGGAACTACAATGCCAAGACCACGGCTATACAGACTGGAAAATCCACAACAACAATCATATTTTTGTTCCACCCTTCCACCAAGCAGCTCAAGTGCGTGCATGTGGTTCTCCCCTTCCCATCTTCATAAAAACCTGGCTGGCTGAATTTCACCCACTGAACTTCAGGGCCCCAGTGGG
This sequence comes from Eublepharis macularius, assembly GCF_028583425.1. NCBI lineage: Eukaryota > Metazoa > Chordata > Lepidosauria > Squamata > Eublepharidae > Eublepharis > Eublepharis macularius. The sequence goes on along the minus strand of NC_072802.1, from coordinate 68,157,683 downwards.
CATCTGAATACGGGTCTTCCCCCCCACCACACCCTCTCCCTGCATCTACTTGTCTAGGCAGCATAGCCAATGAAGACTTCCAGGGGCCATTCAAAGAGCGACCTTCACTGAAATGGGCCAACATTGCTGATCACGATCAACATCTGGGGCTTGTCCGAATTTCAAAGAGAAAGAAGGTCACCATCATAGCCTTCAACATGCTGCAAGAGTCTTTACTGTTAACACACATCTTCTGGCAGCGGCTTCTGTGGACCGCTTCACCGTATCTCTGGCTCTGGCCCACCACAATGTCTTTAAGGAGGCCACAACACTCTCTTGTTTATGCTGCAACACACCAGTAGCCCCGAACTCCCCATTCCTCCACCCCCACCATTGTAGCACACCACGTTTCTCAGACCTGCTGCATAGTTGAGTGCCAGAGAGGGTTCTCGTGGCGACAGGCCACGTAGCAGGTCTGCCCTCTGGGCCATCGCAGTAGCTGCTGCAGCGTTGTGGTGCATCTGCTGGGAGGTGATGTAGTCATTGATAATGGTCTGCCTGTTTTCCATGGCAGCGGTGTCTGGGTAGCCACGGATGAGGTATGGAGGGTAGAGATGGGGGTACGTTGGACTGGGAGAAAGGTGTCTCGGCAGGTAGTAAGCAGCAGCTGGAAGAGAAGAGGCAAGGAAACGCGACCTGAAGAACCACTTCACCCTATTAGATCTGTCCATGCATTCAGGTCTGCTCAGCAACTCTCTTCCAGATGTTCAGTTGGCCTTGGCTAGATTAAGCCCACTCTACAATACCACCGACTCTTTGGGGAAGTCCTCCAGGAGAGAGAAACCGCGTAGAGCACCACCTCGGGGGAGGATTGGTAATACCTACAAGGGTACTTTTGTTTCAACAAGCTTTCCCTGGCTGAACCTGCTGTTGATTCTATTTGAGTTGCTATGCAAAAAAAAAGAAAAAAGAAGAAGTGTATTCTTTGGGGCTGCGGATTTGTTTTCATTTTGCTATTACATTTTATGGCGTCAAGGGTGAAAGCTGCTTCAAACAAAGGAAGAGATAAGGCACACGTTTTAAAAATTAATGACTTTCTCACACTCCGCTGTCCACCTTCTGTAGAGTCTGGCTCATGAGAAGAGCTGTGTGCGTGGCTTCTAGCTGCTATGGAAGTTGGGAAACTAACTCCTATCCCCTTACTGGAACGCTGAAGCTTTAGTGACATCTCTGTTTTCTGCATCTCTTTGTACGCAGCCCTCCATCTAATACCTCTACCCTCTCATTTAGCTTGGCCATTGTTGGTGCAACTTTATTTGTAAGCTCACAGGATTACTTCAAAATGTCACTGTGATATACTCAACCATCTCTCAATTCCTTTTTTGTTGTCTGCGACAATGAGAATTCCCAAATTGTTAAACCGGGAGAGGGGCGGGCTTTATGAGCCACCCCGAAAATTTCGCAGCCAGTCCCCCTTCCAAGCTTTATATATTTTGTTTTTTTTAAAAGGGGTACAGAAGAAAGAAGGGGGGGGGGATAACAGGGTCCAAGGAACGGTAGGATTTTGCACTACAAGGGCTGTTAAAACCCGGCGTACACACAACATACCTTCATCAGAGTTCATCAATGTTAAAACGAAGATTGCATCTACTATTCCAGCTTCCGTGTACCTTACTAACTAAATACATGCTTTTTCTACAGAGTGGCTGCTTCCACACATGTTGGATAATCCACTTTCAATACTCTTTAGTGAACATTTGAAACTGATTTTCCATGTGTGGAACAAAAAATCCACTTCCAAAGGATTGTGAAAGTGCATTGAAAGTGCATTATTCAACGTGTGTGGAAATGGCCATAGTTCACTTTTAGATCAACTAAAGATCAAAACGAGAGGTCTCCATGCACATTCTTACTGCTGTATCTTAATATGGTCTAATGCTTCTATACAGATCATTTCTATTTCATTTAACTATTATTATTAAGTGAAGTGAAGCTTTATATGATAATGACCATACTTTTTTAACACACGAAGCAGCCTTATATGGGATCCAACCGTCACTCCATCAAGGTCAGTACTGTCTACTCAGACTAAAAGCAGCTCTCTAAGTTCCCAGGAAGAGGCTGGTCCCGTCACCTACTGCCCGGTCCTTTTTAACTGGAGATGCTGGAGATTGAACCTGGGACCTTCTACATGCCAAGCAAATGCTCGACCACTGAGCCACAAGACCTTATCCTATACTCTTCACAGTTTCTCATCATTTTTTAAAAATAAATATGGGATAACCTTGATTGTCCTCACAACGAAGCGCTAACCTCAGTGCCTCCCTGAATAAACTTGGCACTTCTACTAAGAATCACCATGTGATACTTACAACAAAGGACTGCCGAAAATACTGGGTGACCAGAGGCCTCCTGGCACCCTGGGTTTGTCAAGCCTTGAACTAACACAAACCAACCTGTGCAGCGACCTTCAACTATGTCTCTTAAAGCACACTTTTCTAAGGAGCACAACAGCCCCGGTTGCAACGATTTGTTGTTGAGTTTTTAGCATTTTACCTGCTTCCAGAGGAATTCCCCTGGGGAAAGCTGAAGGGTCAAAGGCCAACGGAATGTGTCCCCGGTACAGATCCACGCCGCTTACTCCCCGGAGCAGGTGCTCGTAGGTGGAGATAGAATGAGGGTGGTCTGCGAGGGTGGCGTGAGGAGACTTGGAACTAGCGATTTCCCTTGGCGTTGGGGTAATCTTTCTGTCCTGGGATACAGGCTTACCAGCAGAGATGCTTCCTGTCAACACAAAAACAATCCATAAGAAAGCCAGTATGGGGTGTGTATGTGTGACCTCCCAGTATATTATCACAACATTTTGAAACCTGTGATGAATGCTAATGTTCTTGCTCACTGGTTAAACAAACAGCTTCTTTCAAGCAACAGAGTTCTGATATTTACTATAGAAAAGAGTCCAGTAGCACCTTTAAGACTAACCAACTTTACTGTAGCGTAAGCTTTCGAGAATCACAGTTCTCTTCGTCAGATGCATCTGACGAAGAGAACTGTGATTCTCGAAAGCTTACGCTACAGTAAAGTTGGTTAGTCTTAAAGGTGCTACTGGACTCTTCTCTATTTTGCTATACTGACTAACACGGCTAACTCCTCTGATATTTACTATGTCTCTAGAGGGATAGCCTGAATCTCCCCATTAAAACAACAACAACAACATTGTATATTATTTACCTAACAACTTGACACTGAGGTCTGATTCACACATTATGGTTTTGTGGTGTATACCTAAAACTTTAACATGTGAATGAAACAAACGGGTGTTTAGAAAGAGGTGGATTTTACAGGTACACTCAGAGATCCAGGATAGCTTGCAATTCCCCCAGCCCTTTCTTAAATGTTAACTGCATGCTAACACACACACACACACACACAAGAAGAGGAGAAAGCTGGAATGCAGAAGGAAGAAGGTGTACAAAGCATGCCAGACTTCATGGGCACTCGAATGTAAAACTTGGTTTTGCTGCCATGTAATGTACTAAAGGCCACTGTGTGTTCACTTTTATGCTATAAATCAGTATTTCTATTAATAATGTATTCAATACTTTGCTCACGGAGCATAAGCAGGCTATGACCTACTTGATCAGCTGAAGTGCTATGCAAATGTGTTACTATTATAACTAGTAACTGGTTTATAACAAGAACTTGGGTTAAATACCAGTCTACAATTCTACAAACAAATACATAGGCATAATAGTATTGTAGGCACAACAGTATTGGTATAGACTTATGCAGGGCTTTTTTTCAGCTGGAACGCGGTGGAATGGAGTTCCGGAACCTCTTGAAAATGGTCACATGGCTGGTGGCCCCGCCCCCTGATCTCCCACTAGGGCAATCTCAACTCCCCTCTGTCTGGAGATCAGGGGGCGGGGCCACCAGCCCATGTGACCATTTTCTCCGAGGGCAACCCACTGAGTTCCATCACCTCTTTTCCCAGAAAAAAAGCCCTGGACTTATGGTTTCCCGAAGCAGGCATCAGAACCCCAGACACATGTGTTTTGAGTCCCTCTTTATTGGGAAGCCAGATACATCAAGCTGGGAATGAGGTTGTTGTGGGAAAGGAGGAAAGCTGCAGCTGGAGGAAGAATTCATACAAACGAATGGGGAATGGGGCTCAGATATCAATGATGAATTAAAGGAGACATGGTTTTGTAAACATCTGAAAAGCACTTTCTATAGCATTGCTAATACGTTCTGCCAGCAGTCAAGAGGTTGACGTGAAAATGAAATCTGGAAGGGAAAAAACCCTCACCAGTATCCTCTGAAATCTCAAACATACGCAAGATGAAATCAAAGCCCAAATGGTTCTGACAGCCTCTTGCCCCGCTGCCCTCCATGGGAGCTGTGACATGTTTCTGCAGCAAACGGATGGAATAACGGCAAACTCTCTGCACTCCCCCTTTCCTTTGGAGGTGGCGTCTCAGTCACACCTTAGTCTCCTGCCAGCCACATGGCTGCCCGATACCAAGAGAGCTGCTTAATGACTGCAAGGAGCAGCACTGGTCTCTGAAAGCTGCTCTGTATCCGTCCTGATCGCTGAAGAGCATCGTGTGGCCCAGCCTGGGGTTCAAGTCAGACCAACACACCACCTTTGGATATGGCACTGCTACAACCAACAGAGTGGCATTTTGTGCAGGGCGGACAGGCCACCATGACTGACCGACAGCATGGCCACCACAAAGGGCACAGGGCAATGGAAGTGTGTGGTATGTTTGGCTGGGAGCAGGGGAGCCAGTGGGACCAGGACTCTCTCTGCAGCACTACACTTGCTCTTAGCGCTCCAGAGGCAAAACAGCCCCAAGGGCTGAGGATGGCTTTGCAGCATGCAGTAGAGCGGCACCATTACAACAGTTCTCCCCAACCTGTTGTGGCACACCTGCAAAATGAAATAGGGGCGCCAGCCTCCAGGTGAGGTCCGGCATTCTTTTGGAATTGCAACCGATCTCCAGGCTACTGAGATCAGTTCCCATGGACAAGACTGGGAAAAGTAGACTCCATGAAATCACCTGGCCGCTGAGCTCCCTTCCTTGCCTAAACTCTGCTCTCTGCTGACTCTGCCCCTGAATATCCAGGAATTTCCAAGTCGGAGTTGGCAACCTCATAAATTTGATAAAGTGCGCATTTTGCCACAATAATGTGCTATAAAGAATGCTATTTCAGCAAAGGAACATAACTATGCCTCTGGAATTTGGGGTCATCACCGGTGTAAAGCCAGTGACATTTAAATAACGGAAACAAAACAACGACCCCCAAACCAAATCCAACCCTGATGAATTTCACTGTGAGATTTCTTTTTCTCAAGTTTTTTTTGGGGGGGGGGGAGGTATCTAGTGGTGCACAGAAATTTCAACTTCTCCTTCCCTGCCCCTTGGTTAAATATTCAGCATCAGAACAGACTTTGAGTGATTCCGCACACGTTGGATTATGCACTTCCAATCCTCTTTATAGATCATTTGGTTTTGTGTGCGGAACAAAAAATCCACCTCAAATGACTTATAAAGTGCATTGAAAGTGCATTATCCAACGTGTGCGGAAGCAGCCTTCATCTGCATCTCACCACCACCATTATTTTGTACCCAAATTATTTTCTTTCGGTGGATGTGCATGACATAAAGTTGCTGGCTATTTTAGGTTAGCCATTTGAATGCCCCTTCCATACACAAACAAAACGGCGATGCGCTTTTTGAAACACTGTATTTCCAGCCCTCGATGTTATGCCTTTTACAGACTCACCCCCAAAATTTGCACTCAGTGCTGAATTACGTCCCTCGTCTGGAATTTTAAAACACTTTAAAAGGAAAACCCACCACACATTTGGAAACCTCCAGGCCCTTTGGCAACAACCTCCCTTGCAATCTTGCTTGCGCTGGATCAGCCGAACGAGCACGTTACAGAAAACCCAGCCAAGAGAATTTTCTGTTCGAGCTGAACAAGATGCTTAACAAATAAGTGGATGCTCTCAAAGGGCATGGGGTGGCGGTGGGGGAATCACTCAGTAATGCACATGAAGGCCATATTAACAGGGGGGGGGGGAAAGCTGCACTAATCTTTTTCAGATGGGTTGGTTATGCTTAGAATTAGAAAACTGGGCAGGCAAGGCAATGTTTCTCCCCCTCTGTGCTCGTGGATGATCCAATGAGCAAAGCACATCTTCCTTCTGTGGAAGACTCTCCTACAAGAAGAGTCTTCTAACTTGACCGAGGCTGATTCCGCACACGTTGGATAATGCACTTTCAATGCACTTTATCAATCGTTTGAGGTGGATTTTTTTCCCCGCACACAAAAAAATCCGTTCCAAATGATCTATAAAGATGATTGGAAGTGCATTATCCAACGTGTGCGGAATCACTCCGAGACAGGTTTCCAACAGAAAGGCGGCTACCTGCAATGTCACCTCCTGGCCAACCGGAGAGATGGTGCTGAAGAACAGTACAGAGAAGTCAACAGAAGTTATTGCAAACTACCAGGTTGGGGGCACACAGCAATACTATGTCCTGCCATTCAGGATTCCTGACAGCTTGAAAGAATCACCCCCCAAAACCCCCAGACTCCTTCATGTGCAGATGTTTCACATCACTTCTACTGTGTTCGTGAGAACATCGCTGACCTTCGTGCTGCCTCGGTGTTGGCTCCCTCGTGGACACAGGTGACCCACGGTGTAAGTGGCTGCCGAAAGCTGTCCCGTGAGCTGCCTGGTGGTCCTCGTAGGTAAGCGGACTGTGGCGGGGCTTCCCGGGCTCAGGCACAATCACAGGCGCCCCCCTGGTGATGGATCCACCAGAGTTTGTCACGGGGCTGGGCCTGCCTTTCAAACTCTCCTCGTAAGCTCTTTCCAGAGTCCTTGGGTCCTGCATGACATCCAGGGGGTGCATGTGATGAAAAGTCCTCCCTGGGCTGCCAATGATGGATCGGACGTCATGCTTTTTGGCACTTGCTGATGCGTTGCTGTCGTATTTCAGCGGGGTACCCTGGAGAGACAGGAAGGTCAACAAGCTTGCAAAAAGAACAGCACAGAAGGGCACTCTTGGCTTGCTGAGGATACCACTCTCATTCTCGGTTTGTTTGCTGAGTCTTTCCATAAATTGGGAAGGAGGGGGTGGGGGGTCCATACAGAGAGATACAACAGTATCTTCTTTTGGATGCTCCGTTTCTGAAGCTTTGAGCTTTCCACCTTCTGGGAGCCCTTCTCTACCAAGAAATTCCGTGCACAATTGTCACATAATCCCAGTGTGTTAGAGAGGCATGTGCTGGAAAGTACGCATTCATGCTTAGGTTAGACAATGTGCTGCTCTGCATTTGGAGGCAGAATTGCTGAGCAGATGCAAAAATGTAACACAGGGACAACTCTAAACCAAATATACACGAGACAAATTACACGAGGACACTCAAGTGAAGGGAGACACAATGTTAGCTAAGAAGAGTAGTTTGAATTTCACTCTTTCTACAGAGCGGGCAAAGACCCTCAGAGGGTCTGTTAATTTCTTCTTTGCCTCCCAAAAGGTTCTGTCAATTATTAACAAACCCACTGAGAAGGGATCTTTTCTGGCTCTGTAGAGAGGTGAAATTAACAAGCCCTCTGAGGAGCGATCTTTGCTGGCTTTGTAGAGAGAGGTGAAATTCAAACTACGCTTCACGGCTAAAATTGAGTCTCCCTTCACTTGAGCATCCTCGTGTAATTCGTCTCGTGTAGTTTAGCTCTTAGAAGCTCAAACCACATTTCTAGGTTCTGAACACAATTTATGATATGAACTGATCTTCAATATATGTGGTGAACAGACCTCTTGATCTCTCCATATTCATTAATTTAGGTATCTTGCCATTCTTTTTCAAGGAATGCACAGTAACATACGAGAAGACAAGGTTCTCTGGAAAAGTCAGTAATGCTAGGAAAAGTGGAAGGCAGTAGGAAAAGAGGAAGACCCAAAACGAGATGGCTTGACTCAATAAAAGAAGCCACGTCCTCCAGTTTGCAGGATTGGAGCAAGCCTGTTAATGATAGGACATTTTCAAAGTCTCTCCTTCATAGGGGTACCGTAGGTTGGAGACGACTTGATGGTGCACACACGCATGCACACAGTGACATAAAAGACGCTGGCTTAACCAAAGAATAATGCCGAAATCAGGTTTAAATGCAATCAGTTCAAAAGTACAACACAAGAACTACAAGAAGCAGCAGCAGGCAAAAATGTCTAAACAATCTAACCCCTGAGCTGAGAATGCAGCTGAAAATGCACCACAGTCTCTGAGAGCTGGGTACTGCAGAGGGAAGACTGGTCTTGTTGGGCCAGTTGTCTACGTCTGCCGTGACCCGTCTTCTCACTGTACAGCTTTCCAAAAAGATTGCAATGAACAGCAAGGTCCCTGGAGCAGTCTGGAAAACTCACTGCTCAATACTGTAACATGTGGCTGCTTCTTTCAGGACTGATTTGGCACTAGCAAGCTTATCTATCTACAACTAATTTTAGAGGCGAGTTGGAGGCTTGGCTTTTGGGCCACCAGCCTGTAGCAGAGGCCAAGCGAGAGGAGATATCAACATTTCAGTTCCGCCTCTGGCACAAAACACAATGTGCAAATGGTGTGTGCACTGGGGGCGGGAGATTTATCACTAGGCAAATCTAGAGAGCTGTTACTTGTTGGTCTGGAAACCCTGAGCACATGTGCCCGTCATGTGTCATGGAACAAAACATTATTTCCAAGGGGAAGCAATCAGCTTCTCATAAGAACAGGTAGATCCATCTGATACAGCTTGTTAAATGTGCGCATCCCACATGTGGCACAAGGGAAGGTGTGAGTCACTCTCAAATAGCAGCTGCAGTCACCTCACCTCTTCTCCTAGGAACAAAGCAGACTACAAACAGACCTTGCTGGGCCCTGCCTGGCTGCTATGGAAACAATCCAAATATTATACCAGCCCACAAGAGAGGGACCAGTGGCCAAATACTGACTCATCATGGCAAGAGTATGCATCCACCCAAATGGAATACACAGAAGTCAGAGTTTTGACATCGTTAAGACTTGGATTCAAGTTCTTGTAGGAGCAGAACCACAGCACATCACCTGGAACGACTCCCTGGCTCTCAGCCTCATCTGAGCACTGGGAACAGCCTATTAGCCTTGTCTCAGGCAGCATTACTGCGGGAATGAATGAGGCAATGAAGCGACATCACCTGAACTGAGAGCACCTAGAGTTATCTAGATATTTAAAGAAGCTAAGTTAAGGAGACTGTCGTTGGGTTAAAGGAACATCAATCAGTCATCTGTACTTTGGCTGATTTTTATTTTTAATGCAAGAACTTGCAAGCGCTTGTCACGGCAGGTGTCATCTTGGAAGAGGTATTCCCACGTTCTCTCTTGCACACAGAAGGGATTGTCTCTTCTAAAATGACACCTGCTGCAACATCCTCTGAAAACGAATGGTGTCTTTTCCCACTTGCCTCGGCTAGAGGCAGAAAGGGACCAACCTTTCCCCTTTTACCAACAGCAGAACAAAAACACACAAATATAGACAGAAAGTTTGCCCACAGTCACTCAAGCAAGAAGGAGCAGGCGACATGCCAAGATTCTGGCATTCCCAGAGCACAATGCGAGGCTATCTTCGTCTTCCTGAACAGTTTCTCGTTCCAAATAAAAATCTGGCATGATTGTAGACAATTGTAGTGGACGATAGCAGATGTATGATTTAGATGGCCGTAGTTTATGTTTTATGTTTATGAATTTATTAACTGAAATAAAAGTTTATTAAAAATAAAAATCTGATCAGTAAGATCTGCAAAATTGCCATCCCATTCACACCATCTGCTTTCAGCTGGTCTTATTCATTAAAAGTCAGTAAAAACCATCTTGTCATTTATGCCTGAGTTTGGGGGAAAACACTGAACAAGTTGTTGAGCTGGAACCCATCATCTTAGCTCTCTTTACTAGAACTCCAGGTAAACTACAAGGCCCAACCCCCTTTACTTTCTATGTTCTGGTCCCAACACAGGACGTTTCCCCATCCAGCAACACGTCCAAAGATACCAGAGAGAAACAGAAAGCCTATAGCAGAAGCCAGTTGGCTCCAGAGGCTTGCTCGTCATAATCTGTGCCCATTTTTAAATTACAGTCTCCATGAGAGGGAGAGAATGGCATTACTGAAGGCAACAGAAAGTAGGACTTTCTGTCCACAGGTGAGAAGAAGACCCGTGTATCTTAACATCCCCTTACTTTTCACTGTCCACAAACAGCACAGATACCTGGGTGATGGAGCCTTCCTTGAGGGGTCTAGTCAAAGGCATGTCAGGTGTGCGTCTCAGCTCCTCCCTGGGAATCTCGTGAATCGACCTCCCTGCTTCCTTCACGGTGGCAACGAGGCCCTCGTGAGTCGCTTTCATTTTCAGAGGGGTGAGGCTTTCGTGCGGCCTGACCTTATAGGCCTCGGAGAAGTCCCTCGGGGGCGTGCTTTCCCTCTTGAGCTGTTTGGCTTCTCTTCTGAGGTAGTCCTCAGGGGCTTCCACGTAGGAGCGAGGAATTCCTAGAAGAGCACATGAGGACAGGAATTCATTGAGGGCCTTTCACTGAAAGGCTGTTACTCCTGCTAAATTCTCCCTTTCCTGCTGGGGAAAAGCTTCAGAATTGTCAACTGAATCTGTCTGCTATCTTGCAAATTATAATAATAATTTTGCTTGCAAATAACAACAACAACAACAACAACAACAACAACATTCGATTTATATACCGCCCTTCAGGACAACTTAATGCCTACTCAGAGCGGTTTATAAAGTATGTCATTATTATCCCCACAACAAAACACCCTGTGAGGTGGGTGGGGCTGAGAGAGCCCTGAGAGAGCTGTGACTGATCCAAGGTCACCCAGCTGGCTTCAAGTGGAGGAGCAGGGAATCAAACCCGGCTCTCCAGATTACAGTCCTGCCGCTCTTAACCACTACACCAAACTGGCTCTCAGATCTGGGTAGCATTTTTTTAAAAAAAATGGCAGTTGTTGCTCTGGAATGCGAAGAGGCTGCACGTTTTCTGGGATAACCATAATCACGTATCTTAAAGACTGAGCCAATATGACTTCATTCATGCTACATTCCAGACAGCTTCATTCCAGAGTCCAACTGAAGCTCGCTGGTAAGACATCACGCACCTGACTCGGCTGAGGCTAAGGCACTTCTTGCTAGGAATGAGTGGATGCCTCCAGTTGCACACAGGCTGGGATCCCCCTTTACTCCTGGGATTTCAGTCCATGGGGAAAAATGGGGGAGCACCCCTGGAAGTGTGATATTTCCCACCCCCTCCCCCAGTTTACTGGATCTCCCAAAGGCTGGGTCTTGGTCCAAAGAACAACCAGGAAAGCTAGGACCATCAATCGTACAATCTGCTGTAGCAGGATTTTGCTATCATCTCTATTTTCCTCCAATAGGATATTTATCACTGCTTAAGGTTGAAAACCATATCAGCGAGTTGCCTTGTCCTGGGAGGAAGAAGGGGACTAACAGGAAACTTGTGCATTAGGCAAATGTCTTGTTTCTGGCCAATCTTTGCTCTCCCTCAACCAGCTGCAAAAAGACCTCCCCAGGCTAAAAGCCAGAAAGGCACAAGTGAGCACCACAGTAGCCAGCTGCCGCGGGAGAGCTGGATTTTGCTCCCAGGCAACCTATTACTTACTATCGGGCTCAAGGGTTGCACCAGAAGGTAATAGCTATTGAAACAGGGCTGGAAACGAGGTGACACATCAGCTGTACTTCCACACTCCCTTTGCCACATACTTGTGTTTGGGCTCCACAGCGGCCAATTACCTTGCGTGATAGAGCCCCGGATGTGATGCGGTTCTTTTAAGTTGAGGGGACTGTGCCTGTCTGGAGGGATGGCTCGGCCCATCAGACCTGTAACGATTCCCAAGAGAAAGAAATCACAGTTTTTTTCAAGGCGCCATCTCTTTGCCACCGTAACAGCTGCTTTTTCTTTTTTTAAAAAACAACCCACAACATTGCACAGCCTCTCTCTCCTTCGCAATGTTTGGAACTGATTTTTTTTGTACAGCTTCTGCAACTAGAAAATGAAACAGCAGAACAAAAAGCCTTCCATCTGCCCACTCCTTTCGGTGTGTCTGGTTTCCAAAAAGCACCATGGAATTAACACACGTTTAAACTTCAGTATGAGAAGGGGATTGGACAGATTTGGGAGCATAGGTCAACCATGGGCTGTTTAGCCGTCAATGGAGCTTCCAGGTTCAGCATACCTTGACAACCAAATAACAGGAACACGTATCAGGAGCGGCCTGCCTGAGGAGGTCAGGAGAGCCCCCACTCTCCTAGCTTTCTGCAAATGATGCAAAACCGAAGTATTCAAAAAGGCTTTTTACTCAGATAGGACATCTGTATTGTAGGGAGGGGGGTCTCAGATGCTTCGCTAATGAGTTAAGGACCACAGAATTCACCACTATGTTGCCTTAGGTACTACCTGTTGTCTTAAATACGTGCTCCTGAGGGCAATTTGTGCTTCATGTGGTCTAACGGCAGCCTAGAATTGCTTATGTTCTGCTTCAGCATTTCTTCATCTCTGTATTGGATTCTTACTAAGGCTATGGCTTTGTAAAATTGGGTTTATTTACCCTATGGTATTGTTCATGGAAATGTCCCTTGAAATTGACTGTACTAATCTCACACTGCGTAATCCACGAGTCTCAGTGAGAAAGGTGGACTATAAATGACATGAATGAATGAATGAATGAATGAATGAATGAATGAATGCTTCTGGAGGCGCCTGGGTGGCTGCTGACGGCACCAGGATGTTGGATGAGTTGAACCTTTGAACTGATTCCACTGGGCTCTTCTTCACAAAGAAAACCATTTAGGGCCAACTGTATGAGTCCCTCCCTCGACGGGCTTCTTCCCTCTATGTGAGGTACCAATTGTGTGGAAAAGACCCGTGCCACCGGCACCACCCATGTGGTCATCCAATTCACACAGGCTCCTCAGCAAGAGGGGACGTCATCACACAGAAACAACAATCCGGCTGCTAGCTAAACATGTGAAGTGAGCCTCAGGCAATTCAGCAGAAAAATCTTGTGAGACTGAGTTCGAAATATGCTTTCATGCCCAAGACTGAGAAAATAAGAAATGCAGCTGAGGCTTCCCAAATGATGCAGGTTTATCTTCAGAGTGAATGAAGTACCCCATCCTGAACCCCTAGTTTCAGGGGGTTTTTTTCTGGGAAAAGAGGTGGTGGAACTCTTAAGAGGGAAATGAGGGAGAAACACACAGGATTCTTTGAAATCATATTATTTTCATGTGCTGTGGACTTACATCAACTGTGAAACAGGACCCCCTACCTTGTGTGTGGGGTGGTGGTATTAAACGACATAGGAATTACCCAGTAGGATCATACTTATCACAATAGTTGTGAACTCTTGCCCCAGTTGCAAAATTCTGGGGGGCGCAAAATTTCTCCAGCCCTGCCTCTATACCCTCCCCAGGGCAGCCGAGGCGAGTCCTTCATATCTATTGGGGAGACTCGTCCCTCGCAACGATCCAGTCTCCCCTGCCCGAGCAGCCACTCACTCCGGAGCTCCACGCAGCGCCAAACAGCCCCTCAGAATTTTGTGCCCAGGGCAAGAGGCGCCGGAACTCCACTCCACCACGTTCCGGCTGAAAAAAGCCCCTGCTAATAGCGCATTTATGGGGATGGTGTCCCAATTTAACATTTTCCTCCGACCTCCTGTTTTCATTCTGAAATGGTTGATTTCAGATGAAAGAAAAGCAAGAGAGTTGGAAAAAAACAAGTATAAATCTCAGAGAGAAAGATCGAGAGCAGCATTAAAAGACAGGCTGAACTGGGGGGAGGGGGCAAATATCACACTCCCCTTTCTCTCTGTGACATGCAAATGCAAATCTATTGCATCTTAATAAGGCTTGCAAAGAAAGAGGCATCAGCAGGTTTCTGGAAACCTTTCACACGTGTGTGTGTGTGTGTGTGTGTGTGTGTGTGTGAGACAGAGAGAGAGAGAGAGAGAGACAGAGAGAGAATCTCTGTTCTTCAGATAGATGAGAATACCAATCTATGTTTAATGGGACTAAGTTTTGAGCTTAATTTCTAAAACAAGAGAGATCATGCCCAGAAATACGGGAAGGCACTTTTTGCACGCGCATCCCGGCATTCTCTCGTTCATTACCACTCTATTACGGGTTCTAGAAATATACAATAGGATCGAACAGGCAAATTTGGGGGGGGCCAAGCCACAAGTGACAGGGGCCTTAGCATACTGGGGGAAGTATCAGTCAGTTTTTCGGCCCAGAAATGCTCTCAGGTGATTGGGCTACAGCAAGAGCCCCCCTATACAGCATACTTAATACTGTGGTTATATCAGATCTGTGACAACAGAAAGGAGCGAAGCAAGAGGCTAAAATGCCTGCACTCTCCTCTTCCTCTGATCAAGAGACAGCCATGTGTGTGTGTGCGCGTGCAAAAAAGCTTCTTTGCCAGTTTCTGACTGCTTACGAAGATGAGACCGCACCTTCTATGCTGGCAGATGAAAGGTCACGCCCAGACAAACCCCGTGGGACCCTTCCTTCCATCATGTCGTAGGTCCGTTTGGTGCCGGTGGTCTCATGAGGGGCTACAGCGCTTCTGCTCTCCTCTTTGGGGCACTGCACTGCAGTGGCGCCACCTGGAAAAGGGAGAAAAACAAGGCAGGAGAAGCGACACGTGAGAAGTCAGGCTGGGAGTCGACGGGACTATTTCTCATTCTTCTTGCTTAAGGCAAAACTTCGGCCAGCAGGTCAGGCCCGTCCCAAAGGAAGTCTGCGGGGCTGGAGTCCAGCATAACCAGCCTTGACAAACAGTGCAGCTGCGAACCCGGATCCCAAAGACCGTGTTTTTCCTCCCAACTCACAATTCCAAATTTGGTGGCCAGCCCTTATGCTTGGATCCAACTCCCCGACTTCCAGCTCTGACCGTCTGTGAGCAGCAAGACAGAGACTGAGCCAAACTCAGATCTGGCGCAGGCAACTGAAATTTGCCTTCAAAGCTTCATCTTTGGCTCTGTTTTAGAACGTGCCCCTAAGAGCATAAAGGCCCCTGGAGAACCCTTCAGAGATATCCCCCCTCCAAATAATAAACGGACGAAAGATAAACGCAGGCTAAATCTCCAAGGCAAACCTAACACAAGGGAAAACACGTATGGTTTCCTCTAAACGAAACCAACAGATGAAATAAACGCCCTAAGCTTTAAAAGCCGCAGGACGAAACACGAGAAGGAAAAAAACAAAGCAAATTGTCATAAATCTATAAAGGCGGGAGGCCAGTGCAGGGGAAAAGCCTGGGAGGCATGGGCCAGAATATTACTCAAGACATCTGCTGTGCCCCCTTTCCAAACCACAAGTGCATTTTCATGGGCAATCTCATCCCCATGGAAGCTCAGAATATTTTACTTCCCTTCCTTAAGGGCCAATTCACACAAACGCTTTATGATTTCACAGACGGCATAACGGCCTTTTGCAGTCTTACAATGGGGCCACATTCGGTGAGGCCATGTCTCAATGGGAGTGCATCTGCTTTGCATGCAGAAAGTTCCAGGTTCAATCCACGGCGTCTCTACTTGAAGGACCTCAGGGAGCAGGTATTGGGAACGACGCTGCACAGTGCTGGGGTTAAGAATGTTGGACTAGGATCCTGGAGCTTGGGTTCAAATCCTCCTCTGCTACGAAGGTCACTGAGTGACCTTAGGCAAGTCACACTCTCTCAGCCTCACCTATGGCACAGTATTGTTGTAAGAATAAAATGGGGAACAGAGTTGGACGTACACAGCCCTGAGCCGTGGAAGAGTGGAATAAAAACGTACTAGGTAGACGGACAGATCCTCCTCTGCCTGAGAGTCATTGCCAGCCATTGTACATGATACTGAGCTAGAGGGAGCTGTGTTCTCACGTGGCAAAAGACAGCTTGGTACTTTCTGTCCTGGAGATGAAACCGTGACAGTCCCAAGTGCTAACCTGCACCAAACCCCGGGACTCCCTTTCGCCCTCCCCCATTCCAGATAAGAACCTGTTCAGGGTTTTGACGCAGCAGCTGCTGGGAGAAGCCACATCCATAAAGCGACACGTGTGCAGAACCCAAATGTGACGCTTGCTTCTTCTGCTGCTCCTGCAGCCAACTATTTTTTAAGACCTGGAGGAGCTTTAACTGGGGGGAGGGTTGGGCAGCTGCTGACAGAGGAACGCACGAAGCACTCCCGCTAGAAACATGAACGGTGTGCGCAAGGGCCTCTCGATCATGCTCAACACCCGGCGACATTTAATTTCCGCCCATCAGGAGCCCACAGCAGGTATCGACCCTTGGGCCCAAAGGGTTCAGCTACTGCACCAAAGAAACAGAGGAGTCAGCCGTGTTAGTCTGTAGTAGCAAAATAGTAAAGAGTCCGGTAGCACCTTTAAGACTAACCAACTTTATTGTAGCGTAAGCTTTCGAGACCCACAGCTCTCTTTGTCAGATAAGAGCTGTAGCTCTTGAAAGCTTATGCTACAACGAAGTTGGTTAGTAAAGAGCCAGACTCTTTACTATTTTGCAACAAAGAAGGGAACAGTAACATTTCCTTCTTGGCTCCCCAGCGAGATTCTCTCACAGGCATGCCGGGAGACTGGGGTAGGAAGCCATTAATTGCCTCTCTCCAACACCCCCTGCAAGGCAGGCTGCTGGAGGAACACTTTGGTGGCCTGCCACCATTCCCGGGTATCTGCCCCCCCCCCCTGAGGACTTCCCTTGACACCCTGACAACTGTTCATGGGTGCAATTGTCCCAATGTCTACTGTTGGTAGCATAGGCTAGCAATCAGAGGCAGTTGTTAGGTTTCAATTCAATCCGCCTGACCGATGTTACAGGAACTACACTGGAAGCCATAAGAAAGTCTTTTTACAGCAACCGGCCCACGACAATTCATGGGGTGCTCCCTGAACCCTATGAAAGCTTCCAAGTCGAGCTTGCACATTCTTCTCAGCATCTCAAAGGGGTTCTGCTGCTACGTTTCCCAGGACAGCCCATCCTCCTCTTTGCCTAGATTTACCCCTTGCCCCTGAAGAAGGAGACGGGCCTGACACTCAGGAAAAACAACATTTGGGGACATGAAAGGAGAATTTCTCCCTCCTTGCTGTGTTTTAACAGATTTGGGTCACATCGCGCGTAAATGCAGTTGGTATTTAGAAAGGAGTGGAGTGCCTTGGAAGATGTGGTGTGTGTGTGTGTGTGTGTGTGTGTAACGTTCCTACATCCTGTCATCAAGGAACATCTGCTCCAAACAGCCCTTGTGCAAAGAGGAGCACTACCCCCCACCCCCACGCACTCATGCAGAAGAGGGACCAAAAAAAAAAAATGAAAGGAATGGGTTCCGTAAACATTTCCCTTGCTCACAGAAAAAGCCATTAGCAGTAAGTATATCCAATCTTGTACAATTCAACATGCGCACACTGCAAGACTTTGCCTCATTAGAGCTCTTTTATTGGTAAGTATCATCACGGCATCAATGTGCTGACAATTCTTTCCCCCTCTTCCTGCCTGCCAGGATTCGTAATCACGGACTCCCCCGCCCCTGCCCCATGTTTACATTGCTCCCTTTTGGGATTCGACACCTCTCACCTAGTAGCCTGGACTACACTTCCCAGAGGATTTTACATTCTAATTCATTTTTTAAAAAAAATTCCAGATGAGAACGTCCACGGAGTGGGTATCCACAGGGCTTCGCGATTCAGTCTGGCCCTAGAAGGGTGGCTTACATCCTCCCCCATTTCAGCCCCACAATAACTCTGTGTAGTAGATTAGGCTGATAGGTGACTCCGGACCCAAGTTCATCCGCTAAACGTGGCTCTTTGGGGATTTAAATCTGGGTCTTATGAGTCCAAGTTCTATATTTGAGCCAGTTTGGTGTAGTGGTTAAGAGCGGCAAGGCTCAAATCTGGAGAATTGGGTTTGATTCCGCACTCTTCCATGTGAAGCCAGCGGGGTGACCTTGGGTCAGTCACAGCTCTCTCAGAGCTCTCTCAGCCTCACCCACCTCACAGGGTGATAGTTGTTGTGGGGATAATAATAACACACTTTGTAAACCGCTCTGAGTAGGCGTTAAGTTGTCCCGAAGGACAGCATATAAATCAAATGTTGTTGTTATTATTCTATTATCTCACAGTCGCTTGCTGTTATGCACCCGACCATGAAATATTCCATTAGCACTGACCTACTAAGTGTCTTTGGGGTCTCTCTTGGCTCAGTCTCGGGGGAATTGTTCCTTCCTGACTACTGCAGAGAACTTCCCTCAAAAAGGCACGGAAAGAGACGGTAGAATGGACTGTACCACTTCACTCCACAGGTGTAAAATCATATTTTGAAAGTCCCCTATGTTAAAAACTCCCTGCAAGCAGACAACCAGCACAGCAAGCCAAGAGAAGGATAGGCCCTTTCCCATTACAGTGTTTATTTTTTAATTTTAGAATGCAACGGAACATTCCAAGCTGGAATTCCTCACCAGCAGTCCAAAGCGGGGGCATTCCATTCTACCACCTCACCCTCCGATATGTGTAAACCACTCTGCAATACCAATCTAGAAGGTGCGTCAAGATACAGGGACTGAATAACCGGAAGTGACTAACGTTTGATGGAATCGTGCTGGTTTCCCACCATATCCATGCCGGGATTCCAGAGCACCAGCTTCGCAGTTTCAAGACAGTATGAGATGTACTCTCGACATGTACAGTTTCAAGACAGTATGAGATGTACTCTCGACATGTACAGTTTCAAGACAGTATGAGATGTACTCTGTTCAACTAATTGAAGGGATCTGATCGATTCGAGCAGCTTGGCCACACCCAGTGGGCTCTAGCAAGGCAAACGACAGCTTCTGCTTGCAGTGGAAAGGAAAATGGAAGGGCGTCATTTGCATGTTTTCACCCATGAGCTCTTTGGCAGGGAGCTCTTCTGCATTTATACTCTTATGTTTAGACACTTACAAAGCAGTAAGATAAACAAAGGAATGCCATCACCTAGCTGCAGAGGAGTTAGCTGCGTTAGTCTATAGTTGCAAAATTGTAAAGAGTCCGGTAGCATCTTTAAGACTGAGCAACTTTATTGCAGCATAAGCTTTCAAGAACTACAGCTCTCTTTATCATATGCATCTGATGAAGAGAGCTGTGTTTCTTGAAAGCTTATGCTACAATAAAGTTGGTTGGTCTTAAAAGGTGCTACTGGACTCTTCGCTATTTTATCACCTAGCTGGAATCCCTCACAGCTAGGAAATCCTCCAGTGGAGCTGGGGAAGCCAAGCAAGGTATGTAGCTACTTTCTCCCAAGTCAAAATACTTGTTCAGCTGGCTCAGTGGTGTCTGCTCTATCGGCAACGGCTTGTCAAGGTCTCAGAAAGAGAAAAGTTTCTCTCGTTATCTTAGATCCTTCAAATGGGTAATTGACCTCTGGGACTCTTTTGAATGGAAAGATGATACTAGGCCACAGCCAGTCCCTGATTAGGGACTTCTCAAGGCAGACTGACATGTTATAAAGCTCTCATGGCCGCCACAAAGACTTTGGATCAGACAAGTGCCGGGAGAACTCTGCTGGGAACTTAATTGCCAGAGAAGCATGGGCCTGATTATGATTGGGACCATGGCACATGGGGGGGCGCACGGGCTTCAGCCTTCCACTCTGAAACAGCTCCAGGGACACACTATTTGCTCTGTGGGGAAAACAAAGACGTGCAGAGATAGCTGCTTGTAAGTTTTTCCAATGGAAGCAAATACAGGCTCCCAGGGACCTCTCAGGGTGAGAAAATGACTTGGGGGTGGGGGAGGCTGAAGCACCTTCTTCCCACGGTCTTAATCCGTATCAGGTTCACACGCACCCGAGAGTTAACTGCACAGTGGGGAACTCCCCATACACATCCGGTAGCAGGAGAACTTTATATTACATTGAATAATGTGATTGGAGTCTCAGCGAGAAAGGTGGAACTATAGTTAAAAAAAAAAGTAGACAGACAGACATTGAGTGAACGGGTTCTTAGTTCACAGCCTGGCATTTTTAGCCACTAAGCTACACAAGCAGCTCCCACCCCTGACATCTGCAATGGAAAAGGCTAACAGAGAGCCGTTTAGCACCCAGGATATGAATGCCTAGTTAATGCCTCGCAGTAGATCTCCTCCAGCAGCTCACAAGATAGAGCGTTGCCAACGAGCTGGCTTCAGCGTAGCACGGACAAGCCAAGGTAGATGGAAAAAAATGCTAACGAGAACGGGTGCTTCTCCTCGTGAAGGATGCTTCACTCGGAGGCGCATGACGCAGCTGCTGATTTGCGCAAGATACCCAGAAGGGCAGAGGGGGGCACAGCAGATTAGGATCAGCCTCTTCCTCCCTGCTCGAGTGCGCTGAGAGCGTAAGTGACGCAACCCAGGCAAATGGATATTCACAAAGTCACCACCGTGTCCTTGCTGCTAATCTTGCTGTCTTGATGGATCAAGCAATGTTGCTCACTTGCGTATTCTGTCACTCTATAGCTCGTATCATGGCGGGCAAAGATTCAAGCAGCTGTCCAGGTCTTCTTCTGGCCAACAGATGGGACCAAGAGACAAACTGGACAACCAGTGTATTGTAGCGGTTACAGTATCGGACTAAGGTCTGGGATACCCAGGTTCGAATCCCCACACTGCCATGAAAGCCTGCTGGCTAACCTTCAGTCTAACCCTCCTCATAGGATCTTTGGGAGGATAAAAGGGAGGAGAGGAGAACAAAGTTTGGGTTTCCATTGGGGAGAGAGGCATGGCATGAAATAAATAAATAAATAAATAAATAAATGCATGTTATCAATCTTGTCCATGTGGATGTATTCTCCCTTCCTCACTTTTCCAACATACAAGCTCAAGTCTAGGGTTGCCGGCACCAAGCTGGGAAATTCCTGGAGATTTGGGGGGATGAAGCCTGGAGAAGTCGGGGTTTGGGGAGGGGAAGAACCTCAGCATGGCATAATGCCACAGAGTCCACCCTCCAAAGCAGCCTTTTTTCTCCAGGGGAACTGATCCCTGCGGCCTGGAGATCAGTTGTGATTCTGGGAGATCTCCAGCCACCACCTGGAGGCTGGCAAACCAAAGCTCAACCCAAACTTAACACGGTCTTGCCAACAGAAGACTATTTGCTTCCTGTAAAAGCATTCCCCTGCTTGTGATCAATAGGGGCTTAACTCTCTTAAGTAGGTGGCACTGCCCCTGCATGACTTCCTGGTCACCTGCAGAGTGTGACTGCGCTGAGGAAGTGGCCATGCACACTGTGTTCGCTCTCCCTCCCCACAGGGTGGGGTTGTCTGTACCTGGCTTCTGAGATGGGTCCACAAGTGGGCTCTCAACTGGTTTGTTGTGGTGCTCCTCAACCTGACTCCTGTGTAACAGAGGCCTGATTTACTCATGCAGAAGAATGAGGAAGTAGAATGGAGCGTACCGCAGGTGGAAGGTACCATTTTTGGGGGGAAATGTAAAAAACCTACTTGCAGTATGTTAAAAAAAAATAGAAAAGTCTAACATACCTAGGCAAAATGTCTACTCCTTGTGGTCCTAGCTTTCCACTTGAAAGGAACTCTTTACACAAGGGTGCATTCAAAAACATGAACAATAGTCTGAAGTGGTATTGTCTATTCTACCAACTTGATGTAGAGATATGGATTAAATCACAATATACTCGAGTTATACAGATGTATTCTAGTGACCTTTGTTATGAACTTTTATGTAGTTTGTTAGCAGGTTGTATAATACGCAGCTGTTCCTTTTATTATTTATTTATTATTTATTATTTCGATTTATAAACCACCCATGCTCAGGGGCTCTGGGCAATGAACAGTTAAAATCAATAATAACAAGAAAACAGTAATTCTAAAATCAACATACAATAATCGATAATAAAATAAATTAACCAAGTACATTAAAGTGCAATGGTGGGGAGAACCCCCCCACCCCAAAGGTGGGAGGCCGACATGGCACTGCCCCTTCAGCCACCGAACGCCAGGCGGAACAGCTCTGTCTTACAGGCCCGGCGGAACGATAATATGTCCTGCTGGGCCTGGGTCTCCATTGACAGAGCGTTCCACCAGGCTGGGGCCAGGACTGAAAAGGCCCTGGCCCTGGTTGAAGCGAGGTGGGCTTATTATTTTACAACCAATTAAAGGTAGTTGGACAATGTTAAGATTAATGATTCTTTAATTGCTAGAACTGACCACTAATCATCTGCTCATCTAACTTCTTGACAACTTTTACAGATTTATAGAGTTTATCATGCACGTGCACAATAATATCACACTTGATCTAGTAGAACGTCACATGATTGAAAATCTGAATAATTGGCTAAATCTAAGACCAATCATATTTTTATGTTACTGTCACATGTAAAAGGTCTTAGAGATGTCTTTATAGATAGCTCAGGTCAATTAGTATAAAAGATGTCAACCAGATAAGAAAACAAGGTGTTTGATGAAGGATATTTGCAGAAGATTCAGGTGAGAGATGTGTGTCTCTCTCTAGGGGGAATTCTAATACATTTCACAGTAGACTAAGATGATCTGATTTTAAATCATTCATAGTTTTAATGAAGAAATCGTAAGAGATTTATTTTTACATGCGTGCATATGCTTATCCATTACTGGAGTTATTTTATTATGCTTTTATATTTTAGTATCTTGCTGAATTAAAAAAAATAGAGTTTAGAGTTTAAAGAAAAACTCAAAAGGAAGTCTCTGTGTGTCTTGGTAGGGAACAGCTAAACAGGAAGAACTCACAGAAATTATTTGTACTAAGCAACAAGTTCTTTAAAGACAGATTTCTGTCTTTTGACCTTATTGGAATCTCTCTAAGCTGTTCAAAATGTGGGATATAAATCTGCGAACTGGATAGTATAAAAGCTTAAATGAGGCACAAATTAATTAGTCTATTACAACCTCCTCACACTCGATACGCAGACCAAGTAAGACACTTTCTCAGATAAAGGAATAGACCCTGGCAGCTCTCTTGACTGAAACTCCTGCTTATAGCCCCAGAAAAGAGCAAGAGTCCAGTAGCACCTGTAAGACTGAAGAAGTGAGCTGTGACTCTTGAAAGGTCATACCCTACCACAAATGTTGTTAGTCTTCTAGGTGCTCCTGGACTCCTGCTCTTTTCTACTGCTACAGACAGACCAACACGGCTACCCATCTTGATACAGCGCCAGAAAATGTGACGCCAAAGTGGAGTGAAAGTGCAACTCACCATCGTAGGTCAGAACATGTCCCTTCTTCCCTTCATAAATGACGTGCCCCTTCGGCAAAGCATCCTCTCTCGCTTTCTCTGCTCGGCTGGGGCTGTCTTCTCCAATTATCCTGGTAATGGTTCCTTTGTATAGCACTTCAGCCGGGGTGCCCTTGGAAAGAGGCCCAAGATTCACATTAAACAACGTCATAAGCAAATAAGGCAGAAGCCAAAGTATGCACACACACACACATGCGCGCGCGCTCAGAAAGAGAACACTACTTTGTTCCAGAAGAAAGGCTGAACAAAAGGCAGCAGCCAGGCGAGCATCCGCCTGGACCTCCGCTTCCAGATAACCCACTGCCAGGGAAGCACCTTAATTATTGATGAGGACAACCACTATGAATGGAATTCAGGTGGGGGAGAGGGGAGACGCGCGTCTTGTATAAGGCCGAGACTAGAGCAACACGGAAAGGACAGGCACTGCAGATGAAGGAGATGAGAGCCAATGGGGCACAGCGGACAGAATGTCGGACAAGGATCTGGGAAGCCCAGGTTCGAATCTCCTCTCTGCCATGGAAGGTGACCTTGGGCCAGTCAGACTAACCTACCTCACAGGGCTGCTGTGAGGATAAAAAACAGAGGAGAGGAGAACGATGTGAGCTGCTTTTGGTCCCCACTGGGGAGAAAGGCGGGGTTTATTTTATTTATTATTCGATTTATAAACCGCCCATCCTCAGGGGCTCTGGGCGGTGAACAACAGTTAAAATCAATAAAAACAAGAAAATAACAATAAAAACAGCCTGTAAGACACAGCTGTTCCCCCAGGCGTTCGGTGGTTGAAGGGGGCTGTGCCATGTTGGCCTCCCACCTTTGGGTAGGGGGCGGTTCTCCCCACCAATGCACCTTAATGCATTTGGTTAATTTATTTTATTGTTCTCGAAAGTTGGGAGATGCATCTGACGAAGAGAGCTGTGGCTCTTGAAAGCTTATGCTACAATGAAGCTGGTTCGTCTTAAAGGTGCTACTGGACTCTTTGGGTACAGTGACTCTATGGTCCTGTTTAGCCTTAAAATTTCTGTCTTCAGTCAGCCCCCTGGAGAGTGACAGAGTTTAGAAACAGGATGCAGATAATGAGAATTTAAAATTGAATGCAAATTCCAACTGTTGGGAGGGGCTTGGCGTAAATGGCTTTGAACATCAGCAAACATTAAAAACGATCAAAGCGCTTACTGGGGATAAATGCGTTAAAAGCACTTTAGCTGCAGTCGTTTAAATTTACTTGGATTTTTTTAAAAAAGCAGTTAACTAGAGGAAAGTAAACACGAAACCCAAAGAAACCAAGAGATTTTTCCCCCCTGTTCCGTAGCTGGTGCAATCCGAGATGGGCCCTCTAGTGGCTGCTGAGCCCCCGTTACCCTTCCTCGATAAGGAAGCCCGAAGGGAGGGGAGAGGAATCCGGAGTGTTTATAAGCAGCTTTAAAGATCTGAACAGCGGCCAGAGAAAAATCCCCAAGGGAAACGGATTCTCTCTGCTTAGTTTCCAGATAAAGCAATAACTCAGCGGCACAAAGCTATCACCCACTTGGCAGGAATTCTGCCGCTGGAGAGGACTGATGGGAATCAGAGTGCTATGCTCTCGCAGTGCGGGGGTGGGGTGGGGGTCCTTTTAGGAAGCAACGAGGACCCGAGGGAGAACGCTTGGAAAGAGATCTGCTGCAGAGACCTGCCACGTTGGGCAGCCCACCTTTCTGCATTTCCCCTGTCCGTTAAATAGGGGTGGTTGGAGAAGAACGGAAGAAACGATGAATCTTTTAAAAAAGCCGCCAAGCTTTTGCCCACATTAGTAGCAGGCTGAAAATGGAGAGTATTTTTAAAAGGCGCAGCTCACTTCCTGCTTTTCTTACAGAAGGAAACTTGAGTGGTCAGCTGGGAGAGGCTCCCCCTCCCATGCACCCCCTCACTGCAAAGTCTGGGCTGCAAGCACTTTGCTCCACTTCAACAGCGGTTTGGAAAGCTTTCTACACTCAGAGTCCTTTCCACCTCAGCACCTGCCAAGGAATCTGAGCGCGTTGCAAACCACACACTGAGAGTCTCTCTACATGAGACGCCTTGGCGGCGTGTGTTCGCCAATTGTAGGGAGACACAATGTTAGCCAGGAAGCGTAGTTTAAAACGACAGAGGTGGTGAAGATTGCTTCTCAGAGGGTTTGCTCATTTCATCTTCGCCTCCCTGAAGGCTCTGTCAATTTCACCTCTCTAAAACTGTGAGGGATCGCAACCAGAGGGCAGCGAGGAATGGAAATGGGCTGGAGCTGCCTTCCAGAGCCGGGCTTGGACATGGAGAGGTTCTAATGGGCTGAAGTTTCCCTTCTGGCATTCCACAGCCCCTTCACACAGCTCCAGTGTATAGCAAAGCCTTTGCCCTGTCTTTTTAAACGACCCTTCCCAGCTAACATTGCATCTCCCAAACTGCGTTCTTCATGTGTCAGATGTCTCGTGTAGAGGGACTCTCAGTTGATGCTCGATGCTGACCAGACCTGCTGGACCTCACAATCTCTGCAGGAACCGTGAGTGCGCTCCGCTCCCAATCGCTGCCCACCAAAGCAGGCCAACCATGGTCAGCCAGAGCTAGTCTCATCACTGAGGAACCTTGGAGAAGCTTTGTGCAAACTCCAGAGCTTCCCAGAACACAGCCTGAAAAACATCAGAAGCAAAGAAGAAACCTACGTGTGTGATGGACCCTCGATAGGTGATGGGAGACTCCGACGGGGGCCTTGCGCTGGGGATGCCTTTGGTGATGCTTCCTGCCGACAATGAACCCAAGGATGTTCCTGCAAGAGGCAACAAAGCCAGAAAGGTCACGTCCCCGCATATCACGTCCTCGTTCATGCAAATACTGACTGCCTGGAGAGTGCGCGTTCTGCAGCCTCTAGAACAGCCTGTTTCTGGGACGCACCTAATTTAGGTGGTCAGAGGTGTTACTTGCACTTCTCCTGCATGCAAGCCAAGCGGCGTGCTTTGGCCTGCTGGTCTTGCTGTGGGTCAGTCATGCTGACAGGAACATGGCTGGCCCAGCTGCATGAGACGCCAAGTGGATGCTTGGGACAAGGAGGCTTTTCCTTAAGAGCCATCAGCAGAAACGGTTCGTGATCGCAGCAGTCCGAACCAGGATCCTGCGTGGAGGACGTGAGAGAGCAACCCTCGGACTGCGCACATCTGCTTGAGCCACAGTGTTTTTGGTAACGCTGGAAGGGATCCCTTTCAGGACGCAGAATACAAATGTCTTACCTCTAAGGACTGAGCTCTCCTGCGATGTCTGCACCACCAAGTTTTCAGGCTGACTAGCGTGGCTCCGAGGAGAGAGCTGCTCCTGCTTCACACCCGGGAAAGGCACTGCAAAACATCCCGTCCCATCATGCAACACTGTTACAGCACTGCACCAGAGGCAGGGGTCCCTGCATCCCCCTCCTCCTCCTGCCAACTGCTGCTCTCGAGCCCAATTGTGTGGTGCCACCCAAGTAAACAGAACAGAAAGTATGTTGTGTCTTACCCAACTTCTTGGGGTCCATCGTTAAAGGAAGACCCATGGTGATTGAGCCAATGGGAACTTTTGCATGCTCGGAGCTGAATGGAGTGTGGAGTTGGAGGGGCACTCCCTAAAATGCAGAGCACAGATGGATGTTATAGACAATGCAAAGGTTCTGATAACTTTCCAGTTACATCTTCTGTAATGAGCAATTATGCAGCAGTTTAAGTGCGCTAGGCACTATACAGAGGTAACACAACCCCGGCCTACAACAAGCAGGTGGGCTTGATGAAGGATGAAAGCGAGAACAGGAAACCTACAGCTCTGGAAATGAGAAGACTTCCCCAGTGTGGTATGAATGGCACTCTCAGTTTGTAATTGAATATCATTGTTGGAACAGCAACTAATACAAGGCCGTTTGGGCACAACAATATAGAGAAGTGACAGCACAGTGTCTCCGTATCTGCTACGTAAATGTCTTATTTCAAATGGGAAGTCAGAACTTGATGTTACTCTTTGTATTTTTTCCTATCTCAATGGAAGATATGGTCAAGGATCCCTCTACTGTACTGGGCATGCACACCGATATGGAACACAGAATTCAGCTCTTTACAGCAAGAAAAGAAAATGGATAGACACAGACAGGTATCTTGGCCCTTCCTTTTTTTTATATCTCTGCTTCTCAAATCCTACAATTTTCAGATGCTTGAAGATCTCTTTCTCTCTATGATGAACCCACCCATCCTCTCTCACTATCCCTATGCATGGAACTCAGTCCTGGAATAAGTACATAGGTACCATCGCCCTTCAAATTCTTCTTCAAAACCCACCTGTCTCATATAGCTTGTCCTTTGGTCATGAAGATATGAATTAAATCACAATGTACTCTAGTTATACACGTGTGTTCTGGTGAACTTTGCACGAACTTTTATGTTGTTTGTTAGCAGGTTGTGTAAAACACAGCTGTTCCTTTTATCTTTTGACAACCAATTAAAAGTAGTTAGGCAACAGTAGATTAATGATTCTTTAATTGCTAGAATAAAAAAGGTAAAGGTAGTCCCTTGTGCAAGCACGGAGTCATTACTGACGCACGGGGGCCACGTCGCATCACAATGTTTTCTTGGCAGACTTTTTGTTACGGGGTGGTTTGCCATTGCCTTCCCCAGTCATCTACACTTTACTCCCAGGAAACTGGGTACTCATTTTACCGACCTCGGAAGGATGGAAGGCTGAGTCAACCTTGAGCTGGCTACCTGAACCCGGCTTCCGTCAGGATCGAACTCAGATCGTGAGCGGAGCTTGGGCTGTAGTACTGTAGCTTACCACTCTGCGCCACGGGGCTCTTACAATTGCTAGAATGGACCATTAATAATCTGCTCATTTAACTTTTTTGACGACTTGTAAAGATCTATGGAGTTTATCATGCAGGTGCACAATAACGTCACATTTGGATCTAGCAGAATGTCATGACTGAAAATCTGAAGGATCAGCTAAATATTTTTATCTTATTGTCACATGTAAAAAAATCTGAGAGATGTCTAGCACATGTAAATTAGTATAAAATATGTCACCCAGATCACAAAAATAGGGTTTTGAGGAAGGAAATGCAGAAGACTTAAGGGGGAAATCTCTGTGCGTCTATGGGATCTCCAATGCATTTCACAGTAGACTGAGATGATCTGATCTTGAATCATTCATAGATTTAACGGAGAAATGTTAAGAGATTTATTTTCACTTGCATGCATATGCTCATCACTTATTGGAGTCATTTTATTATGCCTTTATACTTTAGTATAATGCTTAATTAAAAGAGTTTAGAGTTTAAAGAAAAACTCTAGTCTCTGTGTGTATTGATAGGGAAGAGCTAAATAAGAACTCACAGAAATTATCTGTACTTAGCAACAAGTTCTTTAAAGAAAGAACTCAGTCTTTAGACTAGGGTTGCCAGGCCCCCTCAACCTCCTGGCAGGGGACAGGGGCCCGGCACTTACCTTTGGGGAGACGGGGGTGCGGAGCGTGGGTGTGCGCCCCCACAGGCGCGATGACGTCACTTCATCGCGCGGCCCCTGGGCAGGCCCGTTTTCAGGTGCTGCGGAGTGATCCTGCACTCCGCAGCACTGGAAATGGGCCGTTCTGCTGAGGATCGGGCCTGTTTTTGAGGCGCTGCGGAGCGCAGGAGTGTTCCTGCACTCTGCAGCGCCTCAAATGTGCCTGATCCACGGCAGAACGGGCCCGTTTTGGGTGCTGCGGAGCGCAGGAACACTCCTGTGCGCCTCAAAATGGGCCCAATCTGCAGCAGAACAGGCCCGTTTTGGGGTGCTGTGGAGCGCAGGAGCACTGAAAACGGGCCCAGTTTGCCTTGGATCGGGCCTGTTTTGAGCGCTGCAGAGTGCAGGAGTGCTCCCGTGCTCCACAGCTGCCTCGATCTGGGCCAAAATGGGCCCGATGCCGGCGGCTGCAGCACACAGGAGCGCGCTGCGCCGCGGGAGCGGGGGATCCCCCACCCGAACCGGGGGTCTGGGATACCTACTTTAGACCTTGTTTGAAGCTCTTCTGAGCTGTTCGGAATTTGGCATATAAAATCTCCGAACTGGAAGATTTAAAAGCTTTAAAGAGAAGAGACTATTCATTACACTCTTAAGTTTCATTCCTGCTGTCACTACTGTTTGACTAATTGAGGTTTCCCACACCACAGCTCTCTCCTCTCCTTCTGTTGCTTTCTCTGTTGGCTGTTTGATTTTGTAAGCTCCTTGAGGGCATGGATCTATTTTTCCATGTGTGACTCTGTAAAGGTGCTATGCGCACTGATGGTGCTTCACCAACAGACAGTTTTACCCATTCTTCCCTTTGATCCATCCAGTCTCGGGAATCTAAAGCACTTAGATGGCAAGAAAAAGCATTCTATCAAAAGTGGCATTTTCCATGCACCCTCCACACTTTTATGTCTGTACTTTTACCTGGGCAACAGAGCCAAGGGGTCTTTCAAGAACAGAGGGGTGTTTGGTGGAAATGAGAGGAGGAGGGTTGGAGATGGCTGGCAATCTTTGGAGTCCCGGCCGAGAACTTTCATGCACATTCAAGGGGACGGGGTGACCTGTGTACAGAAAAGCAAGAGATTTAAGAGCTTTTGTAAGTTTTCATTTGCCACATACAGGAGATGGGTGAATTGTCTCCAGCTGTCATCGAGGGGTTCTAAGGGGTGGACAGCTTGTAAACCCCCAAGCCAAAAGCAGGCCAGCAGACATGTATGGGTCTCCAAAAGTCTCCTGGGTTTCACCTTGGACAGCAAATAACCAGGTTGGGATGGGCAAACACCTGGCTGGCGACAAACACAAACTACAATGTGCTGGCAGAGATCTTTCTCTGCCTGAGACATTGAAGGTTTCAGGCAGACAAACAAACAAACAAACAAACAAACAAACAAACAAACAAACAAACAACGAACAAACAAACAAACAAACAAACAAACAAACAAACAAGACCTTGAAGGTCTCAGGCAGACAAACGAACGAACGAACAAACAAACAAACAAGACCTTGAAGGTCTCAGGCAGACAAACAAACGAATGAACGAACAAACAGCGCTGAACTAGACAGGACAGCGGTCCAATCTGGAACACAATGGTATGCTATGTTCACGTGGCTAGTGTCTCATCTTCAGTTTAGAGTTAGAACTTCGCAAGCTGGTTACAGCCCTGGTGCTAGCTGCCCACCTTAACATCAACGATAGTTCCTACAAACTTTTCTGCTGTTCTACCCTGGTTTCACAGCTCTGCATAATCTTCCCACTGCTGGTGCTCTGTGAGGCCACAGAGGTCTCCCTTACCTAGCGTTAAATCGCCAGCATTGGTCGGGCAAGATGCTTCAGAGAAAAAAATATTACATCCAAGGCCTCCAATGGAAGTTTACAGCTGTGACTGCTATCAGCCCACCTTCACGTATTCACACATGCTAGCACATGCACATGCGAAGTGAACCACACTGGCTCACCTGGGGGGTTATACTGAAAGACATGGGGCTCAGTATGCGGAGAGGTTCTGATCACATCCCGTGATGGCCCTTGGTAGGGATGCACTGGTGGCCAGCAGGTCGTGATGGCAGGCTCTCCACCCAGCTTTTGTCCCTCTGGAAGGGAGGTGAAATGCATCGGCTTCTCTGCAAGACGAAACAAAAAAAGTAAAACAGTTTTCATTCAATGCAATTACCTTTCACGGTATACAAAGATCTAAGACAGCAAACAAGTCACTATAAAATTACATAAAATATCAGAAGTCAATATATTTATATTATACAAAACTTGTATGAATCTTAAGCACACCCACTAAAAACTCTGCAACCACTTTAGAGATCGCTGTACCATTATCCTTTAACAGAAAACGACAAAAGGATAAATTGTCCTGGTGTTCAATACGTTTTGGCAACCTCTCAAACAGCATTCTCCGCAACTTATCATATAAATGGCATTCCAAAATTATATGCTGGATGGTATCTGGGCAGTTGGCTCCACACAAACAATGTCTTTCTGAAAAGGGGGCTCGCTGGTATCTCCCCTGAAGGACACTGGAGGGAAAGGCATTTAGTCTGGCCAACATAAAGGCCCTACGACAGCCTGGGGTATCAAGATCATAAAAGTACTGCGAAATTCTGCCAACATACGTAGTCAATCCTAATACATCTGAGGAGCAAACAAAAGGTTGGGCTGGAAATAACTTCGTTTGCTCCCAATCTAGTAGACGCTGCTTAACACCATTCAGGATATAGGCCTCATCAGACATAAATAAGTCCTCCACTGCTAGTCCCATATACTTAAGTTTACTCAGTATTCCCACTAACCATGCCCAGGAATACTGATCCCTTTTCAAATAGGTTAAAAGACTAGAAGGCTCGGCTCTAAAATAAATTTTGAGCCAAAATTTAAAGGTAGTGTCTCAATCAAAGATTGACCCAATTCCGCACACAAAGCAAAATAAGAAACACAATTTTGGAACAGTTTTCGTTAAAAAGGAACTGGTGGGGAAGTTGTTTTGCTTATTCCAACTCCCCTTCTTGCAAGCCAGCCGCCAAGAAAGCAATTTGTATTTGGAGAGAGGAGGCCCAGCCTTACATCCCTGATTAGTGACAACTCTCACTCATTGGCCTGATGTGAATCACCATCCTGTTTCAGACGCGCATGATCGGCACTTGGTGACTGTGGGATCAAGGCGTTATCTCTGGGCATGCAACAATTTGCAATGGAGTCTTGGACTGATGCTCTGTGGTAGAGCATCAGGTCTACATGCAGAAGGTCTCAGGTTCAATTTCATGCATCACCCGTTAAAGGTCTCTGTACCTGAAACCTTGGAGAGCCGATGACAGTCAGAATGATCTAACACGTTACCTTTCTACCCAATGGGGACTCCCAAGAAGCTTCCACAGTTTTCCTCTCCCTTTTATTATCACAGCCACCCTGTGAGCCCCGTTTGCCTGAGAGCACGGGACTGGCCCAAGGTTATCGAGCAAGCCTCCCAGGGAAGAGTGCCAGAGGAGTTAACCGTGTTCGCCTGTAGTGGCAAAACGGCAGAGTGGAGATTAGAACCGGGTTCTCCCAAATCCCAGTCTCTCTCTCTAGCCACTACATCAGGCTAGTTTGGCCATTGACAGACCAACGGTCTGACCCAGTAAAAACCAGATTCACATATTCACACACGCAGTTATGAAGTATAGAGAAGTAAGTTTCAAGTGGGTAGCCGTGTTGGTCTGCAACCGAAGGGCAAAATCCAGGCCCCATAGCACCTTAAAACCAACTAGATTTCCAAAGTATGAACTTTCAAGAGTCAAAGCTCCCTTCCTCAGATATGAGGAGTGGAAAAAGAAAGCAGTTTTTATAATGCAGGCTGAGGGTGGAAGGGGTATTGAAATTTAGAGTGTCTGGATGCTAGTTTAATAATAAATTGTAATAAATAAGTGATGCCCTTGCGTGTATGAACCAGACTATTCTCTCTCAACCTAGCCAATCTCACAATACCCTTTGGAGGGCAAAAGTATGTTGAAATGTATTGACATTTGTTTACTTAGACTGTATTGAGTTAAAACATTTCCATGTTACTCTTCTGTAAACTCAAAAAAGTACAACAATTGCACAATGGGAACATACAAGACTTCATAGAACAGGTGAGATCTTGCAGTAAATATTCTCCCTCGGGCCTCCATCGCCCTCACTGGATTGCACAGTCAACAGAACCCACTGCCCTTATCTGGACTGTTGTATGGGTTCATGCAAGTAATAAAACAGTGATGATTGCATTCTACAGGAATTGTTATCTTTCCGCCAGGCCTGTAAGACAGAGATGTCCCACCAGGCATATGATGGTTGAGGTGGGTGAGCCATGAAACCAGCCTCCTACCACAGGGGGGAGGGTCCTACCCGCGTTCTGTTAACATCTAGTAGTTGGCCATCCAGCCCGACGGATTGCTGTTATTGTTGGGACGTGCAATATGTGTGCCGTTGTCTTTTAGAAATTGTATTGCTGTATTTTATTGATTTCTATCTGGTTAAATTGATGTGCTCATGTTACCTATATATGTTGTATTCTGCTCTGAGCCCATTTGTGGGGAGAGCGGATTACAACAACAACAACAACAACAACAACAACAACAACAACAACAACAACTAGGAAGACTGAAGCATCTGCTGAGCCTAAGCCCACAGAATTTTTTACTATCCTCTCCATCCAAAAGAACCAACTTTCACAAAACTTCCTTGCATGGTTGCCTGAAATAAATTCTAACTCACCACAGGTGAGTGGAGGCAACATCAAGAGAAGGCCTCGGCCTCTACGCCCCATTGTTGGCCCAACAGAGTAATTGGTTGGCCACTGTGTGAGTGGGGATGCTGGACAAGATGGACTACAGATCTGATCTAGCAGGGCTCTTTATATATTCTTAGATTACTAGGCAAATTGTTATTTTTATGTGCCTGCATAGGTGGGGCAGAGTCTGAACTAGACTTATCCTTAAAACTAGGTTTCCTTAGGCCACATTCACACAAACAGTGATTCATACACTCTTAATTCCTGTGCTATTCTCACTCCAAGAGGAACTGAAGTGATGAAGGAGCAGGGATATGGATTCTCCTTTTCAAACAAGAGCCTATACCCTACTCCCGAAGTGGTTTGTTCTTGAGGAACGTTATCAGTGTAGGGCCTGCTCCAAAACTTCATCCCTGGAAGCAAGAACTGCTTCCTCACAAAGCCACAAGACGGAGGAGAACTTAGCAATGTACGGCTTTGCGGAACACAATCCTCTTTGCAGGAAATCCTTCAGTGCAGACAGCGTCCATATATTTCTTCCCGACTAACCCACACAGGCATATCCAGGGGTCATTTCGTAGAAAAAGAACTGGAAGAACTCATTAGCATAACTCATTAGCATATGCCACGCCTCTTGCCATCACCAGAAGTGTCATTAGTATAACTGATTTGCATATGCCACACCCCGACGTCACCTATTCTGGCTGTTTTGGACCCAATCCTGGCCATTCAGGGCCAAAATTGGGCCCAAAATGGCAAAAAGGGGCTGAAAAGGGCCCCAAAATGGTCAGGATCAGGCCGCTGCTGAGCGGGAGAGCGATCCACCACCCGTCAGAGGCCCAATCCAGGCCATTTCGGCCCCAATCCAGGCCGAAACGGGCCCAAAATAGCCGAGTCAGGTGGGCGGAGCCACCTGACATGTGACCTCTTAGGGGAACTGCCGGAACTGCGTTCCCCCTTGAAACAAGCCCTGGGCATATCTGTTTGCTTTGTTCATGCAAATGCAGCCTTACCAAGCCTTCCTAAACCAAGAAACAAAGACTGTTCAACACTTCCCGCATTCAGCTAACTGAAAAGGCAGCCGGGGCAGGGGGCTCACCAGCAGGACCCTTGCCCTAAACTCTAAGACAAAGAGAGCGAACAGGGCTGCTAAGAACTGGATTCTGCTCAAGCAGTTCTCTAGGAGATGTGGGGGGGGGGAGATACTCCTCTGGCCCTTTGGGCTGGCAATGGCGTATTGTAAGTAGGTAGGATGGTAATGTTCCATTCACTCTGGTCACAGCAACCCCCCCCCCCCCCCCGGGACACAGAAGGGGTCAGGCTGGAGCTCCTGCTTGCCCAGTAATTGCTGCTCCTCTGTACTGGGGTCTCCCTCACATTGTAGAGAACCTAGCAACTAAATCCTGCTTTTTACAATTGAAGAGGCAGAACACGTTTTTTATCTGCATCCTCAGAAGACAGCACGAAAGCAGGTGAGAGACACACCTGCATCAAAAGAGTGCATCTTACAGGCAGACAGCGATGTGGCTGCTTCTCGCTAGCACAGCTCATGCATCTTTTCCCCTTGCAATTCCCCACACTCCACCCAGGCAACAGACCACGATGCTCCTCTGGTTGCACTCTCCTTGCGTCTCCCACAGGGACAGGTGAGGTGACGCACAAGCTTGGATACAGGAACTCCATCCTTCTACTGTGCTTTGCCAGGGAAGATCTACGCAAATCGAAGGAGGATTCATCTGCTACTCAAAGCAGGGGGTGAATAAATAATACAACTTCTGCAAGCAACCCTTTAGAGAAGCTCGGTTATGTCCTTGTGAATGGCACGTGCACAAGGCCTGCTTGCTAGCTTCAGCCCAGATTGTGCAAAGTAGAAATTGATGCCATCAACACGCTACTAAAGAAAAGCTGGGCTTTTATTTCCTATCTCTCTCAGAAACGAAACGAGCGCAGACAAGCCCTAGCTTCTTAATCCAGTCGAAAGTCCTGGATAAAACGCTTAACATTTACATAGCATTTGAGAGTATTCAAAGCACTGTAGAAAGATTATTGCCCGTAATCCTCACAATAGTTCTGCCACGGCAACTCTCCCTGTAGTGGGGTGTGTGTGTGTTCAGAGGTCTTCAGCTCATTCATCAAGACTCTCAGGTGACTTCCTGCCACATGCTTGCAGTTCAATGGGTCTGAGAGCTAAACTACAAGAGACAAATTACACGAGGATGTTCACGTGAATGGAGTCGCAATGTTAGCTGGGAAGCTGAGTTTTAGAACAGATCAGAAGGCTTTGTCAATTTCACCTCTCTTCAGAGCCACAAAGATTGCTCCTCAGAGGGTTTGTCTATTTCCTCTTTGCCTCCAGAATGCTCTGTCAGCTTCACCTCCCCTTCTAGGAAGCAAAGAGGAAATAAACAAACCCTCTGAGGAGCCATCTTTGTGGCTCTGGAGGGGAAACTGACAGAGCCTTCCAATCTGTCTTTTAAAACACGGCTTCCTGTTTAACATTTGTGATTCTCTTCATGTGAGCGTCCTTGTGCAATTTGTCTCTTGTAATTTAGCTTTGATGCTGCCTATTGGAATTAAAGGTGGGTTCTATGTCTGGAAAGGTTGAAGATTATTTATATAATAAGTTAACGGTCCAGATGAAATTTGAGTTCTCCAAACTCTCTGCTCACATTCTTGGGCTACTTCACTATGGCAGGCGTCACGGATACCACAAATAACATGTAGGCTCATGCTTCTTGATCCTCTTCTTCCTTAACATAGGTGAACACACCATCACATATCTTTGCTGCTTCCTTTGTCCATGTTCAGATGAACTAAATGTCTGCAAGTGTTGGAAATCTTTCCGGGTTTGTTTAGTTTAGAATTTTAGAAGTTTGCTTCTCAACATGTCTCTTTTCTCTCCCTCAACCACCCACAGTTTCTCATTTTTAAAATTTATTTATTAAATTCAGGGCTTTTTTCCAGCTGGAACGCAATGGAACGGAGTTCCGGAACATCTTGAAAATGGTCACATGGCTGGTGGCCCCGCCCCCTGGTCTCCAGACAGAGGGGAGTTTAGATTGCCCTCCACACCGCCAAGCGGTGCAGAGGGCAATCTAAACTCCCCTCTGTCTGGAGATCAGGGGGTGAGACCACCAGCCATGTGACCATTTTCTCCGAGGGCAACCCACTGAGTTCCACCACCTCTTTTCCCAGAAAAAAAGCC
Source organism: Eublepharis macularius (assembly GCF_028583425.1). Taxonomy (NCBI): domain Eukaryota; kingdom Metazoa; phylum Chordata; class Lepidosauria; order Squamata; family Eublepharidae; genus Eublepharis; species Eublepharis macularius. The sequence goes on along the minus strand of NC_072802.1, from coordinate 68,120,917 downwards.
CTGATTAAATTTATTGTCTGATCTCCTTGCAAGCAGGCTCAGAGTGGATCTCATCAGTTTAAAAGACATCAAATAAAACCGGTAGCATAAAAAACAGATACAATTTACAGATTCACCCCCAGCAGCGCATATTGCACAGTTCTGTATACAGCTGTTTCTTATTTCCTCTATAGTTTTAATTTGCTGAATTTTATGAACATTGTGAAGTGCTTTAGGGACTCCAGTGAAAAAGGTGTGTGGGGGGTGGTAATGGTGGGGGCACACAATCTAATGTATAAATAAGTGTGACGGCACATGGGCTAGTTAAAACTTTTTGTGGTCTAGTAACTTTTGTGAACTTGTTTTCATGGCTGCAGAAAGAAGACTCCTTCCCCCCAATGTACTCTGTGTCAGCCCCCAGCCCCACAAATACTATGCCAAGAAGAAACCCGCTTTTGTATCCTGACCACATAACGCAAATCAGATTGGAATATATCTGTGTGTTTTGCATAATTTAACTATTCTGATGCTAACCGTGGGAGAAGGCTACACAACAGAGTAGATTCTCTTGTAAAAATCATTTTGAAACAGTAACTCCACCTCTTCCAAACTGGGGCAGGGGGGCAATTTATGTACTGTACTGTGAACATATAAAAAATGTCTTATGCAGAGTTGGACGGTTGATCCGTCTAACTCGGTATTGTCTACTCTGGCTGGCAACGCTCTCCAAGGTCTCAGGCAGAGAAACGTCTTCTCCAACACCTACTGCTTGAGATCCCTAGACAGACTGTAGAGGTGAGGGACTGAATCTGGGGCCTTCAACATGCAAAGCAGGTACTCCACCACTCCATTATGATATCTCTGAACTCTGTTAAGCACACTGGCTACTGCCTTCTCCTCCAAGGCCACGTGTATCAGAAGCACGTAAATTTGTGATGGATCTCTAGCCTTCTGTCAAGGCAGACCCAAAAAAGATGTGCTGTTTGTATCTGGAAAACTAATCCATCCCCACCTAGGAACAAAACCCTTTGAAGCTGAGAATGCAGCAGCTTCATTTGTGGTTCTTCCCCCCGCCCCCCGCCCCCGCCCCCCGCCCCCGTTCCCCACCCCCAACATACATTAAAGGGGGGCCATAATTCAGAGGTCTTTTGATAAAACAGCACTTATCCCCAGAAGGAGGGTTACTATTACCGTCCATCATGCCCCTGAAATTGGATCGAGGGAGACAAGAAGTTTGCACAATCTGTCATCCAAATGAATGCTCTTGGCTTTCAGCTGGCCCTGGAAAGGCCAAGCTGAAGGAGTGACTGAATCAATAGGAAACATATTGCTAGCTTTAAAGCTGCCAAGCCAACCTCCTCCCCACCAATCCACACCCCTCTTCTCCCCCAGCTGCCCTTTAACTGCAGCTTTGCATAAGGAAGGGAGGAAAAAATCCTGGAACCCATTTGTGTGAAGCAAGACAGCCACATGGGCAAAGCCCCTAAACCTGGAAAATGCCTTTGTAACCCGAGGAATAGGAGCTGGTATGAATTCTTTCACTGGAATGGCTCCAAGCCAGTAAAAGCCAAGCCAAAAGACCTGCGAGATAGGGAACGCCTCACACGAGACGCGACACACAGTGGTGAGACTTGGCTGCAAAGCCGTATGGAGGATTTGGGGCTGCGATGTGGTACCAGCTGCAGAATCAACTCCGCCGAGCGTGATTTCCTTTGATTTGCCTTGAGCAGGGCAGAAGGGAGAAAGGCGCCCCCCCCCTCCAAATCCAAGTAATTGGAATAATCACTTGTGTGGCTTGCAACAATTGCCTCTCTGCTAAGAAAGCCCGGGAATTGCTCCTTTTCTAGTCTTAACAATTATACAGCTTGGAACTGAACAAGTTCCATCCTACCATGCCCAGCCAATTTTTTAAGTACTGCAAATTCAGTACTGAAGAAATGAAAATTCTGCAATCGGTGTGTGTGTGTGTGGGGGGGGGGATCATGGAAATTAACCACTTTCATTTGTCTTGCTTTCAAGACTCATTCTCTTTTTCCCGACTAAATCTGGAATCGTTCCACCAACTACTGGAGGCCTGCAAGGAGCAAATGAAAAGGAAGCTGAGGACAATCGCAACAAATAGACAAGGGGTCAGACAGCCCAGACAAATAAGTCTCACCTTCTAATTGTTAAGAGTACATTTTAATCAGTTGTTTCTCCTGCACATATCCTGTGGAAACTTGGGACTGCATTCAATCATCACGGCAAACTTTAATTAGATTAGGCTCCAGTTCACCGAGACATTCGCGTACTATTGCCTGGTCGAACCAGAGTTCGTTTCCCTCCCACAAGCCTCAGTTTTAAACTGGAATACTGATGATTAAAACCCTGGCTTTTGTGCGCGTGGAGAATAAATGCCGCTCTGCCCGGGCACCTGCATTCAGACGTCACAGCAACTTGCAGTGTAATCAAACTGGGAAGTGTTCAATCAATCTCAGCACATGAGAAGAGGAAGAGGGAGGCAAGTCGGGCTCTGCAAACAGCCTGTGAGAGAGTCTGATGGCTACCTAAAGCTCTGCAGAATTAGGGTTTGCCAGAACCCCTAAATGCAGCCTTGATGCAGTTTATCCCTGTGGGGGGATCACAGATCAGTGATCCAACTCTGGGCGTTATTGCAGGAAAGTTTTTGTTCAAAAAGGAATTAACTTTGCTGCACTATCCATATCTTGCTGTCCAGAAGCAGCCCTCCCCAACTGCAGGGACGAATGAAGACCCCAGCCTGGTACTTCATGTGGCAGGAGGTGCCGACTCACAAGTTATTCTTGTGTTCCTCTGTGATGGTGAAAATGCACCCCTTGAACACGCGGCAGAGGAACGTTCAGGTGGAGGAGGAGGAATGATGCTCATCCCTCCTCAACTCTGAAAAGCAGGAATACGTTCTTTGAAATCCTGTCGTGTCACCTCTGGATTCTGAGAGTTTCTTTCATGAATCACAGGGGCTAGAAACTTAAGTGCATATCTGTGTGTGCATGTACACAGAGAGAAAAAAAAGAGGTCCCACTACTGGTGCTAGGACTTCACGTTCTTGTAAGAGAGGGCAAAGGCAGGGATTAAGTAGTTTGGAAATATATGTGCCATGAAGTGGTGAGTGGACTTTTAAACATGCATTAGGAGATTCCCAACCTGTCCTGCATTTCAGCTCTTCAAGCATTCGACTATCAATACGACGGAGGCACAGGACGGAGAGGGAAGCTGCAAATTGCCCATTAGGTGCCCAAGCTGCTTCCACTGTGGATGCAGAGGAGAATCTTTTACAGGAAGTCTTGCCCTTCCAGTCAGGGCATTAGCATTGATTGTCCAAGAAATAATGGCTCCATCTGAGCACTAAAAGCCTTCCTCGTGCCGGCGAGGTGGAGGAAAGTGGCTCGCCCCGTGGCCCTGGCCCTTCTCCAGGCCCTCTTGCCCCTTTCCAAAGGCAACTGCAGGGACATTAATAAAAGTGATCTCTTGGCTTTCAGCATCCGATCCAGGCCGAGCAAGGCACAATGTTCCCTCTAATTAGCCATGCCTCTCTGACTCTGCTGAGAGAGACTTTTCAAAGGGCTCTCGAGGTTGGGGCGGGAGGCGCACCCCCTCCTGCAATCATCGCCGCTCCCCTGCCGCCGCCACCAGACTCAAACACTCTCTCACTCACCTTCTTTGTCGAGCGCCGTGGGGCTCTTGCTCTGGGCCTCGGGGCTGCTGCTGAGTGGAGACTCCTTTTCAGCCGGCTGCTGCGGCTGAGCTTCCTTACTCGGCGCTGAGTCCTCCCGAGCAGACTCATGGGCTTTAGTGATTTGCTGCTGGTAAAGGGCCAACGCGTGATGAGGCACCTGAGGCTTCGTGCTTCCGCTCTGCAATGTTCCCTCCAGCAAACCATCCGAAATCTGCAGGGAGAGGAGGAGAGAAGCGGGCTAGGTTATGCCACTTGCAGCTGGTGTGCGCGCACACACACATGTGTACACACACACACACACACACACACACACACACACACACACACACGAGCATCCAGAAAGACGGGATTCCAGCTCCCTTGCAGCAAGCTTTTTAAGAGCCATTTAGTCCCCCACTGAGTCTGCTTTTCCCATTTGAGGGAACAAACAAGACACTTGGAAGACACGGCGCACTGAGTGCCGTGCCAAAAACACCGGGTGTCCTGTAGAATAGCAGGTGTCCCTCTTTTTTTTTGGCTTGGGACAAACTAACAATTGTTTCAGGAAGCAGAAAAACCCGCATACTCCCGTAGAGGGGCGACGTCGCGTAGAAGCCAACCCAAAGAGGTTTCAAATGCCCGGGAGCAAAAACGCTTTGCAGCTCGGTTTGGGACACGCTACTCACAATGGGTGGGATGGCAGCAGCTCTTTGCTTCAACTGCTTCAAGTCCAGCGGCTTTTGAGGGGAGGAGTTCGGCCGGGCGTCATGGGTAGTGTTGAGGAGGCTGGGCCGGGGGGACAACAATCTGCATGGAAAGACGGACACCGAGTTAAGAAAAGCCATTGCAAACGTTGATGGACTGCATAAAGGGGGCTTCTCTTGCCAGCGCTATACACATGAGGTCACAGAGTGCTGTCACACCTGAGATTCGTTGCTGTTAATCAAAGAAGATACAAAGGTAAGTGAGAGCCAGTGTGCGGTCATGGTTCCAGCATCCAGATACAACCAAGGAGGCCTGGATCCATGTCCCATTTTGCTATGAAACCAAGTAGGTAACCCCGGGCCAGTCACACTCACTCGCACCTTAACTTACCTCACAAGGTTGTTGAGAGGATAAAATTGGGGGAGAAGGGTCCATGCCCTCACCCCCAGATCAAACGAAGAAATTCACAAGCAGAATATTAGGTTCTGCATAGATACAGAGGAGTTATCCGTGTTAGTCTGTAGCTGCAAAATAGTAAAGAGTCCAGTAACACCTTTAAGACTAACCAACTTTACTGTAGCATAAACTTCGTCAGAAGCATTGTCAGCTTTTGAGAACCACAGCTCTCTTCATCAGATACATCTGACAAAGACAGCCGTGGTTCTTGAAAGCGTATGTAGCAATAAAGCTGGATAGTCTTAAAGGTGCTACTGGACTCTTTGCAAGGTGCTACATAGAAAGTGCTTGCACGGCAAGTGATTTCAAGCAAACAAGCTAAGCTGAATACGCACTGCAGGAAGAGGTGGACGAGCCCTAATGGCGCTAGCCGACAGCCCCTGAAGGAAAACTTCTTTCCACGAGAAGTGCTCTGTCAGACGGTAAGCCCAATCAAAGGCAAGTCATTCCAAATCCCTACCCCACCACAAATCCAGTTTTGCCCTGCTTGCCTTCAATGCTGTGAACCTGAAAAAGAGTTGGGGCTGATGGGAGCCGATTATTAACTAAACAAATCCTCACTCTGTTCTCCGTGACAAGTTATGTAGCAAAGAAAAGAGAGAGGAGGCTCAGATCTGGCTTGGGGAGACATAAGGCAGGAGAGGAAACAGGCAAGAAACATCTGTCTTGGTTAATTACAGCAGAAGAGTGTGGAGGTCAAGGGCGCTGAAACAGTCTTAAAGTTAAGAAAAGGCTTTACAATATGGGAAGGGGAGAACTGGGTCAGTCCCCTTGTATCGGGGCTCAACAAATCCCAGGCGCCAGGGTGTCATGGCATCTAGAAATTTCATTGTGGTTTGCCAGGCTCCAGGTGGGACTGTAGATCTCCTAGAATTACAGCTGATCTACAGACTACTGAGATCAGTTCCCCTCGAGAAAATGGCTGCTTTGGAGGTTGGACTCTATGGCATTATATCACGCTGAGGTCCCTCGCCTTGCCAAACTCTGCTCTCACCAGGCTCTACTTCCAAATCTCCAGGAATTTCCCAACCCTCAGCGGTCCACCCTAGTGCCTAGTATTGTCACCAGTCACTTATTATAAGTGCCTTTTGATAATAATCAGTAGGAGTACAATTATTTTTTTATTTTACTTATGTCATTTATAGTCCACCTTTCTCACGGAGACTCAAAGCGGACTACACAGTGTGAGATTAGTACTGTCAATATCAAGGACATTTCCATAAACAATGCCACAGGGTAAAGAAATATAAGTTTATAAAGCTTATTTAGATGAGGGACAGAGGTTAGCTTTTTGCTGTGATGACGGCCAAGGTTACCCCATATTTATTTGTACACTACAAATGCTTTTGTTATAGCTTTAAAAAAAGATGACAAGCAACTGTGAAGAGTTTAGGATTAGGTTTTGTGGTAGTAATAATTTAGAAAGTACAACCATTAAAATATAAAACCGTGAAGGCTGAAAAATAAGGCTGGCTCTTAAATTTTTAGGACGGCTCCTAAAGCCAAAGCAAATTTGTCAAGGCCTGCCTTTTGTGATCAGCTGCCAAATCAGCTCAACACAGCTCTCTCGCTCAGCTACACTCCAACTGCCTGCCAAAGACAAAAATGAATAAATGGCTCACAGATGTGTGCTGGATGCCCTTTTGCACCACCCGTCTCACACCAAAACACAGAGGAGTTAGCCGTGTTAGTCTGTAGTTGCAAAATAGCAAAGAACACCTTTAGCATAAGCTTTTGAGAACCACAGCTTTCTTTGTCAGATGCATCATCAGCTTTCGAGAACCACAGCTCTCTTCTTCAGATGCATCGTCAGCTTTCGAGAGCCACAGCTCTCTTCGTCAGATGCACTGTCAGCTTTCAAGAGCCACAGCTCTCTTCGTCAGATGCATTACCAGCTTTCGAGAGCTACATGCATCATCAGCTTTTGAGAGCCACAGCTCTCTTCGTCAGATGCATCATCAGCTTTCGAGAGCCACAGCACTCTTCGTCAGATGCTCTCTTCATCAGATGCATTCTCGAAAGCTTATGCTACAATAAAGTCTTAAAGGTGCTACTAGACTCTTTACTATTTTGCACCAAAACACGTGTATCATTACCCCAAATGCCCATCATGGTAATAGGACAGGGCATATAGAAACAGAGGGATAGATTACTGTACACACAACTGGGCCAGGGTGCATCCCCTACAGAAATAAGAGCTATGCTGCCTGTTTTCCCAGTGCAGTAAATGGCAATCATTCATTCGTCTGGGAGAAAGACAACCAGGGCAATGAAGGTGGTGCTAAGCCTTCCCCCTTTCCCTCTGGTGTGACCCCAGCTACAATCCCCCCCTCCCCCGGTCTGCATAGACCTATGCTCTGAATATGTTTCTTGATCGCTCCAGAGAAGAAAACGGGCTAGTCAATAGATAAGCCAGACAAAATCAATATTATTTGGCAAAGGTAATTAGTAGGGCAAGGGCTGTGGGTCGGTGGCAGAGCATCTGCCTGACATGCAAAAGACCTCAAGCTCAATCTCGTTTAAACAGTACTATCCTAAGAATACTTTCCTGGAAGTCCTATTGAATAGACCTGAGTAGGATTCTAAGTAGACTTGGGCCGTTTCCACACAGCTTACCTTTTGCCGGAACACAGCGTGTTCTCGTGCAAAATCGCGCGATAACCATGTCTTCCTGGCGCGATTTCGCCCTGCTTTGGATTGCACTGAAAATGCATTAGGTAGTAAGTGAAGCGAAAGGCATCCACCTGAGACCCTAGAAAGCTACGGCCAGTCTGAACAGACAATACTGACCTTAATGGACCAAGAGTCTGATTCAGTATAAGGTAGCTTCATGTGCAGGGAGGGGGCTGTGGCTCCCCCCCCCGCCCATAAATAAATATGCAACCAGCACTTTTTCTGTGAGCTGAGGACAGACTCTGTGGGTATCAGATACTATCTGCTGGTGAATGCAACTCCCCTGGGGGTGGGGTGGGAGGGAATTGTCCACAAAAACATGTGCCTAGTTGTGGTCACATGAGGTTGATTCCTCAGAGCAGCACAGCAACTTCTCACAGCCCCTCTTTCAAAGAGCCGAGAAGCGGTGCGGGGAGGTTTATTCTCAGAACAGATTTCGGCTCCCTAGGAAGGAACTCTCAGATGGCATCCTGGCGTCTCAGGTGTATCCAGGGCTGAAGACCGTGTGGGTTTTTTGTTCATTTTCTGCCCGTTACCAGGCGATATCTTCCAGACAGATTTGGAGACACGGCAGGGAAGGGATCAACAAGGCAGATACAGATTTTATTCCCTTCACGTGGCCAGGCCACGCTTGTTTGTCTGCCTGAACACGGAGTGACCTTGAAATTTATAGGCAGTGAAATAACTAGTGAAAATAAACCAGGAGGAGGATGTGAGCCAGGCTTTAAAACTAACTAGTAGTTAAGGAGAGGTAACCTGAGAAGAAACTGGGAGAGGTACACTTAAGGGGTCTGAGAGACGGAAGGATCCTGACCTACCTCCAGTCTTTAACGTTAGGGAGCAGCCTCAACTAGAGAGCCACCTGAAACCTGCGAGCGCTTCTGCCTGGCTCTCAAAGGTCTGAAGCCCTTTCCATTGCCTCAGTAAGACCTGTCACCTGTTTGGCTCAAATCCTTGCTTGAGTAGCATCATTTGCATGGTTACTGCTACTGACACTTTCTCTTTCCTACGTTGGTTTATTCATACAATGAAAATATCTCCGTTTGTAGGAGCAGAGCTGCTAGATCAAAAAAAGACTCTTTCCTTACCCTCTGCTTTCAAGGAGTGGGATAACCAACTGAGTGTCGGGTAATTTGTTTAGCACTGAAGATCCTATCAGAGCTCTTCAACTTTCTGAGATCTTCTTGCTCCAGGAAGCCAAAAGGATGTCTCTTTTTGAAAAATGGATGCTCAGGTTTCTTTCAGTACAGCTCATCCTACACTGGCAACACTTAAGACCTGATTCACACATGCAAGAGAATGAAGTATCAAGGCCATGGGATGGTAGATCATACCACTTCAGACGGCAGGCATGGATTTCCAGCTCTGAATGTTCTTTTGTGGAGGAAAACTCCCTGCAAACAGAAAACCGCTACAGTGGGGAGAAAGGTTTTTCCCTCCTCACTTTGTTTTGCTGGTTTTCTACTTGCCGTGAATTTTGAACACCGAGAAGCATTCTAAAATGTGGACTTGGGAGCTGCTGTCTGAAGCGGCGCAGCCCATCCTACCAGCTCGGATATCTGCCACTACATTCTCCCAAGTCCACGCTCCTCATAGTCCGTAACCTGGAGAAGGGGGGGGCATTCTCTTCTGGGGAACAAGGACACCCACACGAGGTTTTGGGAGTTGATGGAGGAGGATAAGAAGCGCTGACTCGCCTACTCGTAACAGGTACAACTAGCAAGGTTGCTGTCCCCGGAGGCTTTAAGCTACCTGGTGAAGAAGATACGGTTTCTGCTTGGCACTCTCGCTCATTCTTACCATCGAACATACTGAATTCTCCCTTAGCTATGAACTGGCAATAGTTAACTTATGTCTGCGTGGGCCGGCCTCGTGTGCTCATTTATATTTAGCATGACCTAGCGCTGAACTTTCATTCCCAGCTCTGCCAACAACCCTTATAAAATATATATGTAAAGATAATTATCTTTGGGGACTACTTTTTAAAAAAAAAAAAACTAGGAAGAGTTAAAAGTTGCTATTATCTTTGCTCTGGCTTGGCAACAGCCAATGAGACTTACAGAACGATGGAAGGAAGCGCACCATTCCTCCAAGCTATGCTTTAGTCTCACCCCCCCCCCTCGTCCGGTCCACAGCAGAGCTCAAACAGGGACGCTTGTGCTGCCTTTGGGATCAGGCTTCACGCTTGTTTTCTAATTGCTGCTGAAAAGTACAGAAAACGGGGGATATGGGTTGGCAGTTGGGTCCCACCACTGAGCCACACAACGGAACATGTTTATCAAAGACCATTAGCTGTGGCCACTAGATGGAACCTTTATGGTTAGACGTGATTCCGCACAGGTTGGATAATCCTCTTTATAGATCATTTGGAATGGATTTTTTTGTGTGTGGAACGAAAAATCCACCTCAAACGACTGATAAAGTGCATTGAAAGTGCATTATCCAACGTGTGCGGAATCAGCCAGAGGATACAAAGGGCTTGGGGTAGATCAAGGAGGGTCTGTGCCCTGCTTATGGGTTTCTCAGAGGTATCTGGCTGGACTTCATCCAGCCAAATAACTCTAGAAAAAAGGACGCTGGACAAAGTGGACCCTTGGTCTGATCCAGGACATTTTTCCTTATGTGTACTGCCCATCCTCACTGTTCATACATTCATGACTTGTGGTTTCTCTTACTCGTAGCCCACAAGCTGATCATGTAACAACACAGCCTCCAACCTTTTCCTCCCATCGCACCATCATCGTAATTGTTATATTATTACATTTTGTGGGAAATCTGATTTTTTTCTTTTTACTACTAGTAGAACCTTGCCTCCCAATATTTACACCCAGCTCACGTTGAGAGGTAGAAGAGCAGAAGACCAGAAGCCACAGAGCCAAAGTGGCTTCTTACAGAAACTAACCAGACTGGAATCCCCAAAAGGCGGTCCCCTGCACGGGGGGGGGGGGGGGGTCCGAGAGGTTGGTGGCCTCCACTAACTGCAGAGTGATTCAGCACGTTTGTGTCATTTATTTTTTCAAAGTTCCTCTCTGTAGTTGTCTCTGTATAGTCGTAAGTCCTAGAAGACGTTCCCCAGCCCCTTAAGGAGAGGCCTAAGAGCTACTAACCCCACTGGCAACTTTGAAAACGCACTCTTCTTTACCATTTGTTTCATATCTGGCTGGCTTCCACCAGAAGGAACAATTTGTGACCCCGATGAACCTGAGCGCTTGTGTTTTTCCCTCCCCCCTGCAAGAATGGTCGACCCCACTGCGTGATGAACGGCTGTACATGAGTATGGATCCAAGAGGCACTTAATGAAATTGACCGAGGCTGTGCACTAGACCACAAATCACCTGTCACCCAGAGAAAGCAGACTGTTGTCCTCATCAAGAACAGGCCACTGGTACGGGACGTGACCGTATTGCGGCATATGACCTCCTTTAACCCCTGACAATGGGCATCGATCCCAAACAGTCTAAGCACCAGGGCCCATAAAGCTGCCCTTTCAATTACCATCACTGGCAACACAACACTCAAAAGAGGCAGGGCACTACAAATCATTCAGCAGGTGCAAAACCCACCGAGGACAGTAAAAGTCGGCCTTATTTTTAAGCCACTGGTCTGAGGAATAGTGCCCATCCACAGGATTCTTCCTGCTGCCAAGGAAGATGCGCCTGCCGTCCCGCGGGTGTTCAGGAAGCCACATTCTGCCCTTTCTCTGGCCACAAACGCAGCCTGGCCTCCTAGCAGCAAAATGCAGAGCTCGTCTCCACATAACTCAGGATGCGAAGACTCTAGCCCTGGTTCGCGTGGTGGAGGGAAAAACCTCACGTGCGTCCCTAGCATTTCCTTCCCACAGTTCCACTCACCCCCTTGCCAAAAATAATTTCCAAATTATTTGAAAGCCTGAATAGTGTGAGACAAAAGTATGCAGATCTAAGCAACACAGACACTACTATTCAGGGGCCATTTCGTAGAAAAAGAACTGGAGGAACTCATTAGCATAACGCATTAGCATAACTCATTAGCATATGCCATGCCTCTTGCCATCACCAGAAGTGTGTCATTAGTATAACTCATTTGCATATGCCACACCCCCTGACGCCACCTATTCTGGCTGTTTTGGACCCAATCCTGGCCATTCAGGGCCGAAATTGGGCCCAAAATGGCAAAACGGAGCTGAAAATGGCTGAAAAGGGGCCCAAAATGGTCAGGATCGGGCTGCTGATGAGCGGGAGAGTGATCCACCACCCATCAGAGGCCCGATCCAGGCCATTTCGGGCCCCAATCCAGGCCAAAACAGGCCCAAAACGGCCGAGAGGTGGCCGGGGCCACCTGACATGTGACCTCTTTGGGGAACTGCTGGAACTGCGTTTCTGTGCGTTCCCCCTCGAAATGAGCCCTGGTACGATTTATGTAGAACTACATAATTGGAATGTTTCTGGCCAAAGACATTTCTGGAAGATAGAAGCAGAATCTTACAAAGCCCCAGTTATAAACTGATACAGAACTACCTGCCTTGTCCGGTCCCCCAGCCCCGCCCCCAGCATAAACCCCATTTCAATGGCAGTTTTGATCCATAAAGTCATACATCTGAAATCCCTCCACCTGCCATCAGCGGTCAGGTACTGCCGCTCCCCCTAAATCAGCCTTTATCCAGTGCTGGAAAAACATTTTCAAATATCCCAAGACCAATATTGACATTTTAGGTGCCCAGGTAACCAACAGCACAATCCTAAACAGCATAACTCGGTTTAGGATTGCACTGTCAGTAACGGGGAGTTTTATGATGTGTATCTGACTGCACGGGAATCCTAGCCCACTGCAAGGTTTTTCTCGCTGCTGCCCGTGCCCTGCTCCTCGCTTACTTGTTTTTGTCCGGAGCATCATGTTCGTCCATCTCGTCTGCGCTGCACGTGGCGCTGGAGTCACTGTCAGGATTGGCCCCTCCCGTTTTCCCAGTTTTGTGGTTCTCCTTTTCAGGTTTGGGTGCCCCCTCGCTCCCCACTGGCACATTGTTGCCGTTGTGGTTCTCCTCCGTTTGCTTGTTGTTCGCCTTATCCTCTTCCTGGAAGTCCTCCCCTTCCTCCATTTTGATGTCGCCCTGGTTTGGCTCTGGGCTCTTGGGCTTTTCCTCTGGCTCCTCGGTTTTCACCACATCGACCACTGGTTCCTCCTGTGGCTTCTCTTCGCTGCTGGCCGGCTCTGTAGAGGCCTCCTCGGGCAACTGGGTGGTAGGGGGTGTGGGAGTTGCTGCCGGTGAATTTGTGGCCTCCTCCATCTTGACAGCAGGTGGCTCTTCCGCATCATTCCTGGTTTCAGGGGTTGGTTTGGGCCCATTTTCTGCATTTTCTTTGGCTTCAGGTCTTGGAGAGGGAAGACTCTCTGTGTCGGAGCTGTTATTTACTGCAGCTGGAATTAAATTAAAAAAAAACACTCTAAAGATTTTCCATTTATATGGCTTGGTATCATTTATCATGCACAAAATACCGGGCCAGAGAAGGCCTCTCCCAGAACCTTCAAAAAGATTTGATTTTACTGCAGAGTGAATGGAGAATGCATTATTTAGTGCTGGATAATTAAGCCCAGACAAAAACATTACTGTTTATTTCTAAGTACTGACTTTCTACCACTGTCTTTCTAGCATGTTGTCTGTGCTGTCTACAAACTAAATATGGAGTACTGCAATGCCAGAAACTTGACAATGTCCCTAAACTTCTTAGTTCCATTTTAAAATTTTTAATGTGCCCTAAGCTGTTTTTCATTGTAAATATACTGTTTGAAATAGATTTCCAATACACTTCCTTTTGAAGTGGTCATTCAAAAAACAAATGAAGTAAATCAAACGTAAGCAGAACCTTTCCTGTATAATGTAGTTTGGAATTACTTGAGAATTCCCATGACTTAAAAATAAATGCAGGGTGCAGTTTTAATAGTACGAGAAACAATTTGCTGGGCAAGTTATTTAGAAAGGACTAAATTCATCAGTGTGTCATTCATAAAGTCACACTTCCAATCTATGTTAATGAATCCAGAATAAACTATCCCCCCTGTCTTGCCCTGTGATCACATTCACTTTATTTTTTAAATTCCATTTATATCCTGCCTTTCTCCCCAACGGGGGCACAACGTGGCTTATGTTATTTTCCTCTCCTCCATTTTATCCGCACAACTACCCTGTGAGGTAGGTTAGGCTAAGCATCTGGGACTGCTCTAAGGTCATCCAGCAAGCTTCCATGGCAAAGGCTGCTTCCACACACATTGGATAATGCACTTTCAATGCTCTTTAGTGATCATTTGGAACTGGGTTTTCATGTGTGAAACAAAAAATCCACTTCCAAAGGATTGCTAAAGTGCATTGAAAGTGCATTATCCAATGTGTGTGGAATTGAACCTGGATCTCCCAGATCCTAGTCCAAAATTCTACCCATTACATCGCACTGGCTCTCAGTAGATCAAATTTTAGAAAGTCACTAATTTTAATCCCCACTTTATCTGCAAGCAAGATTTTGGGGGGGGGGATCTGCATTTTTCCAATGCTGTCCCCAAGGGATTGCTAACAAGCAGTCTCTGGCTGTCATCACTGCCTGAAGCAGTATTTTCTGGTCCCAGGCAATCTAATGAACCCAGGTGTGGTAAAGGGTTTCCTGATGGTTTCAGTAGTAAGGAAAACAAAACTGTTTTTTAAAGGTGTGTGTGTGTGTGTGTGTGTGTGCATGCATATATGTTCTTGTGTTGCATCTTAAAGCAGCTGGTACAGTGTGCCAAGCGCTGAGCATCTCACAACGAATGAGTCTTTACTTCTAAACGGTGTTGACTTTTATTAACCACTATTTGCCTATTTCAAATATTTCCCTGCTCTCAGCACAGAGGCTGCCAAATGGGCTTCCTTTCACAATCAGTAAAGCTGTAAAAACAACAGCAACAAAACAACAATTACTGAGCTTGACCCACTGTTGGTAAAGGGGTTGGGTTGTATATTTTGAGCCAGTGGAGCACATGAAATAGTGTGGTTTGGTGGTTCTGGGAATGGAAATTCCTGGAGATTTTGCGAATGGAGACTGGAGAAGGTGGGATTTAGATTTAATGCCATAGAGTCCACCCTTCAAAGCAGCCATTTTCTCCAGGGGAACTGATCTTTGTTGGCTGGAGATCAGTTGTAATTCTGGTAGCTCTCCAGCCACCACCTGGAGGCTAGCAACCCTAGGTCTCTCTCAGCTTCTTTCCTCGCAGGACTGTTGTAACGATAAAAAGGAAGGGGGGACTTCTTATATATGCCATCCTGGGCTCCTTAGGAAAAAGCGAGGAGAAAAATGTGACAGACAGGTTACATTTCAAAAACATATTAAAAAGGGTCTACTCTCTGTTTAACAGTACTGATTGTGACTGTCAAACACTGCTAAAGAAGGCCTTTATTTATTAATTTAGAGCATTTCTCCCATACCTGTCACCTACTATTGATACCTCAGGGCACTTTGTCTTGACAGTGGCTTCGCCCCATCTAATTTTTTTTTACCCAAGTTATCTGTAGAAAGAAGGGTATCCAATATTCATAACATATTTCCTGATCCCCTTTGAACGGTTGGGATTTCAAACTTTGAAAATAAGATGCACGGGTTTGAAGTCAGGCAGGTAGAGACCACCTGCTTATTTTGATTCCCCAAAACTTGTTTAGGAAAAAAAAAAATAAACCAAAATGTCCCCACAACATCCTCCACCCTCTCTCTCTCTCTCTCTCTCTCTCTCTCTCTCATTTTCTTTAAACTTCATCCAGGCTGTTCTAAGGAATCTTCCTCGGTTCTGCCTAGAGAGCAAGGTCTTTCCCGTTTTTTTAAAGCAAGAAAAACAATTCAGCCTCGCATTTCTGAGGGTTGCCAAAAAAACCCCTCCCAAATCAGTCCATCTGTGAAGAAATCAAGAGCGCCTCCCTGCTAAAAATGTTTCTTTTGAAAAAAACATTGCACTCAAAGCGAAGAGAAACGCAGGGTCATGGTCAATAAGAATAAAAGAACAACTCCTCCATCCCTTTCCAATCCTAACAGAGTTTCAGGGCAGGTTAATCATTAAAAGATCAGAATTGTCTAGAAACTCAAATGTTCTCCTAAAATGGAAGTGCAGATCATTCCAAACACAAACCTTTGCGGGGGAAGGGACCCGTTGCACATTTGCCTTTTTTAAAACAAAAATTACCTCACAGTTGGACAGTGAACATGCGGTATATTATTCAAGGCCTGGACGACAGAAATTCTGCTCAGGAGCAAAGTTAAATTGTCTCTGTGTGTATCTGCCTTTTATCTTACAAGCTACGCGGCTGTGTGAAGTGGCCCTCAAAATTTATTCATTGCTTTTGCATGCCGTCTTTTAGCCAAAAAGCCCTTCCCCCTGCTCTGCCCTGCACAGCTAATAATAAAATTGAAAATTTACAATAAAAAAATTAAAATAATTTAAAATGCTTGTCATTTTAGGGTAAACTGTACCAGGGCTGGCTTTGGCATTAGAGCTGAGTGAAGCAATTAGAGCTGAGTGAAACAAGTGCCAAATTGTCACTTGTATAAATATTATATTTTTTATCACAAGGTGTTTGGGGGAGCTGGTGCTGCTATTTGAAACTTCCACCTCACGGAGGGTGCCAAAATATTGTATGTATTTATTTTATTTAGAAGATTTATCTCCCGCCTTTCTGCCATTGAAAGTGGTATGCGACGTGGCTCTAGGGTTGCCAGCCTCCAGGTAGTGGCTGGAGATTTCCCGGAATTACAACTGGTCTCCAGGCCAGAGATCAGTTCACCTGGAGATAATGGCTACTTTGGGGGGTGGACTCTATGGAATTATGCCATACCAAGGTCCTTTCCCTCCCCAAACCCCACTTTCTCTAGGTTTCTCCAGGTTTCACCCTCAAGATCTCCAGGAATTTCCCAGCTTGGAGCTGGAAACCCTACACGGCTCACAACAAGCAATTAAAACACTGTAAAACAGATTTTAAAAGAAATCTGAAAGATCTAAAAGGACAGCAAATGGCAGCGGGGGGGGGGGAATCACAAGATAACACCAAACATACTTTAAAAAGAAGGACTGATGAAAAACAAAGGAAAAGTAATAAACTCAACAGCTAGCAAAAGTCTCTACAGGACAAAATAGCTTCAGGCAATACAAATGCCAAGTCTCCTTCAGAACAAAACAGTGTTCATAAGTTTCCAGAAGTTCAAAAGGGAAGGGACGTGATGGACCTCTAGGAACATGGAACTCCTCAATCTGAGGATAGCAGCGATTTCTGAAGCAAATACAAATGAGCTTGTCTAGTACTAGGAAAGAGGAATCCTAAGACGGGTGCAACTCTGCCAGGTCCGCTGAAGGACTGCACTGCAATTCCCACGAGCAATACGGGAGCTGCCTCGTGGCAATTTATTTAAGAATTCTTCTCCTATCTTTCTATTAAAATAGCTCTCAGTGGGGCAGATAAAATCCACAAACAGCATAAAATCAACTTTAAGTAATAATAAACAAATGCAGCAATAAAAACACAATACATAATTAAAAGAAGCAGATTTAGATACTGATTAAAAGCATTGGTAAGCAACAGAAATATTGCCTGCCATCTAAAAGTTAACAGAGATAGCACCAGAGCTTTTTTTCAGCGGGAACGCGGTGGAGCGGAGTTCCGGCATCTCTTGAAAATGGTCACATGGGCTGGTGGCCCCGCCCCCTGATCTCCAGACAGAGGGGAGTTTAGATGGCCCTCCATGCCACGCCACTGCTCACATGGAATCACTATCATATGACATTTCTGTTAACAGAAGTTGTCTCCAGTTTTTTTTTTTAAAGGCTTTTTAGTGACTTGGAAAACATTCTCTGATCTATGTGTCAACCCACTGAATAAGAATACCTTGACACCTTAGGCTTCCCAATACAAGCTGGGTGGGAAACCATTTCCAGGCAAGTGGCTGAGAGTAATGTTTGGATGACCAAATATTATGGATGGGGGTTAGACCAGCCGTAGTGGAACTGACATCCTTCCAGGAGAAGGTTTTCAAATTATGTGGCCATGATTCACATAGTCAGCCCCTGCTTGCATGGCTGGGTCATTTAAAGTTACCCAAGCCGTTCAGGAGACAATCGGAACAACACCCCCCCTACGCATAGTTTGGGGGATGCTCTAAAAGACCTTGTATTCTATACATGTTAGGCCACAATCATGCAAAATGAACCTGGAGACAAGCACTCCTTTTTTCACACACTGTATCTGCCTTGTTTGTTGCGAGTGCAGAATTTGTGCTGTCTTGGCGCAGAATCTGGAATTTTTGGCGCAGCGGAAGAAAAGCTTATAGTGTGTATCTTTATATATCCTTTCTGGCACACACATGGAGGTTTGAAATTCATGCTGGTGGGGTGGAGGGGACTGAGTTCCTCACCCCGCCCTGACTCTGGGATTCCATCCAAGAAAGGAACTGAAAGGATGGCAGAGTGAGTTTGTGTATGTGTGTGAGCGCTTTAAAATGGAGGCTTCGAATAAATGTTGTTACAACTGGAGGAGAAACCGAGGCATAAAGCCAGAATTGTGGGTTGGGGTGGGGGGGGGATGACCTCACCACATTCTGCAATATATTCAGACATTTCCAGGTGCAAGGAATTCAGAGTGAGGCATTCATAATCTTAGGGGGCTTGGCTCAAAACATATTAGCTGGGGGATTAAAGGACATCACAAGCTGGTAGACAGGCAGGAATCTTACAAAAGGAAGCAAAGCATTTTCTGGGGACTTGTCAGAATTCGAATGATTCGAAGTGGAATTATATCTGCACGGCCTGGGCAAACCTAGAAGCGTTTCACATTTTTGGCTTCCCCAACCAAATTCCAAGCACCCCTGGAAGTTTTATTTGCTTGTCATGAATCTGTGAAAGTCTTTACCACACCCCCTGTCAAAAAACAGACCAGGAGGAAGGAATTTACAATATTTAAGCTGGGGGTGAGTTTGGTCACAACTCCGCTGGAGAGGGGGAAAAAATTGTATCTATCCGTTGATGTTCTCAGCTTAGAAAAATGCTAGAGTTTGGGGTTTTAACCCCACATTAAAGCTTCCTTATTTTTCAGTGCAGTGAAGTTCCAGCAGGGATGGGATGCGCAGGAGGCCAGCTGATGTGGAACGAAGATACAGACTGGCGATGTGCCTGGAGGAAGAGCCAGTAATATCATTCAAGAGACGCTGGAGGAGCCCTGGTGTGATGAAACCGTCTCCAGGCCTTTCCAAACACACACACACACACACACACACACCACCTTGGTATTCACTATGCTGAAATGCCTCCCAAATGTCAAATGACAAACTGCTGAGGCAGAAGGCTGACCTGACATTTCTGCTCCTGTGACATTTTGGCCACCTCGGCTCAAAGGTCTGCTCAGCTCGATAGCCTGCTCCAGATAAGTCAGTCCCCCCCCCCCCCCGCCCTGGCCCTGCCGCCCGACTTAAGTTATGTAGAAGCGAAGCTGTCCCACGTTACAAGGCTCCCAATTCTGTCGAGCAATCCTCCTTACTGTGTGTGTCCTTAGCATCTGATACGCTCAGGGTTCATTTCGAGGGGGAACGTGCAGGAACGCCGTTCCGGTAGTTCTCCAAAGAGGTCACATGTCAGGGGGCCCCGCCCAGCTGATTTTGGGCCGTTTGGGGCCCATTTTGGCCTGGATTGGGCCCAAAATGGCCAGGATTGGGTCTAAAACAGCCAGGATTGGTCCCAAAACGGCCAGGATTGGGCCTCTTATGGGTGGTGGATCACTCTCCCGCTCAACAGCAGCCCAATTCTGAACATTTTGGGCCCCTTTTCAGCCATTTTCAGCCCCTTTTTGCCATTTGGGGCCCAATTTCGGCCCTGAATGGCCAGGATTGGGTCCAAACCAGCCAGGATAGGTGAGGCCAGGGGGTGTGGCATATGCAAATCAGGTATGCCAATGACACACTTCTGGTGAGGCGAATGAATTATGTTAATGAGTTCCTGCAGCTCTTTTTCTAAGAAATGACCCCTGGATACGCTGCTATGCCCCAATCTGAATTAAGGCAACGTTTTTCCACTGGCCTCTCTGAATCACCCTGTCTGTCAACCTGACATAGAAAATTTACCTTGAATTTGCCTTGTAACGTGCCAAAAAGACTTAGCATTGATTTCCAGTCGCGCATGCCATTAGCCCTTGCCTGCAGTGCTGGGGGTGGGGTGGGATTGTTAAGTTATTAAATCTCTCCTGTAGAAGTTAAACAGGTTGACTGTTATAAATTACATGCATTTTCCCCAAGCTTGCTGGATTGGCTTCCGCCTGAGAAATAGCTACAGCTGACCATTTTCATTTTGTCCTCTCATCCCACCCCCCTCTCACTTCTCTCTGTGGTGTCACTTAAAAAGGAAAATGGCTTGCTTGGAGTAGGGCGATATCACCACATTCTGTATTTCATTGGCGTGTAAGTTCCGTGGCTGCTGTGACCCAAACTACACTTAACACTAAAAATATGTCTGCTGGCCCAAAATGTCGTCTCTGCCTCTGCCTTCTCCCTCTGCAAAATCAACGTAGCATCTACGTTGTTAACATCATGGTGATCTGCATTTCTCTGCTGTGGTGGTGGGAGGGAGGGAGGGATGGGGCACTCTTAACACACCACAACACAAATAAATACAACCAGATGTTGCAGAGAGAGATGATGGCTAGGTAGGTAGCTACTGTTGTCAGCAACAGAAATAAAATTTTATTCTTTGTTTGGTCATAGATCCAGGGGAGAGCTATGTTAGTCTGCAGTTGAAAAATAGTAGAGTCCAGCAGCACCTATTTAAGACTAACCAACTTTACTGTAGCAAAAGCTTTCGAGAACCACAGCTCTCTTTGTCTGATGATTCATCTGACAAAGAGAGCGGTGGTTCTCGACAGCTTATGCCACAATAAAGTTGGTTAGTCTTAAAGGTGCTACTGGACTGTATTATTTGTTTGTTCACTTCATTTACATGCTGCCATTCTCCCCAACGGGGACCCAAAGTGGCTTATGTCGCTCTCCTCTCCTCCATTTTATCCTCACAACAACCCAGTGAGGTAGGTTTGTCCGAGAGTCTATTATCTGCCCAAAATCACTCAGCAGGCTTTCATGGCAGAGTGGAGATTCAAACCCGGGTCTCTCAGATCCTAGTCCAACTCTCTAACCACTAAACCATACCTGTGTAACCCTAAGATCAAAAAATACTGAACTGGTTCACCTGATTCAAAAAGCAAGAAAAAGTCAGGCGTCTGAACCATCTGACCTGGGTTGAAGGCCATTCATAGGTAGGCAGGATGTGCACTGAATGATTTCTTGGAGCGGTTTAGCACTTTACTTTTTCAGCTATTGCAAGGAAAAGCACCAGAATTTTAAAAGCAAAATCTGCACGGACCGTCGTTTACTCCGAACGTCGTCTACTCTACATGGTCAGACTCCCCCAGCGGGCGCACTATATCCCAAAATAAATGTTTTGCAAAACCTTGCAAGCACAATGCAAACCAATGTTTATGTGACCAAAACCGGCTGTCTGCTGCGCTCACCCAACATACGGCAGTCAAATGTCGAGTTTTCTGCATCTCAGGCACGATGTGAAAGTTTCACCCCTTACATGTCCTCAGGCTGCCCCACTTCCTCCTCTCCCTCCTGGGAACTGTGTTGGCAGATGTGTGGAAGCAGTGACATTTCCCAGGCTACAGAGAAAGCCTCTCGCACCATCTCGCTTGACCGGGCAGAGGGCTCACCTGCCTGCCACCGGCCAACGGACACCACTTTGCTCAAGAGAAACCCCCTTACCTTCTGCCTCCTCGGCCATCTCCTCCTCGTTGCCACTGGTGCCTGACCCGTCCTGACCCATCTCCTCGTCTTCGGCAGCTGGTGGGAAGGCAGCTTCCTCGTTCTGGACAGTAGGGTTTTTCTTCTTTTTTCTCCTGGCGTTCCGTTCTTTCTCCTGGACAATTAAAAAACAAAAAACAAAAGCAGACACGGGTGAATCTTGGAGAAAAAACTTCCTTCATCAGTGAAGTAGGTGTGCCAGGTGAGGATGTAGAAGGAATCAATGGACTGAGTGCCTAAGCAGGATTGACGAGATCCTGGCAGGAAACTATGGAGGGGGGGAAAGGTGGAATGACCGCGAATCCAAAACTGTTGGAGGGCAGAGAGGGGAGCACGCGTGCTGTTCTCATGGTAATGTTGACTGCACAAAGTTGCAGGCAGCCCAAATCTGCATCCAGTTGTAGGCTGATTCCGCACTTGTTGGATAATGCACTTTCAATGCACTTTATCAATCGTTTGAGGTGGATTTTTTGTTCCGCACACAAAAAAAAAACGTTCCAAATGATCTATAAAGAGGACTGGAAGTGCATTACCCAAAGTGTGCAGAATCACTCATTGCGTGGGGTTTGTTTGAAAGAAATTGTGGCTTGCTCCTTGGTTCCCTTCATCTTGGGTGTGTGTGTGTGTGGGTGTGTGTGTGTGTGGGTGAGGGGTGAGGGATAGATTTAGTTGGGAAGATACATGCCCTTAGGTTGCACTTCGTACAACTCCAGTCCCTGACCTTGGCAAGCAGCTAAAAGGTACAACACTATCTTGTCGTTTTAAAGACTTGCGGGGGGGGGGGGGGGACAGGCACACAGGGATTTTTCTTTCCACAGGTTCTTACTGGTACCGCAATTCCTCAGTATGTACATAGTTTTTGCACACAAAGATCTTGTAGAAGCTTTATGTCCATTCCAGCCTGGATACAGGCCAGGAAGTAAGTACTCGACATTCCCATTTTACAGAAATAGTGGCTAGTGTGCTTTGGTGCTGATGTGATACAGGACAAACACCCTTTGTCAGATCTCAGAAGCTAAGGCACCTACAAAATCAAGGAGGCAGAACCAAAAATGTATACACAATTTAAGTATATATCCAAAATCTTTAACAGTTTTTTAAAAGTACAAAGTGCAAAATATAAGTCATGCAATGGCAAACCACCTCTGCCATGAAAACCCCATCAGGGGTCGGCATAAGTCAGCTGACACGACGGCACTCTCCTCCTATATGCTTTACCCCTCCAAATTTCAGAACGTTCCCTTTGTTCAGCTGCTCTTGGACAACATCAACAAGAAAAGTCCTTGATGCCTTAAACACGGAGCACATTTATTCTGGTAGAAGCTTCACCCTCAACCCCTCCCTTTGGACTTCTCACAGGTCCACCAGGAAATTCCCCAACCCTTGATGGACACACTCATTTCTGCTTACATGTCATTTACACAGTTGGACTCTAAGGATCTCTGTACAGGAGCCACCTCTGGGAGTTAATTGGGTGGGACATCTTAAGCTCCACTAGGGGTGAGAAAACGCCCAGTTATGACCCAACACCGATGTGCATCTCGTGATGGGTGCAGGGTTGGCTCTGACGTGGGACCAGTTTTTCTGGACTCGCACTCGTACAATGGCCTCAGGAAGCGGATGCCACCTCCCTCCCTGGCTCCTCAAGCTGGCCTCTTGTTATGGGCCCTCCATCCTCCTCTCCGCTTGTCCTGGGGGAGTCATTTGCTTCCGGTATACGTTACGATGTCCCCCCCCCCCCACCAGCAGCAGCACCAAGGGAGTTCTCGTCCAGCATGGTTGCATCCCGCTGGGCCGGCTGTGCTACAGAACTGCTGGGAAGATACGAATATCTGATTCCTGACTCCAAAGGACGGAGAGCAAGGCCTGGTTTATAAACTTGCTGCAGAATGGACTGGTAGAACCGTGAGGTGGCAGAAGGGGAGGTGCCGCTTTGGACTGCAGGCGACAGGATCCCAGCTTTGAGTATTTCTTCGCAGCACCCTCACCCAGCAAACAGAGAACTATCCCAGTGGGTGAGTGGACGGCAGCCCCTAAACCTTCTCTTTGCGCGCTGTGCCGTTTTTCTATTTGCACGGCATCCTCTGTCCATAGAAAGGGGGCAGCCCTGTCGCCAACACACACACACAGAGGAAACAATCCCCCCTTTCAAGCTGAAATGGAAACATTACCTTCACGATGAGATTGAATTTCAAAAACAGGCAAACGGCTGCAACTCATCTTGATAACCACTAATACCAAGATAAAACAGTTTCCTCTTGTTTAATAACCATTTTGGCAAACGTATTTCAAGGCCTCAAGCCTGGAACAAAAGGCAGGCTTTGCTGGAGTACAAAAAACACACGTAGCGCAAGGGCCTGTTCGGGGCATTTTGTTACCCCAAGCAAGCTACGCTCATCCTCTTCTGGGCCTGCAACAACAACCGGTGGTGGAGTGAGTGGGCCTGGAGGCGCAAGAGGACGCCCGTCAGCTTTTGTGCCGCTGACAGCAGGGAGAAAGCTGAGCCTCTGCAGTGCTCGGGGAAGTTCCTCTTCGTGCTGCCCTGGGGTGGCTCTCGGGCTGGGGAACTGATCCTGTGCACCCATCTCAATAACAAAGGCCACGCCATGAAAAACAGTACCACTCTGTTTTTTTTCTGAAGAATAACCCTGCCTGTGTGATTGGAATGCTGGTGTATTCAGTCCCAAAGTGGGCACGTCTCATGAGGATCAAGCGGCAGAAACCAGCCTGCTGCCGTCTTGAACCAGACTTGAATGTGAGAATTCAGCGCAGGCACCACCACCCGACATCACGGCAAGGCTGCAGGGTCTGTAGCCTCGTCTGCACACTCAATTCATTCCTGGTGTTCTTAGCAGTCGATCCAGAAGTACTGGAATCGTTTTGGGTATGGTTCTTCCGCATGTCTGCCCTCCCTTTGCATTTTTACAACTGCGAGTTGGTTTGAGAGCCAGTTTGGTGTAGCGGTTAAGAGCGTGGGACTCTAATCTGGAGGGCTGGGTTTGATTCCCCACTCTTCTAGTTGAAGCCAGCTGGGTAGCCTTGGGCTAGCCACGGCTCTCTGGAGCTCCCTCAGCCCCACCAACCTCACAGGGTGATTGTTGTTGTGGGGATAATAATGGCATACTTTGTAAACCGCTCTGAGAGGGTATTAAGTTGTCCTGAAGGGCGGTATATAAATCGAATATTATGATTATTAATTCTGTTCTGCACATGCCATAAATAACCAGGATTTTCAACTGAGGATGCTGTCATCATCGTCAGCGGCAGCATCAGTGACGTCACAGCACCTCCCCTTTTAAATTTTTTTGTGCTTGCTTGTAATGTTATATCATTGTAAGGGCTGAATTTAAATAAATAAATAAATAAATAAATGAACACATGGGGAAGTCTTTGCATGGAGAAGCCTAAAAGGGGGGCAGTGCTGCCATCCATACCTAAAGCCCCACCCCCCCCTGTCCAAAACGGAGACCCCCACCCTGCCTGACATAGAGCTAGGAGGCGGAGGCTGGCAAACTGACCTCTGTTGAAATGGAGCAGCAGTGGCTATGCGCTTTTCAAACAGTGCCGCTTTTCTGGTGCCGTAAGTTGCCACTCCCCCTCCCCTGGGCCCCCAAGGCTTTTGCAATTTTTTTTTTTAAAAAATGGTAATTGTCACAGTGTTAAATGTACCTACCTACAATACATGCAGAGGATTCTCTGAATTTCCAACTTTCATTTTTTAAAAAAAAGTAAGTTTCTAGCACCTTCCCTGTGGAGATATAAGGGAAAAGGTATCTCTGCAATGGAAAGGTCTAGGGACAATTTTTTTAAGGGAAGCTGGGGCATCGGAGGATCTGCTGCATGTATTGTTACAATGGTAGGTCAATATAAAACTGAAAATTATGATTAAAAAAGACAGAAAACAAGACCAGGAGGAGGGAAAGGAATTGGGGGCGGGGAGAGGAGTGGTTCGGTGATCAAGAATGGTCTATCATTGAAAAGTGGGTTGGAGGTAGGTGGGAGTGGGTGGGAGAAGAAAACCCAAAATTGGCTTCCAGAAAAAGATTGGAGTAAAAGTAGTCTCAAAAGAACTGGGGGGGAAACTAAAAACTTGAAGCAAAAACTAAAGGCGAAACGTGTGTGGAAATCAGGCGATAAATCGAAGCAGTAGGAGGCCAGAACCAATGGGGGGGGGAGTGCGGAACCCCCCCTGTGCCTCGTGTTGGAATGATCACCGTAATAAATAGATTAGATGGTTCATTGGTTTTATCCAGGAGGGCTTTTCTTAGGCTGCCACCGCAAATAACAAGACAGATTCCTTGTACTATTGGTTGATCAAATCAAGCTCTTAGAAACAATACAGCCAGTGAATTTTATAAACACACACACACATACATGGGTGAGGTCAGCTAAGGATTTAGGCAAGTTGCCTTTTTCTCAACCACTCCACCCGTCTATAAAATGGGCACAACAGTCCTAATAAAGCAAGGAATGTCACTGTAAAGATGAATGAGATGACGACGGTCAAGAGCTTTGCAGAGTAAAAATGCGAGCGCAACAGCGAATCAACGCTCTCAGGTAGAATCTTCACGGAGAATCTGACGAGCAGATGGGGGTAATGCCCTAAAAATGTTCTGGGCTGCATGCCTGATGCAGGTTTCCCACCATCGCTGCCTGAATAAATAAAAACCAGCAGAAACCCGTCCACCGCCTCCTTCTGCCGCCTCCAGGCACACAGCAAGGAACGGGTGCTCTTGAGCACACTTTACTTCCAATGAATGAAATGGCGATAAGGTTCCAGCAGGAACAGTGACTTGGCTGCCGGTGCTCGGAGTGTGGCTCCTTTCTGCCTTTCCTTTTTATCCCATTCAGGATCCTTCAGGTAGAACAAATAGTCCTCCCTTCCCCCTCTCTTGGCCCCCCAAATAAAAGGCTGCTTGTTTCCGATCCAGCTGTTATCTAAAGTGATATCGCCAAGCACGTTTTCCGAGAAAGAGACGGGAAAGGCAGACACATTGTGAACTTTCTACAATGTGAATGGCGTAGACAAAACAGTCCCGAGATTG
Organism: Eublepharis macularius; assembly: GCF_028583425.1. Lineage (NCBI taxonomy): Eukaryota > Metazoa > Chordata > Lepidosauria > Squamata > Eublepharidae > Eublepharis > Eublepharis macularius. The sequence continues at coordinate 68,094,569 of NC_072802.1, read as the reverse complement.
TGCGTATTTACTCTTCCCCGATAAAAACACACACACTCTGGAATTTATTAATCCTGACTTGCAAAGATGTCCACAACAGCTACGAGGTCCTTGCTAATTTTAAATAAGCCTCTCTCCTCCTAAGCAGACTAGTAGAATTCAATCGACATGAAGTACATGAACAGATAGCTTGAACCTGGGAGGAGAGAGGAAGAAAGCGGGGGGGGGGGGGGAACCAGCGCTCTTCCACCTCGCAAAAACTTGTCTGCCGGGTTGCCTAGAAAAGACTCCTACTGGCCAGAGGCAAGTGGCAGCTTGCCAGCCAGCATTAATCCAAAATGAAACACTTCCCTTCTCAGCGATGTCATCACAATCACTGATGTAGATTAATTATTCCTTAAATTAAAACCACCATGACTGCAAAAGGAATAATAATAAAAAAGTAAATACTTCTTTGCAAAAAGGAAATGACCCAAACATTGGCAGCATCCACGGCTGCTGCTTTGCCATATTACCACTAAACCGCAAGCATATGGAATATTAAAGATTCAGGTACATCTATTCCCTCCTACAACCTTGACTAGCGTAAAGTTTGTAACCGACTGCACAATAAAACCGAAAGTCCACTTCTGTGGTATGCTGGAGGCATCGGGTGAGTTTTTGGGTCCCACTGGTGTGGACTGTGGCGTTCATAAGCACTCTTAAGTACTCTTGGATTACGTATGCGGTACAGTCACTCCCCGATGCCACCCTAGTTGGGGTTGGATCCAGACTGTATGGGAGGGGCTGATGGGGCATAAAACACCCAAGTTAGGTACTTCACTGTCCTCCTTTCTTGTACATCTGGGGAAGGACCACGGCTGAGCAGAAGGGCACCTGCTTTGCCTACAGCCCCCCGCCCCCAGCTCATTTCCTGGAGTCTCTTGAGTTGAAGCATCTCCTGGCAGAAAAAGCAGTGGTCATGCATCAAAAACGACACAAAACTATCTGACGAAGGGATCTCTGACTCTCAAAAGCCCTGGAGATCTAGTTTATCTCTAGGGTGTTACTGGTCCAAAAGCTTGCTCTAACACAAAACTTTAAAAAGTTAACCCTGAAGTCTTTCAAATTATTCTCTAGGGAAGGGCCCCCACTTCCACAGTAGAGAACACGCTTCGCATAGGTTCAAATCTCTCCCCCTCCCGATAAAAAATGGTAGCAGGGCTGAGTAAAGACCCATCTCTGCTTGAAATTGGACATCCGCTGCCCGCCCCAGTGGACAATACGACGGGCCAACCCAAGAGCCTGGTGGTCCAAGGCAGCGGCATCTCTTCAATCACTGGCCTGCGGTGCAGCCATCTTGCCTCACTCCCCCACCTGTGAAATGGGAACAAGAATGTCCCTTCCTCCTCCTCCTCCTCCTCCTCCTCCTCTTCCCAGGCTTGATGAGGAAAAACAAAACTGAAATGGGCCAAGGAAAGCCTTGCTCGGGCATGAACTCCTGCCAGGGACGCAATTTCCATAAGTGCTCATTATCAGCAGCAGAAGCAGCCCATGGCCGGGGCTCTGGAGGATGCTAATGTGAGCGGCAAAGCTCTCGTTACTATGGCAAAGTGGTCTTGGCCTTGCCGCCTCTGCCTTGCACACGGGTGACTCACGCGAACTGACGGAGCAGGAGATTAGACCGGGGGGAGTCTGCCGCAAAACCAGCCTTCGGAGACTCGCTGTTCTCTGCTGGCAGATGTTCTCCCGGAATGGCTTTTGCTGCTGTGCTGTGGCCGGGAGAGCAAGGCAAGGGAACAGGCCCTTCACCCCGTCAAGTGTCACTGGTTGATCGGAACGGCTGCAGTACAAGCAGGGCCGGGAGCCTCTCTGCACGGCGGCAATTTCAGGCCAGCAAGGTGGTTAAGGAGGTGGTCAAGAAAGGCCCTTTCCCCGAATATGCTGTAGAGCGATGGGTTCTCTGTTTCTCACAACAAAGGTGCGGGCTTCTGCTACACCACCCCGATAAAGAAACACATTCGTAAGACCCGGGGAACGAGTGCACCGCTGATGCAAGCTGGAATTGGGGGGGGGGGGGGAGGAGCTCCACTTCAGTGCCTTGTAGGCCGGTCTGTTTTGTTGTCCCCATACTGCCTTTCCTGTTATTTATGCAGCTCCTTTTATGTTTCGCATTATCTCAGAAGCACAAGGGTAGGCTGCCTCGATAAGAGTTATCATTTTGCAGACAGGGAAGGCCAAACCTGAGCAGATGGGTAAGCTTTAAAATTTGAACCGGGGCTGCCTGGCCCAGAGCTTGTGGGGAGGTTTTACACTCTGCTGTATCAGCTTCTTAAACAAGCGAGAACATCATGTCAATGCCACGGCCTGCGAGTTCCAGGAAAGCAGCAGCTGCAGGACCCGTTGCTCCTTGGAGGCTGACCAGAAGCCTAGCCTGAGCACATTTCAGAAGTAGCAGGCAGATTCTTCTGTCTGGGCAGGCATTCAGGTCCAGAGATTAAGTACGGAAAGACTTATTCAAATGCAGGGCTTTTTTTCTGGGAAAAGAGGTGGTGGAACTCAGTGGTGGAACTCAGGACTGCACAATGACGTCACTTTGGGTTGGGGGGGAGTCTTTTAAAGTTTAAATCGCCCTCGGCGAAAATGGTCACATGGCCGGTGGCCCTGCCCCCTGATCTCCAGGCAGAGGGGAGTTTAGGTTGCCCTCCGCGCCGCTGCGGCGCGGAGGGCAAGCTCAACTCCCCTCTGTCTGGAGATCAGGGGGCGGGGCCACCGGCCATGTGACCATTTTCAAGAGGTGCCGGAACTCCGTTCTACCGCGTTCCCGCTGAAAAAAAGCCCCGTTTAAATGTATTTTTAATTTAAAAAATATTTCCCTGATCTTTTTGGATGAAAGAAGGAGGGAACGAACTTCGACCACTCCTACGTGTCTGTTTTACTGGTTTTTAAGCTGCCGCCTTCCAGGGACCCTGGGCGATTCCGCGGAAGACTATCAGTCAAGATGGCAAACAAGGGCCGATTCCAGACGACTAACCGGAAGGCGCTTCATGCTGCCATGTTCCGGATCGTGACGGGGAAAACGCGAAATATCGCGTTTTTTCGCGCGAGTTTGGCATGACGTCGCGCTGAACTCACGCGAGAAAACGCAATATTTTGTGTTTTCCCCATCGCGATCCGGAACATGGCGGCATGAAGCTCCTTCCGGTTAGTCATCTGGAATCGGCCAAGCTTTCCGGTAAGACAGCCTGCCTCTCACCACTGATCATTCCCCCGCCACACACATCTTTTCTACAAGGTACAGACTAAGGAGAGTTCTAGGATACATTCTGTGTACGAAGCTGCCTTGCCAGGCTGTTAGTTCACCTGGTGCAGTATTCTCTACTCCGACAGGAAGCAGCTCTCCAAGAACTCAGGCCGAGGAAGGCCTTCCCAGCCCTTGCTCCCTGATAACCTTCAAGTGCCAGATACTGAATCTGGGACATCCTGGATAAGGTAGCAGGGCCCCTCCTCATGAGCTACAGACCTTCCCCGGACCACCCAAAGAGAAAGCTCTAGTGCTGACTCCAACATGTATGCAGACTCACCACCCCACCTCAGATCAGGGCTGGAATATGGAAGAGCTTGCATTAAGTGGGCCCTCTTTTGCAATGTAAAGCGGTACAGCCCAGATGCAGTATGCCTCCTCAGGGAGAAGCAGGCCCAGACACGCAGCTTGGGACATTTCCCTGCAATTCTCCACAAGATGGAGGGGTTCCTCCGCAGCGAAACTCAGTCCCTTGAAGACAGCCACCCACCACTCCAGAGGAAAACGGGGTTATAAATCCACATACAGACAGTATAGTAAGCCCCCCACCTTCCCTTGTTTAGAGAAGTCGCTGGAGAGACCAAACACAGGGCTTCTGTGTCTGCCGTATCACCCAGCTGGAAGGAGACAGGCCGCTCTCTGTACGGGAGATTCCGCCCGCCTCCTGAGCTCCTTTGCAGGGGGAGTCTCCCATCATTCTCCAGGTGAGGTTTATTTTTCTTTAACAAAAGGACAGGCCCTTGAAAAGCTATAAGCTAACAGGGAACCATGTGGGGGGAAGCTGTGGAAACATACAAGCCGTCCCGACTGGAGAGAGAAACGGGAAGCTCACAGAGGTGGGTCTGCAAGGCCAGATGCTTCTCCTGGCCGACGATCAAAGGGCCTTGCTGGGAACGGGAGACACAGTCCCTCTGTCACAAAGCAGGCCTCCTCTCCCTCAGCCTACGTGAAGAGAAGGGCCTGGTTGGAGCAGTACAGTTTCCTTAAAAAAAAAAAAGGGCAGAAAAGAAAATGCGTTCCCCTAGACTTTGACTAGTGAGCCTGCGTTCAAATCCTGCCTCATCCACAAAGCATACAGGATGGTGATCTCAGGCCAGTCACCATCTCTCAACCTGGCCCACCTCAAATTGTTGTTTTGAGGATTAAAAAGTAAGAGTGGCAGAGAAAACCCATTATGTATGCTGTCTTGAACATTTGTGTTTTTGAGACTCAAGGCGGATTACATAGTGTGAGATTAGTACCATTAGTGGCAAGGACAAGGGCAGGCATTTCCATACAGTGTCAAGGACATTTCCATAAACAATGTCATGGGGTAAAAGAATGTAAGTTTACAAAGATATAGTATTAGCAAGGATCCAGTATGGGGTTGAGGAACTGCTGAAACAGAACATAATTCTAGGACTTACATTGAACAACATAAAAGCACAGGTAGGATACAGGAGTACATATTTAAAGCAACAGATATGTAAGGCAACATAATGGTGAAATCTATGGTTTCTAACTCGCGTATGTAAACCATACAGCATTGGAGATTTCACAGCACTATTTGGTTATTGAGGCAGTGGTTGTAGGGGGCGGGGGGAATTAGGCCCTTCTTAGTAGAGGTGCCTGAAGATTCTCTAACTGGAGGTGACAGAGCTGTCTCTGAGCTATATCAACACAGGCTTCAGTGGCTCATGGAACTAAATGCTCTGCCATGAAAAAATCCAGTTTGGTATAGTAATTAAGAGCGCGGGACTCTAATCTGGAGAGCCGGGTTTGATTCCCCACTCCTCCCCTTGAAGCCAGCTGGGTGACCTTGGGTCAGTCACAGCTCCCTCAGAGTTCTCTCAGCCCCACCCACCTCACAGGGTGTTTTATTGTGGGGATAATAATGGCATACTTTGTTAACCACTCTGAGTGGGTCTTAAGTCATCCTGAAGGACGGTATATAAATCGAATGTTGTTGTTGTTGTTGTTACCATACAAAGCTAGATGTCCAAGAGAAAGATTTTACATAGCCTTCGCCCGGACAAGCTTGTTTTCTATGTACAAGAGCATTCACGCTCACTCCAGCCCCAAACTGCAGCCCAAAGCAGTAAAAGGAGGACATGAATCCCCATGGTGGCCAGGGTTTTAATGGGGAATTTCTTGCTCGGGGGAAGCTTGCCAGCCCATACCCATTTTAGGTATGTACACACACACATTTTTTTTTCCACCCAAGGCTCCCCAAATTTAAACCACCATTTCTGACTGCCGCATTTTGTATATATTTATTTTTCTGTTTTCAACATTGTTTTTCATTATGGGTTTTAAATATTACTGGTAGGTTGCTTTTGAGTATTCTGATAGAAGAAAAGCAACAGAGAGTACTGTGAACAAATCAAAACTCAAGAGAAACTGGGAAACTATAGATATGTTAATAAAAAACAGAGATGGGGAGAAGAGTTGTCAGATTTACACGGTCTTGGTTTCCAGCAAAAGGAAGCCCAACAGAAGGGGGGTGGTGAAATGCATCAGGCTTAATGAGTCAGAGGGACCTCTCGGCTCCAGATCTTGGAGAGCTGCAGTGCTTGGCTAGATGCTCCAAGAAATCCAACTGCTGAGTACAAAGGTGTATGCCAGAGAAAGAAGGAATCATAGAATCATAGAGTTGGAAGGGGCCATACAGACCATCTAGTCCAACCCCCTGCCCAGTGCAGGATCAGCCTAAAGCATCCCTGACAAGTATTCATCCAGCCTCTTCTTGAAAACTGCCGGCGAAGGGGAGCTCACCACCTCCCTAGGCAGCTGATTCCACTTTTGAACTACTCTGACCGTGAAAAAGTTCTTCCTAATATCCAGCCGGTACCTTTGTGCATGTAATTTAAGCCCATTGCTTCAGGTCCTACCCTCTGCTGCCAACTGGAACAGCTCATTGCCCTCCTCCAAATGACAGCCTAAATCAGTCTGTTCAACCCTGCCCCCATCCTTCCCAGTTGCAATATGGGTACGTTTGGGATACGTGCATGCTCAGAGCAACCCCCACCCCCCTTTCTATGCCTGAGTTGCAAATATATTTAGGAAAGCAATACGGAAGATAAGCAAAAAGTGGCCGTTATTCTTCTTCTTGTTCATCTTTACGGCATCTGTTGTTGTTAGAAAACAATAGCAAATTAACAGGAGGGGGGGACCTGAAACAGCTGAGTATTCATTGTTCTCATGCAAAAATCCCCAAAAAACTGCCAGAGCTTCAAGTTGTTCACCCAAAGAAAATTATAAATCCAGGCTAATGACATAAATGAGGGAGACAGAGACGCCGAACAATTAGCATGCAGGAGTCTAGATGCTACATCCGAGAAGCGGATGCAGGGGGAGGGGGGATTAATTGGCGCAACAGAAAAAAATATGCCTATGCACAGTAAGTTTTTAGAAACGCAAACTAGAGGTGGAAAGAAAAGAGCAGGGACATGTCTTGCACTGATTCTATCTGTCAGTGGTGCAATAAGATGCTTCCCCCCACCAAATAAAATTAAAAGGGGGGGTGGAGAGGAGAACACAACTGATAGCGGCAAAGGGATTTTACGGCAGGGATAATAATGCAGCTCCTGGCACTGAACGGCCCAACTCTTGGAATGGAGAGCTAGTGGTGCAGTTGTTTGAATGCTGGAGCAGAACCCAGGTTCTAATCCCCACGCCTGCATGGAAGCTTGCTGGGTAGGGTTGCCAAGTGCAGGTCGGGAATTCCTGGAGATTTGGGGGGCGGAACCTGAAGAGGGTGGGGTTTGGGGAGGGGCCTCAGTGGGGTATAATTCCATAGAGTTCACCCTTCAAAGAAGCCATTTTCTCCAGGGGAACGGATCTCTGTTGCCTGGAGATCAGTTGTAATTCCGGGAGATCTCCAGCTATCATGTGGAGGCTGGCAAGCCTATTGCTGGGTGACTTCAGGCCAGTCACACATACTCATCCTAACCTACCTCACAAGGTTGTTGTGAGGATAAGATGCAGAAGGGAGACTGATGTAAGACACTTTGGGTTCCTATTGGGGAGAAAGGTGAGGTATAAAAGAAGCAAAAATAAATAAAACTAATGTCATGGAAGGGGCAAGCAGGAGGCAGTTTGGGCCAAGGAAAAGGAAAGAGAAGAAGCCCAGAGGAGAAGTGAGAGACAATGTAGTGTAGTGGTTAGAATGACATGTAGAGCAGGCAGTCCCAGGTTCGAACCCTCAGCCAGGAAGCTCATCGGCTGACTTTATAGGGTTGTTCTGAGAATAAAATGGAGGGAAGCGAGAGCCTTGTGTGCTCCTTAGACGGAGGGTTTGATAAACCTGAGCTAACTCTGCAAAGTCAGCAAGGAAGGGGAGCGAACTGGGAGAGGAGAGAGTGACGCAGAGCCAGGAAGAGGAAGCAAAGGGAAAATGCGCACATGACGGCTGAACTTAAGGTCTGCTGGGATGGGACACCCTCCTGAGAACCCGGCATAGTCCACCATGAGTTTTAGAGAAGAAAGTTAGGATTAAAGTAAGTATAAGGCTGAGGCTTATATATCTATTTCAATTAGGGCTGCCAGGTCCAGGTTGGGAAATTCCTGGAGATTTGGGAGGTAGAGCCTGAAGATGGTGAGGTTTGGGAAGGGGCGTATAATTCCATAGAGGCCACCCTCCAAAGCAGCCATTTTCTCCAGGGGAACTGATCTTTGTCACCTGGAGATCAGTTGTAATTCCAGGAGATCTCCAGCCACCACTTGGAGGCTGGCAACCCTAATTTCAAGCTGCCAGTTCTTTAGCTGTACGTACTGAATAAGTACGGAAGGCAATTTTGCACAGTCCTCATGTAGCATTTTTTGGTGTTGCTCTCACAAGCCCCCCCCCCCCAGCCCCGGTTCTTAAAATGGCCCCAGTGAAATGTCTGAAGCCCAGCCTGCTCCCCATTCTCTCCCTTCCCCGATGAGAAATAATCTGAAATCCCCAGCGGGGCTAAATGGGCTGCAACTGCCTCACTATGCGCCCTGCTTGTGCATTAGCAAGCACACCAGAGCGATTCTTATATTCAACAATGCTTTGTGGCATTTCCCAAGGTCCCCCTTGGGCTAGGCGGGAAAATTCTATTAGCACTGCAGCCTGCAACCCTGTGATGCTTTCCCAATGAAATAATAATAATTGCAGGCCCCGCAGCGAAAGAGCAGCCTGCCGCGCCTCCAAAGAGCTCGTGGAGCGTTAGCAGAGTCCACCCACACCGGCTGCTGCTAGACACTCTCCTCTGTAACATTTAGAGGCGACGTAAGCCAACGTGTGTGGGTGGATGGGTGGGAAAAGCCACTCCAGCAGGAAGGGAAAACCTATGAAGATGGTGTGGCATAGAGCTACTCGGGGCTTTTTTTCTGGGAAAAGAGGTGGTGGAACTCAGTGGGTTACCAGCACGGGGAGCAACTCTTGGCGGGAGGTAGTGCCCCTGGTGCCACATGTGTGTGTGTAAAGTGCGCGCACGCTCCCAGGGCCGCACAACGACGTCACTTTGGGTCAGCTGGAACAAGGGGGGAGTTTTTTAAAGTTTAAATCACCCTCAGTGAAAATGGTCCGCCCCCTAATCTCCAGACAGAAGGGAGTTTAGATTGCCCTCCATGCCACTCCAGCGGCGTGGAGGGCAATCTAAACTCCCCTCTGTCTGGAGATCAGGGGGCGGGGCCACCAGCCATGTGACCATTTTCAAGAGGTGCCGGAACTCCGTTACACCGTGTTCCAGCTGAAAAAAAGCCCCGGAGCTACCTCTCTTCAGCTTGGCTTTGTCCAAGAAGGGTCAACATTTGGGATGGAGCTATGCTATAATCAATGCATGAATCTCTCTAAAATATTCTACTAGGACAAGATGAAGAGGGCACAAAGGGCACACGTGGCACGGAGTAGTCACGATGCAGCCCTGGGGCCACTGCATTTGGGAGTTTCCCGGAACTGTCATACTTTATTGGCTACTGTTTGCATGGGCCAGCTTGCAGTGCCACTCATGTTCTCATAGGCTGTCTCATTTTGTTAAACATAATCCGGGAGGGGGTTGATGTGAGACTGCTGCTTGCCATGGTCACCCTCAGGCATGCGCCAAAAGAGATAGTTCTGCCCCCAAAGCGCACAGCACATGCTTTACAGATTTACAATGCTGGGTTCAGGATCAAGCTATTTACGTTATTTATAGCCCATTTTTCTCACTAAGACTCAAGTTAAAGAATCCCAAACTAGCAAGTTCAGGAATGGCACTTTGGGGAGCTCAGGATCAAGGGACCCTGGCTTAGTGTCTTATATCCTTTCCTCCAATTCTTCTGAAGCAGTTGGCTTATTTGTTCGCATTACATTCCTCGTTTCCTTCCTTTCTGAAACCTCTTGACAGGACTTACAAAGATAAAGCAACCAATCTCCAACACAACTAGAGTAAAAACCACGTTAAGCGATAACTAAACAGAAAACAAAATATTAGGGACTGATTCAAAATGTTAAACCAAAATCATGACAAACAGCCATCAACCCAATGCCTGGGAAAATGGAAAGTTTTGTTTTTCCTGGGCACCTCAAAGAAAACTGAACTGGTTCTGAGGAGAAAGGGGGCAATTACAGAAAAGGACAAGTCCTTAGTCACCACCTGTCCTAACCTTAGAGGATCTGGTATAGCGCAACAGTGAAGAGAATAAGCTGTGGTCAAGCAGGTCCCTGGTTCAAATTTCTAATGCTGTCCTACTTTACATGTGGCCGATTTGGCCTGTTTGGGGCCCAAATCTGCCCCAAACAAAGTGCTGGAACTAGGGTTGCCAGGTCCAGGTTGGGAAATCCCTGGAAATTTTGGGGGCGGAGCCTGGAGAGGGTGGGGTTTGGGGAGGGGAGGAGCCTCAGAATGGTATAATGCCATAGAGTCCACCCTCCAAAGCTGCCATTTTGGTGTAGTGGTTAAGAGCGAGGGACTCTAATCTGGAGAGCTGGGTTTGATTCCCCACTCCTCCACTTGAAGCCAGCTGGGTGACCCTGAGCTAGTCACAGTTCTCTGGAGCTCTCTCAGCCCCACCCACCTCACAGGGTGTTTTGTTGTGGGGATAATAACGGCATGCTTTATAAACCACTCTGAGTGGGTCTTAAGTTGTAATGAAGGGCGATATATAAATAGAATGTTGTTGTTGTTATTTTCTCCAGGGGAAATAATCTCTGTCACCTGGAGATCAGTTGTAATTCTGGGAGATCTCCAGCCACCACCTGGAGGCTGGTAATCCTAGCTGTAACGCTCCTATGGGCGGTGCAATGACGTCACTTCTGAAAGTGATGTTGCTGTGCCAGTTGGGAGCTTCTCCCCTCCCACCAATTTCTGGGTGAGGGGGGCAAATCCCCGGGAGTTTGCCCTCCACTGGCGGGGACCTGGGAACCCTACCCACCACTCCAGAGAAAAAGGGAGTTATAAATCCTTTTTTGGAGGAAGACCAGCAACATCACCGATGATATACTTGATGAATCCAGCCCTTCGTAAGACAAAAGTACCCCAAGCCTGGCTTCTGGGTGCTTAATAATCCACTAAACAGTCACCTTTTGCTTGTATGTGAGAGTGACTTAGCCCTCCACTTAATGAAAGCTTCACAGGCCCCCCATTTTCAATGGCTCTGTTATGAGCCTGGGCTGACAAAGTGAGGCCTAGTGGCTCCAGGGTAGCCTGTACTAGAGTGACTACAGGGCCTACGTTTGGGTTGGTGCCTGAGAAGAAGGGATAAAGACCTCACCCAAAGTGTTCACTCCTAGGGAGACGAACTGAGGAGAGGCTGCTGCAGACGGACCCTTCAACCAGAAGGGGTGTCAGCTTGAAGCCAGTCAGGAGGAGACAACTAGGAACAGCCTACTTAGATGTGTTAGGGTGTTTTATTTTGTTTGATCACCAACCTTTACTGTTCTCCTTATTTTACAAAGTTTTGAACATCAGTTATTACTAAACCTCTTAAATAAAGTTGTTTATTCTGCTGTCTGGGTCCTCATGCCTCATTCGATCACATATAAAGTAAAACCTACTGGGAAAGAGTAAACAGAAGGGGTCGGTCGGGTGCTCTGGGCCCTTCCGAGGAAACCTGTACCAGAGTGGTGGCAGCCTAAAGAGAGCTTCCCTGGTCCCCGGCCTGCTGCGACAGGCTTTAAAAGCAATTCCTTTCAAATCAAATGAAAGAAACAAATGCAGGCATGTGTGCAACTGCCCTCCTCCCTCAAAGAGGTTGCGAGCGCTTCAGAACAGCCATATCATACTCTCTGACAACAATTCATCATACAACAGCAGACAAGTTCTTCTTGTACCGAACTGTTCACACACAATGGTTTTTTCAAGGAGGCCACTTCAAAATCTTAAGCACACATTTTTAAAAAAAATGAATGAAAATACAGATTGTCGGTGTTCTGAAAATACATGCACCGTTCTTGCAAACCAAGCGTAGGCACTGGATCCCTGGTGAATGTGTTCTCAGCGGCAAACCTAGGTTTCTTACAGTGCAATCCTATGAAGCATTACTCTGGTGTAAGCCCACTGATTTCAGTGGAGCTAGACTGGAGTCACTTCACACAGGACTGTACTGTTACTGCGCAACATATGAATTGGCCCTAAACACAGATAAATTTTGCACGTGAGGGAGGGAAATGAGACAGATTGCTTCACAAGCCCTCCTTTGAGGATGTCAAAAGTTCTCCACTACACTCGCAAGAACAAGGCCCCAGGCTTACCATTTTCAGTTTGTGCTGCTGGAGGATTTCATCCAAATTCTGTCTTTTCTTGTAGTTGAAATAGAAGTTTTTACACTGCGAAACACTTTTAGATCCCACCATTCTGGCAATGGCTGACCAATTGCGTCCATGTTCAAGAAGACCTGCAGAACATACATAATACAAAGGGGTCAGAAGGCAAAAAGCCATGTAAATGTTTGTGGGGAGACTCATGACATGGTGATGGGGGTTGGAGGAGCATCTTGGATCAGCACATTGCAGTGACCCCTCCTATTAATTGGCTGAGCCTTGCACTGGAGAGCTCTAAAGGGAACTTGAAAGCCAAAAGGGCACGTAGGCAACAATTCTGGTGTGAATTTGAGCGAAAAAACCACAACCACAAAAATCTCTAGTCCCTAGCAAAGATGCACTTGATAGTGTGTGGATGCTGTTTGCTGAAATTGCAGAAAGAGAACAGCATGGAAACATCCAGTGGTCCCCGCCTTACTCACCAGGACCAGAATGGCCAGAATAAAGCATGCAAAACAGTTGAAAACGCAGAAGGAAGTGTGCAAAAATAAGAAAAACCATGCGCGTTTTGTTCAATCTGGATAATTTATGCATGCCTCATAATCCACATTTCTTTAGAACAGAATCTGAGTTGCCTAAATGAAGCATTTAATTTTTTTTTAAAGCAGAGAACACAGAAAATCTAGTAAGCTAAGTACATCTGCTCTGAATTCCTGGTCACCTTTTGTGCTTTTCAATCTCTATACATATGATCATATCAATGTTTTTTTTCCCTTCATAAGAAACTGAGTAAGACAGACATGGCCCGTCCCTTCCTCTAAATTCTGGATGATTCTAAGATCTTTTTAAAAAGGAATTCTTTAAAAAAAGGAATTTGGAGGAGCTGTTTATTCACTCCTGCTACAATTTCTACATTGGGAGAACGATTTCCCCCCTCTAAATTATGCCCACATCCCCATGCCCCATGTGCTGTTTCCAAGCAATTAAGATGTGACGGACAGATTCCTCTCTCTATATTCCCCGCTACCGAAGACCCCAATTTTATTTCATTTTCATTTATTTTATTTAAAAGTTTTATATACCGGCTTTTCTCCCAAGTATCTTAGAACCCAAGGCAGGCAACAACAATACGAAATTAAGTACAAGAACAACTGGATAAAACCATAAATATCAAAACAACAGATATAAGATATCTTAAAACCGCATTAAAAAACCAATTCAAACACACTTTATGCCTCAATAGTAGGATATTTTCAGATTATTCAGACACGGCATAGGATGGGGGGGGGGGGGCAGTAAGGGGTGTGTTTGCAGGGCCAGGCCGTTCAAAGGAGGCTGGGTTGGGTTGGGATCTATTTATGACATTTCAGAAATAAAATAGATTTTTTTCTTTTGTGACTCATGAGATATGTGCCGGACAGGATCAGGGAAAGAGTGTGTGTGTGTGTCTGTGGGGGAGCGGTCTGTGCTAGCCCCAGAGAAATGATCTTTGGGCCTTGTCCACAACCCTTCTACTGCCTATCTTTTCAGGGAGCTTGAGTCACACTTCCAGTCCTCATTTCCCTGAGAATCAGGCTAAGCTTTCTCCAAGTTTAGGACAAGCAACGGAAAGGACAGAGTCTGCAAAGCCTGCTTCTGTCTTCTCTTGACCAGGGTCTAAAGTGGGTAAGAGAAGTGTGAAAAGATCGACATATGCATCACACACTCCAGCTAATACCACAAGCCAGCACCACACAAGCAGAAGGACGAAAAATGTGTGCCACAAGTCTCAAATTAAAGCAAATGCTCGAGAACCACTTGTATTCGACAAAGGGAGCGTTGGCTCTTGAAAGCCTGCACCCTGGAAATCTTGCTGGCCTTTCAGGTGCGGCTGGGCTCGAATCTTGCTTTTCAACACAGCTACCCACCTCAAACTCTAAAACCAGACATTGGCCTCCATTATTTAAGTTATTTTTTAATGTAACACTCAACGGCCCTATTGCAGTAACAATAAATAAATAATAACAATAAACGGAATCATACAAAACACTGTAACCCAAATGAATAAAAACAACATTAGAAATTAAAAATTCATTTTAACAGCAACACGAACAGCAGTGTGCGGCTTCTCCACAGTTGAACACTCGCCAGGAAAGGAAGGTCTTCTCTAATTTTCTAAAAAGAGAGCGACAGAGCTTTGCAACCTTCCCTAGAAAAGGAGCTGCACAGAAGGGTGCCGCCAATGAAAAGGCCCTGCTATTCCAAGTTGGTGATCTAAGGCCACAGTTCTACTCATTATTATTTAAACAATTTATACCTCCAGGGGTAGCTTCCGAACAAGGTAAAGCGACCTGCTTTTATATTTTTTTATTGCAAGCTGCCTGGAAAGACTACAACCAGGACAGCAATCTTTAAATAAACAGTAAGAAAAACTGTTTTGGCAAGATAGCAGATAGACAACGGCTGATAGAGATTATAGTGGTGGTTTACTGCCTCAACAAGTAGCTCCTTCAGACCGCTCAAGCTAAGTGCCCATACAGCTGATAAGAAGCACTCTTTACCCACTGGGGCATTATCCTCCAAAGATAAACGTAGCTACCAATAATCTCCTGGAATACTGGCAGAGTTGGCCAACCAGTCAAGGGCAAACCATTTACTGAAGAATTTTCTATATACGTCCATGAAGACAAGAAAGTAAGAGAAGTCACGCTGGGCTAGACCAATGATCCACCTAGTGCCCACATCCTACTTCACACAGCAGCCAACCTGAAAACAAATATACAAGGCAAGGAGGCTGAAGCATATTCCTGCTGTTTTCCCAAGTATAGGTGTTCAGAGAAGTTCCGTTGAGTCACCATAGCTAACAGCCCTTGATGGACCTGTCCTCCATACATTTTTGTCTGATCCTGTTTTAAAGTCAACTATACTACTGGCCACATCCTGTGGCAGTGAATTCCACAAGTTAATTACTCCTTCAGTGAAGAAGGAATTCCTTTTGTCTGCCCTGACAATCGACTTCACTGGGTGCCCCCCCCCCCCCCCGATTTCTAGTATTACAGCAGAGGGAGAACGTCTCTCTATCCATTTTCTCCACCCCATGGATAATTTTATAAGCTGCTGTTATGTCTCTCTGAGCTGTCTTTTCTGTACACTAAAAAAACTCTTAAGCTATTTAGAGGTACCTCATTGGGAAGGTGCTCCAATTTCGTGATCAGTTTGGTTGTCTTTTCCAGTATCTTTTCCAGAACTACAATATCCTATTTGAAATACAGTGTGCGAAACTGTACACGGTATTCTAAATGCGGCTGCACCATCAGTCTGTACAAGGACATCACCACATTGACTCTGTCTTCAATCCCTTTCCTAAAAATCCCTAGGATAGAATTTGCCTTTTTTTGCTGCTGCTATCACACATGTGGGGGCACGCACACACTTACTTCTAGCCACTTTTCTAAAAAGCATTCAAAGCAAATCACAATGCAAAGTGAACACGAAACACTAAAAGGCCTCCACTACAATAAACAATGAAATACTACATAATAAAGTCATAAAACGTAACCGGCAAGCACAGCAGTAAAACCGGTATAACACCCAAAAGGAAGCCCGAGATAAAATTCACAGTAAAAATTTAACACACAGCTAAAATAAATTACCCAACTGGGAAGGGAATGCCTTCACAAATAAAAACAGTCTTGACCCGATGACGAAAATAGGACAAAGGCGAGTGTTGAGCAAGCCTCTCTAGGAAGGCGAGTGCCGCAAAGTAGGTGCAGCCAATTTACTTAAACGGAAAGAATCTCAGATAATAGGGCTGGGACAGGCCTTCGCCTGAGACCTTGAAGAGCAGCTGCCGGTCAGAGCAGAGAGAACTCAGATGGAGGGACTAATAGTCTGGCTCTCCGCGGAAGACGCTGATATGATTCGGGACCATCAGGAAGGAGACAGAGGCTCAGGGCACAGCAGAGCACCTGTTTGGCACGCAGAAGGTCCTGGGTTCAGTTCATGGGAACCCCAGTTTCTAAGATCTCAGGCAGCAGGTGCTGGGAAAAATCTTTTGCTTTCAGAGATCTTAAAGGTTCACTGCCAGGCACAGCAGGTTAGATGGGCCAGTGCCCTGACTCGGGAAACAGCTCCCTCAAGGAATGCCAAAAGCCCACAGCCCACACTAGCCCCATGTTGACTGCCTGGCCTGTGGGCAGAACAGGCACAGATGCAGGGGAGGAAAAACCAAATCTCTAAGCTAAATTCAGGCAGAGACAAAAACTGGGAATGGTTATGAGTTCCAGGGTTTCAGCAGTGGGCCCACAGGCCACCATCGATGTGGGAGTTGAGGAGAGGTTCCTGTGGCCCCATTTCAGAACACTTCCTGTTTCTCAGAACACACCCTGATGCTGAATTTTCAAGGCAGAGGAACACCAAGTGGAAGAAATCCCAAAGGACATCCCAAAGAGCACTGCTTCAAAACCTTCCCTTTCAAGGGGCTTCATTCGCAAACATCCTGCTCCCGTCCCATAGAGGAGCTATGCAAAGAAACTAGGTAAGGGGTGGGAAAATAAAAGTCTGCATCAAGAAAGACTGGATTCTGCAACCTGCATAAATTATGCAAATCCAGCCATGATGCTTTTATATACTTTCTTTGTATGATTTATGGTGTGTCTGCCTGTTTAGGACAGGACAAGGAGTCATGAAAAGAACTGGAGTCCAATCCCTGCTACTTGAAATCACCTTCATTTTCTCCATCTTTCTGTACAAATCATAGGGACTAGAAACTTGCTTCATAAGAAAGGAAGGAAGCTGAGATTCTCAACGTGCTGAAAAATAGTAAAGAGTCCAGTAGCACCTTTAAGACTAACCACCTTTATTGCAGCATAAGCTTTCGAGAACTACAGCTCTCTTCGTCAGATGCATCTGATGAAGAGAGCTGTAGTTCTTGAAAGCTTAAGCTACAATAAAAAAGGGTTAGTTTTAAAGGTGCTACTGGACTCTTTACTATTTTGCAACTACAGACTAACACGGCTAACTCCTCTTGATCTATCAACATGCTGAAGTTTGCATGGACTAACATAGTCTGCTTTTGAACTCGGGAGGAAGACTAAACAGTCCCGGCTCTCCCCTCCAGTCTCATTTTAATGTTTCAGAAGACAGTGCTAGAAGGGCATAAATGGTTTGTGCTCAAAATGCGACCTCAGCCATCCAAGCTGCCCAACAGAAAATACTATTCGGGCAAGTCACAGGCTCTCACTCTTGCCCCCCCCCCCAGGTCGTAAAAAGGGAAGTATTTAATGGCCCACTCTGTAGGATCATAAAAGGAAAAATGCCACGAGTATCACACAGTGTTCTGAATGCTAGGAAGTGCCTGAGAAATGAAGGGCAGTTGGCAAAGCTGCAGCGAGCCTGTGCTTTGGCAACAGCTCCCCCCACCCCACCCCGCACTCTTCCAGGCAGGCACACCCCACAGCGCGGCTCTCGGAGGGGGCTCATTCAGAAGCCAGAACACTTTCCAGTTCACTGAACGCGCCCGGCAGGAACGACATTCACGATCCTTTGACTCTCTTCCCGCAACAGCCACTCCTGGCAGCAGCAGGGGAGTCGCGCAGGTGTCTGCCTTCCCTATCATGCGGACGGGGCTGTCTTGTTTCTAATGTACACACCCGAGTCTCCCCTGCAGGAGCAAACTGGTACATACAGCTGCCCTTATCTTTACAGTAATGAAAACCAAAACACCAACACCTGCTTCCCAAAACTATAATTATCCACACACGCACCCGCCCGAGGAGAGAGATGTCAGCAGCCACCCTCAGTCTTGCCAGGAAACACCCAATGCTCACACGGCACAAACAGGCCCCTGCCGATCTGAATGCCAGACTACCCCCCTCCCCCATGCAACTGAAAGCCTCAACGTTCACCCTACAAATTGCTGTCATCCCAAAAGGACACAACTTCAGCCTCCCTTAGCAAAATGAAATGGGATACTTTTCTCACCCCCCTGGTGCCTCTGCTGAAACTGTGACTCAAGACAGACCTTCAGCTCCTAATCAGTTTCTGCATTTGTGGGTTTTCCAGGATTGCTATTTTGGTATCACACAGCTTTATTGTACACCCCCCTCCACCTGGCTGCTCCACTGCAGGCACACACAAACAGACCCCCCCCACTCGCAACACACACACACGCACTCAAATTTTCCATCTTCACATGAATCTCAGGAGTTCCCTCGAATGACTCACGACTTACATTCTCTTCTCCTAGCTTCACCTGCCGGTAGATCTACCGAAAACATGCGGCAGGCAAGCCCTTCCAAGTCAGTTGTGAGAGAAGAAAACAAGAAGAAAGGAAAAATAAAAAGGGAGGCGATGGACAAGAAATCTTCTTCTCTTGCTTTCCCGCTATGGCTTTTGACTCCGTCGGAGCAGCCGAAGAACCAAAGGGGATCAAGCTGTCCCCTGGCGATGGGAGAGGGAGGGCTGGAGGCGGCAAGAGAAAACAATCCGGAGCTGGGCGAGAGGTCAACGACTCCGGGATCCCTTTGCACAAAGTTGCAGGGAGCGCGTGCCAGAAAGGGCTTCTCTCTTCTTTGCTCCGCACCGGCTGGCAGCCCCCCTCCCGCCCTGCCCGGCTCCCTTGCTCTGCTCCGGGAGTCCACTCCCACCTGCTCAGCTCCTTGGAGGTTCCCAACCGCCTGGAACTGCTGATCTGTTAAGGTGGATCCAAAAGTTCGGAGGGATTGGTTAGCCTCAACCCCCCCCCTCCCCTCCTCGCCTGCAACCTTCCTCCGCCTGGCTCGCCAACTCCTGGAAGGAGGGCCCCCTCCCTGCCTGCCTGCCTCCCTCCGTGAGGCAGTTTCAGGAGATGCTCCACAGCCCTGCCAAAAAGGCAGATGGACAGCCGCAGAAGCACAGCCTTCTCTTGCTCATGGTGTCAGCTGAGGGAACGGCAGGAGAAGGAGGCAGCAGCGGCGGCGGCAGCGGGGTGCCTCCATTCCAAGGCAGCAACAAAATGAGCCGTGCGGAATCTTTTCTCTCCACCCCGCTTCCCTCCCAGCGACCCCCCCCTCCCACCTCCGGCAGCCAACCCTGCCCCCGGATGACCCAGGAGTTTGCTTCGTCTGAATGTGACCTCTAGACGGAGTGTTAATAAGCAGCCTGGCGCTGGCCCAAGATGACAAGGGTGCGTCCAACTTGGCAAGAGACTCCTCTCTCTCTCTCTCTCTCTCACTTTCTGCCCGAGTCTCTCTCTCCCTCTCTCTCAGCTGAATGTCAACAGCAAGGGGAAGCGATCCAGGAAAACAAAGCTTTTCTTAATAGCTTCCTTTCTCTGATGTGAATCAAAGGGGTTTTTCTTGGCAGAGGCACACATTTGGGCAAAAGGGGAGGGGAAGAAAAAAACAACAACTGCTGATCTGGCCCCCGCCTGTTGTTCTCCTGCTTTGCCCCAGGGAAGGATTCTGCCCCCTGCATCTCCGCCCAGGGAAGGTTGGGGGGCCAGTCCGCGTGCAAAGAGATCCGTGAACCCCAGGGGGGGCCAAGGGCAGAAGCAGCTGGGGGGGGCATGCATGCATCCACTTATTGGGGGATTTCAGAACAAGTGGGGCTGTGTGGGTTGGCACAAGGGCTGGCTTCCTCTCCGTGAAGGTGCGGAAACTCAAGAGCCACTTCACATGGAATGCCCTGCCAACAGGTTAAGACTTATGAGATTATCACGGTGAGGATAAACGCATGAGGTTTGGACCAGGGAGTTCTCCGTTCAAATCTCTCCTCTGCTAGGAACACTTTGGTAAGCTATTCCCCCCCCCCCCCCGCCCCGCCTGCCTGGTCAGCCTTGCTTCCCTAATCTGCAGTATGGGAAAACAAGGGGGCTGGATCGACTTCTATGGAGTACTATAAGGATTACAGGGATGATGGCCTGAGAACTGACCAAGGGCTATGGACACATGGTTTTGGAAAGAATTTAAGGCCTGCCTGCATGCAGACTGTCCTGTGCAATGAAACCTGCACTAAGAGCCAGTGGGGTATAGTGGTCAGAGTGTCAAACTAGGATCTGGGAGACCCAGGTTCGAATCCCAGCTCTGCTCTGGGTGACATTGGGCCAGTCACACACTCTCAGCTTAACCTACCTCACAGGGTTCTTGTGAAGATAAAATGGAGAAGAGGGGAACAATGTAAGCCACTATTGGTTTCTATTGGGGGGGGGAGTGTTGTATAAATGAAGTAAAATGAACAAATAACACATGTGCGTATCGCTCACTGCATGCACATGAGCTGCAAAGTCACGTTCAGCTGTGGCTTCCTAGCGCACATGCAACCTGTATGCGTATGTCTGCAGGGAAGTCTCCTGTGAGGGTCTGCTGTACCCACTGGTTGTACCCATTTGAGGTTCCCCTGTTTCTGCAGGAGGTTCTCTTGAGCTTAGCAAACTGGTGCACGGGAATCCTTCCTCAGCTCAGCTGCCCTTCCTGCTACGCAGACCATCAGCTCCTCTGCAAGAAGGGCCCCACAATGGGAGCTCAGGTTGGCTCAACAGTTCAAGGCTGGAAGATGGAACAAGAGAGCTCCGGCACTGATGATCTCACCTCCAAAGCGCTAGGGGATCCGGAAGAGGACCAGGCTCTCGAACACCACCTCAGGCACCAGTTCTCCTTAACTGCTTCCTTGAGGTTTCCCAAGCACAGCAATTTAGCAGCCCAGCACAACACTGAAGACGATCAGGCCCAATGCACAAGGGGTTCAGATTCTCTGGCGGCAGCCAGAGGGCCACCGCCCTGGGCTCTCTGTAAGTGCTACAGTCTTAAAATTAAAACTTCAGCCATGACAGGCAGTACAGCTTAATGGTTAAGGTGTCAGATTTGGGAGACTTGAGTTCATGTCCCTGCTTGGGCCATCAAGTTTACCATGTGACCTGGGGCCAGTCATTTTCTCTTCGCCCAACCTATTTCACAAGGTTGTCGTGCGGGGAGGGGAGAATCACCCCATTCACGTTCAAGACTCTCAACTCCTTGGAAGAAGGCAGGATTCAAATGCGACCGCATGATTATCCCGAAGAAACACTGGGTGAAGAAAACGACGAACTCCACCAGCTGGTACAAATTATGCAAGTTCAGCAGATTTACATACATATGCTCAAACGGGCGTAATTGTGTTTTGCTTCTGGAGGTCACAGCGAGGGGCAAGGGCTATGCAGGGAACTGAAGGACTGATCACAGCTGATGTCTCCCTCCACGTTCTCCTCCACCAGAAATTTCCCTGTCTAAAGACTCTGAAGTATCTCCCCTAGCAGAAAGGACTAAATTAGAAACGACCTTAAAAATTAATTTTTAAAAATAGGAAGTCGAGATACTTGAATTAAACCCAGTGCCCAATTCTGGACTTGTGAGGAACACCTGCAGACCGAAGACTTGTTTATAATAGCTAACTGAACGATAGTGAGGACTAGAAACTTTTTAAAAAGAAAAGAAATATTCCAAGTAAATAGATACATTACTCAGGGACGATGGTTCTTTGCGCCAATAAACACACATCAAACAAATTTTACACTACAACGACCCAAGTTCTACAACGGGTACACATTACTTGAAATGGATATATCGCTACCTCTTTAAAAAGGTAGACGTGAAGCGGTGCAGCCGAGAGCCGCTTTCTTCTGCCCCGTTTTCTCCAGGGGTGGAAGCTCCCTACAAGGCTCATATTCACAGCCGTGAGAGCCAGAATCTTACTCAGGGTGGGAGATTATAAAGTTGCCAAGTCCTGTTGCCCTCGTCTCTGCTTCACAGGATCGCAGACTCACGCATCACACCAACTGCCACGTTGTGCAAGCTAGCCCGGTTCTGGTGACTGGAGAGCTGGGCATAAACTGAAGCAAGCATGGAAGGAAACGATATGGAAGTGCCACCCCTGGGGCAGGGGAGTCCCAGGGCACACCCCCTGTGCACATTTGAAGCTGCGGCAGGTGCAGTGCACATGTGTGGTCTGACCACAGATGAGCTTCCGGAGAGGAATTTGGTGCCTGATCTTCCAGAGGGCACGTCTGCCTGAAAGACCCCTGTCCAGACTTGAACTGAACGCTGGGCTACAGCCAAGGCTCGCGTACTGAAGTAAACCCATCCTAATGCATAATATGGAAAAAGAACCCAGCTACCATAGAATAATCATCCAGCTCTGATAAGCCCTGGCCCTCGCTATATGGCTGGGTGCCTAGGGACCTAGGGAGTCAGAATAGGTGCGTATTCCCTGAGGAACTGCATTCTATACCCCGTTCTAGACTCGGCAAACTCAACCATCAGGTATCTAATGCTGCCACAGATTTGGACCTGTGGAACACGCCTGTGCTTGAAGACACCACACATCAAGGCGTAGTTCACTCATGTAGGAAGAGATGGCAGAGCCATAAGGTGGTAAAATGAATCACAGGGGGCAGATTCCAGCTTTGAATATTCTTTCACTTAAAAATAAAAACCCTCCATGCAAGCAGAAAACGATCACAGCAGGGAGAAAAGTTCTATGCTGGGTTTCTACTTGCAGGGAGTTTCTAAGACAAAGGAGCACTCCAAAACGTGAGCCACCATCTGCAATCTGAATGGCTTGCATGACTGAATTTTCCTCCATATCAACCCCCTCCAAACCCCTCAACCCTGCATGTAGACAACTCGGTGTCAACGAGGGTCTATCTTTGTCCCTGACATGTTAGTTTTCTAAGTGCATGGAATTGTTTTATATGCAGCAGCATTCAATCAGGCAACCCACCACCTGCAATCTGAAGAGGCACAGTCCCATGTCCAATTCTCGCTAACAGCAACTACTGTGACATAGTCTCGCTGTTTTAGTTTTCAGGATGACCACCGCCGCCGCCATGACAATACAACACAATTAAAACACAGAACAAGAAAAATAAAATTACTGTAATTACTAGTTATCGCTCTCTGCCAGGGCTTCTCATTTCATGTTCTGACACTTACTAAACACATCCTCATCTTTCCCTCCTATGGAGTTTAAAAAAATAAAACCCAAATCAGCCCCGAAGAGTTCGTCATAAACAGACGGCCAAGTGTGCGGGAGTGAGAGCAACACTGTACGATTGGCACTAACAGCTATGCTCAGCAGGCACCCACCCCTATACCTCCGATGCATTACTCAGGATGCTGGAGAAAGGCTTTCCAATCGAGCACACACAAAAAACATACTGGAGGGGAGGCAGGCAGGAGGAATACCCGCCCAGGAGAGCTGGAGGCAGTGATACGGAAGAATGCAACATCCAGCTCCCGAGATGGAATCCCACTACACTGCCTCTTCCAACATTTGGGAACGTGCGCACATTAATCGCACTCTACGGTGCGCTGCAATTCATGCGCTGCCTTGGTGTGGTTCTGCCAGGCTCACCAAGTCAGGGAGCAGACAGCAGAGCAGCAAGAGAAGGGTAAATTGCATCCTTGGTATATTTATTTAATTTATATTCCACTCTCCCTGCAAGGCAGGCTCAGAGCAGATTCCAACAAGGTATAAAAACAAGGTAGCATAATAAAACAGTTCTGATTAATAAAACCCAGTGGCATTCACATTGCGCCATCCCTCCACAACCACAACCCATGGGGCGGGTGGCGAACTGGTAGATGTTATGCAGATGAGGGGGTCAATGCCCCCTTTCTGGGAGGAGGCTGGTTAAAGTAGGGGGGTCCTTCCACCTCAACCACCATATGCCTGGCAGAACAACTCTTGTCTTATGGGCCCGGCGAAAAGATATACACAGTATAGTGTTAAGTATCCCTGCCTATTACATAGGAGACCGGGTTTCCATTCCCTGAAGGGGAGACTAAAATATTTTGAGGGTGGACCAGTGGTAGAGCATCTGCTTGGTATATGAAAGGTCCTCAACATCTCCATTTAAAAAGAAACAGGCAGTAGATGATACGAAAGACCTCCACTTGAGACCCTGGAGAGGCTATGCCAGTTTGAATAGACAATATTGACCCTGATGGACCGAGGGGCTGCTTCAGTATTAAGCAGCTCCATGTGTTCATAAGTCTGGCAGGTGAATGAGAAATACAAGCCTAACAATAGGCCACCGTCGGATCTTACCGGTGCTGCTGGTCTAGACTAACTTCACCAGAAACTCCTATGCCAGACAATGGGCCTGGTTTCTTTTCCGAAAGCCAAAGGTTGCCACTAAAAGTGCCGTATGTCTAGCCGCACAGAAACAGACAACGGGCACATGTTGCAAGGTGAACAGCATCAATGGGGCAATGCTCAGATTAGACAACATTTGGGTGCTCTCCAGTCACAATAATATTAAATGGTCTCCATGGCAGAGAACAGCACTCACTTGGACAAGTTCCTAACGAATCTCAAGGGCTGCCAAAGCAAACAAAGAGACCCTATAAGGAGCATATTTATTTAAATCACGGAGCAAGACCTCATCTTGTTGTTTGCATCACTCAATCCAGAGCAGCTGTCAAAGATCTCTTTCAAAAACCTGGTTCTGGGAGCACTATATAGGGTACAATATATAATAAAATGTACTATATTTTCAATTTTTTTTCCTGCTGGACACAGGTACAAAGATGCTGCTCTGGTGGAATGTGATCAAGATGGGTAGCTGTGTTTTATCTATAGCAGTAGAAAAGATCACTAGCACCTATAAGACTAACAAAATTTGGGGTAGGGTATGAGATTTCTAGAGTCGCAGCTGACTTCTTCAGATAGAAAAGAGCAAGAGTCCAGTAGCACCTATGAAACTAACAAAATTTTTCGCAGGGTATGAGCTTTCGTGAGTCACAGCTCACATATGAATAAATGAGCGATGACTCACAAAAGCTCATACCCTACCACAAATTTTGTTGATCTTATAGGTGCTACTGGACTCTTGCTCTTTTCTACCCGTAGAACGTGTAATTTTCCATCCAGGTAAGCAAAGGTATGGTCTCAAACCTGAATCTTGAAAAAGTTTAACAGAGAGGGTAGACATTCAATCTTGCAGATTACACTTGTTGGGAATAATCATTTTTAATAACCCAACAGAGAAATATGAATTCTGAGAAATCTGACAATCATTCTTAATAGTCCACAGAATACATTTTGTCTCAATCTTCTCTGAGGATAAAGCCACACATGGTGGCCATACTGAAGAATCTGCCCCCCTATAATTCTTAGCACATCCTTTCAAACAAAATTATCCACCCAATTCTGGATAAGGATGTGTGGAGAAATGTTCCCCCCAAAGATGTAGGATTCTGTTCCTCCCCCAATATGCTCAAAACCAAGCATTGCTGGGGCCTTCTTAAACCACAAGTGGGTCAACCTAACAAGGTAAAGAGTCCAGTAGAACTTTTAAGACTAACCAACTTTACTGTAGCATAAGCTTTCGAGAATCACAGCTCTCTTCATCAGATGCATCTGCCGAAGAGAGCTGTGGTTTTCGAAAGCTTATGCTACAGTAAAGTTGGTTAGTCTTAAAGGTGCTACTGGACTCTTTACTATTTTGCAACTGCAGACGAAAACGGCTAACTCTTCTGGATCTATAACCTAACATGGGACTCACTAGCAACTAGGGTTGCCAGCCTCCAGGTGGCGGCTGGAGATCTCCACAGATGATCTCCAGGCAATAGAAACGAGTTCCTCTGGAGAAAATGGCAACTGAAGAGGAAGGACTCTATGGCAATATATCCTGATGAGGCCACTCTCCTCCCCAAACCTCACCCTCCCCAGGCTCTACCCATAAAACTCCAGGAATTTTCCAACCTTCGACAAGCCTTCGACAATACTTCCAACCTTGAGTTGGCAACCCTATTCGTGACACCATTTCTTCTTTTTTTTTGTTTGAGAAACAGAGAGAGAAAGAAGAAAAAAGGGAGCTAGAGATGAGGAAAAGTGAAAGAAAAGATATGGTTTAAAAAAAATAGAAGCAGGTTCCATGACTCAAATCAGGGCTAGAAGGCGAGACCTGAAAAGGCCTAAAAAGATGAAAGGCTGCCGGACTAAAAACGTGTTTTAAAATGTGCATTTGATTTTACCAGCAGGATTAGGCCAGTTTGGAGAAGAGAGGGGTGTTACTGGCTTGTGTGTGTGGGGGGGGTATGTTTTTATCTTTTTAAAGCTGATTTTAAAGTGGACATTTGTTACGTGTTACATATTATTTTTCTACTTTATTGTTTCCCACCCTGAGCCTTCAGGGAGAGCAGGGCTGGAAATTTGGATGAATAAATCATTCGAAACAGATGAGAGAGGATTTAGTGGGGGGAAATTTATGGAGGGAAAGAAAAGCTCCAGGACAGCAGGAGGGGGCCAAGCTCAGAGACTGAGCTATGTGCTTGGCTTGCCAAAGACTGGGAAACCCAAACCTGCCCCTGCCCCGCACGTTTCAGGCCATCCGCTGCACCCACAGGTTAAAAACCTTTCCCCAAACTGTAGAAACAGAAAGATCCCTTCCCTTGCCCCCCAAACCCCGAAGTGTGAAATATGAAAGAAATGAGCCTGGGGAGAGAGTTGCATAATTGGGGTGGCCCTCTCTCAGGACGGGGGGGTGAGCACGGTCTAGAGGCAAGCAGGTATCGATTAGGCAGGTAGCAGAACCAGGAAAGCAAGAGGGCAGCTAAGCCCCAAAGTGTGGAAAAGTGGGTTCTGAACACACACTGAAGCTGCCTTGTACGGAATGAGACCAGCGGACTATCAAGTTTAGCATTGTCTTCTGAGACTGGTAGCAGATCTCCTAGGTTGCACTTTCAAGCAGAATAGTAAAAAGTCCAGTAGCACCTTTTAAGACTAACCAATTTTATTGTAGTATGAAATGATATGTAGATGTGTAGAGTACTGCTACAAACAGACTATATAGTGTGATTTTCGTTCTTTCCCCTCCTATCCCCCCTTCTTCAAATCTATTTCCCTTCCCTGCTTTCATTTTTGTGAAAACTAATAAAAATTAATTTTAAAAAACTAACCAATTTTATTGTAGCATAGGCTTTCGAGAACCACAGCTCTCTTCATCAGATGCATTGTAGCATAAGCTTTCAAGAACCACTGCTCTCTTCGTCAGATACATTGTAGCATAAGCTTTCAAGAACCACTGCTCTCTTCGTCAGATGCATCGCCAGATGAATCTGACGAAGACAGCTGAGGTTCTCGAAAGCTTATGCTACAATAAAGTTGGTTAGTCTTAAAAGTGCTACTGGACTCTTTGCTATTTTGCAACTACAGACTAATATGGCTAACTCATCTGAATCTACTCTCAAAGAGAAGTCCTGCACATTGCCTACTGTCCGACCCTTTTAAACTAGAGATGTCCATGCTTGAACCTGGGGCCTTCTGGACACCAAGTAGACGTTCTACTGCATAAAGCAGAGCCCCCTCCATGTTAACCACAGCCCCTAATTTATGAAACCGGCACAGTTTGTTCCAGAACAGCAAGTTGCACGGACAGCTTGACCTGAATCAGAAGCTTTTCAAGCAGAGACCTGCAAGACTCTTGGGGAGGTGTGTGCGGGGGGGGGGGGGGGGGGTGGATTCTGGTTCCCCCAGATGTGCAAAAGAATACCCCTATTTGAACCTGCCCCATTCTCTGGGTCTACTTATCCAGACGGGAGGGGGGCAGGTTCTGCTTTAGATACAGTCGAATTCTACTGGTTCCTTAAGTCATATGACTTCTGCTGAGCTGGCAGTTGTAATATCACTTATTAGCCATCTGCAATGATGGCGCTGCTGAGCAGCAAAGAGCAACTAGCAGCAATTTCCTCTGGCAAGCCACAGAGGTGATTCAGGTAAAAGGGAATGCTTATCCACATCTCATTAAGGCTTTCAACTGTTCAGATTAAAGATTTTATCTTAATTCTGAGCAGCGTCCGGACTTGAAGTGAGACCTGAAAAATAGCTTTTGCTCCTTTAGAGAAAACGTTTGTCAGTACAAAGTAATTTATAAGGTTCTTCTTGTAATACTCTCCCACACAGAGATTCCTCCTTAAGCGTTTAATGATTTCTTTTATTAAAATAAATTCTAGTCTTTTTAATAAAGCAAGCTATCAAAATATAAATGCTTATTAAGATTAAACCTACAAAATTGGAACAGGTAAAGGTAATAAGAATGTACAGTTACTCCAGTCTATCTCTGTTTAGGATGGCACTGCAAGTCTCCTAAAATTTTCTCAATTAAATCTAAGTTTAAATCAATCAGCTTTACTATGAAACGTAATAAAGTTCCCATAGCAAATATTACAAAGTAACAGATGCAGAGAAGTTAGCCGTGTTAGTCTGTGGTAGCAAAATCAAAAAGAGTCCAGTAGCACCTTTAAGACTAACCAATTTTATTTTAGCATAAGCTTTCGAGAATCAAGTTCTCTTCTTCAGATGCTGACCAGTCTCTGTATCAGGCATCTGAAGAAGAGAACTTGATTCTCGAAAGCTTATGCTAAAATAAAATTGGTTAGTCTTAAAGGTGCTACTGGACTCTTTTTGATATTACAAAGTAAGTTTCTCAACTAGATCTTCATGAGATTTCCTGCAGTTAAAACCCGGATTTGCTATCTGGGTAAGCACTTTTATATGTTATCTTATGCAGAAATCGAAGATCTTTTTCATGCGACAGCACAGATAAACTACGATTGGTTTGAAATGTAATTAATTATTCATATTTCAATCAGGTGACATCCTACCTAGCCAAAAAGTGACACTATGTCCAGCTGCAAGGTAAGAGAGAGAAATCAGTAAAGATGACCGGTAAAGTTAAGAAAGCAGATCATTATCGGTCCATTGTGCAATCAGAGAACATTGATCTGATACTGTCCACCAGGGCTTTTTTTCTTGGAAAAGAGGTGGTGGAACTCAGTGGGTTGCCCTCGGAGAAAATCATCACATGGCTGGTGGCCCCGCCCCCTGATCTCCAGACAGAGGGGAGTGTAGATTACCCTCCGCGCCGCTGAGCGGCGCGGAGGGCAATCTACACTCCCCTCTGTCTGGAGATCAGGGGGCGGGGCCACCAGCCATGTGACCATTTTCAAGAGGTTCCGGAACTCCGTTCCACTGCGTTCCTGCTGAAAAAAAGCCCTGCTGTCCACTATTTTTTAATTGGCTGTCAAAGATGAAGGAGCACCTGTGCAGTTATACAGCTAGGAAAAAACTTCAGTAAAGTTCATACCGAGTTCATTAGAATACATGTGTATCACTATTCACTAAGTATAATGTACTCCAATTCATATTTCCGTGACACGGGGAGTAAAATCTCAGGGTCCTGCTGCTGGACCGCCAGGCACCTTACACTGCCCTAGAAAAAGCCAAGCTGTGTGCAGTTGCCGTTTTAAATTCTGAGCTATCCGGAACAAGGTTCTAGGTTAATCTTTAATACTTATGTGTGAGAAGGCGCTTCCTAACAGTTGCTGAAGAAAGGGGGGTGGTATTTGTAACCCTCCAGTGAATCAGAACCCGCTTCTCCTCCTTTTTCTTTATTAATAGCCTTCTAGTTGAATGTGCTGGGCTCAGGAGTAAAGGAGGACGGAGGAAAACATCCTCAAACAGGAATACCGTACCCCATAATTATACTCACTGCTGTATGTTTTGACAGCCTGTTGGATCAACAGTTTATTTTCGTGATAAAAGTGTCATTAAGTATGGAGCTTTCTTCTCTCCAGGCTTGCGTTTCCTTGCTCAACGCTAATTACCGGGTTCTTCCTCCCCTTGTCTCTGCCAACTCAATGCAAACTCTCCTTCCTTCACTCAATCCTCTCCTGCCGAACACTCTGCCATCCCAAACGCTCTCTCACTTCTTGTGAGCAACAAGTGTGGGTGCCTCTGGTCAAGTGGCACCCACACTTCTCGTTGCACTTCTGATGTGCATGCGCACGGCATGACCCATCGCACAGTGCTACGCGGCTGACCCACACCAGGCCTGCCTGACCTAAAAACCAAACTAAAAGACCTGTGCCGAGGGTGCACAGATTCCGTCACTTGAAAAGACCCGTGCCGAGGGTGCACAGATTCTGTCAAAATGAAAGACGGATGCTAAAGGCGAGAAATTGATTGACTAATGGAAGTGTATATGCTTGGACTGTGATATAACGACTGCCAGGATGAAGAGATGAAACGGGCAGATTGCTGGCTTCCCGTCGCAGTTGTGTATCATTCCTTCTTTGCTGCCTCTCTTTGCCTCATTTTATGAGACCATATACACCGTTTTTTCCTCTAAGAATTGTATTGGACTCTTCTCGCATCGTCACCCTACAAATCTATTGGGACTTTGGTGGTTACTATATAGACCTTTGGTCAATTTCAGGCACGAGCACTTTAATATTGTATATAAATTTTTGTTGATTAATAATGTATATGATGCCCTGCCTTTTGTATTTGTAATCACCTTCCCTGAATACATTGTTTTTCTTGTTTAAGCTGATTATAGTATTGCAATAAATTTGACTGAATTATAACAGAATTATTTATTAGTTAGGTTTCACGGCTAGTTTGTTTAGTTTCCCCAAAATTGGATAATTGGCAAGATCTGTCTTTTTAAAAACTTAATTAATTCTGTATCTACCAGTCATAAGGAGGAACAACGTGCCGTAGAAATCACAGAATGCCCCCAGAGACAGTAAAACTGAATTCTTACCCAGACAATTCTCTGGCATCCAAGAGATCACCATAAAACACCCACACACTTTCAAGCCTATCTCACAATTTAGGAGCTAGAAGTTTGATTTTCAGAGTGAAAGCAGAGATTCTTTAAAAACGGATAGCTTCACATGGATAGCTATGTTGTTAGCCATGACCTGGATGGCCCAGGCTAGCCCAAGATCATCAAACCTTGGAAGTGAAGCAGAGTCAGCCCTGGTTAGTACTCGGATGAGAAACCACCGAGGCAGTCCAGGGTTGTTACACAGAGGCAGGCAATGGCAAACCACCTCTGCTTGTCTCTTGCCTTGAAAACCCTATGGGGTTGCCATAGTTTGGCTGTGAATTGACAGCACTTTACACACACAGCTGTGTTGGTCTGCAGTAGAAGAACAAGGTTTAAGTGCCGTAGCACCTTGAAGACCAAGGATACAAACTTTTTAGTTTGGTACCACATTACCGAGGAAATGCGGCATACCATAACCAAGACTTTTGGGGGAGGGGGTGCAGGTGGAGGCAAGGGTTCACAGAGGGGCCATTGTGTATCAGTGTGAAACAGCAAATCTTAAGAGGCCTACAATTAATACATTCAATAATATCAGTACAAAACAAATCACATTTTCCCATCGGTTATCAGCCATTGCCTTGCGCTCAAAGCGCAAAGCAGGCTTTCCTGCTAAGCAATTGGGTAGAATACTGCCTATACATTCTCTCTTAAATCTTGACCATTCAAAGATTTGATGGGGGAGGGGGGGGGAGGAAATCTCTGAAATGTGGGGATTGCCCTTCAAGACTGTCTGGAAGTTACAGATGGTACAGAATGCTGTGGCCAGAATGTTGACTGGAGTGGGTCATTCTCCATCTACATTGGCTTCCAATATGCTTTTGGGCCCAATTCAAGGTACTGGTTTAAAGACCTATATGGCGTGAAGCCAGAGTAACTGAATAGGACTGCCTATTGCCATACGACCCCCCCCCCTCCACTCCAATCATCTTAGGAGACCCAGCTTCAAGTGCCCCCGCTGGCTGAGGCTCGGTGGGTTGCAACTAGAGAAGGGCACGAGCCAAAATACAAAAAAAAAAAAATAATTGTCACGAACCGGTTGGTTGGAGGGCATTTCTGATGAATTGGGATGAACCGCTATGATTTTTAGAGCAGTTCGTTTGGTTCGTTTTTTGGTTCATCACTGCAGATAGCCTGGCTCCAATCAATCTGTTCCCTAGGCAATGGGAGGGATGGGCTTTCTGCAGACCTTCTGCTGCCCCAGAAGTGATGTATGCAGCATGAACCAAACGAGCCAGTTTACGAACCGGGCAGTTTCATGCCAGTTCGTGGTTCGTGAAACGCGACGAACCACGAACCACAACAAACCGCCATTTTCCTGGCTTGTGCCCATCTCTAATTCTCTCTTAAATCTTGACCATTCAAAGATTTGATTGGGGGGGGCGGAATCTATGAAATATGGGGATTGTCCTTCAAGACTCTCTGGAAGTTATAGATAGTACAGAACGCTGTGGCCAGAATATTGACTGGAGTGGGTCATGAGGAATATATCACTCCAGTCTTGTTCCATCTATAATGGCTCCCAATATGCTTTTGGGCCCAATTCAAGGTACTGGTTTAAAGACCTATATGGCGTGAAGCCAGTGTAACTGAATAGGACTGACTACTGCCATATGAAATCCGCCCTCCTCTGCTCCGGTCATCTTCGGAGACCCTGCTTCAAGTGCCCCCTCCATCTGAGGCATGATGGGTAGCAACCTCAGAAAGGGCCTTTGGGATGTGGTGCTGCGACTTTGGAACTCCCTCCCCAAGGAGTTCAATTCCACAAGAGACCTCGTCACCTAGGCCAGTGCAGTAGATTTCTAACCCCCCAATAAACTTAGTCTTGACAGAAGATCAAGGATTTAAAAAAAATCATGTCACCTTTTTTTGCAGTTTCCATTTCCTCCTCTGTCCAACGAGAACTTTCATTCATCTCCAGAGAGGCTATAAAACGAACAGAGCAACACGGATCAGAAGCGATGGCTGCAATGAAGAGCGTTATGCCCTTCCCCAATTTGTTCTCCGGGGATCTCAAGACAGACCCTTTCTCACTTGATTTTGACTGACTGGTTGATTCGATTTACATTCTGCCCTTCCCACAAATGGTGGGAATCAGGGTGGATACAACAAAATTTAAAACTACAATAAAATCACAAGTACAAACAATTCAGATTTAGTAAGACAATGAAACATCCCAAAATGGCAGCTGTACTTTCTTGACCCATCCAACACACCCCACAGGTGGAGGAGGTAAGCTGATAGATTAACCGGTGGGAACCAGAGCAGGGGGTTGCATTACCCCCCCACCAACAGGATATCGGCCAGGAGGCTCGTCCCTGCCCCAGCATCAGCCATATGCCTGGTGGAACATCTTGGTCTTACAGGCCCAGCGAAACGATACTAAATCACACTGAGCCAAGTTCTCAATCGACAGAGAGTTCCACCAGTTTGGCGCCAGGACAGAGAAGGCCCTGGCTCTAGCTGATGCCCGGCGAGCCTCCCTGGGGCCAGGGACCACCAGCAGCTGTTTAGCAGCTGATAGAAGCATCCTCCGGGGCACTTGCATGAATGGCTGCTCCACTGTCAGGGTGCTGGGTGCATTTTCCCCTCTACTGCTGGTGCGTACATAGCAGTGTGCGACCACAGGAAGACTGCAGTGGGAAAGCGGTGCATTAACCTGCCACCGCCGCTGTTCAAGTCTGCTGCCTTATGTGTAGTTCTGGCTTATGCTGGAGCAACGCCAGCACAGCCTAAGTCATAAAAACACCGGGAAATAGAAACAGCCTATATCCTCCAGAATATTTACAGATATTATAGAATGGAACATGGAAGTGTGACAAATCACACTTCCCACCCAAGCTCATTTTCCAAACCAGTACCAACAATGAAATTCAGGATGTTCAGATGAGAAACACAGCCAAGGGTGGGGGAGAAGGGTGCTGGTGACACTCGGTGTTCTTTACGTTCAAATGTTGCAAACATGGGAAGCGCATTCACACCAGCAATGACGGCGGGTGCAAGGTTAAAAAAGGGGAACGCGAGAGACACATGAATGGATCAGGTGTGGCTATGCAGGCTTGAATCAAGGTCAGGGAGGTCTGTTCTCTGGCCCAGGCTCCCAGTTGCCCACTGCTGAAAGGTGTGTTGGGAAAGCTGGAGCTTGGAACACCAGCAGAAGAAAAGGAACACCAGCAGGTGAAAAGGTCCACTTTTTATACCAAACCTGGCCACCCATAAGCGTCATCTTGCTTGCCAGTCACAACGTCACATGCTCCCATTCACTTCTGTGCCTGAAGAAGGTTCTACAGCATCCGCACACAGAGTCCTGGGCGATTCACTAATCTAGCCTTGGACCACGAGGCTCAGGGTTCAAGATTCCCACCTACAATTTTGCTGGCTGCTATTTGCCAGAATGTGTGATGTTCTGCCACGGACCAGGGCACCGTCCACATCCTCTCACTCTGCTCTATCTTGCCTTCTGCAGGGATGGACAGGACGGGAGGCAGGCTCCATTCCCTATGGGCAAACTGGCGGGATGGGACTTTGCCCTCTGCACAGCCACGGCAGAAGCAGATTGATTTGCACCTCCATTCTGACGGGGGCGAGAAAGACAATGCTTTTTCTTCTCCAGCCCCTGACTTTTTCTAGCTGATCTGTGTGCATGCATGAGCAAGCTCATTGCTCTCATCTGCAACAATATATTCCACCATCTATTTGTAGAACCCATTAATTTTCGGGCATTCTGAAACCGAGGAGAGGAAGACCTACAACAGCAAACCAACACTGAGTCACACTCTCACATATACACACACACACACACTGAACCTGGTAAGGAAATAGATTTCCGCTGGGGACTGTTACTCTCTAAACAAACGGGGGGGGGGGGGGGACTTGTTATTTTCATCACGACAAGAGATGTTTGGACAGCCTCCTTTTACGAGACAGCAAACAGCTGTACAAGAGAGATTCAAAGGGCTTTGTACAGAAATGACTTGGGGCTGTGCTGGATAATACTTTTGACAAAGGTGAGGTGTGGGGAGGTCGTGAGAGAGCCAACCTGCAATTGCTAAGCCCTGCAATCAGTTTAGTGCCAAAGGCTGGGATGGGAAGGGCCTGCACGGCGGATGAGACAGGACAGTAGTTGGCTCCCCTTTGCAAGTCATCGGAGGTCATTTCGCCCACTCACAACCTACTCCCCCTCCTCCCAGCCGGCCAACTCAAGCTGATTTTCCCCCCATTCACCGGATTAGGCGCAAAAGGATGGAAATCACACATGGAAGCTGACAACCACTACCTTTTGAAAAACGCAGGCTGAAGGAAATTCAAAAATGATGTAGTATGAACACGGATAGAGTGCTCTTCCACTGTGCCTACAGCGCTTCACATACCCCATTCTCAGAAATCCTTCCAGGAACTCTGATGGGTAGGTCAGCGCCTTTTACAATGCCAAGACTACAGATTTGGGAGAGGGGAAGAGGGTTGCCTCTTCGTAGCACAGGCGGGATCAGAACCTGAGACCTCCCAGTTCACCATTTAATTTATTCATTTTATTGCTTCTAAAGCAGATTGAAATGGGTCTAGATTATGTCTCATCTGGGGGGAAAAAACGGGAGACTGGCTACAGGACTATCAGGTAAATTGGCAGCGTCTAGGGATGGGCCCTTTAAGAGTGACCTCTTGGCTGCCTCTCTCAAGACACCAGGAACTTCTCCAGAAGGCACCAACAACCTCCTCGGCCCAAATGGTCACCCTTCTTCCTACCTCCCTTCCCCTGCACATACTAAATGCAATTCACCAAGATTCCCCGGGTGCTCTGGTCACATCCCCCTGAGCCATAACAACAGCACTTCACCCAATAAGGAAGGGCTGCTCTATGCATTTAGTTTTTATACTGAATTGAAGGTGGAATCTAAGCCAGATCTAATGCGTGCCATTTGACCGGCAAAGAGTTGAACAAACGAGATGCAGAAAGCAACCAAGGGCAGAGTGCAGCCCTTCCCTAAGAGCGCTATTTTGCTAGCCACAGGGTGTTTTTGTGCAAAGGAGTTTCCAAAAATGGAATTATCCAGCTTTGGCTAGTCTGACACGGCACAGTGCAGAATGCCACCATCTCTGCCTGCCACCGCATTATGCAAGAGCCAGCAAGGTGGTCAGAGATCCAGGTGCAGCTCCCTACCCGGCCATGAAGTTTGCTGAGCGAAGTTGGGCCAATCACATACACACAGGCTGTACATACAATAATAAACAAACCTTTGTGCATACCCTTTTGGAGTGGGTCGTTTTAACATTGAGAGTTGTCTTTCAGGGAACGATGGTAATTTGTGAGCAAAGTGGAAAGGCAGCATAGAAACACCCCAAATAAATAAAAATTAAACAATAAAAATCAGCAGCAAGAGGCACACAGTGTGATGAGAGCCAGTGTGGTGTTGTGTAGTGGTCAGAGCATCAGACTAGGATCTGGGAGACCCAGGTTCGAATCCCCACTCTGCCATGGAAGCTTGCTGGGTGGCCTTGGGCCACTCACACACACTCAGCCTAACCTACCTCACAGGGCTGTTGTGAGGATAAAATGAAGGAGAGGAAAAGAAAGAAAGCTGCTCTGAGTCCCGACTGGGAACAAAAGTGGGGCATAAAAAAAGTAAATAAATGAATAAATAAATATTTACAGTAGAGGAACTACATGCTGGTGTTTGGGCTTTCAACTGATTAAACAATTTTGACTCTTCAATCACATGCCTCTTAGCCAATTAATCCATGAGTTAAATGCATGTAAAGCTACTTCCCCCCCAAAATGTCAATACAGGTTCCTTTAACAGATATTGAAGGAAATGGTTAGATAACTTAAAACTTTAGTAAGCAAAAGCTTCCCCTCATAAAAGTCCACTTAAGAGCAGAAGGAAGAGAGCCTCAAGAAAGCCAAAGAAATATGTCCTGAGCTGGCCTGGCTGCTAATTAAAAGCGAGGGCTCCAACCACTTAATCAACTAGAGCTTCAGCTGATTAATCTACCAATTCACTGGAATCAAATTCCCAGCCTTCGTTGCTCTTAAGTTCCTGCTCAGGAACATACATGTATGTGAGGCTGGTGCCCCTGGATGAGATTTCTCAGTCTTCCAAGGCCCTCAAGTGGCTGAGAGGGGAAATTCTTCAAAGAGCTTCAACACATGGGGATACAGAGATGCAGAGGAAGCAAAGAACTTTCCAGGACTTTTTCCAGCACATCCATCCGCAGGGCTCTTTTTCAGCTGGAATGAGGTGGAACGGAGTTCCGGAACCTCTTGAACATGGTCACATGGCTGGTGGCCCCGCCCCCTGATCTCCAGACAGAGGGGAGTTTAGATTGCCCTCCGCACCGCCCCAGAGGGCAATCTAAACTCCCCTCTGTCTGGAGATCAGGGGGTGGGGCCACCAGCCATGTGACCATTTTCTCCGAGGGCAACCCCCTGAGTTTCACCACCTCTTTTCCCAGAAAAAAAGCCCTGTCCTTACCTCTGGTCTACGTGAGCACCCTTAAGCCAAAACATTCAAGGCGGTGTGAAAACCCCAGATAATAGCCCAAAGCATTCTGCCGGAGATGCGGCTTCTCGTACAGAAAGGAGCATCCTGGGCACAAGAAGCGCAGAAAAGAGTGTGGCAGGTCCCTGCGTCATGCAGAGGCGCATCTAACCCAGCTCTTTTTCTTCACCTTGCAGCCATTCAGATGCTTCTACGGCCTCACAAGAAGGCCAAGAGTCCAATCTCCTAGAAGCTGCCGTCTGTCCCACCTATCAGCTGCCTGTGGTGGCTGACAGCGTTTCAGCTGTGGTTGCCACGTTCCCTTATATCACTGCGCATGTGCATGCAAGCACATGAGCAATAGGAGAGGGGATCACCGCAGTCAGAATGGCCAGTTTGGTGACTACGCCTCACGATTTCACCATTCTCACTTGCAGGGCTCGTTTTGAGGGGGAACGCGCAGGAACGCAGTTCCGGTAGTTCTCCAAAAAGGTCACATGTCAGGTGGCCCCGCCCACCTGATTTTTGGCCATTTTGGGCCCTTTTTGGCCTGGATTTGGCCCAAAATGGCCAGGATTGGGCCTAAAACAGCCAGGATTGGTCCCAAAACGGCCAGGATCAGGCCTCTTATGGGTGGCAGATCACTCTCCCGCTCAGCAGCGGCCCAATTTTGACCATTTGGGGCCCCTTTTCAGCCATTTTCAGCCCCCTTTTGCCATTTTGGGCCCAATTTCCGCCCTGAATGGCCAGGATTGGGTCCAAAACAGCCAGGATAGGTGAGGTCAGGGGGTGTGGCATATGCAAATCAGCTATGCTAATGGAAAACTTCCGGTGATTGCAAGGGGTGTGGCATATGCTAATGAGTTATGCTAATGAGTTCCTGCAGCTCTTTTTCTATGAAATGACCCCTGCTCACTTGCCTTCCAGTAGGTGGGCTTTTTTTCCTGGTGACATCTTCTTTTGGACATCCAACCCCCACCACCCTGTTGCCCTTGCCCCCCCCACCCGCCCCAGCCACGTAAAGGGTACACACCCAGCTCTGCATTCTGTTGGGGGGCAGCCACCTCTTCATGGTTGGCTTCGCTGGCCATCGAGCGGGTGATGCGGCCTTTGCGCCGGCCCTGGCTGTTGGCGGTTTTGCGCCCTTTGGACGCGATGGCTTCTTTCTCGTCGTTATCCTCACCGGATGTATCATCATTTTTCTCCCTGGGAGAGCAAGAGAGGAAGAGTGTGTGTGGAGAGGGGAAAATACAAGTTCACTACCCACTGCTAATTGATTTCTCCTGGCTCTGCTCTTGCTTTTAAAAAAAAAAAGGCACTTTTCCGCCCTTTCCCGCAGAGAGCTGCAGTTTCTCGGCTGCAGCTGCGGAGGGACCTGACAGAGACAGGTTGAACACTGGGGCAGCCAAAGCATCTTGGCTTCTACCCATTCGTCTTCCCCAAAGGGACTTGCTGACAAACACACTGCACTGCCTGAGTGCAAGGAAGCCAGATGCTCCTTTAAGCCAAGGATTAAGCCCCATTAGAGAAAGGGAGCGCGGCCTGCCAAGTCTTCCATAGAAATGACGCAGGGCTTCATTCCCTTTCCCATTTAGAGGAGGGACTAGAAACCTGGTACGGCTGCTCTTAGCCGCTGGTCCTTTGAAGCACTCTGCTGCACTGGGTGGTAGAGAGACAGGACAAGGGGGCCGACGGCCTTCGCTCCAGCTGCACAGCAGTGCACCAACGTACTACAATTTTGCACTGAATGATATGCCAGCGTACCAGCACAAGACATAAAGGCACAACTGTACTGTACTTCATGCAAAATCATGTGAGAACGGCTACAGGAAGGTGATAGTGCCTTGGAAGAAGAATAGGGAACACGCACTGTCAGCTTAACAGTTGTACTGTCCCTTGTACAGAGTCAACCAACACCGGGACGTGAGCGAGGAGTTTACCAACTGTCTTTTGAAGGGCTGAATGCTTCTCTGCTGCACTTTGGAGGCAGTCATAAAGTGGGAGCGGATAAGCAGGGGCTCTGCCAGTAGTTCTTTAGCTGCTAGAGGGGAGAGGAGGAGAGAAGCCGTCCCACTTACTTCGTCAGTTCCTCTTTGTCGTTTTCGGCTTCCGGCTTATCTTCTTCCTTTTCCATGTCTTTCTCCTTCTCTTTTTCATCTTTTTCGTCTTGGCTGCTACGGGGCATCTGTTGCTGCTGCTGAGAAATTGGAGCCAAGGGAGAGAAAGAAACACACAAGGGGTTTGAGCACATGGGTGAAACCGAGACAGCTGAGAAACACCAGGCAGGCAGAATCAGGAAGATCAACGACACCAAAACACCGCACAAAAACTAACAGCAGTATCAAACTGTGTTTGGGGCTGAAATGGAATTAAAAGAAAGTGGGGAGGTGATTTAAGAAAAATTATGCCAGTATACAAGGACAGAATGATTTCCCGCAGATAATCTAGCAATCTGCTGTTCACAAAAAGTGGAGGCTTAAAGCAGGAGAAACAAAAGTTCCCGATGTTAAAGATCTCGTTTTTTATAAAGTCTTACGGACTTGATTTCCAGCCCGCCCACCCCAATATACTGCTGTGTTTTATTCCTCCCCACTCCATGTGACCTCACCAGCTTCCCACCCCCCACATAATACGGACACAGTTAACAATTTTACCATTCATCCAAGCCTTAAGGGAGGCAAAATTATCTTTACTACTTGGCAGGAGCAAGAGACCTCATAATGGAGTATCTGCAGCATCTGCTGGCCTCCCACCTCTTCTCGTGCCAACACAGGCTTGGACCTTTATTGGGGGGAGGCATAGCTCAGTGGTAGATCATATGTTCTGCATTCAAAAGGCCCCAGATTCAATCCTTGGCATCTCCAAATAAAGGAATTTCCGGCAGCAGGGCTGGGAAAGCTCCCTCCTCGCACCAGACAGCACAGAAAAAATGCCAGCATTTCTGATTTTTGTTTTTGGAATGTTACAGCCGGCATTGTCTCTCAGACAGGAGGGAAACCTCTTTTAAGATGGAACTTCTCTGAAGTTTTTAGCAAGAGTAAAAAAAAATCACAACATAAATTAAAAACCTAATACTTGATCAACGGGGCGGGGCACATTTAGAGTCATCAAGGTGCTGTTTAATCGATTCACTGACCAGAATGCTCAACGAAACAAGGTAGCCGTAACTTTCTGCCCCTCCGTTGACCAGTCTTCCTCAGGCAATCCAAACGGAATTCTCTCCCCTGCCGAGGTCCCCCTGCCGCCACCTCATTCCATGGCACACACGGACGAGGCAGTTAAGAACGTAAGAAGAGTCCTGCTGCATCAGACCAGTGGCCCATTTACAGTGAAATCCTAAGCAAAGTTACATCAGTCTAAGCCCACTGGGCTTCAATGGGCTTAGACTGGAGTAACTCTGCTCAGGAGTTCACTGTCAGTTTAGCATCCTGTCAGACACGGTGGCCAAGCAGTTACTCTGGAGAGCCAACAACACGGCACAGAGGCTAAGGGGTTCCCCTTGACATTACCTCTGGGCTTTTTTTCTGGGGAAAGAGGAGGTGGAACTCAGTGGGTTGCCCTCGGAGAAAATGGTCACATGGCTGGTGGCCCCGCCCCCTGATCTCCAGACAGAGGGGAGTTGAGATGGCCCTCCGCACCGCTGAGCGGTGCGGAGGGCAATCTGAACTCCCCTCTGTCTGGAGATCAGGGGGCGGGGCCACCAGCCATGTGACCGTTTTCAAGAGGTTCCGGAACTCCGTTCCACCGTGTTCCCGTTGAAAAAAGCCCTGCTCCTGCTACTGGGTTTCAGAGGTTTGCTGCCTCTGTATATAGAGACTGTCTTTAATCATCGTTGATGGGCCCATCTTCCATGAACCTGTCTAATTCCCACTCAAAGCTATCTATGCCTGTGGTCATCACAATAACCTCTAACAGTGAATTCTACTTTTTAATCACATGAATAAAGAATTATTTTCCTTTTGTCTCTCTTGAATCTACTGCTCATCAATTTCTTTGGATGCCCCTGAATTCTAGTATTTTGGGAGGGGCAGAAAAAGTTCTCTGTTTACATTCTCCACCTCGTGCATAATTTTATAAAACTCTATTCATGTCCCCCATTAGTCATCTGTTTTCTAAAATGAAAAATCATGAGACTCTTTAGCCTTTTCTCATAGAAAAGGTGCTCCATCCCCTTAGCCGTCTTGCTTGTAGAATTATTCCCATCTATGAGTTTCTCTACATGATATGCCTCGGCGCATGTTCGTGAAGTGTAGGGTGATTCAATGTTAGCCGGGAAGCGTAGTTTAAAAAGACAAGAGTTGGCGGAGATTGCTCCTCAGAGCGTTTGTTAATTTCATCTTTGGTCTGTCAATTTCACCTCTCCAGTCTAACACTGTGTGAGATCGCAACCAGAGGGTAGCAAGGAATGGAAATGGGCTGGAGCTGCCTTCCAGAGCCAGGCTTGGACCTGGAGAGGTTCTAATGGGCTGAAGTTTCCCTTCTGGCATTTCACAGCCCCTTCACACATCTCCATGGTATGGCAAAGCCTTTGCCCTGCCACCGGCTCTGTCTTTTTAAACTACCCTTCCCAGCTAACATTGCATATTCCAACAGATATTCTTCGTACGTCAGATGTCTGATGTAGACAGACTCTATGTGAGAGAGTGAACAGGAGATACATCTTCTACAAGAGTTCCTGCCATCTGTGGCTTTAATATGTACTTATACTTGACAGCTGATTAGACTAAGATTCAGGAGTCCCAGGTTTGAATCTGCAATCAGCCATGAAGCTCGCTGGATGATGTTAGGTTACTCAGTCGCTCAGCATAACTTACTTCATGAGCTGTTATAAGAATAAAATGGGGAACAAGATAGTCATGTATATCACCCTGAGTTCCTTGGAGGAAGTCAGGGGTGGGGTGGGGGGGATAAAAAAGAATAATGAAGAGTTATGGCTGAGCATAAGACCCTTTCTAGTTGATTTTCAAGCAATTACCTTGATTTAGTTTCCACCCTGATTAATCAAGCGGAAGGTTTTGCCCTTCGTAAAAAGCAAAATCAAATGTGCCAACACATACATTACTGCGCACTTCCAACGCACCCATTCATCCCACACAGCACATGCTCACAGAACTGCTGCCAAACAGGAAGCAAGAGCAGAAGGCTCTTAACAGCAGGAAGGGGGAACATATCTGGGCGCACAGGTCTCTGCCAGGCTTCCACGGACAGGAGTTTTGATTCATTCATTAACAATGCTGAGAACAGCCACGCCTGGATATATATTCTTGCAACCAACCTTCCCCCTGCCACTTCTAACACTGCTGATCCAGAGGCTGCGCCCAAACCATTGAGGATCTTGAGAGGACGATCTACATTGCTTCAGGGTACGTGCGTATGCAGGCATCTAGTCTGGGGTAACCGACCAGATGCTTCAGGAAGTCCCCGAATACGGGTAGAGAGGGCAAAGCCTCCTTCAGCTGTTGCCCCTCTCAGCAACTGGTATTTTAGAGGTACACTGCCTATGAACACAATTTAACCACAGTTACAGTCTGTCTACACGAGACATCTTACATGGGGCATGCTCAAGTGCAGGGAAATGCCAGGAAGTGTTTAAAAAGACAGAGGAGAAGGATCTGTCCATTTCACCTCTCTACACGAGGGCAGTTTTAAAAGACAGCGCCGAAGGAGATCGCTCCTCAGAGGGCTTGTTAATTTCATTTTCGCCTTCCCAAAGACTCTGTCAATTTCACTTCCCCTTTGGTGAGGCGAAGATGAAATTAACAAACCCTCTGAGAAGCAATCTCCGTGGGCACTGACTTCTGCTCTGTCTTATTAAACTGCGCTTCCCAGCGAACATTGTGTCTCCCTACACTTGAGCATCCCCGTGTAGAGAGATTCACAGATGGACCTCTCCTTGGTGAGTTTGTCCAATCCCCTTTTAAAAATAATCTAAGCTACCCACCGCTGCTCAAGTGAGTATCAGCAAGTTCCACCAGTTCAACTACATTCATGTCTACCACCACATCAACTTCACCGGGTGCCCCTTGAATTCTCGCACTAGGAGAGAGAAAAAGTACACGATCTACTTGCAGCTGCCTTAAACAGAGAGTTGAATGAGGCATGCGTGTACTCTTGTGTAGGAGGAGGAGCTGGAAGTGAATCACAAGAAAGTCTGAGGATGTG
Organism: Eublepharis macularius; assembly: GCF_028583425.1. NCBI lineage: Eukaryota > Metazoa > Chordata > Lepidosauria > Squamata > Eublepharidae > Eublepharis > Eublepharis macularius. The sequence goes on along the minus strand of NC_072802.1, from coordinate 68,051,370 downwards.
GCTGATATACCAGTTGACTTTTCTCTAAAAAAAAAATCCCTCTATTAAAAAAAATAAAAATAAAAGTGTAATTCCGGCAGACACACACACACACACAGTCTCACTTTTTGAATCAGGGTTCTGCAAAAAGCTTCCTTTATTGCTAAAGGGACTATTTTGGCCGCAGAAGTTTGCATTTCAAAAGCACTTCAACTTTCAGGAGTTCCTCTTTCAAAAGCCCAAGTGAGTTTTCACCTAAATTCCTCCTTTGGGACATCTGCCCTACTGGCTTACCATTAAGCCACTATGAGGATTTATGTAAGCAATTAATATTATATTAAGAAAAGGGAAGATAATGTCATATCCTTAAAGACAGACAAGAAAGAAAGGTACTAGATATTGCTCACATATGGCAGGAGTACAAAAATCCATGCTCCAATGAAAACTCAGCAACAGGCATTGCAATGGGAACATCTTATCTGGACTTTTATCATCAATGGGAACCAACAAACGGGAAAAGGGGCAGAAATAGCTGACTATTTTTAAACTACTTTGGTGACTTCACGGAAGAAAAGCGAGATATCAATAAAACAACAGAAAACAAGGGACAAACCCTTCTGAAGGACAGCCTCCTTGAACTGCAAGACGGTAACCCTGAAATAACACTCCAGTCCAGAACAGAAGTCCCAAATGGGACCTTAAAGACTAACAGCATTTATTCCAGTATGAGCTTTTGTGAACCAAGAGCTCACTTCCTCAGACAGAATGGGAAGAAAGGAAATAATTTCCCTCATTTTCGCAGAAAACTATAGAAGGGGAAACAGGGAGGGGTTGAGCAGAGAGAGGTCTAGCTGAGATTCTCTATGGGGGAACTTGAACCACTTGGGCAGTTTAAAAGATGATGGGAGAGGTCAGAGATTCTAGGATCTCTCACAAACAGAGAAGATAAACAAGAGTGCAATAAAGTAGGGCAAACAAATGAAGCACGAGATAGCTGACTGACATCAGGTCAAAGATTACGGTAGGATACGGCGTGTTAAGAACAGTTTCTTGAAGTTATTAAAAAGAGGGCCCTGTTGGGTTATTAGAAATTATGAGTGAGGGAACTTAAGTCTCGATTTAAGCCAGGATGGCAAAAGGAATTTAGTTTCTTGACAAGTTCGAATTCAGCGCTTTTTCATTTGATTTACTCTACTAGGCCTGTCTCTGCTCATCTCCTCCCTCTACTTACTACCAGGGCTTTTTTTCAGCTGGAACGCAGTCCGGCACCGCTTGAAAATGGTCACATGGCCGGTGGCCCCGCCCCCTGATCTCCAGACAGAGGGGAGATTAGATTGCCCTCCACGTCATGTGACCATGTTCGCCGAGGGCGATTTAAACTTTAAAAAACTCCCCCTTGTTCCAGCTGACCCAAAGTGATGTCATTGTGCGGTCCTGAGATCCACCTCTTTTCCCAGAAAAAAAGCGAGGGTTTAAAACGTCTTATCCTTACTCTTCCCATTTTAAAAATCCCCTTTCTGAATCTGCATCTTCTTTGTGAGAATCAAACCCAGCGGGGGTCTTTAGTTCTGTACCATTTCTTGGCAGCAATCCCCCCACCGCCCTGTTTACACAATTTTCTATGTTATTTCTGCGCCAACGGATTCCAAACGGCGTAAGAGAGACAAAACGGGAACGGCAGCAACAAAAACAGGCAAAACGAGAAAGTTCCCACAGCAACATGCAGCAACAAAAAGCAGTGTAAAGGGGCGGTGGGGATAGCTGTACAACCCCATTCAGTTGTAACATCAGTATCCTCTGCCTGCGTCTTGCTGAATGAAAGCAACGTGCAGCTGCCGCTGTGCCCCTGGAAGGGGCAAAGAACACACAATGCACGCACTCTCTTGAGGCTACAGTGAACTCAGTGAGTCTTCTCAGAATGAATGACAAACAGAGGTAGTTTGGAGGTGTGAACTGTGTTGCCTGTGACAAGCTCAGGTAAAAAAAAACCCAGCAGCTCTTAGAACAGGTTTTCAAATCCCATAGTGCTCAAAAACTTTGGCCCCAGACGCAGCCCAATCCTATATACATCTACTCAGAAGTAAGAGTCTCTCTACATGAGACATCTGACACGTGAAGAACACACGTCGGGAGATGCAATGTTAGCTGGGAAGGGTAGTTTAAAAAGACAGAGCTGGCGGCAGGGCAAAGGCTTGGCTATAAACTGGAGCTGTGTAAAGGGGCTATGAAATGCCAGAAGGGAAACTTCAGCCCATTCTAACCTCTCCAGATCCAAGCCTGGCTCTGGAAGGCAGCTCCAGCCCATTCTCATTCCTTGATGTCCTCTGGTTGCCTTCCCACAGTTTTAGACTGGAGAGGTGAAATTGACAGAGCCTTTGGGAAGGCAAAGATGAAATTAACAAACCCTCTGAGGAGCGATCTGCGCACACTCTCTTTTTAAACTACACTTCCTGGATAACATTGCGTCTCCCTACACTTGATGAACATGCATCGAGGTGTCTCATGTAGACTCTGAAGTCCCACTGATTCCAACGGCATTTACTCTCAACTAAGCATGCAACAGGTTGCTGCCTTATCTTTACTAAGAAGAGACACTCTGCATTTTACATAGGAGGTGGGCATACCATTATGAACTGCAATGCTTCTGTAGGTGGTGAAATGTGCATTTCTGACCCCAACTCCATTTGAGTAGCAAGCTAGCATCTCAGCTATAAGGGTTCAGCATGAAGCACTTCCACCCCCAGGCGATCAATTCCTTTGAATCTGCCTACACAGGGCTGATTTTGAGGGGGAACGCGTCGGAACACAGTTCCGGCAGTTCCTCAAAGAGGTCACGTCAGGTGGCCCCACCCACCTGACTCTTGTCCATTTTGGGCCCGTCTTGTCCTGGATTGGGGCCGAAATGGCCTGGATCGGGCCTCTAACGGGTGGTGGATCACTCTCCTGATTCTGACCATTTTGGGCCCCTTTTCGGCCATTTTCAGCCCCTTTTTGCTATTTTGGCCCAATTTCGGCCCTGAATGGCCAAGGATTGGGTCCAAAACAGCCAGGATAGGTGAGGTCAGGGGGTGTGGCATATGCAAATCAGTTATATCAATGGCACACTTCCGGTGCTGTCAAGGGGTGTAACGAAATGGTTACCAAGGGTGAGATGAGTGCTGGTTGCAGTTGATCTGTCTTAAGAAAAGGGGAATGTTCCCGCTGAGGGTTGTTGGGCTGCAGGGCCAGGGAGGGGCCTGCAGGAGTCTTGATGTGGGATGCCCTTCTTCCTGGACTACAACTCCCAGCTGCCCCGGGGCCAAGAAAGTGCGGGAAAAATAAGGGGTGGAGCAGCCTCCACAGAAATACCCAGCCGATCCTGAGGGGAAGTTAGTTGCCTTCTTGGTGAAAGAAGGAGAGGCTCCTGAAGCTGGGTGAGACCCGGTTGCCTAGGCCCTAAATGTGGAGGGCCTGGGAGGCAGCAGAAAGGAAGGGGGAACCTTCCCTGAGACCACCACCAACCCCTTAAGGTAGAGTAGGGAACAGTGTGGTAGGGAAAGCAGACGGCGGTTCTCTTCAGTTTGATTTTCGGCCCTATGAGTTCTGAAAAGGGGGGTCTACCCCTATGTGTGGTGCCGTTACCTGCTTTTTATATAGTGCTCGGTATATAGTTATTAAATTACATTTTTTTGAATATAAAGGACTTTGTGGTGCTCTGACTACATAACCTCCCCCACTTGGCACGCTACAAGAAGGGAGGGAGCCCGGGAGAAACTGATACGGCTGGACCTCGGTGGGTTGCCAATTCTCCAGTGTCCAACCAAAGATTTCCCTTTGTACTGTTATCCCAACCAAAGATTGGGCAATTCATTTCCCAGTAAGGAAATTCAGCCAGAGGGGTCTCACTGCCCCTCAGTCAGGCGGTGTGCAATTCAGTGAGTGGTGGCAGCAACGGAGAGTGTGACCATGCCCACCAGGGACGGTGGGAGGCGGATAGCGGGGCTAGCAGGCCATTGACGGTGGCTCAGTAGCCCAGACTGAGAGCCAGTGCCCGTTCCGCCACAAGGGGCATGGCATATGCTAATGAGCTATGCTAATGAGTTCCTCCGGCTCTTTTTCTACGAAATGACCCCTGTGCCTACATATAATAAAACCTTGATGCAAACAGAAAACTATCACAACAGGGAGAAAAGGTGAGAAGCTGGCATGGAGTAGTGGTTACAATGTCAGACTAGGATCTGGGAGACCCAGGCACGAATCCCTACTCGGCTTGCTGCACTCTTGGACCAGTCACACACTCTCAGCCTAACCTACTTCACAAGGTTGTTATGAGGATAAAAAAGAGGATAGGAGCACGATGTAAATAGCTGTGGGTCCCCCACTGAGGGAAAAGGTGGGGTATAAATGAAGTCAATAAGTAAGATAAATAAGGCTCTACCTCTCCCTGTGCCTGCTGTGCTTTCTTCTATTTGCAGGGAATTTTTCAGGGCAGTGTCATGGGCCGAGACAAAGGATCTGGGAGACCCAAGTTCGAATCTCCATTCTGCCATGGAAGCTTACTGGGTGATTCTGGTCATGCACTCTCAGCCTAACCTACCTTACTGGGCTGTTGTGAGGATACAATGGAAAATGATATTAGCTGCTTTGGGTCCCCATTAGGGAGAAAGGTGAAGTAAATAAATAAAGAATAGATAAGTACGATCCTCGGCTCGCTGGGTGAAGTGGTGTGGTCCACTCTATCGCAGAGATAATCCGCCACCTCTTTCCCACCTTGCTCTTCTGCATGTGTGAACGAGGCCTAAATCATGAAAAATCCTCGAGGAGGCTCCGTTTATTATGAAGCCCAGGTAACAACAGATGATTTTGCCTAATTTATTTCAGTTTGCAGCATCACAACTTTCTGAAACGGGCAGCACATGGCCAAGGTAGTTTGTCGATGATGCTGGCCTTCAGTTTTTTGTGGATGCTGCCATGGGGCAGTAATCTCTAGGCCTCATGTAGCCAAGGGCATAAACGGTGGTCCATCAACTCCTTAGCTATAACAGGTTTGGATTCAAATCATGCAACTCCATAATAGATTTTGGGTTGCTGTCATGCAGCTTGCTGGCTCTGGTGGCTGAAAGCAACCAAAATGCACTGTCAGTTTAAACCTGCAATTCTCCAGCTCTCCAACGGGGAGTTCTCAGACCCTCCCCGAAACTACGTTTCCCAGGATTTCCTTGTTTTTAAGGCTGCGTCCAAGAGAGTTTGGCACTTTAGCTCCAAGTCGGAAGTTGTAGTCCACAAAAAGGAGGCACAGAATTGTATGCTGTTTGCAGTCAATATTCTTCCATACAAGCTATGCAGTTGACCCCCTTCTTTGCTAAGTAGGCCGGTGGCCAGTACAGTTTTGCAGGCAGAGGATTATTCAACTTGGATATAGGAAAGGTGGGTCCAAGGCCATGAAGACACTTACATAGCCTTCTCCAAGTCACACTCTTTCCCCCTCAGTCTCAATTTCCTCTGTAAAATGGGAACAACAGTGACCAACCTTGCAGGAGAGTTGTGAGCATAAATAACACTAAAAACAGCAAAACCCTTTGCCAGTTAAAAGTGCTACATAAATGTAAAAGAAATATAAGAAAGATATATTGGCGAAGGCATTCATCGGGACCACACAGCATAGCATCCAGACAAGAATAAAAGAACATGAAAGACACTGCAGACTTGGCCATCCAGAAAAATCAGCAGTGGCTGAACATAGCCTAACTCAAACAGGACACAGTATCCTATTCCAGGATGCTAAAATACTTGACAACACTTCCAACTACTTTGTCAGATTGTACAGGGAAGCCATTGAAATTCATAAGCATAAGCACAACTTCTACAGGAAGGAAGAGACTTTAAGAATGAATAGAGCATGGCTTCCAGTCCTGAAAAATACCAGGCTAACAAAATATTCTACATCTTACAATAGCCCTGCAGATAAGATTAGCATATCAAGCACCAATCCATATGCAAAAGAACCTCCGCAGGATACAGTGAAGCATTAGCATTCCATACCCTGGGAAACTCTTACAGGATGACGCAACCCAAACCCACCTTCCTGAGTAGATATAAATTACCTGCTAACATCTTCTCTACAGTTTGACACTGAGAAATCTCTGTCTTTCGGTGCTACACCTCTGAAGATGCCAGCCACAGCTGCTGGCGAAATGTCAGGAATTACAATGCCAAGACCACAGTGATACAGCCCGGAAAATCCACAACCACCATATAAGAAAGATCAAAATAAATTCTCTCCTGGATCAGGTGTCCATCAAGTCTAGCATTCCTGGCGGGGAGTGGTCAACATTACTAACACCACTTTTGGGGACGGATGTTTGCAACAACAACAAAAAACCCACCCAATTTTTTTCTATTTTTAAATTTTTATTTATTCATGTAAAGTATATAAAAAAAGAAACAAAAAACCCAACAATGGTGGCAAATCTATACATAGGCTTCTATAAAAGGTCTCCAAATATCTAAAAGTAAGTTTATATGCAATTGTCTATATGCGATATGTTCAAATGCAGATAAATTTATAAGATCCTCAATCCAATGGGGTCTTTCCAATGGTGTAGTATAAGTCTTTTAGCGACAATAAGGGCATGGAGGGTCCACTTCCATTGACCATTGGTTAGGTTCGGTTCCATAAGATAGGCAAATAGTTTAAAGTACATAAACATTCTCAAAAAATAAACGAGTATTCTAATACAAAATTTATATGAGTAAAAGGACCAAATAACTAGACATGTCCAAAGTATATGCTTAAGACACATCTTGATTGATTGATTGATTGACTGACTGATTGAATGAACCTGTATTCTGCCTTCCCTACGAATGAGCTCAGAGTGGATAATAACAATATTTAAAATCATAAATAAAATCACCCTAAATGGCAGCTATACTTTCTTGCAAGTTACAATTCCAACAATTGGACAATATACCCTAAACATAATTTTTTACTGAGTAAGTTGCAGCTTAAAAAAACCCCCAAATTGGCAGCCAGATCTCTCCAAAAGGTTCGGCAGTGTGAAAACAACTGCCATCTCCTATTTTATTTTAGGCCACCACAATAAGTGGTATTTAAAGATATGATGACTCTGAACATGGAGGTTCCACCGGGCTATGCTAATAGCTCTTCACGAATCTATCCTTAAATCTTTCATGTGGCATGTGCGGTTGGATGCCTGAAAGCAACAAGTCTCCACTGCAAACGTAAACCTGTTGAGCCTGGAGCTTCCAGTTCTCCAAATATTCAACAGGGACTTCTCAGACCCTCCTCCCAAACTACATTTCCCAGGGTTCCCTAGGACTTGTGTTTCAATGATAAAAGTAGGCTTGTCCACTTATGCACCCCGATTCCCTCCCCATGTCAACAGGTGCAACTCCAGTCACTCCCTCTTGCAAATAACACTGTGAAAAGCAGCCACTTCTGAGCCGAGGGGCTGTCAGCTGCAAATGGAGGCCTCAAGGCACACGGCCGGCTGGCTGGCCTCTCTCCCTCAGCACATTAATTATAAACAGCTGCTCACCTTTGTCCCGATTTCCAGTTGCATCCTGATAGCGCACACACTGCTGACACTTCCCTCCCCCCAAGGAAACACCCCCCCCCAAAGTGCGCACCGTTTACTTCTCTCATCTATGCAACTGTGAAACACACACACATCAATCACCAGGGAAACACCACCCAGCCGATAGCTTATCTTGAGAATAGCACGCTCTTGCATATAAACAGAGGCCAGGCGATTGCCACATCCTCTCCTTCGGCCCTGCCAGCTTTCCCAAACAGCCTCGTCTCTCTTTCAGACCTGCTCCTGGCTCTCCCTTCCGACATGGCCAGTGCAGACAAGGAGGCTGATTCCCAAAAGCACAGTCGTCCACCCTTCCCGCCCTGTTTGTCCCTCAGCAGTTTTTTCGTTTCCTCTCAAGGCTATGAGGCATTTGGTGGGGAAAAGCTAAACGCCTGGGGAGAGGCAGAAGTGAAAAGGTTTTGCCTTTCCCGTTATCCCTTTGAAGGCAAGATACATGGAACCCACAAATGAGATACTAAAACACGGGCAAGTGCCCCGATCGAAAAGCCCAGCGGTGCGGCACCAAGAGGCGAATTTCAGAAATACATTCACTTGGCACCAGAAACAGAAAACTTCCCTGCCTTTGTGGAAAGTTCCAGCCAAATATTCAGTCACAGAGTAGGCCTGGCCAAATCTGTCCAGAGCCCCAGACGGGTCTGCCTTCCCTCCCAGAGCGGCCCCTCGGCTTCAAAAAGTGCTTAGCCCCCCACCCCGCTCGCCCAGAAAGCCCCCCATCACCTCCGGCTGTTGCCCACGGTGCCTTTTCAGAGCTCTGCCATCCCAGCTCAGTGTTCCTGACGCTCTCCGGCTCAAATGGCTTCCTGGCGATTTGCATAGTTGAGCCGTAAACCGGCCACGACATTCCTGTTATGATTTTGCAATCTACTGGAATAACACGGTCGCTCTGAGTCGAGCCGATGAGTCATAAACTATAAAACCGCAGCCTCGTCACCGGGAGCGCTCAGCTCTGGCTGCAGCCTGCGTGTGTGATTAATCTCGAAGGATGCCAAGCTTTGCCCTGCGGCTCCTTTCCATCCCCCCCCCCTGCGATTTCTAGGCCTTGAGAATGTGACGAAGTCCAAGCTTTGTCCCCAACATCCCCATTTCGGCAAACAAAGTGGAACACACGCACAAGGCCACAATAATTTTTTGCAACAATTATCCAGAAATACAGAGGAAAATACTTACAAGCTGTGTGGGGAGGAGAAGAACCCAACTTTGTGTTTTTAGCTGCTGGAACTCTGCTCCCTCAGCCAAGATAAAACACACACACACATCCCTCAGCCAAGATAACACACACACACACACACACACACACACACATGTGGGTGCGTACACACACTCTTACTTTGTTCCTGGGTCAAAACAGACCTTTGTCTAAACAAACCGGAAATTCCCTCCAGCCACAGAATGAGTCTGACACAGTTTTTATCCTATCCTTGCTGGAGAAGGCTATTTATCCTCAATGTCCCTGGTTAGCAATTTGTTTTCCAGAGGGACCCCCACTCTGACAGGGGAGTGAGGGGTGCTAGGCCAGTGCTTCATCAACAACTACTCTAACATAGCCTGTTACCAACGGATGCCACTGGGTGACACCACGTTCACCCACGTGTGACAGCCACTGCAACTCAGTTTTCAAACTATCAGGAAGACCCCCTTTGCCATGAAGGTCGCCAGGCAATCTTGGGCCGGGCGATCTTCCCTCTCTGCCTCTCAGAGTTGTTGTGAGGAAAAAATGGAGGGGAGCAGAATACTATATGCCACCATGAGCTCCTTGAAAGAAGAATGGAATAAAATTTGATAGATAAGACCAGCAAATGAAAGGAAAGGCTGGATTTGACCCAGTTGCCAAGTCCCTGTATTGTTCATTCAATCAGATTCAAAACCTGACACATTCCAAGGAACTAGAGTGAGTGATAACACGGGGTGGGTGGGCGGAATCCCACCAGCACCAAAAACAGATTAAAGCAAATACCCACTAAACATAAAGTACTGTATACCAGATTTGTCAATCACCACTTGCCTTGCTGCTTATGACAAGCAAGGCTTATCTTCGGACACGGAAAACTTTACAGAAGTTAGTTCTCTTTGGCCTTTAAGCAATGAGAACTTGAGGGAAAGCATTTGGACTGGAACGTGCTCACAAGATACCGATGAAACATGAAATCTTGGCGACCCATCAGCAGATTGAACAAGGAGGTCTTGCGGTATTCTGGAAAAAGTGCTCAGGACGCAGCTCAAGAGAGTCCCCCCTGGAGAAAAAGTTTGCACAACTGCGTAGCTACTACTGTTTTAGAATTGCTTCTAAAACACCGTAATTAAAACGTTGGCTCCTGGCTAATCTGGCTGAGTGCCTCAGGATACAGATGATAAGCTGTCTTTTAGCGTATGAAAAGCTGGAGCCATTTAATATTTTATTTAAATTCAAAGATTGGATCCAAGATACCACGAGAACCAGCGCTGATACTGGGGAGGCGTTGACAGATGAAGCTGCCTGATATCATTGGTTCCTCTAGCTCAATACTGTCCACTGACTGGCAAGATCAAAAAGAGTCCAGTAGCACCTTTAAGACTAACCAATTTTATTGTAGCATAAGCTTTCGAGAATCAAGTTCTCTTCGTCTGCCCTCCATGCATCTGACGAAGAGAACTGTGATTCTCGAAAGCTTATGCTACAATAAAATTGGTTAGTCTTAAAGGTGCTACTGGACTCTTTTTGATTTTGCTACTACAGACTAACACGGCTAACTCCTCTGGATCACTGACTGGCAAGGGCTCTCAGGGATCGCCAACCTTTTCCTTCTACTTCTGAGTAAGGAAAATCTTCCAAGCCTCCCTTCTCCTCCCCTCCCCCCCAGTCCTAGAAACAGAACATAAAGCCATCAGCCAAGCAGCACAGAGAAAAATCCTGTGAAATTAAAGCTTTAAAAAAACCCAGCAAATCTTTCCGCAACCTCTTCCCGGGCCTTCTAAGAGATGCACAAGTGATTCCGCAGCACCTGGCGATGTACTAGTCACGAGCTACCCATGCGTGGCTCCCTGCTCACAAGTCTCAGGTAGAAAAAAGATTTTTCCCAACACTTGCTGTCTGAGATCATTCATCCAGAAATGCCTGGGACCCCTTCAGCATACAAAGGATGCGTTCTGCCACGGTTAGCCCCTCCCTGAAGCAGTGAGTGTTGCATTCTTGTACCAGGGTTTATCCACCAGGGAATGGCTTACCGCTGCCAGCACGAAACACTAGAGGCAAGCCAGTGGTTGGGAGTAAGGACCCTGAGTGGATGGAGGAAGAAGTGGAGGCAAATCTTCTTGCCTCATTCACGTCTCTGCCCACCGAAGATCAGGATTCCATACTGGGTCGCTTAGAAGCTTTAATTCGCACCCTGGAAGAACAAAGATGACCTCCAAAGGGACCTCCTAACTCCCCAGACCCCACCAGAAAATCTGCTGAGCTGCCGGCTCCAAAATCCCTGGGCCTTTGTCCACTGGAGGCCATTATAACAATACGGGAAAAGACCCTGTACACTAACGTGGTTGTCCCGCCAGATGACCCAGCCCTCTGCAAAATCACAGAAGATCTGATGGCAGTGGAAGAAACTAACACATGACAGACAGCCCAGCACAAGTCCAAAGGGGGACAGCAACTTGAAATTATTTCCTGGAACATCGCTGGCTGGACTCGCATAAGAAGTCTGGGGTGCTCCCTCTTACAAAAGAGATATGATATCCTTCTCTTGCAGGAGACCTGGACTGCAGGAGAAATTCTAATAGATGGATATCACCAGGGAATGGCTTACCACTGTGTTATTCAAACACACCTTAAGAACAGGTGCACATGTCAAGTTTCTTTTAGCTATACCTGTTCTGGCCAATCTAGTACATCACACTGCCTGCCAGTGCCTGAATAGTGGCGAATCTTGCCTTATTCCCTTCCTCTATGGACTGAGCACATGCAAGTCAGGTTATCTTTCTAGGTTAGAACCCAGCCGTGTCCTATGAGGTCATGACCCAGATCCTCCTGCAGGACTATCTAGGCATTTTATTTATACAGCAAGGCAGGGCTTTTTTTCTGGGAAAAGAGGTGGTGGAACTCAGTGGGTTGCCCTCGGAGAAAAGGGTCACATGGCTGGTGGCCCCGCCCACTGATCTCCAGACAGAAGGGAGTTTAGATTGCCCCTCACACCGCTCCAGCGGTGCGGAGGGCAATCTAAACTCCCCTCTGTCTGGAGATCAGGGGGCAGGGCCACCAGTCATGTGACCATTTCCAAGAGGTTCCGGAACTCCGTTCCACCGCGTTCCAGCTGAAAAAAAGCCCTGCAGCAAGGATGTCTGATGTTATATACTCAGCTAGGCACCCTTTTTTATTTTGGTAAAACAGATAATAATATTATTAAGGAAACCACATGGTTGAGCACTGAACCATGTGTTAATATGACAGTGTCGCAAGCATGGAAGGGGAAGGGAACCCCATACCAACTCGCAAGTAAGCTCACACACAAATGCACCAACAAACGAGGTACTAAACGACTCTTTAATATATCTTTTGCTCCTTAACAGGTAGAAGCAGAAACCATAAAAAAAAAGCGAGCCGTTTCATCACCCCTTGAACATGCTCCAAGTCTCCTTGGGCAATGAAATTTTATGATTTTTTTCTCCTCCCCGGTTTTAATAACGTGCCTTTTGCAAACATCTCCGTGGTCCTCCCTCTCTCTTTCCTGCTGTGTTCTCCATAGCAATGCTGTGACATTAAATTAAGATCTTTCTGCTCCCTTAGATGGTATCGTTTCTTGGCTAAATCTGTTTGGGCAGCGATTCTTAAAAATAAACTGCTGAAAACCGCTCGTCCTGGGGTGGCTTGAAACACAGAGGCAGGAGATTCAACTGGGACCTCTCCTATCCCCAACAAAGGGAAGGTCTCCTACAAACACACCACACAAATGAATAGGAGCTTCTCAGGAGCATGGCTGAATTTCTCTGCGGCCGTCGCTCAGCGGCTAGAGATATGATATACCGGCAGAAGGTGACAGGTTCAATGCCCGCAACCTCTAGTTGTAAGAATCTTGGGATAGCATAACCAGGGAAGTCCCTCGCTTGACATCCTGGAGAGTTGCGGCTGGCTGGAGTAGATAAACCAGAGTAGACAATCCTGCTTTGGATTAGAGACAATTCTAACAATGTGACCTAGCCTAAAGTGGCAGCAGACATCCTTACAGACAGCAACCACACATCTCGGTGGATAAACCACAATTGGAGGGAAATACAAAAACCAATAGATACTGACAAAAATCAATATCAATAGTTATAAAGTGTATTCAAGTGCAAAGGGTCTAGTGCTTATAAGTAAATAGTTATATACTTCTAATAAATACTTCTAATAAATATTCATACACATATAATACTCCAGCATACAAAATGAACAAAGACACTCAATGGCCCTTTTCACACTACATACCTGCTTCCAGAACATCGCGGAATGCAGTGCAAAAAATGTGGAAGATAGCGTCTTCTTGCGAGAGTTTTGCGCGACGTCGCGCAAAACTCTCGCGAGAAGATGCTATCTTCCGCGTTTTTTGCACTACGTTTCGCGATGTTCTGGAAGCAGGTATGTAGCGTGAAAAGGGCCAACGTTGGTGTCAGCCATATAAATGAAATTCACAGGTTCTCTTATGTTAAGCTAATGTCTTTTCCTTTTTCTTTATAGCAAAAGCCGAGAAGCAGACTGCAACCAAACTGGAATCCCACAGGTAAGTATTCTGAAGTATGTTCCAGTTTGGTTGCAGCCTCCTTATCGGCTTTTGCTACAAAGAAAAAGGAAAAGACATTAGCTTAACGTAAGAGAATCTGTGAATTTCATTTATACGGCTGACACCAACATTGAGTGTCTTTGTTCATTACTGTTTTATATACTGGAGTATTATACGTGCATGAATATTTATTAGAAGTATCTATTAGAAGTATATAAGTATTTACTTATAAGCACTAGTCCCTTTGGAGCTGAATATACTTTATAACTATAGATATTGACTTTTGTATTTCCGTCCAATTGTGGTTTATCCACTGAGTTGTTTGGTTCCATATACTGGGGGTGCCTTCTGTTTGGTATCCTTACAGACAGGGCTGCTTGACTCTTGCATTGCCACGCTGAGCACAGAGCTCAGCTTTGGCTGCCGGGGACAGCCGGCTCACCTTGCCATGGGTCTCAGCAGGAAGGAAACCTCCCCCCCCCCAACCAGGAAAGCTATTCAGTTCACTCTCTTGCTCTGAAGGTTTCAACCAGTGATGCCCACCTCACTTTGCAGTGTGTAGTTGAGAACCACCCTTGAAAGAATGAAAGAACAGCAGAAAGAAAGGTGCCCAATTAGCCCTTCCAGGTGCCTGCTTATGTCGGGCGAACTCCCAGCAATTTAGGTCTCTGCCTATCAAACATCAGCTGATAGGCAGAAAGAGACAAGCCAAGGAAATGGGCATGCACGCGACCACATCCCGGGATGATGACATCAGTTCTATTTTTCTCTGTGGAATTTTCTTTATTTAAACTATAAACTATAAACAGTAACATAAAAATATAAATAAGCATAAAGGATAAGAAAAACACAACGTTCTAAACTAACAATACATAAACAAGTAAAAAAAAGTCCCTAAAATTACACTACGAGTGATTCCACACACGTTGGATAATGCACTTCCAATCCTCTTTATAGATCATTTGGAACGGATTTTTTTGTGTGCGGAACAAAAAATCCACCTCAAACGATTGATAAAGTGCATTGAAAGTGCATTATCCAACGTATACGGAATCAGCCTACGTTGAGTTTCGATTATCTCTGCAACAAATATATATCATTTCTAGAGTCTCACTGATTCTAACTTAATCATAAGAGCCCTCTTTTTTCTATTGTTGATGTTTCTTAATCCATAAATCCAGATGTCATCAAATCCTTGTTATCCATTTCAGGTAAAATGTCTATAAACGGTTTCCGTTCAGTCAAGAAGTTAACTAATGTCCTTTCTCTAATCAATGAAGTAAGTTTTGCCATTGACGCAAACTCCAAAACATCACTTCTGATGCAACTCAGAAAAAACAGCATCATGCCGGGGCTGACTGTTTAACACTCATGTTAAAGAATCTGCCCTGGCATGATGCCATCACTTCTGGGTCACACTGGAAGTGATGCTATCAACCGGGGACAAGCATTGCACCAGTAAGTTCCCACCACCTCCACACCTCCTGGTATTTGCTGGAGGACCCGGAAACCTTACACCCAATACCACTTTCTGCTCTTGCATGACGCATTCACAAACACACAAAGTGCAAGGGCATCGTACGCCAAAACAATCCACCACAACCATGCCCTGCAAAACTGTGACCGCCAGCCTAAACCAACCACTTGGGTAGGGCAAGACCAAGCAATTAAGCTTCAGGTTGGCCCGTCAATGCTCAAAGCGTCTTTCTTACCTGGTTCTTCCCACGCCGCCGGTAATTCCTCCTCACAAGGTTCTTGTAATTCTCATTCTTTTTGGTCAGGTAATAGTAGAGGACGCAATCAGCAACCGTCTAAAACAACACCATACAGAGGAGGGCATGAGTTACGACGGACGATCAACAAAAGAGGCCAGTACATTGAGTAACCTAACGCACAACAATGACGATAGTCAAATGGAACATCCAAGCTTAGGAGCAGTATACCCGTGAATAAGAGTTATTGAGTGGAGGACAACAACACGGGGAGGGCTTTCGGCCCTGGTTGTGGGCTTTCCAAGGATATCTGATACTGTGGGAAACAGGACGTGGGACTCATCCTGCAGAGGCCTTCTTATGTCCCAAATCATAGCAACAAATAACCTGCGGAAAGCCATGGATGGAGTTTACAATACAGGTGAGATCTGAACTGAGATCTTCTGACCAACCTTTTAGATGCAGTGTTTTTGTACCCTTCTGTCTTTAAAAGCAAGATGGATGGATGGATGGATTTGGATGGATGGATTTGTTGTTGCCAATGATGCACAGAATCTTCTTGGGACTTTTCTGGTATTCTGATATTACTGTTCCAAAATGTAACAAACTGCTAGCAGCTGTCTCTTCTTAATTCCGAGTCAGTTATAAACACTTACTTCCCTATTCCAGCTTTGGGACCAACCCTTCTCCAATCGATGTATTGTCGAAGGCTTTCACGGCTGGAGAATGATGGTTGTTGTGGATTTTCCGGGCTGTATAGCCATGGTCTTGGCAAGACCACGGCTATACAGCCCGGAAAATCCAAAACAACCATCCTTCTCCAATCATCCATTAATAATTTGCTAGTGTGAATTTAACAACCTTGGAACAATTACAGAACTCCTTCCCTGCACCACAAGTTGTCCATCACCATCTAGCAGGCAGTCGACTGAAATGGAACTCCAAGAACCCTATCCCAGGCCTCGGTGACAACAGGGACCTACCAGCTTTCCCAGACCAATACAGACAGACACCCCCTTTCCCCTCTGTTGCTTCCTGCCATCTAGTTATATCCTGGGTCCCTCCTTCTCTCCCCTACTCCTAGAGCCTCCAGCTGAGGACTCATGTAGAGCCAAAAGGGAAGGAATTAAAGGTAAGGAAGCAACTTTGCACCAGGGAATGCTATTTAAAATGCTTAGAAAGGTAAATAAGCCCTTAAGCAAGCTGCAGTTCCTGAACCCCCAGCACTATCTCCAGCACCATGGAGGATTGTGCAAGGCAGCTGGAAAGCATGACCCCAGATGACTGCAGCAAAAAAAGAAAAAGAGCGAAGTCTATCATCCTTTAGCTGCACCAGAATGTTACATATAACCTGCCATACAACTGTCAGGAGTCATTATTTCCACCCATTAAGCTTGCAAGGTGGAACACTTTCGGGCTCATGAGCTCCCCACTTTCGGAGCTGTCAGCCGCATTCCAGTTCCAGCACGCTGAAAAGAGGGTAGGAAATCACCTCCTTCGGTGGCGTTTTGAAACCCGACAAGTTACACTTCAGGGGAGAAAAGGCAATGCGCCAGGCACCGGAAGGGGTTCGCAGCTGGCTTGCTAAGATGCTCGGCACACTGAGCTGTCTAAGAGCAGGATTTCGTCAAGTGCAGCCAAAGGAAGCCACTGGGGACTTGCAAGGAGATCGTCGGGTTGGGCTGTGGACGGGAATTAACTCTGGGGCACATTCTGCTGAGGCACTTGCTTCTTTGCACTCTGCTTGTGGTGCCCTGCAGTTGTCAAGACCCCCAACAAGGATGACCCTCCAAGGGGTGCTCTGCGAAACATTTACTGCTCCCCTTTAGCCGCCCCGACTTGCCATACTATTCACCCTGTTGCATGAATTACGGGTTGCGAAAACAAGCCTCCTTGCCTTGAACCCGACTCCCGCCCAAGCAGAAACTACTGCAGGTCCAGCCAAGCCAGGCCCGTCTGTGTGGCTAGAACAGTATACCCTTGGGGTATGTCCTGCATGGGCTAGCTGAGTACATCCTGTGTGTACCTGTTCCACACACAGAACTTTTCCCCACTGATTTGCCCTCCGCAGGTCTGAGATGGCAATGACCTCCCCTGCCTCAAGGTGCTGCACTGTCTCTTTAAGGTTATTTCTGTTGTATGAAGGCTAAATGAGCTGTGAAATATTTTTCTACAAACTGGCCCTGTATATATGATTGCACAGGACAATAGATTGTATACTTTGTGAATGGTCAAACCGCACTAGCCCTTTATTGAGCTGAGATTCTCTCGTTGTACATAGGAATTTTGGTTATGTTGCCATTAACACTCATTGATGCTCCTGTAGCACTTTGAGTGGCTTGGAAGATTACCCAACCTGTTTGTATAAACAGCGTATTGAACTATTAGAGAATTATGTTAGCTATGAAAAAAATCCTTCTAAGCATTAATCATGTATTTCCCTAATTTCATTGCCTCTGGTTTTCTAAATTTTACATTTAGACTGTGTAAGAGCCAGTTTGGTGTAGTGGCTAAGAGCGGCAGGACTCTAATCTGGAGAGCCGGGTTTGATTCCCCACTCCTCCGCTTGAAGCCAGCTGGGTGACCTTGGATCAGTCACAGCTCTCTTAGAGCTCTCTCAGCCCCACTCACCTCACAGGGTGTTTGTTGTGGGGATGATAATAATAACATAACTTTGTAAACCGCTCTGAGTGGGCATTAAGTTGTCCTGAAGGGCGGTATATAAATCGAATGTTGTTGTTGTTGTTATACTTTTTTATTGGAGATTTAAGTTAGTTTTCACGGCTTGTTGTCTTTTCTGCTCAAGGTGCAGAACAGCACCTGGACAGCAACAGGAAGCCAGTCTGGAGAAGCTCTAATCAGTAATATGTCTAAGGGATTTGGCCCAGGTTCACAAGACGTTCCAATTTTGGACAAAAGGCTCTAGGACCATGGCGCAGCTGGCAAGTGTGCCAAACTGAAGACTCCTGGACAAAGTGGAGTGCTGTCAGAGATCAAGAAAGTGATGATGACAGGCCAGTGGTGGAGAAACATCTGGGAGAGGGACGAAGACAGGGGAGAAGTATAGTCTGTCTCTTCCTCCACCCCTGGGCCCACTAACAGTGCAATCCTAAACAGATTCAGAGGAGTTAGCCGTGTTACTCTGCAGTAGCAAAATAGCAAAGAGCCCAGTAGCACCTTTAAGACTAACCAACTTTATGGTAGCATAAGCTTTCGAGAGCCACAGCTCTCTTCGTCAGATGAGCTCTGGCTCTCAAAAGCTTATGCTACCATAAAGTTGGTTAGTCTTAAAGGTGCTACTGGACTCTTTATTATTTTGCTACTACAAACTAACACGGCTAACTTCTCTGGAGGGATAATCATAACACTAACTTGTTCACCACTCTGGGTGAGGCACTAATCTGTCTAGAAGAGTAGTATATAAGTGCAGTTTTATTTACTATTACTATTAATATTACTATTTTAAATTAATTTTATCACTAGATTTTAAAGTTTTTATTAGCTATTGGACCATATGGTTCTGTAAACTTGTAACGGGCACCAGCTAAATACAATGAAAATTCTGAATTCTGAGAGTCTTAGTTGTATTCATAAAGCCTTCAGCGTGTTCTGCCAGCCGCCTCGGGCCACTGAGGAGATAGGTGGGACACGAAACTATTGAACAGCTAACTCACTGAGGCTGGACTGCTCAGCTTGAAACTCAAAAGCCTCGGTGATAAACCACACCTGGGGTAGGTATAACAAATACAATGCGAATAAATATGAATGAAAATTTAAATATAATTCCAAAGTGCAAAGTGACTAGTGCAATAATCAGTATTCATAAATGTTTAAAAGACATTACAAAAATCAGTCCACACCATTCTAGAAAGACAATAAATACGTAAATATTAGTTACAAAATTACGCTGACGGCCATATATACTAGAATTACATAGTCCAATCCTAATATATCAATTGATGTTGTTCATAGTCTTTTTCTTCCAGGGAACTGTGCCGGAGAAGAATGCTCCAAAAAAGGATTATTAGTTCAACAGGTAAGTATTCCATAAATATGTTGCTTCAAAAATACGATCTGTTGTTTTCTTGTATTCCAGGCGGAGCCACGAAGATGAGGGAGGACCCAAGAGGATCTCCCAGCCCAACAAGTGGCCGGCTAGACAATGAACTTGTTTCACATACTGCACTTCATCAGGGGTCAATGAATTGGTGCACTGGACTGTGATGTATTGGGCTCAGGGCCTCTAATGTATTCTGGCTCACCTTCCCCAGCCTATCTACGAACAACAGGGTGTTCCAAACTAAGGGGGGAGGGGTGTTGTGTACTGGGCCGAGCAAGGCCTCTAAAGTAGTTACTGTATTTATTGTAATGCACTATACTGTGTTGAGCTTGAGGTTCAGTCAAGGCTCCCAAAGCCTGCATTCTCATTGGTCCATAATCCCTGCAATATCACTGGTTACTTTCTCAAGACAGCAGCCAATCGGTCCTCTATAATAAAGACCAATCAGTGGCCTGTCTACTTCAAACATTGTATATAGTTTATGCAAATGATGGTATTCTAAAGTATGTGTTCTCATTGGCTATCAGTTATTCTGGGGGTGGAGCTGCTGTATATATATTGGGGGCTTCTGTTCAGTCTGTCAGTGTGTGTTGTGTTCCTGCTAAATAAAGAGCTGTTGAATCACCTCGTGTCTGAACCCACTATTTAACAGGACTGACAGGAGTTCACCATACAAAGGAGACAAGACTCAAGCGCGTCGTCCTCGGCAGGCAGAACGGCGGAGGGATTGCCCACAGCTTGAACCCAGCCCCACGGGGCTACAACAGGGCCAGGATTTGGCCTGATACAGCACAGTTGCTCTTACGTTCTTACAGCTGTTAAGGATTCGAGTTTGCCACCAGTGAAGAGGGAAGCCTTCTTTTTGGAGGCTATGAAAGGACCCTGACCTGGATGGCTGTTTGATGGGCTCCCCCTCACACACCCACAAGCCTCCACAACCCACAATAGGTTTCCCCAGGCAATGGACAAACTCAGCAGCATGCTGTTCTAGCACCGATCCTGAACTAGTCGGCATACAGTAGAATCCTGGCTCGACTAACAGTGGTCTTTTCCTCTGCTCATCCCCAACTCCACCCCAGCCCTCTAGAGATTTTCTTAACCACCAGGCACGGCAAATCTGAACAAAGCGCTTTCCAGGCACTGGTTAGCCACAGCCTTGGTTCCCTGAGCCACTGCCTTGCCCTTCAAAACCAGAGACACCCGTTGGCCTCGAGCAGTTTTAGCAGCTCTCCACCTTTTGCCCTCCGGATTTTCCTTGGACGTGCTTTCTTTGTAACAGCACCCAAGCCACACTAAGCTAGATTCTGGTGAATGCCAGCTCCAACTCTGGCTCTGATGCTGACCCGGGAAAGTCCACGTTAGGCAGAAGAAGTCGTTCAGAGGGGAAAGGACTTGGGTCAAGGCT
Source organism: Eublepharis macularius (assembly GCF_028583425.1). Classification (NCBI taxonomy): domain Eukaryota; kingdom Metazoa; phylum Chordata; class Lepidosauria; order Squamata; family Eublepharidae; genus Eublepharis; species Eublepharis macularius. Next base: position 68,030,893 of record NC_072802.1, on the reverse strand, counting down.
TTCTTCACTGCAAGGCAAACACACCAAAAGGAAGGAAGAGAGGGGCAACTTACTTTCCTGTCTAGGAAGGAAGCGATGAGGCCAAAGTTCTTTGGATGCTGCATGAACCTAGAAGAGAGAACCATAACAGGATCAAGGACAAGTTTGCCAGGCATTTCGACATTCCTAGCCCTAATTATGTTTAGGCGTGGGGCTTGGTCAAAGCTACCAGCCGGTCCTTGTGTCTGTCTCAAATCCCAGCTTTGTGGGTAGCAGAGTAAAAGAAGGAGTGTAACAGACTCCCTGTCTTCGCCTTAACTAAGCTTCCGCTATCCCGGAGGAAATATCTTTTCTCTTGGATAGCTTCCAGCAATTAGTTCAAGACCTGTCAAACAGAACTGCTCTTTGAACAATCTGCTTATAGGGTTCTTTATTGCTCTGCCCCTTCTCATCAAAAAAGTAGATAGACACCTTTCTAGAGTTTATTATTTCCTTTTATTGAAATACACCCTAGTTTTTTAATGAAGCAAGTTGTCAAAATAGATATAATTATTAATATAACTCCTACAAAAACAGAACACAGAAAGGCAACAAGAATCAGGTTTGCTAACATTTCCTAATTAAACTCTTAAGTTTAAAACAAAGTTTCTATGAAATTGCATTACAATGCAAAGATGAATTTCTCACCTAAATCCACGTGAGATTTCTTCCAACCAAAACTCTAACACACTATCTTAATTTGCATGTTTTATACATTATCTTATGTAAATATCTAAGAGCTTTTCACATGATAGCATAAACAAACTATAATTGGTTTAATGCTTCATTGAATATTCGTAATTTCTATTGTATAACCTCTTAATTGGCCCAAAAGTGACATTATTACCAACTTGCAAAACAAAACTATAAATCTGTGAGAAATGACAGAAAGAGATAAGATGGTAGATCACTATTGGTCTATTCTCTGATAGAGGGACATTAATATGGATAGAGTCCACTATTTTTAATGTGGGACTGCACAGAAGACGGACAATGAACTACAGCATGGCTCAGTTCAGGCTCCTCCCATCTAACATGGCCGACCTGGCCATGCAATGGTAACATCAAGACCTGACTAATGTACTATACACAGGTCTCCCATCTAAGTTAACCAGGAGACTCCAATTGGTGCAAAATGCTGCAGCTAGGCTGTCATCAGGAGCGAGCAGGAGCATGAACATCACCCCCATCCTGCAGTCACTCCACTGGCTACCTATCAGTGACCGTGCTCATTTCAAGGTATTGGTTATCACTTACAAAGTTCTTCACGGTCTGGGTCCAGCATACCTACGGGACCGCCTCCCTCCCTATGTTCCTCCACAGCAGCTTTGCTCATCTGAACTGGGTCTCCTGCAGGTGCCACCCTGCACATGGGCGAAATCAACAGCAGCCCGTACATGGACTTTCTCCATGGTGGCCCCTACCCTGTGGAACGGCCTGCCTGAGAAGGTCAGGAGAGCCCCCACTCTCCTAGCTGTCTGCAAACGATGCAAAACCAAATTATTCAAAAAAGCTTTTTGCTCAGATAGGAAGACTGTATTATAGGGAGGGGGTCTCAGATGCTTCGCAAATGAGTTAGGAACCATAGACTCCATCACTATGTTGCCTTATGTCCTATCTGTTGCTTTAAGTATGTGCTCCTATGAGCTACGTGTGCTTCAAGTATGATACTACTGGATAGTTCTATGTTGTCTAATGCCAGTCCTAGAATTGCTTATGCTCTGTTTCAGCATTTCTTCGACTGTGTATTGTGGAAAAGTCCTTCATACTGATTGTACTAATCTCACACTATGTAATCCATCTTGAGTCTCGATGAGAAAGAAGGACCATAAATGAAATAAATAAATAAATAAATAAATAATCTTTATGCAAAAGAAACTGCTTGTTCTACTCTGATTCACACTACAATTCACTATTATGCTCCATTAATCTACAGCTGAAGTACTGTACTAATCTAGTCAATTCAAAGGATGAATATATATGGTGATGGTGGCGGGGAGAACCACCGATAAAGTCCTGTGGCACAAAAGCATTCAGAGGTCAGATTATGAGCCAAACATACAGGCTGGATCCACTGGCAATTTCCACAGATGGAATGGATTTCCCTCTGCAGAGTGGGGCTTCTTTGTCTCCCCTGAAATGTTGCTCCTAAATCCAAGCTCGGAAGTCGTAGCACATGTGTGATTGCAAAGCGGGGTGGATCTAACTTGGTATGAAGCTGACTGGAGACCCTGGACCAGTCCCTCCCTTGCAACTCAAACTATCTCATCTCAGGGTTGCTGCGAGGATTAAAATAGAGAAAGAGGGAACCACATATACAACCTTGAACTGGGGGCAGAATGGGTGGGATAAAAATGAGAAAGACACACCGCACTGATATTGAACATGCATGACTTCCACAGCCCCGAATGGCTTAAACTGTGCAATTGTTATCACCATTGCACCATTATACTTATGACAGACTTTACAACTGGACTAGCCATTTGTCAGTGACTGAAGACTGAAGCATTCCTGGACTATAATGAAGAGTTTGACAATGTGCCGGGAGGCCCCTGAGCCAAACTCACTTTTCCCGGAAGGTCTCCTTTTCCTGCTCACTCCACATGTTCATCACTTGCCGGTCCTTGTAGACCTTCATGGGGTCGTCCATGAGGCCATTCATGTTGATGAACTTGATGCGCTGCTGGTCGGCGTCGTACAACATGGGCGGGATGACAGCGAGCTGGCGCATCTGTTTCTCCAGATTCTTGAGGAGAAAGCAAAAGAGGTTTTGCTAGAGCACTTGCTCAAGAAATAGAGGCTCCAAACATCATGACAGGAAGAAGCCGCCGTGGAGCTGTGGAGAACCCAACCCCGCTGCTAAGAAACTTAACTGATGCACTAAACTAAATGTAGAAAGAAGCCATTGCTGCTGGCAGGGAGGCTCCAATTCAACTTGCCATTTAAAAAGCAAAAGTTTCGCCATTAACTGAAACGCACCACCAGGATTTCCACTCGAGTGTCTTGTCTGACTCCCACTTTTTCAACAGAGGCCACCGCCCAGAGCCCCTGGGGATGGGCGGTATATAAACTGAATAAATAATAAATAATTTTGAACTGAGCAAGGACAGACAGGGCAAAACCATTGGCTTTGCCCTCAATGTCAGCCACAGCACTGGCAAAGGCCTCCTTAAGCATTCCCTCCACAGGGTAAATAGCAGCAGTGGCCTTGGCCTCTTATGCATCTCGGACCATGACCTGTCGGACTGAGCCTTGGCTTCCAGCCCAGGAACAAGCACCTGAAGTGCAGGGTCGGGGAAGGTCATCGCCAGAGCCTCTGCTGCAAGAGAACAGAGAGAGCATATAAAGTGCCCTTTGCCTTTGTCCTGCAGGACAGAAAGCGGAAAATGAGCGTACTACGGAAAAGTGACCGAGGGATTGTGATGAGAGTCAGACAGGACAGACGGAAACGGCAGCTGCCAGTCCCTACTCAGTTCTTAAACTATGGGGCTAAGCCTCCCTAAAGGATTCTCAAGCACGTTATTCATTCATTTAATTCATTCACACCTTGTCTTGCTTCCCAATTGGGACCCAAAACAACATCTATCATGCTCCTCGCCTCCATTTTATCCTCACAACAACCCTGTGGGGTTGGTTAGACTGAGTGTGCGCAACTGGCCCAAGCTCACCCAATGAGCTTCCATGGCAGAGTGGGGATTTGAACCCGGGTCTCACCAGAGCCTAGGCCAACCCTCTAACCAATACTCGACTACATAGGATTTCTTGTGGGATCTGACATCACCCCAGGAAATAAGACTGCCAGTGACTATGAGCCAGAAGGGCTAAATGGAACCCTCATATTCAGAAGTAGTATACCTTTGGATGTCAGGCGCCGGGGCCAAAAACCCGGGGAGTATTGTTGCCACTGGGCCGAGCTTATGAGCTTCTTAGAGTTGACTAGCTGGATGCTGGAGAAAACTAGATACTGAACTAGATGGACTTCTAGGCTTTGGGTCCATTCCAGACAGGGGAAGGAGCACAACCACAACACTGCGGCTCTCGCACTTTTTTGAGCTCTGATAAAACCAAGTCGGGTTCACCGGGGGGGGGGGGGGGGCTGAAGGTCTGAGAAGGGAGGCACGGCTAGCCACGAATTCAGGAGCCTCTCAAGTTTAAACAATATTGCCGACTCTCCTCCGTCAAGGCAGGAAGCCCCCACCTGCCTACCCCCAGAGGAGCCAACCAAGGTTTGCTAACAAAACCTAGAAGAAACTGGCAACCAACCACAAACAAAGGGGGTTCCCTGGACTAGCAAGACACTATATATACACAACCAGGGAAAGTAACAGTTACAGAGTATTTAAGAATTCTGTAAATTTTATAAACAAGGAAGGTGCAAAGCGCAAAATCAATTAATATAAATATAAACACAGTGTAGTCAATCCATAAACAGTAATGTCATATCCAACAAGTAAAGTCAAAAGTCCATCCAATGAAAATCCAACTGGTGGAGAATCATATATTCCATTATTCTTTCTTTCATATGCAATTTTTTCTGTCATTAACAAGATTCTTGGACAAGGACCATCCCATAATCTAGAAGGATTAGAGCTGGACGTTTCTTCAAACATGCAGCCTGGTCCAAGAACGGAATATTGACTTTTGTATGATTCTCCACCAGTTGGATTTTCATCGGATGGACTTCTGACTTTACTTCTTGGATATGACATTACTATTTATGGATTGACTGCACTGTGTTTATATTTATATTAACTGATTTTGCACTTTGCTCCTTGCTTGTTTATAAAATTTACAAAACTGTTAAATACCCTGTAACTGTTACTTTCCCTGGTTGTGTATATATAGAACAAAACCTAGAAGGGCAAATGAGGCGACGAGACAGAGACGCTTCCCCAACCTCCCGCTTAGGGTCCCATCAAATTCATCAAGGCATCACATTCCTCGACACAAGGCAGTGTGTTGGCTAAACGCAGCCAGTCTGAAGCTAATGGAGTTTGGCAGCAGTAGCAACAGCAAGTTCCAGCGCCAGGGTCTGTTATGGCTGCCCCGGCTTCCCCCAGAGGGAAGAAAGCAAAGAGAGGGTGAGAATGCACAAGGAAGGGGAAAGCAGCAACCCAGCCTCACCTCTTGTTCCGAGAGCCCATCAATAATTTCTGACACCTCGTGTTCACTGCGCGCCGCAGACATGGAGAGGCTGCTGCCCCTCTGTCCTACCCTGCTGGGAAACGGCAGAGAGAGCGCTGAAAAATTTATGCTCCGTTTTGTACTCGGCACCCCGGCTTCCAACAACGGCACCGGCTTGTGTGCAATGAGAACAAGCGTCCTGCGAAAAGGAGAGAGCTCAGCCCGGCAGGGACGGGATTGGTGACGAGGAGGGGACCAGCCTTCTGGAGGAAGAGGCTGGAAACCACAAGGATGCCATATAAAATAAAGCCTCCCCTCAAGACGGGCTCCCGTGACACGGCCCTCCTGAATGGGATGTGACGTTTGTTGTGCGGTGATGAGTGCAATGGTGTGTCAGGTTCCAGCTTTTGCCCCTTATGCCAGTGGGAGAAGAACGCCTGCAAAACGTTAAGCCTGCAAAGCGCTGACCAACCTGTATTGTGCTGGGCTGCTGTACAAAAGTGCTAGACCAGGGCGATTCAACGAGTACCTCCCAAGACAGGCAAGGTGTGTAAGACAGGCCAGCCCGAGTCGTGACACCAAAGCCAAGATCAGAGTACAAAGAGGCATGGAGGGAGGGTAGAAATATCCCATCTACCCCTCCCCCACACCCAACAAGAATCAATGAGGGCAGAAATGTGCCTCCTGATCACTTCTTCCTCCTTCTCTGGCCTCTGCACATGCTCAGAGGAAATGATGCTGCACAAAGAAAAAGAAGTGGTGCCAATTCTCTCCTTGTGTGAGGTTGATTAGAAGCAGCAGCTGAGATACTTAATAACATTCGATTTATATACCACCCTTCAGGACAACTTAACGCCCACACAGAGCGGTTTACAAAGTGTGTTGTTGTTATCCCCACAGCAAAAAACCCTGTGAGGTGAGCAGGACTGAGAGAGCTCTGAAAGAGCTGTGACTGATCCAAGGTCACCCAGCTGGCCTTAAGTGGAGGAGAGGGGAATTAAACCTGGTTCTCCAGATTAGAGTCCTGCCGCTCTTAACCGCCACACCAAACTGGTTCTCTCCTCAGCCCACCCCAAGGAATGAACAAGCAGGGGGCTGGACAAAGTGATGCTGGAGCCTGAAGGCTGTCTGCAGGTAGCCTGTTGACCGCCCTTGATCCAGGCATCTTTTTGGTTCTTCCTAACACTACAGTTCTAAGGACAATTAGGAACAGGTTGGTAAGGGGACACTGTGTTCAGTATAGACTCAGAGGTGACAGGAGCCTAAACAGTGACACGCCAGTCTATTTTGCTTGACATGCTAGGCTGGTTCTCCCCACAATAACAACAACATTCGATTTATATACCACCCCTTCAGGACAATTTAACACCCACTCACAACGGTTTACAAAGTATGTTATTATTATCCCCAAAACAATCACCCTGTGAGGTGGGTGGGGCTGAGAGAGCTTCAAGAGAGCTGTGACTGACCCAAGGTCTCCCAGCTGGTTTCAAGCAGAGGAGTGGGGAATCAAACCTGACTCTCCAGATGAGAGTCCTGCCGCTGTTAACCACGACACCAAACTGGCTCTGAGATGGGTCCTTGCAATGACATTGGGGCATTCCTTGTTCCCTATGTAACCTGGCCAATACAACTCACATTCTCCCTGCCCCATTTTGTTTGCTGGCACAGCAACATCTTCAGAGAGACAAATCACTGGGTGTGGGGGTGTGGGTGGCATTCAGTTGCCTACCCTTCCTTTAATATTTCCACCATAACTGCCTATCCCTCTAGTAGTATGGGAGAGGACACGAGAGGAGAGGAACCAATGAGGCTTCTTTGGAGCCCCAAGTTTCTTCCACAAGGAACGGGAGAAATAAAAGGATCCTTGTTTGCAACTGAAGCCCCCCTTTTCCCTGCCTGCGTCCCCCCCCTCCCCACTGCAATCCTAGCACCATCGCCCAGCCACCAGCAGCTCCCTTCCAAACATGCCTCCACTAACCTTTGCATGCGTTCCTGCAGTTCCCGCTGCTTCCGGATCTCCGGGAACTGCTTCTCATAGTATTCACGCACTTTGTTCTCTTTGGCTCGACGCCGTGGGTTGTTCTCGATACGCTCCACTTTCTTTTCCCAGGCTTCCATCAGCTGGTCGTAGCGCTGGCAAAATTTCTGCTCCTAGAGGGGGGTAGGATATTTGTGTATGTGTGAGAGAGAGAACAAGAGAGAGAAACAGTCCATTATTAGATTTAAGAGCAGCCAAGGAGGCTGAGAAACAATAAGCCAGGGCAAGCCCACCAAAACAAAATTTGCCTGCAAAATGATGTGGGCTATGAGTCTATTTAAACATGTTTGTCACGTGTAGGGAGGGAGACGCAATGTTAGCCGGGAAGCGTAGTTTAAAAAGACAGAGCTAGTGGAGATCGCTCCACAGAGGATTTGTTAATTTCATCTTTGCCTCCCCAAAAACTGTCAATTTCACCTCTCCAGTCTAAAACTGTGTGGGATCCCAAACAGAGGGCAGCGAGGAACGGAAAGGGGCTGGAGCTGCCTTCCACAGCCAGGCTTGGACCTGGAGAGGTTAGAATGGGCTGAAATTTCCCTTGTGACATTTCACAACCCCTTCACACCGCTCCAGTGTATAGCAAAGCTTTTGCCTCGCCACCAGCTCTGTCTTTTTAAACTACCCTTCCCGGCTAATATTGCTCTCCTGACACGTGCTCTTCACATATCAGATGCCTCACGTAGACAGACTCTACATGAGGTGCAAAATCACATCATCATCTCACACACACACACACACACACACACACACACACACACACACACACACACACACACACACACCTTATGATCAAATTCTGGTTTAGCACAGGACACACAACACGCTTCTCGAACAGTGCAGCTTACAGCTAGAAGCTTTTACATGGGGATCTCTGGCTGTGCAAGCCAAGAACGGAGCCTAGATTTTGAAGAAATGTCTAAAGGGGGCTGGATGGAGGAGACCGAACGGCCAGCCTCTTAGACGAAGGGTCCCTCATGCACAATCGGCAAGCTGAGCGAGGAAGCCCAAATCCCACCTTTTGAGCAGGGGGGAGGAAGAGAGAGAGGGGGGGGGGAGAGGATACAGGTGAAGCCAACTTGCTACTCCAAAATGATGCGTCATTCCGTTAAGGAAGGAGGCAAGAAACCCTAACACAGGGCTTGAAAGCTTAGCAGGGATTCTTCACTGAGAAAGTCCGTGACAGCTGAGCCCCTGCTTTCCCTGCAGATAATCCCACCATGGGGACCATGCTGCAGGGGGCGAGGGGCTCCTCTTCCCCTACCACCCCATGTAATTTTTGAGATTTTTGAAAAGTAAAACAATTCAGGCTCTGAAATGGCACTATGTCCCTGTTGTGGAATCTGGCACATCGTATCATCTAGTTTAGCTGTCAAGCAGTAACTGTTGGGAAAGACCGTTTCCTAATTGAGACCCAGGAGATGAGAAGACGCTACCAGAAGTCCTCTGCCATCTGCAGGGTGTCTTGGGTGGGGGTTAGGCTGTTTATTTAGATCAAGAAAAAGAAGTGGTGCCAATTCTCTCCTTGTGTGAGGTTGATTAGAAGCAGCAGCTGAGATACTTAATAATAACATTCGATTTATATACCACCCTTCAGGACAACTTAACGCCCACACAGAGCAGTTTACAAAGTGTGTTGTTGTTATCCCCACAGCAAAAAGCCCTGTGAGGTGAGCAGGACTGAGAGAGCCCTGAAAGAGCTGTGACTGACCCAAGGTCACCCAGCTGGCCTTAAGTGGAGGAGAGGGGAATTAAACCTGGTTCTCCAGATTAGAGTCCTGCCGCTCTTAACCGCCACACCAAACTGGTTCTCTCCTCAGCCCACCCCAAGGAATGAACAAGCAGGGGATGTCGAAGGCTGTTGTGGAATCTGGCACATAGTATCATCTAGTTTAGCTGTCAAGCAGTAACTGTTGGGAAAGACCGTTTCCTAATTGAGACCCAGGAGATGAGAAGACGCTACCAGAAGTCCTCTGCCATCTGCAGGGTGTCTTGGGTGGGGGTTAGGCTGTTTATTTAGATCAAAGGTGAGGGCGATAAGACTTGGCTTGCACCCAGACTGTGAGCCCAGGGAAATTTCCAAGAATCCTTTAGAAGAAGCAGGAGTTTCTCGGCAGACAATGTGGAAAAACGGCCCCGAAGCTAGGGAATCTGAGAAAATACACTGCAGGGGGGGGGGGGGGGAATGCAGCGAAGTGCATGTAAATGCCCATCTTTTCAGAATAATTCCTTCAAAAACAATGCACAATAAAATTTCTCAGCCAGAAAAGAAAGAGAGAGAGAAGAAGCAGGGAGTTTACACGTACACACACGCCAAAAAAAGGTTATGGAGGTATGACGTGTCCCCCAAGAAGTGTTCCTGTGGGGGCCGAGTCGATTGTCCTGCGCCCAAGAGGAAAAGCATACATTAAAAAAATGCTGGCACGGTGCACTGGCTGGTCTCCATGCCCTGAGGAAATGAAGAAACAGAGAACACAGTCCCTGAAAGCATTCCTCCCTAGAATCGCCCTAGTCCGCAATGTACTGCAAAAGCAGCCAAGCTTGAGAAGCCAAAGAACTGCATGGAGAATCCATCTGGGGATCAGGCCGTGGCCCTTTTCTTTCACATCTGGACCCTGGTGTCTGTCAATCAAGTGACTATAACATCGGTGCTTTACTGCTGCTGACTTCACCACACAGGCCTGCCCTTGAAGGCTGCTTTAAAGATTGTTTTCAAGTTTTTACAATTTATTTAGAGGAAATAGATGGTGCCTTTCCAGATACCGGCGCGAGGTGGCTCACAAGGAAAAGCAAGACCATAAATTCATTACTAACAAGAACATAAATTATCGATAGAAGGGAAAAAATACAGGAACGATAATGGCTCTTGTCTCTTTCCCCTACAGGGGCTAAGAACAACTGTGGAGTGGACAGTTTCAATCCAGGGGGGCCTCCTTAAGCCCCCTTACTAAGAATCACAGCCTCACAATTTCGACAGTGTAGAATAATGCTTAAGCATCCTCTGCAAGCTCCAAGATTGGCACGGTAACTATTGAGATAGATCAAGATGGGTAGCCATGTTGGTCTGTCTGTAGTAGTAGAAAAGAGCAAGAGTCCAGCAGCACCTAAAAGACTAACTTATGTGGCAGGGTATAAGCTTTCATGAGCCACAGCTCACTTCTTCAGATACGCTCTTGTGTGGCTCACGAAAGCTCATACCCGGCCACAAATTTTGTTAGTCTTATAGGTGCTACTGGACTCTTGCTGTTTTCTAATGGTAACTATTGCATAGCATCTGGAGTACTGCACTAGGAGCTGGGAGACCTGGCTTCACTCTGCCGTGGAAGCTGGCCAGGAACCCTTGAGCCAGTCACACCCTCTCAGCCTAACCTACCTCAAAAGATTGTTGTTGTGAAAATAAGGAATAGAGAACCATTTATTATAACAACAACATTTAATTCATATACCATCCTTCAGGATGACTTAACACTCAGAGCGGTTTACAAAGTATGCTACTATTATCCCCACACAGGGGTCATTTCGTAGAAAAAGAGCTGGAGGAACTCATTAGCATAACTCATTAGCATATGTCACACCCCTTGCTGCCACCAGAAGTGTGTCATTAGCATAACTGATTTGCATATGCCACACCCCCTGACATCACCTATCCTGGCTGCTTTGGACCCAATCCTGGCCATTCAGGGCCAAAATTTGTCCAAGAATGGTCAGGATCAGGCTGCTGCTGAGCGGGAGAGTGATCCACCACCCATCAGAGGCCCAATCCAGGCCGTTTTGGTCCCAATCCAGGCTGAAACGGGCCCAAAATGGCCAAGAGTCAGGTGGGCGGGGCCACCTGACGTGACCTCTTTGGGGAACTGCCAGAACTGTGTTCCGGCGCGTTTCCAAAAAAATGAGTCCTGTCCCCACAAAAAAACACCCTGTGAGGTGGGTGGGGCTGAGAGAGCTCTGAGAGAGCTGTGACTGACCCAAGGTCACCCAGCTGGCTTCAAGCGGAGGAGTGGGGAATCAAACCCGGTTCTCCAGATTAGAGTCCCGCGCTCTTAACCACTACACCAAACTGGATCCTGTCTGAGTTCTTCAGGGGGCAAGGTAAAAAAAGATCTGGATGCAGCCAGGAACAAAATGCCACTTGGCCCCAGCTGTGCCCGATTCTTCACCAGGGAAGAAGCAAAAAAGGGACTAAAGTTTGAATGCTCAATTAATCCATCTGAGGATTCACCTGCTTCAGCTTCTGTCTGCTCAGCACCTCCGAACGCTGAGCATCCATCTGGCAGAAGAACGCTCCAGCCAACCGGCATCTCTTCTGCTCCGTTAATTAGCTAAGCCCTGAACTTTATATCCCTTCAATGGAATCATTTCCAAATCACTTGCTGTAAGCTTCAGAAGAACCAGAGGGGGGAACAATACCCAAATATTCCTTTCGCCGAAGAACACAACGCACCAGCAGGATTCTGTACGTACCATTAAGCAGTGCAAGGAAATGAGCATGATGGCCTTGGGCGGCCGTACCCAAATCCAGGCCTAGAGACACTGAAAGCAACACTTTCAGTGGAAACTTTGGGATGCAGCGGGAGCCAGAGCTGAAAGTGGGACAGACAGAAAGCCCTCCTCCCCTGGCCATGCAGGGACGACACAAGGCCAGCCTCCTCCTATGCGGCCAATCTAGAAGCTACATGCTGCCTGCTAATCAGAGAGGACAAGGTTGTACCCCCACTCTGTGCCAGACAAGAGTCATAAAGCTTGAGTACACCATCCCAGGTTGCTCATCTGGCTGGGCATGCGGCAAAGTGGAGCCCCCAAGGATTTACAAGACCGGTGTGTGCAACCTGAGAGCCAGTTTGGCAGAGTGGTTAAGAGAGGCAGGACTCTAATCTGGAGAGCCAGGTTTGATTCCCCACTCCTCCGCTTGAAGCCAGCTGGGCGACCTTGGGTCAATCGCAGCTCTCTCAGAGCTCTCTCGGCCCCACTTACCTCACAGGGGGATTGTTATGAGGATAATAACAACATACTTTGTAAACCGCTCTGAATGGGTGTTAAGTTGTCCTGAAGGGCAGTATATAAATCTAATGTTGTTGTTGTTGTTATTACTTCCCACAGGATGTTTTTGTGTACATAAACTCAAACACATACAGCCTGTGCAAAAGGCATAGGGTGCCAAAAACCTTCCTGCCTGTATTGTTGGTCTTCTAGCCCCCCCCCCAACTCCTTTCAACCATGCCCAATTTTGCACCACCCTCTCCCATCTTTTACCATGCACTATCCTTAAAGGAAGACCATTTAATTCAAGCATAACGTACCAGAGACCTGCAACAGATAACATCAGCACAGAGGCATGGCGGGAGAAGAGTTGCAGAAGGAAAACGGTTGGGGTTGGGGATGTGAAGTGTCCCCTTCTGCCCACCTGTCACTTCTCTCCAGCATGTCATCTCTTTCCAATGTCATTTTGAGAAGCAGCATCCACAACATATACACAGAAGCTAAAAGCGAAATACGAACTTCAAAAGTATCACTTACCCACTGCTTACGAGCATGATTTCTCCTCTTAAAGTACAAAATCAGCTTCTTCCGCATTGCCTGGTTTCTAAAACGGGAAGGAAAAAGACATGATTCAGTTGAAGACTGCATATTGTTCACGCCGAATGAGTGCGCGCGCGCGCGCACACACACACACACACACACATGTGGATACACACTCCTCAGCCTCCTCTGCAGCAAAGTCGGTTTCAAAGATGACTTTGAATGACAGCACTTTCAGAACAGTGAAGGTGACGTCTGCTGAACCTTAACACCACTTGGCATCCACCCACGACGTCATACTTCACACTGAATTTTCTGCATGCAACAATCATCCTTCAGCACACACACACACACAGTCACACAGAAAATCCCTTGTGAGATGTGGCAACATACAGAGGAGGTTTCTGTACATGCAAGGATAGTTTGTTCCTATGAAGAAGAAACAGACCCTTTGAAATTAACTGGGGTCAAAGAGTCTTCTCGCTGGAGACGGAAATTTCAAACTGGACTGCTATCTTTCTAGGAACGATTGTGTGCTTTAAAATATGGTTGCACGTGGAGTACTCGAGTTTGTAAAATATATTTACAAATTATAAAGCAAACTCGTGTGAAGGGCGAAAGAAATTCTCTGTATGACTTCCGAAAGAGCTTGTATATGCACACATACCCTGCCCAGAGTCTGAATTGATCACAGAAGGTGGGCCTATCAAAGGCCCCCTGAAAGCTAAACGGAACCTTCCCGGGTTCAAAGGCGGGATACCTCTGACTAGCAGCTGTCAGGGGGCGGAAAGTGAGGCAGTGTGCAGCCTTCATGTCCAACACAGAAGCAGAGCTGGGAACAGAATACTAGACTAGATAGGCACAATCTGAAGTATTCAATGGGCCCAATTTTGGCTCCCATGCTGGAGTAAAATCATATGCATCTGACGAAGAGAACTGTGATTCTCGAAAGCTTATGCTACAGTAAAGTTGGTTAGTCTTAAAGGTGCTACTGGACTCTTTTCTATTTTGCTACTACAGACTAACACAGCTAACTCCTCTGGATCCATGCTGGAGTACAATCTCTTTATTTTAACTACTGCACAGAGCAACAGTTTAGCGGGCACAGGCCTTGCTTGAAAAATAAAGGTTCAGAGCCAAACTACAGAGCGAGTTTGGTATAGTGGTTAAGAGCGCGGGGCTCTAATCTGGAGAGCCAGGTTTGATTCCCCACTCCTCCGCTTGAAGCCAGCTGGGTGACCCTGGGCTAGCCACGGCTTTCTGGAGCTCTCTCAGCCCCACCCACCTCACAGGGTGTTTGTTGTTGTGGGGATAATAGTAACATACTTTGTAAACCACTCTGAGTGGGCATTAAGTTGTCCTGAAGGGCGATATATAAATCGAATGTTATTATTATTATTATTTATTATTACATGTTATGGCTGCCATAGATCCAACCCGTGGCCAACACCATTTTCGAATTTAGGAGTTTCAAAACTGCTTTGAGGATCTGATGCTGAGAGCCAGTTTGGTGTAGTGGTTAAGAGCGACAGGACTATAATCTGAAGAGCCGGGTTTGATTCCCCACTCCTCTGCTTGAAGCCAGCTGGGTGACCTTGAGCTAGTCACAGCTCTCTCAGAGCGCTCTCAGCCCCACTTACCTCACAGGGGGATTGTCATGAGGATAATAATAACACACTTTGCGTGTTATTACTCTGAGTGGGTGTTAAGTTGTCCTGAAAGGTGGTATATAAATCGAATGTTGTTGCTGTTGTTGGACACCCCCCCCCATGCAACAGCACCATGTGAACTTGTTTCCCCTCCCCGTACCTTTTCAAGTGTTGAAATGAAAGGGGGGGGGGCTCAACATCCTGAGTTGGAAAATGGCAGCTTCAAACACGCTACGATGAAAACAGCCCCAAACAGAATCCCTTAAAAGACGGGACTCTTCACAGTTCTCTCTGAGCTTCAGCTGGATTTCCTAGCCCTCCTCAGTTCCCCGCTCCATTTGGGACCTTATTTCATTTCATAGAGGCATGCAATATTCTCCTATTGCCCCCTTTTCTTAATTAGTTACCTGCGCTGTCATGCGAACACAGAGTCCCCAAGCAATGCCCAGCTTCAAGAGCTGTTTTTCCCTCTGTTTTGGCCGCAAAGGCTTTGATGTAAAAATAGAACTCAATTTCCAAGGTAGAACTTGGCAGGTAGCAGCCTCCTTTTCCTCCTCTTAAATGGAAAACAGGAACTAGCTGCCCAAATTAGAAACACAAGTCCCCTATGGAGGCTTTCCCAGTAAGGTAAAAGCGGATCAGGAGCAGTCCACGGACGTCCCGATTACGGGAAGCGACAATGGAAACAAGCTGAGGCTAAATTTGCAAGGGAGGGTAACCAAGCCCCTCCGAACAGTCCAGAAAGTTTTGGATCCAGCATGATTCAAAACAAAAACAAGCACCCATGACCCCTCCGCTGCTGCTCTGAGGAGTATCTGCCTCCGCGCATGAACTAAACCATCAAACAGCATCGCTTGCTTAGTTTCGAGCACAACCTCTCAGCACTCTCATAAAGACGACTAAAATAATTTAAGTGAAGTACTTAGAGAAGTGCGAAATACATTTAACGTTATTATTAAAGAAGCGCATGTGGGAAGTCAGCTTCGTCCGACACGCCAAGCTCACAATGGCTGCAAAATCCCAGAAATTTAACCGCCTGGCCTGGCCTCTTCACGTCCCTGTTCTGTCGCTGGAAGAAAGAAAGAAGAAGCCAGCAAAATTCTTCCCGGTCCAGATTACGGCTGGAGTCACATGATGCAAAACCCTCGCCAAAGCTAAACAGGTCCGGGTCAGCTTGCTGCCAGGGCAGTAGACTTCCTAGGAATCCTACATACGCCACCTCAGGTTTCATTACGGAAGAAAGACCTAAATCAATTAAATTAAAGCATACAACAAACGTATCTAAAAAAACCTCCAAGTTCTGGAACTCAGCTACTGCAAGCCAGCAATTCTGAAGTGAGAGGAACTTTGCCTGTTTCAGCATCGAGGATAGTTTATTATAATACCTGTGGGTATTATCTTCTAAGAGGTGCTAGGAAAATACACAGCAGCAACAGAAATGACATAAAAGCATTACCTCCCACAACATAAACCCCAGGAGGTTAAGGGCACTACGTCAGTTGCTCTTTTAACATGCTGCTGCGAGGGAGTTCTAGCAGCTCTTAAAAGGGGAGCTGGGGGTGGAGAAAGAGAAATATGAGGAGGGGGTGTAACAGAGAACCTCCCGGGAGCCTTGCCTTCCCCCTTCTGGATGAGACAGCTAAGCGAAGCAATGTTCATCTCTTGCAAAGGCACACAAAAAGAGGCCTCGGGAGCCAGAGACCAGGAAGCTGACGAACAGCCCTCCAATCTCATCAAGATGATGGGCGGGGAGAGGGGAGGAGGTGGGCAAGATGCTCTCCAGCAGACGAAGAGGGAGCTGTCTTGGGTTTCCAATTTTGCTCAGCCTCGAGAAGATTAGTTTGGGCAGGTGGGGAAAAGCCAGGCAAGCTTTCCGCAGTTGGAATCGACAGCACGTTTTGCAACCCTCAGAGCTATTCAGCTTCTTTTCTTCGTCTAAACTTGTAGGTTCTGAAATGCCACCTTGAACATTCTCCGCACACGTAAGCGCGCTTCACAGCCGGTCTTCTGTACATGCCGCTGCTGTTACTTAGAAACCATTTGCGAGGAGGTTAAATCGGGCCACGTACTGGAGGAAGCACATGTTGTGTTCCCGGGGGCATCACAAGCGGGGCTGCAGCATTTCTACAGCACAGCCAGCAGAAGGTAAAGGCTGCGACGCACACACACACACACCAGCGGGAGAGGCACACGGTGCTTGCAAACAGCACTTTGGAAAGGTCAAGACTGCAACACGCCACCCGCTCCCCCAGCAGCAAATATCTTTCTGTTTATATCTAGAAAAAGGGAAGGATAATCAGAGACGGCAGAAGCACCGGCGAACCCTAGAGGGAGGCCCAGATCTACGGACAGAAACTCACCTTTGCAAACAAATCAGCGAGACTGCACTGTAGTCCCTAATGAGGTGAAACTTGTGAATACATCTGCAACAACACCCAGACTTTTGCGGCTGCCACCAAGAATGCAAACTTTGCAAGCATTTGTTTTCGTGACATGACTCTTGCATGTTTGGGGCAGATTTCGATTGCTCCTGCAAGATGCTGCCACCAGCATCACCAGTTAAAACTGTTCTGAATTGTCCGGAAGCCACTTCACACAGTTTCCAAAGCAGAGCAGCAGCTGCATTGTTTGAGTATTTATTTCTTCTTTCCACCTATCCTTTCTACAAAAGAACTTGGCGTGGCTTCCGTGTGGTTCCCAGGTGGTCTCGTTTTCAGAGTCAGGCTCCTTCGGCTGACGTTGCAGAACTCGATGACGTGCCTTTGAACTGCTCTTTGGGGCCTCTTGTTGTGTCAATCATGCTGCATCTGGAGCACACAACGTGTGCTTAAAGCCATAATGAATGCTAACTATTAAGAGATGGGCACGAACTGAAATACAAACCAAAGTTCGTCATGAACTGGGCCGTTTTTTGGTTCGCAAACTGGCGGTTCGTTGCAGGGCATTTCTGACGAGCCGTGACAAACCACTATGATTTTTAGGCAGGTTTGTTTGGTTCGTTTTTGGTTCATCACTGCAGACAGCCTGGCGCCGATCAATCAGTTTCCTAGGCAACCTGGGGGGAGGGCTTTCTGCAGACCTTTTGCTGCCCCAGAAGTGACATATTCATGAACCAAATGAACCAGTTCGCAAACTGGGCAATTTCATGCTGGTTTGTGGTTCATGAAACGCAATGAACCACAAACCACAACGAGCCACCATTTTCCCGGTTCATGCCCACCTCTAGCAACTACGCAACCCTGAAGCAGAGTTATACTCCTCCCAGTCCAAAAACAGTCAGTGGATGCTAGAAGGGTGCAACTCTTCTTTGGGTGGCACCGGAAGTCACAAGAACATAAGTAGATCCTACTGGACTACACTGGTGGTCCCTCTAGTCCTGCATTCTTGCCTGGAGGGTCAAATAAGCAGGCCATCATGGTTGAGGCCCTCCTCTGCTGTTGCCTCTTAGCACTGGCATTCTGCGGTTTGCTGCCTCTGCATATGGAGGCTCCCCTCAGTCTAGCTGCTAGTAGCCACCGATGGACCTCTCCTCCGTGAATCCTGTCGAACCCCCATTTAAAGCTACCTGTGCTTATGGCCATCACTACCTCCACTACCAGTGAATGCCATGGTTTTAATTACTTGTTGAGTCAAGAAGCATTTCCTTTTGTCTTCCTTGAACCTACTGCCCATCAACATCATTGGATGCCCCCATGTTCTAGTATTATAGGAGAGGGACACAATGCTGCCCTTATCCACTTTCTCCACCCCTTGCATAATTTTATAAACCTCTATCACGATTCCCCTTAGCCAGCTTTTTGTCTAGACTGAAAAGCCTAAGACTCTCTCCAGCCTCTCCCTCTCTCATAGGAAAGGTGTTCCTGCCAGTTGCCAGTTTGGTGTAGTGGTTAAGAGCGGCAGGACCCTAATCTGTAGAGCCAGGATTGATTCCCCACTGCTCCGCTTGAAGCCAGCTAGGTGACCCTGGGACAGTCACAGCTCTTTCAGAGCTCTCTCAGCCCCACCCACCTCACAGGGTGATTGCCGTGAGGATAATAACAACATACTTTGTAAACCACTCTGAGTGGGTGTTAAGTCATCCTGAAGGGTGGTATATCAATCGAAAGTTATCATCATCATCATCATCATCATCATCATCATCATCATCCCAGTCACCCTCGTCTATACCTTTTCCAGCACTTCCAATCTCTTTCAGATCTGCCACCACTCCCCGCGTAGCTGAATGGTGTCAAAAAGTCCAGATCAGGATTCTGCCTGATCCAAGATGGAGCAGAATACAGGCTGCATGAAATGCAGAATATTACGTCATGCCTGGTGTGGGGCTGCTGACCCACCATTTTGTCACACTGCCCATCGCCCCTGTTCTTTGGCTGCCGCTGGCTAGATTAGGAAAACAAACAAGGCGATGATGCTACTTGCTGTCAAGAGAGAGAGAGAGTTCAACCACACAGGGATGCCGTTTTCAGCAGGAGCCCTGCGATAGGTGCATCCTGATCATGCAGCTGTTGCAAAGACACTGTTGCCCCCCACAGTTCCTTTCCCCTCCAAAAACCCGCATCAAGGCAACTGTCTCACCTAAAGGGCTTCTTTTAGCCTGTTACAAACAAGCAACAAGGGCCACCTAGCGACCAAAATTTCTCTCTGATTTTATTTAATTAAATGTATATTCTGCTCCCCCTGCAAGCGGTCTCAGAGCGGAGCACAACATATAAGTATATAATAATAAAATCGGCAGCGTGAAATATAAAATCAGCAAATAATAATACAATACTAAAAACAGCAGTGCATGTATTGCGCCGCCTGTTCAGTCCAAACACACCCATGGGACAGGGTGGCTGGTTACAGACGATGAAAGCGGGACCTGGCTGGGGCCATGGTCAACAACTGCAACAACTGCAACTCTGCACATGCTGCCTAGGCCACAGCTGGTGTATAAATGGCAGCGGGTGCCTAACCGGGAGATCAGGCGTGATCCTTGTACTTATCACAAGCCAAGCCAAAGGTTTCGTACTAATGGTCAGTTACAGGGGTTGACACTGCACTTCGGTGCACTTCAACTCCTTCAGCACTCACCTAACCAGGTACCTCCAGCTTTAATCCCCCCCCCCCCATGATAGTCACTTGTTATGTTATATGCTCATTCTGGTGTTTGTGTGAGTGCCTGAATATGCATTCCTTCTAGTTTGCACCCGGGGGCCAGTGCCCTGAAATAAGGAACCTTTCTGAACGAGTTTGTGACTGTGGACAAGGAAAGTTAGAGACCTTGGATCATATAATAGTTTTTTGCCCTAAGTGGAGTAAGGAAAGAGAGAGATTTATTATTCCTATTATGTTAAAAGAAAAGCTTCCCTTCCTTCCTTGGGCAATCTCAGTGTTATTGTCTGATAACTTTCCTGACAATCAAACCTCTGCTATAGTGGCTTCCTTTTTAGCCACAGTGATAAAGAAACAAAATCTTCATGAGCTTAGATAAGTGTAAAGTGATAATGACGAGTTATGTCTGTGTGAATTGGGTATGTTCAAGTGTACAGTTCATATTTTGTTGGTGTTTGTATGGCTTATGGCTTCGGCCGGAAAAGCAATAAACATATTATTATAAATAAGGAACCTAACTGCACGAACCGGTGACCACATGCACAGCTGATGGAACAACTGAGCTTGTTTACATGCAGCCCACACATGCGCAATGAATGTGTGAAAAGTACGTTCCTGGTAGAACGGTACAGCCATCTAAATAAAACATACTAAGGCATAAACGAAAGTGAGCTGCTGAAAAGCCCTGGAAAACAGGTTATCTCAAGAAATTCATGGTTAAGATACAAGAAGTCTATCTTTAAAAATCCGGGCATGTTTCCAAGTTCTTTGAGGAAGGAGTTTCTTGAAACTCTGGTGCTGGAGTTAACCTGGCCCTTGTTCACCTGAATCTATTTGGCATTCCTCCACAGGGTTAGCGGCTTGCATACACTGCACAAATCCTACACTGGCAATGCACCAATTAAAGCCCAAATGTGGTGTCGGGAAAGGGGAGGGGAGATAAAGACTGCTGCGATAGGAGAGGCCCCATGTTCCCGAGAAGTCAGAGCCGATACAAGAGACAAAAGAAAGTCTGTTAGGTGGTCAAAAACTTTTATCGCAGGTATTATATTGCACAGGAAGTCTTTTGATTCATCAATGAGCCAAGATCAACAACAGAGAAGGGAGTGAGTTGGCAAGGAAAGGGGGAAGAGGGGAGCCAAGGACGCCCAGTGCATCAGGCAGCGCAAACAGACCAGGGAAGTCTGAAAAAGTGCAGAAGGGGAGTGAGCCAGGAGGTGATTCTGAGAAAGGATTGGATCCAGAGAGACAAACTAAATGCTAGGGGGGGGGGGGAAACCTACAGAAGGGTGATTTCACTCAACAATTATTGAACATACAGAAGCTCAAACGAGCTGAATTTTTCAGTGAATTGCAGCCAGCTGATGTTCATCTACGTCTCTAGCAAATCAGCCACCGTGGGCTTTGAGTCTCCGGGTGGCCACAGCAGTGGTGACTAGGCGGGCACAGCAACATTTTCTCTGCTTCTGCTTATCAGGTCTTATTCTGGATCCGTGCTTTCCCCTTCGCACAGTTCGAAAACTGCTGTGCCTGAACACTCAAGCACGAAGCATTTGCCACCTAATTCAAAACACGTGATAGAACGTGAACATCTTCCCCCATGTGTCTGAGGACGCTGCTTGCAATTTGCGTCAAGAAACGATTGCGCTGCTCTATTCTAGACACACAGCAGCTTTTGAAATTTGGGGTCCCATTACTCACACACAGTCAGGCCTATCTTTGCAACCTTGATGGCTATGAACTTGACCTTAAAAACAAAACAAAACATGAAATAAAACTTTCAGGATGCTCGTTTCTTCTCTCGATACCAATTCAGTGGCTCTGGCACTCCATCCCCCTGACAAGCACACAGCCACGGCAGTGGAGTTTGGTCTTGGCATGTGCCAAAGCAATCACGCAGGTGCATAACACATGGGTGCTCATTCTGGTTTGGATGTTTCCAGGTATCTCATCCAGCAAACGGTGGAGTGGAGCAGGGGATTTGTGCATCTATCTATCTATCTATCTATCTATCTATCTATCTATCTATCTATCTATCTATCTATCTATCTATCGATCGATCGATCGATCGATCGATCGATCGATCGATCGATCGATCGATCGATCTATCAACCGACCGACCGACCGACCGACCGACCGACCGACCGACCGACCGACCTGTTGCACCAATATAGATAAAAGCACATGACAGTAATCAATACTGAGCAATACTAGGCCAAGCGCTTGTATTCTAGATGAGCTTTCAAACTTTGCATGAACCATCTGTGTGTTTTTTTCTAAGTGTTAGGTAATTCTAACAGGTGTGCTTTAATCTTTTGTCAGTTAATTAAAATAGTGGACTCTATCGAGATTAATGTTCCTCTATCAGAGATTCAACCAATAGTGATCTTTCAACTTAATTTTTTCTGACACTTCTCAGAGATTTATAGTTTTGTTTTGCAAGTTTGAGCGTAACGTCATTTTTTACTAATTGGAAGGTTGTACGATAGAAATTATGAATATTCAATGAAACATCAGACCAATTAACGTTTGTTTGTGCTATCATGTGAATAGACATTAAATATTTGCATATGATGATGTATAAAAATGCAAATTCAGATAGAATGGCAGAGCTCTGATGGAAGAAATCTCTTGAGAGAATTTAGGTGAGAACTTATTTTTACCTATGCATTTCATAGAAACTTTGATTATGGTAAACTTGGAATTTATTAGGAAATGTTAGCAAACTTATTTTTTATTGCCTTTCTATGTTCTGTTTTTATAGGATTTATATTAATAACCATTTATATTTTGATTACTTGCTTCATTAAAAAACTAGGGTGTATTTTCAATAAAGTGAAATAAACTCTAGACAGGTGTCTGTGTGTTTGATAAAGAGTTGCAAAGCAATGTTGAACCCTATATAAATAAATGTACTGATAAACTGGCGGTTCAAAGAACTTATCTGTTTGACAGGTCTGAGAACTAATTGCTGAAAGCTTTCCAAGAGAAAAGATACTTCTTTTGGGTAGTAGAAGCTTAGTCTCAGACACGGGCAGAAGCTCGTTACAGATCGATCGATCGATCGATCTCTTATTGAATTTATATTCTGCTCTCCCTGCAAGCGGGCTCAGAGCAGATCACAACAATATAAAAGTATACAAATAATAAATATAAAATCAGCAGATGACAATACAATACTAAAAAGACCTGTGCATGTATTGCACCACCCGTTCAGCCCAAACAAGCCCATGGGACAGGGTGGCCAGTTACAGAGGGATACCGAGTCGGGGGACACATGCCCCACCCCCATAGCAGGAGGCTGGTTTGGACGGCTTGCCTGCCTCAGTCCCCATATGCCTGGCGGAACATCTCTGTCTTGCAGGCTCGGCGGAAAGATAACCAATCTAAATGAGCCCGGGTTGTCACAGACAGAGAGTTCCACCAGGTTGGCGCCAGGACTGAGAAAGCCAGGGCCCTGGTTGTGGCAAGGCAAGCCTCCTCAGGGCTGGGGACCACCAGTAGATGTTTGTCTGCTGAATGAAACGGCCTCTAGAGAACATACGGTGGGAGGCAGTCCTGCAGGTGTGCTGGTCCCAGGCCACTAAGGGCCTTAAAGGTTAGAGACAGAGCCTTGATCCTGATCTGTAATTCCACTGGGAGCCAGGCAGCTGGCACAAAACCCGTGGTTTAGGTGACCGGAATGAAGTTTCGACAGATGGGCGGCCGATGCAGCTTGCCACAGGTTTCTTTAGTACCCCACACTAACATTTCAACTCCTAAGCAAATTTCAGGCAGGTAGCTGTTCTGTAGTAACAGAGCAAAATTTGAGCCCAGCAACAGCGGCTTATACCCTGGAAAATTTTGTTGGGCTTTAAGGTGCTACTGGACTCCAATTTTGTTCAACTCCTAAAGCAAATCCTTGTTTGGCTGGAACGGAATTTGACATTCTAAGAACCTTAATTGACTTCCTTTTCATTTGTTTTAAAAAATCAAGCTTCTAGTCCATATTGACAGCAGAGAAAACTTTGCAGAAATAAATTGAAAACCTCAGAAGCTAAAGATGGTTTGAGGCAAGGGAAAAGGAGGCAGCAGCTTCTAGCGGTCGGGGAAGCGAAGGTGATCTCGGACAGGGCTTCTCCACTCATCCACAGCCTCTGTTCCCAACCTCACTGCCAGGGCACCAGGGTGAGCTTCAGCAATGGGGTGCTGCAAACATTACAGCAGCAGTCAATTTCAACCTCCTTGTGTGGTCTGGGCCGACAGCCTCTGGGCAATGATACAACCTCCAGGGAAGTCCAGTTTTTGCTGTGGCTGTCCTTAGGAGGTGACAGCGTTGCACCTCCTCCTCCTCCTCCTCCTGCCCTTGGATGGCTGAGTGCAGAATATACCTTTCCTGCTCACATGTGCTTCAGAACACCAGGACAGCTGCCTGCCTCTATCTAGAACTGTGCAAAAGCTGCTCACCAGGGCCAACTTCGAGGAAACGAAAGTCCTGCCAAATGGGACCGGACTCAGCTCAGCATCCTGCCTCTGCCAGCACAGAATCGGTAAGGCCCTTTCAAGTGGGTCTTGGAGTGGACGAAGTGTTCTGTTGCTACTTTCCCTTGTTGCCAGGGCAGCGATTCCCAAACTTCTGCTAGCCGAGGCACGCTTTTGTTTCCTAGCTAAAACGGCTGGCGTGCTACACGTTTATCCCCAGAATAGGTTCTCTTTTAGACCAAGAATAAGAGATGTGGAAGAGACGCACAGAAGAATCCACCCTCTATGTGGGTCAGCGCTTGGAAGAACACCTGCCGCACGCATAGATGGAAGGAACAGCCTTCTCCCAGGGCAGACCGTTCTGCATTGAACCAGCCATTCACACACTGTAGATTCACAGTCCCCGATTAACACTGACTGGAAAGAGGGCAGGGCGGACTGCTGCAGATTTGCAGAGGGCAGCTGCCTCTGTGGGTGAGTGTTCTGGAGGGGAAGGGGGGGGGGGTCACAGCAGCCCTTAAATCTTTAAATGCATTTGTCAAGGCACGCTAGCATTTCTCTTGCACTGCATACAGTTTGAGAATTCCTAGGCTAAAAAGTGCTAAAGGAAGAGATTTTCTAAAAAGGAAAAAAAAAATTTGCAAAACCAGACTGCACAAAGAATGTAAGAGAAGCCCTACAAGGGCAGACCAGAAGTCTCTCTTATCCAGTTTCTCACAGAGGCCAAAGACATGCCTGGGGCGGGGGGGGGGGGGGATACGCCTAGGGCAACAGCCCTCCCCCACTATACATGTAAGAGAGGTGTCAACAGCCCTCCCTATGGGCTACGCTTGCCACAGAAGGAAGTGATACAGTGGGCTGTGCCACTCTCCATCGCAAGAGAAAGATTCATTCAAATGTCTTTCCCATTTTTCTAAAAAGCTCTTTCTCCAAGAGGCAACTTAGCAGAGCAGGGGGGAAAGGTTATAGCCCCACTGCTCTGCTGGTTTTCAACTTGGGAGAGATTCTGTTTTATTTTTGCAACCCATGGCCAGAAGTGGTAGCATCCGTCTCTTACCATAGCATTTTGGAGCATGTGAAACCCTTTAATTGAAGATTAAAGAAATGAATTACCAAAACATTTGTAACCCCCTCCAAATCTTCCCCCTCCTTCAAAGGTGGCTTACAGGCACAGCTCACAGAACAGTAAAATCACAAACATACTCCATTCACAAAGTAACTTAAAAGAAGTAACCCAAATATAAGTTCTATCCCTTGAGTGCCCTTTCAAACACAGCTGCCTTAAAACTGCACCTTTACAAAATTGTCATGTGTCCTCCTCCAGAAGGGATGCTTGCTTGCTTGCTTGCTTGCTTGCCACCCCCATATAAACACATGACTAGGTGGGATCAGTTTTAGTAGCCTTTGTTGGAGCAATGGATAGGAGGATTAAATTTAGAGCACAGGCTCAGACTGGGAGAGGCAATCTTTTAAGTAGGGGGTCATGAAGGCAAACAGCAACTTGAAAGGAGCTTAGAAACAAACAGGTAACAAATGCATTTCAGACCAGGTGTGACTTGAAAGAAATGGCTCTCTACAAATAATCATCGAGCCGATGCATTGTGGACAAAGTGACATTTCTCAACAGTCTTCCAGGGCAGTCCCATAAAATCACAATGTAGTAGTCCGGCCACAAGGTTACAGAAGCATCAGCTTAGGAGTGAACCTGAAGCTTCCTTTGTGCAAATGCATTGGGTCTATCACTGAGCTACATCCTTTCCACTCCTCTCTATGATGGCAGACCTTGGGACTGCCAGACAGAGACTCTGAAGGTGCTCTACCACTGACCTTGGGAATTCCTGTATGCAGGGCTTTTTTTCTGAGAAAAGAGCTGGTGGAACTCAGTGGGTTGCCCTCAGAGAAAATGGTCACATGGCTAGTGGCCCCGCCCCCTGATCTCCAGACAGAGGGGAGTTTAGATTGCCCTCCACGCTGCTCAGCGTCGCGGAGGGCAATCTAAACTCCCCTCTGTCTGGAGATCAGGGGGCGGGGCCACCAGCCATGTGACCATTTTCAAGAGGTTCTGGAACTCCGTTCCCCCGCGTTCCCCCTGAAAAAAAGCCCTGCCTGTATGTATCACATGCTCATCTCTCTCTTCTTCCAAGGTGTGCATGTTGTGTGAATCTGCATGCCCTCTACAGATACACGCTCTCCCCCCCCCCCTCTCCTTTCCACCTTCCCAACAGCTTCTCCCACCTCCCTTTCCCCCAAGCCTCCTGGTACTGAAGCAAGAAACTTCATCATCACACCAGCTATCGCTGCTAACTCTCTGCCGTCTCTGAATGATGAACCGCTTAAGACATTTTATTGCTCTGAGGCTCAAAAGCAGAAAACGCAACACACGAGAACTAGATTGGAGGACGCCCCCTCTCCTCCCCGGTCTCAGAGGGGGCGGGGGGAGGGAGGAGAGATCTGAAGCCGGTGGGGCAAAGTCTTGCCTCTTGCTTTATCTGCACTCCTGCCCTGACATTTGAAAGAAAGGGGAAAGAGAGAAAGGAAAAGGTGGGGAAAGGGGTTCATACTTACATTTTAATGTTTTCATGGTACTGCCTTGTATCTGAGGGCTGGTTGTACAGAGGCTGAAATAAAGAAGAAAAATTAAAAGTGTTAATGGCAGAGGGACCTGCCTCTAAGAAGTTGCCTGCATCATGGTTAGGCTCCTGGTTCCACGGGAGCTCGCGGCATTTGATGCCCCAACCGCTCAAGCGCCAAACGGCTGGGTCATCCTTCTGCCACCATCACCTCCGACGTGACTCTTCTCTGTTCCTCTTCTTTCCCCTGAGGAACCGCTTGCTGAAGTCACGGCACAGCCAAGAGCTCGCTGTTCCAAAGCAAGCATGTTCAGAAACAAGCAATTTGCAACGTAATTCCCCTACAGTCTGTGTGAAGCACAGCAGCTCACAGTGAACGGGGGGGGGGGGGGGGGGGGAGAGGAGGGGGGCTGGTTATTATTCACTTCATTGCAGAGTACAAAAACAGCACACCTGGGTTGGGGACACGGAAGGCACCGCAAGACAAATAAACCTCTCGGCATCAGTCAAACCATAAACCATTTGACCGGACTGAAACTGCTGGTCTGTGTATTTTTACCTGGGGACAAACTCCAATGATTTCAGGAGGGCTTACGCGACCAATTCAAAAGCGCACAGAGGATCAATGGAACTTTCGCCTTCTTGCAAAACTACAAAGCGAAGTCCCTCTCGTTTCGGACAGTCCCAGAGGAAAAATGCCCCAGAAATCAGAGCAAAGATTCTACGAATGACGACCCCCCTTTTCTTTTCTACCTGGACCAAGATTCTCCCCAAACAATCATGTAGTATCTTTTTATACAAAGTAATCAAAACACCATGATCTGAACCATCTCTGCATCCCACATCAATTTTTTTTTTTGGCACCGCACATCTAGTCTGAAAGGCTGCTTGCTATTTTGTGACATGTTGATTGAGCCTGGTAAAAAGGTATTAAAAAGGTATTAGGGGGAGGAGGAGAAAATCTTCTACAGAGACCTACACAGTTTTTGTCTATTCTAGGGGCAGATGTAACTGCAGAACACAGCAGGGCTCGGCGGGCCCCCCACAATGCTATTCAGCCTGCCTGGAGTCATCTTTCAGGTGTCTAGCACATGCTTTAGGCAATGAATTCAGTTGCTTCAAATGAACATGGATATTTACCTAAAAGGCATCTTCTACCATTCCTCTCTGCAATCTGCCCAAATTAGGCAGCTTCCAATAAAAAGCTTCACCCACACAAAGTATACAACAAAATAAACAAAAAAGGCTCTGGAAAATCAGAAACATAAAACCAGTATTAAAAATTGATGAACTCAATAGAATTTAAAAGTTGAGGGGTAGGCCAACCCATCATTAATCCGCAAAGCCTTAAAAATATTTTAAAAGATGTTTAGTTTATCTTAGTTTTCAGGAAACATGCACACAAACAACAAAATAGTAAAGAATCCAGTAACACCTTTAAGACTAACCAACTTCATTGTAGCCTAAGCTTTTGAGAGTCACAGCTCTCTTCGTCACATGCATGTGATGAAGAGAGCTGTGACTCTCGTACATCTGACGAAGAGAGCTGTGGCTCTGAAAAGCTTAAGCTACAATAGGTTGGTATTAAAGGAGCTACCGGACTCTTTACTATGTTGCTACAATAGACTAACACAGCTAACTCCTCTGGATCTATAACACAAACAATAAAAAGTATGAAAAAAAGTATTAGAGAACTCACTGATTATGACAAACAAGGACATCAAATGAAACAAGGAAATTCAGTAGCTTTTACAAAAACACACACACAATATCACACATACACACACACCCTCCATAGTAGGCATTTGCAACACACACAACCTTCCCAGTTCTTTCTGAAAGATATTTTATTGTTTTTAAGAGAACAGTTAAGTGTTCACCTTCTGCGATTCTGAAGAAAAGTGAGAAAGGAAACAGTGAACAGTAGCCAAGCCCACCGCTCTACCTTCCCACCTGTGCCACAGAGACAACCTCTGCAGGTGTGAAGGTTGCAGATTCACTCCCTGGCATTTCCCTTTGAAAACATCGCTGGTATCAACGGGGCTAAGAAGACCTCTGCCAGAGAACATGGAAAGCTACTGCCCGTGAAAGTAGACAGAGAGCGGCTACAGGGGCCCACGGTTTGACCCAGGATAAGGAAACGCTTAGTATCGGGATCAGTTCAAGCCCGCCCACACCCATTAGTAAGAGGGGAGCAAAGGCGCAAAATCCCCTTTTTTTGTTGCAACATGCAATCCGTGCATAACACCACTGGGCCAAGAGGCTTCCCCTGTAAAGAGAAGAAAGAGCATGCCCTAGAGGTCACCCTAACCATTCCAATCGGCAGCCAGATCTCCTCCAGATAGAAGTGATACTTAGCCCATGAATCATCCACTAAAATAACGGCCTCGCTTGGGCCATTTCCAGGTGACTAAGGAAGCCAGAGCCCTCGACGGTTACACCAGTCATGCACCAGGAAGCGGCAGAACACCCAGACTTTGGGTCAGCGTCATACATTTCTCCTTGCCTGCTGGGAGCGAGTGAGCGGCAAATTCGTGCTCGCTGCACCAAGAGTCAGTTGAGGTGAAAGTGTAAAAACAGGTTTGGTGGAAGACGGGCAGCCTCGGAGGCCCAATTAAGTTAGCAGCACAGTCAGGCAGTAAAGCTTTTTTTTTTTTAATGGCTGTTCCAGGATGCAGGTGGAAGGAGCCCTGGCTGAATAACCCCCCCTGGCTTTTTGGGGACGGGGGGGGGGAGAGAAACACACCCTCCCTGCCTGCAGAAAAGTAGCAAGTCAGGAAGAAAGGCCGTAACCTAGTTTTCTTCTCGCCGAAGATTGCATTTTCTCTCTGTTGGGAATTACTATTTGGGGAAGGGGGAAAGAGCTTGTGTGACAGACTACTTCGAGAATCCTGACAAAGAACAACTTGCTTCTGGGGGAAGCGGGAGCACGTCAGTTCTGGAACGAGCATCCCCATTCATCCTTTAGCTCAGGGGTTTATGTCTTTGACAGAGTAAGATGGGGGTGTCCCCCCCCCCCCTCCAGTTTACTTTCAGACCTATTTCACACAGCGCGGCATGCGACACTGGTACGTCTGTGCCTATTCTCCACTGAAATGTCACATGGAAATTAATCACAGACATTAATCACAGCCTCCTCTGTCAATTCGCTTCCCCAGATGGGGAAGTGCAACTTGCTTTTTTTTGGTTATTTGTATGCTTTGCTTTCGAAACCAGTCTCTCTCCTGTTTTACTGAAGGGTTTGGAGGAAAAGTCTGGGAAGTATTTTGTTGCGTGAGCTCATGGGACCATTTCACAAAGTCATCTTATGTTACTCTGAAACCACTTCATTGCCTATACAATCGCCAGATTGACTCACGCCTTGCTTTCTCAATCCTTCGGAATCCTTCGGTTCACACATGCAGATTCGTCACTTTGATAATGGCAGATCAAGCAACGACTCTCATGGATCAACAGGCCCCCATGGATCTAATACTGTGGACAGAACTTGGATACTGCCTTTCAATGCAATCTATTCACATGTTCAACTCCGAGCTGTCAGAAATAGAGAAAACCAAGGGATGTTCATGTGAAACGGTCCTTGGCAGACTCTCGGCCAAAGGTGTGAACTGCTGCAAATAAAACGTCCTGGGTTGCGCAAGAATGCAGTGATGCAAACAAGCAAAGGAATGCAAGATGGAGCACCTACTTTATATTCAAAAAAATAATTGGTCAAAATCTCTGGCATCTCAAACAGCAGGTTTTGGGAAAGTCCCCTTACTGAAGACCTCAGAAAGCCCCTGTTATGCCAATATAGATTAAGATCATATGCCAATAATCAATACTGAACAATACTAGGCCTAGCTTCTATACTCTAGATGAACTTTTAAACTTTGCATGAACTTTCAGTGTATTTTTTCTATGTATAAGGTAATTCAACAGGTGTGCTTTCATCCTTTGACAATTAATTAAAATAGTGGACTCTACTGAGATTGATGTTCCTCTATCAGAGATTCAACCAATGGTGATCGTCCAACTTAACTTTTCTTGACACTTGTCAGAGATTTATAGTATTTTCCTGCAGTACAGATTATGACATAATTTTTTAACTAATTGGAAGGCTGTACTATGAAATTATGAATATTCAGTGAAGTGTCAAACCAATCAATATTTGTTTGTGCTATCATGTGAATAGACCCTAAATATTTACATATGATTAGGTATATCATTGCAAACACAGAAAGAATAAGCAGGGTACTGATGGAAGAGATCTCTTGGGAGAATCTAGGTGAGAAACTATTTCTACCTATGTATTTCATGGAAACTTTGAGCAATGTAAACTTAGGATTTATTGAGAAATGTTAGTGAACTTATTTCTTATTGCCTTTCTATGTTCTGTTGTTATAGGATTCATATTAATAGCCATTTATATTTTGATTGCTTGCTTCATTAAAAAACTAGGGTGTATTTTCAATAAAGTGAAATAAACTCTAGATTAGTGTCTGTGTGTTTGATAAGGAGTTGCAAAGCAATATTGAACCCTATATAAATAAATGTACTGATAAACAGCTGGTTCAAAGAACTTATCTGTTTGACAGGTCTAAAGACTAACTGCTTTCTGCTTCCCCGGAGAGAGATCCATCTTTCTCTTGGCAAGTTGAAACTTGGTTTTAGACACGGGATCTGACTCGTTACACCCCTGCCCGTCACTAGATATGAGACCAATGGCGGCTTCCACTGCCCTTTCGCATGTGAGCATACTGACAGTGTCCAGAGCGCTATTCCCTCGACCAAAATTGGAAAGTATGATCCCTTTCACCACAACCTGGACTTATATCCGAGCTTCAGATTAAAAAGAAAAATCTCTGACCCATAATAACCCAAATTCCTCAGCTAGACAAGTTTGATTCTGCAACTTATATGTGATTTATGCACATGTATGTATACTAAATAGTAGAGTCCCATAGCACCTTTAAGACTAATCAACTTTGGCCGTTTTCACATGCCTGTAACCCTCCGGAAAATCACGCAAAACTCACGGCACGACGGCATCTTCATAGCGTAATTTCCCATCAAGTTCCCATTTAATGGTGCGATTTCTGACATCATTGTGCCATTAAACAGGATCATGATGAGAAATCGCGCTATGAAGACGCCATCATGCCGTCAGTTTTGCACAATTTTCCGGAGGATCACAGGCCTGTGAAAACGGCCTTTATTGTAGCATAAGCTTTCAAGAACCACAGCTCTCTTTGTCAGATGCTTCCCACAATGCATCTGATGAAGAGAGCTGTGGTTGTATTGTCGAAGGCTTTCACGGCCGGAGAACGATGGTTGTTGGGGGTTTTCCGGGCTGTATTGCCGTGGTCTTGGCATTGTAGTTCCTGACGTTTCGCCAGCAGCTGTGGCTGGCATCTTCAGAGGTGTAGCACCAAAAGAGGTACACCTCTTTTGGTGCTACACCTCTGAAGATGCCAGCCACAGCTGCTGGCGAAACGTCAGGAACTACAATGCCAAGACCACGGCAATACAGCCCGGAAAACCCCCAACAACCATCAGAGCTGTGGTTCTCGAAAGCTTATGCTACAATAAAGTTGGTTGGTCTTAAAAGTGCTACCGGATTCTTTACTATTTTGCAACTACAGAATAACACGGCTAACTCCTCTAGATATATGTATACTAAGTGTCTACTACTGATAGAAGTGGGGCTTGGAGCTATGTAGGGCAATGAAGCCCAACTCTTTGCAGTGCTTCAGATTTCTCCAAGCCTTCCTCTCACCTCCTTTCACTCTTCAGAACCAGAAACACAGTCAGGCATTGCAAGCGGCTGTGTTTGGCAGCACGTACAGTATTTCTGCACTTGAATAAAGGCACCTGTAGAATCCGCAAAGCCCCAACGGTTATAAATGCTAGTGATCAACTCTGGCACTTGCTTTTACAGGTACACCTGCGGGAACTAAAGACATTGTGTGACAACCTAACATAACCCCTACTGCTCACGCTACTGTAAATGAAAAATGTTCTTGCTCTGGAGCCCAGGGAGAGAACCAGCAAGCCAACAGAGTACAGCGTTGGCATTTAATTTCGAGAGGATGCAAGTCCTAGAGGGGTAAAAGAGGACAAAGTCTTTCTAGGTTAAAACAATTTAATTGCTGACCACGGGCCAGCGCCACTTAAAAAACAGACAAGCACACAACCACCCTCGCATCCTCCCAGGACAGGCTGTGCTTGCACGTCACTCGTCACTCTCACACAGTTAACAGAGACTCTGTGGGTGCTTTTCCCCCCTCCATTTTTTGTACACAGGGTTAAAAGCCAGAGGACGAAACAATTTAGAGGCCGCATTGTGAACGCCATGCAGACAGCAGAGGCGTGGCCACTCCCTGCAGATGGAAACACAAGAGCCACCCCCGAGCCACAACCAGCTAGGAAAGGCAACACAAGGGGGCCCAAAGAGCTCTGCTCCACAGTTTATTTATTCATTTAAAGTATTTATTAGCCACTTTTTTTTGCCTTGCAGGATCTCAAGGCAGCTCACAAAATAAGTGAAATCACAATCGTAAAATGAATAAAACAAGGTTTAAAAACACAGCTCAGGATGGTCACAAAAAACAAAGTTAATTAAAAGCAGTCCTAAATAATCATTTTCACACAACGCCTTCTTAGGGCACTTATACATGCACAGACACACACAAGAGCCAACATACACATTTAAGGAAAGAGGATTCAGGATATCTTTTACTTAATATACTCAGTTAAGTCTTAATATACAGTTGGCCAAAATTATTATTATTATCATTATTAGTTATAGTCCGCCTTTATCACTAAGACCCAAGGCAGATTATCTCTGACATGCTCACTGGCCAGGATAAGCACCCCCCCCCATCCCTGCCCCCCTCTCCGGCCAAGCACTGATCGAACAGCCACACGCTGAGACACTATTTGCAAGAGGGGTCCCATAAACAACTCCCACCGAGCAATCCAGCAGCCCCCCGTCCACTCACATGGCTTACTTCACACTGAGCTCTTCCAGGATTC
Source organism: Eublepharis macularius (assembly GCF_028583425.1). Classification (NCBI taxonomy): domain Eukaryota; kingdom Metazoa; phylum Chordata; class Lepidosauria; order Squamata; family Eublepharidae; genus Eublepharis; species Eublepharis macularius. The sequence continues at coordinate 67,997,405 of NC_072802.1, read as the reverse complement.
ATCTTGAGCTTTCAGGATGCGGGGGGGGGGGGGGGCGCTTTAATTTTAAAGATTCCAAAGAAGCGGCAGTGCTGCACTGCTGCACCGAACATGGCGCCTTCAAAACGAAAAGATTCTATGTGTTATCAGTTGTCCACTTGCTTCTAATGCATGAAGTATAAACTTGGACATATGAAGAGAGGAGCTGGAAGAAGCAAGCCTGAGGCAGTCCTTCGTGCATTGGATAAAGCGGATTCTGGTCCATGGAATTTATTGTGCCATGATAAATCTCCAAGACCAAATTCCAGTGGGGGAAACAGCGTCAGCCTCCTGCAGTGTTGGGATAACTGAGGACCAAACTAAACGTGACGGCAAACCTGTGGCAGCCACGAATTTGCCATGTTTCATTCGCTCCTTAACGACAAGGATGGAAACTTTCCTGAGCCAAGAGCCCACTTGGTGAGATGCACTCGCTTTTGGCTCCGGCACACAAAAGCTTCGGTGACAATACGTTTGTTAGTCTTCTTCAAGGTGCCAAGAAATTCCTTTTGGGTTATGCTCTGATTTTTAAAAAGCATCACCGAATTTCCGGCATTGATCAAAGCAACCAACAGTCAAAGAGAGAAACTTCACTGCATAATTTTTGTTTTAAAAAAGAGGCAACTCAGCAATCATGTATTGAAGGATCCCCGCCCACGACTCCCCTTTGACCCACTTTCCAGTAAATACGGGGAGGAGAGAGGCAGAGGGGGCCAAAGAACACAAGGAGGAAAACGGTGTCATTGGACAGGTGCTTCGGGGTCGTCTGCAGACCTCGCTGCAAAGCTTCCTGCCCTGGCAGCAGGCCAACCAGGCCTTTCAAAGTCAACGGAAATCTTTCTTGCAAAACTGGTATCCCTGCGCTTGTCTGGGGAGAGGCTGCTGGCTCCTGCTCAGCATTTTGGCTGCCCTCCAAAACTCCAAGGCTGAGAGATAAGAAGGGCGGGAGGGACAGAAAGAAAAGAAGGGGGAAAAAACGGAAAGGGCTTTTTTCACTCTCGCTCTCTCTCTCTATATTAAAAATGATAACCAGACTTACCAGTTCCACCTGAGGTCCCAGCCCTTCCAGTATCCTATGAGCAGCTTCCGCTTTTTTCTGAGATAGACAACAGAAAGGGGGTGGGGGGGGGGGAGAGAGAATGAAGTTATTCTTGTTGCCGCTAGAACTGCAGTCTCGACCTTCAAGGTTTGCCCCCCTCCCCCCTCCCCACCCAAACTTCCCATCGAAGAGGCAGCAAATTTAATACGCCTCACTTCCCTCCCCTCCCCAAGGCAGAAGGAGCAAGGTCAAAAAGCACCAAGCCGATTCAGTGTAATGGCACAAGCCAGGAGATGGGTATGATCAGCTGTCAAGCGGAAAAAAGCAAAAGAAAGAAAAAGAGCCGGCTTCAAAACCTTGGCTGCAAGCACCAAAGAAAATGAACCGGGGAAGAAGAAAAAAAAGCTAGGATGTACTCTGCTCGTGGTTGCTGGCGGCTCTCTCGTCCCCAGAAGAAAGTAGTTCTCTCTCTTTCTCTCTCTCTCTCTGCAGCAAATGAATTCTGTTTCACTTTCAAAGTATGTGGATGCTGTACACAATGACCTCACCAGCTGCCCAGGAAAGAAATGGGGACACTGCATCACCAGGCCCCCTTCCCCCCAATAATCACTCCTGGAAAGGGAACCCTCCTATCAGCTCCGCTACCTCTGGGTTGTCCCCCACCACTTTCTCTCCATCTTAGATGATCCTTGTTCTCAACAGGAATATGCATCAACTGGGTGCTTACACATGCTTAGGGCACATGGCTAAAGGGCTAGAAAGAGACACCGGTGCCACCACAGCCAGACTCTAAACAATAGATGACCTTTCCGCTGAACAGAAGCCTCCTCGGTGATGGGTACTAACTGCCCATTAAATCCACTTTGCTTTACGTCAAAGTGATTGCAAGCTGACAAGGGAGGAAAGCAAAAACTGGCTGGGAGATGAACAGCCAGACACAATGGCGGAACCAGAAAACAGGATCTCAGGGGAGAAAGCAGGGGAAGGGATGCCCCCCCCCACTCTCCAAGGGCACATATTCAAGACTGTTAAACAAGGAATAGCTACCCAGTCCTTCTCCTCCAAGGGGGATTCTCATCAGCATTTACAACCAGTGTGGTGTTGTGCTCAGCAGGGCTCATTTCGAGGGGGAACGCGCTGGAAGGCAGTTCCGGCAGTTCCCCAAAGAGGTCACATGTCAGGTGGCCCCACCCACCTGACTTTTGGCCATTTTGGGCCTGTTTCGGCCTGGATTGGGGCCGAAACAGCCTGGATTGGGCCTCTGGCGGGTAGTGGATCACTCTCTCGCTCAGCAGTGGCCTGATCCTGACCATTTTGGACTGCTTTTCAGCCCCTTTTTGCCATTTTGGGCTTAATTGCGGCCCTGAACAGCTGGGATTGGGTCCAAAACAGCCAGGACAGGTGATGTCAGGGGTGTGTGGCATACGCAAATCAGTTATGCTAATGACACACGTCTGGTGATGTCAAGGGGTGTGACATATGCTAATGGGTTATGCTAATGAGTTATGCTAATAAGTTCCTCCAGCTCTTTTTCTATGAAATGACCCCTGGTGCTCAGAGTATCAGCAGAGGACCAGAAGGACCCAGGCTGAATTCCTCACTCAGCTATGAAGCTTATTAAGCGACCTTGGCACATCACTTGCTCTCTTAGCCTCACCTACCTCACAGGATTGTTGTGAGGACAAAATAGGGAGAACTACATACACCAAGCTGAGTTGTTTGGACAAAGAGCAGGAAAAAAATGTGATACATGATTTGGGAGGCCAGAACCACAGGCTTCATAGTTAATAATAATCATATGACATTTATTTAGAGCTTAAATATAAACTATCCTCAGTGCAATTGAGAATAAGACCTTAATGGCTTCGGCCCGTTGGCTTACATCCTAAATCAACAATCAAAGATGCCAGAATTCTGGATTAATTAATGCAATAATTCACACTAGAGCAGATCTTTGCCAAACAAGGCAGGGCTGGAAAGCAAAGTTAACAGCAGGGCTTTCAGGGTAGAATGGGGGGGGGGGGGATGTCTTACTCAAAGTTAAGAGCAATCCTAAACAGGTCTACACGAAACCCTGCTTAAGTCTATTCAGTGGTATTTACTCCTAGGAAAGTGACCTTAGCTTTGCACGGTGCCCCAGCAAGCTGATGTTTCAAATCCCACTTCTGCCAAAAATTCAGCCTTAGCCTAGCCACAAATCTCTTGGCCTCAGCCTTTTACCTGCAATGTGGCGGCCCAATCCCCCCCCCCTTTTGACTCCACAGAGAACAAACAATAACTGCATGTTGTCAAATCGTAACCAACTCATGTTAAGAAACATTCAGAGGTGGTTGCCACTGCCTGTATCTGCGTAGCGACCCTTTTCTTCTTGGAGGTCTCCTAGCCAATTACCAACCAGAGCTGGCCCTGCTTAACTTCCCAGGTGTGATGAGCTTAGGCTAAGCAGGGATATTTAGGCTGCCGGGGAGAAATGGGGGCCATAAATATCTAAATGAATAAATAAATACAGTAACCATCAGAAGTACAAGAGTCACAGTACACATCATTAATCATAACATCACTGGGGCCATTCAGAAGGGGAGCGAGTATTGATTGATTGACTGATTTGATTTATACCCCGCCCTCCCCACAGATGGGCTCAGGGCGGCTAACAACATTCAAAAAATACATTAAAAGTCAAAAAACCATAAAATCAATAATAATTTTTAAAACGTCATTAAAACAGTCCAGGAACAGGCTATTTAAACAAATATTGGGAGTCTGTATACGGGCATAGCAGATGGCTGAGGGCAGCCCCAGAAAAAGCGGTGGTCTTAGATGGAAGAAGGAGGACACCCGCTGGCACTCAGCCAAAGGCCCGGCGGAACATCTCCGTTTTATAGGCCCTGTGGAACTGTAACAGGTCCCGCAGGGCCCGGATCTCCAGCGGGAGAGCGTTCCACCAGGCCGGGGCCAGGGCAGAAAAAGCCCTGGCCCTGGTTGAGGCCAGACGGATGTCCTCCGGGCCGGGGACCACCAGGAGTTGCTTGTCTGCAGAGCGCAACACCCTGCAGGGGACGTAATGGAAGGGAGTGGCACACTTTTTCCTGGTGTTGTGGGAAGAGCAGCAAACAAACAAGCGCATCAACAGCTAGATCCTGTGAACCTGTTCTTCTAGCAGAGGTGCTTTCCTCCAGGACTAAAAGCCTTTCACGGATACAAGATACTCAAAAGGGCATCTTCCATCACGGAAGGCTGCTTCCACTGGAGGAAAGCGCTTCTGCAAGTAGAAGAGATCCACTGTACATGAAGTGCTTCCAACTATTAGTTGTACGTCAATTATTCCCCCTCCCCACCGACATACAAATAGATACGTGCCAAAGGCTGCTTCCACACACTACACCCCAAGAGGATGACTGAGCCAATGTCGGCAGGAATTTCAGGCAGCTAGCATGTGCCAGATGCTTACAGATCTCGGGTGCTTAATTTCTAGGCGGACATGGTGTAAGGGCTTGAGTCTGGTTGGAAACACCGCTCCCTCCAAAGTCCCAACTCTTCCCTCTGATGTGTAGGGATTCTGCAGTTGTTTGCAACCATGGAAACTGCACTCGATTGCTGGGGCACTGCATGTACCAGCTCCAGGGTTGTGCGCGGGTCCCGGGACTGAACTTAGGAAACCCTGGCACAAATTAAACCATGTGGGAATCAGTTTTCTGGTGCAATAACAGAATAGCACTGCTACACTAGTAGCTGGAACAAGGCTCAAATGTGTTGTGCAGCCAAAGAAGCCACCCAGTGGCCACCCTTGAAATAGTTTCAGCAGCAACAAACTGTTTTTCCGGAGAGCCACAGGTTGATACAGCTGAACAACCAGCAAGTTAGGGAGCAAGTCACAGCTAGAAAAGGAGCCCCAGATATACAGGCGGGGCAGGGGCAATATAAGCACCGTTAAACCTGCCCCTCAGTGAAAGAGCTCCAATTTATCTTATATAAGGATTTTGCTGCAGAGTGCAAACTCCTTGAACTTGGTCAGGTTCTTCAGCACAGACCACATGAAAAGTTTCCACGGGGGCATTTTTACCCGTGCTTTCCTTCCAACGGGCTCAGTGTCCCGTACATGGCTCTCCCTTGCCCATATTCTCATCGTAACAACCCTGGGAAGGTAGGTTGGGCTGAGAAGGGAAGCAGGCTGGTCCTAGGTCCCCTGGTGACCTTCACTATCCGCAGGTTGTGCACAAACACCAGAGTGGAATGCAATACTTAAACGTCTGAACAGTGTTACAGTTAGGTAACTGGACTTCGTCTACAGAAAACTGGGTTTGAATCCACCCTACAGACCTGAAGCTCAGTGGGTGACCTTGGGCGAGTGGAACTCTCTCAGAGCAGAACCACAAGTGACAAAAGGCACAGATTGGACACTTGTCAGCTTCCCTCAAGTTTTGATGGGAAATGTCGGCATCCTGGACTTGCAGCTTCGCTCTCTGACTGCTGTCCAATGGACTTTTCAACTGTCACTTGTCCAACATTCCGCCAAGCTGCCTACATTTCCCGCCAAAACTTGAGGGAAGCTGACAAATGTCCAACCTGTGCCTTTTGTCACTTGTGGTCCTGCTCTATTAGTCTAACCTCCCTTATTCTGGGGTAGAATTAACAGGATACAAACCTGCATTTGTGGCATGAAGAGCTCCTTGAAGATCCTTCCCATATCCGAAGGACAAGCTCTCCTGGCACAGAGCTGTGTGCCCTCTTACATAAGTCAGTTTCTTTTAACCACCCTGAGCCTCTTGGGTAGTCCATTCAGCTTTAGCCAGGATCTGTTGTCTCTCTTGACTTTAAAAATGCATCTCAACACCTCCCCTCTCCCCTTTACATTTTACCATCTGCCCAGAGGGAGGGAGAGTACGAGGGAGGTGGTTTCCTGACTGATGGAAGAGCCAGCCAATCAGTGCTGTGCACAATCACCTTCATCTACAGCTGAGTATGAGTGAAGTATTGTCCTCTAGTAACCCTGTACACACAACCTGCGTGTGTGTGTATACACAGAACAATACATGTAGGAAAAGGTGAATTAAGCATGCTGGCCCCGCCATTTAACTACACCAATTTTCCTCAATGTGGACGCAGAGCCTGCGTGCAGACTGAAGTGTACAGACGTGGGTCAGGAACATCAGAAAAACAGAGTTGCCGACCACAGGAATGAAGCAAATGCAACCCACATAAACTCTGTGCCCACATCTGGCTGAGCATGCATAGGCCAGGGGCAGGGCCCGCATGCTCGGCCCTGGGTCGGGGTCGGGCCAGGGCACTTGATTTCTCTCTGCATGTTGCCATGTGCACACACATACTGTGTGCTCATGGTTGGTATACGTTATCCAACATGTAGCGGGGCTCACTGATAAAACTGCACATCAATAAGAATCTTTGGTCGTGCCTGAGGGTGGCAAAGTTCTGGAAACGGGCATGGATACATTATATAAATATGACTGGTAACCAGTCCTTAATTTTCAAGGAGGATCTCTGTTACCAAAACACCATCGCTCCACAGAACAAAATGCACATCCTCCATTTCAGAAGTTTGCAATGCCTACAATACCCCCTTTCTCTTTGGAAGAAAGGTCTGGCAACACTAAGCCACGTATTCCCCTACAGTTCATTCTACACATAACCACAATTGCCGGAATACACGCAAACTGCCTATAACGTCGATCTGGTTCCACTGGGTGGACACTTTGCTATCACAGCAAGTATCGTCAGCCCATATGCCAAGCAGTAATCATATAGACGCCTGCCAATCAAAATAGAAAGACGTTCTCTGAAAAAGGCTGGGGTTTATTTCCCTACAGGCGTGGATATTTTCCTGCAAGAAACAATGTGCCACAATGAAGATTTCCTGCTAAATTCAGCAAGACGGGAAAGGGTGTTGATCGGCCCGTACAATGCCGCTGTGGTTTCACAGGCAGCCTTCCCAGATCCTCCCAAACTGTCTCCCCGCAGTGATTATTTCAAATTATTTATCCCTGCTCACTTCCACCCCCAAAATCCCTGTTTCAATATTTGCTTCTCACTTGTGCAAGTCGATCCCGTTATTATTTCCCTCCCATTCTCTGTTTCCTTGGATCACGTATTTCCTGTAATGTGCTCATTTTTCAACATGCACCAATATATCAGCATTATACATTATAATTCAACATATATTTGTTTTATATATAATTTATCTCTATATGATGCATCTTTCAGGTATGAATTGCACATTTAAGGAACACACTGGCACCCAATCCGTAGGAATGCACAAAATTAATGTGAAAAGCAGAAAACCAAAATGGTGACAAAAATAAGCTAGAAAAGAAAAAGGTTTAATTGCTTGGTCTCTTTACATCTTCCCACTCTTCCTTGCTTGCCACAGCACGCTCTCAGGCCATCTCGCAGAGTCAGTGGTAGCAAGAAACCCCTCAATGAGCTCCCAATTTCCAGTCGGCCTATTTTGCTCCAAGTTTCACTGCCTCCATGAAGAAGCAATTTCAGGGTACATTTGGGAGTCTTAAACACAGAATTCTTCTCAAATTCTGCAGCTGATTCCAGAGTTTGGCCAGATAGGAATTTATTTATTCAGGGGCCCAACAAAACTTATCAGAGACCACCCAAAGGTTCTGCTCATCCCCACTGCAGGAACCACAGATCACATCCTGGAGATAACAGCAGCAGTGTTCTAGACAGCAATACGTGCTCATTCAGAGCAGTAAACAAAGTCAGTTGTTGTTATCCCCACAATACAGCTGGGGAACTGGGGCTGAGAAGAGTGGCTTACCCAAGGAGACCTACAGAGCTTGTGGCAATGGCGGGATTTGAACCAGCAGAATGTTGATTCACAACCCAACCACTTAACCACTACATTACAGCAGCACTCGTAATAACTGTGTTTATATACAGCTCTTCTAGATAGATTAATGCTCCACTCAGAGTGGTGAAGAAGGTCAATGTTATTCTTATTCCCACAATCAGATCCTTCTGGCATTTTCCTCGCTCTGTATCTTGTCTCATCTGACGAAGAGAGCTGTGGTTCTCGAAAGCTTATGCCTCAATAAAGTTGGTTAATCTTAAAGGTGCTACTGGATTTTTTACTATTTTGCAACTACATACTATCACGGCTAACTCCTCTGGATCTATCTTGTCTTTAACCTTCTTGCTTCTGGATTTTTCATCCATTAGCTTCTGTATGTCCCAGGACCTCTTCCCAGTTTTCTGCTTTCCTCTTAGTAAGGCTTTGATCTCAACCAAACTAACAATTTCCCCTCCCATCCAGAATCTGGACTGCAAACTGTTGAGGTCTCAGATCAATAGAACATTCCATGCCTACACACAAACTCAGCCTATCAGAATTAGAGCCCCCCTTAGCACAAAGGCAGCACAACATAAATTTAGCCAGTAAATCATGTTTTTAAGCAGCTATCTGACATGCTTAGATGTTTCCTGCTCAGAAGACTGATCCTCCAGTTATCATCATCAATTGTTTCCATAAACACATAACAACAACAACAACAACAACAACATCTGATTTATATACCGCCCTTCAGGACGACTTAACACCTACTCAGAGCGGTTTACAAAGTATGTTATTATTATCCCCACAACAACAAACACCTTGTGAGGTGACTGGGGCTGAGAGAGCTCCAAGAAGCTGTGAATGAATCAAGGTCACCCAGCTGGCTTCAAGTGGAGGAGTGGGGAAGCAAACCCGATTCTCCAGATTAGAGTCCCGTGCTCTTAACCCCTACACCAAACTGGTTCTCACAGAGAGCCAGTTAACACAGAGTTAATCCTAACAGCTTCAAAGTTCTTCCCAAGAACTTCTTCCTCCACAACTGATTATTCAGACAGCCTTGGCATAGATACGATGGAAGGAGTGGGGATTTTGCAATGACTTCCACTGAATCTCTACCTCCCATCATTCCAATCCCAACACACTACAGAGGACGAAAGGAACCAAACGGCCTTCAACTTTGCACTCAAGTTCACCCTCTTAAATTTCAAGCTTCTGGCTTGACTCCCATAGGATATCCTTTTATCTTTCCCTCATATTGCTCCTCTGGGCACCAGCCAAGGTATTGCAGCAAGTCTGTGCCATGGAAAGAGGGCATTCCCCCTCACTGAGAAGACACCTCCATGAAGAGATATGGCTAACAGCAGCCTCACTGGTAACACTCGCTGCCTCTCTACCTGTTGGGCACTCAAGTCAAACAGCACGAGCACCAAGAACACAAGGTGGCAGTAAGTAGTCCAGAAGCACCGAAGGACTGCTTAGCAGCTACTGTGTAGCATTCGTCAGTGACAAGTTGCCCAAACTGAGGGGTTGATAGCGAAGCTCAAGACAATGCATCCACCTGGACTGAATCGAGACCTAGGCTTCCTGTCTCATTACCACTGCTGATTTCTCCACACCCGCTACCCCTCTGTGTACCCCTCTCTATCCAACCACACCTGCTATTATCATTCACTGACTATTAACATTCGGCATCTGAAATCACTCCGCTCTGCAAGATATAAGGACAGATGGACTTACATTCTAGCTGTATCTGAAGAGGTGAGCTGTGACTCACAAAAGATCATACCCTACTACCAATTTGGTTAGTGTTATAGGTGCTACTGGACTCCTGCTCTTTTCTACTGCTACAAACAGACTAACACGGCTACTCATCTTGAGGGGCAACAGGAAGTCTTGAGAGGCTTACAGCAGGCAGTGGCACAGGACTGGCTCGCTGGTGTCACACAGTCACAGCGCTAGGAAGATTCCCCTGCCTGAACAGCTTTCAATTTCCTCCTCCTGGGTGGGATGAGGAGCAGATCTGATGTACAAGGCTGTTGGTTTGAGTTCTGCAACAATATGTGGAGTACTGGTAGCGGGCTGATTAAGAAAGGTGCCAAAGCTTGAACCAGCTTACATGAAAGCTACCCAAGATGATCGCGCAAGTATTAAAAAAAAAATCTTGAAAAACCAGCTTGAGGCTGATGAACTGCCCCCCCCCCTCCAGTAGTTAATGCGTTTTAAATGAGGTCATTGAGAAAACTGCAAATGATCTAATGTGTTGGAATCTATGCAACTTCGCAGTCTGCGCTTGTAACTCTTTCGCGGTCTCAAGAGGGTTAGGGATTTGCTTTTTTTTTTTTAAGTCCTTTCAAATTATTTAATTGTTTAAGAAGAGACATGATCGCCATATCCCCAAGGGAAGCTTTTGGGAATACAATGTCCTTGGAAATTAGGAGCGTTTACAGTACTTTTCATTTTCTCTATCCATCCAACCACTGTAGTGGGCAGAGGGTTGGACCGGATGCCATGGGTCCTGAATTCAAATCCCTCCCTAGGCATTTAAGTTTGCCTTGGGCAAACTCACAATCTCTTGCCTTAAATTCTCACAATGGAGCTGTTGCCAAGAGAACTCTGGGATACCATCTGCGAGGTTTCCCTGAGCATCACAGAAGAACGGCAGGACACAAAACCCAGCAATAGAAGTGCAGGGGTGGAAATGATACGGGAAAAGATAAATCTGCCTTAACACCTTTCCCTAGAAGGCATTCATTACACAGACTACCTCCAGCCAATCCAGACACCGCTAGGAACAAGCGATTTTCACTCGCTAGCAAGCATGGGAGAAACATTTCCCATCTCTCAGAAGCAGCAGCCAAAGATTTAGGAGTTTCCCAGGACCTGATTGACTCAACCGATACCAAGTCAGCCCATCTCTGGCTAAGGACTGGCTAGCGAAAGTTCTTCTGGGTCACTAAACAAGGCTGGTCCAAACAGAGAGGCAAAATGAGCCACACCCTCTGGCATTTGGAGGGCCTCAAAGGGAGATCGAGCACATACTACCTACAATTTCTGGTGTGGCATCCAGAGGCAACACAGCTACTTTTCAGCTTGGTGGCACACACTGAATTCTACGGGGAGCGATCAAGAATCTTGTGCTCTCCGTCAGCTGTGCAGAAGCAGTTTCTCCCCTGAACTTTTTTTTAAAAATCTGTTATGTGATTTGGCAGCTGGTCACCAGCATATACTGCCGGCTTTGTGGATTTTATTTGCTGATTTTTGTACTGTTTCTGGATTTTAAAAAAATGTTCTGAGGTTAGTTTTAGCTGTTTGTTGCCACTTTCTAGCTTTTTCCAAAAAATGCTTTAAACAAGACAGCTACCTTGTGTGTCATTGTATTAACAGGAAAGCAGGATACTAGTTTCCTTAAAGTAAAATTTAAAAAAACTTTAAAGGGGAAGAAACTAAAATGCAGCATATAAACTCTCTCGGTAAATAGAAACTTTGCCAGGGAGAGGTGGAGTAGAGTACAAAACTAGTACTTGAAATCACGATTCTGCCCTGGGCTTGGAAAAAACCAACACAGCTTCTCACTGTCCCCTTTTCTCAACATCACTTCTGGTCCAGGAATGGGAAAAAAAGTGTTCGTGGAAGGTGGTGGCAGGCAGACACCCTGCCGACAAAATCCAAGAACATCTTGAAGGCAACGTAAGTTTCCTCCCAGGATTACAAGCAATCTGGTCTCCCGAGTTACTCACGCACTTTAGGATTTGTCAGAAAGGTTAGCCTTTTGCAAGCCAAGAGAGAAGATGAGGAAGCAGGAGTTATTTTCAGAACGCTTGAGGGGGAGCAGGGGGGAGTGTTTTTTCTGGAATTCTTCCAGCCCCCATTCCACAGAGACATCCACTGAACCATGTTCTGAATTTTTATTTATAGCACCTCTCAGTCAGGCTCCACCAGGCGTAAGTATTTCCATTCAAGATAAGACTTGGTCTGCATGGATGGAGGCAGGCAAACCTCTTAAGACAGGCAGGAAACACATACGGACAGGCCCCTAAGGCAACACCTTCACCTTTGCTAATCAAATCACAGCTGGCTAAGGAGTAAGAACAAACTGCAAGAATCGCAGCTCAGGATATATGGGGAAGCTACTTCTTGTGTCCTGAAGCATCAGCTGCCATGAATTCGGAAGCCACTGTCATGGGCTCTCTGGTTCAAACTAGAAACTACATGGCCAAAAGCCAGCTCTCTGATTTTCACATAAACAGTCCCCCAACAGGGCCAAGAGCATGTTCAAGAGCTATTTTGGGTTAGGGAAATAGCTGGGATGGGGGAGGCTGAAGTCTTCCCCTCTGCTCTTCTGTCCTGATCTAAATCCCCGGGTGCTTAGGAAACAAGTTACTCCATTCTGGGTGCCTGATGGTTAACATGAAAGTCAGGTCAGGGGAACCCTGATACGACACATTACAAATCGTAATGTGTAATTTGGGCCTTAAATGCAGTAAATTCCCAGAAACAAAAGCATGCTCAGACTGTCCAGAAGTGCAGAAGACAAACATGGGTGTGTATGCAACACTGGAGGCCTCTAGATACGCTGGGCCAAGTTTGGTGTAAAGAAAGAGCAGCAGCCCAGCCTCATGCCCTTGGCTGGCCAACCCAGCAGGGCTGTCAGCCTTCTCCAGATTGAGCCAAAGGCCCTGGAGACCCAAAGTCTGCAAAACATTATTCACAGGCACTCATGGCTCCAGCCTGGCCCAGAAACTGGGTAAGGGTCTTTAGCTCACATGCAAATGCACTAGAGAAGGCAATGGCTGATTCCGCACACGTTGGATAATGCACTTCCAATGCACTTTCTCAATCGTTTGAGGTGGATTTTTTGTTCCGCGCACAAAAAAATCTGTTCCAAATGATCTATAAAGAGGATTGGAAGTGCATTATCCAACGTGTGCGGAATCACTCAAAAATGTATCCACAGCCTTAAAGGCAACACTGCTTCCAAACAACATGTGCCAGCTGGCTTACCCATCTCCTCTGCTCCTAACTAGGAATCCTATCCTTCTACCCTCTAGCTAAAGGAGAAAGCCGTGGGAACAGCCTAGAACGGTACAGGCAAGAGGGTGACAGCATACAAGATCAGCAAGCTTTATGAGAATATTTAAGAACAACAACAACAACAACAACGTTCGATTTCTATACCGTCCTCCAGGACAACTTAACGCCCACTCAGAGCAGTTTACAAAGTATGTTATTATTATCCCCACAACAAAACACCCTGTGAGGTGGGTGGGGCTGAGTCAGCTCCAGAGAGCTGTGACTGGACCAAGGTCACCCAGCTGGCTTCAAGTGGAGGAGTGGGGAATCAAACCCGGCTCTCCAGATTAGAGTCCTGCTGCTCTTAACCACTACACCAAATGGAGACAACAAGGGACAAGACAAGGATGCTTTGGGCACTCTTGTCTCCCCCTGCAGCTTCCCCGTCCAAAAGGCAAACTACCAGCAATAGCTGGGAGGGCAAACCTTCATGCCACAGATAGAGACAAGATTGCCCACTCTGGCGAGAAGCAGAAGGCAGGAAGGCACAGGACACACAGGACATTTGCTAGAAATGTTTGCCTAAGGCTCCCTGCAAAAAAAAAAAAAAAAAAATCAAGGCCAAAATGCGGACTATGGCTTGGGGCACAACATCAACTTTGCATATGGATGGGCCGAAGTTCAATCCCCAACACCTCCAATTAAATACTTTAGCTGGTGTTGAGAAAGACCCTTCTCTACCGTAGACCCTCAAGAGCTGCTGACAATCAACAGACAACAGTAACCAAAATTGTCTGTGACCGCTTCATATGTTCAACAGGTCTACAGCCCACACCTGCCCTTTGCACTTTACATATTTACAGAGCGGGGAGAGGGGCAGCCAGTCAGGGTAAGGAAGAGAGAAAGCCAGCGTAATCCTGGTACAGCGAGGGCAAACCAGTTGCCAAGAAAAAGCGGCTGCAACCTCTCCCACAACACAGCTGGGGTTACTGCCCACGTCTCTTTCTGTTATCTATTTGAAAAGGTGAAACCAGATGACATTTAAACCGCAGTTTCTATCAGGAACCAACATGCATGGAGCTCTTAGCTTGCAGGTTCAATCTCAAAGGGAGGGGGCAACAAATGACCAGCTCGGGTTTGCAAATGACTAACTGAAACGTGGAACCCCGTTGCTGCTATTTCCTGTGCCAAGTGCAACGGAATGGCTGGTTTCTCTTCCTCTCTAGCGTACATCAGATCAAAAAGCTTCCTTTAAGTGGACTTCTGAGAATGAAGTCTTGATCTTCTGGCAAAGGCAACCGGAATTCAAGAGAAGAGAACAAAGACTCTTTCCACCCCCTTTTTCATTTTGAAAGTATAAATATATTCTGTCTCCCTCCCTCGATCTGGATGCTGTATCTAAACAATTACACAGCTGAGGCACTTATCGCTTCTCTTTCCTAGCTGTGGAATGCTATCCTTTAGATGAATGGGTTGGCGGTACTTAATGCAGAATGGGCCAGTATCAACTGCATGTTTGCAGCCTGCCTGTTAAAAAACTTAGCCATGGCACTTAAGACTGTTGGATGCCCCACCACGGAAGGGCCAGCTTGGTCCAACCACGGCTTTTATTTTCAGCATTTAGTAAAAACCTACCTGTGGTGGGTGGCCTTTGTGCTAGAAGGAGACAGATGAAAGCTATGATCGACTGGGAATTATTGATTTATCTACTGTGGCTGTTTCGCTGCTATTGTGTCTTTCTGACATTCTGTATGTTTTTGCTTTTAGGCTTCAGAATTGCTTTATATCCAGTCTAGTCTTTTTTTTTGTTTGCCATGATGGGGGGCTGTTGGATGGATACCAGATGCAAATCTTTCAACAAGCCAAAGCAAATGAAATCCAAAGCAATGCAAAAAGGGTTCCTGACCTTTGTGGCTGTGGTTGTGTAAAGCTGGGGACAGTATGCAGACCTCATGCGCATCTGATTTGTAAGTCTGATTTGATGCCCATCCACTTTATGAGATCTGCACTGCACACAATGCCCAGCCCGCCCACTGACCTGATTTAAACATTGGATCTCATCACATCTTGGAAGCTAAGCAGGGTTCGCCCTGGCTCCTACTTGCATGGGAGACCACCAAGGAAGTCCATGGTCACTACGCAAAGTCAGGCAATGTCAAACGGCCTCTGAACGTCTCTTGCCTTGAAGACCCCATGAGGGGCTGTCAGAAGTTGCCTATGACTTGATGACACTTTCCACTTGATACATTACGCTACGGAAAATGGGAACTTATTGTAGTGTCGGCACCCAATTCACTCTTTTTCCCATTTGTTCCTCCTAACCTGGCCCATTTCAGACCTAGATCTCTGCCCAGGCAAAAGCTTTAGCTTTGTATGTTCAGTTTTTGTATAAAATTCCGTTTTTCCCCTTTGGTCTTTGAGATGGATTTAAAAGTACACTATTTAAAAAATATGCAGACTTGAGACCTACAAGGGGCCAGGGCAGGGACGAACCGCTCAGAGTTTCAATTTTTCAGCATAATGCTGTGTGTATTTATAGACAGCCAGCAATGCCCTTTCGGAGATACAAATGCTGAGACAGAAAGCAAATTAAAATTTAATCTTATTGATTTCTACAGACACAGCCCCAAGAGCCAGAAAGACATCGCTGCCTCTTCCACCGACTGAGCCACATCACAGTGAGTTTTTTTCCCCAAAACAGCAGGCAGCCGCGCACCAAAGGGACGCTGGCAGCTCCTCCGCCACCAGCCATCTGCCCCCGCCCAATTTTCCCTCCACCAGAGACATAAGGGAGAGAGACTTGATGGATCCAGAGCCCTACAACAGTACACCTTAATTGCTTGTTTCAAGAGCCTTGTCTTTTCTTGACACAGTCGAAGCACTGAAAGGGAAAAGCTGCAGTGGCTGTCCTCGCATGAACTCTCCCTCTCCGACAAGAGAGGAAAAGAGGAGGCGGGAGGGAAGGGAAGAGAAACGATGAGGTCAACTCTCAAAAAGGAAGCTGACAGCTACTCGCTCCGGGGCTCACTCAGATCTGAGAAGCGCTGCAGTCAAAAAGCAGCCAGTCTCCGTAGAAACACCATTTCCCACCCACCCCCTCCAGTACACTCCGCAGTCCGTGGCATTGACAGATTTTAATTCCAGTGAGCCAGTGGCCCCAAGTGGAGAAAGGTGCCTGTTGCAGTAAGGGAGAAGGGACTATGTTGGAACAACCTGATTGGGGGGGCCCCCGCAGGGGACGGGTACCGGATTAAAGGATGCCCCAACTTCCAGAGTGCATCAACAGACTATTTCTATCCTGCATCTCTGTGCTTAAAAAGCTTAAAGCAGAACACAGGTATGTTTCATCATCATCATCATCATCATCATCATCATCATCATCATCATCATCATCATCATCATCATCATCATCGATTTCTATACTGTCTTCAGGACAACACCCACTCAGAGCGGTTTACAAAGTGTGTTACTGTTATCACCGTGTGTGGTGGGTGGGGCTGAGAGAGCTCTGAGAGAGCTGAGACTGACCCAAGGTCACCCAGCTGGCTTCAAGCAGAGGAGTAGGGAATCAAACCCGCCTCTCCAGATTAGAGTCCCGCCGCTCTTAACCGCTACACCAAACTGGCTCTCCTGCAAAATGGGAGCTCCCATGTGCTTAAAAGACAGAACAGTCATACTCCTCGCCAACAAGGATGCTGTGTCTACTCAACAGCCACTGGCAGAAGCATCTCCTGCTGAGATAGACAGCTTAGATCTTCATGTTCAGTGGCAGTATACATTTTACTATGCTGAGAATGAGTAAAAGGGAAGGATTTCTCCAAAGTCAGAGAGATGGACATAAGATCCCCAGTGGGGTGCGGCAGATGGGCCTTGAATATTCTGTAAGATATTCCATATTTTATTTATTTACGTCATTTATAGTCCGCCTTTCTCAATGAGACTCAAGGCGTATTACACAGTATGAGGTTAATACAATCAGTATCAAGTACATTTCAATACAATACCATAAGGTAAACAGATACAAGTTTAAAAGACAGAGCGTTAGCAAGGATCCAAGACGGAGTAGAAAAAATACTGGAGCAAAACATAATCAATTCTAGGGCTAACATCAGACAGCATGGAGCGCTGGTTGTACATAGGAGTATGTATTTAAAGCAGCAGATAATATATAAGGCAAAAATAGTGATGAAGTCTATGATCCCCAACTCATTAGTGAAGCATCTGAGACCCCATCCCTACAATACAGCCCTCCCATTTGAGTAAAAAGACTTTTTGAATAGTTTGGTTTTTCCTCGTTTATGGAAAGCCAGGAGAGTGGGGGCTCTTCTGACTTCCTCAGGCAGGTCATTCCACAGGATAGGGGCCACCACAGAGAAAGCCCTTGTATGGGCTGCTGCTGACTTCACCCTGTGTGCAGCCTGGCACCTGCAGCAGACCCTGTTCAGATGAGCAAAGCTGTCGTGGAGGAACACAGGGAGGAAGGCGGTCCCGTAGGTATGGAAATCCATATAGCTGTTACACATTGGTGTGAAGGTCACCTTGCTTAGTCAACAAGTCAGGCGAGTGCCTGACCTCCTGCGAATTCCATGCATAAGTTTCCAAGGTGAATGAGATATAAATATATAAATAACATTTACACATGGGAAAATACAATACTATAGATCAGGTGGTCAGGCACTTTATGCCTTTGTGCTGGCCACCTCCACCCTGCAGTAAGTCAATGATAGAACGGTCGAATAATTTCTGCACAGGAGGAGAAACCAGCACATGTCTGCTCAACTTGGACTGCTGGATCAGACTGCAGAATTCATGTTTCCCAGACTGCTGATCTCTTGTACTCTGTAAACTTCCTACCACTCCATCACTAGCCAGACTTACCCGGTTCTCGTCGTAGATGATTTGGACCAGGCTGCGATGCTTGGACTCAATGGGCGGAGGTGAGATCGGCTTCTCTGGCTCCAGGGGCTTAGCTGCTTCCTCCTCCAGTTGTTGCTGCATTCAGAAAACCAGAAAGAGGGAAGCCTCAGCAAATGCAGAAGTCTGCGTCAAACCTTCACATGCCTTGAGCAACTGGCTGCAAGTCCCCTCCGTTCCCTTCCCCCAGTGCATTTACAGGAACAAAGCAATATACATTCATCTCCAAACAAAGGTTCCCCCCCCCCCAGGCAGCAATGCCCTAACACTCCAAGCAGTCCAGAAATCCCCAAACGTAAAACCTAAATTCTCAAGGCCGCTGAAGAGCCTCTATGCTAAACACCACGACACTTGCCTTTCATTTCCTTTGACTTTTGTTTTCCATATGGGAAGAGCAAGTTTCCAGCCCACATGGTTTTGGAATGCAGGACAGAACACTTCAGCAGCCCTGCGGGCTAGTCAGATAAACACAGATCTAAATGCTTGTTCTTCCCAAGGCTACTGAGATCCAGCAGAGATAACATGTTGTGCAGACGTGGTATCGAACCGAGCAACCACTGGCTAGGTGGAATTTTAAAGTGAGACTGGACAACTCCAGCTACTTGGACACCAGGCTATCCCACACGCTACCTCAAGGAACCAATGTTTCTGCTGCTCCAACTGTAGACACAGCTGATCACAGAGAACAAATTTCAGCCTCTGGGTTATTCTCAGCAATTCGGAGCCACTAGAACGTTGCAACAAGCAGCGATACCCGTCATGCATGCTAAAGCAGGCCTACCAACCTGGCCCAGGTACAGGGACTGCTGGCAGAGCGGACAGCTGCAGGGGTGGGGGAGCAAAGAAGAGGCCCAACAAGACTTTGGCATGCTGGGATGGTCTCCGGAGCTTTCTTCTGAGAATGGGGACCACGCACACGGCGTGTGTGAACTCAATCCCTCCATCTTAAGAGCTCTGGGTGTATTCGGGCCTACTGAACCAGACATTACAGAAGACACTTGGCTGTTGACTAAAAACAGAAACCCTCAGTGTCTCCTCTTTTCTCCCTGGCAACATGCAGGAAAACAAAAGGTGTCATGATGTAGTTGTTACACTTCAGGTTCAATCATTCCATTTAACTGGCTGACATTTGGTGGGGGGGGGGAGGGAATTTTGGGAGTGCAATGGCACATCAATCATTTTGTTTTATTTCTGGTTACTAAGAGAGAGCGACAGCGGAGCTGCTGATTTCACCAGTAGTCAGGCACATCTCACTGCATCAACTACTGGCCTTAGTTTAACCCGCCCGTCCCCCAAAGACTGGAATCAATGGGACAGCCAATCAAATAACAGAGCTAGTGGATTTTATAATTGAGAATGGGGACTTGGCCGATATTCAGGATTCCCTTTAGAGGGCTTGTTGGCTTGTTTGTTCTTAATTGCCTTCCGGTCACCCAAGAGACTTCCTTCTTTTTCAGACAATAAAATCTGCAGCCCTTTTTTACTCTCCAAAGTTGTGTGCTGGCTTGTCGTTTCCCCAAGCGACAGCAACGCAAATGTCTCCTTCCGAAAATGATAACTCCCGACCTCAGCACATCTTGCCAGTCTACAGCCTCTGCTGGGATTTGCAGAAAATGTGAAAAACACAAACCAAAAAAAAAAGTAACATAGATCAGTGTGGCCTTATTGTAAAGGCCTGCCACAGATAAATAAGTAAGTACACAAATAAATAAAAACACAGGAGAGAAGCCAAGCCTGTGACCTTTCGAAACCGGAATGAGTCTTGACAGTGACCAATTGGTTTTCCCACTCTGCAGCAAAAGCACTCTGTGCCATTATTTCTCCCTTCCTGTGACATGGAAGCCCCCAGTTGCAGTGACTCAGAGGAGACCATGGCAGAACCGACTCTCCGTTGATTGTGCTCCATTTGTTAAAAGGGACCCGTTTGCTGTGAGCAACACAACAGCAATGAATGGTTTCACGCAGGTCTGTTGTGGACATTCCAAGACTTAGCACTCTGCTACGCTCAGCAAGAGCTTGCTTGGAGGCACCGCAATGCTGGCATGACGCCAGGGCTGCTGTAACCGAATCGAGACCTGGAAGCCCAAGATCTAACAGATCAGAATCTTGTGCTAGAAGGAGAGATACAGAGTGGGGGGGAAGGCCTGCTCTGATTATCAGGCAAGGATGGACTCCCGCTATTTATGCCAGCACGGATCTACCTAGAGGCGTCATGTTCTTGGCCAATCCAGCAGAATGCCCTTCTGTGCTTCAGGAGAGTTTTCTGGAGCACATACAGCCCCAAGATGTCCCTTGGCTGGGTCCAAACCTCAAAGTCCCTGGTTTAAGGCCGGGAGTCACTCTGTTTAAAACACAGCAGAAGACGTTCGCTGCGCGTCGGACAGCGTGCCGATCACCCTGCTCATGCGGAAACAGTGCGTCACTTTTTAACTATTTTACTCACTCCAGTGACCACCAGAAGTGCTCTAGTTGATTCTCAGAGTCTCTCTACACGAGATGCCTCGGCCCGTGTTCGTCAAATGTAGGGGGATGCAACGTTAAGCGTAGTTTAAAAAGACAGAGCCAGCGGAAATTGCAGCTCAGAGGGTTTCTTACTTTCATCTTTGCCTCCCCAAAGCCTCTGTCAGTTTCACCTCTCCAGGCTAAAACTGTGTGGGATGGCAACCAGAGGGCAGCAAGGAATGGAAATGGCTGGAGCTGCCTTCTGGAGTCAGGCTTAGACCTGGAGAGGTTATAATGGGCTGAAGTTTCCTTTCTGGCATTTCATAGCCCCTTCACACAGCTCCAGTATATCGCAAAGCCCTTGCCGTGCCGCCGGCTGTCTTTTTAAGCTACCCTTCCCAGTTAACATTGCAGCTCCTGACACATGTTTCTCATTCACAGTCTTGTGTAGAGATTCTCAGTTTATAAGGACTAGCATAAAATAATCACATATTTAAAAAATAATAACCAACAGAACGCCTGGACAAACAAGTATGTTTTTAGCTGGTACTGGGAATTTAATACAAATGTCTCCGAGTAGGGTGTTGTATCATCAAAACCCAGAATTATATAATGGTCAGGGCAGGACCGGGGAGACCTCGGTTCGAATCCCCACTCCGTCTTGGAAGCTTACTAGGTTACTGTGGGCCTGTCACTCACTCTCAGACTAACCGACCTCACAGGCTTGCTGGGAGGATAAAATGGAGGCGGGGAAACGCTCTAGCAGTGCAATCCTAAGCAGAGTTACTCTTGTCTATGCCCATGGATTTCAACGGGCTTCAACTAGACTAACTCTTGTTAAGAGTTGCACTGTCGGAGATGATCCGGCAGACGAAATGGAACTGACCAGGAAGGCACAAGTCCTCCTGCACTGAGCATGCGAAACCAGAGCTGCGTCTGGGGTGGGAGGGAGATCTGTTGGCCTAAAATCTAGCTCCAGAAGTTTACAAATTGATACCCTGCAGAGGCATAAAATAAAGCCCATCCACATGAAGCACAGAGCCATGAAGAAATAAAAGCCCCAGTCTTATGTGGCTGCCCACCTTATCTTGGACCACCAAGGCACAACGAGCAGGGATCAGTAAATTCCTACAGAAGCAGAGAGTCCTTCAAAAATCCTGGTCCCAAACTGTGGCCGATTCCACACAGCTTACCTGGAGCCGGGACGTTGCGGAACATTGCGGATCATGCCGGAAAAAACGCGGAAGATTGCGTTTTCTCGCGCAAAACTCGTGCGATGTCGCGCAAAACTCGCG
Source organism: Eublepharis macularius (assembly GCF_028583425.1). Taxonomy (NCBI): domain Eukaryota; kingdom Metazoa; phylum Chordata; class Lepidosauria; order Squamata; family Eublepharidae; genus Eublepharis; species Eublepharis macularius. The sequence continues at coordinate 67,975,888 of NC_072802.1, read as the reverse complement.
CGACAAAACACTATCTTCTGCATTTTTTCCGGCTTCAGGTAAGCCGTGTGGAATCGGCCTACGTCAAAAAAAAAAAAAAACGGCAGCACTTTGAATGGGGTCACTAACCCCGAAAAGCTTTCAAACTAGGACGCCCCTCTCTTCTCATGCAGTCGAACCACAAATCTTTTGCTCCTGCCACCTTCCTCTGTGCCTGGGCCAGCAAAAGAGGAAAAGCAGCAAGGAAGGACAGAGCAAAAGGCACAAGGAATCAAATAAATATACGCTCCATAAGCGCAGACGATGCTTCAGCGCAGACGATGCTTCAGCGCAGACGATGCTTCAGCGCAGACGATGCTTCAGCGCAGACGATGCTGGGGCGCAACCACAGGAGAGTGTGGGACCAGCGCAGGGTGCCAAGAGAGGACTAATTCAGGGAGGAAAGAGATGGTGCAGAACTGGAAGGGGTGGGGGGGAAAGAGGCAAAGCCAGCGGGCAAGGAAACGAGCCCACTTGCCCAGCAGTCCAGGGAGCAGGGGCCGGCTCAACTCCCACCCCGCACCTCCCACCGCGGGCTGCGGCAGATTCCGACGCTTCTTCCAGCGTTTGCTTTTTCCTTGCCATCTTTGGAAGTCTCCAGGCTGGCCTCGCTTGAACAGCCTCTGCCTACAAATGTGTTTCATTACTTCTTGGAGGCTTCCCAAAGAAAGGGAGGCAGAAAATGCAGATGGAGATGAGGCTCCTGAACACAGCGTCTCCTCCGCGCTGCAGCGGAGAGGGCAGGATCTGTTTTGGATTTATTGAGTGCTCGGCGTCTTGGGAAACAGAGGTGGCCAAACTGTTCTCGGACACAAGGCTCCTCGGCACGTGATGTATGTTCTCTCGTGACTGACCCGTAACCTGCCCAGTGCATTAGTCAGCACGAGGAAAGTGGAGACAAGACAGCTGGACTTTGGGGGCCGACTCACACGTTACAAAGTCCACTTGGCTCACATACTTGGACTGTCAACGGAGGTACCGGGCCAGGAACTCACTTCCCAGATGGGCAGGGGCCCAAGCCTGACTGGGAATACGGCTCACAGCAAGAAGCAGTTTCAGGGCCCTGCCTCCATACCAGTTTTCTGACCTGAAACGGCCCCAGGGAGCCACTATTTAATAACACAGAATCATAGGGTTGGAAGAGGCCTCCAGGGTCATCTAGTTCAAACCCCTGCACAATGCAGGAAATTCACAAATACCTCCCCCCCCCCACACACACACACACCCAGTGACCTTTACTCTATACCTAGAAGACAGCAAAACACCTCCAGGATCCCTGGCCAAACTGACCTGGGGAAAATTGCTTCCTGACTCCAAAGTGGCGATCGGCCTTACCCTGGGCATGTAAGAAGGGGCCACAAGAACTAAGCACTGATGCAACCCTTCCTGCCCTCCCTCTCATGCTCTGCCCAGGTTCACAGAATCAGCATTGCTGTCAGACGGCCGTCTAGACTCTGCTTAAAAACCACCAAAGGAGGCGAGCCCACCACCTCCCGAGGAAGCCTGTTCCACTGAGGGACTGCTCTAACCGTCAGGAAGTTCTTCCTAATGTTCAGCCACTGTAGCCACTGGTACATTCAAGCTTCCCCAGGACAGCAAACAGCTGCTCCCCAGGGCCTTTTCAAGTTGGAAAAACAGCACCGGGGGCGGGGGGGGGGGGGGGTAAGCTTTTTCCGATGTGCCAGAATCGCAGGCCAAATCAGGCCCCAATGTGCCTGGAAACAAAGTTCCCCGCACAGAATGCCAGGGGCACATCCAATCTGAAGTCCTTTGGTTGCCATGTGGGTTTTATAATGCATGGATTCGCTTTAAAGCCACAGAGGCCCAGGTTTAAATACATGCTCAGCCGCAAAGCTCATCATGGGGCCTCGAGAGCCACCGTTGCTCAGCTGGACCTTCCTCGCAGGGTGGTTGTGAGGGTAAACTGTGATAACCCCATATACGCAGCCCTGAGCTCCTTAGAGGAGGGGTGGAAAACAAAACCTATGCAGATTTTTTAACAGCTTCTTCCCCTCATTCTGTCACGCTGCAGGGTAACCAAGCAACGCAATGCGGGCTGCAGATGAAGTGGAGGGATCGTGCAAAGTAGGAACAGGCTCGAGTCTTCAAAACTGAAGTCTGTAAGGGCAGGTTTAGCCCACAACCTAATAGTCTCTCTACACGAGACACTGGGGCGCGTGTTCATCAAGTGCCAGAAGATGCGCTTGACATCTTCTGGCAATGTTAGCCAGGAAGCATAGTTTTGAAAGACAGAGTCGGCAGAGATCGCGCCAGAGGGGACAGATTCTCTCACAGCCCTCCACCGCCTCTGGCGTGCCAGACTGTCTCCCCTTCTGGAATTTTTACCCTGCCGCTCTCACTGCTTTGAATTAATCAAACCTCAGCAGGGCAAAGGCTCCGGAAGGGAAAACACCAGAGGCAGTAGAATGCTAGGAGAGAATCTGTACCCTCTGGAACGATCTCCACCAGCTCTGTCTTTCGAAACTATGCTTCCCAGCTAACACGGCACCTCCAGACACATGAAGTACACATGTCAAAAAGTATTGTGCAGAGAGACTCTAAGAGTGTCTCCAGTTGCATTGCTCCACTTTATCCCAGCTTTTTCTTCCTCTCCTGAAATACCACAACTAGTATGTCACCCTGTGAAGCTGAACAGAAGTATATTCAGGTCAGAGAAAAGAAAGATACTTCTTTAGACACCACTGGAACTCATTGCTACAGGACATGTTAATGGCCAATGAATAGCAGTAGTGGGGGGGGGGCAAGTGGTGGCGGAAAGCTGCTTCCTTCATACCCTGCCTGTGGGTTTCTCTGAGGCATCTAATTCGGCAGTATGGGTTCCTTCAGTCCGATGCAGCTGGGCTCTTCTTACATTCTTCCTCCAAAGTTTAACCTGTGCCCTTTCCTACTGCTGCCACCCCACCCCCAATGCCATTCCAGATGTTGCAGCTACTCTGTTGTGCTTGGCAAAGCAGCTGCTCCTCAAATCTCTCCTCCTTTCACAGCCTAAGCCCTTTGGATACCTCCCTGATAGACAGCAACAGAAAGCAGGTGCCTGGGATTAATTAAACTTGCTCTACTTGGAGGGGTGAAGGGAGGGCGTACTTACCACCCGCACAGAGAACAGCTTGACTCTTGCACACAATCAGGCATCTGTTCCCTAAAAAAATTAACCCTACAGATACACACTTCGGGGGATACGGCCACACTCACAGCATTGAAAGGCGAGTTTGATTGCCAGAGGGCAGATCGGAGCTTCCGGGCCACCATTTAATACTTAGCACGGGTCATATGTTGAATTGAGCCCAGCTGAAGGGTCAGCTGCAGCCTGCATGGAAACGAGGAGGCTGCATGGAAACTTTTCCGAGGAGGACATTCATTACCTGTTTCTTTTTCAGCTTAGAAATCTGCTGTTCAACCATGGTGATTTCACGATCGACCCGGTCCATGTTTTGTATCAGCTCCTCCTTGGACAGCCGGGACGGTAAAAGATCCAGCTCAGAGTCCGGATGGGCGGGACTGACGGGAGAAACAGGTTCCAATTTTCCGGATATCCCTCGATCCTGTGAAGAGAGTCGGAGAAGGGAAGGGCAGAAAGACGGAGGTTAGAGGAGATTCTTGTCTCACAATAACTGTTTTCCTTTTCAGGAAGGGAAGCGGCTCAGTGGGAAAGCTTTGCTTGCAGGGCGGCCCAGGGCCAGGGACTGGCATCTTCCACTGAAGGATCCGGTAACCGGTAACCAGGCAAAGGCTTTCTCGGACGGAGACCCTGGAGAGCCACTGCTAGTTAAGAGAATATTTTATTTATTTCAAATAATGCAAGTGTGCACACACGCACACACATCCTCTCTTAAAAACTCAAGGCAACTTACAAATCACGCAAATTAAAGTTCTGTACGTATACGTAACAGCAGCAGTATCATATAAACCAAGCAGCGTAAAAACCTAATCAGGCACTTTGAAAAAGATTAATCACCTAACTCCCTACAAAATAAGAATACCTTGCATGCCCCACAGAAGACCCATAGCAAAGGGGCACTGTATAAATTTTGTGGCCATCTTTTCCAGAGCAAGGGAAAAGAAAGCTTGGTGATACTCTGAATACAAGATCCAACGAGGTGTAGCGGCTGGAACTCTGGACCAGGGCAATCCAGGTTCAATCCCGACTCTGCCACATAACTTACACGGCTGCTTTGGGGGAGCTGCAGTTTCTGCCTAAGCTACCCTGCAGGGTTGTTGTTTTGAGGATAAAATGGAGGTGGGGAGAATGATGCTGTAAGCCGCTTCGGGTTCCCCATTTGGGAGAAAAATGGAATATAACATCTAAACAGATGTGCAAAGAACATAAATGGAGGGAATGGCTAGAAGGAGCTGCAGCGACAACATGTGGACAGACTGCCCTTCGAAGTGAGCTCGTGTCATGAAATCCTTCAAGTTAAGAACGAGAGCCTTGAATCTACCAATACTGAGCTATATTGGTGTGAGACAGCTTCATATATTCCTCCCTCCAACCCTCACATTCTCAAGAACACAGCCTGAAAACCACGTCTCTCAAAGTGGTAGCAACTACGACCACTCCCCCCCCCACCTTAAGTTTCCAGGCACAGGGGCATTTCTCCCTTCCCTCCAGAGAGGGCAGATGGCTCAGCCGGTAACCTTAAACCACCGACGATTTGCACTGCGGTCACTCGAGCAACTGCTAAGCACAAAGAGGCCCACATCCAAATTAGCCAGCTTAATTACAGGCTGCCTCCCCAACTGAAAAGGAGACACAAGGCCACCACTGTTCGGTGGTGCCAACTGACATTTCCCATCCCCAACTCGAGATTCCCCCTCTTTGCTGGCGCTTCACTTTCTCTGGAAAACCACCAAGGTATTCAGGCTTGTTCTGAGACCAGCAGCTGGTGGGCCGCTCCATCCCCTTAGCTGCCTTCAACCGGCATGGTATCTTCTACAGTTATGGACTCCTGCTCACCTAGTCAGACCATCCAACCATTTTCCAGCTGAGATTCTGCACTTCCAGTGGGTACAGTTTTGTATTTCAGTTTAGAAACCATGCTCCTAGTTGCCAAATGCAAACTCCTTCAATGACCAACGTTTTTTGCGGCAATAACCCATCAAGGATTAACAATCCACTCTGCCGGGCACAGCAGGAGGCTGTGTGTATAAAAGTTTTGCAACGCAAGTCCACGAGGGCCGCTGGGTCACAAACGTTCTCAATAGGCCTACGTATTACCTTTGAAAGGCAAAAGAACAATCCGGTCACCGGGAAAGAATGTTTAGCCCCGAGCTATCTATACATGGGCTGCGGTACTAGCACATGCAGGATTACCTGGAATCTTCTCACGCAGCTCCTACATTTACCAGAGAAACCGAAGGACCTGGTTTGCAGGGCCAGTGTCAAAGTGGCTGAGAGGCCCCCTTCTAAGTCATGGCCCCTGGCAGATTTCCACAATGCTGACCAGAGATGCTTGGTCCACTCCCTCCCACCCGTGGAAGCTGGGAGTGGAGCTATGAACCCAGCATTAGCATACTTTGCCTTGGCAAGGAGGGGGCTTCAGCTCAATGGAAGAAAACCCTAGGTTCCCACCCCACCATCTCGAATGCCGGATCTCACAAGCAAGCATTAGGAGAGACCCTTCCCCCCACGAGACCTTGACGGGCTACGGCCAGTTAGAGCCGACAACACTGACTTAGATGGTCTGACATAGCATAAGGCAGCCACTTGTGTTCAAAAGTTCTGCACTTCTGGAGAAGAACAGCAGACACAAAGCCATCCTTTTCTGCCCCCACTGCCAAAACCAATTTCTCATCACTTGGCAAAGGGAGCATTCGGGCACTGCAGATGGTTGCCATGCCCGAAATAGGCCGTGTCCTATATGTTCAGGCTCTCAGCCAACAGTCAATTCAGATGGTTGTTTCTGATGTGCTCGCGAGCAAGTGTGGCCACACAAAACGTGCAAATGAGCCGATGCTGGCTTCCTCCATTGAAAAGCGAAGATGCATTTTACTGTGTCAGGCTGTTGGTTCACCAAGGTCAGTACGGTCTATTTTGATTGGCTGCTTCTCTCCAGGGTCGCAGGCAAAGAACAGTCTGCCTGGGATACGTAAAAAGGGAGATGTCAGGGAACTGGCCTCCAGTCTTGACCAATCTCACAATGGCCAACAGCACTATTCCCCCTGCCCACAGCTGCTGCAATCCCGAATCGTTCCATTCATACAGCCGGCATGGTGTAATGGTTAGAGCATCAGACTACGCCCTGAGAGTGGTGGTGGAGAGTGTCCTCAAGTCATAGCTGGCTTATTATGACCCCCTAGTGGGTTTTTCATGGCAAGGCGGCTTGCCATTGCCTGCCTCTGCAACCCTGGTCTTCGCCGGAGGTCTCCCCTCCAATTACTAACTAAGGCCGACCTTGCTTAGCTTCCGATATCTGACGAGATCAGGCTCACCTGGGTTATCCAGGTCATGGCGCAATCTGGGAGACCCAGGTTTAAATCCCCACTCTGCTAGTTGGGCGGCCTTGGGCCAGTCACACACACTCAGTCCAACCTACTTCACAAGCTCACTGTGAAGTTAAAATTGAAGAGAGGAGAAGAATGATACAAGACACTCTGGATCCCTCCACTGGGGTGAAAGGCAGGGCATAAACAAAGCAAATAAATTAAGCTTATGTCTCTGCATGCCCGCGTAGCCAGCAGCTGTCAAGTTTGCTTGCACAGCCAAAAATAATATTGCGAAAACGGACTCTTACGGAACACAGATGATACCCCTTCCTTTAATGACAGAGACACCACTTTTGAAAACATCGCCCAGTGCCACAGAACGGGAACGCGTCTGCCAGTTGGGAAGAAAAAAATGACTTCATTATTCGAAACGATGCTTTGGCAGTAATTACGCCCTTTCCCCATGATTGGTGTTTATTCTTGGTTAAAAGTAACCGTACCTCCGAGTTTTAGGATTACTGGTATAATTATGTGATTTGTAGCGCAATGAGAAAGGAAGCTGGATTTTCATAAAACAACCCTTAGTAGTTAACAGCTGCTGAGGGGAACCACCAACAAGAGAGCGCAAAATGCAGGAACTATGCAGAGTATGAACGATGGACGAGGGTGAATTTAGAAAGATAACTAATCCTCTCAGAATATTCCTATTTCAATTTAGTTTCTTCCTCAGGACTTGCAAAGTCTTTATTTTTAATTTCTCTCTCCTTATATTGATTTTTTTCCTCATTAAAATTAACAGATATTTGGTTATTATTTTTGCTTCAATTGCATGTATAGTGCAAATAACTTGAAAATGGCATAAAAGAAGACAATCGTCAAAAGACAGTGACAACAGGAAGCTAAAACATATATGGTGGCTTAACTCTGGAATGAACCACTTTTTCTGTACAACACCATTGTAAAATTCACAACCTGTTGTCGGGCTGGCGTGCAATAATTACAGAAGAAACCATCACTTACAGTAGAGTCCACAGCTCCAAGGTATAAACACGTGTTTTAGAACCATAAGACCCAGGGTAAAGTCCCTGCCGTTTCCAAATAAAACTGCAGGATTCTCTCCGGACATTTGCGGTCTCTTCAGGAACTGATAGTATAAGCTCTTTGACCTGGGAAGCTGCCCTAAAGGTCCACACATATTTCATGCACTCCTGTCTAGCATAGCAGAGATGATGCCATCAGAAGAGCAGCTTGAATTCTGCACGTTTCTCCAAGGTAGCCAGGGGCCAGACATGCACATCACTAATGGCAGGTCCACACTACTAAACTGAATCTGGTTTTAAGCCTGCTCCCAAGTCAAAGAACACTGTGTGTGTGTTATGTGCCGTCAAGTCGCCTCCAACCTATGGCAACCCTATGAATGAAAAACCTCCAAAACATCCTATCATTAACAGACTTGCTCAGATCCTGCGAACTGGAAGACGTGGCTTCTTTTATTGAGTCAACCATCTCGTTTTAGGTCTTCCTCTTTTCCTACTGCCTTCCACTTTTCCTAGCATTACTGACTTTTCCAGAGAATCTTGTCTTCTCATGATGTGACCAAAGTACGATAGCCTCAGTTTTGTCATTTTAGCTTCTAGGGAGAATTCAGGCTTGATTTGATCTACTACCCACTTGCTTGTCTTTTTTTCCATCCATGGTATCCACAAAACTCTCCTCCAGCACAACATTTCAAATAAATCAATTTTCTTCCTGTCAGCTTTCTTCACTCTCCAGCTTTCACATCCATATATAGCAATGGGTAATAACATAGTTTGAATTATCTTGATCTTGGTTCCCAGAGAGATATCTTTATCTTTAGGGATCTTATCTAGCTCCCTCACAGCTGCTCTTCCAAGTCTCAATCTTCTTCTGATTACTTCATTGCAGTCTCCCTGATTGGTTGATGATTGAGCCAAAACTACAAAGTGTGATTCAATGGAGGGTTTGGCAGTCCTCTAAGAAATTATTATCAAACCAGTTTCAAGGACCACTGGAGGAACGATGTGCCAGTCAAGTCAATTTCATACTTTTTTCCGTTTTTATTGGAGCTGCAGTATTTCTGCACAGGAAGACATCAGTCATATTCAATAGCCATTTTAGCAGAACAAGGTTTAGGCCCAGAAGCACCTTAAAGTCCAACTAGATTTCCAGGGTATGACCTTTCTAGTTGATCTTCAAGGTGCTACTGGACCCAAATCTTGCTCTTCTACAGCAGCCCAATATGGCTACCCGCCTGAAACGTTTCTGCAGGGATGGATCATGGGTATTTTTCAAGGCAACTGCTCACATGACACGGCACCACACATCTCCTACCTCCTACCTGCTCCGGCAGCCCTGAACCCCAAGCACGAGGCCTTCTCTGTGGGAAAGTACTTCAAGTGTGAGAAAGTTACGGCATACAACTCTCTGGGATTCAATAGCAGTGGGCACGTGGGAGGCATTTGCCATCCCCTGGAACACCCCTCCCCCCCCCCCGCTCACTGCTGCTTCCACGGAAGAGGCGGCTCCCCCGCCCCCCCGCCGGTGTAAAAGTGAGATACTGCTGTGAAGCACAATCAGCTCTTCGGAAACCACAACGGAGATTCAACAGAACACAGGAAAAGTCTAGAGATCAGATTTCAAAGCAACAGCTAAGAGAGAGTGACCACCAAATCTGAAGTGAGAGCTCCTGGATTTTGCTATATGATGTACTCTAGAAGCCCAACTACCCCTATAACTGCCCCAGCCTCCTCACAAGTTGATGCTGCCTGAGGAAAAGGCCAGTGTTGGAGGCTAGGCCATCTAGCTTTAGCTGGCTTTGCACACTTTTCACAGGTCTGACTTCCTCTGCTCACACGGCTGGCATCTTCCTAGAAGTGAGATGGGGCCCATTTTCTGCCATGTCTTGGATACTCTCATGCACAGATGATACATCACTTGCTAGCGTCAAACTACATCCAGTGATGGGGCTTTACATACTGACCACAGGAGATATATTCAAAAAGGCTTTTGTACTGTACGGAGGGGGTCTCAGATGCTTCGCTAATGAGCTTAGGACCATAGACTTCACCACTATGTTGCCTTAGATACTACCTGTTGTCTTAAATACGTGCTCCTATGAGCTACTTGTGCTTCAAGTGATCTAATGTCAGCCCCAGAATTGCTTATGTTCTGTTCCAGCATTTCTTCAACTCTGTATTGGATTCTTACTAATGCTATGTCTTTGTTAAATTGTGTTTATTTACCCTATAGCATCGTTTATGGAAATGCCCTTGAAACAGACTGTACTAATCTCACATTGTGTAATCTGCCTTGAGTCTCGGTGAGAAAGTTGGACTATAAATGACATACATACATACATACATACATACATTGCAGTTATAAAAGTAAAGCCATGTACACGTGTGCATGATGTGCTGTCAAGTCGCAGCCAATTTACAGCAATCCCAGGGGAAGGTTTCAAGGCAAGAGACGGACAGTTGCCTGCTTCTGTGTAGCAACCAGGGCATTTTTTCTGGGAAAAGAGGTGGTGGAAGTCTCAAGAGGGAAATGAGGGAGAAACACACGGAAGTGTTGCTGCTTTCAAATGCCCTGCTGCTTTTTTTCAACTGAGGGGGAGGGGGGAGGAGGGGGTCCCTCCTCCCTCTCACCTCAGCTGAAAACCCTGCCGGCATTTTAAAACAGCTTCTTTCAGCTGACGGGAGAGGAAATCCCCCATCCTGTCAGCTGAAAAAAAACTGCCGGTTTTGAAAGCAGCAACACTTTCCTTGCGAGGCAAGAAGTGTTGCTGCTTTCAAAATGCCCCGCTGCTTTTTTCAGCTGAGGGGAGGGGAAGAAGGGAGTCCCCCTCCCCCTCCCCTCAGCTGAAAAAAAGCAAGTGGGCCTTTGAAAGCATTGTTGCTGCATTCAAGGGATCCCCCTCCAATCAGCTGTAAAGCAGTGGGCTTTGAAAGCAACACTTTTCTTGCTGCTTGCAAGCAGCAAGAAAATGTTGCTCTTTGCCCAAAGCTAAAGAGCTGGACCACTTGAGCTGCGCACGGGAGGAAACAGGATCGGGGGTGGGGCCACTAGTGATTACTTTCAAGAGGTGCCGGAACTCCATTCCACAGCATTCCCACTGAAAAAAAGCCCTGGTAGCAACCCTGGACTCCCTTGGCGGGCTTCCATCAAAAGACTAAACAGGACTGACCCCTGCTTAGCTTCTGAGATCAGATAAGATCAGGCTAGCCCGGGCTATCCAGATCAGAGCAGTGTAATACAAGGGAAGGAAAAAGAGCAAAGGAAATGGGACACGGACACCCCTCACCCCAAGCGGCAGAGCACGGCATAAGAGGTCCACTTAACTCAGCATTCCCTCTGGAATACTTCTTTCTTTCTTTCTTTCTTTCTTTCTTTCTTTCTTTCTTTCTTTCTTTCTTTCTTTCTTTCTTTCTTTCTTTCTTTCTTTCTTTCTTTCTTTCTTTCTTTCTCTTTCTTTCTTCCTTCCTTCCTTCCTTCCTTCCTTCCTTCCTTCCTTCCTTCCTTCCTTCCTTTCTGTATAAAAAGCCTTCAAAGACCATACTTTAAATAATACTACATTCGCACTAGTCAAACCAACACTTTTGTTTCCTGCATTATTAGGTTTTTATCCTCCTTCCTAGCTCTTTTAAAAAGGAAAAAAGAAACGCTCGAAGCAGTTTACAACCAATTAAAAACAGCATACGGCATGCAAAAGCCATTTAAAAGTCAGCCCTCCTTTAAAACACCACAAAAAATACAGCCCAAACCATTCAGAAATAAGAAAGTCAAGCAATAATTCCCTCCGCCAAGAATAACGGCCCTGCTAAAATATTTATTAGTTTTCCAAGTGAGAGAAGGAAGATGGCTATAGAACACGGGTCCCCAACCTTTCTGAGCCTTTGGTGCCTCTGGAATTCTGACACGGGATAGAGTCCAGTAGCATCTTTAAGATTAACCAACTTTATTGTAGCATAAACATTCGAGAACCACAGCTCTCATCGTCAGCTCTAGTCTTAAAGGTGCTACTGCACTCCTCCGAGAGTTTGTTAATTTCCTCTTCGACTCCCCGATGAAATTAAAAAACCCTCTGAGGAGCAATCTCTGCAGGCTCTGTGTAGAGAGGTGAAACAGACAGCTTTCGGCTCTGTCTTTTTAAACTACGCTTCCCGGATAGCATTGCATCTCCCTACACTTGCGCATTCTCATGTATGATGTCTCATATAGAGAGAATCTAAGACATGGCATGCCACCAACAGTTTTGTCAAGAAGTTGGGTAATTCACTTAAAAAAAAATGTTCTGCCCTAATTAATCAGGGGGCACATTTTGGTAGATAGGGGGCTGTTTTCCCACTGGTTGATTATGTTCTGTTGTTGGTTTTTAATTTTAAACTCTAATTTTACATGCTTCTATGCTTTGCTTATATTGTTAGCTACCTTGGATTCCTGTTTTTCAGAGGGAAAGGCAAGAAATAAACATTTTAAATCAATGAATAACCAACACAAAGTTTTTTTTTAAAAAAAGCAATTTATCTAATTGATTAATCAACTAAAAGCCATGGCCCTATCTTTCTATATCAGGGCAACATACGTGGTTTTCTCTTCATCCTCACAACAACCCTGCAAAGAAGGTTTTGCTAAGGGCAAGTGACTGGCTCGAGGCCACTCAGAGCTAAACTACACGAGACAAATTACACAAGGATGCTCAAGTGGAGATGCAATGTTAGCCGGGAAGTGCAGTTTGAATTTCACTTCTCTCTACAGAGCCGGCTAGATCGCTCCTCAGAGGATTTGTTAATTTCACCCCTCTACAGAGCAGGCATAGAGGATTTGTTAATTTCCTCTTTGCCTCCCCAAAGGCTCTTGTCAATTATTAAACCTCTGAGAAGCGATCTTTGCTGGCTCTGTAGAGAGAGGTGAAATTCAAACGACGCTTTGCAGCTAACATTGCGTCTCCCTTCACCTGATGTGATTCGTCTCGTGTGGTTTAGCTCTCAGTGAGTTTCATTTCCACTGCGGCCACACTCTCTGCACCAAAACTGCTCTCAAGAAATAAGCAACAGAATAAACCGTAGAAATAAGACTAGGCAGATTACAAGAGGGAGGGCAGGAAGAGTTACATCAATGCTTAGTTCTCATGGTCCCTTCTAACATGCCCAGGGTAAAGCCGATCGCCACCTTGGGGTCAGGGTAAAGCCGATCGCCACCTTGGGGTCATGCCCATCTTCTGGGCATGAAGCAGGGGTCACTGTGTGTGTGTGTGTGTGTGTGTGTGTGTGTGTGTGTGTGTGTGTGTGTGTGTGTGTGTGTGAGAGAGAGAGAGAGAGAGAGAGAGAGAGAGAGAGAGAGAGAGAGAGAGAATTTCAAGCATTGTGCATGGGTTGGACTAGATGACCCTGCAGATCCCTTCCAACACCATGATTCTATGTTTCTAAGCAAGAAACAGAAACACAAACTGAGAGGCGCTATAAGGCAAGCCATCATTCTGCACGGACTGTGGAGCAGCAGCAGCAGCAGCAGCAAAAAAAATTAAAATAGTCCACCCCTACTTTCTTTCCTGTATGCTCATTTATGAAAAGAAATAAAGAGGAAATACACCCTAGTGCCCTTTTCAGTGCTATGTTATCAGGGAAAGGAAATGAGATTTCTAAAGCTCACATTTAGAGCAAAGAGAGGGGAAAGGAAGAAAGTGAATTTCCACTTGAGACACGCCTGAGCTAACAGCTTTTGAAATGGAAATACCCGTCTTTGGAAGCATTCAGATTTCAGATAGATTTTAAGGGGGGGGAGAGGGGATGAATCTCTTTTCTCCATCTTTTTAAATGTCAGCTCCCAGATTACTATTTGGGGAGGGAGGAAGAGGGGAAAGATTTGTCAAAAAGAGTTAATCAGCACCCGCAAAAGGTACAAATACTGGTAGGGGGGAGGCTTGAACAGACAGACTAGCGAATGAAGGTAGGAAATATTAAATCAATCCTACAAACAATAAAGTCTTCCCAAGGGACCTTCCACAGCAGGGTACCGTCAGGCACCCAGTTACATTATGAAATGAGCTCCAATAGCACAAATGGTCCCAAAGGAGGAGCAAAATGTCGCCCCCCCCCCCCAACCAGGCTGGAAAGGATAGGCAGTAAGAACAGAAAAACCTTTACTGTTAAGAGCAAAACAGTTATTTGTGTTGTGTCTTCATTGCTGTACTGCAAGTAAAAGGGACCAGATACTAAAAAGAAAACTAATGCCTCTCTTGTGGAAAAACAGAAAAGAGTCCAGTAGCACCTTAAAGACGCAAACTGAAGCAAACTGATCCCATTATCAGCAGCTACTGATTGCATCTACTCCCCACTCCCCTCTCCACATATATATCTGACCAGTTTCTTCTTACCCTCCATGCATCGGACGAAGAGAACTGTGGTTCTCGAAAGCTTATGCTACAGTAAAGTTGGTTAGTCTCAAAGGTGCTACTGGACTCTTTTCTATTTTGCTACTACAGACTAACATGGCTAACTCCTCTGGATCTCTTGTGGAACTCTCTGCCACCAGAAAAAGAAATGAAATCCAAAAAGGGATACATGATGCAACCTTCCTACTCTTCCTCCCCAAAATATCGCCATAGGCCAGAGGTTCTGGGATAGCCTTAAAATCTGTGGTGCAAGGACTGACTTGATGGGAGACTCCCAAAGACGACCAGGGTCACAATGCAGAGGCAGGCAATGGCAGACCACCTCTGTTAGCCTCTTGCCTGGAAAACCCCCAACAGGGGTTGCCTGCCATAAGTCAGCTATGGCTTGACAGCACTTTCCACCACCAAGAAGGTCTTTCCCCCCCACATAAATTTTATTGAAAGTTTTTAAAAAATACACACAACTTAAAAAGAAGATAAGAAAAAAAGAACTCCATCAAGGTCTGGGGACAGCCACACCCACGGATGGGTCAGCAGAGCGGTTGCGCTGGAGCAGCCACTTCCAAAGACGGCGGTTCCACTTTGGACCCCACTTCTCTTCTCCCTTCTTGGCCACAATTCTCTTGCCATTATAACACAGGTAACAGTCTCCAAAGAACACGTTTGTGCTCCAAGCAAACATCACGAGGCTTGAGAAGAATATGAAGCAAGCAGAGAGATATCACAACAGTCTGCTCACAGCTGTACCAAGAGCAGGGCTTTTTTTCAGCGGGAACACAGTGGAACGGAGTTCCGGAACCTCTTGAAAAGGGTCACATGGCCGGTGGCCCTGCCCCCTGCTCTCCAGACAGAGCGGAGTTGAGATTGCGGTGCGGAGGGCAATCTCAACTCCCCTCTGTCTGGAGATCAGGGGGCGGGGCCACCAGCCATGTGACCATTTTCTCCGAGGGCAACCCACTGAGTTCCACCACCTCTTTTCCCAGAAAAAAAAGCCCTGACCAAGAGCAACAGGTCTAGTAAATTCAAACGCTAACCAATCTCACGAAGAACTCATGGTGTAGCTTGGGACCTTCACACTCTCCCAAGCAACACACAGGTGGGAAAACAAAAATTGGTCGCTTGCACCACGGTTCTCACAATTGTGAGCTGTGCCTTTGGATGGAAAAAGCAGGAACTAATGCATGCTGGGAGTGGGGCTGGATGCACATGGACACGCTCCAATTATCCTCCGGTTATGTGTCCATCTTCTGCAATCTGGACTGCAGCTTCAGGTAGAAAGGCAGGCTGAGATATTCTGGCACAACTGAGCTCTGCCACACCCTGACGCAACTCCCTTCTTGCTCCCACCCGCTGAGCACTGAGCTCTGACCGCCAGTGGCTCTCCAGGATTTTGGGGGGAGGGAGGAGAGGGGTCATGGCTTAGCAGCAGAGCATCTGCTTGGCAGACAGAAGGTCCCAGGTTCAGTCAAGGGTTCTCGGGAAAGACACCATTGCCTTACGCTGCACCGGACCCTTGGTCCATCAAGGTCAGTCTTGTCTACTTGGACTGGCAGTTCTCTGGGGTCTCAGGCAAAGCCCGTTCACATCACCTGCTACCGATCCCTTTTAACTGGAGGTGCCAGAGATTTAACCTGAGATTTCCAGCCTGCAAAGAAGCCCCACCATCAACTCACTAAGGCATAAATGCAATTTTGTGTTCCTTCGGTTTTTGGCATTCTAACAGTCTCACCTTTATACTTTCAAGGCACCTTTAATTTGGGGGCTGGCAGATGCCATTAAACCACCTCCCCATCTGCACAACTTGCATCCGCTAAGCAATGCTTTCTCATCAGAACGAGACGAGGGAGGGGGGGCAGCATTCCTTCCAATTACAGAGGTGGAACGCGGGAAGTGAAGAGATTCTCTTTCACCCAGAGCGGATTGGGTGAGATGTCACCTTGTAATATTGATGGAACAGAACGGAAAGGTCTAATTATGTAAATGATGAGCTGGGTTCGCTAAGAAGAGGCAGCCAGCCTTAACGAGGCTGGGAGGGAGAGGGAGAGAGAGAAAACCCCTTGCTGCAGTTATAGCGTGAAAGGCAATTTAAACGGTGGCTAAGCCCGTCAATCACAAGGCAGGGGCAGGAGGTGGTTGAAGACAAGGTCTCCAAGTGGCATCCAGGGAGGTGGCCAGTATGGGCCAGACAGCCAGGCCAGGCCCACAATTCCAGGAGGCCGCTAGTCCTTCACCTCTCTTGACACATGAGTCACGGCTGGCGGCAGATGGAGAGCAGAAACGCTCCCAGACTCATTAGGAGAGAAAAGCATCCAACCTTTCCAGTCCTGAAGGCTTCAACCTGCAATGTGGGACTCATTTATTACCATGGATAGGTTTGCAATGCGGCTGCTCTCTTTTCAATCTCTCTCCTTCTCTTGCTCTCTCCGTCTCTATCCTTCCAGCGCCAAACTCTCATACCGTCTCTGCAATCTCTCTTCTTTTTTTTTTTTACAAGCCGCTCCCCCGTCTCACAAAAACCATATACAAATGGCAAGGTCCACTAAGGCAACCTACTTGAAATTGGGGCACCACCTACTTTAGGTGAAACAGTAACCAACCCCACAATGTAAGAGTAAAGGGCTAGATGACCTTCAGGTACTTTTCTCAAGGATCACAAAACATCAACCCTGGAGCCCGAAGGGAAATCCCAAATCTCAGGGCGTGGCTGGAGGGCACCCGACACAGCAAGTCTGATCGAGACCAGACAGAAGACCCCCTCCCCTCCCCCCCATGCACATCACCTTATGAATTCAATGTGATACATCAGGAAATACCATATAAATATAATATAAATAATCCAGTTCTCCCCCGCCCCCCAATAATCCAGGATTAATGCTCTAACTACCACAGCAGCTTCAAAAGGAGACTGAAGCCCTGTTCCTGTGACACAGGTATGTATGTGAAGGCTACATACACAGCATGGAGTCACACCACCGATGAACCCTGCCCATGTATGTGTTTGCAAAATCGGATCCAGACGAGTTAGTCTGTAGTAGCAAAAATAGAAAAGAGTCCAGTAGCACCTTTGAGACTAACCAACTTTACTGTAGCATAAGCTTTCAAGAATCACCTATATATCTGACCAGTTTCTTCTTACTCTCCATGCATCTGAAGAAGAAAACTGTGATTCTCGAAAGCTTATGCTACAGTAAAGTTGGTTAGTCTTAAAGGTGCTACTGGACTCTTTTCTATTTTTGCAAAATCTGAGAAAAGCAGCATTCCTAATCTGATGAATTAAGTTTAAGTAAGCACTGTTTGCGCACGCAAAGGAGTTGTGCCCCCACGCAGAGTGGGGCTAAGACAATGTGCACAGGCAAGGGATCGGGCTAACAGGGCACTCCACTAGGCACATAGTGTGCATACACACACAGATGGACATCAGGCTACTGTGAAACCAGCTGCTGTCATAATGGAGAAATACCACTGTGGGAACAGGGAAGGCAGGGGGTCTCTCTCCTCAAAGGAAAAGCATTGTCCAAATGAGGCCTGGAATGTGCAAAGGTAAGACTGAAGCAGCTATATTGCCTCTGATCTAGTACAGAGTGCCGCTGCCTCAATGATTAAGAACTGCAACCCAACCCCACTGAGTGAAAACAAAGAAGAAGGGCTTCTGGAACTGGTAGCGTCATTTTGGGTAAAGCTTGCAGTTCGCTCTCTCTCTCTCTCTTTAGAAATTACCCCTGGCCCTGAGCAGGCATGTGTCCATGTATGCAGGGGTCATTTCGTAGAAAAAGAGCTGGAGGAACTCATTAGCATAACTCATTAGCATGACTCATTAGCATATGCCACACCCTCTGACATCACCTATCCTGGCTGTTTTGGACCCAATCCTGGCCATTCAGGGCTGAAATTGGGCCCAAAATGGCAAAAAGGAGCTGAAAATGGCTGAAAAGGGGCCCAAAATGGTCAGGATCGGGCCACTGATGAGTGGAAGAGTGATTCACCACCCGTCAGAGGCCCGATCTGGGCCATTTTGACCCCAATCCAGGCCAAAATGGGCCCAAAATGGCCAAGAGTCAGGTGGGCGGGGCCATCTGACATGTGACCTCTTTGGGTAACTGCCAGAACTGCGTTCCTGCACGTTTCCCCTCAAAATGAGCTCTGCATGTATGTGTGCGCAAAGGATTCAGTCATGTGCCCTAGTGTGCATGAATACCTTCTCAATAAAGCTTTTCACCGTCTCTCTTTCCTCTCCCCAAGCATGTACATTTAAGTGGATCATGGCACTTTTTCATCAGAAAGGAAGGCCTTGGCGGCTATTTCCGAACATCGTTACCTTGTACCTTGTGCAAGATCACACTTGTATCTCCTCTGCAGCCTCTGCTCTACTGCCACGTGGTACAGTCATTGGCCTCTCTCCCTCTTACTTTCAGCAGGGCAGTTCTTGCCTGCACACCCACAAGAACTGAGGGAAACCAAGACTTGTTACCTTGACTATTATTCTCACACAACAAGGTAGGGCTCCTGCAGATCCATTCTGCTTGTGGTGGCATTTTCCCCTGGGCCAAGGAAACCTCCCATGTAGCGATCCCATTCCCCCGCTGGGGGCAAGGGATCCCCCGCTTTCACCCTCTGCCCCCTGCCACCACTCACATGACTGGCGGGGGGGGGAGGCGCAAGAATGAACCTCCTGAGCACGCCCTGTGGGCGGCGGAATGACGTCACTCCCAGGAGTGAAGTCATCGCGCCGCCCCAAGAGTGCTCCTGCACTTTGCTCTGGGCTGATTTTGGCCCCAAGTGGGTTCGTCTGAGGCCAAAATCGGCCCCCAGCGAAGCACACACGCACCCCTGCACCTGCGCAATGACATCACTTCCCGGAAGTGACATCATCATGGGGGGTTGCGTGTGCACACACGAGGAGGCTCATGGGAAGGTGGAAAAGAAAGCACTGGGTGCCCTGCCTCCTGCTAGGGGGCCTGGTAACCCTACTCCCATGTCACCAGAGCCTCTTGTGATAGGGAAAAGGTCCCCGATCCTGGAGGGAAATCACCACCAGAAGCAGAAGAGATCTGTGGGATCCAAAGCAGAGAGTAGGCAGGACATGCTGCTAACCTGGGCATTCCTGCCTGAACAGTCTAGGAAGCTGTGGATTTTTCCGCCCGTGCTAGATTACTCAATTAGGGATTAGGCCTTTGTCAGCCACTCTCTGGCCAAGAGGGATGCTTGCCAAGGTCGACGCAAGCTCCAGCCAGTTTTATTAATAATTGCAAGGCCCAGCCCACTGGGGAAGAAAAACTGCAAATTCCTAAGCAGTGAAATCCCAGCAATAGACAAAACCCATCATGAACATGATCTACAAAGTAAGCAGTGGAAATTTTACTGCTGACTGAACAGTCCAAAGGCATTGACTGAACAAGCAAAACTGCGGAAGCTCATGAGAGGATCTAGTCTGGGGCCCCCAAGATGGTGCCCACCGACACCTTTCCCAGTGCCCGCCACCCAGTGTTCTTAGAAAGTGGGTGTGTCCAGGAGGGGAGAGTCTGCCTAGCAAGGCTTTTTGACTGGCCACTGCAATTTTGATTGGCTGTGCACATTAAAATAATGCTGTTTCAGTGGCAGCTGGTTTTATTCTCCCTTTCTTCTTTCTCAGTATATTTTTAATAATAATAACAACAACAACATCAACAACAACATTTGATGTATATAACACTCTCCAGGACAGATGAGTGTCACACTCAGAGCAGTTTACAAAGTGTGTCATTATTGTATTGTCGAAGGCTTTCACGGCCGGAGAACGATGGTTGTTGTGGGTTTTCCGGGCTGTATTGCCGTGGTCTTGGCATTGTAGTTCCTGATGTTTCGCCAGCAGCTGTGGCTGGCATCTTCAGAGGTGTAGCACCAAAAGACAGAGATCTCTCAGTGTCACAGTGTGGAAAAGATGTAGGTCATTTGTATCTACTCAGGAGGGGTGGGGTTGAGCTGAGTCATCCTGTAAGAGTTTCCCAGGGTGTGGAATGCTAATGGCGGGAGGCTTCACTGTATCCTGAGGAGGTTCTTTTGCATATGGATTGGTACTTGATGTGCTAATCTTCTCTGCAGGGCTATTGTCGGGGATAGAATGTTTTGTTAGCCTGGTGTTTTTCAGAATTGGAAACCATGCTCTGTTCATTCTTAAGGTTTCTTCTTTCCTGTTGAAGTTTTGCTTATGCTTGTGAATTTCAATGGCTTCCCTGTGCAGTCTGACAAAGTAGTTGGAAGTGTTGTCCAGTATTTTGGTGTCCTGGAATAAGATACTGTGCCCTGTTTGCGTTAGGCTATGTTCAGCCACTGCTGATTTTTCAGGTTGTCCAAGTCTGCAGTGTCTTTCATGTTCTTTTATTCTTGTCTGGATGCTACGCTTTGTGGTCCCGATGTAAACTTGTCCACAGCTGCAGGGTATACGGTATACTCCTGCAGAGGTGAGGGGGTCTCTACTGTCTTTTGCTGATCGTAGCATCTGTTGTATTTTTCGGGTGGGTCTGAACACTGCTTGAAGGTTATGCTTTTTCATAAGCTTTCCCATCTGATCAGTAATTCCTTTGATATATGGCAAAAACACTTTTCCTGTAGGAGACTGTTTTTCCTTGGTTGTTTGATTCATCCTGGGTTTGATTGCTCTTCGGATTTCATTTCTGGAGTAGCCATTTGCCTGAAGTGCGTGGTTTAGATGATTAATTTCCTCATTGAGAAAGTGCGGCTCACATATCCGTCTTGCACGATCCACTAATGTTTTCATTATGCCTCTTTTCTGTCGGGGGTGGTGATTGGAGTTTTTGTGTAAGTACCGATCAGTGTGAGTTGGTTTCCTGTAGACCTTGTGACCTAACTGAAAGTTTGCTTTGCGGATGACCAAGGTATCCAGGAATGGGAGTTTTCCCTCGATTTCTTTCTCCATTGTGAATTGTATGTTCAGGTGGATGTTGTTGAGTGGATTCAAAAATCAATTAAAATCAATTAAAATGGTTTTCAAAACATTCTGAAAGATGTGTCATTATTATCCTCAAGACAATTACCCTATGAGGTGGGTGGGTCTGAGAGAGCTCTGGAAGAGCTGTGACTGACCTGAGGTCACCCAGCTGGCTTCAAGTGGAGGTGTGGGGAATCAAACCTGGCTTTCCAGATTAGAGTCCTGCCGCTCTTAACCACTACACGAAACTAGTTTCTCTTGTCTCTTTCATTTGGACTTCCTCTGTGTGTGAGTCTGTCTCCCATACTGGCCATTTCGTGGTTGGCTCTGCCATTCACAACGACCATTATATGGTTGCTTCCACCACCTTGTGTCAGAACTCCAAATGTGCCCACCTGCTCCAAAAGGTTGGGGGCCCCCGATTTAATCTATTTCTTTTCCTTACACCTTTATGGCACCTTTCCTTTACAGTGCTCAGACATACCTGACTCTCTCCCATCCCATTTTGTGCCCCCCCCCAACAACAACCGCATGACGTGGGTTAGGGTGTATGAGAATACAACTAGCGTCAAGGGTACCCAGTCAACTTCATGGCTGCGTAGTGATTTGAACCTGGGTCGCTCCAGTCCTAGTCCAACACTCTCAGCGGTCAGCCAACTAAAAGCTGCGGGGGGAGAATCCAGACAGAAATGCTATTTTATCTGACCCTCCCAGTCAAATTCACAACGAAGCTGGGCCCTTTTCACACTACCTACCTGCTCCCGGAAAGTTGCGAAACATTGTGCAAAAAACGCGGAAGATAGTGTCTTCTCGCGAGAGTTTTGCGCAACATCGCACAAAACTCTTACGAGAAGACGCTATCTTCCGCGTTATTTGCGCGATGTTTCGCAACGTTCCAGGAGCAGGTAGGTAGCGTGAAAAGGGCCCAGGATACCTTTTTAATCAATTAAAATGGTTTTCAAAACATTCTGAAAGATGCAAATAGTGACATTGCAATAGTCTGTCTTTTAGGTGGCCGACACCTCCCCCTCCCCGCCACCCCACCCGAGCCAACATCCTCTCAGGGAATCAATGACATCCCCTTGCACATTTCATAGAACCTAACAGCTTGCATGTAGTGCGGGTGGTTAGAGGGTCTGACTAGGACAAGAGAAACCCGAGTTCAAATCTACCCTGAAGCTGATTTGCAAGGTTCCGGACACAGAGCAATGGCCTCCTCAGCTCTTACGGGCTTTCAGCCACTTGCACTCACCGCTTAATCTACCTCACAGGTTGTACAGATAAAAAGAAGGAGAGGGAAACCAGCTATACTGCAATGAGTTCCTCAGAAGAAGGCTGGGGGGGGGGGGGGACTGAACTTTTCCGAATGAAGCCTGAGTGTGCTGCAAAATTTCGTCTTTTGCCTGGCTGTGGAGAATGGAGCAGGAACTGAGGAAGCAGATGCTGGCCCCATCCTCGCTCCTCCCGAATTAGCGGCAAGAAGTTCCTGACAGTTCAAATTTAGGTCATGCTGAAGTACTAGAAGTCAAGCCACTCGCTCTGTTTGAGGAATTTAGCACGGCTGTGACCCCAGCGTAATGGTTTTCAATTGTTGGGTTAGGATCATGTTTAGCAGAGTAGAGTGTTGCACAGCAGATAAAGAATCGCAGAGACATGTGTGTTCAGCTTCTAAAATAACGTTTACTACGTAAAAGGTAAAATAATAAAGGTTACATTGGTGATAAAATAAAGAACAGCTAACTTAGTTCCTACATCCTTCCATGTTGGAGATAACGGTCTAACTGTCTTGAGAGCAATGGCGTCCTGGACAAAGGGAAGAATGTCAATTGCCCCCCAATAAACCTGGTCAGCCAATAATCAATCCTAGATCTGTTCATTAAGCATGCAACTCCCCTTTGCCCTGGCGGGAAGAGTAACTCGACATCTAACTGGCCTTCATGCTAAACTAGCTTTGCCTAACTAAACACAAACAGATTAACTCTTTCATGACTGAAGAGAATGACACTTGTAAAATCCCAACATCAATGCTCTGCTTTGCTGCCCTGAGGTCTTCACCCCCGCCCCACACACACACTTGAAAAGCTCTTGCTCTTTTAAAACAACTCCACCCCACTCTGCTTCTTCTGATTTCCTACCGGAGCACCAGCTTTCTTTTCTCCCTGCCTTGACATCCTTCCTCAAAAGCCTTCCTCTTCTGTGATGCCTTCAACTTCACACCCGTTAGCCTGAGCCTCCCCTGCTGAAACAAAGCTTAAGTGCATTTGGCAGCGCACTTAGACCCGTCGTCCCGTTCTCCTTTACCCGCCACCCAACCCAGACTGTAAGTTTTGCAAGGGTGCAGATCTGGATGTTTGCTTTGCACAGCGCCGTGCACACATTGGTGGCATAGCGAAAATGGAACTGGGAGAAATACCAAACCCAGAGAGCAGGAGGAGGATTAATTCTTTGCCTTCAATGAATTCATGGCCTAAGGCTTGGGGAGGGGCCATGGCTCAGTGGCAGAGAATCCGCTTGGCATGCAAAAGGCCCCGGGTTCAATCCCTGGCAGCTCCAGGTTCAAGGATGTTGCAGCCAGTGAGGTGAAAAATCTTGGCCTGAGACCTGGAGAACTGTGGCCAGTCCGAGCAGACAATGGGCCAAGGGTCTGGTTCACTCTGAGGCAGCTTCATGTGTGTTCAGGTACCCCCAACAGACTGAGGCTCTGTGATGCAAGAACAAGGTCTGTGGCTACAGCTTGCAGTATCATGCAGTGGTTAGAGTGTTAGCCTAGAACGGGCAAGACTGGCCTAGAGAAGAGGGCAAAGGGAAACTAGAGGGTGGCAGCAGCAGCTCAGGCACACAGTTGACAGATGAAGCCAGTAGCCAGTCCCAGAGGAAGGCAGAACAAGACGTCCGGTCAAGACGGGTGGCCGTGTTAGTCTGTCTCTAGCACTAGAAAAGAACAAGAATCCAGTAGCGCCTATAAGACTAACAAGATTTGTAGTAGGGATGAGCTTTCGAGAGTCACAGCTCACTTCTTCAGATAGAAAAGAGCAAGAGTCCAGTAGCACCTACAAGTCTAACACAATTTGTGGTAGGGTATGAGCTTTCAAGAGTCACAGCTCACTTCTTCAGATAGAAAAGAGCAAGAGTCCAGTAGCACCTACAAGTCTAACACAATTTTTGGTAGGGTATGAGCTCAGAAAGGGCCAACTGGCCAGAGCTGGCATTGCTGTAGGCAATGGGTAAATTAAAGAACATGTCAGAAGGAACCAGGTATGCAAAGCTCTTTGCAACTATGGACAGGGCAGAACCTCAAGAGGAACATACTTCTCTCTCGTGAGTGCGTGGTTTAAAAAAAAAAAAAGCCTGGGAAACATACCAGCAGGAGGAAAACTAGCCACAGCAGACATACTTGGAAAGTAGAATTCAGAAGTATGTGTAAAAAATGAAGGCAGTAGGCGGCAGGACTGAAGAGGAACGAGAGAAGGAAAGAGCTAAAGGAGATCAGCAACACTCTTCAAAAATGGCATTTTGCAAGGTCACATGTGTGAGTGGAGAGATTTGACGGAGCTCACAAAGGCAAAGCCTCAAGAAGGAAAGGCTAGCTGCTAACAACCCCAGCAAATTCTGCCTCTCTACAGAGAGGAGCAGATCAGAGCCACACGTAAATTGATATTCTGCACAATTTCTGGGGCTTCCTGAGAATCTCAGCTTCCATTTGCAAACAAAAAGCAAATTCCTGGCCCTTACGACAGCTTCTGAGAGTGTGAGAAACGCCTGCCGAACTGTCAGAAGTCAAAGGCTTGACTCAAGATCTTTAGCGGGTAGAGATGAGTTTTACAGCCCTGCACAGCAACCTGCACTTCCCAAGACTAGAAAAAACTATGGAACACAGTAAAAAAAAATTACATTATACATTAAACAAAATAAAAGAATGTACATTTTTCTCAACGCTTGCTGCACGATTCATGCAGATTGCAGAATTCAATTTTTTTTTGCACAGAATATTTAAGTGTTTTACTCTGCATAGCCCTGAGGATGACACCACTTAAACTTTGCATCTGGTCAGAAGATGAAGCAGCTTTTCCCCAACATTCAGGTTTTCTTGGCAAACAATGAGGGTTCCAGGCAGAAATCTCGGTTGGGTGGCATCTTTGTTTTTTAAAATACAGCTGACACAGAAAATCAGTCACTGCCCACACAGAAGTGCCGAATACTGGCAAGCAGGATTTCCTCCAGTCCTGTTTTCTGTTCACTGAATATGCTTTTCAGAGGCAGCTTCTACTGCCAAATTTAAATTCTCTCTGGCTGATTCCGCACACATTGGATAATGCACTTTCAGTGCACTTTAGCTATTGTTTGGAAGTGGATTTCTTGTTTCACGCTCGAAAAATTCAGTTCAAAATGATCTCTAAAGAGGGAAGTGCATTATCCAACGTGTGCAGAATAAGCCCCTGAGCAAATGAATCGAGGGGGAAAATCCAACGGAACTCAAAGACATGCTGGGTTGAAAAGAGACTATTGGCCTCCATCTAATCCACTACCTCAAGGTGAGGTTCTCATTTCCCACAGCCAAAGACACTCCACTGCTCATTTCAGATCAATGTGAGACGCTTCTGCCCTCCAGTGTGGAAGTTAGTGTAGAAGAGATTTCCAGGAGGCACCAATCCTGAGCCCCCATACCGCACCCTACAACCTACCCTCTAAACAGCCTCCTTGTGTGTCTTGTCCTACGCCACGGCTTCTGTGCTTCTCTGTTCTGATTCACCCCTGGATACAATTTTTCACTCCCTCTCCTTCCAACCCACAGCTTCCAAGTCTGTATCCCACATTTCATCAGATGGTGGTGCTGCGAAGCAGGAAAGGAAGAGCAAATAAGGTGCCTTCCATCTACCTGCTGGCCTCTTGGCAGACAGAGAGGGAGCAAGATCCAGGGACCTTGTGGCTGAGCAGCAGTCAGAACAACAGGAGGACTGGGTTAAGAACATAAGAGAAGCCATGTTGGATCAGGCCAATGGCCCATCCAGTCCAACACTCTGTGTCACACAGTGGCCAAAAAAAACAGGTGTCCTCAGGAGGTCTGCCAGTGGAGAAGGAACATTAGAAGCCCTCCCACTGATTGCCCCCCCCCAAACCCCAAGAATACAGAGCATCACTGCCCTAAACAGAGAGTTCCAGCTACACCTTGTGGCTAATAGCCACTGATGGACCTCTGCTCCATATGTTTATCCAATTAACTTCTAACCACATTGCATCATGTTCTCTACCAGCTACTTTGGGAACCATATGCGGAAAGGCAGGATATAAAATTAAAGAACTGAGCACTAAGGCTTAACAAGGATTCAAACACAGGTCCCAAACCATCACGCTACCCACCATACCATTCAACTCTTGTCTTGTCGCGGTTCCTGTTTGTGAAGCTACCATCTTCTACACCTTCCTTTCTCGTACCATCCTAGGCTTTTTGTCAGTGGACTCTTTTAACTTCTAACGCACTGAGGACTGGGCTTGGCATGCCTCACACTCGGCAGCTGTCCAGTTGCTGCATCCTATAAAATGGAGAAGGCTCCAGCCTCTTAAAACTCAGAGGAGACAGCTTGGCTACAGCCATTTCCTATCTGTTTACAGCAAACAGAGCTGGAGCGAAAAATACGACCGGCTACACAGGTGCCCCTGCAGGAGGCCCTGGGAGCAATGTTCCTTGCAGACGCTTCTCGAGAGCAACGCGCAGGCTGCACCTGGCTTGAGCTGGGACCCTCTGCTTACCTTTGAGAGATCCTCTGTCCCTCCCTGCTGGCTCTGATTAAGAAGAGGGGAGTGCCTCATCAGTGGGTCTTGCAACAGCTCCAGCCGTGGCCGTTTTGTCTCGATGAACTCTATTTCTGACGCTTTGCTCAGGTCGGATAGGTAGGCATGTGGATCGGCTCTGGCGTGCAACTCCTGCGACCTGGGCGAGAGGGAAGCGGGGGAACAAAAAGGATCAGTTGTAGAGACTCCAGGCGATTTCAGTTCTGGGCTGCAAAGATGAATCAGTTTTCATCTGGCAAAAGATTCAGAGGAGTTAGCCGTGCTAGTTTGTAGTTGCAAAGAAGTCCAGTAGCACCTTTAAAACTAACCAATTTTATTGTAGCATGAGCTTTTGACAACCACGGCTCTCTTTGTCAGATGCATCTGATGATCCATCTGACAAACAGAGCTGTGGTTCTTGAAAGCTGATGATGCATCTGACGAAGAAGGCTGTGGTTCTCGGAAGCTGACGATGCATCTGACGAAGAGAGCTGAGGTTCTCGAAAGCTTATGCTACAATAAAGTTGGTTAGTATTAAAGGTGCTACTGGACTCTTTACTGCCTGGCAAAAATGTTTCATAATCACAGCTGTTGCATTTGGAGGAGTGGGCTTGAAGCAGGAGTGCTGCAGGTTCAGCATGCTTCTGCCTCCACCAATGGCCACAAGCTGGAGAAGAGAAATGCAGGCAACTCAAGCTGGTACAGTCACCACTTCCCAGAATCCTTTGCATCCTGGGAATCAGCTGACCCCCCCCCCACACACACACACAAACAGCCAATCGTGTGCTTTATCTCTGAGAGCTGCTGCTCTACCTCCAGTCTGGGTGACTCACTATTGAAAGAAGTCACCGCATACTCTCCTCTAAGCCATCTGACCGTCTTCTGCCTTCTTGCCACTGACTTGACATCCAACAATAAGCACTTGGCAATCTTTGACACTGAATTCATCATTGGCACAGCACATTTTATTTCCCTACATGCCAAGTGCTCTGCCATCCTCGTGGCATTTGCCCTTGCAACAGCCCTATGAGGAAGGCCACCACAAAAAGCCTATGGACAGAGGTCCATTCGAACTTGCACATCACAGAATGACCCCACACCCAGTATTTCACATGGATAAATGTTTTCAGACAGGGCAACGCAGATACACACCTCCCCCTGGTCAATACCTACCACAGAGATGTGGATCAGAGCCTCTCTACATGAGATATCTGACCTATGAAGAACATGTGTTGAGAGATGCAATGTTAGCCAGGAAGGGTAGTTTAAAAAGACAGAGCCGGCAGCAGGGCAAAGGCTTTGCCATACACAGGAGCTGTGTGAAGAGGCTGTCAGCAGCTGCTTTGCACACCCAGGGTCCGAGGTTCAACCTCTGGCACCTCCAGTTAAAGGGTCGGGCAGTAGGTGATGTGAAAGACCTCAACCTGAGACCCTGGAAAGCTGCTACCAGTCCAAGCGGACCTTGAGAGTCCAAGCCTCTGACTCAGCAGAAGGCATGAGGGGGCCACCTAAGCTGAACCAAGAGCCATCTCCACCAGACCCAGCTCATGAGCGGCTGCTGGCGAGGCAAAACAAAGGAAGTTAATAAGCAATCAAAGCAGGGCTCCCAGTTGCTGAAACCAAAAAGTAAGTAAGTCTGACCTGCAAGTTATTATGTAGAGACCAGAGAATGCCGTTTGATCTCCTCTGGTCTATCAGTGCCAGGAATCTACTTCCAGCTTCCTTTATTTGGTCAACAATCAGGGGGTTGAATCCTCACCTGATTACCTCAGGTCTCCAAGTTCAAGACCCAGTGCGGGCAGCAGTACACTCACCCAGTGGGGTTTTCTGCCTATCTGCAAATCGCAGCCCAAGCGGAAGCAGCAGGTCACAACAAATATGTGGCAACCACCTCCGCTTCCAACAGGGGACTGAGAATTCTATGGAGCAGAGGGTCAGGATGAGTAGAGAATACATTCTCCATAAAAGTATTCACCTGTATGGTTACTCTAGTAAACCTGTTTTTGTTGTCGCATTTTGTGTTCCCATTGCACGGTGCTGAGCAACCCCCTCCCCCATGTTTCCAGCTCCTCAATCAACAGAATTAATCGCCTTCAATAAGCACAAGCAATTAAGCCTTCCCCTCTTGCCGCACTCCGCACGTCCGCTTCGGAGGGCTCCGAACGCACGTCGGCTTATTAATGTGCACAGAATATATTGTTATTGACAAATGGAACACACTTCTCGTTACCATGGGACAAATGCTTCAAAATCTTAATTGCTGTGAAGGAAAAGAAAACAAACCCAACCACACAACCGACTCCAATAAGAAATGACTCATGAAACTACCAAAATAATCAAACCTCCTTTGTGAAAAGTACCTTTGCTTTGCAGATAAGGGCAAGAAAAGAACGGGGCAAGCGGTACACACGCACATCCATCTACTGAAGCTTGCAATTCTTCCCTCAAGAGGGACTGGATTATAACAATTAATCTTTTCCCCTAAAAGCACAACACGTAATGCACTCCCCAATCCATATATCTGATTTCCCAAAGTAACTTTGTGAATCAGACGCCACTCTCCACAAACACGCACACACAGCAGAGATGGAGTACAGAGACACAGATGAGACGAATGTGATACAATATCCAGAAAGTGAATTTAGGGCTGGGAAGACCCTAAACCAAAACCCCACTTTTGTCACGAACTTCACTGGGTGACTTGGGCCAGTCACACAGTCTTAACCTAACCTAATTTTAAACCGGGTGGATTTGATTTAAATCGAATCGATTTGTGGCCCCCTGTGGCTTCTGTGGCTAATTTTAAGAGTCGATTCAGGCATAAATTGGGGAGAAGATCTTGTATATCACTGCTCCTCAACGTCCTTGTGGACGCCACTGATGTGTATCCTGGCGCCCACATGCTTTTCCCCACAAAGCTAAGAGCCAATTTTGACTTTTCTCCACTTCTCTGGAGCAGGAGAAGCCAAGGAGGCATTCCTTTTGTGTCATCAAGGAGCACCAATTTAGAAATTGTGGAACCTCTCGACATTTTGTGACTGGACCCAGGCTCTCACGGCAGCCATTTTGTTGCAGCGCCCAATTTCTATTCTCAAAATTCCAAAACTGCCCAACGGTTTTACTGATAAAATGGGAAAGCGTTTCAGGAAAAGAAGTTTACCAATGTTTTGAATAAAGAACTAAGAAATCTCAATGAAGGAGAAAAATCAGAATTGATGAATAAAAGTTTTCCATATCCTACACACATTCATGAAGCCACTTTAGACCTACAGTCCATCAAAATCAGTATTTCCTACTCTGACTGGCAGTGGCTCTCCAGGGTCTCAGGTGGGGGTCTTTCACATCACCAACTGCCTGGCCCTTTTAACTGTAGGTGCCGGGGGTTGAACCTAAGACCTTCTGTATGCAACACAGAAGTTTTTCCACTGGGTTTTTCCCTCCTGCAAATTACAGACATCAGAGTAAGGGGAAGTTGATAACATATGCCCCCAAACAAACATGCACCTTTTTTTAGTGGCAAGCTGTGACTCAAGTAGGTTCACTGTGTATTTTCCTGTTTACTTTATGAATGTTGCACCCTCCAGCCACTGGCAGCAACCTGCTTTTTAGGATAAAGGCTACATGCAAAGAGCACATGTTGTCCTATCATTCTTCATGACCTACTCCCTTGTTAAAGGTGAAAATATATTTCCACTTCAATACAACACACAATTCTAGGCTCCAGGTATCAAGAGCAGAGTTCTCATTTTCCTAGATGAAAAGTGCGTCATCTCAGAATTTTTGACAGCACCCTTGGAGGGTTGGTAACCCCACGTACAAGTAAGGAACTTGTCAACAAGAAAAGAAAACAAGCTAAGAAAGCTTAATCCTATAACCAATCAAGACACTCCTCTGAGAGTATTAGTGAACTTGTATTAAAAAGTCCAGAGGAGTTAGCCGTATTAGTCTGTAGTAGCAAAATTGAAGAGTCCAGTAGCAACTTTAAGACTAACCAATTTTACTGTAGCATAAGCTTTCGAGAATCACGGTTCTCTTTGTCTCTTCGCATCTGACGAAGAGAACTGTGATCCTTGAAAGCTTATGCTACAGTAAAGTTGGTTAGTCTTAAAAGGTGCTACTGGACTCTTTTGTATTAAAAAGGAGATCTTGAAAACCCGTTTAAAGCTTTATTGGTTTCAGCCAGCAAAGCCCGCTGTACATAAGCAATGTCAAAAGGACAAGGCAATTTCCCAGTACAGACAAAGTATAAGATAAGTGGACAACTACCCAGGGAAACAGACAATTATTACTATGTATTAAGGCAAAAAGCTCAAAGGTTTATGCAATAGGTGTGCTCAACAATTGTCATAAATGTCGTGCATTCATATATTCAATTCATTCATAGGTACATTAATACAAAATTCAACAGTCAAAATCAAACAAGGGACTATATGCCCCGTTCCAAATCCTTTAAGGAACAGGGAAGGTGCTCCAGCTCCAAAGGGAGAAGAAGGCAAGTAAATACAATGAAAGTAATTAGATCCAGAGGAGTTAGCCGTGTTAGTCTGTAGTAGCAAAATCAAAAAGAGTCCAGTAGCACCTTTAAGACTAACCAACTTTATTGTAGCATAAGCTTTCGAGAATCAAGTTCTCTTCGTCAGATGCATAGTACAGAAACTGGTCAAATATAGAAGAGGAGGGGAGGAGAGAGAAGATGCAGTTACGGGGGGGAAAGAGGGAGGGTGCAACCAAAACATTCCTTTGCTAGTAAATGTAAATATCTCCTTTTGGTGTCCTTTCGGGGTCAGTTGGCTTGGGTGAGGCTCCAAGGGAGTTTGCCCTGTTAGTTTGCAATAGCCAAACAGCTAGACCATCCAATTCCTATGTAGTATAAGCCTTCGATAACCACAGCTCTCCCTGCCAGATGCATCTGACAAAGAGAACTGTGGTCCCCGAAAGCCCACGCCAGGCGCCACTGGGCTCCCCCAGACCCCGCCTCTGTAAAGGAAATCTGTTACCTGTGATAATGTGATAACCATTCATAGTCCCTATTCAGTCCCAGCTTGACAGAGTCAAATTTGCATATGAATTCCAATTCAGCAGCTTCCCGTTGGATTTTGTTTTTGAAAGGTTTCTGTTGAACTACAGCGACCTTTAAGTCTTTGATGGAATGTCCTGGTTGGTTGAAGTGTTCTCCCACTGGTTTTTGGACGTTTCCATTTCTAATGTCAGATTTGTGTCCATTTATTCTTTTGCGTAGAGGTTGGCTGGTTCCTTTCTTGTAAGTGTCTTCCAAGATGTTACACTGAGGATCCAACACGAAGACAGCCCTACGGCTCGGGCCGGCCGAACAGTAGATTTCGTCATAAAGACTTTCTCAGGGGCTTTTCAGGATCTCCTGGCTCAGTGCTTGCATTTCTTGAAACCCAGAGAATGACGTGGATTCCTTCAATCACACCAATGGGGCAGCTTTGTACCCCCACTCACACTACAAATTGGGGTACAAAGTTACACCGCCTCTCTCATTAGTAACCTAGCTAAAGTTGTTTGTTTTACTTTCAATATAACTGCAACTTTTATAATTCTCGAAAAAATAGTCGCAGGTCGGTGACTGTGCTCGGGGGAAAATACATACCCCACAAGATATAATCACATGAGTGTGCATATGTGTGTGTGCGAGAGAATATATGGTTGCAGTTTTGGTGCATAGTATATACTATGACATGCTGACTTCTGTTATCAAAAGCAAGTAAATTTTACTGAGGTTCATAATTCAATCTGGGGTCACCAGTTACACCTCAAGAAATGAGCTCTTCCCCCGCCCCCCATGTCTACGATCAAATTTAAAAAGGCCTCAGGGCTGTTAACTCTTCATGGTACAGTATGGTCCAGCCCTTGATGGATGTACCCATTTGCAGAGGAAGAAACAAACGTTGGGCAAGGGCTGAAGCAAGAACTCCGTCCAAAGCACGGCTGGAGCCAAGGATAGAAGCAGACAACCATCAGGCACACAGGCAAGAGGTTACGGAAACTGAACAACCGGGAAGGCACCAGGTGGGCAGGAAGTCAACAGAGGAACCAGCTGTCAGAAACACCTCAAAACAACGCCTGAGTCTGGCAATGACACAGGCCAAGAGTTAAGCAAGACACAGAAGCATTTACAGCTGTCAAAGGGCACCAAAAGGATGTGTGTGAGTTCGTACACGTGTGTGTGGCCACGTCGGTGCCTCAGAGGCCAATGCCGCCCCTTCTCAGGCCATTTTGGAGTTTCTCACAAGTTTCTCACGAGAGGCACCACTGTACTGACCAAGAGCTATCTAGTACGAGAACCATCAGAACCCAGACTGCGCTTGCTGTTTCATAACCATAAAAAAGAGTATTATGGGCCAGGGACTAGTGTCATTTTTTTTAAAAAGGATAGGTGGCATCTTAAAGACATTATGATCTCAAGGTCTGATCTACTGTCATGTGTGTGTATGGGGGGAGGCGGACGACGAGGAGTCCTTGAAGAGGATGCTTCAGCCACTGCAGGCAATCCATTTCTTGGCAGGTTGGGAAGGAACTCAAGGCAGGGAGCAAAAGAATCCCTCCAAGCAGCCGGCTCAAGTCCAATCACAGTCCCTGTAGCTTCTCCGTTGAGGTCCATCTGGTACCTCTACCAGACTGGAACCTCAAACAGTCAGCAACAGAACTCCCCCCTCTAAACAAGAGGCTAAAGCCAGCCTTCTGAGGGCCAAGCTACACGTGACGAATGACACTTGAACGGCAAGTGTATTTCTCCCTGTTCACTTGCCCTCCACTCAATCCACTTGCCGTTCAAGTGTCATTCGTCACTTGTAGCTTGGCCCTGAGACTTGCTGCCTGGCCCACCGGCCCTCGTCCCGTGCCCCCCTTATTTCCTGCCTCCTTGCCTTAAAAAAACACTGCACGCAGCCAGAAGAGGAGGCTGAAAGAACAGGGAGAAAAACTCACATTTTGCGCTGGCAATTGTGTGTGTGCGGGGGGAGGATTAGCTCTTAGAATTGGAAGGGGCTTAGTTTCATGGGTCAGGAGAGTCTGTAAATAGGCTAGGAGGTAGGGTAGGTACACAATAAAGTGGTACTCCTGCAGATCTGCCGTTATACCAAGTAGCAGCCAGACAAGCTTCCATCAGCTGAGAATCCTGTCTTCAGGGAAAGCCTGCACTGAAATTTAACTGTTGCTCTTTTTATCCCTGTGAACCACTTTGACAGTCAAATGTGGCCAAAAAGCAGGATACAACTATTATCAATAAATGCCTTTCCAAGGGCAGCCATTTTGCCATTACTTTTTGAAGTATTTTCCTCCACGATGATCAGGGTACCAGATTCAGTAGCAAACAGAAAGGAAAAATAAAAAGAATCTCAAAAGTGTCATTCGGTAGTTCCCCCGTCCCAATTTTGAATCTTCTGAAGCTGAAGGGGAAAGATAGCCTTGACACAGAAACCGACAAACACACACGACTTGTGTACCACAGGCCAGCGCCAGACTTGGTGTCCTGCTGTCGAACGCAGGCCGGATTTTGTCCCTCCCTGCGGAGACACAGCAGAGCTGTGCGAGAGCCATTCGTTTGCGTCCTCTGCTCCCAATTCACAGGCCTTACATGTGCTTACTGCCTCTAGTTCGTCCCCCACCCCAGCCCACAAGAGCCAGCTGCCTCAGCTGTGAGCCAGGCAATCGTAATCTGGGCAGGGAGCCAAAGCACTTACAGATGCGTCTGGCTGAGACCTGCCAAGAGGGACTCAGCTGCATGGATGCCCGCTCTTTGCCGCTCCTCTAGCAAAGGAGGTGGAGCGGAGGGACGGGGTGGGGTGGGGGGATTGTTCCTATGCCAGAGAAGCTCACAACTATTTACTGTGACCGTTCAGGACTACCCTTCACAACCTACTACAGCCTCCAGCCAGTCATGCAGTCTAAGAAATGGAGGGGAGGCAGAAGGGTCTGGGAAATGGCCTCAAGAGGTCCTTTAGCTTTTAAAATGCTAAAAACTTCCACCGATGGAGAAAGGAACTCCATAGCCTTCCCTGGGTAACAGCTTCCAAGGAATGTTTTTCACTGTTATGAAATTCTTCAGGCTGTCATAGATCATGAATTTGGAAGGGGCCCCATTTAGTGATCTCACCAAGTATATCCCCACACATGAAATTTCATCCAGCCTTCTGAATACTTCCAGAGACCAACTTTGGCACCGGAGCCCAGCTCTATATTGGGCACAATTCAGTATTGGTTATAATTCATATCTCTCCCATGAGCCGCTCAAGATCCAACAAGGGCGCCGTTTTAATGATACCGTGCTCTTTCAGCCAGCCAAGGTGCTAAGAGGGGAATTATAAAACTTCCACCCCAGAGCGGCCAAAATCCAAGTCTGAACCCCGTCCGAGACTTCCCCTGTTTGGGCTGCCCTTAGGAGCTCAGGGTCAAGACAGGAAAGGATGGAGAAAGTTAAATTCATCAGATTAAATGTTCCATGTTCTTTCTTTGAGACAGGGCCGGCAACGATTCCAAGATAAATAAATACCAAGACCTCTCTGAAGAGTCAGTTCCGTTGCTAAAGTGCTCTTGTGTTTAGGACAAATCTTTCTAACGCTTAATCTGATTAAATCCATCCTTTTTATCCTAAATCAAACTAATTACAAGTCACCACTTAGCCTAACACCTCATTGGCCTTTTGGCCAGGAAGGATAATGATGCGCGTGCCCAAGATACATTATATGAAAGAAAAGAAAAAGAACGATTTGCAAAACTATTCCTAACAACATGAAAACCCTCCAACCTCTAAAGGTGTGATACGGGGCAATGAGTTGCTGAAGCTGACAAAAGGGAAAGGCATGTAAGGAAGGTAGTTTTACATGGGGGTCGGGACAGTGACACACCAGGAGGAAAAAGGGACGTTTATGAGGCCTCGATGACCCACTCCGCATGCAATCCAATAGTCAACCCATGATTTTAAGAGCAGCTCCCACAATCCCGTCGTAACAGACTCTTTTGCCTGCGTCTTAACTAAGCTTCCGCTATTCCAAAGGAAAGATTTCTCTTTTCTCTTGGACAGCGTTCAGCAATGAGTTCAAGACCTGTCAAGCAAAGTTGGTCTTCGATCAAGTTGCTTATCAGTACATTTACTTATAAAAGGTTCTTATTTGCTTTGCCACTTCTCATCAAAGTACACAGACACCTGTTCTAGAGTTTTATTTCCTTTTATTGAAAATACACCCTAGGTTTTTTTTTCATGAAGAAAGTAATTAAAAATATGATTATTAATATAAATCCTACAAAAATAGAACACAGAAAGGCAGTAAGAATTAAGTTTACTAACATTTCTTAATAAACTCTAAGTTTAAAACAAAGTTTATATGAAATGCATTAAGATTCTCATAGAATATTATGGCAAGGATAAATTCTCACCTAGATTCTCATGAGATATCTTACAATCAGAACTTTAATCTATTATCTGAATTCCGCATGCTTTATAGATTATTTTATGCAAATATCTAAGATCTTTTCACATAATAGCATAAACAAACTATGATTGGTTTAACGCTTCATTGAATATTCATAATTTCTACTGCATAACCTAATTAGCCAACAAATGACGTTATAACCAACTTGCAAAACAAAGCTATACATCTGTGAGAGATGGCAGAGAGTTAAGCTACTAGATCACTATTGGTCCAGTCTCTGATAAAGGAACATTAATCTAGATAGAGTCCACTATTTTTAATTAGCTGTCAAGAGATGAAAGCACACCTGTTTTTGTTACTTAAAACTCTGAAAAAAACACACAGACAGTTCGTACAAAGTTGAGTTCACCCAAAATACAAGTGCATTACTATGTATTGGCTTAGTATTGATTAGTATAATATGCTTTGATCTGTATTATTGCAACTCCTTCAACATCACAAAGCATGATGGGAATGACAGAGCTACAGAAAGCCACCACTCACCTTCCAGACCAAGAGAGCATGGTCCTCCTAGCCCGCCCCTCTGGTGCCCTGGGGAACACACTTAGCTTTGCAACACAGCAAGAGATCCTGGACCACAGCTCTCAGATTGCACGATCCTGCAGCTAGGGGCAGCCCAACATCTTGGTTGGCTCTGCTCACCCAACCTCACTGTCCTGTCCTGGCAGCTTCATTATTTCAAGGTCTTGAAGTCTTCCTCTACAATCCCATTTGCACAGTTCCAGACCCACAAAGACCGACAGGCACAGAAGGAGGATGAAAAGGGAACGAACGAAAGGGCTGCTGTGAAAATACTGGTGCAATGCACAAGGGTCTGAGGTGCTCTGAACTTCTTACCTTTCATTTCCTGGCTGGAATTCGGATAATAAGGACGGCCTCCTCCGCTGTGGCTGCAAAATAGACCCAGGGGGCAGGTGTGAAGGATAATCTCTGGTGTGGTGCTGATATTCCAACAGTCCAACATCCTGAAATAAAGAAAGAAACGGGACTTGCTGAGTCTCTGCAATGGTTCCATTTACTCATAACAAACTAATTGGCATAATATATCTCAGCACATCCCATAATCAGCACTGCACAGGCTCCACAAACAAACGTTCAAATCCAGCACTGACATAATCCCCATTTCTGGCCAGAGCCAAGGCACGCTAAATTATGTATAAGCTATACAAACTCAGTAAACGTATAGGATTTCTCAAAATTTGCATAATACACTATGTAGGGTTTTGTGTGTGTGCATGCAAAATTTAACCCGATTTTGCTAATCATAGGGAAAAAATGAACAGGAGACTGAAGCTTCACCCTCATCAGGCAGAAATCATATCCTGCCCTCCCTCTACCCTTTGAAATGTTATCAGGCACTGACCCTGCAGTTTTAAGTGTACTTTGTTTTGCATCCAGAAGGCCTAGTAATTACTTTGAGAGAGAAAACATGCACATGCAGGGCTTTTTCTGGGAAAAGAGGTGGTGGAACTCAGTGGTAGAACTCAGGACCGCACAATGACATGACTTTGGGTTAGCTGGAACAAGGGGGGAGTTTTTTAAAGTTTAAATTGCCCTCGGCGAAAATGGTCACATGGCCGGTGGCCCCGCCCCCCTGATCTCCAGAGAGAGGGGAGTTTAGATTGCCTTCCGTGCTGCTGGAGCGGCGCAGAGGGCAATCTCAACTCCCCTCTGTCTGGAGATCAGGGGGCGGGGCCACCGGCCATGTGACCATTTTCAAGAGGTGCTGGAACTCCGTTCCACCGTGTTCCCACTGAAAAAAAGCCCTGTGCACATGTATGAACACTTGCAATTCACAGTACACCCCATTCTGCATTCAGTATAAGAGTCCACACTTGCAGTGACTTATGGTTCACACAAAGCCCCCTGACCACCATGAACCACCAAAAGGTCTCCTCCCATCACTATCCGCTTCCAAAGGAACAACGTTATTGATGGTAAGAATCCAAGCCACTGAGTAGAGCCAACATTCCCCATCTTCTAAGCATCTATTCATTAGTCTTTTAACAGACCTTCCCTCTTTCCAGTTATCTTGCCCACTCAGAGGCCCTAACCATGTCCTGTTATATAAACAGGGCCTATGGGGCACACCAGAAAATCTAACACACACACACACACACACACACACACACCAAGCATGACTGGTGGTTGCAGCAAACTTATTCCTGCCGCTCTCAACAAGCTTTCCTTCCACACTAAATCTGACACAGGAATCACTCTGTAACCCAAAAGCTATGGACCTGTGTCCTGTAGAGTTTTTTTTTTATCATCATCATCACCATCACCATCACCATCACCATCACCATCACCATCACCATCACCATCATCATCATCATTCCAGCCCAAGGGACATTTGGCTGGCTTCAACTAGGGCCAGGGCCTTTTCCACCCTGGCCCTGGCTTGGTGGAACACTCTTCCAATGGAGATTCGGGCCCTGTGGGACTTTTTACAGTTCCGCAGGGCCTGCAAGACGGAGATGTTCCGCCTGACCTTTGACTAGGGGCCAGCATTTAGTCCCCCCTTCTGACCGTCATACCCTCCTTTTGCAGCCGCCCTGGATTTACATTATGGTGGTGCCCATGGTTTATGGCAATTTTACAGTAGCCTGATTTGTTCGGAGGCGCCCGGATTTTCTTTATGTTATTTGGATTAATTGGATTTAATTAATATTGGATTTTATGCTATTTGCAATATTGTTTTATTGTATTTTAACAGTATATTTTGTTGGAAGCTGCCCTGAGCCTGCTGGCGGGAAGGGCAGGGTACAAGTCAAATAAAACAAACATATATTATTAATTATAAATATTAACATTAATAATATTAATTATTAACAACAACAACAAGAATTATGTGCCGTCAAGTCGCAACTGACTTATTATAACCTCTCATAGGGTTTTCAAGGAAAGAGAAGATTTGCTGTTGCCTTCCTCTGCATAGCAACTCCGATCTTCCTTGGCTATAGAGTTTAGCGCAATACAAATCTTAGGGGGCATTCAGAACTTTTAGAGGAAGATGGGGAGGGGGGAGTCTGGAGTCTTAGGCAGCCCCTTCTCCCCGCTTGCAATGGCTTCTGGCAGCCAGCACAGCAGATTTGTTTTATACAGTTCACTCCACTCTGTTGATAAAAATCTCAGGTCCTAGATCAACAAATAGGAATCAAATAGGAATGTCCAGTCCAAGCTTGGAACAAAAGACAATGAAAACAGTCCTCTTCCATCCGTGAATCACATACTTGGGCCCATTCAGTGCACTTGGTGGGCAGCTGTGAGTTAAAGGTGAAGAACAGTTAGGGTAGAGAATCGGACTGGGACGGGAAAGACTTGGGCTCAGATCTCCAGTCCGCCATGAAGCTCACCGGATAACTTTGAACCAATCATTCTCCCTCAGCCTAACCTGCCGAATAGCGTTCTTGCAAGGCCAAAACTGAGAGAAGAGTGCCTTCGCCACCGCCACCACCACCAGAGCTCCTTCAAAGCTAGGATAAGCGAGACAAATTTGTCACTTGGTAAGACAAACTTGCCACCCACAGCGCCCTCCACCACATCTTATTTTTTTTCAGGGAAAAATAGATGTGTGTGTTTTTTGCAAAATAAATCCAAACTCTTACAATATATTTTGATTTTTGCTGAGAACCTTTGTGTTCACCACCACCACCTCTATCCACTCTCACATCTGTGCCACTCCACAAAAGGCCCAGTAGTGGTCTCACAGAGCCTAAGTGAACTAATGCAGATTTTCTCCAGCTCTATTGATGCATCTGACAAAGAGAGCTGTGGTTCTCGAAAGCTTATGCTACAATCAAGTTGGTCAGTCTTAAAGGTGCTACTGGACTCATTACTGCTTGATAATGGTAACAGTGGTGACAGACAAGTTTTTCTCAAAGAGATATTGTATCCTTTGCTATCGATCTTTGCCTCTAAATACAGCTGAAGGAAATTTCTAAACTATTCTCTCAATTTAAGAAGAGAAAAGCTTGACAGACTAGGGCAATTCCTTGTAGAAACTGAGTAGGTACTCCAGAGTATGCCCCAAAATTCTTCACAGCATGCAGAATTTCTGTTTTTATCACTGGCGATCGGGCACTGGTTAGCAAACAAGAAACAAAGAAAGAGCCCCCCCAAACGTAGAGCAGTTCAAACCTACCAATGCAAAACCATTCACGATCTGAAAAGTCTCTTATTTATTTACTTACTTCATTTGTACCCCACCATTCCATGCAATAGGGATACACAGTGGTGGAACTCAGGACTGCACAATGATGTCACTTTGGGTCAGCTGGAACAAGGGGGAGAGTTTTTTAAAGTTTAAATCGCCCTTGGCAAAAATGGTCACATGGCCGGTGGCCCTGCCCCCTGATCTCCAGACAGAGGGGAGTGCCCTCCACTAATCTCTCCTCTGTCTAGAGATCAGGGGGCGGGGCCACCAGCCATGTGACCATTTTCAAGAGGTGCCGGAACTCCGTTCCACTGTGTTCCTGCTGAAAAAAAGCCCTGGGGATACAAAGTGGATTACGGCATTTCTTTCCTTCACTGTTTTATCCTCACAACAACAAAAACTCTGTGAGGGAAGTCAGGCTGAGAGTGTGGGTCACGTTGCAAGCTTTGACGGCAGAGTGGGGATTCGAACCTTGGGCTCCCAGATCCTAACCTGACACTCTAACCACTACACCACGCTGGCTCTTAATTTTGTTTTTTCAGAAGATGAACACATTCCTCTTCTTCCTTGATTCCTCCCCAAAATACGGTACACCAAAGTCCTGCAATTCAGTTAACTAAACAGCTCTCCCATTCCATTCCACAAAGGCACTTCTTCGGACAGCCTGATATTTCAGCTGCTACTTATTAGCAGATAAGGTGGCTTGACCATATCGTGTGTGTGGGGGTGGGGGGAATGATCAAAGAACAAAGAGATCATTACTTGAGACACAGTCCAAGACCACATAATGCCTTCAAGGCTTTCATGAAAAATCCTTGAAAACAAAGACTTGGGTGGCCAACCAGAAGCTTCACAGAACACAAAGCTACAGAGAAGACAGCTCAGCATTTTTACTGAGGTCAACTAGTCTTTTGAAGTCTCTGAAAATTCTACAAACTGCTGTTTCAAAGTAAGGCCACGATCCTTAAAAGAAAGCGTAAGAAAAAGCATACTCTGTTGGAAACCACCACGAAACAAGTTCATCGCATCCAACACCATCCACGCGGTGAATATCCTGGAACCCTGTCATCTAGGGGCCAAGCTACAAGTGACGAATGACACTTGAACGGCAAGTGGATTGAATGGAGCGCAAGTGAACAGGGAGAAATACACTTGCCGTTCAAGTGTCATTCGTCACTTGTAGCTTGGCCCTCGGAAGCAGCCGAGATATATTTCCAGAGGAGTTCGCCATGTTAGTGTCCAGGAGCACTTTTAAGACTCTCATGTCTCTCTCTCATAGACTCTCATATATATTGTAAAGGTGCTACTGGACTCTTTACTATTTTCCCAGATATATTGTGTACATTCATTTCTCCCACGCAACTAGGGTTACCAACCTCAAGGCGGGGCAGGGGTCATTTCGTAGAAAAAGAGCTGCAGGAACTCATTAGCATAACTCATTAGCACAACTCATTTGCATATGCCACACCCCTTGCCATCACCAGAAGTGTGTCATTAGCATAACTGATTTGCATGTGCCACACCCCCTGACATCACCTATCCTGGCTGTTTTGGACCCAATCCTGGCCATTCAGGGCCGAAATTGGGCCCAAAATGGCAAAAGGGGGCTGAAAATGGCCGAAAAGGGGTCCAAAATGGTCAGGATTGGGCCGCTGCTGAGTGGGAGAGTGATCCACCACCCGTCAGAGGCCCAATCCTGGCCACTTCGGGACCAATCCTGGCTGTTTTGGGCCTGATCCTGGCTGTTTTGGGCCCAAATTGGGTGAAACGGGGCAAAAATGGCCAAAAATCAGGCCACCTGACATGTGACCTTTTTGGAGAACTACCGGAACTGCATTTCTGTGCATTCCCCCTTGAAATGAGCCCTGAGGTGGGGCCTGAGTTTCTCCTGGAATTACAATTGATCTCCAGAGTACAAAGAGCAGCAACCCGGGAGGAAGCGGCATCTCAGGAGGGCAGCGTCACATCTCCGCTTAGCTCCCTTCCCTCTCCAAACTCGTTCCTCCCAGGAAATGCCCTCGCATCTCCAGGAACTTCTCATACCAGAACCTCCACCCAACCATTATTCATCACATTTCTGCAGGCACCTAATGTCATGGTGTGGGGAAAAAGCAATGAAACCCATTTAAAACACTGGCAACCGTGATCATGCAGACACAGTTCTTCAGGGCATGTGCCAAAGTTTCATGTTTCACGAGAAGCAGAAAGGGAATATTTATCAAGCGCATGGAAAGAGCAGACAGCCGGCAAACAGGTGTTGCTGAATGGCAAACAACCTTGTATTTCTAGACTCTCATATATATTTTATATAAATACACACACACACATCCATGCCCCTGTGGGTGCATGCACATCAAAACATTCAGCACTGCCAAGTAACACTTTTGCCTTCTTCAACAACACCCTGTGGTGAAATCTATCCCCGTCATTTTAAACAGGGGTGTTACGAAATTTCACGAGCACGCCGTTTCCATTTGAAAACGCCAGTTTTCCCTCCTCCTGTGTTAATGAAATTCAACAGAAATATTACTGTGAAAATTGCAGCCTGCTTTTGTATCCTACTAAACAGTGTAAAAAAGGCATATGAGAGCCAAGCTACAAGTGACAAATTACACTTGCCTGGCAAGTGAACAGACTCACGTGTATTCCTCCCTGTTCACTTACCATTCACTTGTGCTCAAGTGGAGCGCAAGTGAATGGCAAGTGAACAGGGAGGAAGGGCCAAGCTACAAGTGACGAATGACACTTGAACAGCAAGTGGATTGAGTGGAGCGCAAGTGAACGGGGAGAAATACACTTGCCGTTCAAGTGTCATTCGTCACTTGTAGCTTCGCCCGAATACACGTGAGTCTGTTCACTTGCCAAGCACGGGTAATTCGTCACTTGTAGCTTGGCTCTAAGAAATCAATGAAACAGGCAGAAAATGGAAACCTTTCCCAAATGCAGTACAAAAACTTTTGCAATTAATCCAGTTGAAAAATAAAAGAAACAAAAATGGCCTACGAGCACATCCCTAGCTTTAGATGAAAAGCGTACAGCCCGCTCGGGTTGGCAACTAATTTTTTTGAAGAGGATCTGTATCTTGAACAGTGACGGAGGTGAAGAGCCTCATCTCTGCTCACTGACTCACTCCCTTCAGGAGTCAAGAGGTGGGCAAAGCTCTTCTCCTCCATTTCAAACAGATTCCCTGCAACTCAGCAGCTGCCTCCTGTTGGCCTGTTTCCTGGCACGCTCATGGATATGAGCCATTCAGAAACGTGAGAGAAAAAGAGAATCCAACAGAGTGCGGGCTGCAGTTCATGCCAATGAATGGGTTAAAAAGTCATTTGCTTGCTCAAGGTTTGATCCTTGCAATGGGAGGTCCCAAGAGCTCCAGAGCCCAGCTGCAAGGCACACAAGCAATATGCTAGGCTCTGCCCAAACATCTGTGCCCCAGTGTTCTTTACCGCGTGACCGAGCACAGAGAAAAACAAAACTCTAAGCAACACAGTAAAAACCATGTGTATGGAGCAAACAAGTAGGCCCGGCTGGACATGCTGACCTTCTGTGGCGCACATGCCCTGCATTCCAAGGTGCGATAAAAAAACCTTGTAAATGTGTGTGTGTCTTTGGATTGCGCAATTCCTTCTGCTCCTGTCCTGCACAGAGCTGGGCAAGGAGCTCAGCCACTTGGTCGTCCTGCTGTGGTACTGGAGATTTCTCTATTCGCTGCTCAGATGCTTCAGAACCTGAGATTCTTTGACGTGGAGGATGCTAGGGCCACCTGGACCACACACTGTCCAAGAAAAACAGCTCAGCATCCACCACTACCAAAGGGCATCTCCCAAGTCAGACTCTGTTTTGCTGAGAGTCAGTGTGGTGCAGTGGTTAGAGTGTTGGACTAGGATCCAGAAGTCCCAGGTTCGAATCCCCATTTCGGCGTGGAAGCTTGCTGGGTGACCTTGGTTCAGTCACACACTCACAACTTAACCTACCTCACAGGGTTGTTGTAAGAATAAAATGGGGGAATGGAGGACATTATAAGTTGATTTGGGTCCCCGATGAGGATAAAGGTGGGGTATAAGTGAAG
Organism: Eublepharis macularius; assembly: GCF_028583425.1. Lineage (NCBI taxonomy): Eukaryota > Metazoa > Chordata > Lepidosauria > Squamata > Eublepharidae > Eublepharis > Eublepharis macularius. The sequence continues at coordinate 67,931,638 of NC_072802.1, read as the reverse complement.
TAAATAAATAACTAAAATAAACTGGCACTCTGAAACACTGTGTAGTTGTGCCAGGTGCCGATTCACATCTTGGTCTGAGCACAATATAGGAGCACCAGGCAGGAGAAAACACAACTGGGCACTTGGATTAACAAAGCTTGCTGTGAAGGAGAGGCCGGGGAGGGAAACAACTGGGGCAGCTGCACCCCTCTTTCTTTTGCCTAACTTTTCTTTTACTACATTACTGTTCAAACACATTTGCATCGCCCGAAGTTGAATTTTGTTATTTCCTGACTTTTCATCTTATGGGCGCATTCCCAGCTGGAACTCAACCACCAGCATCTTTTTGTGTCTTTTTTTTTTTTGTCTTTCTTGTTGATCATCATAGCAACAAAATGGTGGGTTTAAATATGTATCAATGAAACGAAGGTAATGGAAGGGGGAGGCACTAGGAATTGCCTCCCTCAATGAGACCAGAGATCCTTTGACTATGGCAGTCTCAATTGTGAGTTTATCAGCCTCCCCAGTGTGATTTTAACCTGCCCTTCTTCCTCCCAGGGAGTAATCCCAACTCTTCTCCCCCCCCCCCATCTCAGCCCCATGAGGGAGGCTAGGATGGGACTATGAACCCAGGACCTCTGCCTATCCACTAGGCAACACTGCCTCTCACTGGTGGGGTCTGGTGTACCATTCCACTCAGGCTCAGGAAGGCTACAGTACCGGACTGCAGAATTCAACATCTTGAGAATTTTAAGCTGAAAACAGATGAGCTATAAAAGGAAAGCTCGCAGCAATTTGCCCAGCCAGCATGTGATCCCAGTTTTAACCCCTGGAATGACAGATGCACATAGCTACCAATCAAATGCAGATTTAGCCTTCAGGGTTCTCCCCTCCCACACTTCCCACCCCATGACAAAATTAAGGTCCAGCATACATGTCAATCCATTTATCAGTGCCAAACTGCCCCAGGAATTGGAGCGGATAGTTGGATTTATTGGCGACATCACAGGCGCCAGCCAATCAGGACCTTCCCTAGTTGGCACCTGTGGCCAACTTGCAGAAGAGTCTTGGCACTCACCTACCCTGCCACGAGTGCCACTATAGACCAAAATACATGCTCAGATTTGATCCAACACAAACATTTGCATATCAGCCCAACTGCTTTAAAATATTAGATCAATTTCCATCCAAAGCTCTCTTTACATCCTCCTCTTCCTTTCCCCCCCAAAGTTTCTAGACCTTATGAGACTAGGATTAAAACCTCAGCTCACTTACTTCCTCCCCTCCTACCAGCTTACCCCCAGCCACTGACAAGCAGCTGGCAAAAGTTCTTATAAACACATCCACCGCAGAAGGACGCCACAGACTTGTTTCCACATTTGCCCTCTTTAGAGAGAGGTACTGCCCAGATGGCAAGGTTAGGACCTGCTTAGCACAAGATAAGCATTCCCTCCCCAATAAAGGTAAAATTAGCACTAGAAAGAAGAAGCAACTAAGGGAACCCCCGAACTCTTCAGTTCTGAACCATAAACCAAACACTTCCCAAAATGTAACTGTCCTCTTTAGCACAAACTGCATGCACTTCAGCAACAAGTCCAAAAAGGTGAAGTCCCTGGCCAGAACTTCCTTTCTGTCTTGCCTATTTATTGCTTTGTTCTATAGGCATCCTGAGCTTTATTTCAAGGAGTTCCAAGTAGCATACATGGGGGCGGGAGGGCAGGGGGGCTTCCAAGGCAGTCCGCCATCCAGTCACGGGTCAGACCTCAAACTGCTCTGTCTTCAGACCTGAAAAAATCCCCTCCAGAAGCATTCTCAGAGCTCTTGCCTGTACGGACAGCCTCCATTCATTTCATTTATTGGACTTATTATCCGCTCTCCCCGTAAACAGGCTCAGAGCGGATTACAACATACATACATAAATTACAATAAAAACAGCATTAAAATCATAAAACACACTAACAGTACATTTGGGTGGCGACCCAGTTTGCTCAACCCCGGACCAAAAGCATTCCATGAGATGGGAACAGGCAGAATATATTAATATTGGCTCCAAGTTGGGGGAGAAGAGTTTGGGCAGGATGCCCTCAAGGCCTTCCTTTGTACTCATAATACTCTACCCTCATGGCATCCTTCAACCCAGTATCCACTTTCCAGCTGGAGGGTGAGATGGACGATGCCTCCGCAGCACGCCTGCCCTCTCTCACTCAAAGAGGACAGGCAAGCAGGCAACAATTGCCCAGGGGTTGGCAGCGGGCATTAGCAGGTACACTACACTGTCAGTTGCCAAGGCTGATCTTCAGCATCCAAGACCACAGCACTCAAAATCTCTTTGTGTTGCAAGTGCACAAAGAGGGGGCTTCTTCTATGGATGGTCAACAGGAGTCCAATGCACCTTGGTAGGCACACCAACTTGTTCATCAGGGATATCAAGGTGCTGGTCAAGGTTAACAGCCACAGGCTCCCTCCCTCTTGGCAACTATATTATTACCTCCATATTATTACCTCCAAAAATCCCAGGATGTGTGCCTGTATAGGATAGGGTTGCCAGCCTCCAGGTAGTGAGTGGCTGGAGATCTCCTGGAATTACAAATGGTCTCCAGGCCACAGAGATCAGTTCACCTGGAGAAAATGGCTACTTTGGCCAGGGGTGGACTCTATGGAATTATGCCATGCCAAAGTCCTTTCCCTCCCCAAACCCCACTTTCTCCAGGTTTCTCCAGGTTTCACCCCCCAGATCTCCAGGAATGTCCCAACTTGGAGCTGGCAACCCTAGTGTAGGATGGGGGAATCCTCCATTATTCACAGAAAAAAACCTGTGAGGTGGATTAGGCTGAGAGAGAGAGAAAGCAACTGGTCAAAGTTCATTTCGTGTTAAGTCTCAGCAAATGTTCGGTTTCAGGGAGCCAGCAACTAATCAAGTGCAGATACAACGTGGCAGGAATCAAGTCCAAAGCAGCAAGCGCCAAGCAAGGACTTGAAACCAGATCTTCTGGCCCAAGTGCTCCCCTACAAGATACACAGCAACACAACCTTTTCAATACAAGGAAGTCTGCTTTGGAGCCGAGATGCTCCTGCCCTATCCCATAAGGGCGCCATCTTGAGACTGACTGGACTACACCGTGAAACACAGGAAAGTCTAGGAGAGCAGCACTCTGTGTCATCCTGGTAGCGTTCATTTCAGCAAGACTTGGTCCCCTTATGGTGTTCTGGAAACACGTGCCTAAAATCCTGCAGACATCTGTGTAGGCACACACAATGACACGTGATTCTCTGCTGAAAGCAGGATGTGGGATAAGGTGGTCTGACCACTAAATTTTTAGGGAGCAGGGGGAAAGAATCTGGAATAATTTGAACAACCCAGTACATAACACTTTTCCTATTTTTTTTTTAAACTTTTTAAACATACTGACAACAGTATCTTTAATACATGATGGTGACCTTGACACACACAGAATAACTTAACTATTATGCCAAATTAGCACGAGGACCCGTCTGGTCACAATTGGCCGATTCTCAGCCCGATTCTCAACCATCATACAAACAAGGTCATTCAAATGCATTCAGGGATCTAAAGGAGATTCAGGAACTCAGTTAAAGATGCAGAACGTACTCCTCTGATCATGAACTTTTTGGAACTGACTGTCACATGACGAAAAGCCACTTCCTGGACATTTATTTCTACCCTTCCTCCAGCCTTTCTGAAGGTTTTCCCCTCTATAACCCCAGATTTTCCATCTGAAAACCCACATACTGGGCACAAGCTCAGGGTCACCGCTTCCTTGGCTACCATCACAGGAAAAACCAATAATCCAAAAGCTTTCAAAACAACGTATCAAGTGAACCCACTGAGTATTTTTAAATTACTTGGGATTATATAACATTTGTAGAGAACACTACAGTTAGTCCCGTGGCTTACTGACATTTGAAAGTGCAAATTTCAAAGCTGGAGGGAGCAACAGCAGAGGAGGGATCCGAAGCAGGACTGGGGGTCCAGTCAGATGGCAATAGTAAGCGGGACCCTATTGTCACAGTAATACAGATTAGAGCATCTTATATTAAATAATACAATGTATTCTAGACCCAGAGGAGTTAGCCGTGTTTGTAGTTGCGAAATTGCAAAGAGTCCAGTAGCACCTTTAAGACTAACCAACTTTATTGTAGCATAAGCTTTAGAGAACCACAGGTCTCTTCGTCAGATGCATGCTGATGAAGAGAGCTGTGGTTCTCGAAAGCTTGTGCTACATGTATTCTAGAGAACTTCTGTACTCTGCATGAATTCTGTTGTAGTTTTTTCTCATTTGCTGTATAACCAACCAACTATCTTTGATAGTTAATTAGAAGTAGTTGACAGTATCTAGATTAATGTCCTCCAATCATAGAATGGACCACTAATGATCTACTCACAGTTATTTTGCAAATTGTATATAATATCACTTTTTGGCTAATTAGAATGTTATACAATAGAAAATACGACTATTTAATTAAGCATTAAACCAATCATAGTTTATCTATGATTATCACATGAAAAAGATCATAGATTTTTGCCGAAGATAACATACAAAAATTGCCAACTCAGATAGTATGTCAGAGTTTTGATTGAAAGAAATTTCCTGAGGACCTAGGTGAGAATGTTACCATTCCTATGGGAATCTTAATGCACTTCAGAGAAACTTTGTTTTAAACGTAGAGTAAATTAGGAAATGTTAGCAAACATAATTCTTATTGCTTTTCTGTGTTCCATCTTTGTAGGATTTATATTAATCATCATATATGTTTTGATACCTTCCTTCCTTAAAAGACTAGAGTGCATTTCAATAAAAAGAAATAAATAAACTCTAGAACACAGAGCCCCGTGGCGCAGAGTGGTAAGCGGAAGTACTGCAGCCCAAGCTCTGCTCAGTCACAACCTGAGTTCGATCCCGGCGGAAGCTGGGTTCAGGTAGCCAGCTCAAGCTTGACTCAGCCTTCCATCCTTCTGAGGTCAGTAAAACGAGTACCCTGTTTCCTGGGGGTGAAGTGTAGATGACTGGGGAAGACAACGGCAAACCTCGCCGTAACAAAAGTCTGCCAAGAAAACGTCGTGGTGCGACATCCATGGGTCAGTAATGACTTGGTGCTTGCACAGGGGACTACCTTTACCTTTAGAAGGACTTTGTGTGTCTTGATAGGGAAAGGTTTTGCATGAAGAACCCTATAAATGATTTTGTACTGATAAACACAACTGTTGAAAAAAGCAAGTTCTGTTTTGCGGGTCTTAACTAAATGCTGAAAGCTGCTCAAGAGTAAAGATAAAAATCTTTAGTGGAAGACTTAGCAAGACACAAAAATCCGCTACACCGTCAAACCAGAGGAAGTTTCTGAAGCCATCTTGGAATTCTTTCTATGGCCCTGCGAGGGCAACAACAGCCCTCAACTCTGTTTTTTGCCAGACTGCAACTGTTTCCTTTTGCTTTGTATACCCACCACAAAAGAAGAGGGAAGGCTTACTGCGTGGCACCAAAAATCTCGTGAAGACTGTGGCAGTGGTGTCCAAGCAGCCTACCCCCTGCCATAGCCAGAAGAGGGGAAATTGCTGCTCTCCGACGCCACCAATGCCGATGGTCAGAGGATGATACTGCAGCTACTAGTTCAGCAGAGGTCAGATGCCATAAGAAACCAACTAATTCCCATGTAAAGCTGACGGATTTGGCTAACTTTGGCTTTTTTTCTGGGAAAAGAGGTGGTGGAACTCAATGGGTTGCCAGCACAGGGGGAAACTCCTGGCGGGAGGTGGTGTCCCCGGTACCACATGCACATGCAGAAAGTGTGTGCATGCATCCAGGACTGCACAAGGACGTCACTTTGGGTCAGCTGGAACAAGGGGGGAGTCTTTTCAAGTTCAAATCGCCCTTGGTGAAAATGGTCACATGGCCGGTGGCCCCGCCCCCTGATCTCCAGACAGAGGGGAGTTTAGATTGCCCTCCGCGCCGCTGTGGCACAGAGGGCAATCTAAACTCCCCTTTGTCTGGAGATCAGGGGGCGGGGCCACCGGCCATGTGACCATTTTCAAGAGGTGCTGGAACTCCATTCCACTGTGTCCCAGCTGAAAAAAAGCCCTGCTTCTGTCTGAGCAACTTGTCTCTCACACAGACTGACCAGCTCTCGGACTTCCCACCTCTGCTTTGATTACCTCCTAGCTCAGCTATCCGCTTGCTCGTTCAGTGACAAAACCACTACCATTTCACTCCTCAGGTTAAATAAAGTGCCTAGACATTCATTGTTAATCAATGGTTAACATCACCAATGCCGGGGCCTTTGGAAAGCACTTCTGGGCTCTTTTTCTACAAGGATTTGCAAGTCAAAAACAGCACATGGTCAAACCAATGCATGTTTCTAAAGCCACTTGATGAAGCAGCCACATTTATATCACGTGTGTTTCTCGGGGCTGCTAAGCTTGCAAAAGCGTCAAGAAAAAGAAAATTAATAATTGCATGCCTAATAATGATACGAGTCTGCGACAGAATGCTTTTGCGATTGCCCTGCCACGTGGGCCAACGGATACGGGCTCCATTCCCTTTATTTTTCTTTCTTGGTTGTGTGAACACGAGTCAGGCTCCTTTGCCGTTCTTCCCAGCAAAGAATTCTGGGCAGGCACAAAGGCTGTGTTATCTTTTGCCCACAGATGGTGGGTCCAATCAAAGGTCAACGTTTCATGCTCTTCTGTTTCCTGTGAAGCGCATCAGTTGCTTGTGAGAAGGAGCAAAAAGCCGTTTTAAAAAGTTATACAAGAGAAAATGATGAACTGTCAGGGAGACTCTTTTTTAAAAAATTCACATTGCACCATTAAAGAGGCGCAACAGTTCACCCGGATTCCTTCTAAAGCTGACCTTATCCGTCACTAATGAGGGTCAGAACCATTTCCACTTTCTCCAGCACAGAAGCCGCTGTTGAGAGGCCACCAGCAGCAGACAGCGCCATCAACTCCTTGTGGCTTTTCTCGCTCCTTTTTTCTTTTCTTTTTTTTAAAAAGACCTTTTTCATTCTGCAGCATCAAGAAATCTCTTCCCCTCTCCTCTGCACCCGGAGAGATTTCTGGGAAATCCTCTGACCCTAAAGAACCTTAGGGTGTCGGGCTCGTTTAGATACAATAATTAAACTGTCTTTTCTTGAAAAGGCAGCTGAATTCAGCAGGACTGAAAAAACCTGAGCCACATGCATCAAAGCCGAAGCCCTGTTACAGCTCGGATGACAGGGAAAATGGGAAGAGGACCAATGTTTAGTTTTTGGAATATCTCAGCCCTGTCATCAGACTTACCATAATGCTTAGAAGACAAGTCAGCAGTGACCTAGAGGTACCTTATAGGCAAGACAAATACAGACGCGGAAAGAAGCCTGATAAACTGAATTGCGCTATTTGGCTTACGGCCTGTGTGGCATGTTGCTTCCTTCATATAACACAGTGCACCTGAATGCATTTTCTCCAGAGACTTGCCTTCCTGATTTTCAGACCCAGAAATGTAAAGAAGAGAAGAAATTTTGGAAAACAGACTGCAACCTGCCAAGGTTTTGGTTTCCAAGAGAGCTCCACTCCAAAGCTCAAGGTGACGATATAGTGTTACAGCCAACAGTGTGTACTCGGCTGCCAGCGGGAATTAGCAATTATAACCTCCCCCACCCCTGCAGAGTCTTCCCCTAGAGGGAACTCCTGGTGTGTTCTATGTTCCCCCTACAGGGATTTCAGATTCAGTCCTGGATGCCTATTGTTAGAATTTTAAAATAATTGCATTTCTACAAAAACGCTGAAAGGACAGCACCAGCATGAAGCAGCTGAGCTGGAATTAATTAGCAAACTAGACTCAATAGCGACTGGGAGCAATTAGCTCACTCCCCAAAGCAATGCAGGCAGCAGGTCAATCCCCAAAGTAATAAAGGGAGCCACTTCTGTTTTGCTGGGGAGCTCTCCCAGGTGCTGCAGAGGCCAGCCTTGTTTATATAGCTGCTCTCCAACATCCAGTCCCTGTTCCTCCTGGTTGGAGGACCTCCACTCAAAGCTGAAGCTTTGCTAGCTGTCACCTGGCTTCAGTCCAGCACAGACAGGGCTCAACCCAACTTCCCAGTTTAGAAGCTGTGCAACAGGTCAACAGTTGAGAAAAATCTCTGAATTCCAGCCAACTTCCTTCCTTCCCAATTGGCATCCTGTCTCTTCCCCTCTTTTTTTGCTGAAAAATACTGGGATATTCCCATCTCTCCAATGCCACAGCATAGAATGAAAACTAACTGATCAAGTTATGTTTCTGAAGTTTCAAAGCCCGAGGAGACGGGTAGTCTAGTATTTATGTTGCAAATCTGTTTGTGTAAATGAGACCCGCATATGGTTGTAATTGTTCACCTCTCTGCACCTTCCCAATCAGCAGGCCGGCAATCTGCAATGGAAAAGTTCATGTAACACCCAAGCAATAAGATATGTAACAACCAAACAGGTTACAAAGCCAACACAGCTCTCTGTGAATCATTTATAAGGCTGCTAAGTAAACCGAGCTGCAATATATCAGAGATCCTCCACTCCAGCATGAACTGACATGCAGTGAAGCTAAAACTTGCAAAGGGCGAGTTATATAAAACAACAACAAAAACCCATTTAATTCCTTAAGGCAAATCCTGAGTCCTTGGAAGACATTTGTCTGAGTTCCGCCCCATAAGAAAACAGAAGTCTTGAGCGGAGGAGGCAAAATGCCAGTCTCTGAGCCGCTGTTAGCCTGCTGGAAGAGAGATCTGCTGGTTCTGTGCTACTCTTCAGTGCCACCACTGCAGATGGCTGAGGGCCAAACTACAAGTGATGCCTAACACAGATCAGACACTTGTCAGCTTCCCTCAAGTTTTGAAGGGAAATGTAGGCAGCTTGGTGGAATGTTGGACAAGTGACAGTTGAAAAGTCCATTGGACAGCAGTCGGAGAGCCAAGCTGCAAGATCAGGACGCCTACATTTCCCATCAAAACTTGAGGGAAGCTGACAAGTGTCCAACCTGTGTCATTCGTCACTTGTAGCTTGGCCCTGATAGAGCTCCATTTGCTCCTATAATGCTGCTGATTCTGCACTACCTTCTAAGACTGGACACATCAAGGCTAAAAGTGCCACGAGATAACTTGGCCCCTAAATTCTAGCCCGAACGCATCTCCTCTGAAGGCATTCCGATGTGCTGTCAGGTATGAAGTGAAAACTGGTAACACCCAGCAAGAATAGCTCTCCTCTTTGGAGAAGAGGAGGTTGAGGAGAGACCTGATTGTTCTCTTTAAGTATTTAAAAAAGCTGTCAGTTAGAAGAGAGAAGGAACCTCTTCTTGTTGGAAAGAGAAGATAGAACTCGAAACAATGGGTTTACACGACAGGAGGAAAGGTACCGGCTGGACGTTAATTTTATTTTTTTATTTATTTACGAATTTTACGTCATTTATAGCCCGCCTTTCTTACTAAGACTCAAGGTGGATTACACAGTATGAGGTTAATACAATCAGTATCAAGTACATTTCAATACAATACCATAAGATAAACAGATACAAGTTTAAAAGACATAGCATTAGCAAGGATCCAAGACAGAGTAGATAAAACACTGGAGCAAAACATAAACAATTCTAGGGCTAACATCAGACAGCATGGAGCGCTGGTTGTACATAGGAGTATGTATTTAAAGCAGAAGATAATATATAAGGCAAAAATAGTGATGAAGTCTATGATCCCCAACTCGTTAGTGAAGCACCTGAGACCCCATCCCTACAATACAGCCCTCCCATTTGAGTAAAAAGCCTTTTCGGTTTTGCATCGTTTACAAAAAGCCGGGAGAGTGGAGGCTCTTCTGACTTCCTCAGGCAGGAATTTCTTCACATTAAGAGTAATTCAGCAATAGAATCGGCTGCCGAGGGATGTGAGGGGTTCCCCCTTACTGGCAGTCTTCGTGCAGCGGCTGAACGAATACGTATCGGGGATGCTTTAGGCTGTTCCTGCATTGGGCAGGGGGTTGAACCAGATGGTCTGTAAGACCCCTTCCAGTTCTACGATCCTATGTCTTGACTATTCTCCGTAGCAAGATTCCTTCTGATTGCTATGAGAATTAGGGACTGTAAGGTATACATTCTGATTGTATTTTGTATATTCAAATGCAGGTCTGTTTAATTTTGTTTTACGCCAATAATGTTATTGACTGGCCTTGACTATTCGCAGAAGATGTTATCTTAAGTGGCCCCCTACCCATGCAGCCATCAGCACCCAGGCAGAGACTGTTCCCCCCAACTTAGGACAGGATAAGGGAGGGTGTCTCACTACCTAAGCCAACAAAGACAATTCCCGCTTGAAATCGCCACGTAGCTAAGATTATACTCTCCTGACTACTGTAGTCGACAGCTTTCAGGATAACACAAATTCCTGGCATTTCAAAGAAACAAAAGAGAGGCTCTTGATTAAGCGGTCAGCCCGACCCAGAGCTGCTCGCCCCAGCTTCGTTTAAACAAGAGGTCCCTGCTGCACATTCAAGACAAAACCAGGGAGCCCGTGCTCTTTCTAATCAAACCTGTTGTTTCAGATAAGTCAGCCGGGTAAACTTGGTTCGATGGCTCACGTCTCTTATCTGCGTGAATGCAATAACAGGCTTTAGGGACCGCATTGTTCCACAGATCTTGTCCTTGCCAACGATCTCCAAAGCTGCAGAATCAGATTTTTTTCCTCTCTCTCTCCAAGGTGACCTGGCCATACATCAACCTGTTTGGGAGGCCCAAGGTTTCCTCCATACCAAAGACCTGTAAAGGCATCTATAGAGAGATGGCTACAACAGGAAGAGAGATTCTTCCTGGGTTAGGAAAGAAGAAAACAGCCTCTCAGAGAAGTTTGGTAGTCGAGCACAGTTGCTGTATTGGGAGCATTAGAAAGGATTCTGGTTTTGTGGCAGGTTGTGATATCTCAACCATTTCCCAAAACGAACGCCATTACTGGCCAGTCTTACCTGGCAAGTGTTAGTAGAGGAGAGGACAGAAGCAATTAGGCCATTCCTTCTCCATCATTTTGGTGTAGTGGTTAAGAGCGATGGGACTCTAATCTGGAGAGCCAGGTTTGATTCCCCACTCCTCCGCTTGAAGCCAGCTGGGTGACAATGACTTTGAGTCAGTCACAGCTCTCTCAAAGCTCTCTCAGCCCCACCCATCTCACAGAGTGATTGTTGTTGTGGGGATAATAATGACATAGTTTGTAAACCGATCTGAGTGGGCATTAAGTTGTCCTGAAGGATGGTATATAAACCGAATGTCACGTCGTCGTCGTCGTCATCATCATCAGCTTGGCTATCATCAACTCACTGACACTTTGTAGGAAGGGCTCAATTCTACCTGAACTTTGCAATCACCTTATCGTAGGAGCATGTTTTTTTCCTATCTTCCTCCAGGGTGCTCCAGGTAGTGTGCCCCTCCACTCCTCTACCTCAAAACAACCCTATTCATAATCATAGGACACCTTGAGCAGGAGCACCTTGCCCAAGGACCCTTGGTGCGGTCATGGCAAGAACCTGAATTCTGGTCGTCGCAGGAACCACTATCTTAGAGCAGCCCATTGTTTATTCGCTGACTTCAGGATCCTGCCTGCTGGCACAGCTTTAAAAATATAGTTCCTTAGCTGACACTGTTTTATTCATCTTGTTGAGGGGAGAGGCATGGTGGGCGAAGCAAGATATTGAACCCACTCCAGACTAGTATTGGGACAGCACGATGTAGTGATTACTCCAACCAGGGACACCAGCGTTGAATCCTTGCTTCATCCCAAAGCTTGCTGGGTGGCATTGGGCCCATTCCTTTCTCTCAGCCAGGCCTACCTCACAGGGTTATTGTAAGGAAAAATATAGGATGCAATTAATAAATAAAAGATTGGTCTTTGGAGATCTCACCTGACACTGTTTGCAGTCTCAAAAGCTAATAGGGGTTCAGTAAAGTGTTGGATTAAGTATGGGAAGGCCCAGGTTCAAATTCCATTTGCCACAAAGATCACTGGGAGTCCTTGGGCGAGAAGAGAATCCGGTATGCAATCCCTGAATTTCATGCAAGAATAATGGGATTTTTTTAAAAATGAAGTCAATATTCCCAGTGATTAGCTTGGAAATTTGCCTTTAAAAACAAAACAAAAAAAGCCGATGCTGCCAGGATAATGGGCTGCAGGGTGTATGTGGTTCGTTGAGAGGGGAGTTCACACAAACAAGAATGATCACTATGTGGCCCTCTACTTCACTGGACTATTGTGAGGGGGGGAAATGGGAAGGAAGGAAGGAAGGAAGGAAGGAAGGAAGCAATTTTCTGGTCGGAATGGCAAAGGTTTTTCAGGATCTCTCCCACTGACACTGGACAAATCATAGTTTGCCGTATTGCTCCAGCAATTCCCACAGTTACATTCCTTTTATTGAAAATAATTAATGTCACAAACTAGCAAACCACATTTCCCAAAGATCTTCTTCAGATGGAATAATCGAGGGGGCGGGATACAGAGAGGGGTGTCGCATTTGATTATCTCTCTCCAGGCTCCCCCCTCCCCTGCGCCACACTTTTATTTTTGCTTTTTAAAAAGCAGGATGCCAGTAAGAGCCTCTTGCCTGCCTGAGAGAAGAAAATGTTAGAGGTTTTCTCGGGACAGGCCCCTGGGCACGTTTGATGGCTTGTCTCCCAACCGCCGTCCAACTCCGCCTACCATCCTTTTTGCCGCCTGAGGAAATCACACAAGCCCTCACAGAGAGATGCAATCGCCAAAGGTCAGAGCTGGCAGGAAATGATAAGTGTGCGTGCACTGAACGGCCCTGGAGGCCTCCTGATTCAGCAGGCTTTGTGAAAAAAAGCTGAGCCAGAAAGGGGGCACAGGCAGAGCACTTGAGTGCGACTCAGGCGGTTAACCGCATTTCCCTTCCTCGCCAGACTCTCTCTTTCTCCTCATTTTTTACCTAACTGTAAACTGTGAAGGGGACGGGACATAAATCACTATATTTGCTAAGGGTAAGGAAGAAAGAACCCATCCGTGTTAACAACTCTGAATGTGTCAAGGAACACTGACCAGCAGTGCAACCAGAGACGGGGATATGCACAGCCGTGTAAACGCAACCATGAGGTCCCCACCACAGAATTTGGGATTCAGACAAGCTTATTTTAAAATCTGCAAACTTTCCATACCTTATGGTTTTGGGGATATGGCTGAAAAGCAAGCAAAACCTCACAAATAAAAGTAAAAGAAATCCGGCAAATCTCAATTTGCACATGCCCGTTGCAGAAAATTCCCATGTTAGATCTTGGGTTATCCTTGACACAGAATTCTGATCTTTAAAAAAGGAATGCAGGAAAACTGACACGGGGACTTAAGAAGGACTAGCACTGCTTCCACCACTCTTTTAGATCCGTTCTTTAGTGAGGCCAGGAGGCAGCTTAGGGCCAGTGTGTTCCAGTAGGACAAAACCAATTTTTGATATCATTAGCCGAACACACCAGCTACTTCCCAGGGGAATCAAAATGGCTCTGAGTCAGCTAAAGTCAGGCATGACTAAGTTCCACTCAAACCAATTCAACGAGTTTGCCCAGGATTAACCTCCTAATTCCCACTGCTCTCAATTGGGCTTGGGGTCAAACAACACATTACGTGGGAGACTGCTAACTGGATCTCTTGAGGTGTCTTTCGATGCTAAAAGGCAGCTACTGGGAGCCTGAATTTGCCTGGAGAAACGGGCTTCTCTTCTCTCGCCCTGCACCAACCATTTCCCAACAATAAACTACCCCAGGAGCTATTAGTGCAAAGAGGGCTTTTTAAAACATGCAACCAGACACAAAAACAAACATTCGCACAGTTAGAAAATGCAAGTCACGCAAAAGTTGTATTATGTTAGCGGATGAAATAGAACCCCCGACACTGACCTCCTTGGTGATAAAAAGCAACACAGCAAACGAAACCAAACTTTCCTACAAAGCAAGTTCAGTTAACAAGTCTGGAAGCTGGACAGAACTGGCAAGGAGCCAGTTTGGTGTAGTGGTTAAGAACGGCAGGACTCTAATCTGGAGAACTAAGTTTGATTCCCCACTCCTCCGCTTAAAGCCAGCTGGGTGACCTTGGGTCAGTCACAGCTCTCTCAGAGCTCTCTCAGCTCCACCCATCTCACAGGGTGATTGTCGTGGGGATAATAATGACACACTTTGTAAACTGCTCTGAGTGGGCGTTAATTTGTCCTGAAGGGCAGTATATAAATTAAATGTTACGTTATGGTACAGTACAGTATGGTATGCAGGGCTCATTTTGAGGGGGAACGCACCAGAACACAATTTCCGCAATTCCCCAAATAGGACACACGACAGGTGGCCCTGCCCACCTGACTCTCAGCCATTTGGGGCTCGTTTCGGCCTGGATTGGGGCCTCTGACAGGTGGTGGATCACTCTCCCGCTCAGGAGCGGCCCGATCCTGACCATTTTGGGCCCCTTTCCGGCCATTTTCAGCCCCTTTTTGACATTTTGGGCCCAATTCCAGCCCTGAATGGCCAGGATTGGGTCCAAAACAGCCAGGATAGGTGATGACAGGGGGTGTGGCATATGCAAATCAGTTATGCTAATAAGTTCCTCCAGCTCTTTTTCTACAAAATGACCCCTGATGGTATGGTATGGTATGGTATGGTATGGTATGGTATGGTATGGTATGGTATGGTATGGTGGCTAGCTTTGGGAAGCCCTGGGTTTGAATTTCACCTTTGCTACCAATGCGCCACTAAGTAATCCGGGAGACCCAGTTTCAAATCCCCACACAGCTTGCTGTATGACCTTTGGTAAGGCTCACACACTCAGCCTAACCCGCCTCACAAAGTTGTTGTTGTGAGGATAAAATGGAGGGGAAGTTGTTTTGGATCCCCACTGAGGAGAAAAGCGGGGTATAAATGACGTAAATAAATTTACCTCAGGTGGGGGCAGTGACTTAGATGTAGCAGCTCCTTTCTACCAAGTGAGGAGCTTTCATCCCGCGGAGTAAGCCCACCCCACTTAGCAGAGAGGTGTGACTGGAGCCAAACCAAAGGGTATGGCGGCAGTGAGGGAGGGAGGAAAACAGAGACTTGGAGAAGCGGGGGAGGGGTGCTTACAACTATGAAAAACAGCATTTTTTTAGTAAACGGAGAACCAAGATGGTGTGGGCCACACTGTAAAAAAAATATCTTGCAATTTTTATGACAAACTCATAACATATTGGTCAGTATTTTTTACATATTTACATACTGGTCTTTAATTTTTTTTATATTGCACATGTGGGGCTGAAGGAGAGAGAAGCTTGTCTAAGGCTATCGAGCACGTCTGTGGCAGAGGCAAAACTCAAACCCAGTGAACAGTATGGTAAAAGAGCCCAGTAGCACCTTTAAGACTAACCAACTTTATTGTAGCATAAGCTTTCGAGAACCACAGCTCTATTCGTCAGATGCATGAAGGGTATGCATCTGACGAAGAGAGCTGTGGTTCTCGAAAGCTTATGCTACAATAAAGTTGGTTAGTCTTAAAGGTGCTACTGGACTCTTCTACTATTTTGCAACTACAGACTAACACAGCTAACACCTCTGGATCAGTGAACATTATGCAGTCCCAGGTCTTTCTAACTTAATAGGACCACGTCTGTGGTCAAACTTTTGTTCAGTAGCATTTATGGCACTTCTGCCAACAAAGATCAGATTCAGTGCATTTTTAATAACCAACCTAGGCAAAGGGAGGCTTTAACTTCTACCACGCCTCAACACAGACAAGTAATCAGTGCAATTTTAAATTGTACTTCAGAGAGACACAGCACTCTTGCAAAAGCAAAGTCCCGCTCTTTATAAACTTGGAAGTCTGCTCAGACACTCCCATCAATTTCTAAAAGTCACTCCATTCTTATGCTACAGGTCTTCAGCCCCAAATCACACATAACTGTGCACAGGCTGCACCAACCAGCCAGCACATTTTCCACTACGTTTATCAACCAGGGCTAGAACATTGCAGATTTCTCTACAGCACATCACAAACTCAGCCACACCGGGTGGTCTCCAGAGCAAGAGAAAGTGAGCATTTGTTGATAAAACTGAAAGGAACAAGAAGGAGAGCATGCATGACTTACCATGTGTGGTTGAGTTATAGCCACTGGATAGGACATGGCATGAGGAGGGTAGCGAGGCTCGGTTGCACGCCAGCTCTGTGCCACAGGCTGAGTAGATCCAGACATTGCTGGCAAAGCCCTGTTAGGGGTCTGGTCTTTCTTTGTTTAAAATCCCTAGAATCTGCGATGTGAAGCACTAAAGAATCCCAGAGTTTTTCCGCATTATGTGCATGCTGGCTTTTTCATGCTGTATCTGCAAGGAAAACACGGAAACAGAAAGTCAGAGCTCAGTCAAAACCACAGCCAGCTAAGACTGCAGAAAGTTAAGCCACACACACACACCCAAAAAAGACAACGATGACAGTTTCCAAACCCCAGACACTGCATTCCTTCTGTGAAAATATAAAATGCTTGACATCACTGCCCTGCTAAAGCCTAGGGCTTATGCAAGAATGTATAAACAGAGGCAGGCAACCTGTTCAGGCTCTCAGGCTACTCTGGGAATAGACAAAGAGCTTAGGGCAATCCATGTATCTTTGCTTTAAAACTAAGGATAAAGTTTGCAGGCCATGTGATAATATGCCACCTTGCACATCCACCTGTGGGGCTAAGCATGACAAAACAGGGAAGAAACCTTCCCCATAATGAACTGAGCGCAAATGTTCAAAGGCAATGTTCAAGCTACCCTTCTCCCCAAGGTGAGCAAACTTGAGATGTTATGGACTCTAGGAGTTCCTCAGCAGTGACATCCCATAAACACCCACTGAAAGAATGAGAAAAGTCCATGCTTGATGTTCAGACAGCACGCTTCAAGCTGCTGCCGCTGGAACAAAAAACAAGAGATGAGAAAGCCTAGGTGCAGAAAATGTGCACACGAAGTTTGGAAGCACAAACTGGGCATTCCCCTCCATGGCTGCCCCACAGCTGTGATAGTCTGCTTAAGCAGCAACCAAAGCACCACAGAAGTTGCTAGATCCTGCACATGCACTCTTCCTGCACACATGCCCAAGTTTTGGAGCAAGCACAGTATTCACTTGATTTCAAAAACCATCCACCCTAAGTTTAACAAATGTGGAAAGGTTTGCCCGTGAAAAAACTACTGGGCATGTGCCAAAGAAACACATTTCATTACAGAGGCCTTCTGGGGCAACCTGGATCTCTCCAGGTCTACATCAGCACTCAACCACTACGTTACACTGCTTTAGTTTTCTGCTCACAGAGAAACCCAATATTCCTTGAAACATGGTAGGAAAATCTCCAGTTTTCTGTGCATCAAAGCCCAGCCATTGTTTCCACATCTTAGCAGATTTCTCTCACCTATTCCAGATAAAGTTTTTGAAAAACAATCATATTATTCAGCAAGCGAGCAACAGAAACCTTATTTATATTTGCAGCAAGCGAGATACACACAAAGGCAAGAAGTCCAAACTTTCGGGTTCCTCCCCCGAGCCAAAGCAGCGACCACCCTGATACATACACAAATAAAGCCCTTTTCACAACCTTCTGATTTTTATTGACACTTAAAAGCTATTTTGTTTAGAGATGGTAGCAGGCTTCGCTTTGTCAGAATTTCTATTAAAAGTAACGAATGTCTTCATGCTCTCCTTGACTGCCAGCTGTTTAAAGAGGCATTAAGCTTGGCTCCCGCATTAACTCTTAATTATACAAAGCATAAATTGCCCACCGCTGCCTGGAGGGGTGTGGAAAGGCCGCGGCAATTCAATTGCAGACCACTTTTTCAGAAGCACTTGACTTACTCTGCGATCCTTACCAGCCAACTTTCTACAGAGTATGTGATTTTAAACTTTTTTTTATAGGTGCAATCTCTGCCCACCCCCCGAAAAGGAAAAAAGAATTGCTAACACCACACTGCCACAGGGTAAGCCCTACCCGCTGCGAAGGGCACTCTACTTCCTTTCGGCTTTCTCCTGATCTCTGTTAGAGACAACAACAAGCTCTGGCAGACATCAGTTTCAACTGAAACTGTAGCGGATGCATACAAAATATTAAGAAAGAGGAAGCATTGCCCCCCAACCCCCCTTCCTAGAAACCAGTCACTGCTGATAGGAATATCCCTATCGGCCGCAAACAGATAGCGAACGGAAGCTTCCACGTGTTTGCTTCTAGCCACGCTGCCCAGTGAAGGCACCCCTGAAGACCTGCACCCCGTTGAATTGGTGGAAAGAACCAAGATTTGTTGTGAAATGAATACAAAACTTCCACCCATGGCACACAGAAGAGCACCGTATTGCAGCAGTAATCATAGCAAAAGGATAATTCTGGAAACAGGCCTGAGACAATCTATTTATTTATTGCCTTACTTTATTTATACCCCACTGTTCTCCCCAACAGGGACCCAAAGCGGCTTACCTCGTTCTCCTCTCTTCCATTTCATCCTAACAATAACCCCTATGAGGTAGGTTAGACTGAGAGTGTGTGACTGGCCTATGATCGCCCCCATCAGGCTTCCACAGCAGAGTGGAGATTCGAACTCGTTTCTCCAGGATCCTAGTCCGATATTCAACCACTATGTGGTACAAACAACTGACTCAACCGCTGAAGGGGAGGGAAGTTTCCAGGTAAAGCTGGTGCTATGGGTCGACGTACCAGACCCTAGACGTGCAGGATTTCAATTCAAGGTCCCAAGCACCCTGAGGCAAGCTGAGCGGCGTGGAGGGCAATCTGAACTCCCCTCTGTCTGGAGATCAGGGGGCGGGGCCACCACCAGAATGACTGTCCAACCACAGAAGCCAGGCAGAACCCTGGGCCAATGCGGCGAGCCCAACACAACCAATGCCACACCAGAGAATCCAACCATCATGATGGGCAGACAGTTCTGGACAACTTAAACGCCCACCCAGAGCGGTTTACTAAGTATGTCACTATTATCCCCACAACGATCACCCTGAGGTGGGTGGGGCTGAGAGAGCTCTGAGAGAGCTGTGACTGACCCAAGGTCACCCATCTGGCTTCAAGCGGAGGAATCAAACCTGGCTCTCCAGATTAGAGTCCTGCTGCTCCTAACCACCACACCAAACTAGTTATGCGCTTATTGCTGGTCCTGAGGTTCTGTCTCTTTGTCATGCTGTATGATGACCAAGGAAATAGGTGTGGAAATACACAGTTGAAGGAATGTTGCAATGCACAGGGGTCTCTGTCTTTTTTGAACAAATGTTGTGATGGACATGGGACAAGGGATGTGCATTTGGATATTTCTGGTCCAAATATATATCTGAAAAATACCTTATCGGTATTTTTAAGATATATTTGGGTATCCACAGCAATATTTGGGTTTTCTAGAATCCCGGTAATTGGGTCCTGAAAAATTCTGGGAGTACACAGGGTTGGCACTTTAATGCTCCTGGGTCTGTTCTTTTCCCCCCTTCCCCAGTTTTATAGGATTCCTGGGCAACGGGTGGGAGGGAGCAGGGAGGCTGCTCTCCCAGGCAGCGGGATCTGACCTTATGGGGAAACACGAGAACTGTCTGCCCATCATGATGGTTGGATTCTCTGGTGTGGCATTGGTTGTGTTGGGCTTGCCGCATGGACCCAGGGTTCTGCCTGGCTTCTGTGGTCTGACAGTCATTCTGGTATACCACTACCTCTTGGGCCGAGAGTGGGGGAGAACAGTCCTCATGGAAAGTATTTAAAATACTTTCATTGGATTCCTGAGCCCTTGGCAGAATGCTCTCTCAATCATTCTCCAAAGCAGCACGTAATGCATCCCCCAGGCCTGCCTGCAAGCCTCATTAGTGCCTTCACAATTACATTCCAAGGCTTGCTGTTTCATCTCCAGGAAGGTTAGGCTGACGGGCAAGGCTTCCTTTCAATGTCCAATGCATGCACAAAGAAATAATTAAGACACAATGAAGTGCGTTTGGAGATGTTTCCCCAAAAGAGGCGGGGGGGGGGGGCTCCTCTGCTTTGTGATGGAATTACAACAGGGCTGCCTTTTCAACAAGAAGTATGAAAACGTCTGCCTGGGAGGAGCGGATGGGGCTGACAAAGGGTATTTGCGTAGTTATTTCATCCCAAATGAAAAGCAGCAATGCCGTCAATGGGCAGAGAGGTATCAGGATACAAACAGGCTACTGAGAGGAGACGGCTGATGTTTTTAATTATAGTCAGGTGCAGCTGGGATGGGGGTACTGGCCAGACCCACTGCTCTGGAAGAAGATCAAGATGGGTAGCTGCGTTAGTCTGTCTGTAGCAGTCGAAAAGAGCAAGAGTCCAGTAGCACCTATAAGACTAACAAAATTTGTGGTCGGATATGAGCTTTCATGAGTCACAGCTCGCTTCTTCTGATTTTGTTGGTCTTATAGGTGCTACTGGACTCTTGCTCTTTTTGACTGCTTTGGAAGAAGAGAGGCTACCTTCTCCTCTTGCAACATTTTCCTGATCGCAATCACTACTTCCTCCTGGAACTGCTCTTTCCCTGCTAGAGAAAATATTATGGATACTCGTGGCAGTGGAGAATTTAGATATAAAGAGAACTATGCAGAGAGGAAAAGTTTAGGGGGAAAAACCTCTCCTCCAACACCATGGCACCAATCTGGTTTGAGAAAAATTGCAACTGCTTTTTAAAAAATATATTTTTTTTAAAAAATGGGCAACTGAATTATAGATCTCATCTTGGTGTGCCCTATGGGTGATTCTTCACACATTGCACTCTGTAGCAAACCTTGGTTTGCCTCTGTGTAATAAGAAGTTGTAGTGAAGCCCCCCCCCCACCTTTCCAAGCTCAAATAGCTGATTCAAAACATTAATTAACCCTGGCTCTTTTTAAATCTGAAGGCACACCTGTATCTCTAGCCCAATTAATCTCTCTCAGAAGAAAAGTGATGTGTGGTGGTGGGTAGGCGCGTGATATGGCCGTCATTATATTAGGCAAATCTGAACAACAATGTAAAACACACTCCATGTAAAAAAGTGAAAGTAAATAGATGGATTTAATGATGGGGTCAGCAACGAGAGGCCCCGGGGCCCACATCAGATTCCAGCTTCCCAAGGTGCCAATGCAGAGGCCTGGCACATGGAGGTGCCAGCTGTGGCACTGGGAGTTACCTGCTTTGTCTCACCATCTTCACACCTGCCTCCAAGTGCAGAAACAGTTGCCGATTAGGCAGCCGGTAATTAGAAGGACTGAGTATTGCACCTCTTCTCTGTCTTGAGAGAAGACTTTTCCACACCCGTTTCTCTGTCCCAGAGCCACTGCAAATGGCTGCGGTCTCTGAGGCTTCAAGGTAAATACCTACTGGTGGTCCCTGGCCCCAGGGAGGCTCAACTGGCCTCGGCCAGGGCCAGGGCATTTTCAGTCCTGGCCCCGACCTGGTGGAACTCTGTTGGAAGACACTTGGGCCCACCAAGATCTTCTATCCTTTCAGCGGACCTGCAAGACAGAGATGTTCCTCCACACCTTTGGTTGAGACCAACACTACATCCACCAATTGAGTCTCCCTGTTGGTCTCCTACCTGTGGGGGGGCCACACAGTTACCTGCCCCCCCACATGTGAGTAGCAGCAGGATACTAACCCACATCTTCTCCCTCTTTATAGAGGATGAGCAAGTGAATTGCTCAAATGCAGTATGTCAGATTTGTGATTTTATTGTTATTCCTGTGTTTTGTTTTATTGTAACCCGCCCTGAACCTGCTTTTGGGGGGCAGGCAGGCTATAGGTAGGTAGGTAGGTAGGTAGGTAGGTAGGTAGGTAGGTAGGTAGGTAAGAAAGAAAGAAAGAAAGAAAGAAAGAAAGAAAGAAAGAAAGAAAGAAAGAAAGAAAGAAAGAAAGAAAGAAAGAAAGAAAGAAAGAAAGAAAGAAGGGGGGGTCGGACTCTGCTCAAGAGAAGAGCACCTACTCTGCATACAGAAGATCCCGTGTCCAATTTGAGCATCTCAGGAAACAGGTGCCGAGAAAGACCAACGCCCTGGAGAGTTATGGTAGACAGTACCAAACTAGATGGACCAACAGACCAACTGAGTAGGAAGGCAGGGTTATGTGTTCGGCAAACCAAGGGCCTGGCTAGGCCTGTTGGATTTTGCCAATACAATTTCTTTATGCGTTTAACCATATTGAAGGAATAGTCCGAGACGTTTACCAGTTGATCAGCATTCCTGACGTATATTGAACTGCACAAAAAAGTCTTAATCCCACCAATGGCCCGTATTAGTCTTCTATTTGTAGGTCCCTCGCACCCACATACTAGGATAAGTGATGCTTTTCTCATTTCTTTTTGATTTTAAGCACCGGTAAGGAGGTACACTTGACAGGAAAGTGATGTTCGTTTGAGTTTTCCTCCCCAGACATCTTCCAAACGTGCGGAATTGTACTGCTGGCAAATTGAATCTCTGACGCTTCAGAATGCCAGGGAAGCCGCCTGCTTGAGATTCTTTTGTTGAACATAATTGCTCAGATCACAAACAATATTTTTAATGATTAAACAACCTGAATAAAAGCTGCAAAATACATGCCTGGATTGCTCTGAACCCAACTGCATCTCTAAACGGCATAATGGAGGAACATCTAAGAGAACAACAATAAAAACTTCCTCTGATTTAAATTTCAAGGTGCTTCTTCTCCTACCCCAACCCCACCCATTTTGTTTGCAACTCCTGAAATGGTGCGGTAAAAGATTTTTTTAAAAGGGTTTTAGGACAACCTGCCCAATATTCACAAACAGTAAATATAAACTATGGGTACCGATTTCAGAGCCCTGACCTGGATAGCCCAGGAGAGCCTGATCTCATCATAAGCTAAGCAGGGTCGGCCTTGGTTAGTAATTGGATGGGAGACCTCCAACAAAGACCAGGGTTGCACAGGCAGGCAACGGCGAACCACCTCTGTTAATCTCTTGCCGTGAAAACCCCAGGAGGGGTTGCCGTAAGTCAGCTGTGTGACCTGAGGACACTCCACCACAACTGGTTTCAGAAGCTTCTCCGAGTTTGAACAGACAAGCTCAGGGGCTGCGCAGCTTTTACTTGCCTTTGGGGACTTGTCCTCCATGAATCATTTAAAAACTTGTGTTTAGCTCTGGCGGAGCAGCAAAATTCTAAGAAGCTGGGCGTCAATGGCAGAGCTCCTGCTGTGAATGCAGAAGGTCCCAGATTCAGTCCTTGGACCCTCCATTTAAAGGACTGCAGATAGGAAGATCTGAAATCTTGGAGAACCACTGCCAGTTAGACACAACAACACCGAGCTAGCCGGATCAATGATCCAACTCCATTATAGGGGTGCCTCATACTATGAAACTGCCTGGCCATTGGCCATTGATGGTTTAAACAAAATGAAAAACACCATTTCTAAAGTTTCTGCACCAGCTTATCCAGAAGCCATCGCTATTCACCTATGGCGAGTAAGGATTTACTTGCTTGGTTTCAAGGAGGGCAGACCAAAGACACGAGTACACCCAAGTGTTCAGCTGCACTCATTTTTTCACCCAGCAATTGTCCCAGAATGAGAACTGGTCCAACAGTCCAAAGTGAGACAAGGCAGTCAAAATATTGCTGACCCCCAAGAGTCAAAGGCTTAGATGAGGCTAGATTTTGACACAGCACCTCCCCTCCCCTCCCCATACTTCACTTCTGCTATGCTCTAGCGCAGCCCAGGTTCTCCAGCAGCTGGCTGCTTCATGCTTCTTAGGCACTGAATGACCAGTCAAGCTGCAACTATAAATATAAATCTCATCCACTGTACGGGAAGGGCGGTGTCTGCTAACTCACCACCCCAGGATGATGATGATGATGATGATGGTCGTTTGCACACTACTCACCTTCATCCAGAACGGGGTGCAACGTCACCCAAAAAAATGCGGAAGATAGCGTCTTCTCGCACGAGTTTTGCGCAACATTGGGCAAAACTCGCACGAGAAGACGCTATCTTCCAGGGGGTTTTTTTCGCGACGTTGCGCCCCATTCCGGATGAAGGTGAGTAGTGTGGAAACAGCCAATGATAATGTTGCTGCTGAATAACAACAACATTTGATTTATATACTGCCCCTTCAGGACAATTTAATGCCCACTCACAGTAGTTTACAAAGCATGTTGTTATTATCCCCACAACAATCACCCTGTGAGGTGGGTGGGGCTGAGAGAGCTCTGAGAGAGCTGTGACTGACTCAAGGTCACCCAGCTGGCTTCAAGCGGAGGAGTGGGGAATCAAACTTGGTTCTCCAGATTAGAGTCCCGTGCTCTTAACCACTACACCAAACAAGTTAGGGCATCCCTTTTTCCTCCTAGCAAAGCCTAGATGTTCAGCACTTCCCTTGGAAACATCAGGGATCTCTGCAGAACAGGGTTCCCCAATATGGTGCCTACAGGCACCACCAGTACTTCCCTTGGCTGCTTCTGAAAGCGATTGGGTCTACTGAAAGGCTTGTCATTGGCTACCTTCTTTCAGAGGAAAGGATTTCCACTGGAGAATCAGGAGGGCTGGTAAACACCTGGGCATTCCTTAGTCCGTGAGCGATTCCGTTCCCCCTTCAGGCTTTCCTTCTGCCGAGGGGGTCTGAGGAGGAAGGTATTCTTTTTAGCTCAGCCTGGAGTGGTGCTCACCACCCCCTCTCAAAAGTCCAAATGTGCCCACAGGCTCAAAAAAGTTGGGGATCTCTGTGGGAGGACACTGATAAGAGTCCTACATTCGCATCTACCTGGAGCTGCGAATTCGGTATTAGACAAGTTCTATCCTGCACCCAAAACCTCCCCCACCCGGGATACTGTAAGCAATTTCCTGCACGAGTCCTCTCTAACTGCCCTCAGGATTTTATGCCTCCCAGAGCATACTCAGTCTTCATCGGGTCCCTTGGTTTGTTTCTCTTCTTTTCTTAAATTTGCAAATTAGGCTCAATTGTGGCACATCTGCAGAGCTCTCAGAGAATGCCAAAGCCCCCACTTTCTCTACATTCCTGTCCTTTCACCAGGCACTCAACCGTCAAGTTTGTTATTAGAAGACACACACACACACACCGCACGCTAACCTCCATACAGGTGTTGTACAATACATAATATAAAACAGAGAAAGGCCTGCACCACTTGTGCCTCTCTGGCTCCAATTAGTCCTACTTTTTCTCTGGGTTCCGTGCAATGGGTCAAATGCACATATTACAAAGAAACAGAGCAGTCAGCTGTGTTAGTCTGTAGTAGCAAAATAGAAAAGAGTCCAGTAGCACCTTTAAGACTAACTAACTTTACTGTAGCATAAGCTTTTGAGAATCACAGCTCTCTTCGTCAGAGGCATGCATCTGACGAAGAGAACTGTGGTTCTCGAAAGCTTATGCTACAGCAAAGTTGGTTAGTCTTAAAGGTGCTACTGGACTCTTTTCTATTATATTACAAAGATAGGGGCCTTCAACCCCCCCACCCCACCCCGCTCCCGCCATTCCCTCTGGCTGCCACAGAAATGAACTTTCCTCGGGTGAAGTCGCCTCTCCCCTTTGCCATACTTCCACAACCGAAATTTCAGGCTGGTGTATCTTTATCAGCTGCTATAATTAGAACGCCCCTTTTTCTTCAGAAAAAGACAGTTTTCACAACACTTACTTACCCAGCAGCGTCATTATTTTTTTTGTTTTTTTTTTAAAAAGCTTGATTTTTGAGAATCAGTTAAACGAGGGAGGACAAGAAATAAGTAGCCTCCTGAACTTCAAAACCAAATGCAAAGTATAGGTTGGAAGAGATTTGTAACAAATAAAAAGGAGAGAAGAAGGACACGCGCTGAATGTCATTTTTGTTCAGAAACAAAATCATCAGAAAAGGACAAATAGGCAGAAAAGAAAATCCAGGTTACTGGTATCTACTGGTATTGTTATTTTGAAGCCAAACAGGTATAGAAATTTTTGGAGACGCATTGCAAAGCCATATTATTTGCTGCATTTTAATGGTAACATCCTCTATCTGTTGAATAATAATAACAACATTGGATTTATATACCGACTTAACACCCACTCAGAGCGGTTTACGAAGTATGTTATTATTATCCCCACAACAAAACACCCTGTGAGGTGGGTGGGGCTGAGACAGCTCTGAGAAAGCTGTGACTGACCCAAGGTGACTGAGGGCCAAGCTACACATGACGAATGACACTTGAACGGCAAGTGTATTTCTCCCTGTTCACTTGCCCTCCACTCAATCCACTTGCCGTTCAAGTGTCATTCGTCATGTGTAGCTTGGCCCTCAGCTGGCTTCAAGTGGAGGAGTGGGGAATCAAACCTGGTTCTCCAGATTAGAGTCCCATAGCTCTTAACTACACCACCAAACTGGCTCTCTTGAATATTCCCTAATGCTCTGGTGCTGACTAAAGGGTATGTATATATATATTTATTTTATTGAGCTGCTGTGTATATGTGTATACGTGTGTGTGTGTGTGTGTTTTAACCTTTGGATATTTTATAATTTGTAGTCTTAAATTGTATGAATTACATGAATTATCTGATGTAATTTTAAATTCGTGTGTAAATTGTGATCCGCCCTGAGCCTGCTGGTGTAGGAAGGGCGGAATATAAATCTAATAAATTAAATTAAAATTAATATGCAGGCATCTCAGAGGGGGAGGTAACTTCAGGAGGTTAGTATGTTGCTTTCAATCAATCTATCAATCTTTATTAAAACGGTCCTAAACCAACATAAATGCTATTATAGCAGTCATAAAATTCAGGAGCTCAAAAGTAAACATTACTGTAATACAGTATGTATTTTGCTTTTATATTGTAATGTTTTTAATTAGGACTTGTAAGCCACTTTGAGCCATGAGGAAAGGTGGGATATAAATATCTCAATAAATGAAAAAATAAGTGTTGTCCCAAAGTCATTCAGTACAAATCCTTCACATTTCCATCTATGCATGATGAGACTGCTTCACTGCGTACGACAAAAAGCCAAGCCAAAGAAAAAGGAGAAGCCCACCACATCTTGATCTCTTCTCCTTCCTTTGATCCGTTCCCCCCACCTCACTCTTTCACACAAACAGACACACATGTGTGTACAATTTCACACAGTGCAGAGGATGTAGAGTCAGTTTGGTGTAGAGAGCCAGTTTGGTGTCGTGGTTAAGAATGGCAGGACTCTAATCTGGAGAGCTGGATTTTATTCTCCACTCCTCTTTCCTCTGAAGGGCGGTATATAAATTGAATGTTGTTGTTATTCCCCACTCTTCCGCATGAAGCCAGCTGGGTGACCTTGGGTCAGTCACAGCTCTTCCAGAGCTCTCTCAGCCCCACCCACCTAATAGGGTGATTGTTGTGAGGATAATAATAACATACTTTGTAAACCACTCTGTGTGGGCGTTAAATTGTCCTGAAGGGCTGTATATAAATTGAACATTATTGTTATTATTATTATTCTCTTCAGTAATCCTCTTTGGGAAGAAGCATCCACAAACTCTCAGAAGGGCCTGCGGGCAACACTAATAGTTGAGGTCCACCCCCTACCTCAAAGCCAGAGGCTTAACATTTTGGAAAGCGGGGAGTTATTCAACTCCCCTGCATGAAGCCACACCACTCCCTTGGGCAGTGTGTGCCAAGCCAAAGGAAATGTGGAGTTGCCTTTGCTTCCTTGGCTGAGCCACCACTAAGATGAGATGTTTCCACTTATATTTTTTCTTCTTCCCTTCCGAAGTTTAGGAAGATGTGCCAGGTGGAGCTGAGCCTCCAACTAAATGCTGCTTCTTTTTGATACAAGGTGATGTTTTAATCATTTATTGTACATTAAATTTTTATGGTTGGAAACCACTCCGAGGTTTATGGGAAAGTGATACAGAAAAAAATATGTTTGTACTGTTGTCGGTGGTTTCAGTTGTCTGTTTCTTACAACTGGGTTTGTAGACTCTTGTGTCTCCTGTATGCATGCTATATGGTGTCTAGAAACTCTATACTCCATAGGTACATTTATATAGAATAAAGCACTATTAGAGGAACATGTATGAACATGTTATGGGGAAAATTTGGTGACAAGAAACAGAAAAATGACATGAAAATTAAGAATTGTATGTTTGATTTGCATAAGGGGAGCAACACCAAAATAGAGATTTTTTAATGTAAACAACAAGCAGGGCCAAGATTCATCACTTTGCTCAATGCAAGAAGGTACGCCACGGGAATCCATTACATAGATGGCAAAAAATCATCTTGAGGGATTTTTTAAAAAAGTAACCACCAACCGGAAGAAGAGTTCTGCTGTACTTAAACATTTGTTCATTGCTTTGTGACGTTTAGGTTGCTGTTAACAAAAGGTATTACTACTGGGATTTTGGACTTCTTTTTTTCCAATGATCACTATTACTTGTAATTTGTCTACTCTGGACAAACTAACCAGGAAATACTCCAGTTCAGATACAACATATGAGAGAAGAAGAGGGCTAGAAATCTTCTAGCTGGTTTAAAGTAAATTATTTCAGGTCACAGTCTTTTTTATGTCACTGTAGCATACTTAGCTAGAATAAGAGCAACCATTAAACAAGATTACCGTATTATCTTCTCTCAACAGGGTACAACTGTCGGAGAGTGGAAAATATTTTTTCCATTATCATCTATGTATCTAATTCTCAACATGGTCCAATATCTGAAGATACTAAAATCAAGTA
Source organism: Eublepharis macularius (assembly GCF_028583425.1). Lineage (NCBI taxonomy): Eukaryota > Metazoa > Chordata > Lepidosauria > Squamata > Eublepharidae > Eublepharis > Eublepharis macularius. The sequence continues at coordinate 67,903,012 of NC_072802.1, read as the reverse complement.
ACTGGAGCCACGAAGAGACAAGACAAAAATGCCCTAGGTTTGCAGAAAAATCTGAAATGTTAAAAACGGGATTTAAAAAAATGATAAAAGGAGCGTGTTTAGCTTTAAGAAATGGATGTCCTCCGTGGCCACTGCTAGGGAACTACAACAATACTGTTAGCCATCAAGCCTTGGTTTCTGTCAGTAAAAGGCAAGGGGGAGTAAAAGGCAGGCCAGTCACACATACTCAGCCAGATCTACCTTACACGGTTGTTGTAAGGATAAAATGTAGAAAAGAAGAATGGTGTAAGCTGCTTTGGATCCCCATTATGGGGAAAGGTGGAATATAAATGGGGAGAGACGGGGTTTGGCAGATAAAGGTAAGTTGACTATTGAGAGGTAAGAACAGAAGGAAGCAAGAAAAGGTGAGAGATTATGGTGGCTTTCAGGAAAAGGAAAGTGGAAACAGAGGGGTAGAAGAAATGAAAAACCCCTCAAGTCTTTGCGAGTCACCTTCTCGTCACATATCTAATTCTGATATAGGCCATAAAATGTGAATTACTAGATTAGTAAAAAGAATTAAGAACAAACAGGGGAGATTTCCCTGTAAACTTGAAAGAAATCCCACATGTGAAAAACAACAACTATAACATAGGAATACATCAAGGGATTAAAAATTCCCAAAATAACAGAAACAACACCTGTAGCATTAAGAAACAAATGCACGCTGAACTCTCAGTGGCCATATTGGAAGTTGCTAAGCAACCACAACAATATCGCTGAGCTTTGGTTTCTGAAAGCAAATCCAGGGGGAGGGGGGAAGACTTGGAAGCCAAAGAAGCTCTGCAAAGTTCCTGTCCTCATCCTTTGCCATGTCCCCTGATGGAGAAGGACTAGCTAGGGCCAACCCCAGCCGCAACCACTGGACTCTCCCAACCCATACAACTGGTCCTGGTCCCATGGAACTGGTCCCAACTTTTTCCCCCAGAGAGGGTGCTAGGGGAAGAGAAAGAAAGATGGGGCAGACAAAGGTAGGTTGGCTACTGGTTAAGAAGGACAGAAGTGAGCAGGAAAAGAGGAGAGGATATGGGGGGGCTTTCAGGGAAGGGAAAGAGGAAATGGCCGGGGAGAGAAATGAAATGCCCTCGGAAAGTTCTTGCATATCCTCCAACTTGTTAAACAAAAGTGTGAAGAAGCAGACAACTGATTTACAGGAAGCTTTGGTCCCAGATAACTCTTTTGCTCTTTAACAAGACCTGATAGAACAGTCATCAAAAAAAGGAATTTTCTTCAGCAAAAGTTATAGGTAATGGTAAATGGAGATGTAGGGTCCGATGTGAGCTGCCTTAGTATGTTTTACTGCTGTATTTACATGATAGCTACCAGTGTTTTGTTTTTTATTATATGTATTGACATGCTGTTAACCCACTCTGTGTCCGCTTGCAGAGAAAGTGGACTATAAATTAAATACAATAAATAAATAAATAAAATGTTCATTCTTTTCTATTCCTTGGCTCAATCATCAACCAAAAGGGAGGCTGCAATGAAGAAATCAGAAGAAGATTAAGGCTTGGAAGAGCAGCTGTGAGGGAGCTAGATAAGATCCTTAAAGATAAAGATGTCTCTCTGGGAACCAAGATCAAGATAATCCAAACTATGGTATTCCCCATTGCTATGTATGGATGTGAAAGCTGGACAGTGAAGAAAGCTGACAGGAAGAAAATTGATTCATTTGAAATGTAGTGCTGGGGGAGAGTTTTGCGGATACCATGGATATCCAAAAAGACAAACAAGTGGGTACTAGATCAAATCAAGCTTGAATTCTCCCTAGAAGTTAAAATTACAAAACTGAGGCTATCGTACTTTGGTCACATCATGAGAAGACAAGATTCTCTGGAAAAGTCAATGATGCTAGGGAAAGCGGAAGGCAGTAGGAAAAGAGGAAGACCCAAAATGAGATGGCTTGACTCAATCAAAGAAGCCACATCCTCCAGTGTGCAGGATCTGAGCAAGTCTGTTAATGATAGGACGTTTTGGAGGTCTTTCATTCATTGGGTCGCTGCAGGTCGGAGGTGACTTGATGGCACATAACACACACCCGCACAAACCTCCACACTCACAGGCAGCATACTTCTAAGTACCAGTTGCTAGGAGGCAGCAGCAGAAGACAGCTTTTGTTTATAGCTTTGCTCTACTTGTGAGAGTCCCAGAGGCGTCAATCAGGACTCTGTGGTAGATAAAATGCCGGATTAGATGGACCTTGAACCAGGCCCTTCTGATGCCGCTCCTCCTTTATAAACATTCAAATTCTGCCAAGCCAATACTGCACCCTCCACATCCTGAGCTAAAATCCTGCACCAAGGCAGCCCCCACGTTTCGCACTAAGAAAAGCTGAACTTCGCACCTTTCCTAGATTATGCTAAGGCAGCGGCTCTACATACATTTGCATTTTAAAAATTCCACTTCTGCAACTTACGAAGAAGCAAAAGGAACTACGAAGCCCTGCCTCCTGGCAATTCTGTTCCTCGCCATCACCACCTCCACAGTTGGCCAGGTTTCACCGTACAACTATTTTCAAGCATATTTTTGCAGCTGTAAGGCCTAGAAAACATTCCTCTTTCTGGTATCGTAAGTGTAGACCAAGAGTAATCAGCTTGCAGAAAGCAGAAGCAGCGGATCTCTCCTCTCTGCTGTGTCACGAGTGTTGCTTTTCCCCCCAAACCTAGTCAGCAGTTTTTTTCTTGCCTGCAGCAGCAACTCAGCAGCCGAAATCGTAAAAGCAGCACCAAAGAGCAACCGCGGAGTTGGCAGCAAGGATCAAACCAGATCAGATGTACAGAAGAGATGTCACTGCATCCGAAGGAGCAACCCAAGGCACCGTGAGGACACTGTGATTCAGCTGTTGCACTCAGAGACAAGTTTATATGCTTCATAAAACAGTTCAAGTTCCAAGTGCACAAAATCATGCACAAGGTACTTACAGGAAGCGCATAAAGATGCACAAGGAAAGGGTTGGTTTCATCCTGCAGAGCAGTTTGCACTCTTTAAAACCAGGGGGGGAAACCTCAAAATTGGCTCGAGCCACTTCGTAGGCAAGACAAGGAGCTGGAAAGAAAGACTATCCGTTTCAAAATTCGACTGGAAGAAAAAACTGATCTCACCATCACCACCAGTTTGCCTCCCATAAGCCAAATCTATGCCAAGAACGGATATTGTTGAGGGCCACTCTGTTTTTTGAAGAGGGGGCTGGAAGCCAATAGCCATCTCTCTTGCCTCCTCTTCCCTGCTTGGTCACCTGGAGGTAATTCATACCCACCTTAGGTGAATAGCCAATAGCCATCTCTCTTGCCATCTCTTCCCTGCTTGGTCACCTGGAGGTAATTCATACCCACCTTAGGTGAATAACTGATGGTTTATCAACATCCACAGTCAAATTAATTTCAACCACAGTCAAATATGGTCAAAGATTCCATAAAACCAAGAATGCCACTCAGTGTGGGGGGGGGGCATCTCATCTCAATCATAGTTGCCATTTGTTATCATGGGAAGAGTAATGGTCAGGGACCACGCCAACGCTTAGGGTCCCAGGAAGCATTAATATGGGATTACAATGCCCTGTAATCCCATATTAGGGTCATTCCTAAAAAATAAATGCAGGCTTGAAAACAGCCTCCTGCTTGGTGACCAACAATGTGGAAAGAATCTCCTTCAAAGAATTAGGGAGTTTGTTTCTCAAAGGCCACAAATGACGAACACAAGAATGAGTGAGCTAGTAAAAAACACGCAGGCTAGTAAGGTCAAACAACAAAAATTACAAGGCTCTTTCCAGATACGAATTTCTGATAGTCAGCTACACATCAGAGCTCGCCTTATGTTGCCTTTCACATAAAGAGACATTCAAACAGGGAGTCTAAGCCCCGTTTTGACACTGGTGTCATTTTAAGTAAAGCACGAGATCGAAGGAAACTAGATTAAGTGCATATCTTCCTCCGATGTTTGCAGTTCAGACCAATTTATAGATAAATACCATTTCCATGTCACTTTGGTTATTCAGAAAGTCTCGACTGCTTCCTCAACAGGATTATTGCAAATCATACACAGAAATGAATCTGGGGCAAAGGGAAAAGCAACCCTGCCAGTCATTTTAGTTCTGAGGAACAGTTGAGGAACAGAGCTTTCCACTGAAAACCACAAAGTGTGCCGTCGCTTGTTGTCCTCAAACAGAACTTAGCCTGAAGATTAACAAAGGTAAAAGAGCAAGGCCAGAAAAGGGCCAACCTCTTTTCAGTAGAAAAGATCACTTTGGGGACGGAAAAGATCAGAAAGACGGAACGTACGCTTCCTGAAACCTGTGGAATAGCCACATCCTTTTGCAAGATGTAGAAGCCTTTAGCTACAGACAGAGCGTCCCAACTCTGATATGTATCTGGCAGAGGTGATGGCCGTAAGGAATAGCTCCTTAAGCATGAGAAATCAAAGCGATACCGTTTACAGTAGCTCAAATGGAAATTTTGAAAGTGCTTGGAGACCCACATAAAGTCTCCAGGAAAGGAAACGATGAACCACTGGTGGGTCGCAAAAACGCTGCTCCTCTGAGGAAACACTTTACAGCTGAGAGGCATAAGGGAGGACAGCTTTCAACTGGAGGCGAAACAGAGGCCAGGGCCGCTACCTGTCTACAGAGCATGTTCGCTCTAAGTCCCTGCTTGAGTTTATCTTGTAAGGAAAGGATGATGGGGACATTCGCCTCCATTGGAGTCTTGCGTTTCTTTCACCACCATCTGACGAATGCCTTCCAGGTGCAGCTATATATATTTCTGTTGACTGTCGCCTGCTTGCTATCATAGTCCTCACATTCTGTTCAGAGAACCCCAGTGTTGTGGGCTGGGCTCGCCCAAGCTGATAGTCCAAAGTCCAAGCACTAACACAAAGCCAAGGGGGAGTTTAAGGATCAAAAGCCAAGTCCAGTCTGCAGTCAGAGCACAAGGTAAACGCCAGGGGTGTGTCTAGAATCCAAAGCCAGGTCAAGACCAATCCAAGGTCAGTTACTGAAAATGTCAGGTCTAGATGCAGGCATGAGCAAGGTACACAGAGTGGTGGCAGGTAGTTAACACTTTGCTTCCCTGCCTGGCAGTTTCTCCAGCCAGGCTTTTATAGCCAGGCATGGTTTGCAGCCAGCTGCTGGGGCTCCATCCTGACGTTACTCATCATTGCTCTCCAGCAGTTGGCATCGGCTCAGGAGACGAGCACTGCGCCATCTCTCCTTCAGTTCCAATCTCTACCATTGCCTGCAGAGCTCTTTGGGTGTGGGTGAACCTGGGGGGGGGGGGGGGTGGAAGCCCCAAGCTGGACTTCACATGTGGCGTTGGAAAACCCTGGCTGAGCTTCCCCTGTGGTATTGGGACCAGAGGGTGCCAGTGCCTCTGCCTCAGCTGCTGGCTATGAACTCTGATCAGCCATCAGCTGTTGTTCCTGATCACCGGCTTCTGCTGAGTCAGGGCTAGGGCTGGCTACACAGAGCTCCTCTTCTCCTGAGGAATGCTGGCTGGTTACACGAGGCTCCTCTCCTCCAGAGGAGTCCTCACTAGACATGGGCACAAACAGAAAAAACCTGAACACAGTGTGTGTTTTTCGTTGCCATCCACGAACAATGAACATTAACGAACATGATCTGTTCACAAACATGTTCGTTGTTCGTCGGGGCCAGTAAGCTCTCCTCCAGCCATCAAGATCCCTACCGCACCACTCCCAGAAACCTGACCTGAGCAGGCAGCAGGAAACGTACCAGTAATAAATAATAGCTTGGCCCAGAGCCTGGCAGCAGCCCTGGAACATGAAGAGGTAGATCCCTATCCCACTGCACACAAAGAAAATTCAAGCTCCAATGCACTCTTCCTGTCTCTCTCTCTCAAAATGCCAACAGCAACTGTCTCTCCCTCACTGTCTGCAAAACCAGAGCTGGGAGCCCCCCTCCCCCCTGCTCTTTGCTTCCTTGTAACAAATTTGGAGCTCCACACTTGAAAGGAAGACCTGCCTATCAAGCTAAATTGGGCTTAGATTGGGGATTCCAGGGCAACAGCAGGAGTTCAGACAGAGTTCAGGAAGTCCCTGCCTCCAGTTGTCAAGGGAATTGATTGCAGGTGCCAGACTGTCTGGCTAGACGAACAGCAATGAACAACAATGAATGGGGCTTGCAACGACCACTTGTTAGTTTAGAATGGGGCCTCGCGAACAGCTGATTGGGCTGTTCATGGCTTTTTTTAGTTAGTATTGCTGTTCGTGCCCATCTCTAGTCCTCACTCTCATCGAGTCCAGACTGGGCCACAACACCCAGATCAAAAAGGGCTGGCTGCTCAAACACGAAACGTAATGGACTCTCTTAGCCGCGCCTTACTAAAGATCCTACTCTCTGAAAAGAAAGATTTATCTTTGACTCTTGGATAGCTTTCAGCAATTAGCTGAAAAGACAACTGTTCTTTGAAACAATTCTGCTTAACAGTACATTATTTATATAGGGTCCTTCTTGCTTTGCCCCTTCTTATCAAAGTACCCAGACACCTTCCTAGAGTTTATTTATTTCCTTTATTGAAATTATATCCTAGTTTCATAACGAAGCAAGTTATCAAAATATATATGGTCATTAATACAAATCCTACAAAAATAGAACACAGAAAGGCAATAAGAATTAGGTTTGCTAACATTTCCTAAATAACTCTTAAGTTTAAAACAACGTTTCTATGAAACGCATTAAGATTCCTGTAGCATACAATGCAAAGATAAAATTCTCACCTAAATCCTCATTTCTTCCAATCAGAACTCTAACATACTATTTTTTCATGTTTTATAGGTTATCTTATGTAAATATCTAAGATCTTTTAATGTGATAGTATAAATGAACTATGATTGCTTTGATGCTTCGTTAGATATTCATAATTTCTATTGTATAACTTTCTAATTTGCCAAAAAGTGAGATTATATCCAACTTGCAAAACAAAACTATAAATCTGTGAGAAATGACAGAATTAAGTTGGTAGATCACCATTGGTCTATTCTCTGATAGAAGAACATTAATCTAGAGTCCGCTATTTTTAATTAGCTGTCAAAGATGAAAAGGACACCTATTTTGGTTACCTAACATTCTGAGAAAAAAAAAACATACAGTTCATGAAAAGTTTAGGAGTTCACCTAGAATACTAGTCTATTGCTTTCTACTGCTTACTGCAATGTGGTTTAATCTATATTACTGCAACACAAGTGGTCATGTGCAGCCAAGCTGGGTCCAGGTAACATGTCAGTCCCTGTGACAGAGTGTCTAGCAGGGTTGGAAGGGTCCAGGGAGGTTGAATCAACAGTGCAATCAGGTCTGAAAACCAGGTTCAAGGTTTTGGTGTTAACCTACAAAGCCCTACGCGGACTGGGACCGATGTATCTGAGGGACCGTCTCTCACCATATGAGCCCCGGAGGACTCTCCGCTCCGGTGGAAAACATCTTTTAAGTGTCCCTGGCCCTAGGGAGGCCCGCCTGGCGTCAACCAGGGCCAGGGCCTTTTCGGTCCTGGCCCCGACCTGGTGGAGTGCTCTGTCTTGCGAGACAAGGGCCCGGTAAGATTTGCTTGCATTTAGCCGGGCCTGTAAGATAGAGCTATTGCACCAGGCATATGGCTGACGCTGGGCAGTGCCCGCCCCCCCGTGAAGGGGGGGTTAAACCATCGCCCCTATGCGAACACAGAGGCATGTATGAACCACTATGCAGCATGAATTGTAATATATAATGTTTTTAAATGTTTTAAATGTATTATTTAATGTTTTTAAATGTTTTTAATGATGTTTGTATTTGTTATCCGCCCTGAGCCTGCGAAAGCGGGGAGGGCGGAATATAAATATAATAAATTAAATTAAATTAAATTAAATTAAATTAAATTAAATTAAATTAAATTAAATTAAATTAAGGGTCTTCTCGGCCAATGCGGAGCTAGGAAGATCACCTCCATCCTCTCTCGCTTGAGTTTGTGCAGTGCTCTAGAGATCAGCGGGATCAGAGGAAAAGCATAAAGTAGTCCGGGCAGCCACCCGGATAGGAGCGCATCCCTCTTCTCCACTTGAGGATAGTCCTAACAGGCGAAGAAGCGCTTTTACTTTGCATTGAGGGGAGAGACAGAGAGGTCTACACAGGGCTGACCCAACTGATGATTCGTTTGTTTGAAAAGAATTTGGGACAGGGATCACTCCCTTTGATCCAGGAGATACCGAATGAGCCAACTAACCTATGTACTGGAAGCACCCTTTTTTTCCTTTTCTTTTTTAAAATTATTATTTTATTGATTTCAAAAAGAATACATACATATACACATAGACATCACATCAGGGGATATCAAGCACAACTTCGTAAGAAATCAACGGCGATGATAACAACAAACTATGTATTATACTCATTTTCCATCTCTACAGTTCCTTCTTTATATCGTTTTCCTTATCCCAAACCTAATTTTCCTGTAAGTCTACCCTGCTTATTTCCTGTAAGTATTCTCTTCTCTCTTCATATCCTATACTTAATTTCTTGTTCCACAATTTGATTTAACCCATCTATGAAAGGGTGACCATCTTTTCTGCAGATCGCCCCTACTTTGTTCTTTTAAAAAAAAAAATTATTTTTGAGTTTTTTCAACAGTTAACAAACAAAACAAATATAACACGACTATAACAATTGCAGGAAGTTTAAGTGGAAACCTGGAGTTTGAGACATTTACTGTGTGAATTGTACAAAAGCTAAAACAATTTCTACAACAATTGTACTGTAATAAATGGTTACTAATAAATTGCTATGACTTTAAGGTTATCAGGCAGTGACTGTAGTATTTTATCATTTTGTTGCATAAATTCTAAGAAAGGTTGCCATTTTTGAAAAAAATCCGAACTGAAATCGGGATTTTGTTCTTTTATCAAGTCTGTTAAGACATGCATTTCTGCTGTTTCTAAGATTTTTCCTATCACTTCCTACTGGAGGCACCCTTGACGTACTCCGCTTGGAGAGATGCTCGATGCCTCTGTGACTTAAGCAAGTAGGGCTCTTCCCTCTCCTCAGAGGAGGGAAATGACCTCATATCCTGCCTCCAAGGGATCATGGGAGAAGGAGCACCCAAACATCAGGGTGTCCTCCTCTACCTCAAATGGGAATGGAGATTTGAACCTGGGTCTCTTGGTGTGCCTTGCAAAGGGAAGAAGTTTTCATCAAATACCAATACCTGTATTTTCTTTCCACAGGTGGCAAACAACTAGGGTAACGATGATCCCCCCCCCTGCTGTTTCAACCCCAAAATCTACATTGTGATTTTCCTTCTCCTTTGTGTGATTACTTTTGCAACTTTCTTTCTTTGCATCAAGTACACCTTTTTCACTGCTATCTATGCCTCACCAAACCAGCACTGTATATATAAATGACTTTATGTTGTACGTATGAATTGTGTATAAAATGTACAAACATAGAAATGTTCAAAACAAACAACGAAATGCAGAGAATCAAAGCTGCTGACAAAAATGGAAATGAATTCAAAAAGGAACAGAACTGGAACATTTGCTCAACCCCATGGCTCACCCACATGGCAAGCGCTGTAATATAAGTATTTCATTGGTTCTAAGACTGCTACCCTTACCCCAGTCTGCCCATGGGCTATTGTGACAGCTTGCAAAGATAAAAACACACCAAAAAAAGACTTTTACAACCATAAAAACAAAACACTCCAGCCAGCCACAGGTCAGACTTGTAAATAAGCATTTGACTCATTGCCTGTGACGGGGTTGATCATCTCCCGGTGACGGAGCATGGAGCTTCCAATTATGAGACAGTTGGCTCCTTCCTTTAAGACTATCAATATACACTACAAAGAACTAACTACAGGAACGTGCGGCTTCCAAATTTTGGAGACTTCTGAGCAAGAGTGACCTGAGTTCTAAATGACATGTTTAGTTCCACATGAGCTAAGCCAACACATGACTTATATCCAGGGCTCATTTTGAGGGGGAATGCGCAGGAACGCAGTTCCAGTAGTTCTCCCAAGAGGTCATGTGTCAGGTGGCCCCGCCCACCTGATTTTTGGCTGTTTTGGGCCTGTTTTGGCCTGGATTGGGGCCGAAACAGCCCGGATTGGGTCGGTGCTGGGCAGGGGAGGGTTCCCCTGTCCAGCCACTTTCGGCCATTTTGGGCCCATTTCTGCCAGGATTGGGGCCGAAATGGCCAGGATCGGGCCACTGCCGGGTGGGGGAACACTCCCCCGTCTGGCAGCAGCCAAATCCCGGCCATTTCGGGCCCGATCAAATCAATTATGCTAATGACAAACTTCTGGTGATGTCAAGGGGCGTGGAATATGCTAATGAGTTATGCTAATGAGTTCCTGCAGCTCTTTTTCTACGAAATGACCCCTGCTTATATCAATCCACGCAACATCATCAGTGGACCCAACAACATCAGCTGTACCATCCCAGGTTCATACTCGCTGCTCATCCTCCAATGTGATTTATGCCATCACGTGTCAGCAATGCCCCTCCACTCTCTACACTGGACAAACTGGCCAGTCCCTTCGACAAAGAATTAATGGACATAAGCCTGACATCAGGAACCAAAACATTCAAAAACCAATGGAGGAACAATTTAACCTTCCGGGACATTCAATTGCTGACCTAAAAGTAGCAGTTTACAAAAGGAGACAGACAGATCCTTCTGGTTTAGAGAAGTTAGCCATGTTCGTCTAGTAGCAAAAGCGTAAAGAGTCCAGGAGCACCTTTAAGACTAACCAACTTTATTGTATCATAAGCATCGAGAACCGCAGCTCTTTTCATCTTCTTTTTTTTTTTTTTTTTTATTTAATAAATTTTTTATTACAATTAAACCTCTTTTCATCTTCTGACGAAGAGAGCTGGGGTTCTCGAAAGCTTATGTTACAATAAAGCTGGTTAGTCTTAAAGGTGCTACTGGACTCTTTACTGTTTTGACTATTATATCATTCTGACTATTCTCCAGTTCTCACAAGGACTTTATCTCATACAGGAAGACACTGATTCTCTTAAGCAGATATGCAGAGCTATGCGTTGACCATTAAGAGATCCTGAGGGCACACGTACACTTATATTGTAAATATACACATTCACCAATATAGAACATGGGGAGTCTACTAAACATACATACAAAAATAGGCCACATTCTCCCCCACTCTTGTCCTATACACCTTTCAACTGTTAACAAATCAATATTATTCCCTTGTTACAGCCAATTCACCTCCCTAATTACAGTTATTGTAAATCTTTTAATTTCAAAACTGCCACCTATTCGTAGTCCCCGAGAGCTGGAAATATACATCCAACATTGGAAGTAGGGTTTTCATACATTATTTAACAAGAACTCCATCAGCTAAAGCAGAAGGCCCATTTTATTTTAAATAAAGGCTAACAGAAAAATTGCTCCTCCAGGTGTCACACACTGATACGGCTTCCTGCTGTTTCAAACATCTTGATATTTCAATTTCAGCAGAATGGCTGGCCTGCGGGAAATCAGAGAGGGTGAAGTATTTGTACAAAGAAGCAGCAGAAAAGCTAAGGAGAGCTTTTTTATTTCCCCATGAAGGGCCTCGGGGAACAACATGACTCTCTGGAATTATTAGATCCGGTTCACAAGTGCTTCCGCGCCTTGAAAGAGGCGGAGAGCAACAAAGGACTCACAGCAACAGTTGCTGCATCTGAAGAGGAGGAAATCAAATTTGAAATTACACACACATTTAAAAAGCCCGCATTCTGTGTCACAGTAGCATGGGCAAGAAAGAGAAGTAACCATAGGACTATGAAGATGAAGAGTTCTGTGGAACTCTAAACCTTGCACACTGTTGTGTGTCATTGTGTTGGTCCTAATAAAGGATTGTGGTTTGGGCTACAAAGGTAAGAAGAACAGGCTATTTGTTTTACAGGACTAAGTTGGCCGCAACGTGAGGCATAAATTCGAAGGGGACAAATGAGGAGGAGGTCAATCTAGACCCTGGTGTCACCAAAAGCTCAGCTCTGTTAAATTGCACCCCACAGAGACTCCAAGTATACGCCTTTACTTTCACCCCCAATATGTTACAATGGGACAGACTGCCCAAGGTGAGACTACACTCGATTAATCCTCAGGGCGAGGGTACAACACTGGACTCTGTGATTGGCAGGCAGCATGAAGCCTCAGGACTAGACAGTCCAGCTATAAAAATGGATGCAGAGGGGCTGGTTCGGTCAAGTAGTGCAAACTTGGCCACACTTCAGTATACAACCCTGAATTCCTGAGCTGGAGAACACATGCTCTAAATCTGTACTCAGATACATCAGGGAGACCTGATCCTGGCATCTTGATCCCCCTTCTAACATTATCTCGGAGTCTTTGTACACGAGACAGCTTACACGAGGACGCTCAAGTGAGGGGAGACGCAATGCTAGCTGGGAAGAGTAGTTTAAAAAGACCGAGCCAAAGGCTCTGTCAATTTCACCTCTTTACAGAGCCACAAATTAACAAAGGCTGATTCCGCACACGGGGATAATGCACTTCCAATCCTCTTTATAGATCATTTGGAATGGATTTTTTTGTGTGCGGAACAAAAAATCCACTTCAAAGGATTGATAACGTGCATTATACAAAGTGTGCAGAATCAGCATCTTTGCTTCTCTGGAGAGAGGTGAAATTGACAGAGACTTTGGCTCGGTCTTTTTAAACTACTCTTCCCAGCTAGCATTGCGTCTCCCTTCACTTGAGCGTCCTCGTGTAAGATGTCTCGTGTACGGAGACTCTCAGAATTGTAGAAACAAAGCCAAGCGAGAGATGGTAACAGCATAGAAAGCCGGGATCTTTGTGAAGGTGCCTCATCTCTCACAAGTCTCCAAATGGGCAGAAAGGAATTCAACTCATCTCCACTGAATGCCACAAATGGAAAACTGGTTACTAAGAGAAGCCAGCAGTTCTTTGACCTCTTGCATAAATTACTTGCCAGCCACCTTCCCTCATGTTCTTCCCTCAAAATGACAGCAGTTTATAAGGCTGTATCATGAAAGGGGGGGGGGGGATTCTCCCTCTCTCATGATACCAGAGCATGAATTCATCCATTAATGACGACTTTAGGTGTAGGAGAGGTCAAAGCTGGATCGATAAAAGAGAGGGGGTTGTATGTTATTTAAAAATTGGCTCTTTATGTATTTAAATTATTTAGTGTTTTTTTTAAAGTAGTGTCTCCCTTAAGCACAACCCGGCTTACAGTGGAATTTGAACTAAATATGATCTCCTATGACCTTCTTACGAACTTCTGGAAAGGATTTTTCTTTGAAAAGAAAGAATTCCAGACCAACATCTTAGTCAGCAAACAACCCAATTGTTCATGGACTCACACTGTGGCCTGACACTGGGGGCCAGAAACAGGCAAGTCAACCCACATGTAACCCAATGACCCATCTGAGTGAGTTTTGCTTCCTGTTTTATGCAACTGGCTCAGTACTCTTATAAATAACCAAAGAACACCGAAATCATGGACTGATCTGCCCACTGGCTCTATTACCGGCCCTTTCTTCCAGATGAGACTAGTTACTTTTCTTGGGTTAAGGGCAGAGTTCTAAACTTCCAGACATTTTGATCTCATGAAAACAGCCAAGACATTGAGGTGGGTGGTTAATGCACTTTTTGGGGAAATGGATGTTCCGCCAGTAGGGTCGCCAGGTACCCCTCACTTCCCACTGGGAGGTTGGAGTACCTTCTTACGCGCATGCCCTGGAGTCGGCGTGATGACGTCATTTCTGGAAGTGACATCACCACGCCGGCCACACGAGCACTCCTGCACTCTGCACTGGGCCGATTCCGCCCGTTTGGGGCCCAAGTTGGCCCCAAACAAAGCGTGAATGCACGCCTGCGGGCAGCGTAACAACGTCACTTCTAGAAGTGACATTGTCACACTGGTTGGGAGCGCGTGCACTCCTGAGGTGCCTGCCGGTAGAGGACAACATCCGGGAGCGTGTCCCCTCCCACCGATCCCTGGGTGATCAACAGATGAGGGAGGAAATCTTTTTCCCAGTCCCCATCCTGTATCTCCTCTCTCTGTATCCCTTCTCTGTCTGAAAGTGAGGCCAGAGTGGCCAGAGAGTAGGCATTCTTTGGAATGCCCCCCAACCTCCCTTGACGTTTGCTAGGCACCTACTTTATTGTCCCTTGGGTGCAATACTAAAACATTTCTTTTTGCCAAGGCATCTTCATTAAAGTACAGTATTCCATCTGTTTAGATGTTTTTATGCTCTGCTTCTAGTTTGAGGGCTGTCTTATGGATATCATTTATTTCAGGCTGTTTAATGCTACTTTCATGGCATTTTCACGCTGAAAAATGTACGGGTTTTATGATTTTTATTGCATTTGCTTTTATGTTGTGAGCTGCAAGCAGGTCTCTGAAGAGGCTGTATGTAAATTTTTCTAAATAAATATTAACTATGGACAAAACTAGTCACGTTTAAACAATAAACATGTCCTTGAAAATATGTCTACTGTATATGCAGAAATGATCATGGGGGAAACTGAAAAAAAGTTCACAGGGAGAAAAACAGCCCTAGGTCTTTTTCCAATTTCCCCCCCATTCCTTCATATTTTTAGATAGGGCAGAATAATCTTTTTAAACAAAGAATCAGACTAAAAGCAGAATGGAACTCTGGAAGGAACAAATGCAGAAGGGAGCTCTGACTCTTGAAATCTCGTACCCGGGAATTCTAGTTGGCCTTTAAGGTAATACTGAACCTGAATTGCGCTCTTCTGCTACAAGCTGACACAACTACCGACCTGAAACTAACCAGCAACTATCTACCAAAAACTATGACAGCTGCCGATTGTAAGAGAGATGCTATTCGGAGTCATGAGTATTACCAATGTAATCCTATGCAGAATTGACAGGGTGGGTCTAGGATTGCTGGGCGCTGGGACCATTTGGGTACAGGAATTTGCATGCCGACATAACGCTGGCATGCTAATGTCACTTCTAATGAAAACCAAAAGTGGTATCATGGAACGCACTATAATGATAATGTTATAATAACAACATTCGATTTATATACCACCCTTCAGGACAACTTAATGTCCACTCAGAGTGGTCTACAAAGTATGTTATTATTATCCTAACAAACACCCTGTGAGGTGGGTGGGACTGAGAGAGTTCTGAGAGAGCTGTGACTGACCCAAGGTCACCCAGCTGGCTTCAAGCGGAGGAGTGGGGAATCAAAACCGGTTGTCCAGATTAGAGTCCTGCCACTCATAACCACTACACCAAACTGGCACTGGGATTTGCAAAGCTCTGTTGCAAAACCATAGAGTTTTTGCAAAGCCTAGTGCATATCACATCATGCACCCCCCATTCCGCTCCCCTTTTCCTCCTGCCAGTGTGTCAGGAACTAGTGGCTAACAAGGTGAGTTTCTGGAAGGTCTCCCAGTATAATGGGTGACTTGACAACTCTAGGTGGATGCCAACTCACCTACTATAGGTGGATGCTACCAATACCCTGAGCCAAGTCTGAAGTCTTTCTCCACCCTAAGGAGCTATTCTCCAACTTCCATTAGAGGAAGTATCATTTAAATTAGAGGAAGACTGCTTGAGAGAGGATGGTGCACTTGAGGACTGCACTGTAAGTTGTTTAAAAATAAGCTAAGAGTACGTCAAGAATATAAAATCGCACAAATATGAAATTAAAAATTTAAGAAACTTCAAAGGTTTCTTAAAGGCTATGTTCAGTTTTAAATCAGTATTTCTTTTTTGCTTTAGCAAACAATTTGTATGTACTTCTATTGAGAAGTCATTTTTATTAATTTTTTTCTACAGAATTTAAATTTTTATAAATGCATCCTGGGCCAGAGGAAACAGTTCTTTTGCACAATGCATGAAAATCTTACTTGTACAAGTTATGGTTATGGCCACTATCGGGGGTCATTTCGTAGAAAAAGAACTGGAGGAACTCATTAGCATATGCCATGCCTCTTGCCATCACTGGAAGTGTGTCATTAGTATAACTGATTTGCGTATGCCACACCCCCTGACATCACCTATCCTGGCTGTTTTGGACCCAATCCTGACCATTCAGGACCGGAATTGGGCCTAAAATGGCAAAAAGGGGCTGAAAATGGCTGAAAAGGGGCCCAAAATGGTCAGGATCGGGCCACTGCTGAGAGGGAGAGTGATCCGCCACCCGTCAGAGGCCCAATCCGGGCCGTTTCAGGCCCAATCCAGGCCAAAACAGGCCCAAATGGCCAAGAGTCAGGTGGGCAGGGCCACCTGACATAGGGTTGCCAGCTCCAAGTTGGGAAATTCCTGGAGATCTGGGGGCTGAAACCTGGAGTAACCTGGATAAAGTGGGGTTTGGGGAGGGAAAGGACCTTGGCATGGCATAATTCCATAGAGTCCACCCCTCAAGGGAGTAATTTTCTCCAGGTGAACAGATCTCTGTGGCCTGGAGACCAGTTGTAATTCCAGGAGATCTCCAGCCACTACCTGGAGGCTGGCAACCCAAACCTGACATGACCTCTTTGGGGAACTGCCAGAACTGCGTTCCGGTGCGTTCCCCCTCAAAATGAGCCCTGGCCACTGTCCTTGGACAGCTTTAAAAAAATACTAAAGTCATAAGCAATGGTTCTATCACACCTATTTTTCTGGGTGGCTAAATTCCAGCGGATACACCTTCAAATAATAGGTTCTGGGGACAAACTACAGAATTGAATAAATGGCCTGGATAAGAATTATATTAGAATGACTTTTGGTATGACCTAGCAGGATTGCTTTTTTAATATAAAACTTAGAATCAAGTCAGTAATGAAGTACGAAGCACACAGCTTTCTCTCCCCGTCTCCCAGCCAACCTCGGCCTATAAACACTCTGAATTACATAAAGCCCCGTTTCTCTTGTTTTGAAGCCAAAAGTATGAGCAGCTTTTCCTCTCCCCCCCCCCCCCGGCCCCCACTCTACCCTGGTTCTGGCAGGGAGTAATAACTCTTGGTAGCTATGGTAACCCTGGCTGCCATCCAAGTAGACAGTGGGTGAACTAACACACAATGGCTAGGCCTCCCCCCCTCCGCCTGCTCCCTTTCCTTTCCTTTTTAAAAATAGTCCAGTTCCAAAACCCACTTCTGCCTTGGCTAACCCAACCAGACATCCCGAATCTTCCTTTTCAAACTGCTTAGCCAAGGACAAATTGTTAATGGAGGATTGATCGCTATCATCCAGCATGCTCTCTTTTGCAAAAAATGGTACTCTTTCTTTACTCATGGATCTCTTTTTTTTACCACCAATGTTGCTTTTCTTTTTACCACCAAAGTTGCTGCTGATTTGGCTGGCCCCTCCACCCAGCCTACACACCTACATGGGTATACAATTCCCATTTTAACAGATTTGCTGATTTGGTTCATTCCCTCAGTGCAGCCATAAAACAGTTTTTGTGGTAAACCGAGAAATGAAAGTGGGTTAGATTAGATAAGCCAAGTAAAAAACTGGAACGTTACCAATTCACGTACATTAAAATATATCCCGCCTTGTCTCCAAGAAAGCTTACATAGGGTTCTCATTTACGTTCACAACATTCCTGTGAGGTAGGTTCAGTTGACAGACTAACTCAAAGTCCATCCCAATGAGACTGTCACACATGATGAAGCAAGAGCAAGATAGGTAGCTGGGTTAGTCTGTCTGTAGCAGCAGAAAAGAGCAAGAGCCCAGTAGCATCTAGAAGACTAACAAAATTGGTGGTAGGGTATGAGCTTTCGTGAGTCACAGCTGGTGAGCTGTGACACATGATGAATGCATACATTTTCTTTTTGAAAAATGTGGAAAACTTTCTTGTTCCAACTAGCTTTCGGAAGTTAGCTCCACTGGCTTTCTGTTATCCCCTACCCCAAATTAATTTGTTTTTCTCATTTCTTGTATTTGGGATTTGTTTATCCAATTGTTCCTTCACTTCCCCCTCCTTCATTTTATTCTTCCTGTAAAACAATTGAACTAAGAGGGGAATGACCCAAAAGAACCCAGCAGGCTAAAAAGGGATTTAAATCAGGGTCTTCCAAATCCTAGTTTTCTACCACTTGTATATTTTATCATTTTAGTTCTTGTTATTTTAAGAAGCGTGATCTTACTTTATGATAATTGCTGTACGCCACTTTGAAAAACGGTTTTTGAAAAGTCAGACTATTGTTTCATCTAGTTCAGGATCGCTTTCTCGGACTGGCAACAGCTCTCGGAGTTGGGGGCACAGAAAAGACTTTCCCAAAAGTCCCCATGCGGACCTTGAACTGGAAATTTAACCTGAGACCTATTGCACTTGAAGTATGTTCTCTTTCCCTGGCCCATGGCCAGGGCCGGCGCGCCCATTGAGGCCAGGTAGGCGGTGGCCTCAGGCGTGAGGTGCCGGAGGGAGCGCCGGAGGAGGCACGGGGGCGGGAGCACGCATCACAAAGCAGCAGCCACCTATCTTTCCCACGCCGCCGCCGCCACCAGCACAAGCCCCCCAGCCGGGTGCAGCCGCCGCGGGCAGGCACCTGCAGCGTCACAGGCAACCGAGCGGGAGAGCTCGGTGGTCGCCAGCCGCAGCAATTGGGCCAGTGGCAGCGTGCTCCTGTGATGACATCACGTGTGACATCATCACGCAGGCCGCTGTGCATGCACACGTGCGGGGGGGGGGGGCGCCTGACCGGCTGGCTGCAACCACCACAAACCCTTGCGCCACCCCTGCCCATGGCCTTCTGTGAAGTGGTACTATGGTACCCCAAACCTTCAAAATCACACCTTGTAACTACTGTGCTACAGAAACAGTCAGCTCATTTCCTCTGCTATTCAATTTTTCCAAGGTAAAGGCAGTTTTTGAGCCCATTTTGGAAGGCTTTCTTAAAGGGCTTTTAATGCCAAGTGGAATTTTTTTTTGCACTTACATAACAAGCTATTAGTAGCTAAGGGACTCCAGGGGAGATACTTGCCCCGTTTCCCCTCTACTGAAGCAGGCATCGGTGAGTGGTGTTCTATGCTGGCAAGGAGCACAAATGCCCTACCCAAAGAAAACTGATTTAAAGTATCATTAAACATTATAAACACTGGAGCATAGTGCGAGAACCTTCTAACACTAGGTAAATATGTGCAAATTTCAGAATTGCTCATTGACTCACGAGGTGCATGAACTGAAAACGGAAAACAGCTGGCAGTTTTCAAACGAATGAAAGTCCCACAAAACTGGTTTAAACTGTCCCAATGAAAATTCTATGTTGGCAGGGACCACGATTTTAAACAAAAGATTGGAGCACAGGAACACAGAGTCTTCATCCTTTAATACTGACATGGTACCCAATTTATACAGGTCGCAAGCTATGGGTAAAGCTCCAACCAACTATGAACTTCCCATCCACAACCCCTTACTTTAAATGCACTTATGGCAGCTTTGCTCTTCTGAACAGGGTCTCCTGCAGGTGCCACGCTGCACATGGGTGAAAGCAACAGCAACCCATACGCGGGGCTTTCTCTGTGGTGGCCCCCACCCTGTGGAACGGCCTGCCTGAGGAGGTCAGGAGAGCCCCCACTCTCCCAGCTTTCCATAAACGATGCAAAACCGAATTATTCAAAAAGGCTTTTTACTCAGATAGGAGGGCAGTATTGTAGGGAGGGGGTCTCAGATGCTTCATTAATGAGTAAGGGACCGTAGACTTCATTTATATGTTGTCTTACATATTATCTGTTGCTTTAAATATGTTCTCCTATGTGCTACCTGTGCTTCGTGTTGTCCAATGCCAGTCCTAGAATTGATTATGTGTTGTTTCAGCATTTCTTCAGCTCTGTACTGGATTCTCGCTAATGCTACGTCTTTCTTTGTTTGCAGTAGTTAAAAGTGTCAGACTGGAAATGGGGAAGTCTGAGTTCAAACCCTCTTCTGTTATGAAACTTAGTGGGTGACTTTGGGCCAGTCCCCATTTCCAGTCTAACACTTTTAACTATTGCAAACAAAGAAAGAGGAGGCAGGGGAGAGGAAAAACCAAAACTCAACCCAAACGAACATTAGATACTACAAGGGTCAAGCTAAAAACCTTTAAAATATATTCAAAACAAGTATTTATTACACAGCGTACACAGAACTCAAATTACAGCAGGCTATACACACATGCTTCAAATACATATAACATTCTCCAAATACAGCTGATGATACTGTCAAATGACCAAAACTAAACCAGACTGTATGCGTTTCGGCCCCAGGGCCTTCCTCAATGTTCAGTCATCATCATCATAATGATGATGATGACGACGACGACGGCAGCAGCGGCAGCAATGGTAATAATAGTAATAACAACATTTCATTTATATGCTGCCCTTCAGGACAACTTAGCACCCACTCAGAGTGGTTTACCAAGTGTGTTATTGTTATCCTCACTACAATCACCCTGTGAGGTGGGTGGGGCTGAGAGAGCTCTGAGAGAGCCGTGACTGACCCAAGGTCACCCAGCTGGCTACAAGTGGTGGTGCAGGGAATCAAACCCTGTTCTCCAGATTAGAGTCCCACTGCTCTTAACCACTACACCAAACTGGCTCTAACAAACCCACACATCCAGAAACCGTTATGTATAAAAATGCTCCTGATGTTTTTATCTTGTATATTGTGGCCCTTTGATTGCAACTACATTGGAAACCTACTACCAGAATACAACACCAAATGAAGAGCTTTGTGTGAGTGCAATCACCATGTGAAGAGATCCATGGCCTGCTGCAATACTTTGTATTACACACAATGTAAGAGATATTTTGAATATATTTTAAAGGTTTTCAAGCTTGACCCTTGTAGTATCTGCTATAACTACTGTACCAGACCGGTTCTCTCATTAGCATGCCAACAGCAGGCCCACTCAGGTCATCTGTTACTGTCATATCGAACGGTACTTGCTAGTGGACTTGTACATGTGGCAAATGGATTTATCTGTGACCGTAGACACACGTAATGCTTCAATGGAAAAGAGCTTTACCCGTAGCCTATATCCAATGTAAATCAGGCCTCAGTCTTACTCAGGGCTTTTTTTCTGGGAAAAGAGGTGGTGGGACTCAGTGGGTTGCCAGCACAGGGGGCAACTCCTGGCGGGAAATGGTGCCCCTGGTACCACATGTGCACGTGCAAAGTGCGCACATGCTTACGGGACCACGCAGTGATGTCACTTTGGGTCAGCTGGAACAAGGGGGGAGTTTTTTAAAGTTTAAATCACCCTCAGTGAAAGTGGTCACATGGCCGGTGGCCCCGCCCCCTGATCTCCAGACAGAGGGGAGTTGAGATTGCCCTCCACACCATGGCGGGGAGGGCAATCTAAACTCCCCTCTGCCTGGAGATCAGGGGGCGGGGCCACCGGCCATGTGACCATTTTCAAGAGGTGCCGGAACTCCATTCTACCGCATTCCAGCTGAAAAAAGCCCTAGTCTTACTTAACTATTAAATCATCATTTCTCAGCACATAAATATGGAAGTGGGTCTTTCACTGGGTTCTCTGTCCAGGAAAGGATGAAAACTGTACCAGCTGTTTCCAAGACTCCTCCCAGGAAAGAAAACGGGTGTGGAACTCACCCTGATCGGGAGACCAAAAAAGTACAAAAGAGTTTTCAAATGGTAACCAAATACAGTGTTTTGCTGGATTAAGACCTTAATTATACAGCCCTTTCTTTATATTCCTGGAGCAATTCCAACAGCCATTGTTCAAACTAAAACAGAGGCAGGGGACCCTCCTCTGAAATGGCTGGAGGAAGTCTGTACTTTATAAGCCAATATTGGCATTCATTTCAAAATTCTAATTCTTAAAAACAAATGACCAATGCACTTTTTGTTTGTTTTCTCCTAATGGCAGCCCTGGGGGGAAACAGCAGATACCAGAGAGTTCAAATAACTCTTTAAAACAATGTATAATCAAAGAATCAGCAAATCTTCAATTAGACAATTTTGCCAGGCGAGAGAAGTGCTGTGTCATTATACTTTTTTTAAAAAGGTATCTAGCACGCATAGTTGCAGATTAAAAAAAACCCCAAAGGCAAATTATTTTTAGTGCTTGTTAGCATAATGAGGTCTGGATGAGGCTTTGAGGCTGGACAGGCAAAGTTCTTCCCTGTGTGCAAAGATTTTAAACCGACAATGGTGTTCCTCTTTAGAGAATTTAACCTGAGTGTGGGAAAGCAATCCCACAAGATACTGCAATAGCAGCAGGCGTTAATAGTTTTCCTGAAGTATTACAGAAAATCGGAGAACATCATTTCAATCCTAAAGACATTTCCTAAGGAGCACGTTCCACTGAATCCAGTGAGATTTACCTCAAAGTAAATATGCGTAGGACTGTGCAGTATCAACTGCTATTGGCTAGATTAGTATCTCCCCCGGCCCGTTCAGAGGCAATAAACCTTTAATTAGCACAAGATGGGAACAACTCGTCTCTATCGGTGCCCATCATCAATTGATCTGGCTATAACTGATAGTAATGGCATCAAAATGGAACTGTATGTATGCCCAATAGGGACAGTGGCAAATTACAATGTAGTTACCCTGGGAGAAAAGATAGGTGTATTTAAAAAGCCACATATGGCCCATTTCAACATTCCTGAACAAAGAACAAGTATTAAAAGTATGCTAAATGGGTAAAAGTGAACTTGATGCAACAGAGCAGTGAGTCACTCTTTCAGCAATAATTTGCATATGTAAATAGCCGTAACACATTTATTACTAGAGACAGAGCTTCACAGTACTCTAAAATAGAGTCTGTTCGCATATTCTGATGAGCGAGGAAGAAAAATTCATGAGCAGAATGGAAAGGAGAAAGAGTCAAACAAAGATGAGTCCAGGTGCTACTGGACTCTTGCTCTTTTCTACTGCCAGAGATGGGAAAGTGAATCCAATTGTTGAAAATGTGCTATTTTCATCATTAACTCTCATAACAGCAAAGTGGTTTTTTCACACACGCGTGCACAAAGATTCCTTTATACCCTAAAATGAAAATTGTCCAAACTGGACATGCTGGATGCTTCTCCCCATTATGCCAAGCATCTGACAGCCACAACAGACTAAAATATATACAATATTAAGAGGTCCACCATACAAGCAACCAGGGGTCATTTCGTAGAAAAAGAGCTCGAGGAACTCATTAGCATAACTCATTAGCATATGCCACACCCCTTGACAGCGCTGAAAATGTGTCATTAGCACAACTGATTTGCATATGCCACACCCTCTGACATCACCGATCCTGGCTGCTTTGGACCCAATCCTGGCCATTCAGGGTTGAAATTGGGCCCAAAATGGCAAAAAGGGGCTGAAAATGGCCAAAAAGGGGCCCAAAATGGTCAGGATGGGGCCGCTGCTGAACAGGAGAGTGATCCACCACCTGATCCGGGCCGTTTCGGCCCCAATCCAGGATGAAACGGGCCCAAAATGGCCAAGAGTCAGGTGGGTGGGGCCACCTGACATGTGACCTCTTTAGGGAACTGCCGGAACTGCAATCCTGTGCGTTCCCCCTCGAAATGAGCCCTGCAAGCAAGTAAAAGCTAGATGAAATAGAAAAAAGTAGTTTTACATCCTTTGCAAAAAAGGACACTAAAAATGTACTTCCTCTCCTCCACAAGTATCCTAGAGCTAAAAGGATTTCACAGCAGGAAAAGTTTGGGTCATACTCCTTGAAGTCCTGGTCCAATGCAGCAAGAGTATAGTGAACAGGTGGCAGAGAGATGACATTTCAGGTACCGAAGCCTGGACTGTGTAGGCCTTTAAAGGTTAAAATCAGCACCTTGAATTTATTTATTTTATTCTTATGTTTCTAATTATCCCATCATTTTTATTATGCACACAGGATTATCCGGAGGTAACAGCAGACACAACACATTGCAGTAATCAAACCTGAAACAATGCCGCCAGAAAAAGGAGTGCAGCTCAGGCATCAACCGTAATTGACAAAAAAAACACCGCAAGCAACATCTCCACACTGCTTCTGAAAGAAAAGGGTCCGAGTTCGAAAGCACCTCTATGTTCTTTACGCAATGCAAGTGGCACACTGACAAACCATTAATTTCTGAACCAAATGCAAACTATTTTCAAAAGCAGGAATTAAGGGGGGCAGGGGGGAGCTATGCAGCGATTGGGAGGAAATCCCGGCAATTAGCTCAAGTTGTCTGACAGCAAATTACATTGTTCAGTCATGTGTGTTCCCAAATAGATTGATAAAAAGGATTTAAAAGAGGAAAAAGCAAATGGAATTCCTAACAATTAGCAGAGGCAGGATGGTTTAATCAAGGTTTTCCCAAGCAAAACACCATCTTGTGACATCCGAAGGATGAGAGGGGTAATTATCAAACTCAATCACCATGTGGCACGCAGTAACTAACTGAAGGCTCCAACATCATTTTGGGCTGAGAAGTTCATTCACAGGAACTGTTCACAGAATGGGCGAGCTCAGCTGCCAGCCTGCTGGTCTTTGCCAGGGCAACGGCCCCGACCCTTGGCTCTAGATCATCTGGGATTGTAAGTCGTACTATGACCAAGATCTAAGATCTACCAG
The DNA here is from genome assembly GCF_028583425.1 of Eublepharis macularius. NCBI lineage: Eukaryota > Metazoa > Chordata > Lepidosauria > Squamata > Eublepharidae > Eublepharis > Eublepharis macularius. Next base: position 67,878,480 of record NC_072802.1, on the reverse strand, counting down.
AGGAGGGGATGTTCAGGAAATGGCCAGTTCCTGTGAGTGAGATAAGCAGGCATGATTAAACATGTGGAGCGAAGCAAAAACACGGTGTTACAGTTGGTTCTATCTACTTAACAATATAATAGACCAATAGCCGAATTTGGGGGGAAACGGAAAGGTTTCTTTGACTACTTAGGTAGAAATTAATATTAATTAAGGTCTTTTAGTGTAAACATAAGAAGATAAAATACAAGGAATAAAGTGGGGGGAGAAGTAGATATCATAGTTTGTATAAGTAAAAGTAACCAAGGAGAGGGAAGGAGAGCTGTTACATAATTCTGTTTAGTTATGGCAAATTTTGAATGCGTTCTTTACTAGTTCGACGTAATTTCAAATGCAGTACTGCACAACTCTTAAGCTAATTTCAAATGTATTCTTTATATAAGATTGTATAAGTCTCAAATTAATCTCTAATGTAGTGTTCCTTTAACCTTTAATTATGCACTTTCTTCATCTTTTCTTTTTAAATAAAATTTCTTTTTTAAAAAAGTTGGTTCTTTGGGGAGGGGTGGCTGGGGATACCGTGGCCTTAGATTACGGGTGAAGATCGAACCTGGCCATGATCACTGGAGTACTTAACTGAGATTTCTTGGTTCATGAACATACCCTGCCGTGACGCTGTGCTTGCCCTTCAATGTTCAAAGTACACAGTGGACTCTATTTTGTTCATCTTCCCAACATCTCAGTGAGGTGTTTATTCTTATTTCCATTTCACAGAAAGAGGACTGGGGTTCGGAGACAGCAGTTCAAATCCACTTGCATACGTATTTGTATCCTGCCCTTCCTCAGGGGAGCATAAAGGTTGACTCCCATCCATAGATTGCCACGGCTACAAAATCCCTTTAGCTTCAGCTGCAGCACCTTACATTTTCAGACAAATTTCTCTCTTTGGCTTATGTAGCTTTTCTTGCAGGTCTTCCGGGGACACTGGTTGTCCACCCCGGATCATACGGTGCTGGATTAGATGGGCCATTATTTTCATCCTCCAGGTCTTTTCTTATGTTCCAGTGACTGAGCCACAAAATTACGACATCCCACATACTCTGAGAATGCATTGTGGTTTTCAGATTAGTTCATCCTTTTCACAAAGCCTGAGAGCAAGCCCTTATAAGATAAAAGCAATAGCATAGATAGATAAATATGTTTCACAGAGATGGAAAATTGGCTGGAGAAACATCAAAAGCCATTTTGTGTCAATATCTGGTCCAGGAGGCATCAGTGAACTGAATTTAGCCTTACTAAGGACAGCTAAAAACAGAAATAAGCGGTTTATATTCTGTGTGTCCTAGCCAAAAATAAAGCCCGTTTTCATAAAAGTTGGAAGTTAGGTGGGGGGAAGCAGGTCAGAAAGACAAACATGAGAAGCGCCGCTATGAAAAACCCAAAGCTCTATTTCTATTTATCCTGTCCTGGCATTTGCATAGCCTAAGCGGTTGACAAAATTGAGAGTATACAATGCCATGACAGACAACACCTTAAAATTATACAATAAGAGTATCTGGGGAAGGCTGAATGGCAAGATGTAAACAAAAATCAGAAAGAAAAACCCTAAGAATTATGACTGTCAGATCCGGGTCGACTCTGTGAGCAACTGTACTCAAATCTAGACTTGGGAAGGATTTTCTTCAACCCAGGATATGCCTGTGAGCAGCAGCTGCAGTATCTCTTCACCAGCTATGGGTAGAAGGCTGGGTTCCCCATATTTATATCACACCTGCTCTGTAGGCATCAGGGCCATTTGCCCCCTATTTCCTCCTGTGTCTGAGGCCTGGTTCACACACGCGGCAGAAACAAGGGGTGGATTTCAGATGTGAATGATCTTTCATATACAATTCTCTCCTTCAACCCCTTCACTCAGTCTTTGCCACCTCTTAATAATAACATTCGATTTATATAATAACAACATTCTAAATCGAATGTTGTTATTATATAAATAGACCGCCCGTCAGGACAACTTAATGCCCGCTCAGAGCGGTTTACAAAGTATGTCATTATCATCCCCACAACAAAACACCCTGTGAGGTGGGTGGGGTTGAGAGAGCTCTGAGAGAGCTGAGATTGACCCAAGGTCACCCAGCCGGCTTCAAGTGGAGGAGCGGGGAAGCAAACCCGGCTCTCCAGATTAGAGTCCTGCTGCTCTTAACCACTACACCAAACTGGCTCTGGCCCCCTTGCATGCGGGAACCAGGCCTAAGACTTGAACACAACACAGTTCCAACAGCTCGCGAGGCTAAATCTTGAGCCCACAGGCCCTGAGATTCCTGGTTCAAGGCCTAGATCCCCCAACAGTATACCAATGAACAAAATGACAGGTGGATTTCAGCTCCATTCCTCAAACAACAGCCAACCTGATGCCACGTCATTGGCAGCAACAGCAATGACAGAGGGCTGACTTCAGCCTCTCTTTCACCTCCAGAGACCCTCATGCAAAAGTTAGCAGCAACAAGATTTCTCCCACCTCCCACAGAAATATCCCAAGCACAAAACAACGGCACAATTTAATTTAAAAGAAGGGGGAGATGGGATTTGTTTGTGAGATTCAGTCATTTCTTCACAAGAGCAATTAACGGTGTGAAAAAAATGTTCTCACTCATTTTTTCTGTTTACGTGACACACAAGATCTTTCAGCTAAAAAAAAGTTCTAGAAAAGCAAAATTTCAGGGAAAGCTACAACGGATATTCCAGTAACCTGGCCATTTCTCTAAGCTAACTGCAGACACCCAATTCGATTTCTTCTACAGTAAGCATCATATTTCTAATTCTCAAGCGCCCCCAATGTGCAGATACTTAAACCCGTATGTCAGGGGCACTTGGGAACAAAAAAGACGTTTCTGCCCCCTTGAAGCATCCTCCGGGGCTGCAGAAAAATCTCAACCCATATAAAAGATATTGGGGTGGGGGGGGGGTTAAATTCCCCAAAACCAACTTCCCTGATGTCTGCACATGCACAGAACACAGGATGGCCTCACAGAAATCACGCAGCGGCAGGGCACTCCAAACAACCCAGCCGGAGTTACAAACAGGTGTGCTATTGGCACAGGAATAGGGCATGGTCTGGTTGCCACTTGCTTCTAGGGGAAGGGAGCATGCCTTACCTCTCCCTGGCTCAGCTGCCATGGCTGCAAGCTGCCACAAACCAACAAACTGCCACCATGAACCCCCGACAGCAGGAATATAGATTAAATCACAATATACTCTAGTTATACACCTATATTCTAGTGAACTTCAATGTAGTTTGTCAGCAGGTTGTGTAATATACAGCTGTTCCTTTTATCTTTTGAAAACCGATTCACAGCAGTTGGACGAAGGCAGACTAATGATTCTTGAAATACTAGAATGGACCAATAATAATCTGCTCATTTTTTGTCGGCTTTTAAAGATTTATAGAGTTGATCGTGCTGGTGCACAATAATGCCACGCTTGGATCTAGCAGAACGTCACATGATTGAACATCCGAAGAATCAGCTAAAATATTTTTATATTATTGTCATATGGGAAGGATCTCAGAGATGTCTTTCTAGATAGCACATGTCAATTAGTTTAAAAGACGTCACCCATATGAAAAATTAGGATTTTGATGAATGAAGATTTAGGTGAGGAATATTGATATTTGTGTGTGTGTCTATTGACCCAGAGGAGTTAGCCCTGTTAGTCTGTAGTTGCAAAATAATAAAGAGTCCAGTAGAACCTTTAAGACTAACCAACTTTATCATAGCATAAGCTTTCGAGAACCACAGTTCTCTTTGTCTGCATCTGATGAAGAGAGCTGTGGCTCTCAAAAGCTTATGCTACAATAAAGTTGGTTAGTCTTAAAGGTGCTCCTGGACTCTTTCCTATTTTTCGTCTATTGAGAATCCGATGCATTTCATAGTAGTACAGTCCCTAGGGCTGCTCATCAGAATATTCCACGGGTTTTTTTTTAAGAAACTAATCACAGATCTTTCATGTCTTGCTCCATTTCAGCCCTCTATCTACTAATTTTATGGCTAATGCCCTTCTGGCGCACTCACAACTTTTGATTCAAATCCTGCCATCGCTATCCCTGCCATTTCACAAGCATTTAAAAATCTGCACAGCCAGGGCCAGAGAACCAACATGGGCCAGAGCAACCATGGACACCCACCAGGAAAAAGCCCACTGGCCAACCGAAGTAGCCCTTTAAAAACAGTTGCTTCCAAACGGCAGCTCAAGTGGATTTCAGATTCAGGAAAGGCCTAGATCTCAGTATTTTCAAAAGGCTGACAAAAATGCGGTGAATCCTGTTGCGACCTAGTTTTATTCAGAGTTTGGTGTGCTGAAGCCCAACCTTCTTCAACACACCTAACCTGCCTACATCCAAGTCTTTTTAACCCGGGCCTGGATGCTGTTTTTCCTTCTCTGAGTTATTTCCTTTGGCAACTGGATTTAAGCAAGGCAGATTTACTATTTTTTTATCCGATGAAAGCCACCCTTTCGCCGTAGGCGCCTTTTTGTTTCCTTCTGCGATATACCCCCCATCCCATGTTCTGCAGAATAAGAACTCCCCGCCCACCACTGTATTTTCTTTTTGCTTCAAAAGCTTATTAGAAAGAACAGACTGTTGTGTGTCTTGTAATAACTCCAGTTTCCTGGCTCCAGGAAATACCGTTTTCATTGTTTGTTTTGTTTTAAAGAAAGCAGGTTATATTTCAGTCATTCCCCCAGAACTCTCCAAAGACAATCCAGGACGAAGGCACCGACAGACAATTAAAACAATGAGAAGCAACGATATTATATCCCTTCTTGGCCAGCTTACCCTCAAACCTGTGTGTGCATCGAGCTTTGAATAAAACAAGCTCTCAAGATGCGTACCATGCCTGCATTAAGTTGAATTTTACAGCCTACATTAATATTGTATGCAAATGAAGGAAATCTGCATAAACAGGTCCGTTCTGCATAATATATTCCACTTCTGCTCACTGTTGGAAGGGACAAGCCGCTATGGGGGCCACTGACCTAGCCATGAGAAATACTTCCCTACCCTTCCAGACTGGTTTTTACCATGCATTTCTTACATACGTCCAAACTTATATTCACAGTCCGGAAGGCTACAAACGTGAAGATCCCTGGAGACTTTCCATTGCATGGGTCTAGGGAACACGCACAGTCTTGGCTTAACAATGACCAGAATCCAGCCCACCACCCCTTTTGACACAAACCCTATAAACACAAGGCACATCCTGAGGCAAGCCATTGGCCACACAGCTCGGAACTGTCTATTCTGACTGCCAGCGGCTCTCCGAGGTCATAGAGAGGGAAGGTCTTTCCCAACACTCGCTAACCAAGAGCCTTTAGCCAAAGATGGCAGGGATCGAACCTGAGACTTTCTGCATGCAAAGTAAGTGCTCTACCACCAAGCCACAGCTTTCGTGCCCCCCCCCCGACCTATCCAAGCTTTTAAGGCCAGGAAAAAGAACACACCACACCCCGGATTCTGCTGTAGCGTTCCCTCCGTCCAGCCTGGAAACATCACCACCAGAGGTTCCCTCTCTCTCTCCATCAGACATTACCATTCACCCGCCAAGTGCAAGGACAACTGCTAATTACCCAAATGAGCCGGATAGAAGGAACCAGCCCCTCTGGCTCTCCAGACTGATGCCCTGCTCTTCCAAATGCACAAGACGCCAGCAGTCTGACACAGCAGCTCGCTCTATTAACTGCGGCTGGCGATGGCTGTTACTCTAAATCTTGCAGCCCCGTGGGAAGATTTCTCTCAGTTGGCAAACGCCGTGCCAGAGAGGAGACCTGCCTTTCCGTGGCAACCGCATTTGGGAATGGCGCCTGCAGTAAAGGACCAGTGAGACGCCGGAAAGGTAACGGAGCCCCCTCCAAGACTTACCTCAATAATCCAGCTACGTAACTCATAGAGTAATGGACTATTCCTGGCACCGGGAAGAAAGGCAGTTGAAGTATTACACACACAGCCCTTTCCTGTGCTCCGCTGACCTTTGCATACGTTTGCATAATCCATACTAGTAAATCACAATGTTCAAGAGGCTTCGCTTCAGGTACCGCATTACAATGTGTTCGGCAAATTTTCTCCTTTCAAAACAGGCACAGGTAGCACTCAGGGCTTTGAAGTGGAGAAGCGGGATGTTGAAAACGCAGAGCGCGTAGCATTATAACCCATCCAGGGCCAAGGGAGCCACCACAGAGCAGTGTTAGGCCTCCCCTGCACGGGCCCAAAGGCCAGTCGAGGCCCTTCCAGCTATTGCTCCTCCTCAACTTACACAGGCAAGGTCACAACATAATCTTGGTGCATCCCCAAAATGCAAATTGCAGAATTCGTACTGCTTCAGATTAACATTTTAAAAGGGAAATACTTACGTTTTAAAGGGCACATAGGTTTTCCTTTAAGCTGCTAATAGCAGAGCAGGGGAGCCAGTTTCATACAGGGAAACGTAAGCCGGAGGCTGAATGAACGAACGCCCTTCCCCTCCTCTTCACAACTCCAAGGCAAATTGAGGCTGCATATGCCTGCAATTTGCAATGCACAGACAGACCAAGAGGTATAACCTCAGAGCTGAACTATGCGAGACACCAGACAAGTGTCAGGTTCTTGCAAGTTTACCTGGGAAGTGTAGTTGAATCAGCAGCAGTAGCACGGCCAGAAGGACAGAAAGGAAAGAGTCAGCGAGGGAAGCCCAAAGCTGACAGGTGGCTAGCAGCGGCAGAAAGACATGCTGAGGCTGCCGCTGCCACCGCCATCACAGGTACTGCAGCTGGCTTGACTACACTTCCCAGGTAAACCTGCAGGAACCCAACACGTGTCCCGTGTCCCGTGTAGTTTAGCTCTCAGTCTTTCCTGTTTGTGCCCCCTGTGGCAAGGTTGCTTCATTTTTCCAGGTACGTCTCCAACTTCATAGAAGAGCATGCCAGGGGAGATCCATGCAGCACCAACCTTGACAATATTGTGTAAATGATGGCCGCATGCAGATATCACAACCAGGCCTTAAGAACCCTGCTGGTTCAGACTAGTATTCCATCTAATCCAGCATCTTGTCTTACACAGTGGCCAACCAGTTACTCCAGAGAGCCAGCAACAGGGCACAGAGACCTTCCCATGATGTTGGCTCCTTACACTGGCATTCACAGGTTTATTGTTTCTGCATGTGGAGCTTTCCTTTAGCCCCCATGGTTAGTAGCCATTGATAGAGCTACCCTCCCCAAATCTATCTTATCCCCTTTTAAAGCCATCTATGCCTGTGGCCATCCCTACGTCCTCTGGCAGCGAATTCCACATTTTATTCACTCCTTGAGTAAAGAACTATTTCCTATTGTCCATCCTGAATCTACTGCACTTGAATTTCATTAGACGTCTCCAAGCTTTAGTATTTGGGGAGAGGGTGTTTGGGCACACACACTGCTTCCTGTCATGCTCGCCTACTCCTCTTCCCTTCACGCAAGGAGTGTGACTGAAGACTTCCAGGTCACAGAAGTCTTAGATCAATCTCTAGTTCACAAGTCTGAATGCAAAAACATGGGCAAACTGGTGTTCCCATTGGGCACCAGTTTTTAAATCAATATATATCTCCTGCCCCCTTTGAAAAGAGAGTGTAGGAATCACAGAAGTTCAAACACTTTGGGGGAAGAGATGAAGAAGTCCCTGGATTTCTCAGTGGAGGGTAGCTGCCACCTCAACAGCATATCGGTGGCACAGCTCCACTGGAGGCAGTGGCAAAGCAAGTCCGCATCAGTGGCCTTTCCCCTCTCAAGAGGAACAAGATGCCCGAGTAACCCTCAGTTGTCAGGCCTCGTGGGATCCTGCAGAAACCACCCAGAACGGGTCAATGGAGGGGTAAAAACCCTGACCATGTATACTACGAGTCTCTCTACATGAGATATCTGATATGAGAAGAACACGTCAGGAGATACAACGTAAGCCGGGAAGGGTAGTTTAAAAAGACAGAGCTGGCGGCAGGCAAAGGCCTTGCACTGGAGTTGTGTGAAGGGGCTGTGAAATGCCAGAAGGGAAGCTTCAGTCCGTTATAACCTCTCCAGGTCCAAGCCCGGCTCTAGAAGGCAGTTCCAGCCCATTTCCATTCCTTGCTGCCCTCTGGTTGCTGTCCCACACAGTTTTAGACTGGAGAGGTGAAATTAATAGAGCCTTCAGGAGGCAAAGATGAAATTAACAAACCTCTGAGGAGCAATCTCCACCGGCTCTGTCTTTTTAAACGCTTCCTGGCTAACATTGCATCTCCCTACACTCGACGAACACAAACTGAGGCATCTCGTGCAGAGAGACTACCTTACACAAGCTTTAAATGGAGAATCACATCCAGAATGCGCACACCGACACCTTGATTGTCAAGGCAGTTCTCAAGGTACACAACAAGAGGGGTGACAAACGAATGACTGAATTTGGTTTCTCATAGTACATCTTTAATTTCTTTCTACAGCAGCATAGGCAGAGCCCTGGGGAACGTCATTGGCCCTTACTGCTGCACCTGCCCTCTTTACCCACCCAGCCCTTTCCTCCTCTGGAGTATGTCCACACTACAAAATTCAAACCACTTTCCAATCTGTTGCAGCCCTCCAACCCAAGGGCTGGGAAAAAACAGTTCTGTGTCACGCCCCAAACCAGGGCTTTTTTTCAGCTGGAACGCGGTGGAACGGAGTTCCGGAACCTCTTGAAAATGGTCACATGGCTGGTGGCCCCGCCCCCTGATCTCCAGACAGAGAGGAGTTTAGATTGCTCTCCGCACCACTCGGCGGCGCAGAGGGCGATCTCAACTCCCCTCTGTCTGGAGATCAGGGGGCGGGGCCACCAGCCATGTGACCATTTTCTCCGAGGGCAACCCACTGAGTTCCACCACCTCTTTTCCCAGAAAAAAACTCTGCCCCAAACTAAAATTTTCACGGTTCGCTGGGGGATGCCATGGCATTAATACCATTTAACACCCCGTTTTGGATTCCTCATGCAGATGTTCCTTCTGCTGTGTGGAAGCATCAGTACAAAATAATGGTATGGGGGTATCCTCAAACTTCTCCCTTCTCTAGGTATGCTCTTACCAGAATGAAACTTTCCTCAGTATGCAAGATGGATTCACAGTCCAAGTACACGGCAGCAACAAATGTGCTATAAATAACCAAGATAATTCGGTTAAGAAATTCCTTTCAGTAATTCCATCCTATTACTGCTGGCTCTTTATCCTTACCCCACTGTACACAACTCCAATGACTCCCTGGTATTTACCAGTCAAATATTTATAGACTATTACTAGTTCTGCGCCACAGGGATGACTTTAGCTCAATGGCAAAGTACATGACTTGAGTACAGATGGCCCCAGGTTCAATATTACCACACCAAAATTATTTCTGTCTTGCTTTCCCAAATGCCAGTTTGCTCCAAGATGCTAACAACAATTAAATATCAATGAAACCATCCACAATAAAACCAAAGATACAGTAAACACATGGGCAAACAAACCACCAGCAAGACAGCCCAATCAATTAAGCTGAAATAAGAAGAAGGGAAAAGGGGGGAGGAGGAGAAGGAAAAGTGCCATTGAACTAAACAGAAGACAGAAGAAAAAGACCTATCAGGCCTTGTAGGGAAGAGTATTCCAGAGGTAAGGAGCCAAAACCAAGAAGGTCCTACCTCTGGGCACTACTTGCTCCCATTCAAGCATTGGGGCAATCCACAGAAGGGCCTAAATTTATCTGAATGCAGGTGCAATTTTAAATTAGAATCTTTCTACACAAGACTTTTTACATGAGGACACTCAAGTGTAGGGAGATGTAATGTTAGCCGGGAAGCATAGTTAAAAAGCATAGTTTAAAATTTAACCTCTCTACACTAGGGCAGTTTTAAAAGACAAAGCCAGAAGAGATCGCTCCCTGGAGGCAAAGATGAAATTAACAAACCATCTGATTAATGTCTGATTACTACAGTCGGCCAAAATGTGTGGGTCTCTACTGGTCATTCCTGGGGGAGATCATGCTAGGACAAGCAGAGGCCACAAACAGAAGAGGCCAGAGGCCACAAAGATACTACCAACCCTCGGCCCCATGTCTGGTGGCAAGAATACGAAGCAGCCATGAAGGAAGAACTCAAGGCAGTCACAAACCTTCTGCCTTCTCCAGGGCCCCTCTTCCCACAGAAAAATGGGAGACTGCCTCCTTGGGAAGGCCATGTAGGGGGAGAGACGGAAGCTAGGAAGTGGGGAGAGGAGAAAAAAGAAGACAGCTGCAAAATGGAGGGGAAGAAGGAAGAACGATGGGGGACCACGGACCTTTCTTTCCTGAGGGCCCAAAGGAATCCGTAGCCATTCCTGCCTACCATACAACCACTTCTTCACCTAGAAGCTACCAGCCCTCATTTCTTGACCTGCCTATCTACCACAGTTGTCCACATCTTATCTACATCTTATCCACATCTCATTAAGGCTTTCCACTGTTCAGATTAAAGATTTTATCTTAAATTCTGACCTGAAAACAGCTTTTGCTCCTTTTAGAGAAACTGCTATAAATAATAATTTATAGGATTCTTGCAATACTCTCCCTGCCAAGACACAGAGACTCCTCTTAACAGTTTAATGATTTCTTTTATTAAAATAAACGCTAGTCTTTTTTAATAAAGCAAGATATCAAAATAATAAATGCTTATTAAGATAAAACCTACAAAGGTGGAATGGAAAAAGGCAACAAGAATTAACAGCTCAATCCTAAATAGAGTTACTCCAGTCTTAGCCCACTGAGATCAGTGACAGGAGTAACTCTGTTTAGGATTGCGCTGTACATTTCCTAACATTTCTCAATTAAATCTAAGTTTAAATCAATCAGATTTACTATGAAATTTATTAAAGTTCCCATAACATATATTACAAAAGTAAGCTTCTCACCTAGATCTTTATGAGATTTCTTTCACAGTTAAAACCAAGATCGGCTATCCGGATTAGCGCTTTTATGTGTTATCTTATGCAGAAATCTAAGATCTTTTCACGTGAAAGCATAAATAAACTATGATTGGTTTGAGATTTAATTAATTAAAGCCAGATGGGTGTAGTGGTTAAGAGCATGGGACTTTAATCTGGAGAGCCGGGTTTGATTCCCCACTCCTCCGCTTGAAGCCAGCTGGGTGACCTTGGGTCAGTCACAGCTCTCTCAGAGTTCTCTCAGCCCCACCCACCTCACAGGGTGTTTTATTGTGGGGATAATAATGGCATACTTTGTAAACCGCGCTGAGTGGGCATTAAGTTGTCCTGAAGGACGGTATATAAATCGGTTGTTATTATTATTAATTCATATTTTCAATCATGTGACATTCTATCTAGCCAAAAAGTGACACTATGTCCAGCTGCAAGATAAAGAGATATAGATCAGTAAGGATGATAGGAGCAGTTAAGTAAACAGATCATCATTTGTCCATTCTACAATGAGAGAATATTTATCTGATACTGTCCACTATTTTTTAATTGGCTGTCAAAGATGGAGCACCTATGTAGTTATACACCATACTAGAAAAAAAAACTACAGTGAAGTTCATACAGAGTTCACAAGAATACATGTGTATCATGTGCTCTAATTCATATTTTCGTGATAGGGCCTGGAGATCCCTCTGAATTATGTCCAATATCCAAGTTACAGAGATCAGTCCCTTCGGAGGAAACGGTTGCTTTAGGGGATGGACACTGTGGCACTATACCCTTCTGAGATCCTTCCTCTCCCTAAACCTCATTCTCCCAAGGCTCCACCCCCAAATCTCCTGGAATTTCCCAACCTGGAGTTGGCAACTCTACTACCTGCCGAAGTAACACATCCACCCCCTGGCCTGAGCAACCCACAGAAGCGCTCTTCTCAAAACACAGCTGGAAGAGGCCAAGGAACAGAGGCACTTGGGAGATTAGCGTTAAAATTCCCAGTTTCTCACATTCAAAAGAAGAGCACCCGCAGGGTGGAAACTTCAGCGATGCCACAGGAGCGCACGTTGACAAAGGCCTCCCGATGTTCTTGCCAACAGCTGGACATTTTCACCCTCGGATTAGTTTGTTTTTAAACAGAATGTCCAGTCATAACACGCAGAACCCAGAGCCCTCTTACCGGCAAGAGAAACGAGTTTGCAGACAGTCCCGTCTAGACGGATTCGCATCCCAGTAAACACAGCAGTCCCTGTTTGGGGGGCCTGCCACCTGCTTTAGTGCCAGAGGCACAGGGGCACAGCAAAACACTGCGTTCCATCAGACCTTTCTTTACAAATGCAGTATGACAATTGGAGTGGGGGGGCGGCGGCAGGAGGGAAAAGAAGATCCGAGCAGCCGCCTAATACACTTTTTCTCCTGTCAAATCCTTGCAGTTAAAAAACTGGCAACTCTGATGTCTGTTTTTCAATCACCTTCATGGGATCACCTTAATGGGAAACCATTAAGTCAGGTTTCTACACAGACCCTTTACCTGGTCATCTCCGGCAAGTAAAGGATTGCACCGAGCGATCAAATGAGAAAAAGCTTTGAAAACTGGGAGAGAACTGGTGCTTCGCAGCTCACCGCCTTTTAAATTAATCTGTTACAATTTTTTAAAAGAGGAAAATGTGGACAAAAAGACTAATAACCCGTGCGGACTTTGACGATATACAAATTGCAGAAATCAGTTTTCTTGGCACAGAATTTGGATTACTCTAATTCATTGCTTTAGAAAAAAAATTTGCACAACACACACACACACGCGCTTCTGTCTCTCTGAACATAAGCCACAGAAATAACAAAAGCCAGGACTGTACGGCAGCAGCAAGAAGTCCTAGGTCAAACTGTTGCACTTTGGACAATAGAATGCCATTTTAAACTGCTCTCTGTGTCATGCAACAATGAAAACAAAATACTTCTCGCAGTCAGAAAAGGTTCAAGTTCACCTTCCTCCCTATTCTGCTAATCTTCTACGTGCCATTAATTTCTTTACATTGGGCAATGTATTAAAAATAAGAGCTCTTAGGCATACAGAAGGACAGGAATTGCCATAGCTTCTCTAAAGAGAAATCTCGGCTCATTAACCTTTCAGAGTTCTTTGCGAGGGTTAAGAAGCATGCAGATAAGGGCAATCCACAACACATATACACTTGGAAGTCCTTAACGAAAGGATCCAGAGCAAATTTGTTTGTGTTATGTGGTGTCGCCTCCGATCTACAGTGACCCTATGAATGAAAGACCTCCAGAACGCCCTATCATTAACAGACTTGCTCAGATCTTGCTTCTTTTATTGAGTCAAGCCATCTCGTTTTAGGCCTTCTTCTTTTCCTACTGCCTTCTACTTTTCCTAGCATTACTGACTTTTCTAGACAGTCTTGTCTTCTCATGAGGTGTCCAAAGTACGATAGCCTCAGTTTTGTTATTTTAGCTTCTAGGGAGAATTCAGGCCGGATTTGGTCTTGTACCCACTTATTTGTCTTTTTGGCTGTCCATGGTATCCCCAAAACTCTCCTCCAGTATCACATTTCAAATGAATCAGTTTTCTTCCTGTCAGCTTTCTTCACTGCCCAGCTTTCGCATTCATACACAGTAATGGGGAATACCATAGTTTGGATTATCTTGATCCCCAGAAAGACATCTTAATCTTTAAGGATGTTTTCTAGTTCCTTCACAGCCACTCCTCCAAGTCTCAAATTTAGCAGCTGGGATAGATCTTCCTGTGGACCAGGAACTGGGTACCACATAGGGTTGCCAGGTCCCACGACTCCCCCGGCGGGAGATCAAAAGCCTGGCACCTACCTTGCAGCATCCTTTTTGTTTTTGCACGCACATGCCCAGGCTTGTGCAATGCACGCACATGCCCAGGCTTGTGCAATGACGTCACTTCCAGGAAGTGACGTCATCCTATGGATCAAAAGGCGGTCTGAGAGCGCGCCCGCGCTCACCAGGGGGACGAATTGGCCCACTGTGGGGCGTGATTTGGCCTGAATTGGGGCCACTGTAAGCGCAATTCGGCCCAAATCGGGCCGCTGTGGGCGTGGGAGTGCACCACTGGCCAGGTAAGTGGGGGCGAAGGGGAAGGGGGGCAGGGGATCTCCCGCCCAGACCACAACTGGAAGCAGAGAGCAGGAGTAAACAGACTGCTCTTCCAATGGAGGGGAGAAAACTGGGGGTCCCAGAGTGGTTGTAATGGGACTGGTGCTGTTTACTACATTTGTAAATGATCTGGAGTCATGGAGGTGGGCACTCAAGTGGCCAAATTCATGGAGGGCACCAAATTATTTAGCGCAAACCTGAGTCAATTGTGAAAAGCTGCCAAAAGGCCTCTCGAAAATGGGTGTGCAAAGAAGAAAACGGGCAAATGAGTTTAAATGTGAATGTGCAGTGAAGCATATCAGGGCACAAAGTTCTGATTTACATATACACCGAGTGGGTCTCAACTGGCAGTAACAACCAAGGGAAAGAGATCTTGGGTCTGCTGTATAGTGATTCCGCACACATTGGATAATGCACTTCCAATCCTCTTTATAGACCATTTGGAATGGATTTTTTTTGTGTCCGGAACAAAAAATCCACCTCAAACGACTGATAATGTGCATTGAAAGTGCATTATCCAACGTGTGCGGAATGAGCCGTAGTTAGCTCAGTGAATGACTGGCTTTAAAAGGAGATTAGACAGAGTCATCCCTAGTAGCCACAATGATTAACGTGAACTTCCACCTTCAGAGGAAGAGGTGTTGGAGGGCAACAATGGGGGGTTGGCGTCCGTGCTGGCGTCCAGCCTTTCTGGAGGCATTCGCCTGTCTACTGTGTGAAACAAGACACTGGACTCAATGGGCATGATGCAGCATGGCTGCCTTTACATACCAGCAGCAGAACGCAATATACTCGATACCTCTATGTGAGAGACTTTACCGCCCAATTTCCACTTCATTCTGCAATGGTAAATCTAGACTAGGACACGGCTATGCTGGTCTTTGACTGCGATAAACACACTGCTCAGGCAGATTTTTCTGCTCTCTGCTCAAAGTGGAGGGAAGTTCCAGACACTCGTTGCAGCTCAATATTTTTGTTTTGCTTTGCTTTGTGGGTCACACTGACTTGCAAAGGCAAATCCACAGCACATCCTATTACAGAATATAAAGCACCTCCCTGCCTTGTTTAAAAGCTCTTTAACGACGGCTCTAGCAAGAGGAGTCAAAACGTCCCTTTAGAGGATAAAAAAGAAATAGAATACTGCTAATAAGACGAGCTTTGTAATGTGAGCCCCTCTCTGGCAGACCTAGGGGAAAGAAAAATTGTATACAGAAAAGGCATGCAAAATTCACCCGTGCCGCAGCTTCCTCTACCCATGCAGAAGATGCTTTTTTAGTGAAAGATGAGATAAAAACAGAGCTCTCTTATCTGCAGCTTTGACCCTCTGCTGGGAGACTCGGTCAAATGATTTATTCCTTTGCAGTGCTTGAGCGACACGTCCCCCCAAGAGGGGGGGGACCATTTAGGGAAACTACCAAATATTCCAAAAGTGGCACTGATGATAAAAGAACATCAGAGACACATTAGGACATTGAAACAACCCAAGAACAAGGCAAAGCACGGCTGGGGTGCATGCAATGCCGAAATTTATTAAGGTAGTAAAGTTTTATCCTGCCCTTCCCGCTTGGGGTGACAGACACTGTTCTCCCCTCCATTTTACCTGCGCTAGCGTGGTCTCTGAGAGGCAGGCTAGGCTGAAAGAATGAACTGGCCCATGGTCAACCAGCGAGTTTCACGGCAGAGAGCCTGGGCTTTCGATATCTTAGTCCACCAATGTAACCACTGGGTCACACTGATTCTCACAAGGGCCACTCAACTCTGTCTTGGTCAATAACAATAACCATAAAAGATGTTCTCCAAGTCCGGGATGAGCAGTATCTGTTGTTCTTTTCTTCTCACATGCAACAGAGCACAAAATTGTAAAGCTATGCAGCCCAAAAGACGAAGAGAGCTGCCAATTAAATGGTCTCAGAACATGGCGGAACTCTTGTCGCGCAAAAGCTACGCCGGCTGAGGCGATGGTCTCCCGCTTGTAGAGATGAGCAAATGCTGACACAGAGACCCCCCACTGCCATTCTGCAGGTATCTTCAACCGAAGTACTGGCATCAAATGCCACTGATATGGCTACGCTTCTTAATGAATGAGCAGCAATGCCCTCTGGTGGCTCATAATGCCCCCGAGACGCATAAGCAACAAGAAAATGCATCCCTCTCAACCATTTACCAGAACCCCCTTTGACTCTTTTTCGCACTGAACAATAGGATTAAAGGCCAATGAATAACTAATTCTCATTTTGGGAAGACAGCAGTCCTCTTAGTGTATATTCACAGAGTTCCGCGGCAATCTCAAGGTATGCCAGTCCTTTTCTTCCCAATCAGTAGGTGTGGTCAAGAAATATAAGAGTGTTTCTGAAACGGCGTGGGGAAAGCAGAATTCACCCTAGGAACTAAAGTTGGATGTGGATGAAGGACCGTTTTTATTTTTGTTAAAACCTGCAGAGGCCTGTGCAGATGGAAAGAGCACTCCGGGCTGATTCTTTCCTTGCTCTCTACTAAGAACAGCGCTTTAAGCGTTAAATGTTCCAGTGTCCTCTCATAGGGGTTTTAAATGGAGGCTCAGTTAGTACGTGCAAGACCACATGTGATCTCCCAAGTTGTGAAGTGATGGTTAGTCAAGAGGACAAGAAAGCGAAGCCTCTGCAAAGACAGAAAAGGCCATTTGCCACTGGAAGTACCAAGGCGAGACCTGCCGTTTACTGGTGCACAGAGTAATGGCTGGGTCCTTGAGAGAGACCATCTCACAGAAATAAAAGGATCTCAGAAACAGCAGCATATCTTATTTCTTCTGCACCATCGGTTTTACGCTTGTATAACCTAGACGAAGAAGATTTTTTGGAAGCCAACATCTCCTAGGCAGCTTCTTCCGAGAAGCTCTGTTGGGAGTGGAGCTTGCCATTCAGCTGCCATGACTCCAGGGGGAGCCATTCCAGGTCTGGGAGAGAGATCGGATTCAGCAGGTTGCTGCATATCAGGAGGACTGTCTGCGGAAGTTGGAGAATCAAGGTCGGCTTACCCGATATGAAGTGAAACGGATCATCTCTGCCCCTTTCCACCTTTTTGTGCTTCTTGTGGATGGTGCAGAAGTAAGGAAGTGTACAGAGTGGTCTAAGAGTTCACAGTTCTCTGGTTGCCGCTTTGAAGAAGTCAAGAAAGACAAACATGCAAAGCATAGACTTAAGCCGAGCAGACATGTCCTTGTAGCCCAAAGATCCCCCTCTCCAACCCTTTCTTGTATTATTTTGTTATTAGGCACTTTCAATTCTAAAACTTTCATCGCCTTAAGCAAGCGGTCCAGAGGAGTTAGCCATGTTAGTCTGTAGTAGCAAAATAGTAACCGTGTTAGTCTGTAGTAGCAAAATAGTAACGAGTCCAGTAGCACCTTTAAGACTAACCAACCTTATTGTAGCATAAGCTTTTGAGAGCCACAGCTCTCTTCGTCAGATGCATGGAGGGTATGAAGAAACTAGCCAGAGATATATAGATGGTGAGGGGAGAGGGTGCAGGGAGTAAGGGTCATGTAAATGTAAATAAATTCACGAAAGAGGTGGAGTGCGCAATCCAGGCTGGGTGTGGCCCCTGCCCTCCATGGCAGAATCTGAATGGAATGCCTGAAGGCAGTTACTTCTAGTAATGAGATAACCAACCAAAGTCCCTATTCAATTCAAGTCTAACTGAGTCAAATTTACATATGAATTCCAATTCAGCGGCTTCCCATTGGATTTTGTTTTTGAAATCTTTCTGTTGAACTATGGCGACCTTTAAGTCCTTGATGGAATGTCCTGGCAGACTGAAGAGCTCTCCCACTCGTTTCTGGATGTTGCAAATCGTCTGGAGGCAAATTGTCTGAAGATTTAAAAAAGCCTCCTGTTTAAGGGTTCTTGGGCCAATGCCTCTTCATCCGATAGCTCCCCTTTCTCCGTGAAGGATTCATTTTCAGGCAGATGAGGAGGAAGACTGGGCAGAGAATCTGGAAATAATGCACTCAGGAGAGTGGTGGGGGATACTTGGGGGGGGGCAGCCTGTCCCATATTTCCTGTCCTGGTCCCCTTGGCTGTCCTGGTGTACCATCTCCTTCTCCATTAAGCATTGCATCCAACATTTGACACTAGGGGGAGATATCTTCATCAACCCATGAGGACAGGACAAGTCACCTCGGTTTACCTGAGATGAATGGGGCTCTCCCAATCTTTCATCCAACCATTTTGTCTTCTTCTGCTCTGGCATCATTTTCCAAGCCCATTCCTGATCGGCTGAGGCTCTCCATTTTGCTTTGGAGTTTTGCCACGTCCTCAAAAATGAGACTGCTTTTTTTTTAAAGGAAGATTTATTTATTTATTTATTATATTTGTATTCCGCCCTCCCTGCGAGCAGGCTCAGGGCGGATGACAACATTAAGAACATTTAAAACATTCCATATTAAAACATTTAAAACATCATACAAAAATATCACACAAAAACAGCAGCACTCTTTTTCCTGATGGCGGCAATACAATGAATAACAAATAATAATACAACAGTACAACTGAATAGAGCAGCATCTTAAAAACAGTGGCTGCAACACAGAAAAAAGACAGGAGTTTAAAGGTAAGGGATGGAGCAAAGCTGCCCATCCAATGGAACCAGGAACTCAGGATAAAATGCACCCCGGGGCGAGGAGACAAAGACCACAACTAGGCGGTTCCAAAAGGATGACAGGAAAGGTGGCGCTCAACATTCAAAATCGTACCCTCAGTTCCAGATGGGAACTAAAAGTCCGCCATGAAAAAAAACTGCCAATCAGAACAATGCAGAATAAATAAAAAGCACAGCAAATATCTAAAAACAAACGGTCATCTGAAAATCTCTTAAGAATCCTTAGAAGACCTCTGGACAATTAAAGCGCAATGAATATCGCAGCCTTGTGTATTCTGTAAATAAATTCTCCTAATCAGCAGGAAAATCTATCTGTACAACACCTAGAATAGCCCTGAGGAGAAAAGAATATTGAACAATAATAAGTATGTTTTTAAAATGCATACACTGACAGTGGTAACTGCCACTCCTCCCCTTTGTGCTGAATGTATTAGAACTAGACTGCAGAGTTCAGAGAAAAAGTCTTGCTTTGAGGATAACACCGACGTTGCTTGTTTATGAGTAAAAGCGCCTTTCCCTCTCCTGCCTCTTCCCATATCCCTCCCTCTTTACATCTCCTTTAAATATGGTGGATCACCTCAGTGAAGGAAACTACTCCAGAGCAAACAAAAAACCCTTTTTATAGCACTCTGGTGGCCCTGCTAATATGACAGCAAGTAAGTCACCAGAGCCATCAAGGAAAAACATTTTTAAAGGACTTTATTAGCAAAGAAATACTTAAAAAACAAGATACTGGCTGCAGGAGCTCACGGATTTAAGCCACTGCTATAGAAAGAGCATCTGAAGATGAAACTGGACTCTTCCCCGCAAAAATTCAAAGAGTATAACGGGGCCCAATAAAGCTATCTAGAAGAAGCCAATTCACTCCAGACTCAATGGCCGTAGTCAGAAATAGAAGGAAAGATCTGAACGAACCATTACCTGTGGCACCAAATTAGTGAGGAGAACATTTCACCAGCGGCTCAGCTTGGTTCTGACCCACAAGCCAATCTAGTTGCCAACTAGAACTCTATTTTCTGCCCTGCACTGGCTCATGGTAGGAAAGAACATACCCACTGGAGCAGGGAATTTTTACCCTTGCCAACAGACAGCATCGAGTTATGTACATTTGGCACATACTTTTGAAGTGCAAGAGCAACATCTACTCTTTCTGGTCTGGCAGGAACGTGGGGCAAAGGTTCCTATGGAAGCCATCAATGACAAGAAAAAAAATAAGATCAATACTCCCCTAAACAGTTCAACCAGTTTTTTAAAAAGATTAATTTATTTCTGGCTTGCCAAAGGGGAAAAACCTCTCCGTCCTAACTTGAGTCAGCCAAACGAGTCATCCCCACTCACCAACATTGT
This sequence comes from Eublepharis macularius, assembly GCF_028583425.1. NCBI lineage: Eukaryota > Metazoa > Chordata > Lepidosauria > Squamata > Eublepharidae > Eublepharis > Eublepharis macularius. Next base: position 67,858,450 of record NC_072802.1, on the reverse strand, counting down.
TCCAGACAAATGATTTTAAACTTTTCACATTTCACTGGCTGGGGGTGCGGTCGGGAGTGTTAAAAAGCTGCCAATTCATCATTCAACGACAGAACAAACAGCAACTAAGAAGGTGAAGGAAAGGAAAAAAGGTGATATTCAGCCCCTGATTCAGGGCATACAGCAGGGCTTTGCAAAACCTGAGCTACTTGAAGATCACAGCTGCATACTCTGGAAAAAAACGATTCCCCTGAAAACAAGATACACTTTGCAAGAGATTAGCTACACGTTAAGAAACATTAGAAATTTAGTAAAAAGAATAAAATCAGGGTGGATAAAAATAAATGATTTTTTTAAAAAACATAAAAATTGGATTTTTAAATTAAAATAGGAATTTTTAATAAAACGTATTTGGAGGAAAAATCTATTTAAAGATAGTTTTCTATTTAAGATATATTATAGTCCAAAGGTTATCATCATGAAATAAGGATTAGTTTTTAATAATGTAGCATGAGGCTGTATATTCATGAAATGTTTTAAATTTTTTGGTAAACGAATTCCATTAATCCACTCACAATGTCATGCTCTTCCAGAGGTTTCTGTAAGGTTATCGGGTAATTTTTCTATCTAGAAGATATTATCACAGATACTTGGTTTTACAGTCCTCAAAACTCCGAATTTGTGTCTGCAGAGATCACCTCTCTTCTTCCCAGCAAAAAGGTTATAAAATAAACATATACAGTTGAGAAAAAGACCTTAATCCCATTGTTCCTTTGCAAATCTTTGTACAAAGAACTAACCCCTTACCTCTTAAGTGCTAAGTTTCAAAAAATCCAATGAATAGAAGATTGTTGGAGTGGAACAGATCTACACAAGAAGCTCCTACACAAGAAGACTCCTACATAAGTGTAAGGAGTCTTTATGTAGAAAACCATGATTTAAATCTAGTCTTACTTCGATTTAAATCAAATCCACCCTGAATAAAACAAATTCTAAAGCAAACATTTAAGCATGCCCATACAACTGCCAAGAGTGTTCGGCTTTGAAAAAAACTTTGTGGTTCATAGTTGGAACGAACCTTGTCAACTACCCATACTGATGCCCAGGGCTTTTTTTCTGGGAAAAGAGGTGGTAGAACTCAGTGGGTTGCCCTCGGAGAAAATGGTCACATGGCCGGTGGCCTCGCCCCCTGATGTCCAGACAGAGGGGAGTTGAGATTGCCCTCCGCGCCATGGCGCGGAGGGCAATCTAAACTCCCCTCTGTCTGGAGATCAGGGGGCGGGGCCACCAGCCATGTGACCATTTTGAAGAGGTGCCAGAACTCCGTTCCACCACATTCCAGCTGAAACAAAGCCCTGCTGAAGCCCCACGACCTTCTTTGGGGCGAGAAAGTAATGGTGTGTAATATCAAAACCTGTGATCGGCAAGCAGTATGAAGCCTTTTGACTGACCAGGCCAACTATAAACACTAGGATGGTCCGGTCATCTGATGGGTCAACGAATTCCTAGTCATCTGGTATGTCATCAAAACCAAGCTTTCTTTCTACTGCACTCCAGATTCCAACTCCTGTCTCCAAGGAGCCGTTGCTAAAGAACTCACAATCTTTGTCTGTCCACGGTACCAGTCTAGCTCTGTCAGCAAAGCATCTTAATGAGAATATTTAGGGATGCATACTGAATTTAAGTTCAGGGGCGGAAAAAACCATCGCAAACTGGCAACAACAAGGCTTGACAACCAAGACCAGGGGAAGGGATCTAATAGTGTGGTTGTTGAGATCGTCCAAGCAATATTACAAACGTTCATTCTGCAAACCACTAAGCCGTTCAATCTCATTCCAACACCACAATGGTTTTTTAAAGCATCCCATCAAAAAAAAAAAGATTGAGGAGGAGAAAGGATCTGTCACATATTCCCACTCTATTGCTGCAGGGCAGATGCTTTACCGATACTTTTTCAAATACATTGTTCCAAGCAAACACTGGGACTGCCTCAGCCACGACAGCCAAGCTCTGGTTAAGTTAAAGAACTTGTTTGTTTACACTGTAAACAAATCAAACTGCTTGCCTTCTGGAATAAGGTAAGTGAAGGGCCAAAAATCCAAGCATGCTGGTGAAACAGATGGGCAAATAAGGCAGGGCTTTTTTTCAGCAGGGACCCGGTGGAACGGAGTTCTGGGACCTCTTGAAAATACTCGGCAGTAGTGCATGAAAATAATATTATTTCAAAGAATTCTGTGTGTTTCTTTCTCATTTCCCTCTTGAGAAAGGTATTGCATAAACCAATCCAGAGACGCCACAAACCTCAATTGACACAACTTGCACGAGAAACCATAATGACTTTGGTACGTTCATTGCACAGGACTAGTGTTGTGTTTTTCATGAAATTTGTGCAAGTGAAGCAAAAGCAGGAAAGAGCTGCCAACTGCAGAGTTCAGCAACTGAAGAATTTCCTTTTATTTTTTATTTTTTTTTAATGAAAAACAGGTTCCTAGACCTCATGATTTCAAAGATAGGCTTGAACACATACAGGCAGTGTTTGGCGAAGTCTCCAAAACCTCAAGAGGATTTCCAGCTGGTTGAAAATAAGAGCTTATTTATTTAAAACACATACACCTTATACTTCCAGTATTATGTTCTCAAGGGAGCTTCTACAAAGATAAAATATCAATAGAAACAGGTTAAATCTACTGCAGAAAACCATTAGAATAAACTAGTTTGGCCCAGAAGCAAATCATCATTAGAAATAAGAAACGAGCAGAGGGGAAAACAACCAACCAATCAGTGGATATCATTATCTTCACATTAAGGAGAAAAGAAGCTAGACACCAGGTCAATGAGTATGGGGAAGACATTCCTGACATGAGGTACCACAACTGAAAAGGCCCTGTCCTCTCTTGGGAAGAAGGGGGCACACACAATAGGCCCTGAGATGCAACTTTAATTCAATAGACACTTTATATGAGATGAAGAGTCCCTCTAAATACTATGGTCCTCAAAATCCACGTAAAAACTTTACTAGCAGCTGAATTAGGACCTGAAGTAAATCAGCAACCAATGTAGATCTTTCAACTCCTGCCAAGTTTTTTTCCTCCAGTGAGCACCTCATTAGTGTAAGCTATACACATCACTTTCCCACAACCAGAAGAAATTTTATCACCATGTGGAGCTATGGATTTGAATCTTCCACAACTAAAAGCCAATGCTTAATCCACTATGCTACACTTTCTTACTAAAAGGCAGCTTTTGCTTTAGATAGAGCTTTGAGAAGCAACCTTCCCGACTGAAGGCAAGTGTCAAAACAATTTGGGGCCCTGAGATCTCTAATTAGCACAACTGTTTTAAATCAGTAGAATAATCAAGTCAGACACTGGGGGCCAACTTTAATTGGCAAAGAATTTTTTTTCAAATAAGTAGCATTGCAAATTCAGGGGAGTATCTTCTTACCAGCAACCACAGGCTCTAGAAAACGGCCTTTGGGGGGCGCCGAAGGCCTCTGGAGGGCTATGCCACCGTGCCAGGTCTTCCCACCGCCGTACCAGGCCTTCCCAGGCCTCCAGAGGGTGTCAACACAGTGGCAGCCTCCTTGGGGCCTCCAGAGGGCCACACCAGGCCTTCCCTCCACTGCCGCAGCCTCCTCAGGGCACCTCTGAGGCAAGCCCTGTTGCCAACGACTCTCTTTTTATATTTGCAGAAGGGCCTGCGAGTGCACTTCCTTGGGTATGAAAAGTGAGTCGTTGTCAATACATCTTTCCTTTTATATAGCAGGATTCCTGGAGATTATCTGGGGTCTGCTATATTATGACAGAACATGTTACAGACACAAGATGTCCACCCAAATGGCGTCCCTGTGTTATTCTTTCCTACCAGTCATCCACAATATTGTCACCCCATTGCCCAAGTCCATTATGATATTTAGTTACCGGTATATCATTGGCCGTAGATTACTAGTATATCACAGGTCAGAAAAAACAGCCATCACAATGACACTAGGTTGCAAGGAGAACGCTTGCGTACGGTTGTTGTTTTCCAGAGAAATCCTGTTATTTGCAGCGTATGTCCACACTAGCAGATAACTGGGATCTTTAAAAGAAAATATTACAGATGGCTTCCTCTTCCTACAAACAGAGACAGCTTTTGTTTATTAAACGGAAAGTTACCTCACGTTTCTTTCTGTACTTCAACAAGGCTTCGATGTTATGCAAATTTGATTGATAACTCTGATTAATAAATTAACAATCAGCCAGAATTCTTCGATCAGTTGACAGCACACCAGTGGGAGGCATTCACTTACTAGAATAATGGGGTTAAACAAGAGCCCTAAAGAAAATGCTTCTGGCTAACACAGTTAAGACAAACAAGAAAGGGGGAGGGGGGAGAAGCTAACTCTTTTTCAATGAGAAAACCTTCCACGAACTCTCATTATTAAATTAGAAATTGCCTCATTATCTGTCATGTTTACAGCCTCTATGCAACCCGACTACACAGCAGCTGCCTTTCAAGTGTAAAATCCAGCCATTCATAATTGAACAGCAAGAGGCATTTCAGCGCACGGAGGAATAAAATCCTACAAAATTTTATAAATTTGTGAGCAAGCAAGCGGGAGAGAGAGAAGTGAGTATTAGGGCTTCTCATTAGCTTTCCAAATTTTAAAAGTTCAAACAGAAGAACCAGCAATGCAGTTTGGAAAGACTTTGTATAAAATGTTTTTAGGATTGTATATCATGTGTGCAATTAATTTGGCGGGGGGGGGGGGTTCCATCTTCTATAAAGGATCAACACAAAGCAAACGATTTTAGTTAACCACAAGATAAATAAATCCTCAGGCTCTTGTAGTCAAGCTAGACCACCTTCCAGCAGCCTTCTGTTCATTGGGTCCTACCCAACTTCCAGCCATAGTCCCAACTCTGCACGAAACGTGAAGCAAAAGTATTTCAAGAAATTGTTTCACGCTTCCTGCAGCATTTGCGGCAACACCACTGGGCTCATCACTAGAGCCCGGTTTACACGTTACAGTGAAACCACGTACATTTATATGCATACACCGGTTTGTAAGAAAGAGCCAAAGCAAATTCAGTTTACAAATTAAACCGGGGACCTGTAACTAGGGGTTCAGACCACATGTACAAGCAGCAAATATAACGTAAGAATTAGTCAATGCACATCGAAAAATCAAGCGATCACTGTATGCAGAAGCCCTGTCCACGTTACAATGAGAGCACGTATACATCTGATGGTTGTTGTGGATTTTCCAGGCTGTATAGCCCTGGTCTTGGCATTGTAGTTCCTGACGTTTCGCCAGCAGCTGTGGCTGGCATCTTCAGAGGTGTAGCACCAAAAGACAGAGATCTCTCAGTGTCACAGATCTCTGTCTTTTGGTGCTACACCTCTGAAGATGCCAGCCACAGCTGCTGGCGAAACGTCAGGAACTACAATGCCAAGACCACGGCTATACAGCTCGGAAAATCCACAACAACCATCATTCTCCGGCCGTGAAAGCCTTCGACAATACACGTATACATCTGTTTATAAGAAAGAGCCAGTGGACATTCACTTTACAAATGAAACCAGAGACCAGTGCCAGGCTAAATGTGTGGTTCAGCTATAGGCGTGCTGAATGTAACAGGAGAATTACTCAACTTACATATAAAGAAAAATCAAGTGTATCTGGTACATAGATTGTTTAAGCATTCACTCTAACGTGAACAGGGCTCTACTGTACATGCGTTTACTGTGATATAAACACAAGTTTACAAAGACATAGCATTAGTAAGAATCCAATACAGAGTTGAAGAAATGCTGAAACAGAACATAAGCAAATTATAGGATTGACACCAAACAACATGACGCACAGGTAGCACATAGGAGTACATATTTAAAGCAACAAATATGTACGGCAACATAGTGGTGAAGTCCATGGTCACTAACTCATTAGCAAAGCATCTGAGAGCCCCTCCCTATACTACAACAAGCTTTTTGAATAATTCGGTTTTGCATCATTTGCAGCAAGCTAGGAGAGTGGGGGCTTTCCTAATCTCCTCGGACAGGCCGTTCCACAGGGTAGCCACTACAGAGAAAGCCCGTGTACGGGCTGCTGTTGATTTTGCCCATGTGTAGGGTGGTACCTGCAGGAGACCCTGTTTAGATGAACGAAGCAGCTGTCGAGAGACATAGGGAGGGAGGTGGTCCCATAGGTATGCCGGACCAAGGCTGTGGAGAGCTTTGTATGTGATAATCAATACCTTGAATTGAGCACGGTAGCTGATAGGTAGGCAATGGAGTGACTGGAGAATGGGGCTGATGTTTATGCTCCCGCTCATTCCCAATAACAGTTGGACCGCACAGTTTTAGAACAATTGGAGTCTTCTAGTTAACTTAGATGGGAGACCTATGTATAGTGCATTACAGTAGTCAAGTTTTAATGTTACCATTGTATAGAAGCTGCCTTTTACTTGGTACCCATACATTGGTCAATACTCTCACAGATAAACCATTTATGAGACCTCGTAGCTCCATACAGACCACATACAGCATCACCATGATTTGTTCAGTCACAACAGCCCTTCGGAGATGTGTATACCTCCCACACGGACCCACCAGTTTGCACAAATAGTGTCTCAGAGTGCCTGATGCCCAGCACTAGCCTCATAAGCCTTGGGTTTCTAAGGAGGCGGCCAAAAACATCATTTACTTAAAACATTCATGCCCTGTGCTCATTTGCAGGTTCCATGCTACAGCCGAAGCCACACAACTATCAGAATTGTATCAAAAGCACCAAATGGACCAGAAATCAGCAATAAAACCACAGGCCAAAAATAAAAATTAAGAAATAAAACCAGACAGAATGTTTCAGGTGCCTCCAACCCGAGCCGTTTTAGACTTCCTAGGTAACCAGACCTTTGACTTGGCCTCGAAATGAATCGGCTGCCAGCACTGATCTTCACAACACCTACACTGTGGTATAAATTAATCTTCAGGAAATCTCAACTAGTTGACGTTTCCCAGCGGGGATGCAGCAACATCAGGGTGAAAAGCAGAAAAGAATCCAATGAAGCACGCACTGCCAGATGGAGGTCTTTGCTCGGCCTCACCACAGCCCTTGTGCTTTCTCAGGCCGCTGGCCACGGGGGCTGCCTTAAGCTTGACCACTGGCTGTCAGGAAGGCAAGCAGGGGGTGTTCTGAAGGATGCGTGGTGATGAACGCATCTTCCTTTAGAGACTCAGTTGCCACAGATGACAAAGCAAACAGCTATTTAGAAGCTGGCTATACGCTATAAAGCTGCCCCAGCTGTCTGCAGTATTTAGCATACATGTAAATAAATATCAACAGTGAATAAGATCAGTGCCGTTTTTTTAAGTATTAGACAAGTACACAGACACATCATTTCAGCTTTATTATTCTGCCAACTTATGTCATAACTAGCATCCTTCTGTGCTGCCGCCTAGGCCCCGTAACAGGAGGCTTGGCTTTTATGGGTTTATTCAACACTGAGTCATCACCGCAGAGAGAGGACTCTAGAGGACAACTTAATTACCTATACAGAACAGGCTAAAAATAGACAGCAACACGGTGTACCACTGAAATGTTAGACAAAGCCCAAACGACAATTACGCTGGCAGAGGAGAAAAAGAACAAATTCCCATCCACAAAGACGTGCGGGACCCTAGAGAGATTCATCTCAACCTCTTTGCCTGGTTTGAAAATAAATTAAGTTTCCCTTGGGAAAGAAATAAAAAAAATTTAAGAGAGAAAACAAGCAGCTGGTGAATAAATGGAACGGGGGAGGAAGTTGGAAGGATTTTATCTGCTTGACGACAACGGAGTCGGGAAGCTGCAGGAACTGCATCACAGACACTTTTAAAACAGACGTAGTTAAATAGAGTGCCAGCGCCACCCCCCCAAATGAAGTGTGTGGAGTGAGTTGGGTTGTTTTTTTGAGAGACACTCAGGTTCGCATGGAAACTGTGAGGTGATCTTGGACCATTCACTCACCCTCAGTCTAATCTAACTCACAGGGCTGTTGTTGGGAAGATAAAGTGAAGGAGATAAGAATGATGTTGCAAGTCATTATGGGTTGCTATTAGGGAGAAAAGCAGGGTATAAATAAATTACAAAGAGAGCGAGAGCGAGAGCGCACACGCGCAGTGCTGGCATCCCATAGGAACAACTCACCATGGAATTCCTGCAGTATTTTATCTATTTAGTACAATTTTATTCTACCATTCTTCCAAGAAGTTCGATGTGGCATACATCATTCATCTCTCCTCCATTTAATCCTCACAACTGTTCAACCTTGTGTGAGCTGAGAACGCGTGACTGGCCCAAGATCATCTAGTAAGTTTCACGGCAGAACAGGGATTCAGACCTGGCTCTCTAACCCAACTACCTCATTAGTGAAGGATGTCGACTCCATTCTCCGTAGTAGAGATGGGCACGAACCGAAATATGAACCAAAATGCCGCACGAACCAGGCCAGTTTGTGGTTCGCGAACCGGCGGTTTGTCAGAGCCCATGTCTGACGAATTGCCACAAACTTTAGGCTGGTTCGTTTGGTTCATTTTTTGGTTCGTCGCTGCAGACAGCCTGGTGCCAATCAATCAGTTTCCTAGGCAACAGGGGGTGGACTTTTTGCAGACCGTCTGCTGACCCGGAAGTGGCCTTCTACTGGCCCGGAAATGACCTTCTGCTGACCCGGAAGTGACGGGTTGCTGATCTGGATGTGATGATTTGATGAACCAAATGAACCAGTTCGCAAACCAGGGCAGGTTCATGAAAGTTCGTGGTTCGTGAAATGCAACGAACCACAAACCGCATGGTTTGTTTATTTTCTGGTTCATGCCCATCTCTACTCCCTAGCAGAGTAAACAACAGATGCTTTAATGCAGCATCTAGCATCAAGTCACATGTCTGGCAGTATTTATTAATTTACTTCTTTTATGCCCTGCCTTTCTCCCCAATGGGGACCCAAAGAAGCTTACGTCTTTCCCCTCGCCTCCATTTTATCTTCATGAGGTAGGTTAGGCTGAGCATTTAAGACTAGCTCACCTAGTGAGCTTCCAAGTCACAGTGGGGATTTGAACCTGAGTATCCCAGATCCAAGTCCGGCACTCTAACCACTCCACAATGCTGCCTGTAGGTTTAGAACTGACAAGGGCAAGTACTTCTTTGCACAAGACTGGACTTCTGGTCTCCACAGCCACAAGAGATACTAGCTTAGGGCTACGCTACACATAACATTAGGCATTAAAATAAAGTGATGGAAGAAATAGGGTTTGGGACTGAACACCAGGGGTGTGCGCTTTGGGTTTCCAATTCGGGTTTTTAACCCAAATTGGGCCGGATTAGGAATGATTCGGGATTCCTGAATCGGCCCCAACATTGCTGAACCGATTCAGGAATCCCAAAGCAAAGCTTCCCGAAATGATTCGTATCACTTTGGGAAGCTTCAGGCAAAGCGGAAGCAGCCACAGTACTTTTCTAGCTTTTTGCATTTGCGAACAGGAAGAAGAGTTTCAAACTTCCCATCCCGCCACTTTTTTCAGCTGATGGGAGGGGGGAGCAGTAGGGCAGGACACTTGAAAGCAACACTTTTCTTGCCATTTGCAAACCAAGAAAAGTACTACTTTGAGCTTTGGGGTGCTCCATAAAGATTCCTGAATCTTTACGGAGCATACCGAAGCATTCCCAAAGTGGGAAACCCGAATCGTTTTCAGGTGCACACCCATACTGAACATTCAGTTAGGATCTGAGAAATTCACGAAGAATAGGTCTATCAACAATTATCAGCATGGTTCAACAAGATATGGAACTACCTAATCTTTAATAAGCTCTCAATCTAACCCATGCAAAAAATTGTAACATTCAATATATAATATATATATATATATGTTGTATATATATATACAACATATATATATGTTGTATAAATGGCATGCCATACTTGATAAGCTTTTTGATACTTCATTTGATCATGCCCATTCCAATATCAAACAAATTCAAGAAATTTTTGTATTTTTGATACAGAACTTAAATTTGCTTTAATGAAGTCATATAAGTGTATTACTGCGTATCTTTAACTCTCGGAAATATATTACTTTATGTTATGAAGTTATAGATATGTTACTTACGTTATAAGAATTCTTTGTTATGAATGTTCCAAGTTGTGTTATAATGATCTCTTGATAGAAACTGGTTGAAAACTGGGGTGGGGGGGCAGAATTATCAGCCATGATGCTAAATGAAATCTTCATGTTTAGGGAGGCCTCTGAATACCAGACATTGGGAACAAAGAATGAGATGTCCACGGCTGGCAATAAGACACTGGACTGGATGTTCCTTTGGTTCCATCCAGCAAGGCTCCTCTGAAGTTAAAATACAACATACACACACAAACCTAGTAAATCAGAAAGACTCTCCAAAACCCAAGGTTTCTGCTTCTTAGCAAAGGCCATGAATTGTCTGAAAAGACAAGAGCTACCATAAATTGTGTTTTTTATGCACTGCTTCAGACAGGAAGAAGCTTTAACAAGCGTGCACACACACACACAGCACGCAGGCACACACTCAAAAAAAGAAAAGAAAGAAAATCAGTTGTCAAGGTCTGGAATGTTAGCATTAAATCCTGAAAGCATCCGAGGGAAAAATGCATCTGGAGACAGGAAAAACATGCCTCAGCACTTTTTCCCCAATTGGCTCTTGATGCCTGTTCAATGCAGGGCAGCCAGGACTGAAGTTTATTCTACTGCTTTTAGGAAGTCTTGATTTCACATGGGGGTGGATTTAATGTTAAAACTCCGAGCCAATTTCAGAAAAGCAATCCTTTTACCCTGTAGCAGCAGAGAAACAAGCGCTGTTCCATCATCTTTTCTGCCTAACAAGACCTTCATGGGTATCTGGGCCTGAACAATTTTTCTTTTCACATCAACAGACATCCAGCTTCCTGTACTTGTCGACCTCGACCTTCCTCCAAGGAGTGCACACGGATTCTATCCTCATAACAACCTTGCAAGGCAGACTACACGAAGAGCAGGTGACCTGCATAGGGCCACCCAGTAAGCTGGTAAGCTTTATAGCTGAGAATCTCTCTACATGAGAAACCTTACGTGAGGTAAAGGGAGATGCAATGTTAACCGGCGAGCGTAGCTTAAAAAGACAGTGCCGAAGGCTTTATCAGTTTCATCTCTCTACAGAAAGGTAGTTTAAAAAGACAGAGCAGGCAGAGGTCGCTCCTCAGAGGGTTTGTTAATTTCATTTTCACCTCCCCAAAGAGCCTTGCCTAAAGGAAAATATGGTAGGCACCACTTGAGCTTCAAGAGGACAGCACTCCTCTTGAGGAAAAGCCCTTTCTATGGGCTTTTATTTCTATTAATAAAATAAAAATAACTTTTAAAAAAAAGAGGACAGCATTCCAGTGGAAAGATGCTACCACAGAAAAAGCCCTATATCCGGTTGCCACCTGCCTCTCCCTTCCAGGCAGAGATACAGAGAGCTTGAGGTTAGACAGTATAGGAAATGGACATACATATTATTATTATTATTATTATTATTATTATTAATTTATATACCGCCCTTCAGGACACCTTAACACCCACTCAGAGAGGTTTATAAAGTATGTTGTTATTATCCCCACAACAAACATCCCGGGAGGTGGGTGGGGCTAAGTGAGCTCTGGAAGGGCTGTGACTGGCCCAAAGTCACCCAGCTGGCTACAAGCGGAGGAGTGGGGAATCAAACCCGGTTCTCCAGATGAGAGTCCCACTGCTCTTAGCCACTACATCAAACTGGCTCTCGGGATGGCATAAGGGTCATTCTGTTTTTTATCCTAACCATCTTACAAGGAAAGTTAGTGTGAAAGACAGCAAATGGCCCAAGGTTTACCATTGAGGTTCCATGGAGGAAGATGGCCATTATCATCACATGTCAATGAATTCCATGGCACACTGGCCTAAGAACTTGTTTTAAGCCATTTTACGTCCTTTGGTTTTATGCTCTTTCTACTGTTTTGGGGTCTAATATGTTTTTCTCGCTCCACCCATTCCCACTGGAAACTCTCCTCGTCTTCTGCCAATCATAGCCTGTCCCCTCTTAGAGCATTTCTCTTCTGTTTTAATCCTTGCCTGGATCTGCACGCTCTCCTTTCTTGCCCTCTTCAGTGTCAAGAGTTTTGTAAGCATCTCAGAGGGTGCGTGAACACAAACTCCTAATGATGGAAAAATACATAATACAAATGTAACATGGAGCCAGTCCCTTCCACACATTCTGTCCCAGAGAGGGTACCCTCATGGGGAACTAGAGGTCTCTGGATATTTCAACCAAGGTTTAAATGCTTTCCAACATGCAACTTTTAAACAAAAACATCCTCACCATGTCCTAATAAAAAGATCCACACAGGTGAAATAAACAGCAGCCCATACATGGGCTTTCTCTCTGGTGGCCCCCCTACCCCGTGGAACAGCCTGCCTGAGGTCAGGAGAGCCCCCCCCTCTCCCAGCTTTCCAAAAACGATGCAAAACCAAATTATTCAAAAAGGCTTTTGTACTGTAAGGAGGGGGTGTCAGATGTTTCACTAAGTTAAGAACTTTACCATTTAGTTGCCTTACATAGGTGCTCCTATGAGCTACCTGTGCTTCACGTCGTCTAATGTCAGTCCTATAATTGCTTATGTTCTGTTTCAGCATTTCTTCAACTCTGTATTGGATTCTTGCTAATGCTTTGTAAACTTGTGTTTATTTACCCTATGTCATTGCTTATGGAAATGTCCTTGAAACTGGCTGCACTAATCCCACACTGTATAATCCGCCTTGAGTCTCAGTGAGAAAGGCGGACTATAAATGACCTAAATAAATGAAAAATAAGTAAGATTGAAGTGAACATATAAAGCAGTTCTGTGGGAAGATCAGCCATGACCTGGATGGGCCAGGCTACTCCAATCTTGGTAGATCTCAGAAGTAAAGTAGGTTCAGACACAGTTAGTACTTGGACTGGAGGCCACCAAGGAAATTCAGGGTTGCTAGACAGAGGCAGGCAGTGCCAAACCATCTCTGCTCATGTCTTGCCTTGGAAACCTCATAAGGTGTCTCTGTAAGATGTCTGTGACTTGACAGTACCTTACACATGGTAAGCTCAAGATGCCCAATGATGTGCGGATCCAAGCCTAAGAACCTGTGCTTTGTGGAACTAGGAAGACATCAGTCAAACCTCATCTCAGCTACAAGCTCAACAACATTCTTAAGAAAGTTAAACCAAGACCATCTTCGCAGGCCCTTCTTTCCATTTTTAGGTTGCTACAAGTGCTGTGAGAATGTTATATAAGATAGAGCTTTTTCTTTTCCGTGATGGTGAATCTAGAACTTTCAGTGTGTCGTGTGTTATGTGCCGTCAAGTTGCCTCCAACCTATGGCAACCCTATGAATGGAAGACCTCCAAAACTTTTGCTAAGGGGTTATTTTTCTGGAGGGCTTTTGATATGCTGAAGTTTCAGCCGTCCTTTGTTTTCTGTTTACTGCCTTTGGTACTTTCTGCACTGGCCTGTCCAACATTTGTAGTTAAGAAAAAAAAATAAGGTACTGTAAACTTTCCTGAGAGGGCAGTGATTTCTGTCAGCCGATTCCCCCCTCCCATAGCAGCCCTTGAAATTTCATTCCTGGGGTCAGAGACTCTCAGGAGCATCACAGTGGGTGGGGGGGGGGCTACAGCAGAAGATGGAATCAACAGAGATCAACACCTTTTCTTAAGAATGCTTAACTAAACGGTATGCTTTTGGAATGTGCTTGGCCACTGTTTTGGGCGGGGGGGGGTCAAAAATGTTATTAAGCACCACCCTGTCGATCCATTTAAACAGAAGCAAGGGTCACCGAAATGTTTCTAACAAATACTATACTTTGAGCCTCCATCATTCCACACTTATCTACACCACAGACCATAAAAATCCCGGAGGACTTAATGTGCTAGTGTTAACTTTTAAAACCCTAAATGGCAAAGGGAGTAGAGTACTCGAAGCAATAGGGGGAGAAAATTTTCCATGACCTAACTACTCCATGGAAAAACTTTCCACCATCCTATTTTTCTGCACATTTTCCCCCTCCATTTCTAGCCGTGTGTTGCTTTGTAAAATTAATTAATAATTTCATAAATGGAATTCCAGTCAACCTGGGGTTTCAAAGTTGTAATGTAATGTTTTGTCCCAGATGCAGATATATTCAAATTTGTATTTATTTTGCATGTATTTTGTTCCAATTGGTGCAAAACGCTGTGGCGCAACTGCTATCTGGACCGAGTAGGAGCGTAAACATCACCCCCATTCTGCAATCGCTCCATTGGCTACCTATCAGCTACCGTGCTCAGTTCAAGGTATTGGTTATCACATACAAAGCTCTTCACGGCCTTGGCCCAGCATACCTACAGGACTGCCTCCCTCCCTATGTTCCTCCACGGCAACTTCGCTCATCTGAACAGGGTCTCTTGCAGGTGCCAGCCTGTACATAGGCAAAATCAACAGCAGCTTGCACGTGGGCTTTCTCTGTAGTGGCTCCTACCCTGTGGAACGGCCTGTCCAAGGAGATTAGGAGAGCCCCCCCCTCTCCTAGCTTGCTGCAGACGATGCAAACCAAATTCAAAAAGGATTTTGTATTGTAGGGAGGGGCTCTCAGATGCTTCACTAATGAGTTAGGAACCAGAGACTTCACCACTATGTTGCCTTACATACTACCTGTTGTCTTAAATATGTGCTCCTACAAGCACCTTCTGTTTCATGTGGTCTAATGCCAGTCCTAGAATTGCTTATATTCTATTTCAGCATTTCTTCAACTCTCCATTGGATTCTTATGAATGCTTTGTGAACTTGTGTTTACTTCCCCTATGGCACTGTTTATGGAAATGTCCTTGAAACTGACTACTAATCTCGCACTGTGTAATCCGCCTTGAGTTTCAGTGAGAAAGGTGGACTATACATGACATAAATACATATTTTATCATCCCCCATTCTCACCAAGACTCAAACTGGATTATCTCTCACTATTACCTCTAGGACACCGGGGGAAAGCAGGGCTTTTTTTTTTTTTAGACTGGAGAGGTGAAATTAATAGAGCCTTCAGGAGGCAAAGATGAAACCTCTGAGGAGCAATCTCCACTGGCTCTGTCTTTTTAAACTATGCTTCCTGGCTAACATTGCATCTCCCTACACTTGATGAGCACAAACTGAGGCATCTCGTGCAGAGAGACTACCTTACACAAGCTTTAAATGGAGAATCACATCCAGAATGAGCACACCGACACCTTGGTTGTCAAGGCAGTTCTCAAGGTACAAAACAAGAGGGGTGACGAACGAATCACTGAATTTGGTTTCTCATAGTACATCTTTAATTTCTTTCTACAGCAGCATAGGCAGAGCCCTGAGGAATGTCATTGGTTCTTACTGCTGCAGCTGCCCTCTTTACCCACCCAGCCCTTTCCTCCTCTGGAGTATGTCCACACTACAAAATTCAAACCACTTTCCAATCTGTTGCAGCCCTCCAACCCAAGGGCTAGGAAATAACAGTTCTGTGTCGCATCCCAAACCAGGG
This sequence comes from Eublepharis macularius, assembly GCF_028583425.1. NCBI lineage: Eukaryota > Metazoa > Chordata > Lepidosauria > Squamata > Eublepharidae > Eublepharis > Eublepharis macularius. The sequence goes on along the minus strand of NC_072802.1, from coordinate 67,842,913 downwards.
CTTTTTTTCAGCTGGAATGCGGTGGAACGGAGTTCCGGAACCTCTTGAAAATGGTCACATGGCTGGTGGCCCCGCCCCCCTGATCTCCAGACAGAGGGGAGTTGAGATTGCCCTCCGCGCCGCCAAGCGGCGCGGAAGGCAATCTCAACTCCCCTCTGTCTGGAGATCAGGGGGCGGGGCCACCAGCCATGTGACCATTTTCTCCTAGGGCAACCCACTGAGTTCCACCACCTCTTTTCCCAGACAAAAAACCCTGGGGGAAAGAATTTCATTTATACTTTTTCTTCATCTAATTTGCAAAGGAAAACCCAGTCATTGACTTGAAAAAAGCACCTCAGCCCAAAGGCGCCTCCTGGTGGGCCTAGCATCATCTATTGCTGCCCTGTTATGCATGCCGACAGTAAAAGAGCCACGGCTGGGAAACATTGCATAGCAGGACTTTTTCAGCAGGGACTCCTCCAAGGCTGTGGAATTCCCTGAATCAGGAATCCTACCTCACCTCTTTAAGTTATGATTTCCAAAAGGTTGGTCAAGACAACTTTGTTCTGGAGGGCATTTGACGGTTTCATGTCTTGATCTATTTTCATCTCTTTTAAAGTTTTCGGAGCAAAATAGAAAAGAATCGAGTAGCACCCTTAAGACTAACCAACTTTATTGTAACACAAGCTTTCAAGAATCACAGCTCTCTTCATCAGATGAAGTTTTAGGTGGGTTGCCATGTTGGTCTGCTGTAGAAGAGCAAGATTAGAGTTTAGTAGAACCTTCGTGTAGGAAAATATAGCAGAGATTGTGCAAAGATTGCTCACTGGAAGTAATGAGAACAGACTCACACACACTCCAGTGTAGCTCTGTAAGAATACTTTACTAAAGGATAAAAATAGGGTCACATTTGGAGAAAATAATAAATTGCTAAGCTGACTACATCTTGCTAGAAAGGTATGTTAGAGAAGAGTAGGGACAAAGAAGAAGTGAACAAAAAGCAATAAAACTTCAGTACAGAGCATCAATTAATAGCCTCCACTAAACAAACTGCCCAATAGAAAATCCTAATCCTACTTCATTACGCTTAGTGACTCCCCTTTCTACAGCGGGAATCTTACTCGAAGCTCTAATGGTTACACTCAAAGTATGTTTACTAATTAAGTAGGTAACACAAACAGTTTAACTCTTTCATGACTGAAATGAAAACACTTGCTAAATTCCCACACTTCAAGACCTACAAGTATTGTGGGGATAATAACAACATTGACTTTGTTCACCACTGAGTGTGACATTAATCTTGTTTTTATTATTTCAAGGCTATGAGCTTTAAAGAGCCAACGCTCCCTTCATCAGATACCACCTTTCCAAGGATTCCCTGTTGATGCTATCATTTATTACATGGGATTCCTATTTGCCAATACTTTTATTGGCGCCTGCTGCTTTAATACATTCTGTTATTATCATTAGCCGCATGTTGCCCTGCTACTTTTACCAATTAATTTTCATGGTTTTACACCTTTTGCGTTATTGTTGGAAGCTGCTTGAAGTCTAATTTTAAAGAGCAGAACGGTGGGATGTACATTTCCTAAAATAAATAAAAAAACAAATTTGCAGCTCGAAGCACGAACGGTCCAGAATTCTAACTCCTTGGTCCTCTGAAAAAGAGTTGCCACGTTTTCCTGCCTCCCGCACAGCTACTTCGGTGTCAGCCTCACGCTGCCCTGCCCAGACCTCTGCTGAAGGGACCCCTGGTGCGGTGCCTTTAACAACAAGAGGCAGAATGGAAATCAAGATCGGCCGGTAATCAATAGCCTGCTCAGCCAGACCGCCTGCTGTCCCTGACAGACTTCAAGAGGCATTTTTCCTTCCCTTCCCCCTCCCTCCCTCCCTGGATCCCCCCCCCTTTGGCAGCTGAGTCAACAGCTGCAATCACACTCAAGGCCCATTTGACAAGCCGCTCTGTTTGAGCTCAGAAATCACACTCTGGAATCGCATTCCCTCCCCCCTTCAGCTTCCAAGAGGCCACCATTTGTCGATGTGCAACAGCTGTGAATATGGACAGACTAGCCCCAGCCCCAGCCTGAAGCTGCAGGGCCTAGAAAGCTACTGAAGGGCTGCCACTTGCTTTTCAAGGCCAGAAGCGTCTGAAAACCAATTTGGTAACTGACAAAGATTCCTGCCCCTGGCTAGGGGTGCCAGGTCCAGGTTGGGAAATTCCTGGAGATTTGGGGGGTAGAACCTGGAAAGAGTTGAGTTTGGGTAGGGGACGGGCCTCAGTAGGGTATAATGCCATAGAGTCCGCCCTCCAAAGCAGCCATTTTCTCCAGGGGAACTCATCTCTGTGGCCTGGAGATCAGCTGTAATTCCAGGAGCTCTCCAGTCACCCGGAAGCCAACAACAATCACAACAGAGGGAGTTCCCTGGACTATCGGGACTACTATATACACACAACCAGGGAAAATAACAGTTAGAAAATGTGTGGATTTTCCTTCAATTCATTAACAAATTCTTATGTATTGACCATCATGCAGTCTAGAAGGATAAGAGCTGGACATTCCTTCAAACATACAGCCGACGGGTTTTTGCTAGCAGATTTCCAATTCCCATTTCGTACTCTCACTTCCTCACAGGCAAAATTTTTAAAGATGGTCTCCAATCAAGTTCACACACATTCCACAGCTGGAAAAATGATGGAGTCGTACCGTGCATGATGGTCAATACATAAGAACGTGTTAATGAATTGAAGGAAAATTTTGTTTATGAAAGAAAGGATCAAGTCATATTGACTCTTGTATGACTCTCCACCAGTTGGATTTTCATCGGATGGACCTTAGACTTTACCTGTTGGATATGGTATTATTATGTATTGATTGACTATATTGTGTGTATATTTATATTAATTTACTTTGTACTTTGCATGTTTAACAGACTTATAAAGTCCACACATTTTGTAATTGTTATTTTCCCTGGTTGTGTGTATATAGTACCACCTGGAAGCCAGCAACCCTACCCCTGGCCCACAAGAGGTACCATGGTTTCAGAAGACAGGAAGAAGCTTGCGATGCAAATAAGGCGGACTTATTCTTGGGTCCTCTGACATGGAACAGAGACCAAAGACATCCTGATTTATCCCCCCTCCTTCTCACTTGGACTCAATGTGAATTACATAATGTGAATCAGTAAAATTGGTAAGATGAGGAGACCTCTCATAAAACAATATCCAGAAGCCTCTGAAAATCAATTTGGAAACTGACAAAATTCCTGCCCCTGGCCCACAGGAGACATCTAATAAACAATACCCAATACCACCTTAAAGACCAACTAGTTGGGTCTGAATATTGCTCTTACCCACCTGAAACGGTAACAGGCCTGAGATTGCACAACTAGCCACGATCTGAAGCAACCCGAATACAGATGTCATAACAAATTGCGACTGGAGTATAGACTTCCTATACAAATAACTCTGCCCTGTTTCATCAGAGCAGGTAGGAGGGGAGCATGTGAGCCCAGCTATGTCGCCAACGTGGATCAACTCCAGCTTATAGAAATCACCTCCTCAAGGCTCAATTACGGTCACTTGCTGGGAGTTATTTTTTTAAAAAGTGACTAGATGAATACACAGGCAATACACATCTATTAGCATCTATTCGCCCTAACAGCTGAATGGAACTCCAGAGTTTACCTCCAAAATGAGATAACAACAAGGACTGTAGCCCATACCCTGCTGGTGGGTTTCCCAAAAGAATCTAAACAGTAAAGAGTCCATTAGCACCTTTAAGACTAACCAACTTTATTGTAGCAGCTTTCGAGAACTACAGCTCTCTTCGGCAGAAGATGAAAAGAGCTGTGGTTCTTGAAAGCTATAATAAAGTTGGTTAGTCTTAAAGGTGCTAATGGACTCTTTACTCTTTTGCTACTAGACTAACACGGGACTCTTTACTCTTTTGCTACTAGACTAACACGGGTCTCTAAACCAGAAGGATCCATCTGTCTACTTTTATAAATGGAATTCTGGACCAATAGACCTTTGGTACAATCCAGCAGGCCTCTTCCAATGGCAAGAAATACACAATCCTTCCCTTTCCTGCGTGTTGTTGAGCTACACATAGTTTTTTTTTTAAAAGGGAAAGGGTTCTTTCATGTTTGGGGTATTGCTCACAGAGGGAGAAAGGTGCAAATAAGGACTCGCCCGTTTCTTTAAAAATTGTATGAGAGCATTTTGACAAATGCAGCTTCTGTCATGCTTGCAACACACTGACATAACAAGTTACCCCTGCCAAAATGTCCTCTTCTTATACAAATATAAAATGTAGAGGAGCCTCACCCTCGTTTGCACCTGGTCACCCAAATTCATCATCTACGGCAGGTGTTCTGCTTGACAGCCGTCCTGTCAACTTAAACACTGCCATATCTTCCTTCAACTGAAAGGTATGCATGACTTCTTATGAAACAAATAAAATCAAGTTCCTCGAGCACATAGCAGTTAGTCTCAGGAGCAGTTGCGCTACACCACTTTGATCTACACAAGGCTTTCAGAAGCTTTGATAACAACAACAACAACATTTGATTTATACACTGCCCTTCAGGACGACTTAACACCCACTCAGAGCCGTTTACAAAGTATGTTATTAATATCACCACAACAGAGAACACCCTGTGAGGTGGGTGGGGCTGAGAGAACTCCAAGAAGCTGTGACTGACACAAGGTCACCTAGCTGGCTTCAAGCGGAGGAGTGAGGAAACAAACCCAGTTCTCCAGATTAGAGTCCTGCCGCTCTTAAGTGACTGACTCGAGGTCACCTAGCTGGCTGCAAGCTGAGGAGTGAGGAAACAAACCCAGTTCTCCAGATTAGAGTCCTGCTGCTCTTAAGTGACTGACTCGAGGTCACCTAGCTGGCTGCAAGCTGAGGTGTGAGGAAACAAACCCAGTTCTCCAGATTAGAGTCCTGCCGCTCTTAAGTGACTGATTCGAGGTCACCAAGCTGGCTGCAAGCTGAGGAGTGAGGAAACAAACCCAGTTCTCCAGATTAGAGTCCTGCCGCTCTTAAGTGACTGACTTGAGGTCACCTAGCTGGCTGCAAGCTGAGGAGTGAGGAAACAAACCCAGTTCTCCAGATTAGAGTCCTGCCGCTCTTAAGTGACTGACTTGAGGTCACCTAGCTGGCTGCAAGCTGAGGAGTGAGGAAACAAACCCAGTTCTCCAGATTAGAGTCCTGCCGCTCTTAAGTGACTGACTCGAGGTCACCTAGCTGGCTGCAAGCTGAGGAGTGAGGAAACAAACCCAGTTCTCCAGATTAGAGTCCTGCCGCTCTTAAGTGACTGACTCGAGGTCACCTAGCTGGCTGCAAGCAGAGGAGAGAGGAAACTGCCGCTCTTAAGTGACTGACTCGAGGTCACCTAGCTGGCTGCAAGCAGAGGAGAGAGGAAACAAACCCAGTTCTCCAGATTAGAGTCCTGCCGCTCTTAAGTGACTGACTCGAGGTCACCTAGCTGGCTGCAAGCAGAGGAGTGAGGAAACAAACCCAGTTCTCCAGATTAGAGTCCTGCCGCTCTTAAGTGACTGACTCGAGGTCACCAAGCTGGCTGCAAGCTGAGGAGTGAGGAAACAAACCCAGTTCTCCAGATTAGAGTCCTGCCGCTCTTAAGTGACTGACTCGAGGTCACCTAGCTGGCTGCAAGCTGAGGAGTGAGGAAACAAACCCAGTTCTCCAGATTAGAGTCCTGCCGCTCTTAAGTGACTGACTCGAGGTCACCTAGCAGAGGAGTCCGCTCTAATTTTCCAGATTAGAGTCCTGCACTCTTAACCACTACACCAAACTGGTTCCGCTTCCTGTGGAAGCAGCCAGACCAATGGATTTCATCCTGATAGACCTGTCCTAGAGCTCACACAGATGATCTTGAGTGGTCATCCAGCACGTGATGTGGCTGATTTTCTTCCAAACTAACACTTGCCTGTTTAACTTGCATCACGTCGGGAGCTTCTCCACGAATGCAAAGCATGATTCTCTGGCACATGCTCACTGATATTGTTCAAGTCTGACTAAACAGGAACATTTCCCAAACAGCCCACCGTTCCCCTCTCCTGCACCTCGCCTGACAGGGGGTGGGGGGTGGAACACTGTTATTTTCCTCATCAGTTACACCTTCCTGGAAAAACCACTGGACGGCAGAAAAAAACCCACATAGCAGAAAATATCAGAATCCACCTGACTCTTTTGCTCCTTTTGGGAAAATGAGCAGTTAACTAAGAGCCAAGCTACAAGTGACGCCTTACACAGGTTGGACACTTGTCAGCTTCCCTCAAGTTTTGATGGGAAATGTAGGCATCCTGGTTTTACAGCTTGGCTCTCCATTACAGCTGCAAGACCAGGACGCCTACATTTCCCATCAAAACTTGAGGGAAGCGTCCAACCTGTGTCCAACCTGTGTCAGGCATCACTTGTAGCTTGGCTCTAACATCACCCCTCTCACATACCCCTCTCACCACTTTCCTTTGGAGGATTTCAACCAGAGGCTAAATGGCCATCTGACGGCAATGCTTATTCTGTGAACGTAGGCAGATCATGAGAGGGAGGGCAGGAAGGGTTACATCGGTGCTCAGTTCTCATGGCCTCTTTTTACACGCCCAGAGTAATGCCGATCGCCACTTTGGGGTCAGGAAGCAATTTCCCCCAGACCAATTTGGCTAGGGATCCTGATGGTGTTTTGACATTTTCTGGGCATGGAGTAAGCGTCATTGGGTGTTTGGGGGGGGAGGGCATTTGTGATCCTGCACTGTGCAGGGGGTTGGACTAGATGGCCCTAGAGATCCCTTCCAATCCAAAGGCAACTCACTTCTCAGGGCCATGTTTTTGGCGTAATACCACAGAATGCATAAAATAAAGAGTTCATCTTGATGAGAAAAAAAAAACCCGTTTTTCTTTTTTCTTTTTTTTTAATGCAGCTTCCAGCCTTTTTGGTTTTGGATTATAAAAGCAATACCAGGGAGAGGCTAGAGAAGAAGGGGGAAAGTAATGGTGCCGATATCTGATTTTCTATTCGAAGGAAACAAAGTCGGAGGGAAGGGTTAGAAACCACACATTCATCCAACGCTACTGCCTTAGTCCAGATTACTGAGCATACACACACACACACACACAGATGTGTAGAGATATTTGTAGGGGCTGGTATCTAACCAGGCAACTGCAGCATCACATGTCACTTGGCCCCGAGACCATAGGGACAGGCAGTCCGAGTAAATAATGCGGCGGGCTAACCATTTCCACAGTCTTCTTTGCAAAGCTGCCTTATTACGTATTTGTCAAACCCCAGTAAACTTTTGGGACACAGAGCGAAGCTGCCATTTTACTTCTCGCCTATCTCTGGGAGCAAAAAGCCACAATTGTTCACCTTTATGTTTATCCTCTCTCGTGCCTCCCTGGTGACTTAACCTTTAGGTACTCCCAGCTGCCATAGCCCTTATCTCACCCTCTGAGGCTTGATAAATAAAAGGCCACCTTCTGAGTCTCAGATTGCTCGTCTACACAGCGCCTTAGAGAGAACGGAGTTTTGCTGAGGAGATGAATGATTTATCACTGCACTGAATACGAGAGGAGACAAGGGAGTCCCCCAGGTTCCTCTGCACGGCCAGAAATCTTCCAGAGCAACTGCAGCTGCAAGAGGGCTCTCCAAATCCTGTGTGAGCTCTTTAAGTCTTCACAAACCCTCCGGGCTCCCAGGAGAACCCAACACACATCCGCAGGATTGAGGAGAGAGCTGCAGAGCGGAACAGCTGGGCAAACCAGGCCCTACTTCTGCTGCTTGTTTCTTCTTATTAAGTTATACACAAAAGAGAACCATGTTTGGAAAACAATGATAAAGGAACGTGCCGTTTGCAGAAACGTAGGCAACCCCGAGTAGCATTTACGGGATATTTTCCACACTGACAGTCCCTAATAAGTCATAGATCCAGAGGATCAGGCATCTGACGAAGAGAACTTGATTCTCGAAAGCTTATGCTATAATAAAATTGGTTAGTCTTAAAGGTGCTACTGGACTCTTTTTGATTTTCCTAATAAGTCAGTTTGCAATGCGGAAAGAGCAGACCTTGAACTCTACACTGAGCATCTGGGGATATTCCATTCGGAGGAATTCTTCTGGTCTCAGAAGTTCCAATAGCTTATCCAACACCAGTTCATGAATGGATGCTCGAGGTGAAACCAGAGGTTCCCAATAGGTGGGGAGCTTCAAGGGAAGCCAATTATCTCTTTTTTTGCAAAACTAACCATTTTCTGGAGGAGAAGGTGCACACATCCTTAATTCATGCAGCTAGATGAGCTGGAGGGGTGCTATGGTTGTTGTGGGTTTTCCGGGCTGTATTGCCGTGGTCTTGGCATTGTAGTTCCTGACGTTTTGCCAGCAGCTGTGGCTGGCATCTTCAGAGGTGTGGAGAGGTGCTGTTTGATTAGCAAACATTTCTAAGGACAGCTCTCTGTGGCCTACTTACAGGGGCTATTGCTAGTTCCTAGGGGATCCCTGCTAAACCAAAATGGCAAATCATGGGAAAAACAGGGCTGGCACAGGTACTGCAACCCAAAGGAAAATATTATAATTAATTATGCAATTCTTCTCCCTCCCTTCTTCCCCAGTGTAATGGTAGTTCTTTTTTGTGGGTACCATTTCCTGCACTTCTGGTTTAGCCCTAAATTGCTCAATTGGCAGGGTGGGAAGCTACTGTTTGGACTCGGGTCGGATTCCTGCCAACACATTAAACCTTGATTCAGACTGCAACAGCAGCTCAATTTTGGTTCTTGAATGGGGCAGCCTCGGAAACATTCACCATCTGTAGTTAATTTATGTGAAAAACCTGCAGATCCTCTGCCCCCCAAGAATGTCAGCCAACCAGCACGCCTTCATTTCCCTGAACTAAGCTATTGCTTGATATTAAGTACTTCAGCTATGGAGGTCTACAGCCGTTTCCAAAAGACAACTTTGCGTTCTTCCTCTCCCAAAAAACACAGCCGAGTGCCAAATATTTCATCTTTTCCCTTAGAGAATCTCAGACATGCACACACACAGTCTATGATCCTCAGCCTCTCAACCCAAGGCCATCTAGAGAAACTGCACCCGACACGGGCTGACACTAGCAATTACCTCCAGACTGCAGATACAAGGCCTGCTATTGATCCATTCCTGGAGGGAAGGACAAACTATCCAGTTTTTTTTAAGTGTCACATTATTAAATTCCAAAAGGATAATAGCATCTCTTCGGAGAGCTACTATTCATATCTTTCAGACACTGCCTCTTTTCACCTTTTTTAAAAAAATAGAAAGGGGGGGGGAAGGAGCACCGAAAAAATAACTACAAGAATATATTAATGTAACCCAAATGCAAGAAGGGCACTTTGCCATTCTTGGCAACAAGCACTGCCGAGGACCCATGAACAGGCAAACCCAAATGGGAGGCTCCTCCAGACACCAGAACCAAATACTAGGAGTGCAAACCACACGCAGAGGAAATAAACTAAACGGTACAATAAATAACTAGAAAAATAGTTAGTACAAGTGGTAGCGTGTCAGTGAAAGTGTAGTTAATTCTATAAATACAAATAATCAAGAATATCACAACAATACATGACATGTATAGAAGATTCCAAGCCGTATGCAAAACGATCATATCATAAGATGGTGCAGAAGAAATTTCACCAGGAGATCGTCCAACAGGTAAGTCTCCGTAACTAAATAAATCATAAATCTGATCGTCCTTTTTAATATATTATCTATTGCAGGTGGTACCAACAAAAATTAACTATTTTTCTAGTTATTTATTGTGCCATTAAGGACCCGTGAACAGCACAAGAATGCCACACCTGTCCACAACCAGTAGCCAAGAAGGGGCTGGCTGTGTTTATCCTCAGCCTTCCTCCTTCACGGTTCTTCCCAGTATTCCAAAACACGCTTCGGCAATTCTCCTTCCAACATATTTGTGTGCATGTATCGTATGCTGCCTTATCCACAGTCAGACCGCTGCTTCATCCAGCCCACTCAGCTCAGGCAGAGATTATTCCTGCAATCTCATATCCTTTTGTAAAGGGAGGATGGAACTTGGGCCTTTCTACATGAGATCATTTTACTCGGAGCAACAGTCCCCGGGTACCATCAATCACCAACTGGCTGCTCAGCCTCTCTCTCCTCGGCTTCCTCAAAGTACTGTTACCTTCCATTCTCAAGCAGGATGCACGGAGCACCAGAACCAGCGTGGCAACTGTCTTCCTCAGGATTATTCAGGGCGACACCACACCAAAGTCAATTGGATCAAAGAAGGTGTGAACCAGTAGTACAGACCAGTACTGCAAGTTAAGAACACATTTCCTTCTCACCGTGAACACCAGGAGAGCAACAGTTCCTTGGAAAGGAATCACATGGGTTTGCGGTTTCCTCATCCAGACCGCTAGGTTGTCAAACCGCCTACCCTTCAGGGAACCGTTTCCAGACAGAGCTGCTGGCTGCAGCGCTCCAAGCACATTGCAGCAGCGTGTTCTACTGTACACATTCCATCCATATGGAGCAACAGCCAAAAAGGCCTTCACCAGGACCTGCATGAACTGGGAGTGCAACTCAAAAAGCATATTCCACTCTCCCTTGTAGCTGCTCACTGCAAGGGGGAAAGACCAGCAAATGGAGAGCAAGCTGTGTTTATGGACCCTTGGTGCCCTAGAACACCATTCGAAATCCGCTGGATCTTCAGACACGAAAGGCACTCTGACTCTCGAAAGCTTACACTCCGAAAAAACGGTGGGTCTCTAGAGTGCCACTGGACTCAAATCCTGCTGTTCTACTGCAGACCAACGTGGCTACCCACCACACAGCTACCCAACATACACTGAATATGAGTCAGCAGTGTGATGTGTTAGCGAAAAAGGCAAATGTGGTTTGGGGCGGTATCAACAGAAGCACAGCATCCAGATCACGCAAAGTGATGGTATCGCTCTACTCTGCTCTGGTAAGACCTCACCTAGAGTACTGTGTTCAGTTTGGGGCACCACAATTTCAGAAGGATAGAGACAAGCTGGAACGTGTCCAAAGGAGGGTAACAGAGATGGTGAGGGGTCCAGAGACCTATGAGGAAAGGTTGAAGGAGCTCAGAATGTTTAGCCTGGAGAGGAGACGACTGAGAGGTGACATGATAACCATCTCCAAGTACTTGAAGGGCTGTCAAATAGAGGATGGCACGGAGTTGTTTTCTTCTACCCCAGAAGGTCGGACCAGAATCAATCGGTTGAAATTAAAAGAGTTTTCGGCTAAACATTAGGAAGAACTTCCTGACAGCTAGAGAGGTCCCTCAGTGAAATAGGCTTCCTCAGGAGGAGGTGGCCTCTCCTGCTTTGGAGGATTTTAAGCAGAGGCTAGATGGCCACCGGACAGCAATGCTGATTCTGTAAACCTGGGCAGAACATGAGAGGCAGGGCAGGAAGGGTTGCATCAATGCTTACATGCCCAGGGTAATGCTGATTGTCACTTTGGAGTCAAGAAGCAATTTTCCCCAAGTCAGTTTGGCCAGGGATCCAGGAAAGGTTCTGCCATCTTCTGGGCATGGAGAAGGGGGTCACTAGGGGGGACGTATTTGGGAATTTCCTGTATTGTGCAGTGGGTTGGACAACACGACCCCAGAGGTCCCTTCCAATCTCATGATTCTATTCGAGATCAGAGCAGCAGGAGACGCAGCCACGGGACAGCAGCTCTCTCATGCCGTTGTGCTAACTTGTGAATTGCCCCCAAGGCAAGGAGCAAGAGGGTGTATGGCCAGGAGATCTCTCAGAGGCCCCGGAGGAAAAAAAAACGAAAAACGGAAAAACCACAAGGATGCTTCTAGGTAACCCCATTAGAGAAGACGTCAAGCATGCGCTATCAGAGGAGCGTACCCAGGCATGAATGCTTTTGCCCCTGAGGTGCCTCGCATTAATGGCCCCCTCAGCAGGGCCTGTCAGGGAGAGACAGAGCCAGGATTTCGCCTGGCCTGCTTGAGTTTCAGATGGCGAACAGCAACACATTGATCCATTTGTCGTCTGGTGGGTTGCCATGGAGACCACAAGTCATCCCCCCCCTTTCCCCCCCACTGCCACCCCCTTGCAGCTTTTCAATTGACAGCTGGGCACTTGGGAGACATTTCCAGCGCAATGGAAATTAAACCCACCAAAAAAAGAGGGGGGGGGGAAAGAAGAGGAAAGGAAGGAGGTTCAGAGGCTTATTTTATAATTTTTAGCCTGATATTTTAACAAAACGAAATGCTCGGGTTTAGCTTGAGGCAAGCCTCTCCTCCTCCTCTGGGCCTCCCCTCCTCCATCTCGCTGTTCACTCACAGTTCACCTCATGAAATAAATATTACTATAATTGAGTAGGCTTTCTGAAATGCCACTCTATGGATTTTCCCAGCACTCCAGCCAAAGAGGCTTACCGGGGGGGGGGGGGGGGTGCAGGGAGGCTTTGCTGTTCTATGGATGGCACAAAAAAATTGTACAGCTGCCCCCCTTGCCAGCTTTTAGCACAAGCGCCTAGTCCTATTAAATGTTTAAATTGCCTATGAGGGCATGGAACGAAAGCAAGAAAAGTGCAACCCAATCTGGAACCTTGGGAACTTTCACCTTCCAATTAAAATGGCAATTTAGAAACAGCAACAAGCCAAGTTGAAAATAATACTGCCATTTTTTTTTTACCCAGGCCTTTACCAAGAAACACAGGGCAGTGTGTGTGTGTGCACATGCGTGCATGAGCACGCACACAATTATAGGGTTCCCAAGCTTTCATTTTTTATTCTCACAACACCCTAGAGAGGCAATGACTGGCCCACATTTTTAATGATTATTTTTGCACTGGAAAAGAGCCAGGGTCCAGCAGCACCTATACGACTAACAAAATTAGTGGCAGGGTATGAGCTTCCATGAGCCACAGCTCACTTCTTCAGATTTTTGCACTGTATGTCTGTTGTTTCCTGATTTGGGTCCTCTCTAAGGCAGAGTTGCCATACGCCGACCCTCAGCGGATGTTCCCCCACTAATCCATTCACATGCCTGCCCAATGCTGATGGTTGCACTGGGAGAAAAAGGAGCGTTGCAACTGAATCTGGAAGTGACAGGCGACACTCTAGGAACTCCCCCCTTCCCCCAAGAGATTTGGGGAATTCCTAAAGAGTCACCCCAAAAGTGATGTCCTTCCGGGGTTTGGATGCAATTCCCCCAACTCCTTTCTTCTGCCCTGATGATCAACAGGTCTGACAGCCCCAGTAGTCAGAAGAAAAGCAGGGGATATAAATAAAACCACTTAGTGAGTTTTATGACTGAGCGAAGACTGGAACTGTCCTTGTCTGTCACCATTATTCCGCACTGACTCTCTTAAATAATCAACAAAAGACTTTAAAAGGGGTTTTTTTTCTAGCCAGTTGCCTCAGAAGCCATCCAGAACCAGCCTTCAAAGTTAAAGGCTCCTAAAACCTCCCTGCAGAGAAGGTACAGCCAGGGCTCATTTCAAGGGGAAACATGCAGGAACGCAGTTCCGGCAGTTCCCCAAAGAGGTCACAAGTCAGGTGGCCCTGCCCCCCTGACTTTCGGCCATTTTGGGCCCGTTTCAGCCTGGATTGGGGCCAAAAAGGCCCCAGATCGGGCCTCTGACAAGTGGTGGATCACTCTCCCACTCAGCAGCGACCCGATCTTGACCATTTGGGGCCCCTTTTCAGCCCTTTGGGGCCCAATTTTGGCACTGAATGGCCAGGATTGGGTCCAAAACAGCCAGAATAGGTGATGCCAAGTGGTGTGGCATATGCAAATCAGTTATGCTAATATCACACTTCCGGTGATGGCAAGGGGCATGGCATATGCTGATTAGTTATGCTAATGAGTTCCTCCAGCTTTTTTTCTATGAAATGACCCCCGGGTACAGCTATCAGCCCCAGGCCTCGTAACATTTTAAAGGCCAAAGGGAGCTGGAGCAGGCATAGCTCTAAAGACTTTTGTCAGCACGAAGGCCCATAATGGGACCAAGGTATCTGCTAGAGTTGCCAGGTTCGGAAGAGTTGGGGGGGACATGTGACATCATCGACATGACTATGTCATTTCCAGAAGTGACAATGAGTTGCTCTAGGAATTGCCAAGAACTATGGTAAACCCATCGAGTTTTCAGCGATTCCTAGAGCTTCCAGAAGTGACATACCAGAACAGAGGCTAACAATATTTTTTCTCGATTTTTTTTCCTCGAGCAGTGGTGGGCACTGAACATAATCGCTGGGAGACTGCTGGCATATGGTAAGCCTGGTTCTCTCAAATATCCCAGACTCAGGTCATTTGGGGCTTTAAGAAGATAAGAAGCATTATCTGTTCTAGAGTACACACTTGTAATATCAGCAAAAAGACTAAAAAATGAGGGAGGAGAGGATGACGCTGCCAACTGCACCTCGGTAGACTTCAATAAGCAGCCACGCGCACCTTGGTTCCACACAGTAGACTCAGGTCTACCTGTGAGGAAGTATCAATTCAATACTGTTCTCACCGGAGAAGCAACACCTACAGGGCCAAAGCCATATAAAAGCAGTCCCTTTTGTGTTATACACAAAAGAATTCTTTCAAAGCTCAGACCTACAGAGAGCAACGCAAAAAAAAAAAGAGATCAGAAGCCACACAGAGATCCAAGCCAGTTCCACGGGAGGCTGGAAAGGCAGATGATAAGAGTTAAAGGAGAGGAGCAGGGAGGAAACTCCTCAGAGGCTACAAATCTTAAAAAGGGATGTAAAATGATGCCCAAGTTCAAGCCAAGGCCGGCATGTGGCATTTCCTGAAGGTTACCCTTTACTAAGTGCTGCCAGGCTGCCTGCAGAGCATTTACCACCCCAATACAGACACACTTTCTTCTGAGGGGGAAAAAGGTCTTGCGATTGTCACAACCGGTGACAGGAAAAAACCTGTAAAATAAAATCCATTCTGTATGTCACAAAACAGGCAGAAGCCTAGCGCCAGGTGAGAGACGAAAGCCCAGAAAGGCAGGAAACCTCAGATTCGAAATAAAACGGGGAAAAAAGATGGCAACTGAGGCCGACTAAAACAAGAGACACGACAAAGCAGGGCTCAGGGCTTTTCCCCCTCGGATGAGGGTGCGCCTTTGTTACGTAACTTCAGCTTCCCCGTCTTTCAGCTTCAGCTCAAGTTCAAGACCTATATTGAGTAAGCCCCATTAATCCTCTTAGGAATTCCCCCACGTCCCGGCTTGAACAGACCTGCGGAAGAGAGCAGACAGGGGTTGCCTCCGGTTTAAAAAAAAAAGCAAGTACAGGCAGCCGCACGTTTATTTATAACCCCAGGAAATGAAAAGACTGAGATAGGATACCAGGGACTTGGGCCAGGTAACTGAACTACAGAGGTCTCCAGCCGCTGTCCAGAGAACACCCCTCCCAAGAGCAAAGCAATTCTTGCGTAGGCTTGTACAGCAATTCTTGCATGGGCTTATGGCTCCCCCCGCCCCCAAGAGGCCCCCATTCTCCTTGGACATTCCATCTTTGACCTTACTTAAGCAAACCATGCATAAGCAAGACCCCTGACCTTGATAGCCCAGGTGATCCTGATCTCGTCAGATCTCAGAAGCTAAGCAGGGTTGGCCTTGGTTAGTAATTGGATGGGAAGCCTCCAAAGAAGAGGAGGGCTGTAGAGGCAGGAAATGGCAAACCACCTCTGTTAGTCTCTTGCCATGAAAACCCCACCAGGGGTCACCGAAAATCAGCTATGACTTGAGAGCACACTCCATCACCACATAAGCAAGAACAAAAACTGAAATACGAACCAGAGTTTATCAACCGAATTGTGATATTTTAAATAGCGCATCTGCTAGTCTTAATAAAAGGACTAGTGCCTGAAATGAGCCATCCCCATGGTTGGTGGTGGTGAATTCTTTTCCAAGAGACCATGCAAGGAATCCTTACAGGAACTGGTTCTTTGTGATCCATAGGTTACTTACCGATGTAGGTTAGTACAGGCAGGCAGATTAACAACTATTTGTATGCAACACGGCGAAGACCTTGCAGAGCCCTTTCCCACAAGACAGATAACACCCACCAATTTGGGCAGCTTTTGGGAAAAGTAAATTTATAAATGATAGTTACCAACATTTTTTGATGGTACCCCATTACCTTCTCCAGCAGTCTAAAGTTCAAAGTTGAGGACTCCTAGCACACAAAAACAACTAAAGCGCTGAATGTCGATATACTTGAGCGGCAAGGCCAAAACAAGTCCTCCATTCATACATTGCTGATCAAGGTCAAATTCTAAGGGGGCCAGGTGCTTCCATAATCTTGCACGCATACATGTACTCCTCTCTCCCCAGTGGAGAATCAAAGCAGCGTACATCACTCTCTTCTCCTCAGTTTTATCTTCACAACAACCCTGCGAGGTAAATTAGGCTGAGAGTGTGTGACTGGCCCAAGGTCAGCCAGAGCAGGGATTCAAACCTGGGTTTCCCAAATCCCAGTCTGACATTTTAACCACGATGCCACACTGGATTCTATGCATTGCCCCTGCATAAGTAGCATTTGCAGCATATAAACTCTCCCATCCCACATGCATACAGATACACACACAATACATTCAACATGACAGTTATTAAATACCTGTTTTAATCAGCTTTTTATTCAAAACAAATCACCGCTCTCCACCCACAATAGAATTTGCTAGAATGCTAAGTATCCCTCACCTGGCACATCCAGTAAAAGTAAAGGGCAGTACTAGTAAGAATGCCTTTTTGTCTCGGGGGGTTTAATTATCATGTCAGAGACCGAAGTCCAGCCGTTTGGCCTCAATTAGAAGCCATGCCCTGCCAGGCGCACAAGAGGAAACCTATTCTCCTGTCCTTGCATGTGCCTTAAAGCAGTTCGTCCCCCATCCTCCCTCATCTAATTCAATTTAGGAGACCTGCAAGCATGCCTCTGTTAGGCCCAGGGAGAGATTAAAATGGTGTACTATTTTAAAAACCCAAATTGTGCCCAAGAGACGAAGGACAGAGAAAAATCATATGCATTCCATAAAAGTACACTGGTGGGGGGGGGGGCTGTTTGTTTGTTTGATTTTCCTTGCCTGTTCAGAAGGCCTGTTTTGGGACAGGCAGGTCATTTTGATTTGGCTAAACATCAGTACAAAAACAAACATCATTTTTGCTGCAATAAACGGTACTGGAAAAGTAGACTGAATTTCCATTAAATTTCTCCAAGCAGCAAAATCGCAAGGCTTTTATAGAACGGGGAACGCATTCTTTACTTATTAAGACATTCCACTGTTGTAGCTCCAAAACGCTTTTAAAACTCAAATGCATGGATTTAAAAAAAAAAAATTCAAATCTCTGCAGGGCTAGCTCCTAGAACACTGGATCTCAACACTTTTTAATTTTTTCTTTGTGATCTGTTTGCCAATAAATCCCGGCAGATCTGCCCCAGAACTGCTGCGTAAGATTCCAGGACATGCCTAAAGGTTATAATAACAACAACAACCACCTTGCACTTACATACTGCTCTTCTGGACAGATTAGTGCCAAACTCAGAGCAGTTAACAAATCAGTGTTATTATTATCCCCACAACAGACACTCTGTGAGGTAGGCGGGGCTGAGAGAGCTCTGAGAGAGCTGTGATTAACCCAAGATCACCCATCTGGCTTCAAGCAGAGGAGTGGGGCATCAAACCTGGTTCTCCAGATTAGAGTCCTGCCGTTCTTAACCACTACACCAAACTGGCTCATGCTTAGTTCATATGGGGTGCTAGCCACATGTCTACTAGGATTAACTAGTGCCCTGTGCAGACACGGAATATTGTTTATTTAAAAGATTTCTATCCCACATTTACATTAAAATGTTCAAAACAGCCAACACACCATAAAACACAAGTCAAAATAAATATGTTATGTAAAATCTAAAATCTAAAATTTTAAAAAAAATTGCTGCAGCCATGCGATTGATTGGAACAGGAACAACAATACAAAATCACAGCAATAAAACACAGCAAGCCCTCAGTCAAATGCAATAAAACCACAGCAGATTTGAGAACACACAACAACAACATATTGGCCGTCTTGCATCAGCACTTCTGCCAATTTCATCATCAGTGGAAGCAACAACCCGTAAAAGCTAGCACGGCTAACCGAAAAGCAAACTGACTAGGAATATCAGCAGGTACAAAAATATTATCAAAGATTACACCAACCCTAATAGCCCAGATTAGTCTAATCTCGTCAGAGTTTAGGTGCTAAGCAGAGTCGGCGCAGCCAGTACTCGGATAGGAGACCACCAAGGAGGACTCAGATTGCTACGCAGCGGAAGGAAATGGCAAACCATCTCTGCTTGCCTTGAAACCCCCATAAAATGGAATTTCATGGGGTTGCCATGTGCAAGTTGTGATTTGATGGTATACACACACACAGCGCAGATAAGTTTGCTGGGAAAGACTGTACCACACAACCATGGCACAACCACCAAAAATGCCCTTTCTTGAGTGACCATCCACCTCCATTCTACAGTCAACGAGTTCCCTGGACCAACAACAAGAACAACAAACAACATTCATTTATATAACACCCTTCAGGACAACTTAATGTCCACTCAGAGCGGTTTACAAAGTATGTTATTATTATCCCCACAACAAAACACCCTGTGAGGTGGGTGGGGCTGAGAGAGCTCTGAGAGAGCTGTGACTGACCCAAGGTCCCCCCAGCTGGCTTCAAGTGGAGGAGTGGGGAATCAAACCTGGCTCTCCAGATTAGAGTCCTGCTGCTCTTAAGTGACTGACCCAAGGTCACCCAGCTGGCTTCAAGTGGAGGAGTGGGGAATCAAACCCGGCTCTCCAGATTAGAGTCCCGCGCTCTTAACCACTACACCAAACAAAGTCTCCAATGAAGATCTTAAGGCACAGGTGGGACTCTATGGGCATGGCTGGTCCTTTAGAAAATCCAACTTAAATTTAAAGGTTAAAGCCAGCGCCTTGAAACATGCCCAGAAAAAAAAAAAGGAAGCTAAAGCAGATCTTGATCCCAACTTTCCGGAGCAGCTGAAGACGTTTTAAAGAGCAGCTCCAGATAACAGTGCAAGGCCAATTAAATCATTTCTCTCTAGGACTCCCTACACAGTACACAACAAAAGTAGCACTCAGTGAAAGCTGCACAGTGCAAGCAAAAAATGTAGAGCAGTTGCCAGGCTGTCTTTCAGAGAAGTTACTTCTCATTGAGAAACCCCTACGAAGCTTCTGAGGAAGCCAAGTTTCCCCAGAATACAACCTGAAAAACCACTGCTCTGAGACACCGGAAGTACCACGGCTCAATGACAGAGCACCTGATTTGCATGAAAAAGCTCCCAGATTCAGTCTCCGTCGTCTTCTGATAGAAAGGGTCTCAAGGAAGAAGCCGTCCACGCTTTTCAGGCAGAGAGCTTGATGGGTTAAAAGGACACACCAGTGTTGATTGACAGAAATCTGAACTGTTTGTACGGCACTACTGCCTTCAGCAAATCACTATCCATTCAAGAATCATAAGAAGTTGCAAGCAGGTTCAGTAATATCTCCCTCCCAACTGTTCTTTCGCTGAGCATTAAATAGAAAAGGGAACCAAAATTTCAAAACCGTTCGAGTGTGCAAGCGAAGTTGTAATATTCATTCTGGATAACACTTCCCTTCTCTCTTTTTTCCCACCTTCCCAAACAAACAAAATCCTCAACCAACTCAATGATCCCGCTGGATCAATGGACACTTTAGTATAATGTGAACCCAGTTCTAGCCCACTCATCGCAAAAACCGGTATGATAAAGGTGGAGGAAAGAGCTTAACAAAAACGCTGAAACATCAGAGCAACTTCCCTGCAGAGGAAAATTGGAGTGTTCCTTTCGATTCAGAAAATGGCTGGGAAAGAAGGAACGTGACAGTGGTATAGGAGGAACGCCACACTAAATGAGCCAACTGGAGCGCATATAACACCTATATTGCACAAGCTGCATTGGCTGCCAGTGGAGTACCGGATCAAGTTCAAGGTTTTGGTACTAACCTATAAAGCCCTATGCGGACTGGGACCAGCGTATCTACAAGACCGCCTCTCCCCCTATGTGCCCCAGAGAACACTCCAATCGGGAGAGAAACATCTATTGGTGGTCCCTGGCCCCGAGGAGGCCCGCCTGGCCTCAACCAGAGCCAGGGTATTCTCGATCCTGGCCCCAGCCTGGTGGAACTCTGTCTACTGAGACTAGGGCCTGGCAGGATGTGTTATCATTTCGCCGGGCCTTTAAGACAGAGATGTTCCCCCAGGCATATGGTTGAGGTCGGGCTTGGCCTCCACCGGCTAAAAAATGGAGAAAAATGGAGAAGAATAAAATACGAACCCCTCCCTACTAAGGTTGTCCACCACCTCATTGTGCCAAGTTCTGTCTCCTGATATTGATTCCGGCCATCTGATTCTATTCTATTCTACTCTATTATGTATTTTTAACCAATCTATTATGGTTTTAACTGCATAAATTAACTTTAATGTGTTTTAATATGCTGCAATCCACCCTGAGCCCTTCGTGGAGAGGGCGGAATAGAAATCTAAATAAATAAATAAATATAAATAAATAAATCAGACCACAGGTGAAGGGTCAAGATGACGGAAAGGAAAGGTGGGGACAACAGAAACTTTCTCCCTGGTGTGCTGGTGATTTATTTGCATGCCATTTTCAATGCAAGAGAAATTAAAAATGGGAATTCACCCCCTGCAGACTGCAGCGGTGTATTCCATTCTACAATGTTCTCCCACCTTTGTAAATCAGGCCTCGGACGGCTTATACAAAAGGGCATGGCAAATCTGTGGCAGGGAACTCAAAAACTCTTTGCAGGCAACATCGCCCTGAACCCCAGACCCTGGAGGTCAAACCATCAAAGAAGGGCATCGCTTTGAGTCCTGCTCATGAACTTCCAATTAGCCCATGCCAAGGACAGAATCCTGGGCCAGATGGGCCCAAAGAAGTAATACGTATTGCTTTCACTGGCTGCTTGGATGCTTTTGTTTCCATGAAAGAAAACCCAGGGGCATGAAGACTGTTCAACACAAGGTAGAAGAATGTTGACCACTGGAAGCAAGGCCAGTGCTGCCAACCCATTAGCAAGGCACGTTTACCAGTGCAAACTCTTCCCCCTTGTCTGAAACAGAACAGGGCTTGTGCGTTTCTCCAGATGCTAAATCCCAGTTCTATCAGTAACAATCCCTTCAGTAAAACCCAGATTATGGAGCAGCCGCCTCTCAGCTCCCTCCGTTCCTTTGCCGCGCCGGCGCAGACACCCCACCCCTCAGGCTACCAACTGTCACCTCCACAATTTCCTTGTTACAGAGCAGGGCATTCTGGGACGCCCGGCCTCGACGGTAAGTTTTAATTGACAGTGATTAAGCAGGGCTCCGAAAAGCAACTAAAAATAATACACAGACGGTATTTTGTTCGGCAGCTTATTTAAACTGACTGCATGGCTCAGCTGCTTTCTAACTCAGACAGGCACACTCACAAAATATCAACAAGATCATTATCTTGCTAAGAAGTTGTAAAAATGCAATTCGGGTCCAGTTGAACACAAGGCAAAGTCCTTCCTGCCACCCACCAATTACAACAACAACAACAACATTCGATTAATATACCACCCTTCAGGACAACCTAACACCCACTCAGAGCGGTTTACAAAGTGTGTCATTATTATCCCCACAACAAACACCTTGTGAGGTGGGTGGGGCTGAGAGAGCTCCTAGAAGCTGTGACTGGCCCAAAGTCACCCTGCTGGCTTCAAGCGGAGGAGTGGGGAATCAAACCCGGCTCTCCAGATTAGAGTCCTGCCGCTCTTAACCATTACACCAAACTGGCTCTGGGAAAAGGACCGCCTGTCTAGACCTTTAGGTCGAGAAAAAGAGACAGCAAGCACCTCTGCATGCTAGAAAATTTCCTCTAGAATTTCAGAGTTCTTGATCGGCTCCCAGGTCAACTTGCCTACTGGCTGAGAGTCCTATATAAACTTCTTGCGACTTGTCATTCCCTGCAGTGGGCATTCCACCCACCAGCCACAGAGATGCCTGAAGTCCCGTTTCTTGCAATAAGGCCACAATTTGGAGTCTGCTTCCAAGGTTTTCAAGTTACCACTCAACAAGCACAGTGAGTGGGAAGGAAGGAATCGCAAGGTGAGTGGGAAGATACATCATTTGGGAATTCTATCCCACCAACCCCCAAAACCTAAATCCCCCTCTCCAGGACGTGTCAGCAACCAACTGGTTAAAATGCAGCGTAATCCTGTACTTAACTTTTTTGGGAATCAATATTCCAGGATAAGTGATGACATCTGGCCATCACTGAAAATGTTTATTAGCAAATACACTCCATAATATATTTGTCCCTTGTCACCCAACAAAACAAATTGGCTCTTCCAAACCTCAAGCTCAGAGCTAAGCTACAAGAGCCGAATCGCAAGAGGAGGAGCATGTGAAGGGAGTCGCAATGTTAGCTGGGAAGCTGAGTTTTAAAAGAGATGGGAAGGCTTTGTCAATTTCCCCTCTCTACAGAGCCAGGGAGATTGCTGCTGGAGGATTTGTTAACTTCCTTTTTTCCTCTGGAAGGCTCTGTCAGTTTCACCTCTCCTTCATGGAGGCAAAGAGGAAATTAACAAACTCTCTCAGCACCAATCTCCCTGGATCTGTAGAGAGGAGAAATTGACAAACCCTTTGATCTCTTTTAAAACTCAGCTTCCTGGCTAACATTGCGACTCCATGTGCTCCTCCTCAGGTAATTTGTCTCTTGTAGCTTGGCTCTCAGGTGAAGACTACACCATGACAATTTTTGATTCTTTGACTGTCAAACTTCCACTCCCAACAATGTCTCTCTGCCTCCCGGTGACCAGCATCCTTTGATCTAGTAGCCAGGTGAAAACTGGAGATCAACCCATGATCACTTCACAATGGGAGGTAAATGTACCCTACACATGCTCCGAGGCTACCATTTCACACATTCCAAGTAAACTCCAGCCCTGAAAGAAGAGATTCCAAGAACCAATCTTGTAAAAGCCCATAGAAGTTCTGAGACCACTTTTTTTTTTTTACAACATTCATCTGTCAAACAGGGAACTGGTGAAACCAGATGTTAGCCCAGATGGATCAAGAGGCCCCAGGACCAATAGCAGAGGTCTTGTTAGAAGAATTTCACATCCCACCAACATTTCCAAACCAGTCTGGACAAATCTAGTCATAGGCAAGCCTCCACAAGCTAGAGTCAACAGCACACCATCGACAGCTACAAAACTGCAGCATGAACACAGCAAAAATAAAATTACACGTAACCTCAGAGGGGGAAAGAAGTTTGGCTTTGTTAATAAATTTTTTTGTTTAAAGCTTTCAAAGCCACTGGTAGGATTTGTGCACGTAGCAAACAAACCTCTACCCCACTCTGCTCAAGTATATAAACAATGGCCCCTATTCAGCTATCACAGATCGCACAGATTGGTTAAAACAGCAGTAGCGTGCTATTGGCTAAAAAACAAAATGGAAAACAGACGCATTTCACTGCAAAGAGACCATTTGTAGAAGTTGAGTCCTGTATTTTTATTCACCAAAGTGACAGAACAGATTCAAACTGGAGATGGAAAACATCATATAATATCATTCGCAGATGTACAAATACTCGTTCGTGGTTTTCAGAAGGTTGACGTGTGTTTATGCTTTCTAAGATTCCAATCCTGCCAACTTGGGGGGAAAAAGCTCTCCTGGAATTTGCCGGTAATTTAAAATACGAAATACAGCAATGCAATTAACATTTCAACAAGACAGAACAAAGCTCAGCAATAGATGATGCAAGACTATGAGATTTCTGTGAGTTAAAAATAATAGATATTTTTTTCCCCTCTTTCACACTAAAACACTTCCACATTATCATCTCAGTAAACACGACAACAATCCTGTAGAGTAACCCAACGTTAGGACAAATAAGAGGCAGGGGGGCACTGGTAAAGCAGAAAGACAAAGATACAAGAGTTGTCTATTATTTAAAAGCCATATAGGCTAGTGGCTCCTGCCACTATTGTAGCATAGTGGTTAAGTGGCTGCGTTACAAACCAACACTCTGCTGGTTCAACTCCCGCTACTGCCATGAGCTCTGCGGGTGGCCTTAGGGGAGCCACTCCGCTCAGCCCCAGCTCCCCAGCTGCACTGTGGGGATAATAAGAACACTGACTTTGAGTCTCTTTACATGAAACATCTAACATGTGAAGATGTGTCAAGACTCGGAGATGCCACATTAGCTGGGAAGGGTAGCTTAAAAAGACAGGGCCGGTGGCAGGGCAAAGGCTTTGCTGTACACTGGACCGGTGTGAAGGGGCTGTGAAATGCCAGAAGGGAAACTTCAGCCTATTATAACTTTCCAGGTACAAGTCTGGCTCTGGAAGGCAGCTCCAGCTCATTTCCATTCCTTGCTGCCCTCTGGTTGCAACCCCACATAGTTTTAGACTGAAGAAGTGAAATTGACAGAGCCTTCGCGGAGGTGAAGATGAAATTAACAAACCCTCTGAGGAGCGATCTCTGCAGACTCTGTCTTTTTAAACTATGCTTCCTGGCTAACAGAGTGTCTCCCTACACTTGACAACATGTGCCAAGGCACCTCGTGTAGAGAGACTCTTTGTTCACTACTCTGAGTAAGGCAAGAATCTGCCTAGAAGAGTGGAATATAATTGAAGTTGTTACTACTACTACTACTACTACTACTACTACTACTACTACTACTAGTAGTAGTAGTAGTAGTAGTAGAGGCTGTTAAATTAGTCCTGCATAGTAAGAAACAGGATTTCTTTTGGTCAGTAGCAAAAATATTTCTCATCAATTCCACAGGGTAACCCAAAGCTCAAATAGTATGGCAGAACAATTAAGCAGCATTATGTCTGCCAAAGCCACAGGCAATCACAATCTGAAGAATTAGCATTTGGTTTAAAAGTAGCTCCTACTTACTCCATTCTGTTCATTCATGTGCTAAAGAAGCAGCACTATGGAAGCGCCTATTCCAGCTCTCCGGCATGCCTAGGATTTTCGAGCATTCACACCAGCATTTTCTCAAGGCACCTCCTATGAAGCGGAGGGATTTCATTTTGTGTTTTCTTTTGTTTTTTAAAGACACTTAATGGATCATAGGGAAACATGAACTTGGCAAGCCTACCTAATTTTGCCTGTAGAAAGACAGGGTTAATTACTTAATTTTTTTCTTAATGAGCAGCATGGAGAAGAAAGCGGTGACCTGGAAGTGCAAGAAGCAAACGCTTTCAGGCTGCTGCTTTGGGAAATAACAATCTGCTAAGAAAAAAACCAAAGTAATAGACTGAGTACTCAACACAGCACTTTCTCCCATGGTAACAAGGAACCAGAGCGAGGAGTGGGTTTACCCTGCAAGGGCATTCTGGAGTTCTCCTGCAGAATTTTTCAAACTTTCCAGTTTTAGGGAACCCTTTCAAGAGACGCCTGTGTGCTAAAGAAACCCTTTGCATGTATACCACGGAACTGCATGCAGGGGTTTTTTTCAGCTGGAACACAGTGGAACAGAGTCTGGCACCTCTTGAAAATGGTCACATGGCCGGTGGCCCCACCCCGATCTCCAGACAGATTGCTCTCCACGCCAGTGGCTCTCAAAAACTTATGCTACAATAAAGTTGGTTAGTCTTAAAGGTGCTACTGGACTCTACTTTTTGGCTACAGTTGCCTATGAAGCTACAGGTGCAGCTTCAGGTACAGGTACAGCCCACAGGTGCACTTAGCAAAGCATCGTCCCTGGAAGACCCCTTTTAACTGGAGATAATGGGGAACTAAGCTAGAACCTACCACTAATCTGCAGGCCAGCACAACTGCCAGTTGGCTGTCAACCAAGGTACTTATAGAGGGCCCCCACCAGGGAATTGTCAAACACTTTTTTCTAGTCCTGCCATCTAGTAACACCAGCTTCACGCCACAGCAAGCCAAAAACACAGGATGTGCTTGACATAAGCCATGTGTTGGGGGAAGAAAAAGAAATAAAGCATTTCCCAAGAGCTATGATGTGAACGTCGCCTCCCAAGGCTAAAAGCTGCTAAACCATATGAACTAACCCTCTATTTTCTTTTTTAAGTTCAAGGAGAAATAGCTCGCAGGCAAACATTCCGGGAGATCACAGAGCCCAGAGAAAACAGGCAATTAAGACGGAGTTCTGTGACGCACTCCGGCCTCTCCAGCAAAGGTTTTTTTATAGCCCTTTGTAAAAAAAAAAAAAAAAGTAAAGAAAATATTCCACTTATATACCAAGAGCCAACTGTGCCTAATTGTATGGGAGGTCTGAGTTTCGTAGTTAAGAAAAACTCACAATTCAGAGATGGAAAAGATCCCACCCCAATAAACCAAGATTATGAACTCTCCAGTTTATAGATGGAAACAATCCCCAGTAAAAACCCAGTCCGCTCATTCAACTGCAATAAGGGTTATTTGGGTCCAGAAATGCTAAATGTCAAGTTGGTTTCACCACTGCCAGCCTCCATCACAAACCACCTTTATATAGTTTATTCAATTTAACCCACCACCTTCTTTGAGAAATACGTTTACCCAATAAAATCAAATATGTAGAACAAAACACAGCAGGAAATAAAAAGCCAATGACGGGACACAAAATTTGGGTTTGGAGAGGACTAATTCACAGCTCAAATGGCGATGGAAAAGTTTCAGTTGACATCTTAAAAACGTGCAAAGAAGGACTTGGGTGGTCTTTGCTTCAGAGAAAGTTCTAGATGGCAGGACTACAGCAAAAAGCAACATCTAAACAGCAACAGATAAACTCCAGTTTGTGATGCGTCCAAACTTGGCTTGTTATTGGAAGCCAATCTTTCTTCCATCCTCTTCTCACACACCTTGAAACATTAAAGACTTCCTAAACCAGGAAGTTTTCAGAATTTGTTCCAGTATCAGGAACTGCAGTGGAGTTTGTTCAATCCTGGTTTAGAATCTTGGGGTGTGAATAAACTCCAGTTTACTAAGATGCCTGAATCTAGATATCATAACAAACTGTGATTAGATCCATGACTTTCTAAACCAGGAAGTGTTTGATCTTGTCTTTGTGCATGACGAGAGAGGGAAGAGATCATACAAGCCAGACAATAAGCCAGATTTGATTTTGTCACCAAGAAAAAAAGACTGCTTGTGAAATCAGAATTTCAGCTGCACTCCCAGCAACTCAACCATCTAATAGAGGGAAATTACACCGTGACCTTAACTTCTCCTACTCATGAAGCCAGAAAAGGGGGATCCTGAACATTCTTTGGGCACAGGGCCAGTTCAGGCTCTTATCAGTAATAACCAAAGTATAACAGGGTGGGAAACATGCCGATGGCCTCTTCTTACATGCCTATCAGAGTGCATGATATCTTACAGAGTTACACAAGCACAGAGAGATAGATCCACTTTCCCATAGACTAGAGCTTATACCCCACATCAGTTAAGCAGAAAATAACAGAAGAAAAGGATGTCAAGCCCAAGGTACAGGGGAAGATGACAGATGCATTTCTAAGTACTTAAGCCCAGCCGTGGCTCAGAAAAATGGATTCAATGGAAAAGCCAAAGGCCTATGAAAAATTAACACTGATAACAACATTCAATTTATATACTGCCCTTCAGGACAACTTAACACCCACTCAGAGTGGTTTACAAATTTTGTTATTATTATCCGCACAACAGCAATCACCCTGTGAGGTGGGTGGGGCTGAGAGAGCTCTGAGAAGCTGTGACTGACCCAAGTTCACCCAGCTGGCTTCAAGTGGAGGAGTGGGGAATCAAACCTGACTCTCCAGATTAGAATCCTGCTGCTCTTAAGTGACTGGCCCAAGGCCTCCCAGCTGGCTTCAAGCAGAGGAGTGGGGAATCAAACCCAGCTCTCCAGATTAGAATCCTGCTGCTCTTAACCACTACTCCAAACTGGCAAAGACGGGCTTTGAGAAGAAGGGCAGAATGTCCCACATAAAGCATGGACTTCTAAGGAGATATGACTCATTGTATGATACTTTAGTTATAATATTCACACCCCACTTTATCTCTTTAGGTTCAGGATGACGCGTCAAAGGAAGGGCAAGTTCTACTTCTCAACAGTGCCCAAAATTCCATCAGGGAACAGGAGAGCATACAAGTAGTCAAACAGACTCAGACCAAAGGACCATCCGGTCCAGCACCTTCTTTTCCACAGCGGCTAGTCAGATGCTACACAGAAGCCAGGGAGTGCAGACAGCAGCCATCACCTGCTGATTGCTCACCAACATGTGACAAGCAGAAGGATTCTGTCTCTGAACCTGAACACCCCATTTGGCCATTATGTCCAGCCAGTGACAGACCTATCCTCATTATAGCTAGTGATAGACTATCCTCCACAAATGTGCCCAGTTCTCTGAACCTGTACTTTCTTACCTGTGGAAGGGGGGGGGGGGCTCAGTGATTTATATTGTTTATGAGAACACATCAAGACTTGCATTCATCAGTCTCTCTAAGTGAGACATCTGACACGTGAAGAACACGGGTTGGGAGATGCAATGTTAGCCAGGAAGGGCAGTTTAAAAAGACAGAACCAGCAGCAGGGCAAAGGCTTTGCTATACATTGGAGCTCATAGGCCAAGGTCCAGTTTGACAATCTCTCAAAAACAGGTACGGCTGTCAGATAAGTCTTCTTGTTAGGAATACTTCCCAGTCCCCTTGTTTCCTCCTGAAATACGGGGGCCTGAAGACTCTTTCTCTCTGAGGTCTCATCGAAATGATCAATTTACCATGCTCCTGGCTGATGTCTGACAAGAGTATTTGTTTGCCAGAAACGGCAATCATTATGTTCATCTTTGTTGTGCAGCTGTAAAGGATAGTTTTAAAAAGAGCTCCAGAGGTTTCTTATCCCTTAAGTCACTGCAAGCTTGCTAAAGGAAGGTATAAAAGCCAGAACTATGAAAAGAGAACCACAGACACAGACAACTGAATTATCTGAAAGAATGAGATCTGTTTGCAATCAGAACTCTATGTCCAGTCTATCCTGGAAGGAGTATAACGCAAACATCCAAATTGCCACACACCAAAAAGAACACAAGAAATCATCCCCGAAATTTTTTCAGGTGGATTCCCAAGAGGGCGAACAACCAACCCAACGAACTGAACAACTCAATGTGTCACATGAAAACAAAAAGGGTCCCATGCCGCCTGTGTCGTCTGGACTAGACCTAGGATTAAGTTTACCGCCACTTTCTGTACCATCAGTAACAAGAGACAACTCCCACCCAGAGCACTAAGTCGGTGCTTTCCCAAGCCCCCCTGGGGTGGGGTCTCTCCCCCATAGGGGCAGAGAGGCTCAGATTTGCAGCAACCATACCTTCCTTCTACCTCCCTGCCCCTAGTTTGCTCCACATCCTCTCCTATCCAGGTCAAGAACGAGGGAGAAATGAAGTAGTATTTCCTTTTGTCTGTTTTGTATCTACTGCCAGTCTTTTTCATAGGGTGACCCTGAGTTCTAGAATTACGGGGAGAGCCAGAGGTTTATTTCTATTCACGTGGGGATCAGGGGCCAAACGTAATCCTTGCCGACCCCGGCAGTTAAGAAGCAAACCCGTGCATATCTGCACAATTGCAGCTTCTTTCACATGAGACTGGACTGAGCACAAGAGAATGCAACAGGCACATAAAAAAGTGGCTTGCAGATAGGGGCCAGCATCTTGGGAAAAGTATGTCAGAACTCATGAACATACAAAGCTGTCTTGCACCGAGTTTGCTTAGCTAAGCATCATCTGGTTGTAGTTCTCTCTACCAGGTTAAAGTCTGCCCCAGCACCTGCCACCTGAGATCCATTAAGTGGAGTGGCCAAGGACCGATCCCGAGAGCTCTAGCAGGCAAAGCTGGTTTTCTGCCATTGAGTCATGGCCCACTTGGCAGATACGCAGAAATTCACTGCCCGCTTGCCTTTACCAGAAATGAACTGCACTTATAGTAACTTTTCTACATAATACTTTGATGGCGGTGGTGGAAAGCGCCATCAAGTCCTAGCTGACTTATGGCGGCGACCCCTGCTGAAGGTTTCAAGGCACGTGACTAACAGAGGTGGTTTGCTGTTGCCAGCCTCTGTGTAATGACCTGGTCTTTGAAGATCTCCCATCCAATTAGTAACCAAGGCCAACCCTGCTTAGATTCTGAGATCGGATGAGATCGGGCTTGCTTGGGCTATCCAGGTCAGGGTATTTAATACTTGGGCTGTTCAGAGCGTTGCACATACAGTCTTTTAGGATCTTCTCAAGAACCCTGCAAAGTAGGCAGTTAGAGAACTGCAGATAGGGACCAAGGGCAAGAAGCTTTTGCCTAAGGCCTCCTAGCAAATTCACAGCAGAGGCAGCTTTAGCAACTGCGCCCCACTAGCTGGAACTAGCTCCTCTCTTAATTCTGGTTTAGGATTCTACGCTTCAAACATTAAGCATTCCTAAGGACAAAAGCTATTACCTCAATTAAAACAGTCTCAAGATTTCACCTCTGTTGAGGCAGACACCGCAATACTGATTTCAGTTCATTTAATGAATCGATTTAAAAGACGACAAAATACACACCTACCAGGGTGTTCGTGTATTTTCTTGACCTGCGGGGATTTTCCCATACACTGTTTACTCTTCTTTTGACCATTGTTTAATGGCACCTTTTAACAGGAAAAAAAATTGTGCAAACAGAGCTGACATGAAGGAGCGCAAAGGGCAAGAGGGAAAAATGAAAAACACGAAGACTGACCCTTCAAGCTCTTTGCCTACTGGAACTGGACTGGACTACTGAGGAGGAAAGGAAAGCAATTAAAAAGCATTAAGAGACCCCCGACTTCGGCGGACACCACAGCTAGCAAAGCAGTTCAGTTTTGGTTTGCTGAGTTTTTCACATCTCCTCCCCTCCGCATCAAACCTGGGCATCTCTGTGTACCATAAATAATTTATTCCTATCACACTGTGCCACCAGAACTGAGCACCACCCCTCTATTACCGTTCATTCCCCAGCTCTGAGGAAATCTGACGGAAATACTGGCATGTTTGTTTGTTGCTCAGGGCAATTGCTTAACTACTCAGGGTAATTGCTTATCCACAGTATCAGGCTGTCTAGAGGCATTCCAGAGAAACAGCTATAATAAACGCCCACAATGGGTGTTCCTATGGAAATTATTCCCTTCTTTTCCCCTTTTTCCAGCATGCCAGAGGATGAACCAAGGACGATGGGTTGCTTATTAACTTGGAACAGAACCTCGGAGGAGAGAAAATTTGACTTCTGTAAAGACCCGTAAGGGGACAGGCCTGGAGCACGTAGGATGTGTTGCCTAATCTCCTAACCCGAGTTACTGGGTTAAGTGGGTTAACTGGGAGAGACTGGGAGCACACTTCCTCCCTCTCTTCTCTCCTGCCCCTCAATTCCTTTGCAGCACTAATCGTGGTAAACCTCTGAAAAAGCGAGCTGTGGCTCACAAAAGCTCACACCCTAACACAAATGTTAGTCTTATAGGCGCTACTGGACTCTTGCTCCTTTCTACTACAGACAGACCAACACGGCTACCCATCTTGATCGTATCCAGAAGGCTTTCAAAATAAACACGGACAGGGTGGCCGTATGCTGTTTTCCTATTTGTCCCCCATGCCTGTTTTAGACCTTCGGTGGTTTATACAGAAACGCAATTGAGAAATATCTTTAATATATACATTCTCAGCACGGAAAAGGAAAGAGAAAGAGACAAGAGAGTCGTTTCAAGGCAGCAGATAAAAACCCAAGACAAAAGTTAAGCCAAGGAAAGAAAGGATTAATAACGGGGTGGGGGAGTTAGCTTTAAGAGACAGGTCCATTTTAGGATGCTCATAAATGCTAGGATTTTCACACTAATGAATACAAAAAAGGCTATTAATTTCCACTGAAGGCAACGTGATTGCTTACAGCAGTCCTATTGAAACGTGGGCTAGAGCCATCCCATGAAGAGCTTTATCAGCAGCTACTGAAACTGAGCCAATGAACATACTAAGCCGCCTTATACCAAGTTGGACCGTTGGTCCATCAGACATTTCTCTGGCTGGCCACGGCTCCAGCGGCTCAGGTGGAGGTTTTTCCATCACCCACCACGTGATCTTTTTAGATGGAGTTGCCACTGATTGAACCTGGAACCTTCCGCATGCAAAGCAGGGGCTCTTCCATTAAGCCACAACTCCTCCTTAAGAATGGGGGATTCTGCACATGTTGGATTATGCACTTCCAATCCTCTTTATAGATCATTTGGAACGGATTTTTTTGCGTGCGGAACAAAAAATCCACCTCAAACGATTGATAAAGTGCATTGAAAGTGCATTATCCAACGTTTGCGGAATCAGCCAATGACTGACAGCATCTTTCCCCCCCAAAGTACCTACTACAAGAAGGATGTATGGCTCAAAAAGCTGCTACACTCCTCAAAAAAAGTGTATCGCTAACCTGGAGAAGTAAAATAAAAGAACATCAAATGGCTTCCCCTTCTGGGAGAGAACAATAGGAGGTCAAAGATAAGGAGAAAACATCTGGCAGACTGCCGAGTCCTGTGGAAGTTCAAAGTCAATCACAAGTTGACAAATGCCAGGGATTTACTCACAAAGAATTAGGAGAAAACACTGCTTTGCCATCCAACTTCTGGCACTGACAGTGAAAAAAATTAAATAAAGTGTGCTAAACAGTAGCTAAAGCAGGTCACAACTCAAATATCCCACTTTAAAAAAAAAATCAAACCATAAAATTAATTTGAAGCTCTTTTGTCTCTGGTGTGTTTCAGCAGGGCAGGTTAGCTAATGCTAATGCATGCTCAGGAGACCTTGCAATGCAGTCATTCAGATACGCTGGTTAGCTCCTCTGCCTCAATGCAGAAATCACCCCTCTTCTGTGCGCGCTCACACCCCCAACCGAAAAGAGTCCAGTAGCACCTTTAAGACTAACCAATTTTATTGTAGCATAAGCTTTCGAGAATCACAGTTCTCTTCGTCAGATGCATGGAGGGCAGAAAGAAACTGGTCAAATATAGAGGAGGAGAGGGGGGGGGAGGAGGAGAGGAGGGATGTAAACAACTCCTTTGATATGGAGATGCAGGCAGCTCCTTTTGGTGTGGGGATCAGTTTGCTTGTGTAAAGGTTCAAAGGAGTTTGCCGTGTTAGTCTGTAGTAGCAAAGTCAAAAAGAGTCCAGCAGCACCACCAAGACCATCCAATTCCACTGCAGCACAAGCCTTTGATAACCACAGCCCTCCCCGCCAGATGCATCTGACAAAGAGAACTGTGGTCCTCGAAAGCCCACGTCAGGTGCCACTGGACTCTCCCTGACCCCGCCTATGTAACTGAGTTTACTCACAGTTCTGTTTGACCGTATTAGGGGACCGAATTCTTCTTGCCAAGTAAAGGAGGTAGCACCTTTCTCTAGGTTCTTATAACTCAAATGGTGAACAGCAGGCGTTTCCTTACCAACCACAAACGGCTTGCTGTATTAGTATTTAGCTAAAAACCTACCTTGGAAGGAACCTGAAGACACACCTACCTGCAGGGTAATGGCTGAAAAGAACATTGGGTACAGTTTTTAAGTACTGCCGTCGAAAATATTAGAACCTAGATGGAAGATGTTGGCAAGAAGTTTCTGGCAGGAACTTTCTCATTTTAATAATACTTGGGAAAGCCCAAGGAAGTTGATGGGCAGTGGATGTGGGGTGGACAAAAAAAAAGGACTGAGCAATTAAACTGGGGAACCCACCGGAAGTGGATGTAGTAACAGGCCAAGAGCACAGATGGCTTTAAAAGAAAATTAGACCCATTCATGAGGGATCGGTCCATTAATGGCTATTAAGCCATGATATTAAAAGGGCCTGTCAGAAAACCTCTCAGTACTAGCTTGGCCTCATCTGTTCCGCTGAAGGGCAGTTTTTATGTGTTTAAAGGTCTTGGAACGCTCAGGCTGCCAACCCTTTGGATCAAAAACTGCCTGCTTGCTTCCCACCTACTCAACCAGTAAGTACATGCATCCGCTCCATTCTGCTGACACTTGCCTACAGGATTCCAGGCACAAGGCTCTTTCAGCATACATACAGTTTTACAACAGTAATCCACCTAGGTGTGGCCATGTCTATTACTCAAGCTGGGGAGGGCAGAGATATGCCACGGTGATTTCATCTGTCCAAAGTTACACCCAAAGTCAGCCATAAATTTCAAGAGTCCAGACACCAACTTCGCAGGTCTGCCACGCTGAAGCGTTTACCGAGGGACTGTAAACTGGGGTAGGTGTCAGCCTCCCAGTTTACAGCCGAGCAGTCAGCGACTCTGGGACACCTGTTTGCAAGCTAAGCGCCAAGACAAGGGCCAGACAACTGAAAAGGGTTCAAGCCCATAAAAGCAGATACCAAAATATGGCAGTTGTTTATATAGTGCCATAATGCAGATAAAAGGACTAAAATAAAATTCTACATCCAGCTCTGAAAAAACGGAAGCTCGAGGATGACCATGCCACAGTCACCTCACAGTATTTAACATACTTTCCGGAGGTGAACAACCTGAGATCAGTATAAAAGTTCAACCGCTTGTATGCTGGCCTAAAGTAACCTGTGCCCCAACTGTACTTTACACTGTAAGGGACAGAGCAGTTTCACGGACTACGGCCCATGCCATATGTCAGTGTGGCTGGCACATGGTCTTTTAAGGAACTGTGGGGTTCTTTAGAAGTTTGCAGGGTCTTCTCAACACGACATTTGTCTTTTGGTCTTATTTAAGCGTTACCTCATTTATACCCCAACTTTCTCCCCAACAGGGACCCAAAGCAGCTGTTTTAGTCTCCCATTTTATTCTCCCAACAACCCTGTGAGATAGTCTGAGAGTGTGCGACTGGCCCAGGGTCATCCGGCAGGACTGCATGGCAGAGTGGGGATTCGAACCTGGGTCTCTCAGATCCCAGCCCAACACTCTAACCACTGCACCACACTGGTCATTGCTATTCATCTTTTCCTTGCAGCATGCAGCTGCAGGGGTCTGCTGTCTGTATTCTAAATGCACCCCTTCTTTGCACATGGCAGTTATGAGAACCAGTCAACACTCCATATGAACATAAACCCTAAGACAAGTCCCAAATTTTCTCCCAACACACAGTACTTCCTCAGTATAGAAGGTTAGGTAGAGGAAGTTAAAAGTGAAGCCTGAAAACTTCCTGCTGTACTTTTGATGTGTTTTAGAGAGGGGAGAAAGGTAAGGAACAGAGGGATCTTGATCAGTGCAAGGTCACTCCTTCTCCAACAAGACTGCCAGGCAAAAATGTCTCACTGAAAAGGGACAGGTAAGTATCAGAGCTCTGAAATGCAAAGGTGATCTCCCAAAAGCCCAAGCAGTGGTGGAAAGAGAAGCAGGGGGGGGAAAGTGCAGAGCCTATGAGTTTCACGGGGGTGTTTTGTTGTCCTGGCAAACTAACAGGAAGGGGACTTTTATATAGAGACAGGAAAGGGTTGTGACCAATCAGAGCAGAGTAGGGTGGAGCAATGCCTAGAGCCAGGAAAGCTATCACAGATTTTCAAAGGGATGCCGTAGCTGAGTCTCCAGCAAGTACCATCCACAACCATGGAGGAAGCACTCCCAAAAAGCATTCAAACATACTGCAAGAAGCAATGCACCCTGCCGGACCTTGACAGTTTAGAACCGATAGGTTAAAAGCCACATCTTGGAAGTGGCGTCAAAAAAGACAAGCGACCCGTTCAGCTTAGAAAGCACCAAGATGGTGGTGGGCTCACCTCCTTTGGTGGTTTTTAAGCAGAGGCTAGACGGCCATCTGACAGCAATGCTGATTCTGTGAACCTGGGCAGAGCATGAGAGGGAGGGCAGGAAGGGCTGCATTAGTGCTTAGTTCTCGTGGCCCCTTCTTACATGCCCAGGATAAGGCCGATCGCCGCTTTGGGGTCAGGAAGCAGTTTTCCCCAGGCCAGTTTGGCCAGGGATCCTGACGCTGTTTTGCCATCTTCTGGGCATGCAGTAAGGGTCACTGAGTGTGTGCTGGGGAGGTAACTGCGAATGTCCGGCATTGTGCAGGGGGTTGGACTAGATAACCCCAGAGGTCCCTTCCAACCCTATGATTCTATACTAAGGCATCACCGCTAGCTGTTCTCCATTGACTGGGATAAAGAGTGCTTTGAATACTCAAAAACAGCGCTGAAAACGAAGCAGTAAGCACAGCACCAGATTTCTGCAATCCTAATCCTATTATATTGCTTACTGGATGCGGGATTCCACAGCCTTCCACTGCACGTTCCACCTTGAGTCTCACGGAGAAAGGCGAACTGTAAATAAATATCGCCTGGATAGATCAGTTACAGGCCATTTTGTGGGCTGCTTCGGCAGGAATCACCAAGCGCACTGCAGCTTCTCGTGTCTAGCTAGAGTGGCACTTTATTTATATATTTAAAATATTTCTACGCCCATTTTTCTCCTGAGTATCTCAGGACCTAGGGGTACTCTGTTTTTCTTCCCAACGGAGATTCAGAGGCACTTAACAACATTGTTCTCTGGTCTTCCATTTTACCCTCACAACAACAACAACCCTGTGAGGGAGGTTAGGCTGAGAGAGTGTGGGTGGCCCGAGCTCACCCAGCAAGATTCCATGGTAAAGTGGGGATTCGCGCTGTAGTGGCCAAAGTGTTTAGGACTAGGATCTGGGAGGTCCGAGTTCAGGTTCTCACTCTGCCATCAGACAGGACAGGATGGGGGAGGGGAGAAGAACTGGATCTGGGCTCAATTGTCCATCAGATGAATGGAACTTTCCTGCCTCCAAGAAATGCTGCTCATGGGGGATAGAGGACCTAGAGGAATGACATAAGAGAGGCATGCAGTAGGAAACTGGTGGAAATTGCCAACTTAGTCTGTTTCCAACCCCGTGTACACCACCCTATGCCCTGCGGAGGAAGGGCAAACTAAGAATCTACTTGGATAGATGCAGGAAAAACACTTCAGGCATATGGCCCTTGCCATATGTCAGTGTGGCTGGCACACTGTCTTTTAAGGAAATACCCCCTGAGTAGTGGTTCCTCTGCAATGCTAGGAACCTGCCTGAAAGATGGATGCAAAGCAGGCAGCCTGCCAACCATACTGCTAAAGAAGTGAAACTGGTAACAGATTTAGGAGGCACACCAGAGAGAGAGAAAGAGACAGAGAACATATTCAAATTTAACCAGTTTCAGCAGTTCAAGGGAGGACCATTCCTTTCTTTATCACTACAGATGCTCCAAAACGCAACACAACTTCCCCAATGAGTATTTACGCTCCCAGCCACCGAAGTCAACGCATAAGTACGCTCAACAACAGACGGGACTGCCACCAGTTTCAAAGCGGATACTTTTCTAACCCTGGGTCAAACACCTCCCCTCCCCCAGACACACACACACACATGCGCTCTCGCACAAACGAAAACCACAGAGAGGAATTTACTCGAAGTTCTCTGATTTGTAGGGAGAGCTCCCTTCCAAGGCGTCTCCCAATGGCAGCTCAAGCATTTGGCACATCACGCTTCTTAACTCCAGGAACTGCAGTTCCCAGCAATGCTGTCATAAGCTCACCATGCTGGGGAGGGCAGGAGGGGGCACAAGCAGCAAATGGCTTCTTGTTACCACATCAAGCCAACTCCAGAGGATAAACAGAAGAGAGCTCTAGTGAGGAGAGCAGGGCAGACCCAAGCCGAAATCCATTCCCATGGCCCCCCCTCGTCTTGCAAGGGAGCTTTGACTCTGGAAAGCTCAGACCCTGGAAATCTAGTTGGTCTTTAACGCACTACTGGACCCCCGTCTTGCTCTTCTCCCACAGACCAACACAGCAACCCACCTGAAACTATCTTCATGCCTCCCCCTACGCACACACTCTCTGCTTCTTCTCAAAACCCTGCCATTCAAAAAGAGGATTCTCTGATGGTACACCACTGCGATTCCAGCTGCACAATTCCCCACCTTTCCAAATCCGGAGCAACCCGCACGTGCATGCAAGTTCACGCCAGTTTGCTCCAGATTCCGATTCCATTAAGAGCCATTTCCGATTCCCCACCCCCAAATTGCATCACTACATTCCCCCCCTTCTCCGCTGCACGTTTGTACTCCAGTAGGCCCGGGTGTACAAGAGGCAACAGCAGGCCTGTTATTTCGGGCTTCCCCTTCCACCCAGTGCCCGGACAAGGAGAGTATGCGTTTTACACAGAGGGAGAGCCAAATCCACTTCCCTCCTTCCTCCCTCCACAAGACTCCGGCCCAAATGGGTCAACGCCATTTGCTTCTCCTTTCTCATAACGGCTCTCCAGAACCTGGAAAACTTAAGACTTAAATTGGCTGCCCTTAAAGAAACCAAAAAACATGGGGACAGAAACAATTCCTTCCTCTTATTCTTACACCCCAGCCACTTTTACGATCCGATCCTGGACGTGTTTACTTGGAGGTAAGCCCCAATGACCGAGACAGCTCTCCCTCTCGAGGTGTAAACAGGACCGTAGCCTTAATCCGAAGCAAACTGTTCCGATTTCAAGGCAACTCACTCCCAAATCAGAGCTGCAATCCCAGGAGCTGCTTACTTGGCAAGTAAGAGGCGCACAATGGGGGCTTACTCCCGAGTAAACTGCTGCAACCACGTTTGCACCCGGATCTGAAAAGTTCCCTTCGCCGTGCTTGTGCCTCGACGATTCCACACTGGAATCGCCTCGCCTCGCTTGTAAAAACAGAGAGTTTGGAACGGATCAGAGTTTAAAGACTTCGGCGGTGGAAAATTCCCATTCGAGGCATAAAACACCTATTAAATTTACCCCGCGAGCAGTTCTAAGGGAATTCCCGGGTCTAGACAAGGTGAAAGAGACCCCGCACACCCGCGCCCACCCCTTGAATTGCATTCTGCAAAAAGGAAGCAGCAGGAACCAAGAGTTTTCCAGTTCTTTGATTTACCCCCACCCCAGGCTTTACGTGCAAAAACCAACGCAATGCAATACATGTTTTTTTGACTGTGAAAAGTGCTTGAAGAGTATCAAGTCTGGGGCACATGCAGAGAGCAAATTAAAGCAAAAGCAGCCAACGTTGTTCCGTCCCAATCTGTCTTCCGCTCTCTTAGCACGGCGAGATGTTCATTTTGGAAAACCCGGGGGGGGGGAGATTTGGGGGAGGGGGCGTCTCCTAATTCCCCCCCCCCCGCGCTCTTACCTTGTTTCAAAGCAAACCGCTTTTCCCCCCATCGCTGCTCGTGCCGCTTGGAACAGTTAATCCTTTTTTAGTCTTTCTTTTTTCCCGTGCATGAAAGATCAGCCAAGTGCATAGGAAAGGGAGGTTGCAAAATGTTAAAAAGCAAAGAGAAAGCGAACCAAATATAGATTATTTTGGAGAGAAAAAACACACACACACATCAATATCCCTTGGATCCGTTCCGGAGGGACGAGAGGACGCCTCTTAATCTTCCTCCTCTCCCATCCGCCTGGGGCGTGTTTGTAAATCCAAAAGCGGGGCTTGCTTGGGGGGCCCGGAAATCTCGCCTGGGTCGCCTCTTTCCCCCCCCTTAAGATGTCTGTCCTTAGCGGCGGCGGCAGCAACTCCCGAGCCAGCTTCTGCTGCGCCGCCCCTCTTTGCAGCTTTTGCAAAGCCCCAAGTTTGAGCTCCTCATTCTCCGGCTTACGCTTTGCTGCTGCTCAGATCCGGAGGCGGGGGGACGGCAGGCGAGATTGATCGCAGCCCTCCCCGCAAGCCTCCCAGCAGCCGCCAGGCTCACACCAAACAAACAGCGCAGCTTTGGCTTGCAACAGTCTCGCCTCCCCCCCCCCCCCAACCAGGCTGCTCTCTTAAAGGGACCGGCGCCACTTCAAAAAGCGCCCGCTTGGGTGTTGCGTGGTCCACAACAGACCTTTCTTTCGAGCTCAGAAATCCATGCAGATTTCATCTTTTCCTCATTGCCGCAATTTTCGAAAGCAATCGGGTGCCTCGAGAGAGGGCTCGGAACGCAGGGGGGGTGCAGTTTTCCCGGGCTCTTCCAAGCAAATGGGAGCGGGGCTGCGCAGTGTTTTAGGCTGGTTTTAGGCAATCGTCCCAGGCGGATTCTGGGAAATGGTCAGCAAAGGGTTATACGCAGGGCTTTTTTTCTTGGAAAAGAGGTGGTGGGTTGCCAGCACAGGGGGCAACTCTTGGCGGAATGTGGTGCCCCTGGTACCACATGTGCGCGTGCAAAGTGCGTGCATGCTCCCAGGTCCAATGATGTCACTTGGGGTCAGCTAGAACAAGGGGGGAGTTTTTAAAAGTTTAAATCACCCTTGGTGAAAATGGTCTAATGGCTGGTGGCCCCGCTCCCTGATCTCCAGACAGAGGGGAGTTTAGATTGCCCTCCACACCCAGAGGGCAATCTAAACTCCCGGCTGTCTGGAGATCAGGGGGCGGGGCCACCAGCCATGTGTCCATTTTCAAGAGGTTCCGGAACACCGTTCCACCGCATTCCATCTGAAAAAAAGCCCTGGTTATACAGAAATTAAAGTACATCAGAGCAATCATCAAAAGGCAAAGGCTTCTTTGAACAAGAAAGGTTTAGGTCTCCAATTATTTATTTATTTATTGTCTCTCTTTCTCACCCAGATCCAAGGTGGATTATACAGTGCACCTGAAATATGATATAATCAACAGCTACGATATTCGTGGAGCAAAGTACAATAATGAACTTTCCGCATGTCTTTGGAGAAATTATTCCCAACCCGTTAAACCAGGGAGAAGGCCCTCCCTTTGTATCCCCCATTAACCTCAGCTGTGGGGGAAGGGCACCACCACTAATTCCTGCTAGCTTATTTATTTCTATTTACTTCATCTATACCTCATTCATCGCCCCAAGGGGGACACAAAGTGGCTTACATCGCTCTCCTCTCCACCATTTTATCCTCACAACAACCCTGTGAAGTCGGTTAGACTGAGAGTGTGTGATTGGCCCAAGGTCCCCCAGCGAGCTCCCATGGCAGAGTGGGGATTCGAACCTGGGTCTTCCAGATTCCCCGCCTTGACGCTGATGTTAGTCAAAGGGTTTGGCTCCCAGTTAGTAAGTCTTTAAGATGTCAGCGCTCTTTAACAATTAGTTACAGGTTAATTGGAGGTAAAAGTCAGCCACATGAAAACTGGTGTGGCTTACAGGTGACATCCTAAGCAGTTAGTCCAGTCTCAGTCCATTGAAAGCAATGACTGGAATAATTCTGCTTAGAATTTCACTGTTCATGTCAGAGGCTATCCTAAAGAATGAGGAATAAAGGGATTGTTTCTGAGCATGCGCCAAGAGCTTTTTCTCCATAGTCATGCCACTGAATAACCACAACTAGACTCTAAGATTAGGAAGAAGAGTTTCTTGGCCAGCGTTCAAATTTAGAGAAACAGACTCAAAATTAATTAACCAGCATTTGTTACCCCATCAAGCATCTTGTCCTGTACTTCCCAGTAAATGGTGGATCTCACCCACCCCTACGCTACCCACCACCACCATTAGAGCTGTATGTTTAATGTGACATCATACAAACTGGCTTTAATATGTAAACATTGCCACGTTTGGAATTTCTTGGCATGAATTACATTTTTGATTTCTCTGCACCGAAAATAGACAGCTATCATTATGAGGAATGCTTCCATCACTACCCAAAGAGGACTGGCTCTGGAGGCACCACCGGAGTGGCCACCGCACAGCATTCTCATTCCCCAAACCAATTTCTTTTGTGGGGGAAGACTCAACAAGGCTTGCATCTTAAGGAGGGAGGCATGCAAAGAGATTCTTCAGTGCACCAGTGCAAACATCAGCTTAGCTACAGTAGTCTAGAAGAGTTAGCCATGTTAGTCTGTAGTAGCAAAATAGTAAAGAGTCCAGTAGCACCTTTAAGACTAACCAACTTTATAGTAGAGTAAGCTTTTGAGAGCCACAGCTGTCTTCGTCAGATGCCATATATCTGACGAAGAGAGCTGCGGCTCTCAAAAACTTATGCTACAATAAAATTGACTGTGGCTCTCGAAAGCTTATGCTACAATAAAGTTGGTTAGTCTTAAAGGTGCTAATGGACTCTTTACTATTTAGCTACAGCAGTGAGTTTCACCCAGGTAACCCTTAACCATTTGCCAAGATATTGGGGCATGTCTATCACATGAACCCAGGTATTGCAGACTCATCGGAGGCGTGCTGAGTGAGCACCGATATCATAAGCCAGAAAAGGACCAGGGAGACCCAGCATCAGATACCCACTCTGCAACACTGAGTGACCCTGGGCTAGTTACTTTCTCAGCCCAAACCATCTCAAAGGCTGGCTGTAAGGGGAAAAAATGGAAGCGAACCATGTACACCACCCTGAACATTGTGGAAGAAGGGTAAGATAAATGCACAGTAGACAGCTAGCACGTTTGTTCATGTGGCACCCTAGGCAAGCTTTTTGCACATCGGCTTTGCCCCGTGTGAACCGTGACCTAGATTATAACCCACCAGCGGCTGCACATTGCAAGAGAAGAGAGAGAGAGTGGTGGGCAGGCTGTCTTTGAGGGAATTATACTGGACATATCAAATTCCCCTGCGGCTGCAGAAATCTATGCCAGGCTATACATTTCTGGCCGGCACATTCGGCTCCCAACGTTGCTGACTCATGGCTTTCTCCACGTTTTGAGCCCAATTCATATAACGGCATATTGTGCTGAGTGTTTATTGTGTTTGCTTTCACCACACTCAGGGCGAGCTGAAAGGGAGATACTTTTGGGAGGGTGGAAACGGCAGCAGCAAAATGCACACATGCTTTTCAGTTATTGGAGGGCTGCATCATAATGAGGTCTAAATTTGTGGACGGTGCTGGACCAGAAGCCTTGCCCTCCGTTTCGGTGGACTTTGCCCTCAGAGGTGTTATCAACTTAGTCAAAACTGATTGGCTACATATATTGTGACAATGTGATCCCTGACTGGCTGGGATCACTCAAGGAAGAAAAAAGCCGGGTAAAAAGAGGGCATAAAAGCAGAACCAGAGAGGAGAACCAATGGATGCAAAGAGCCGTGATAGAAGGGGTGTGTGTGTGTGTTATGTGCCGTCAAGTCATCTCCAACCTATGGCGACTCTATGAAAGAAAGACCTCCAAAACGTTCTAACAGACCTACTCAGATCCTGCGCACTGGAGGACGTGGCTTCTTTTATTGAGTCAAGCCATCTCATTTTAGGTCTTCTTCTTTTCCTGCTGCCTTCCACTTTCCCTAGCATTGACTTTTCCAGAGAATCTTGTCTTCTCATAATGTGGCTAAAGTACAATAGTCTCAGTCTTGTCATTTTAACTTGTAAGGAGAATTCAGGCTTGATTTGATCTAGTACCCACTTATTTGTCTTTTTTTCTGTCCATGGTATCCACAAAACTCTCCTCCAGCACCACATTTCAAATGAATAAATTTTCTTCCTGTCAGCTTTCTTCACTGTCCAGCTTTCACATCCATACATGGCAATGGGGAATAC
The DNA here is from genome assembly GCF_028583425.1 of Eublepharis macularius. Lineage (NCBI taxonomy): Eukaryota > Metazoa > Chordata > Lepidosauria > Squamata > Eublepharidae > Eublepharis > Eublepharis macularius. The sequence goes on along the minus strand of NC_072802.1, from coordinate 67,799,453 downwards.
CATAGTTTCGATTATCTTGATCTTGGTTCCCAGAGAGACATCTTTATCTTTAATCAAAAAGAGTCCAGTAGCACCTTTAAGACTAACCAATTTTATTGTAGCATAAGCTTATTGTAGCATAAGCTACAAAAATTGGTTAGTCTTAAAGGTGCTACTGGACTCTTTTTGATTTTGCTACTACAGACTAACACGGCTAACTCCTCTGGATCTTTATCTTTAAGGATCTTATCTGGCTCCCTCACAGCTGCTCTTCCAAGTCTCAATCTTCTTCTGATTTCTTCACTGCAGTCTCCCTGTTGGTTGATGATTGAGCCAAGGAACAGAAAATCTTGAACAACTTCAATTTCCTCATTGTCAGCTTTAAAGTTGTGTAATTCCTCGGTAGTCATTACTTTTGTCTTCTTGATGTTCAGTTGTAATCCTGCTTTGGTGCTTTCTCCTTTAACCTTCATCAGTAGTCGTTTCAAGTCTTCACTATTTTCTGCTAGTAATGTGGTGTCATCTACATATCTCAAATTGTTCCTCCCACCAGTTTTCACTCCACCTTCTTCTAGATCTAATCCAGGTTTCTAGGAAAAGGTTATGGAGACATGTTGTGCCCCCCCCCCAATCCCTCCAAATAAAACACGTGAGCATTCAACATAGCCCTGTCCCTTGCAACTTCACCATAGATAAGCAATCCTCAATTTTTTTTAACCTGCAGGCACTTTGGGCTTCTCACATGGGCTGGTGGGCAGAAACACAAAATGGCCACCACAGGAGTTGAAGCCAACCACAAAATGTCAAGGATTAAGATTATGCATTACTCTGACAATAGCTCACCAACATTTCAGGCAGAAGTTCTGTTTAATATGGGTGGAGAAAAGAACTCTCTTTCTTTAGTTCGGCCCCCCCTGCTCCCCACGCACACACACACAGGAAGCCTAAGGGCAGGGGAGAAGAGGGATAATATTAAAAAGCACAGACTGGATAAAGGGGAATGAAAGAGAATCAAACCAACACTGTAGTGGCAGCTGCCACTGAAACAACTCCCCCCCCCCCCAAAAGCTGTACAGCCAATCAGCAGCCTTCCTGGGCAAGAGCCCCACCTGGCCACGTCCATTTTCTAAAAACACTTGGCAGGCACCGGGAAAGGGGACAGCGGGTACCACGGTGCCCATAAGGCAACCCGCTGGGGAGCTGCACGGTAGGTAAATGCTATGCAACTATTGTGGCTACTAGCTGTTAATAGGTGTGTATTATTATGAAGCAGTCTCCGCCAACGGCCACCCTTACATCTTGTGGACAGAATTCAGCTCATTTATTATATGCTTTCTGAATGAATACTTCCTTCTGTGTGTTTTTATGTACCAACCATCCATTTCAGTGGGGGACGTGCTTTTTAGTACAACAAGGAAGGGAGATAATTTTTGCTTCTTCTCACAGTGTCCGTAAGTTTGCCGTGCCCTGCCCTCCACCAAGTTTCAGACATCTTGCCTGCTCTGAACCTATTGCTATCATTCAACACAGCTTGTAGAGCAGAACAGCAAAATTACATAAAACCAAATGCACTCGGCATCTCCCAAGCCCCGAGTTTCCTTGCCACACCTGGTTTACAGCTGTCCTTCCCCGTGGAGCAGAAACTGTGGTGGGTCAGAGGGCGATGGCATATTTCTCTAGACCCTTGTCAGCCTGCTGGGATGGGAGAGCAAGAGAGCAGGCACGGTATACATTCCTGGGATGTTTGCCCCCTTTCCTCCCACATCTGCAGGAAGGCCTGCCGGGGTTTCTTTGTCTCCCGCCGCACTTGCATGCCGATGCCTCTCAGCCGGTTGGCACAGCTCAAGGTTACCCTCGCTGGCATTTGTCTGTGCTGAGTTTGCATTCTCATGCTGAGCTTGCATTAGACATGCTTTGCCTTTTGGAAGGCTGCCCTCGTGCCTCCAGCTACGGCAGGGATTCAGCGCTGAGGGCCAATTCACACATTATCAAATTGCCCACGAGGTACCCTGTGAAATGCATCCAGAAAACTTGCCCTTTCCCTTCCTCCCTTTATGCACGTTGCCTCTACCCATTAGGAGGAACCAAGGCCAACTGCAAGCTGTGTGTTATCTACATAACAGCCAACAAAGAGAAGATTTCTCTTAGGGCTTAAATTGATGAGACAAAGATCATGTCCTTGTGTCTATCCATATAATGCAAACTTCAGGCCCCTGCAGGACAAGGCAGGGAGAGATGGGGGGGGGCGGGGTTCCAGGCTCCAGTCCTTGTTACAGCATTAAAAGCAGCTTAGTTTAAAAGGGCATATTTTCTCCTCTTAAAATGCTGCTAGCAGAACAGGGACGCTGTTTTTTCATAAGGAAATCCAGTGGGGGTTGAAGGGCGAGACACCCTCTCTCTTCCCGATACACGCCCAAGGCTGCTGTGAGCCTCACACACATGTTCCAGGGAACACATCCTCGTTACATAATATCAAATGCTGCCCTGCATGTTTCCTCTTTTAGCATGAGAATTTCAACATGGGAATGATCGCCATCATGGTGACAGGAAACCAATGCAGACTACAGCATCAGTGCAGGCAGACCATATGATAGATAGTATAGCAGCAAACACAGTCCTTCAGCGGAACAGGCTTCCTCAAGAGACGGCGGGCTCTCCTTCTTGGGAAGCTTTTAAGCAGAGGCTAGATGGCCATCTGACAGCAATGTTGATTCTGTGAACATAGGCAGATCATGAGAGGCAGGGCAGGAAGGGTTACATCATTGCTTAGTTCTCATGACCCCTTTTTACACGCCCTGGGTAATGCCGATTGCCACTTTGGGGTCAGGAAGCAATTTTCCCTAGGTCAGTTTGGCTGGGGAGCCTGATCGCATGTTGCCATCTTCTGGGCATGGAGCAGGAGTCACTGGGGGTGGGGGTGGGGGTAGTTGTGAATTTCCTGCATTGTGCAGGGGGTTGGAATAGATGACCCTGGCGGTCCCTTCCCGCCCTTTGATTCTATGATTCTAATGTAACAGTGGGAATTCCACTGACATCATCAGGACTGTCGCGGTCATTGAGGCAGGGCCGGCCCCCACCTCGAGCGCTGAGGCATCAAAGGGGGCGCTGGAGGGGGCGCCAGGGGCACGCGCCACGGAGCTGGCGGCGGCAGCACTGGTGGCTGAGCAGGAAGTATGGGAAGCCGCTCGCGCACAGCCCCAGCCACCTGTCGTCGCATGACGTCACACAAAATTCGCGCGAGGAAACGCGATATTTCGCATTTTCCCCGCAACGAGGCGCGACGTCCCGCATGAAGGTAAGCAATCGGGAAACGGCCCATGAGAACCGGGCCGTTTGCAGACAGCTTACCTGCCCCCAGAATGTCGCGCCATGTTGCAGGGAAAACGCGAAATATCATATTTTCTCGCACGAGTTTTGCAAACTCGCGCGAGAAAACACGATATTTCGCGTTTTCCCCGCAACATGGCGCGACGTTCCAGGGGCAGGTAAGCCGTCTGGAAACAGCCCTAGAATCTTTGCCCCCCAAAGGAGAGCGATCTCAAGTATTTGGCCAACATAGCCATATGCAACGCTTCTTGGCAATTTGCTGTTATTTGTACTGTGCCGTCTTCTCCTCTTTAGTTCCAAAAGAAGTATCTGCTTTACAGGGTGAGAAAATGGATGCCAGCTAATTATAAAAATGAGCAGAAGACCAAATGTGCACTGAAGTATTAATGGCTAATTTTATACTGTCAAATGTGTTTTGCTGCAACCAAGTATTTTGAGAGGTGTGGGTAAACTCTAAGCTGCTCCCTCAACATTTCATGTCCAAACAGTCACCTAATAATTATCACTAAAATGTAAATCGCAACTCTTTCCTGCTCCGAAGAGAACAGCTCAGACCGGTGTTGTCACATCAAAATCTGAAAAATTAAGGGACACGTCAAAATTTCAGTGCCCGGAAAAAGGACATCCATTAGCTTCCACCAGGGCTGCATAGAGAGGGAACAATTCTTTTAATTACACCTATCAATCAATTAGGTTAGGCCAGTAGTTTTCAAGCTTTCTGCCTCAGAGGAATGCTTGCTACAACCATTTGTTTGCCAAGAATCCCTGTTTTGTCTGCCTTGAATCTCTGGAAGTGTTGAAAGGGACAGCCACAGAGTTAACGTGATGTACAGGTGTGTCTCCATACATTCCGCTTGTGGGAAGAGCGGGTTATAAATTTAATAAAATAAATAAATTCCAACTGTCCCTCTTTACAGTCCACATTCTTGGCAATTCACTGATCCAATTTTTACCAGGGGATGGGAAATTTGAGGCATACCTTTAAAAATATCTTGGGCACGCTATTTTCCCTTCCATTCCCTCCCCCAATAAATCTACAGTAAATATGGTCCAATCTGAGCAAAACTGCTGCTATCCTAGCAGTACAACCGGATCTCTTGCAAATATAAATATTCTACTCAGCACTTTTTAATTATTTAAAAAATTAAACCCCTACAAGCAGGATATACATTTAAAAATAAATCTGCAGCTAATGCATTCGGTTGAATCGCACTTCAGCTCCAGAAGCGGAAGGTTATAGTGGAGGAAAACAGCAGAAAGCTTTCAGAAATACAGTTTGCAAAAGGGGGAAAGGGCACACACGATAATATACGAGGTATGAGCAGGGCTTTTTTTCAGCAGGAACGCGGTGGAACGGAGTTCTGGAACCTCTTGAAAATGGTCACATGGCTGGTGGCCCCGCCCCCTGATCTCCAGACAGAGGGGAGTTGAGATTGCCCTCCGCACCATTGACACGGAAGGCAAGCTAAACTCCCCTCTGTCTGGAGATCAGGGGGCGGGCCACTGGCCATGTGACCATTTTCACTGAGGGCGATTTAAGCTTTGAAACCCCCCCCCTTGTTCCAGCTGACCCAAAGTGATGTCATTGTGCAGTCCTGAGTTCCACCACTGAGTTCCCCCACCTCTTTTCCCAGAAAAAAAGCCCTGGGTATGAGGATGTGGGGAGCAGAGGGTCCCCCTGTGTGGAATGTTGGAGGCCTTGCATTTCATCATTTACATTCCACTATAACAATAAATTATAATTAACTAAAACTAAAATTAAATCACGGTTTGTGTTGCGGTAAGTCTACCAGGCATAAATCCCATTATTTGTGTGAACAGGTTTTGTCAATCTCTTGTATGTTCTCTTCCCCCTTAGAGAGAACATTCACTTATACTGTTGTTTCTATAGCCAGTTCCATACAAGGGGGTGGTGCTACTCAACAAACTGAAGCTTGTGAATTCAGACATCACAACAAAGCTCAGTTAGTCCAACTGGGGGTTAATACGCCAGCTACAAGCTCGAGTTTGAAATTCTAGTTGATTGGTTGGACTGTCTGCATTCAGACCTCACAGCTAACTGGAGGTGTTCAAACCATGGTTTGTCATGGGGTCTGAATAAAATCTGAGTGTTTATTGTGGAAAACACCAGGGTAGCCGCAACCATATACTTTCACACATTACACAAGAGGCATACCAGGGTCAGAACTCATAGCTGCATCCAACCATATTTTCTTCACAAGGGTACCATGTTTGTGACATGTACATGTTTCAGTATACACTTAAATAATTTTCGGTGTTCCCACATAATTTTTTGTGACTCAAAGCATTAAGTGGTTCTTCAAGTTAGTTCATAGAACCTGCAACACCTGAATTACTGGCAAAAAAGTGGTATTTTTTTCCTGCAGGATAAGCCACCCCTGAAAATAAATAACTGTCTCCTGCCACAGAAATAAATCGCTGCAGCTTTATTAAATCAATATTAATTCATAATCTTTAACGCACAATTACAGTTCTATCTCACATACAAAACTACCCTCTCTTCAAAACCTCCCATCTGTCAGATTTATAATTAGCTTATTACTGCCCATATATCTCCTAATAACTTTTCCTTCAGCCCCTGTGAGGTGAATTAAGGAGAGCTAATAAAGCATGGCTGGTAATCCATTTACACGTCTGTCTTACACTTTTGTCCAGGATTCAAATTAAAAGATACCTTTCTGGAGAAGAAGGGGGGAGAGAAAGTATATTTCTTTTCAGGTCCTTCAACTTCCTTCATGCTTAGTCCTATGTCCGAGTTCCTGTTTGCTACTCCAATAGGCCAAGGGGTGTGAGATACGTAGAGGTGGACACGGACCAGGAAAAAACCACGGGCTGTCAGGCCGTAGTCTGTCACATTTCACAGATCACGAACTTTTAATGGACCTGCTTTGATTCGCGAACCAGTTTGTCGGTCTGTGGTCCGTCACATTTGGGGGCCTGTCAGCTGAAGCCAGCCCCGCAGGGGAGCACTCGTTTCCGTACCACTTGCAAGTGAGGGGCATGGAAATGGGCACTTTAAACGCCGTTCCTTGCTTCAGCTGGCAGGTGGGGAAGTTCCCGCCAGCCAGCTGGAGCAAGCCAAGGGGGTTTAAAAGTTAAAGCACCCCTTTCCTTGTGGCTTGCATGCTGCAGGGAAAGAGGCACTCTGCAACCCCCTCGGCTTGCTCTAGCTGATCTGTAGGGGAGGAAGCTCCCCCACCCAACATCTGAAGCCAGTCCCACAGAGGAGTGCCCATTTCCGTGTCGCTTACAAGCGAGGGGCAGGAAAATGGGCGCTTTAAACCCCATGCCTTGCTTCACCTGGCAGGTAGGGAAGTCCTCGCCTGTCAGCTGAAACCAGCCCCACTGGAAGCACCTGGTTCCGTGCTGCTTGCAAGCGAGGGGCACGGAAATGGGTGCTTTAAACCTCACACCTTGCTTCAGCCGGAAGGCGGGGAAGTCCCGGGGAAGGCATAGACTGACGGACCAGCCCAAAAGTCATTGGGTCCATTAAAAACACATGTCCCACAACCCTCCGGCTCGCAAACGCCAAACTGGGCTGTTCTGTGTCAAATTTTGGTCCGTGCCCATGTCTGGTTGCAGCCATTTTGTAGGCTGTCAAATGCAAGTCTTTTCTCACCAGTTTGTTTATAGCCCAGCATTTTGCAATAGTGAATGTCTTCTCTGATCAAGTAAAATAATTTCTGAATTCCCTGAATATAATATGAAAAAAGGAGGGAACTGTAGCAGGTTGTACACACATTGATTCTAGGCCCAGCACATACAGATGGATGGGACAAGAATAAGACAAGACGACACAGTGCCACGAGGGCGGGAGCCACTGGGACACACTTCTCCCTACTCTTGCCTTTTTCCATCAATCAGTCAAGTGAGATCAGCTTGCTAGTTATAGCCTGATGGTTTTTGGAGTCATGATGAGAGAAGAAATAGAATTCCCAGTGTGTGTGTGTGTTATCCAATATGGTATAATTAATGAAATGTCAGACTAGAACCAGTGAGAATACGGTTCAAATCTCTGCTCAGCCATGAATCTCCTCAGGCAACTATGGATCAGTCACTTTCAAACTATTCTGCCCCACAAGGATTGTGAGGATAAAATAAGAGAGAAGTTCCTAGAAGGAAGGGTGAGATTCAACACATGTGATAAGATGTTTACAGTAAGACCCCGGTGAGAAATGACAGAAGAAGAAATAAGCACTGCCCAACCTACACTGTAACAACAACATACATGTGGACATACGAAGATACTGTTTTAAATAACAACAACATTCGATTTATATACCGCCCTTCAGGACAACTTAACACCCACTCAGAGCGGTTTACAAAGTATATTATTATCCCCACAGCAATCACCCTGTGAGGTGGGTAGGGTTGAGAGAGCTTCGAGAAGCTGTGACTGACCCAAGGTCACCAAGTGGAGGAGTGAGGAATCAAACCCGGTTCTGCACATTAGAGTCCCGCCGCTCTTAACCACTCCACCAAATCAGAAGTATCTTCCAAGGTGTGGATATTCATCTGGGAATCAGGGCTGACAATGTTTCCACCAGTCTCTGCATGTTAATGCATGTTTCGTTTATCTCTCTTCCTTCCAGGAAGACAGTTATTTATAAAACCTCTGCAGGAGATCAGAACATTTTGTCTACAGAGCAAGATCCAGATCCAACAGCGCCTTAAAGACCAACTAGATTTCCAGGTTATGAACTTTCAAGAGTCAAAGCTGTAAGGCCCCAATCCTGACTCTTCACAGCATTTTTAAATCGTTTTAAAATGGTGGCAGCATCCACAGGTCAGACCCACGGATGCCATCACGTCTAGTATGGTTCTTAAGGTTGTATCCTATGACTCTGTGGGAAGAGACTTGCCCTGGAGGAAAGACCCCTCCTGCCAAAGCGGTAATCCTTGGATTAAATCCAAATGTCTAGTTTGGTTAGCCCTAACTGGCTTGTGGTACAAGTGACGTGGCAGCCAGGAAAGTGGGTCTTTTCCACACTTCTGAAACATTCTGCAGAGGTTTGTTTCCCTAGTGCTAACATTATTTTGTTTTCTTAGCCCTTGGCGTAACCTCACCTTGATTATTCTTTCCCACCTACGGATTTTTTTTTTTGTAGGCTTGATTGCCGTTGCAGTTTTTAAAGCTTTACCACGTCTGTCATTTTTGTTTGTTTCTCGTTGATTTTTACAATTAAACTTGGACGCTCCTGTTAGTAAGGCAGAACAGAAGTGCTTTGAGTAAGAAACAAAAGGGCCCCGTTGCCTGCAGTGTGAAGAATCTGACAAATCCGTCCTTTGCAGCCTTACTCCAGTCTAAGCCTTTTGACTTCAAGGTTCTGAAAATGGAGTAACTCTACAGAGGATTGGAGGGTAAGTTAAGGAGTTAAAGGGAATGGAGCATCCCTTGAAACTATGTTTCAAGGCACAAACAAACAACACAAAGTACACTTGGGAGGGCAGGCTGATAAACATTTTTCGTGGCCTAATAACTTCTTGACTCTGTTTGCAAGACCACAGGCCTCCACCACCCACCCACCCCTAAAAATGCAAGGCACGTTAATTTCTTAATATCTGCAAACAAGAAATACGGTCTTGTCTCAGTAGTCAATAGTTTATTACGCTTGTAAACTGCAAGAAGGAAAAACACAACCCCGAGCCTCTAAGGCACATTATCATGTTATGTTATCGGATGTGCTCACTGGCAAGACTTAGGAAAGCAGAGGGCCAAAGGGGCCCCTGGCGCAAAGACTCACATTCTGTGATGCAACCACTAACCATTAACCCGCCACTTCAGCTCCTGTTTGCAGCGTGCCCGGACTGGAGATTTCTTTGCTGTGCTGTGCTTATCCCTTAATACCCCCCTTCTGGACTTGGAACGAAGAAGAATCTTTGCCGTAAAGATCTGCATATTGTACAGAAGGCACTGTCCCAAGGCACCCAGACTGCTAGGAACTGGAGAAATCAACAAACTCTCCTATCTTGAGAAGTCTATCAATGCCCTTGGAACAGGGTCAAATCCGGCGAGTGGAAGTCAGGTATTTGCTGCTCCTCCACCCCACCGCACCCCTTCAAGGAGCAAAGAGCCCTCTATTCCAACAGCCTGGCGTTATGTTTGAAAGGAGTATGAGAAAATGGCCCACCCTGCGACTCCTCCTTGGAGTGCACCTGGACAACACTGAATGCGTGTCATGTCATCTATCTAGTTGGGCTCTGCCACACCCACAAACCTCCAGGGGCTTTTGCGTTGACTCAGAGTTCAAGGACTTCATGGAGCCACCAGAGAAAACACCAAGCTGGCCGAACTAGCCTGCCAGGTTAGCCGCCTACAAAGGCTTCTTTTAGGTCCAAACTCGATGAGAAGTTTTGGCATGAGTTCCTCTAATCCGATTTTGATTATCTCACCGTCAGATGTGGCCTGCAGGAAACAAAATTCCCAAGCATGATAAGTTTCAGCCTCCTGATAGTGTTTTCCTGGCTTGAAATAGTCCTGGGGGCCTTTGGACCTTACAGCATTGACCCAGTTGGACGCTTTGACTCTCAGTCCAATCTTTAGCTTGAAGGAAGTGGTTGTTGTGCCCCAATTATTTACCAGGGATAGTCCCGGTTTCCTGGTTGCTGTCATTTATACATCTCTGTCCCCGATTTGTCCTTATTTTTGGCTTTACCAATGTATTGTTAACATTTTTGTTAATGTGAGTTGCTGTCATTGTTGTGGTTTGGTGCTTAGCTTTCTCTGCAGGTCTCTAGAAGTGTCTAAACAGATGGATGGATGAATAAATTCTCTCCTGTACGCGCATTTTAATGCATGCACATGAGAAATAAGGCACCATGCAGGGGACCAGCTGGCCATTCCACGTGCTAGAGGAGCGTTATTCTTCTCTCTTCAACCCCAATAGACATCGCCCTCTTGGTTTTTAAAGCAATGGAAGGTAACGCAACTGCAAAACGAACTAATAGCGCATCATGAAGGCAAAGCAATATGGGGAAATGGAGGGGAGATCAGGAGGCGAGACTTGCTTTGAGCATTACAGTGATGCCCCCCCCCCATTTTATTAGTGAACTGTCGGAGGGTACAGGTGAGCATGTCTTCCTCTCCTGATTGAGGATTGATTCCTCCTCCAATTAATGCACAAGCCCAGCACTGGGCCAAGCACAAGCTGTAAATGATCTCAGAAGAGTTTTTTTTTTTAAATAACTCTTCGCCTTCCTTCTGCCTGACATATTTATCCCCTTTCTTTGAGGAAAATCCCGTTTATCTTAAGCTGAGAAAAATGCCTTCCAAATCCACACCCTCTTATGTCATGAATGAAATCCCATTTTATGAGAGAGAGGCACACAACATAAGCTTTTGAATTTCAAAGGCTTGCTGTGTACTTCAGAAACTAAGGGAAGAAGCTTCATAAATTCCACAGATGGAATATTGATTCTGCAGCTGTTTAAAGCAAGCTTGGAAGGGGAGACGAACTTGGAACAAAGGGACAAGCATGATAGACACGCAGGTTTCACCGGAGGCGAACTAGGGTGGTACAATGGACAGAGGGCCAGACTTTGATCTGAGACCCAGGTTTAAATCCTTACTCAGTCCTGAAGTTCACCAGGGCCATTTCCAGATGGCTTACCTGCCTCCGGAACGTTGCGTCATCTTGCGGGGAAAACGCGATATTTCGCGTTTTCCCCGCAAGATGGCGCAACGTTCCGGAGGCAGGTAAGCCATCTGGAAACAGCCCTGGTAACCATGTCTCAGCCTAACCTGCCTCACAGGGTGTCACACAGGTAGAGCTGTGCAGCATTCTGTGGTGCCCACAGTCAGAACAAAGGGATTGTGGCGGACCGGGAAGTACAACTCACTAACAATGCAATTCTAAACAGAGTTACACACTTCGCAGTCAATGGGCTTTAGAACAAAGTAACAGCGTAGGACTGCACCATCAGTGCAGCGGCCTTAAGCGAGCCCTTTACGACATTCTCTCAGCCTTAAACAGCAGAAAGGGCACCAGAGGTGTTTTTAAAATTCAAAAATAACTAACTCGTTTTATTTATTTTGGAAGGGAAAATCAAAGCATGCACAGACTTCAGTTCTTACGCTCTTCACAAATACTTAAAGGCTTATGTTTTGAGGCGTTCATTCCCTTGGTTTTCCCCAAGCACTCTAGTTTACTTTCTTTTAGTATTCTCTTTCTTTTCTGGAGTTAGGGATGTTGATACTTGTTTTCTAGACCCCCCAAATCCTCTTCTGTGCAAACGCCAGGGCTTTCCTTAAGCTCTCCAAAGGCCATTTCCAACCACACCGGATCGGAGTTCTCTCCACTCTCCAGGGCTACTTCACTGTTTGACTGGGTAGGGAAAATCTCCTCTCCTTAGAAGACCTATCCCTTTTCTTTGGCCCGTTTGGGTGTCCGCACCTACTTCCCAAACTTCCTTGCGAACTTTTACCCAGTTCTCCTGTTGGTGTTAAACTGCTTTCATTTAGGACTCTATCTCGCAACTGTTCAGACTCCATTCTTCTCAGCTAGGACTGAAAACAAACCCTCCTCTTTCGAGCTCATGCTATCCAATCAGATTCCTCGGAGTCGCCTGTCACTCAAAGCTCTCTGTGTCTGTGAACCTTAAAAGTCCTGCAGCTATGTGTTTACAGCCCTTCCAGACTTTTTCAAACTTGGGCTGTTTCCACACACGTTGGATAATCCACTTTCAATACTCTTTAGTGAACATTTGGAACTGCTTTTCCATGTGTGGAACTAAAAATCCACTTCCAAAGGATTGCTAAAGTGCATTGAAAGTGCATTATTCAACATGCATGGAAATGGCCATGCAGTCCATCACACCACTCTCTCTAAAGCCTCAACTTCTTCTGATATGTGGGAATAATAATAATGACCTACCTGACAGGGCTGTTGCTTAGTAGCAAGAAGCTACTGCATATAAACCATTTGACAAATTGCTATATAAAGTCTACGTAGCTTTAGTATTACCCGTAGTTCACCGCATAGCAGCAGGAACCTTGCAAGGCAATTTAAAGCACGGGGGAAAACCAGATAAATATATTGGCCTCACTTCCAGCAATAATTGCATGGATTTAGAAAAGGTATTTGTGCAGAAAAGAAAAGAAAATAGACTGGCTATGCCTACTGGTCTACAACAGTGCCTCTGTGGCCGGGTGATGACCTAAGGCCCGAAGCAATGACTGACTCAGCCGTTCTCATCATGGCAGCCGGGAGTGGCTGCAAACTGCTAGGGGGAAAGGAGCTGCAGTATAAATTGGCACTCCAGGGCAGCCTCCACCCATGTCAATGGATCGATGCCAAGGCCATGCAAACCGTTTGATCTGCATCAGTCTAGTCTGTCAAAGGGGAGGGCATGCCTTGCCTCTGCGGAGGGGGGAAAATACAAAGGCGCTATTATGGAGACGCATATTCCTCTGTGACTCACGCTAGGCTTCTGGCGTGCACAACTGAAGGGCTTCTTATGCAAGAACATAAAAGCTCAGAGACACTGGAGCGCTATAAATAGGGCATATAAACTTTCAACTGACAAGGCTCTGATTTTGTTATTGTACAAAAATCCCCCCCTCCACACACACCCTACCGATAAGGGCTGACAAACAGAGGAGAGGAGCGAAGTGTGCAGAGCTCAGCTCTGCTCGCCTTGGCAACATTATTTATGGTAAATCAAATGCATTTAGAGCTATTACTTGGCGCTTCCGATTGAATGAACGGAAAAAGAGAGACAAATCTGCCTTTTGTGGCATCTCCTTCAGCAAACCTGCAATTGTGCTTGAACAAGGTATTTTATTATAATAAATACAATTTGAGAAGGACCAAAAAAAACATGAAGGGGGAAAAAAAGAGCCGATATAAAACACAGACTGGTTTTAGAGCATGGGATTGGTGCACAGTCTGGCCACATACCACATGGGGTTGCCAGTTCCAGGTGGGGAAACTCCTGCAGATTATTGGGTTGGAGGCTGGAGAGGGCAGGGACTTCAGCAGGGTATAAAAGCATAGTGTCCACCCGCCATTTACTCCAGGGGAACTGATCTCTGTGGCCTGGAGATCAGTTGTAATTCTGCCACCACGTGACGACATCACTTCCAGTCCACCTCCAAAACACTATGTTTTGGGCCGATATCCCCTTGCTCTAACTGCAAAAGAAACTCCTCCAGTTATATCAACTAGGAGTGGATGTGGTATAGATGTAGGGAAGTACTTCTTCACACAACATATAAGTAACATATGGAATTCACTGCCGAAAGATATGGGCCGAATCCACACTTCCTTTTTGTTTCCACGCCTTTTTCACAACCGCGGCGCTGTTCAAGCAGATACTCACATGCTTTCCCATTCCGCGTGTTCCCCGCCATCACCACGCCACAATTGCGCCTCCTTTCCATACCACATGATAATGGCGGAAATCTGTTTTTGCCCGGCCCTTTTTTTTTTTTAAAAAAAGGGCTTTCATAGCACATTTGCACAAGAAAGAAAGGTTGGTATACCGCAAAACCTACTTTAGTGAGCAGCGGTTTGCATGGGAAAAGAAACAGATGATGGTCCTTTATCTTACCATCAGTTACGTTCCACTCTAGGCTTTGAATGGAACCTGGTTCCCGCCTATGAATACTCTGGCTTCTCTCTGGCTCTGCCTACATAAGAGTCGGAATATCGGTATAGCGGAAAATTAATTTTTTTTTTTTAAAGGCAAGTGACGTGCGCCGTCAACGCTGACGACGGAGGAGAGAACCGCCCACTATAACGCTTTACTCAGTGGTGTGTGGAGAACTGATTGCGCCATGAAGATGCACTGGGAGGGTGAATGTGATGATGCACAGCATGGTAGTGGAATGAACCCAACTGCCATGACTGCGCAAGATAAGCGGATGGTGAGTGCGTGTGGATTTGGCCATGGTTGATGGAAAAAGGCTTTAAAAAGAGATTAGACAAATTTATGGAGGAGAAGTCTCCCATCAGATACTAGCCACAACAGTTCAATGAAACTGCAATTTCAGAAGAGACTGCTCACTAAAGAAAAGTGAAGGAAAGCTATCGCCTATAATCTCTCCTTTGAGGTTGTCCGAGAAACATTTGGCCAGCCAGCAACCAGGAGGGCTCTTCTGATATTCTTATGGTCCCTCAAACAGATGGTCAGTGAAAAAGAAGGGAGGAATTTGAGTTTCTTTAACATTTATATTTTTAATGTAACATAGGAACAAGTTTGTCAGGGACATACATGAGCCAGTGTGATGTAGTGGTCAAGAGTGTCAGGATAGGATTTGGGAGATGCGAGTTCAAATCTCCACTCTGAAGGGCTTTTTTTCTGGGAGAAGAGGTGGTGGAACTCAGTGGGTTGGCAGCACATGGAACAATTTCTGGCAGGAGGTGGTGCCCCTGGTACCACATGCGTGCGTGCGCTCCCAGGACCGTGCAATGACGTTACTTCCAGGAAGTGACATCATTGTGCAGGGCGCAGCAACCCAGTCAGCTGGAGCAAGGGGGGGGGTTAAAGTTTACATCGCTCCCCCCACTGCTCCCTCCTCCCTTGCTGAAGCAAGGAGCAAGGTGCTTCCTTCACCCGGTGCAAGAGGGCGAGGGGATTCCCTCGTCCCTCTGGCATTGGGCAAAGTGGGCTTTTTTCAGGGAACTGATCTCTGTCTGGAGATCAGGGGGCGGGGCCACCGACCATGTGACCATTTTCAAGAGGTGCCGGAACTCCGTTCCACCGCGTTCCTGCTGAAAAGAAACCCTGCCACACTGTCATGGAAACTTGCTCTGAGACCTTGGGCCCATCACACACACTCAGCCTAACCTACCTCACAGGGTTGTTGTGAGGATAAAAAATGGCGAAGAGGAGCAAGATGTAAGCCTCTTTGGGTCCCCACTCGGGAGAAAGGTGGGTTATAGATGATGTAAAATAAAAAATAAACAACCAAACATGAACCCATCCCTAGAACATATGTTCTCAAACTGAGCATCCCTGGGTTTATTTTTCCAAGTCAGAATGCAGCAAGAAGGAGCCGTGTTGACTAGGTGGCCAGGTTTCTGGTACTTATAATTCAGATGCCGCATACTGCCAACCAATCAGAGAGGTGGATGTTACAAGCTCCTATTCCCTTCAAGATAGATTTGCCAACCTCCACGTGGGGCCTGGTGTTCTCCTAGAATTACAACTGATCTCCAGTCTACAGAGATCAGTTCCCCATTAGAAAATGGCAGCTTTGGAGCGTGGATTGTAGCACATCACCGTGCACATCGAGACCTAGGCTTCCTGTCTTATTTCCAATGCTGATTTCTCCACACCTACTACCCCTCTGTATATCCCACCAATCATGTCTGTATTGTCATTCAGCATCTGAAATCACTCCAAGATATAAGGACAGATGGACTCACATTCTAGCTGTATCTGAGGAAGTGAATTGTGACGAAAGCTCTAACCTTACCACAAATTTTGTTAGTCTTATAGGTACTACTCGACTCTTGCTCTTTTCTACTGCTAGGATTTCACGGTCAGGCACTTAGCATCAGATGTTTTTTAAAAGTAAATGAAACAAAGATCGTAAATCCTAGCAGAAAGGGACTCTATGAAGGCACACAAGCATCTATGCAAAAAAAGACATTTTCTTAGATACAGGTTGGGAACTACCACCAGACTACATGGACTAAAAAGCGTACTCCAAGAAGCACTGAAAAGTGACTTTAGGGTTGCAGCCAAAATCTACAAAGCACCGTCGGTCTGGCTTATCTTACAATTCATGATAAAGTATATCTAAATCTGTACATGGGAAAACAACTTCTCCTCCCCTGCCATATAAAGTCCCCAAAGTGGAAAGCTGGGGCAGAAGAAGCTATGATGGCATCCAACCCTTGGCTCTATTGATAATTAATTAGACTTTCTTTGGTGGGGGAAGAGGGAGGGAACCAGGGAACATAATTACAAGCTTCCAGGGAGAAAATTCATTATAATGCTAATACCAAAAAAAAAAAAAATCTGCCTGGCTTGCCCTCCCCCGCGTTCATGTCTGCGTGTGCGTGAGTGTGTTCTAATTACTTTGCAGTGAAGTGTGTCATTTTCACATTTACCTCAGCGCAGAATGAGATTCGAAAGTCAAAGTTAAAAATAAAAAGGTTAATCGGTGTCTGCCTCCTCGGTGGATTACAAAGGCCAGTAGCAGCCTGTTAATAGGTTTCTTTTCCTCACAGGCACCCCAGACAGGCAAACAATATTAGGGTTTGCCTCACAGGCAGGGCTGCTGAGAGAATTTCGGGCCCTCAGAGCAAATTTCGAGAGAAAATGTTGAATCCAGCAAAGCTGGAAGCTCAGCGTTGATTTAGAAAAATGTCTCTGCCACCTCTCCAGGGAACGTGCCCGTGGCAGCTTACAAAATAAAGCACAATAAAAACACAAAACATGAAAAGTCGTTCATGAAAACCCAGCATTAAAAAAGCCAGGCACAGCATAAAAACAGAAAACACTGAACCGCTTAAATCGAATCAGTCTTCAGGCTAAAAGCACGCTATACAAATGATAAGAAATGATCAGCCACCGAATTAAAAGGTTCATTAAAATATTTGGGTCAGGTGATTAAATGAGAGTGAGGTACCAGGCGAGCCTCAAGAAGGACGGCATTCCTGAGGTGCCAACACTGAAAAAGCTCTGCCTCTGCTCTCCTCCTGCCTCACCTCTGAAAGGGGGGCAACTAGGGTTGCCCAGTGCCCTTACCCTCCTGGTGGTGCTGGGGACCAGGCACTTACTGGGGGTGTCTTCCTCACATATACACAAAGTGTGTGCACACCACCATTGGACGTCATGATGTCACTTCCTTAAATGACGCCATCACACTTGGCAGGTGCCTCCTGCTGTCCTGAGAAGATTTTTGCCTCCCTGACCCATTCCCCAGACCTTCCCCCCTCCCTTGCTAGCCAGATGACTGGGGGTGGGGAGCAGAGTTTGAGAGCAGGGGATCCCCCGCTGGTAGCCCTGGGGGCAGAGAGAACAGGGCTTCTGAGGATGATCATACCTGAAGGGCTGAACAGTACAGGTGGGCCCTTCAAATACCCCAGACCCAAACCTTTAAAGTTATAACGAGAATTTCAAATTGTGCCCTGAAACAAATGGGCAGCCAGTGCATGTTTTTCAGCACCAGTATGATAAGATCCCTCCTCTATCCCTGTAGCCCAGCTGCTGTATTTTGGACTTCATGAAGTTCCTGGATCGTTTTCAAACTCAAGTCCCACACACAGCACTTTACAGTAATCTAACCTGTATCAGAGCATGAATCACCCTGGCCACATCACGTGTCCCAAGGCAAGGCCACTGCTGACACATCAGCCAAAGCTGATAACAAGCACGACAAGCCACAGAGAAGACCTGAGCCTCCAGCTGCAAGCCAAGATCCAGCAGGACCCCCAGGCTACTAACCTGCTCCTTCAGGGGGAGGGCAACCTGCTCCCCCAAGACAGGCCGACTCCTCAGTCCTTGAGCAGCTTTGTCACTGACCAAGAGCACTTCTGTCTTGGCTGGACTGAGCTTCAGTTTATTGGCTGTCACTAATATCACTACCTTCTCCAGTACCTGTTCAGAACTTCCAGAGATCCACCTTGACTCAGTTGTCCATGAACTCAACGGCACTCTCACTTGCAGCAATGACCAGAATCCCTTTTTTGGCCTTCTATTAAACGTCAGGTTCTTGTACCTTACCTTCGCTTGGCCTTGCCTCTGCAGATAATGTGGCAGCCTACATACCTCCTTTCCTGGCATGACTCGTACACCTTTTAATAGCCCCGTTTAAATTCCGTATCTTCCTCAACCAAATCAAAACTGTGATAATTTATTTTCATGCCGTTTTCCCTGCCCTGAACTTTTCTCATGAAATGTATGCATTTTTCACAATTATTCGAGCAACAATAAATCCACTTTGACACGTATACCGTGAGCACAAATGATATATGCCATACGTATAAATACTGCCCATAAAACCATATACATGTGCAATTAGTAGTAGTAGTAGCAGGGCTCATTTCGAGGGGGAACGTGCAGGAACGCAGTTCTGGCAGCTCCCCAAAGAGGTCACATGACAGGTGGCCACGCCCACCTGACTCTCAGCCATTTGGGGCCCGTTTCGGCCAGAATATGATCAGGGAGCACCCCCTGACCCACACTGACCTTTTGCTGCAGAGTGACTTCCTCTACCAGCATAGTAAATCTTCCTGTAGACCACAGTCTATGGGTACCCATCTAAAAAGGGGTTGTGAAGGCTGTGAAAATGGGCCCCAAGCTTTTATAGTGTTATTGATTTGTGCAGGGCTCGTTTCAAGGGGGAACGCACCAGGAACGCAGTTCCGACAGTTCCTCAAAGAGGTCACAATGTCAGGTGGCCCCACTCACCTGACTCTCAGCCATTTGGGGCCCGTTTCAGCCTGGATTGGGGCCAAAACGGACCAGATTGGGCCTCTGACAGGTGGTGGATCACTCTCCCGTTCAGCAGCAGCCCGATTCTGACCATTTTGGGCCCCCTTTTGTCCATTTTCAGCCCCTTTTTGCTATTTTGGGCCCAATTTCCACCCTGAACAGCTGGGATTGGGTCCAAAACAGCCAGAATAGGTGATGTCAGAGGGTGTGGCATATGCAAATCAGGTATGCTAATGACACACTTCTGTTGATGGCAAGGGACGTGGCATATGCTAATGAGTAATGCTAATGAGTTATGCTAATGAGTTCCTCCCGCTCTTTTTCTACGAAATGACCCCTGAGTAGTAGTAGTAATAGGTTTAATTGTATATGGCCAAAGGCCGTCACAATACAAAGTTAAGAACAGTACATGTGCAATTAGTGCGAATGGACTGACAATACCAACAGTGAAAAGTGAGGAATCAGAACCACTGACGAAAATAGAAGAAAATATGAAGAGAAACATGGAAGGACAGGTTAGCTCATCTCTAATCAGCACATCAGGCAAAAAATTGAACGCTAATAATAATTGTTTTATTATCATGATTATACAGGCCCTGCTTTTGCTTTCCTGCATTTCATTACACCCCACAAAGGCTAATTATTAAACAAGTGAGGCATACTGTAAGAATGCCCCCCTCCCCGTTTTTGTTTCCCTTCTCTCTCCCCCCATACAGAGCAAATGAAAAAAGGGTTACTGTTCTTCATTAAAGGAAAAAGGAAGATATGAAACAAGAGTTGAATTCCCTGAGAGGAAACAGATGACCTATTGTTCTGGGAATAGCAGAGCTCTCTCTTTCTTTGACTTTATCACCAAAGGAACCCAGCATGAATGAAAACCAACAAGGCATGATACGATTGTCTTCGTTTGGCTTAGTCACCGGTAATAACGGTAAGCAAAGCGAGGAGAAAGTTTGGCATGAAAGGCACAGAATATAATTCAAGCTGTTCGGGCCACAACTGTAGAAATGTGGATTGGAAAAGCCACAGGTTTGGATAAATAGCAGCGGTCCTTCAGGCTGTCAGTGGAATTCTACTAGAGCAGGCAGCAACTGGCATTCCCAGACCCCAAACCAGCCCAATCGATGAATGCCAGGTTGGACTGCTACCCCCCCACTCTCTGTTGTCTTCTTGTACAGCAGTAGCAGTTTAGGCCATAATGCAAGGAAGCAAGAACAACTTATCTGTGTGATGTTGCATGCACATACATCTTACGAACACAGGGGTAGTATGCAGGGGTCCTTTCATAGAAAAAGAGCTGGAGGAACTCATTAGCATAACTCATTAGCATATGTCATGCTCCTTGACATCACTGGAAGTGTCTCATTAACATAATTGATTTGCATATGCCACACCCCCTGACATCACCTATCCTGGTGTCCACACATGGACAGTGCTCTACAAATGCTAAGTATTGTGCCAGACTGCAGTCACATAAGCACACTTCCATGTGGTCTCTGATACCAAGCTGAAAAAAAAGACATTAAAGTGAATTTT
Organism: Eublepharis macularius; assembly: GCF_028583425.1. Taxonomy (NCBI): domain Eukaryota; kingdom Metazoa; phylum Chordata; class Lepidosauria; order Squamata; family Eublepharidae; genus Eublepharis; species Eublepharis macularius. Next base: position 67,779,200 of record NC_072802.1, on the reverse strand, counting down.
AATATATAATGCATCAGATTTTCCCATTCCCAAATCTGTTTAGCTTGCTAGGAGACCCTGGTAATTGATATGTTGCCCAAGGCAGACAAAAGTAATTAACCTTCTGGAATTCAAAAGGTCACACTGAGAACGCTCAGGATAGCAGTTTGCATATTAAGAACTCAGGAAAAAGGCAGGTCAGGTCCTTCCAGAAGCAGAAGTTGTGTCTGGCCCAAGGTCACACAGCAAGCTTCCATGACAGACTGGGGATTTCAGCCTGGGATTCCCAAATCCATGCCCAACATTCTGACCACTACACCACATCAGAGAACAACTCCCAACAAGGGACCCAGTTGCACACAGTACCAAAGTGTTGTTACCATCTGCCCAATCCCATACGTTTAGGTTGTGTAGCAATTTGCTACTATTCCACTTTACACTCTTGAACCCTCCTTGTCCCTGGCTATGTCTGAATAAAAATGTTTTAAAACCACTCTGAGCTTGTTAAGAGGGAGGGGGACTTAGATAATTATTTTAACAAGTAAATGAAAACCTTCTCCAGAAAAATCCCCTGGTGAGCCTCCAGGGGAAGTGAATTCCAAAGCAGACTGTAGATCCAGAGGAGTTAGCCGTGTTAGTCTGCAGTAGCAAAATCAAAAAGAGTCCAGTAGCTACAATAAAATTGGTTAGTCTTAAAAGCAGACTGTGCTTCTCTGTGTGTCCTTGACTCCTGATTTGGGGTACTGATGGCATGTTTAAGAAAGGCAAGATTTGGGTCCAGCAGCACCTTAAAAGACCAACTAGATATCCAAGGTAAAGTATTCCTGGTCAAGCTTAAAGGTTAGCATGAAACTGGGAGTGGCTGAAGATTTATCTCTTAGGTATGCAGATTCAAGATATCCAGAGCTTTATATGACATCTCTAGCCCTTATCAGGATAATTGTAGCAACAGCTATTGTGTTACTCTCCTTCCCATTAGCGGCAGTATCTGGCAAAGAGAAAAACGTATCAGCAAATACTAGAGGGAAGGAACATTGCAACCGCCTTTAAAGGTTGTCTTTTCTTTCACCTTAAATTCATTATGATCTCACAATTGCATTAAGTTACAGTTTTGTTTTTAAATCCCACGCACTAATTTCTAGAGGCTGAATCCTGCTTCAGGAGTTCTCTAGAAATGTTCTTTTCAGTAGGAGGAGATGGTGAAGATTCAAAGGGTGGTGGTTAAAGTGTCGAGGAAGGCTTGCATGGGGAAAAAACCCCACAATCCATCTCAAGGAGGTCAGAAAAGGCAAAAGTTAAGATGTGTTATCAGGACCTATGCTGCAATTGCAAATCAAATAAAACTGGAAAGAGCTGGATGGAGAACTGCGTCCTTGGCTTGTAGGGTCACTTTTAGGTGGAGTAAGCCAAGAAACAACAGAGAGAATGGTCCCACCAAGGCATTTAAAAGACATTTTTGCAGTCTTGAAGGAGATTATATTTCAAGGCTATGCCCCACACCCACCCCTTACTCACAGCTGCTCTGGAAAAACAAATCCCCCCCAGTCCAAGCAAGGAGGAGCTAAGCAGCACTACAAGAAAATACAGAATTCCCCAAAGGAAGAAAACAGACACATGGTTAAGATGTGCAGTGCTTGTTGCCAAAAAATTGTTGTTCCTTATGGCCAAACTTTGCACAATATTGGAGTTTTGTGACCGAAACTCCAGATGTGAAAACAGGGGGGAAGATGGGAAAGAACATTTTAAGGGCCAAATCAGACATATGGGGTTCCAGCTGTAGAACTCCTACATCACATACATTTCAGCCCTTATCTAGAAAACTAAAGGTGCTCCAAAAGTGACCTGTGGATTGCAGAGCCATCACCCAGATATTTACATTTCCTTGAATCTCTTCCAGTTAGAGAAGTTTAATAAGACCAAAAGGGCCTTCCCTTATCTCTCAGCTCATTGATTCCCCACCGTGTCTCATATCCTTGCCTAGTTTGATCTTGCTTTGCAAAACTGCTTTTAAAGCACTATTAAACTCTTTTTTAAAAAAATAAGAAGAGCTTGAGAAAAGGTGCTAGTTCTACATTAACCCTTTTCCTGAATTTGACATCTGCTGCTTTGCACCAAAGAGCCACCACCTCTCACCTACAGTCTTTTAGAGGGTTTCGGCCATCCTTTCTAAAATTTATTTTTTATTAAAATTTTCATCCAAGAAGCGTACATGGCCCCTCTCCCCCTATTTTTATCCTTACAACCACCTTATAAAGTAGAATATCTGGTCCAAGAATGGAAATCTGAACACTGATCGTGGTCACAATCCAAACCCCTAACCAATACACAATACTGTCTACTTCCTCCTACAGCCCCACCTCACACTTCCAGCTAGACTTTTACTGCATCTGTACCTTCCTGGCTCTTTACCTCGGGCTCTTTACCTTGGGCCCATCCAATTTTCTTTGCTCATCTGCAGTCCTGCAAGTTGGCATGATCAGCCTACAACATTCTAGGATCTCTGTAAACTTCCATTTGTGTGTATGTGCTGTCACGTCACCTCCAACCTATGGTGACCCTATGAATGAAAGACTTCCAAAACATCCTATCATTAACAGACTTGCTCAGGTCCTGCAAACTGGATGATGTGGCTTCGTTTATTGAGTCAAGCCACCTCGTTTTGGGTCTTCCTCTTTTCCTACTGCCTTCTACTTTTCCTACCATTATTGACTCCAGAGAATTTTGTTTTCTCATGAAGTGACCAAAGTTCGATAGCCTTAGTTTTTGTCATTTTAGCTTCCAGGGAGACACTTATTTGTCTTTTTGGCTGCCCATGGTATCCACAAAACTCTCCTCCAGCACCACATTTCAAATGAATCCATTTCCTTCCTGTAAGTTTTCTTCACTGTCCAACTTTTGCATCCTTACATAATAATGGGGGATACCATTGTTTGGATTATCTTGATCTTGGTTCCCAGAGAGACATCTTTATCTTTAAGGATCTTATCTGGCTCCCTCACAGCTGCTCTTCCAAGTCTCAATCTTCTTCTGATTTCTTCATTGCAGTCTCCCTGTTGGTTGATGATTGAGCCAAGGAATCGCAGTCTCCCTTTTGGTTGATGATTGAGCCAAGAACAATTTCAGTTTCCTCATTGTCAACTTTAAAATTGTGTAATTCCTCAGTAGTCATTACTTTTGTCTTCTTGATGTTCAGCTGTAATCCTGCTGAAACTTCTATTTAATTGGTCAGTCATAAGGGGGCAGGGCTTTGAGGTGAGGGCATGGTTGAAAGAACCAAGCTTATAAGGCAGAAATCTATCGGCTAGCTATCTTCCTTCCGCCCGCTATCCCGTTACCAAGGTCCAGTTCAGTCCAGTCTCCTCCTGTTTCCAGCAGTGTCCCACATGGAATTCCTTATGCAAGGCGTGGGACATCACCATTCCATGTAGCTGCCCTCTCGCATCTCATAATTTGAACATGGAGCTTCTAGTCTTAGGTTAGATCTAATGCCTATTAATAATAACTATCCTCTGTGAATTTCACCTAGTGTAGAAAAAACCAGAAGGACCAACACCCTCAGTCTCAGGAACTAGAAATGTATTTTTAAAATAAAAATACATTTATCAGTGTGTTGGGTATCTATGGTATGTTCACGAAACTTTCACCCGAAATACATCACGTCCCCTGCATATATATGTATGTATTTAAAATACTTATATATCGCCCCCATGGCTCAAGGTGACTTACAAATCACAATCATAATCAAATGACTCACAATATAAAACCCCCAAATGACTGCCTTTCCCCAAAAGATACTTGCAATTTATACCCCATCAAAAGTCCCAGCAAATAAAACTGCCTGGCAGCGCCTCCTCAACATTGCTCAAGACATCTTCTCAAGTGGTCCATCCCACAAAGTGAGCGCTGCAGTAGAAAAATCACAGGTTCTGATCGATGCTCCTTTATGTGGAGGAACATCTAAGGAAGATGATTGATGCATGTAAAATATATGGGGTCATTTCAATACATCTTACATTAGGTGTGTGTCATATCTCTCTCACCTGTACCATAGGTATGTTTGTCCTAACAAGTCAAATAGTACCTCCACACAGTAATTTCAGATTAGAAACTGGCACAGAGGAAGTTTTCATGATCCCTGTGTGATTTTAAAAAAAAACACTTGGAGTTCTATTAACAGAACTTTCAGTGTCGTATGTAGGCTAGACCTCTGATGGAGACAATACCCTCCCTTCATGGATGTTTTATTCTATATAGTAGGGTCACTGTTGTAATCTCCAACTGGAAGTTGGAAAAACCAGTTCTGGCAACAAGTACACTTGGAAACAGATCCTACATGTTGAATCTTAGCCAGCACTCATCTTTTTCTGATACAGCTTTGCACTCCGTGACTTTTCTCAAGGTAACACCTCATTTTTAGCAAGTGGCAAAGGGGGGGGGGTTGCTAAAGGGATCTTTAAAAAATCCACACATACTACACACCAACGGAATTTTCAGGATATAATTCAGCAGATCTAAGGGGTGAAGAACGAATGAGAGGCTGAACCCGGTTCCTACATCCTGATCCAGTTCAGAGCCACGGAGAGGGGGCCTGCACAAGGAAGATTCTGGCCACATAATGGCGATATGAACCCAGGGACAACCCCCAGTACAAGGCTGCCCCCACATCAACACAAACACTATCATGCAAATGAACCCTCAAAGGTTTGTTCACCTGCATGTCTAGTGATACAAACACCTTCCAACATTTTTCTTCTGCCATTGACACAGGCCAAATGGATCCATCTCTGCCCAAGAGGATAACTGGACACAAAATACTGGGGGTGGAGTTTCAATCGCCCAGAATATAATCAGGGAGCACCCCCTGACCCACACTGACCTTTTGCTGCAGAGTGACTTCCTCTACCAGCATAGCAAATCTTCCTGTAGACCACAGACTATGGGTACCCATCTAAAAAGGGGTTGTGAAGGCTGTGAAAATGGGCCCCAAGCTTTTATAGTGTTATTGATTTGTGCAGGGCTCATTTCGAGGGGGAACGCACCAGGAACGCAGTTCCGGCAGTTCCCCAAAGAGGTCACAATGTCAGGTGGCCCCACTCACCTGACTCTCAGCCATTTGGGGCCCGTTTCAGCCTGGATTGGGGCCGAAACGGCCCAGATCGGGCCTCTGACAGGTGGTGGATCACTCTCCCATTCAGCAGCAGCCCGATTCTGACCATTTTTGGCCCCTTTTCGGCCATTTTCAGCCCCTTTTTGCCATTTTGGGCCCAATTTCGGCCCTGAATGGCCAGGATTGGGTCCAAAACAGCCGGGATAGGTGATGTCAGGGGGTGTGGCGTATGCAAATCAGTTATGCCAAAGACACACTTCTGTTGATGGCAAGGGACGTGGCATATGCTAATGAGTAATGCTAATGAGTTATGCTAATGAGTTCCTCCAGCTCTTTTTCAACGAAATGACCCCTGGATTTGTGCATAGTCTGTATTTTAGGAGGGTCACAATACCAAGTAAAATTGAACTTATGGATCGCTATGCCAAAAAGGTTGGGAACCACCTGTAAGACCACTTCTCAGCCCAGAGTGAGTGGATGATACACAGGTAGGGCTGCCAGGCCCCTACCGGCAACAAGTGGGAGACTAGGAGGCAGGGACATGGAGAGGTGGCTGTCAGTGATGGTGTGACATCACTTCTCTGATGTTATGCCTCTCTAAGAATAACTGGAACCTCTATGGTGATTCTGGTGTAACTGGTGTAACTTCCAGGTTTTACCATAGAGTTTACAGCAATTCCTAGAGAGGTGTGATGTACTTCTGGGGAAACCGCAGAAGTGATATCATACCGACATTGATGGCATTAAAAAAAAAATGTTTCTCCCACCACGTGCTGGTGGGCAAGGCCCACTGGGTGCAGATCTCCCATCTCCAGTGGACACATGATGACTCTACACATATGGTGAATTCTTGTAACCTTTAGGACCTAGATTACCATTCCTGAGCATATCCTTTTCGTCAAACTATCGTTGATAAACAATGTCAACAACTGGCAGCCAAAGCAGTAAAGGATTCTTTTCTAAGTTTGCAACAGGAATGATATTTTTCACCAGGACACTGAACCTACAACAGTGAAGGATATGCCATCGTTTTGCATACAATGAGTTCTGACACATCTAAGCTCAACGGTAGATCTAATAAGCATTTTTGCATTCCATCCATATAGCTAAATCCACTAATTCTAGGGAATTACAGAAATAATTGCTGTTTTCTGATAGATGCAGGCCTGCCTCTCAAAAATATTCTGTAAAAGTGAAGATACTGTTTAAGAGAAGTCAAAATAAGCTATTTGTATCGCCTTGTTTCAATTAAATTTGGAGCATTGCACAGTGGGAGGCAGCTTATGATCAAAATAGCATTCTCCATTGCGCTTGCCCTGTTTTTATCTTCTGCATTGACGATGCGGTGTAGCAATCTGTGTTTACCAATTGGTGCTGAGATCTGGTGCTGGGATCCAAACCGTTGCTTTGGGGTATACTTAAGCACTGTTGACCCTTTTCCTTGGACGTGAAAACCCTCCTTCAATGCCCTGCCTAAGGCTGTATCTATGCCGTTATTCCAGGAAGTGCCTAAAATCCATAGAATGCAAGACTGGACAGAGAATTCAACTCGCTGGGAATATGTTTTCATTTTGGAACAAAAGCATAAGCAAGTTTGTAGTCCACTCCTCATGGCTGTGAAGGTTTTCTGGGGCAAGTGGTTTTAGTTTTAACCTATAAGGCCCTTAGCGGACTGGGACCAGCATATCTATGGGACCGCCACTCACCACATATACCCTGGAGTGTGCTTCGATCAGCTGAAAAAAAATCTGCTGGTGATCTTTGGTCCCCGGGAAGCTTGCCTGGCCTCGACCAGAGAGAAGGCCTTCTTGGTGTTGGCCCCAACCTGGTGGAACTCTCTGTCTGTGGAAACTCGAGCCCAACCAGACACATTCTTATGTTGGGTCTGTAAGACAGAGTTGTTCCACCAAGCATATAGTTGAGGCTGAGGTGTAGGTGTGCCTCCCCGCCAGCCCCTGTTCGGGGGGGGGGAGGTACTGTGACCCCCTCTAAGCTTTCCATCAGATTGGCTGCTCTCTTCTGCCCCTTGAATGTTAATGGGGCAGGGCATATTTGGGGGACCACCATCTGAGTTTTATTGTTGTATGAACTGTTTTATGTATGTTTTAATACGTTTTAACCTGGTTGTTACTCCACTCTCAGCCCACCATGGAGAGAGCGAACAAAAAATCAAATGAATGAATGAATGAATGAATGAATGAATGAATGAATGAGAAGAGGTGTGGGGGCTCAGAAGCCAGGAAGGAGGCTGGATAACATTTCTAGTGATTTGGGGCTACTGGAACCAGAAGAAATTAAAAAGAACAGTAACCAGTGCAAATTATGCCAGGAAAGAAAAATCCCGCATGTTTGCTCCATGCATAAGCCTTGCTGAATTCCATTTTTCTTGGCACAGGATGTAAATTAATTGTTTTTGGAGGTTGGTGCACAGTGCGAACAGCCCTGGCCACATCCAAAATTGCATGTGTTTATTCGGCAACATTTACTCTTCTGCATAATTTCATTTTTTGCTAATCACAAAGAGAAGCAAAGAGGACCCTGAAGCCTTGCCTCCCAGCCTGTAGAAATCATACCAAGCAATTCCTCTGCCTTTCACACTTCACCAGGCATGGGCCATACGTTTCCAATCATATCTTTGCAGTTTTATGGGCTGGAAATGCGCTTCACAGTGTCTTTTTAGACAAAAGGCTGAGATTGTCGGCAAGAGCCCCCTGGTATAGTGAGAAGACGAGGGTTGTTTCCAAACGTACCGGCATAGCGCTAAACTCATGGAATGAGAGCGTCTTCCTGGCGCGATTTCTGATGTCATCGTGACACGTGGTGCGACGATATCAGAAATCGCATCAGGGAGACGCTCTCATTCCGTGAGTTTAGCACTATGCCGGGACGTGTGGAAATGGCCTAGGATCAGCAAGACACAGGTTTGAATCCCCCCTCTGCCATGGAAGCTTGCTGACTGACCTTGGGCCTGTCACGTACTCGCAGGCTAATCTCCCTCACAGGATTGTCGTGAGGATAAAACGGAGAACGGGAGAATGTCGTAAGCCACGCTGGGGGAGAAAAGAGGGATACACACAAAATAAAGAAATAAGATGTGCCCAACACCATATTCAGAACCTTTTGGGCCCTGCGACGGTGGCATACACACGTAGTAGCCAGCCTGCACGTAGCTTGCGAAGCTCCCATCTGTTTGTGCCAAATGTGCGCATGCCGTTCCACCTTGGAAACGGCCTCATTCCCCCTCAGGCGTTCTTCTGTACAGGTTCTCTCTTTCCTTCAACAAGTCCTGCTGCGTTGACAGATGTAAAAACTTGGAGTCCTGCGTGGCTTGCATTCCAGAGATGCCTGCGCTATCTCTACCAGAACCCAAGGAAATGCTGTTTCAGCAATTGTGGCCCACAGCAGGCTACTTCACCTTGTTAAAGGGAACATTCTCTCCCGCCCCTGCTTAGTCTCAGCTTTTCCTGAACTGAACAGCTGTTTCACCTGGATTCCCTCTCCGGCAGCCCCCCAAACAATAAGACCTTTGTGGACAACAAACGTCCCCTGCTTATTACCTTCCTTAAAGACCAACAAGATTTCCAGTCAAGGGAATTTGACTCTCAAAAGCTTATACCCAAGTAATCTTGTTGTTCTTGGAAGGTGCCACTGGACTCGAATCTTGACCTTCTACTGCAGACCAGCATGGCTATCCTCCTGGAACTATGAGTCTCTCTACACGGGACATCTTACATAGGGATGCTCTAGTGTAAGGAGAGACAATGTTATCTGAGAAGTGTAGTTTAAAAAGACAGAGCCAGCAGAGATTGCTCCTCAGAGGGTTTGTTAATTTCATCTTCACTTCCCTGAAAGCTCTGTCAATTTCACCTCTTTACAGAGCCACAAATTAACAAACCCTCTGAGGAGCGATCTCTGCCGGCTCTGTCCTTTTAAACTACCCTCGTGTAGACAGGTGAAACTGATAGAACCTTTGGCTCTGTCTTTTTAAACTATGCTTCCCAGCTAACATTGCATCTCCCTACACTTGAGCGTTCCCGTGAAAGATGTCTTGTGTAGAGAGACTCTATGCTTATTACCCTGTTCACATGACCTCTTTCAGGCTACGGCAGCTGCGGGACAAAGTCCACCCACATTCTCAACCTGCCAAATTCTCCTTCAAAACACTCCTCGGAGATTGCATTGATATGTAACATTTTAAGATGTACATGGAAACCATTGAGGCGTATACTGAACAAACATAATGTGTGACGTGAAGGGATGCTGTGTGCGTATAAACTGCAAGTCTTGCAAGTGTGAGATGGTCACAGACTCCGTCGCAAACACATTACTCAACATTTCTCATTTGCGAGCCAAATCTTCTGGGCGGGGGGGAGAGGAAAGTGAATTAATCATGACACCCCCAGCTGCGGTCTAGGCTGAGAGCCAGGCTCCCAAACTTAACAGTCATGACTGTACTCCACTTCCCCCTGCCAATAAGCATCCAGATTCTTGGCTAAATTAATTTTCCAGAAATGAGAAAGGCTTACGTTGTGATGAATGGAATGTGAAGAAAGCAACTGAAACCCTCTCCCGCATCCTTCCAACTTAGCCTACTTTTGGGGGCCAAACACAACAAAACAGATGGCTTAGAGAATTAGGTCTGATCACAGTTAAAAATCTGACCCACTTGAAAACAAATCTCAGATAAAGATTTTCTCCTTCGAAACTGGCTGAGCAATGGCCGCTGGTCTAAGGTCTCTAAATGATACTTTAGGATATCAGCAAGAAGGGGTTCCATGGGGTTCCAGCAGATCCTATAATTTTTCTGATTAAGACTAGGCCATCAGACTGCCCAACTCTGCTTCCTTGCGGAGTACCAGCCGACCAGCCCTGAAGGGTGTTCTTCGAGGCGTTTAAAAATCATCCTCTTTATCTCGCAAAGTGTAAGATGGAAGATGTCGGAACCTGGCCTGCCTTACGTATAATCGAATTATTCTGATAGGAAAAAAATAATTCCACTGTTCCGCCCTATAATAGCTTTTTGGTGCGCCCAACTGTAAGGAGCTTTTTTAACCTTCAGAATGGCAGGCACGCCTTTAGTTTTCCCTCGCAGGCTTTTTATGCAATCTGGCTGCAGTGAAACGTCTTTGAGAAATACTGACACAGCTGAATAAATCTCCCATCAGAAAAATGCCCTGTGTTCAAACAGTGGCAAGAAAAGTGCACCAATGCCCTTTTCCTGTCAGGTTCAATTATTGTGAAACAATTCTCCATATAGTTTTTTTTAAAAAAATTGGGAGCCACCAGTTCATCAAATCCATTGTTATTTCCACAAAAGGATGAATATATCAACCTGACATGTCAAAATATGTCTCCCATGTGTCCAACTTGGAGGATAAATGGACGTGCCTTCTTTTGGGAAGAAGGTAGGAGAGAATTTTTTCAAACACAGCCTCTTCCTCAGAATTGTCCTCACATCTTGACAGTTATCTGAGCTATCTCTGTCTGAACAACAATAAAAAAGAGCTCAAGAACTTTAAGGACATAAAAAGAGTCCTGTTAGGGAGGCTGGTGCAGGGCTGGATCTAGGGTTGCCGGCGCCCAGGGCAACCCAAGTTCGGCCCTTCACACGCGCACAGAGCGCACATGCTCCCAGCACTGCGTGATGATGTCACTTCCATATGCCGCCCTCTGTCCTGCAGGGCAGGCGAAAGGCAGCACAGGGGGCTGGGAGGCCGCCTGTGTGCTCCCGGTGGCTGGCAGCTGCGCCTGGCGTCCCCTCCTTGAGGGCGCAGAGGGCAGACTACCCCTCCTGCCCCCCCTCAATCCGGCCCTGGGCTGGTGTTTCACCTGGTTGAGCATCCTGTCTCACCCAGTAGCTAACCAGTTACTCTGGAGGGCCAACAACGGGGCATAGAAGCTGAGGCCATCCCCTGATGTTTGGTAGAGGTAGAGAGTGCCATCAAGTCAAAGCTGACTTATGGCGACCCCTAGTGGGGGTTTTGTGGCAAGAAAAAGAGGTAACCACCATTGTTTGCTTTGCAATTCTGGTCTTCTTTGGAGGTCTCCCATCCAATTACTAACCAAGGCCGACCCTGCTTAGCTTCTGAGATCTGACAAGATCAGGCTCACCTGGACTACCCAGGTCATAGCATTATCAGGTTTACGGCCTTTGAATGTGGAGGTTCCCTTTAGTCCCCATGGCTGGTAGTCACCGATAGCCCTATCCTCCATGAATCTGCCTAACCCCCTTTTAAAGTTGTCTATGCCCGAGGACATCACTACATCCTATGGCAACCATTTCCACATTTTAATCACTCATTGGATAAAGAAGCAGGGCTTTTTTTCAGCTGGAACATGGTGGAACGGAGTTCCGGAACCTCTTGAAAATGGTCACATGGTTGGTGGCCCCGCCCCCTGATCTCCAGAGAGAGATCTCTCTGTCTGGAGATCAGGGGGTGGGGCCACCAGCCATGTGACCATTTTCTTCGCGGGGAAACCCACTGAGTTCCACCACCTCTTTTTCCAGAAAAAAAGCCCTGTAAAGATTTCCTTTTGTCTGTCCTGAATTTTCTGCTCCTCGAATTCATTAGACACCCACAAGTTCGAGTATTTTGGAAGACAGAAAAAAAGTTTTCTGTGTCCTCTCTACCCCGTACATAATTTTATAAACCCGTATCATGTCCCCCCTTAGTTGTCTCTTTTCTAAACTGAAAAGTCCTAGACTCTTCAGCCCTTCCTCCAAGGAAAGATGCTCCAGCAGGCAACAAATAGCAATTTGCCTGTTTTATTTAAATTAATTTAACACCAGGGATGACTTCAAGGATTAGCAAAAGTAGCAGACACCCTCCCACCCCCTTTTGGCTTTCCTGACTTTCAGCAATATTAACCCCTTAATACGGATTACCTTTGAATTGACATCCATTTTCTAAAGTATTCTTCAATGTGTGTTATTGCTGACCACGTGAATGGTGTTTGCCACTCCTTTGAACACCCTAATTCTTCCAGACTTGCTTGTGTGTAAAAAAAATCAGATTAAAATCTCCCCAAAGCAGACAGACACCAAAACAAATCACAAATGTCAATGTAAAAAAAAAATCGAGTACAACCCAGATGGAGGAAAAAAGTCCACTCAACAGCCATCTGAAAAAAAGGAAAGTTGTACACCATTTCCAAACATGAAGTAGTAAAGGAAGAGAGACAGAGACAAGGGGAAACCCTATGGTCAAAACCTGACTGGTTGATAGTTGCACAAGTTTTTATAGATTCAAGCACACTTTTACAGATTGGCACTTAAAAAGGCCGTGTAAGGCCAGAAATATATTTTGAAGGCAAACACAATGACCATTATCAATACTATTCAATCACACCTGTCTTTGTCATTCACCAGCTATTATCATGCTACAATAAAATTGGTTAGTCTTAAAGGTGCTACTGGACTCTTTTTTATTTTGCTACTACTGACTAATACGGCTAACTCCTCTGGATCTATTATCATTTGGCTTCTGTAATAATCTCTCCACTCTACAAGATATAAGGACAGATGGACTCGCATTCTAGCTGTATCTGAAGAAGTGAGCTGTGATTCATAGGGGCAGGGAAGAGTGAAGGGAGGCCCATCTTGGGCCATTTTCACACTGCTTACCAGCCACGGAACATCATGCCAAACTCCTGGAACGACAGTGTCTTCCTGGTGCGATTTTGTGCGAGAACTGCAGTTCTCGTGCAAAATTGCACCAGGAAACCGAGAACTGCAGTTCTCGCGTGAAATTGCACCAGGAAGACGCTGTTGTTCCAGGAGCTTGGCATGATGTTTCGTGGTTGGTAAGCAGTGTGAAAATGGCCTTGGGATACTGGAATTTATAACTGTTGAGATTTTGATTTACTGAAATATATGTCTTCAGATTTGTGATTTTACTGTTTTACTCATATTTTATCTATTGCAGTAACCCACCCTGAGCCAGCTTGTGGGGAGGGAGGGCTATAAATCAAATAAATACTAATAATAAGGTATGAGCTTTTGTGAGTCACAGCTCAGTTCTTCAGATACAGCTAGAATATGATTCTATCTGTATCTGAAAAAGTGAGCTGTGACTCTCGAAAGCGCACATATCCTACCACAAATTTTTTTAGTCTCATAGGTGCTACTGTACTCTTGCTCTTTTCTACTAGTTAATAGTTGTATTTTAAACTTGTGCTATATGTTTGCACTACCACAGTAGTCCTTATTGGTGGGAGAGCTAATCTAGGCGGTGCTGTTTGTGACTAGAGATGGGCACGAACAGCAATACGAACTAAAAAAAGCCACAAACATCCCAATCAGCTGTTCGCGAACAAGCTGTTCGTGAAGCCCATTCTAACCGAACAGGTAGTCGTTGCAAGCCTCGTTCCTTGCTGTTCATCAAGCCAGACAGTCTGGCACCTGCAATCAATTCCCTTGGCAACCGGAGGCAGGGACTGCCTGAACTCTGTCTGAACTCCTGCTGTTGCCTTGGAAACCCCAATCTAAGCCCAATTTAGCTAGATGGGCAGGTCTTCCTTTCAAGTGTGGAGCTCCAAATTTGGTACAAGGAAGCAAAGATCAGGGGGGAGGGGGGCTCCCAGCTCTGGTTTTGCAGACAGTGAGGGAGAGACAGTTGCTGTTGGCATTTTGAGAGAGAGAGACAGGGAGAGTGCACTGGAGCTTGAATTTTCTTTGTGTGTGGTGGGATAGGGATCTACCCTTTCAGGTTCCAGGGCTGCTGCCAGGCTCTGGGGCCAAGCTATTATTTATTATTGGTACATTTCCTGCTGCCTGCTCAGGTAGGGTTTCTGGGAGTGGTGTGATAGGGGTCTTGATGGCTGGAAGAGAGCCTGCTGGCCCCCACAAACAACGAATATGTTCGTGAACAGGTCATGTTTGTCAATGTTCGTTGTTCGTGGATGGCAATGAACAACGAACACCATGTTCGGGGTTTTTTCTGTTCGTGCCCATGTCTGTTTGTGACTCATGCCTAGTTCAGCTCAGCACGTTGCAGTTAACCTGAGCAAACTCCTATCATTTCTACCAGAAAACCACAAACAGGCACCACTGCCCCAAACTGCTGAACTCACATATCCGAAACCTTGTGGTGCAGGCTGTAGCTCTGAACTCTGAAACTTGTGCCCCTGTCTGCATTTTTGCCTTGCAGTGAGTCAGCGGTGCCAGCCCTCTCAACACAAACAAATTTTCTCAGCTTTCAGGGTAATGCCGTAGGCCTCAGCTGCTTCTGACCTGATGTAGGGGAAGAAAGAAGCTTTTCATTCCCCCCCCCCTCCCCACCAAAAAGAATCCACCAGCTGCAAAGTGAGATTCAGTGTGACAGGACGAAAGCCATAAATTGCAGATGCTCCTTGGAAGGCAACACCCAATTTTTCTGCTCCAGAGAAACAAATTAAGCTAGATGGAAAGAAAGGTATGAATTGCAAAAAGTGCTGGGACTGTGTGGCAAAGTCTTATTTGGTTACAGGCAAAGCTGAGGTGGTGGTTTTTGCCATACATAAGAGCACACTGGCAGGCCGCTGTTTACATAATTCAGCACAGCTGGATAGGCCATTAATTTCCCTGATATAGACAGAACAGCCATTGAAAAGTGCACTTGCGTAGTATTGCTATGGGGGAAGCAGGGCAAATTGCTTGAGAAATAGGATATAGTTTCCTTCCACGAAAATCATGTAGGAACTTGAGCTCCACAACCCGAATAATGCATTCAGTGCCACAAGTGAGCACTGAAAGACCGCTTCATTGCCTCTCACGACCTTCTGGAACATTCTAGGAACCCCAAAGGCACAAAGGTTCGATCTCCTGAATGTCATTTAACTAGCATGTTATTTTGGTATTCCCATGGCTTTTTTTCAGCTGGAACGCGGTGGAATGGAGTTCCGGCACCTCTTGAAAATGGTCACATGGCCGGTGGCTCTGCCCCCTGATCTCCAGGCAGAGGGGAGTTTAGATTAGTTTAGATTTAGGCAATCTAAACTCCCCTCTGTCTGGAGATCAGGGGGCGGGGCCACCGGCCATGTGACCATTTTCGCCAAGGGCAATTTAAACTTTAAAAAGCTCCCCCCTTGTTCCAGCTGATCCAAAGTGACATCATTGTGTGGTCCTGAGTTCCACCACTGAGTTCCACCATCTCTTTTCCCAGAAAAAAAGCCCTGGGTATTCCTATTCTCAGTTTAGAACAGCCTACCCCCAAATTTTATTTATTTATTTATTTTATTGATGTCATTTATAGTCCACCTTTCTCTCTGAGACTCAAGGCGGATTACATAGTGTGAGATTAGTACAATCAGTAGCCAGGGCATTTCCATACAGTGTCAAGGACTTTTCCATAAACAATGCCATAGGATAAATAAATACAAGTTTATGAAGAAATAGCATTAGCAAGGATCCAATACAGAGTTGAAGAATTGCTTAAACAGAACATAATCAATTCTAGGACTGACATTAGACAACATGAAGCACAGAGGAGTATATATTTAAAGCAACAGATAATACATACGGCAACATAGTGGTGGAGTCTAAGGTCCCTAACTCATTAGCGATGCACCTGAGACCCCTTCTACAATACCACTCTCCTATCTGAGTAAAAAGCCTTTTTGACGTTTTCCTTCCCAGCATTTTGATGGAGCATTTAAATTAATTAATTTTATCTACTTAGACATATTTGAGGGCTTACAGCATTTCCTAAATGTCCCATGGGATATATTTCAGCTGTAATATTGTGACATGTTAGAAATATATTTAGCAAATATACATGCTGTCACTCCAGAGCTGCTCCAGGCGGTTCACCAAGTAAAAAACCAATGCAATAAAATCATCACACACATAAAAATAAGAATTATGAGTATTAAGTATTAAGTATTAAGCCAAGGCATAAAACAAAATTCAGCAACCTAAAGCAATATCTATAACTTGGTCCTGAGGC
Source organism: Eublepharis macularius (assembly GCF_028583425.1). Classification (NCBI taxonomy): domain Eukaryota; kingdom Metazoa; phylum Chordata; class Lepidosauria; order Squamata; family Eublepharidae; genus Eublepharis; species Eublepharis macularius. The sequence continues at coordinate 67,763,189 of NC_072802.1, read as the reverse complement.
TAAAAGCAGACCCTTTTGACTGCGTGGCACGGGCAACCGATCGGACAGGCCCCGTCCACCTGCCGACATCACTTCCCGCCTTGCTGTGTTTACTTCTGGCAAGCTGGTTGGAGTACCCCATTACAGGCTCAGACCCCGCAGGCCTAGCTGCTGCTCAACAGTGGGGTATAAATATTTTAATAATTAAAGGAACTTTACTTAGTGGAGGGGTAGGATAGGGGTAGGATCTGCCCCACAGAGAGTTGGGACGTTCTCCCAGGCTTACCTACTAAAAAGACAAGCGATCCAAGGGAAAGATGATGGAGGAGAAAAGTGGCGTCTGACAGTAGGCAGAACAAAATTAGAACCGCTTTCCAACTGTTTTCGTTTTCCTGGGTTCTCGCTTGGATGGAAGCGATGCAGCTATCCTGTGACTGTACATTACAGAGCCCTTGGGCGCAGTCTGGGTCTGCCACAAAGACTGGGGTGGATCCAGCCATCTTGCAAGCAGCCTTCCTCCAACTGAAGCGTCTCTCCCTCCAATGAAAGAGCCACTTGAGATGGAGGAAAGCTCCTTAGACTGGAAGAAAAGTTTCCAACTTGGCTCAGCGGAGTGGGGTAATAGGGGCAGGACGCACTCTGCTATCGGTCAGGCATGAGCCTGCCTCAATTCCCAGGTGCATGGGCCCCAATTTGGATTGTGCATGGAGAGAGGGTTCATATGCCTTTCCACGCCTGCCGTTTCCTAACTCAAAACAGTCCCAAGGTAGAGCTATTGGGGAAACCTTTATGTACCCCATTAATGTATGTAGAGCCTCCAATGGGGCCAATTGCATCCCCATGATCCCCAACATGCCTGGAAATCTATGTTTCAGCTGCGAAGTCCGAGCATATACCTGCCTGATGGGATCCAAGGCAAACCTGGGAACAATATATTATGTACATAGAGTTGCCAGCCTACAGGTAGTAACGGGAGAAAACAACATTCATATGGAATGTTATGCGTGTATTTGCTTATTGTATTTTTATGTTTACAGTGTGTCCAGTCCGAATTGTTTTATGCCCAGGATGAAGTGAGTTCTCCACTCACGAAACGGGTTAATGATAATTGCCTGCATATTCCCGTTGGCGTCTTTTGAAATAATAATTTAAGCTGTTGGACTGTGAATGGAATAACATCTTCGCACGACTCCCTACCTACTGGCTTTCTTTATTCATGTTGGCATCTTGCACTTTAAATGAATGGAATGAGTTTTACGGACTGTAAAGACCTTCCAAGAATTATGTGCTATACATGAATGTACTGTGTATCTTTGTACTTTGTATTTATATTGTTAAATTTATTGAGTATTTATTCACTTTGGCACTTTGGCACCTTTGCACTTTCATATTTGATAAATGGAGTAACAAAATTTAAGTTGTGGTTCCCTGGTGTTGTTGTTCTTCTCAGCCTCCAGGTAGTGGCTGGAGATCTCCCGGAATTACAACTGGTCTCCAGGCCACAGAGATCAGTTCACCTGGAGAAAACGGCTACTTTGGGGGTGGACTCTATGGAATGATGCCATGCCAAGGTCCTTTCCCTCCCCAAACCCCACTTTCTCCAGGTTTCACCCCCCAGATCTCTAGGAATTTCCCGACTTGGAGCTGGCAACCCTATATGCACAAGTCAGCAAGGGCTGGAAACCACATTTTCCACCCCATCTTAGAGAAAAACCAAAAGGAGGACAGAGGATATGACTAATTTTCTCACGAAAAGACATCATTTGGGTCAACTGCTGTAATTTTCACCTTGCAAGAGCACAAAGCATAATGCTATCAAGAGACTTGGAAACATTGAGAAGAAATAGAAATCAGAAGAAGGTCGCCCACAGAGGCACGATGGACTCTTGCTTGTTATTTTACTATTCCATCTGGAGCCTCAGATGATACTGGAAGGAGTGGGTGGGTGAAGAAAATCCACTTAAGGTTCATCTGATGTGTCTGGATTTTTTCTTCTTTTTTTGCAGTGTCATCAGATGGCACTTATGAGGCAAGGTGAGTGAAGAGCAACAGCCACTGGGATGTTCAAGGAGTCTGGATGCGTAATCTTTTTGGATTCTAAAAAAGACATCAATTGCGGTCTGGATATTCTGATCACGCTGTACCAATCCATTCTGAAAACCTTGGGCAATGGCATTACCAAGCCTGCTGTTTATTGGCTGGTGGTTTTTTTTAATATAAAGGATATTCCTAAGAGCAGGGATAGAACGCGCAATAAGATAGAAAAAGCAATTGCAACAGTTTTATTGGAACATAAAAATGTTGCAGGTAGAGAGGAGAGCCTACCCTTTCAGGCTGAAACCCACGTGAACAAAAAATCTCAGCCCTGCAGATAGCATTCAACACAAATATTAATATAGGCCAAAAGCAGCACTCAAAATTCAGTGCAGGGTTTATTTTACTCATTTGGGTATCTTCCTTCCCTTCACTTTGGCTGAATCCACACTTCCTTTTTGTTTCTGTGCCTTTTTTGCCGCTGCAGCGCTGTTCAAGCAGATACTCACACGCTTTCCCATTCCGCGTGTTCCCCGCCATCACCATGCCACAATTGCGCCTCCTTTCCATACCACGTGATAATGGTGGAAATCTGTTTTTGCCCAGCCTTTTTTTTTTTTAAAGGGCTTTCCTAGCACATTTGCACAATAAAGAAAGGTCAGTATACCGGAAAACCTACTTTGTGAGCAACAGGGTTTCCGGAGAATGTTTTAATGTGACAAATTATTTTCAAATTTGCCCTCCATAACAACCAGCCAATTGTTAGAAAGTGGTCTGTGACGAGCAAAAAATGGGCCAATCAAAGTTGAGGGGGAGGGGACCTTGCCATTTCTTAAAAGTCGGAATATCGGTATAGCGATAACTTTTTAAGTTAACTTTTTTTTTTTAAGGGAACTGACGTGCGCCATCAACGCTGACGACGGAGGAGGGAACCGCCCACTATAACGCTTTACTCAGTGGCGTGTGGAGAACTGATTGCGCCACAAAGACGCACTGGGAGGGTGAATGTGATGATGCACAGCATGGTAGCAGAATGAACCCAACTGCCATGACTGCGCAAGATAAGCGGATGTTGCGTGCGTGTGGATTTGGCCTTTGTTTCAGGGTCTCAGGATGGGTTATGTAACACTTTATTCAGTCTATATTTATTAACCATGTCTTTTAAAAGGCAAAGAGCCCTCTAGCAGCCTGAAAAACCCAGACTGGCTTTTGCTCATGAACTCTGAAGCTAAGCAGGGTCGGCATCTTTTTATACATTCCTTTAGGCTCTGGGTTAAAACACATTTTTACCCAGACCTTTAACTTGAGGGCTCCATCTTTTAAAGCTGTTTTTAATAGTCTGTTTCTAGCCTACTTGATGGATACCATTTTAGGCTGCTGATTTTTTTTTTGCTGTTTTAATGGCTTGTTTTAATATAGGTAATTTTACACTGTTGTTTTTATGACTTTGTCTTGTTTTTAATTTGCAAGCAGGTTTCTGGAAAGATGGCCTACAAATCTTTTCAAGAAATAAATCTCATTGACCTTGGTAACACTGCAGCATGCTGTCAGGCCAAATGGGGGAAGCCACAGGAAACATAGCTGGGCCTCTGTAGAGGGATAAACTGATGACTTTGGGAACTTTATTTCAAACAAGCAGTGTGGGACTGGGCCTTTGATATCACCTGATTTCCTGAACTACAAGCATTCTGGGCTGTACGCCCAAGGTCCTCGCCTGAACTGCCTGCCCTTTCTGCCTCTGACCTGCAGCCTTGGTGACTCAGGAACAAGACTGCGCCTGATCCGGAGACCTCCATTCCCAATCCATCCTGGAGGTGGACCACATAGCCATCTCTATAAAACGTTGCCCCTCCCCAAGAAGTGACTGGCTTGGGCTGTACGTGTGGTCAGCTAGCCCCCCCCCCCTCTCAATAGACAGAAGGGGAAAGCTGCCCTTTTGATTTTTTTTTTGACAGATGTAGGCTTCAAATACTATCCTATATTCCAAGTTTTATCTTGGTTATTTATTGGCCTGGGAAATACAGCACAAAGGCAACTTGTCTGATAAAAAGGCGCTTTTTTGTGTGTGGGAGTTATTAATGAATCTGACTTCTAAAGCCCTTGCCTTAACTCAGCCTGCAAAAGATAAGGTCTTTCTTGTGTCAAATGCTGGGCTTTTTTACAGGCAATACAGAGTCTCCTTTTGTGGCCTGGTGGTTTCACGGCAAATTCCTTCTTACAGCAAGGCAGCCAGTGAAGCCCCCACCAAAAGAGACGGTGCCAGGATTTATTTTTTTTTAACACTGAACAAAAAAGCTAGTCTGTTCCCCCACCTCCTTGCCTTCTGTCCTCTTTCTCAGGTGCAAGTGAAGAGTTATTTTTGGAAAAATTAAGCAGATTCATGATAGGTCTATCGACGGCTACAAGCCATTAGATAAATTCATGGCAGAGAGAGGGCAGCTAAAATGGAACCTCCAAGTTCAGAGGCAGCACACCTTCGGACTGCAGAAACGAAGGATGAAAATCAAGGGTTACCCAGCAAGCTTCCATGGCAGAGTAGGGATTCGAACCTGGGTCTCCCAGATCATACTCTAACTACTACATCACACTAGCTCTATATTGCATAAACAGACAGCTAGAACCTGGAGGGAGAATTGGTCTGACAAAGAGTCTCTCTAGACGAGAGGCCTCAGTGTATGTTTGTCAAGTGTAGGGAGATGCCATGTTAGCTGGGAAGCATAGTTTAAAAAGACAGAGCTGCGGAGATCATTCCTCAGAGGGTTTGTTAATTTCATCTTTGCCTCCCAGAAGGCTCTGTCAATTTCACCTCTCCAGCCTAAAACTGTGTGGGATCACAACCAGAGGGCAGCGAGAAATGGAAATGGGCAAAGCCTTTACCCTGCTGCCAGCTCTGTCTTTTTAAACTACCCTTCCCGGCTAACATTGCATCTCCCTACATGTGTTCTTCATGTGTCAGAGGTCTCGTGTAGAGAGACTCACAGATACAACAGCTTCTTGCTGTCAAGAATTCTTGGGAACATCATCAGCATCCACAAATATTTCACCCCTGCTGGGGAGAAAATATTATTGATAAATATTTTATTATCAATAGTTTCCCCCCTCTTGATTAGTCAGTGAAGATTTAATCGATTAATTGATTTCTAAAATGTGCCCCCAATTAATCTAGGAAACAGAGTTTTTTAAAAAAAAACTCAAGCAGGGTTGATCTACTAACAAACTACCACGAAAGAATGGGAAATCTGAAGAGCAAAACACAGCTGGAGGGCAGAATATAGGGAAGGAATACATTAATGAAGAGGGAAGGCTGAACCATCTGTAGACATTCGTATCACAACTTCGGTTTTTTAAAAAAGCGTGATTTTCTTAGAGGACCAGGAAGTAATATTTAGCTCAAAGTCTGTATTATTGATATGAATGGCCGGGGGGGGGGGCGGGGGGGGGTTGCTTAGTGGCAGCTAATCAAGAACTTTTTCCTTTCCTTCCTTTTTTCATTAAAAAAGGCACAGTAGGCAGTGTGTATAATCGGAAAAGGAGATTTACTAGACTCTGCTGTGACTAAGGCACAGTAATTAGAATAGGGAAAGGCCCATTTATCATTTGCCAGAATGAATTAGATTTTTCCACTACTCAAAAGAACCCAATACAGATGGGAAGGAGAGAAAACAAGAATTCCAGTCGCTCTGGTGTCACTGAAAATATTAAGTTCAGGCAGAAAATTAAAAGGAAAAAAAAAAGAAGCCCTACTAAGATTCACTGGAGTCTGTCTGTCTCTTTATAAAATGAGTGCAACATTTCCAGTTTGTTCCTGGAACATTTGCATTGATGGTGCAGTCTGAGGGCCAAGCTACAAGTGAGGAATGACACTTGAACGGCAAGTGAACAGACTCACATGTATTCCTCCCTGTTCACTTGTGCTCCACTTGCACTCCAAGTGAACACTTGCCATTCAAGTGTCATTCCTCACTTATAGCTTGGCCCTTAATCTTACTGGGGGCTCTACTTCTGGATTTTGTCATGGGAAAGTTAACACCTTGCTGATGAGGGTAGTCAGTTGCCTGTGATGTATGGAAAACCACCCTGAGATTAATTTACTCAGTCCTACCTATTGGCGCCCCAGTTTACAAGTGGAGATAAGATTGAATTTTAAAACCTAGCTGGATCAGTCCCCCTGTCACATTTTCCGTCTTCTTTCTTGTGCTTTCTCAACAGTTTATTTTCCCTTGCACTGAATTTCCCTCCGTTAACTGCATTTTTCAATGTTATTTTTGCATAAACAGCATGTATATATAAAAAGAGTAAAAGCAGCATAAGACAAATGAAAGAATCAACAACGACCAGAATTAACGGAAAAGAGCTGAAACCGAGGACAGCATACAAACTAAAAATTAAAAAGGAACGTATAGCTCATCCCTCATTTTGAGCCATAGGCCCGGGTGCCCACCCACAAGCGTATTTACCCCCAGATTGCTGATCTAAGAGGCAAGCTGGCAGGCGTCCTTGCGCGTACATTTTTTAAAACATGGCCCTCCTGGGTTTTTTTTTTTTGTCTTAACATACTTATAGTTTGAATATCCTGCAAACACAAGCACATCCAACCCAAATGAAACAGAACAATGCACAACCCAGGGACATCCTATTGCAAAGCATTAGCAAAGGATAGTTTTCTTGTGGTGGGGGTCATAGCTGTGCGTTCTTTGCCTCTTTATTGGATATTGTTGAACCTCCAGAATGTAACAAAGGGAACTTGGACCAATTCACACATGCATAACCATCACTATTTGATAACTGAAAATAATAAGGTAAAGGTAGTAGTCCCCTGTGCAAGCACCAAATCATTACTGACCCATTGGGGGACGTCGCATCACGACATTTTCTTGGCAGACTTTTTGGTTAGGGGGAGGTTTGCCACTGCCTTCCCCAGACATCTACACTTTACCCCCAGAAAACTGGGTACTCATTTTATAGACTGTAGAAGGATGGAAGGTTAAGTCAACCTTGAGCCGGCTACCTGAACCCAGCTTCTGCCGGGATCGAATTCAGGTCATGAGTAGAGCTAGGGCTGCAGTACTGCAGCTTATCACTCTGCGCCACAGGGCTCATATAATAATATATAACATATAACATATAACATATAACATATAACATATAACATATAATATATAATAGCTGTTCTTGTTATTTCAGTGATCAAGTGGTGATGTTTATGCACGTGTGAACAGATCCAAGTTCCCTTTGTTCCAATTCATTATTCATTAATCAATTAATCAATTCATTATTAATCAATCAATCAAAATAACAACAACAACAATGTTATTAATAGTCTTTCTCACCGAGACTCAAGGCAGATTACGCAGTGTAAATCCACACAATCAACTGCTGGGACATTCAATAAATAAAACAATCGGGTATAGATTGCAGAAATTTGAAAAGAAGCAGAAATCTGATCCAGGGCTGATACGATACTGAAGCAAAACATAAGCAACTGGACATGACATATTAAATGATGTGGAAACTACTCAGTTGGAACATACTTATAGCAACAGACAGTACACTGTAGTATAGTCTACAGTCCCTGTTCCATATTCAAAGCCTCTCGCTGCACCATTTCCCTACAGCACAGTAAAATGAGGATTCCTTGGGTTTGACGTGATATGAAATTTGTCGACGGGTTAACCGTCTGCTCATTCACACGTGAAAAGCCTCCGGGGAAGGCACTGGAGATCCCAGGGCGTGTAACCCTAGCCCTTCTGCACCCAAAGTTTGTTTTCCTCCACTGAGCCACAGCCTCTCCCTGTTGTACCGTTAAAAGCTGTTCGCCCAGAAAAAGTAACGGGAGAAAAGAACGGAGCATGTGAGCAACAGTTGGCTTTTAATTCCACCTTTAAAAAAAAAAAACTTGTCTTCAGCTGACGTTTACTCTTGGTGGCCACAGAATGTTAACACCTCTACTTCAGGAGCTAGATTAAGCCACTCGTCTCTCCCCGCCCCCTGCCCCCAATTTTGTGTGTGACCTCACAACTCTGGAGACAAACGGGTGTTAGGAAGATGCTAAAGCTTCCTTTATCTGACTGCTGCAGTGACTTGCAATTAACAGCTCCTTCCCAATGTGTCATGTTTGAGCCTTCTTCTGTCACCTTGAGAGAGAAAATGCAGCAGTGCTTTCCTCTTGGCTGAGCGGTCGCAAAGTTCCAACCAAATGTTATCAGTCGCCCACCAGCTGGGTCCCACTGAATAAAGGCATGCAGTTAACCTCCTTTCCCATCTCCAGACTAATTCATTCTCTCTCTCACACACACAGAGCATCCCTTGATCAGTCGGTACTCAACCACAGGCATACGTGCTCATGTGAACAGACTTCCCTGAAAAACATCCTGTTACAAGTGTCAGACACCATATGAAAGTCTCACGTGATGTTAGAGCTACAATAGCTCCTCTGAACCTCCAAGACAAGAACTCACTTGCTGTTGCAGTCATCCAGTGACGAACATGCATGTGTGAATATGCTTTTCTACTAGGAGTAGCCACAGAGAGCTTTACAATCAATGCACATGAGCAGCAATGGATTTTGCCAGAAAGGGATGCTCTAGGACAGATGTGCACAGGGGTGAGCTCCCTTCCAAATGGCCTGCAGCACTCATTCCTCTTTAGCCTTGATTCTCCTTCCTCCGTTCTCACTCTGTCATCTCCTTCCAGTGCTAGAGTCTGTAAGTTCCTTGGGGCACAGACTTTAAAAAGCTTGCATAAAGTTACCATGTTCAATAATGGCACTGAATGTATTTATTGATAAATAAGTAAAATACAGGATCACAGTTATATCTGATTCTTCACACAATCAACTATTACTATTAATAATCCAAACTCAGCACTCTGAAGTCCCATTTATTTTCGGAGCCAAGCTACAAGAGACGAATTACACGAGGACATACACGTGAAGGGAGTCGCAATGTTAGCCGGGAAGCTGAGTTTTAAAAGAGATCGGAAGGCTTTGTCAATTTCCCCTCTCTACAGAGCCAGGGAAGATAACTCCTGAGAGGGTTTGTTAATTTCCTCTTTGCCTCTGAAGGCTCTGTCAGTTTCTCCTCCCCTTCTCGATCACAAGCATGGAGCATCTTGTTTAGTTTGGATCACAGTTCACATGTACAGGGAGGCTATTAACCACACATAGATCTGCCCAATGCTCACAAATGCCGTGTTTTCTGAAAGGGCAACGTGTGGGTTTTCAACTTCCATACATGGGAAACAGAGTCCTGAAAGATTAGGATTTCATGTAGTGCATACAAACGCCATACAAGCATGCAAAAGCCATGCATGGTAACCAGGTGTCATTTAGTAGAAATTAGCATAACTCATTAGCACAACTTATTTGCCTATGCCACACCCCCTGACATCACCAGAAGTGTGTCATTAGCATAACTGATTTGCATATGCCACACCCCCTGACATCACCTATCCTGGCTGTTTTGGACCCAATCCTGGCCATTCAGGGCCGAAATTGGGCACAAAATGGCAAAAAGGGGCAGAAAATGGCCAAAAAGGGGCTCAAAATGGTCAGGATTGGGCCGCTGCTCAGTGGAAGAGTGATCCATCACCCGTCAGAGACCCGATCTTGGCCGTTTCGGGACCAATCCTGGCTGTTTTGGGTCTGATCCTGGCCATTTTGGGCCCGAATTGGGCCATTTTGGCCCTGATGCAGGCCGAAATGGGCCAAAAATGGCCAAAAATCAGGTGGGCAGGGCCACCTGACACGTGACCTTTTTGGAGAAGTACCGGAACCGCGCTCCTGCGCGTTCCCCCTTAAAATGAGCCCTGATGGTAACCGTGTGTACCACAAAGTACTGCACGGTTCTGCTGCAAGATTTGTTTTTTGTCACTCACAGAAAACAGGGTGTAACCTGACACCAAAGGCACCCATGTATATCTACTTTCCTGCCTTTAACACCATGGCCTAAAGAAAGAATTAAGCCTCCTCCCACCTGTGCTGTTTGGGAGAACAAGAAAGTTTGCACATTTTGGGGTGTCATTTTGGTTGGTCTAATAAAAGGTATTAAATGGTTAGTTTGGGGATTTTGATTTTGGACCAGCGTGGCTACAAACAATGTTGGTGTACTAGAAACAGGTGTCTGCTACCAAGACGGGCCTGACACAGATTTTTGGACCCTTGCAGATAATGATGGGAAGTATTTTGAAGGTGGAGTAGCCCCTTCGCCTGCCTATCACTGAAAAAGTAAATGTATCACCAAACCTATAGCTAACTGACAAGGTTTAACTCAGAACGGAACATATTTCGGAGGAGGGGGAAAAGACAGGAAAACCCCTCCAGCCTAAAGCATTCAAATGAGACAGAGGAGCCATTTGTAGAATTGGCGGCTGCTCTTCTATTAGCGATCAGCATCCAAAGGATTTCAAAGCTGAGCCCACTTGTGGGGTTAGGAATGAAAAATGGCATCTAACTGGCCAGTTTCCCAGCCAAAGTATTAAATCTAATTAGCGCATTAGCAGTGGCTCACCTAACCATAAAGCAGCGGGGTGGGGTGGGGATGGAGACTGACTAGAAGGGCCAGGGACAGAGAACACCAAGGCTGTGGTAGAAGCCAGCTTCCCTAGCCTTCTCCTCTTTATCTGCAGCATCGCCCTGAAACAGAGCAACCCCGTCCCGTTCCAGAGATTTGGAACATGTGATCGGATCTAAATCTTGAGGATGGGCCGAGACACCAACTTGGAGAGCTGGACAGAGTGCGCTGTAGACCTGCAGTGTAGTCTGTAGAGGAGTCATGTGTGGACCCTGAAACTATCGCATTATGATGGTTGTTGTGGGTTTTCCGGGCTGCATTGCCGTGGTCTTGGCATTGTAGTTCCTGACGTTTCGCCAGCAGCTGTGGCTGGCATCTTCAGAGGTGTAGCACCAAAAGACAGAGATCTCTCAGTGAAAGCCTTCGACAATATATCCCATTATGTTTTTATTCTTCTATTTCTCCAGAGAACCCAAGGCAACAGAGATGTTCCTCCCTTCCCCATTTAAACTTCACCACAACCCTGGGGGGCGGGGGATGAGGCTGGGTTGCCAAACCTCGAGCAAAGCCTGATTACAACTGATCTCCAGTCTCCAGAGATTAATTCCCCCTGGAAGAAATGGCAGCTCTGGAGGGTGGACCTTATGGAATCACATCCCTCTGAGCTCCCTCTCCTCTCAGGACTCCACAATCTGCAAGTTCCACCTCCAAATCTCCAGGAATTCCCCAAGCCTGAGATGGCAACCCTAGCATGAGGTTAGCCGGTGAGTTTCATGCTGAGCACGGATCTGTCCATTCCCATCCAACACTCATAACTATTAAGCACATGGTCATTCTAGTAACTAGGACCTGGTGTGTTAGCTGCCTGACCCTCCCTAGCTGTAACGCCCCATGCACCAAAGACCAAATGATTTCCTGCAGCCCAGAAGAGAAGGCCGCTGGCTCAGTGGTGGAGCACCAGCTTTAGATGCAGAACAATCCCATTTCAATCCCCAGCAAGTTGCACTAAAGGGCTCAGAGTCTCTCTACATGAGACGCCTCGGCGTGTGTTCATCGAGTGTAGGCAGGCACAATGTTAGCTGGGAAGCATAGACAGAGATGGCAGAGATCGCTCCTCAGAGGGTTTGTTAATTTCATCTTTGCCTCCCAGAAGGCTCAGTCAATTTCACCTCTCCAGGCTAAAACTGTGTGGGATGGCAACCAGAGGGCAGCAAGGAATGGAAATGACTGGAGCTGCCTTCTGGAGTCAGGCTTGGACCTGGAGAGGTTCTAATGGGCTGAAGTTTTCCTTCTGGCATTTCACAGCCCCTTCACACAGCTCCAGTGTATAGCAAAGCCTTTGCCCTGCTGCCGGCTCTGTCTTTTTAAACTACACTTCCCAGCTAACATTGCATCTCCCGACATGTGTTCTTCATATATCAGATGTCTCGTGTACAGAGACCCTCAGGTAGCAGGTGATGCGAAAGATCTTAACCTGACACCCTGAAGGAGCAGCTGCCAGTCAAAGTGGACAATACTGAAATTGACAGAACAATAGTCTGACACAGCATAAGCAGGGCTGGCGCCAGAGTTTCTGGTGCCTGAGGCTGGCGGGGGGGGGGGGCAGCTTCAGGACTGTTCCTGCACCCATGCCTGTGTGCGCACCTGGACTGCAGAGCAGCGGGCAGCTGGGCAGGAGGGCTGAGAGGCTGCTGGCCCAACCAAGCAGGTGGCTGGGGAGGTGCACGTGTGTCCTCCCAGCCCTCCTGCTCCATTGCTCTTCGTGCCGCCCTGGACGCCTGCTGTGCCTGGCCCGTGGCTGCTGCTTCCGGCCAGGGGTGCGTGTTGGCGGCAGCAGCAGCGCGGGAGAGCTGGGAGGCTGCAATAGCTGTGGGCCAGGCATGGCGGGCGGCATGCGGGCAGCTTCCCATCCCTCCCAGTCAGTCGCCCGCACGCTGCTGCCGCCAGCTCTGAAGCGCGTGCCCCCGTCCCAGGCCCCAGCACCCCCTCCGGCGCCTCAGCACTGGAGGCGATCACCAGGGTCACCTCAATGGAGGCGCCGGCCCTGAGCATAAGGCAGCTTCATGCGCATAGGTGTGACTCCAGATATGTTTTAGGATCTTCACTCACTCAAGAGGGGTAACATGCATAAAAGAGCTCCTGAGAAATTATTCTATGACCTGAGAATAGTGGGGTGAGGATGGTCAGCCCTAAGCGGATTGCCTCACCGGTTGCCAAATACCTCCTAGATACTTGCTCCCTACACCAGATCAACTGGCCAGCTGTGTTTTTCCTTTCTGAGGGTCAGTTGCTCTGGGCTCTTGGAAGGAAAGGACTTTGGGTAGGTGTTTATGACTTGGTGCTGGCCCAGGGGGTTACCTTTACCTTTAGGGCAATGGATGCATTTAAAGGACCAGAGCATCGTCTCGACTGACCTCTGCCGGACATTAATTCCAGTACAAAGGCAGGGAGATGCCAGCCCACATCCCTCAGGCCTTGGATTGTATGTGGCCTTCGTATTCCATTACCTGAAACAATCCGAGAGATACGATTAAAACTCTTTTTTTTCCCCCTAATGGAGGATGGCAGTTGGAAAAAACACACACAGAATTCATCAGCAGATATTTTAAAAAATATTATTCCATTATATGTGAAAATGAGAATGCTGGAGGGGAGGGGGATGCTCCCCCGGAACCTTTAGAGCATGAAATTATCAAGCAAAAAAAACCCCACCAAAAACTCAGGGGCAGCCTGCATACTTCGGCCTTCATTCTCTAATGGAATCATTAACAATAACGCAAAGCCATTCTGCTAAATTGTCTCCAATTTCTGATGCTCCCTGGAGAGCTTAATCAGGGTCTCTGTACTCAAGAGTTATGATTAGGTAAGTGCGTCTGTTGATTCACACGTGCTACTAAATTAGCAGCCAATTTGGGGGGGGGGATTTCCTTGGCCAGCAATTATGTTTTCAGACGGGGCCAGTCCGCAAGAGCTTCTCAACCCTGGGCTTTCTCAGATGGCTGCATCAGATACACACCGAGAGTTGGGAACGTGTCGTGGAGGGAAGAGAGAATTAAGCCTCCTCCCATCTGTGCTGTTTTCCTCCACCTGAGAGTACCTGGGTAGCTGCTACTTGCCCCATTGGTCTTTTGTTTTATTATGAGTGCAAGAGGAAGTGTTGCAGGTTTTTAGGTAAGAGGTGGATCCTTTCTTTAATTTCATTTTTCATTTATTGGACTTATTATCCGCTCTCCCCGTAAACAGGCTCAGAGCAGATTACAACATAAATAAATAAATTACAATAAAAACAGCATTAAAATCATAAAACACACTAACAGTACATTTGGGTGGCGACCCAGTTTGCTCAACCCCGGACCAAAAGCATTCCATGAGATGGGAACAGGCAGAATATATTAATATTTCTATGGAAACCAGGGTGAGGGGGGGGTTCAAACCCCCCCCCCATAGGAGACCAGCAAGGAAGCCCGCCTGTTCCTTAGCCTCAGCCACATGCCTGGCGGAACATCTCCATGTTGCAGGCCCAGCAGAAAGAAAGTAAATCCTGCCGGGCCCTTGTTTCAGCAGACAGAGAGTTCCACCAGGTTGGTGCCAGGACCAAAAAGGTCCTAGCTCTGGTCAAGGCTAGGTGAGCCTCCTCGGGGCCAGAGACCATCAGCAGCTGTTTGTTGGCTGAACGGAGTACCCTCCAGGGAACATATGGTGAGAGACGGTCCCGCAAATATGCTGGTTCCATTCTGCTAAGGGCTTTCTAGGTTAAAACCAAAACTTTGAACCTAATCCGGAACTCCACTGGGAGCCAGTGCGGCTGAGGCAAAACTGGTGTTAAGTTTAAGAACTTTGGGGACTGGGTTAGTTTAGCCAAGACTCTCTTTGCTCCTTGGTTTGCTCTCTTTAAATATTTGAAAGGCTGCCATTTGGAGGAGGGCAAGGAGCTGTTCCAGTTGGCAGCAGAGGGTAGGACGCGAAGCAATGGGCTTAAATTACATGCACAAAGGTACCGGCTGGATATTAGGAAAAACTTTTTCACGGTCAGAGTAGTTCAAAAGTGGAATCAGCTGCCTAGGGAGGTGGTGAGCTCCCCCTCACTGGCAGTTTTCAAGAAGAGGCTGGATGAATATTTGTCAGAGATGCTTTAGGCTGATCCTGCACTGGGCAGGGGGGGGGGGTTGGACTAGATGGTCTGTATGGCCCCTTCCATCTCTATGATTCTATGAGCATAAAGCTTGCACAATTTTGAAAAAGATCAATATTCTAAATAAATTAGCAAGCTTCCTCCTCAGATACTGGGGTAGAAGGGATTGCCGTATATATAGGAGAGCATGAAATCTTTCCAGAACATTTGCTTCCCACCCTTCCTCCGAGGAAACTGGGATCTCTCCATTGTATCCTTGCAACAACTCTGTGAAGTTAGTTAGCGGGAGCAACCGGCCCCAAGCCATCACGTACGCTCCATGGGGAATTCAACCGGGGTCTCTCTGCTTCCAGTCCAAGAATCCTATCCACTGCACCTTTCTATGGCAGTCTGAATAGTCCAGTGGTAGCAGCAAATAAGGTTTTTATAGGATTGACCTACAGAAGATGGGTTAGGGGCTCACGGCAGGCTTTCAGCCTAGAAAGATACATGCCCAGGATTCTCCTCCTCCCTTGCTTATAATGCAATCATTCTTTAAGAGAAACTCTATGTACTAGTAGCCCTCTGAAGTCTCAAAGTTGGGGCCCGTCTAAATGGGATGGTTGTTCAGCCCACTGGAACCACCTTTGCCAGGCAGCAGATCTCCAACATTTTATGCAGAGATTCTTCTCAAGCCGAGAGCCAGTTTGGTGTAGTGGCTAAGAGCGGCAGGACTCTAATCTGGACAGCCAGGTTTGATTCCTCACTCCTCCATTTGAAGCCAGCTGGGTGTCCTTGGGTCAGTCACAGCTCTCTCAGAGCTCTCTCAGCCCCACCTACCTCACAGGGTGATTGTTGTGGGGATAATAATAATATACTTTGTAAACCGCTCTGAGTGGGCATTAAGTTGCCCTGATCAAATGTAATAATCGAATGTTGTTGTTGTTAAAAACTAGGGATGCCTCTGGGGTGAGTAGGATTGGCCTTTCAGTTCCTAGTGGGCCAGGTTCTTCCTTCCAAAGAGGGCACTGCTGCCACTGCCTGCCAAAGAGTGTGTAAGGAAGAAGAGGGGGTAGCCACCCACCACATCCTTCTCATGAGGGCAGGAGGGATACTGGGTTGTAGGTGCAGCTGCCACAGTTGGGCTGTCTTTGTAAGGAGATGGCAGAGGCCACAAGGAGGGTGCAGGGCCGCTGCCTCTGCGCAGCAGGATTACAGGGCCAGGTAGAGTTGCCAGGTCCCCTTACCCTCCTGGCGGAGGTGGGGGGAGACCCAGCATTGACCTTTTCACCACTCCCATCACGCTCCTCGCATGGGCATTTGGGGCCCAAATCGACCCACTGCAAAGCGTGGGAGTATTCTTGGGGTGGCACAACAATGATAAAAAAAACAACATTCAATTTATATACCGCCCTTCAGGACAACTTAACACCCTTTCAGAGTGGTTTAAAAAGTGTGTTATTATTATCCCCACAACAATCACCCTGTGCGGTGGGTGGGGCTGAGAGAGCTCTGAGAAGCTGTGACTTATCTAAGGTCACCCAGCTGGCTTCAAGTAGAGGAGTGGGGAATCAAACCTGGCTGTCCAGATTAGAGTCCTGCTGTTCTTAACCACTACACCAAACTGGCTCAAATGATGTCACTCCCAGGAAGTGATGTCATGCTGGCATGGGAGTGTACCTGAGAGGCCCGTTCCTGCACCTTCTCCCTCCCCTGCCGGTCAGGTAAGTGGTGGCAGGGGGCAGAGGGTGAAAGCGGGGATCCCCCACCAGCGCCAGGGGAATGAAATCCCTTTTGCCAACTCTGGATTGGAAAACTCCTGAAGATTTGGAGGCAGTGCTTAGAGAGGGCACTTAGCAGGGATGCGACGCCACAGAGTCCACCCTCTGAGCCTGTCATTTCCTCCAGGGGAACTGATCTCTGTAGTCTGGAGATCAGCTGTGATTCCAGGAGAACTCCAGGCCGCAGCTGGATATTGGCAACCCCAGGGCCTGGCTGGAAGGCAGGAAGTGAGGCAGCCTATCCCCATGGGGGCCAGTTTAGTCCCCCAGTCTGCCCCGATGCCCGACTCTTCACAAAGCAAGTGTGTGCTTTGCCACGGAGCTAACTGCCTCCCTCCCATCTTGTTCTCTTCTCTCCTTGCAATCTGCTGTGACTCCTTGGGGAAGCCCAGCCCGAGAATCCTGGAGTTAATGCAATTTGCAAAAGAGGCACTTAAGAAATGGAAACATCTTCACCGACAAATTCCCATGACTTTCTCCTTCACTGATCTCAGCTGCTGCTTTTCTAGATGAGGTCATCTGTACTGGAAAGATCATTTCACAGAATAAAAGGCTTTTGTTCTTTCCCAACAGGGCCAAGGCTGTTCGTTCGTTCTTTTTTTTTAAGAAAAAAATACACCCCAAAGGAAAACATTTGCTACGCACATACAAACACGAAACACTTGATTTTCCTTTCCCCACAGAAGCGTGACTGAATTCAGCAAAGAAAGGAAGAAAGTGTTACCTGTAAACCCAACAGCACTAGTGACTCATTTCGCCTTTCCTTTTTCTATTTTTCTTTCTTTACACACAGATCTTTACACTCTCTCTCTCTCTTTTCCTTTGGATTAAGGCCCATATTTCTGCCTCTTGCCAAATGCCAGGTAATAAGATATTCTCATCCGAAAAGGAGCCAAATTAAATAAAAACTGGAAACAGCATACCTGTACTACAAAGCAGTTTTACGTATTGCAGTTACCGCTTTCTCAAGATATCTTGATATGCTGGGGGACAGTGAAGAATTGGAGGGGGGGCACACAATTTGGAACCCCAAATCAGGGTTTTATGAACTCTCAAGGCTGGAGCCAGCAAATATCACCCCCTCTCTGTTTCTCTACCGCATCTTCATTGACTCATCTGCTCTCACGGGCCTCCCAAAGCACGCTCATTCTTCCTCATTGTATTCCTTTTTCCTTACTTATTCTATATATTGTTCCTGAATATATTGCCAGGCTGTTTATAATGCAGAAACTGATGTCAGTTAATCTTAAAGCCAGTTTTACTATCGAATTTTGTTATTTTGGTCAATAAAAGGAATCACAATTGTGTCCCAAGTACTGAGAAACAAGAAACTTTCAAATCAAACCAGAGCAGTCACAGAACATGGTCAGTTTGGTGTAGTGGTTAAGAGCGCAGGACTCTAATCTGGAGAACCGGGTTTGATTCCCCACTCCTCCACTTGAAGCCAGCTGGGGGACCCTGGGTCAGTCACAGCTCTTTCAGAGCTCTCTCAGCCCCACCCACCTCACAGGGTGATTGTTGTGGGGATAATTATAACATACCTTGTAAACTGCTCTGAGTGGGCATTCAATTGTCCTGAAGGGTAGTATATAAATCGAATGTTGTTGTTGTTGTTATTATGGTCACATCTCTGCTCCATGGTCCCTATAGCTGAAAGTCAGGGATAATCCAACACTCTCATACTGCAATAAGAAGTAACTTTCTGGCCCAACTTTTAGCTTACAGGGTATTTGTTAAAATCTGATTAATCATAACTCATTTCTGAATGTAGCATAAGGGTTAAGTGGTTGAGCTGTGAATCAGCACTCTGCTGGCTTGACTCCCATGACTGCCATGTGGTTAGTAGGTGGCCTTGGGAAAGCCCCTCCACTCAACCCCAGCTCCCCAGTTGTATTGTTGGGATAATAACAACACTGACCTTGTTCAGCGCTCTGAGTGGACACTAATCTGTCTAGAAGAAAAATAGAAAAGAGTCCTGTAGCACTGTTTTTCTATTTTGCTACTACAGACTAACACGGCTAACTTCTCTGTCTAGAAGAGTGGTTTATAAGTGAAGTTACTGCACAGTGAGTAGCTGGGTTGCAAATCTCTGCTGGTTCAAATCTCACTACTGCCACAAGCTCAGTAGGTGGTCTTGGGTACATTGTCGGGATAACAACAACACTGACCTTGTTCAGCGCTCTGAGTGGGCACTAATCTGTCTAGAAGGGCGGTATATATGCAGTTATTATTATTATTAATCAATGAAAAAAGATCTGAATGTGATGAAACTGACGCCTGTGTTTCTTTGTGCAGCTGCCAAAATTAAGGCTCAATATATATTGAATGCTTTTATGTAAACCAAAGACCAGTCCACATAAAAATTAATATTGCTTGACTGCTGCGTCACCAAGTGAGGACGTGCAAATGAGCCACAGACAAAACACAACAAATAATCCTGTCGTCACCTAGCCTCGCTTCAAACACTGTTTTTCAGTTAAACCACTAAAAACCTGCCCCAAATAGACTTCTGTGTTCTCTGACTACCTTGCAAAGCGTTCATCCAACAGCTAGTAGCAACCAGCAGTCAAAATACCATGGTAATCACTAGACTTGTGCATAGGAGTTTGTTTAGTTTCTTTCATTTTTCTTATTAATTCCAAATGGGACTGTCCAGTTATTGGGTTGTTTCACATGGTTTTGTTTAGATACTTCTTTTGTTATTGTTGTTTCATTTTTTATTTCATTATTATTTCCTTTGGATTAAACAGAAGACCCTGCCTGTTCCTTCATGGTTTTCCATCCAAACTGCGCAAACCTCATGGTGATTGTAGCACACCCTTATAACATCCACACTCCCAAATTCCAGACAGATAAAACAAAGGGGTCCCCGTTTTGGAGGCAATCAAAGACACTCATGATGGGACCATTGTTAATGGAAAAAATTACTGATCAAATTACTTACCTAAATACAGAGCATTGTTATTCTACCTTTTTAGAAACATGGTTCCCAGTATTGAACTATATGGCAGATTTGGGCTTAACTGGACAAAATTTACCCATTTAATCCCTTTATTCTTTAATTTTTTAATTATAAGTATGTTAAAGAATCTTGATACTTTAGGACCTTTTCTATTTCATAGATTGGTGGAAAGTGCTGTCAAGTCATAGCTGACTTATGGCGACCCCTGGGGCAGTTTTCATGGCAAGAGACTAACAGAGGTGGCTTGCCATTGCCTGCCTCTGCAACCCTGGTCTTCATTGGATGTCTCCCATCCAATTACTAACCAAAGCTTGTCCTGCTCAGCTTTTGAGATCTGATGAGATCAGGCTCACTTGACCTATGTTAAAGAATCTTGGTACTTTAGGACATCTAATTCCATAGATTATATAATGTTACTAGCTTGATACCCATGCTTCGCTACGATATTTAACTACTTTAAATCCAGTTATAATACTTATGGGTATGTAACATTTTTTTAGTTGATTTTGTAGTATAATAGCATAGTACCCGAGCTTCACAAAGGTGTTTACATAAAGCAAAGCGTGTTATCCCTATGCAGGAGTCTTGTCCAGTCTTTCTTCAACTGTCTGCAGTTTCCTTGACCTGATTTTTACCTCAGAACACAGAGTTCCACAGCTGACCAATCAGAGAGAGGGGAGTGCAAGCAGGCAGCAGCCTGCCAACCACATAGGAAAGTCAGGCCCCACAGGGAAACTGACAGCCGGAGTGAACTTTTAGGGGAAGAATGGAAGGTGCATTTTACCTCAGGACACATGCAATGACTCCCAATAGCAACTGCATACTGTTTAGAATGTGCGGGGTAAGGATCAATCAGGCCACATATGCAAATGACCTTGAAAGGTTGGCCAAATCAGGAAAGAGTGGCTGAGCTGGCAGTGGGCGGGGGCGCAAGCAGGCAGCAGCCTGCCAGCCACACAGGTAAGCTGTATCCCTTTGGGAAAACACATTTGACCCCTTTTTACCCCCTTAGGGGCGAATTTCTTAAAATCCCTTCTAAGTAGGTGTTTACATTATGAAAGGAATGTTCTCCCCAAATTTCATGTTTCTAAGTCCAGGGGTTTGGGCTGGGTGTTGATGAGTCAGTCAGGACACTTGTCTTTATATATACAGACTAGCTTGATACCTGTGCTTTGCTGCAGTATTTAACTACTTTAAATCCAGTTATAATACTTACGGGTATGTAACATTTTTTGGTTTGTGGGTGTGTGTTTTTTTAGTTGGTTTTGTGGTATAAGAGCATAATACTCGAGCTTCACAAAGGTATTTGAATAAAGCAAAGCATGTTGATGCCGAAAATTGATGAAGTGAATTTCGAAATGTAACATTTATTGAAGAGATTTTAAAAGGAAAAGATGGTAGTGCAATAAAGTGAAAAATACGTACAACCTTTTTTTCTACTGAAGGACCTCTTTGTAGACCTCATTGGTAGTTTCCCCCTCAGGTGCTGGGATCACCAGGTTGCTGGGTGAGCTCACTCTGGAGCAGGCCACGTAGAACTGCCCATGTGAGAAGTAATCCTCCCTCAAGTCAATTCCCGCCACCTTCAGTGTCTCGCCCTGGGACTTGTTCATCATCATAGCAAAGCAAGCCTTGAGGGAGAACTGCAGTCTCTTGAATTTGAAGGGTTTCTCTGACGGTATGAGTGGTATACGTGGTATGAACACCGACTCCCCCCCAGGCACTGCCAGTTAACAATGTGGCCTCGATGATGTTCCTGTGGAGGGCTTTCACTCGTAGTCTGGTGCCATTGCAGAGTTTGGGTGGGTTGTGATTCTGGAGCAGTATCAACGGAGCCCCTACTTTGAGGAGAAGCATGTGAGCTGGGAAGCCAGGAGGGTTGAGCATACTGAGGAACTCCATGGGGTAGTGGACCACATCATCCATTTGCACCACTGAGTCCACAGATCTGTACACCATTCTGAGTGAGTTGTGTTTCATTAATGATGGCAGCCTTGTCGTTCTTGGGGGTCAGAATGGCACATTTGTACAGCCAGTCCATGGACTTCTCTGTGATAGTCATGATATCAGGGTATATCGTGGCTGTTAGGTCTGCTAGGGTCGTCACTACTGCGCCCAAGCCTGCGGGGATGGTCAGATTTCCTTTGGACTCGGGATATGTTCCATCCCCTATTTTTAGTAGGAGTTCAGAGAATCCCCCAGCAGACACCTCACCTCTCAAGTGGACCCTCATGTTCTTTCTTAGAGTTTCCTGATGAGGGGCCACAGATACTACACCTTGACACACACAGTAACCTTGTCAGCTTGAGTTCCCCTTGGGACTACTGGCAGAGTCTGCCAGAAGTCTCCAGCCAGCAGCACTGTGACTCCCCACATCGCTCTCTCATTGCCCCTATCTTTGAGGGTTATGCTCAGTGCCTCAAAACACCCCTTGTGCACCAGGGTGCTCCCATCCCAAACAATGAGCTTACAGTTCCACAGCACTTGGGCCATGTTGCTTTGTTTTGAGATGCTGAACTGGGGTGTTTCTGCGTGGATGAGGTTAAGAGGCAGCTTGAAGGTAGCGAAGGATCATCTGCCATGCCTGAGTGAGCCTTGACCTTCCATGGAAGTGAGCGCCTCTCTACTCGTCTTCCAGGATTGCTTTGCTCGTAGAGAGACTCTGCCGCTCTGTGCACCTCGGGGTGATCTTGCTGGTACTTGGCCACTGCTGCTCGGTGCACCGCAGAAGTACGATGTGCATATTTCTTTGCTGCATCTCTAAGTTGCTTTCTCCTTTTAGCGTCAGTGTATCTTGCATGACGTCTGCAAGAAGGCTGCTTGGGGCAGTAAGAGGTGATGGCTGCAAGAGGTGTGAGGTGGTGTTGGACTGAGGAAGGGGGGGTGTGGTGGGCACTTGAGCAGGTTCATGTGAGAGGTTCACATTGAAATGGCCCCTAGAAAGGTCGTGCACCATCTCCCCATGAACATTTAAAAACTCAGTTGCCATACTGACTTTTATATAAAATCCCTTTTCAGGAGTCCTGTACTGTCTTTCTTCAACTGTCTGCATTCCTTTACCTGATTTTTACCTCAGAACAGAGAGCTCCACAGCTGACCAATCAGGGAGGGGGGGGATGCGGGCAGGTAGGAGCCTGCCAGCCACACAGGAAAGCCAGGCCCCAAAGGGAGATTGGCAACCCTAGAGGGGAAGACTGGGAGGTGTATTTTTACCTTAGGACACATTCAATGACTCCCAACAGCAACTGCATAGTGTTTAGAATGTTGGGGTGATGACCAATCAGGCCACATATGCAAATGACTTCAGAGAAGAGTGGCCGAGTTGGCAGTTGGCGGGGGGGCGGGGCGGGAAGCAGCCTGTCAGCCACACAGGGAAACTGTATCCCTATGGGAAAACACATTTTACCTCTTTTTACCCCCTGGGGGGGAGATTTTTAAAAAATCCCTCCTTAGTGAGTCTTTACATCATGAAAGGAATGTTCTCCCCAAATTTCACGTTTCTAGGTCCAGGGGTTTGGGCTGCGCGTTGATGAGTCAGTCAGGACACTTGTCTTTATATATATAGATTACTACTTAATGGTTAAATGTAAAGTTCCACCTGTCTAAATCCACTCTAGTTCTTATTACTATATATTGTTAATGTTTTGTTGATTGTTCAAATGGTTATACCTTTAATTGTTGATGGGGAGAAAAAAACCCAACTAATTAATTAATTAATTAAAAGTTTTTTAAAAAACATTCATGATTAACATTAAAGACTATGGGAGAATTGATAGGAAAGGTTCCAAACACACAGTGACACTGACTTGAGCCCCTTAGCTTGAAAGACAGTAGCATGAGGAAGAGGTAATGGCATTTGGCGGCTGAAGGAGGGCCAGGCCTCTGTGAAAGCAGGCAGTAGTGGGTAGATTTCCTTGGACAAGGTTAAGGTCTGGAGAGCAACAAGCAAGCAGGGGAATGCAGACTGCGAGGGGAAATTTGGCACATCAGGGCAGAGAAGCGCAGAAGGCAGAGACCCACCCTTTAGTTTTGGAATATATGTAACCCTTCTGGCTACAGCTTGCAGATGTTTCAAGAAAACATAGAGCCTCTCTTCATCCTCCCCGCAAGGAATGCTGTGCTCTCTTTCTGCCTTTTTAAAGGAAAATGCCTTGCAAAAACAAAACCAATAAAAGCAGAAACAGAAATAACGAAAGAAACCAGAACAAAACAAAAGAAAATCACGGGTGTTCTTTGTTATAGTCTCTTTAGATAGGGAATTGGTTTCATTTTCATATTGAATACCATCGTTACAATGTACCCGATCTTCATAATTATTGCAAAGGGAAATGCAGAAGTCTAGTAATGACTTAAGAAACCATCTCTTAGTCAAAATGATCTAGTAACGAGTTTAATTATGAAAAAGATCATATGCTTGCTTCATAGGGACAACAGTATTTTGAGTATCAAGGGCACAAAAGTGTTCTCAGCTCCTCTGCCCTTCCCTAAAGACAGGACACGCTTGAGTTAGGGGTGCTTTGCTGGCAGCCCCCAACCCTCCACCACCACTCAGTTAACATGGCAGGAGAAAGAAAGGAAAATAAAGGAAAAATCAGTGTTGCGCCAACTTGGTTACATCACTTCCACTGCAAACCCAGAAGTGACATCCTCACATGCGGGGGACTCACTAAGGTTCCACTGAAACTCTATGGTAAAACCATAGAGCAGAATGCTAGAGCATCACCCTGACGTGATGACATCGCTTCCAGATTTGCAGTGGAATTGATGCAACGGTGTCAGTGATGCCGATTGCATTATCCCCTCCCCCCAGACTCTCCCACTTGCTGGCAGTGTTTGGCTGGCAACCATAGACTGAGTGGCTATCCCGGCTGGTGGGACCATCCAGTAACCATCCAAAACTACGGTGCAAGTATCTTCAGGGTCCTGGCTCAAGGCCTAACAACAGGGTATGTTTTCCTTACATTCAGCCCACCTGTGGTGATCAGATATGCACTGCGAGATGCATGCTCAGAGTTAAATTCCCTGGAACACCAGTGGCACAGGGAGGGGGAAAGAAAGCTGGAAAGAGATATGGATTAGGACTACAGTTCATGAGGAGAGGAGGCCAAAGCATTCCTACCAATGCAGTTTTTCAGACCTGAAACAGCCCCAGGGATGCTATTTGCCTCAATGGGCAAATCACCATATGTACGGATGACCAGTATCTACGGTCCCCCAGTGGGGTAAATCGAGGCCAACTGGAGCCATTTCAAGGTGGGAAAAGGCATGGGAGGAAGACAGGGCTTTTTCTCTGGGAAAAGAGGTGGTGGAACTCAGTGGGTTGCCCTCGGCGAAAATGGTCACATGGCCAGTGGCCCCGCGCCCTGATCTCCAGACAGAGGGGAGTTGAGATTGCCCTCCGTGCCACTGAGCAGCACAGAGGGCAATCTGAACTCCCCTCTGTCTGGAGATCAGGGGGCGGGGCCACCAGCCATGTGACCATTTTCAAGAGGTTCCGGAACTCCGTTCTACTGTGTTCCCGCTGAAAAAAAGCCCTGGAGGAAGGCTTATGTCCCCTCTCCTCCCCATACATCCTGGTCCTGATCCAAACTGGCGTCCAAGCCCTGAACTCATGGCACACCTCTGATCACTTGGACTTGCGAAGGAGGTGAGGAAAACCTCACGTGTAGTTGCAGCCGGAGAGTACAAAATTCGGTCTCCCTGGAGTCCTAATCCGCCCAGCCTCCTGCTTTTTGTTTTTCCTCTTTCCAATTTATAAAGAAGAGCTGGCACATTCTCAGGAGGGGGCCCGCTTATCAGATTCAATTAGAGAGCCATTTATTTTCATGTTTCCTGGATGGCAAAAATGAGCTCTGGTCTGGGGGAATCGCTTTAGCATAATCTTTCCCCATAAGGAGATCCATCACTCTTCCCCACTTGACATTTTTATGAGCCTGGCGCACGGGCAGGAGGACAGAAACTAAACCCCCCGTTCCAGAGAGGCGGTCACTGCAGGCAAAGCCAGCGGTAACCTTTCCAATGAAAACTCCACCACCCTTCGCCTGTTCTGGCGAATCGCCCTCCCCACGTTGCTCAAAGGGAATGAGGGGCGGAGGTGCTGTGTATTCCAGAGCGCGCAAAAGCCCTTGGCTGCTTCCCAAGGAGTTCGACTCCACAGATAAAAACATTTTAAAAGGAAAGGAAAGAAAAGCCAGCTGCTGTTAGGGGAGGTTTATTTCTGGCGCTGCCTGACCCTCCCGTTTGCACTGAATGAAAGCGTTTCAAACAGATTCCTCCTTTGAGAAAAAGTAGGCCATTTATGGGGGGGGCGGGAATCACTGTGCCCATACCACCTCCATGACACAAGCTCATCACCTGCATGGCCAAGTTGCTCACCCATGCCGTGCCCTGAACCTCTGAGGCTAGACTCTTCCAGGCAAGAGTTGGCCCTGCCGTCTCCATCTGGAGATTCACGCACAGCCGGGCCACTGTTTTTTAAAAAATTTATTTAAGAAAGAAAAAGTCAAAATTACAATAGAAAGCGCACAGAACCTTATACAAAATAGATTAGAGCTGCTTAGGAAATGTGAGCACAATATATAACAGAACTCAATATGATACTCTAACTTCTCTCCTTCCAATTAATCTGTTATAAAAAAGAAAAGAAAAAAAGGGTAAATGGATTATAGTACTTCTAAACAGAGTATCTAATAACATATTTTTAGCATTTTTGCAGGGGGGGGAGATTCAACCCAAGTTGGGATTTTAGACATTTTATATTCCACGCTGTGTTCAACCTCATAATATTTGGTATATTAGTTTATTAGTTTAACCGTTTAGTTTAGCTGTTAGTCTGTTTTAGTATCATCAGGGCTTTTTTTCAGCTGGAACGCGGTGGAACGGAGTTCTGGAAACTCTTGAAAATGGTCACATGGCCGGTGGCCCCACCCCCTGATCTCCAGAGGGGAGGGCAATCTAAACTCCCCTCTGTCTGGAGATCAGGAGACGGGGCCACCAGCCATGTGACCATTTTTGCCAAGGGCGATTTAAACTTTTAAAAACTCCCCCCTTGTTCTAGCTGACTCAAAGTGACGTCATTGGCCCTGGGAGCATGCACGCACTTTGCATGCGCACATGTGGTACCAGGGGCACCACCTCCCGCCAAGAGTTGCCCCCTGTGCTGGCAACCCACTGAGTTCCACCACCTCCTTTCCCAGAAAAAAAGCCCTATCATTAAAGCCTGGCTACCCTTGTGTTGGCTGTTCTCCCTGAAAGCAACAACTTCTAAAGGGAGGGGGGAGGAAGATGGTAAAAGCAGACGGGTAGGCAGGGGGCTCAAACTGGTCCTGCTAGTCCAGTCACTAAAACAGTCTTCCAGGCAGCTGGTACTGAGGTCTGGAAAGCTGGTGAATTCTACCAAACTAAACTGATGGCCCTGGTTTGCTCCATCTCGTCAGCTCACGGAAGCTAAGCAGGGTCAGCCCTGGTTAGTACTTGGATGAGACCACAAAGGAAGTCCGGGGTTGCGAAGCAGAGGTAGACAATGGCAAACCACCTCTATTTGTCTCTTCCCTTGAAACTCCCGGGGGGAGGGGGGGTCATCATAAGTCAGCAGTGACTTGATGGCACTTCACACATAAACTTACAAAGCCAATGTGGTATAGTGATTACAAGGTCAGGTTTGGGAGACCCAGTTTCAGATCCGAATTCTACCACTGGGTGACCTTGGACCAGTAGTGTTCTCTCAGCCTAGGCTACCTCATAGGGTTGTTGTGGGGATATAATTGGAAAGAGAGAACCATGTTTGCCACTGCTTGGAGGAAGTCTTGGATTAAAATCTTCTACAGATACAAGTTGATCTGTACTGAGTTAGACCACTGATCCATCTGGCTCTTTGTGGACTACTCTGACAGTGACGCTCCAGCGGTTGAGGGGCTCAGAAAGGTTGTGCCTACTACAACTAGCAGCAAAAGACCTTTTAACCAGATGCCAAGGACTGAACCAGCAACCTTCAGAATGCAAAGCGTAAACTCTACCATTGAGCTGTGGCCAGACAGTTAAAACGCAACTCCACTCACAAATAGGTTTGCTTGCCAACCTCCAGGAGGGGCCTGGAGAGCTCCCAGAATTCCAACTGAACTCCAAACAACCTGCAATCAGCTCTGCTGGAGAAAATGGCTGCTTTGGAGTGTGGACTGCACGGTATTATAACCTGCTGAGCTCCAGCCCCTTCCAAACCCCGCCCTCCCCAGGCTCCACCCCCAAATCTCCAGGTATTTCTCAACCCAGAGCTGGCATCCCTAATAACATAATAATAACAAATAATAACATTCGATTTATATACTGCCCTTCAGGACAACTTAATGCCCACTCAGAGCAGTTTACAAAGTATGCCATGATTATCCCCACAACAAAACACCCTGTGAGGTGGGTGGGGCTGAGAGAGCTCTGGGAGAGCTGTGACTAGCCCAAGGTCACCCAGCTGGCTTCAAGCGGAGGAGTGGGGAATCAAACCCGGCTCTCCAGATTAGAGTCCCATGCTCTTAACCACTACACCAAACTGGCTCTCACAAACCAGACTCGACCACAGCCCTGCCCCCAGACTGCCCAATCTCCACCCCTGAACCATTGAGTTCTACTGTGCCAAAATTAAAAAAACAAAATTTGACAATAATCTGGATCAACCAACAGGGACCCCCCCACACTGCTTCTTCCTCATACAAACCAAAGGCAGAAAACAAAAATAGATTGCTCGGCTCGCTCATTTTGGGATTTTACTTCCCAAACTACAACTCCTGTCATAACTTTACTCAACCGCATAACACTGTTCTCCCCTCCCCTGTTTTAGCCTTACATCAAACTTGTAAAGTAGGCTCAGCTGAGAAGAGAGTGCCAGGCAAAAAACTGTCCAATAAGCTTCATGGTTGATGGGGGGGGGGGCAGCCATTGAACCCAGGTCTGGTCTCCCTCCGGCATTGTAAACTCCTACACCACACAGGCTTTACTAGCAGCTGTTACCCAGCAACAATTCATGTCAGGTCAAGAAGACCGCATTCCTGCCCAAGAAGCAAGGAAATTCTTTTGCTCCACCTTCCTCTGAGGAAATTCAATCATAATGGAAGAATGAAAACCCTTTGCCTCCTTCAAGAGCCAGGACATTCTCTCTCACACACACACACACAAACACACACACAAACAGTCTACAGCAAAATAATATTTTCTTCCAAGAGCCTCATATTTGGTGATTCGCAGCCCAAGAGGAATTGGCTTCCTATAGGCCGTGTGAATTATACACTTAATAAACTGGGCTCTCTCCCCCGCCTTTGGGATTTTAAAGGCAAAATGAAATCAGTCGCTTCCTTTTGGAGATGCATGCTGGGCAACCTCCGAAGATGAATCAAAATTTGCATCCTGTGCCAACCCCCAAATGGGTCTCCATTTTACAGAATCCAACAAAGAGCGCTTGGCTTGTCTGGATCCTACCATCAGCATCCTGTCTTCCAACTGCAGAGAGACGCCCTGGGGTACATAAAACATGAAATCCTCTCTTTTTTGTCTCTCGATATCGGTAATCGCTGGCACACCGCTTTGGTGCATGGAGGCTCGACTTTTTGGGCTACCAACTTCCAGGTGGGTTCTGGACTTCTCCTGTAGTAACAACTGATCTCCATGCTACAGAACATAGTTCCCCAGGAGGAAATGGCAGCTTCAAAGGATGGACTCTATGCTGTACCATAGAGTATAGGAGAAATGGAAATCCTAGAGTGACGTCACATCCCCACTGAGTACTCTCAACAAACTCCAGGATGGTGGTGAAAAGTACAGTCAAGTCACAGCCGATTTATAGCAATCCCATATACGGTTTTCTTTTTCCAAAAAAGTTTTATTCTGGTATTTTAAAAATGTATAATATGAAACCATACAAACTATAAAACATTAGCACTTAAATGGGTGCGATCTCCCAAAAAAATACAGTAATAGTTGTTTAGTTAGGAACACACAACAGGTGTTGCAGATATTACATTACAACATATAGACTTAGTATACGGTACCAATTTAGAAAATAAAGGGATCGGAAGGGTAAGGCTTTTCTGGTTTTAAGCCCATATTAGCCATATACTCCAGAACTGGGAGCCAGGTTTCTAGAAAACTGGATTGATAAGAGTCTGAATCTATATAGGTGATTTGATCGTTCATCTTATCCATAAAATAATAATCCCAAATCCTTCTATGCCTCGTAGAGATTGTCGGGTGTTTAGGGTCTTTCCAGATTGCAGCTAGAGTAGCCTTATCTGCTGCCAAGAGAATTGCAGTAAAGTTTTTTTGATTTTGTTGGTATATCAACATCCACCCACAGATTCCCTCACGGGGTTTTCAAGGCACGAGACTAACAGAGGTGGTTTGCCATTACCTGCCTCTGCAAAGCGACCCCGGTCCTTCTGGGTGGTCTCCCACCCAATTACTAACCAAGACCACCCTTGCTTAGCTTCCAAAATCTGCAAGATTGGGCTTGCCTGATCCAGGTCACAGAAAGCGGAGATAGCAGCCTTAATTTAGGCCAATAGTTGTTGACAGACTACTGTGTGTGAAGAAATCATTAGTGAAGAATTCATTAGTACTTTTCACAGAATTACAATTCGCTGAGTGCCAAGCTAGACATTTGCTTTGTAAAAGAGCTGGGTCCAGTTTCTCTGACTCGGGTTTCCCCGCAGCCGCATAGCAGCTGCTGGGAATGGCTGTTAAAAATAAAGCAGAGCTGGTTTGGGCTCGGAACACTGCCACAGGGGTAGGAAGAACTACGGCCTCCCCTCGCCAGCCATTTTCCATGCTGAAACCATGGGTGTATGTGTGTTATTTCCCTGTTTTTTCTGCTCCACATGGCACATACTGCTGTGTGGCTGTGTGGACCCAACTCTTTAAAAAAGTGAACATCTAGTTTGATTCAGAGTTCCTGGGAAACAGGAATGATTATATTAAATAGCTTTATGGTGTATGGTGTATATATTCCACATAAAATCCTACACTGCGTCCAGAAAAGAATTTGAGCCAAATGTATCTTTGCTTGCAAATACCACTGAAAGTCTGTCTCCACAAGACATCATGGAGTCTCTCTACACAAGACATCTGAAATGTGAAGAACACGTCGGGAGATGCAAAGTTAGCCGGGAGGGCCATTTAAAAAGACAGAGCTGGCAGCAGGGCAAAGGCTTTGCTATACACTGGAGCTGTGTGAAGGGGCTGTGCAATGCAAGAAAAAAAACTTCAGCCCATTCTAACCTCTCCAGGTCCAAGCCCGGCTCTGGAAGGCAGCTCCAGCCCATTTCCATTCCTCGCTGCAATCTCACACAGTTTTAGACTGGAGAGGGGAAATTAACAGAGCCTCTGGGAGGAGATGAAATTAACAAACCCTTTGAGGAGCGATCTCCGCTGGCTCTGTCTTTTAAAACTATGTTTCCCAGCTAAGACTGAGACTCCGTACACCTGACGAACACACGTGGAGGCAGGGACGCTCAAGTGAAAGATCTTACACTTGTTCTCCCATTGTGGATACACATGCATTGCTAGGGAGACACTCGAATATAAGACCACACAGGAAGTAAGTCACTTGAGCGTCCCCCTGTGATATTGTCTTGTGTAGAGAGACTCTGAAATTAACTGCGTTCCAACACCAGCTCTCATTTTGACCCTTGGACTCTCAATTAGACACAGACAGATGTTACTAGTAGCATTGGCACTACAGCAACTGCAGGATTCTTCCCCCCAGCTCAGGCTTCCGTACATACAAGACAGATCGAGCGCTCTCTTGTTCTGATGCTATCGGTAGCCAACGCGGACTGATTCAGCCTCAAAATCACTATCAGCCCTTGGAACGAGACAAGATGTCAACATAGGCAGGTTCTAAAACCACATTTGCGGAGAATACGACTGTGAAGGAAGGAAAGACTTGGGGTGGTAGGGGAGGGGGCTTGGAGATCTGTTGCCATGACCTTCCAGCCTTCGTTTTGTTGGCTTCACTCTCTACCCCTTGTCCTGTAATCCGCCTGTTCTGTCGAACGTAGAAAATTCTGACAGTATTGGTAGGACGAAGGAGGTAAGCGAGGTAGGAGAAGAGGCAGGATCCGGGCAGGATCACGTTATAGCCATCAAGCAACCGTGGCTCGCTTACCCAATATGGACAAGCCCAGAAAGGCGAAGTCTGGCATAGGGGAGAAACAAAGAAATCGAACCAAACAGGTAATGCCAGCAAACTCCAATTGGGGCCCAATGCCTTGCCTAATAAAAGGATTCCTTGCGACATGCACTTTAATGAATCTGGCTTCCGTTATTCTGGCCTTCCTTATTTGGAAGTCCTCTGCAATGGAAACTCCAGCTTCCCAGGATATCACTTGCCTGCTTCAAGCCTCCTCTTCTTGAGACGTGCCCTTGTGTGCCCTGTGCCCGCTGCTGCTTCAGTGACTTCCCTTTATGCACCTCTTTGCATTACCGGCTGGATCTTTTGCTTCGATTCACACTTGCCGCAGTTCCTGAGTGGCCCCTTCTGGCTGTCCAAATCCTCCCAGGTTGTGTGTACATCTGAGGTTCACTGGGATCATTGGCTCCCTGGCTGCTTGCCTCCCCTGAAAGAGTTCCCCTTGCTGTCCTCACTTGCCTCCAAGACACCCTCCAGAGAGCACCACCCCAAAGTGCCCAGTCATGTACATGCATGCGCCATGCTCCTGCGTGCACGCACACACATTGAGAGACTATGCTCCTGGAGAAGAGAGCAGAATGCAAGGCAAACAAGTTATGTGCAGCTCCCTCTGGGCACCTCTCCCAGCTTGCTATGGGAGACTGTCCCCGTGACAGTCAGGGGAACGTCCAATTCCAGGGAACAGCAGACGGGCCGAGCACTCTGGTAGGCAGCAGCTCTCTGCAGGTGCCCAACTATGCTGACCGTTAATGGCGCCCATACCATCTTTCCATCTTAATATAGCGCTCCAGCCTGCAATGGAACCCCTCTTCTAAAGAGGTCAGATGCAAGTATGCATTTATAGACTCCTCTGTAATGAGGCCTTCGCCTTTTGTCTCCTTCAGAGACTAAAGAAAGGGCCAAAGATTTTATTTCTGCAGAACGGTTTCCGCTGACTCATTCTGCCACGTTCTCTTGCGGGCTCCATTCTCCCTCCACGCTCTGGTGCTCTTCCCCCCTCCCCTCCCCGCCCCAGCCACACTGCATTTTTGTGTGCATTTAACATAGTTATGAATCATTAGTGCACCAAATGCCTCTCCAAAATGATTCATCAAGGAGGAGGTGAAAGGGGAAGCCAGCAGATCAGCAACAGATTAAAAATCCCACAGTAACAATAAAAAAATTGAAACGGGCTCATAAATCTGTTTATTTTAAGCGTGTGGATAAATCTTTTCCCAGAACACTCCAAGTCATCGGAGAAGGCTGGAAAAAAACTCCCACATCAAAATCACAGGAGGGGGTAGGGACCGGGTGTTGTCAAGGAAGCCTGAATTCCAGTTTTCTTGTCAGAAGCCTTTCCTGGATAGAGATTACCAACTTGATAACAAAAACGTTCACTGCCTGGACAGGGCTGGGGAGGCAGAGTTCAAGTAGAACTGGGAAGTTTGGGGACCACAGGGAGCAGGGCTTTTTTTCAGCAGGAATGCAGGGGAACGGAGTTCCGGCACCTCTTGAAAATGGTCACATGGCTGGTGGCCCCGCCCCCTGATCTCCAGACAGAGGGGAGCTAGATTGCCCTCCGCGCCGAGAGGCACGGAGGGCAATCTAGCTCCCCTCTGTCTGGAGATCAAGGGGCGGGGCCACCAGCCATGTGACCATTTTCTCCGAGGGCAACCCACTGAGTTCCACTACCTCTTTTCCCAGTACAGCCTGACAGGGAGTACTAAGTGCCAGGCTCAAATCCCCACTCTGCCCCTGAATTTAGTGGGTGACCTTGGCCCGGTCACTCTTTCTCAGCCTAACCTACTTCATAGTGCCGTTGTGATAAAATGGAAGAGAAGGGAACACATAGGCTGCCCTGATTTCCCTCAGGAAAGGGCAGGTCAGAGCGTGGAAGGAGGCAGAAAAAAATCTTGCAAGGCAGTGGGATGTATGAAGAGAGGAGGGCAGTTGAGGTGCCACCAAAGCGGAATCGATGTATCCAGTTTTTGTTAATGGCAATTGTTCCTTCAAGGAGCTCAGGACAGCATACATGGTTTCCCCGTGGTTCCACTTTATTCTTTCAATAATCCTGTCAGATATCAAAAATATATTGTTCCCCCAAGTCCACAGAACGGGAGCCACTCTATGCCCAATCAAAATATAAAAAAACAAACCAGGAGTAATCTTATACACAACAAGCAATAAAACAAAAGCAACCCCACTTCCTCAAAATACACACAACTCTAACAAACCTAGAAACTCTTGAACCAAAAACAGTCACTGAAGCGGCAACAAAAGGCTAGGGTAAAAAACTGAGGGAAAGATCCAAAAGATTTCCACACACTAATGATGAAGCTTTCTCCTGGTGCAAGAAGCCCCCCCCCCTTGTTTCAAGATTTCTTGCGCTGGGGAAAGCACCGCTGTTAGTAAACCAAACTCCAACAATCCAACCTCATGCGTGGCCCAAGACCACTTAAGATAGATCAAGATGGGTAGCCACGTTTGTCTGTAGCAGCAGAAAAGAGCAAGAGTCCAGTAGCACCTATAAGGTGAACAAAATTGGTGGCAGGGTAGGAGCTTCTGAAGAAGTGAAATGTGACTCACGAGAGCTCATACACCACTACAAATTTTGTTAGTCTTATAGGTGCTACCAGACTCTTGCTCTTTTCTATCTGAAGAACTGAGCTGTGACTCACGAAAGCTGATACCCTGCTACAAATTTTGTTAGTCTTAGAGGTGCTACTGAACTCTTGCTCTTTTCTATCTGAAGAACTGAGCTGTGACTCACGAAAGCTGATACCCTACTACAAATTTTGTTAGTCTTAGAGGTGCTACTGAACTCTTGCTCTTTTCTACTGCTACAGACAGATTAATACAGCTACCCATCTTGATCAGGGACCCACAGTTACAACTCACTTAGCTGAACATGACCTGCCAATCGCATCTGGTAGCCTGCCAGGTGTTTCTCTCTCTCTCTCTCTCCTCTCTCTCTCTCTCTCTCTCTCACACACACACACACACACAAACCCCTTTCTGCAATCCTCCAAGTGCCAAAATAAACAGAAGCTTTATGAAGCCCCTGGGGGGGCATTCTGCATGGTTGACAGCCTGCATTTAGCTCGGGAGAGCACACGTTTTGCTGCTGCAGGGTGGGGTGGGGGGGAGAGGAAGCAGAACAGTAGAACTCTGGGATTTATGAATAATAATACATTTTTGCACGTTTGAACACATGAAGCTACCTTGAACCCAAGTCAGACCATTGGTTGATCAAGGCCAGTATTGTCTGACAGGCTGTGGCTTTCCAGGATCTCAGGAGGAAATCTTGGTGCCCGTTGGTAGATCTTGGTATCTACTGCCTGATCCCTTTAATTGGACATGCCAGGGATTGAACCGGCCACCTTCCGTGTGCAGAGCAAATGCTCTTCCTCTAAGTCAGTATCCCCTCCCCAAGTTTCTTACCACCTCTAAATGCACCTCAACTGATTATCTACAAAATTGTGTGGGTGGGTGTCCCCTTCCCTATTCTGGCTTATTTAACCATAAGCAACATCTGCTCATCACAGGGCAGGAGGAACACACACCACACACACCCACGCAGCTCTAGGGATTAAATTCAATTTACTCAATCGGATGGATTTCAGGGTCACCGTAAAGCAGGGAGAAGGAAGGACGACAGAAGCTCTTCCTTGTTACCCTTGCAGACATGTAATAACAACAACAACAACAACAACATTCGATTTATATACCGCCCTTCAGGATGACTTAACACCCACTCAGAGCGGTTTAGAAACTATGCCATTATTATCCCCACAACAAAACACCCTGTGAGGTGGGTGGGGCTGAGAGAGCTCTGAGACAGCTGTGACTAGCCCAAGGTCACCCAGCCGGCTTCAAGTGGAGGAGTGGGGAATCAAACCCGGCTCTCCAGATTAGAGCCCCGCACTCCTAACCGCTACACCAAACTGGCTCTCACCCACTAAGTGTTCACCAAGGAAAACAGTAACAGTCACACACATCTGAAAAGGCATCCTAAAGAGGCGAAACAGGAATAGTTATTTAAAAGTAACAGATATCTGAAACACCCCCCTCTGGTAAACAGGGGCAGCAGGAGGGTATGCAGCCACAGAAAGAAGTCCTAAAATAGAGGATGGTTCCAGTTCCTCTTACTAGGACTGGTAAGAGGCAACACTTCCTCCTTCCTCCCTGGAGTTTCAGAGTACGGACAATTACATATCCTCGAGTATGTCCCAGATGAAAATATAGCACGCACGGTTGCTGGTTCTGACTTGGGAAATTCCTGGAGAGCGGGGGGTGGAACTTGCAGAGCGCCTAGTTTGGGGAGGGGAGGGACCTCCAGAGAGTCCAAGATCCGAAGCAGCCATTTTGTCCAGGGGAACTGATCTCTGTACGCTAGAGAACAGCTGCAATCCCAGAAGAACTACAGGCCTCACCTGGAGATTGGCAAAACCAGGGCTTTTTTCAGGTGGAACGCTGTGGAACGGAGTCCCGGAACTGCTTGAAAATGAAGGGCAATCTCAACTCCCCTCTGTCTGGAGATCAGGGGGTGGGGCCACCAGCCATGTGACCATTTTCGCCGAGGGCTATTTAAACTTTAAAAAACTCCCCCCTTGTTCCAGCTGACCCAAAGTGATTTCATTGCGCGGTCCTGGGAACATGCGCACACTTTGTGCGTGCGCATGTGATACCAGGGGCACCACCTCCCGCCAGGAGTTGCCCCCTCTGCTGGCAACCCACTGAGTTCCACCACCTCTTTTCCCAGAAAAAAAGCCCTGGGCAAAACTATCCAGTAGCCTTGCCTTAATGGCTGGTGGCTACTAGGTACTGCACCCCCGCCTATTATATGCAGAAGATAGACACAAATATTCTGGTAAGCAATAAAAGAATTTGAAGGCATTTTTGAGGGAGAGGACGCCAAGGACACGCTGCTTGCTTTTGGAGGCAGGGGGTGTGCCAGGATTTCTGCTACTCCCTTCCTGCTCAGTCTTGGACCTTACATCACATGCTACAAAAATGCCATCAAGGTTTCAGTAACGTTTGCTCACAGGACAACAGATCTGGTCAAAGCTGCCCATGGAACTTCCACCTGCATGAACGGAGTAATTCCGTGCCAGCTGTTTCCAAGAGGGCAAGACGAGGCTGGCAACCTGGCATCGATGCCCGATGAGCATGCCCCATGCACCCTCCCTGCAAGAAAGAGCAGGGGACCCAATTGCTCTTTTGAAAAGAGAAGCACAGAGTCGGCCCGCTTGCCAAAGCTTTTGGCAGAGGAGGAATGGAGGTTCTTATGCCATGTTTCTTGAGAGCCGCTGAAGCTGCGGCTCTTGGCTCAGCCGAAATCTATATTTTAGCCGCCTTTCTTCCCCTGTGACTTTCAGATGTGGCAAAGAGGGGGAAGTGAAAGGAAGAAATTGTCTTCTCTTGAGAGTTTCCTCTTTAGGGTGAAAGCAAAAAAGAACAAGAAACAGCCCAGCCCCGAGTGGGAGCGTGCAGGCCTGGTTCTGGACACGTTTCAAGTTAAGTCGCCCGGGCCCTGCAAGGATTTCCTGGAACGACCTCCGGTTGCCCTTTTCCACCTCAAAGATCTGTTTATTGGTTTTTCGCTGTGCTCTGCAGGGTCGTGTTGACAGGGAGGAAGGCACGACTGGAGGAAAGAGCGCTGGCTTTCCCTTTGTTCCCTTTACAAATCGGTTTTTATAAGGTGGAGGGCGAATCTGCCTTCAAAGAGATGGGGAGGGGGAGCAGGGCAACTTGATCCTAAGCAACTCAGGTGGCTGCAGCACGCACAATCGCTGGCAACACATGGCTATGATGACCTCACGCCTGGTAAGTGGGGCAGAATTGCCTGGACCTGCCAGGAAGTCCCTCCCGCCTCCCTTTCAAGGCAGAATGAGCACGGGGCTGCCGCCAAAAAGGGCAGGAGCCCTCCTACTTCTTTCCATCACATTTAATCCAACATCACTGCAAAACTGAACTAGGCCTTACAAAAGGCAGGGCGGGGAGATCTCAGCACGAGGCTGCCAATTTCCACAGCAGCCTCGTGTTTTCCCGCTGCACCCTCTCTCTTTAGAACTGGCAAGAAAACTCAAAAGTGAGGCAGAATTGGTTGGTCCAGTGCAAGGCAGTCCCTCCCGCCTCCCTTTCAAGGCAGAATGAGCACGGGGCTGCCGCCATTTACGGCAGGAGCCCCTCCTTCTACTTCTCTCCATCACATTTAATCCAACATCACTGCAAAACTGAACTAGGCCTTACAAAAGGCAGGGTGGGGAGATCTTGTCACGAGGCTGCCAATTTCCACAGCAGCCTCGTGTTCTTGAGCTGCATCTACTTTCTTTAGAACTGACAGGAAAACTCAAAGGGATCCTTCAGAAGGAGAGGGGTCCTACCTTCTCCCTCTGCCTTCTACAACCCTTAGCACAGCAGGATGAACCTTTCATAGGAGTCCGTTCTGACTTTGAGTCTCTCTACACGAGACATCTGACCCATGAAGAACACGTGTTGGGAGATGCAATGTTAGCTGGGAAGGATGGTTTTAAAAAGACAGAATGGGTGGCAGGGCAAAGGCTTTGCTATACACTGGAGCTGTCTGAAGGGGCTGTGAAATGCCAGAAGGGAAACCTCAGCCCATTAGAACCTCTCCAGGTCCAAGCCTGGCTCCAGAAGGCAGCTCCAGCCCATTTCCATTCCTCACTGCCCTCTGGTTGCGATACCACACACTTTTAGATGGGAGAGGTGAAATTGACAGAGCCTTCTGGAGACAAAGATGAAATTAACAAACCCTCTGAGGAGCAATCTCCACCTTCTCTGTCTTTTTAAACTACACTTCCCGACTAATATTGCATCTCTCTACACCAGACAAATATGCACCAAGGCATCTCATGTAGAGAGACTCTGGCCGATTCCAGATGGGCACTAATAAAGCGAGTGCTTTCGCTTTTTCACCGTTCAAACCCGTTCACACCCGTTATATCCCGTCCCATCTTACCTGCGCTTCATGGCGCCTTGTTCCGTGATATAGGCTGCCGGTGTGAACATCCGAGTACGGGTTTGTACTGTTCGCGACGCCCCGTCACCGCTCAGAGGCCTGCCCCTTTCCCCCCCGCGGGCCGATGGCGAGGCCATTTTTTTTTTAAAAAACCGGGCGCAATTTGCGCAAGAACGGGAATGCGTTGATCGACGTGCGAAAATGCGCACTTCGGCAAAGAACGGCAAGGAATTGCCATTCTTGCCTTTCTCCGTGCGGCTGGAAATTTTTTTTTGTTTCCCAGAAAACATTTATCGATCTTGCGAAACATCTCAAAAGGCGCACTTGCGCTTCTTCGCCTCTTCTTCGTTTTTAGTGCGGTCGCCATTTTGTTCCTCTCAAAGAATCCCGCAACGCCACGTATTGTCGACCTTTGACCTGAACTCCCTTGCACGCTGATTTGAGGAGCTTTGAGGGGCCCCATCCTAGGGACGAGAGAATTCCCAACTCGAAAGCAC
Organism: Eublepharis macularius; assembly: GCF_028583425.1. Classification (NCBI taxonomy): domain Eukaryota; kingdom Metazoa; phylum Chordata; class Lepidosauria; order Squamata; family Eublepharidae; genus Eublepharis; species Eublepharis macularius. The sequence goes on along the minus strand of NC_072802.1, from coordinate 67,724,182 downwards.
AGTAGCCAACGCCGGTGTTTGTTGCATACGTGGGTATTTGGAGCAGCATGGCCAGCGGGGGGGCAGTTGCTGGGAAGCGGGGAGTATCCTGGAGACACAGAGAGATTATGGATCTCCTACACTTCTGGGGTGAGGAGAAGATCCAGGAAGCTCTGAGAAACACCCACCGGAACTTGGACTACTTCGAGAAAATCTCGAGGCAGATGGCTGAGCGGGGCCACAAGCGGTCGGCTACAGAGTGCCGCTCGAAGACCAAAAACATGCGCCTGGAGTACAAGAAGGTGATGGCACACAATGGTCGATCTGGGAACGCGCCTACAACCTGCCCCTACTTCAGGGAGCTCGACAGCATTCTGAGGGGGGATGCGAGTGTTAACCCAAAGCGGCTTGCAAGAAGTATTGTGCTGGAGGTGGAGGGCAGGACGAGGCCAGACCCAATGGACCTTCTGGAGGGCTCTGAGGAGCTTTTCAGCCATGACCTGGTCACCATCAATGCGGACCATCTTAGGACGTCGACCCCTTTCCCAAGCGGTAGGTGGGGGCAGGGTGGAGTGAGGGATTCCGGTGTTGGGGGGCCATTCGGGCTTGGGGAGAGGAGATCCGTTCTGACGATGCTGGTCTGTTTCCATTAACAGGGCACATTGGCTTCGAGGAAGAAGACCTCCTGGAGCACGGGGATGATCCTGACGCGACCTTAAGTGGACTGGCAGGAACAGGTGAGGGGCCGGGTGGGGGCTACCCAAGCGGGCCTGGGCAGAGGGTGGTGTGGGCTCAGGGACATAGGCACTCTGTGGGGCGGGCCAGGCTCTCCCCTCCCCAGGCCATGCCGTGATTCTCTGGGGCTGCATGGCTCTCTTCCTGGCAGCCATGACTGAACCCCCCCCCCCCGCCCTGGGCACAGGCCAGGCCCCCCTCCCCCGGCCAAACTGTGATTCTCGGGCCCACTGCCCCTGAGAGAATCCCCTGCAAGCGCTGCCCAGGCTGGCCTGGGCAGAGGGTGGTGTGGGCTCTGGGACATAGGCACTCTGTGGGGCGGGCCAGACTCTCCCCTCCCCAGGCCATGCCGTGATTCTCTGGGGCTGCATGGCTCTCTTCCTGGCAGCCATGACTGAACCCCCCCCCCCCGCCCTGGGCACAGGCCAGGCCCCCCTCCCCCGGCCAAACTGTGATTCTCGGGCCCACTGCCCCTGAGAGAATCCCCTGCAAGCGCTGCCCAGGCTGGCCTGGGCAGAGGGTGGTGTGGGCTCAGGGACATAGGCACTCTGTGGGGCGGGCCAGACTCTCCCCTCCCCAGGCCATGCCGTGATTCTCTGGGGCTGCATGGCTCTCTTCCTGGCAGCCATGACTGAACCCCCCCCCGCCCTGGGCACAGGCCAGGCCCCCCTCCCCCGGCCAAACTGTGATTCTCGGGCCCACTGCCCCTGAGAGAATCCCCTGCAAGCGCTGCCCAGGCTGGCCTGGGCAGAGGGTGGTGTGGGCTCTGGGACATAGGCACTCTGTGGGGCGGGCCAGACTCTCCCCTCCCCAGGCCATGCCGTGATTCTCTGGGGCTGCATGGCTCTCTTCCTGGCAGCCATGACTGAACCCCCCCCCCGCCCTGGGCACAGGCCAGGCCCCCCTCCCCCGGCCAAACTGTGATTCTCGGGCCCACTGCCCCTGAGAGAATCCCCTGCAAGCGCTGCCCAGGCTGGCCTGGGCAGAGGGTGGTGTGGGCTCAGGGACATAGGCACTCTGTGGGGCGGGCCAGACTCTACCCTCCCCAGGCCATGCCGTGATTCTCTGGGGCTGCATGGCTCTCTTCCTGGCAGCCATGACTGAACCCCCCCCCCCCGCCCTGGGCACAGGCCAGGCCCCCCTCCCCCGGCCAAACTGTGATTCTCGGGCCCACTGCCCCTGAGAGAATCCCCTGCAAGTGCTGCCCAGGCTGGCCTGGGCAGAGGGTGGTGTGGGCTCAGGGACATAGGCACTCTGTGGGGCGGGCCAGACTCTCCCCTCCCCAGGCCATGCCGTGATTCTCTGGGGCTGCATGGCTCTCTTCCTGGCAGCCATGACTGAACCCCCCCCCCCGCCCTGGGCACAGGCCAGGCCCCCCTCCCCCGGCCAAACTGTGATTCTCGGGCCCACTGCCCCTGAGAGAATCCCCTGCAAGCGCTGCCCAGGCTGGCCTGGGCAGAGGGTGGTGTGGGCTCTGGGACATAGGCACTCTGTGGGGCAGCCATTGTAGTATTTCCCCAGTCCGCTGATAATGTTGCCTTCTGCGCAGATGAGACTGAGGCGGGCACTGCCAGCGGTGCGGAGGACACTTCTGGAAAGGAGAACAGCCCACCCTCCCCGAGCAGCGGCTCACCAGGTACCCCAGTGTCCCCCATTGTGAGGCCGGGCCTTGGAGGCATCAGTCCCTACGGCTGGCCGACCAAGGTCTGTGCCCCCCCCCAGACTGGGAAATGGGGAGGCCTCGACTTGATTGGTGCCTTGACCTTGCTGCTGTTCTCTCCCCCTCAGGAGGCCTTCCCGCTGCCGCTGCCCAGCTGTCTCCTGGCACACGTCTTTCAGCAATCAGGCACCGTAAGCGGAGGACCCAGGGAAGCACCGAGGTGGCCGAGAAAATGATGAGCCAGGCAGCCGATCTGCACCGCGAGGAGATTGCCGAGCGGAGAAGGGAGCAGTCCGAGGCTCAGATGTGGCGGGCTGAGTTCATGGAGGCCACTCGTCAGGAGCAGGCAATGTTCCAGAGCGCTTGGAACCAGAACCTGGAAGTGATGCGTGCAGCCGTCAGCACGCTGCAAACACTTGGAGAGGCCATGCTCCGGCGACAGGAACCGGTGGCGCCCGCTCCAGAAAGGCCACCCCTTGTACCGGTAGTGACCAACACCCAGCCTGCGACGCCAGCTCAGGGAGAATTGGACGAGGGAACAATCAGCCAGCCTCCTGCCCCTCCTCCTCAGCCGAGGCAAGGTGTGCCAAGACGCTCCTGTGTTGGCAGGTCCAGGGATCGCCTCACCTTGTAGGCGCCCTTCTCAAAAGCATGAATTCCCACTCCCGGCTCCCACCAATGCACCAAAACAGGGACAACGAGGCATTCAACAAACCCAAAAACTTTATTTTTCAACAAATAAGTGCTGCAACAGGCATCGAATGGAAACACCCCCACCCCCCGTCATCTCACTGCTCCCTTGCAGTCGACTGCTGTGCGGACAACTGCTGCTCCAGTGCCCGAACACGCCTCTCAAGTGCCCTGTGCTTCCTTCCCTGGTAGAGGAGCAGGCGCTCCACGGTGTCAAGTCTGCTCTGCACATTGTTCACTGGAAAAAAACCAAGCAGATGATGAACACCTCGGCCTCACCACACTCCCGCCCGAACCCGAAGCCCAACTCACTCACGGGTGTTCATGATTCGGCCCTCCAGTGCCTCAATGGCGTTCAGGACGTTGTCCGTCCCCTGAGGGTTGCTCGCTGGTGGCCCTGACATACTGCTGGTAGAGGGGCCTTCATGGGGCGCGCTTGTTGGTGGAGCCTCGCGAACGCTAGAAACTGAGAACAAATTGGGGCTGGTCATAAGTGTGCAGTCAAAGCATGGGATGACCTGTCGGTTGAGAATTCATGCAATTTTGATCTGGTTAGAGTTATGCTGTTTGGTTTGAGGTCACGTTTGGTTAACAGTTATGCGCTTCAAGTTATGAGGGTTGGTGGTGCCCGGGTGGCCCACGCCTGTGGCCTGTGACTCTTGAAGTTGTCCTTCAAATGTTGGGTGTTCAAACAATAAAGTTATATTGATCGGTGAGACACATACTGCCTGTTCATTGAGTGGCGGATGCACGTCAGGCCTGCACCTACCTTGGGGCTGCTCGGCCGGTGGCTCTGGTGGTGCCTCCACCACGGGTCGGCGCAGCCGGCTCTGTTGTGGCCCACGCCTGCCGCCAGGGTCTTCCCCCAGAGCTGCCTCCCGAATGGCCAGGTCTCTGCCCATCCCAGCATCTGCAACACAGTAGGACACAACACACCGCAGGAGTTAATCTTTCCAATGTTGGCAGTCCAGCCGACACCGCTCGCTGTGCAGGTGTGCCCACTCATGCCATCGCATGGAGTGGCGCGTGTCCTGCGCTCCCCGGGGGTTTTCAGAAGCGGCCTCCGGTGGCTGCTGTTGTGCCCACGCCAGCATCTACCTTGGGGCTGCTCGGCCGGTGGCTCTGGTGGTGCCTCCACCACAGGTCGGCGCAGCCGGCTCTGTTGTGGCCCACGCCTGCCGCCAGGGTCTTCCCCCAGAGCTGCCTCCCGAATGGCCAGGTCTCTGCCCATCCCAGCATCTGCAACACAGTAGGACACAACACACCGCAGGAGTTAATCTTTCCAATGTTGGCAGTCCAGCCGACACCGCTCGCTGTGCAGGTGTGCCCACTCATGCCATCGCATGGAGTGGCGCGTGTCCTGCGCTCCCCGGGGTTTTTCAGAAGCGGCCTCCGGTGGTTGCTGTTGTGCCCACGCCAGCACCTACCTTGGGGCTGCTCGGCCGGTGGCTCTGGTGGTGCCTCCAATCCCTCGGGCACACCCTCCTCTTGCTCCTCGACAGCAGGTGGGGGAAGTTCCTCTGGCGCAGGCCTCGCTTCCTCTACCTCCTCCTCCTCCTCCTCCTCGCGCACCTGTGGCCTTGCGCGCTCTATCCCCCTCTGGACTGCTGCAAGTGCAATGGGCGGGGAGGTGGTTACTCTTGGCAGCCATCTCTGTGGGCGTGGGAGATCAGAGGAGTGCGTGTGTGCCCACCAATATATTGCCCACAGACTGTGCACAATTGCCCTTGGAACGAGAGGTCCATCACGTCTCACACGGTGGGATCAGCTTTGGCCGTGGTGGAGTGTCGGGGCACAGGTTGGAGATGGAGTTGTCAACCCTATGCAGGCCAGCGTGTATGTTTTTCCTTGTGAGGATAATGGATGGCTTCTGGGGCCTGTAACTTATGAGTGCTTTGGTGCAACATTCACACACTATGCACTGAATGGACAATGCAAGAATAGCAATCTCAAGCCACACTGACCTATAATGGACCCTTACAAACTTTGGTCCTTGCCGTGGCGGACTAGTAGTGGGGTGTGGACACGGTGAGATAGAAATGCGTTGATACATTCATTGATACATGCATCTTTTGTCGCATGGGAGTGCTCTTCCACGTTATAGAGTGGATTCAAGCAGCTTCTCTGCTTGCAGAAAAAGGGAGACCGGGTCATTTTTGGACGCAAAAATGGGTTTCCAGGGGATTCTGCAGCCATGCGGCATGGCCAATGTTGGATGTAAGGGAAGTGGGTGAGACTGAGGGAAGGGGGCTGGAAGTGGCTGGATTCAACCCAATATTCTTTTCATGGGGATGTGGCTTCGAAGGTCGGGGCAGTTCTCTTGCCAGATGCCACCCCTGGGCAGAGAGCCCCGTCTCGCGTGACTTCCTGGGAACAGTGGTAACATGGTGGGCTGAAACCAGCATGTTCAGCAGTCCATGAAATGGCCCCTCGAACAGGGACCAGTTTCAGCCTAGGGGTGGGGTGGGATGACAGGTGTAGCAACACACCTTGAAGTCTGGGTGCAGTGTGCATCCAACATGCCACTCCCAGCCACACCAGCCTGTCTGTTTTCACCCATGGGAAACACTGCCAAAAGGGGGTGGGTGGTGGCACCATCTTATGGAGACCCGTTGTGAGATAGGCTCGTGCCTTCGTGGATGTCGGGAGGGGTTGGTGACATCTCGCGAGTGCGATCATACGCACAGCCACACAAGCCTCTCCTTTCCCCAGGCCTTGCACGCCTCCACTTCTTGCTTACCGGCGTGTCTCCGGTCCTCCCAACTCGGCCGGCCTGCCTGCTCCCAAAGGCGCCGCATCTGCGCAAAGTAGGGCGGTCGCGCAGTCATCCGAGGGATCCCCTGCCAGTGTTCCAGGGCCCCGAAAAAGTCCGCCTTTATCCGCTTGAATTTTGAGCGGCATTGGTCTGCGGATCGAGGGTAACCCCTCGCGCCAAGCTGTCTGGCGACCCTGGAGAAGAGGCTTTTTGTGGGAAGGTGGCTGCTGCACATGATGCGAGCCGCCTTGCCACTCTCCAGAAGCAGGTCAAGGAGCGCCTCAACCTCCCGGTCTTTCCAGAAGCGCCCCTTGATCGCCGCCATTTTTGCTCTGGCTTTTGCGGGGCTGCGTAAATGCGCGGGAACGCGACTGAGCATGCCCGAAATTCAAACTGGTTTTTGCTAGGAGGCCTGCGATTGGACAGTTGAGAGCGGCCATTTTAGGGGTTGCTGAAGTACTGGCTCTCATTTTGCACCTTTTCGCACCGGCGAACATATAGTAGCACAGCCAACCGTGCACAATTCGACCACATCCTTTTATCCCAAAACTGCTTTTTGGCCGATAACGCCATACAGAAAACAAAGATATCGTGCAGGCACCGGATCGCCCTCTAGGCCATGGGCGGGGGGGGGGGGGTTATTATGCGGAGATCGAATGCCGCCATCTCACGGGGAGCGGAAATGATCCGGCGCCATTTTGTGGATGATCGAAGTGGCGAAAATGAGGCGGCACACGGCCATCCCTGCATAACCCATACACACTCTTTTAAGGTTAACATTTGGTTGTCTCACATTACCGTTCGACCAACCCACACATCATTCAATGGACACTCTCCATCCTGCGATGGGGGGGGGGGGGTAGAACACCGCCAATGCTGAAACTTTGTTCAGACATATAGCGGGGTTGAAACGTGCCGCTGGCATTGACCACATTTTCGTATCTGCGCAAATGCGCCAGCCCAACAGCCCCACAATATACGGCCGCCCATCACTCCTCTGAACTCAAAAGTCGCAGGAACCGCAAATATTCTCCCGCACGCTTAACAACACCAAACGAGACCGCTTACCCCCTGGTCTGTGCGAATAATACAATTGCGAGAGATGGATGAAATGCCCCCCCCTTTTCCCGCTTCAGAAACGATCCCCGCAACGGGGCCCCCTTCAAACCCCAGAATGCCGCTGCCCACACACACTCAGTTGGTCACTGGTAATAACTGCGAGGCCACCATCATTTCATAAATCAAATCTTTATTGTCACCAAAGAGTCTGCATTGCAAAAGATACCGTTGCTGGTCACGCATTCCCGGGGCCCACAAGGAAAACCAGAGCATCACCGCCTGTCCCTTGCATACATGAATGCCGCCATCGCATCACGGACCTCCTTCCCCTCCTCCAACACTCCCCGGTCGTTCTCCCCGAACTCCAGACCATCGCCGGGCATTGTCAAAGGTGTGGGATCCCGCAATGAACCTAGCACGCCATGGCCTTTGGCCTCACACAAATTGTGCAGGATCACGCATGCAGTCACAATTGTCACCACGTTCTCCTCTCTGGCCCTCAGGCGATGCAGGAGACATTGCCAGCGTCCCTTCAGACGACCGAAACTGCATTCCACCTTATTCCTGGCCCGTGCCAGACACCGGTCAAAGTACTTCTGCTGTTGCGTGATTGCGAATTTCCCATAAGGTTTCATAAGCCATCGCCGCATTGGATACGCACCGTCAGTGATCATCAGTGGTGGCACAGATACACCGTTCACAGTCAGGGTCGGATTTCCAGGGACAAAAACGCCAGTGTCCATTGCCGCACAGATGGCCGAGTTGCGGAACACAAAGGCATCGTGATTCTTGCCACTCCAGCCCACCTCCGCGTCCACAAAACGTCCGGTGTGGTCAACTGTCCCCTGGAGCAAGATGGAAGAGAAGTTCTTGCGATTTCCATATTGGTCCGGCCTCCCCCGGGGCTGACCGATGCGAATGTGAGTTCCATCTATCGCCCCGACACAGTGGGGGAACCCCAGCGCGGAATACCCGTCCATGATCTGAAACGCAAGGAAAAGAGGATCAGTCTAGACCCCGAGTCGGCCATGCACGACATGACCAAACCACACACACACAAAAAATCACTGCGGTCGTGGACTGGCCAATCATTGTTGCGATGGCTCAAAATTCTAAATATCGCTAGTGCGCAAATGCAGATATAAATAAAAAAAATTTCATTAGGGAACAGTCTACTTGGCAATGACACTCACCTTTCCGACCTCCTCCCCAAGGCAAACCAGCTTAGAGAGCAGCTCCTTCTCAATGGCGAAACAGACCTCCAGCACAGCGTCCGAAACAGTCGATAACCCCAAACCGAAGTTGTCCCCCGCGACGCGGTAACATGCTCCAGTGGCAAGGCACCATACTGCCACGGCCACCCTCTTCTCCACGGAGACGGGCTCACGCATGTTGGTACTCTGCCGTTCCAAGGTTGGTCGAAGCACACCCACAAGCTCCATGAAGGTCCCCCTGCTCATTCTGAAGCACTGGATCCAATGTTGGTCGTCCCAAACACGCAACACTATGCGCTCCCACCAGTCCCAGCTGCGGGGATAGACCCAACAGTCCCGCGGTTCTCTAATGTGCGCAAGTGCATACCACCGCTGGTGAAGCCGATATCTTCGCAAAGCGGCCCTTCGAGCGGTTCTGGCCGGGTTGCCACAATGGAAAAGTAGTGTGGCAGCCCTTCTTCTCCGCATGATGTGCCACAGATGCGCTTGGCACAGCGCCGTCGAGCTCTGGAGCAGGAGAATCACCAGCTGAGCCATCATGAGAAAAATTTCTCTCTCGGGCGCCATGTCAGCTTCTACTGCTCACGACGCACTAAGACAATGATAGAGAATCCAGAAGAGAATCGGCAACCAATACTCTTCCTAAGAACTTCGCGGGTCGAGTTGACCGGCCAATCGCCAGCCAGTTGACGTGGCGTGGTCGCAAAGCTGCGCAATTGCGCAGCTGCGCAAAATACGTAACAAAAAAATAAAAAAAAAAACACGGGCCAACGAGGGCCCCCGACGTCAACTGTGACGGGAAAAAAGCAACCAATGCCCGGCGACTGCAGTTGCCCGTGCGAGCAGACGGGAGCGAGACTACACGGGACTACACGGAACACGATGGGACCAAACGCTGCAATGCGAAACGAGACGGATGGCCGGTAAGCGAATATAACCGCTAAAGAAACGCGATTTCTGCCCATCTGGAATCGGCCTCTGACATAGGAAGAAATCCAGTTTTGTGGCAGCTGCGTCCATTCCCTGCAGAACAAGGTAATGGCATTCTAAGAAAGTGCTGGATTTCATGCGCATTTTCCTCATGTTTATCTTCCTCCTGATTGCACAATAAGGGATTTAGCCTCTACCAATTACAAGAGATCAGCAGTACAGGGGGAGGGGGGCTCAGAGACCCAGATGGCTGCCAGCTGCAGGCTTCATGAAGTACCTGAAACAGTGGTTGCCAATCCAGAAAACTGTGCAGTATTCATGTTAGTTAGATCCAGGGAGGCTGCGCAATTCAGGCGCTCTCTGGAAGACAAGAACAGAGCCATCCCTCCTAATTTTCCATGCCACTGTGCAATATCCGAGTATTTTACATTCCACAGTTAAGCTTCACTTTAGGAATTCGATTCCAAGTGATCCTTCCACCGCTACTCCCCACGATGCCTTCATGGAGGGATTAGCCACCAAGCACCAGGCACGGTGCTTACATTTTTCTCAGCCCTACCTTGAGTGACTGAAGAACCCCGGCTGATTTTAATGAAAGCAACCTCACCTACATGTGATGTGACATGGACTCCTTGAATTTCTCTCTCAATAATCAATTTGCTACAGATAAAGACAAAAACCACATACAAGGAACTCTTGCTCTTGGGGCCTTTGAAGCCATGCCGAGAAGTTGATCTCTCCCTCTGCAATGTAAATATCTACATAACACATACAGGGTATCAGAAACTGGACAACTTTGAGGAGAGGCACAATTTCCTCCACTTTTGAAATTCTGTCCCAGTAGTACCTTACAGATCCAACTAGGCATAAGGTGCTACTGCACTCGGATCTTGGTTTTCTTCTAATGCACCTACCCACCAGAAATGATCTTCTGAAATTCTGTGTTGGTGCAAATTCTGAAATCAACGTATCGTAAAAGTAATGGACGGGCCTCTTTGTTGTTCAAATTAAATTCCCGGGTCAGAGGTCAGGAGACCTACATTTTTTCAAGAAACTGGGTTGGCTTCTGTGGATCTGTCCTATTAAAATCACTGGGCCAGGAGAAGGCTCTTTGTCCCAGGGAAAAGCAAGAGGCTTATAGAGAAGGGAAGATACCTTGCTTGGGGAGGAGAAGAAAAGAAGAGCCACTGTTAGCAGAATAGATTTGCAGGATAACTCTTCTCTCTCAGAGCCAAGCTACAAGTGATGCCTGACACAGGTTGGACGCTTGTCAGCTTCCCTCAAGTTTTGATGGGAATTGTAGGCGTCCTGGTTTTACAGCTTGGCTCTCCATTACAGCTGCAAGACCAGGATGCCTACATTTCCCATCAAAACCTGAGGGAAGCTGACAAGCGTCCAACCTGTGTCAGGCGGCACTTGTAGCTTGGCTCTCAGTGCTTTCGTAGTGTTAGCCACAGGAAGGGAGTGCCTGACTGATAAGAGTTTTGAAATAACCCAGAAACAGAGAAATTATTAATAGCGGGCTTCATTGTACTGTTTTACTTGTGAGCCACCTCAAGCATGTTTCTGGAGAGGTGGCATCTAAATCTTCTAAACAAATAAAAGGATATTGGGATGCTGTTGACCACAAGCTGAGCATCAGTGCATAGCATGATGCAGCTGGAAAAAAATGCTAATAAGTTTTAAGCTGCATTAATAGAAGCACAGGGCCAAGGCACGAGAAGTAAGAGTTGCATATGTACTGTGTCCAGTTTGGGATGCAGCATTTTAAAGATAAGAAAGGCCATTTTCACATATCTTACCGGCCTGCGAACTTCGCGTGAAAGACCCGGAAGACAGCGTCTTCTCGCGCGAAACTGTGCCAGGAAAATGCTGTTTTCCAGGAGTTTTGCGTGAAATTATATCTTCTTGGCGCCATTTCGCACAAGAAGACACTGTCTTCCAGGTCTTTCGCTCGATGTTCTGCAGGCAGGTAAGACATGTGGAAATGGCCCGTAACTGGAAAGAGTTCAAACAGGGGCAATGCAGATAGCTGAGGGTCTGGAGAACAAGTCTTATGAGTAGAAGCTGAAGGAACTACTAGCTATGGTATACTCTGGCGAAGGGAGAGGTGAACATGATTGCACTCAGGGGTCATTTCTTAGAAAAAGAGCTGCAGGAACTCATTAGCATAATGCATTAGCATATGCCACACCCCTTGCCATCACCGGAAGTGTGTCATTAGGATAAGCGGTTTGCATATGCCACACCCCCTGACATCACCTATCCTGGCTGTTTTGGTCCCAATCCTGGCCAGTCAGGGTCAAAATTGGGACCAAAATGGCAAAAAGGAGCTGAAAATGGCCGAAAAGAGGCCCAAAAGGGTCAGGATCGGGCCACTGCTGAGCGGGAGAGTGATCCACCACCCGTCAGAGGCCCAATCCTGGCCATTTCGGGAGCAATCCTGGCTGTTTTTGGCCCGATCCTGTTGATTTTGGGCCCAAAACATGCCCAAAATGGTTAGGTTCGGGTCTGAAATGGCTGTGATTTGGCTGCTGCCAGATGGGAGAGTGTTCCCCCACCTGGCAGTGGCCTGATCTGGGCTGTTTTTGCCCCAATTTTGGACAAAACTGCCCGATCCAGGCTGAAATTGGCCCAAAATGGCCATTTTGGGCACGTTTGGGCCTTGACCAGGCCCAAAACTGCCCAGATCAGGTCAGTGCCAGGCAGGGGAGGGGTCCCTCGCCAGGCACCGACTCAATCCTGGTGGTTTTGGCCCTGATCCTGGCCAAAATGGGCCCCAAATGGCCGACCCGATATGGCCATTTTCCTGCGTTCATTTCTGCAGTCCCGTTTGAACCTAGAAAAGTCATTCCCGGGGTTGCTGGACCTGAGCAAAGGAATAGCCATGAGAATCAGGGAGCTGCAGTGAGGAGGCCGAAATGGGGCCGAAACGGCCGGGACCAGGTCGGTGCCGGCCAGGGGAGGGTTCCCCCGCCTGGCACCAACCCAATGTGGGCCTTTTCGGCCCCGATCCAGCCCCAAACGGGCCCAAAATGGCCAAAAATCAGGTGGGCGGGGGCACGTGACACGTGACCTCTTGGGAGAACTGCCAGAACTGTGTTCCTGCACGTTCCCCCTCGAAATGAGCCCTGACTGCACATAGAAGAAAGCAAGGACTTGTTCTTTGCTGCTTCAGACAATTGCCTTACATTGCTGGAGGGTGGATTTCAAACATATGGTGAAACTTCACTGACAACGGAACCAGCAGCTGTAGAAGAGGTGCAGGCACTCCCTCACCAAAGACTTCTTCTAGCGGAGGCTAGGCAGCCATTGTTCGGGAATGCTCTGACTCTGGACTTCCTGTACTGAGAAGGAGCTCTCTTCCATCTCCCTGGAAAACCTTTTAACGGGCACTCTGAGATTATTTACCAACTGCCTCCAATTATAGCAGTTCAGCAGCACTTCAGGAGGTAAATTTAAACCAAAAATATTAAGAAAGATTCTTAATTTGTTTTTAAAACCCCAACAGATTGTAATTGTCTGTTCCAGATTGTGGCTATGTTTGGTACCATGTATGTGTGTGTTTGTGCGTGTGTATGTGAGAGAGAGAGAGAGAGAGAGAGAGAGAGAGAGAGAGAGTTTGTACATTCTTAAATTTCTGCAACCCACATTCTATTGTATTGTTTATTGAATTCCAACCATTGGTCATATTGATTTACACTGTCTAATCTCCCTTGAGCCTCAGTGAAAAAAGCAAAGGCAAACTATAAATAATCTAAATAAATACAGTACAATAAATAAAGACAACTGCCTGAACTTTGTTGCAATCACCCTATAAGCAAGAACTTATAGAGGGACTCGACTGCAGTTTGCCTCAAAGAAGTCAATTCTGGCTCAGTTCTTGCAACCGCCATCTTTGGGGCCTCCCCCACCCCCACAAGCCCACACCTAAAAGTTGAAAAAGTCTCACTACTGAAAGTGACGGCGTCAATTCCTTTCCACATTCTAGTCCTCACCTATATCTTGATTTCCAGCAGGCTCTTTCTATGGGCACAGCTCAAGTATCACTGATCCAGAGGAGGTAGCCATGTTCGTCTGTAGTTGCAAAATAGTAAAGAGTCCAGTGGCACCTTTAAGACTAACCAAAAAGCTTATGCTACAATAAAGTTGGTTAGTCTTAAAGGTGCTACTGGACTCTACTATTTTCCAAAATAAATGAAACTTTTGTCCTAGGCAAGAACACGTCTCACAGATCATTGACACAAGCGCAAGCAGCACTCTCACAACAAAATACATATGTTACAACACTGCTCGCTAAAGCAAAAGAACCACTAGTTGCTCAAATTCTGGGAAAGAGCACTTAACGGAGGCTTTCCATTTTGGATTCTCCTTTTCAAGACAGCACAACCTGGAAACTGAAAGGTGGTAACTGTTATGACTGGAGATACCGCAAAAGATGTACTAAAAGACAACTAGTTGTTTCAATATAGAGCCTTCATACCGTTTTATGCAGGCGAAGATGTTATTTCAAGTCTTGACTTGACCCTGAGCATACCATACAATACCGTTTTATGTCACTTACCAGACAATGGAGCCACAGATACATAGCCTCAGTTATGTACTGCTCTTGAGCGCCGCCACCAAAGTAGCTGGCCAGAAAGTGGTATTACAGACACAGTAAACCTCGTATCTAGCAGGCCTGGACTGAGCCTGCTGATTTAGCAGTCTGTCAGATGTTCCTGGGAACTAGTAAGAATTCACTATAAACTCTCTGAACTTGCTCTTGCTGTGTAGATCTGAGCAACGTATCCCTCCAGTTGTCCATCTCTGCATGCTCCCATTTGTCTGGACTGGAGCAAAGATTCAAACCTGTGTGATGAAGAAAGCAGGAAGATTATCCATACCAGCCAAGGAAGGCTCCTTACACCAGCAGTCAAGAAGAGGTCAGGTGACCACGTCCAGTGCTACTTCCCAGCTCTAGAAAAGCTCACCTGGTGTTTTTACTGGCGAAAAGATCTGCCCTTGCTGAATACAGGAAACCACTACTTTTGGCTCGCATGAACAGAGCTTGACTGCCCCCACCCATTCTCTGTTCCCATTCTTGCCTAAATTGCCCCTAGCTTAGCAAAAAAGCATGTCTTAGTTATCAGAAGTTTGAAGACATGCTAGCTGAGAGAGATGACAATCTCCTGGCTGTGCATAAACAGAATTGTTCTGCATGTATACTAGGCAAGCAGGATAGCACTGTCATATTAATTGCAGGAAATCATTAATAGATACGTAACTATTGCTCATTTAAAAATACTGCTGTTTTGTCAGTCTAAAAAAAAAAAGACAGCACGAAACCAGTGTCTTCCCTTTCAAATTAGAAACGAGCCAACTGTCAGGGCTGTTGCCCACAGTCCCTCCACATTGCCTACTCTGAGTATATTGCAGCATGTTCTCATGTGTCTGTTTTCCACAGTTGCTGTCTAGTTCCCGGGACGGCTGAGCGCTTATCTGGGACGGGTCGCGGCAGCGGCCTTGGGACAGCTCCTTCCTGCCCACCCACTGACTATACCCCGCTGGATGGGTGGGGGGGGGCCTGTGCAGAGGGATAGATATGTTGTAACAACCCCTCAGTACGTCATTCTCAACAAGAGACCTGTGTACAGCCAGATGCTTTTACTTGCCTCTGTGTAACCTATGGACATATATATGCTGAAGCTAGGATATCTCATTAAAGAACCTTTGACTCAAGAGAGCTTGGATTTCTTGCTGCAAGGGGGGTGGGAGTCAACTTCAACGTACCCTGTTTTCCATAGACTGACATATTGTTGAGAATCATGTACTCCATTGCATTCTCCATTGCAATTCTGTCCAAATTGGTTTATGCCCATGGTTTCCGTTCTCCAGTTTTTGTGAGTGCCTGGTGGTTATACGTACAATGTACACAAATGCTGGCTTGATGAAGGTAACGTTTTTAAATGGAAAGGTCAGTGTGATCAAACAGCAACTAACACAAAAAGAAAGAATCACATCTGATTTGTTAGAATGGACAAGCAAAATCAAAATGGGGAGGTGGGGGGATCCAAAAAGCAGGAACGAGCAATTCAAACATCACCCTCCACCCTTTTCGAATCCAGATGCATCCGCCACTTTTATTTTTAAGCCAGCTGGTTTGAATGGGGACAATATATATATATATATATATATATATATATATATATATATATATATATATATATATATATATATATATATATATATATATATATATATATTCAAGCAATCTGTCTTGATACTTTCAGGGTAGCTCACATTTCACATGAGGCTGGGAGGGGCTGCTGCTTCTTAAAAAAGACCTTCTCCCCACCCCCAACTCACAAGATGGCCAAACCATCTGGAAAAACACAGACTCCAGCTAAGAACAAGATCTAACTTTGGGTTTCCTCTCTCCAAAGCAGCACAGAATGAGGAGGAAACAGGAGGGGGGGGGTTTCTATCAGGATCGTGGCTCTCCATCAGCTCTGCTCTGCTGAATATAATAATTATAATAACATTCGATTTATATACCGCTCTTCAGGACAACTTAACGCTCAGAGCGGTTTACAAAGTGTGTTGTTATCTTCATGACAATCACCCTGTGAGGTGGGTAGGGTGAGAGAGCTCCAAGAAGCTGTGACTGACCCAAGGTCACCCAGCTGGCTTCAAGCAGAGGAGTGGGGGCATCAAACCTGGCTCTCCAAATTAAGAGTCTTGCCGCTCTTAACCACTACAGCAAACTGATTCTCAGGTTAAAAAAAAAAATTAAGGTTCCTGTCTGCCTAGACCATTCCTCAGATCCTTTCCTCAAATCCAAGTATGGTTGCCAATTCTGGGTTGGAAAATTCTGGGAGATTTGGGGATGGAGCCTAGGCAGGGCAGGGAGCAACCACAGTGGGGTATAAATAATGCCATAGAGTGCACCCTCGAAAGCCGACTTTTTCTCCAGTGGAACTGATCTCTTTAGACTAGAGGGACAGTTCTAATTTCAGGAGTTCTCCAGGCCAAACCTAGAGGTTGATAAGCCCAAAAAGGAGAATTCCATAGCAGAAGGAAAAGGCCAGATGTATGTACACCCAAGCCTGCACAATTTGCAACCCTAATTCAACCCACCAACCCACAAACCAACCTGACTCTCACCTTGGCTACCCCTGATAGTTTAGCTCCACTCTTACCCTTTGCCATGATTTCAGGCTATGGGGATGTCAAAATGGCATTTGTCTTGCTGCCGCCTGAGACACCCTTAAACCATTAATCTTCGTTGAACACGAGAGTGGAAACAGATTGGAGGCTCTTATTCTTCCAAAGTAGTTTTTCCACCAGTCCATGGCCGATTCCAGACAACTAACCGGAAGGCGCTTCATGCCGCCATGTTCCGGATCGCAAGGGGGAAAACGCGATATTTCGTCGCAATTCGTCGCAATCCGGAACATGGCGGCATGAAGCGCCTTCCGGTTAGTCGTCTGGAATCGGCCTCTGTCTCTTGATGCAGTTGTTTTGCTAAGGCACACCAAACAAAATCGATCCATAGGTGGCAGGAGAGGTCCTAATGCCTTCTGCTGACAAAAACTTGGCTAAAGACTTTGGATCCTAGCCAAGAAATCGATTCGAGAAAGCTCCACCCTGATCCATTACCAGGCTGTAATTACAATTTCATACCTGATCAATTGAAATTCTGACCTCCAAAGCACAGCTCCTTTTGAGCGGTTTTGCAGCCCTGGGAACCTTTGGAGGGGGAGGAACCCTTAATGGGATCTCATTTAGTTTCCATTTGTGGAGAGGTTTAGAGCTTCTGCGATGGAGAAAGGTTAAACATGGCAATGAGGTTCTGCCAACGTGATTGAATAGCACCGGCAGCCAACCAGTTGGCCAGCAGAGAAGTTGCGGGGGGGCGGCATCAACCTTCCAGGTCTCGCTCAGCAGCATTAAGGAACTTGTTCCACGGTGCATTTAGAATATTTATCATTGGATAAGCTTTTAGGAAGTGCTCTCACGGAGAGTAATGCTGGGTGCTTAATTACATTAGTGTCTCGCTGCCACAACTTGGCAGTTTGAGACAGGATGTCTGATGGGGCTACATTGTGATGTGTATAGCTTCTAAGAGCACCTTGTTCTGTGGAGATATGGGCCTGGTGCAGGCCAGCCAGGGACGTCATAACTCCAGTTATCGTGGGAAATCGCGCCAGGAAGGCATGTTGTTCCAGGAGTTTTGTGCGATTGGATAAGCAGTGTGAAAATGGCCCCTGTTAAAGCAACCTAGAGTGATCCATTCCACTGGGCAGCTGAGCAAATAGAAAGAAGGAACGATATATTGTCGAAGGCTTTCATGGCCGGAGAACGACGGTTGTTGTGGATTTTCCGGACTGTATTGCCGTGGTCTTGGCATTGTAGTTCCTGACGTTTTGCCAGCAGCTGTGACTGGCATCTTCAGAGGTGTAGCACCGAAAGACAGGGATCTCTCAGTGTCTTTCGGTGCTACACCTCTGAAGATGCCAGTCACAGCTGCTGGCGAAACATCAGGAACTACAATGCCAAGAACACGGCAATACAGCCCGGAAAATCCACAAGAAAGAAGGAACCTTGCTATAATTTAAAAACTCATCCATGTCTTGAAACATAAGTGTTTGGGGGCTAAAGTCCACTTCTTTGGTTACGTTAAGCCATTTAACACAGGCAGTAGCAAGGAAAGATGTCAGCTCTGCTCTAGGAGACAAGGAAAAACCACAGCCTGACCATCCCTAAAGGGCAAACAAAGGACTGACCAGGGTAAGAAGCAGCAAATGGTGTCCCCCCCCTTTCATTTCTCTTAATTTGCTGTTGGCTTTCTAGATCTGTTTGCATGATGTACACGAGTATGATTTTTAGATGCAATTTATACAACATTTATGGATGCAGCATACATAATTTATACATATAATGCTGATGTAATGGAGCACAAGTAACGCTGTGCGGGGGGGACATGCGTGATGGGAAAAAGAAAACAGTGCAAAAAAAAAAAGAATGTCTATTTTACTTTGATTCACATTAGGGAGAAATGAATTCTAACGGGGACTTGGGGGTCAAAATGGGAGAGGGAACGAGCCCCTTAAATCTCAAATCACCCTGGGTGGACGGAAGAGAAACAATATGGCTAAGGATTCTCTAGGTAGACACAAGAAGACACTGGTTACTTGTGATCACCCAATGCCCTGCACTGAGTGTAGTTGTACAATAGCCAACAAAAGCCACCGTCCCTTTGCGCAATAGGCAAAGCTGAAGCTGGACTCCCAGAAAGCCTGGTTCAGGCCTGAGAGTTGTTAAAAGAGGAGTACTGAGCACTGTCCCTTTCTTCAGGTTTCAGAAGGGGACAAACCAAAGAGTTAGAAAGATAGAGAGGTCAGGACACTCTGTTTACTCTTCTGACTATCCTTTGATGTGTAGATTGCTATTCTCCGGACTTCCTCCTCTTGACATCCTTCTTTTCCTGGCTTTGTCACAACCACTCCACCACTTCTCCTTTCTCTCCATCTTACAACCATGGATACAGGACTTGTCCTGCCATTCATGCCCATCCTTCAATTAGATAGGTAGATAGGATCAATCTCTCCTCCTTTCCTATCAGAGTATGGGGTTCCTACAATAAAGAACTCTTATTTCTTTTCTAAATATAAACGTGTATGGTTTGTTATTTTCTCTCCTACACTCACACCAGCCAGCCTAACCAGCTCACACCACCTATGACCATGTTTTCACTGCAAACGATATAACTCTACTAAAGGCCTAACTATGGAATCCTTTAATTAGGTTTCTGGGGCCAACATACAATTTATTTATCAAGGTGCCAGTGTTTAGGATTACCAATATCTTATTGACTAATCCGGTCAAGTTGTGCTTGTCGGGTAACCAAATGCCAGCGCTCCAGATTCCACCAGACTTGCCGACTTGCCGGGGTAAACTTTGGCTCTCTCTTCATAAGAGCCCTGTAGATCAACCCAGTTGTCCATCTAGTCCAAATCCTCTTCACTCAGGTCCAGTGAAACAAGCATACAGGCCAAGGCCTTACCCTCGCACTGCCTCCTTGCACTTATAACAGTAAACAATAAACAGAGTGCCCTGACCTCTCTATCTTTCTAACTCTTTGCTTTCTCCCCCTCTGAGGAAAGGGGCAGTGCTGAATCCTCCTTTTCCAACACATTCAGAGTTTTACTGCTTCTGAATATAGAAGCTCTTTTTTCATCACCATGGCGAATTGCCACTGATGGATCTAGGGATTCCAGTCCACCAGTGGGGCAAAGGATCATCCGCTTCCACCCTCCGCCCCCACAAGCACAAATGTAATTTTAGAATCCTCCAAGTTGCGCTCTTGATCTTGGCCCTTCCTAGAGTTGCCGTTCCCCTGCTGGGGGTGGGGGATTCCCCGCTTTCACCCTCCACACACCCCCGCCCCCACTTACCTGGCCAGTGGGGAAGGCACGGGCCTCATGGCTGCGCTCCCAGGTGGCACAACGCACTCCCACGGGCCTGAAACGGCCCAGATGGGTCCCGAATCAGCCCAGATCGGGTTGCTGCAGTGCTAGGGAGTGCTCCCCTGCACGACAGCCCCCCGTTCCAGGCTGATTCGGGCCCAATCCGGGCCGTTTCGGGCCCAATTTGGGCCCGAAACAGCCTGGATCGGGCCGCTGCCAGGCGAGGGAGCACTCCCGGGGTGGCCACAGCCTGCATGATGATGAAATGTAGGTGCCAGGGCCTCCACCTCCTGCCGGGAGTACAGGGGCACCTGGCAACCTTAGCCCTTCCCCTCCTGAAGCTCGCCTGCAATTTCCATCACAGGTTTTTAAGTGCCAGGCCAAACTATTTTTATTCACCACAGCTTTTAACAATTTTTAACTTCTTGTCCAATTTGTTCCCTGCTTTTGTGCCAATTTTAGTGGTTCAGCATCTTTGAGACCTACAAGATTTTCAGGGGGGAAGATTTTGAGAGTCAGAGCTCCCTTCTTCAGACACCATTTTAGTGGTTGCAGTTTTAAAAAATACTGCTGCTGGTTGCTGCTGTTTTAATTTGTGTGTTATGTGCTGTCAAATCACTTCCAAGTTAAGGTGACTCCATGAATGAAAGACCTCCAAAACATCCTAGTATGAGCAGCCTTGCTCACGTCTTGCAGACAGAAGGCTGTGGCTTCCTTTATTGAGTCAAGCCATCTCATTTTGGGTCTTCCTCTTTTCCTACTGCCTTCAACTTTTCCTAGCATTATTGTCTTTTCCAGCCAAGTCTTGTTTCACGTTTTCATGTACTGAGTTTTAATTTATTTTAATTGGTTTATGCATATACTGATTTTAAATTGTATTATTTACTGTTTCATTTTTTGTTGTTGGTTGCCTTGAGCAGATGTTGGAAAGCGTAGAATAGGTCTTTCAGAATCAGGGCTCATTTCGAGGGGGGACGAACAGGAACGCAGTTCTGGCAGTTCCCCAAAGCGGTCACATGTCAAGTGGCCACGTCCACTTGACTCTCGGCCATTTTGGGCCCATTTCAGCCTGGATTAGGGCTGAAATGGCCCGGATTGGGCCTCTGATGGGTGGTGGATCACTCTCCCACTCAGCAGCAGCCCAATCCTGACCATTTTAGGCCCCTTTTCGGCCATTCTGGGCCACTTTTTGCCATCTGGGGCCCAAATTCAGCCCTGAATGGCCAGGATTGGGTCCAAAACAGCCAGAATAGGTGATGTCAGAGGGTGTGGCATATGGAAATCAGTTATGCTAATGACACACTTCTGGTGGTGTCAAGGGGCGTGGCATATGCTAATGAGTTATGCTAATACGTTCCTCCAGCTCTTTTTCTATGAAATGACCCCTGTTCAAAATACATAGATAAATTGGAGAGCAAGACTTGGGTCCAGCAGCACCTTCAAGACCAACTAGCCTTCCACGGTACGAGCTTTTGAGAGTCAAAGCTTCTGGACTCGAATCTTGTTTTTCTACTAAAGACCAACAGGGTTACCAACTGGAACGATCTTCACATATATAGGAGAACCTGTTGCCCAAAGCATACAGAAAAGCGCCAGTGGAAAACTAAAAGGGGGGATGGGTGGGAGCAAAAAGCTACTGGAGCAAGGAAGAGAGAGGCAATAAATATTTTAACAAAGAAAACATTGTGTCTTCTCTTGGACGCGTCTGTTCAAAACACTCTTAAGAATTTCATTTTTACCAGACAGAGTCAAGAGACAATTCATATCCCCTGAAGAAGCAAAAGCGAAATGCAGTGAGGCTGCAAAGTTTTTATATATGGGATCACAGCATTTTTATTAAAATGTTTATTCTCTCTCTCTTCATCGCACTGGAAGCTGACTGCTTTTTTTGCCCCAAGCGTGCAGGTCACACTCACTATCCATGTACGGAAGAGTGACACAACCCCCGGTACACATGCCAAATGGTTGTACATCTGATCATTTGGGTCAGTGTAGAAGCTCCCTTGCTCTGCTCCCAAAGCAGGGATGCAATCAAGGCAGGCCGAACAGGAAAACAACTTTGGGACTTTTAGGGGGCCTGGAGCAGTGATCTCATCAACCTGAATACCTTCTGGTTCCATCTCCAGTAAGTATCAGCCCCGTCCCAACGGTTGGTCCTGTACTGTGCAGATATGCAGAATTGCTGCTTAGTGTGCACAGACTGTGAGGTGGTCATAGGAGGTGGCCATCTTGGAAGATTAGAAGCCATAGCTACCATCACCCCCCCCCCAAATATTTTCCCTTTTTTGTCTACCAGCACACCAGAATCTTGACACTCAGAGCAGAACCACAAGTGACAAAAGGCACAGATTGGACACTTGTCTGCTTCCCTCAAGTTTTGGCGGGAAATGTAGGCAGCTTGGCGGAATGCTGGACAAGTGACAGTTGAAAAGTCCATTGGACAGCAGTCGGAGAGCCAAGCTGCAAGACCAGGATGTCTACATTTCCCATCAAAACTTGAGGGAAGCTGACAAGTGTCCAATCTGTGCCTTTTGTCACTTGTGGTTCTGCTCTCAGACACATTATGGAAGTGATGCCGCCGTGCGCACAGCGTGGTGATGTCACGTCTGGAAGTGATGTCATCTTGCCACTGCCTGAGCACACGTTTGAAGATTTGAACCGGGGCAAACAAAGTTAAGTGGCAGGTCCCAACCCTCCTGGCGGGAGGCTAGAGGGACCTGGCAACCCAACTAGGGTTGCCATCCCCCAGGTGGGGCCTGGAGATTTCCCAGAATTACAACTGATCTCCAGATAACAACAACAACAGGGCTTATATACCGCTCTTCTAGACAGATCAATGCCCCACCCAGAGCGATGAACAAGTTTGTGTTATTATTATCCCCGCAATGCACCTGGGGAGCTGGGGCTGAGAGGAGAGGCTTAAGATGACATAGACTAGTTCACCTGGAGAAAACAGCCGCTTTAGAGGCTGGATGCTAGGGCATTATACCTGCTGAACTACTTTCCCTGCCCAAACACTGAAATTCCCAGGCGGCACCCCTTAAATCTCCAGGAGTCTCCTGACCTTGAGACAGCAACCCTAGTTCCAACCATTTGCTCTCCTTGCGGCTTATGCCATTTAAGAGGCAGCCAGATTATTCTGCACTAGCTGCAAGTGCGGAGGATTTTCCAAGCCAGGGCAGCCTCATGCACTGCATCCATCAAGCCCAGAGGGGGGATGTGCAAGCCAGCAGATCCGTCTCTTCCAGGGCACAGAATAGCAGCACCTCATTCTGTCCATGCTGACAGGAACAAGATTCCTCCCCCCCGCCCTTGTCCATAGCAACAGTGAAACAGAAGACCAAACACACAACATGAGCGCTGAATGCTAAGAGCACAGGAGGGCTTAATTTAATTTATATCCCACCTTCTGGATGCAAAGGTAGGTACCCATTGTTATGAGCAAGCAGGCCATGGGGGGCTCCCATAAGAACTGGGCCGCTTCAACACTTGCAGAGACCGGCAGGATAACAGTCAAGCAGTCAGTCAAGCAAGCCTTTATTGGCATATGTAAAATATAAAATTTTTAAATACAGAGACTCCATACAAAATGAGATTAAAATACAGATAGGAACAGGGCAACAGTGCAGCAAAACCAGTACAGAATATTACTTGTCAGGGCGTCTAGCCATGGCACTGTAGAGAAACTTTGCTACTATTTCAGTTATTTCCTCATCTGCGTTGTCAAGCAGGAACTGAACTTTAAAACCATCAGAAAACTCTGAAAGTTGGGCTAATAAAGGATGTAGAAGATCCCGGCGTGGCGCCAGATAAAAAGGGCACTTGAGAAGAACATGGGAAACAGTTTCAACACAGTCCATCAAACAAGGACAACACCTGCTATAATGAGGAATCCCATGAAATCTGCCAGATAAAATGGCTGAAGGAAGAACATTAAATCTGGCCAGAGAAAAGGCTCTGCGTAAATTGGGAGCCAGGAGTTGGTAAAGGTATACTGCTGGGAAACTTACATTAGGGAAAATCCCCAAGTTTAGGGGACCGGCAGGATAACAATATCAAAAATTACATTAAAAATTACGTTAAAGTTTACCTTCCCAAAAATCCATTTTCTCCGGGGGAGCTGATCTCTATGACCTGGAAATCACTTGCAATACTGGGAGATCTCCAGCTACCAGCTGGAGCTTGGCAACCCTATCAGGCATAGAAAGGTATTTTCCAGCTCACAAGACCCCTTAACTGGAGATGGCTGGAGCTGAACCGAAGGCACTCTGCATGTAAAGCAGGAGGTCTACCAATGAGTCACCACAGCCCATTCTTCCCCCCCTGCCCCCTCCCCACATATGTAGGCCTGCAATCCTATTTAGCTCAGCCCCAGCACTCAAACGCAGCTCCACAATTTTCTTATTGGCGTTGTAAAAAAAAACAGAGGTGGCAGGAGCCATTAAGAGAAGAGACCAATTGCCTCCAAAGGTCGTATCGGCTCTGGGGTTGGGGTGGGGGGGAATAGTCTGATGAGGAGTACTTAGCGGTAATGACATTTTGCACTTAATGAATTAGTTTGTAAATTGCAAGGAAGCAGTTAACCATTAAGGTGATCACTAGCTTTGGGGGGGGGGGTTCCGGGGCGGAAAGAAGCCCTGCATTAATTAGTGTCCTTTGCCTCTATGGAAAAAGGTTTTCACAAGGTAGCATCAGATAACAACCCACAGCAACTTTTGGAGAGGGGAGTTAAAATTTGACTTAAAAATAGGGGGGTTTCCTCCCTCCACTCTATTGACACTGTAGCTAAGCAGTCTTGATAGTGCTGTGCATGTGTGCGCGTCCTTTTTAGTATGGCAGTCAATGAATTAAAGCCATTAGCTGATCGGTCATCCAACTTCCATCTAATTAATTGATTGCCTTGAAAAACTTCTGCATATTGGCAATAGAGGTGGCCTGAGGATACAGAAGGAAGAGTGTCTCTTAACCTACCATTTAACAAAGAAAAAGCCTAAAACCACAGGTAACCGCCCCCCCCCCCCAAGTCTTGCAACTTCAGAGGAGCCTGAAATGATCAAGCCGGGTGAGCACTTGGATGGGGCTGTGAGTTGCACACCTAATTTGTGTGAGCATTTTCATGCTAATATCAAGAGCCCCAGTCTGCTGGTAATAATGCCCTTATTCTCTGCTATTTCCTCAACAGGGTAAAAGATCATGGTGCGTTAAACACAACGGATGTGCCCTTTGAACCCCAAACTGTTCCGTGGGCAATAAATCAGAAGCCTGCCATGGAAGCACAATGGCTCTGAAATTAATTACCTGATAAGGGTGTCTGTCTGGCTCTGCCCACCCCCAGCCCCCAAAACAGAATCACACGAGTGTATGCAAACCCAGACACAAAGAAAAGAAAAGATCAGCAGAAAAAAATTCTTCCTGTAAGAATTCTGGCATTAATTTGAGAAGAGACTGCACGGAGCGGTCGCCTCCACGCTGATAAGGAGATGCTCACATGCGAATTTGCTCCGACTTCGAGAGCCGAGTGGCCTAAAAGTTAGGAGGGGAACATCTGGTTGCAGGAAGTTATCCCACACAGGGTCTGCTGCCATGGCGACAGTTCTGTCGTCTGCACCCTAGACATCTATCTTTATGGGATTGCTGGCCACTTCCTTTGAAATTGCCTTGACAGCATGACTAGGCTTTGCAAACAGGGGAGAATCCACACCAATCTCTTTCCCCTCTTGACCCACTTTATCATAACCTCCCCCCTAAAAAAACTTTCCCCCCCATAACAAGCATGAAATTGGTGCTGAAGTTGCCAACTGGCTAAAAAAGTCTGGCCCGGCCTGCTCCTGCGGCATTGATGGCCACCAGATCTGCAGAAGCCAGCCACAAGAAACTTTTCACAGCACAGAAATCGGCATCATAACCTGGCAATATCTGTTAGAGGAACAAGGATTGATAAAATAAATTGGAAACCTGAGTAAGTCTGAAAATGCAACCATTTTGAAGTAGGGGTAGAAGGTAGCCTAATTTGTATTTTTATGGCGTACATAACTTGCCCTGCATTTTACCCAATTCAGTTCTCAAAGTCACTTTCAGTATAAACACAAATAAGACATCCGTGATAACAAAAAAAAACCCTTAAATTAAAACACAAGGTAAACCTGCGTACCAAAACACTAAGACCTGCCCCTCCCCAAAAATGTGCAGAGCAGACGGTCAAATTTAACTACAATATTCAGCATATATATTATTTTCTCTGACTGCATATTACTCTAGATTATTCTTAAATGTGAAGTTGATGAACTTATTTTAGAAAAACCGAGCAGACCAAAAGTGTTCTGAAAGTAGCAGCTCAAGCAGGAAATCTATTTGAAAAGCCAGGTCTCAAAAGAATCAGTCAATTTCCCACAGCACATTAAGGAAAGTCGCTGGCCGCATTTGGGAAGCTGATTCCATACAGTGGGAGCCATTCTCGTTAAGACCTTTTTTGTATATTGAGATTAACAGCTCTTTATTATAATAAATATCTTTATTGGAGACTGGAAGCAGACAGATTAAAGACTCAGGCTCAACAGTAACCAATTTATACTTGTGGAAACCACTCCCCCTTTTACAACAACCAATACAATGTAAGCAGCTAAAATCCTTCGTTTGCATGAACTGTATACAAGTATCTACTTTTGAGCACAGCGATTGGACTACCAAGCAACAGTTATGATTGGCCGTGCCGGCACCCAAACGCCAATTGCTTTGTAGGCCTCAGGAGCCTTCGTTCTACTCAAGCAATACACAACAACCTTATTCCTTACAGTCATCTATTCTACTTGAGAAACTACGGCGTCTTCAGATTGGGCAGCCATGAATGACGGTGGAATACACGGGAGCCTCCCAGCCCCAATTCATCAGCTATGGGTGTTACCAACCAAGGACAAGACCTTTTCGTTGATATGATTGCCTGCCTTTTTAACCAATTTGCCCATCACCAATGTCTTGGATACAACTACCTCTTTGAGCTATTTTAGAAAGGCTCAGTAACTTTCGTTTTAATACACAACAGTTTACCATTGCTACGAGAAGGAAAAACAAGTTATAAACAGTTTCACTGACTAACACACTGAAGCCAAAAGAGCCCCCAAAATTTACAGATCTGCCATTAAATTTCACCTGCAGTCCAACTGCAAGATTAAAAAAAAAAAACCACCGTACCAGAGAAAGAAAAAAATACTAGTTCCCCTCCCCACGCACAACACAAAAATACCGAAGTGCGCAAGTAAATCTGCTTCTATATTCTCTAGAGTATTTGGCTGAGAGCTGCTTACTTTGTATTCTGAGGACGCAGAGAACAAGCCAGGGGACAAAGGAGAGAGAGGCAATCTTGGAGCTGTTCCAGAAGAGCAGGGTTAACTTTTCTTTCTGTATACAAAAAAAAAAGGTGGGAGAGATGACAGGAAAAGTATTTCTAAGAGAAAGAGCTTCAAAAGGGTATTGCCACAAGCAGGGCTTTTTTTCAGCTGGTACGCGGTGGAACGGAGTTCCAGAACCTCTTGAAAATGGTCACATGGCTGGTGGCCCCGCCCCTGATCTCCAGACAGAGGGGAGTTTAGATTGCCCTCCACGGAGATCTGGAGATCAGGGGGCGGGGCCACCGGCCATGTGACCATTTTCTCCGAGGGCAACCCACTGAGTTCCACCACCTCTTTTCCCAGAAAAAAAGCCCTGGCCACAAACAAGTGGCCAAGGTAGCTGTGATGGCATCAAAAACAGGTATTTGTTGTCACTCCCTACTGCCATCTCCCATTGGGGGGGGGGCTACATGTGCTATTATGGATATTGTTGTAAGAACCTCGTTTAGGCAAGCCAAGCTATCCTTTGGTGGTCTGAACCTGGAAACAGCCACACTGATCCTTTAGTTACCAGAAAAGCTTCTATTCCTTTAACTTGCACAGGCTCTGCGACTGGAGTCTCTAACCACAGAAGCAAAGAGCAAACTGCTACACAGCCGTTTATGTACATAGGCAACAAAAGTGCGGGAACAGAGAGCCAATAGAGAACAAAGGCGGGAACAGAGGTCCAATCAGAAACTTACAATGGGGTGGGTGAACATTACTCAAAGTATTGTTACTTTACCAGAGAGCCTGGCACATCTGCTTATATGGAATTGCTTTCTAATTTACCCAGGACCAAATGCTCGCAACTTACTTTTGCGTTCAAGATTCATCAAAATTCTCAGGACAGTATTTGCCATTGATAAATTAATGCTCCCTTAATTTGCCCCATCGCTTTTCAGATCTCGGGGCAATGAGTTCCAACAGTTAATGACAGGCAATGTGAATCACGGACTTGGAAGAGGCATTATAGGCTAGCTAGTTTAACCCCCTGGCCCATGCAGGAAACCTAAAGCTAGGACTTCCCTGACAGATGGCTGTAAGTCAGTCCTATTCTTAAATATTTCCAACACTAACAACAACAACAACATTCGATTTATATACCACCCTTCAGGACAACTTAATGCTCACACAGAGCAGTTTACAAAGAGTGTTATTATTATCCTCACCAAAATCACCCTGTGATTTTAGCCTGCCCTCCCCGCAAACAGGCTCAGGGTGGGTTACAGTCATAAATAAGGTACAATAGATAAAACCAATAAAATAACATCTCAGTGCAAACATGGATATCAGCATTGCAGATGGGGCACCCTTTCCTCTTTCCCTGCCCACCAAAGACAACATAAGAAAAGGGTGGAGGTGTGGGTTGGTGAAACTCTAACTCCTCAAGCATGGGGGCGCAGATGGACCATATGCTCTCCCCCCCCCCCCCCACTGACAGAAGACCGGCAGGGAGGCTATTTAGATGGATCCAGTGCTGGCCTCAACAATATGCCTGGCGGAACATCTCTGTCTTACAGGCGCTCCAAAAAGATACAAGAACTTGGCGGGCCCGAGTGTCTTCCGACAGAGAGTTCCACCAGGTTGGGGCCAGGACAGAAAACGCCCTGGCCCTGGTCGAGGCCAGCCGAGCCTCCCTGGGGCCAGGTGTGTGGTGTGAGGGGCTGAGAGAGCTCTGAGAAGCTGTGACTGATCCAAGGTCACCCAGCTGGCTTCAAGTGAAGGAGTAGGGAACCAAACCTGGTTCTCCAGATTAGAGTCCTGCCGCTCTTAACCACTACACAAAACTGGGAGGGAGGGAACGGTTCCATTCCTAACCCGCAAACTAGCACCATCGTGGAACTGCTCTCCCCATGAGGAAGAAGGGCTTCCTTTCGGCAAGAGGAGAGGGGCAAATCCATTTTGTTCAGTGACCCCTATGTGTCAGCCTTGTGAGAGAGGAGTTACTGCCTGCATAAACCACCCTTATGCTTCCCTGCAGCCACGCTGTTTATTCACATGTCACATGCCCCATTCATGTGTAAAGTGCAACTGGGTGCATCATATTTTACCCACAAGGGTTCTGCAGATTGAAGGAGCCAAACTCTTCCGTGCCAGAGGAGCAGCCCAGTTTAAATGAGAAGCAGCTGCTTTGCCTTGCCACTGTTATGTGGAAATGAGGCCTAAAGTAAGGGGGGGTGTTCATTTTCTCTCACCTGCATCCACCTTTCTGAGTAAAACTGGACCCCACACATGAACAAGAGAAACATGATAACTAACCTCCAAATCAGGCCTAGAAATCTCCCAGGAGTACAACTGCTTTCCAGACCAGTAGGGCTGCCAGCCTCCAGGTGGTGGCTGGAAATCTCGTGGAATTACAACCAATCTCCAGGTGATAGAGATCCATTCCCCTGGAGAAAATGGCAGCTTTAGAGAGTGGACTCTATGGCATTATACCCTGCTGAGGTCCCTCCCCTCCCCAAACCCTGCCCTTTCCAGGCTCCACCCCTAAAATCTCCAGGAATTTCCTGACCAGGAACTGGCAACGCTACAGACCAGCAAGATCATCCCCTCCCCAGCCTGGAGAAAATGGCAGCTTCAGGAAATGTGGACTCTAGGTAGAGTTGCTGATCTCCAAACAGGGCCTGGAGATCTCCCAGAATTGCAACTGATCTCCAGACTACACCGATCAGTTGCCCTGTAGAAAATGGCTGCTTTGGAGAGTGGACTCTATGGCATTTTACCTCACTGAGGTCCCTCCCATCCCCAAACAACAACATCATTCGATTTATATACTGCCCTTCAGGACAACTCAACACCCACTCAAAGAGGTTTACAAAATGCATTGTTATTATTATCCCCACAACAAAACACCCTGTGAGGTAGGGTTGCCAGGTCCCTCGAGTCTCCCAGCTAGCTCTTACCCTGTCGCTGCTCATGCGTGATGACGTCACTTCCAGGAGTGATGTCATTGCGCAGTGTCAAAGGGCACCGCCACCCTTTGACCCTGCGCCCTTTCACCATGGTGTGGGCTGCAGAGGGGCAGTAGCGGCTGCAGTGAGAGCGGCCTGCTCTTGCCACCGCCTCCCACTCTCTCTCTGCCGCTGCCACCTGCTCTCGTGGTGTGGGAGCTTGCCCTGCACCCAGGGGCGCACTGTGCCACCTGGGGAGGGGGTGCCCCAGGGAGTGCACCCCCCACCTGCCAGGTAAGTGGGTGCGGGCGGGGGAAGGGTGGGATCAGGGGATCCCCCGCCCAGGCGGGGGGATGGCAACCCTACTGTGAGGTGGGTGGGGATGAGAGAGCTCCTAGAAGCTGTGACTGACCTAAGGTCACCCAGCTGGCTTCAAGTGGAGGAGTGGGGAATCAAACCCAGCTCTCCAGATTAGAGTCCCGCGCTTTTAACCCCTACACCAAACTGGCTGTACCCCCAAATCTCCAGGAATGTCCTCAGTCAGAGTTTGCAACCCTAGCATAGGAGCAGCTGAGTCAGATCAGACCATGCAATCTAGCATCCTGTTTCACACAGTGGCCAAATGGGCACTCCTTGAAGGCCTACATAAGCAGGGGCACGGAAAGCAAAGCTTCCTCCCAGGGGTAACCCCTCAGTGCTGGCATTCAAAGGTTTACTGCCTCTAAATGTTTATGGACTTGTCCTCCATGTAAAAAGCAAACAAACATGGCTGTCCCAATCATAGGCCATTTCCCCACGCCTTAAAAATAGTGCCCCTTTTGCGCAATTTTTGATGTCACCGTTTCAAAAACAGAGGCAGGCAGTAATGATTTTGTGTTTTTTAAAAAAAAATTATTATGTAAAAGTTAAAAGATAGAACAAAAGAAAGAAAGTGAAACATAACAAAAAGGCAACTACAAAAGGCCAAGAATGGCCTACAAATCAATCTACAAAGTAAAAACAGTAAAAAACATAATAGGCATATTATTAATCTATTACAATTGTTCGCCTACGACATTTCCCTCTTTATCATCAACCAGCTTGTGGTCTTATTAATATCTTTTTTCTGTGTCTCATCTTCTTAAAATCTCTGAGCCTTATTCTTAAAAATCAAAGCCACAAATCATTAATTCATTTTTCTTTGTCTCTCACAGATGGTCCATAAAGGGTTTCCAATTTGTCATGAATAGAAAACGTTCTATCTTTAATTAACGCTGTAAGTTTGGCCATCTAAGCGAAGTCCATCATCTTTCAAGTCCAATCTTCCAATACAGGTAGCTCCTTGCACTTCCATTTTTGAGTATATAAGAGCTGTGCTGCTGTTACCATATATAAAATTAAAACACCGTGCTCTTTTTCCAGTTTATTGTCCATAATTCCCAACAAATAGAACTCTGGTTTAAACTGTAAATTAACCTTTAAGATTCTCTGCGTCAACATATGTACTTATAAGCAAAAATTTTTTGCTTTGTTGCAAGTCCACCAAAGATGATAAAATGTTCCTTCCTGTTCACATTTCCAACATTTATTTGAGACACTTTTGGCCATTTGTGCAATTTTGTCTGGAGAGATATACCCCTGGTACAGCATTTTGTATAAATTCTCCTTGAGAATGGAACATAAATTTGAGGCTGTTAAATCACATATTTTCCCATTGATCTATTTGTATATTATACCCAAAATTCTTTGCCTATTTTGTCAGACATTCTTGACAGATTCTTCTTCCATATCAAATTTCAACAACAGTTTATACATTTTCTTACTTATATGATCATCATTTGTACATATTTCTTTTTCAAAATCTGCCTTCTCTTGCTGAAATCCCCATTCCTTTTTGTCCAATTTAAACCTTTCTAATAATTGTGCATAAAAGAACCAATGACATTTAGTTATGATTTTGTTTTTGTGGTGCGACACATACGGAATCAGAACTGCTTGCCTCTGTTTTGGAAACGGTGACATTAGAAATCACGCAAAAGGAGCTGCCAGCGTTCCGTGAGTGGGGCGCTATTTTTAAGGTGTGGGGAAATGCCCACAGTCAATTTGGCCCTTAGTGGTTTTTCTGCACTAAGAAGTGCCTTGAAGAAGCACCCCAAGTAAAAACTCCCTGTGAACAGCCATGCTGTGTGTGGTTGTGGCGCACTGGAGTGTGCTACGATAGGAAGGCCCAGGGCTTTTTTTCAGCAGGAACATGGTGGAACGGAGTTCCAGCACCTCTTGAAAATGGTCACATGGCTGGTGGCCCCGCCCCCTGATCTCCAGACAGAGGGGAGTTTAGATTGCCCTCCCGCCACGTGGAGGGCAATCTAAACTCCCCTCTGTCTGGAGATCAGGGGGTGGGGCCACCAGCCATGTGACCATTTTTGCTGAGGGTGAATTAAACTTTAAAAAATTCCCCCCTTGTGCCAGCTGACCCAAAGTGACGTCATTGTGCGGTCCTGAGTTCCTCCACTGAGTTCTACCACCTCTTTTCCTAGAAAAAAAGCCCTGGGAAGGCCTAAATAGTCCAATTTTTGACCCTTGTGTCAGCCATCCTACCCTGGAACCATTAACTGCCCCCCCTTCTGTCACTTCAAACATCAACTCCTATTCTTACAAAAGATATTTTTCAAAGGCCTACAGGAGCCATTTCGTATTTGAGCGCTAGCCATTAACGTTCAAGTGTTTGATTTAAGCTTTCATTAACATTTAACTCTGAGGGAAACACTGCAAGAAATCACCTACCTTTGTCACAAATCACAATGTTATTATGGAAAGAGACCAAGGGCGATCGTGGGAAGAGAATGGGAGGAAGGCAGAGAGGAGAAGGGATAAAAAATTACCAGAGGAGATTGGTCTAGGGATTAAACAGAACATGAATTTAAACTATTCAAGGTTTACAAACTCCTCCAGCAATATCCTATAAGCTTTTACATTTATTGATTTATATATGAGCATTTTTACTCCTTTTTTTTTAAAATGAGAAAAAGAAGATTTATTTCCGAGTTATCAGCCAGTCAGAAAGTCAGACCAGGATTATTATCAGGGCACTTGCCGTCACAAAAGCACTTACCAAAAAAAGCCTACCACAAAACTTGATAGCCGTGACAAAAAGAAATGATTAATAATCTGCGTCAGAGTCTTATAATTGGAACAGCAGCCTTTTGTGAATTTAAAATAGCTCTCTTTTGAGTTATGGCTTTTTGACATTAATCTGGAAAGCTGACTTATTGCTCTACTCCATAAAACATGGGAGAAAGGAGAGAGAGAGACAGCCCCGGTGATTCACGGAGGACCCACAATCACAATCGTGGCACCCACATGGTCAATTCTACATATAGCGAGCAAAGGGTTTCCAATCCAGCAGATTCATCTTCCACTGCAGTGGAGGAAGAGGAGGCAGACACCCTTCAAGGCAACTTAACACCCACTCAGAGTGGTTTACAAAGTGTGTCATTATTATCCCTGAGTCAAGATCACCCAGCTGACTTCAAGTGGAGGAGTGGGGAATCAAACCTGGCTCTCCAGATTAGAGCCCTGCTGCTCTTAACCAATACACCAAACTGGATGCTCTTATATTCATAGTTTCCAGAGTCTAAGCCCATCCACAGAGAATCCCCCTTGCCTCTACCAGATGCTGAAGTTAGTACTATTGTATCTTTGACCACTGGGACCTTCTCGCCTGAAATGAAGGAACGGGAAAGTCAATTTCTCTTCCAGACTGCCACTGGCAAATCTCTTGGGAAGACATGGGACTGCCACTGGTTTGTCTTGGGTAGACTGCAATTTATACAGCAACAACAACATTCAATTTATATACCGCTTTTGAGAACAACTAAATGCCATACTCAGAGTGGTTTACAAAGTGTGTTATTATCTTCACGACAATCACCTTGTGCTGTGGGTGGGACTGAGAGACCTTTGAGAAGCTGCCTGTGACTGACCCAAGGTCACCCAGCTGGCTTCAAGTGGAGGAGTGGGGAATCAACCTGGCTCTCCAGATTAGAGTCCTGCCGCTCTTAAACACTACACCAAACTGAAGCTGTCTTATGCCCAGTGCTTTGTTTCTTAAAAAAGAAGCATCAGTATTCGTTACGTTCTTTTCTTTCAGAATGCCCAAGAGGGGCCCATAAAGAGGGGATGATACTCCATACTGGTGTGTATCCCCTGAAAAAAAGCTCTGATTTTACTGAATCAGACCTTTGGTCCATCAAAGTCAGCATTGTTTACTTAGACTGGCAGTGAATCTCCAGGGTCTCACACTAAAGTAGCACTACAGTGTGCTACTGCGGTACCACAGGGCTCAGTATTGGGTCCGGTGCTTTTTAACTTGTTCATTAATGATTTGGAGTTGGGAGTAACCTGTGAAGTGGCTAAGTTTGCGGATGACACTAAATTGTTCAGGGTGGTGAGAACCAGGGAGGATTGTGAAGCACTCCAAAGGGATCTGTCGAGGCTGGGCGAGTGGGCGTCAACGTGGCAAATGAGGTTCAACGTAGCCAAGTGCAAAGTAATGCACATTGGGGCCAAAAATCCCAAATCCTAAATACACAATGATGGGGTCCAAACTGGCAGAGACTGACCAAGAGAGAGATCTTGGAGTTGTGGTAGATAACTCACTGAAAATGTCGATACAGTGTGCGAGGGCATTGAAAAATGCCAACGCTATACTGCGGATTATTAGGAAGGGAACTGAAAACAAATCAGCTAGTATCATAATGCCCCTGTATAAACCAATGGTATGGCCTCATTTGGAATACTGTGTACAATTCTGGTCACCACACCTCAAAAAAGATATTATAGCACTGGAAAAAGTGCAGAAAAGGGCAACTAGAACGATTAAAGGGATGGAACACTTCCCCTATGAAGAAAGGTTAAAGCACTTGGGGGCTTTACGACTGAGGGGAGACATGATAGAGGTTTACAAGATTATGCATGGGATAGAGAAGGTAGAGAAAGAAGTATTTTTCTCCCTTTCTCACAATACAAGAACTCGTGGGCACTCAATGAAATTGCTGAGCAGTCGGGGTAGAATGGATAAAAAGAAGTACTTCTTCACCCAAAGGGTGATTAACACATGGAATTCACTGCCTCAGGAGGTGGTGGCAGCTTCAAGAGGGGTTTGGATAAACATATGGAGCAGAGGTCCATCAGTGGCTACTAGCCACAAGGTATAGATGGAACTCTCTGTCTAGGGCAGTGATGCTCTGTATTCTTGGTTTTTGGGGGGGGGCGCAATCAGTGGGAGGGCTTCTAGTGTCCCTTCCCCACTGACAGACCTCATGAGAACACCTGTTTTTTTGGCCACTGTGTGACACATAGTGTTGGACTGGATGGGCCATTGGCCTGATCCAGCATGGCTTCTCTTATGTTCTTATGTTCTTACAAGATCCACAGCCCCAAACCACAGCTTTCCAGTCTGGACACCACGAACATAAACTGAGTAAACCCATTTAAGTTTCCTAGCACCCAACAAGTGGTTTTAACGTGCATTCCAAAGTGATTTTGGACAGAGAGCATCCAAGTTGCTCATCAGCCTACATCATCAAAGACCAATCCAGGTCAAGTTTAGGGAGATTTATGTGAAACCAAACAATGGAGCGTCCAGAAATAGCAACTCCACACATCATTCGGAGACCTTGCCTTGGCTAAAACCATATGCAAATAGAATTGCATTTATAAATTTGATAATCCCAAGGAAAGCATCTCTTAGAGAAGGCTAGTGAGTGGAATAAATAAAACGCAAATCTTTGATTAAATTATAGAGCAACTTCTGCTGGAGCTAAGATATTATATGAGTGACAAATTAAGCTGAAGGGTATACAAGACTCTGTCTGCTTAAGAACTGTTAAGACCTAAGCCGGAAGCTGATTAAGAAAAACATGAAAACTGGCTGTGCAAACTAGTTGTGAAAGCATTCCAAAATGGTGCTGGCAAGAATAATTGTTAAACCCATGAAAAACTGACCTTTTTTTTTAAAAAGAGCAAGCCGCTTCTTAAATGAATTTTCTGCGTGAAAGCTATTTTAAACAGTTACACTTCCTACTTTCACGAAGCATGGCTTCTCATTCCTTGCACACCCTTGAGACAAAATGTCTTTGCAGCTAAATGCGACAATAATCACAGCTCAGGGTGCCCCTGTGTCCTCAACCCAAGATGCGCTCACAGCTCTCCTAAATGGCCTGGAGTGTCCTCGTAGCCCGTGGCAATGGAAGGACATCCATCCACATATGCGCCAAATAACCGTGAAGGTAGGGGAACTTTTTGTGAGTGGGCAGTTATCAGAGCTTCCTGTAGTCATGCAGGAAAAGTGACCCATCACCCTACCACATTTTTATCCCTCCCCTCCAAGGAGCAGCACACAAGATCCCCCCTTCCTCCTCCTTTACATCCACATCAGCCTTGTAAAGCAGATTAGGTTGTGAGAACGGGACTAGCCCAAGGGGCTAGAATATGACTAGCTTTACAGGGGCTTTGTATTCAAGACCCCCCTCCCAAATCCTGGTACAACTCTCTAACCATAAATAATTGCAATTGCATTTATTTTCTGGGGTTGCCAGCTCCAGGTTGGGAAATTCCTGGAGATTTTGAGATGGGAGCCTGGAGAGGGTGGGATTTGGGGAAGAGAGGGACCTCGGCAGGGTACGATGCTATAGAGTCCACCCTCCAAAGCAGCCATTTTCTCCAGGGGAACTGGTACCTTGGTCTATTTGTGTTGGTCATTGCTCTGTACCATCACCTGTACCTTGAGATGTTTTAGCAAGTTTTAGCATGCCATTCAGGCCTTATGTTTTAAACTTGTTTTTAATCTACATTTGTGCACATTTATAATAAATATTTTCTAATATATTTTTAGGTTGTTACTTAACCCCTCTATTTTGTTCCCCTGCTTGTTTGGGTTGAGTTTGTGGGGACTTTCCCCCACACCCCCTTTTTCTTCCTTGTTAGAACTGACCTCTATGCCCTGGAGATCAGTTGTAATTCCGGAAGGTTTTCAGTTACCACCTGGAGGCTGGCAATCCTAGTATAACAACAACAACGACGACGACGACAACAACAACAACAACATATACTGCCCTTCAGGACAACTTAATGCCACACTCAGAGTGGTTTACATTATTATTATCCTCACAACAAACACCCTGTGAGGTGGGTGAGGCTGAGAGAGCTCTGAGAGAGCTGTGGCTGACCCAAGGTCACCCCACTGGCTTCAAGCAGAGAACTGGGGAATCAAACCTGGCTCTCCAGATTAGAGTCCTGCTGCTCTTAACCACTGCCTGTTTCAACTTCACAGAGTGCTATGCAATACCAGTAGAAACTGACCTTCTGCAGGAGTTATCTTGAAGCAGGCTTTGAAGGTTCTGGGCATACCGATCCATCTAGGACCCCCTCAAGAGACTCATTTTGAGTGAACGAAATGCAAACTCCACTAACCCTTACATCACCAAACAGGGTGTGAGGAGTGCCTCAAGCAAAACTGGCAGGAGCTTAAAGGCACATCGTGCTGCGGGTTTCGTCAAGGGTGGAGAGGACACTTTGCAAGTAGAGTTGCCAGCCTCCAGGTGAGGCCAGGAGATCTCCTGGAATTACAACTCATCTCCAGACTACAGATATCAG
This sequence comes from Eublepharis macularius, assembly GCF_028583425.1. Taxonomy (NCBI): domain Eukaryota; kingdom Metazoa; phylum Chordata; class Lepidosauria; order Squamata; family Eublepharidae; genus Eublepharis; species Eublepharis macularius. Next base: position 67,686,816 of record NC_072802.1, on the reverse strand, counting down.
TTCCCCTGGAGCAAATGCCCACTTCGGAGGGTGCATTATATCCTGCTGGGGTCCCTCCATCCCCCAAATCTACCCTCCCCAGGCCTGACCTCCAAATCTCCAAGAATGTTCAAATCTGGGCCGTTTTCACACTGCTTACCTTCACTTGGAACAACCCGGAACATCGCGCAAAAAACACAGAAGATCGCGTTTTCTCGCGTGATGTTCCGGGTCGTTCCGAGAGAAGGTAAGCAGTGTGAAAACGGCCCTGGACTCGAGAAGGCTTATACAATGGAAATCAGGTTTAAGGTTCTACCGGACTCAAATCTTGCTTTTCCTCCCTTTCTCAGGCCATTCCTGCCCTTACGTGTGAAACCTCCTTACCCCTTCCATTCCTCACAAATGCAGCAGGGTGCCCCAAGGCACTCCTAAGCAACTGGTGATGTAGCTGCTTTATACTGCACCAGACCCATGGGTCTATCAACGTCTGTCTTGTCTATGCTGACTGGCAGCTGCTCTCTAGGTTCTCGGGTAGAGGTCTTTCATATCAGTTGTGAATCTGGAAAAACGCCAGGCCCCATCTTGAGGCTAACAAGATGCTCTACCACTGGCATTGCCAGACTCCAGGTGGTGGCTGGAGAACTCTGAGAGTTACAAGTGATCTCCAGGCCGTAGAGATCAGTTCCTCTGGATAAAATGGCTGCTTTGGAGGGTGGACACTGTGGCAGTATATCCTGCAGAGGTCCCCCCCTTCCCAAACTCTACCCTTTCCAGGCTTCACCCCCCCCCCTAAATCTCCAGGAATTTCCCACCCTGGAGCTGGCAACTCTATCCACCGTAGGGTTGCCATCTCCAAATTGGGAAAACTCCTGGAGATTTGGGGGGTGAAACCTGGAGATGGCAGGGTTTGTGGAGAGAAAAGATCTCAGTATGGTATAATTCCATAGAGTCCACCCTCCAAAGCAGCCATTTTCTCCAGGTGAACAGATCTCTGTGGCCTGGAGATCAGTTGTAATTCCGGGAGATCTCCAGCCACCACCTGGAGGCTGGCAACTCTAATCCACCGAGCATCGCCCTCGGCCCTTCCCTACACCACAAATATCACAAGGTTAGTGCCTTGGTATCCAGTTGCGCTGGAAAATTTGACACACATTGTCCATACAGCTAGGAAGAATACAGGGGTCTTGTTTTGTTTTTAAACACAAAACAAGATTTTCCCTCAGCGGGCCATTTTTCACCCCCTTCGCTCTCTCCCTCCCATCCTTGGAACGATCCGTTTCATGACAACCGCCGTGTCTGGCAGGCAGAGTTTGTTAGAGCAAAGAGTCCTGGGAACACAATGGAACAGTGGAATACAATGTTCTCCTGTTAATCCTACAAGTGATTACATCTTCTTTTAAAAGGACCGGAGTCAAGATAAAATTCCTGTCAGCGGCAGAGGAGATTAAAGATTTAAGAGAGAAGAGAGAGGCGTTTCTTGGAAAAGAGCAACAGGAGCTTAACAGAAATCTATGTTTCCTTTCTGATGTTGCTGTGCAGCAGGGTGGACCCCGGGCTACGAGAAACCCCATTCCTCATCACCTAACAAGATCCTCTAGGCGCACTTCCTCATTCATCACCGATTATTCAATGCTTGGTGGCTTGTAATGTTCAGGGTGAACAGATGCCATGGAAAAGCATTGGCCAGCAGGGGAAAATAGGGACTCCCTCGCTGGTCGTTTATTACCAGGGGTCCATTTCTTTGCCCAGTGGAAAAGCAGTGAGTCCTCCACACTGTGATGTGCCTGAAAGATCACACAAGCACAGTACTTATGTGCAGGGCTTTTTTTCAGCGGGAACATGGTGGAACAGAGTTCTGGCACCTCTTGAAAATAGTCACATGGCCGGTGGCCCCGCCCCCTGATCTCCAGACAGAGGGGAGCTGAGATTGCCCTCCGTGCTGCTCCAGCGTCTGGAGATCAGGGGGCGGGGCCACTGGCCATGGGACCATTTTCGCTGAGGGCAATTTAAACTTTAAAAAACTCCCCCCTTGTTCCAGCCGACCCAAAGTGACGTCATTGTGCGGTCCTGAGTTCCACCACCTCTTTTCCCAGAGAAAAGGCCCTGCTTATGTGAACAGCAGCCTAACCTGCATGATTTATTCCCCTAAAAGGGTGAGAGAGGAAGCAGAACATGTGACTCAAACTATGCATGGCCCTTGCCCTTCCTGGTTACTCTCTCCCCAGGAAGACTCATCTGTCCCCTTCTGTTGCCCTTTTCCACCCACGGGTGAAGACTTGATTTTGTTTGGTTTGTTGTCCCCTCCGTGACTCCTCTTTCCTGCCCAATGTTTTGTTGTTTTTATGGCTTTGTATGTAGCCTTCCTGCTGCGGCCTTTTTTTTTTTGGCCTGTCCTGCTCTGCTAGTTTGATCTTTGTTAACCTGCCTTGTCATGCCCCACAATATTTGGATGTTGGAGTGTAGTGTTTGTAAAACTACGAATGTCGCATCTTGGATACAGGGCCAGATCTAGGGTTGGCGGCGCCCAGAGCAATCCAAGTCTGGCCCTGCGCACGTGCGCACAGCACGCGCACGCTCCCAGCCCTGTGTGATGGTGTCACTTCCGTGATGTCATCATCACACAGGGCAGAGCATGCCGCCCGCACGGCAAACCGGGTGCCCCAGCGTGCCACAAAGTTGGCGGAGGCAGCACGGAGGGCTGGGAAGCCGCCCGTGCCATTTGTCTGCCCCGCAGGACAGGGGGCACACGGTAAGCCAGCCGCCCCTTGTCCTGCAGAGCAGGCAAATGGCGTGGCCGGCCTCCCAGCCCCCCGCGCTGCCTTTTGCCTGCCCTGCAGGACAGGGAGCGTGTGGCAAACCGGCTGCCCCCTGTCCTACGGGGCAGGTGAAAGGCTGCCGCCCGCGCACTCCTGGTGGCTGGCAGCTGCGCCCGGTGCCCCCTCCTTGGCGGCGCCAGGGGCAGACTACCCCCCGTCCCCCTCGATCCGGCCCTGCTTGGATACTATGGTTTTAACTTTTGTATTGTGGTTGTTTCCATTTTATCCCTATTTATTGTACATTTTTATGCTTTATCTTTTATTGTATTATTGTTGATGATGTAAGCCGCCCTGAGCCCGCTTGCAGGGCGGGCGGGCAATAAGTCCAACAAATTTAATTAATTAAATTATTTTAGTGCTGGTTTTAACTGCTTAATGATGCAGTTCTTATGTTTTAATTTGTTAGCCACGTGGTGGCCCTTGTGAAGGCTGAAATGTGGAATATAAATTTTGTAAAATAAAAATTTAAGATGTGCAGCTGCCATTGATACGTGCAACTGAGGGAAAAGGCACCCACTGTTCTTCCATCATGCTGCCAGGAAGTACTTCTTCACAGAATGCCTAATTGACTGGTGACATTCACTGGCACGTAGCCCCTGGCTCAGATAGCTTTAAAAGGAAATTAGATCAACTCATCGAAGAGAAGTCCATCAATGGCTGTTAGTGGTAATTGCTAAATGGAACCTCCATGTTCAGAGGTAGTCGCTCAGGACCAGCTGCTTGGAGGCAATAACTGGGGGGAGGCATTGGCCTCTGTGCCCAGCTTGTTGGTATCCGGTTGGCTGCTGTGAGAGTCTCTGTACACAAGACATCTGGCATGGGAAGAAGATGTGTCGGAAGGTGCAATGTTAGCCTGGAAGGGTAGTTTAAAAAGACAGAGCCAACAGAAGGTCAAAGTCTTTGTATACACTGGAGCTGTGTGAAGAGGCTGTGAAATGCCAGAAGGGAAACTTCAGCCCATTATAACCTCCCCAGGCCCAAGCCCAGCTCTGGAAGGCAGCTCTAGCCTATTTCCATTCCTCGCTGCCCTCTGGTTGCGATCTCACACAGTTTTAGACTGGAGAGGTGAAATTGACAGAGCAAAGATGAAATTAACAAACCCTCTGAGGAGCAATCTTTGCCAGCTCTATCTTTTAAAACTAGGCTTCCCGGCTAACACTGAGTCACCCTACGCTTGACGAACACGCAGCGAGGCATCTGAGAAACTCTCAGAAGTCGGATGCTGAGCTAGATGGAAACTTGAATCTGCTCCCGCAGGGCTGATGTTCAGTGTGAACCAAAGTCCTGTCTATGATCAGCCTGAGCCAGGACGAGAGCTATGCTCTCACTGAATCCAAAAACTATAGACTTGGGCTTGAAGTGGCATCAGATTTATGTGATACAGCCCTCTGCAGCAGCCTTCCTGATCCAAGCGTTAGCCAGCTCTAAAATTTGACTTTGTCCTTCAGACCCCCTGGGCCAGCCAGTATCCAGCGGAGATGACTAATAACGTTGCTTTTACTGTAACTGATTGTGTCATAAAAATGACATGGCTGCTTTTAGAGAATTCATCTCCTTCTCCCCCACCCCAGGACACTTCACACATTACACTTTTCAGTGTACACCAGAGACAATTTGAAGGTATGTTTAAAAAAAAATGCTAAGTGTGAATGTGAGAAACACATTTTTGCAAATGCGTTACCGCCTGAGTAAATAAATCACAGAGCTGTAACTGTTTTTAAGCATGCTGTTTTAAATTATCATTTGTAAGCTGCCTTGAGTCATGAGAAAAAGCAGGAGACAAATATTTCAATAAATAAGTGATCTCTGCTGCGTACCACTTAACAGAGAAATCCAGGTTTGCCCCGATGTAATGAGTGAAATAGCCAGGGCTTTTTTTCAGCGGGGATGCAGTGGGACGGAGTTCCGGAACCTCTTGAAAATGGTCACATGGCTGGTGGCCCCGCCCCCTCATCTCCAGCCAGAGGGGAGTTTAGATTGCCCTCCGCGCTGCTCCAGATCAGGGGGCGGGGCCACCAGCCATGTGACCATTTTCTCCAAGGGCAACCCACTGAGTTCCACCACCTCTTTTCCCAGGAAAAATCCCTGGAAATAGCTTTGCAACTGGGAAGGCAATGACATCCCATTTGCAAACTTAAAGGTTGTACACAATGCTTTGGGGGAGTTGGGTCTGGCTGCGGCTTCTTGTTGAGTACGTAGCTGACAGCAAACCCAGGTTTGCTTCTATATAATGTGTAAAGGACCATCATTTACACACAGTGTAACAATCAGAACAGAAGCGGTTATAGTGTCTGATGAGGGGAGATCTGTGTTCAAATCACCGTTCAATAAATAATCTGAGTGACTTTAGACTAGTCACTCCCTCTCTCAACCTAATCCACCTCACAGAGTAGTTCTGTGGATAAAATGGGAAGGGGGGGAGGAACCTTGTACACTGCACTAGGAAGGGTGAGATGAACACACAACATGACAATATATACCTTCCTTCCTTCAACCTACCACTTCAACCCTTTCCTCGCTCCTTTAAAAACCTTCATTCTGATAGTTATTTCTTAGCAACCCTTGCCCTAAATTGCCACTTATCCTAGGTAAATAAAACATTCAACTCATTAATATAGAAAACTCTTCCTTCAATATCGCAAGCATGTCATTTGATTCAGAAAAGGTCTTTGAAAAGAGTTCCTACTTTGCATTTGGGAGAGCGAACTTGAAAAAGCTTTTGGGATAATAATAATATTTGATTTATATACCGCCCTTCAGGATGACTTAACACCCACTCAGAGCGGTTTACAAAGTATGTCATTATTATCCCCACAACCAGGGCTTTTTTTCAGCAGGAACGCGGCGGAACGGAGTTCCGGCACATCTTAAAAATGGTCACATGGCCGGTGGCCCCGCCCCCTGATCTCCAGACAGAGGGGAGTTGAGATTGCCCTCCACGCCACGTGGAGGGCAATCTCAACTCCCCTCTGTCTGGAGATCAGGGGGCAGGGCCACCAGCCATGTGACCATTTTCGCCGAGGGCGATTTAAACTTTAAAAAACTCCCCCCTTGTTCCAGCTGACCCAAAGTGATGTCATTGTGCGGTCTTGAGTTCCACCACCTCTTTTCCCAGAAAAAAAGCCCTGCCCACAACAATAAATACCCTGTGAGGTGGGTGGGACTGAGAGAGCTCTGAAAGAGCTGTGACTAGCCCAAGGTCACCGAGCTGGCTTCAAGTGGAGGAGTGGGGAATCAAACCCAGCTCTCCAGATAGGGTCCCACGCTCTTAACTATGACACCAAACTGACTCTCCAATGAAGCCTCAAGATTTTGGCAATGCAGACAAGGAAGGAGGGAGATCAGCGATTGGTCTGCTAAATAATGTGTAGGTCAGGCTCTGGAAAGCTGCTTTTGACTACGGCCATCTCCCTAAAAAGGCCTTCGTTGAGCAGCGCTTGGCACAACCGACTGTTCCAATTTTCACTTGAAAGGAATCCCGACAGCTCTCATTTTCAAATGCATATGCCTCACTTTAATGAACAGTTGCAAAATCCGTTATCTCCCAGCAAAGAGGTTATTCCATTATAATGCCTTTCCTCTGAGATTCAGCAAATCCTCTCACCTTGCCAGCCCACATATGAACCCACCCAGCAATAATCTGCCAAGGCTTTTCTCCCCTGGATGAGGCTGTTTTGGTGGTGACGCCAATTATGCAGCTGACCCCCTTCTCAAGTTCACCTGGTGCCCTTGTTGCCATAATTTAGACACCAGGCGAGGTCTGTCCTGTTCGCCTGAGCTTTTAAAAGCTGGTGATGTTTCTGTTCTGATGGCTACACAGCATAAGAAAACGACTGTTGGATCAGACCACTAGTTCATATAGTCCGGCTGCCGGATGCCTTGGAAAGCCCAGAAGCAGAGAACCTGTTTGTTGCTGCCCCTCTAACGTTGCCAACTTAAAGAAGGGACACTCCTGGATATGTAGGGGCAGTTTGGGGACAGGAGAGAGCTCACCCGGGATGTGATGCCACAGAATTCACACACACACACACACACACAAACACACCCAAAGCTGCCATTTTCTCCAGGAGAACTGGTCTGGAGATTCAAGGAGAACTTCAGCCCCTGCCTGGAGGCTGGCAACCATATGCCCCACACAACTGGTATTCACAGGTATAGCCCCTCTCTGAACATGGAGTTTCCATTTAAGTGTTGCAGCTAACAGCCATTCTTGGACTTATCCCCCGTGAATTGGTCTAATTTCCTTTTAAAGCCACATAAAACCAGTGACCATCATTCCATCCAGTGGCTGTGAGTTCCACCAGCACTGTGTGGAATAATCAGTTTTGTATGTCCTGTATCTATCATCACCCATTACTTCTTATATTTATTTGTTTGTTTTATTTATGTCATTTATAATCTGCCTTTCTCACTGAGACTCAAGGCGGATTACACAGTATCAAGGACAATTCCATAAACAATGCCATAGGGTAAATAGACACAAGTTTTAAAAGACATAGAATTAGCAAGAATCCAATACAAAGTAGAAGTACTGAAACAGAACATAATCAATTCTAGACATTAGACAACATAAAGCACAGGTAGCACATAGGAGTACATATTTAAAGCAACAGATAATATCTAAGGCAACATAGTGGTGAAGTCTGAGGTCCCTAACTCATTAGCAAAGCATATTTTGGATGCCTCCAATGTCTAGTATTTTGGGAAGGGAAGAAACATTTCTCTCTATCCACTTGTTTCACAACATGTACATTTTTATGAAGCTCAGTCATGCGCCCACCCCCAGTCATCTTGTTTTCTTTAAAATTAAAACCCCCAAATGCCTTTGACGTTTCCTCTCTAAGACGGTGCTTCCTCCTGCCTCTTTGGAGCACCACTGCTGGTTGCTGGGGCTCAGCACAGGGAACTGGGAAACTGGCCTGTTTTCAGAAATGACTACATATGGCAAGGGGAGCAGTCAAAAGAACGTCACGCACCAAAATGTTTTTGAAGCCATTACAAGCTGTGCTAGAGGGAGGGCATTTGTTCCCACCCCATAACCGTTATCCAGCAAAGGAGCAAAAAATAAACAAAGGGGCTGACAGATTAGGCCTGCCTGAGCAAACAAAGCCGGATGGCATGTAGCAGGTCTCCGGTTGAACAATCCGGTGCTTGGGTCGGGCGGCCATGCCAAAGCCTTGCAAAATTTATGACGCGACAGAGTTTTACAATGATGTTTTTATGACCTGATTGTTACTGAGGAATGCAAGCAGGGTTAGGTGCTAGACCGACTGTACCTTGAAGGATCTGACCAGAGGGAGGGGTAGGAAGAAGCAAGAGATACAATCATATTGTTTGGAAAAAAACAAACATCCACGTTGTGGCAATGAACTTCATGAACTTATAGTAGTAAAGAGTCCAGTAGCACCTTTAAGACTAACTAACTTATTTGTAGCATAAGCTTTCAAGAAGCACAGCTCTCTTTATCAGATGCATCGTCAGCTTTCGAGAAGCACAGCTCTCTTCGTCAGATGCATCGTCAGCTTTCGAGAAGCACAGCTCTCTTCATCAGATGCCTCATCAGCTTTCGAGAACCGCAGCTCTCTTCGTCAGATGCATCGTCAGCTTTTGAGAACCACAGCTCTCTTCGTCAGATGCATCGTCAGCTTTCGAGAAGCACAGCTCTCTTCGTCAGATGCATCGTCAGCTTTTGAGAACCACAGCTCTCTTTGTCAGATGCATCGTCAGCTTTCGAGAACCGCAGCTCTCTTCGTCAGATGCATCGTCAGCTTTTGAGAAACACAGCTCTCTTCGTCAGATGCATCGTCAGCTTTCGAGAAGCACAGCTCTCTTCGTCAGATGCATCGTCAGCTTTTGAGAACCACAGCTCTCTTTGTCAGATGCATCGTCAGCTTTCGAGAACCGCAGCTCTCTTCATCAGATGCATTGTAGCTTATGCTACAAATAAGTTGGTTAGTCTTAAAGGTGCTACTGGACTCTACTATTTTGCAACAACAGACTAACACAGCTAACTCCTCTGGATTAATAAATTTAAGTTGCTCTTCCGCAAGAAAAAGCTTAGATTGGAGGAAGATTTCTTAGGCTGGCTTCAAAAGGTGCTGTGCGGAGTGGCAGGATACAGGCCACTGTCAATTATTTTTTAAATAAAATCCATATTCTCCAACATTTGACCAAGAGAAAACCCTTTTGTTGCAACCCTCGGGGAAGTACTCCTGCCCAAGAAGTACACATGACCGTGGGAACTGAGTCAGACAGCTCAGTGGTGGATTATGCCCTTCACGATAACCAAAGAGAAAATAATTCAATTCGAAATCACTGCTCAATAGATCATTATTCTGGGGTAGGGGGGATGTCTGCACATTTCTCTCAAAGCCAAATCAGTAATGCTGTGCTAATATTGACTTTAAAAGAAGGAAAGGAAGGGGGAGGGAAAGAAAGACTCAAGTCGTTCCAATCTATTATTGTGAGCTAATTAGAAGTATCTGTATTAGCGAACACATTTATGGTCATTAGCAAACAGTCGACGAACTAATTTTAAAGATGGATGAGGATGGCTGCAGGTAATAATCAGGTATGCTGGGATGGGGGGGGGGAGCCGAGGGTGTTTCTCTCTTGCAAATGAGCTGGAGAGGGCGCGGGTTTTTCCCCACACATGACAGAACTGTGAAAAAAAATTATTTGCAGCCAGTCTGTATAGATGAATGACGATTAGTGACCCTTCTGGGCCACAGGACGGCCACCGGCTGATGTGAGCCCAGAGCCAAGGTTCCAGGTCTATAGCTAACCTCTCTCCGACTGCTGCATTTCTAGGCTGGGTTTCAAAGAAACGGACAAAAATCAACGTTTTCCTTTTAATGAACTTCTAGAAACCGTGCACCGAGGCCAAGTATGCGTGTGCATTTTGTCTGCAAATGGCCAACATCCCATAAGTGGGAATGGAATAAGAACAGTTCTTTTTAAATTCAGAAGCTTTTACCTGCTTACAATGAACACCTTCCTTAAATCAATAACGGTTGCTGTAAAGCAGAGTGGCCAACCGGCTTGGAGAAAAATGTCCTGTCCCTTTAACAGAGGCCGGATGAAATGTAAATTAGCATGGGATGTAATTTACCTCTGTACCATAAAAACCTTCAGCTGTCCACTTCCTCATTAAACCTCTGTTAAAGGGACAGGGCATTTTTTTTCCAGGCCAGTTGGCAACTGTATCTGTAAGCCCCTCCCCCCAATCCATCCAGCAATGGTTTCAGTTGCAGTACATAAAAGGGATATTTGCTTTGCAGGATAATATCAGTTTGATAAACCTGATGGCAGTGTCCTAATCTTCCACTCTGAGCCAGACTAGTGGGCCAAGCTACAAGTGACGCCTGACACATGTTGGACTCTTGTCAGCTTCCCTCAAGTTCTGATGGGAAACATAGGCGTCCTGGTCTTGCAGCTTGGCTCTCCGACTGCTGTCCAATGGACTTTTCAACTGTCACTTGTCCAACATTCCGCCAAGCTGCCTACATTTCCCATCAAAACTTGAGGGAAGCTTGTAAATAATGCCATGTCAAATAAATGCTGGAAATGTAAAAAACATGAAGGTTCCTTTTACCATATGTGGTGGACGTGTGAAAAGGCCAAGCTTTTTTGGACTAAGATTTATGCAGAAATGTTGTTAATTGTGAAAAGTAACTTGTTGAAGAGCCCGGAACTGCTGTTGTTAGGTTTAAATATGGAAAAAGTGTCAAGGATAGGATGCTAGTATATGATATGACGGTAGCAGCAAGATTATTATATGCACAGTATTGGAAACAAGAAGAAATACCAGAAGGTGAAGATTGGATTCAGAAGCTGTTGTACATGGTGGAGATGGATAAAATGACAAGAAAATTGAAAGATCAAAATCCAAGTGAATTTTTGAATGACGGGGGGAAATTTAAGGACTACTTTGAAAACAACTGGGATGTGAAAGGACAACTGTGGTCTCTGGATAACTATTAAGATGTACAGAGAATAAGTATGAACTTTACCTTTAATAATAGAAACAAATAATAGAATAGGGATAATGATAAGAAATAAGGGGTTATAGTGCTGTTGGGAGTCATAAAGGAAAAGGGGGGAGGGAGAAGGGATGGGGGCATATATACCAGAATAGGGGGTAATGAAGTTATACTATGTATTATGGAACGTGTGGAATGTATGTTATCTCATCCCAATAAAAACTGATTTTCAAAACAAAAAAAAACTTGAGGGAAGCTGACAAGTGTCCAACCTGTGTCATTTGTCAGTTGTAGTTTGGCCCAAGTGAAGAGTTGGGTGGGTGCAGTTTGGAGCTCTACCATGAGGGGTACTGACTGTTTAAAAAAAAAACAACTAAAAACCATGGTCGAATCCACATTCACCCATTACCCGCATGTTTATCGGCTATCTTCCATTTGCCTCCAATCCGTGATTTTTTCCTCTTCGTTCACATTCCTGCTTCCAATCCGTCTTTCTCGCACATCCCTCCAGTCACACGGCCGCTCGAAAACTGCTTTTTTGGGTGGGACCTTTTTTTCCCGCCCATTTTTTTTATTTTTTTTTAGCGCACTTTTCCGTTATTTCAATCTTGCCTTATAAAGAAACATCATTGAAGATAATGATGCCTCTCTTTCCCCCACTGACAGCACTGATGGCTCTCTCCCGTTTCTTTTTTGGAAATTTGGAAGCCTGTGGGAAGCTTTCGTGGGCATTTCCTATGCAGGACAGTTCAGTGCCTGAATTTTACTGGTGTCACTTCCTTGGAGTGTCATTATTTCGGTATTTCGTAATTTCGATATTACAGTAATATAAAATAAAAAAAATAAAAAACAGTTAAAAAGGAAGTTTCGCGAGTCCGTTCTGAGGATGGATTCACCCCAAAATGATTTTTCAAACTACCAGATTTGATTCAGAAACAACATAATCAATAAATCCAATGCTATGAAGTCAAAAACAGTCTTTTGCAGACTACAGCGCACTTGCAATTTGAATCAGCCAATAGGAACTCTCGGAACGGCCGGAGAGACAGGAAGGGGGTTGGTTTTTAAAAAAAACCCGTAAATTGCGCATTGGCCCGTTCACGGCCACCGTGAAACTCCCGTTGAAAACCTGTGACCACATATTCGGGAGAAATGCGAATGAAATGCGTCTGTTTAATGAGGTAATGTGACCGGCACTTGGGATTGCGTGGGGAATGCGGGGAACATGCGACTTAGAATGAGTAATGTGGATTTGCCCCATAAATGCTCCTACCCTAAAAAGCATCTTTCTTTTTTATGCCTCAAATATAAAACTCTGGGACGTCTTCTGTACATTTCAGGTGGGAGAAACCAATGTTTTGGGTGGGGTGATGCACCCTATGGCCTTGCAATGTCATGCTTCCTCCAGCAATCCCAACTGGATGTACCAAACATCTCAGAAGTAGGGCTATCACTGGCGTACTTGATGGTATAGTGGTTAGAGTACAAGATTAGTATCTGGGAGACCAAGGTTCAAATCCCCATGTAAGCTTGCTGAGTGACTTTTAGCCAGTTGCCTTCTTTCAGCCTAACCTACCTTACAGGATAGTTTTGAGGCTAAAACAGAGGAAGGAAGAATAATATTGTAAGCTGCTTTTTAAAAAATTCCCTAGTTTTCCCAAAATAAGAAAGGACCTTATAACAAGCCTGCAAACAGCTGCAAAGAGCGTTATTGCAACTTATTGGAAAAGTAATAGTGTTCCGACATTATCTGTCTGGCATAACAAGATCTGGGATCATTTCATTACGGAAAAATTGAGTGACAAAATTTATCAAGCCGAGCACTTGCCCAAAAGCACTAATTTTCAGGAGAAATGGTCTCCATTCTTTGAATATCTGGAAAACAATAATATCTGGGCTGTATCAAAGTTTCACAAATCCGTTTTTGAATTGCTATAATATAGTTCTTAGAATTTAAGCCTTATCACTGTTACTTTACATTGTCGATAGTATTGTTATTTGGTTATTGGTTGTGTTTTAGTTACCAATTGTTACTTGTTAATTCATGCTATCTTGTAATTTATTATATGCTTCTTATTAATAAAATTTTGTTTAGTTAAAAAAAATTCCCTAGTACAAATCACAAAAACGTTTGTTCAGCTGATACTCTTTCAGCAAGGTAAAAGTTTGCACATAAACAAAACGGTCGGTGGAGGGGGCTGTTTTGAAAACAGAAACGGAATGCATGGATGAGGGGAAAGAAACTGCCTCCTCCAGTACCTTACTCCAGCACTTCCACCATTTCCCCTGCCCAGGGCTTTTTTTCTGGGAAAAGAGGTGGTGGAACTCAGGACCGCACAATGACATCACTTTGGGTCAGCTAGAACAAGGGGGGAGTTTTTTAAAAGTTTAAATCGCCCTTGGCGAAAATGGTCACATGGTCGGTGGCCCCGCCCTCTGATTTCCAGACAGAGGGGAGTTTAGATTGCCCTCCGTGCCAGCTGGTGGCCAGCGGCATGGAGGGCAATCTAAGCTCCCCTCTGCCTGGAGATCAGGGGGCGGGGCCACCGACCATGTGACCATATTCAAGAGGTGCCGGAACTCCGTCCCACTGTGTTCCGGCTGAAAAAAAGCCCTGCCCCTGCGTAGCTTCTAGTCTGGTGGGGGAAAATTTTTTTCAAGCACCAGGGTAAGGTGAAGTGAGGGCAGAGCTGCGTTACCTGATACTATTTTTGAAAGCAGGTGCTCTCTAACACCAGTTTGAGGGGCCTTGGGACCGTCTCACCTGCCAATCCATGCCTCCCTCAGTCTTCAGGTAAGAACTGAAAACAGCCTATCAAATGGTATTTGTCCAGAAGGGAAGATTCCAGAGGTGAGGTGTGCAGCAGCAGCAGCAACAACATTTGATTTTTATACCGCCCTTCAGGGCAACTTAACACCCACTCAGTGCAGTTTACAAAGTATGTTATTATGCAGCTGTGGGAAGTTTCATAAACTGCTTCACACACACCTTCCTTCTTGGCTACCTAATGGTAGCCCAAGTCGAGGGTTTCTGGCCTGTTGTGTGGATAAGCAGACAGGTGTGTGTCTTCAGCCAGACTGAGATCTTTAAAAGGAGAAGACATTTATTGACTAAAATTCAATCTGAATTTTTTTATCCTCTGAGCGGGAGGATATTGGAAAACTATATCAAAACAGTGCAGGATGTTACAGAACTAAGGGAAAAAATTAAACCAGAGAACTAACAGTGAAATCCTAAACAGAGTTACTCCAGTCTAAACCCACTGATTTCAACTTAACAGTACAGCTTACTTACAGTGACATCCTAAACAGAGTTACTCCAGTCTAAGCCCATTGATTTCAGTGGGCTTGGATTGTTGTAACTCTGCTTAGGGTTTCACTGAAAGTTGTACAGTTACTGGTGTTACCTTGACATTCCCTTTTCTAGAATGAACAAAAGTGCGCTGGAACCTTGAAAAATAAGTGTATGGTCAAGACAGACTCCTCTCCATTGCCTTCTATTCTCTGGACTATAGCTTACATGCTTCTGGCAGGAGGTTTGGACTTTTTAACCCTTCCTGTCCTGTTTCATTTTGCCCTATCATGAAATTTGCAGTGGGCATCACACACAGTGTTGTGTACCCTTTCTCCAACCAAATTAAAGCACACATCCCAAAACCTTTATGGCCTATATCAGAAAATTCAAATAGCCATCTATCTTGCCCCTTCCTGGCAGGTGCGGCATCTCCATCTTGCCTGTCTCCATAAAGGATATGCATTTCCCTTCAGCCAGCAATCTGAGTTGTTCGTGGTTTCATTCCCAGGGAAAGATTGTTATCTTTGAGTCTGACATTGGCTTTTTCTACACGTCCTTATAGGCACGGCCCACCCACGGAACTCTGGCGGCTTTTCCTCAGGCTTCCTCATGTCTACGTTTGCAAAATGCATGCGGACTGTTTTGTTGCCGCCTTTTCCACATGTTTACTGGAATGCAGTTTTTCTAGCGTTTTCTTCTGCTGTGGGTTGAGAGAGCGACTTTTCCCCCATTCTGTGGCACATTAATGCTTAAAGTGCTCTGAAGAATCCTCCCATCTCCTCCCAGTTCCTTGAAAGGGAGGTGGGTGATTTCAGGCTACAATGACGGAAGTGCCCGACCTCCCCTCCAAAACCGCTTTTGTTAGGGACTGTTTGGAGGCTGTCCTGCAACCTCACAGCGCAAGGTATGCGCTTGTGAGGAGTGTGTGTGGAGGATGAGTGGTCGGAGCGACTCAGCAAAACACACCTAAAATGGAAAAAGGGCGGGAACTACGGGCTGAGTGGGAACGGCCACTGTTTGAGTATTAAGCAAGGTATCCGACATCTCTTTATAATAGAGGTTAGTGATGGGCTAAGATGTGGGAGACCCACATCTTATAAATTGAATAAATAAATAAATAAATAAATAAATAAATGTACAATTACACATTCTTCAATGAAGCTCAATGGATGATACATTTGTCACTCACTTGCATTCAGCCTAGCTTACCTAATAGGTTTGTTGTGAAGATACAATGGAAGAAGGGAGAACATTCATGTTGTGTTGAGCTTCTTGGAGGGTGGGATTTTTAAAAATGTAGAAATCTAGGACTTCAGACTTCTCTGGGGTCAGGGGATGACTGCTACATCAGTTTCAGCCTGCAGTATGGATGGTCTCCTGACATCCTCTTTGTCCGATTCTTTTGCTATGCAAAAAAAAAAATCCTCTGTGATTTCTCACATTTACTCTTAATCACTTAACAGCAGGGCTTTTTTTCAGCAGGAACGCGGTGGAACAGAGTTCTGGAACCTCTTGAAAATGATCACATGGCTGGTGGCTCCGCCCCCTGATCTCCAGCCAGAGGGGAGTTGAGATTGCCCTCCGTGCTGGCAATCTACACTCCCCTCTGTCTGGAGATCAGGGGGCGGGGCCACCAGCCATGTGATGATTTTCTCCAAGGGCAACCCACTGAGTTCCACCACCTCTTTTCCCAGAAAAAAAGCCCTGCTTAGCAGACTCGGGTATATGGACCATAACATATTTGATGCATGCTATATGGGCAAAAAGAGGCAATTCTCCGAAGTTCACTTTCTGAGCTCTGTTTTCCTTTCCTCACCCGTGAACTAGCAAAAGACAGACTGGGCTTCGGGAAATGTCCCACTAGGCCAAAATGAATGTTCATTTTCCAGCAAATGTAAGCAGCCCATATTTTACCGGAGTCATGGATTTCTGTTGTCAGTTGTATGAGGCAGGACTGTAGCTATGAGCCTTTCAGAGGCATCTTGCAATGGTGATGTTTTAATTTAAATCAATGAGTTATTGATTCATTTTTCAGGCCCGAGAAGATAGAGCAGAATGTGTTCTTTTGGCCTGTCTTTCTAATACCCTCGGATGTATAGTCTAAACCTGCTGTAACGTATTAGCCTTGGACCTAGCCAGGGCTTTTTTTCTGGGAAAAGAGGTGGTGGAACTCAGTGGTGGAACTCAGGACCGCACAATGACATCACTTTGGGTCAGCTGGAACAAGGGGGTAGTTTTTTAAAGTTTAAATCACCCTCAGCGAAAATGGTCACATGGCTGGTGGCCCTGCCCCCTGATCTCCAGACAGAGGGGAGTTCTCTGTCTGGGGATCAGGGGGCGGGGCCACCGGCCATGTGACCATTTCAAGAGGTGCCGGAACTCCGTTCCACTGCATTCCTGCTGAAAAAAAGCCCTGGACCTAGCAAATAGAAAGCTAGCAGGAGACTGCCTGAGTATGAAGCTGTGGATATGAGGGATAATCAGTGAGGTAAAGCTCACTTTCAGAATTACATTTTCTCTCAGCCAGAAAAGAGAAGGATATTTCTGTCTTTCTTACAGCCAGTTCATTCCCCTGTTAGGCCTGGTTCTTGAACAAATGAGAGCAATCTGTATGCATAAGATCATCTCTACGAGGTCAGATTGGCGGTCCATCTCATCCAGTACCCTGTTCCCTGCAATGATAACCCACTGGCATGGAAGTCCTACAAGTGGAGGCCCAAAGTTTCCCTCTGTTGTTGCCCCTCAGCATCTGGCATTCAGAGGTATACTGCTTGCGAACAGGGAGGTTCCATTCAGCCACCATGGCTAATAACTCTTGATGGGCCTCTGCCCTTGTGATTTTTTTTAAAAAATCCCACTGCTATCTGAATTTGTAATTCTAACAACTTCCTGTTGCGTGGAGTTCCAGAAGTGAACAATGCATAATTAGCTTGTGGAACTTACTGCCACCAGACATAGTAAGAGCCACCAGCTTTAAAAGAGTACTAGATAACCTCACGGAGGACAGGTCTTGGTGAGAGCAGATCTTGTCATTGCTTGGCGCCACGGGCAAGGCTGATCCAGGAACTGCTTTAAGTATCAAAGTGTACCACTTGACCTATTCAGGACTTAACCAACCATTCTGGTCATCTTCGAAGATCTTGCTTTAGGTGCCGTTGCCTTCTGAGATTAGGCAGATGGCAACCCGGGAGACGGCCTTCTCGGTAGTGGCACCAAAACTCTGGATCTCGCTTCCCAGAGAGACTCAACCATTTCCTTCTCTTGCCATCTTCCGCCAGCAGTTAAAATTTTTAAAAAATTTCACCTGACATTCCCTTTGCGAGCCCTAATTTTGGCCCTAAGTTTTAATTGTTTTTATGGTTTTGTATTTTAGCATTCATTTTTAATTGTTTTAGTGATGCTTTTTGTTTGGTTTTAATAGTTTTTAAGCCATATATTTATGATGTACGTTTATAATATGTCAGCTATCTTGGTGGCTCTGATGACGGCAAAAAGGAGGAGTATAAATTTTGTAAATAAAATAAATACATAAATCATGACTGTTCTTATGGTTGATAAATGGTGAATGTACCACAAAATGCACCAAATCCACAGACACCCCCCACCCCATGGTAGTAGTCTCTAATTACATTTGAAGGGCTGTCCATTGCTCTAGTTTGTAACCAAATTACCCCAAATGAGAGTCTCTCTACATGAGACATCTGACATGTGAAGAACATGTGTTGGGAGATGCAATGTTAGCTGGGAAAGGTAACTTAGAAAGACAGAGCCAGCGGCAGGACAAAGGCTTTGCTATACACTGGGGCTGTGAAATGCCAGAAGGGAAACTTCAGCCCATTAGAACCTCTCCAGGTCCAAGCCCAGCTCTGGAAGGCAGCTCCAGACCATTTCCATTCCTCGCTGCTCTCTGGTTGCGATCCCACACCGTTTTAGCCTGACAGAGCCTTCGGGGAGGTGAAGATGAAATTAACAAACCCTCTGAGGAGCGATCTCCAACGGCTCTGTCTACTTAAACTATGCTTCCTAGCAAACACTGTGTCTCCCTACGCTTGATGAACATGTGCCGAGGCGTTTCATGTAGAGATATTCTCAGTCAGGCTGTCATCCCATATTTCCAGTAAACCAGGGGATGGCTTGGATCTTTCATAGGAAACAATGGACACAAGTTTCTGCAATACCAGTCACATCTAGGTTAGGCGGTAGGCAGGAATCAATTTGTATAGCCCAACTGAACGGCTAAAGAGGATTTGGGAGAGAAAAGGTGTTTCTGAGAAAGCTCAGGTGTTGAGGTTGCTTTGGTTTGCGGGGTGGGCTCAGCTCATGGAAAGAGCACTTGCTCTGCCTTACAGAAGATCCCAGATTTAATCCTTGGTATCTCCAAGGATACCAACGATATCGTGGCGCAGAGTGGTAAGCTGCAGTACTGCAGTCCAAGCTCTGCTCACGACCTGAGTTCGATCCCGGTGGAAGCTGGGTTCAGGTAGCCGGCTCAAGGTTGACTCAGCCTTCCATCCTTCCAAGGTCGGTAAAAAGAGTACCCAGTTTCCTGGGGGTAAAGTGCAGATGACTGGGGAAGGCAATGGCAAACCACCCCATAAAAAGTCTGCCAAGAAAACGTCGTGATGTGAAGTCCCCCCATGGGTCAGTAATGACTTGGTGCTTGCACAGGTGACTACCTTTACCCTTTATCTCCAGGTAAAGGATCCACAGGTAGGAGGAGGTGAGGAGCGCCACTGCCCATCAGAATACACAATACTGAGCTATGTGGACTGACTCAAGATAAGATAACTTCATATATTTAACTAGCAATGCAGTTCTAAGCAGAATTCCTGTACAATCATTGATTTTATGAACTTAGAAGGGAGTTACTCTGTCCTGCACTGTTGCACTGTTGGACACCTACTTACATTTTGGCTGTTACAGCCTCCTATTATCCAGCTCTCCCTTATCAATGCCTTACCACATCTTTGCTGTATCCATAGTAGGGCTGATTCACGCACTTTCCTCCTACTTAGGTACCAGACATAAAGAAGCCATATGGTGCCTGTAATGGGCACTATACCTTGCAGCCACAACAAGCATCCTCCATTCCGCCACCCCAGCAACGTCCTGCTGTCACATCAGTTCTGGGACTCTATTCCTTTGCCATAGTTGGAAGACTTCTCTTCACTACAAACTGGACCCCTCCTAACAATACAAAGACAAATATCCCCTTTCGCAGCTCATTCAAATTCAGCATTGATGCCAGACGTGTGGGTATCTGTCATACAGAGTCAGGAACAGAGTAATAATCCTAGCTACGTTTCCCAACAATGCAATCTAAAGGATGTAAACCTTCATAAACCTTTTCAGTCTAGTGACGGGAACAGATAATTTATGTGCTGTAAAATTGATTGCTCCTGTTTTAAGAGGAAGCTCGGAAACTGTATCCCTCTTCTTAGGATTCTACAGCTATTTTGGCATGCCAGAATGCAAAATGTTTTTTTCTTTCTTTCTTTCAAAGCATTTTCTGTTTGAGAGAGAAATTTGAGACCTGAATTGGGGGGTGGGGGAGTGTGAGCCAGCTCACATGGCCTCCAGAAAACAGTGGCTGGAGTCAGGATGTAGAATTAAACCAGTGCATAATCTTGCTCCGCCAAATTCTCAGATTCTCCTGTTTTCATTGCAACAGAGCTCAGTAGTGTGTGTGTGTGGTGGGGGGGATGCATTATGATAGCAACATTAAACCTCCCGTTTGGCCCTTCAGCACCTATATGTTTCTCTAACAGGCCAAATAGCATCTCCTAAGGGCCATTCAGGTAAGAAAAGCGGTATAGGAGGGAGGCTTACACCTTCTCTACCAACATGTTTAAACCTTGGTGTTTAAAGCCCTTCATGGACCGGGACCTGCATACCTGCGGGACCACCTCTTCCATTACATCCCCTGCAGGGTGTTGTGCTCTGCAAATAAGCAACTCCTGGTGGTCCCCAGCCCGAAGGACATCCATCTGGCCTCAACCAGAGCCAGGGCTTTTTCTGCCCTGGCCCCAGCCTGGTGGAACGCTCTCCCGCTGGAGATCCAGGTCCTGCGGGACCTGTTACAGTTCCGCAGGGCCTGTAAAACGGAGATGTTCCGCCGGGCCTTTGGCTGAGTGCCAGCGGGTGTCCTCCTTCTTCCATCTAAGACCACCACTTCTTCTGGGACTGCCCTCAGCCACCTGCTATGCCCGTATACGGACTCCCAATATTTGTTTCAATTGCCTGCTTCTAGACTATTTTAATGACTTTTAAAAAAATTATTATTGATTTTATGTTTTTGTGACTTTTAATGTATTTTTGAATGTTGTTAGCCACCCTGAGCCCATCTGTGGGGAGGGCAGGGTATAAATCAAATAAATACATAAATAAATAAACAAACAAATAAATAAATGAACGTGCATTGGTCCCAATCCAACTGCCCTCCTCATGTGGGAATCTAAGTCTCAACTGGGAGCTTCCAGGAGTGCACATCTTCTTGACAATCTCCTGGGGTGGAGCTGGGAACAGAGTAGAGTTGAGTTAGGCTCTTTTGGTCTCCATGTCTGGTGGCTCCTTGATGGTCCTCTGCATCTAGAGGGCCTTACCAAATTTGGAACTGAGACGAAGAAAATAATTATGCTTACAGATTTACAAGGTTGAAAAAGCAATACTTCTCCTCTGATAATACACATTATAAGTGACACCAGTCTGTTCTTGAGGAAATCTTTCAAAAAGTGCACCCCTTCTTCAGCCCCACTTTCAAATGGGTAACCTCTAATCAGGCAAGTGTGTGTGTTCTAGATTTGTCAAGCTCTTAGGAGGTAGGAGAAGTTACCTATTGTGTTGTGAGAACAACCAATATGATCCATGACATTTCTGAGCTTAACAAGTATATATACTGGCGGAAGCTGGGTTCAAATAACCAGCTCAAGGTTGACTCAGCCTTCCATCCTTCCGAGGTCGGTAAAATGAGTACCCAGTTTCCTGGGTGTTTAGTGTAGATGACTGGGGAAGGCCATGGCAAACCACCCCGTAACAAAAAGTCTGCCAAGAAAACATCGTGATGTGATGTCCCACCATGGGTCAGTAATGACTTGGTGCTTGCACAGGGGACTACCTTTACCTTTACCTATAGGTGCTACTAGACTCTTGCTCTTTTCCACTGCTACAAACAGACTAACATGGCTACCAATCTTGATCTATCTCCCAAGATATATTGACAAGGAGCTGTGAGAGTTCTGGGGCTGACCTGGAGACTGGTGCTGTCAAACAACCACGTAACTTATTTCAGCTCGTTTTTGGGCTTAGCTCCTCCCAGGTTTTTTTTATTTGAAAAAAGCAAACAGCAACTGGCTTCTGCAGAAAGCAATCTTGTGCTGACTTATAGCGTTGCCCCACTTTGGCAAAGCCACCCTAAAGTGTGCTGCAGTTAAACCATGCCAATCACCCGTGATGGGATGTGATTGTTCCGGCTTGCAGACTAGTGTTTCGAAAAGATAGCGTCATGCGGTAATAGAGAAGATCATCATTGGTTCTCCAGAACACACACACCATTTTTATTTCTGGACGTTTGAGCAGAGAGCTAATCAACAGAAAAGGTGGGGGAGACATTGTGCTTCATAAAAACCAGGGCTTTTTTTCAGCTGGAACGTGGGGGAATGGAGTTCCGGAACCTCTTGAAAATGGTCACATGGCCGGTGGCCCCGCCCCCTGATCTCCAGACAGAAGGGAGTTTAGATTGCCCTCCACACCGATTAGTTCCATTGGAGGAAATGACATCTTCAGATTGCTCTCCCAGAAGTTCTAGAGTAACATTGCATTTCCCCTGAACTCCTTTCCTCGTCAAACTTCACCCTCCCCAAGAGGGTAGGGAATTACATACAACCTGGATATAATTACTGAGAAGGCCCCATTTCATATTTACACCCACCACACCTGTGTTGCCACCTCTAGGTTGGAAGTGGAGCCTGTAGAAGGGAACAACCTCGGCGGGGTATAATGCCATAGAGTCTACCTTCCAAAGCAGTCATTTTCTTCAGGGGAACTGATCTCGGTAGTCTGGCAATCAGTTGTACCTGTAGAATCCAGGCCCCACCTGGTGGTTGGCAACATTACCTCAGACACCAATTAAGCCGCAGTATCTCAAACAACAGAGTTAAGTTGTGCAGGTAGGCTCATACAGATGGGGTATATCCTTTAGGTATCTGTCTCCAACCCATTTCCTCATCTGGCTGTGAGACACCAAACTGCAAATGAGAGGAATACGTAAAATAACAAATCCAGAACGCCAGCTCCATTTTGGATGATGTCAGTCCAAACACCGTGGGTGCAGGAAAGGTGACTGTGTATTATTCATGCACGCTGTATACTTAGTCAAACGTAGGAAGGATATTGTGCAGGGGAAGGGTGTTATTGCTGTTTATATAGCAACAAAGCTTCGGCGGTACAAACATAAGAAGACTGTATCCATTGGTAACATCAAAACTTGACTATTGTAATGCTCTATACATTGGTCTCCCATCTAAGTTTAGGAGGCTCCAATCGGAGCAAAATGCTGCAGCTCGATTGTTAGCAGGAGCGAGCAGCAGCATGAACGTCACTCCTATCCTAAAATCACTCCATTGGGTAGCTATGAGTTACCGTGCTCAGTTCAAGGTATTGGTTATTACATACAACGCTCTTCATGGCCTTGGCCTGGCATACCTACAGTACTGCCTCCCTCCCTATGTGCCTCCACGGCAGCTTCGCTCATCTGAACAGGGTCTCTTGCAGGTGCCAGCCTGCACATGGGCAAAATCAACAGCAGCCCGTACACGGGCTTTCTACCCTGTGGAACGGTCTGCCTCAGGAGGTCAGGAGGAGAGCCCCCACTCTCCTGGCTTTCTGCAAATGATACAAAACCGAATTATACAAAAAGGATTTTTATTCAGATAAGAGGTCTGTATTGTAGGGAGGGGGTCTTAGATGCTTCACGAATGAGTTAGAGACCGTAGACTTCACCACTATGTTGCCTTACATATTATCTGTTGCTTTAAATATGTACTCCTATGTGCTACCAGTGCTTCATGTTGTCTAATGTCAGTCCTAGAGTTGATTATGTTCTGTTTCAGCATTTCTTCAACTCTGTATTGGATCTTTGCTAATGCTCTGTCTTTGTAAACTTGTATTTATTTATCCTATGGCATTGTTTATTGAAATGTCTTTGATACTGATTGTACTAGTCTCACACTATGTAATCCACCTTGAGTCTCAGCGAGAAAGGGGGACCATAAATAAATAAATGGGAAAGGTATAGATAACCAGTCTTCCATGTACAGATTTTTGTTCATCTTCGCAGAGTATATTGCTTTACATTTTTTTAAATTGTGCTCTTCCTTCGAGCAGATCAGGGCAGCATACAGAATTCGCCCCTCCATTTTATCCTCACAACAAACCTGTGAGGTAGTTTAGGCTGAGAGAAAGTGACTGGCAAATGTTACCAAGTGAACTTCACAGTTGAATAGGAATGAAATTGGCTCTCCTGTCCTCTGTCAACCTAAAATCCTCCTGGGCCTGAGAAGCTGCCCAACCCCATTCCGTTGCCTTCTTCATAGGAGAGTTCCTAAATCCACTACACCGCCTCAGTCTGGGCAGCCATCTTGGAAGAAGGCCATCAGGCAAGTACTACCAGCCTACAAATTACTTGGGGGGCAGATGGAGAAGTAGACATCATACAACCAGGACCAGTTCTAGATTTTGTTGGTCTTTAAGAGATTTTGTTGGTCTGGTTTTGTAAGATTTTGTTGGTCTGTCTAGCGAGCCCCCTTCTAGGGGCAGCCATAACACAGATTGAGGGGGTGGGCAAGTGAAGGGACTTTGTTGCTGATGCTTCCCTCTGACCTCCCCCCCCTCCATGGAAATAACCACTAGGAGCAACTGCTGCTCAGTTGTCTTAAGCCACTGGCTGGTAAGTGATTGCTTGCAACAGCCATCACTGTGTGCTGAGACGGGTGAATTATCAGTGGCCACTGCTGCCTACTTTGTGTAGGGCTACCATCCTTCAGGTGGGTCTGCACTGAGATATCCTGGACTTACAACTGATCTCTAGACTACAGAGATCAATTCCTCTGGAGAAAATGGCAGCTTCGAAGGGCAGACTCTATGGCATCACATCAGGGTTGACAGCCAAGTGCTGCCACCAGGTGGGAGGCTGGGGTAGGGGAAGGAAATGCCAATCACCATAGCTTCCAGCATGAACCAGGAAGTGATATCATTATGTTAGGGTAATACTCTAGGATCTCATTTGATGGTTTTACCATAAAGTTTTAGTGGAATCCTAAAGTGTTGTCCCCAGTGGGATGATGTCATTTCCAGGTTCACACTGGAAGTGATGTCACATCAAGGGAGTGACAGCAATTTTCCCAACCTTTTTGCCCCTCACAGCCCTACCAATTGTTGGTGGTGTTGGGTGGTAGCTGTAGCAGAAAATCTGGTAGCCCTACATCTCAGTCCTGTTGAACCCCCCCAAACTGTGCCCTCTCCTAGCACTGCCCCAGATCTCTAGGAGTTTCCTGAGCTAAAGCTGTAAACCCAAACTCTGTGGCTATGGCAAAGGAAGAGGGGAGGAAGAGGAGGAGCTGTCAATAAGGAGCAGGGACAAAATTCTGAACGCCTGGTCACCTTGGGACCTATGAAGCTGGGCAAGTGATGTGATTTGTTTTGTATGCCATTTGGGTTAGGTCTGGGTAGCTTGCAGGGTTCTCACGAGGAATCTTTGTTTGGGGACCCTCTAGTGGATCTCAGGAAGAGGAGAGGCTGCCATGGTGATGGTGTGGTTGTTCAGAGAGGGAAGAACAGGCCTAGTGCCCCTGCTCAGAAAGAGAGAAGGCAAGTTGTGATTGCTGCTGCCACAGTGGCAGGTTTTCCCAAGGCTACGTGGCCTTGACAAGATGCCCAACCATGCCTACCCTTGACATTGACTCCCAAATATGACCTCAATAGCATCCTGCACAATTTTTGTCAATTATGATAGTGTTCAAGAGGAAAACGGGTAGGTATAGATGGAGACTCAACGAAGCTCTTTTGCAGAAGGAAAGTGTGACATTGGAATGTAAAACAAAATTAAAGGAATACTTTGAATTGGATTTAAATAAGGGCACGGATTTAAGCACAGTCTGGGATGCCAGTAAGGCATACATGCTGGGTCAATTTATACAATTGAATGCCTGGCACAAGAAAGTAAGACAAGAAAAGATAACCCAGTTAGAAAAAGAAATTAAAATGAAAGAGGAGGAACTTACGAAAACACCAGGTAATAAAACATAGCACCCTGCACATTTTTTGTCAAAATTGAAGAGAGGCTTTGGTTGCAAAGTTAACTACAAAATCGCTCATCAGATTACCAGTTTCATTCAGAACCAAATTTAAAATGTCGAGCTCTGCCAGCATCTCCGAAGGAGTGGGATGAGAGTACAGAATGACCTGGGAAATTTGCTTCATACAGTGGTCAACATATTTCTTGTTACCAAAAGAAGGGGGGAAAAGGATGAAAAAAGCTTCGGCACAAATCCGATGCGCATGCCATCTGTTGCCGGCGTCTGAGTCAGTGGTTGACGCAAATCTCTTTTGCCTGCCAAACGCAGGCCCTGCTGGGAAACAGGGGAAGAGTCCAAGTTTTTTAAAAAAAAATACTATTTTTGAAATCAATGCTGTGGAACCAACCACAAGGGTAAAAAGTAAAATAATAATAACAACAATGAGACAAGCCATGCGGAATCCTCGGATTCAGCCCCCCCAAAAGATGGTTTTTGCTGGTGATGATTGGCCTTTTAGCTACGCTCGGGTGCTCAAGTGGCAGGAAAAACAGGTGGGCAGTGCAGAGCGTTCAACCTTATGGCCTGTTTTGCCCAGACTCAGAGAGTACAGCCAAATAGAGACCTTTCTTTAAGTAGCGTGACGGGATTCACAGGGAAATTCTATGTATGGTTGCAGATGTCTCCGTCCTCCGTCTCTGGGGGTATGCAGAACAGGAATTGGGGGCCCAAATGCAGGATTCTTAATGCAAGTCCTCCAGGGCCCACCTTGGATTGCCAACTCCAGGTCAGGAAACTCCTAGAGATTTGGGGGTAAAGCTTGGGTAGGGTGGGGTTTGGGGAGAGGAGGGACCTCCGCAGGGTATAACGGCATAGAGTTCTCCTTCTAAAGCTGCCATTTCCTCCACGGAAACTGATTTGTGCTGTCTGAAGGACCGTTGTAATTCCAGGA
Organism: Eublepharis macularius; assembly: GCF_028583425.1. NCBI lineage: Eukaryota > Metazoa > Chordata > Lepidosauria > Squamata > Eublepharidae > Eublepharis > Eublepharis macularius. The sequence continues at coordinate 67,660,504 of NC_072802.1, read as the reverse complement.
GGGACCCCCCCCCCCCAACAACAGGTACTTTTCCTTTGGGCATGGAGGTTTTTAGATCAGAAAACAGCACCCAGGGAAAGAGTTCAATAGCTTCTTTCTCATTACACCAGCTTCCCCCTTGAAATCATAACCTGTCCACGGCTGCATTCTTTTAAATCACATATAAACCCAACTGGCTTTATAAAATTCTGCATGGTACACAGAAAACCTTTTCTCCCTCTCGCCCGATGGGCCTGAGGCTCCTCTGGCAAGGCTCAGCCCAGTTCAGCATAGGATTGCCAACTCTGGCATTTTCCTGGAGATGTGGAGGGTGGATTTGGGGGATAGGTAGGATTTTACAAAGACGTAGCATTAGCAAGGATCCAGTACAGAGTTAAAGAATTGCTGAAACAGAACGTAATCAATTCTAGGACTGACATTAGGTAATCATGAAGTACAGGTAGTATAAGAGTATATATTTGAGCAACAGATAATATGCAAGGCCGGGGCGGCGCCCAGGTTTCTGGTGCCCAAGGCTGGGGGGAGCACCAGGTCTGTTGCTGCCCCTACGCGTGTGCACATGCGCCCCGGACTGCGTGATGTCACTGCGTGTGACGTCATCATTCAGCAAGCTGGCCCCATTGGTACAGCGGGCAGCTGGGACGGTGCGCGGAGGCTGCCCGCATTCCCAGTTGGGTGCGGCAGGTGGCTGGGGAGGTGCATGTGCATCCTCCAAGCCCTCCTGCTCCATCGTTCCGCATGCCACCCCGGACACCTGCCGTGCCTGGCCCGTGGCTGCTGCACCCGGCTGGGGGCGTGTGTTGGTGGTGACGGCTGCAGCACAGGGTGGGAGGGCTGGCAGGCTGCAGCAGCTGCGGGCCAGGCATGTCAGGTGGCTGGGGCGGCGCGCGGGTTCCCATCCCTCCCACTCAGCCGCCAGCACTGCCGCCGCCAGCTCCGCAGCGTGCGCCCCCGCCCCCAGCATCCCCTCCGGCGCCTCAGCACTCGAGGCGGGGGCCAGACCTGCCTCAATGGGTGCGCCGGCCCTGTGCAAGGCAACATAGTGGTGAAGTCTCTGGTCCCTAACTCATTAGTGAAGCATTTGAGACCCCCTCCCTATAATACTTCCCTCTGATCCAGGACCCACCTGGAGATTGGCAACAGTAGTCTGACAGCTCTCTCTGCCTGCTTGTATCCATCAGAGCTTGAGCCACTCAGGACGAGGCATTTACTGACTTGATTGCCCCCCCCCACAAGTTTTCAGAACAGGAGGGGACAGGGTTCACCATCACCCTGAGTCACCCATGCACCCGCTACCCAAAGCAGCAGGTGAAGCACGGGGCCATGTCCTCATCAGCTGGCCCTGCCTATTTTATTACTCCAACTGAGCATACACCCAGAGCTCTCCTTTGAACTTGTGCAAGAATATCAGACGAGTTGGTCAGCCCTTGTGGGTTCTCCGCAATACCGGACGCAGCCACAATACCGCTTCTCCAGGTTGGGTTGCTGCTTACTTCCCCCATGTGTCTCCGTTACTGCAGAAGGTGGCAGCAGCCACAGCCACTACTGTGTCCTCATTGGGTGATGAAGGGAGGACCGTTTCTGCTGTCAGGCACCCAACTCCAACACCAGTTGATCAGCAGTAGATGCAGGATAAACAAAAGCAGTTGTGAATTTCCTGCATTGTGCAAAGGGTTGGACTAGATGACCCTACAGGTCCCTTCCAACTCTATGATTCTACTTCTTCACATACTGTATCTCATACCTTATGAAAATTTCTGCCGTGAGATCCGATGCTGGAAACTGGACCTTAAAAACAGGACTAGGCAAATTCATGAAGGTCAGCCTCTGGTAAACCTATCAGCCACAACAGCTAATTGTAACTTGCATGTTCAGGACGGAGTAGTATACCCTGAATACTAGGGGCTGAGTGTTTTGTCTTCATGACCTCTTTCTGGGCTTCCCAGAGGCATCTGATTGGCCAGTGAAGGAAAGAGGATATGGGACCAGATGTAGCATTGGCCTGATCCTGCAAGGCTTTTCTTATGTTCTTAAAAAGGTAAAAGTAGTCCCCTGTGCAAGCACCGAGTCATTACTGACCCATGGGGGGACGTTGCATCATGACGTTTCCTTGGCAGACTTTTTGTTACGGGGTGGTTTGCCATTGCCTTCCCTAGTCATCTACACTTTACCCCCAGGAAACTGGGTACTCATTTTACCGACCTCGGAAGGATGGAAGGCTGAGTCAACCTTGAGCCGGCTACCTGAACTCGGCTTCTGCCAGGATCGAACTCAGGTCGTGAGCAGAGCTTGGGCTGCAGTACTGCAGCTTAACACTCAGTGCTATGGGGCTCCCTCTTATATTCTTAAGATCCATTAATTTTAACAGGAGAGAGTTCTCTACATTACGAAGTGTCTTCCCTGGCAAAATCCCTGGCAAATCAAAGAGCATAACTCCGACAGGAGCTGTGGTGGAGTCACAGTCCACAAAATTCACACAACTTTGCGCTTAACTGTGCATGCGCCATTTCCAATAGTTCCGAGCAACTGTGTGTTTACATACCGGTTCTTCTTTTCATCAGGCACTGTGTGTAAGGGAAAAGGAACAGAGGCGGCTGTTCAAAATGCCACCGGCCTGAGATTTATGCCTTCCTGTCAGACACTTCTGAGAGCACAAATCCAGAGCTCTCTTCCTTGGCAGGCTTAACCCTCCTCACCCATTTGTGGCCTAAGAATAGACAGCCAATGTCAATCCTTTCACCCCTCAGTTTGTGAAATGAGAGGCCCTGGGAAGTCCCGTCGTGTTACTCGAAGCCCCGTTTACTCACATTTAAAGATTGATACCTTGCTTATAACTCGGGTGTTCTCGAAGCAGGAGTAAACATGCAATATATAAGCATCGAAATGGCTCTGAAGGCTTTTAATCAAGCACAAAAAGGAAATGGCTTGCCAGGTATTTCTGGAGAGCTGATTGCACAAGGAGAGAAGCTGACGTATCTTGAATCAGGCCCTTGGTCCAGCGAGGTCAGTATTGTTTTCTCAGACTGGCAGCAGCTGTCCAGGATCCCACATTGCGTCTTTCACATCAGTTAAAAGCATCAGGTGCCCTGACCTGGATAGCCCAGGTGAGCCTGGTCTCGTCAGATCTCAGAAGCTAAACAGGGTCGGCTTTGGCTAGTAATTGGATGGGAGACCTCCAACGAAGACCAGAGTTGCAGAGGCAGGTAAAGGCAAACCACCTCTGCTAGCCTCTGGCCATGAAAACCCCAGCAGGGGTTGCCGTAAGTCAGCTATGACTTGAGGGCACTCTCCACCACCAAAAGGATCCGGTAGGAGACGGAAACGGCAAGGATTGAATCTGGGACCTTGAAAGCCAAGCAGATGCCCCACCATTGAGCCATGGCCCCCTCTGCAGCCTAATTTGCACATGTATTCCTATGTACTACCAGTGCTCCATGTTGTCTAATGTTAGTCCCAGAATTGATTACGTTCTGCTTCAGTATTTTTCTACTCTGTATTGGATTCTTGCTAATACTATGTCTTTTAAACTTGTATCTATTTACCCTATGGTATTGTTTATGAAATGTCCTTGATACTGATGGTAGTAATCTCATACTGTGTAATCCGCCTTGAGTCCCAGTGAGAAAGGCGGACTATAAATGACATAAATAAAATAAAATAAATAAATTATGCGAATCAAGGGCACTGCCTACTCGTGCCCACCTGCTCCTGGTATCTACAACACATTCTGGGAAGAAGCAGCCTGGGCTTCTGTTTCATCCAACAGCAAAGTTTGCCTTTGGGAGATTTCAATTATAAACTTCCTTGAGCAATTACAGCTTTCTCAAACAAGACTCCAGAGAGGTGGCATAAAAATTTCCAATCTGAATAAATAATTGCTTTCATTGGCTATGGCAGGAGAAGGCAAAGCAGGCTTGCTTCTTAGTAATTGGCGGGACAGAAATATTGCCTGAGCATTATGCCTCACTCTGGTACATCCCCAAAGATGAGACTGACGCCCCCATCCCCAAAACAAATGACCAGTCCGAAACCAGGACCCAGTGGGTAGGAGCTGTGGCTCAGAGCTTCTGCTTGACATGCTTCAGGTTCAGTCTCTGGTGTCTCTAGTTAAAAGGATCAGGTAATAAGTGACATGAAGAACCTCAACCTGAGACCCTGGAGAGTTGTTGGCCATTGAGCAGACAACACTGAGTTTGATGGACCAAGGGTTTATGGCTGCTAAGCTTCATATGTTCACGTGGCAGTGCATGGCATGGCCAGACTAGACGCAGGCAACCAAGCCCTATGGAAATCCTAAAAGATGGAGCATTATAAACAGGGCCTCCGTGGATGAATATACGGAGGGAGATACAGCAAAGATGTGGGTAAGCTTATTTATATTGCAGTCATTTTTGTGTAGTGTTGAGCGTAGTGGAGATCCGAGTTCAAATACCCTTCTCTTCCGTAAAGATTTCTGAATGGCGTTGGGCCTCTCACTCTCTCCGCCTGATCTGCCTCTCAGGGTTGTTGTGCAGATAAAATGGGGAAAGCAGAATAATGTATGCCACCCTGAACTCCTTGGACATAGGGCTGGATCGAAACCGATAAATACTTTCTCTGTATTGTCGAAGGCTTTCACGGCCGGAGAACGATGGCTGTTGTGGGTTTTCCGGGCTGTATTGCCGTGGTCTTGGCATTGTAGTTCCTGACGTTTCGCCAGCAGCTGTGGCTGGCATCTTCAGAGGTGTAGCACCAGGTGCTACACCTCTGAAGATGCCAGCCACAGCTGCTGGCGAAACGTCAGGAACTACAATGCCAAGACCACGGCAATACAGCCCGGAAAACCCACAACAGCCATAATACTTTCTCTGTTCCTGCTCAAAGGCGCTTGCTTCTTTCTTGTTAACTACTGCTCACCACCACTTCACTGGGTGTGTCCAACTGATAACAGCCTCTGCCATGGAACGGTGCAGGGTTGGCCACAGACAGGACGTCCCTTGCAGGGGCCTCTCCCTACCCCTATACACACACATTCTTCCATTCCCCCTGCCCCCTTCAGGCCTGGAGCAGGCAAGGACCTTAACCTACTCCCCCCCCCCCCACTCTGATTCTAGGGCTTTTCTGGAGAGGGCCCCGAGCGCCCTCCCTGCCTCAAGGCAGCCCCTAAATATTCACAGGGTTAACAGGTTCCCTGGGGGCCAAGGTGGGGGTGGAGTAGTGGGGTACTTACTTCCCGTGCTCCCTTGTTGCACTGGAAAATGACATTATTTCCAGCATAACAGGAGAGCTGCGGAATGTGCCAAAGCCCAATTCTTTCCAAATTGCATCCAAACAGGCAATTGTTAATGAACTGGGCCTTGGCCTCACCTGCAGCTGCCCTGTTGTGCCGGAAAATGTCGTTTTCCAGCCTGGAAGTGCCTGGGCTTGTCTCCTAGGGTTGCCAGGTCCCCTTAACCCTCCTAGCAGAAGGGGGACTTGGCACTTATCTGGGGTGATCTTCTTGCATGTGCTCCTGGCGAGTGCACGACATCACTTCCAGGAGTGACATCATCGCACCCAGTAGCAGGTATGCTCCCACGCTTACAGAGGCTTAAATTTGCGTGCTGGCCTGGCAGGTTTTTGCCTCCTGGGCCTTTTCCCCACGCCGGCCAGGTGAGTGGCAGAGGGGGGCAGAGTCTGGGAATGGGGGATTCCCTCCTCCACTGGGAGACTGGCAGCCCCATTGACTCCCTGTTCCTCCTCCCTGGCCGAGTGAGCAGCTGCGGGGGGGGGGGTTGGCAGGTGGGGGGCATGGGTTCCCCCATGACAGGTGAGGAGTTGGCAAGCCTAAGTGTTAAGAACTCAGGCAGAGTAAACAAGAAACGGTTTGAAAAGTAATAAAAACAGGGCAGAATTAATACAGGGCAAAACTTACAAAGAAAGAAGCCGGCCAGAAAACAGCAAAGTACCTTGATGTGACTGCTTACTTAGTCCGTACTTGGTCTCAATTCTTGATCCCAAGACGTCAGAATCACCCCACCAGGAAGCAAAGGATCAGCTCCCTCCCAAATACAACCTCTTGGCTGCCCAGCTTCTGGGCGGGAGGCCTCTTTCTGTGCAGGGCCTTATATACTCTGTTAGAGCCCCGCCTCCTTGACAGTGATTGGTTTTTGCTTTTCCCTCCCTTCTCCCCCACCAGCCCAATCATAAGGCTTGGTGGTTGCTTGGGAACCATAAACCTATTCAAAAATTTACGTAGGTCTCCTTGAGGCCCACAGGCCCTGGATTTATGGCAGGCTTTTACAGAGTGTCACAAAATGTATGGCAACCAATGAAGTTTTATTGGGGCCTCCATTCGAAAGCCCCATTTTAGAAAAGCGCCTTCCTTCTCAAGAACCTGCTCAGTCTTAATTTGCCAACTTCCTTTTGGCCACTAGGTGGCAACATGAAGCTTTCAGTAGAATTTTCCAATACTCGCTTTTAAAAAAAGTTATATAGCCATTGATTCCCCTTATTCTCTTTCTCTTTTAAAACAGGGAGTTCTCTTTCATTTTTGTAGAAGAATCAATGCACATTTAAGGTAAATTCAGCACTTGAAATTTTATGTTAAAGGTTGGTTCTCTGGAAGGAAGAAAGGAAGGTCTACGTTGCTTGACTCTGAACATCTACGTAGAGAAATTCCGAAATTTTGCAGAACTTCTTTTCCTGCTCCTCCTCATTTCAAAATTCTCTTTGACCAAAACGGAACGGATTAGAAACCCACTCCAAATTCCTAAAAGGAGGAAAATCAATGGATTGTTGGAGTTCAGAGAGAAACTGGGTAAAGAGGTGTTTAAAAGATTTATCTTAACAATGCTATCTTTCAGAATGTAGGTCACATTCTAGCTGTATCTGAAGAAGGGAGCTGTGACTCACGAAAGCTCATACCCTAGTACAAACTTTGTTAGTCTTATAGGTGCTACTGAACTCTTGCTCTTCTCTACTGTTTCAGAGCGCAAATACTCGACGATGAATGCTGCTTTGCACATGCAGTAGAATATGGTGGTAGAATGGATTGCAAAATGTGGGTGGAAATTCAAGTTCTGGAATGTTTCCCTATATTCAGAACTCCTTGCCAAAGAAAAACAGCACAGCAAGAAAAGAGCCTCTCTCTCTGCTGCAGTTGTTTTCTGTCTAAAAGTTTTTTTCACTGGATTTCTGTTCAATGTACAGTTTGGCAAACTTGGCTTTGATCTACCAGCTCAGGAAAAGCAACTGATACATTAAAGAGAAAGGAAAATCCACAGCCAGCCAAACAATTAAAGCTCACTTATAAAAACCTCGTTCACTGCTGCTCCATTCTTCAGGTCTGTAAACTGCAACTCACCCCTCTAAAATAAATAAGAAAATAGCTTCATTGTTGTTGTTGCTCTGAACGAGTTAGCCTTCACCTCAGCAAACTTTCCACGTGGATTCATTTGCAGTTTCCAATCCCCTGCTCTAAGCAAAAAAAAAAAATAAAACCCAGCAGGTGAAACTCCAAGCCCCCATCAAAGAAAGGTTAACAGAAAATTGGGTGCTCTTTTAAACGGTGCCAAGCTGCCTCTTTTCATTTTATGTGGTCACACAAGCATATGAAATGCTAGCCACTGCCGAGCATTTCAATGAACAGCTCACCTGCCATTTCAAAGCATCATAGAAACGCCGTAATTATTTGAGATGGGATTTAGGGGTGCGTTCTAACAGGCCTGCACAATGTACTCAGTTGAATAAATCCTGTTTGGAGTGGTAGTGGTGCCATATTTTCAGGTACTGCTAGAAATAAATAAAAGGACAGATAAAACCCGGGGTATGTGTGTTGTTCATTACCAACAGATTTTTACTACCTGGTTGCCAGGGACCTGTCCCTACATGTCTTTTTGCGCTTATGAATTCTCAACCACATAAAATAAGAGTTCCCAGCGTTTTGCCTGCTGCGCCGCTGGCCCCTTTCTTATGCTCCATCAGTGGATCCTCTCCTGTCTCTTCTTCCTGCCAAAATGCTGTAGGCTAGATGAACAACACTCCCACCCTTTGGAGCCACTTGGATCCCCTTAGGAAGAAAAGGTGGGAATGAAATAACGTTAACAAATTTTAAAATTGTAATGGTCTTAACCGTGAGAAGGAACACAATGTTAACAAAAAAGGAGGATCGGCTCTTTGATATAAGGTATTATAGCTCTAAGGTCTGAACATGCTTCATGTTTACATTAGTTACATTAGTTCTGTGGAATTCTGGACAGATTGCACAGAATTCCTGGAACAGGTCCCACTTAGGCACTGACCAGATCTACGAAGCATCAAGCCAAGGGGTTTGCATCACCTGCCGGCCCTCCCTCACTCCCCCTGGTCTCCCAGGCTATCAGCTTCCGGGCCAGAACTTCCAGCACAGGTGACTACCCAGCGCTCTTCAACGCTTGTTAGTTCCCTACCTTATACAGTTGTTGGGAGAATTACCAAGGCACCAGACTCAAAATGATTTGGACTCTCCAAAAGGGTGAAAATCGATGGTTGTTGTGGATTTTCCGGGCTGTATAGCCGTGGTCTTGGCATTGTAGTTCCTGACGTTTCGCCAGCAGCTGTGGCTGGCATCTTCAGAGGTGTAACACCAAAAGACAGAGATCTCTCAGTGTTCCAGTGTCACTGTGACACTGAGAGATCTCTACACCTCTGAAGATGCCAGCCACAGCTGCTGGTGAAACGTCAGGAACTACAATGCCAAGACCACGGCTATACAGCCCGGAAAATCCACAACAACCATCGTTCTCCGGCCATGAAAGCCTTCGACAATATATAGGTGAAAATTGTTTTATGTACGGTGCAGAAAACCTCTAAGCACCATCAGGGACAAGCAGTGGAACCTTCACTCACTATAGGTCTTTGATACTCAGTGGCTATGGAGCCATTGGTAGCTCTTCTGAGCACTGTGCCCCCAGTGTGGCACCTAACCGATATTTCAGGAGAGCGCGCAAGTTCCTTGCTTGGTAGAATTTGTGGTTGGTAGGTGTTCCCACCTTTAAACAGCCACCACCTGAAGAATGGACAAGCTGCAGGCTTCCCTGAGGTGAAGGCCTCATAACGGATGGAAGGAAATGTGTCTTTTGGTGGATGGCACAGAGGGTGCACTCTTTTGCCCCCTTTTGACTTTAAAAAACAAAAAAATTCATTCCAAGAATAGTTGTTTGGTTTTAGAATAAGAACACATCCTGGGCAAAAGTGGGTGGGGGGAGAGCTCCTTTGGCCAGTACCAAGGAAGGGGCCCCAAAAATGGGGAGGGCAACTTTAAAGCAGAGATAGTCAACTTCTTCTGCACAGAATCTGGACCCTCTCCAACTCATGACATCACTGCTCCCCCCCCCCCATGCAAATTGGCTGGAAAGGATCTGGCCTTACCTGGAAACATAGCCACACACCTGAGAAGCCCAAAACTTAACTACATAGGTGCCTGTCTTCTTCTCCACCCACATTTCCTTTCCACAGGACTACCCTTGCTCTACCCCAGCCTCCTGTGAAACAGCATCCCTGTACAGATTTCACCATTTTTATTTTAGCTTTTAAAGAGCCCCCACTCTCCTGGCATTCTGCAAACGATGCAAAACTGAATTATTCAAAAAGGCTTTTTACTCGAATGGGAGGGAAGTATTGTAGGGAAGGGGTCTCAGATGCATTGCTAATGAATAAGGGACCATAGACTTCACCACTATGTTGCCTTGCATATTATCTGTTGCTTTGAATATGTACTCCTATATACTATTTGTGCTTCATGTTATCTAATGTCAGTCCTAGAACTGATTATGGCCATTTCAACAAACGTTGAATAATGCACTTTCAATGCACTTCAGCAATCCTTTGGAAGTGGATTTTTTGTTCCACACATGGAAAAGCAGTTCCAAATGTTCCCTAAAGAGTATTGAAAGTGGATTATCCAATGTGTGTGGAAGCAGCCTATGTTCTTCTCCGGCAATTCTTCAACTGTTCTGGATCCTTGCTAATGCTACGTCTTTGTAAAATCCTATGATATTGTTTATGGAAATGTCCTTGATATTGATTGTATTAATCTCACACTATGTAATCCGCCTTGAGTCTCAGTGAGACAGACGGACTATAAATGACATAAATACATGCATACATACTCAGACACGTCCCTATGAGACACCAGCTGCATTTTAAGTGGTTTGGTGCCAGAATTCATTCTTCCCTCAATGCTTTAGCAAAATGAATGGTACAGCGCCCAGCCCTTCTGTACAAGAGTAACCCGTTCCCCTCAAAATGCAGTTGGGAGGGAAATCATAGCATAGACCCCTCTTTGCAGGACTTAAAGACAAGACCTCTTTCCCTTTTCCCCATCTAGTCCCACTTGGGCGAGAGAGACGCTGACATTTATGGCGCTACTCATCCCAGAGATGTACAAGGCATTCCAACCATCCCAAAATAGAGCCGATCAATAGCGTGACTGCAGAGATGTCATCACTCAGCAATGCACAACACCCTCCTAGATCACAAGGATACCCTTCTTCACAAGCTGATCAATCATCAGGCCTAGGAGAAATCAGTTGGTGGACTGGCACAGTTGTGGGATTAATGCCTTCTGCAGGGAAAACAAACATCCGCCCTTGCCTTCATGCGCAGCCATGATGAATTAGCTGGCTGCGCCTTGACATTTGGGAAGCAGCGGGAGACCGTTATCCCATGACACTGCTCACTTCTGTCGATGTTATCTCTTTATTGTGGCGCGAGGAATTTAAAGGGGAGGAAGAAAAAAGGGAAACAGCTTTCATGCCCAGGGCTAGGATTTGTGGAGGGGGAAAGGGTCCTGCTTACCTAGATAAACATGCAAGAGAAGCTAGCAGGCCCCAGTTGTTTCCAGAATACTGTATAAGTATTCTTTATTGTTGTTGTTAGTTAGTCTTCACAAAGAGTGATTCCGCACACGTTGGATAATGCACTTCCAATCCTCTTTATAGATCATTTGGAACGGATTTTTTTGTGTGCGGAACAAAAAATCCACCTCAAACGACTGATAAAGTGCATTGAAAGTGCATTATCCAACGTGTGCGGAATCAGCTGAAATTTCTTTGGTTACTCCAGATTGGAGCTGGCAGATCAGAACCTCCTGTTCCCCCCCTTCCCATGTTAGAAATCAAGCACAGCAAAGCAATTGTGCATTGGATTTGTCTGGATATTAACCGCCCTCCCTAGAAAGCTTTGAGAGTTCAGAGTTAAGAAAGACTCAACCTCTTGAACCTCCTTGTGGATTCCTTTGTCGAACTGGGGCCTCTCTCCAAAGATTTGCAGGCACGCCTTATGCCAACTGTGCTTTTCAAGAGTTACTTAACACACAACTCAACCAAGCCGAGGAAATTTGGCTGGCGTGGAAGCAGTCGTGCCAGGCTCGCTTGGGCAGAGGAGGGGATAACTTATTTGCTCTGAAACTGGAGACAGGCCAGACAAAAAGGAGAGGAGATGTATATCCTTTTAAACAGCATTCCTAAACAGTAGTTGTTCGAACAGAATGAAGCCAACTACTGGCCATAATCCTGAAACAGAACTAGAAGACTGTGGCCTCCATGGTCCCCGTTGCAGCTGTGGAGGTCTTAAAGTACAAAGAAGATATCTGGGTAACAAACTGACAACTTTATTAGGTAAGGTGAAGGTAGTCCCCTGTGCAAGCACCAGGTCATCACTGACCCGTGAGGGGATGTCGCATCACGATGTTTTCTTGACAGACTTTTTATTAGGTGGTTTGCCATTGCCTTCCCCAGTCATCTACACTTTACCCCCAGGAAACTGGGTACTCATTTTACCGACCTCGGAAGGATGGAAGGCTGAGTCAACCTTGAGCTGGCTACCTGAACACAGCTTCCGCCGGGATTGAACTCAGGTCATGAGCAGAGCTTGGGCTGCAGTACTGCAGCTTACCACTCTGCACCATGGGGCTGTTCAGCAACTTTATTATCCATGTCATTTTCAGGGTTAAATATATATTCTATTTACCTCATGTATATAATCTGTCTTTCTCCCCAATCATAGATCCGGAGGAGTTAGCCCTGTTAATCTGTAGTTGCAATATAGTAAAGAGTCCAATAGCACCTTTAAGACTAACCAGCTTTATTGTAGCATAAGCTCTCGAGAACCACAGCTCTCTTGCATCTGATGAAGAGAGCTGTGGTTCTCAAAAGCTTATGCTACAATAAAGTTGGTTAGTCTTAAAGGTACTACTAGACTCTTCACTATTCTTCCCAATGAGGACCCAAAATGACTTATATTCTTTTTCTCTCCATTTTAGCCATACAACAACCCTGTGAGGTAGCTCAAGCTGAAAGTGTGGGACTGGCTCAAAACTAGAACCTCAACTCTGTATGCTTTAATAGCGAGTGCCCATTTTGGCAATTCTGTACTAGGAGAACTCGCTCATGTTTCACATGGGAAAGGATCCTGTAGGCAGAGGCTGGTTTCAGACAGATTCTGCAATGGATCCAGTCCAACTGGCTGGACAGCTGCTTTCATCAACCGAGCCACTTTCATGTTTACTCTAGCCAGTGAAAAACACGGTCGGCAAGCAAATGCAATGATGTTGGCTTGAAGGCCCTTTGCACAACCCGGAAACAGACAGCAGGAGGCCAGCTGAAAAGACAGAGGGGGGTGCTGTACTCTTAAAGGTCAAACTACAGAGGGAATTTCAACAGGAATGGCTTCCCTCACCTCTGTGTGACCAACATCAACATCCCTTCCACCAGGGATTTTTTTCAGCGGGGATGCGGTGGAACAGCGTTCTGGCACCTCTTGAAAATGGTCACATGGCCGGTGGCCCCACCCCCTGATCTCCGGACAGAGGGGAGTTGCCCGGACAGAGGGGAGTTTAGATTGCCGAGGGCGATTTAAACTTTTAAAAACTCCCCCTTTGTTCCAGCTGACCCAAAGTGACGTCCTTGTGCAGTCCTGAGTTCCACCACCTCTTTTCCCAGAAAAAAAGCCCTGCCTTCCATCACACCCCTATCAAAGAGGACAGCGGTGCTACTTCCCTGCCATTAGATGGATGTTCCTTTTCCAGGGGGCCCATGCAGCCCTCCACAGGGGCTCCCTACCCATTCCCAGCTAGCAGAAGCAGGAGAAGTGATGGGCACCGTGCCCAGCCACAGGCAGAGTCGGTCAAGGAAGGGCCAGGTGTTCCTTGGCTGCTTTGAATGCATAGTGCTGGTTAATCGATGTACAACTAACTTAAAGAGGGGTGGGGGGAGACTTCCACAGCATGCAGGATGTGAAATGAAATCACAGGTGTGAGAAACACCAACAGACAAAGATCCAGAGGAGTTAGCCGTGTTAGTCTGTAGTCGCAAAACAGTCAAGAGTCTGGTAGCACCTTTAAGACTTTATTGTAGCATAAGCTTTCGAGAACCGCAGCTCTTTTCGTCAGATGCATCATCTCGAAAGCTTATGCTACAATAAAGTTGGTTAGTCTTAAAGGTGCTACTGGATTCTTTACCAGTGGACAAGTGAAATCAAAATGGGGAGAGGACAGTGAAATTAAGAGTGTATCTCTCTTCCCCATCTGGTCCCTGTAGGAGCCCATAGGCCCGGTAAGCATAGCAGAGCTAAAGCGGGATCCAAATTGCAAGGCAAGCCTAAGCACAGAACAGGATGCCCCATACCCCATCCAGAGATTTAATAGTGGCATGCCCCTCCCTCTACCAAAAGGCACAGGAGGAGGGCATTTAACCCTCTATTGCTCAAGTTTGTATCAGTACAATATACCCATTTGGTGAACAGCATATGTGTGCTTAAGATGAGCAAGTTTGCCTGCAATGCACACAAAAATGAGCTGGGTGTTTTTCTGGGACTATATTTCCATCATTATTCCAGCTCTTTAAATACATATGCCATTTCAATCTTAGGAACCTGTATACTCAAGATCAGTGGAAACTCTCTCTCCAGCCTCCTTCAACAGGCATGACTGAGTTGAAGTACAGGGGCTTCCAACAGCACAGGCCGCACAGCCGGTTGCCATGAACCAACATCTCCACCCAATGGAAAATGGCTGTATTGCTAAGTCAAATGTTTCCCTCCCCAGCGTCGTTCAGTTCAGAAATCCCTTTTGCTTTGCAAACTAGAAAACACACATACACACAAAGGTACATGATCAAAAAGAGTCCAGTAGCACCTTTAAGACTAACCAATTTTATTTTATTGTAGCATAAGCTTTCGAGAATCAAGTTCTCTTCATCAGATGCCTGATCCGAACTGGTCAAATACAGAAGGGGAGGGGAGGGGAAAGAACAGGACATATATCACAAGAAGACAGAATGCAATTAGTGTGAAGGCAATCAAAACATTCCTTTGCTTGTAAATGTAAACATCTCCTTTTGGTGTGGAGTCAGTTTGCCGCAGTGAAGGTATACAATTCCTATGTAGTATAAGCCCTCGATAACCACAGCTCTCCCCGCCAGCTGCATCTGACAAAGAGAACTGTGGTCCCCGAAAGCCCACAGGCACTCAGGCTGAGATAATTGACAAACAAAGCCCACACCAGGCGTCTCTGGGCTCCCCCAGACCACGCCTCTGTAAAGGAAATCTGTTACCTGTGATAATGTGATAACCATTCATAGTCTCTATTCAGTCCCAGCTTGACAGAGTCAAATTTGCATATGAATTCCAATTCAGCAGCCTCCCGTTGGATTTTGTTTTTGAAGGGTTTCTGTTGAACCACAGTGACTTTTAAGTCTTTGGTGGAATGTCCTGGTAGATTGAAGTGTTCTCCCACTGGTTTTTGGACGTTTCCATTTCTAATGTCAGATTTGTATCCATTTATTCTTTTGCGTAGAGGTTGGCTGGTTTGTCCAATGTACAGAGCAGAAGGACATTGTTGGCACATGAGGGCATATATCAGATTGGAGGATGAGCAGCTGTAAGAGCCAGAGACAGTGTAGTTGATGCCATTGGGTCCTGTAATTGTATTCCCTGGGTAGATATAGGGGCAGAGCTGGCATCTGGGTCTGTTGCAGGGCCTGGTACCTGTGCTGGTGGCCCTGCTGGCCGATTCATGATTGTAAGTGAGAAGTCGTTTAAGATTGGGGGGCTGTCTGTAGGCAAGGAAAGGTCTTCCACCCAGGACTTCTGAGAGAGAGGTATCATTTTCCAGGATGGGTTGTAGCTCCCTGATGATACGTTGGATGGGTTTGAGCTGGGAGCTATAGGTGACAACCAGTGGTGTTCTGTTGTTAGTTCCTTTAGGTATGTCCTGGAGCAGACTGTTTCTGGGTACTAGTCTGGCCCTGTTGATTTGTTTCTTCACTTCATTTGGTGGGTACTGTAGTCTCAAAAATGCTTGTTGTAAATCTCTTAAGTGTGAGTCTCGGTCGAGAGCATCGGAGCAGATACGGTTGTAACGTAAGGCTTGGCTGTAGACAATAGACCGAGTGGTATGTTTAGGGTGGAAGCTGGAGGCATGTAGATATGAGTATCGGTCTGTTGGTTTCCGGTATAAGGTGGTATTTATTCGTCCATTATGTAGTTGTACAGTGGTGTCCAGGAAGTGTACCTGTTGTGTAGAGTGGTCCAGGCTTAGGTTGATAGTAGGGTGAAAGTTATTGAAGTCCTGATGAAATCTCTCAAGGGCTTCCTTCCCATGGGTCCAAATGATGAAGATGTCATCCAGGAATCTTAAGTATAGTAGTGGTTCCAGTGCATGGGAGCTGAGGAAGCGTTGCTCCAAGTCCGCCATGAATATGTTAGCATATTGTGGTGCCATGCGTGTGCCCATGGCTGTGCCATTCACCTGTAGATATAAGTTGTCACCAAATTCGAAGTAATTGTGAGTGAGTACGAAGTGACAAAGGTCAGTGGCGAGGTGTGCTGTGGTTTTGTCCGTGATAATATTCCGTATGGCTTGCAGTCCATCTGCATGTGGGATATTGGTGTACAGGGCCTCCACATCCATGGTTGCTAGGATGGTGTCATCTGGTAGGTTGTCAATGGACTGTATTTTCCTGAGGAAGTCAGTGGTGTCCCGTAAGTAGCTGCGTGTGCTTGTGGCATAGGGCCTGAGGATAGAGTCCATGTATCCCGAGACTCCTACTGTGATGGTGCATTTTCCTGAAACAATTGGGCGTCCTGGGTTACCTGGTTTGTGGATTTTGGGTAGTAGGTAGAATCTTCCTGGTCGTGGTTCCTGGGGTGTGTCCATATGGATGCATTCTTGTATGTCCGTGGGGAGTGTTTTTAATATTTTATTGAGTTCCCTTTTGTATTGCTCCATGGGGTCAGAAGGGAGCAATACAAAAGGGAACTCAATAAAATATTAAAAACACTCCCCACGGACATACAAGAATGCATCCATATGGACACACCCCAGGAACCACGACCAGGAAGATTCTACCTACTACCCAAAATCCACAAACCAGGTAACCCAGGACGCCCAATTGTTTCAGGAAAATGCACCATCACAGTAGGAGTCTCGGGATACATGGACTCTATCCTCAGGCCCTATGCCACAAGCACACGCAGCTACTTACGGGACACCACTGACTTCCTCAGGAAAATACAGTCCATTGACAACCTACCAGATGACACCATCCTAGCAACCATGGATGTGGAGGCCCTGTACACCAATATCCCACATGCAGATGGACTGCAAGCCATACGGAATATTATCACGGACAAAACCACAGCACACCTCGCCACTGACCTTTGTCACTTCGTACTCACTCACAATTACTTCGAATTTGGTGACAACTTATATCTACAGGTGAATGGCACAGCCATGGGCACACGCATGGCACCACAATATGCTAACATATTCATGGCGGACTTGGAGCAACGCTTCCTCAGCTCCCATCCACTGGAACCACTACTATACTTAAGATTCCTGGATGACATCTTCATCATTTGGACCCATGGGAAGGAAGCCCTTGAGAGATTTCATCAGGACTTCAATAACTTTCACCCTACTATCAACCTAAGCCTGGACCACTCTACATAACAGGTACACTTCCTGGACACCACTGTACAACTACATAATGGACGAATAAATACCACCTTATACCGGAAACCAACAGACCGATACTCATATCTACATGCCTCCAGCTTCCACCCTAAACATACCACTCGGTCTATTGTCTACAGCCAAGCCTTACGTTACAACCGTATCTGCTCCGATGCTCTCGACCGAGACTCACACTTAAGAGATTTACAACAAGCATTTTTGAGACTACAGTACCCACCAAATGAAGTGAAGAAACAAATCAACAGGGCCAGACTAGTACCCAGAAACAGTCTGCTCCAGGACATACCTAAAGGAACTAACAACAGAACACCACTGGTTGTCACCTATAGCTCCCAGCTCAAACCCATCCAACGTATCATCAGGGAGCTACAACCCATCCTGGAAAATGATACCTCTCTCTCAGAAGTCCTGGGTGGAAGACCTTTCCTTGCCTACAGACAGCCCCCCAATCTTAAACGACTTCTCACTTACAATCATGAATCGGCCAGCAGGGCCACCAGCACAGGTACCAGGCCCTGCAACAGACCCAGATGCCAGCTCTGCCCCTATATCTACCCAGGGAATACAATTACAGGACCCAATGGCATCAACTACACTGTCTCTGGCTCTTACAGCTGCTCATCCTCCAATCTGATATATGCCCTCATGTGCCAACAATGTCCTTCTGCTCTGTACATTGGACAAACCAGCCAACCTCTACGCAAAAGAATAAATGGACACAAATCTGACATTAGAAATGGAAACGTCCAAAAACCAGTGGGAGAACACTTCAATCTACCAGGACATTCCACCAAAGACTTAAAAGTCACTGTGGTTCAACAGAAACCCTTCAAAAACAAAATCCAACGGGAGGCTGCTGAATTGGAATTCATATGCAAATTTGACTCTGTCAAGCTGGGACTGAATAGAGACTATGAATGGTTATCACATTATCACAGGTAACAGATTTCCTTTACAGAGGCGTGGTCTGGGAGAGCCCAGAGACGCCTGGTGTGGGCTTTGTTTGTCAATTATCTCAGCCTGAGTGCCTGTGGGCTTTCGGGGACCACAGTTCTCTTTGTCAGATGCAGCTGGCGGGGAGAGCTGTGGTTATCGAGGGCTTATACTACATAGGAATTGTATACCTTCACTGCGGCAAACTGACTCCACACCAAAAGGAGATGTTTACATTTACAAGCAAAGGAATGTTTTGATTGCCTTCACACTAATTGCATTCTGTCTTCTTGTGATATATGTCCTGTTCTTTCCCCTCCCCTCCCCTTCTGTATTTGACCAGTTCGGATCAGGCATCTGAAGAAGAGAACTTGATTCTCGAAAGCTTATGCTACAATAAAATAAAATTGGTTAGTCTTAAAGGTGCTACTGGACTCTTTTTGATTTTGCTACTACAGACTAACACGGCTAACTCCTCTGGATCTATGACAAAGGTACATGTGTTCTTACCCGGGACTTTAAGGACAACCGAAACCATGTGCAAGGAAGCTTGGGAGTTCTCCAGAACTCTTTATCAGGCATGTAGGCTGATGAAGAGTTCTCAAGAACTTAAAAAGTTGACATATTATTTTGTGGTGTTTTGGTTGGCCTTAATGAAAAGTATTACATAGTTTTTGCTTTTTGATTGAATTCTCTCTCTCTCACGCACACACTCGAGGAGCTCCTTCAAACCGTGGCGCTGTTTGAGCCATCAAATCAGGAGCTTTCACAGGACAGTAAAAGGATGGTTTTCTTAGTTCATGATGCCAAGAATCACCTCTGCCTCTAGGAAAGCTTCCCCCCTCCCATCTGTCATATGGAGTTAATGCTTACCCACCTTCCACTGCTGTTTTAACAACGGGGAACGTATATTCTGAACACACCACACTGCCATGCACTTCATTTCTTTAAAGAACAATAAACACACACATACACACACCAGCTGACATCAACATAACCCTTTGTGGAATCCTGTTTCCCAACCATGCATTTTAACATTTGACTGCCCAGTAATAAATGGCTTTCCCTCACACCTCCCGCCCCCCCGCATTACACTCAAGAGTCCAGCCGGAAAAGTTGACAACTATTTTAATTTTCTGAGGAAAACACAGTTGAGATTTTCACAGAGCAATTGGGAACAGAGAAAGTAGTGTCATTTTAGCAACTTATTTGGTTTTTTTAAAAAAACAGGTGCCTCTTATCAGCACTGGGAATAGAGGGGTCAAGTACAAAAAACAGTGTGGTCCAGGCAGGCAGGCGTTCCTGGAATGTTTGAAGAAAAGCCAGGAATGCTTTAGGAAAAAGCAAAGCTCGTGTTTTTTTTCACAAAGTTAGACTGCTGCTTTGTTCTAAAATGCTGAAAACGTACAGGTGATCTTCTTTCTCTTCTCTTCCCACCCACCATAAAAAAAGGGACCATTATTAAAACCCTTTTACTAGACCAAACCTGGAAATGTAATGCCATTAAAAACAGCTTACAACAAATGTATCTAAGTTTCCCATAAGATATAAAACATACAAAAGTGACAGCATTACTAGGCAGTGTGTGATCACTATTTTGGGGTGCAAAAAGTTGAAAGGGTTAATTGCCAGGGCAAAAATCCAAAAAGCCTTGCACTGGCATTCGAAGAGCTTTCGTGGACATACAAGAAACTCCCTCTCATTTATGATTCTGATTGGAACCCACGTTGCATTGACGGTTGCTCCAGAGGGATTCTGAAGTTCACAAGCAGCTTTTCAGGAGCTGCTATGAGCAAGAAAGTCTCTACATGTGCACAGGAGTAATAGAGGCCAGCTTGTAGGCAATAGAGATGCCAGCCAAAGTCATTTTTTGATCTACAGCAGTAAACAGACTTGCATAGAAGCCACAAATACAGACAAGTAAACAGGGGTAGCAATTAAGTACACCTGAGAAACCTACTTTACCATATCAGCGTGTGCCTTTAGATTTTAAAAAAACTAAGCGGCCTGCTTTTAGAGAAGACAGCCTTTTTAATGCAAAAGAAACGTGGCACTGGATTGTTACTCTTCTAGTCCGGCAGAGATCTTGCTAGACGCATGCTCTCCGTTCCTCTTTAAGATGGACAGAACAGCCACTGAATGTCTTCTTGTCTTTGCAAAGAAGCTTCCCAGCAGTTGGCTACAAGTTTGCACAAAAAGCAGCATCATAGGCTTCCTGGAATCCAGAGTCCCAGAGGGTTCGTCCCCCCCTGTCACGTACTAGTCACACACATCAAAAAAAGTGCACAGATCTCCTCTGCTACAAGGCCAAAGAGTCCCATGTCAGTTGTCAATGTTGTTATTCAAGCTCGAGTTCTTTCGCAGAAGTGAGGCAGTGGCTGGGTCCCGTGGTTCGCCGTTCCGTGGGTCTAGTGCCTGTAGGGCCTTCGCTTGAATGTCCTTCTGTAGGAAGCAAGAAATGTCTCATCAGAACCTGGACTGTTGAAGATAGTGAGGTGGGCGGCCGTGTTGGTCTGCAGTAGACCAGCAGGATTTGAGACCGGCGGCACCTTAGAGACCAACCAGAGTTTCAGAGTGCAAGCTTTCGAGAGTCACAGCTCCCCCCTTCCTCAGACTCTCAACAGCTTCCAATCTGAAACTCTGGTTGTTCACCACGGTGCCACCGGGGTCAAATCCCGACTGCTGAAGGGCTGAGCATGCACACAGGTAGGTGGCTCTAGCCCTATGAAATCTGATAATCAGATTTTTTTTTAAAGCTGTACCTATTGCTCAGGAAGGGTGTTCTGTTGAAACACGTTTGTGTGGTGAAATCCAATTTTTACTCCACTGGGATGACCCAAGTTCACCCTGGCATAGTCAATGCCGCACAAGGGCACATTCAAGTCAAACACGGTCTATGCAAAACTAAAGCTTAACGACAACATTCTATTTATATACCACCCTTCAGGACAACTTAATGCCACACACAGAGCAGTTTACAAAGTGTGTTATTATTATCCTCACCACAATCGCTCTGTGAGGAGGGTGGGGCTGAGAGAGCTCTGAGAGAGCTGTGACTGACCCAAGGTCACCCATTTGGCTGCAAGCAGAGCAGTGGGGAATCAAACCTGGTTCTCCAGATTGGAGTCCTGCTGCTCTTAAGCGACTGGCCCAAGGCCACCCATTTGGCTTCAAGCAGAGGAGTGGGGAATCAAACCTGGTTCCCCAGATTGGAGTCCTGCTGCTTATGAATTGAAAACCAACTTTATTTATTTATATACCCCACCTTTCTCCCCAATGGGGACACAAAGCAGCTTACCTCATTCTTCTCTCTTCCATTTTCCTCACAACAACTCTGTGAGGTAGGTTAGGCTGAGAGGATATGACTGGCCCAAGGTCACCCAGCAAGCACTCATGGCAAAGTTGGGATTTGAACACTGGTCTCCCAGATCTTAATCCAACACTAACCAGTACACCACACCCGTTACGTGGGACAACCACCCAATTTGTATTAATAAATGACACAAAGCCGGATGAGAACACAACTATTTTAGCCAATCCACCGCTAGCTTTTGTATTCTGAAGGGAGTGTGGCCCTTTTCCCCCTGCCTCTCTATCACAATTGCAAAACTACATCCGGAATCCTATTTTGTACTTACCACCAGCTAATCCTATGCAGTCTGTAGCCTGCGTGGAGTTCCATTTTACAATTCTAGAGGCTCCAGAAGATTGAAAGCTCTCCCTCTTTCCCCCACTTTTTTTGTGTTGAGAGCCCACAGCCCGGGTGAAGAGTTCTGGGGAACTCTAAAGCTTGTACCCTTTTCAGCGAGATTTTGTTGTTCCTAACTAAAAGGTACTGAACAATGTTTGTCTTTGGAATCTCTTTGCACAAGATACTGGCTCCTTGCTTGGTGCGGGAGAGGGCATGTTGATGTCCATCAATGACAGTCAGCTTCGACAACTCAAATGGATTTCCAGTATTCAGAGGGAGAATGCTGCCAAAAAGCGAGCACGGAAGGTGAACAAACAACAGAGGCAGGCAAAAGCCACTGTGACCTCCTGGCATGTGCTCAGAAAAATGCAGCTGCCTGCTGTAGGCAACAAAATGCAATATTGGTTGGCCTTGTCTTGAGCTGGGGCTGGCAACAAATTCAGAACAGATACGCACAGGCTCACAGGACTCTACCCAAACAAAAAGCAAACTTTAATAATTTGGTATTTGGGTGTGATGTGTGTCAAGCACAGCCCAAAGGCAATCATAGAAGTAAAAAATTGGAGACGGCACTAAGTTTGCTCCTCGTTGCAAAAAATGAATTCCTAAACTAAGCGTATCCCTCGCGTCAAGGAAGTCAGCAATGCCAGGATCTCTGTTGTTTAACCATCGAGCCATTCAAGCACACAGACTTTAAACCGATCAAGCTAGTCTGGATTTCGATTGATTTTATGATTGATTTTATACACCCCCCCCCCCGATACCCACCTACAGTTTCACTTTCTTTCGAACTGCTGAGGTGCTGGTTTTCTCTGCAAAGGCCTCTCTATTACTATTCGAAAACAAAAAGCACTTTCCCTAGAAAAATAATCAGTCTGGTTTAAACAGTTTATGCTGTACTTCCAGGAGAGATAGTTTCTTTTAAATGCGATATCATTGTTTCAATGGAGAGGAAGGATTTTAAAAGGCATTTTTAAATTTTAAAGGGATTTTTAAAGAATTCGTGGCAATCATGGGAGCTAATTTATAGAATCAAAGTTTGTTTCGCTTTGCAGAAGTTTATCTTAGTTCTATTAGGAGATTTAAATTTTATTTAGAAAACGAGGGGGAGGGAATCAACTGCCAAGCCAGATGAAAAACTGTTCGTTCATATTTTTGTGTGTCTTTTTGTACAATGCTTAATAAAAGGGTGTCCTTTTTTTTTCTTAAGCACCTCTGGAAATACGAGTCAGCAATTTTACACCTGCAAGCTTCCACCTTGACTATCTTCAGTTCTCAGGCAAGCAGCATCTTTAATCTTTATCACAGTGCTTTTAACACTGAGTTTTGGCTTCGCAATGGAGATCAGTTTTACTGCTGTCTGTGATGTGGCACAAACCAGGTATAGCTCCAATGGACGGAGAGGCAAGACTTTTGCCTAAGTGCCAACAAAATCCAAATGTCACTTTTACTTTTGAACAGAGAACATCAAGGTCAGAGGCAGTGTTAGAATTCAACTGGCAAGATGCACCCTTTTCGACACCAAAATGATCCATCGTTGGTATATCATCCGTGGGATCTTTTGGGCAGACAGGGTTCAAATTGGAACTGGACTGCCCGTTTTCTGAACAGGAATCAAAATCTATCAAGGGGCTTTAATGCAAACACCATTCTCAGCTGGCTCGAGTTAGTGATACAACTGTACGTTCATGTTATAGTTTTTTAAATATATTTTTCCCATTTGTGCTTTAATGATGGAATGCTCCCTCAGGGCCATGAGTTGTGAACAGCTGTGGAATTCAGCTGCAAGCAACTGTAAAGAATTTAGAAACCACAATTGAGATTTGTGCAATTTTGACACCCAGCAGGGGCGATGGTCCCGGAGGGAGAACTCCAGTTAATGAAGCAATTATGCCAAAAGCTTGATTAGGAAGGAAGACAGGAAAGCAAACCATGATTTATACTCACGACTATCTGTCAAAGTTCAGGAAAGAGGCTGTCAGAGCACCGAGAGAGGAATTAGACCTATTAGCTCTAGAACTGTTCTGCATCTACATCCTTATTGGTGGATGTCACAGGGTCATCTGCATATGTGAACAGGCCACAGGACCCAAACTTCAGGGGGAATAAACTGGAGGCATACTGCCCCTACACTGGAACACGTGTTGACTCTGAGGCACGGAAGGTAAAAATTACCCCGCTCTCAGGGCAACTTACCCCCTTGCTTCGGGTTGGTGTATCTGTTTCCAAGATGCCTCCTGACTGGAGGAAGGAAACACGAAGCAGTGACTTTAGGGCAGAACACTGCTGCAGCCTCCCCTGAAGAGAGGCCGTTTCTCCACATCACGAGAGGCTGAATAATGCTTTCCTATTATCGATGGGGCAGAATTACCTGTTCCCCGACGGCAGCAAGGACAGAGCAGCAACTTGTGTAAACACATAGCAAAAAGCTGGCACTTTTACTTTCTGAATTAAGCCATCAATTCATGCATTGTTCATGCCACAAAAAGTACTCCACAAGAATGCAAAGCCGGGGTTATTTTCTGGATTTAATGCCTTCGGCACCACTTCCCCCAGCAGAGTTTTTTCCCAACAGGGGCCAGTCACACATTCAAGAGTCCAGGAACCCAGTGTTGTGAGATCAAGTGACATGAACCGGCTCAGAGCCATATAGGGTGTGCCCAGGTGTTCTGTGTGACCAAGTGAGATGTTTAACATTAAAAAAAACCCACAGGGTACTGGGTTCCATATCTGGATAAGGCTTTGTCCTTCTAATACAGCCTAGCTATGGCATTCTACACATGGGCAGAGGTGATCTCCGGCTAATAAAAGAGTCCTACATTAATAATGAATTCAGAGGACTGCATTCATCTCACGCTTCTATCATCAGATCAGTCCACGGCTTTTTTTCTGGGAAAAGAGGTGGTGGAACTCAGTACTGCACAATGACGTCATTTTGGGTCAGCTGGAACAAGGCAGGAGCTTTTTAAAGTTTAAATTGCCCTTGGCAAAAATGGTCACATGGCTAGTGGCCCCTCCCCCTGATCTCCAGACAGAGGGGAGTTTAGATTGCCCTCCACGCTGCTGAGCAGCGCGGAGGGCAATCTAAACTCCCCTCTGTCTGGAAATCAGGGGCTGGGGCCACCGGCCATGTGACCATTTTCAAGAGGTTCCAGAACTCCGTTCCACCGCGTTCCAGCTGAAAAAAAGCCCCGGATCAGTCTAAACTTGGTCTTTGATCAGAAAATTCAGCATCCTACAAAGAACCTCTCCTGCCCCAGATCTAAAGAATGAGCTGAGCTCTTCAAGTGAGACTTTCTTTTCATCCATTAACAGTAGGTGTTTAGGCTATAGCAGAGCATTCCAGGCAAACTACAGATCTGGTGCTCAGAAGGGGCGGCGGGGGGGGGGGGGAGGAAATCAGTCTACAAAGCTGCAATCTCCACATGGAACCCAGATGCCCAATAACCTCCCATCTCTCACAGGGTGTGCTCCCAAACCTGGTGCATGGTAGTCTGGTCTTAAGGCCTATAATATTCAGAGTGAGCGATCATTCCAATCACCAGAGCCCCCACAAGAGGTGGTGTACCTTCTTCATTCCCTGTTCCTGCTTCCCCTAATTCTGGTTGCCAAAGAGCAAATCTGGAAGCTTCCAAGCTGACATGCCGTACGATTGCAAAGTTTTTCGTACTCTGGGCTTAAATCAAACATGAAGAAAGCAAAGCAGAAACCCGCACTCAGTATCAGTCTCCCAACAAATCCTTGGGCCTAGGAACAACCAGTCTTCAAAAACTGCACAAGCTAAGCCACTGGGCTCTATTTAAAGATTTATATTTTTATTTATTTTAAAAAAATCTATATCCTTCCTCCTTACATATTTGAAGTAATTAATAATGAGTTCATTTTTAAATAAAGTTTAAAAGCGTGATAATTAAAAATAGACACACCATCAGCTTCTGCCATGCTGTCAATGGCTAGAACAGGACTGCTGCTCAAAGAAATCTCTTTGATGGTGAAGAATGTCTTTCAGAGAATTACAGGGAGCTGTGCCACACAGTAATCAATGAAGTCCGGCTCCAGATACTCTGTCCCATTCCAGGGCTCTCGAATTCCACCCCACTCCCTTTATGCTTCTATATGCAGCCTTAATCTACTGCTTTCTGCCTGCACATACATTGGCTCTCTGTAAGTACAACAGCCCTATAAGGTAGATTATAGTATTATCCACAGTATGAAGCTCTCCCTAAATGAGAAAAGATGAGGCTTGCTAAAGTCTGTAGGGATAATGCAAAATAAAAAAGAAGTGCAGCGGCATCTGAGAGAGTCACAACATTTGTTCCAATATGAACTTTTGTGTATCAGAGTTCGCTTCTTCAGATGCTTATGTTCCATATTTAAATCAGGAAAATTACTGGAGGTAATTAGAGATGGGCACAAACCGGAATTCGAACCAAAAAAACCCATGAAGCAGCCCAGTTCGTGGTTCATGAACCAGTGGTTCGTGGAAGCTCGTTTCCACGAACTTCCACGAACTGCTCTACTGGTTCGTTTAGTTTGTTTTAAAGAGCAATGCCCCTTTCCCTGCCGCTGCAAAGTGGCAGGGAAAGGGGCATTTAAACCCGTAGATCAGCTGCTTGTCGGGGAGATCCCCAACAAGCAGCTGATAATTTAAGCAGAGGGGCTTGGAATTCCCAGCCAGCCCTCCAAGCCTGCTGTTTAAATGGCCATTTCCCCGCTGGCCGACCAGAAACTCCCAACCAAGCCCCACCCACAGTTTAAATGGCCATTTCCCCACTGCTGGGAGCTCCCCGACAAGCAGCTGATCCAGGGGTTTAAATGCCCCTTTCCCTGCCACTGCTAAGTGGCTGGAAAGGGGCATTTAAAACCTACAAACCTGGAACTGGGTTGTGAACTTGCCCCAGTTTGTGGGAGTTCGTGGTTCCCGGTTCATGAAAACGCCACGAACCACGAACCGCATAGTTCGGTTTTTTCATGGTTCATGCCCATGTCTAAAGGTAATTACTATTCTCTAAGGTGTCCCCAGACTTCTGACCTGAAAGCCTCCAAGCATATTCCTGGCAAAGGTGAGATTGGAAGCCCGGATTTCCCAGATCACAGCTCATTCTCTTTTTAGTACTACAACAGTTCCAGAGAGAGGACGTTGCATATGCCGCTGCCTCATTTATATGGGACTGGACAAATCTGTGCAGATTCAACCCACAGCCACAGCTAAATAGCAGATGGAGAAACAATGGACTAGAAAAATGTGGATTTTTAAAAAATATAATGAAAAATAATATACAGATATAGGTCTATTGATGTCTATGAGCCATGATTATTAAAAGAAACCTGCACACCCAGAGGCTGTGGATCTCTGAACCCCATTGCTAAGAGGAAACATTTCCAGTGTGTGAAACAGGAGACTGGTCTCGATATCCCAGCACAGCACCTCTTATGCTGAGATGCTCAGGTGAATCAAATTCCACGCTTGCGGCATCCATGCAGCACTGCCAATTAATTACCTTCAGGAGCCCAACTGAGGTTGGCACAGATAGCAGGACTAGAGCTTAGTACACGAGCAGAGCATAGCCTCACTTTAACAGCAACTTGCTTAGATTAGCTTAGTATAATAACGATGAGGGAAAGTGGTCCCCAACACACACTAAACAAAGGAGGAAATTCCTTAAGAGACCACTAATACAATAACGAAGATTGTCTCAGTATAAGTAAATACAATTTATAGGTCAAACCAAGGCCGATTCCACGCGACTTACCTGAACCCGGGACGTTGCACTACGTTGCGGATCATGCCGGGGAAAATGCGAAATATCGCGTTTTCTTGTGCGAGTTTTGCGCGACATCACACAATATTTTGGTCATAACATATATAATATGTAATATCCTTCTACTACAATCGAGGAATGGTTTGTTCATATCATAACCAGAGCCTTTGGAGAAATCACATTATTAGTCAATTGTCACAATGTCCCTTTCAGGTAAGTATCAATCATCTGTTGATTTCAATAATTGTCTCTTTGATATGTTTTTCTGTTTTTAGGCAGGATTTCCGCTGACATCCAACGGTGGGTGAGTATGCTCCAGGAGGAAAAATTCCCAAATCTCCTGGGCAGTTAGCAATGGGTGCACCAGCTCTTTGGACAGCCTGTTTCGCAGTTGCTTTTTCAAGCCAAGAATTCTACTGCTGAATTCTGAAATCCATTATTGAAATCAACAGATGATTGATACTTACCTGAAAGGGACATTGTGACAATTGACTAATAATGCGATTTCTCCAAAGGCTCTGGTTGTGATATGAACAAACCATTGCTTAATTGTAGTAGAAGGATATTACATTATTATATATGTTATGACCAAAATACTGCTATACTTGGTTTGACCTATAAATTGTATTTATTTATACTGAGACAATCTTCATTATTGCATTAGTGGTCTCTTAGATTAGCTTAGGACAGGGCTTGAAGCAGACTTCAACCCACTTTCGTCGTTCAAACCCACCAGCAGCCCAGCACAAACCGAAGCACGGGCTTTGCATCTGATACAATCGGGAGAAGAGAAGGAACAGCCTGGCTGAGCTTTCCTGCTCCATCGTGTTCAGCCGCACTCAGTTTGCATAATTCACTCAAACCTGTTACTCGTAAGCAAAGCCGCACAGCTTGGGCAAGAGCCAGGCCATTCGAGGATGCCTTTCAAAAGAACGACCAGCTCTCTCCTTAAGACTTTCTCCTTCTCCGACACAGCTTGTGAATATTTTTGTTTAAACATAGCGCAACCGCAAAAAAAGGCAGTTCTGGAAGCGTGCCCATTTAATTCAGGTCATCCGGTAAACGTGCTTCACCCTGTGCACAGATGCTGTTTGCTTTGCAAGACTTGAGATTGAATCTACCGTAGATTCACAGAGGGAAAACAAGTCGAAGCAAATGCTAGTAAACGTTAGGAAACCATCTTGATTACAGAGGACCGAGAGTTATCCTTGCTGTAAAGCCGCTCCACCCAGATCATAATTTCCACAGCAATGCCTCTTCCAGTAGTTCACACAAAGAGATGCGTTATCTTTGAGACTCAGAATCAGAAATCCCATGGCACTCCAAAGGCCAACAAATTTATTGCAGCATAAATGTGTGTGCACAAAGCCCTTTTTAAACAAGCGTACCTTGTGACAGATCTGACTTGATAAAGCTGCTAGCTCAATGTTTTCAGAGTCATAGTTATTGGTCATTAATTGTTGTCTTTGGCATAGACACAATGTAGGGCAGCCAAGATTTTGCCAGGTTACAATTTGGAGATGAGTTCTAGTCCTTAAAAAATTGCCGTTTTTTTTTTAAAGCATCGCATCATATAACAGCACCGTGGAAGGAAGAGGCGAGAGACGCCATTTTACCTCCGGTGTCGCCGGCCTTTTAAAAAAAATAAAAATAAAACATGTTTTGGGATACCTCTCTGGCAACACTCATTCAGAGTGGAAGATACAAAAACTGCACCATTTGTTGTTCAGACTGTTCCCTAGGTGTTGCAATGCCGTGTTGTTCTCAAAAAAAATCCCCACCCTTTTCAAAGAGTGATATACATCAGCCCTGTGCTGTGCTCCATTAGGGAGCTGATAGGCAAAACCTAACACAGAGACGCGGCCTTGAAGAGTGCCTCTTTCCTTCCTTCCTAGCTCACAACGCTTGCTGAAGCTTCAATGATGTTTGCATCCCCAAGTCTACACGAAAAAAGATTTTAAAAAATGAAACAATGAAACCCCTCTGGCTTCAAAAGGAGAATTTGAGGTCAGAATCCATTATTCTTTACCTCCTCCAGTTGCTAATTTAAGACTCCACTCTGCTTCTTGGAAGCAAAATTTGCCATTCACAGGCTGAGAGCAAAGCTACAAGACCGGTAGAACTGGGATCATTGGTTAGACACCTTGGATTGCAGGTGGAGAAAGTAAATCTCTGAATGTCCCCTCCACACCTTTTAAGGACTCTCTTGACTGTAGAAAGCTACATGGTTCACAAAAAGGATCTTTAACCTAGCTATTCCTTCTGACTGGCCTGTTTTGATTTCTTCTATAAATAGAAGCTAGGGCCAGGGAATTATAGCACCCTATTACTCCAGTTCTGCTTATCCCCATAAGCTTGGCCCTAAATAATCACAATTTCCTGCTAAGTAGATGGGATTCAAAGTAAAGGCTGAAAAGCTGATTGAAGCAGAAATGTGAAATTTAAATGGGACTGGCAATCAGGAGGAAATCAAATTGCAGAACTCGCCGTGTAACCCCAAACAGCGCCACACCTTTCTAAACCCATTGCCTTCAACAGATTGAGAAGGGCACAACTCTGTTCAGGACTGCATGGTAAGCCACCCAAGATTTCGGGTCCAGCCATCAGTTTGTTCCTTGATCTTAGCTGAAAGGCCGAGAAGTTTGTTCCTACCTTGCTCTTGAGCCACAGGAAAATTGTAATGATTAAGAGGACGCTTCCGAGAGCAACAGCACAGTACTGTAAATATCCCAGCACAGACGGAATCAGCACTAAATCAGTATAGAACTGATCTACGATATGCCCTTCGATCACTCCACGCTGCTCAAAGAGAGAGAGAGAGAGAGAGAGAGAGAGAGAGAGAGAGAGAGAGAGAGAGAGAGAGAGAGAGAGAGAGTCATTTACCTCCCTGAAATGGTCAAGCTCTGGGCAAATACAGGTCAACTCCGGCAGTTGTTCACAAATTAGAACCATCCCTTGGGTGGTGTGCCCTCCCCCAAGAATTACCCTTCCTCTTTTCAGCATCTACCATGGCCGTTCCCACACTGCTTACCTTCATCTGGAACACCGCGGAAGATAGCATTTTCTCGCGCAAGTTTAGTGCGACATCGCACAAAACTCGCATGAGAAGACGCTATCTTACGTGGTTTTGTTGCAACATTCCGCGGCGTTCTGGATGAAGGTGTGGAAATGGCCCATGTTTAGCATCCATGCACATGCAATAGGAAACCATGGTAGAAAGCAGAGGAGAAAATCTGGGGTGGGGAAGGGGGGGGGGATCACGTGATCCCAAGGCTAACTCCCAAATTGCAAGCAAGCTTGCCAGTGAACCAGGTAATCTCTTTCAGTTGATCAAATTTAAGACGATACTGAAGTCATGTGCTTTGACTTGGAAATACTTCCTTCCTAGTCCTAGAACACACTACAGGGCTAGATGTGGTCAGGAAAACGTTTTGCACATGCTCAGAGGCGCTTGATGTTATTGGTTTCTTGACCTTTTTTCTCCCTAGGCACTCAGCGCAGAGCTTCTCTGCTCACCATGCTGCAAGCTACGTAAGATTGTAAAGAGCCAGAGGTCAGCCAGTGAACATATGACTGAGCTGAGATTTAATCTCTGGTTCCAAACCTCCATTGGCTATCCTATATTGGCTCACAAGTAGAATCCTGAAAATGGAGAGAAAATGGGCTTGAACAATAAACAGAAATGTGTTTTGTAACAAGGTCCTAGGATCTAACTGTGGGGCAGAGAGAGTCTCTGCTCCACAGCTTCCAAAACTTTCCTATTCATCATCATTTCAGGCAACAGGACAATTTCCCTTCGTGCCTTTGAAACTGTTTTCTTCTCCATTCGGTTTTTGTCACAAAAGCTTGTCAAAATTTCATCACTGAAACTGTTATCCAGATCTGGTTCAGACTTCCTGAACATTCCATTACATCACAGCAGTTCAACCAATGGCAAACTCAGTTGCAGAAAACAGCCAGTCTTTAGCCTATTCTAAATGTGCAGAAAGCAGCAGGAAAGTTTCCAGCATATAGGAAATCTATCCTGCACACACCAGTTTGATTCATGGCAAGAATAATATTTTTAGCCAAATGTTGAGTAAAGGTAAAGGTAAAGGTAGTCCCCCTGTGCAAGCACCGAGTCATTACTGACCCATGGGGGACGTCGCATCATGACGTTTTCTTGGCAGACTTTTTTTATGGGGTAGTTTGCCATTGCCTTCTCTAGTCATCTACACTTTACCCCCAGGAAACTGGGTACTCATTTTACCAACCTCGGAAGGATGGAAGGCTGAGTCAACCTTGAGCTGGTTATCTGAACCCGGCTTCCGCCAGGATCGAACTCAGGTCGTGAGCAGAGCTTGGGTTGCAATACTGCAGCTTACAGCTTATCACATGGTTGAGAAGGTTGAAAGCTTAGGCAAACGTCCCCACCTAAACTGAACAACTGAAGTTACAAAATTTGGCTCAGCCAACTCTTTTATACTCAAGTTCATAGCAAGGCTAGTCCCACATACAGACAAATTCTTGTGATTTAGTTTGCATTGAACATTTAGCAGTTTCCATACTTCAACTTACCTCTTCAAACCACAGCATAGGCAGTACAACTGGATTGATCTTTTGTGTTTGACTGAAAGACAAAATGACACAATGAACTTCAAATTATCCTATGATCAGATTAGGCGTTCTTGGCATTCCTTTCTGACTGAAAGTTCAGTTACATGTTAAAAGCATGAGGCTTTTAATTCCAACCAAACCAACAGCTTTCCTTTCCCTCACAGAAACTGAACTGCAAACATTCCAACAACTTTCCCCCTCAAATGCATGGAATCCTTGTGCATATACAACTCTGTTACAGAAAATACTTGAAAGCTGTGAGTCAGCTGTAGGGCAAGTGCTTTGCCTGTAGAAGCACCCTGGTTTAATTCCTGTTATCTCGAGTTTAAAGGATCTGGCAAACAGGAATGGCTCTGACCTGGATGATGCAAGCTAGCCTGATCTTGTCAGATCTTGGAAGCGAAGCAGGACCGATGGGGAAATTATTAAAGAAGTCCAGGGTCAGTATGCTGAGGCAGGCAATGGTAAACCACCTCTGTTCATCTCTTGCCTCGATAACCCTACAGCATAGCCATAATTTGGCTGCAACTTGATGGCATTTTCCACCACCAATTGGGTATGTGAAAGACCTCTGACAGAGACCCTGGAGAGCTGCTGCCAGTCAACTTAGACAGGGATCCAGATGCAGCCAACAGCGTCGTATCAGACCAGGGCTGAATCCACACTGTCTTACCTTCCGTTTTTCTCTCGCAATGATGGTGTTATTTTCTATTCCGCAATTACCCAGCGGGCATTCACATTCCCGCCCAAATAGTGTCTATGTGGCGCTATCATTTGTGCACATTACTGTGAGAAATGCGGGATATAGGGAGGAGCGAGACCGAACGTTGCTGATGACAACAGAAGAACTGTTTAAAAAACAAAACAAAACAAAAAACGGTTCAGATTTGCGCTATATCGCAATTCTGACTTTTAAAACAAAACAAAAAAAACCCCTTTGGGTCTGAAATTCGGCGATGAGTGACCTCAGAGTTGCAGTCCTTCCAGCGGTGCCTGGAGATCTCACAGGATCACAACAGATCTCCTGATGACAGAGATCCGTTGCCCAGGAGAAAACGGCAGTTCTGGGTGGTGGACTCCACTGCTCCATACCTTTCCAAACTCCCTACCCAGGTTCAGCAGCTGAAACCGCCACGAATGTCCTAACCTTAAGCTGGCAACCCAACATCAGCGGGTGGTTTTGCTTTGAACAGGACGCCGCATTCCAAACAGCAACGGTGATCTAAATTAAAATGCGAGGTTGCAATAGAGCAAGGAGAGCCTTTTTAAAAAAGTAAAAAACAAGGGGGATCGGGAGGGCTTCGGACACAGTCCTGGCCATAAGCATCCCTTTACAGAGGGAAACCTTGTTCCTTTAATGGGAGACATTCTGAAGAAGGGTGGTTTGGGGGGCAGTCTCTTGAGAAACGCTTGTAAGCTTTCACATTCATACTGAAAATAGTGCGAAAGAATAGTTTCCAAGCGGGAGAGCATTTATCAAGGCGTTCTCAACTGAAGCACGACCATGACGAGAGAATGACAGAATTGAATAGCAAATGTGTGAACCGCAGCGAATATAGCACCGCGGTAGCGAAAAAGTGGCATGGATGTAAGGACGTGTGGATTCGGCCCGGATCTGTTGCTCATGAAACTACCAACTTCCAAGCTCTCTTCTAAGGAACAGCAGCATACAACAAGAAAGGCACAAGCTGGAAACACTTTCACGGCCTTAGGAATGGGGAGATGCCGTGCAGCATTGATCTCGCCCTTCTCAGCCGCTCTACAAGCACACGAAAAGTGTCGTAATCCCAAGGGAGTAAGGACACAATGGGATTCCCTGTGGAAGCCTGCTGTGCATTGAACAGAGAAGAGGGAGCCCCAGAAACAAAATTCAGTCCCATCTATGAGCCCTTACTGTCTAGGTTGAGAAAAGAATGAGATGCCAGGAGTCAGGTCTTTTCTGCACGGGGCTTTTTTGTCGGTTCTGGCCCC
Organism: Eublepharis macularius; assembly: GCF_028583425.1. Taxonomy (NCBI): domain Eukaryota; kingdom Metazoa; phylum Chordata; class Lepidosauria; order Squamata; family Eublepharidae; genus Eublepharis; species Eublepharis macularius. The sequence continues at coordinate 67,626,576 of NC_072802.1, read as the reverse complement.
ATACTGCATCGATTTCTTTCCAGAGTTCCGCACGCATAGTCAAAATTCCCCTATTCAGTCTCCAAACGGCTTCCTAGACTTTTTTTGCGTTCTGCATGGAGAAATGCTGCATCTGCATCTGCCACAGAAACAATCTCTCGCCGGCTTTTCTCACTGTGCACATACCCTGATCCCGCCCCCCCCCAAGTAAAGTCAAACTGGGGTCTTTTTTGAAGTGCAGAATGCTTTCTTCAGTGTGAGGCCTAGCCCTGCCTTTCGCCCTCCCCTTTATCCCCCTGCATCCTGACAGGTTGAACAGTAACTAACCAAGGTTTCTTTTCTGAATTATGTTTTTTTTTTAAAAAAAATAACAATGGTGCAATAACAACAACAACAACATTGGATTTATATACTGCCCTTCAGGACAACTTAATGCCCACTCAGAGCGGTTTACAAAGTATGTCATTATTATCCCCACAACAAAACACCCTGTGAGGTGGGTGGGGCTGAGAGAGCTCCAGAGAGCTGTGACTAGCCCAAGGTCACCCAGCTGGCTTCAAGCGGAGGAGTGGGGAATCAAACCCGGCTCTCCAGATTAGAGTCCCGCACTCTTAACCACTACACCAAACTGGCTGCAAGGTTGGTACCTTAAAGGGAAAAAAAAACCCTCGTAACTGAGGGAGTGGGAGAACACTGCAATATGGTTAACACAAAAACTCTGCAGAGAGCCCTGAATCCTACTTGAAATTTTAGCAAGCAAGCCTTTATTGGCATATATATAATATAAAATTTTAAATACAGAAACTCCATACAAAATGAGATTAAAATTACAGCTAGGAACAGGGCAACAGGGCAGCAAAACCAGTACAGAATATTACTTGTCAGGGCGTATTGCCACGGCACTGTAGAGAAACTTTGCTACTATTTCAGTTATTTCCCCATCTGGGTTGTCAAGCAGAAACTGAACCTTAAAATCATCAGAAAACTCTGAAAGTTGGGCTAATACTTGAAATTTTAAAGTTTTCCCCTGTGCTTCTGGTACTTTTTAGTCCATTCTTTTTTGGCTTAAAAAAACCCAACCTTGTAGCCATTAAAAAAAACAACACCAAAAAAAAACCCCTTGTAAGTTTCCTCGGCGGATCAACTGAGGAAACTGACCAGTCCTCTTCCGTTCAACTGGGAAAACAAACATGTTCCCCAGAAAGCTCGCATTTTTCTAGTGCAGAAATAAAAAAACAGACACTGCTTCGAGTTCGATCTTCATGGGTCTAATACACAGAAAGCCCGACGTAAAGTTCACCGTGCAGAAGAGGCCGACACTAACCTGAAGTCACAAAGAAGGTATCAAAAGGTTGGGGAGGACAAAGGCTTTAAGAGAATGCTGCTTACATTATGAGGGGGACGCGTTTTATAAAGAGACTCAGCTGCAACCTGACAGACACATTGAGGGGCGATCCAGTCAGCTGCATTATAAGGAGAGAAAGAGAGATTAGTTAAAAACAAGCAAAACAAAAACCACTTGGTGCGTGACTGAGCTGCAGAGTGCCCACTGACTTCTCCAGCCAATGTATATTGACCTTGCTCCAAGCACAGTACATTCTCTTGGACATCCTGTACCTCCAGAAGCACCAAAACAAGTTTGTTTTGGAGAAGGCACACAGATTTCAGAACGAGACACCAGATAAAGAAATCAGATGGACCTTTGGAAGAGAGTTATTCCAATCTTCATTGCTACAGCTGCTTTATGGGAGACACGTAAGAAATTATAGGCTAATTGGAAAGAGGGGGAAATTTCCTCTTCTGAAAGGGTAGAAAAGAACCTTTTTCTCCAAATAGCAATACTGCAAATAAACCAGTACAGGAGCCACAGGGAGGAATAACGGACAAGAGCTGCCCAGACTTTGTAATAGTGGAAAAGAGCAAAGAGTCCAGTAGCACCTGTAAAACTAACAAAATTAGTGGCAGGCAGGGCTTTTTTTCTGGGAAAAGAGGTGGTGGAACTCAAGACCACACAAGGACGTCACTTTGGTTCAGCAGGAACAAGGGGGGAGTTTTTTAAAGTTTAAATTGCCCTTGGCGAAAATGGTCACATGGCCAGTAGCTCCGCCCCCTGATCTCCAGACAGAGGGGAGTTTAGATTGCCCTCTGCGCCCCTCTGTCTGGAGATCAGGGGGCGGGACCACCGGACATGTGACCATTTTTGAGAGGCACCAGAACTCTGTTCCACCGTGTTCCCGCTGAAAAAAAGCTCTGGTGGTAGGGTACGAGCTTTCGTGAGCCACAGCTCACTTCTTCAGATACTGAAGAAGTATCTGAAGAAGTGAGCTGTGGCTAACGAAAGCTCATACCCTACCACTAATTTTGTTAGTCTTACAGGTGCTACTGGACTCTTGCTTTTTTCCACTGCTACAGACAGACTAACATGGCAACCCATTCTGATTAGACTTTGCAATGTCACTGAAGATTTGGCAATGTCAACCTCTAATTCACTGCAAGTGTTGCTTCCCTAAGAGTCAAGAGGTTTCCTGTTTGGCTATGATATACACCAAAGGTTTCCCAAACATCTGAGGAATGTTGCGTTCTGCTCGTTACAGATCTGGACAGGCTGCCCTATTGGAAAGAGGCAAGACCGGAGCAGAGACTTACACAGAGATGTAGCTGGCAGCCTCCTCCAAGTGCAGTTAACGGCTGTACCTCTGCCTCAGGAGTGATTAAATAACTACACCATGCCCAATGCAATAGAAGCTAACCAGGAAATGGCAAGTCCAGAACACTGAATCACCCAGACTGCACCATGCTCAATGCAATAGACCCTAACCAGGAGAAGGCAAGTCCAGAGCACCGACTCACACAGAGGTACAACAGCCAGCCTCTTCCCAGAGGAAGTACTTCAGGCTGACAGCCGTCTTTGTTTAATTTAATTCTCTTGCAGTATATTTATTATGCCCTGCCCTCCTTATTTAGGCAATTGCTGACTTAGATAGCCTAATTCCCTGCACAGCTGAGAGGTGACTCATTCATTGAATTATTCAGTGAGATGCACCAATGCTCTAATCATTATGCATTGCTTCATGTCACATTAGGCAATGCCCTTAATCCTCATACTTCCTAGGCACGGAAGTCAGACCAAGTATTATCACTACTGCAAAACAAGTGGCAGTCTGTGCTACAGCCAATGCTGTAAGAAGCTTATTAAGGCCTTGTATTCTTCCATTTCCTTCTGGCCAAAGAAGCCCAAGTACTACATTACCCAGCTGTCTAAGGAAAGAGCCAAAGAGGGCACAGGTGAGACCTGGTTCTCACACCAGGGGACTGGAAAGGACTACACCACTTCAAAATGCAGGTGGTGAGTCACATTTTGGAAAGTTCCCCTATGCTGAAAATTCCCTGCAACCAGGGAACTTTTCTCCCTGCTGGGCTGGATTACCATTTGTATGGATTTTTAAAAACAAACACACACACACAAAAGCTCAGGGAGATTAGCTCAGTTCTTCCCTCCCTCCATTTCACCCTCACAACCACTCTTATGAGCAGCTTAGGTTGAGGGACCCGAGCCCAAAAGTTGTGTTTTGTGGCTGAGTGGGAGATTTGATCCCAGGCAGGGCTTTTTTTCAGCAGGAACGCGGTGGAACGGAGTTCCAGCACCTCTTAAAAACGGTCACATGGCCGGTGGCCCCGCCCCCTGATCTCCATACAGAGGGGAGTTTAGATTGCCCTCCGCGCCATGCAGCCATGCGACCATTTCACATGGAACGGAGTTCAATCTAAACTCCCCTCTGTCTGGAGATCAGGGGGTGGGGCCACCGGCCATGTGACCATTTTCACCAAGGGCGATTTAAACTTTAAAAAACTTCGCACTTGTTCTAGCTGACCCAAAGTGACGCCCTTGTGCAGTCCTGAGTTCCACCACTGAGTTCCACCTCTTTTCCCAGAAAAAAAGCCCTGATCCCAGGGCTTCTAACCAGATACCCTAACAGCTACATCACGCTGGCTCCAGGTGGAACAGTAGTTCGACTCTGGGTAAAATAGCTCCATTGGGTCATATTTGGCTGGCACGATACACGCTATTGAGACATTGGCTTCTATTGTGTTCCCTCGGAATCAGCTTCAAGCACTAGAACATCAGTTTTAATCATCAAGCCAAAATGCCTGCCTGAGGCGGCCGCCTTCCTCCCCCTCACGGCAGGCAGGGCCTGGCAACCTCATGGAGTCAGGCGACCAAAGCATCAGTGGTTCCTGGAGGAAAGGAGGAACGCGAAGGATGATAACAGTCTATAAAGATTGTTAGATAAGATCCGTCACAAGTTATCAGGAACACCTCAAGACCAATTTATCCTAGAATTATCTAAATTAGGTGCTCAAAGGGCAGGCTTGATAGCCACCGTGCCATCACTCCACTGCTGAACGGCTTACTTCTCCCTCAGCGGGCCGGGCGCAATGACATTCAGGCTCAAGGAAACATTTCACTCCTCTGAGAATGAAATGCCCGAGCCACACTCATTATATTCTTTCTTACCCTATCTTTCCTCCAAGGAGCTCATGGAATTCTCCGCCCGCCCCCCCTGCAATTTTTATCCCCACAACAACCCTGTGAGGGAGACTGATTGGCTGAAAGACACCCAGTATCATGGCAGAGTGGAGTCTCCCTTGTGTTGGCCCAGCCCTCTAACCATTACAATATCCTGTAACCATGGGAAGAAGACACAAGAGAATGCCAAACAGAAAACGAGCCTTCTTCTTAAGTATATCCTTTCAAGGTTTGTTGGTGAAAATAGGATCACCACCAGTATAAAAGTATTCCAACTGTTACAACAAAGATTGCTGCCTGAGTGTTAGCCCTTCCCCTGCTCATAGCTCTGATCGTTGTTTTTTTTTAGGGCTTGAAACTCAGTTAGCTTGGACCTATTTTATCATTAAAAAAATACAGAACATCTATTTTTGTGAATATTTAAAAAGAAATTTCGTTTGGGGAACATGCAGCAATAGACAATATCTGGGATATTCCACGGGAAAGGATGCCCTTATCGCTCGGAAGAAATTTCTTGTGTTAAGTACATTATCCCCTTTTCCAGATTATGTTCTGGAACTCCAAAAAGAAAGCATCCAAACTGTACAAAAGCTGTCATTTCTGACAGCTAATCATAGCCCCGGCTGCAGAGATGTAAGGCACTTCCTAGGAAATCCAAAGCTAGGGCATTCTTGAGAGACGGCTATACAACCCCTGCTCAAAGATCTTCAAGGAGGGAGAACCCCTTCATCAGCTGAGCAACTTGTTTCATTGTTGAATTGCTCTTACTGATAGGAAGCTTCACCTAAAGTCTGATTATAACCTACCCCTCCTATAAGTTGTCCCCATTTGATCTAGGTGGCATCCACACATCATTGAAAACTGTGCTATTGGTATGCTATAGCAGTAATTAGCAACAGGGATGTTTTGGTCACAGAGGAAAATGCAGTTGGGAGTGAATACTTACTACAGTGCAATGATAGAGCCAGTTTGGTGTAGTGGTTAAGAAGGACTCTCATCTGGAGAGCCAGGTTTGATTCCCTGCTCCTCCACTTGAAGCCAGCTTGGTGACCTTGGGTCAGTCACAGCTCTCTCAGGGCTCTCTCAGCCCCACCCACCTCACAGGGTGATTGTTGTGGGGATAATAATAACATAGGCTGAATCCACACACCCGCGGAGAGTCCCGGCGTTGCGCTAAATGTTCGCTAAACACCCGGAAGTGTGGCGTCTTTCTAGCGCGATTCAGAAATCGCGCTAGAAAGATGCTACACTTCCGGGTGTTTAGCGAACATTTAGCGCAATGCCGGGACGCTCTGCGGGTGTGTGGTTCAGCCATATTTGTAAACCACTCTGAGCGGGCGTTAAGATGTCCTGAAGGGCCATATATGAATCGAATGTTGTTGTTTTTAATGTTAATATTATCATCATTAATGTTATTGTTGTTGTTGTTGTTGATGTTGTTGTTATTATTATTATTATTACACAATATCCAATGATGAAGCTTTAATCACCCTCTGAAGCAAGAAAGGACAAATCCTTGCCCTCTGGTTTCTTGTTCCAAGAGTAAATAAAACATTAAAGAGGTAGTTAATACTAGCAAGTTTGTTGTGTAAAAGCTACAGGCATGGCTGAGAATGCAAAATAATAACCTTGACTAGCCTCAATACCTAGATATAAACTTTATTTTAAAAGTTACACAAAAAAGCCAAGAACAACACTTTTTAAAAAATAGGCAAGTGTAGTTTGATGAGCTCAAGCAAGCATGATTAGCTATGGATTGAAAATAAAAATCTCCGTCTCCATCCTAGACCACTCACACAAGTAAGCAACACTACACCCTTGGCTGCTCACAGGAGGACACCCACTTGCTTACAAAGCAATATTTACACCTGTCCTGAAACTTCTACCCTGCCCCTTCCTCTCCTACCAGGTGCTCTTGAGCCTCCCCCCCCCCACCAAGTCTAATAATCATTGTGCTAATTGATTTATGGTTTTATAGATTGTTTCTCAGCTCAATAACTAAAAACATCCTTGTACTATGGAATCTGTGACAAACAGTAAACTGAAAAGCAGATTAGATTAAATGTGTGTCTAAATAGGTTAGATTATAACCCATTTCTTTTCAGCTCGGCCTACCATAGGTTACAGCTGTGACTTAAGACGGGAAGAAGGTGCGGAGGAGAAAAACAATAGATAAATTTGGCCATTACCATAGCACAGGCCTTGTCTATACCCACCGCAGAAAGGCAATCGAGTTCTAGGATAGGTAAAGCCACTTAAGAAAGACATATATGGGGAGGGAATAAGAGATCTTGTTTTCAAAATGCATTCCTCCTTTATGTTAAAACATAAACCTCTTGAAGTAGAAAAACAGCACAAGAGAGAAGAGGATGGGGTTGGAGATTTTTTCCCTCTTGTGCAGGTTTTCTACTTGAAAGGTACTTTTTTTAAAAAAGGGAGTCTTTTAAGAATCTTACATTCCCTTCCCATTGCCACCCCTACAGCCTAATCTCCTTTGGACTTTTCACATCTGCTATCTGTGCTGACCACAGGGCTTTTTTTCAGCTGGAATGCAGTGGAACGGAGTTCCGGAACCTCTTGAAAATGGTCACATGGCTGGTGGCCCCGCCCCCTGATCTCCAGACAGAGGGGAGTTTAGTTTGCCCTCCGCGCCGCCGAGCGGCGCGGAGGGCAATCTAAACTCCCCTCTGTCTGGAGATCAGGGGGCGGGGCCACCAGCCATGTGACCATTTTCTCTGAGGGCAACCCACTGAGTTCCACCACCTCTTTTCCCAGAAAAAAAGCCCTGGTTGACCGAATAGGTGAGATACATAGAGAACCAGACGGGTAGCCGTGTTAGTCTGTCCGCAGCAGTAGAAAAGAGCAAGAGTCCAGTAGCTCCTATACGGCTAACAAAATTTCTGGGAGGGTATGAGCTTTCATGTGTCACAGAGACTCACAAAAGCTCATACCCTGCCACAAACTTTGTTAGTCTTATAGGTGATATTGTACAGAGAACTAGCGTGGTATAGTGGTTAGATTGTCAGACTAGGATCTCAGAAATCCAGGGTTCAAATTCCCACTCTGTCATAAAATTTGCTGGCCAATTTCTCAGCCAAAACAGGGTTATAATGAGGAAAGGGGAGAACCAGTCACCGTGAGCTACAGGGAAGGAGAGTGCATAAAAGCCCCACTAGATAGATAGAACAGAGCTTATACTATGTTATCAAAAATTTATTTTGTTCTCCAAAAAAGGAGAGGCCATGCATCACTGTACAGGTCACCGTGCGGTAGTTCCTGGGCCAAATCTCTTCCTGGCACTTTCCAATGAACTCCCAACTTGCCAGCTCCAAAGACAGGCACAGCTAAGCAACATTTCTGTCAATTGCTTGGCAAAAACCAAGTGGGTGACTAGGAGATTCTGTCACGGCAATGGTGTCTACAAGACAAGAGGCACTGAAATTACTGGAGAAGGTTCTCTCACCGGGTGCAATTCCAAGATTAAACCATGCTTTTGCTCGCTGGGGTGCAAGCCGTCCACTGTCTCCAACAGCGCTGGGTCGGCATTGTAGAAGTGAGGTTGGGATAGGAATACGGGTGCATCTTTAAAAACAAAAGACGTAAGAATGAGCCTGGTTTTGGAATGCTCACACAAGATCAACAGCACTGATACATGACTACATTCTGCTTCTAAGGTTCTTTCAACAGATAAGGACGGGGCGAAGGGAGAACATAAAGACTCTCACAAGCTTCTCTAGGACTAGTAGATTACTTTAAAATTATAATAATTATTAATAATAATGACACACAGGAGTGTTCTGTGGGAGGGCCGAGGGCACAAGGAATTCCCTGCACACAGTACTTCTAGCGTCAGTACCTGAGAAGACCTCATAAGCAGTTATCTTCTGGGCCAAAGCACCCCTTTGTAGCAAAACAAGTCCAAAAACTGGCCTAAACCATCTTTGTCTTTGCTGTTTGAATGTAATGTTTTTACAGCAGCGCAGGTAGCTTGGAAGAGTTGTCACTGTATGCCAAATGCATTTTTACATCGCCAAGGCTGAGAGCTTATGGGGCGGGGGGAATTCACCTTTCTGCAAGCTGCAGAGAAAACTGTTTGGTCGATTGGCTAGCTCCTGTGTTGTCAAAGATATGTTCACACCAACCCCTGGAACACTTGCTTTTTTTTTTTTTTAGAGAGAAGGAAAAACTGAAGTATGTATTTGTTCACGTGGAATGTTTTTAAAAGTGAGCAGACTGTCTTAATAGGGACAAAGGTCAAGACCAGACAGCTGTTAATAAGCATATCTGTCATGCAAATTGCAAAGCCAGGCTTTCTTTAAAATAGACCTTCAATTCCTTGGTCTCCTAAGGTGCCTGCTCTTGCCTGGCTCCTTGATAGCAGCTTAACCTACTTAATCTCATTCTTGAGGGCAATCGCGGTCAGAAATAAAAATAGAGGGCATTAACAGATTCCCAAGATAATGGCTGTGAGTGGGAAATCTACAAATGAACATAGAATAGAGATGGGCATGAACCAGGAAAACAGCGGTTCGTGGTTCATCACGTTTCACGAACTACGAACCAGCATGAAATTGCCCGGTTCGTTTGGTTCGTGAATACGTCCCTTCTGGGGCAGCAGAAGGTCTGCAGAAAGCCCATCCCCCCGTTGCCTAGGAAACTGATTGATCAGTGCCAGGCTATCTACAATGACGAATCAAAAAACGAACCAAATGAACCAGCCTAAAAATTGTCACTGTTCATCACAAACGCCCTCCGACGAACCGCTGGTTCATGAACCAAAAAACGGCCTGGTTCATGACGAACTTGGGTTTGTGCTTCAGTTCCTGCCCACGCCCACCTCTAACATAGAATCATCTGCAATCTACATATGGAACCACATTAGAAGGTCTTGTGCCACTCCCACCGTTATAATTTAATCCTATAAACAGATATTGTAGAAGCTTCCTTCTTACGGCATAAAATTCAAACTACCACTCTCCTCTTAAAAGTGGAAAGGAGACCATTTTCGTCCTAAAGTGTTTTGCATAGACAAGGTCCCAATTTTGATCTCCTGAATCTAGATTCAAGAGAGTCTTATGGAACAAGACTGGGAAAAAGACCCTCTGCAGAAGATCTTGGAGAGTTGATTCAGGTCAGAGTAGGTGGTTCTACTAAAGGTTTGCTTTGAATTAAATCCTAAAAATATGTTATTAAATTTGTTATCAAATAACATTGCAAAAAATACATAACGAACAATGTAAATATCTGGTGACAGAGGCTAGAGTAGTAGATGCAACAAAATAGAAGGCAGAATTCTGTTCAAATTTGACAGAATGGATGAATAAACTATATGAATATGTGTTAATGGGAAAATTAACATCTTATCTACATAACAGGCCAATCCTAGAATTTCAGGGAAAAAATGGAAAGCTTTTTTTAATTATGTAGCTGAAAATTAAGAGAAACTAAGAACAATTATCAGTTGAATAGATTAATTATCAAATCAGTAATTTCAAATGTTGAATATGAAATGTGGAACGTAATGCATTTTAATGTAAGTAAGATAGATGGAGGGGAGCAACACCCTGTAGGCTATATAGTCTGTTTATAGCTGTCTCTGATTTATACAATTATGTTATGTAATTCTTTGTTTTCTTCTTGTATCATTTTTATCACCATTTCGTTTTTTCAAAATATTATATTGGGAAAAAAAGAGTAGGCGGTAGTCAGCTAGAAGGGCGAACAGACTGACTAAGAGGAAGGCTGTTTCATATACGTTCACGTGGTAACACGCAGGGCCGCTACAAAAATACATGTTGATAGATTCAGGTGGGTACCATGTTGGTCTGTCTTAAAAGAGCATGATCTGGGACCAGTAGCACCTTAAAGGCCAACTAGATTTCCAGGGTCTGAGCTTTCGAGAGTCAGAGCTCCCGACTCTCAAAAGCTCATACTTTGGAGATCTAATTGGTCTTTAAGGTGCTATTGGACCCAAATAATACATGTTGTTACAAATTCAAGCATCAAAACAATGATGAGATTCAAAATTGTAAAGTGTCCAGTAGCACCTTTAAGACTAACCAGCTTTATTGTGCCATAAGCTTTTGAGAACCGCAGATCTCTTCATCAGGTGCATGGAAGGTGTGAAAGAAGTGGAGTGCGCAATCCAGGCTGGAAGCGCACTCCACCTATTTCATGACTTTTGCAACTGATTTGCATTTACATGGCCCTCTTCCCCCCTCCCTTCACCACCTACATATCTCTGGCCAGTTTCTTCATACCCTTCATGCACCTGACCAAAACAGCTGTGGTTCTCAAAAGCTTATGTCACAATAAAGTTGCTTAGTCTTAAAGGTGCTACTGGACTCTTTACTATTTTGCAACTACAGACTAACATGGCTAACTCCTCTGGATCTATGATGAGATTCATCTTTGCTGAGAGTTCCCAAGACTAAAATTCCCCTAATAGGAAGCCGATTCAAACCGACCTACAGCCCTCCAGTTGCTTCAGGCCTTTAAAATGAACGACATCTGGCAGACATACTTAGCCGACAAGAGCTGACATTCTGGATTCCTGACTCCCGGCATGGGCAGAAGCCTTCATTTGGTGGATAGTCTGTTCCGTTTGCAAACAAGGTTTTTGGAGTCACGTAACGGTAGACAGGTATGCCTTGGAATTCTCCAGAATCCTTGTACTGCAGACGCATAGATCTGAGAGAAAATTTTCAATAGAGAAGTCACCCACTTAATGCAAGAGATACCTGAACAATTACAGAAGAGTGACCGGCCCCAAATCCCGCTGGAGCGTAGCTGTACGTCCCCCTCAACTCCTTTAACACACCAACTGCCCTGCTCTTCTCATTCACCTTTAACTCTTCTCCCATTGACTCTTTTATTCTTACCTTGCAGAGAATGTGAGGCAGAGAAGACATGGCTAGACACTGTAATCTGCTTCAATCTATGCTGTTCTTGGATTTATTAGTGATTTTATTGACAGCAGTTAATATTTAAAAAAAAAAATCCAGAAGACCGTCACCACATAAAACACTAAAAGTATAGCAAACAGAAACCGTAACAAGCTTTTACTGCAGCAATAAAGACAGCAAAAGCTTTTGTTTGTTTTGAGTATTTGATACTGTTTGCGCTTTTAATTTTGATTTGTAATCATTGTTTCTCAATTATTTATAATGATTGTATCTTTGATTTGTAATCATTGTATCTCAATTCAGCTTTATGCTGTAAGCGTAAATGGACAGAACAGTATGTTTCAGTCAAAAACCGGAATGGCGTGTTCGATTGTTGGGCCCTGATGTGATAGAACAGAATAATCTGAGAGCTGGGCCATTTCCAGACGGCTAACCTGCCTCCGGAACGTCGCGCCATGTTGCAGGGAGAACGTGAAATATCGTGTTTTCTCGCATGACGTCGCGCAAAACTCGTGCGAGAAAACACGATATTTCACGTTCTCCCCGCAACATGGCGCGACGTTCCGGAGGCAGGTTAGCCGTCTGGAAACGGCCCTGATCAAATGAGTTACAGTCTAAGAGACAGAATGAAACAGCTAATCATACCACAGAAGATGTAGCAACGGTAGCAGAAGCTAAGTAGATTTCCTTAGCAAGTCTTGGTTAAAGACAGAATCTAAGATGACTGAACATCCCGGGGGCCCTGAATTTAAAAAAGGACTGAATCAGATTGAAATAGGCATTCAATGGGGTTATCCAGAGAAAAAGGCAGGAATAAAAGCAAACGCCCTGTAACATAGTTTGAGAAGCTACATGGAATGGAATCGTACCAGCACCTTGCCTAAATTAAGAAGGATTCTATGAGCTTATTGTTCAGAGAAAGGTGCCATAAAACTGCATGCCATCTTGGCTAACGCTTCTGAGGGAGTTAAAGAAACTAGTTGTGATTTCTTGTTGCAGGAAAGACCAAAAGGCCCTATTCCTTCAGTCCTTTATAGTTATTTGGCTGGGCCCTGTGGTGGTATCCGTCAGAATACCACAGCTTTCAGGGCTTTTTTTCTGGGAAAAGAGGTGGTGGAACTCAGCGGTGGAACTCAAGACTGCACAATGACGTCACTTTGGGTTGGCTGGAACAAGGGGGGAGTTTTTTAAAGTTTAAATTGCCCTCGGTGAAAATGGTCACATGGCTGGTGGCCCCACCCCTGATCTCCTGAGTTTAGATTGTCCTCCGTGCCGCTTGGTGGCACGGAGGGCGATCTAAACTCTCCTCTGCCTGGAGATCAGGGGTGGGGCCACCAGCCATGTGACCATTTTAAAGAGGTGCCGGAACTCCGTTCCACCGTGTTTCCACTGAAAAAAAGCCCTGACAGCTTCTATCAGCTAAAAAAAACCCCAGAAGCTTGGTAAGATTACAAGTAGGAAGGCATAATAGAGTCATTATTAACAGGGGAATCTGAAGAAAGGTCCAGCCTTCTTGAAGAACCTTAATACTGACATTTTAGCTATTTTTTAATGTGAAACACAGGAGCAGTTATCAGAATGGTTTGAAGCGAAAGATACTCCTCTGAAGATACCCAATGGGTTTGGTCAATGAATTGCCAATAGAGATGCCAACATAACTCAGCATGGTATTAGTCTACCTACTCACACTGTGCTGGGTAAGGTTGTCAGTGGTGGTGCTAGAAGACAGAGAGGGCCTTGTGGGAAACAGTCACAACCATCTTCTTCCCAACAAATTAACTGGGCTGGAGACGATCAGACCACCTTAGAAAAGGTACGGATGTACTGTACGGTCTCCAATTACGGCTTATCAAGATTTTACACAACTGTTTATTCTACATACTGATGCTTCTCCTAAAGGATTACAGGCAGTGTTGTATCGACAACACTAAGACTTAGCAGTCTAGAGACCATAACAACAACAACAACTCGATTTATATGCTGCCCTTCAGGACAACTTAATGCCCACTCAGAGCGGTTTACAAAGTATGTCATTATTATCCCCACAACAAAATACCCTGTGAGGTGGGTGAGGCTGAGAGAGCTCCTAGAAGCTGTGACTGACCCAAGGTCATCCAGCTGGCTTCAAGTGGAGGAGTGGGGAATCAAACTCGGCTCTCCATATTAGAGTCCCAACAGGTCAGAAGTGGATAGCTGAACCGGCCTTGGCAGGCTTTAATTTTAATATTAAATACTGACCTGGAAAAATAAACGGGGATGCTGATAATCTGCCCCATGCGCTTCTCCGAATATATCACTTGCTAGAATGTACTGAGAACTCTACCATGTAGGTTGGGAGCGCTGTACTGAAGTCTGCCTGAACTAAAAAAAACCTTTGTTCCCATGGATTGTTGCTGCTACAATGTACATGGAAACATAAGATGGGACTGAGTCTACTCTTATATCCCTAATATCAGAGTCCAATCTCATGGCAAGATCTGCCAGAGCTAGAGGAAGAGCACTTAAGCATACAGCCTACTAGAAGCAAAGATGAAAGAGAATAGGCCACCAGGGGCGAAAAGACAAGGATGAAGCAGAATATTTACCTTGCAGTATGTGGTATGAATAGAGCTGACCCAAAGTGATGTCATTGTGTGGTCTTGAGTTCCACCACCTCTTTTCCCAGGAAAAAAAACCCTGACAATAGTACTTGTAAAGACATCAGGGGTTTTTCCCTCTGTTTTTGTGTTGTATTGTCTGTATTTCTTACTTGCATCAGATCTTTTGTTTGAATTTGTGACAAAAATGGGACTGGTGGAAAACAAGGATTATCCATCCAAGAGAAAGACAGAAGGGAAAGAGGCCTTTGAAATAGCAAACAGGAAAGGGCTCTCCAGAATAGTTCACAGTGCAACACTTTCTCCAGGCAACTTGGTGCTGGTACAGAATTCGTCAGAGAAAGGAGAACCTGGAAAGCCAAGGTATTACTGAGAAGATATAAGCCATATTGTGATTAAGCAGATGAGAAAATTTATCAGTATATGAAACAGCTCCAGAAAATCACCATGGGAAAGCAAGGGTTTTATACTGCAACCTTTTACTGCCTTGTAATTATCTATTTATTCCAACCCCAGTCATAGCCAGGATGGGGCAGTGGGACAGAAGAAGGTTGTAGCGCATACTGGAAATTACCAGTCACTGAGTGGTACCAATGAGAATTTAGATGCATTCCCTGTCTTCAGCATCAGTACCATTCCCAATATAATAGGGATTTAGAGAGATGTGCTGAAATCACCTGCTCACTTCATCCTGAGGCTACTGCCCGTACAGAATGCAAAGCATTAATACAAACAAAACGTGTGTCTAGTCCACAAGAATCTCTGCTTGCACCAGCATAAAGTGAGGACAATAGTAATAACCATAGTCCATTCTTTCCTTGAACCTGAACACGGTCTAAAAATATTAACACATTATTAATAATAATATTATTATTAATAACCAATATTAATAAAATATCAACTTCTAATTACCATTGTGGTGGTGCTACAGAGTGCTATCAAATTGTAGCTGATTTATAGCAACCTCTGGTGGGTCGTTCATGGCAAGAGACTAACAGAGGTGGTTTACCATTGCCTGCCTCTGCGACCCTGGTCTTCCTTGGAGGTCTCCCATCCAATTACTAAGCAAGGCTGACCCTGTTTAGCTTCTGAGATCTGATGAGATCGGGCTTCCCTGAGCTATCCAGTCCATGGCAATAACTATTGTAGGGAACATCTAATTAAAAAAATTACCCTTTGATTTTGCTGTTAAATTTGCATATACATTGACATAATGACTTTCTTTTAAAGTTGTATCCTGAATGATACATATATGCTCCAATGGTATTTATTGCAGGGAGGTTAACGGACAGGTACAGAGTAGTATATTTCCACACAGCCAGTTAAAAACAGGCCTTGCTGGGTGGTTAGCATGGAACAGTTCAAGTGCTGACCATTAAAATGTTTACAATTATATTGTGTTTTATTGTGGTTTGAGGTCTACGTCAATGGGAAAAAATATTCTTTAGCTTGAAAGAAATGATTAAGTGTGCTACATAAACCTCCTCAAGTGCCAGTTCTTGTAAATAATTATGGCAATGCAATGCTTCCAGAGATACATGTAAAACAAGGCAGGTTTCCCAAACAGATTTTCTAATGCAGCATTATTCAAAACTTCCTGTCCTGGGGAAGTATCTTCCATGGAAGACCTCGTACTCATTCGCCTCTGGAAAAATCTGTATGTTGCAGACAGTTCTGGCAGAAGTTTTAGGGCATACTCTGAGCCCACACTGGTACTGGCTGTACTGGTTGCCCTTAGCACACACACCAGTCTCTGTTGTAACTGTAAAGTGCATGAGAGGTAATACTGCAACGAGCCTTTGCCCGTGTCTAAAACTAAGCCTCAACTAGCCAGGAGAAAGATGGATCTCTCTCCTGGGAAGCCGAAAGCAGTTCGTCTTTAGACCTGTCAAACAGATAAGTTCTTTGAACCAGCTGTTTATCAGTACATGTATTTATATAGGGTTCAATATTGCTTTGCAACTCCTTATCAAACACACAGACACCTGTCTAGAGTTTATTTCACTTTACTGAAAATACACCCTAGTTTTTTAACGAAGCAAGTAATCAAAATATAAATGGCTATTAATATGAATCCTATAACAACAGAACACAAAAAATAAGAAGTAAGTTCACTAACATTTCTTAATAAATCCTAAGTTTAACATGCTCAAAGTTTCTATGAAATACATAGGTAGAGATAGGTTCTCACCTAGATTCTCTCAAGAGATTTCCTCCTTCAGAGCTCTGCCATACTATCTGTGCTTGCAATTATATACCTAATCATATGCAAATATTTAAGGTCTATTCACATGATAGCACAAACAAATAATGATTGGTTTGACACTTCACTGAATATTCATAATTTCATAGTACAGCCTTCCAATTAGTTAAAAAATTCTGTCATATGTATTGTCGAAGGCTTTCACGGCCGGAGAACGATGGTTGTTGTGGGTTTTCCGGGCTGTATTGCCGTGGTCTTGGCATTGTAGTTCCTGACGTTTCGCCAGCAGCTGTGGCTGGCATCTTCAGAGGTGTAGCACCAAAAGACTGGTGCTACACCTCTGAAGATGCCAGCCACAGCTGCTGGCGAAACGTCAGGAACTACAATGCCAAGACCACGGCAATACAGCCCGGAAAACCCACAACAACCATCAATTATGTCATAGTCAGAACTGCAAAAGAAAACTATAAATCTCTGAGAGGTGTCAGAAAAGGTTAAGTTGGGCAATCACCATTGGTTGAATCTCTGACAGAGGAACATTAATCTCGATAGAGTCCACTATTTTAATTAATTGTCAAAGGATGAAAGCACACCTGTTGAATTACCTAACACACAGAAAAAAATACACAGACAGTTCATGCAAAGTTTAAAAGTTCATCTAGCGAATACAAGAGTTTGGCCTAGTATGGTTCAGTATTGATTATTGCCAGATGATTTTAATCTATTGGCATAACAATACTACCGAGTATTAGCCAAATTGCTTTTCAAGGAACGTTGCCTACTCTTCCTGATTAGAGATTCCTAGAAGCCTGAGTTCCTATGAACAATTTGGTCAGTTTAGCAACCAAGTTCTTTTCAGGCAATGGCTAAAATGTGCCAATGCCTTCTGAGGAGAATTCAGGGCAAAATTATATTTCCTTGCTCTTAAAAAAAAAAAATCTTAAAAATATGTATGGATACATAAGGAGCTCAGAAATTTAGGAATGGCTCAGGGTATGCGTTTAGATTCTACGTCACGAAATGGGAAACTTTTTTCTTTCAAGTTTTATTGAAAAAGAAAAATATATTACACAATAATTCACAAAGAAAAACGATATTTACAATAATTCATTGAAAAAGCAAATGGATGAATCTCATTTCTTTTTTATTCCAAATAATAAATAACTCTCAAGGTATATTCAATTATCTTAACTCCAAATCTGGATATTGACCAGACTGGAGATACCTTGTAATTGCATGTTAAATAGAACTATAGCTAAAGAAGAAAGATCTTGGTTTAAAATTGATGTAAGCAGGGCTTTTTTTCAGCTGGAACATGGTGGAACGGAGTTCCGGAACCTCTTGAAAACGGTCACGTGGGCTGGTGGCCCTGCCCCATAATCTCCAGACAGAGGGGAGTTCAGATTGCCCTCGGTGCCATGCGGCGTGGAGGGCAATCTAAACTCCCCTCTGTCTGGAGATCAGGGGGTGGGGCCACCAGCCATGTGACCATTTTCTCCAAGGGCAACCCACTGAGTTCCACCACCTCTTTTCCCAGGAAAAAAAGCCCTGGACATAAGGGTTTCCCATATAGATGGTATGGAAATTAACTGGATTGGCTGTTTCCAATCTTCTCTGCTGGAACTAAATCAAATCGCTCTATGTTAAACCTCTGCTAAGTAATTACTTAAGAATCAAAGCCATCAGTACTACACATCTGCTAATTTTGAAGCTCCATAGTATGACTTTAAATTGGGAAGCCTAAGCTCTCTTGTATAGTTGACCAATGGCCATACAAGACTCTTCCTTGCCACCTTAGAAGGTTTACTTACCCAGATTCCTTGACTGATTTTTCCCAGGCTAAAGAATACAAAGTTTTACTTAAGGAGGTATATTGGTGGTGGTGGAAAGTGCTGTCAAGTTATGGCCAATGTATAGCAATCCCTACCAGGATTTTCAAATTAAAAAAATAACAGAGAATGTTTGCCGTTAACTGCCTTTTTAACCCTGATCTTCTTTCAAGCTCTCCCATCCAGTTACTAACAAAGGCCAACCCCGCTTAGTTTCCAAGATCTGTCGAGATCAGGTTTGGCTATCCACGTCAGGGTGAAGAGGTATATTACTGGACCAAAATTAAGGGTTTTTTTGGTAAGAGGGGAATCTTTTAACAACAACAACAACATTCGATTTATATACCGCCCTTCAGGACAACTTAATGCCCACTCAGAGCAGTTTACAAATTATGCCATTATTATCCCCACAACAAAACACCCTGTGAGGTGGGTGGAGTTGAGAGAGCTCAGAGAGCTGTGGCTGACCCAAGGTCACCCAGCTGGCTTCAAGGGGAGGAGTGGGGAATCAAATCCAGCTCTCCAGATTAGAGTCCCGTACTCTTAACCACTACACCAAACTGGATCTCCAAACTGGCTCTTTACACAGGAAAGTTAAGATATTAGGAGGAGGGGATAGATTGCCAAGGAACTCCACGATGTGTAGACTTCCAAGCAGTTAAATCCTGCCCACCCCCAACTGAAGATCTTATTTGGTCTACATCCACGTAATATATATTACAATAAAGAGAGTTATATAGAAGTTGGATCAAAGCTTGATGCTCCCTGTCAGATATCTGGCATCCCCTTTTTGTTTGGCTCACCTGCATGCGTCAGCACTGTAGAACTCTATAGGTGTGGAAGGGGTAATAAACGGAGGCCACAATTCTCCAGCCGTTCCATTGATTTGGTTGCACTGGTCAGACCTCCAATATGATACCTATAGGGACATGAAATCATAAGAGGCAGAAAACTGGGTGGCTGTCCGACAGCTAAGCCCGCTTCACCTTTTCTTCCTCTTCTCTACTTTCCACCCACTCCAGGAGGAAAGCCACAACGTTTTCTCCATGCCGACCCTTCTCATCATTTCAGTTCTGGCCTTCATCTTGAAACAAGCAGCCAGGCACAAACAGCACAACGAAGCTCCTCCACGGTTTGGATCTGTAAGATGGAACAAGGACTCGCCCTTCTCCGTGCAGCCGAGAACGTAAGAAGAATCGGAATTAGGGCTGTCACCTGACTAAAAAATGTTCAGGGTAACCAAAGAGGTCGGAACAGAAAAAGTAAATTAAACGTAACTACAAATGTATTGCAAATGAATAAAATGCTGATATATCATTTAATTCAACAATATACAGGTGTCATGTCTGTACCCCATCCATGCCATTATTCCCAGCTGAGATGTCATTAAGAACCATTGTTAATACTGTGTCTTAATGTCACATTGCCAGTGCCATAACTGCTTCGTTTTCACAGGCCTAATGAAGCTGCAGGTGCCTTATCTCATTTCTCTGATGCTCCCAGGGCTTCTGAACTTGTAACCGTTCGTTCTCATGACTTACTGTGTTTCAACTTTAATCTTGTACTTTTCTAGTGTCTAGACTTGATATGTAAAATATGTGAGGAATTCCCAGGGCAATCTCGCGCCAAAAGTTATGTTTACGGTTGGGAGAGGGGAAATATAATTGTGCTCTATAATAGAATGATTTTCACACGTCTTGAGTATTCCTGTCAACCTGTTCTTGCTGCTTACCTTGCTTCTGAGTAATCCTACGGACATATCTGTGGAAATGATCTGATTCCTGAATAAAACCTTTTAACCAAGAACCTGGATTCTTGCTGTAATGGTACAGGGGTCTATCTGCCACAGCCTGTCATCCATAGAACTGACAACAAGGAAGATTTCATTGCTCACTTGATATTGTTGCATATCGTAGTCTAAACTTTGATCCTTTTTTCTCTGGCGTTCACGCCAGAATTTCAATGGGCTACTAACCTGGGGGGTGGGACTTCCCTCTATAACTAACCATGATTTCTTCTACACGTCACTTCTGCCAATTTCACTGTCTGAGTACCTTGAACCTGATGGATCTCTAATAAAGTTTACTTCAACCAAATCACCTGAGTGATGGATGTGGAGAACTTGGGGATTTACTTGCCAAGGATTGACCGATTGCTACATGTTTAATACAAGAGTATGGAACTTATATGTTGAACCCCTCTGTTGCTGGTTTTAATCATACTTTCACGCTTTCATTCATTGAATTAAATTATATACCGGTGTTTTATTCATTTGCAATAGATTTGCGGTTTTTCCTGTTTCAACCTCTGGTTAGCCGCCTTCTGCAAGGTTGTGTTTTTTCTCCTTTTTTTTGTCATCCTAAAGAGATTTTCATTCATCAAACATATGAGCTATCATCAATTATGGTTGTTGGGGGTTTTCCGGGCTGTATTGCCGTGGTCTTGGCATTGTAGTTCCTGACGTTTCGCCAGCAGCTGTGGCTGGCATCTTCAGAGGTGTAGCACCAAAAGACAGAGATCTCTCAGTGTCACAGTGTGGAAAAGATGTAGGTCATTTGTATCTACTCAGGAGGGGTGGGGTTGAGCTGAGTCATTCTGTAAGAGTTTCCCAGGGTGTGGAATGCTAATGGCGGGAGGCTTCACTGTATCCTGAGGCGGTTCTTTTGCATATGGATTGGTGCTTGATGTGCTAATCTTCTCTGCAGGGCTATTGTCGGGTGTGGAGTGTTTTGTTGGCCTGGTGTTTTTCAGAACTGGAGCCCATGCTCTGTTCATTCTTAAGGTTTCTTCTTTCCTGTTGAAGTTTTGCTTATGCTTGTGAATTTCAATGGCTTCCCTGTGCAGTCTGACAAAGTAGTTGGAAGTGTTGTCCAGTATTTTGGTGTCCTGGAATAAGATACTGTGCCCTGTTTGAGTTAGGCTATGTTCAGCCACTGCTGATTTTTCAGGCTGTCCAAGTCTGCAGTGTCTTTCATGTTCTTTTATTCTTGTCTGGATGCTACGCTTTGTGGTCCCGATGTAAACTTGTCCACAGCTGCAGGGTATACGGTATACTCCTGCAGAGGTGAGGGGATCTCTGCTGTCTTTTGCTGATCGTAGCATCTGTTGTATTTTTCGGGTGGGTCTGAATACTGCTTGAAGGTTATGCTTTTTCATAAGCTTTCCCATCTGATCAGTAATTCCTTTGATATATGGCAAAAACACTTTTCCTGTGGGAGACTGTTTTTCTTTGGTTGTTTGATTCATCCTGGGTTTGATTGCTCTTCGGATTTCATTTCTGGAGTAGCCATTTGCCTGAAGTGCGTGGTTTAGATGATTAATTTCCTCATTGAGAAAGCGCGGCTCACATATCCGTCTTGCACGATCCACTAATGTTTTCATTATGCCTCTTTTCTGTCGGGGGTGGTGATTGGAGTTTTTGTGTAAGTACCGATCAGTGTGAGTTGGTTTCCTGTAGACCTTGTGACCTAACTTATTCCATCATTGTCTGACAACCAGTTACTTCCAATGGGACAACGAATTCTATGAACAGATGGATGGGGTGGCCATGGGGAGCCCACTCAGCCCAGTTATAGCAAACTTCTACATGGAACATTTTGAAAAAACAGCTCTAGAATCAGCACCCCACAAACCCAGTGTATGGTTCCGGTTTGTGGATGATACATTCATCATTTGGAGCCATGGGGAGGAAGAATTGATGGAGTTTTTGAATCATCTCAACAACATCCACCTGAACATACAATTCACAATGGAGAAAGAAAGTGAGGGAAAACTCTCATTCCTGGATACCTTGGTCATCCGCAAAGCAAACTTTCAGTTAGGTCACAAGGTCTACAGGAAACCAACTCACACTGATCGGTACTTACACAAAAACTCCAATCACCACCCCCGACAGAAAAGAGGCATAATGAAAACATTAGTGGATCGTGCAAGACGGATATGTGAGCCGCGCTTTCTCAATGAGGAAATTAATCATCTAAACCACGCACTTCAGGCAAATGGCTACTCCAGAAATGAAATCCGAAGAGCAATCAAACCCAGGATGAATCAAACAACCAAAGAAAAACAGTCTCCCACAGGAAAAGTGTTTTTGCCATATATCAAAGGAATTACTGATCAGATGGGAAAGCTTATGAAAAAGCATAACCTTCAAGCAGTATTCAGACCCACCCGAAAAATACAACAGATGCTACGATCAGCAAAAGACAGCAGAGATCCCCTCACCTCTGCAGGAGTATACCGTATACCCTGCAGCTGTGGACAAGTTTACATCGGGACCACAAAGCGTAGCATCCAGACAAGAATAAAAGAACATGAAAGACACTGCAGACTTGGACAGCCTGAAAAATCAGCAGTGGCTGAACATAGCCTAACTCAAACAGGGCACAGTATCTTATTCCAGGACACCAAAATACTGGACAACACTTCCAACTACTTTGTCAGACTGCACAGGGAAGCCATTGAAATTCACAAGCATAAGCAAAACTTCAACAGGAAAGAAGAAACCTTAAGAATGAACAGAGCATGGGCTCCAGTTCTGAAAAACACCAGGCCAACAAAACACTCCACACCCGACAATAGCCCTGCAGAGAAGATTAGCACATCAAGCACCAATCCATATGCAAAAGAACCGCCTCAGGATACAGTGAAGCCTCCCGCCATTAGCATTCCACACCCTGGGAAACTCTTACAGAATGACTCAGCTCAACCCCACCCCTCCTGAGTAGATACAAATGACCTACATCTTTTCCACACTGTGACACTGAGAGATCTCTGTCTTTTGGTGCTACACCTCTGAAGATGCCAGCCACAGCTGCTGGCGAAACGTCAGGAACTACAATGCCAAGACCACGGCAATACAGCCCGGAAAAACCCCCAACAACCATCGTTCTCCGGCCGTGAAAGCCTTCGACAATATCATCAATTACTTTGAAGCAATATGCATGTAAATAATAACAGCCCTGAAGCACTCTTATTTAACACGTTATCTGCCGCGCTGCAAGCACAACCTCAGAAATTGTACTCCCTCCTGTGAAAGGGAAAGGGGGAAATGCCTTTGCTAAGATAATGTCTTTCATCACACAAAAGGTACTCCATCTTGCAAAAAAGATAAAAGAAAACAACTGTCCTTAGACAACACCTCCTACCCATGTAAATACTTGCTTGAAAAATAAGTTACGAAATCTGCTGTCTGATTAATCAGACTTAAATATAGCAAAGGGCCACAGCGGGTAAAATGAAAAAGAGAAGAAAACACTGTGGAGTTATACCTGTTAAATTACTGACTTACGAATCCAAAACGAGTCTTATACATTAATCAAACACAGAAATGTAAAGACATTGTAATAATAGCAAAGCTATAAAGCATAACAAGAGAAACACAAAATAGAAGAACAAGATTGTTCAAGCAATTATTGTAAGGCCATTAACAAAATCAATTATAAACATAAACAGTGATGAAACCCAGCTGAAACTGAAATCCAGTTGAAATGGAAGAGATCTTAGGTATAATTTCATTTCATAGATCCAGAGGAGTTAGCCGTGTTAGTCTGTAGTAGCAAAATAGAAAAGAGCACCTTTAAGACTAACCAACTTTACTGTCGCATAAGCTTTCGAGAATCACAGTTCTCTTCGTCAGATGCATCTGTGATTCTCGAAAGCTTATGCTACAGTAAAGATGGTTAGTCTTAAAGGTGCTATTGGACTCTTTTCCCATGTCATAGGAAATCTTCCTCAAAGTCAGCTTCAGGAATTCAGCTTCAAGAGTGCTGTTCACAAACAGCATTTCAGCATTCAGCATTAAGTTTTGAAACAGTCTTAATCTGGAATTAACTATAGAGAAACCTCATAATTTACACCCAAACTGCAAGAAACCCTAGTCCTAAATGAGAATTGCCCACTAGAGATCTGCAAACTTACCCACTCTTCAAATCACAAATGAAATCACCAATCACATTTCAGATTTCAACAGAGTTGGCAAGGTTCTCATGTGATTAACAACATTTCATCATTTAAAAACGATTCCCTAAAAGGTGATTTCTTGCAGCTGGAAAAGCCTCATATAATCATTTAAAGCGCCAAAACATTATTTTATCAAGAATGTCTCTACAGCTAAGATCTACACATACTTCTCAAGGCTTTTCCTTTTAAATGAAAATGCTTCAAATAAAACAAGATAAATCAAGACTGATTCAACCCAAAGGGTGCATAGGACCAAGGCTTTTTTTCAGGGGGAAAAAGTTCCGGAGTTCCGGCACCTCTTGAAAATAATTTTACTAAACTATTGGGGAAATCCTGAGATTCCTACTGCCAGATTGGACCTCATTTACTCACTTCTAGCTATAGCTAAATTGACAATAGCTTCAAGCTGGAACCAAAGAACTGCTCCCTCCTTGAATAGTTGGAAAAACTGCATTTGGGACCACTTTATTATGCAAAATATTACAGACCAGATGGCTCAGAGAGAAAACTCGAACTACAAATCATATTTTCTTGAAAAATGGCTTCCAGTCTTAGACTACCTGATTAAAGAAGATACTGGATATAAAAATACAACAAAAGACCCCTACTATTCCATGGCTTATCTATAATTATAATATTCAATTCTGCTTATAAGAAATTCACATTTTCTTTTCTTAAGATAGGCTTCCATTTTGCAGGATTTGTGGTGTGCTGTTTACAAGTTAAAAACTTTTTCTATTGTTACTATGTTCTAAGTTTATGATTAATGTTGAACATTATTTCCATGTTAATGAATATATCTGTTTAATATATTGTATATTTAAGTACTGTTGTTAGTTGAAAAACTTTGTAAAAAACGAATTAAAAAAAATTTACAAAACAAAATGGTCACATGGCCAGTCGCCCCACCCCCTGATCTCCAGACAGAGGGGAGTTTAGATTGCCCTCTGCGCCACTGAGCGGCACGGAGGGCAATCTAAACTCCCCTCTGTCTGGAGATCAGGGGGCGGGGCCACCAGCCATGTGACCATTTTCTCTGAGGGCAACCCACTGAGTTCCACCACCTCTTTTCCCAGAAAAAAAGCCCTGCACAGGACCATTATCTATGAATCCAGAACACCTTCTGTTGTAACCATGTCTTTCTACCATCATTATGGTTGTACAAATGTGGTTTATATTGAAAGATCACCAAAAAACATAGATCTTCAACCAAATGACTTTTTCCCACAAAGTGTGCTACCATAGGTGCCTGAATTATTTTATTCTTAATTCTAGATTTATGTTCCATGAGAAACATACTACTACCAACATATAACAACTGACAAGGACACATAATCGCATATACAATCCTCTTTGAATTACAGTTAGTAAAATGTGACAACTTAAAGAGTAAATGCCCTACGGATGACAGAATTCTTTTATCTCCATCGCTAAGGAACATATGGAGCAGTTGCCACATTCGAAGTGCCCTATCGCACTCAACCTCTCTTTATGTTTATGTGTAAAGTCAGCTCTAACCATCACATGTGATATTTTTTGTCCTTTGAAAGGCACAAGCAATGGAATTAACTGCTTGGGGCGGTTTCTCTTTAAATAAAACTTCATGTTTAACAGATGGAGCCTTCATTTTCGCTGTTTGTACCAGGGTTCCGAAACATATCCACGAATGAAATCACATAGGTCAGCTGAATTTCTCTTAAGCTGTAAGAACTGACCATAGGGCAAGTTATACTTTAAATGCCAAAGGTGAGATGAACAAAAATGTAGGAAAGAAATTCTATCAGTCAATTTCTTAAAAATACAGACAGCCAGTACATTATTGGTTTTTCTACAGACAACATTCTATTCTGACATGAAAATTTAGTAGACAAATGAATTGTATTTACCCATTCAAAAATTATTGTACCCTATGCCGGTGAGCGAAAACCAAAAAATATCATCAATGAACTGCCTGTACAGCAAAATATCTTTAAAGAAAGGGTGGTACTCCCGATTACAAATAATTCTTTCTTCTATGGAAGTGAAGAACAAATTGGCAATACTAGATGCAAAGGGGACTACCCATAGCAACTCCCTTAATATGATAAGAGAACTCCCTGTCAAATCTCAAATAATTCTTCTCTAATTCCATCAAGAAAAAAGTGGGAAGATGTACATCGGATCTTAAATTGATAACCGTTACAGCTATTGATGTAGCCTCATCGTGAGGGACGTTAGTATACAGTGACGTCACATCCATTATGACAAAAACAGAACTATCAGGAATATGTAAATTCCCTATTTTACATATGAAATCCTTTTGCGTCCTTTACATATGCTAAGGATTTAGTAACAAAGGGCTTCAAAAACAAATCCACATACTAGAACAAGGGCTCCAAAACAAGAGTCTAAGCCTGACACAATTCGTCTGCCAGGAGGGGGGAAACCTGGTTTGTGTATTTTTGGAATATAGTAGAATACTGGAATACTCGGGTATTCGTTAAACAAAAATTTAGAAACGAATTGATCTATCTAACCCAAAGAGAGGGCATCCTCTAAAGTGATCTTAATGACCCATTAAATGTGTGTCATGGGGTCATTAGAAATTGGGATATAACATGAGTGGTCAGCCAACTGGCGCTTAATTTCCTGGCAATAATCAGTTGTATTCAAAATCACTACTGCATTGCCTCTTTTCTGCTTCTTTAATTATTATTGACTAGTCCTCTGCTAGGTTATTCAAACCTTCTTTTGCCTGGATTGTTAAATTATAATTTTTCTGTTTAAAAGAATCCTTCAATTTATTTATGTCCCTAGGGACTAATCTTTCAAAAACCTGCAGGTAACAGTCATTCAGAGTTGGGGGAAAATGGACTTAGGTTGAAATCTGCTGAAACAACACTTAGCCGTATTCCCTCAAACCCCCTCAATTTAAGTTGTCTCATCAATTGGAAAAAATCAATTCAATTCTGAAATGAATTATATCTAAGTGTCTGTAAAAACCCTTAACCAAAACTTAAAATACAATTCAAGAGTCTAGTAGCACCTATAAGACTGACAAAATTTGTGGTCGGGTATGAGCTTTCGCGAGGTGCTACAGGACTTTTGCTCTTTTCTACTGCTACAGACAAACTAACATGGCTACCCAACTTGATCTTAAAACAATGTTCAAAACAAGGCAGGTTTTGTGAGGACAATAATAAATAGGACTTTGCTCCTCCCCAGAGGTAGTAGCTGTGTCCTCACCCTCCGTAGTATCTAGTCCAGAACTGGACTGAGTGAAATCTGCCCAAGAAACTCTTTTTTGGCTGGGATTTGCCAGTGAACACCATTTGTACACTCTCGATAAGAGCTCAGGATCAAACCACACGAGACAATACACACTTGAATTACACTCAAATTACACTCAAATGACAAAATACACTCGAATTACCCGTGTCATTCGAGTGTATTTTGTCTCTTGTGGTGAGACTCAGTCCTTAGTGCCTCTGTCAAACTTCTTAGCTTTAAGTTAACTGCCTAAGAATTTGTTTCCATTTCTTTAAATTGTGACTCAAAATCATCTGGGTGGAGAGAAGTCTCTTTTAATGTCTGTTCTATGGATGTGAAATCACCTTTAGGGAATCATTTTTAAAATGATGAAATGCTGTTAATCGGATGAGAATCCTGCCAACTCTGTTGAAATCTGAAGCTGGTGTTGCTCTTAGAAAAAGGTGATTGGCCTTTTGTTTGTGATTTGAAGAGTGGGTAAGTTTGCAGATCTCTAGTGGGCAATTCTCATTTAGGAGTAGGATTTCTTGCAGTCTGGGTGTAAATTGTGAGGTTTCTCTATCGTTAGTTCCAGATAACGATTGTTTCAAAACTTCATGCTGAAATGCTGTTTGTGAACAGCGCTCTTGAAGCTGAATTCCTGAAGCAAACTTTGAGGAAGGCTTCCTTTGAAATTATAGCAAGGCTTTCATCAGTTTAACTGGGTTTCAGTTCTAAATGGGTTTCATCACTGTACATGCCTGTAATTGATTTTATTAATTACATTACAATAATTGTTTGAATAATCTTGTGCTTCTGTTTTGTGTTTCTATTGTTATACATTATAGTGTCTTTACACTTCTATATTGGATTAATATATAAGACTTGTTTTTGATTCATATGCCTGATTAAATCAGGGCATTTTATGAATCAAAACAAATCAAATCGGACTGAACATTTTAGCCTCACCAAACCAAACAAACACCCCAAATAAACCCATACTGCAAACCGGCAGGACCCACACCAGCTGCAGAATTTTAGTTTCTTATGGGTGCAGAATTTGAGCTGAATTGATGGAGAACTCAAACAGCTTTCTTTTTTGCTTTCGCTTTTTATAAAAAAGTGGTGAACGTTTAAAAGTTCTTAGTATATTGGAATACTTTAAACAAGGCCTTTTGTTTTCTGATGTGAGAACAGGAGTTTTTAAAGCAAAAGGCCTCCCAGTCAAACTTAGAAAGTATTGTGAACCCATCATGAACCAGAGGACAGAGAATACTACTAATCAAAGTAACATTATTGCATGGAAAAACCAGTTTGGCTGATTTTTTCCCTCTTCAAAACAGACAAGAGTTTGATGACCGTAATAATTTCCTGACCTTTTTCGTGTCAGAGTGGATAGATAAGATTTATGAATATGCATCAATGGCCAAATTAACTACTTATCTACGTAACAGAACAATAGCCGAATTTTGGGGAAAATGGAAGGATTTCTTTGACTACTTAGGCAGAAATTAACATTAATTAAGGTAACTTAGTATAAAGATAAGAAGATAAAACATAGGGAAATGATTAATCAAAAAAGCTGATATTATAGTTTGAATAAATATAAGTAACCAAGGAAGGGGAAGGAGAGCCAATAATACAATTACATTTAATTACGGCAAATTTTGAATGTATTCTCTATTTGTTCAATGTAATTTTAAACGCTGTGCTTGTATAAGTCTTAAACTAATTCCAAATGTACTGTTTATATAAGTTTGTATAAGTCTCAATTCAATTTCAAATGTAGTGTTTGTATAATCTTTTATTATGCACTTTCTATTTGCATACCTTTTCTTTTAAATAAAATTTCAAAAAAAAAAAATTTCCCTACCTTTTTTAATCCATTCCAGTTATCCACCATTTGGACTTTAGAAATGTCATCAACACCCGTGTTCACTGTGAACATCCCCATATGACTGTTGTTGAACTGTAAAGGATGAGAAACAGAAGGGCATTGGGTGAGGCATTTTGCAACAAACAGTGCAATCCTAAGCCAAGTTAGGCCAGTCTAAACCCACTGATTTCAATGGGCTGAGACTCCAATAACGCTGTCCAGGATTGCACTGTTAAGATCCCATTTATTAAACACAGAGAGAAGGAATTATTTACTTACTTATTTATATCCTGATTTTCTCGCCAATGGGGACACAAAGCAGCTGACAATTGTTGCCCTCTCACATTTTTATCCTCACAACAACCCTATAAGGTAGGGTTAGGTGGAGAGTATGTGATTGGCTCAAGGCCACTCAGTAAGTTTCCATGACAACAGTGGGGACTTGAACCTGGGTCCGACCCTCTAACTGTTACACCGAGGAGGGGGTTACAGCTCAGAAGCAGGACTCCTTTGTAGGCACAGTGCCTGTAAATAGGGTTTCAAGGATGGGACAGAGCTCTCCGTAGGCCCCAATCCCACGAGGCAAAAACAAGTTAGGTGGACCAGTGGTACAACACATTGGTATTGAATGCAGGCTCAATTCTCTTCTTGTCACAGCTGCCTGGAAAGAATCCTGCTAATAAAGTCCTTTTTATCTGCACGGATTTTATCTCACCTTTCTTCCTTCCAGGGTAGTATACTCTTAAGTTTATCCTCACAATTGTCCTGTGAGGAAGATCAGGCCTATAGTAAGACACAGGGCTTTTTTCCTGGGAAAAGAGGTGGTGGAACTCAGTGGGTTGCCCTCGGAGAAAATGGTCACATGGCCGGTGGCCCCGCCCCCTGATTTCCAGACAGAGGGGAGTTGAGATTGCCTTCCGCGCCGCTTGGCGGCGCGGAGGGCAATCTCAACTCCCCTCTGTCTGGAGATCAGGGGGGCGGGGCCACCAGCCATGTGACCATTTTCAAGAGGTTCCGGAACTCCGTTCCGCCGTGTTCCTGCTGAAAAAAAGCCCTGGTAAGACAGACAGGCCAAGAAGCTTTGTGTCTGAGTGGGGACTTGAATCCAAGTCTGTCCAGTGTGGGTCTAAACACTACTCCCCAGCAGTGCTTGAAACTTAATCCGAAGTTAATCTCACAATTCATTCAATTACATCCAAAATCTAAAGAGGCTGCTGTTCTTGCAGGAGAGGCCATGCGACCTGCTTAGACAAGCATAAGAAATTCTCTTTAAAAATTAACAAAAGCGTTAAAGAACAGCACCCCAGCTCTCTCTCTTCTGCTTTCCGCTATATGGATCCAACCCTATTTTTCATAGAATCATAGGGTTGGAAGGGGCCTCCAGGGTCATCTAGTCCAACCCCCTGCACAATGCAAGAAATTCACAACTACCTCCCTCCCTTTCCCTCCCCCCCCAGTGACCCCCCTGCTCCATGCCCAGATGATGGCAAAACATTTCCAGGATCTCTGGCTAAGCTGGCCTGGAGAAAATTGCTTCCTGACCCCAAGGTGGCAATTGGCATTACCTTGAGCATGTAAGAAGGGGCCACGAGAACTAAACACTGATGTAACCCTTCCTGCCCTCCCTCTCATGATCTGCCCACATTTACAGAATCAGCATTGCTGTTATTTTGGCAGTCATTTTGTTAGAGAAGCATGCATGAGATGGGGTGTGTGTGGATTTTCAGCCAGGCATCCTTGCTTTTCTACTTTCTACCACATTTCTTAAGAGTCCATCATCCCGGAGAACCAATGTGGTTAGCGTGTTGGACTAGCATCTGGGAGACCCGGGTTCAAGTCCACCGCTCTGCCACAGAAGCCAGCTGGATGACCATCGGCCAGTCACACATTCTCAACCTAACCTGCCCCGCAGGGTTGTTGTGAGGATAAAATTGAGGAAAGGAGAATGATGGTAAGCTGCTTTGGGCCCTCATTGAAGAGAAAAGGCGCGGTCTAAATAAACTAAGTAAGTTAACTAAAATAAAATCCCTTGCTGCGTCTCCTGGCAGTTTAACTCACATCGACAAATAAACCAAACTTGTCATTGAATGGAACCAATCCAGGTTTGATGGTGTTCAGGAACTTCAAGAGGGGGTCTTCATAGCCCCACAAAATCTCTCCAACCGTCCGGTTCATGAAGCCCTTCTGCTTGAAGAAGGAGAAAGCAGTGCTAATTGCCACCCTCACCGAAGGTGGATAATGCTCCATCATCACTGCACCTCCCTGGGGGAAAGAAAAGGCAGCGTGGGTTACTAACAACTACGCGTTTCACAAGTATAGATAGCATGTTCCTGGATACTGCTACACACATTCCTGATGGGCGTAGATCCAGAGGAGTTAGCCAAGTCAGTCTGTAGTTGCAAAAGAGTAAAGAGTCCAGTAGCACCTTTAAGACTAACCAACTTTATTGTAGCATAAGCTTTCGAGAACCACAGCTCTCTTTGTCAGATGGATCGTCAGCTTTTGAGAACCACAGCTCTCTCTGTCAGATCTATGAAGATAGCTATGGTTCTTGAAAGCTGACAATGTATCTGATGAAGAGAGCTGTGGTTTTCAAAAGCTGACGATCCATCTGACAAAGAGAGCTGTGGTTCTCGAAAGCTTTATGCTACAATAAAGTTGGTTCGTCTTGAAGGTGCTACTGGACTCTTTACTATTCTTGATGGGGTCGCTGGAAATCCAGACCCCATCAACTGATTCAAGAATATGGTATGATACTTACAGCCTTTCCTATGGGTGGTTTCCTGTGCTCTGTATGCAGGTGCAACCCTTTATTAAAACAAGAACTACTTATAGAGAAAGCTGCTCAAGCAGGCTTAGGACTCCCTGCTCTATGTGAGAATCAAATATCCTACCCAGTTCAACCAGCCTCATTACTTCAGTATGCTAATAGTCCCAAACCTGAGGTGGTCGTACATGGCTGCACGTTGCAACCTGTTGCCGACAGCCCAAATGAACGGCCACTTCCGCAGGATACCATCAGATCAACGCTTCTGCAACTGCCCTTTGGCTAAAGTTGACTCGCTGTCCCATACCTTCTCTCACTGTCCAAAGTACGAATCAGCCACAGAGAGATTCTTAAAAAAATGTCTACTGAGGCATTCAAGATAGAAAAGCATCCAGTAGCACCTGGCAATAGTGCCATCTAGCAGTCATCGAGAGGTCCACAGCCCCCGGGATGGTAAAAATAGCCGCTCTGTGCTGGGAACTCGCTGGTCGTCAGGAGGGGCACGTGCAGACGCGGACACACAATCACAGGTCTGGTGCGGGCAGGACACGCGCTGAAATTCTGAAACGGCCACGGGCGGGCCGAAACAGACGGGAGCGCGGACACGTGCGCAACCACGTGTAGTTCTTAACGTGTGTTTTGGCTCTAAGACTAGCCAACTTTACTGTAGCATAAGCTTTCGAGAACCACAGCTCTCAAAAGTGCATTTGAGGAAGAGAACTGTGGTTCTCGAAAGCTTATGCTACAGTAAAGTTGGTTAGTCTTAAAGGTGCTACTGGACTCTTTTCTATTTTGCTACTACAGACTAACATGGCTAACTCCTCTGGATCTATGAGCCAGTCAAACATTACTGATGCCTCAAAATTATGACTATTACTGAGTAGCCTTTGTAAAAACTGCATTGTAGACGTGGCAACCTTTTGTCTAACTGTTATTTTTAATTCTTCAACTTTGTTAGAGTGTATGGCCTTTGGGCTGTTAAGCTGAATAAACTGAAACTTTATTAAGACAGCAAGAGCCAAACCAGATGTGACAGCACCCACAGGTCCAGCCTGTGGATGCCACTGCTATTTTAATGACTTTTTTATTTATAAACTTTTACAACAATAACAATACTAAATGATAACAATACAACTATAACTTTGTTTCAAATGATAGTACAATACTATTTATATGAGAAATAACTTAATTACAAATCCAAATTAATTAATATAAATAAAAATCAATATATTTCTTAGGTACAGTTGTCTCTTTAGAAGTATATTTTGTGATGTAGTGCAAAAAGGGGAGCCACCTCTCAACAAAGAAGGATTGATAATTAGGATTTTCTGATAAGGCTATTTGGTCAGTCATTTTGTCAGATATGATCCCAGATTTTTAACAGTGGGTGCCACTGCTATTTTAAAATGACTTTAAAATGCTGTGAGTGCCAGAACAGCTACGGGGGATGAGATGCAGTCATTTTGGCTCTTGAAAAGGCACAGGGGGTGGAATAACGAGTGCCTCAGCCTGCGATAATGTGGGCCTGATCAGGATTAGGCCCTCAAGACATTTTAAAATCGCTTTAAAATGGCAGCGGTGTCCATGTCTTGGATCTAAGGATGCCATCACATCTAGTTCAGCCCTAACTTGATATGCTTTCCCCCCCACACACTGCAAAAACAAAAAATAGCCTATTTCAGACATTAGTTGCAATAACACAAACTCAGGTCACAAATGCATCACATCTCAGCTTCCTAACTAGCATGTAAGTAGCTTAAGCGTTTTTAGGCAGGCCTGGTTTATACCCAATACAGAATGAGGTGATAAAAAGGAATGCAGCAATTCAGACAGCGGGTTAGACATTCCAGTGTTCCTTCACATATGAAAACTCCTTGCAAAGTAGAAAACTAGCACAGCAAGCAGAATGCTTTTATACGCCCCCATTCCATTCTGTGCTGGCTATCTATTAGCAGGGAACTATTTGCACAGGAGGGGCATTCCAAAAGTGCCTCTCATTTGAAAAAAAACTCTATTTTTAAATGGGGGAAGCAGCGATTCTCAGGAAGCTGCTGTCTGTACATATTGTACATTAGTTTATTTTTCCTATGCTCCTGCAAAATAATTTGCACACAGGCTGAAATAATACTACTTTTACTAAAGTTCCCAGGAGCTGTGGGCTCTCTTACCAGCGCCAAGATGTTTGGTACAACAACATAATCTTCTTCTGTTCCATTTGACATGTCTGGTTGGAAGTAGAAGCGCCGGTACTCCAGGAAGGAGACTGTATAATTTTTGTGGAAGGTGATGTTTTTTTTATCCCTAAATTCCCTGCAAGAGACACCCATCTTACATCAGTATCTAATTTATTACCTGCAAGGTAGAGAGAAAGATAACATACTGCCGGTAGATAGAGAGATAACATACTGCCGGTAGATAGAGAGATAACATACTGCCGGTAGATAGAAAGATAATATACAGCCGGTAGAAAGGACTTACTGAAACCAGTATTATTAAGTAATATGAAGGCAGGAGGTTTTGTTTGTTTTAAAAGACATTGTAAGTATAATGCCCTGGCTCTGCTCCTGCAACATAACCTTCACAAGATCAAAGATGATAAAGGAACACTGGGAGATTTTAGAACATCAGCTGACAGAATACTAAAGACGGCTGTCATATTTCTTGCTGATTCTACATGTTCCTGTCACCATCAGTTCCAGTCTGCCTCATTTCTGTTGCCCTCCCTTATTCTTTGATAACAAACAAGAGGCAACCCCCATGTGACAAAACCGAAGAATCAACTACAAAACACTCAGGGGTAAATCCAATTCTCAAAGTCCCAAATTATCAAAATATATTTGGATATACTTAAAGTGCTCGGAAGTACAATAAATTTGCTAAATATATCAATGAATCACTATATACAACAATTTAAATGGCCATCATAAAAAGTTAACACAGCAGACAATGTATGTCAATTTCATAAGACCGACCCTCCAAAAAGTCATTCGGCACTGGATATAGTCTCTTTTGTAAACATCTGTTTATTCTCTGCTCTTCCTATAATCCAGGCATCCAAGACTTGCACGTGACCATCAGTTCATTAGAAAAGGCAAATATTGAAGAAGGTAAGTATAGATACAATAAATATAATTTCCTCTGTTTGTTCTTTGTTCTTTTTGCAGGTGGATGAAGACAGAAAGAACCAGGGACCACCAGGAGCCCCGGGCTGGCCCGACAAGCAGCCGGCTTATTAATTAATTAGCTTGTTTAATCTCACCAAGATTTCCTCAGGGGCCACAGAAGACTCCCACCACAGCTTTTCAGCCAGTGACAGCAAAGAAACTCTTACGTGTAGTACATTAACAGCACAGCAAGGTCAGTCAAGACGAAATGAAAGCTCTCCACCTGAGACCGCAAACAACCACCACCAGTCACAATAAATAAGAATGGCCTTAATAGAGCAATAATCTAAGACTCAGACTAAGGTAGCTTCCTGTCTTCATTTGTCCTGCTTTAAACGAAGAATCTGATAAATGTACATTTAAGCAAGCTTTAATTAATTATATATTTTCCCCAAATCTAGGACTAGACTAAAGTTTGTGCTAGAAATGATGATGTACGTGAGAATTTCATTCCTGTTAGCGTTGTTCTGGGTGCTTATATTTGGCTTATGTCTGTCTCGTTTGCAGACTAGGGAATTCTACTTTCTCCACTGGTGGAGTGAGACCTACCCATTCACTCATGCTGCAGACAGGGCTGTGCTAAATTTAGCATAATGTAGGGGAGGGCTTGTGGCTCAGTGGTGGAGCATCTGCTTGGCATGCACAAAGTCCCAGGTTCAATTCCTGGCATGTTCAGGTAAGGAACAGGTAGTAGATAGTAAGAAAGACCATGGAGAACTGACCATACTAACTTTGCTGGACCAAGGGTCTGATTCAGTATTAAGGCACCTTCATATGTTCAAGCAGAGGCTGAACGATTGGTGTGGAATGGTCCTACTTTGGATTTCTTGCTCTCAGCAGGTAAGAGGCCTATTTATTTATTTATTGGATTTCTATTTTGCCCTCCCTGCAAGTGGGTTCAGGGCGGATCACATCATCTAAAAACAGAGTAATGTAATTAGATACAATCATTAAAAACATAAAAATCATTAAAAGCATAAAAATCATTAAAAACATAAAAACACAGTCAATTATAATACAAAAAATAATTTCCCAGATGGCGGCAATCACTACTTAGCTAATTAAAAACGGGGGGTGGACAGATCTGATGGGGAGGTTTAAATCGTTCACCTCCTCCTCCTCCTCCAAGGCCAGCGGAAGCCTGGCCTAGCCTCAACCACATGCCTGGCGGAATGTCTGTCTTATAGGCCCGGCGGAAAGATAGCAAATCCTGCCAGGCCGTAGTTTCAATAGACAGATAGTTCCACCAGGTCGGAGCCAGGACTGAAAAGGGTAAGGTTAAGGCCTAGAAGGACAGTATGCCTTTTATATACAACTGAGGCACAAATGATGGCAAAACATGCAAACATTATTCACCACGAGCAAACAGAGAATGATCCAAGGCGAATGATCTGGAGGATAATTTCCCTGCAAGGAAGAAACGGAAGCGACATTCCAACTGAACCAGCAACCTTGTTGACTCCAGTCGTCTCCTCCCTGCGAGACACCTTCTACCAGGCACCAACTACGGAGTCGGCAACAATAATATGCTGACAGCAGACTTCCACACAAAAATTGATCACACCAGCAGTGCATTTGCGTGACAACCATCAAATCAAAGGTGTGGACTCCAGCTGTATCCTTATCTGGGAACTAGAACATCTTGTCCTAGGCAATAGCTTTAATGCTCTAAGGTGTGTGTGAGTAAGCCCACTTCAAGCGAGTGGGGCCAAGTCTGTTTTCACCAGCGGCACATTTCCAGAACTGGTTCAAAAGAAGAATTATGTAACTAGGGGCAACAAGCAATGGAAAAGTAATCGACCGGGCGAAAAGTATCTTTTGTTACCTTGGCTGTAGATCTAAAAGATGTAGGATGAGGGGTGGGGACAGGGGTGGAAGATTGAGCAATGAAACTATAGGAAGTTCTAGAGCTGAACACTGTTCCTTTGACCAGGAAGCATTACAGGTTATTTATAACCTGCCTAAGTAGGTTTATAAGATTACACGGGCATGCTTATAATGTCATAATCTACCACGGAAGGAGGGCTGGTTATTCCTGCCTTTCTTCCTATCCCAGTACACCCAAAGCACATCAAGGTGCAATACGGAGAGACGTTAGCAATCTTTTCACTAGAACCAGAGAAGAGCAGCGCTTAGCTTGTCTGACGTGGACTGGACAGGTTTGGGTTTATTTATTCACTTCAATCGTAGCCCATCCTTTTTGCTGAGGCTCCAGGCAAATGAGAAAATAGAACACAAACAGTGTATGACATCAGATAAGCAATGAAACAGGGCTAGGATTACAAAATCAGAAGACAACGCAGACCAAAAAAAACAAACAAAGGAGAAAAAGGATTACTAAAGTAGAAGAGGCAGTTCAAGAAAGGTAATGCATGCAATAAGTACTGCAAGAGACTGCAAAATTCTTATAAAATAATTCCATTCTACCATAGCCTTGCTTCCTTTTTAAAAATATGCTCCCCCACACACACATTTCTGTTTTACACAATCTGCATAATGATAGAAGTGTGGGAGTGTATCTGACTGCCTCATGCAGGCCGTATCACCAGGCAGAAGCCACAACAAAGAATAAACGTGACCTAGTGGCTGCCGATCTTGCCAATTTGTAGGGCGGCCTCTGCAGAAGGCCCTGTTCAGATGAGCAAAGCTGTTGTGGCAGGGCGTGGTAGGAAAGATACGTGAGATCTTTGTAGATGATAGCCAATATCTTAAATTGAACCTAGTAACTGATCAGTAACCAACAGAATGACAGCAGAAGAGGTGTGATTAGTTGATTTACTTCATTTATACCACATCTTCCTCTCCAAAGGTGGCTTACATAAATATCCTCTCCATCCATTTTATCATCTCAACAAAACCTGTGTGGTAGCTTAAACTGAGAGTGTGTGATTGGCCCAGAGTCACCTTGCGAGCTTCCACAGCATCGCGGGGATTCAAGCCTGGTTCTCCCAGATTCTAATCCAACACTCTAACCACTATACAATCTCTGCCCAGCTCCCAAAAATAACTGAGCTGTGGTGCCCTTTACCGAATCCCCACTCAACAACAAAGCTCCCCGGGTGACCTTCGGCCAGTCACTTTCACTCAGCCTCACCCACCTCACTGGGCTGTTGTGAGGCAGAGGAAGTTACATATGCGGCACCAAATTTCTTGGAGGAACAGTTGGATAAGAACGTATTACAGAGACGTCTTCTTTCTTGCGGCGAACCAAGCTTGCTACTGGCCGCAAAAATTTGGGACTCTGGTTTCTTTCTCTACAGCAAACACTATGCCAGGCAAACTAAAGCAGGACAAATGTGCTCTTAAAAAAGAGGCCGAGATTACCCACACATCTTTTGTCCCAGGCAGAGTAGGGAACATCTACATGCATGAATTTCTAGAGAGAAGAGCTAATTATGTAACATATACCAGCATATGACATCCAAGATGGACCAGCAATCTGATCTAGTACCAGGCAGCTTCTGTGCTTACAATCCGTAACATTGGGCAAGCATCCGCCCAGGAACAGCTTGTTTGTCTTTATTACCTCGCCCAGCTATCAGCAGCCCCAACAGAGTATTGTATGTCTTCTGGGTCACATCTTCAATTAACGTAGGGTGGAGGCTCCTGACCTTATCAAACCTGTAGGTGCTATTGGAATTTTGGTGCCCCTCCCAGCAAATGGCTGCTGAAGGGACTAGGACAAAATCTGGACAGGTTCCAAAGTCAAGCATCCTCCTAAAGTGGAAGCAGATATTCCTGAATGGGAATTTCCAGCTGCGGCAAAGACGATGAAGACTCTTGTGGGTATTTACCTCCAGCATATTTTGCTGGGTAATCCACAGAGACCCTTATTTTGTCACATGTTTCTACATGAAGGACAAAATGAAATTGAAGCTCTGGCACATTTTTCCATTGACTCCTGTATAAAATCCTGACCGATACAGTCATACAAGAATTTATTAGCAGATTGCCAGACTTTACAGAAAACACATTTCCTTGCTGATTTAGAGTTCTGTGTTAACAGCACCACTAATTTTCAGTTGCTGATAGGCACTGGTAAACATTTTGCTGGACTCGAACAGATGCAACAAGATTGGCCTTTCAGGGAATCATCTGTTGCTCTCCCCAAGTTTTGCAAAGACCTACGAGTGATGCAAAGAAATGGAACTGAAATTAAAAGAAGCTGTTTTAAGACATCACCTGTGCTTTTGGCTCAACTCTGGCACGTATCTATAGAAATTGGGCAAAGGATTTTCTTAAAAAGATTACGCCATTCACATTTGCACTTTTTCTCAAAACCAGAACAGAAAGCCCATGCCAGGAAATCAAGCGAGAGAACGTGCACCAACCTGTAGACATACGGTCCACGCTGCCTTACTGCCGGTTTCATTCCATTAAGAACTTCATTCGGATTCAGCACCTCAAAGATATAGACTGAGAAGTAGAAAGGGACCGGGATTTCTTTCCACAGCTGGAAAAACGAGCTGTCGGGCTGTATCCTCACATTCTGTAAAGGCAAGCAAACCATAGGCTTAGCATAGGTTGAGGTGATCATACTGGCCAAAGTTAGTGGCATATGAACAGCAGTCCAGAGGCACCACTGGGGTCCACAGCGGGCAGACAGAACCACCCAGTAGGGCAAACAAACATCTCTTGAAGACAACCAGGCAAGAAAGCTTTGCAAAAGTGGCTCCCTTCCCCCCCCCCCCCGCCGACTCAACTGGTCAGCAGATTGTCAGATAAGCCCCAGCATGTCTGTCATGGTTCTGTTTTATTCATGCTTCAGTGATGTTCTGTTTTTATTGCCCGTGTTCTCAGCCCTCTGAGAATATGCAAAGGTACCCTGCGCAGGGAGAGAATGCTTGCTTGTTCATTTTGCAGATGTTTTCATAAGTCACTAGCCGGCTTGGGAGAGTGACCTTGGAGTCTAGCAGAGACTGCATCAACGGTCCGAAAGACCTAAAGACTGTGGAATGCTTACGATTCCCTTCCTGTGTTCTCACACTTTACACGCTCAAACTCTAACAGACTTTCCTACACTATGGGGGGCGGGGCGGGGTTTTGAACTATAATCCCCTTAGCTTTAGTTACTAGCCTCATTCCAGCCAATAACCTTGTACAGTTATCTTGATACTGGTATGCTCATCAATAAAGTAACTTTAACTCATACACAATGAGTGATGCAGTGAAGTGCTTTGGGATATCATGCAAGACCTGACACAGATGAGTGACATCGTTATGCGAGAACAGGCTAGCAGGAACTCTGGTAGGTTGGTACCACTGGCAAGGTTCAAACTACACATGACACTGGTAGTTCCGCATTTGGAAATGTGCAAGCAGTCTTTTCTTTCCAAACAGCAGCCGTACAAAGAAGGGGTGGGTGGAAAGGATGGGAGATCAGCTGTATTCTACAGCACAGCAGAAAGGGGAAGGTTTAAAACTTGTTACCTCTGCACTTTTTGCTTGATTAAAAACAGTGCCACAGAGCTGTTATTGGTCCTGTTGGAGAAACACACAGGCACACTCTGTACAGCTTAGATTTTATTTTTCAGCAGGGTAAACAGCAGCTCTATGGGGCCATTTCAGGTCAGGAGAACAATGCAGAGTAAAAAATGTTAAAATTTCCGATAGACCAATAGCTGAATTTTGGGGGAAATGGAAGGATTTCTTTGACTACTTAGGCAAAAATCAACATTAATTAAGGTAACTTAGTATAAAGGTAAAAAGAGAAAACACAGGGAAATGACTAACCAAAAAAGTTGATAAGTAACCAAAGAGGGGGAGGGAGAGTCATTACACAATTAAGTCTAGTTACGGCAAAGTTTGAATGTATTTTCTATTAGTTTAATGTAATTTTAAATGCAGTACTTGCATAAATCTCACACTAATTCCAAATGTAGTGTTTATAGAAGCTTGTATAAGTCTCAATTTAATTCCAAATGTAGTGTTTGCAAATTTTCTTTTTATGCACTTTCTATTGTCACTTTATTTTTAAATAAAATTTCTATAATTTTTTTTTTAAATGTTAAAACTTCCCTCTCTCGCCCTACACTGTGATTGCACCCTCCTGCTGCTATTGAGAGGAATGAAGCCTTTGCACAGGGGGGTTCCATTTAATCACCAGGGCTAACAGCAGTTCATAGACCGACCTGTAATACAGACCTATTAAGAGCAACTCCTACAAAAGAAGCATCTAAGGACTCCGTTTCCAAGCAGTTCTTTCTTCAGCGACACAGGAAAACGCAAGAGCCCTGGAGAATCAGATCAGCATTCCAACCAGTTGTCCTCGAGGGCCAACGAACAGGGCACAGACCAAGGTTTGATGTTATCTCCTAACAGGAGGATTCAGAGCTTTACTACGGCAAGTTGCCCCGGGGGAACCTCTCCTTCATGTAACTGTCAAACTTGCTTTGAAAGCAATTTATGCTTGTAGTCATCACTACATCCTTTGGCAGTGAATTCCGCAATTTAATTACTTGCTTGAAAAGTTGTACTTTATGTCTGACCGGAATCTATTTTCCAACAAATTACGAGACGCTGTTCTCTGAATCCACTTTCTCTACTCCTTGAATATTTCCATAAACCTCTGTCTCGTTTCCAAACAGCTCCTCCAGGTCTGGTTTCGAAACACTGCTGAAGAGGTAGTGCAGTTAACATGCTCTGGGGACTATTAGAACCTCTCCAAGGAACAGCTCTGGGATTTAATTTTAGAGAATAGTCAAGTAAGAATTACCCACCCTCAGAGTAGACCCCTGAGGAACAAGCTAGCCCCAAGAACAGCAACTGATGCAGAGACTGAACAGGCAACCTCCCCTGTGGAGGGGTGCTTTGGACCCACCAGAACCTCCAATTTCTACTGGCACTCAGAGCCAAACTACAAGTGATGTCTTACACAGGTTGGACACTAGTCGGCTTCCCTCAAGTTTTGACGGGAAATGTAGGCGTCCTGGTCTTGCAGCTGTAATGGAGAGCCAAGCTGTAAAACCAGGATGCCTACATTTCCCATCAAAAC
Source organism: Eublepharis macularius (assembly GCF_028583425.1). NCBI lineage: Eukaryota > Metazoa > Chordata > Lepidosauria > Squamata > Eublepharidae > Eublepharis > Eublepharis macularius. Next base: position 67,584,545 of record NC_072802.1, on the reverse strand, counting down.
TTGAGGGAAGCTGACAAGTGTCCAACCTGCGTAAGGCGTCACTTGTAGTTTGGCTCTCAGTTTGGTATTTCTTTATTTAAACATTTATGCGCTACCTTTTCCTTAGGGTGACTTACAATTCTTAAAATAAAATGCTGTAAAAACCTATTCACCCCCTCGCTAAGAAAACACCTGCAGCTTAAACCCCACTAAAAGTCCTTGTAAACAAAACAGACTTATGGTGCCCACTAAAAACTTCTCAACAGTGTCCCTCCCATCTCCTCAGACAGCCCATTCCACAAGGCTCTAGAAGATGCCAAGTAGACCATCTAAAACATGGCAGCCAGGGCTGAAGAATGAATCCACGTTCAGATACAAAAGAGGGTGCAGAGAAACAAACTAAAAACACCGCAACATTTACCAGCTGTATAAAAATGTGTAAATAATGGTTCTACATGGAAAGGGTGATGCTTAAGAATAAGAATGAGTGAAATTATGAGGTAAAAGTGGGGCGATTTCTGTTCTTCCAGAAGACGGTTTCTTTTTCTTTTCTTCTCCCCGCCCCACTCCACAGAAAACAGTTTTAAAGCAATACAAGTAGGTAGGCCTCTGTTGCCGACTGCCAAGCAGTTGAGTTGCTTCACAGTTACTGCAACCAAAAGATTGGCTCTCTGCAGAAATTTACAGTAAATTCACTTAACCAATCTATTTTCCACCAAGAAGCTGAGAGTGTCACAAGCAGTTCTTTCTTCTAACTTTCACATCAACCGTGTGAGAACAGGATCCGGGGCCAACAGTATCTTAAAGACCAACTAGTTTTCCAAGGTATGAGCTTTCGAGAGTCAAAGCTCCTTTCATCAGACACAAGGAATCTTTTTCCACTCCTCGTATCTGATGAAGAGAGCTTTGACTCTCGACTGCTGAAATCTAGTTGGTCTTTAAGGCACTACTGGATCCAGATCTACTCTTTGGCTGCAGACTAACACAGCTACCCATTTGAAACCACTGTGTGAGCCACGTTAGACAGTGAGAGAGAACAACTGGCCCAAAGGCAGCCATTAAAGCTTTGTGGCATAGTTGAGACTCGAACCCAAATTTCCCGAGATCATAGTCCAACACATTACCCGCTATATAGACACACAGAGCCAGACAAAACAAGAATATAAACAGGTCACACATGACTGCCAGCTAACTTGGCCTCAGTTGATTATATTGTAAATTAGCCTCTGGATTTTTATCACTTCCTTTTTCAAAAAGGGACTGTAGTCTTCCTGGATGAGGGGGAAGGAGGATGGACTTTGAGGGCAATTGTTGATATGGATATAATTGTTTTATTGCCTCTTGCTTTTATGGCCCCTGGCTAGCAATAACCTGAAGCCTAATTCTGCTTAGCCTGCTGGAAATTCCACCAGACCCTGAAAGCATCTTAAGATTATAACGCCCTAAGATATCTGCTTGTTTGCTTTCATTTTGTAACATCTGGCCCAATGAAAAGTTCTGCAGAACCTGAGTGCTCACATGCTGTTAATGTGTCTTTGGGAGGGTCCCAAGAAATGCTGTTACGTGGATGATGTTCTTGCCTTTTTCTTTTGGACAAACATGGCTGTAAACAACTCGAGAGCTAGTAGTCCACTCTCATTGGTTGCTAAAGAACCAATGAGCTGGTGGCCTGAGACACAGTGAACCTTATTGGCTAAAAGGTTTTGGCCAGAAAGAATAAAAGGCGGTGGACGGGAGTCTGTTGCGTGCTTATCAAAAAGACAGAAGACGAAAGCAGGAAGAGAGTTGTCAGAAGAAAAGCAACCTGTGGTCCGGCAGTAGACCTGAGCAAAAAGCAGAGAGGAACTTGAAGAGGTCTGCCCAACGCAGCAATGGGGTCTTCCAGGAGAAACACCTGCTTCCACAAGGATATTTTGCTCCACTTTACCTCCCAAACTGCAGTTTGTTGGCTTTTTTATTTTATTATATTTTATTTAAACAAAAGAGGGTACAGAAAGAAAGGGGGTAAGAAGGGGAGGAAAGTCAAGACAAATATGACTGTGCTACGAAGGTTACTAAAACACGGAGTCCAAAAACAAAAACCTTTACCAATATTAAAATAGAGATTATAATATAATTATTAATTAATTATTAAGCTTAACTAGTATATATTTCCCCTTCTGTACTACGCAAGCAAAATTCAAGACTATCCCGGCTTATTAATATTAATAATAATTTTAAAAAGAACTCATTATTTCATTATTACTCCATGCTATCTTTTTTCCTTTTTAACAATAACAATTATTGGCAATATCACGACGTTTCTTGATGTAACTGATTATCATGACCTTTAGTATAAATATGAAATACTATAAAAGATTTTAACCTATTTCTATTCCTTATCTTGAACAGTTTTGTTGGGCTTTTTTGAAGGGGAGGTGTGAGTTCTGCATGGAAACATCGTGCGATTATCCACCTTCTGCATTTCCCCCTGCCTCACCATGTTTTATTCCCCCAAACCTGTGGGTTTGGTAACTCTGTGGACAGGAAAGTGCATATTACCATACCTCTCCAACATTTCCCCCTCCCTACCCACTTGTGCCTCGTCTCTCCATCACCTACGGACATTTGGCCGGCGGTTTTTTAAGTAAAAGGTAAAGGTAGTCCCCTGTGCAAGCACCGAGTCATTACTGACCCACGGGAGGACGTCACATCATGACGTTTTCTTGGCAGACTTGAAGGCTGAGTCAACCTTGAGCCAGCTACCTGATACCCGACTTCCAAGACAGAGATTCATGGTAGTCACAAAACCACCAGCTACCTGAACCCGACTTCCACCAGGATCGAACTCAGGTCATTAGCAGAGCTTGGGCTGCAGTACTGCTGCTTACCACTCTGCGCCACGAGGTTCTTACTGGTTTTTAAAGTAGCAGTTGTTATTTTGGTATAGGGTTAACGCACTGTAACAATCTAGCTACTATCAATTTTAAAGAAAGCCTGCAAAAAGGTCACTGGTGAACTGTAGGCACGTGATAAGAAAATGGCAGACATGAAGGGATAGGGAGGGAAAAAACAGAAAATACCCCTGTGTGGGTAGCGCCGTATGCTTCTGCATTTGCGGCAGCAATGATAGCGCCACAGGGAATTACCACATGCAAAAGCAGACCCAGTTCCAGGCTCAGCATCTTGCTCAAGGAGAAACCGTAAACTTCAGAACTGGTACCATTGTCTGCCATTTTCAGAACAAGCAACGAAGGAGCTTGTACAGGAAAAAAGCAAGAAATCAAGCAGGGTTCTTGGAGACTAGCTTCGGGCAGACGCTATACTGAGGGAAATTGCCTAACCAAGTTTAATTACAGGAGTAAAATTCCCGTCCTTAATTATAACAGCTTCAAAGGAAAGCAACATGCTGTACCTACCTTATAAACACTGAGTTAGGCAACCAAACTACCCACATTCAGGAATAATTTCACTTTTGTTGGTTGGGTGATCATTACCCCATGGTCTCAGCCTCTGTCTGGCCTAAGCCTAATAAATAAGCAAGCTACCAGGATAAAATCAAGTATATTTTATTTATGTACTTCATTTATACCCCACCTTCCTCCCCAGAGGGGACCCAAAGCGGTGTACGTCGTTTTCCTCTCTTCCGTTTTATCGTCACAACAACCCTGTGAGGTTGATTAGGTGGAGAGTGGGGGACTGGTCCAAGGTCAGTCAGCAAGCTTCCATGGAAAAGAGGAATTTTGAACGTGGGTCTCCCAGGATCTAGTCTGGCACTCAAACCACTATACCACTCAGGCTCTCCAAATCCCAAAAGGAAAATGGTATAGATGGTATATAAAGAGGCACAAGTGGTGGGCATTTAACAGTTAATCTAGAATGGAAAGAAGGTGAGGGCTGAGGTCCAACTGCATGGCCACAGGAGCACCCCTAGATCAAAACTTACCTTTGGAGATGTGGGAAATCTTGGGAGAGGCAAAGACCACGTACCAGATACTTCAAATGGGAGGGGGAAAATTGATTTTCTACCTCAAAAGACTGCAGGGGCAGCTGGTGAATTGTATTATTGGACCACTGGCCTTGGATCTGGGAGAGGACACTTCTTCAGGCTTCATTTAGGGGTGAATGGTTCACCATAAAAAAAATAACTGCTTGCATTGACCCATTCAGTATTTCCATAAAGCATACAAATTCAAGTTCTCTTAACCTCTCCCCTAATCAGACTTGGTATCAGGCTTGCCAAAAGGAGGGCAAGAATGAGGAATTAAGAAAAAAAAGTGCCTGTCAGCGCAGATAGCCCTTCCACCCACTGAGTTTTCACAAACTGCAGCCACTCCTTAAGAGATCCCAAGTTGGGAGTGGAGGGAGGGAATCGGAACTTGTGAATTTCTTGGTGGAACTCTACCTGGAATGAAGGCGGAAGAGATTGCTGCTCGCATTCTGGTCTCTTCTCTCCCTCTCTCTTAAGCTACACCAAAATATGCACGCACGATCAAGTATGTGAGACAGATTGATTAATGCTTCCAAGACAGAGATTCATGCTAGTCACAAAACCACCAGATCCAGAGGAGTTAGCCGTGTTAGTCTGTAGTAGCAAAATCAAAAAGAGTCCAGTAGCACCTTTAAGACTAACCAATTTTATTGTAGCATAAGCTTTCGAGAATCAAGTTTTCTTCATCAGATGCCTGATCAAAACGCTTAACCATTTATGTATCAGAACTTTCTCTTGACATGATGCTCAACAATTGTCATCGCGTATAATGTTACGCATAAACATGTTCCAAGATATTCTGGTGCCTGAGATCTAAATAACATTTTTGTGTGTGTTGTGTTGCCATCAAGTCGCAGCTGACTTACAGCAATCCCAAAAGGGGGGGGGCAGTACAAGGCAGGAAACTACCAGAGGTGGTTTGCCATTGCCTGCCACCACAACCCTGGTCTTCACTGGAGGTCTCCCATCCAATTACTAACCAAGGTCAACCCTTCTTACCTTCTAAGATCTGCCGAGATCAGGCTCACCCGGGCTATACAGATCAGGGCAAATAATATTTCATTCCTATAGTGGGATTTAATTATTAGCCATTTATTTATTTATTTAACAACAACATTCTATTTTATATACTGCCCTTCAGGACGACTTAACACCCACTCAGAGCGGTTTACAAAGTATGTTATTATTATCCTCACAACAACCACAGCCCTGTGAGGTAGACTAGACTGAGAGTATGACTAACCCAAATTCACTCAGCAAGCTTCAGTGGAAGACTGAGGATTCGAACGTGGGTCTCCAGGATCCTAATTCGACACTCTAACTGCTACATCACGCTGGATCTAATCAACGGACAGTTCACTACCCTTAAGAATACCACTTCTTGAGCAGCCACAACCTCTGCCCTTTGCAAACAGAGTTCATGAAATTGGACAACTCTTCTTGGTGACCATCCCAGAATTTCAACGAAGAAAGGAGACACAAAGGTTTTGGGCTGGGGAGGGGAAAGAGAACACTAAACAAGATGCTCTGAGCTGCAGACATTTTTAAAGGCCGAAGTGCAGGGCAATGCAGCGTGTATCCACTCGGAAAAGGATGGAGAGTGACCCGATGGGAAGGGTTATGGAGAAAAGACCAAGCCCAATCCCTTCATGGGCTGACGACACCTGGAGACAAATGCCTACCACCTACACTTGTGGCCATTCCTGAAAGCACAGAACATTTATGGTTGCTGCAATCAAACAGACCTCTGCTTGATAATATCGTCATTGCTCCAGCATTCATGCTAACATTAAATGTATTCAGTAGAAGGATTCTAAAGCAACCGGAAGGCCATTCAAGCTCATACTCATTGCTCTTTCTTTACCCTTCTCAACAGAGACTCCAGATTCCTCTCCTACCTTTCTCGCGCTTCATTTACTTATCCGCTTCATTTATACCCTGTTTTTGTCCGCAAATGGAGACCCAAAGTGGCCCACATCGTTCTCTTCTCAATTTTATCCTCGCAACAACCCTACGAAGTAGGATAGGCTGAGAGTGGGCAACTAATCCAAGGTCATCCAACAAGAGCGGGAATTTGAAAATGGGTTTCCCAGATGCTAGTCCAACACTAACAATTACACCATACGAGCATCACGTCACTGCCCAGAACATGGCTCCATCTTGAAAACTATTTTGTGGAAAGCTGGGGGACTTCCACACCACCACTAAAACCATGAAGTTTTTACTGACATATCTGAAGTGGGGTCTTAATCCTGCTGCAACGGCACAGAGGGCAATCTAAACTCCCCACTGTCTGGAGATCAGGGGGCGGGCCCCCGGCCATGTGACCATTTTCAAGAGGTGCCGGAACTCCGTTCCACTGTGTTCCAGCTGAAAAAAAGCCCTGAAGTACATTATACTAATCAATACTAACCTAATACATAGTAATGGCTTGTATTCTGGGTGAATTTTTAAACTTTTCATGAACTGTCTATGTATTTTTTTTTTAGAGTTTTAGGTAACTAAAACAGGTGCGCTTTAATCTTTTGACAGCTAATTAAAAAGAGTGGACTCCATCTAGATTAATGTTTCTTTATCAGAGACTGGACCAATAGTGATCTTAACATTTCCTGTCATTTCTCACGGATTTATGGCTTTGTATTGCAAAGTTAGCTATAATGTCATTTTTGGCTAATTAAACGGTTATGCAATAGAAATTATGAATATTCAACGAAGCATTAAACCAATCATAGTTTGCTTATGCTATTACATGAAAAGATCTTAGATATTTGCCTGTGATAACCTGTAAAACATGCTAATCTAGATAATGAGTTCTGATTGGAAGAGATTTCATGAAGATTAGGTGAGATTCTTATCTTTACAATGTAGGCTATGAAAATCTTAATGCATTTCATAAAGTCTTTGATTATTTTTAAACTTAAGAGTTAGGAAATGTTAGCAAATTTAATTCTGGTTGCCTTTCTGTGTTCTATTTTTGTAGGACATATTCATAATCATATATTTTTTAACTTCTTGTTTCATTAAAAAAATAGAGTGTATTTTCCATAAATAAACTCTAACAAGTGTCTGAGTACTTTGACTAGAAGCAGCAAAGCAATAAAGAACCTTTTACAAATAAATGTACTGATAAGCAAACGATTCAAAGAACAATTTTGCTTGACAGGTCTTGAACTAATTGCTGAACACCATCCAAAAGAAGAGATAAATCTTTCCTTTGGAGTAGTGGAAGTTTAGTTCAGACACAGGCAAGAGAGCCTGTTACACTTGGGCCACTAGGCTCAGACCTGACAATGGCAGGTCAACCACGGTCTCTTTCCATACCGCTGCCAGGTTTCAGGAGAAAGCAACGGGTGAGCTAATAGCCGTTGTCTGTACTACTGAGCAACGTAGCTCTGGCTTGTACCACTGCTGGGCCACTCAAGCTGGCTTACGCCAGGGCCTTTCACTTCTCCATCCACACTCATGTCTCAGCGCTGCAAAACAACTGGGCATGTGACGGCTACTTCCTCCCTCCAATTGCAGAAGCTTCCCCCTCCAATCTAGCGTGATGCTAAGGAAAACTTCATTGGATGGGTTTCTGCCTTCTCGAAAGGCACACGGACGGGCCCTTCCCATCTATCTAGTATGTTCTTTATCTAGGCCTTTCTCCAAGGAGCTTATTTATTATTATTAATGAAGCTTCGAGTGGGATGAATCATGGCTTCCCCATTTTATCTTCTCAGCCACCCTGTGAAGTAGTTTGGGATGAGAATGACTAGCCCAAGGTCTCCCAGGCAGAGCGGGGATTTGAATCTGGGTCTCTCAGGCCCTGCCCTGCCCTGGATGGCCCAGGTAAGCTTGATCGCATCAGATCTCAGAAGCGAAGCCGGGTCGGCCTTGGTTAGTAATTGGATGGGAGACCTCCAACAAAGACCAGGGTTGCAGAATCAGGCAATGGCAAACCACCTCTGTTAGTCTCTTGCCATAAAAGTCCCACCAGGGGGCGTTATAAGTCAGCTATGACTCAAGGGCACTCTCCACCACCAAGTATGCATGCAGGCCCTGACTTTAATAGTTGAGGTGAGCCTGATCTTTTCAGATCTCAGAAGCTAAGCAAGGTCAGCCTTGTTTAGTAATTGGATGGGAGACCGCCAACAAAGACCAGGGTTGCAGAATCAGGCAATGGCAAACCACCTCTGTTAGTCTTTTGCCATGAAAACCTCACGAGGGGTCACCATAAATCAAGTATGACTTGAAGGCACTCTCTGCTACTACTATTCCCAGATCCTAGTCCACCCATCGCACCATAGGGTTTCTCCATAATAACCACAGCGGCCCCCCAAATCAATCCACAGCTGTATCAACCTCTAGCTGCTTCCTGCCAAAAGGTGCACTAGTGTGCAGGGGAGGTAGTTGTGAATTTCCTGCACTGTGCAGAGGGTTGGACTAGATGACCTTGGCTGTCCCTTCCAACCCTATGATTTTATGAAGACAGCTGCCCATCCAGACTAATGTGTGCAAACCTATATTCAAATCTCTACTCAGCTGTGAAGCTGACACGGTGAGCTTGGGGACAGGAGCCAGAGGGAGAAAATGGAGGACAGAATTGCTTACACCACCATGAGCTCCTCAGAAGGAGGAGGGCAGGATTCAAATGTGATATACTGCCAGTGGCAACTTTTATCATAGGCATCAGCAATAGACTATTCCATGTCAAAGGCACTCATCCACAGGTATCTCCAAAGACAAGAATTTTGACCTAGAGCAGACACTGCCCTTCCCCACCAGCCCCTCTCTCATTTAAAACAGGTTCTTGGCTAAGTTTTCACCCAAGCTTTAAAGGTCTCTTCTACACAGGGTTGATAATATCCAGGTGATAGCTGCAAAATACTCAAGAGTCCAGTAGCACCTTTAAGACTAACCAACTTTATTGTAGCATAAGCTTTCGAGGACCACAGCTCTCTTCATCAGATGCATCTGACGGAGAGAGCTGTGGTTCTCGAAAGCTTATGCTACAATAAAGTTGGGTTAGTTTTAAAGGTGCTACCGAACACTTGACTATTTTGCAACTACAGACTAACAGGGCTAACTCCTCTGGATCTATGAGGTGGTAGCTAGACATCCCCCAGAATTACGTCAGATCTCCAGGTGACAGAGATCAGTTCCCCCCGGAGAAAATGACAGTTTTGGAAGGTGGACTCTATGGCATTATATCCCAACTGAGCTCCTTCGCCTCCCCAGGCTCCCCCCCCCCAAATCTCCACAATTTTCCCAGCCTGGAGCTGGCAACAGTCCCCTTCTTTAGGGGATACCGTTTCCCAACAGATGAGCTACGCAATGTTCTTTTGTTGAAGCCTTGAAGCCCAAGCCAGATGCCTTCAAAGCCTGGATCAAGTCCAGCCCATCTGAATTAAACATGGTTGAACAGAGCCCTTGGTATGTCTGCCCTGGGGCACTCTACCTCCATAGTCCGGCACTGCAGATTTGGCAAAAGCTGTTCAAAGCTTGGGTCTGAAGAAGTGGGTTCTTTGCCCCCCATAGGAATGCGATTCCTGTGGTGAGAGCCAGTCAATACAGTCCAAGGAAAGAGCCAGCCTAGCGGTCCGCTTAGGGAAACCTGAGTTCAAGTCCTCCCTTCACCACCAAGCTCATTGAAGGGCCTTGGCCAAGTGACAAAGCATCAGGTTGCAAGCCACCCTTTCTAGCAGAGAAGCATAACTACCAAACTTCCCCGTGGCACGAAGCCGCAAGAAAAGACTCACATCGGCTCCTCCTATGTATCCTAAAATACAAAAGAACAACTGTTGCCGTAATATGCTTACCATATAGAATATTTTATGACAGAATAAAAGTAATTTTATACAATTAACAAAAAGTCTCTTTATATGTAATGTTTTAAAACATATATTCCGTTATGGTTACATGTGTGAAAGGCAACACATCAAAAACACTTTTCAATAGGCAAAGTGCCAAGTGCTAAGTATATAAAGTGCTTGTGCCTATAGATGAAAAAAAAATGTCTAAACAAGTAACCAATTTTATAATTCAAATACTATCTTTCTGAATGGTGTAATATATATCAAAGTTCAAAATTCTTCATAGGATGATCCAACAAGTAAAATTCTATGTAAAGAGTAATAACTGCAACGGGAAACCAGCAAATTCACCCGTTTCAAATCTTCATCCTGGCTGTTATTATAGTAATAATTGAGTACAAAGATAATCAAGAGTTTCAAAAAAATGTTCAATATATTCCAATACCATTAGCAGCCATTCCATTTAAGGCTTGTATACGCCTTAAAATTGGTTACTTGTTTAGACATTTTTTTGTCATCTATAGGCACAAGCACTTTATATTTATATACTTAGCACTTGGCACTTTGTCTATTGCAAAAGTGTTTTTGATGTGTTGCCTTTCACACATGTAACCGTAACGGAATATATGTTTTTATACATTACATATAAAGAGACTTTTTGTTAATTGTATAAAATTACTTTTATTGTGGCATATTCTATATAGTAAGCATATCATGGCAACGGTTGTTTTTTTGTATTTTGGTTTATTTACCGTGATACTCTCCTTTTTTACTCCCTCCAATGTATCCTAGCATGATCTGAGCCCAACGGCATTTTAGAGGCGAGCAAGATTTTCAGGGTTTAAGCTTTGGAGAATCCAAGCTCTGAACCAAGGAGAGAACCGGTCTTTTGGTCAGCCTAGAGATACATCAGTTCAAGTTCTCCCTCTGCCACCAAACTCATTGAACGATCTTGGGAAAGTCGCAATACAGTATCAGGTCGTAAGCCATCTTCTAGCAGAGGAGCAGAACTACCAAATGTTCCTGTGCTACAGAGCCACAAGAACAGACTCGGACCACTTCCAGAATTTTCATTTGATCCTCCCAACCTATTCGAGCAGGAGTTGAGTCCAGTGGAACCTCCAAGACGTAAAACATTTTCATGGTCTAAGCTTTGAAGAGTCTAAGCTCTGAACCAAGAAGCGAGCTGGTCTAGTGGTCAACCTAGGGAGAACTAGGTTCAAGCTCTTCCCTCGCTACCAAGCTCACTGAAGGTCCTTGGATAGGTCACAATACAGTACCAGGTTGCAAGGCACCCTTTTAATCAGAGGAGCAGAACTAACAAACTTTCCTGTGCCACAGAGCTGCAAGAACAGACTTGGACCATTTCCAGAAGGTCCAGTAGCACCTTCGAGATCAACAAGATTTTCAGGGTTTAAGTTTTGGAGAGTCCGAGCTCTGAACCAAGGAGAGAGCTGGTCTAGTGGTCAGCCTAGGGAAACCTGGGTTCAAGTCCTCCCCTCACCACAAACCTCACTGAAGGTCCTTGGACAAGACACAATACAGTATCAGCCACCCTTTCGAGCTGAGGAGCAGAACTACCAAACTTTCCTGTGCCGCAGAGCCCCCAGAAAAGATGTGAAAGGTTTCCAGAATTTCCATTTAATCCTCCCAAAGTATTCTAATGGGATTTGAGTCCAGTGGCACCTTTGAGACCAATAAGATTTTTCAGGATTAAAGAAAAGAGTCCAGTAGCACCTGTAAGACTGCCAAATTTGTGACAGAGTATGAGCTTTCCTGAGCCACAGCTCCTTTCTTCAGATACCAGGGTCTAAGCTTTGGAGAGTCCAAGCTGTGAACCCAAGTTGTTGCAAAGTAGGGTTTCCAGCTCCAAGTTGGGAAATTCCTGGAGATCTGGGGTTTCGGGAGGGAAAGTGGGGTTTCGGGAGGGAAAGGACCTTGGCATGGCATAATTCCATACAGTCCACCCCCCAAAGTAGCCATTTTCTCCAGGTGAACTGATCTCTGCGGCCTGGAGACCAGTTGTAATTCCAGGAGACCTCCAGCCACTACCTGGAGGCTGGCAACTCTGTTGCAAAGGCGTTGGCTCTGGGAAGCTCAGAGCCTGGAAATATCTTGCCGGTGCTGGCCCCGATCCTGCAGGCCCACCTTGAAACGACTAATGCATTGGAGAAGCTGGCAGCCAAGGGAGGCGCGGCGCCCTCCGGGAGCTCAGCCAGGGGCCCTCGCCGCCGCCTCCCGAGCGGCAATTAGGCGAGGCAGCCGCTTATCCAGCGGGGATCTTCTCACTCCGGGCCATGCGCAGCGTCGAGCTTCTCAACCGCACGCCCGCTTTGCGCAACGGCCCGAGAGCAAGCCAGCACGGCCGGCCAAGCCTTCCCTTCCCTTCGTGCTCACCAGAAGCGCCTGGCTGAGAGCCAAGCTACAAGTGACGAAGGACACTTGCCTGGCAAGTGAACGGACTCACATGTATCCCTCCCTGTTCACTTGCCAATCACTTGCTCTCTACCTGATCAAGTGGAGCGCAAATGAACGGCAAGTGAACAGGGAGGAATACGCGTGAGTCTGTTCACTTGCCAGGCAAGTGTCATTCGTGACTTGTAGCTTGGCTCTAAGGCTGCAGCCTGCAGGCGGTTGCAGGCGGGGAGCCGCATCTGTTTGTAGCGAAAGAGCACGAACCGGGTCCAGGAGCATATTTAAGTGCAAAATTTCCAGGGTGCGAGCTTCCGAGAGTCACCGCTCTCTTCGTCAGACCCCTGGTGGCTGGAGAGCTCCCGGAATGATCACCGCTCTGCAGGCCACAGAAATCAGTTTTCCTCTAAGGAAACGCGCAAGAGTGCAGTAGCACCTGTAAGACCAACAGAACCGGGGGTGGGAAAGGAGCTTCGGTGAGCCTGAAGAAGCGAGCGGTGACTCGCGAAAGCTCCCACCCTGCCAGTCTCACAGGCGCCACTGAGCTCTCGCTCTTTTCAACTGCTAGAAACAGACTTAAGGCGGCTGCCCATCTTGAGCTGCGGAAAAGGCGGCGCGGCACCGGGCCTCGCCGGCGTTGCCCCCACCCCCGCCGGGGTCCCCCCCCCCCCGCGAGACCCGCGCTCTCCAAGCTCCCCTGCCCGCAGCCGGCCCGCCTGGCCCCTGGCGGACCGGCAGCCCGGAGGGGGCCGCGGCCGGCGCAGGCAGGGCTTGGGAGGCGCGCCCCCGCCGCGCGTCCTGCGCCCACCTTGATGACCTCCTCGCGCACGATGATGGGCAGCGCGCCGAGCAGCACGACCCCCAGCGCCAGGCAGGCGGTGCCCAGCAGCCCCAGGGCCAGGGCGGCGCAGCGCGGCGCTCCGGCGGTCATGGCGAGTCCGGCGAGGCGCTAAGCAGCTGCTCGGGAGCCGCGACCCGCCAGCGCGCCCATATTTACGGCCTCGCGCGGCTTCCCCGCGGCCCGCCCCCTCGGCTGGGAGCGGCGCCGGGGGAGGCGCTTGGGTGGGCGGCGCGCCCGCCGGAAGTCTTTGGCGGAGCCGGGCCCGGGCGGGCAAGCCGCCTGGATGCCGGGGAGAGCCGCCAGCCGGGAAGCCGCAGCGCCCCCGGAGGAGATGGCACCCGAGGAGCGATGCCAACGGCTCGAGCCGCGGGGTGGCGTTGAGGCGCCGGGGGGCTGCGCGGAGCTTACTTCCGAGTAACCCGGTAGAACATTGGCCGCGGGTAGCGCGGTCCTGGGCACGCCTGCTGGGAAAGGAGCCCCGCTGAGCGCCCAGATGCGGGTCCGGTGGCCCCTTGCAGACCAACTGGATTTCTCCGTAAGGGGCTTCTGGACCCGAATCTTGCCCCTCTTCTTCTGCAGACCGGCTCGGCTCGGCTACCCACTTGAAACCACTGAACGCCGTGGCGCTTACTTCCGAGTAAACGAGGAGAACGTCCCCCCCCCCCCCCGCGCAGCGGAACCCTATGCACGTCTACTCGGAAAGAAGCCGACAATGCCGTGGCGCTTACTTCCGAGTAACCCGGTAGAACATTGGCCGCGGGCAGCGCGGTCCTGGGCACGCCTGCTGGGAAAGGAGCCCCGCTGAGCGCCCAGATGCGGGTCCGGTGGCCCCTTGCAGACCAACTGGATTTCTCCGTAAGGGGCTTCTGGACCCGAATCTTGCCCCTCTTCTTCTGCAGACCAGCTCGGCTCGGCTACCCACTGGAAACCACTGAACGCCGTGGCGCTTACTTCCGAGTAAACGAGGAGAACGTCCCCCCCCCCCGCGCAGCGGAACCCTATGCACGTCTACTCGGAAAGAAGCCGACAATGCCGTGGCGCTTACTTCCGAGTAAACAGGTAGAACATTGGACCTGGCACCGCAGTAGTATGCGCGCCTATTCGGAAAGATCACTCAGTCTTTTCTCTCGAGCCCCAATGAATGCCATGGCGCTTAATTCCGAGTAGACAGGTAGACTATCGGAGACTCGCAAAGTAGCCCTACGCCGTGTCTACTCGGAAAGAAGCCTCTGCGATCCTCATTGAACGCCGTGGTGCTTACTTCCGAGTAAACAGGTAAAATATTGGACCTGGCAGCCCACCTCCACTCTGAAAGAAGCCTCCCTCCGCCCTCTCGGAGAAGGGTGCTCTGGGGGTACCAACCCTACAGTGCCATTTATATACAGTTACTCGAGTGTAAACCCATTCAGGAATCATTCTGCATAGGAAGGCACTGCTTGTTCCTCTGCAAAGCCAAGGTTCTAGCGTGGGAAATGTGAAGTAATCCTTAGAGAGTACTTCTGAGCACTTGCATTGCACACTGAGTATCCACGACCAGTCCTCAGAGTCTTGAGGCTTTTTGCACGGGAGAAGTGCTTCTGTGCAGGGAAACTGAGGCCATCCAGTATGGTGCCTGCCAAGAGGATTCCTGGCAGGGCCTCTTGAGTCTTGGGGTCAAACCCAAAGGGTCTTGAATGGAACTTGGGGTCAGTTGACTGAACACTGAACTCATCCCAGCCACTATTGCATGCCTTCTGCTTGCCCACAGACCGACTTTCTTAGACCTCTGGGGCTTGGCGACCTCTTTCCGTGAGCCATTCAAGAAATGAATCCCTTTCTTTGGAAACTCAAGCCAAGCAGCAGCACTTCCCCAAAGCCCAGAGCTGCTCCTGGCTTGCTTCTCTCCCCTTGGAGGAGAACCTGGGAAGTATCACCTTTGGGTCACTATGCTACATAAGATGCTGTAGCAAAGTGGTTTTCCCTGATACAGATAGTGCAGATGGGCCTGATCTCATATCCCAGAAGCTAAGCAGGGTCAGCCTTGGTTTGCAAATGGATGGGAGACCTCCAAGGAAGACTGGTGTTGCAGAAGCAGGCAATGTTAAATCACCTCTGGTAGTCTCTTGCCATGATAAACCCCACCAGAGGTTGCCATAAATCAGCTATGACTTGAAGGCACTCTTCACCACCAGCATAGTGGTTAAGTGGTTGGGTTGCAAATCAACACTCAGCAGGTGGCCTTCAGAAAGCCACTCCTCTCAGCCCCAGCTGTATTGTGGGGATAATAACAATACTGACTTTGTGGGGATAATAACAATACTCACTTGGAGCGAGCATCAATCTTTCCAGAAGGGCATAGTATATAAGCACACTGTTGGCATTATTACTTGGTGTCAAAGCTCAGTGTCTAACCCCACAGTGTTCCGAGTAATTTATCCGATCTGTATGTTAAATGCCATACCTTGGAGTAAAGGTGGGGAAGGCGGGCTAGAAATCAGATCAAATCATGCTTGCCCATGCCACCTTGCAGCCATTTTGTGATTGCTTCTCCCAGCAACCACATTGTGGGGGCCTCTCTCAAAATCTCCAAAGTGTCCACAGATTCAGCAAGGTTGGGGACCCGTCTGGCAGGGTAATAATAGTATTTGATTGATATACCACCCATCAGGACACCTTAATGGCCACTGAGAGCGGTTTACAAAGTGTGCGTTATTATTATCCCCACAACAACCACCCTGTGAGGTGGGTGGACCTGAGAGAGCTGTGACTGACCCAAGGTCACCCAGCTGGCTTCAAGCAGAGGAGTGGGGAAGCAAACCTGGCTCTCCAGATTGGAGTCCTGCTGCTCATAACCATTACACCAAACTGATACTTATATAATGTGTTAATTTCAGGTGGGTAGCTGTGTAGTGTGTTGGTCTGCAGTTGAAAAGCAAGAGCTTTGACTCTCAAAAGCTCATACCCTGGAAACCTAGTTGGTCTTTAAGGTGCTACTGGACCCTGTTCTATATAATGCTATGAAACCACAACTGTCTTCCTGCTGCGTCTCTGACACAGATGCATAAACGTGCAGTAAAGTATCTGTCTCGGGCCTATAGTTGGAAGGTGCACGCTAGGTCTGGGTCCTGTCAGTGCCTGGATGGGAGACGGCCTGGGAACCCTCCACATGCCACTTTGGGTTCCGTGAAAGAAGAAAAACCAGAGTGTAAACGCCACCGATCAGTGTGCAAGGGGCATGAATGATTATTGACACACTTTGCATATAAAATGTCTCAATACCACATGATATGGGAGAGCTCACAGGCATAAGAACCTGCCCAAGACAGAGAGAGCAGCAACATGCCGAGCGTTTCTGAAGAAAGTCTTGTTGAGATTCCTAAGTGGCTAAGGAGGCAGCCCTAAAGCACACCATCACAATGAGGGCAACAACATGTGTGTGCCTTGAGATTGTGCTACTTTTTGGCAGGCAACCTCTACAGGCCTTCATGATGTTCAAGCTTCCCTGGATTCTCCCTTTTATACGGCTTTTCAGTTGCACCGCACATGAACCCGATTCTTTTGCCAACTGCTTTCCGCTGACTGCCTCCTCTGTGCTCCTCTGCTTTGCATTCATGGGGAAAAGCACAAAGTGAATTGCAAATCGACACGAGCGCCTCTTGATTACTACTGAGCTCTTTCCTGGAATGACCCAGGATGGTAGAGAATCTCCTTGTCACAATGGACTTAAAATAAAAATGAAAAAAACCCTTCGCCATCATCCTTTATTGCTGGTTTGTATTTGGGTTTAGTTTTTTTTCTTCTTTGTCCTGATCCCAACATCAGTTGTTTCATAATTTTGTATTAAAAAGCAGGCTTCGACATCTCAGTACAGTCAGGATGTCTTCCAAGTAGGGTTACCAATTGACTAGAGGAAAACAAATGCCCTCTCCATTTAATGGAGGCTTAATTTATGTTTAAAATTTATTTTACTTCATTTCTACCCCACCTTTCTCCCCAATGGGGATCCAAAGCAGCTTACTTTGATCTCCTTGTCTTCATTTCCCCCCTCACAACAACCCTGTGAGGTAGGTTAGGCCGAGAGTGTGTGACTGGCCCAAAGTCACCCTGCAAGTTTCTATGGCAGAAAGGGGAACTGAACCCGGTTCTCCCAGCACCTGGTCCAACACTCTAAACACGACACTGGCTCTCTTAATAGGATGTTATTTATCAGAGGATATTATTCTCCATCCCCCTTTCCACACATTAAACTTCTTTTAATAGACATTTTTCTTCCAGCCTGTCGGCAACCTTATACACCATGGCAAAATCCCCTCTCCTAAAAGCCAAGATTCTTTACAATAAAATGCACGCTGTTGGCGTGGACAATTTTCTCTCTCTCCTCCATCATGTCCCAGACCGCAGAGGACTTAGGAAGCTAAAAGCCACTTCCTTGAATTGTACCTGGAAACCACAGCGGCTTGATGATGTTCGTTGCTCCCTGTAACAAAGGGGCAGGCAGCTGCATTTTTGCACTAGCCAAAGCTTGTGCGCATTGCCTTTGCCTGAATGCACACGGCCAAAAATTTATTTATCCACAATTTCTTATCACACTCAAGTAAACTTTGTTGCCTGATAATGCAAATTGGCCCACTTATACCACAGAAGGCTTAGACTTATTCTGATAAGCGTTATAAACAGCTGATCTGGTAGACAATTATTCACCTTGGCATTCTTGCAACCATTTAAAAGGAACTCTCTCAAGACTGTATCTTTTATTCTACAGACAGATAAACTCTGGGGCCTGAAATGCTGCATTGATACTAAGGCAGTGAACCTCTGTTTCAGGACCAGTTGGCTCCCCTACATAAATGTTTCAAAAGCAAATTTAAATCTGAAGAGACAGATTAGCGTCCGCTCAGAGCTGTGAACAAAGTCAGTGTTATTACCCCCACAATGCAGCTGGGGAGCTGGGGCTGAGAGGAGCGGCTTCCCCAAGGCCACCTGCAGAGCTCATGGCAGTCGTGCAATTCAAACCAACAGAGTGCCTATTTGCAGCCTAATCACTTAAACCACTTTCTCCAGCTAACCCCTTAAAATCACCAGAATAGACAATATTGAGTTCAATAGACTTACAATCTGACTAAATCTAAGGCAGCTTCAACAGAAAGTCTCCCAGACAGGCCACAGCCGAAGCCAGCCACAAGCAGCTTCAGCAAGTGGCTCTATCGGATACATCCCAGGCTCCTACATTATCAGGTTTAAGATCTGCTGAAGCCATTAATGAACTCGTAAACTCCAGTAAGGGGTAAAAGGGGGGGGGGGCAAGGACCAGATTGGGATACTAACATATTGACAAGACAGGGAGATGTCACATAATCTTAAGCAGGAAGTGAGGCAGAGACCTTTCCAAAACTGAGTTCTCTCTTTTTCCATGATTGATTTTCTGTCTATCTAGTCTTGTCTAGTTTTCAGTCTGTTGTGCTGCAAATTGTTAAATGGGCTTAATATAAGGCAAGAAGCATGGGCAAACCCCAGTACTTGAACATGATTCATCTGCTTTCTTTTGATCGTTTGAACTAGAAAATTTTCCAGCTTAAATTATGCCAAAAAACTCACATCGCTGGCCATACACAACACACGCATCCATGACCCCCACAGCTAAATCCAAGAACAGCTGTAATTACTTGCCTCCTTTTCCTGGCTGAGTATCAAGGACTTGCCAAGAACTGCGGTGATTGGCTGAGATATTCTTGTATGTGGGCAGAAAGTTGCCGGTTACCTTGACTTGCTAGAGTGTTAACACCCCTCGGTATCTTCAGTTAAAACACTCAGGAAAGCAGGCTACGTGAAAGGCCTTTCTCTGCTTGAGATCAAGCAGACCGTCAGCCAGGAGAGGCAAGACTGATCGCGGTAGACAAGAGAGTTTGATGTAGATTTGGGGGACATAAAATAAAGCAGTATAATACCAAGCTGCTAGGGGGAAAGTCAGTCACTAGCTTAGTCCTGTCTCCATACTGTGCTTCCTGTGCCCCCTCACCATACAGCAGAGCTGTAAAGTGTGGCACAATATTAACCCCTCAGAAGCATAAAACGCCACCCCCTACAATGCTGACACCTGCCTCATCTCAAAATGCTTGTCAATATCTGCCCTCTGCTGGTTCGGCAAGGGACAACAGCTGCACTGAAATCAAAGCTCCTGGAAAGTTTTTTTTGAAAATAATGGGATGTTTTATTAATACCAATCTCTGCCAGTCTTTTAGAAGAGCTCCTATACCGTATTTGCCTTTTCCACATCTTCAGGCATACTTAAGGAAAGGACTTTACAAGTGCACTGTACACAAATGGCTAAAAGGGCTCCTTGACCTAAGTGAATCCTGTGAGGTACTTGAATGTCAGGTTTAGTCTTCAAGATCTAAGAATGATCAAAAGAATCAGACCAACCCAGGTTCAAGTATCTAACTTTTGTTATTCCACCTTGCCCTACACTGATGTGGGCTGGGAAAGTCCCCTAGGCAACACCCCCCCCCCCCGAATGCTGAGTTCTTAGTAAGGTAGGCTAAATATGCCCAGCTTTTATCAAAGGAAAAGGACCCTGTTCTGCCCACGTTGCTTGAAGAGGTTGCATAAATGAAGAACCTTTTAACCCTTTTTTATACCAGGGAACAGACACTCAGCTACAAATGTTGACACTTGCAGCTCTTTGGAACAGAATGCTGAAACTCAAGAAGAACATGCCAGCTAGATATTCAAAGACCCTGCCGGTGAAGCAATTAAGTGCACAAATTCTAGTAGAAACCATAGGCTTCATCACATTTTATCTTAACCTGCCTCTGTATATTTTGCTTTCATTTTGTATTAAACCTTGCGCGAATTAACTTCAATTAATTACATGGATATGTAGGGACTGGAGCAAGGCCTTCCAGACACTACTTCCATTATGACTTACAGGATAATCTTGTTGAAAGGACTAAACAGAAATAGAGTTAATGCAAACTACCATTACAAACTAAAAACCTTTTCACAGGAGGGTATGAAAGCTATTCCAGGACAAGCCTCCTGGGAGTAGTAGCTTTTGAGTTCAATTGGTTGCCAGCTGTACCAGCCACTGAGGTGCTAATTATTGTTGCAGGCACTTGGGTCCACTAAACCACAGAACATTAAACCCCAAGTTCACCTTTAATTTACAAAACTTGATTCAATTTAGTTACAAGAACACTACGTTATAGGTTTGCATAACCATGTTTTGACTGATGGGCTGGACAATTAAGTTCAAAACTCACTCTGCCATTCTAGATTTTCACAAGCCTCCTGCAGAAGGCGTATTAGTTCAGATATAGCTTAGCATTATACACTACAAAGCTACATTTGAAAGCTTCAGTATCTCATACCATCCTAATGCTTGCAGTGTTTGCATTACTTTGGCTCAACTAGAAAATGGTCGCTGCTCTTTACAGTACATATTAGTTTCATCACCCATACTGATCATTACACCACATAATGCAAACACAAGAAAGATAAAAGACTGACAAAGACATGTGGGAATGCAACAGCTTTATTGAAACAAAGTGCAGTGAAGTTTCACTTGAGTGGATGGAAACAAACAGCAACTTAGTAGTAATTAACCACCCCTGAGACGCAGCACAAGATGGAGGGTGGACTCCTTCTGGATGTTGTAGTCAGAGAGGGTGCGGCCATCTTCCAACTGCTTGCCAGCAAAGATGAGCCTCTGTTGATCAGGGGGAATGCCTTCCTTATCCTGGATCTTGGCCTTCACATTCTCTATGGTGTCACTGGGCTCCACCTCCAGCGTAATGGTCTTGCCAGTCAGGGTCTTCACAAAGATCTGCATGCCTCCCCTGAGACGCAGCACAAGATGGAGGGTGGACTCCTTCTGGATGTTGTAGTCGGAGAGGGTGCGGCCATCTTCCAGCTGCTTGCCAGCAAAGATGAGCCTCTGTTGATCAGGGGGAATGCCTTCCTTATCCTGGATCTTGGCCTTCACGTTCTCTATGGTGTCACTGGGCTCCACCTCCAGCGTAATGGTCTTGCCAGTCAGGGTCTTCACAAAGATCTGCATGCCTCCCCTGAGACGCAGCACAAGATGGAGGGTGGACTCCTTCTGGATGTTGTAGTCAGAGAGGGTGCGGCCATCTTCCAGCTGCTTGCCAGCAAAGATGAGCCTCTGTTGATCAGGGGGAATGCCTTCCTTATCCTGGATCTTGGCCTTCACGTTCTCTATGGTGTCACTGGGCTCCACCTCCAGGGTAATGGTCTTGCCAGTCAGGGTCTTCACAAAGATCTGCATGCCTCCCCTGAGACGCAGCACAAGATGGAGGGTGGACTCCTTCTGGATGTTGTAGTCGGAGAGGGTGCGGCCATCTTCCAGCTGCTTGCCAGCAAAGATGAGCCTCTGTTGATCAGGGGGAATGCCTTCCTTATCCTGGATCTTGGCCTTCACGTTCTCTATGGTGTCACTGGGCTCCACCTCCAGCGTAATGGTCTTGCCAGTCAGGGTCTTCACAAAGATCTGCATGCCTCCCCTGAGACGCAGCACAAGATGGAGGGTGGACTCCTTCTGGATGTTGTAGTCAGAGAGGGTGCGGCCATCTTCCAACTGCTTGCCAGCAAAGATGAGCCTCTGTTGATCAGGGGGAATGCCTTCCTTATCCTGGATCTTGGCCTTCACGTTCTCTATGGTGTCACTGGGCTCCACCTCCAGGGTAATGGTCTTGCCAGTCAGGGTCTTCACAAAGATCTGCATGCCTCCCCTGAGACGCAGCACAAGATGGAGGGTGGACTCCTTCTGGATGTTGTAGTCGGAGAGGGTGCGGCCATCTTCCAGCTGCTTGCCAGCAAAGATGAGCCTCTGTTGATCAGGGGGAATGCCTTCCTTATCCTGGATCTTGGCCTTCACGTTCTCTATGGTGTCACTGGGCTCCACCTCCAGGGTAATGGTCTTGCCAGTCAGGGTCTTCACAAAGATCTGCATGCCTCCCCTGAGACGCAGCACAAGGTGGAGGGTGGACTCCTTCTGGATGTTGTAGTCAGAGAGGGTGCGGCCATCTTCCAACTGCTTGCCAGCAAAGATGAGCCTCTGTTGATCAGGGGGAATGCCTTCCTTATCCTGGATCTTGGCCTTCACGTTCTCTATGGTGTCACTGGGCTCCACCTCCAGCGTAATGGTCTTGCCAGTCAGGGTCTTCACAAAGATCTGCATGCCTCCCCTGAGACGCAGCACAAGATGGAGGGTGGACTCTTTCTGGATGTTGTAGTCAGAGAGGGTGCGGCCATCTTCCAGCTGCTTGCCAGCAAAGATGAGCCTCTGTTGATCAGGGGGAATGCCTTCTTTATCCTGGATCTTGGCCTTCACATTCTCTATGGTGTCACTGGGCTCCACCTCCAGTGTAATGGTCTTGCCAGTCAGGGTCTTCACAAAGATCTGCATCTTCTCTGTTAAAAAAAAAGGGAGAGAAAACCCAGGCAGCGCAGGTTAGACAAGTCAATCAACATGAGCCAGACTAGTTACAGCAATCCAGGATTAGGCAGGTCCCCCATCGGGCCAAGCAAACAGCTTTGCTTCTTTATTCCCTGTAGGCCATCAAGCTCCTCCCCCTTCGGGGAGAGAAGCAGCAGCAGAGTCGCGCACGCGCCCTCACCACCAAGGAGCTCAATGACGCCACAAAGACCAATTGCGTCGCTAGCGCATGCGTAGATAAAGCCTTACGTTTTTCGCCTCACCTTCCCGTCCGCCATTTTAGCTCGCAGTACGGCTATAACCGACCGACCCCCCCCCCGGGAAACGGAAAGAAAACAAATTAATAATAATAAAAAACCCTCTTATGTCAGCTGCGGTCTCTTCTTCCTCCTCAACCATAAAACTCGTTTTTACCTCACCGTACAGACCAACCTACCGTAAGCGTTCCCTCCCACAACGTCTCTTTAAAAAAAAAAATCAATCTTAAATAAAGAAAATCCCACCCACATTTCTCAAAAGGATCCCAACCTCCACAGTAAACGCACTCACCGTACGGCCTGAGCTGGTCCAAGCAGACAACAAACTTACACCCGCAACAAACAACTTGTTCTAACTGCGCCAAGCTACCGGGCAGTCTCTTATATAGGCCTCGCGAGCCAGGATCACTCCGCCAAATCGGCGGCGTTAAGATAGGGAGGACTATATTTCTGCGCGCCCCGGTGAATTTGGCCGCCGCCGATACTAAGATTGAAAAAAGAAAGCAAGCCACGCCCCCTTTTAAACTGAAGGAACGCGGAAGGATAAAATTTCTCGGTTGCGCTCTTAATCCACTTGACGGTTGAGGAGAGGAGAAAGGGGGCGATAAATTGGGAGGAATACCTGGACTGGATTCTCATTAATCTGGAAGGGCTAATAAATATGAATTTCTAGCTTAAGGAATTTCAAACCGCTTCTGAGAGGAAATGAAAACCAACAACACTGCTTTTTATGAGGGGCGTATTTAGGAGAAAAGCTGAAAGACTGGAACTCTCACTTAATTTAGGAATCTATCTGGCACATTCATAAACCCCCCACAAAAGAGGCTGTGACTTCTTTTGCCTCGCCTTGATTGTGAACACAAAAGCACAAACACAGCACACTGAAGGCAAAACTCATGACAGACCCAAAAGCCTGCTCACATGGAAAGAAGTCTCACGCAAATCAATGGGATATTATTTTCAGCTAAAGAGTTTAAAGAAGATATTTGGCTAAAACAAACCAGAGCTGCCCTTGAGCCAAGAGAAAAGGCAAGGCATAAATGTTTTAATTAATTAAAGGCTATCAGATTAAGCTTGAGTGACACATACATGAATCCAGCAAAAATAAACCAAATCATGGGGGAGTCCATGGAAGCTCCCGCCACAATAAATAAGTCAGTCTTGATGGTACCACAGACCCATAGGGCTACTCCTCTGAATTTATTAAGGTGGCTCTGAATGGGCTGCCACATAAGACACACATCACAACACAACTAGTTTGCTTAAACAAAAATGGACAGAGATGATGCATTGCGGTTTTAAAGCCCAAATGCCGTGTCGACCTCTCACATTCTAACCCCAGAGTTTCTCCAAGGAATCTGTGGTTTGCCTCTCCTCCAACTTATCTGCACAACAGTCCTGTGAGGTGGGCTAGGCTGAGAGCCTGATGGTCCATACTCACCCAGTTAACCTCATGGCTTAGCTAGGATTTCAACTGGGATCTTCCCAGCCAAACCTTCTGTACTGCTAACAGTTCTCTCCAGAACTACGTAATTTTCCTAACCTCCATCCAGGGAGCTTTCTATTAGGTTTTCCACCAGACGTGGAAAAAAATAGTTGGAAATGGACAACTGAAGTTTTTAATGGCGTGGAGGTAAATAATCTGATAAATAACATCCCAGTAAACCTCTATTAAAGGGTCAAGACATTTTTTTCCTCCAGGCCTGCTTGCAACCTTAAGTAATTCAGCTCTGTAATTCAGTTATTTTCTCCCAAATAGTCCAGAGTCCCCCTTATTTGAAGGGAGTTTTGGTTTAAAAACATGGTACCTCACATCATAGAAACCAACCCCTATATCCTTTTGGGATAATCCCACATAAATCAAGGCAGTAGGAACCACATTCAAAGCCCTTCAACTATAAGTCTCATTGGGTGACACTGTGCCAGTCACTCTCAACCTAATCTACTTTACAGGGTTGTTGTGAGGGTGAAATGGAGGGGAGGAGAGAACAACTGCCTGGGCCAAAAAAATAATCTCCTGTACTTTTAATAATGCTGTTACTTGCATACATGCCATAAAAAGCTTCAGGTGTTCATTTCCACACATTAGGCCTCTCTTAAGGGGACAGGATGTTTTTCTCCAGGCGTGTGAACAACCTGACCTGGACTACAGATCTCTAGCTTGTTAACCATGTGTGGGCAGCAGTTAAGAGTCCAGTTTATTTATTGAGAATGTTTACATGCTGCCTCTCCAAAGACCTGTTTGAGAGAGGTGACGAGTAGAATAGTACAAAGAACTCCTAAAATGACCACAAACTATAAAAATCACAGCATGAAAACAAGTTTAAATGAAACACAGGGTGCGGGCAACTGTGCATAGGTACATTTTTTTCTAGCTTATTTGCATCACATTTAAACGGGGCCACCTCAGTCCTGGCCTATACATGTTGCAAGACGAAGTGGCAGAACAGCCTGTGCCATTTCAGATGGTTGAGGATGTGGGATCATGGTTCTTACTGCTCTGTATTAAAAATGCAACCAAAAATGAGCATAACAGACAAAAGGAAGAGACTAGAGTCTTTCTCCTTGATGTGGTTTTCTATTTGAAAGGAGCAGGGGTCATTTCTTGGAAAAAAGCTGGAGGAACTCATTAGCATAACTGATTAGCATATGCCACACCCCTTGCCATCACCAGAAGTGTGTCATTAATGTAACTGATTTGCATATGCCACACCCCCTGGCGTCACCTATCCTGGCTGTTTTGGACCCAATCCTGGCCATTCAGGGCTGAAATTGGGCCCCAAATGGCAAAAAGGGGCTGAAAATGGCCAAAAAGGGCCCCCAGACGGTCAGGATTCACACTTTTCAAGTGGTGGATTCACAGGATACACAGTTTTCAAGTGGTGTAACAAATACTTGTTTTGGCACTTGTAAAGGTGTGGGAGGAGAAATGAGAGCACACCAGCCTACAGTCCAACCAGGATCAGCCCATCGTGGCATTTTTAAACCACGTTAAAATGACGGAGGCATCCCTGGGGTTCCATCAGGTCTAGTTTGGCCTTAGTTCCAGCAAGATTGCTGCATGGTGTGCTTCCTAACCATACCATGGAACTCCTTTTGCTGGTGTGCTAGTTTTCTATTTGCACAGATTTTTAAAAACACCTCTGTTTCAAAAGTGATCAGCATTGGATCAGCCTCCCTCTGCCCCACTTTAGAGCCCAACACCTGCACTCCCCTTCTGACCGCATGTTCTCCCTCCCATAGACTGCCGCTCTGTAAATGTCAATTAAATAGAGAGCCAAGCTGCAAGACCAGGACGCCTACATTTCCCATCAAAACTTGAGGGAAGCTGACAAGTGTCCAACCTGTGTCAGGTGTCACTTGTAGCTTGGCTCTGAGTGTACCATCCAGAGATCAGAGTCCAGTAGCACCTTTAAGTCTAACCAACTTTACTGTAGCATAAGCTTTCGACAATCACAGTTCTCTTCGTCAGATGCATGCCTCTGATGAAGAGAACTGTGATTCTCAAAAGCTTATGCTACAATAAAGTTGGTTAGTCTTAAAGGTGCAACTGGACTCTTTTCTATTTTGCTACTACAGACTAACACGCTAACTCCTCTGGATCTATGATCCCGAGACCAGTTCCTCTTCAGAAAATGCCTGCTTTGGAGAGTGGACTTTATAAGTCCACAGTATAAGACAGAACTGTGCACTAAAATTATGAGCTTATGAACCTTCCCAAGTCCTGGCCCCCGCCAGAGCAGGCCTTTACCGCCAGAGCAGGCCTTTACCGCAAGCACCGTTTGTAGCATTGGTTCCCCAAGTTCTGCCTTCCAGAAGTTTTCTGCAGCTGTTAGAAACGGTACATGCATGCAGAAGCGAAATAGCATCTACAAAGGCAACCTTTCCGAAGGAGAAAGAACTTCAAAACTTCGTTCGTTGGTTGCCAGTTGATGAAGTTCGCGGGGCATAGCCATGTTTTGCTTGAAAGAGTTTTTAAAACGTAAAGAAAAATTTATGGAGATGCCGGGGATTGAACCCGGGGCCTCATACATGCAAAGCATGCGCTCTACCACTGAGCTACATCCCCCCTTGCTGGAAATGCGTTTTCTGCAAGGTCTGATATTAAAACAATACTCTGTACACTATTGCAATGGTTGGAAACCAAGATTCTGTACGGAAATCAGAAGGGCCAGGGAGATGTCAGAAATGCAATCGAAACACTAACGTGTCAAACGTCTGCTTTGAGCCTTCTGCGATTTAAATTCCCGTGTCCGCGCTGAGAATAAGCACTAATAAGCAGGCTTGCAAAAGATGCACAAAAGGCAAAGGTGCCTCGGTTTGGCAAATGCACAAACACGCGGGGCTCTCATAAATGCAGGAAAGGAGGCTTAGTGCAGAGAGTAGGAACAACGAGTGCATAGCCAAGAGACAGTTATATCACCATGTCAAAATATTTTACCACTCAAGGGAAAAAATACAGGCCTCCCCGTCGGGGAATCGAACCCCGGTCTCCCGCGTGACAGGCGGGGATACTCACCACTATACTAACGAGGAAGAACCGTGCCTCTTCTGTTGGAAATACGTCACTTGAGACTTCAATGGGACTCACCTTGATTCCACCTTTGCAGAATTGCACGGCCTCCAAGGGAGGTGTGATCAGAGAACCAGGAGTTGTACTTTCCAGAGACACAAATGGAAAGGATCGGAGGTAGTGGGTGATAAATAAATAAAAATAATAAATTATAATCTGGTTATTATAGCAGTGCTGGTGACTGTTCTTTCCTCCCTGGGAGCAAGCACCTGCCTGTGTTTGGCCTATGGAAGGAGCATTCAGGCGGGATGATTATTGATTTATTGGCTTTCGTTTTAGCCCGGCTTTCTCTTCGAGGCTCAAGGAAGATTAGGCAGTGTTACAACAATGGCAAACCGAATAGCACAAGGCACCCAGATGCAGTTTCCACGTGGTTCAACAGGCGAGTCTTAGAGTGGCCGGGGCTTCTGTTTCAGCATTTCTTCAGCTGTGGATTGGATTTCTGCTGTTTTTAAATCTTTGCATTTATTAACATTTATCAAAATTTGCACGTATATACCCTCTTATTGAAATGTCTTAGAGGAGGAGTATAAATAACGTAAATTAATGAAATTGAAAAAGATAAAAAGCAGTGAGATAGGGCTAGGACAACAACATTAGAAACATGGCAATTGCAATCGAGAGGGCCCTTCGATTGCAGAGAACAGCTATGTGGCTATGTGTTGCAACGAGTGTGTGAGTGCGTGCAATGGAGCATGGGGTTCTGCTTTCTACACACCTTTGAACACTTGGCTATGTGGAATTATAAATAAAGTAGGTACATAAACTAGCAAAGAATAGTTTTGACCAAATGAATCAATGTTTCAGGACAGCAAAATTCTCTGCCGAAACCCGGGATCGAACCAGGGACCTTTAGATCTTCAGTCTAACGCTCTCCCAACTGAGCTATTTCGGCAACTGAAGAATTTTTTCCCCATTTGTCTACCAATACTGCTTTATCAGAGACAATTGCTTCACCTTTAAACAACGTAATCAATTTGTCTGATTCAACCATAATTTTTAATCCTCGCACCGGATTCCAACGACCCTCGTTTTCAGCAGCAAGCAGAGATGGATTGACTGAGAGCGCCCCCAGCTGAGCTTTGCATGCATTGGGGGAAGGGAGCTGGCTGCTCGGGAGTAAGCCTCTGCACGGGTGCCTGTGCAAAACCGACGCACTCTGCGTGTGCTCAGAGAAACTCACTCCTTCCTACCTAGCATGCTTGCTTCTGCCCCAAAGGACACCCAGTTCTGCAGTCCATTCCTCTCTCTTTTCCCACTTTATTTTCACAACAACCCTGCGAGGTGGAGGAAAGGGCTGGTCAAACTCCCCCCAGTGGCTTCCTATGCAGTCTCTTTGGAGGTCGAGCCCAGCAGGGTCTCCCTAACTCGACTCAAGGCTGCAAGAGGTGTGTGTGTGGGGGGGGGGGGGATGCAAGCTTTATTTCAAGCAGCTGCTTCTATGCAATTTCTTTTGCAATGCCCTCATTGAAATGCTTTCTATAAAAGAAGGGAGGGGAAGCAGTGGGGAGAAAATTCATCGGGGTGGTATCAATAAGGAATTTGGTGGCCAAGCACATTGGCCAGGGGAAATGCGCGACAATATGTCACTGGGAGATAAAAGTTGCAATAAAAATTCTAAAAAGTCAAGCCTCCCCGTCGGGGAATCGAACCCCGGTCTCCCGCGTGACAGGCGGGGATACTTACCACTATACTAACGAGGAAGTGCTTAACAGCGTTTAAAAAAACATATCTGATAAAGCAATCACAGGATTTGCAGTCTTTTTTTCCAAAAAATTTGAAAGAGATTCGGACAGCCAAGAGGCACCGTGGTTCGTTTATTCCTTTTTTGTATATTTGGGTGGAGGAGGGAAAAAATCGCACGGTTTGTAGAGAAGCAACATATAGTATTTATTTGGTGCACTGCATGTGCGTGCATGGGGTGGGGAACTTGGGCTGCAGTCCCTTCTGAATGCCCTTATTCGTGCGGTCCTTTATTAATGCTACGCTGTCCCCAAATTCAGCATCCAGTTGCAGGCGCAAGAGGAGTTTTACATGCTAACAAGCTTTATCGGTCCCGGGGGTGCAACGGGAGGGCTTGCAGGGATTGTGTGTCAGCAGATCACAATGCACAGGAGCCTATGACAAAGCGGCCTTCTCAGAACCTGCGGAACGCGGGAGGCTGGGTGCGTGTTTGCCTTCTTTCCTGCTTGTCTAGTTTTTCAAACATTAAACCCATTGCAGAAAAAAGGAAAACGGGAGAAATAAGAACAGAAAAGCAGCTCTTTAAGTCCATTGGAAAGAGCGTTTACGCTGTGGGGGATGTAGCTCAGTGGTAGAGCGCATGCTTTGCATGTATGAGGCCCCGGGTTCAATCCCCGGCATCTCCACTTTTATTTTTTTTCCAATCCACAAAATTCAGAGTTCTAAGGAATTAAAAAGTTTAAATCCACCCTTCAGTTCCTGCAACAAGTCAACAGGATGCGTTTCAACCACCGTGGCGCCTGTGCTATGCTGAGGGATCTGATCCCAGAAGGTTGCTAACCTCTAGGTGGGGCCCTGAGATCTCCCAGAATTGTAATTTACCTGCAGACTATGGAGATCAGTTTCCCTGGAGAGAATGGCTGTTTCGGAGTCATGGATTCCATGGTGCTGTGGCTTCTCCCCTCCCCAGACATCAATCCCTAATCTCCAGGAATTTCTCAACCTGGAGTTGACAATCCTAGATTCCAGCACTACTAAATTTTAAGGGCAAATTTGAAAGCCTGGAAGCAGAAAGGTACATCTATTTTCCAAATCAGCTTTGAAACTTGCAAGGAAAAGACCAATTTTTTTAGTTTCCCCCAAATGCACTTTTCAAATTTGTTGTTTTGAGGAGAAACATTGTAAAGACCACAAACTTTGTCAAGCACAGAATAGTACATGTGGTCTATAGGCCTCTTGCAACTTGATTCACATGAAAAGGACAGACGCCATCAGAGACAGTGTGTGCTATCTAGAAATTATTTGCAATGCCTGGAAGATCCAGATTGTGCAATCAAAGTAACAGCTCAATCCTGAACAGAGTTACTCCCTTCTAAACCCTGAGTCCACTGGATTTAGAAGAGTATAACTGTTTAGAGATTACACTGCAAAATACTTCCTTGCTTCTCACATTGAACCTAACTTACTCCTGAGCCCTTGAAATAATCACCTACGAATGGCTGCTGCTTGACTGCAAGGCATACATTGCAGAAGCTCAGCTCTGCTAAACTGCAAGAAAGTGCAGGACGAGAGTGCCAAATGTACAAGAGTGCCAAATAAGGCACATATAACACTGTTCTTACGTGAGCTGCATTGGTTGCCAGTGGAGTACCAGATTAGATTCAAGGTTCTGGTATTGACCTATAAGGCCCTGTGCGGACTGGGACCAGCATATCTACGGGACCGTCTCTCCCCATATATTCCCCGGAGGACACTCCAATCAGGGGACAAAGAGCTGTTGGTGGTCTCTGGCCCCAAGGAGGCCCGCCTAGCCTCGACTAGAGCCAGGGCCTTTTCGGTCCTGGCTCTCACCTGGTGGAATGCTCTGTCTGCTGAAATCAGGGCCCGGCAGGACCTACTATCCTTCCACCGGGCCTGCAAGACAGAGTTGTTCTGCCAGGCATATGGCTGAGGCTGGGCTTCTGCCGGCTTGAAAAAAAGGGGTGTATAAAATCTTAACCCTCCCTGTGAAGGCTGTCCACAATCCGGTTTAAATGTGTATGGATTTTTATTGTATTTTAATATGTTGTTATCCGCCCTGAGCCCGCTTGCAGCGAGGGCAGAATAGAAATTTGAAATAAAGCTGCTTGACCGCATGACTGCAGGAAAGAACTCTTCTGCTACAAAACTTTACTGAAAAAATGCACTAAGACCCACCACTAACTTCTCCATCCCCTGGATTTTGGACGCTGTTAAGGATGGCAGACTCTGTCCTGTGGCACACAATCAATTGAAGTTTGAGCATGAGAGTTAATTTCAGTGGTGCTCACATAAGTAGATTGTACCCTATATTAGCACATACTTGGATTCTTAAGATTGCAAAATCTTCTGGACGGGGTCTGAGCATCACAATTATTCCCAGGTAACTGTACCAGGTAACTGCCAACTCCAGTTCAGGGAAAATTCCTGGAAATTTGGGGACAATGCCTGGGAACTTGGGAAGGGCATTCAGATGTTAGGTCACAGAGCCCTCCCTTCAAATCTTCTGATTCCTCCAGGGGACCTGATCAATGTGAAGGCCAATTTAATTCCTGGAGAAGTCCAGGTGCCACCTGGAAGATGGTGTCTTAAGTGACTGCTTCTGTCCAGATTAAAAGGTTGAAGGACAGCTTTGCTCAAGTTGCAGAAGCTTCGCCTGTTGAAGATTGCGGCATATGCTAGAACTGGCCTAGATCCCTCTTACCAGTCATGAAGCAATGCTTGCTAAGAGTCAACCAAAACGTCACAAAATAGCAAGCTTTCATGTTCTCCAGAACTCTTCATCTCTGGAGAATTTGGAAGTTTGATATTCTGTAATATTTGGGTTGTTCCAGATAAAAAGGCTTTCACGTGACATGGGCGGGAATTTTCCTGTGGATCAACACGGCAACTTACAATCTTTCTCCAGTGTCAAGTTCCCTCGTTTTGCATGACTGAAGCAGATCTAAGAAGTTATTTTCCCTGGATGTATCATGTATCTACATTTTTGTTTCCAAAAAGCATGCCAAGCTTTCCACCCTGCAAGTCACACAGTCCACTGTGCAAGCATGAGTAATGAAGAAGGGAACGCACGAAGGTGAGTAGGAAAAGAAAAGGTCTCTTTATTTCAGAAACATTTCAGAAAATTGCATTATTGTAATACAAAACCAATTATTAACATGTTATACATAGTGAATTTATACAGTAAAGAAGCCTTTAGCTGCTTTAAGTACGGAGAGCACCATTTTTGGCCAGCCCTCTACCAATTACACTAAATTGTGCCCCTCAAATGGCAACACAACCAAACGGCTTTGAAAATAACCTTTTTCCATAAGGGGTATTTCATTTGCTTGAAGCAACCTAGCAAGCTAACACCAGCTCCGCCATCCCCCTCTCCTGCCCAGTGAAGCCAGCGCTTCATTCCAACACGCCTGGGGCAGCGTAGGATGGCCCTTTATGTTAAGGATGTACATCAAGACTGTCTCACATCAATCCATAAATCTTAAAACGACTTACGTTTCTCATTCATACATTCATGATTACATCTCTGAAAAATGTATTCTTTGTAATGTTTTTATAAGTTCTTGCTCAAATTGCAAATATATATATAGTTAAATATATATATATACACGTTTAAAGGGAACACACATATTCCACGGCATAAAAAAATCCTAGTAGAGATCAAACAAGCAGAAAATAAATGTAGGGGAAAGAAAGTGTTAGCTTGTTTTCAGAAGTTATGAGGATGCCAGTTTCTTCTCTCTCTGGACGTGGGTGTTCAAGGCACCTCGGACCCCAAGGGAGATCTGACCACAAAACTAATATAGCCTAAATGCGTTTTTTTTTCCAAAAGGAAAAAGAACAACACAGCTGAAAATTATCCAACTAGCCACCCTTATGAACGCGGCCAGCAAAATGTCTTGGATGATCCTTTTATAGCAATAGAGTAGAGTGTCTTTATTTCAGTGTTCAACTCAAACTGAGGCTTGCCGGTGATCCTGAAATTGTTCTTTCAGACTAGGATGTATCACAGTTTGGACTGATCCATCTTGGTAAAGTGCATTTCCTAGAAAAGGATGCTGGCCTCTCGGTTTGTCAGCTGCAGTAAAACCAGGGAGTTAAGAGCTCGAGCCACTTGGCAACAATGAAATCTCCCGAACTAGCTAAGCACTAAAACGTCTTTGTATATGATAGATACATCTACCCATAACGATATCCCCATTCATACCAAGGGAGGAAGAACATCTCTGTGCGTGTCCTTTTGTATCCATGGATCTGCTCCCTTCAATACAATATATGTGCCCACCTAAGCAAGCACACTGCAAGGAACCGACGCAAAGGAATGAAGACGGCCCACCACTCCGTGAACAAGCCAGTCTTTTCCTTTCCTTGCAAATACGGACACCTCTTTCCCTGTTGGGTCTTCGCAGCCAAGGCAGTTCTAGGGGAGGCCCTTGTGGAGGGGTCAGCAGAGGACAACGTGCTCGACAGTTCACGGCATTACTGGTGGCCAAATTTTAGATACGTTTTCATGTGCCGCTTCTGGGATCCACTGACAATATTCGGTCAACATATCTGAAATAGAACAATTTATGAGCAAGGGGCCGTTAATGGAAAGCAGCTTTTATGAAAGGCTGACCGACAGAATTGGACGAAATGTTCAAAAGTGTTTTACAGTCACTCTGAGATAGTCTGTAGCAACAAAATCGAAAAGAGTCCAGTAGCACCTTTAAGACTAACCAACTTTACTGTAGCATAAGCTTTCGAGAATCACAGTTCTCTTCGTCAGATGCATCTGACGAAGAGAGCTGTGGATCTCAAAAGCTTATGATGCATCTGACGAAGAGAACTGTGGATCTCAAAAGCTTATGATGCATCTGACAGAGAGCTGTGGATCTCAAAAGCAGATGATGCATCTGACGAAGAGAGCTGTGATTCTTGAAAGCTTATGCTACAGTAACGTTGGTTAGTTTTAAAGGTGCTACTGGACTCTTTTCTATTTTGAGATAGTGACGGCGGGCAGGGAAAGTTACGGTCGAACCTTTCATCAAGAGATACACAGCTGGTGAGACAGAGGCATGTGGACAGAAACAGAGCCTTCGCCACAGGTGAGGCAGAAAAAGTGTGTGTGTAAACTATTTCATCGCTCCTTTAACATACTCATCAAACTGGAATGCCCGGACACTCAAACTGCTAGCAATCCTAAGATCTACATTCAGACAGAATTACATAAATGTGGAAGAATTTGTAAAGGCTGGAATATTTCACAGCTTTAAATTCTCAGGCCCTGCTGTCTAGAGCAAGCTGATTTGGGGCTGTTCCATGATCGAAGGAAAGCAGCTGTGCCAATCAGGTGTAGTGGTTAAGAGCGGCAGGACTCTAATCTGGAGAGCCGG
Source organism: Eublepharis macularius (assembly GCF_028583425.1). Lineage (NCBI taxonomy): Eukaryota > Metazoa > Chordata > Lepidosauria > Squamata > Eublepharidae > Eublepharis > Eublepharis macularius. The sequence continues at coordinate 67,550,209 of NC_072802.1, read as the reverse complement.
GTTTGATTCCCCACTCCTCCACTTGAAGCCAGCTGGTGACCTGAGGAGCTCTCTCAGTCCCACCCACCTCACAGGGTGTTTGTTGTTGTGGGGATAATAATGACATACTTTGTAAACCGCTCTGAGTGGGTGCTAAGGCGTCCTGAAGGGCGGTATGTAAATCAAATGTTATTATTTTCAGCCATCTCAAGTGAAACTCAATTCAGCTCAAAAGCAGAAACGTGACAAAATCAACAAGAATACCAAGCACATATCAAGGCTTACATTTTGGGTTCCTGTTCCAGGCAGTAAGTAACGCATCCCGATTATCAGCGTTTTCTGACACCAGAGCTTTCAGGAGGGACTCGGTCCTTGGTTGGAGTCTGTAGGGATTTCAAATATATACATACATCAGAACAAGCACATAAAATAATAATAACAACAACATTTGACTTATACACCACCCTTCACGACAACTGACCGCCCACACAGAGCAGTTTACAAAGTGTGTTGTTATTATCCTCACCACAATCACCTTGTGAAGTGGGTGGGGCTGAGAGAGCTCTGAGAGAGCTGTGACTGACCCAAGGTCACCCAGCTGGCTTCAAGCGGAGGAGTGGGGAACCAAACCCAATTCTCCAGATTAGAGTCCCACCGCTCTTAACCACTACACCAAAAATCAACCAGCTGCTCTTTGAAGCAAATCAGGATCCAAAGACTGGCCAATGGAGCCCAGTGTGGTGTTGTGCTGGATCTACGAGACCCGGGTTCAAATCCCTACTCTCTTATGGAGAGGTGGGGTATAAGTGAAATAAATATACCCTTCAACTTTTCTCCAGAGATGACACACCGCACGCATCACTACGGCTGCTGTGTAACCTGAGTCTCTCTTCTGGCAAAGGGCGTATCGCCACTCCCACATTTACTCCCTCTTTCACTCTTACTTAAGATAGAAAGAGAAGCAACTCCACCCTCTCAATTGTCAACAACTTACTTGGCCCACGTTTTCAACATTGTGGAAGGATTAGACAGCAGGCAGCGGGTAAAGGAGCCCAACTTTTTAAAGACCTAGAAAGAGACACGTACAGGCGTTTTAAAAAGAAATTATATACAGAGAAAGGCTTTAAAAATGGTTAAGAGGAAGAATTAAGCAGGCAGACGTTGCTCAGCTCATAAAGATGCCTCCCACGCCCTCATCTGCAGGCATAAAGACGAGAAGTGAGGCAGGTCATGACCAGAGACAGGGCTTTTTCTGTGGTGGCACCTTTCCTTTGGAATGCCCTCCCCTTCCAGAGTTCCTTGGTATTTACCCTTACTGTCCTTTAGGTGCCAGGGCAAATCTTTACCCCAGTCTTTTAACTAAGGTTTTTTTTAAAAATCTCCTTTAGCTGTTTTATGTTCTTTTTCTAGCCTGAGGACCGTTTTATGGATATTCTTTAAGCTGCTCAATGCTTTATGCTGTTTTTAATGACTGATCATTTATGCTGTTTTTAATGACTGATCATTTATGCTGTTTTAATGTTATTGTTTTTCCTTGTGAGCTGCCCCAAGCAGGCCTTTGGGAAGGAGGCAGGCATATTCTCTAACGAAAAAAGAATTAAGAAATGCACACACACCTTCCCTTCCAGTAAGAACTTGGCGAAGTATTTGTAGCGATCGATGCCTTCAGGGTAATCCACCTCCACGGCTGGAAGTTGCCACCCAATCCGATCTGCAGAGAGAGGCTGATGTGTTACGTTTCTGCATTAGACACTCTCTTGCTAGCTAGCCTTGCATTTAGCCCTCAAACCCTCTTGCTTCACAACTGTCTTAGGGGCAGCCAAAACAGCGAGATCCTTAAGAGGGAAATCACAAAAAGCTCCCACACTGACAAACTGGTATTCAAAGGTTTATTGAAAAAAAATCACAGATGGTATTCAACAAGCTGATCTATTAGAAAAAGAGCTGTAGGAACTCTTTAGCATAACTCATTAGCATATGTCACGCCCCTTGACATCGCTGGAAGTGTGTCATTAGCATAACTGATTTGCATATGCCACATCCCCTGACATCACCTACTGTATCCTGGTTGTTTTGGACCCAATCCTGGCCATTCAGGGCAGAAATTGGGCCCAAAATGGCAAAAAGGGGCTGAAAAGGGCCAAAAAGGGCCCCCAAATGGTCAGGATCGGGCCGCTGCTGAGTGGGAGAGTGATCCACCACCCATCAGAGGCCCAATCTGGGCTGTTGCGGCCCCAATTCAGGCCGAAACGGGCCCAAAATGGCCAAGTCAGGTAGGCGGGGCCACCTGACATGTGACCTCTTTGGGGAACTGCCAGAACTGCGTTCCTGCGCGTTCCCCCTCGAAATGAGCCGACTACAAGATTTACTGAAAACTGGCTCCCCTCCTTAGAACACATAACCAAAAACGATGTACAACTAATTAATCAATCTTATCAGTCGCTCTTAATCTTGTAACTCAAGACACCCGAATTCATTCTACTCATATTCTTGAAAACTCTACAAATAATTAAAACTATCAATCCACAAGGCATATCTGAAAACAGAGAGAACATTATAATACAACGGGCAACTTAAAGAGATATGTAACCATACTAACCATATCATTGTGCTTTAATATGATTGATCTTATTGTTGTATCTGTTATTGTACTATTGATAATTAAAGTATATTTTAAAAAACCCTCTTGGTTCCATCTCCTCCAAAGAGGACGGAAACAAAACGACCATACTGGGTACCGGCCAGTCCCATCTGAGAGCTTCAAGCAACCGCTCCAGATGCGAGCACGCAAATCACAGCCCAAAAAGTTTAGGCAAGAGCTGCTGCAGGATTCAGGTTTCGAACACAGATCGTTAGTCTAGCTTTCGTACCATGGAGAATTTCCGCAGTATTCTAGATCAATAGTATTCTAGAATCATCAAAGGGAATAACATTTACGCCCTCCCCACTCCCCCACCCTGAGAAAGAAGCACTATGCCACAAAACTCACAGAAGACACTAGGCCTATGGCATTTGACGCTGCCTGTTTTAGGACAGTAAGAAGGGGGAGGATGATCGAGTGGCTTTTCGAAGTGGCAGTAGGGAGGCAAGAGGAGGGGAATCCAGTCGGGCTCGATGGCTGAAATGCCTGCAGGACAGAAACAAAAAGCAAAACACAGCTGGTAACGAGTGGAGCTTTTCACTTGTCTAGCCTTTGCCGGCACAGAAAGTTTTGAGCCAGAAAGCATTCTCTGTCAGAGCAAACGTAGGGCCATTTGCCCTTGATGAGGACCCCCCCCCCCAAAAGTCTATTCCCTGCTGTTTGGCTTTTTAATTCAAGTTTGAGAAATGACATCCAATATAATCTCAGTTAATTTCGCACGATTTACCCTAAAAGGGATCCTCCGTTACACTGACTTCACTGCTGAATCACCGCTGTGTTCGATTCCCCACTCCTCCGCTTGAAGCGAGTTGCGTGACTCTGGGTCAGTCGCAGCTCTTTCAGCCCCACCCACCTCACAGGGCGATTGTCGTGAGGATAACAACACACTTTATAAACCGCTCTGAGTGGGCATTAAGTTGTCCTGGAGGGTGGTATATAAATCGAATGTTGTTATTGTTGTGTGTGCTATAAAAAATCTGATGTGGGGCTTTGGCCTTGTTTGCTGGACCCACATTAACCACGGACGTCCTAAAAACTGCCTGACTGCTATGACATGTTCCAAACAACAACCGGGTACCGGCATGCCTGTTATTTTTTTCTAGAAAGGTTATCTGTTCATTGTTATACCCCCAATGAGCTTCCAACGATTCCCCCCCACCCCCTGCAACCCTTCCAGTGTTGTAAGTTATGGGCTGGTGAGTAATATTAACGTTACTGCAACCTGCCATACCAGACTCGATCTGCTCTCACTAACCCTTTAGAAAGGGGCCCCCCCAAAAGAGCAGCCAGTTACCTTTCATGTACATTTTTGTGGTTTCAACTATTTCCTGATAGACCACAAACTCAGGGAGCTGTTTGAAGAGGACAGAGTTCGGGTGGATGAAGACTGGATCGTCCAGAAGGGGAGTCTAAGGAAAGACACAGAGGCAAAAAGACTGAGGCAGGCAAGATGACAAAGCAGACTCACATTAAACACCACCTACGTTACAGGTTTTCCAGCTTAAAACTAAGCCCAGGCTGTTTGTGTGTGGTGTCCTGCAGCTTCCTCTCTTCCATATTTTTGTGTTAACAAATCAAAACTCAGAAAGAAGTCAACAGATGTAAAATTCCCAGCCCAGTCCTAGATCCTCCCACTTGGTGACTCTTTATAGTCCTTATGCAGATGTTTCTCTGGTCAGAGAAGAGGAGAAACCTCTCAAACAACAGTGGCAGGACATTGCAGCAGCTAGTGTGCCATGACAATGACATTAACACAACACTTAAAAGCTAGTGGTCTTTAAGGTGCTACTGGACCTGAACCTTGCACAACTAACAGCACAATCCCAAACAGAGTTACCTAGTCTAAACCCGTTGAAATCAATGGGCTTAGACTGGAGTAACTGTGCACAGGATTGCTCTGTAAGTGAAGGCTCTTTGAGTCTCAAGCCCCATTGACAGAGGAGGCCTTCTGCTGCAACCCTGCCTGATTTCCAGCTCTGGCAATCAATCTCTTTTGGATAACTAATTCTCCTGCATCAGGTGCAATGAGATTAGCTGGTACAGAGACACAGAAACAGTACTTGCCTTCAGAGGTCTCATTAACTGTTTTCATTGTTTCTCTGTATGAGTTCCTGCTCTGGACCCACCTCTTTCAAATCGAGAAACATGCCTCAATCAGCAACTCACACAGAGATGCAGCTTTGCTGTGGACTGGTGTTCTGAACTTGCAAGCCCTTTTGGGTTGTTCAGCCAACTTAAACCGGTGTAACACTGCCACAGCACAAGCTTTCAGATTATCAAAAGGAAAGAGGCCTAGGAGTGACTGACCTAACAGGAGGCCACCACATTTTACCTTGTAACCATTTTTCCACTTCTCATCGAGGAGCTCTTCTGCTTGGATCCTTCGGGCAATGTGGTCTCCAAGCCCTGCCAGGACTATCTGTCGCAGGTAAGTCACCTGGGTCTCTGTCGGGGGCTTCATTTTGGGGTCAACAAAAAGGCTGGCATCGGAGCAGATTGAGTTCACTTGAGCCATGAGAAGGAAACCACAAAAAACAGGGAGATTCTCAGAAGAGGTTTGGGGGAGGGGGCGTGCAAGAGCAGATTAACAAGGTCCCAAGAGATTGTGATAAAATGTCAGCCTTACTACAACTTAGAGAACACAAAAAATGGGAACAGCTGATCTGGAGAAAGACAATTTACAGAAAAACGGGGACTGAAGACATCCCAGAAGTTCTTAAAAGCACAAGGTAAATACGGTTATTACAATAATCAGGTACTTGACAAGATTCTCAGAATCCATTTCTTTTCTCTTTCACTCATTTTATATTCTAACTTTTCTCCCCCTTTGGCAGGTGGAAGAATGTAACGCATAGGATTTGGGGTCACAAAAAAATGGGATTTTTACTTTTACGACGAGCAGTTCATGAAGATTCTTTGGCATCACAGCCCGCGTGCAGGTTATACTGTACACATGGAGCGAACTTACGCCGAATAAGAGCATCGGTCCATCACAGTCAGGACTCTCTACTCAGACTGGCGGCAGCTGTCCATCAAAGGTCTTTCCCGTCTTTTTAACGGGAGATGCCGGGGATTGAACCTGAGATCTTCTGCATGCCAAGCAGATGCTTTACCGCTGAGCCACAAACCCTCCCTAAAGTATATGGCAGAGGCAGAGACTGGAGGACAGCTCAGGACGGTTTCTCGGGGGCTTTACCTGCTGTGGTCAGCTGTCCTCGCAAGCGCCTGATTTCCACCATGGCTTTGTAGCGCAGGCCGTTTGCCTCACAGAAGCTGGGCGCGCATCCTGCATACTCGCAGGCCCCCACGGCTCCTGTCACAGAAGGTCACAACAACGGACATAAGAGATGCAACACAAGAATGTGAGTACCCACAAAGGTGCTGAGATGCAGATTAACCAGAAGAGCAGAAATGGGTCCTCGATTAGGGAGAAGCTCGTTTCTGCCCCAGACCGTTTTGGACAAGAGCCCTATTGAAGCACGGTTACTTTGGGTACCCTTGTTTTCAGCTTTCAGAGATAAGTCCTAGTCTGTGATGGTTCCTGATTATGGGATGACCCTACTCTGTCCAGTGCACTTATTGTTTTCAGACACCGGGCTACATATGCTGCATTCACCTGAACCTTTAACGAGGAATTAATAAGGATCTGCTTTGACTAGCCAATTACCTTTCATGCCAAATTCCTTTCATGTTTCGCTGCTGTAATTTCACAGCAAAGATTATGTCTGAAAACCAACACAAACGCCTCAACAGCAGAAAAGGGCAGATGTCGATCATTTAACTGCTCAAAGAGCAGTTCCTAGCTCACAAAAAATATACTGATTCTTAACAACATTTGATTTATATACTGCCCTTCAGGACAACGTAACGCCACACTCAGAGCGGTTTACAAAGTGTGTTATTATTATCCCCAGAACAATCACCCCGTGAAGTAGGTGGGGCTGAGAGAGCTCTGAGAGAGCTGTGACTGACCCAAGGTCACCCAGAGCCAGTTTGGTGTAGTGGTTAAGAGTGCGGGACTCTAATCTGGAGAGCTGGGTTTGATTCCCCACTCCTCCCCTTGAAGCCAGCTGGGTGACCTTGGGCTAGTCACGGCTCTCTGGAGCTCTCTCAGCCCCACTCACCTCACAGGATGTTTTGTTGTGGGGATAATAATGGCATACTTTGTTAACTGCTCTGAGTGGGCATTAAGTTGTCCTGAAGGGTGGTATATAAATTGAATGTTATTATTATTATCATTTAAGTGGAGGAGCGGGGAATCAAACCTGGCTCTCCAGATTAGAGTCCTGCTGCTCTTCACTACTACACCAAACTGGCTTCTTATTGCCACTGCTCAAAAAACAGATGTTTAAAAAATTAGGAAAGAGGGGCTTTTCCTTTGAACAGCATACCTAACATTACCATGAGGTCTCCCAATTTCTGGGAGGGTCCTTGTCCGGCCCAGATCCGCTGCATCTGTGCCACTCGTGCCTTTTTCCCCTTGAGCTTCTCCTGCTCGGCTTCGCTCATGGCAGGTCTGTAGCAAAGATCACAAAAAGTGAATATGATTTGGCAGCTCTAGTGCAGTAACTTCTGCCAACTTGATGCCCACCACCTGCTTTGACACCTTGGCACAATCTAGTCCCCAACACGATCCCCCTGATTTTTTCCTAGAGCTGATGCATTGATTCCAAACACCTCCATTACTAGGCAGGCAGCGTATTAAAAAAAAACCCTTTACAATCGTTTCCCTGCCTGGAGCATATTGTTGAAGGCTCACCTGTCAAACTCTTCAAAAAGCTCTCGAACTGTCAGGGCAGACACTAAAGTGATGATGTAGGGTAAGCAATTGTGCTGTCTGCTTAGAGCAAGCATCTTCGCGTAACGGGGCGCCACTGGAAAGGATGCCATCGTAATCCCCAAGGGGCTAATGGGACAGCTCAGCTTTGCTTCCTGGAGTTTTTTCAGCCTAGAAGAAGAGGACATTTTCAAGACATGTCTAAGCTATTAGTTCTGAAACTTTAAATTTAGTGTACAATATTATTAGTTTGAGAGCCACGTGGCGCACTCTTCTTGAGAACCAAAGATAAGTTGATCATTCTCACTGTCTACTCTAAAACAATGTCTCACTCCAATCCCCCCCCCTGGTTAACGGTCCTCTTTCCCAAAGGTGGGAATATTTCCTATAACTAACATTGCCAGCCCCACATACATCACTTCTGCCAATTCCACTGTCTGAGCACCTTGTACTGAATGGATCTCTAACAAAGTCACTTCAACTGGAACACGTTTGTGTTAAGTGTGGAGAACTTGGGGGATCTAACTGCCAGGGACTGACAATACCTTCCAGATCTGGGCGGTTCCTGCAAGGCCCCCAGAGCAATCAGCAAGTCCTCAGCAGCTACAAGCGCATCCGTTGGTGGAGGCGTAGGGAAAGGGAAATTGATCACCTGCAAATGCAAGGGGACAGCCACCGTTAGCAGGGGGGACTCATATCTCCTGAAACAAGAAAACAAGGAGCTTTCTATGGTCATAGATCCAGAGGAGTTAGCCGTGTTAGTCTGTAGTTACAAACTAGTAAAGAGTCCAGTAGCACCTTTAAGACTAACCAACTTTATTGTAGCATAAGCTTTCGAGAACCACAGCTCTCTTCGTCAGGTTTGATTCCCCACTCCTCCACTTGAAGCCAGCTGGGTGACCCTGGGTCAGTCACAGCTCTCTTAGCCCCACCCACCTCACAGGGCGATTGTTGTGGGGGATAATAATAACACCCTTTGTAAACCGCTCTGAATGGGTGTTAAGTTGTCCTGAAGGGCAGTATATAAATCAATTATTATTATTGCACTTGGAGAGCTGTAGATTTTAAAGTGGCCAGGGACAGCTGCTCCCCAAACAAGAGTAACGGAGCCCAAGAACGCCTTGATTCCCACCTTTTCAATGTTCAGCGCTTTCATCTGCAAAATTAAATCTTCAACGGGTCGCCTGGTAATCTCTGGAGGAGTGAACTTCTCGAAGTCGCTGAAGACAGCCGAAGAGTAGAGCCTGCCACAAAGAGCCCAAAGGTAAGCAAGGGGAAGCCGCCAAGAACGTTCCAGCTTGATGGCTCTTCTCAGTTATGCAGCCAGGAGTCAGGATCAGTTGGGACTGAAGTCAGGCAGGTCCCCCCCCCCCCCACCTTTATGCTAGAGGTGGCACTGCTTGGACACCATTACCCCTTCCGTAGTCTGAGCATGGTGCCACATTCCTCCAATGGGTCCCTCGTGACCTGACCAGGACGGCATAATTCACCTAATTCTCTATTTATTTATTTATTGCATTTCTAGACCGCCCTCCCCGTCACATGGTCTCAGGGCGGTGTAACAGCATACAATTTGTAACATGCAGTTTAAAAACAATAAACACATTATAAATAAACACTAAAACACTGTTCCATATACAATAAAATTTCTCAATTGGCAGATATAAATATTAAAATACAGCATTTTAGGCGCAGGGCTTGGCTCTTACATCATGCCCTGCGCCACACTTATGAGCTCCTGCATGGGTGGTGGACGGTCTTCAGTGGTATGGCCGGCGAGAGGACAGCCTAGCCCCCAACAAATGCCTGGCGGAACATCTCCGTCTTGCAGGCCCGGCGGAAAGATAACAAGTCCCGCTGGGCCCTAGTTTCCTCAGACAGAGTTCCACCAGGTTGGAGCCACGACCGAAAAGGCCCTGGCTCTGGTAGAGGCCAGGCGGACCTCCCTGGGGCCAGGGACCATCAGCAGCTGCTTATTAGCTGATTGAAATTTCCTGCATAGATCGTCCATCAGGGCGATCTATGATCCCAGTTCAAGCAAAAATTGGACTCCAGCTTGGCTTTTTCCAAGTGTTTCTGCCCATCGGCTTCCCTGCTCTACTACTTGGTCTGGCGGCTTCCTTATCCGCCTGCTGACCCTCCCTTCCCTTGTTCACACCTCTTGTGGTCAGATCTCAGCTCCGAACCTGCCACAGTCTCAGGCTTACCTCACCTGATGAACTACTGAGGTTACTGCGCTACTTCTGTGAGAGGCTAGGAACATTAAAAGCTTGTTGGCTGGCCCTGCCCGATCCCTTCAGCAGGATTTACCAACATATTTCCTAGCATCTCTGTCCCACACCTTCACATGGACTAGAAATGATCTGTTTTTAAAACTAAACTTTCCTCTGTCGCATACAGAAATCTGGACAGAAGAATTATTGTATTTAGCACTGAAGGAAAAACAGCATTTAAGAGACACGATGCAGGAATGACATTTGGGCTGAATTTTTGAAGCTTTATGAAACCTGACAGAGTACTTCCTTGTAACTTAGTAGAGTCCAGTAGCACCTTTAAGACTAACCAACTTTATTGTAGCGTAAGCTTTTGAGAACCACTGCTCTCTTCATCAGATGCGTCTGACGAAGAGAACTGTGGTTCTCGAAAGCTTATGCTACAAGAAAGTTTGTTAGTCTTAAAGGTGCTACTGGACTCTTTACTATTTTGCAACTACAGGCTAACACAGCTAACTCCTCTGGATTGGTTTCTTGTAACTGTTTATTTTGACTTTCACCCCCCACCCCTTGCCCTTGGATCTGTTATGTAATTTATTCATTTCATTTAGTTTCCTTTTCTTTATCTCCCCCTTTTATAGATTTTCTTTTGCTCACTTCCTTTCTATCCCGTTTAAAGCTGGGGGTCAAGGTAGATTTTTGAGGAGAAGGGACAGTAAGCTTTAAAAAAAATATTGATCGTATATTTAAAAAGCGACAATTAAATAAATAAAGATCCTACATTTCCTAGAATTCTGTGCAAGTTACCAGATTCTGCACTGGAGAGCGCACCTTTCCCTCCAAAGCACGATCCCGCTCAGTCGGATCAGTACACTAAAAGACGATCGACTGAGCTAGAACTCTGGTCCATGTTTTGTGGACTACCATAACATCAAAGAACAAATGCATGAATAAGGCAGGAAGTAAAACCATCCACAACTTGACATGTTCTTGCCTTAAAAAGGATCTGGGAATCTTGCTTGGCTTCAGAGAGATACGAGGAAGACTGCTGGCCTTTATAATTTCAAAGGAGAGACTCCCTTTTTTCCCCTTGCTTAGAGGAACTAGGATGCAACCTGACACCAAAGGCACCAATATATATCTACTTGCTTGCCAGCACTGGCAAAAAAGGCCTTTAAAATTATGTCCTGAAACACCTCTATTTCTTTTTTAAAATTTTGTAACATTCAGCTGGAGAAAAACTTATGGAGAACCCAAAAGCCTGTATACTGTTTCGCACCATTTTGGTTGGTCTTTATAAAAGGTATTACGTGGATTGTGGTTTGTTTTTGGTTGCACAGGTAAGTAGCAGCATCGCTCTTTCAGTTATGGCTTTTTTGGGCTATCACCAAAGACCACCCTGCTTACCACGGCTGCACACCTCAATTTTAAAAGCCAGCGGAACCCACAAAGGATGTGTACCTTTCCCCAGAACGCTTTTACTCTAGAATTTCCATCCACAAATGGTGGCTCACCTGTAACAGTGGCCAGGTTCCGTGCGGCCGGCTCGACCGGCCCGTTGGTTGGCAGAAGCCTGAGACGTCCAGGTGACTTTGAAAGATGAAACCCCAGTGATTTTGTCATAGAAACGCTTCTTCACCTTCCCACAGTCCACCACATACTTGATGCCTGGGATGGTCAAAGATGTTTCGGCCACGTTGGTGGCCACGACACATAACCGTGTCCCAGCAGGAGGAGGCCTGAAAACCTGGCACGAAAAACGGAAGTTAGGAATCAGAAAAAAAGGCCAGCTGTTGGCATCTATTCTGCACCTGTCCTATGGAGCTCTTTCACTGCAATGCCACTTTTTCTAATGATATCATTAGCCAGAGTTGGAAAAAAAGGTGGGTTTTACCTTGGCTTGTTTTTCTGGCGCCAGTAAGGAGTAGAGCGGAAGAACGTAAAGTGGAAGGGAAGAGTCCGGCTTCTCATCTGCGTCCATATTAAACAAAGACACACGAAATTATAAATACAGTCTGCTGATTGATTCATCCGTCATTTGGCATTCCCATCAAAAATCCCTGCCTCAAAGAAGACAGCCAGTTTGGTGTAGTGGTTAAGAGCAGCAGGACTCTAATCTGGAGAGCCGGGTTTGATTCCCCACTCCTCCGCTTGAAGCCAGCTGGGTGACCTTGGGCGAGTCACAGTTCTCTGGAGCTCTCTCAGCCCCACCCACCTCACAGGGTGTTTTGTTGTGGGGATAATAATGACATACTTTGTAAACCGCTCTGAGTGGGCATTAAGTTGTCTGGAAGGGTGGTATATAAATCAAATGTTGTTGTTGTTGTTATTATTATTAACTTGCAAATTAAAATTCAACAGCGGGGAGAAAACAGACAGAGAGAGACCAAATAAAAATGGATGCATATTTATGGTGCAATATCCGCAACAGTAAAACACAAGCGTCTTTCCTCTTCAGGAAAGACATTCAACACCTAGGGTTATCAATCTCGAGTAGCACCGCCTTCTGTTCATAAACAAGATTGTAAACAGACACTTGCTTCCTCGCCTATGGTGAGAAGCAATTTCCACCAGGCTACCAGAAAGGGAAAGTTCTGCATACAGGGAGAGCTGTTTGCTTGTTCATGTGTCCCATTAATATACTTTGAAGCCAGATGGGATAAAGCTTCCTTACAAAACTGACTCTAAGGCACGCTTTATCCATGCAGCACAATGAGTACAAAACAGACCGTATCACTTCTGGTCGCAGGGAACAAAGGCGTGGCAGAAAGATACCAAAACTTTGGAATGTTCTATTAAAAACTCCCTGCACAGAGAAAACCAGCACACCATGGGAAAATTTTTCGACCCAACCTGTGCAGAAGTTAGGCTGAGAGAGAAAGAATGAACTGAAGTCACCTATTGGAACTGGGATATGAACCTGGTTCTTCCTAACTCCTGGCTTTCAATTACATCCCAATTCGCATTCTATTAAAAATAAACATTTGGGATTTATTTTCACAGAAGAAAAATTGAAACTGTGCAGAACAGCAGAAGTCGAGAAGGACCCGGTCATGCTAACTGCGAAGTGAGTAAGTGTCACGTCAAGAAAATGATTTGCTAATTATCTTAGTAGAGACATAAAGTGCTAATTATCTTAGTAGAGACAGTTTGGTCATTTCCAACTTGGCTTCCATGGACACCACAGCATCGGCTGATGTGTTTCCTGGTGCCCTCTTCCTTCTTCCCCAAAGCAAAGAGCCAATCCTGGCTTCACTCCACTTTCCTGGAGCAGGCAGTGTTTAAAAGGACACCAAGAGACATCAGCTTTGGGCCTGCAGGGAGTAACCTGTTTGGAAACATTTGCTTCCCTTATAGGAGGGTGCGTGGCTTAGAACCTCCCAAAATTTTGCAGTTGGGCTGGGCCTCCATGGTTGCCATTCTGCTGTGGCACCCGCTACCTGTTCTCAGAATTTCAGAAGTGCCTGCAGGTTCAATAGTGTTGACAATCTGGGGAATCCCTGACTTAACAGGGGAGATCAAATCCCCATTCAGCCATGAAGTTCATTGTGAAGATAAAACGGAAGAAGAACAACGTACTAAGCCCTATATGGGAAAAGCAAGGAAAAAAAGGTTTGGTCTCAACCCACGAGCATCTTATACTTCCAAGAGACAAAAATCACCTTCCAAGCCATCTTCTCCCAAGTCAAGGTCAAGATCCGAGCCCACAACGTCAGCATCTTCATCATCCTCCGCTCCAGCATCTCTGTCCTCATCTCCTTCGTCAACCGGCATAACAGAGTAGTTATCTAGATCAATTTTAGGTAGTGCCTAGAAAAAGGAGGGGAAACGAAGGCTACAGAGGGACTTTCTACATTTTAAATTCCAGAGCAAGAATAGTCAATCTGTTCCAGAACAAGCCTGAAAACAGTCCTAAGCCTGGTTGCCTATGGCGGGCAAACAGTTATCTCCTGGCGATCAGACAGTGATGTTTCAAGCAAATCGGTCCTTTTCTTTTTTTTAGGAAAAGAATGTGAAACCGTAAGATTTAGAATAGCCAAAAGGCCACATATGGTTTAACGAATCACTTGTATTCAGCTTGAGAGTTGCAGCTTGCATTCAAAAGAAGGTTGGAATTCAGCTGTGTCATTATTTATCTTTAATATTTTTGGGGTAGCTTAAATCTATTCTTCTGTATTCTGTTCAAGATTCTTTATGTACTTTCAAATGCTTTCCCCTCCCTCTTTTACATAAAGTTTATAAATTTTGATTAAAAGGTTTCTCGTACTCATGGGCTGCTCATTTGAGAAAGGTAATACGTTAAAAGTACTAGAAAACAAAAAGAAAGTTGAAAAGAAGGGCAACAGGTGGCAAATGGTTTCTGGGGCAGCCAAATATAGCTCTATAAGCAGGAAGATTCTGCTGTAAGTGGGGGGGATGCCTGGCCTTCCACTGGAGGTTTTTACCTGTTGGACTTACCATTTTTTTGGTGTGTTTCGCTTTCTTAAATTTCCTTGTTTCTTCCACTGAATCCTCCTTGTCTTCATCACCTGAAAGGAAGTACCTTCATTAACACGATGGATAAACCCTTAACAGATAAAACACAGGAATTCTGTGTCACCGAAGACACAGCATGTGCCACAACAAGTGAAGCCAGAGCTTTGCGGCAAGATTTTAAGGACACACAGGCTGTTTGTGCCGAGAGCAATGGATGGGCGTGGCAAGTTTGGGGTCTGCCATGAGTTGCCAGGGCTGCAACCTGGCACCTTCAGATCCGTGCTCTGCTGACGCAAGCTCCCAGAAGACCAGAGCTTGGAAGTTAAAATATTCTTCCAGTGATGGTTGTTGTGGGTTTTCCGGGCTGTATTGCCGTGGTCTTGGCATTGTAGTTCCTGACGTTTCGCCAGCAGCTGTGGCTGGCATCTTCAGAGGTGTAGCACCAAAAGACAGAGATCTCTCAGTGTCTATCTCTCAGTGTTCTTCCAGTGACTTTATCTATCCAGCATCCCCCTAATAATTCTCCCTGACCTGGAAAGGTTATAAAATCTTCCAGGTCAAGCTTGGCCAACAGAGGCTGCTATACCTGGTTCTTGCTCACGTGACTGCATTACACCAACATTGCAAAAAGTATGGAGGAGGAAAGGGGGAAACTACTTGGCATGGAAGAGTAGTGACTAGCAGAACAAAATACCCTCCCCCCAAAAGAACTGAACTGGGCCTCCTGCAAAGATGCGGGGTAGGGGACCCCTTTAACAAAGCTATTTCTAGCAAGCTTTGCAAAACTGCATTTAGAGCAGGCAGCCGACGTTTCCTCTCCTAAATTGCCTTTGCCAGCCTTTCACACAGAAATTCCAATCTTCACTTTCAAAAGCAAGGGGGAAAGGGGAGTGGTACCTTGGGGCACATTTCTGCGGAAAGGAAAAAACTTCCTCAGCCTCCTACAAAGCGAATGCACTTCCGCCTGGCCGGTGAGGAACACCAAGATGCCTCCTAGGAGAAGAAGAAGAATCTTCGATCAAAGTGCAATCAGTCAATGAAAAGGAAAGCTGCCAGAAATCTATTTCTCAAATCTCAAATCTCTTTTATAAAAGTGTGTTGTTATTATTATCCTCATGGCCATCACCCTGTGAGGTGGGTGGGGCTGAGAGAGCTCTGAAAGAGCTGTGACTGACCCAAGTTCACCCAGCTGGCTTCAAGCGGAGGAGAGGGGGAATCAAACCTGGCTCTCCAGATTAGAGTCCTGCCACTCTTAATTGCTACACCAAACTGGCTCTTATGTTTGCAAACATAAATACATTTCCTTTGAAGCCTTTATAATGGGATAGGCCTTTGGCGGCCAGCTGACCTGAGGGTAGCATTCGGTGAATTTTGCAGACCTTCCGGAAACATTCCCCAGCATAGTCATCCAGAGGGGTTCTTTTGTTAAAGTGAACGGCCACGGGAAACTGCCTCGCATCCACCTAAAAGGAAGATACTGGGATTTGGCCAAGGCCGTCTGCAGGTTTCAAATGCAAATCCTTTTGAAGGGAAGGAATAACTTCATGAGTTTTAAACAAAAAAACTAATTTAGCACTCTGATCCTTTCATCGAAATAATCCCAATGTCCTTAGGAAGAGACGAGGGCGTTCATTTTTGTGTCATTTGTAGACTTCTGACGCTCTCCTCCTTTGAAGAAAGACTCGTGTTTGAAATGTGTAGCCTGCAGATCATAAGACGAGCTGCAGCCAAAGTGGGTCACATTCAATAGCGAATTCCGCTGTGGCCCGTCTCTGGAAAATTGATCGCCTCGGCCCCCAACACCACCACTGCACTGTCACTTCCCTTTGAAACTCTCCGCTCTTTTGCTCAGGTAATACTTGACATACAATTGCTTGCTTTTTACAGGGTCATACAAATGCATTAGGAAGAATTTTTTTTAAACGTGCAGGTTTTCCCTGTAACTTTTCTAGCTTTGAAACCTCCTTTTAGTTTGCAGCTGGCAAGTATATGGATGAGAGGAAGTTCAGATCAGTAGCCTGGAAGACAATAAGCCTCAGTCTTGATTAGACACGGACAGGCTCAGAACCAGAACTGATTCCGCACACATTGGATAATGCACTTTTAATGCACTTTAGCCATCGTTTTGAAGTGGATTTTTTGTTTCACGCTCGAAAAATTCAGTTCCAAATGATCTCTAAAGAGGATTGGATGTGCATTATCCAACGTGTGCGGAATCAACACAGGTCTGTGTCAGCAGCGGCCAGTCCTGAATACAGAACGCAGCAATAAAATGAGTGCCCTAGGGCACCCTTGTTATCAATCAGTATACAGTCTTCAATGCTTCTTTATTAAGAAGCAGGGCTTTCAATGGAGAGGCAAGCTGACTACCTGGCTGAAACTGGCACTTATTTTAGAAATAAGATGTGAATTAAGAGTCTTCTCTCGCAAAGCTTCTCTATATTATCCTCACACAAACCCTGTGAGGTAGTTTAGGCTGAGGACTTGTGACTGGTCCAAGGTCAACCAGCGAGTTTTGTGGCACAGGAAGGACTTGAACCCAGATCTCAACGCCCAACCCACCACACCATCCGGGGCCTTGTAACACTACCTGTATAACGGGAGGAGGCGTAGAAAACAGTTTCTTGTTGGCCGTGAAGTCTTCCACACGTAGAGTGGCAGACATAACGACCAGCTTCAGCGGATGCCCCTTCTGTAAACATACAAGCACAGGCGGTTCTGATAGACGAGGAGAACAAAAGAAAGGCCCTGACTGGGTCAGACCAAGAGTCCACTTAGTCCAGCATCTGGCCCCCCACATACACAAGCAGGGCATGGTAGCAACAGCCCCCACCCTGCTGCTGCCTCAGAGATAGACTGCACCTGAACATGGCAGTTCCATTCTGCCTGGCAGAGACTAATGTTGACACTGCTTCCTGTGTTAACGTCTCCTGTATTGCCTCTGAATCACAGCTATCTTGCTATAATGGATCATGGGGTGGGGATGGCAGGGGGAAAAGAAAGCATACAAAAACCAGAATTGCCGTGTTTGCAGTGGTACATTCTGCTGAAGGAAGGGACTTCTGTTAGCAGAATGGTACTCTCTTGTCTTCCTTATCCCACTGCAGCAGGAATCTGTCTGTGAAAAGCTGCTCCTGGAGGAGAGCAGGGAACTCTCTAGAAAAACAAGACGGGCAAACTGGGAGTCTGCAGTGGAAGGGGGGAGTCAGTGAAAATCGCATCTGCCCGCCTGTTATCGGGACTCTGGATCGAACCCAGAGATTCTCTCTCAAGAAACAAAGGTTAAAATATAAAATAAAAACAGCGTGCCCCTTCACCAATAAGCTTCCAAGCACCTTAAAGACGAAAATTAAAAATTACAAGGCTTTTTTTTTTAAAAAAGGTTAACGTAGCCTAAGAATAATGGCGTATACATTATAAGCAGTGTATAATGCAGCAATTAAAAACCTATATTTATATCCATATAAATGCATAAGAAGACAAGGAGAATAATATGTCTGAGGACAGCATCCCATAATCAGGGTGCCATGACAAAGAAGGCTCTGTCTTTGGAGCCACCCATCTAACCATTCACCTCTCACATGGCATTGTGCGTCCACTACAGGGAGGCTGTGATTCCTTCCACCTTAGAAAGCAGAAGTCTGGCATCTCCTCACATGATTTCTTTCTTTGTGAAGAAAGTAATTTTGTACACATTGAAAAGAGTGGCAGCAAGAATTTACCTTGCTGCCTAACCTTCGGGAGCACGCAATGCCATTTCTGTGTGTTCAGATAAGCTCAAGATAGTCTGCTACTGAACACAGAGGCTCCATTGTGCCTAGAAGGTCCTGGACCTAAAAGCATTTGTCCAACTCACAAGAAAACTTTTTCTGATTCTCCTTACCTTGGCCCGAAGGGGCACGATGCGAGACAAGAGGCCGATCAGGATATCCGTGTACACGCTTCTTTCGTGAGCTTCATCGAGAATAATGACTCGGTACTTGGACAACAAGAAATCCTGAGGAGATGGAATGGCAGAACAGATAAATTCCTCTCAAAGCTTGATCAAATCCACTGACTAGTCTAATGCATGGGGGTGAAAATCTGGACTTCAATGAAAGCTTGAGCATGTTTTATCCAAACCACTCTGAAAGTGTTTCTTACTGAGCCCTCCTAATTATTAGCTAAGCCAAGAGTTCCTAACATGGTGCCCATGGGTGGTATAGCATCTTCCAACACCTTTCTTGTCATCTACCAAGTGTTTTTAGAAAGAGGGCAGGGCCAGGCCGGGCTTTTCCCCAGCAAGGCTTCTGACTGGCTATTGGAGATTTGATTGGCTGTGCAGATTTTCTGAAAATATTGCTTTGGCAGCGGCTGCCACCACAACACAAGAATCTTCACTTTGTGACTGAAGAAAAGCTGGGACAGCCATTTTGTGGCTGGCTCTGCCTCCTGCAGCAGCCATTTTGTTGACACACCCACTACACCGTATCAGAATTCCAAAGGTGCCTGCAGGCGCCAAAAGGTTGGGCACCCCTGAATTAAGCAATGAAGCAAGATCAACTCTGAAACAGCTACGCTTCCTCCTGAGTTTTCAGTACACCTTTCCGCAGCGGATCTAGACACTGGAAATCCCACCCATGCTTATCTGCAAAACTTCATCCTGAATTCTGTTTCTCAGTCCCACTACAGGATAATACTGTCTGAAATCCTCCTCCCCCCGGCCCAGTTAATTTCATTCTCGATGAGAAAACAGTTACCTTCTGGATTTCCTTTAACAGCACACCATCCGTCATGAATTTGATTCTGGTTTCGGCAGTCACGTTCCCTTCGTAACGTATTTGGTACGAAATCACCCTGGGTTTGGGAGATTGAATAAATTCAAAACCGCTGTGGTAGCTACCTGGGCCCCAAATGCATTCCTTGGAAGAAAACCTCACTGAAAGCGTTTTTGGGCCACATTGCCAATGTGGGAGAAATTTTTTTTTTTGAATTTGCCACTAGAGCCACGTTTGTTCTTTAAAGGGGCTTTGAAGGAGCCACCCCAAACCCCTTCCTGAAGATGCTTTTCCCGGTAGCCAAGAAGTCCATGACAGAAGCAATATCTATGCAACACATCCCCAGTTTGACACAAGTTCAGTGTGAGCTCAGACCAGTGGGTTTGAGCCACGGGCGGAGCAAGCACTGGTTGACTGAGAAATATTCTCTGAACACCCGTCTGAATAAAATGATTGTGGAACCCGGGGTAAGGTTTAAGCAAGGACAGATGCTCCATAACAAGTTATTCTGCCTTGTGACCGTCTCTAAATCATGAACTTGACATTGCCCCAGTACATAACTGGTTGTGGTAAGTCCAAGGTATCTCCGCGCATTAAGAAAAGCAAGCTTGCAGGGTGCTTTACCGATGGGACAAATTCATCTCTTTTGCAACACGATGGGACATGGACACGGCTGCGACACGCCGAGGTTCTGTGATGCCAATGATACCGCCGGAGCTGGAAGTGAAATTAAGGAAGGTTTTCCATTGTGAAGGGAAAAAAAGAGAAAAAGGATTATTCCATAATGGAATACATTTCCCTCTGCATTTGCAGAAGAGAGAGCGGAAGGCTTTAGGGAGTAGAAGGCCATTCCATTACTAGAAGCCAGGGCTTTTTTTCAGCAGGAATGTGGTGGAATGGAGTTCCAGAACCTCTTGAAAATGGTCACATGGCTGGTGGCCCCGCCCCTGATCTCCAGACAGAGGGGAGTTTAGATTGCCCTCCACGGAGGGCAATCTAAACTCCCCTCTGTCTGGAGATCAGGGGGCGGGGCCACCAGCCATGTGACCATTTTCTCTGAGGGCAACCCACTGAGTTCCACCACCTCTTTCCCCAGAAAAAAAGGCCTGCTAGAAGCCCAGCACTGAAGCTCCACTTCTGCTGAAACCCCATCACCCTTATTTACAGTTGCCAGGTAAAAACACTGCCACGACAATAGAAGCGATCAACTGGGAGAATGCCTCTGCCATGGACTGGACTATGGAGACTTGGGTTCAAATCCTTACACAGCCATGAAGCTCACTCCTTGCGCCAGTCATGCTCTCTTAGCCTAACCTACCTCACAGGGTTGTTGTGAGGATAAAAGTGGGAGTGAAGGAGAAAAACTCTGCATGCCACTGTGAGCATCTTGGGGAGAAAAGCAGGATATAAAACATGAAAATGTGAAGGGACAATCAGTCTTACACCTCCATAGACCACAATCTCTGCCCCTCCAAACCATCAGTTCCTCGACTTTGCTTCTCGACCGCCCTGTCCTTTTCCCCAACCCTCAACCAGACCATGTAGAAGGTTTTCAATCCTCAGCCAAACTGACAACTTTCAGGTGCAAAGGAGAAGACGGGCAATTTAAAAAAAAATTACACTGGGCAAGAGGCACGAGTGACAGAATAAAACTAACTCTATGGTGGCAGCTGCTGCCAAAACATTATTTTAATCTGCACAGCCAATCACATCTCCAGTGGCCAATCAGAAGGCCTGTTGGAAAGAGTCCCACCTGGCACCACACACTTTCTACAAACACTTGGTAGGTACCAAGAAAAGTGCAGGTGCCACAGAGCGCATGGGTGCAACGTTTGGGACCCCTGCTCTAGAACCTAAGGCACATAGCCATGAGTGGAAAGAAGGAAATTGCTGATGTAGAGCAGAACCACAAGTGACAAAAGGCACAGATTGGACACTTGTCTGCTTCCCTCAAGTTTTGTTGGGAAATGTAGGCAGCTTGGCGGAATGTTGGACAAGTGACAGTTGAAAAGTCCATTGGACAGCAGATGGAGAGCCGAGCTGCAAGACCAGGACGCCTACATTTCCCGTCAGAACTTGAGGGAAGCAGACAAGTGTCCAACCTGTGTCATTTGTCACTTGTGGTTCTGCTCGTAGGAACCACAGCAGGGCAAGCAGCAATTGTACAGAAGTCGATAGTTTGTGACTAGGTTTTTAAGAGAGAAAATGGCTGAACTTTGGTTCCAGCTTTGAGTGTTATAAGGATTGGTAGCCTAGCACAGGAATGGGTTTACCAGAGCGGAATAAGAACACCTGCAGAACAATTCCTCGACTCCCTAACTACTCCACGTCAAGGTACTCTTCTCATGAGAGCTCTGCACTTTACTCTCTAGATTTCTCACAGCTGTAATGTCAGTTAACAGCTTGACCATGATTGGTTCCTATGTTGCCAGGTAGACCAGGTAGGCCAGCAAAGCCGTGATGTGTGACTCAGTGAGGCCTAGAAAGATGGCTTCTCAGTTCACTCAAGTCCGCAGGAGTAGCAGTACTACTTTCTCCTACCCTTAGCATGCCATTATGCTGGATCAACTGAGTGCAAGAGAGATGGCTCACTACTTGATGGATATGCAACTATGGAAACCACTCAGAGATGCTTAGTTAGCTAGCTTTTAACAACAACATTCGATTTATATACTGCCCTTCAGGACAACTTAATGCCCACTCAGAGTGGTTTATTATTATCCCCACAACAACAATCACCCTGTGAGGTCGGTGGGGCTGAGAGAGCTCTGAGAGAGATGTGACTGACCCAAGGTCACCCAGCTGGCTTCAAGTGGAGGAGTGGGGAATCAAACCCGGTTCTCCAGATTAGAGTCCTGCCGCTCTTAACTACTACACCAAGTTTAGACAGACAAGTTTTAGTATTTAGCAACAGTTATGAATTTCTTGTTTCTTGCCTGAAGAGCTTCTTGTTTTGTGGAGACTCTTCTTAATTAATAAACTTACTTATCTTTTTATTAAGCTGAAGTCTGGATTTCATGTCTTCTGCATGGGTACACCCCAGAAACAAACCAGAGATTGGCAAGCATGGCCTTCGAGAAAGGGAGAGCTTTCGGTCTCATAAATAACTCGAACTGCATTCCACCTGCCTGGTCTCTGGAGCAGCTGTGGGTTACTGCTCAGAGCTGGGAGGTGTGAAGTGTGGGTTTGGGCAGTGCTTCCTCCCCCCTTAGGAATAAAAGAGGGGGACACAAACCCCTAACACATACCTGGCATACCCTGCTTCATAAAGGAACTGGGGTACTTGAGTAGTTTTACCACTGCCGGTTTCTCCGCACACAATAATCACCGGGTTCTCGTTAATGGCTTCCATGATGACTTGCTCTTCCGCCAGAATTGGCAGCTTCAGTCTGGCTTCCTTTAAGAACAAAGACACACTTTCACATTCCACATAAAGCCAGTGGTGTAGTGGTTAGTGTCAGGTTAGAGATCCAGGTTCAGACTCTGCCATGGAAGTTTGCTGGTGCCCTCGGGCCAGGACCTCACTCTCAGTCTGACCTACCTCACAGGGTTGTGGTGAGGACAGGAGCGGGGAAAACCATGTGCCATGGGTTGGAGTGTTTTTAGAGGAAAAGCAAGTTAAGGATGTTACTGGTAAACTTAGCCCCGCTAAGCTTCCTGGAGAAAGAACAAGATAAATGGTTAGGAAAGCTCCATGTGGTGGATCTGGCAGATCTGTTCCGCTAGCAGCAGAGTTTCCCCAGGGCAAGGAAGGGCCTGTCACATGAACATGGGGGAAAGTGCCACTGTTTAAGGAACAGAGATCCAACCAATTATAGCCACAATTATTCCCTGCATCGTTTATTTCTTAGAAATCCATCTATCCAGTTTTTCTATCGCAAAAGACTCCTAAATGCTGATCATATATTGAAAACCTACACCAGATCATTAGGACAGCCATATTGACCCCCCAGCCACCCATTCACAATTGAGAAGAGACAAAGTCCAGCAGCAACTGGGTAGCGGGGGCGGGGGGGGGGGACCAGGGACACAGCAGCACAGACTGGCAATGCAGTAAGGTACATCTAAGTTCTCTTTAACAATTCAGTAAAGAGTCCAGCAGCACCTTTAAAACAACCAACTTTATTGTAGTATAAGCTTTCAAGAGCCACAGCTCTCTTTTGTCAGATGTATCTGACGAAGAGAGCTACAGTCCTCAAAAGCTTATGCTACAATAAAGTTGGTTCGTCTTAAAGGTGCTACTGGACTCTTGTTGCATCTTATGAAGAGAGCTGTGGCTCTCAAAAGCTTATGCTACAATAGAGTTGGTTCGTCTTAAAGGTGCTACTGGACTCTTGTTGCATCTTATGAAGAGAGCTGTGGCTCTCAAAAGCTTATGCTACAATAGAGTTGGTTAGTCTTAAAGGTGCAACTGAACTCTTTTGCTATTTTGCTACTGCAGACTAACACGGCTAACTCCTCTGGATCTTTAACAATTCAGTGGCTCCGGCTTTCCGAAAAGGGCAGAAGACAGAGTGACACAGTTGCTGCAGTAAGTTACTGTTCATCAAACGGCTGTCTGGGGCAAAACCAAACATCTGACACAGACCAAATGCTGGGATACTTGGGGTCTGCTGAAATAATAGCAAAGCAGGGCGAGGGGCGGGGGGAATCTGAAGCAGCGTAGCAGTGGGTATGCATTTGATTCCCCTTCTTCTGTAAACTACTACCCTCCACTCATTTCCCACAGAATATGGCGTACATCTGAGCCCCCGTGCAAAACAAAGTGGCCCTGGGAAGGGAAGGAGGAAAGGCGGCTGCAGTGGGAACATGGCAGACAGAGGAAGGAGTCATCCCCCTCCCACTGGCCACTTCTCCACTTCAAACACCCCCCTCCCCTTACTGAAATGGCAACTAGATCTGTCCTAAATTCCGGAGCAGAAAACACTTGCTGCAATTCTGTGCAGAAAAGTATTTTAATCCATATTACGAAGCATCAAACCGTTTCACTAGGAGCGGCACAAGGAAGAGTGGATAGATACAAACGGTAATAGCACAATAAACATTTCTGATGAATTCTCACTGCAGGTGACAAGAAGAACCTGCTGCCTTCATCGTTCGTAACAGAGCAGGAATACATTCTTGGCATGCCTGCATTCCAAACTGACCTGAATCTCTGGAGATCTATCCACAGGGATGAAAACTGCAGGCACTGAGGAGGGCTTGGAAGGTGGACCACGTTGCTTTGGGATGCTGGGGGAAGCCGTGGCTGCATTCGTTGGCTGGAGTGGCACTGGAGTGGCACTCGGGATCACGGGGCTGGTTTTGCCTATCTGATCTTCTGGTTCTCCTTCCTGCGCACTTGAGCTTTCATCTTCCTCCTCCTCCTCAGACTCGACATCTGGTTCAAGTTTGCTTTTCTTGTTAGCACCCGCAACGCTCCTAATCCTTTCCGGACAGGAGGCCCTCACTTCCTGGATTGTCCTGAAAGACAACGACACACTGATGCACAAAGTAACTTTGCCAAAACACACGTAGGATTCTCACAGAATCAAGACCGCCTGAGAACCTGCTCCGTACCACCGCCTGGATCATAAGCCATACATAAATCAAATGCAAACCCCAAGTGTGCATCCAAGAACGTGCGCCTTCTCGCTGAACTGCATCACTTTCAGTAAGTCCAACAAACAGACCCCCCAGGTGGGAGTGGGGGGGGGAAGTGTTCATAAGATTCTGAACTTTCTGCCCCCAAGGCAGGACCAGGAACCTGCCACGCCCATCGAAAGCAGACTGCATACGGCAATGCATGCTGTACCACAAACGTGGAGTGTGCAAAACAAAAGAAATTCCAATAAAGTCCTGGAAGAGGACCTAAACGTAAAGAAGGAACTAATGTTTCATACTACCTGAAACACAGACCTGCCCTTGTTCAAGGATTCCTTAATTTCATTCATCTTCTTAATCATAATAGTCAAGTGGTTAGGTCATCAAGTTTTTGCAGATATCCCTAAAAGTTTATCAGGGGCTTCACAATTAGGTAGTCAATACCAACAGACAAACTTCTATGAAAAAGACAGCTCGCCCTTTGTTACCCATCTCCTGCAATGCAATGCAGAGCGGAATGTTGGACACACTCCGTGTGACCCACAAGACCCCACAACAGGCCCCAGATTCCTCTGCAACACACACGACTTCCTTAGAAGGCAATTTTGCACAAGCCCCTTAAAGTGTGGAACCCACTGGGTCTTGTGGCAGAACTATCTCAATTTGGTACGAACCTGATGCAAGTTTCGATAACAAGTTCCCTTTCTCCATTGTGACAACAATGGAGCTGCAGCTGGCCTCTCTTCATGGATTATATACTCTATGAATCCCATGCCTGAGCTTTTTGAGGGGCAGGGGAACACATCCTCCAGTCTCCACCGGCAAGTTTCTCCTTTTTTCTGGTGACCCATACAGAAAATATCTGATCTTTCACAGGCTGCGTCAAGCGCCATCAATATCAGGGCACTACACTGGCTCTATCTATTACCTTTCCATCCCACCTCCTCTTTTAAGGAGCTCGTGGTAGTGTGCATTGTATTCCCCTCTGAATTTTTATTTTCACAACACCCCTATGAAGTGGGTTAGGGCTCCAATAGCGTAACAGGTCCAAGATGACTCAGAGAGCTTTGAGGCAGAGTGGCGATTTGAACTCGAGCCTCCCAGGTCCTAATCCAGCACTCTAATTGCTACATCACACTGGGTTCTCATGAGTGCTTTTGCAGGGAGCGGCAAAGGGCCGTTCCGACACTTTGAGAACGGATCCAATTAGCAAATGGAAGACATGGAGAGAGAGCGGGTGCCACAAAGAGTGCTGTGAGAGGGAGGAAGTGCAAGGGAAATTAGTGAAGACCGTGGCTATATTATTTATTTATTTATTTATTTGATTTATACCCCGCCCTCCCCACAGATGGGCTCAGGGCAGCTAACAACATTAAAAAAATACATTAAAAGTCAAAAAACCATAAAATCAATAATAATTTTTAAAATGTCATTAAAATAGTCCAGGATCAGGCTATTTAAACAAATATTGGGAGTCCGTATATGGGCATAGCAGATGGCCGAGGGCAGCCCCAGAAAAAGTGGTGGTCTTAGATGGAAGGAGGACACCCGCTGGCACTCAGCCAAAGGCCCGGTGGAACATCTCCGTTTTACAGGCCCTGCGAAATGTAACAGGTCCCGCAGGGCCCGGATCTCCAGCGGGAGAGCGTTCCACCAGGCTGGGGCCAGGGCAGAAAAAGCCCTGGCCCTGGTTGAGGTCAGACGGATGTCCTTCGGGCCGGGGACCCCCAGGAGTTGCTTGTCTGCAGAGCGCAACACCCTGCAGGGGACGTAATGGAAGAGGCGGTCCCACAGGTATGCAGGTCCCGGTCCATGAAGGGCTTTAAACACCAACACCTTGAACCGGATCTGGAACTCCACTGGGAGCCAGTGCAACTGGCACAGCACAGGAT
Source organism: Eublepharis macularius (assembly GCF_028583425.1). Classification (NCBI taxonomy): domain Eukaryota; kingdom Metazoa; phylum Chordata; class Lepidosauria; order Squamata; family Eublepharidae; genus Eublepharis; species Eublepharis macularius. Next base: position 67,523,891 of record NC_072802.1, on the reverse strand, counting down.
GAATGTGCGCTCGGATTGGCGTTCCAGTAAGGACACGTGCTGCTGCATTCTGGACCAGCTGTAACTTCTGGGTCATAACACAACCATGACCAAACACAGGCAATCATCATGGGCCCATGTCTTACCGTTTCTGCTGGTACATGCGTTTCCCCATCCCTAGCTTAGATGTAGTATACAACAGCTTCATTTCAGTTTCTGGAGCCTGGACTTCACTCAGCTTTCTTAGCAGCTCGGCGCGCTAAAAATAAAACACACAAGAATAGCTGGTACCGATGAAACTGTAGTGCCGTGTATCAGTCCCGCAGAATATGCTGTGCTTTCAATGTTATCAGCTCTAGGGTTGCCAGTCCCCCACTGCTGCCCCCTGCCGCCGTTCACCTAGCCAGCAGGGGTGGGCGTGATGGGGAACTGACCAACTGTGTGGACGATACCTGGGAGGCACATGGCTGAAATGGACATGCACATTCCCACATCGCTAGAAAATGATGCCATTTGTGGAGCACTGGGGAAGTCAAGCCAGAGGCCAATTCTCTAAATATCGGCTCCAAAAACAAAGTATTGCAAGTATGCCCAATACTTAAGAAAGAGTTGCAAACAACTGCACTCTATGCTATCATAGCACTTCTATCTTTAATTTTTGCCATCTCAGAGACAGAAAAAAATAAAAGTTGGGAGGCAGATTTTTTTTTTTTTAGCAAACAAAAAAAGTGCATTATTTGGGCAGAAACTTTCTCATAATATGTAGGACTGCCTAAATGGCAGCAGGACAAGTACCTGGGGAGCTTTGAGGAAATAGCAACTCCAAGAAATGGTGCAGCCACCAAAAAGGCCCCATCTCTACTCAACACTTTCTTACTTCAGTGGGAAGGGAAATGGAGATCCGGGCCAGAGACGAAGATCTTAACTGGCAAGCCAGACCATACAGGAGGAGGCAGTAATCTACCCAAGCGTTTCATGTCATTTCTTGCACAGAGGACATATCTCATATGGAGCAGCTCCGAGCTGTTCACAACTAAGTAGAATGTGGCCTGATTTGCATGTGCAAATCACTCAATCTACCGCCATGCTTTCAAAACGCAAATACCTTCTCCTTTTTTTCCTTCTGCTCCAAAACCTTCTGTAGAAGTTTTTTCCTCTTTTTGCTCAGAGGTTTCTTTTCTGGGCCCTTCTCGGGCTCCCTTTTTCGACCTTTGGTTTTTCGTGACGGAAGCACCAAGGCGTTGCTTCCATCCACTCCTTTCAAGGAGGCTTCATCTGGACATGGGAGAGAAAGCTCAGTTAGGCTAACACAGCATCTAAGAGCATGCAGCATTATTGTTGAGCAGAGTCATTCATGGGGCTTGGCAGGAAGCTGTGGGCTCTTCCAACCTGGCTGTTGTGCGGCACTTGGGGTATATCAACAACAACAACATTTGATTTACATACCGCCCTTCAGGACAACTTAACGCCCACTCAGAAAAGTTTACAAATTATGTCATTATCATCCCCACAACAAACACCCTGTGAGGTGGGTGGTGCTGAGAGAGCTCCGAGAGAGCTGTGACTGACCTAAGGTCATCCAGCTGGCTTCAAGCAGAGGAGTGGGGAATAAAACCCGGTTCTCTAGATTAGAGTCCCGCGCTCTTAACTACTATACCAAATGCAGCCCACCAAGAACGTACGGAGGTCCAGCAGAACCTCAATAAGGCTACAGGTTTTCTTATCTGCTCAAGACTTTTAAAATATGGTGGTGGCGGCAAAATTGTTAAATACTATGATCATATTTGTGGAGTAATTCACAGTGCTGGTTTAGTTACATGGAAATAAATATGGGGGTTACTTTTTGTTACGCAATGAAAAGGCACTAGGCAACTGCTCACAATCTCTCTCAGTATTTCACCGGTCTTACTGCCTGGTGCAATTTAAGCCCTATGTTTGCACCTTAGCAAAGCACTGTGAGTCCACGCATCCATCTCTGGGATCACTTGGCTCAATTCAGCACAGCATAAAACCATGGTTTAATTGAACAAACTACGGCTGCTGCTGCATCTCTACATAAACTTATCGTTTTATTGGGCGCTCAGTGGAGTACAATGCCATACAGTCCTCCCTTCCAAAGCAGCCATCTGCTCCAGTGGAACCGACCTCTGTAGCCTGGAGACCCGTGATGATTCCAGGAGATTTCTAGGCTCCACCTGGAGGTTGACAACCCTATTAAAGGGGATCCCTTTCCATTATTTTTGTCACGCGCGTGGAAACGCCTCTAATAAAGTTAGGGAATAACGGCGTGCAAAGAAGTGATTATAGCTACATAGCTTAAGTAATAAGGGGGGGGGCACCCCACGCCTAGTTTAAATGCTCAACTGAGCCAAACTTACCCCCCAGTTCTAGCTGCACGGTCTCCTGGACCGGGACATCCTGCTGGCCGGATCCGCCTGGCAAACGCGCCTTCCAGTTATGCCGCTTACGAGCTTTCCCCATCGGGGTGCAGCTTAAGGGAGCCACCCACGTGGAACCCCCAAAAGCAAACAGCGGCTCCACTTCTGCTTTCCGGCCAGCCGCAAAGCACGCTGATCTCGCGAGAGTCGGGCAGAGGCCTGCAGCTATGGAGAGCGAGAGGGGCCAGCGAGAGCGAAAAGCGAAACGAATGCAAAAAAGAATAAACGAAACAAACAAAGTAAAACTTTTCAGGGGGAAGCAAGCAGCGCTTGTTTGTCTTACAAAAGCTGCCCCAGGTCAGAATTATATTCTTGTACCATCGGTGGGCACAGTCCCATAAGCGGGAGACAATAATGATAACAGCAATGCTTATATACTGTGCTTCAGGACAGATTAGTGTACCCTCAAGAGCTGTGATCACAGTCAGTGTTTTTATGTCCACGATGCTGAGAGGAGTGGCTTTCCCAAGGCCACCTGCTGAGCTGGTGGTAGCAGTGGGATTCAAACCAGCAGTGCTAGTTTGCAACCCAACCACGCATAACCAGTATGCCACAGCAGCAAGTCCTTAGTGCTTACTCAGAGCTGTGGTCAAAGTCAGTGTAGTATCATTATCCCCACAATACAGCTGGGGCTGAGGAGTGCTTACCCAAGGTTACCTGCTGAGCTTGTGGTAGAAGTGGGATTCGAACCTACAGAGTACAAGTTTGCAGTCCAGCCGCTTAACCGGTATGCCACAGCAGCAAATCCTTGCCAGCCTCCCAGTAAGGCCGGGACCTCTCCCAGAATTATAACTGATTTCCGGAATAGAGATCAGATCCCCTGGAGAAAATGACAGCTTTAGAGAGTGGACTCTATGACATTATGTTCTACCGAGGTCCCTCCCCTGACCCCCCCCCCCAAATCTCCAGGAATTTCCCAAACAGGAGTTGGCAACCCTACCTTAGGTAGCTCACCAACAAAATTCAGGCTGGAAGAGACAAGAATAGGGAGACCATGAAATTATTTAGCAAGGAGGCTTGTGACACCTTTTGCCAACACATGGATAAACTGGCATAAACCAGTAAGGAATAATGGCTTTCTAAAGCGCACTTCGGCCTATTGAGCCAATGTTTGATTGCTTTAAATCTGCATACATACAGATTCCAATGTATTTTCTTACTGGAGTCTTCATTAGAAACTCTTCTGATAAAGCACAGCCACCTTTAAGTCAGCTACTGAATGCTCAAGGAGCCTGAAGGGCTCCTGTTCTGTCCCAAGCTTTCAACTTTTCCCATATAAGTGTCTCAGGAAGATATACTATCAGAGCAATCCTAAAAAGTTACTCCCCTCTAAGCCCATGATTTCAATGGAATTAGACTAATTCTGGTATTGTCTTGTATGCGTATGTATTAAACTGCTGAGTTAAGATTTGAAGACAAATTTTGAGTTTCTAAATTGGTGTTGATTGATGATTGTCAGCTCATTGCAGATCTTTCCATCTCCTCACAGGTTTACCTAAGTTTTTCAACTTGCACCGCTTATTGGTCACTGAAAAGGAATCATTTAGATCTGCCTTTCACATACACTCTGCATAGTAAGGTAAAACTTACGATTGACTTGCTGGGACATCTGCTGTCACTTTGTAGTACCCTCTCACCATTTATGGAAGACTATACATTGGTAATTTTCACAGATTATAATGAATTGAGTTATAGGTACTGCCTTGGAATCCATTCAGGCTGACAGGTAGGATACAATACTTTGTTTAAAGAAACTGCACACTGTAAGGGAATTTTTTTAATGACCCCTAGTCTAAAGACCTATGCATGGGCATTATTGGAGCTGACCTTTCACAGAGAAGGCAAAAGCTTTTCTTTGTAAGCAGATTCCTTCTGACACAATTTAAAACACTGAACACTGCAGGTCAGGAAGCCCTATAGTAAGGACTCGTTTTGTTGTACTAAAGAATTACAACTACTATAACTCCCTCAGGGGGTTTACAGGGAGTTATAGTAGTTGCATTTCTGGATTACTCCCCCGTTCCACCGTTTGTATTGCTTCTTGTACTCAAGAATTAACCTTGGATACGCGGTTGGTCAGGAAGATACCCCAAACTCCTGTGTGACACCAAATATTTAGCATGTTTATATTACAGAGAGATTTTACTGTCTTGTCAGTCAGGCCCGTTTGGGTGCCACGTCCCCTGAAGAAATTGATTCTGAAGAATTGTTTGTATTCAGTTTTGTATAACAATTTTATCTTTTATTCTGTAAACAATTAGCTTTGAAAAGTATGTAAGATTCTCTGCTATGGCTGATCTTTATGCATTCGTCCTAACAAGGCACTGCATCTGGGCTTTATTTATGAAATAAAGCTCATATTTCTTCATTGATCACAGTTTGGTGTCTTAATTAATGGAGGATGACGGCTGTTAGGGAAAATAAATTAAAAGAAGAGTATTTTTTTAAAAACTTCTGTAACACACATACGCAAGGAGCACTGGGTTCACTGGTGAGCTATAGGAGTATTAAGTGTGCACCACTGTACAAGCGGCAAATTTCAAAGGCGGATGGACGGGTTATGGTGGGCCAGTCTTCCTTCAGGGAACCTTTTCCACACGTACTGGTCTTTTAGAAGAAGGAAACATAACTAAATTTCTGAGGAGCCCCCGAGTCTACCAGGGTGTAAAATGAAAGAGGCACCGGATGTTACAGTAAATATTTAAGCTTTAATTTTCACACCACCATAATTCAGTTGTGAAACTGGCCTACAAATACTCCACTATATAGAAGTACATTGATCTGGTGGTCAGATAATAAATAAAGGCATGAATGAATTACCAAAAAAAAAAAATGGCTTCATGACTACATTACACCAGTAGAATTTGTTTAAAGATCATAGGTTTAAACAATACATACACCATTTTCTTCTCAACACGATCATAATTTTAACAGAATATACAATTTTGGTATACAGACTTTTTTTAAAAAAAACTACCTAATACTTGAGATCAGATGTCCAAAACAGGATACGAAGTCACTATATTCAGTGCAGATAAACAGTTTACAATCAATATATTTTTCTGCTTGACAACAGAAAAAGACTGGTTTCTAATTGGCATTGTAGCTGAATAGAATTATCCACACACACACAAAAAAAGATTAAAGTCACATGCAGAACACAGTAAAACCTCATGTTCTTTAAAACAAAGAGGGGAAGGACCAACAGATTGATCATTAGCTGCCAAATACACAGGATTAGAATGGCTCTCAAGTCACAAGAAAGCAAAATCTACTTCATCGAAAAAACTACTGCAGGAACTGAGGAACCTTCCGTGCTTACTACACAAATAAGCTTTTTGAAAAGTAGATCACACCTGGAGAAGAAGTATGGTGTCAGCTACACCGGGTTTGGTACACTGTGCTTGAATATTCAGTATCCTATTTTAAAAAGAAGCATTACATTCAGAATAAAGCAACTGTTGTGATAGACAGTGATGATGGTATTTTTTTTCTATTTGTACGGACGGACCACAAGACTTTGAACAGCTGTCAGATCTTACGAGTAAAAGAGTGATAAACTGAAGACATAGCGGGGAATAAAGGGGATTTTTAAAAAAGGTTATCCTGCTGCATTATCAACTATTGCAAACCATCAGAAAGATCAAACAGTGAGTTCTTTCATGGAGTAGCATTAAATTGTCAAGAAACTGAAGTCAGCTCATTTATGAAAACACGAACAAAACATGGCTGTGCACGAGAATTCCTTCCTCACTGGTAAGTGTGAACACTTACATGTATGCTCACATAGGTCGAGAGATGAAATGTTCCTGATTTCCCAACTATGGTTGGAAGGGAGCATGTTTGTTCATTTGCACGTGGAACTCCCTCGTGCTTCCTTTTATGGTTTGCTTTATATTTACACTGGTGTTAACCAGGGTTAATGCTAAGCACTGTTAAAAAGACAACCATGGTCAATATTAACCATGGTTAGCACCAATACATACTGCACCAGGGTTAAACTAAACATGGAAGGGAAGAAACCACCTACCTGCACCTTCCTTATCTGCTGACCATGGCTAGGAAATGAGGAGTGTTATACACACATTGTCCCATGATCATACCCTTCAGTCATGAACTTTCTGAGTTTGCTTCTTATTCCCTCTACAAGATGAATGCAGAAAGGCACCTTGCAAAGGAAAAGAAAATTATGTACAGGGATTTGAAGTTGCTAAATCTGCCTTTCTCTGCTACCCAGATCAGGGACTGACGGCAGCAGCCCCAGGTGAGTCACTTTGGCCTTCAGTAAAATGGCGCTAAAATGCACTCTCCTCTGAAGGGTCTCTAGACATTCAAATACAGCAGCAGCACAAAGCAGAGAGACAGATCTACTGTCCCTGGGATGAGGTCAGGAAGAAAAGCACACAAGCGCCAAACCAATGGCCAGCTATGAGGGGTGGGGGTGGGGGGTGGGGGTTGTTGCATATGATACAGCACTGGAGAAATTTTACCCCAACATCACATTTACTTTCAAAAGCGTAATAGCTGCACTCTGCAATAATGGCCAGAGCATTTTTCAAGTACATCGGACAATTGTTTGTGCTCCTGTCTAATTTTAAACAGTCTATATAGTTATACAGGGAGGGTGGAATACTACGAAGGATACATCTAATTGGCCAGTTTTGCATACGCTGTTTAGTGCATGCACACTTATTTACATCGACATCTTCCTTCGCCGCCGCCACCTTATATAGTGAAATGCTTTTTGTATAAAAATATATATACATTCTTCTTGCACTGCTACCACGGCAAGAAGGGTGCGCCTCAGAGATGCTTCTTAATCTAAAGGAAATCCAGTGCCTCACCTATTTTTTCCCAACAGTAGAGCTTCCCCTTGGAATATCTGATTGCCAGTGGGGTGGTGGGGAGGCACACTTATAAGCCAAGTTTTACCATATGCAGAAACAAATAAGATACCTATTGTTTCCTTTAAAAATATTTTCAAATGCCAGTACTGTCAAAGAAGCAATTAAAGAAAACCCTCCATTCTATTAAACATAAATAATGAAATGTGGTTTCATCTTATGGAAACAGGAAGGCAGCTGGTGAAATCCTGTCCACGGGAGAAGACAGTGTTTCAGAATCTACCTTGCTTCTCCCAAGACAGCACGCTTTTTAATGTTGTGATTTTTAAACATATTTAAAGGGTGGTGGCGGTGAGAAGAGTAATTGGCTTGGTAGCAAAAAAGAGCCGTTTCCTCTGCTGAGAACTTTTGCTCTACCTCATCGCTATTTCAGGGGCGTTTTTCATAGCGCACATCCAGTGTTATCTTGACCGCCACTGCCTCATAATGGCTGAAACCCTTCGGCTTCTTAACACCAACACACTCCCCCCCCCCGAAGTTTCCTCTATCTTGGGGTATGCCAAAAGTGCACCACGTTAATCCTGGAATGAACTAGCTAGCAAACATGAGCAAGGTTATGCTTCTATAAAAAGTTGTCAAAAGAATACAGCCGCTTCAGTGATCTCCGACACTTTGAATACTGATCAGCAACTAGCTTTACTGGTGGGTCTCTCTTGAGGGGGGGGGTGATAATGTTGATAGCCAGTCGTGCACCCCCTATCCCCTAAAGCAGACTGCCAATAAGACCCTGGCCACAACGGCTGCGGGGTGTGCCTCTTGAGGAGCACGGCTCCTCTCTTCAGTTCGGTAGGTTGAATGCGACTGGCCTCTCCAAAGTCCTACTACAGAGAGGAAATGGACTTAAAGCAAAAAAGCACCACAGGATCCTGAAGGTATTATTGTTTTTTTTTAACTTATTGCCGCTTATTGGTCCTGAGAAAGATTTCAGCAGCAATCTCTTTGCAAGTTACTTTATCTGCTGCTTAAAAAAAAAAAATTCGGTCGCCCAAGGGTCCTGAGGTTTATCTTCCTTTTTTTGTTTTTTTAAGACAATGCATAATTTATCTTTAAAATTACTTCTGCTTCGAAAATTACTTTATTGCAGAGGCCGACTGTACACTGCCCGTCTTTCAGCACTGTGCGCCACTTAGCTCTTTCTCAGACATTTGTATTTAGTCAGGTTAAAGGTTTTTTTCCTAATTTTTGGTGGTGACCAAACATCCCCAAGCTCGGTTAAAATCATTGGTAGTTATACAAGAGCATAACCAGTGCCTTTTGCTACCACAGAGGAGGGCAAATTTCACAGGAGGTATTCCTGGTTGCTCACACCCTTATCCCTCGATCAACAGAGTTCCCGCATGTGTGAATCTTCCCACTCACCACAATGGAGAGAACAAAAAACCTCCTCCAGAGAAGTGAACCCGAGGAAAAACTTGACTGTTCTGTGCACGAACTGGAACTTTCTATTTATATTCCATCAGGGCTTGTCTCTGCTGTAATCAGCAAAGGTTATGAGTTGAGGGAGGCCACAAGAAATTCAAGTTCTTCTTTTTGGCTTTAAAGGGCTTTTCATGTCCAGAGGATGGCCACTAAAAGCCATGGCGAGTCATGTTTTTTTTCTAATCTGACTGGAAGAAACCTCTTCCTCTGCGATTATATGAAAAGGCAACTTGAGGCAATGGGAGTGAGTCACCAGCGACAGAAAAATGGTCACAATTTCACAGAAGCAAACAAAAAAGACACATAACGAAAAGCTGACCCCCCCCCTTCTACCCCCAGCAACATTTCTTAACAGAAACTTTTGGCAGAATTCTTCAAGCGTTCTTCCTTATTTTAAAATGTCGAATCTGCATAAAGCTCAGTTGTATTTCTAGTAATTTTAAACAGACTACTCAATACGCCTTTATAAAAAACATTTTACAAAACATGTTCTTAAATGTGCGGAGAAAAGTAAGCGGATAAAATTCTACTCATGGAGGAAAATCGCTGAATATACAGCTAAAGAATCTTATCTTACAAGCATAATTTTTGTATTTCTTCCAGTGTATAAACTACTCTTTAACACCTAACATCTTAATGTTGCACATAGTTTACCCCGGTGTCGGCTTGTGGCTTTGAAACGTTTCATGAACTAGAGAGAGTGCTTAGACACTTCCTAGAGAGCTGGTGTCAATGGGAGCGAGACCTTGCATTTCACTGGTCGCCGCCTCTATCCATGTTCTCTATCACCCTAGAAAGGCGTATGTTCAGGAGCCTGATTTGACTGTCAAGATGATCAATCTTCTCCTCGAGGGTGTTGTGGCTGTTCCTCCTCCAGTAAAAGCCAACCGGCCCAGTCATGAAGTAGACTGCCACAACAAAGCACAGAGGGAGGACGGCATGCTCCGGCTCGCCTTCATACTTCTGGAGGATGTACACGCAGGAGAGCGCAAAGAGGGCAACTCTCACGATCCAGAAAAACCGGCCGCACAGCACGTGCAACAGATAGAAGAAGAACCCAAGGAAGAGGGAAAGGAACCAGTAGGCGAGCAAGATGGCGCCGATGAGCAGCAGTGCACGAGTGGGGTTGTTGGCGACAGCTCCGGGGCTGAAGTAATGGGTCAGGTTGGAGGCTGAAAAATTAACGGAGAAAAGCGGTGTCAGATACAATCAGAACCCAGAGCTGTAAAGATGGGCAATATTAAAACCAAAATAAATACTTAATTTACACATTACGAGAAGCATAGTGAGTAAAGTAATACAAGAACTGGATGACCCCATGACATCCCCTGCAGGGCATTGGTGGTCCCCAGTCCGAAGGGCATCCGTCTGGCCTCCACCAGGGCCACGGCTTTTTCTGCCGTGGCCTCAGCCTGGTGGAACGCTCTCCCGCAGGGCCTGTAAAACAGAGATGTTCTGCTGGGCGTTTGGCTGAGGACCAGCGGGTGTCCCCGCTCTTCCACCTAAGACCACCACTTTTTTCCTGGGACTGCCCTCAGCCATGTGCTATGCCCCTATGTATACCTATATACGGACTCCCGGCTGTTTATTTAAGTGACCTATGGATATGGCGCTTGGACTATTTTAATGACTGTTTTAAGATTATTACTTTCATAGTTTTATGATTAATTTATTGTATTTTATTAATGCTGTGAGCCGCCCTGAGCCCATTTGTGGGGAGGGCGGGGTATAAATCAAAATAAATAAAATAGTTTAGAAGAGGAATAGTTTCCAAAACAGAAACTAAGCACTAGCTGACCCTAACAGGGCACAGCAACAGGACTACAGACAACATTTCTCTACTGTCATCAATTTTCAGAGTGTTTTACAGAGCAGGGCCAGTTAACACATGAACAGTGCAATCCTAAACAGAGTTATGCCACTCTACACCCACTGAAATCAATGGTCTTAGACTGGTATAACGCAGATTAGGATTGCACTGTAAGTCTGCTTTCACACATATTGGATAATGCACTTTAGCAATCATTTGCAAGTAGATTTTTCTGATTCACACAAGAAAATCCACCTGCAAACAATCGCCAAAGTGCATGAATAGGGTATTATCCAACATGTACGCAAGCAACCGCAAACAAAACAGGTCTCTGCCTCAAACAGCCTGCAGTCCATTCTGACTCTTTGCTTGGCCTCTGGGAGTGCCTGCTATAACACATTTCTATTTACTGCTACAAGTCCCAGAAACTGTAAAAAGCAGTTGTGATGGACAGGAGGCTATCCTGACCCTAAAAAGCAAAGCAGCCAATCAGCTATTTAGTACTTCATCCCACAGGAATACTGTTTCAGCATCCAATCCCGTTCAGGGTGGGGGTACTGAACTCTGGAGGGAAAGACACCAGCTGGCTATCTCAAGGCTGCCTTTGCAAGACAGCAGATGGTTTAAAGGGCAGCTCTGCCTGGTAGCACTCTACTTCCAGAAGGGGACAGAGTGCGTGGTTTTGAGGCCTGTCTCTGGTACAGATTTACAGTGCAATCCTATGCAGAGTTACTCCTGTCTAAGCCTACTGAAGTCAATGGGCTTAGTCTGGAGTAACTCTGCATAGGATTGCAATGTTAGTCTGCGTCTTAAGAAAGGGCAGGCTTTGAAGCTGGAACTGTGTGTGTGCACACAAGGATCTGGCCTAGTCAGTCAGTAAAATTCTGTTAGTAACTTAAATTTAACTTAAAGGACCTGAGGTATAGCAAGCTGCATAGCAATCGCTCAGCATCACTTCCGAGCTTCAAGTCTGCACTTCCATATGGTGAAGGGAATTTAGCATCAAACCTGAAACGGAGTTTAAATGCCTCACTTTCCCCACTGACTGTTTTTGGGAAGCTTGTGCTGTTAAAAGTGTCTTTTAATTCCCTGTACATAAATAAATCATTGGTATTTTTACCTCAGCGATCTGTGTTCTAGTTGCCCATCACAAAACTTCCCTAACAACATGGTCATAGATCCAGAGGAGTTAGCCGTGTTAGTCTGTAGTAGCAAAATAGTAAAGAGACCAGTAGCACCTTAAGGACTAACCAATTTTATTGTAGCATAAACTTTCGAGAGCCACAGCTCTCTTCATCAGATGCATGACAAAGAGAACTGTGCATCTGACCAAGAGAGCTGTGATTCTCAAAAGCTTATGCTACAATAAAGTTGGTTAGTCTTTAAGGTGCTACTGGACTCTACTATTTCCCTCACACCAGTGAACCTTAAAGCCTTGATACCTGCTACCCTATATTTCACGTGGTGGGAAAAGATTTATTTTAAAACGGGCCAGTCTCTAAAATCTTAGGAGGCTGTGTGAGTCCCCGTGCTTTGAGGGAAACTCATGAGTTTTTATCTGAATTGATGCTGGCTTGACTACTATCACTGAATCAATTTAAAATAACTGCAAGTCCTGATTTTCCTCGAGTGCTCTCATATTTAGTGGACTCGGTAAATGCTAATTATACAATATCTGAGCTTTTTAAAAAATAAGCCCCCTCTGCTGGCCACGGCTTCTAGACGACCATCAGCCTCCACTCTTCACACTTACCATCAATCCCAAGAACATCCAGAAGGTCTGTCCATATTCTCCAGAATGTTTCCACGAGAATATCCACACCATACACGAACCGCTCCGTCAATCGGGAGAAGAACTGCAAAAGCAGAGCCATAGAGTGGAACAGTTTTATTCTCTGGATGGCATCTGAAGAATTTATTACACTAAGTCTTATACCATTCTTGTTAAACCTCAAATCAGAGGAGCGCAGATGCAAAGCGTTAGGAAGGAACTGACAGATGTTGATGGTAGAGCTTAATCATCAAACGACCGACTTCAACGGTGGACTGACTGCCAGCGTTGCGTAGTGGCTAGGAAGTCCGACTAAGAATTAGGGCGCCAGGGTTTAAAACTCCACTCAGCCACAGATACTCACAGCACAGATAGTTGAGGGGACGTTAAAACGGGGTATAAAGTGACCTACAGGGGCTCTGTTAGATGGGAAGCCATATTGGTGTGTGGTAGAACAGCCGGATGAATCCAGTGGCACCTTAGAGACCAACAGCGGGTGCCAGCGGGTGTCCTCCTTCTTCCATCTAAGACCACCACTTCTTCTGGGGCTGCCCTCGGCCATCTGCTATGCCCGTATACGGACTCCCAATATTTGTTTAAATAGCCTGCTCCTGGACTATTTTAATGATTTTTAAAAAATGATTATTGATTTTATGCTTTTGTGATTTTAATGTATTTTTCAATGTTGTTAGCCGCCCTGAGCCCATCTGTGGGGAGGGCAGGGTATGAATCGAATAAAATAAATAAATAATAAAACAAGATGTTCAGAGTGTAAGCTTTCAAGAGTCAGAGCTCCCTTCTTCAGACACGAGTCGGTTGACAGTTGATGGGCTCTGTTGACAATACGTTACACAAAATGGGATCTCATTGATCCTTGCACTTGTGATGACCTGCTAGTCCCCCTCTGGGTCCAGTCACTCTCCAAAGTCTTAACTAGGGCTCTCCCCCACTTCTGTTGCCTGACATTACTGCAGCATGAAATGTGGGGATCACATGTGACCTAACACTCAGCGGTAGGCACAGCAGTGAGCTGCCTTCTAGGGCTTTGGTGGGAGTTACCAAAATTTAAAATTCTGGAGATGTAGCCATGCATGACTCCGGCAGCAAAATTAAGCAGGAGTCCAGCAGAACCTTCATGACACACTTTTACAAACCAGAGCATCAGTAAATTACTACGTGACAAGTCCTAAGCAAAGTTAGATAAGCCCAAGCCCACGGAAACCAATGGGCTTCAGCATGTTGGCGCTACATCAGCTATACAAAACATTTCAATATTTACATCCTTTCAAACTCACAGCCAAAATTTCATTTAGGGGATGCTTTGTTTACTTTCACTGAAACAAAATTTATTAAATGCCCGTGAGAAATAAGCTCTCCATGTAACTCTTGCACACTCACAGAAAATCCCAACGTTCCCACAACCAATTTGTTAAGATTTGCAAGAAAAGTTAATGACATGCAAATGACACTCCTATCGTTTGCAAATAACTGCAACTTCTGGCAAGACATGCTGCAAAGTATCTTGGGAGGGGAAAGTTAGGTTAAGTTTTAACATGCTTCTGTGATGCCCTCCGGCAGTAGGGGAATGTCAAACTGCGGGGGGGGGGGGGAGCAGTCCATCATACAAAAACAGGCACTGGCTCTTTAAATGCCCTGCAGTTTTATTTCAGTCTTCTTTGTACATTAGTGGCTTCTGGCCACTCCACCTAGACACACCACAGCTCACAAGGGGGCTGACCTTCTCTCCAACCTGACTTGCTTCCCAAGGCTAACCCTTCTGTCCTCCCTTTCTTCCCCCTTTCTGCTGCCCCCAAGCTTTGTGAAATTGCTGAGGCTTCCTCAACTTAAGCTGTCTTCCATTCCCATTTGGCTCTCAGAGCATCAGCAATTCTACACAAATCTCTCTCAGTCTCCCATACTTAGTACTCCTTCAGTGTGCAAATCATGTCTCCTACCTCATCAACTCTTATCACTCTCTTCTGTTCAATTTTACCTGTTACCTGCCCTACTCACCTGTTCTCCTCCCACCTTGGTCCCTGTGGATCTTCTCCCATGCCTGGAAAAAAACCTTCCTCCTCTCATTTCATTTTATACTTCATATCCTCTCCCCTTTAAGTCAACCTCTCTCTTTCCTCAGCCACGTCGGCTCTGCCCTGTTGGCTTCTCCCCTTAAGATTACCCCACACCATCATCACTACCCTATCCGTTTTTAGTCTCTAAGCACTCCCATTGCTTGTCTTGCTTGCCACACTGGAGACCCTTTGAACATGGGTTACATCATCTCTTAGCCTGTATTCTGACCAGCACATCAACTACTGGTGTTAACTATTCAACAGCAGGGTTATACAACTTTGGAAAGAGCAAGCTGGAAAGAAAAACCCGCACGGATGCTTGCAAATCTTAAGGAGCCTTGAAAGTTTAGTGAGATGAGATGATGGTCAGCAAGATTATCCCAAGGATGATTTGACCATTATTACTGGTGGGAAATGGAAAATCCCTGGGAAAATGAGGTTCACTCTGCAGGGTGGATTTGATTTAAATCATGATTTAAGTAACTAGTCAGTAAGATTAGATTTAAATAATGGTTTTCTACATAAAGACTCCTCGCGCTTAGCTTCTTGTGCAGATCTGTTCTACTCCCAACGTTGAATTTTTTGAAACTTAGCACTAAGAGGTAAGGGGACTGGTTCTGTGTACAAAGATTTGCAAAGAAACAATGGGATTAAGGTCTTTTCTCAACTGTGTATGTTTATTTTATAACCTTTTTGCTGTGAAGAAGAGACATGTAATCTCTGCAGGCAGAAATTCACAGTTTTATAATCTTACAGAAACCTCTGGAAGAGCATGACATTGTGAATGGATTAATGGAATTCGTTTACCAAAAAATTTAAACATTGCTTGAATATACAGCCTCAGGCTACATCATTAAAAACTAATCCTTATTTCATGATGATAACTTTTGGGCTATAATGTATGTTAAATAGAAAACTATTTAGATAGAATTTTCCTCAAAAAAATTTGTTAAAAAAAATCCAATTTAAATTTAAAAAAATGATTTTTTAAAAAAAACACTGATCTTTATCCACCCTGTTCACTCTCTATCCACCCAAGAAAAGGGGGCATATCTGATGCCGTACATGAGCCAATGATTATTGTTAGGGCTGCTGCCTTGACTTCTCATTTGTTATGGGTAAGAGGCAAATGGCTTCAAAGGAAACAGTCAGATAATTGTGAAAACAGCTCAAAAATTCTGTCTGGTGCATTCGGGAAAAGAAATTTTTATCATGGGAGGACAAACACATCTGGACTTCACTGTCGAGAAGAGACTAATTTTTAATATCTCCAGATGACCACCATAAAGAGGAGTGGGGCAAAATGTTGTAAGACTCGGTAAGAGAACTTTGGCAGACGTTTTAGACACTCTGCCCAAAGAAGGGATTGGCTCCACAGCCATCTACGCAACTGGAAGGATGAAAACAGCTTGTCAGTTTGGGAAAAGGTATACAGTGTCCCATGAGTGGAGCAGACAGCGACAGCTTTCCTTCCTCCTGCCATTCCAAGCTGGGTGTTGTGTGTATGGAGGGGAATGCTGAGGCCGCAAGGTAACTTCGTGTCTAAAACAGTATTTCTTTTTTCTGTTTTATTTATCAGAAACTAGCAACAACGCCCGTTGTGTGACAAAATACAACAGGCTTCAGAAAAGTGATCTGGCGGACAACGCGCCTACGTGAAGATGAATTCATATTCTGCTCTTCTTCCCCTCAGTGCTGTCCCGCTCTGGCCTGGGGACTGCTGCAAAGCATCCGCTTGCTGCTGCAAGGGGCCCTGGTGAATCGACGGCCTGGGCACTCCTCCCAGCGGCAAGTGGGCGCTGAGGGGAGGAGTGCTTAGGCTGTTGATTTGGTGCCCCCCCCCACAACAGCAAGCGGCCGCATCACAGCAGCCTGGAGGCCAGAGTCATCGGCAATGCACCTTCGTGAGGATCGTCAGCAACGCGCCTGCACGAAGATAAAAAGTGAGTCGTCATCAATACGGCTTGCCTTTTATATAGGAGGATGGTATCCTTTTGCAAGCTTCAGTTTCCTAACCTCATCTGTGCTGGCGTTTTTTGAATAGAATGCGCGTTAGAGAAATAAACTCCTCTGCTTAAAGGGTTTGTGAGAGACTGCATTACATCTTTAGCTGCTCAGCTGCGCTATGCCCATGGTAACCCTCCTTGGTGACCCCCCAAGCGCTGGGAAGATTTCAGGGAAAGTAATTTAACCTTGAGGTGAAAGCAGATTCCCTACCGCAACCTCTCCAAAGTCTCAGGAAGCATTTTGAGGGAGAAGAGGGAGGAATCTCTCAAGGGGCGTGTGTTTCCTTCAAACCTCGGGAATCCGGCCAAGGAACTTAGCTCTCATGGCTACTCACTGTCTAGAGGAAAGTAACAGATGAGGGGGAGAGGGGAAAAGACCAGCTTAGGATACTGCTACAGCTCACCACATGCTTCAAAATGCACATGGTCAGACAGTCAGAAGCTCATGCAAAACACACCCAGTGCCGGGCTCAACTTATGCCCTCGAGTGCTGAGAACCTGCAGTTTGAGACACACCCGCCAAGAGGGCAGCCGGAGGCATTCTGTTGCTTTGACTCACACATGTCATCTCCTTCAAAGCCTTGGAATAGTACCCGAGGGCACCTTCCTCCCATCTAACCTCTGGGAGGTCTCCCTTTGCACCACTTCTTCCTGCAGCTGGTTTCCAAGACCTGCGCTTTGAAAAGATTCCCAGAGAGCTGCTTGTGAAGAAGGGGAAAGAGAGGGGCATGTTTCCCTCGTGCCCAAAGGGGAAAGAATAAACAAGGTCTCCTCCGCTATTAATGATAAGCATTATTTCATTCTAACGTATCGTTTATCAGCTCATTGTCAGAAAACTGCCAAACAGTCCACCCTCTGCCCCGCCACTTCCCTTCTCTACACTGTAGCTTTATTTTTGGAAATATGACCTTTCAGTTGCTGTTTCAGGGCACAAGAGAAGGAGGGTGTAGGTGGCAGGATCTCTGGAAAGAATTTCACTGCCAAGATCTGTAGTCAAACAGCACTTCCACGCAGGGAGTACACAGAAAGCATCCATTGAAGTAATTCATTGGCAGGATAAGATAAGCAAGTACTGCCAAAGGATCCTTCTTGCCAAAGGACAGACAAGAAAGTCACCTGTCAAAGGCAGAGATGCCCCAAGGGCTGAAGTAAGGTCATCGTTTGGAATTTATTCTTCCTATACCCCCACAAAGCCCTCAAGTTCCACAAATCTTCTCCTGCTATATCTGAATCTTGTGTTTTCTTCTAAGAACAGAAACACCCCCAGCCTCCCAGGCTGAACGTTCAGTGCCTCCACTTATACAGGCAACACACAATGCCTCTTATACCTCTCGAGAGTAGACTTCTTCCTCTTGCACCTCTGAGGGATGTAGCAATGCCTCCGAGGCACAGAGGTTTCCTATTTGTGCATAGAGCAGTTCAGCAGATATAAGGTCCATGCAGGACTGAAGCCACACCGTTTGAAACCCTCCCCTCCCCCCACCCAACTGGGCACGGTAAGAATCAAATCCGGGATTCTCAATATGCAAAACGTGTGCTTTACCACTGGGCCACAGCCTCTGTCCATGACTCACGCAAACCTTGTGTAACAGCAGCTTCTGGGCTGTTCTTTCTGTTGAAACACGTGCATTGCAACAGTTAAGGGAGGCGCAGCTTTGGTTCCTTCCTTTGCATTTAGTAGCGCTGTCTCACTCTCTCTTTTAAAAAGAGAAGTCACTGACCCGATACTCCTTAGGATGGGCTGAGTCCTCGATAGGCATTAGTCTGGCAAAGGCGATTGTGACAGATACTGGGTGGCAGCCAGCGATAAGGACAGTTTCCCTCATCATAACAGATAAACTATTCAATGAAGAATTTTTGGCAAGTCACACAGAAGTGAGGGAGAACAGTGCCTGCAAAGCCCCTTACACGGGTTGGAGTGGAGACATTGCTAGTTAAGATCAAAGTCTGCTTAATCCAGCATTCTTTGCTAAAGTCTCAGCAGGCAACAGGCAGCCTTTCCAGTAGTTCACAGCTGGACCTGGGCCTATTTTCTACTCCCCCACCCCCATACTCTGCTATACTACGAGTGATTCTGCACATGTTGGATAATGCACTTAATGCTCTTTTTAGATCATTTGGAACGGATTTTTTTGTGTGCGGAACAAAAAATCCACCTCAAACAATCGATAAAGTGCATTGAAAGTGCATTATCCAACGTGTGCGGAATCAGCCCACATCTGTTCACGTTTGACATACAGAGATGAGCACTTTCTTCCTCCCATCCCACTTATTAACTTCATAAAAATACATATTTATTAAGTTTACTGGGTAGCAAATTGCCTTATGCTGGTTATGTTTTATGTTGCTTGCTAAAACTAAATGAACTGTAGAGAAAAGCAGAAGACTAATTAGTGCTGTGTTTTTTTCAAAGCATTGCCCTGCACCTATCTTCTGCAAGAACTTAACATTCACACTTAAGTTTTATACAAGATCTCCTTAGTACATGAATTTAACCTTGGAATCCTGCATAGCACCAGGGCTTTTTTTCAGCTGGAACACGGTGGAATGGAGTTCCAGAACCTCTTGAAAATAGTCACATGGGCTGGTGGCCCCGCCCCCTGATCTCCAGACAGAGGGGAGTTGAGATTGCCCTCCGTGCCGCTAAGCAGCACAGAGGGCAATCTCAACTCCCCTCTGTCGGGAGATCAGGGGGCGGGGCCACCAGCCCATGTGACTATTTTCTCCAAGGGCAACCCACTGAATTCCACCACCTCTTTTCCCAGAAAAAAGCCCTGCATAGCACCAACTTCAGTAGACATGGTACAAAATTTCTGAAAAGTCCTGTAAGTTCATGTTACAAACTTTAAAATATAAACTTTAGTACTTTCTAGAATAACGCCTACTCCGTTTAAATTTCATACAACATCTGCAAACACCTTCAGTAGGTACCCTGGCGAGGCAGCACAGAAATTTTTCTAAATTAATAAATACTCTTTCAAAAGGATAATATGAGCGCTGTTAAAATTTCTATAGAACGCCTACTCTTTTTTAAAATTAAAAACAGCACCTAGCTATCAAACCCGCACTATTTTCCGAAGTTTTCTACAGCTCCCATGTCATACAAACCCTCACTTTCAATGAAGATAATGTTTTGTTCAATTTGCTCCGTTCTGATAAAAAGGCACTACACAGATTTAATTCCTTTTAATTAGGACCAAGCAAAGGGACACAAAACATTGATATACATGTTTGCTTGGTCCTGATACAAAAGACAATACATGAATGTAATGCCTTTTTATTAGTACTAAGCAAACAGACTGCAAACACTGATATTTTATTTTGCTTATTGATAGCCTGCTTTTCTCACTGAGACCCAAGGCGGATTATACAATGCAACTGAAATATAATGCAATTGCTTAGTCCTAATAAAAAAGGCAACACATGAATTTAATGCCTTTTTATTAGGACCAAGCAAATGGACCCAAAACATTGATATACCTATCAAAGACTTACAGAATGTGGGGCTGTGCAAAGCTTCAGTAAATAGTCTGCTATCTAGGTGCTGCTTGTATTTTTTTTAAAAAAGTGTGGGAGCTCTATAGAACTTTTAACAGTGCTAATATAGAAAAATGTATTTTTCTATAGAACGAAAGAAAGAAAAATAATAACTTAGACAAAATTGAAATCAGGGAGCTCTCCTAAGTTGGTCTACTCTGAAGCAAGACCCGTTTTATTCAGCGGGGCTTACTCCCAAGAAAGTGTTCTTTGGACTGTAGCCTTGCAGTGCAATCCTATGCAGACTTACTCCAGTCGAAACCCATTGATTTAATGGAATTTTTAGAAGTGCTAATATCACATGCCCTTAGAAAGAAAAAAAAAATTATTAACTTGGAAAAAAATTTAAATCGGAGCTCTCCTAAAGCAGGTCTACTCTGAAGCAAGATCCGTTTTATTCAGCGGGGCTTACTCCCAGGAAAGTGTTCTCAGGGCTGTAGCCGTACAATGCAATCCTATGCATGCTTACTCCAGTCTAAACCCATTGATTTCAACAGAATTTTTAACAGTGCTAATAGCATGCCCTTTAGTGCGATCCTATGCTGATTCACGCCAGTCTAAGCCCATTCATTTCAACGGGCTTGGACGGGAGTAACCCCGCACGGCCGCAGCCCGCCCCTGGCCTCCCTTCCCGCGCGGCCTCCTCCGGGCTCACCTTCTGCAGGGCGCGCACGTTCTCCTCGCCCAGGAGGCCGCTCACGCCCTGGTAGACGCCGTTGGCCGCCCGCCGGAGGCTGTTCTGCTTGTCGGCGCCGCGGCTCCGCGCCGACCAGGCCCCGGGCCCGGCCAGCAGCAGGAGGCCCAGCAGCAGGAGGCCGAGAGGCGGCCGGCGCCAGCGCGACCCGTCCCGAGCGCCCGCCATGACTCGCCCGCGCCGTTGCTAGGGGCAACCGGGCTGCGGCCTAGCCCGCCAGCCTCGGCGCCGCGCTCACCTCCACAGCCTGCCCGCGGCCGCTCTTTCCCGCCCGAGCAGCGCCCCCTCACGGCAGCCGCGGCTCTCCTCCTCAGCGCCGGGGTGAGCGGGCTGCGCGCCGCCGACACGGGTCTCCTCCTCAGTCGTCCTGCATGGAACAACGAACCCGTGTCTGGCATGCCCAGGAGCCCTGCCCACACTCCTGTGGGAAGGCGAAGGGCCACCCATAACAAAATGTCCAGTGTTTCTTTCACAGGATAGATTTACTTCTCTCGCTGCCCCCATATGGTAAAGAGTTCAGTAGCACCTTTAAGGCTAACCAACTTTATTGTAGCATAAGCTTTCGAGAGCCACAGCTCTCTTCTTCAGATTCAGCTGATGATGCATCTGACGAAGACAGCTGTGGTTCTCGAAAGCCTATGCTACAGTCAAGTTGGTTAGTCTTAAAGGTGCTACTGGGCTTTTTACTATTTTGCAACTACAGACTAACATGGCCAACTCCTCTGGATCTATGCCCTCACATGGTGTCTCTACCTGTCATTCTCTCTGCTTATCTCTCTGATCTGACGCTTTTCTGCCTTATATCTCCTACTCCTTTTTTGCAGGCGGGGGGGGGGGGGGGCATCCATAGACATTTGTTTTAAGACATATGTGTTGTATGTGTTATGTGCCGTCAAGTCGCCTCTGACCTATGGCTACCTAAGGAAATAGATCCAGAGGAGTTAGCCGTGTTAGTCTGGAGTTGCAAAATAGTAAAAGAGTCCAGTGGCACCTTTAAGACTAACCAACTTTATTGTAGCATAAGCTTTTGAGAACCACAGCTCTCTTTGTCAGATGCACCTGACAAAGAGAGCTATGGTTCTTGAAAGCTTATACTACATTAAAGTTGGTTAGTCTTAAAGGTGCTATTGGACCTAAGGAAAGACCTCCAAAATGTCCTATCATTAACAGGGTTGCTCAGATCCTACAAACTGGAGGATGTGGCTTCCTTTATTGAGTCAAGCCATCTCGTTTTGGATCTTCCTCTTTTCCTACTACTTTCTACCTGATGGGTCTAGCACCTTTGATTCTTGTTGATAGTCACCGCTCAACCCGGCAAAGAGCAATTGAGGGGAAACTCCAGGAGCATGGTCTTTCTCCCCAAGCCTTATTGCATCTTGAGTACCAAAAAGCAAAAGAAGCCCCCAATTACCACCTTGGGGGAGCAATTTTCCCTAGGCCATTTTGGCTAGGGATCCTGACTGCGTTTTGTCGTCTTCTGGGCATGGAGCAGGGGGCAATGGGAGTGTGGGGAGGGGAGATGGTTGTGCATTTCCTGCAGGGGATTAGACTAGACAGTGGCGTAGTGTGAGGAGGCAAAGGGGCGGTTCCCCAGGGCACAAAATGTGTAGGGGCACTGCGCTGCGCCCTTGGGGAGGCAGTCCACACCGCCTGTGCACCGATGGGGCAGCCGGCTTGCTGGGTGCCGAGCTGGCTGCAGTGGCGTGGGTGGCTGTGGCGGAGGGTGGAGACTGCACCACACCCGTGGGGAGGCTGCCTGCACTGCCTGCACACTGACAGGGTGGCTGGCTTGCTGGGTGCAGAGCTGGCCCTCCTGCAGCAACAGAGCTGGCTGCGGCTGCGCGGGTGGCTGAGGCAGAGGGTGGCAGCCACGCCCTGCATGATGGCATCACTGGAAGTGACGTCATCTCGCGGGCCTGGGAGAGCCAAAACCAAGGCGTGATACTTGCTTTGCCCGGGGCGCTCTCAACTCACACTACGCCACTGGGACTAGATGACCCTAGAGGTCCCTTCCAACCCTATGATCCTATGTTCCTGACATATTGGCATTTATTTTCAAAACTCCCTGGTTAGGGCAGTGGGGCTCCAGCTATGTTCCTAGGATCCCTGAGAATGTTGAAAAAAATCCTGTCAAGAGTTCCTTGAGGAGAAGGCTGGCCACAGCAAAAAAAACCCAGCTTGGACACCAGCCATTATTTACCTTTCTTGGCAACGCACACCTGCAGGACAGCATTGAGCATGTCCTCGGATGCACTCCCAGGCCTAGTCCTGCCATGTGGTCAACCTGCTTGTGGACTGTGCCACATCAGGCAGTGGGTGGGGCTCACGTGACGGAATGTTCCTTCATGCGGGAAGATTGTTTGTCCTTAGGAGAGGATTTGGTGGACGAAGCAGCAATGAATCATACGATTCTCCAGGCTGGGCCAGACCCAGCCACCACCTCTTTTGCACTGAACATACACAGGACAGGCCCGGCTTCCTTTTGGAGGTTTCCTGTAGCTGCCACAGCCTAAGCGTTCCTGCACGGTCAATTTGAAGTGGATTTTTGTTTTAATTGGATGTGGGGCATGAGCCCTTGAAAACCACTCCTTTAAAGATCCAGTGTGGTATAATGGTCAGAGTTCTGACTAGGATTGGGGAGACCCAGGTTCAAATCCCCCTTCTGCCATGGAAGCTCTATGGGTGACTTGGGGCCTTGCAGCCTAACCTACCTCACAGGGTTGTTGTGAGGATAAAATGGAGAAGAGGGAATATATAACCTGCTCTGGATCCCCATAGCAGAGAAAAGTGGGGGGTATAAATGAAGTTAAACAAGGATATGGGAATTGCACCTAATACTAACTATGCTAGTAGCCAGATGTTAAATCTCGTGGGAGACACAGCAGGCACAAGTATTTATTTTAGAATAGCCAGATGGTTGTCTCCTTGCTTGTTACGCACAACCGGGGTGCGGGGAGTAAAATTCTTGTTTTAAAATAAAATTGCTCCTAAAGCCAAACCTGACGACTTTCTTTCCCTCCTCTCTCTTTCTTCTCTTCCCTTTCTCTTTTTAAAAACAGGCTCTATTAGGTGCAGAGGGAAGAATCTGTCTCTGCTTCCTGGTGCTGCATTTAGCTTCATTTGATTACATTTTGCAATCAGTCGCTGCTCCTGGGCTGGGGCTGTCCCATTGGCGTGACTGTGTTGAAACCCAAACCCCATCGATGTCGTCTGTGTTTGCCATGGGCGGCTGATTGCATTCGGACACCTTGCTGGGCTGCTGGACCCTTCTTACATCCGCCTGTGTTGAAAGGAAAATAAACAAACGCTCTTGCTCGCCTCCGCATGAACACTGAGCTGCCCTCCCTGATTGGTCGCGCCTCCCTTCGACTCTTCAGCTCATTGGTTCTCCCAGGGTGAGTTCTTTAAATGTCTTGGGCAATTGGCCAGGCCTTGTGTTGGCTTCTCATCAGCCTGTTAGATGTTGCATGCTGCAGGCGCTGGGCTGATGTGGGACCAGGGCAGTGACAGCCAATCACTGCACCATCTAACCGTGGTGTGCTGCTGAAAGGGATTCATCCGCCCTGCCCCAGAATAAGGGAGCTGTTTGTTAAGAGTGCTGGGCTCTTCCAAAGTCAGCAGCGATTGCAGAAATGCTAACAAACCGATTCATCATAAAAAGAACCAAGCTGTCATTTTAAACATTTGCAAACTCATTCCACAGACGATGTGCAAGAACCAGTAATGTTACCAAAGAATGGTATAAAAATAACCATTCCAGACAGGGAATGCTTGGCCAGAATTTTGTTTCGGGGTGCCAATCAGAAATTTACTCTCCTGATCGATTGCCAAAACTAGAGATAGAATTTTGCTCAGTTCTAACAACTAACCAGGAGAAACAATGTACTATCCGTCCAGTACGCTTTTATCATACGCTTCCCCCGAGGAGCTCAGAATGGTGCGTGTGCTTCTTCCTTCTCCAATTGATCAACACAACAACCCTTTGAGGTAGGTGAGGCTGAGAGAGTAGAGAGAAAGTAGCTCATGTTCACTCAGCAGCTACACGGCCATGTAGGAGATCTGAACCTGAGTTTCCCAGATCCTACTCCGATACCCTAACCCTACACTGCACCACAGTGATTCTACACAGGTCATGGTGTGTGCAAGAAGATACTACATGGGTAGTGATGGCTGCATTCGAAGGGAGGTATGCTTGCATGGTCATTATTATGGGCCACCTCTTTGGCAGCATAGCAACTGAAGGGCTGCTCCTAGACACAGGGTGAAGTGGAGGATTCCAGGTGATATTTGGACAGAGTGAATAAACAAGAAAGCTCTGGTTTCTTCACCTCTGAATATTTTACTTCCTCCTCAACAGCACTGATATGCTGCCTTCCATCATTCTAAAGTGGCATACCGAATAAAGAATGGAACCATATATACAATTTTAAAAAAAAAAACCACAATAGCAGCTTGACTGCATTGGGAAAACTATAAAACCGAAGCAATTAATGTTTTTGAAAAGCTACGTGGTCAGGACCCCATGAAAACAACACTGTAAGTTTGTCTTTTTTAAAAAGTCAGATTACATTCGTTGGCACTTTCTCTGTGAGCCTGGGTGTGTGTGAGAAAGACTTTCTGCTGAGTGGAACTCTGTACGTGCTTGGAAGTGCTAAAGTGGCAGAATTAGGTCAAAGTTGTATATGTGTGTAAGAACTCAACATGTGAATACCTGGAGCGCAATCTACACTTGAAATTAATGGTACAACCCATATGACTTTTACTGGAGTTTAAACCCACGGTTTTCTCCTTAAGACCAAAATTCCATAGCAATCGTTTATTTAAAATACTTATATACCATTTCCCAGCAACTATGCTGTCAAGGCAGCTTCTGAATAAACAATTTAAAACAAGAAGATCCTGATGAAATAATCAAAGGTGGTGAATGCTGAGAGCAGCACAAAAAATTCAGTAAAATATTTAGCAGCAATAAAAACGATAATAAATAACAACCCATAGCCTACATCCAGGATAGTGCAGTAGCCAGAGTGTCAGACTAGGATCTGGGAGACCCAGGTTCGAATCCCCACTGCGCTGAGAAAGCTTGCTGGGTGATTATGGGCTACCCACCCACTCTCAGCCTAGCCAACCTCACAGGACTGTTGTGAGAATAAAATGGAAGAAAGGAAGATGATGTAAGTGGCTTTGGGTCCCTATTAGGGAGAAAGGTGGGGATATTAATAAAGTATATTAGCTAGAAAGTAAATGAATGAATGAATGAATTATAAAAAATACACATATAGGGCAGTTTAGAATCCTGGGGAAGAAACAAACTTCACTTTGCCTGGACTTCTGCATCCAGATGGTCTTTTGAGTAAAGCAAGACTTCTCACGTCAAGAAGCTTTCAGTCGTCTTCCACATGAGGGGATGAGGAAGAGGAGCAGAGGGGCTTGGCAAACACGCTCTCTTCATGTCCATCACAAGCAAATAGTGCAGACCAGGGCTTTTTTTCAGCTGGAACGAGGTGGAACGGAGTTCCGGCACCTCTTAAAAATGGTCACATGGCCTGTGACCCCGCCCTCTGACCTCCAGGCAGAGGGGACTTTAGATTGCCCTCTGTGCCCAGCTGGGCTGAGGGCAATTTAAACTTTAAAAAATCCCCCCCCTTGTTCCAACTGACCCAAAGTGATGTCATTGTGTGGGCCTGGGAGCATACGCGCACTTTGTGCACATGCATGTGGTACCAGGGGCACCAACTCCCGCCAGGAGTTGCTCCCTGTGCTGGCAACCCACTGAGTTCCACCACCTCTTTTCCCAGAAAAAAAGCCCTGGTGCAGACACAAGGTCCACCTAAATGAGATGCTGAAATATCCATGACCCCTTTACTGACTGTAAAATAGAAGCCACAGGATGGCCCTTGTTCAGATGTGGGCTGTGATGCAAGGGGGCATATGAAACCTTTCTCTGTGACCTTTTCCCATCTTCAAAGGGCACCCCTGTTGCACCAATATAGATAAAAGCACATGACAATAATCAATACTGAGCAATACTAGGCCATGTACTTGTATTCTAGATGAACTTTCAAACTTTGCATGAGCCATCTGTGTGTTTTTTTCTGTTAGGTAATTCTAACAGGTGTGCTTTTATCTTTTGACAGTTAATTAAAATAGTGGACTCTATCGAGATTAATGTTCCTCTATTGGAGATTCAACCAATGGTGATCTCTCAACTTAACTTTTTCTGACACTTCTCAGAGATTTATAGTTTTGTTTTGCAAGTTTGAGTATAATGTCATTTTTTACTAATTGGAAGGTTATACAGTAGAAACTATGAATATTCAATGAAGCATCAGACCAATTATCATTTTTTTGTGCTATCATGTGAAAAGCTCTTAGACATTTGCATATGATGACTTATAAAAATGCAAATTCAGATAGAATGGCAGAGCTCTGATGGAAGAAATCTCTTGAGAGAATTTAGGTGAGATTTTATTTTTACCTGTGCATTTCATAGAAACTTTGATTATGTTAAACTTGGAATTTATTAAGAAATGTTAGCAAACTTATTTCTTACTGCCTTTCTGTGTTCTGTTTTATAGGATTTATATTAATAACCATTTATATTTTAATTACTTGCTTCATTAAAAAACTAGGGTGTATTTTCAATAAAGTGAAGTAAACTCTAGACAGGTGTCTGTTTGATAAAGAGTTGCAAAGCAACATTGAACCCTATATAAATAAATGTACTGATAAACAGGTGGTTCAAAGAACTTATCTTTTTGACAGGTCTGAAAACTAATTGCTGAAAGCTTTCCAAGAGAAAAGATACATCTTTCTTTTGGCTAGTAGAAGCTTAGTTCTAGACACGGGCAGAAGCTCATTGCACCCCCATGCTATTGATGTAGGAAAAATACTGCTTAAGTAGTTAGTTATTAAAATGTTTACATCTCACCTTTTCTTTGTGGCTTAAGGTGGGTTACAATTCTAAATTAGGTTAGAATTAGGTTACAATTCTAAAACTAATAAATAACACAATAAAGCCCCATGTAATCCCTGCCCCGGGGTGGGGGTGGGGTGGGGAGAATACTGCCTCACCTTCCCTAGACTCCACCACCAAAATCTCCAGGTATTTCCCAACCCAGGGTTGGCAACCCTAGCAAAGCTTTATCTGTGGGGAACTCCCAGAGATACAGTTGCCAACTTCAAGTTGGAAATTCCTGGCGATTTGGGCGGGTGGAACCTGGAGAGGATGAGGTTTGGGGAAGAAAGGACCCTCAGTGGGGTATAATGCCACAGAGCCCACCTTCCAATCCAAAGCAGCCATTTTCTTCAGGGGAACTCATCTCTGAGAACTGGAGAGCAGTTGCAATTCCAAGAGGTCTCCAGCCACCACCTGGAGGTTGGCAACCTCACATGTAGAACAATCTCCCCTAACTACAATTCCCAGAATCCTTTGGGGGAAAGCAGTGCCTGTTTTTTTTTTTTTTTAAAAAAAAATCAGTTTTAGTGTGGATATGCCCGGCATGGTAACTTAACCTTGAATGAATGAATGAGGGAATGAATGAATGGACGATTCCCCAACACCTGTTCAGATACTATTGAACGGGCCATATCAACTTCCCTTCCCGGTAATGTCTTGGCCAATAAAAATCTCCTCTTCCCCGCCCCACCCTCCTCATTTGCATGAAACGGGGCAGTTCCAGCGCACTCTTTCTCCTTTTCCCTGGCGGAGGATTACTCCGAGACGAAGCCGTGAGGTGTCCCATAAAAGCCGCCTTCAGGAGGCGGAGCCCCGCAGTGAAGCCCGAGCCGTGCGAGTAGTAACGTCTGTTGCCGGTGCCGCGCAGCCCGACCCTCGCCATGTCCCGCGAGCTGGAGATCATGGAGGCGCAGGTGATGTGGGAACCCGACTCCAAGCGCAACACCCACATGGATCAGTTCCGGGCAGCGGTGGCCGCCGCCTGCGGGGTCCGCCTGGGTGAGTCAGCCCGGGGAGAGGGAGATCCAGTGGGAGGATGGAAGGATCTCTGGGCTGGGTGACAGCCTGGCAGAAAAAGGCGTTTCTTCTGCTTGTACGGCTCTCTCTGCACGTTCATGTGAGGCTCTGGGTTGCTTTGAGCCGGGCTGGAGGGATGCAGCGTTTGCATGTTGCATCGCGTCCTTCTCCGCTTGCATCCATCGGGCTTGGCCGCTGGAGGTGTAAGGGTGGGTGGGGTGAGAAATGTCTTGCAGGTTGCAGCAACGGCCGCTGCAATAGAAATGCCTGGAGGTGGGGAGAAGGTAAGTTCGTTGCCGCTTAGGCTTTATATATGGCAAGTCAATGGGACAGGGTAATAAAGCCTCTGTGTTCAGAGGCAGTATACCTGTTAGGGGCCAGGCCTTGGAGAGGGTTGTGGCTTTCCTCTTCTTTCTGCTGGCTGCTGTTGGATGCTAGAGTTGGATCTTGATGTCTTATTCAGTGGGACTCTTCTTGCATTCTTAGCCATGATTTTATAGCTTCGTTGAACCCTCTTTAATACTTTATTTTTTTGCCAATACTTCTCCTGTTAAAAAAAATTAAACTGGTGGAGTATATGCTAAATAGATGATTAAATACCTCTGAGCTTGTACAGAGTGTCTTTTCCTCTGTCCTGCATCATGTGCTTGAAATAAGGAGCAGACCTTTTTTCCAGTGCAGGTGAGTGAGCCCTTTTAGAAAAATGGAAGTGCTTTTCCTGCATCTCTAACCTGCATTTTGAGAGTGCAGTGCTTCTAACCCCTGCTGCCAAATTTCTTTATAATCTTTCAAAACTTAAAAAAAATCCACTGTCTAGACTTATGCTGATGGTATGTATTATGTTTATTCCTGGGTGTGGTATTTAAGAGACTGGGGAATTCAGCATCCAAGAAGAGGTTAATAATATAGCAGATTTCAAATTTCTGAAGGGTTTTTGTGTATGTTTCCTCTTGGCATCCCTGCAAGGTAGGCCAGTCTTGTTATGCTGATACTGTAGTTGGTGCCGAGTGTGAGATTTTGTAGCTTGTCTGTCGTAAGCTCACCTGGTGGTTTCGTGGCTCAGTCGAGCTTTGAACTATGTCTCGCATCCCAAATGTGGTTTCTTAAATAGTATTCTGCACTAGCTCTGCAGAAGGGTCTAGCATCAAGGTTTGTTGTGTCGTATATATCCATGGAGTGGAGAGTACATCTAATGAGGGATTTCGGATCTCATGTTGAGAGCTTCAGGGCTTATGGAAATGATGTGGCGTTGCACAAACATGGGCAGTGCAATGCAGAGAAAGGGAGGCGGTGTGTGAAATAGATGGAGCACAGATTGTATCATAGAATGAGAGACTCCAGTGGCAAAGATCCTTCTGCCGGAAGTACTCTCTGAATTAAAGGATGTGGCGTATGAGCTCCGTGTAGGTCGGAAAGATAACTGCCGATCTGGAAAAAAGGACAGTTGAGAGGGTTTAAAAAGGTTGGCGCTCCTTTCTTAGTCGGAGGCTTTTCAGGTTAGAGTGGGGAGGGAAGGCTAAGAGGACAGAATTAATGATGGAGGTGTATAAACTCATACATGGGGTGGGGAAAATCGAACTAATAATACAGCAATTCCCCAACCTGGATGGGGAAGCATCCAATGAGTTGATGGGAATAGATTCAGGATGGAGGAAGGGAGGTTCCTTAATTCAATGAATGGTTAAATTGTAGAATTCACTGCCTGTGGATGTAATGTGAGTGCTGCCATCCCCAAGTTACCCATTAAAGAATATACGCAGCTTAGATCAGGGGACCCAACTTGGGTAACAGTCTGATGTGATTTCAGATTGGGGAAAAGTGTGTGTGTGTGGGGGGGGGGCATTCTGTCCACGTGCGCCATGGCCCCAATCCAAATAGGACACTGTATATGTGGAAATAGAAGAGAGCCTGCAATTTGTGTCTGACAGTTGCACAGGGTGGGGAACCCAGACCTGATGTGTTTACTTCATAATGTATGAATCTGCCCACAGATGGTTTTAAAAGGGGATTTTCCAGGCTCATGGAGAAGAAAGGCCCATCAGTGGCTGCTGGCCATAGTGTCTTAAGGGGACCTCCGTATTCCGAGGCAGCCAAGCTCTGAATACCGGTGCTAGCATGGAGGAAGGCCTCGGCCTCTGTGCTCCATTTGTTGCCCGTCCCAAGGGATTGGTTGGCCTCTCTCTGAGACAGGGTGCTAAACTAGATGGACCACTGGCCTGACCTTTCAGAATTACCTTTATGGAGGGTGGCTCTGTATTAAGGATCTTCTTAGAAGAGGGTTAAGTCTCAAAGCTCACATGCACAGACTGGGCCATTGGGTGCACTGGGGATAGTTTTGCCCTTGGCTGGCAACCAGCCAGAGGGTTGGTGGTGATGGTGGAGACAGGTGGGAACATCAGTTCTGGCTGAAAAAACGGAAGCGATGGTAGTGTTTCACAAGACGCTCTAGGGATTCTCCCAATCTCTATGGTAGAGATGAAAAGGGGATTCCGAGAGCATTGTGCAACACAGAATAGTCATTCTGGTTTTTTAGCCAACCCACTCAACATTCCCTCCATTTTCCCCTCCCACCCTATCGGGAGTGATGTTGCAGTTTCCTTCACTGGAAGCGGGGGGTTGACAAACTCTAGTTGGGCAGGATTACAAATATGTCATAGGGGAGTGCTCTGCAAAGGGGATACTGGACTTTGGAGCCTGGGGCCAGGTGTCATGAGTTACTGCAGATTGTGAAGTTGGGGTTTGCCCAGAGTGCCCCAGTAATAGCTCTAACTTCCATAACAGTTTTGGGAAAGTGAATAGATAAACAGCCATTGATGGGCAGCCGTTCACTCCGGGGTGGAAGAGAAGCCCGTATAGACCACAGCTTGATGGTCCTTTTGAATAGTTCTTTCCAAGCTTTTTGGCATGGTGACCCACAAGTCCAAATTCACTTGGTACGGTGACCCGCTTTAAGGAACAGAGCATGCAAAACTCAAAAAAACTGAAAAAGCCTAGGACCCACTTTCATAGGCTTCGTGACCCACTTTGGGGTTAGGACCTACAGGTTGCTTTTACAAGCTTCTAGGTTCATATGCTCTTTAAGGGATCTTGGATAACTAGACTGAGAAAGACCAATGTCTGAGACTTTGGAGAGCTGCTGATAGTCAAAGTAAGTACTAGGTTGGAGGTAGACTGTTGGTCCAACTCAGTATGACGCCGGCTTTGCCTGTTTGCTGTTTTTGTGCAGTGGGATTCATTGTCATTGGGATAGCTTTAAGATGGATGAAACCTATCCTCTTGAGATCTCAGCTTTTCTGCTGGAGATTCCCTACATGTTGCTGGGAAGCATGAAACAGAGCTGTAGCTGTTTGTTAGGCTTTTCATCCCATATGAATGAAGAGTACCCAAGAATATACCTGGTGGTCTTCTGCAGCTACGTACCACAGGGAAGGTCACTGTTGGTGGTCCAGTTGCCATCAGGGAAATTTGTTTTCCTTCGCTGGTCTTGCAGTCGAACCTGTAAGAAACTTCTGAGGACCCCTTTTCCTTCCTGCCTTCTCTGGAGTACAGCTGAGAAGTCTGAGCTTTAAAAGTCCTCCAGTGTGAAAGAGGAGCCCAGTGTGGGTCCTCAAGTCCTTTGCTACATGCAAAGGAATGGTGTCTATTTTCTCCATTCATTTGTGTGGGACGAGGGGAAAAGTTGCAATCACTTTACAGTGAAGGTTTTTGGGCTAGGGAGAAGAAACACTCATCTTCTGGAGTGCCATTATGTGCTCGGGTTCCATCAAAGTAAATGGACTTGGTCAATTCTTTTGATTTTATGTGAAAGAAAAGGAAGAGGTTGTCATCTTAAGGACCCAAGAGGGGTTGCTGAAAGGTGCCAGTTCACACAGCACGTTCTCATGTGCAATGAGTGTTGTGCAAGAGTGCAGTCACTGGAATGTGGTTTGCACGGGAGAGAATTTCAGTGGCTCGTGCCTCGTGGGTCTGGTCTGTCTATCACTCAGCTGCTTGTTATAGTACCCAAAATCCTGCTCCTGGAAGTAGACCCTTTATCTTGCCTTTCCCTACATCTTTGTCCCTCCCTTGCTCCATGGAGCTCAGGGAGTGTATACGGCCCTTCTTCCATTTTGTCATCTTGACAACCCTGTGAGATAGGCTAGGCAGACAGAGTGACTGGCCTGAGGTCACCCACTGAGTCAGCTTTTTAGCAAAGTGGGGATTTGAACCTGGGTTATATTGGATTGCTTTTGGCTCCTCTCCCAGCCTAGGCCAGGCCTTGATGCTAGAGCTGCTGTCGTGTGTGTGGGACGCAGACACGTTTTTGCTCTTTGTAGTCCTACAGTAGTAAAGAGTCCAGTAGACTAACCAACTTTATAGCAGCATAAGCTTTTGAGAACCACAGCTTTCTTTGTCAGATGCCTCATTGGCTAGTCTTAAAGGTGCTACTGGACTCTTTACTATTTTGCGACAACAGACTAACACGGCGAACTCCTCTGGTAGTCCTGCAGAAGCTTTTAAAGCACCCGTCATTTGACACATGGTGTGCCCATGGTGTGGCTGTAAGGTCAAGATGATTCTGTGCCATGTCATGTGTCCTTTCAGGATCACGTTTCCCCTCCATTTCACTGATGAAATTAGGCCATTGTGTTTGCCGTTGGTAATTTAGCGGCCTCCCCTGTCGCTGCTCTTCTTCTGGCCCATCAGAGCCCAAGATTGATGGAGCTGGTTGCTGCTTCGGGAATTGCTTGCCTGAACATCAACGCTTGGAGAATCCATTGCTAGCCAGGAGGACATTTGGTTCTGTGAGTCTTCTTGGAGTTCGTGAGCCCTAATGAGGGAGGCAGGCAGTAATGGTTTCTTTTAGCAAACAAATTTGATAGTTAATGACTTAAAGGGAAAAACAGGAGCAGGTGGCTCTTTTGATGGATGCAACTTGTTAGTAGGTTTGGCTCCTAAGGGGCTCGACTGTGACGAATTGGTAGAACCAGCACAATGGTTTGATCCCTCCAAAGACCATCTCGTCTGTGCCTTTTGGTCGGCATCCAGCTTATTTGCTTCTATTTGCTCAGCGGTTGTTTCCTAGTTTTTTATCATCATAAACCCCTCGCTGTTTCTAATAGCTCACTTTAAAGGTGAGAGCCTGCCCGTCAGTTGGATGGCGAAATGGGGTCACCCCGAAGACCAGGCTGGGGGTTTCTGGCTGCACGAGCCAGAAAAGGAAAGAACTTATCTCCCGCAACCTGATGTACCCTGAGAGCATCCTAGGAGACTTGGAACGCTGAGGGCAGTGGATGGGTAGTTCTTTTCCTGCGGGCATCTCAAACGTGGCATTCCGTGTGGGTGACCCTAATATAGATGTGTGCTTAACTTGCAGCCAACTACAATGAACTGTACCAGTGGTCCGTAGAGCACTACCCCGATTTCTGGGCAGAATTCTGGAAATTCAGCGGTATTACTTTCTCCCGTCTTTATACAGAGGTAAGCTATTCCCAACCGAGTCCCTCATCTTTGTTTCAAAGTCTCTGAGCACCATGCTTGTTTTGTAACAATAGTGTGTCACGTTCACCTTTTCTCTTGCGGGTTTTTGATGAAAGCTGTCAAAACGGGGGTGTGAGAAGGAAACCTTGGCCTTCCGTGGCTTGTGCAGACTTGCTGAAATGCAACGGTACAGTCTTCCAGCATTCTGTTCTCCTCTTCTGAAGAGCCAGCGGTGTGCTGGTTGGAGTGCTGGGCTAGGATCCGGCAGACCCAAGTTTGAATTCCCCCTCTGTCATGCAAGCTTGCTGGGTGACTTTGGGCCAGACATGGGCTCTCAGCTTAACTACCTCGCAGGGGGGTGGTTCTGAGGATAAAATGGAGGAGCGGAGAATGATGTTATAAACTATTCTGGGCCAACGAAAGAGAATGTGGGGTGTATGTAGCGAAATAAATGTCTGTGGCTGTTCTAACAGGTGATTGACTCTTCGAAAGGCATTGCTGACGTTCCCGAGTGGTTTAGAGGCAGCCGGCTAAACTATGCTGAGAACCTCCTGAAACACAAGGAAAATGATAAAGTCGCCCTATATGCTGCGCGTGAGTAGCCCTGGTGGATCTTTACTTAAGATTTCTGCCCTGCCTTCCTGATAAAACGCTTGAGGCAGAAAGCAATAATAAAATCCAAAAAATAAAACGCTTCCTCTATATAAAATCTTAACTACAGGCAGCAAGAAGCACGCAAGTGTATATTAACATTTAATTAGAACATTAACAATCAAAACGCAGCAAGCCCTTAACAAATCAGTGCCACGGGTTGAAACGTAATGTGCTTTTCCCCCTTTCTGCTGGACCACTTAATTGTAGAATCAAGCCTAAAAGTGAAGTAGTTAACCTGAAGCTATTTTTATTTCAAACATTTGAATGATGGCAAAAGATAGCTCCAGGTGAGTTTCTTGGGGAAAAGCGACTTTTCTAATATGGTGCCACCACCAAGAAGCTCCTTTCTTGCCTTCATTCAGAGAAAGGTTCTTGTTGGTGGCACCATATTATTGTTTCAAACTGAGCTGATTCATTTGGAAGTGTTTAACCATTTGGGAAGGAGGAGCAGGTGTCGTTAACCTGGGCCTTGAACATTCGTGATGCCAGTGTACTGTGATCAGGATTTAAATCCCCAAGAACTGCATCCAAAACGACAATTTGCTGGGCATTTCTTAGAAGTCCATGTGCAGATTTTGAAAGCCACAGGCCTGCCCTGCCCTGCCAGTTCCCATTGTTGGACTGGATTCCCCCATGTGTCTGATGAGTGTCCTTGTCCAGGATGGCATGGCTGGTCATATATTAGCAGAGGGTGCTTGGCAGGAGCCTCCATGCTGTAAAGAGCACAGCGTGGTCGACGCATTCAGTATGGCGGATTCCTTTTTAAGGGGGGGGTGTCTTTCTTGGCTCGCTGGTCCCACTGCAGCTGCCGTGCCCGAAGTAGGAAAAACGGACTGACCCAATCTTTTTTAACATCTCCATCTACGCTTTTTAAACATTCTCTTCCTTGAAAGGAGTTCAGGGGAGTTCACATAGTCCTTGCCTGTTCTTGTCAGACTCTGGATGATAGACTACAGCAGACAGATCCTTGGTTCATTGTAACAAGACACTGGTTCTTGGCTAAATGACTTTTATTCAGAAATCAGTTCTTTCCATAATCAGATCCAAGGGTCTACCTAAGAGCAAGGTAAGCCCCTAGGCAGTTCTAGTAGAAAGTTGACCAGAATGACTACGTAGGAAAATCGCATCCCTCTTCTACCCTCTGTTCCACCCCCCCTCCCATCTTCCAAACAAGTTTGATCTGTGAGAACAGTATGCATATTTGGGTTATCAAGCTGCACAGAGAGAGAGAGTAGACATAGCACCCGAAGGAAGCTTGAAACTGGTAAACGCCCCGCCACCTGGGAATGGGTGAGAACTTATTGGAATGTTAGTAACAAGGATATCTCCAGGCATACAAAATGGAGTTACCCCTGACAGAATAAAGCATACGCTTGACAGCAAAATCATTGGCATGACAGAATGGGTACAGTCAGTCATGACCTTTCTCTCCTCACAACACCCCTGTGAGGTGAGAGAGGCTGAGGTACAGGGAATGGCCTGCGGTCACTCGGTTACCTTCATGGGAGAGTGGGGATTTGAACTCAGGCCTCCCAGGTCCAACACTCTCAATTCTACCCCATGCAGGTTTGTCTAGAGGGCATCCCCATTTACCTGCCTGGCCAAAGGCAACAGAAAAAGAACTGCTTTTTCCTGTCCCCTTGCCCCAGATCACAAGACCCCGGCCTACGACTCCTGCCTGCTCCTTTGCAACCATATGGTTCTGGTCAGCAGCCCCGCCTTGCAGCATTCAGAGCCAACGGCCTGAACAAAGGGGAGGGTGGAGTTCCCTGATTCCTTGGGCTTGCTGGAGAGCAACACATTCTCTCCCTCACAGCCCACAGCTTGGAATTTAATGCAGTGGTAGTGCGGCCTCCGGAGCAGGCACACG
This sequence comes from Eublepharis macularius, assembly GCF_028583425.1. Classification (NCBI taxonomy): domain Eukaryota; kingdom Metazoa; phylum Chordata; class Lepidosauria; order Squamata; family Eublepharidae; genus Eublepharis; species Eublepharis macularius. The sequence goes on along the minus strand of NC_072802.1, from coordinate 67,487,302 downwards.
TGTCTGGTTCGGCCTCTGGAGGGCTTCCTGAGGAGCATGCACATCCTGGGCTGTCACCCCTTCGATCCTCTCGGAGCGTTCCTTGAGCTGGGCTGCAGGTTGGCCTAGGCAAGGCCAGGGCTTCCCTCGGCGGAAGTAGAGGGGCGTTACGAGAAGATTCCGTGGGAAGAGAAACTACGCCCTTGTGGAAGAAGAGCAGTGGAAGCTACAGAGCCCGTTTTACTCTACTGCCCTCTCCACCAAAAGATCCGTCTAAACTATGTAGCCCCCTTACCTGAAAGCTTGCCAGGCCGCTCAAGCAAAGCTCAGGTGGAGATGCTGCTTATGGGCAAGAAAGAACAGCTCACAACAGCCACTGCCAAAGTTTGTGCAGCTCTTTGCAAAGCCCGACAGAACACCTGAGATACAAAAGGGGCTAGCGGCTAACTTATTTTAAGCCACCGTCGTGGGGGGATACAAATTACTGGGCACAGTTTTAAATTTTTTACTGAACCTAGATACCTATCTGTTTTAATTCATTTAAATTCATTTATAGGTAATTTATTTTCTCTAATCCAACCTGTTCGTGGCTGTTTTTAACAAGTGATGGTCACCGAATTGTTTGATTCTGAGTTATGCTGATCAGTGACCGTAATAAATTCGGATTCCTTGTTCGGCAGCTCTGCTCTCTTCTTCCTTAGTGCCGAACTTTCGCTGGTGCCTGCATTGGGCTTCAGGGCTCAGATTGTCATCGTTTTCCCAAACCAGTTGGATGTCTCTTTATGCCTCTCCCTGTCAATCCTTTGCCAAACCTGCTCTTCTGCCTCAGGATTCGCTTTTGCCTGCTGGAAGTGGTGCTTGGGTAACCCGTCTGTCTGCAGAACTCCTAGTTCTGAGGCTGTTCCTCCTTTTCCCTCCCCCTCATTAGTCACCTCTCTGTGATAACAGATGTTTGGACAAGCCTGACTTTTTAAGATACGTTTTTTAATAAGCCCATGGAAGTCACTCTCCTGCCTGCCTATGTGCGACTGTATCAGTCCTCTTTGGATCTCAGAAGGCCCAAGAACCAGTTTTCAAAAGTTTCCATGCCTGGTTGCCTGGAGGCAATTCTCATCTGTTGGATGGAAGTTAAGTGGACCACACGGCCTTTCTAGGACCTCCCAACTCTCTGGTTCAGTAGTATAGAGTAGGGGTGACAGTGAGTGATTCCGCACACGTTGGATAATGCGCTTCCAATCCTCTTTATAGATAATTTGGAACGGATTTTTTTGTGTGCGGAACAAATAATCCACCTCAAACGATTGATAAAGTGCATTGAAATTGCATTATCCAATGTGTGTGGAATCAGCCAGTGCTGTGCTTGATAGGAGATGTAGAGCGGTGCAAAAAAATGGACAGGTGAGATTCAAAGAAGCCTCTTTGGAGCACAGGTGCAACCTGGTTATCGCAGGGCTTCTGCCCTCCCATCAAGCCCTGCAGTTCCCCCTTCCTGTCTCAGCTTTGCTAAGGAAGGGAGATGGGGGAAATGGTGAACATAAAGATAAGACTAAAGTAACACAGCCTGTATTTTTAATACCCACTGATAATTTTCCTGGTGAGTGGGTGAGAAGTACCATTCTGTCCCTGCATCTCTGCATTCTGTATTCCCTCCAGGGCTTTTTTACAGGGGGAATGCGGGGGAACGGAGTTCCGGAACCTCTTGAAAATGGTCACATGGCTGGTGGCCCCGCCCCCTGATCTCCAGACAGAGGGGAGTTTAGATTGCCCTCCACGCCTTTCCAGCGGCGTGGAGGGCAATCTCAACTCCCCTCTGTCGGCGGGGCCACCAGCCATGTGACCATTTTTTTCCGAGGGCAACCCACTGAGTTCCACCACCTCTTTCCACAGAAAAAAAGCCCTGATTCTCATTATGTTGACTGTTAATGGCAGCCAGGAGAGTTCACTTGGGAGTGCCCTGGAATTGTAACCCCTGGAATTTAGCTGGGTGTAGAGCCATGTTTGGTGTAGCGCTTAAGAGTGTGAGACTCTAATCTAGAGAACCGGGTTTGATTCCCTGCTCCTTCACTTGAAGCCAGCTGGGTGACCTTGGGTTAGTCACAGCTTCTAGGAGCTCTCTCAGCCCCACCCACCTCACAGGGTGTTCGTTGTTGTGGGGATAATAACAACATACTTTGTAATCCGCTCAGAGTGGGTGTTGAATTGTCCTGAAGGGCGGTATATAAATCAAATGTTGTTATTATTATGCAGGAGGAGTTCATTACAGGGACTCGGGAAGAAGGGAGGGAATTGATGTGGGTGGAAGAAGGGAGTGAGAATGCTAAGGCAGCTGGAGCTTGGACAGATTGCATCATTTCAGGCAACGGGATTTTGGGGTTCTGGGATGTAGATTCTGATGCCAAGTTGTTCTTCCTTTTATAAGGGCAAAGGATGCCTGGGGAAGGCAGGGGCAGGACTTGCTTCACTTTCCTCCACCCCCATCTCTGTTCTTTATAGAACTTAAGAAGATTAAGGGCTGAGTCAATGCGGGTTTTTTAAAGCTCCCGGTTCAATGTCAGAGCAGAAACCTCGTGCTGAGAGTCACTGGCGAGAGTTCTTGCTGAGCCCTTGAGAGCCTGTTGGCTGCTTAGGGGCAACTGCCTCCTCTTGTTAGCCAGTACCCATCGCACTTTTATCTTGTCCCTCCTCCAGGGAGCGAAGGGCAATATATGTGGTTCTCCCTTCATTTTATCCTTACAACAGCCCTGTGAGGTAGGTTAGGCTGAGAGTGTGTGACTGCCCCGAAGTCCCCTGAGTGCATCCACATATGATTGGCTATGAAGCAACCATTGTAGAATAGCAGTAATTTAGAATAAGATTTTCATATGTGGGCAAGACTGTCCAGAGCCCGACTGAGAGGTATTTATTTTGTGTGTTTAATTTATAAACTACCTTTCTCGCTGAATTTGAAGGTAGATTACAAAATTTAGCAATGCAGGAGGAACAGGATTAAGACATAGAAGATGTGCTGTAATAGTTGCATTGCAGAGTTAGGAAAATGTCAAAGAGTCCAGTAGCACCTTGAAGACTAACCAACTTTACTGTAGCACGAGCTTTTGAGAACCACAGCTCTCTTCATCAGATGCACCGTCAGCTTTTGAGAACCACAGCTCTCTTCATCAGATGCATCGTCAGCTTTTGAGAACCACAGCTCTCTTTGTCAGATGCATCATCAGCTTTTGAGAACCACAGCTCTCTTCATCAGATGCATCGTCAGCTTTTGAGAACCACAGCTCTCTTCGTCAGATGCATCGTCAGCTTTTGAGAACCACAGCTCTCTTTGTCAGATGCATCGTCAGCTTTTGAGAACCACAGCTCTCTTCGTCAGATGCATCGTCAGCTTTTGAGAACCACAGCTCTCTTCGTCAGATGCATCGTCAGCTTTTGAGAACCACAGCTCTCTTCGTCAGATGCATCTGATGAAGAGAGCTGTGGCTCTCGAAAGCTTATGCCACAATAAAGCTGGTTAGTATGAAAGGTGCTACTGGACTCTTTGCCATTTTGCTGCTGCAGACTAACACGGCTGACTCCTCTAGAGTTAGGGAAGAAAGCGATAACCACAGTATACAGCATAAGAAATGCAAACACTGGATTACAGAAATTGGAAAACAGTGCAGTAAAAACAAGAAATGCCATGTAATGAATAGTACATTATTATGATTATTTATTAGCATTGGTATTTATAGTCAGCCTTTCTCACTGAGGCTCAGGACGGATTACTCGGTGAAAATCAGCGTGGTCAATGGCTGGGGACGTTCAGATAGACAATACAGATTCCAGAAAGACGGAAACCAGCAGAAAAGCTTTCATGTCAGAGTGGGGATTCAAACCTGGGTCTCCCAGATCTCAGTCTGACACTCTAACATTTACTCGTATTCTTCGTCAGATGCCTGATCAAAACTGGGCAGATACAGAAGAGGAGGGGAGAAGAGAGAGAGAGAGGAAAGAAGGGGACATATATCACAAGGGGACAGAATGCAATTAGCGTGGAGGCAATGAAAACATTCCTTTGCTTGGAAATGTAAACATCTCCTTTTGGTGTGCAGTCAGTTTGAAAGAAACCTTTCAAAAACAAAATCCAACGGGAGGCTGCTGAATTGGAATTCATATGCAAATTTGACTCTGTCAAGCTGGGACTGAATAGAGACTATGAATGGTTATCACATTATCACAGGTAACAGATTCTCTTTACAGAGGCGTGATCTGGGGGAGCCCAGTGACGCCTGGTGTGGGCTTTCGGGGACCACAGTTCTCTTTGTCAGATGCAGCTGGCAGGGAGAGCTGTGGTCATCGAAGGCTTATACTACATAGGAATTGGATACTTTCACTGCTACAAACTAATACGGCAAACTGACTGCACACAAAAAGGAGATGTTTACATTTCCAAGCAAAGGAATGTTTTCATTGCCTCCACGCTAATTGCATTCTGTCCCCTTGTGATTTATGTCCCCTTCTTTCCTCTCTTTCTCTCTCTTCTCCCCTCCTCTTCTGTATCTGCCCAGTTTTGATCAGGCATCTGACGAAGAGAACTTGATTCTCGAAAGCTTATGCTACAATAAAATTGGTTAGTCTTAAAGGTGCTACTGGACTCTTTTTGATTTTGCTACTACAGACTAACACGGCTAACTCCTCTGGATCTAACATTTACTGTAACGCTGGTTACTTGTTGCATTTTGTAATGAAGCTGGCACACACATGTTCCAGAAACCCGGTGATTTCTTGCTGCCCATAAAAAGCTTCCGCCCTCAATAGCCTCCCGGCATCCTTTTCTGGCCCTCCCTGTACTCCCTTGTCCCTCCGCCCCCCTCTAACAAGGCCTGTCTCCTTCACCTTTTTCCACAGAGGAAGGCAAAGAAGAGATCCTGAAAGTGACGTTTGGAGAGCTACGGCAACACGTCGCTCTGTACGCTGCTGCCATGAGGAAAATGGGAGTGCAGACTGGAGACAGAGTTGTCGGTGAGCCAGCTTTCCTTCTCTAGCTCTGGGCAAGGGGGAACCCACAACAAGGGAAGAGATGGGCAGGCCTTTGCGTCTGACTGTCACGCACGCACGTGCGGCTGCTTCAAAGTGTTCAGAGTGGGAGGCGAACTCTTCCAGGCACGAGTGCATTCGCCAGCCCCGGAAATGGGAGGAGCTGGCATCAGTGTGGATACCTCTAAACCCGAGGAGGCCCATATGCAGCCCCCCCTGGCTTTTGGACCAGGTGAAAATCCAGGCCATAATTTGCCTGTGTCTGATCTAGCCAGGAGTTGGTTGGCACAAGCAGGGCTTTTTTTCTGGGAAAAGAGGTGGTGGAACTCAGTGGGTTGCCCTCGAAGAAAATGGTCACATGGCTGGTGGCCCTGCCCCCTGATCTCCAGACGGAGGGGAGTTGAGATTGCCTTCTGTGCCGCTGAGTGGCGCGGAGGGCAACCTAAACTCCTCTGCCTGGAGATCAGGGGGCGGGGCCACCAGCCATGTGACCATTTTCAAGAGGTTCCAGAACTCCGTTCCACCGTGTTCCAGCTGAAAAAAAGCCCTGGGTACAAGTATCACTGTTTAGCACCAGCTCTCTGATGAAGTGGTCTTTATGTTTTTTTGGTATATCATGGCATGGAGTGAACGGTTGGAGCTGTGGCTCCTGGAGGAGTCCCAGATTCCTGCCTTGAAAAGAAAAGAGAAACCTTACAGTTGTGGTTTCCGCTGGAGACTGTAGCCATCTTTCATGTGTCTTGATGTTGCCTCCCAAACTTAACTGACTTTTGTCTTCCCTGATTCAAAGTAGGGCTGTCAGTCCATGAAAGAATAGCGAGTCGATTCTTGGCTGGTGAATTGCATGTTAGCAGAAAAAACAGGCGTCTCTTTAACGTCTCAAAAGAAGTTGCATTTTGTTATTAGGAAGCTCCCATTCCTTTCCAGGAAGAGGCTGTCATGGCTCCCCACAACTCAAATACTCCAGTACCAAATGGATCCAAAAATTCTGGATGCCTGAAACGCATTTGTATTAAATAAAAATTGGCCTGCCTGTTGCTGAAACATTCAGGGCTTAAACGTAAGCTGTTGTATCACATAATTAGGCCTAGATGCCCCTTTATGTAAAACTCGTATTCTTCTTTCCTTGAGCAGTGAGTTGCTCTAAAGCGAACTCCATTGCAGAGAGACCTTTGGATTGCATTGAAAGGTGTCAGAACTCTGTTCTTCTCAGAGTCCTGATCCAAACTCGAGTTTAGAAGTTGTGAATGGCTCACTCACAAACCCAATTCATAAGTTAATGAAAGCATGTACAATCCATGTGCAGTGTGCGCTTGGTTTTTCTTTATACACGCATTGACAAATTTTCATGCTGTGTTCAGTACAACACATAGCCGAATGTGTGATTTAAACTGCATGGATCCATGTTTATAAAATGAACCTGTGTTAGGGGTTTTGTACAAAAAGACGTACGTGTGTATATGCAGAATGTACCTGCATTTGCTGTAATGTGTGAACATTGCTGAAGCATGCAGCATACAGATTGTATGGGCTGCACTGTAGTGTGTGTACAAGCTACAATGATCACAGAATCACAAGAGTTGGAAGGGGCCATACAATCCTTCTAGTCCGCCGCCCTGCCCAATGAGCCTAAAGCATCTCTGACAAATATTCATCCAGCCTCTTCTTGAAAACTGCTGGTGAAGGGGAGCTCACCACCTCCCTAGGCAGCTGATTCCACCTTGGATCTACTCTGGCCATGAAAAAGTTTTTCCTAATATCTAGCTGGTACCTTTCTGCATGTAATTTAAGCCCGTTGCTTAGGGTCCTGTCCTCTGCTGCCAACTGGAACAGCTCCTTGCCCTCCTCCAAATGACAGCCTTTCAAATACTTAAAGAGAGCAATCGTGTCCCCCCTCAATCTCCTCTTCTCCAAACTAAACATTCCCCAGGCCCTCGCCAGTCCAGGGTGGAACTGCATAGCCACATCAAGATGACTTGGTTGCCTTGATGCCTTCAGTTTTTGTGTTACGTTGTTTTCCCTGTCCTTCCAGGAGCTGAGGGTGGCAACTTCTGTGAAGTCACTGAAGCACACTGTAGCCCAAACAAAGTGTTACAAAAGACGCATCACCATTGCTAATCCACATCTCCCCCTCAAAACGTGGCGTTGCATCGTGCAAAGCCTTGCTCAGTTTCCCCACTTGACTCGGCTGGGCCAGGGCGCTCTTATGTGCAGTAGCGTCCTGTCCCGTGTTGACTTCTGCTAGGCATTACCAAAGTGGTGCAGGTTGGTGGCAGCTGGGCACACTCTCCCTTCTGTGTCCTAGGGCCTGTAATTACTTTTGAACGAGGTCACAATGCGCAGAGCCCATCAGAACATGGTGCAAGTTTGTGCAGCACTCAGGGCCGCTGACTGCTCCTTTCCAGCCGGTCGTACACGGAGCATTTAATTTGCTGAGCTGGAAAATGAGACTGCTGGTCTAACCCGATAGTCATTGAGTGTGTTTGTTTGCTTTTGCATCACTTGGTTGGAGCCCTCTTCCCCTTTTTCGTCACCGCTCCCCTTTCCAATTGTGCCAGGTTATTTGCCTAACGGGATTCATGCGGTGGAAGCCATGCTGGCCGCTGCGAGTGTGGGTGCCATTTGGAGTGCGACATCTCCCGACTTTGGTGTCAATGTAAGTAAGAGTTGCTGTCATGTCTGTGTATAGCCGTGCCATGTTTATTTGTTTGTTGCGTCACTGATGCTGAAGTTATAATGCCTTAATACAGTATACAGTATACTGAAGTTATAATGCCTTAATGCGAACCTGTTGTAATCTCTCCTCTAGCCACATTAACCATGTTCTGTCCGCACTATAATTACTGCTCTCCCAGCCCGGGACAGGGGCCTCTCATCTTATCTAACAATGACCTGACCTTGAATGTCTAGCTGCCCGTTTCTGAGAATGGACTAATTGTTTATTCATAACTATAAGAAGTTCTCATGGAACCTGTGTAATCTTGCGCGCCTAAAGTAATGGCTGCCGGAGCACGGGAACCTTAGAGTATATCCTGGCCTCTGTGTTTTGATTCCTCACTTCTACCAATACTCTGTGATGGAGTGCAGACCTGAACTGTAAAATCCTGAATAAAGCCTTTTCTGTTGGAACCAATGTGTGTTCACTGGAGAGGGACTAAGGGATCTACCTGCCTGGAACTGACAGTTGTTGTGGATGGTCCAGATGTGATGCAGTGTGTGACATTCCTTGGGGAGTATTTGGAGAGTCCCTTCCCTTTGCTTTTCCCTGCACCCAAGATGGATGCTTGGGAAGCCCGATGAGTTGATTGGCAAGTTGTTGTAGGACTCCTCTTGGGATTAAATTCACTTGGAAGTAAACACAGAATAGGAAACTGGCATCACGTGCTGTGTTTAAATCTATCCTATTAATTGATATGAGATCTAAATTGGGGTACTTGTAACCCCTGTGCCAGAGTTGCTGTAACATAGTGGTTAAATGGTTGGGCTGTGAATCAGCACTCCGATGGTTCGACTCCCACTACTGCCCTGAGCTCAGTAGGTGGCCTTGGGGAAGCTGCTCCTCTCAGCCTCAGCTTCCGAGCTGTATTATGAGAATTACAATGATACTGACTTTGTTCACCGTTCTGAGTGTGGCACTAATCTGTCTAGAAGAGGGGTATATAAGCATGGTTATTATGAGAGCTGCTGTAGCGTAGTGATTAAGGGGTTGGGTTGTGAAGCAGAACTCTGATGGTTCGACTCCCACTACTGCCCTGAGCTCAGTAGGAGGCCTTGGGGTAGCCACTCCTCTCATCCCCAGCTGTATAGTAGGGATGATAATAATAGACTTAGTTCACCACTCTGAGTGGGCGCTATAAGCACACTGTTATTGTTACTGATCTTATCATCATCATGGTCTCTAATCTTATTCTCCCTCAAGGGTCTGTGTACACTTCCCTTGTAACTTGGCTGAGACAATGTAAGAATAGCCCTGCTGGATCAAACCAGGGGTCCATTTAGTCCAGCATCCTGGCACTGGTATTCACATGTTTACTGCCTCTGAATATGGAAGAATTGTAGAGTCCAGTTGCACCTTTTAAGACAAACCAAATTTATTGTAGCATAAGCTTTCGAGAACCACAGCTCTCTTCATCAGATGCATCTGACGAAGAGAGCTGTTGTTCTCGAAAGCTTATGCTACAATAAAGTTAGTCTTAAAGGCGCTACTGGACTCTTTACTATTTTGCAGCTACAGGCTAACACGGCTAACCTCTATCTCTGAATATGGAGGTTCCCCTTAGTCGCCATGGCTAGTAGCCTGCTGATAGGCTGGTCCTTCAAGAATCTGTGTAATTCCCTTTTAAAAGCTGGGTATGTCTGTGGCTATTAGTACATCCTCAGGTGGTGAATTCCTCATTTTAATCGCCAGTTGAGTACAGAAGTATTTCCTTTCGTCTATCCTGAATCTACTGCCCGATATCTTCAGTCAATGGCCTCAAGTTCTAGTATTTTAGGAGACATAGAAAAAGTAGTCAGATGGAATTCTTCCCCAGATCGGGCTACACAAACTCGTTTAACCGATACATTAAAGAATCACAAACAGCAGAACTGCATTCAGATAAGTAAAGCAACGTGGTCTCTAAGCTTCATAATCTGCCGTAGTTAATACAAGAGGCAGGTAAGTTGTATATTGCGTAGTTACAGATGGTCCATGACAAAAATCAATTGCTTGTTCAAAATCAGCTTTTGTGGTAGAAGAGCCAGTTTGGTGGTGTGGTTAAGAGCGCGGGACTCTAATCTGGAGAGCCGGGTTTGATTCCCCACTCCTGCACTTGAAACCAGCTGGGTGACCTTGGGTCAGCCACAGCTCTTTCAGAGCTCTCTCAGCCCCACCCACCTCACAGGGTGTTTTGTTGTGGGGATAATAATAACATACTTTGTAAACCACTCTGAGTGGGTGTTAAGTCATCCTGAAGGGCGGTATATAAATCGATTAGAAGAAAATACAGTGTGGAATCTAAGGAGCATAGCTTTTGCTAACTCCAAGTGGAAACCTTTTTGTAAAAAAGAGTCTTGATGGTATTCTTGTAATTAATTTGGCATAAAATTGACACGTCAAACCTGCTATTTTAAGGCATGGCTGGCTCAGCTGAGGTGGGGACATGTCTGGGCTTGTTCTAAGCAAGGCACATTTATTGTATACTGTGCATCTTTTTCGCCTGATGCTGAAGGCACGTTGGTCCATTTGAACACACATAACGATTTTATGCAACTCCTATACCACAACATAATACATTTCTGACTCTCTCGTAACCACATGCTCTTGTTTCGTAATTCCCAGTTCATTTTGGTAGAAGTGAGACAATTTACGCTGCCCACCACCACCTCATTTGCTCCAAGCAAAATTTCTTTGCAAACTCGCTTTCCCCTTTGGGACAGGGAAAAGTTTGCTATATTCAGTTCTTAATTTGCTAGTTTGAAATGTTCAGCTTGCTTTTCAGAATAACTCTGTCCCTGGAGTTCTTTGGGCATCTCCGATCCTAAACAGCTTCTTTAAAATTATGTGTGGGGAGATGGGTGGAGCTTGGCTGCAGATGCTCCTGTACGTATACCTGGGATTTGCCGGGTTCTGTGAAGGTCTTGGAATTGTGTTTTGCAAGAGGGGGATCAGGTCCTCTTGTGATGCACGTTAGCAGTCCGTGAACCACAGACTTTCTCCTGCATTTGCAGTAGAAGATGAGTTTGCAGAACTCACCTTACAACATCACCGAAAGAGCTAAGAATCTCCCGCATCAAGAATCATTGAGGAAACCTAGAAAAGATCACTGGCAGTGGCTAAAAACCATGAGTACAAGTGTGTGGATCTGGATTAATATTATTTGGCATTTTAAAAAAAATGCCGTGTAAAGACAGTGATTGCAGTGGGGGTCCTGCCCCTGGGAGCCCTAAATTCAAATCTGTGGATTATCCGTGATGCTTAACTCCAGGTACAAGAATGGACAGTATCTCTCAGCTAACCACTGTCCTAGGATAGTGGTTGAAGGGGGGGGAATGGTTTAACCAAAGGTGTGCAAGAGAACATAAGATAAAGTATAGCAGTGATACTCCTTCCATTTTATCTCAGCAGCCCTGCAAGGTAGGTTAGACTAAGAGAGCTCAAATGACTCAAGGTCAGCCAATGAGTTTCATGGCAGAGTGGAGATTTCAACCTGGATATCTTAGATAATATTTGATTTATATACCACCCTTCAGGACAACTTAATCCCCACTCACAGCAGTTTACAAAATGTGTTGTTATTATCCCCACAACAACAATCTCCCTGTGAGGTGGGTGGGCTTGAGAGAGCTCTGAGAGAGCTGTGACTGACCCAAGGTCACCCAGCTGGCTTCAAGCGGAGGAGCGGGGAATCAAACCCAGCTGTCCAGATTACAGTCCTGCCGCTCCTAACCACTACACAAAACTGGCAAAGTAGCATTCATGGACAGGCATATTTGCAATTACAATCAATGGAAAGAAGCCACGTTTACTTCCATCCTTGGAACGAGGCCTACATCTCAGGAGGACTTGCACCTTTACCTCTCCTCTGCTTCAAGATGGAAACCACCTTCTAACCACAAGCCACACCAGTCAAGAGCCCGGTCCACGTTCCTGAAAGATGGGGCAGTAACCGAGCTCGGGGGAGCGACAGGCAGCATGTCAAAGGGCCACATGTTTCCGAGCCACTGAGTATCATTGGAATCTTTTTCTGCCTCCCATGCTACATGGAAAGGGTCAGAGGAAGGTGAGGGGGACCATGCTAGTGCATGTGCTCAAGGCAGATGTGTGTACACACACCTTGATGCCTTCGGAGCCAACATTTTATATATGTTCCAAGATACCTCTTCACATTTACGTTGTTCTGTGGTTTTCCCTATAAGCAGTAGAGGGCAGCATCGCTCCACTTTCATGGCATGAGATGTAATTTTTTTTCAAGCGACCATAACCTGTGAGCTAACCCAGTTCTTCCCCTTCTGTCTGGCAGGGCTCTGTCTGGCACTCTTTGCCCTGTGACTTATTCCCCCCCCCCCCCCCAGCAAGAGAAGCAAAACCGTTGTTTGTGAAACACAACACCCTTTAGCCCACACGTATTCTGTGCTTGGGTGGGTTCAAGAAGTCTGAGGGGGGGGGGGGGAAGTCTTTAAAAATGTCTTTAAAATGTTCTGCATCCATCACCTACAAGCCCAACTTTTATTTGAAGTTGGGCTTGCAGGTTTTGGAAGCAGAACATTTAAAAAAAAAAGTTCTGCTTCGATAACCAACTTTCAATAAAAGGACATAAAAGCTCTTTTTGCGTACTACAATGACCCACAGACAGCCGTCATGTACGTCTGTTTGTAAGAAAAAGCCAACACATTCACTTTCCAAATGAAACCAAGGACTACTACTTGGAGCAGTGTGAGGTCTGAGCCACACAGTCTGTTTAAACATCCAGAGGAGTTAGCCGTGTTAGTCTGTAGTTGCAAAATATTAAAGAGTCCAGTAGCACCTTTAAGACTAACCAACTTATTTGTAGCATAACCTTTCGAGAATCACAGCTCTCTTCGTCAGATGCATAACCAACTTCATTGTTAGCATAAGCTTTTGAGAACCGCAGCTCTCTTCGTCAGATGCATAACCAACTTTATTGTAGAGGAGTTAGCCGTGTTAGTCTGTAGTAGCAAAATCAAAAAGAGTCCAGTAGCACCTTTAAGACTAACCAATTTTATTATAGCATAAGCTTTCAAGAATCAAGTTCTCTTCATCAGATGCCTGATCAGAGAACCTGATTCTCGAAAGCTTATGCTATAATAAAATTGGTTAGTCTTAAAGGTGCTACTGGACTCTTTTTGATTTTGCAACTTTATTGTAGCATCTCTGATGATGCATCTGACAAAGACAGCTGTGGTTCTCGAAAGTGTATGCTACAAGTAAGTGGATTAGTCTTAAAGGTGCTGCTGGGTTCTTTACTATTCTGTTTAAATGTGCATTGGATGTAACTTGAGAATCGCCCAATGCACATATCGCAAAAATCGAGCGTCTACATTGCACGAATTTTATATGCCGTAATTGTAAGACGTGAACAGGGTTTTTATGCCCTTCTATTCAAAGTTTGGCTTGCAGGTTATGGGGACAGGGTATCTTCTGAGATTTCTTAAATCCCCCTGGCACAGAATGTCACTGTGGAAGCTGAAGCTGGCTTAGTGTATCCCACCTTTCTTTCAAGCTTAGGCCGTTGTATGTGGGATATCCTCATCTTTTTCTGATCAACCACATGAGGTAGGTTAGTCTGGGAGAGTGAGCAAGAAGCCCGAGATTGTCCAGTAAGTTTTATGGCTTAGTGGGAATTTGAACTCAGGTATTCACCGGTTTTGGATTGACAGTCTAACTGCTCTGCCATGCTGGCTTCTATCTTTAATATTATTAGCCCTCTGCTTTGCAATACATATGTCTGTGACCACTGTGCCTGCTTTTTATGGGGGGAATCTTGTAAACATTACATGAGCCATGTTGCAGCTGCTCTCTCGCGAGCACTTCCTGTACATCTGAGAACATCCAAATGATCCAAACCTGTGGATGGCGGTCCAGCTGTGCACAGGTACTGACTACTGAGCCATCCTCCGCCCACATGGCTAACCATTTCAACTTGATCCTTTCTGTGACTCATTGGTAAAGCACTTGCTGTTCGTGCAGAAGTTTCCGTGTTCAATCTCTGGCGTCTCTCGTTTAAAATTGATCAGGTGTCAAGTGATGTACAAGAACTCTCTCTCAGAGCCAAGCTACAAGAGATGAATTACACGAGGAGGAGAACGTGAAGGGAGTTGCAGTGTTAGCTGGGAAGCTGAGTTTTAAAAGAGATCGGAAGGCTTTGTCAATTTCCCCTCTCAACAGAGCCAGGGAGATCTCTGCTGAGAGGGTTTGGTCATTTCCTCTTTGCCTCCTGAAGACTCTGTCAGATTCACCTCCCCTTCTAGGAGGCAAAGAGGAAATAAACCCTCAGCCTCCATCTCCCTGGCTCTGTAGAGAGGGGAAATTGACAAAGCTTTCTGATCTCTTTTCAAACTCAGCTTCCCGGCTAACATAGCGACTCCGTTTATGTGTCCTCCTTGTGTAATTCATCTCTTGTAGCTTAGCTCTTAGCCCCTGGGAGAGCCACTGCCAGTTTGAGTAGAAAGTACTGACCTTGATGGACCACGGGTCTGATTCTGTATAGGGCAGCTTCCTATTTTGGAACTGCTCCCATCAAATGGCGCCTGTAAAGTGGGCCATGGAAACATTTTCAAGTGCCACAGACAAATAGTCATTTTTGCTTCCCTGCCTTCCCACGAGTTAACAGTTGTGATTTCAATGTTTGCCTCTCTTTCAGGGTGTACTGGACAGATTTTCTCAAATTCAGCCCAAGTTGATCTTTTCTGTCGAAGCTGTAATTTACAATGGGAAGAAACACAATCACTTGGAGAAGCTGCAGAGCGTCGTCAAGGGTATTGGCTGCCGGGCGGGCTCACGCATTGAATGCCCCCCTATCTCCAGTGCAACAAAGCAATGACTCATCAGCAATCTGTGACTGCTGTTGTGACGCTGCTGCTCTGCTGGCCTCCTGTGGGCTGTCTGTGGGCCTTTAGCCCTTGGAGGAAACTGCTGCGTGTGTGTTTGGGGATGGAGGGATAGGACCTGTCCATCAACCTGACAGGATTGCTCTTGACTTGCATGGTTGATGCAGAGGGCACAAACCGTGTAGGCGCTCTTGTGTTTTGCAAACTGCCAAACAAGAGGTGCAAATGCACAAAATTGGCCCTAACTGCTTGGCTGTGATGCAAACTGCTCACCGCACAGCGGTGTCTCTGGCAGCAGCTAACACTGGGTGCTGTGGGTATATTGTGCCAATCCGTGGTTTAGCAGCACAAACCTCTCACAGGCTTTTCCCCCTCCTCGTCCATTAGCTGCTTCAGGTTCAGTGCAAGCCCCAGTTCACTGTAGCATCCAAGTTAGTCAAGGCTTACACAGAACTGGGAATGTGCAAAGCCTCGGTTTGATGGTAGATTGCAATTCTGGCTTGGAGAAGAAGTACCAACTGTATTTTGCTGGTTTGGAGGTAGTGAGGAACCATGCGCTGTCCCTAACTGGCTTGTTTCATGCATAGTGGAGGGGGGGGGGCAGGTTGCATGGACTCAGCTTGTTCTTGTGGCTAGGGCCGGGTCTAGGGTTGCTGGCGCCCGGCGCAACCCTTGTCCGGCCCTCTGCGTGTGTGCGCGCTCCTGGCACTGCATGATGATGTCACAGGAGTGACGTCATCACGCAGGGCGCGGCAAGCCGGCCGCCCCAGCAGCCGGTGTGCCGTGAAGCTGGTGGCGGTGGCACTGGTGGCTAAGCGCAGGGCTAGGAGGCCCTCCACACCATTCTCCTGCCCTGTGCTGCCCGCGTGGCAAGCCAGCCGCCCCCTGCGCATGGTGCACTGCGCGCGCTGGGGCAGCTGGCTTGCTGCATGGGTGGCTGAGCGCAAGGCTGGGAGGTCCAACGCACGCGGCAAACCAGCCACCCCATCGGTGGGGTAAGCGAGGGCTTCCCAACCCTGCGCTCAGCCTCCCGCACGGCGAGCCATGGCGCGCTCCTGGTGGCTGGCAGCCGCGCCTGGCGCCCCCTCTTTGGTGGCGTCGGGGGCAGGCTACCCCCCTCAATCCGGCCCTGCTTGTGGCTGTGGTTTGAGATTGCAGCAGAACTCAGAGGTGGCATTGAACGAATCCCCCCCCCCGCATTTGTACGCATTTGTTTTCTGCTTCATGCTGAGTTTTTTGTGCCCTTTTGTTTCTTTTCAGGTCTACCCGATCTGAAGAAAGTTGTGGTGATTCCATATATTTCTTCAAAAGATTCCATAGACATTTCCAAAATTCCGAACTGGTAAGAGCGGCCGACCGAACCCCTTTTTCTCACCTTTTTGTCTAGAGCAGTTGTATGTCTGCTCTTGAATTTTGGGTCCTTATTGCCTTTGAGTAGGGCTGTGCTTGCCTAAGACCTTGAGCCTGAAGGAAAAGCATCCAGTTTCTGTATCCTGGAGGCCAGTATTCTGCCTCTAGGAAATAAAATTTCACTAGCTGAATAAATTAAGCAGCGTTGCCTTTTTTGCATAATCCTGTTTTTGGTGGCCTGAGGGGACACATGAAGGGCTAGTCAAAGGGCTCGTCAAAGTCTTGCTCCGTCTCCTGGCTTCTGAGATCCAACGACTCCCAGTTTATGCCTTTTCAAGCTAACCTTCAAGACTGTTAGCACTACTATAGCTAGCTTTTAAAAATTACTTGAAAATGAAATTCTCAAGATACTGAATTCACCTTTGCAACACTAAATTCTTTCCTTATTGAATCTGCGGAACTGAAGGCTACATGCCCAGCCCTGCCTGTGAATAACACATTTCCTTTGCATGTGATCTACTGGTCATGGCTAGGAAGTGGGGGATATGCCATGTCCTTCCTCCTTTCTTCAGTACATTGTTCCTTCTTTTCAGAGCTAACCATGGTGCAATGCTATGTTCAACCGGGGTTTGCCAACCGTTTCCAAAACGTGGTGGAATTTCTGGTTTGAAGCTCTCTTTAGCGTTAACCTTGTTGCACATGTCCCTGCATCATGGTTTGTTCTGAAAAGAGAAAGGGGCAGTTCACATAATCTGGGGTGGGGAGAAGGGGAAGGAGCATGCGTGGCTGTTGCGAGTTCCATGTGCCCCGGCTCAGTGAAACCTGGATATTTTTGTTCTGAAAGCTAAATTCTTCTGCCCTAACCTGATTTCAAACTGGGGGATTTCTAGAGTAGGATTGAGGCATGCCGAGGTCCTAAACTATGATAAGTTTAAGAGGTCCCCAGAGCATGACCCCCCCCCAATAGTAATTAGTTTTGTTATGTTTTGTTGCCTTTATAATCTGAGGCCCGAAGATGTCATTTACTTCGCTCGTGTATAAATCCAGCTCTGCAGAGAGTGCCGGTGGCAGGAAGGGGCCAGTTTGCTTCTCTATTTGTTTCTTTGGAATTTGTGCGATGAATAATTTAGAAGTGCTATTTTGAGCAGCCCAGCCTTGTTTTGCCTTATTTACTCTTCAGAGCTGTGGCACTTAATAGGGATTCGTAGCCAGCGAGAGCTGCAAAGAAACACATTTTAGCGGGTCAAGTGCTCCAGCGTGCCTCGAACGGCTCCCTTGAGCTTGGGAGCACAGCCTTAGTTTACAAATCAGCGCTGTGTTCATGACTCGGCCGTGGTCCCGTTTAGAACACCGTCTCCCTCTCTACCACAGTGTGGCATCAGCTGTTATTTAGGGAAGGGGCTCTGGCTTGGAGAAGGAGCACCTTTTTGCTGCTCAAAAGGTTCCGAGTTCAATCCCTGGCATCTCCATGCAAAGAATTGCAGGTATTTGCTCTTGGGAAGCATCTTGCTCTGCCAAGATGTTGGAGCTCTGCTGCCAATACAAGAACAAGATAAATCACTTTGAAACACAGCTCGTTCCAAATGGAAACAAAATGGAAATGAAAATATATACCGATGATTATAAATAATACTTTAGTTACACTTAGTAGTCCAAAAGTATCTGATAGTGTACAGTAACAATATGCTAGTTTGAACAGTGTCAAAAAAACATAGTTCACAAAACTTCATGTAGTAAAAGAGTAGTAATCTATACAGTGTCCATGACATAAGCGGTAAATGTCATAATCTACAGTATCCATAGCACAAAGATGGGCTTCCGGTTTGACTCCCACGTTTCGGCGTTTCTGTTCCTTCTTCAGTAAGGGAAACTGGCAAAACATCAAGAATACAAAGTCAAGTATTTACGGTTATAACAGAAGTTCTCTATGTAGGCATGCGCTCTACATCTTTAACATCTGCTGCCAGTCATACGGATCTAGACGGACCAGATTGATATCAGCATATTTCTTACTTTGTCCAGACAATCTGGGAGGTGCGGGTTCAAAAATTCCCAATCGACCATGAAGCCTGGGCTACCTCATAAGGTTGTTGTCAGGATGAAATGGGATGGGGAGTTGTGTGCCCTGGCCTGAGGTCTTTGGAGGAAAAGATAGGCTAAAAGTGCAGTTGTTAGATCTGAGGGCTGAACTAGACGAGACGAATTACACGAGTCTATGCAAGTGGCCAGATTCATTATTTTTGCTTACCTTCCTGTGTCTCTTCTACCCCGGTGAGCTCGTGTCCGTGGCTCTGCTCTGTGCACGTGTCAGCAAAAAAGCGGTTTACATGTAGTTGCATTGGAGAGTGTCCGCAGACCATAACATCGAGTTGCCGTTGCAGACTGGCAATTCTGTTTTGCTTCCGCTTCCCTCTTCCTGCACAGAAAGGCAATAGGAGACAGGGGATGGTTTAAGCATGCACAAACTGGCGGTGCATGATGGGATACCATTCCCGCATCTTGGAGGACTGGGGAAGAAACCCGTGCCAGCATGGACACGGGATCAAGTGCAATCTGGCCATGCTGGCGAGTGTACAGGAAAGCAATGGGGAGACACGTGTAAGTCCGGTCACGTGTTGTTTGCGTGCCATTCGTCTCATGTAGTTCGGCTCTGACAGCAGCTTTCCCACTTAGGGGCAGAAACCAGATGGTTGTGCTATTTTAGTCCCCACCTGCCAGTAATGTGACCACTCCAGAGGTGCTCCAACAGTTCTATTATTTTTTTACCTGTCCCACTTCTCCTTTTGTTCTGGTCCAGTGTTGTGAAACACTTCAGATGGGAAGGCATGAGAGGGCAAGACACAAAAATGAATTTGATTGAGCACTGGCTACCGCAGCCCCTGCCACTGGCGTAGGAGCGAGAGGGCTGGCTAGAAGAGGGGACTTGGTAGAGGCATGGCTGGGTCAAAGCGCTAGCCTTGAACCTGGCTAAGTCTTGGGCCCCTACAGGTAGCAAGAGCCTTAGGAGGCAGAATTGGACTTGACCTTCATAGGTTGGAAAGCAGGGCTGGAACTTAACAGTGAGATTTAGTGGATATGGATTGCTAGTTATACATACAGAACCATTCATTATCATTTTTCTGTGCAGTCCCACATGGGACTGCGCATGCTCAGGCCTGCCAACCGGAGTGTGTGCCTGCCCAGAAGAACTCGATGAACAATAGTTACAGGCAGGGCTTTTTTTCTGGGAAAAGAGGTGGTGGAACTCAGTGGGTTGCCAGCACAGGGGGCATCTCCTAGCTGGAGGTGGTGCCCTTGCTACCACATGCGTGCGCACAAAGTGTGTGCACGCTCCCAAGACTGCACAATGATGTCACTTTGGGTCAGCTGGAACAAGGGGGGAGTTTTTTAAAGTTTAAATCGCAGTAGGTGAAAATGGTCACATGGCTGGTGGTCCCGCCCTCTGATCTCCAGACAGTGGGCGATCTGGAGACCAGGGGGCGGGGCCACCAGCCATGTGACCATTTTCAAGAGGTTCTGGAACTCCGTTCTACCGCGTTCCAGCTGAAAAAAAGTCCTAGTTACAGGTATGTATGACCCTGTTATCTTGGGATTGCTGTTGATCACAAGCTGCACATCAGTGGGCTGTGTGATGCAGTTTATTATTTTTTATTTATCTATTTTATAATCCGCCTTTTTCACTGAGACTCAGGGCATATTACACAGCGTGAAATTAGTACTGTCCACATCCACGACATTTTTATAAACAATGCCATAGGGTACATACATACAAGTTTACAAAGACATAGCATCAGCAAGAATCCACTACAGAGTTGAAGAAATGCTGAAACAGAACATAATGAATTCTAGGACTGACATTAAAAAAGCCAAATGCAGTTTTAGCCCACGTTTCCAGGAGCAGAGAGTCTCCCAGCCACGAGGCATAACAATTCCAGTCGCTCCTCCTCTGGAGTTTCGTGTCCTGTTCTGGACATTGCACTTCAAGAGAGATGGAGACAAACTGGAGCAGGTTCAGGGAGAGGCAACAAAGAACATAGAGCTCTGAAACACGAGCTGTATGAGGAGTGGTTGAAGGAACTGGACACGGTCAGTCTGGAGAAGGAGGGAACACCCTCAGGGTAAGGGGCTGTGAGCTCAAAGCTAGCGCATGTGCTTTGCATGCGGAAGGCCCCAGGTTCGATCCCAGGCGTTGACAGTTAAAAAGAAAATCAGTGAAGTGAAAGACCTCTGCTGGAGACCCCGGAGAGCTGCTACTGATCCAAATAGACCATATTGATCTTGCTAGACCTTGACATAGGATGTGCCCTCGCTTGACATGATCAAAAGAGCGCAAGGCCCAAAGTGTTGTCCCAAGGAAGACAGCAAAGATTTGTTCTCTGCTGCTTCAGAGAGCAAGACCTGGTCTAATGGGCCTAAGTTGCGAGGAGGGTCGATAACTGCTGAACGCCTGGAGAAACTTGCAAAGGGCAAGATTGGCAGTTGGGCTCCCTGATCAAACCTAGATGGGCTGGGTGGGTTATCCCTTGCAGGAGGGTCTCCAAGCAGTGCCTAGACAGGTGTGCTCTGCGCTGGGCCAGGCTTTGGCCTGTAAGGTCCTTTTTGCATTCAGTGATTTTTTTTTTTTTAATGCCAGTATGGAATGGTAATAATGCATCTGGTAAGTTTTTGCAAAACTTGACGGACAGGGAATAATTGCTCTTACCTGGTGTCATCTGTCTTTGTTCAGCATCTTTCTCGAAGACTTCCTCGCCACGGGGAAAGGAGACCAGGCCCCCCAGCTGGAGTTTGAGCAGCTTCCCTTCAGTCACCCCCTTTTCATCATGTATTCCTCCGGCACGACTGGCGCACCCAAATGCATGGTCCACTCTGCAGGGGTAGGTCTTTCCTGCCGGGGTTACGGTGTCTGTTGATGACCGTCGGCGAGCTGGTGATGACGGAGGGGCGGGAGGCACCTTTCGTTCTTGCGAGGGAGATTGGATGAGGCTCAGCGGTGCCTGGTTAGGTTGCTTTGGCACAGTCTCCATCTTTAGAGGAATCCATTGGTAGAGTGGACTGTACTACTGCAGGAGGGGAATGCTCCCAGATTCTAAAGAACGGCGCCTTCCTAAGTAGAAAGTTTGGGCAACAAGAAGGCTGGGCTATAATCTTTTTTTCCTGGTGGGCTAGGTTTCTACCTTGAGGAAGGTTTTTAAAAAAAATGTATTGTGGAGGACCCTTGAAAATGGCATTCCACATCTGCATTTTGACACAGCTCTTTCCATCCTTCATTGAGCACTGGAGTAAAGATACAATGTTTTGGCCAGTATGACTTTCCCATGTGTGTATTTCACATACTAGTGAATTGGGGTGTGAGAATCCATATACTCGAAAGCCAGAGACTTTGAAAAAGTCACCATCTCTACTGAAAATGGTTGGCGAAGCCATGGTGTTCCCCCTCGCCCCGTACACTTTTCTTGATTTGAAAGAGCTCTAGAGGGCCACTGCTTGTCTCGTTGGCATACTTAAAAATACTTACAGCTACACGTAGATTTTTCCAGCGGGGCAAGTAGCAGCTCCCTGGGGATGTGCCAAGTTGAGAAAATGGCATGGGAGGGAGTGCTGAAGACCTCTCTCCTCGTGTGCTTGCGAGCTGAGTTTCCGGTACGGGACCTGTCAGTGTACCTGGTCAGAAGTCCTCATGGCAGACCTGGGGAGGACATGATGTAACAGGCTCTCTTGCCTGTGTCTCAGCTAAGCTTCCACTACTCCAAAGGAAAGCTTTATCTTTTCCTTTGGATGGTGTTCAGCAATTAGTTCAAGACCTGTCAAGCAAAATTGTTCTTTGAACCGTTTGCTCATCAGTACGTTTATTTGTAAAAAGGTTCTTTATTGCTTTGCTGCTTCTAGTCAAAGTACTCAGACACCTATTAGAGTTTATTTCTTTTATTGAAAATACACTCTGTTTTTTAAATTTAGCAAGTAGTTAAAAATATATGATTGTTAATATAAGTCCTACAAAAATAGAACACAGAAAGGCAACCAGAATTAAATTTGCTAATATTTCCTAACTCTTAAGTTTAAAAATAATCAAAGACTTTATGAAATGCATTAAGATTTTCATAGCCTACATTGTAAAGATAAGAATCTCACCTAATCTTCATGAGATCTCTTCCAATCAGACCTCTATTATCTAGATTAGCATGTTTTACAGGTTATCATATGCAAATATCTAAGATCTTTTCACGTAATAGCGTAAGCAAACTATGATTGGTTTAATGCTTCATTGAATATTCAGAATTTCTATTGTATAACCGTTTAATTAACCAAAAATGACGTTATAGCTAACTTTGCAATACAAAGCCATAAATCCGTGAGAAATGACAGGAAATGTTAAGATCACTGTTGGTCCAGTCTCTGATAAAGAAACATTAATCTAGATGGAGTCCACTCTTTTTAATTAGCTTTTAAAAGATTAAAGCGCACCTGTTTTAGGTACCTAACACTCTAAAAAAATGCATAGACAGTTCATGAACAGTTTAAAAGTTCACCCATTACTATGTATTAGCTTAGTATTGATTAGCATAATGTGCTTTAATCTATATTACAACAATGACGCTAATGTTCCATGGGATGAGTCCTTTGAATACCAGTTGCAGAGGGAGGGGCCACTGCAAGGGAGGTGACTTTTAGGCCCTGTGTCTAGTGCTTTCCCAAAACATTTGGCTGTCCACTGTCGGAAGCAGGGATGCTAGGTGTACTCTTGACTTGATGAAGGAGAGGTTCACATTCTGAACAAGCTGTTTATGATGAATTCGTTCACTCATGTCTCGTCTTTTAGATGGCTTGGGCTGGGGGGTTACCTGTCCTTTGAGTTATGTTCCAATTGTTTCTGAAGCTTTCTTGAGCAGTGTGCGAGGTTTAACATTTTATAATTCAAATGAAATAAGGACAGGAAAAGACTGCTTTGGAATGAGTTGGCTGTTAGAAAATTTCAGCGGCTTCAATAAATTGATTTAAAAACCATAACAGCACGTGAGATGAAATGGGTTGAATAGTATTAAATTACTGTTGATTGCAGGTGGGAGGTTTGATGTCGCTTGATTATTCTATTGATGTTTGCTGATGCTGTACCTGGTTGCGTCCCCCACCTGCTCTTAAAACGTTAGCTTTCTAACAGAATTTGAACCGCCTCTGTGAGACGTGTTGCGCACCTGCACGTGCTGAACATTGCTTCCCGACATTCCCGTTTAGAATTCTGAAGCCCTCCCATGAAAAGGGGAAATTTTTTTTTTGGAAGTAAAACTGTATTGCGATGTTTCCACGCCACAAGCTGAGCCGAAAGTGAAGTGTGTGTAAAAAGCTCTTTTAAAAGTCAGATTGGTAATAGAATCTGCATGGCCTTGTGTGTGTGTTGCATCTGCTGTGCCCGTAGACGGACTCCCAATATTTGTTTAAATAGCCTGCTCCTGGACTACTTTAATGACTTTTAAAAAATTATTATTGATTTTATGATTTTGTGACAATGTATTTTTTAAACGTTGTTAGCCACCCTGAGCCCATCTATGGGGAGGGCGGGTTATAAATCAAATTAATAAATAAATACATGACTTGGATTATTCTTTCAACAGCCCTGTAAGGGAGACGAATACGAGCGCAACTGTAGAAGTGAGGCTACAGAAGGGAGTTCAGCTCAGGCTTGCCAGAAGACATTTGAACTGCAGGCTACCTGTTGTGTTGTTAATAATAATAATGATGATGATGATGATAATAGATTTATATACCGCCCTTCAGGATGACTTAACACCCTCTTAGAGCGGTTTACTAAGTGTTATTATCACCACCACAACAACAATCACCCTGTGAGGTGGGTGGGGCTGAGAGAGCTCCTAGAAGCTGTGACTGACCCAAAGTCACCCTGCTGGCTTCAAGCGGAGGAGTGGGGAATCAAACCCTACTCTCCAGATTAGAGTCCTGCGCTCTTAACCACTACACCAAACTGGCTCTCAGTGTAGCTTATATTGTCTTGTATTTTCCTCTTTGAATAACAATCTGAATGTAGCTGAGCTAGTCTTTATGAAAAGTCATATGCAGCAAATCTGGCTTGCATGGAATGAGTCTTAACAGCCTAGAGGTACTTTGCCAGACTCTACTGGGACTGATAGCAGCAGGCTTGAGAATTGACTGGAGGAAAGCTGATGAAAGAATTTAGGATTTCACAAATAAGGACTGGAAGAAGGGGACTTGCAAGGGCTCCTGGGATGGGCACGTGGCATCCCTCCCTCTGGTACCTGCCCCTCCATTCAGGCATCACTTTTCCTTTTGGTTCCAGCTCTTGTTCCTTCCTTTCATCTATACCTCCTCTTCTTCCTCCTTGTTGCACCAGCTGAAATAATGTTAGGTGCCATTTCAGGTTGCTATGGGAACGTGCTTTCCTGTCTGAAAGTGTGCGTATGCAAACATCGCTGTTAACATTTTTTGGATTTTACCACCACCCCTGTTTTTGAACGAAGTCATTTTTTTGTGCAAGCTAGAGGTTTCCCCTGGGTTTTGAAAAACTATAAACTGATGCGGGGTGGATCGTTTGCATGGATTTTTAAAATCTTTGTGGGGGCCAGCCCCTTGCACTGGACAGAAGGATGCGCAAGGAAGTGAACGACACAGAAATGTATGTTAAGGCTCAGATGTTATAGGACGCAAAAAAGCGTCCGCCTTGATTGATGCAATCCAGTCTCCAAACAAATTCACATTCATGCCCCTTGCATTCTGCTCATCTGTGCACAAATGCAGTTGTTTGAAGACGTTGCCTCTGAGGTCTCTTACGGGATGACCAGGGCGTTGAAAATGCTTCTGTCCGGGACTGCGAGTATTTTTGTTTCTGATGTCCTATTTATGTCCATTTAACCTTTTCTCAAGCACACCCCTGGCTTTTCTTTGCTTGGCCAATTAAAAAAATAATTGAAAGGGTGCGGCTGGATTTTCGTCCTATCCAATCACGCCCCTGCTAGGTCTCTTTCTTGCTGCTGTTCATCTTAGTTCTGTTGCATTTTGTGTTCTTTATTTGTCCTTCACAATACTGGATACCGGCTTGTGGATTCTTGTATGGAGAGGCAAGGTGCAAATGTTGTGAATACAGTAGGTCAAGGTTGGGCCAAGGCCAACGTTTTGAACTAAAAACATGTTTATCTGAATTAGCACCACTAGATTCAGTGGTGGGTGCTTTGGAGTAAATGTGCTCAGACAGGATTGTGGCTGAAGTTGGAGGAAAAGCTTTTTCCTCTAGGTGGCAGCACCTTGACACCAAAGAGCCCTAAGTAACTGGGTGAGTTCGTAATGTGACTAAAAACAGGAGCTCAGTGAGAAAAAATTTCCCCCGTGTACAAAATTAGCATTTATTTTTTTTAAAACCCTCTTATCTGTAAAAAAAAATTCACTTCGTGCATTTATTTGGATTTGCATCAAATCCCCCAATACTTCCATCAGAGGCGAGGCGATTAGGAAAAACAAACGCACAACTTGAATACAATCCACTGTTGGTGTCTCCTGTGTGCAGTCCTTTGAATTGCGTTTGGAGCAGCGCGAGCCCCTCAACGAAATTTCAGGCGCCGTATCTGCGCCGCTGTCTTTGAACGGTCATCCTCTCTCCTGGGAGAACCTGGGAACTTATTCTGCCAGGAACGTTAGGCGTCTTGAATAGAAAAGTTTCTGCATTCTCCCCCATAAATCCATGGGGGGAGCTATGACAGCTGAGCTGGTATGAAGCAGGTTCCATTTTGGAAAGCCTAAATATCTCTTTAGGCTTGCGGGGTTGGGGGTCTGGCTGTTGCTTCAGCTGTGGGTGTGGTGCAGGGCTTTTTTTCAGCAGGAACGCGGTGGAACGGAGTTCCGGAACCTCTTGAAAATGGTCACATGGCCAGTGGCCCCGCCCCCTGATCTCCAGACAGAGGGGAGCTTAGATTGACCTCCGTGCATGGCGTGGAGGGCAATCTCAACTCCCCTCTGTCTGGAGATCAGGGGGCGGGGCCACCGGCCATGTGACCATTTTCTCCTAGGGCAACCCACAGAGTTCCACCACCTCTTTTCCCAGAAAAAAAAGCCCTGGTGTCATGCTAAAACTGAGCGGGTGGGGAACTGTTACTCTTTTCCCTCCCCTGTACCATTTTGCTGGTCACATGGTTTCTTTAGGATGCTTTTGACCTTGACAGTGAAAGACCAGTACTTATATTTTGAGCCGGTCTCTTTTTGTTTACTGGGGCAATAAGCAGTATTGACGGGCATTTAGCTTGGGAGCAGAGTGCTTGGAAGAAAGCTTTCTCTTTTCCCAGGACCCTGACTAGAGTATCTGTTGAGCTCTCATATGGCTATTTTTAGGGCCCAAATCACAATGGGGCATCCGGTCTCGGAATATATCTTGTTCAATTCATCTGTTTCTGTATAGGTGTTTTAGTAAGCCACTTTGGGTCCCTAATGTAGAGGAACGTGGGGTAAGAGAGGGGCCCTGGTTTAGTGGAAGAGCATCTGGTTGGCCTGCAGAAGGCCCCAGGTTCAATCCCCAGACTTTCCAGTTAAGAGGCTCAAGTAGGAGGTGATGTGAATGATCTCGGCTGGAGAGCTGCCCCCAGTTTGAGTAGAAAGTACTAACTGGATGGACCGTAACATGGTTATTATCAGATACAAATGATTCTGTTACTCTTTCTGTGACAAAATATATAGGGGCAATAATTAAACTCGAGAGAAATGACGTTAAGTAAGGTTCTTCTCATTTTAACTGAGAGCCAGTTTGGTGTAGTGGTTAAGAGCAGCAGGACTCTGATCTGGAGAACCGGGTTTGATTCCCCGCTCCTCCACTTGAAGCCAGCTGGGTGACCTTGGATCAGTCACAGCTCTCTTAGAACTCTCTCAGCCCCACCCACCTCACAGGGTGATTGATGTGGGGATAATAATAACATACTTTGTAAACCACTCTGAGTGGGTGTTAAATTGTCCTGAAGGGCGGTATATAAATCGAATGTTGTTGTTGTTGTTGTTATTAATTTCTGCTTAAGGCAATAGCCATATGAGCAGAGACCGAGACAGAACAAATGAACGAACTGGATGGACCCGTGGTCTCGTTTAGTATTAGACAGCTTCATGCATTCAGTTGCCTAAATAAACTTCTGAAAATTACAGATCCAGCGAAGGGAGCAATTGGGACTGAGTGATATGACTGTTTTGTGTGGCCTAGGATTTCATTCCAGGGACCTATTCTTTGTGCGTGTTTGTGTGTGTTGAGAAAATGAAGCCAGAAAGGCAGACTGATCTTGGCATCAAACTCTAAGTAACTCTTCTCTTGTCTAACAATACACCCCATTGGTTTTTGTATTTTTTTCAGGGCACTTTAATTCAGCACTTGAAAGAGCACATTCTGCACGGCAACATGACAAGCAGTGACGTCATCATGTACTACACAACGGCAAGTGTGGTTTCGTTTGGGAAAATCTGTTTACATTTGCCCGAAACAAATTTGGGTTTTTTTTCCGGTGCTGCCCTTAGTTTTTGTAATTTTGGGACCTGATTTATTTATCGGTGGGTGAATAGGAACCGGACTTGATGAGCCCCATCTTTGATCCCTGAAAATAAAGAGCCTTATTGAATGAATCAGTTGTCCCCCCCCCAAAAGAAAAATCCCATTTTAAAATTGAGAACTGGTCTTGAGCTGCCTTTCAGTGGTTTGAAAGCTTTTCGGGGCTTGCCCCGTGCCTAGGATAAAAAACCCTGTAGATTGTTGCCATGTGACAATGCTCAGTGAATCTTTGTGCCGTCTTTGAGAGGAAGTGGGAAATTGCTTCACAGATCTGTCAGTAGCTGAGGATGGAGTTGGCTGCTTAGCTAAAGGAAAAAGCAAGTGACTCGTATCTTTCCCCTTTCCTCTAGACTGGCTGGATGATGTGGAATTGGTTGGTATCTGCTCTGGCCGTAGGCTCTTCTGTGGTTCTGTATGACGGGTCACCGCTTGTGCCATCCCCCAACGTCCTGTGGGATCTAGTTGACCGGCTAGGGTAGGTAAACATGCCTTATGGAAGCTGAAGTAATGATAGGCTGTTCGGACACAGACGCCTGTTAATATGATCCGGTGTCTAAATGCTTTACGAGCTCATGGTGCTGATTTGGCATTCCAGATGTGGCAGAAACAAGAGCCCCACAATAATCCTTACCAGGAGTTACACTTTGGAATTGGATAGCTAATTTATAGAAGCGGTGGTTTGGGATATCCAGCAGTGCGTGGAGTTCAGATACTGCAAATAGCAAGTGCTGCAATAAAAAGGCTGGGCTGGAGCCCTTCTTCCTGATGGCTGGCTTTGTATGTGCAGAAATGTATCCTTTTTAAAAGGATATCTGTACTCTCTATCTGTACTCCTAAGTAGCACTGTCTGTTCTGCTTTTTTAATCATCACATTTTTATCACAGCAGTACGTACGACTCTCTTTCTCAACCTTATCCACATAACAACTTTGTCAGACAGCGGCTGGCTCAGTCACCTGTTGACACTCACAGCAAAGTAGGTGTCTGAACACATCCCCCAGTTCTGAGTCCAACAGTTGGACCTCTGCAGGGCTTTTTTTCTGGGAAAAGAGGTGGTGGAACTCAGTGGGTTGCCCTCGGAGAAAATGGTCACATGGCTGGTGGCCCCGCCCCCTGATCTCCAGACAGAGGGGAGTTGAGATTGCCCTCCGCACCGCCGAGCGGTGCGGAGGGCAATCTAAACTCCCCTCTGTCTGGAGATCAGGGGGCGGGGCCACTGGCCATGTGACCATTTTCAAGAGGTTCCGGAACTCCGTTCCACCATGTTCCCGCTGAAAAAAAGCCCTGGACCTCTGTGCTGCACTGGCTCCTTAAAGAGTTTGACAGGATCAAGATGCAGCAAAAATGAGCGCCCCCATGGACAGTCAAGGCCTGCTTCTTCCCTGGGGTTTGCATGTGTGGATGATCTTATCACCGTGGCAGTATTATGGGTTCAGGTTATTGAATAGTAAGTTAACTTGGTGTGTATGAGTCTCTCTCCATGAGACATTTGACACATAAAGAACATGTGTTGGGAGATGCAAGGTTAGCTGGGAAGGATAGTTTAAAAAGACAGAGCTGGTGGCAGGGCAAAGGTTCCGCTATACACTGGAGTTGTGTGAAGGGGCTGTGAAATGACAGAAGGGAAACTTCAGCCCATTATAACCTCACCTGGTCCAAGCCTGGCTCTGGAAGACAGCTCCAGCCCATTTCCATTTCTCGCTGCCCTCTGGGTGTGATCCCACACACTTTTAGACTGGAGAGGTGAAATTGATAGAGCTTCTGGGAAGGTAAAGACAAAATTTACAAACCCTCTGAGGAGCGATCTCCACTGGCTCTGTCTTTTTAAACTGCTCTTCCCAGCTGTGTCTCCCTACACTTGATGAACACGTGCTGAGGTGTCTCGTGTAGAGAGACTCTATATGAGGGGATTATCAGCTCTTAAAAGGACAATATGCTCTTGAAATAGAGAGAGGCTTTCTGCTGCATCGATACTCCCCCTCCCAACCTCATGATTATTTAGAAAATGTATTTGCTGCCTCTTTCCATTTGAGTATATTGTTTAATTCTCCAGACATACTTAGATACATAATCAATGTATGCATTATATATTATTGTACAAGTTGACTTAAATTCTGATTTTGGAACATAATAATAATAATAATAATAATAATAATAATAATAATAATAATAATAATAATAATAATAATAATAATAATAATAATAAAAGGCAGCAGGTTTGCTTCTTCCATCTGCTGCCTCACCAGGGACCTGCTTGGGTGGCTGTCGGGAGTTCAAAACAGTACAGTAGTATCCTAAAAACACCCAACATAAAAGTATCAACATGAAAGCGATGCCTAAGAACAAGCCAAGTGCCCATTAGGGGTGTAAACGCAGTACCAGTGGATCCAGCAGCACGCGGATGGTTTTGGAGGCGCCTGCAGCCTCTATGTTTAAGTTGGCTCGAGACCAGTTTTCCTGGGGAAAGGCTCCGAGATGATGCGTTCCCCAGTTTTATTCTCTCAACTGTCCAGTGAGGTGAGATAGGCTGTGAAAGCAAGTGTGGCTCGAGGAGAGCCAGTGGACTTCATGATTGAGAAGGGATTTGAACCTGGATTTCATGAGTCCTGCCTGCTCCAGCAGTCTATGAGCTTGGCCCCAAGACGAATGCTCTTCAAGTACTCCCCTGTGTAGGTCCAGCAGTTTAATACTGGCTAAGTACTTGGAGACAATGACTGTTCCTGTTGCCTTTTGCAAACAAAGCCTCTTTCCCCCATTGTGCCAGGAACACTTATTAATCACTTCACTGTTGTTTACACAGAGCACACTCCGGTGGAGGAAGGGCTAGCCTTGAATTCAGATGAATAGGTTCCAGCGAGAGAAGAGGAAGGAGAGTTTTGCAGACTGTTTAATGACTGCGTGGGAATGTTCACGGGTTCCATTTTTCCTTCAGCCCACTTGAAAAGCACTAGGTTCTGCTAGTGATTTGAAAACCCTGTTGCCCCTTCCACCCTGGCTAAGTAAACAGCTCTGCAGTGCGACAAAGCAGGCGGTGGGCGAAGCGTTCCTGTCGCTTGTGTGAGATTTTAGCAGAGGCTAATAACGTGGCTGGTTGACCACAGAACTGGCATATAGTGGTGAACAGATTCCATTTGGAGACGGAGTCCGGGGGGTCAAACCTTGCCTTGAGCCCGTCGCATCTGCAGCTCTGAAATAAATACTGGCCTCTCTCACAGGGCTGTTGTGAGAATTGCGGAGTTACTCTTTGCCCAGCACCCCCTATTTCTGAATGTGGTAGTATTTTTACTCCGGGAGGTAAAAGACAACGATTTGGTTGTGGGGAGAGAGAATGAGATGGCATTGTATTGAAACTGCTGCCGTTGTTCCGTTCGGTTTCAGAATCACCATTCTTGGGACAGGTGCCAAGTGGCTGGCTGTGCTGGAAGAGAAGAACTTGAAGCCCTGTAAGTATCCGGGCATCCTTTGAATCCCTCCGGTTCTGAGATCCAGTCTCTCTCTTTGTCTCTATTAAAATTAGTTTGTACAAGAGGGCTGGGCACATGGAATCAGTTCCAAGAATGGAGGGGCTTCTGCCCTGGGACAAGAAGCCTTTTCCTGGAGGCTTGCATTAATAAAACCAAGTGCTCCCATTTAGTGGAATGGATCTCTGGGATCCAACGTGGTTCCCACAGAGTTCAGAATAGTCACAATTTGTTGATGAACTGTGGTGGTCCCTGTTCCAAGTGAAGTCTCCAGAAGGTAGAAAAATTAGATTAAGCAAAAAAAAAAAAAGAATCACGGAAAGCAACAGCAAGCCAAGAAACTCGCTAAGTCAACAAAGGAAGCCTGTTGTAATGACAGTAAAGGAAGAGTACAACCAATTTAGAAATATTGTTTGTAATTGATCATTTCCAAGAACGCACACAAACTTTATACACTGAGAGCAAGTAGCTATTCAGGCACCAAAGCAGTACTTAAGAGCTTATATAAATCTTGCAAAACAACCAAACCAGCAATTCAATATGGGTACAAACATGAATTTCTAAAGTGCAAGGTGCTAGTGGTTCAGTTCCTCAATACACGAGTTTGTATTCAGCTACAGCGGAGTAATTCTAAAGCGCTAGCGCCTTTATAAAGTGACCGGGCTTCCCAGAGTCTGTATCGTCAACAATCTGCAAGTACAGCAATGCCTTTTTTTTTACAAATAAAGGTGCAGTACAATAAAGAGACGGGATATGTCTTCTGGATTCCTCCCCTTGTGAACTACCACGGAGTAGTCAGCAGAAATCTGTCCCGTTTCACAAATCTTCCTTAACGGTATTCACAAGAAAGACAATGCAATACAAACTTTTAATACGTTTAGTCATGTTAACGCTCAGAATCGCTCATACAGAGTCTTCATGAAAGCGTATCTATATGGCCGATTCCGCACACATTAGATAATGCACTTTCAGTGCACTTGATCAATTGTATGAGGTGGATTTTTTGTTCCGCACACAAAAAAATCCGTTCCACATGATCTATAAAGAGGATTGGAAGTGCATTATCCAACGTGTGCAGAATCGCTAGTGCGTACTATTCCTTTATTGTCATTACAACTGGTTTTCTTTGTTGACTTAGTAAGTTCATCACGGCACGTTTCTTGGCTTGCCACAAAAATTAGATTGGCAATTCCCCAAATATGCTTCAGGGCACATTGGTACGCGAATTGAAAAATAGAAGGGTACTTTGCAAACCCAAAGCAGTTTCCCATGGTGGTGGTGGCCCGCTGTTCCTCTGTGTGAATCCCTGCTCTGCCCAAATCAGGATCCATTTGGGGCAGGTGATTCAGTTACTTCAATTTATGGGGTGTCGTTGGAATATTCAAATCATTCCCAATGCAGAGAGATGGGAAAATAATTTACCCTCACTGTTGATGTATCCACAGTTCTGAGTTGAGCATCTTTTTTAAGCTGGTTGTTTTATGGCCTGCCCGTGGCTGTTGACTTATTTAAAAATAATTAGCTGCCTTTCCTCCAAAATAGAGCCCAAGGCGGCTTAGAGTATAAAATATAAACAAAACAAGTTTAACAATATAAAACAAACAACCGTTAAAATGTAAACAACCAAGCTGGTGGAAAGCAGTGGTTAAAAACACAGTTTAAAATGCATCTAAAATGATAATGTATAATTAAACTTGCTATTATTATATTTGGAATGATTTTTGCGGGGTTAAGATGAGTTTGTTCAAGATGAAAAAAAGATATGTGCTTTGGTAATGAGATTTGGCAATGCATCGCAGATTCTTTCTTCTTGAAATAAAAATTATTCAATTAAAACATCTGAAAAGCTGTCCTAAATAAAATAATCTTCGACTGCCTGCTGGAGTTAGAGAGTGAGGGGGCCAGGTGTCTCTCTCTAGGGAGATTGTTCCCCAGATGTGGAACTGTTCACACAGCCATTACTGTTTTGTACCTTTAATTTCTGTTTATGCTGTTTCTGCATTGGGAGTTTTATCAATACTTGTATGGCTGTTTTTTATTGATGGTCTTCATGATTTTATGGTTTGGATTTTACTTTGTTAGCCACCTTCATCTGTTTCTCTGGAGAGGTGCCCTGTAAATCTCTCAAATTAACCTTAAAGGTGGACTTTGAGTCCTTACTCTAGAAGTAAACCTTTTTGGTGTGATTGTGTGAACAAAATATCCTTCCCATTTTTAATCAACAGGCAGGAAAGAGCTCCTCTGCTATCAGAGGTTTTGAGAAGGCCTAGACAGACAGGAATATCCTGAATTTCCAGTCACAAACCAGGAAAGCTATATTTTAGTGGCAGGACCTTGAGAGACACAAATGAGTCAATCCCTCCAAGTTTCTGTTAGAAGCTGAGGGGTGAAATTGTGCAGTGAAGAGTCCATAATTTTGCACATTCTCAAAGTTGCTCCCAAGTAGAGATGGGCACGAACCAAGAAAAAAACGAACTCTGCAGTTCGTGGTTCGTTGTGTTTCACGAACCATGAACTTTCACGAACGTGACCTGATTCGTTTGGTTCATGAAAATGTCAGTTCCAGGTCAGTAAACTGTAACTTCTGGGTCATCAGGAGGTCACTTCTGGGTCTGCAGAAGGTCTGCAGAAAGCCCATCCCCTGTTGCCTAGGAAACTCATTGATCGGTGCCAGGCTGTCTGCAGTGACAAACCGAAAAATGAACCAAATGAGCTGGCCTAAAGTTTGTGGTGGTTCATCAGAAATGGGCTCTGGCGAACCACCGGTTAGCAAACCACGAACTGGCCCGGTTCATGCCGAACCGTAGTTCGGTTTGTGCCCATCTCTACTCCCAAGCCATTTATCCGTGGGCTCCCTCTGTCCCTTTCTCAATTTTTGAGACTGATGATGTCTTGAGGATTCTTTTAGAACGCGCCTCAGAAAATTCTGCCTTCCATCTGTATTGGCCATGCTAAGTTCTTGAGAAATTTGGGGCTGAACTACATATTATGGTTTCAGTGTGTGTTCAGAATAGTTTCTCCCCTTTTGCAAATGCAGCCTGTGGGGTTGCTTTGTTAAGGCAAATGGCATGGAGAGAAATCTTAACCCTTTTCTCCTCCGCCACTTTCTTACCAGGAAAAACTGTTGCTGAAGAAAAACATCTGTCCCACCAGCAGGAATAAAAGCAGCTCCCTTTTTCCGGGGAGGAAGGAGCAATGGAAGGGAAGGGACTAAAGCACCAATAGCACCAATAAGTAGCACCAATAAGATTAACAAAAATTGTGGTAGGGTGTGAACTTTCGTGAGTCACAGCTCACTTCTTCAGATACCTGACTGTGACGCAGATATCTGAAGTGAGCTGTGACTCACGAAAGCTCATACCTTACCACAATTTTTGTCAGTCTTATTGGTGCTACTGGATTCTTGCTCTTTTCTGCTGCTACAGACAAACACAGCTACCCATCTTGATCTTTCTGGAAGCAAGAGAGTAGGCCGTGCTTGAAGCCTCTAGATTTTTTTCAGTGCCAAATGAAAAACAGAATTACAGTAGCATCATAACACTGCTTTATGCTTGGTGTCGTCCCCCCCCCCCCCCGCTTTCCCCACAAGGTGAAACTCATAACCTCCAGACACTCCACACCATTCTGTCGACCGGCTCGCCCCTCAAGCCTCAGAGTTACGAGTATGTCTACAAGTGCATAAAGAGCAGCGTCCTACTGGGATCCATTTCAGGTACTGATTTGCAGAGTTGGAGCCTCGGCTTGGATGTTCTAGGGGGGACTAGCAGAGGGCTGCGGATGCTGTGGTTGCCAAGCAACAGTGAGCTTGCATCTCTTTGACCCCACCACAAACGGTCTCGTAGTGAGTTGGATCATTGGTTTCTCTAGCCTAGTACCGATCTTTCCTGCTGTGTGAAATCCTGTACCTATTTCTTTTAAAATTGGAGATGCCAAGCATATTCCTGGATGCCTGCTTCCTTTCTCTTTGATCTAACAAGATGGCAGAATTGTGGGACGTGTGTGTGTGGGCGGGGAGAATACTGCTACAGTTGTCTGGTGTCTGCTGTATGGGTAGCACCCAAGGCTGTTAGTGCATGTAAAGAAGCAGAACTTTCTATAATTTCAAACAAGGGTGTTTGAGTTGGGGCTGGTTGGGAAAGGTGAAGCTGTCCAATTCTCCGTGGGACTATCGCCTCCATGACCCTGAGCTACAGGTGATTCCAGTGGGGTGTACCTTCTCTTTAAGCATTCTTGTGAAGGTGATGATGAGCTTTATCCATCTTGGGAACATCAGATGAGCCTTACTGGATCGGACCAGTGGTCT
Organism: Eublepharis macularius; assembly: GCF_028583425.1. Lineage (NCBI taxonomy): Eukaryota > Metazoa > Chordata > Lepidosauria > Squamata > Eublepharidae > Eublepharis > Eublepharis macularius. The sequence continues at coordinate 67,452,115 of NC_072802.1, read as the reverse complement.
ATCTAATCCCGCAACCTGTTTCACACAGCAGCCAACCATTTACCCTGAAGGACCAACGAAAAGGGCATAGAAGAGAACATCTCCTTTTGATGTTGCCTCCGGGCACTGGAATCCAGATGTTTTCTGCCGCGGAATATGGAGGTTCCCTTTAGTCATTAGAGCCTAGTAACCTTTGATGAACCTCTTCTTTATGATTTTGTCTAGGCCCCTTTTTAAAGCTATCTGTGCAAATAGCCAACATTATATCCTCTGGCAGGGAATTCCTCAATTTAATTACTTGTCGTGTAAAGAAGTAATTCCTCTTGTCTGTTGCCCTTCAACACTTTCAGTCACCCTCTGGGTTCTAGCACGATGGGAGAAGAAGAAAAGTTTCTTCCTCTCCACTTGCTCCACTCTGTGCATTTTATAAATTGAGAAGTCCCAAATTCTTTGGCTTTTCCTCGTACGAAGGTTCTCCAAACCCTTAATAATCCTGGTTGCCCTCTTCTGTACTTTTTCTCGTTCTGCAATATCCTTTTTGAGATACAGTGACCAGAACAGCACACACTACTCCAATTGAGGCTTCGCCACAGATCAGGCCTCAGAGCTCTAGAAGGGCCAAGAGTGTCCAGTCCCAAGTGGAAGTGAGGAAACCCTTTGCAGCATCTCTGTCCTTCAGCGTTTCTCCTTCCCTCCGGTTGAATCTTGGAGTAGGAAACGGGGAGTCTGTGATTGCAGCTGTTGCATTCCGGACTCCCGGATGTCTCCCAATAGGGTCACCGGTGATGTTGATTTACCGGCAAGCTGTTGTGAAATTTGAGCTAGCACTTCCGGGGTTTCTCGTGTGTTTCAGGGGGTACCGATATAGTTTCCTGTTTCATGGGCCAGAACGTAACCATTCCGGTTTACAAAGGTGAAATCCAGGCACGGAATCTTGGGATGGCCGTGGAAGCCTGGGGTGACGAAGGTAACACGATTCTGTGTATAAGCTTGGCGGGAGTTCTTGTTTGATGCGGGACCACGATGGGAACAGTCAGAGAACCTCGAAAGTGATAATAGTCAAGCGGGGGGAGTTGATTTAAAACAGCAAAATGCTGTAAAGGTGGAAGGAATTAACCCGTCCTACTTTCTTCCCTGCATAGCTCTCAGACAAACTGAGCCTGCACATTACATTGTATGAATGTTTTGCCATACCTGTTTGAGTTTTTAGTTTGGCCTCAAAAAGCAGCCGTGGGGAAGGGTGATTTGGATTGGGGCCGTGGCACTGGGAAAGGAAGGCGAGAGGAATGCTTTCCCACAACACTGCATCAATGATTGAAGTGGTCCTTCCTCTGGCCGCTCTTAGCCTCATAAGAGAAAAGATAACAGGTACCTCACTTGTATCTATCTTTATTTTAGTCTTTCAGCAAGGAGCTCAGGGTGGTTCTTCCCTTCCTCACTTAAACTGCTTCATCAAGTTAGGGTTAAGCTGAGAGACACGACCAGTAGTTCAGGATTACCGAGTGAGCGATATGGCAGAGTGGCGATGTGAACTGGGTCTCCCTTGTTCTGTTCAGCACATCATACTGGCTCCCGCTGGAGCTCACAGTGGACCGATTTTGTTGGGTTCCAATTGGGGAAAATGGCATGTCAAGGGAGGAAGGGAAAACCCCTTCCTAGCCACACAATGCCAATCCCCCTTTCTTCTATGACTTCTTTTAAAGGCCAAACAACAACTCCAAGGGATCTGTTCAAAAGTCCGCCGATGGGAGAATGCAGGAGCAGCTTTAGGAGGACAGAGTGGGGGATCTGTATCATTTCATGTTGTCATTGCCTTGTTTTTCTACTAATGTAGTGATGTTTTTCTGACTTAGATCAGCACGCTGTGTCGTGTCTAATATGCTCTGCTCATTCAGATTTCTGCCATCCTAGTCGGCTGCACATCAGATGTCTCTGAGTATTGATTGTGCTGACTTACATGAATCTTATTGAGAAAGGCGGACAATAAATAATGTTAAATTACTCTTGTTTATCCTTAACCAGGGAAGCCAGTCTGGGGGGAGAGTGGTGAGCTGGTGTGTACCAAGCCCATGCCCTGCCAACCAACACATTTCTGGAATGATGAGAATGGTATCAAATACAGGAAGGCGTATTTTTCAAAATTCCCAGGTAAGTGGCGGGGGCCGGAGCTGGTCACTGGTTTTGGAAGGATTTCTGCTCCAGGGGTTGAGGGGTGTTTGCTCATCTTGCACTGCTAAAGCCTAATGGAATCATTTGAATCCAGGGCTTTTTTTCAGCTGGAACGCGGTGGAACGGAGTTCCAGAACCTCTTGAAAATGGTCACATGGCTGGTGGCCCCGCCCCCTGATCTCCAGACAGAGGGGAGTTTAGATTGCTCTCCACGCCGCTTCAGTGGTGCAGAGGGCAATCTGAACTCCCCTCTGTCTGGAGATCAGGGGGCGGGGCCACCAGCCATGTGACCATTTTCTCCGAGGGCAACCCACTGAGTTCTACCACCTCTTTTCCCAGAAAAAAGCCCTGTTTGAATCCATTTGAATCCTGTTGGTGGGCAGGGAAGCGTGGAGGGGCCCCATTCTGGGATGTTTGATTCCATGCATTCGATTTTAATTCTGAGACTTATGCCTTGAGATTGTTGTTTTTATTGTTTATCTTTGTATTTTTCCATTTCTGTACCTCGCCCTGAGCCTGCTTGTGGGAAGGGCGGGCTAAAAATGAAATAAGCCTAAACCTGAATACACCTTGCTCTGAGCTGGTATTTATTTGTGAAGTTACAAGGCTGTGAGTTTGGAGGGGGGCTGTGGCTGCAGGTTCAGTCCCTGGCATCTAGCAGGTGATGCGAAAGCCGTCTTCCACTCTCCATGACAGAAACAAAACTGTCCAAGGCTGTGGCATTCCCCATTTTTGGTGTGCCTTCTCTCCTGAAGCAGTACTTAATGTCAGGAGATAACTGGGCGACCTTGGGCTAGGAAAAGTGGAAGGCAGTAGGAAAATGAGATGGCTTGACTCAATAAAGGAGGCGTTCTCCAGTTTGCATGTTCTGAGCAAGTCTGTTTTGGAGTCTGTCTTTCATTCATAGAGTTGCTAACGTGTTGAAATCAAATCAAAAGAGTTTTCGGCTAAACGTTAAGAAGAACTTCCGGACAGTGGAGCAGGCTTCCTCGGGAGGGCATGGGCTCTCCTTCTTTGGAGGATTTTAAGCAGAGGCTAGAGGGCCCTCTGACAGCAATGCTGAGTCTGTGGACATAGGCAGAGCATGAGAGGGAGGGCAGAAGGGGTTGCATTAGTGCTTAGTTCTCGTGGCTGGCCCCTTCTTACATGCCCAGGATAAGGCCGATCACCGCTTTGGGGTCAGGAAGCAATTTCCCCCAGGTTTACTTGGCTAGGGATCCTGGAGGTGTTTTTGCCATCTTCTGGGCATGGAGCAGGGGTCACTGGGGGTGTGTGTGGAGGTAGTTGTGAATTTCCTGCACTGTGCAGAGGGTTGGACTAGATGACCCTGGAGATCCCTTCCAAACTCTATGATTCTATAAGTTAGAAGCAACTGTAATAGAATAGTGTCAGATTCAGGGTTCAGAACTCCTCTGAGTAGTTTGTAGGGTGACCTTGGGTTTGTCAGCTTAGGTCACCTCAAACTGATCATCTGTCAAAATAAAATAGGTCTTCTTGAAAGAAGCAGGGATACAAACGAAGAGTAGTCTTGCTGAAAGCATCAGTAGATGCAGGATTGTACCCAAAAGTTTCCCTTGATGACTCCATAGGCCTGAAGATTAGGAGCAGAGATGTCGATTGCTTTTAAAATTGGTTTGGTTCTGGGGTATTACTGGAAAGGGAATGGCGGCCAAGATATTGAAGGTAGCCTTTCTGTTTGCAAAATGAACTGCAGCCCTTGTTGAGTTGTAGGGTTTTTTCATGCTTTAATTTGAAGTGTCTGACAAGCACCAGTTTTTAAGGTTTGGATGGTGTGAATGTAACTGAATGGGTTAAATTGCAGTTGATTAAAAAAGACCCTTGGTCCCTTAACAGTCCTAACCAAAAGGAGATGTGTGGCACAGTAAAGGCTAGCGGGTTTATTGTTGCATAAAGTTTCTGTGGACCAGAGCCCATTTCGTCAGACAGAAGTACGCTTCAGTCTGTGAAAGCTTATGGCACCGTAAGTCTGCTAGCCTTTAAAGTACCAGACTTTGTTTTTGTATACATTTTGCTGTAACACGTCTGCCCCTCTGGAATTTCACTGCCTGGCCAATGCTTGTCTCTTTTTAGATGGCAACACGCTGTGTTTCATATGCTTTGTAAATTGCTTCAGGTGCTTTTAGCAGAGAGATAAATAGTCAAGCGTGCCTGCGACTCCAGGTTTTGACTGTTCGTAAATGGCTTAGTTTGACCTCTTGCATGTGTCTCTTTTTGGTTGTGGGGGGAAACAGGCGTTTGGTCCCATGGAGACTACTGCAAAATCAATCCCAAGACGGGAGGCATCGTCATGCTCGGGCGCAGGTAAGCGAGCGCTTTGGCCCAACCCGAATGCAAGGGATGCTGTGTGGGAAGATAGAAGACTGGTTTGCTGTGCAAAAGTTGGCAGGGAATTGGTGGGGTGGTTCTGTTGCCAGCTGGTTCCACTTGGCTAAAGAGAGACATTCATAGCCTTCTTATTTCTTGTACATCTCATGGCCCCCACGAGACTGGAATGAGGGGGCTGCAGTACAAGGCTCCCCCCCAACCCCGATGAGTTAAAGTCGACCCTAGTTGAAGTGATGGGGAGATGCTGGGAGCTTCAGCTGTAGCAGTACTAGAAAATGTTGACTTTTTATTGGACAAAGTAAAGGGGAATAGATCCTTAGTAGAACTGGTACAACTCCCTCCATGAAGGATCTATAGAAAGCATATACATGAATTACTAGTAATGAATAGAACAGTATGTAAACTGTTGACTTAATGCCATTGTACATGATATTCAAATGTAACAAATGTAACAAGACTCAATACGCTTATCTTGAATCCCACCTGCTAGTACGCAAGTATCTTGAGTACACGACATTAATTCAACAGATTATATGTACTGCTTTATTCCTTATAGGTAATAAGCATGTATAGTTTCTCTGGCTCCTTTTTGGGGAGGTTAACTTTACTAAAGCCGTTGTAACCTATGTATCATATCACAGACGTGACTACAAAATGTGAGATTGTATGGAATTACGGGTGAATCTCCTGGGCTCTGCGTTCCTATTCCTTACTTTTGCCAGGACTTTTTCATTCTTAGAGTCGTAAGCTTCGCCAGCAGTGAAGTGCAAAAAAATAAGTCACCTGTCTGTGCAATTAATTTAAAGGCTTCCGAAGCAGATGTTTGACTTGGAAATGATGCGCGGCACAAAGATATTGTTGAAAACGGCCACAAATGGAATTAACTGTACAATGTACAAAATTGCCTTCGGTGGCAGATTTTGAGGGTGATCTCCGCCTGCTGTGCTGGCCCAGGGGCCAGAGGAGTTGATCATTCTTATTCTCCCTTGGGCCTCTTTAAAAATAGCCCAGCAAGCCATGCGTGGTGCTTCCCAAACCTTTACAAGATCATTTCTTCTCACAAGAAGCCCGACGGATCACCGTTTCTGGCCTCTTGTTACCAGCCTGGGGCAGTCAAAATGGCAGCCCGACTCGGAGAGGGAAGTAATGTGTGTTGAGTTGGCTGTATGTTCTCTGTATGGCTTGTCTTATTATTTTGAAAGACTGCTGGGGCAGCTAAGAGGGGAGGAGGGTTATCTTTGTGGTTGTTGGGTCATACCTCCTGCTGCCTCAGGTGGCGAAATGCCTTTAAGCAGGGCTTTTTTTCAGCTGGAACGTGGTGGAATGGAGTTCCGGAACCTCTTGAAAATGGTCACATGGCCGGTGGCCCCGCCCCCTGATCTCCAGACAGAGGGGAGTTTAGATTGCCCTCTGCTGGAGGGCAATCTCAACTCCCCTCTGTCTGGACAATCAGGGGGCGGGGCCACCGGCCATGTGACCATTTTCTCCAAGGGCAACCCACGGAGTTCCACCACCTCTTTTCCCAGAAAAAAAGCCCTGCCTTTAAGTTGCCGCTGGATGTTCCATGTGAGGCTTCTGCGCATTCTCCCTGATAACATCAGGCAGCTCCATTCATAACGTGCAATCTGCATACGGGACAGTTTCTTGCCTCCCCTCTCCACCAGTTTGGCTTGGAGGACAGGTGACCTGAAGAAGTCTCCATAGTTGTTAATGGGCAGTGGGGCAGGAGGCTTCACGTGGGGCTGCCATTGTTGGCTGCAGACCCTGTTTTGAATATCCAGGTGAACCGCGCCCACATTTGACTAGTAGAAAAGAGCAAGAGTCCAGTAGCGTCTAGAAGACTAACACAATTGGTGGTAGGGTATGAGCTTTCGTGAGCCATAGCTCACTTCTTCAGATACAGAGAAGAGCAAGAGTCCAGTAGTGCCTAGAAGACTAACAGAAATTTGTAGTAGGGTGTGATCTTTCCTGAGCCACAGCTACCCGTCTTGATCTATCTCCACGTTTGACTAGAATGGATGCCCCAGTACCAGCGTAAGAAACCCCGGAACGTAGTTTTGTGAGTGTTTGGCATTGTGCAGGAGCGTGTTCAAGAATACTGAACAATCATGAAACTGCATTTCAGGGTTTCTCATGCTGGTACTGGGACATCCATTCTAGTCAAACATAGGACTTCCTCAGGCCACCTTTACTTAGAAGTAGATCCCACTGTATTCAGTGGGACTTCTTCCTAGGGAAGTTCACATATGATTGCAGCCTGAGAATCATTTCTGCAAGTAGTGGTGCTTTTCTGTGGCTCAAGGAGCTTTCTGTTGAGAAGGAAGTTCTCAAGAGTTCCTCGTGCCAGAGGAAAGCACCACCAGTAGAGGAAACTGATACGTAGGATCCGGCTCTCAGTCTTTCCACTGAACTGCTGTTCCTGTGATCCTGTTTGCAAACTATACCAAATAAACCTATTTCCATCTGCAGCATATGGTTTCCCCCCTAATGTTTAAATATGTATAATACTTTCTAGAAGAATGGCGTCTTGAGGAGTAAAAAAATCTTTTGCAGCTCTGCTAAGGACTGCTTTTTCCCTTGCATATTTAACCAAGGTGGCTTCTTGGGAAACCAGATAAATTACATCAGTTTGTCGCTTTTCAGCAAACCTTGATTATGTTTTAATGATTTGTTTTTTCCCCTCTGCTCTTTGGGTTTTTTGCAGCGATGGTACGTTGAATCCAAGCGGGGTGCGGTTTGGCAGCTCCGAGATCTATAACATCGGTATGCAAATGTATTCACCAACTCTTCCTCTTGTCCCTGTCTAGTTTTGTGTACTAGGTTGGTGTCTTCCAGGAGTGTACAAGTTTCTCCTGCTTTGTTTGCTCAGCCCTGTTAGGTAGTTGAGGCAGAAAGAAGTATGGGGCTTTCAAGCAGAGGCCTTGGCTTCCTTAATCTTTGTCTTCGTCCACATGCCTGCCCCACTCCCCGGTGGCAAGCAGAAAGTAGGCCTTGCCCCTCCAGATTTGTGCATGCCATGGAGGTGCCAGGTGTGAGAGCAGCCCTGGTCCTCCTTTAAGATAGCACACAGAGCTTGCCCTCTGAAGGGAGGGGCGCCTTTTTTCTTCCTAATTCTGAGGGCTGATCACAGCTGCTTCATCATTCATGCTAGGCGGACACGTTTCCTTTTGTTTGTGAGACTGAAAGCTCTACCTTTCCCAAAGGCCTTGGCTTTCCAGTCTCTGGGTTCATTCTGGGGTGTACCCACGCCCAAGTCATGAATTCCAAATGCATTTTAAATAAAAAGGATGTTTATTAACTTGAGTGTTTACGAAAAAGCATAAAGCACTCTCACGCAGGCAACAGACATTAAAACAAGGGAACCTCACGGTTGCTACATAAAATCTGCCTGTCTAAAAACTTGAGAGCTTAACTACCTAAGCATCTCGGTTGGGCATCCATTCATTGTTTATCTCACCCATCCATCAGAATGCGAGCCCTCTTCCGTGCCTTTCGGCTTAGGGAAATGCTGAGGTGATGGATAGCATGTGGCTTTCAACTTCTCTCTGGCACACTGAGCTCGGTCGAAGAAAGCTTAACTCAAGAGAGGAAAGGAACAGAGATGAGTGGGCTGAGAGAGCCATCTTCTTCAGGATCCAGTGCATCACCCGGCAACTCGAGAGCCAATCATGGCTGCGTTTTTAATCAGCGTTTCAGCTGTGTGAAAATCTAGGGTGTGAACATGGAGCCTCTCCGAGAACGGTCTCCCAAGGTCAAATCTTTTGGGAACTCAGAAACTGCTCCTCAGGTGTTACTGATCAGCCCAGCCACCACATATCTGAGCTAGGCCACAGCCTGACCACAATTACAGTTCCGAACCCAAGTTCAGCCATTTTTATCTAAACTTGGCTTTGGACCGACAGTTTCACTACACCCTCCATTACTGAGGGCTAAACTACACAAGATGCCCGACACGTGCCAGGTTCTCTTAAGTTTAGCTGGGTAGTGTAGTCGGCAGCAGGACAGGAGGGAAAAAGTCAGGAGCCTGAAGCTGTGAGGCAGCTAGCAGCAGCAGAAGGAGCTGCCGCCGCCGTCACTAAACTCAACCATCCTTTCTCATAGAGGAGAAGGAGACTCCGTGAGAAGGGATAGTTGAGTCTAGCGGCGGCGAGAGCTCTTTGGCTGCTGCTAGCTGCCTCACTCCTCCCTCTGCTGACTACACTACCTAGATAAACTTGCAAGAACCAGACACGTCGGGCGTCTTGTGTAGTTCAGCCCTGAGTCTGTGTGACACCCCTGGAGCTTTCCTGGATCACAGCTTGCAAATGGCTACACCGAACCTAACACTAGCAAAGGTCATTGCAGAATTCCATCAGAAAATGTTTACCTTTGGCAGACAGGAAAGCCAAAGTCTCCAGATGTAGACGGGGAAGCTGTGGCCTTGCGTTGGAAGGATCTGCTTCATGCCAGTCCTTTGGTCCACAGCTTCCAAGAGGGGCTTTGCACAGCTGGAAGACATATTTATGAACCCTTGTTCTCAAGGGAGGGGTGGCAACTTTTTATTTTAAGAAAAGGGCACAGAACAAAATCCTCACATTGTGGCGTTGCGGGTGCTTTCCGCAAACGTGGCATTTGCGTAGTGAGGCCTGCGCTTTGAGGATTACATGGAACCATCTGGTGTGAACAATCTCCTGGCATTAGGATTTGCTCTTTTCCAAGGGAGACCCACACAGGGGCCTGGCTGTCTTGAGAGGGCCCTTGTCAATAGATTTCCTTGACTGCTCTCTGCTGCCATAACTCTTGTGTGCGCACAAAGAGGTTGTCAGCAAAGCCCATTCAGTCAGTGGAGAATCTGTGGTAACGAAGGGAGGGCAAGAGCGATGGCGTAAAAACAGCGGTCTAGTGAATCGAAGCACTGTTTTTTCCACAGTTGTGCCCCCTGTGTGGGCAGAGGTTCAACTTTAACAGTCCTGGCTTTTCACCCTCTGTGGTGTGGCTGTCCCACCCCTTCTTTAAAAATTTCTTGAAATAGTCTTTTTTTTGTTGTACGGCCTTTTTTCCTCCCTTTGGGGTGGAGTGAGTGGAGGATAAAGAAATACAAGCTGAGTGCTGATTACCCTCCGAATCCACATTTATCCATGACCTGCAGGGAGCCTACATATGATTTCAATTCACTGGATGTATCTCTCACTGGTTCCGCTACTATTAGGGCTCCTAAGGGCTCCTAATTCAAGGTTCAACAGTAAAATCTGCTATCAAAGCAAGTTATAGACTCCCCCCCCCCCCCAAAAAAAAATCCCGAGGGGAAGAATACAAGACTTTCAGGAAGAAAGGCTGGGTTGAGATTTCTCTGAAAAATTCCAGATGAGTTGCAGGGGGTGCAGCAAGGAGATGGTTGGGTAAGATTGCCCTTCCTTGCTCTTCCAACTCCCAGATTTTCCAGGGAGGGGGTCTTTTGGGGAAGAGAGAAGGCCAGTGCCCCTGCAGCCCCATGATATTTTGTCCACATGGAAAGGGAGAAGTGGAAGACTGCCACCTTGATGATTGTGCTCTATAATTTTGATTGTATGTTTTTAATGTTGATTTTAAATTGTAATTGATGCTTGATGTAACCCGCCCTGAGCCCATTCATGGGGAGGGTAGGTTATAAATCGAATAAAACCTAAACAAGATCTGTTTCCCTGTGGGCCTTCCGTGATGAGTTTATACTCTTCGCACACTGTATTTTTATTTAAATCTTTTCACCCTGCTTTTCTTCCGCTCCAGGGGCCTGCTGTGGCTTAAAAAGTACACAAATGAAATAGATTTTTTAAAGTAGACAATCCGACTGGCTGCCATCCTCTCTTGAAATGGGATGAGCTGCCATGTTGATTCTGTGGCCATGGCTCACGTGAGGCCACAGGCCAAGAATTTCTTGGCTTAGATCTCTTAAACTACCTGCACAAATGGCGAGAGAAATGGTCAGTTTAGGATCTCATTCAGCAGCTGAGATGTTCCCATTTCAGACATACATAAAGCTTTAAGAGCGAGTGTCTATAAAAATTGAAAGTTTGAGTTCTGTGTAGGTGAGAGGATAGCAACCCAGCTTTAGTACTACGTAAATGCCGGAGCTGTACAGAGTGCTAAAGTATAACGCGTACTAAAGAAGAGGTGGGATTTCTTGGCTTCTAATACAATTGTTTCATTTTTCATCTTACACTTTTGAGCAGGGACGGCCAGTTTTGATGTCTTTGGAGCTACGCAGTCCATGGGTTGCTGCCCAGAAGCACGAGTTGCCCATCTAACCCAACCCTCTCACAGATGGCTTGGCCATCTGCATGTGGGTGGGTTGGGGTGGCAACGCAGATGTCTGGCCATGGGTCCACTGTTGGAAGAGCAGAGTTGACCCTGTGTTGTCCCAAGAATGTTATCCACACGCATAAAACTCAGAGATAATAGCATGGTATATCACAGCTCCTGGAAACCGTTTTATGTTTCTTGTAAATGAAATTATGATCTGACGGGCTGATTAAAATTCAGTAAAGCTGCAGGGTGGGTGGAAGAAGTCATTCCCAAAGTTGGGTTCAACCCACAGGCCAGCAGTACACTCAACCTTGGTTCGGACTCTGAAGGTGCTATCCAGTCACTATTGATGTTTACTCAGTGTGATTGATAAGTCTAAGCAAATGTTTTATTTTCTCAGTGGAAGCTTTTGAGGAGGTCTCCGATAGCCTTTGCGTCCCGCAATACAGCAAAGATGGCGAAGAAAGAGTCATCCTTTTCCTAAAAATGGCCACCAACCAGGTGTTTAGCCTGGATCTAGTGCGACGGATGAAGGAGGCGATTCGTATGGCACTCTCTGCCAGGCACGTTCCTAGTCTTATTCTGGAAACCGAAGGCATTCCGGTATGTCAGGACAACGCTTTATTTCTTTCTTCTTTCTCTTTCTTTTTTTCTCTCCCTTGTCACCTTGGAATAGTAATTAGGGAGCAGTTGTCATCTCTCTTCAAAGCCCACACAAGCCTGGAAATTTTAGCCTCTCCGTTTTGAAAAAGTGGATTGGAGTTTTATAAATAGTTTGGCTGTGTTGCTTAGCAACTTGTGTGTGTGCCTTTCTCTTGAATAACTATTTCTTTTTATAAAACCCCCTCTTCCCTAACAAATATCTCTCTCTGGTTTATAAATATACATGTGTTCTGTTGATATATCAAGTATTCTTGGGCGTTTTCAATTAAATATAAATGGGATGAATTAATTTTGGCTTTTTGGTATGCCAGAAGCCTGTCTTTATCTGTGTGCTCTGTTCTTGAAAACTAGAGGGAGAAATTCTTCAAGAAGGGAGCCGTCTCCCTTAAACGTTCTAAAACTGTGTGGGGAAGGGCCTTGAAGAAATTATTGTCCGTTGCAGTCCTGCTAAACCTTCGTCAGGGTGAACAACATTGCTCTTGCTTTTCTTATCATGGAAAAAACCAATATCCCTGTTTTTGAAAACCGTGAATAAAATTTCATGTTACATTTTGAGGCATGCCTGCCCCAGTGATTTGAACCAGTTCCCCAAGGAATTCTGGGAACTGTAGTTTTGTGCGTTATGTTAGGTATTTGTACTGGAATTCTTGGCACTTTTGCTTGTAGATTTTTTTTTTTTGGTCAGGGGGAATTAAGTGTTGGCTCAATTCAAATGTCATCCGAAGTTGGGACCAGAGAAAAGTCCAGAGCTCCCAGATATTTATGGGCAACTGAAGTGGACCTAAGCCAGCCTCCTTGGTGAGATTGATTAGCACAGCTAACCAATCCCAAGGAAAGCTGCTTCTCTGATGTCGAAGACTATTTCTACCAATTAGAGAATTGTAATAGGATGGTGGTTAATGTGATTGTCCAGGCATAGTTGGTGTGATTGTCCAAATGTGAGCCGCTCTTACCGAGTGGTAAATTAGGGTGTGTCAAACCACTATCCACAATCAGTTCCTTCTCAAAATCAGTTGGCTTTTTAACTGCGGATGGTTAGGTGGGTGGCCATGTCGCTCTGCAGTAGAACGGTCGGGGAGCTCTGCCTCTTGAAAGCTCTGAAAATCTTGTTGGTGCTGCTGGACACAAATCCGGCTTATGAACTGTGGTTAGCCACAGTCTTAACTATGGTTTTGTGTCTGGCATAAGCATTAATCTCCTGGCTTAGCCTCCAGCAAGTGCAGCACCCTTGCTGCACTGCGGGCTGGGAGGCCGGCCAGGTCTCTGCAGGAGGGGCAAGAGCAAAGGTGCCAAACTCAGGGTTTGAATGATGGTCTGACAGCCAAATCCTGGTTTCGCAAACCTCGTGGCTTGGATCCTCTGGTGCCGTTCCGTCAGCTCAGCAGTTGTTCCTCCTTGCCTTCTGCAGAGGAAGGGAAAGGGGGGGGGGACTCTTGCCAATTCCTTTATGCTGCCGTCTCTCAATTTGGGCTTCAGGGTCAGCGACCCAAAGGACCATGATCCCGGAGGGAAAAGAAGAGTGGGGGGAGTGGGGAAGTTGCCTCCCCCTAGTACCACTCTGCTCACAGGGCTCGGGATCCAAACCTTTAGTTGAAATAGATGAAGGCTTCAGTTAGCCTGAGCTGAGCCCTTGTCTTTAAAATGGGTTTTTTGCAACTGGCAGCTGGTTAACGTTGCTTGCTTCCAAGGAAGGTTTCTAGAGAAGAGTGCCCGGGACCATTTCATTGAAGTCAATTCCGGACTTCCCTTAAAGAAGCGAGCACCGACTTCTGCTCCAGCCAGTCGCTCCCCCTCAATCTGTCGTGATGCTGAAAGAAGAGAGCAAGGGTCTCTGTGTGTTCAGACTCTCTGTTGCGGGATGCAATGAGAGTTATTTTTCTTCGGGCGTCTCCATGAGTAGAAATGTGCAGAGGAAAGGGCTTTGAGGCGTTCGCTGGTAACTTTAGGAATCCTGGCTTAGATCATTAATTAGTTCACACTCTCAGAAGGAATTTAGAACTGAAATCTAATTGCTCTGGAGGTGTAGGTGCACCAATTCCCGCGACCGAAGCTGCATGCCTGCCTTTTTTGGGTGGGGGTGGGTCCCTGTGCCCCCTTGAGCTTCACCTTTGTCCATTTTTTATTTCTGTTCCAGGATGATGATTAGGTTTTTCTTTTAAAAATAGTATTGTGTAGTGGTTAGAGTCAGACCAGGATGGGAAGACTGGAGTACAAGTTCTTGCTCAGTCGTGAATCGCTGCCCATGGGTCTGTCCCTCTCAGCTTACTCTCCCTCACGCTGTTGCGATCGGGTTAGAAGGGAGGAGGAGAGAACCATATATAAAAATGTGACAGAAAATTCAGCCACTTTAAAAAAAAATAATAATGGCGCGGTTAGGAGCCGAGCCTTGTCATTTTTTTTTTTTAATGCCAGGAAGGTGCTTAAATAGCCTTTCAGATTGGCTGTCAGAAGAATTGTTGCCGTGTGAAACATGAGAGTTGAACTGGACTTCTGTTGCAAAGTGCCTGTCTCGAAGCATATCATGGAGTGGGAGAAGGGTGCATAAAGGAGCAGCCCAAAAGATCAGAGCTCCTCTCCCTATGAGGGAAGACGGATGCATTTAGACCTGGAAAAAAGACTGGAAAGAGGGACAGCTGTGCGTGTGATCGAGTGGGGATATTGTGAGAGCTTATTCCTCTTTGGTGATTCAAGAGATCGGGTTTCCCCAGTACAATTGAGAATTGGTCTAGGACAGAGGGAAAGAAGTAATTCTTCAGTCAATGCAAAGTTAACTTGTGGAACTCATTGCTACAAGATTTGGATGATGGCTGCTAGTTTAATTAGATTTGCAAGGGGGGGGAAATGGTAATGAGGCCAGTTTCAGAGGGCAGGCTTATGAAGATCTGTCAGTGATGCTAGCTAAAGTGGAACCTCCACGTGTAGAGGCAGTGCTACCTCTGAATCCTGGGAACACAAAGCAGGGAAGAGCTCTTTGCTTTCCTGCCCTGCTTGCTCGTGCCCAGGGACATCTGGTTCGTTCCTGCTGGGGTGGACCACCTGCTGGGGTGGCCCTTCAGAGTAACTGGTTGATCACTGTGTGAGATGATGTTGGACTAGTTGGACCACTGGTCTGATCCAGCAAGGCTCTTCCATTCTTAAAATAAATAATAAAATACCTTGAAGCCATTTGAGAGGCATTTCAAGAACTGACCAGGTTCTTCAGACATCTTGACACAGGGAGTTCAGTTCCATGGATCTCTTCTTTTAGCTTTCGTCTTGCAAAAGAAGCCTTCCTATGACAAGAAAAACCTTTTGCTAGTGGAGAAGATCTGCAGAATCTGTCCAGGGCTTCTTGCAGGCAGGGCTTGGAGTCTTCCGTTCTTGGAACTTGTTCTTTTAGCCCTGGATCATGTCAGATAGCAGAACAATTCTGACCACTGTACCCATCTTAGGTATTCTCTACACACCTGGGCTGGGGAACGTTTTTAGGGGTGGAGAAATGTTACTTCTGATGAAGGGGCAGCAGGCTCTGACACAGTAACATGCACTCAGGACTCGCCTGAGTAACATGAACTCGGGACTCGCCTGGTGAAAACTGCCTGGAAGTAGGCCGTTTGTCTCGGGGGGAGTACAGCGTCACACCATGCATGCTTAATGTATAGAATTCATTGTAGCCGGAGGTGGTAAAAGCCACAAATAGCTTTCAGAAGGGAAACTTGTGGAGGGTAGGTTTGTGAACTGTCCACTGTAGAAACTCAGCAGAACCTCCAGCCACAGAAACCGTGTACCCTGGAACACTGGCTGCTGGAAAACGTATTGTCGAAGAGGCATTTTAATCTGTTACAAATGCGACTGTGCAATATGCTAGGTCTTGGGTGGAAGCTGCTGACGTGTTGCTTGCCTGCACATCACCGTAGATCTCTTCTCCATTCACAGTACACAATAAATGGAAAGAAAGTCGAAGTGGCTGTCAAACAAATCATCGCCGGGAAGGACGTCGAGCAGCGGGGCATCTTCTCCAATCCAGAGACGCTGGACCTCTACCGAGACATCCCCGAGCTCCAGGACTTCTGAAGCAATCGGCCTTCCCGTCTCCCTCTGTTTGTGTGTGCGCTGTGCGCGTGTGTGAGGTTTTTGTACGATGTATATATGTATATGAATACTGTAAAGGGCAGCCTCTTACTCAAGTGATAGTGTTTTGTTTTTGTAAGGAGAAATGCTGTCCTGTTGCCAAGTGCTTCACGGGAGGGCTTGGGGTGGAAGCTGCTGACCTTCTGCAAGCCTGGAAAGAACTTACTTGCCTCAAGTCTGATATCAGGCATGCGGCCTCTTACGATACGTTCAACACCGCCCCCCCCCCTTCCTGTTTTTAAAACACAGTTGGGCAGGTTACTCAAAATAAGATACGACTACCAACGAGCCTAAAGTGGTTTTCCAGGTGTGTTCTGGCAAACCCTCAAGATCCTGGGAAGTCCTCCACACCTTGGTTCGAAGATCAGCAAATGGTGCACGCCTTTCCCTCCGAACACCTCAACGGTGGTACGTCGTACGTGTGAGAAAGTGTTCTTAGTTCCCTCAGAGAAGGCCAAGGCGCCTAGCTGCTATCTCATGTGAACTGAGGGTGCGTGGTAGACCCCATCCCAGAATCCTTTTCAACATGCAAGCGTGTCGTCGTAGGCCGCTGGTAGAAATCACATCCTGAGGGGAAGAAACGCTAACTGGATGAATGGGTCTCTTTGTTTCTGCGGTGTTTTTACTTGCATTTTTTTTAAATAGACATGTCTGGATCTGAGTTCTAACCTTTTAAAATAAAGCTTTTTATTTAAAAACAAACCCTTTTAGAACCAAGCACAAGTGTTCTTGCGGCTGTTCCAAGGAACTGTTCGCTGCTCTAACATGAAGATTTTGCCCCTTGACTAGACGTGGTTGTGCGCTAAGCCCTGTTGCGTGTTCACTGAGACAAGTTTTAGAGAGCTGAAGGTCTGAAACCCTGTCAGTGTTGATGGGACTTCAGAACAGCTAGGTTTTCTCCAAGTGTCTTTAGTCTCTCCCCCCCCCCCCGCCCCGCCCCATGCCAAATCACCTCTTGCAAATGGAGGAGGTTGGTAGCATTGAAGCACACCATGTTCAGACAACTCAAAACCTGCCTAGCACTTCAGAATTTGTAAGGGAAGCAGGATCCCTTCATGTGAATACAAGGACAGGGTAGAACCTGGGAATGTGTGAAGTCAGCTGCTGTCCTTTTAAGGATTTGCTTGCACAGCCAAGATTGGCGCCTGGTTTTCTTAACTGGGGTCTGACCGTAAATTGAATAAGATCCACAACGCTGGCTCTATCCAGTGGCTTGCAGTAGGCAAAGGCCTCCTGAACCCCTTCTTCTCCACAGTGAACAATGCAGGCTTTGGCAGAGCCCCCTCTGGAATGTCTCAGCTACTTAATCCTGTTTGCTTGTGTTTTGGCTTCCATTCTGAGGAAAACAACGCAAGATGTTTCGGGTCTCACAAGGTTCCCTGGGTAGTGTAGTCTTACAAAGAACAGCCGCTCAGTGCAATTCTGCGCTGGGGGAAGAGTGATGGGAGGGATTCTGTCTCTTTCAAAAAGCCTTGCCTCAGGTTTTCCTGCCCGGGGTGGGTGGGTGGGTGGGGACGGGACATAACAGGAGGCAGGAAATCCAGGAGAGAGAGAGAGAGAGAATCCGTGATACGATTTTCCGCTGAGGAGAAAAGTAGTGGTGGGGATTCTATGTTTTGCAAAAAGCCACCCCGGATTTCTTGCCTCCTGTTACGTCCTCCTCTCCCCCCCCCCCCCCCGCCCCCAAGCTCCCAGAGGAAAACCTGAGCCGAGGCTTTTTGGAAGAGACAGAATCCTTTGTATCGCTCTTCCCCCAGTGGAGAAGTGCATTGAGCAGCTGTGCTTTGTAAGACTACACTACCCAGGAACCTTGGGGACTTGACACATGAAGAACACGTCTCTGGCATCTTGTGTAGTTTGGCTCAGGAGTTGGCAACTGTGGTGTATAAATAGAAAATAATGACTTCTCTTGCCAATGTTACGGGGTGGGATGTGTTTTCAGAAGTCTGTTTTAGAGCCCTTTGCCCATGTCCTGGCTTGTGTAGGAGAAAGCAGGTGGGAATAATGGAAGAGGACAGCCATACATGGGATTAAGGCCTATGCCGGGGCCAATAGGGAAGCCTCTTTGGGGTGGAATTGAGCCTGATAGCTGGTAGTTGCTTACCCCCCTACACCAGAATCCTCACACAGCTTGGAGTTTGTGACCAATGTATGTAACTTGAAAAAACTTAACTGTGCAATCTTGAGAAATGACCTAAAGCGATTCCTTGGTGCTTTGATCTTTTTGGTTCGCAAAGGGATCTTTAAAAAAAAAATGAAACGTGTTCTCACAAGTGTGTGAAAACCAGTCAGTGGAAAGCAACTATAAACTCTTATTTCACAGAGAGTGAGCCAGTTGCAACTGCTGTCCAGGAAAATGGCATTCAGTGGCTCCTGCACTGCTTTGAATATGTTGTGAGTAAATTCTGTATTTTGGACTTTTAAACAAATCTTGCTATTGAGTGAGTTCAAATGCTGTTTTAAGACATTTAAACAATAAAATTGCAGAATTAAATAGCTTTGAATGGACTGGAACAGCTTGCACTGAGCACAGCTTTGCAAAGGACGTGGCAAATTCCCAGACTTTGAGACGGTGTCCCACAAGAGGAGCAGAAATGCCCCTTGAAGCTGCCAGTTTGCCTCCCCTCTACCAAAATTTGCATTATAACTTCTCCTCCCAAGGGCTGTTTGGCTGCACTGAGATTCCCTAATCTAGTCTGCCCTTATTGGAAGTGGGGGTGGGGGGAGCATTGCCATTGCCCAGAAGGCAGCAGTGATGTCTGCTGGAATCTCAAGACAGATGTTCGCCTGTTCTGGGAGCCGATGGAGAAAACGAAATTGCATCCAAACAGAAAGAGGCCTCCCCTTGGAACCCTGAAATCAAAACCTGCCCTAGGTAATCTTGCTGGGGTAATAGAAGCTGTCTGCTTCAGGCTTTGTATGTGTGGGTGCGTACTTTACATGATACAATCCTTTCACCCATTTGTAGCATATCCGGTTTTTCTATCCACCTTAATCTATAAACTTTGTGCATTTGCCATGGAGCAAAACTAAAATCCTTCTTGTCTTTGTAAGAAGGGTGGGGGTGGGGGGACATACTACAGTGGAGGAAGTGGTAGACGTTTGATAGTTTCCTGCAGCTGCAATTGAGCAGCAAGAGGCAGATTGGAAGCCACAACATTGGATCTTACTGGTTTGGGACAATCTTTCCTAACGTTTTTGGCATGATATTCTGCAAGTCCAAATTTTCTTGGTAGGGCTACCCTTTGTAAAAAAAACCCCAACAAGCACAAATGAAAACCGCAGAATCCTGGGACCCACTTCTACAGGCTTTGTGGCCCAAAGGATGGGAAAACTTGGTTTAGGATTCAGAGTTCTGGATTAATGTATCCTTAGTTCTACCTCTCTCTAGCGATGTTTCTGCACCTCTGAAGCCTTGACTTGTAGACAAACAGTGGCAGGATTTGAGTCCAGTGGCACTTTGGAGACCAGCAAGATTTTCAGGGTGTACGCTTTTGAGAATAATAAAAACAAGAGGGGGAAAAAAGACCTAACCTGAATAACAAGTCGGGGAACAACAAGGATGAGTGACCAAGAAAATAAAAGATTTAAAAGAAATACAATTATGTATTGTGCAGTGCATAAACAATTAAAAACTATGGAACAAAGTTAAAAACCATGACTAGTATAGGAACACGCACATGGATGCAACTGGGTCAGGACAGAATGCTAGTTGAGCACCACTTCTGTGGAGTGAAGCCCTCCAAGTAGATGTTAACAACCAGTGACTTATATTGGGGGCTATAAATGCTCTGTATTTAAACTGCCTGACCTGAACCAACAATGTTATATTTATAAGCCATAATTTGTATGTGCAATAAATTAGACCACTGAGGAATGCCCAGAGGGCTGAAAACACATTCGGTCTCTGTATATGTGCAATGTACAATCAATTTTGTGATTTGGTTCTTATATGTGCCAACAATTTCATGACTTTGTGTAACTGATACTAAGGTCTTAAGGTTTTTAACTTTGTTCCATGGTTTTTAATCGTTTATGCATTGTGCAATAAATGATTGTATTTCTTTTATATCTTTTATTTTCTTGGCAGCTCAACCTTGTATGCTTTTGAAAGTCAGAGCCCCCTTCAAACATGAGTAGAAATGGAGATCCTGGAACTTTTATGTCAGGAATCTCCATTTCTACTCTGTCTGAAGAAGGGAGCGCTGACTCTCGAAAGCGCACACCCTGAAAATCTTGTTGGTCTCTAAGGTGCCACTGGACTCAAATTGTGCTGTTTTGCAGAGCATTACGGCTAACCACCTAAAACTGCTTGTAAGGATGTCACAAACTCATGTATCCAGAGGAGTTAGTCGTGTTAGTCTGTAGTAGCAAAATAAAAAAAGAGTCCAGTAGCACCTTTAAGACTAACCAATTTTATTGTAGCATAAGCTTTTGAGAATCACGTTCTCTTCGTCAGATGCATTTTATTGGTTAAAATTGGTTAGTCTTAAAGGTGCTACTGGACTCTTTTATTTAACGAACTCATGTAGTATCGTCTCCTTCAAAATGACAGGGTGGGACACAGTATACTGTGTTTTGCCTAGCAATAGTATGCTTAGCTTTAGGCACGGAAGGATCTTTCTCCTGTGGTCTGGAGTGGGGCAGTCGTCACTAATGGGTAGCTCCTCCTCCTTCTCTTTCGCAGGGCCGGCAAACTTGTGATCCTTCAGGGGGAGGGGCTCCCAGGCTTCCTCAGTTTTTTCCGGCCCTGCTCAGCAGGCGGATGCAAGTTTGTGCTCTCCGGAGCAGCGATCCTTTGAAGAAGAATTTGCAGGCGCGGGCTCGCCGGGGCAAAGGAAGGCTTAGTCCTCCAACCCCCCCCTCCCTCCCTCTGCATTCAACTTCCAAAGGCGAGCGCAGAGCCGACGAAACCTAGCCAGCTAGGTCCCGGCTGCTGCTTAGAGACCCAGGGGAAAGCGGCAGGAGTCGGAGCCGCGGCAGCGCAGCCGAAAGGAAGCCCGGAGGCTCCAAAGCGGCGGGGACTCTACTAAACGCGCCAAAAGGAATCGTGAGTTTTAAACGGCCCCGAGGAGAGGCTTTTGGCGCCTCAGGGGAAACGGGGGGGGGGATTGGATTGGAGGGCTGGTGGATGGACAGGGGCTTAAAGCAGCCCTAGCTCGTTGCAGAAGGCCGGTGCAAGCCACTAATATACGGCGCAGGCCCCAGATCATTCCCCTTTTTTGATTACGGACCTAGTTTGGTGCAAGGAAAATTAACTCTGGCCTCCCTGAGTATTCCAACCACAGGGTACGGAGGGGGGATGTATTTATGGCCAGACTCTAATTCGCGCCCACGCTTACTTTCGCTTTAGGCTGCAAGAATTTGGCGGGAATGGCGGCCCAGGCTGGCACGAGTGACAAACAACCAGGGGAGTCAGACATTAATAACATGGACTCCCTGGAGAGCTCAAGTCGGCAACACCCCAACCAAGGGGGCAATGCAGGGGTTGGTGACCCTGACCTTGCAGGTCCAGAGGCAAAAGCAAACATTTTAGCATGGCTTCAAACAGAAATTAAAAGAGGCATTGATAGTGCAGTTAAGGAATTAAAGACAGCCTCTCAGGGAAAATGCAAACAGAAATCCAGCACCTCTAAAGGGAAAAGGAAACTGGAACCTAGTTCCCAAACTGAAACAAAAAAGAGAAAATTAAGTGAATGGCTAGTGGAGGACTCCAGTGAGTCAGATGAGTCCCAGGGTAGTTCTGTACAGTCACCTCACTCATCAGGAAGCGAGGAAGGGGAATTGTCAGAGGAAGAAGAGACAGACCTAATTCAAACGCAACCTAGGCTTTTTCCTCAGGACATGTACTCCAAGTTACTTGCTAAAGTGCTAAGAACCCTGGAAATCTCTCCACCTGTGGCAGGGAAAGCGGAAACAGAGCCTGTTCACCCGCAAGGCCTGGCGAGGGCACTCCCCAAAATGGGCCCCAAACACTCAGGGGTTCCTTTGCCGGCTATCTTCCATGACACCCTAAGGATGGAGTGGGATAACCCTGCAAAACCTAAACTCTACCAATCTGTTTTTCACAAGTTTTACTCACTAAGTCCTGATGATGCAAAAAAGATCAAGCTTCCGGTGGTGGATGACCCAGTCACCAGCCTGGCAACCACATCAGTCCTCCCTATGGACTCGGAAGGCATGCCTAGGGACCCTTCAGACAAGAAGATTGAGCAGGCCCTACGCAGAAACTTCGAAGCCTCGGCAGCGTCGCTGAAATCCTCAGCTACCGGCTCCCTGTTCGCCAGAGCGGCATACACGTGGGCATCGGACCTGGCGGCGGCTGGTAGGGAAGTTCCAAAAGAAATCAAGAATGAAGTTAAAAAGATAGCGTTGGCAGCAGCCTTTGCAGCGGATGCCACCCTGGATTCCTTTCAAATGTCCTCTAGGGCCATGGGCTTCAACGTGGCAGCTCGGAGGAACACGTGGCTGAGGAACTGGGACGTGGACCCCCAGGCACGCAGTAAGGTTGCAGCGATCCCATATTCCGGGGACAAGCTCTTTGGAGAGGCGCTGGACAGGTTCCTGGTGGAGAACTCTGAAAAGAAGAAGGTGCTCCCATCCAAAAAGAGAGACACAAAGTACAAAGGAAGGCAGTCCTTTCGTGACCTCAAAAGACCGGCCAGACAACAGTCAGACAGGCCATTTAAAAATCGCTGGCAGACCAAGCATAGATCGGACAGCAGACCCTTCACCTTCAGGAAATCATCCTTTCAACCTAAAGGGCAGAAGAAAGCCAGTCAAGCATGACTATCCGCACAGAGAGACAACAGGACCAGTAGGAGGCCGACTTCAAGCCTTCGCGCCCCGTTGGAGACAAACTGTGTCAGATCAGTGGGTACTGGAAACAGTATCCAGGGGCTATTCCTTGGAATTCGAGAAGACGCCACGCAGGCGTTTCACCCAGGTGTTTCGAAATCCTTCCCATCGGAAACACCTGGAGATAAAAGGAGCCATCAAGCACTTGCTGCAGATCAGAGCAATAGAACCGGTACCAAGACTTTGCAGGAAACAGGGTGTGTACTCCATCTTCTTCACCGTCCCGAAGAAGAATGGGGAAATCAGAGCCATCTTAGATCTCAAATGGTTGAACCTCCACATCAAGTCCAGGAAGTTCAAGATGGAGACGATGAAGTCCACCACCTCAGCCATTCAACATGGGGACTTCCTCGCGTCCATAGATCTATCGGAGGCCTACTTACACATTCCCATCTGCACAGCTCACAGGAAGTACCTGCGCTTTGCGTACGACGGGGAGCACTATCAATACAGAGCCCTCCCCTTCGGCCTGAAATCATCGCCGAGAGTCTTCACCAAAGTGCTAATCACTCTAGTGGCATTCCTCAGAGTACAAGGAGTAGCCCTGTCTCCGTACCTGGACGACATCTTAATAAAGGCCCCGTCCCTCCATTCAGCGGAGGAGGCGGTAGCGACGACGATCGGTTGCCTGGAGGAACACGGATTTATCATAAACCAACAGAAGAGCTTGCTCTTACCGAAGCAAAGAATTGTCCACTTGGGAATGATTGTGGACACAGCTATGGACAAGACCTTCGTGTCCTTCGAAAGGCGACAAAAGATTCTCTCACTGATACGGGATCTCCAGTCACGGAAGTCGGTGGAGATCTTGCAGCTGGCAAAATTACAGGGCATGATGGTGTCCTGCCAGGATGCTCTACAATGGGCCAGGTTCCATACCAGACCACTGCAGAAGTTCCTACGCCCCCACCAGAGGTCCATAGCCCAGCGGTTGCAGATAACAGTGAGGTTTCCCCAATCGCTTTCCAGGGACCTGGATTGGTGGCTGGCACCGAACAGATTCACCAAAGGCTCCCCTCTCAGGGAACCAAACAGAATGACAATCACGACGGACGCCAGCCTACAGGGATGAGGAGCCCACACCGACGACCGGATTGCCCAGGGGCAATGGATGCAAAGCGAGAGAGAGGCCAGCATAAACCTCCTAGAACTCAAGGCCATAAGAAACGGGCTACTGGAGTTCGCAGACGTCATACGGAACGGGCACGTCATGGTATACACGGACAATATGACAGCAAAGGCCTACATCAACAGACAAGGAGGCACCAGATCCAAGCGCCTGGGGGAAGTAGCGGACGAGATCTTCCTCTGGGCAGAGAAGAACATCAAATCGATAAAGGCAAGCCACATAGCGGGTCAAAAGAACTCGGTGGCGGACTGGCTAAGCAGAAACAAAGTGGACCAGTCAGAATGGTCACTGAACAGCCAGGTGTTCTTATCGCTATGTCAAAAGTTCGGCACTCCAGAGGTGGACCTATTCGCCACCCTTGCCAACAGAAAGGTTCCGCACTTCTTCTCCAGGTTCAGGGAACTGGAGGCGAGGGGAGTGGATGCGCTGAGTCGGGATTGGCCTCGAACACTTCTCTACGCCTTTCCTCCAACCAAAATTATACCCAAGGTGCTTCAGAAAATTCTGGAACAGAGAGCGAACATTATCCTGGTCACACCGTTCTGGCCGAGGAGACCGTGGTTCCAGGACCTCATGAGGATGTCTTGTGCGGAACCATGGACCTTGCCATCCAGGGAGGATCTACTGACACAAGGGGAGATCAGACATCCGAACCCGTTGTCCCTAAAGCTGACAGCTTGGCGGTTGAACATCGACAGCTCAGGGAACTAGGATACCCGGAAACAGTAATCACCACAATGCTGGCTTCACGGAAGAGTTCCACCAACAAAAGCTACAGTAAGACATGGAAATCGTTCACGGACTGGTGCACCCAAAGGGGTAGAGATCCTATGTCAACATCAGTGAAGCAGATTCTCTCCTTCCTGCAAGATGGATTGGAAAAGGGCCTGAGCACCAGCACCCTTAAACGGCAAGTGGCGGCACTTTCAGCGATTAAAGGATCTAAGACTGGGAAGCATCCTCACGTCAAGAGATTCCTGAGGGGAACCATGCTGCTGAACCCGCCTCAGGTTCACCGCTTTCCAACTTGGAACCTCAACGTGGTGTTGAAGGCACTCACTAAAGAACCTTTCGAGCCAATGGCGACCTGTTCCTTAAAGATCTTGACCTTTAAGACAATCTTCCTAGTGGGCCTGACCTCAGCCAGGAGGGTATCGGAGATAGGGGCCCTATCAGTAAATAGGGAGTTATGTATTTTTCACCAGGATAAGGTAGTTTTGAGGACGGACCCGACTTTCATTCCTAAAGTCAATTCATCCTTCCACAGGGGGGAGGATATTGTTCTGCCCTCATTCTGTGCCAACCCCAAGAATGATAGAGAAAGAGAATGGCACAAATTAGATGTGAAGAGAGCCCTAAGCTTCTGTTTGGACAGGACCAAATCGATTCGAGAGGGAGAACATATGTTCATCTCCTTCAAAAGCAGCTCCATGGGCAAGAAGGTTTCACTATCAACACTGAGTAGATGGATAAGGGAATGCATTGTGTTAGCCTATAAATCTAGGAACCTTGCCCCACCCGAAGGGATCAAGGCCCACTCCCTTAGAGGGGCGGCAACATCAGCGGCCTATAGGGCCTTCCCCTCATTAGACAGGATCTGTAAGGCAGCAACATGGAAGTCAGTACACACGTTCACCAAACACTATAGGGTTGATCAGCTGGCTTCAGCAGAGGCGGCGTTTGGTAGAAGGGTGCTACAGCACGTCCTGGACTAACCGAATGCCCCTCCCCTTGGGTAAACTGCTAGCATATATCCCATTAGTGACGACTGCCCCACTCCAGACCACAGGAGAATGGAAGATTTATATTCACTTACCGTGAAGCTTCCTTTCTCGGTGGTCTCGGAGTGGGGCAGTCGGGAACCCACCCATAAAATAAATATTAATATTAATAGAAGGGGAAATGGAATGAAGAACGAGCAAGAGGGAAAGAAGGAACATTAAGGTCAGGGGTCTACGGTTGTAAATAGTTCCACCTTGGTTAGTGGCCGGTTGTTTTGGCCGAGTTGGACTCTTGCTGTTTTCTAGTTATATAAGTTACAGGACAGGCGAGACCTGGATTGAACCTGCTTTGGGGACCGAAGAGGGCTTGGAAAGGAACTGAGGAAGCCTGGGAGCCCCTCCCCCTGAAGGATCGCAAGTTTGCCGGCCCTGCGAAAGAGAAGGAGGAGGAGCTACCCATTAGTGACGACTGCCCCACTCCGAGACCACCGAGAAAGGAAGCTTCACGGTAAGTGAATATAAATCTTCCATTCCAGGGTCTGCTTACTCAAGGTGCAACTGGGAGGTACAAGAGATTGAACTGGGACCTTCGTGCAGAACAGATTCTACCTCTACTTGGAAGAAAACGGTGGAGGAACACTACTTCATGGGTAGTGGAAATACTCAGGCATTGGGGCAGAGCCCAGTGTGTCGGGGCCATGTAGCTCACAGAATCAGGCACCTAATACTGAAGTTTGAAGGGATTCCTTCCCCAAGACACAAACTTGCCTCTGATTAAAAGTTCCCTTGAGTGGTTCCAGCTCCCACTTTGGCATTCTAAATAGAATTGCTATTTTAACTTGCATTCATGTATTCATTAAAAGTTCATTACCCATTCTTTAATTAATGCAAAATATCTGGCGTTTACAAAGCACTCTGATCATTATTAATAAGTAAATCTGGAACAGTTCATTCATTAATGCCAGATGGTTTGGAGAGGCACTGATAAACTAAGAAAGAATGTTATGAATGTAGCCAAAATGTTTTTTTTTTTTTAGTGGTGCCTTACAGCAAACGTGTGATAGAAGTTTTAGCATTAGCAGCAGGTGATTTTTCATCTTTTGCTCCTGTTTGTTGTGATCCTTGGAAGCCACTTTGTGGGCGCACACATTAAAAAGGATAGATAGATTTTCTTTTGTGTCTAGGAGTTGGAGAAGAACGATAGAACTATTCTGTTTCAAAGGCACCCTGCGGCAAAGTTCCAACATTCTCCCAAATGAACAGCTGAGTTGTGGAGGGGGCGTGGCTCAGCAGCAGAGCATCTGCTTGGCATGTTGAGGGTCTCAGGTTCAAACCCCAGCATGTCAAGTTAAAAAGAATTAGGTAGCGGGTAGCGTGAAAGACTTCGAGTTGAGAACCTGAAGAGCCACTGCTGGTCTGACTACACTGATCTTGATGGACCAAGGGTCTGATTCTGTATGAGGCAGCTTGGTGTTTTCATGTGACTGCTGGCTAGGCGTAGTCTGTTCCTGCAGCTAAGTGGTGGAGTCTGTTGTGTTGCTTCAGACTGTCTGGGAGGAGAAACATTTTTTAAGCTAGATCAGAAGAAGACTGAGACTTGGAAGAGCAGCTGTAAGGGAGCTAGAGAAGATCCTTGAAAGATAAAGATGGCTCTCTGGGAACCAAGATAAAGATAATCCAAAAGATGGTTGTTACAACTCTCTTTATTTTTTAGTTAGATTTTGCTTTTAACCCTCTTCTTACACTCTCTGGATAGATTGCTGCCACCAGGAATTATAGTCCAAGATAATTAATTTAAATTTCCCCTTTTACAACTTGCCCAAGCGTCAGGCTCCTTCGTGGGATATGTGGCCCTGAGGATAGGAATGGAAGATAGGAATAACATATACTCTGGGATAAGAAAACAAAATAAACTTTTATTTGTACAAGAAGCGTATCGGTTTCATACTATTTTTTAAGCTTGATGGTTTCAAAGTGATCAGTTCTTAAAGTTCTTTACGTAGGCTTAGTCACACAGATATATAAATAAATGGCGTGCGCACAGTTTGCCTGCTTTAGACAGAATGAACGTTCTCTCTCAAGACACACACAGTTCAGGCTTCCACACAGGATGCCTGTCTAAACCAGAATCAATATTTCTCTCATAAATGCATAGACGCCCTCAGGCTATACACAGGTTGCCTGCTTTGCCCAGACTAAACGTTCTTTCTCTGCTCAACTAAAAACTGCAGTTCAGTCTGCCCACGCTCTCAGTCATCAGCCAATCATCTCACTCACTCATCCCTCTCTTTCATCCCCATTCTTTATCTGTACCACACCAAGCATTTAAAGACACACGCACTTACTTAAAATCATCATAAGGGTATTCCCCATTACTATGTAGGGATGTGAAAGTTGGACAGTGAAGAAAGCTGACAGGAAGAAAATTGTTTTATTTGAAATGTGCGGGAGGAGGAGAGTTTTGCAGATACCATGGATGGCCAAAAAGATAAAATGGGTACTAGATCAAACCAAGACTGAATTTTCCCTAGAAGCTAAAATGACAAAACTGAGGCTTTCGTAGTTTGGTCACATCACGAGAAGACAAGATTCTCTGGAAAAGTCAATGATGCTAGGAAAAGCGGAAGGCAGTAGGAAAAGAGGAAGACCCAAAATGAGATGGCTTGACTCAATAAAAGAAGCCACGTCTTCCAGCTTGCAGGATCTGAGCAAGTCTGTTAATGATAGGACGTTTTGGAGGTCTTTCCTTCATAGGGTTGCCATAGGTCAGAGGCAACTTGATGGCACATAACACATAAGATACACACACACAGTTGTGTAAACTTGAGCAATGAAAGCCCATTAGGATGAAAGGTTCTAGCGTTGCTTGCACGGTTTGCTAGTTTTCTACTTACAGGGAAGAATGGAGAATTTTGAAAACGCAGTCCTTTGCTGGCAGTCCATGTGGAGACAGAGAAAAGGGGCAAAAATCCTCCACCGCTACCATTTCTTCTTGTGAAAACAGGGTAGGAGGGAAACTGAAAGTTCCTTTTCCCACCTTGGGAAAGCTCCCTCACAGATCTAAATAAAAAGTGCTTTTTAAGGTGAATTCTCCTTTAAGTGCATATCTGGTATGGATCCCTGACCTTATGTGTGGGGCATATTGTGTATTCGAGAAAGGCTTCCCAAGATGTCCTGAACTGAATACTGATGACTCCTTGGATACTGGAGAGAGGCTCCTAGGGGAAGCAGGTGACATGAAAGCTTAGTACTCTCAACAAGTGAAACTATGGTTGAATTTAGCTAAATATGCTTAGCATGATCATCTGAGCACCATCCTCTCCAACGACTATGGTTTGGATATATCACAACAAGATCTGAAACCCTGGTTTGAAATATTACCACTTGTTATATTTCGTTTGAGAGCAAAATTACCCAGCCAAAAACATTTTCCCCAACGTGTAGTAATTAATCCTTAGTCAATTAAATTGTAGAAAAGATAGAATTTACAGATTATTGAGGTAGATTCCATTCATAGCAATATCTTAGAGTAGAAAGAAAGAATCCTGGTCTAAAGAAATACTTGCCTATACCACGGCCAGCTTGTGCAGCATTGAAGCTGCACGTGGGTATGTGGATGAGACCTTCATGGTAGGAGCTCTGAAAAATACCTCCTCCTTTGGAAGGCCATGAGGCAAGAACAGAAAAATCTCCCAAAGGAAACAGAGAGGAAAAGTTAGGAGGCATTCCCACCTTAGACGAAGAGAAGGAGCTTACTGAGTGGACTCGCCAGTATCCGGTAGAGGGAAGCCCCTTAACCGAAGTCAGCATCCCAATTAACCAAGACAGAAATATTGGCAAATTAAAATAAAAAGGTTATTAGAGTAAACCCAAATAAACTGATGGACAGCAGATGATTCTGACCAGGGTTTCTTTTTCTGGGAAAAGAGGTGGCGGAACTCTCAAGAGGGAAATGAGGAAGGAACACACGGGATTCTTTGAAATCATATTATTTTCAAGCACTATTGCCGAGTATTTTCAAGAGGTGCCAGAACTCCGTTCCCCCTGAAAAAAAGCCCTGATTCTGACCATGCATATGCTGTGCAGCGCATGCCCACTAGCTTTCATACCTTACAAACAAGCCATTAGAAAAGCTATATAGTATATCAAGTTGCTTCTACAAAGGCATAAACACATATCTACAAAATTTCGAAAGATCCACAGGGACTATAGTTCGCTATGTGTTATACTTGACACCCTTTCTGGCACTTGTTGTCTTTTACACATTCAGGAGGACACAATAAGAAGAGCAAAGCAGAATCAAAGCCACAACATCCAGGCACTTTTCAAGGCATCTCCTGTTGTAAATCACGGCGCTCCAGAATATCCCCTCCTTCCACTATCTCAAACTGAACTGCAAATGTTGCAAGGCCATTTTATGTGGGTGAAAAGAAGAGCAAAGGGAGGGAGTTAGCCAAGACTCATCCCGGCAGGCCTTTCTACAGAACCAGAGTCTAATTGAGCTTATAACAAAAAGAGTTTTGCTAAATTCTACAGTGCTTAAAAAAAATTCCTTAACGCTTACCAAGAGAGTGATACAAATAAACAGAAAAGCATCACTTCGCCAATGTCCAAGGCATGCTGAATAGGTTTATTAACCAAGATTAGTCTTAATTTACGGTTTATGGTGCCCAGCGCCACCCTCACGGATCCTGGGTGTACGGATTGTGTCTCTGCAGAGGGAAGAGTGAGGTGGTTGAAACTAGCATTTGAAGCAAACCGTGGTTTAAATGGTCAGCCACAAGCTGCGTCCTCAGTTTGCCAATGGACCATAGTGAAAAGATGGTCTTGCGTTATGTCTGAGCACAGCTAGGATATCCTACTCAGGAACTTCTTGCAAGCACCTGGCTATCTTCTGTTAGAAGTAAGGATGTTGGATTAGACGGCCATCTGACAGCAATGCTGATTCTATGAACCTGGGCAGATCATGAAAGCAGGGAGGATTACATCAGAGCTTCGTTCTCGTGGCCCCTTCTTACATGCCCAGGGTAATACCAATTGCCATTTAGGGGTCAGATAGCCGTTTTTCCCTAGCCAGCTTGGCTATGGAGGAGAGATCGCTGGGGGTGTAGGCTGGAGGTCGTTGTGAATTTCCTGCATTGTGCAGGGGGTTGGACTAGATGACCCTGGAGGTACCTTCCAACCCTATGCTTCTATGACATTCATTTTAATCCAGCAGGGCTGCTTATGTGATTGACCTGTGATATTTTGCTGCAGTTAAAATTGCTTCTTACTGACAAGCGGTTCAGTGCTTTTATGCTAACTTGATTTAAAAAGCACTAAATGGATTTTGGAACGTTTGGCTTATTTATATGCTGCTTTTCAAAAGCGGCCTACACATTAATGAAATCTAATCCCCTCCCCGCCGCCCCGGTCGGATTTATTGAAAATAGTACCCACAATTGGGTGATTTTTTTTTTAAAAAATGTTAATTTTATTTAAGATGGAATGCACGTGAATGGCCAGCCCCGAAAAAAGACATTCCTTGCGCGTATTAGAGGGAATTTCAAAAGAGCTAGCTAGCAAGATCTCTTCAGTTACCCCTTCCCCCATGATCCTCTTAGAGTATCATGAGATCACAGCATACACTCCACTCTACTTAAAATGAAATAGTGTGATAATCTTTGTTGTGCTAACTGGGTGGCACTTGTTGGTTACAGCATCCCTCGCAGCGGGCTGAGCAGCTGTTGAAACCTGCCGCAAGGCTTCTTTGCCAACCTGCTCGCTCCTTTTAATTGCAAAAACTCTGGCCATTCTAATAACGATTTCAGTATCTCTGGGGAAAGCACTTCAGTGCTTTATTTAAAAGAACAGGATTTAATCTGTGGAAAAGGAGCCATTTCCTTCTTTCCACCCCTCGCTAGGGACATCTTTATTTTTTTAAATCCAAAAATTAGAACAGTATTAAAATGTGGGTTTATTACTTCTTATTTTTTTTAGAAAAAGAAACGAAATCAGATGCAAATCTAAGCCAGCGCTGGAATTGCACATTGGAACAATATGGCAGCCACTGGGCTTTGGAGAGCGCTCTGATTTTTGCCTTCCTGGGACTTGGGGGCCTCGTTTAGATTCCAATCATGAGATAATCAACAGCCGTCAGAGCGTCTTGCTCTACATGATCTGTGTGCAAATGGAAAAAAGTCTGCTATGCAAAGCAGCCTCCAGGAATCCATTAGCTAACCTGAGGGTGCGGCACCGATGGAACCGAAGTAGTCCCTCAAATATGAATCTACTGAGCAACAGTTCTTTGTGCTATTTCTCATCATTGTTTCTGAGGTTCAAAGGGTGGGGCTTTTTTGGCTTCATCTACACGGATAGCCCAGGTGAGCCTGATCTCGACAGGTCTCAGAAGCTAAGCAGGGTTGGCCTTGGTTAGAAATTGGATGGGAGACCTCCAAGGAAGACTAGGGTTGCAGAAGCAGGTGATGGCAAACCATCTCTGTTAGTCTCTTGCCATGAAAACCCCACCAGAGGTCGCCATAAGTCAGCTGTGACTTGAGGGCAGTCTCCACCACTCCCACCATACAGTCATCAGACAGTGAAATGCTTCATGGGAGTAATGCTCAGCGGTTAGTGGAAGCATTAGCACAGTTACCTTGTTTTTTGTCATATCCTATGGGCACCAGAAGATTTTTTTTCCTACTGAGTCAGCCCTTCTTGAAGGACATCCCTACTTTTGATGGGGGTTCTGTTGACTCTTCCAGACTTGGTTAAGTTCCTAGTGGTTATACTGGCTCTGGCATTGCTGTTAGAGAAGCAAGTGGATGCAGCTGTCAAAAAGGCCTTCTTCCTGCTCACTGGCCCTCCACTGTTACGCGGCCAGTCTGGTTACCTGGATCCATGCCACTAGACTATGGTAATCAGGGCTCATTTTGAGGGGGAACGTACAGGAACACAGTTCCGGTAGTTCTTCAAAGAGGTCATATGTCAGGTGGTCCCACCCACCTGATTTTTGGCTATTTTGGGCCCCTTGCAGCCTGGATTGGGGCCAAAACAGCCTGGATTGGATCAGTGCCAGGCGGGGGAACCCTCCTCTGCCTGGCACCGACCCATTCCCAGCTGTTTCAGTCCTGATCCGGGCCCAAACGGGCCCAAAATGGGCACTTTCAGCCAAACGGGCCCAAAACAGCCAGGAATGGTCCCAAAACGGCCCAGATTGGGCCTCTGATGGGTGGTAGATCCTGGCCATTTTGGGTCCCTTTTTGGCCATTTTCAGTCCCTTTTTGCCATTTTGGGCCCAATTTCGGCCCTGAATGGCCAGGATTGGGTCCAAAACAGCCAGGTTAGGTGATGTCAGGGGGTGTGGCATATGAAAAATCAGTTATGCTAATGACACACTTTTGGTGGTGTCAAGGGGCGTGGCATAGGCTAATGAGTTATGCTAATGAGTTCCTGCAGCTCTTTTTCTACGAAATGACCCCTGACGGTAATGAATTCTATATAGGACTCACCTCGAAGTCAGCTTGGAAACTCCATTTGGTGTAGAACATCACAACTTGGTTATTTTCAGGATCTAGATGGAGTATGCCTAGTACTTTCACTTAAATCACTCCATTGGCTACCCATCCGTAACTGGGCTCAACTCAAAGTATTGACTATCACAAACCTTTTCTCATCTTTTGACAATGGAAAAGCTGATCGGATCCAACCTAATGCGTATTACATATTTTTGACATTTGCACTGATGTTTTCTCTGGGTCATTCAAGGTGGTTTATGATTTTAAAGAATAATTTACAATTTGAAACGTGCTAAGCAAAAGGAAAAGAGGATAGGGAGTAGGAAAGGAAACTAAGCACATTTAGACACTGCGTTATATATTTATTTATTTACATTTTTATTCTACTCTCCCCACAAGCGGGCTCAGAGCAGATCACATTATAAAATTTACAACAAAATATAGAATAATATTGTATAAACTTCAATAACATAATATTTTAAAACAGCCACGCACTTATAGCACTGCCCACTCAGCCTAAACAACTCATGGGGCAGGGTGGCCAGACGTGGATGGATACAGGATTAGGGGGACATGTGCTCCCCCCATGGTAGGAGGCCACCATGGACAGCTTGAGTGGCCCACCCACGTCAGTCACCATATGTCTGGTGGAACACCTCTGTCTTGCAGGCCAGGCAGAAAGATAACAGATCCGAATGAGACTGAGTTGACGCAGACAGAGAGTTCCACCAGGCTGGCGTCAGGACTGAGAAATCCTTGGCCCTGGTTGAGACACTGACAAAACCAAAGGACACCCTAACTGCGTCCTTGGGAAAGAACCTAGGATGATTCAAGGGGTAATATGACTAAAAGTTTGATATTCACTGCTGCATTACCACACTCTTGAAAAAGATCCTCTTGAAACTGTACTATAGCTAGCATCCTGTACGGCATTTTTTGGAGTATAAGGACTATATCTATGGACTTGGCAAGCGGCTTCCAGGAGGCTTCTCTGGGGTGTACCTTCTGAATTTGCGGGTCACCCATTGAAATGGTTGCATTTCGCCTGAAACAAAGCAACAAGAGAGCTGTTGAAATACAAAGGTACTTACCTGTATGGACTTACCTGATCTTTAAGAGCCACCTGTTAGGATTGCAAGCACTTCCAGTCGAAGGTTTGCAGCACAGTGAAAATTAAAGTGGAGCATACCATCCCTTTGAATATACTGCATATCGTTTTCATGAGTGATATTAAGCGGTCTAGTAAAATACTGGTTTGGAAGTGAACTCTATTTATTTTATTATTTATTTATTTATTTTCAATTTCTGTTCCACCCTCCCCGCACCAGCAGGCTCATTTGTATAATGAATCATTGAATTGTAAAAAGTTTGTTTAGATTGGATGTCTATATATGCTCTATTTATTACTGTATTTATTAATTAGACAGCACCTTCCCCTTTTGGATTAATGAATGAATATCGAGGTTAAAAATTTAATTGGCATGGTGCACTTTAATTTACATTGGCCGATTCCACACGGCTTACCTGAAGCCGGGACGTTGCGGAACATGCTGAAAAAAACGCGGAAGATTGCGTTTTCTCGCACGAGTTTTGCGCAACAAAATGCGATCTTCCGTGTTTTTTCCAGTGTGTTCCGCAATGTTCCGCAACGTCCCGGCTTCAGGTAAGCCGTGTGGAATCAGCCATTAATTGTACTTTCTCCGTGAAAGGTCTTTTGATCTTTCCTTGTTGGCCCAGGTTGAGGCAAGGCAAGGGCCGGATCGAGGGGAGGCAGGGGGGTAGTCTGCCCCCAGCGCCACCAGGGAGGGGGCGCCGGGAGCAGCTGCCAGCTGCCAGAGGGCGCAGGCAGCAGTTTGGGCAGCCTCGCAGCCCCCCATGCTGCCTTTCGCCTGCCCCCCAGGACCGGGGGCGGCCGGCTTGCCACGCACCCCCTGTCCTGCAGGTCAGGCAAAAGGCAGCACAGGGGGCTGTGGGGCCGCCCATGCCATTCGCCTGCCCCGTGGGACAGGGGGCAGCTGGCCGCCCCCTGTCCTGTGGGGCAGGTGAATGGTACACTGCCTTTTGCCTGCCCTGCAGGGCAGGGGGTGTGCGGCAAGCCGGCCTCTCCCTGTCCTGAGGAGCAGGTGAAAGCAGTGCGGGGGGCTGCAAGGCCGCCCGCGCCATTCGCCTGCAGGGAGGCGAACGGCGCGGGCGGCTTCCCAGCCCTGCACACTGCCCCTGCCGTTCCGTCCTGCATGATGACATCACCAAAGTGATGTCATAATGCAGTGTATGCGCGTGTGCGGTGGTCAGCCTAGGGTTACCCCAGGCACGGGCGACCCTAGATCCGATGCTGGGCAAGGTGAACCTCCGTGGGGCTGGGGGCCACCAGTAGATGTTTGTCTGCGGAACGAAGCAGCCTCCAGGGAACATATCAGGTCACTGCAACTGCCAGGTCTTGTTTCTGCTATCTTCGACAGACCAGGTAGCTTGCCCCTTATCTCTCGTCCCGTGACTTGACTACAGTGGTCCAAGCAATGGTCACCTCTAGGCTGGACTACTGTAATGCACTCTATGCTGGGCTTCCCCTGAACCTAATCCGGTGGTTTACAGCTGGTACAGAATGCAGCAGCAAGGGTCATCACCGGAATGCCGATGCATGCTCATATAATGCCAGTATTGCGTCCGCTGCACTGGTTGCCGGTGGAGTACTGAATCAGGTTCAAGCTTTTGGTACTAACTTATAAAGCCCTGTACAGACTGGAACTGGCATATCTGCGGGACCACCTCTCCCCATATGAACCCCAGAGGACTCTTCTCTCTAGCAATAAGCATCTATTAAAGATTACTGGTCCTAGGGAGGCCCGCGTGGCATCGGCCAGGGCTTTTTCAGTCCTGGCCCCAGCCTGGTAGAATGCTCTGTCCAATGAGACGAGGGCCTGACGAGATTTATTAGCATTTTGCTGGGCCTGTAAGACGGAGCTGTTCTGCCAGGCATATGGTTGATGCCAGGTGGTACCCCCTAGCCGGGGGAGCACAGTATATGCCCCCCCTACTAGTGACATCTCCATCTCTCAGGCAAAATACTCTGGAGATGGCTAAATAGGGGGTCGTCTGGATTATGTACCGCTGTGTTTACATACATACATACACATATATATACGTGTATGTGTGTGATTATGTTTACATGTATTTTAATCTATGTATTGGGATGTTTTATGATTTTAAATTGTATATATGATGAAATATGTTTTTAAACTTGGTTGTGATCTGCCCTGAGCCTGCTGATGTGGGGAGGGCGGAATATAAATTAAATATAAATAAATAAATATAGTGAGAGGCTTCCGTAGGTATGCGGGTCCCAGTCCACATATAGAATGATCTGGTGGAACAGCCACAGTCGGAGATAGTTCAGGGAAAGCAAGCACTCCAGTGGGACTGGTCCCAGCCTAGTAAAAGAGAGGCGTGCTGTTCCGCCTCTTGGTCTGATGCAAACAGATTTGTATTACTTCTGACCCACCCCAACCTGTTCTTGATCCAAATTACAAACAAGGCCAAAGGTGCTGCCATTCTGAAACTCTGAAAAATGATGCAGCCCCAGGAATTTGCATCTGCCTCCTTTCTTGTAACGTGTATTTGACACCTGGTGGTTCAGGAATTAATGGAAGACTGTAGCGAGTGCAAAGTGAACTTGTTATACAAGGTTAATTTTCCCACTGCAAACACACAGAGTTTTGAAGTGACCTGAACTCTTGGAGAGCTCCAAATCTATTTCATGCTTCGTTCACTTCAGAGGTTTTGCCTTTGTATTCGGAATGATTTTCCTGCCCTGTTGGGCCATAAAGAGGGATGAGATGTGTGTGTGTGTGGAACAGATCAAACTTTGAATACATCTGGGAGTTTGGGGGAAATAATTACCTAGTGTTGGGATTCTTGGAAAGTAGCTCAGAGAGGCATCAATGTGTTAGATTGCCATCCGCTGTCTTCAGTAAATGTGTTGGTGAAAGGCATTATTTAACTCCACTGCTGAGAACTGGATTACGAGACCCGAGGATGTGCGTGTTTTTAGAGGGGAGAGATTCAATAGCTCATCTCTGTGTGTGTCCAACTCCAGTGAAAGACGAGCATGCAGAGAGAGGGAACGTTATTTTGCAAAAGAATGAGAGAGCCACTAGCCCGCCTGGAACTACATTGTGCCTTTGGAAAGCTCATTTCCAAGAAGGTGGCAGTCGATCTAATTTGACCGCTATTGTCCTGAGGCTACAGGTTTCAGTCCCAGAACTCAATCCCAGCACGGAGAGAGGATGTTTTTGAAAATTTTCCAATGGGTCTGAAGTAATAACTTGTTTGAAAAGTTATGTGTTGACATGGCTGCCCGGATTCCAGGAGTCCACCCTCCAAAGCAGCCATTTTCCCTAGGGGAACTGATCTTTGTAGTCTGGAGATCTGTGGTCATTCTGGGAGATCTCCAGGCCTCACCTTGAGGTTGTCAACTCTAAGCCAATGGTTGCCTAAACTCTGGTGCTTATTTACAGAATAGAGAAGGAGGAGGGGGGAAAAATGGCCTCTCTTGCTTCTACCTTTAGCAACTTCGAGATGACAGATTGATTTAAAAGCAGCGAAGGTGGGGGGAAGACAAATCAAATCCCGCAGTCTGCTAGATGATGAAATGTATTGATTGCCACATACAGTTTCAAATCTGTATTGATGGCTGCCGCATTCTCAGCTCTGCCTGGCGAAACCTGTAATTAGATTTAGGGGGAGACCAGTCGATTCCCATGCCATCAAAATATTAAAAGGCTTCGTCGTGAGAGCGTGGCTTTCCAGGGCTGGGGCGTGATTGAATTTCCAGGGAAGTATTATTTATAAACCCTTAAGACAGCAGTTTCCGAAATGGCTGGAGAACTCTACCTTTTAAAGAATAATAGTGGCGATGGAGAGCAGGGGGGAAAGGGAGAGAATGTCTGGGCTCCCGATAGGGGCTGCTGCCTGCGCCCTACCTTGCAAGTCTGTGGAGCACAGAAGCACTCCTGCATCCGAAAATGGGCCTGTTCTACCACGGGTCGGGCCTGTTTTTGAGGTGCTCTGCAGTGCCTCAAAAAAGGCCCAATTTGCACCAAAATGGGCCCGTTTTGGGGCTCTGCAGAGTGCAGGAGCTCTTCTGTGCTCCCCAGCGCCCAAAAACGAGCCCGTTTTGCCATAGATCGGGCCCGTTTTCAGGTGCTTTGGGGCGTAGGAGCACTCCCGTGCTCTGCAGCAGCCCCGATCCAGGCCAAAACAGGCCCGACCCCGGTGGCTGCTGTGCACAGGAGCGTGCAGCGCCATGGGGGAGCCTGCAGGGAAGATGTGTGCCCCCCGCCAGTTAGGTAAGTGGGGGTGGGGTGAGCAGGGGCAGGGGAACCCCCGCCTCCAGTGGGGGTCTGGGATCCCTAGTCTTTAGTCTTAATGAAGGAACCTAGGATTGTCTCTTGGATGAGCTGGTTTATTGAGCAGCAATTCACTAGCAACGTATACTAAGGTTTTATTGCTCTTTGTTCAGTCTAAGTCTTCAGTTCAATGTTTTAAGTTTCTCTCTCTAAGCTCCTAGTCTAGTCATCAAGATGTAGTTAGTTAGATATTCTTTATTTTCTTACCAAATGTACCCTTTTCCCTGTTATGTAGTAAAAGTATTTTTGTAGAGCTAAAACCACAGAACTCTGTCTACTTATTTCCAACGTGCTAATATCAAACTTTGCTACATTCTTCTCTCTCTTTAAATTCTCATCACCAACACAAGGGGGCCACTGGAGAGGCTTCAGAAACCACAGGGGTGAGCCAGGCAGAGAACAGAATAAATGCCCCGCCCTGGGCTGGGATGGAGTGGGTGGGGCCAGGACGCTGCAGGGCCTACTCAGCCCTCCCATCAGATAGGCGGGGAGCAGGGCCACTCAGGGAGGCTGGGTGGCGATTGGGAGCAGAGCCAGGGAGGTGGGGCAAGGAGGAATTGCAGGGAGAGGCAGCTGTACCTTGCTGGCACTCCCAGGGCAGGAGGAGCAAGGGGGTGTAATTCTCTTCCCTGCCCATCTGAGGCTGGAGGACACCTGTCTGGGGAGCTGGCCAGATGGCGGACAGTCAGGTGAGGGTGCCAGTGAGGGAGGAGCCTCATAAGGTGCTGCTGACTCTTGACCTGCTGCATCACAGTAGGAGAACCTCCTGCCGCTTGCACTGTGGCAGAAGCCGGGTGGGTCCTTCTGAGCTAGGGGAAAGAGAGCAGCCCCCGCCTCCAGCCGCCCCCTTCTCTTTGCATGTAGTGGTTAGCATGTTAAACTAGGACTTGGAAGACATAGGCTGTTTCCGCACGGCTTACCTTCCCTCGGAACGACCCGGAACATCACGCAAAACCCGTGGAAGATTGCGACATCACGCAAATCTCGTGCGAAAAAACGCGATCTTCCACGTTTTTTGCGCGATGTTCCGGGTCGTTCCGAGGGAAGGTAAGCCATGTGGGAAACGACCATGGTTTCAAGCCCTGCTCAGGGCTAGACGAGGCGTTTGCTTTTTAAAAGAGTTGTGGGGAGTGGCTGTTCAAAATAAAAGAGAGCCCAAATGGCCTTGGAATACTGCTGTGAGAAGAGGAATGGCTCCTGCCCCCCCCCACCGCAGCCATTTTCCACGCTGAAGCAGCACTGAGGGGGGATGGATTCTTTCCCTGTTTTTGTTGCTCCATATGAAGTATTCTGTGCACATAGAACAGCAAAAATGGTGTGTGTGTGTGCGCGCGCATGCGCGCAAGAGTACTATTTTAGCATAGAAAAATGGCAGGGGGGGGAGTGCAAGTGTTATTTCTCTTCCCCTCAGCAGTGTCCCTTTTATTTTTTAATAGCCGTTTCCTACAGATGCTCTGTGGCTGCAGAGAACATAAGTTTGATCTGGAGAATCTGGACTCAACCTGCGTGTGTAGTTTAGCCCTCAGCCAGATGAGGAGAAGATGGCGTGGCTTGTTCCAACCATAAAATGCAAATTGCGAGCTCAAGAAACTCAGTTTACCTCAGGGCCAATCGGGGGATGGAAAGGGCATTTAACCAATATCTGTTGATATTCAGAACTCATCTTCCTGCTTTGCT
Source organism: Eublepharis macularius (assembly GCF_028583425.1). NCBI lineage: Eukaryota > Metazoa > Chordata > Lepidosauria > Squamata > Eublepharidae > Eublepharis > Eublepharis macularius. Next base: position 67,412,301 of record NC_072802.1, on the reverse strand, counting down.
ATGGTCATAGATGCAGAGGAGTTAGTCGTGTTAATCTGTGGTAGCAAAATCAAAAAGAGTCCAGTAGCACCTTTAAGACTAACCAATTTTATTGTAGCATAGAGAACTTGATTCTCGAAAGCTTATGCTACAATAAAATTAGTTAGTCTTAAAGGTGCTACTGGACTCTTTTTGATTTTGCTTTGCTATGAGCATTTTAAATGGAAAAAGACAAGTCCTTTAAAAACATGCCTTTCCCCCTTAAAATGCTAGCATCAGAGTGAGGGTTTAGAATCTCAAAACCCAGTGGAGGTTGAAGGGTTAAACACTGTCTCCATTCATCGCATGCCCCGAGGCTGTAAATTGAGGCTGCGCAAACTTAGTTGGAATTTTATGGACGGAATAAGATGTATGGTCTCTCTCATCGGTCTGAGCCCTGAGACGAACACAGGCAATTTGTGTCAGATGCTTTGCTTTATATGCCTAGAGCTGACATCTTTGAATTCCAAAATATTGCTCCCACCTATGGCAGGATCAGAGGTAGAGTGTGATGGTGGAAGATCAGTTCCTCTGGAGAAAATGGCTGCTTTGGGGGGGGGCGGGGCAGAGTCTATAGTATTATATTCTACTGAGCTTCCCTCTCTCCCCAGGATCTGCTCCCCCAAATCTCCAGGAATTTCCAAACTGTGAGTTGGCAGCAACACCTGGACAGAACATGCTTTTGCTGCTTGGGCGGGTAAAATGGTGACTGAAGTTTGCCTTGGATCCTGTCTCCGGTCTTTTAGTCTGCAACACTGGCTTTTATTTCCTTTTGCGACGTTTTGAATAATCCTGCCAGGCTCTGTAACACATAATTACTCTTCTGCAGAAAGAATTCGGAACTCGGACAACTGTTCAAATCCTGGTGTGACAATTCTATTAGGTTACCTGCTTGACCTTGTAAATTGAAACCCTGAGAAGTCATTGCGTCTGTCTGATCCCTGTATTCAGTAATTTACTTCTCTAGACCTGGAAGGGGGAGGTACACCAGATCAAAACATCACTGAAACCTGGCTATAGCAAGTCGTAACTTTAATTTCTATGACTATACACCCTTCCTTTTGTTCTCTTGCAACAAACCTAACTCTATTCCAGAACAGTGTTTTTTAAGATAAAGCTTTAGCCTCTAACTTCTGAAAGTAAAATACAATATTTGGCAGTGTAGTGACAGATTGGCTTGTCAGGATTTTGTGAGCTGTTCCATCGATGTGACAATGTCGTTCGTCATCCATTTTTGTCACACAGCTGTGTGAAGGTACACCCCTGCCTGAAGTACGGGGGTTTCTGACAACGGAGGAGCAGAGAATTGGTAACTGTAACTCCTGACCTAGAAAGTTGCCCTCAGAGCCAAGCTACAAGTGACGCCTTACACATGTTGGACACTTGTCAGCTTCCCTCAAGTTTTGATGGGAAATGTAGGCATCCTGGTCTTGCAGCTGCAATGGAGAGCCAAGCTGTAAAACCAGGACGCCTACATTTCCCATCAAAACTTGAGGGAAGCTGACAAGTGTCCAACCTGTGTAAGGCGTCACTTGTCAGACTGCAGACAGGTGCAGATTGGTTGTAGACATTCTTTAGAGAGGAAAAAGCACTCTACATGTGCTCAGAGGCTTTCTATTCCATTTCTCAAGCTGTTTTTTTTTAAATGGCTCTTTTTATTCCACCTTTCCCCTAAGGGGCTCAGGGCAGCGTGCTTGCAAGGAAGGTTAGATCCCAGGGGTTCTTGATAGGCTAGCTGTCTTCCGGGATTGTTGCTTTTATAGCTGAGGCCAGGGAGGTTCATCTTGGACATGGGCTGCTGCGGAGGAGAAGGTTCGTATTATCTTGGCAAATGTTGAGGGGTTTGGGGAAGGTGTTGAGGATGGTGTCGTTTGGGGAGGATGTGATATCACTTCTGGGTGATGCTATAGGCTGTCCATGCTACAGTTGCCCTGAAGAAAATGGCAGCTTTGAAGGGTGGACTCAATGGCATTATACACCACTTAGGTTTTTCTTCCTAAACCCTGCCTTCCTCAGACTTCACTTAGATTTTTCTTCCCAAACCCTGCCTTCCTCAGACTTCACCCCCAAATCTCTTTTTTCCCACAATACTTTTTAACTTTATTGATAAGTTTAAAATCCCATTAAAAAGGGAAAGGAAAAGGGAAAGAACCAAAAGAGAAATAATGAGGGAGAAAAAGCAAATGAGAAAAAAGAGAACAGAAAGTAAAGAAAAAGAACAAAGAAAAATAATACATGCATAAGAAATCATTTTCAGTTTTCTCTACAATGCCTATCGTATCTTTACAAACATTATACTTGTAGTCTTAATATTTTCAAAATTTACCTTTTCAGTATTCCCCCCCCTTTATTTAATTTCCCCAAATTTATCTTCTTAGAAATCAAATCCACAAATCTGACTTCACCCCAAAATCTCCAGGAATTTCCTAACCTGAAAGTGGCAACCTTATGTGCCTGCTCTCCTAGCCGTATTCGCAGGTTACAATGAACACACATCCGACCCGTTTATGATTGATTTTTCTTTATACATGCGTTGAGTAATTCTCATTTTACAGTCAATACATTATAGAGTTGAATATGTGATTGAAACCCCACAGTTATCCAGGGACTGGTCCCCCCATTTCATTTGCAAAGTAAGCGGGGCTTTTTTTCTGGGGAAAGAGGTGGTGGAACTCAGTGGGTTGCCCTTGGAGAAAATGGTCACATGGTTGGTGGCCCCGCCCCCTGATCTCCAGACAGAGGGGAGTTTAGATTGCCCTCTGCGCCGCTGAGTGGCGCAGAAGGTAATATAAACTCCCCTCTGTCTGGAGATCAAGGGGCGGGGCCACCAACCATGTGACCATTTTCAAGAGGTTCCGGAACTCTGTTCCACCGTGTTCCCACTGGAAAAACAGCCCTGAAAGTAAGCAAGGTGTTGGCTCTTTCTCATGAACAGGGGGATGCATACAGATGCAGGTGTGCACGTGTGTGTACTGTTCACAGTAACATGTGAACAGGGCTGTAGTCTATATGAGTACACTGAGCATGAAATGAATGCTCATGAATGGTGGACCTGCACAAAGATCTGAGAAATCAGTGGAGTGTGCATACCACTTCCCCTGAAAAGCATCCACTCTATTGGTAGCAGGCCCGCAGCAGATTCTGTCTGCACTGATTCATCGAGGAGATCTTGTTCATGTAGGCAAAAACATCACCTGGCTGCGAGCAAGGGACAGGCATGCACGTTCCAGGTCTCCTGAGAGCGGCTGGGACAGGTAAAAGCCCCCATTGGCTCTCCAGGTCAGATCTGTGAGCATGCCTACGTTACTCATTCCAGCACTTGTCACGCTACATGAGAAAAATAATAATTTTTTAAAAAATAAACAACTCCATTAGTATGCATTTGCTGTCCTCGTTTGTGATTTGTTCTAATTTCTCGGAGCTTGAACTTTTCAGGGTTGCGTTAATCCTCCTTCATTACATTTCCCCTGTTTGCGCTTCATGATTCTGTGAAGTAGTAAAGGATAACAGTTTGTGAAACTTGATTTCTTCATGCAAACAGGCGATGTGTCATTTGCTTTTATGCTAAGCCGGTGTGTGTGTGTTGGTGGTGCTTATTAAATACAAATGCTGCCTTCTGTAAGTTTTCCCCTCGTGTGATTACCACTCCCCGCCTCCAAATTCTACATCGGCTCCCTATCTAGTCCTGAACCCAGCCGTATGTTGCTGGCCTCACCCCCTCCTTGTATCCTTGGCCAGGAACTTTGTGACTCCAACAATCATTTGCCCCCACAAAGGTCTTCTGGTCATTTCTTTCTTTGTTTGTTTGTTTTGTTGGATTTATATCCCACCCTTCCGCAAGTAGGCTCAGGGCAGCTTCCAAAAAGAATATGCAATTAAAAACATGCAATAAAACCTCATAATCATATAAATCAGATAACATGAAAAAGAATCCAGGTGCTGCTAAACAATCAGGCTACTATAAAACACCACAACCATGGGCACCGCCATGATGTGAATCCTGTTGGCTGCAAAGAGAGGGCATGGCGGTCGGAAAGGGGGACAAAGTGTTGTTGACTCCTAGTCTGGGCAGTGTCTAACTGGCCCTCCATCTTAAATAGCTCTGTCCTTTTCCTTCAGTTTCCCATTATGTCCTAGAACGGGGTGGCCAAACTGTGGCTCGGGAGCCACAAGTGGCTCTTCTAAATATATTGTGCGGCTCCCGAAGATCTCTGAGTATCGCTGTGGCCATACATTTTATTTTAGTCTAGTTTATTTCCCTCCCTCCCTTTCCTCCTTTCTTTCCACGTCTTTCATATTTTCAATAAAAATGTCGGAGTTGCCAGGTCTGACTCAGAAAATATCCGGGGCCTTTAGGGCTGAAGCCTAGCAAGGAGGTGATGCCACTTTTGTGATGTCACTTCCAAGTCAAAGGTCAGGTGATGGCTCTTCCCAAGCTCCACCCCTTCCGATGATGTCACTTCCAGCATACTGCACCCAAACCCCACCCCTTTCTGTGATGTCACTTTCAGGACACTCCCCCAAACCCACCTCCTCATCTGAAGTCACTTCAATGCATCATCTTGCGGCTCTCAAATATCTGACATTTATTCTATGTGGCTCTTACATTAAGCAAGTTTGGCCACCCCTATCCTAGAAGAATTATGTGGTGCTTCCGCTCTCTCGTTTCACGTAACGCCATGAAATTCACCTTTGGGGGGATGAAGCCCTCAGCTTAGCTCTTTAATTCTCACCTCCTGCAGAAACAAAGCCCAAATACATGCATTCTTTCCAGGGCTTTTTTTCTGGGCAATGAGGTGGTAGAACTCAAGATCGCACAATGATGTCACTTTGGGTCAGCTGGAACAAGGGGGGAATTTTTTAAAGTTTAAATTGCCCTCGGCGAAAATGGTCACATGGCCGGTGGCCCCTCCCCCTGATCTCCAGGCAGAGGGGAGTTTAGATTGCCCTCCATGCCGCTCCTCGCCCCTCTGTCTGGAGATCAGGGGGCGGGGCCACCGGCCATGTGACTATTTTTAAGAGGTGCCAGAACTCCATTCCACCGCATTCCCACTGAAAAAAAGCCCTGGTTCTTTCCCTCTATGGATGGGGGAGCAGCCATGGCTCAGCGGTAGTGCTACCTGACTTGTGTTCCAAAGGTCCCAGGTACTCTCTTTGGCATTTCCAGTTAAGAAGTAACAGGTGCTGGAAAATAGGAGGGCTGCGCTCTCTCTGCTAATTAGATGAGATAATAAAAAGATAGCTGGACCAATGGCCCGACTCCGTATAAGGCAGCCAGCTGCTGTTTCCCTGTCTGTCAAAATTTAGGTAATAAGCTTCAAGGGGCAAGAACTTTCCTTTTTCCTTCTCTGTAAAGTGCCATGCGCATTAATGATATTATAGAAACAATACATTGCTTGCACCATTGGGCATTTTTACATATTTTTGGCCCATCCTTCCTCCAACGAGCAATGCAATCCTAAGAAGAGTTATGCCAGACTAAGCCCATTGATTTCAATGGGCTTAGACAGGAATAACTCTGTTTAGGATTGCACCGGAGGTTGCAGAGATGTACATGGAGCTATCCTGTGGCACCTACGTAGAGAATGTAATCTTCTGGGAAACGTGTAGGTTGCTTTCCAGCCCAAATTCCTGTACCTCCTGTCTGGTTCTCTTCCACCCAACTAAAAGTCCAAACCCTATAGGAATAAGCTTCCTTTTAAAGGATCCAAAGAAAGCCAAATATTAGTTAGGAGATGAAACAACCTTATTAAACTAACTTGAGAGTAGGCAGAGTGGTAATAAAAGAATCCAGGCCTCCAATAGTTTTTAACAAAGTCAAGAATGGATTTATTATTCTTTTTTGGGAAAAGAAAATTAGAACTTTTAAGCCCCTGAAAGGTAATAAACAAGGAACTGCAAAAAGCGGCAACAAAGAATCAACATAGAAAAATATAAACATTTCTACACTGGCTGGTGCCAGATAAAAATCAAGGCAGGACCCCAAAAGCTTGCTTAAAGGTGCAATCTTTGGTCTTATTAATCCATTTTCCACGATGACTTTGGTCAGATGCAGGGCTTTTTTCAGGGGGAACGTGGGGGAACGGAGTTCCGGAACCTCTTGAAAATGGTCACATGGTTGGTGGCCCTGTCCCCTGATCTCCAGACAGAGGGGAGTTTAGATTGCCCGGCATGGAGGGCAATGTAAACTCCCCTCTGTCTGGACGGGGCCACCAACTATGTGACCATTTTCTCTGAGGGCAATCCACTGAGTTCCACCACCTCTTTTCCCAGAAAAAAAGCCCTGGTCAGATGTGCTTCTTCCAAATGGAGAATGAGGAAATCCAGCCATCGTGTCTGGACTCCATGCAGGGCTCTTCCAGCCCAAGAGAACTGCTCTAAAGACCTTAATCCTAAATAGCAGGAAATGTGTCTTTCAAAATATGGGTCTAGAACCTGCAAGCATTTTCCACAGATGGTAGAGGGAAGAGGCACCACCTAAGTGGGTATGGCAGTGATCATGGGACCCAATGTGGACAAAAGACACGACAGGAGGAGAGAGATTGGGTGAGACCAGGCAGGGATCTTTAACCAATAAAGGAACTAGCCGATGAGGACTATATAAACTAGATGTTGACACCTGAGGCAGAGGAAAGGGACTGGATCAAGTAACTAACAATTACTGGAGACATCCCTTTTGGGTTATTGGCCATTTCATACACAGGGCTGATCTGGCAGGTAAGGGGCGCTGGTACAATTGGCACGTCATAGAACGTGGCAGCTTCTGCTAGGTGAGAGAAACAAAGGAATTTCCACATTTGCAGAGGCAGGGGCCTCATCTCAGGCTTCATCTCATAAGGGGGCATTAATCTTTAAGTAATAGAAAAGGATTTTTAAAGACACCCTCAGGGTAATCCCAGAACTGGATGTCCAGTGGCACCTTAAAGACTAGCGGCATTTATTCCGCGATGAACTTTCATGAGTTCATTGCTTCTGATGGCCATTGGAAGGAAATTATTTCAGCGATACTTGTAATTAAATTACAGGAAGCGGGGAGAGGCAGCATTGGAGATGAGTGGCTTGATGTCTATCTTGTCATAAATCTTTCCGTTGTTATTCTCTGAGTAAGGGCTTGAAAGAGCCAAATCTGTTCTAGTCTAGAATAAATGTTAATTGTCTTTGAGGTGCCTTTGGACGTCTGTTTTATCATCCTCAAATGGACTCAATGTGTTGTAGCGGTTAGAATGTTTGACTAAGACCAGGGAGAAAAATGAAACCCTACCCTCAAGTCGTAGTTGCCTTATGGCGACCCCTGGTGGGGTTTTCATGGCAAGAGACTAAGGGTCTCTCTACACAAGATGCCTGGGCGTGTGTTCGTCAAGTGCCGGGAGGCACAATGTTAGCCGGAGAGGGTAGTTTTAAAAGATAGAGCTGGCGGAGATTGCTCTGGAGGGGACAGATTCTCTCACAGCCCTCCACTGCCTCTGGCGTGCCCGACTATCTCCTCTTCTGGAGTCTTTGTCCTGTTGAGGCTCACTTAATTCAAAGTTTTAAGCAGGGCTCTTTTTCTGGGCAAAGAGGTGGTGGAACTCAGGACCGCACAATAATATCACTTTAGGTCAACTGGAACAAGGGGGGAGTTTTTTAAAGTTTAAATTGCCCTCGGAGAAAATGGTCACATGGCTGGTGGCCCCTCCCCCTGATCTCCAGACAGAGGGGAGTTTAGATTGCCCTCTGCGCGCATTCCCCCTGAAAAAAAAGCCCTGGTTTTAAGCAGCGAGGGCAACAGGGCGAAGATTCTGGAAGGGGAGACTGTCTGGCACACCAGAGGCGGCAGAGGGCTGTGAGAGAATCGGTCCCCTCCGGAGCAATCTCTGCCGGCTCTGTCATTTTAAACTATGCTTCCCAGCTAACATTGTGTCTCCTGACACATAAAGAACACATTTCAGAAGTCTTGTGTAGACAGACTCTAACAGAGGTGGCTTGCAGGGAGACTTGAATCCAGTGAGTGGCTTGAATCCAAATCCTTACTAAGCTATGAAGCTCATTAGGTTACCTTCGGCCAGCCACTTTCTCTCAGCTTAACCTAATTTACAAGATTGTAGTAGGGGTGGGTGGGGGAGAACCTTGCATGTGGTGCCCCGAGTTCCTTGAAGGAATGGCAGGATAAAACCATGATAGATTATCTAGTAAGCTTTGTGCCTAGGCAGGCAACAGGGTGTTTAAACCCATTCTCCCCAATCGAAACTGACACAATTTTCTCAGTTTCCCGCCCCTCCTCCCTTTTCTCAAGCACCCTGTAATATATTTTGCATCTTAAATATTTTCGTGCCAGGTTCCTTTCCAGGCAGCTAATTATAAACTTCATTATAATTGTTCATTATATTCTTCTATCGTTCAATTAGTTTAACAAGTTGCCAAGTGGAATACAAGGCAGGCAATTAGTTTGATCTAATGGCAATGAACCCCTGAAACTGGGTTACCAAAAATATCCCTTTAGATATTTGCTCTTGCAAATTTTTACCAATCAGTGGAGAATAGCAAAGAAATGTGCCGAGCGCCACCCAAATTTCCTCGTGAGTGGAATTTTCCCTCTCACTTTTATTAAAATGCAGTGCATGAAGACTGAAGGGAAGAAATGCCTCGGTAACACCAGAGTAAGTTCTTCTCTTGTCAGAGAGGTTTGATTTTGCCATTCTTGGCTTTGTTTTTTTATCGAAAGGCGAGGGTTTGTTCAGTGGAATCGGTGAGATAATACCTTTAATCAGATCAAATGTTTGGGAGGTTTCAAACTGGACGTGGGTTTGATGATCCACATGTTACAAAACACACAGTTTGGGTCTGCAGTCCCCACCCAGCGTAAAAGTCAGGTTTGAGCTGTGGGTTCTTCTCAGAGCCAAGCTACAAGTGACGCCTGACACAGGTTGGACACTAGTCGGCTTCCCTCAAGCTTTGATGGGAAATGTAGGCATCCTGGTCTTGCAGCTGTAATGGAGAGCCAAGCTGTAAAACCGGGACACCTACATTTCCCATCAAAACTTGAGGTAAGCTGACAAGTGTCCAACCTGTGTCAGGCGTTACTTGTAGCTTGGCTCTCAGTTTCTTCACATGCAGCTCTTGATTCCAAGGATGCTAGGATTGATTCAGGTGAACAACAACAACAACATTCGATTTCTATACCACCCTTCAGGACAACTTAATGCCCACTCAGAGCGGTTTACGCAGTATGTCATTATTATCCCCACAACAACAAACACCCTGTGAGGTGGGTGGGGCTGAGGGAGCCCTGGAAGAGCTGTGACTAGCCCAGGGTCACCCAGCTGGCTTCAAGTGAAGGAGTGGGGAATCAAACCCGGCTCTCCAGATTAGAGTCCTGCACTCTTAACCACTACACAAAACTGCCTCTGAAAAATATGGTATTGAGGGGCTGAGGCCCTTCCTCTATGCATGCTGTGGTTCCCGTCTGAATTTGGCACTGCACATGCAGGGATTGACTGACTGTTACACAAGGTGGAGATGACAGATCCAACTGCATAATCCATGATGTGCCGCTTTTATGTGATATCCTGCATGGAAAACTTCCAAGGTGGGATGTGGCTGGAGGTCCAAATGAACAGAATTGATTGGTTGGTCCAACGGCAGTTTTAGACACTGGGGTCAGGGCAGTTTAAAGGGCCCTGCCACCGGCAGGACCCTTTAAACTATCAGCTGGCAGGTGGCAGGGGGGGATCCCCCCCTGCCTGCTGATAGTTTAAAGGGACCTGCAGCTTGCAAAGCAGGAAAGGGCCCTTTAAACTGTTAAATGTCCTTTCCCTGCTGCTGCTAAGCGGCCAGAAAGGGGCATTTAAACCCCACAAACCATGAACTGGGTCATAACTGGCCCCAGTTCTGTGCCAGTTCGTGGTTTTCAGTCTGTTAAAATCCACGAACCATGAATCTCATGGTTCGTTGGTTTTTTTGTCTGTGCCCATGTCTAGTGCTGCTGAGTGGAGTAGGTACCAGATTGCGCATCTGGCCTTCTGGAAAGAAGAAAGAACAATGGCCGCCTCCTTCCAAATATCCCTGGCTGAGCACTTCGTGAAGATTGGACTACGCACAATTCCGCTGGGCCACCTTCCATGTCAACGCTTTTAATTTTAAATTTGGGAAATCCGATTGAATGCCACCCGCATGCAATTTTCCAACTGAGCACCACTTTGCTTCCCTTCAGTTCTGAGCATCGCTGCCTGACAAACCCGTCACTTTGACTGATGGATGAGTTTTTTGTGGTCCTCCTCTTATAATGGGTTCCCTCAACACTCTAGCACAATTTCCTCTCCGGGATCTTGTTCTTGTGCCGAAAGGGAGAGACAAATGGCTTGTCGTGTCTCAAAGATGAAGAGCCACACCCAGGAAGCCTTAAATGCTATTTCTCTCTGCCTGTCATTCCCCCCTCAGCAAAACTCTCATAATGCGGCATTATTTCTCCTAATTTACTCTAATTAGTCTCTCTTTTCCAGTCAGAATGGATTGTGTGTTTGATGTCAACAGTTTCCTTAAAGATGGTGCTACCGCTACCTAAGGCTGAAGGGTGTTGAGGGGGAGGATTCCTGAAGAAGTTGTACATGAAATAATTCACTTTTCCGACTTGGCAGCTACTGCTTCAGTTATGAAAATTATAGTACTTAATAAGTGTGCTCCATTGTCTTATGTCACACTTTTTGTGTGTGTCTGTACATGTGTCTGTATTGTTCTAATGTTCTGACAGGGTTCTCCGCTCCCTTTGTTGTCAGAATCGTCTCACAAAATGGAGAAAGGAAGCCATTTTGTTTTCTAGACATATTTTAAAAAGAAATATATGGCATGGATTTTCCAAATACGCGGCTGCCATTGCAAACACCTGGGTCCATTTTATATCAAATGATTTAGATCAATCTATTACATTTTTATATTGTTCCCTGAGATGCTCAGCAGGTTGTACACTTTTTCATCTCCTCCATTTGAGCTTCAGAACAACCCTGTGAGGTAGGTTAGACTGAGAGAGCATGAGTGGTTCGCCGTCATTATGTTGAGCTTAGCTGTGGCATATGGATTTTTACACAGGTCAACCGGAAGTGATGTCACGGTGTCATGTGATGTTGTTTCCTTCACCATTTTTGCTCCTGCTGTTCTCTTGGGCAGCAGAAGGGAGCCCAAGCACAGGGGGCAGGAGATTGCCTGCTATGGTGAGCAAGCTGGGAACCTTAGGCCATGCAATAGGTTGTACCCCCACCCCAGTAGGTGTTTACCTTGTTACTCTGAGAGCAAATGTCCAACATCCAACACGTATGTATTTGTGTGTAGTACTTTTCTGTACTGTCCAGACCAGAGGTTCCCAAACTTATTTGGCCTACCGCCCCCATTTCAGAAAAAAAATTACTCAGTGCCCCCTGGAATTTGCAAATGCATGGCTGTGATTGGCTGTGGGGACCCCTCTCCACCTCCCCATTCTTCCCTGATCCCAGGGGATACCAGGAGAAGGCAGGAAAAGGCTGCTTTAGATAGGTTCTGGACTCTTCTTTCTTTATGCTTCCACCACTCTCTTATTTTTATTCAACGCCCCCCCAATTGCACCCAAGGCTCCTACCGCCCACCTGGATCATTCCAGCGCCCCACAGGGGGCAGTGTTGCCCACTTTGGGAACCACTAGTCTAGACGACTGTACATTCCAAGAGTCTTTGCAATTTGCAAGTCCTCTTTCTATACATTCTCTGCCTGCCCTTTTGATTGGCGTCGTGCCAGGTATTATACACAATTTTGAGAACAGGATCAGTCCCGTTCATTTTGCCTAATCTGCTCTCTCTCTCTGACCCCAGTTTGCTGCATTGTCTTCCAGATCTGATGCAGAAGGTCGTTTCCCTGAAGTCTTATTCACATGTTTATGGCTGAGATTGTAATATCCCACAGCGAGAGCGGGACACGGTGTACCCAGTAGTAGCTGTCACAACCGCCTTCAAATTGTGATAAATGTACATTCCTCCAACACAGCAGTGAAGTCTCATGAGATCATAATTAATATGCAACTTCTCTTTTTTTGTACACCCCCCTCTCCAAAAAGTGGAATCCTATAGTTCAAGCTTCCCAACCAGCCTCCGTCTGCCTGCCATGCTGTGGAAAGAGAGCTCCCAGATGGCGTTCCGCAGACTTGCTGATGGCTCGGCGTGTTAATGACTCCCAGCTAATTCTTAATAATGAGGAAGAATACATCTGGACTGGATCAGGCTGTCTCGTTAGGCTTGCCTTACCTGAGTACAGAAACCACAATTATATTCTGTTGCCTGGGCAGCTGCTGGAATATTAGAATTAATTGTGCCGTTCAAAGCTGGGCTTACCCTCCTTTCGTATGGCGATTCCGAAAAAAGGGCAAACTGGTTTCCTTCTGTCTGTAAAAGGAAGGAAGTCAAAACCCTTGTCTTGCCCAGACTCTTGACAACATCTTGTCATTGATCCACCACTGATACAAGTCAAGTTTATTATTACAGTCTGTGACCAGCACATATAAAACCATTTGCAAATCAGTTTAAAAACAGTTGAGACTGGATACAGGAGAAGAACGAGGAATAAATATAAGAGTAGAAAAATAAGATCATCATAAATTAGATGTTTAAAAGGTTAAAATACATTCAGTCTGCCTTATGTGATCCACCACTGTATATGGATAATATAGATGGTTGGGGGCAGACCTATGACCAGAAAATCTTGGGGGAGGGGGGGAGATAAGAGTATCCACAGGAGAGCTTTCTTGGAAGCTTCTGTTAGACTGTGGAACTCCCTCTCCGGAAACACATTTATCATCTTCTTTTAGTCCTCCTGGAGAAACTTGAAGACTCATTTATTTTGGAAAGCATTTGCAAATATTTAATTGGTGTGTCTTCTCCCTGGAGTCTTAAAATTCCAATGGGATTTCTCTTGCTGGTTTGATCTTTTAATTCTTATTGTTTTCAAACTGTTGTCTATGTCTCTTCTGCTTCTGTCAGCTGCATTGGTCATCTGAGTGGAAAAGCAGGATATATGTTTTCTAAATGAAATAACAGGACTGGACGCTTGTGCTAAATCGATAGAAACAGACCCCTCCCCCCAAAATACAGGTAGTTTAATATATTTCAGTTCAGGATTTAAACCATTTTTAATAAAACCTTTGACAAATAATACCCAGTATAGGGTGGATGCATTTATTGGGTGGAGGGGAAGATTTCAGCACATGGTTTTTGTTTACTCATTTCCTTGATTGGTCCTCACTTTCGGAAAACAGTAAGGAGTCCAGTAGCACCTTTAAGGCTAACCAATTTTATTGTAGCATAAGCTTTCGAGAACCACAGCTCTCTTCGTCAGATGCATCGTCAGCTTTTGAGAACCACAGCTCTCTTCATCAGATGTATTGTCAGCTTTCGAGAACCACAGCTCTCTTCATCAGATGCCTCGTCAGATCTATGACCACTTTTGGAGAGAATGTGACTGTTTCAGCACTTGTAAAGGTGAGTGGTGGAGGTGAAGAACATGAGTGCCTCAGCCTGCTTTGATGTGGACTCAATCCGGATCGAGCCCTCACGGCATTTTTACATTCCTTTAAAATGGTTTTGGTGTCTTCATGGTGGACACGAGGACACCGTCTTAATCTAGTTTGGTCTGCAGGACTGCAGAATGTGTTCAGATGTCTCTCTGGTGTCATGGCTAGAGATGGGCACGAACTGAAATATGAACCAAAATTAAGCACGAACCAGGCCAGTTCATGGTTTGCGAACCGCGGTTCATCAGATCCCATTTCTGACGAACTGCCATGATCTTTAGGTTGGTTCGTTTGGTTTGTGACTGCAAACAGCCTGGTGCCAATCAATCAGTTTCCTAGGCAACAGGGGATGGACTTCGTGCAGACTTCCTGCTGACTCAGAAGTGATGATTTTCTGACCCGGATGTGATGTTTTCACGAACCAAACGAACAGGTTTCCGAACCAGGGGCAGGTTTGTGAAAGTTCATGATTCGTGAAATTTGATGAACCACAAACCGCATGGTTGGGGTTTTTTTCCGGTTCGTGCCCATCTCTAGTCATGGCACAGGATGAGTGGTGTTGCAGTTGAGTGCTGCTTTTTGTGCTGCCTATGGTATCCTTTCTGGGCTAGTTTTTAGCCCAAGAGACCCAAGTGGTCACTTGGAATGTCATGATGAGGTAAGGGTGCCATTACACTGCTAGGAATTGGCTTGATCCTGGCTGGTGGCTGCGCAGGGAGTGGCCCAGGGTCTGACTTCTAATGCCTGGACCTGCTCCACCACCAGGTCTGAGCCATGCCCTTGCGGAACTGCTTGTGTGGAGTGACAAAACACCTTCAGCTGATATCTGTTGCGGGGAAGGTAGCTTCTCAGCAGAATGCTGTCAGTGGCTGCTCCAGAAGGATAGAACAACCTTTCCCTGGAACAGGAGTCTTGGACCTTTTTGTGCCCATGGCACCTTTGGAATTTTGACACTGGGTGGTGGGCATAACCATAATATGGCCACCACTGGAGGTGGAGCCACCCACAGAGGAAGCCCAAGCATATGGGGGACGAGAGGAGTAATGTTTATAAATATGTTAGGAAAGACGAGCAAGGGTCTGCAGCCAAAACATTATTTTAATCTGTGCAGCCAATCTTCAACGGTCAATCAGAAGCCCTGCTGAGCAAGAATGCCGCCCATTTTCTAAAAGCACTTGGCGGGCACCATGGGCACCATGTTGGAGACCCCTGCCCTAGAAACAGGTCAGATTAAAGCATTTATTTGCGGGGGGGGGATGTATTAAGACTTTTCCTGCTTAGGACCAGATTCTTGTATTTCAGGTGAAGTGGGAGGCAGAGTTTCATTAATGCACAATTACATTCATAAGCATTGCCTGGGAGTTTATTTTTTTAATGTTTCACCTGGAGTGATTTTGGCTGATTTCAACACTTCCTCTTGCTTCCCTGACACTGTGTGACAGGTGGGTGTCTCAGCGCTGGCCCTTTAAACTCCGACCTGCCACTCAGGAATTGAAGAAAGATAGACATGTCTTCCAGCCCCGCTAGGCTTTCTGATGCCAGCCTTGTCAATTCCCTGGAAAGTGTTCCCCACCCACCAGAACTTTGTCAGCTACCTGCTGAGGTCTCTCCTACAAACAGAACTTTGATGGATTCCTTCTTCCATATGGCTGCTGCTGAATAGGGCATCGTCTGAAAAGATTCTTCTTCCATCGAAAAACTGAAACACAATCTTGCAAGGTCTGTTCTGACCACTTTTCCTGGTTAACAGAGACAGTTCAAGGATCTCGGTCCTCTGGGTGGAATAAAAGTTTCATCAATGCAGCCAAGGTGTCTGGAGTCTGTAGGAAAGGCTATGCATGCACCAGGATTCTGGAGAAGCATAGAAAAATTTCAGAAAGTGTTACTGGTTGCAGAATTCAGCTTCTGGAGAATCTCCACTTTATTACTTTGTTAAAGTATGCTGCTGGAACTTATGGCTAGAGATGGGCACGAACCTAAATACGACCCAAAACCCCCCACGAACCAGGCTAGTTCGGGGTTCATGAACCAGGGTTTGTGGAAGCTCCTTTTCACGGAACTTGCACGAACTGCATACTGGTTCGTTTGATCGTATTTACAGGGGCAGTTTAAATGTCCATTTCCCCAGCTCATGGGGTGACATTGGCCAGTTAACACTCTCTTTCTCCCCCCTAGTCTACACTAAAGCATTGTTAGGATAAAAATAGGACAATTCCCTAGTAAGTTATCTTGAACACTTTGGGTGTATATCCTACTTGCCTAAACAAGCACATGTCTAAGCCAATGAGAGGGATGGATTCCAAGAGATCTAACGCAATTGGTGAAAAGGAGTTTTGGAGCGCAGATGAAGCTGGCAGATAGCTGATAACCCAAAGAAAATGGATAGCAGGTAAAAGATCCTGACACAATGCTACTTTTACAGGTAACAATTCTAAGTGTTGTTATTTTGGGGTGTCAAGTGGCTAAACAACTTTTAGCTGATTAACCACTTACCCTTTAACAAACTGATTAATTGATTGGAAATAAAATTGCAAATCATTGAAGCTGGAACCAATGAAATGCACCAATCACACCAATTAAAGTTTACACTTATCATTGCCATTATTATAATTGCTTGGAAAGGTTGCTTCCACTTGTGTGGATCGTAGACGGCTGGTGAGGACTGAAGGGGGGAAGGAATGCATTCCATATCCTGTCTTATGAGTGCGGCTAACTGCTGATATGTATTCCATTCCTAATAGCATTCATTTTACAGTCATCCCTCTGTTGTAGTTGCTGTTTGTCTCCTGCCTTTGTTACGTAAAATCAGTCTTAGAGACTTTTTGGATTTCTCATCCTTTTGTTCAGAATGCCTGGACCATTCAACTGTAGTTCTTATATAAGTAGTGTCTCCACTGCATGTTGTTTTGTGTGCAGAAAATCCAGCACCAGAATAAGTGTCTCAAGCCAACCACAAAATCAACCAAACAAGGACACCACAAAGGGAAGGGGCTGTACATAATTGGGAGGACTCCCCAAAAGCACAGAAAAAAATAGGACTTTGTAGATTGAGGCTTGACCAATCCCAGGCACCCAGTCACCATGGCATGTAGAAATTTCATTGTGGTGCCTAGTATTTTCAGCAATTATTTTATTCTATTACAGCATCCTTCAGCAATTCTAAGCAGAAAAATGAAGCATATTTATCATGTTGTGTAACAATGTTCTGTTGTATGACAAAAATAAATGTGCCTGAAGTTATAATTGTTTGTTTATATATGAACTGAACTTTATTTAGTGGTTGCTTTCTATTCTGACTCCAGTATTTAATTAAATGGGGATTTTAAAACCAAGAATGGAATTAGGAGAAAGTAGAAATTAGGTTACGGTTAAAGGTTATCTTTTTGTTGTGGTGTTAACAATCAGGGTGACCCTTATATTTATTAATATGCAGGGCTTTTTTTCTGGGAAAAGAGGTGGTGGAACTCAGTGGGTTGCCCTCAGAGAAAATGGTCACATGGCTGGTGGCCCCACCCCCTGATCTCCAGACAGAGGGGAGTTTAGATTGACCTTCATGCCAGCACGGAGGGCAATCTAAACTCCCCTCTGTCTGGAGATCAGGGGGCGGGGCCACCAGCCATGTGACCATTTTCAAGAGGTTCCGGAACTCCGTTCCACCACGTTCCAGCTGAAAAAAAGCCCTGTTAATATGTGCCAAGAGGTGTGGATTGTGGAGAATGAGGTATTTTTTCAAGCATTAAAAAAAGCGTATTGGGTAATTGTCCACCTCAGCCCCCTGACAGAATCCTGGATCTATGGGTGGTATCTGGACAATTTTCAAGACCCTTTCTTTTCCTTCTGTGATTCCTTGTTGGCCTCCAGCTTGTCTCATTCTTTCTCTCGAGTAACTCTTTTTGTATCTTCTATTTTACACCAACCTGTCTAGGTTTTTTTTTTTAAAAAATGGAGGATCTGAGTCCAGTCTCACCTTAGAGATCAACAAGATTTTCAGGGTATAAGCTTTTGAAAGTTAAAGCTCCCTTCTTTAAATACTTCTTCAGATGGTATCTGACGGCGGGAGCTGTGACTCTGGGAAGCTTATCCCCTGAAAATCTTGTTGATCTCTAAGATGCCACCGGACTCAAATCCTGCTGTTCTACTGCAGACCAACGTGGCTACCTACCTGAAACCATCCTAAAGCTGTTCACTTTTAAGTTTCCTGATCATCCTTTGCTTCATTATTCTTTTCCTTAGCTAGAGAAATGGGCTGCTGAATGGTGTGTATCATAGCTAATTAAACTTACTTTTTGCTCATTAAAGCCGAGTTAGCTGCTAAATGTGCCGTGACGTTATTTTAGTATAGCAAGTACAAAAGATGAAGAAAAAAACCACACAAGGTGATCTTGATTATTATTACAGCGGGTTCTCTTTAATTAATCTTACGTTTCCTTAAGGAAATGTAAGTCATAGAATTCCCCCCCCCCTCCCGCTTGTCGGTTTCATTCCCCTTGAGTGAATGCTGCAGAAATATATCACCCACAATCGGATAACATTACATCTTTCCCTTCAGGAAAGAAGATCAGCCTTTGTGTGCGTTGTGTGTCTCTCTCAACTGGTGGCGGAGATGTAAGATTTAAATTTTTTATGACAATCATAGGAGCGGTTAAACAGACAAACAAGATTACCCCCAGAGCTAGGGGAAAGCTGGTTGAGAAGAATGGAAGAACAGAGAAATCCGTGTTTGCAAAACCATAGAGAAACCCCAGGAGGATTTATGGCACATTCAGACTTTTCTCTCTCCTTCTTCTCTACCCCAGTTGCAATCACATTAGAGATTCAAGAATCCTTCAAAAAGCTAGTTTTATTTTTAGATGGCAATGTTTGTGTGTGTGTGGGGGGGGGTACTGTGTATCGAGGGAAACTTGAACCACAGGAAACAAAATGTTGAATGCACGATTTTGAACACATGCTTATATTCCTGATTTGATGATGATGATGATGATAACAACAACAACAACAAAAACTGTGCTTATATACCGCTCTTCTAAACAGATTAGTGCCTCACCCAGAGTGGTGAACGTTAGTGTTATTATCAGGGGTCATTTCGTAGAAAAAGAGCTGGAGGAACTCATTAGCATAACTCATTAACATATGTCACGCCTCTTGACATCACTGTAAGTGTGTCATTGGCATAACTGATTTGCATATACCACACCGCCTGACATCACCTATCCTGGCTGTTTTGGACCCAATCCTGGCCATTCAGAGCTGAAATTGGGCCCAAAATGGTAAAAAGGGGCCCAAAATGGTCAGGATTGGGCCACTGCTGAGCAAGAGAGTGATCCACCACCCATCAGAGGCCCAATCCAGGCCGTTTTGGCCCCAATCCAGGCCGAAACAGGCCCCAAATGGCTGAGAGTCAGGTGGGTGGGGCCACCTGTCATGTGACCTCTTTGGGGAATGGCCGGAACTGTGTTCTGGCGCATTCCCCCTCAAAATGAGCCCTGTTTATTATTATCCCCACAATACAGCTGGGCAGCTGGGGCTGAGAGGAGTGGCTGACCCAAGGCCACCTACTGAGCTCATGGCAGTAGTGGGATTCAAACTAGCAGAGTGCTGATTCGCAGCTGAACTACTTAACCACTGTGCTACAGCACAGAAGAGCCCTGCTGGACTAGACCAAAGGTCTGTCAGGTCCAGCAGCCTGTTGCCAACACTGGGTGGCCCCCTGCAGAGAACAGGGGTCAACCTCTGGGATTTGGTGCACTGGCTGAGAGGACGAGTCATTCTCAAGCTCAAATTTCACCTTGGCCACAAAATCACTTTGGGGCTTTAGGACAGAACTTTGATGAAATGTTTTAAACTTTAAATGGAATATAAATGCAAAGTATTATCTTTTTCTTTGGCTGCTGCTTCTTCCTGGATAAGTCACATAAGCGACCCCACCCAGTCAGGGATTAGGTAATGAATGGGATGATGCTGTGACTCTCTATATGGCATGATGATAACTTTGCTGTGCATCCTACTGTATAAAAGGCAAGCCGTATTGGCGATGACTCACTTTTTATCCCCGTGGCAGGCGCACTCGCAGGTCCATCCACGGGGTAAAAAGTGAGTCATCGGCAACATAGCTTGTCTTCCCACCACTATGGTGGCCTTGTCAGGGCTGTGGGAAGGCCTGGTGTGGTGGCATGGCACTCCGGAGACCCGTGAAGGCCTGGCACGTTGGTGCAGCTCTCCGGAGGCAGTATTCCAGAGCCCATTGTTTACACAACTGGCTTAGTTGCTAGTTGATAAATAAAACCCTGTGGCTTGACAAAGCCAATTAGATTTGACTACCTGATGCTGTCCCTGAGGGCAAATAAAGGCAATGGAAAATGAGCCCACCTTAAATGAGTAAGCATGGGGCGGGGAGGGAGTTAGCCAAAGATGCTTATGAAAAATGTTGTTTTGATTTACACTTATAAAGATGCTTCAAAAGGGAATCAGTTGCTAAATTATGTTCCCGTCTCAGGGAGCTAGTCTGTTAATTCCTCATTCCCTTGAAGGTTTTGAGTTGTTGTTGTTTATTGAAATTAAGACCCGTCTGAGCAAGCAGTCAAGAATGAGAATGTTATTTAGTCTTGGCCTCTGTCAGACGTCTGACAAACAGCTGTCATTAAATATTGCTGGACCCATAAATTATAATTTTCTGTTCCTTTATCGTGCCTTGCACAGTTTTTTTTCTGCTGCAGCTGAAATAATGGGCACAAGGGGGCAGTCTTGTTATTTTTTTGTTAAGGTGGTGGTTTGGTGAAGGGAAGAACACAACGTGGACTTAACAGAAACAGAAGTGATGGATGATGTGGAAAAAAATTAGAGGCAAATTTCCTCTTTAGCTTGCAGAAGACCTTTAAAAGAAAAATCTAGTTAATTGAATAAAATAATTGTAAACATAGATGCACAGAGAGCATGAATCTCTGCCCATTTGGCAGTTGACACAAATATTATTATTTAGCTACATGGGAGAAATCTTTGAATCTGTGAAGAAGAGGATTTGGGATACCCTGCCACACTGGATGGTATGGTATATATTCTCAGTCATTTCCCACATTACCTGTGTACACCTGGCTTTTAAAAATGTACACTTAAAAATATTGTGTGAAACCTGTTTGGAAACCTGTCATACAGGTGTGCTAGTCAGCCAGGGCTAGCAGCAGCTCCCTGTCACATGTATACTGGGACAAAAAAAGATCTATATGATGTGTGGACTGACCTAAAATTGCCTTCAATTGTTGCCTTTAATTGCTGCCTTCAATTGCCTTATACTTCTAACTTTGCAGTTCTGCTTTGTCCCCTCTGAGTTCATACTTGACATTATGAACATACTTACTTAGGAGGTAAGACCACAGAACTTGACAGAACTTGCTTGCTTTATTTAGGAAATGTTTACTCTACTTGTCTACTGGGAAGGGGTGTCACAAAGAAAACACAAAATATCACATGAAAATTGGATACAGCAGGCAGCAATAATGTAGCCCCAAACAATAAAATCTAAAATGCTGAACAGCACCACAAACAGCATAAGCATCTATAAATAACCTACATTAATAAAAAATTAGAGTGAACAAGGCATATTGCAACGTCAGCATTAAAGGCAGCAGAATAGAATGAAAAAAGAAAAACAGCAATAAAAATCAACAGGATTCAGCCATCATCAAAAGTGTTCTAGAAATGTAGGCAGTATTCAGACATCATAGCAAACTGAAATTTAACAGATCCCTACCGTGCTCTGAGAATTCCAATATGCATGTGGGATTTGTCCAGGTTCCTGCATTTTGGACATCCCAGCAAAGTAAAGTTTCATCATATTGTGACGCTTTGAAGCTTATACCCTGCATTTGAGGAGAGGAAGGAGGTCAAGTGGGAGGCGCCAAGGGTATGAACAAACACAAAAACATGCTGCCTTCAGGCCGGATCTCCGTTTCCTCTGCCACGACAGATGTCCAGAAGGCCGGGGGGCTGAGATAGAGTTCGTGGGATAGGGAGTTCCAACGCTTATTGGCTACCACAAAATAAATAAATATAAATCTCAGCCCTGTGTGTTCCCCATTTTATTCATTGCAGGCAAATGGAGCATGACCTCAATTTGCAGGTAGGTTCATACGAGAAAGGCGGATCTTCAGAACATGCACGACTGAGAACACACTGCACATCTTAACAGCTGAAAAGCCAGGGTTTTTTCCCCTTTCATTCTTTCTCTTCAACATCACAGGTTCATTTCCCAGGAGAAAGCTGCCACAAACCTCTTTTTGCCTGCTTTTGCATTCTTTGAGTGTACTATAGATAGGAGGAGGAGATGGATAGACAGGGAAGTCACTCCAGTTGAATCTCTCTACCCTGGGAGGAGTCACTCTTTCCTTTTGCAAATTATTTCTGTTTCATTCTTACTGTTTAATTCATGCAGCATAAATCACCCCATTATGTGAAGAAGGGATCTTTGACTCTAGAAAGCTTACACCTTGGAAATTTTGTTGGTCTCTAAGGGGCTACTCGACTCAACTCACCCTATTCTAAATCACCCCATTGTATTTGTCAGTGCATTGTGGAAGAACAATACTTATGAGAGGTGTGGTAGAAATTTTTATGGCAAATCCCTAGAGGATATTTTACTCACAGAAGTTGCTATTGTGGCTTCGTGAACATTCTTTGTGCATACTACCTTGTACAGTAAAGCAAGCCACTTGTGCAAGTTGTTATTTGGGAAAAGAAAATGAAATTGTAACTTTTAGTATGGGCGGATAGGACCCAGAAAGCAAACAAAGAATTTGCTCAGCAATTAGAAAGTCTAACTGAAAGCCAGTAAGAACTTGAAGAAGTTCCTCGAGTGGTTTTCTTGAAAGGCAAGATAGTTTGTTTATTTATTTATTTAAAATTTTCACATCCCACCTTCTCTCTCCAGACTCAAAATGACGAACAAAGCAGCCAATGTATAAATGATCTAACAATCCAACAGCAAAATTTAAAACAACACCTAAGATAAAACCAGAACAGCCAGATCTGGAGAACCAGTTTATCCTCCAACAAATGGCTTTTGAAATAAGACAGTTATAGGCTTTCTTGAATATAGACCATGAAAGTATCCTCTGCACCCATTCTGATGGATCAGTTCAAAAACTGGACCTTCCACGGAAAAAGCTCACAACCTAACTTTTGCCACCACAGACAGTCCTAAGAGAGGGCACCTCTAGAAGAGAAGAGCCAGAACATTTCAGTGTACCAAGAGAAGCATTGATACATATGAAGGCAACCCCACTCAGTGTGTGTTGCAATAGTCCAGTGAGGAAGTTATTATGGTAGTGTTAGCAAGTCTAGGACAATAGTCTAGAGACAGGCCCATCTTAGGGCCAAGCTACAAGTGACGAATGACACTTGAACGGCAAGTGGATTGAGTGGAGGGCAAGTGAACAGGGAGAAATACACTTGTTCAAGTGTCATTCGTCACTTGTAGCTTGGCCCTTAGATGTGATTGAAAGAAGGCACTTGCAGCAACAGTGTTAACCTCTCCACCCATCGACAAACCTTGTGTCCAAGGACACCCCTAAACTCTTAACTTCACCTGCTAAAGAGAGCTTAATCCCATCTAAGACTAGTCAATCAAGAGTTTACTGCTTCTTTACTCGCTTATTACCGGTGTTTTCAAATCAGCTCTCTTTGGGTAAACACTTGAATTTGTCTGACTTCCAGATTGCCAAGGATTCGGGGACATATTCTAGGGTGAACGAGAGCTGGTGTGGCATAGTGGATAGAATGTTGGACTAGAGTCATGTGAGACCTGAGTTCAGATTTCCCACTTCTACTACGGAAGCTTCTTTGATGCCCTTGGGCCGATCACATTTTCTCAGCCTAACTTATCTCGTGGAGTTGTTATTGTGAAAGAACAGAGGAGAGGAGAATGATGTTGAAAACAGCATTGGGTCCCCATTGCTGGAGAAAAGCAGGATATAAATAAATACATGCAAATGCATGCACAATGTTAAGTTCACATTTGCAGGTATATTTGGCTTAGCAATGGATCCATTGTGGACAAAGAGAAACTATAGAATGCATTCAATGCCCCCCCAAACCATTCACTCTCAGTTTAATGTATGTTATTAAGAGGATAAAATGATGGTGGAAAGATCCATGCTGCTAAGAGGAAAGGTGGGATAAAAATATGACAGACGGATCTCACAGTGTATCTTTCCCTTCATAGGGTTCTCAGAATCCTTGTACTTACAGAGCATAACTTGATACTTACTGGATATTGTAACAGAAGGATGTAGGTTCTAGTCCCCCAAGAGCAACATCCATTAATGAACTTCTTGAAGTATGCAGTTTCTTTCCACTCACCAAAAGAAATACCTGTGAATTCTGAATCTGACATAAATGCATGCCATTGCAGCCCCCTTGTTCTTTTTTTCGTCTTGGAAAGCTGCTTTGGAAAGGTGTGATCGGGACAGGAGAAGAGTTGGAACGTGTATTTCAGTCTCTTCCCATGCTGCTTTGCAACGTCTTCAAATCTTCTTCCTACAAGCACCCCTCCAGGAGGTTTTTTCAATTCTTCACCCAAGAAAAGGCTTTTTCACCAAGAGGCAACACTGTTTGGTTCCTCTCTCTTGCTGTTAGGAACATCCTAGTAGAAACTCTGAAAAATATTGCAAGAGAGACTGAGCTGCATTGAATGGAAGATGCTGCACAGTAATGAAAAGAATCCCTCCTTCCAGAATTCCCAAAATTTCTCGCCTCCAATTTTATGGTGGCAGACTCCTTGCTTGTTTACAAGGTATATCTTTTGCAGATGTTACAATTCCTGCAATATGGAATGGTTCTGCTCTAGTGAACAAACCCTCTTTTCTTTTGATTTTTTTGAGGGGTGAGGATGTAAAGCTTTCCTCTCCTCTTTCTTTGACAGAGAAAAGAGATTGTTTGCAAAGTGAAAAGAGATGAGCCCAAGAGGTCACTGCTTTCTTCCAGGGATAGCCGTCTACAGCTGAATTTTATATTCCTGCGTCCAGCCTTACTGGAGATTCAACCGGAGCTGTATTCCATTCTGTCTCCAGCACAATGTCTGTTCCAATTTTTAATTTAGCAGGCAAGCAGGTGGTTTAGACAACCCGACAGACCAAATAGCATGAAGAACATCTTTAAATTCCCAGTGTCCCAGCTGGGGCCAAAGCTCCGGTCTCTGCAAAATCTCTCAATCTAACCATTTTGTTGCCCCCACCCACCAATTTGGCCCAGTTGAGCATAATTGGTGGGTTCTGAAAACAGAGATTGGATAGGAAATCAGGAGTGTATCTAGGAAGTTACAAGAAACAATACCAGGAATATACAGTCAAAGAAATTTTGGATTTTTGTAACAATATATTAGTGCAAAGTGTGCAAAAGTGCAAAGTGTCCACAATAAATACAATTTCATAC
The DNA here is from genome assembly GCF_028583425.1 of Eublepharis macularius. NCBI lineage: Eukaryota > Metazoa > Chordata > Lepidosauria > Squamata > Eublepharidae > Eublepharis > Eublepharis macularius. The sequence continues at coordinate 67,387,358 of NC_072802.1, read as the reverse complement.
AAAGTAATAAATATATAATAAATACAAGGTAACAGTTATACAAGGTAACAGTTGTTTGTCCGTGTTTTTGTAATATTCATAGAGAAACGTCTGGGTGAGAGCTGCAGTACAGCCTTCTTAGGAATGTAGGCAGAGAGTGCCACAGGGAAGGGTGACCACAATCCAGATCAAATGAAAATATTGATGTGCCGATGGGATTATGCTTGCATATTATACCATTCCCGTTTCGTATAAACAACTTCTTCCTGGGCACAGTTATTGGATGTACACCTTCCTAATGGTCTTCAATTAGAACAGCTCACCACATGATATCTTCATTACTGGCATGAACCACCATTTCAGCGCAACGGACATTTGTGACACCGCGACTGTATATTCCCGGCATTGTTTCTTGTAGCCTTTGACTACCCAGGGTTTCCCTGCTTTGTTTCTGTCTCCAACATCCAGGAAGTGGGTGGAGCTCTCCCGCAATTACTGATCTCCAGATGACAGAGATCAGTTTCCCTGGACAAAATGGCTGCTTTGGACAGTGGATTCTATAGGTTTATAAGCTGCTGAGCTTCAGCCCCTTCCCAAACCCCACCCTCACCAAGCTCCACCCCAAAATCTCCACGAATTTCCCTACCTGGAGCTGACAACCTTATGCCCTGCTGCAGCAGTGCCCTGCAAAGTAAATGTTTCTCTTTATGAAGACTGTCAAACAAAAGTTTGGCTCCGATAAAAAAGTTTTATCAGCTGTGTTCTGGATCAAAAGAAACGATACCTATGGGCAGGGGTAATTTCCAAGAAAAAGAGCTGGAGGAACTCATTAGTATATCTCATTAGCATATGCCACACCCCCTGACATCACCAGAAGTGTGTCATTAGCATAACTGATTCGCATATGCCACATACCCTGACATCACCTATCCTGGCTGTTTTGGACCCAATCTTGGCCATTCAGGGCCGAAATTGGGCCCAAAATGGCAAAAAGGGACTGAAAATGGCTGAAAAAGAGCCCAAACTGGGCAGGATCGGGCCACTGATGAGCGGGAGAGTGATCCACCACCCGTCAGAGGCCCGATTCGGGCTGTTTTGGCCCCAATCCAGGCTGAAATGGGCCCAAAATGGCCGAGAGTCAGGTGGGCAGGGCCACCTGACATGTGACCTCTTTGGGGAACTTCAGGAACTGTGTTCCAGCGCGTTCCCCCTCAAAATGAGCCCTGCCCATGGGAATCTTGTCATTATTTCTTTAGGCTTCTGTTGTGAGGCCACTACCAGAACCGTCACCCTGGCTGAGATGTGACAGCTGCCCCCCACTGGGATGCCAGCAGTAGCAGGCTTGTGGGAAGAACTTCCAAGACAGGCTGCTTCCAGACTCCAGGAAAGCCTAGGCCTCGTTACCAGGGGCAACCAAGAGAGGAAGCACAGCTGGGTGGCATTGGCTTGATGCAGCACCCAGGGCCTGCTGCTAGAAAAATGCCGCGGAGAATGGTACTAAGGTAGCCCAGGGAAGAGGCAGCCACAGACAGGGATGGCACAGAATTGGGACCAACTGGAAGGTGATGTTGCAACAGGGGCTAATTGGGTCTGGAAAACCCCAGCTTCTCTTCAGGTAATGATAATAAAATGAAACTGGAGAGTTCCATATTCCCTCTCTCCCTGACAGGAGAGCTTTGCCAAACCAGGAGACCGAAAACAGGCCTGTGATTGGCAGTTCTTGTGATCAGGCCCAGTTTTCAGGGTTCAATGAGGCTCAAGGGTCAAATGTATATTTTGGACCCCTTCTTTCTTTTCACTCCCCCTCCCCATGGCCTTGTCCTTTCCTCCGCAGTTGGAAAATGTTAGATATGCATATTGTCTTTTCAAAAACTATGTTGAGGTTCTGTGTCTTGAAACCAAAAGAGGGGAGGGGTTGGGAAACATGCTAGTGAATCCAGTAGTCTCAAATAGCAGTTCTCAATCTTTTGGTTCAGTGCAATCCTATGTAGAGTTAGTCTAAGCCCACAATGGTTTTAGACAGGAGTAACTTTGAATATAGGGTAGCACTTATTTTGCACTTTTTATTTCATTTTTTTTAGTATTTGTAAAAATGAAATACGGTATTGCTGAGGAGCAGGATGTGATCTCATCATTTTAGATGTTATGCAGAAGCAAACTCAAATTGGCCATTGTGGACCACTACTTCCTCCCTCCAGCCCCCCAAGTGAAACTCTCACAACCCACTTTTTGATTCCCACTCACAGTCTGTGAACTGCCGGTATAAAGACAAGCGATCCTGAAAATGGGGTACTCCATTGAGTTGGATTCTGCTGATCTTTTTTATGAATAGCTGCACTTTCCTCCAGCGCAGGAACCTTCTCTTGTTGAAAGGATTGTCAGTTGCAACAGGGGGCAGCTGCATGAAAGTGCTACTGTTAGCAGACCTCTACCCTGGAACCAACCCATTGTTTAGTGGTTTAGGGACTTCAAAGTAACAACAACGACAACATTCAGTTTATATACCACCCTTCAGGATGACTTAACACCCACTCAGAGCGGTTTACAAAGTATGTCATTATTGGTGGTTGTTGTGGGTTTTCCGGTCATTATTATCCCCACAACAGAGCACCCTGTGAGGTGGGTGGGGCTGAGAGAGCTCTGAGAGAGCTGTGACTGACCCAAGGTCACCCAGCTGGCTTCAAGTGGAGGAGTGGGGAATCAAACCTGGCTTCTCCAGATTAGAGTCCCGCACTCTTAACCACTATACCGAACTGGCTGTAGGATTCTGGAAGTATTTTTGGAAGTAGGATTTTGGAAGAAAAAGGATTGGATTGTTTCATATATTGATGCATGGTACTATTTGTCAGTGTTGATAGGACACCTCCATGTAAAAATCAACAGGATTCAAGTGGCATCTTTAAATATTATTTTATTTCAGCGTATGTTTTTGTCCAAGGCAGACTCTAGTCCACAGATGTTCATGCTTCCTGTTAGTTTTTCAAATGCTACTAGACTCCTCTTTATTTTTCTGCGACAAATTAACTCAGCTGCCCCTCTGGAATTGTGAGCACAAAAAATTACGTCCTGTGTAAGGCTAGGCGCAATTGCACCTATTCTGTTCCCCCGCCCCATTAAAAAGGGTCCACTTGCAAGCTAGGATGAAGTCTCTTAGCAAAGTCCAAGTATCTGTTGAACAGTGAACTTGGCTGTTTCCTTGTGCACAGCTGCGTTCAAGAAGACTAGAGATGGGCACGAACAGCAATACGAACAAAAAAAAGCCACGAACAGCCCAATCTGCTGTTCGCGAACAAGCTGTTCGTGAGGCCCCTTTCTAAATGAACAGGTGGTCGTTGCAAGCCTCGTTAGTTGCTGTTCGTCAAGCCAGACAGTCCGGCACCTGCAATCAATTCCCTTGTCAACTCAGGCAGGAATTGTCTGAACTCTGCCTGAACTCCTGCTGTTGCCATGGAAACCCCAATCTAAGCCCAATTCAGCTTGATAGGCAGGTCTTCCTTTCAAGTGTGAAGCTCCAAATTTGTTACAAGGGAGCAAAGACTAGGGGAGAGGGGGGCTCCCATCTCTGGCTTTGCAGACAGTGGGGAGGGAGAGCCAGTTGCTGTTGGCATTTTGAGAGAGAGACAGGGAGAGTGCATTGGAGCTTGAATTTTCTTTGTGTGTGTGGTGGAACAGGTCTTCAAGTTCCAGGGCTGCTGCCAGGCTCTGGGGCCAAGCTATTATTTATTATTGGTACCTTTCCTGGTGCCTGCTCAGGTCAGGTTTCTGGGAGTGGTGCAGTAGGGATCTTGACCAAACTTGGATGACGGCTGGAGGAGAGCCTGCTGGTCCCCACGAACAGCCAACCACGAACATGTTCATGAACAGGGCCATGTTCATGCTTGTTCGTGAGTCCCTATTCATGGATGGCAGCAAACAACGAACATCATGTTTGGGGTTTTTTTTCTGTTCATGCCCATCTCTATTCAATACTGTGTTTTTAACTCTCATGATAAGACTTGGTGAAGCAGAATGGGAAACATCAAGCAAGCAAAATGAGGCTCAACAGCCCTTATCATGTTGGATGTGGGGAATTACTCCAGAGACCCTTTTATGGCTTCTGGCACCCTTCATTACCACCAGCCACAAGTTTCCAAACAGCTCATGAGGGCTGCAAACCTGAGGAGTTATTTTCTCCCCATTTCGAACCAAAGAAGTACACCTCTGGATCAGACCGGTTGTCTGTTTAGTCCGACAACGTGCTTCACCTAGGGCCCAGCCAGCTGCCTTAGAAGGCCAAGACTTTCCCTTATGTTGCTTTCTGGCACTGGTATTCAGGAGCTTATGGTGCCTTTTAGTCTAGGGTTGTCAACCTCCAGGTGAGGCCTGGAGATCTCCTGGCTCTCCAACTGATCTCCAGACTGGAGAAAATGGCTGCTCTGGTGGACTTTATGGCATTACACTCTGCTGAGTTCCATCCCTTCCCCAAACCATGCCCTCTCCAGAATTTCCCAACCCATAGTTGGCAACGCTACTTTAGTCACCATGGTTAATAGCCACTGCTGAACCTCCCCTCCATTTGGTGGGAAAGTCTTCTCTTTCGTTTTCTTTATGTTTGTTTGTGAAGTGCCCTCAAGTTGCACCCAATTTCTGATGGCTGCAGCAGGAGCAATTTCAAGGCAAGTGAGAAACAGAGGGGTTCATCATCATCATCATCATCATCAGCAGCAGCAGCAGCAGCAGCAACAACAACAACATTCAATTTATATACCACCCTTCAGGACAACTTAACACCCACTCAGAGTGGTTTATAAAGTGCATTATTATTATCCCCACAACAATCATACTGTGAAGTGGGTGGGGCTGAGAGAGCTCCGAGAAGCTGTGACTGACCCAAGGTCACCCAGCTGGATTCAAGTAGAGGAGTGAGGAATCAAACCCGGCTCTTAACCACTGCACCAAACTGGCTCTCCAGAGGAAGGTTTGTCAATGCCTTCCTCTGCAGAGGAAGCTCTCCCATCCAAATACCAACTCTATTTAACTTCTGAGATCTGACAAGATAGGATTATGCCATGCTGCCTTCCCTCCTATTTTCTTTATAGGAGACACTTAAAAACCAGCTTGCTAATGGAAGTGGTACAGAATTCTGCATCACGTTTGGGAAGGGCTACTCACCTGCTCTAGTTCTGGTTCAGAACGGCAGTGATGAGAACGAAGGCCCCCAAAGATCCCTAAGTCTCTATGAGTCTGAGCACTGCAAAATGACAAGCTGCTGGGAGTATTAAGAATGCATGAAGGGGAACGCGGCTGATGGATGAAGCTTACTCACCGATCCCAGAGATGCGGCTTAGAAATGGAATGATTTGGCCAACAGAGAGCGCGCGGTGGGGGACAGCGAGGTTCCAAGAATAGCATTAGTGGAACAAAAAAAAAATTGCCTGGTATCTGGTCATTTCTCTTGGAAAGTGGCAAGAGCAGCAGTTAAGTAATAAGGCTGGCCTGCGCGACTTTGGTTCCATCACGCTGAACACAAAGCCAACGAACCGCGTATTGTGGTCTACTAGACGTGCAAGGCCAAAAATAATTTCTCTGGATTTTTATATCACACCTCACCCCAAGCGCCCATCCCAGAACACAAATTCTGGAGTCAAGGGTAGGGAAATCCATTTAATTTCTGAAATGACATATCGTAGTCATGCACTTGAGGCCTGGGCTGGGCTCAGGAACGTATACCCATCCCTGCCCCGCCACTAGGCCTGCGCCTCACAGGTGCCTGACACCTCCTGTGCTTGCAGCCTGGAGGGTTAAATCCAAAGTGTCCATGCACAGCTTTGGTGGGTTCCATCTTGGCTTGTGCAGCTTTGTATGAGCTAAGCGGCTCAATGGAGCAGGTCCCCCAAGGGAAGCTGAAAAAGGGGCCCTGATGGTTTTACAATTCTTGTCTACTGCCGTGCCCTAATTTTACTTTTATACAAGCTCCCACTGCTGATCCCAGCTGCTGTTTCTTCTCCACCTTTTCCCTGCCCTCCAGGGCAGAAAGCATGTAAGAGGGGCGTCCAGCGCTGGGTAGGAGAAGCTTGTATCCTCCTGTTTTGCTCAGTGAAGTTGGAAGCCTTGCTGCAGCTGGAGGAACCGTCTTCCTGCAAAAGTGGCCCTGGAAGAATTCGGCATCACGTATCGAATGGCTCTCCTCCTGCCCCAGTCCTGGTTCTGGAAGAGCCTCTTCCATCGGAGGAAGGCTTCCAGCTTTGCTGAGAGGCAGAGACAAGCCCTCTCCCAAGCCAGAAGCTTGCAGTCTTGCACGGAATCGATTTGTGGGGCATTGTGGTAAGATGTGTGAACTCATTACAAGCAAAGTCCTTGCCCTTGCTGGACACAGTGCAACTGCTTCTGTTTAGACATGGCACCTTCCAGGCCTTTAAAAACGGAATACGTTCAAGGTCTCTGCTTTGGCTCAGATAAAGTCCTGGGTTGTCGGGGAGGAGCGGTTATGTTACCAAAAATTAAGAAGCTTCAAGGAATCCCTCTTTTGCAGTCCCTCTCTGATGATGGAAAGGCACTCTGCTCATGCACAGAGAGGAAACCTGTTTTATTACAGGTTGCACTGTCTGGGTCTTTGCATTATCTAGCATAGGGCCATGATCGTAGCTGCCCTACTAAATATTCTAAAATAATACTTATAAGTTATATGATGCTTTCACTACTCGCAACATGTCAAGCATTGTATATTGCTGCAATCCTCACAACAGCCCTGTGAAGCAGGGCAGTCACATCCCCCCTGCACATTGGGAGTGCCTTGAGAAATGGCACCTTGACTAAAGCTACCAACAGTGCACTCTTGTGCAGTCACCCTGGAGTTACAATTCGTTTAGTTCAGGAATCCCCAACATATTGCCCGTGACCAGGGCTTTTTTTCTGGGAAAAGGGGTGATGGAACTCAGTGGCTTGCCCTTGGAGAAAATGGTCACATGGCTGGTGGCCCCACCCCCTGATCTCCAGACGGAGGGGAGTTGAGATTGCCCTCCGCGCTGCTCCAGCGGCGCGAAGGGCAATCTAAACTCCCCTCTGTCTGGAGATCAGGGGGCGGGGCCACCAGCCATGTGACCATTTTCAAGAGGTTCCGGAACTCCGTTCCACCGCGTTCCTGATGAAAAAAAAGCCCTGCCCGTGACTGCCATTGTACCTGCCAACACCTTTCCTGGTGCCCTTTCCTGGGTGGGACCATGTGGGGCTCTTGCCCAGCAAGGTTCTGATTGGCTACTGGAAATTGGCTCTGCAAATTAAAAAAAACAGTTGTTAAAGTTGGAGCTGCCACAACAATGTTGGTTTTATTCTCTCTCGCTCTTCTTTCCCAGCATATTTTTAAAATTACTCCTCCCTTGCACTTGGGCTTCCTCTGTGCAGTTGGCGTCACTTTCCGTGGCAGCCATTTTGTGGTTGCACTCTATTTCAGAATTCCAAATGCGCCCACAGGCTCAAAAAGGTTAGGATCTGCTGGTTCAGATGATACTAACTCTGTGTAGCCTTGCACTGAGTTTGTGGCAAACAGATAACTTTTAACTGGGGTGTCTCCCAGCTCATTCACATCCACTGTGCCATCTTGGCTCCATTTCATGAGAGTAAGCCCCACTGAAAACCGTGGAGAAGCCTTCTAAGGAAACAGGAGCAGGTTTGAAACCTATGAAACATAGAGCTGGAGGGGAACTCAAGGGTCATCTAGTCCAACCTCCTGCACAATGCAGGAAATTCACAGCTCTCTCTCCCCACTTCGCCACTCCACAGTGACCCCTGCTTCATGCTCAGAGGAAGGCGAAAAGCTTCCAGGATACCTGGCCAGTTTGGCCTGGAGAGAAAAGCATGAGAATAGCTGTGAACTAGGAAGTCCTCAGTTCAAATCTTGTCCGGCATAAACTGGGCAGGTGGCCTTAGGCAAGTCGCTCAGCCCTCATTCAAGAAGGGCGTGAATAGCTGAAGAAGGAAGTTTTGACTCTCGAAAGTTCAGACCCTGAAAATCTTGCTGGTCTTTAAGTTGCCACTGGATCCAAACCCGGCTGGCTGGCTGGATCGCTCAGCCTCCTTTCCCCCTCCCCAAATTTAAATAGGAAATAAGTAAACGGGCCTGCCTCGCAGGGTTGTTGTGCGGGGCGAAAGAAACGCGCGCCGGGTTTTGAATCTGGTGCCCGCCTGGTCAAGATCGCCACCGCGCTCTGAAGTCCCGTCACGTCCGACGGGGCTTCCTCCCGAGAAAGCCTGCCTAGGATCCCAGGACCGACCCGCCAGCTTCAGGCTTGGGTGCCGTCCGGCTCCGCGTGCCGAGACGTCCCGGGCGCTGCAGAGCCTCTCGAGGGCGACCGGCGACCCTGCACGCGCCACCCCCCCCCACGAGGCAGCCGAGCCCCCCCACCCCCGTTGGTTGCCATTCGCTCCAGCCCCTTCGCGAGCCCCGAGCCCCTCCCCGCCCCTCCGCCCCCCCCCGGCAAGGAGATTGGCCAGGCGAGTTTGTCAATCGCAGCTCCGCCGCCCCCCCCGCCCCCGATGCCACCCCGCTCCTCTCCGGGCCGGCGGGCTGGGGAGTTCGGGCCGGAGGCGCCGGCGGAGCTTCTCGCGGCTGCGCTCGCCTCGCCCGCCCGCTCGCATGGAGAAGAGCCCGGCATGGAGGAGGACGCGGCGGGCCCCGGCGGGGCGGCAGCGCGGCGGCGGCAGCAGCTCCCGGGAGGAGGCGGCAGCCGGCGGGGAGCCGCTGCCCCGCAAGCCCTTCTAGAGGCGGCGGGACCCCGCTCGCGGCTGCGGCCGGCCGCCGGTGCCCGGGGCTGCTAGGCGGGCCGGGGGCCGCCGGGCGCGAATTCGGGGCAGCCGCGGGGCCAGTGCGGATTTTTGATTTTTTTGCGCGAGGAAGACCTCCCGGGAGGGATCGCCTCGCGGCGAGGGAGCCAGCCCGGACTTGCTCTCCCGGCTCGATCCGGCGCAGCTGGGCGATCCGGGGGCAGAGCGGGGCGGGGGAAGCGAGCCCCAGCGAGCGGAGGGGCCGGCGGGGGACTTGCCAGCCGGGAGGAGCCCGGCGACGCCGAAGGACAGCTAGCCGCCCGGCGACCCTCCTCCGCGGAGATGCTTCTGTTTGGCGCCCAGCCGGCCCAGCGCCGCCAGCCGGTCCCTCCTCCGCCTTAGCCCGGCGGGAAGAAGGACGCGCCGAGCGGCTGGGCTGTGCCAGCGCCTGCCTCTGCCCACCTGCCTGCCCCGCCGCGGCGCCACCAGGATGTCTTCGCCTGGGCACGGCCCGGAGATCGCCAGCGCTGCCTGCCTCCTGCTGCCCTTGGCCCTCCTGGGCACAGGTGAGTCCCCAAAGTTTGACTCTTCGCCCCCGCCGCCTCCGAAGAAAGTTTCCGGTGGGGAGCCGCGTTGGGCTGCCATCGGGGAGCGAGACTCGGGTCCAGGAGCCCCGTTGAGCTTTCCAGGGCATGAGCTTGCCAGAGCCCCTTCGGCAGATCCATTTGCTTTGCCTCTCTCCGAAGATCGTCCCCTGGAAATCTTCTTGGTGCTGAAGATATTACTAGCCCAGTTCCTTTTGGAAGATAGTTTCAGGTGGGTAGCCCTGTTGGGCTGCAATCGCAGAGCAAGATTGGGGTCCAGTCGCGCCTGGAAGACCAACAAGATTCCCCGGGGATGAACTTTCGAGAGTCGGAGCTCCCCTTGGCTCTGGAAAGCTCATCCCCTGGACATCTGGTTGGTCTTGAGGTGCTTCTGGACCCGAATCTTGCTTTCTTTTCGGAAGAAAAGCCACCAGCTTTCTATGGGGGTGTGTCTCTGGCTTTGGAAGGTTCCTCTCCTCCTTCCAGCTTTCCGATGTCAATGGCTGTGCATTTTGAGTCGCTTGAAATGAGACATGCCTTACATTTTTATCCACGGGGAAAGAACTGCGGACTGGGCAAGGTCCTCATCTCCCTGACTGGGTGCTCACAAGCTGGGTAGATCCAAGGTCACCCAGTGAGCTTCCGTGGCAGAGTGGACACGAGCACCCGGGCCTCTCCCCCTAGTAACCTGCTTCTCTAACCACTATGCCGTACTGGCTTTCCTCTTGTGTAACGCTTTGGTGGCATTGCAATACCGTGCTCAGTTTCCAAAGCGAAGCGTATGCCTGTTGGTTGCCTAGGATGTGGTCAGGAGCTTTGATATCAGTTATATAATGAGCTGGTTGTAGCAAACGGTGGAGAAGGGATATACGTTGTGCAGGCTAAAAAGAGGCAGCATGGTGCAATGGTCAAAGCATTTGGACCAGGAGGACCTGGGTTCAAATCTCCAATCAGCCATGTGGCTCCCTGGGTGACCTTGAGCCAGCGACTCCAATTTAGTCAACCCTACCTTACAGGCTTGTTGTGAGAATAAAACAGCAGAGGGGAGAGCCACATATGTTGTCCTGAGCACCTTGGAAGAAGGGAGGGACAACAGAACGACAAAGATGCACTCTCTCCATCACACGAGCCAAAGCCTTTGCCTAATCAATAAATCATTAGGTTGAAAGTGTTTGCATTCTCTCGGCTATCCTAACCAACAACCCTGTGAGGTAGGTAGCTCAGTATCTTTTATCCAGTTATAGGAGCTTTGTTTATTTATTGCAACATTGCAGAGCCTGTTATTATGTCCCTTCTTACTATAATGAGGGTGAGAGAGAATAGCCTGCCCCAGCCCACTTAAGGATTGTTTTGGAATTTCCTCCTACTAATAATACTTTACATTTATATTGTGCTTTTAACATTCAAAGGGCTTTCCCGTGCATAAATGATCACAATAATTCTTACAACGGCCCTGTAAGGCGCACCCGTATTGATTATCCCCATATTTCTGATGGGGGCACTAAGGCCGAGAGTGGTTTGCCAAAGGTCACCTTGTGGGCTTGTAGCACAGACGAGACTCAAATCGGTGACCTCCCGGCACATTATCTGAGTCCCCTGTGCTGCACTGGATCTTCCAAGCTGTAGTTGCCCTGCCTGTTTCTTCCTTCCCAAGCCCATATATACAACAATTTCTGTCTTAGCTTCGTCATCTCCCCTGGAATGAGTACTTCTCCCACCCCTAGGGTCTAAGAGGTAAGTGATGGCTAGAAATCCAGCTTCCCTGGTCAGTGGCCGTTGTGGGAAATGCAATGCTTAGATGAAATGGCCTTTGGTCCCGTCTGGCAAGGCTGGGGTTTGCTTATCCCTGCACCCCCTGAATTTCCGCTTGCCCTGCTGCTGGCAAAGCCAGAGGGTCAGAAATAAAGGGGATAGCCCTATTTGGAACTACCCTTTTCGAACTGTAGGGATTCCATGTATTACACAAAATTGTGCAGGGCAGGGCGAGGAGCAGTCCTTTTGTATTGGTGATCGCTCCTGTGGCTGGGTTGCAAGTCAGCACTCTGCTCGTTCGACTCTCAAGCCTGCCATGAGCTCAGCAGGTGGCCTTGGGTAAGCCACTTCTCTCAGCCCCCAGCTCCCCAGCTGAATTGTGGGGGAAAGAATAACCTTGACCTTGTGCACTGTTCTAAATGTGGCACTAATCTGTCCAGAAAGGGCAGTATATAACCACACTGTTGTTGTTGTTATATGGCTTTCCTCTCCATCCAAGTCCTAAGCGAATTTACTTAAAAGTACACCCCACTGATTAGAATGTAATGATGAAAAGCCACGTTATGCTATTTATTAAGTCCATTCAATAGCACCGCGAGCAAGATTCGGAGTTGTCCAGAACTCTTAATCAGGTTAGATACTTAATGAAGAGTTCTGGAGGACTGGAAAGCTTACACATGCTGTGTTGTGCTATTTTGGTTGGCCTTTGTAAAAAGGCACAGGGAGGCTTTTGGCTTTGAACGAGACTTCGTGCCATTGTGGATCCCTCCCTTTATGGCATATGAGTAACGATTTAGGGATGGTGGCCTTTAGTTTGCAAAGCAGGTTTGTGTTTTGCAGAGGGGAAACTGAGTCTGGGAGATTATATACTGGATCAGGCAAATTGGCTGTCTGCCAGTGGTTAACGTGACTGATGGACAGCTCCATCCTAAATCCATTTACTTGGAAGTAAGGCCCATTCTCTTCAGCAGGACTTATTTCTTGGTAGCTATGGTTAGGATTCTCACTCTGAAGTACGTCTTGGAAGGAGGTTAACCTTCCTCTTAGCATCAACAATATGCTTGAGTGTTTCTACAGAACTACATGGGTTTATACTGAGATAAGTCCCTGCCCCAAGGAGAATGCAATCTAAATTCAACCGAGCGGGAGACATACTTGGATTTCTCTTCAGTTATACTGGCAGTCCTTGCATGCTTATCTGAGAGTAAGTCCAGTCGCACTCAGCAAGCCTTACTTCCTGGTAAAGCCCGCAGAATCAGGGCCTCGGTTTTGTTTTATCATGTGATGGTTGGCCACCCTGTCTCACCGGCCCTATTTGCTCAGAGTTGGGATTGCACAATATGTGTGCTGCTTTTAAGAGGTTTTTGATATCTTATGTTTTATTTGTTACCTGTGTTTTATTCTTATGTATTTGAAATGTTGTACTCCTCTCTGAGCCCACTCGTGGGGAAGAAAGTGGACTATAAAAAAAATAAAGACAGACAGACAGACAGACCGTTGAGGTAGGGATAAGGATGAGGGCCTAAACCCAAACCTTCCGATTAGTAGCTGCTATCTGAACTGCCGTTCAAAATCCTGTTTCCAGTTTCTAAATTCCAGATTAGGTTTTAAGGGCCAGTTTGGGGTGCTGCTAGATTGTGAATGGCTCTGGTTTTAATTGGTAAATAGCAGCTGTGTATGTGAGAGGGGGGAATTGGCATGGGCGTGCAAGGGGTGTGGGGTTTAACCCCTCAAAATACATTTTCCTGAGCAAAAACATGCCCCTTTCCTTGCAGCTATCATCGCATTGGGGGAAACAGGCAAACAACAGGAGGGAGGGGGCCTGGAATTCTCCAGGAACTACAAATGATCTCCGGAGTGCAGAGATCAATTCCTCTGGAGAAAATGCCTTCTTTGGAGGGCAAACTTGACGGCCTAACATCTCTGCTGTTCTCTCTCCCACTTCCAAACTCCACCTTCTTCAGGCACTACCCCCAACTTTCAGGAATTTCCTAAGCTGCATTTGGCAATGCTGGATATGGTTGCCACACTGAATGTTGACTTACGGCAGCTGTTCCTATTTATTTATTTATTTATTTATTTATTTATTTATTTATTTATTTATTTATTTATTTATTAGTCACCTTTTCACCTTAGAGGAGCTCAAGGTGGCTGACAATATAAAACAGAATCCAACATAAACATATATCAAAAACACAGTTAAAAACTAAGTCACCCCATTAAAAAGTGGCTAAACAAAACCATCCTAATTTTTTAAAAAAGTCTTCAGCTGCCTCCTGAAGATAGATCCAGAGGAGTGAGCCGTGTTAGTCTGTAGTTGCAAATTAGTAAAAAGTCCAGTAGCACCTTTAAGACTAACCAGCTTTACTGTAGCATAAGCTTTCGAGAACCACAGTTCTCTTTGTCAGATGCATCGTCAGCTTCCGAGAACCACAGCTCTCTTCTTCGTCAGATGCATCTTCGTCAGATGCATCTGACGAAGACAGCTGTGGCTCTCAAAAGCTTATGCTACAATAAAGTTGGTTAGTCTTAAAGGTGCTAATGGACTCCTGAAGATAGAGATTGAGAGGGCCAGGCACACTCCCCTGGGGGACCTGTTCTATAATTGTGGGGCTGCCACCAAAAAGGCCCTCTCTTCTGTACCTACCAGGCGAGCTTGTTTGATTGATAGGACAGTGAAGAGGACCTCTCCCTGTGATCTTCTTAACTCCTGGGCAGGAATGTATGGGAGAACACGGTCCTTCGGATGCCCTGGTCCCAAGCCATGTAGGGCTTCAAAGGATAAAAACAGCACCTTAAATGGGGCCCGCAAGTGGCCCAGCAGCCTGTTTAATTTCTGTAGCATCGGGGTCACGTGCCCCCCATCGCTGACTCCCAGCCAACAGTCTAGCTGCATCATTCTGCATTAAGCTGCAGCTTCTGAACACTCTCCAAGGGTATCTCCAAGTAAACCACGTTGCAATAATCCAGTCTAGATGTAACCGAGATATGGATCACTGTGGCTATAGCTGACTGAACCAGAAAGGGGTGCTGGCTGACACAATAGCAGAAGCTGGGCAAGCACATTCCAACCCACTGCAGCCGCCTGGCTTTCTAAGGTGACTGCTATGCCAGGCGGATTATTAGACTTCTGGAATGGAAGAAGTCCCGGAACTGTCTGGCCTTGTCCTCTGAGATGACTTTGCCTAGGGACAGCTGCCTTCCTTCTTCCTCTCCCAGCTCCGCCATGTTAGTATTTCCCAAAGTCCTCATGGCCAAGCACATATGTTTCCTATGGGGGAAAAAAGGGGCGGAATGTGTCGCTTTTTACAGATGAAAATTTTAGAGTTTAAAAGAGAGAATCCCGTCCTGAGTAGAAGCAGGCAAGCCCAAGAAGAGTGACTGATACAGAGATGCAGCAGGCAGCCTTCTCTAAAAGTGGGGAATTTGCTGCCTGTCTCTGTGCTGAGTGGCTGAATGATCAAGCTGCACCAAGTACAGAGATTTGGCTGCTTTACCAGCCCACTGGTGGAGGTTGGTTCATAGGATGCGAGGTCGGAGTAGTGTCTCATGCAGAGATGCGGTGGGCAGACTCCTTTGTAAGTATTCTGGTCTCGCAGTAGCGTTCACCTTGGTCGAAGTTAAAAAAAAGAACCTTGAGAGCAGGATAAAAATATTTAAAATAAAAAAGTCAGGTGTTCCTTGTGGCACCAGGAATTACTGTCCTATAGGTAGGCTGCAACACGTACCTGTCAAAACTCATCCACCCAGTTCAATGGGCCTCACATAAGCCTCACATTGTGGGCTGGGCACAGATGCATGGGCAAAAATATGCACATTGGCATCAGTTTGCAGGAGCCAAAGCCTGCTTCCATACATGGATCATGGATTGGGGCACATTTGCACCATCTCCTCTGTGCCGGCAAGGACCCACACCTATGAGCCAAGCATGTCCCTTGCACCAGGGGCTAATTTTCTCTGGGTGTCTAAAATCTTCTTCGAAAGGAGTCCAGTAGCACCTTTAAGACTAACCAACTTTCCTGTAGCATAAGCTTTCAAGAATCACAGATGCATCTGACAAAGAGAACTGTGATTCTCGAAAGCTTATGCTACAGGAAAGTTGGTTAGTCTTAAAGGTGCTACTGGACTCTTTTCGATTTTGCTACTACAGACTAACACGGCTAATTCCTCGGGATCTAAAATCTTCTTGGTTTCTGTGGGAGGGATCAATAATTCCCAAACCCATTAAAGATTTTTGTGAGCCCCCAAAGTATGCACTTACATAAGAGGCAGCCTGTTGCATCTCTGTCGGATTCACTGCTCTGACCATACCTTCTTCTCATTGATCTTTAGTGGAGTGGGGTGATTGCCATCATAGCTCTGCAGTGAGATCATTCAGTTACTCCCAATATAGAGATGCTGCAGATGCCTCCCTCCACCATATCTCTGTTGTATCTCTGCACGAACCACTGTTCGGAGTTCCCTTTCTTCTGTAAGGATGCACAGTGAATTGTGCAGAATCTCGGAATCATCCAAAGATGGGGGTTTCTTAGGGCAACCCACTCTAGACTGTTTTGGCTGCAACTCAGATGCATCAAAAATTCTGCATTGAAAAACGGTGCGCTTCTCGTATTGGAAGTTTAGCTGAACTAGATAGTTTGGCTTGGGGCAAGGGTACTTGAAGGGCCGCCTCCTCCCAAACTGTCCCGTCTACCAGTTAAGATTCTGTTTGGAGTCCTTGCTCTCTGTGCCCTACCTTCAGAGATGAATAGGGTTGCCAACTCCAGTTTGGGAAATTCCTGGGGATTTGGGGGGCGGGCGGGCAGGGTTTAGGAAGGAGAGGGATCTCTTTGGGGCACATTTATTTATTTATTTAACATTTAGCCCATCATCCCTACAAAGCAGGCTCAGGGCGGGTTACAACAATTAAAATAATAGAAATATAATACAAATTTCAATATGAATTTAAAAATCTGTAATAATATAGATACTAAGCAGTACTAAACATTGCTAAAACATTTGATGGCATTTGCTATAGAATTGACTTATGGTAGCTGTAGATGGACTATACAGTACAATGCCATAGAACCCCCCCTCCAAAGCAGCTGTTTTCTCCAGGGGAGCTGTTCTCTATTGCCTGGAGATCAGTTGCAGCTCCAGGAAATTTCCAGCTACCACCTGGATGTTGGTAACCCTACAGGTGAAGCAACCAGAGGCAGGGCCTTTTCAGCCATGGCATCTTGCCTTTGGAATGCCTTCTCTTATAAGACTTGCCTGGCACCTACCTAACTTTCCGTTGGGCGCCATGTGAAAACATTCCTTTTTATCTAGGGTTTTAACTATGGATTTTTGTCTTCTAATCCTTTTATGGTCTTTCATGCTTCTGGCTTGAGGACTATTTTATCTGTACCATTCTACACAGCTTAGTGGATATTATTTTATGCTGTTGTACCCAGGCTTGGTTTAATGCTTTTTAAAAAATGCTTTAAAAATGTTTTAATGGATTTGCTTTAACTTGTAAGCTTCCTCGAGCTAGGTCTCTGGAGGGCCAGCATGTATATGTTCTAAATAAATAAAAAATAGTGACCCATTGATCTGATGCATTAACAGTGAAATCTTAAGCAGAGTTACTCCAGTCTAAGCCCATTAATTTCAATGGGCTTAGATGGGCATTAACTCTGCTTGGGATTTCATGGAAAGGCTTCTAATTCAAGTTTTTGGGCTTTTGAGGCGGCAAGTACTTTTCATTCTTATGTGTATCTTTTTTGTTCCTGAACAGTGAAACAAGTGGCAGGTTTGCTAGTGATCACAGGATGACTTTGTCATTCTAGGCTGGGACCTCTTTGGAATGAATTGCAAAGTGTGCGTGTGTGTACATGCCCACATCTAGTGAGTTTGGTGTGAGCGCAAAGGGTCTCAAGTATGCAGATATGAAGAAGTTCCATAGCTTTTCAAAGAATGACTGAACGTGGGGTACTACAGTGCCCTCTAGCATCTCTTTTTCAAGAAAAATTCTCTTGAATGTGTGATGTAACTGTGTGTATATGAAACGGGATGTTAAATATGATAAAGACCAAACTATAAATATTGAAAAATGTTTACAATAATTAAAAAATAAATAAATATGGGCATACTCCGTTCTGGACTGTATTGTTCCAAAGATCGTGAACATTCGTCTTTCCCGAAACTTGATCCCCATTAGAAGTATTTATGCTTCTTGCCCTCTAGCCAAAGGAATTAATTTTGTCAAAAGGGCTGTTTTCCACAGCCGATCGAACCAGTCAGAAATTAGAGGTGGCTCAGCTTTCTTTCACATCTTGGCTGCAAAGAGCTGGTTTACAATCCGCTCTGTGTCAGGCCCATCAACCATGTCTCAGAAAGCCAGTCGCTTTTAACAGCAGCTGTGATTTGGTATAGTGTCATTCCATTAGCTGGGTTCAGCTATGCATCCAAGTGTTTGAAGTGGGAGGGTGGGGTAGTTCACAATCAAAACACATGAAAACAAATTAGTGTGCATAAGTTGACATTTCTCTGGAGGCCTGCAGATATGTCCCTGTTTATGGTGCTGATGTATAATCTTGAAAATATTAGAACTAGTTGAAAAATGCCTCTTACCCTTTTGGTAGTTGAACCATATCACCCCCCCCCCCTTGAGATTAGAAGTAGAGATGAGTATGAACTGGGAAAATGGTAGTTCGTTGTGGTTCGTGGTTTGTTGTGTTTCATGAACCACGAACCACGAAGCGGCATGAAATTGCTTGGTTTGTGAACTGGTTCATTTGGTTTGTGAATATGTCACTTCTGGGGCAACAGAAAGTCTGCAGAAAGCTCATCGCCCCCGTTGCCTAGGAAACTGATTGATCAGCACCAGGCTGTCTGCAGTGATGAACCAAAAAATGAACCAAATGAACCAGCCTAAAAATCGTTGCAGTTTGTCAGAAATGCCCTCCGACGAACTGCTGATTTGTGAACCAAAAAAAAAAAAAAAGGCCTGGTTTGTGATGAACTTTGGTTTGCATTTCAGTTCGTTCCCCCCTCTAATTAGAAGCATGCTTATATATTGCCTCTCCTGACAGCTGACTATGTGCCCAAGCAAGAATTACCCACTAGGATAGCCAACTTCCACACAAGGCCCAGAGTTCTCCCTGAATTACAACTGACCTATGGAATTACATCCCTGTTGAACTCCCTCCCATTCCCAAACTCCACTCTTCCCAGGCTCCACCCCTAAATCTCCATGAATTTCCAAATTTGGAATTGGCAACCCATATTTCTGGGTCCACTTCCTGATTGAAAGGAAGTGAGGGCACTGCAGGGACTCAAACAGAGAAGTAGCAGGTATCCTCCCAGGAGACATTAATTATTAAATTTGGTTCTTGTGGAGCAGTGGTGCACCTTCTCTCCCCTCCCCTTCCTGGCATGTGGTTTTGTAAAGGGACTGTGGTTTTAGTGGTATCATGCAAGCTTTGTGTACAGTAGAGTCTTGATTCTGTCCCCAACAGCAGTTCAAAGGATCACAGGGACAGGTGGAGGGAAACCCCCTTTTTTTGGTCGGAGACCTCTGAGAGCGGTTGCTGTGCAGAGTCATCAATTCTGAGCTGGCTGGACTGAAGGTCTGACTCTGTACAAGGCAGCTTCACAGTTGTGAATTACAGCATTAGAAAAATTCCAAATCAATGTCTGTCTTTCTTCCTGCAGTTTGGCAAAGGGTGGAGTTGATGAAGAGTGGGCTTTGCTCCGGACGTTGCCCCCCCACCAGCTTTTCAGCCCCTTTTCCTTCTATATCACCATGGAATTGTGTGTAGTGTTACTCAGCTGAGTGTGTGAGCCGTTTTGTAAAGAATTACTGAGGCGAAACGTTCTCTGATCTGTTTTGACAGTTTTCTTGTCTCTCTTTTTAAAGTAATGAAAATCTCGGAAGCCAAGCTGGGCGGCGAGAGGGCCAGAGTGCCACATTTCTAGGGTTTAATCAAGTTGTTTAAGGCATAATAGGTTTTAGACAAACACTGTGTGGCTTTCTCAGCTAACTGAATGCCAAGAGGGGATACCTTGCAGGAAAAAGATGGGAGGCAGGTCTGAGCTGGCAACCTTCTGAACAAATTAGGTGTTGTTGGTCCCTTTTGGATTTTCATATAACATTGTTTTATTTCTTTGTACAAGGTTTGATGCAACGTGCCCCCCTCTAAGAAATCATGGGGTATTAGACATGCATGCCTCATTTGAAAACCTGCATTCATGCACAGAATGATTGAATGTACTAGGTCTTGTTATTGGAGATTATAGTCCTAGACAAAAAAAAAAGATTTCCTTTTTAAAAAAATGCTGACGTTCATAATAGAGATGGCTGGATTTTTGAATTTCGTGTTTTGATATCTTGCATTGCTAAGGTTAAAATGTGACCCTTTCTTTGAACTCTGAAATCAACAAAAATAATTCAGTTCAGGTTTCTAGTCCTCATGATTTTTGACGTAGGGTTTTTGACTTAGAAGATGCTTTAAATGGAGTTTCCAGAAGGGAAATTCCATTGCTTTAGGGACTTAGAAGATGCTTTAAATGGAGTTTATAGAAGATAAGGTTATGAGCCTGCTTTTTGTTCCCGGGCAAAATCCTGCCCTGATTGGCTGATCACACATTCTACATATGCCAGTTGGCATCCTCCACCGAATAGCACTAGCCGTGTTTGCATGCTACAGTGAATGCATATACACCCTGCATGTACGTAGCACATACCTCTTTGTAAGAAGGAGCCAACATATGTACAAATGAAGCTGAGAACGCGTAGCTGGATAAATGTGGGGTTTAAATCACATTCAGCTATACATGCGAGGAAAGCAACATGGACATTACTCAGTGCATATACAAAGGAATATCAAGTGTCTGCTCTACACGGATTAACTGTAACTTGTGAACAGGACAGGTGTATTTGAGAAGATGAAGATACTCTGAGAGCCAGTGTGGTGTATAGTTGGACTGGCATCTAGGAGACCCAGGTTCGAATCCCTGCTATGCCGCGGAAGCTTGGTGGGAGACCTCAGGCCAGTCCCTCACTCTCTTAGCCTGATCTTCCTTGCAGGGTTGTTGTTGGGATAAAATGGAGAGGAGAATGAGGTAAGCTGATTTGGATCCCCGTTGGGGGAAAGTTAGGGTATGAATAAAGTAAACAAACATCCGTGGAGCTCTGGCTATGTTGTCCTGTTCAACGAAGCAACACATCCCTTGAAGTCAAATGATGGACTGTGCATGCATGAATAAGGACACATGGAAAAGTGCCATGGAAGGGGCTGAAAGGAGCAAAGCAAATAAAATGTATTTTTGTGTTTCTTTTAAAGGATATTTTTGAAGTCTTGAAACTGCAGCCCTGTGCCTTTGACTTACGATGGGAGATTGGGGGTGAGAGGGGCTTCTTCTTGCTTCCCCCCACTTAAGCTACTTTGCTTAAAGTTGCTTTTACCCCTGCCAACACAGTTCAAAAGTACACACATTTCCCTCCTTCCCACAGTGATAAATCCACTTGATGAGATTGAGTTTGAGCAGAGGAGGGTGCTGGAAGGGGGGGGGGGCAAAGGGAGAAGAAGCCCCTCTAACCTCTTTGCGTCACTTTTAAGACAAAGCTTTGGCAGCCGCAGTGTTTAAAGACAAAAGCAGTCCCTTTTAAAGAATGGCAGGAAAACACAATGTGTAATTCTGCCCTTAGCTGTGTAGGAAAATTAGCAGAGTTTAAGGCAAAGATTGCGCATTGGAATGAATGAGAACAGATGCACACTCCAGTATAGCTCTGTAAGAATACTTTACTACATAAAGGATAAAAATAGGGTTACATCGGATGAAAATAAGAAATTGCTAGACCGACTGCATCTTGCTAGTAAAAGGTATTTTAAGACTGACTGAGAGAGACTCTGAGTAAGTGAAACAAAGAGCAATAAAACTTCAGGATATAGCATCACTTAATTGGCTCCCCCCCCATAAACAGGTTGCCCAGTAGAAAACCCTCATTCTACTTCATTAAGACTAGTGACTTCCCTTTCCTTGGCGGGAATCCTTATTCGAGGCCTAAGTGGTTACATGCAAACAGGGGTCATTTTGTAGAAAAAGAGCTGGAGGAACTCATTAGCATAACTCATTAGCATATGCCACGCCCCTTGACATCACTGGAAATATGTCATTAGCATAACTGGTTTGCATATGCCACACCCCTGACATCACCTATCCTGGCTGCTTTGGACCCAATCCTGGCCATTCAGGGCCAAAAGTGGGCCCAAAATGGCTCAAAAGGGGCCCAAAATGGTCAGGATCGGCCCGCTGCTGAACAGGAGAGTGATCCACCACCTGTCAGAGGTCCAATGTGGGCCGTTTCGGCCCCAATCCAGGATGAAACAGGCCCAAAATGGCCGAGAGTCAGGTGGGCGGGGCCACCTGACATGTGACCTCTTTGGGGAACTACCGGAACTGCATTCCTGCGCGTTCCCCCTGCATGCAAATAAGTTTACTAACTAAGTAACACAGTTTAACTCTTTTATGACTGAAACAAAAACACTTGCTAAATCCCAACGAGCTGCTGGTATTTGGGAGGACCACTACTCTTCATGGCAACTGATAAAATCCAGCTGTCACTATTGCAGAACAACCTATCGTGAACGTTGACTTATATAATGTATTTCGTGTTCTAGAGATTTGCAGATGATGAGCAACTTGGAATCTCAGCATATTATTGGCCTTTCCAGGTTCTCAGTCAAGTTTTGCCATTTCAGCCAGCTTTGCGGGTTGGGTCCAGCTATAGGTTGATGGGACTAGAGATATACTCCATCTGTGGCAGTCAATACTCTGGCTGTGGTATACTTGTGATCAATTCAGCATGCTCTCTCCTACCTCCACAAATGAATTCAAAGGACTCCAGAATCGTATTGTATACAAAACATCATTCTAACGAGAATTCTGTTTTCTGCTCCGCGTTGTTCTCTTGGAATCATGTGCTCTGATCTTTTAAAGGGCATATTTGCATTACAAATGGACTTACATTAGTGTCATGACAACTGACCTGTCATGGCTTTCCTCAAAGCATCTTGGGAGTTGTAGTTTAACAAGAGTGCTGGATTCTCCATTAAATCTCCTTTACCCCACCTCTGGACACATCCCTTTCTCCCCTAGCTTTGGTATCTAGTCAGGGTTCTGGCCTCCTGTTTCTTGGAAATGGACGGCTCTTTGCAATTTCCTCCTGGCTATTTCTGTGAAATCTTGCCTGTTTTTGCTTCTTCAGGGCGGAGGTGGGGACAACGATGAAAACCCAGATTGTATCTCTGTGTGTGAAATGAGTGAGAATGAGAAAGTCATATGGAGAAACTTTTTCTAATCACAAATCCTCCTGGCAAATTCACAGATCTTGAGTCGCAAATTGCCTTTTCCCATCTCCCAATGGAGTGCTTGAACTGATATTTTATCAACTCTCACTGAGAAATGTAGGGAAATGGATCCATAGTGCTGAGGACCTAGAAAACAGAATTGATGGGGATGAGGTAGGGGGAAGGGAAGGGGTACGGTCAGAAAAGCATACAGTACACACACAGATTTAATTGCTTGCGTATTCTTAGGAAATATCCAGTTGTTATAATTTATGTTATACATTTTTCTCCAGTTATTCTCTAATGATGTACAAGGCAGCTTAGAATATTAAAAAAAAATCATAGGGAACAAGACAGATAAAATAGCAGTAATAAAGCATGCATAATTGTTTATAGGATATCCAAAAAATCCTGGAAAACCTTTAAGTATCCTAAAAGTAGCATTAAAAGAACCTCTAAAACCATAGACTAAAAATTAGTAACAGGAGGAAAAGTAAAATGAGCTGCAGAAAGTTTTCAGGGCTTGAGAAAAACCGTATGCATCTAGGGGCCTAAAAGAATACCCTTTTGGTGACCTCTGTATGAAAGGTGTGCCAAAACATAGATGCCACCACTAAAAAGGCCCTGTCCCTGGCATTTACTCACCTAGCTTCAGAACATGGGCACACACAGTGCAGGATCTCTGAGGATGACCTCAGCTGGTGGGTAGATGGATTTTCTTAAGAATTCAAGGCCAGTTCTGTATTAAACCTTTGGTGGTCATGGAGAGTGCCCTCAAGTCATAGCTGACTTATGGAGCCCCCTGGTGGGGGTTTTCATGGCAAGAGACTAACAGGTGGTTTGCCATTGCCTGCTTCTGCAACTCTGGTCTTCGTTGGAGGTCTCCCATCCAATTTCTAACCAAGGCCGACCCTGCTTAGTTTCTGAGATCTGATGAGATTGGGTTTGCCTGGCTATCCAGGTCAGGGCCCTGAAACTTTAAGGGTATTGATTAAGTATCTCTTTTTTCGACCGGAAGAACAGCCATTTTGAAAATGATGCAAGAGTGACAAAACTTTAAAAAATGCAAAGCGTTTGCTAAAATCTCAGCCTGTTCCAGCTCAATAATGATGGACAGAGTCTCAGTCGACGCGCCTCCATAAGCCTTGCTTAAATGAATGGAGACTGTGGTTGTGAGTCGACCACAGAGACACCACTGGATTGGACTGTCGTTCGCTTTCTAAAGAATACGTGACCCTGGACCTCCATCGCTGGAAGCTCAGATGCATAATTTAACTGCAAAAAAGTTGCCTACTAGTAGTCTGGAGAAGGAAGGCTTAATTTCCACAACTGAACGTATGGTCCCCAATGGGGGATGATGACGTACAAAATGTGGGTACTCCCCCTTCCCCTTATTGAGACATAAAGCAATTGGGAGGGGGGATTTTCAATTGGGGAAATGGCAGAAGAGGAAAGAGTCAATCCCCTCCTACATGGTGGACTTAATCCAGAGTGCCTAGGGTTGCCAACCTCCAGGTGGGCCCTGGAGATCTCCTGGAATTACAACTGATCTCCAGACTACAGAGATCAGTTCCCCTG
The DNA here is from genome assembly GCF_028583425.1 of Eublepharis macularius. NCBI lineage: Eukaryota > Metazoa > Chordata > Lepidosauria > Squamata > Eublepharidae > Eublepharis > Eublepharis macularius. The sequence continues at coordinate 67,363,411 of NC_072802.1, read as the reverse complement.
GAGAAAATGCTGTCGGGGGGTGGATTTCATGGCATTATACCCCCACTGAGGTCTCCCCAAACCTCCACCCCTAAATTTCCAGGCGTTTCCTAACCTGGAGTTGGCAACCCTCACTCTTCCCCTCTCCCTAGAGTTAAACAGTTGTCTACTGTTTAGTGGAGTTCTTGAATGGTCTCCTCTTTTGCTCCAAGACTATCAGCTGAGCTGACTGGTGGAGCAGGGATATGAACTGTTTATTTTCTGCTTTACTCCCTTGCACCTAACGGAGGCGTGCCGAAAAAGCAAGGTTTCCTTTAGAAGGAAAAGAAGGAGCAGGCAGTGGAGTGAGTTCATCTCTCCCTCCCCGCTCTTCTTTCTCTGACATTCCTCTGTCATCGGTTCCCATCTTCTCCAGTGTGGGTAGCTAGCTACCATGGTGAGTGAGGCTAGGCTTGTGGGAGTCATTCTCTGAATGCTTCAGCTGTATGAAAATGAACTTTTGAAATGATTTTGCTGCAAACCTACAATTTTTTTTTTAAAAAGGCCCTTGTGCTGCTTTCTGCTTGGCAAATCTCTCAGGGCTTTGAGTGCTCTGCTCCGGTAGCTGTGTCTGGCTGCTTTGGAGGGTGGGCTGCATGTCATTATATACTGTTGAGCTGCCTCCCCTTCCCAAGTCTCTGTGGTTTTCCCAACCTCTAGTTGGCACAATCACAGCATGGTTCAGTCCCCCATTTTGGCTGGTTTGGATGATGCAGAGGCTGAGCTTGGAAGGGTCTGTGTAAGCACAAAATGGTATAGCACAAATGGAAGGCTGGTGGCTCCTCCCCATCAATAACCAAGAATCCAGCCAAGGTGACAACCAAAAATAGTCTTGAGTCATGCTGAGGTCTTAAAAGTGGTTTGGCAACAGTGGGTTCCTTGTATTGGTGGTTCATTGCCTTACCGTGCAATCCTCAGCAGAGTTACTCCAATATAAACATATTGATTTCAAGGGGCTTAGACTGGAGTAACTCTGTTTAGGATTGCACCAATAGCGTGGAACTGGAGGTTTTGTGCCATGTTCTCTGAGCAGACTATGCTGTGGTTCAGAAGTCCTGGTTAGACATGGGCATGAACAGAAAAAAAACCCACGAACATGGTGTTCATTGTTCGTTGCCATCCATGAACAACGAACGTTGACAAACATGACCTGTTCACGAACATGTTCGTTGTTTGTTGTTCGTGGGGGCCAGCAGGCTCTCCTGCAGCCATCAAGATCCTTACCACACCACTCCCAGAAACCTTATGTGAGCAGGCAGCAGGAAAGGTACCAGTAATAAATAATAGCTTGGCCTAGAGCCTGGCAGCAGCCCTGGAACTTGAAGGCCTGTTCCACCACTCACAAAGAAAATTCAAGCTCCGATGCACTCTCCCTGTCTCTCTCTCAAAATGCCAACAGCAACCGTCTCTCCCTCACTGTCTGCAAAACCAGAGCTGGGAGCCCCCCTTCCCCCTGCTCTTTGCTTCCTTGTAACAAATTTGGAGCTCCACACTTGAAAGGAAGACCTGCCCATCAAGCTAAATTGGGCTTAGATTGGGCTTTCCAGGGCAACAGCAGGAGTTCAGACAGAGTTCAGGCAGTCCCTGCCTCCGGTTGCCAAGGGAATTGATTACAGGTGTCAGATTCTCTGGCTTGACGAACGGCAACTAACGAGGCTTGCAATGACCACCTGTTCCTTTAGAATGTGGCCTCACAAACAGCTTGTTTGCGAACAGCAGATTGGGCTGTTCATGGCTTTTTTTTGTTCGTATTGCTGTTCGTGCCCATCTCCTGATACCCACTTGTCCAGAAGACCTGATGTCAACTTATTCTGTGGGCCTGCAGTCAGATCATCTGGGCACTTTCTGTTCACCATGGCCTTCATTCAAGGCGTTTGCATCTTCTGAGCCTTTTCTGTGGTAGCTCCTGTGTTGTGGAATGGGCTGCCAGAACACACAAATGGCCCCCTTTTGTTTTTGTGGAACCTAGCAGGAAGTTCTCTTCCAAAAGAGGGAGGCAGATAGTTTCTTCATTCTGGGAGTGCTGAATTGGGTTTCTGGATTCTGCAAGGCGAACAGATTCCTGTCATTCTTTAGATAGACATCAAAACAGGAGTACTGAGAATCTCTTCAGTCCTAAGGACTAGATACGTCTTTTATGCTGAAAGCTGATACACTCATTATGCTGACTTTTACTCCCAGTATCAAGTTCTGTGGGAGTGCTACAGAAGATGTGCAAGCATTCCAACTGCTCAGAGGGACATAGTCAATAACAGGTAAAGGTAAAGGTAGTCCCCTGTGCAAGTACTGAGTCATTACTGATCCATGGGGGGACGTCACCATCACGACATTTTCTTGGCAGACTTTTTGTTACGGGGTGGTTTGCCACTGCCTTCCCTAGTCATCTACACTTTATCCCCCAGGAAACTGGTTACTCATTTTACCAACCTTGGAAGGATGGAAGGCTGAGTCAACCTTGAGCTGGTTACCTGAACCTGGCTTCTGCCAGGATCGAACTCAGGTCATGAGCAGAGCTTGGGCTGCAGTACTGCAGCTTACCACTCTGCACCACAGGGCTCTTAGTCAATAACAGAATAGGAGAAAAATGAGAGATAGGAGGAGATGGATGGAAGCAAGAAATAATCTGTTCTTTATCATTGTGTTGTTACCCTTGACCTGGATAGCCCAGGTGATCCTGATCTTGTCAGATCTCAAAAGATCAGCAGGATTGGCCTTGGTTAGTAATTGGATGGGAGACCTCCAAGGAAGACCAGTGTTGCAGAGGCAGGCAATGGCAAACCATTGCCATTAGTCTCTTGCCATGAAAACCCTGCCAGGGGTTGCCATAAGTCAGCTGTGACTTAAGGGCATTCTCCTCCTCCTATCATTGTGTTGTTATCCCAACATCCTTCCAAGGAGCTCCAAGTGGTGTGTGTGTGTGGATCTTGCCTCCTTTATTTCATCCTTGTTATCAACCTTATGAGGCAGGCTAGGTTGAGAGAAAGTGACTGGTTTAAGGTTGCCCATGGTACTTCAGGGGCTGAGTGGGTATTTAAACCTGGCTCTCCCAGATTTAGCTGGAGCCTCTAACCACTATACCCCCTGGTGGGGAAGAGAGATGAGAAGAGTTGAAGATGGAGGAATCCAGAGGCAGCTGGTTCAGGGAAACCACAGTGTGGGCTGTGACCTGAGAGACGATGTGAGAGGAGGTTGAATGGAGATGGCTGATGACTGAGAGGGCAGCAGGAGTGGTGGAAAAGTAGGGAACGGAGGCGCTGATGGCAGCCGAGAAAGAACTCTCCACTGCCAAGGGTCAGCGTTGCATTGGGGTGGAACAGAGAGGATGGAGCCAGTCGGGTAGTGAGGCATTAGAGAGGCAGTAGGAGGCTGGACTCTGAATTCTCCTTTTTTATTTTAAAGGAAAGAATGAACCAGCCAGCTTTTTCTCTAGCTGTCTTTCTTTTTATAAGAAATATATATATGTGTATTGAAATGGTAGAAAAGTCCACATGGCGGTGGGTGTTTCAATTTTTGATTATCATCTTCAATTTGTCAAGCTAGGTCTCCGAACAGCCTTCGCTAACATCTGACTCTTTAGCTGATCAATATTCCCTCTCCGGGTTTTGGGCTCTAAAATAGTTACATGAAAAAAAAATCAATGGGATCCAAATTGGATTTGGTCTGTTTTATGATTGGGGATGATATGCCTTTGAAGAGGCCCTGAGAACCTGGCTGCCTGTGGGGTTAGAGGGATGTGATTATGGGCTGGATGGCGACAGCGCCTGCAAATGGCATCGCTTGCAGGCAGCAAAAAATCAAGAGACCCCTGGTGCAGTGAGGGAATTCATTTTAAGTCACTCGAAAACCCTGTAGGGTTGCCAGCTCGGGGTTGGGAAATACCTGGAGATTTTAAGGGACTCCGGTGGGATGTAATGCCATAGAGTCCACCCTCCAAAGCAGCCATTTCTCCAGGGTAGCTGATCTCTGTTAGCTGGAAGCCACCGTAATTCCGGGAGATCTATAAAATATCATAGTCGGCATACTTCCCACACCAACAGTGTTTGATTAGGAGCCACAAGTGACTTTTTTCATGTGGACGACACTTGATCGTTTTCGCAAGTTTTCCTGGGAACTGAAGTCCGAGTGTCCTTCCCCCCTCTGTTAGAATCGCTGCCTGAAGAGCCAGAGAAAGCCGGCGGCAGCAGCAGCTTTTGCAAATCCAGAGCAGCTCCCCGGGAGCAAGACGCCCAGGGAGGAGAAAGCTGCAGCTGCCCGCCCCCAAAGATCGTTGAGAGCAGGCTTGTGACTGGAGGAATGATTTGCAAAAGCTGCTGCCACCGCTGGCTTTCTCTGGCTCTTCAGGCAGCGATTCTAACAGAGAGGGGAAGGACACTGGGACTTCAGTTCCCAGGAAAACTTGCGGAAACGATCAAGTGTTGTCCACGTGAAAAAAGTCACTTGTAGCTTGGCCCTAGATCTGGCTGCCAGCCCTGGGACGGCTCAACTCTGCTTGCTCCAGGGATGTTTTAACGTCCGAATCCACCCCGATATCCAGGTCCAGGAGAAAAACTCTTAAAAACAAAACGACTCTGAAATTGCAAACAAATCAAAGTTTCCCTTAGAAAGCTTTCTTCCACTCCAGTGGGTGTTGGTGTTGGGGAGATATAGTCCAACTTCAGCAGGTGCCACGCAGCTCAGTTTTTTCCTGGCCACCAGTTGCTCTCTAAAACAACGGCCGCCCAGAAACGTCTCAGTAGCGTAGTCCGTCCCTACCTGTCCTTCCCACCTCCTTTTTTCAGCCTACCCGGCTCTGACAGTGATGTACAACAGTTGTTGAAAATGTAGGTGGTGGTTGGGGAGACCGTTCTTGGAGAGGTCTGGACCCAGGCGTGGTGGGAAGGTGCCCGGCTGCTGCCTTTTCTCCGCTGGCAATGCTGATTGGGGCAGGGAAGAGGGGGGCCTCTCAAATGGAGCAGGACCCCGGCATGGAAGAAGGGTGCTTGACTTACGCTTGTCAAATTCCAGGTTATCGCTGGGGATCTTCTGGAATTACAACTGATCTCCAGGCCACAGAGACCAGTTCCCCAGGAGAAAAATGTCTGCTTTGGAAGGTGGACTCTATGGCATTATAACCCTGCCAAGGCCCCTCTACTCCTCAACCCCCCCTTTTCCAGGCTCCACCCCCCAAATCTCCAGGGATTTCCCAAGCTGCTCCTGGCAACCCTAGCAAATTTTGGCTGCTGCCACCTCGTCTGATCGTGATGAAATTGGGCTCTGGTTCTGGAAGGCTTCCGCCATGGTACAAAATGCCACAAGTCTCTTGCTTGGTTTGGTCGCAACAGGCTGACATGGCTCTCTCTCTCTCTCCCCCGGGACGTAATTAGACTTACCCTGCCAAAAAACAGTGTACTATCAGTTGCGAGTCTGTCATTTTTAAAAGTGTTGATTAAACCTTCGTCTCTCACCGCTTTGGGCAAGGAGAGAGAACAGGGATACAGAGCGTCAGCCTCCCCTTTCTTCTTTTTGCTTCCAGCTCAGAGTATTTTTGGCACGGCTGAATGGAATGTTTTGTTCTATCTTGTATAAAAGTCTGACATCCGGTCCCCGTCAATCCCTCCTGGTCATCTTCTAGTCTTTACAGAGGGCCGCGTAGAGAGAAAAGTGAAGGCGGCAGGCTCAGTTCAGCGTTGCCAAGAGCCAATGAGGGCCCCTAGACAAAGATTCCCTTTCTTTTCCTCCTCTGGCATTCATAAGAACTCCCACAAGATGCTTAATTAGAACCAGGATGCCGAACCAGCTTCTGCCAATATCTTTCCTGTCTCCTGGGGCCCATGATATGAGCTAGACTTTCAGAAGTTTGTCCCTATAGAACCCTCCACCCCCTACTAGGGTTGCCAGGTCTCCCACTGTAGACCTCCCACTGGCTGCCCTCCAAACCTCTGCCCCCACTTGATAGGACAGCGGGAAAGAAGATAAAGGAAAAAATGCCTCTGTGTTGGCAACCAGGGTTAGGGGAGTAGGTTGTTAGACTCTCTTTCCACACATCCATGTATATTTTGCAAATCAAGCACCTTAATTGTTCCACGGTCTAGCGGTTGCTTTGTGGCTGCTCCAGGCAACTGCCGCAAACAGCCGAGGAGAGATCAGAGGAAGCAACTTCTGGACAAGGTGATTTGTTGTGCCGGGATCTGTGCATGCTTTCAAACAATGGCAGAATTAACTAGGGTAGAGAAATACCAAAAATATGAAACGTAGCTCTGACCTCCCTCATTGGTTAGCACAGCGGAAGGTGGGAGTGGGCTGGTTTCTTGCCAAACGATTGGGCAGAAAACAGCCTTGGGTCTCTACTTTGGCAAGAAAGAAAGATATAGAAAGCAGAGAATCCCGGCCAGCTAATGGATCCAACAGGCCAATAGTTTACATGCCCTCAAACTGGACAAATCCTAGGGTCAAACCATGCGTTGTTACAATTTTTAGCATGTAGTGACTGCCCCTGACTTTGACTCATCCAAACATCACGTGCAAGGGAACTTATTTCCAAGATAAACTGGGAAATCAGTTGACTGAAAGTTGTGCAGACTCTGGCGAGATGCCCTCAGTTGACACACTGGGATCCAAGCACCACTGTCTTTGGCTTGGGGGTTCATGCAGTAAGCACTTCTCCCACTCACCCCAGCAAAAGAGCCAAGGACCCAAGACACCGGCATCTCTTACCAGTTCAGTACTGTAAGATTTCTCTCTTCCAACAAGATGACCCCAAAAGCTACCAGGACAAAGGAAGGATGAGGTTGAGAGTATGCTCTGGAGGCCTGGAGAGAGAGTGCGCCCCAAACTCACCCAACTCTTTTGTGCAGATGTTGGCAGGGATATGTGAAGGGGCCAAGATTAGACATGGGCACGAACAGCATTACGAACAGAAAAAACCCACGAACAGCCTAATTTGCTGTTCTCGAACAAGCTGTTCGTGAGGCCCCATCCTAAACGAACAGGTGGTCGTTGCAACCCTCGTTAGTTTGGCATCTGCAATCAATCCCCTTGGCAACCGGAGGCAGGGAGGGACTGAACTCTGTCTGAACTCCTTCTGGCTTTCCTTCTGGCTTTAACCCTTCAAAGTACTTCCAGCAGAGAGTCCCATTTTTGCCACTGTGAAGAGAAAATGACAGCCAACAGGGAGACCCATGGATCATGCCTTTCCCTGGGTGCAATCTCTCTGAAACTTGGGGGGGTCTTCAGAGGACAGAGAGGACTATGTCCCCTGCAAATTTGGTGGGTATTGGACATTGAGAAGGTCACTTTTGTAACCCCTCAAACTTGCTGCCAGCAGACACTGCTGTTTTTGCCAGGACAGGGCCCTTTAAAGCGATCTTTAAAAGGCCAGGTAAGTGGGTTTGAGGAGAGGGGGGGCTAAGTGGGGTGGGGTTTGGGGTGGGGTGACCCCCACGAACAACGAACAACGAACATGTCCAGTAACAGTTCATGTTCGTCCATGTTCATTGTTCGTGGATGGCAACAAACGATGAACAGGGTGTTCGGGTCCCCCCCCCCCCACCGTTCATGACCATGTCTAGCCATGATGCCAACTGTGGCCTTATGTCACTTACAGTAAAAAAACAGAAAACAAACTGGAAATGGCATAGGTAGCTCTAGGAATTGCCAGAAGCTCTAAGGTAAAACTATAGAGTTTATGATAATTTCTAGAACTACCCTATCTGTTTTTTTACTGAAATGACATGATGTTGCATGTAGTGCTGCTTCCGGTTTTTAATATTTTTCTCCCGTCAACATTCTGAGCAGTGGAGGAATGGAACCCCTAGTTCAGCTGCCTGCTGTTACAACAGCTATAAGCTATTTGGACAAATGCAGTGAAAGATCCTATACTTATGCCCCACCAGTAAAAACCCGATACAATCAAATGGAGCCACCATAGAAACCATCAGGGGTCAAATACATTAATTATAATATATGCATGTTCTTAGCTATTTTAACCCACTCTGAGGGTCATGCTTTAATTTAAAAAGCTTGGATTTGTATTATAATAAACAAAAGCAAATTAACACATCTGTAAAACAGTATGTACCAAACATTTACAATTTACTGAGAAATGCAAATTGGTATAAAACTCAAATGTGTCTTTTCATAACCCCAATTTACAAAATTCTAGGATGGCCTTTAGCATTGGACAAATGTAAGTGTAACTTATTATTGACTATTTTATTTATTTATTTATTTATTTATTCAATTTATATACCGCCCATCCCAGGGGCTCTGGGCGGTGAACAGTTAAAATTGATAAAAACAAAAACTAAAATCAATATACAAATAATAAAACAAATTAACAAGGTGCAGTGGTGGGGAGAACCTTCCCCACCCCAAAGGTGGGAGGCCGACATGGCACCGCCCCCTTCAATCACCAAACGCCTGGCGGAACAGGTCTGTCTTACAGGCCCGGCGGAACGATAATATGTCCCGCTGGGCCCGGGTTTCCATTGACAGAGCGTTCCACCAGGCTGGGGCCAGGACTGAAAAAGCCCTGGCCCTGGTTGAAGCGAGGCGGGCTTCCTTAGGGCCGGGGACCACAAGTAAATATTTATTCGCTGATCGGAGCGATCTCCGGGGAACGTACAGGGAGAGGCGGTCCCGAAGATATGCCGGTCCCAACCCACTCAGGGCTTTAAAGGTAAGAACCAACACTTTGAACCTGATTCGGAATTCAACTGGAAGCCAGTGCAGCTGGCACAGGACAGGTGTGATGTGTGACTGGTAAGGTATACCAGTCAGGACCCGTGCCGCCGCATTCTGGACCAGTGACTATGGCTAGCCAGTTTGTTAATAAGGGACTACACCAGTTTGGTATAGTGGTTAAGAGTGATAGGACTCTAATCTGGAGAGCCGGGTTTGATTCCCCACTCCTCCACTTGAAGCCAGCTGGGTGACCTTGGGCTAGTCACAGCTCTTCTAGGGCTCTCTCAGCCCCACCCACCTCACAGGGTAACTGTTGTGAGGATAATAATAACATACTTTGTAAACCGCTTTGAATGGGCATTAAGTTGTCCTGAAGGGTGGTATATAAATCGAATGTTATTATTATTATTATTATTATTATTATTATTATTATTATTACTATGGACATAATGGGACCAATCACATTGTGTGTCTTTTTGGGATCAGAGAGGGAATTCTCTGGAATGTCTAAGCCAATCACTTCCTTGAGTTGGAATCTGGGGATGTCCTGTGTGGATTCTATCTTTGAAGTCTCTGTCAATGATAGTATATTTCTGCCACCACGCTAGTTTGAAAACCTTTCAGAACAGATGGAGAAGTCACGATTTACGTTCCATTTTAAGTTCAAGGGGCTGGTCACAGGTCCTTATCTTCTTGTGGGCCTACTCATAAACCCATCACCAAGTGATTTAAACCTTCTTTCCCCTGATTGGAAAGAACGGGGAGTTGATGTTATTTATGATCACGATGTGCCACTGGGGCTAGATGTGAAGGCACTACCTCGTAAAAGAGGGAAGCGGCAGCAACATATTTCTGAAGAGATTATCCTCGAACTGCAAAGGGGAGAGCTGCTTCATGTTAGTGAGGGGGGGTCTTCTGAATTGGCCTGTTGGACCTGCTTGCTTGCAAAAGAACTGCTACTGGGGACAATCGGTGTTTAGTAGCTTTTCATTGCTGATGATCCAGGAGAGGGAAAAGAGGGTTTTTGTGTGTCTGTCCCAAATACAGTAGGTAAGTAGATGTTAATATAGTCTTGTCTTGTGGAACAATGCTTTCTTAGGAAGTCTCTTTCAGCATAATAGAGAGGCAAAGCTTTTCCTAGATTAGGTTGGGCTGAAGGTGGACAATTAAGAACTGGCATCAGGGGTGAGTATGTTTGGGCACCTAGGGTTGCCAGGCCCCCTCAACCTCCGGGCGGGGGATAGGGGCCTGGCACTTAGCTTGGTGGAGAGGGGGTGCATGTGCTTGAAGCACGTGTGCCCCCACAGGCGCGATGACATCACTTCAGAAGTGACATCATTGCGCAGCCCCTGGGAGCACGTCCAGGCTCTGCAGGGGCTCAAAATGGGCCTGGGCGTGATCCGTGCTGAAACGGGCCCATTTTTGAGGTGCTGTGGAGCGCAGGAGCGCTTCTGCACTCCACAGTGCCTGAAAACAGGCCCGTTCTGCCATGGATCGGGCCCGTTTTAAGGTGCTGTGGAGCACTGGAGCACTCCCGTGCTCTGCAGCAGCCCCAATCCGGGCCAAAACGGGCACAATCCCGGTGGCTGCTGCACATGGGAGCATGCAGCGCTGGGGGGACCCATAGGGAAGGTGCACCCCCCTGCCTGTTAGGTAAGTGGGGGTGGGGTGGGGGGAGCGGGGGTGGGGATCCCTATGGGCACCTGTCAAGGCCTGCCACCTGGCAGTGGGGTCACTCCCCGCCCCCGTGGAAAGACTGGATCAATCTCCTCTTTCCAAATGAGAAAAGTACCTGGAGGAAGTTAAGTGCAGGGGAATTGTGCCCTAGTTGCCACCTCTGGGCATCCTTCTCAATTAACTTATGACTCCCCAATAGGATTGCCAAGCTGAGCGTAGCAACCAGTGGGAGGGTTGGGGACAGGGGCACAAGGGGTGGGAGAAACATGGCTACATCACATCCAGGTAAGATCTGGAAGCAGCAGAGGGTAGCTCTAGGAATTACTGAAAGCACTATGGTTTTATAATAGAGTTTCTGGCCATTACTAGAGCTACCCTTTGTTGCTTCCCCTTTTTATCCGGAAGTGACCTGGACTGTCTTCAAACGTCTCAGCGTAGTGCAAAACTCACGGAATGAGGGTGTCTTCATGGCGTGATTTCTGATGTCATCATGCCACGTGGCGCAATGACACCAGAAATCGCGCCATGAAGATGCCCTCATTCCGTGAGTTTTGCGCTATGCTGAGACGTGTGAAAACGGCCATGGTGATGTAGGTGACGTCGCTGTTTTTTGAAAATTTTCACAGTTTGCCAGCGGGAGGCCTCCCACCATAGTAGCTTTCATCCTTATCTGTAGTTCTTTGGATTAATAGAGTACCTAGTTGCTGGCTTTATTTTAAATTCTCGCATTTGGACGGCCATTAGAATTTATCATAAAGTTGCCTTCCTTTTGAGAAATAATAACTAGAATGGTATGCATTTATTCTTTTAGTGGACTTCCTTAGAAGGAAGTGTGTGTATTAAAAAAAATGGTTTGTACTGCTGGCTTTTGGCCAGAAAACTAATCTCCATTAACATAACAAACTTCCTAATATTATGAAGAAGAATGCTAATGCCATGAGAAGCCGAGGTAATGTTTTGCATTCACGGGATGCATAACCGAGATATGAAAATGCAGGCCTTGACTGGAGTTGGGGGAAATGAAGAGATTCCATGTCTTGGATTCCCCCCCGCCCCAAAGTCTCCAGTTTTGGGGATGCCATAGGGAAATCTCAGGGCCGTTGTCAAGCCCACACCCTTGATGGCCTCTATGTTGAGCACTGAAGACTTGTAGTAACTGCTGGACGTTTAAATTGCAGATGGGAGGCAATATTTTGGCATAGGATGTTACTTCCTGATGCTGCCTGGTGGAGAGTGGTGGTGGTGAGTACCCTCAAGTCATAGCTGACTTATGGCAACCCCTGGTGGGATTTTCATGGCAAGAAACTAATATTGCCTGTCTCTGCAACCCTGGTTTGCCATTGCCTGCCCCTGCAGCCCTGGTCTTCATTGGTGGTCTCCTGTCCAATTACTAACCAAGGCCGACCCTGCTTAGCTTCTGAGATCTGATGATAGCAGGTCCATCTCCGTAGTAGTCAGGGCTGGTGCCAGTGTTTCTGGCATCTGAGGCGGCTTCAGGGCTATTGTTCCCCTCTGTGTACGCGCTTTGCACATGCACACTCAAACTGCATGATGATGTCACTCAGTGACGTCACACGCAGGGCATGCATCTGGGACGGTGTGCATGTGTCCTCCTAGGTCTCTGGCTCAGTTGCTCACACGCTGCCCTGGCCGCCTGCCATGCCTGGCCTACAGCTGTGTGCTGGTAGCGGCGGCGGCGGCGGCAGCAGCACAGGGCAATTGAGCAGGAGGACTGGGAGGCTGCCTGCTCAGTTGCCCTGCACTGCCACCGCCAGCATGCGCTCCCGGTCGGGCGCAGCCGGGGCGGCGCGTGTGCGTCCTCCCAGCCTTCCATCTCAGTTGCTCTGCGTGCCGCCCCGGCCGCCTGCTCTGCCTGGCCTGCAGCTGTGCGCTGGCAGCAGCAGCACGGGGCAATTGAGCTCCAGCGCCTTAGCACTCGAGGTGGCTGCCAGCCCGGTCTCAATGAACGCGGCAGCCCTGGTAGTAGTGTGTGTGTGTGTGTGGCGGGAAATGGTGGGGAAATTCACATCGCTTGCTGCTTCCAGTGTCAACATGGAAGTGATGTCAGTGCTTCCTTATAATGCTAGAGAATCACACTCATGTGCTGATGTCACTTCTGGCTTGGCACAGGAAGTAATGTTTCAGCAATGCTGTGATATCAGTTTGAATGTTCCTGCTCTCCCCAACTCTTATCTGGCATAAATATGCTTTATATTAACTTCTATTTCTCTGTGGTGCATGTGGAATAATATATCTTCTCAAAGCCACATGTTTCTTAAAGCCCATTCATCGATACCATGTGATGCAATTCCCAGTGAAGTATGGAAGCACAGCTAGTCAATATGACCTTAATGAGTCCCTCTCTGGAATCGCCAGACCTGTCTCAGGCCCTGGGATGCCGTAGGCAAAGGAGAACTTTCCAGAACATCCGGGAAAAACAGTTGGGGAGGGGGTGGATTAAGGTTGCAGAGTTTAATATTAGCACAGTAGAAATAAGTAGACAGATTTCTGTGGTTTAGCGCTAGAAAAATACTTTTACTACATATCAGGAGAAAGGGTATATTGGTGAGAAAATAAAGAATAGCTTTCTGTTTACATCTTGACAGTTAAGTAGAACAGGATAGAGAGCAATAAAACCTTAGTATATGCTGCTAGTTAATTGCCCCGAATAAACTGGTTCATCCAATAGACAATCCTAGATCCGTTCATTAAGACTAAAAACTCCCCTTTCTGGGGTGGGAACTTTTACTCAATGGCCCTATATTAACTAGCTATCTGACTAAACAAAACAGAATAACAATTTAACTCTTTCATGGCTGAATGTAGGACACTTGCTAAAATCCAACACCCGCCCCCCCCCCCCCCCCGAGAAATCAGTTGGATCCACAATGCCGGATTCCTTCATTTAAAAAAACATTTTTTTAATTTGGATATTTATTTGTTTTTATTTATTAAAATATGGAATCTCAGTTTTGTCTTTTTCCTGAGACAGCTTCCAAATTATGTCTGAGGTGATAAACAGGCTCAAACAATTATAAACAATCCATAAAGGATTAAACAGATTAAGAGAACTGGTCAATGAATGGTAGCATAAAACCATGTTAAAATAACAGAACAGTACCAAGAGTGAGCTTTAAATTTCATAATAAAACCATCAAGAGTCACACAGTTCTAAAGTAGCGTTAAAATGACTTTGGCTACATGGAAATAAATGAAGCATTCAAGAATAAAATATTTAAAAAGTCAGTTGGCTGGTGTCCATTTTTTTTTTTAAGTAAGAGAAAAAACCTGGATGAGCAAAAATGCTTTAAGTTGGTGCTGAAAAGTTGACTGACTTAGTGTCAGTCAAATGGCTGTCAGGAAGTGTAAGCAGTCGGCTCGGCCTCCGCCATCTTTAATAGCCATTTTAACATGGCTAGCTGTGATATAAAATCACCAGGCCTCTGGATTTAAAATGACAGCTTGTATTGCAGCCAGAGGACTTCCAGCTAACAGTTGCTGAGTCCTGTCCGGGAGACCCAGGCATGAATGGAAGGCCGCATAGGAAGGCGGAGTGATCAGTGGTGATTGGATTTACAGGCTCCCCAGCCCCTAAGGAATCCAGCACAACAAAGGTCTTGCAGAGTCATCCCCACTTAACACATTCCTTCCCCTCCCTCTGTGATGAGATCTCCTGTCCTTGATTGAGGAGCTGATCAAATAACATTCATAAGTATTTATAGTTCGTTCCTGGGAAGGTACATTCCCCAACTAAATCCATCAACTTAGCTCCGGTGGACTTTATGAACAAACTGCTCTTTTTTGTGCAGCGCTAGAACAAATTTTGCATTCTGTTTCACACACCCTGGCAACTACCATTCAAGTTAATCAAACCTTTTGTTACTCCCAGGAACTGACCGTTGAAGCTTCTGTTCCAATAGCTAGGAGGGCTACCCCACCTCAGGGTACTTTTTAGCCTATAAAGGTGGTGTCCTGGCCGTATTCAAATCATTCATGCTTCCAGGCTGCTCCCTTAGGGTCTCTTCCCTAAGACTCTCTCTCCGTACATGTTTACCGGATCCAAAGCGCTGTTCCCTTGAGGTTTGCCCTAAGCCTCTTGCTCTCCTGACTGAAAACGCTGGTGTTTGAAGCTACTCTCTTCTCCCGCAGACTGGACTACTCTTCAGGATAGGTAGATATACTTATTTCCCTATCTCTGTCCCCAACTTCTGGCTAGCTTCCTAGGACTCTGTGTGTATGTAACCATTCCCCCCCCCACACACACATTTCTGTGTGTATGTGCATGCATTTTTCCTTCTAATAAAAGATTGTAATTTGAACTTAAGCATCAGCCTCATTTGCTATTTCAGAAAGGACCCCATAAACATTGGTGAACAAGATCCCGTAGTTATTGGCCTTTTGCATAGCCTTCTTCCTTGCTTGCTAATTTCCCCCATAAGTTCTCTAATTGCAAGGAGACCAATTCCGGTAACAGAAGGACGATCAAGAAGGTTCTGGCTTAAGTGATTACGCACCTTGCTTTAGAAGATATTTGGCTACAGCTGTGGTTTTAGGGAACCCTGGAAGTCACTAAAAGCTCATTAGCAATTCCTCAAGGAGAGAATCAGTAATCACGGGCGATTGTCCTGGAATGAGTCCTTGATCCTGGCATTGCATCTGGTGGGATACTGGGGGGACAGGGACATGGAAGTGCTGTCGCATTGACGGAGGTATGTAATTTCTGTGGGAAAACTGGAAGTTGCACTCTGTTCTAGCATTCAGTGGAAACTCTATGATTTTACCATAGAGTTCCCACTGAATCCTAGAGCTGTGTGATGTCACTTCTGAGTTTACCCTGGAAATGATGTGACCCTGTTAACATGATGGCATTTTTTGCATTATTTGTTCTCTACTGGCCTCCAAGAGATGGTGAAGATCAGGAGGGCTGCTGGTGGGAGATAGCAGGAGACCTGGCAATCCTACCCTGGCAACATAAAATCATGAATTCAGTAACACAAATGATACATGAGTGGTCTACCAAATGTGAGATATTTGAAAAGGGTGCATATGGATATATGGATACGGGATTCCCAGTAGTGCAGACTTTTCTTTTTTTCTTTAAAAAACCCTGATTTTCTTAGCTGATAGGGAAATTGTGCTACAGAAATAATACTATGTTTTTTCCTCTTGCTTAAGTGACACTTTGTGAAAGCAGCCTCGGCACTGATACCCTTGTCCTCTCAGACCTATTTGTATGCTTTGCAGGCTCCTTTTATGCAAGAAAGGGGCCAGTACTGTTGAGCATAACTGGCTTGGAAGCAAGGAGTTGAGAACAAATGTGAGCAGGCAAAAGGGAGCAGCAACCAGCAGCCCAGTCCGAGGGTTGGATCCCATGGGCCTGTTCTGCTAACAGTGGCACTTCCCCCAGCACATGGGACAAGAGAAGTGTTTTGAATCGGGGAAACACTTCTTGTGCTGGGGAAAATCACTGCTATCAGTGGAACAAATCTTTGGGATCCGACCCGTTGTCTGGAAATGGAATTGAAGGAGCCATGTGGAAATTCTCCCCAAACAGTTGCCCCCCATACACTCCAGTCTGCAGGATGGCCTCTGTTGTTGTGGGTTCCTGGCCTCCAGGTCCCACCGTCTCCCTCGGATGCACAAAAAAGTGATGGCAACGATCCTACTCTTTTAAGCAGAGGAGGCAGCTATTGACTTCAGCTGCTGTCAGCTACCCTGGATGGCAGGTCAAGAGGAGAAACGGTGCTGCTGAGAAGGAGGCTGCAGCTGGTGGGGCCCAAGGGTATTGTGATGGACAAGCTGATATCCCCTACTCTCTGTCCTTCCAGTTGGTGGTAGCTGTGGAAGAGAATACAGGTTGGGAGGGGGAGCCTGATGCAAATCCTTCTCACTGCTTGCGGACAGGTGTTAGCGGTAAAAGAACTATGTTGAGCCTTGACAATGGGCAACCACGAGCCCGTAGCAATGGACTGAATGTGCTGACCCCTGTAGCTGGTCCTTTGAGTGTGAAGGCTTAGTCATTTGCAGGAACCCATTCTTCAAAGTGACAGGCGAAACAAACGATGAGTCTATCTACATGAGACACTTCAGCGCATGGTTGTCAAGTTTAAGGAGGCACAATGTTAGCCAAGAATCATAGTTTTAAAAGACAGAGCTGGCAGAGATCACTCCTCAGAGGATTTGTTAATTTCATCTCTGCCTCCCCAAAGGCCCTGTCGGTTTCACCTCTCCAGTCTAAAACTGTGTGGGAACGCAACCAGAGGGCAGCAAGGAATGGAAATGGGCTGGAGTTGCCTTCCAGAGCTGGGCTTGGGCCTGGAGAGGTTATAATAGGCTGCAGTTTCCCTTCTGGCATTTCACAGCCCCTTCACACAGCTCCAGTGTATAGCAAAGTTTTTGCCCTGCTGCTAGCTCTGTCTTTTTAAACTACCCTTCCTGCCCAACATTACGTCTCACGACATGTATTTCTCACGTGTCGGATGTCTCGTATAGAGAGACTCTCAGCCTGTGCTTGGCCCTAGGCTGTGTTTCCTTAAACATTCTTACAGGTCCTCAAAATTACTTGTTGCCATCCTCCTGTGTATTTATGGACCAATGTTGAGAAACAAATAGAGCAGGGCTTTTTTTCAGGGGGAACGTGGGGGAACAGAGTTCTGGCACCTCTTGAAAATACTTGGCAATAGTGCTTGAAAATAATATGATTTCAAAGAATCCCGTGTGTTTCTTCCTCATTTCTCTCTTGAGAGTTCTGCCACCTCTTTTCCCAGAAAAAAAACCCTGATGTAGAGTAATGGGATTCCATGGGTGAGGTTTAGATTATCTATTGCCTCTGATGGTGCTTCCAGAGCAAATTTCAGCAATGAAAGGATTCCTCTAAAGAATTCTGCGGATCGGTCTGGTTGACCTGTTTATCCCTTATTTACATTGGCCCAGCGCTCATGAGACACAGAGAAAACACATGGGTCAGTGCATAAGATTAGTAAATTAGGTTAGGGAGAAATTGATTTAATTTAGAAGAGCAAGTTCTCCGATCAAGGAGATTTGCTTGCTGGTGCACTCTGTTGGGCCTCTTGCCCACATCCAGAGACGGGCATAACTGTACTGTGGAAGTTGTGTTTTGTGGGTGCATTTTCTTTCCAAAGGTTATCTGAAAGCCAAAGGAAAACAGCTTGATGTTCATTTCTCGAAGAGAGGGATCCTAACTTCTTGGATGTGCCACCTGTAAGTCAGCTGGTGGTGGTGGGGAAGCAGAATTTGAGGTCCGTTGCAGAATCTGATTCCAGACATTAATGTGCTTGGTGTAGGGGTGCCGTTCCCCTGATGGGGGATCTCCCACTCCCACCCTCTGCCCCCTCCACTCACCTGGACGATGGGGGGAAAGGCCTCCTGGGGTGCATTTTCAGTGTAGCGTGACAACGTCAATCCCAGGAATGATGTCATTGAGTAGGCCCCGGGAGTGCTTCCAAGCTTTACACTGAGCTGATTCTTAAAGAATTGGCCCATTTGGGGCCCAAATTGGCCCGGTGCAAAGCCCAGAAGCACTCCCTGGATCTGCATGATGATGTCACTCCAGGAAGTGACATCATTGCATAGCACCGGGAGCGCATGTGCATGAGGACCTTGTGGAGGTGAGTGCCAGGCCCACCCTCCCAGCAGGAGGGTAAGGGAGCCAGGTCCCCACTTCCAGCGGGGAGGGTAAGGGGACCTGGCAACCCTAGCTTGACCAGGTGCCAAGAACAAAAGTGGGGGCTTTTTGATCTTCAAATTCTGATGATATTGGCCTTGGGGAAAGTTGTTTGTTGTGCATTTGTCCTGAGGGGGACTGGAGGTGTGGAGGCGAGAAGGCACATGAGGATGTACAGGCTAGAAGCCGCTCAGACTAAAAATTCTGCCAGGAGTCAGTAGCTTTTACAGGACTTGGTGGAACCATAACAATCTTAGAGTCACCTGATCTATAACCATCTTAGAGTCACCTGATCCCTTCTGGTTTGGTTATTGCAGTACCACTCTTTGTGGCACTGCGGTGTATTAGCAGTGAGCCATCCAACAACTTCCTCTTCTGGCAACCAGCTGCCAAGGCTCGGAGAATAAGGCCTCTGGGTCTTTTTGGTAGAGTCCCCTGTTTGGTACCCCTGAAAGCTGAGAAACAGCTCCTTTTCTTTAGGATTTTAACCTGTCTTCTCAAGAAACTGTCAGAGCATGGAATAATGGACTAAACACTCAACATTTTTTAAAAAGCCACTGATCTTGCCCGCTCTCCCATGCACGTCTGAATCAAGAGGGCTCGCATTGCTTCTTATTTTCACGAGACTAGGAGCTTATTTTATGAATTCTATATATTTCTACAAATGTTTGTATTGGTTTAACAGGCAGATTCAAATCCCAGCGCCGGATCCAGGGTTGCCCACACCCACGGCAACCCTTGGCTGACTGCCTTGCATGCGTGCGCAGCGTGCACGCGCTCCCCACACTGTGTGATGCGTCATCACGCAGGGCGGACGGAAGCAGTGTGCGGGGCTGAGAAGCCGCCCGCCCCGTTCGCCTCCCTGCAGGCAAATGGCACGGGGGGCCTTGCAGCCCCCCGCGCTGCTTTTGCCTGCCCCGCAGGAGAGGACAGGGGGCGGCTGCCCTCCAGAGTAGGCAAAAGCAGCGTGGGGGGCTGCGAGGCTGCCCGCGGCATTCACCTCCCCGCAGGACAGCGGGTGGCTGGCTTGCCACGCACCCCCTGCCCTGCGAGGCAGGCAAAAGGCAGCGCGGGGGGTTGCAAGGCTGCCCGCGCTGCCACCTGCGCACTCCGGCAGCTGGGAGCTGCTCCCGGCGCCCCCTCCCTGGCGGCGCTGGGGGCAGACTACCCCCCCCCCCCAGATCCGGCCCTGTCAAATCCCCACTCACCTTGAAACCCTAGGCATGCCAACTCCGGGTGGGGAATTTCTTGGTGTTTTGTTGGAGAGTAGAGTTTGGGGAGGGGTGGGAGGGGCATAAGCAGAGTGAAAGGCCGAAAATTCAGTCCACCAAAACAGACATTTTTTTCAGGGGAACTGATCTCTGTTGTCTGGAGATCAGTTGTAATTCTGGGAGATTTCCAGGCCCTACTAGTAGGGTGACAGCCCTATGAAACCTATTAGATGATGTGGAGCCAGCCATTCTTTTAATCTAATCTACCTAACTAGGTTGTGGTAAGCCCAAAATGGAGGAAAGGAGAGCTTTATATACTGCCCTGAATCCCTCTAAGGAAGGGCAGGAGTAAAAATGTGCTAAACAAGTAAATAAGCTTGGGTGAAATAAAACCAGGCCTCCTATCACCCAAGGCTTTAGTTGATTGAGGGATAATTTTGGGATTGAGAAACGAAGGGGGAAAAATCTTTTAAAGAATGAACTGCTTTCGGTTCTGATGTATCCCTAACATAAGGGACAAAAAAAGCTATTAAATAGATCTTTTTTTTTCTAACTAAAGGTAGCTTTTGTCTCTTAAATTATACATTCTTTTGAATTCCCTTTAATACCTCAAAAAAGTGCCTATACAGATATTTTGGTAATAACGCACATCTATTTAAATGTATCTGACTAATTAGATGATGAATTAGTTATAATAACCTTCCTTAATCAAAAATGTTTTTTTAATCACTTGACAGCTGTAGCTTGCACCCATTAGCTGATAACCATTCTTCTTTTGGAAAGGTTAACTTCCTGCTTGGATTTTGACTTGGAATGAAAAGTGAGCTGCTTCAACAGGGCCAGGGATCTAGGGACCAGGTGGTGTCCAAAACGCCCCTTACCCTGGGGTGCATGCTGCGGAAAATATATTTTACTCAATGGCAGCTGTCTGTCTATATGTGAAAGAGAGAGAGGGTGAGAGAGAAATGCTGAAAGCTGGTAGCCTCCTGCTCAAACACCCTGTTCTGGGCTGGCCATCAGTGGACCCACAGGAGAAAATTGGGGAGGTGGAGAGCGGTGTCTGGTGAGGCCACAACCTTATTTCCAGCTGCATAACCAAAACTGATCTCACTGCATCTCTGGATACACATCGCTTCATGTTATGCAGCTGGAAATGGCATCACTTCGGGTTACACTTCTATGTAGTGGCATAACTTCGAGATATACCTACAGAAAGAGGGATTCCATTCCGCAGCTTCTCCATACCCGCTGCCACTTCTCACCTGGCTGATGGAGGTAAAAGATGCAGGAAATGGGCTCAGGAGCCCGGCAGTGTACGGAGCATTTCCTTGTTGCCCCAGGAATTACGTCATTCCCAGAGCACCAAGGAAGTGATGGCCCCTGCCTGGGGCTGATTTCATCATATTGTACTTTGCTCAGTGAACGTCCATACAGCTCAGTGAATTCTCTGTTCCCAGCAGTGTGTAATATGCCTTGGATCTCAGTGAGAAAGGCGGACTATAAATAAATAATAAAAAATTCTCTGAGAGTAAGAAATGGGTTGAACTGTGAAATATGTTTAGGGCTACCATGGTGGGGCCCGGAGTTCTCCCAGAATCACGACTGATCTTGAGACAACTGAGTAGGGTTGCCAGGCAACCATCAAAGAGGTTGGGACGTCAGATGGCCATGACAGCACATGTGTTGTTACATCCCTTTTGGTGTAAACCTGGAAGTGACGTAGGGTTGCTCTAGAAATTTTTGGAATATCTGTTTTTTAAACAACTTGTAGAAAAGGCAGGCAATAGAAGCTGGGGCTGGGGGATCTCCAGGCCATGACTGAGGGACTGGCCTACAAGAGAGACCAGTTCTCCTACAGAAAATGACAGCTTTGAAGGGTATACCACAGAGTCTAGGGGAAACAAAAGTCCTAGAGTGATATCACATCCCAGCTCTGTTTCTTCCCCAAGTACGGCCCCCAAATGTCCAGGAATTTTCCAAGCCAAAGTTGGCAACCCTAAACAACAACAACAACAACAACAACAACAACAACATTCGATTTATATACTGCCCTTCATAACAACTTAATGTCCACTCAGCATGGTTTACAAAATATGTCACTATTAGCCCCACAACAATAATCACCCTGTGAGGTGGGTGGGGCTGAGAGTGCTCTGAGAGAGCTGTGACTGACCCAAGGTCACCCAGCTGGCCTCAGGCAGAGGAGTGGGGAATCAAACCCGGCTCTCCAGATTGGAGTCCTGCGCTCTTAACCGCTACATCAAATAGGCTTGACGACCTCACCTGCTCTTTGTGCACTTTCTTACACTGTTGGATTTGTTCCCCCATAAAGAGACCTGGCAAATTCATGCAAGTGTGTCTTCCCAAAAATTTATTTTGGTAGTAGTGGTGGTAAATCCTACGTCTCTAGTAACCGAGGCCATATTTTTCTTAGCAACAAAATTGGAGGCATGCTGAACATTTTGCTTGAAGTGTGGGTAATGATAAGAATGACTTGCCTTCGGAGGCTAATTTCCAGAAGTGGCTCTTCTGATTGGAAGAACCGGAACTTAATATGTAGCTTCCTTGGCGCGTGGGTAATTTTGATGCCTCTGTGCAACAGGGAGCACAAATGTAGCATTCCGTCCTGATGCACAAATGTAGCCTCCTTAATGGAAGGAAAGACGACTCATGCAGAGGTACAGCGGGAGCTCTTTTGTGAGCTCCCCGGAACCTGTACATGTTTGCTTTTAACATTCAACCTCCTTGCAGTCTACGGGAGCACAACATGCCTGTATAGGAATTACTAGTTGAGTTTTTATTGAAAATTATGCAGGAGAAGAAATGCTGTCTAGCAGTGCTGGTAGGCTTGAGTTGTATAGTTTGTTCTTGGTGTGCGTTCTCCCTTCTGGAACTTTTTTTTTTTTGGCTGTACAGACGTGTCTTCTACGGTACTTGAGACATGTTGCTTGAGAAAGAACTTCTGTCAAGTGTCTTGGGTCCTCCGAGCCCCCTGTGAGAGAGCCAGGTGGCAACTTGAAAGGGAGATGCAAAGCCGGGTTGGACGTGCCAAATCGAAGCACCCCTCCCTGCTGCCGAATTTCCATGCTGTAAAAATCTGAAAAGAATCCGCAGTAAGCAATCCATCTGTCCACTTAGTGGGTGGAATGGAGATTAAGTCTCTGTCATCAGCCCCCCTAACATGGTGTTAGTTTGGAAAAAGAAAAGAAAAAGGAAAAAGTCTGTGAGTTTAGCTTTTGTTGCTGCTGCCAAGTCTGAAACATGCCAAAGTACAAGAGGAGAAAATCAGACAGAATTAACATATTCTCTCAGTGATCTCGGGTGCCTGGCACTGTGTGTTTGTAGCTGGTTTACTGCTGGGAACTGTTGACTGGGTAGCCTGAACTTTTAAAAAAAAGTTCCGTGAACGAGCAGTTCAGATTCTGCAGAACTGGAATTATGCAGTTTGTATAAACTTGCACAACTAGGAGAACAAATTTAAGTAAAGTCTCTTGCTTTGCACATCTTACGCTGCGATTTTAACGGTTTCTTCTGGTTTTGCTAGCAGAAATGATATACGAAGCCCCACCTCTTCCTAGAGAATAACTGAGACATGAGGGCCAGAAACTTGATTTGGTGTTTTAAAAAGGGAAGCAGAGATCGTCAGCCGAATTCTATGCCAAAAACCATTTTTCCCGTCTATTTGGAGAACCTGAGTATACTGCCTGAACAAATTAGAGGAACGAATGCTTGCTTGAACGGATGAAATATTTTCTCTATCAAGCTTTATCCTGCCCTTCCTCTAAAGAGCATGAGACAGCATCCCCTTTCCCCATGTTATCTTTATGACCAACCTGTGAGACTGGGAGCCAAGCTACAAGTGATGCCTGACACAGGTTGGACACTTGTCAGCTTCCCTCAAGTTTTGATGGGAAATGTAGGCGTCCTGGTTTTACAGCTTGGCTCTCCATTACAGCTGCAAGACCAGGATGCCTACATTTCCCATCAGAACTTGAGGGAAGCTGAAAAGTGTCCAACCTGTGTCAGGCGTCACTTGTAGCTTGGCTCTGGATTGGTTAAGACAGAGGTAGTAACTGCCTTCAGGTCATCCTGTAACCTTCAAGGCCAAGTGGCGACCTGCAGCACACAGGATTTGGAACAATTCAATAGTACGTTACTGTCGGAAGCAGATTTTATTCTAAAGAATTGTCGTGGATCATCTGGAGGGAGAAATGACTTTGGTCCTCTGGAGAAGTTCTGTAAATTCTCTGTGATCTGTCTGGACCATCTTATATGAAATGACTTTAGCTACAAGCATGTTGAATTGGAATACTGGTCAGTCACCACCAAAGAAGGAAATCCCCTGTCCTGATTGCTTCCAGCTGAGATGTGCCGCAGGAGCTCCAAAATGATAATGGTATCATTAAGGGTAAGATTTGCTTCCATGAGGCCAAGTACTACGCTTGCTGATTTGGAACAATGCTTGGAAGTCCCCCATAGGGTGCTTCTAGATGTCTTCTTCCTTCTTGGAAGCCCAGAAATGAAAGAGGAAGTAGATCGGAGGTAATTCCTATTGAGAATTAGAACTGGTTTCATGAAATGTTGGATATCTTTCCACCTAGGACTGTTGCTAGGGTGGGGTTGCTAACTCCAGCCTGGGAAATTCCTGGAGTTTTGGAGACAGTGCCTGTGGAGGAGAGAGTTTCAACCTAGAATCTAGAGTTTGTCATTCTCCCGGGGAACTGATCCCTTCAGAGCCAAGCTACAAGTGACACCTTACACAGGTTGGACACTAGTCAGCTTCCCTCAAGTTTTGATGGGAAATGTAGGTGTCCTGGTTTTACAGCTTGGCTCTCCATTACAGCTGCAAGACCAGGACGCCTACATTTCCCATCAAAACTTGAGGGAAGCTGACAAGTGTCCAACCTGTGTCAGGCATCACTTGTAGCTTGGCTCGTAGTCTAGGGAAGTTGTAATTCTGAGAGAACTCTGGGCCCCACATGGAGGATGGCAACTCTATATGAGGGCCAGTAAGTGTGTCAATCCTTCCTTAGAAAGCTATTTTGTGCTATGTAAGACTTTTTTAAAAATCAAAGTCTTTAAATTTCATATGTGGCTGTTTTCACCTGAAGAAGGATGTGTGTTATGTGCCATCAAGTCGCCTCCAACCTATGAACATCCTATGAACGAGAGACCTCCAAAATGTCCTATCATTAACTGACATGCTCAGATCCTGCAAACTGGAGGACGTGGCTTCTTTTATGAAGGATAACTTATTTAATAAGAAAATTTCTGGTGCTGCAGAAATCCTTCTTTCGATAATAATAGAGCATGCCAAAGCGCTCCAAACAGGGAAGGGGATTAGATTCTAGGAATTTTGTACTGAACATGTTCAACAGTCCAACTGTGACAATCAAGCATAGCCCATCATTGGATGTGTTTGTTTCAGCACTGAATTACTTGAATGCCTACCAAACAGGTTTGCATCGGGGAGTTTGCAAAACTATACACATGAAATCGCTGCGGATCCAAACAGATTGGCAGCCATTAATGTTGCTAAGAACTACTTTGCTGAACAATGGATGGTAGAGTTTTTTTTTTAAACGAAGCATGTATTTGTGACTGGTTTATATGATTTGCGATAGTTTTAAATGTCTTTTGAACAACTGCCTGCTGAGAGAAGCAGCCGTGCAGCAAGCGTTGGAACGCCATTGGCGTGCACGAGAACAGGCTTAAGCAGAGAGCCAGTTGAGCTGTCCTGTACTTTTAGAAAGGAATACTGTGAAGCAATCTGCCCAACAGCTTAGAACCGCTGGAAGAAAAGTCTGATGAAAATTTGCTGCTTGGCAAACAGGATGTGAGCAAAACTATTGGATGTTTGAGCATCACTGGGGAAGGGTACTTTAAAACAGGTATTACCTCCCGTCTTGGAGGTTGGGTTTTTCCTGATAAAAAGTTTACTTCTTTCCTACCTTGGCATACAAATAGGTTGGGAAGCATCTAAGCCTATGTAGAAATGCTATGATTCCACCTAGTGGGGAAGTAGATCCGGAGGAGTTAGCCGTGTTAGTCTGTAGTTGCAAAATAGTAGAGAGTCCATTAGCACCTTTAAGACTAACCACCTTTATTGTAGCATAAGCTTTCAAGAGCCACAGCTCTCTTCGTCAGATGCATTGTCAGCTTTCGAGAACCGCAGCTCTCTCCGTCAGATGATGCATCTGACGAAGAGAGCTGTGGCGCTCGAAAGCTGACGCTGCAACTGATGAACCTGCTTATAGGATATGATCCGTTTGTGAACAGCCATGTGTAATCAAAACCAACTTACCATCTGCCCAATTAGAGTAGAGTAGATTAGTGGTTAAAAATTACTTGACAATAATGATACTTTTCTTCCTCAAGCCTTAGGTCCCCTCCTGCTCTGTGCAGTTATGAACATACGATGCTTCCATTAGCTCCGTTAAAAGTTTATAAGGATTAAATTGCATATCAAAGCTGTTGCCATGAATCGACTGATACAGCAAACTGGAACGGGTCCAAATTCTATTGTGAAATGGTTTGAGCAGCCTGCACGGAATTCATCTTTGGAACACAATGTATATAGAGTGGGGGAATGTTCAGCACCAGAGTCAAACTTTCATTGGAGCCGAGTGCATCTCCTGTAGAAATCGGGCTTGGCATTTCAGAGGAATATATGTGTTTGGAGGGCTGGGGTGGAGATGGGAAGCAGGGTGATCTGTCTCAAAACAGTTCCTACTGAATCAGGCCACCCTAGAGTTGCCAGGGTGGTACAAACTCAGGGGTGGAATTGTGTCCAAAACCAGAAGTGATGTCACTTCTAGGTGATACTCTAGGAACCCCCCAAATCTCTATGATAAAGACCACAGAGATTTGAGGGGATTCCTAGAGCACCGCTTGTCACTTCTGAGTTCAGATGCAATTCCAACCCACAACTTTCTCCCACTGTGATGATCGGCACTAGGGTGCAATTTAGTGGATTAGCAGGCAAGCGGCAACCCTAGGAGAATCTCTCTGAGTAGCCAAGTAGTGATTAGCAACCACTTTGGGGCAAACTCAGGAGGTGGATGGTTTTGGTTCTACTCTTCCTGATCCTTTTCAGTGGCGATACCAACAACGGAACCTGACACTTTGTATGAGCAACACACATGCTTTGCCTCTGAGCTACGGGGACCTCCTTGGTTGCACAGCTGGGAAGTATTTAGTCAGGTAGACAGGAAAAATCAATGGCCTGAAGGCAGCTTGTTCAGTGCCTGAATAGCCACGCTCAGGCGATAGGCTATAGTCGGTCTCCAAGTGGAACCCTATTGGCTGCTTGTATACCTTTCTCCTGATGACCTGCAATTCCCCCCTCTGGCCATCTTCCATGGTGGCAGTGCTGCCCTGCAGATAATGGGCTAGCAGCTTTTTGGCAAGCGATGCTGATAATAAGGTGCCAGCAACTCTGGCTCGACACTCTGACTTTTGCTTCTTCGTCAGTCGTCTTCCTGAGCCTGCCTGCTGCTGCAGCGCTTCTCCGTTTCTCTTGTCTCCCTGCCTCTTTCTGCAGCATGTTGGGGGATGGGTGCGTGAGCGTGCCATTTTATCCTGGCAACAGCGTTCTGCTCTGTTCCTCTGTTTCAGACGTAAAATAGTAAAGAGTCCTGTAGCACCTTTAAGGCTCACCAAGTTTATTGTAGCATAAGCTTTCGAGAACCACAGCTCTCTTCGCCAGATCCTCTGGATCTGTTTCAGATAATTCCCAATGATTGTTAAAAATTATGTGGATGCAAATATCTTGCGCAGATTAGGGGCGAATGCAGTCTTGCCTGAATGTGAGATGCTGTGGCTGGCACAAGTGGAGTGAGGGCCCTACCATTTCCATGGATTTTTCCTTCCAAGCGGGAGGTCCCCTCGCCACATCCAGTGCTGTTCTTGAGGATCTCTCACCTGTCAAGAGCAGCTGTTCAGGTGATCTGTGTATGTGGTTTGACTGAAGAAGATGAAGGCAGCAGGAAAAGTTGGTTCGGTGAAGGAAGCAGAGCTTTCTGTTCTTTGAGTCCAACCCAGAAGCTGTAATGCATGAACTCTTGGATCTGCATTGTCAGGTGACTCCCAGGGGCATCATGTGACTGGACCTAGTGGTCTGGAGATCTACAGAAACCTCAGATCCTGCCCCCTGTGTGGTCAGCTGACTTGCAGATGTGACACATGGTTGGTTTCAGGAGTGGTCATGAGAAGGGCTGTGCTGGACAAAGGTTGCCAGATCCTGGAGATTTGGGGGGGTGGAGCCTAGAGAGGGCGGGGTTTGGAATGGGCAGGAACCTCAACAAGGAATAATCCCATAGAGCCCACCCTCCAGAGCAGATATTTTCTCCCGCAGAACTGATCTCTATGGCCTGGAGATCAATTGCAATTCAGGGAGATCTCCGCCCACCACCTAGCAGCCTGGGCAATGAACGGGGAATTCTCTCCATGAACAGTGTCTTGCCTGGAGGAAGGAGGGAGCAGTTGCCGGATGGCATCTTTTGCTTGACTTGAGAGGGAGATGCTGATTTGTTCTGAGGGTTGTCTGGCTGCACAGCTTCCAATGCCTTTGACAGAAAAAAAGATTTGAGTTCTGAGTAAGCATTATTGAACTGAATAGAAAGGCAGGGGTTTTGGGGGGGGGCGGTGACGGGGAAGAGGAGCCATTCATAAGTTTTGCTTTTAAGGAAGAATTGGATTGCAAGGATGCTTGCTGTTTCTCGCAATGGATGGCGGTTAGAGCTGGCATGTGGTGGAAAAGATTACAATATTGCAATGTTCCTTCATCACCTGTGTTAAAACAGAGAGCAAGAGATCAGATTCCACCACTCCCCACCCCCCCAATGCCTTGTAGCAGCTACAGGAAATGTGAACATTTTATTTGAAGCATCAATGAACAGATTATAGCATCCAAGGGAGTCTCTTGCTTGTCCTTTTGTGTGTGTGTGTGTGTGTGTGTGCGTGCGTATGTAGGTGCCGATTGCATCCAGCTTTTAACACTTGATTCTCTTAGACAAAAAGAGAATGCTGACACAGTGTGTGAGGCTCCTCCCTCACTGGCGCCCTCTCCTGATGGCCTGCCATCCTACCAGCTCTCCAGGCAGGTGTCCTCCGGCCTCAGGTGGGCAGGGAAGGGGGTTGCACCACCTTGTTCCTTCTCCTGCCCTGGGAGTAACAGCACGCTCCAGCTGTCTCTCCCTGCAAAATCACCCTCGGCCTTCACAGGAACCTGAATTTAAAGGCCTCCCCTGGCCCCACCTCCCTGGCTCTGGCCCCAATCATCACCCCGTCTCCCTGACTGGCCCTGCTCCCAGCCTATCTGATAGGAGGGCTGGGTAGACTCTGTAGTCTCCTGGCTCCACCCCCTCCATCCCCACCTAGGGTGTGGCATTTGGTCTGCTCTCTGCCTGGCTGGCCCCTGCTGCTTCTGAACCTTCCCCAGTGGCTCCCTTGGCATCTTGGGGCCTGCGCCTGCCTGCCTTGTGCTGATGGCAACCTCCTGTGAGCCTGGATGAAGTGTAGCCATCTGGGCAACTGCAGGAGACAGGTGAGTCTGCCGAGTGGCTGCAGGCTGTTCCCCAGAGTTGTGCCTGGGCGTCGGCTGCAACTGGCCTAAGGGTGAGAGAGGCCTGGGGGCCTGTAGGGGCTCCTGCGACTGAGGTACTGCCAGAGGCTGTGCTGCAGGACCTAAAGGGGGTGCCTGCTGCTGCAGGGCTGGTGGTGAGGGTGGACAAAAGGCCGGCGTCGCCGGACACAGTGTGATGTGGTGTGCAGAAATCCAGCTTTCTGGCTTGACTCAGAGACGTCCTACTCGAGAATGCTCAAGTGTAGAGAGACACAATGTTAGCCAGGAAGCGTAGTTTAAAAAGACAGAGCCAAAGGCGCTGTCAATTTCATCTCTCTACAGAGCAGGCAAAGATCACTCCTTTGAGGGCCCTGCCGGCCACATAAAAGATCTGTCCACCACCCTATACATGGGCCAGGTTGAAGTGCAGCGTTTTATCCTCATTTTATAGGCGCCATCTGAGGAGAATGTTTTATTGGATAATGTGTTTTAATGTTTTATTTATATACTGTTAAGTGTTTAAATTGTATTGTATGTAAATGGAAACGTTGTATTCCGCCCTGAGCCCGCCTGGCAGGGAGGGCAGACTAAAAATCTAATATATAAATAAAATAAATATAAATAAATATAAATAAATGTGTCAATTTCCTCTTTGAAACTGACAGAGACTTCAGGGTAGCAAAGAGGAAATTAGCAAACCTGCTGAGGAGCGATCTTTGCCGCTCTGGAGAGAGGTGAAAATGATATAGTCTTTGACTCTGTCTTTTAAAACTACGCTTCCCGACTAGCATTGCATCTCCCTACATTCTTGTGTAAAACGTCTCATGTAGAGAGACTCTCAGACTCTCGGTCAAACATTGAAATCTCTGGTTTTATGCTGCTGCAAAGTCAGCAATCTCGTGTCTGCTTCAAGGGTAGATTACAACGTGAGATGGCTGAATCTGAGTTCATTCACAAATTTGAAACAATGGACGCCTCCCACCCAGGGCTGAATAGAAATACAGGATTTTTAACTCACTATGGATACTGATTACTGCTCTAACCAAGCTGCTTTGTAACATTGCCCCTTTACATCCTGAGGAGTTAGCCATATTAGTCTGTAGTAGCAAAATATTAAAGAGTCCAGTAGCACCTTTAAGACTAACCAACTTTACTGTAGCATAAGCTTTCAAGAGCCACAGCTCTCTTTGTCAGATGCATCTGACGATGCATCTGATGAAGAGAGCTGTGGTTCTTGAAAGCTGACAATGCATCTGTCGAAGAGAGCTGTGGCTCTCAAAAGCTTATGCTACAATAAAGTTGGTTAGTCTTAAAGGTGCTACTGGACTCTTTACTATTTTCCTTTACCTCCTAATTCCCTAAGTATTAATTCATCAGAGCTTACTGTCTCTTTAAAGTACACAAAACCTTTTTGAAACCTCACTGTAGGAACAAAAAAAAAATCCCCCATGTTTGGATTCTTATGCAAATGGATCTACAAGGAAAATGAATGTACCGGTTATAACCCAGCACAAAAACATCTTGCTTTTGCCTATTTAAATGTCACATCAATCTTTAAAATACTTCACTTAAGACAGAGGAAATGTCTGTGTTTTACTTAAGACGTATAATTATAACCATCTTCGTTTTGAGTAATGAAGAACTTTTCAATAAAGTTGCCACCCAAAAGCCTTTTGTGTCGGGGAACACAAACAGCACTTAATAGATGCAATCCATCTACGCTCATTCAAGGAACATCAGGTTCTAACTCCAGACAGCTGACTGCCCATCAGGGCTCCCTGGCTAGCAACCAAATTCTACAAAAGGAGTCATCTCATTACTCAACACAACACAATACCTTTCCCACTCTTCCTTTCCAAACTTCTTTCTGCTACACCGCTGGTCACCCTTACGGCTTTCAACCTGTCTGCCTTCAGGAAGCCTACTGCCTTGGCTATAGAGTAACCGGTCAGCATGTCATAGGGTTTCTTCCTGTTCATTGGAGAAGGTTCTGGGGCAAGTGTGCGCTCAGAGCCAAGCTACAAGTGACGAATGGTACTTGAACGGCAAGTGAACAGACTCACGTGTATTCCTCCCTGTTCACTTGCGCTCCACTTGCACTCCACTTGATTACGTATGTGATCAAGTGAAGTGCAAGTGGAGCGGAAGTGAACAGGGAGGAATACACGTGAGTCTGTTCACTTGCCGTTCAAATGTCATTCGTCACTTGTAGCTTGGCCCTCAGTTCCTACTGAGAGCAGGTGTCATGTATGCACACATCCATGCCATTTATATATTCCCTGATCTAATGTATTGATCTCATGTCATGCTCTTGTAATTGTACTTTGGAATATAGTCATGCCAGTATTGGCCTACTTAAAAATGAAAGTGCCTTGCTTACTAAGGCTGATTTCACAGATCAAGTAACCAGCCGGTTATCTCTGAAAATATGCTTCACTGACCTTGCAGCTGCAGCCAGAAATGTAACCGTTTCACAGGGGACAGAAAGTCTTTGATTTCTTTGTAATCTTCTGCCATTTGCTGTCTAGACTAAGCTATTGTGCTCTCATGTAACTTCTTAGGTTTTCGCGCCTAAATGCAAACTGCTCCAAGGGAGGGGGGGAATAGTGTTCCCTATATCAATAGTGCTTTCGCCTGTATGATCATTCCTGCCAACTTTCTCATCTATGGATGTGTCCATGAACTTAATGGATCTCTAAAAATTTTTTTTCAACCTATGCACTGGAGTGCTTGCTGTGAGGGGCTTGGGGATCTATCTGCCATGGACTGCTGTCCCTACAACTGACAGCAGGCCAAGGTCTCCCCTTGTGAAATTAGAAGAGAGTCTAGAAGGTCGACATATAGTTTTCCAACATGGTCTTTATTGTTAAATAGGAGATGCAGGGCATGGGGGAGAGATTAAAATGAAGGTCATGGGGAAAAACTTTTCTCCTGCGCAACTCATTAGACCTAAATATACTCTTCCTCTAATATTTTCTTTGTTGGGTGAAAGCATGCGTTTTGGTTCTATGTTTCTTTGTTTCCTGGAGACCATCTGAATTTAGGAAAATCATTCCCATATCAAATCGATTGGCCTTGGATAGTAATTGGATGGGAGACCTCCAACAAAGACCGAGGTTGCAGAGGCAAGCAATGGCAAACCACCTCTGTTAGTCTCTTGTCATGAAAACCCCACCAGGGGTCACCATAAGTCGATTATGACTTGAGGTCTGGATTTTATTTTTTCATCAAATCGATTATATTTTTCAGGTGTGTTGCCGTGTTAGTTTGAAGCAGCAGAACAAAATTTGAGTCCAGTAGCACCTAAATTTTCCAGGATATAAGCTTCATGAATCAAGGTTTACTTTGTCAGTTAACATATAAATATATTTTATGTCTGAAATTTTCTGCAAGAAAATCTAGGTGGTGTGTATGGTTTTCCTTCTTCCATTTTATCCCTCCAACAACCCTGTGAGGTAGGTTAGACTGAAAGAGAGAGTTTGGCTGAAGGCCACTCGGAAAGCTTTACAGCCAAATGGCGATCTGGGCTTGTCTGTCTCTCTCTCTGGTCTTGGTCCAACAGTCTCCAGTGGTACAGGAGTGGGGCAGTCCTTACTTTTGGGATATAGCTCCTCCTCTCCAAAGGCAGGGTCAGTCAGCTGATTTTGATCCCGGAGGGGAGGGGCTTGTCCCTGGAATCACCAGTCTTTCTGGCCCTGCCATCCGAGCAGGATGTCTTCAGCAACGCTCTGCAGGAAGCTTCACAGTAAGTGAATAGAAATCTTCCATTCTAATCACAACACTGCACCAGCTCACATAGGCCATTTCCACATGCTGTTAAAGAGACGGTCTACTTACTGAAGGCTGGTGTATTTTTTCACAGATTCCAGATGCCTCCATTTTCAAAGCAGAAGCAGGCAGTTTGTCTTGCGTCTAATCAGCATCTTTTCTGAGACCGGGATTTCCCGCTCTTTTCTGTGCCGGGTCAAGGACGCTGATCAGACGCAAGACAAACTGCCTGCTTCCGCTTTGAAATTGGAGGCATCTGGAATCTGTAGAAAAAAACGCCAGCCTTCAGTAAGTAGACCGTCTCTTTAACAGCATGTGGAAACGGCCACAGTCCTGATTTTTTATTCCATACTAAGAAAAAAGTGCTAGAAATTCATTGCCAGAGACCTTCCAAGACTTTGCCTAACTTGACTCTGAGCTTATGTTCTGAAAAGCAGCCTGTGTTTGCTTGCCATTTGCAAGCAGGGATATTTTCCGAGAAAACCTTGCTGGTCGTTGCTTATCTTTTCATCAAGGAGTATTATTATTATTTATTTATTTATTTATTTATTTATTTATTTATTTATTTATTTATTTATTTATTTATTTATTTATTTATTTATTTATGATTTTTATTCTGCCCTCCCCACATTTCCAGCAGGCTCAGAGTGGATAACTGATAACTTCTGAGAAGTTCTAGCATGCTTTAAAAGGCATTACAAAACCACTGGTCTAGAGAACCCCATGGCCTTTAAAAATGGCCTGTCTAGCTGAACATCATATTCCATACAGTGGCCCAACAGATGCCCCTGAGAGGCATACAAGCAGGGCAGGGAGGTCAGTGCCTTCTCCCTTGCACAGGTATTCAGAGGCAGGGGCGGCGCAAGGGTTTCCCACGCTCGCGGCCGGCCGGCCGGGTGCCCCCACGTGCTCACGAGCGCGCACGCGCACACTGGCCTGTGTGATGACATCACGCGTGACGTCATCACGGGAGCGCACGCGCCGCCGCCGGCCCGATTGCTGTGGCGGGCGGCCTCTGAGCTCTCCTGCTCGGTTGCCTGCACCGCCGCAGATGCCTGCCCGCGATGGCTGCGCCTGGCCGGGGGCTTGTGCTGGCGGCGGCAGCAGCACGGGGTGGGAGGGATAGGAGGCTGGTGCTTTGTGGCGCGCGCTCCCACCCGCCGCGCCTCCTCCGGCGCTCCCTCCGGCACCCTGTGCCTGTGGCCACCGCCTACCTGGCCTCAATAGGCCCGCCGGCCCTGTTCAGAGGTCTACTGCCTCTGAACATGTGGGTTCCATTTGGTCACCGTGCCTAATAGCTATTGATAACTGCCTCCTCCATGAATTATCTGACCCTTTATAAGAGGATGAGCCCTTGAACTTTTGGAAATTGAATACCCCTTGATCATTTTCCTTGTGGAATTCAAGCATCTGCTCTAGCTTCGTTATGGATTCTTCTTGGTTGCTAGGCGAGTTCCAGCTACGTAGCTATGATGCCCGTGGAAATGTGGCTTTTAAAGAGCCATGCATTTGTTTCCAGTGTTCAAACCTGTTTTTGTTTCCTTTTAAACAGCTCAACTGCTCGTGAGCAATGTTCCGGGAGGGCTGAGCTGGCGCTTCTGCATCAGCTTTTTGGGACCACCTGTTGCTAAATGTCATGTGTGATTTAAAAACCTTTGAGTTTGTGACTAGGCTGTGTGTAGTGAGTCGTCTTCCTCGCTTCCTGCCCGTTTGATTATGATGACAGAGCAGAGGAAACTGTTTTAAATGATGTTGTTCTAGTTTCTCCCAGCTCTTGGCCTCTGTTTGCTCAGATCAGTAAAGGAGTTCTCGAGAAGTTCTTGCTGATTAAGTTTCACCACCAATGAAGTGGAAAGTGGCCATGGAAGAGTAACTACAAAAAATTGCACCATTGTTCAGTTCATTTTAAGGGTGTTGGATTGGAGAATCTTGGTCCAGGGGATAGTAGCTGATTTATTTAGGAGGATTTTTTTTTTGCCATCTCTCTGGTGTCCTGCTCAATGGCTTACAATTAAAATAATAAATCCTCAGTATAACAACAACAAAGCCATTATTTCTCAGCTAAGAGGGTGGTATTGTAGGAAAGGGATCCCAGATGTTTCGTTAATGAGTTAGAAACCATAGATTTCACCATTATGTTGCCTTACATATTATCTGTTGCTTTAAATATGTACTCCCATATCCTACCTGTGCTTTATGTTGTTCAATGTAAGTCCTAGAATTGATTATGTTCTGTTTGAGCAATTCTTCAGCCCCATACTGGATCCTTGCTAATACTACGTCTTTGTAAAGTTATATTCTTTTACCCCATGACTGTTTATGGAAATGTCCTTGACACTGTATGGAAATGCCTGCTCTTGTGCTTGCCACTGATTGTACTAATCTCACACTATGTAATCCACCTTGAGTCTCATTCAGAAAGGCAGAATAGAAATAACATAAATAAATGAATAAAAAATAAAAAATTATATCATCTGTTCTTCCCAGTGGAGATCCAAAGTGGCTTACAGCATGGTTCTCCTCTTCCATTCTATCACAACAACAGCCCTGTGAGGTAGATTAAGATGAGCACGAGAGAAAGTCTCCCCAAGACCTGCGAATTCATTCCTAGATCTAGCCCAATGCTCTAACCACTACACAACACTGTCTCCGAAGAAAGATGCCCTGGAGAGGCCATGCTTGCTTGTAACCTGTTTCCTAGGACCCAGGAGAAGCCAGCCTCTGTCTTGACTGCTTTTAGTTCCCTCCCTGCATCCTGCACACGTTCCTAGCCCTGCCCATTCTTTCTGCCTTTATTGACTCTTGACCG
The DNA here is from genome assembly GCF_028583425.1 of Eublepharis macularius. Classification (NCBI taxonomy): domain Eukaryota; kingdom Metazoa; phylum Chordata; class Lepidosauria; order Squamata; family Eublepharidae; genus Eublepharis; species Eublepharis macularius. The sequence goes on along the minus strand of NC_072802.1, from coordinate 67,328,018 downwards.
TGGCTGCTGTTTTGCCCTGTTGAAGAAACTTCTAGGAACTGACACAGCTCCTCAAAGGCGGGGATCTCTGGGGCCATTTTAGGATGAGGGAATGGGGAATGCTTAACCCCTTAGCTTCCCACACGCCATGTCTGATCTGCACACCTAATAAGAGCATTAAAAAACTGGAATTTTAGACATGGAACTTGTTGGACCCCGCCTTTAGTAGACTTCGCCCTATGCGTCCTTCAGTGGTGTTGCTCTGAACCCGCCGCTTTCCTGAAACAGGCTGGACAGCTCCCTGCTTCTTGCTTTGCCCAGTGGACCCTGAATCCCCTGACTTCCATGGCAGGAGGAATGGGACAGTCCCCCCCCCCCCCAGTCCGGGGTCATTGGATTCAGGTGGACATAGATGAGGCTTAAGTTCTTGCTCTACAGACTGGGCAAGGGAAGAAGATCAGGCTCCTATTTCATATATGAAGGCTGAGGCTTCCAGCTGATGGCCGTTTGTGGGGACCGATGTTTAAACACTGCTATTGTCTTCCTTGTCTTTGGTGCACTCTGAAGCTTGAAAACACCATCCTGGTTAGCTGATAAGGTTTGGTTCCTTTTCCAAAACCCCAAATTCAGTCCCTGGATCCCTGATAGTTCAAATCCACCCCTTTCGTTTCCTGAAATGCACCTGGCATTTTGTTTGGCGTGGAGTAATAGGCAGAGTTCAGCCGCAGCTCCTGTTGTGCTTTTTCTCCCCCTTTCTCACCGGAGTTCAGCTGTGCCAGTGCTACCTTGCCGTGTCTTTTGCAGCCTGTCTTGAGTTCAGCTTTAAGAGTGACTTGCTTAGCTGTCTTTCTGCCCTCTGCTGGCTTGTAACACTGGATTTCTAAGAGCTTAATGGCTTAGACTAGAAGGCAGGGGAGACTCCATTCCATTTCTTGTAGGGCTTGATATGTGAAACTGGTGAACAGCTTGCAGAAGGCAGAAGCCTGCAAGAAATCAAGACACCCCGCCAGTCCAAGATTGTGATGAAAAAGACCTAAAGCTTCCTGGTATTTTTCCTAAGCATATGCTGTGTTTTGGGGGAAAAGACAGATGTTCAAAACCAATGCAAAATGCAGGGATCTCTCTAAATGGATATCACTCTGATAGCAAACTGGGCTGCCTGTGCTAATACACAATCTCCCAAATTTGCAAGAAAGTAGGACTCTGTCAGCCAAAAAAAAAGCAACCCCCCCATGGCCTGATGAGGACTGAGCATGCTCAAAGAGGTACAGCATGTTAAGAGCAATTAAGAGTCGGTTAAAGGAAATAGAGAGAATAGGAAATGTTAGCTTGCTTGAGGTCAGTGAGACTTACTCTGGGGCTTGCAAAGAGCCACCCTTGCAATTGGTGGTGGTGGAAAGTGCTATGAACTCATGGCCAACTTACAGCGACCCCATAAGACTTTCAAGGCAAGAGGTAAACAGAGGTGCCTTGCCATTGCCTTCCTCTGTGGAGCAACCCTGAGCTTCCGTGGTGGTCTCCCATCCAAGTGCTAACCGGGGCAACCCTGCTTAGCTTCCAAGATCTGAGGAGACTGGGCTAGGCTGGGCCACCCATGTCAGGGCTCCCTTGCAATTACCGTAAACCAAAAGAGCCACGTAACTACAATATGCCTGTGTGCCATCCCATCTACAAAAATATAACTATTAACAGGGCTTTTTTACTGGGAAAAGAGGTGGTGGAACTCAGTGGTGGAACTCAAGACCGCACAATGACATCACTTGGGTCAGCTGGAACAAGGGGGGAGTTTTTTAAAGTTTAAATCGCCCTCGGTGAAAATGGTCACATGGCCGGTGGCCCCGCCCCCTAATATCCAGACAGGGGGGAGTTTAGATCGCCCTCCGTGCCGCCGAGCAGCGTGGAAGGCAATCGAAACTCCCCTCTGTCTGGAGATCAGGGGGCGGGGCCACTGGCCATGTGACCATTTTTAAGAGGTGCCGGAACTCTGTTCCACCGCATTCCCGCTGAAAAAAAGCCCTGACTATTAATACTAAATATGTACGTGTAACCTTTTAAATTACCCGATTACTTCTGAGCATTGCAGGGTTGTCTCCCCTCATTGCTGCTGAACCTTAGCCAACCCTTGTGCATTTGGAGAGAGGGGAAGAGCTTCCCACTCTGCCTTCTCCCGTTGCATGAGGCACGGAAGCTGAAGTGAGAGAGTGTGAGACGGCCAACTTGGCCTGCTGGATGGGAAGCAATCCGTTGGGAGTGAAACCGCCTCCATCTCACTGTGACCTGAACCGTTTGTGCTCTTCCAGGGTGGCTGCTGTAGGAGTGGTTGCCCTCTCTTCTGTATAGCCAGCTTGCTCTCCTCCTGACAGCTGCTTGGGTGTGGGGATGAGAATGCAGAAGTTGTGGAGAAGGGCACAGGGTGGCCGACTCTTGTGGCATTGCCGGGGCAGCTTGGGCTAGACCTAGGATGCCACCAGAACAGCCATGAACAGGCCAAGCACCAACTATCTCTTACCCTACAATGATGAACTGGGTTAAGAGACAATGCAGTTTGTTTTTAATGCATTAATTTTCTTAAGCAAGTGGAGATTTAATCAACCAGTATTGTAAATTAATTTGTTCTGGGCATTTAGCCAGGGTTGGCTGATTGTGGAGACAAATACCTGGGCTTTGCATTTCTTTCTGTTTCTGTGTTTGAAAGGGGACGTTTTTAAGAGAAGCGGAGAGTCTGTTCCAAAACTAGGGTTGCCAGCTCCAGGTTGGGAAATTCCTGGAGATTTGGGGGGTGGAGCAGGGAGAGGGTGGGGTTTGGTGAGGGCGAGGGACCTCAGAAGTGTATAAATAGACTCCACTCTGCAAAGCAGCCATTTTCTCCGGGGGAGCTGATCTCTTGTGGCATAATTCCAGCCACCACCTGGAGGTTGGTACCCCTATCCAAATGTTGAGGGCATCATGTTTACTAAACCGAATAATTTACCTTTGTTTAGTCAGACTGCTGAAAACATGATACACACTCTAATAAAGCATCTTGTAAGACGGGTCAGTGCAGGGCTGAGAATGAAGGAATGGTATCACGGCCCGGCAGCTCATGGCAGGGAGAGATCTGAACTCTTCCTGATTCATAGCTCAGCCTCTCCGTTGCTGTGCTGTGCTTCCAGGGCGTGTGTGCCCTTTCTAGTTGACAGAGCTGAGTGTACTTTCCTCTTAACAGCAATGACCATTCTGTGCCAAGTAGCGCTGAATCCTATGGGCTTGCCTCTGTGTGCAAATTAAAAGAGTTGTCAGATTGTGGACAAGTTAACACAACAGAACTACAGTGGCTGTCAGGGTTGCCCTGGTTAGTCTGTTGTGATTAAAAACACCCAAACGAAACAAAAAACTAGGGATGTTTCCCAATTCCTCCCTGGCAGAAATTCTCCCTGGAATACCCTGTTCTGATCCAAGCTGCTAATACTGTGGAACAGAACTGTGCTGTATTATTTTTGTCCAGTTTTAGTGTACAGGAGCCCCTTGGCACAGAGCGGTAAGCTGCAGTACTGCAGCCCAAGCTCTGCTCATCACGACCTGAGTTTGATCCTGGCGGAAGCTGGGTTTAGGTAGCCGGCTCAAGGTTGACTCAGCCTTCGGTCCTTCCGAGGTCGGTCAAATGAGTACCCAGTTTCCTGGTGGAAAAGCGTAGATGACTGGGGAAGGCAATGGCAAACCACCCCGTAAAAAGTCTGCCAAGAAAATGTTGTGATGTGACATCCATGGGTCAGTAATGACTCGGTGCTTGCACAGGGGACTACCTTTACTTTTTTTTTTTTTTTTAGTATTGTATTGGGGAGGGCTGTGTGTCAGTAGCTAAGCATCAGATTCAGTCCTCAGCATCACCAGTTAAATTGATCAGCAAGTAGATGATATGAGACCCTGGAGAGCCACGGCCAATCTGAGTAGAGAAGGCTGACCTTGATGGGCCAAGGGTCTGATTCAGTATAAGGCAGCTTTGTATGTGTGTGTGTTTTTGTGTGTGGGGGGTACCCATTGGATAATGGAGATGCAGATGGATCTTTTGGGGTGCCTGCAGTCTTTAATGGGCCTTATCAATCAGATGAACAGGTTGTTGAGCCCTCTATGTTAGAGACCTTGCAAGCAGGAAGGTACGGCCCTACATATGTGGTGGGAATGCCATTTTGTTCAGGAATTTTGGAGAGTGGTTCACAAAGAGATATTCAACACGATGGGTCATTTGTTGCCATACTCCCCAGAATTCTTCCTACTGGATTTTTGCCCCAACTCTGTGCTAGATAGGAATACCAGATCTCTTGTTTCGACATTAGTTGCCTCTGCTCGTCTGGTCATTGCTGGGAATTGGAAATCCCTCAAAGGCCCATTGCTAACAAAATGGTATCAGAAAATCTGGGAGCAATATTTGATGGGTAGGATTATGCACAATCTGTTTTTTGGGAACTTGCATATGGCAGTCCCTTTATTTGAATATGATGAGATATGGAAACCAATTTTAGATGTTTTAAATGCCAAAGAAGTAATTCCCCCAATGCAACAAAGTTTAAATGCTTGTTTATTGTAATTCCTGGGTTTTTAACAATTTGCCAAGAGTGGTTTTGATAATGTCTTTTATGGTTTAGTTTTAATCCCTTTCTTGTTTGTATTGTACGTTTTTTTTTTAAAAAAGAGCATGATCACAGCTCGCTTCTTCCCATCCCCAATTGTGGTTGTGCTGCAAGCAACAATTTCACAGTCTTCTTAGCCTCATTGATGCTGGCGGGTCTCAGAAAAGCACAAGAGAATTGTTGCAGTTTTGTCGGGACCGCTTGACCCGTTCCTGGGGATGCATGGAGAAGAAAGCTGAGCGCGATTCTCTTGCTCCCTGATTCCTTTGCTGCCTTCTGGGACTTCACCCCATCAGGAAATGGGAGATAATTGCAGCGTCCTTATCAGGGTAGACCCTCTGCCAACATTTGGGCCTGATGGTTGCCTGATCATGTCAGTCCTGGAATATTTGGATAGGCGCCACCATTTGTACAGAAAACAGAATAAAATCTGCATAATGGGCACATCCATGCAAATGATGTCCACTGGCATTTGCTGTGAAACATTGGAAGGATACAGGACAGAATGCTTGGTGAAAAATAATGGAATGAGTGACATTCAGCCAATGCTCGTAAAAGCACCTAGGAACCTTGTGGCACTCTTCCTGACAAACATATTATGGAAAAAGCTTCCCTGGGCTAGAGCCACAGGCACAGAATATGCAAGATTTCATATTATGGGCTTGGGGCTGCCAACTCCAGCTTAGGAGATGCACGTAGATTTTAGGGGTGGAGCCTGGGCAGAGCAGGGTGTGGGGAGGGGAGGAACTCAGCAGGATACAATCCCATAGAGTCCGCCCTCCACAGCAGCCATTTCCTCTACTGGGACTGATCGCTGTGATCTGGAGATCAGTTGTAATTCCCGGAGATCTCCAGGGCCCACCTGGAGGCTGGCAAATCTAAACGGGTTGCGTCCTAGGACTCTGCTTAGCACCATACTTATTTCTGATAGGTTGTTTTTTTTAACAGCTTGCATTATATACTGTGGTTTTTAATTGACTCAAGCAGGACTCTGAAGAAGGGGCAAAGAAATGGTCTAGATAAATAAATAAGTGGCAGTTATCCTGTGTTCGAAGGAGCCTTCCTTCAGCGGAAAGGTCCTTGTAGGGTCGCCAGGTGTCCGGTTTTCACCTGGACAATCCGGTATTTTGGAGTACACCTAGCCCCTCCCCCTTTCCCCTTCCCTCCTCCGGCAGTGCAGCGCTGTCACCTGCCAGAGAAGTGGCCAATCAGCCCGGGCACCTGAGCAGCCTCCTGTGGCTGTGCTGGTCAGCCAGCCCGGGTGCCCAGGTAGCCTCCTGTGGCTGCATGGTGCTACCCTGGAGTGGCATCCAGAAGTGGGGTGTCATCCTGGCCTGATGACATCACTTCCTGTTGAAAATAGTAAATTTCTCTGCTTCTCCCTGGGTTCTGGTATCACTCCATCTGGCAACCCTAGGTCCTTGTGATGGAAGGAGGGTCTACATTTGGCCTGTCAGAGTGATAGGATGCAGCCCAATGTGTCCTCCTACTGCTGTGGTGGGGGAGAACTCTGAACGGCAATGAAATCTGGTCACTAAAAGTTTTATCCAACAAAGGGCACTTGACTCTCAAAAGCTTCTACCCTGGAAATTCTGTTAGTCTTGAAGTGCTACTGGCCTCCAGTCTTGTTTCACTAGGAATCCTAGTTTCTCTCCCTTAATAGAGACTTCCAACTGCTTGGGGAGGGGCTGTATCTGCTTATGAAAGGTCCCAGGTTCGATCCCCAGCATCTCCATTTAAAAGGATTGGATGGTAGGTGATGTAAAAGACTTCCAAATTGAGACCCCAGAGATGCGCTGCCGGTCAGAAGAGGCAAGACTGGACGTGCTAGGTCAAGGGTCTGACTCGGAATAAGGCCACTTCCTGTGCTCCTGTGCAGTCATAAGGGCAAGAAACTTGCTTTGCTTCATTGTTTAAAACAAGAAAGCATTGATTGTTGGGGAGCTGTTAGCGACGTCAGATATCTCATTGTTTTTGCTCTAGCCCCGCTCCATCGCAAGAATACGTGCAGCTCTGTGAAGAGCTTCCGGCACTGTTAACAACCACCCTCCTTAAGCTGGCTGCTTTAAAAGCATTGCCTTTAAAGAAAGAAAAAAAGGGGGCCTGGACTGCTCCCAAAATTTCTTTAATTGCTTGCCAATTTCTCCTGTAACACCATGCCTCTGTGCATTGGGGAGTCTCTTGCTTGGGGATTGCTGCTGGCATGTAGGAAGCCTTGTATCGCTTTGTTCTTTTGCCCCCTGCCCCCCCACATGACGAAGGGCTGTTTGTTTAAAAACCCACCCTGGGCAAAGGAGTAGAGCTGCCTCCTTGGTGGCCTGCTAGAATCGAGTTGGTGGTATTAACATACGGGGGTCGTCTTGCCATGTAAATCCCTCCAACCGTCTGGCAGCTTTAATCGGGGAAGTGAAGGGTCTGAACTGGATTATCCTCTTACACCAGGAGGTGGCCTCTTCAGGCTAGAGATTAGATGTCTCCTGAACTGTCTACAGCATTTCATGGATTCCGATTTTATTTTAAGCAAATCGCTCCGTTCCCTCCCGGAAACTGTAGGTGCCTCCTGAATACATGTAAATTTCCTTTCTCGTTTTCTCTCTCCCCACCCCCCTACGTATGAAATGACTTCTGCAAAACAACACCTATTTAGAAGAAGACTTAAAGAGAACACCAAAGCTCCTCTGTTCTGTTTGGTGGCTCTTGGAAAGCGGGGAAAGGAGAGCGACATCAAAGACGTTCTCTGTCCTTTCTCCCCAGATTCAGCTGGAACATCACGTGAAAATGAATTACACGACTTGCACAGCGCCATGAGTGACCAGGGACTCACAAGCTTAATTAATTAATTAATATGTATTCAACTATGTTTATAACCCACCTTTCTTAGAGAGGCTTACGGCAGATACACAATGCAAACTGATGTAATCGACAGGAGGAGACATCTAATAAGCAATGTACTAAGACTAGGATTATTTATTTTATTTTTATTTATTTTGTTTTATTAGATTTATACCCTGCCCTCCTCATGAATGGCCTCAGGACAGCTAACAACATTAAAAACCAACAATAAATACAAGCTTAAAACATATACAACTATAAAAGGGAGTCACAAGTTGCAGTAATCCAATTTCAGGCATTGTCGACAATTTACATAGGCTCTCGTAGAAAAGGTGTAAAAACTACAGGTTCTACTAATTCAGTTGTGGCATGGCCCTCAGAGTGAGGTGGAAAACGGGGTGTGATGGTCAAAAAAGAAGGGGGGACAGGATGCTGGCCCTTAACCAAAGGCCCAGTGGACCATCTCCATCTTACAGGCCTGGTGGAATTGTAAAAGATCCCACAGATCCCGTTGGGCTGAATCTCCAACGGGAGTGTGTTCCACCAGGATGGAGCCAGAAATCTGAAACAAGATGACTGTGTTAGACATAGATGGGTAGCCGTATTAGTCTGTCTGTAGCAGTAGAAAAGAGCAAGAGCCCAGTAGCACCTATAAGACTAACAAAATTTGTGGTAGGGTATGAGCTTTTGTCAGCCACAGCTCATTTCTTCAGATACCTGAAGAATACGTGAAACTAAAAAAACTAAAATGGTGTTGGAGGGGGATTCAGAGAAATTCACGGGTGATCAGTGGCCATTCTCCATGTTGGTTAAAAAGAACATCCATGGCCAGAGATGGTATACCTATATGTGTGCATGAGTTCCTGGGTGGCAACTGCAGACTTTTAGGGGCATCTGGTTTACAAATGTAGGAAACAGGATGTTGGATTAGATAGGATTGTCAGGCCTCTGCTTGTGCTCCATGAGAGTGGTTTGGAAGCAGGGCTTAGGAGGGGAAAGCATCACTGATGCTTTGAAGCCACTTCCAGGTGACCTGGAAGTGATGTCACCCCCTCATGACACTCTAGGAATCCCCTCAAACTCTATGGTAGTTAGGAAAAAGAAACAGTGGTTCTATAGGACTTCATGACCCAATTGAGGATCTTGATCTATGGGTTGAAGATAGAAATCCCTGCCAGGGGATTTGTGGGGTGGTGCCTTGGAAGGGTGGAGTTTCAGGAGGACGTGACATCATTTCCAGGTGACATCATAGGAATTGCCCCTAATCTCTGTGGTAAAGACCATAAGACTTGGGGAAATTCCTAGAACATCACCAGTGAGGCTGTTTCCTCCTCCCCCATTTTCTTCCTGCTCCTCAAACGATTGAGGATGGGGGATTGCCTGCTGCCAGTGGGCGAAGACTATTGGGTTAGATGGCCTGAAAAGCCAGTTTCCTGGGGGTAAAGTGTAGATGACTGGGGAAGGAAACGTCATGATGCGACGTTCCCCCCATGGGTCAGTAATGACTCGGTGCTTGCACAGGGGACCACCTTTACCTTTAAAGCCCCTTTCAGTTCTGTGAGGCAGAGTTTGGCAAGAAAAGACCTGATCCCACTGCACGTTTTACAGGGATGTCATTTCCGGCTCTGTCCCTGTGGCTCTATGGACCTCTTTTGACCAAAGTTTCTTTACCTACAGCGGTGCCTTTTGCACCTTTCTCTGTGTGTGTACGTGAACAACTCATCGAAGGACATAGTGATCATTGCGTTTTTCGGTCTCTGCCTGAGAGAACGGCGTTCTTTCTGACTCAGAATGATTCTGCCCAGGCATTTGGTGCATCCTGAGTGTGCAGGCCTTTTCCCCCCGAACTGTAAAAATAATCTGCATGAATCCTCTTCTCTCTTGAAATTTTTCTCTCTCTCTGGAACATTCAGCATGTACCACCCACGTCGCTTGGCACCTTCAGAGCAGCTGACAAGGCCTTGTGTGAGCCTCGTACACATTATCACTTGGAGTATTGCGGTGTGGGGTGTGTGTGTGTGTTTGCATCATATTCATCGCCATGGAATTCTTTGCCTCCTCCGTGTACACTGTCTGTATGTACTGTGAGACGGTGCTCTCTCCCCCTCTCCTCACCCTTTGTCTTTTTTCCTCAAAGGTGGATACATCATGTAGGAGGATTTATTTAAAATTTGTTCCAGTTCTCTCCATACCTTGAAATGTATTCAGATCCATAACATCCTGCCTGTTTGTCACAATTTAATGTGACTGAGGGATGCAACCTGCGGCAGGAATGTATGATCTGCCTTCTGACTTGAGGGATCTTATTTCGGCTTGGTGGGTCTTTTTTGGTTTGACTTGGCATTTCAGGGTTTTAGCTCCAGATTCCTCCCCCGCTATCCTTTATCTTTCACACTCACCCCCCTGATTCTCAGTGTCTGAGGCTTTAGAAGTGTTGGTGTTCCTTGAGATCTGTGGGCCAGCCCTAGAAGTGGGACTACATCCAACAACAACAACAACAACATTCGATATATATACCGCCCTTCAGGACAACTTAACACCCACTCAGAGCAGTTTACAAAGTATGTTGTTATTACCCTCACAACAATCACCCTGTGAGGTGGGTAGGGCTGAGAGAGAGCTCTGAGAGAGCTGTGACTGACCCAAAGTCCCCCAGCTGGTTTCAACTGGAGGAGTGGGGAATCAAATCCAGTTCTCCAGATTAGAGTCCCACTGCTCTTCTTAACCGCTATACCAAACTGCCTCCTTAGAAAACTGGGGCTGTGAGAGCTGGTGGCAAGTTCTGACTGAGTCAGTGAATGCAATCCTTTAGATTTTGTGTAGAAGGGTCAACGGTCCTTCCATATGAGGTGAGAAAAGCGAAGCGGCGGTCTTGGATACCTTCTAACTATCCCTATTTTTCAGAGACAGTCTTTATTTTCTAGAAAATTTTTTAAAGTAAATGACTGCCCCAACTTCATCTCAATTTTTATTTGTTAATTTAATTTCCCTCCAACGGGGACCCCAAGTTGCTTACAACATTATTTATTTCAGCATTTTATCACAACAGCCCTCTGAAGTGGGTTTGGCTGAGAGTGTCCCTGGCTCAAGGTCACCCAGCAAGCTTCTATGGCAGAGGGGGGATTCCAATCAAATCTGGGCCTTCCAGATCCTAAGGAGATTTTGGGGATTCTCTTTGACTCTTTTAGTTAGGGCAAAAATTGCTTGAAAGGGTCTTCAGTGTATATAAACGCATGAACACGAATGTATCACGTGGTGCGCAGGCAGCCACTTCTCGTGCAGGGAGGGGCTCATTTTGAATGGTTGATAACAGATTGTTGGACAACCCACGTTCTTCCGGAATATTGTTAACCTAAAGAACAAACCTCATCTTGTTTTTTTTTTAAAACAGAGTCGGAGAGGTTATTGCAGAGTTAATGAGCGTAGCAGATGGCAGAATCCAACCTTTAGCAACTGATAGTTTATCTGTGTCATCTTTCAGTATGGCAGAATAGGGACATTACAGATGGGCTCCCTATTTTCATTTGTAAACTGTTGGAGGGGGTACATTGGGAGACTTGGGATGAGGGAAAAAGGACCGCTAAAGTTGGACCCAATGGATCCACTTTGCTCGTCAGATTCCTGCAGCCATAGTAAGGTTGCTAACTTCCAGGTTTGTGTACGGGCGGCTGGAGTTCTCCTGGAATTACAACTTTTCTCCAAGTGACATATCAGTTCCCTGAGAAAAATGGCCACTTCAGATGGTATGGTATACCAGAGTCTGGGAGAAATGGAAGTCTCTTCTCAGATTCTGCCCCATAAATTTCCAGCAGTTTACTAAACCATAGTGGGCAACCTTAAGCCACAGAGAAGGCGTCCTCCTCCATCCACCTGGCTCATGCTGCTGAGGTCTGTTCCACCAAGGAAGGCCTAATTCAGCTGGTGGATCCTTCTCACGAGCTAGAGTGGCCCAAAGCCTGTGCTGTTAAGCCAGGACGTGGCTGGTTTCAATCTGCCAGGAACGTACTTGACATCTTCAGTTGCTGCACCTTTGCCTCAGTCTCTCTCCCTGCCCAGTCTGCAGCGTAAGGACTGGGTAAGGTTGTCAATCTCCAAGTGGTGGCTGGAGATCTACTGGATTTGCAACTAATCTCCAGGTGACAGAGATCACTTGCCCCGGAGAAAATGACAGTTTTGGAAGGTGGACTGTATGGCATTATATCCCCATTGAGGTTTCTTGCCTCTCCAAACTCCACCCTCTCCAGGCTCCACCCCCCAAATCTCCAGGAATTTCCCAACCTGGAGTTGGCATCCCCTAGGACTGGGTCAGCACCACATTTGGGGAGGGCCTGGCTCAACATGGGCCCATTTAGAGTTGCCGCCCTCTAGGTGGGGCCTGGAAATCTCTTGGAATTATGGCTGACCTCCAGATTACAGAGATCAATTCCCCTGGAGAACAGGGCTGCTTTGTGGAGTGGGCTGCACGGCATTATACTCTGCAGAGGTCCCTTCTCTCCTCTGACCCCCAAATATCCAGGAATTTCCCAACCCACCATCAGCAACCCTAAGCAAGAAAGGCACGCTCATGGCCTCTTGTTGTGCTGCCTTCAGCCACATGTCCCTGGGTGAGTTTCTTGTCCTCCTTCAAATTCTGCTGACGGACATGCCCTGGGGACTTTGGGGTGGTCTCCCAGGTGCTTGGGGCTGCGGCAACGGAGTTCTTTCTCCTTCAACCGCTCCCAACACTGATCAGGAATCTGTAATGGGATCTTGAGTCTCAGAGGTTGGCAATAGGCCCACCTAGGAGCATGCCAGTTCTTGACACTAATATTGACCCACCTTACAGGGTAGTTGTAACAGTTACTAAGACTGCATACGTGAAATGGTTTCAACATTCTAACTCATTAGATAAATACTAAGGAACATTATCTGATATTGTATTTAAAAAAATAAGACCTGAACAGGCTAGCCCAGGCTAGCCTGATCTCACGAGGTCTTGGAAGCTAAGGAGGGTCAGTCCTGGTTAGTATTTGGATGGGAGACCATGAAGAAAGGTTAGGGTTGCTGAGCAGAGGCAAGCAATAGCAAACCGTCTCTGAATGTATCTTGCTCTGAAAACTCTGTGGGGTCTCCATGTTGGCTGTAACTTGATGGCAACTTGAGAACGTCAGTCTTTAGGCTGGGGGCTGTTGAGTTGCTTTTGCTTTGGTTTGGGAGAATCTCCAGACTGAATCCAACAAAGGTGGCAAGTGCAAAAACAGTTCGAAATGTGACCCCCCCGACTCTTCTTTAAGAGGTGTTCCAATTGCCACACTAATAAACAGCAAATACCTCAGATCAGTTCTCCCTGCCTTGATCCAAAAGAGCACTTTGGTTAAATAAATGCAAATAGCTTAATGTTCTCTTTCGCTCCCCTTACTGCCTTTTAGTTAAAAATAGCACGAAGCCTCAGGTATTTCTTTAGGATTGACTTGGCACACCACAGCCTGTTTTTTCGCTAATCAGGAGCCAGGGGTCAATACACAGTTGGAAATATTTCCACAGGGGGCTTGTTACAACTGGGCTGCTCGCTCTCTTTGCTGTGTCCTAGTTCTACCTGTGGAAAACAACAGATAGAAACTTTGTTCTGCTTAATTCTCATGCACGGATCCATCTGTTCTTGATAATCACCCGTAAATTGCTCATCAACTTTTGCCACATAGATTTATCTTGCCATTTCTCCAAGGAACACGGGATTAGTAAGGTTTGGGGAAGGAGTGACTAGCTTAGGGGCATCCAATGAGCTTCATGGTTGAGTAAGGATTTGAACCCTGGTCAACACCGTCCATTTGTAATCACTACACCATGCTGGCTTTAAGCTCTGACACACATTCTCCTTGGAATGGAGAATGTCTTCTCCATTCTTCTACACACCCACTGGCCTCCTTTAGGCTTTCCCTCTTTTCAAATTGACTAAACAACGATTGAGATCTCAATGATAAGATGCATAGAATGGTGTCTAATTAACATGGTTTCTTTGAGGTGGGAATGATTCGCTTGATGGTCATGCTCATATTGGGATCAAATTGCCCAGTTTGAGTCAGCAAGGAATTTCGCAGGGTCAGATTGGCTAGTGACTGTGTTGTATGTTTTGCCTTGGTGTGGCTCAGCCTCCTTATGGTCTCTTCTACAGGCAGGGAGGTTATTTTGTGCTAGTGTTTGGGGAATATTCCGACACAAGGTTTTGCTGCCTGTAGTTTGGAAGGGTACAGTCTAGTACAGGGGTACCCTTGTTGAATCTATGGGCGCAATTTGAATTTGGAGAACAGGTGGCGGCTGCCGAAACAAAATGTTGGAAAGTTCCAGAAATATCCAGAGATTCCTAGCCACGCATCCTCCTATGATGGCAGCATCCATTTCCAAATGGTGTTCCCTGCAGGTGTTTCCTGGGTTCACCCAAAGTAAAACAACAGAGTTTCCAGAGATTCCTAGAGCTACCGTCATCATGTCAGGGTTTCCCCTGGAAGTGACATCATCGTTCTTCAGTCGCTGGTGAGTTTAAAAAAATTTCCCACCACCACCACTTGCAGCAGTGGCAGGCAACAGGAGTTGGGGGCAGGGGATCCCCTACCTCAACTGGAGGCATTGCAGCCATACCTGAAGCACTTCCTCCTCAGGTGAAGTGGAGGAAAGCCAGGACTGGTTCTTTGTTTGGACAAGAGATGTGCTGGGGAAGTGAGCTGAGCACCGTGGCGCAGGGCATACCTTAATGCTGGTTCTTGGGCTTGATTTCCAAACCAGTTTTTCAGCTCTGCGTCATACCAGGTGGATTTACTGAAAGGAGCGTTTTGTAATAGAAAAAATATAGTTGGCCAATTTGGTCTCTTTTTCGGATCGTGAATTTCCTGGAAAGTGGGTAATCTATTTCTTACTCCTGGCAGAGAACATGGCCAGGTTTCTACTAGGAGCATAAACAACTTAGGGCAAAGGTTGATTTGAGTCTCTGATGGATATGAAAAATGAAAACCCATTGCGTTTAAGGACTGAAAGGCCATATTCTTGGCAACACAGAGTGGTGTTCTTTTTCTTTCCTTTTATCAAGGTGTGATATGCAATGAGCTGCAGCCACTTTTCATATCCCTTCAGGATCTTGCTCCAAGTTCTCCACAAGTTATTTTTTTTAAAATGTGGGAACATCATCTAGGACCTTTATACACCCCAGTTTCTCCAGGGGGAACGGACAAATTCACTGAGCAGGAGTCCACCAACGGCTAAACAAAACCTCCTGGTTCAGAGGCAGGATATCTTGGGATACTAGTTGTTGGGGTACAACAACAGGGAAGGCGTTGGCCTCTGTGCCTTTGCTTATAGGGAGTTTGGTTGGCCAGGTTAAGGTCCATCTCTTAGATGGTTGTTGTGGGTTTTCCAGGCTGTATTGCCGTGGTCTTGGCGTCGTAGTTCCTGACGTTTCGCCAGCAGCTGTGGCTGGCATCTTCAGAGGTGTAGCACCAAAAGACAGAGATCTCTCAGTGTCGCATCTCTCAGGTCTGCTGGGTCTGAACTGTTACGCTCTTGTTCAGATTTGGGTTTGAGCCACAGAGCTGAGTGGGTGGCCCCAAACCAGTCATGTCCCACTTAACCTTTCACACAGGGTTGTTGTGAGGGCACATTGGAGGAGAAGACAACCATGTATTCTGCGCTGAGATCCTTGGAGGGGGGCAGGAGAAAAAGGGAACAAGGACCAGGCACCTAAATAAAGATTTCCAGGTATCTTCGCTAAATGTACCCATCTTGTATCCACGGCCCACAGTGGTTCCAAGGAGACCGCTGCAGATCTCTACTGGCCTACCTTACAGGGCTGTTTTAAGGATTGCTCCATACCACCCTAGAGTATCTGAACTTCTTTGAAGTCTTCTTTTGTAAATTAAAAAAAAATTTTTTTTAAGTCTTCTTAAAATTTCCCATGAGATTTCCTTACACTGCCTTGGTGTGAGAATTTATAGCAGTGTGCTGATCTTGCTATATAATCCGGATTATTAACGTCGAGGCTACCCCATTACTTAAAGCAATTTTATCTTATCCTCTTACCCTCAGGGGACCTAAGTACGCATTTTCCGAGTGTGACTCTTCAAACTTGTTCCACTAAGAATATTATTCTCTTGAAAGCTTCGCCAGCATTCTTTATTTCCCATGATCTGCTGATGGAGGAATTCCTCCCTCCCCGTTTTGGCAAGCCAATTGAAAGGGAGGGCAGGGCGTGCGGACTAGATCTTATTTTATTTCCTCTGTCACTCGTTTCTTTTAGCGACAAGATTGCGCGTGACCTGTGAAAACCACTTTCCCCTCATCCCTGCCCCCTCAGTCCAGAGTTGGATGCAGCCTCCATCTGTTCAGGCCGTCTGGAGTATTTTGCTTCTGCTCTCTGTCTTCAAAGTCTGTGTCTTGCCTTTTGAAGCTGTCTGGATCATGCCCTTGCTTATGTCCCTGAGCTGGACATTTTGCTGATACCTGAAATTTGAATAAATTTCTGGTCTCTACTTGTGTGTATTTGAAGATGCTTGACTTTAGTTTGTGTTAGAGAGACACCCAGAAAGGAAGGGAGCATCCTTAAATAAGTCTTCTCAGAACTAAGTCCAATCTTATTCAATGGGTTCCTCCCAGGAAACTGTTCTTACAACTGCAGACTAAATGGGTGCCACACAGTGCAATCTTAAACAGAGTTACTCCAGGCTAAGCCAATTGAAATCAGTGGCCTTAGACTGGAGTAACACTGTTTAGGATTAGATCCAGAGGAGTGAACTGTGTTAGTCTGTAGTTGCAAAATAGTAAAGAGTCCAGTAGCACCTTTAAGACTAACCAACTTTATTGTAGCATAAGCTTTCGAGAACCATAGCTGTCTTCATCAGATGCATGTCTCCTCTGACAAAGAGAGCTGTGGTTCTCTTTACTGTTTAGGATTGCACCCTTGAGTAGGGACCAAACTAATGCTGGCTTAATAAAGTCATTCCTGTCCTTTTGTGAGTGCAAGGCTAAGGAATCTCTTTTCCAACAGAGAATTCTCAGCCCTCAAGATAGTTTGAAGCCATGCTTGTGTGTTTATTGTTTTTCTATACTTAGGCATCACCCTTAATGTTTATTTTATTTTATTTATGTCATTTATTGAGCCCCATGGCACAGAGTGGTAAGGTGCAGTACTGCAGTCCAAGCTCTGGTGGAAGCCGGGTTCAGGTAGCCAGCTCAAGGTTGACTCAGCCTTCCATCCTTGCGAGGTTGGTAAAATGAGTACCCAATTTCCTGGGGGTAAAGTGTAGATGACTGGGGAAGGCAGTGGCAAACCACCCCCTAACAAAATGTCTGCCAAGAAAATGTCATGATGCGACGTCCCCCCATGGGTCGGTAATGACTTGGTGCTTGCACAGGGGACTAACTTTACCTTTTATGTCATTTATAGTCTGCCTTTCTCACTGAGACTCAAGGCGGGTTAAATAGCATGAGATTAGTACAATCAATATCAAGGACATTTCCATAAACAATGCCATAGGGTAAATAAATGCAAGTTTACGAAGACATAGCATTAGCAAGAATCCGATACAGAGTTGAAGAAATGCTGAAACAGAACACAATCAATTCAAGGACTGACATTAGACAACATAGAATTACCCAGTAGGATCATACTTGAAGCACAGGTAGCAGATAGGATACCATACTTAAAGCAACAAATAGTACATACGGAAACATGGTGAAGTCTATGGTCCCTCACTCATTAGTGAAGCATCTGAGACCCCCTCCCTACAATACAGTCTGGTTCTTAAAACTGATTTTTTAAAAGAAAAAAGTAAAACAACGGTAACAGTAAAGGCTGGGGGAAGGAGGTCCTTGGCTGGAGCTTGGTCCAGGATGGATGGAGGAAAGTCTAGCTGCAGCTCGCCTGTGCAAGCTGGAGTGAAGGAGTCCTTAGCTGGAAATGGGTCTGGCATGATGGAGGGATGCCTGGCGACTGCCTCCTCTCCCACTCATGGCCTTAGCTGAGGTAGATGGAAGGGAGTCCTCTTATGGAACTGTGCCCAGGCGTGGTTGCTGCTTGTCTCAGTGGTAGTTAAGAAGACATTCTTAGCTGCAGTAGGATTCAGGTGTGAATGAAGGATGGTTCAGTTCTATCTGTCTCAGCAGCACATGTTGGGAGAAGCTTCTTTGCTGAGGTTGCCTTTGCAGGGGTAGCTGGGAAAGTGTCCTCCACAGAGCGGGGTCAAGGCATGAAGGAAGGAAGCCTGGTTGCTGCTTCCTTCCCTTGGATGGTCTCAGCAATAGAAATGGGCATGAACCAGAAAAAAAAGAACCAAGTGGTTCGTGGTTCGTCACGTTTCACGAACCACACACTTTCACACACTTGCCCCGGTTCACGAATCAGTTCATTTTGGTGCGTGAAAATGTCAGTTCCGGAGCCAGCAAATCACCACTTCCGGGTCAGCAGAAGGTCACTTCGGGGTCAGCAGAAGGTCTGCAGGAAGTCCATTCCCTGTTGCCTAGGAAACTGATTGATCAGTGCCAGTCTGCAGTGATGAATTGAAAAATGAACCAAATGAACCAGCCTAAAATTTGAGGCAGTTCGTCAGCAATGGGATCTGACGAACCGCTGGTTCACGAACCACGAACTGGCCTGGTTCATCACGAATTTTGGGTTGTATTTCGGTTCGTGCCCATCTCTGTTCAGCAATAGTAGTTGAAAGAAGGGTGACCTTAGGTGGAGGAAAGTCCAGGACTGATGGAGTTTGGTCCTGTAAAAAAGCAAAGCTAGTAACGATGTTAAAAACAGGCCAAGCCTGATCAAGTTTCTAGTGGCTTCCAGAACTTTCCCTCAAGGCCCGTCAATCAACAGCCGTCGACAAGCCGGCTTTGATTGAGTCAGGCTTTCCTCAGGTGGCCTCCGCTCTCCCCAGGAACGGAGTGATTGGCTGCCTTGCAACTTTCCTCTTCTCCACCGCCTACCTCATTTCACCCCTTGTTTGTCAAGCTTTCCCCCTCAGGGGCAGATGGTTTAATTGTGTTGCTGGAGCTGTGGTGAGCAGGGCAGCAATTAACACGTTAGGGGGCTTGGGGCAACTGACCCCATCACAAATGCTTCTGACTATTTTTATTGCTTCCTTAAAAACACACACAAAAGTTGTCTTTCTCTCACGGCAGCTGAGACTTTCACCACAGTTAAGGGCTTCTGGAGTCTATACTGCTTAAGCAGTTGGAAGGTTGTTTTTGACTGGTGTGGTGCCCTCTGTCCATCTTGTACAGTTTTTTTTTTGTCCAGCAAAGTGAAACCTTTTGGTTTAGCACTCCTCGCAGCTGCTGTGTTTCACTGAATTTTAAAAAAATGTATTTATAGTTTTCTGTATTGTAGGAAATACACGTTTTGGTCTTTGTCGTTTAATTCCATATTGAAATGGTTAGAGCAGGGGTCCCCACTCAAATGCCTATGGCCGCTATGGTGCCTGCTGACATTTTTCCTGGCACCTGCCAAGTGTTGCAGGGCCAGGTAGGGATTTTGTTCAGTAGGGCTTCTAATTGGCCCGTGGAGATTTTATCTGTCAGATTTTTTAAAAAAGCATTGCTTTGGCAGCAACTGCCACCATAGCACAAGGATGTTCACTGTGTAACTGAAGTAGGCTTGCCAACCTCTAGGTAGAGACTGGAGATCTCCCGGAATTACTGATCTCCAGGCTACAGAGATCAGTCCCCTTGGAGAAAATGGCTGATTTGGTGGGTGGACTCCATGACATTATACTCCACTGAATTCCCTCCTCTCCCTAAACCATGCCCACCCCAGCATTCATCCCCAAATCTCCAAGAATTTTCCAATCTGGTGCTGCAAACCCTAAATTGAAGGAAAGCAGCAGCCATTAGGCAACTAGTTCTGCCTCCTGTAGTAGCCATTCCATGGCAGCCATTTTGTGGCTGGCCTCACCTCCCATGGCAGCCATTTTGTGGCTCGTCTCACTGTGTCTGAATTCCAAAGGTGTCCACAGGCTCAAAAAAGATTGGGGACCCCTGTGTTAGAATATTTTCCGCATGACTTGGACAGCTGAAATTGAAAAGCAGGCCTCAATCAGTTGCTGGAAAACTCTGAAAAATTGGCATTAGTACATCTTCCCTTCAAGCTTCATGTTTGTCTGTCATGAACTTGTCTTTTCTCTATGCAGTTCAAGGCCGAATACATCACTTTACCCCACAACAACCCTGTGAGGTAGTTTTGGCTGAGAGAAAATGAGTGACTTAAGGTCTCCCAATTTGCTTCATGGCAGATTTAAACCCAGGTTTCTCCAGTTCTAGTCAAACAATCAGACCACAACTACCACAATGACCTGAGGCTTCATCTTTACATATATTGAAATGGGTTAATGGAGAAGGCTGCAGTACTTCAGGTAAAAGATTTTATGTTTGAAAACTGGAAAACTGAAAGCAAGCATAGCTAGGTTAATAATAATTTTATTGTTAGCTTGTCATTCTATCAGCTCCAGGTGGTTTTTAAATTTTTTTTTGCTGCTGTTTACTGCTGAATTGTTTGTGTTTAGGTGGGCTGTAATTTGCATGTTTTGTTCTTTAAAATGTTAGTGCCAGAGATGTATTTCTTTAAAATTCTTACAGTATTGACCTGTTTGTTGCTTTGGCAACTAACTGATGTGAGCTGCTTTCAGTGTTATTTGTAATAGACAGTCCAGGGTAGAAATCTTCTAAATGAATCATAGCCAGGAAACCAAGGGAATTCAACATGTACTCCATGTCAGTTCAGTTTTTCTGGAGCACCCGCATGGGTGAAAGGTGGCTGGAACGTAATCCCCAGACACCTTGATGTACTAGAAACAAAATGGGATATGAGATGTACCCCACAAATTGTGTTTTATTTATTCATTAAAGAAGTATACCACACTTTTCTTAAAAGAAATACAAGTCAGGTTACAAGACAAAACCTGGCAAGATCAGTATTCATATAAATAATAAAACCTAAGATACTTCCACAATACTATAATTTGGCTCACTGTAACTTGAGCAACTTGTATGTTTTGTATGTCTCTAGAGACCCAGGATTGTGTGGTGGTTGGAATGTCTTGGATTTAAATCCCTGATCAGTCTCAGCTTAACCTGCCTTACAGGGCTGTTAGGAAGATGTGGAGGAGAAGAGAAGCATGTAGGCTGTTTTCCTTGGGAAAAAGGCTGTGTAAAAATGCAATAGATGGCTCTTCCCTCAGAAATAAAGGGCAAGAGGTAGAGATCTCAAATGGCAAAGCAGATGGAAACCTGGAATTTGATACATGAGTAACTGAAGGCTAGATTACTAGAAAGAAAATGTAATGTTTTTAAAATTCTAACTGCAAAAATTAGGGCACGAAGTTCACTGAATAATGAATGTCAACAGAGAGAGAGAGAGAGAGAGAGAGAGGGAGAGGGGAATCAAGAACTGCCTGTGGAATAAAATGTTGGGCTGTGGAGGTTTTTTTGTGGCTGCTTTCCGCAAGTAAACTTACTTTATTTGTTTGATTATTTATGTTATGCCTTTCTCTTTGAGGCTCAGGGAGCATTACACGTTTTAGGCAATGGAGTCAAGAGGTTGGGATTGCAGAGATTCAAACCAAGAAAAAATCTGGAACAAAGCTGCCACAAAGCAAAAGTTTAATGTCTTATAATCAATACAGAAATTACATAATAGAACAATACCCATAGCAACAGAGAGTGGACTATACTAATGTGCATAGCACATATTGTCTCTTTCTTACCATATATCCGTTCCCAGGAGAGCAATGTGGGGGCCGTCATATCTGTTCTATGGAGAGAATTAGGTAACCGTACATCTTTAAGTTTCTTTTGTGTTTTGCCTCAAGTGACCTACCTCTAAAATTGCTGTTACTGTATTTGAGCTGCACACTTGCGCCTTACACGTTTCTCAGAGAATCAGGGCTTTTTTTCTGGGAAAAAAGGTGGTGGAACTCAGTGGGTTGCCCTCAGAGAAAATGGTCACATGGCTGGTGGCCCCGCCCCCTGATCTCCAGACAGAGGGGAGTTTAGATTGCCCTCCGTGCCGCTCGGCCGAGGGCAGAGGGCAATCTAAACTCCCATCTGTCTGGAGATTGGGGGGCGGGGCCACCAGCCATGTGACCATTTTCAAGAGGTTCCGGAACTCCGTTCCCCCGTGTTCCCCCTGAAAAAAAACCCTGCAGAGAAGTATACATGGTTCTCCTCTCCTCTGTTTGATCTTCACAACAACCCTGTATGAAGTAAGTTAGTCTGAGACCAGTTGCTCAATGACGTTCATAATTGAGCTGCCCCCCTCAGTCTAGACTATGACTCTAACCACTGTACCACACTTGCTGAGGTTTCTCTCCCCTCCCCCAACTTTTAAAAAAAGTTGCAGCAGGGGATCTAAGTAATTGATCAGTAGCGGCACCTTGGAACGTTGTTAAACAAAAAGGCCCTCAAACTGTCAGTACTGGCCGATGGGTGCATTTAGACATTCATGGCTATAGCATACCTTTAAATAATGTGCAACTCTTAGTATATTAATGAACTGTCAGTTTAAGTGGAACATGTGCCCATTTGCTTCCCTACTGGAGATTCTTCTGAAAGGTTTGGGTTGTCAAACCTTTCAAAATTCAATTCAGGATGACTTAACACCCACTCAGAGAGGTTTACAAAGTATGTCATTATTATCCCCACAACAAAACATCCTGTGAGGTGGTTGGGGCTGAGAGAGCTCTGAGAGAGCTGTGACTGACCCAAGGTCACCCAGGTGGCTTCAAATGGAGGAGTGAAGAATCAAACCCGGTTCTCTAGATTAGAGTCCTGCGCTCTTAACCACTACACCAAACTGGCAGGTTGTTGTGGTTGTGCAGCATTTGTGGGTGTGGTTGATGATAAACTAAAAGAGGGAATGTACTAGCTGGACATTAGGTAAAACTTCTTCATGTTAAGAGTAATTCAGCAGTGGAATCGGTTGCCTAGGGATGGGGCAGGTTCCCCCTCATTGGCAGTCTTCAAGCAACAGCTGGATGAGTAGTTGATGAGAATGCTTTAGCGATCCCATTCCCCCGGTGGGAGTGGGGGATCCCTCGCTTTCACCCTCTGCCCCCCAGCACCATTCACTTGGCCAGTGGGGGGGGGGGAGGTGCAAGAATGGACCTCCTGGGCTCGCTCCTGGGGTGGCATGACAATATCACCCCCAGGAATGACATCATTGCGCCATCCTGAGAGCACTCCTGTGCTTCACTGCAGGCTGCTTTGGGTCCCAAATGGGCCGTATTGGGCCCGTTTGAGGTCCCAATCAGCCCACTGTGAAGTGTGTGTGCAGTCCTGCACCTGTGTGGTAACGTCACCGGAAATGACATCATCATGCACCCACAGAACCGTGCCCAGGAGTCCCATTCCCACACCGTTCCCCCCATCAGCCAGGTGAGTGATGCTGGGGGTGGAGGGTGAAAGTGGGGGGAACATGAAGAAGGGAAGAAGGAGATAAGAGCCAGGTCTCCCCCCATCTCACCAGGAGGGTAATGAGACCTGGCAACCCTATACTTCAGGCTGTTTCTGCATTGGGGCATGGGTTGGACTAGATGGTCTTTAAGGACCCTTCCAACTCTATGATTCTACGTGGTTCAGTTGACAGGGTCGGACTTTGGAGAGGGCTTGAACGAAGGGTTCATTGATGCATCTGACTCTGGTGGATCTCTTGACGGCTTGGATGCTTCCGTTGATGCCCACAGAGCAGCGTCAACGGAGCCGTCATTCCAACAGCCTGCATTTCAGGGGGAGCCGTTCCAATGTTTGGCTTTCCCTCTCCAAAGGGACTGGTCCTAACATGTAAACCCATCACCCTTCCTCTGCACTTGACAACTTGCAAATGAAGGTGTCGTCTGGCTCTGTTTGTGTTTGAGATGATGTGAGGAGGTGCGCAGCCTGCTGTGATATTCTTCATGTGGCCTTTTCCACACAAGCCAGTGGGAGAATTTTTTTTAATTTTATCTAGCATCCCTACAGTAATGTCCCCTTCCTGCTCTATGTTTTAGTTGTGGTTTTCATATTTTTGAATGTGTACTTTAGCTTGGTTTTAATGTTTTTAATGACATGTTTTTATTTAGTTCTAAAAGTCTTTAAGATGTGTTTTTTTATGATGTATGTTTTTCATCTGTTAGCTTCCTTGATGAAGTCAGGAAGAGATGCGGGGGGGGGGGGGGGGAGGCAGGTGAAACACCTTTCAATGCCAGAGCCGCACAGTAGACAATGCTAGTCTAGATGAATGAATAGTCCGAGTCAGTGTAAGGAAACTTTGTGTCCCTTCTAGTCGTTTTCCTTTGTATCTTGTGCACCCTTTATTGTTGCCAGATTCCTTTCTCCTCCAAAATGCCATTTGTTTAAGTAATCAGTTAAATGTTAGAATTTATCCACCAAGATGTAATGCAGGATTTTTACAGTTGGAAAAGGGGGAAAGCCACAGATTCAAAGTTGCATAAGAACACGCAAGGAACTTGACAATATAATGAAATGAGTGGATGTCCCATCAGCCTGGGTAGGGGTAATAAACTGTTCCTCAGTCCAAAGGAGGTCCAGCTGGTGGGGTGCTCAGCATGTCAATGGGGTGTTGGCCCCTCACTAGAAGGGGATTGCACTCCCCCTTAAAGATCAGGTGCATAAGATGAGGGCGTTGTTGATGTACTTTTTGCTGCTGACAACTGATCAGGGTTTTTTTTGGGGGGGGGTTGTTATTCTAGATTGTACTATTTAAATTTTATTACTTCCTAGGGTGTATATTGCCCTGACCTGAATAGCCTGGGCAAGCCAGATTTCAGAAGCTAAGCAGGGTTAATCTTGGTTAGTAATTGGATGGGAGACCTCCAACGAAGACCAGGGCTGCAGAGGCAGGCAACGGCAAACCACCTGTTAGTCTCTTGGCATGAAAACCCCACTAGGGGTTTTCATAAGTTAGCTATGGCTTGATGGCACTCTCTACCAAAGGGTGTATATTATCCTGGTCAGGTCACCCAGCATGCTTTCTACAGAATGGGTATTAGAACTACCTCCCCATCATATTCCGCACAACACTGACCCTTTTGTTAGGCTGTTGATTTTTAACGTCGTCAATATTTAATGCCATATTTTGAACTATGTTTGCAAACGGCTTTGAAGATCTAAATAATGGAAGGTGGGACACATATCTTCTAGGTAGCAAAGCACCCGTCCCATGTATATGTGTGTGTGTGTATATATGTATACGCAGGGCTTTTTTTCTGGGAAAAGAGGTGGTGGAACTCAGTGGGTTGCCAGCACAGGGGGCAACTCTTGGCGGGAGGTGGTGCCCCTGGTACCACGTGTGTGCGCGCAAAGTACATGCGTGCTCCCAGGGCCAATGATGTCACTTTGGGTCAGCTGGAACAAGGGGGGGAGTTTTTAAAAGTTTAAATCGCCCTTAGCAAAAATGATCACATGGCTGGAGGCTCCACCCCCTGATCTCCAGACAGAGGGGAGTTTAGATTGCCCTCCATGCCGCTAATCAATCTAAGCTCCCCTCTGTCTGAAGATCAGGGGGCGGGGACACCAGCCATGTGACCATTTTCAAGACGTTCTGGAACTCTGTTCCACCGCGTTCCCGCTGAAAAATCCCTGTGTATATGTATGTATATACCAATGTGTACATATATGTGTGTGTTGCCATAGGTTGGAGACGACTTGATGTCACATAACACACACACATCTGTATACATATGTGTGTGTGTGTATGTATGTATATATATATATATATGTGTGTGTGTGTATGTATATATATACATATACACATTCAACACACACATCTGTCTGTCTGTCAGTCTATCCTGCTATCTTGCATTACTCTCTCTCTCCTATGAATGATGACAGCCCCCTTATGTAACCTCAGCAGCAGAGAAGCCTTCGTCTTGCCATTTGTTCATTTGCCATTTCTCAGATAGTACCTGAGAGGAATCCTAGACCAGTGTCAAAACTGTACTCTGCAAACCAATCATGGCGACAATCCAGCAACAAGGCAAGTCTCACGTCTGTCCCAGAACATTTTACCATATGTGGTGGACATGTAAGGATATAGATAAATTTTGGGTGATGGTACATACGTTATTGCAAGTAATCTTACAGGTGTCAATACCTTTTAAACTGGAGTTGTTTTTGTTGAACTGTATCCCAGATGAAGTTAATAAGGACCATAAACACTTTATAATATATGCAGTAACGGTGGCCAGAATTTTACTAGCATACTATTGGAAATGTCAAATTATTCCTATGCAAGAAGAACTGGTGGCGAAGATAATGGAGAGCGCGGAAAAGGACAAACTGACTTCAATACTGAAAGGACAAATGGAAGAGGACTTTGCCGGGTCTTGGACTTTATTTTACGATTGGATTAAAAATAAGCATAAAGATTTGAGTGTGTTAAGGATATAAAGGCGGTAATGTAATTTGTTTCAATTATCACAGTTTACTGATGTGCAGTACTAAATGATATGTGGAGTACTGTTGTAAGCAGATTATATAGCAAATTTCTGGTTTTTTCCTCTTTTTTCCCTATCCTATCCCTTTCCTTTACTCTTCCTGTCTTAACTTTCCTGGAAAATTAATCAAATATAATTATAAAAAAAAGTTTCAAGTCTGTCCCATTTGCTTCCTCTCCCAGAGCCCCCTGCCTCTCCAGTCAGCGTGGTGGGGCAGCCTCCACACCTTCAGGGAGGGCCCACTGACCAACCCATGGATGGGTGAGGGGTTCCCCTCTTCCTTTCTCTGCATGCTGAAAATAAGAGACTTCTCCCATTATCAGCTGGGAGGGGCGTTCAGGGAAGGGAGTCAAAGACGGCTCGGTGGTGCCTTCTTTTAGTGGGGCTTAAAGGAGCTGTCCATTGTACTGGACTCCCCGCTTGCAAAGGAAGGGTGCGCATTCACATGGGCATTCAGGTGTCACGGAGCTCATTTTGCCCAGGGTCCTCCAAAGCGCAGAACCGGCCTTCGATCCTTTGCAGTTCAAGGGACTCGTTTGCTGACTGTGAGTGTGTCCTTAAATAGGTTTCATGTAGATGTCCAGCCAAACATGCAAATGATTGTTAGCTGCTGCAGTCCACACGTGGATTTGAATGCCTTTGTGGACAGCCAGTGTGGAAGAGCCAAGGAAAGGGCAGTGGTTACAGTGACGGACCAGGCAGACCTGGGCTCAGATCCTGACTCAGGCGTGCAGCCTGCTTGGCGTCCTTGAACTGGTGTTGCCAGCTCCAGGGTGGGAAATTCCTGGAGATTTGCCTGACAAGGGTGGGGTTTGGGGAAGGGAGGGACCTCAGTAGGGTATAATACCAGAGTCACCCTCTAAAGCAGCCATTTTCTCCAGGGGAACTGATCTCTGACCCCTGGAGATCAATTGTAATTCTGGAAGATCTCCAGCCTTCACCTGGAGGCTGGCAACCCTACCTTGGACCAGTCCCTCTCAGCCTAACCTACCCAATAGGGTTGTTGTCAGGATATCATAGAAGAGCCTTGAGCTCTTTTGATGCAGCTTCGTCTCTTGCTTTGAACAGAGGCTGTGCAGGGCTGACTGCTCCCGAACAACAGCCATTCAGCACGGGTTGCGTTTGTTTTATTTTACTTTTCTTCGATTAGATTCCCTCCCTGCTCTTGCCTCTGCTTCTACAACGCGCTTGCCATGTGGTTGATAAAGGAGCACAACCCTTTCCTTGTCTGTCTCTGCTGGGAGGGGCATTAATTCATTCTCCCGCGCGTTTCACATGTTGCTTTTGCGGTAGAAAAATGCTTCTTAAATAATACGGTTCAGCCAAACAAAAGGGATCTTAAAAAGTGTGGCTGTTCTTCAAGCAAGTCTAAAAATAGAGCGATGGAGGTCACTGTTTGTTTGTCTCTTGGCTGATGTTCAGATCAGATTGTTGCAAGGGTGGTGGGGGGAGGAAAAGGGGGGAAAGAATACTCTCCCCCCCCCTCCCTTGACTTGCCAGTTCTTCAAACTCCCTCGGGGAGTGAAGATTCCAGCCGAGTGCTCTGACTTTGGCATCAACAGCAGTAATAAAGATTTTGCAGTTTGCAGTCAAAAGGTAGGTTGCAATTAGAGAGCTAATATACAGGGCAGGCGCATATGGCCGTGCCTGACCTCCCTTAGCACTCCAGTTGGCTTTAAGCTATATTTGTTATGTCAAAGCCGAACTTTAATTTTCTTTTTCTGTTTGATGCTGGAATACAAAATGGAGAAAGGTTTGGCTGGGAGGTCAACATAAACTCTCCTTTTGCAGGGTCCAGAGGTGTGAAGTTTAGATTTGGACAAACCTCTCACTCGTTTTGGGTCAGAATCCAAGTTTTAGGTGGGTGGGCTCACAGTTTAGGAGGTAAAGCACCCTTTAATACTTTTGTGGCAGGCTCCCATCTCCCGTGACTTGATGAGACTGTTCCCAGAATGCCTTTGACTCAAGAGTCCCATTTCCCATTCTTGTTTTTTTGCTTCTATAGTAGCTATTTTACTTTATCCAGAGCATTAGATGTACCGTAACTGAGGAACACCACTTGCTCCTTAGCTACTTTTGGAAACTATGAAGTCCTGAGATGTTTGTATATTTTTGTCTGAGCTTTCCTTGGCCTCTGCTGCATACAAACTTGTCAAAAACACATTCCTGTCTTAACTCAAACCCAAGTTAGGGGCCTACTAAATTTGCAGCTAACCCTTCCGCCCAGGGCTTTTTTTCTGGGGAAAGAGGTGGTGGAACTCAGTGGGTTGCCCTTAGAGAAAATGGTCACATGGCCGGTGGCCCCGCCCCCTGATCTCCAGACAGAGGGGAGTTTAGATTGCCCTCCACGTCGCTGTGTGGAGGGCAATCTCAACTCCCCTCTGTCTGGAGATCAGGGGGCGGGGCCACCGGCCATGTGACCATTTTCAAGAGGTTCCGGAACTCCGTTCCACCACATTCCAGCTGAAAAAAAGCCCTGCTTCTGCCCCAATATTATGGTTTGTATCCTATGGTACATTTTTGATAGTGAAAAAGCAGTTCCTGGGGAGATTTCTGCCTATGCTCTTGCCCCTCTGCTGTTTATGAGAGATCCCTAATGCCAGGAGTAGAATTTGATGAGAGCCACCCCTGGTTTCAGCCAACATACCTTTGAGTGCCTCTCTTCCCAAATGTCCCATGAAGTAGCAGCAATGTCATCAATGTATTGGTCAGCAAGGGCACAAAGGGATATCCTTAGTGGCTTCTTCTCATTTATGGAAGTCTTTGGTTCTGGAGACTCTATAAAACCCTAACCTGAGCATCTTTGGGAAGCACTGAAGTCCTTATCGTTTTGGACTGTCCGTTTCAGGGGTCAGGGTCAAGAAAGAGAAGAGTGGGAAACTGCCACAAAACTGAGTACCATTACACTGTTTTTGATGCAATGAACTATAATTTATTGAAGACTTTCAAATTCTCATAATAAATCTAGAGATATGCAAATAGCCTTCTTTGTTGCCCTTGGTATGTTTCACAGCTTTAAACTATGTACTTAGCTGCTGTTGGAAAGCCACGATATTTGTTATATTTTCACTTGTAACCCACAAATGTGAAAGCATCACTCTCTAATCGTATTCTATTAATATGGAATGATCAATTAAATCCTCGGTGCTGCTCCCATTACGGTGCTTGGCAAAGCATCTCTGTGTGCACAGATTTGTAAATGTAGCCTGTGAGAGCAGAGGATTTTCCCCCTTCTAAGCCACAAAGCAATCTGTGATCCGTTACTGAGCTGCAAGTCAGGCAGGACTCGGAACACATCCGATGCGAGGAAACAAACTTACAGTGGGGGTAAAAAAGTGGATTTGTAATTAACTGAAAGGGGCCAGAATGTCCTTCTTTCAAGCATAGACCCATTTGGCAAGCAGAGGTTCTGAAATGCTGTCCCACTGGGGAGTCTGTTTTGATTGTCTTATTCT
Organism: Eublepharis macularius; assembly: GCF_028583425.1. Taxonomy (NCBI): domain Eukaryota; kingdom Metazoa; phylum Chordata; class Lepidosauria; order Squamata; family Eublepharidae; genus Eublepharis; species Eublepharis macularius. Next base: position 67,298,699 of record NC_072802.1, on the reverse strand, counting down.
TTTGTGTGCATTTTCATGCATTATTCATGCTTAAGGCAGAGCCAACTGAATGCTTCGGGGTAAAACCAAGCACAACAAAACCTGCACGCCTTGATTCGGAATGGTTTTGGCCTTTCCGAGCTATTTTGACTAATTCCTCCAAACTCAGACCACATCTGGGGCACTGTTTCTCCTGCTGCCATATGTCAAGACGGCTTCTTTTCTCTCCCTGCCTTCCCTACTAGGAAAGCCTGGAGGTTTGGGGGTGGAGCCTGGGAAGGATAAGATTTGGGGAGGGACCTCAACGGGGTATAAGGCCACAGACTCCGCCTTCCAACGCCACCACCTGAAAACCTCCGCTCTCACAGGTGGAGATCAGTTCCACCCTCCGAAGCTGCCATTTTTGCCGGGTGGAACTGATCTCTGTCATCTGGAGATCAGTTGTAATTCTGGGAGATCTCCAGCTAGGTGGGGCCTGGGATCTCCCAGAACTGCAACTGATCTTCAGCCTGCAGAGATCAATTCCTTGGAGAAAATAGCTGATTTAGAGGGTGGACTCTATCGCATTAGATCTCACTGAGGCCCCTCCCCTCCCCAAACCCCACCCTTCCCAAGCCCCACCCCCTGATCCCCAGAAATTTCCCAACCCAGATATGGCAAACGTACCTCGTTCCTTCTAGTGCCCAAAGAGGATTCTGAGACCCACGCACATACTCAGGCCTCCAGAACTCCTTCACAGTCACCTTGGCTAGAGTAGAGATCCAGAGGCGATCGTAAAAAGGCCACAGGGAGGAGGGACGGATGGTGTGACTGGCTCTTGAATGAAAGCATCTCTCGAGAATATTTTTTTCCCCCTGAGAAAGGGGAAGAATATTCAAGTCACGCTTCAAGTGTGTGTGAGCCTGCGAGGAAGATTCCTGCCTCATTGTACTGCTGTCTCTTTTACTCGAGAAGTGTGTATGATCCAGCAAATCAATATATGTTTTTTCTTCCCCTATTATATGTCTGTAAAAGAAGAACTCTGTAAAAAACTGATGTAAACATATCCAGATCTAAACCGCTGGCTCCTGCGGTGTTACGATTCCTTTTTCATTTCGAGACGAGCCGGGGGTATGAAAGCCAACCTTAGTTTCTCTTCTCTGTGATTTTGTCCTTTCATAGAAGTCCTTTTCATATATGTCTTTTAAACAGGAGCAAAGCGCTGGGCTTTATTTTAGGTTTTGTTAGGCAACAGTCACGGCTATGAAGTGGCTTTGTTAGATGGCTGTCATCTGAAGGCTGAGACGCATTTCTCTGAAGCGGTTTAGAGCGAAGAATGGAATGTGTGATTCCAGGTAATGAAGAGATGAGGAAAGGCAAATCTTTAGTTTCCTCTTAAAGCTTGATTTGTAACCGAGGATACGTAACTGCCCCTGTGCTTGGATCGGAAGTTGTGGCCAGGGCTCTCAAACGTTCACAAGTTTGTTTTTTGAATGCTCAAAATTATGGACAATTTTGATGGCTGGTGGTTTTTGCATGCGCCTTCTTGTTCTGCTTTCCCATGGCCACCCCCCCCCTTCCTTGTCTGACCAAAGCAAACTTATATTCACCGCTTTGAGCGGGGCACTAACCTGCTTAGAAGAGCAGTATATAAGCAAAGTTATTATTATTATTGTTTAAAAATCAGCCCCGTCTCTACCCCTTTGGGTACTCCCACTTATCCTGCGGCTTCAATTTATGGGGGGTGAGGTGTTACAGAGAGCTGCTGTAGCATAGTTGTTAAATGGTAGGGTTGCGAATCTGCACTCTGCTGGTTCAAACGTCATGACTGCCATGAGCTCAGCAGGCGGCCTTGGGTAAGCCACCCCTCTCAGCCCCAGACCCCCAGCTGTATTGTGGGGCTCATAGCCGACATCGTCTCCTTGTCCTTGTTGGCCTTAAAGGGGACCGTGTGGGCCTGAAATGTTCTGCTTTTGCAACCCTCCTGCAAGATATTCAAGGCTTCTGTCCTCAGCTGGAGCATCCTTGTGGCTTTGGCAACCCTGCTGGACTTGTTGATTTGCCTCCTCTCTCTCCTGTACCGCCTCGTCAGGCGCTGGGTCCAGCACCCAGAACAGCTCCCTGCTCACCCTGCAGCTGGGCAATAGCCCAGCCCTGATGCACCAGCACGGGCAAGGCCCACACAAATAGGGTCGCCAACCTCCAGGGGGGGGCGGCTGGCGATCTCCTGGAATTACGACTGATCAGATGCCAGAGTTCGGTTTCCTTGGAGAAAATGGCAGCTCTGGAGGGGGGGATTTGATGCCATTATACCCTGCCCTCCTCGGGCCTGCTTCTGCCAAGGTGAATATCTGCACTGAGCCAGACTGCTCCAGCTGCCGGTCCTTTTTGAAATATGTGGGCAGATCTTCACAGTGAGAAGAGAGGATGCAGGGCTTTTTTTCAAGGGGAACGCGGGGGAACGGAGTTCTGGCACCTCTTGAAAATACTCGGCAATAGGGCTTGAAAATAATATGATTTCAAAGAATCCCATGTGTGCCTTCCTCATTTCCCTCTTGAGAGTTCCGCCACCTCTTTTCCCAGAAAAAAAACCCTGAGAGCATGACCACAAAATGGACCATTTGAATGCAGTAGGTTTGATTCCCTCCCCTTGAGATGATGGAACACTCTTAAGGACTACAAAAACGAAGTACGTAAGCAGAATAAGGTATATCAAAAACGGGTGTACTATAAACAAGTTGAAAACACCATCTGAACCCACAACATGGGAAAAAAAAGTGACGAGATACAATTGTAAACAATATGCAATATAGCATTAACACATGTGTAAATACACAGAAAAATAAACAGTATAAACGTAGAAATATATGACACATTGAAAAACACACATAATAAACTATGGATTGCCAGCCAAATTCTATTTTGAGTAGAGCTTCATCAGACCATTTCTGTGTTATCCTGTTTATTCAGTTTCAGAACAGCCACCAGTTCAAAACAGAAAGCCAAGAGAAGGTCTCTCACCCCCGCTGCTTTGCAAAAACGGCAGCATCCTTGATTTATAACCTCAGGGGGGTGTTGGCTTGAATGGATACAGAGCAAAGCAAAGAGCAGATGTTTGAAATAATGAGTGTTCCTTGGCTTAGTGGCTGCATTCACACAAATAGCTATCTTGACTCACTGTTTTAGCTTTTTGCAGAGAAAGAGATATAAATCAAGGAGGGCGAAAGATATTCATAATTAGGGTCGCCAGGTCCTCTTTGCTTGTGGGCTCCTGGAGTAGTGCGATGACATCATTTCCAGGAAGTGTTGCCATCATGCAGGGGCCGGGAGCACTCCCGTGCTTCTCAGCTGGCCAATTTGGGGCCCAACAGGCCCAATTCGGCCCATTTGGGGCCTAAATCAGCCCACTGTGAAGCGTGGGAGCGCTCTCAAGGTGGCGTGATGATGTCACACCCAGGAATGAGGTCGTTGCGCTGCCTTGGGAGTGCACCCAGGAGGCCTGTTTCCCCACCTTTCTCCCCCGTCTGCCAGGTGAGTGGTGGCAGGAGTGGGGGCGAGCGGAGGGTAGGAACAGGGGATCCTCCGCCCCCATCAGGGGGCCTGGGATTCTTATACATAATCCTGGGATTCCTGATGTTTCTTCCAGAAATTTCTCGGGGCCAAATTCACATGTTGCAGGAGTTCCATATCTGGAACTCTAGACATCTAATTTAACTGTCCAAAGCAGGTGTGTGTGTTGGGGGGTGGAATCTTTGCTAGTGAGAAGATGTAATGGTCGGCTTCCAGTGTGATAATGTAAAAGTTGGGTTGCCATTGCCAACTCTGGCTCAGGAAATTTGAGGAGAGGGTAGAGTTCGGGGAGAGCTCAGTGTGGATGTGATGCCATAGAGCTGTGATCAACATGGTGGTCATTTGCTTCTTCCTCAAAACAATTCTTCCCCCAAGCAAAGAGTCAGTCCCGGCTTTCCTCTGTTTCATTGGAGGAAGAGGCATCCACTCAGGAAGAACGGTCTCCGTCATAGGAGGATGTTTGGCGTTTTGTGATTGGCCCCAATCCCCACAGCAGCCTTTCTGTGATTGGACTGCCCTCCTGCGGTAACCATGGTGTGGTAGCCCCTGCCATCTTTCCTCAAAATTCCAGCTGAACAAGTTTGAGGAGGACCCATAACTTGGGAGTCCACCCTCCAAAGCTGCCATTTCCTCCTGGGAAAATGATCTCTGTAGCCTGGAGATCATTTGTCACTCTGGAAGAACTCCGGGCCCCAGCTGGAGGATGGCAAAAGAGCACAGGAGTGTGATGGGCCACAATAGGTGCAACAAGAGAGATCGGAGGGCAGAAAACAAGGCCTGGAAGCCAGTTGGGGAACCACAGTTCATGTAAATCCCCTTTCCCAGCTTAACCGATTATGGAATTTTTAAAGAACTCTTGCGTATGCTGGGGGAGCAGAATGTTGGCTCAGTGTTATCCTAGCAGTTTAAGGGAAGAAAGAAAATTCTGAATGGCGGCAGTGTTCCTGGAGGGCAGTTCAGGGGGCTGTCTGGTTCCTCTCACTTAACCACCATCCCCTCCCCCTCTCTTACTGACTTTCCCTCCTTGTCTTTTTCTAATGCTATTCAAGGTGACTGTCAAACCCACAGAAGGCTTTCCTTAATGAATTGTAAAAAGCTTGTTGTAAAGCTATCTTCCTGGACACAGCAGCTTCCCCTTTGTATCTCCTAGTAATTGTCCCCCTTAGGATCAGCCACGTGACTTTAAAAGGTTCCTTTCTTCTTGTGCAGCTAGTTTGAAAAACAGCATATTCCACCCGTGTATCATGGTCTCTTTCTTTCTTCCCCCCTTTTTGTTCTTAGGAAGCAAGAGGCTGTCTCCTGGCAAGTCCTTGGCGTAAGCCCCATGCGTTCTTAATCCCTTAAAAAAAAAGTCACACCCCACACATAATCTATTGCTGTTGCTGGCTATAAATACACGGACCACACAAACAAGATTCGATCTGTCAAGGTGGGGGAAAAATGAGAAATTTGTACCATTGGGGCGGGAGGGGGGGGAGGGATAACACAAGCAAGGCCACGCTGGGATGGACTGAGTAACACAAACCTAAGTCATAGATCCAGAGGAGTTAGCCTTGTTAGTCTGTAGTTGCAAAACAGTAAAAGAGTCCAGTAGCACTTTTAAGACTAACCAACTTTACTGTAGCATAAGCTTTTGAGAACCACAGCTCTCTTTGTCAGATGCATCTGATGAATGCATTTAACGAAGAGAGCTGTGGTTCTCGAAAGCTGACAATGCGTCTAGTGAAGAGAGCTGTGGTTCTCAAAAGCTGATGATGCATCTAACGAAGAGAGCTGTGGTTCTCGAAAGCTGACGATGCGTCTAGCGAAGAGAGCTGTGGTTCTCAAAAGCTGACGATGCGTCTAGCGAAGAGAACTGTGGTTCTCGAAAGCTGACGATGCATCTAACGAAGAGAGCTGTGGTTCTCGAAAGCTGACGATGCATCTAACGAAGAGAGCTGTGGTTCTCGAAAGCTGACGATGCATCTAACGAAGAGAGCTGTGGTTCTCGAAAGCTGACAATGTGTCTAGTGAAGAGAGCTGTGGTTCTCAAAAGCTGACGATGCGTCTAGCGAAGAGAGCTGTGGTTCTCAAAAGCTGACGATGCATCTAGAGAAGAGAGCTGTGGTTCTCAAAAGCTGACGATGCATCTAACAAAGAGAGCTGTGGTTCTCAAAAGCTGATGATGCGTCTAGCGAAGAGAGCTGTGGTTCTCGAAAGCTGACGATGCATCTAACGAAGAGAGCTGTGGTTCTCGAAAGCTGACGATGCATCTAATGAAGAGAGCTGTGGTTCTCGAAAGCTCACGCTACAATAAAGTTGGTTAGTCTTAAAGGTACTACTGGACTCTTTACAAACCTAAATGGCATGCTATTACCTTCATTTAAAGGATCCAGATCTGGCCAGGCTTCCTTCTAGGCACTATAGTGGTTAGTGTTGGATTAAGACTGGGGAGACCTGAGTTCAAATGTCTCCTCTGTTGGGAAGCTCACTGTGTGATCTTGGACTGGTTACTCTATCACCTTAACTCACAGGATTGTTGTGAGAATGAAATGGAAGGAAAAATGTCTTCATCTTAAGAGTAACCCAGAGGTGGAATCAGCTGCCTGGGGATGTGGCGGGTTCCCCTTCATTGGCAGTCTTCAAGGAGCAGCTGGATGAATACGTGTCGGGGATGTTTTAGGCTCTTTCCTCCATTGGGAAGGGGGATGGACTAGATGGTCCGTAAGACCCCTTCCAACTCCATGATTCTATGTACAGCACCCCTGAACCCCATGAATGAAGTGCATGATGCAAATGTAATAAATATGGTGGCTGGGGAAGATGCTGGTAATAATCTTGTGCTTATATACTGCTCTTCTGGACAGATTAGTGCCACACTCAGAGCAGTTTACCATTATCCCCACAAACAGACACCCTGTGGTGGGGCTGAGAGAGCTCTAAGAGAGCTGTGACTGACTCAAGGTCACCCAGCTGGCTTGTGTGTGTGATGCCTTCAAGTCACAGCTGATTTATGGCAACCCCTGGCAGGGTTTTCATGGCAAGAGACTATCAGAGGTGGTTTGCCATCACCTGCCTCTGCAGCCCTAAAGTGGAAGAATGGGGAATCAAACCCGGTTCTCCAGATTAGAGTCCTGCTGCTCCTAACCACTATACCAAACTGAACCACGCAATTAAATCCCCCCCTCCCACTGGCCTTGTTATGACATCAGAGCAGCTGAGCCAATGGCAGACAGCAAGAATATAAGTGCTGGCATACTACCCAATATTCCAGATGAAAGGGACACAATTGTAATAGCTGCTATAAGCCCCCATCCAACCGTCCTGGGTGATAGGGGAAGTGATGGTATAGGCAGTGAGGGACTGAACAAGTGGAGCATGCATTCTGGGAGAATGTTCCAGAGTCCCTTGGACTGTTGCAAAAGGATTCTGAGATGCATAGGTTAGTTGGTTTGTTGCATATTTAGAGTGAGACACCATACCTTTCTCCTAATAGACTTCTTCACTGGCTCAAGAGATCAGGAGACCAGCTTGTGTTCGCAATCCTTTGTCTTGTCCCATCCATGGTGCTGGAACCAACGAATCCAACTAGTAAAAAAAAAAAAAAGTAATTGAAGTTTTTTTTTTTTTTAAAGAACGAAAGAAGCGGCCAACCTTTAGGGAATTTCTAATTTGTCCCTCGGTTGCAATGGAGGCCAGCGAATGTTTGACGATCATATGGGCCATTGGTCTTGTAAATGAAAATTTCACTCTGGCTTTGAAAAATGCCTGGCATTTCCGTTCGTTCAATGGAGGCAGAGTCCAACGTGTTTCTGCGCCCCCCTCGCTCCATTTCTAATTGCTTAATTTATTAATCCCGAGAGTCTCATCGGTGTTGGTGACATCTCTGCAGCTTAACAAATGGAAATAAAGATAAACAGGCGTGCATAAATTTTGCTTGTTTATGGTGGAAGGAAATCCAAAGAAACATTATGCTACCATTAGGGATGAATGAGATGTATCAGATGCTGTTGGTTTAGAAGGCTTGTAAACAGCCACTTACCCGGGTGCCCGTAAAGAGTCGGAATCATCTTCAGGTAACCAAGCTAGGAAATTTTGCAAAAAGTGTAACTTATCTTATGGCTGCAAAGGCCTAACGTGGACAGGGTTTTTTTTCAGCTGGAACGCGGTGGAACGGAGTTCCGGAACCTCTTGAAAATGGTCACATGGCTGGTGGCCCCGCCCCCTGATCTCCAGACAGAGGGGAGTTTAGATTGCCCTCTACGCTGCAGCATGGAGGGCAATCTCAACTCTCCTCTGTCTGGAGATCAAGGGGGCGGGGCCACCAGCCATGTGACCATTTTCTCCGAGGGCAACCCACTGAGTTCCACCACCTCTTTTCCCAGAAAAAAAGCCCTGAACGTAGATATGTGTGAGCAGATAGGCTAGTACGTTTTTTGTAGGCTATTGTGGTCTTGTGGATTTATTTTGTATGAATCTGCTTACTGGTTAAGGGAGTCAGTTTGGTTGTAGTGGTTAAGAGCAGCAGGACTCTAATCTGGAGCGGCAGGACTCTAATCTGGAGAGCCGGGTTTGATTCTCCACTCCTCTGCTTGAAGCCTGCTGGGTGACCTTGGGTCAGTCACAGTTTCTCAGAGCTCTCTCAGAGACAAACTAGAAGAGATGCCTGACACGTGGAGGACATGCATGAGTTTCCTGTAAGTTTCCACAGGAAATGTAGTGAGAAGTAATCTCTGTCAGGGAGAATCCCCCCCTCTCCCTGGCAGAGAGCCTTTCTCTAAGCATCTCATCTAGTCTGCTTGCTGCCAGCGCGCCCAGCTCCCAAGTCCATTTAGGGGAGCGAGGGGAGTGCGCTCAGGAGGCGAGATGGAGTTGCTGGCGAGATCAGCTCCCTGTCTCTCTCACTGCCGCCAGTGTGCTTTTCTCCTGAGTGCAAGGGAGCAAGGGAAGTGCATTTCCTCTTACTGCTCACAGCGTGCTCCCCTTGCTTCCCTAAATGCACTTGGGAGCCGAGTGTGCTAGCAGCAGTGAGAGGGAAGCAAGAAAACTAGATGTGACATCTAGAGAAAGAACCTCTGCCAGGGAGAGGGGGAATTCTCCCTCTTCTCCCTGACAGAAGTTCCTTCTCACTATATTTCCTGTGGAAACTTGCGGAAAACTGATAAGTGTCCTCCATGTGTCAGGCATCTCTTCTAGTTTGGCTCTCAGACCCACCCACCTCACAGGGTCATTGTCATGAGGATAATAGCACACTATAACAGCAACAACAACAACACTCGGTTTATATACCATCCTTCAGGACAACTTAATGCCCACTCAGAGTGGATTACAAAGTATGTTATTATTATCCCCATAACAATCACCCTGTGAGGTGGGTGGGGCTGAGAGAGCTTTGAGAGAGCTGTGACTGGACCAAGGTCAGCCTGCTGGCTTCAAGTGGAGGAGTGAGGAATCAAACCTGGCTCTCCAGATTAGAGTCCCGTGCTCTTAACCATGACACCAAACTGGTTCATGCAACTGGCTATGTAACTGGCTCATGTAACTGGCTATGTAAACCACTCTGATTGGGTATTAAGTTGTTCTGCAGGGCGGTATATAAATCAAATGTTGTTGTTATTTTTATTATTATTAAGATTTCTGTAAGAAGCCCCATATCTGAGCGACAGGGAAGCTCAAATACCTTCTGGTTCGGCTCATGTTCTGCCCACCCAGTCACAAGTAGAGTTTCCAATTTCAGCCTGGGAAAGTCCTAAAGATTTGGAGGCAGGAAGAGAGATCAGCAGGGCTGTGATGTCACTCTAGGAATTCCATTTCTCCTAGACTCTGTGGTGTGCCATACAGTCCAATCCTGAAGATGCCATTTCTTTTAGGAGAACTAGAACTCTGTAGTCTGGAAATCAGTTGTAATTCTGGGAGAACTCCAAGCCCTGCCTGGAGGTTGACAATATTAGTCACAAGCAGGGAGCTGGTCGCTTGACATGTGGGTTGGTTGCTTTTGGAGCCCAGCCTTATTTAACCTTATCCCTGCCTTCTCTGACAACCAAGTCTGAAGCCTAATTAAAATGTATTTTAGGTGTATGCCAAAAGTACCATGTGAATGTAATACATGGGTTTAGAGATGGGCACGAACCGAAATACGAACCAAAATTAAGTACGAACCAGGCCGGTTTGTGGTTTGCGAACCAGCGGTTCATCAGATCCCATTTCTGACGAACTGCCACGAACTTTAGGCTGGTTTGTTTGGTTCATTTTTTGGTTCGTGACTGCAGACAGCCTGGTGCCAATCAATCAGTTTCCTAGGCAACAGGGGATGGACTTCCTGCAGACTTCCTGCTGACCCGGAAGTGATGATTTTCTGACATGTATGTGCCATTTTCATGAACCAAATAAACCGGTTCATGAACCAGGGGCAGGTTTGTGAAAGTTTGTGGTTTGTGGTTCGTGAAATTTGACAAACCATGAACCGCATGGTTCAGTTTTTCCCCGGTTCGTGCTCATCTCTACATGAGTTTGGAAATGCTCTTTTTATCCAGGTACCCAAATCAGAGAGCCACAATTAGCTGAAGTTTCTTTTTGAAGGTTGAACCAAACTGAGATTTGTTCCCATATATCATGGGATTCACCAAGCAATGCACAAATGTCCATCCAGTTTGTTTTTCTAAGCAATAATGATTATACTGGTAAACTTTCTGTGGATCTCTGCAGTGGCACTTTGCTTTTTCACTCTCTCTTGGTTTTTAACAGTTGGTGCAATTAATCCTCTGGGTGGTTGCTTTCAATTGGCCCCCAGTGCCTCTGTGTAGCAGCTGCGGGGCAGACCTCCTGTTTCTTTACATCCGGACTGTGAGCTGCTTCCCTAATTTTATTTACAGTCAATTCACAGCTTGTCAAACAGAACTGGGGGGGGGCGTTTCCCCAGTCCTTCCCTCTTCTGTCAAGTGAATAATTTTCAGCGAACCCTCTGCATTAAGCAGTGAAGCTGGAATGCTGTGGTGGAGGTTGCTCTCCACCTTCCTCTCCGATTCCTCTTGCTAAATGGCTGGGGCATCTTTGAGGAATGGATGAGGGTCCCGTCTGCATTGCATATGAGCTTTTCCCTTGGGTGTGGGCTGTGCAAGGTTGCTGCCTTGGTGATGGGTCACAGGGAAACACCAACCGTGGTCTGGGAGACCTTTTCCTTGTGTTACAGCCTCTCTGGTTCTGGTCCTTTGTAGTCCGTGTCTCTTTGATGCTTGGAGGGTAGGAAAGAAGACTATGCTCACAGCTCCTCTTCCTGATCTTTTATTTTATTTGTTTGTTTTTTATTTATTTATTTGATTTTTAGCCCTCCCTCCCCGTGAGCAGGCTCAGGGCGGGGTACGATAAAATGCTGAATGAGCATTTAAAATATATTACACATATAAATAAGATTTAAAATACTAAAACATAAATACATAAATACCTAAAACAACTTATCAGATGGCATCCCCCTCCAGTTTCTCCAGTCTGAACATAACAGTCCAAGAGGAGTGGGTGGGGGCCATAGTTGATCATATTCTGGTGACAGCACTTATGGGGGGCAGATGACTTTGTCGCCCCCCCAGTGGGTTACTGGTAGGGAGGCACCTAAGCAATCAGAAGGTCAAAGACTTTTGTGATAGGGTCTGTGCATGCCGATCTAGTACAACAGCTGTGCATGTCAGTGCAATGTGTGATTCCTCAGTTTTGCAGCATTCCTAGTAATGGGTGGGGTTCATTCTGCTAATGGTGGTGGGTCTCCTCCTCACACCAGGGCAAAGGTCCACCATTAGTGGAGCAGATTGGTTCTGTTGGGATTGGAGTTCTCCCAGATTACAACTGATTTCCTAGTGTCCCTCCCCACCCCAGATTTTGTATTAATCTGGTAGCTCGCCATCCTGCCCCTCTAATTTGTTACTGTTTGACGGATTGTGAAATATGTGCGTGGCTGTCTTAAGGGATTGTTTTACTGATTGATGTTTTAATTTATGCTACCATGTTTTTGTTGTATTTATCATATAAATTGTGATCCGCTTTGAGCCAGCTTGCAGGGAGAAAGAAATATAAATTTAATTAATTAAATAAATAAATAGAGATGTTAAGAGAAATTCCCCGGTTCCTCTTTACCCAATTTCCCCCTGAAATCTAATAATCTGCTTCTTTCCCTCTTCTTAGGAATTTGGGGTCCGTTTCTAATCGATTCTGTTTTGACCAAAGAGCGATTGAAGGGAGGAGGGGCAGGAAGTGGGGTTCTGCAAGATTTCAGAATTCCACTGTGCACATGCTCAGAGGCAGTTGGCACTGTCTTCCCAAACCTGTGGTGGGTTACATAAGACCAGAGCAAGGGCCGAAGTTACGAATGGGCGCACTGATTTTCTAAGTGTAATGAAAGAGAAATGAAAGGGAAATCCATCTTTGAAACGAGAAAAAAAGTATCGATGGCTAGTTTAAAGAAGTGAATTTTGGAAAAAGGAATTTCTCCTGGGGGAAAGAGTAGCTTTGTAGGACATACTCTATGGCAACACGTCCCCTCTGAGTTCTCTCCCCTCCCTGATCTCTGCTTCTCCAGACACAGCTCCCAGATCTCCAGGAATTACCCAAGCCATAGTTGGCAGCTCTACATGCTGTCCGGAGATGTCCGCCTGCAATCCCCCGGCCTCCGTTTGATGCTATGTCTGTCCCCGCAGTGTTTTAAGAACTCCTGGCTCCCAAGATTTCCAGTTCTCAGCCATGCAGTAGTACCTGATGCTCTCTTGTCTCTGTGAAATGCACAGAGCTGCTAAAGAAGGGAGACATGGAGGAAAGGTGTAATGGCTGCTGGTGTTAGGCACTGATGCATTTCTGGAAGGGAGGAGCATTTTTTCCAGGGTTCTTGAGCGGTGTCTGTTCCCTCCCTCCCGTTTTTCTGTTGCCGTGTCTCCAGCCTGCCTCATCCAAACAGAACTGCAGGAGGAAGTGGACAGACAGAGAGACGGTTTTGATGAGGTGTCGAATATGACGGCTTAAGATCCCTGAACTCCATCACCTGTAAAACGGGTGAAGGGGAGTTGAACTTTAGAGCAAAGGAATTGCTAATTACTCAGCTCCTGTGAATTCCTGTACTTTTAAAAAGAGCTGTGTTGGCACTGGATCAGAGGAGCATGTGGTGCCACAGTGCCAGGGTATTTTTATTGATATCTGATTCACAACTGTCGCCATGGCGATGGGGCAGATGAAGGCGGAGGAAAGAAATGAATTTTTGCCTTATTAAATGACTCCAGTAAAGGGGGGAAGAGAGAGAGGGGAGAACCAGGGCAGGAAGGTTTAATTTAACTTTGCGAGGGCTGCCTGCCTGCCTGCCAAGCTGTCTTCAATATTGCTCCAGACCAGAGTCATTATCATTAGTATTTTCTCTTACTTCAGAAGCACATCTCTAATATTTTTATCTCATTTGCATTTCAATGTGCTCAGGGCTGGAATTTTGCAGGAGGGCTGTCGCCAAAAAAAAACAAAGGAGACGCTCATTGGAAAAGTTTTAAGTTGACTAGCAGCAGGAATGGGAGAGGTACAAGAGTTTGGAGGCTCAGGAAGGATCCTCTGGGACCTAAATCTAGATGTGGTGTGGGAGGCCTTCCAGTGGAGGGTCTCCTCTACTCAAGAGCAAGTGGAATGGGGAAGTGCAGGGTTTGAAATACAGTAGGCTGTGGTAACAGATCCTAAAAGGTTCTCGTGTAATTGGTTCATAATATGAATTTGCCCTGTCTGTAATGCTTGTTTTTATTTTATTTTTATTTTATTCAGCTTATACTCCGCCCTTCCTGCGAGCGGGCTCAGGGCGGCTTACAACAAGAATGTACAATTGAAACATCATAACAGCATAAAAAACCCATTTAACAGCTAAAATCCAGGCGTCTCTAACAATACCAGGCTACTGCGAAACAATAAGACCACGGCACCGCCATGATAAAGGCCCAGGGTGGTTGCAGAGGGGGAATGGCGGTCAAAAAAGGGGACAAAAAACTGGGTCCTAGTCAAAGGCCTGATGGAACTTTTCCATCTTGCAGGTCCTGCGAATCTTGGAAAGGGCCTGCAGGGCCCGAATCTGCGTAGGGATAGCATTCTACCAGGCTGGGGCCAGAGCAGAAGAGGCCCTGGCCCTAGTTGAAGCCAGCTGAATGTCCCTTGGCCTGGGGGACCACCAGAAGCTGCTTATCTGTAGAGCGCAAGGCCCTGCAGGAGACATAATGGGAGGGCTGGTCCTATAAGTATGCAGGTCCCAGTCTGTGGAGGGCTTTAAACATTAGAACCAACAGGGCTTTTTTTCAGCTGGAATGCAGTGGAACGGAGTTCTAGAACCTCTTGCAAATGGTCACATGACTGGTGGCCCCACCCCCTGATCTCCAGACAGAGGGGAGTTTAGATTGTGCTATGGCGTGGAGGGCAATCTAAACTCCCCTCTGTCTGGAGATCAGGGGGCGGGGCCACCAGTAGGGTTGCCAGCTCCAACTTGGGAAATTCCTGGAGATCTGGGAGGTGAAACCTGGAGAAACCTGGAGAAAGTGGGGTTTGGGGAGGGAAAGGACCTTGCCATGGCATCATTCCATAGAGTCCACCCCCCAAAGTAGCCATTTTCTCCAGGTGAACTGATCTCTGTGGCCTGGAGACCAGTTGTAATTCCGGGAGATCTCCAGCCACTACCTAGAGGCTGGCAACCCTAGCCACCAGCCATGTGACCATTTTCTCCGAGGGCAACCCACTGAGTTCCACCACCTCTTTCCCCAGAAAAAAAGCCCTGAGAACCAATACCTTGAACTGGATCCAGAACTCAACTGGAAGCCAGTGAGGAGTCGGCCGTGTTTCTCCTGCAACTCCATATGGAACGTATTTGTAGTTAATGTCCTCTTTTTTTGCTTGTGTGGTTGGTGTTCATCAGATCAAGCAGCTGTGGCCAGTAGCTGCTGTTGGAGGCGTGCTCCGAACTTGATTACTTTGACCTTCTTAACGGGTCTTTATGAAAAATGGTTCTCTTTTCCTTGTGGAAACAGACTTTGTGGTTTTCTTAAATTGCACAGTACAGTATCCTCAAAGGTCTATCTCCTTCTGTAGCCCAGGAATCTAATAACCGCTTTATTTGTTTGGGATATTAGTCATCTGCACTCTCAGTCCAGAGCTGCCTGGGAATATCTGACAAGGATAAAATACCTTGGGGACCACCTCCCCACCCAAATAATAAAGATCTGTTATGAACTTGCAGCAATACAAAAGGAAAAAAAGCAGCAGCAAGGGAGAAACAAGCAACATTAAAACAGAAATCTTATTTTGCAATATAAATCAATAAAAAGCAGGGTTGCCTACTCTGGGTAGGTTCATATCCTGCTCGCCTATTGTGAGTAGAGAGCCAGTTATTCAATAGGCGTTCAGGTTGCTCACAAGCAGCTCTTGCCTGTTTGCTGGGTCAATTTCCATAGATACACAATGACACTCTTGCCAATTACCACTGCTTTGCTGTGTTGTGCTGCTGATTGTTCAAATGGAAAGTGAACAATATCTGTCAATATATAAATAAACATCATGTGATTTTTTTACAAAAGGGCTTAGTGCCAGGTGTTTGTCTGTGCCTGTCTGGTCAACATTAATGGCTGCTGGTCTGTCTGGAACTGCCGCAAGTTTGTACATGTATGTTTTCACACAGAATCATGGGAGTCATAGTTCCCCCCCCCCAGTATCATTTAATTACCTGTCTCAAGCATCCATGATCCTGGGAGAAAATCAACTTTGCCCATTGTGAAGGTGCAAAAGCACCTGCAAGCCCAAAGGAAATGTAATTCCAACACCATAGCTACTGTTAAGGTTGCCAACAGGGCTTTTTTCTGGGGAAAGAGGTGGTGGAACTCAGTGGGTTGCCCTAGGAGAAAATGGTCACATGGCTGGTGGCCCCGCCCCCTGATCTCCAGACAGAGGGGAGTTGAGATTGCCCTCCGCGCCGAGTGGCGCGGAGGGCAATCTCAACTCCCCTCTGTCTGGAGATCAGGGGGCGGGGCCACCAGCCATGTGACCATTTTCAAGAGGTTCCGGAACTCCATTCCCCGGCGTTCCCCCTGAAAAAAAGCCCTGGTTGCCAACCTCCAGGCAGTTGCTGGAACTTTCCTGGAATTACAACTACTCTCCAGGCCACAGAGATCAGTTCCCCTGGAGAAAGTGGCTGCTTTGGAGGGTGGCCTCTGTGGCACCGTTCCCTGCCTAGGCCCCTCGCCTCCCCAAACCCTGCACTCTCTAGGCTCCACTCCCAAATCTCCAGGAATTTCCCAGCCTGGAGCTGGCAACTCTAGCTGTAGTGGAGCCCAGAGCCGCTTGGCACGGTGCTTGAGTCCGGTTCTGAATGGTGAAGGAGAACGATTCTGAGTGTTGGCTCCCGGCCATCGCAGCTGGTGAACGGTAGGCTTGCTTGCCAAACACATTGCAAAGTGCTCAGCATCCCTAGCCTCATCATGACGGTGTTACCAGGATGAGGCCAGGATTTATTTGAATATTGCACAGACAAAGTGACTCAATCAGCTTCCAGCCACGGTTTCAAATCCTGGGTTTATTGGTGGGTGAAGGGACCTGTTTTCAGATGCTCAGGCAAACCATAGTTTGCTTAATTACACTCCAGTTTTGCATTTTATCTTCACTGAACAAACGAACAGAAAACAATCACTCAGTGCTGCAGTATGGGAATTGCAACTCCTACAGCCTTTACTAAGTTTTTTTTTAAAAAAAGGAAACCCACAAAATGTAAAATTTCAAATCCTGTGTTTTTCTGTTGCTTAGAAAAAAGCCCACTGGACAGATATTCCACCAGCCATTCTTTAAAGCAAAGAACAATCCGTTTCCCCCCTCTCTCCCCGTGAATCCTCCACCTCATCCTTTTAGACTGCTTTTCCTGATGATTGAGGCCTGCCTCAAAGTGGCCAATTCATGTGTAATAATTGAGCTTTTGCATTTAATCCTGACTGGTTTCTACTTAATCACTCCTCCGCCTCCTCCTCCTCTTCTTTCTTCTGCCTCCCTGTATGGGCTCACTTTTTGTGTGTGTATGACACCTTCCCTTCAGGTTTGCTCCGCAAGAGGCTTCGGTTTCTGCATTTAATTGAATTGTTGTCATGGAAAAAATTTTTTTCCTCCTTCAGAGAAAGGCGTAAAAAAAAAAGAAGAAAGACGCCAGCCCCGTGTTCTGTCACTTCTCACAGACATCAGTTGGTTTTGCATTGTCGTTCTAAACATTGGAAGTGGTGGCTCCTTAAATTCTCCATTGCACGAGGTTTGGGTACAGCCAGGGCTTTTTTTCAGCTGGAATGCGGTGGAACGGAGTTCTGGAACCTCTTGAAAATGGTCACATGGCTGGTGGCCCCGCCCCCTGATCTCCAGACACAGGGGAGTTGAGATTGCCCTCCACGGAGGTCAATCTCAACTCCCCTCTGTCTGGAGATCAGGGGGCGGGGCCACCAGCCATGTGACCATTTTCTCCGAGGGCAAACCACTGAGTTCCACCACCTCTTTCTCCAGAAAAAAAGCCCTGGGTACAGCATAGGATTCTGGCTTCTGTTCAGTGAGACAATTGGTTCATCTAGCTCAGCATTGACTGGCAGCAGCTCTCTAAGGACGTGGGTAGAGCAGGATCACCCCCAATGCCTACTGCCCGATCCTTTGGCGAGGCTGGGGAATGAACCCAGAACCTTCCGCGTGCCAGCTGTGCCCTCTGCTGCTGATACATGTGCCTTCTCATTGTGTAGGGAGGACGTGCAAGTCATTTTCTGATAAGACTTTTCCATGGTCCGTAAGAAAGTTGGGAATATCCGAAGAATGTTTTACCAAGGTCCATTTGTTCGGTATTGCTTATAATCTGGTATTCAGAGGCAGAAGCCACTGTACATGGAGGTTTCCGTTTGCTTTTTCACCTTTGCTCATCTGAACAGGGTCTCCTGCAGGTGCCACCCCGCACACGGGTGAAATCAACTGCAGCCTGTATGTGGGCTTTCTCCGTGGTAGCCCCTACCCTGTGGAACAGCCTGCCTGAGGAGTTCAGGAGAGCCTTCACTGTCCTGGCTTTCCATAAACAATGCAAAACTGAATTCTTCTAAAAGATTTTTTACTCAGATAGGAGGAGTGTATTGTAGGGAGGGGGTCTCAGATGCTTCGCTAATGACTTACGGTCCATAGACTTCACCACTAAGTTGCCTTACGCACTATCTGTTGCTTTAAATATGTGCTCCTATGAGCTACCTGTGCTTCATGGTGTCTAATCTCAGTCCTAGAATTCTTTATGTTCTGTTTCAGCATTTCTACAGCTCTGTATTAGATTCTTGCTAATGCTACGTCTTTGTAAACTTCTTGTAAACTTCTGTAAACTTCTGTCTGGAAATGTCCTTGATATTGACTGTACTGATCTCACACTGTGTAATCCGCTCTGAGTCTCAAGTGAGAAAGGTGGACTATAAATGACATACATACATACCAAGTGAGGCTTAGAAAGGTTCCAGAGCCGAGGACGCTCAGTAATGGCTCTATGATTGTGGGATTCATTCTCAGGAGAGGCACTCCACAACTGAACTATATGGACCTTGCCCAAAGAAATAAGATTTGTCTCTCAAAGTGTTTGGAGATGCGTATGAAATGTTTTTCTGTTTTTTATTTAGTGGGGTAGGGTGAGTAATGAATATCTTAGGAATTGTATTCTTAAAGGACAGGACTGCATGTTATGAGAAATGCAGGGCTGCTGATGAAAATGGTATCCATGTGTTGAGTCCTCTTCTTCGATACTGCAGAGTGAAGCTTACCTCCATTTGAATCATGTGCGTTTCTCTACTCGCCACCATGAAAGCCAATAATGTGAAGCTGAGAAAGGGAAATATGCTACATGATGATGTCAGCACTAGAAATCGGCACGAACAGAAAAAAACCCACGAACATGGTGTTCATTGTTCATTGCCGTCCAGAAACAATGATCAATGAACACTGACGAACATGATCCTGTCACAAACATGTTCATTGTTCGTTGTTCATGGGGGCCAGCAGGCTCTCCTCCAGCCATCAAGATCCCTACTGCACCACTCCCAGAAACCCTACCTGAGCAGGCAGCAGTAAAGGTACCAAGAATAAATAATAGCTTTGCCCCAGAGCCTGGCAGCAGCCCTGGAACCTGAAGAGGTAGATCCCTACCCCACCACACACAAAGAAAATTCAAGCTCCAATGCATTCACCCTGTCTCTCCAACAGCAGCTGTCTCTCCCTGAAAGCCAGAGCTGGGAGCCCCCCCACCCTGGTCTTTTCCTCTTGTAACAAATTTGGAGTTCCAGTCCACACTTGGAAGGAAGACCTGCCTATCAAGCTAAATTGGGCTTAGATTGGGGTTTCCAGGGCAACAGCAGGAGTTCAGACAGAGTTCAGACAATCCCTGCCTAAGTTGCCAAGGGAATTGATTGCAGGTGCCAGACTGGCTTGACGAACAGCAATGAACAGCAAGGAAGGAGGCTTGCAATGACCATCTGTTCGTTTAGAATGGGGCCTCATGAATAGTTTGTTCGCGAACAGCAGATTGGGCTGTTTGTGGCTTTTTTTTGTTCGTATTGCTGTTCGTGCCCATCTCTAGTCAGCACCTTCTACGATAAAACCCTGAATAATCAACTGAGGATTCAGCTGATGAATCGATGGGATCAGTTTTGAAAAGCCTTGCTAGATCATACCAGTCCAGCACCTCATTTAGCTTTGCTTTCTGTTTCCCACTGTGGCCAACTGGGTTTATTTAATTTATTTAAAATATTTTATTTATATTTATTTATTTACTATATTTCTAGTCCTCTCTCCCTGCAAATGGTCTCAGAGCAGAGTACAACAAATATAAAACAGCATAACAATTTAGTTTAAAACCAACTAAAAACATCAATAAAAACAGCGATTTCTAAAAGATAGCAGCAGCGGCAAACATATTGCATGACCCAGCAATAACAACAAGCCATGGGGCTGGGTGGCTAATTGCTAGATGTTAGCAAAATGGGGTGGAGGAGACTCCACCCCCCATGACAGGAGGCTGGTCCATGACCCAGCCTCCTCAACCACCATATGCCTAGTGGAACATCTTCAGCTGGGCCCAGATCTCCATAGTTCCATGAGACGAGGGCCAGGAGGACCGAGATGGCCCTGGTTGAGGCAAGACAAGTCTCTTTGGGGCCGAAGACCACCAGAAGATGTTTATCCGCTGAGTGGAGCATCCTTTGGGGAACACGCCTGCCTTTCTCTTGAACATTTCAGATGTTCACTCAAGGCCCACACAGAAGTTATGGTACACTTATAATTTTTTTTAATTAGTCTATCTTGGTCCAGGAGTATGGTGGATGAGAGAAGAACCATCAAAGTTGACCTTCTAACATCGAATGGCAATTTTTTGTTAAAACACAAGAAATATTTTTTGCTTCATGACATTTCTCAAAAATGGCACCTGTGCTGAGGTGTTGTGATGTGTGCATTTACTAAATCTTGACTGCTCTGCCAATTGTTCAAGTATTTTTAGGTTAACTATCTAAAAAAAACCTTTAATTGGTTAACAGCTCAAGTATTATGACTCAGCCTAGATGCTTGATTACAGATCTTATATTTGTTGTGCTCAGTTTTTCAAAACAACTATAGGATAGGGATCCAGGACAAGGTTAGAAAAGTAGCAGTGGAGAAGGGAGAGCTCAAACTTTCCTATGGTGAAATTTCTAGGCCTGATGCTTTCCCTTACTGGCTAATTTAGATCATGGAAACAACATAATAATAACAATCGATTTATATACTGCCCTTCAGGATGACTTAACACTAGAGATGGGCACGAACCAGGAAAAACCGAACCATGTGGTTTGTGGTGCACCAAATTTCACGAACCATGAACCACGAACTTTCATGAACCTGCCCCCGGTTCGTGAACCGGTTCATTTGGTTCGTGAAAACGGCACATCCAGGTCAGAAAACCATCACTTCCGGGTTAGCAGAAGGTCTGCAGGAAGTCCATCCCCTGTTGCCTAGGAAATGGATTGATTGGCACCAGGCTATTTGCAGTGACGAACCAAAAAACGAATCAAACTAACCAGCCTAAAGTTTGTGGCTGTTAGTCAGAAATGGGATCTGATGAACGGTGGTTCACGAACCATGAACCAACCTGGTTCGTGCTTAATTTTGGTTCGTATTTCAGTTCGTGCCCATCTCTACTTAACACCCACTCAAAGTGGTTTACAAACAATGCCATTATTATCCCCACAACAATCACCCTGTGAGGTGGGTGGGGCTGAGAGAGCTAGAAGCTGTGAATGACCCAAGGTCACCCAGTTGACTTTAAGTGGAGGAGTGAGGAATCAAACCCAGTTCTCCAGATTAGAGTCCTGTGCTCTTAACCAGTACACCAAACTGGCTCTCATGGCAGGAGAGGGTTAAATACTTCCCTTCCTGCCACTTTCCCACCCTGGATCATGTCCCTTCCCCACTGTAGCTGTGTGGAAATTTGGAAGAAAAACTGCAGTTCTGTTGTCAAGAACCTCCCCTAGTTGAATCCTGTGTAAAATTTAGGATAGCTTCTTGATAACTTATTGAATTGTTTCCTTATTTCCTCTGTCTGATTGGTAAGCTTGCCAACGCCAGTTCATGAATTTCCGAGAGATTTGGGGGCAGAGCCTGAGAAGGATGGAGTTTGGGGAGGTGAGAGAGCTCAAGGGGAATATAATTTGATCTAGTCCACCCTCTGGACCTGCTATTTCCTCCAGGGGAACTGACCTCTGTATTCTGGAGATCAGGTGTAATTCTGGGACAACAGGCCCCGCCTGAAGGATGCCAACTCTATTGATTGTTCAGTTGTCGTTGTGACACAGGTCTTTTTACAAGCAAAGCTTGGGAAATAGTGGATGAGCGTAGGAGAGGGGATTTTCTGGAGAGAGGCACTTAATTGTCGAGTGGGAGCGGAGAAATCTTGTGCAGGATACGGCTGCCAACTCCAGGTTGGCAAATTCCTGGAGATTTAGGGTTGGAGCCTGGGCCATGTGTGTGTGTAATGCCAAAGCAGCTGCTCCAGGGGAACTAATCTCTGTAGTCTGGAAGTTGGCTGCTCTTGTGTGGGATCTTGAGAGGAACAGTTGGGCATTACAAAATACGAGCTTCTTTTTAAGCGTTCTGGTTGATGCTTTGTGGTTGCCTTCCACCTCTCTCTCTCTCGCTCTCTCTTCTGACTTTTGCTAAAAGCCTCAAATTATTCAGGAAACATTTGAGTTTCCAGCTTGCTCAAACTCAGACGGTGCTAATAACAGGGAGACAGACGAAGCGCATCAAGGAGCAGTCCTGTGAGCCGTGTTTTCACACAGCCAAGGGGGTCGACCACCGAGTTGAAAGGAAGGGGCTGCTTTGTGCTTACTCTGTCCATAAAGGATGCAGTCCGCTGTGCAGAGAAGTGTCAGCTTTGTGAAGGATATATTTTTCAAATCCCTCTTGCGGGGCACTGAGTCCAACCAGGTTTTGATCTGCAGCGGCTTACTTCAGCTTTGTTTGGATAGTATCGAGTGGGTTTGGTTTTCTGTTGCTGCCAAGATAATGGGCACCTGGAGTTTTCACACCTGCCAATGTTTTCAAATCCCAAGAGCTAGAGATCAAGGGCCGTGGTAGTCCTTACAAGGGAGGTGCACAAACAATGTCTTGACTCTTTTTGTAGGTGGAAGGCTGGTGGCTGCCGGTTAGAACAGAGGAATGGTGAGCGGGGAGGTCGAAGCTGCTTGTCCTTTTGGTTTGTCTACTTAATATTGCTCCCCTCCAAGCTGCTTTTCTTCCTACAGGGAAAGGGTACTGACCTGATATCTTTTACCCACTCCGCTGTTGAAAAATCAGGCTTGGAGGGGAGATCTGAGTGGACAGGAAGGGAAAGGATCAAGTACAGGAAGCAATCCTTTCCCCCTCCCAATTGCAGCATCAGAGAGTCTCTCTACACGAAACATCTGTTACACGAAGAGCATGTGCTGGGAGATGCAATGTTAGCTGGGAAGGGTAGTTTAAAAAGATAGAGCCAGTGGCAGGGCAAAGGCTTTGCTATGCACTGGAGCTGTGTGAAGGGGCTGTGAAATGCCAGAAGGGAAATTTCAGCCCATTAGAACATCTCCAGGTCCAAGCCTGGCTCTGGAAAACAGCTCCAGCCCATTTCCATTCCTCACTGCCCTCTGGTTGTGATCCCACACAGTTTTAGACCAGAGAGGTGAAATGGACAGAGCCTTGGGGGAGGTAAAGATGAAACTGGCAAACCCTCTGAGGAGTGATCTCCTCTGGCTCTGTCTTTTTAAACTATGCTTCCTGGCTAACTTTGTGTCTCCCTATACTTGATGAACCGGTGCTGAGGTGTCTCGTGTAGAGAGACTCTGAGACTGCTTTTCAATTACAAAATAGGTGCCTCTCCCAATGCAATGGATCCTTAGGCTGGGTTTAAAAGAGCTGTACTAGTCATGTACAAAATCTTGGGTCAACCTAGATGGAATTATTGACTTCAAAGCAAATTTTCTGTGTCGAATTATCATGAGAATATGCAGCCTAAAAGTCCCATTTTTTCATATAAAAATTCTTTCCTTATCTAAATTCAGGTGGCTTTATAAATAATAAATCCTGGTTTTATTTTGTTTTTTGCTAGCTGCAATGGTTCCCCCCATGAAATATGTTTAAAATACAAGCCTGTTGAAGACGCCATGATATGTAACTGATTAATCAGAAGGCCGATCTGTCAACTGTGAAGTGGCTTTGATTGACAGCCATTTTCTGAAACGGATCCTCCTAGCACATATGATGTCCTTTTTGCAGGTTTAATTGAAGGATTTGTGAATGCCTAGTGGAGCATTTACATGCAAGGGACTGCCACAGGCACATTTTTTCCCCCTACTAGAGAAATTTCAAAAGATCTGCACATTGTTAGTGCATTAGAAAGTCTTGGGGAAGTTTCCCTGAGGGTAAGTAAAAGCTCTTGAGACTGGAATGAAGAAAAAAAAAATTATCAGCCAGCATAGCAGAATAGCTCGGAGCCATGCTCTTCAGTGCTTTCAATGCAAGGAAGAACAATTCGCAATTTTTTTTTTCCAGAGCAAAATGACAAAAGTCAAGAGAATGTGTTGGGGAAGTGGGGAAGATAACAGCCTTCAGTTGCTTGCACTGAATGTTACCCTTGACTTTTCCTTCCCTCTCCCCCACCCCACACGTCCCAACTACATTTAGATTATACAGTCCTTTGGGCAGAGATTTTGACTGTCATTGGTGGAAAGCGTAAAGTACATGGTTGGCATTGTGGCGCTGTTAGAATAGCAGTTCCAGTAAACAACTGTACACTGAGTAAACACACAGACAGTGATGTTGAATGGCAGTTGAAATCTCAGATAGGACCCAAGAGATGTGAGTTTAAGACCAGCTGAGACATGAAGTTCAGTGGATAGATGTGGGCCAGTCACGTACACATATGTATACTCCCATTCACTGAAGGGAGGTGGGTTGCTGAAAGGGAAGGGCCTTCTCTGTGGTGGGAACTCCTTTGCAGAAATTTCTCCCTGCTGTGGTGAGCTTGGCATCTTCATTGCTAAGTTTTCAGTACCAGTCGAAAAGGTTTCTATTCACCCAGGCATTTAACATGTATGCTTTACTATGTGGACTGGCTAACTCTCTGGTTAAACTGTAGCTCATGTGTATGTTATTTATCGTCTGAGCTGTTCATCTGTCAGTTTTTAAAAACTTATATGCTGTTTCTGGTTTTATTGACTGTTTCTGGTTTTATTGACTTTTAATGGTTTGAACATTAGCTATTTTTAAAAGCCATTTTACTTTTGGGGATTTCATTGTGAGACGGAATAGAAATGGATTTAAGTGCATGTGAGTTGTCAATGGAAACCTTTCCGTTTCAAACTGTTTTTAGGGGAGCACTGGTGTGGCACGGTGGTTACAGTGTTGGACTGGGATATGGGAGATCTGAGTTCAAATGTCACACTCTGCCACGAAAGCTCGCTGGGCAGCCTTGGGATGGTTAGGCTGAGAACAAACAGGGCTCTTGTAAGAATAACACAGAGATGGGAGAACTGTGTAAGCTGCCTTCAGCTCTTGGGAGGAAAGTCAGCATAACAGGGTAATCAACCACAACCGTTGTGGTTGCCCAGCAACTGTGACGTGACCAACGACACCCCGATTCTTCAACGGTGATGAGACGGATCCCTCTTATTGGGCTTTGCTTGTTCTGGGCTCATCAACACAACACACTGTCCTACTGAGGCTGGTTTCTACAACAGATCTTGTGCCTTAGCTCTGGGAAGTAGTTTCCTTTTTATCTTTATTTTATGCAGTGGATGTTGCAGGGCTGAATTTCTACTGTGAACTCCAGAGACATCGGTCAACCCTGGGTAGACAGGTGTGCCTCCCCTTCCTGACTCCTTGTCCTTCAAAGCTTCTTGGTGACAGCCAATCAAATCCAGGGCTTCGATAGGAGGTCATTATCAAGGTCAAACCAGCACACCTGTGGTCTTGCATTAGTAGTTTTGATTGACAGGTTTGCGCTCCCCGGCTTAGTTTGCCCTTCTGTGTTTGAGCTCCTGTCTCACACATCTGTCGCTGAAGGCTGAGATTGGAAAGATTTTTTTTTCTAATAAAAAGAGGGCTCATTTGTACCCTGGAGCCAATAAATATTTGCTCCTGGCGTTTGTGGAAAAGTCCTCCGAGAGGATGTCGAAAATGCCTCTTCAAGGCATGCAATTGTGCCTCCTTTCTTCCATCCCACACAACGAGAAAAAGAGATTTGGGGTTGAGCTTTTTGCATTGGGGAAGGATTCTTGTGCTGAGAAAAAGTGCTACCATTAGCGTCACAGATCCATGGAATTTATTTATATATGTCCTTTATAGTTCGTCTTTCTCACTGAGACTCAGAGTGGATCACACAGTGTGAAATTTGTAGTCAGTATCTAGGACATTTCCATAAACAATGCCATAGGGTAAACAAATACAAGTTTACAAAGACATAGCATTAGCAAGAATCTGATACAGAGTTGAAGAAATGCTGAAACAGAGCATAACTAGTTCTAGACCACAGAGAACTACCCACTAGGGTCATATTTAAAGGTAGGTAAAGGTAGTCCCCTGTGCAAGCACCAAGTCATTACTGACCCATGGGGGGATGTCACATCACAACGTTTTCTTGGCAATCTTTTTGTTAGGGGGTGGTTTGCCATTGCCTTCCCCAGTCATCTCCAATTTACCCCCAGGAAACTGGGTACTCATTTTACCGACCTCGGAAGGATGGAAGGCTGAGTCAACCTTGAGCTGGCTATTTGAACCCAGCTTCCGCCAGAATCGAACTCTGGTTGTGAGCAGAGCTTGGGCTGCAGTACTGCCGCTTACCACTCTGCACCACAGGGTCATACTTAAAGCAACAGATAGTACATAAGGCAACATGGTGGTGAAGTATATAGACCCTAACCTAAAAGGGAATCCAGCCCTTTGCTTTTTGGAAGCCAGAACGAGGCTGTGAAAGTTTCTTTTATTCCAAATTCAGCAGCCAGTTGCAATCTTAGCGACTTCAGAAGAATCCTGCTGGATCATACCAAAGACCCATTTAATCCAGCATCCTGTTTCCTCACAGAAGATAGCCAGATGTCTCTAAAAAGCATATAGACACAGGATGCTGCTGTATACTGAGTCCTACCATCAGTGTTGCTGACTCTGACTGGCAGCTGCTGTCCAGGGTCACAGATGGAAGGTTTTCACATCAGTTACTACTTGATGCTTTTAATGGCAGATGCCAAGGATTGAACCTGGGACCTTCTGTGTGCAAAGCAGAAGCTGTACCACTGAGCCATGGCCCCTCCTGAAAAGATACTAGGGACTGAACTTTGGACTTTCTGCATGCAAAGCATGTGTTCTTCTGCCGAGCCATTGCTCCTCTACCAAGCAGGGAATCTGCTCGGCCTTCCTGAGAAGCAGAATGCCAGACAAGACCGACTGTAGCTCTGGTCCATCAAGTCACGTATTCTTGGAACTGCAATCACTTCTTCTGCCTGTCCAATGTAAAAACTGCCCTAGCCATATTATGGCTTCTGATAGGCAAAGAACGGCAGTCTGAAGTGAAGGTCCGGTTTGGATTTTCATCATCTTCTGTGTTACATGTGGATCAGCTGCAGGGAGGGGTGGGGGAATGGGGGCAGATTTAAAGCAGGGTTTTTGGAAAGGGTCTCTTCTAGCGTCAGAAAAAGAAAGATGTGGTCGTATGTTTGGGGAAAGGTGCGGGTGTAAATTCTGTACGAGATTTGAGTGCAAAGCTATTCTTTGTTCAGTCACCTGGAAGAGATTGGGCTGCTTCTGCCAAAAATAGAAGCGACTTGTTGGGTTTTCTTTAAACAAGAAAAGGCAACAAAAAGGGATCCAGATGCACTCAGGTGTGAAAGACCCAGGGCTTTTTTTCAGCTGGAACGTGGTGGAACTCCGTTCCGGAACCTCTTGAAAATGGTCACATGGCTGGTGGCCCCGCCCCCTGATCTCCAGACAGAGGGGAGTTCAGATTGCCCTCCGTGCCATGCAGCGCGGAGGGCAATCTCCCCTCTGTCTGGAAATCAGGGGGCAGGGTCACCAGCCATGTGACCATTTTCTCCGAGGGCAACCCTCGGAGAACCACCACCTCTTTTCCCAGAAAAAAAGCCCTGGAAAGACCCAAGACCTTTCTGACTTCCTTGACCATGGCAGATCTTGACAGACCTTCTCAGGAGGCAAGTCACCCTAATAGCTGTTTAAGAATCAATGAGGCTTGAGAAACTTAAGCCTTTGGACATGTGCAAATTCCGCTTCCTTGAATGGTTCTGCTTACAAGTGTCCATCCTGAATCTTCTCAACCCAAAACGTACATGGTAATCATTGCTTCGAGTTGCTACGGTGATTTCTGAAGCAGTAAACCCAAATCTGGGATTCTTAGGCATTATGAAAAACACAGCCCGAAAAATCTGCATTGTTTTTCAGGTTTGGTGCTTACCATTGTTCCTATCCTCCACCCCATATTCGAATCCCAAGCTAGTACTCCCTAAAAATCAGGAATATCTGTGAAGGTGTCCTCCCTGAGTTCCGGACCCAAAACTATATCCATTTTTTTCCCTTGGAGCACACTTCTGCTCTTTTTCTTGGAGCACACTTCTGCTCGTTCTCCTTGGCTGCTCTCGAGGCGCCGATACTCTTCCGGAGTTCCTGAACAATACAATCTCTCTCTCTCTTCTTTCAGACCCAGCCTCCTATGTGTTAAATAATCATGTAGGCAGCAAGTTACTGGAAGTGGGGGGGAAATAGAATTCAATCTGTTATGATGTGTCATGCCTAGAAAGAGCAGAGATGTGGTGGTAGAACATTCTGTGAGCATCCTTAGAAAGAAGAGGTGTTTTGGGGGATGATGGCGGGTCAGTACTGGAGTTGAGATTCACAGGGAAATTACTGGATTTATTTGATTTTCATTCACTCTGGTACAGGGAGAGCTGGGGATTTTCATGCCTTGTGGTTTTTTCCAGAGCAATAAATGTGCAAACTGGAGCAATATATTTTTTTCACAGAAGCTGTATTCCTGGCGTATTTTGGTGGGATTAGAGCATCTGACCTTGTTAGGAACCTTTAAAAGTCCCAGCTTCCATGGTATGCTAGAGACAGGGTTGCTAGGGGATTTATATATGTATAAAAACACTGTCAGTAAACTCTGCAGTCGAGTCCTCCCACACTAATATCTGACTGCATCCCCATGAAAAATACATCCACCACCCCATGGCTGGGTTTGTTCATCTCTTACCATGTCGCCAGATGCCAATTTAAAATGTTAATGCAACAAACGAGCTCTCTGAACCAAATAGTGCATTTTAATTAAAAAAAAATTCTGCATAAACTTTGGTTTTTAATATAGTGTGGCAGAGGAAAAAAAGTGACAAATAAATGTAGTTATTTCCTCCATTCTGGCAAATTCAGAAAGCATTAAAAAGTTGGTAAGATAAACCCCCAAATTAAAAACCTGAGCAAAAAGATGTGTTTTGTCCTGGTACCTATAAGAAAGTAAAGTAGGTGCCAGGAAAGCCTCCAGGGTAAGGTGTCTAGAGGTGAGGGGCCACCACAGAAAAAGCCCTGCTTCACCTCTGAAGGCAGGGGCACAGAGAGCGGGGATTGAGAGACAGATCTTGACAGGTGGGCTGGACGGTATGGGAAGAGACAGTCCTTCAGGTACCCTAGCCCCAAGTTGTTTAGGGCCTTAAAGGTAAGAACCAGCACTTTGAATTTTGCCCAGAAATCAATGGGTAACCAACACCTGGCACTAGCTTGGCTACCACATTTTGAACCAACTGAAGTTTCCAGATTATTTTCAAAGGCAGACACATGTAGAGTGCGTTGGTATTTGTGTGGAGCCCGTTAGTGCTGGTAAAAAGTGTTGTCAAGTCATAGTTGACTTATGGCAAACCCCTGCTGGGGTTTTCAAGACAAGAGACGAACAGAGTTGGTTTGCCATCGTCTGCCTCTGCAACCCTGGTCTTCGTTGGAGGTCTCATACCCAATTACTAACCAAGGTTGACCAAGAGCTTCCAAGATCGGATGTGATCAGGCTTTCCTGGGCTATCCTGGTCAAAGCATAGACCGCATTACACTAATCTAAGTTGGATGTGGTCAGGGCATGGATCACTGAGATCGAATCACGCTTTGCCCCAAAACAGTAGTAGTTGGTGAACCTGCTGGAGCTAATAAAAAGGCGCTATAGGCTACAGGGAAGCTCTGAGTCTCCAGCTATAGGCCAGGATCCAGTAGCATCCCCAAGCTGCTATGAACCTGCTTCATCAGGGGATTGGAACCCCCTATAAGACAGACTTATTCTGCAGTCCCCAAGCAGATTCTCCATTGACCTCAGACTTGTCTGGATTGAGCTTTAGTTTATTGGCCTTCATCTACCCCATTATATATCCATGTACATGGATATAAGGTGAGATCTGGTTCATGGAAAAAGTAACATTTTTAGACTTTAAGCTACCTCAAGATGTTCTAACTGAAATGTTTGAAACTAGAAATTCTGGATAGTGAAACAAAATACCATATTTAACGATCACTTAAAAGTGTGGTGTCAGCTGACTGTAGATGAGCTAGGCAGTCTCTTTAGGGCACCAAGCTTTATTTTCTTTGTTCTTAAAAAAGTCATATGTTATTTGTTATAAATGGAAGTATCAATTATTGTACACAGTTTGTTGTAGTGTTTAAGAGCAGCAGGACTCTAATCTGAAGAACCGGGTTTGCTTTCCCACTCCTCCGCTTGAAGCCAGCTGGGTCAGTCACAGCTTCTCAGAGATCTCTCAGCCCCACCTACCTCACAGGGTGATTGTTGTTGGGATAATAACAACATACTTTATAAGCCGCTCTGAGTGGGTATTAAGTTGTCCTGAAGGGCGGTATATAAATCGAATGCTGTTGTTATTATTATTATTGCACTTCTGATTTTTTTCCTGTATATTGAATGTGGGGGAAGGTGCCAAATCATAGTTTGAATGTGGGAGAAGGTGCCAAATCATAGTTTGCTTAGACTGCCAAAAACCCTTGGGCTGTCCCTATGTGTAGGTGGCACAGTGGAAGGCAGAATTATAATATTTGATGATCCCAGTAGCATTACGGAGAGACAACCCAGTGATGCTGATTCTGTGAACCTGGGCAGAGCATGAGAGGGAGGGCAGGAAGGGTTACATCAGTGCTTAGTTCTCGTGGCCCCTTCTTACATGCCCAGGGTAAGGCCAGTCGCCATCTTAAGGTCCAGTAGCAATTCTCCCCAGGCTAGTTTGGCTAGGGATCCTGATGGTGTTTTGCCATCTTCTGGGCATGGAGTAAAGGTCAATGTGTGTGCGGGGTGTGGGAGGGGAGGTAGTTGTGAATTTCCTGCATTGTGCAGGGGGTTGGACTAGATGACCCTAGAGGTACCTTCCAACCCTATGATTCTGTGATTTTCCAAAAATTATGATACTTGCCTGGAACTTTACCAAGAGAGAGAGAAATAGTCCAGTGGTTTAAGATACATTCCAGTGAGAGACGTCCACTGGCCCATTTCAACTTGGACTCTCATTTGTGGAAGGGGAGATTTGGACAGGGTGCCCTGTAAGAGTCTGTGGCTGGTGCACCTCTGTAGGATATTTCCTTTTCCAGTGCAATTCACCTTTCACCTCTTCTGCTTATTTGTTGAGTCTTGATTTTGGTACCATTGCCTGGCCTTGAGTTGGCATGAGAGAATCCAGCTGGCAATTGGCAAGAAAGTGGAGTTGTGCAGAGATGTTGCAAATTAAATGCAGGGGAGAGGCACAGCAGACTGACTCGGAGGGGGTGCTGTTGACCACATGGATCCCATGCTTGTGCCTGGAGTTAGTCTGCCAACGGTCTTCTCCAGGGGCTGCCACGCAGGCTTATCTCTGAGGGTAGGGCATAAGGCCCATTTTTAATGACTTATCGGCCCTGTTATTGACAGTAGCTGGGCCTGTTTGGAAGTCTGAGGAAAAGCCTGCCTGTCAAGAATTAATGGGGTGGGGAGTCCTAACATAAAGCAAAGCCTTGAGTGAAATTCCATAGCTTCATGGACTGTTAATTCTTTATTAGGTTTTCCTAAGACTGAGATAAAAGGCATTTTATCTTTTTTAAGGTTTGCATTAACATGTCATTGAGTTTTATAGGTACATTGATCTTCATTTGGCTAATCTGGAAAGGGTAATAGAAATGTGTGTTCTTTTGCCATTGCAAAGACAACTCCATAATGCTTCTGGGCTTGGGACAGGGAGGGAGGGTTGGGGGTGGCTATTTTTGTATCATAGATGGGTCAGTTTGAGCTGGATAAGGATTCCGAGTGAAGATGCAAATCGTAGAGACGTTCGAGCCGGCTTCTCAGGCGACATCTTTGGGGCGTGCAGGGAAGGTTTCTCAGACTGGAGGCAGGTGATCATTTTAAGAGCTTTGGGAATGGTACGACGTGGCAGTATATGCTGTAGTACTGCATCCCAAACTCTGCTCACATGACCTGAGTGAGATCCCGGTGGAAGTCGGGTTCAGGTAGCCAGCTCAAGGCTGACTCAGCCTTCCGTCCTTCTGAGGTCGGTAAAAAGTTCTGCGTTTTTTTGATAAGATGAAAAAACAGCTGGTTAACCAGAGGTGGCAAGGAGGTAACTGTCCAGATGTGGCAAGGAGGTAACTGTCCACTTGCATCACAAGAGAAGATGAGCCAGTGTGGCATAGGGGCTAGAGTGTCAGACTAGGATCTGGGAGACGTGTGTTCAAATCCCCATTCAGCCATCAAGTTCCCTGGTTGCCCTTGGGCCAGTTGTACTCTCTCAGCCTAATCTAACTCACAGGTGAGAGAAAAATGTGTGATGGTGGTGGCAGGGAACTCTGTAGGCTGCCTTGAACTTGCTGGAAAAAAAATGGTATGGAAAGGAATGTATACTGTATAGATAAATGATGTATGGGGAAACTGGAAAACTAGGTATATCCCAACCATAGAATCTGGATTGGGGATACGTTAGAGTTGGTTGTCAAAGGATAGCTGGATGTAACATTGCAAATATTATAAGAAACTATCTAGCAGAATTTCACTGAAACATCTCTCTGATGCATCTGACAAAGAGAGCTGTGGTTCTCGAAAGCTTATGCCTCAATAAAGTTGGTTAGTCTTAAAGGTGCTGCTGGACTTTTTACTATTTTACATATCAAGAATGAGTCAGTGGAAGTCTTGAAATGACATTTCAGATACCTTCCTGAATTTTCTGAAATTTCAGGTATCCCTCCGCCCAGGACCAAGTTTTGCTTTGTTTCTTGTATTTTTCTCTCCCATCTTTCAGGCTACAATTTAGAGACCATCAGTGAGTGGGTGGGGAATGTGGGCTTGTACTTACCTCTGTGAGTTGATCTGATGCTGCGAAAGAACCTGTGCATGCATAAATATTGCACAATCCATATATTTTTGTAGATTGTGTGTGTAGGTTGTTTGTACGAAAGCTCTATCCAGTGCTTCAGTTCAGATAAGTGCATGGAGACTGTAGCAGGGGGTGCAATCCTGTCCCCTGGCCAGCCCGATCCACCCTGCTAGAGCTGCCAGGTCCCCTGCTCCCAGTCTCTGCCTCTTGCCACCTGGCCGGAGCAGGTGAAAAGCCCAGGGAATGGGCCTGGGAGGCAAAAAACCTTCCAGGCGTGCTCCCTCTGGCTGTGATGTCACTTTCAGAAGTGATGTCATCATGCCTGATGGGAGCATGTGCACTTTGCACATGCTCAAGAAGGTTGCCCCAAGGTAAGTGCCAAGTCCCCCTCCCTCCCACCGTGAGGATAAGGGGAGCAAGCGAAGAGAAGCACACTAGGTAGCAATAGACAAAAATACCACAGTGGATAACCACAATTCTTTCTCTTGAAGACGAACTAAGCCATCTTTGCTTAGTTCGTCTTCAACAAAGAGAAAGAATGAAATTCCACGGCTAAGAAATAATTGAATGAACTTGGATATACCTTCTTGGCAGGGGTCATTTCGTAGAAAAAGAGCTGCAGGAACTCATTAGCATAACTCATTAGCATATGGCATGCCCCTTGCCATCACTGGAAGTGTGTCATTAGCATAATTGATTTGATCGGGGCCGAAATGGCCGGGATTCGGTTGCTGCCAGACAGGGGAGTGTTCCCCCACCTGGCAGTGGCCCGATCAGGGCCATTTTGGCCCCAATCCAGGCCAAAACGGGCCCAAAATGGCTCCCAATCCCAGCCGTTTCAGCCCCGATACCAGTGGAAATGGGCCCAAAATGGCCTTTTGGGCCCAGATTGGGGCCGGGATCAGGTTGGTGCTGGGCAGGGGAGGGTTCTCCCACCCCAAATGGTCAAAAGTCAGGTGGGCGGGGACACCTGACAGTGACCTTTTGTGGGAACTGCTGGAACTGCGTTCCTGCGCATTCCCTCTCCAAACGAGCCCTGGTTCTTGGACTTTACTGTTTACGTCGGGCAATTCTTTGGGACTGTATCGGCTCTTTCTCACCTACTAATGAGGAAATCCTTTTGCGATTAGAATTGTTATTTGCTAGATTGCGCTAGGGAATTTGAACACTTCTAATAAATGCTGGAAATGCAGGAAGCATGAGGGCTCCCTCTACCACATGTGGTGGACGTGTGAGGTAGCTAGGCAGTACTGGGGGGAAATAATAAGAGAAATGAGTGAGATATTACAATTTCAAATTAATAAGAACCCAGAACTCCTGCTACTAAACTTGGGAATGGAGGGAATTCCAGCCCATCATAGGACGTTGATATTTTACATGACGGCAGCAGCTAGACTTTTGTATGCGCAAAAATGGAAAATACAAGAAGTGCCAACTATTGAAGATTGGATCCACAAATTGCTGTATATGGCAGAAATGGACAAAATGACAAGAAAATTGAGAAACCTGGACTCAGGACAGTTTAACACAGACTGGGAGAAGCTGAAACAATATTTGGAGAAGAAATGGGAGGTGGGAGGAGAACTGTGGCAGTTTGAGAACTACTGAAGTACAATAAAATGTAGAGGGGGGTGACTTTACCGGGGAGGAGAAGAGGTAAAAGAGAATTTCTAAGCAGTTATGATATTAGATTGATATATATAGAATAATAAATAGAATATTGATAGAAAATAATTAATCATAAGGGTTAACTATAAGGATTGATTAACTAATAATATTTTCTTTTTGATTCCGTACAGTGTACCAAACTGAATATGTTTATTTGAAGTTGTATATGAGTCAAATTGATTGATATCATATATAGACTTATGACTGAAGGGGAATAGAAATACTAATGTAAACAAATATAACTAAAATAGAAAGAAGAAGATAGAATGAATAACATATAGAGTATAAGTTAAACTGGTTGATTTATATGAATGTATGGTTTACATAGTTTATGATATATAGAAATATTTGAAAGTGAAATAATGAAAAATGGGATAAATTGTTTATCCATTATGGAAAATGGGACTCATAGTCAGGGTACAGAGTATTAAAAATAGTTAAAGAAGTATTGCTTAGAATAAAGGGAGAATATATATTTGTTAGATAGAGGAGATTAAAAGGAGTAAGGGAAAAGGGACAAAGGGTTGGAAAACTGTTGGAAGTCAACAAAAAGGGGGAGGAAAGGGAGGGGGTTAGAAATTGGGAAATGGGAATATTGACTGTAATGTGTAAACATTTGATCCTAACCCAATAAAATTTTTTTCAAAAAAAGAATTGTTATTTGCTTACTGTTTAGCCAGTTGCCTTTGTATGTGAATGTTTTCTCTTGTAATTTTCATTGTGTACTATACGAGAATCTACTTTGATACACCGTTTTCTGTTTAATTGCACTGAGACACTTTCAATGGTTTAAATAATTTTTTTTGTTAATAGAAAAGATTGCTTACAGTTGGCTCTTGTTTCTTTAATCCCTTAGTTGTGGTTATCCACTGTGGTTTTTTTGTGAGGATAAGGGGACTCGGGAACCCTAATCCCTGCCCACCGATCCTCACAATTGTATTTGTTTTATCAAAGATTTATTTTTTCTTTTCCTATTTTGGTTATTAATTTGTGTGCAGCGGCTTTTGATCCTGGAGGTGATCAGTTGAGGACAGCTTTGGAATGGGCACAGCAAAGAAAGATCTCTATTGGCCCTTACCACCCTGTTTCAGTGGGCTGGTCCATGGAAGATGTCTGTTGCTTGGTGACGGGCTTATTCTGTGCCTTGCCTGTGTGAGTAGATTATGTTGTTCCTCCGGAGGACTGGGTGGAAAAGCACAGCGGGAGCAATAAAATTTCACTAGGATGAATGATTCAAAGCTCCTCAAATCAGACCCAGGAGCAGCGTAAGAATAATTTGTGAACAGTCACCAAAGATTATATCAGTTCCCCTCTTTGTTAGTCATTCCAACATCCATATTATTTTTCCTAAGTGGGAGTTGCTTGATGTTGGTGCCATGCTCAGAAAGGCCCTGTTCCTTTCCCCCGTCAATCTGGAAAAGATTAAACTCTGAGCAAATTCCCTCTGGCCTTATTTTAGGAAGGAGCTTGTGGGCGAGGAGGAATTTTGAGCAATCCCAAATGCAGCACTCCAGACGAAACTTCCAAGTCATCCACACAAACACCATGTTTCCCATCAAGTGATTTTGCACTTCCAAGTCAGAGCTCATATCTTTCTAGTCTTCAGTATGCAGCAATCAAATGATGTACATTTGTTCTGGGCGGGGGCCCACAGAAAAATGAAACCATTCCTTTCATGCTCTGTTCTGCTCATGCCTGCAAATTGTTGGTTTGCAAGTTCAGAATTCTTTTCCTGCCCCTTCTGAAATAATCTTTTGGCAAGTGAACTGTGTATTCCTGATAAGGTTGCCAGCTCTGGGTTGGAAAATTCCTGTTGTTTGGGGTGGGGGGTGGGACTTGGGGAGAGCTCAGCAGGGATGGGATGCCACAGAACCCACTTTTGACAGCTGCCACCTTCTCAGGGGAGCTGATCTCTGTAGTTTGAGGATCAGTTGTAATTCTGGGAGCTCTCCACCCTGCCCACCTTGAGGTTGGCAACCCTAGTGCCTGAGAGAGGTGCAGTAAACTTTCTCTTGTGATGAGTTCTCCTGAAGTTAATTTATTTGGAACAATGGGGGCAGGAGATTTTCCAAGAGTGGCGGAAGCAGAGGACGAACGGCTCCCTCTCCGAGAAGAAAGTTGTTTGTTTCATCTATAAATGGTGCTTTGCAAGTCTTTGATCATTGTAGTAGAAGATGAGTGGTACCCAGGGAGGTCCATTGTGTCCTGCCTGACAGTTTTTGCCATGCATTTATAAAAAGATGCTACACATATGCAAATATAAATTAATATATCTATTTGCAGGGAGGCGAGAGAGGAGCAGGAAATGTTAGACTTTGTTCTGATGCTGGAATGTTCCGAAGAGGGCTACATTGAAATATGCAAGGGGTTTAGAAAGCAAGAAAGGGGAGAGAGTCAGCTCAGTAAAGCAAAGATGGTTTATTCAGAAACATTTTAATGAAACGGCCGGAGGCTGTTTTTATTTCAAAACGAAGCTGGAGATTCTTGAACGCGACAGCATACTCGGATTCTGGTCTCGGGATGCCACCCGCAAAATTAAGCAAAAGAAGCCACCCCTTAGAAGAAGCTGGTATCTGTTTCAAATCATTCCTTCTTAAGAACAAAACCCAGGAGGCTCAGATAGGATAGAATGTTGGGAATAAGGTTTTCTTTGACTTTAAAAAGAAAAGATGATTTGTATGCTCGGAGAAACTTTGACCGATTATGAATGCTAATTTCGCTCGCTTAAAGAGAATTGCCGAAATTTAAATACAAAACCAGGATTTAAAGAAAGACATTAGAATAAATGTAATACAGCACAGTACAAGAGAACAGAATATTTATACAAGTTAAAATGGCATTAAATAGAAGGCTCAAATATGTGATTATCTAAGCAGAAACCTGTTTTCATAATATTGTAAATGGTCTTTGGAAATGGTTTGGTGTATATATAGTTTTCAGACTCTTAGCTCAGCATACTCTGTTTAACCATTTTAGCTATTTCCCATACTTTGGTCAGCTGACATTACGCTGACGGGGTGAGGGGTGGAATGGGGTTGGGTTGTTTCAGTGTGCAGCTATCTGAACCTTATGTATGTATGTGCGGGCTGGCAAGTTGCAACCAACTTATGGTGACCCCTGCAGGAGAATTTCAAGGCAAGTGAGAAGCAGAGGTGGTTTGCCATTGCCTTCCTTTGCAGAGTAACCCTAGCTGTTCTTGGTGGCTTCCCATCCGAGTACTGACCGAGCTTCACCCTGCTTAGCTTCTGAGATCCGGTGAAATTGGACTATGCCATTCTGCCTCCTCTCCATTCAAACCGTAGCAACAGCCAGTGCTTTTTTCCTAAAAAAAATGTTTAGGGGTACTCTCAGTTTGACTCAAGAAAATCACCATTTTATAGTTCAAATCAGAAAAAATAAATGCAGTCAATGGACAAAATTACTAAGAATGTGCATTGCCTCCTATTACACAGCTCACAATAATTTGCAGATTGGCATGAGGTTGTGTTCACTCACATCTTCCCGATGGGTATCAATATTGCCAACCAAGCCCCTCTATAGTGACACGTACGCACGACCAAAGAGTTTCGGTATAGACAAACGTGAAATGTACACAAATACACAAATTGGTTGCCGCCATCAGGGGTAGCAACAAGACTGACCAATCACCATGCTAGATTCCAACTACCAGAGCTCCAAGTGGCTTAGAGAAGACTTGTTTGTATTTGTCTGCACCCTAATGATCACCGATTATGCCAGCGATCTTGGTGGCATGTTCGATGCTCAAAGACATTTCATTTTTTGTAAGATGAACAGTGCTCCTAGTGAGTTTAAATATAACTAAACATCTTTGTTGCCAACATATGCTTACATAAAACTTAACAAATCACATAAATATCCATAATACGTTTACAGTTGGTTTAGCGGGAATTCCAACATTTTAAAATTTGTACTTTCTCCCGTTAGATTCACCAAATGTTTAGGGGTTTGCATCCCCCCAGAAAAAAAGCACTGGCAACAGCTATAAACACTAGATATCCAGTGTTCTGTCACAGATAAGGGTGTTGGATCAGAACCTGGCAGTCTTGGATTCAAATACCTACTGCTATGAAGTTTAGCTTAACGTATCTTACTAGTAATGGATAAAATGTTATTTTGGGGGTAAAACAGCAGCAGGGCTGGGGTGGGGGAGATATGTAGCCCTGAGTTCTTTGGAGGAAGCGCAGGATAAAAGTGCATCAATAGATTTCTCAGTGTCTTTTTGCACTCACTGCCACATGAAACCCCAAAAGTATAATCAGTACATCATCTTCAGATCACGAGTTTGTCAGTTCCCCAATTAGACATACAATCCACCCAGCATTAATTTCTGTAGGCAAACATTACCCCCTCATCTGTTTATTTCTTTTGAAAATTGATAGGCTACTTCTTCAGAGACTTTCTCAGTGTGAATCACAAGTAAAAACAATGGCAGAAAAAACCCATGAAGATAGCAGTATGAAATTACAAGAATTAAAAACAAGCCATGGGTGTAAGAATATACACCAAATGCAACCTACAAAATATCCAGTCTGTAGGTTAGAAGGAAATCATAAAACAAGATAAAAAAACCCTCTACTCACACTGACTTCATTGGGTACTAGACTGTCCTGAGAGCTCCCCGTTCCCGAAAGGGAGATATAAACCAGGGTTTGGGATGGGGTGCAGGACCCAGGACTCTGGGGAGCAAAGTTTCTGTCCATGGTGCTGAAATGACAACTCCGAGGCCATTGCTGATATTTTAACTTGCCTTGCTGAATGTCTGGAAAATTTAGCCATTCGTTTCTGATGGGCACCATGAAATCGGCACACTGTAACCGATGCCTCGCAGTCATACCGGTGACTAACTTTCTGAGAAAGGGTGGCATGCTATGCTATTCAACCTTAGCTGCTTAGATCAATATCTGTAGCAGGAGACTGATTTTAATAAAAGGACTCTCTCAGCTCTCCTATCTCTGTGACAGATAGGCCCCAGCTAACATAAATCCCTGCTTTGGTGCTGTCACTCTCCTTGCTTAGTGTGACACGTGCATCACAACGCTGAATACAAAATATTCCAAAAGTTGGTTAGCAGTTCTCTGTGTGCAGCTCGGAGCTCATTTGTGCAATTCCTCCTGGAACCTTGAGAAACTCCAGCTGCCAAACTTGCTTTGTGGGGCGGGCTTTACATCAGCCTTGCAAATAAGTCTACCGAAGCTGCTAGGTGAAAACTTTTTATCAGCTTGCCGGCTCATGTATCCAGGTGTTAACTGTTTTGGGCCTCAAAGAAACAGAAAGAAAAAATGGGAGGGGGTGTCCCTGCCTGCAGACCTGGCAGTGTTCTACTGTCCATGGGTAACCAGGAAAATGGGTGTGTGTGTGTTTTGAAAAGCCTGCTTAAGATGGAAGAGGTAGCTGTCCCTGGTTTGATCCTGGGTTTCCAAAAAGAAATCATTCATTTAATTTTTATTCCCCCTGCTCTCTAAGGAATTCTGGACGGTGTACATGTGTCTCCTTCTCCATCTTATCCTCAGAACAAGATTGAAAAAAAAAAGGTTAAACTAAGAGAATGACTAGTGAACTTCATGGCGAAGTGAGGATTTGGTGCCAGTTTGGTGTAGCGATAAAGAGCGGCAGGACACTAATCTAGGGAACCAGGTTTGATTCCCCGCTCCTCTGCTTGAAGCCAGCTGAGTGACCCTGGGTCAGTCACAGCTCTCTCGGAGCTCTCTCAGCCCCACTCACCTCACAGGGCGATTGTTGCAAGGATAATAATGACATACTTTGTAAACCTCTCTGAGTGAGCATTAAGTTGTCCTGAAGAGCGGTATATAAATCTAATGTTGTTGTTGTTGTTGTTGTTGTTGTTATTATTATTATTATTATTATTATTGAACCCAGGTCTCTCATAAACCTGGTCTTACTCTAACCTCCCACTACTCTGTCTTTTCTGTTTATCTGACTGACTGCTGAGCAGGTGGTCCCATTTCAAAGAATGAACAAAGCCCTGTCTCATCGGTCTATAACTGGACATTTGGTCATCTTTTGATCTGGCAAGCATCCCCAGAGAGATTATTTCTCTTCTCCAAGATCAATGCGTGATTGTCATGAAACTCTATTCTTATTTTAATGAAGGTGCAGAAATCTCATAAGGATAACCAAAATTGTTTCGGTCATTGTACCTAGCACTGTCTAACTGGATTTATCCGTGTTTGCTCAGACGACAAGCACGCATACTAGGATCTGAAAATATGTATTTATTTGTGCTGCATGGAAGCAAATAAAAACAAATATGTTTGGGTTTGATGCTTACAGATCCCATGATTATTTGATTATTTCTAGGGTAGCAATGATGCCGCAACCTGTTTGTTGAATGGGCTTGTCAATTAATTTTTCAATGAACAAAATCCTCTATAATGCGGTGCTGAGTTCAAAGGACCTTAGTGCCTTTAATAGTGATAACGATTTATTTCAGACACTGATAGTCGATCTGCTAGGTTGGGAATGATGTCTTTTCAGCCTGGTGTGCCAAGCAGCTGGTTATGGGTCCCTAAATCCAACCCTAGAACTGATTTAAGGGAGTGCACTTGTTATTTCTCATCCTAAACTGGGATATAGATCTGCACAGGAAAGAGAAGAGTTTGTTTTAGTTTCTGTGTTTATGCTTATACCCTGTATTTATGCTTATACCCTGTGTTTATGCTTATACCCTTTTTTTCTTGCTTTTGTTGGCAAGAGAATGCTGACATTGATGCTCCTTGCTGCGATCTAGCAAAGCAATTCCATGAATGGAATCCTGGCCCTTCCAAGACCTGTAAGCACCAAGTGAAGGAGCACATTTGGTTGCTTTGCTTTGCTCTTGATGGGAAAATAACGAGCGGGGTGGGCAGAGAGAAATGGGTTTTGGAGAACAGCCGCATGGATGAACATGTCACAACAGGCCTCCTTAGCAATACAAGGCCAGGGTTGCAGCAACAATCCCTATTGATTGGGTCTTAGGAGAAAAGGCAACAGGACCAGAGAGAGGCTCAGCAAAGAGCTCGGAATGCTTTGTCTGCGAAGTCCAGCACTTTGGATCGATCCGCACAATGGAGTGCGTGCAGCGATAGTTTATTCAGATTGTACGTCAACTCATAGTTTCCCCCTCCCGCCACAAAGATTGAGGGGAAAAGAATCAAGCAAGAGACTATTTCAGCATCAGAAGGGCTGCTTGTGCTGGAGGAAGACATCCCGTTAGCTGAGTGAAGTGGCCGCACGCAACCCACTCTTAAGGTGTTTGCTCAAAGAGCAGTCTAGGCATTGCATCCCATCTGGTGCATGCAGAAGTGGTCTGTTGACGCGATGCACACCGTCCGGTGCTTGCTGGTGGCCATTGTCACATGCAGCTTTAGAGAAATAAATTGGAGGGGGGAGTCGGGGGGGATCCCCGTAACCCAAGGAAATGTTGACTTGCTTGCCAAGTATCCATGGCTGTGTGCATTTTGGAGAATTCACAGCTGAGAAAGAAGAATGCTTCCTCCCTTCAATTCTAATAAACAAATAAGGTCATCTTTAACTTGCTTCTTATCTCCTCTAAGCACCTTGGGAGTACGGCAGACTTTGCCAGTAAAGGAAGGATTTTTTCTCAGGACAGCTTAAGCGTGGCGAGGACAAAAGTGCAAGTGGGGCGGGATTTTGGAGATTTGTCACCTGGGGAGAGCACCAAGATCTACTTTTTCTCTTTTTTAAAACCAGAATTGTTCCTGTTATGGTGTGCTTTAAAGACCATTTGGAAGCACAGCTGGGGGTGGCTGGGAATGGAGAAGGAGGAGTAGGTCACTGGGCAGGGCAGTGAAGAAACTGTATCCAATAAAGTAAAGAGTCCAGTAGCACCTTTAAGACTAACCAACTTTATTGTAGCATAAGCTTTTGTGAACCACAGCTCTCTTCGTCAGATGCATCGTCAGCTTTCGAGAACCACAGCTCTCTTTGTCAGATGCATCATCAGCTTTCGAGAACCACAGCTCTCTTCATCAGATTTGTTGAGAGCTGTGGTTCTCGAAAGCTTATGCTACAATAAAGTTGGTTAGTCTTAAAGGTGCTACTGGACTCTTTACTATTTTGCGACTACCGACTAACACGGCTAACTCCTCTGGATCTGTATCCAATAAAGAAGATGGTTTGGGAAAATACCCATGCTATGCCTATTTATTAGTAGGGTCAGGATGGATGGGAGACCTCACCCCAGTCTGCTATGAATGCTGACCCTGCTTGCACCCAGCAGTTCCTTGGTTGTGTCGATAGCTACAACGCTGGCCTCAAACAGGAGGAATCTCGTGTGAGTATAATACCAGAGAGTCCATCTGCCAGAGCAGCCATTTTCTCTGGGGGAACTAATTCCTCTAGCCTGGAGATCAGTTGTCATTTTGGGACATCTCCAGGACCCTCCTGGACACTAGCAGTACTGTTCTCTGGCAATGTCAAAAGTGCTCCTGACACAGCCGTTGTGATGTCCAGCTGCAGTGTAACGTGTGTGTGTGTGTTTGTGGGGGCTTGGCTTTCCCTGTGTGCAAACTGGAACAGCCTTGGGCCTTAATTAGGTTAATAGGATGT
Source organism: Eublepharis macularius (assembly GCF_028583425.1). Classification (NCBI taxonomy): domain Eukaryota; kingdom Metazoa; phylum Chordata; class Lepidosauria; order Squamata; family Eublepharidae; genus Eublepharis; species Eublepharis macularius. The sequence goes on along the minus strand of NC_072802.1, from coordinate 67,256,022 downwards.
GCTGCTTAACTTGTAACGTACCCGTGGTTCAGTTCATTTAGCTGATGGATTTGTGACCTTTGGGGCTGTTTTCCTAATGCACGTAATTGTGATTGGCAGAGCAATTTTGGGCCTGTTGCGGGGCAAGATGAACGGAGCTCTCTTTCAAAGGAACGCTTGGTTTTTACTAGCTGCTTTGAGCCAAAGAATTGGCCAGCCGGTTCAAACTGATATGAAATTTAGCCCCCCCACAGCTGTTGTCTACCCAGTATTCCCTCATCTCCTCTCTGTCCCTCTCTCTTTTTCAGCACCGAAGGTACACCATAGGGTCAAAAGAGAACCCATTTGAGAGGCATGGCTGTGATACAGACATAGAGCTAAAGACACCCGAGATTTCTAGTATTGCACTGAAAGCTGTCATATAGGTCAAGGCCATTCTCTGTATTAGGATTGCCAGCTCTGGCCTGGGAAATTCCTGGAGATTTGAGGGCGAAGCCTGGGAGGGTGGAATTTGGCAAGGAGTTAAGAACTCTGCTGAGATGTGATGCCATAGAGTCCACCTTCCGGAGCTGCCATTTTCTCCAAAGGAATTGATCTTGATAGTCTAGAGATCAGCTGTAATTCCAGGAGGTTGGCAACCCTACTGTGGATGGAAATTGGGACTGCCTCCTCCTCTGCTAGTAGAAGAAGGAAGCGATCTTACCTGACTCCTTGTTGCTGATGAACTCTGTTACCGTTCTGCATTTTTTTTCACGAGGATCCCCTGACCCTACTAATAGACCTTCCAAGAGATCAACAGACTGCCTGGGGGGAGATGGGGAAAGATCCTCTCTGCCGAGTCCTTCAGTGAACTTTCCCACGGCATCCAACCCATCGGGAGTTGCTCCACCCCCATATCTCCGTGCCACAAACTTGATTGCCAAGTGTTAGGTGTCAAGAATGGGGTTGCTGATTAAGCTGCATTAAGATAAGTGGGGAGGGAACTCTATCACGTTTCTTTTTGACGTTTTTGTGGCTTGTTTTGATTGCCTGCTTTTCAGCGTTTTGTCGATTTGTTTGCTTTGTGTGTGCATATTCTGTATTGCAATATAGTATCTTACATGTACAATGTACCTCAAAAATAATGCAAATTTACCAAACGTTGAACAACATGTGCATTTTATGGGGAAAAGTCAGTGACTGCCAACTGAAAATGATGCCAAATTAAAGTATCAGGGGTACAGTTTACATGAAACAAGGAAAGCAAAATCAAAATGGAGACTTGTGGACTGAAACTAGCCTCTTGATAACGATAACGATAACGATAACGATAACGATAACGATAACGATAACGATAACGATAACGATAACGATAACGATAACGATAACGATAACGATAACGATAACGATAACGATAACGATAAACATTCAATTTATATACCGCCCTTCAGGACAACTTAATGCCCACTCAGAGTGGTTTACAAAGTATGTTATTATTACATGATTATTATGCATGATTGGGTGTGCACACCCTGGGCTTTGAGTTCCTTTTTTTGGTTGGAGGTGGGTGGGATGAAAGATTGGGTAGAAGAAATAAGCTCCCGTCATGATGGATATAAATCTGTGCCTCAATATGGGTAGTGCTGTTATAAGGAAGGGAATCTCTTTTTCCGAAATTCACTTTTTTAGATGCAGCCATTGATTCTTCTTCTTTTTCTTGTTTAAAAGACGAATTTCTCTTAGATTTCTCTTTGAAGAGAAATCAATGCACCCCTGAATAACTTCAGCCTTGCAGTTGTTTTGTGTTGACACACCACAGGGTAGGGCTCTAGGAGGAGGGAAAGAAGCTTTGGGAAGACAGCGCTTGCCTCTGAGCATATACAAAGCAAAAATCTGAAATTCTGTAGAACCTCCTTTCCTGTCCCTCATCTCTTTAAATAAAAATGGAACTGATGAGAAACAGACCCTGGACTCTGGAGGAAAAGAAATGGATTGTTGGACTTCAGGGAGAAAATTGGGCAAAGAGGAATTTAGACAAATTCTCTTAACTGTGTCAGACTCGGGGAGATGTAGATATTGTCAGGACTGGTGGTCTCGGGGGAAGAGAAGGCAGGTAGACAAATGAGTTCAGAAGATGGTGATCCGGCCATTGGTTGGGCTGGTAAGCTTGTAAATCAAGGAGCCAGCAGTGGTGAGTCAGAGAAGTAGACAGGCGGAGTTCTTGGTAAGGGTAATCTGATGCCAGTCTGACCTTTACCCTGCAAACATTTTGTTCAGGCCGAGGAATCATATCAGAACTAGAGACTTCATAGAAACAGGGGGCATCTTATATCAACTGAGCTCCTTGGAGCTAAGAGCTGCAGTACTGCCCCGTGACCTTCTGCAGTGGTGGCATCCAAGAGCAACAGCAGAGGGCGGCTGCTCCATCTAGTGACGAGCTCCCAGGGCGGCACAGAAAATAAAGCACTTGAGTCCGGCTGCCACAATCTCTGGCTTGAGAGTCCCCCTGGCACTCCATTGTTGTAAACCGAATGTTTCGGAGCATGACATTCGGCAAAGGCTCCTGAGTATGAAAATGTTGCCCTTTGCAGTGAAGCATATAAACACAGGCCCACACTGTGACAACTTAAGATTCTGTGCCAATTATCCTTGGAGACCATTTACATTTTGAGAAGCCAGTGCTCTCAGCGTTTGCAAATGTGGTCTAATATTAGCTACGTATCTGCCTTACCTTCTGGGTCTAAAAACTCCGCGAGCGACAGAGAACAAGAAGTTAATCCTCACTCCTTCTGGGTGTTGGATTACAGTTCTGCCTCGCTTCTCCAAGCGGGAACCGCATTTCCACCAACAATGGTGGAGCCAGCAAGGGAATGCTAATCTCGCCATGGCCGTTCATTGACTTGCTGAAGAGCGTGGTGTGAGCAAACGAATCGCTGGCCGGAGTTTAAATTTAGTCTTATTCAGACGGAGTTAATTTACAATCTTTGAGCTAAGTTTCGAGCCATGCCGTCTTATCGTATATTTGTTATGGGAGAGGAAATTATTATTTTTTTTATTCCAGAATAAAGAGGAACACAGCATTCTGGGTTCAGGGAAGGGATTAACTTAATAAGATTTATAAGCATTCTGTTGAACGAGAAGTTTGTTGCTATGAAGGCAGCCTTGCCCTGCATATGGATAATTGGCAAAAGGAATATGGGCACTTCATAACTATTATGGGTGGGCATTGCACCCAGCGGTGCAAATATTTCAATGTCCCCCATGATGAGCAATGGACAAGGGGGCAGTATATGTCAGTTATACTTTTATTTTGTCTTTCCACATGGGAGCTTGGGGGCGTAACCCGTTCTTTCCCATTTTATCCATACAGCAACACTGTGAAGCAGGTAAGATGGCTTGTCAAAGGTCATCCATGGACATACATAGCTTTGTGGGGATTTGAACCTGGGTTTCTCCAGTCCTAGCTCAACACTCTACCCACGTCATCACGTTGGCTCCCACTTGCCATTTTTCAGGGCCGGATCTAGGGTTGCCGGCACCCAGGGCAACCCTAGTCTGATCCTTTGCACATGCGCCCAGTGCGCATGCGCGCCCAGCACTGCATCAGTTCTGTGATGTCATCACACAGGGTGGAGCGTGCCGCCCATGCAGTGCGCCGGCGGAGGCAGCGTGTGGGGCTGGGAAGCCGCCCGTGCCATTCGCCTCCCCGCAGGACAGGGGGTGGCTGGCCGCCCACTGTCCTGCGGGGCAGGCGAATGGCGCGGGCAGCTTCGCAGCCCCCTGTGCTGCTTTTTGCCTGCCCTGCAGGACAGGGGGCGCGCGGCACGCTGGCCTCCCCCTGTCCTGTGGGGCAGGCGAAAGGCAGCGCGGGGGGCTGGGAGGCTGCCCGCACTGCTGCCCACGCGCTCCTGGCAGCTGGCAGCTGCTCCCGGTGCCCCCTCCCTGGCAGCACCGGGGCCAGACTACCCCCTGCCCCCCTTGATCCGGCCCTGCAATTTTTGGATGGTGAATCATGCATTCCAAGCCCTGCCCATAAATGGAGAACTTGGAGCAAGCGAGTAGCAAAGCCTCCCCAAGGTAAAGGATCAGTCATGGCTCTCTGAGAACTACCCAGGAGGTGGAGAGTGCCCTCAAGTCATAGCTGACTTATGGCAACCCCTGGTCTGGTTTTCATGGCAAGAGACTAACAGAAGTGGTTTGCCATTACCTGCCTCTGCAACCCTGGTCTTCGTTGGAGGTCTCCTGTCCAGTTACTAACCAGGGCCAACCCTGTTTAGCTTCTGAGATCTGATGAGATCAGGCTTACCTGGGCTATCCAGGCCAGGGCACCCAGGGGGTTAAAGCAGAGAGTAAGCATTCTCAAAGGTGAAGTAATTCTTGGCATCAGTGGTGCCAGAGAGGCAGGCAGGATTGTTTTGGAGACAAAGGCCTAATTCCATTCATGTATGGATGCCCGCCTGGTCTGGTCAATCTCAGATAGGCTTACCATCGGTCAGTTGGTATTTCTGATGTTGTCTGCCATAAAGAGCCTGAAAAGAGCTTTTTATATTTAGCAACAGTTTCTAAGTGGAACCTCCATGTCTGGGGGCATATATGCTATGGAGAATGGAGAGATCTGGTTTTCTGCTTTTGATGTCAATAATTCTATTACCTGGTAGGGCCACGGGCTCAGAATCCAGCACCTTGGTTGCTAGCTTTTAACCTCAAACTGCCCACAAAGTATACAACATCATTATGAAATGCACACACACACACCGTCCCAAATTAGGGCATAGAAGACCAAGGCAATATAGTATAGTTATATTTATGACGTAGGCATACAATAGCCAGATCTCAGACATGCATTCAGTGAGACTCTTGTGCTCGATGGCCATCCCCTACCTCCTTAACGTTCGGCTCAGTTTCTATTGGATTTTCTTATTGATTTATTTTTATTTTATGTTATTTAAAGTCCACCTTTCTCTCTAAGACTCAAGGTGGATTGCACAGTGTAAGTTAGGGTTGCCAGGGGTCCCAGGGGCCCAAGCGGGGGTGCAGGGGGCTGGGGGCTGGGGGATAGCAGGGCACTTACATCTCATGTGAGTGTTATGTGCATGCATGCTCCTGCACTCCCCCTCCACAGAAGAATCCCAGTGCGCACTGACTGAGAACCACAGCTCGCTCCGTTGCCCCATCCAGTTCATTTTCCAGTGGGACAAAGGAAGGAGCTGTGGTGTGTATGAGAGCCAAAAGCGAAAACTGTCTCAAAAGGGGTGGTTTTCAGTCAGCACACGCTGAGATTCCTCTGTGGAGGGGAAGTGCATGCTTGCTTTTCTCCCCACCTTTGTGCCCCCCCCCCGCCACTGCTCAGGTGAGCAGGGCCAGGGAATGGCAGGTGGGAGCAAGGGACCCACTGCGCCAGGTCGAGGAATGGGAAGCCTAGAACTCAATACAATCAACATTCAGCAAACAATGGGAAATCTAGAAGTCCATGCAATCAACATTCAACAAACAATACAATAGGTTGCAGAAATACAATAAATTGCAGAAATTTGGAAACAAGCACAGAGCCAAATACAGATGTGAAACACTGCAGAAACAAAACAAGTAATTTGACACGACAAATTAAATCATAGAGTTGGAAGGTATCTCTAGGGTCATCTAGTCCAACCCCTGCACAGTGAAGGAAATTCCCAACTCCCCCCCCCACACCCATAGTGTTCCCTGCTCCATACCCAGAAGATGGCAAAACACCTCCAGGATCCCTGGCCAAAATGACCTGGAGAAAATGGCTTCCTGTCCCCAAAGTGGTGATCGGCATTACCTTGGGTGTGTAAGAAAGGGCCAAGAGAACTGAGCACTGATGTAACCCTTCCTGCCCTCCCTCTCATGATCTGCCTAGGTACATACAATCACCTTTGCTGTCAAATGACCATCTAGTCTCTGCTTAATAACTTCCAAAGGAGAGCCCACCTCCCCCCGAGGAAGCCTATTCCACTGGTGCTGACATAGAATTCTGGCAACTGCCCCCAAAGTTAAACCATATAGCCCCTGCCCTGGCTGACCTTCATTTTTCCAGAGCTGGAGGCTGTCGGTGTGAAATCCATTTATGTTTGAAACAAAGAGTGTTCTCTCCAAGCTTTGTCCTGTTTCAGGTGACTGGTTATGGAGCTCTCTGAAGGATAGCCATTAGGTTCCTACGTGATGTGATGCGGGAGATTGCTTTTACCAAACTTGCAAAGGAGACCCTGGTTTCATGTGTATGCGGCTGCCATCATGGTGTTGTGCAAGGCGAAAGATGCCAACAAAATATCTCGGGACATGGTTGTGGATTTCCATGCATTTTTCATTGCTGCTCAAACTTTGGGAGAGAGAAGCAGTGCAGGCAGGGCTGAGAATGAAATTTCGGTGTGGAGTGGGGTAAATATGGGACTCGCCATGCCAAGGAGAAGAGAAGAGCCCCTGGGGATGGGCAGTATATAAATTGAAAAAATAAATAAAAAATAAATAAATAAGAGACGTTGTCTTTTGAAGATGTGGTACCCTGGAGCACAGCACTACAGGATCCCTTGAGGATATAATGCACCACCATTCGTGGAACAGATATGTGGGACCCCAGCCCTTTAATTTAATTTATTTTATTAATGATGTTGTTGGCAGGTCCCTGTCCCAAGAAATGGAGAATCTAAGTTTGGACGTTGTGGAAGGGAAGGAACCAAACGGAGGAGGTAGCAAAGGGAGGGATGTGATAATACGGACTGTAGTAGAGTGGTTAGGATATTGAACTGAGACCAGGGAGAGTCCTGGCTTTGAATTCCCTACTCAGATTAACTCACCTCTCAGGGTCGTTGTGAGGATGAGCCAGAGGAGAGGAGAACTGTGTGGCTGAGCTCCTTGAAGGAAGGGCAACATAGGAATGGGTGGGAGGGATGAATGGAAAGAGGTTTGGCTTTTGTCAAGCGGGAAGGAGCTGATCTTCATAGAGTGGCAACCGTGGAGTCAGGATGGGCTACCATCTACCCATCTATAACAACAACATTCGATTTATATACTGCCCTTCAGGACAACTTAACACCCACTGTGTTCAGGTGTAGACCCCAGATTTACTATGTATGTTATCATCATCCCCACAACAAAACACCCTGCGAGGTGGGTGGGGCTGAGAGAGCTCTGAGAGAGCTGTGACTGACCCAAGGTCACCCAGCTGGCTTCAAGTGGAGGAGTGGGGAATCAAACCTGGCTCTCCAGATTAGAGTCCTGCTACTCTTAAGTGGCTGGCCCAAGGTCACCCAGCTGGCTTCAAGCAGAGGAGTGGGGAATCAAACCCGGTTCTCTAGATTAGAGTCCCGCTGCTCTTAGCCACTGCACCAAACTGGCCCTCTTGCATATTTTCATCCTTCCCTTCTTCCAAGGAGCTCATCATGATTCTCCCTTCCCCATTTCAACCCAGCAAGATGGGTGAGGCTCAGGGTCAAGCTACAAGTGACGATCAAGTGGAGAGCAAGTGAATGGCAAGCGAACAGGGAGGACTACACGTGAGTCATTCGTCACGCGTAGCTTGGCCCTAGAAGAGTGTGGCTGGCCCAAGGTCGCCCAGCAAGCTTCATGGAAGTGTGAGGATTCGAACCTGAGCCTCCATACAAGATCTCTTGTGAGCTTCATGGCTCACACCTCCAGCAGCAATTTCGGTATAGCCACCCGTACCTGGTCTCTCCGTCCACTGCACCACGCTCAGTGAGGACTTTTCTCTGCTCGAACTCATCTGCATTCTGTATCGCATCCCCCCTCCCCGTCTTCCATTACTACTCTTTGTTTGATTACTTTTAAATGGTGCTGGCTGATGTTCCTCTCCCGCTCTCGATGCAACTCCCATTAGCATAATAGATGTTGCCTCACGCTCCCCGAGCTTGATCCGCGTCCCATTTTTCACCACTTCCACGGAAAGATTCATGTAGCGGTCCTGAATCTTGGAATTGGGAGGGAGGGTGCTCGTCTCTTCCAAGATGAAGGATGGCTTTTTTAGATGTTCCTCCAGCCTCGTAAAACGCTGCTAAATTCAGATATCACATTTAGTTGCAGACAGATTCTGGGACAAACCCTGTCCTGTCTGTTGGTCTTTATGGTTTGCCATATAAGCTCTCAGGCGAAATTTGTGTATCGTTCCTTTTGACTTATAGCGGGCAGATATCCCCCACCTCACACTCGGCTCTCAAAAGATGGTCTGAATTGCACTTGCTGGAACAAAATTGAAATGGGAGAGAGGAGTATACTTTTTATATATGATCTTGTAAATCAGCTCTTGAGGAAGGCAAAATACCTCAACAACAGGAGGAGGAAAAAGGTTGTATTCTGTCACTCCACTTAGCTAACAGTGGTGCCTTCTTCTGAAGGAAGAAGCTGTTCCATGAACATAAGAATTGTCCTGCATGAGCGGACAGCTCCTTGCACCAGTGGAAGATGCTGTTGTTAGCTTGAGTGGAATGGCAGGATACAACCCATAGATTATATGAGATTTAACATGAATGCATGTTGATAATAAGGAGGGCTAAAATTTTGGTTGTTGACCAGGCAAGCGACAAATTCTTTTGAAGGCAAGAGATGGAAAGAATGTTTTCAACTCCATCTTGAAAGAAATTGATTGGCTGTAGATCGAGGACAGATAAAAATAAATGGACTTTCACAATGTGTCATCAGCTTACGGAATCGTTGCCTTTTGATGCGCTGATGGCCACTTGCTTTGGAAAGGGTGATGTAAATTCCCAGGAGCCGGAGCTCAGCAGCTGAGCGCATGTATCACATGCAGTATGTCCTGGGTTCAATTCCTGGCACCTCTGATTTAAAAGGTCTTGGGTAGCAGATATTGGAAAAGACAATTTTGTGCTGGAGATCCAGGGGCACCATTGCTCACTAGAGCAGAAAATACCGCAAGAGATGGGCCAGTGGTCTGACTTCACCAAAGGCAGTTTCACACGTGACTGTTCCAATATTCAGAGGAGTTAGCTGTGTTAGTCTGCGGTAGCAAAATAGAAAAGAGTCCAGTAAATTTGTAAATTTGTAAATCATATGCAAATTTGACTCAGTCAGACTTGGATTGAATAGACACTATGAATGGTTATCTCATTGTCAGAAGTAATGGATTTCATTAACAGAAGCAAACTGATCTCATTATCAGAAGCAAACTGATTTGCATCTACGCCCCCCTCCCCTCCCCACCTATATATATCTGGCCAGTTTCTTCTTACCCTCCATGCATCTGACGAAGAGAGCTGTGGCTCTCAAAAGCTTATGCTACAGTAAAGTTGGTTAGTCTTATAGGTGGTACTGGACTCTTTTCTATGTTCCAATATTGTTCCAATTGTTCCAATATTGTTCCAGTATTGTTCAGGGACCATATTCGAGATGCTTCCAAAGTTCTTTTTCATCAAATTCCATCCTGTATTCTGTTTATAGCATGGGTCTGGGCGATTATCATTAAGACTACTGTAATATCACCATCAATGCACACGCCGCTCTAGAGAAAGAAGCAAGGGGAAAAGAGGGCTGAAAAGTAACTTGCACTTTGAACAGTGCGGAGTGATAACAAAGGGAAGGGAGAACTAAATGAGTGCCAGCTTGGTGTAGTGGTTAGGAAGGGAGAACTAAATGAGAGCCAGTTTGATGTAGTGGTTAGGAAGGGAGAACTAAATGAGAGCCAGTTTGGTGCAGTGGTTAAGAGCGTGGGACTCTAATCTGGAGATTCCCCATTCCTCCACTTGAAGCCAGCTGGGTGACCTTGGGCTAGTCACAGTTCTCTGGAGCTCTCTCATTCCCACCCACCTCACAGGGTGTTTTGTTGTGGGGATAATAGTAACATACTTTGTAAACCGCTCTGAGCGGGCATTGTTGTCTTGAAGGGTGCTATATAAATTGAATGTTGTTGTTGTTATTAATGTTACAGAGATGCCATGACATACATGTATCACAACAAAAAGAGAGAAACACAGTAATGGAAAGTTTAACTCAACAAAGAAACCCGCGAAAGCTGACTAAATCTATTTAAAGAGAAAGAGTATATGAAAAAGCTATATAACACATTCAAGAAATCCATTTTAAGTAATAAAGAACCTTATGAGAAGAACATTAGAACCAATCAATTATATTTATATTTATAAAGTGACTCTCTCTACTGTGAGAGAGTGAATTCTTAAAGTTCTAATAATGTGGACCAAATAATTCATATAGGATATACAAGTACAAAGTGCTGGTGCTTTAAAGTGCATATTCTTCTTCTCATTAGGTTCTTTATTACTTAAAACGGATTTCTTGAATGTGTTATATAGCTTTTTCATTTACTCTTTTTCTTTAAATAGATTTAGTCAGCTTCCATGACATACATTTAAGCTCTGTTGAAGCGAGAGGTAGAGGCTAAAGGTTTAACCTAAGGTATCACCACAGAAGAGGCACCTTTTGAAGGACGATCCGTGTGCACACCAAGACCAGCCCAGAAATTGCCCTGGGGTATCCATTTCCTTTGAGCAGGACACTTGGCCTCATGATAGACTGGGCCGTCTTCCATCATGGACCAACCTCCTGGAGGAAATATGCCTAGCCTTTGGAAAAGGCTCTTCTAGGGTACGCTTGGATGATGCCGAAGAGGCTCTGAGAAGTGTGTTTGGAAGATTTCTAACTTGCTGAGGGCTTTGTGAGGTGATGTACAAAATCATTTCATGATGGATGTAACAACAACAACAACATTCGATTTGTATACCACCCATCAGGACAACTTAATGCCCCCTCAGAGCGGTTTGAAAAATATGTTCTTATTATCCCCAAAACGAAACACCCTGTGAGGTAGGTGGGGCTGAGAGAGCTCTGGAAGAGCTGTGACTGACCCAAGGTCACCCAGCTGGCTTCAAGGGGAGGAGTGGGGAATCAAACCTGGTTCTCCAGATTAGAGGCCCACGGTCTTAACCACTACAGCAAACTGGCTCTAGATAGACAGACAGACAGATGTCTCACTTTAATATATATACATGTCAATTGTGTCAGCTGCTCTGTTTTGTCTTCGGTTGCTCAGGGTTTAAAGATTTTAAACTGAGAGGCAGCATCAGACAGGAGTTTTTTTGGGGGGGGGATTTCAAGGGGTGGGGGCAATGAGAGAAAATGGGAGGAGTCATTAGGCTGGCTGGAGGTCATAGAGTTTGGGAGGGATTAGGAAATAAGGGTGAAGGATAGAATGGAACCTTCGAAAGCAAAGGACAAAGAGATTTTGCTGGAGGCGGTTGGTAATGGGGTTCCAGGCATGGGTTGTATGGTCTGTATGTTCCTTTTGGGTGCAGAGGGATGAAGAGCAAATGGAGACCTGAGAAGACCAGACAGAGAGCAGGTGACAATCCAGGCATAACCCACAGGGTTTTTGTTGTTGTTGTTGTTGTTGTTGTTGTTGATCTGAGTTCTTCCAAGAAATTTAATAATAAATCCTCCTGCTTATGAGCCCAGCCCAGGAGCTTCTCTTTTGGTTTGCATCTCCTTGGGTTTCTCCATCTTAAAGGGACCAGCACAAAGCCGCCTGCCTTCTCTTGCCTCTCCCTCTTTCCAAGGAAACTGCGTCCCAGCATGAGATGGCAAAAATCGGCAATTTTAGATTCTGACACGGCACGTCAGGCCTTGTCAAAGTCCTCCTATAAATAGCCGCCATGTAACGGAGCTGCTGCAACTGCCCTCCATGGCTGCTTCTGAGACGCTGGTTATAAATAAGATGCGCCCCAGTCAGTTGCACAGAGTACGCCAGGGAGCTTCCTTGGATGGGTGGAAACATGGAAATGTGGAAGGTCCAGCAGCGATCAGCATGCTGACTTACGGCACGTCTCCCTGCCAAATGAATGAACGTTGTTAAATAGTTTATTTTTATTTTATCGTATTTGTATTCCGCCCTCCTCACGAGCAGGCTCAGGGTGGATAACAGCATTAAGAACATTTAAAACATTCCATATAAAACATTTAAAAGCATCATACAAAAATATAAAAATAGCAGCACTCTTTTTCCTGATGGCGGCAATACAGTTAATAACAAATAATGCAACAGTACAATTGAACATAGCAGCAGCTTAAGAACAGTGGTGGGCAGCTCTCATAGGGAGTGGGGTAGATGTTATATCCTCCAGCCAGCAGAGGCCTAGCCTCAGCCATAAGCCTGGCGGAACAACTCTGTCTTACAGGCCCGGTGGAAAGATAGTAGATCCTGCTGGGCCCTGGTCTCGGTAGACAAAGTGTTCCACCAGGTAGGAGCCAGGACTGAGAAAGCTCTGTCTCTAGTCGAGGCCAGGTGGGCCTCCTTGGAGCCAGGGACTGATAACAATTGCTTTCCATTTTTAATCCTACCATTCTGTCACCAAGGCGCTCAAAATGACTCATGATCAAAAATAAGTCCTCCGATACGATCCTGTTAAAATAAGGAATACGACTCCAACAACATGGTTTGAAGAAATTTTTTTGGCATGAGATGTACATGATGAAAAGCTCAGGTAAACATAGGGTTACCAACTCCACCTTTGGACATTTCTGGAGGTTTACTGGTGTTGCCTGGGGAACTCAGCAGGGATATGATGCCAGAGAGTCCACTTCCACCAGGGGAACTGTTCTCTGTAGTTAGGGATGCCATGCCCCCAGTTGGGGTAGGGAATCCCCTCCCTCGGCTCCTATTGCCTGCTGCCATTTCAAGTGATGGCAGGGAAAAAATTAAAAAACTTGCCAGCATCACATGCACCATTACATCACTTTTGGGGAAAACCCAAATGTGAGATCTGGCAGCTCTAGGAATCGCTGGATACACTGTGGTTTTATCACAGAGTTTCTGGTGATTGCTAGAGCTACCCACCGTCACGTTCAAATTTTCCCTGGAAGTGACATCATCATGCCTGCGACGCTACCCTCTGCACCATGTCCCCGCCCCCCAACCCTCACACCAGTTGCCAGGTTCAGTCTGGCATCCTGTCTGTAGTCTGGAGATCAGTTGAAATTTTGGGAGAATTCCAGGCCTCACTCTGAGGCTGCAACCCTAGGTAAACAGGGTGGCCTAAAAGATGTTAAGGTAGATGACAGATGAGTTTACCCCCAGGAAAGCTCCAGAACTGGGGTTCCACTACGGACAAGGCCTGGATGCCCCCCAAGTTCAGGGCTGCTACCCCAGACCTCCAGATAATGATACTATCTAACCATGTAACATTCTGAAGAACACATGAAAAATACATAATTAGAACAGGTGTATTGCTGCTTTCCCCCAGTGCCGCCTTGCCTGGTTCTCTAACCCTCTGCGTAATCCAGACCCCTGAAATTTTATGCAAGTTATCCTTCTCCCATTGGGGGCCCAGACCAAATTCCTTAGAGTGGGGCAATTTGGGAATGGCCTGAAACAAAGATCTTAGCTGATGGACAGATTCTACAGAAGCAATGGATCATAAGTTTTTGAGGTCTCAGGCCAATGAAATTCTGCTCCTGGGAGCCCATGGTCTTCTCATATTGAGGCAAAATATTCCCATTGGTCCCAGTTAACAATCTGGGAGACATAGTTGAGGACAGTAGTGTGATGTTGGTTGAAGGGTCTGTGGCATCCAAGCTGGGCACAGCCCTGGAGAACCACTGGCAAGTTGAACAGATGATTCTAGAATGATCAAGTTCCATATCTGGAACTTCCTTTTACTAGGAAGCAAAAGGAGTCTGGTGTGTGACGGGGTTTCTCTAAAGAGAGAGCCAAAGGTTCTTAAAAGCCTTGAATTGTATTTAAAATAGTTTAAAAACTCTTGCAACTTTCAGTAATTCTCTCCAAGAGTTCGTCGGACTCTTAAAAGAAAATGTAATCTAGTATAAGACGAAAGATTGACGAGGACGAGAAACTTCTCTAATACTACAACATCCATTTGGTGAAATCAGGGCCGTTTTCACACTGCTTACCAGCCACGGAACATTGTGCCAAGCTCCCGGAATGACAGCATCTTCCTGGCGCGATTTCGGGCGAGAACTGGAGCTTGGCGAGATGTTCTGTGGCCGGTAAGCAGTGTGAAAACAGCCCGGTTCTGGCCTTTCAATCAATAAGACCCAGCTGTAGTCTGGACAATGCTCGGCAGAGAGACTTCATCAAGAGATTTAAGTAAGACATAAGTAACATCAAGCAGTTGGATAATTAAAATGAGATGGTGTTTAAATGAGAGACTGAGAGAGAACATGAGATTGGAACGCAGTCAAATGACAGATGTGGTGAGTGATTTGTCATGAAAGCTGCACCGAGCAATGTGGTCTTTTTAAAAAATAAAATAAAGTTCACGCCTTCAAAAACGCAGCCCGAATGTTTCAGCTTTGCTCTGAGCACGCTCTTCACTGGCGCTGTCTGAGTCATTCATGCTTGTAACAGGTGCCACCAGAGTCTTAATTGTTTCTGGGGAGAGATCATTATACATCTGCTATCCCAAATCATGATGAGTATTAAATTGGCACCTTGAGAGTTAGAGACAGACACTACAATGTTTGACCTTAATGTGTCGATGCTCCTCTCTTCTTGCTCTGTGACATGGAATCTTTGCCCTGCTTTTTGAATCCGGCTGGTTTCGGGTGTGTTTTCCAGTTTGGAACTTACAGGATTAGCATCTATTAGACTTTAGCCATCAAATGTGACTTGTTGGCTTTGGTGGAGCCATGTCTCTTTCCCAGCTGTGTGCCTGTTGTTAGGACAGGTTGTGTGTATATGTGCCTAGGGCTTCTCTGTTGCAAGGAACATTGTGGGTGCCATGTGCATGACCAGGGCTTTTTTTCAGCAGGAACGCGGTGGAACGGAGTTCAGGCACCTCTTGAAAATGATCACATGGCTGGTGGCCCCGCCCCCTGATCTCCAGACAGAGGTGAGTTTAGATTGCCCTCCGTGCAGCAGCGTGGAGGGCAATCTAAACTCCCCTGTGTCTGGAGATCAGGGGGCAGGGCCACCGACCATGTGACCATTTTCACCGAGGGCGATTTAAACTTTTAAAAACTCCCCCCTTGTGCCAGCTGACCCAAAGTGATGTCATTGTACAGTCCTGAGTTCCACCACTGAGTTCCACCACCTCTTTTCCCAGAAAAAAGCCATGTGCATGACTGTATACTTACAGAGGTCACTTGGGCTAGAGTCCAGTCCCACCCCCAGTTTGATTTGATTTATTTAACATATTTAACATATAGTCCGTTCTACCCACAAATGGGCTCAGTGAGCTGTACCAATGGTTTGAACTTGGGTCTCCCCTTTCAGGCCTGCTAAAGTACTCTGGACTTTACCATACGTGATAATGAGTCTGTTCCGCGTGTTGTGAAACTAAACATGTGCTGGGAGTTGCATGTCAGTAGCTCCCAGTGATTTTTGAAATGTCATTCTCAGGCACCGGGGAATGCATTTGGGATCAGGACTGCGATGCTTGGGGATAAAGGGCTTAAGCCTCCCCTCCTGCACCATTGTCCTGAAATAGTGGTTAGGCTGTTGGACTAGGATCCTGCGAGATCCAGGTTCGAATCCCCTCTTCCATTGAAACTTGCTGGGTGATATTGGGCCAGCCACAGTTTCAGCCCAACCTTCCTCACAGGGCTATTGTGAGGTTACAAGAGAGGAGAGGTGAACAAAGTAAGCTGCTTTGGGTCCCCATTTGGGAGGAATTTGGGACATGGATAAAGTAAATAACTGAAACGGCCTTGGGGAGTTGCTATTTTTCCACTGGGAAAACTTACACATACTGATGGGTTGCGTGTAAGTTTCCCCTGTAAGTTTCACCAGTGAGGCTAGTAGCAGCTACCTGGGACCATTTCAGGTTGCAAAAAAGGCATGTGAGGGAGGGAAAGTCTTCAGTGTCATCTCTCTATGCACTATTTGGTCCCAATCCAGATTGGGCCCCTGCATGCCTGAGTTCGTTCGTTCGTTCGTTCGTTCGTTCGTTCGTTCGTTCTTTCTTTCTTTCTTTCTTTCTTTCTTTCTTTCTTTCTTTCTTTCTTTCTTTCTTTCTTTCTTTCTTTCTTTCTTTCTTTCTTTCTTTCTTTCTTTCTTTCTTTCTTTCTTTCTTTCTTTCTTTCTTTCTTTCTTTCACAAACGGGCTCAGAGCAGGTAACAACAATTTTAAAAATCACATTTAAAATCCATTAAATATATTAATGACATTAAAACATGAACCATAAAAATCAACGCAAGAGGGAGCAACTTTTAACAGCAACCCATATGCTGAACCCGATCTAATACATCCCATGGTATGGGTGCTGGTATGCCTGTTTGGTTGGTTGGCAGACAATCGGGAGGAGGGGAGGTCCAGACATGGAACTCCCAATGCACTCCAGATTAGACAGATCTGGGGGTGAATCCAGGAGGACTGTATAATGTGGTTCAGCTCTGAGTCTTCCAGCCTTCTTGTATTCACAGAGACCCACCTGATTCCAAAGTCTCTCAGCCTGGGAGTAGCTGATGGTTGCAATACCATCACAACTTCTGCCCACCAGCATGTCCCTCGGAGATGGAGTGTACTGGAAAAGACACACCAGTACGTCGTCATGCCTCACACCTCAGGGGCTCCCCTTGGAACTCTGGGTGGATTACCAGTCCTATGTGCCAAATAAAATGGTCTGGCAGGTGTGTCAGGGGTCACCTACCCTTGCGTGAGGTCATGGTGTGGCTCTCGTTACATGCCATCACTTGCTTTTACTTTCTTTGGATCTGAGGCCATTAAGGGCAGAGTGGCATGTCATAGAGAGGGTGGCTGCTGAAAGGACGACCCTGTGCCAGTTTCTCTTGCATGATGTTTAGGGATACTTATACCCCATTGCCTGCTGCCACTGTGCCTTGTTGGCTGCCACTGGAGGTGGTGGGGAAATGCCTATTCAGCTCTGCCCAAAGAGCAAACTCCTCATTGTTCTTCATATGTCTTATAATGTGCAGCACAAAATGAATGGGGCTTGACGGGGGAGAAGAACGGTGTTCCCTCTTGACCTTCTCTTTTCCCCTGTCTCTTGCTTGCAGTGGTGGAAGGTCGAGGAGGGGTCGTGGACAGCATGCAGCGGTTTTCAAGCTTGCCCGTGTACCTGCCTGTGAGCTACCACCTCTCCAGCGCTGAGGTTTCCTTCTTCCTGAAAGAAACCAACCAGGATATTACGAGGAACGCCAGCTTGCAGTCCAGAACAGAGTCTTTCCTTCTCTATCAAGCCACCAGATTGCCTGTTTTAAATGTCACTTACGGCCCGTTTACTGTAGAGCAAATGGTGCCTCCAAACCTCCTCCTGACATCTGCGACGTTCAGTTTTGCCGACCAGTTTACCTTCAATTGGAAATTGCAATCGCGCATCATCGACAGCTCCATATTTTCCAACAGGCCAAAAGTCCAAGCTTTGTTCTACATTGCTGGCAAGGACTGGGAAGAGGATGATCCTGCAGAAATCTTGCCTTGTGTGCAGATGGTGGCCTTCCAGGAAGACAGAGTTGCTGTTGGCAGTTGTCGGTTGAAAGGTCACCTGGGGTTGTGTGTTGCAAGACTGGAGTTTTCACCGAGCTGGTTTAACATGGAGCCTCCATCTTCGCTCTCCCTGTTGGTCCCAGAGTATCAACAGAGGGTGGACTCCTTGGAAGGGAACACTGTGGAACTTTTCTATAGGGTATATGAGGCAGATGGGGAATGTTCTTCAGAAGATCAGCTCTTGGAACCGTTTCTTCACTCAGACGGCCAGGAAGAGGCCCAGATGCCTCCAGCTTCAATGAGGAGAATGGGCAGTGTTGTTCTTTATCCAACTCGAGACAAGCTGAAGAAGTCATCGCTGAGTCTCGATGATAACCTTGTGATCTCTTTACCACTCAGACCGGTCAAGGAAGGGGACCTTGTCACATTTCACGTGTCCCTTGCCAGCGGCACTCAAGTAGACCAGTTTACATTAAGGTAAAATTCTTTTTTTAAAAAAATGTCTATATTCGGTCATACCTTTGTAACTTCAACAAGTTATAACCTTGTTAGGTTGAGTGGTTTGTTAATTCTCTGTGTTAACTTAAAAAGGGGCTGGCTATTATTTATCCAGTTAGGAGATTTCTAGAACACCTCTCCAGAGTCCTGCTTGGCTAGAGGATAGACTGGTCTACTGGTGGGCCATTGTTTAGTTTCTGGGGGAAACAACCTGATGTTTCCTCCTTGACTCTTGTGAAAAATGCTTGGAGTAAGTAAACCAGCCAGCCAGGCATATCTGGCATTGTCAATGTCAATGTCAGTTTATTGTGTATAGTCATATAGGCCATCACAAAATTACAAAATCCCCATCAGATTAGATAAAAATACAGATTTACCAAAACATGGGGAGAATTCCACTAAAACAGACATCAATTAAAACCAGAAAACAATAAGTTAACTGCAAGTTCAGGTAACACCCTCTTTCTTTGCTTATCTTCATACTAGCAAAGGTAAAAAGTGAAACTCTATATGACAGCAATTTTATCTTTTTTAAGCTCATGCACAGACATGGAGAAAAATCTCATTTTTGCTTTCCGATGTCAACGTGCATCTGGCATTCTTTCGTGGGAATGCACACTCAAGACCACTCACCACAGATCATAATTTCAAAGGGGTAGCCATGTTAGTCTGTTGCCGCAAAGTGAAATAGGAAGCATAAGTTTTCATGAATCAGATCTCACTTCTTCAGATGTATGTGAAGTGGGTAGTTATTTTACAGAGACGTTTATAACCTAAATCACAGGGATGTGGCGAGGTGGGGGGGGGGAGGAATTGCAATGGAGTTGTATTGTGTCAGTCACTCTGGTGTGAGTCCCTGTGCAAGGGACTGGAACTGATGTGGCTGTTAAAACTTAA
Source organism: Eublepharis macularius (assembly GCF_028583425.1). Lineage (NCBI taxonomy): Eukaryota > Metazoa > Chordata > Lepidosauria > Squamata > Eublepharidae > Eublepharis > Eublepharis macularius. The sequence goes on along the minus strand of NC_072802.1, from coordinate 67,237,264 downwards.
TGGCTAATGAGAGAAGTTTGAGGTTACGGCCACACATGTTTGCAAAAGGGTACACAAAGTCTAATTCAGAAAGGTGCAGTATGAAACATAAGAAAAGGATTACAGCGTGATATAGCACAATAATATGATTACAGCATAAGAAGAACCGACTGACATATATGAAGAGGGGAGCCTGCGGAACTATTGGCAACAATGGTACGTTAGGAAGCCCAAGTCATTGTTTAAGCCTGGGACTATGTGGTGTTTATTTACTCCCTTGATGAATTTTGATTCAACATCTTCGGAACTCAGATCAGTTTTGAGCTGTTATGAGACACTGAGTGTGAGCTCGCCACAAACATTTTAAACAAGAAGGCAGACCCCATGATTCTGGTACAAATAAAGGAGGCTTGCAAGACTGAAACCAGTCCAGCCTGGAGTTAAAAGTAGGAAATGGTAGTCATATGAGAGGTGTGAATATTGTATATTCAATCCCATCAAAATTCACATTTTGTGGGAAGAAAAACTGAACTCTGTGATTCATGCGAGTTAAACATATTGGGCATGTTTTCTTAAATCTTACATAATTTCTTGTGCAGTTTTCAACATTTTGTATAGATTTCCACATCTACATAATGGACATATGAAAACTGTTTTTGTACTAGTGCCCCGTGAAGCTCAGTATTTTCTTCTCTGACTGGCATTGGCTCTTCAGGGTCTCTTCAGAGAAAAGCCTTCGACAAGGGCAGAGGGAGAGGTAAAAAACAGTCCTAGAATAATGCTGCCAAGCCCTGAGTGGAGGTGGGAAGTCGTCCCGCCCCCCCCCCCCCCCGCCCCCAGCTTCCACTTCTCCTGGGAGAAAAATAAATTTTAAAAAATGCCTGTTGGTCTGAAATTGTGATGTCATTTCTGGGGGAAACTTGGAAGCGATCTCAATCCTTTCTAGGAATCGCTGGAAAGTTTATAGAGGACTGACCTCTAGGAAAGACTGATGTCATTTCCGGGTTTTCCCTTGAAGTGACATCACAACATCACCGACAGCAGCCTCCCCTATGTTTTTGCCCCTCTGTCTCCCTGCCACCCTGATGGAGAGAGAAGGAAGGAGAAAAACAGCCTAGTCCAACTCTTGGAAGGGGAGGGAAGGGGCAGGCCCACTGTGGCTCAAGCCTATGTGCCTTACGTAAGGCTGCGCTGCTGGTGTGTGATGGTGTGAACTCATGGCTAGCTTGTGGGAGCGGTAGCTTGTGCATGCTTTGAGGTGGCCTGCCCAAGGACTGGGATGGCTGTGGCAGGGAGAGATGCTACCCCAAGTCATAGGCCTACTTGGGGCGTTTCCTGGCAGCTTTAATGGCCAAACTGCCCCTGACATTCTCTCTATGTGGGAGGCATTCAGATAATTAAAACCCCGTCTTATTTTGTAGAGAAGGGAAGTCTCTCATCTCTAGCTTTCAGACACAGACTTCACAGGCATTGTTGGCTATATAATGAGGCAAACCGAGATGGTAATTTCTTTCTTTGTGGGGTGGCAGTCTCCGCTGTTGCCTCCCCCGCAGCCAACATGCAAAATTTCTGAGAAGAGCTGTGTTAATTTGTTGTCGCACAATTAAATAGGAGTCCAGTAGCACTAGAAGGACGAGCAACATTTATTCCAGCATAGACTTTCATAAATTGGAACTAATGATGAAATAAATGTGGTTAGTCTTTAAGGTGTTCCTGGACTCCTGTTTAATCCAGCATGCAGGAGTTGTAGAAGTCATACGGGACATGCACAGTTTGCCGTTCTGTATTTAAAGCGGACATGGGGAAGGAGTGTAATTTGTGCCTCTCGAGGGAGGGAATACTTAGTAAATGACGTTATTTGAGCTGCTGCTGTTAATTGGGAAAGATGACACCCGTCTCTCACACATATCCAGATTATCAGTACAATGAAACTTTGCGTGGGTTGGTGTTTGTATATGATAGGCTGAGCTATTGAAAAAAATTCTTTGCCAGATCAATTGAAAAATACCAGGTTTTTTTTAACCAGTCTGTTTTTGCTGTACCCTTAACTGTCAGCTTTTTAGTTCTGAGTTCTGCTACTCCAAGAGAAATTGGAGCTGGACATCTGGGGAATGAAAGGCCAAGAGGTAATTGGAAATGCTTCGTGCTAAGAAAAATGGTAGACACCAGGGAAGGAAGACGCTAGAATTGGCAACTGAGAGAGAGAGAGAGAGAGAGAGAGAGAGGTTCTGATTTTTAATTTCATAATCTGAAAGAAATGGAGTAGATATTTTATTTATTAATTTATGAATTGCATCTCCATTTTAAAAAAGCCTCACATGATGTATAAACATAATAAGAATATCTGTCGTTTTTGGGTTCATATGTTGACACAATAATAAACCCATATGTTGACCCAATAATAAAAACAATAATAGGTAAAAAAAAAAAAAGGTAGTCCCCTGTGCAAGCGCCGAGTCATTACTGACCCATGGGGGGACTTCACATCACGACGTTTTCTTGGCAGACTTTTTATGGGGTGGTTTGCCACGGCCTTCCCCAGTCATCTACACTTTACCCCCAGGAAACTGGGTACTCATTTTACTGACCTCGGAAGGATGGAAGGCTGAGTCAACCTTGAGCTGGCCATCTGAACCCGGCTTCCGCCAGGATTGAACTCAGGTCATGAGTAGAGCTTGGGCTGCAGTACTGCCGCTTACCACTGACCCAATAATTAAAAAAAAAAAACATAAGAAAATATAATAAGAATATCCCGAACAATTTGGGAGAGCGGGAGGAAAAAGCATGCTTTTAACTCTTTTTAGAACACTGCTTGCTCTGACCTGGACAGCCCAGCTGATCCTCCTGATCTCGTCAGATCTCAGAAGCTAAGCAGGGTCGGCCTTGGTTAGTTATTGCATGGGAGAGCTCCAACGAAGACCAGGCTTGCAGAGGCAGGCAATGGCAAACCACCTCTGGTAGTCTCTTGCCATGAAAACCCCACCAAGGGTTGCCATAAGTCAGCTGTGACTTGAGGGCACTCTCCACCACCAGAATGCTACTTAAAAATTTCCAAAACTAATTGGATATTGGTCAAACGGATGCATTTCATGCCTTTAGAGGGTTTTTGGTGCTACAGTTACCTTGCTGTATTTTGGGGCAGTGCGAGGTGAGCCTGCCACCCACTCTCTTTGCCCCTTCCCCTGTACCTCAGGGAGGCAGGCCGCTGTGCCTGCCTGCCTGTTAATCTGGAGCAAGGCAAGGAGCAACAGGGCCCACCCCTGTCTCCACTCTCCACTCTCCCCCATGGATGGTGGGGGGAAGGAGGAGGCTCCCAGCAGGGATGCCTCCTGGGTCTGCTGCTTGCGACAGCAGACCCTGATGCTGCCGGCCGACAGGCAGGGCTGCTGGGTGTCCCTCCACCTCTGTCGCCCTAGGCATTTCCAATTACCTCTTGGCCTTTCATTCCCCAGACGTCCAGCTCCAATTTCTTTAGGTGTACCTAGCGGATGGGCTGGGCCTGCATACTTTCCTGCTGCTACACATGGCCTGGAGCAGGGGTGGCCAAACATGCTTAATGTAAGAGCCACATAGAATAAACATCAGATGTTTGAGAGCCGCAAGACATGATGCATTGAAGTGACTTCAGAGGAAGAGGCGGGTTTGGGGGAGTGTCCTGAAAGTGACATCACAGGAAGGGGTGGAGTTTGGGAAGAGCTACCTTTGACTTGGAATTGACATCACAAAAGTGATGTCACATCCTTGCTAGGCTTCACCCCCAAAGTCCTCAGGCATTTTCTGAGTCAGACCAGGCAACCCCAACATTTTTATTGAAAATATGAAAGACATGGAAAGAAAGAAGGAAGGAAGGAAAAAAAGGAAAAGAGAGAGAAAGACATAGAAAGAAAGAAGGAAATGGAGGGAAAGGCATAGAAAGAAAGAAGGAAAGGGAGGGAAGGGAAGGGAGAGAGGGAAATAAACTAAACTAAAATGAAATGTATGGCCATGGCGATACTCAGAGACCACTGGGAGCTGCAAAATATGTCTAGAAGAGCCACATGTGGCTCCCGAGCTGCAGTTTGGCCACCCCTGTCCTGGAGCATTGGTTCAACTGGCTCATTACTGTCTACATTGACCGACAGTTGCTCTTCTAGATGTCCAGCAGAGAGAAACATTTCCTAGTGCTTCAACGACAGATGCCTGGGGCTGAATAGAGGACCTTTTGCATGCAGGACAGGGACTCTTCATGGCACCTCTCTTTAAAAAAATGGGACATTCCATGAATGTATATGCCATCCTTGCACTGGGGACCATACCAATCTTTTCTGTACAGATTTTTGTGTATGCGCTGGCAAAGCGAGCACAAAGGCTGGAAATCGGAAGCCCCTTGGGCGAGTTCCATCCAAAAGGGCTCATGGTAGCTAGCAATAAATTGGACCTTGGGATTCCTTGGTCAATGGGAGTGTTGCTACTGGCCCCAAGTCCCTTTAGGCTGGGTGGAATATAACTTGCAATAACTAAGCGTCCCCCCAAGGCTTTTAAATATCATAGAGCCTGCTAGGGAGAATTTATTCAACTGAAGTTTATACATTTAGCACTGAATTACGCTGAGGGAAATAAAAATCACTGTAGCTCCGACATCTAATTTATACAACTTTCCTCATGGGCAATCCTTATTTTTCAGTCCATTAGTAATGCCCATAAAGACCCAGGAGGTATGTTTAGATATGTATGTTTTTATGTATATATATGTGTGTGTGTGTTTATATATATATATATCTGTGTGTGTATGTGTGTGTGTGGTATGTTTGCCTTGGGAGATACAGGGTTTTCTTTCTCCTTTTTCTGAGTATAACTGATTGTTTTTAATCATGTCTGTGTATTAGTGGAGTGTAATGTATTCCGTTCGAGGGTATATGAGGTGATAGATCAAAACACAGTTGCTTTTTGCCGTATCTCTGTGATGGGAACACCAGTCTTTGAAATGTGAGGAAATAGCCTCGATCTGCATATTTTTATGGACTTGTTTTGCCTCATTTTTTTCCTTTTCAGAAGGAAAGTGAAATTTTTTTCCCCCAGTCTTCTCTCCTATGTACCGCCATCACAATTTGGCTCATGAACCAAGTTTGATTATCGAGCGGTTTAGGAAGCAGGCTAAAAATAGAACAAGCAAGAAATCTTTTCCCGTCACTTTTCCATTCCTGGCTGCAGTTCCTGCCACCCGCCACATAAAACCTTCCGATGCATCCCGTTGGAATGGGCTCTAAAGTGAAACTGCCACACTTTAAGGACAAGATTATCCTCCTTATCTACATAGGTAGCTTTTTAGAACATTGGACATACTGCTGCAAAAATGAGCACAGATAGAGCTTGGAAGACTCCTAGGGCTGCATTCAGATACTGTATTAATTTCTGTGCTCTAGTGACATGTACACAAATCTGGCTTTCTACTAGACTCTTGTGCATGCCCTGCTCCTTCCTTCCCCTCCTCATACCTTGCTGTGCAGAGAATTCTGATCTGAAATTAATTCTAACTTAACTGGGTTATACAAATCCAGGTATTACGGTTAGCCAGAGTTTCTCTCCCACCCCAGGACTCTAAGGCAAAGATTATTCTAAGTTTAGTATCCTTTCTGGAGGGAAAAACTAAGTCCAGTTAGCAAGCACATCAGTATTTATATACCATAGCTAACTAGAATTAATTTCAAACAGTCAGTATGGGGAAAGGTGAACAGGACGGGGGTACATTCTCTGAACTGGAATGAAAATAAAGGACATAAGACAAATGAACAAATATCAGGGCTTTTTTTTCAGCTGGAACGTGGTGGAACAGAGTTCCAGCACCTCTTGAAAATGGTCACATGGCCGGTGGCCCCGCCCCCTGATCTCCAGACAGAGGGGGGTTTAGATTGCCCTCTGTGCCAATCTAGACTCCCCTCTGTCTGGAGATCAGGGGGCGGGGCCACCGGCCATGTGACCATTTTCGCCAAGGGTGATTTAAACTTTAAAAAACTCCCCCCTTGTTCCAGCTGACCCAAAGTGGTGTCATTGTGCAGTCCTGAGTTCCACCACTGAGTTCCACCACTGCTTTTCTCAGAAAAAAAGCCCTGACAAATATTAATGCAATTTTAAAAATGAAACACTATCAAAAGATTGAGGATTTTTTTGGATTAGATATCTTTAGTTCCATTGTTTCTTGATAGATGATCCTGTGTTTATTTTTTAAAACTGCCTCAGTGACTTTTCATAAAACTTTTAGTAAAAAAAAAAAAAAGTGAAAAAAGCAAAAACTGCCTTAATGATTTTTCAAGGGGAGAGGCAGGGTATAAGTAAGTAAGTAAGTAAGTAAGTAAGTAAGTAAGTAAGTAAGTAAGTAAGTAAGTAAGTAAGTAAGTAAGTAAGTAAGTAAGTAAGTAAGTAAGTAAGTAAGTAAGTAAATGTGTACAATCTTATGGAAGGGTCAAGGGAAAGCTAGGCTAAGACCCTTTTCCTGGATATTTAGGGCTAATTATACCTTACATTCCACCACGTTCCAGCTGAAAAAAAGCCCTGTGTCTGACCATCTTGATACTGGTATTCTTCTTTAATAAAGTAACTTTAACTCATACACCTGAGTGATGCAATGAAGTGCTTGAGGAAAATACCTGGCAAGGCCTGACAGGTGGACTCAATGGCACTATATCCTAATAAGGTCCTCCCCAACCCCCCCCCCCCCCACTTCCAGGCTCCACTCCCCAAAATCTGGGGGAATTTCCCAACCTGGAGCTGGCAAGCCTAGAAGGGGCTCAGCAAGGATGTAATGTTACAGAATCTTTTTTATGAAGCTACCGTTTTCTCCAGGGGAATTGTTCCCTCTAATCTGGAGATCATTGGTCATTCCAGGAGATCAACAGGCTCTACCTAGAATTTGGCAGCCCTAGTTGCAAATGTGTAGACATGTGTTGAAACTGTAGATGCGTATGAGCTGAGCTTCAGTGATCTTATCTTGGAAGTAGTGAAATTTCTTTCCTTCTCATTCCTTTCCTATGCAGACATGTCCTTGGGGGGGGGGGGAATAATGTGTCTAAAATGCAACAACAATCAATTTCGCCATTCCAAAGTGAAAACTTAGTGCTGAGTAGAGAGGCCGTCTCAAATGTTCAATCATGCTCAGGTTAAGAAAGCAATTTTTGCATTTCCCCCCCTATTTCATGGGGATTTCCCCCCTCCCCTCATAATAGGAGTAAGCTATGGTTGTGTAGCAGTTTCTCGATAAATGGCTTTTAAGATTGATTAAGGGTCTGTGCTTTGCTTTGGCCATAGATCAATCACGGCAGACATTTATTGCTTTTGCATGCTGGAAAGCGGGCAGTGTGGATTACGTCTTAATTCATGTGCCCCGCTGCACACCATAATAATGAGCAATCTGGGAAAGACGAGTCTGCACTGAACTTAGAAGAACTCTTGGGAACTCTCTGATATTTGAGAGCCTTTAATTGGAGACGATGGACATTGAACTGGGGATGTTCTGCAGACAAAGTGGGAGTTCTTCTACCAAGCGGTATGTTGCCAACTTAATTTAAAAGGTCCTACTTGGTGGCTACAGTAATGGGAGTGGAGCTTGTTTGTGATTGGCAAGTGATTGTGTGGGTCAGGGCAGGTTTTTTATGCATCGGATGTGACCTGTTAGATTTTTCTGCATTAGTTGAATTGAAATTCAGAGTCAGTAGAAAGGTCCCTAGTTTCAAATCACCCTGGGGCCAAAATACTGAACGGTGAGTCAAATTATGGGACGGATGGTTATCTGAGTACTGTCCAGTGATAGTTAAGTAGATGGGAGCCAAAGTTTGAATCCTGATTTTGATCTCAGACTTTGAACCTCTTGGCCTGAGTCTGAGCCTTGGTCCATCCAGCTCAGCTAGTATCCTAATGCCCCTGTATAAATCAATGGTACGGCCTCCTTTGGAATACTGTGTACAATTCTGGTCACCACACCTCAAAAAAGATGTTAAAGTGCTTGGGGCTCTTTAGCTTGGAGAAATGACGACTGAGGGGTGACATGATAGAGGTTTACAAGATTATGCATAGGATAGAGAAGGTAGAGAAAGAAGTATTTCTCCCCCTTTCTCACAATACAAGAACTTGTGGGCACTCAATGAAATTGCTGAGCGGTTGGGTTAGAATGTTTATCCGTGAAGTACTTCTTCACTTAAAGGGTGATTAACACATGGAATTCACTGCCTCAGGAGGTGGTGGCAGCTTCAAGAGGGGTTTGGATAAACATATGGAGCAGAGGTCCATCAGTGGCTACTAGCCACAAGGTATAGATGGAACTCTCTGTCTAGGGCAGTGATGCTCTGTATTCTTGGTGTTTGGGGGAGGGGGCAATCAGTGGGAGGGCTTCTAGTGTCCCTTTCCCCCTGGCAGACCTCCTGAGGACACCTGGTTTTTTGGCCACTGTGTGACACAGAGGGTTGGACTGGATGGGCCATTGGCCTGATCCAACATGGCTTCTCTTATGTTCAGCATTGTCTACTCTGATTCACAGTAGCTTAGGCAGGAGAAATCTTCCCTGACACTTTGCTGCTTGAAATCCTATAGCTTGGATTGTTGTGGATTGAACCTGACATGTATTGTGATTTACTAGGGTTGCCAGCCAGCCTCTGGGGGGATACTGGGGAGACATGGGGGGGGGGGGTGCACCATAGTGTTGAGAGCATGACATTGTTTTCAGGCTTAACCTGGAAGTGGCATCATGTCACTCTAGGATTCAGCAGAACCTCTGTTTTATCATAGAATTTCTGCAGAATCCTAGAGTGACAAGCTATCATTTCTGTTTTGGTCCAGCAGTGACATCCTATTGTCGATGTGACGGTGTTCTTCATTCACCCCCTGTCAGCCTAGGGAGGGGTAGCAGGGGTCAGGGGGTTGCCGGCAGGAAGTCTCCCACTATAGCAGGAGACCTAGCAACCCTATGGGCTTAGCTATGGGCTTCCAAACTTAGCTATGGGCTTCCAAACTGTAGGAGTAATTTGGTGGCAACTTTAACTCCCCCCCCACCAAGTGAACAAGGTGGTACTTATACATTTTGTCAAAAAATATAATTATCTAGTACATTAGGCCAAGCTATCACCTCCCTATGAAAGAAACAGCGGCTCAAGGGAATAGCAGAACTGCTCAGGGCTGAGAATTTCCTGTCTCACAGCTCCCTGACCTAATGGCCCTCTTTTACTCTTTGGATTATCTATGTAACTCCCAGATCTCTCTTGAAACTGTGAATATGGGTTGCAACTTCCTTTTATAGTATATATTATAGCAGCTTCCTGCCAGTTTTCCAGCACTGTGTTTCAATGATGCTCTGATATCAGGCAGTCATGCTTTCCTCCAAAGTAGATCTGAGGACCTAGATCCTAAGACAAGCTGGAACGAGTATTTTGTGTTTTGATTTATGTTCGTCTATTGCCTGACCGCAGTCTTCAGTTCTTGTAAATAAATTCTTCCTACTAAAGCTATTTTGTGTGCTATTCTCACAAAACAAGAGTATCTTTAAGATTTCAGAAAACTGAGGGATCATGAATAGAAGAAGGGAGGGGGGAAAGGGTGATGGCCAAAGAAAAAGGGAACTCCAGGGAAACATTACGATACACGAAGTCTATTAGAATGCTCAAAGCATATGGAATAATAGTCAAATATTTGTAATGTTAATGAACATGCAGACATGCTTTGTGAACTTTCCTTTGCTATATCCATCCAGCAGTTATAAATATATAATGTGACATGCATACAATATGAGGAAAAACGGAAGCTATAAAAATGCAAATCGGGGGGAGAAAGTACCAGGGGTTATTTTTCAGTAGATGTTCCCTGAGAATTGGCCCCTTGGTATCAGCTGACAGCGTTGCATAAAATCCTTTGAATAACGGCTTCATGTGTTTAGAGGATAATTTATTATCTTGCCTGGGATGTACAAAGAGTATTTAACTCCATTAGGAGAAGGAAGGACACATTTGAAAGAGGGAGGGGGAAAAGGTGGCTGATTTTGTTGTATGACAGAAGAGGGTTCTTAATGAACTTGGCATAGTTTGGCAGGCAAAATATATGCAAACTTAGGATGAGTGAATAGACCCTTCCTTTTAAAAAATTCATTTGTGTTTTTAGCAGAAGTTTCAGTTTTCTGTGGGGTTGTCGGAGCATTGGTATTTAGTGTGCACACATGCCATCTACATGTTACTTTTAAGCACAATGAAGTCCTTGACACCCATCAGACTGATTGATTGACACTTTCACAATGTTGCCAAATGCATATGTTTTCTGGGGGGAAATGGGAGAGGGATGGTATGAAAATAAAGAATCCGTAGTTTTATCGATATATCACATTTTATCCTCTCCTTCCTCTGTGCTTCTCCGGATGGTTTCCGTCACGCTTTCCTCCTCTCTGAGAGGGTGACTGGCCCAAGACAATCCAGTGAGCTTCATGGCTGAATGGAGGTTTGAACCTTGGAGCCCTTGATTCTGATCCAACACTCTAACCACTACACCACTCTGTCTTTCCGCTGCCTTGATTCAAATGAGCCTTAGAAGAAACTCCTTAAAAACCTTAGGCCGGCATATCGTGTGACCTGCCATGCTGAATGCTGCTCCCTCATTCAGGTATTATGGTCTAAAATTTACTTGGCAGCCCCCCCCCCCCCCGCCCCAATCCCTGATTTCATGGGTTCCTTTTGGCTTCTGTTGGGCTGCGTTTGGCTTGCGAGGTCACAAACAGCAGAAACCTCTGTGTCCTCCCTAAGCCACCTCTTTGTAATCAGCACCAGTCTCTCTTTGCAAAAATAAGCAATCAACCTTCTGGCTCAGGTTCAAGAAATAATTGTGTGTGCGTGTGTGTGTGAGGGTGCGTGCGCATACGCACACGTGTAATATGTTCTTTGTCCGTGTTGGAGACTACATTGAATTAGTATGAGGTCTGCAAGGGGCGTTACCTTATCCCAATCAATCTGACAAGCAGAAGTGGTGATATTAGAAATTAATATTCATAAACATAGACCCGTACACAGAGAGGGTAAATATGTGTCTAATGAAGGTGCAAAAAAAAAAAGATTATAGAGGAATGTTGACTGGACTTTTTCGTTAATAACGAGAGGTCTACTATAAAGATGAACAACATGTGATAAGAGTTCTTTAAAAATTTCTTGAATATTTTTGTTGTGTTTTGTTTAAACACACAGAGAATGTCTCTATATTTAATGGTAAGAACAGAAGAGAAAATTCTGAAGAGATGCTCTGTCCTCTAACAAGAGAAAATAGGTACATTAATTATTTTTCTTGACAGTGTGCCAACAAAGGCACGCTTTCCCCTATCTCTCGATCTAGACATTTATCTTGACCAATGAACTCAGAGTGGGATCCTCTTCATTTTATCCTTCCAACAATCCTGTGAGGTAGGAAAGGTTCATAAATGGAAACCTCCCCTTGCTGTTGCTATCAATCAGTTCATGTCCAGAGGCTCCGTTTAGTCAGTATAGCTAATAGCCATAGCTAGCCCATGAATTTGTCTAATCTCCTTCTAACCATATAAGCTTGTGGCCATGAGTTCCATAATTGTCACAACAGGCTGCTTCCATCAAGCGGGACACAAGTCGGAACATGTAGCAGCCATTTGGCCACCAAAGCAAGACTCCTTGACTCCCCAAACGCTTCACAGAAGCACAAGGCTAGGATTTATTGCATGTCTCTCCTCAGCAGGCAGCCCCAAATCTGGTCAACACAAGATCTGCCTGCAGTGGCTCTTGAGACCTCTACGTGTCTTGAGCCAAAACAGCCTGTTAAGTACAAGCTGACATGAGGTAATTAGCTCTGACTGTCACGTCGAAGCTCTGGGAGGGACAGATGTGGACTTGAGTTTGCAAAAGCCAGAACTTTTTTTTAAAATTAAAAAAAAATCTCATTCCATTACTGTCGGAGAGAAGTTCATGTCAAGTCACGGGCTATTTGAGCATCATCCCAAAGGCTGTGAATGTTTCACGCATTCCCTCCCACCGCCTTATTTTTCCAATTACAATGTTATATGCGAACATCCTTGTAGACAAGAATCTTGCCATTTCCATGACGAGCCCCGTGTCCTCAATATGGTATTTACATGCAGTCTTGGTTCCTGGGAGGTGCTGATACGTGTGTGTGTATGTCTTGGTCTATGTACTCTCTCATCTGTATTCAGATATTTCAACTCTATGAGACCGAGGTGGCCTGCCAGAGGATGGGCACTGCTCCCTGCAACTCTCTGGTGCCACCACTGCGGGTGGCTGGAGGGTGGTACTGCAGCTCAGCTGGATCAAGTGATATGAAAAGGGCCAACGGGGTTTCATCTGCCTTTCTAAAACTGATTTTGGCCTGAGCTTTTTGAGGAAGGGCGCGATAAAAGTGTACTAGATAAAACAAAAGAAGTGCATAAGTTGGCCTTCGAGCAGGGATTATTTTCTGGGAAAAGAGGTGGTGGAACTCAGTGGGTTGCCCTCGGAGAAAATGGTCACATGGCTGGTGGCCCCGCCCCCTGATCTCCAGACAGAGGGGAGTTGAGATTGACCTCCGTGCTGTGGCGTAAACTCCCCTCTGCCTGGAGATCAGGGGGCGGGGCCACCGGCCATGTGACTATTTTTAAGAGGTGCCGGAACTCCGTTCCACCGCGTTCCCACTGAAAAAAAGCCCTGCCAGACAGTAGGGGTAGGCTCCATGGAAGGCTGAAAGCCAGACAGGCGCAAACCCAAGAAGACTTCATAGCCTTCACCGAGCACAGTTCTCTGTGAGAATAGATTGCAAAAGTTCTCCACTGAGGGGTGATCGGAGCGCTGCAGTTTGCAAAGTCCTGCCTCGTAACTTGAAAGCTTAATGACTTCAGTACCTAGGGCTGTTTTCCCCTTGACAGGCTATTGAATGTTTCTTTTTCCTGGGTGTGCTTCTTGCCTGTGATTGCATTGATTAATCCCCTCCGCAGGCCTGCATTAGCCCAGGCAAGCTGTATGTCACATTCCTGTTTATACAAATCAGAGGAAGGGAGAGAGCTGCCTGTTGCCACAGAGTCTCATGGCGACTCAGACTTTGTCAGAGTGGCCCCTCCAACACATCCATCAAAATCAATCAAACACAGTTTTAACTTCGGATCAGGCATCTGATGAAGAGAACTTGATTCTCGAAAGCTTATGCTACAATAAAATAAAATTGGTTAGTCTTAAAGGTGCTACTGGACTCTTTTTGATTTTGCTACTACAGACTAACACGGCTAACTCCTCTAGTTTTAACCCTGTTTCTTTACAAGTCCCATTGATTTCAGTGGGACTTACTTCCAAGTAAGTCTGTTTGGGCTTAGATCAAGATGGGTAGCCACGTTTGTCTGCAGCAGTCGAAAAGAGCAAGAGACTCCAGTAGCACCTATAAGACTAACAAAATTTGTGGCAGGGTATGAGCTTTCGTGAGTCACAGCTCACTTCTTCAGATACAACTAGGTACAGCTAGATCCGATACAGACGAACTCACGTTCTAGCTGTATCTGAAGAAGTGAGCTGTGATTCACGAAAGCTCATATCCTGCCACAAATTTTGCTAGTCTTATTGGTGCTACTGGAGTCTCTTGCTCTTTTTTGACTATTTAGGCTTGTTGCCCAGACTTGTACATGATTCTGGTCACCCCATCTCCACCCACCTCTCCTGCCCAAAGGTGGTAGAATTAAAAAAATGCTACCGGAACGACCAAGGGCTTCTCTCATCCTAGCTTTTTCGACCTCCCCAAATACTTGTTTCCTTTTTCTATGAATCAAATTTGTGATCCCTTATTTTCAAGCCGTTTTCTGTCTCTATGCAGATATTTTTCTCATAGAAAGTATATCCTTTCCCAGTATTTTCTAAGTGTCAGAGAACCAGCACTGTATGTGTGCAAGTGGAGATCTATGAAGAATCCCAGGGAGTTAAATCTCACCCCTCCCTTCACTGCCTCTGCTGTCGCCATTGCTACCTCCCACCTGCTAGTTTATGGCTTCACCCATATATCTCCCTCTCCCCCTTTCTTGCCATCCCTCCTGGCACAGCAAAATGGGGTGGAAGGAGAATTGGGGGGGGGGGGAGCTGCAGTCAGTTTCCCCCTTTTCCTGCTGCAATTGCCACTGCTATGTTTTTACAAGACATTTGCTTTTGTTAATGATATCTGAACATATGCATAGGTTGTTGCTAACTTTTTTGGGCGGGGGAGGCAGAATTCTCCAAATTATTTTTATTACTTTTAAAAATCATTCTCTTGGGTTCGCAGAACTCTTATAGCATGGCTGTGACTGGTCTAATCCTACTGGATTTGTCTATTTTTGTGGGGGCCAACCCTGGGATAGTCAGTATAGGAATTACTTATTTAAATTACATACCTTGTAAGTATCATAAAAACTGCACAGCATGCAAATCCGCTGCAAAATAAAACTGCACTGCAAAATGCAACAAAACGGAGAACCGTGGACCAAATTATAAATAAATATACAAAGAAATGAAGTAGGGAAATATTTGTTTATCCCCAAAATAAAGCATCTAGTGCTTTGGGGTTTAGGAAAAAGATGACTGGAAAAGGGGAGGGGGGTTTATGTTACATGTGTTCCACAATGTGTAATTAACTTATGGAATTTGCTATCACAGTATGTAGGGTTAGCCAGTGTTTAGATGGCTTTAAGGAAGGATGGGACAAATTCACAGAAGATGCTCTGCCCGTGGCTAATTGTGAAATTGAATTGCATCTCCAGTGTCCAGAGACTTTGGAACTCTGAAGTGCCAGCTGCCTTGGCGATTCAGCAGTGTTTGTGTGCGTTGCCATTTGCTCCCTGTGACCTTAACAAAACATTTTGGGATATGGTTGCCAACCTCCATGTGGGGCCTGGCATACTCCTTGAGTGTCCCCTGATCTCCAAAGATTAGGGCTCCCAAGTCCAGGCAGGGGATCCTCCGCTCCCAGCCTCTGCTCCCCATCACCATTTACCTGGCTGGTGGGCAGGAAAGGTGGGGGAATAGCCCCTCTGGATGAGCTCCTGTGGTGGTGTTATGACATCACTCCCAGCAGTGATGTCATTGCGCCACCCAAGGAGCATGCCTACGCTTTGCAGTGAGTTGATTTGGGCCCCAAATGGGCTGGGCCGGTTTGGGGCCCAAATTGTCCCACTGTGAAGTTCAGGAATGCTCCTGGGCCCGACATGATGATGTCACTTTCTGGAAATGACATCATCAAGCCAGCCCAGGAGTGCTCTCTCACGTGAACACATCCAAAAAAGATGAGTGCTGGGTCCCCCTCCCACTGGGAGGTTAACTGGACCTGTCCACCCTACCAGAGATCAGTTCCCCTATAGGAAATGGCTGTGTAGGAGAGTGGACTCCATGGCATTATACCCTGTTGAGGTCCCTCCCCCTCCAAATCCCACCCTCCCGAAGTTCCACCTCTAATCTCCAGGCGTTTCCCAGACCAGAATTGGCAGCCCTATAGTAGGACCAGAGCTCTGGACTTGCTGGAACTTTGCTGTTGCTGCCTCCTGCGCTCCTACTTCATTGCTCTCCGTCCCTTTTCCAGTGGAGATTCTTCAAGGCCTAAACACGACAATCTTTCAGAAGCTTTTGCAGATCTTTGTCTGCTAGAGCTAGATTGGGGAAGAGTATAGGGTTTTTTAAAATGCTGATTTATGAGTTGGAGCCTGCCACTCGATCTCACCCCATTTCTCTCCTCGTGGTAGTCCCCATCCTGGGTGGCTGTGTCTATCTGGATCCCCACAGTCCCTGACACAGCCTTTTTGGTAGTCTAAAGAGGCCCTTCCTCTATTTTCACCTGTGGCAAACCTGGCAGGAGTTAATGCACACACTGCTTTCATGGAACCAAATCTCGGTTTTCAAAAGGTGCCAGAATTGCATCAGATTGTACCGCCAGAGAATGTAGTGATGGTCAAAGGCATAGACAGCTTTCAAAGGGGTTTAGACAGATTCATGCAGGATCAGCCTATCAGTGACTATTAGCTACGGTGACTAAAGAGGACCTCCAAATTCAGAGGCAGTAAACCTCTGAATGCCAGTGCCAGGAGGGAACATTTGGGAAGGCCTTGGCCTCTATGCCCTGTTGTTGGCCCTTCATAGCAACTGGTTGTCCATTGGGTGAGACAGGATGGTGGACCTGGCAAAAACCTCTTCACTGTTCTTGTACAGGAACATCTGAAGTTGCTCCATACCAAGTCAGACACTGGTCCATCTATCTAAGCAGTATATTTTTATCCTGCCGCACCCTCAAAGAAGTTCAGGAGAATACATCATCAAAGCTTCCACATTTTATTCTCACAATCCCCCCCCCCGGAAGTTTAGGCTGGGAGAAACTGAATGACCCATGGTCACTCTCAGTCATCTCCTTGTCAGACTGGAGATTTAACATGGGTGTCTCAGATCTTAAGTCCAACATTTTAGCCACAGTACCAAACTCCATCTAAGGAACTCCGTGGTTCTTATTGTTAATCACAGATGTCTGATATATTGACCATTTCCATTTGTCTTAAAAAGAGCACTCCACTCATCGAACACTAGCAGCTTTTTCATGGGATTTCTGATGTCTCAGTTTCCAAAATGGATGCAGGCAGTTTTGCGGTGCTAAGAAAACTGCCTGCATCTGTTTTGGAAATGTAGACGTTAGAAATCTCGCGAAAAAGCTGTCAGTATTTGGTGAGTGGGGTGCTCTTTTTAGGATGTGTGGAAACAGGCATTATTTGATTTCGTCTTCAAATCTTTTTTTTCCCATTTAACATTTAGGTTGCTCCCCCCCTCAACTCTCTCCAATTCTTAAGATGGGAAGAAGTAACAACTAGAGATGGGCATGAACTAGGGAAATAGCGGTTCATTGCAATTCATGGTTCACCACGTTTCATGAATCATGAAACACAAACCAGCATGAAATTGCCTGGTTCGTTCATTCGGTTCATGAATAGTCACTTCCGGGGCAGCAGAAAGTCTGCAGGCAGCCCATCCCCCCTGTTGCCTAGGAAACTGATTGATCGACGCCAGGCTGTCTGCAGTGACGAACCGAGAAACAAACCAAATGAACAGGGCTAAAAATCATAGCAGTTCATTGTGGTTCATCAGAAATGCCCTCTGACAAACCGTTGGTTTGTGAACCAAAAAAAGGCCCAGTTTGTGACGAACTTTGGTTCATATTTCGGTTTGTGCTCACCTCTAGTAACAACTCTTAAATGAACACAAGGCCATTGGAAACACCCCTTTGGTCTGTCAAGCTCAGTTCTGGCTATCCTGATTGGCAGGAGTTCTCCAGGGTTTAAAGCCTTTTGATTGCAGATGCCAGAATTGGAAGGAAGGGAATCAGGCTTAGAAACAGAGTCATTCAAATAAGTCATGTTTTAGGGCAAAATTGAAATGGTATGTGTCAGGGCTTTTTTTCTGGGAAAAGAGATGGCGGAACTCAGTGGTGGAACTCAGGACCGCACAATGAAGTCACTTTGGGTCAGCTGGAACAAGGGGGGAGCTTTTTAAAGTTTAAATCGCCCTTGGCGAAAATGGTCACATGGCTGGTGGCCCCGCTCCCTGATCTCCCCTGTCTGGGGGGCGGGGCCACCGGCCATGTGACCATTTCCAAGAGGTGCTGGAACTCCATTCCACCACATTCCTGCTGAAAAAAAGCCCTGCGTTCAACTTAACCCAGGCCTTGTTAAAGGCAGCCCTGATTTTAAAACGGTCATTCCCTTTCTGTGGTGTACATATATAAAAAACTTTAGCTTCTCACAAAGATTATGGAAGTCTCTGGTGTTCTTTTCTGCCAGATGAACACTGACGGCAGCGACGGCTTCCTGGAACTTCCCTCCGTTCCCGCCTTAAAGAACCGTCAAGTTGAAGCTGATAGTTGATGTCGAGGAAGAGTCCCCTGTTTACTCAGTCTATCTGAACTGGAAGTGTTTTTTATAACAACGATGTTGCCTTATGGGCTCTGCAAGATGCCATAAAATGTTTTATAGCGCTCCATAAAATGTTCAGTAGTAATCCAGTATGTGCTGGAGTGTCATCTAGCCATCTATATTTCAAGCCGCAAATGCTTATGCACACACAGCCTCGAACTTCCCCCTCTGGCTAGTTTGATTCAACGCTTAACCAGACTTATTAAAAGTTTAAAATTGTCAGGAGATGAGACTTCTGTTCCAAGTACTATTTGTCTTTTTTTCCCCCCTTAGAGATGGAAATTACAAATGCACAGAACCGCTTTGTGCAAAATGACCTTATTTACTGAAGTTAATGACTATAGAGCCCTCTTAAAATAAAATAAAATGAATCTGATTCTGTCTGGGGGTGGGAGCGATGATACGGCAGACTGGATTGAGATGGTAAGATTTTCCAGTGTTGTCCTAAATGTTTCTCTTCTGTTGGTGGAATGAGACCCACAAGTGGCTCACACACTGAACTAAGTCAGGGAACACCACTGTTTCTAACACCTTTCCCTTTTTTCTTGATGTTTCAGTGGTAGATCGTATGGTTGGCATACAGAAGGGTCCTAAGTTCAATCCCTGATATTACTAGTTAAAAGATTGCTGATAGCAGTTGTTAGGAAAGCCCTTTCTCGGCCTGGAGAATAGTTAGTACTGAATGGGGTGAACCAATAGGCTGATTCAGAGCTAGCAAAACTACACGAGACAAATTACACGAGGACACTCAAGTGAAGGGAGACGCCAGGAAGAGTAGTTTGAATTTCACCTCTCTCTACAGAGCCAGCTAGATTGCTCCTCAGAGGGTTTGTTAATAATTAACAGAGCCTTGTGGGAGGCAAATAGGAAATTAACAAACCCTTTGAGGAGCGATCTTTGCCGGCTCTGTAGAAAGAGGTGAAATATAAACTATGCTTCCCGGCTAACATTGCATCTCCCTGCACTTAGTGTCCTTGCGTAATTTGTCTCATGTACTTTAGCTCTCAGTGCCTTAAGAAGAAAGATGTTGGACTAGATAGACCACTGGTCCGATCCAATAGAGCTCTTCTTATGTCCCTAGGTATCACATTTTTATCCTATTCTCTCTCCAAAAAGCCAGCATGGATGGCTTCCTCCCTCAATTTGATCCTCATAACCACTATCCTGTGAGGTAGATTAGGCTGAGAGAGGATGTGACCAGCCCATGGTCACCCAGTAAATTTTATGGCAGAGTAGGGATTTGTACCCCGGACTTCCGGCTTCTAGTCTGACACTTGAACTATTACCCTGTTCTGCCTTCCTAACATTTTCCTGTATGTTGTCTGCGCCACTGTCTCATTTCTCATGGATTTACATTTTAGCCCATAGGTAAGTTTATGCACACAGTGGCACTCTTTTATTATTTAAAGAGCCCTTGTTGAGTGTGGAAGGCAGTTTACATAATAGGCTTTGAACGAGTTTTGTCGGATTTGCCTCTTCAGCAGGGAAGACAACAATGGGAAAATGAATGTCTCGGGGCAGAGATTTTTTTAAAAAAATAGACAGTGTTTGTGAGCAACTTGAAGCCCACGAGTATTTCTTCCCACTTTAATTAATTGAAATGTCTTTTTCTATGTTTTGTAATGTGCTATGAGCAAAGTAGATTTTGCTAGGGTATAAAGAAATGCTTTGGGGCGTGTGTGTGGAATTCAGTACTGTAGAATGGAGAAGAGTGATAGCTCGGTACCGTTTGTCAACGGTATGCTTTTGGGGATGAATTCTGCTTTCTCATTCTCTTCAGTCTCTCCTCTCCTCCTCCAGTCGGAGGACTAAAGTTTTGGAAGTCTGCAGTTCCAAATATTACTTATGCTGTAAGTAGAAAGGGCTGGAAATGGATGGTAGAGTTAATGGGGGCTGTTTCATTATGATGTAACCAGGAACTCCATTCCTCCAAATGAAGAGATGAAACTACAAAGTGTGGGCTAAAGTAGGATTCATTAAATTGAATGAACTGGCTAATCAGCATCCTCTAACTATTCATCCTGCTCTTAAAATGGGTTGCAATTAAGGCAGTCTACTGAGTATTATGGGCATGCATTCAGGTATACCTCAGCCAAAAATACACCTGAAAATCGCTGTTTCGGTTCAGCTTGGGTATACCAAAAGTGACTCAGAGTACTCCCAAAATTCCAGGATTTCAGGATGGTGTCAAGGCAGGGAAGGATAAAAACGGAAACTTGTCCTGCAAACAGCTGTTGGGCAGCCCTAGTCCTTAGAAATTTAAAGGGACCATGCACCACCAAGCAGCTATCCTGCTGCCTGAAAAATCCAGGTCCTCCCTGAACACCAAATCAGACTCCAGAACTAGTAAGGGCACCCCTGAAGAAGCAGGTTACCGGAGCAGGGGCCCACCCAGTAATTTGGATATGAAACAATACTAATATTAAAAAACTGCACACCCCTTCTGGTGGCTAGCATTTTTGAGCAACTCCTCCTGGCTCCAAACTTTGCTAGTGTTCCCACCAGCTTTGTTTAGCCTAGTTGGCACATTCAGCTGTGACAAGAGATGCCAGACCACCTCCTCCTCCACCAAAATACTGCACAAACAGCTAAGAGTTTGGTACTGCTCAGCAACCAGGGCACTTCCTCGACAACCCACCCTGCCACTCCAGTGAAAGATGGGCCATGTTAGGACCAGCTTTTCATCCTTTGATAACTCAGGTGCTTGCCAAATAGCCCTGCCTGCATTCTGGCAATCTGCACTCTTCCTGTTGGACCTAGCTGAAGCCTAACCAGTCATATAGAACAGGCTTATTTATGACAAGTTATAGAATGAAGCAAGCAAGCAAAAAAAATCACCCAAAGAGTCAATTGGAGGCAATGCAAAATAAATAAACAAATCCTGCTCAGTACCTATTTAATTGAATTTGGTGATTCTATCTGTCTGTCTGTCTGTCTGTCTGTCTGTCTGTCATCTACCTAGCCAGCCAGCCAGTTTGGTGTAGTGGTTAAGAGCGGCAGGACTCTAATCTGGAGAGCTGGGTTTGATTCCCCACTCCTCCACTTGAAGCCAGCTGGGTGACCTTGGGCGAGTCACAGCTCTCTCAGAGCTCTCTCAGCCCCACCCACCTCACAGGGTGATTATTGTTGTGGGGATAACAATAACATACTTTGTAAACTGCTCTGAGTGGGCATTAAGTTGTCCTGAAGGGTGGTATATAAATCAAATGTTGTTGTTGTTATTAGTGCATTTTAATCTCTTTCTTGCTCCAAGGAACTCAGGATGGCCTATGTGGTTCTCCCCTCCTCCATTTTATCTTTGCAACGAGTTCATGAGACATGGAGAGATTGGCTGCAAGTTCACAGAGTTCATAGTAGAGTGGCCATTTGAACCCAGATCTCAGAGATCCTAGTCCAATAACTCTAACCATTAAACTGGCTGTCATTCTTACCCTTTGGTTCTGCCAATATTGGCCCTTGAGGTGACTTGTTGTGATATTACAAAAAAAGTTTTAAACAAGATAGTTTCAAGTGGGTTGCCGGGCTGGTCCAGTAGCAACTTAATTTGAGTCCAGTAGCAAAGGTCAACAAGATGTCCAGTGTATAAACTTTCAAGAGTCAAATCTCCCTTTGTCAGATACAAGTAGGAATGGAGATCCCTGAGACCCCTATACTCTTATACGAAGCTCATACCTTGGAAATCTTGTTGGTCTTTAGGGTGCTGCTGGCCTAGAGTCTTGCTCTTTTAAAACAAGAGAATTTTGAAAAAAGGAATCCGAGCTACAATTTGCAGCCCCATTGGAGGACCTCAGGGGGCAGGGCTAACAGAAATCGTCTGCCCAGCTGTTAGAAAGTCTCGCTGCTGCTGTTGGTCTCCTAAAGTTGCAGTGAACCCAGCTGACAGAGCTCCCTCTCTCACAAGTTGTGTCTGAACAACCTCAGTAACGGATGTCAAACACAGTCACTGAGCTGGTGAGGCTTCTTCTCTTCCAGGCTCCCATTCCTAAGGGAGCCCTGCCTGATCTTTTTTCCTTTGTGGCCCTGGTTCTCAAGCAGGCAAAAGTCCACTTCCTGCCATCTGGTGACCCCACTTCCACTTCTTCCGCAACTTTTGTTCTTCTAAAAATCCTTTGCATCGTTCTTGTTCTCTCTCACTCTCTCTCATCGTAGCAGTTAAACTGAGGCTTAATTACAGGTAATTATTGATCACTGAGGGATCCCCAGTTGACAAATCCAATTTTCTCATTTTTATTGAGCATGACTGATATTGGCCCAGAGAGAATAAAAAATGGACACGATCTGTCGCGGAAACCTGCTGTTGTGTGCGGCTGAGGAAACATGGCACTTATTTTCCCTTCCCCTGGAGACGGCTGTCGCTGTCTTGCAGAAGGAGTGAGAATTTAACTCTGCCATGATAAATTAGGACCGCCAGGTATGAAGGGAAGGATACTGTGTTGGCATTGTCCCCAAGGGAACTGTTGACAATGCTGGAGCCCTGATCTTTTAGACTGTAAATCTCGTCTACATGTCCCTGATTGGCTGTTACTTTCTCCTCTTTCTCATTAGTTGAGAAACTCTACGAGAGTCTAGACGTTTGCCCTAAAACAAGGTTTGGCTTACTAACCTAACTCTCAAAACTGCATACTCTTCCAAAGTCTAAATATAGATTTAAAATGTGGAAAAAAATCTGAGCAGACAGATTGCAACAATGCTTTTTCCTCCAGTTTGACACATTTCAGCTTAGTATGAAATGAATATGCTGACAAGATTAGCCCACGGGAAACAGATGGGAGAGAGATGAGATGGTGATAACCGTGGAAGATGCTTAATGGAGATCCTTGAATCCCGTTGCATGCAAATCTTCCTTCTACAAGTCCGTCTAGCTCCGTGGGAACAGGGTGTTCTTTCCTAGCTCCTGCTACTGGAGATGCCAGGGACTGAATTTGGGACTAGGGTTGTGCAAGATGAAACACCCAAGCCAAAGATATACATGGAAATCACTGTTTTGAACCATTACCTTGATTCTCTGGAATGATAATGCACATCCCAAGATGCTTAGGAAAAATGAAACCCCCTCCTCAAACATATCTAGGTTTTTCCCCAAGATCCGATGCTTATCAGCCAGCATGTTTCACTTCGATTGTATTAATTTCCTGGAAGTGGGTTGTCTCCCTTCCAATTACACCCTTGCAAGGGAGGAGCACAGAGCACTCCTAGCCAATGCCAAACTGCAGAGAGCTGCCATTCTTGGAAAGTAGAAAACCTGGGCTTGTTCAGGGACTTCTAGAATCCAAACCCTTTGTCTAATTTGCTTGAAACTTGGATGTTCTTTGAAGGATAGGCAGAAGAAGCTCCATCGCAATTTTGGTGACATTTGGTTGAAAAACAACTACCCCAGTTCTCCTGAAAAAGTCACCCATAGGAAATAAAGGGCATGCAGCTATGATGGTTTGGTGTGTGTGTGTGTGAGGGGGGGGGGGGGACTTGTTCAGGGGCCTGTACAAGTTAAATCCTTTGTCCAATTTGCTTGAAATTTGGGGGGTTCTTTGAAGGACAGACAGAAGACATTCCATTAAACAACTACTTCAGCCACTCCCTGAAAAAGTCCCCCATAGGAAATAATCTGAAAACTGCTAATCTCATTCTTTACGATGTATTGTCGAAGGCTTTCACGGCCGGAGAACGATGGTTGTTGTGGGTTTTCCAGGCTGTATTGCCGTGGTCTTCGCCAAGACCACGGCAATACAGCCCGGAAAACCCACAACAACCCTCATTCTTTACGTTGTTAATCAGACCACAGCAAGGAAGCATAGCAAATGGATAGTTTTCAGCAGCAAGGTAGATGTTTTTTATTGTCAGTCAGTCAGTGTTAGAGTGGAAAAATGAAATGAATGCAGTTTTTTGGGGGGAAGGGTATGCTGATACCTTGTCTGGAGCTCTCCTGCTAGGCTGCCACCATTTAGAAATCAGAAGAGAGAGAAATGCAACTGTGCACAGAGAGCCCTACTTTGTGAGTCTGTGAAACCGACCTCCTTTGTTCAATCCGCTTGAAACTTAGGAGGTCTTTAGATAAGAGAGAGGATTGTGTGCTGTGCAAGTTTGATGCTGTTATCTTTATAAACAGCTGCCCCAGACCCTTGAATAGATTTCCCATTGAAGATAATGATCCTGAAGAAAAACACGAGTTTGACTCCCGAACTGCTAATATCCCACCTGGAAATAAGCAATCATAGTAAAAACTTCCCCACGAAGTACAGATCAGAAATTAAAATGAACTTTTTTTCAGGGCACACCCCTACTCAAGATCTTCTGCATGTAAAGCAGGAGCTCTTCCACTGGGCCGTGGCTCCTCCTGATAAACTTAGGTGGGTAGCTGTGTTGGTCTGCAGTAGAACAGCAGAACTGAGTCCAGTGACACCTTAGAGACCAACAGGATTTTCAGAATGTAAGCTTTTGAGCGTCAGGGCTCCCTTCTTTAGACTCCTGTGTCTGAAGAAAGAGAGCTCTGACTCTAAAAAGCTTATGCTCTGAAAGCCTTGTTGGTCTCTAAGGTGCCGCTGGACTCAAATCCTGCTGTCCTGATAAACTGACTGCTTCTTTTCCTGGGAGAATTTCTTAAGTTTGCTTTTCATAGAGATGAAGGTCAAAGGGTATCACGCACTTGTATGGGCTGATTTTTTTAAAAAAAGAATTGAATTGGGTAATGCTACATCATCACAGTTTAGAAGAGGCACTTTTGATAATACGTGGACCTTTGATGCGTTGTGTGTGTCAAATAAAACCAGCACCGTAGTGCTGCTTGATGCAATACGCTGTGACTGTTTTTCTGGACTGCAGCCCTGTTGGGAATGGATCACTTCCCTGGGCTGGCCTTTGCTGGCCTTGTCTCTTCCAGTCCCTGAGTTCCCTTGTCAATCAGCTACAACCTGAGTTGCTGCAGAACTATTTATTAAGCCTCTGGGGACAATGCAGGCGAACTTGGATTTTCAGACCTCCTTTTAGGTGATGGAGCCCCTGGCTTCATTTCCAGGCTGTTTGTTTGGATATTTTCCTTCTCCTCCCCATGACTATGAAATGTGCCTGTTTCCAAACTGCTTTCCTTTTCTACATGGCAGCAACTTGTTTGTCTGTTTGCCTGTCCATAGAGATAGAACTGTGCTCTTTGCCTGGAATTTGTGGGACTGAGTTCTGCAGTCACTGTCGAACATGCTTGGCAACATACAGTTTAGGCCAGCATGCTTTTGGTCTTGCTAGGGCAAGGGTCTGCAACTTATGGCTCCAGAGCCGAAAGTAGTTCAGTACAGAACCAAGTATGGCTCTTTAAAAAAGTAAATGAAATCTTTAGGTTAGGGTGTATTGGAGCGGTATGTGGATTGCTAGAATATCCATGTGAAGAGAATGGCTGGCAAAGATTTTAATGGAATTAAAGTCTTCGTAGAAAAGCTTTACAGAAAGGGAAATGGCAGAGGTGAACCATTGCTAGTAATTCATGTGCAAACCATGCACAGATTTATACCAATGCACTAAAATAACCATGCGAGGTGCTTAAGTATATATTTATTACTTATGTGGACCTTGCAAAGGCTACTTCCTAAATAGAGCTCACAACGATCAGCTGTTGGGGCTGCAGAAACGTTATGGATTATTAATCAATCTGGCAATTATCAGTAATGTCGGTATATTTTCAGTTACATAAATGGGCTCTCTTGTAGCTTGGCTTTTTGTCAATCTCTTGCTCTGAACCGTGATGTAGTAGGGCTCTTTAAGTATAACAGGTTGTTGATGCCACGTTAGGGATATCCAGGGCTTTTTTTCAGCTGGAACGCGGTGGAACGGAGTTCCGGAACCTCTTGAAAATGGTCACATGGCCGGTGGCCCCGCCCCCTGATCTCCAGACAGAGGGGAGTTTAGATTGCCCTCCGCACCACTGAGCTGTGCGGAGGGCAATCTAAACTCCCCTCTGTCTGGAGATCGGGGGTGAGGCCACCAGCCATGTGACCATTTTCTCCAAGGGCAAGCCACTGAGTTCCACCACCTCTTTTCTCAGAAAAAAAGCCCTGGGGCTATCAATGGCTCATGGTTCCAGGGCAGAGCCCGGGAAGCATCCTCCTGAGGACATCTACCCTAAAGAGGTTAAGCTCTGAGGGAATATTGGAAACCAAGTTTCACTGTTAATGTTTTGTTTGTTAATGTTGTATTTGAAAACATGGCTCATTTTGAGGGGGAATGCGCAAGAATGCAGTTCCAGCAGTTCCCCAAAGAGGTCACATGTTAGGTGGCCCGCCCACCTGACTCTCGGCCATTTTGGGCCTGTTTCGGCCTGGATTGGGGACAGAGCGGCCAAGATAGGGCCTCTGACGGGTGCTGGATCACTGTTCCACTCAGCAGCGGCCCAATCCTGACCATTTTGGACCCCTTTTTAGCCATTTCAGCCCCTTTTTTGCCATTTTGGGCCCAATTTCGGCCCTGAATGGCCAGGATTGGGTCCAAAACAGCCAGAATAGGTGCTGTCAGGGGGTGTGGCATATGCAAATTAGCTATGCTAATGACACACTTCCAGTGATGGCAAGGGGCATGGCATATGTTAATGAGTTATGCTAGTGAGTTGTGCTAATGAGTTCCTCCAGCTCTTTTTCTACGAAATCACCCGTTTGAAAAACTAAATAAATATAACTATTTTAAAAAAGATACGTTGGTGTTTATGACGGCAGCTTTGTTCCCCTCTCCTTGAGTGCAGTCACAAGGGGCAAAAACCAAACGGTTCAGCTAGTCTGAGTGACCGTCTCATCCTATGCCGGTGGAAGGAGGCTTGTTCCCTTACTCAACTTTTTGAAATAAATAGTGGGCAGCTCAAATAAGTGAGTTCCTTATTTAAGAGCATAGTGTGCTTGGAATTGGGCGTTCTATCTGGATGACTTACACAAAATTATAAAATATTGGATTTTGGTTGACAGATTGTCAGTGCTGTCATGGGGTGGATGAGACTCCACTGGCTACTTTATAAGGGGTAGTGGTGGATCAGTATTTATCAGTTTATGGGTTCCCCAGACTTAAAATCATTGTGAATACCCATTCGTGTAAGTTTTCTCTCTTGTTTGCTTCTGGGCAATGAATTGCAAGGGAAGGGGGAAAAATGAATTGTGAGAATCTGCTCTGCTGTGTATGGATTTTTATCCTTGCAACATAAGATCCACTTTTTTCTCTTTTTGATGTCATTAAAATGACACACCACTGTTCAGATTGCAGGAGGCGTTGTGGGGAGCGTGGGGGGAGTGAGAGACTGACGAGTCATCTCACTACACGCCTCTTGTGTTTTCAAGAAGAGTGTCACTGAAAGTAACGTGAAGCTTTTGAAGTTTTCTTGCTGCCTCATCTGCATGGTTGAGCCTAGCACATTGTTGACACCTTGATGATGTGTCTGTAGTAACCTAGTTGGAGCCTAAGAGAAAGTGACAGACTTCATATTTGGGATGAGCAATCCACGAGGGTGTTGAAATGCAGCTGGCAGAGCACAGCACCTAAGGGGCTGATGGATGAATCATGAAGTTCCTGGTTCAAAGTTCACTTTGGCTATGAACTCAGCTGGTTGCCTTAGGCAATCGACCCTCCCCCAACTTCAGCCTTCCCAATCTACAAAATGGCGATGGCAGTACTGACCAGAGTTCCCATTTGTGGGTGGGGCCTGGAGATTTCCTGGAATCACAACTGATCTCCAGACTACAGAGATCAGTTTTCCTGGAGAAAATGGCTTCTCTGGAGGGTGGAGTCTATGGCATTACACTCCATTGAGGTTCCTCCCCAAACGCTGCCATCCCTAGGCTCCAACCCCAAATATCTGGGGTCATATTGCTGATATTATCTACAGCACCATTTTAATCTTCCAGGGAATACAGGGCCCTGCCTTGTGCTGAATCAGGTCACTGACATACCAAAGTTGATACTTTTCAAGATACTGAACAACATGAGCACATCTTGTAAGGTAGGCATTGGTCTGTTGTGTTCAAATGGCACTTGACTTCTGGTTTGAAGCATCAAGAATGTGCATATCTCTATCTCTATAGATAGGTAGATAGATAGATAGATAGATAGATAGATAGATAGATAGATAGATAGATAGATAGATAGATAGATAGATCAGCACCCTGGACAGCTCCCAGCCTCTGCTTTTGACAGGTAAATATCTGGAAGAGCAATCTCCAAAACCGTTAATACAATGATTCTCGAGTAATTTCTTAGCTCTTGCCCTACAAGGTATCTGTGAATCTTGCTTGGTGTCAGAGACATACAAGGAAGATTGTTGGCCTTTGTAATTTCAACGGAGAGACACCATTTGTTTGCTTTTCAGAGGAGCTAGGGTGTAACCTGACACCAAAGCTACCAGCGTATATCTACCTGTCCAACAGCATTAAGCAGAGGGATGCTGTTGACAAAAGGATTTTAAAATCATGGCCTGAAACATTCCCTCCTCCTCCCCAACATCTTTTTTTAAAAAAATGGTAATATCCAGCCTGAGCAAGAGTTCTGGAGAACTAGAAAGTCTGCAAACGGCTTTGTGTTGTTTTGGTTAGTCGATAAAAGGCATTACATGGATTGTGGTTTGTTTTAAGAGCCATTTTAGCCTGTCAATCATCCACACATTCATCGGTAGGGCCCACTATTAATGTTTTGGTTGTGTCTTTCTCCTTCACTTGCGAGCATGACCAGATGCAAATGAGGGCAGGGCCTCTGCACCTTCAATTGTTGTGCAGAAAAGGGAATTCTAATCATACGCTTGTCCTCTCTTTGAATCACCTGGAGCTGCTTTATAAGCAAGGGCCCTCCCTATTTGAGGTCTCTCTCTTTTCTGCCCCTTAGCTTTGTGGTGGGTTTAGTGTGCGCTGAAGCTCCTTGCCATCTCCAGCTGGAGGGTCTCTGATAGCAGGCCTCCTGGGAGGGGTCCCTCTCAGCCTTGGCCATTGCAGAGATCTGATACCAGTCAAAGTAGATAGTACTGAGATGGACTAGTGGTTTGACTAGTTAAAGGAAGTGGCATGTATTTCTGTGTTAAAAAATATACAGAACAAAAAATGTTGTTGGTGATTCTGGGCTGTAAGTTGGGCTGTGACCCATTTATGGCTCCTGGATGACTGGTTAATGATCAGTTTCAGGTGGGTAGCCATGCTGGTCTTCAGTAGAAAAACAAGATTAGCATCTAGTAGACCCTTCAAGACCAACAGAGTTTCCAAGGTATAAGCTTTTGAGAGTCCTCTGCTAGTTGTATCTGACAAAGGGAGATTTGACTCTTGAAAGCTCATACCTTGGGCATTGTTTGGTCTTTAAGGTGCTGTTGGACTCTAATCTTGCTCTTCAGTTAATGATCAGTGCACTAGACTATCTTCTTGCTGTCCTTTGAGGCTTTGTATTCTGTCTAGGGTCCTAATTTACATGGCTTTCTTGCCTGTCCCTATTGAACCCTCCTATTGCTGGGGTTTAACAACAACAACAACAACAACAACAACAACAACAACAACAACAACAACAACAACAACAACAACAACAACAGCAACAGCAACAGCAACAGCAACAGCAACAGCAACAGCAACAGCAAGCACCAGCAGCAACAACAACTGTACTTATATACCACTTTCTAGACAGATTAGTGTCCCACTCTGATAGGTGAACAAAGTCATTATTGTTATTATCCCCACAAGCCAGCTGGGGAGCTGGGGCTGAGAGGAGTGGCTTACCCAAGGCACCTACTGAGCTCAGGGCAGGAGGGAGATTCAAACCAGCACACTGCTGATTTGCAACCCAGCTACTTAACCACTATTTGCTGCTCTAATACCACTCCTCGGATGGTGCCTCATGTACAGGCCTCAGCCTTTCTCAGGAGAAAATGTCTTTTCTCTCCTCCTTTGTGTTCATTATTGGTACTAATCGGGAATGAGGGATCAGAGGTGTATCTCTGTATGACAAAGGAAATAGGGAAGCAAATGGCTGTATTGAACGAGAGCTGGAAGCCATCCATTGCATTTAGGGCAGTGGAGATAAAACTTCTTTAAGAGCTTCGAGGCATAGATTAGCTTAGTTTAACAATAGCACTCATAGATAAGGGATGGCAGTGAGTGACTTAGAGAGAAAAGCTAAAAGCAGTGGCACTCCAAAGGAAATCAATTGGAGGGGAATTCTGTCAGGTAGCCTAGTTTATGTCTGAAACACTCCTTGTCCTATAGATGGAGATTTCAGTTTGTGTATGTGTGTGTGTGAGAGAGAGAAGCTATCCTAATCAACTCCATCTTAAAATTAGGGATGTTTTGAATTTCTTATCCTTGCTCTTTCAACCCCCAAATCCACATTTTGGTTTCAATTTATGTGAATTGATCACCGCTAGGTTGCAGCTTACCTGAACTGGGTGGTTCGGGCTAGCCCGATCTCATCAGACCTCAGAAGCTAAGCAGGATTGGTCCCAGTTTGTACCTGAATCAGAAACCACCAAGGAAGTCCGGGGTTGCTGTGCAGAGGCAGGCCATGGCAAACCACCTCTGTTCATCTCTTGCCTTGAAAACGCTACAGGGTCACCGTAAATCATCTGAGACTTTAAAAAAAATATTTATTTTTATTTTTTAAACAATAAACGAGTGAAACATTTAAAGAACAAACAGCATACACATCAAATACAAGCAAAAAAGAAAATATCAGAATAATGAGACTACATAATGTTTCCTCTCTCCGCCCCCTTACTTTATGAACAGCCTTTTATATTTTACATTTTATATTCGACAATCGTCTTCAACATGACAGCACTTTACACACAGGTTGCCGCTACCTTAAATGTAGCAACAGGCTCTTCCCACAGCTCTCTGTGCATGCCGCAATTCTGGGGAATATTGAGGAACTCTTGAATATGATTTTTTAAATAACACATTAAAGAGTTATTTAAAAAATCAAAGAAGCCAATGGAAGCTCTCCCTATGATTTTTGATAATTTCCTAATTGTAGAAAGGCATATGCAAGGAACATCTTGGTTCCTGCACTTAGTAGACATAATAATAATATAATAACATTCACTTTATATACCGCCCAAAGTGTGTTGTTATCCTCACGACAATCACCCTGTGCGGTGGGTGGGTTTGAGAGAGCTCTGAGAAAGCTGTGACTGACTCAAAGTCACCCAGAATGACTTCAAGTGGAGAAGTGGAGAATCAAACCCGGCTCTCCAGATTAGAGTCCTGCTGCTCTTAAATCACGACACCAAACTGGCTCATCGGCGAATCTTAGCAAAGCCCTGGGCAGCCTATTCCAGTGATCCTAAATCATGGTGCCCCAAAGTGTCCGCAGATGGCATTTTAAAGAAATGCTTTTTCCAGCATCCACAGACTTTGCAGACATTGGAAAGAGCTGAACTTGAATAAGAGCTGAACTAGTCCTGCAAAGAGGAGCGTCGAGATCTGCCTCCCTCGAGAATATTAGGCTCTGCCACCAAAAGAAAGAGAGAGGCATGTTTACCTAATCCATGGCCTCTGAAACCAGCAGACCACCTTAGAATTGCAGCATGGAACAGGTTAATGCGTATCTATGCAGTGATATTTTTCTCTGAAGCCTGTTAAGAAAGGAAGCTGACTGGAGAGTGCTTCTGAGCTCAGTCCTCCCACCGTGCTTTTCAGCTGACATTGTTAATATTCTGTAGAGGTGATTTCCCCCACCCCTAAGTCTGCGCTTGGTTTAAGAGGAGCCCCCACAGCTGTATAATGGGGATGCTGAAAGCCAAGTACAGTACTCTCTTTTTTGGTGGGGTGTTTTTTTTTTCTCCTGTAGGAAAAAAAAATAAAAGACTGTTTACACATAGCTGGTTTGACCTGAGCTTGAAGAGAAGCTGTGTGTGTTCTCCTGATTGTTGCACTCTGAAAAGTTCCCATGTGGAGAAGCACTTCTTGCTAGAACAAGATTAGTGAGTTGCCAAATGCATTTGAAACAGAGGAGGGGGATAATGGAGGTGATCTCCAAAAGAGCTTTCTCCCTTCCCCTCCCCTGTGTTCACACTGGAATCCAAAACTCTGGCAACCTTGCCTGTATCGGTGATCGGGAGATGATCGCATCCAGCTGCAGTGTAGCCAATAGCTTGAAATACCTGTGGTTTTTTCTAAGTTGGTCGCTTGATTTTGGAGGTCCAAGGGACCTTGTTCCACAGTATTGATGCAGTGGGAGTCCTCCTCTGGACTCTGTGTTTGCTTTGGAGTGTTTACGCTCATGTGGTTTGACACCAAATCCAGTTGCTTGTGTGTTCCTTTGCAAAGTTTCTAATTTCTGCGCGCCAAACTACATGAGAACCTGGGAGATACCTGACTGTATCATTTCAGAATGTTGGGGGAAAAGTAAATTGCAACCACGTGTGTTTCTCTGATTCAGACTGGGACCACTCAGGGAGGCAGGGTGGAAAGTGGGGTAATCCCCCCACTATGTTGTGTTGCCTGTTGAAATGGATGCCCCCATACTGTTACTCCTGGAAGTACCCAATGTAGGTATCCATCTTCTGCCTTCCAGCTATAGGCCAGAAATATTAGGGGGAAGGGAGTGTTAGTTTTAATAGTTGAAATCAGGGAGGAAGGAAGGATTAATTATTATTCATTTAATGTGTTTAAAAGATATATAACCTGCCTTTCCCGTGGAGGGCCAGTGGCAGCTAACAAAAGAGGTGACCCCCTCCCTTCATGGCTCTCCTTTGAATTTGGGCAATCCAAGAGCACAATTAATGTTTCAAAAACTTCTGGGAAGAGCTGAGTTTAGATCTCCCAGGATCTCGTCTAGTTACTCGCGTAAGTGTGCTTGTCGTTGATGGAACTCTGCAAAAATGTAATCTTAGCCATGTCTTCTTCCCTTGTATCACGATGCTTTTTTGTGGAGTGTTTTACCAGTGCAAAGAAGGAAGGGTCGTTGAGCATCAGCGAAGCACTGCAAAAAAAAAAAAGGTATATGTGTGTGCTCAAATTGGCATTGCTTTTTTTGATCCATGCACCCAAGCGGGGCTTTTTTTTTCAGCTGGAATGTGGTGGAATGGAGTTCCGGCACCTCTTGAAAATGGTCACATGGCTGGTGGCCCCGCCCCCTGATCTCCAGACAGAGAGGAGTTTAGATTGCCTTCTGTGCCACTGGAGCAGAGGGCAATCTAAACTCCCCTCTGTCTGGAAATCATGGGATGGGGCCACCACCCATGTGACCATTTTTGCTGAGGGCAATTTAAACTTTAAAAAACTCCCCCCTTGTTCCAGCTGACCCAAAGTGACATCATTGTGCAGTCAGGGGGTGGGGCCACCAGCCATGTGACCATTTTCAAGAGGTGCCGGAACTCCATTCCACCACGTTCCCACTGAAAAAAAAACCCTGGTTGTGAAGATAAAACGGAAGAGGGGCCAGCCATCTCTGAGCTCTTTAGAGAAAGCACAGGGTAAAAAGTTGACATTGGAGTGAGATGATGCCAAAGTAATAAACTGTGAAGTGTGCAGATAATCTTGCATTGTATTGGGGCAAGCTTAAGGCTGCAGATAAGTGCTGGCTTCCCCCCCCCCCAAATAATTAGGGACCCCATCAATCCATTGCACTCCCCCTGAATGTTTGAAGCTAGCTCGTACTGGAATTTCTTGGCTCCTCAGACTAGCATGGATGTATCACTTTTAGCTCTATTGGGAAGGGGACCCCTATGCTAACCCCTGCCTCACTTGCATCAGATGTGAGTGAAGAGGAAGGTGGGAAAACCTTATCAGGTGTGCTTCTGGAAACACTGCAAGATCACTCGAGAACTCAAGCTGCACCGATCCTCTTCTCCTGACCCTGTTTTTTTTTTTTTAGATGAGTTTGCAGCAGCAAAGTCAACTCAGCTATTGCCTTGGAGGCACAAATGCTTCATTCACCCTTCAGCTGAGCTGCCATATGTTACACAAATGAATTGGGGACTCCTTCAGCTCTGCTTTCTTGCATGGGAGCCAGAAGGCTGTGGCCTGCCTGCCTGTTTAACAGCCAGCCATGCCAGCAGTGGCTATTGGGAAGTAGTAATTAGAGAACACAGGAAACAGCCACCTTGCTGAAGTTGAGCAGATCTGAGGCATTCAGTGCCCCTTCAGATGCCAGCCCAGTGCCCACCTCCTTCAGCCCCAGAGCATCAAGTTATCTGCTGAGAACGGCAGAAAGCCAAAGCTGAGTAACATTTGCAAAAAAAAAGATAGGTTCCAACAAGGGATCATTTAGAGAATATAGGGCAAATCCACACGCCCTCGGAGCGTCCCGGCATTGCGTTAAATGTTTGCTAAACACCCGGAAGTATGGCGTCTTTCTAGCACGATTTCTGAAATCGTGCTAGAAAGACGCTATACTTTCAGGTGTTTAGCGAACATTTAGCGCAATGCTGGGACACGCCAAGGGCGTGTGGATTTGCCCTATTTCAGATTCGTCCTCTTTTTGCATCAAAAATATTTGTCCAAAGAATTTCCTAAGCCTGGCATGAACGCCCCCCTCCTCCCATGCACTGACAACATGGGGAAGAAGAGC
Organism: Eublepharis macularius; assembly: GCF_028583425.1. Taxonomy (NCBI): domain Eukaryota; kingdom Metazoa; phylum Chordata; class Lepidosauria; order Squamata; family Eublepharidae; genus Eublepharis; species Eublepharis macularius. The sequence continues at coordinate 67,202,880 of NC_072802.1, read as the reverse complement.
AAGCATGAACAGGCTGGCCCATGTCCTTTGCCTCTGCACCATTACCTGGTTATCAGCAGTATGTGACCGTGCGGAGGAAGGGGCTGCATGAACACCCTTTTTTGTGAGCAGCATTGCAGATCACAGGAAGGGGTGTATGCGCAGCCAATTCCTCTGTCTGGTCACATCCTGCAGATAACCAGGCAGTTGTGTGGCGGCAGGGGTGGGGCTGGCATACTGGCATGTAGGAGCTGTGTGCCAATGCGTGGTGGTGGTGGTGGGCTGTCTGCACTGGACTCTAATGTTAATAGATCTGTCATCTTAATGAATGGAAAGAGCTGTGGCTGTGGAAACTGTATTGCTGTTTTTAATTATTTTAAATGTAACAACCTCCTTTTCTCTATTTTGCATCGAGAGCCTCTGATACATATATATAGGGTTGCCAACTCCAGGTTGGGAAATTCCTGGATATTTTTTTGGTGGGGGGGCTGGGGAGAGTGGGATTTGGGGACCTCAGCAGAGAATAGTGCCCTAGAGTCCACCCTCCAAAGCAGCCGCTTCCTCGAGGGGAACTGATCTCTGTAGTCTGGAGTTCAATTGTAATTCTGGGAGCTCTCCTGGCCCCACCTGGAGGCTGTCAATCCTATAAAAGACAGAGATGCAGAGGAGTTAGCTGTGTTAGTCTGTAGTAGCAAAATCAAAAAGAGTCCAGTAGCACTTTTAAGACTAACCAACTTTATTGTAGCATAAGCTTTTGAGAATCACAGTTCTCTTCGTCAGGTGCATGGAGGGCAAGAAGAAACTGGTCAGATATATAGGTGGAGAGGGGACGGAGGAGTAGATGCAAACAGTAGCTTCTGATATGGAGATCAGTTTGCTTCTGCAAAAGACATAACGGCTGATTCTGCACACGTTGGATAATGCACTTCCAATCCTCTTTAGAGATCATTTGGAACTGAATTTTTCATGTGTGAAACAAAAACACTTCCAAACAATTGCTAAAGTGCATTGAAAGTGCATTATCGGAATCAGCCAACATCTATTCTGTGGTCCTGGATTATAAGCCTTGGCTCTCTTTTTCTTTACCAAAGTTACAAGTTTTTTTTTACTGTGGCAGATGTTTCACAACTACTGCCTCCAGGATGGAATGCTTACCTTTATATCTCCCCTTTTATGAAAAGGGGTCTAATAATTTTCACTTTTCTTTGGGTTCTGAAACCTGCTATCAGCTATGGACTCTGCCCCTCTCTCTGAGGAACTCGGTGACAGCTCTGCCTCAGCTGGACATGGATTTTCTCTCGGTCATGCAATCATGTCTCAGAACAGCAGATCTTACAAATATTCTTGTTCTTCTCCCCAAATCTTATGTTCCGTAGTAGAATAGGGTATTGTCAGCGCTGTTTGATTTCCTTTAAATGTAGTCCTAAGAAATTCTATACAGAATCATGTCCGCTAGGAGGTTTTGTGGTTTGGAATTTTAAAAAACTCTTATTATTTGTCTAAATCAAGATTCTAAACTTCATAAATACTAGAAATGTGTTTGAGAATATATAAACTAGATCCTTCGTTGCAAGGTTTAAAACGCCAATTAGGTTTATAGCTGCACAAACAATGATGAGTTTATAGTAAAAATTACCCTTTTTTGCTCCACGCACGTGCTGGCTTTTTGATTGTTGAACGTATTGTTTACACTATGTAGGGCTGTTGGTGGAGAGCTTTGTAGCTTGCTGAACCACTCTTTGTGTTTTGTTTGCATCCCACACTGATTGGAGGAGATAGCGTTTTGTTTGCATCAGATTGATTGACAATGATAGCATTTTGTGTGTGTGTGTGTGTGTGAGGAAGTCATTGTCAACTGTCAAATGAATGACATTATCACACCAGTATCCCTGACTTCATAACTTGCTGAACCATTGATTGCGTTTTGTTTGCGTCCTACACTGATGGAAGGAGATAGCGTTTTGTTTGCATCAGACTGATTGACTGGAGATGATAGCATTTTGTGAGTGTTTGAGTGTGAGGAAGGCATTGTCAGCAGCCAAATAAATGAATGGCATTTTCACATCAGTGTTCATGGCTTCAGGCAAGCTAGCTTTCTTTTAACTAAAATGGTTAAGAGGAATTGAAACCTGGCTTAACATGCAGGATAACTCATTCTCGGCAATGTACGTGCCAGTCTTTTGAGTTGGGACTGAAGTGTGATTAGAGCGGAGGCTGATCCCGTTCCTGCTTCTCTGATACGGTACTCTCATTCATCACTGATGTGCTCAGCTTTGGTTTTATGGAGCCCTCACTCACCCGAGCTTCAGATGTCAAGCATCAGAACAAGGAATGAGCCCAGATCAAGAGTGGAGTCCGATGTCTTCGGGGTGATGAATGACGCCTCTTGCATCGGAGCCCTGCAGCTTCTGTGCATTAGGTTGTGATGGATGGTGGACAAAAAGTGCTTATTCCCCAGGCCTTGATTGTTGAAAGGGGCAAAGGACTGAGATAGACCGAGTGAAAGAGGACAGATTTCCTGTCCCTTAAATGAAACTAATTACCAAAAAAAGCACTCTGTGATCTTAGAGGTAAAGACCACTGCAGTCTTCGAATCCCTGCAAAGAAGGGGCGATTGAGCAAGTCCTAGTGTGTTTCTAGCTCTCTGGCATTTATCATTCACACTCTTATCAATAGATTTCCAGGGCATTCAGTCTGGCCAGTCATTGCGGAGCTTAAAGCTTATTGGCAATAGTTTTTATATGTTTCAAAATGTTTTCTGGGTACGTGGGGAGAGAAGCAACTGAGGGTTATGCCTGTTGACATGCTGGAAAATCTGTGGTTTCTGTGGAGAAACGCCCTTCTGTTTGTGGAGTTAACTTTCTATGGGCTGCAGAGGGGAGAGGCCAGTTCTGGAGTGGAATGTGATTGGAGGGAGAGCAAGTCAGTTGGTGGAGGGGAGTTGGAAGTTGACAGTTGGTGGCTGGGGAGTGGAGGGAGAGAGGGCTCTGAGGGGAGAGGTAGATCTAGTGTAACCCCAGGTATCAAAGGATTGGGCCCGCCCTACACAACATCCAGTTAGGGCATGAGGGAGATAGAGTAGGGGCTTCTGTTTCTGTTTTATTAGTCTTCTGTTCACTGTATATTTGCCTGTGTATAGTTAGCACTTCAATAAATGAGTTTTGGAATTGATGTCGGAGGAAAGCTCTTCTGTTCCACATAGTCCCCCAACCGCTTGGGCCCACTAGCAGAGGAGGGGGGTTAGGAGGCTGTCCCGCCTAACCAGGACCCCATACAGGGACAGTGGTGGCAGCAACTACCCGGAGACAGGAAAGGGAGACAGCCCCTTCTGGTGCCTGGCCAGAGGCGAAAAGGGAGGGTTAGGCAGAGCGGGGTCTACTGGTGGGAGGAAAGGCCCTGTTTTGCCACAGTTTCATTCCAGTTTTTCCCCCCATATGTGTGAGGAGTCTTGATGCAGCGCAGGGGGGAGAATGCGTCCCCACATGCCTTTTTCACAGCCTCCTACAGCCTCCTAGAGTTGTTGTTGGCCCCAGTGGAGAAGACATACAAGTTGGTTGAATGTTGCCTCTGTGTTCCCCCCAAATGGCCCTCTGGCTCCCAAGAGATGCATATTCTGGAGATAAGCGGGTTGCAGTGGCAAAGGCAGGAATTTCCATTCAGTCATTGGAAAATTTAATCTGGATCCAAGCCTTAGTCAGTGTAGTGTCTGCATTTGTGTGTTTGGTCACCGTGGTAACCATAATTTAATACCTCTTCCAAACTGCATTTGAAGTTTTGTTTTAGAAATGAAGTTTTGTACTTTTATTGCCCTTCCAAAAATTCTATTCCAGAACCCGTTCTCCCGCCTCCGGCCTTTCTTCCCCAAATGAAAGCCATTTGATACGAGCCCTGCTTCGCCTTTCATCTTCTGCAGGAGAAGCGAGCGAGTCTATTAGCAAGGAATTGCTTGCTTGCTTGTATCCAGTTTCTGGGCAGGGCAAGAGATGCCAGGCCTTAGATGAGCATGTGCGCATGTGTGTCCATCTATGTGTTACTCTGACATGAGCAAGACGCAAGTAAGAGCCTGCCATTTTTGTGAGGAGATCCCATGAACTGATTCAGGTAGGATGGTATTGACTTCTATGGAACGGCTGACTGTGGTCGAAGAACAGGTGATCAGTTGAAAACTATTTGCCTGAACTAGGGCTGCCAGTCCACTGGTGGGGATGGGGGACCCCTGCTCCAAGCCTCTGCCTCCTGCCTCCACTCACCTGGCAGGTGGGAGGGGGGAAGGCCCAGGGAACAGTGATGTGATTGTGCCCAGGGCGGCCATGCTTCTGTGCTTCCCAGGGGCCAACTGGCCCCTGAGAAGCGTGGGAGCATGCCTGCTGCTGGGCACGATGATGTCAGTTCCAGAAATGATGTCGTTGCACCCCCAGGGAGTGTACGTGCAAAAAGATCTCCCAAGGTAAGTGCCAGGTACCCCTGCCTGCCGGGAGGGTAAGTGAACCTGGCAACTCTAGCTTGGACAGTGCCAGGGTGTAGTGGTTAAGAACAGCAGGACTCTAATCTGGAGAACCAGGTTTGATTCCCCACTCCTCTGCCTGAAGCCAGCTGGGTGACCTTGGGTCAGTCCCACCTCACAGGGTGATTGTTGTGAGGATAACAATAACACACTTTGTAAAGTGCTCTGAGTGGGCGTTATGCTTTTTAAAAAGAAATCTATTTTATTAATACAAACTCATTGTATATAACAAACAGGTAACAGTAATTATACAATGACTGAGTGGGTGTTAAGTTGTCCTGAAGGGTGGTGTGTAAATTGAATGTTGTTGTTGTTGTTATTATAACAACTTTGAAGAAAATCCATCCACAGGACTTAAAGACTGCATAAGACCCACGTCTCCAGCTTGTTTCCTTTCCTTGGAGACTTTCCAAAGTTGTAACTTGAGACACATGGAATTAGATGGATACAGAAAGGCCCTGGGGATGTATTCTGATTTCATTAGTTTCTAAACTGTGTCGTATGATTAGCTCCTGCCAGAGAGGGTTTGTTTAACTGAGCAGTAATAGAAGATAGTCCTTTTTTTGTACCCCATGGATTTGGGAGTGGAGACAGAGCTGTTGGTTTGCCTCGTGCTGAATGACTGAAGACCACGGCTTCTGGTTTGCAATGCACAGTCAGAAAAATCAGAAGGCCAGTCCTTCCTGATTGTGTACAACATCCTGATTGTGTACAATCTTAGTTCATTATCTTCTTGCAGACCCCGCCGTGCCGCCAGCGTTCCCTATTTATACACGTTGTGGTTTTCTCCCTCTCTGCCCCTCCTCTCCTGAATTCCTAATGTCTTTTTTGTAATTGAATTCTGCGTGGGGCTTCCTAAAATTAATTTTGCTGTGCTTGTCATGTTCAATGCAAGAGCAAAAGATGTGGTGGATGCTGCACTTTTAAAACTCAGTGGCAGGAAATCACATTAAACTCAGTGTAATTACATTGTTCTAGAAATGTGATTATGTGTTTCAACTACCAACTTCCCATTAAATTACTTCAGATCTGTCTCAATCTATAGGACAGAATCCTCCTGATTTAGATATTAAAAGAATCATAAATCTCAGGCTGAGTGATCTGCATTTATATTTTATACTACCGTCGAAAGCTGCAGATTGCATTCTGCAGTTTCACCTTGCTCCCGTGGGACATAGCTCACCTGCTAAGTGGCTGGGAAACTCAGAGCCTAGCTTTTTGTATTATTATGGTCTGCCGTCTGCTGTGCCACATGCAAGAGTGATTAGTATAGTAATTGCAGTGCAAAGAGCTACTCATGTGCCTTAATTCAATAACTAAAGACTGTTGTAAACTTGAAGAGCTCATTCCCCAGAAGAGGCAGCCTGTTGCATCTCTGTATGATTCATTGTTCTGACTTTGCCTTGGTCTTCTGCTATGGGGTAGGAGAACTGTGGGCCTTCTTTACTGTGGGTTGTAATTGAATCATTTGGTTGTTTCAGACACACAACCACACAAAATTCCCTGCTCTCTGAGGAGGCAGGCTGTTGGATCTGGGCTTCCAGTCAAAAGGCATGCTTAGTGGCATAACTTTTATGACAATTTAGGGTTTTATGGTGATTCGTTTTGCTAGCTGCCATGGACAGGTTCTTTGGAAAGGCGGCATAGGAATTTTCAAAATAAATAAATGGGGAGAGGTGAAATTGGACTCTGCCACTGACAGGCAGTCATGGAAAGAGGGCCTCAATTGTGACAGGCAAATGCATGTTGCGGTGCATGGCTATTGACTAGGAACGGTTGGCCGCTCAGCAGTCATACACTTGTGCTATGCAGGGTCAGCCATCTCAGATGCTGCCCAACAGTAACCATGGGTGGACCCTTTCTCCTTCCCTCTCAGTGAGTGGGGGCCACTTCAGGGTCCCATTCCTCTCTGAGCTGCAGACGGGCAGGTCCAAAACAGCGACTGTTCTACCAATGTAGCAGACTGAGGTACAAGAATCCCAAACGACTGTTCTGCTTTGGGCTGGTTGTAAGGGAAGGATGCCATTTTTTAGTCCCCCCCCCATGAATGAAACCTGCAAGTAAACTCCCCCCCATCCCCAATAATCTAGCACAGTAAGGGAGAAAAATTAGCCTGTTTGTGCCTTGCAGTGCACCAGTTTGCCAGCATAGTATGATGGTTAAAGAGTTGAACTAGGATCCCCTTGCAGGGCTTTTTTTCAGCTGGAATGTGGTAGAACAGAGTTCCGGAACCTCTTGAAAATGGTCACATGGCTGGTGGCCCCGCCCCCTGATCTCCAGACAGAGGGGAGTTGAGATTGCCCTCCATGCCACTTGGCGGCGCGGAGGGCAATCTAAACTCCGTTCTGTCTGGAGATCAGGGGGCGGGGCCACCAGCCATGTGACCATTTTCTCCAAGGGCAACCCACTGAGTTCCACCACCTCTTTTCTCAGAAAAAAAGCCCTGCTCCTGGGAGACCCAGGGTCAAATCATCACCCTGCATGGAAACTTCCTTGGGCCAGTCACATGCTCTTAACCTAACCTACCTCACAGGGTCATTGTCAGGATAAAATAGAGGAAAGGAGAAGGGCGTAAGATGCTTTCCATTGGAGAGAAAGGTGAGGTATAAATGAAGCAAATAAATGAGTAAATAATTAAAAGGTGGAGTTTAAATGAAGTATATGAATGAATGAATGAATGAATGAATGAATGAATGAATGAATGCATGAATGAGCAGGAAGATATTTATTTATTTAATTCAATTTATATTCCGCCCTCCCTGCATCAGCAGGCTCAGGGTGGATTACAATCAGTATAGTAATTTAAAATACATATAACTTTAAAACCAACAAAACCACATAAATATTTAAATCACACAGCAGTAGACTTCTCCAATAACCATCACTCAACCATCTCCAAAGTATTTAACAGGCTGGGTGGGTAAGGGGGCATGTTTTCCTCTAGTCGGCCGGCGGGGAGGCCCAACCAGCGTCAACCCTACGCCTGGCGGAACAGCTCCGTCTTGCAGGCCCGGCGGAAGGATAACAAACCCGGCCGGCCCTAGTCTCTTTAGACAGAGCATTCCACCAGGTTGGAGCCAGGACTGAAAAGGCCCTGGCCCTGGTTGACGCTAGGTGGGCCTCCCTGGGGCCAGGGACTATTAACAGCTGTTTGTCGCTGGATCGAAGCATCCTCTGGGGCTCATATAGGGAGAGGCGGTTCCGCAGATCCTTTTGAAACCTAGGGGGGTATTAAAAATGTGATGCTTCACCTGCAGTCTGAAGTGGTCCAGTTGCATCCACTTGCCTCCAAAGATCACCACCACATTCTCTTGAATGCGAGAAGCAGTTCCGGTAGCACCGGGTGCGCTCTCACCATTGCACAGCCTCGAAACAAACGTTTAAGGTCTGAGATTGGAACGTGGCTGCCGTTTTAATTCACGAGAAAGGTCTGCCTGAGTTTTCTGAAATTTGGCAAGCCCCCTGGGTGAGTCGTTGAGAGCTAGGCTGTGACATACACTCTCCTAATTGGTTAGAGGGATTCAATAAAATCCCTTTGATTGCAAAAGGTGTCCTAAATTAACCAGGGAACAGGCTTTTTAATAGAATGATTTTTAAACCAAGTACTTACAAAAGTGAGGCTGCATCATGGTCTAGCGGCAATACTTCACTGGCGGTTTAATTCTCATTCTCTTTTTTGAGGAACCCGTGCATACAATTTCCTTTTTAAAAAAATTGGTGTTGCACACAGAGTCCATGTTTTCAGTGAGCTGTCCACCACATCCTTGAGGTCTTTTTCTTGGCTGTTCATTGCGCACTCTGACTCCATCTGTGTCTAAATGAAACTAGGATTTTGGGGGGGCATTTGCTTACATTGAACTTCATATTCCATTTTGCTGCCCATTTACACCATTTGAAGAGGTCCTTTTGGAGCTCCTTTCAACCCCCCCCCCCCGTGTTTTCACCATCTTGAACAGTTGGGTCTCATCCACAAACTCTTTCTACCCTATTTTTTCCCCCAGTTACCAATCCACGAAAGGACCTAATCTCTCACTGCATGGTGGTTTAGTTTATTCTGGAGAGGCATCATGCCAACACTTTTTGGAAGTCCAGATAAGAATATATAAAGATCCCACTTGTATCAGACCAACAGTCCATCTAGCCCATCTTGTATCTCACAGGGGCCATCTTGTATCTCACATTTCTCAAAAAGCTTGCAAGCAAGGACACAGAGGCCAAATCCTCCTCTCCTACATTACCTTCCCCAGCAGCTGTCATTCAGAGTATACTGCCTCTGAACATGAAGGTTCTACTACTACTAGCTATTGATAGGACCCCCTCCCCCCATGGATTTTTTCTCATCCTCCTTGGGTGATGGTGGAGAGAGCCCTCAAGTCAGAGTTGACTTATGGTTACCCCTGCAGGGTTTTCATGGCAGGAGACTAACAGAGGTGGTTTGCCGCTGCCTGTCTTTGCAACCTTGGTCTTTGTTGGAGGTCTCCCATCCAATTACTAACCAAGGCCAACCCTGCTTAGCTTCTGAGATCTGATGAGATCAGGCTCACCTGGGCTATCCTTTAATGCCCTCTGAATTAGTGGTTGTCACTACATCGCATGGAAACCAATTCCATGAATTAATCATGCACCGAATGAGGGGTGCTTTTCCTATTGCAATCCATGCGCATCATCTCAAAGCAAAAGGTGCTTCTTCTCCCTTTAGAATCATCGATTGGTATGCAAATATATGCAGGTTTAATAGATGTAATGAATCGGTTAAAGCTAATGTGATTAATTGCCCAGTTACAACTTCTGCTCAGTTTATTTGTTTCAGCCATAGCAATAAAAATATAATTAAAAAAGACGAAAGCACAAGAGTATTAGATGCAATTTAAAATGAAGGTTTGAAAACAAAACAGGACCCGTCAGCAGAAACTTAAAGGCATCTGCTAATAAGGTGTCAAATCACCCTTTCGCAGCAAAGTGTGCTTTGTTCGCATTTTGTCGCAGCTGAAGCAAAAGGTAACTATCGTTTGGATGATTTATGTATTATGGTTTTTTAAAAACTCCACTTTCCAGCCACAAGTTGACTTCCGGAGCAGCTCATAGGAATCAAACGGTAACTCAGATTCAATAAACATGTTCCTTGGAAGGGGGAGGACCGGAGCATGGCGGAGGGGTCACCCGACTGCTTCCTCTGATGATCTTATCAATGGCAGCTCGGGTCGCTCTGAACGTTCCTTCATGAGTTCTCCATGAAGCCAACCTGGGCTTCTGCCATCGGGGGAAGGAGGGCTCCTGCCTTTCTCCCAAGTTCCCCCCACCCCATGCAAAAACAGCGAGGGGGGGCAGTTTTCCCATTTCTGCTGCCTCGTGTGCACAAAATGCCTCCATGTGGAGCACATGAAACAGGGAACTCTCTCCCCTCCAATCTTTTTGAATGGGGGAAAAGGCTTAGGAGAAAGGGAGGAGCTCTCCCTCTGCAGTGGCAGCTTTCTGAGCTTGTTTGGGCTCTCTTTTTTTTAATGCAAGCCATTCCCCAAAGCTGCTGTGTGTCTGCATGAGCTAGGGATCCCCTGCTCCCACCCTCCACCCCCTGCCACCGCTTACCTGGCCAGTGGGGGGGAAAGGCAGGGGAACGCCTCCTGGATGGCATGGCATGCTCCTGTGCTCCGCAGTGGGCCCATTCGGGCCCCAAATAAGTCAAATTTGGGCCCTTTGGGGTGTAAGTTGGCCCACTGTGAAGAGCAGGAACTCTCCAGGGCCTTTTGGGCAGCATTCTCACGCTCCGCAGCAGGCGTGAGTGATTCGGAGCTGAAATTGGCTCAGGGGTGACATGAAACCCTGCACAATGACATCACTTCCCAGAAGTGATGTCATCGCACAGCCTGGGAGCGTGCACTCGAGGACTTCTTGAAAGGTGAGTGCCGAGTCTCCCACCTTCCGCTGGAAGGGTAAGGGGACTTGACAACCCTAGCGTGAGCCCAAGTTGGCTCTGTGGAGAACTCAGGAAGGAAGTAACGTTTAGAGTGACCCCCGAGAGGGAATGGAGTTCTCATCTACGGCTGGACCTGGCCACAACAAAGGGGTGTCTGTCTGCTTCCTTAGCCTCTGTATTTGTTGATAGGAAGCTGAAATTCTTCTACACAATATGATCAGTGGAAGAAGATACTTTATACAGCTTCATAAATGGAACAACGGAGCATGCCGCACCAATCATCTTCTGTAGCTTAAGTTAAACGGCCTGTTTTGATAGTGCCAATATAACCTCTCTGGTGGCATTTTCTGAAATCTTAGCATTGAGAGAGTTTTTCTCGACCTGAACAGATAATTTAAAATAACTTTCCAGATGGTAACAAAACTCTGTTATTGAATATCAGGGTGCCCTTTATTGCCAGTTAAGGTGAAATCATTCTGAATGAAGATCTCTCAATGTGGGTTTTACATTCCAAGATGGTAACGAGGTATTTTAGACTCTGAAAAATAATTTGTGAAACAAACGTATTTTTGATCAGCCGGAACATTTTCTGAGTCCAAGTGGGTCACTGGGGAGAATTTAATTGTTGTTCTTGAAAAGACTGAAACGGATATGTTTATTTTATGAGATATTTGATAGCTTTTCAACCAGTAATAAAACAAATGCAGATATATTCTCATTTCTACAAAAGTGTTCCCATTCCAATTCTTAGTAATATCAAATGTGCATCCTGAAGAATGCCTCTGATAATTTTTAAACTGTTTTTACTGTCAGTCGACTCCAAATCAGGGATACTCAATCACCCTTCTGTTTGAATTGTAGTTTGTTTCCATATTCCATACAGGATCTGCAAAAAAAAAAATTGCTCAGCTGTTTTTTGCATGTTTGAAATTTGATTGAAAATGTTCTGCACACGAGCATTCTTGCACTATTATGTCCTCAGCAACCATGCGGGTAAAAAAAAAAAATCAGTTTAAAAAGAGCCAATTCATTTCTGCCCGGAGGGGTGAGGGAGGAGCTCTGTGATTTATCACTCTGTCCTAAATAAACAGGCTTAATGTTCCTTAATTCTGGACTGTGGGTTTTAGAAGAGCATGGTACGAGAATGTTTATTTAAAATGATCTTTGATGCAAGGTGTGGAACCTGTTCTTCCAGCCCACTGAATTCCCTTCTGAAAACTTGCCTCTCTTTGGCAAAAATGGCCCAGGGGTCACAGCAAGGGCCGTCTCCAGCCTTCGTTCTGGGCTGATTAATGGCTAGTTCAGGACTAAGCAGGCAGGGGATGAATTAGAACTGGGAGGGGGGAAGGCACCTGCATACCCTACTGTGAATTGAGTTTCCACTGAAAATCTCTGAATATGTTATAATGGGTCATTACTCTTGTGGATGTGATGTGGAGGTCATGGGTTTGGGTGCTCCTCCAGAAACCAAAAAATCCCTACATGTCGAAATCTAGGATTGTTGAGAGGAGATACAGCTAAAACCTAAAACTTTTCCAGAGACAAAGGGGTTTTAAACACAGAAAACATGTGGTACAGTCCTGGAGTGTCTCTCGCTCTTAGTGTGGATTACCTATTTAATAATCATAATAATATTTGATTTATTCGATTATTCGATTTATTCGATTCACTCAGAGCGGAATAAATCATTTGATTTGTTCAATTATTCGATTTATTCGATTCACTGAGAGCGGTTTACAAAGTATGTTATTATTATCCCCACAACAAAACACCCTGTGAGGTGGGTGGGGCTGAGAGAGCTCCAGAGAACTGTGACTAGCCCAAGGTCACCCAGCTGGCTTCAAGTGGAGGAGTGGGGAATCAAACCCGGTTCTCCAGATTAGAGTCCTGCGCTCTTAACTACCACACCAAACTGACATATTGCCTCTATATTATTGGGTTGTCTTGATACTCTAATCTTGTAGATTGCTTCTCTTGACAGGCCAACAACTAGAAGACTCTTGAGGAGAGATCTTGGCAGCTAGGACTGCCAATCTCCAGATGGTGGCCGGAAATCAGGAATTACAACTGATTTCCAGGCTACAGAGATAAATTCCCCTGGAGAAGTAAAGGTGGCTCTGTGGCATTATACCCCTCTGAGGCCCCTTCCTTCCCCAAACCCCACTGTCCCCAGACTTCACCCTCTAAATCACCAGGAATTTCCCAACCTAGAGCCTATAACCATATTGTCAACAGATCCACACTTCCTCAGTTTCTGCATTCTAACACAAAGGAGAGTTGATGGAAAGATAGTTTTGCAAAAGCTATCTAGACAAACAGTTAAGTGCACCAAGTAAAACTGATCCTGGATTGACCCACTGGAGGAAGTGGCGGTGATGTGGCATGTATGCATGCACAATTTAATTCTCTTCTATATTAAAAAACTCCCTACACATACACCACACCGACCAGATATTGGGGATAAGTACTTTTCTTTCTTCACGAGGGTGTGTTTGTATATGCAATTCTCCCTCCCTTGTACAGTTGACTCCAGGAATGCACTTGCCATGTGGGGAGCTGCTTGTTGGGAGAGCCTTCTGAACTAAGGAGGTGTTCCAGGAAGAACAATGCATATGAGCCAATTGCAAGCCTGGAAGTCAGCTGACCTTCATATCCAGTGGTCGGGTTTGACTAGAAGGGCTGCCCTTGCAGTCCTGGGCCACAGGATGCCTGGCTAATAAGACTGGAGGGATTTTTTTTGCCTCTCTCTCTTTCTCTGCTTTTCCTGAGTGGTTTTCCTTTTTGTTTGCCCAAACCATGCTGTTTGTATAGCCTGCAGTGCTCTAATAGGCTATTTCATACCCATTGCATCCTGGCCTAGATGACAGGGGTTAGACAATGCAGCTGGAAAAGGTTATATAAAAATAGCAGCAGGAGAAAAATTAAAAAGTTCACAGAAGGGAAGATGGGAGATTTGGGGCCTGTTTTGAGAAGACAGTCTTCTTGGACAAGGGAGGCTCAAAACAGGATTCTCTCTTAAAACTGCTTCTTGACAGTCTGTCATGTTTTAGGTACAAAGGTACAGAATTCAGGCTGAGGCTTAGGGTTGCCAGTCCCCTTACCCTCCTGGCGGGAGTGAGGGATCCAGCACTTACCGGTTTTTTTTCTTCGTGCACGGTCTCGAGACAGCACGATGATGTCACTTCCAGGAAATGATGTCATGACGCAGGTCCAGGAGTGCACACACGCTTCACTCTGGGATGATTTGGGCCCTGTGTGAAGCATGCGTGCATGCTCCCAGGGTGGCGCTACGACCATGCTGAATCGGAATTTTAAAAAATTGAATGAGAAGGAACAATTCATGCGAGCAAGGGAGATAATGCTGTGGGTGTAGTGTGCTTGGATCTACTTTTCCAAAGAGTTATCCAGTATGAACTTTAATACTACAGTATTTCCTTGTATGGTTTATTTTTTTTAAATGGGAGCTAGCTTAGGGTTGTAAGATGGATGTGAACTGGGAAGTCCCTGGCAGGATGTGGAGGCTAGCAGGTAATCTAAACAGCATGGGGACTTGGGTGGAGCCAAGAGAACTTTGATCTTAAGACAAATGGGAGAGGCCACAATCCAGGACTCAGAGCGTTGCCCGCTCCAGGTTGGGAAATACCTGGAGATTTTGTGGGTGGAGCCTGGGGAGGGAGGGGTTTGGGGAGGGGATAGACCTCAGAGGGTTATAATGCCACAGAGGCCACCCTCCCATGCAGCCATCTTCTCCAGGGGAACTGATCTCTGCGGCCTGGAGATCAGTTGTGATTCCAGGAAATCTCCAGCCACCACTAGGAGGTTAAAAGGGCCAAATGGCATCTTCCGAAAATGTATGCACGAACCAAAAGAGAGAAACCCTCACGGGAGAGTCAAAGGAAAATGCTTAAACTATATACAACAGCGTTTTGCTAATATAATTTCACAGACATTATACAAACATCAGGAACACTTCAGTGTATATCCAAACTTTACACCGCACCAAAGTGCTTAATAACCCTACAGTATGTACTGAAGTCCATAAGAGTCCAAAACAAAATGCCCTGCGTCCTTCTTAATCCACAGCTTCAAATCCGTTGACTGTTATGATGCCAAATGAACGAAGTTCGGGCCGTACATACTGTAGGGTTATTATTAAGCACTTTGGTGTGGTGTAAAGTTTGGATATACACTGAAGTGTTCCTGATGTTTGTATAATGTCTGTGAAATTATATTAGCAAAACGCTGTTGTATATAGTTTAAGCATTTTCCTTTGATCACTAGGAGGTTGGCAACCTTACTTTCAAAGGAAAAACACACTATTTTTCTGTTTATTTTTACAAGAGCTCTATGATGAGGGAGAGGAACTGATTCAAGGTCACTCCGTGAGCTCCAAGGATGAGTGTGGATTTGAATCTGGGACTCCCTTGGCCCCAGTATAACACTCCAGCCCATTTCACTGTGCTGGCTTTCTAACGCCTAAAAACATGACAAGATGCTTAAAAAGGGGCAAGAGACCTGAGATGGCCTCCAACCTGGGGTTGGATCTTAGTCAAGGTGTGTGCTTAGTCAAGGTGTGTGCTTCTTCATTAAGTTCCTCTCCCATACCTTGACTGAGGAAGCTCCCGGCCTACTTAGAAAGGTCCCATCTATTTAGGGTGGTTGGCGCTGGCTGTTCCATTCTTAAACACCCAGACTGAGGGCTGAATTCTGGATAGACAACCTGAGAGATTTTTTAGGCGAGCGTGTGTGGGCGATGGGCAGGGAGCTTCATCTGAGGCTAACTTGGCAAGACAGGGAGTGAAATCTGCTTCCTCAGACGATGAGGCAGCTCTGCCAAAATCCTGGGAGGGTTGCTGTTCAGAGGCGGCACCCCTAAGGGGCAGAAGCAAATGGCAATCCGGCCAGGGAAGCGGCGTCAGCAAATCTCTTTGGATGCATGGCTGGGTAGACATCATCTTGTCAGCACCCTTGGATGGACATGGAACATGCTTGGCTGCCTCCTGGCTGAAGGGCCTCGGAATGTGCAGTTGGCTTTAGCAGATGGGGATGTCAGCATTTATCGGATACGGCCTCTTACAGAGACTGGGCACAAGCAGCCAAGATAACACTGTGGGTGCCAAGCAGAGAAATATAAGATGCTCACGTTTTGTGCGATCAATGCGACTTGAATGCTTGATGGGATGTCCAACTCTTAATTGGCTTATTTTTAAAGTTATTCTATCTCCTCATCACTACAGAGGCTGGCTTGCAGCTGGCGAAGGTTTGGGTCTGGAGGGAGGGCCTGGCAGGATAAGGCTGGGCTGAATTGCTCAGATAGGACTCAGGCCAGTGCCAGGTGAACTCTGATTGGCCTCAGGGACGAACAACTGTTGCCTACTTCAGTTTCTTTTGGTCTTTGTTTATGTTTTTGGCAAGGGGATCAGTCCTCTGCTTCTGTGGATTCGTTTGAACTGCGCATACAGGCTGATTTGTTGATGCATCAATAGCACTGAAAAGGCTGTGCATTTTACAGGGGGAAATGGTACGAGAAAATGAAACATAAACAATCATCGTTGTGGTTTACACAAGGGAGAAGTGAAATTAAAATGGAGATTTAGGGGTCAAAGGGATGAAAACCTCAAAACTGTCTCTAATCGGACCCTAGTCTTGTCTTCCCACTGCTGTACTCTTAGGTGTAGTACTACCTCCAGGGCACCTGTGGCACTGATGCTGCACTGTAGCAGAGAACAGAAGAGCTAGCACAGAGTGAATACAAAAGCATGGTAGACCTGGGATGGTTTTAATCTTGGGTTCCTTACACCCATCTCAGCTTGAATCGTTAGGGCCAAGCTATATGTTATGGTGGCCATGGATCCAACCAATGGAGCTGATGCAATTTTAGAGGGAAATTTAGCCATTTAAAATGGCCCATGGCACAGTGGCTTTCCTCTCCCTAATTGGCTGGAGGCCCCGGTATTTATCTCTTTTTTCCCTTTTGTGCCCATGCTTTGCACGTGCCCACTCCCAACCCAGCGTGATGATGTCACTTCTGCAACGTCATTGCTGGAGCACAGGAGGCCAGGCGTGCTGGCTTGCTGGCTGCTCCCTGGATGCATACTACAGAGCAGGATGGGTAGGCAAGTGGGGCTGGATGCTCCCTGAGCTCATAGCAGGCCGAGTGGATCGGCAAGTGGGGAGACATATGTCACACAGTAGGCCAGGAAGGTGAGTGGGCCAACTCCCCAGACACATAGCAGGCTGGACCGCTTGTGTCCCTGATGCACCTCTGGCATGCACAGGTGTCCAATATTTCAACTTTGTTTCCCCCGGACAGTCTGGCAAAAAAAGGATTGTCTGGGGGAAAATCGGACACGTGGCAACTCTGGCCCCTACACCTGTTTCTACACTGGAAAAGGCACAGGAGTATGTGAGAAACAAGATCACACAGTGCTACTGTGCCACAGTCCCTTGTGGCAATTTTTGAACAGCTAAATTCTCCTCTAAAACGGCATCAGAAGCCACGATTTGGACCCGTGGCTGCTGTAATGTCTAGTTTGGCTCTTTGATTTTGTAGCCTCTCTTACTGGACAGGAGTTCAGTCACACTTGAGCAGACCACATGCTATATTTTTAAATGGATGCAGTTCATGATAGTGGCCATAGAATGGAGCCCCTCTTCCTTAGAATACACATATCAAACACAGATAAGATCTCATGGGACAGATCTTTCCATTGACTTGATCTGTGGCAGCCAGCTTCCAAATGCCGATATTCATTGTGCCCACTTTGAGGCTGGCCTTCAGAGTTCTCAGGGTGGGTTGACCTCTGGAGTGAGTTTCCTGGTTCAAATGCCAATAGAACACTATCTTAGGTGCATAGAAACTGCCATATGCATCCCCGATCCTACCCAATGGAATTGAGCCCCACCCACCATGCTTCTGATGCGGAGATTTTGACACATTTTGTTTTTGATACAAAGAGGAACATGTCCTTGTTCCTAAACACTCCCTCAAATTATGCAGTTACTAACAACCCATCTTCAATTTAGACATTGTGTTCCAGTCCTCTGAACGGTATTGTCCCAGGCGTGACTGCTCTCTCCCACTCTTTTTGCCCATAGACTCCTCCCCTCCTCCCCTCCCCTCTCCTCCTCTATATTTGACCAGTTTCTTTCTGCCCTCCATGCATCTGACGAAGAGAACTGTGGTTCTCGAAAGCTTATGCTACAATAAAATTGGTTAGTCTTAAAGGTGCTACTGGACTCTTTTTGTTTTTTCTTTTTGCCCAGATTCCCTCAGCCTTTGCCTGCTTTGCAATACCACAGTTTGTCGCGCTGTCCTGATGAGGCAAGCTATGGTTAAGGCTAACCAAGTGCTGCCTCTATCGAAGAAGAATTTTTCTTTATTTAGACTATAAACAATAACTTAAAAGCTATAGACAATAAACATAGAAGATAAAAAACATAACATTCTAAAAAATAAAGACACACTAACAATACATAAACAAGTAAAAGAAAAAAAACCCTGAAACCAAGTGCTGCCTCTATCCATGACTAGAAACGGATTTTCAAACCATGGTCTGGAGGCAATTACGATTTGCACAAAATGTAGTTTCCTCAGTCTGGATGTCACAACAATTTGAGTCATCATCACACACCAGGAAATGGAGAACGGCATCCATATGTGAGAGAAGAGGATGGCACATCTTCAATTCTCCAAATTAGGAATTAAGGCCCCCTCCCCCGTCTCCAAGTCTCCTTGCCAATTTGCACCACATAGTCCTACCTGTCCTTAGGTGGTCTATAAGATATCTTTTCCACTCAAAGGATACTTTACCGTGCAGCAGTTGAGCTGAAAGTCAACAGTATATGACGGTCTCTTCTCCCTCACCAATTGAAAAGTTTGCAAACATTCCGTGACATCACATTTAAGGTTTCAAAAGGCTTACAGGCAGCTGGCATTTGGTGTTTGGGGACATCATCGTGCACACGTGTGTGTGAGAGGGCAGGATGTACAAATGAACTCTCAATTTCTTTTCGTTTTGAGACGTTTTCATGGGTCCGTTTGTTTTGCCTGCATCTGTAGCTGGTGTTCCAGTTTTTTTATGGCACCCATGCATCACGCGTGCCCATTTGATGCAAAAACGAGCATCAGTTACAACAATATTAAACCGCATCACTTTTTGTCAGAATGGTCAATTTAAAAAAAACAACGTCCTGCTGTTTGGTTCTGACATGGGGTTTTCCCGCTCAGGAACTGGACTTTTCTGACTGAGATGGGGTATTCCTGAATGTGGTAACACCAACAGAGGGGGTTGAATTTGCTGTGCTTTCTGGGCGGACTTATCTGCCATCCCTTCATTTGCCTCTTAGCTGGTCCTCAACGCAGTAAGCTGGCCCTTCATGGTAGCCCAGCATTTCTGTGTCTTTTGCTACCATGAATGAGAAAACCCTTTTGTTTGTCTTGCTCTCCTTGTTCCCTCTAACACAAAACAGCCAAGAGAATGAACAAGAAGCAGCAGCCCGTTTTCTCCAAGTGCAGGATAAGGCTAGAAGGGAAGGAGATCTTGTCCTGGCTGCCTACAACTGCTTTGGCAACTGATGGCCATTACAAGCGCTTGGAGGCTTTTTCCCCGTCTGATGCCTCATTAAGAGGCAGATCAATGAACTCGGGCACGCTTGCCTCCTCCTTCGAATAGCGCCTTGTGGATTGCACAGCATGCTGGATTTTAATTCTGATTAAATATTTAAACAACCCCCTCCGTTACTCAGGGAGCGATTTGTCTTGCTTGGCTGTTTGCCTAACCGGGGATTGTTAACAATCCGGAAGGTCTGGCCGGCATCTCATTTACTCCTCTGAAGCCAGTGGAACAACATGGAGGATGAGAAGTGATTGGAGGCTGCATGGTAAGAAGCAAAGCTACCCGAGGAGAAGACCATCCCTTGGCCTGCCTAAGAGAGATTGTCTCCAAGCAGGAAGAAGCCCAGAGTAGGATGGAGTGGACCTGGGTTTGAATCTGTCCAACTAGGGTTGCCAGGTCCCCTTACCATCCCAGTGGGAGGGATGGGAGACCTGGCTCTTGCCTTCTTCCCCTCTTAATGATGTGCTCCTGCACTTCTCTGCAAGTTGATTCGGGCCTCAAATGGGCCCAATTCAGCTCATTTGGGGCCGAAATTGGCCTACAGCGAAGCACAGGGGTGCTTTCAGTGTGGTGCGATGATGTCAGTGACGTCATCGCGCTGCCCTGGGAGTGCACCTGGGTTCCCATTCCTGTGCCTTTCTCCACTGCTGGCCAGGTAAGTGGAGGTGGGGGGGTGGAGGGTGAAAGTGGGGGATCCTGCACCCCCACTGGAGGAATGGGATCCCTAAGTTCAATGGGTGACCTTAGGCCAGTCGAGCAGTCTCAGCCGAATGGGCCTCAGAGGCTTTGTTGTAAAATAAAACAGGGAGAATGACAGACACCACCCATTGTTCACTGGAAGAAGAGTAGGATAAAAACGTGATCGCTAGAAAAAGATAATGCAAATTGAGATCTGAGGGCAGTTTACTTTTTTACTTCTTTCTTTGCAAATTTCCAGCCAAATATCAGCTCTCAATGCTGTTCATCATTTAAAATAAAACATAGATACCCATTAAAATGATATGGCGCTTGAGGAGAGAGTTCTCAGTGAAATAAGGGCCTGGGCATGACCGGGGAAGGGTGCCTGGCTGCTTCCCCTTCTCCCTTTGGCTGTGCTGACGGTAGTTGGTCATTAGGAGCATTTTGCCATAGATGATTCAGTTTGGGTTGAAGTTCCAGAAGCATACAGATTCTGGGAGAAGTTTTGTGGGTGCAACATGCCTCCAGAAGCCGTCTCCAACATCTTGGGGGTTGAGATCACTGCTTCTCAGATGTTCTGGCCTCCTTTAGGGTACATTTCCCAGGTAATCTGCAACAAAAGCAGGGCTTTTTTTCAGCTAGAACGGGGTGGAATGGAGTTCTGGCACCTCTTGAAAATGATCACATGGCTGCTGGCCCCACCCTCTGATCTCCAGACAGAGGAGAGTTGAGATTGCCCTCCGCACCGCTCGGTGGCGTGGAGGGCAATCTAAACTGCCCTCTGTCTGGAGATCAGGGGGTGGGGCCACCAGCCATGTGCCCATTTTCTCCAAGGGCAACCCACTGAGTTCCGCAACCTCTTTTCCCAGGAAAAAAGCCCTGAACAACAGAGTTCTGCTTGGAGAGTATACTGTATTCTTCTGTTGTCAGACACTTGAAACTTGCTCAATCCTGTCTTGGCATAGGAGTGTAGCTGGAGATGGGGTCAGAATGAAGGGGCTGTCCACCCATTACGAACCTGTTGTGTTTGCTGTGAGCAGGCCAGTGAGTCTTGCATCCAGCACCTGGGTGGAGCAACATGTTGGGAGCAAGATGAGGTTGCTGCCAAAAATAGCAAGTGCGTATGTGGAATGCCCTTCCTTCTCTGTAATGTGTGGCATCACTGAGTCCATATCACATATTTCTTCACACCTACCGGAAACAGTAAATCATGAGGAGTAGGAAGCATACAAGGTGACTGTACGTCAATGATCCTATGCATGTGTGAAGCTCCTCCCTCACCGGTGCCTCCACCTGACCGTCTGCCGTCTGGCCAGCTCCTCAGGGAGGTGTCCTCCAGCCTCAGATGGGCAGGGAAGGGCGTTGCACCCCCTTGTTCCATCTCCCGCTCCGGGAGTGACAGCAAGTTCCAGCTGCCTCTTCCTGCAATTCTTCCTTGATCTTCCCAAGAACCTGAATTTAAAGGCCTCCCCTTGCCCCACCTCCCTGGCTCTGCCCCCAATCGGCACCCAGCCTCCCTGAGTGGCCCTTCTCCCCACCTATCTGATGGGAGGCCTGAGTAGACTCTGCTATCTCCTGGCCCCACCCACTCCATCCCAGCCCAGGGCGGGGCATTTATTCAGTTCTCTGCCTGGCTCACCTCTGTGGCTTCTGGAGCCTCTCCAGTGGCTCCCTTGGCAGCTTGGGGCCTGTGCCTGCCTGGCTCATGCTGCCAGCAATCCCCTGTGGGCCTGGCTGAGGTTGGGCTGCCTGGGCAACAGCAGAAGACAAGTCAGCTGGGTGGCTGCAGGCTGTTCCCTAGGGTTGTGCCTGTGTGTCAACTGCTGCTGCCCTAATGGTGAAGGTAGCCTGTACCTTTCAAGAGGCTCTTGCAGCTGAAGTATTGACAGAGGCGGTGCTGCAGGGCCTGTGGACGGTGCCTGCTGCTGTAGGGCTGGTTGGGGGTGTGGTGGACAGGAGGACGGCATCACTGGACAGCATGATGGGGAGAACTTCACCCAGGCGTGCCATGTTTGATGGCCTCGCCATGTTTTGTGTAACATGTAGCTCTGCCCATAGAGAATAAATGATAGAGGCACATTTGTAAATGTTCACATAGTTTTAATCCTGAAGCCGCTGTGACGTCGTGGTTAAAGTGTTGGACTCGGTCTTTGGAGGCCCAGGTTCAAATCCCCACTTGGCTGTGAATTTCACCGGGTGATCCGGGGTCGGCCACTCTCAGCCTAATCTACCTCATAGGGTTGTTGTGTGGATGAAATGGAGGCAGGGAGATTTGCACACGCCGCACCAGCTCTGCGCGGTATAAAAATGTGATTGATAGATGCAACAGAATTGTATGCTCTGAGCCCATTCACCGGGGACCTTCTCTGGTTTTTCCCGTTTGCTCCTCCAACATTGTTTAGAACTAAAGTTATACCTGTCGTTCCCTTGCAGAATTAAGGCTGCCCCAGGTGTGAAGATAATAGACATTCGAGTCAATGATCCGGATCAGTGGGGAGTTCAACAAGATGTAGACAATGGAAGAACACAGACCACCGCCACCATTGTGTGTGAACACATCGATCCAAACCCAGAGAGCAGGTAAGAATCCCAAGCTGTGCAACGTGGAGCTGTGCTGCTGTTTCAAGTTAAGAAAAAGAAATGGATCCTTTTATAGATGTGGCTGTTTGCTCTTGAATAGGACTTCATTCCTTTCCCCTTTTTTCAGTATTGCTGCAGCTTTCTACTGCTGGAAAATCTTACTGTGATTTATCTGATTATAATGAATAAAGAGGTGACATTCAATTTCCTTCCTACCCCAATACATATCCTATCCATTGTGTACCTCCCTGCAGCCAAATCTCTTTGCTCTACTGATCATTAGAATTCTGAGCTCTCCCATCAGTTTCTCAACACTCTGTGACATCACAGTAGCCCAGCCAATGGCTATTGCATATAAGAAAAAAGTTAAATCATTGCTTCTTCTGTTAAATGAGAGTAAAACCAGCTGGAATGATTTGAAGGCTATTGTCTCTAGCTCCAGATATGTATTGAACGTTGACTGTGGTTAATCAGTGAAGAAAAGATACTATGCACACTTATCATTGTCGAAAACAAAGGAGAATATTGCCATTTAGGCCTTTGTACCTATTTATGAATGGTCTGTAGTTGTACATCACCTGAAGCCCAGTTGGGACTGACTATAGTTGGTAAATCAATTTCAAACTATGGTTTCAGATCCTAATGAACCAATTGGATTAGTTAGTTTAATTAAACTGGGATTTTTGCATTATATTTGAACTGAGCTCCCCTCTTTCTTTATGCTTTCAGTTCCCCCCTAACCTGGCCTTGACTTGCAAGCCACAGTGTACTTTTGATCCACTTCAAAACAGATTTTGGCCAAAGGCTACCAGTTGCCAACCATAGCAAAGGAGACGGGGGAAGGAGCAGTGAAAATTTTACTTCTGTTGTGCTGGAAGCGGAGTCCGCTGTGTAAAAATGGTTACTCTTCAGCTTGAGACGGGCAGTTGGAAGGCTTGCCATGAGATCAAATAACATCACGCTCTAGATTTTTTCCCATTACTGAGGTAGTGACCTGAGTTTCCATTTAGAGCTGCATGAAAGAAAAATCACATTAATAAAAAGGTATTGGGGTTAAAGGGAAAAAATGTAATGTAATTTTCATCTTGAGGGGAGGAGAGAAAAATCTCTCTTAATTGAAGTGCAGGAACTAAATTTTTTTTAAAGCTGGCTGGAAACCCAGAGAGAACATTGAAAGTTTTGCTAATCCGTGAAATTATACCTGTCACAGTAACTTAGTTTTTATTAACACCGGTTCCTGCTTTGTGTTGAACTGCTAAATTATACAAAAGCAATAGATCGGGAGTTAATTAATACTCTGACCCTTTCCTTTGTGAGATTAGTTTTAATATTTTGGGATTAATTAAAGTATGCAAATAGAAAACTCCAAAAGATCCGTTCCAGATTTGCAAATATTGTTGTGCTGAGAGTAAATATTTAACTTTGATCTTTCTTTTAATGTACTACTCTGGTTTACTATGCTGCTCATTTAGAAGGTTGAACAACACCCTGTCTAACAAAACACAACACCACATAATAAAGCAAAGCAAGTTATTTTCTAGTTATTTTTTGCACTGGAAAAAAACCCTGACTCCAGTTCATTAAAAAACACATACCTGTCTTCTGTTCAGGGCTATGTGCTGTGCCTGGCAACAGCTCTCCAGGGTTTCAGACAAAGAGGGGGTTTCTCTACACTACCCTCCTTTGTCGTAGGCTGATTCCGCACATGTTGGATAATGCACTTTCAATGCACTTTAGCTATCGTTTGGAAGTGGATTTATTGTTTCACACTTCAAAAATTCAGTTCCAAATGCTCTCTAAAGAGGATTGGAAGTGCATTATCCAATGTGTGCGGAATCAGCTATAGTCTTTAGCTGGAAATTCCGGGAATCACACACAGAAGATACTGAGATCAAAGCAGGGGCTTTGTCATCGAGCCGTTCTAGATCTTGAGTTGTCATGCCGCATAATGAAGCATTCGAACTTTCTGAGTGGTCTTCAAGGATAGCCCCATGTCAAGGGCATTGCAGCAGTCCAGTCTGAACCTCATAAAAGCTTCGATCACTGTGGCCACTTCTGCAGGTACTTAAGCTGTCCGCTACTAGCGCAGCAGTTGGCAGGAGCTGTTTTGAAAGCTCCGCTTCATACAAGCACTCCAGGAGATTTCAGAAGAACTGTGTGCACGAAGACGAGAAATCAAGCACTCTCCTTAAGTTTCCAAGATGGCTGTTAAGGGTACTCAACGTGCCAAGCACCTTCCCTCCCCTCCTTATACTTGTAGCTGCTATTATTTTCTCCGGTGCTTGCCGACCATAAAAGTCGCAATATACCCCACAGTCAGGCAAACGACGGCATTAGATGGTAATGCATTCATAAATCCAGTCTTTATTCCTTTCTGTTAGCCTTATCTTTCAGAACCCTTTTCAAATTTGCTTACTTTGAAAATCTTTCCCCCTCCTCCTTTCTGCTGTATTATCCCTTATCGTGGCTTTTTCATCTCAAGTTCTCCAATTTGCTCACACAAATTGAGTGTTCATTAAGATAATTTAAATTAAGACCTTTCCTCCTTTCATGCAAAGTTCATCACGTAATTTTTTTTTCTCACTCTTTCTCGGCAAGTACATATATTTATATATTTTCACAAAAGTACTTATCGCAATGTCTCAGGAGGTTTACATTATGTTTCATTAGAATTCCATTTTGTCCAAGGTTGTTTCGATTCAGAGATTAAAGCTTTTCCAGGGGTCTGATATTGTTAGGAATATACTCCTGAATTTGCTTCTTAGCAGTCAGACTCATACCATATGCTGGCGGTTGCTGCTATTCTTTGATAGTGTAGTTCAGCAAGGCGCTGTTTCTTTCTTTCTTTTTTCCACCTTTGATATATAATTTCAAGGCTTCGCTGATAAGCGATTGTCATGGTTTCCAAATGGAGACCATTTAGATTTCTGAAATCCAGCAGAGGGGTCAGAGCACATTAAGAGTCGCTTCATATACGTCACCCAGTTTACTCAACATTGGATGACTGACAGATGAATGAGTAAACCATGCAGCAAGTGAGCTGTTGTCAGAACTGGCTTATACTCCACGCTAGTCTTAGAAGGAACGTTGGAGGAAGAGGAAGAGATGGAGGTACCGGCTCTCTGGCATCCAGATGGTATGGAGGTTCCCGAGCAACGGAGTTTCTACCCACAGAACAGGCAAAAACTAGAGTCCTCGTTTTCGATCATTCCACCATCTAGGAGTTGTGGCTCAGTGGAAGAGCGTCTACTTGGCATGCAGAAGGTCCCAGGTTTGGGACAGCTGCTATTGAGGTGTCTTCTGGATTTCCCCTGGCAGTCTATGGCAAGGAATTCATATCAGGGTGGAAAAGGTGCAAGATGAGCTGTGCACCTGATAGCGGTGCCTGCTGTGAGGACCTATGTTGGCACGACATTCCTAAAAGGATAGCAGTCCTTCCGATCTGTTGGCAATTTCTGTTTAAGTATCAGGCCACCAGAACCTGCTGCAGTTCCGAACTTTGAGTCCCTGCTGCATCGGGGCCCAGCTTTGTCAAAGAGCTTCAGAGACACTCCAGGCCTCTTTCCTGAATGTTCAGCTTGGGGAGGGGCCATGGCTCAGGGACAGAGCATCTGCTTGGCATGCAGAAGGTCCCAGGTTCAATCCTGGGCATCTCCAGCTCAAAAAGAGTCAGACCTCAGCCTGAGACCCTGGGGAGCCACTGCATTTCTGAGTAGACCTCGATGGGCCAATGGTCTGATTCAGTATAAGACAGCTACATGTGTGTTCATCTGTTTGCTCCTCTGCATATAGAAGCCCCTAGATTCTGCCCCAGAAATGGAGGTGACATTGGACCCAGATGCATCCTGCTTTTAGACTAGGAGTAGGCAGCCTTTTTTTTTTGCCCCAGAGCCAAAATAAATGAATAAATGGCAACATCTACCTATGGAGATGTCGGAAAGAACTGAGAAACAAGAGGGGTGGGGAAACAAAGTTTGTACTAGGGCAGAAGTGCTGGGAGGCAGCCAAATCTTAGTGGGACTGCCAGCATCTCAGGACTTGGCTGGTGGCTATGTAGGTATTAGGGATGCCAGTTCCCTGCCAGGGGCGAGGGATCCCCACTCCCACTCTCTACCCCCCACCCATGCTTACCTGGCTGCTGGTGGTGGGGAACACGCCTCCTGGCATGCGCTCCTGGCATGCGCAGCACGCTCCAGGGTGGTGCGGTGTGCTCCTGTGCACTGCAGCAACCAGCTTCAGGCCAGATTCGGCTGGAATTGGGCCAGATTCGGCCTGATTCGGGCCAGATTCGGCCTGATTCAGTGCAAGAGCTGAAGCAGCAGCCGGATTCACTGACTCAGTGGCTGGATTCAGGCCAACCTGAAGGTAGGTTCCGGGCCTCCAACCTGGCCGGTCATCTGAGCTCTTGACTCTTGAAAGTTCACACTCTGGAAATCTAGTTGGTCTTTCAGGTGCTACTGGACCCGAATCTCGCTCTTCTACTACAGACCAACATGGCCACCCTCCTGAAACAGTACTGGTGGTTGGTTGTTGGGGGTTTTCCGGGCTGTATTGCCGTGGTCTTGGCATTGTAGTTCCTGACGTTTCGCCAGCAGCTGTGGCTGGCATCTTCAGAGGTGTAGCACCAAAAGACAGAGATCTCTCAGTGTCACAGTGTGGAAAAGATGTAGGTCATTTGTATCTACTCAGGAGGGGTGGGGTTGAGCTGAGTCATTCTGTAAGAGTTTCCCAGGGTGTGGAATGCTAATGGCGGGAGGCTTCACTGTATCCTGAGGCGGTTCTTTTGCATATGGATTGGTGCTTGATGTGCTAATCTTCTCTGCAGGGCTATTGTCGGGTGTGGAGTGTTTTGTTGGCCTGGTGTTTTTCAGAACTGGAGCCCATGCTCTGTTCATTCTTAAGGTTTCTTCTTTCCTGTTGAAGTTTTGCTTATGCTTGTGAATTTCAATGGCTTCCCTGTGCAGTCTGACAAAGTAGTTGGAAGTGTTGTCCAGTATTTTGGTGTCCTGGAATAAGATACTGTGCCCTGTTTGAGTTAGGCTATGTTCAGCCACTGCTGATTTTTCAGGCTGTCCAAGTCTGCAGTGTCTTTCATGTTCTTTTATTCTTGTCTGGATGCTACGCTTTGTGGTCCCGATGTAAACTTGTCCACAGCTGCAGGGTATACGATATACTCCTGCAGAGGTGAGGGGGTCTCTGCTGTCTTTTGCTGATCGTAGCATCTGTTGTATTTTTCGGGTGGGTCTGAATACTGCTTGAAGGTTATGCTTTTTCATAAGCTTTCCCATCTGATCAGTAATTCCTTTGATATATGGCAAAAACACTTTTCCTGTGGGAGACTGTTTTTCTTTGGTTGTTTGATTCATCCTGGGTTTGATTCAATCAAACCCAGGATGAATCAAACAACCAAAGAAAAACAGTCTCCCACAGGAAAAGTGTTTTTGCCATATATCAAAGGAATTACTGATCAGATGGGAAAGCTTATGAAAAAGCATAACCTTCAAGCAGTATTCAGACCCACCCGAAAAATACAACAGATGCTACGATCAGCAAAAGACAGCAGAGACCCCCTCACCTCTGCAGGAGTATATCGTATACCCTGCAGCTGTGGACAAGTTTACATCGGGACCACAAAGCGTAGCATCCAGACAAGAATAAAAGAACATGAAAGACACTGCAGACTTGGACAGCCTGAAAAATCAGCAGTGGCTGAACATAGCCTAACTCAAACAGGGCACAGTATCTTATTCCAGGACACCAAAATACTGGACAACACTTCCAACTACTTTGTCAGACTGCACAGGGAAGCCATTGAAATTCACAAGCATAAGCAAAACTTCAACAGGAAAGAAGAAACCTTAAGAATGAACAGAGCATGGGCTCCAGTTCTGAAAAACACCAGGCCAACAAAACACTCCACACCCGACAATAGCCCTGCAGAGAAGATTAGCACATCAAGCACCAATCCATATGCAAAAGAACCGCCTCAGGATACAGTGAAGCCTCCCGCCATTAGCATTCCACACCCTGGGAAACTCTTACAGAATGACTCAGCTCAACCCCACCCCTCCTGAGTAGATACAAATGACCTACATCTTTTCCACACTGTGACACTGAGAGATCTCTGTCTTTTGGTGCTACACCTCTGAAGATGCCAGCCACAGCTGCTGGCGAAACGTCAGGAACTACAATGCCAAGACCACGGCAATACAGCCCGGAAAACCCCCAACAACCATCGTTCTCCGGCCGTGAAAGCCTTCGACAATACATAGTACTGGTGGTTCCTGATTTTACCTCTAGTGGTTCTCAACTGTGGCTGTTTTTAGGTTAGTCCTGTTCTAAGATATTTGGGATTGGAACCCTCCTAGATTTAAATAAAAGAAATCTACGTAAGTGCTTATTGAAAAGTGAGGTTCTTGCTAAGGAGCAGCAGGGTTCAGTGTTTGCAATAGTTTGGAGATATGCTACTGCTAATAGTATCTTAGGAAACAGTTGCCACCTTCCAGTGGAAAATCTGAAATTGTTCCTTCCTTTTTTTCTTTGTCCCTGCTTTTGTTTCTCAGGGCATTGAAAAGCAAGTACCTGTGGGTGGTACATAAACTGTTGCCCAGCAACTTAAAGTGCATGAAAGATTGCTATAGTCGCGGACTGGGAACTCTTTGTTCCCTGGGACCGCTCAAAGGCATATGAGAGAGAATGGGAAATTTCAGGAGAAAAAGGCAAAAGAAAATCTCCTGAAATATTTTCAAATAGCTGGACTGAGCATCAGCAGATTATGTTCGGGTCCTCTTTGTTTGGTTATGGTAAAGAAAAACACCCAAACAGTGCAGAGGGCAATCTAAGCTCCCTTCTGTCTGGAGATCAGGGGGCGGGGCCACCGGCCATGTGACCATTTTCAAGAGGTTCCGGAACTCCGTTCCACCGCCTACCAGCTGAAAAAAAGCCCTGCGAACATGAATGTGCTGGCTTGTTCACCTTGCTGCCGTGCCGCCTCATCCCTGTGGGAGAAGAATAAAGGCAATGAGACAAACCAGAATTTGAATGATTGCCAAATCCCAGCAGTAGAAAAGAGCAAGGGTCCAGTAGCATCTATAAAACTAACAAAATTTGTGGTTAGGTATGAGTTTCCATGAGTCACAGCTCACTTCTTCAGATACAGCTAGAACATGAGTTCACAGGGCTGGATCTAGGGCTGCTGGCATCTAGGGCAACTCAAGTCTGGCCTCCCTCCCCCCCATGTGCACGCAGCACGCGTGCGCTCCTGACACTGCGTGATGATGTCACTTCTGTGACATCATCAAGCGGGAGGGTGCCGCCCATGCGGCAAGCCGGCCACCCCAGCACACAGTGTGTTGCGGAGCTGGCAGCAGCAGCACGAGCGACTGAGTGGGGTGCTGGGAGGCCGCCCGCACCATTTGCCTGCCCCACTGAAGGGGCGGCCCTGTCGGTGGGGCAGGTGAATGGCGCAGGCGGCCTCCCAACCCTCCATGCAGCCGCCCACGCTGCTGCTCGCACTGCTGCCGCCAGCTCCTGCATGCTCCCGGTGGCTGGCAGCTGTGCCCAGTGCCCCCTCTTTAGTGGAGCTGGGGGCAGACTACCCCCCCTGCCCCCCTGTCGATCCGGCCCTGTGAGTTCATCTTGATCTATCTGCCAAATCCTAGTATAAGAAATTAACCACGGATGTTGTGCTAAGTCTGAACTGAGTCATGGAAATGCCAAGCCCGAGGGGACGCTGGGAGATCGAAGGATGGCTCTTCCTAGAAGTTTTGAACAGGACAGTCTGAAATACTAACGCTGGCCACTGAGAGTGATTTGAGCAGCGTTTCCTGCTGATTCCTGCATACCAGGCAAAATTATAGCCCCAGGAGAATGCCAGACCACTTTGCCGTCTTACCTACTAAGCTTTTGCTTCCAATTCTCTTCTGTGGAAATCCACAGAACCTTCTTAAAAGCTTATCCAAGGCTAAGGTGTACTTGATGGTCACACGAGCCTTTGAAATTCAGATCTCAGTGGACAAAAGCCATCATTCTGTCCACAGCTCCACCTTGGATTTCATGGGTGGGGGACAGGTCATTTTTCATCAAGGTGTTAGAATGTGGGACTACAATCTTGGAGAATCAGAGCCAAGCTACAAGTTACATTTTTCACGTGAAGGACACTTGATCGTTTTCGCAAGTTTTTCTGGGAAGTCCCTCTCCCCCCTACCCCTTTTCCTTCTGTTCCTTTCCCTCTCTGTTAGAATCGCTGTCTGAAGAGCCAGAGAAAGCCAGCGGCAGCAGCAGCTTTTGCAAATCGTCTTGCTCCCGGGGAGCTGCTCTGGAGAAAGCTGACATGTCAGTGAAGCTGAGCAGGTCGCCCAGGGAGAAAGTTGCAGCTGCCCGCCCCCAAAGACCATTGAGAGCAGGCTTGTGACTGGAGGAACGATTTGCAAAAGCTGCTGTTGCCGCAGGGTTTCTCTGGCTCTTCAGGCAGCAATTCTAACAGAGAGGGAAAGGAACAGAAGGAAAAGGGGCGGGGGGGAGAGGGACTTCAGTTCCCAGAAAACTTGCGAAAACGATCAAGTGTCCTTCACGTGAAAAATGTCACTTGTCGCTTGGCTCTCAGTTTCCCATTCTGCCCAGGGGTTGTTTTAATGTTCTAGGAATTCAAGGTAAAACTTTAGGATGGAGTCGTAGAATCCTTGCCCTGCTGCTACTCCCCGCTGGAGCCAAGCGAGGGACAGGCCTCGCCCCGTGGGAGGGGGTGGATGCCATTGTCAGAAGCCAGCTTCCCGAGTCTCGGATGGAGTGGGCACAAGTAGCCATTGACAAGCAGGCTGTCTGAGCTCCAGACGAAGTGGGCATGAGTGGCTGTGAGTGGGTGGCCCACATCCCAAACAAGCTGTCTGCAAGTGGCAGCCGCAGGTGAGAACAACACTTTTGGCAGCTCAGGGAGTAAAACGTTGGAACTGGATGGCTGAAATGTCTACCGTGAGATGCCCTGAGTGTCTTATTGTAAGTGATCCCATGGGATGAAGCCAAATGCATGTGAGGTCTGATTTCTGGATGGATGGAGATCCCCCGTGAATTCCATGTACCCTGTCATGAGTTCCAAGATGGAAGAAATGCAGGATGTAGATACAGCATTAATAAAAAAAGATAACTGGAAGTAGTTCAGTTGAGTACCTGTCCTACATGAAATAGAACAACCAAATCAGCTGTGAGGCTATACACATTAGGCAGTCCAACTCAGTAAAATCTCCTGCAGAGATGGGCCATTGTGATAACTGACAGCTTTCCCTTGAATAATTATTATTTTAAAAATGGTGTTAAAATATCATTCTCACAAATGTTCTGCCCATGGCTTTCAAGGCAGCTTCTAACACTGGAAATATTCATTCATTCATTCATTCATTTGTTCGTTTGTTCGTTCATTTGTTCGTTCATTCATTCGTTCATTCGTTCTCTGTTTTTCTCCTGCAAGCAGGACCCAAGGCAGTTTCTGATTTTAAAAAACCACTTTAAACAAACTCTAGTGTGCAATAAACAGCAACCTAAGTCTCACATGATGCAGATCAAGTGAGTCGCAGTCCCTCCCTCCCAGACGAGAGTTCTTTCAGGGTCTCAAGCACAGAGGAAGGCATAGGCTTCCTGCTAGCAAGCACCATTGCCTGCTGTCGCTATGCCACTTTGGGGTAAAACCCGGAAGTGACGAAAGGGTAGCTCTAGGAATTGCTGGAAACTCTAATGTGCCTTGCTTCCAGAGTCCATGCATGACAGGTTATTGCTCTGTAAATGGACAGGATGCTGAAGGAAGTCCATATGGGGATGGTGGGAAAATCCAAGTAGTGATTTGAGAGGTGCAAAACAGGAATGTCACAAGTATGTGGGTTCATCCCTAATTTCATTAGCACAACTCTGGAGGGTAGGGAGCAATGCCTGAGGGAGGGAAGGGGAGGGGGCGGTGCTCAGAAAAGACTCCAGAATCATTTTCATTCTGGGCTAGGAACAACGAAAATAATATGGTTGTTTCCTGCTGAGAATCTAATAGCCAGGTAACCACATGGAGCCTCCACTAGCCAGCCAGCCCTTAGATTCCCCCCCTTTCCTCTTCTTATTTAGGTAGGCCAACTGCCGATTCAATAAAATCTCCAGCAGAGACAGGTCATTGGGATTATTGACTGGTGTCATTCGAATAATTACTGTTTGGCTCGGCTTCTCTCAGTCTCTCCCCAAATAATGGCTGCTTAGGGATGGGTCAGTACTATTCCCACCCCCCTTCCCTCCCCAAAAAACAGAGTTTACATTTTTTTTTAAAAAAAAATTAGCTTTGTTCTTGCTGTGCTGGCTTCTTGCAATGGAAAGGACTGTTTTCCCAAGTAAAGACTTTGTGGCTACAAAGAGAGAGGTTTAGCCCTCCAGCGTGTTACAGCGGGGGACCTCCACAAAAGTGAAGGAGTACTATTGTATTTATTAAACCCTGGGAGAGTGCAAAGTTTTCCTCCATAAAAAGACCTGGAGATACAGCAAGCATGGAAGAGGAGAGTGTGGGTGGATTCACATCTCACTGGAGGCACTATGTTGTACCTCTTGCCCTCGGGTGTCTCATACAAAGCTAAAGTGCTGAAGATTAAAGGCGAGGGGTGCCGTACTCCTGAGGGCAACCCCACACTTCGTCAGTGTAGGATGAAGACCCACTCCTGGAATGTGGCTGGATCCAGGCAGTTAAGACCCTAGTTGGGTCTAGGGCTGCCAAACTACAGGTAGCATCTGGAGATCTCCCAGAATTACAACTGATCTCCTGACTACCGAGACCAATTCTGGAGAAAGTGGTGACTTTGGAGGGAGAACTTTATACCCTGCTGGGGTCCCTCCCCAAATGCCATCTTCCCCAGACTCCACCCCCTAAATCTCCAGAGATGTCGTCCCTACCTCACAGGTTGGTTTCCGACCCCCTTTAACACCCGTCTTGGGTTGCTAACCTCCAGGTGGGACCTGGGGATCTCGAATTATAACTGATCTCCAGATGACAGAGATCAATTCTCCTGGAGAAAATGCATGCTTTGGAGGGTGGACTCTATGGCTGAGGTCTCTCTTTTCCCAAACCCCACACTCGCCAGGCTCCACCCCACCTCAAATCCGCAGGAATTTCCCAACCTGGCATTGGCAGCCCTACTTTTGACAGAATGCAGGACCACTGCAGCAACACCGGGGGAGGTACTGAGGCAGGGCTGTATTAGGGCTTCCAGGCAACCGGTGGGAAGGCAGGGGGCGGGGACACGGGGTGTGAGTGCATGCAATGTTGGTAATATCAGTGACATTGCTATGTCGTTTCTGGGTAAAACCAAAGGATAGCTCTAGGAATCACTAGAAACTCTATGGTAAAACCTGGCAGTGATGTAGTGACACTAGTGACATTGGGAACTGGTGTAGCATAGTGGTTAAATGTCTGGGATGGGAGTCAGCACTCAGTTCGACTTCCACGACTGCCATGAGCTCTGCAGGTGGCCTTAGGTAAGCCACTCCTCTCAGCTACAGCTGTATTATAGGGATAATAATAACACTGACTTTGAGCGGAACTACAAGTGACAAAAGGCACAGGTTGGACACTTGTCAACTTCCCTCAAGTTTTGATGGGAGATGTAGGCATCCTGGACTTGCAGCTTGGCTCTCCAACTGCTGTCCAACGGACTTTTCAACTGTCACTTGTCCAACATTCCGCCAAGCTGCCTACATTTCCCGCCAAAACTTGAGGGAAGCTGACAAGTGTCCAACCTGTGCCTTTTGTCACTTGTGGTTCCGCTCTTTGTTCACCACTCTGAGTATGGCACTAATCCGTCAAGAAGGGTGATATATAAATACACTATTATTGTTGTTGTTTTCTTCCACCCCTGTTCAGAGCTGTGGCGGACAATGGGACTGCCGGTGGGAGGCTTGGCAATTTTAGACTGTGTTGGAAGATAAGCACCATAAATAAACTTTTTGGCTTGGATGCCGCATCTGGGTATCTGGCTGCTTAAAAAACAGCCTGAACGACAGCAATGAGATAGTTAAATATCTTTATGCAGAAATCTTGGAAGTCCGCATGCCGTCTTGTCCCATCACAATGCGATATGTACGGTGTTGGCTTAACAAAAGATACAATTTAATTTCAGGGTTAGGGTAGTCTGTAAAATGAAGGTTGCCAGAAAGTATTGGTCGGTTGCTGTGAGTATGCATGGTGGGGCGGGGTGGGTGGGGGGAGTGACACCAGCTACTTTGTGTTTTCAGCACCAGGGTTGCTCTCTGACATTGCTGGCTTTTGCTACTCGGAGGCCATTCTCTTTTCCTCTTGGTGATGCAGAGCCCCTGGGCATCAAGGCCACTGGAGGAAGAGCTGTTTTGACATTGATATTGATGCTAGATGAAATTCTAAGCCCAAGGGTCTGTCCTTTTGTTGCCAGTGCAGAGGAGTTGCCCCAAGAATGCTGTTCCTTAAACCCAGGCTTGCTTTATGAGAAACAAATTTGATTGGTGGCAAGAAGTGCCTTTTCTCCCATCTCTCTCTTGTTTGGAGGCTGTCTCCCTGCCCTTCCTGGAAAGGTCTGAACCATAGGCTTGACTACAGGAAGGCACTCTCTGTGGGGCTGCCCTTGAAGATAATGGGTAAGGAAGCAGGTGTAGCCAGAGAGCATCTAAGCAATGCAGACCACCTCCAAAGCCCATAGGTTTCTTTTCTGTGCTCGGTAACTTTCCAGTGGGAGGGGTTGGGTGGTCTTGTGGGGAAAGGAAGCTCTCCTCTTTAAGAAGGGGGGGCAGTTGTTTTGGAGGGATATTGAAGGAGATACATGGAGGCCCATGGTCTGAAGAGAGGTGAAAATGTTATAAATGGAAACTGAACAACAAACCTAGAACCTTTTAAGACATTTCTGCCTATCTTTTTAACATCATAGGGATATATTTTAGATACAGGGAAAGAAGACTGCCATTTATGTATATCTGGTTCTTCTGTGCTCATATGCTGGTGTGTTTTGCTATTCGGTCTGCTTTTGCTTTCTGCAACCATTGGGTTGCAGAGATAAAATTGTTCTTTTTCTGAAAATGGAGTATTTGGTGTTTGCAAGCCCATGCTTACCAAGGGAAAAGAGAAAAGCAGGGAGGGCCTGCCCTGTTGAGGATATCTCTAATAAGTGGGATTTCCAGAGTTTTCCCCCTACCTCCATTGCGTTTGGAGAAAAAAGGGCAGTTTGACTTTGAATAGGGAGGCATGTGCACCTCCCACTATTGACCGCTTGGTGGCAGCGTAGAGCAACTCCTGTTTGGACAAGGGGGTCAAGCTAAATGGGTGAACTTGGCTTTCAAGGCGAATCAATTCTTTATTCCCAGTGGTAAAAATGGATGCTTGTGGGATCTGTTTTGCCACAAAGAACAGAGTTGAAGTGCCTTTGTGAACTGGAACCACCCATTTATCTATTGAACGCATTTATAGGCCCCCTTTTTACTACTTAATGAATTTGGCGAGGTGGCTGTTGGGCTCCTTCCCACCGCCTTAGGTTTCTCCTTCCCAGCATGCTTTGTTTCTGCTTCCTCTGTGGCCAGGGGAAAACTGTTACCAGATCCGGAGTGTCTACTAGAGGCCCTGATGGTGAGGCTATGACTGGAGCCTCTTTGGCTGTGGTTTCAGGAGCCAGGGGTGCCATATCTAGGGAGATCCCATGATGTTGGGGACCTCCTCAAAGCCCTTGTCTCCTTCTCCATCTCATTTGGTCCCTTCTAAAAAGAATCTGAGCCTGGGGCTATGGCTGGCTCAGCAGGAGTCATGATGATACCCAGTATAGTGGGGCATACGCAGTGCCCCCTGGCTTGCTGGCGGTTGGGAATGGGCTATTGCTGCCCAAAGCCATGGCAACTTCACAGCAGCCTCAGGAGACCATTTCCCATTTCATGCCTGGAGGTGGCATAGTGCAACTGTTTTCTGCCCCTCCTGAGTCTTTCTGGCACTGGCAGACTTTAAAGGGGTGTGAAAGAGTGGTGCTTTCCCCTGTGTGTATGCGTATGCTCGCATGAACGGGTGTATGCTCAGGAGGGCAGTGGAGGGCACCTTGTCCAACGCCTCTCAAACTTGGAAGTAGCTCTGCAAACCTGCTCCCTTTTTGTGGTTTCCTAAGCAGGGCTCATTTTGAGGGGGAACGCGCAGGAACGCAGTTCCGGTAGTTCTCCAAAGAGGTCACATGTCAGCGGGCCCCGCCCACCTGATTTTTGGCCATCATGGACCCGTTTTGGCCTGGATTGGTCCCAAAATAGCCAGGATTGGGCTTAAAACAGCCAAGATTGGTCCCAAAATGGCCAGGATCTGGCCTCTTATGGGTGGTGGATCACTCTCCCGCTCAGCAGTGGCCCAATTCTGACCATTTTGGGCCACTTTTCAGCCCCTTTTTGCCATTTTGGGCCCAATTTCGACCCTGAATGGCCAGGATTGGGTCCAAAACAGCCAGAATAGGTGATGTCAGGGGTGTGTGGCATATGCAAATCAGTTATGCCAATGACGTACTTCCGGTGGTGGCAAGGGGCGTGGCATATGCTAATGAGTTATGCGAATGAGTTATGCTAATGAGCTCCTGCAGCTCTTTTTCTACGAAATGACCCCTGTTCCTAAGCATTTCTTCTTTCTATGCTTGGAAGGGAGAATCTCAGCACCCTGGGACAAAAAAAGCAGGGCTCATTTCGAGGGGGAATGCGCCGGAACACAGTTCTGGCAGTTCCCCAAAGAGGTTACATGTCAGGTGGCCCAACCCTCCTGACTCTTGGCCATTTGGGCCCGTTTCGGCCTGGATCGGGCCTCTGATGGGTGGTGGATCACTCTTCTGCTCAGCAGCGGCCTGATCCTGACCATTTTGGGCCCCTTTTTGGCCATTTTCAACCCCTTTTTGCCATTTGGGGCCCAATTTCAGCCCTGAATGGCCAAGATTGGGTCCAAAACAGCCAGGATAGGTGATGCCGGTGGTGTGGCATGTGCAAATCAGTTACATTAATGACACACTTCCAGTGATGCCAAGGGGCATGATATATGCTAATGAGTTATGCTAATAGGTTCCTCCAGCTCTTTTTCTACGAAATGACCCCTGAAAAAAGGTATCTGTCGATGGCCGTGGATTTATGAGGGTCTTTTCCAAAGAGCTTCAAAAGGGGCCACAGTTGGCCATAACTGGCTGTCATAAAGAGAGTTCACATGGTGGCTCCCATTGAAATATGTTCAGTGCTGGTTGTTTCAGAGCTGTGGGCCGAATGATTCGCTGAAAGACTGCAAGACTGGCATCTTGTTTATAATTTGACTTTTTAATTAGTTGCATTTGGTATGGGGCTGGGGAGGGGAAGGCGGCTGGGGAGGCGTGACATTTCACATGCAAATTGTAACGTTGGCGTAACAGTGGCAAGGCTTTTTAATTTCAGGGTAGGATAGTTTGCATAAATAAGGACTGCATTTAAAAAAAAAAACAGCAGGGAAGGTGGGGGTGAAAAAATAGTTCCAAACATTCCAGTGAAACATTACTGTGTCAGTAACCCCCTGGGAACTCACCTGCTCTCTCGTGTCAGGCATGAAAGAGAGTGATGATCGTAGGCTGGTGATTAATCCATCCTGTTGAACAGGGGAGTCAAGGGAAGCTTTCGGCTGGTCAAAGGTAGGCCTTGTGGAACAGCTGGAGAACATCTGTGGCCACAGGAACAGATGCAACTGCTTTACTCCAAGCCAGACTGTTGGTCCATCTGGTAGATTTAAGGAAGATGTCCGTTAGAAAAACTTCCGAACGCAAGCATTACTGTTCCATTTGCACTTTCGGTTTGCTAGCAACTTGTAGGCACAAAAAATAATCAGAAATCTCCAAAGCTAGGAGAATGGGGGTTAAAGGTTAGGTGGTTTTAAGGATTTGGCTGATATGACAGCCTTTTCTTTAAGACTCCACCTGGAAATGTGGTGGAAGAGAAGACTGGTAAGGCCCTGAAAAGTCTCATTGCATTGCTTCTTGCCTCCCCCCCACCCTCAAATCCAGAATAAATTATGCAAAACAACAAGAGAAAGTGTGCAGATTTCTTCAATGATCCTCCTTTCTCCAATGGACCACATTTTGCGCTTCTCGCTGCCCGCTATTGCCAGAGAACTGCACCTGACCGTCATTGCCCTTCCTCCTAGTGATCGGTGTCACTTTGTATACCAGGAGGGCCCTGGGGTGGGAATCACTTTGTAAAAATATTTTCAGGCAAGTAGCAGTGTTGGTCTGCAGTAGAACGTCAGGATTTGAGTCCAGGGGAAGCCTTAGTGACTGACAAGGTTTTCGGGGTGCAAGCTTTCAAGAGTCATTTCTTCCTTCTTCAGATAAAAGCTACAATTGCCAGCCTCCAGGTTGCACTTTATGAATTCCTTATTTACCACTGAAAAATACTACAAAAATCTAGTTTGATACATTGTTGTTTGTTATTATTTATTGTATAGTACAGGTTAGAAGTGTTTATATAGTTATTATTATTAACAACAACAACAACAACAACAACAACAACATTCGATTTATATAACGCCCTTCAGGACTACTTAATGTATACTCAGAGCGGTTTACAAAGTGTGTTATCATTATCCTCATGACAATCACCCTGTGAGGTGGGTGGGGCTGAGAGAGCTCTGAGAGAGCTGTGACTGACCCAAGGTCACCCAGCTGGCTTCAAGTGGAGGAGTGGGGAATCAAACCTGGCTCTCCAGATTAGAGTCCTGCCGTTCTTAACTACTACACCAAACTGGCTGTCATGGCACATGTTTCTGTTCCATCTCTTTCCATGAATCTCTCTTTGTCTTTAATTTCTAGATGGGGCCTGAAGCTCTCCTAGAAAATCAGGATGTGAGTCCAGTGGCACCTTAGAGACCGACAAGATTTTCAGGGTTTAAGCTTTCGAGAGTCAGAGCTCCCTACTTCAGATACAGGGAGGAGTATGGACTGGGATATAAAGGCTCAAGGATCTCCACTCCTCCCCATATCTGAAGAAGGGACCTCTGACTCTCCAAAGCTCATCTCCTGGAAATCTTGTTGGTCTCTAAAGCGCACCTGGACCCAAATCCTACTATGTGAGAAAGAATAGGCATTTAAAACACGTGCGGATGTCAGAGTGGACGCCCCCTTGCACCTGACTCCCCGTTGAAGCGTGGTATCGATGGAGGTGGGAGAGGAGACAGTTTTGCGGGAAGGAACTGCGAACGCTCCGCTCTGCTGTCTGCCACCACGACTGGGACACAGCACTTCAGTCGTGTCTAATTGATATCTTGCAAATGAGTAATCTATTCCGAGTAAGAATTGAGTGGTGAAATTACCACAGAAGGAGTTCTTAATAACAGGTGTTCTGACTCGAGGAATGAGAGATGGAATGCAAATGAGGAGGGTGAGTCCTCCAGCCCTCCCACCATCCCCCGTTACGTATCTGTTGCCTCTGGTGTTGAGATATTAGTGTGCAATGATACAGCTGCTTCTTCTGTGGAAGGGGGGCCATTTGAAATGCTTATTGATTGATTGATTTATACCCCCACCGTTCTCCTCAATGGGGACCCCAAAGCAGCTTATGTTCTCCTCTCTTCCTTGTGAGGTGGGTTAGGCTGAGATTATGTGACTAGCCCAAGGTCACCTAGGGCAGAGTGGGGATTCAAACCTGGGTCTCCCAGATGCTAGTCTGGCATTACACCACTGTGGCAGTCATATGGATGTATGTGGCACAGTGGCCAGAGTGTCCGGCTATGTCGGGAGAGACCTGTCTTCAAAGCCTCAGTCTTTCATGAACGGATTGGGTGACCTTTGACTAGTCTCTCTCCCCATCTCACCTACCTCTCAGGGATGTTGTGGAGAGAGTGTGTGGGAAAACCACGTAAGAGTCTGAGTTGCTTCGAGGAAGAACCTAATAAAGCTGCAATAAATGGGTTTGCCATTTGCAAAGAGGGCCGAGCTCCATTTCTTCAAGAGCTGCCAAACAATTGCTCCGAAATGTTTCCATTATCTCTTGTTCTCTCCTTTGGAAAGTGACAATGGAAAGCTGAGTGTAATTTTTTAAAAGAAACAAATGGGGGAATATTGGCAGATGCAGGAGTGAGAGAAGCTGCCTCTACTGAAATCTCCCCTCTTCTGCCAAACCGTTTAAAATACTAAGTCCTGGTCAGGCTTGTGTAGAAGGGAGTGGAATTGGTTGCAAACCTGAGGACTTGGTTCACACATGCATATACTTCCCTCAAAACTCAATGACTGTGTGAACTAGCTGGGGGGGGGTGGATTTGTGTGTCTAATTACCTATTTGATTTTTATAGTGCTTCCCTTCAATAAAGAGCTCAAAGTGGTTCACAGCATAAACAATTGCATCAGTAAAAATCCAATGCAAACCATAACATATATTCAATAAAATTGCAATAAAACAACAATGTAGTACAAATACTTAAAACCGCTCTGGTCCCTACCCCAGTCTATGAAACCCTGCAGATAAATGTAACATTACAGGTAGATATAATACACAGCAAACCCGGACAGGATGGCCCAGGTGAGCCTGATCTCGTCAGATCTCAGAAGCTAAGCAGGGTTGGCCTTGGTTAGTAACTGGATGGGAGACCTCCAACGAAGACCAGGCTTGCAGAGGCAGGCAATATCAAACCACCTCTGATAGTCTCTTGAGTCTCTTGTCAGGAAAACTCCACCCGGGTGTGTGTGTGTGTCAGCTATGACTTGAGGGCACTCTCCACCGCCATCATAATACCCAGCAATCAGCTGTGCCTCACAAGAAGAATATTACATACCAATAAGAATATTAAACATTATGAAGGGAGCTGATGCAGCACAGTAGT
Source organism: Eublepharis macularius (assembly GCF_028583425.1). Taxonomy (NCBI): domain Eukaryota; kingdom Metazoa; phylum Chordata; class Lepidosauria; order Squamata; family Eublepharidae; genus Eublepharis; species Eublepharis macularius. The sequence goes on along the minus strand of NC_072802.1, from coordinate 67,161,790 downwards.
TACAGTTGCCAAAGGAAAACTGGGTGCAAATCCCAGGGCCACCCATGGGCCAGTCACTCCCTACAGCTGACCTATAATTTGTGTGGGATACAGGGTAACCCCTTGAGCACTTAGGAGGAAGGCATGATAGAAGTGTAATTAGGAGAATAAATACAATCTCTACAGTCCAGCGAAACCCAAACCTCTTGGGGACTAGGAAGACGAGATTCCTGGCCAAGGGGGTAGCGAGAAGCACCTACCCCAGACCTTGGTGGTCTCTCTCCCTCATGGCTTAAGCCTTCAGGAAGGGAGAAGCAGCCAGGACAGGAACGCAAAGAACCTGCGAAGGACCCAGGTGGAGAAGGCTGATCTGCAGCTCAGGTGGAAGAAGGCGGAGGTGAAGAGACTAGCCTGACTTAAAGGCGAATGAAATTAAACCGAAAGCTCTGCATTTCTAGGATGGCGGCCTATCCTTGGCATTGTGAGTTGAAGTGTTGAAGATGGGATGTCGCGGTGGTGATGTGGCCCATGACTCCTTGCAAACCTCGTGAGGGGTAGATAGTGATAACGATAATGGTAATGATAATAAATACCCCGACATGGATAGCCCAAATGAACCTGATCTCATTAGATCTCAGAAGCTAAGTTAGTTAGTAACTAACTAATTACTAACCAATTACGTTGGTTAGTAATTGGATGGGAGACCTCCAATGAAGACCAAAATTGCAGAAGCAGGCAATGGGGTTGCCATAAGTCAGCTATGACTTAAGGGCACTCTTCACCACCACCAATGATAATCAATAGTTCACCTTTCTTATTGAGATCCAAAGCGGATTACACGTTACAAGTGACAATGAGATATGGCCAACAGCTGGGGCATTCATTACTGCAAGATGGTGTGTAACAGTCTGGAGTGGGAGGGATAAGGACCAGGGGTCCCCCCCACCGTCCTGGTGGCTCCAGCAGCTGACCAGTGGTGCCTGCCATGCCTGCTGCCGTTGTTTTATGTTCACAGCAGTCTTTGTTGGTAAATTGGACATAGCGAGCAGCCATTTCATGTTGCTACGCATATTTCTGCCTGATTCGCACGATGGCCATGTTGCCCAAAAGAGCTTCAGGATATGCATATATCCTGGAAAATTAGGGTTTTTGTACACATGTACTGCAGGTAAAAATACATGTTGTCCCTTCAGCCAAAATGATGCTCAGTAGGAAGGTGCCATGTCGTTTGTTCTTCCTGTGTTACTGGTAAAATGTAATGACTGGAACTGGCTTTATGATACCTCAGGGATCTGGATAGGGAGGGAAGGCAGCGTGGTATAGCCCAGCCTTGGCAGATCTCGGAAGCTAAGCAGGGTCAGTTCTTGGAGGGGCCACCGCCAAGGAAGACTCTGTAGAGGAAGGCAGTGGTAAACCACCCCAGCTTCTCACTCGAAAGCCCCTTGCTGGGGTAGCCATAAGTTGGTTGCAACTTGATGGGATTTAAACCCAGGGGTTTAAACCCAGGTTCCTTGGTTTTAGTATGACCCCTGCATCACATATGCTTTTAGGTCATCCATAGAAGCCTTTGGGTTTTTAAAAATAATATATAGCAAATGTCATTTTATGTACATGTCATTTTATGATTAATATGAGCCTAGTCCCTGCCCAGTGAGGCTTATACCCTTTTGATCCTGGTGTTGAAAAAGGAGTGAATGTTTCTAAATTGCTTTGATGCTAAATCGGAGGGAGCCGGAGTTGGAGAGCAACTTTGATGTTTAGTTTATCGATGTAATGCTTTTGTACTGCGGCCAGTTGGACGCTTGGTCTCCCATTTAGACTTCCATTAGGGCTGTGTTGATATGCTTACTTACCAATCAATGCATTAATGTGCAAAATGCTAACAGCCAGTTTATTAGGCCTTTCGCCAGAATCTAAGCCCATTTTATTGTCGTGAGAGGCTGCCGTCAAGATTGGCGAGCCTTTAAAAGCCGCAGCGTTTGATTTATTTGGGGTTCCATGGGTGCCAAATATTTTATAAAAACAGCTCAGCATGAAGTTTGCATAAATTTATGCTGTGTCCACTTGGCATTTTCCCAAGAATATCTCTTATGCTTTATTTTTTTTCTTTAAAAAAAAGGTTTGATTTAAAAAGCTAATGCTAAAATGGTCATTAAACAAAAAACATAACCTAAACATGATCAAAATGAGCTGTTAATGGATAAAGAAAGCATTCCTAACAGTCTTTGATTAGCACAAATGGTTGAGATTGTGGCTTGATTTCATCAAGCTCTTCCAGCAAGCAACCTAAGTGAGTATAGAGAGGAGCTGTGGTGAGAGGATCAACTGTGGAATTGAGACCCTAAGAGTCATCGAGTCCTAGGATCGGAAGGGATCTTGGTGGTGGAGAGAGTGCCCTCAAGCGACAGCAGACATATGGCGACCCCTGGTGGGGTTTTCACGGCAAGAGACTAACAGAGGTGGTTTGCCATTGCCTGCCTCTGCAACCCTGGTCTTCACTGGAGGTCTCCCATCCAATTACGAACCAAGACCAACCCTGCTTAGCTTCTGAGATCCAACGAGATCAGGCTCACCTGGGCTATCCAAGTCAGAGTGGAAGGGGTCTTATAGGAAGTCAAAAACTAGACTATCCCTGGCACATGGCAGTTTCGCTTCTGCTTCAAGACCTCCAGCCTTTAGACCAGGGAAGACAGAAGCATTTTGGCCTTCCATCAGGTGCCTTGCTCCGGTTTCCTGCTCATGTATTGGCCACCCCTTCTGCCCCTGGACTTGAAAGGTAAGAGGGAGCTGTGTGGCTCCTGGGAGACCGTGGAGCAATTTTAAGTAGGAACGCTTGAGCACCCCCTCATCCAGCTCATGTCCCATTCACCACTTGCAGGCTGGGAAGCCGGTCTTCCAACAGGTGGCTTGTGAACAACAGCAGCCTGATGGCCAGGTTGCTTTCCGTGCTGGGGGCCTCTGGTTGCACAGGAGCAACCCCATCTGCAGCTGTGTGCCACTGCCGCTGAAATTAAGAACCACAACCAGCCACACAGCTGGGTCAGTTGAAGAGGAAAGGCTCGCCATTTGGCGGGTGACCCTGTCTGAGTTGGGGTTGCCAACCTCCAGGTGGGGCTTGGATATCTCCTGGGATTACCACTGATCTCCTGATGAGAGCGGTCAGTTCTCCTGGAGAAAAATGTCTGCTTTGGAGGGTGGACTATGGCATTATACTCTGCTGAGGTCCCTCCCTATACCCCCCCTCTACCCCCCCACCCAAATCTCAAGGAATTTCTGAACCCAGAGTTGGCAACCCTATTCTGAGTCTTTCTGATACAGCTGTGTAGATGGCTGGCTGGGAGTCTCTCTATACGAGACATCTGACACGTGAAGAACACGTGTCGGGAGGTGCAATGTTATCTGAGAAGGATAGTTTAAGAAAGCTCTGGGGCTGTGTAAAGCGGCCAGAAGGGAAACTTCAGCCCACTATAACCTCTCCAGGTCCAAATCTGGCTCTGGAAGGCAGCTGCATCCCATTTCCATTCCTCGCTACCCTCTGGTTGCGATCCCTCACAGTTTTAGACTGGAGAGGTGAAATTGACAGAGCTTTGGGGGGGGAGGCGAAGATGAAATTAACAATCCTTCTGAGAAGTGATCTCTGCTGACTCTGTCTTTTTAAACTACGCTTCTCAGCTAGCATTGCATCTCTGTACACTTGATGAATGCCTGCAGCTTTTTGCACCTGTGCCTTGCCAGTCGGAATTGCAATTTAGCCCTGTAATGATGCCAAGTAAATGGGTGCATGTGTCTTTAAATGCTTGGTTTGAGCTAGGTGAAGAGTGGGGGTGAGAGAGGGATGAGTGAGTGATATGATTGGTTGATGACTGAGAGTGTGGGCGGAGTGAATGCAGTTTAGACTGACAGAGCAGGGAGAAAAAGTGTCAGTCAGAAGGAAGCAGGCTGGCTGTGTGCTGCCTGAATATGTTGAAGTGTTTATGAGAGAAATATGACCTGTGTGGAACCTGAACTGAGCATGTTTGTGAAAGGACTCTCAGTCAGGGAAAGGGCGGCGAGCTGTGTTGCTGCCTGAGCAGGTTTCATATTTCCGTGAATGAGAGTCAGAGAAAGAGAGGCCGGCTGTGTGCTGCCTGAGGAGTTTTCTGTGAGAGAAATATAGAGCCTATAGAAAGAGGCTAACTGTGTGTGAAGCCTTACAAGAGATCTGTGTGAATGAGTTTATAGGAAGTAACTTTAAGAACTAAGAACTACTTTTATGAAACCAATACGCTTCTTGAAAAATAAACATATATTTTGTTTTGTTATATCCCAGTGTAGCGGTCATTGCTATATCCCATTCATATCCTCAGGGCCACATAGAACCACGAAGGAGCCTGACACTTAGGAACGTTACCAAAGGGAAAACTTAAATAAAAAATATTGGAATACAATATTCTTGGTGGCAGCAAACTACCCAAATGTGTTAAGGGGAAGATTAAAAGAAAAATCTACCCCAAAGAAAGTACAGATCATAACAAGCCCCCTTATATTATTGTAAAGAAATGCTTTTTAAAACCGACAAATATGTCTTGCACATGGAGCATGCATAGAAAGCACTCATAAATTGTATATTCCAGGGCTTTTTATTATATCAGCAGCCCACCATTTGTGCTGCTTAATTGCCTGACCCAGCCCGCAACCCTGGGAGAAAGTCAATTTCCCCTACTGTACCCATGCAAAAGGTTTCAGGAAGAGAAGCTCAGTAACCACAGTTACAGCCTTGACCAGTGCAGTGTTTGGGTCGGGTGACAAACAGTGAAGGTGACATGGGGTGACAGTAGCTGGAAAAATTATATTCCCTTTGCAGTTCACAGCATGCCTAATTGTAAGGGAAGTGGAGATGTTTGGCAGCTTCAAATGGGAGAGTTGGAGCAGCAAAGATCACAGGTGGGGATATGCGTGTGAAAGAAAGCGAAAAAGTTAAAATGGAGCGCACTTTAACAGGAAGGACCAATGCTCACATCAAATAGATTTCTGGGTACCTTTCCCCCCAAGGGTGTTTTAAAATTAAAAGCAACTGTTGGAAGCTCTAAGGAGAAATTGAAGGAAGGTGCCTGGGGTGGGGGGAGGGAATGCTTATGTTCTTTTCCTACTAGCTCTCTCCATTAAAGTACCTTTTCTGCCTGCAGGAGGAAATCCTGCAACAATGACTGTGTGGAGAGGTGGGTTAGCTAACAGAGGGCCAAGCTACAAGTGACAAATTACACTTGAATGGCAAGTGAACAGACTCACATGTATTCCTCCCTCTTCACTTGTGCTCCACTTGCACTCCACTCGATCACGAAACAGACTCACTTGTATTCCACCCTGTTCACTTGCGCTCCACTTGCACTCCACTCGATCATGAAGCATACTCATGTGTATTCCTCCCTGTTCACTTGCGCTCCACTTGATCATGAAGCAGACTCACGTGTATTCCTCCCTGTTCACTTGCGCTCCACTTGCACTCCACTCGACCATGAAGCATACTCATGTGTATTCCTCCCTGTTCACTTGCGCTCCACTTGCACTCCACCTGATCACGAAGTAGACTCACGTGTATTCCTCCCTGTTCACTTGCACTCCACCTGATCACGAAGCAGACTCACGTGCATTCCTCTCTGTTCACTTGCGCTCCACTTGCACTCTCACTCGATCACGAAACAGACTCGCGTGTATTCCTCCCTGTTCACTTGCGCTCCACTTGCACTCCACTCAATCACGGAGTGATCAAGTGAAGTGCAAGTGGAGCACAAGTGAACAGGGAGGAATACACGTGAGTCTGTTCACTTGCCATTCAAGTGTAATTCGTCACTTCTAGCTGGGCCCAGAAATCCTGCAACAATGACTGTGTCGAGAGGTGGATTAGCTAACAGAGGTGATGGTTGAGGAATGCTGCAGTGCAGACCATTTTCTGGAAAATGGTTTAAAAGCAGCGGTGGGACAAGGGGGGCAAAGTTCTTGGGGACCATGGAACTGAGCAAGTCATGCACTTTTCTTTCCATGTGGTGTTTGGGTTGGGTCTGGGTGGTACGAAGTCCTGGTGCTATTCTGTAGGTTTGACTCATCCTTGTTCATTCACATTCTTGGGGAGTAGCTAAGCAACACAGCTTCCTTTTGCGGGGCGGGGGGGGGGAGCATATGGTCATATGTCCCATGAGGGGGAAAAAGTCATCTTTGTTCCAAAGAGAGTTCCATTTACTGGCTGATAAACTCAAGAGTGAACAGAAAGCAGTGGCATTTGGGTCGCGAGTCGCACTGGCATTCCTTTTCCTTCCCTTGCCGGCAAGTTCCTTCTGCAGAGCTTGATTTTCTGAATGCACAAGCTGGCATTTGGAGGCACTTTTCTCAATGGTGTGCCGCTGCCTACTTTTAGTGTCAAGAGGAGCAAATAAGTTATTCCCCCTTCCCTTATTTCAAAAGTCTGAATTTTAAGTGGGAGATAATGTACGCAAAATGCTGCAGTTAAAAAAAAAAAAGAAGAATCTGCAGATAAACTGATAGCTTGTCTGTCACCCTCGAGATTCAAAAAGGGGAACGTCACCAGGGTTGTCTAAATACCCTGCTTAAAACATTGAAATTGGGCAACCAGGCAACGTCATTGGCTCCCATTTGGTGTCTGGGCAGGATACAGCATACTGGTTCTTAGTAGAGATTAGAACAATTTTTTTTTTAAAAAATGGCTGGTTTGATTCGGAGCACTCTTGTTTTGAGTTTATTGTGCACTTGCAGGAAACAAACCCAAGAATCTCTCTTTCTGCTTCAGCTTCTCTTTCTTTGCGCTGATTTCTCCCCCTGTTAAATTGGACACATTTGCTTTAATTCTGTTTCAGAGGCAGAGGGTATAAAATGATGAATGAACAGGAGAGGAGAAACAAAAGAGCCCTCAATGTAAGTTTGCCAGCACTCAGCTAAAGTCAGGAGATTTTGAGGGCAATGCCTGGGGAGGGGAATGTGACATCATTTCCAGATGATGCTCCAGGAATTTCTGTGAATCTCTGTGGTAAAGACCATAAAGACATGGGGAAATTCCTAGAGCATCACTAGGGAAGCCATTTTCTGGCCATTTCTCCTCCCACTCTGCTCCTTAATTTCTTGAGGGTGAGAGTTTTCCTGCCACAAGCAAGCAAAAGGCAAACCTGCCTCAATGGCAGGAATGAAAATGAGATGCATCAAGAGAGAAGACATTGATAACTTACACCATCTCAATGGCAATGAAATGAGCTATATTGGTTCATGCTGAGTGCCTGCTTTATAGCCCTAAATGCCTTGGGACCTCCTACTCCCATGTGAACTGACAGTTAGAATCAGCATCTAAAAGGAGTGGAGACGAGACAGAGGACCTTTTCAGTGGTGGCACCTCAGGTATGTTAGGGGGGACATTCATCAGGCAGCCAATGGGAGAGAAGCAGGAGTGGAATCTGAGAGGTCAAGGGTGAAGCATTTAAAGTCATTTCATGCCCCAATACTGTTTACCAGGCATACCCCGCCTGCCCCCTCCTTTAAACTGGTTAGCTGCTGGTGCTTTGTATTTTGTGCACAGGTGTCCTGGACTGGTCCAGGAAAAGATGAGCTATGGGTAAGTCTCTGTTGAAAGCGGTGGAGCTAACTTATTCCACTGAAGGCAAATGAGGCTTCACAAACAGATTTTAGCTTCATCAGGGCCAAAGTCGCTACAGCCCTGTCATTTATTTCCTGGGCTTCTGATTTGTGTTAGGATCTTTTCTGTGGATAACTGAAAGGTCTGGAAAAGGCTTTCCGAGCACAGCTTGATTGTGTTTGCGATGTGGAAGGGTGACTTTTGGGCTAGTTTGCACTTGGCTGGGCCTTGTCATTTTAAATCTTGGCAAACAGTGCACGGCAAGAGCAAGTTGAGCGTGCCCGGTTCTGCTTTGTCAGTGGGCAATTAGTGAAACTTTTCATGTCTAATTACTCTTTTATATTCGTTTGGTGACCTCACCCTGGGTGACTGTGTTTGTACCTCTTACCGAGCCTCAAAGGAGGTTAACAGGAGCCCAAATGAAAGGGTATGTTTTCGGTTGGCTCCGAAGTTCCAAGTTGTTTTGCTTTATTCTTTCTATGCCCTTGCATTCCTGCATAAAACAGTCATCCAATTTGCATTGTGTAGGAACCACATTTTTCTTGATCCAGTTTAATTAGCAGCAACTCTCATGAATTGCTGGAGAAGCGGGTAGGCGAGAGGCGGATTGGTTGGCATTGTTGGAATGGGAAATGCGCTCCGCCACCTGCAGGGGCACTTGGAGGAAAAACCACCCAGACCCACTTCTCTTGTTGTTTACTGCATGGCTTGCTCAGTTGAAGTGGGCCTTGGGGTACATTGGGTGCAAGTGACATAGAGTGAGTGGTAATTACTTGGGGCTCTCGAGACACCAAGTGAGGGAGAGACCAGATCCACAGCAGCGTTCTTTATGAGTCCTTCCAAGTCCCTTTCCCGGTGTGTGCAGGATAACCAGCTGAACAAAAAAGGAAAACCCTCCCGTGGAATAAATACCAAATACAATGAGTTAGACAGTGTCACTTTAAAGTGCAAGGTGCAATGAATATATGATATCCATAAATTGATAAACCCTCCCACGGGAGGGTTTTCCCTTTTCGTCCACTTGGCTGTTCCTCGTAGCCTCTCAGGGTTGGCAAGTGTGCAGGATAACAACAGGGTGCCAGATTTCAGGGAAGGGTGTATATGATTTATCAAAAATATTTCCATCCTGCTCAGGGTGACCCACAACAAAAATTCAAAGCGACAGAGCGGTTCGATAGACCACCATTGCAAAACTCAAAGGCAACTGCCTGCCATCACAATTTAACAGTAACAGAAATCATCACTATCTCAAAGCTGCAGTTCAGCAGCATAACAAGAACGGTGGTTGCCGATTGATTTCCATCCTTCACCGTGGCAACTCCACAGGGGTTGCCACCTGAGTCTTCTGACCCAAGCCAGCCCCCTACCTCTGCCTGCCTCCTCTCACCATCACTGTCCTCTCCGTTCTTCCCTCCTCCCTCTCCTGACATCTTTCAGCTCAACATGGCAAGCTGTGTATGCTCGGTAGGGCTTCCTGAACTTCTGTGATGGTTCAAGAAGTCCTACTGAGCCTGTCTGGCTTGCTGCACTGTGTCAAAAGTAGAGATGGGCACGAACAGCAATATGAACAAAAAAAAGCCACGAACAGCCCAATCTGCTGTTTGCGAACAAGCTGTTCATGAGGCCCCATTCTAAACACACAGGCGGTCATTGCAAGCCTCGTTCATCAAGCCAGACAGTCTGGCACCTGCTGCAATCAATTCCCTCGGCAGCATAGGCAGGGATTGTCTGAACTCTGTCTGAATTCCTGCTGTTGCCCTGGAAACCCCAATCTAAGCCCAATTTAGCTTGAAAGGCGGGTCTTCCTTTCAAGTGTGGAGCTCCAAATTTGTTACAAGAAAGCAAAGACCATGGGAGGGGGGGGGGGCTCCCAGCTCTGGCTAGTCTTTGCAGACAGTGGAGAGGGAGAGAGACAGCTGCTGTTGGCATTTTGATAGAGAGACAGGGAGAGTGCATTGGAGCTTGAATTTTCTTTGTGTGTGGTGGGATAGGGATCTACCCCTTTAGGTTCCAGGGCTGCTGCCAGGATCTGGGGCCAAGCTATGATTTATTATTGGTACCTTTCCTGCTGCCTGCTCAGGTCAGGTTTCTGGGAGTGGTGCGGTAGGGATCTTGACCAAACTTGGATGATGAAGAGGAGGAGGAGAGCCTGCTGGCCCCCACGAACAGTCAACCACGAACATGTTCGTGAACAGGGCCATGTCCGTGGTTGTTCGTGAGTCCCTGTTTGTGGATGGCAATGAACAACAAACATAGTCATAGGCTTCCATCACTCGAGGCCTTGTACCCACCTCAAAACGGCCCTGATCCTGCGCATTAGACTAGATGAATGTGACCCACATCCTTCCCACATCAGTTTAGTTGAGAACTGTAGTCTTGAAATGTTTGGCTCTTGTGTGTGAGATACGTGACAAGGACAGTTGCTGCTGGCCTCATTCTTCCTTGAAATTTCCGTCCTTCCCCTACCACTGGGAGCTCCAACAGAGATCAACCAGCCTTATGTGGCAGTGTTGAACTGTAATTCTCCTTCAGCCATGATTATACGTTGGCCTGCCGTATCGCTTAAGTGGCACTTCTTGCTTCCTACTGGGAGAGGCTGATTAGATTCTGGTGGGGTTAGGTCCTGCACATGAGAAATCCCCCCTCCCACTTTAGCCACAAAACTCTGTGCTATTTTCCCCCTCTCTACTTGATTCTTGATGGGAAAAAAAACCCATCTTGTTTTTTACCCTTGTTTTAGACTGTCTTGCTGAAAATCATTTACCTCCCTGCGCTTCAAACAATGCCTACAGCTTTACTTACAGGAAGATACCATCAAACCCCAATGGCTCTCCGTCTCTGCATATGCGGTGCCTCAGTTCTTGAGGATCTTCTACATTACACTTTATTTTGTCCCATGTATGCAGAGGTTAGAGCTAAATTTCTTGCTAACTTGTTAGTGGGGCGTAACTTTACCTCTGATATTGACAAATAAGTTTTTTTTGTTATCTGATACTGATTCATTTGTCACTAGCAGCGTATCCCTGTTTGTTTTAGCTGCAAAAAAAATTAGGGCCAAGATTGTTTCCTCAGAAACCTAACTTTTTTCATAACTATCTGGTATTTATTAAGGCCCCATTTTAATTATATTTTATTTTTGTTATTTTAATAACTATTTTATGCTTGTAAGATAGATTTCTATTTTTACTGTTCTTAACTTTGTATTGTGACGACCTTTGGCCATATACAATTAAACCTACTACTACCAGACTGTCTTTTTTAAGAGCTCCTGCCTCCCAGAATACAATGTGGAGCGAAAGGAGGGAACCTTTCAGTTGGGGCAGAACAGAACAATTAAGCTGAAGGCCAGAACTGATCATTTGGAGCCTGTTTTGTCCATTCTGGGAGAATTTCGCTGCTCTTTTTTCCTAGGGGTTGGGATGAACGAGTGCTCCTGGTTCAGTTTCTTTTTCTATTTGTTTCTAGTTTGTCAGTGGGGTTTTTTTGGGGGCTATTGGTTTTTATAGATTTGTGCTGTGTGGCTTTGTGTGCAATTTATACAGTGATTTATTTGTTCAATTGTTTGTCATTTATACCTATGGCAAATCCTGCTGTTTTCTTGGGCATCGGGTGACTGCTGCAATTGGCCGAGCACCAGAAAACTTTCTTCTGGTTCATGATTATAAAGTCAATAAAATGGGATGTGTTGTCCCTTCAGAGAGGTTCCAGGGTCCATGTGTATTGACTTGGCTGCTGCCAATGAGAAACAGCATTCAGCAGGGCTTTTTTTCCTGGGAAAAGAGGTGGTAGAACTCAGTGGGTTGCCAGCACAGGGGGCAACTCTTGGCAGGAGGTGCTGCCCCTGGTACCACATGTGTGCGCGCAAAGTGTACACATGCACCCAGGGCCAATGACGTCACTTTGGGTCAGCTGAAACAAGGGGGGAGTTTTTAAAAGTTTAAGTCACCCTTGGCAAAAATGATCACATGGCTGGTGGCCCCGCCCCCTGATCTCCAGACAGAGGGGAGTTTAGATTGCCCTCCACACTGCTGGAACGGTGCGGAGGGCAATCGAAACTCCCCTCTGTCTGGAAATTGGGGCGGGGGGGCACCAGCCATGTGACCATTTCCAAGAGGTTCCGGAACTCCGTTCCACCGCATTACAGCTGAAAAAAAGCCCTGGCATGGAGGTTTGGGGCAGGGTTTAGAGGCAGAGTATGGAAAACGAGCATGGGGATCGAGAAACTTGAGTGGCTCACAGCCTGATTTGGAAATCCACCCATCTCTGTTGGATTTACTTGCTTGGGAGAAGCTGGCATTGGTCCCAGCAGCAGCAGCAACAACAAAAAGTGTAAAATGGAATGTGGGGCAGGCCATGATTGGTGGAACACCCTGGAAATGTTGCTACTGGAAGCAAAGTCACTGCATTATTGGTTATGGCTTTCTTCTTGATGGCAATGGTAAAAATTGCATCCATTTTGGGGGGGGGGAATGGTGCAAGGTTACAGAAAGTGGTGCCCAAATAAAGGAGCTCATGTTTAATTTGCACGAAGGAGAAAGCAAGATACGTGTGTGTATATGAAGAGCTGTCAAGGTACAACTGACTTACGACAACCCCTGCTTGGGGTTTCAAGGCAAGAGATTGACAGGGGTGTGTTGCCATTGCCTGCCTCTACAATCCTTGTCTTCTTTGGAGGTCTCCCATCCAGTTACTAACCAAGGCCGACCCTGCTTAGCTTCTGAGATCTGACAAGATCGGGTTAATCTGGGTCATGCAAGTCAGGACAGAAAGCAAGATACCAATGGCCAAGCCCTGGGCAGGAGTCATTCAAAATCATCACTATCTTTTGGGAACAATTCAAAGTTGGGGTTGTTTCCTTTAAAAAAAGATGTATGGCCTAGGATGAGGGACCCAAAGGATTGCTGACTCCTATACAACACTACTTGGCTGTGAGGAAAAAGGTGGGTGGCTGCTTGAGTCAGGGCCTTTTCAGTGGTGGCACCTCAGCTGCAAATGTTCTCCTCACAGCAGTTTGCCTGTGTGCCTTAGTATGTGCTTTAGACAAAGTTAATTTCCCAGGCTCTTGAAAGGAGGCAGATGTGGAGGTTGTGTGTCCCCTGGCCGCTAGATTTAAAGGAGGAACTGTGCTGAATGTGCTTTTCCTGCTGTCCTTTTTCCAATCATGCCATTGATCCTAATTATTTCAAATACATTATATTGATATACACTACTGAGTCTCTCTGTCTGACTAGTCCCACCTTCCTCCAAAGAGCACAAGGTGGCATCCATGGGCCCCCCTTTTTAGTCCAACCTTTTTATTCCCACAACAGTCCTGTGATGTAGGCTCAGGTAAAGAAGCGTGGCTGGCCCAAGGTCTCCCCGGCAGAGCTGGAGTTCGATCCTGGAGTTTGATCTCTGACCTCTACATAACACTGAATTGAGAATCACCTTAAAGGTTTCTGAAATAATGGCATAGAAACTACCTATGCTGGATCAGGCCATTCTAGTCCAGTCTTTTCCCTTCTCTGGTAAGCTCTCGAGCAGGGCATGAAGGATATGCCCTTCCCTTGTAGCTTGTCTTCAGCACCTGAGAAGCAAAGATATATTGCTCCTGCATGTGGAAGCTCCATTTAGATAATGTGGCTGGTTGTTAAATGGAGTCTCCACATTTAGAAGCCTATGCTCCTTGAATATTTCGTTCTTTAAAAAGCCACCAAAGCTAGTGGCCATGTCCATTTTGAAGCAGTAACAAAAAAGGGTCTCAAGACACCTTCAAGCCTAGATGTAGTTCTTTTTTAATTTGCCACAGGTCTCCCTTTTGCTTTGGGGTGACAGGCGAGCACAGCAACTCCCCTGCATCCTGTGGCATTGAGTTCCATATGTTGTTTGTGCAGAAACAAGTGCTTGCTTTCCTCAATGCTTGACTCTGTTGCTTTTTGGCGATCGTATTATGAGGGAGGGTCATGCCACTCTCTTTCTGCCGTGCATAATTTTATATACCTCTCTCGTGTCCTCCTTTCTCTCCCTTATTTTTTGACCTAAGCAGCCCCAAATTTTTTAGCCTTTGCTCAGGAAGAAGGTGCTTCCACCTATCCCCTGATCCTAAATCTTTTTACAAATGTTGTTAGGCTTTTGGAGGCTTCAGGATAAAAAGAATAGGCTAATATATGAAAATAAAAATAGCCCTTCCTTACAAAAATTGTGAATAGAATGCTCAATTTGGAACTTGGAGCCAGGCAGCGCCAGCAGTGGCTCGAGTATTTATAGCTCCGTTGTTTCATTTCTCATTGTCAACCCTTCTCCCCGCGTATCTTTCTGACCGAGAGAGAGAACCAATTCTTCTTAGCTGTTCATGCTGGTGTCTGTATTCATCCAGTTTCTCCTTTGCTCCGGTGCATGCGATCTCTCTTTCTCTCTCTCCTTAACTATCTTCTCAGATATGCAGGGCTAAATAGATCTTAATTTTGCCAAAGTCTCTGATTATTTCACAAGCCGGCTACTAGAACAGGGTGTCAGTGGAGCAGCTTTCCCAGAAAATGCCACACACTGTACAACGGGAGGCAGAAAGTTGCATCTCTTTAAATTCCTCGGACAGATTGAAAACTGGGCAAGGGGCTGAGTGGGTACGGTGAGAGTCGACTACAGTCCACATTGCAGACCACAGGCCAGCCAGAGGTCAAGTTGGAGGAAAAGCATTCTTCAGGACAGCAAGCAGACTCGGCACTCAACTCAGGGATTCACATTCTGTAAGCAAGGAGGATTGCTGTTCTGTAACCTCTCAGGGCCAAACTACAAGTGACGCCTGCCTGACACTAGTTGGACACTTGTCAGCTTCCCTCAAGTTTTGATGGGAAATGTAGGCGTCCTGGTCTTGCAGCTCGGCTCTCCGACTGCTGTCCAATGGACTTTTCAACTGTCCCTTGTGCAACATTCCACCAAGCTGCCTACATTTCCCGCCAAAACTTGAGGGAAGCTGACAAGTGTCCAACTAGTGTCAGGCGTCACTTGTAGTCTGGCCCTCAAGCTGCTGAAACTCCAGGCTGTGAGTGCACCTGAACATTCCATGCTAGGGCTCTACCCCTTTAAATTGGTGCTCACTCTCTGCAAAGGGGGTGGCACTTGAGCAATCCATCTGCCTCCCTTGGTATTAAGCTGGACTTTTGACCTCAGATAGAAGCAACACCATCCATCTTCCCTTGGTCATAGTTCCAGAGGAGCTAGCTGTGTTAGTCTGTAGTAGCAAAATAGAAACGAGTCTAGTAGCACCTTTAAGACTAACCAACTTTACTGTAGCATAAGCTTTCGAGAATCACAGCTCTCTTCGTCAGAGGCATCTTCCCTTGGGCAATGTGCTGGAAGGTGTCCCATGTCCTGGACATCAGTGGTCTTCAGCCCATGGCTTGGGGTCCTCAGGTGGGTCACAGAAGCCCACAAACCCCTACAAAGGCCCACGAGCTGCTAGAAAGTCATAGTTCTTTACTCCTTTTTTTGGGAAAGTACCTATTGCTGCAATCTTTGCTTAGAGAGGGGTGGTGAAGATTCCTCCAGGGCTTTGACCTTGAGTTGCTTGCTACAGCCCATCTCCTAATGCACACCTTTCTAGTTCTCTTGGTCTGCTGCCTGCAATCCTGACCTGAACACCAATGAAGTTATGAGGTTGAAGGAACTGGAATTGTTCAGCCAGAAGAACAAAGGAAGAGTGCAGAACAAAAGATGTTTCTGAAATAGTAATAAAGAAATGGCTCAAGTAAGAGTTAAAGATCATTGTGACATCAGCAGTCAATGGACCAATCCTCTGCCTTCTCTGGTATTTGCATGCTTGAAACAGTAATTGGAGAAACGTGGAGAAAGCAATTTAAGGATTAAAGGCACTCATTTTGCCTGCATTTTAGATGTGTGGCTGTAGCTTGGATGAATGGCTTTTTCATGCTGGACCACCATTCATGTGTTTGGTGTCTTATAGCATAAGCAAAATAAAAAGGTCCCTGCCCCAAAGAGCCACTTCAGTTTCGGCACTGCGTAATACTATGTCGTGGGAAAAGCCAACGCAGTAGAAGCCAGCTCGGTAGAAAACAGTCTAGCATAATCAAATTTACCCTATTCTGGCTTGTCTTTTGCACCTGGCTCCTCCTATATCCCTTAAATGAAAAGCAGTGTGAATTTTGCTGAGTTATAGTCTTGCCAAAATCATTTTAAAGCTGCCGTATAGCACCCTGCTGAAAACGTAGTGTGAGACATGCAAAAGTGATGACCATATCGGGAGGGGAGAGGTACAGAGAACACGAGGGAATGGTGAGCTCGTCTACATCTATGTGTATATCGTTGTTTTGGGGAAATGAGGCCAACAAGTGAACGGTAGACTTTGTGACTTGCCTTGACCTTTCCCGCTACAAGTATGTCTGTGCAGGTGTGTGCACACACGCATACGTGGAAGGCCCTTCTCCGTTCTTTTCTGGGAATTGTTCCTGCATGCCTGCTTTCTCCCCATCGTCGTTTGCCACTAGCCCCCCTCCCCAGCTGACTGAGAACCAGAGATTAACAGGAACTGCTAATCAGAAATGGGTCTTCTATTTATTGGCCAGCAGTGGGAATCCAGCAAAGGTCTTAGGTCAGCCCAACACTCATTATCAGAGTGCTGTTCTGTATCCCGAGCGGAATGAGTTATCGATTTTATCTGTCCCATTAAGGACACCCCCATTCAGCATCGCACCTGCCCATGCTTGACATTCTACAACCAAAATCTGCAATCAGGCCTCACTTTGGCCAGGTTCTATAGCTAATTTTCTGACACCCTGAAACTTTCTGGGTTTGAAGAATTCTTGGATTGATTTGATGGTGAAAAACCATACATGCAAGATTGTGGAACAGAAAAAGTACATCTTGGTTATAGTAGAGGTAGAGAGTGCCCTCAAGTCATAGCTGACTTATGGAGACTCCTGACGGGATTTTGGTAGAGGTAGAGAGTACCCTCAAGTCATAGCTGGCTTATGGCGACCTCTGATAGAGTTTTCATGGCAAGAGTTGAACAGAGGTGGTTTGCCATTGCTTGCCTCTGCAACCTTGGTCTTCGTTGGAGGTCTCCCATTGAATTACTAACCAAAACCGACCCTGCTTAGCTTCTGAGATCTGATGAGATCAGGCTCACCTGGTCTATCCCAGTCATGGCACATCTTGGTTATACATCTCCAAAATACGTTTGCCGATGCTACAGTTGGCTATTTTCCAAAGAAGCAGTCTAACATACAGTGAGCAACCTGCTGACATCCCCAACTTCTTTCAGGCTTTGCCATGATGATTTGAAGGTTCAAGAAGGTGCCGTCAAAGGCCACAAGGCTGAAAAGGAACTGTTGGGCGGGTCGTGTGGTGTGATGGCTGGTTTTATTGCGTGTATGTGTATTGACATTATGAATTGCCTCGAGCAGAACTCTGGAGACTCAACATATATGTTTTGTAAATCAACAAAATAATGTCATGTCTGGGGCTACAAAGGTGTACTGATGCTTTCTAGGTTGCATTCTGGTACTATAATCTTTAATAGCACTATTCCTTGGGTTGGGCGATGATGTTTGACTTTATAATCCCTGCCCATCGCTACAGAGCAGCCTATGGTTTGGACTATTATTATTTTATTTATTTCCAACATTTGTATGCTGCCTTCCTGAACTCTTTTTCCTAGGAAGGGGATATAGCCTGGGCTGAGGTAGTTCAGACATGGGAGAAAAAAGGGCTTAGTTGGCCTCAGACTCAATCAGTAGTACTTACTCTGTGGATCGTGGAGAACCATATTCACAATTCCCATTGACCATTGATCGTGGAGAACCATATTCGCAATTCCCATTGACCATTGATCGTGGAGAACCATATTCGCAATTCCCATTGACCATTGATCGTGGAGAACCATATTCGCAATTCCCATTGACCATTGATCGTGGAGAACCATATTCGCAATTCCCATTGACCAAAAGAACTCCATGATTATTGTATGCCCTAGGCCCCACTTCAACCATGTAATTATAGTGTAACATTATTATATTCTAATATATATTATGATGTAATTATATAATGTAAACCTTTTAATAACCAGAATACTTCCAAGCATCTAGGGTTGTTTCCCCCCCCCCCAGTACTGGAAGTTCTGTTTTAGGGGCTAGCATTCAACAGTGATATGCCCCACTACCTTATTCAGCTGCACCCTTCCTGAAGCACACAACTCCAACATCTGTACAGCCTTGAAATACTTGTCAGGGGCAAGTTGTGGTGCATGTTAAAAATAAAAAAAGTTTCCCCCCTTGGGCTCATAGGAAGGATTAAACTATATCAGTTTCTAAAGATGTTGCCTACTTTGCTGGAGCATGGGGTGAGTTTCACATTGGGGAAGAATGCTCAGAAGAGAATACTCAGGGGGCATGTCAAAGAGCCACATATGGGTTTAGAGCCACCGAACAAGGGCCATACTGCAGGTTACAGTGGCCACAGGTTTGCCCTGTGGCTGCCAGCACCATTTTACAGGAAAATTTAAGTTACTTCAAGGGCTCAATCCTGATTGCACCTGTAGTGAGGCAGCCCTATGCAGTCTTGTCCACCCCACCTTTTTGGGTGCTGAAATTGCCCCCTGCGACTGTTTGAGCACTTGAAAAAGCATTTTGGGGAGAGACAAGATTGCGCAAGTTTGCTATGCTGCGGGCCCACTCAGGAATGAGCGCTCATGGCAATTTTAAAAATGCTAAATTTCCCTCTAAAATGGCATTGATAGCCACGGGTCAAACCCATAACCTCTGTAATGTGTAGTTTGGCTTTGAGTGTCACTGGACTGCTGAAGAACCACTTGTCACCCCCAGTGATCTGTCCAAGGTGCTGGAAGAACTTCTCTGCTCTATTAAAGGTGCTGTCTCCTACTCCTGAATCTGCTACCCTTCTGCATTGCCGGGGAGACTTGATATTTGCTTTATTATGAAATAGTATTTCCTTGCTGGCCCAGATGCTGTACTACTCTCAGCCTGTTTGAGCAGGGCTATATCATATCAGAACCCAACAGCATAATAGCAGCTCATTTACATCATACAGTCTGGAAATTATGAGTCTGGGGGGGTCATGTCTGGGATATTGTCTCCTGATGAACATGCTGATCTATCAAAAGATTGACCTTTCCTCATTCCTTCCCCCAAGATTCTGCTCTCACTCTGAAAATAGGGAAAAAAATTATATTAATTTAAGGTAGGGAGATTTATTTCCCCATAACACCATGGTGCTTCCTGCGAACTTTTATCTGGAGCTATGATGTTCCGATTTGACTACCTTACCCAGAGTAACAAACTATGGGGCTTTATTCCAGCTTGGCCTCCCAGACTCATTGGAGCATGCCATAAAATCAGCACACAAAAATTAAAGCAATTTATTGTATTGCCAGCCTTGACTGTTAGCATTGGCTTTGTTCCCAGTTCCGAGTGATTAGAATAAACTATAGAAATATTAATTAACAACGCCAGGATTCGCAGAACTGATAGTGTTTGTGTTAATGGGGTGTTAACAAATTGAAGGACGTTGCGCTCAAGTCGGAAGGAGTGTTCTGTCCATGGTACTGTGGATGGATGAGAAATCAGACATATGTTTTTTGCAGGGTGGGAAGATTAGGGGTGCTTTGGAACAGGGAAAAGGAAAGCCAAATATACTGCAAAATGAGCAACCTGTCGGCACTCAAAATGTATGATGAGTTGTGCGCTTGCTGTTTAAATAGCTCTCTTGTCAATCACTTGACTATGATTTCCCGTTTTCACTAAGGCTGACTGAAACAACTCATCTTTTCAGGGGGAAACTTCAGGGTTAAAAAGCACCCCCCAACAATTTTTCAGCACACCTAGAGGAAATGTCTACTTGTTCTTCTGCATTGCCCCCTCTCTTGACTTCATTTGCTCTCCATGGTATCATAATGGATCCAAACCTGATTAGCTGCATACTACCTGTTCCCTGCATGAATCCAGGTTGACTGGTCTTTCCTCTGCAACTAATCCTAGAAGTAGAAAGGAGCAGTAGCTGGGGGAGAGGGGGTGGCACAAAAGAAGGAGAAACCTGGGAAAGCAACATAGCCAAACCAGATGAATGTTTAATAAAGCCGTTCTGTGGAAGTATTTCCACCCTCTTCTGCTCGATACTCTAGTACAGAACTCAACTTCCTGAGAATCTCAACTGTAATTTCAAAAAGAAACAGAACTTTTCTGGTCCTTATGGTTGCAAAGATACGTTCGGAATGAGCAATGCCTGGCAAAAATCTCAAAAAGGAGGCTTCAGACGAGATGTTGAATATGATTCAACCCTGCCCTTCATTGGTCCTTCTCTTTTTTTGACCAGTGTAGTCCTAAGCAGAGTCACACCCTTCTAAACCTTCAATATATTTAGAAAGGTGTAACTCTGCTTAACGCTGTGGGAGGAGCAAACTTAAATGATGCAAAATAAGTAAATTTGCTTGTTTTTAAAATTTATTTACCTAATCTATCCCCTGACTTCCTCTCCACTGGGATCCGAAGCAGCTTACATCATAGTACTCTCCTCTCTTTTTATCCTCTCAAAAACCCTGAGAGGTAGGTTAGGTTGAGAGTGTGTGCTCGAGTTGCCAGGTTCCCTGGAGCCCAAACCAGGGGATGGTGGGGATTTGGGGGAGGGGCATGTACATCCGGAGGACTTACCTTACGCACATGCAGTGTGCACATTCTCCAGAACACTTTCATGTCACACTGAGAATGACATCATTTCCTGCGTGACAAGGAAGTGAAGGCCCCTGCATAGGGCTGATTTGATAAAAATCATCCCCCAAGATTAGATAGAAGCATACATGAGGCTTTCGATGTATTGTCGAAGGCTTTCACGGCCGGAGAACGATGGTTGTTGGGGGTTTTCCGGGCTGTATTGCCGTGGTCTTGGCATTGTAGTTCCTGACGTTTCGCCAGCAGCTGTGGCTGGCATCTTCAGAGGTGTAGCACCAAAAGACAGAGATCTCTCAGTGTCTGGGGAGACACTGAGACACTGTGCCAGACACTGAGAGATCTCTGTCTTTTGGTGCTACACCTCTGAAGATGCCAGCCACAGCTGCTGGCGAAACGTCAGGAACTACAATGCCAAGACCACGGCAATACAGCCCGGAAAATCCCCAACAACCATACATGAGGCTGTTGGTAAGGGTAACTGACTTGGGCCTAGGGGAGGCAGATGAGCTGAAAATCTGGGAAAAGTCACATCCATTTGTGAAATCTTTAAGAAGACCAAATAGTATCTTCAGCCATTTTCCTTCGTCTCACTGTGAAGTTCCAGCTGGCCTTGCGAGAGAGGTTCAGCTAGGAGACCGAGCTCTCCTGGAGCACTTCTGGGCTCAGCTGGAATCTGAATCAAGGTCTTCCTGGACCATTCGGTGTTACCTGCTATACCGCATTGACTTTTTGCCCTGCTCCAGCCAGTGAGGGGCAGAGCAAGGCTCGGAGGAAGACTGATTTGAAGCAGGAATCCAGCAGTGAGTAGCAGGTGTCAAAATTTGGTCTTTACTCTTTCCAGACTTCGGACTTGCTGAGCGATAGGTGTGTGACAGGAAGGGGCAGGATTAGCCATATTTTGAAAACACTGCGAAATAGCGAGCAGGCTGTGCCTAATCTGTGGTTATTTTTAAGGGGCTGGTAACTGTGTATTGATATTTGATTGTTGATATGTGATGTTTTGATCATACTGGTTTTAAGGACTTCTGTGTTGTGCCTAGATTTTCTGGCACACACTGACTGGTATGCCCCTTTGTTGAAGGAAAAAGCAAGATGTACATAGATTTTGTAAGTTGCTTTGGTTTACGTGATGGAAAGGTGGGGAGCAAATATTTTAAGTAACTAACAGCACGATCCTAAGTGGAGTTACTCCAGTCTAGGCCCATTGATTTCAGTGGGCTTAGACTGGTGTAACTCTGCTTAGGACTGCAATGTAAATAACTACTGCAAGAATAGAGAAGGGAGAGAGCAGGAAGACATACTTGGCTTCATTTTGGCCAGATGTGAGGACTGATGGGTGAAGCTGACTTTGTAAGGAAGGAAAGCTTTGATGAGGGATGTGAAGGAAGAGAGAGAGGTGGAGATTCCTCAATGCTTTGAGATGGAGGGGCTGTGGCTCAGTGGTAGAGCAACTGCTCGGCATACCGAAGGTCCCAAGTTCAATCCCTGGAAACTCCAGCTAACGGTATCAGATAGTAGGTGATGTGAAAGACCTCTGCCTAAGTCCCTGGAGAGCTTCTGCCAGTCTGAGTAGACCATAGAAAAGAGTCCAGTAGCACCTTTAAGACTAACCAACTTTACTGTAGCATAAGCTTTCGAGAACCACAGCTCTCTTCGTCAGATGCAGCTGTGGTTCTCAAAAGCTTATGCTACAGTAAAGTTGGTTAGCCTTAAAGGTGCTACTGGATTCTTTTCTATTTTGCTACTACAGACTAACACGGCTAACTCCTCTGGATCTATCAGTAGATAATGCTGACTTTGATGGACCGAGGGTCTGATTCAGTATAAGGCAGATTCATGTGTTCATGTAAGTTAACAAAGGGAAAGCAGAAGAGATTGAGTGACATCATGTAAGCGTGTCAAGGTGTTCAGCTATTTAGCTTTCTGTGTGATCCATTCCTCCTCCCCCCACCAATAATATGTACCTTACCATATTACATTGAGGTTTAAAGCAGGGGGTAAACACCCATTTTCTGCAAGTAAATTAAGGGCCTTAGATGGGTTTTATGAGAGTATAAAATCTCCAGCCTCCCGGCCCAAATAATTTAGGAGAATTGCATGTGTAAACACACAATTAAAAGCAATTTTCCAAACCTCCTGATTATGTTGATTTTTGTTTTCAGCACACCTGGCTGTTCCGACTTCTTCAATTCCATCACTTAGGAAGTAAACAAGTGTGTCCCAGAGAATAATGTGACAGATGCAAATGATGGTGACATGTTGCGCAAAAAAGATCCCAAAAACCTGCGGCATCAGAATGCGGCTGCTTTTCAAAGCACTCAGAAAGGGTGAAAAAGCGTTTATTTATTTTTTTGCCTTCTTGAATCAAAATCTCACATAAATACTTGGGAACTTCTACCGCATTGAATCCAGATTGGTTCAAGTAGGGGCTTTCAGTCTTCCTTGGCAGCTGGGCCTGGATCTCATTGCTTATATCCACCTGGCTTTATTATACTAGACATGTTGCTTGTCCTAGTTAGTCGAATGAGAGAGAATGTATTTTTTGTCGCGAGACACTCATCTTCCAGTTTTCAAATTGGTTCGCTCCAGTTGCAGAGCTCATCCATTCAAATGATCCTTCCCAGCACCTTTGTTCAATTCTTTGCTTTTAAAAAGGAAAGAAGGGAGTCTTCGTTTGCCTCCAAAGTGTGTGATTGCCAGCCTCCAGGTAGGGCCTGGAATTCTCCCTGAATTACAACTGATCTCCGGACTACAGAGATCATTTCCTCTGGAGGAGATGGCAGCGTCACAGAGCAGATTCTCTGGCATCTCATCACCACGGAGCTCCCTCCCTTACCCAAACTCCTCCTATTTGAGGAGCAATCACAATAACTGATTGCCAGACTAGCATGGCTCTTGGGAAGATACGCTGAAGTGGATCATGGAGGAAAGCACCCCTTCCTCAAAGTGGCAGCTGAAGACAAGCCCGGCAGCTGGATGTTTGTCCCTAGGAGGTGTGGGTCTGTCTCCCCAGCCCCTTTGGTTGTGTGTTGATGTCAGCAGTAGAAGCCAAAGTGCTGGGAGACAGTGTTCTGAGCAGGGCTTTTTTTCAGCTGGAACGCGGGGGGACGGAGTTCCGGAACCTCTTGAAAATGGTCACATGGCTGGTGGCCCCACCCCCTGATCTCCAGACAGAGGGGAGTTTAGATTGCCCTCCGCACCGCTCGGCGGTGCGGAGGGCAATCTAAACTCCCCTCTGTCTGGAGATCAGGGGGCGGGGCCACCAGCCATGTGAGCATTTTCTCCGAGGGCAACCCACTGAGTTCCACCACCTCTTTCCCCAGAAAAAAAGCCCTGGTTCTGAGCCCTCGTTTCTTCTGAGTCGAGGTGTTGATCTGGCCCACAACTCGTGACTTGGAAGAGGTGGTGTGTTTGCTGGCATTAATCTCTGCAAGTTGGCTGCAATGAGCACCTTAATGTTTGCAGAGCAGACGCTGCTGTCAAAGCCTGTCAGAATCCCGTCACCCTGTCCAGGTGCTGCGTCAGCCGGGTTCTAATTTCAAGTAAGTTATTTGGTTCTGCACGTTCAAAACTGGTTAGGGATTCTCTTGGTGTACTCCCCCGCCCCCGACTGTTTTATTTTCCTAGGCATCGATGAGTTGCTAATAGTGCAAACTGGCGATGGTGGTTTAAACCCAATTTAACGTTCATGCATTTCATCGCTTTGATCTTTGCCCTGCCCTCTGTTTGTGATTTGACTGCTCTGGCTTTTGGAAATTATGCTTTTATATTGTGTTTTTTTTTAAAAAAAAATCCGGTAACATGGATGCATTTATGGCTCTCTTTATTCATGCTAACTGTTTTCAGATGTTTAGAGGAAACAGGCATGCAGTCAAAAAGCTTTCTGGACTGTAGCCTGTCCTTATAAAGTAGGTGATCTGAACATTTGAGCATTTTAGCTGTTTTGTTTGGTATCTCTGTTTTTGGATCGAGGATATATTTTTTGAGATGGTACATCTAGAGATGGTGCATCTAAATTGAAATATAAAAAAAAATTAAAAAAATAAAGGATTGGGAGGGAAGGTGGCATTGTACAGCCTGATTTCATCACATCTCTGAAGCTTACCAGAGTCAGTACTTGGATGGGCGAATCATCAAGGAAGACTCTGCAGAGGAAGGCCCTGGCAAACCACCTCTGCTTCTCAGAGCCAAGCTACAAGTGACATTTTTCACGTGGAGGACACTTGATCATTTTCGCAAGTTTTTCTGGGAACTGAAGTCCCTCTCCCCAGCCCCTTTTCCTTCTGTTCCTTCCCCTCTCTGTTAGAATCGCTGCCTGAAGAGCCAGAGAAAACCAGCGGCAGCAGCAGCTTTTGCAAATCGTTCCTCCGGTCACAAGCCTGCTCTCAATGATCTTTGGGGGCGGGCAGCTGCAACTTTCTCCCTGGGCGTCCTGCTCAGCTTCACCGACATGTCAGTTTTCTCCAGAGCAGTTCCCCAAGAGCAAGACGATTTGCAAAAGCTGCTGCTGCCGCTGGCTTTTTCTGGCTCTTCAGACAACGATTCTAACAGAGAGGGGAAGGAACAGAAGGAAAAGGGGCGGGGGAGAGGGACTTCAGTTCCCAGAAAAACTTGAGAAAACGATCAAGTGTCCTCCACGTGAAAAATGTCACTTGTAGCTTGGCTCTCACTTTCCTTGAGCGCCCCTTGCTGGAGTCACCATAAGTTGATTGCAACTTGATGGCACACACATTCAGAGGGCCAGTGGGGTGTAGTGGTTAAAGTGTTGTACTGGGGAGGCATGGGTTCAAATCCCTGTGGAGCCATGCTGTTCCATGCGTTGTTCTTGGGAAGCTCCTTCTGTCTAGTTTACAGGGGGAGAGAAGGAAAGGCATGGTGAAAATGTAATGGAGCATATTGTATGCACTGTTGAAAGCGTAGCTTTCATTGTAGGTGTTGAGAATGTTGGTTTGTTTTCAGCACTTTTCTTTGGAGCTTGTTAAGTGGCTTGGTGGCCTGCAGATCAACCCCCTAATCCAGAATAGCAGTGCACCACCCCAGGAGATCTTGGCAGTGCACAAGCCCTCCCTCCCTGCACCTCCCACCCACCATAATGAGGGGCACCTTGCTATGGCAGGAATCAACCTTGCTGCAATCAGCTACGCACACACCTTAGTGGATGTATTTTGCCCCTGCCAGAACGGTGCAGGTGTTTTTGTTTACAGGAAGAAAAAGCAAATGAATTCTTCAGGTTGCAAAGAATGGCAACTCCCTGGGGCTTGGGGTGGGGTGGGGGTCACCCTGCCTACCCTTTGTACGGAAACCCAGCAGAGAATCACAACGCAGCCTCTGATTAAGTGGGAAGAAATAAATGTTTTCCAAGGCACAATTCTTTGCTTCGGTGCCATTGCAAAGCTCGCTCTGCCAGCCACCGATTTAAGTGTGTATATCAGCACTGGTGCAGGGGGAAGAAAAGGGCCGAAATGAGCCACAGCTCTCTTGAAGGGGCCCTGTGACCTTTCATGTAGCTGGCTGAGTGTGGCCGCTGATCAACCTTTGCAGTCGCCACCTTGGTTTAAAGTTTGTTCTCTTCCCTTGTTTTCTACTTCGACTCTTGCTTGTAACTTAATATCAAACTTTTGGGGCAATCTGTCTGCTGCTTCCTGTCCTTTCTCCGATGCTGTCATTGCTTTGTTTCCAGGAAGCAGCCATCATGCTTCCATTATCTATCTTAGAAAGGAGACTGGCCAGTTCTAGATCGTCTGCATTGGACTCTTGTTCAGAAACGATAACAACAACAACAACATTCAATTTATATACTGCCCTTCAGAACAACTTAACACTCACTCAGAGCAGTTTACAAAGTGTGTTATTATTATCCCCATGACAATCACGCTGTGAGGTGGGTGGGGCTGAGAGAGCTCTGGAAGAGCTGTGACTGGCCCAAGGTCACCCAGCTGGCTTCAAGCGGAGGAGTGGGGAATCAAACCCGGCTCTCCAGATTAAAGTCCTGCCGCTCTTAACCACTACACCAAATTGGTTCTCCACAGGATGGTTCTTGGTTAGACTGCTGTAATGGGCTCTACATGGGTCTGCCCATGAAGACTGCCTAGAAACTTCAACTGGTCCAAATTACTGCAGCGATTTTATTATCAGGCACAAACAAGAGGGAATGGATTGCATCTGTGTTCCATTAATCTTACTGGCTGCTTGGCTGCTTCTAGGCTAGGGCTGCCCGGATATATCCTTAGTAACATCTTGCCTGCTGTGATTAGGGTTGCCAACAATAGGGTGGGAAATTTCTGGAGATTTGAGGTCACTGAGTTTGGGGAAGGGAGGAAGCTCAACAGGGATGTGATAACAGACTTGACGGCATAGAATCTCCGCTCTCTGAAGGAGCCATATTTACTGTAGGAGAATTGATCTCTGTAATCTGAAGTTAGCTACTCTAGCTGTGGCCCAGGGCCAGCGCTTGGGGAAAAAGAAGAAGCAATCTTTCAGAAAGCGTTTGTTTTGTC
This sequence comes from Eublepharis macularius, assembly GCF_028583425.1. Classification (NCBI taxonomy): domain Eukaryota; kingdom Metazoa; phylum Chordata; class Lepidosauria; order Squamata; family Eublepharidae; genus Eublepharis; species Eublepharis macularius. The sequence goes on along the minus strand of NC_072802.1, from coordinate 67,135,022 downwards.
CCCTTCCATTTCTCTTCCCTGATCTGCTGCCAGTGTCCCAGTTGAGGGGCTCCTCATCTGCCAGGGAAGACGATACTACCAAAAAGTGCAGTGCAAATTTTGTGTTCCCTTATTCACCTCCATCTAAGACTCTCTTAACTTTCTCAAAGGACTCAAGCAGCTTAGTGGAGTATCTTTTCCTACCTTGTTGATACTCTGCTGACGCAATCCGATCTTGTGCTACAAGTTACTTAGTTGAAAACTCTGCCAGACACTCCTTAATTAGGGGATTTTCTTTCTTTCTTTTTTTAAAAAAAAGGCTTCCCAGAAATAGAATGGCTGGTAGCTGTTGGGATCCTTTGAGGGACTGAAACAGAATAGCTCCATTTCCTCTGTGCTGCCTCTTGACAGTGGATCGGCCATTATAGACATGGAAAAGTCCCGATGCGTTGCCTGCCCCTGCTCAGCAGAGGCTGCGGGATTGGCTGCCTGGGCAGCTGATGTGGGCACTGCTTATGGCTTCCAAGTCTACCTGGAAATTGGGGAGCATGGGCAGTTCCCACCGGTGTTCTTTCCTTCATGTGCATGCTCCCAGCCTGTGTGCGAAAACATCAGTTCCGGGTGTCATCACACTGCCCGTGGTAGTGTTCCCACACTGTGCGGGTCCTCTTCCCCAGATCCACCCTCTCCATGCTGTGCCCCAGGAATTTCCTAACCTGGAGTTGGGAACCCTAGTTTCCAGCAAGGCTACAACAAGGGAAAACAGGAAGAGTTGTTTTGGAGAACTGTTTCGGACTGAAGATCTATCATGTTTCATTTTCTAGAAAAAAACAAGAGGGTTTTTGTCTTGTTGGGGTTTACCGTGGAGGGGGATAACGGTCCTAGATTTACAATGGGCTCTGGCTGAAAAGACATTCTCTAAGAGGGCCAGTCGACGGCAGCTCATTTTCCTTCCAGGGCCCACCTGACTCCTGCTGTTGTGGTGATGCAGAGAGTCGTCAATGTAATGGATTTGTTCGCCAGCCTTGAGCAAGGAGTTGTGCGCAGAGACAAAAGGGAAGTCTGTAACTCTCAGGTAACAGGTTGGATCTAGGGAGCATTTCTTAATAATTATGGCTGGTGGGGCTTGAATTTTTTTCTCCTCTGGCCTCAGTAGTGCAGAGTGAAAGCTTTGCATTTCCCGAGTGGCCTGAGGGTGGAACATAGGGCTGCCCGGAGTCACAGGGGCCCAAGCGGGGGTGCAGGGGGTTTATCCAGTTCACCTGGATAAAATGGCTGCTTTGGAGGGTGGAGCATTATACCCCATTGTCCCCTCCCCAAGCCCTGCCTTTTCCAACTTCCACCCCCAAATCTCCAGTAATTTCTCAACCTAAAGTTGGCAACCTTACCCTCAAGCGCTTGCACATCAGGGCGTGAGGGCCTTAACCCAACCCACAGTTCTAGTTTTCTATTTGCAGGGTGAGCTTTGCACAGATACCCCAGTATCTTCCAGCCCGAAGAGACTTTGTTCAATTTAAAAGGCTCTTCCATTGGGGGAAGGCTTCCAACTTTGCTTAGTGGAGCCGTAGGCCGTAGGTATCTTATCATCCACACCCAGAGGTGGCATAGTCCGTCTTATCACCTCATTCTGCTGCAAGTCGGCTTGCCAAGTCTCCCACTTAGAGCAGGGGTGGGGAAAAAAATTAAAAACAGCAAGATGGTTGACATAACTGCATTACTTTTGGATACAACTGTGAATACCGTAGAGTTTCCAGCAATTCCTAGAGCTATCCTTTGTCACTAATGTTGCACCTCCATGTCTCTGCCTCCAGCTCTCCCACCAGTTGCCAATTGGCCCAGCAATTCTAGCTGCAAGGCTACGCCCAGAGAATGGGAAGTTTTATTTTTGAGGGGTGAGCATTCCAGATTATCTGTAGTAATTTCACCCACAGAAATTATGGCTGGTTCTAAAGATCTAGCTAGCCTACAGTCTTTTGTTAACTACACATAGTGTTGTGTTTTGGGGGGGGGGGAATCATCTGATTTATTTAGTTGCAGCATTGCCAGCGCTGGCTGCAGAGCTCTGAGCTATTGTGTCCATTATATATAGATGCAGGAGGTCCAAAAAGCAATTTAAAGTGCTGTGAGCAGTCAAATGATTTGGAAAGTAACTAATTAGCCATGTCGAAACAGTGACAGTGTTTTCCTCTCTGCTCACAATCACACCAAAGGCAGGATTATTTCCCATCCTGCCTTTATTTTTAATCTGCGGTAATTTGTGGGTATAAAATGAACTGCTCCTTGGAAAAGAAAGCCAGTGGTGGACATCGCATAATGGCAGGCAAACTGTAAAGCAATAATGGTCTACTATGAGTAAATGAAATGCCTGTGGGGAAAGAAGCAAGGCCAAGAGAGGACTATGAAGGGGGGGGGGGCAAAAGGTGATCCATGGTAGCACTGAAGGACAGAGAACAAAAGAAGATGGATGAGCCAGCCTCGAGTCTGTTTCCTCAGAAACAAATCTTAGAGTTTTCAGTGAGGTTTATTGTGGAGTAATGATTTTTATGTTATAAAGTTGTCTATCCTGCTCTTCCTTCAAGGAAGTCAGTGATGTGACTCAAAGTAGGACGCTTGGCTTCGTATCCAGGAAGGCTCCAGGTTCCATCTCCAGCATCTCCGGTTAAAAAGTTCCAGAGAGTAGGAGATGTGAAGGACCTCTACCTGAGACCCTGGAGAGTCGCTGCCTGTCCGAGTAGACGAGACTGATCTTGATAGTCCAATGATCTGACTCAGTATAAGGCTACTTTGTGCCCGTTGTTCCTTCCCTCTCCCTGCACTTTTATTCTTACAACATTCCTGTGAGGCAGATGGTCCAAGATCACCTAGTGAGCTTCGCATCTGAGAGCCAAGCTACAAGTGACTTTTTTCACGTGGAGAACACTTTTTGCAAGTTTTTCTGGGAACTGAAGTCCCAGTGTCCTTCCCCTCTCTGTTGGAATCGCTGCTCCGGTGATATCTAAACATGACTGGGAAAGAGTATACCCCCATGGCTGAAAGAGGAGGGCAGGAAAGAAAAACATCTGAGCCATTATTCACTTAACGCTTGTTATGCTTTAACTTGGCCTTCATCTTATACTGACCAGGCACAAGAAGAACGGAGTAAAATGAAATGATAAACCCAGTGTGTGTGTGAGTGTATGTTAATCAGAGACACTTTAGTTAATCCAGAGCAAAGGTGGGTGATATTAAAAAAGAGTAGAGTACTCCAAAATTTCCTAACATGTACCCCTGTTCAGGGGCAATGCCAGGGTTTCTGGTGCCCATGGCTGCCCCTACGTGCGCACACATGCCCCCTGGACTGCGTGATGATGTCACTGCATGATGACATCATCACACAGCAAGCTGGCCCCATTGGCCGGCAGGTGGCTGGGATGGTGCGTGGAGGCTGCCCGCACTCCCAGTCAGGCATGGCGGGTGGCTGGGGAGGTTCCACACGCCGCCCCGGATGCCTGCCGTGCCTGGCCCGTGGCTGATGTGCCCAGCCGGGGGCATGTGTTGGTGGCGGTAGCGCTGGTGGCGGTGCGGGGCTGGCCGGCTGCAGCAGCTGCGGGCCAGGCACGCCAGCTCCGTGGCGCATGCCTCCGCCCCAGCACCCCCTCTGGTGCCCCCTCTGGTGCACCCACCTCACCACCTCAATGGTGGCGCCGGCTCTGCCCCTGTTGCACAGTTTTGATATGCAGTTTCAATGGTAATGGTTCATAAACCATATGTCATTTTCACATACATCGTATAATTCTGATTTATTGATGCACCCATAACATTGGAAAGGCTCAGGGTGGTTCGGTGGTTCTCCTCTCTGTGCTGTCCCTGTAACAGTCATGCTCAGTAGTTTAGGCTGAGAGAGGATGACTCTCCCAAGGTCATCCACTGACGTTGATGGCCAAGCAGAGATTTATACCTTGGTCTTTCAAGTCCTAGTCCAATGCTATAACCTGTGGTTCTTAGTGTCCTGCAGCACAGCTGGTCACAAAGCACCCCAAACATCTGTATGCAAGCCTGAAAAACGGGATTTGTAGAACCAACAGTGGCTTGGCTTTTCCTGAAGCTGCAAAATTTAAGAGTAAACCTCGGGGGCATGGTGTAATTATTTACTTTGCTAAATAACACAGAGCGGCTATGGTTTAATTACAGTAGTTTAGCGATGAAATAGAATTGCTACAGTGTTAGCGTCAGCGCGTTGCTTTTAATGAGTCTTTCTGAACGCTCGCTTTTGTAATATTTGTTAATGCTCCCCTTTTGTTTTTAAATCACCTTTTTAAATTAGCTGGGGTGGAGAGGACAATGAACCTTTCTACGCGTTGATGCTGAAGTAGTAGGGATTGGGGAACTGCAATGGTCGTTTCTCTGTCTCCAAGATGCAAATCAGCAGGATATTTGATAGGGAAATTACTCTGCTGGACAGGTTTGGCTCAGCTGTGTGATCCTTGGAGATCACAGGAACACATGGAGCTGCTTTACACTGAATGAAACAGTTGAGCAATCAAGGTCTGTATTGACTACTCTGACCGGCAGCCACCCTCCAGATTTTCATGGGGCCGTCTTTCACATAACCTGCTACCCGGTCCTTAACTGGAGATGCTGGGGACTGAACCTGGGACCTTCTGCATGCCGAAGAGATACTCTGTCATTGAGCCATGACCCCTCCCAGTTCAGCCATTTCTATGTGAAGATGATTGGTTACCTGTTCCAAAACCCTTTTGGTACAACCTGTGATATGAGGATGGCCACCAGGGGGAGTGTATCTCTTACGTTTCTGTTCTGCTCTTCCTCCAGGGTGATCCGGGTGGCAGACTCTGTCTTCCCCACCCACGCCCATTTTAGCATCACAGTGACCATGTATGGTAGCTCAGGTGCCATAGCCAGTGGTTAGGCAAAGCTGGATGAGTTGCTTGTGTTTCTTTGTACATTTTTATGCCACCCTTCCTCTCATGTGCTCAGGGTGATGTTACATGCTTCTCCTTTCTTGTTCTCAGACCAGCCCTTGTGAGGTAGTTTAAACTGAGACAGAGTGTCTCTACCCCAAAGTTATCCAGCGCATGGGGATTTGAACTCAGACCTCTGAGCTTCTAGTATACCACTCGAACCCCTACACTGCTCTTTGCACCCAGTATAGAGCTTAGCATCCTGATGATATGGAGACTTCCTTCCTTCCTTCCTTCCCGTTCTTCAATAGAAGTGTCATGATCTGGCTGTGCCAGGAAGGCCCAGCAAGGCCTCAGAAGCCTGTTAGCAGTGGGAGTGGGCCTGCCTACAATTCCCAGGAGCCCCTGGGCCATTTTGGTACCTTTTTGACCAATGAGAACACAGGGGGCTAGTGCTATATAAGCCTGAGAGGGGACAAGCCTGTGTTCTTCCTCCCAGGGAGCAGGCCAGAGGAGGTCTCTGCTAGGGGGCGAGGCCCTCATCCAGGTAGGGCGAGAAGACAGGCCTGGCAGACAGAGGGACAGGGAGTTCAGTCGCGCCAGGGCCTTTGGTTTATTTTGCTTTCACCCGTCTACTGTTGCTAAGGCACCTTGCTTGCTTGTTTGTTTGATATTAACTGACCTCCTTGTAAATAAATCCTTGCATTTATTGTTATTCTGCTGGGTCTTCACGCCTGTTTATTGGCCAAGCTACGGAGGTCAGAAGGGTTGGGAGGGTACTCTGGGCCTTCCCAAGGGACCCTAAATCCCAGAGTGGTGGCAGCGTAAGGGGGCTCACCCCACCTGAGGCATGACAAGAGGTCAGCAAAAGATAATTACCTCCCTCAGTCACAATTGGGGATGTTTATAACAGAACAAGAGAAGAATTCCAACAGGCCAAACAACTGTAGCAGGAACTAGCCAATATGCCGTGTACTATGTGCATCATATACTTACAATGTTTGACATAATCTCTAGGAAGATTAAAAGGCCACTTACTATTCAATATGGATCTCTGTCTTTCAGGGCATATGCCAAGTTTCTTATCTGAGTCAACAAATAATAAAAATGGAATAAATTTTCCCATGCAGTTATTTATATAAGAGGAATTTTGCGTGCCTTTCATTTTTGCAGTTTTTGGGTCATCTATTAGAATGTCCCATATTGTAGGATACCAAAGATTTATAACAGGTGTACATTTACTTTCCCTAGATTTAGCAGTTTGCCTTTCCGCCGCTAATAGCAGGGTTTGGGTTGCCAACCTCCAGGTGGGGGTTGGAGTTCTCCCAGAATTGCAGATCATTTTCCAGACGACAGAGATCTGTTCGATAGAGGCAATGGCAGCTTTGGGGGGCAGATTTTGTGGTTAGGGATCATATCCCTATTGGTCTCCCTCCACAAATCCCCCCTTCCAGGCACTGCTCTGAAATCTCCAGGAATTTTCCAAGATGGAGGTGAGAATCAAAAGCAGGAATGCTATTAATTTCCTGAAAACTTTTGGAATATAGGACTTCTGTATAACAACAAAAAAAAAACTACAACAAGAACAACAACATTCGATTTATATACTGCCCTTCAGGACAACGTAATGCCCACTCAGAGCAATTTACAAAGTATGTCATTATTATCCCAACAATAATCACCACCCTGTGAGGTAGGTGGGGCTGAGAGAGCTCTGAGAAAGCTGTGACTGACCCAAGGTCACCTAGCTGGCTTCAAGTGGAGGAGTGGGGAATCAAACCCGCCTCTCCAGATTAGAGTCCCGCGCTCTTAACAACTACACCAAACTGGCTCTGGTATGTTCCAAGTAGTTGTGTAGATATTTTAAAATTTCATTTCAAGAAGTGGGCTTCTAGTCCTGATGATAGTTTGTGTGGACAACTTGCCATCTTGCTAGTCCTTTGTAAAATTTGAGTTTGTGTTCAAGATGGTACCCTCCTTTTAAGTCTTTCAGTGGCCAGGGGTGTACAGAATGGGTACAACTGGAATGGAAATGAAACCCTTGTGTTCTATTTTGTTTCTGTTTTTCACTGGTGGGGGGTCTATTAAGTTTCCTGCAGTCAGTTTGTTGATAAATGACCTTATCAAAAGCCCTGTCATGGCAAAATAAATTAATTTAATTGCTATAACTAAACAAAACGGCCTATTTTCTCGGGTTGGAAAAACTAAAGGGAATATGATCTAATAACATTGCCCTTATTTGTAGTTCTGATATGTAAATTAAAGCCATTAAGTGAATAGCAAAATGATTCATTGCCTCCCTTGATAGAGCCTAATAAATGGGAACCAGGGTTTGTTCTTTCTTTCTTCTTTTGGTTTGGAAAAACTGATATAATTAGGAACCTGTTAACATTTCTTTTCTCTCATTCTTGCACTCTCCCTCCCTCTCTTTTTCCCTTCGTGTGAAATGAACAAGCCACAGGAGGCCTGTTCTTCATCATAATTAAAGTTGCAGAATAAGCTTTTTATTATCATAAGTATCGGATTTGATAGATATCTTTTTAATTTGGGGTAAACATCTGCTTATTTTATGGAGCTAAAATTGAGGGACTTCTGACAGCAAATAGTATGCTTTCTGGAGCATATCGGTGGCTGCAATCCTATATCCTTTTACTTGGGAGCAAATCCCATTGAACTCATTATGATTTACCTCCAAGGTCAATCTGTCTGTTAGATTTTTATGCTCCATTTCCTCCAAGGAGCAGAATCTTCGTTCTATGTTTTATCTTGGTAACAACCCTGATAGGTAGGTAAACTCAGAAAGAGTGACTGATCCAAGATCATCTAGGAACAGGGGTGCCAGAGCTCACACTGGCAATGACTGTTGCCCATCACTGCTCTAAGCAACGGGGTGGGGAAAATAAACATTGGTGTAACATGCACTGAGACCTCTCTTCCAGGGGAAACCTGGAAGTGGCATTGCGTAGCTCTAGGAATTGTCGGAAACTCTATGGTTTTACAATAGTTTCTGATGATTCCTAGAGCTACCACACATCACTTCCAGGTTTTCCCAGATGTGATGTCATGGATGACATGATATGGTATGCTCCACCATGTCCTCGCCCCCCCCCCCCCCCCGCAGCTCCCACTGGGATCACGCTCTGAACTGGGGGTGGGATTAGGAGAATTCCAAAGGGCCAGGGCATTTGCTGAGTTGGCCTTCGTGGGTTCCCATAAGATGGACTTCAGCCATTCAGGAGACCTGCCTCAGCTAACACCAGAGCACGAGGAAGCAAATGTTATTTTATTTAAAACATTTTAAAGTTGCCTTTCTATGCAAAAATGAAAAATCCCCAAGGTGGCGAACAATCATAAATGTTATATTGTTGAAGGCTTTCACAGCCGGAGAACGCTGGTTGTTGTGGGTTTTCCGGGCTGTATTGCCGTGGTCTTGGCATTGTAGTTCCTGACGTTTCGCCAGCAGCTGTGGCTGGCATCTTCAGAGGTGTAGCACCAAAAGACAGAGATCTCTCAGTGTCACAGTGTGGAGAAGATGTTGGCAGGTAATTTATATCTACTCAGGAAGGTGGGTTTGGGCTGAGTCATCCTGTAAGAGTTTCCCTGGGTGTGGAATGCTAATGGCGGGAGGCTTCACTGTATCCTGAGGAGGTTCTTTTGCATATGGATTGGTGCTTGATGTGCTAATATTCTCTGCAGGGCTATTGTAGGGTGTAGAAGGTGTGACACTGAGAGATCTCTGTCTTTTGGTGCTACACCTCTGAAGATGCCAGTCATAGCTGCTGGCGAAACGTCAGGAACTACAATGCCAAGACCACGGCTATACAGCCCAGAAAATCCACAACAACCAATAATAAATGTTAATAGATGCTTTACAATAAATGCACACACAAAACAATAAGAACAATAAAAAGAAACATGAACATATAGATGTATCAACAGGAACATGGTTCAGTGAAAGTCAGTGAGGGAACTCCAAATAAAATAAAAAAAAATCTTCACCTGCAGATGGAAGACAATGACAGAAAGGGACAGAAGGGTCTCCCCAGGGAAAGAAATCCATGTGTCATGACAGAGAAGATCCTGTCTTGGGTTGCCAGTGCAATCTGTCTAGCCTCAGATGGGCAGAGGTGTTCCTTGAGCTACCCTGCAAGGCTTTATCACTACGGCTTAGTATTGAGCCAAGAGACAAAGTAGGAGCCAGTAACGGTTCATACAGAGCACTTGTAATATCCTCCTAATGGTAGGCTGGGCTTGCCAGGTCCCCTTACCCGCCCACGAGGGTGATGCCCTTGTGCACACACAAAACATGTGAGCTTCCAGGTGGGTGTGATGATGTCACTTCTGGAAGTGATGTCATCATGGCCTGTGGAAATGCAGCCGCTGCACGCTGGTCTGAGAGGTTTTTGCCTCCCGGGCCTGTTCCCTGGGCCTTTTCCCCTTCCGATCAGGTGAGTGGTGGTGGTGGGCAGAGGCTGGGAGTGGAGAATCTTTTGCCCCATTGAGGGGACTGGCAGCCCTGTGGAGGGCATTTGTTAACCTTCTAGCTGCAGGCATGGATAAACTAGGGTTGCCAGGTCCTCCTGTCCTACCAGTGGGAGGTGGGGGACACAGCACCTACCTGCCCTGTTGTTTCTTGTGCATATGCTTGCTCCTGGACCCATGTGATGACGTCAGTTCCTGGAAGTGACGTCATCACATGGGCCACAGACACCATGGAAGCAATCCGCAGAGGTGGGGGTGAATTGGGCCTGAATCAGGCTGGATTCAGTGTGATGGAGCACTCCCCAGCTCCCCCACTCCGCAGCAGCCCAATCTGGCCAGATCCGGGCTGATTCGGGCCCAGATCGGCCCTCTGCAAAGTGCGGGAGTGCTCCTCTGCTCCACAGTGGCCCGATCTGGCCTGATTTGGGCCAGATCCGGCCCATATCAGGCCCAGGGAGTGCACCACGCTGCCCGGAAGCACAGCCCTGGGAAGCCCTTGTGCACCCGGGAGGCCCGGCCAGGTAAGTGAGGGAGGGGGTGGAGGGGGGGATTGGCAAGCCTAGGAATAAACCATGTTGAATGTTGAGGTCATTAAGGGTGACACCCTTGCGTCACATATTTGAACCTTAGTAGACTTTCTCATTTTAATTCGTTACCAATGCCCTTGAAGCTATTCAGCAGATAAAAGGTCTTGGGAATCTTTTGGGCTCTCGATCGATGGCCCAGTAAAGGGCACCAGCTAGAGGCAATTTTGTTCCTTGGTCAGTGGCTTGCACCAGTACTTGAGTTATAAGTAGGGACAGCTTCTTTTGCTGGTACTTATTAATAAAAAAAGATTAAAAGGATGATGGTGGGGAAGAGAGACGGAGATCAGGAAGGGGATAGTGGCATGTATGTTGCTTTTTAAAATCCAGAATGCAATCGTTGCTATAAAGTTTTATGGAGCATTTAGTTCAAGTTAATGGTAAAGAAATAACGGCCGGGCTAGCGGCATTGTTTGTGCCCTTTTGGAATACAATAAAACTTAACACTGTCGTTATTCCTGCAGGGTTAATTTATTATTTATGCAGTCGTCTAAATATATCGGCACAATGCAGGATATGCTCAAAATGAACCAGAACTCTGGCCTCAAGTTATGGAGGGCCCAAGTCCTGCCTGTCTCCCCCGAACCAAACTAGAGCTTACTCATGTGGTCGAGGCTGCCTTTTGGATGCTTGAATACGTGTGTTTTTCTCAGCTTATGATCTACTGTGATAGTGAAGACTAGAATGCTAGTTTAGGAGTCCCTGGTTCAAATCTCCTTGCAGCCACCAACTCACTAGGTCACCTTAGGTCAGCTACTAGCCTCAGTCTTCTCATCTGCAATACGGGCATCTTATTGCCTTTTTTTTCTTAGAAGGTGGCAAAGCTTTCTAGGAGCATCCTGACCTGTGACAGCCCAGGTGCCCGTACCCATGTCCTAGGGTTGCCAGGTCTCCTGCTGAAGTGGGAAATCTCCACTGGCAATCTCCCACTGGCAACCATGAGAGCCAGTTTGGTGTAGTGGTTAAGAGCGGCAGGACGCTAATCTGGAGAACCGGGTTTGATTCCCCCACTCCTCCACTTGAAGCCAGCTGGGTGACTTTGGGCCAGTCACAGCTCTCTCAGAGCTCTCTCAGCCCCACCCACCTCACAGGGTGTTTTGTTGTGGGGATAATAATGACATACTTTGTAAACCGCTCTGAGTGGGCGTTAAGTTGAATATATAAATAGAATGTAATTATTATTACTATTCCCACCACTGCTCTGTAGGCTAGCAGGAGGAAAAGTAATTTAAAAATCTCCATCAGCATGATGGCATGACATCACTTCTGGGTTTTTCCAGAGCCATGGGATCCAATTTGAACACTGGAAGTGGGATTATTCCTAGTACTGGCTTGTATCCATCTGGACCTTTCTAAAGGCTTACAGTGCCATCCGAAGCAGAGTTGAGCTTCCTTGTAAGCCCTTTGAAGTCAGTGGACTTTGAAGGGTAGCCATCTGCTTAGGACCACACTGTTGATAGTATTTGTGTCTTTGAAAGTGGGAGCTGCGTTTGCTACTGATTGTCTTTTCCCACTTGAAGAGTCTCACTTTGCTCCTAGTGCTGTCCTGAGAGTCTGCTGACCTCGAGGAACAAAACTGGGGAGGAGATCAACAGACTGCAGTGTGTGTGTGTGTGGATCCCACTTCACAAAGTCCATAGATAACTGAATAAACCCATTATTAAACAGATGATGATGATGACGGCCAGTGACTGGGGGTTGGCGGTACAATTTTCCAAGACACCAGTCCCTTCAGCAGGGCTTTTTTTCAGCAGGAACATGGTGGAATGGAGTTCCAGCACCTCTTAAAAATGGTCACATGGCCGGTGGCCCCGCCTCCTGATCTCCGGACAGAGGGGAGTTTAGATTCCCCTCCACATGGCGTGGAGGGCAATCTAAACTCCCCTCTGTCTGGAGATCAGGGGGCGGGGCCACCGGCCATGTGACCATTTTTGCCGAGGGCAATGTAAACTTTAAAAACTCCCCCTTCCCTTGTTCCAGCTGACCCAAAGTGACATCATTGTGCAGTCTTGAGTTCCACCACCTCTTTTCCCAGAAAAAAAGCCCTGCCCTTCTGCACTGGGGTCATAACTCCTCCCTTTCCCTGACGTCTAGCTGAAAGGCATAGAATTGGCTCGTATGTGGCTGTTTGCTACTTTCTAAGACTTGATATTAAAATCTTTATTTTTGATACCCAGATATTTAGCCCCTGATACACTATTCCCACCCATGCCGAAACAAAAAGAATAAAAAGGGAAATTCCCCCTGCCTGCTTTCAAACGATTCATGGATCTTGCACTGGACTTTACATTTTTTTTTTAAAGAAGAGGAAAGAGGGGAGTGGGGAAGAATAGAAAGGAGGGGAGGGGGAGTGGCTGACTAGACGAGAGTAGCCAATCCCAATGGAGTGGGCTGGCAGGGGATGGATGAGGGGGAAAGAGGGTGGAACACCAAAAGTGGAATAAAGAATGTACGTGGGGAAACAGCCTACCACAAAATAGATTATTATTTTTTTAAGTCAGGGTATAAGCGCTCCCAGGAAAGCTGGGGGAAAGCCCCCTAGTGGCTGGAGTGACTACTCATGGTGACAAATCTGGTGCATATGGTCATAAAAAAAAAAAGTTGGGAATTGAACCGGCAAAATTGACCCGTGCAGACTCGGCTACACTTTCCCCATGCCGTGTCACACACTGTTTGAGAATCAGTCCTCTATCTGCTCCACCACTCTGGCCCTTTGAAGTCCCTCGGTAGATCAGCTGGTTCTATTTGAAGAAGCTGGGCGAGTTTTTCCTGACGCTGCTGGTACATTTTCACTCTCCCTCTCTCCCTGTTCCCATTCATTGGGTTTACTCAACCGTTTCTTTCCATATTCAGCTCTCAAGGACTCTTTGATCAGTCTGCAGCTTTGCCTAAGTAAATCGCGGCATGGTTTATTTTCCTTTTTCCCTCTCTGTGTTCAAAAGTGTCTTTGCCAATAAATAAAAACAGCATCACGGTGCTCAGGGCACTGTGAGAGCCACGGCCCAATTCCGTAATTTAGTTCACAGGAAAAGCAGTTTGCTTGCACTGCACGTCGAGAAGCCCTGCCTTTTCAATTTGGGTGGCTGATTTTCCACTTTGTCACTAATGGGGGACAGGATGATTGTTTTATTAGCCTAAGCAAAAGAAAATAAATAAATCAATGTAATCAACTTTACCGCATAGCTACGAAATCCCCTTATATGTCCCTTTCTTCTTAGTCAAGAGATGAACAATGCTTAGAACTAGAGTTGCCCTTGAATATGCTTTCATTTGGCTTCGAAATCAGCACATTGGAGGTAGCTGAACAGATGAACCAAACATCTTGACCTTATCGAATTTTTGGAATTGCTTTGATAATGTTTGGAGCTCTTTTGTTCCCTCGCTGGCTTTTGCTGCTTGCTTCTCACAGCCATTTTCCTTAACCTCGTCTGCTGGTAAATTGCATAGTGTGACTGACCATGTGACTTTTGTTTAAGTATCATAATGCCATGAGTCAAGCAAAATCATTTGGTCACCAAAAGCAACCGTATTAAAGGACAGTGAAGGCAAATGATCACAAGGACAGGGAAGGCAAAATCATTTGGTCACCAAAAGCAACTGTATTAAAGGACAGTGAAGGCAAATAATCACAAGGACAGGGAAGGCAAAATCATTTGGTCACCAAAAGCAACCAACTGTATTAAAGGACAGTGAAGGCAAATAATCACAAGGACAGGGTAGGCAAAATCATTTGGTCACCAAAAGCAACCGTATAAAAAGACAGTGAAGGCAAATGATCACAAGGACAGGGAAGGCAAAATCATTTGGTCACCAAAAGCAACCGTATTAAAGGACAGTGAAGGCAAATGATCACAAGGACAGGGAAGGCAAAATCATTTGGTCACCAAAAACAACCGTATTAAAGGACAGTGAAGGCAAATGATCACAAGGACAGGGAAGGCAAAATCATTTGGTCACCAAAAGCAACCGTATTAAAGGACAGTGAAGGCAAATGATCACAAGGACAGGGAAGGCAAAATCATTTGGTCACCAAAAGCAACCGTATTAAAGGACAGTGAAGGCAAATGATCACAAGGACAGGGAAGGCAAAATCATTTGGTCACCAAAAGCAACCGTATTAAAGGACAGTGAAGGCAAATGATCACAAGGACAGGGAAGGCAAAATCATTTGGTCACCAAAAGCAACCGTATTAAAGGACAGTGAAGGCAAATGATCACAAGGACAGGGAAGGCAAAATCATTTGGTCACCAAAAACAACCGTATTAAAGGACAGTGAAGGCAAATGATCACAAGGACAGGGAAGGCAAAATCATTTGGTCACCAAAAGCAACCGTATTAAAGGACAGTGAAGGCAAATGATCACAAGGACAGGGAAGGCAAAATCATTTGGTCACCAAAAGCAACCGTATTAAAGGACAGTGAAGGCAAATGATCACAAGGACAGGGAAGGCAAAATCATTTGGTCACCAAAAGCAACTGTATTAAAAGACAGTGAAGGCAAATGGTCACAAGGATATTGAAGGCAAAGTGGAAGAAGGAAGGGAAGGCTAAGAAGCAGCAACTGGGGTGGGGGGAGGAGGAGGAGGAAAGTGTTTGTGAGCCCATGAGTTGGTTCTGCTTCTTATCTAGGTATTTGTGGTGGGTGGGGCTGAAATGGAAGAGGATGGCAGTGCTGGTACTACTGAGACAGAGAGGGAGAAAGCAGCCTGAGACATGAGGAAAAGGGGAGAAGAATCTATGGCTAAGCAAGCCAAGGACTCATGATAGGGTTGGTGGAAAGTGCCATCCAGCTGCAGTTGACCCCAGAGGGTTTTCAAGGCAAGAGAGGTACAGAGGGGGTTTGCCATTGTTTGTCTCTGCATAGCGACCCTGGACTTCCTTGATGGTCATCCATCCAAGTATTAACCAGGCTGACCCTGCTTAGCTGCTAAGACTGGGCTAGCCTGGGCAGGGTTAGGCAGCCTGTATGACCTGTGCTATCCTTCCCTGCTGCAACATAAACTTTTGATACTAGTCTGCTAGCAAAGAAAGAGGATGGGGAGGCTTCTGGGTCCTCCTCACCAGGTAGAAGAACTTGACGGTCTTAGAACTGAACCAAGAGGAATCCAAAAGTGCACCTCCAGAGGGCGCTCTCAATGTCCCAGAAGAGTCTTGAGAAAACCAGAACAGCCCTGCAACCTTGGGAAGTACCTTAGCCTTCTGCGTGGACCCTGACAGCCTCAGAACTAGGTGTGGTTCGAGAAGCCCCACATCCTTGAGACCCAAGAGCTCTGGAAACATCCAGCCTCCTACATCCTCAAACATGGTACTTTTAATTTCTACCAGATAGTTCCAGAGATGCGGAGCTTGAACTTACTTGTCCCCTGTCTACTTAAGACTTGGCTGGAACGATGACCTAGTCTTCCTACCTGAATTCAAATCTTGGCACAGACCCCTCAAACTCTGGGGGCCTTGTCTTGCCTGTTTGCCGCCATGCTGGGACATAAAGGCTGTATTTGGCCAGAGACAGTGGGAGAAAGCTGAGCCCCATTGGAACTATGAGCACGTTAGGCGATCACCAGACCTAACTGACCACCTTCTGATTGGTCCTGCTCTGAGGGTAATAGAACCACATCACTGAGTTGAAGATGCTATTGTACTTCTCGTAATAAAGGATGACATATCAGCACGTATTGTCTCCTACTCTTTGACTGCCTGAGCCACGACGCCTGACCCTTCCCATCCTCGTCCTCAGTGAACAGCAGTAAATTTAAGCAGTGGATCCAAAAAATACCCCCAAACACTTTTGGTACTTTTGAAAGCCAATGTGAAATTCTGGTACATGGTTTCCACCGAGTGCTACTTCAAGGAAACTAGAGGGAAAAAAAGTCCCACAGCGGCCCTCCTCACGTCTTCTACAGTTGTTCACTGCAACGACTGAAACCGTTTTTTGGTGCCTAAACATTGACATTCCATTTATTTTAGCTTTCAATCACCATTTTCAAAATGTATATCCAGGTCAGGAATCCTATTTTCTCAGTAATGCCCAGGGACGTACACGGCTGCTCAGGAAGCGTGCGTTACAGATTATATAAATGGAACCCCAAGTGTAATCTTTCTTTGTGTCACTGACAACAGTTTCTCGACATGAGCTGGTGGCCAGGGATTCTTTATAAGCTTATATCTCAATAGCTTCTTTTAAGCCCTTATTTGAGATGGGAGAACTGGGGCGGGGGGGGGGGGGTTAGGTGTCGGGAGGCAGCTGATAAATAAAGAAGTTGCAAGTTAGTATCACTTAGGAAACAGAGAGCTGTGGAGAAGTGTAAATTTAGGAGACAAAGGGTCACATTACTGGTAAACAGGAGCTTCATCTAAATGTCCTGATTTATTTGCAGGACTCAAATAGGTTTGGGCATTCAGGTCCCTTGAAGCTATTAGAACTTTAAAATGATGTTGGAGAGCTTGTTTTCAAGGGGATCTTCTTAAGGGAAATGTAGTAGTGAAGGTGGGGGCCAAGACACCAAGTTATCTACTTTCCCCGATATGACCTTGCTTCTTCATTTCAAAAGAACGGAGTTGCGCTCCCCAGCCAATTAATTTGTGTGTGTGTGCACGTAGGAGAAACAAAGTCTTCTGGTTATCTAGCCTGGAAACTTTTAATAATGATGATGATGATGATCATGATGATGATAGCAACATTCGATTTATATACCACCCTTCAGGACAACACCCACTCAGAGCAGTTTACAAAGTATGTCTTATTATCCCCACAATAACAATCACCCTGTTGAGGTGGGTGGGGCTGAGAGAGCTCCAAGAAGCTGTGACTAGCCCAAGGTCACCCAGCTGGCTTCAAGTGGAGGAGTTGGGAAGCAAACCCGGCTCTCCAGATTAGAGTCCTGCTGCTCTTAACCACTACACCAAACTGGCTTTTCTAAGAGTCAGGGAGTATCACCTGACCTCATGCTCTGTGGTTATTTGGAGTCTTCTGTGCTGATCTGGTTGGTCTCCCTGCAATTCCTTCTTTCTGCCAGAGCTGGGGATGGTATCCCCGTTGGAATCCCCACATGAAGTTTCTTATTTCTAGAGTAAGCTGAGTTTTTGAAGCCTGGAGACTGCAAGAGTGATTTCGCACACGTTGGATAATGCACTTCCAATCCTCTTTATAGATTTTTTCATGCGTGGAACAAAAAATCCACCTCAAACGATTGATAAAGTGCATTGAAAGTGCATTATCCAATGTGTGCGGAATCAGCCAGTCTAATGTGGTGTGGCTCACAAAGATCCTACAGTAGGATAGGTCTGAATGGAGCCCAGAGTTCTCTTAACAGAACAGTGCCTGAACCTTTCCATCACTACGACTGCTGGCGTTCTTTACAGGAGTTCATGATGGTTCTAGTCCTTGAATGGGGGGGGGGGCAGATTAGGAGGCAAAAATGGCCATGAAAAGCAGGTTTAAGCTGGTACAGAGATGCATCTCAAAACTGCTTATTCTTCCCTGGAAATAAACAGACAAGATAAAATTATGCACCGTCGGAGTCTTGCAGAAAGCTGGATTCTGCAATCTGGATGGACTATGCAAGCCAAACAAATTTGCAAACTGTCGCGGAGTTTCTGAATTGAACCAAATTACTGCTTTTTTGCAGAATTTGTTCAGTTTTTTGTTGTTGAGGCGAAAGGTAGATGGAGCTATGCAGGACAACAAAGGTGGCAGGCAACTATGAGTGAAGAAGGAATCCCACAAATGAGGTGCCCCCACAAATAATGCCTAGTTATCCGTCCGATTTCTGAAATTTCAGCATGCTCTTCCCATATACTTCCAAACTGTTCTTTGTCATCACGGAGACTAGAAACGTTTTTAAAAAGTGAAAACGGAGAATCTCGGGGCTGGATTCTGTGCCCAGCACCATGTCCTTTACATTATCCGTGCCCCTGGAGGATCAAGGTACTTGCCCACCACTGTAGATTGTTTATGGCAACTTCTTCTTCAACTTTACTGCAAGAGTTATTTTGCCTGGAGGAATGTGTTAGCATGCACTTAAGTTATAGATTCTCTACTAATCAACAGTGCTTCTTCTTTAATGCATAACTATTGCCTGGGGTTAAATTCTGCTGGAATGTACCACTGCTGGTTGCGTTATTAATTAAGCTTCTGTCAACGTTTCTGCTATAAAACCTCTTTGTAAAAGTGGTTGTAAAAAATCACTCTAGATTAAAACTCAGCATAGAAAGTTTCCACCTGGGAGAGTTAATATTTCTCTCCGATTCCTCTACCCACTGTATGAAAACAGGGTGGAAGAAATACAACCATGGATAAAAATGTATATCTTCATGGATGAATTAGGCAGCCATCTTAAACCTTCTCAGATGGAATTGGTGGAACTTGGAGCTGAGAGACAGTGTTGTGTAGTGGGTAGAGTGACAGCCTAGGACTGGGAAGATCAGAGTTCAAATCCCCACTCAGCCGCAATTGGGAGACCTTGGGTCAATCATTCTCGCTCAGCCTGAACTACCTCACAGGGTTGTTGTGAGGATAAAATAAAAGAGGGGAGAACAATGAATGTCACATTGACTTCCTTGGAGGAAGGATAGAGTAAATATGACATTTGTTTTCACAATAACTTTGGCAAAAGGGGCAACACAGATTGAATGCCAGATAAAACGTTTATATCACCGCAGAGTCGATGCTTATGTAGTCATTTCCCATATTCAGGCTAGCCCTCAAGTGTCAAAAAATCAAAAGCGTTGTACATCTGGTTTTGGATCTTGCAATGCATGGACGAGACATAAGCAGCATGATCTTGTACAACACCTATCACTTTCCTACATATACATTATAGTGGCCAGAAATTGATTTCACAAGATCTTGTGCAAATGGAAATGCAAGCGGGGATACAATGAGTTTGATTTAATGCAAGCAGCTATTGTGCCCTCTCTCTCTCTCTCTCTCTCTCTCTCTCTCTCTCTCTCTCTCTCTCTCTCTCTCTCTCTCTCTGCATTTCCATTTGTTCAAAAGCACTAGCACAAGTGGGAATTTTGTGCTGGATCCAATCCCATGTGTGACCTAGGTTTGGTTCACTTTTTCATGCATGTTATCGGATTACTGTCCCATTCCCATGCCACCAGACGTATGTGTCTTGAATTCCCCCGTCTTGCTGGTGAGTCAGGAGCACCGTCTAGCAAGCATAGAAGCAACTGGCTCTAGATGGCAGGAGAGCTGCCTAGCGAGGTCACAAGCTCAGGCAACCGAGAAGCTGGCCAGCAGAGGGGTTGCACCAGGCACTTCCTGGAGGACTAACTGTGCAATCTCATCCCATCTTTGTCTTCTGTTGGGATCAGTCTTGGTTCTGTTTAACTCTAAGGCCTTCAGAAGTAGAGTTAGGAACAAGAAGGTCTCACAGTAGGGTTGGTGCATTTTCTCATATTGATTTCCTCTTGGTTTCATTTAGAGATGGGCACAAACCAAAATACAAACCAAAATTCATGACGAACCAGGCCGGTTTATGGTTTGCGAGCCAGCGGTTCATCAGATCCCATTTCTGACGAACCGCCACGAACTTTAGGCTGGTTCGTTTGGTTTGTTTTTTGGTTTGTCACTGCAGACAGCCTGGTGCCAATCAATCAGTTTCCTAGGCAACAGGGGATGGACTTCCTGCAGACCTTCTGCTGACCCGGAAGCGACCGGCTGGCCCAGAAGTGACTTTCTGCTTGCCCAGAAGTGATGATTTTCTGACCTGGATGTGACGTTTTCATGAACCAAATGAACCAGTTCGCGAACCGGGGGCAGGTTCGTGTAAGTTCGTGGTTCATTTTTTTTCTGATTCGTGCCCATCTCTAGTTTCATTGCTTCTATGGTACTAGGGGCATTCCTGTTTGAAGTTGGGGAGCTCAAGGACTGATCAATGTGAGCACAACTGGATCTCAGTATTCATCAGGGTCTAAAATTGGAGCATTCTCTTAGTCACTATCAGAGACTCCCCAATCAGGAGTGTTGACTTTTCTCCATCTCTTTGTATACTAGGGTACCTGGTGACTGGCATCTGACCTCTTTGATGAGAGAGACTGTTTGAGCAGTGTGGGGTGACAGTTTGGCCTATGGCTTCTATTGGTGATGACCAGTTGCTCATACAAGTCATTACTTGCTGGTGGTAACCAAATTGCATGTGTGAACCAGGCACGCTACAGTATGAAGTGAACGTCTTGCAAGGTGCTGTGTTTTAGGTGATCTGAAATTCCTTTACTCTTTCCAATGGGTGGTAGAAAAGAGATGTACAGAGAAGCAGAATGCAGAAAATCTTGCCAGATTCTTACGGTGTCTCAGAAGTCTTTTAGACACCTTCTGTTCTTGATAGATCTTTCTCCTTTGCATGGTACTGGGTGGGAAAAATCATCTTGAAAGGGCTGCCTCGGACACGTCCCTCTCCATCACACAGAGGAGTCATTGTGCCCGTGGCAATTCCAGTGCCTCCGGGCCGTGGGACACTTGCATCAAAGCATTTGAAATGACGCAGTTTGTCAGCTTTAAGAGTTGTGAATTGGCTAGTGGCAGAAGAATCTATAATGGCAAGAATGTTTTTGGAACCAAATGTACCCCAAAGTTGGATCACTGACACAGAACAAGATGACCCCCCCCCCCAGAGATTGGTGCAGCAGTTGCACCTTAGTTAAGACCATTTCTTGATTCTGAACCAAAAAACAGAACTCTTTTTAAAAAAAGTTATCAGGTAAAAACAGCTGAATTGCAACTGATAACGAAGCTCAAGACAATGCATCCACTTGGACTGAATTGAGACCTAGGCTTCCCGTCTCATTTACCGATGCTGATTTCTCCACACCCTCTACCCCTCTGCATACCCCACCCTATCCAATCACACCTGCTATTGTCATGCACCGGCTATTGTCATTTGGCTTCTGCAATCACTCCACTCTGCAAGATATAAGGTCAGATGGACTCACATTCTAGCTATATCTGAAGAAGTGAGCTGTAACTCATGAAAGCTCAAACCTTACCACAAATGTTGTTAGTTTTATAGGCGCTACTGGACTCTTGCTCTTTTCTGCTGCTACAGACGGACTAACACGGCTACCCATCTTGATCTAAAAACAGCGGCTTGCTAGAACTGGTCTAAATCCTGAAGAATCATGAATGTGGATGTACAGCATATACCTTTTGTCTTTTCTTTTTGCTTGTATGTAGGTTGGCATGGACCTTTTTGCTTTGTCCTTTTCTTGTTGCCGATGTTCCCAACTTGTATGTGGCTTTTAGGCCCTATTTCTAACATTATTGCGCCATTTAAGTGCCAGGGAGGCAAACACAAAAAATTTGTCAGTTTGGCAGGAAGCTGTGATGCCAAAAGAAAACCTCATTGGTTCAGTTTGCAGAAAGGAAGAAGAGCCCAAATGGAACTGGAATCTTCAAGTCTGGCAACGGGCTTGCCAAACCGCTGTTGCTGCTGAGCATACTATTTGTGCTGGAGCTGCTTAGGACTCGGGGATAGGGTTGCCAGGTTCAGGTTGGGAAATTCCTGGAGCTTTGGGGGGGGGTGGAGCCTGGAGAGGGCAGGATTTGGAGAGAGGAGGGACCTCAGCAGGGTATAATGCCACAGTGCCCATTTTCCATTTCTCCAGGGAAACCGAGCTCTGCTTCCTGGAGATCAGTTATAATTCTGGGAGAACTCCAGCCACCACCTGGAGGCTGGCAACCCTATTCTGGGATGGATCCTGTGGACCTGTTCCACGTATGGTGGTGCTTTTCTATAGAGGCTGAGGCAACAGATAAGCAGGTTTTAAGTCCAGTGGCGCCTTAAAGACCCCAACTCAAAACCACTTTTCCGGCAATGGATAAGCAGGTTTTAAGCCCAGTGGTACCTTAGAGACCAACAAGATTTTCAGAGTGTAAGCTTTCAAGAATCAGAGCCCTCTTCTTCAAGCAGGATAAGGGAGCTTGAAAACTTACACTCTGAAAATCTTGTTGGTCTCTAAGTAAGGCGACACTGGACTCAATTCCTTCTGTTCTACTGCAGACCAACGCGGCTACCCGCCTAAGCCAAACTCATGGAATGCCACAGTTGAGGGCTTCTTGCATCAGGGGAATGCCCTGCTGTTGGCGGAACAGCACTGCAGGGCAAAACCACTTGCCTTTTCCAAGACAACAGCGAAGACTCCGACTCAAAGGGTTAATTTAAGAGTGCCTTCTGCTTTAATTAAATCACACAAATTAAAATATGTAACGAATGTGCTATTAAGCATTCCAGTTATTTTTATGCCATGCATATTTTAGAATACTTATGGCTTGATGGCTGATGCTAAGGTTATAACAAATTAGACCTATTAATGTGATGCACTCAGTGAAATGGAATGGAGCCATTTCTGGAGGTGTGTTCATCTTCTTGAGGATGAGGCTTTGCCGGCTTGGAAATGAATCTGAACCAGAACAGATTCTTTCCTGAGGCCTGTTCACGAGGTGAAGATCTAGGGACACAGGAGGGGGAAGAGGGATCGTCCGACTCAGTGGGTCTGTTCCAGGTGGTACTGGACCCGACACAAGAACGCGGACTCAAGCTGCACTTAATGTTCCATGAAATAAAATCCTGCCTCGCAAGTCATAGCTGACTCATGGCGACCCCTGGTGGGATTTTCATGGCAAGAGACTAACAGAGGTAGTTTGCCATTGCCTGCCTCTGCAACCCTGGTCTCTGCTGGAGGTCTCCCATCTAATTACTAACCAAGGCCGACCCTGCTTAGGTTTTGGGATCTCACGAGATCATGGAGTAGGTTTCTGGGGAAAGAACTGGACCTTCAGCCCGTAACGTCATTATCTGCTGAGGTCTCTGTTGGAGACGGCCCCCTGATCATGCAGGGTAGTGGACCGGTTAGGTTACTGCACCCCAGGGGCTGACGGTGTCCTGTGCCCAGGCAGTACTCCAGGACAGCTCCTTCCCCCGACAGGCCTCTGGTAGCCACTGCAGTGGCTCCGATAACCTCAATTTGCGGGAGACAGTAGGAGTGAGCTGCTGCCTGTGGTGAAGACTTCCAGTGGAGAAGACTTCTTTGGCAAAGGCATCTGGACGGGCATGTGGTGTGCCCCAAGCAAGATGACGCTGTATGCAGGAGCAGGTCGTAGCCTGGCTATGCTGTGGCGCCGACCAAGAGAGTAAATGTGGCAGCCTGACGGAAAGCAAGCTGCCGTGGCAGACACAGCCCCAGCAGCAGGCTGTGCTCAGCCTGGCCTACCTACCACAGAGGCCAGGGAAAGAAGAGGGTGGCATCCAGTCTCTTTGCCCCCAGTCTCTTTGGCAAGAGTCATGACCAGGGCTTTTTTTCAGCAGGAACGTGGTGGAATGGAGTTCCGGAACCTCTTGAAAATGGTCACATGGCTGGTGGCCCCGCCCCCTGATCTCCAGACAGAGGGGAGCTTAGATTCCCTTCCGTGCCGCGGTGCGGAGGGCAATCTCAACTCCCCTCTGTCTGGAGATCAGGGGGCGGGGCCACCAGCCATGTGACCATCTTCTCCGAGGGCAACCCACTGAGTTCCACCACCTCTTTCCCCAGAAAAAAAGCCCTGGTCATGACTGTCCCAAGCTTCAGGGGAAAAAAAGGACTGAAGCTTAAAACCCAGCCTCCTTTACCTTGGCTACACATTGCATTATGAAATCAACAGTGCATTTGCATCGACAAGAGGAGAGTTTAAATTTAGAAATGCGAAGGCAGTCCTGGTACGTGTGTCTGTTTATGTTTCTACAAGTGGGATTTTCTCTTTGTGTGTTGCTGGGCCACATCAGACAGATTGGATGGGGGGGGGGAGTTAGCCATGAGAACAGCAAAACACCCAAGCTGGCTCGTGAGTTTATTTATTTAGTTTAAAAGAAGAGACACAAAGTGCCAGTTACCCTAATCTATCCCACAGGTTCATTATGAAGATAAACGCCCCTGTCATCTGCCTTGAGCTCTTTGGAGGAAAGAGTAGTAATAATAACATGAGAAGAAAATCCCACGAAAACTGAGCCCGACAGAATCCAATTATACCAGATTAAAATGCCATTAAGATCTTCACTTATCTTAACCGCAACCCATATTTATTAATTTTTTTCATCTTGCTCTTCCTATAAGGAGATCAGAGTGGCTTATAGGGTTCTTCATTGCTCCATTTACCCTCACAACAAGCTTGTAAGGTAGACTTGGCTGAGAGCATGTGACTGGCTCATGTCCCCCGAGCTGAGCTCTCTAGTCAATGCCCCACCCCAGTTCAAAAAGCGAGCTTGGTTGCTTGTAATGCTTCTCAGAAACATCTGGCTGCCAGAGGCAGAGACTGACGGGGTGAGGCAGCCAAACGCAGGTGGCAGATTTTAGGTACCATTGAAGGATACAGGGCTTTTTTTCCAGCAGGAACGCAGTGGAATGGAGTTCCGGAATCTCTTGAAAATGGTCACATGGCTGGTGGCTCCGCCGAATCTCAACTCCCCTCTGTCTGGAGATCAGGGGGCGGGGCCACCAGCCATGTGACCATTTTCTCCAAGGGCAACCCACTGAGTTCCACCACCTCTTTTCCCAGAAAAAAGCCCTGGAAGGATACCAATAAATGGTCAAATACTTTGTCATATTTTTACTATCATGGGGGGGGGGGGGGTGCCATGTAGATTTTCTGCATTAGACACCAACTCGTCTTGAGCCGCTTCTGCCCACAGATAGGCATTAAGGGTGAATGAGGAAATTCCCCTTCTGCATTTCAGACCAGTTGCAATTGT
The DNA here is from genome assembly GCF_028583425.1 of Eublepharis macularius. Lineage (NCBI taxonomy): Eukaryota > Metazoa > Chordata > Lepidosauria > Squamata > Eublepharidae > Eublepharis > Eublepharis macularius. Next base: position 67,110,352 of record NC_072802.1, on the reverse strand, counting down.
TCCTCTAGTGTATATCTATTTCTGACCAACTTGCTGGTTTTAATTTGCCAGTTCCTGAGTATAAAAAGGTATAAAAAGTTCCAGGCTGGGGCTGGGGGGCTGGGCAGAGAGCGCCCAGGTGCCCTCCTCCACTCACCACCTGGCTCTCTGCTTGCACTTCTCTTCATGCCCACCCACCCAAATGCCTCCTCCCCCAGCCTGTGCTCCCCTACCTGCTGCTTTCCAACCCTCCTGCCATCTGTGCTCACAGCCACCTGCACTGCCCACAGCCCTTGTTTGGCAGCACAGGTGGGTGCATGCAGCTGGGGGGCTGCCTCTGTGGTTGCCCGAAGCACGATCATCACTGTGCACTACCAGCATGTCCTTCCCTAGTGAAGCTGCAGCGCATATTTATCTGGAAGCACATGTAGCACCAAAGGAGTGCTTGCAAGCAGCGAGGGAAAGGGTGCATGGGTGGGTGGCCATGGGCTCTGCCAGAAGTCTTAGGTCCTAGCAGCTGCTCCACATCAGGGCATGCTGCCACCGGCTGTGACTATAAACAAGCAGGCCTTTATACTAGGTGTGCATGCCATAGGTGCAAATCCCTTGAACATGAACATATGATGTTGTCTTATACAGACTCAGACGATTGGCCCATTTATAGAACTACAGTGTCATCCAAATGGTGGTGTCCCTCCTGGGTGCTGCACAGAGTTGTCTTCCAAGAGATCTTTGAAACGGGTTGAATCTAGGAACCCAATACTAAGCATGCATTTTTATCCCTTATTTTGGGGAAATCATGTCGGGTGGGCATGCAGAAATATACATATCACAGAATCACACCGAGTTGGAAGGGGCCATACAGACCATCTAGTCCAACCCCCTGCCCAATGCAATGTGAGCCTAAAGCATCCCTGACAAATACTGATCCAGCCTCTTCTTGAAAACTGCCAGTGAAGGGGAGCTCACTACCTCCCTAGGCAACTGAGTCCACTTTTGAACTACTCTGACTGTGAAGAAGTTTTTCCTAATATCCAGCCGGTACCTTTCTGCATGTAATTTAAGCTTTGAGTCCTATCCTCTGCTGCCAAGTGAAACAGCTCCCTGCCCTCCTCCAAATGACAGCTTTTCAAATATTTAAAGAGAGCAATCATGTCCCCTCTCAATCTCCTCTTCTCCAAACTAAGCATTCCCAAGGCCCTCTGCCTTTCCTTGTAGGGCTCAGTCTCCAGACCCCTGATCATCCTCGTCGCTCTCCTCTGCACCCTCTCGGTTTTGTCCACATCCTTTTTGAAGTGAGGCCTCCAGAACTGCACACAATACTCCAGGTGTGGCCTGACCAAGGCAGTATAGAGAGGGGCTATGACTTGCTGCGATTTCGATGCTATGGCCCCTTTGATACAACCCAGGATTGAATTGGCCTTTTTTGCCATCGCATCACACTGACTGCTCATATTTAGTTTACAGTCCACTCTTACCCCAAGATCTCTTTCACATATACTACTGCCCAGAAGTGTATCCCCCATCCAGTATTTGTGCTTCCCATTTTTGTGGCCCAGATGTAATACTGTGCACTTGTCTTTGTTGAATTGCATCCTATTCACAGTTGCCCACTTCTCCAGAGTATTCAGGTCTTGTTGAATTTTAATTCTGTCTTCTTGGGTGTTTGCTCCTCCTCCCAATTTGGTATCATCAGCAAATTTAATGAGCAGCCCTTCCACTCCTTCATCCAGATCATTGATAAAAATATTGAAAAGTACCAGGCCCAAAACCGAGGTCTGTGGCACCCCACTGGACGTCTCCCTCCAATCTGATGAAACGCCGTTGACTACCACCCTTTGAGTGCGGTCCTCCAACCAGTTCCCTATCCACCGAACTGTCCTATAGTCCAGTATGCAGTCTTCCAGTTTACCCATTAGAATGTCATGGGGAACTTTATCAAAAGCTTTACTGAAATCCAGGTAAATCATGTCGACAGAGTTCCCCCGATCTAGTAAGCTTGTCACTCGATCAAAGAAGGAAACCAGGTTGGTCTTACAAGATCTGTTGGGGACAAAACCATGTTGACTTCCCCGGTTCACTAAGCGGTCCTTCAGATGCTTACAGATTGATCCCTTTAAAATATGCTCTAATATCTTCCCAGCAACAGAAGACAGACTGACTGGCCTGTAGGTCATCCTTCTTCCCTTTCTTAAAGTTTGGGATAACATTTGCTCTTCTCCAATCTTGTGGCACATCCCCAGTCCTCCAGGAGGCCTTGAAGATGATGGACAGGGGCTCTGCAAGTTCTCTAGAAAGTTCTTTGAGCACTCTTGGGTGCACCCCATCTGGCCCAGGGGATTTGTATTCATCCAGTGCAGCCAGATGCCTCTCTACAACCTCTCTGTCAATGTCAACTAGCCACCCAGGTCCTGTCACGTTTTCTACTCTCTCTAGATGTGCCTGAGTTCTTCAGGGAGAAAACAGAGGCAAAAAAGTCATTAAGCCTGTCTGCCTTTTCTCTGTCCTGCATCAGAGTTTCTCCATCTACTCCCAACAGCAGTCCAATTGCCTCTTTTACCCTGCATTTGCTTCTCACATATCTGTAGAAGTTTTTCTTATTGTAGCAAGCCCCCCCGCCCCCTGGCCAGACCCAGCTCGTACTGAGCTTTGGCTTCTCTGATGGTTGCTCTGTAGTACCTAGTAACCCTCATATACTCCTCTTTAGAGGTCTGTCCTTCTCTCAATTTCCTGAACATTCCCCCCCCCCCTTAGCTTATTCTGGAGCTCTCTGTTCATCCACATCGGTTTCTTGGAGCCCTTACCATGTTTCCGTCTTGCTGGGATAGTGAGGGCTTGAGCTTGCCAAAGCTCATATTTGAGAAGAGCCCACCCTTCACTCGCTCCTTTCCCTTCCAGCACACTCCCCCATTTAATGACTTTCATCAAACCTCTGAGTTCATTGAAGTCGGCCCTACAAACATCTAACCTACGAGTCTGGCTATGAACTTCCTTGGCCTCTCACAGCAACTGGAATTCATATGTTCTCTAACTTGAGGAAAAGAAGTTTTGCTGTTTAATTTCCATTTGCCTCCTTACCCTTCCTCAAAGTAGTTCAGACTAGCATGCATGGGGAGGTCTCCCCATCTGCATTAGCTCTCAGAACAACAACCTTTTGAAGCTGAGAGAATGACTTGCAAGAACAGCCAGAGGGTTTTATGTGGCTTTGAATCTGAGCATCCCAGTCTGTGTCTGAAAACCTCTCTGCTTGGCTGTGCCCGGGGTTGCCAACCTGCAGGTGGGGCCTTGAGATCCCCCGGGATTACGGCTGATCTCCAGATGAGAGAGGTTAGTTCCTCTTGAAAAATGGCTGCTTTGGAGGGCAAACTCTATAGCAATATAGCCCACTGAGGTCCTTGCCCTCCCCAGGCTCCAACTCCCAAATCTCCAGGAATTTCCCAACCCAGAGTTGGCAACCCTAACTGTGCCAAGCTGGCTCTCTCTTTGATGAATAATGGGCATCAAAGAGTGCAGGAGTGGGAAGACGCTGGAAAGAGTGGTTGTAAACTCCCTCCTGAGTTAGAAACTGCTGTACAGAGAAGCTGATGCATCTATTTTGGGAGGTAGCATTTGGCATCTCTTCTACCCACGCTGTTGCCTGCAATCACCTTCTGTTCTGTCTATTTATTTCACCTCCTGGCCTAATGGATGGTCCCTTTTGAGCATTCCTGGCTCTTCCATCCATTCTGTGTAAGGGTTCCGGTGCAGCAGGCGCCAGACACTCCTGATCATGAGGAGGGGCCCTACATGCATACGCTCCTTATTCATGTGTGGATGATCATACAGTGGAGGGACTAGTATGCTTAGGAATGCCAGTTCCCCTTAACCTCCCAGGCTGGGGGGGGGGGGGGGACCTGGAACTTATCTTTTGTTGCTTTCTGGGTGCTCCTTGTGCACACGCTCCCATGTGATGATGTCACTTCCAGGAAGTGATGTCATCGCTCAGGTGCGGGAGCATGCATGCGCTTCTCCGTAGGCCAATTTGGGCCCCAAACAAGCCCAAGGTAGCCCGTTTGAGGCCAAAATTGGCCTGCTGAGAAGTATGGGAATGCTCTCAGTGGCCATGTGATGATGTCACTCCCAAAGGTGACATCGTCACATTGCCCCAGGAGTGAGCCCGGGATGCCCGTTCCCCCACCTTTCACCTTGCTGGCCAGAGTGGCATCCCTACGTATGCTTGTTCCTTCTCTCCTCTCTACATGTTGATTTGACTGCATGAGCCTGACCCGGATAGTTCAGGCTAGCCCAATTTTGTTACCTCTTGGAAGCTAAGCAGGCTTGACCTTGGTTAGTAATTGGATGGGAAATAGGTTTGCTATTCTCCCGCCCTGGGGGCGGGATCCCCTGCTCCCACCCCCTGCCCTCACTTACTGGACCAGCAGGGGGATATGCCCCCTGGGGTGCCCCCCCCCAGCGGTACAGCACACCCTCAGGCGGCACGGCATGCTCCTGCGCCCCACAGTGGTCCCATTTCAGGCTGAATCAGGCCCCGCAGGGGGGCAATTCAGCCCTTTGGTGAGTGCAGGAGTGCTCCTGGGCCACCCTTTGACCTGCATGATGATGTCACTTCCTGGAAGTGAGGTCATCATGCCAGCTGGGATCGCGTGCATGAGATGAACACAGGGGGAAGGAGGGGAGATAAGAGCCAGCGTCCCAGTGTCCTGCCAGGAGAGTGAAGGGACCTGGCAACCCTAATGGGAGACCTCCAACAAAGATCAGGGGTGCAGATGCATGCAATGGCAAAGCACCTCTGTTTGTCTCTTCCCTGGAAAATCCCAGCAGGGGTCACCATAAGTGGACTATGACTCCACCGCACTTTTTACCACCTGTGTGATGTATAGAGGTTATTTTGTTTTAATTACGGGTTCGCGTGATGAATAAACACGGACCTCTTGGCCTAATCCTGGCTCATTCTTTGCAGGAGCTCCCACCATAATACAGGTGAGGAAAACAGCTGGGTCTCCACTGAAGAGGCAGAAGAAAGTGCAAAGGCATGGGAGGCAGCATTCGGGGAGGATTTGTATGATCATCTGTGAGCCAAATCCTGGTTTCACAAACCAGCCATAGTTTAAAAATAAGCCACCGTTTTCACATTCTGTCTAGACTAAACTAAGCAAGTGTCAAATAACCAGCCTCTCTAAATGGGGCTGTGACAGGAAAGAGCAGAAAACCTGCAGCAGATTTGCAAAAAAAAAATTACAAACAAGAAGTACAACCCAATAAGACGGCAATACAACCCAGATCTCTTGTATTGCTGACACAGCCTTTAAATCTTCCTCGGAGAGTAGCGTTTCTGTTGCATGAATGTTATTAGAAAACCAGGGCGCCACTTCGAATTCTGCATTCTGTTAGCATTTGGATTAATTGTTATTGCTAATAACAATCAATTTGTATGCAAACTGGCAAGAGGGGAATTTGTGTGGCTGCTGCTGCCTTGGAAATTTTCATCAGCAAATGGGCCTATAAAAGGTTAGCTTAAATTTGAAGGGAATATTAGGGAATTACTGTTGTTACTTATTCGCTTCATAGATTATGCCGTTTGTTTATGTGTTTGGTCCTTTCCCCTTTGCAATTAGGATTCTGACTGTGTGCAGCTTCTTCTGGTGGCGGCTATGGTAGTGGCTGTAGGCAAGTACCTACTGTGAAGTTGCTAGGAACCTCTTGTCTGTACCGGTGTGGTGTAGTGGTCCGAGTGTCAGACTAAGATCTGGGAGATTCCGGTTTGAATCCCTGCTCTGCCATGAAAGCTTGCTGGGTGACCTTGGGCCAATCACATATTATTTGCCTATCCTACCTCACAGGGCTGTTGTAAGGATAAAATGGAGGTGAGGAGAATGAGATAAGCCTGTCCGGGTTCCCTTTGGGTGGGATATACATGAAAAAAAATCCATCAATAAAGAATTGTCTGGGATGAATCACACTCATACTGTGGCACGAACTAGGAGTCTCTCTACATGAGACATCTGACACGTGAAGAACACGTGTCGGGAGATGCAATGTCAGCTGGGAAGGGTAGTTTAAAAACAGAGAGCTGGCGGCAGGGCAGAGGCTTTGCCATACACTGGAGCTGTGTGAAGGGGCTATGAAATACCCGAAGGGAAACTTCAGCCTATTATAACCTCTCCAGGTCCAAGCCCAGGTCTGGAAGGCAGCTATAGCCCATTTCCATTCTTTATTGCCCTCTGGTTGCAATCCCTCACAGTTTTAGACTGGAGAGGTGAAATTTGACAGACCCTTCAGGGAGGTGAAGATGAAATTAACTAAACCTCTGCGGAGCGATCTCCGCAGGCTCAATCTTTTTAAACTATGCTTCCTGGCTAACATTGCGTCTCCCTACGCTTGATGAACACGCACCGGGGCATCTCGTGTAGAGAGACTCCAGGTCTCAATCGCCCTTTCTTGGCTGCCATGATGCCACTCCCAGCCCAGGGCTCTGCCAGGCCTTGGGCAACACACACACCAAAGTCAATGACTTGGATCCCATGGGACTTCCTTGCCTCCTCCTGCCTCTCGCATCCCAAAATAATCCCCCAAATGCTGCTTCTGCAGGGACACAGGAACAGCATGAGGGGGGATTGGGAGGTCTGCAGCAGGAAGAGGAAACGAGTGGAAATTTTCTGCCAGTTCTGTCTTAGCTGTCAAGGGCTTGGCTGGAACTTTCTGAGCCTGCTCCAGTTGTAAAGAGTCTGGCCCTAGGGGTCAGCTCTGGAGCTAGCCAAGGATGCATCTAGATTCTCTGAAAATCAGGGAACCAAACTGTTGAGGATCTGGTGTTAGATCTCCTGTTCATGCATGTGTGTGTGTGTGTGTGTACGAGCAATGCAGATCCGAGGTATGATGTGTGGAAACTCTCCTTCCTGTACCATTTCCCCAACTGAAATGGACCCCACCAAAGAGTTTAGGAGAGGTGCAAAAAGAATGCCTCAGTATGGATGCCTGTCTTTTCCCCTGCTGGAGCTTACAGCATTGCTCTCTCCAGTCCTCCCTCAGGACTGCTTTTTTATACCAAATTACACACTGGAGTGAGCCATAACTAAATGTGCTTTTGCTCACAGCCTGTTCCTGAGCGCCAACTGATTATTCATTAATATGCTTTAGTTAGAGTCTGCCTTTCATGGTGAGATTACAAGCCGATTGTAACCAAAACCACTGTAATACACACATCCCACAAAGTTAAAGATCACAGCACTAAAACCAAGGTATAATAAGATTGTAAAGCAGTAGTTATAAGACTGGAAATGTTATATTCCATAGAAAATGAAACAATAAAATCCTGCCCTCAAGTCATATTAATTTATGGCAACCCCTGGTGGGGTTTTCATGGCAAGAGACTAACAGAGGTGGTTTTGCCATTGCCTGGCTCTGCAACCCTGGTCTTTGCTGGAGGTCTCCCATCCAATTACTAACCAAGACTGACCCTGCTTAGCTTCTGAGATCTGATGAGATCAGGGTCTCCTGGGCTATCGAGGTCAGGGCATTCTATATCAAAGACAACGCAAAAACTTGATTACAAAATCAGAAATCAAAACAATAAATGCAGCATAATAACATGCAATGAAAACAATTACATCCAATTAACAACACCCTTATTCGCTTCACAAAACTGTCCTCCTGAACAATTCAATTTTATACATTATGCAGAATGACAGATGGGTTGGGGTAACCTTCCTCACCTCATCTGGCAGGCCCATTTCGCTAATTGGGAGTCACATCTGAGAATGCGTTAACACGTGGAGCATCAGATCTTGTCCATTAACAAGGGGGCACTTTCAGAAGGTTTTGGTCAGAAGAGTGGAACTGCCACAGTAGAGCATATTGGGAGAGGTGGTCCCACAGATGTGTGTCTGCAGGTGAAAAGAACACCTTGGGTTGGGCAAAGGAGAATGGCGGGGAAAACAGCAAGCTTTATGAATAGGGAGTCTTCTGGAGTTCAGAGCCGATGTGGTGCAGTGGTCATCAGGGCTTTTTTTCTGGGAAAAGAGGTGGTGGAACTCGCAAGTGGCAAGCTGCTTCAGGATTCGGGTATTTAAGCACTTCTTCGGTATGCTCCGTAATGATTCGGGAATCTTTGTGGAGCATACCGAAGCTCAAAGCAGCACTTTTCCTGCCATTTGCAAATGACACCAAAAGTGTTGCTTTCAAAAGCTAGCCACTTTTCAGCTGATGGGAGGGGAATCTCCCTCCTGTCAGTGGAAAAAACCTGCTTGCTTTGAAAGCAGCAACACTTTTCTTGCAAGTATTGCAGGTTTCAAATGCCCCGCCTTTTTCAGCTGAGGGGAAGAGGGGAGTCCCCTCCTCCCTCTCCTCTCAGCTGAAAAAATGGCCAGCATTTTAAAACAGCTTTATTCAGCTGATGGGAGGGGAATCTCCCTCCTGTCAGTGGGGAAAAAAACTGCTGGCTTTGAAAGCAGCAACACTTGGGTTGATCGGGGAGGAAAGGAGTGGGGCCACTGGGCATGTCATTACTTTTAAGAGCTGGAAAAAAGCCCTGGTGGTCAGTATGTTGGACTGGGAAACCACAGGTCTGAATCCACACTCTGCTATGAAGCTCACTGGGTGACCTTGTACCCGTCACTCTCCCTCCAACTCTCCTTGAAGGTTTTTGCAAGGGTAAAAGAGGGGAAGAACCATGGTTGCTGCTCTGAGCTTCTGGAGGAAAGATGGCACAAAAACAAGGAAGCCACAAAGAGAACTTCTGCAGAGTCAGAGAGTGGATAGAAAAATGATTGATGCAGCTTTTGCAGTGGAAAATGCCTCCCATTTCAATCTAGAAATATCTGTGGTTCAGGTATCCAAAGTTTGGGGAACACTACCTGAAGGTTACCTCTTGGCAATCAGTGAACATCAGAATAGTCTCTCACATAGATTCCAACATAATTAAGTGGAAAACGAGAGCTGGCTTAATTGTGATTAAGCAAGTTTAGACAGAGAAAACACCCTGTTCCCTATCAGATGAGCTCTGCGAGGTGTATACATCACAAATGATTGTGCATACACACACATATATGCACATATATATATATATATATATTCAAGCAGAACGATATATTAAAGGGGGGAAAGGGACTGCTTGTAATTCAAAAAGGAGCCAATTTACCCAGAGTACAGTTTGCAGCTCCGTCACTCGTTAATCACTCTGTTAAACATAATAGCCATTCTTGTCTCGGGGCCGTTAATCATGTTGTGAATGCACTTATCAGCGCATATTAGAAATACAATACAAGACTTTCCGACACAGGGATGGATGCAATTACTGCAATCAGGGTACATTTAGCTATTGTCTTATCATGCTGCGGTGGTGGTTTTTAAATCCTTAAAAAAAAAAATCGACCCAGTGCTAGTGGAATTTGAATCGGGAAGAAAATGCCTTGTGCTGGAGGGCTGGGGCAACAAGCCACTGATCTGCTTGGGGGAGGGAAGTGGGGAGAGAAGGTTCAGGCTGCAGTTGGCGAGACAAAGCACTGAAGGTTGTGACAAAAGGGCGGCAAGGTTGCCAGCCTCCAGGAGATATCCTAGAATTACAACTGATCTGTAAAGAGAATTTCCCCAGGAGAAAGTGACAGCTTTGGAAGATAGACTCTATGACATTATACCCTTCCAAGGTCTCTCCCTAAAACCCCTCTTCAGACTATACCCCAAATCTCCAGGAATTTTCCAACTGCAGTTGGCAACCCTATTTGGCAGTGGATTCTCAGTCCTGCTGTGGATAGCAGTTGTATGACGGGGGATTTGCAAAAGAGAATTTGTGTGGATGGATGCTTAGCCTTCATCCCCATCTCCTGCTTTTCCTCTGCTACCTGTTTTCCCCACCTGCTGTCTCCTGGAAAATGGAAGAAAACTAGCAAGAGGAGGAGCAACAAGAAAGCTCCTCCCACATATCCTGGGAATTCCTTGCACCCTTACCAATAGCATACTATAAAAAGGAGTTTCCAATGCCAGAGGTTAGCCATGTTGGTCTGTAATAGCAGAACAAAATTGGAGTCCAGCAACGCCTTAGAAACCAAGAAAATTTCGAGAGTGTAAACACTGGTGAGTCAGAGCTGACTTGGTTGTATATAAAAAGGAGTATACAGCCAGCCGTTTCATATGTTGCTGGTGTCAAGGTCCATTTTAGCTCTCAGCAGGACAGATTTTTACATTTTTTCTAAACCCCAAATCTGTTTCATAATCTTGTGTTAGGGCTGACTAAATTAATACAAAATGGGATGCAAGCTTTTGAGTACAGCAGAACTCTTCATCAGGATGGATATTTTTAAAAAATAATAATAATAAGAGGCAGGGAGAATGTTGCATGCCCTGATCAGAATACCTCTTGTCTGTATCCTGAATTGGATGCCAGGCAGATTTGAATTCATTAAATGGTGCTGGGTGGAGCAGGAATCCGGTTGTACCTTCCCCTTTCTTTTAACTAGTTATGCTGTTTGACTGACCCTTGGACCTTCTACCTGCAAAGTCAGTGCCACAGCCACCCCCCTCATGCCACACTGAAGCTTTAAGGACACCCCCCCTCACAGTGCATGAATGTTTTTCTGCTTACCCCATAGATACTAATCCAGTGCTTCCTCCTCCCTTGCATACGGACAGGGTCTCCCTACACCAGGGGTGGCCAAACTTGCTTAATGTAAGAGCCCCATAGAAAAAATGCCAGCTGTTTGAGGGCCACAAGACATAATGCACTGAAGTGACTTCAGGGGAAGAGGCGGGTTTGGGGGGGAGTGCCCTGAAAGTGACATCACAGGAAGGGGTGTGGTTTGGGGGCAGTATGCTGGAAATGACATCATCGGCATACACCATCTTGCACAGGAAGGAAAGAGGATCATAACCTCTCTCTCTCCCCTTTTGACTCCCAGCTGCTGTCAACATTCCACACCTCCAAAAACATGCTCAGCCTGTTTTTTTTTAAAAAATTGTGAAATTCACCATAAAAATAACCCCACACACCTTCGTTAGAGGAGAAGGGATGTTCCTAAAAACGCGAGACTCCTGGGTGGCCTGGTTTTGTTGTTTTCATGACTGCCAGTTACCTTACTTTGGGATATAATGATTGATATTGTTAGAGAGAATGAGTTGAGAACTTTTTAAAAAAAAACAAACTCTAATCATTTAGAATTCAGCCCAAAGTTTTCATGCCAAACTTTTTAAAAGCCTTTTTCTTGGTCCAAGGAAGTCGTTGATTTGATTCCACTTTTGGCATTGGCTAACCCTGACCCTCTACTTTCTGTCTAATTGATTCATTTATTAGATCCCCCAAAGCAACCTGCCTTTTTGAGGCTTTGCTACAGTCCCCGTTTAAGGATAACTCAAGATATACGTTCCCCCCCCCTCAAAAAACCCAAGTTTTAAATTGTACCAAGAACGAAAAATATCCTAGTTTCATTGGGATGTTCTTAAGAGCGCAATTTTGTTGTAAAATTAGAACAATGGACAGCTGTTTGCCAAGAAAGCATAGCGTAAAAAGCCTGTTTAATAGGAAGAAATTTAGTTTCATTTGTTCGGCCTGAGCTGAAGGTACTCGCCTCATTTTATGTTTGTTGTTGTGAATTTCTAAAAGTGTTTCCTCTCTGTGGACATTTTTCAGCAATCACAAACACATTTGTGTTGTTTCATTGCTGTTCTTATTGGCAGCATTTTCCTCCTTCCCTTCTGTCCCTGTTATTTAATTCCATTGGATATGGTATCACATGTGCCTTTTTCTCAATTATGTCATCAAGCTTCATCTGACAGGGTAATGTCATGGGGGTTCATAACTAACTCTCCTTAGCCAATTGGATTTCATTGCTGTGTCAGCAAATGAGGGCAAAGGACAATGAGGGCGAAAGATGATGTCAAAAATGATGTCAAAAATAGCCAACATTCCAAGAGGATATAGCAAAGTGTTGGAAATTGGCAGAATTTTTATTAGTGCATCTTTGGTACTCTGAATTATGGCAAATTGCAATGGCGGAAAAATTGAATGTACCAACTCAGAGTTGTCAAAGATAATGCTAAAATGTTAGATTTTTATGAAACATGGTAAAACTTTATTACTTATTCTAATCAGAAAAGTACCCAACCCTAACGTATATCTGAACCCTTCCTCAAACTGTGGAAAAGAGATTAGATTTGTAACATATATGGAGATGCTCTAGAAAAAAGGAAAAATGCCATTAAAAATTTCCTCTCTGAGTTTTATGTAGTTAAGTTAACCTTTATTGGCATATATCAGCAATTCAAGTTATTATGGGACAGACGAATTAAAAAGATACTGCATTACAAACACATAAATACAATCAGAACTTATTTCTGCGATAACCTTTGATGCAACATCAGAGCACCGTGGAGAAACTTAGCCACTGTCTCGGTGACATCAGGAAAGGAATCATTCAACAGTCTATAAACTTTGGAACAAATCAAGACAGTCCATCATACTAGCTAGAACAGATTTTAAATATGTGAGAGTTTTATATAGTACAAGATAAAGTTGAATTCTCCATTATCAGGTTTCTTCAACATTACCTGTTTTCTTTCTTTTCCTTTTATTTTTTCTCTTTTTATTTTTATCGTTTTTTTCTTTTATCACGTTTTTCCTTCTCTATTCCCTTATGTAACATTGAATGTTATGTCTGTGGATTAGATGGTATTTTTATGTTGTGTTTGAAAATTGATAAAATATAAAAAAATAATAAAAATAGACAGAACAATGAGAAAGTGACCAAGAGAAAAACAACGTGAATATTTGGCAATTGGTTGTATTAATTGATATTCTCAGTCAGCTGTATTAATATGCTTCTTTTGAAGAGGGTATCAAACTCTGAGAGTATTCCACACAGCCCTAATATTTGTTTCAGAATGACATTTAGTTCCATGTGTTGTCTTAAGAGAAAATCTTGCTCAAAACGGTATCGGAGACCTCTTTGCTACCAAGAACTAGACTTTCCCATGCCAAAAAAAAGCCAATAAAAATAATTGAGGCAATTGTCTTGGTTGTCTCCTGGGTTGTCACCGTGATGTTGATAAAATCAAATAAACTGGGAGTTATTGCAAGTTGTTAGCAGGAGAAAGAGTTGCGAGTTGGCAGTGCAAACCAACCCTGGCGCTTAAGATGTTTTCTCATTATCCGGATTTATTGTTTTCAGGAGCCGAGGAAAAACCGTCGGTTAAGCAGAAAAGAAGGTGAATAATGCCTGGTCTGGGGGATGTTGAGAATGGAACAAAAAATACTCATTTTAGCGTGTGATTTTTGTGTGTGTTTGGGAATTGCTGCAGCCGCTGAATGTGTGGATTATCCTGAAGTGGCTGAAATGCCAGAGATTTGGCCTCTGATTGCCAATTTCGGAGTTGGGTGTATCGATAAAGGAAGTGTGGCTCATCAGTGCGTTTTTAAAAATGACTTCATTGCTTATTTGTGGGTCTGAAATGTTTGTATCACACCTGTCCTTGTGTGAGGTCATCTTCCTTGCCACCTTGGAGAACCAGTGCATTCAGAGACCAGCAGAAGTGACATAGAGTAGCTCTAGGAATCACAAGAAACTCTATAGTGAAACCATATGGTTTCCAGTGATTCCAGAACTAACCTACATCACTGCTGGGCTTTCCCTGGAAGTGCCATAGCAGTGCATACGACATTGCACCTCCCCATGCCCCCACCCCTGAACCTCCCACCTGTTGCCAGGCACAGCAACCCTATTCTGTTAGGTCTGTGCTTTGATGTGTTTAGTCTTTTGCAAACTGGACGTTTACTTTTTGTTTTACTTAGAATGTTTTTGCAGTTTGGTGTGGTGGTTAAGAGCAGCAGGACTCTAATCTGGACAGCTGGATTTGATTCCCCACTCCTCCGCTTGAGCCAGCTGGGTGACCTTGGGTCAGTCCCTTAAGAGCAGCAGGACTCTAATCTTGAGAGCCAGGTTTGATTCCCCACTCCTCCACTTGAAGCCAGCTGGGTGACCTTGGGTCAGCCACAGCTCTTCCAGAGCTCTCTCAGCCCTACCCACCTCATAGGGTGATCGTTGTGGAGATAATAATAACACACTTTGTAAACCGCTCTGAGTGGGCGTTAAGTTGTTCTGAAGGGCGGTATATAAATCAAATGTTGTTGTTGTCGTTCCATTTCCTGATGGGAGAAAACAACCTTTTGCATTCCTTTTAGAATTGCTTGCATCACTGGTGACTAAAGAAATGCAAGAGAGTCATGCTATACTCTGCTCAGTGGAGCCATAGTTAGGTAGCACGAGAGGGACTGTGATGGAGGAAGCCTGTGAAGTATGGTTGCCAACTTCCATGTGGGGCCTGGAGTTCCCCCAGAATTACAACTGATCTCCAGACCACAGAGATCAGTTCCCCTGCAGGGAATGGCAGCTTGAGCGAGTAGAATCCATGGCACCACATCATCACAGAGCTCCGTCCCCACCCTGACCTCCGCTTTCCTGAGGCTTCACCTCTCAAATCTCCAGGGATTTTCCAACTCAGAATTGCCAACCCTACTGTGAATGTGTTGGGCCCAGGAGCACTTCCTACAGCCGACTCTAGTTGCTTCCTCTTCTGCCTCGGAGTGATTTCCGTTTTGAGCTGCAACTCAAAGCCATGTCAAAAGCTAAAAGGCCTGTGGAAAATGGCAAGGATGGGGGAGCGGGGGGGGAGTGCCCTTACGGCAGAAACGAGGATTTTGTAGCTGGGCTCTGTTCAAGGGGCCTGCGCACTTAAGGCTGCGGGGAAGCAATAAAGCTAAGTGGGACTTTTTATTATTTCCCCCCCCCTTCGCTAGAAAGAAATATGTCTAATGAATGTCTCATGTCTGAAACACTGGGCTGGATTCATCAAAGGGAGTCAGTAATTACCAAATTGAGAGAATCATGAATTGCTTTTCTAAATTTGAAAAGCACATCAAGAATAGATCAGGAGCAGGCAAAATTAATAGTTACGAACTCATTTCCATAGAAATGGACTTATTAGCAAGCATGCCAGCTGCCTAAAATTACAAGGTCTTTTCCTTCTGCTTGCAGGATCTAATCGTGTGTGTGTGTGTGTGTGAGTATTAAATCAAAGTGGTTTTTTTTTTCCAAATCGAAACTTGAGTTTTGCAAAGTTTGCACAAGGTGGGCAGGGAACATTTGCGATTGGTTGACTAAAAGCACCATAAGAATATACCGAAAAGTAGGAAGAGTTCCTTATACCGGCCTCCTGAAGTTCCTACTTTGAGAAGTAGGTGGAGGTTTGAGTGAGGATAGTCTAGACAAAGCTGGCTCTAAAAGGACTGAAATGCTGATTTTTGCTTACCTTGGTTGGGATTTTTTTACTGTTTTAGAAATGTTGCCTTCCAGGTGTAATAACACACCCACCCAGTAATCAGGAGAATCTGCAGAAGAGAAGCTGGACTTTTGATAAGACACTGAGAAGAAACGGGAAGAGAATGTCAGACATGCTTACTGGATGTCTGCCATGCCTTGGCTACCTAGCTGGGTTCCTGTGTGCTGCTTGGATTGGGGGGAGGGAAAGACAGTGAGTCAAGCTACAAGTGACGCCTTACACAGGTTGGACACTTGTCAGCTTCCCTCAAGTGTTGATGGGAAATGTAGGCATCCTGGTTTTACAGCTTGGCTCTCCATTACAGCTGCAAGACCAGGATGCCTACATTTCCCATCAAAACTTGAGGGAAGCTGACAAGTGTCCAACCTGTGTCAGGCGTCACTTGTAGCTTGGCTCTGAGTGAACCTCCATTATCTCCTGCCACCTTATCTGTCTCCTGCTGTATTGTTGACACATGCCCTCCTGCCATGTCCGAGGATAGCCTTGAGGAACTCTTCTCACGGGATGGACTAACAGTTCCTCGCCTGGAACCTTTGTACCAAAACTAATGGCCCTGGCTTGGGGGAAGGGGAGGAAGAGGGGAGTACAACAATTGATACTTTGCTTTGTACCAGTATTCCAGTCAATGCCTTGTTGGAGTCATGAATGTGATCCAGTAATAAAGAGATTTAACTCATACAGCCTGGACTGACACAGTGAAGTATCTGAGGGGTTACCTGTGGGAACCTGACAGAGAATGGGACAGGATGTTGATTAAAACCATAGGCTTGCAAACAGGCCACTTTACCAATATATGGCAGTACTGAAGGACCACTTTCCCCACAACATCCTGCCCTGTCTTCATCCCACGCCCTGGTCTGTGTGCCACTGTCTATGGAGGTGAGGCTGGTGTTACCCGGTGTTGATGCCCTGTTTGTGAAATGGTGTTCTCCAGTATGTTAATAATAATAACATCAGATATAGCCTTCAGGACAATTTAACACCTACTCAGAGCAGTTCACAAAGTGTGTTATTATTGTCCCCACAACGATCATCCTGTGGGGTGGGTGGGGCTGAGCTCCGAGAAGCTGAGACTGACCCAAGGTCACCCATCTGGCTTCAAGTGGGCGAGTGGGGAATCAAACCCCATGCTCCAGATTAGAGTCCTGCCTCTCTTAACCTCTACACCAAATGTTGGCCTGGCTTGGCCTGGCAATCAGCAGGATACCATGTACAGTGGGGACATGAGGGTGGTGGCCATCAGTGACTGTGTAATGCCACTTTTGGGGAAAATGTGAGGTACCTTAATGCCTCTCTAGGAATTGTCAGAAACTCTGTGGTAAAACCTATAAAGGCAGGATGTCACCAACATGGATTTTTTTTCATTTCTTCCACTGGCTGCTGGAGTGCCAGTGGGCATATATCAACCCTTCCCTGACACTGACTGTTTTGGTTTTCAGGCATTCATTCAAAACCTCTTTATTTGCATAGGCCTGAACTTGAATTTTAAAGTATGTTTTCATTTGGGCTTTTTGTATTTTCCTACCTG
Organism: Eublepharis macularius; assembly: GCF_028583425.1. Classification (NCBI taxonomy): domain Eukaryota; kingdom Metazoa; phylum Chordata; class Lepidosauria; order Squamata; family Eublepharidae; genus Eublepharis; species Eublepharis macularius. The sequence goes on along the minus strand of NC_072802.1, from coordinate 67,093,524 downwards.
TTCTGTGACTGTATATGACTTTGGCTTCTTTATTTAACTGATTATAGATATATATTTTTGTCAGTTTGTGCTATGCCTTGGTTGTGTTAGGTATTTGATACTGTTTTATGCCATTTTTTTAAAAAAATTGCTACTGGTCTGGGTTGTTTTATGATTTTAATCTCGTTTTATTTCTTGACTAGTTTGTTTCTTTAGTTTCTCCAGATAGTGTTGTGAGATGCCTTGAGGCAGCCTAATACCAAAATTAATACCAAAATATGGTACTGATGCTGGCTTGTGTATGTATTGAGTTGATGGGATTCCAAGCATACGACTCACAGAATAATAGTGACAGAGAATTGATACAGGAAGATTGAAGGAGAACTTAACAAACTGGACAATATATACCTAGCATAGGAATATCAACACCAAGTCAATCGCGGAACAGGGCCCCAGAATTCCACCTAAAATGACTAGAACCTAAGCCTGCGAACCCTTTGGTTGGGGTGGAGGTCCCTGCCGTGAGCCCATGTTGCCTCCAACTGCTCCAAGTGGCGGTGAGTTTCCAGTGATTCCTAGAGCTACCACCATCACTTCTGGGTCTTCTCAGGAAGTGAAATCATCCCACTCACAAGAAAGGCAGGCTAGTGAATATCGATGGTGAAAGACTAAGGATCAACAAGCAGACATCGGACTGCAGCTCCAAGGTATCCCACAGAGGCCTGCCTCTGAAAACATTCTTTTGGCCACCCCAATAAACAACAACAGTTGTCCATGTATCACTTCACCCACTAGACATTGAACTACAATGGCCACCTTCAGTTGTACTTAGCCCCGTCCCCACAGGAAACCAAAAGAATATGAGCCTAAAGGAACATATATTGTGAAGTCTCCATGTCTGGCTTTTGCCCAGGTTAAGATTTCAGCCTAACTTGGAAACATGTAGTGCTGGCTAGGAAGGCTACCCTGTTGGAACATTGAAGCCATGCTGAAGAACCAAACAGTCCACTGAGGACGCTCTCCATGTGCCCAGAAGGGATGTCAGCATGTCGCTGTGGGATGCTGGAGACGCTCCAGCATTTGGTTGAACTATAGAATTTTGCCCAAATGCTAGAGCATTCCCAGAGTCCCCCAGCAACATGCTGATGCTACTTCTAGGCTCACGGGCAGTGATGTCAGGGCATCACAGGTGAGCCCTCCCCCAACCTGTTAAGTGCCCCCTTTCATCATTTAAGTCCTTCAGGATGCATCTGGCATCTGGCTCAGGGCTCAGGGAAGGATTAGCTATTAACGCCACTGGCCAAGTCCTGTTGAGCCCATAGCCTTGGAGAGCCCTGGACTCACCCCCTCGTAGGACCATTGTGATCCTGTGTTAAATGTCTGGGAGCCACTGTTGCTGGGAGGCGGAGGCTCCCACAAGGGGATGGCAGCAGCAGCCGTCTTTGCAAGCTGGCAACCCCTGCCCCACACAATGCATGTAGGTGCAAGCGCCGAGGTTGAAGCTATGGAAAGTTTGCTCCTTCCCTCCCCCCCTTATGGGGGTGGGGCCTAGCCCTCTTCCTCATTCTGTCTCTCTTCTGTTGGGGAAGGGGCCTTCCAGGATCATTTTTGCTTCCCATCCTGCCCTCCTAGGGCTTCTCCTTCCACATCGGCAGTAAGAATTGCCTTCCAAGCATCTGCCTGCATCCATGAAAAGAGTCGATCCCATCTGGGGTGCAAGGCCAGGGTTTCTCTTCCACATTGACCGCTGGCTTGACAGTCAGTTAGAGGACTCCCAGTTAGCTATGCTAGATACAAAGTTAGGGTCCAGTCCTTCTGCCTTTCTGCACTTCAGACCCCATTTTCCACTAGCTTTTGCCTCCAGCTTTTTTCCACCATCAAGACAGTATCTTCTCACCTATGTTTTGCATTACATTGGTTGAAAAGGAGTCTTGTTTATTTTGCCTACCCCAAGGAGCTAACAAAGACAGAGGAGATGGTCCAGCTAATTCAAACTTTTCTTTGAATGTAGGGATTGTGCTGAGTTCCCAAATGCGATGGCCGTGCCTTTAACTAGCAATTAATAACCTTCTAAGGCAGTGGAGTACCTGTCAGTCTTCATATTCTAGGAAAGGCACGGGTCAAGGAGTGAACATTGGAACAAAGGCTCCAGGGAAAGTGAAAGGACCGTGGACAGAGGGAGAGAAAGAAATCCACTTCGGAAAGTTTTAGTGTTGGTTCATTATCGCTGTGACCTGGAAGAGATGTGGAACAAAGGCCAGAGATTGATTGCCGTCTTCTCGGTGGGGGATTTGGTGTCCCAGATATTGGAGCACAAGGGCTAAATGATCTGTCTACAAGACGGAGGAATAAAATGGAGAGTCTAGTTGAGGCGGAATTGTCACGAGTTGTTGTTCAGGACAGGAGCCGGGTGACTGGCAACGTGTAAAGCTTTTCAGTGGCAGGAAGCAGCTCACTTTGTGAGCTGCTCCTCTGGTGGGAAAGGAGATTCTGAAACGGGAAACCTAATTAGAACAGCATCGCTTTGACAGGTGAGTACAGCTGTTTTTGCAATGCTGCTAAAAAAAGGAGATTAGGAGAAAGAGACAGCCCTGTTTTTGAAATGCCAGCACAGCTTGGTGTGTGTAAATTCCCTGCCGAGGGGAGCAAAGAAATATGTGGTCAACCCTTAACTAAACAGCGTCATGGCTTAACATTCTCCGCATATTTCTACGCATAACTAAGCCCAGATGGCTGTTAATTAATGGTGACTAGAGTGGGTCATTGGGACCATATTAGTCCAGTCTTGTTCCCAATTTTCTTCCTGGCCCAATTCAAGGTGCTGGTATTGACCTTTAAAGTCCTCTGCAGCTTGGGGCCAGCATACCCGAAGGACTGCCTACTCCCAGATGAACCTACCTGTCAACTCCTGTTATCTTCAGAGGCCCTTTTATGGCTGCCCTTACTATCTGGGGCTAGACAGGTGGCAGCTTGAGAAAGGGCCTTGTCAGTCATGGCACCACAAAGTTGAAACTCTTTCACCAGTGAGATTCATCATCATTGTTTTCCACCAGTATATGAAGATTGATTAAATTTATAATCCGCTCTCCCCATGAATGGGCTCAGAGCGGATAATGTCAGTATTAGAATTAACAATAAAATTTGTTTAAAAAACCATAAATAGATATGGGCACGAACCAAAATACGAACCAAAATTAAGCACGAACCAGGCCGGTTCGTGGTTCGCGAACCACAGTTCGTCAGATCCCATTTCTGATGAACCACCATGAACTTTTAGGCTGGTTTGTTTGGTTCGTTTTTTGGTTCGTCACTGCAGACAGCCTGGTGCCAATCAATCAGTTTCCTAGGCAACAGGGGATGGACTTTCTGCAGACCTTCTGCTGACCTGGAAGTGACCTTCTGCTGGCCTGGAAGTGATGACTTTCTGACCTGGATGTGACTTTTTCATGAACCAAATGAACCGGTTCGCAAACCAGGGCAGGTTTGTGAAAGTTCGTTGTTCATGGTTCGTGAAATTTGACAAACCACGAACCACATGGTTCGGGTTTTTTCCGGTTTGTGCCCATCTCTAACGATAAATAAACATACAATTCAGTAATAAAACAGCTGTAGATGGCTGCCCATATTTCCAACCCCAACCGAACATTCTATGAGGTACTGCGAGATAGAGGAGAGGCAGTCTGCAAGACTTTTGTTTTGCTTGCTGTTTCTTTGTTGACCCTCCTACCTGTGTATGTATTTTGTTTAATTGTTTTTCATTGTTTTATATGTGTATTTTAAAGCTTATTTTGATGTTTTTGATTGCTCACCACCTTGGAGACCTTAAATGGGGTGGAAAGATGACACAAAAAGTTTTAAACAAATAAAAGGATTCATAATTGGATTCATACAATTGGCCAACAAAATATCGGACCACAGTCAATTTCTCCATGAAACCAAGGATGCAGGTAGTTGCTTAACTTCGCTGCTTCATTCGAGTGTCGTTTGTTAGCAAGGGCAGGCGGGAGGTTAATTACCCACCTAGCCATGCAGTAATGTGGGGCGCATAGAGCAGGAGAGCAATGTTGCTCCTAAAGGTCAATTTATAATGTCAATTTATAAAATGGTAAGCACATTACATTTTTTAAAAAGTCAGTTTCATCGTTTCACAATGAACGAGTGTATTTCTGTCATTGACCTGAATACCGATGGTTAAATTAGTTTTTTGCTTTAAAAATACTGTCATTTGAGAAGTCAGCTGACCTAAATTTTTGACTGATCGTATTGAACATCCCTAACATCTAACCGTGTCCCCCTTGCCTGTGCCGTTTCATGCTCCATTTATTCTACAGCATAATGGGGTTCAAGGGGTTTGTTGGAGTAGGTTGGACTTCAGTGAAACCGAATTGGGGGGGGGTTGTGTGTATGCAATGTACTGTGGTCCACATAATCTAGACATGGGGCAAACTCACATTTAACTCCCCTCTTTTAAAAAAAATGATGCTGTAGCACTTAAGATGGGCTGTTCAAAGGGCAGCTGGGCCTTCCATGGGCAGCCCTCTTTGGTAGGAGAATAATTTAAAAAATTGCAATGGTGGTAGGGTTACTGGGCCCCAAGGACCAAAGTAGTGGTGCAGGATGCTGGAGGTGGGGGGCAGTAGGGTATTTGCATGCTACCATGCTCTCCCATCCCACAGAACTGGCTTTAGTATGCCCATGGCTCTTCCTTCATGCTGGAAAGCAATATCATTTTCTAGCACGAGGGAAGAAATGTTGGGCACACTGAAGCCAATTCAGCAGGACAGGGGGAGTGCCCGTATGCACTTCTCCCCCCTGTGCCTCCCTCCTGCAGGCCAAATGAGCAGGGCCAGGGGGTGGCAAGTGGGGGTTCCCCCAGTCCTTGGCAAGGGGATGGCAAGCCTAGATGGTGGAGGCATCTCTACATCACTTCTGGGGAAGGGGCGCGCTCAGAATTGCTGGAATCGCTATGGTTTTACAAACACACGGATGAAAACCAATCCCACCACTGCAATACGTTGCCCTGAAAGCAGCCAAAGATCATTTAAGAACAGTTATATACAACCCCCCCCCCAAAAATGTTCAAAACTAATTATGGCTGGTGGTCTTATTTGAACCACTAACTAGGGTTGGTCAGGGTTTGACAAGCTGCGATCTGAAGCTACGGTTTGCAGTTGGTTGATTATCCATGTTTAGGCTTCTTCCATGGTGATTTCCCATTGAATTTTTGGAACTGCCCACCTGATTTCATGTGCATTCTGAGCCTGGCTTTCCCCTTTGAGCCTCCTTTGAAATCCAGCGAGTGTGTGGTCCGTTCAGACGGAGCATCAATTTGTATAATTTGCTCACTGCCTGTATGGAGAGGCTGGTGGAACTATCCTTTGCCTTTCCTCCTTCCTTTTAGCTCTTTAACAGGATTTTCTTCTTTTCACAGCAGACCAGTGGGGTAGCTTTCCTTAACTGCTCCAGTGGGAAAGGGTGGAAAGGGTGGCTGCCAGGCCATGGAGACCCTGCAGTAATTGTTAGGATGTCAGTAATTCTGTACTGAGGTGATGGAAAGGGTAGAGTCAGCAGGGGATGTCGTTTGTGCTCACCTATAGAAATAGCTGTGGTCTTCACTGCAATGCCTGGACACAGGGATCCTGGCATCCCCTTCCCCAGCTGCAGAACAAAGGCAATGGAAACAGCATTTCTGAGGTTAAACCATGGCCATTTTCACATGCCTGTAAACCTCTCCAGAAAATCGTGCAAAACTCGCGGCATGACGGCGTCTTCATAGCACGATTTCCTGTTTAATGGTGCAATTTTTGATGTCATCATGCCATTAAACGGGAAATTGCGCTATGAAGACACTGCCGTGCCACGAGTTTTGCATGAATTTCTGGATGTTTTAGGCATGTGAAAAAAAAGAAAAGAAAAAAAAAGAAAATGGCCCTGGGTCCCCAAAACTAATTCTGGAAAAAAGGCTGTTACAGGCAGTGCATTCCTAGGCAGAGTTACTCCACATGAAGACGACTGAAGTCAAATGAGGGCTGCACTATTCGTTTTTCAGGGGTGAACGGATGCCACTGGGCTGCAGAGGTTTGAAATAACCATTTGCAAACTGAATTCTGGTTTCACAAGCTAACCGTGGTTTAAATAAACCAGGGTTTCACAAGATGTCTGGATCATGTCAGGAGTCCGTCCTTTTCTCCGCAATGTGCCCTGACCTAGCCATAAGACATAAAATATCCTTGCTTGAATTTTCCTGCTAATGCTGCATTTCGGTCTTTTAGGACAAATGGCTCCTCTTACGAGATCTTTCAAATGGACTTTGAAATTGACAACAGCAGTGGCCTGGTGGGGGCCCAGCAAATCACCTGGCAGGTGGAATACCCTCAAGGTGAGGCTATGAGCGAGCTGCTTGTCTCCGAGATCTTTGTCAGCCAAACATCTTTCGCTGGGATTGTTCCGCTTGCAATGGTAAGAAAAAAAAATGAACAATTTCCTATTTTTAAAAGTCTCTCTCTTACAATTATGCTGACTGTTTCCTAATTTTTAATTTTGATTCCAAAAAACAGGCATGTCAAGTGGGTGAGAGAAGAGAAGTAGTTCCTGGAAAATATTTTGATTGTGAAAATATACCCTTTTTGGGATCCCATTCAGAGCCAAGATATCTTGCCACCAGGGCTTTTTTTCTGGGAAAAGAGGTAGTGGAACTCAGTGGGTTGCCAGCACAGGAGGCAACTCCTGGTGGGAGGTGGTGCCCCTGGTACCACATGAGTGCACGCAAAGTGTGCGCACACTCCCAGGACCGCACAATGACATCACTTTGGGTCCGCTGGAACAAGGGGGGAGTTTTTCAAAGTTTAAATCGCCCTCTGCCAAAATGGTCAAATGGCCAGTGGCCCTGCCCCCTGATCTCCAGACAGAGGGGAGTTTAGATTGCCTTCCATGCCGAGTGGCATGGAGGGCAATCATAGAATCATAGAATCATAAAAGTTGGAAGGGGCCATACAGACCATCTAGTCCAACCCCCTGCCCAGTGCGGGATCAGCCTAAAGCATCCCTGACAAGTATTCATCCAGCCTCTTCTTGAAAACTCTCAATGAAGGGGAGCTCACCACCTCCCCAGGCAGCTGATTCCACTTTTGAACTACTCTGACCGTGAAAAATTTCTTCCTAATATCCAGCCGGTACCCTTGTGCATGTGATTTAAGCCCATTTGTTTCAATCTAAACTCCCCTCTGCCTGGAGATCAGGGGGCGGGGCCACTGGCCATGTGACCATTTTCAAGAGGTGCCGGAACTCCGTTCCACCGCATTCCTGCTGAAAAAAAGGCCTGCTTGCCACCTTTTTTAATCTCCTCTTGGTTCATTCTATGATGTCCTTCCTGGTTTAATCACATGTGTAATGCTGGCCAATGAGAGATCATATTGTGAATGGATGACAGTATTTAGTTCCATGATGGTATTACGTAGGGAAACAGAGAGAGAGAGAGTGGGTGAGCAAGAGCACTTTAGAGAATACTGTAAACAAATTGTGGAAATATATTGCAGGCACTGTAAAGTATTTTTCCATACTGCTAAAAATCTTCCCGAAAAACAGTGAGCATTTTTCATTTCCACCCTTCCCTTTAATTTGTGTTCAAGGACACCAGATCACTCGGCTAATTTGCATCCACAGCAAAAAGCTTTAAAAGTGCAAAATACATTTCAATAAGATTTTATTTACCTGACAGTGTAAGAACTCCTTGGAAACCATTATAGTCTATTGTGTAAATCTTTTCTCTGTTTGGAGATTATGGGCCACACACATGGTAATAGCTCTTTTGGAACTGTTACCCTCTATTGCACTAATGGGGACGTCTCTCTATCCACACTGGAATGATATGTTGCAATTAGTTGTGACATTTACATTGAAATAAATTAGCTGCTGGGTGTTGGAAACTTCCTTTCTAAACCAAGCAACTGGAGCCATTGTTGGGAAGGGGAAAAAGAGCCCCCCTCCCACTTATATTTGCTAGTTTTTAAATCACAGGCTTGGAGTGTTTCATTTATTTAAAAAAACCCTCATTTCAAAGTTATCGGCAGGTACACAGTGGGGATTATTTTTATTTTCTAGGAAAATTCTGTTTATATACATTCATGCCTGCTACAAAGCTAGCTCTGACTATTGTGTGCGGGGGATGATTTGTTTAGACATTTATATCCTTTTCTCCCCAACGGTGACTTGTATAAATGTAAACATCGTCATTCTTCCCTCCTCCATTTCATCCACCCAATAACCCTGCAAGGTAGGTTAGGCCGTGACACAGTGACTGGACCAATAAATAGGGGAGGATTGCTGAGTTTGTATTTTGCTTTCAAGCTTCCCAGACGCATCTTGCGAGTCACAGCTAGAGATGGGCACAAACAGCAATATGAACAAAAAAAGCCACAAACAGCCCAATCTGCTGTTCGCGAACAAGCTGTTCATGAGGCCCCATTCTAAAAGAACAGGTGGTCGTTGCAAGCCTCTTCGTTGCTGTTCGTTGCTGTTTGTCAAGCCAGACAGTCTGGCACCTGCAGTCAATTCCCTTGGCAACTTAGGCAGGGATTGTCTGAACTCTGTCTGAACTCCTGCTGTTGCCCTGGAAACCCCAATCTAAGCCCAATTTAGCTTGATAGGCAGGTCTTCCTTTCAAGTGTGGAGCTCCAAATTTGTTACAACAAGGGAGCAAAGACCAGGGGAGAGGGGGGCTCCCAGCTCTGACTTTGCAGACAGTGGAGGGACAGTTGCTGTTGGTGTTTTGATAGAGAGAGTGCATTGGAGATTGAATTTTCTTAGTGTGTGGTGGGATAGGGATCTACCCCTTCAAGTTCCAGGGCTGCTGCCAGGCTCTGGGCCAAGCTATTATTTATTATTGGTGCCTTTCCTGCTGCCTGCTCAGGTAAGGTTTCTGGGAGTGGTGCTGTAGGGATCTTGACTTGGATGATGGCTGGAGGAGAGCCTGTTGGCCCCCACGAACAGCCAACCATGAACATGTTCGTGAACAGGGCCATGTTCGTGAGTCCCTGTTCATGGATGGCAACGAACAACAAACATCATGTTCGGGGTTTTTTTTCTGTTCGTGCCCATCTATAGTTACAGCTGGGACCAGGAAGCTGGAATCTTGGACCTTGACTATAGTCCAGCGAATGGGATAGAAAATAGACTGTAATGGGTGACAAAAGGAAGTACTCGGCAAGTATTTAAGAGGCACCGTCTTCAGTGGATGCAGGCTGTTTTCATTTTTCTCAGACCTCTTTATATAACTCAGGGATTCTGTTTCCAGGTCTGTCCCGTTTAGAATGGGGCTCTAGTCTAGAACAAAAGAAAGATCCCTGTTAACATCATAACCCAGTGCCAGGTTCTCTGAAGGAATCCTCTGATGGTGTTCTTAAGGTGGGATCATCTGGGAGGTTTGCCAGTTTTGGAATACTTCTGAAACCTGCAGATTAGTTAATTGAACTGGAGTGGCTGTTAATAGTAGATCTTGAATTTGAGACTGGTGGCTCAGAGGATGCAGGAGGGGAATTTGAATTGATCTACCAAACATCCCAAATTGTTCCTTATTTCACAAGTCTCCCCTGGAGAAGATGAAAGGGTACAGTTGAAGGTCATGCCAATGTACCATGTTGCATTAAGCCAGAGTCTAGAGGAAGAGGACTTTGACAGATCTTAGGCCCTGTGTTTAATGATTTAACCAGGTGGACTTTTAGTGATTTAACCAGGTGAACTTTACAGTCTGTCAGAACAACTCCTGCTGTCCTTAGGATCTGTCCAAGGTTCTGAATGACGGGACTCTAACCTATTGCTTTGCTGTTTGATAACAGCTCTCTGCTGCCACTTTCTGCAACTGGCTGCACTCTACTCAAGGTTGTTTCCCCCTGAAACGTTGCTCAGCTGTCCCCCTGCACTGTTAAAATAGGACAACCAGATTCTTTTCTACTTTTCAATATCTTAAAAGGGATCTTTGCTCAGGTGCTGGCTTGTACAGCTGACTCCAATCTGGAACTTGCTCAGATCTTGTCATCCTGAATATCTGTGTGTCTGAGTAGAGAGAACTGTTTTGGCCTGGTGCTCACAAGACTGTCAATTAGGTGCTGGGTGAGCCTCAAGGGGGAAAGTGTTGCCACCAAAAAAAGCCTCATGTCTGATCACCGCCACCTCACTTTTGCAAATGGGGGGATGGAGAGCAGGGTATGGGAAGGATTGCAAACTCTGGCTTGGGAAATTCTTGGAGATTTAAATGTGGAAGAGAGGGTGGAATTTGGGGCGAGGAAGGAGCTCAGCCAGGATACGATGTTATAGAGTCTGCTTTCCAATGCTGCCATTTCCTCTGGGGGAATTGATTCTCTGGGGGTACTGATGTGAACATCTGTTGCAATCCCAGGAAAACTCCTGATCCCTCCTTGAGGTTGGTAATACTACTTGGGAAGAGGCTCACAGCTGGTGTGCTGAACAGCATGGAAGGAGGTGGTCTTTCCAGTACCCTGACTCCAAGCCATTTAGGGCTTTAAAGCTAAGAACCAGCATTTCAAATTGTGCCTGGAAAGAAATCTTCAGCTACTGCAGATATTTCAGCACAGGGATTATATGATCCCTTTATTCCACCCTTGATAGTAGCCTGGTTGCAGCATTTTGGATCAATTGAAGGGCTCAGCCCATTTTCAAAGGCAGACCCACTCAGAGCACATTGCAGCAATCTCATATGGATGTGATCAGATCCTGGATCACCCTGACCAGATCATGCTTTTTATGGATCAGGACTAGCTAGTGTAGGAAGGGAAGGTGGCATGGTATATTCCGATCTTGTCAGATCTTGGAAGCTAAGCAGGGTCAGTACTTAAATGGGTGACCACCAAGGAAGACTCTGCAGAGGACTACACTGGCAAACCACCTCTGCTTTTCACTTGCCTTGAAAGCCTCTTGCTGGGGTTGCCATAAGTTGGTTACAACCTGAAGGCATTTTACACACACACACACTAACTGGTGTATCTGCTGAAATGGATTAAAAGAGGTGACCCAAACCTCCAGACATAGGACAGGATCCATCAGCACCCCAAACATATGAACCTGCTTCTTTAGGGGGAGTGCAATCCTTGCTACCCTATGTTTTAATTGTTGTTTTTTATGTTTTTTAGTTTTATCTTTTAGTTTTAATGATTTATCTTTGTTTGATTTTTAATGCTTTTTAAGACATGGATGTTTTCAGTCTGTAAGCTGCCGCGGTGGCCCTGTTGATGATAGCAAGGCAGGGTATAAATTTTGCAGGTAAAATAAACTCCTTCCAGGACAAGCTGCCTCCTCAGTCTTCGAGCAGTTTTTTCATTGACCAACAGCCCCTCAGTCTTGTCTGGACTGAATTTCAGTTGATTAGTCTTCATCCGTCCAATTACCTTCTCCAGGCATTTGTTCAGGGCTTTCACAGATTCAGCTGCCGTGGAGAAATAAAACTGATTCTCACCCACATATTGGTGGTATCTCACTTCAAATCCCTAGGTGCCTAATTAATTCTGGTTTCAGAACTTCAGTTTGTGTATGTGAGTGTGTGTGTGTGTGTGTGCAGGGCTGTAGAATCAGGTATCAGCACTGAATGTACGCAGCCCTCAGCAACTTTCTCAACACATTTCTGCACCATCTCCTTGGCACAGTTCCCTCTGCTATCAGCCCTCCTTGAATCGCTAGCCTTAGGCAAAGAGGAGTTGTGAGAGACAGAAGTGGCAAAGAACAACAGCTTGTGTTTGTATTGCATTCCTCGTGTTTGCCAGCCTGGGGACTTCGTTCCTGTAACAGGCATGGAGGTCAGGCTACACATTGTGAAATGGGAGAACAAAATATCAGCCTACCATGCTGATGTTATCTGTTATCAGATGTATAGTGGTCAGTTGGGCCGTTTCTACACGGCTTACCTTAACCCAGAACGCTGTGGAACATGCTGAAAAAAACACGGAAGATCGCGTTTTCTTGCGCAAGTTTTGCGTGACATCGTGCGACATTGCATAAAACTTGTGTGAGAAAACACGATCTTCCATGGGTTTTTTGGCATGTTCCGCAGTGTTCCGGGTTGAGGTAAGCTGTGTGGAAACGGCCCAATTTTACCAGTTCTGTCCCTATGCTGACTCGATGGAGCAGTGGAAGAAAGGATGGGGCAAAACAGTGCAGATGCTGTGATGTCACTTCCGGGTGAGTACCCACCTAGAAGTGAAGTCACAGTGACTATGATGCTCTAGGGATCTCTGCAAATCTCTGTGGTCTTTACCACAGACAGTGGAGCAATTTTTAGAGTATCACAGATCCTGTGATGTTATTTCCAGGTAGGTCCTCACCTGGAAGGGACATCACGGCATCAGTGATGCTCCCCCCCCCCCCCCCAGGATTTGCCTCCAAATGCTCCCAGAAGGTTGATAGTGCAGGGCTGGTGTTTGTACTGTTCAATGTTGATGCCAGAGTATCTGGATGCCAAGTACTGTATAGTGTAAGGCTTATCAAACCCAAGTTCTCTCAAATGGGGGTGAAGTGAAGGTCAGGTCAGCTGTCAGGGGGCATGCAGCAACTGAATATTGTGCAGTTTGGTGAGCAGTGCATAATCCAGACACTTTTGTGGGGCTGTCAGCGGAAGAAGGATTGGCCCAAAAAATCTGTATTGTTCTAAGAACAAGGATCTGCATGGGGCTCCTCTTTTTATGAATAATATGCATATCTTTATACAGGCTCATGGGAGAATAATAATAATCTGTAACACTGGAACGGCTTGGGTCATACATAACTTCTCCGTGTCCTCCTGCCCTTGGAGATTTGGTGGATGGTGGTATGGGATGGCACATTCATGTAGTGGCCCTGAGGCTGTGGAATTCCCTCCTTCTTGAGTTTCCCTTGGCAGCATCTGTATTAATCTCCCTTAAACTAGTGAAGGCTTCTGTTGAAGACAGATTTTGATCTTCCGTACTCACTACAAAATGGTGCTTGATGGATCTGGTTTTATTCTGATTTAGATTTGTCTCTCTGTGCCTTTAAAAGATGTATTAGAGTTTTGATGGTTTTTAGAGCATTGTAATATTTTGGTGTGCTGTTTTGGTATAATGACATTCTCTAAGCTGCTTTGAAGTTCTTTAAGAAAGACCAAAAAGCAGGATGTGAACATTTTAATAAATAATACTGGAGAGTTTATTTCTCCTTATATGAACCGTACTCCTTCTTTGTTCATGAAATCTACCCCTTTTCCCTCTACCATCAGTGAGTGTGAGTCAATTGTTTGTTGCTAGTAGCAGTCAATTTACAGCTGTAGCTTCAGGACTGTAGAACTATCTGCCTCTTGTGCTAAGGGAGTGCTGACATCACATTTCTCTAGGAATTGCTGGCAACTCTATGGTAAAACCATAGAATTTTCGGTGATTCCTAGACAGGATTTATGTCACCTCTGGGGAAAACCTGGAAGCGATGCCAGTCCTCTCTAAGAACACTCCAGACTATGGTTTTATCATAGAGTTTACGGAGATTCTTAGAAAGGCGTCACATCATGGCATCTGCATTTTTCCTGGAAGTGACATCGTGCAATCGCAGAAGGCTGACCCCTGGTCTCCTACAGGGCTGCTGGGCCTGGCAACCCTACAAGAGACTGATGGAAATATTTGTGAGCTAGTAACCTTTTTTTACCATTGCCTGCCAGAAAAATCTCTTGCTTATATGAATTTCCAGTTTTACTGGCTGATGCTTATTGGCAGATATTGTGCAACTAAATTTGTTTCTCTCTTTCTGTCAAGTGGGTGGGAAAACCTACAGAACACCCAACACACTAACAGTTGTTACAGGGGTAATTTGTGTTTATAGCGAGCCCACACATATTTTAAAAATAAATAAATAAAACTGCAACTATGAGCCCTCCTGAGGCCTGCTTCTTAATATAGATGTAAATGGAGGGAGAATTAATAGATTTCCTTCTGTTGGCTCTGGTATTAAATGTGCTGTGTGCTGAGGCACACTAAAAAGGGAGGCAGAAACAGTAGCTGGTGGTGCTGCATTCGGGCAATCGTCCGTACAGAATGTAGCTCCCCCCCCCCCATTGGATAACATTCAAGGAGAAGAGGAGGCTAAAGTTCTTTTGCTGATATCCAGTGCCCTGTGTAGAGAGTGGTGTATATTTGAAGGAGATGCATTCAATCATGCAGCCCTCCACCTGCACTTTGAAGTGGAACCATCAGGGAACAGCTGTCCGCTTTCATCTGCCGTTCACGGGAATTGGTTGGAAAATTAGAGCCGCATTCTCTCACCATTTAACAGGTATGGCTCCTATTTTCTACACCTTTGCTGTGGTATTCCCTACTTGGCTAAATGGCTGTCCCAACTTGGGGGAGATGTTGGGCATGCCTTTGGAAACCTTGTTGAACCGATGTTCAACTCTCTTTGCAGACTAGGTGTTGAGGTGGATCCAACCATCCTCCAAAGAACTTTCCTCCAGTCTAAAGAGACTTCCTCCAACTTAAAGTGGCTCTTCCTCCAATATATTAAAAATTCTAGTAGCACCTTTAAGACTAACCAACTTTATTGTAGCATAAGCTTTCGAGAACCACAGCTCTCTTCAACAGATGCATCTGATGAATGCATCTGACAAAGAGAGCTGTGGTTCTTGAAAGCTGACGATGCATCTGACAAAGAGAGCTGTGGTTCTCGAAAGCTTATGCTACAATAAAGTTGATTAGTCTTAAAGGTGCTACTGGACTTGCATCACCAGCTGTGCCCCTGTGGTCCACCCCCTGAGCCCTTGACCGAGCTTTTCCTTGCTGCTTGTTGATCAGGCCCTGCAGCTGTTCCTGGCTGCTGGCCCCTCCGGTGGCTTTGCATGCCCTGGTCCTCTTGAGTGGGGCCCACCCTGGGCATTGGCGGGTCAATGTAGGCTGCTGCCAGGCCCCAGGCAGTGTTGTCCCGGGGCTGTGCCTGGTGTGGGGCCGCTGCTTTGGCTGGGGCACCAGGCCGTGAGGATCATTGTCCGGCACTTCGACTGGCACAGCGTTGCAGCCCCCGGCCACCTTCCGCTTCCTTCTCAGATGTCCTGCAGCCAGTGTCTGGACTGGGGGACGTCCCAGCCATCCCCTGCTGGTGAGTGAGAGAGCTGGGATTATTGGCTTGTTGAACCTCAGCTCTGGGAGGTGCGGGGTTTTGGGGGGCAATGCCAAGTCCAGGTAGAGCGCTGGGCAGTTTCAAATCAATCCCATTTTGATCAAAAGATAAACTTAAAGAGAGAAGGGGCAGGAAGGGAGGTTCTATAAAATTGCAAACATTGTTTTCTGCGGATGCTCAGAGGCAGACCATCTTTCCACCCTCCTGCTTGGGCACCACCCTTTGGTGTCCAACATTGAACATAGAGATCCTCAAGGAGAAAAAGGGAATAAGAAGATGGCCATATCTTTAAAAAAATGCATTTTGAAAAGAGAAATTCTGTTCCCTGTAACAACACTGCTCCCATTCCAGAAGGAGGGGCTGTGGCTAAGTAGAACATCTTCTTGACGAGCAGAGGGTCCCAGGTTCAGTCCCCAGCAGCTACAATTAAAAATATCAGGTGGTAGGCGATGTGAAAGATCTCCACCTGAGACCCAGTATGAAAATGAAATCCTGCCCTCAAGTCAGAGTTGACTTACGGCGACCCCTGGTGAGGTTTTCACGGCAAGAGACTAACAGAGGTGGTTTGCCATTGCCTGCTTCGGCATCCCTGGCCTTTGTTGGAGGTCTCCCATCCAATTACTAACCAAGGCCGACCCTGCTTAGCTTCTGACCAAAAGGGATCCCCCCCTTCCCCTTTCCGCCAGCAAAAAAAGCAGGTGGGATCGAACTTAGGTTAGCCACCCCCCAAAACTGACCCCTTTGCCAGTTCATGCATTGGCGAGGCTCATTTGGCATCGTAGCTAACAGGCTGCAGGACAGTTCTATTGTTCGACCGTATCTTTAATCTGAAGAACAAACATCTTCATTTTTTAGAACTGGGCAGGAAAGGCTGTTTCTGAGTGAATCGATACAGCAGACAAAGTGCGGCCTTCAGCAAAGCAGAAGTGTGTGTGTGTGTGTGGGGGGGGGCTCTCAGGCTGCAGTCCTCAGTCAGAAAATTTGGCACTGCAAATGGGTCACGATTTTCATCAGTGAAATGGTTGCTGGAGGAGTGATAAGATGCGAAGGAGACATTTGGTGGCGAGGGAAGTTCTGTTCTAACGTTAGACCTGTGAGGGGTCATTCAGACGGGACAGAGATTGCTGCTTTTTCAGTTTACTAAAATCTGGGTAAATCCCATCCCCAATATAGTTTAAGAAATAGCAAGATCAAAAAGAGTCCAGTAGCACCTTTAAGACTAACCAATTTTATTGTAGCATAAGCTTTCGAGAATCAAGTTCTCTTCGTCAGATGCATGATACAGAGACTGGTCAAATATAGAAGAGGAGGGAGGAGAAGAGGAGGAGAGAGAAGAGGCAATTAGGGGGGGAAAGGGGAGGGTGCAACCAAAACATTCCTTTGCTAGTATATATAAACATCTCCTTTTGGTGTGTGGATCAGTTGGCATCAAAGGAGTTTCCCTGTTAGTTTGTAGCAGCCAAACAGCTAGACCATCCAATTCCAATGCAGTATGGGCCTTCGATAACCACAGCTCTCCCTGCCAGATGCATCTGACAAAGAGATCTGTGGTCCCCGAAAGCAAGAGGCTCTTGGGAAACCAAACCCAGTTTTGTGAACGGAACAATCCATTCAGAAGTCTCACTGTCACCAGTCAGTGAGGGGGGGGGGGGTGTCAGTGGCTCAGGGGTTAACAGGGTTGCCAACCTGAGGCTGGGGAATTCCTGGAGCTTTGGAGGTGGATGAAGTGTAGGAAGGGACCTCAATGGTGTATAATTCCATAGAGTCCACCCTCCAGTGCTGCCATTTTCTCCGCAGAAACTGACCTCAGTAGTCTGTTGTAAATCCAGGAGATCTCCAGGCCCCACCTGGAGATTGGCAACCCTAGAGGTAGAACATCTCCTTGGTATGCATGAAGTTCCTGGCATCTCTAGTTAATAGGATCTGGTAGGAGGTGATGGGAAAGTCCTCCACCTAAGACCGTGGACAGCCACTGCCCATCTGAGTAGAGGATACTGATATTGATGGATTAAGAGTCTGATTCAATGTAAGGCAGCTTCTTGTCTTCAAAATAGTAAAGAGTCCAGTAGCACCTTTAAGACTAACCAACTTTATTGTTGCATAAGCTTTCGAGAGCCACAGATGTCTTCATCAGATGCATCGTCAAATGCATCTGACGAAGAGAGCTGTGGTTCTCAAAAGCTGATGATGCGTCTGGCGAAGAGAACTGTGGTTTTCAAAAGCTGACGATGCATCTGATGAAGAGAGCTGTGGTTCTCTGAAGCTGATGCCACAGTAAAGTCGGTTAGTCTGAAAGGTGCTCCTGGACTCTTTACTATTTGGTGACTACAGACTAACACAGCGAACTCCTCTGATTCTTGCCTTCAGTCTCCTAACCTGCTTATGTCAGCTGGATCCAGAACTGGCCTCTTGTTTCTTTTGGGGACAATAGCGAAGTGTTTCTGTAGATCCCACTGTATGTTTCAAGTAGAGCTTATCGCCAGTGAAATTCGCTGAAAGGCTTTGTTGGGGCATCACATTCTCTGTTCTCCGGTGATAAGCTCTGCCATGCGGCTCTGTAATTTTTCATAGACGCAGACAGCTGAGGAGGCGGTGGTTTGTGCGATTCCCTCCTTGGGAAGATTTCTTCACTCTTTCTTGATAGAACCAAGAATCTTCAATCAACTGATGGGTATTTTCTGTGGCTGGAACCAGACATTATGATATATACGTGGCTAGTTGTAAAAGTTTTGTAACGAGCAATGCCCCCCAGCCCCCGCCAGCTGTGACACCCAGTTAAATTTAATTTATCCTGTTATAAAATGCTCAAATTTCCTTGCCTTATATTATATTCGCCTGTGGCATATGCATTCATATAAAATGATGAACCTTCTGTTATTATGAACCCTTTGGCAAAATTAGGGAGCTGTGAATGTTTCCTGGTTTGTTTTGTTTTAGATGACGCTTTTTACTGTTGACCTCATAGATTTTTTGTCTCTTGGTTTTGCCTAATTCACAGCAGGGATTAAAAATACCATCCTCAAGGAACATTTAACTGTTCACCGCCCAGAGCCCCTGGGGATGGGCGGTATATAAATTGAATAAATAAATAAATAAATAAACATACATCTCCAGTCACAGCAACTCTTTTCAGGACGTTATTCCCCCACCCCGCGAAGTCAGAAGCTGATCTTCTCAGCTGTAAACAGCAACAGAATGCTAAATATTCCTCTGACCTCAGTCGCATTTTTGTATTTTAGGCTATCAGGAACATTCCTGTGAAAACAGTGCACCCCCCACGCCAGATTCTTAGCATTTTGTGTTCTTTGTATTGGCAAAATTTTGGGTTCCTTAGAAACACTCAATGTTAGCGGCATCCAGGATTTTTCAGTAGTGGGCCCACATCAGGGCTTTTTCCCCGGGAAACGAGGTGGTGGAACTCAGTGGGTTGCCCTTGGAGAAAATGGTCACATGGCTGGTGGCCCCGCCCCCTGATCGCCAGACAGAGGGGAGTTGAGATTGCCCTCCACACTGCTTGGCGGCGCGGAGGGCAATCTAAACTCCCCTCTGTCTGGAGATCAGGGGGCGGGGCCACCAGCCATGTGACCATTTTCAAGAGGTTCCGGAACTCCGTTCCACCGCGTTCCAGCTGGAAAAAAAGCCCTGGCCCACATGATCTATGAGGCTCTTCATTGTACGTCCATCCCCAGTCACTCTGATATAGCAGCCTCATAACTGGTTGTCAGTTCTGAAAGGGTCTACGCTTGACGTACGTTTATTGGATGCGACTCAGACATGAGTTAAGTGCATCCGAAGGCTTCATTCATACCTATTTTTCCTTTTATCAGTAGCTCTTCTCAGTGCTCCGATTTCATAATGTAACTGTAGTGGAATTAAAATTCAAGAGCTAAAATTTTATTTAGCTAAAAATCTCAGGTAGGTTGCACCCTGAGGTCAGGTGGGCAGAGTTGCTGGTGGGAGTCTCGAGGTGGGGTCGGGGCATGGCAGGTGCTGTCAGTGCAATTGAGAACTCCCAAGGGAAGCAAAACAAAAAGTTTTTAATAAGACAAGCAAAACTGGTGGGAAAAGGGAGGTCCTGTATGTCCCAGGAGCTGGCGCTCGATTTTGCATATAGCAAACTTAGAAGGAAACTTGGGGATTCCTTCGCAGGAGTACAATATTGCAAAATATTAAGCAAAGGGGATCAATAAGAATAAGAATAGTTTTTTTGGGGGGGGGCAGTGGGAAAGACTAAAACTGAGTTTTACCTAAAGCAAAATTTTATGTAACAACAACAAAAACTTCATTTATACATTGCTCTTCTCGACATATTAGTGCCTCACTCAAAGCAGTGAACGAAGTCGATGTTCTTACTATCCCCACAGGGCAGCTGGGGAGCTGGGGCTGAGAGGAGCAGCTTCCCCAGGGCCACCTGCAGAGCTCATGGGAGTAGTGGGAGTCGAACCAGCAGAGTGCTGACTCGCAACCCAACCACTCACTGTGCTAAAATAACTGTGCTTATATATTGCTCTTCTAGACTTATTAGTGCCCCACTCAGATTGGTGAACAAAGTCAGCATTATTATTATCCCCACAATACAGCTGGGGAGCTGAGGGCAAGAGGAACAGCGTCCCCAAGGCCACCTCCTGAGCTTAAGGCAGTAGTGGGAGTCGAACTAGCAGAGCGCTGACTTGTGTCCCGACCACTTAACCACTATACTACAGCAGGTCTCCTTGCGCATCTTCAGGTCTTTTTCAGCCAAAATATGGGCAGTATCTGTAGATGAAAGATGGGTCACTGAGCCCAGGCTGTCTTTACCTCTACCCAGGGGTCATTTCGTAGAAAACGAGCTGGAGGAACTCATTAGCATAACTTATTAGCATAACTCATTAGCATATGCCACACCCCTTGACATCACTGAAAGTGTGTAATTAGCATAACTGATTTGCATATGCCACACACCCTGACATCACCTATCCTGCCTCTAGCCAACTCCATGTAGATGCCAAGACATCCTGGAAGCTGCCTTGGGGATAATGTGCTTCCACCCCCCTGTTAGCAGTTTGACTGCCACTTGCACTATTTGGCTAAACCCCCATTGGCTTCCAATTGCTTTTCAGCTCAATCCAAATTGCCGATTCTGACCTATGAGAATCAAAACGTTACAGCTTTTGGATCACAAGAACATACTCCATTTATACTAAGAGGCATTCACATGATAGAAACTACAATGATTAGGGCTCGTGCACCTTTAACAGTTTGTCCAAGAGGAAATTTCAGTCTACGCACCTTGTCAAAAATGTACTTGTTAAAATTCATCCCCAGTGCAGTCTGCTAACAGTGCAATCCTAAGAAGAGTTACTCTAGTCTAAGCCCATGGGTTTCAGTGGGCTTAGACAAATGTAACTCTTCTTAGGATTGCACTATAAATGTATAGGATGTTCCTCAGGTCACCGCTAAAAAAAACCCTGTATGTTGGAGGCAATTGTCCTAAATGAATTTGATCACCATGTGAAATAAAAAGAAAAAAGGTCACAGCCCGAGACCCACATCCCTGTACATGCCCTACATATATGGGGTTCTCCCAACAGGAACGGCTGAATGGGGCTTCCTTCCATCTGATCCAGTCATTGTCAGCTAGGGCCTGCATTTTGTCGGTTTTGGCTTCAGGAGTGACTCCTACTCTTTGTGGAGCAGTCTACCAGAGAGGATACATGAAGTCCTCTATTAGGGTGGCTAACCTCCAGCAGGAGCCTGGCGATTTCCCAGAATTACAGCTGATCTCCAGACCACACCGATCAGTGCCCTGGAAAAGATTACTGCTTTGGAGGGCAGGCTGTATGGCATTATACCCTGCTGGGGTCCCTCCCCAAACATCTCCGTCCTCAGACTCCACCCTCCCCAAATCTACACAAATTTCCCAGCAGACAGTTGGCAACCCTATTGCCTACCGTGCAGGCCTTTAATACTATCTCATATCTTTCTGACTTGCTGTTTAGCATTTGTAATAGTGTGCTTTATTGCCTTTGGATTTGGTGTTTGCTGGTTTCTCGTCTCTTTCAATGAGGGGTAAGCTGCCCTGAAATATTTTGCAAGGGAGGGAGGGGGATTTATACTTTTAAAAATTAAATAAAATGCAAGCAGAAGGGAAGGAGCAATAGCTGCTAACAGTGCTGGCCAGCTGGGAGTGTGTATGCCATAGTCTCATACAAACACATCCGTGCCTGCACCCTGCGGCTTCATTGACTGATGCCTCGAGATATCGTTCCTTAGGGTTTCTATTCATGATGGAAATGCACAAAAGATACTGAATTATGAACGCAGATATCAACGGGGAAGTGAGAACCTGGCATCGTTGCAAGGGCCGTGGTTTGAAAATTGGGCTTATTATCTACACATTTAATTATCTTCCCTGAGATGCAGGAAGGCAAGTCCTTTGGCTAAGTAATAATCCATAATACACGCAATGGCTTTCGTGCAGGTTAACACGAGCGGAGAAAAACTATTTTTTAAAGTGCTTCTGACACCCCGCGTCCCCCCCACCTCACTTGGTTATTTTATTAAGCACAATGAAAATGAATCGCCTTTCCATTTTTGGACCATTTGCTGCACATGTTAATCTGCGCACCAGATGTTGAAAGAATCAATTATTAGAGACGTTTTGCTGCCAAGGGGAAGGGGGGGAAAGAAAAAGAAAATAAGTTCCCCAGGAGCGAGAAACGACTGACATTTTCATCTGGTGCTGTGGACGGCATGCCAAAAATGTACCAAAACAGCTGGCATTCGGGACTCCTTGCTGTCTGAACAACCACGACAAATGTATTCAGGACAGTTGGGCGCAGCTTGGGAAAAGCTCCCTAAAGTTCCGCTCATCTCAGGTTTTCCTTTGATTATGTTTCAAGAATAGCACATTTGGAAACCTATCCTTTTTTCCTTCTTGGTGTTTACATCAGATTGGGTCTTACGGATCCCTGACAGCAGCACTTTCCTCCAGTGCAAGGATCCTTCCCCGTTATGAGATCAGCCTCTTTTGACAGGAAAGGCATTTGGCATTGGAGGGAAGGATCTCCGTTCATGGAATGGATCCACAGGGTCCAACCCATTGTGACTCTTTGGATTCCCCCGGTTGATATTCCTGATTTGTCCACTTTATGCCATTTTGATATTATGCGCCTTTTTTGTACCATTTACATGCAAGTGATGGGAACCCTCCCGCCATTAAAAATCACAACTCTAAAAAACCAATGGGAGAACATTTTAATTTTCCAGGATATTCCACTGCTGACCTAAAAGTGGCTGTCCTCAATTGAAGAAGCGTCAAGAGCAGATTACAAGGTGAGACTGCAGAACGTTTGTTCGTTCACAAGTTCAGAACAATGGAGCCCCACCTCCCCGAGGCTGAATAGAGACATAGGATTCTTACTTCACTACAGATGCTAATTTCTGCTCCATTCAAGCTGACTCACTTCTTTGCTTCATCTCTTCCACTTCCTGACTGGGATATAAAGGCTCAAGCACCTCCACTCCTCCTTGCATCCGAAGAAGGGAGTTTTGACTCTCCAAAGTTCATACCACGGAAATCTTGTTGGTCTCTTAGGTGTCACTGGACTCAGATCCTCCACTCTACTGCAGACCAACCTACCTGAAACTAAAAATAATGTTAAAACTTGTGTGGATTTTCATGTAGAAAACTCAGCATGACGGAAATAGAAAAAGGCACAAAAGAAGCATTGTGGAAGACTTGTGCAGAAGGTAGCATCTTCCAAGGGGAATTTGCCCAGTGAAGTGCCTTGAATTTCCCATTCGCCAGCAAAAGAGGAGCATCAGATTCAATTTCTGGGTGCTTCAGGGCAGAGTGAAGGCAAATTCTAGAAAAGAATGAACCCCGTAACTGCTTAGAATTGGAAGCCTGACCTGGACACTTTGAGAGAAATCAGGGTGTATCCTCTATCCTGCTCTGAGTCTGGACTAGAGATGGGCATGAACCTGAATATGAACCAAAAAAACCCACGAACCAGCCTGGTTCGTGGGTCGCAATTCAATGGTTCGTGGAAGCTCGTTTCCACGAACTTCTACAGAACTGGTCTACTGGTTCTGTTTGGTTCATTTTAAAAAAGCAATGCCCCTTTTCCTGCCGCTGCAAAGGGGACATTTAAATGGCCATTTAAACTTTTCCTGCCACAGCAGGTCCCTTTAAACTATCAGCTGGCAGGCAACAGGGGGGGATCTCCCCCGCTGCCTGCCAGCTGATAGTTTAAAGGGATCTACTTGCAAGCGGCAGGGCCCTTTAAATGGCCCAAAGCCCACAAACCACAGCCCCTCAAATGGCCCTAAACTGCCCCTTTAAACTATCAAATGCCCTTTTCCCTGCTGCAGCTAAGTGGCTGGAAAGGAGCATTTAAACCCCACAAACCACAAACTGGTCCGTGAACTTGCCCCAGTTCGTGGTTCCTGGTTCATGAAAAAGCCATGAACCCCATGGTTCGGTGTTTTTGTGGTTCGTGCCCATGTCTAGTCTGGACTCACTGGTTCAAGGAGAGTTCTTTGGATTCATTGATTCAATGAGAGTTCCTCGGCTAGTTTCCTCCTTTGGTCTGAGCCTGCTGGAGCAAACAAGAGCCTGTGGCCAGGTTTTATCAGTGATCTGGGGATGTCAGGTGGGAATTCAACCTGGAATCAGGTAAAAATTGAGGCTGCCAGCAATGGAATACACACAAACATCACCATTGCTTATTGCTTTCTCAATGGGGATGGTGATTATTACTGTGCAAAGTGTTATCTCAATGGGGACAGTATTTCTCAGTGTTTGGTCAATACCAATGGGAATTCAATGTCTTCTCCTTGCAGTTACTCCATTGACTGCACTGACAATCACTCCTCCCTGTCATTTAGTATCTTTGTATGGGTTATTTTACAGTGTGCAAATCAATCCCAAACGATTCGGGATGAAATGACAGGCAAGGGGTGGGGTGGGAGAAAGAACCTTAAAGCTGCACATCGTTACAGTTTTTTTGTAAAAAAAACCCCTAGCATTACAAGTGCATTATTGTGGAGTTGGGGAAAATGCTTCAAAGAGGCGCTCTTAGAACTCCATAAAGTGAAACATGAATCATTCAAAAACAGGAGAAATGGCTTCATTACCATATAATTGCCAAACGAGATGTATTCTGGACAGATTAGTGAGTTGTCAGAGTTGGTAGCACACATGAAACATTACAAAGCGCAATGCATTAAAAGTGGAAAAAATTGATTTCTTCCCTTTTTTTTCCGGAAAGGTGTTGGAAATGACTGTTTGAGCCAGGAAGACTTTATTGTTGTTGGAAAGCTAGGCAATAGGGTGGTTAGTTGAAGTCAATATGCAGAATTCCTTGTTGCCTACAGCCTTTTAGGCCCCAATGTTGCCTTCAGATTGGTAAGTCACAATGCTAGAAATGACTGTAGGAAGTCAAGCCTGGAAGTATTTTCCCTTGAAAGCCTGAAGAACTCTTCTCTAGAGCCAAGGAATGGTTGGAAGACGTTCTGGTGTTAAGTAGATATTGGTCTGCTGAGGCCTGAATGGGGGACCACCCGAGAACCTTGTATAGATTGCCTTGAATTCCATGAAGGAAGAAAGGTAGGATATCAGGGTAATAAATACTTGGATGATCTCCACACTTTCCAGTTCACAGCTGGTTTTGATTGTTAAAACTTGCTTTGGTTAGCTGAGTTGGGGGACAGAGTAAACTGCAACTATTTTTTAGAATAAGTAAAGGAATAAAGATTTGCAACAGTCTAGTAGATTGCAAGCCAGTGTGGTGAAAACTGTGGAACTAGGAAAACCTGGGTTAAATAGGGATCCCAGGTCCCCTGGTGGGGGTGGGGGATCCTCCGCTGCCACTCTCCACCCTCCACCACTACTCACTGGGCTGAGTAGGGTTGCCATTCCCCCGCCAGGGGTGGGAGATCCCCCGATCCCACCCTTCCCCCCTATGCTCACTTACCTGGCTGGCGGGGGGAGGCACCCCTCCTTGGGTAGTGCGACAGCACGCCCCTAGCCGGAGATGCTCCTGTGCCACAAGAGCAGGCAGCTGTGGCAAGAGCAGGCCACTCTCACCACCACCGCTGCCCGCTCTTGCCACTGCCGACTGCTCTCGTTTGGTGCACAGGGGCCACGGCGGTGAAAGTGGGCAGCAGCGGCAAGAGCAGGTCGCCCATGCCATCAGGGTGAGTACTGGCTCCCAATGCCCTGCCAGGAGACTCCAGGGATCTGTGGGGCCCCCATCGAGGGACTCTAGGTCCCTGGCAACCCTACCTGGCCAGCTGGGGGGAAATGCAGGGGAACAGGCTTCCTGGCCGTGCCCCTAGGGCAGCGTGACAACATCACTCTCGGGAATGATATCATTGCTCAGGGCTTGGGAGCGCTCCTGCGCTTTGCACTGGGCCATCTGTGGTCTGCATGATCTTGGCCAACTTGTTGTTTTCAGCCTAACTTACCTCGTTTGTGTGTGTGTGTGTGTGTGCACGCACATGCGTGCGTGTGCACAAAGACAACATAGAAGAGGGGAGCGCTATTTGAGATAGCTCTGCATATTTGAATGATATGCAAAGATATGCACATTATATACCCATAAAGTGCAAAAAAAGAATTGGTCGCATTGATACCTGGAGCATCTCAGTTTTTCCACCATTTGAAAACATTTCTATCTTCTTTGACAGTGAAATTATGTCCAAACATTCTATGATATCTTGATTAAAATTGGAAAGGGGTTTGGTAGGGATAGTTAAAGATTTTTCAGAGGGCCAAATTAGGGTTGCCAAGTGGGGCCTGGAGATCTCCTGAAATTACAAGTGATTTGCTGATGACAAGGATCAGTTCCCCTTGAGAAAATGAGCTTCTTTGGAGGGAAGACTCTATAGCATTATACCTCGCTGAGGTCTCTCCCCTCCCCAAATTCCACCCTTCTCAGATTCCACTGTCCCAAATCTTGAGGTATTTCCAAAACCAGAATTGGCAACTCTAATCCAAATCCTGACCATGAGTCACCAGGATGCAGCTCTTGTCTAAAGAAATAAAATTTCCAATTGTGAATGGCATTGCAGGGCGAATTCTCCCTTGTTTGGTTATAGGAGTACAATTCCCAGACGATAATCTTTGACGCATTTCTCAAATGTTATCCATCAACATTTCACCAATCCAGCTGGCCTCTGGGTTGCAAGCGTGCGTGATTTCCCCCTTCTTTTTTTATTTTGTAGATGCAGCAAGCATTTAATCTATATCTTTGGAAATCCTGTTTTCTCCTTAAAAAATGTAATCTTCCAGTTGACTAATGGTGGACTAATGTTGTGAATCACTTAGCGCCCCAGATGGCCATATATACTCCAGTAAGTTTTCTTTTAAATGGGAGATTGAGTAATGGCATTCCCCAGTTGCCTGAAGGCTGAAATGCTGACAAGACAACCCAGGAAAAATGGCCTTTAGAAGAGGCCTAATTCCATAACTCAAGCTTGAAAAGTGGGGCGGAGAGGAATTTGCTGAGCCCGTCACTTTTCAACAGATCTGGACAGGGAAACCCAAAATGCTTCTAAGTACCATCCACTTGAGGAGTGCTAAAACACTGTGTGGTGGTGGGGAGCTGGCAAATCTTGGTGTCTGAAGCTGGCTAACTTGTCCCTCACCAAGCCAGGGCAGCCCATCAGCTGTCTAATTGCTCCTGCACCCTAAAGCGAAGTTGCTAGTCAACTGTGTGGGTTGAACAAAGGTTTATGAAAGGGCTAACAGCTGAACTGCAACTTGTTAACTCATTTTCTTCATATTATCGAGGGTTACAAGAGTAGACATGGGCATGAACCCAAAAAATTTATGAACCGGCGGTTTGTGGTTCGGTGTCGACAACAAATCCGAACCAGTGAACCACAACAAACTTTTCCCATTGCCGAACTGGTTCGAGGTTCGTGGTTCGTGGGCGTCAGAACGGCCCCCATTGGAATTAGAGAGCCCATATTCCCGGGTAGTGTTTAACAAGCTCTCCTCCAGCCATTACCCAAGTTTGGTCAAGATTGCAATAGGGATCCAAGCTCCAATTAAACTCTCTCTGTCTCTCTCCCCAAAGGCTAGCAAGTAGCAAGCAATAGCTCTGTCACACTCCACTGCTCGCTGAAAGTGAAACCCAGCCTGGGAGCCCCCTGCCTTTTATAAGCTGAGGTCTCATTGAGCAACACAAGAGGTCTGTGGTTGGCCATCAGAGCTGCCTGCAGGGATGAGATTGGAGTGCCCATGGCTACAGAACACCCCTCCCCCTCCCTCCCCCGGGTGTCTTCTCCCAGGTTGTAACCACTTTGCAGCTCCATGGTTGGAAGGAAGACCTGCCGATCAAGGTAAGCTGGGCTTCCATTCGGGTTTCCAGGGCGACAGAAGGAGTGCAGACAGAGTTCAGGCATTCCCCCGGCTCTGTTTCGAAGGGAATTGATTGATGGTGCCTGACTGTCTGGCTTCACGAACTGTGGCCAAATGCACCAAACCATGCCTCTAATGAACACTGGTTCATTGGCCATGGACACTCATGAACCGCTGGATCGCGAACGGAAGATTGGGCGGTCCATGGGTTTTTTTGGTTTGTAATGCAGTTCGTGCCCATGTCTATACAAGAGCCCCGTGGCGCAGAGTGGTAAGCTGCAGTACTGCAGCCCAAGCTGTACTCACGACCTGAGTTTGATCCTGGAGGAAGCCAGGTTCAGGGACCCGGCTCAAGGCTGACTCAGCCTTCCATCCTTCCGAGGTCGGTCAAATGAGAACCCAGTTTCCTGGGAGTAAAGTGTAGATGACTGGCAAAGGCAATGGTAAACCACCTCGTAACAAAAAGTCTGCCAAGAAAACGTCATGATGCGACGTCCCCCCATGGGTCAGTAATGACTCAGTGCTTCCACAGGTGCTTCACCTTTACCAAGGAGGCTACCTGAAAGCTTTGCCTGTGACTTGACAAAATCACCGTGGCTTAAAGCTTGGAGTGCCAGTGAAGCCAATTCTCTCTTGCCCTTGGCTTCTTGTCAAAGGGTACCAAGAGATGCTGCTTAGCCATACAAGTCCCTTATGCTGATCAGCGTGCAAGTTCAGGTGATGACACCTCAACATCAAGGGAGGTCCTTCCCCCAGGTCCTTTGAGACCGTTGCCCAACAGTGAACTTCTGAAACAGCTGAAGAGCAAGTCAGACCCTTGATCTTTCAAGGTCACTCTTCTTTGACTGGCACCATAAGAACATAAGAACATAAGCAAAGCCATGTTGGATCAGGCCAGTGGCCCATCCAGTCCAACATTCTGTCACACACAGTGGCTAGAAATCCAGTGCCATCTAAAGGACTGTCAGTGAGGCCAGGACACCAGAAGCCCTCCCACTGCCTTCCTTCCAGCACCAAGACAACAGAGCACCACCTCCCCACAAAGAGAATACCATCTATCTCCTGTGGCTAATAGCCACTGATGGACCTCTGCTCCATATATTTGTCCAGTCCCCTCTTGAAGCTGGCAATGCTTGTAGCTGCCACCACCTCCTGTGGCAACCACATCTCCAGGGTCCAACAGAGACCCTGATTTTCACCCTGATTTTCTCTACCAGCCTCGAATGTGTGCTGTGTTGCCCTTTTACTTCTCTTTAATAAAGAAAACTTTCCAGTTGAACATCTGACAACATCTGTCACAGGTTTTATTAACAGCTGGGTCATTCCCAATGTTGCATGGCTGGAGCAGGACAGAAAAAAAGCCTGTGGCTCTTGAAAACTACCTTTGTGTATCTGACAAGGAAGCATTTGGGCACCTCAAGAAGGATTGTCCCTCACCCTTTTTTTCCCCATTTGGAGAGGGAAAAAAAATGGATTTTTATGAGAGAGGGTAACTTTGCAAAGCAGAATCTGCAATCGTTGAGTGAAAATTTTTTAAAAAATCAAGTAAGATTGAGTTTGGAGTGTTTTTCAAGGAGCGGTGTGACATGACACTTTTCAAGAGGCTCTATCAACGCCATTAATATTTATAAAGTGCTTGAGAAATCAGCCACTGTGCATCCATCAATGAGCCTTTGGGCAGAATTGTGTTGCCTGATCAACAAAGGAGGCATTTTACAAGCATCTTGTTAGACCTGCTTGGGTCACCCAGCTGAAAAAGGGCAGGATAATACATGCACAATATAAACACACACACACACACACACACACACACACACTGCAAGTTGTGAATGTTTTCTCTTGTGGTCAGTTCATTGGGCCAGTAATGCATGCATTGGTACTCGGAGCCCAATGTCCCCTCAGCCACAGGTCTGTGTCTGAAATTAGATGACGGTAACATGGGTCCTTAGCTATGACTTGGATTGTCCAGGCTACCCGGATTTTGTCATATCTCAGAAGTTAAGCAGGGTTGGCCCTAATCAGTACTTGGAAGTCCAGCATTTCTATGCAGAGGCAGGAAACGGGCTAACCACCTCTGCACATCTTTTTCCTTGGAAACCCTATTAGAATTAGAGTTAGCATCATCATTTGGAGTGGAGCCCATGATGGGTCTTGAACTGGTGACCTAGAGGACGTCAGGCAAAGAATCAGCTTGTGAACCGCCACTACCTGGGAACTACAGGATGATCAGCTGCACCCACCAAAGAAGCTTCCTTCTAAAAAAAAAACATACCCAAGATTTTCTCTGATCTGAGCAACTAGGATGCTTTCTTCTGCCCCAGATCTATCAGCCTTGGCCCTGTTGCCTTTCTCTCACAATGTCCATGATTGCATAGGAATTAGGAATTATGGCCATCTGTGCAAGGTGGCATTGCAGAATGGCTCAATTCAGCTCATACTTGGCATATATTCCTGTTTCTGACCCCAAGGAGTCCCAAGGCTGGTTCAAGAAGGTTAACAGAAGTCCCATATCTTGCTATTTTATTCTATGTGTGCATATTCTTCACCAGCTTTAGTGCTCTTCTGCCTTTGTCTTGTTCGCTGGCTGCCATTAGGGATGCTGATGCTCTATTTTTTGTTTTATTGTCTATCAGATTCTGCCCCGGGCGCTGCTAGGCTGGGTGCCAGCATGCCTGATCTTGGCTCTGGGAGGTTGTCAGGGACAATGCAGGTTCTCGCTCTGTGGAAGGAGGGGGGGTATACATCACCCTCGCTCCCTCTCAGTCCACTCGCAGGCCTGCTCAACCTGACAGAGTCTCGACTGCCTCCCCTTACTTCTTGCCTTCCACAGCCTTCGGCCTCCTGGGCTCCTCCAGCCTTGATCTTCCTCCTCTCCTCCCTCTTCCACTCTTCCTCCTTCCACCTCCTCTCTCCCTCTACCAAACTCTATCATGCTCCTGCACAATCCACACCATCCTCCTTCTCCCTCTTCTTGCTCCTAACTTGCCACCCCACCTTGGGAAAGAACTTCCCTTATATCCCTTCTCCCATTTCCAGCTCCATCTCCATCTGTCAACCATGCCCCCCAGCCCTCTAGCCACTGCCTTGGCTGTCCTAGGCAGCCACACGTGTGGTTGCTTCATTGGCTGCTCTAGGCAGCCACACCTGCGTCTTCTTTGCTGGCTGCCGGGCTTCCTCTGCTGAATGTCTCAGGCAGCCCCACCTGGGACTGCTTTGCTCCCAGCCTCATCTGGCTCTTGTTAGCTCCTTCTAGCTTGCCTGCAGGTTGAGGCGTGGCCCTGTGCTGCCTTTGCTACCTTCCCTCCACTTCAAGTAAGGTTGGCTGCTGGCTTGCTGCTGGCTGGCCATTCCTACATCTTGTGCCCTCTCCCACCAGTGGGGTCCCCTCCTAGCGGTCTTCATTCCCCCTGTCTGGGCCCCTAGGCTCTCACCAGAGGGTGGGGCTTGCTGGCTTCCACCTGCTCTGTCTGACTCTCTGAGGCTTTGACGCTTCTCTCCCTCCCTCTGTTGCTGTTGGGTTTTGGACCGGGGTGTCAGCTGGGGTGGCTGGGTAGCTGTCTCCTGGCTGTCTCCCATCCCCTCCTCCCAGTAAGTCCGGGGGCTGGGCCTCAGACCCCGGACATTGTCAAACCTTGGTTCTGTTAGGTCACTCAAGGTGCAGGCCATGTGATCTGCCCCCCAGGTACTGACCAGGGTAGTCCCATGTCAGATTGAAATCCAGGAGGCCCAAATTCAAATCACTACTCTGCCATTAAACTCTGTTCACGACCTGACTTCGATCCTGGCGGAAGCCGGGTTCAGGTAGCCGGCTCAAGATTGACCGAGCCTTCCATCCTTCCGAGGTCGGTAAAATGAGTACCCAGTTTCCTGGGGGTAAAGTGTAGATGACTGGGGAAGGCAATGGCAAACCACCCCGTAACAAAAAGTCTGCCAAGAGAACGTCGTGATGCGACGTCCCCCCATGGGTCAGTAATGACTCAGTGCTTGCACAGGGGACTACCTTTACCTTACCTTATATAAGCACAGTTACCATTATACTGCGTGGGTGCTGGGTCAGTCAGTCCCAAGTATTTTTTTTATGAGGGATGATTTTGAATTTCTCAGCCCTGCTGCTTCAACCCTCAAATCCTGATTTTGGTATTGCTTCTCTCTTGCAAGCACTGAATTTGGGATTTTTTTAAAAAAATCATATTCCTGTTCGTCACATCCATTTTTCCTGACGTACATATTTTCAACATAATTAGTGAACCAAGAAATCAACATGATATGTAACTTGTTTTGACTGTATATTTATTATAGACAATGTGCGTAAGTAGGATTTAGTGATGGAGCTGTTATTTTAGATGTATGGGTTTTAATGTTTGTATTTTACTGTATTATTGGTTTTTAAAGTTTGTATTCCTATTTTAATATTTGATTACCAATTTTAATGTTTGGATTTATATTATTTTAGTAGCGCTTTTATATGTTTGCGTTCTGTAAACCACCTCGAACACTAAATATGATGGAGAGACGGTATGTAAGTTAAATAAATAAAACAAATAAATACGAATAAACTTTAATGTGTAAGTTGTGGAAAGTGAACATGAAAAAAATGTAAATTGTATATAAAAACTGTACTTTTTATATACAAAATGCAAATTGAGCTACAAAACTAGTAAAAAACAGAAAACCCAAATCTATCACAGAATTAGAAATGGAAAAGAAAAAAAACTGGCTCACTTTTTACATGGTGAGTCAGTGTTGTCCAATGGACTAGGCCTTGCAAGACCTGAGTTCAAATTCCCTCTCAGAGCCAAGCCACAAGTGACGCCTGACACAGGTTGGACACTTGTCAGCTTCCCTCAAGTTCTGATGGGAAATGTAGGCGTCCTGGTCTTGTAGCTGTAATGGAGAGCCAAGCTGTAAAACCAGGACGCCTACATTTCCCATCAAAACTTGAGGGAAGCTGACAAGTGTCCAACCTGTGTCAGGCGTCACTTGTAGCTTGGCTCTCAGCCTTCAAGAAGTTTCCCAGGTGACATTGGATTTGTTGTTCTTGCAACCTGCTCTAACTCACAGGGTTGTGAGGATAAAACAGGCACAGGATGAAACAACATGTATACTGTCAGTTCCTTGGAGGCAAAAAAAATGTAATGGAAACAAAAATGTATTAGGATGAAAATGGGTGCTCATAGAGCGAGAAAAAGAAAGCCAAAGGTTGCAACTGTAACATACAAATTGCCTCTTTATAGTAGCTTTGTTGCTGGGCAGAGCAATAATTCACAGTCACTTGTTCTCTGAAACCTGTTCATGATATCCCTATAATTTTCTGAGCAAAATGGGTAGATTTTGTGGGGGTCTTCTGTATGAAGATCACAAACACAGCCATTTCCCTATTTACTGCGGTGTGCGACCACTTATCTGTGACACTAATTTCCCGGCAATAAGATCTCCTAGGTAAAAAGCAGTTACTCACCGCCAAACAGGGCTAATGACTCCTTATTCATGCTCCCCCATGTCTTTAGAGAGAAATTAGCGGGGAGGGCAACCAGATGCTGAAGTGACGGACCCCTGGGGCATCTTTGTCTCAATAAAACTGGCACTCTGCTGTCATACGCCTCGTTCCAAATGTGCAGGCTTTTTTATTTTTATTATTAACGGGAACGGGGAACTGAAAGAGTTTATTTGCAAAACAGAGGAATGGATGAATGGGAGAGAGGCTCACCTTAAGGCCTGGTTCTCAGGTGGATGGTATGAATGTCTGAATGAGACAGAACGTGATGGAACCATTATTGTTGCTATTTACTGTTTGCACGGGGCCATGGTACATTTGCAGTGTCTAATAAGCCAAAGAATACACAGCTCTCCCTAATCTACAAGGAGCTTACAATCCAAAACTGGCAATGGGGAAATAATGGAGGGAGTGGACAGAAGAGAAAGGGACTCATCCCCAATGGAGAGAGATTTGGCCTGGGTAAGTCATGCATGAGCTTAGTTGTGACCAGGGGTCATTTCGTAGAAAAAGAGCTGGAGGAACTCATTAGCATAACTCATTAGCATATGCCACGCCCTTAGCATCACCAGAAATGTGTCATTAGCATAACTGATTTGTATATGCCACACCCCCTGACATCACTTATCCTGGCAGTTTTGGACCCAATCCTAGCCACTCAGGGCTGAAATTAGGCCCAAAATGGTCAGGATAGGGCCGCTGTTGAGCAGGAGAGTGATCCACCACCTGTCAGAGGCTTGATCCCGGCCATTTCGATCCCAATCCAGGCTTGAACGGGCCCAAAATGGCTGAGAGTCATGTGGGCAGGGCCACCTGACATGTGACCTCTTTGGGGAACTACCGGAACTGCGTTCCTGCACGTTCCCCCCCAAAATGAGCCCTGGTTGTGACGTTGCTACTGGGCCCACCACTGGTGGCCTTGTGAGTTGCCCAGGCCAATTTCCTCACTCCCTGGCTATCCGAACCCGGGTAGGGTGGAACGGGTGCTCAGAAGAGGCAGTACGCAAGTCCATTGCCTACCAAGACTTTCCCCAGTGGGCATAATGACCAGTCCATGCTGGCTCGTAGCCAACATCTTTGAAGTGCCGCCTCCGCTGCATTTCACTGGAGGAAGACAAGCGGCTTTCGTAAGACTTCACATTGAGCGATTTTGCTTGCTCCATAAAGGCAACCTAAAAACAAAAAGGACACACACAAAAATAACAAAGGATTTACATACGGAAACACAATTTGGGATTGGACTATGTGATTATTTGTATGCAGTGGATTGTATTGGATATATGTTGTGTGTAATATAGAAACAAAATTGACATACAATTATAGGGTGTTTTATTACAACCCCATCACTCTATCTCCTTGAGCCCTGGCTCTTTGAATACTAGAGTATAGGGTTGCCAACTCTGGGCCGAGCAATTTCTGGAGATTGGGGGGTGGAGCCTGGGGAGGGCAGGATTTGCAGAGGAGAGGGACCTCAGCGGGAGAGATTGCTAACCCCACAGATTTCTATCAACTGAAGACAATGAGGGGCTATTTATTTATTCTTTTATATTCCACTTTTCTCCCCAGTGGGGCCCCAAAGCTGCTTACAGCGCTCGCCTCTCCATTTTGTCTTCACAACAACTGTGTGGAAGGTTTGGGCAGAGAGGGAGCGAGTGGCCCAAGGTCACCCAGCAAGCTTCCACGGCAGAGAGGGGAATCGAACCTGTGTCTCTCAGACCCTAGTCTGATGGTCTAACTGCTACAGAAAATAGCACATGATGAAATTCTCCTGACGGTGTACCACTAATTCAGATTCGCTTGAATGGTCTTGAGTATATGTATTTTTTGGCAAACATTTTGTGTCAATTTTGAAGAATGCCTCTCCAGTGCTTTCCCAGCACTCCTGTTAATTTCCACTGCCCCTTTCATTCTCAGCTGCTCATGGCTGTGCAGTCAAATTGGCTATGGAACATGATGATAGAAGCTGTTCAGTATGGCATCTCTACGTGGATTGGGTCATGGATGTGGGTCAGCCAGGAAGCAACACGTCTTGATTGCCCTCCATGATATTGCCACTTAGTCAAGTCTGATTGTCTAGGTAGCATTGTGACATCAACATCCCATTTGTAAGATGATCCCTGATAGGTTGGAATCATACTGGTAAGTGAAGCATCCGCAAAGGGAAAAAATGGTGGCAAAAAATATCCATGGGAAACAATAGTACCAAAAGGTGGTTGTGGCTAAAAAGATTTCTTTCACATCCCGAACTCCAATTTTCTGACCTGAACTCGAGAATATTTGTCAATATTTAAATATACTTCCAGGTTCAAAAACTTCCTGTCTCCGGTAGGTTAGGATATAAAAAAGAATGCAGAGACAAAATCCTCCTGGCAGATTTGCTAGCTTTTTGTTAACACGATGGAGTATTCCAACCACCTTTTCAGTTAGTGAAAGCCATTGCACCAAGCTAATGATCATCCAGTGATTTGCAAATTGCAAAATAGTATGGTTATGTTCCTAAATGGAGAGGAATGCATAGTTCTTAACAATTAGCCAAGAGTTTGGATGATAGAGAATTTGTAATATCCCTCTCCCTCCACAAATGTTTACTTTAGTTTTATTGCCAACTAACTTGGCATCCTACTTCTATGACTGTGGTTGATAGGAGAGCAATTTGAACTGCAACCTTCTTCAAAAGGGCGTTATTTGTAAAACAGAAAAAAAACCCCTACAATATCATAACTTTACAGTTAATTAAATCTGTGCAGGAATGTAATGGGGATGCGAGTGTAAAAATGACAATTTTGCCCTTTCTGCTGAGGTTTCAAGAGCTGCGGCATTAGCCTTATTAGTGCTTCTTAATTGCCAGCCTTGTGTTTAGAAGAGATATAGCCAGCAAGCAGGATCTCTTCTGCGTGAATAAGTTTTATAAAAAGCATATTATGTTTTACTATATCTAATAGTAAAATATGTGGCTCGGTAATCTCAAAAGCAAAACTCGGCTGCTCACATAGGTAGGGGTTTCGACATATTTGGGGGACTCTGCCGGTATGTGGGGAAAAATGACTGTGTAAATTAGCCAGAAAGGGGGAAGGGGGACTGGATGAGGATTGCTCATACTTGAAGAAACATGAGCTGTTGAGAGAAGCTGAGTCAGTTAGGGGAAAACATAGCAGAAGGGAAAAAGTTTAAATATGCCCAACCTTTCTTCTTGGTGTGCTAGTTTTTTACATGCAGTGATTTTTTTCAATATACGAAGGGCTCGGAGTGTTTGAAACATCATACATCACTCCTGCAATCTGAAGCAGTATGGTCCACAATTCTTCCATTTCACAATGTGTGGACTGGTTCACCATTTCTGGACTCAGCAGATGTTAAATTTCCGCCTTGTATCCAACGAGATTGGGTGCCTGCAAAGTTCTTTTCTACGAAACGTTGTGCAGGGAGTTTTAATTGGGAAGGGATATTAGATTTCTCTATTGCTGTTTTGTTAAGTGCTGTCTAAATATTGAGTCTCTTTAATTTTTCCTGGGGCAGGATGAGAAGGCAAGCACCGGGGAGCCCTGTGCTTGTATTAATTTTGATTAGCGGATAAGCAAACACATTTCCTCCCCGCCTTAAATTTTTCAGCGCTGTCCGCAGAAGGGATAACGACGCTAGTTGATACAACAGGCGAGGGATAGAGCGGGTGCGCAGAGCACATTTCTGGGGGAATGATTTTTAACATGTTTAATTTTACTGTAGAAATGGATAAAAATATCTACACAAACATAAAATGTGTTAGCTAAAAATAATGCGCAGAGAGGAGAATACAGAAATACATTTTCCTCTTTAAGGCCTTTACCGAGAGACTATAACATATCATTAGATACCATCACGTATGAAATATTTACAGCCGTGTCTTTATTTTGGTGTCTGTTCGGTTCCACTCCCTAATCCTCCAGGGCAGTGTATCTGGTCCTCCCCTTCTCACAACAACCCTATCAGGTAGGTTAGGCTGAGAAAAGGTGGCTGGCTCATTGTCACCCAGCGAACTATATGGCCCAGTAAACCAGCATAGTGTGGTGAGAGGGTCAGATTAGGAGCTGAAAGATCCAAGTTCAAATTTCCATTCCGCCATGGAAGCCTCATCCACTGTACAGGGTTGTTGTTGAGATAAAATGGAGGAGAGGAGACGGTTTAAGTAAGGGACTTTGTGTCCTCACTGGGGAGAAAAATGGGGTATAAATATCTAAAAAAGCAAACGTGGGCCTTTCTAGCCCTAGTTGAATACTCTTACCGGTACACCACAACACTGGCTCAACACACCTAAGTACTTGGTTGGATAATTCCATTTATTAATGACATGTCATCAGAAGTTTTCTTAAAAGCTGTATTCTTGATGAATTTGATGATCTTCCAGATCTTTACCAACCAGAAGGCTTGTTCCTCTATTTCCAAAACCTTGCTTAAATTGTGGTTGTTGTGGATTTTCCGGGCTGTATAGCCATGGTCTATACAGCCCGGAAAATGCACAACAACCATCGTTCTCCGGCCGTGAAAGCCTTCGACAATATATCTTGCTTAAATTATTCTGGGCCAATCACAGGGCATAAATTACAAAACAAAAGGGTAGATAAATCAGGGTTGCCAGGTTGCCCCTGGCAACTGCCAGGGGGCGGGGAAAGACAGTAAGTGGTGAAAGAGTCTGATACATGCACCAGTAATGCAATGTTGTCATTCCTGATAGTGACATCATCACATCACCACCATGCTGGAACCACTCTGTTATTTGGACAAAAACTCTATGGTTTTTGTACAAATATCAGGGTTTTACACAGTGACATGATTATGTCATTTCCGGGCATACAGGAAGTGGTGT
The DNA here is from genome assembly GCF_028583425.1 of Eublepharis macularius. Lineage (NCBI taxonomy): Eukaryota > Metazoa > Chordata > Lepidosauria > Squamata > Eublepharidae > Eublepharis > Eublepharis macularius. The sequence continues at coordinate 67,055,742 of NC_072802.1, read as the reverse complement.
TATCACATTGGTGGTGACATCACAATGTTGCCTGTGAGGGCATTGTAGTCACTGGTGAGTCCCCCTGTTTTGTCCCCTGTCATCCTGCTGAGCAGCCTGGGGGTGCGATCTGGAAGTGAAGAATCCCCCACCCCCAGCAGGGGGTTGGAAGCCCTAAGACAAATAGCTTCATTCTTTGTATAGTAGACAGTTTCTGTACATCCTACTTTATATAGTTTAGAAGACATGCCAGTGAGTCTCTAATCAGGTTTGTTTTCTACTTCTGTCGTTTCGTTTTCTGCATAACTTGACATATCATGTCTGATACTTTCTTGCACTTTCCTAATTTTTCTAATCCTGATTCTATTGCATTGCTTATGAGCTCTCTCGGGTTATTTGATTACACCATATAATCTGCCTAGAGTCTCAGTGAGAAAGGCGAACTATAAATCATCTAATGAAGTAATGATGGACCCACAATTGTACTCATCACCGCCCCCAACAAAATATTTCTAGCTACTAGCCTGATTTAAATGTATTTTTGTTGTTGTTGTTAACTTATATCCCACGTTTTGAACAATGCTTTGACTCCTGCTGGCACCGACTGGCCTTTGCAGGGTGGCTAAAGAGAGCAGATAAAAAACAAACAACCCCCAAAGTCATGCAATACCTTTACTTCAGACCAACCTAAATATCACAACGCCCCAGAAGCCTCAGGTGCCTCCAGAACCCTGTTTTTCTTCCAACACCCATGTAATCCCATTAAGTCCGCAATGCATCCTGAGTTCTATTGGAAGACTCTGCAAGCTGCAATGCATGGTCTTTTCTATCATGTCCTGAAGCATCTTTTTCCTCCCCTTGCTTTTCCAAATGAAAGCTCAACCTGGCAAACTCAAATATGTGCACTTGTGCTATTTCGTTTGCTCCTAATAAAACAGCATTCCCTGACTGTGTTGTTTGGAATTATTCTGCAGCCCCACGCAACTACCTATGATCATTTTTTTTGAAAACAGCATCAGGGGTTACATCCATCAGTTACCTCTTGGTACCACTCTGAAAAGCTTGGCTAATCCAGGATCAAACTCTTGATGTGCATATTCTAACTTTTGATATGCCAGGAAGAAAGTCGCTTCTCTCTCCCTCCCCCTGCCCCAGAGATCTTCTAGCATTTAATTTGATTTTTAAAAAGTCTGCACAGCCATTCTGAAGTTCAAAGCTGTATGCAATAGTTGATGGATGATAAATATGTGAATATCCCATCCGATAACAATCTTATCAGAACAGGCAGATGGACTGTTCCCTGGATACTGTCTCTGTGGAATAGGGTAGTCATCTGAGCTTGGTAAAGAGAAATCAAAGTGGGTGAGTTCTATACTGCATCTGGCAGGCTGTTCTGTAAGACAGGAGCTTCGAGGGAGAAAGCCTGAGCGGTACAGAACCTCTGGATAAAAGCAGTGAGACCAAGGGCAGCTGACCAGAGCTAGCGCAAAGGAAGCTCCAGTGGCTGCAATCAATAAAGTTGGAGCCCATTTTCATCCAATAAGCTGTGTGTAGTGTGTAATTTGCCGGTGCACCAGCCTCTTCATCGTCCATATGGATGTGATGTGTGAGATCATATGGGGAGAGGCAATCCTATTCATGCATGGAAGTGAGTGGCCGGGTCAGGATGGAGACATTTCCGGGCAGTGGTAGAACCCTTGTCTCATACTCAAGGGGCTTTGGCATATGGAGAGACCAGTGGCAATTGGTGACTTTTGGTTGGGCCTTGAGGATTCATTCTTCTAGCAATGGCATTTCCTCAAAGCAAAAGGGCTTTCCCATATTAGAACAGGGCAGAATGGATCCGCAGGATCCAACCCATTGTTCTATCATTGTGTTGTAGGCCTCCAGGTATACAAGGCAGGCATAAACAGTAGCGAGGCTGGATTCCACTGGAATGCAGTGGTTCTTGGATCTGTTTTGAAATCTTTCTATCTGTGGTGAAGTGTGAGGTTCTAGCCTGGATTCTGGTTGAGGTGGAACTGCATTTCATTCCAGGTCTTCCCACTGCAATTTCTGATTAATTTATGCAAACAAAGAATTAATGAGAGGCTGAAGAGGAGCAGAAAGTGAGAGGCCTCAGATAATGTGAGGTCTGCTGACTAGCTTCACGATTATCCCCACAACAATCACCCCGCGAGGTGGGTGGCACTGAGAGAGCACTGAGAGAGCTGTGACTGACCCAAAGTCACCCAGCTGACTTCAAGCGGAGGAGTGAGGAATCAAACCTGGCTCTCCAGATTAGAGTCCTGCCGCTCTTAACCACTACACCAAACTGGCATTCAGGAGGCCATATTCAATTTAAAAAATGGGGTCAAAAATCTTGGTCACTGAAGCAATGTAATGGGAAAGACATAGGTGATTTAGGAAATTACTGGAGTTCTCCACCATTCCTTCCTTCACACAACGGGTTCTTCCTTTGTTGAACTTGAAAAATAATTGCAACTCATGCCAATGAAGGTCCCAAATTACTGTGCCAAAGTACCCCTTTTCAGTTTAGAAAAAAGAGAACTAAAGGTGTGACATGATGGAGGTTTATAAAATTATGCATGGGGTAGAAAGAGTGGACAGCACGGCACCCAATGGGCCCTAGATTCAGGATGAACCAAAGAAAATACTTCTTTACTCAATAAGAGAATAAAATGTGGAATTTGCTGCCAGAGGAAGTTGAGACAACCACAGCCACAGGCAGATTTAAAAGGGGTTTACACTAGACATGGGCACGAACCAAAAAAATTTAACGAATCCGCTGTTCGTGGTTCGGCGCCGATGACGATCCCGAAGTCGCGAACCGCAACAGACATTTCCCATTGCCGAACCGGTTCGTGGTTCGCAGTTCGTGGTGCTCAGAACAGCCCCCATTGCACCCAAGTTTGGTCAAGATTGCAACAGGGATCTTGGAGTTATACCCTCTCCAATTTGCGGCCCCCCGGAAACTCCCACAAAAATCTAAGCTCAATTATATTCTCTTTGTCTCTCCCCAAAGGCTAGCAAGCAGCAAGCAACAGCTCTCACACTCCACTGCTCACTGAAAGTGAAAGCCGGCCTAGGAGCGCAGTGCTTTTAATAAGCTGAGGTCCCATAGAGCAACACAGGAGGTCTGTGTTTGGCCGTCAGAGCTGCCTATCAGGGTTTGCAGGGATGAGATTGGAGTGGATACAGAACACCCCTCCCCCCTCCCTCCCCCGGGTGTCTTCTCCCAACTAAGTGGAACCTCCCCATCCGGAGGCAATAAACCTCTCAATGTGAGTGCCAGGATGCAACATCAAGGGAAGGCTTGGGCTGCTATGCCATGTGGCTGGCCTTCCAGAGTAACTGGTTGGCCACTGTGTGAGAGAGGATGATGGACTAGATGGACCTCAGGTCTCATCTAGCAGGGCTCTTCGTAGGTTTATATGCTTGCTTTTGCTACTGTTTTCATTCTGGCAGTGGAGAAAGAGAGAGAGAGAGAGAGAGAGAGAGGGTGGGGGGCAGGAGAAGAGAAGGAGGAGAAGAAGAAATAAAACTTGCTTTTGGTTTTCAAGGATGTGAAGGTCGCCCTCTGACAGAGCTGCAAAGTTGGAGCAGATGAGTGGCAGAATAAAGCTGCCTCCAAATTACCTCTCTTTAATCAGGAGTGGATTTTCTCCCCGAAATGGAGAGCAAATAACAAATGCAGAAAGCTGCAAAATCCACACAAACTCAGTAGTATAATGACCCAGAGGAGTTAGCTGTGTTAGTCTGTAGGTGCATCTGACAAAGAGAGCTGTGGTTCTCCAGAGCTTATGCTACAATAAAGTTGGTTAGTCTTAAATGTGCTAATGGACTCTCGGGAAGTAAAATGTTATCGATATCATTCATGCCAAATAGAGCGGCACGTGTGTGTTTTAGTTTCATAGGAGTCTTTAAGGGGATATTTACTGTGCTGAGCATTTCAAATTAACCACATGTGGGTCTCGTTGATGTGGCTCGTGCCCCTTAGTTGGAATGGTCTCTTAATGCTGTTTTATGTGTTTAATGGTAGGTGGATTTATTAATGAGGGATAGATAAAAAATACACACACACCCCGCACACTTTGCTCTTAAGTTGAAATACACACAAACTTCCACAGAATTCTCATTGGAAACCTCAGTGTGCTGAGGAATATTATTCAACTGCAGTGGGTATAACTGGGAAGGTGAGATACAAATATTTGGAAAGAAACGTGATTGATTGTAGGTTCTATTTTTTTTTGCTTTTTAAAATTAAATCCTCTTTTTTCTGTGCTGTATGTGGGAAGGTGAGATTTAAATTCTCTAAATAAAGTTTAAAGAGAGTATTTGCATGTGTGTGCACACACATACCATTGCTGTTATGAATTGACCAAAGGACCTTTGCAGAAGCATAGAATGTTGACAGCAGCTGAGACATGGGCCATTTTCACATGTCTTGTCAGCCGCGCAAAATCGTGCAAAATTCATGGAATGATGGCGTCTTCCTGGCATGATTTCCCATCATGACTCCAGTTTGTGGCGCGATTTGCACCACAAACTAGAGTCATGACGGGAAATCATTCCAGGAAGACGTTCTGGGAGTTTTGCACAATTTTGCGCGGCTGGTAAGGTGTGTGAAAACAGCCATGGACAAAAGAGAAAAGGGAGGAGGAGAGGTCTGTCTGTTTGGGCCCCTGAGACCTTAGGAAAAGGGGCTTCCCCTGGAAGGGTGAAATTTGGGGAGATTTCCAAACTGGTCCTCAAAGGGCCCCCTACCCTTAGCTTATCAGTTTTAGAATACTGACTGTGCTGTAGTAGCCCCACTGAATTGGACAAACCTCTCCCGAGTAAACAAGCTGAAGGCTTTCAGCTTTAACTGGGAAATGTCCTCTCTGAAAAGCCTAGAATGTTCTCCTTCCAAATCATTAAGCCACCAAATAAAATTACCTTAAAATATAGGAGCAGCTGTTTCAACATATTGGTCCAACAGACAAGTGCCCAGCCAGTATGTTGAAACAGCTGCCTGAGGTTAATATCCCTAATTACTTATTCATTTATCACCTTTGGGGAGGAGGGTTGGCCCCATTTTTTTTAGCATTGTTCTCATCACCTGCTCCTTGGCACGTGTACACAATGATGATAAAGTTAACCAAGCATGTGACGGAAATAATGTACCAGCCTGCATGACAAATGCACAATGCTGGAAGGCCGGCCTCGTTCTCCTGCTGGCTTCTCTTGGGATAAGAGTAGATGGTATGGTAGGGCCAGTTCTGGGACTAGGCAGTGTCAAATGAATGCTGAGGGCCATGACCTCCAGGAGAGCAATGGTTGCCAACCTCTACCTGGAGTTCGGGGATCTCCCGGAATTACATCTGAACTCCAGAGAATAGAGATCAGTTCCCCTGGAGAAAATGGTTGCTTTGGATGGTGGACTCTATGGCATTATATCTTGCTGAGGTCCCTCCCCCCTCAAAACCTGCTCTCCCAAGGCTCTACTCCCCAAACCTTCAGGAATTTTCCACTACAGGACCCACCACAGAAGTAACGATTGCAGATTGCCCCACTGCATTTAAGTGGCAGCTCCAGTCCCCCTTGGAAACATTGGGCCTGCTCACCCTTCCTGATGGGTGCAGGGTAGGGTTGCTAGCTCAGGGTTGGGAAATTCCTGGAGATTTTGGGGGTGGAGCCTGGAGAGAGTGGGGTTTAGGAAAGGGAGGGGCCTCATCTGGGTATAAGGCCATAGAGTCCACCCTCCAAAGCAGCCATTTTCTCCAGGAGAACTGATCTCTGTTGACTGGAGATCAGTTGTAATTTTGGGAGATCTCCAGCCACTACCTAGAAGCTGGCAACCCTAGTGTAGGGGGACAGCTGAATTTATAGTGTTAAGTTGCAATTTGGCTCAAACACTCCCCCCCATGTGATGGGTACTTCCTTAGGAGTAGGTATAGGTGTGCACATCTGTGAACTTGGGCTGTTCCCACACAGCTGGTCCTTCCCGTCTTTTGCCTACTTTTAGTGTGTATTTTTCTGAGTTACTCCAAAAACTCAGCCTCCACACACACTCCCAAAAGTGCTTACCTTGTGCTTTGAGGTTGCAGGGCAGCCTCCACAGCTCTTAGAAAAAGCAGTTTGGGAGTGCAGGTCGAGCACTTTCGTCATGGTCGCTGGCCTCCCTTTCAAGAGGGTTTTTTTTTTTTGCTCTGTACATGGGTGATTGCCTGCTGAGAACTTCAGGGGAGGAGCTGCGCTGTGATCGGACAATTCCTCAGAGTGCTTTAACCATTCATATGCCCATGAACGCAGAAGAAGTGCTCCATCAGCCCGTGGCAAAAGAAAAGACCAGGGAAATTGCAGTCCCAGAAAAGGTACTGAAAAAATGGAAACCAAGCAGCCTGCAACCGTTTTGCAAACAGCCTGCAACCGTTTTGCAAACACCTGAAATCCTGGGGAAAAGCTGCCAGAATTCCGTGAGTGGGCTATCCCTATAAGGATGTTTGGAAATGGCCTTGGTTACCATCAGTGAGAGATAGCTTTTGCGGTTTAGTGCTGGGTCTGGATGCATAGATAAATGCTAGAGTAAAACAGGCCCTTAGTCTTTCAGTTTGTTTGGAAAATCCTCTGATCTGTGCCTGATCAGCTTGTTGAGTAGGGCCAGACCTGATCCCAGCAGCAGTCATGATACATAGTGAAATAAACATGCATAGAGTTCGAGAAGGCATAAGAGTGCTAGGTGATCATGCGGAAGGAGACTGGTTGCTTACATTCCTTGCTCACGAGCAGGCAATTGTGCTTAGGGGGTGAGGGTCAGCTTTCCTGTACCCTCTAAACATCTTAATTTCAGTCAATGCAGGGCTTCTCTTTTCTTCTTCCCTTCCTTGGCTTGTATACAGCCACCACAGGTGGAGGTGGTAGGCCCTTCTCCTTCTCTCCCCCTCCAGCTAGATACCCAGAAGACAAGGAGCAGGGGCCGTGGCTTGCTTTTCTGCCCCATCCATTCACTTGCCTGAGTGAGAAGGGACAGGGGAATGGCAGGCCAGCACCGCAGTAGGGTTGGCAACTGTTTAAATTCCTGGAGATTTGGAGGTTGAGGGCAGAGTTTGAGGAGGAAGAGACCTCAGGAGGGTACGATGCCAGAGAATCCATCCCCCAAAGCCTCCTTTTCGCCAGGGGGCATTATCTTTGCAGTCTGGAGATCAGTTGTAATTTCCAGGAGATCTCCTGGTTCCATCTGGAAGCTGGCAGCCGAAAACCAGAGAAGGCCAATGAGTGAAGAGAATCAGCTTTTCCCCGCGGTGGCACTTCCTCGCTTGCTTCAGTGGGTGAGGGCGAAGCAAGGGCAGTCAGGAACAGCCTCCATCATGTGGCTACCAATAGACATGGGCACGAACAAAAAAAATTAATGAACCAGTGGTTCGTGGTTCGGTGCCAAAGACAAACCCAAACCAGTGAACCACAATGAACTTTTCCTGTTGCCGAACTGGTTGGAGGTTCGTGGTTCGTGGGTGTCGGAACGGCCTCCATTGCACTTAGAGAGCCCATATTCACAGGGAGTGTTTAGCAGGCTCTCCTCCAGCCAGCACCCAAGTTTGGTCAAGATTGCAACAGGGATCTTGGAGTTATACCCTCTCCAATCCAAGGCCCCCAGGAAACTCCCATTCGATACAGTTAGAGCCACCAGTTGACATTGGCCCAGTGTACAAGGGGTTGGCCATCAGAACTGCCTACCAGGGTTTGCAGAGATGAGATTGGAGTGCCCATGGCTACAGAATACCCCCCTTCCCCCTCCCTCCCCCGGCTGTCTTCTCCCATGTAACCAATTGTAACCAATTTGCAGCTCTATGGTTGGAAGGAAGACCTGCTGATCAAGGTAAGCTGGGCTTTGATTCGGGTTTCCAGAAGGAGTGCAGACAGAGTTCAGGCATTCCCCCAGCTCCATTTTCAAGGAAATTGATTGATGGTACCTGACTGTCTGGCTTCACGAACCACGGGCAAACACAACGAACTGGGCTTCCAACAAATGCTGGTTCGTTGGCCATGGACCCTCACGAACTGCTGGATCGCGAACAGAAGATCAGGCAGTTCGTGGGGTTTTTTTGGTTCGTAATGCAGTTCGTGCCCATGTCTAGTTACCAACCCTATGCGATGGCTGGTCTTGGAAGAGATGGAGTCCACTGGGCTGCATCTTGCATAGGGCCCCCAAAACTGGGCATGTGGCTTTACCTTACAGGTGGCCATCACATGGTGGCCACCAGAAGCAGCAGCCCACATCTCTTCATCTGCCAAACATGTGAAGCCACATTCCCATGTACAGAACTGCCCGCCTCCACCCTATTCCATTTGCAAGTGAGGTTGCCTTGGTGACATCACAGCATTTGTAGCCACAGAACCTTTGTGGAGGAAGGAAAAGGAGGAGGAGTGGGGGAGGTTTGCCCCATGTAGGAGGCAGTGTTGTGCAATGGTTAGAGTGTCAGACTAGACTAGACTGGTTTGAATCCCTGCTTTGCCATGAAACTTCCTGGATGACCTTTGGCTAGTCACTCTCTTTCAGCCTAACTGACCTCCAGGGATGATGGGAGGACAAATTGGGGGGGAGGGGGACCATGGATGGTGTCTTGAGCTTCTTGGAGGATGGGTGGGATCAACATGTGCTAGGGTAGACTTGTTGGCAGCAGCTCAGCCCCAGAAAAGGCTCGTTTCCTCTGTGGGTGTTACAAGAGAGGGCTGCCAGCTGCCTCTCTCTCAAGCAGTGCTTGTTTGTGCAACCTCCTTGGGGGATTTGTTTAGGGAACTCATCCAAGATGTGGCTGCAAGGGCAGCTGCCTGACTCCCCTTCTCAGGTTCCCATGTGGATGGTTGAAGCTCCTCTGCCAAGCACGCAAAATATGGGCTGCAGCTGAGCATTTAATCAAGTGCTCTCTTCCCTTCTCTGGAGGTTTGGTTCATGCTGTCTGCCCCTGACTCTAGTGTCTGCCTTCCCTCCATCTCATGGCACTCCAGCCCGTTCCCTCCCTCCAAATTCTTGCTCGGGTTGCATAACTGTATTTCTAAGCAGTCCATTTGTTGTTCTCCTCTGTACGCTCATAGCACTATTAAACGTGGACGTCATTGCCTTCTTTCTTAGCATCATGGTTGCTCGATGTGCAAATAGGGCTGAGATAAATATGCTACAGCTGCCGATGGAAGAAAAAGGCCAATGGCTGCTTAAAGCCACCGCTGTTCTTCAGGTGGGTTCCAGTGGGGGATCCGCATCAGCAAAAAGTTTCAGGGTCTTTAAAAGCAGCCTATGCCTTTCCCTTCCATCCCAGCCTTCAGATGGTCCCTCCGATACCAATGCTGACAAGAAAGTTCAGGAGGAGATAGACCAGTTCACATACAAACATGGGAACGGGGTTATGAAGCCCACTTCTCTCACCCCATGTGCTAATGGCGCCTGATAGAGCAATAGAATTCAAAGATTGGTCCCTGCCCCAAGAGCTTACAATCAGATGTTAAGATGGTGATGGGAAGAAAGGGAGCGAGACTCAGTAAAAGAGAATGCAAGCATATTGACATGGCCTTAGCCTTCATTTGGGTTGTGATATTGACACTTCTGGACAGGATGTAGTGATGGCTGCTAGTTCAGTTGACTTTAAGGGGGGTGGAGGGGTAGACAGATTCATGAAGGGGTTTCAGGTGGGCAGCTGTGTTGGTCTACAGTGGAAGAGCAAGATTGTGAGTCCAGTAGCACCTTAAAGACCAACTAGATTTCCAGTGTATGAACTTTCAAGAGGAAAAGCTCCCTGAAAGGAGCTTTGACTTGTGAAAGCTCATACCCCTTGAAATCTAGTTGGTTTTTAGCATGCTGTGTTATGTGCCATCAAGTCGCCTCTGACCTATGGTGACACTATGAATGAAAGACCTCCAAAGCGTCCTATCATTTACAGACTTTCTCAGATCCTGTAAACTTTTAGGGTGCTACTGGACCCAAATCTTGGTCATCAAGGGGCATTAGCTAGGATGACTAAGTGGAACCTCCCATGTTCAGGAGCAGATGCCTGTTGAATATCTGTGCTCTGGGGTAAGAGCAGGGCAAGGTTTTGGCACTTGGTAGCACTTGGCTGGTAGCACTTGGCTGGTTGAAGCAGGTTGCTGGGTGTGGTGGAGCTTTGGTCTGACCTTGCAAAGCTGCTCTTAGGTACTTCATAGGAGCTTATACCAGAGGCTTCCTAGGAAATGTGGATTTCAAGAATGAGAGAAGAGGGTGTGTGTGTGTGTGCGTGAAATAACACTGGAAAGCAAGAGAGTTGTGATGGATTAGAACTTGGAGAGTTCTTGGTTCAAATCCCCTCTCAGCTGTGAAGCATAATGGGTGACTGTAGTCCAGAGCAGTAGAAAAGAGCAAGGGTCCAGTAGCACCTATAAGACTAACAAAATTTGTGGTAGGGTATGAGCTTTCGCGAGTCACACCTCACTTCTTCAGATATCTGAGTTAGGTATCTGAAGAAGAGAGCTGTGACTCACAAAAGCTCATACCCTACCGAAAGTTTTGTTAGTCTTACAGGTGCTACTGGACTCTTGCTCTTTTCTACTGTTACAGACAGACTAACACGGCTACTTATCTTGGACTATAGTCCAGTCACTCTCAGCCTAACCGACCGTACAGGGTTGTTCTGAGAATGGAAGGGGATGAAGAATGCTTGCCTCCCCCCAGAGCAGGATTAAAAAAAAAAAAAACTGAGATCGGTGTTCTGGGATACTGTTCCAGACATAAAGGGTAGGAATAGTCATTTAAGGGAGTCAGAGATATGAAATACCGTTTCAGTAATGGTTACCACTTGCCAGTATTAAACAATGCTGTTCTCCTCCCTTATCGAACCCACGGTCAGCCAGCCTGTTTTTAACGGATGGGAGTTAAAAATTATATACCTTAGAACAGAACTCATTATGTACATGGTTTGGACATACTCAAAGTGAACTCTAAAATAGAAATCGCAGGTAGAGTAGGAGAGAAGCTGTGATGGTAAATTGCCATCCGTTAAAAAAGACGTTAAAAATAGATTTTCGGAAGCGTATGAGCTCTCCCAAGTCCAGTGTCTTTCTGGCAGGAGGCCTGGCCTCTTGTCTGTTGCTACATTTGGCAGGCAAAGAGAATCATGGCTTTACTTTGGTTTTCCTCCAATTTTTGACCATGGGAGACCACGAGACACTGGCAACCGCTGTCTCATCCTATGTCATTATCTGTCCGGCTACAAGTCCAGCTTGACTTTTTGATATGCGATTTCTCAAGACGGCTTAAAATATCATTTGCTTTAAAAAAGCTGATCAATGTAATCTTCTTCACAGATTAGTGGAAGTAAAACCATGCTTCCCAAATGTTGAGAAATGCCATTGCTCCCCTCCCCATCCCCAGGGTTACTTTAAAGAACTAGCACTCAATTAAAATTTCCTTTTTCCCAATTTATCATCTTGTTTGACCCCTACCCTAAGAAATCAATGGATTGTATCCAGTGGTCCTGATGTCACAGCACTACTTCCATTCACTCATAACACAAAACCATGGTTTGTTTTAACCATGGTTAGTTTGTGAAACCCCAATTCAGCTTGCATACGATCATTCAAATCCTGGTTTGTCAAATACTTGCTTTTATTACCTTTACTCCCACAGAACCCAGCTAGCACTCTGACCTGAATAGGGCACTAGGAATTATGGCCCATATTCAGGCAATCACATTAACCACATTCCCAATTCTATGGGAATTGCACATCTCTGCTCTGCAGTGATCAATGAAAACTGCTTGTGCATCGAGAGGAATGTGAAGAAATGTTTGCCAAAAAAGTTCTTCCAATCAAAAAGAACGAACAATGACACTGACGAACGGTGCATTCCAGTCAGTCCAAGGGATAGCAAAAAGGAGCCAGCTTATGTGTCATAATTAAATAAAATGGCTTCATGTGAGAGGTTAGGTTCAATTGAACTCAAAACTTGTTGAGCTGCCAAAGCAGCATTTGAACTTTTGGTATTCTAGTTTAGCCCTTCAGCTATGGGTCACTTGTGCATTTCAGAGGACTCCAGCAATAGGGGGCGCTTTTAGGATGCCTAGAGTGGTAGCCTGTCTTGCTAACCCAAACTGTCCTCCTGCATGATCTGAGAGTGTAGAGGCTGCTCATTTCCTGTGTAGCTGGGAACGCTCCAAATTTTGTCACAAACATATTCCGCAGTTGAACATATTGTGTTTGAAAGTGGCTATCGGATATGAAGTGATAACTCAGTCTGTTTGGTTTATGACAAGCAGCTGTGAATTTCTGCCGAACTAGTTTGTATCGGGTTATCCCAAAACTGCACGTGCTCACGAACGTTGCCGATTCAAAATGTTAGTGTCACTAAGGACTCCTGAGATGAACACTGAAGGGTAGGATTTTATTGAAATGTAGCATTTATTGATGGCTGATTTATGTGACGTGTAAATAATCTAATTGCCTGTTTAAACACTTCCCTGTTGAGTGCTGCAGTTATGCAACAAAGATGGTGAGTAGTAGAACTCAATCTCTGTGAAAAAGTGCATGTGCAAAAACACCAGTTGCATTGTTCTTTAAGGCTAGTAAAGAATAGTAACCTGACAATTGCCCAGAAACAGACTGATAAGTTATCAAACTGTGATAATCGAAAAATCAGTTTTCTGTCTGCAACCGGTGAATAGGATGTGAGCCAAAATGATGGATGTTTGACCATCCCTATCTGTAGCTGAGATTGATGGTGAGATGGATAATGGTATTGTGTGTGTTATGTACCGTCAAGTCGCTTCCGATCTATGGCGACCCTATAAACGAAAGACCTCCAAAACATTCTATCATTAACAGACTTGTTCAGAGTTTCCAAACTGGAGGACGTCTCTTCTTTCATTGAGACAGGTTGCCTTTCAAGGCAGCCAGTCTGCCATGGCTGACTTCTGCACATAAGAGTTCTGCATAAATTTCTAGGAAACCCAAAAGTCCTTAAACTGTCCAGACCGCTGGATTCCTCCGTGTCTTTATAATCAACTCTTCCCTGATTCTGCTGTGCTCTCTTATTCACCTCTGGATGTACTTTGTATCAGGGCTTTTTTTCTGGGAAAAGAGGTGGCGGAACTCAGTGGGTTGCCCTCGGAGAAAATGGTCACATGGTCGGTGGCCCCACCCCCTGATCTCCAGACAGAGGGGAGTTTAGATTGCCCTCCGTGCTGCTCAGTGGCACGGAGGGCAATCTAAACTCCCCTCTGTCTGGAGATCAGGGGGCGGGGCCACTGGCCATGTGACCATTTTCAAGAGGTTCCGGAACTCCATTCCACCGTGTTCCTGCTGAAAAAAAGCCCTGCTCTGTATCCCCATAAAAGGGGAGCAGTTCAGTGAGGGCGATCTCATTCCTCTTGAATGCTAGGTGGCTCAGGTCAAGTGCATTCACACATAGGGATAATGTCAGGCTACCTAAGAAGAGAAGGTGCCTTTTTCATTTTGCGGCTTCAGAAATGCAGTTGGCTGTACATGTGAGGCTGGTTGGAACGGCCTTGGGCAAAGTATCATTAGTACCAATAGTACCCTTCTAGTTCTGGCTGTCCTCCCTGTGTGGTAGTGAGCAACTTTGGGCTGGGTGGTACAAGGTACAACAGTGTGAGTAGATTCATCCTTGACATTTTATTTAAAATGAAATCCAAAGACCTTTTGTTTGTGGAGGTGGGGGTGGCTTAGGCTTGCCCTTGGCAAACCTTATTGCCCACCACCGTTTGGAGCTGCAGAGGAGAAAATAAAACAAAAAATGGTGAGATTGCACAGGGAAGCCATTGAAATTCATAAGCATAAGCACAACTTCAACAGGAAAGAAGAGACTTTAAGAATGAATAGAGCATGGTTTCCAGTCCTGAAAAACACCAGGCTAACAAAATACTCTACATCTTACAATAGCCTTGCAGATAAGATTAGCATATCAAGCACCAATCCATATGCAAAAGAACCTCCTCAGGATACAGTGATGCATTAGCATTCCATACCCTGGGAAACTCTTACAGGATGATGCAACCCAAACCCACCTTCTTGAGTAGATATAAATTACCTGCTAACATCTTCCCCACAGTTTGACACTGAGAGATCTCTGTCTTTCGGTGCTACACCTCTGAAGATGCCAGTCACAGCTGCTGGTGAAACGTCAGGAACTACAATGCCAACACCACGGCCATACAGCCTGGAAAATCTACAACAACCCAAAAATGGTGATATTGCTGCCATTGCTATGATATTTCTGTGTACAACCTGGAAGTGACAAAGGGAAGCTGTAGGAATCACCATAGAGTTTCTAGTTATTCCTGTTGCTACCCTTCATCATTTCCAGGTTGTATGTAGTGATGTTGGCGATATCACCAATGTCACCCATGCCTCTGACTTCCTGCCAGTTGGCAGGGTTGGCCTGGCAGCTCTAGGGTGGCTCCTTCTCAAATGAAACAACTAAGGCTTTTCAAAGTCACCCAACAGCATTTTTGATTAGACTAGTGAAAGTTCTCGAGGAGGGGTCAGTTTGCATTGTCTGATGGGGGAAGGCGTGTTCAACCAAGTATGTCAGCATTTCATAACTTCAGCCAAGAATGAAGATGACCTTGATCCAGGCTGTATCTCTCCACAAGATGGTTATTACATGGATAAAATGAGGACTCTACCTGCACTAACCTGAGCTCCTTGGAGGAAAGATGGTAGACATATCAGCATATACAACCCAAAAGATTTTGTGGGGTCAACTGCATATTCAGCACAAACATATAGAAAAACTGAATTTTCTGCCTTTTTAATACAAACACAGCTAGGAGAAGGGGGATTTTCTGTCCAGAGGTGCCATGGGGGATGGGAGCTGCTGGACCCTTGCCAACATAAGACTCCAATGCAACAGGGAAAGGGACGCATCTTGGAGGAGTGGAAAGGGGCGAGATGAAAGAGCCAAGCAGTTCTCCTTCTGTGCAGTTTTGTTTCTCTATCCACCCACCCCAGCAACTGCATGGGGCGGCATAAGGAGGGGTGTGTGAAAATGGCACCATACTCTCATGAGCTGAGAACGTGAGATGGTCGAACAGCCACCACCGGTGAGGCTCACGTTCTGTTTCCTGGTTGCAAACAGGGAGCTGATTTTCCATCAGTTGTTCAACTCCTCATGAGCATTTTGAGACTCTCAGGTTACTCTTTGTGTATCCAAAGAGTTACTCAGGTTATTCTTTGAGTATTTGAGACTCTCAGGTTACTCTTTTTGTATTCAAGCATTACAATTCAGTACAGTGTAACTGGCAGTGTTTTGTGCAGCTTGAGTATTAAAAGAGGGATGGGAAGAGGGATAAGGATGTGGCTCCATGGAAGAACCTCTGCTTGGCATGCAGACGGTCCCAGGTTCAATCCCCAGCATTGCCAGTTAAAAGGACCAGGTAGGAGGTGACGTGAAAGATCTCTGCACAGAGCTGTGGCCAATCCGAATAGACTGATCATGATGGACCAAGGGTTTGACTCGGCTGCATAAGGCAGCTTCATATGTGTTCAAGCAGATGAAGAAGACATACTCCATCTCTCATCTGAAGACCAAGGGATAAGAATGAAGTGGAAAATAGGGAGTGTGTGCAAGGGCCCCAAGGGTGCATTGCTGGGGGTGAGAGAGCGACTTCAAATGCCCCTGACTCTCTAGACACTACGGCTCAAGCTGTTTTTCAGTACAAAAACGGCCTTACTTATATGACACTGTGAGTAACATATAGTTTTTCCATTGACCTCTAGAAGAAAGTACCCCTTCCACTCCCCCTGTATGAATAGGCCAGTTTCAATTCTTTCAGTTTTTCTGCAAAATCTTAATGGCTGTTTTCATCCCACCTCCTTTCCTTGGCAGTTTCCCCATTTTGTTTTCATTTACGGCACTTTTATGCATTTTTTTTTTTAACAGCACATGCTTTTCTGTGCCATTTTCACACAAAAACATGCGGCTGTATTAACTTCCACTATTGAATTTTGTTCTTTTGGTAGGGAAAAGGCAACTGTGCTTGCATTCGGAGCACGAGAAAACTTAGAAGAAGCTTCAGAATTTCAAGCTGATCACAACAGGCATGAAATTCTGTTCCCTTGTTAGACCTTTCCTGCCACCCCTTCGAGCCACCATGTGGAGGGAAAGCACGGAGAAAAGTTTTGGAAAACAAATGCGGGAAGTGACTTCATTGGAAGAAGAGGCAAGGGATGAAAAGTAATCAATGTCTTTTTATTTAGGGTATTTCTATACCCCACCTTCCTCTCTACACAATTAGGATCCAAAGGGGGTAACAGCAACAGCGACCGTACTAAAAATAATAATCCAGTAGAATAATTAAAACATACGATGGTTGTTGTGGGTTTTCCGGGTTGTATCGCCGTGGTCTTGGCATTGTAGTTCCTGACGTTTCGCCAGCAGCTGTGGCTGGCATCTTCAGAGGTGTAGCACCGAAAGACACACCATGCTGGCGAAACGTCAGGAACTACAATGCCAAGACCACGGCAATACAGCCCGGAAAACCCACAACAACCATCGTTCTCCGGCTGTGAAAGCCTTCGACAATACAATTAAAACATACCATTATACAATCAACCGATTTGTCCCATGGTGGTAAAGAGTGCCATCAAGTCATAACTGATGGTGACCCCGGTGGGGTTTTCATGGGAAGAGACGAACAGAGGTGGCTTGACATTGGCTCTGCAAACCTGGTCTTCATTGGAGGTCTCCCATCCAATTACTATCCAAGGTCAGCCCTGCTTAGCTTCTGAGATCTGATGAGATCAGGCTCGCCAGGGGTATCCAAGCCAGAGCAATCTACCCCATAAGTTTTCTTAAATAGATCTGCCTTACGATTTGCTAGAGGTCCCGAGTATAGCTAGGTTTACCAACCTCAGGATGGGGCCTGGAGTTCTGGAATGACAAATGATCTCCAGGCAACAGAGATCAGTTCTCCTGGAGGCAATGGCAGCTATGGAGGGTGGCATCACTTCCCCACTGAACTCCCCTCCCTTCCCCAACTCTGCCCTTCCCAGGCACCAACTCCAAACTTCTTGGAATTTCCCAAGCTGAAGTTGGCAATTCTGGGCCCTTTCTTCACCCTTCCTGGGTGGCTGTTCCAAAATGGCAGATTGTTTTCTTGAAAGAAAGGGGGACTGCCAGGAGAACCTGGTGAGGAAAGCAGTTGCCATGCAGGTTCATGTCAAGAGAGACAGTCCTTCAAGGATGCAGGCCCCAGGTCATGAAGGGCTTTACAGGTGACCCACCATAGATCCAGAGGAGTGAGCTGTGTTAGTCTGTAATCGCAAAATAGTGAAGAGTCCAGTAGCACCTTTAAGACTAACCAACTTTATTGTAGCATAAGCTTTCGAGAACCACAGCTCTCCTCGTCAGATGCATCCTGAAAACTCATGATACAATAAAGTTAATTAGTCTTAAAGGTGCTACTGAACTCTTTACTATTTTAGGTGACCACCACCAGCATCCTAAACTAGACCCAGAAACAAACAGCCGGCCAGTGAAGAGAATTTAGGACTAACGGTCCAGTTGGGCAGCCCCTGGCAAGATATGGGGCATCACATTTTGCACCAGGCTTGGCCTGGGGCTTCAAACCATACTCTCTCATAAATTCACAAGGCAAAGCCAGTTCCTTCCTCTTTGCCCATGATCCTCACTCTCTCTTAATCATGGCTGGAGCCAGATTCACTTCAAGCTGCTGCCGGCTCCTTGGCAAGTCATCTTGTTTTCCTCTTGGATATTTCATGCCTCCGTTGAGATGATCTCAGAAGATGCGTCAAAATATAACATCGTATAAGAGCTACTGGATGCATTCAGCCATCTGCAGTGCCGAAGTAAAGGCTGTTAATGACTTCCGCTTAAGAAAGGTGATGGATGACGGCCAAGGAATTAATGACTTACCAGCACCTTCTTTGCGTCCTCCTGTACCTTCTCACTGACTAAGAGCCAAGCTACAAGGGACGAATGACACCTGAACAGCAAGTGAACAGACTCGTGTGTATTCCTCCCTGTTCACTTGTGCTCCACTTGCACTCCACTCGATCAGTGATCGAGTGGAGTGCAAGTGGAGTGCAAGTGAACAGGGAGGAATACATGTAAGTCTGTTCACTTGCCATTCAAGTGCCATTTGTCCCTTGTAGCTTGGCCCTAAGCCACGCCTCCCCACAACAAACCAGACTGGGGAGAGATCTGCCAAATGCTTGCTTCCTTCCTTCTGTATGTCCATCCATCCCTGTGTCTCTCAGTCTGTCTGTCCATCCATCTGTCTCTTTTAGTTTAGTTTATTTGGTGTTTAACCTGCCCTCCCCACAAGCGGGCTCAGGACAGGGTGCAACATTCATAAAATACAATTACATAGCAGATTCTACAATAAAATTCAGCAATTACAATTATATATATACAAAAACCTGATATAATTGGCTACACATTCCTGCCCCCCAGCATACAAAGAGGAGACAGACAGACACACGAGCTGTACTCGGATACCAGAGACCGGTGGGAGGCTCAATGATGGTCCTGACGCTGGCTTCAACCGTAAGCCTGGTGGAACATCTCCGTTTTGCAGGCCCGCCAAAATGATACAAGATCCTGGCGGGACCGAGTGTCCTCAGACAGAGAGTTCCACCAGGTTGGGGCCAGGACCGAAAAGGCCGTGGCCCAGGTCGAGGCCAAACGAGCCTCCCTAGGGCTAGGGATCACCAGTAAGTTCTTACCCACTGAATGAAGTGCTCTCCGGGGCACATACGGGGAGAGACGGTCCCTCAGGTATGCCGTCTTCCTCCATCCCTCCTCTAAGGAGCTCGAGGTGGCACACATGGCTTCCCCCATTTGGTCGCCACAACGCTCCTTCGAGGCACATCAGACTGAGACAGTACCGGAGTCCCAGGCTCCGTCTTTGAGCCTTGCTTCTCAATCAGAGCATGTAAAGCTGCTGCACTCCAGTTCAGAGTGCCTTCTGTGGCACCAATGCATTGCCTTTGCTGGCATCTGTTCAGGGGGTCCCTCTTGGACCGTGTGCATCCTGGGATGGGTGGGGCCTGATTCAAAATCCATAAACTCTTGGCTGCCCCCTCTAATTTGGGAGCCTGTTAATTTATCCTTTTTCATACTGGTCTTTGGGGAGCTTGCTTTTACTGGCCTTGAAGATTCAAAAGTCCCTTTCAGAGAAATTACAATCTAGTGGATACTCTCCTTAATAGCCTTGGGTTATTCAAAAGCTAAATCAGAAGGTAAGCAAAGGGTCTGGGACATCCAACTACACATCATTTAAGTTCCACTGCAAAATACCATTGCCTTAAGAACAAGAAATTGGTGTTGTCAAATTATTTAGTTAATTTAATGACTCCCAAGCACAGAGTAGCTTTCACTCTGGCGTATCTTGATGTTCTTCCATCTACTTTATTAGAAGGGTAATATAACGGTGTTCTGTTTCAGGAGTGTTTATGCCCTTATGCTACCGGGGAAATCGAAACAGTTGGACACATATTGCTGCATTGTCCTTTTATAGATCCAGAGGAGTTAGCCATGTTAGTCTGTAGTAGCAAAATAGTAAAGAGTCCAGTAGCACCTTTAAGATGAACCAACTTTATAGTAGCATAAGTTTTCGAGAGCCACAGCTGGCGAAGAGAGATGTGGCTCTCAAAAGCTTATGCTACAATAAAGTTGGCTAGTCTTAAAGATGCTACTGGACTCTTTCCTATTTTGTCCTTTTATGATGACCTCAGATACACATTCATCTGGCTTATCATTAAAAAAATTCCAAGAAGATCAGAGGAATGGCACATCTCCTTTCTTCTAGCTGATCTTGAGCCTGGAACCTCAGACATGGTTGTCGTGGGATTCTGTGCAGCTGCCAGAGTCTCCCGAGGTACAGTGCTGATTCAGTGAATTGTATTTCCTATTTTTATTGTACTTTTTATTGTACATATACTTTTTGAATTGCTCTTTGACAGTGCAATCCTAAGCAAAGTTACTCCAGTCTAAGCCCATTGATTTCATTGAGCTTAGACTGGAGTAACTCTGCTTAGAATCGCACTGTTAATATATGTTGCTGGTCTTTGACCGTAATAAATGATTGCTTGATTACCTTGAGATTTCTTTGGCAGAGGATGCTGACTTGGGTTCTAAATTGAGGAGTTGCTAACCTGGGTTTCCAGAGGCTGGGTCTCAACACTGTTTCAGCCATATTGAAGCAAAAAATGAAAAAAACAGATTAAAGGCTGTGAAATAAAATGGCATTAGCATAACTCATTAGCATGAATCATCAGCATATGCCATGCCCCTTGCCATCACCGGAAGTGTGTCATTAGCATAACTGATTTACATATGCCCCACCCCCTGACGTCACCTATCCTGGCTGTTTTGGACCCAATCCTGGCCATTCAGGGCCGAAATTGGACCCAAAATGGCAAAAAGGGGCTGAAAATGACCAAAAAGGGGCTCAAAATGGTCAGGATCGGGCCACTGCTGAGTGGGAGAGTGATCCACCACCCATCAGAGGCCCGATCCGGGCAGTTTCGGCCCAAACGGGTCCAAAATGGCTGAGAGTCAGGTGGGTGGGGCCACCTGACATGTGACCTTTTTGGGGAACTGCTGGAACTGCGTTCCTGCGTGTTCCCCCTCAAAATGAGTCCTGCTCCTCAGTGAGGCACATAGGCAAGTGAAGGGGCTTGCTGGGAAAGTCAGTGAGGGAAATAAAAAATAAAATAAAATGGGAACTTCATCCTGAACCCAATCAAAATCGAGGTCATTTTTAATAATAATATTTTTTTTAAAAAAACTAGGAAGGGGAAGCCAAAGATAATCAGATGTGGAGGCAGGACTGAACAAGCAAAGAGCTGAGCGTGAGTACCAGGAATAGATCTTCAGATGCTAGGAAAATAAACAAGCCACGGAGGAAGGGGAAAAAATGCCATTGGGTGGTGTTTGAAAATGTGGCTGAGGGCATTAAAATTCTGTGCTATGGACAGCCGACTCATACAATGGGTGTGCCTCATGTAAATCTTTTTCTGCTGATGAATTGCCATATATTTACCCCAAAGGAAAGTGACCCCTAATGTAAGTGGCCATTCCATTCCACTGCAGGTCATACAAAATGCATTTTAAATCGCCATACATACCTGTAACTTGTCTGTGAATTTAAGGTGACCCCCCCACACACACACACACTTTTTCTGGATGAAAAACACATAGTTTTCCCTTCAGGTAAACATGGTATCTTATATTGCATTGGTTACATTGACGTTTTTATGATTTTGCATAGTGAATTCTGGATTTTCTCATTATGGGGAAGAGCAAGGAACAGCACAAACTACTCAGTTTCTAGGACAGGGCTGCCCTTTCTTTCTCTACCTGTGATTTCTGATATTGACCAACTGCTCTTTTTAATAACCCCACCTCCGATTCTCAGGAAGTGGAAATTGGGTGTGTTCTCTATTATATTGGTAGTCCTCATAGAATCATAATAAACAAACATGTAGGGATGAGCGATCTCCCCCACTCCTATTCTGAATCTTCATTCCAGTGTCCCCAACTTTTTGAGCCAGTGGGCACATGTGGAATTCTAACACAGTGTAGTTGAGAGCCAGTTTGGTGTAGTGGTTAAGAGTGCAGGGCTCTAATCTGGAGAGCCGGGTTTGATTCCCCACTCCTCCACTTGAAGCCAGCTGGGTGACCTTGGGCCAGTCACAGCTTCTCGGAGCCTCTCTCAGGGTGATTGTTGTTGTGGGGATAATAATGACATACTTTGTAAACCACTCTGTGTGGGTGTTAAGTCATCCTGAAGGGTGGTATATAAATTGATCATCATCATCATCAATGTGGTTGCAGGCACAAAATGGCTGCTGCAGGAGGTGGCCTCTGGTAACATATGTTCCACATTTTAGAACAATTACATCGGTTGCTAACCTGTTTCCAGGCTCAATTGAAGGTGCTGGCTATGACCTTTAAAGCCCCTCATGGCCTGGGACCCTCATCTCCTTCCATATATTCTTGTGCACCACCTGCGGTCTTCAGGCAGCCGTCTGCTGGTGATCCTACCTCTTCGGTTGGGCCATCTGGCATCACTCAAAGCCCGGGGCTTTCCTTTGTGGCCTCTGCTCTGTGCAATGGGCTCTCTGAAGAGGCAAAGGGGGCTGCCCCCTTGGAGAAGGCCCATCTGTTTTCCAGGACATTTGAGGGGGTTTGAGTGACAGGTGTCTTTTAAGAAGGGGAGGAAGGGACTTGGGATTTTTAAATTTTAATTGTAAATGTTTTAAAACTATTATTGTAAGCTGCCTTAAACCATGAGGAAAAGCAAAGTAAAAACATTTTAATAAATAAATTTAAAAAATTAAGTTCCCCCATCTCTTAGGCAATCATCTAGGATTGTTACAGTGGGTGGAATTTCTTTTTCTGAAATTTTCTTTTTTAGATATAGCCATTGATTCTTTTTATTCTTTTCCTCTTTCAAAAGAGTAATTCTCTTGGTTTTTCATTAATTTCCCTTTAAGGGTTCTTTTAAACCATGTGACAGTGTAGATTTCCTTACCTGTGGATTTCTGCCTGTTATTCTGCCACTGTAACAACAACAACAACATTCGATTTATATATCGCCTTTCTGGACAACTTAACACCCACTCAGAGCGGCTTACAAAGTATGTTATTCATGACAATCACCCTGTGAGGTGGGTGGGGATGAGAGACTTCTGAGAGATCTGTGACTGACCCAAGGTCACCCAGCTGGCTTCAAGTGGAGGAGTGGGGAATCAAACCTGGCTCTCCAGATTAGCGTCCTGCCGCTCTTAACCACTACACCAAACTGGCTCTCATGGTTGCCAGTGGGAGATTGCCAGTGGAGATTTCCCACTTCAGCGGGAGACCTGGCAACCCTAGGACATGGGTACGGGCACCCGGGCTGTCACAGGTCAGGATGCTCCTAGAAAGCTTTGCCACCTTCTAAGAAAAAAAAAGCCAATATGATGTCCGTATTGCAGATGAGGAGACTGAGGCTAGTAGCTGACCTAAGGTGACCTAGTGAGTTGGTGGCTGCAAGGAGATTTGAACACGACACCAAACTGGCTCTGTAGGATATAAAGGGTGAAAACAGTTTGATGTAGCCAAGGTATGTTCAGATAAGCCCTGGCTTGTGTTTAATTGTTTTTTAACGGCTCAACTTGTTCTTAATTTTTTAGTTATGTCAATAAATAAATATATTATTTCATTCTAAACTGAATCTTCCTCTTCATGAAAGAGGAATTGATTTGAAACTGACTCAGATGCCTCAAAAGAGGGCTAGGAACGGATTTGCCAGATTTCAGGGAGAAATTCGGCGGAGAGGAATTCAGAGAATTCCACTTAACAACCTTACGATCACCGAGGTTTGCCTTGTGGATAGTCTGGCCTTGAATGATCCACGCATGTTCTACAGGATGCTTATGTGAAAGGGGGTAAGTCATGGATACAACTAGCCACTGCAGACCTGGGCTGAAGTTAGCGCACGCCCAGCCTGATGCGTTGTAAGGAAGAGGACATTTTAATATGATCTGGAAAGGTGATGAGAGAAGTTAATTTTCATTCTGCCCCCCTAACCTTTTTCCTGCTTCTCTCCAGCTGGTTTTTTTGCATATCAACTGTTCCGAATTGTAACTCATTATTAGAAGTGATCAATTTAGACAGATGGGATGGCCAAAATCCTGCAGGCTATCATTTCCAAGGGAAAGGTCAGCTCTTTATCGCGTGGCATCTACCTGTGTAACAGCTTTACTTCTTATTGAGATTCCCCAGGGAACATCAGGTAGGAGAGGATTTATCCGGCTAGAGAAAATTAATATTAAATCACACAGTGAGGACCGGGGGGAGGGAGGGAGACCGCATAATTTCTCTTTCCTCCATTTCGGCTACTGTAGAACTTGCATGTTTTAATACTATTCTGGGGGAAGTCAAAAGTTTAGATACCAAAGATGGTTTAACAGCAGCGTATTAGTAATTAACAGATGCTGCAAAGTATAGACTCTGAGGTAAAATACGATTTCATATCCTCCTTCCTGGTCAAAAACATGGTGTGGAGAAAGAAGATGGAATCTACTGATTGTGGCCCATAAGTTTGCTGGAAGCATTCTAGTAAGGCTTGGGTGTGGTGCTATTGCTAGAATGGTTGTTTTACGAAAAAAGAACTCTGGGTATGTGAAAGCCAACCTTTAGACTGCCCTCCCTTGTCTATTTTCTAGCTGTGAAGCCTTCAGAAGCTGATTTCTACTGAGCTAAACTAACAGATCTCTCAGGCTGGCATGAATCTTTGGGGTCACTGGCCTGGGACTGACCTAGGTTCAAAATCTTGTCAGTTGGAGCTGAGGGAGATTTTGAATTTCTCCTCCTTGCTGTTTTGACTTGAAACCTTCTTTTTTTAGTTTTGCTTCTCCCTTGTTTGAATCAGTGCTATAATTCTTTATGACAGTGTTGTCTCCATGTTAGTGTGCCCTGAATTTTTCCTCTATGCCCTCCCTTGAGGGAATTAACTCTGCCTCAGACAAACTTGCTGGCTTTTTTTGGGCTGTGGCTCCACTCCTTTGGAATGGCCTTTGTGAGGCTAGGAGGAGAGTATTCAGGGACTGTTCTAGAGTTGAAATGCTCATGAGGGCATTTGAAGGAGGTTAAACCTATGAGTGTTTTTATGGACTTCATTCCATATATACAGTGCTCTTTATTATAGTTTTAAATATTATTGGTGAGCTTCTCTCCAGGTGTATCCAGTTCTGTTTTAGCAGGCTGCCTTGGTTCCGTTCATGGGGTCAGAAAGAGAGGATATAGTTCTTATAATAATTAGGTCAAATCTCATTAATTGGACTGAAACACCGTATTTATACAATGTAAACAAATCTCAAACAGCAGTGGCAAAAAGGGGGAAATGTCCCCAACCACTGAGAACAGGGTAAGTAAGAAGAAACAAAATAGGAAATATTGCCCCTTGACCAGGCTGAAATGGCCACGATTTGGCTGCTGCCAGAGGGGAGAGTGTTCCTTCACCTGGCAGTGGCCCGATCAAGGCCGTTTTGGTCCCAATCCAGGCAGAGAGGGGCCCAAAATGGCCATTTTGGGCACGTTTTGGCCTGGATCAGGCCCCAAATGGCCCAGATCAGGTTGGTGCTGGGAAGGGGAGGGGTTCCCTGCCAGGCATCAACCCAATCCTGGCAGTTTTGGCCCTAATCCCAGCCGAAACAGGCCCCAAAGGGCCAAAAAAGGCCCTTTGGGGCCCGTTCGGGCCTGGATCAGGGCTGAAACAGCCTGGACCAAGTCAGTGCCATACAGGGGAGGGTTCCCCCACCTGGCACTGACCCAATCCTGGCTGTTCCGGCCCCGATCCCAGTGGAAAAGGGGGGCCAAAATGGCCATTTTGGGCCCGGATCGGTGCTGAAATGGCCAGAACTGGGTTGGTGCTGGGCAGGAGATGCTTCCCCCACCCGGCACCGACCTGATCAGGATGGTTTCACCCCGATCCAGGCCAAAATGGGCCAAAAATGGCCATTTTGGGCCCTTGACCTGGATTGGGGCCTAAACAGCCGGGATCGGATTGGTGTCAGGCAGGGGAGTGTTCCCCCACCCATCACTGACCTGATCCGGGGCATTTTGGCCCCAATCCGGGCAGTTTTGGCCCCGATCGAGGTCTAAACGGCCCCAAATTTTTCAAAGTCAGGTGGGCGGGGCCACCTGATAGGGAACTACCAGAACGGCATTCCGGTGCATTCCCCCTCCAAATGAGCCCTGGGAAATATTGCCTCTTCCCTTCCAGAGAAGCCATTGATTTACTTATTCATGTAGATATTTGTATCCCACTTTTCTCCACAATGTGATCCCAAAGCGGCTTAAAACATCATCGCCCCATCTCCATTTTATCTTTTGTGGGCCACGTTAGGTAGAGAGAGTGACTGGCCCAAGGCCACCTGGGGGGCTTCCATAGCACCTTTGGAATGCAGATCTTGTGCTCTGCCCCTCCCCAATATCATTCCTCTTTCATTCGTAGTCACAACTGACAGTTAATACAGATTGGGTTGTATCTTGTCCCGTGGCGCAGAGTGGTAAGCTGCAGTACTGCAGTCCAAGTTCTGCTCGTCACGACCTGAGTTCGATCCTGGTGGAAGCCGGGTTCAGATAGCCAGCTCAAGGTTGACTCAGCCTTCCATCCTTCCGAGGTTGGTAAATGAGTACCCAGGTTCCTGGGGGTAAAGTGTAGATGACTGGGGAAGGCAATGGCAAACCACCCTGTAAAAAGTCTGCCAAGGAAACGTCGTGATGTGAAGTCCCCCCATGGGTCAGTAATGACTCGGTGCTTGCACAGGAGACTACCTTTACCTTTACCTTTACCTTTACCTTTACCTTTACCTTTACCTTTACCTTTACCTTTACCTTTACCTTTACCTTTACCTTTACCTGTATCTTATCCACTTTCCTTTTTTATTACAGCCCCTGTCATACATGGATTTTGTATATGCAGGTTCCATGGCCCCGAGAATAGCCTTTTTCACCAGCAGAAAATCTGGATGGATGCAGCCCAGTAATTCATACTTTCTCTTGACACTGTTTTGGAAATGTTTCTTCATGTTTAATAAACACATAATCCCGGTCATAATTTCCCATTTATGAACAATGGAGACTGCAACCCATAAACTGCTTCTTGGCAGCAATCCAGAACAAATTGTCTGAGCTCCAGGGCCAAAGTGGCAAGTTTCCTTAAAAAAATAAAATTATTTTTTTGAGTCACAATGGCTAGGGTGGCAGAAAATAAACACAGCTTTTTCTTTTGCTCACCATTCATGTCTACATATTTGAATCCCCTAAATATTATTCAGCCAGGAAGAGAGAGGGTTAGAGAAATCGCCTTGAATTATAATTATTTTAGCAAAGCATCTAATTTATCTATTAAGCCCATTTAATAGATTACGTCACCTTGCTCTTTGATCAGGGTAGTGGGAGAAGAGGGCGTGAACGATTGATCAAATTAAAAGGAGAGAAGCGTACACATTACAGCCCTCCACTGTAATTTACATTTTAAGAAGTTGCCTTTCAAAGGGCTGGACTGCGGTTTCCAAAAGTTCTCCTTTATATGTATTTTTTTGTTTTGTTTTACCGACTTCCTATCAGAAGGTGTGCTGGGAGGGGAGAGGGGGGATAATAATAAAGGAAGTCTATTCTGCAGAGAAATGGGTTGGCTCCATGCCTTCCTTCGGCAAAGACAATCGTTCCAAGTAAACGCCAAGAGGCATTTAGCCATCGCATTTGTCAGGCGAATAAGGTCGCCTTTTCCTTTCGCTCTTGATTTACGATGGAGCGTTTTCTGTTGGGTCGACTGTATTGCCACATGTTTTTGTTAAAACTCGGGAAATGAAATGTAGTCAAGTTGTGTTGGGCATCTGTCTCAGCAGGTGGGGGCAGTGCTTGTAACAAAAGATGTCAGCGTGCCTATAGATTAAGGATCTCGGAATTGTTCGGCTGGGTGAGATCAGTGATCCATTTAGCACAATTTTCCGGCTTCCAGCAGTGGGCAGGTAGGTGCCCTAGAAAGATTTTAGCACAGGCATCATATCCGTCTCCTGCTATCCACATCCAGTATCTGATAGTCAATGGTGTGTTTCTGGCTATCATGGCTGCAGGTTTTTACTAGTTATAGTTGATCCACCACTGCTTCAGCTAGCATCTTGCTTTCTGGGTGCAATTCGAGAGCCCAACCTTTGCCAAGTCGTTTGAATGCATCCAATTAAATTGGAATATGTCCATTTGTATGATTCAACTGCATTTTCACAGCCAGGGCTCATTTTGAGGGGGAACGTGCAGGAACGCAGTTCTGGCAGTTCCCCGAAGAGGTCACATGTCAGGTGGCCCTGCCCACCTGACTCTCGGCCATTTTGGGCCCATTTTGTTCTGGATTGGGGCTGAAATGGCCCGGATTGGGCCCCTGATAGGCGGTGGATCACTCTCCTGTTCAACAGCAGATTGATTCTGACCATTTTGGGCCCCTTTTCAGCCATTTTCAGCCCCCTTTTGCCATTTTGGGCACAATTTTGGTCCTGAATGGACAGGATTACGTCCAAAACAGCCAGGATAGGTGATGTCAGGGGGTGTGGTATATGCTAATGAGTTATGCTAATGAGTTTCTCCAGCTCTTTTTCTACGAAATGACCCCTGCTCACAGCTCTCCTTTCCAAACAACTGCTCTGCTGCTGCCATCTCCACAGTTAAAAAAATAAAAATGTGTTTCAGATTTTTGAAGTGAGGCTTATTACTTTGTTGTCTCTGTGGGCCTTGGTTTCTGCCCGTGAATCTAAATAATCACACGATTAGTTGCCGCAGACTGCACAGACCCCAAAAGCTGGCAATGCAAAGTTTCCTGGGTTCTTCAGTCCAAGGATGTGTTCAATGCACAGGTGTAAGAGGGGACAGAATGCAAGTGACTCCATGCTTGACACGTAAGTCACTTTAATTGCTACCCTAACATGACCTGGGAAGGGGGGAATATGTGCCTCTGTTCTGGTAGTTGAGACGATTTGGTTAAGTTTGTTCATTTTACTTATTACTAAGGCATGACCTGGATGGTCCAGGCTAGCATGATCCAATCAGATCTCAGAAACTAAGCAGGGTTGGCCCTGATTGGTACTTGGATGGAAGTCTACCAAGGAAGTCTGGGGACACTATGCAGAGGCAAGCAATGGCAACCCACATTTGTTCATCTCTTGTCTTGAAAATTCTTTGAGTCAGCTACGATGATGCAGCACCTTAAACATACACAAGGCATGACCTAGGCCTGTAGTACAAAGTACAGCTACTGCACAGGTTCAGAGCTGCTCAGCAAGAAGCACAAGGCTAATTTCAACAAACCTGTTCGTGAAGAGATGTAGAAGATTATCAAGCTCTGGTTTGAGCTAAAGCCGAAAAATATGCTATTAAACATTTTACCATATAATGTTACAAAAGAACATGGAGACCTTTTCCAGTACATGGTGACGGCAGCAAGAGTGCTATATGCAGCTAAATGGAAAACAGATCTGTGCCCTAGTAACACGTCAGAGTAAATAGACAAGATCTATGAATATGCATCTATGGCCAAATTAACTCCTTATATGCATGATAGACCAATAGCTGAATTTTGGAAAAACTGGAAAGATTTCTTTGGTTACTTAGATTAAAACTAAGATAAATTAAGGTAACTTGATACAGAAATTAAAAAAGATAAAACACAGGAGAAATGATTAATTAATAACTGTTGATACTAAAGTCTGGGTATAAGTAACTAAGGAGAGAGAAGGAGAGCTATTATATAATTTAGCTGTGCTGCTACATATTTCAAATGTATCTTTCTACAGTGCCTCTACAAGTTTTTATGCACTTTCTATTGTTATATCTTTTCTTTTAAAATAAAATTAAAATAAAAACCTGTCTGAGTGACCTACACGTTAAATTCACATGTAATGGAGGTACATTCACCATTACACATTAAATTCACGTGTAATGGAGGTACATTCACCATTACACGTTAAATTCACGTGTAATGGAGGTACAGTCACCATTACACGTTAAATTCAGGAGTACAGTCACCATTACACATTAAATTCACGTGTAATGGAGGTACATTCACCTTGCAATTAAATTCTTCGCATGCTGGGAAGAAGATACCCATAAGCCTTTCCATTTCAACTCTCTTTCTCTCCCCCAAATTGTGACCCCCCCCTCCTTCTCCCCAACCATGTCACCTCCAGATGCTAGCCTGAAGTAGCTCCCTTCCTTTCATTTATTTCATCTTTTAAGGAAATATGTACACATGTACTAGGCTTGCGGCGAACATTTGTTACTTTTTTGATTCCTGATGTGAAAATTGCATATTCACAGCTGTGAGAAACTGTTTTGAAAATAGCAACAGATTTCTGAAAAGTACGATTGAGTTCATTGGAAAAATGTAGAGGAAGTTGGTACACTGTTGCCTGCAATGGAGTCAATTAAAAGTTTGTTAGTGCTAGAACTTCGTATGGAACAAGTCGTCTCAATAATTCCGAGCTCACTAAGTTGGTGATTGAATGGAGGAACATGTCTGAGCATAAGTTTGATATTCTGTGTAATAATAAGTTGGATGGTGCACAATTAAACCATGTGCAATGAAGCCATGCACAATCAAACTACTTCTCCTTACATCCTGAAGCCATTGGAAAATATGTCCTTTAGTGAAAACTGCATGTTCATGTCTGCACATGAATGCCCCGCACATGTGAGTCTATATTTCATTATGGCAGAAATATCTCAGAAAGTACAGAAGAGAATTGACACACTTTAAAACAAGCAGTTATCTCTCAACATCCTATGACAATGAATTCCATATGTTTAGGAGCACTAAAGATGAGAGCGGGAGCAGGTTGTTTATGAAGCAAGAACAGTGGTTTATGCAACTAAAATGAAGGCCTTGTGGAAAACACCAAAGAGAAGTTGGTGGCTTTTATTAGCTGTACTGTTAGATGTCTAGGGAGGGAAGGTGGCGTGGTATAATGGAGTGGCTGTATACTGAACGTATATATATACACACACACACACACACACACACACACACACACACACACACATATATATATATATATAAGAGGAGCCCTGCTGGATCAAACCAAAAACCCATCCATTCCCACATTCTCTACTCCAAGTGAACAACAAGCCTTTAGGAAGCCCACAAGCATAGGATGACTGCAACCCCTTTGCATGCTCCCCAGCGACTGATATAAAGAGGCATATTGCCTCTGGTGCTGGAGGGAGTAGATGTCCATCAGGACTGGTAGCCATTGATAGCCCCAGCCTCCACGAATTTGTCCAGTCCCCTTTTAAAGTGTTCCAGGTTGACGGCCATTTCCACATCCTGTGGCAGCAAGTTGCCCAATCAGTCTCGGCCTATAAGACTGGCATGAGATCCAGAAAGAGCAGCACACGGTATTTTGCTAAGCTACAGACTCCAAATCTGTATCTTAAGGCAGCTGTCTAGTTCCTACCATGGCATGCCAGAAGCAAGCGCTATTCTTTACCTGCAGAAGCTCTGCTATCTGTCTAAGCAATTTTTATCCCACCCTTCCTCCAAGTAGCTGAGAGCACTGCGTCCTCCATCTTATCCTCACGACAACCTTGTGAGGTAGGTTAGGCTGAGAGAGTAACTGGCCGAAGATTACCTAGTGGGTTTCGTGACTGAGCAGCAATTTGAATCCAGTTCTCCTCAGTCTTAGTCGCCATGCTGGCTTTCTTGGGATCCTGACCCAAACCAGGTCTCCTTAGGTGTGATACTTTGTATGCAGGAAACTAATTTCAAGCCTTGATAGGAAGCCTGTTTCTCTGTGCTTGGTTGTCAGTATAGTTCAAACACAGTCAACCTCATTCAGTAGCACTCTATAAGCCCTAATTGCCTGGGCTTTATGCCACACTCCCTGATTTAATAGAGTAGCTTCATTAATATCCCATTTAGTTGTTGCCGATAATCCCTATGTTGGTGGATGCGTCCAACGTGTTAATGTAGAATGGTCGCGATCACAATTGGAGCTGGATTCTCAACAAGCCTTGGGTAGACCTTCTGCCCCCAATTGACCATCTCAACCATCCGATAGTAGCGATATGTTTGGGCACACATGGAGACTTAAATAAAGCCATTATCCCCTGCTGTGAGTTTCCATACTTTTTTGCCGCTTCCTCTGGAGTATTCCTCTCGGCGGTGCCATCTAATCAGCTTTAGGTTTTAATTAAACAGCTGTCATTTGCTTCCTAGTTCTGTTGCGACCTGATGTTGTATTAAATTTTAATTTAGCTGAGGCTGAATAAGAAGCAGATTCCTTCAGACAACAAAGAAACACTATTAGCAGGTTACAGTTGTAATTAAGAAGAGCCCGGCTGAAGCGCTAATGCATTCAGGTTCAGAGAAAGAATGAGGAATAAACACAGCGATGCTTATTATTCAGACATGGAGAATGGTCTGCCTCCACTCAGCTGGAGAGAGAATCTCATGTTCAGAATGCAACGTGCACTTAAAATATAACACTTTCCAAGAGCTGGAAAAAGATTGCTGAGCTTTGAAATGTAGCTCTAGGGCTCCAAACCTACTGACCTGAGATTTATTGTCTCCAAAGCCCGGATGAAATTCCATGCAGGCAGGGGCTTCTCTGTTTTCACCCTGCATACACTGCAAGGAAGCCCTGTGTATGTGCACCATTTCCATTCATAAAGAAGAACGGGGGCCTGTTGAACATATGGAGCTTCAGACTATGCTCTTGGATTGCATATATGGTCATCAGAGCAAACTCGGATGAGATATATTATACTAGACCCCTTAACTTAGAAGGTGGAATTACTCAAAATATAGTTTAGGAACACTGGTAGTGAACACAGGTGGTAGAAGATAGAAAGTCTTCCACATCTTTTCATCTCCCTATTTTTGATGTCTCCTAAACTTCTCCTATTATGAAGCCTCTAATGGTGGTCTTGAGTTAGATTCCTCTGCCCAGGTTGTACCATAGCTATTGAATACACTGGTCATAGAAATGGGCTGGTACTCCATGGACCTCTCTAGGAAGAGGGAGTAGAAAATGATTTGCTTACTATACTCAATGACAGCTCAGATGTTTTCAGGAGTGGGCTTTGAATCAGCCCATCAACCACACAAGGCTGTTTTGTGTCTTCTGGGTCCATTCTGAAGAAGACAAAAGTCAAAATTTCAGACCATTCAATGGTGCTTATGTACCTAGTCCCAACCATTTGAGAGAGAGGTGGGGTTCTGGTAACCATCAGGTTTTGCTTGAGATAAAAGGAGTCTGCTGTAGCTTTGAGGTCCGTAAGAGCAACTCTTGGCTGTCTCTGGGAACTCTCCCAGGTCCTGTAGCATCTGAGATCATGTAAATGGCTTTTTTGTAGTCTACTCCATTATTCTTGCCATCTTATACTGCTGCCTGCTATTGATGCACCCCTGATCTAGCTTACCACACAGACTATACCTGGAAGATAGCTTTCCTCCAAAGAACCTAGCAAGGGTATCTGCTTTCTTTATTTTATCTTTCCTTGCCAATCATTTTACTATTGGTCATCCACAATGCAACACTTGCTAGTATAGAAGCCCATAGGCACTACAGTCTAGGCTACTTATAATTTTGGTTGCCAGTCAGCAACCCTCCACCATTCCCAATTCACTCTAGTGCCCACCAGCCTGATAAAGATAATCTTTCGGCTAAAAATGTAACTCTGTAAATGTTCGCCTAGTGCCAGCTTCACAGTGGCTTCCTGTCGTATTTTGGGGGAGGCTGAGAAGATCTTTTGTATTTTTATGAGAGAATCTGCCAGCCTACTGAGATTCAAGAATATTAGATGCAAGCCGCTAAAAAAAGCTGAGTCCCGTTCTATCTATCCAAAATTCTGCCGCTAGGATTATCCATCGTGCCAACCAATTTAATCACATCCCAACTCTCCTCTGTTCGATGTAATCCGGCTTCTGAATGTGTACTGGGTTTTTTTTTTTTTAGGATTTTAAATAAACATCTGCCTTTCAGTACTATTAGAAAGCACAAACTAGGGCCTCATATTTATTTATTTATTTATTTTTATCACATTTGTATTCCGCCCTCCCCGCAAGCGGGCTCATATGGAGTCATTGAGAGAGGCAAGGCAATTAGAATTCTATAAGCTGCTATGGACTCTGCCCTCCCCTTTTCCTCATTACAGGCCGTCTGGTCAAACATGTTGCAGTGTGTCTATGTGCATTCTGTTGAGAGCCTTGTGTGGAAAAGCACATGATAGCGCTCCATAGATTTTCCCTCTTACTAACAAAGCTCTATGGCTTGCACAAAAAAAGGAGCTCCGTTTTTCCTGTGCATTTTTATTTCTTGTCTAAATCATTGTGTTGTCCCTTCCTTACAGATCTCCTAGATTTTTTTGTTGTTTGTTCCAGCCACCTCTCAGGTGGACAAATATACTCCCTGGAGGGCTGGGATAATGAGAGTCTCTGCTGAGTTTATTAATACTTTATGGAAATGCAAATCCACCAATCTCATGGAGATTTTCCTTTTAATCATCCTTGGTTCTATAACCTTTCTAGTATTAATAATAATAAAAGCCCACCCCTGTTTGGCATTCTTCAGCTCCCCCCTCCCCATCTGTCCCTTCATACTAGAAGACAGCTGCCTAAAAATAAACCCGTTCATCATAAGTGAACATAAAGCAACTGGGGAGGGGGAGTGTCTAACATTCGGTGTATGTCATACAAAGTGTAGCACAAATGATGTAAATTCCCATTCTGTAGCCTTATATTCTGAAATGTGTCCCTTGTTTATCAGCAGTTCTTAGCCAGGTGCTTAAAGCCCGTTGTGTAAGTAAGACGGTGAGCACTTCTTGTTCTGTGTATGGAAGTATTTACGTATATAGTCCTTCAGTTGAAAGTCCAGGAACAATTTCAGCATGTGATGAGCTGTTGGGTCCATAATCTTACGGGTAGATGGGTTCTAAGGCAGAACATTTCTCTAATTTCGAAGCATGGGGAGGGAAAGTGCATAGTTGCCCCAGTGGTGTCCAAATCTGAGCCTAATTGCTGAAATCCACTTTCTGGGGCATGTAGTTTGTTGCAAGTTCCTTTGGAGAAATCTCTATCCTCAGCCCTCCTTGCTACCTATGGCAAACATGAGCGCAGTGGTAGCTCAACCGGAGTAATTAATCAAATGGCATCTATGGTGTCACGAAGATGCCTTTTGTGCTAATGGACCCATTAGCACGCTCCATCTGAGAATGCATCTGAGGAGAGGTGGATGGCTCAGTGGCCCCTTCGGTCTCTGCAGGTGGGGTTTATTCACGAGAAAAAGATTTCTTGAGATTAGCATTTAGCATTCCAGTGTAGCTGGTGCAGGATCTACCTGACTAGAAAAATGGAGGCTTTGCTCACTGGGCTGTTTGCCTGCCGAGAAAGAAACCACTTTTAAAAGCCACTCTGCTTATGAAACTTTGGAAAGTGACCAAAAATCAAAGATGATGATAGCTTGGAGGCAAAGAGGTGGAGGAAGTGAGACAGCCGGGTGGAGCCAACAGCGTCAGAAATGAAAGGTGGGAAATAAGTTAATGGTGAGTGAGGATGAGTGTGAGATGGCCAAGAATAGCTCAATCCCTGTGTGTTTGATGAGTTGCTTGGAGTGGGAAACTTGGCCCATGTTAATACCTTAGAAGATCAGATGGAATCCTATTGGCCCCTTGTATCAGCTGATCAGTGCCGAGCGGTAGCTGCAGTACCACCATTTGGCCATTTGCATCAGTGGCGCTGTGTCCCAGTGGAGAGCCGTCGATGTTTCCAGAAGGGAGATCTTACTCATCTATTTAAGATATTCATGCCCTGCCCTCTTAGTTTAAAAATACTCACAGGGCAGCGTTCAGCAGTGAAGAACAAAACCACAGTGTCCATGTCTCATGGCTGCAGGGTACAGATGTCATTCCAGCTGCTGCTCAATGAAAGGGAGTCATGCTTTTCTCCTTCTGCCTCTGCAAGATGGTTCACCGCTGATGGAGTCTAAGGACCCAGGTGACAGGTAGCCTGGCGGGCTGATTCCCTCTCCTGCATTGATTGAGAGGGAGGGGCCAGGTGACAGCTGCCTTCAAGGGAGTCTAGCCACTGGCCTGTCAGGTTGGTCTTACCTACTTTGATTGGCAGCAGCTCTCCAGGGTCTCAGGCAGAGGTCTTTTGCAACACCTCCTACCTGCTTCTTTTAACGGAAGGTGCTGGGGATTGAAACGGGGGCCTCCGGCATGCAAAGCTAGTGCTTTGCCACTGAGCCGCAGTGCCGCCAAAGTTGAAAAAAAACTGTGGGTCTCCAACGCAGCTCTCAGGATACATCAAAATGGAGATGAGCTGTGTTTTGATGCCCCTCCAGCAACCAAACGAGTTATGGTCCATCACGTACTATCATGTGCTTAAGGCTAGTATTTACTTTGGGTTTCCCCCCCCCCAAGCTAGTATTACCATATCCCGGCTGCTCTGTATTTGACTGGTTACAAGGCTGTGCTACAATTTCCCTTACTATGTGGTTGGTGGTGATAGCCTCTCCACATGGAGATGGGTGCCTGAGTCCCATTTTGAGCGGGCCCCATGTTGGAAATGGTCAGCTATGCCCACCCAGCGGCTGACCACCCATCCATTGCTTATTCACAGGTGAACATGTGAATGGACTTCGTTGAAACACATTGTATTGGAGGGCGACGTTTGCATTCTGTGTCTGGTGTTAGATGGCTGAGTTGCACAAGCCCATTAACATTTTGTGCTGTCGACAAGAAGTGATGAATAGGCAGCAATGCATAAAGCAATAGTACTCCTCAAAGTCTGATATTTTGATGGTGGAGGATGGAAGGACACAGTCCCTGCAATCGCTGGTTAAAGGATCTTGGGAGTAAAGTGATGGAAAAGACCATTCTCTGCTTGAGTGACCCCAGAGAGTCCATGCCATTCAGCAGGATTTCAACCCAGCGGCATTTCGAGAGTCAGTGCTCCCTTCTTCAGACACGAGTAGGAATGGAGATCCCTGAACCTTTATATTGCTGGGATATAAAGGTTCAGGATTCGGAACCTCCATTCCTACTTGTGTCTGAAGAAGGGAGCTCTGACTCTCAAAAGCTTAAACTCTGAAAATCTTGCTGGTCTCTAAGGTGCCACTGGACTTAAAACCTGCTGTTCTTCTGCAGGCCTACATGGCTATCCATCTAACCCAAACCAGCTAGCACTGGCAATACAGAACTGGAAACATCAGCAGCCTGGCTGAGTATAAGGCACCTTCATGTGTTCATATAGATAAAGGCAAAGGCTTTGGCTTGAGGGCAGAGTAACTGCCACTAAATCCCACTAACTTGAAGTCTCCAAGCCGCTAAACAACAGACACATCACATCTGCAGAAAGAGATATTTTGTATTTCATGCTATCGGATTCGTGTCTTTCTTCCCACCTTTCAATTCGTGGGACATAAAATCTGCGCGTCAATTCTGACATTCAATATAGATGGTTTTTGGAAAGATGATGAATATATTTGTTTGCACGGATAAGGTTCCAGGCTCGATCTCTGCTATCTCTCAGTTGCAGGTAGCAGCAGGTGCTAAAGATGATGGTTCCTAACCTGAGACCCTGGAGAGGAACTTGCAGTTATGATACTAGCTCAGTGGAGCAACAAATAAGTCTGCTTTATAACTTCATAAGCAATTATTTTTACCCAATTTTGAACGGCAGCTGAATTGCTAAGATCAATGACTAGCTAGACTAATCTCTGAGAAGTCTTAAAATATGTCCAGGAGTCATGCAGAATTAACAGTGTTTCCCCTTCTTTTTTGTGTCATGTGCTTCTGTAGGACACAGAGGTCCTTAACACGGCCATTCTCACTGGGAAAACAGTGTCCATTCCAGTAAAAGTGGTTGCTGTAGAAGAGGATGGGTCAGTGAGTGACGTGTCAGAATCCACGGACTGCAGATCAGCTGATGAAGATGTCCTAAAGGTAAGGAAGTTACGTCAAAGTCCCAAAGAAAGAATTGCCTTTGGGGTCCATCAGGTCTTCAGTTCTGATTCCAGTCATAGCTCATAGCTAAGGCTTTCCTCTGTTGGTTTCTCTCTTCAACTGGGAAAGAACACTGCTTCTCTCCGTGGAGGTTCCAGTTAGTAGCCATGGCGAATACCCACCAGTACAGATCTTTGTGAATGTGTCTAATACCTTGTGTTGAAATCTGCTTACGACTAAAGAAACTTCATACTATTCCTGTATCCTCTGGGAAGTTTCCTTCCAGATTTCTCAGTACTAATTACCTCTTCTTTTTAAAGCGTTTGTGACCTGACACAGCCATTTTGGTTGCTCCCTGTGGATATCTGTTTGATCCTCTACAACTTGCAACTTTTGTATTTTTAACTCATTGGTCTAACCTTCTTTGGTTTGCCAGGATGGATCATTCTTCAAAGAGATTAGAGGCTTTGTCAGGGCATCATTAACTGGATCTTTAATGGGCAGGGAAATATTAGGCCTGGCCTCTTGCACATTCTAAAAGAGAACACACTGTGTTTTTTTTTTTTGCAAGACCCTGAAATTCACGTTCTTTTCTTACTTTTAAGGATTTTGAATGAGTTCATTTATTGAGTACAGTGAAACTCTTGGAGAGAGAATAAGGTCCAGCGGGATCACCGAATGATTTTTGTGGCTTCATCTTCTGCCAATAAGACACACAAAACTATAACAGTAGACTAAAAATGACTAAAAGTAGCTTTTGAGGACAGTAGCAATTGGATGGCAACTCCTCTGCATGATGTGTTAAACAATGCAAAAATTATGTATTTGGATCTTACCTACAGCAATATAATCTATATAGAATATATCTTTTCCTCAGTATGTCTTTTTCTCTAGTAGCTTTTTAAACCATTCTGCACAGTAGAACCCTATTACCTGTGTAGAAAAGGCCTCTTCTTTATCATATATATATATATATATATATAATTTAAACAATAAACAGTGAACAATACATAAGAAAGAAAAACAAAATATAAATCACGAGTAGTGGAACTACATAATATTTCTCCTCTCCACCTCCATATATACTTAA
Organism: Eublepharis macularius; assembly: GCF_028583425.1. NCBI lineage: Eukaryota > Metazoa > Chordata > Lepidosauria > Squamata > Eublepharidae > Eublepharis > Eublepharis macularius. Next base: position 67,017,193 of record NC_072802.1, on the reverse strand, counting down.
AATGCTTTACATTCAACATTTTATATTTTGTATTCAACATTATATTCAACCTCAGCATATTAGCTTACTAGTTTAACTATTTAATTTTACAATTGATCTGTTTTAATATTAATTATACTTAATTCTCCTTCGTTTACAGCTGCATAGTTAAAAAAAGTTTTCCTGCTTCCTTCTGACTGACACTTTTTCTCCCTGCTCTGTCAGTCTAAACTGCATTCACTCCGCCCACACTCTCAGTCATCAACCAATCATATCACTCACTCTTCCCTCTCTCACCCCCCACTCTTCACCTAGCTCAAACCAAGCATTTAAAGACACATGCACCCATTTACTTGGCATCATTACAGAAGGGTCTCCATTCCATCTCTTGCATGCATCAGCAGGTTAAAAATCTACTCAAATATACCTGGTGAAAACCCCTTTCTAGAAGCAGAAAAGAAAGAAAGAAAGAAAGAAAACCCTTTTCTAGAAAGCAGAGGAGTTAGCCGTGTTAGTCTATAGTAGCAAAATAGGAAAGAGTCCAGTAGCACCTTTAAGACTAACAAACTTTATTGAAGAGTAAGCTTTCGAGAATCACAGTTCTTTTTTTTTTTTTTTTTGAAAATTTTTTTATTGGGTTAGAATCAAATGTTTATACATTACAATCAATTTTCCCATTTCCCACTTTCTAACCCCCTCCCTTTCCCCCCCCCTTTTTGTTGACTTCCAACAGTTTTCCAACCCTTTATCCCTTTTCCCTTACTCTTTATATATTCCTCTATCTAACAAATATATATTCTCCCTTTATTCTAAGCAATACTTCTTTAACTATTTTTAATGAGAATCACAGTTCTCTTCGTCAGATGCAAGGAGGGTAAGAAGAAACTGGTCAGATATGTAGGTGGAGAGGGGAGGGGGGAGCAGATGCAATCAATGGCTTCTGATAATGAGATAACCATTGATAGTGATGAATGGCTTCACGCGGAGGAGTGGGGAATCAAACCCGGCTCTCCAGATTAGAGTCCTGCTGCTCTTGACCACCACACAGACTCCCAATATTTGTTTAAATAGCCTGCTCCTGGACTATTTTAATGATTTTTAAAAAATTATTACTGATTTTATGGTTTTGTGACTATTTAAAATGTTGTTAGCCGTCCTGAGCCCATCTGTGGGGAGGGCGGGGTATAAATCAAATCAAAATAAATAAATAAATAAATAAATAAATAAATACCAAAGAACCAAACTGGCTCTTTGTCCAACCTCTGCTTGGAGATGGGAGACCCCCACCCCAGGTAACCGATTCCATTTTTGAACTGCTCATTTGTTTGCTTGTTTAGATATATATCTCCTGCTTTTCTCCCCAGAGGAGCCTACCACATTTTCCATTCTTTCATTTTTTCTAGTCTAGTAGTCTAGTCTGAGAGACAATGACCGGATCAAGAGTAGATTTGGCCTTCAGTCTTACAGATCTGGCACTCTAACCATTATACCACACCACCTGTTCGCTCAGGGAGAAAGTTTCTCCTAACGTTCGACTGAGATCTGCCCTTCTATAATCAATGAATTACGTGGCTAATTGATTGTCCAATGTACTAAGTATTCTTCAGTTGTGTGGCAACCATTGTTAATCCTTTTATTCTTGTCTGACTGGTGAATTTCTTGTATATTACCCCAGAAGGAACTCTCCAAAGCTTTATATTTTGTCATTTTGTTTCTTGCCTGTCCTTGCTTCACTCTTTCCCCTCGTCACTTTGTTATGACAGATGGAAATGTATTAAAATAGCTTTTGTATACTGATCTCTGTGGTAATTGAGTTCCCTGCTTTTAGGCGTATTTCTGTGTTGGTGAGCACCAAATCAAGCTAGTTGCGGAAATGTCATTTAAAAAGATTAGGCCCACACTCAAATTAATATCTTTGTAAAGGGCGGGAGGTATTGCATTTCCAAACTCTCCTCTGATAAATAAATGTGGAAATAGAAAATAGGTAACTTGATACCTCAGACTGGGAGCAATTTGTTGAGCACACGTGCAGACTTTTGAGCATCACAGAATTCTGCTGACTGTTCTGCAGAAGAGAGAAGAGAGGTGACCAAAGTTTTCCATTTGTTTTCAGCTCCAGCGGTTCACTGTTCACTTTCCTTATCTCAGTCGTCACACCTGTTCATATTCGTAATCCATTTCTCTCCCTTTCAACGGGGAACATGTTTCTGGCTATATGTTTATATTTTGTTTCACACCCAGTTGGCATGGAAATTTGAGAGATTGTGCCCCATACTCGTGGGATTATGGCCTTTCAATTTCAGGCAGAGATGACTAAGTGTGCCCTTTTTATAGGCAATCGAAGTGAAAAACATTTCCAGCTCTAATGTTTTATTTCCCAACACAATTGAGATGAAAATCCACAGGACCTGTACTGCTGATGCCAAAAAAAGAGAAAAAAATTATCCCTTTTAATTATAGTGAGATTTTTTAATTTTTCATCCCCTCTGTTGTGGCCCCCAAATCCCCGTTCCCATTTTCCTTGCACAAATCAATCCCACAAACCTTTCTTTTCGCACTGTTTTCTCTCTCCTGACTCCAGTTATTTCCTCTCCTAAAATGTATGCGGTTTTCAATGCTGCTTGTGTATGAACAAATCAGCCCAGTCAATTATACATAAAAATGGCATATATTGCATGCATAAATGTGCGTGTTCTTATGTGCTGCCAAGTTGCTTCCAAATTCTGGTGACCTTATGAAGTAACATCCTCCAAAGCATGTTATCACGGACAGCCTTGCTCAGGTCTTGCTAACTGAGTGTATAGATACCACGTGACTTTCAATTAGAACTGCACGAAACGTGCACGTGATAGAAACAAAACTGTCTTCAGCCAACAGTGAAAAGTGGGGAACCGAAATGGTTGACAAGAATACATAAAAAGGAAACATTTGCTCATCTTCATTTTATAGGCAATTAAAATCCCCACATGGACACGTGTGCTACTGCGTGCTGCAGAGTCCGTCAAGGTCAGTGCATCCCTTCTGACGGGCAATGGCTCTCTGGAGTCTCAAGCCGAGGTCTTTCACGTCACCTGCTGCCTGATCTTTTTAACTGGGGATGCTGGTCTCGAAGACTGAACCTTGGACCTTCTGCATGCAAAGCAGGTGATCTACCATCAGGCCACACTCCCCTTCTCTACCTTGCAGAATGGGCACAGGGAAGCGCTTGCAACTCCAAGAGACAGACAAAAGGGCACATCAGCCACAGGGAGGTGTTTGATTGCCCAAGAAAGGCAGGCAGAGTTGCAGAGGGGATTGGAGGCTTGCATTTGAGTGCCTTGACTGAAAGGTGGCCTCTGAAGGAAATCAGCAAATAAATGCAAATATGGAAATTAAAGAGCATGGCTTACCTCCCTGTCATTTATATTCAGGGCCTTAGAAATCCTCTATTGATTTTCCTGATTGAGGATTTTGGTCCTTCCCTTCCCTGCCCCAGCAAAATGCTATAACCAGCCCCATCAGGCAGGGTGTGTGTAATTGCCTAATTTTGTGCTTCTTTGCCCCATTAATTCTGTCCCTTGTTGTTCCTCTTTAATTGCTGAGATGTGTCATGTCCTGTTGCCCACAAAGAACAGCATGGCATTCTTAACCTTTCATGCCTGCTTAGTGGATTTTGATTAAGGATATGAAGTCAGACAGCTCTGGGGAAGGGCCTTGGATTTGTCCCCCAGACCTGGCCTTTCCAGGAAGGCACTGAAAGGCACGGACTTTGTGACTGGAAATTCTGACATGATCCACTCCCTGTTTGTTCACCTCTTTGAGGAAAGGTCTGTTATTTGGCTCTGAAGGCAGCCGATGCAAGAGTCCTAAAGTCACTTTTATTTATTAACTAGTACCCAAAATGCCATAATTATGACAAATTCCGAAGGGGCTGCTGTGCTAGCTTGGCGCATCTAAAGCAATAAAATGTCCTGCGGAACCTTAAAACCTAACACATTTATTGTGGTGGAAGCTTCCGTGAAGTGATGCCTATTTCATCAGCTGCACAAAGTGTTACTTGCAGTTGACAGAAGTAGATATACGTGGGTGCAAATGCCAAGAAGTTCAAATGGTTTTGCTGGGTCCAACTAAGAGCTTTGGTAATCTGTTGGTTCTTAGGTGAAGGTGTCTCTTAGAGGTGTTTTTTGTAAAATTTCCACTGGCTGTTGAAATAGTTTGATGGCTTAAACTTTCTCTCTGTGTGTATTTTTAACTTGTTACCTTCTTTAGGTCTGATTAATCTAGCAGAAAGGTGGGCCCATAACTATTTTAAACGAACTTTTAGCACAAAGGAACATATCCACTAAATAAGTAAAAAAAAATCGGTGTACAACTGCCACAGCTCCCACATGGATGGTTTCCAGTAAACACCCGTTTGAACTTATAAAGCTGCCGTATCCTGAGCAAGTCCCTTGGACTAGCAAGGTCAGCATTTTTTACTATGGCAGTGGCTCTCTAGGGTTTCATACAGAGGTCTTTCATATCACCTACTACCTCATGTTAACTGGAGATGTTCTACCACTGAGCCATAGCTCTTCTTCTGAGCCGTAGGACCCTTTTTAATAACCACAGAGTGGAGTACTATTATGGGTGAGTCCAAGCCACTAGCAGTGTGTTATGCTCATTTTCAGCATTTCCCCCCAAAACTGAAGATGTGGGATATTGATAACCTGGGCTTGTTTTCTGGGAAAAGAGGTGGTGGAACTCAGTGGTGGAACTCAGGACCGCACAATGACATCACTTTCAGTCAGCTAGAACAAGGGGGGAGTTTTTTAAAGTTTAAATCACCTTAGGAGGAAATGGTCACATGGCTGGTGGCCCCGCCCCCTGATTTCCAGACAGAGGGGAGTTTAGATCGCCCTCCGCGCTGCAGTGGCATGGAGGGTGATCTAAACTCCCCTGTCTGGAGATCAGGGGGCGGGGCCACCAGCCATGTGACCATTTTCAAGAGGTGCCAGAACTCCGTTCCCCCGCGTTCCAGCTGAAAAAAAGCCCTGTTGATAACCATAAACAAATAAATAGATTTATGCTCATCTTGTCCATTCATATGTGCTCTTATTCATCCCTAAAAATAACTACTTGAAAGATCTCCCATTCTTCATCAACAGTTCTGGTTGCCATGAAGTACCTGGAAATGGTGAAGAAAGCTGACCGGACAAAAATTGATTCATTTGAAATGTGGTGCTGGAGGAGAGTTTTGTGGATACCATGGAAGGGTAAAAAAAACCCCAAATAATTGGGCACGAGATGAAATCTTGCCTATATTCTCCCTAGAAGCTAAAATGACAAAACTGAGGCTATCGTACTTCGGTCACATCGTGAGAAGACAAGATTCTCTGGAAAAGTCAATAATGCTAGGAAAAGTGGAAGGCAGTAGGAAAAGAGGAAGACCTCAAACGAGATGGCTTGTCTCAATCAATGAAGCCATGTCCTCCAGTTTGCAGGATCTGAGCAAGTCTGTTAACAATAGCATGTTTTAGAGGGCTTTCATTCATAGGGCCACCGTAAGTTAGAGGCGACTTGATGGCACATAACATGCACACATCTGGAAACTACTAGTTCAAAGTCATCGTTTAGGCCAGGTTGCAGCTTACAAAAGATAATCCTATTACTCCCTCCAGTACTAGTTCAGTGCATTTCCCCAAATGATCCCAAAGCTGCAAAGGTTCTCCACTTTCAGTTAATCTTTTTTCCAGAAGAGACAGCTGGATATTTACCAAGCTTTTCTTGGGACCTCTAATCAGCTTTGCGCTCCCCCTGCTTTGCGAGGTTTAATCAAGTTTCTCTAAACATTGCTTGAGCGAATGCATTTGTGGTTTAATTTACCCGCACCTGCCTTTTGGCAACGCATTCTGAGAGATGCTCCCTAGGGATGTATAATTGACACTGAAGACAGAGATGATGAGTCTGACACGCCACTGTCGTTGAAGTGCTGGCAGTTAATTTATTTGACATGAAAGCTTCTGCCATTGACAGATCTCCGTGATTTTCTTTCTCGAGTAGAAAGGTTGTGGGTATTTTATGTCATTGTTATCCCCCCCCTTAAATCAGCAGCTGAAAACCTGAATGAAAGTTACCCTTCCCCCATCAAGGGATGAAGCTTTGAGTTGAAAAGCTATGCATTTCCCTGCCTGCTCAACAGATGAGAGGGTAAAAAAATGTGTGATCTTGATGTCTAAAAGCAAAGTCTCTGTGCATGGTATTTGCACCCTTGAAGGGGGGGCAGGTATATACAGTGCAGACTCTCTGAGGACACTCATAATTACTCCCTAGTCAACCTAATGGTCTATCAAGGTCAATGTTTTCTAGAGATGCTTGAATAACCACCAGTTTGGCTCATGTCCTGTTTACCAGTTGCGAAACAGGAGTTCGTTTTTCAGCTATCAGTTCTTGGTTGACCTGTTTGTGTCTGTTCAGCCCTTTTCTTCATTGCATTGTGTCCTAACCTTGCAGTACAATGCACTTGGCTTATTGGGCATGCGCTTTCTCATTGAATTCTGCTACCCCTTGCTGTACAACTGCTCTGCTCAGCAAGCGGTTGTTTAAATAAACAATTAAATCAGCTAGGAATCATATACATCAGTCATAAATAAATGCTGTGTTTTGATAAAAACATACCCTTTGGTGTTCATCTAAGGAGCCCCTGCTGGCACTAATTGCACGCACGTGAAGCTGCCGTATCAGACCCTTGGTCCATCAAGGTCGATATTGTCTGCTCAGACTGGCAACGGCTGTCCAGAGTTTCAGGTAGAGGTCTTACTTATCATCTACAATCTGATTTTTTAAAACTGGAGATGCTGGGGATTGAACCTGGGTCCTTCTGCATGCAAAGCAGAGGATCTTCCAGTGAGCTACAGCCCCTCCCCTCGTTGACTGGTCAGTTTGAATCAACACAGTATCTTTCAACACTCAGAGTTCTGTAAAAATCTGGTAGGCATTTGTGGCTGTTCAATAAAAACAGGCCCTGGCCTGGATAGTCCAGGCAAGGCCGATCTCATCAGATTCCAGAAGCTACACAGGGTCGGCCTTGGTTAGTAATTGGATGGGAGACTTGCAAAGAACATCAAGGTTGCAGAGGTAGGCAATGGCAAACTACCTCTTAGTCTCTTGCCTAAAACCCCCCACCAGGGGTTGCCGTTAAGTCTCTATGACTTAATAGCGCTTTCCAATCACAACAAGCTGGGTGAGCAGCTCACATCTGACTGAAACCTTTGAACATAGCGAGCTTGACTGCTGAATGCTTTGTAGTGAAATGTGCACAGCACTGTCTATTCTCACCGGCAGTGGCTGTCCAGCATCTCTGGTCAAAGGCTTTCCCATCATTTACTACCTGATCTTTTTAACTGGAGACGCTGGGGATTGAACCTGGGCCTTTTTGCTTTTAAAGCAGAGGTTCTACCACTGAGCCACAGCCCCTTCCCTTGCGCTGGTGTGTTCACCGTCATGTGTATATATGTGAGAGAGCAGCCGAGAGCAAGAGATCAAAAAAAGCCCTATACTCTAATGAGTCTAAAGAGAAGGGAATTATTTTTTGTGAATGGGGGAATAATGAGAACTACGAGAGCCTTCTCGAGTGAGGAAACCCGGCTTCTCAAGTGAATGGAAGCTCTAATGAAGAGGACAAATGTGTTTTTTGAGTCTTATTAATCTCTTTATTTGAACGATGTCATCAGGAAGACCTGGTCCTGTGCAGAATGCATTAACTCAGAATCTCTCTACATGAAACATCTGAGACATGAAGAACACATGTCAGGAGATGCAATGTTAGTCGGGAAGGGTAGTTTAAAAAGACAGAGCTGGCGGCAGGGCAAAGGCTTTGCTATACACTGGAGCTGAGTGAAGGGGCTGTGAAATGCCAGAAAGGAAACTACAGCCCATTAAAACCTGTCCACATCCACACCTAGCTCTGGAAGGCAGCTCCAGCCCATTTCCATCCCTCACTGACTTCTGGTTGCGATCCCACACAGTTTTAGACCAGAGAGGTGAAATTGACAGAGCCTTCGGGGAGGAGAAGATGAAATTAACAAACCCTCTGAGAAGCAATCTCCGCCAGCTCTGTTTTTTAAACTATGCTTCCAGTCTAACATTGTAGATAGACTTTCAGTCTGGGATCTGTGGAGCAACTTGTGACTCCCAAAGGGCTGAGTGAGATTTTTTTAACTTTCCCCTCAACAATATACTGTGCCATGATTTGCTTGGTGGCATGGTAGGGAGGGCAGGTGTTTCAGACACAAAAGTCCAAAATCCTATTTGCTGCACAGTTTCTTCTACAAGCTCTTTTATGTCACAGATTAAGCTAGGACTGTTTTTTTCTGCGCTTGCAACCTAGTGGTACATATGCCTCGGTGTGTGGATGGAATGCTCTTATCTGAGCTTTAGATTGACATAACCAACCTTCCCACTGAGGTTATTTTCCAGACTGCTTTGAGGCCCGACTTTATCTCATTTTTACAAACGGACAAGACATTGTTTCTGCGCTTGTCTGTTACAGAGGCACACTGCCCTTCCTCCAAGGACTTCAGGGCAGCCTACAAAGCGTTAATCTATTTTATCCCTTGTGGTAACACTCAGGGGTAGCTCATGCTGAGAGACAGCAAGGCACCCTGATAAACTAGCCCAAGGCACCCTGGCCTGGCAGGGCTTTAAACCCACATCCCCTTAATCCAAATCCTGTAGTGAAATAGAGGATGCCTTTAGCGGGGTTACCGACTTTTATTGCTGGCTGGGTTCCAGTACCTTTTAAAATAGTTGTGCAATAGGCAGAAATTTGACTAGTGAAAGGATGGAGGATTTAGGAAACTTGGTCTGCTACCTCACATACCTATTAATGATGCAAGAGTCCTACTAGGAAAAAAATATAGCTAGCAGATGTATATTTATTTATATATCTGCTTGTCTGTCTATCTGTCTGTCTGTCTGTCTACCTCCCTATCTATGCAAACTGGATGGGTGGGAAGGGATCTATTCCAGCTATACTGTCTAGGGGGCTTAGCTGCCACTTCCTTCCTGCTGCTCTTATTTTTTCAGAAGCAGATCCTGATTAAATCCAAAGAATCATTTCAGAGGAAGTCATTTCTGTCTCGTTCTCTCCCTCCTCGGTGCCTTTGTGGCAGTTTCATTTGCTTATTTGTTTTTGCTTAAAAGGCCGGTAAAATACCTAAAGAGACAAATTTGCTTATTTACATTTCTTTGTCTCTTTCTTCGACACTGCGTGTGCGGAGGGGGTTTGGAACCTTATTGTTTCTCCCCCTCCCTTAATTCATTCCTCTCTTCTGTTGAGGCACAACCACCTGCTTTCCTCTGTCATACTAAAGCATCTGATATTAAACAGCCATCCCAGGCCATGATTCATCTTGCTGAGTGTTGAAATAAGGTTTCTTTCCCCCCCAGAATAGGAAATTGTTCAACTGTGTGTATTCAAAATTCTGCTTCTGAGGGCTATAGTGTATCCATCATGTCCGCATGGAAAATGTAAGCTAAAACACATCCGCCAGACTTTTTCCAGGGACCAACTAGTTGGTTCTACTCAAGCCTGAAGGCGAGAAAGTTCTGTGGAAAACAACCCTTCTTGAGAAACTTGACTCCATGTTAGCAGTAATTTGATGGGCCGGCAACATTTGGCAAAAGTAGTTTCCCATTCAGAATAAGGGCCAGAAGAACTGCTTTGACTAGCTGGTTACATGATACCATGATAACATCTCATTAGTTATATGACCTCTGATCGGTTGGATCCTGTAATCACAAAGAAGAAAAACACTGACCAAGGGATCTTTGGCTCTCTTTAAGCAAATACCCTGGAAATCTAGTTGGTCTTTAAGGTGCTACTGGGCCCAAATCTTGCTCTTCTACTCCAGACCAACACAGCTACCCACCTGAAACGGCTTAAAAAGAAAAAAAAATGGTGGTGAAAATATTCTCCCACTCAGAATGAGGGCAGGAAGTGTTGCTTGGAATGGAAGAAAATCTACCTAGATTATGCCATACTATCATCATATGGACCACATGATCACTGACTGACTGGATGAACGCATCGCCCTGAGAAATGTTTAAGTCACCAAAGCAGAGAGAGCAGAAAATGGGTGTGAAACTGAATGAAACGGTGTGGGAAAAGTCAGGTTTTTTGGGAGGCCTTTTGGAGACTATTTCAGGATCCTTGAAATTCTGCTTTTCATTTTTTTTTAAAAATTGCTAGTGAAATTTTGGCTCAGCCCGAGTTCTACCCGTCCCTGTCTAGCGGTTGACAAAATTAACTGTTTTGCAGAGTGATAATGACTCAAGAATATCAGTTCATCCCGCCCTCTGTTGCTTGTATTTTATTTGTGTTAGTCTTCTAAATAAAAAAGAACATAAGCTGATGGTCCACACATTTTGTTTCACATCCTTGAAGTGAATCTGGGTATATCAAGTCGCATTTCCCCTCCTTCCTATTGTTAAGTAACATTGTACCGAGTCTTGCAGTTATATCCATTTGGGAAATCCCTTCTGTTGCTCTCTAAACTTAACAGCGGGGCTGGTTTCATCACCTTATGTTGCTGCTGAGCTGCTTAGTGTTATTTTTGTCCCTTGAGGAAAAGTGTGTCTTTGCCAATATCAGCCTTCTTTGTTTTGTCGAAGAGAGAGCCTTCCATCGCAGGATGCTTCAAGAGGAATTTGGATGCTCTTTGTTAAAGCAGTGCGTTTTCTTTGACAGCTTCATTCTGTTAGATCCACTGGAGATTGTCTTGCCCAAGCTCCACTGAAGTACATCATTCAGTTTCAGTGAGGCATGCCTAGAACGGCTTCCCAATGGTTCTAAAAGAATTTCAAGTAAACAGTCTGAAAATTCACTGAAGCTTACAATTTTCACCAGCCTCACAAACCAAGATCCTCCCTCAAACTTCCCTTTTTAGGGTTAGGTGTGTTGAAGAACTGCTTCTTGGTGTTGGTTGCAAATAGATAATGGAAGATACTTTAATCCCCATCAGTTGGTGGTTTGTTATGTCAGTAGGAATGCTGCAGTGAGCTTCCAGTTCAGCTAAGAAGCTAGTGATGGCCAAAAGGGTTCAGGACCTCGGACAGAGCACCCTGGGATAATGAGAGCTCTGACTCTCAAAAGCGCATACCCAGGAAATCTAGTTGGTCTTTTGATTCACTCTTTAATTTTAAAATATTTTTAAAAATACAGTTTGGTTACAGTTTTAGTTCTTGCTGTATCCTTCACGCAAGAGGAAATACATGCTTGGATACTGACCGTTTTCACACATCTTAACATAGTGCCAAACTCACGGAACGAGGGCGTCTTCATGGCGCGATTTCTGACGCCATCACGCCATGTGGTGCAATGATGTCAGAAATCGTGCCATGAACATGCCCTCATTCCGTGAGTCTGGCGCTATGTAAAGGTTTTCGAAAATGGTCGCTATTACGCTGATGAGGTACTGCAGACTGAAGAAAAATGGTTCAGCTATCATAAAGATTTATGCCCATGAGAGTGGACTGCAGGATACGCCCCACTATGTGGGAGGGGGAATGATGCAGGCTAAGCCTTTTTTTTTATTTGAGCAAGATTTTAATTAGGGGGTAATCCCACTATTGATAGATTCTGTTCCCCAGTGCCCATGCTTTATTGTTGTAATCTTTCTGGTTCTTATTGACGTTGCTGTTTTAAAGTGTTAGCTTGCTTTTAGGGGTTTGTTTCTCAATTGCTTTTATAAATTGTCTCTGTTGTGTTGTGAACCACCTCAACAGTGAAGACAGAGAGGCAGGATACAAATATTTTAAAAGAATAAAAATTGGTACCTCTTTCCCCTGATAATATCAATACCAAAATGTCTGGAGAATCAATCATGGATGTACTGGGTAATGCCCCGCCTGGTTCTGAGGTATGCACTCCATTTATTCTTGGTTCCAGGTGAGTAGCTCTATTGATCTGAAGAGCAAGATTCGAGTCCAGTAGCACCTTAGAGACCAGTGAGATTTCTCATACCTTGGAAATCTAGTTGGTCTCTAAGGTACTACCGGACCCAAATCTTGCTCTCCATTTATTTTATAAGTTTCCTGGTGTCCCTGCAGCTGCCTCTGTGGCAGAAATGGTGGCAAAGATAGGATGGTGGTCACTGAGGAAGTTTCTGGGGAGAAGTTTTCAGTACTGTGGCTGCTGTTCGGGAGTCTTTATTAGAGATGGGCACGAACCGGAAAAAAACCGAACCATGCAATTCATGATTCGTCAAATTTCATGAACCACGAACGATGAACTTTCATGAACCTGCCCCTGGTTCGCAAACCGGTTTGTTTGGTTCGTGAAATGTCACATCCAGGTAAGAAAATCGTAACTTCCGGGTCAGCAGGAGGTCACTTCTGGGCCTGCAGAAGTTCACTTCCGGGTCAGCAGAAGGTCTGCAGGAAGTCCATCACCTGTTGCCTAGGAAACTTATTGATTGGCAGCAGGCTGTCTGCAGTGATGAACCAAAAAAGGAACCAACCTAAAGTTTGTGACAGTTTGTCAGAAATGGGATTTGATGAACCACTGGTTCACGAACCACGAACCAGCCTGGTTCATCATGAATTTTGTTTCGTATTTTGGTTCGTGCCCATCTCTAGTCTTTATTGAAAGCATGTGAGAAAAGTAGCCTGGCTGAGTGCTTTGGGATTTTCCCTCATTCTGTTTGGAGTTCTATGCAAGAGAGTGTCCCCCTTATGTAGCTTCTCCTGGTGGCCAAGGGAGAAGGTCTGCACTGGTCTCCAGGCCATCAGTGTCCTGGCATGGTTTCCAGATAGATAGAAAGTCATATGGTGTGTCCTACATAGACAGATTCTGATACAGAAGAGTCTGAGTTGTGGGTCACAATAACAAGTTGGATGAGCAGATTTTCCGGTGGCCTTCTAGGATCTGGAGAAGTAGCAGCTCAGAAGCCACATTGCAGACAAAACATGCTTTTCACACAGTTCCGTGAATTGCATCCTGTGACTGGGAGGAAGAAAACATTTAACCCAAGATGGATTACCGGGCTCATGAAACGGAGCCAGTTTGGTGTAGTGGTTAAGAGCACGGGACTCTAATCTGGAGAGCCGGGTTTGATTTCCCACTCCTCCACGAAGCCAGCTGGGTGACCTTGGGTGAGTCACAGCTCTCTCAGAGCTCTCTCAACCCCACCCACCTCACAGGGTGATTGTTGTGGGGTAATAATAACACTTCGTAAACTGCTCTGAGTGGGCATTAAGTTGTCCTGAAGGGCGGTATATAAATTGAATGTTGTTGTTGTTGTTATTATTATTTTTAGAGTGGCAATGCCATTGAAATAGATGCTCGTTTGTAAGAAAACTAGGCTGTATTTTTGCCCCATTTGGCTATTCCAAGCAACTCTTCAAGGAGCCGTAACAAATTTCTAGTTATATCCACAAGAGTTAGTGTCGGATCCGGATTCTTACTTCCCCCGCATCAGGTCAATAATTTCCACGTGCTTTGTTTTATTGGTGGGAGAGAAATGTATTAAAGTAAGGCCAGCTCCAAAGATCTCTTTGTGAAGACGCATCTGGTGCCAGAAGGAGACGGCCCTCTGCCCTCAATCAACATGACTGTTAGGTGTGCCGGGGATCGAAAAACATCTGGTTGAAAAATTGGTGCCCTAAAACCCAATCCGTATCGCTGCCAAGGTTCAGGAATGTTAGACAAGAGCAACGGGGGGAAGGCGGAAAACTGTCCAATAGCAAACATCTTTGCTTTAAAGAGTAGTGTTCTTTCAAGCCAAGTCAATAGGGCCTTGTCTGTGGCTTGCATAAAACATGAGGTTTTAATAGAGTCATTTCAGCAAACAAGCCAACGAGAAGTGTTAGAACAAGCAATCTTGGGACCGAGGTTGTTCATACTCTGAAATGGTATGAGCTTAGACACAGATTTACCAACTCAGCATGAACTGAGACAGACTGTGGCTGGCGGGAGGGTGGAGGTAGGAACTAGATGTCAGGAACATTGACTTGAATCTTTGGCATCTTAATTCATGAGCTTCATTAGTCTATCAGTACAGCCCGATTCTGTACACTGTGCTGTACTGAACACGGCTGACACCTGGGGAGGCAGGGAGGCAGAGTGAAGAAGGCCTGAATGAGAGAAATGCCATGTAACTTCCTCCTGTTTCCACAGAATCATAAAATCATAGGGTTGGAAGGGGCCTCCAGGGTTATCTAGCCCAACCCTCTGCACAATGCAGGAAATTCACAACTAACTCTCCCCCCCCTCACACACACCGCAGTGACCCCTGCTCCATGCCCAGAAGATGGCAAAATGGATCCCTAGCAAAACTGGCCTGGGTAAAATTGCTTCCTATTCCCGAAGTGGCAATTGACATTACCCTGGGCATGTAAGAAGGAGCCACAAAAAGTAAGCAGGCTTCAGACAACCAAAGAAAATCTTTGCAGGTGGGTAAGATTATTTTTTCTGTTGAGCACATTGGGCAGATGGGTTGAGGGGAGGGGCAGCCGAGTCAAAGAAGTGCGAGAACATGATGTAGAAAGAATCTGCAATTTGGAGCTCAATGGTCCATCAGGGGAAAAGGCCAAGGGTAGGGCTGCCAGCCTCCTGCCAGGACCCTTATTTACCTGCCACTGCTTCAACCATCAGTGGGAGAAATTTTTTTAAAAGTGACCACCAGCTACATTGTTATATCACTTCCTGGTAAAACCTGGAAGTGACATGGGGTAGCTCTAAGAATCACCAAAAACGCAGTGTTGTTACTGTAGAGTTTTACCTGGAAGTTGGAAGAGAGGCCCCTTCCAACCCTGGAAGTGATATAGCTGTAATCCCTCCCCCCCCCCCCCCAGCATTTCTCCACACTCAACACTTCCATTGGTTGCCAGTCCATCCAAGGAGCTCTGTGGGGAAGTGAAAAAGCGTACTTCAGGGACTGTTTCCGAGGGCCCGGAGGAGGAGAAGGGGAAAGGTTATCTCCTCAAGAGCAGCATATATGTTGTTTGAGGTTCCCTGTGCTACTGTGTGGGAGTCTCACATGGGGGCATCTCCCAAGATGGTTCCTAATTGAAGGCTTCTGACTTTGCCTCTAATGAGGAGAGGGGTTGGGGTCTACCTCTTTTCCACATTAGAGGATGTCCAGAGGAGGTTCTCTGCAGAAAATCATAACTGATGGAAATGGAAGACAGAGATCCAGCAGAAACATAGTTGAATCTCTTGATACCCTTGCTAGAATGGTCAGGGAAGTCTTTCATTCCCAATAACATAAGTGATCTGTGGGGGTGGAGGTGGAGGTGGGGAGAATATAGGATGCATGCGTAAAATAGCATCTTTGTTTCTCGTAGACTCAGCATCTGTGCCACTTTCACCTAATGAAACCCTGCTTCTCTGGAACAGGTTCAGAGTTTGCAATTAGAATCAATGGGAAGAGAGCCAGCTCCAACGGAGAGGGATTCTCTGGGTAAACAATGCTTAATCCCAGTCGGGACACCAGCCATTAAATAGGAGGCATACGGATGTTTGCTTAAGCTAACGATTTTCAGTAAGGCTTAATCTTCCAAAAGTTGAAGGATCAAATACTTAGTCTGGTATCAACAGTGGTCCTCATAAATGGGATGCAAATAGCTTTGATCCTCTTTAGCTCTCAGTAAAGCTGGGTTGAAACGGGTCTTTGCAATTAATTGTTGACTGCTACCAAATCAGCCATCTTTCTGCACCCCCTCCTGCCGTTTCCCACTCCATGTCATGAAACATCAATGGTATTCGACTGCCTTTGACGAACACACCATGATTCAGTGCATGAGAACAGTATCATGTTACCCTGATGTCACCCAGTGGTCTAAAGCAGGGATGGCTAACTGTCATCTTGAGGCCCGAGGGTCAAATCCAGTTCCCAAAGCAATTTTATCTGGCCTCGTGGCAATCCCACTTAATTATAGTAAGATGCAGTAAAAACTTTGCTTGCCGTTTCACTCCTGAGGAAAAGTAAATTGTTTTCAGCCACTGAGTAAGGAAGAGATCCACCCAAGTTTTGTGTTCTCTCTGGAGTTTCTATGTAATTGTTTTCAGCCACTGAGTAAGGAAGAGATCCACCCAAGTTTTATGTTCTCTCTGGAGTTTCTATGTAATTGTTTTCAGCCACTGAATAAGGAAGAGATCCACCCAAGTTTTGTGTTCTCTCTGGAGTTTCTATGTAATTGTTTTCAGCCACTGAGTAAGGAAGAGATCCACCCAAGTTTTGTGTTCTCTCTGGAGTTTCTATGTAATTGTTTTCAGCCACTGAGTAAGGAAGAGATCCACCCAAGTTTTGTGTTCTCTCTGGAGTTTCTATGTCATGACCTAGACATGGCTGATTCCATAATCATCCCACTGCTTGATTACAGCTCGTAGCATACGTGTCTTCAGTTTGGCATCGCAATGCTGCTTTAAGCCTAAGCTCCTCATCAAATTCAACCGTCTCTCCCAGTGGGGTTTATACTGCTTAGATATGTAATAGAGGCTGTGATGCAGCTTTAAGTCAATGCACACTTGGGGGGCAACTGCTTGCTTATCTGATCACCATTTCAACTTCTCATACTTATATGTGAAGTTCCTGTGAGGATCTTGAAGGACTGCTGTGATGGATGGCTGAAAGACGGAGAGTGGGAGGGCAGACCTCAGGGGGCCTTTAAGCCCGCTCTCCCCTGCTCCTGGGGCTGGCACATCCCCTGCTAGGCTGTCTGCCAACCTGGCCTCTCCCCCACCTCAATTGAGGGGTGGGACGGAGTGGCATTCTTTTAAAAAAAGGAATGATCGCTGAATCTACAAATGCTGGTGCAAGAATCCTGAGATTTAAGTTGTCATCATATAATCATAGAAACATGGGGTTGGAAGGCACCTCCAGGGTCATCTAGTCCAGCCCCCTGCACAATGCAGGAAATTCCCAACTACCTCCCCTCCCCCCACAGCCAGTGACCCTTGCTCCATGCCCAGAAGATGGCAAAACACTGTCAGGATCCCTAGCCGAACTGGCCTGGGGAAAGTTGCCACCTGACCCCAAGGTGGCGATTGGCCTTACCCTGGGCATGTAAGAAGGGGCCACGAGAACTAAGCACTGATGTAACCCTTCCTGCCCTCCCTCTCATGATCTGCCCAGGTTCACAGAATCAGCATTGCGGTCATTGCTGGCCCTCTAGCCTCTGCTTAGAAACCTCCAAAGAAGGAGAGCCCAGTGCCTCCCAAGGAGGTGAGAGACTGCTCCAACTGTCAGGAACTGTCATGTTCTATATGTTGCACTTCCCCTTTTCCTTTCCTCTGTATACTCCCTTGTAAAGAATATACATTTTTAAAATGTCGAGTGTGTGCGCGTGCGCACACACATATATACAGTTCTAGAAATAAAGTTCTAAATAGTTTCCTTGTATGTGGAGACCAGAGGACACAGAATGACCACCCAGAAGGAAACAAAGGCTGCCCCTCCTCCCCACCAGTATCATAGTCATCTGAGCATGTTAAGGAGGAGCTGTGGCTCAGTCACGGCCGGCGCGCCCATTGAGGCCAGGTAGGCGGTGGCCTCAGGGCATGAGGGCACCAGAGAGGTGCCGGAGGGGGTGTTGGGGGTGGAGGCGCACGCCGCAGAACTGGCGTGGCTAGTCCGCAGCTGCTGCAGCCAGCCAGCCCCGTGCCGCTGCTGCCACCGCCACACGCCTCCAGCTGGGCACAGCAGCCACAAGCCGCTGCTGGGGCAGCGTGTGGAGCGCGGAGCAGCCTCCGCCTGCCACCCCAGCCATCCGCTGGCGAATGCCCTCGGCTTGCGCTGTGTGATGACATCATCATGTGATGACATCATCATGCAGTCTGTGGCACGCGGGGGGATTGCCATAGGCACTAGAAACCCTGCCGCCGGCAGTGGGCTCAGTGGTCGAACATCTGCTTGGCAGACAAAGTTCCTGGGTTCAGTCTCCAACCTCTCCTGCTAAAAGGCCCATCCCCCCCAAGTTCTGTACTGGAAATGGAAACTCTCGCACAGCTTGCTTGATGCTTAACAGTTTCCTGAGCCGTGTGCCCTTCATTCCATGTGGCAGGTTTTCAAATTCACATTGTGCATTCATGGATCATTGAACCTTCCCTGAGCTCCTGCAATTGTCTTTTATTGTTAAAAAACCCAAAACATTAAATGTTTTCCACGTTGTTCTTGCCTCTAGTTCAGTGCTTTTTAACGTGGGGTTGAAAGGTAACAAGAACTTAGGGAGGGGATCCCAGCACAGCTCGTTCGATGTAGGCTGGGAAACGTATTACTTTTGCATCAGTGTCGCTCTGCTATTTATCAATGTGGTGTACTTCTGATTTCCAGGCAGTCTCTTGTCTAGGCACCGGTCAGAACCCAATGTTACAAATCCATGTTTGGGAAGTCCATAAAATCACTATTGGACTTGTAGCAATAGGCTATTGTTAATTCAGCTCAGCTCACACAGTTGCAGAACACAGACTGCAACCATCTTAGTGAACCGATGACATTAACAGTGCAATCCGGTGACCCTGGGCTTTTTTATTCTTACATTCAAGACATTTGTTTATAGATATTTGTATTTTTTAAAATAATGTTGTAGTTGGCTAGTTAGATGCTGCTAGTCATTTCCGCTGTTCTTCTGATCATTTGTCTGTCTTTGTTGGTAGTAGCATAAGCTTTCGAGAACCACAGTTCTCTTCATCAGATGCATCTGACGAAGAGAGCTGTGGTTCTCGAAAGCTTATGCTATAAATAAGTTGATTAGTCTTAAAGGTGCTACGGGACTCTTTACTATTTTGCAACTACAGCCTAACATGGCTAACTCCTCTGGATTTTTTTGTAGTGTGTGCTTTTTTTGTGTGTGAGCGTACCTTTCCCCATATTGCAAGCAATTTTCAGAAATACTATGCGACCAAAGAGTAGTGGATGGTAATTGTAAGCTAAGTTCCTTCATTTCTCACGTTTATATCCTGGCCTTTCTCTGAGTTATGAAGTTTCCCCCTTCTTTACCATTTCCCAAGGTACCACAGGAGAACCTAGAACAGTGCTGCCTGATACCATAGTTGGTCTGTAACCTTGGTGATAGGGGCAGGGTCTGAGTTTTAATGTTGATTCTTTCCATTAAAGTCACTGGATGACTTTGGGCCAACCACACTCTCTCTGTCTCAGAGTCTCTGTATACGATACTTCTTACACGAGGACGCTCAAGTGAAGGGAGGCGCAATGGAGCTGGGAGGTGTAGTTTAAAAGGCGAAGGCTCTGTCAATTTCCCCTCTCCACAGGAGGGTAGCTTGAAAAGACAGGCCTCCATCACTCCTCAAAGGGTTTGTTAATTACATCCAATTAACACACCCTCTGAGGAGCATCTCTGCCTGCTGTCTTTTAAAACTACCCTCTTGTAGAGAGGGGAAATTGACTGAGCCTTCCCTTTTGTCTTTTTAAACTTCACGTCCCGCTAACATTGCTCTCATTTCACTTGAGTGTCCTCCTGTAATCGAGTATCGTGTAGAGAGACTCACAGTCTAAGCTACCTCTCGGACTTCTTTTGGGAACAAAATGAAGGTGGGGGGAGGCACACCACGCTGAGCTCCTTGGACAAAGAGCAGGATAAAAATCTATAGATCCATAAAACAGCACCCTGAGGGGGAACTCTGAGAGTCTGCACACCACCACGGAGTAGGAATGCTGGAACACCCGCTGGTTTGGCTCTTGTCCTGTTTGTCGGTTGCGAAAAGAGTCTTGATTTTTCCATGATTGGTTCAATAGTTCGTCAGTCTATTCATGGGTGTTCAGCAGATTGCAACTCTCTATTCCTTCCTAGCCATGCAATACAGTACAACTAGCTTTTCCCTCATGTGCATTCTCACACAGCCCAATTGAGTTCTATTACTCGCCCGCCCCCCTTCTTGCTGTGTAACTGCTTTGCTCAAGGGGAAATTGTTTAAATTAGACAATTAGATCATTCAGAAATCATATACATCAATAAATGCTGTGTTTCAGTGAAAACCCTATCATTTGCTATTTGTCTAAGTAGTTGCATTAACGGCTACCAATCAGTTTGAACTGACAGCGTCTTTGAGCATGCACGGTTTTTTTACGAAACTGTGTGCCAACTAGTTCGGCAGGCAATCGTAGCTGCTTGGCACGAACTGAACAGACCAAGTGATCAGATCACATTTCATTACCACCTACAAACACAGTCAGAGTTTGACTGTCATACATGTTTGTGGTGAAATTCACAGCATTCCTACCATTTGGGTTGCCAACCTTCAGGTGGTGGCTGGAGATCTCCTGGAGTTGCAACTTATCTCCAGATCATAGAGATGCTATGGAGGGTGGATTCCATGGCATTATACCCCACTGAGTTCTCTTTCCTTCCCAAACTCTACTCTCTCCATGTTCCACCCTCCAAATCTCCAGGAATTTCCCAACCTGGAGCTGGCAACCCTAGCATGCAGTAGGGAAGGAAGGCCAGAGCAGAGCAATTCGGAGGCACAGCCAGTGGAGAAGGGTTTCTCATTATCCACAAATTCAATCATATCCTCCCAAATATAAAACTTTGTATTGTTTGGAGTGAGAAGATGGTGCCCACCCAGCCCTTCAGATGTAAATTGTTTCAGCCTTAATAAAAGGACTATTAATAATGCTAATCATGCTAATGTTAATAATAATAATTGTCCCACACTTCCGACTGTGGGAGAAACCCAGTTTGGACTGCTGCTCCCGTCTCTTTTGAAAATACTCTGAGCCCACATTCAAAGTTTGCAAGTGTAGGATCTCCTTCAACAGATTCATTGTTCCTTTTTATGTACATTTTAAAGAATCTTGGAACAATGAAAAAAACCCTTGATGTTCACAGTGATAATTATGGTTATTACATCTATAGAATGCCTATCAACTATTGTACAAGTGAACAGTCAAGGTTTGCAGGTGGAGGCAGCGATCAAAGTGCAAGATGTTTCTCATTCTTTTGAACCACAACCTATTAAAAGCTGATCGAAGGTCATGAGTTAGTGACTCATTTCTTTGAATCTTGCAGTTTATAAGATCCATTTTTTAAAAAAATGGGGATGTTCTAATTCTCAGAACTATAATATGGGCCTTTGTTTTGCATTTAAAGTTCCATATTCGTTTGGACTTTCAATTAGATCCTCACAAAAAATTATTTGGAGCTGCTTCACACAGGAGGTTCACTGGACATAGAAAGGTAGCACATCAGGGTTAGGCAAGGCTCTTTCCATCATATATAGCTATTCTAAGCAGACCCCTAGACAAGAGCCACAGGATAATAGATATCTTAGTATTGTCTACTAAACCTCACAGCTAGAAGGAGTGCTGTTCTGTCCTGAATGCTTGGTCTGAAAAAAAAATTGTGGTACTCAGGTCAGCAGGTTGAAATTTTTTATTTACAAATATATATATATATATATATATATATATATATATATATATATATATATATATATATATATATATATATATATATATATATATATATATATATATATAGGGTCACTAAAATCCTCCTCCCCCCTCTGTCTGACAGTAGCGGTTAAGAGAGGCAGGACTCTAATCTGGAGAGCCAGGTTTGATTCCTCACTCCTCCGCTTGAAGCCAGCTCGGTGACCTTGGGTCAGTCACAGCTCTCTTAGGGCCAAGCTACAAGTGACGAATGACACACTTGTCAGCTTCCCTCAAGTTTTGATGGGAAATGTAGGCATCCTGGTCTTGCAGCTTGACTCTCTGACTGCTGTCCAATGGACTTTTCAGCTGTCACTTGTCCAACATTCCGCCAAGCTGCCTACATTTCCCATCAAAACTTGAGGGAAGCTGACAAGTGTCCAACCTGTGTCATTCATCACTTGTAGTTTGGCCCTTAGAGCTCTCTCAGCCCCACCCTTCTCCCAGGATGATTGTCGTGAGGATAATAACAATACACTTTGTAACCTGCTCTGAGTGGGTGTTAAGTTGTCCTGAAGAGTGATATATAAATCGAATGTAATTATTTTTTTTTTTTTTTGTCTTTCAAATGTGCAGCTTATCTTGCATGTGTGGCCTCCATAAATCTCAGCCTTGGCTCAGAAAAAGTCAAACACAAAACAATAGGTTGGATCCAGACTAAATTTTTCAAAGGCAGAATAGAGCTATTCCTCTCTCTTCCCCCCACTTCAACCCTCCGATCTACACAAAATGCTTTTCCGCTGGACTGAGGACCCAGAGGAATGACATGAAAGGAGTCTGCAGTAGGGAGAGAAACCAGTGGAGAGTATCCATAGATAGTGTGTTATCCTAAGTGGTTACATCCTTCTTACCCCAGTGAAGTCAATGTGCTTAGAAGGGTGTAACTATTTGAGGACTGCACTGTTACATTCTGGATTGAATCTAGCAACTCAAACAATAGTCATCCTTTTATATCTCACAAGATGAGAGGCGGTCAAAGACCAAAGTCATCTGTCGTGCTTCTCCCCGACGAGCTAGTTTTCCCTGTGCAGGGAACTTCTTATGCGAAGAAACATCACATTGTGGTTAAGTGGTTGGGATGTAAATCGTAACACTGCTGGTTTGAATCCCACTACTGCCATGAGCTCAGCAAGTGACCTTGGGTGACTCATCTCAGCCCCAGCTCCCCAGTTGCATTTTGAGGATAATGATAACATTGACTCTGTTTCCTTGCTCAGAGTGGGGCACTAATCTATCTAGAAGAGCAGTATATAAACACACTGTTGTTATTATTATTATTTTCCACCTACGATCTGAGGGTCTACAACCCAAACACAGGTTTGCTACCATATCTGATCGTGCAGCAACACTCTAGAGCCTCGTGCCGAAGAAGGTCTTTCCCAATATCTATTGTCTGAAGGTGCCAGGGGTTGAACCTGTGACCTTCTGCGACTGAGATATGTCATCTTCCTTACGTTACGAGAACTTAGGATTGCACTGATAGACATTGTTAAAGGCCTGACCAAGGAACACTGCAAATTCGATAGATTGCATCCAGCCCTGTGCCCCTTTCCGTGCGCAAAGTGTCACAAGCATCTTGGGAAATCTTTAATCACATTAATCAAGGCCATTAAGAGGAAGAGCAGTTGATACACTAGATCATAAAGGCAGAATCAAGGGAATTCTGTTCGAATTAAGATGAGACAGAGGTAATTAACAAAGCTCAGACTGGGAGAAATCAGCATCAAAGCTTTATCGGGGGAATTAAATGATAACTCAGCATGGGGGAAAATTGATATTTTAAGTGGGCTTTCCACTTACCAGCTTCAAACTGATGAACGTGTGTCTGAATCCATGCGGCTTCCTTCTAGCTAGTGTCTTTTGAAGGTGGTACCAATGAATCCCATGGGCATCCGCAGATCATCACAGCAGCTGAAGGTTAGTCCAGAAAAACAGTAGAACAGTGACGCTTAGTTTCTTATGTCAGATTTTCTGGTTGAAATTAATGGGGTAGACATTTTGAATTATAATAATCAAAAGAATTAAGGTTGCACAAATATTCACATTGTGATAATCCCTTTGAGAGCCACTAGCTGCCTGCTTCTATTGCCTTCTTAGCTTGTTGGTCTGATCGCCTGAAGTAAACGGGGTTATGTCATAACACTAACTTGTCATTCCGGATAGGTTTAGGTGGAATCACATGTAAAAAAGTAAATTAATGAGAACTAAGCACTGATGTAACCCTTCCTGCCCTCTCTCTCCTAATCAGCCTGGGTACTATCTATTGCTTTAAGTATGTGCTCCTATGTACTACCTGTTGCTTTCCTACTGGGTAGTTCTGTGTTGTCTAATGTCAGTCTTAGAATTACTTATGCTCTTTTTCAGCATTTCTTCAACTCTGTATCGAACCTTTACTAATATTATATCTTTGTAAATTTGCATTTATTTACCCTATGGTATCGTTTATTGAAATGTCCTTGATATTGATTGACTATGCTAACCTCACTCTATGTAATCTGCCTTGAGTCTCAGTGAGAAAGGCAGACTATAAATGACACAAACAAACAAACAAACAAACAAACAAACAAACATTAGTTGTTGTAGATTTTCCCGGGCTGTAATAACAACAAATAAATGTTGCTCAGAGGGACGGATACTGGTGACTGTCTAGGTCCAAATGCAGTGGGAGGTGGTCTGGTTGCTTGGCGGAGCGCGTATTCTTGTACTAGCCTCTGCTACTCACACGACCAGCGTCTCTCAAGCAGCCAGAAAGCGCCCAGTGGACAAGAAATGCATTCCACAGCAGAGGACCACAAGATGGCGGAAACAAGACATTGGAGGCAAACCAGAACGTTCTGCACAAATGAGTCCATTTTCACCTGCTGTTCAAGTGTCCTCCTTCCAAGGTAGCATTTAGAAGGTAGCGATGATCCTCCGTTGCTGTCAAGCGGGTGTTCATGCAAGTGAGTTATCCCTTGCCTATGCAGGCCAGATGAAAGTAAGCTGCAATTAACCTTTTCTGCCTCTGTAGCAGGTGGCGGCCTCCAAAGCCCACAAGTAATTCGAAAGAAAAAAAAAATCTCCCCCCAGTCTCTTCTGAACCTTCCCCTGGTAAGATGTGGGGGAGGAGTTACAGCTCCGCAGCTGAGCATGACAGGCAGTTGGCTTGTGCAGGAGAAGGAAAGGAGACTCGGTTGGTACTTATGCACCTGTCTTATACTGAATTGGGCCACTGGCCAATTTAGCCCACTGTTCTCTTATGCTTAACAAGCAGCCGTTTAGCCGGTGCTGAGACAGGCTTTCCTCTGACCAAAAGTCAGAGATCCCATGCCAAATATGTGCCCACTGAGCCCCATCCCTTCTGACCTGAGCAAGCAGAATTCTGAAGCAATAGAATAGACTGGACAGCCTGTCGTTGAATTAGCAATGCCGAAATCCTTCTGAATGGCAGGCTTGGAAATCAATCCTGCTTGCAATTTTCTTTCAAGTTAATCACCTGTTTGGAAGTGGCCTGGCATGCATCCTGGCTGCTGGCTCCCATGTGCAAAGCTATGCAGTCAGCAACTGCTGGTTCTGAGTGTTGACTGAGGCACTCCTGACTAGAGATGGGCACAAACCTAAATACGACCCAAAAAAACCCAGGCTGGTTCGGGGTTCGCGAACCAGCGTTCGTGGAAGCTCCTTTTCACGGAACTTCCACAAACTGTATACTGGTTCGTTGGGTCGTATTTAAAGAGGCAGTTTAAATGGCCATTTCCCCAGGGAAATCGCCATTTAAACTGCCCCTTTAAGGGACTTGCAAGGGCAGGTCCCTTTAAACTGCCTGCCAGCTGATAGTTTAAAGGGACCTGCCGCAGCAGGTCCCTTTAAACTGCCCAAACCCCAGCCCCTCTACCCCCCAGCCCCCACCCCCAGCCCCACATTTACCTTCCCCTGTGGTGCGGCATCCTTCCTCTCCTCCTGGGATGGGTGGGAAGGGCATTTTCAGCTCCCAGGAGGAGAGAAAGGATGCCCCGCCACAGGGGAAGGTAAGTGTGGGGCTGGGGCTAGGAGGGTATGGGGGCTGGGGTTTGGGCAGTTTAAAGCCCCCCCCTGCTGCCTGCCAGCTGATAGTTTAAAGGGACTTGCTGCTTGCAAGGCAGGAAAGGGCCCTTTAAACTGTTAAATTCCCCTTCCCCTGCTGCTTGCAAGGCCCTTTAAACTGTTAAATGCCCCTTTCCCTGCTGCTGTTAAGGCTGGAAGGGGGCATTTAAACCCCATGAGCCACGAACCACGAACTGGTTTGTAACTGGTCCAGTTCCGTGGTTCGTGGTTCGTGAAACCCACGAACCATGAACCACCTGGTTCTTTTTTTGTTTTGTTCCATGCCCATCTCTACTCCTGACTACAGCACCTCCTGATGTTTATGGGTAAGAGCAGAAGTGCTCTTCCCCCCAGGAATGCTCAAATCCCTGCCAGTTCATCTCACATCCTGTTCACCGGTTGTGAGCAGAGACCTGATTTTTTGATTATGAGTTCAACAGTCCATTGATCTGTTCATGGCAGTTCAGCAGGTTGCTTCACCATATTCCTTCCTAACTATGCAGCAAAGCAGAATTGGCTTATTGGGCATGCATTTTCTCACTGTGTTCTAGTACCCCTTGCTGGGTAACTGCTCGGCTCAGCAAGCAATTGTTTAAATAGAAAATTAGATCGCTTACAAATTATGAAAATAAGTTTGTCAATAAATGTTATGTTTCAATAAAATTCTATTCCTTGGTTTTTGTCTAAGCAGTACTTAGTGATCTAATGGCTGCTGATCAGTTTAACAACAACAACAATTGTGCTTATATATTGCTCTTCTAGACAGATTGGTGCCCCACTCAGAACGGTGAAAAAAGTCAGTGTTATGATTATCCCCACAATACAGCTGGGGGAGCTGGGGCTGAGAGGAGTGGCTTACTCAAGGCCACCTATTGAGTTCATGGCAGTAGTGGGAGTTGAACCAGCAGAGTGCTGACTCGCAGTCCAACCACTTAAACACTATGGTGCAGCAGCTCTTCTATGCTACAATTTGAATCAACAGTGTCTTTGTCAGATACGCCTCCAGCATATCTGCCATGTGTTATGGATTCCTTGCTGCAGTGTGTAGTGTACCTCTGAGAACACGCAGAAGGAACCTGTTTTGCTGACTGGTTGCTAGCTGCTTATCTTGCAGGTGTTTTGGTTACAATTTCCTGGCAGGCCTGTGAACATGGCCTTGAAGTTCCAGCCGAGACTGCACCAACCTTCTAAGAGACTGAGCAGAGCTCATCCTTTCCCTCCTCCCCTCTCTCCTGGCTCCTTGACTCAGAGCCAAGCTACAAGTGACTCCTTACACAGGTTGGACGCTTGTCAGCTTACCTCAAGTTTTGATGGGAAATGTAGGCATCCTGGTTTTACAGCTTGGCTCTCTATTATAGCTGCAAGACCAGGATGCCTACATTTCCCATCAATACTTGAGGCAAGCTGACAAGTGTCCAACCTGTGTCAGGCGTCACTTGTAGCTTGGCTCTCAGCATGCCAAAATTTTAACGGGCTTTCTTTACCATTGTAGGGGGGCGGGACTGTGCCCTATATTTAACCTTGCGTTGTTACCTTGTGTCACTTCAGCCAATGATCATCTCTGACTATCTTGATGCTGGTATTTCTCTTCAATAAAGTAACTTTAACTCATACACCTGAGTGATGCAGTGAAGTACTTGAGGATCTACCTGGCAAGGCCTGACAGTCTTTGTGCTCACTCAGTTTGAAGAAAGCCCAGTACCAAGTGGTTTGGCAGGCATTCACGGCTGCTCAGCATGAACCAAACAGTCCAAGTGGTCAGCCCATGTCTGATCACTTTCTAACATGGTCAGTTTGACAGTCGAACACACTCCTGGCAAAATTCACAGCATCCCTAGCCCTTTCCCTACTGCTCCAGAGCAACAGCCGGTGGGTCCATCCAACAAACCACATCACCGCTGGCTGCAGCTTTCCAGTCAATTGACAGAATTTCTCCCATATTGAATAACCCCAGGGCTTTTTTTCAGCTGGAACGCAGTGGAACGGAGTTCCGGAAGCTCTTGAAAATGGTCACATGGCTGGTGGCCCCGCCCCCTGCTCTCCAGACAGAGGGGAGTTCAGATTGCCCTCTGCGCCGCTTGGCGGTGTGGAGGGCTATCTAAACTCCCCTCTGTCTGGAGATCTGGGGGCGGGGCCACCAGCCATGTGACCATTTTCTCCAAGGGCAACCTACTGAGTTCCACCACCTCTTTCCCCAGAAAAAAAGCCCTGAATAACCCCTCAAATCCTGATGGGTATGAATGAAATTGGTCTAGTTTCCCTCACTTGTATAATCCAGAATTCGTAAAACACATATTCTTGCAAAACTTGTAACTACCCCTGCTAGACATATCCATCCTCTGTAGTATAGAGGTACGTCAGGTTCAAATTCCCATTTGCCATGAACTTAACTGAAAGACCTTCTCTCTCAGCTCAATATAATTCACAGCCTTGTTGCAAGAATGAAATGAGCAAGGAGAGAGACACGTACGCCACCCTGAAAATCTTGGAGGAAGGATGGGTGAAGAAAATATGGCATAGATTGATAGCTGAGACTGGAAGGTTGCATCTGCCCAGGGTTTTTTTTTCTGGGAAAAGAGGTGATAGAACTCTCAAGAGGGAAATGAGGAAGAAACGCACAGGATTCTTTGAAATAATATTATTTTCACGAAATATTGCCGAGTATTTTCAAGAGGTGCCGGAACTCCGTTCCACTGCATTCCCACTGAAGAAAAGCCCTGCATCTGCCCAATCCTAAACTTTCAAGTACTGCACAATGAAATGGTTTACCTCAGATCATAGAAAAAGAGCTGCAGGAACCCATTAGCATAGCTCATTAGCATAACTCATTAGCATATGCCGCACCCCTTGACATCACCGGAAGTGTGTCATTGGCATAACTGATTTGCATATGCCACACACCCTGATCTCACCTATCCTGGCTGTTTTGGACCCAATCCTGGCCATTCAGGGCCGAAATTGGGCCCAAAAAGGCAAAAAGGGGCTGAAAATGGCTGAACAGTGGCCCAAAATGGTCAGAATTGGGCTGCTGCTGAGCGGGAGAGTGATCCACCACCTATCAGAGGCCTGATCCTGGCTGTTTTGGGACCTATCCTGGCTGTTTTAGGCCCGATCCTGGCCATTCTGGGCCCAATCCAGGCCAAAACGGGCCCCAAATGACCAAAAGCAGGTGGGCGGGGCCATCTGACATGTGACCTCTTTAGAGAACCACCGGAACTGCGTTCCTGCACGTTCCCCCTCAAAATAAGCCCTGCCTCAGATACATCCCTTGATGGCAGTGGCTATATTAAGTAAAGCCTCCAATCAAGGAAATGAGGGACCTCAGAGCAGGGTCAGGAGGACACCCTGTGCCTCTGGAAGCATTCTGGGCATGTAACCTTTTTATTACCGAAACCTCAGTTGCAGCAAGACTGTCCATTGTGATGAGATATAAAAAATAATAATAACAACAGTACTACTGTAGACAGAGAATGGGATAAATGAGCCATTGTTGCATCATTTCTTCAATTTGTAATCTTACAATAGTTCTTGATAGCCAGATTGAACCAGTTGGCCTAGGGGCATTGTTCCTGGCACACTCCCATTTGGAAGGACTCGGAATGCTCCTTCTGGCACTCATTACCATGCCTTTTTCATTCTCTAATATTAATTGTGGCCCTGGCAGAGAGATAATCAGATGCATTAGAACACCAGAATCGCACTGCATCAACAGCACCGGTGCTTCCAATAACTACCACAAAGCTCTTTGTGTCTGAGTTGCAGGCCCACCTGACGGAAAAGAGGGGAACGATTTTAACTCTGTATTTTCTCATAATAATGAAAAGCAAGATTCGAGTCCAGTAGCACCTTAAAGAACGACAAGATTGTCCAGGGTATAGGCTTTCGAGAATATCTCGTCGTTCTTTCAGTGGCTACTGGACTCAAATCTTGCTTTACTCCCACAGACCAACACAACTACCCACCCAGAACTCGTAACAAGGTACTGTCTTGTATTCGGTTTGGAATGGGAATGAAGGTGTGGCTGCTTCCACACACATTGGATAATGCACTTTCAATGCTCTTTAGTGATCATTTGGAACTGGGTTTTCATGTGTGAAACAAAAAATCCACTTCCAAAGGATTGCTAAAGTGCATTGAAAGTGCATTATCCAATGTGTGTGGAAACGGCCTGTGTCCTCTCTTTCATTAATTTTTATGCCTACTTGTATTTTTGCCCATGGGTTTGAGTCAGCATTTTGTTGCTGCTTTCAAAGATGCACTGATTGCACGTGGACATTGTGTGATTTTTATATACATTTTTATAGGGTATTTTTATGTATAATATACTGATCATGAATGCTGTGACACACTAAGGATGCTGTAAAAGAAAAAAGTTTAATGTGAGGAAATGGAAGATGTCTTTAAAGAGTCATGAATTCCATTTGCATGGAACCAAAACAGAAAGTGGGAATTTGGGGTCCAAACATTGATGAGGAGAATCTCAAAATCATCCCCAATGGAAAAGAAATTCTTATGTTCTTAGATGCTCAGGAGTTGCTGCTTTACTAGTTTGGAATGCTAATGTAATTGCGGGCTAGGGTGGGAAATTCCCCCGGCTTGCCTGTATCTGATGTGTTTTTGAATAAGTACACTCAAGAGTTGCAAATTGACAAAACAAACACAATCTCCGTCAAAAAAAAGGGGGGGGACTATACACAAGGGAATAAAGTTAAAAATAAAATGAGATATACGTGTACCTTTTTTTTGCTTATGTATGTTCCTTCAGGAATCTCTTTGTGTAGATTCCTTCAGGAATCTCTTCGTTTACTCCGTTTTGGATAGTTTTTTCCCCCAAGCTGCTTATTTTAGGCTGTTTTTAGATTATTTATGCAAACGATGCAAAGCATCCATTTTTATAACGATCTTAGTCGTGAATTTTGTTAGTGTAGAATGTCGAACTTTTGAATGGAACCAGCAGCACGTTCGTGATATTTGGTCCCATCCCCGTGGTAAATGCAGCTCTCAATTAGCGCAGTGCAAGAACTCGTGCTTGCGTCTGGAGACGTTTCCTCTCGGTGCATATGAATGGAGTTTCGGTGTGGAGATTCTGCACAATTACTTTTTACATTCCAAGTTTGGAGAATGCATTATGACTCATTAAGGGACCATTGTCTGGCGCCAGGTTTTTACTGCCGTTGCATCAAAAGAAGGAAATCACTGCATTTTATGATTCTCCGAAATTCTTCCTTCCCCCTGCAAGCATATGTCTTTTCTCTAAGTAAGCTGTAAATATAATGTTTGATGCTCATCAAGTTTGATTCTTATGAACCATCATTTTTCTGTTACAAAGACTGGCGGCAGTTTCCTAGCGCTGTTAAGGGATTGTTGTCCTTTCGGTAATCTCTATGGAGAAATGCGGGATTGTTTCTCTTGGGCTTATCTACTGCTGTTTGCCTCTAATTTAAAAAAAAAAAACCACAACCATATACAATGGGCCGTGATTAACATTCCTAGCATTGTCAGAGTGCTGATCTGCTAGATCAGTGGTTTTCAAACTTCCTGTCTTCAAAGAATCCTTTTAACATTAGTACACATCTGCCATGGAACCCCAATAGATTGCAGAAGTAGAAAAGAGCAAGAGTCCAGTAGCATCCGTAAGACTAACAACATTTGTGGTAGGGTATGAGGTTTCACGAGCTCACTTCTTCAGATACAGCTAGAATGTGAGTCCATCTGTCCTTATATCTTGCAGAGCGGAGTGATTTCAGATGCCAAATGACAAAAGCTGGTGAATGACAATAGCAGGCCTGATTGGATAGGGTGGGGTATGCAGAGGGGTGGTGGGTGTGGATAAATCAGCATTGGCAATGAGACAGGAAGCCTAGGTCTCAATTCAGTCCAGGAGGAAGAATTGTCTTGAGCTTTGTCATCAGTTGCAGTTCAGTTGTTAGTTGAATTCTGAAGAAGTGAGCTGTGACTCTCGAAAGCTCATACCCTACCACAAAGTCTTATAGGGGCTACTGGATTCTTGCTCTTTTCTGCTGCTACAGACAGACTAACAGGGCTACCCATCCAGATTGTAGAAGATTCTGGACCATTCTCTAGGGCACTCACAGTTCACATGGGACGCTGTTCAAACTTGCTTCCTCATTTCCTCACATGAACTGTAACTGCAGCAGACGTACCCACACTTGAGGCTGTATAGTGCATGGAGAGATCACTGTGGTGGACAAGAGGTCTTATGGGAAGCTGATCTTCTTATTGAAGAACCCCTTCTAGGCTTCTAGGGATCTCTGTTGTTCCTTAGAACACAGTTTGAAATCTGTTGTGATAGAGCAGTGAGCAAGGTCCAAGGCCTATGAGGACTGACGTCCCACCTAACCATCCTAGACTCCTGTCCTTGCTGCTCCCCTGACAATTGGGATACTATCAGGGATGGTGGATCAAGGATCACATAGGGACTATGAATGGTTATCTCATTATCACAGGTAACTGGTTTCCTTTACAGAGGCGGGGTCAGGGGGAGTCCAGTGGCACCTGACGTGGGCTTTCGAGGACCACAGTTCTCTTTGTCAGATGCATCTGGCGGGGAGGGCTGTGGTTATCGAAGGCTTGTGCTGCAGTGGAATTGGATGGTCTTGGTGGTGCTGCTGGACTCTTTTTGATTTTGCTACTACAGACTAACACGGCAAACTCCTTTGAACCTTTACACAAGCAAACTGATCCCCACACCAAAAGGAGCTGCCTGCATCTCCATATCAAAGGAGTTGTTTACATCCCCCCCTCTCCTCCTTCCCCCCTTCCCCCCCTCTCCTCCTCTATATTTGGCCAGTTTCCTTCTGCCCGCCATGCATCTGACGAAGAGAACGTGATTCTCGAAAGCTTATGCTACAATAAAATTGGTTAGCCTTAAAGGTGCTACTGGACTCTTTTTGATAAGTCATACATGCTCTGCAGAGGAAAGTAAATATGGTACTTATGCTCGGAAAATGGGCAGCATCTGGCTTGGGCAAGCAGAGCTTCTGGTCATAGATCCAGAGGAGTTAGCCGTGTTAGTCTGTAGTCACAAAACGGTAAAGAATCCAGTCGCACCTTTAAGACTAACCAACTTTATCGTAGCATAAGCTTTCGAGAACCACAGCTCTCTTCTTCAGGTGCATCGTCAGACGACGAGAGCTGCGGTTCTCAGAAGCTTACGCTACGATAAAGTCAGATAGTCTTAAAGGTGCTGCTGGACTCAAAGCTCCTGGGGAGTCCGTGGGACCCAGTTTGGAAAATCGCTTCGAGTCGGCGTTTATGTTATAATCAGTCACCGGATTTGCTTGCTTTTATTTTCTGCAAGGTTTCTGAAAACTGCAACGCCATCTTTGTCAACGGGAAGGAAATGAAAAGCAAAGTGGACACCATCGTGAACTTCACGTATCAGCGCTTTACTACCCGGCTGGAAGTCACCGTCTGGGTTCCGCGACTTCCTCTGCAAATAGAGATCTCGGATACAGAACTGAGCCAGATCAAGGGCTGGCGGATACCCGTCACTACCAACAAAAGGTATGGGCACCATGCCTTAAGATTTGCCGTCCCGAGTCAAACTAATAATCCATCTAGTTCAACATCCTTCTTAATTACAATGGCAGGCCGGATGCCTGAGGGAGGTTCACACACTCTGCTCGGTGGCGATAGCCATCCTCGGTTGTTAATCCTCCGCATCTGGTAGTCGGAGGCACATGGTCATAAATATGGAGGTTGGCAATGCTAGCAACGAGCATCGGGCATGCAATTTTCTTTCATTTAGGAAAAAAAAAATCTGGCAGCAGATTTTAATAACCATGCTAAATACCTGCCAAAACATTGGAAGGGCTTCGGCTAGAAGGTGGTTTGAACAGCTTTATGCCTATTTTGTTTTAAGGGAGGAAAGCCACTCTGAATGCATGTGTTGCCTCCAATACAATACTGTTGTTTTGATGGGCGTTTGTCAATTATGCCGCCAGCTGCCATGCTCCAAGCAAACTCATGTAAAGAAACCAAGGGGCAAAGAAACATGTGTGCACCAACCTTTAGTCAAAGCCTGTTCAAGTGAATGGAGTGAGGGGTTGTTGATGTCTGGGGGTTCGGAATATAACCTAAGTGGGAGAAAGAGGGTGGTAAATATGCTGTTATATATGGTTAAACTAACTAAACAAACTACTGCTCAGCCCCTTGGTCTTTGGCTTGTGGGTCCCACAAGGTTCCATCTTGTCCTCTATGCTTTTTAACGCATGCACGAGACTATGGGCCGAGGTCATCCAGAGGATTTCGGCTGGGTTGTCACCAATATGCAGATGGCACTCAGCTGAATCTCACACTCTCAGCTGATCCCAGGGAGGCTGCAGAGACCCTGAGCTGGTGCCTGGAGCTTAATCATGACACAGGGGTGGCCAAACTTGCTTAATATAAGAACCACATAGAATAAACGTCAGATGTTTGAGAGCTGCAAGACATGATGCATTGAAGTGACTTCAGATGAGGAGGTGGGTTTGGGGGAGTGTCCTGAAAGTGATGTCACAGGAAGGGGTGGGGTTTTGTGCAGTATGCTGGAAGTGACATCATCAGAAGGGGTGGAGCTTGGGAAGAGCCATCACCTGACCTTTGACGTAGAAGTGATGTCACATCCTTGCTACCCCCAAAGTCCTCAGGTGTTTTCTGAGTCAGACCTGGCAAACCCAACATCTTTATTGAAAATATGAAAGACATGGAAAGAAAGAAGGAAGGAAGGAAAGGGAGGGAGGGAATGACATGAAAAGAAAGGAGGAAAGGGAGGGAGGGAAATAAACTAAACTAAACTAAAATGTATGGCCATGGCGATACTCAGAGACCACCAGGAGCCACGCGATATGTCTAGAAGAGCCACATGTGGCTCCTGAGCTGCAATTTGGCCACCCCTGTCATGACAAGACAGAAGTGCTACTGCTGAGCAGGAGGTCGGACCCAGGATTTAAGGTCACCCATTCTGGATGGGGTTGCACTCCCCTTGAAGGAACAGGTCCATAGTTTGGGGGTGCTTCTGACCCCAGGCCTACTGCTGGATAAGTAGGTTGCAACTGTGGCCAGGAGTGCCTTGTAGCAGCTTTGCCTGGTTAGCCAGCTGCAGCCCTTCCTGGCCAGAGAAGATTGGGCCACTGTGGGGCATGCCCTGGTTGTGTCTAGATTAGATTACTGCCATGCACTCTGTGTGGGGCCATCCCTGAGAAGTGTGCAGAAATTTCAGTTGGTGCAGAAAGCTGCAACCAGGATGTTGACTGGAGCAGGTCATAGGGAAGTCATCACTCCAGAGCTGGCTGATCTACACTGGCTTCCAATTAGTTTCCAGGCACAATTCAAGGTGCTGGTGCTGACATTTAAAGCCCTATGTGGTTTGGGACCAGCATACATGAAGGACACTCCCTTATGAACCTACCCAATCACTGTGATCATCTTTAGAGGTCCTGCTTCGGGCTCCCCACTTCCTGAGATTATGGTAGGTGGCAACACGGGAGAGGGCCTTCTCAGGTGTGGCACCAAAAGTCTGGAACTCTTTCCCTCAGGAGATTCACCTGTCCCCTTCGGTTTCATCTTCTGCCAGCAGGGGAAGACTTTTTTTTTCACTTGGCATTCCTTCCATGACCCCTCCTCCATCCCCAATGTTTTAACTGTTGTTTTTATCTTTCGTATTATTTTAAACTCAGATTTTTTACATTGCTTTAATGATGCATTTGTATGCTGGTTATTGCGGTTTTGAAAGTGAGATTTTAATCTGTATGTTTTCATTTGTTAGACTTCTTGAGAGCCAGTTTGGTGTAGTGGCTAAAAACCGAGTTTGATTCCCCGACTCCTCCACTTGAGGCCAGCTGGGTGACCTTGGATCAGTCACAGCTCTCTCAGGGCTCTCTCAGGCCCACCCACCTCACAGGGTGATTGTTGTGGAGATAATAATGACATACTTTGTAAACCACTTTGAGTGGGTGTTAAGTTGTCCTGAAGAGCGCTATATAAATGGGATGTTGTTATCATCATCATCATCATCATCATCATCATCATCATATTGATGGATCTGTTGGGGAAGAGGGGCGGGTAAAGATCTTGTTAATAACAATAACAACAACTAGTCCCAACTTGCAACTCAGACCTTCTGGCAGAGCATAGCCCACTCCAGGAGGAAGCCATTAGGCCTCAGCCTAGAGAAGTTTTGGGTTGCCACACTTTATTCCTCCCCTGACTCCCATGCTCACGATCTCCTCACAGCCTATCAGCGCCATTCTTCTCCTCGTCATTCAGCTTTTGGTTCCCTTTTACCCAAGGCTGGGGTGTCTCCCCTCATCCTGGGGCACCAATCCATCCACCTGGAGGCCCTGTCCACTCGGGCATACGCTCCCATGATCGAACAATTCCCTTCCTCCAATCCCTACCTTCCTCTTCAGGGCTCCACACCTCTGTTCAGATGGTCCCACCCAGGGCTTTTTTTCAGGGTATGAAGCTCATAACCTGGAAATCTAATTGGTTTTTTTTTTTAATAAGATTTTTATTGGAATTAGAATCATTTAATTTCACATTACAATCAATTCCCATTTCCCAATTTCTAACCCCCTCCCTTTCCCCCCTTTTTTGTAGACTTCCAACAGTTTTCCAACCCTTTGTCCCTTTTCCCTTACTCATTTTAAATTCATCTATCTAACAGATATATACTTTCCCTTTAATCTAAGCAATAATTCTTTAACTATTTTTAACATTCTATACCCTATCCTTAAGTCCCTTCTTCCATATTAGACAAATAATTTGTCCCTTTTTTCATAATTTCCTGGTTTCAAATATTTCTATAAACCATATACCATATAAACCGTATAATCCATTCATTCATATAAGTCAACCAATTTAACTTATATTCTGTATATTATTTTTTCTACATATCTTATCTTCATTCTACTTTAGTTATATTTAATTATATTATTAATTTCCTCTTTGGAAATCTAATTGGTTTTTAAAGTGCTACTGGACCCGAATCTTGCTCTTCTACTACCAACCAACATGTCGACCCAGCTGAAACTATCAAAAGTGAAGACGTGCCTAATGAACTTTTAAGTATTTTAACAGCCATCTCTGGCATTAGTGAAAATGAGACGAACCAGCCCACCCGTCTTCTGATAAAATGCTTCATGTGGTTGCCTGCTCAGTTGCTGGACTGTTGGTTTGCCCAAATATCTTCTGAGCCATCCCTGTTGATACAACCATTGCAGGAATAAAGTTGGGCTAGCAGATGCAAACGGGTTGCACATTCAACAGCCTTTCACCGTCGCAAACATTCTGACTTCCATCTCGTTCTGCTGAGTGCTCGAGATGTAACTCCCCGAGTGTCTCATTTACGTCGATCAGGCCAACTCAAACAAAGAGAACGGCCTGAATACTGTTTCTAAGCTGGGAAACCATCGTTGCCAGCAGCTACTCCAATTACAGCCAAGCCACTGGGCATATCTTTGGTGATTCATGTTTTTGGGGAAGGAATGAAATGGGGATGCTGCTTGCTATGAAGGCTGCAGCTTGTGAGCTGACCTGCCAACTGAGCTCGTGAGACTCTTTGTGGTTCTAGTAGATCTGTCAAATGTTTTTTCATGCTGATAGATCAAGATGGGTAGCCATGTTTAGTCTGTCTTGTCTGTAGCAAGAGTCTAGTAGCACCTATAAGACTCACAAAATTTGTGGTAGGTTATGCATCCACCTGGATTGAATCAAGATCTAGGCTTCCTGTCTCATTATCAATGCTGATTTCTCCACACCCACCACCCCTCTGCATACCGCACCCTATCCAATCAGGCTTGCTATTGTCATTCATCAGCTTTTGTCATTTACTTGCCATTCGGCATCTGAAATTACTCCGCTCTGCAAGATATAAGGACAGATGGACTCACATTGTAGCTGTATCTGAAGAAGTGAGCTCGTGAAAGCTCATACCCTACCACAAATTTTGTTAGTCTTATAGGTGCTACTGGACTCTTGGTCTTTTCTACTGTCAAAAGTTTGTTTTTAAGCAGTTTGGTCCTATGGGTGTCTAGGTGGTGTCAGGATTTCCCCTGCCGTTCCTTAATTTAATTTCTTATTTCCCAATACAACTATAACTGTGAATTTGACTCTTCCACTTGTGCTACTATCCACTGGCATAAGAGCTACTGCTTACTTGCAGGGTGGGAGAGCCAGTTTGGTGTAGTGGTTAAGAGTGGCAGGACTCTAATCTGGAGAACCGGGTTTGATTCCCTACCTTGGGTCTGTCACAGCTTCTAGGAGCTCTCTCAGCCCTACCCACCTCACAGGGTGTTTCTTGTGGGGGATAATAATAACATAATAACATACTTTGTAAACCACTCTGAGTGCGTGTTAAGTCATCCTGAAGGGCAGTATATAAATCAAATGTTGTTGTTGTTGTGGCACCATAACAAATTCAGTGCAGCCCTATTTCATCAGACAAAAGACTGTTACAAATGTTCATGATTGCTCACAAAATGCTCACAAAACAAAACCTGACATTACATGTATTCCCAGTTGCTAATGAGCATCCAGAATAGGTAGCCAGTTTGCAAATCTCGTTGTCACTCCCATGGGGGTGGGGAGGGGGGAAGTCAGGGCTTCTTTGTGCAAGCTGCTTCCCGATTAAGCCCGTGATGCAGGGAGATGCACAACCATGGTTCTGCATTGGAAAAAACGATGCCTAATTAGTCCATTGTGCATAAAATACACAGCTTTGATTTGCATGTGTGTTGATACCTATAAGTTCAAATGTGGAACATGATGAACAATCACAAGTAACAGTATTTTTTTTTTACAATGGTCTTTGACTGCAAATAAATATTCATTCATTCATTCATTCAATAACAGTATAGGTCATGACAATGTTTTGGACCTATCTGGTGAAAGTGTATTCACTTTAGAATAGCGCTTTGGGTTCTTGTAGGCAAAAGGTGGAGATGTCCACAAAAATGTAGGGTCTCTAGGCTTCAAACCTTAAGCATTCCAGCTCCCTTCATTTAAATTAGCCTTTGACGAGGTTCTCTCAGAGAATCCCCACTGAAATTATTACACCCTTTTTGATTTTCCTTTTGGCTTGCTTGTTGCTTCCTTTGAATAGAGAAGGAATGAAAATGTAACAGGGAAGTCACGATCCAGATCTTTAATATCTCGGTAGATAATAAAAACCCATCAGAAGAAATATAGCTTATCATACCGATCCGTAAATAGATAGGAGAACTTTTTCTTCTTATTTGCTGCCGATGGAGAATCATAATTTCATCTGGGGTATGTGCCACTATCAATATGAGCGGCCCACTCTTCCAGATGGAAATCTGCTCTACGGATAGGTGTACGTTCATGACTAATGTACTGCATGGAACCCTTGAGCGGCACTCGGCTAATAGAAAAACCTACTCGTGAAATGAACAGTCGAAAAAGCCCACAATTGCAGCAAATGAAAGGAATAAATTTAAATTAAAGTCAAATAAGAGAGAGGAGGGGGAAAGTCCAGGCAGGCAGAGACCGATAGTCTTAACAAGAACATTTATTTTGATTCATTATGCAGCTGGAAAATAATTATCCCCTTGTTGAAGTTCATACATTACCTCTGCGGGTGGACAGCGAGGCGGGAGGAGGTGACTTTTGTTCATTTCTTGTGAGGCCAGCCTAGACGCCGGTTAAAAATAGGCCCCTTTGCTTGCTTGACAGGGTTAAAGGCTTGCCTGAACTTCTGCTTCCTGTAACCTCCCTTCGCAATTTGGCAGAATTGTTGTGATGTTCATGAACATTCCATAGCTTTTGACAGAGGGAGTCATGGAATGTTGGAAGTGGGAGTCGCTGCTACAGAGGAATTGGTGAGGGACAGAAGGTAGAGCAATTGCAGGGGCTGCAGAACTCTTCAGAGTCCAAACTACATGTAAGAAAAAGACAAGGAAGCTGGGAAGGAGTAAGTTACAAATAGTTGAGATTTCACTAGTGCCAGATTGCCAAGCCAGCAACTTGGATCCTGGATTTCATATATCATAGTAATTTATGGGATTGCAGCTAGCCTAAGGCCCATGGATAGTAGAAGAGGCCACTAATCCATGACCTGGTCCTGATCCCCTAGTCTACCTTCCCTGCTCCTCTCCTGTTACTTTGAAGATCAGTTTAAAGGTGGTGGGAAAGATTAGAGCAGCTTTATTTCTCTGTGGGAGAGACGCACTGGCTAAGAGCCAAGCTACAAGTGACGCCTTACACAGGTTGGACACTTGTCAGCTTCCCTCAAGTTTTGCTGGGAAATGTAGGCGTCCTGGTTTTACAGCTTGGCTCCCCATTACAGCTGCAAGACCAGGATGCCTACATTTCCCATCAAAACTTGAGGGAAGATGACAAGTGTCCAACCTGTGTCAGGCGTCACTTGTAGCTTGGCTCTCAGTGGAAGAGCCTCTGCTTTGCGTGTCGAAGGTCCCAGGTCCAATCCCTGGCAAGTCCAGTTAAAAGGACCAGTGCGGAGAGTGGTGGAGAGTGCCTTCATATCATAGCTGACTTATGGAGACCCCTGGCGAGGTTTTCATGGCAAGAGACTAACAGAGGTGGTTTGCTACTGCCTGCCTCTGCAACCCTGGTCATCGTTGGAGTTCTCCCATGCAATTACTACTCAAGGCTGACCCAGCTTAGCTTCTGAGATCTGATGGGATCAGGCTCACCTGGGCTATCCAGGTCAGGGCAAAAGGACCAGCAGGTGATGTGAAAGACCTCTCCCGAGACCCTGAAGAGCTGCTGCCAGTCTGAGTAGACTATTCTGACATTGATGGACCAGCGGTCTAATTTAGTATAATGCGGCTTAATTTGTGTTTGACCAGAGGAAGAATCGCTGCACCTTTGGGTGGGACTGATGTAGGATTAGCAGCCCCACACCTGTAGGTCTGGGAGTTCACTGAAGGCGGAGCCTGGGGAGGGGGGAAAGCATCACAACACCCACAACAATGTAAGAATCTCCCCAATATCTATGGTAAAGATCATAGAGATTAATGGATTTTCCTAGAGCACCATGGATGTCATCTCTGGGCACCAAGCATTGATATCACAGCATCCATAACACTGGCTCATTTTTCTCTCACTGCTCAGTTGCTTGAGATTGGGTAATTGAAAATGGAGGTGGGAGTTCACCCTCCATAGACAGGAACCCGGTGAGCCTAGACTGAAGCTACAAATGACATAGATTTCTCCCCAGAGTGTGCAAAGTTAGCTCCAGATGGTTATACTGTCTGATTTCATCAGTACAATTCATGTCCTACCTTGTTGCAGCTATCCACTTGTATAGGATCAAAGACCAATTGTCTGCCTGTACATTTCATGTGACCCTGCCTCCAAGGAGCTCAGTTCAGCGTACTCCATGGTTGCTCCATTTTACCATCACAAAGGTCTTGTGATTGTATTTTTCAATTGCCATGTGGATTAGGGAGTATATGGTAAATTCTGTTGACTGATTTTGCTGTTCTTTTGGTTCCTGCCCTGCTCGTTGTAAATTGTTTTATTGCTTTATTGAATGCCAATAAAAGGTTGCTGATT
The DNA here is from genome assembly GCF_028583425.1 of Eublepharis macularius. Taxonomy (NCBI): domain Eukaryota; kingdom Metazoa; phylum Chordata; class Lepidosauria; order Squamata; family Eublepharidae; genus Eublepharis; species Eublepharis macularius. The sequence goes on along the minus strand of NC_072802.1, from coordinate 66,976,202 downwards.
TGATCTGATTAAAAGAAAGGGGATGTGTGTGAAATACATATATAAAAAAAGAAATAGAAAGAAATATAAAGCAGTGACTTCTGATTTTCTCTAAGACAAATACAAATACAATCACAAACCTAACACTTACTCTATAATTACAAACAATAAGTCTCTCTTTTTTTCTATTATCCACTTCCTCTCTCTCTCCCCGCCACCCCTTAATCATCAAATCCATGTCATCAGTTCATTTTTTTCCATTTCTTGCAAAAAGTCAATAAAGGGTTTCCAGGTAACAATAAATGTAGACAATGTCTTTTTTCTAATCAAATAAGTAAGTTTAGCCATCTCTGCAAATTCCATCATTGCTAGTTTTATCTTTTTGTTCTGAAAAAAAATCCTAATAAAAGTAAGATTTTTTTTTTTAAATCCTGTGATGTAGGCTAAGCTGAAAGCATAGGACTAGGCAAAGGCTGTCCTATGAGCTATAATGGCAGAATGAGAATGTGATCATCATCATCATCATCATCATCATCATCATCACAACAACAACAACATTCGACTTATATACCACCCTTCAAGACAACTTAACGCCCACTCAGAGCGGTTTATAAAGTATGTTGTTATTAACCCCACAACAATCACCCTGTGAGGTGGGTTGGGCTGAGAGAGCTCTGAGAAGCTGTGACTGACCTAAGGTCACCCAGCTGGCTACAAGCGGAGGAGTGGGGAATCAAACGCGGTTCTCCAGATTACTGCCGCTCTTAACCATGACACCAAACTGGCTCTATAGAACATAATTTAATTTATTTAATTTAATTTCTAGTTTCTAGTCCTGCATTCTAATCACTACTTCACAATGGCTCTGTACTATCTTCATTCTGATCTTCAGTGGGATTAAAGAGCATATTGAATTTTAGATTGGAGGTTAGTAAAATGGCACCTAGTGGCACTTCAGGCTTCCATGATGAGACACCCAGGATTTAATCCCAATGAATCTCTGAGAGCCGTATGGATGAGAGGATGCCCAGCAACAACAAAATAAATATTTAAAGAGTTAGGTTGTACCATACTCAAAGTAAACATGGGTGCTACGTAGTACAGTGGCATCACTACACATAAATATCCTGTTTTACAGGCCTACACGTGACAGCGACGAGGAAGAGGATGATGAGAAAAAAGGCCGGGGTTGCACCCTCCAGTACCAGCATGCTACGGTGCGCGTCCTCACTCAGTTTGTCGCAGAATCCTCTGATTTGGGTGGCCAGCTGACCTACATGCTCGACTCAGAGTGGCAGTTCGACATCACAGACCTCGTGGCTGACTTCATGAAAGTGGAAGAACCCAAAGTGGCCAAGTTACAAGAAGGCCGAGTTCTGTTAGGACGTGAGCCAGGAATTACCACAGTTCAGGTACTAAGCGAGGCTGAGTGTCCATAGAAACCTTAACCACAATGTTTTTTTATACCAGGGAAAGATCAAAGCCAAAATTTTTATTGGCAGCTGTTAGTCACAATAACTTACCATGACAGGCGTAGGCGGGCCCTTGCTCTACTCTAGCACTCTAATTCTTCTGATCTTCTTAAAAGGGTTGAAAAAAGGGTGCTTTCTTGCCCCAGTCCCCACCAGTTGAGCTGCAGGCACAATAAGTGGCTGGGGAAAGATTGTGGGATGGGTTGCACGTGGAGAGCCCCGTTGTGTCAGACATCTCCAGGGGCTGTGACCAAGAGCTGCTGCGTATGGCATTTTGAGCATGGGCCCATATTGTCTGCACTGAGAATGGAATGTTCCATGTTTTAAAGTGTATTCCAAGGAGAGGAGCTTGAGGTAGAACACACGAAGTTTCAGATTAATTCTTGGGCATCTCCAGTTAAGGGAACTCAGATAGCAAGGGTTGGGAAAGACCATTCTCTGTCCAAGAATTTATGAAGTTGTTGTCGGTCAGAGTACACTTTGCTTATCTAGATGGATCAGTGGCCTAACTTAGTGTAAGGCAACTTCATGAGTTTTCCAGACTTGGTAATGGATATCTTTTTCAATGGAAATGCTGGGGTTGGAAGACTAGTGAATAAGGCAACTTCATACATTCATATGCACTTGTGTTCTGAGCAACCAGCCCAATTCTTGCCTGCCCTAGCGAAGTAGGGTTGCCAACCTCAGGTGAGACCCAAAGATCTTCTGGAATTACCACTGATTTCCAGATGGAAGCAATTATTTTCCCTAGAGAAAATAGTTGCTCTAGAGGGTGGACTCTAGTGCGATATACTCTGCTGAGCTCTCTCTCCTCCCCAGTTTCCGACCCTAGAATCTCCAGGAATTCTCCAGCGCAGACTTGTCAGCCCTACTAACAAGCCAAAGACTAATTATAATGAAATCAGCAACACTGCGATCAATATGGAGCGAGAGAAAAAAAATGACCTACTAAGCCATAAATTTCTTTGTCTGGCTTTGGATGGGTCCCTGTTTGTTTATTCGTATTGTTTTATCCTGTCCTTCCTCTAACGTCATAAAGTTAGAACTAGGGTTGCCAGGACCCCTTAGCCTTCTGGTGGGAGGTAGGAGACGTGGCACTCATGTTTTTTCTTGTGCTTGCGTGTGTGCTTTGCGCATGCACTCCAGGGCTGCATGATGATGTCACTTCCAGGAAGTGATGTCATCACACAGGGCATTGTGCCACCCATGGGAGTGCTCCCGTGCATCACAGTGGGCCAATTCTGGCCGCAAACAGGCCCAATTCAGTCCTCTGTGGAGTGTAGGAGCACGCTGTGCCACCCAGAGTGCACCTCGGGAGGCACGTTTCCCCACCTTTCCCCCCTCTGGCTAGGTAAGCAGTGGGTGGGGGGACAAAGTGTGGGAGTGGGGGATCTCCTGCCCCCAATGGTAACTCTAGTTGGAGCTCATTGGTCATTATAATTCATTGGTCCTTCTTCCTCAATTTTATCCTCAGAAAAGCTCTGTAAGGTAAGTTAGGCTGCGAGAATGACTGGCCCAGTATCACCCAATAAACTTGAGGTCACAGCAAGGATTTGAACCTCCCCAGTCAGGACACTATATTGGTTTCTGCTCTGGCTACCCGGTATGAATTGTCTCCATCTTTGCTTTCTGGAAGGTCCTTTCACCTCTTTCCGATTCCATTCTGGCGGAAAAAACCGTGATCGTGCTGGAAGATCGAGTGACCATCACAGACCTTGGGATACAACTTGTAGCAGGCTTATCACTATCCCTCCAGACGAGTAAAGGGAACAAGAGAGTGATCGTTTGTACGACATCTGCCACGGATATTCTTCATTCACCAAAACAAGTAAGGGGTCTAAGGGTAAGATTAGAGATTCACAATCCATAGCAATTAAAAACAGAGAGAGAGTAATTTTATAAGCAGGAAACTACAGTTAGAAGACAGTTTATGCAAAGGATGAACTTCCCTGTACTTTAAGACACACCACTCCTATGTAGTTATTTTACACTCTGGTGTGAAATTCCCTCTTGCATCAGGAAGTGAATAGAAAGAGATCTTCCATAAGCAGAATGTGTCCTTTTGCAAATGGTAGGATAACTTTTATAACAAGTGTAACATCTTTGGATTACATACAGACCATGTGGTTGGATCCAAAGATGTCATTCTTCTTAGAGAAGTTGTCATACCCAAGGCTTTTTTTCAGCTGGAACGCAATGGAACGGAGTTCCAGAACCTCTTGAAAATGGTCACATGGCTGGTGGCCCCGCCCCCTGATCTCCAGACAGAGGGGAGTTGAGATTGCCCTCTGCACCGCCGAGTTTCTTGCAACTCATCACTTCTGTTTTGATCAAAATTTTGGTCACTTGGGGGCAATTGTTTCCCGCCTGGCCAAATGAAAGGTGCCAGAGGAGCCCAACCCACACTATTTTCAGAACTTGACAAGCTTAAGAAATAATATTTTGACAGATAATTGGAGGTATGTAGTTCGAATGGCTATCATGATGCAGAAGTCTGATTAAAATGGTCTGAATACGGATGGTTTGGCTAGTTACGTCTAAAATTGATTTTGAGACATTCATCCAAGAAGTGAAGGTTAAACCCAAATGTTATTTCTCAAAAGTTCACTCGCTATAGATTCAATCTTGCTGGATTCATTTTAAAAAACACATTATTTTAGATGGCTAATTGTTTTTTTCTTCTTCTGAGTCTCGAATGCTTAAAAACAAATTCTCCCTTTAAACATCCCCAACAAAAATCTACAGTGTGCCCCCATACCCTCGGAACAGGACATAACTCAACAGCAGAGGGCTATATTAAAAATTTGTCTTCATAATTAAATACCTGTTTAAAAGATACCCCCTTTCCTGCAGGGCAGGCGAATGGTGTGGGGGGCCGCGCTGCCTTTTGCCTGCCCTGGAGGGCAGGGGGTGCCCGGCAAGCCGGCTGCCCCCTGTCCTGCGGGGCAGGCGAAAGCAACGCGGGGGCGGCAAGGCCGCCTGCGCCATTCGCCTGTGGGGAGGCGAATGGCGCAGGTGGCTTACCAGCCCTGCATGCTGCCTCCGTTCCGCCCTGTGTGATGACATCACCGAAAGTGACATCATCACGCAGCGCGGGGCGCATGCGCGTGCGAGGTGGCCAGCCAAGGGTTGCCCTGGGTGTGGGCAACCCTAGATCTGGCACTGCAAACAACTACACTAGTCTCCCTCTCTATGGGCAATGCCTACCTGACTCAAAACCTGGCCCAGCCAAAGCTACTGTGACTTACCTGTCATCACCTGTGCACAACTTGTTCTGAGAGGAGCCAGACCTCATTTATGCACCATGCCCTGTGCTAGATTGCGGCTTCCAAGCCTCAAGAGGACCTCTTCCCTGAGCCCTCTCGTTGTAACAACTTGTAAGCAACTGACTTGCACAAGCCCCCTTTATCCAGGGTGTTCTCCAGTTTCAGGCAACCCTTCCCAACCTAGCCAGGGCTTTCTAGTCCTGAAAGCTGGCTATCACAGTTCAGATTATATGAAGCAGAAGAAATAGGAGACTCGTCCAAGGTGATCTGACAGCCGCCCCCCAAAATTCCTGCTTGGACCTAAAAGACAACCTGCTAATCCTATACCGCTTATTTCAGCAAAAGGCTGGAAGCTGCAGGGGCAGCTGCTTTCACTAGCTGCACTCCAGTCTCACATCAAGTGGCCAAGACCTACACAGTCCCCTGAAGCCATTCCCATCAGCAACATCTTTGAGGAAGGTGGGGCCAAAACAGTTCCCTTCTGGGTTTGGAACCAGAATTTTCTTGGATGTTTGCAAACTTCTCCTGTTTCTCTGGTGGGCATTTATTTTGGTTGGAGGGTCACCTTGGTGGGTATGTCGGTGGGTGAGATATAAAGTTGGAATGTGTTGGGAGAATAATGGAGAGCTAAGAAAGGTAATGTGAACGGCTGCCCTTAATCATAAGATCTGGAAGCTTTCTTTCTTTAAAAAAAACACAAAAGGAAGATCTCAGAGTCAGGATTTGTATTGTGTGGTCACCACCAGCACAGCCTGCAGGTATTTTAGCACTTGTACAGAATTGTGGCATGCACACAGCCCTTGTTGTGGTCGTCTCTGTCAATAATTGTGTCGTTTCAGTCAGTCCTTTAAATTGACTTCTGTGTTCTTCATTTGTTTCTCTTCTACTGTAGGAAGCTGTGGTTAGTACTTGGATTTTGTTCAGTGATGGATCCGTTACACCATTGGATATCTACGATATGAAAGATTTCTCTCTGACTGCGACATCGCTGGACGAAATGGTGGTGTCGGTCCAGCAAAACCAGGAGAGTGACAGGCCAGTGGTGGTGGCAGAAGGTGATGGGCAGGGGCCACTCATTAAAATAGAAATGGTGATCAGCGAGCCCTGCCAGAAGTCCAAGCGGAAGAGCAGCTTGGCAGCTGGCAAAGGAAACGTCAAGGTGAAGTTTGGCCAGAAGGATTTGGACCACAAAAGTGACACCAATGATGTCGAAGACACGGACGCAGATTTTAAAAACCATGGGAGCAATTCTGTGGAGAAGTCATTGGAGCAACAGAGGACAGGACAAGATTGGCCCAAACATGGAGCTTCCATTGATCATGACGAGGCTACCAACCAAAGCACAACTTCCAAGCCTCCTATTGATCAAGGTCATGGGGAGGGCCAGTTGCAGAACAGCCCAACGTCCTTAACGAGCTTTCCCACACAAATAGACATTCCTGGGCAGAATAACCCCGGCGACCTCACTTTGGCTTCCAGAGGCTTAACGGATCTTGAGATTGGCATGTACGCCCTTCTCTGTGTCTTCTGCTTGGCCATTTTGGTCTTCTTAATCAACTGTGTGGCATTTGCTTGGAAATACAGGCACAAAAGGTTTGCTGTCAGTGAGCAAGGCAACATCCCGCATTCCCATGACTGGGTATGGCTCGGAAATGAGGTTGAACTCCTAGAGAACCCGGTGGACATCTCACTGCCTTCCGAGGAATGCACCACCATGATCGACCGAGGGATGCAGTTTGAAGAGAGCAATTTCCTCCTTAATGGGAGCTCTCAGAAGAACCTCCACAACCAAATCCTTCGGTCTGCTGAATATGCTTGTGAGAAAGATATCAGAAATGAACCCATCAACCCACCCGGGCCCAAACGGAAACGAGTAAAATTCACGTCCTATACCACCATCCTCCCTGAGGATGGAGGTCCGTACACCAACTCTATCCTCTTTGACAGTGATGACAATATCAAATGGGTATGCCAAGATATGAACCTTGGGGATTCTAAGGAACTTAGAGACTATATGGAAAGGCTGCAGGACAATATGTAAAACAAAATTATATATAAATATATAAATATATATATGTATATATATACTTTCTTATGTTTGTATTCACCTTTATGCCTTCTGTTTTATGGATGATGGAGCAGTCAAACCCAGCCAGCAATAGGAGAAGTTTCTCCAAATTTTTGGAGGTCCAGTGATATTAACTTCAAATCATTTCGATCAGGTGCAAGAAAAAGCTGGCTGTGTTACCCCGTTTCACCAGATACCAGGAGATGATATGTGCCAAAACAGCTACCTACAAATTGGGGTGGTGTTGCACACAACCAGCTGTTTTTCTTATACCACCTGGTACTAGCAAACACTGATCTAGCACTGCACCCAGGCTCAGAAGATGGGTTGGTGTGTCATCGTACAATGAACATTTAATTCAGACAATGAACAGTGGTGGGGTGGGATGGGGACTGGTGATTTTTCTAGAGGACATTCTTTGTAAAAGCACAGTAGACATTCCTTGCTTACAGCCTGAATCTAGGCCCCTTTTCAAGGATCAGAGTGAATCGGCCTAATGTAATCTGCCCGTAAGTAAATGCAGGCAGATACATTCATAGGGGTTTTTTTTTAAGCTATATATCCCTGTGATTAATCAAGCTTTCTTGATTTATGGAACATTTATATATTTTCTTTTGATCTATTCTCCCCGGTTGTACCAAAGTGTACTATAGCATATTTTCCTTTAGGGCTGCACCGTTTAGTCGATAAATCAGTTAAAAATACGCCCCTGATGAATCGGGCAATAGATAATATTTTTCGTTAATTATTTTTATTAGTTTTGAAATTGTAAATGTAGGGTCCGTCTTAAAAGAGGCATTTCCCCATCCTTTCATACAAAGGAATTGGTTCCCGCATGCAAATTCACGGCTTCTGTTTACAATCTATCCACCGATCATAATCATGATTAGACATGGGCACGAACAGAAAAAAACCCCGAACATGGTGTTCGTTGTTCGTTGTTCGTTGCCACCCATGAACAACGAACGAACATTGATGAACAGGACCTGTTCACAAACATGTTAATTGTTTGTGGGGGCCAGCAGGCTCTCCTCCAGCCATCAAGATCCCTACCACATCACTCCCAGAAACCCTACCTGAGCAGACAGCAGGAAATATACCAATAATAAATAATAGCTTGGTCCAGAGCCTGGCAGCAGCCCTGGAACATGAAGGCCTGTCCTACCACACACACAAAGAAAATTCAAGCTCCAATGTCAACAGCAGCTGTCTCTCCCTCTCCACTGTCTGCAAAGTCAGAGCTGGAAGCCCCCCTCCCCCCTGGTCTTTGCTCCCTTGTAACAAATTTGGAGCTCCACACTTGAAAGGAAGACCTGCCTATCAAGCTAAACTGGGCTTGGATTGGGGTTTCCAGGGCAACAGCAGGAGTTCAGACAGAGTTCAGGCAGTCCCTGCCTCCGGTTGCCAAGGGAATTGATTGCAGGTGCCAGACTGTCTGGCTTGACGAACAGCAAGGAAGGAGGCTTGCAACGACCACCTGTTCGTTTAGAATGAGACCTCACCAACAGCTTGTTTGCGAACAGCTGATTGGGCTGTTCGTGGGTTTTTTTTAGTTCCTATTGCTGTTCGTGCCCATCGCTAGTCATGATTGATAAAGAGAACCCCCATGTTCTGAGGTAGTATGCTTCTGATAGAAGTTGCTAAGGAGAACTGAAGTGGAGGACTGCTGCCTTGTCTTGCTTGTGCACTTCTTGGGGGCATCTGGTTGAATGAAAGACCAGAACGGCTCTTGGTCTGATCCTGATGTTCTCGGAGGGAATGCCTCTTCTAAGACACTGCAGGCAGTAGCATTTGTGAGCGTCATCTAAAAACAAGGAGAAGGTGTTTCGTTCTTCAAGATGATTCTGTTTACTCACATGCAAAGTTACGCAGCTTTAATCTATTAATTGATCAGTCCCTTAAAACGCCTAAAATTAATCGACTAAAATGTATTTAATTGGGTGACAGCCCTAATTTCTATGTTTTTTCGGGGTTCTGTTTGGCTTTGTTTCTGTTTCTTGGCTTTGTTCCCTAATGATACCTCTTCGGTTTCTTCTTTCCAAATAAGTGTTTTTTTAAAAAAAATAGAGAGAGAAGGTACAAATCTTACACTGGGAAAAGGGGGTCCGGTCTTCTTACAGGGAAGCTGTATATACAATAAAACCCTGGGTGGGGAGAGAAAAGTTCAACAGCTATTTCTGGGTTTCGTTTTTAATGGTTTACATTATTAAAATCCATGGGAAGCTGAAAGAGAACACAGTTAAATAGGATGCCTCCGTGTGAGGTTATACACACAGCAGTTGCAATTCACAAATCTGTAGAAGCCCCAAGAAGTTCCCATATTCTTCTTGCTATTGAATGTTCCCGAGACACCTCAATGGGGTCTGCAACATGCGTGAAAGTGAGCCTTAAAATAATTTATATAGTACATCCTTCACACAACATATGTCAGTGTTACAGAACAGAGTGGATTGGGTTCAGTGGTGCCCTTTCCCTCACTGAAGGATTGTTCCAGTTATTGGTAGCCTTCTTCTCTTTATAGAAAAGAGTCCAGTAGCAGCTTTAAGACTAACCAACTTTACTGTAGCGACAATCACAGTTCGCTTCATCAGATGCATCTGACGAAGACAGCTGTGGTTCTCGAAAGCTTATGCTACAGTAAAGTTGGTTAGTCTTAAAACTGCTACTGGACTCTTTTCTATTTTGCTACTACAGACGAATACGTCTAACTCTTCTGGATCTATGACCATGGAAAGCACGTCTTCTCTTTATACCCTCATAAAAGGAAGTCTGCTGTTAGAAGAACATTCCATCCATGAAAGGAAGGCTACCTTTGGATCCAACCAAAAGTAAGAGTGCACAGATAATCTCATTAATTAATTAATTAATTAATTAATTTCACATTTCTATTCCACCCTCCCCACAAGTGGGCTCAGGGCAGATCACAACCCATTAAAATACAATAAAATTCCATTTCCATAAAACATTTAAAAACATCATTAAAATAAAAACATATTTCTAGTTATCCAGTCAGCCTTACAAACTAAAACAGGATGGTGGACAGCCTTCGCAGGGAGGGTTAGATTTTATACACCCCTTGTTGTTTCAGGCCAGCAGAGGCCCAGACTTCAGCCATGGGCCTAGCAGAACAGCTCGGTCTTGCAGGCCCGGCGAAAAGATAGTAGGTCTTGCCGGGCCCTGGTCTCAGTAGACAGAGCATTCCACCAGGTGGGAGCCAGGACCAAAAAGGCCCTGACTCTGGTCGAAGCTAAGTGGGCCTCCTTGGGGCCACAGACCACCAACAGCTGTTTATCTCCTGATTGGAGTGTCCTCCAGGGAATATATGGGGAGAGACGGTCCTGTAGATAACGCTGGTCCCAGTCCTCACAGGGCCTTATACGTCAGTACCAAAACCTTGAATCTGATCCGGTACTCCACAGGCAACTAATGCAGCTCATGTAATATCGGTGTTATATGTGCCCCATTTGGCACTCTCATAATAATGTGTGCTGCTGCATTTTGTACCAGCTGTAATCTCCAGGTCAGGCTCAAGGGCAACCCCACATAGAGCGAGTTGCAGTCATCTAGTCTAGAAATGACCATTGCCTGGATCACTGTAGTTGACAGGTATGGAACAAGTTGCTTGGTCTGGTGCAGATGGAAAAAAGAGGACCTGACAACCACTGTGACCTGTGCTTCCATTTTCAGGGAGGCATCCCGGATCACCCCCAGGCTCCTAACCCTTGGAACTAGCACTAGCGATGCCCGATCGAGGGCTGGGAGTCCAGAGTCCCGAGTCTAACCCCCCGCAGCTCAAGTACAGGGCCTCCGTCTTTGTCGGGTTCAATTTCAGCTGACTCTGTTTCAACCAGCCAATCATGGCTGTAAAAGCACGTTCCAGGACATCTGGGGCCGAGTCAGGCTGGCCATCCATCATCAGATACAACTAGGTGTCATCTGCATATTGATGGCACCCGAGTCTGAAAATTTGCACCAACTGTGCAAGGGGGTGCATATAGACATTAAACCGCTGAGCCATGGTCCCTCCCCTATGGCCCATTCTGAACTAGGGGCACAATCCAAAACAGATGTCAGTTTGTTCCTTTTACTCATGGAAACAAACTTAGGTGGATCTAATTCTGCAGTGGGTTGCAATTCAATTGTTACTAATAATTTCCTACCCTTTAATGCTTGCTATAGGAGGCAATTAGCTCATAGACCCCTTTCCATTGTTTCTAAGGAGTCATTTACGGCTAAGCGAGAGAAAGAGAGAACCAAAGTATCCTGGAAGCAATTAAAAATCAGAATTTTAACAAGGATTTTGTAGAAAGAACATGAAAAGCCAACCTTTGAAACAGGCAAGATCAAAAGACATCTAAAGTACAGCACGGACTCTCAATTAAAATTGTGTTTAAACTGCCGTGCTCTCCCCTTGGGATTGTTACCTTTTCCCAGGAGCCAACCCATACTGGTGCTTTTAGAAGTGGTGAATTATTTAAAGTAGGTAAAATAGCTACACTTAAAGAATACTGAATACCTACAAAATCGGGGTACTTCACTGGTGGCGCAACATACATATGTTGACACGGTCATGTTTGAAACATGAATGCGTATGAACCTGCAAAGCTGCCTTACGTTGAGTCAGATCATGGGTCCATCTCGGCCAGTTCCGTCTCCTCCAAATGACAATCGTTCCCCGAGGTTCCGGGCAGAGAAAGGCTCTCCAGGCTCTTGCTGTCTCAGACCCATTAACTGCCATTGCAAGCAAATGAACTCGAATCTTCTGCATGCACGTCAGGTGCTACTGAGCCACGAACCCTCCCTAGTCTAAGGTACTGACAAGTGTGGTTTTGTACTTCTAGGTATTTAATACTGTTTAATCGCCAAAGATCAGATGAAATTCCGCATGCATCAAAGTGCCATTAGCACAGAGATGGCTGGTGTGCAATGTGAAATGCTTCTGGTTCATACTGGAGACCACGCTGTGAACCGGCATTGATCAACAAAGCTCCTACCTAGGGTTGCCAGATCACAGCCAGCAACCCCTGTGAGCATTTATGGAGCAGCCACCACACTGACAAAGTGATGTCACTTCCAGGAAAAAGTGACATCACGGGATGCACTAGGGTTTCCAAAAACTCTATGGTAAAACCACCGTTTTGCAAATGCTAGAACATCCCATGAGAGCCAGTTTGGTGTAGTGGTTAGCGCAGGCCTCTAATCTGGAGAACCAGGTTTCATTCCTCACTCCTCCCCTTGAAGCCAGCTGGGTGACCTTGGGCTAGTCACAGTTCTCTGGAGCTCTCTCAGCCTCACCCACCTCACAGGGTGATTGTTATTGTGGGGATAATGATAACATACTTTGTAAACCACTCTGAGTGGGTGTTAAGTCATCCTGAAGGGCAGTATATAAATCGAATGTTATTATTAAATATTATAATGACGTCACTTCCAGTTCTCTCTGGAGCTGTAGTTAGCCCCTTCAAGTCTCTTCATTTTTTCCCACCAACACTTCAGTTACTGACGGGCAATAAACCAAGTTGCCAGGAGACCTCTTCCTATAGCAGAAAACCTCCTTGAAACCCTATTCATACCTAACCGAATTATATATTGTATACAGAACATGAACCAGAACCAAGCATTCATGGCCTCTATGCTCTCAGAAATGTTTCAAATATTAACGCCTTTGAATACAATGCCCTCAATTTGTACTGCACGTGAGTGGTTTTCAAACAGCGTTGCCCAGTACATCCAATGGCTGCCACCTAATTGTAGCATCCAGGGATATTCCTGATCAAGCAAAGCATCAGAGAGATTTTGAGGGATGCTAAGGGTTCTGGAGAAGACTGGAAACTTTTCTTGGGAAGGAAAACTGGCAGAGAGGGAAAGCCTGACAGCCTCTATATATAGTGAATTGTTCAGACACTACTTGCTTACCACTACCAATCTTTAGCTGCAATGTGCAGCCAACATCGGAGCACTGGGCAGTGTTTAGGCCATGTGCTTAGTTCACATTTGCTGGGGAGCTGGGGAGGGTGCCAAAGGCGTTAGAGGGCCACACAGGCAGCCTTAGGGGGTTAAGGTGCAGGACAGAGAGGGAGCCAAACCAGTATTCCTTCTATGCATGACTACCATGCCTACTTAAAAGTATGTTCTATGGAATTTACTCTCAGGTAAGCATGCTGAAGATTGGAGCCCTTGCTGCGTTATGTTTGTGTATGTATGTTGAACGAGGAGAGCACCAGAAAAGAGCAAGAGTCCAGCAGCACCTATAAGACTAAAAAAAATTGTGGTAGGGGATGAGCTTTCACGAGTCACAGCTCACTTCTTCAGAATCTTGTTACTAGAGATGGGCACGAACCTAAATACGACGCAAAAAAACCCACGAACCAGGCCAGTTCGGGGTTCGCGAACCAGCGTTAATGGAAGCTCCTTTTCACAGAACTTCCACGAACTGTATACTGGTTCGTTGGGTCTTATTTACAGCAGCAGTTTAAATGGCCATTTCCCCAGGGAAATGGCCATTTAAACTGCCCCTTTAAGGGGCTTGCAAGGGCAGGTCCCTTTAAACTATCAGCTGGCAGGTGGCAGGGGGAATCCCTCCCACCACCGCTGCAGCAGGTCCCTTTAAACTGTCCAAACCCCAGCCCCCCTACCCACGAACCACGAACCTCCTGGTTCGTTTTTTTTTGTTCCGTGCCCATCTCTACTTGTTTCAACCCTATTCAGAACACCAAACTTATATAGTTTGCTTAGGGTGCCCAGAACTCTTTGGCCAGCCCTGGTGGGATGGCCCTAGAACCTGCATGAATGGGCAGCGCTCTTCAATACCCAGTGCCCTTTGCATTGCATGGAGGTTGCTCAGCAGACCAGCCATTGTGGATGCAGCCTGTTGCTGAAGGTAAAAAAGTGTCAATGTCACAACCACACATGATAAAGAGCTGCTAACCAGAGAGATACTGGTCTTAGCAGTTTGCTACTGGCATTGACTTTGTCCCAAGGAACTTCATGAGGGCCTGTGACTGGGGCAACTGATGGAATGGCTGGAACAAGCTGGGGAGAGGTCATTCTTCCCAGTGAGAGTCGAGAGGTGGCAGCTGTGGTTCAACAACCCTTTATTGCCTTGTCCAACACAACGGGGATGCAGTAAGTTAATACCCTCCATGCCCTTGTGGTCACCCCAGTTTGCCTTCTCCCTCAACCACTTCCAGCTCCTCTGAATGACCCCTTTTAAGCCCCATCCCATCCATCTCACCCACTTCTCACCATGCCCAGTGCTCCAGCCTAGCGACATGCCTCCTCTTCTTAAAGCAGCCACTGATTTAGCTATCCATCCTGGCCTGGCTTTTGGAACTCCCATGCATACCCAAGCAACTAACTGGCCCCCTGCAATCATTGAAGACCTTCTGCCCTGGCACAATGTGGTTGCCCCCTCTTCCTCTGATGGATATATCTTGCCTCTGGCAAACTCCCTGTTGGAACAGAGTCTGTGAGTGCCTGGCCTGGCCACAGAGCCACTTTCCTGGGTCCATTTGAGATGCTAGGGTAGAAGGAACGTGATGACTGGTGTTTGTGTATACTAGCAAAATGATAAGGGCCAGCAGATTGTATAGTGGGAGCACCCAGTGCATATTAACAGGATCCCTGCCAGGAGAGGGCTGTCATTAGAAGCAGAGGTACAGATGTTTTCAAAATTCTCCTTATCCAAATTTCCTTCCAGATTTTTGAATTCTGAATCAAAGCATCATAGAGTTGGAAGGGATCTTACAGACCGTCTAGTTTTCCCAGGCCAGTGCCACGGTTTATGGCGCCTGAGGCGAGATACCTACTTGTGCCCCTTGCCCCGTGTGCTCTGGCCCAGTGCAATGAGCATCCCCCTCACGTGAGGTGGGCAGCAGCAGTGAAGGGGCAGGGAGGTGGCCCACTTCTCCACTTGCTTCCCCGTTCACTGTCATGCCACCTGGGTGCCCGGCTTGCCAAGAGCGGGCACCCAGGTGGCAAAGAAACAAAGAGAGATGCAGCCTGCATCCAGGTCAGGGAGGGGGTTGTTGGGGGCCGGCATGGAACCTCCTTCAGTGTTCAGCACTTGAGGCGGCTCCATGAAACTGTGGAAGTCAGGTGTTTTCCTGGACCACAACAGAATTCTAAATAACAGTTCACCTAAAGTCCTCTGGGACTTTGCCTCAGAGGAATGAATGACAGCCACTGGGAAACCAATGGGATAGGGGCTAAGTCTGCCCCCAGTGACCCAGAGGGTTAGGACTTGCCCCCTTCCACACCTCCAGATTATAGCTCATTTTGTTCCGTAGAACAGTCCCAACTGCCGGATTGCAAAATCCTACAGAACCATAATTTTTTTTGGCCCCTTTCTGGAAGGCCTTGCTGTTAGTCATGGCACTGTGCCTCCTGCCTTTTCTTGGGCACTCACTGACAGCTAAACTACATGAGACGATTTACATGAGGACGCTCATGTGAAGGGAGACGCAATGTTACCCGGGAAGCATAGTTTGAACTTCATCTCTCTCTACAGAGCTGGCAAAGATTTCTCCTCAGAGGGTTTGTTAATTTCCTCTTTGCCTCCAGGAAGGCTCTGTCAATTATTAACAAACTCTCTGAGGAATTATCTTTGCAGGCTCTGTAGAGAGAGATGAAGTTCAAACTATGCTTCCTGGTTAACATTGCATCTCCCTTCACCTGAGTGTCCTTGTGTAATTTGTCTCATGTAGTTTAGTTCTGAGAGAAATAGCAGGATGGCAAGGTGAGGTCACTTAGTGGCGGTGTGGGTTCTTCTAGGGCTTTGATCCTTGGGGTGCACCTCACTATGGTACATCTCCTTGAGCTTCCTGTCTCTGGCTCTCATGGGATGTTACTCGTGGTTTTGACCTTGACACTGTTGAGGTCATAACTCTGTCTCCACCTCTTCCTGTCACATGACTTTGATGTCACGTGCCCTTGCTGCTGCCTGGGGGTTAATGGTGAGTTCTAGGCCTGGAAACATAGAAGACCCCGTCACAAGCATGTAACAGCATGTTGGAAACTGTCTTGTCATTTGGTAACCAGCAGCACAATCCCGTGCAGAGTTACCTTGTTCTAAGCCAGTTGAAACCAGTGGGCTTAAACTAGTGTACCTCTGTATAGGATTGCACTATGAACCATTTAACGGTACAAGGGTCATAAATATCAAACCCAGGTTATATATTCTAAGCATGTTCAGCTATCGTTTATACCACTTCCTTTTTAGATCCCACAAAAGTTTGATTTTCCACCAGCCCTTCCAATATAAAAGCTACACATTGTATTCAGAACACACACCATGCCAGGTTGCTGGTAATGTAGAGTGAAAAATCGTCTATGTAATGTTCTGGAACTGTACAAAACACAGTTGTAAATTTCAGACAAAGAGGGGGAAAGAAGGTAACAATTTGTATACCGAGTTAGTTAAACGTGCCTCCGTTTCCTGCTGTCGATTATATGAATGGATTCGTTTTTTTCTACAGATAAATATTCAAAATATTACCAAATGGCATTTTCCAAGCAGGAAAACAGTGTGACATTGTAAAACATTGAACATGGGAAATAAATATTTTCTTCCCATATTTTGTAAAACGTGGACTCCCATTTTAATGACAAAGAGGTGACTGGACTTGAGAGAATGGTGGATTTGGGAAAATGGGTGTGCATTTGTCTGTACTATGCAATTAGAATGAATTGTATAGAAACTAATGTCAAGTTGGTTTGGCGCTAACAGATGCTTACAATTCAAACATCCACTTGGGTGCATCCCATCGAACTCGAAACCTGTTTAAAAGCCTTTTGATTGCACAGAACTTGTGACCTAGTGCTTCGAATCCTGGCCAATATAATGGATTCGTTCCTGCCTCCTTGCGGGCTTTTCCTTCTCCTAGACGCACTGGCTGACAGCCTTTCTGCACCATTTGCTTTTCTGCCCCTTCCTTCCTACCAGCAACATGCAACCTCTCTTGTCCTTAAATAGGTAGAAACAGCCCTGGCACCAGGGTTACTGGCACCTGAGGCCATCCTTGCACATGCGCTGTGCGCGCGCGCCCTGGACTGCGTGATGATGTCATCACGTGATGACACGGGGCTGGCCGGCGGCAGCGCAGCATGCGCCTCCGCCCCCAGCACCCCCTCCGGCGCACCCTCCAGCCCTGCAGCGCCTGCGGCCCCCGCCTCACCGCCTCAACAGTAGCGCCGGCCCTGGGTAGAAATGCGGAGCAGTCTTGGGAGAAGTATGATTTGGAACAGACGGCAGAAGTTGCATATGGTTACTATAGTTCTGCTCCTCTTCTACCAATGCATCTCTTGTGTAGGCAACCTTGTATTAGACAATTGTGAGAGCACAGAGCAGCACTTTAGCAACAGGCAGCTGGACTGCAAAGGCTCTTACTTCAGATCTGTGTTGGTCCTTCCGCTTTCCTGAATGTACAAAAAAGCAAAGAAGGATAGAAATCTCGGGGGGTCAGGATGCATTTCCTCAGCATTAGACTTGGGCTTTACATTATAGGATTTCCCCCCTACTACTGGAGTGGAGAAGAGAACTGTCAGGTGGTATCACTGACATAGTGAAGAAGGCCGGTGGAAGTTGCCAGGCAAGGTTTCATGCCATCAAAATGCTTCCTGGAAATATGAAGAGGAAGAATAGGCACCGACCAATGCTGAGTGAGAAAGACGATTTAAAAGTAGGAACACTTCCCAAATTATTCCCATCAAAATCTCCCTCCTTGTTTTTGGAATTCTGAGTTGCCTAGTCTTGTTTCTGAAGCAGAGTAAATGTCTTAGCATTGGGAGTAATTCATTATTCTATTTTTTAAATCGCAGTGGAGCAGAAGCCAGCTATATAATCCATTTTGGCACTTCTCCATCTTTTCCACAATAGACCCAGATAATCTGCTGAAAGTCCAGGAGATCAGCCAGGATTCCGGGTAGAGAATGTGTAGTCTTCCCTGGGCTCCTCGGAGGAAGGACAAGAAAATTATGTGACGGCTGGCAGATACAACTGGGACCCACTCCAGCCTGCTTTAAACAATGGAAGGAAAGGAAGACATCCCACTCTGCCTTGCTTGGACCTTTCTCCCCTACAGGATGGAGAACAGCCAGCTGAACCCAGAATGTGGCTTTGGGGGCTGGTGAGATCAGGCTCCTCCTTATCGGTATCGGTATCGGTATCGGTATCGGTATCGGTATCCTGATCCTGATCCTGATCCTGATCCTGATCCTGATCCTGATCCTGATCCTGATCCTGATCCCACTGATGACACACAACCCTTTTTCTTGGGGTGTGTTGATCAGCTCTTCCTCCTCCATTTATTGTTGAGACTGTGTTATATGGCCACGTGTTAAGGCTGCCTCATTTGCCTGCTGTGGTTCTGAGCAGTACGGGGAGTAAAACTAAAAAAAAGAAGTGATATCAGCTAGACTGTGACGTCACTTCCATTTAAAAACTGGAAGTGATGTAAGCTTGCTATTTTCTAGTGATTCCTGGAGCTACGTCACTTCAAGGTTATACCCAGAAGTGACATCACAATGTAGCTGATGTTGCCTGCCCCTCCCATTTCCCTTCCTTCAACCCTACCACACGTGCTTGGTCCATGTGCTTCTAAACGTGGTGTGAAGGTAGAATAAAACATGGGCAAATGACATAAATCTGAATGATTTTATGTATCAGCTCCTTAAGGTATGCTTGCCAGCCCTTGGCCAGCAACTGTTGGGAACTTCAAGAGTGGAGACTCCATAAATCAGCATAATGCAACACTGTGATGTTGTTTCTGGTTGCATAGCTGAAAGTAGCATCATGGCACCATATGATGCTCTAGGAATTTCTCAAATCTATACGGTTTTTACCATAGAAATGTGGGGGATTCCTAGAGCGTCCCATGACACCATGATGCCTGGGTGTGCTACTGGAAGGAATATCATGGTGTCACATTATACTGATATCTCCCTCCCCATAATTCCTGCTTCTCCTGGAACCCAGGCCCCCTACCTTCAATATGGCAAGAATTTGCCAATTAACAACTGCTTTTTTTCAAAATGAATATTTCAGAGCAATAAATAGAATTCCTATTCCAGTAACTGTACTGGAACCTCTGTGTTGATTAGGAATTACAAACATTAAAATTAGCCCCTTTCAAATGCCTTCAATGAATAGAAACCATGTCAGGAACAGATGTACGGCAAAACTCATCCAGGAAGAGAAATAACCCTCCTTCCATGGCAGATTAATTTTGACGGCTGGCTTAATTTTATATGCAATAGATCGATTTACAGTGTGTTTTATATGTACAATTTAATTCTGATTTCAGAATACAGTAAAAAAAAGCTGGATATTGAAACAGGGTTGTTATGGGGTAGGGAATTTCTTTTTCAGAAATTCACTTTATTAAAGATAGTCATCAATTCCCCTTATTCTTTTTTTTTCTCTTTTAAGAGCAAGATTTCTCTTCATTTCTCTGAAAAGAAATCAAGGTGCCCTTTTGTAACTTCCACCCTTGCAGCTGTTTTCTGTTATACACCCTAAGGTGGCACTGTGGCAGAAAGGAAGGCTTGGGAAGACACTACCTACCTCTGAGCATCTGCAGAGTGAAATGATGAAATTTGGCAGAACCTTCCTTCCAATCCCTCCTCTCTTTGAATTGCAATTGGATCAAAAAGGAATTGATTAGAAATTGTCTCCAAATTCCCAAAAAGGGGAGGGGGGGAGAATTGTTGGATCTCAGGGAGTTAAATCTGGTTGTGGACTGTAAATGAAACTAAAATGAAACTGAAACTGATCTCAGGGAGATATTAGTAAAGAGAAATTAAGAGCATGCACCGCATTCAGCCATATGGAGAGGAAATGCATCAACCTCACGAAGAAACTAGCCCAGATATGAACAGACATCACCTTCCCTTCTAAATGCAAACATTTATATGACTCACTCGCTGCACCCTTTCCCCCTTCCCTCACCTCCTATATATTGCTGGAGTTTCTTCATACCCTCCATGCATCTGACGAAGAGAGCTGTGGTTCTTGAAAGCTTATGCGACAATAAAGTTGGTTAGTCTTAAAGGTGCTACTGGACTCTTTACTATTCTGTAACTGGGAGGGGCTGTGGCTCACTGGAAGAGCATCTGCTTGGCATGCAGAAGGTCCTCCCAGGTTCAATCCCCAGTACCTCCAGTTAAAGAACCAGGTAGCAGGTGATGTGCAAGACCTCTGCCTAAGACCATGGAAAGCTGCTGCTAGTCTGAGCAGACCATACGGACTCTGATGGACCAATGGTATCATTCAGTATAAGGCAGATTTTCATGCGTTCAAATTGCTTTCTCTAATTATGGGTCCCAGACTATGAAACTGGAGGGTCTGGCTTAGAGTTGCCAACCTTAGGGGGCCCTGGAGTTCTCCCACTATTACAACTGATCTCTAGCCTACAGAGATCAGCTTCTCCTGGAGAAAATGGCAACTTTTGAAGGTGGAGTCTTGACTACGGCCTCACGGCCCCACTGAGTTACCTCCTGTCCCCAAAGTCTGCCCCCAAATCTTCAGGCATGTCCAATGCTGGAATTGACAACATTAACCTGACTTGGCTTGAGCAGGCAAAGAACACAGACAAAGGGAGAACCGAGTGATCCGTTTGTGCTGGAACCTGAGCCGCACACGGCTCTTTAAGTACCATAAGGAACCAGTTCTTTATCCTTTATGCAAACATCACGCTTCAAGCTGTCAGGAGCTCTCTGAAAATCCAAAGCCTGTTTTTCCTCCCTTGCCTAAACAAGAAAATACACAGCCTGTCATTTCTCCTGTAGTCATGGTTTAGTGACCCATGAAATCCGAACCAGTTCAATGAGCAGGAGAGCTAAACTGAAAAACAAAACCCCAAATTAGCACAAAAGGGGAGAAAAAGAGAGAAAAGAATTCCTCCGGCTGTAGCTTTTTATTTTTTTAACATCCATCTCATTCAACGCTGCTGATTAGTTATGAAACAATGCCTCTGCTTTGCGTGTGGGCTCGGCTACAGACCCCCTTCTGGATGCCCAAAGATCTTCCCCGGGGAGACGATTTGAAAGAACGTGCTGGGATTTCTTTTGTAAAACGGAACCAGCTTTTTATTGGCAGGTGGAATCCTGTCGTTCTTAATTTAAGGGGGAAAGCTTTAGATGTAGAAACAGAATGCAGTTTTATTCACTTACAAAAGGCACAGAGAGAAGATCGTGCCCATAAATTTCTCCTGAAGGATTCATCAAAAGCAGAAGAAGAGAAGTTGAGGTACTTCACTTTGGCCTGCCTCCTTCAACTTCCCCTTGACCCCTGGGACTCCACTCCACCTATTATTTAATTTCTCCCCATGTTTCTCCAAGATGGATTATACTGCTCTTCACCCTTTGTATTGTCCTCGCAATAAACTGGCAGAGCAGTTTACTGCAGAAGGTGTGGGAGACAGAACTGGGACCATCCCACTGGAGGGATTGGTCTAATGGGAGACCCGAGTTCAAATTTACCCATGAAGCTCAATTCATGAGGTCTAGGCAGGTCACTCAGTCTAGCCATCACTATCTTCACAGCCAAAACCGTTTCAGAGAGGACCTTTCTGAAAACAAAGATGGGAACAATTGTATGCAAAACAGCCCATGTCAAGAGTCATCGGGGTGTAGTGGTTAGAGTGCTGGACCATGATTGTTAGGTTCAAATCTCTTTCTTGCTATGAAGCTCATTGGGTGACACTGAGCCAGTCACTCTTTCAGCCTAACCTACCTTGCAGGGTTGTTAGGAGGACAAAATGTAGGAGGGGTGGATAATGTACTTCTCTTTGAGCTCCTTAGAGGAAGGGCAGGATAAAAAGGGAATGGGCAAATTGGTCTTCTGGGTCTAAGTATTACCTGGCCATCTCTTGCTTGGACTCCATTAATGGATGGGGAGGCAGAATTCCTACTATAAGCCAGTTTGGTGTAGTGGTTAAGAGCGGCAGGACTCTAATCTGGACAATCGGGTTTGATTCCCCACTCCTCCGTTTGAAGCCAGCTGGGTGACCTTGGGTCAGTCACTTAAGAGCGACAGGACTATAATCTGGAGAACCGGGTTTGATTCCCCACTCCTCCGCTTGAAGACAGCTGGCTTGGGTCAGTCACAGCTCTTTCGGAGCTCTCTCAGCCCCACCCACCTCACAGGATGTTTGTTGTTGTGGGGATAATAATAAGACACTTTGTAAACCACTCAGAGTGGGCATTAAATTGTCCTGAAGGGCAGTATATAAATCAAATGTTGTTGTTGTTGTTGTTACGGGAGACCACCTGGTCCAGCTCCTCCATTTGCTGCTGCTGCCTGGCAGGCCAAGGAGAGTGGGTGGTGGTGGTGAATCAGCACTGATCCAATGCATGATGTCACTTCCAACGTGAAACCGGATGTGATGTCATAACTTTGGCACGGTGCTTCAGCAAATCCTAGAGCATTGCCACTGGAAGTGATAGTGCATGTTGGCATGATGCCAAAGAGCATGTTCCTGTGCTTCCCCCCCCCCCCAATTCTCCCACAAGGGATGAAAGAAAGATGCTCTTTCTATTGAGCAGTATCTGGAACAACCAAAGAACTGGGTTAAATTCAATGTTGTTATGAAAATTGTGTGTAAGTTGCCTTACAGTAAATAATTGACACGTATGGTATCAATGTTGAAACGAATAAATACATACAAGGTTTCTTACTGAAAATAAACAGCTGTAGGTTCAGGATAGACACATGGAGATATCTATTTATGAAATGTCCAAACCAGTTACAGAATTCACTGCTGCACAATGCTGTCTGGTGTCTTATTTATTATTTATTTATTAATTTTATTTGACTTATATCCCATCCTCCCCACGAATGGATTCAGGGCAGCTCACATCATCATTAAAACACAATAATTTAATAGTCAACTTTAAAAACACTTGATAACTTATATTAAAGTACTCCGGCACCATTATACATAGGCTACTTTGGATACTAACAAAAGACCTGCATAAGTCATAGCTGTGGGTAGAACGCCTAGCTGAGGGCAGTCATAGAAGAGGCAGCGATCTTAGATAGGATAAGAGGGGACACCCGATGTTCCACCGGGTGGAACATCTCCGTTTTACAGGCCCTGCGGAACTGTAATAGGTCCCGCAGGGCCCTGATCTCCAGAGGGAGAGTGTTCCACCAGGCTGGGGCCAGGGCAGAAAAAGCCCTGGCCACAATGGAGGCCAGCTGGATGTCCCTCGGGCCGGGGACCACCAGGAGTTGTTTATCTGCAGAGTGCAGCGCCCTGCAGGGGACGTAATGGGTCTTGCTGCTGTGCGCAGGGAGGCGGGGTGGGGTGGGGAGTTCATCTGTCAGACTTCTTCTATAATGTGGCAGTTGCTCAGCCTCTTCCCCTGCTTTGGAGGCTTTCAATAGGAACTTTGTGGCCTTTGCCAGATGGGGTCTGGAATAATATCGGACCCTGAGGAGAGGGTGTGTGTGAACTAACCTTTTTTTTAACAACCGTGTGCATGCTCCCATCCGGCCTGGGCTGGTTGGTGGGAATGCCATTTTCCTGCTGGGGGGCGGAGGATCTCCCATTCCCACCCTCCACCCCCCCCACCTCTATTCACCTGGCCAGCAGAGAAGGAAAAGTGGAGGAACACTGCTTTGGGCGTGTTCCCAGGGTGGTGCGACGACATCACCTCCGGGAGTGACATCATCACGTTGCCCCTGAGAATGCTCCTGCGTTTCTCAGTGGGCTAATTTTGGCTTCAAACAGGTCGAATTGGGCCCATTTGGGGTCATCAGCCCGCTGAGAAGCATGTGCACTCCTGTTCCTGCTCGATGACATCACTTCCTGGAAGTGATGTCAATATGTGTGCTCACGAGGAGTGCCCAGAAACACTGAGAAGGTAAGCACTTGGTTTCATGCCCCCCCTGCTAAGAGGGTGGGGGGACCTGGCATCCCTACTGGCTAGCCACTCCTGGGCAGATGCAAGAGGCTGCCCGGGCACCCGGGCAGCTGGCCACTTCCACGGGGCGGTAGCAGTACTGCTTAGCCTCAGGAGACTGGGCAGTTGGGCTGAGTGACGGGGATGGGATAGGGGACAGGAAGGGGGAGGTGCCAGGTGTCTCTTATTTGGTGAACATTTCCTCTAAATAATTCCTCAAAACAACAACAACAACATTTGATTTATATACCACCCTTCAGGACAACTTAATGCCCACTCAGAGTGGTTTACAAAGTATGCCATTATTATCCCCACAACAATCACCCTGTGAGGTGGGTGGGGCTGAGAGAGCTCTGAAAGTGCTGTGACTGACCCAAGGTCACCCAGCTGGCTTCAAGTGGAGGAGTGGGGAATCAAACCTGGCTCTCCAGATTAGAGTCCTGCCGCTCTTAACCACAACACCAAACTGGCTCTCAGACTGTCCGGGTGAAAACCAGACACCGGGCAACTCTGGCAGCTGAAAGAAGGCTGCTAAGGGTGCATTCATAGAGACCATGTCTGTTAGGCATAGAGTTGCCAGTCATCTTAGAACTTTTAAGCAAAGTCTACAAACTTTAACTGATGAGTGTTTCATAGGAAGAACACATGTCGGTCCATGTGATTTTTTTATTGTATGAACAGAAGCAGTTCTCTGGGGTTTCAGGCAAGGAAGGCCTTTCCCAAATCTGCTGAGATTTTTTTATCTTGAAATACCAAGGACTGAACCTGGAACTTCCTGTAAGCAAAGCAGGTGCTCTACCCACTGAGCTGTACGGCCTCTCTGCATGTGCCTGGGATGAGAGAATTGTTGCAGGTGCCTCTTTTGTGCCATTGGGTTTGCTTCCCCTCTCCCACTTAGAAATTCTTTTCTATAAGTAATGGCAAGTTGACTAATTTATTTGCAGAAGTCAGCAAAGATCACATCCGTGTGTGCTCAGACCCCCTTAAGTAAAATATAAACCTCAGCTTCTTAGAAATTTAGGGCCCCAAATCAATAATGGACACGAAATCATCAAGTTTAATCTCAAACACTGCGAGCCCAAGTTATCATTCTTCTTGATATAAAACTAATTCTGCTCGATGATAAAATGTGACATGCTTGGCCCATAAACCAATGCAGTGAAATAAACTTGCTCAACACACCGTTCAAATTTCTTGCAATGATCTTCTTCTATATAGCAAGCTATTAGAAATGAGGTATCTAGGGAGGACTGTGGGTAGTTTAATGGCTTACAGATATTTGTGAAGTGTGCGCCCTTCCACTTCTGAACTTGGCCTCTCAGATCCCCATACCTCTTCCACAGAAGTTTTCAACTGGAACTGCTGTCCGAAGAAGGGACCTTTGACTCTTGAAAGCGTAGACCTTGAAAATCTTGTTGGTCTCCAGGGTGCCACGGGACTCAAATCCTGCTGTTCTACTGCAGACCAACATGGCTACCACCCTATCTATGTATGTCCCTGACCTGGATAGTCCAGGTGAGCCTGATTTCATCAGATCTCGGAAACTAAACAGGGGCAGCCTTGGTCAGTAATTGGATGGGAGACCTCCAATGAAGATCAGAGCTGCAGAGGCAGGCAATGGTAAACCACCTCTGCTAATAACATTAATAATAATAACATTCAATTTATATACCACCCTTCAGGACAACTTAATGCCCACTCAGAGTGCTTCACAAAGTATACTATTATTTTCCCTACAACAATCACCCTGCAATGTGGGTGGGGCTGAGAAAGCTCTGGAAGAGCTGTGACTGGCCCAAGGTCACCCAGCTGGCTTCAAGCAGAGGAGTGTTAGTCTCTTGCCATGAAAACCCCACCAGGGGTCACCATAAGTCAGCTATGACTTCAGGGCACTCTGCACCACCAAATTTTCACATTTTATATTGTACCTTTCTGCCTAATTAGGGCTACCAAGGTGGCTAACAATTTTTAAAAAGATCATTTTAAAAACAGCTCGTAAAACCAAAAAATGAATATGCATATGTAAAAACACAGAAAAAGTAATTAAAAAGCAGGAAGGAGGAGTCACTGAAGGAATGCCAGATGAAGCCAAAAAAAAAAAATCTTCACCCACTGGTAGAAGCAGGGGACAGACCATTTTCCCCTGGGAGGGAGTTCCATAATTTTGGTACCATGACCAAGAAGCTGTTCTCTCAGGTTGCTGCTCATCTAACCTCAGAAGGCCAGCTGACACACACGTATTGATCACTTAATGAGTACAATATCAGATGGTGGCAGTTCACTTCTTGCTCAGTTGTGTCCAAGTGAAATCATGCATCTTCCTCATGTGATAACTGCTGCAGCTAGGTTGTTTACAGCTCCACCTCCCACCCCGTCCCTGCTACGATTGCACATGTACACGCACTTTGATAAAACAGTGCAAAAATGCAGCCTTGATACAATGCCTCATATGATTGTATTGAGTTTCTTTAGAGTTACTGTGGTGTTTTACCAATGCACATAATCCATCAGTGTGCATCGGTAACTGTGACTAGCCCAAGTCACCCAGCTGGCTTCAAACGGAGGAGCGGGGAATCAAACCTGGCTCTCCAGATTAGAGTCCTGCCACTATTAACCACTACACCAAACTGAATGAGAGATGGCAGGTTATTAATTGGTGTTGCTACACAGTGGGGGGGGGGCCTTAACAAGGTCTGAAGGGCCGTTTCCATATGTCCCAGCATAGCGCTAAACTGACGGAACGATAGCGTCTTCCTGGCATGATTTGTGATGTCATCGCACCATGTGGTGTGATGACATCAGAAATCACGCCAGGAAGATGCTATCGTTCCGTCAGTTTAGCGCTATGCCGTTAAGTGTGGAAACGGCCAAGGTCTCTCGAGTTTCCTAACCACTGCTGGTCCCTATCTTGAGCTTGCTATCTTTCCTACGCACTCAAAATTCAGCATAGCCCTTGTATTCATCCACAGTTCCTTTGTCCCGTTGATCCTTTGAGCGCTGGCCAACTCAGAATCAAAACATGCTCACTCCAGGAAACAGAACGTGTTACCCACTCAAATAACATGTCCTCAGACTGTGGCATGAGTCAAACGAAGAGAACAGGAACAAGCCGTGAGCGAACAGAACACATATTAGCGGAGTTAAAAGATGGTCAGAGCAGCCCCCCACTTCTCCCCCTCCCTTTCCCTCATGCTGCTGTCTGTTCAGAGGCCAGAGCATTTCCGAACAAATTCCTTCTGTCTTTACTCGAAACATGGGTGAGAATTGCAAGAACAGCCCCAGAGAAAGACAGCTGCTGCAGCCTAGGGGTTAAGAGGCATGGGCACGAATCCAGAAGTTCCTCGTTTGACTCTCGTCTCTGCCATAGACTCACTATGTGGCCTTTTCTCTCGGTCTCAGCCTCATACCTGTTGCAACAGGAGAATAAAAAAGTCCTCTTAGGGACCTCTCTGAATGCATGAACACACATGAAGCTGTCTTACGCTGAACTCGACTATTGGCTCCTCAAGGTCAGCACTGCCTACTCAGACTGAAGAAAAGAGCAGGAGTCCAGTAGCACCTATAAGACTAACAAAATTTGTAGTAGGCTATGAGCTTTCATGAGCCACAGCTCACTTCTTCAGATACAGATGGACTCACATTCTAGCTGTCTCTGAAGAAATGAGCTGCGGCTCATGAAAGCTCATACCCTACCACAAATTTTGTTAGTCTTATAGGTGCTACTAGACTCTTGATCTTTGTTATCTGAAGAAGTGAGCTGTGACTCATGAAAGCTCATACCCTACCACAAATTATGTTAGAGCCAAGGTACAAGTGATGAATTACACTTGAATGGCAAGTGAACAGACTCACGTGTATTCCTCCCTGTTCACTTACCATTCACTTGCGCTCCACTTGATCAGGTAGAGAGCAAGTGATTGGCGAGTGAACAGGGAGGAATACACATGAGTCTGTTCACTTGCCAGGCAAGTGTCATTCGTGACTTGTAGCTTGGCTCCTAGTCGTATAGGTGCTACCAGACTCTTGCTTTTTTCTGCTGCTACAGACTAACACAGGCTACCCATCTTGATCTACTCAGATTGATGGAGGCTCTCCAGGGTCTCAGGTGGAGAACGTTCATATTCTCTTTTAGGTGGAGATGCCAAGGCTGAACCTGGCACCGTCTGCCAAAAAAGATGCACTATTGTTGAGCCGCAGTCCCTCCTACCTGCTCATTTAGACCATCTTCAGAGGACTTCCTCTTGACTGGTGAGCTGTTACGGGAGACAGGTCTTTTCTGTGGTGGCACCTTCTTGCTCTCAAGAGGCTCACCTGGCTCTCTCTCTCTCTCTCTCTAGTCAATCAAATGTGTTCTTATCCTGCCCTTCCTCCAAGGAACACAGGTCAGCATTTTTGATCATCCTCATTTTAACATCTCCACAACCATGTGAACTAAGTTAAGCGAAGCAAGACTGGATGGCCAAAGGCCAGCCTGTGAGCTTTATGTCTGGGGATTTGAAGACAGGACTCTCTGATCCTCGTCCAGTGTTTCAACCACTACACCACCCTGGCTGGCACGTCACAAATGGGCTTTAATCCCTGCTAGAGGAGAAGGCATTTGGGAAAACAAACACTGTTGCTTGCGTGCCTTTATTTTGTTCCAGCGTTTTATGGCTGCTGGTGCTGTAAGGATATCGTAGAATGCTTTGGCATGTTTTGATTTTCTACTGATGTTAAGCTTCCTCTGTGATGGGCAGATGGGCTATAAATGTTTCATATAAACTATTTCAATAAATAAATAATAAATATCTACCTTACTAGACTGGTGGAAAGATTTTAACAAGGTAATGTACGTGACACTGGCCTGTATCGTCACATTCTGCTCAGCAAAGTATGATGTTTTTCCTTCCAGTCTAAGGGGACTTCTTTTAAGTTAAGTGGTTTTTCCTCTTGTTGAGGAAGTTGGAGGGAGCCTTACACTGGAGTAAGGCTTCAAAATGTGATGAGTGGAGTGGGCAGGGCTCATTTCGAGGGGGAACGCGCCGGCAGTTCCCCAAAGAGGTCACATGTCAAGTGGCCCCGCCCACCTGACTTTTGGCCATTTTGGGCCCGTTTTGGCTTGGATTGGGGCCAAAATGGCCTGGATCAGGCCTCTGACAGGTGTTGGATCACTCTCCCGTTCATCAGCAGCCCAATCCTGACCATTTTGGGCCTCTTTTCAGCCATTTTGAGCCCTTTTTTGCCATTTTGGGCCAAATTTCGGCCCTGAATGGCCAGGATTGGGTCCAAAACAGCTAGAATAGGTGATATCAGGGGTGTGGCATATGCAAATCAGTTATACTAATGACACACTTTTGGCGATGGCAAGAGGTGTGGTATATGCGAATGAGTTATGCTAATGAGTTCCTCCAGCTCTTTTTCTATGAAATGACCCCTGGGAGTGGGAGAATGCAGAACGCTTTGGGCATTCTTAAAAATATGGCATATCTATTAAATAATATCAAAGATGGTGGAAGGTGGTGGATTCTTACGTTGCAGAGTCATTTGCTTCAAACCTGGCAGAAGGACAAGTTGGAATATTACTGACTATTAGTAGTAGTAAACTACTACTACTACTGACTATTAGTAAGTGGGGCTGCCAATCAATTACTAAATTTCTAGTTCATTGGTGGCCAACCTGAATGGGACAGCAGGCATTGAAGGCACTCCGGAAGAAGTGCAGGAAGGCCTGTTGGGCTGGCTGTGACTTGACGTCCTACAGAAAGTCAGCATGGTCCAGTGGTTAGAGTACCAGATGGGGATCTGGGAGACCTAGGTTTGAATCACTCTAGTCATCCTCTCTCATTTTAACTTACTTCTCATGGTTGGTGTTGTGAGGATAAAATGGAGGACAGCAGAATAGTGTTGTAAACCACTTTGGGTCCCACTAGGGAACAAAGCAGGGTATAAATATTTAAATAAATATAAAATAAATCTCCATTTTATTACATTAGTGGCTAAAGCCAAACCGCAGGAGACGAATCAGCACTACAGTCTTATGTTGTGTAGCATGCCTTATGTGGGATGGAACTCGCCAAAATCTCAGTAGAGACCATGTTTTTGAGATATTGAAGTAAGTGTAATAACTTTTCAGTAAAGGAAGAAGCAACAGCCAGGTACCGTCACAGCCTGCTTGGAGCTGCCCCTGGATGAGAGCTACTTGGCATCTGTGGGGAAGAGAACTACCACCCAGTTAGGGCTATGCATTAATCTGGAAACGAATGAAAGAATGAACTTAGACGTTCCATGCGCTACAGTCCTAAATGTAATGAAAATGAATGAAAAGATCAACAACTGAGTGAATGTCATTGCTTTCTTTTGTTTCAGTGGTCTCTGGCAATCTGGTTCAACAAGGCAGAAAGGGGGGAAGAACTCAGACAAGGAGAGAGGAAACTTACATTGAAATTTTCCAATCACTTTTCGGGTGGGAAAAGTCTTGCTTATTGTCATATAGAACATATTAAATATTACCGAGGATCGACCTTTTTCTTTTAGTTTCATTTCCTGATCATTTTAGAGGCTGACAAAGATACAAAACCCAAGAAATGGTTGAGTTATATTTGACAATAAGAAAACACTCCCTGTTTCTTTTCTTTTCCTGTTCATTTATGCTTTTGTTGGTTCTCCAGTTTTCACTCTTGGTTCATAAATTTTTATTTTGTATCTTTGTTGCGTGTGGGTTTTTAACTATAGGTATATGCACTCTGTGTGACACATTCACATAATATCTGTGTAATGTTTAGAGCTGCTTTTATTATGTTCAGATAATGTTAAAAATACACCCCATTACAGAGAAAGATACAAAGAAACAGAAAATGGTGTGAAAAGAATCACAAATTATATTTGCAGAAGGGGAAGCAAAGCCAACATGGGGATTTTGTTGTCAAAACGGCTGGGGTAAGAATCTGGCAATCCTCCATTTGTAGCCTAGTTTGCATGGGTCAATTTTGCCGGTTCAGTTTCCATACTGCAGCGTTTTATTCGTGACTGTCTGCACTAGATTTGTCACCATGAGTAGTCACTCCGGACACTAAGTGGCTTTCCCCCGGCTTTCCTGGGAACGCTTATACCTCGACTTCTTAAAAAAATCCACTTTGCAGTAGGCTGTTTCCCCATGCATACTCTTCATTCCGTTTTTGGTGTTCCACCCTCTTCCCCGCTCTCCCACCCCATCAGCCCATTGCATTGTGATTGGCTACACTCATTTAACCAGCCACTCCCCCTCCCCACCTTTCCATTCTTCCAGGCTCCCCTGGAATATTGTATAGGGGGCTAAATTTTTGTTGTTGTTATGTGCCGTCAAGTTGTTTCTGACCTATGGTGACCCTATGAATGAAAGACCTCCAAAACATTCTATCTTGAACAGACTTGCTCAGATACTGCAACCTGGAGGACATGGCTTCTTTTATTGAGTCAAGCCATCTCGTTTTGGGTCTTCCTCTTTTCCTGCTGCCTTCCACTTTTCTTAACATTACTGACTTTTCCAGAGAATCTTGTCTTCCCATGATGTGACCAAAATACCGTAGCCTCAGTTTTGTCATTTTAGCTTATAGGGAGAATTCAGAAATGATTTGATCTAGTACCCACTTATTTGTCTTTTTGATTGTCCATGGTATCTGCAAAACTCTCCTCCAGCACCACATTTCAAATGAATCAATTTTCTTCCTGTCAGCTTTCTTCACTCTCCAGCTTTCACATCCATACATAGCAATGGGGAATACCATAGTTTGGATTATCTTGATCTTGGTTCCCAGAGAGATATCTTTATCTTTAAGGATCTTCTCTAGCTCCCTCACAGCTGCTCTTCCAAGTCTCAATCTTCTTCTGATTTCTTCATTGCAGTCTCCCTGCTGGTTGATGATTGAGCCAAGGAATAGAAAATCTTGAACAACTTCAATTTCCTCATTGTCAGCTTTAAAAAAGATTTTAATACTGAGTTTTAGAGAGGTGTGAACTGCCACATACAAACCGATTCCACGCCTTTCGGCTTGACTTCAGGAAAAGTGAAGAATTATGTCCCCAGTACAGAAGGGGCTTCTATCTCATATCCTGACATTTTAATCTAAAACATCTCTGTTTGGTTATCAATAGACAAAGTTCAAGCAATGTGGATGTTAGCAGACACATCTGAGTGAAGGGCATAATTTCATAATTGTAACTTTCTGAGCACCTGCTCTTTCCGTGGACAATTAATGGTTTTCCGCTAACCTGCAAACGTGATCTTTTCTACTTGTTTCCAGATTAACAAGCTCGCAAGAAAAGCAACCAATATTCTGAGTCACCATGTCAAAACTAATGAAGATTTCCCCCACTGATGCATATATATTCCCTGTAATCTTGCAGCCTGAGAAGGACCAGTATGCAAAGGATAATGAATGAAACGTCATTGAAAATGATATGCCCTGTTATTCGATTAGAATTACAGCAGGGTTTCTTTAGCTGTGGGTCAAGATTATGGACAGGGTCCTTAGCACCATAAAGCTCATACCAAGCATCACAGAGGATCTAGAGAGGTTTGACTGTCACCAATACCAGCCCGCCATGCTTCATGGCAAATCATGGTTGAAACTGGAAGTTGCTTTCAAAAGTAGCTTTTAAAATATACATATGCTGTCTTCAGGATAGCTTATTGACATTTTAAACAGTAGATAGCAACACTGAAATAAATTAATCAAACACATTCTATTTCAGCCCCTGAAATAGATCCAAGGAGCATGGGGCAGCGATACAGTTCTCCTGCTTAGTTTGGCTTTGCAGATTGGGCCTAGTTTACTCATTGAGCCTTATGACAAACTGGAGATCTGAACTCAGGACTAGAGATGGGCACGGACTGGGAAAATGCTGAACTGTGCAGATTGTGGTTCATCACATTTCACGAACCGCCCATTTTGACGAATTTGCCCTGGTTCATGAACTGGTTCGTTTGGTTTGTGAAAACATCACTTCTGGGGCAGCAGAAGGTCTGCAGAAAGCCCATCCCCCCTGTTGCCTAGAAAACTGATTGATCAGCACCAGGCTGTCTGCAGTGACGATCTGAACAATGAACCAAACAAACCGGCCTAAAGTTTGTGACGGTTCATCAGCAATGGACTCTGATGAACTGCCAGTTTGTGAACCACGAACCGGTGTGGTTCGTGATGAACTTTGGATCGTAGTTTGGTTTGTGCCCATCTCTACTCAGGACTCCTTGGTCATTGTCTAACACTGACCACTACATCACTTGGTTCTAAGATAAGTAGATAGTAGGGACAAGCCATTTCTTTTTGATTTCATGTGTTATGATCATTATTGGTTTGGATTTACAGGAAGAAGCTTTGGCTCAATGGAAGAATCTCTGCTTTGCATGCAGAAGGTTGCAGGTTCGATCCTTGGCATCTCCAGTTAAAAGGACCAGGTAGCAGGTAATGTAAAAGAGCCTTGGAGAGCTGCTGCCAATCTGAGTAGACAGTATGGACTAATGGTCTGATTCAGTATAAGGCAGCTTCATGTCTACCTCATTTCCATGTTGTTGGTTCTGTTGTTCCTTTTATGCAATTTGTATATGGTCGCATCATTCTTTCATCATCTATATGACATTGATACACAAATCATTTCTCACACGCAAAATCAAAATGCAAATATTTGAATCGAACCAGGAAGCCTGTGAAATTCAGTCCCATTCCTAATAAACATCAGTTGACAACAGATCAATGTTAATTGCCTTGTAAAGATTTTGGCAAGCTAAACAGGACAGAACTGAATCTCAAGTAAGCTCTACGTGGGGAATCTACAAATGGAACCCCAATGGATTTTTAACCTTGGAAGGCAGCCCTGGGATGGAAGGGGATCTGGACTGGGTACAGAATAACTTTAAAAAACCAGTTCACTCAATTGTTTGCCCAGTATAGCCTTCCCCCCCCCCAAGCTTTAATGATCCTTGATGGGAAAAAAGACATATCCCTATGTTTTATTTATCTTTCCCCATCCCAGGGCTAAAAGTTAGGAGCATGTATGTGATTTTTACCATGAAACTAAAAATTACTTATTTGTATCCCAACTTTCTTCCATCATAGAAGCCCTGAGGGTGCATAGAGAATTTCCAGGTGGTCGCTCATTCAAGAAGGCTTACTAAGATCCTGATTACAAGGGGAAAACTCCCACCCCCTTCACTGCTACTTACTGCTACTCAGATGAGTGGAAGGAGGAAACTGGCCAGCATAATGAGTGTCTGATTGTCACCCCCCCCCCGTGATGATGCAACTTCTACCACAACATGGTGTCCCAAATTCACCCCAAACTCTATGGTTTCCATAGAGAATGGTTTCCATAGAGAATGGTTCCCCGTAGCTCCAGAGACAATTTAGTTTTCGAGACTAAAACACACAGCCTCTTTACATGTTATGAAGTACCTAGGGACTCTCGAGTGAATCTCATTTCACATGTCCCCCTCCAACTTCCCAAGCACTCGCTCACTTCACACTTCAATTTGCTCTGCGTAAAAACATTCATGCATTCAATATCAGTTCTTCCTCAACTGCTAAAAGTATCCCAGTTTCCCCCACATCCATTCATTGAAATGCAAATCTTGACAGTTTCTCAACCTTAAAGAAATGCAAACTGGCAAGTCAAAGGAGCCTTGCAGCGAAAACAGAGCTGGACTCACTTGAAGATGTAATCACACTGTGGCGAAACGGGGCCTTTCCTCCCACTGGTAGACCCCGCTCTGCCTACCCTTCCCTTTTCGCCTCTGGCCAGGCACCTGAAGGGGCTGTCTCCCTTTCCTGTCTCTGGGTAGTTGCTGCCACCACTGTCCCTGTATGGGGTCCTGGTTAGACGGGACAGCCTCCTAACCCCCCTCCTCTTCTAGTGGGCCCAAGTGGTTGGGGGACTATGTGGAACAGAAGAGCTTTCTTCCTTCATCAATTCCAAAACTCATTTATTTAACTTCTAACTATACACAGGCAAATATACAGTGAATGGAAGGAATAATAAAACAGAAGCAGAAACCCCTACTCTAATTCCCTCATGCCCTAATTAGATGTTGTGTAGGGCAGGCCCGATCCTTTGATACCCGGGGTTACTTTAGATCTACCTCTCCCCTCAGAGCCATCTCTCCCTCCTCTCTTCAGCCACCAACCGTCAACTTCCAACTCCCCTCCACCAACTGACTCGCTCTCCCTCCAATCACATTCCACTCCAGATCTGGCCCCTCCCCTCTGCAGCCCATAGAAAGTTAATTCCACAAACAGAACGGCGTTTCTCCACACACACAAAGGGAGCTTCTGTGAGAGCAGCGTGCACAGACACTGAGCAAGAACAGCCTGCATGTGAATTGCGGACCGCACATAAAATCCTGCACTTTAGCACCCCCAGGTAATTCACAATGTAGAACAACGTGCCCATGGAACTTCTACCCAACAGACTAGTGTCTCAGAGATAAGGAGAACAAGCTTAGGAATGGGGACATGACTGCTGCGAAGGCCCTTTACCTCTAGGAGCTACCCATCTACCCTCCAAAGGCAGGGGCATCCAGCAAGCAGCTTCCGATGAAACTTATAAAACAAAGGAAGTCAAAGAGGAAATAACTCCATTTGGTAAGAGCTTGCATCCTTAATGAAGCAGAAGGAGCTCAGAAAGACAAGCCTCCAAAAACGTCCCAAAGGCCTGCCCCATCCGGTCCCTTACAGTGGGGAATGCGCAAAGATGGGGTGACCTCTTCCCACTCCCCCTAAATGTTATGGCTGCCACCCACCAAGGCTTCTTGCAGGCTAGCTGGGATGTTCTCCCCCAGGACCGGCTTGGTAATGAGGAGGGCTGAGATGGTATCTTGGGTGGCAGGTCTGAGGGCAGAGCTATCTACCTCCTCCCCACACTCTGTTCTCTAGCCACTGGAACACACGGCCACATGAAGATGGCCGATAGGAAGCTAGACCCTTGATCCATCAGGGTCAGTATTGCCTACTGAGAGCCAAGCTACAAGTGACGAATTACACTTGCCTGGCAAGTGAACAGACTCACGTACACTTGTAGCTTGGCTCTCAGACTGGCAGTGGCTATTCCAGGATCTCAGAGCCAAGCTACAAGTGACGCCTGACACAGGTTGGACACTTGTCAGCTTCCCTCAAATTTTGATGGGAAATGTAGGCGTCCTGGTCTTGCAGCTGTAATGGAGAGCCAAGCTGTAAAACCAGGACGCCTACATTTCCCATCAAAACTTGAGGTAAGCTGACACGTGTCCAACCTGTTTAAGGCGTCACTTGTAGCTTGGCCCTCAGGCAGGGGTCTTTCACACCACCTACTACCTGGTCCTTTTAACTGGAGATGCTGGGGATTGAACCTGGGAACTTCTGTAAGCCAAGCAGATGCTCTCCCACTGTGCCTCAGTCCCTCCCCTTCTTCCTTTCTCCATATCCCTGCTTAGTAACTGGTGACATGGTGGCCTTGAGTGGCAGACTTGGGAACAGAAGCTTCTTCCTTCATCCCACCTTGCCCCCCTGGCTGCTTCCTTCTTCCCCTCTTTCCCATGGCCAGGAGCAGGAGGAGCTAACACTCCTTTTCTTCTTGCCCTCCTCCCTCCGGCCTCCTTAAACACCATGTGGCAAGCCACACATGCCCAATAGGACTTCACACATTCAGGAAGCTAAATGGACACATGCAGGGGTCATTTCATAGAAAAATAGTTGCAGGAACTCATTAGCATAACTTATTAGCATAACTCATTAGCATTTGCCACGCCCCTTGACACCACCAGAAGTGTGTCATTGGCATGACTGATTTGCATATGCCACACCCCCTGACATCACCGGAAGTGTATCAGAAGGCAAACCAAACTGGCTCTCTGGACCAAACACAAAGCGTGTTCTTAATATCCTCACAACAATCACCCTGCGAGGTGGGTGGGGCTGAGAGAGCTCTGAGAGAGCTGTGACTGACCCAAGGTCACCCAGCAGGCTTCAAGGGGAGGAGTGGGGAATCAAACCTGGCTCTCCAGATTAGAGCCCTGCTGCTCTTAACCACTACACCAAACTGGCTTCCACCTCCACCCTCCACTTCACACTGCCTCTGCCACCCCTGTGCAGGACTCTAATCTAGAGAGCCAGGTTTGATTCCTCACTCCTCTCCTTGATACCAACTGGGTGACCGTGGGTCACTCACAGCTCTCTCAAAGCTCCCTCATTCCCACCCACCTCACAGGATGATTGTCGTGAGGATAATAAGAACACGCTTTGTAAACTGCTCTGAGTGTGGCGTTAAATTGTCCTAAAAGGTGGTATATAAATTGAATGTTGTTGTTGTTATTGTTGTTATTATTATTATAAGGCAGCAGTCTCTGGGAGAATATGTTGTTGAGAGGTGCTGCAGCTCATCCACTACTGCCCGCTTCTGAGACGGCATCACTTTCTAAAAGATGTGCTCCGTCTGATACTGTTGCTACTGCCTCATCAAGATCTTGTCCCACAAATCACGGCAGCTGTGGAGGGATCTGATCTGATCTCTGATCAGATATTTCCTATCAGGATTCAGCTGACGGCGGCCACCAATGCTAGCAGCAAGACAAATTGGAAACGTAGGGCAGGCTTTAAAAAAACAAGACCAACACCAACACCAAATCACATTCCTCCCCATCCTTGCTTAAACCAGAATCTTGCATGCATTGATGATTTGATTGCAGCAATTACTCTGAGCAGATGCGCTCTCTCTCCTAATGAAGTCTGGACCTTAAAAAAAATCTTCGGGGCCAAATGAGCCATGCGGGTGGGAGAATTCTGATGTTCTGGTGAGTTGTCCCAATTTGTGTTCTGTGGAGTGAGAAGCAGGGTCAGCGGGGGGGGGGCGGGGGCGGGGGGGCTAGTCTCCTTTTTTAATGATGTGACGAGGATGAGAGGAAGGTTTATGTGAAGGTTGTGGGAACTGCGGGCAACGCCTGATGGTTCTGGCAACAGGCTGAGATTCCTGTCAGTTGTCATGGGAACCGGCGGCAGGGCATGCCCCTACCCACTCGGGCTGAAGCGAGGCCTACCACCTGGCTGGAGGCAGAGCCAGCCGACGGGATGAATTTTTAATCTCTGCAAATTGCCTCTCCCTCCCGAGAAGGTTTCTCGCTCTTTTTAAAAATATTGATGAATTGGGAGCAAAGTTCTTCTGATGGAGAGCGATCGGCGGATCACTCTTCAAAGGAAACCTTTATCTGACTGGAGGGGGTACCTATTTTCCTGGCCTTTCCCCTCTTTAAAATTTGCTTTTAAAAATAGTTCCACACGCCAGCCAGGGTTTCAGCCTCTGGGAAAGGCAGCGCTTGCTTTCCTTCTGAGGGATTCCAGGCTGCAAAATGGCTTTTCAGAAAATGAACACATTAACCAACAAATGTGGAGGCAACTGTTGTGGTCCAAGAGATCTTTGTTGTTTGATGATGTAGATCAGCCAGTTTGGGGTTTCAAAGAAAAGCTGCAGCTGGGGAGGTGGAGCAACACAAACAGTGCAATGCTAAGCAGAGTTACTCTAGTCCAAGCTCATTGATTTCGATTGGCTTAGACTGGAGCGACTCTGTTTAGGATTGCATTGTAAAGCAAAGTTGGACCGGACAGTGTCTGGCCTCTGGAGGACTCTGAGAGTTCTGCAGAACAGCCTGAGTGACTTGTTATTACAGGTTTGTAGTGTTACCAACTCCAGGTTGGGAAATTCCTGGAAATGTAGGAGCCTGAGGAGGGATCTTAGCAGGGCTTAAATGTCATAGAGTCGACTCTCTCCAAGGTAACTGATCTCTGTAGTCTGGAGATTGGTTGTAATTCCAGGAGATCTCAGGCCCCCATCTCAATGTTGGGAATCCAATTTATGCCCAAAGCCAGCCAGAATCTTGCTGGTTGTTGGCAGAGCCTGGAAAGAACAGGCAGGTTGTGAGAGGCTCTTATGGAGGCTGGTGATATGTCTGCAGAGCCGGATAGGTGGCCTGTAGCCCCGTGGTGCAGCGCAAGCTCTGCTCACGACCTGAGTTCGATCCTGGCAGAAGCCAAGTTCAGGCAGCCAGCTCAAGGTTGACTCAGCCTTCCATCCTTACGAGGTCGGTAAAATGAGTACCCAGTTTCCTGGGGGTAAAGTGTAGATGACTAGGGAAGGCAATGGCAAACCACCCCAGGGCAAAAAGTCTGCCAAGAAAACGTCGTGGTGCAACGTCCCCCCATGAGTCAGTAATGACTCGGTGCTTGCACAGGGGACTACCTTTACCTTTAGGTGCACTTATGGACTCAGCTTCAAGGGGTAACCATGTTGGTCTTCAACAGAAGAGCACAATTCCAGTCCTGTAGCACTTTTCAGAACAACATTTCCAGGGTATTAGCTTTTGAGAGTAAAAGCTCCTTTCATCAAATGGACCCCACTGGGTCAAGAGTAGACCAGCTTGCCTGAATCTGGCATTTACTAGTTTTGAAGCTCCTCTTCTTTGTTACTTGACTCGCATGAACTTGGTTAACAACATTCATCCGATTTTTATCCCTCCAAGACTTTCAGAGCAGTGTCCCTGTTTCTCTGCTCCTCTGTTTCCTCCTTCCAACAATCCTGTGTAGATTAGACTGAGGGAGGGTGACAGGCTCAAGGTCACCTAGGAATTTTCAAAGATGAGTGAGAATTTGGACCTGTGACTTCGCAGTCCCAGTCCAACTCTTGAATGATTAAACCATGCTAGCTGTTTAGGGAACTGAGCAGGTCTGCCTCCCCCCGTTAGGATGGAAGATCCTCTTCCCCAAACTCCTATTGGTCACTGCTGTTCCAAGTGGCATCAGGGGGGAAATTAAAGAAAAAAAAAACTTCTGGCATTGTGGGTGCAATGATGTCATTTCCATGGAAAACCCGGAAGTGATTGCAGTAGTTCTGGAAGGACCACTGCCATCACTTCCAGGTTTTCCCCAGTAGTGACATCATCACTGTATGTGCCTCGGAGAGTGCTGAGATCAGCCAATAAACATCTACTGGGGGTCCCAGGCCCCACCCAGGGAAGGAAGACTGGCCTCAAACAGAGCCAGGGCCTTTTCGGTCCTGGCTCTGACCTAGTGGAACTCTCTGTCAGAGGATACGCAGCCCGCCAGGATCTCTTATCATTCTGGTGGGCCTGCAAGACTGAGATGTTCCACCAGGCATATGGTTGAGGCTGGATCAGCCATCATCTGGAAAGCCTCCCAGTTGGCCTCCTGGCAGGGAGGCCATGTGATCATCTGCCCCCCCCATATGAGTTACAGCTTGATCCTCTGCCCCCCCATATGAGATACTGCCTGATTGAAAAGGCATGTTGTCCCTCTTTTTACCCACCCCTTTGTGTTTTACTGGCAGGGAGTAGTTGCAAGGCCACTGTCTGAGGGTGGTGCAATGGGAATTTCGCTGTTTGGTTGATGCTTTTAAATGTAAATTATGTTTTATTGTTGCAACCCACCCTGAGCCCGCTTGCAGGGAGGGCAGGATAGAAGTCCAATCAATCAATCAATCAATCAATCAATCAATCATCAATCAATCAATCAATCAATCAATCAATCAATCAATCAATCAATCAATCAATCAATCAATCAATCAATCAATCAACCATGTGACACTGGCGCCCTATCATGACCCCGCCCCCCAACTCTCCCTGGCAACTCTAGAACTAACAGATTTAATTGAAACAGAGTCTCTTTACACAAGACATCTTACACAGGGATGCTCAAGTGAAAGATCTTACACTTGTTCTCCCATTGTGGATACACATACACAGCAAAAGGAGACAGAGTACACTTCAATATAAGACCACACAGAAAATAAGTCACTTGAGCATCCCCGTGTAAGACATCTTGTGTAGAGAGACTCAAAGAGAATACCTTTCTCTTTGCAGAAGCGGTGGGGGGTCAGCATGGAAGCAGCTTGGGAAAGGGCAAAATCAGATTAGATTCTGAAGAGCATGGAAAAGCTTTAAATTAGGCTGAACAAACAG
Source organism: Eublepharis macularius (assembly GCF_028583425.1). Lineage (NCBI taxonomy): Eukaryota > Metazoa > Chordata > Lepidosauria > Squamata > Eublepharidae > Eublepharis > Eublepharis macularius. The sequence goes on along the minus strand of NC_072802.1, from coordinate 66,935,564 downwards.
AGAGATGGCCGATCTGGGCAAACATATCAATCCCTGAATGCTGCTCTCCCTGTGGCATGCCACGTATAGACACGGCCTTTACAAAATGTGCCCTCTCCGCTCTGAACTGCCCACCCTGTGATCACCCTCAGCGAAACCCAGTTGCGATGGAATTCTCCTCTCTAGCGGCTCGCAAGCAAAGTGTCACATCTACAAGCAATTGCAAGCCATTAAAGGAAAGTATCTGCTTGCTGCGCCGGACAGGTTATGCCATTTGTCAGCAGGTTCCGACAATCTTCTTGTAAGTAAAGTGGCCCCCTGGGCTCCGGAGACCGGCGGTACTGCAGAGCATTACTCGTCTCTGACAACTGATGTATTGGATTCATGTCTATCAGGGAGGCCAAACTTTTCTTTAATATACTGTGCAGGCCAAAGGAGGACAATTCCCTGTCAAAGTCAGCCTTTATTAAGAACACAGGGGCTGAAAATGAACCACACTCGGCTCCATCTAGTTCTATTAGAGTCTGATGGGGTCAGGGAGATGAAATGTAGCACCCGATTGGCCTTGTGTTCGTATCTATAGGCTGGCATTCAAACTGGGTGCAGTCCAGCACGAGCGTACCTAATCCCATTGATTTGAAAGGCTTTATCCTTGTGTCTAATTTTATTTTATTATTTATTTATTTTATTCTATTTGTATTCTGCCCTCCCCGCACCAGCAGGCTCAGAGCGGGTTCCAATTAATAGAATAATATAAAATACAATATCTTTAAAACCAATTAAACATCTTCAATATTTAAAAAAGGACACACACAACAAGCAACACAGCAGCAGGTTTGGAAAAACATATGGCAGCAGATTTCACCAGCATCCACCACCCAACTGCCTCCAGAAATATATGGCAAAGGCTAGGTGTTAGATATCCCTTTGTAGGGGCACAGCTTTCTCTAGGTGGCCGGTGTCAGAACTGTGGCTAGATAATGTCCTTACTCCAGAGTACCTTCTGCAATCAGACAAAAGCCCGTTGTTTTCAAAAGTTTACTGGAAAAAGAGTGCATTATAGTCCACGAGCCTGAATACAATATTCAGGATGGTACATGTGAATTGTTACCAATGACAGGCAAAGCATGAGGTACAAAGTAACAGATCCCAGCAGGCCCAACCTCCCCCCATAGTTCTCAAAACAATCCCTTTGAAGCTAGGAAAGCGAAAGTCCTTCAAGGCCGGTTCATGGTGGAACAGCGGTAGCCAAAACAATCCTTCTCTGTGAGATAGCTGCCTGGGAACCTTGGCACCTGTGAAGAAAGCACTGAAACACTGACAGGATTAAAGATGGAGTCGGTTAGGCCAGAACATACATGAGAGCATTCTGGGAGGCCCAGGGTGTCAACCATATGACTGATGGAACAGCTCTGTCTTACAGGCCCTGCGGAAGGATGCAAATCCAGCCGGGCCCTGATCTCTTTAGACACAGTGTGCCACCAGGTTGGAGCCAGGACCGAAAAGGCCCTGGCTCTGGTCGATGCTAAACGGGCCTCCCTGGGTCCAGGGACCAGTAGCAGCTGTTTATCATTGGATCGAAGCATCCTCCTGGGCTCGTACAGGGAGAGACGGTCCCATAGATACGCCGGTCCCAGTCTGCATAGGGCTTTATAGGTTAGTACAAAAACCTTGAATCTGATCTGGTACTCCACTGGTAGCCAATGCACCTGGCACAATACTGGTGTTATATATGCAGTGCAAGGCACTCTGGTGATGACCTGTGCCGCCGCATTTTGGACCAGTTGTAACCGCCGGATCAGGTTCAGGGGGAGCCTAATGGCCAAGGGTTGCCCTCCCCCATCATGTGGTTAAAAGAAATGACTATAAGGGGCCAGTCACAGCCACAGTTTAGGGCAGCAGTTCTTAAATTGTGGGTTGGCGTGGACAAGTGGGTTCTTGCAGGAGGGTGTGGGTAATTCAGGGATAAATTTGGCCATGAAATGTAGCTTGTTGCTCATTAATGCCGGACACACACAGCATACAAATAAATTATAAACATATTACGTGATAACTGATGTGCGATTTCTGGGTTTTCTGTTAGCGAGAGGGGAAAGTAGTGCAGAGTTACTTTGCAAGGGGGTTCCTGAAACCTTCATTAAGAGTCTCTGTACATGAGACAACTTACACGAGCACACTCAAGTGTAGGGAGACTCAGAGCGGAACCACAAGTGACAAAAGGCACAGGTTGGACACTTGTCAGCTTCCCTCAAGTTTTGATGGGAAATGTAGGCATCCTGGTCTTGCAGCTTGGCTCTCTGACTGCCGTCCAATGGACTTGTCAACTGTCACTTGTCCAACATTCTGCCAAGCTGCCTACATTTCCCATCAAAACTTAAGGGAAGCTGACAAGTGTCCAACCTGTGTCAGGCGTCACTTGTAGTTCGGCCCTCAGAGCCAAACTAGAAGAGACGCCTGACACATGGAGGGCACGCGTCAGTTTCCTGTAAATTTCCACAGAAAATGTAGTGAGAAAGAACCTCTGTCAGAGAGAAGAGAGAGAATCCCCCCTCCCTGGCAGAGGTTCTTTCTTTAGGCATCTCATCTAATCTGCTTGGCTCCCTCTCGCTGCTGCCAGTGCGCTCAGCTCCCAAGTGCATTTAGGGGAGCAAGGGGAGCATGCTGGCAGCAGCGAGAGGAAGTGCATTCCCTTTGCTCCCCTAAATGCACTTGGGAGCCGGGCACACTAGTAGCAGCTAGAAGGAGAGGAAGCTGCCGGCAAGATTTACTCCTTGTCCTTCTCTCCTCTGCCAGTGCGCTTTGCTCCTGAGTGCAAGGGAACAAGGGGAGCGTGCTTCCTCTCGCTGTTGCCAGCGTGTTCCCCTTGCTCCCCTAATTGCATTTGGAAGCTGAGTACATTGGCAGCGGTGAGAGGGAGCCAAGCAGACTAGATGAGATGCCTAGAGAAAGAACCTCTGCCAGGGAGGGGGTGGATTCTCCCTCTTCTTCCTGATAGAGGTTTCTTCTCACTATTTTTCCCATGGAAACTCGCAGGAAACTAATGCATGTCCTCCAAGTGTGAGGCATCTCTTCTAGACTGGCTCTCAGTGTTAGCCAGGAAGCATAGCTCAAAAACACAGAGCCGAAGGCTCTGTCAATTTCACCTCTCTACATAGAGCCGGCAGAGATCACTCCTACACCGCCTCTCCACCCCATTTAATGCTCAAGGTAGTTTATAATAGTAATTTGCCAGATAGTGAGCAGATCAAATAAAGTCTGGGATTAAAAGCTTTGGGGAAACAAGAATAACACCAGTATGCAGTACCAGCACCTTTTTCTGCAGCACCGGTATTTGTTCAGCCAGTGAACTTGAACCCCTGAATATCATGAGTACTGCCACTTCTTTCTTTCTTTCTTTCTTTCTTTCTTTCTTTCTTTCTTTCTTTCTTTCTTTCTTTCTTTCTTTCTTTCTTTCTTTCTTTCTTTCTTTCTTTCTTTCTTTCTTTCTTTCTTTCTTTCTTTCTTTCTTTCTTTCTTTCTTTCTTTCTTTCTTTCTTTCTTTCTTTCTTCCTTCCTTCCTTCCTTCCTTCCTTCCTTCCTTCCTTCCTTCCTTCCTTCCTTCCTTCCATCCATAAACCACTAGAAAAGAGTACAGTCCAGGTATATCTAGTGCCAATATGAACTGATAAAAAACAATTTCAGGCAGAAAATTCCTACCCCAAACGGCATCCTTTCCCTGACTTTATCCTCCATCTTTGCTTACCATTAAAAAAAAGTCGAGAGCCTAAAGTGCCCTTTTGCCTTCATGCTTACGGTTAGCATTGGTTGTCTTTGACTCCAAAGCTTCCTCTATAGGTCCCCTGTCTCTCCCTCCCCTCCCTTCTTCCTTTGCCTCCATTAATGAGATTCTTCTGTCAAGTTGAGATGGGGTTCTTTTGATTCATCACATCATAAGAGGGGGGAGAGGCTTTTGCTGACAGCCTAAATTCCACCCATCTCTTCAAAATACAGAAGCATTAATATTAGATATAAATAGCCCATTCACACACACCACTTGGTCGGGGGAGCTCGTGCTGCTGACATCTTTAGGAGATCCATTACAGCAGAAGAATGTTTCCTCTGTCTGTTGCATCACCTGAAAACCTGATGGTGGTGGCAATAGCTAGGGCTGTGCGGGAGGGAGAAAAGGGGGCAGAGCAGCCACATTCCGCTCAGATCCAGAGGATTTAGCCAGGTTGGTCTGTAGTTGCAAAATAGTAAAGAGTCCAGTAGCACCTGTAAGACTAACCAACTTTATTGTAGCATAAGCTTTCGAGAACCACAGTTCTCTTCGTCAGATGCAAAATAGTAAAGAGTCCAGTAACACTTTAAGAGATGAAGAGAACTGTGGTTCTCGAAAACGTATGCTACAATAAAGTTGGTTACTCTTAAAGGTGCTACTGGACTCTTTACTATTCCACTCAAAGCACCTCTACAGACAATTATCAAGTCAATGATCCATTTGGACACTCAAAGACGACAGGAATGCAAGCATTTTGGGCATTTAGGGCAGTACTGGGGGGGGGAGAAAGTGATGCTTCTCATGCAGTACAGATCATTCACAGAGAAAAGAATCTATTGGGATTTGTTTTCCAATTGTATAAGCTGTATGTAGGATGTAAGTAAAATTCCTGCAGTGATTGTTTTTGTTGACAGACAGTCTTTCCACACACGTTGGATAATGCACTTCCAATCCTCTTTATAGATCATTCGGAACGGATTTTTTTGCGTGCGGAACAAAAAATCCACCTCAAACGATTGATAAAGTGCATTGAAAGTGCATTATCCAACGTGTGCGGAATCAGCCAGAGAGTGGATGAATGAACGAATCAGAACACTGTTATTTTTTTCCAACTTTTTATTTTAGAAAGTTTTTCATACAGTTTTGAATAAGTTTAATAATAACTGTAAACATAAACAAAGAGAGGAAAGAACTTGAAATGATTCTTAATATCCATTCAATTAACAATATTTTAGATCAGAAGGTATTAACATGAACATAACACTACATATTCGTGACAATAATGAAAGAACTGTAGTACAGATAGTTATACAACAAATGGATCAAACAAGAAAAGTGAGTTATTTTTAGCGTTTAATTTAATCATATACCCAATGACTGACCATTCCTCCAAAAAAGTTGATTGAAAAGTAGCTGATTCCATAACCTTGAGACTCCATTATTGTAGAAAAGACCACGAGTCCAGTAGCACCTATAAGACTAACAAAATCTGTGGTAGGGTAGGAGCTTTCGTGAGTCACACAGCTCACTTCTTCAGACATATTCTTCCAGGGCTAGTTTCCTTTGGAAGAAAGGAGAACTGGAGATATATTGTGTTTTTGTAGTATTTGCTTTATTTGCAAATATATAGGTAGAGCACAAGTAAAAGCACAGAGGAACTCCAGCGTGGCAGCAGATCCTCTACCTCACTCCAGAGAAAGCGAGAAAGAGAATCTTGCATTTGAAGTTGGTTCAGCCAATTCTAAGCCACGTCTGTCTTCTTTCCCCACTCTTCTAGAATCTCAACTGCACTGTCTTTACCCAGAATCACCCGTCTGCCTTCTCCCTTTGTCCAAGAGTCAGGATCTCCTCTTTCCAGCAGTGACTGATGCTTGGACAGAGCCATCTCCTAACAAAGCCCATTAAGGAGAGATCTACACTTATTTTTAGAAAGCACGCTTCCTTTTCTCATAGGATCTGGCTCCACCCCAGGCATGCCATTTTAAGCCAAGCCCATAGGACAAACTCAGGGCTACAAGTGGCGAATGACACTTGAATGGCAAGTGAACAGACTCACTTGCGCTCCACTTGCGCTCCACTTGATTGTAGCTTGGCTCTCAGCCACAAGCCTGTAGCAACGTGAAGGAAATAATGGAGGAGGGGAAGCAAGGGGTCAAAAGGGCAGGGAATGCAAGAAGTAGAAGTTGTGTGATATAATTATGAAAATTCAAATGCAATCAAGAAAAAAGCACAGAGAACATTCACAATGGATTGCATCCTACTCAGGTCAGTCAAGTAGCAATAACGAGTGATAATACAACCTCCTTGGTTTCGCAGCGCTCATTAACACCTGTAACAGCTCAAGGATCTCAGGGGAATAAAGACATGAATGAACCGGAGGGAGTGACAACTGTGAGAAAGTATCCATGCTCCAATTCCAGAAGTAAGTACAGCAATTCACCTAGTTAAGCTGGAACCAGAGAGAAGTCAGGCACAGGGCGGAGAGAAATTTTGAAACCATTAAAGGCTAGAACGGAGCTGAACCTCTGTTCATCTATACTAGTTCAACATCCAGCTGTCCAATTTGTGCTCATACAGATAAGACTCGCAAAACACTTGGCCTTTTGCGAAGGAGCATGTTGCATTTTCCTTGGTGGGTGGGGGGAAATCTGCACAAGTGACGGGGGTGGGAGAAAAAGGAAATGTGTATATGCGGGAACACTACAGAACCCTCTAATGAGAGTGATGCAAATAAACTTTGCTCTAACAAATTATATGTTGGTGTTAAGTTTGTGCCAACAACCGGGTAATAAACTGTAGTGTATGAAGCATACATTATAATTACTATAATGCAGCGATTAAACAGCAATTAGTAGTGGTCCATCTTGCTTTCGATGCATTGCTTTAGGGAAAATGGAGCTTTCCAGCGCTTCGAGAAGTTGAACATAATTAACATCGTTGCTTTCCATGTTCTAAAATATACCATTGCTGTTTGGTTTGCGTTTGCGGGCTTAATTAGTAGGGTCTTTCTCCTTTTGTTCCTTGACTTGACTAGACTGAAATTGTTCTAAGTTTGCTAATTTATGTCCTTTGCTCTATCTCCACCCCAGTGTTTTCCACCAGCGAAGTCTAAGTTGCTCGCTAGCAGGGTTGCACCTGAAAAGAAATCCTAAAAGGTGTTGCCCGCTAGAAGCGCACACATTTCAGCATCGGCCTCTGACAAATTAGTTGTTGCAATCAAGTGTAAAATACTATGCATACTTAGAGAAGTTTAGCATCATGACAGCATTTCACAGCAGAGGTTTGTAGCAGGGTCAATGAGGTGAAAGAGAACTCTGGAAGAATGTGCCTCTGGCCATCTGGAGACATGAGCTGGTGCCTCCAGGGCATCTTCAACAGTTGCAGACTTCTCTCTGGCTTGCTGTCACTTCTCAGTTTTTGAGCACAATTCTGTCACCAAAAACACTACTTACTGGCTCAAATAGGGATGCTCAAATAGAGATGCTGAAACGGATGCTTGCCCAGTTGCAAGCAAGGAGCCAGTTTTTCAGCAGGCACCTCGAGGTTCATGAACAGCTTGGACCAGTTTATTTATTGATGTCATTTATAGCCCACCTTTCTCACTAGACTCAAGGCAGATTACATAGTGTGAGAGCAGCACAGTCAATATCAGAGATATGTCAATAAACAATGCCATAGGGTAAATAAATGCAAGTTTACAAAGACATCACATTAGAAAAAAATGATTCAGAGTTGAAGAGACACTGAAACAGAGCATAAGCCATTCTGGGAGGGACATTTGACAACAAAGAACTACCCAGTAGGGTCATACTTAAAGCAACAGATAGGATGTACGGCAACATAGTGGTGAAGTCCATGATCCCTAACTCATTAGTGAAGCATTTCTTTGAGGTCCCCTCCCTACAATACAGCCCTCCTATCTGAGTAAAAAGCCCTTTTCAATAATTCAGTTGTGCATCATTTGGAGAAAGCCAGGAGAGTGGGGGCTCTCCTGACCTCCTCAGGCAGGCTGTTCCACAGGTCAGGGGCTACCATAGAGAATGCATGTGTACAGGCAGCTGTTGACTTCATCCATGTGCAAGTTAATTTCTGTGTATGCACACAATACAGTATGATACAAAAGGCAGCATGCCATGCATGTGCATTCTCACACAGACTGAGGTGAGTCCTAATTCCCGTCTCCCACAGGCCTGTCATTGGTGTGCAAAATTCCAAGGCTGGTGTGATCTGTCCACTGTGATCCATGCTCTGATTACATCCCAGTTAGATTACTGTAATGCACTTTACATGGGGCTGTCTTTGAAAACAGTCTGGATATTTCAGCTCATCCAAAATGCAGCAGCCAGGCTATTGTTGGGGGCAGGATACGAGGATCGTATCACCCCAGTGCTGAAAGATCTACACTGGCTACCCATTTGTTTCTGGGCACGATTCAAAGTGCTGGTTCTTACTTTTAAAACCTTAAATGGGGGCCAAGCTACAAGTGACGCCTGACACAGGTTGGACACTAGTCAGCTTCCCTCAAGTTTTGATGGGAAATGTAGGCATCCTGGTCTTGCAGCTTGGCTCTCCGACTGCTGTCCAATGGACTTTTCAACTGTCACTTGTCCAACATTCCGCCAAGCTGCCTACATTTCCCATCAAAACTTTAGGGAAGCTGACAAGTGTCCAACCTGTGCCTTTTGTCACTTGTAGTTTGGCCCTGGGACTGCTTCCTCCCATAATGTCCAGCCTACCAATGAAGTTTTGCCTCACAAGTCCTGCTCTCTGTACCCCCGCCTTCGGAGGTGAGGCAGTTGGCAACAAGAGACAGGGCTTTTTCAGTGGTGGCACCTCACTTATGGCATGCCCTTCCCCTTGAGGCTTACCGGGCCCCTACTCTGCTTTCTTTTAGGTGCCAGGCCAAAATATTTCCATTTACCCAGGCTTCTTATAAAGATTCATCTTATAACAGTAGTTTGGTCTGGAAATTGTCATTTTAAGGTGTCAATGGTCTGTTTTTATGGCCTATTTTTATACCGGGCTGCTAGATTTTAATTAATATCTTTTCATGTTTTGTTTTTATTATTTTTGTTTTGCAAGCCTCCTTGAGGACGTTCCGGGTGAGGCAACTTAAAGATTTCTAAATACATAAATAAAACGGCTGGACTATTTCCTACCCTTTCAAACCGATGTGATGCCGATTTCAGTATAAATCTTGGACTATCTAAGCAGGGTCCACGTTTTTCCCTCCTCCTGCCTGGTGTGTCTGAAGAACAGAAATGGCCCCTTGTGAATTCATAGGACGGCCATCACTGCTCTGGGTAACAGCTGTGGGAAAAGGCAAACGAGTCAAGTGTTGAAAGGGGCAGAGTGGAAAATTGGGAGCAGATGAGTAATGAAAGACAAGGACTTGTGAGATGAGAAGCAATTGATGATTTGTCTGTGATTTATCACAATCCCTCAGCAATTTATTTATACCAAGAAGAAAGAAAGGAAAAGTAAGAAGAGTGAAACAAACTTTCCGAGTTGTTCAATCAGTGAGTTTTTTCCAATTTCCCTTTGACTCTTTCCAAACATATTAGGCAAGGCTAAGAGGGCCCGGCTTCTTTTGTCTCATGATCTGCCTGGACTCTCAATTTCAACCCATTACTCTCTTACAGATGAATCTTACAGCTGAAAGAGAAAAAGAGGTCACAACAACCAATTCTTTTTAGAAGAATTGGACTTGAATGTTAGCAAGAATATAGCTTCTTGCCCCATATGGGAGTCAGGGGGCGGCAGCTTTTGGACATGCCCTGCCCCGTAAATGGAATGAGGGCCGAGGCATGCTGGGAAGGACTGAAATCTACAACATATACAGATCATATGTAACATGCATTAGACATATAAACGCTATATGAATCAATGATCTTCAAACCATGGGTCATGGCCCTCTAGAGGATCAAACAGGGTCGGTCTCTCTCTCTCTCTCTCTCTCTCTCTCTCTCACACACACACACACACGCACGCACGCGCACACACACACACACACACACACACACAGAGAACAGTGGGATGGCAAGCTGAGGTTACTTAGCAATCTTAGAAAAGATTCCTCAGTGGGTCTGATCCTTTACTTGTGTATCTTTTGTGCATCAGTATTATGCATGTCTTGACACATGGCTTGCATTTCCTAGCCTGGGGTCTCTTGGTCTGCTGTCTGCAGTGCTGACATAGACACTCATATGGTTATAATTTTGGCTCCCACCAGGGGTTTTTTTTCTGGGAAAAGAGGTGGTGGAACTTAGTGAGTTGCCAGAAAAGGGGGCAAGTCCTGGCAGGAGGTGGTGCCCCTGGTACCACATGCAAGTGCGCAAAGTGTGTGCACACTTCGAGGACTGCACAATGATATCACTTTGGGTCAGCTGGAACAAGGGGAGAGTTTTTTAAAGTTTAAATCACCCTCGGTGAAAATGGTCACATGGCTGGGGGCCCCGCCCCCTGATCACCAAAACAGACAGGAGTTAAGATTGCCCTCCGCGCCACTGAGCAGTGCAGAAGACAATCAAAACTCCCCTCTGTCTGGAGATCAGGGGGCGGGGCCACCAGCCATGGGACCATTTTCAAGAGGTGCTGGAACTCCGTTCCACCACGTTCCAGCTGAAAAAAAGCCCTGGCTCCCACTCTTCCTATTCCATGCCCATGCTTGCATTTTAGTGGATCTCAGATTCAAAGTGAAAGCAGAATCCTCGGTCTGAAGATGTTGAAGATCACTGATAGAAATCATGCATAAACCATAAAACGTGGGAATACAATGCAAGTAAATTTGCAAAACCAGTTGCAAAAAGGGGAGACTTGAAACTTTTGACAAAAAGATAAATGAATGGAAAAAGAAATGGGCCCTAGCTCAGCCTTCGTATAAATTTAGGGTGTTTGTACATTCATGAATTGTTATTCCATTTTCTGCAGCCATATTGGAAGAGATAGGAGCCCGTGCCAATTCTCTGGACTGGCACAATGGAACAAATCCTGAGGGAGCAAACCATCATGTGACTTACAGTTCCCTCCCCTGTTCCAGTTGTAAAAAATATGATTTTTGTTGCCAGGCTAAAAATTGGAATTCGAAAGCAGAATTTGCCTTCGTGCTAATGGACTCATCCTGTCCAGCTCACAGCTCTGGGTGGCATATTTCTTCCATCTGGGAGTTGAAGTGGATCTTCAAAACATGGAGATAAAATGTTTCAGCTGCTCTTGAAATCAGCAATACGGCTTTAGCAAAATGTCAAGCACATAATTTTTTGTTTGTTTGTTTCCATTCCATTTGGCACGAACAGGGAGAATTTTGTGATGATACTTTTGGAAAGTTCACTTCCATCCCAAATGCAGCTTCGGCCAAGGATGTGCAGAATCTAATCAAAACTCAAACCAAATACTTACTGCCCATTTTTTGTATGCCATTAGTATTATTGCAACTAATCTGAATTGGGAAAGTAATGATTTACAGAAATAACAAGAGAAGGGCATTCATTCTCTGCATTTTGGCAACTTTCTGGGGCTGATTTGATTTGACAAGGGCAGTGGGGAGGAAGAGCCAACACATGATGTAAGAGATGGACAGGTACATTCACCAACTAGCAGAGAGCTTTTATACCAGCTCCAGTGTAGAGCAAAGCTTTTGCCCTGCCGTCGGCTCTGTCTTTTTAAACTACCCTCCCCAGCTAATGTTGCATCTCCCGACACATGTTCTTCACAAGTCAGACGTTTCATGTAGAGAAACTTGTTAGACAAATTCATAAAGAATGCATCTCCAGTGAAATGATACTTTACCCTCAGGTATTGGTGTAAAAAAAAAATGACAACATTGCAAGGCAAAGGTTTAATTTGCACTCCATGAATACTCAGAAGTAGACATGGGCACGATCTGAATTACGATTTCAAAAAAACCCCGATTTTGGCGTTTGCGCCATCGTGACTCAGCTAATCGGTTCCGTCCATGGCAGGCTTCCTTCCAACCATGGAGCAGCAACCTAGGGGAGGGAGGGGGAAGGGGGTGTTCTGAAGCCATGGGCACAAAGGAAAGGCAAAAGGCAGCGCGGGAGGCTGGGAGGCTGCCCATGCCATTCGTCTTTCCCCAGGACAAGGGGCATGCGGGCAAGCCGGCTGCCCCCTGTCTTGCGGGGCAGGTGAACGGCGTGGGCAGCTGCCAAGCCACTCGCGCTGCCACCAGCTCCGCAGTGCACTGGGACAGCTGGCTTGCTGCATGGGCGGGGGGGGGCGGCGACCCAGGAGCGCACATGCACAAGAGCCTGACTACGGTTGCCCTGGGCGCTGGTAACCGTAGATCCGGCCCTGGGAATGTCCCCTCCCTGAGGGGAGGCGGCTCGTTGCCGGGTTAAAAACTCCCCCCCTCTACTCTAAGTGTGTGTGTGTGTGTGTGAATGTCCCCTCCCCCTGCCCGCCCGGCCTGGCGGCCGCTGCCACCAACCACCATTCCTATATCGCTGGAAGCAGCAGGGCGCCCTCCCGCTTTGGCCTTCCCGATTCTATATCGGAAATGGGACTTGATCGGTTAGAATCGGTGGCCTGGGTCCAGCAGCAGCCCGGATCCACGAACGGCTTAATCGGTATTTTTTTTTTTGGATCGTGCCCATCTCTACTCAGAAGTTAAACTGAAACTACCTTTCCAGTTGTAGAAAATGTTACAAATCAAGTTTTTTTTCTGTTTAGCCTTAAGTCTGCTAGGCAGGAAGAATGGCAGTTCATATGGCCAATGAGGTAGACAACAGAGACAAAAGACTTTCTCCTGCGGCATCAGGACCTGCATGTAATTAATAAAGTCTCAGGAAACCTACTGAAACAACAACAACATTCAATTTACATACCGCCCTTCAGGACAACTTAACACCCACTCAGAGCAAATTACAAAGTGTGTTATTATTATCCTCATGACAATAACCCTGTGAGGTGGGTGGGGCTAAGAGAGCTCCTAGAAGCTGCGACTGACCCAAAGTCACCCAGCTGGCTTCAGGTGGAGGAGTGGGGGAATCAAACCCGGCTCTCCAGATTACAGTCCTTCTGCTCTTAACCACTACACCAAAATGGCAGAAGCTAGTCAATTTCTATCGGGTCAAAGGGGATAAGCGTGAGATAGATTTTCCAATCTCCAGGTGGGATCTGGAGATCCTCTGGCATGATGCAACTGGACTCCAGATGACAGAGATCAGTTCCCCTGCAGAAAATGGCAGCTTTGGAGAATGACTCTGTAGCATTATAACCCACAGAGGTTCCTTCTCTCTTGTAACTCCACCCACCCCACGGTCCACCCCCAAATCCCCAGAAACTTTCCATCGCAGATTTGGAGATGGTAGGGATTGAACCTGGGAACGTTCTGCGTGCAAAGCTGATGCTCTACCGCTAAGCCTGGCCTCTCCCCATTTTACAGACTGTCAGAATGCAACACTGAAAATAATTATGAACGAGAAAGGCTAGAAAACTCAGTGAACTGTTTGTGTGTTGCTAACCTTCCAAGCCAAACACAGCCCACCTCTCTGTGCTGAACAGCACCACGATGTTAAGATCTGTCAAGTCCTGATGATGGAAAAATTAAAAGCGTTATCCGCACCCACCCATTATTAGGGGAAATTGATACACTTCAGGATTATCACGTGGGTGTCATTATTCCGCTCGCGACAGAGGGATGGCGTCACTTTGCCAGCACACCGTCTCTCGTCTATTTTGACATTACTCATTGCTTTTAAATATGGTAAGCATCTTAAACCCAGCCCTGTTAATCTTGCTAAATTATACCTTATTCACCCGCCGTGCTGCCATTGTTTAATGAAATCGCTACTTTTTAAAGAGGATTGTGAAAATGGTAACTGACGGGAGTCTTGTCAGAAGCGAGAACAGGATAATGTAAAAAGGAAGCGGGGAAGAATTCTAAGCAGCCTTTGGAGGTCCAGTTCACTAAAAAGGGACTGGATTTAAAAATTACGGAATATGAGAAAGTCCCCCAGCACAGTTCACAAGTCTTTTCTACATTTCTCTAATTCTGAGGCTTGATAAATGAGTCCCTACATGAGACATCTTACACGAGGACGCTCAAGTGTAGGGAGAAGCAATGTTAGCCGGGAAGCATAGTTTAAAAAGACTCTATCAATTTCATCTCTCTACACAGAGCTGGCAGAGATCACTCCTCAGAGAGTTTGTTAATTTCATCGTGCAAAACTCTTGCGAGAAGACTATTCCGACACGAGGAGGGAATCCCAACCCTTTGCCGTCAAGTGTCAACGCACACTGGCTACAAACTTAAATGGTTTTATTTAACTTCTTCATACACATAAGGAATCTCTACTCACAATTCTTCTAAATAACGAAAGGAGAGAGTGCATCTTTCATGCATAAAGGCACTTGATGGAGCTTTGTAGACCCAGTTAATGTGGTGAAAAAAGAGAGATGACTTGCTCCTCTCCCTGCTGAGGTGTGAATGAACAAAAGAGGAAATGGCCTTAACAAGTTTTGGCGGGCTTTGAATGCCCCAGGAACTGAACCTGTGGGGGTAAGGCACTACAGCTCCCATGATGCACTTCTCTTAAAACTATATGCATACATTCTAGTCTGGTACATATTGATTAATATAGTCAGGTTGCTGCTGGAACAGTACAAAGACGCTATCTTCCACGTTTTTTGCATGACGTTTCGCAACGTTAGGGAAGCTGGTTAGTAGTGTGAAAATGGCCACTGACAGACTTTCGGCTCTATCTTTTTAAACTACGCTTACCGGTTAACATTGCTTCTCCCTGCACATGAGTGTCTTCGTGTAAGATGTCCCATGTAGAGAGATTCATAGTTCTATCAGTATTCAAAGCATCTTTCATTGCTGGCATTATGACAGTAAGCTATTACTACAACCTTGTAAGGTGTAGATATATGTGGAGACAAATAGCATCAGGTTCAGGAGGAGGGCAATGAAAATTGTTGGGAGTCCAGAAAACAAACGAGACTGACCCTGTTTATCCTGGAGAAGAAAGACAAATGGGATTCAGCTTAGGGAGGAACTGTGGCTCAGGGGTAGAGCGACTGCTTTGCATGCAGAAGGTCCCATGTTCAATCCCTCGTGTCTCCAGTTAAAAGGATTAGGTAGTAGATTTTGTGAAAGACCTGCTTGAGAGCAGCTGCTAGGCTGAGTTAACAATACTGACCTCAATAAACCAGTGATCTAAGCAGCTTGATGTGTTTCTGAAGGGGTGTCTCCTAGAAGAGGGCAAGGGCTTATTCTCAGCTGCTCTAGTGGGCAAGGTTAGACGTAGTGGACTTACGTCACAGAAGGGTAAATTTCTGTTGGGACATTAGGAGGAACTTCCTAACAGTAAGGGCAGTTGGACTGTCTCAACATAGGGTTTTCAGCTGAACAGGATGAAGACAAAAGTAATAATGACTACTGAGGAAATACACAATTTTAAAGGTGACAATGAGGAAATTGAAATTATGCAAGATTTTCTGTTCCTTGGCTCAATCATCAACCAACAGGGAGACTGCAATGAAGAAATCAGAAGAAGATCGAGACTTGGAAGAGCAGCTGTGAGGGAGCTAGAGAAGATCCCTAAAGATAAAGACTTGTCAGATCCCACCAAGTGAGAGTGTCTTTAGATTGAAAGTAGGTAATCTCTCTCAGGAGGAGACACCATGCTGCCTCTCATGGTGCATGCAGGGAAGAGGAGGAGAGAAGAAAGGAAGTTCCCCTGGCAGGAAGGAGACTGATAGCAGCCTATCTATCTAACTGACTCTATGGTTGTTGCCTTCCTTCTTCTCTGCTGGCAGTCCTAAAGGCCTGAGCAAGAGACATCGCCAGTCCCTTCTTCTAACAATATCACAGGAACTCCAAGCATATCCCTCACTGCCCGTACCAAAAATATCAGTAGGTTGAATTTTGCATATCTGTTCTGATAACAGCGGAGCTTTCTTCCAGAGCCTTCCTTTGCTACAAGAAGCCTTTCTGCTAATAGAAGAGGAAAGCTGCGCCTTCAGTGGAAACGGAACCACAGGATCCAATCCAGTGCCTTTGTCAAGGCTTTCCTTGACAAAAGAACGAGATGGTAACTAATTCCACCTTGTTTTGTTTGCCTCAAATACTTGGTTTAATTGAAAAGAAATTAGCTGGCTCTCTTCCATGGAAGCTGGAGAGGTTGATGGAGGTAGGTGGGATAGAGCAGTCATTTGAATGCTTTCTGTTCTTAATCCTTTTCTTTTGGTTTGGTTATTTTAGAGAACGTTCTAGCAGCCTTCAGTGAGAGGCTCCGGCGGGCTGACAGCTACACAATAACTCATCAAGGGGGATGGCTTTCTTTGGCAGGAGGGGTGCCAAAGGTTTTGCGTGCATTGCAGAGTGAAATAGATCTCACAGCCCAAATCAGAAAAGCCGATGCTCTGAAAAATCCCAAGCAGCAATGGAAGGAAAAAAGGGTTCTTCCCTACCTTCCAGGACTGGATGAGAGACTCCTGGGAGAGCCAGGAATTTCTCCAGCTGTGTCCCCGAAGCTCACCTGGTTCTCATATTCCCAGGAGTCAGTTGACACCATCAGAGGAGTCACGGGGGTGATGTTTTTCCCCAGATGGCAGTAGCCTGTATGGTAGGGTTGCCAGCTCCAGGCAGGGACATTCCTGAAGATTTGGGTGGGGTGGAGAGATCCTCAAGAAGGCGGGGTTTAGGGAGGGAGGGACCTCATCTGGGTATAATGATTGATTGATTGATTGATTGAATACATTTTTAATCTGCCCTCACCGCAAACAGGCTCAGGATGGATGACATCAGTAGTAAATCCTGCACTGGGCAGGGGGTTGGACTAGATGGTCTGTATGGCCCCTTCCAACTCTATGATTCTATGAAATTCACAATAAAATTCACATTAAAACCATAATGCAACAGTTCAATAACAGCAGTTCTAAAACAGCTCTAGATGGTGGCTCATGTTTCCAACCATGGAATACATCTTACTAGGCAGCCATTTTCTACCTGGGGACCTCTCTCTGTCACCTGGAGATCAGTTGTAATTCCAGGAGATTTCCAGCCACCATCTAGATGTTGGCATTGGCAACCCTTGTATGTGGGAGGCAGTTGTGTGTTTCCAAGCTCCTTTTCACAAAATAACATCCAGCATTTAGAAAAGGAGGATGTCAAGATTAGGCCAAACTGTTCTTAGCATTCTAGCTTTCTACAAGCAGGGATGTTTTCATGTAAGGGTAGTTTTGAGTGAGTAGTCTTGGTGGCCTGCAGTAGAAGAGCAAGATTTGAGTCCAGTAGCCCCTTAAAGACCAACAAGATTTCCAGGGTATGAGCTTTCGAGAGTCAAAGCTCCTTTCATCAGCAGAGACTCTTGAAAGCTCATACCCTGGAACTCTTGTTGATCTCTAAGGGGCTACTAGAATTTTGATCTTCATATAAGAAAGCGTTTTAAAAATTGCAGTCTGAAGCGCTCGTTTGGGCCTCGCAAGCCCTCAGTGACCTAGGAATAGGCCAGCTGAAACACTGCCTATTCCTGTATGAACTTGTTTGTATACTGAAGTTATCCACTGAGACTTTGTGACTGGCTGTCAGGGACAGAGCCTTCTCTGTGGTGACACCCTGCCTATGGAATACCGTATCAAACATATTTGTCTGGCACCCACTTTACCTTTCCTTTTCTTTAATGGTATGGGTTTATCAGCCATAGCCTTAAGCCTAACCACACTGATTGGGGCCGGGGGGGGGGGACGACTACAAGGTGCCCTCTAAGTTTTTTTAGTTTTAATTTTATGCAGGATTATAAGAAGGAAAGAAGCCAAAGGCCTAGTAATATTTGCTCATGATCACCGAGCAGAAAAGAGAGACTATGAACGCGACTCGTAGATCTATCCTTCTCTAACCATGGAATTACCCATCTCTATCTTCACTAAATAAAGGGCATTCAAAGATTAAATGAGCCGAAGTACCTATCTTTCCCGTACTGCAAAAACATCTATGTTCTGAGAAAGAAGTTCCTACAAATCAGCCCTTTAATTCAGGCGATGGTATGGCATTTAATCTGGCAGCCAAGAAAATGTTACAATATCTAGGGATAGTTAAAGATTTTAAATATGTAGGGAGGGTTACTGGGGGTTCTAATCCCTTCTAGCACGTAGATTTATGCTTCTAAAATCAAACTCCAATTACTGCTTTTTTAACCTGTATCAACATTTCTTTACCATTCTCCATTGATAATAAGAGGCAGAAGTAAAGCCTGATTATTTCAATCTTTGATCCACCAACCTTTTCCAGCTATTCTGAAAGGAATCTTCCTGTAATCTACCGAGGAGCATGGACCTGTGATTAAAAAGAATCTCGGTTCTTAGTTTGATTGCCTTTAGCCAAACAGCTGATTCTAATGAAAGCATTGCACATTCTTGCTGGATATCTATACCTAATATACAGTTAGGCAATCTAGTTATTTTCCTGAGACATTTTAACAAAAAGGAATCAGTGGCTTCAGAGATACCTTCAACCCAAACTCCAGAGCCATAAAGGATCATTTGGTTCATGAATGGTCACCAATAGTACACTAATTCAACACTCAGTCAGTGAGGGCAGATGGAACAATGCCGTGCTATACTTTTAGGAAGGAATAATTGACATGACCTGTTGAACAGCCACAAATGGTTGACGAAGAAAAACTCTGTTGAAAAACTGGCTCACTGTTTACCACTGGCAAACAGGATACAAGAGAAGCAAGCTAGTATTTGAACATCCTTAACAGGTACCTTCCCCTCCCCCCCCCCCGATTGCGTCTGTTAACCTTGACTTAGGAAGCCAGAAAGATGTCAGTGGTCATGAACAAAAGATAAGCAAAACCACTCCTTTTATTCTTTTCAGCGCTAGGGTGTCTCTCCAGAGGAGGGAACTACCAAGCTGCTTTATGATGCATTGTTGTGCCAGTACTGCAGAGGACCAGAGGGCGGTATTACAGTTCAGTAGTGCAGTAATCAGGTGACACAAGGAGCAATTAAGTCTCCCTGGACTCATAACGCTGTTGAGTCCAACCTAGCCCTTGTCACTCTGGCACAGACTGAGAGGTTCCTGGCAATGACGATCCTCTCACCTGCTTGGTGGACTGCCAGCTCCCAGCTCTGGCAGTGACTCCCAAAGCTGCTGAAGTGTGAATCAGCTCCCAGCCGAACAAGATTCAACCCTCTTCAGATCCTCAAGTAGAACAATCAATTCCGTCCCCCCGTCCCCCATCCTTTAGTGTCATCAGCATTGCCTGCAATTTAGAAATCCTCCAGGAATGCAGGCAGCAGTTAAGAGAAGCCCGCTCCTCTGCTGTTGTTATGATGATCATCTATGGGTGATAAACATTCAGAGAGTATTTTATAAGTGTGACAGCAGAAGGCAATTTCCCACACGGGGGCTGAGATAAAAGGCAATGATGAAGATAATGCATTTCTCCAAGTTTTGAAGTACGAACAAAGTTAACATAAATCATCGCAGCGGTTTCTGTGTTGGGCTCGACTGTTTTACTGTTGCAATTTAGTTACTCTTGCAACCAAAACAACCCAAAATAAAGATTCTGTATTTATGTTTGGATCCAGCCGACGTCAAAATTTCTGGTGGAGACAGTTGCTTCTCGCAAAGAGCATTTCCAAGGAGCATAATCGCAAGGCACCAAGCAGGGATGTCTGACGCCCCCCTTTGCCGCAGTTTTCTATTGGTCTCGGATATATAACAACAACATTTGATTTATATACCACCCTTCAAGACAACACCCACTCAGAGTGATTTACAAAGTATGTTGTTATTATCCTCATGACAATCACCTTGTGAGGTGGTTGGGGCTGAGAGAGCTCTGGAAGAGCTGTGACTGACCCAAGGTCACCCAGCTGGCTTCAAGTGAGGAGTGGGGAATCAAACCCAGCTCTCCAGATTAGACTCCTGCCACTCTTAACCACTACACCAAACTGCAGATATCCCTGTTATTTGGAGTTGTGTGCATAAGTTCAGTGCACATGTTGTCTATTGCTTCGGTTTGTTACCAGAACTGCTCTTTTATTATAATGGGGAATTAGCTATAGCAGTCTGTAACCTAAATATTAAGCGCGGATCATAACCTATGTTTACGGAGGTCCCGATCCCAGACACTCTAGTGAAAAAGAGGCAGACAACGAATAAGTTCCAAACACGTGTATTGAGTGTAGCGTAAGCCTAGCTTGCACAATCATACAGAGAACACACAAGACCTAAGAAATACAGGGTATGAAATACAGAGACGTTCGCATTAGCTGGTTCCCAACGATGGTAAGGGAAAT
The DNA here is from genome assembly GCF_028583425.1 of Eublepharis macularius. Taxonomy (NCBI): domain Eukaryota; kingdom Metazoa; phylum Chordata; class Lepidosauria; order Squamata; family Eublepharidae; genus Eublepharis; species Eublepharis macularius. The sequence goes on along the minus strand of NC_072802.1, from coordinate 66,915,550 downwards.
ACTCACAATCCTGGAGCGAAGCAGAGACACGGCAGCGAGGGTGGCCCAATGCCAGCACTGGAACCACAGACGGACAGCAAGGAGGTCTGGATAGGGAATGGCCGAGGCACCGAGTGGTCTGGGAGACCAGCTTAAATACCCCAAAACGTACCCTGGGGCTGGTGCTGTACTTGGTGGTTCTCACAGATTAAAACAAAGGGTCTAATGGGTCACTGAATGGCTTGGATGGGCCACTTTGGTAATCAGATTGTGATAAGTGACACCTCAGGAAGAGGGGACAAAAGAGGGAGGGGGAAATCCAAGTGGGCTGAAAGGATGTTCCAGCGGACAGGGCTTGTCCTGATGTCATCAGCTTCTGGAATGCGGAGGTTCCTTTGAGATGCATTCTCTAAGTGCTTGGGATGGTCAGCACTTAGCTCTTCTCCGGGGCGGCTCCCAAGATATGCAGAGCGGGGCGAGGGGCTCTCGCTGCGGACGTGGTGTGCCCGCTTCGCCGAAATGGCTTCTCAAAGCAGTCTTCTTCCCAGGGTCTTCTTGCTGCCTGAGAGCATGGATGCCGGCTGGGCATAGCTGGGGCTGGATAGCAGGCTGCCCGGTAGCGAGGGCAAGCTCGCCGACCGGCCCGCGGGAGGCTCCAGGCGGGAACTGACCAGGGAGCGCCTAGCCAGGCTCGCTGGAGGTTTCCCCGGCTGGCGCCCGGCTGCTAGCAGCGGCTTGGGCCCATATGAGGCTGGCTTCCATGGAGGCAGGGGGGAACAACACTTAAAACACAGTCCAAGGCAGGGAACAGGCACGGTCCGTGGCAGATGGCAATGCAGCCACGGGGCACACTTGTAATAAAGTCCAAACACACACTAGGAAGTCCAGATACAGGTCAGGGCAGGGCTGCCCAGAAATAGAGTCCTTTGTGCAGTTAACCAAACATGGGGTCAGTAAACTACACAGTCTATTGCAGCAGCAAGGTAATTGACACGCAGGCAGGAAACTGACACGTGTATTAACACACACACACACGTGTAAAGCAATCTTTGGTGTAGCAGTAAAACAGCAATGCAGGAAACTTTAACACAGTCCATGGCAGGCTTTAAAGCAGGGGAGGGGGCCTACTTGGCAACAATTCCCCCCCTCGGAGACCCCGTGACGTCAGGCGCGCGGGTCTCCGAACTTGACTTCAAAGGCGAGGTGGTCGGCAATGTCCCGTGGTCGAGCTTCGAGCGAAGAAGGAGTGGGAAGGGAAGGGGGAGGAGGCGTCACTCAAAAATTTAGTTTGGAGAACCACCTAACCGAATAAGTGCAATTTAGATCAGCCAATGGGCTGCAGGTCTCTGGGTTCACACCAGGGGGTGTGCTAAGTGCAATCGTCAGAATAAATAGCAATAATTCATAAGTAATAGCAATTCATAGTGATATAGGCAGCAATGAGCAATTCATGCATATAAATAGCAATAATTCATAATTGTGTACATTGATTAATTCATGGATGAAGGTAATTCATACGGAATTCATGATGGGTTAAAAGCATTAAAAACCAGGAGCAATTCATATACATGGATTAATTCATAGACATAAGATTAAAAGCAGGGGCAATTCATGGATACAATTCATGAATGCAGGATTAAAAGCAATTCATACAAGGTAAAAGTGAAATGTGCAAGCAGGGCATAGACCAATTCATCAAGGGTTGAACAATTCATAGATTGAACAATTCATAAATGGCTAAAATCATAAATACATATATGTGATTAAAAGCAATAGTTCATGAAGTCAAAAGCAGCAAGAATAAAAGCAAGTGCGTGGAAACAATTCATGAGGGGTAGGCGGCGGAAGGGCTCATGGGGGCAGAAAAATACACTCTGCAATTAAAAACCAAATCAATATGGCTGGATTAAAATCAAATTCATAGACTAGAACTGCCTCGGCGGAGGGAGTCAGGTTAAAAAGGCAATTCAAAAGGTTAAAATCAAATTCATAGGGATAAAGTTCATGGGCGCACTTGCAGTAGATAGAGGGAGGGACTAGTTCGGGGCTAAATTCATGGGAGTAAAATTCATAAAAGTAATGGAAAGAAATTCATAAAACCATAGAGCAACAAAGATCACAGACGGCTCAGTCCGCAGTACAGCTGCTGGGCTGGGTTGCATATTTACAAGAACAAGCAAGCTTAGTCCATGTGTTCCAAAACACACTTCCACCCCCCCTTGCTGTCTGTGTCAATCCGCAGAGCAGGGTCGGCAGGCGGCAAGAAGGGCTTCAGGCACACAGTTCCAGTCCTCATGGAGGTAGTGCCGCTGGCGGTCGTTTGGAGACGGGCCGTGGGCTGGGAGGCAGAGAAATATGTCCCCCCCTAGTCCACAAGAGGGCCTCGGAGCGGTGTCCGGCAGCAGAGCGTCCATGGGGCCAGTGCAGGATCCGTACACATAGTAATAAACATAATCATAGTTCATACCGGCACAAGCAATAAAACAAACAAGGGTTAAAGGAGGGCGCCAAGAATAACCATTAGGGCAAGAGGAGGTCTGGATTGTAATGATCCAGACGGTAGGATAGTTGGAGTTGCTGGAGCTGTCGGCGGCTCCAACAGCCCAAATAAAGTAATGAGGCACATAATAAAACTTGAAAGGCCAAAATCACAACGATCGGGTGCAACGCCAAATTGTAAATTCCAGTGGCAGTGGGGCTCCAGCCAAAGAGGGTTTCCCACCACGAATGCTCGCCGGTGGTCTTAATCCGCTGGGCAAGATCCAAAATCTCCTTTCCGTTGTGGGACACAACCAAAGCAGTGGTGTCCCCGTCCCTCTGGATGCTCTGGAGGGTGCGGTGGAGCTGCGGGTGGGCCAGGAGTTCGTGGATTAGCTCCAGGCTGATGCCGAGGGAGATGGGCTTCACATGTCGATAGATGGAGGGTGCCACCAGGATCTCTTCTTGGGTCCAGACCGGTACCGTGTAGGTGAAGTCACAGGCTGCCACCGAAGACAGGTTGCAAAAGCAGCGGTTGACTTCCGGGATCACGGGCTTAAGCTGGAACGAGTTCAGGATCACAAAGTCGCAGGCCGTTCGCACGCAGGCACATCCTTTCCCAATGTAGACCACAGCGGAGCTGTTCTCCCGGACGACCTCAAAAGAGCACTCGTTGAGGGCGTCGACTTGCGGGGCTACACAGGGGTGATGCGGTGCAAAGGCTTGGTCTTGGCAAATGAAGCCGGTCTGGTCTCGATGCTGGCACCCTTGGAGGCTGACGAGCTGCCATCCGGTCGGGGTGAAGCGGGCCCAATGGTCAGGGTGTCTGGCGTAGAGGACTTCGGTGTCGCTGACTTGGAGTCCCAGAGGCACAACTGGATACACATGGAATGACTCGTGCGCACTGGCCGTTAATAAAAATAATTTAAGCTCCTGGGTGGTCGGTGAGAATGAGGAATTTACGAGAGACCACCAGGATTCAAGCTCCAGTTCTATGGGTGACAATTTGGGCATAATCAATCTTTTAATTTCCAGGGGCAAGTGCCCATCCGTGGCTTGCCGAATTAGCCCCATGGCCACAGCCTGGTTTAATTGTTGGGCTTGCATACATGCCATGGCTATTGACACGTTGCGTTCAAAAGACTGTGTCCCTTTGAGCAGCAGAGAAAAATCTCTTTCAATTTGACTCTCCCAGTTAACTAAAATGGAGCTGATCTCGTGTTGCCCATTTGAAATGGAATTTAGGGACTGCACCACCGGTTTACCTAAGTCGGAGATGCTAGTCGTGACATGGGCAAACTTATTAGCGAGAGTCTCAATATTGACCGAATCCATGATTGCTAAGCCTCCGGCTGCAGGAGCAGTCCAGTCGGCAATGCTTCGTCTGGCACGCGAGAGAGAGGGGGAGGGATCGATCCACAGTTGTAGCCATGCATTCCAACCCTTGCTACCGGCCTCCAGATAGGGAGCGCACTGCGGCAGCCTCTGGGTTATATTCAGCTCAGCTAAGTCTATGCGGATCTCTTTTAAAGACATTTGCGGGCGGACTAGAACTCTCTCTCGAATGTCAGTTTTCAAAACATGGGAGCCCACTATGTGCGTGCCGCCTTGGCTTAATTGTTCATTGCTAACAATCAAAGGGTCAATTTGGATGGTGTGGGTCTCCTGGGTCCGGATCAGCAGGGAATAATTGCCTGGTTCGTGAGTCAAATTTACAAAGAGCAGCCCAAGCCGGTGAAATTTCTCTACTAGGGGTTTGGTTTGGCATTCGGGCGTCTGTTGAACCAGTATCCAATCGGGTGGGCCATGTTTGGCTAGGTCTTCCTCCTTCACAATCCAGGTCAGGTTCTCCCAGCGTTCTATAGCAAAGGAGAGAACTGTGCCTGAAGGGGGCGTGATAGTGACTGATGCAGATTCAGTGGTAGTAGTGCCTAGTAGGATGGTCATTCTAAAGGGGTCTCCTGCCTTCCATACTGCGGCCGACACTAAAATAACTTCACAGTATGGTCCGAAAGCCTCAGTGACAAATGGCGAGGTTTCGAAATTGGCAGGGGTGGTATATTTGTCTACCACCGGGACTGCGGTGGGGGCTGGCCTGATACGGGGAAGAAACATACAAGGAATCGGAGCAAGTGGTGACACTGTGTCAGTAGGTGAATAGCATACTAATTCTTGGGACATAGTTTTGACTCCCACACATAAAATAACAAGCTCTGGGGGTCGGATCCACTGCTCTTCACAACTGCGGAAGTTTGTGCGATCCGTGGGGGTGGTCATATTGCTCTGCTGCACAACTTTGCAGACCATCATTTCATTTTCTGCTAAGGTATTGATACATCTCCAGTGGGGGTAGGGCATTAATTTGGACGGGCGTCCCTCTACTAGGGTGCCTGCCAGCACGAGCAAACACAGAGTAGCCAGGTGCCTCATCTCCTGGCCTTCTTTTTCCTTTCTGTAGTGAAAATATCCTGGGGAGACCTGTGGATATAAGTACAGGTTCCCTAAGTTTGTTGCAGCAAAAATAAAATAAAGTAAAGCGGGGAAAAAGGAGGGCGTATTTCTGCCAGCACTATTACTGATTGGGGCTCGAACGAGAAGTCCCGGAGCACTAAGCGAGCCTTCCAGCTTGTTGCTCTGGGGAACTCCTGTGCGAAGGCTTCTTTCTAAAGCGTGTATATTTCAGGGGGGACGTCTTTGCGTCGGGCGAGGGTCGGCTGCGCGTTAGGCGGGATTATGCAAACTCGCCCCAGGGGTCCCTGGGTGCCTAGGCTATGTGGCCTTCAGGTGCCCCTTGCTCGGTGGCGGGCTATTTTTATTTTGCGGGCTGAGAGCTATCGGTCCGGCTCGGCCTGGCCTTGCCGCTTCAAAACGAAAAAAAAACTAGAGAGCGGTTTCCAGCAACTATAAGGGTTGCTGCTAAAGGAGACCTTCGTTCTATTTCTCTAAAATGATTTTTAAGTAGGGGTGGTTAGGGTTAAAGGTATGTTTTATGATGGTTTGCTTTTGCTTTGCCTTTTTCCCTCTGCTTTTTTGCAGGACCTCATGTATGTATTTCAGCGGACCATATTTTTTCCTAGGATCAATTTTTGGAGGGACTCCCTCGGGAGGCCCCAATTTCATGTTAAAAGTAAGAAACACACAAAGCAAAAGCACACGGGTGTGGGGTACTTTCGGGTTGCCCTCACTTGGAAGGCCTGGCATGGCTTCATTATATCTTCAACATGTCTCCCCCCTTCTTTTCCCTTATACGGTACGGGCAAGGGAAAAGATTACGTGGGGCGGGCGGCTGCTGGCGGAAAGGGCCGAAGTGGAGCCGAGGGCGCTCGGCAGCGTTTATCGAAAAGCGGCGGAGACGGCCGAGATCTGCCGGCGCCACTGGGTCTGGGTTGTTCGGGGGTCATCTTGGCGCAGGGGATCCTGGCTATGTAAATGAGGCACGCTGCCCCTTGTGCGTAGCGAACGCACCTCAATAACACATTCCAGAGGTAACATATTTACAAAATACTGGCGGGTCTTTTACCTTTGCACTAAAGCGTACTAGATGGTGGCGCCGTATAGCAACTCACCATGACGAATATGAACATTAGTAAAAGAGAGGTGTTGGGCTATCTGGGGGTCCTTTTCCAGGGGAGGCACGGCCCTCAAAGCCAAAGCCGACCATCATGCGAAAGTGTGGGTCTGGCAGGTGAGACCCCGAATCTACGTAGATGCGGGATCTTCACCAGCACGGCGGGTGATATATTTTCAAATACAGGGATCACCTTTTTTGGTGGTTCCAACGTTGGAAGACTGCATTCACTTCTGGGCTAAAGCCTCTCCAAACACTTTCACACACAGCAAATCTCTTTTGCCTGTGCAATTTTTTTCCGAACATGCGGCTTACAATCCAATTAAGAATCACTCTCGGTGGTGGTCCTATTTGGCTTTGGTTGCCGTGTCTTCCCCAAGGGTCCCAACTGTGGGGCCCGCCAATGAAGTTAAAGAATAGAACTGACAAGAAATAACAAAAACCCTAAACGATTATATGAAGCCAAGTTGGCTTTTTACATCTAATCTCAAAAGGGAATTGGGCTTCAGGTTCACACACACATAAAGTTAAGACTGCACAACGAAAAGGGACGGGGGCTGCAGGGACTTGAACTCAAGTCTCCTTAAGGTGGCTTTTCCACTCCTGGTTCCAATCCCTTCCAAATTCTGACAGGGAACCAGTGATTACATTTATTTGGGCTTACTTCAGCCTGGGAGAGGACAAAAGGAAGAACTGGGAGGAGGTCAGAATCCTGGTCTGGCCAGTTTTTCCACTTCAATGAGGGGTGGGGGTGTAGCGCTGAGTGGGAACAGTTTGTTTCAGACGCTGCTAGCAACTGGGATTCTTTCTGGAATTTGCTCACTTGCATTATTACATTCCTGACTGCACTTACTGCTGGAGGCTCTACCTTTTCATTAAGTTTTGGGCTTGAGCCTTTTAAAACGTGGAAACAGATACACAAATGTCTCTGAATTAGCTCAAGCACTACTAAACCACACAAGCACAACATAAGGTTTTCTTCAGGGGTGTTAGTCAGGGAAGGCTGACAGAAAGCTATTTGGTGTGTAGTTGCAAGCACTGGATTCTCAAAGCAATTTAATTCTTTTAAAGGAACTGCATTTCTACTTTTGTTTACCTGTTCTTCAGGATCATTGCAAGAGGGCACAGTCACGGTGGGCTGTGTATAGCTTGGCTGGGGGCACTCTATGGGAGCCAAGACAATTTCTTGGGGAATGACTTTTAAACTCTGCACATGCTCAGAGGCTAAAGTGAATTCTGGCTTCTTGGGCGTGGGGGCTGAGGCAGAAATTGGAGGCAAAGGTGACTGACTACCTGTTTCACTGCCTTTGGCGGGGCGGGGTGCTGATTCAATCATTGATTGTTCCTCTAAAGTCTTTAATCTGGCCTCAGTGAGTCTCTGGGATTCCAGGAGATTTTGCATCAGGGTTTTTAAAGTGGCAGTTTCATTATTCTGGTTCTCCAGCAAAGTCTGCATGTTAAGGAATTTATTGTGGAGCTGCTCTTTCTCTATTGTGCAAGAATTTAATTTTTCTTTTAATTCCTCATTCTCTTTATTAAGATCATTTATTTTTAAATTCTGTTCCCTATTTACACTTATGAGCTCCTGAATTTTATTTTGCAGCTCTGCCAGGTTTCTTTCAGAGGTGTCTGGCAGAGTTGGTGCTGGGTTCTGGGTGCGAATCACCCTTTGGAATCTTTCCATCTCTCTTTTAAGTTTCCAGCTATTTTTAGTTCCCGGAGGTCGAAGGCTAGCCTCAACCTTTGGTTTTCTCCCACGGGCAGTTAAGTGGGGAGAAGCATGTGTGACCCCCGGGCATCCCTATTGGAAAAAGGGGTTCCCAGCTGGTGGCGGCTCTCCTAGGTCAGAGGGCTCCTCATGGTCCTTTGGCCGCAGTCTCCAGGAGTCAGCCTGACTTGGGGGAGGGTAGACCTGGTGATTGTAGGGGTGAGGTGCCCGAGGGGGCGGGGGCGCCGAGGGCAGCGCAGGTCTCCAGGGCTCAGAGGGTCCCTGTGGGGAGGAAGGGTAGCGACTGGGGGTGGACGCAAAGGTTACTCCTGGACGGGAGTCCCTCTGGCTGCGGCCCCGAGTGAAGCTACCACTTCTCCCACGCAAGATGCCACCTCTAGGCTCCGAGTACGAGCTATGCCCTTGGGGCCGATATTGGGAGTGGGGACCATGGTTGGCATACGTGACTGTGTTGATGGGCTCACTCTCTTTCCTATGGGAGGCCGGGGACTTCACATGGCGGATGGCGCCGGTCTCTCGCAACAGGCCAGCAATGCTCCTGATGCGAGACTCCAGCTCTCCCCATGAGATGCTCCCGGGTTCTACTCCTGCCAGGGCCAGGCGGGTAGTACTGTTGAGACCATCTATGACTGCCCTCCTAAATTCTAAGTCGTCGAAGTCCGGCATGTCGCTCAAGTCTAAGTCTACCTCGTCTGCTAGTTCGGCTAGGAGCTGCTTTCTGGCTAAATATGCCTCTGGGTCCTCTCCGGGTTTCTGAGATTCTGCTATGTATAAGGCCTTCAAGCTCTTGGTAGGCCAGAGGAAGGCGCACAATTCCTTCATGGCACCATACTGACTGCGAGTGGCTAGTCTCCGGTTAGAAATATATGCGTTGAGAGAGGTGACTATTTCAGGGCTGGCACAATGGCGAGCCAGCTGGGCTACATCGGAGCCACTGGCGGAGGGCTGGGACATGGTCACGTGTGCAAACCATTGTATAGCTGAGTCTCGGTTCAGGGGTCCCATTCGGTCCGCTATGGCTTGGAGCTCATCGGGCCTCCAATTGCGGGTCTCTTTAACTATTCGGTCTGTCTTCCTGCCATCATCGTCTGTGGTGACAATTTCTTTGGTAGCTATCGGATGGAGGGGCTGTGGAGCTTCCTCGGGCTGGGACGAAGGGGGTGACCAACTGTCGGTACTACCTTCGGGGAGGGCCAAGAGGGCTGAGGGGTGCACGGCGGAAATTACGGCCTGTTGCATCCCCAAGTGTCGCTTCAGGGCCTCTAGCTCCCTCTTACAAGCTGAATGGTCCGCGGCTGCGGTTTTAGACTGGTTGTGGTCCGCCATGAACCGGGCGGCATGGGTGAGCTTAGTAATCTCCTCTTGTCCCTCAGTTAATGCGTGCTCAGCCATATCGGCACGAGCGGCGGCCGCTTCAGCCTTGTGCTGGGCGTCCTGGAGGGCGGTAGTTAATCCCTGTTTCTCTAGTATGAAATTGACGCGTTCGGCGCGCCACTCAACTGCCTTTTCCTCATGTTCTTTCTCCTGTTCGGTTAGCTTGGTCCTGAGAGTCTGGATTTCTAGGCGCAAGGCGTCCTGTTCTCGTTTGGACCTCTCCTCTAACTCCTCCTGTGTGGTTTGTAACTTACTAATTAGGGACACGCTGTCCTGCAGGGCAGTGAAAAGTGCCCAGGCTCCATATCTGTCCTTCTTGCTAGACCTAGGTTTCTCCGTGTCACAGAAGTCCTGGAAGGCGCTTCTAACTATCTGGAGTGGGTCGGGTCCCTTGAAGGAACCGGCTTCCCAAGGGCAATCTCCCTTCTTAACTAGCCACTTCTCCAGGCGGGGCACGGTGGGGTTTGCCCGGTACATCTTGCTTTCGTTTAAGGCTGATCACGGGGGAGGTTAAAGAGTGGATCAGCGACACCAGGGGTGGGGCGATTAAAGCTGCTCAAGGGTTTTAACAACTTCTTCCTCTCTATGTTCCTTTTGGGAGGTTTATCCTTCCCTCAGGTCCTCAAGGGTTTTTACCAGGGGGTTTTAAGGTTCTACTTTTAGGGTTTACAAGGGTACTTTTAAAGGTACTACACTCAATCCTTCTCCACCGGGGGAGAGGGGAAAATTCCTATTCCCGTTTCAAGCTTGCCTACAAGCCACGGGACCAGGAAAAGTTTACTGGCTCAGAGGGTGCTCTCAAGCTCTCTAAGCCCAAGAACCAAAAACGCTCGCTGCTTCCAAGCCTCTGCCTAGAAGCCAAAGCTCAGGGGTCTCCCAAGCCTCTGTGCTCAGAAAACCAAAAAGTGTTCCCAAGCCTCTGCTCGGAAACTGCAATTAAGGGGTCTCCCAAGCCTATGCTCAGGCAACCAGAAATGCTCCCAAGCCTCTGCTCAGAAGCTGCAAATGCTCTCAAGCTCTCTGCCCAAGAACTAAACTCAAAAAGTCCCCAGGCCTCGTGCTCAGAGACAAACGGTTAAACTGTCTCCAAGCCAAGACCAAAAGACTACAGCGCTCAAGGACTGCCTCTGCACGTCCCCAAGCAAAAGTGCCCAGGAGTAAAGCTTACTGTACTCCCAAGCGGAAAAAGCGCTCAAGAGTTCTACCAACTCCCAAGCAAAAGCGTGCCCAAGAGTCCCACTGACTCCCAAGCGAGGTGCGCCCACGAGTCTGACTTACAACTTGCAAGCGGAAAGGCGCCCAAGAGTCTAACTTAAAACTCTTAAGCACGATGCGGCCGGCTGCCGCGGGCCTTCAGGAACCTGGCTTTAGATTCCCAAAGCTAAACTGACTGAACAACCAAACGGACTATCGATCCCTTCACGTTTCCTCCGGAGCGGGGATTGAAGCCTAAGTGCTGGCAGGAACGGGGTTTGGACGGGCTTAGGAGAGACGGGGGAGGGCGGAAAAGAGTTTTATATGTGCTGCTTCAGGAAGTATATATGCGTATATATCTAGAGCCTACTTCTGGGATCCCACCCACATAGACGCGTTTAGGCGGCCCGGAAAGTGGCCAGGAACTTCACCAGTTCAGAGGTCCTCACCCACAGTACACCGGTTATGACGGCTGGAGGGCCTCGCGGTGCACCACAAAAGGCAAGTAGTCCAAAGCTGGCTGAAGGAGGAAATGGGGAAAAGCCAACCCACAAGATAGAAATGCTCACTAGAGCCACACACACTCACACTTTTAATTCCCTGAGCTAAAATTGCGCTCTTTACACTGAGGTCTGGAAAATTTTCCTCTAAGTCAGTTCGCCGAAGACACGCGTGTCGACTCACGTGTATTCACACGAACTGGGTTATGCCTGCATTCTCCACCAGTAAACTGTTACCAGAACTGCTCTTTTATTATAATGGGGAATTAGCTATAGCAGTCTGTAACCTAAATATTAAGCGCGGATCATAACCTATGTTTACGGAGGTCCCGATCCCAGACACTCTAGTGAAAAAGAGGCAGACAACGAATAAGTTCCAAACACGTGTATTGAGTGTAGCGTAAGCCTAGCTTGCACAATCATACAGAGAACACACAAGACCTAAGAAATACAGGGTATGAAATACAGAGACGTTCGCATTAGCTGGTTCCCAACGATGGTAAGGGAAATACTCACAATCCTGGAGCGAAGCAGAGACACGGCAGCGAGGGTGGCCCAATGCCAGCACTGGAACCACAGACGGACAGCAAGGAGGTCTGGATAGGGAATGGCCGAGGCACCGAGTGGTCTGGGAGACCAGCTTAAATACCCCAAAACGTACCCTGGGGCTGGTGCTGTACTTGGTGGTTCTCACAGATTAAAACAAAGGGTCTAATGGGTCACTGAATGGCTTGGATGGGCCACTTTGGTAATCAGATTGTGATAAGTGACACCTCAGGAAGAGGGGACAAAAGAGGGAGGGGGAAATCCAAGTGGGCTGAAAGGATGTTCCAGCGGACAGGGCTTATCCTGATGTCATCAGCTTCTGGAATGCGGAGGTTCCTTTGAGATGCATTCTCTAAGTGCTTGGGATGGTCAGCACTTAGCTCTTCTCCGGGGCGGCTCCCAAGATATGCAGAGCGGGGCGAGGGGCTCTCGCTGCGGACGTGGTGTGCCCGCTTCGCCGAAATGGCTTCTCAAAGCAGTCTTCTTCCCAGGGTCTTCTTGCTGCCTGAGAGCATGGATGCCGGCTGGGCATAGCTGGGGCTGGATAGCAGGCTGCCCGGTAGCGAGGGCAAGCTCGCCGACCGGCCCGCGGGAGGCTCCAGGCGGGAACTGACCAGGGAGCGCCTAGCCAGGCTCGCTGGAGGTTTCCCCGGCTGGCGCCCGGCTGCTAGCAGCGGCTTGGGCCCATATGAGGCTGGCTTCCATGGAGGCAGGGGGGAACAACACTTAAAACACAGTCCAAGGCAGGGAACAGGCACGGTCCGTGGCAGATGGCAATGCAGCCACGGGGCACACTTGTAATAAAGTCCAAACACACACTAGGAAGTTCAGATACAGGTCAGGGCAGGGCTGCCCAGAAATAGAGTCCTTTGTGCAGTTAACCAAACATGGGGTCAGTAAACTACACAGTCTATTGCAGCAGCAAGGTAATTGACACGCAGGCAGGAAACTGACACGTGTATTAACACACACACACACACGTGTAAAGCAATCTTTGGTGTAGCAGTAAAACAGCAATGCAGGAAACTTTAACACAGTCCATGGCAGGCTTTAAAGCAGGGGAGGGGGCCTACTTGGCAACAGGTTATGCATCCTGTTCTTAAACTCCCAGTGGACTTACACATCTGCTTCAAGTCACCAGTAATATTTCTCCCTTGATGCAAAATAAAAGGTAGATTTGGACTGAAGATGGATTTGGGATAATTGTAGTTACTAGTGAAATTACTTTGGACATTGGACTTCTTCGGCACTTACAGCACCTGTACCATCTCAAACTGGGAATTCTAGCAGTGAATCCAGGCAATTACTCTTTGTGCAGCCATGGAGACTTACTGTTGAAAGGAGCTGCTAGCTTCCTGTCTACAGATCCACCGCTGCTGATAGACAGAGGCTGGTATTACAGCTGTCAGCTCAGCATGGATCAGGTGACCTAAGGGTCCAATCCTATTTCTCCTGGACTTCTATACCTTCTGATTCTTGTTTGCTTCCTTGGTTTGAGTAACTTATCATTTAGTCTCAGACAGTGATGGTCTCCGCCAGCACATCCCTATTTGACAGCCCACTTGCCTCCAGATCAGAAACCCTGACAAGAGTCAACTTGGATGCTCCTAAGAGGGTTTGGCTTTTTTCATTGGTGTGTGTGTTAACCTTGAGCGATTGAGTGACATCAAGAAGAGATGGTGGATATTGGATATATCCGGATGGTAGTATTGTGCAGCCAAAATGAAAATTGCAGGGGTGAGGGGGAGCTTCTATTCTTTATTGGATTAGTCAGGGAATTTAGGGAGTGGCTGTAATATTTTGTCTTGCTATTGCCGAAATGAAAAGGTACGCCAAGGGAACCCTCCACAGATGTACTGCTCTGTCTTCCTGGAGTGCCAGAAGGATTTTGCCACTCCAAGACAGAAATTAATATCCCACACATATAAGGAAAGAAAACAGGAGCTCGGATATGAACTGGAGACATTTCGGCCTCAGAACAATAACTTCCTCGGTTGAGTTAAATGCATTTTGACTCAGTCAATGCTGCTTTTCCATTGACAGCAGATAATCACATCCTACCACACAAAATGATTATAGGTGTGGATGCTGAGCTGGGCTGAAGCCATTCCAGAAGGTGGTCCGACGCAATTATTATCTTGTGGCTTGTTTACGGGTTTTAATTTTTTTCTTTTTTAGAATAGGCTGAAGACACTGTTGGTTGCCCTTGTTGGGATTTAACTCGACTTATGCAGACTGAAAAGAACACATTTCCAAAATGATTAAGAAGCATTTGAAATGTGCAGCTGAACAAGAGGGGACTAAATAGTACATCGATGGGAATAGCCAATAGTTGGGGAGGAGCTCTGGCTGAGTGATACAACATCTGCTTTGCATGCAGAAGGTCGGTCCCAGGTCCAGGCTCTGGTGTCTTCAGTTAAAAGGCTCAGGAATTAGGTGATGTGAAAGATCTCCACCTGAGCCCCTGGAGAGCAAGTGCTAATCAAGAGTAGAGAACTCTGAGCCAGATGGACCAGTGCCATTTCAATATAAAGCAGCTTCATGAAGCTTCAAAAGGCAATTTGTGAAGCTGCCTTAGACCAAATCCGGTCTTTGGTCCATCTAGCTCAGTGTTCTCTATTCTTTTTTTAAAAGAAAATTATTTGAAAGGAAAAAACAGTAAACAGTAAAGACAGTAAACAATACATGAAATAACATAAGCACAATATATAACAGTACTAGAAATGGGTATGAACTGAAATACGAGCCAAAGTTCTTCATGACATGGACAATTTTTGAGTTCGTGAACTGGCAATTCGTCGGAGCTCATTTCTGACGAACTGCAATGAACCACTGTGATTTTTAGAGTGGTTCGTATGGTTCGTAATTTGGTTCATCACTGGATTCCCTCCTCCAGTGACTCACAACTGTTCTGACCAGCATTCTGAGATGAGAGTATGAACTCTACTGCCTGACTAGTATATGCAGCAAAATTAGTGATACTGTCATGAGACTGGCAAGTAAGATGCTTAGAAACAGACCGTTCCCTGCTTAAATAGCGAAACCAATGACCACTTTCTGAGAAGGTGCCATGGCTCAGTGGGAGAACACCTGCTTTGCATGTGGAACATCTCCAGTTCAGTCCATGACCTCTCTAGCCCAAGAGTCCCAGGTAGCAGATGCAGGAAAAGAGATTTCTTTGCTCAAGACCCAGGAGTACTGCCGCCAGTCAAGATCGACAATATTGAAACAGTCGGAACAAGTGCAAAAAGTAGTTTCCTATGTGATATATGACTTCCACTTGGCAAACAGCACAGGGTAGGACATCTGTTCCCTTAGATAACTGTCCCCCACTACTTCAACTTCCTCCACTACACTGAAGGTCAAATAGAAAAACGTAGAGGGAGCCACCCCTTAGCTGCACCCTTGAGCTTCACCCTTGAATTTATGGACAAAACTTTGTCCTGAAATATGCCCACCTGGTTCCCATTTGGGCTCAAGGTTTATGCTCTCTTCCAAAATTTCCTCCATAAATCTAAAGTCATAAATTGCAATAAACAATGTGATTGGTGCGCTCAAAATGTTGTGCTGGGAGATCTTCGTAAATCATCACTCTTAAGTGTTAGAGAAAGGGGACTGCAATCCTCCCACGCGCTCTTTCCCTGGAAATTCACTAGCATTTATTCTTCACAGTGGACCATTTCCCTCCTTTTCTGTTAGCCACCTGAAGTCCTTTTTTTAAAAGAAATTAGTTACGGGTGAGATGAGAGAAGAAAGTTATGTGCCTTTAAAAAAACACAACCCTCATCTTTCATATTAAATGAAAAGTCAATAGTTTTAATTGGAATTTTTATTTTTAAAGTCTCTCATTTATCTTTCCACCCCCTTCCCCCTGTTTGCTTTTCAGGACCCGAGCCCTTGGTATTATCTGCAGGCAGTGCTGAAACGGTTATGCATCAGCAATAGAGCCCCCCTTCTGTTTACTCTCCATGAAACAGCAGACCGTTCTCATAATTGCTTTTATTCCCTTCCTCCAGCTCGAGGGATTGGCCTCTCTTGGGAGTGTCATTTGTCTGAAACACGGAGATCTCATCTAGTGCTACTGATGATACTGGGATTTCGCTATGTTGTTTTCGACTCTACCAGCACCGCGAAGGTCAAAGCGACAAGTATGATCTCACTTTCAAGAGGCAAATGAAGGCCCCCTTACAACTTGCAATGGAGAGTCCTCGTCTAACGTGCAATGTGACAAATGAGAGCCCCTCTCTTAACTCGCAATGAGGCAAGCAAAGGTCCCCTCCTAATGTGCAATGGAGCAAGCAGGGGACAATGCCATTTCCTTAAAACAAAATAACTTGTCAGTGACAACTGGCATTGCTGTAGGATGAAAATATACTCTTCTGAAAGAATGGAGTGGGAAATGACCTTTCCACACAATGAAAATTGTTATTATTTTGGATCCAGCCTGTGGCCCCCACCTCTGGCAGGCAACTAGGGTCGATAAAGTGTGAGATTTTTTTAAAATGCTGGATCCCTGGCTAGAACCAGGATTACAGTGGAGACAGGGAAGAATCTGACCTATTAATTTCACTGCACATCTTTCTTCTATCTGAACAGGGTCTCCTGCAGGTGCCACCCTGCAGCTGGGTGAAATCAACAGCAGCCCATACACAGGCTTTCTCTGTGGTGGCTCCTACCCCGTTGAATGGCCTGCCTGAGGAGGTCAGGAGAGCCCCCACTCTCCTAGCTTTTTGCAAACGATGCAAAGCCGAATTATTCAAAAAGGCTTTTGTATTGTAGGGAGGGGTCTCAGTTGCTCTGCTAATGACTTAGGGACCATAGACTTCACCAATAGACTTCACCACTATGTTGCCTTCCATTCTATCTGTTGCTTTAAATATGTGCTCCTATGTCAGCCCTAGAATTGCTTATACTCTGTTTCAGCATTTCTTCAACTCTATTGGATTCGTGCTAATGCTATGTCTTTGTAAACATATATTTATTTACCCTATGGCAAAACTGAATAGATAGATAGATAAATATTTCTTCTACTGTGATACTCAAAGCAGCTGATGTGGGATTCCCCGGAAGTCTACCATCCAGTTACTGGGGAAATCCAGACCTGCTTAGGTTGTTCTGTTGAGCTTCAAGCGAGGACAGCATTTGACACAACAGAGGGCCAAGCTACATGTGATGAATGACACTTGAACGGCAAGTGAACAGGCTCACGTGTATTTCTCCCTGTTCACTAGTCCTCCACTTGCCCTCCACTCAATCACTATGTGATCAGTGACTGACACTTGCCAGTCAAGTGTCATTCATCACTTGTAGCTTGGCCCAGAGTCGGAATTAGCCACCAACAGAATCCGCCTCTGAGATGCAGGGCAATGCAAGATATGGAATCATAAGGGCAGTGTATGGATCCTGACCAGTGTGTGGCACCAATTGCTTTGTTACGCAGATCCCCCCTTCACAAAAACTAAGAAGTGTGCAGTGGTAGGCAAGATAAACCTTGGGGCTCTAGATAATGGGACCATCCGTTGCTCACATTCTCTTACATAGTAAGTTGTATTCCGAAGAGAGACAGCAGTTAGTATATCCATTACTCTCTGAGTTTAAATCTTTGGATAATCATTAGAAATTTGATGATTCTGTGCTACTGAAATATTTGTTGGAAGATACTAAGAAGACTGTATCCTCGACAGTAGCAAAATATTGTTTTTTGGTCATAAACAAGCAGAAGTTTTTAACAAAAGAAGAGACTGAAGATAGTTTTACTTTTTAGGATTTATTATCTACTGAGTATGATAACGGTTTTAACTATGTGATCTTTTTCTTGCTGGTCATTTGACTGTAATAAATTTGAAATCTGATAATGGGACCAGGAAGCCGGTCTATTCTGATCCCCAACAGGTGGGCTTCTGGTTGCCACCCAAATAGTTTTATCAGTCCACTTTAGCAAAAATGTAACAAAAACCTACAAAGAGACCTGCAGCTCTTTAAAGACTAAATTGAAAATTAGGAGACAAATGGTGCAGAATAAAAACAACAATAACAACATTAATTTTATATACCGCCCTTCAGGACAACTTAACGCCCACTCAGAGCGGTTTACAAAGTATGTTATTAATCCCGACAACGATCACTTTGTGAGGTAGGTGGAGCTGAGAGAACTCTAAGAGAGCAAGAGGAATCTTTATATTTCTGATTCTTTATATTCTTAGCTAAGGTAGCACAGTATCATCAAATTTCTAATGATTATCCAAAGATTTAAACTCGGAGAGTAATGGATATACTAACTGCTGTCCTGAAATTTTCTATTTTCGACATTGCAGTTGGTTTTCCTTATTCTCTTTTCCTCTTTCAAAAGAGACATTCTCTTTGATTTCTCATTAATTTATCTTTGAGGGTTTTTTTAAAAAAACCATGTGATAGTGTAGACTTCCTCATCGTGGATTTCTGCTTGTTTTTGTGTTGCTGTAATATGATATAAGGGTTAAAAAGCACTCTGATGCAACCAGGATATGTTCAGAGAAGTCCTGGCATGTGTTTAATTGTTTCTTTAGTGGCTTGCCTTGTCCTTAATTTTTCAGTTATCCTTGTAGAATATAGATAAATAAATACATTACTTCTTAGAGATCTAAATTGCAGGGTGAGCGGAAATCAGATTAAAAAAATAAAATAATGCATCAAATCTTCCTCTTCCTGAAAGAGGAGTTGATTCGAAACTGACTCAAATTCCTAAAAAGAGGAATAGAAATGGATTGCTGGGTTTTAGGGAGAAATTCAGCAAAGAAGAATTAAGAGAATTCCACTTGACAACCTTACCTCCGCTAAGAGCCCTATGCATAAGATTCTACCTCCAGAGAATTTTATGCATGGGGTGGTGAAAGTGAAGAGAGGAAGAACTTATTCATCCCCCTCCTCAAGTATGAGAACTCATAAGAACATAAGAACATAAGCAAAGCCATGTTGGATCAGGCCAGTGGCCCATCCAGTCCAACATTCTGTCACACACAGTGGCTAGAAATCCAGTGCCATCTAAAGGACTGTCAGTGAGGCCAGGACACCAGAAGCCCTCCCACTGCCTTCCTTCCAGCACCAAGACAACAGAGCACCACCTCCCCACAAAGAGAATACCATCTATCTCCTGTGGCTAATAGCCACTGATGGACCTCTGCTCCATATATTTGTCCAGTCCCCTCTTGAAGCTGGCAATGCTTGTAGCTGCCACCACCTCCTGTGGCAACGAATTCCATGTGTTTATCACCCTTTGTGTAAAGTAGTATTTTCTTCTGTCTGTTCTAACCCGACTGCTCAATAATTTCATAGAGTGCCCACGAGTTCTTGTATTGTGAGAAAGGGAGAAAAACACATCTTTCTCTACCTTCTCTAACCCGTGCATTATCTTGTAAACCTCTATCATGTCTCCCCTCAGTCGTCTTTTCTCCAGGCTAAAGAGCCCCAAGCGCCTCAATCTTTCCTCATAGGGAAAGTGTTCCAACCCTCTAATCATTTTAGTTGCCCTTCTCTGTACTTTTTCCAGTGCTATGATATCTTTTTTAAGGTGTGGCGACCAGAACTGTACACAGTACTCCAAATGAGGCCTCACCATCGATTTATACAGAGGCATTATGATACCGGCTGATTTGTTTTCAATCCCTTTCCTAATAACCCCTAGCATAGCATTAGCTTTTTTTATGGCAGTCGCACACTGTGCTGACGTTTTTAGTGAGTTATCTATCATGACTCCAAGATCTCTCTCTTGGTCAGTCTCCGCCAGTTCAGACCCCATCAACTTGTATTTATATTTTGGATTTTTGGTTCCAATGTGCATTACTTTGCACTTGGCTACATTGAACCTCATTTGCCACATGGATGCCCACTCTTCTAGCCTCGACAGATCCCTTTGGAGTGCCTCACAATCCTCTCTGGCTTTCACCACCCTGAACAATTTTGTGTCATCTGCAAATTTAGCCACTTCACTGCTTAATCCCAATTCCAAATCATTAATAAACAAGTTAAAAAGCATTGGACCCAATACCGACCCCTGTGGCACCCCACTGCTCACCACCCTCCACTGTGAGAAGTGCCCGTTTATACTCACTCTCTGTTTCCTATTAATTAGCCAGTTTTCGATCCACAAGAGGACTTGGCCCTTTATCCCATAGCTACTGAGCTTACTTAGGAGCCTTTGATGAGGAACTTTGTCAAAAGCTTTTTGGAAGTCAAGATAAACAATATCTATCGGGTCTCCCTTGTCCACTTGTTTGTTCACTCCCTCAAAGAACTCTAACAGATTGGTGAGACAAGATCTTCCCTTACAGAACCCATGCTGAGTTTTCCTCATCAGCTTTTGGTCATCAATGTGCCCACTAATTTTATTTTTGATAATAGTTTCCACCAACTTACCCGGTATTGACGTCAGGCTGACTGGCCTGTAATTTCCCGGATCTCCCCTGGAACCTTTTTTAAAGATGGGGACAACATTAGCTACCTTCCAGTCCTCAGGAACAGATGCAGAGTTTAATGACAGATTACATATTTTTGTGAGGAGATCTACAAGTTCACACTTGAGTTCTTTCAGAACTCTTGGATGTATGCCATCTGGGCCCGGTGATTTATCAGTTTTTAAATTATCTAGCAGTCGCATAACCTCCTCTCTCGTCACCTCAATGTGACTCAGGTCTTTCAAAACCCCTCCCAAAGTCAGTGCTTCCGGAGTGGGCATGCACTTCTTATCTTCCACAGTGAAGACAGAAGCAAAGAACGCATTCAGCTTCTCGGCCATTTCCCTATCACCCTTTAGTAATCCTTTTACGCCTTGGTCATCCAAGGGCCCCACTGCCTCCCTAGCTGGTTTCCTACTTCTAATATATTTAAAGAATTGTTTATTGTTTTTCTTTATGTTCTTTGCAATATGCTCCTCATATTCCCTTTTTGCCTGTCTGATCACAGACTTGCACTTTTTTTGCCACAGCTTATGCTCCTTTTTATCAACCTCACTCCGACTAGTTTTCCACTGCCTAAAAGAATCCTTTTTACCTTTTACAGCTTCTATTACATTGCTTGTTAACCATGCTGGCCTTTTCCTAAACCTATTTGTGCCTTTCCTAACCAGCGGTATATATTTAATTTGAGCTTCCAGGATTGTAGTTTTAAATAGTCTCCAAGATTCCCCAAGTGTTTTGACCTTTTTTACTTTCCCTTTCAGTTTCTTCTTCACGTACCCCCTCATCTCAGAAAAGTTACCCCTTTTGAAGTTAAACATGGCTGTGTTGGTCTTATTTGGCAATTTCCTATTTATACATATGTTGTACTCAATAACATTATGGTCACTGTTCCCAAGTGGTGCAATCACATTTACATCTCTCACCAGGTCTTCAGCATTACTGAGGACCAAATCCAGGATCACCTCTCCCCTAGTAGGTTCTGTAACCATCTGTTCCATAGCACAGTCATTGAGACAGTCTAGAAACTCACTTTCTCTCCCCCGATTCGAACACCCATTGGCCCAGTCAATGTGTGGGTAGTTAAAATCACCCATTACAACACAGTTTTTTTGTTTAGCAGCCATCTTTAATCCTGTCATCATTTTATAATCCTCCTCTATTTTCTGATCTGGAGGGCGATAACAAACTCCCACAGTTAAGTTTCCATTTGGGCCCGTAATTTCAACCCATAGCATTTCCAGAAGCGAATCTAATTCAGTTACCTTCTCAATCTTACTGGAATGTATACCTTCTCTGACATATAGAGCCACCCCACCACCAACCCTTCCCTCCCTATCCTTCCGATATAATTTATATCCAGGAATCACCGTGTCCCACTGATTTTCCTCATCCCACCAAGTTTCTGATATGCCCACAATGTCTATGGATTCGCCCAACACTAAACATTCCAGCTCCCCAATTTTACCTCGGACACTTCTAGCATTTGTATATAAACACCTGTAACTTCCCCGGCACACTTTGCCTCGAGACGTAGTTAGGTCATCTGCACTGTTTGTCTCCATCTCAGTTGACAACTCTAATCTATCTCCCTGTAGAAGTGTTATACCTAGCCCTTCATCTCTCTGAGATGAACCATCCTGAACCAGAGACACTTTATCTCTTGTCAGCTTTCCCCTAGCATTTAGTTTAAAAACTGCTCTGCCACCTTTTTGATTTTAAGTGCCAGCAGCCGGGTTCCTTCTCGGGACAAGTGGAGACCGTCTCTCTTGTACAGCTCCCACTTGTCCCAAAAAGAATCCCAGTGCCTAACAAACTTGAACCCTTCCTCCCTACACCATCGTCTCATCCACGCATTGAGACTCCTGATCTGCGTTTGTCTCTCTGGCCCTGCGCGTGGAACAGGTAGCACTTCTGAGAAGGCTACCTTGGAGGTCCTGGCCTTGAGTCTCCTGCCTAACAGCCTAAATTTTTGTTCCAAGACCTCACGACTGCATTTCCCAACATCGTTGGTTCCAGCATGGACCACGACCGCTGACTCTTCCCCAGCACTATCTACCAGCCTATCTATAACACGCGTAATGTCCGCTACCTTCGCACCAGGCAGGCAAGTCACCATACGGTCAGAACGCGGTTGTGCCACCCAGCTATCTACTTGTCTAAGGATCGAATCACCAACTACCAAGAGCCTCCCTCCCGCCCCACCCAGGGATGGTTCCTTGATGCGAAAGGAAACCTGCTCACCAACTGAAGAAGAGGTCCCTTCTGAGGGCATGTTCCCCTTATCCTCAGTACGGTGCCCTGATTCCACAAGATCCTCATTCTCCTTGACAACAAGAACGCTGCCATTTTTAGAGTGGGACACATCTATCCTGTCCCTGAGAATCTTGTCCTCGTGCCTATCTAACTGTCTCCGCTTCTCCAGGTCAGCCACCTTGGCCTCAAGGGTACGTACTCGTTCCCTGAGAACCAGGAGCTCCTTGCAGCGAGCACACATCCAGGACTTCTGACCAGAAGGCAGATAGTCATACATGTGACACTCAGTGCAATACACTGGAAAGCCCCCAACCCCCTGCTGGCATTCTGACTTCATTATTCTGTTTTAGGAATAACACACTAAGAGGAAAGAAAACGGCTATGATCCCCCGGCTAAGAGCCACAGGCCAAGAGCCCTTTAGCTCTCGCCCTTCGGCTCGCGCCAAAGGCTCGCGCCCCTGCCCAGCAGTTGCCTTTTCAATGCAAAAGGTCACTTCCTGCTAAGCACAGGAGGTGAGCACAAAGGGGGTGTGTGGCTTGTACACCCCCAGCAGCCTTACAAACACACTCACCCTCAAACACAATCAAGCCCAAACACACTCAGCCTCAAAACTACACTCAAATCAACACAAAACTACACACAAAAAGCCCCAAAGCTAGAGAGGACCACCCTTAGCTTCTCAGCTTAACCCACCACAGCCAAGAAAGGCAAAAAGCCTTACCTCCTCTAGCAGCTGCAGACCATGTGCTCCTGAGCCCAGGTGACTCTGCTCAGGGGCATCTCCTGCCTGCTTGACTATTTATCAGTCAAAGTGATGAGTATTCCACCCTTCATCTATGTGAACATCCCTTCCATTTTATCCTCAAAGTCTACTCAGGGGTAAGTCTAATTATATTCATCAATGGTTCTTAGGAATGATAGCTTAATTGAAACCTTCCTATTCAGAAGAAATAACCCGCTGAATACCAGCTTGTTGGATTTTCTGGGTATCTGCTTGGCTGCGGTGGGAATCAGGATGCCTATTTGGGCAGACTTTTGAGTTGATCCTAGATTCTTGTATCTTTCTTTTCTACTGAACCAACTCCAGCCATAGAATTGGACATTCAAAGGGAGTTGTGCTCAGTGAATACCAGAGAAGAAGCTCAAAGCTTTGCATTTTCCCCCAGACTGTCCTTGTTGATCCATAATAGATCATTGTGATGCTAGGATAGCATCATTCAAGTAATTTGGACGGAGTCCATCTTTCCTCTTTTCCGCCTCTCCCCCTCAACCCTTTTCATGGCTTGAAAAGTGTGAAATTCTGCTTTACTGTAGTGAGGCTTTAATTTTCTACCCGTTTCCTTACAAACGTTGAAAGGAAAATAAAAATTTAAACTGTGCAAAAGATTAAAGCGCTCGTGTGCTAATGAGAGCCATCTGTTTATTTCTTCTTCCTTTCTATAAAAAAAATTCTTTTCCCACCCCCATCCGTGAATAGGTGGGGAAAAAAAATCAAAGCGTTTCAGAGGCGTTTTCTTGTCTGAAGCCTCAGAAAAGAGTGGGACAAGGATGGCAGCTTCCGCTAATGAACTCTCCACAGAGGAGAGAGCAAAAAAACAGTGTAGCAGACAATAGAAATGAATTCAAAGTTTAGGGCTGCATCAAACCGTCCCTACACAAAGTTGTTGTTTTGTTCGCTTATTTCTGAAACGGTCTTGTAAAAGTTGTCCATTTTTGACATTCCATTCTCTTCGTCATAATCTGGTGAATTGTTCAGTCAACGATTGCAAGAACAACATTATCGCTCAGGCTGAATTGAACTGGAGGGTGCCATTTCCAAACATTTTCTGTCCAGTGCTGGTATGGTGGAGTCCACAGAGAAGGTTAGAGAGGTGGGTACCAGCAGGGAATCTGGGATGCTGACCCAAGAGGGACCAGTTGAAACATTATGGGTTGGGTCCACAAGTGGGGGTGGCACCAAGAGTTTAGCACCTTGGACAGCTCACAAGAAACCTCTGACCAGCCCCGTCAACTGAGAGCCAAGCTACAAGTGACGCCTGACACAGGTTGGACACTTGTCAGCTTACCTCGAGTTTTGATGGGAAATGTAGGCATCCTGGTTTTACAGGTTGGCTCTCCATTTAATTAAAGTTTACAGAACCCCCCCCCACACACACACACACAGTGGAGGGGAAGGGGAGCACCCGGCAACAGCCCGACGCCTGCACTCCCCTCCCAACTGCATGTTCTCCCTCCCATAGACTGCCACTCTGTAAATGTCTGTAAGCTGCAAGACCAGGATGCCTACATTTCCCATCAAAACTTGAGGGAAGCTGACAAGTGTCCAACCTGTGTCAGGCATCACTTGTAGCTTGGCTCTGAGCCCTTTTATTCTCCTTGGCTCGGTTCTGTCACTCAGGGGCTACTTTCTGACTGCAAATTAGTCAGCCTTAAAGGATTCACACCTGGTGACCTTACAGTAGCTCCTTTGAGGTGCCATTTCTTTGCTAGTGTGCAAGGCAGGGTGTGGTGCTGGTACTGGAGGAGAGTTTTGCAGGTACCGTGGATGGCCCAAAAGACAAATAAGTGAGTACTAGATCCAATCATGCCTGGATTCTTCCTAGAAGCTAAAATGACAAAACTGAGGCTATTGTATTTTGGTCACATCATGAGAAGACAAGATTCTCTGGAGAAGTCAATAATGCTTGGGAAAGTGGGAGGCAGTAGGAAAAGAGGAAGACCTAAAATGAGATGGCTTGACTCAGTAAAAGAAGCCACGTCCTCCAGTTTGCAGGATCTGAGCAAGTCTGTTAATGATAGGACATTTTGGAGGTCTTTCATTCATAGGGTCACCATAGGTTGGAGGTGACTTGACAGCACATAACACACACAGGGCAGCTTGAGAGATCCTGAGTGGAGCAGGTGCTGATTATTCAGGATGATCTCTTGGGGGTCCTTGATTCAGGATTTTAACCACTGAGTTCAGAATTCACTGCCCAGTCAGCTCCTGGCTCTCATCCTCCAAATCTGCATGAATCAGAATGGGATATGTGTGTGTCATAGATCTTTCACCAGCATCAAACTATGGCCCCTTTGGGGTGATTTTTGGGGGACAGAATCTCAGTCTCTTGGGGATGAAACAGAAGCAGGCATCTCTCCTCCTCCCAATCTGAGCAATTCTATCCTGGCCCCATACCTATCAGCAGTTCATGATCCTTCTTTGTTCCCTTCTCACTTATATTTCACACTGTTCATGGTTGTTTGCATTACCATCCCCATAGCAAGTTAGCTTAGATCACACCTTCCCCCAGTGTGGGTTCCTGTTCCAAAGCCAGATAGCCATGAACAAATGCTAGGAGTGGTACCTTTCCTACGATAGATTTTCTCCTTTTGCCCACACTGCTCCTGTGACTTACCTGACTATCTAGTTAAGGCAACTGACCTCCCTCAAGTAGTGTGGCCAGTCCACCTCAGTCTTTTAAGGCAAAAAGACAATCTTGTGTAGTGGTTAGAGTATCTGACTGGGACTGGAGGGAGTCCAGGTCAAAACAACCCTCAGCCTTGAAGCTCCCTGGATGACCTTGAGTGATCTGTTAAGCTTACCTTACAAGCTCATAAGGTGAGATGAAGCTGCATCAAAGTAGAAGGAGCCATAAGATAAGGGCAGGCTCAATGGCTGAAATTTCCAACCTGAACTCGCCTCCTATGCCATGCAACAAGTAGAGCAATGGATCCATTGTGCTCCATCACCTGTCCCTCTTCCTCTTGTGAACCATGCAGAAATCTGTCCCTGCCCTGTAGAGACAGAGCAGGGGAAACATTCATCTGTTGAGAACAAGGGCCGTGCACAAACTCATTTGCTACCAGCAGCCAAATCTGAATCTCTACATATTGCCATAATGTTATCCCATTAATGACATAATCCCCGGTTGGCTCAGATCTTCCATGGGCTATTCCCCAGAAGAAGTCTTAATAAATGTATGAAAATATGTGCCAGAGCAATGGCTGATGGGGAATGGAATATCAGCCAGCAGACTCAGAGCAAACCTACAAGTGATTTTCTTCATGTGGAGTACACTAGATTTTTCTCGCAAGGTTACCTCGGAAGTGAACTTCAAGTGGTCCTTCCCCTCTCTGTTAGAATCGCTGCCTGAAGAGCCACAAGAGGGCTTCGTTTGGGGGCGGGCAGCTGCTGCTTTCTCCCAGGGCATCCTGCGGGCTGCCTGCTCCTGGGGAGCTGCTCGAAGCGGCAGTGTCGGTGAAGCTTCAGCCGCAGCAACAGCAGAAGAATCTGTGGCAGATCCTTCCACTCTCGCTGCGGCTGAAGCTTCACCGACATGGCCGCTTTCTCCAGAGTAGCTCCCCAGGAGCAGGCAGCCCGCAGGACGCCCTCGGAGAAAGTAGCAGCTGCCCGCCCCCAAACGAAGGCCTCTTGTGGCTCTTCAGGCAGTGATTCTAACAGAGAGAGGACAGACCACTCGGACTTCACTTCCCAGGTAACCTTGCAAGAAAAATCTAGTGTTCTCCACGTGAAGAAAGTCACTTGTAGCTTTGCTCTCAGAGATAAAAGGTGAACCTCCATATTATGAGCTTTGGGGATAATGTATTGCCCCCAGCCCACCAATAATTTCAATCAGAAAGTCAAGATGAGAATACTCCCAGCTCAGCCCTGCTATTTTGTAATTAATTATAGTTTTCGACTAAGACTGTGCTGTTGTTTTTTTTTAAATCTAAGCCTCTTAAAGTTTTATCTATTTATTACAATATGGGTTTACACTTGCAATCACATTATACTCAGAAAGAGTGTCATGTGTCAGTAGATCCAGAGGAGTTAGCCGTGTTAGTCTGTAGTAGCAAAATCAAAAAGAGTCCAGTAGCACCTTTAAGACTAACCAATTTTATTGCAGCATAAGCTTTCGAGAATCAAGTTCTCTTCGTCAGATGCATGATACATCTGATACATCATGATACATGATACATGATACATCATGCATCTGACAAAGAGAACTTGATTCTCGAAAGCTTATGCTGCAATAAAATTGGTTAGTCTTAAAGGTGCTACTGGACTCTTTTTGATGTGTCAGTAGGAATGTAAAGCAATAGGTTCGGTTAATAGCAACCCTAACTTCCAAGATTCTTTTCGAATCAAACCTTGACGTGGCAGGGTCTACAAAGGGCCAGTTAACGGACTTTCCACGGGACTGCCCTTGAAAACAACTCAGAAACTTCAGCCTGCCTGGAACACTGCAGCTCAATTCGATTACCACCAGGAACTAGGCAGAACGTACGTATTACTCCTTCTCTGCAGTGTCTCCAGTGGTTATTGATGAGTTCAATAACCAATTCAAGCTGCTGGTTATTACCTATAAAGTCTTTCATGGCCAGGGACCCACATAGCTGCAGAACTGCCTCTCCCTTTCTGTTTGGCCATAACAGCTTTGCTGATCTGCACACAACCATCTGAGCGTGTTGCCCGGCAAGTGGGTAAGATCAGTGACTGCCCGGCCCAGTCATTCTCAATTGTGGCCCCCACCTGGTAGAATGTCGAGAAAGCTCTTACGCCAGTATTCCTTTGAATGTGTACAATGGAATTGTTCAGGAAGGCATTTTTACAAAGGATATATTGTTCTAATGTCTGCGGAAATTAGATAGACAGTTTTTACTATGTTGTTGGTTTTTTTTATTTGTTGTAGAGGAAGACTCAACATGAGATGGATTGACACAATAAAGGAAGCCACGGCCTTCAGACTGCAAGGCCTGAGCAAGGCTGTTAATGATAAGGCATTTCGGAGGTCATTAATTCATGAAATGAAATCCTGCCCTCAAGTCATAGTTGACTTATGGCGACCCTGGTGGGGTCTTCATGGCAAGAGACTAATAGAAGTGGTTTGCCATTGCCTGCCTCTGCAACCCTGGTCTTCGTTGGAGGTCTCCCTTCCAATTACTAACCAAGGCTGACCCTGCTTAGCTTTGGAGATCAAATGAGATCAGGATCACCTGGGCTATCCAGGTCAGGGATGTTAATTTATAGGGTCACCATAAGTGGGAATGACTTGATGGCACATAACACACATGTGCGCATGATCCACCTTGACTCTCTGATAGAAAGGCAGACTATAAATCTAGTCAATAAATAAATATAAACAAACTAAAGCTGAGTCTAAATTAGACAGAAGGAGTAGGAGTAGTAGAGAGGGCCCTCAAGTCACCGCTGGTTTATGGCAACCCCTGGTGGGGTTTTCATGGCAAGAGACTAACAGAGGTGCTTTTGCCATTGCCTGCCTCTGCAACCCTGGTCTTCGTTGGAGGTCTCCCATCCAATTACTAACCAAGGCTGACCCTGCTTAGCTTCTGAGATCTGGCTCACCTGGGCTATGCAGGTCAGGGCAGATAAAAGGAGTATTGGTTGGTAACATAGCCATTATTTGGGATTGGATGTGGAAACTAACAGGAAGTCAATGTAAATGCTTGTAAAAGGGACCCTTGACACCAAATGGCAATTAAAAGCAGGAAGGAGGGGAGTCCCTTATCTGAGCTGGATCCAGCCATGATGGAGGGATTATTTATTTTATTGATTGATTTGATTTGATTTATACCCCACCCTCCCCACAAACGGGCTCAGGGCGGCTAACAACATTCATAAAACACAGTGAATTAATTAAAAAACCATAAAACCAATAATAATCTTTAAAAAGTCATTAAAACAACCCAGCCGCAGGCTATTTAAATAAATATTTGGGAGTCCGTATATGGGCATGGTAGATGGCCTGGGGCTGATTGCTTCCCAGTAGATACCTGGGGCCAGTTGCTTCCCAGTAGATACCTGGGGCTGGTTGCTTCCCAGTAGATACCTGGGGCCGGTTGCTTCCCAGTAGATAACTGGGGCTGGTTGCTTCTCAGTAGATAACTGGGGCTGGTTGCTTCCCAGTAGATAACTGGAGCTGGTTGCTTCCCAGTAGATACCTGGGGCCGGTTGCTTCCCAGTAGATAACTGGGGCTGGTTGCTTCCCAGTAGATAACTGGGGCCGGTTGCTTCCCAGTAGATAACTGGAGCTGGTTGCTTCCCAGTAGATACCTGGGGCCGGTTGCTTCCCAGTAGATAACTGGGGCCGGTTGCTTCCCAGTAGATACCTGGGGCCGGTTGCTTCCCAGTAGATACCTGGGGCCGGTTGCTTCCCAGTAGATACCTGGGGCTGGTTGCTTCCCAGTAGATACCTGGGGCCGGTTGCTTCCCAGTAGATACCTGGGGCTGGTTGCTTCCCAGTAGATACCTGGGGCCGGTTGCTTCCCAGTAGATACCTGGGGCTGGTTGCTTCCCAGTAGATACCTGGGGCTGGTTGCTTCCCAGTAGATAACTGGGGCTGGTTGCTTCCCAGTAGATACCTGGGGCCGGTTGCTTCCCAGTAGATACCTGGGGCTGGTTGCTTCCCAGTAGATAACTGGGGCTGGTTGCTTCCCAGTAGATACCTGGGGCTGGTTGCTTCCCACTTCTGGTGGCAGTTATTAGCTAGCAGGGAGGGAACTCTCAGCTGGGCCTGGATCCTCATGCAACGGAGGGCATCTGGGTGCTTCCTTCCCTTCTTCTGAGGTTCTATGGCCATTGGCAACTGGAGACAAGGAGGGTCTGGATTAAGGCATGATGGAGAGGTGCTTGGCTGTTCTGGCCTCAGCTGTGTCAGGGAGGGAGCAGAGGGAGCCTGCCCTCTTCTGAGATCCCCCTCTAAAGGAGACATTTTCTCCTCTAGTGATGGGCCTGAGAAAAATGGGGAAAAGCTTGGTTGCTGCTGCTTCTCCCTCTGGCCTTGTTGGTGGCAATTGCTAATGGGGCAGAGGTCTTGTCAGGGGCACGATAGGCAGGGTTGCCAGCTCTGGGTTTTGAAATTCCTGGAGGTTTTGGGAGTGGAGCCTGGGCAGGGTAGAATTTGGGAAGGTGAGGGACCTCAGCGGTGTATAATGCCACAGAATTCACCTCCCATTTTCTCCAGGGGAACTGATCTCTGTGGATTGGAGCTGAGTTGCAGCTCCAGGAGATCTCCAGCCACCACCTGGAGGTTGGCAAACCTAACAACGTGGCCGTAGTTTGTGGACTCCCACCAGAAGTTTGGTCCTCCAGATCTGCCTTCTGCAAATGCTCTGTTGGAATCTAACAACCTGGGAACCAAATCTGCGGTCTGAATTAAGACTCATGACGACGTAGCTCATCGGATGCTCATTATACAGACTTTGTCCGTCCAAATTCCCACCAGATATTAAAACAACAGAACTACGAGAGGTGGCAAAGCTCCATTTCGGTATTACATTTTTAGCCAGCTTCTCCTCTGCTCAGGAGCTCAGAGGAGCACTGTAACCCTATGAGGTGGATTAGGCAAAGAGAGAGCAAATGGCCCAAGATCGCTTACTAGGAGCTAAAACAACAAAACTGAGGCTATTGTACTTTGGTCACATCATGAGAAGACAAGATTGTCCAGAAAAGACAATAATGCTAGGAAAGTCGAAGGCAATAGGAAAAGAGGAAACCTAAAATGAGATGGCTGGACTCAATAAAAGAAGCCACGTCCTCCAGTTTGCAGGATCTGAGCAAGTCTGTTAATGATGGGATGTTTTGGAGGTCTTTCGTTCGTAGGGTCGCCATAGGTTGGAGGTAACTTGATGGCACATAACACACACACACTTACTGAGCTTTTAAGGGTTTTGAATCTACGTCTTTGTGAACAAAAAGTCCCACATTCTCCAGTACGCTATGTTGGCTCTCACACTCAGTATGGTGGCAGAACTCCCGGCTGTTCCTTCTGCATCTCCAGGGAGGAATAATTTTAGTTTTAAGGCATAGTTAAACTTGACGTCAAATTACAGTCGCTAATGGTTACAAAAGCCTTCCTAGCATACTAATAAATCCATTAACTTAATGTCGGATGTGTGTCTTGTACAGCTTGAATCAGTTCAATGTGTAAAAGTTTTTTTAAAGAATTACTACAGATACATAGCACACATTCCAGAATTGCTGGAGATATTAGAAAGGCTGACCAACTTTGAAATGGAAGGGTTTGTGTGTGCGCGTGTGTGTGTGTGTGAGGGGGGAGGGAGAGAGAACAGTAAAGTCTGTTCTCTTCTTTAATCCTCTTCATTAGCCTACATCATTTTGAATTGGCTGTAGATCACAAACCATCTTCCAAACCTACGTAGTGAAAGTTACAGATTCAGTAAGGGTTGAATGGCCAACTCTCCAATTTCCTGTTGTGGAATCAGCCAGTAAACCAACCAAAGTGTGGGAAAGGTGCATCTAGCCCGAGAGTCCAGAAGCAAAGATTTCAAGAGCATTCCCAGTCTGTGAACCTTTTAAGAATAAAAAAATGTGAACAAATTTGGTCTCACCCCTCCTAAGCTCTTCCACAGAATCCTTTACAAACCGCTCTCCCCTGTCGTCTTGAAGATAGTTTCAGGTGAGTAGCTGTGTAGTAGAACAAAATTTAAGTCCAATAGCATCTTAAAGGCTAACTACATTTTCCTGGCTTTCAGGAATCAAATCTCACTTTTGTCATCTATAACAGTTACATCTAAGGAAGTAAACGTATACCCTGGAAAATTAGGTCATCTTGAGTCTGAGCTTAATTTTATCCATCCTCTTCCAGCACATTGAGAGCTCAGACAGAAGTTCAGAACAGATACTTTCCACTGAAGAAGACAAAAAGGAAAAATAGAACTGGGTGTCATTGGATATTGACAACAACATACTTCAGGTGACTTCACCCGGTAGCTTCATGCACATTTTTTAAAAAATGTGGGTTTACATTGATTCTTGAGGAACCCAATAAAGCAATTCCCAAGAGGAATGAAAAGTAATTTCCCTAAATTGTTAATCTGGTCCCCAAACTTGATCTTTGAATCCCAGAGAAGTCCAATGTATTGTAGAAGGCTGTCACAGCCGGAGAATGATGGTTGTTGTGGGTTTTCCGGGCTGTATTGCCGTGGTCTTGGCATCGTAGTTCCTGACGTTTCGCCAACAGCTGTGGCTGGCATCTTCCGAGGTGTAGCACCAAAAGACAGAGATCTCTCAGTGTCACAGTGTGGAAAAGATGTTGGCAGGTATGACCTCAGAAGCTCAAAGGTACAGGAAAGACCAGATGGAGGTGATATTCGACAGTCTGATGAGAAGACAGAGGTATCATATCTTGGCTGTATAATTGCTGAAAGTTGAAGAAACACAGAGTCATTTGGGTGATGAGTCAACAGCTTTGTACACACCTGTGTGTGGGGATAAAGGTTGAACAGATGTTATGCACTGCCCCAACCCCCTCATTACTCAAGGCCATTCAGAAGGATCTCATGATTGGTGGCACATTTTATGCCACCTCTTCAGAGTCCTGCTCGAGGAAGTTGACAATTGAAAAAAACCACAATGTTAAAAAAAGCCATTAAAAACAAGTAGCATGAAAACTATGCATAAAAAAGGGGCTGACCATCGAAGAACTGTAAGATAAGACTGCTAATTAAAAGCTAAAGAAAAGGGTGGCACCTAAGAGAAACTAAAGTAGGTGCCCGTTGAGCCTCAAGGGGGAGGAAATTCCAAGACAAGGTGCCACCATAGAAAATGCCCTGTCTTTAGTTTACCTGCCTCAACTCTGAAGGTGCCGGTGGGGGGGGGGGCAGCGTAAAAAGTTACTGAGAGTCCTAGGAGAATCAATGCTTCCTTTCTTTCTCCAGGTGTAAATCATCCATTGGAGTCACCAAGGTTGTGTTGGTCCCCAAACCCAGACAAAGCTGGATCAGAACAGATCTGCAATGGTTGAATGTTAACATTAACAAAGGAGCAAGAGTCCAAGTTAGAGAACCAATAACTGTTTATTTGTGTAAATAAATTATTTACTAAAGATTAGAGAGCCAGTTTGGTGTAGTGGTTAAGAGTGCGGGACTCTAATCTGGAGAACCGGGTTTGATTCCTCACTCCTCCACTTGAAGCCAGCTGGGTGACCTTGGGCTAGTCACAGTTCTCTGGAGCTCTCTCAGCCTCACCTACCTCACAGGGTGTTTTGTTGTAGGGATAATAGTAACATACTTTGTAAACCGCTCTGATTGGGTATTAAGTCATCCTGAAGGGCGGTATGTAAATTGAATGTTATTATTATTGGTGGAGAGACAGAACTGATCTAACTGGCTAAGGATGGCTTTGGATAGAAAGTAGGCCATCTCTCTCAGGAGGCAACACCATGCTGCCTCTCCTGGTGCATGCAGGGAAGAAGAGGAAGAGAGGAGAGGAGGGAGAGAGAAGGGAAGGAAGGAAGTTCCGCTGGCAGGAAGGAGACTGATACCAGCCTATCTGTCTAACTGACTCTATGGTTGTTGCCTTCCTTCTTCTCCGCTGGCAGTCCTAAAGGCCTGAGCAAGAGACATCGCCAGTCCCTTCTTCCAACAGATCCAACATTCAGAAAGGAGAAGTTTGAGAGGGCGGGTCACGGAACTGGTTTCTCCAAGCACCCCATTCTGCAGCATCTGATGAAATCGACTGACGCTCATCCGAGAGATAGGATCGATGACATCTTCAGGGCTATCAGATACAGAACACTCACTCAAGCTGGTTCAGATTGGAGGGATTTTATCCACAACACGCTTTGCAAAAGAGTTGCAGAAGGCTAATGATGGTCCCATGGTGTCCCATGAAAGGGCTGAACCCACTTTTTCATTTCTCTGAAAAGCCTTGCTGCATAGCAACCCACAAATCAAAAAGCAAGCGGTATGGAGTTGTTCTAGTTGCCTTGAACGTGGTGGCTTAATTCTTCAAGGTGCACTTTAGAACCTCCGGGGGTTAATTGATGTTCCCTGAAACAGTCGGATAGACATCCCGACGCTTTGTCACTTCCTGGCAGGACCTCCATTTCAGACCGCGTGATTCATATCCCCTCCTTGATGCTTGGGCTCCTTTCATTATTTAAACGTGGCTTTCTTCCCCACAGCCACAGTTCAATCCAACTGCTGTCCAGTCTTCTAATTTTTCCTTCTCTATTAGGCCACCCACTGCCCGGTTTGCTCTGAAGCAAGTCCAATTCGCAGTACCTTTCCGATTCCAGAAAACTGACAATGTCTGTGTTGGAAGTCACTGTTCTGTGGCCAGGAACACCCTGTTCTCTGTTCTCTGTGTGATCCAAGCTAGCTTTACGAAGCAGCTTTTAATTAAACAAAACGGCACTCTTTCAAACATTTCCTTGGGAACAATTTGATCGTGAAGTGCAGGTTCTTGTTAAAAGTGTCATTCCTCGGTGATGAAAAATTCTCTTACTTGTTCTGTATGGCACCCCTGTATGGGCTGTCAAGTCACAATCGGTTTATGGAAATCCTACCACGGGGCTTTCAAGGCAAGTGGAAAGCAGAAGAGGTTTACCATTGCTTTCCCTTGCAGAGTCTTCCTTGGTGGGGTCCCAAGTATCGACGCTGCTTAGCTTCTGAGACAAGACGGGGCTATACCATGCTATTCTACCTTCCATAGCACCTCCTTGCCAAACATAAAGCTTAATATGTACAGATTTAAACTAAAGATATTCTGTTTTTTAGAAGCACATTTTATCTTGTCAGAAAATGCCTCTGTTTTTTTACTCTCTGGAGAAGAGCCTCTGCATTCTCATTGCCCTCACTTGCCATTGCCCTCACTTGCCCTCATCAGCGTCATCAACATTTGTCGGGCTATATGTTTTCTCATTGTAGAGAAAAAAATCCTTTACCGGAAGACATGGAACACTCGCAGGATACCTGATTGGTTGGGAATCACCCATGTGACAAATGTGAAGGAGGAAGAAATAACAGCTAGGGAAGGATGAAGCAGGATAAATCAAGGAAGATAATGGCACCAAAAAGCACTACAAGGAAAAGGATCAAATCTCTTCCCCTTCAAGAGTGCTAATTTCTACCTCAAAGTCAACATAAAATTTGGTGGCCCGCAGCTTGATTTTTATGGTCTACGGCTGCTTTACATTCAATCCCTGGCATATCCTGCTAACGGATCTCCAGTAACATAGCAAGATTAGATTATTTGCAGATTATGGCCATTTTCACACTGCTTACCGGCCACGGAACATCACGCCAAGCTCCCGGAATGACAGCGTCTCCCTGGAGTGATTTTGCATGAGAACGGTGCGAGAACGGTAGTTCTCTACCGTTCTCGCACGAAATTGCGCCAGGAAGACACTGTCGTTCCGGGAGCTTGGCGTGATGTTCCGTGGCCGGTTAGTAGTGTGAAAATGGCCTAGATGTTATTGAATTGCTTAAACTAAAGGTCTAATTCAGTGTAAGACGTACTTCTAGCCACATGCATGTTCTCGGAAAGAAAATCCAGCAAGAGAACCAGCAGGCAGTTTATAGCAAGGATCTTTCAAAACTTACATTGGCCTCATGCCAGCATATCAACCTAAAAAGTTTGCTTCTGTTTATTAGCCTGAAAACGGTGCAGAGAAATTTCAACTCGCACGTACAGACTGGCTCTTGGTTTCCAAGTCCCATTTGAAGGATCTTAAGAAAAAAAGCCAACAGAGAAGAAAACCTCTGATCTTTGCTAGAAGACATGGAACATTTGAAAGAAAGCAGGGCTCCAAATGAGTAAGAAAGTGAGGGGGGGCTATTTAGGCTTCTACGGATTCAGTTCTGTGCTCCTCTTTTGTGCGGTTGATCTTGCTCCCTTGATGAGTACTTCATTGTACAGAGTGAACAGCGAGTGTGAAAACCATGGGATGCCCTTTCCCTTAGTGGGAGACTCGGCAGAAAGGTTTGACTTCACATTTGGAGCCTATAGGTGTCTTCGGAGATGGACAATAATAAGTCCACTAGCACCTTTAAGACTAACCAACTTTATTGTAGCATAAGCTTTCGAGAACCACAGCTCTCTTCATCAGATGCACCATCAGCTTTTGAGAGCTTTGGTTCTCGAAAGCTTATGCTACAATAAAGTTGGTTGGTCTTAAAGGTGCTACTGGACACTTTACTATTTTGCAACTACAGATTAACACGGCTAACTCCTCTGGATCTTTGGAGATGGACATTCACCACGTTGAGCTCAAAGTCATGCAATGGGCTTGACTTCAAAGAGCTACTTTAGACATGGTGTTCCATCTAGTTCAAGGACAGTCCTTACTTTCTAGAAACTCTCCAAAATAAATGATTGTGTCCCCTGTTTCAGGGATGTCATTTCAAATATTTATTACTGTAAATTGTGACTCATCTTTAGAGTCCTGCTCTAAGTGCTGGTAGAGAAGAACCTTTTTTCTCTAGGGCACATGCATGCAAAGACATGCAGAGGAATGCTAAAGCACCAGACAGCTCCCAGCTGCCCATTTCACAGACTGCCAGGGTTCATTTATGATAAAAACCAATAGCAGGGAAATCAGATTGCAGAAAACTTGGGTTTTTCTAGCGTAAAGAATAACCCTGTTTTGATTTTAAACATAGAGCAAGTGAGGTTTTTTCAGAGTGAAGAATACAATAGAGAACAGATACTGCTCAAGCAGGAGCATGAACATCACCCCATTCTGCAGTCACACCACTGGCTACCTATCAGTTACTGTGCTCAGTTCAAAGTATTGGTTATCGCATACAAAGCTCTTCACGGCCTTGATCTGTCATACTTACAGGACTGCCTCCCTCCCTATGTCCCTCCATGGCAGCTTCATTTATCTGAACAGGGTCTCTTGAAGGTGCCACCCTGTACATGGGTGAAATCAACAGTAGCCTGTACATGGACTTTCTCTGTGGTGGCCCCTACCCCATGGAATGGCCTGCCTGAGGAGGTCAGGAGAGCCCCCACTCTCCTGGCTTTCCATAAATGATGCAAAACTGAATTATTCAAAAAGGCTTTTGTATTGCAGTAGCAGTTGCTCTGCTAATGAGTTATGGATCATAGATTTCACCCATAGATTTCATCACTATGTTGCCTTATGTACCACTATGTTGCCCTAGGTACTATCTGTTGCTTTAAATATGTCTTCAACTCTGTATTGGATTACTGCTAATGCTACGTCTTTGTAAACGTATGTTTATTTACTCTATGGCATTGTTTATGAAATTGTCCTTGATGCTGACTGTACTAATCTCACACCATGTAATCCACCTTGAGTCTTGATATTCAGGAGCTCAAAGGTAAAAATGGTTATAGTACACAAAGCTAAGAAATACAATGTCAGCATTTCATCAAGTATTTTTATACCTTCCTTAGCTGGTGAATTTTATAAGCTGCATAAAAAAATTGGCATTACTCACTGTAACCATTGGGTTTCTATCCATTAACAACATCCTGGTATACACTCTATGCCCGAATGACCAGAGTACCTTCTAATTATAGGTAAGATAAACTTATTAAGAGTTTCTTAGTAAGAGGGGGAAGAAACTCATCAAGCATTTGCAGCTTGGAACGCCAATCCCAGTTTTTTGTGATGCTTGCAACATCCTTTGGTTAGTTCCGAAACTGATCTCAGATCCAAATGGAATCAAGAACGTATAATCAAAGTCTGGATTTGAGTATGGCCACTTTTGTGGTTTTGACAAAAGGTCGTGCTTCATTGTGTGAGTGGAAACAGGTTTTCCAAGCTGCCCTGTGAACAAGTAAATGTGTGACATATAAATACTTTAAAGAAATAAATGATAACTATGTTTACCTGTCAAGCTTGTGCTGCCCCATCTGTTATACCATCACCCCAGGAATTTAAGCCAGTTTGGTGTAGTGGTTCAGAGCAGCAGGACTCTAATCTGGAGAGCCGGGTTTGATTGAGTCAGTTTCTCGGAGCTCTCTCAGCCCCACCCACCTCACAAGGTGATTGTCATGAGGAGAATAAGAACACACTTTGTAAACTGCTCTGAGTGTGTCATTAAGTTGTCCTGAAGAGAGGTATATAAATTGAATGTGATGTATTATACTGTTATTAATGGATTCAGAGTCTCCAATAGTCCTCCTTGCTTAGTTCAGCCCACAACATGCCTCTAGCCATTTCAGATGGGCATGAGACTCATGACCTGATTTCAAGCAGAGCATTAAGTGCTTCCATTTCATCTACCTAGGAATCCTCCCTGAGCTGGCAGAGTTCACACCACCAGTTGTGGCTTTCTCAGGGGGAACAAAATGGAATGCCCAAGCCCAGAGGAGCGTTTTCAGAGTGCCTCTGTCACATTGCAACGGCAATCCCACGAGCATCCAAATAATCTCTTTCCTTAAACGGTGGCTTTTGCATTCACCAGTGCTCACAAACGTGATGTTGGGAAGGACGTATTTTATGGGATTATGGAGAGAGAGGTCAGGCTTGTCGTGGGTGCAAACATCCGTTTGGAAACTTTCCCATTCGCTTGAGCGTCGTGAATCAGCCGCGATCATAACCAGACATAATGAGATCAATTCCCACACGTTAAAAATGAAACGACTGCTGATCCATTATTTACTATGTCATAAAACAGAGTGGCACTCCATCCTACGTCGAGTGATGGAGCCCAGCTACAGACAAAGTCCCGTTTTGATTAGAGAAACTCAAGTTGATTCATAAATGCCAACTGACATCCGCTCAACTCGTTTTGTAAGCCCTTCCAAATAAATGCCTCTTCCAGAGCTCTTCAGACACAGGCCCAACAGCCAAGAATATGGGGCAGGATCCAAACCAATAAGTAAATGTGTTCTGTTTGCAAATGGATGCTTTTCAGACCCACTTTCCAGCAGCAGCAAGTACCCAATCCCCCCTCCCCACATGGGGACCATATAGGGTGGTATCCCGTGAGGTGTTGTCCCCAAACAGAAATTCCTCCCTCTCCCTGTGTATAAGCAGAAGCACTTTTAATGTAAATCTGAAATTGTTTGATCATATTTTATATTTGTAAGCTGCCTCGAGCAGCTTGTTGGGAAAGCGGTACATAATATTCTCTAAACAAAATAAGTGAAATCCTATCATACACTATATAACAGGGTAATCAAACTAGCAGGAGAAAATTAGCAGCTACATTTCAATCATCTAAAAAGTAAGGCATAGCTTAAAACCATGCTGGTTGAAGCTTACTGAATCAGTCTATCCCATGTTCTTTTCCTACTGCCTTGATCTTTTCCTAGCATTGTCGTCCTTTCCAGTGAGTCTTATCTTCTTGCAATATGACCAAAGTACAACTGCCTCAGGGCCAAGCTACACATGACGAATGACACTTGAACGGCAAGTGGATTGAGTGGAGGGCAAGTGAACAGGGAGAAATACACTTGCTGTTCAAGTGTCATTCGTCATGTGTAGCTTGGCCCTCAGTTTAGTCATACCAGCTTCTAAGGGCATGTGACTGTGCCATCACTGACATCACTATGTCACTTCTGGGTACAACCTGGAAGTGATAATGGCTAGCTCTGGGAATTGCTGGAAATTCCATGGTAAATTCCTAGAGCTCTCTGAAACTCTATGGCAATTCCTAGAGCTACCTATTGTCCCTTCCAAGTTGTACCTTGAAGTGCTGTACCACCCCAAAGGCTGGGTATGGTTTTGTCTTAACTTTTCTCCTGCTGCCTCTCAGAGGGTCAAGCTACAAGTGACGAATGACACTTGAATGGCAAGTGGATCGAGTGGAGAGCAAGTGGAGGGCAAGTGAACAGGAAGGAATACACTTGCCGTTCAAGTGTCATTCGTCACTTGTAGTTTGGCCCTGAGTTGCGATCAGCAACAGAGAAGATCAGCAGGAGAGATTGCTGGGCATAAGGATCCTAGCGTACAGGTAACAATACCCAAGAGCCATTTTTCTCTGTGTTCTAGAAAACAAGTTCAACAGGGGCAGCTAATTCATCCCAATGGTGTTTTCAGAGTTTAAAAAAGTGAGGAAGAATTCAGAGATTCATCCTCCTTCTTTAATTTAAAGAATTGGTATGGTCCATAACCAAGTTTGTGAAATGCCGAAGATGCATTTCAGCTGGTGGTCAAAGTCCAGGAGATGGAACAAGCTACCGTTGCCGTAGGGAGTCATTTGTTGAATTGATTCCCTGAAATGATATTTTTGACGTTAGATATATGAGTTGTATATTCTTGTCCTCCTTTTACTTAGGATGTGCTAACTTGTTTTCCCAAAGGCTCAGAGTTGTTGAGGGTACAAAGAGTTGGGATGATGGGAAAAGAAGGAATCACCAGAGTGGGACAAATTCTCTGGCCTCTGGTTTTTGGTCCATTTGATATCTGGAAAGGACCATTTAAAAAGAGGTCACTGGGGGGCTGACAGAGCAGTTTAAAAACTTTGCAATTTGGTGTCTATTGCAAACTTTTAAGTGCTACTTCCTTTTTGAAGGAAGTGACATTTAACATCTTTCTTGAGTGAAGGGGAAATGTATTGCACATTTGAGGTCTGCGTAGGGTTGCCACCTCTGGGTAGGGAAATTCCTGGTGATTTGGGGTCAAAGTTTGGGGAAGGCAGAGTTTGGGAAGGGAGCTCAGTAGGGAATAATGCCATAGCACCCACTTTCCATAGCAGCCATTCTTTCTAGGGGAATTGATTTCAGTGATCTGGAGACCAG
Organism: Eublepharis macularius; assembly: GCF_028583425.1. Taxonomy (NCBI): domain Eukaryota; kingdom Metazoa; phylum Chordata; class Lepidosauria; order Squamata; family Eublepharidae; genus Eublepharis; species Eublepharis macularius. The sequence goes on along the minus strand of NC_072802.1, from coordinate 66,875,030 downwards.
TCCAGACCCTGAAGAAGCAGTTGAGCTAACACTGAGCAAAGTATCCTCCTCTCCAAATTTCCTTGGCCAACGTTGATGTTAGGTGTTCTCGTATATAAACGTATGAAGACACTTTATACCAAATCTGACTATTGCTCCACCAAGCTCGGCATTTTCTACTCCAAGGTCTCAAAAAGAGAAGAAAAGTCATTCGTAACTAGACATGGGCAGGAACCAAAAAAATTAATGAACCTGCGGTTCGTGGTTCAGTGCTGCCAACGAACCCAAACAAACAAACCGAAATGAACATTTCCTGTTACCAAACCGGTTCACAGTTCGTAGTTCGTGGGTGTTGGAACAGCCCCTGTTGCACTTAGAGAGCCCATATTCACAGGTAGTGTTTAGCAGGCTCTCCTCCAGCCAGCACCCAAGTTTGGTCAAGATTGCAATAGCGATCTTGGAGTTATACCCTCTCCAATCCAAGGCCCCCAGGAAACTCCCACTCGATACAATTAGAACCACCAGTTGATGTTGGCCCAGTGTATGAGGGGTTGGCCGTCAGAACTGCCTATCAGGGTTTGTAGGGATGATATTGGAGTGTCCATGGCTACAGAACACCCTCCCCCCTCCCTCCCCCGGGTGTCTTCTCCCATGTAACCAATTGCAGCTCCATGGTTGGAAGGAAAACCTGCCGATCAAGGTAAGCTGGGCTTCGATTCAGGTTTCCAGGGTGACAGGAGTGCAGACAGAGTTCAGGCATCCCCCCAGCTCCATTTCCAAGGGAATTGATTGATGGTGCCTGACTGTCTGGCTTCACGAACCCCAGGTGAGTGCAATGAACCGGACTTCAAATGAATGCTGGTTTGTTGGCCATGGACCCTCACGAACCGTCAGATCGTGAACAGACGATCAGGCAGTTCGTGGGTTTTTTTGGTTCATAATGCGGTTCGTGCCCATGTCTATTCGTAACTCCTTAGATACTTGAACTAGAGCAGCCAGGGGCTAAACTTGGGATCTTCTGAATGAAAATTTTTCCAGTATGCTACGACCACTCTTATAGATACTTTTGGAATGCTTGAATATTTGCTGGATATTTCCTGGATATATGATTACTGGTTTTTGACTTATTAGGAAATCTCATTTCAATATTTGACTTTTGACAGTTAAAAATGGTTCTCATTGCAGTGGTACTTGTTTCTTGTCAGAATCTGAGCACTGACATGTTATGGTACATGCATCCATAATCTGAAAAGTTATGAGATTTCATATCCGACATCTTTTTTAAAAAAACCACCAAGGGATGCTAAAAAATGTAAGCTTTTTGAATTTCCAGTTTCACATTTGCAATGTGAACCAAAATCTGGAACCTGCAATGGCACATTTTAAGATTAGAAACTTTGGAATGTTTCAAATATTTACCAATGCGTCGAGCTGCCGTTTTCACCTTTTATGTAAGGCATCTACATAAGGCATAGACTCATTCATTAAATGAAATAGGAACTGGTCAGAATTAGACATGGGCATGAACGGACCCCCCCCCCCTGAACACCCTGTTCATCGTTCATTGCCATCCACGAAGAACGAACAATGAACATGGACGAACACGAACTGTTCCTGGACATGTTCGTTGTTTGTTGTTCGTGGGGGCCAGAACCACCCCCACCCCAACCACTCCACTTAGCCCCCCCTCCCCTCAAACCCACTTACCTGGCCCTTTAAAGATCCCTTTAAAGTATCAGCTGGCAGGCAACAGGGGGGGATTCCCCCCTGCCACCTGCCAGCTGATAGTTTAAAGGGCCCTGTTCTGGCAAAAACAGCAGTGTCTGCTGGCAGCTAGTTTGAGGGGTTACAAAAGCTACCTTCCCAATGTTCAATACCGACCAAATTTGCAGGGGACATAGTACTCACTGTCCTCTGAAGACCCCCCAAGTTTCAGAGAGATTGCACCCTGGGAAAGGCATGATTCATGGGTCTCCCCATTGGCTGTCATTTTCTCTTCACAGTGGCAAAAACGGGACTCTCTGCTGGAAGTACTTTGAAGGGTTAAAGCCAGAAGGAAAGCCAGAAGGAGTTCAGACAGAGTTCAGTCCCTCCTGGTTGGCTGCTGAAGGCAACGAACAAGGCTTGCAACAACCACCTGTTGGTTTAGGATAGGGCCTCATGAACAGCTTGTTCGAGAACAGCAGATTAGGCTGTTTCTTGGGTTTTTTCTGTTCATAATGCTGTTCGTGCCCATGTCTAGTTAGAATGCCCTGGTATGGTACAAAATGAGCTGGGTTTCACTCTGGCAAGGAAGATTGAGCAATGACACAATGACAAGCTGGAGGTGCCTGACCAAATGTGACTGTACCAGCTGGCTCTCCGTTGGAAACCTGGCCTGCATCCAAAAGCATCTCTTGATCTATGTAGGTGATGTGGGCACCAAAAAGAACTCACTGCGTGTGATGCCACTTCAGAGGGCAGCTAAATTCCCTGATAATGCTGTTGGCCCACTTTCTGTAAGACCCACCGACGTTCTCATGCTTTCTGCTTCATAAATGACAAACTGCTTCAACCATCGCTTGTGCACGTGAATTCTTGGACTCTGTTCTAGTATATTTCACTATGAACATGCAGTGAGAGCCACGGCCTGCACAGGACAGAAGTTGGTCTTGGTCTGGGGAGACCCAGGTTCAAATTCTGCCTTAGATTCAATCTGTCTGTCTGTCTGTCGGTCGGTCGGTCGGTCGGTCGGTCAGTTGGTCAGTCTCACTGAGAATCAAGGCAGATTACACAGTCCAAGTCAATATGATCAACATCTAGGACATTCAATGAACAATACAACAGAGTTTGAGATGTAGAAATTTGAAAACATGCATAAATCCAAATACAGAGCATGAAACATTGTTGAAACAAAGCACAAGTAATTAAGCATGATATATGCAGAAACTACCCAGTAGAAGCATATCTACATCACAGGCAGTACCCAGTAGTATAGTCTACAGTTCCTGTCCATTTACCAAAGGGTCTCTCTCTGAACCATTTCTTACGGCACAGCATTATTGTTTGTATGATGTTTACTGAATTATCTTGGTTTGGTCACCCTTTCTCTGACTGCTTACCTCACAAGGTTGTTGTAAGGCTTTTAATGGGAAAGGACCCTATATCTCATTATCTTTGTAGATGCAAGGAGAGGGGGCAGGAATCATTGTTTCTCACCCCCTCAGTCTCCCAGTGCTGCTGCACCTGTTCTTGTGTCACTTGTCATCTGATGGCTGACCCCTCCCAAATTTACAGGGGGCAGAAGATGTGCCAGAAGTACCTGTAAGGGAAGAAATCTTCATTTTAAGCAAAGCAAGGATGTGGGTGGCCAGTTTTGGAGAGCAAAACTGCGTAGTTTCCACTAGACTACAAAAATACAACATGTGGAATAGAATATCGATGAATAATGTGATTTTTAACAAAGTATCATGGAGAAAGTGAAATAGATTCAAATGGGAAAACGTGAAACAACGGTATCCATTCTTGCTTTGTTAGAATATGACTCTGCCAGGGGAAATCGTTAGACAAGAAGAATTGACTTTCATTTAACCGAGCTGGTTTGTTTTTGAACAGTTCTTGGTGATGTTATTTTGTACATTTACAAGTTTTTATACACTTGTATCTATTTCTCCTAGCGCTTACTAGGGGTATGCAGAATGAAAATCCCAAGCTGTAAAAATCACAGAAAAAACTGTTTTTGAGCCTTACTTCCATCTCTCCGGAATGGAGATGCTGGTACAGGCTGCCTCCTGATCTCTTCTCCAAACACTCCATTTTTTTTAAAGTGCTTTTGGGTGTGCCACCTTATCATAGCAGCACACAGGCACTTCTCGTTTTTGCTGTTCCCTCTCTAAAAATCCCCCCTCCCAAGACAACCAACTGCATTTATTCCTTCCAATGTGATAATAGAGCACAGAGCTGTCCCATCCCAGAAACACTTTTATGCACAGAAAGAACCCTTTCCGTGAGCCTTTATGCACAGAAAGGAAAGAGGTACTGGCAGGGTCCTTGTGTGCCGTGTAGGGTTACCAGTCTCCAGCTGGTGGCTGGAGATCTCCTGGAATTACAACTGATTTCCAAGTGACAGAGATCAGTTCCCCTGGAGAAAATGGCTGCTTTGGAGGGTGGCCTCTATGGCATTATACCGTTCTGAGGCCCCTCCCCTCCCCAAACCCCACCCTCTCCAGGCTCCACTCCCAAAATCTCCAGGAATTTCTCATCCTGGACCTGGCAACCCTAGTGCTGTGAGACATTGAGAGGGTGTGGGGACAGAGAGGCCTCTCCTTCTTCCAAAACAGCAAAGTATCAAGTTATGCAAATGAGGGTAATCTTAAAAGGACCGCAAAACAAAAAAGTAAACGTAAAGTAGGATTAAAGGGTCGCCCTGCTCTCTTGCTGGGGAGACAGCCTGCCACAAATGGTTTGCTTGCAGTTTCCTGCCATAGGAATCAGCGAAACAATATGCCTCCACTACTGAAACTGTTAACACTGACACCCTTGTAGGAGTGTGCACCAAAAATAAACCTGGTAAATTCGGATCTGGGTTTCAGGGGTCTCAAAAAATCTGAGATTCCTGAAATCCAGGAAAGCTTCTCTGTTTCATTTAAGACAGATGTTAGAATCCTGGATTTATTCTGTCATTTTTCCCTAGGAGGAAAACTATCTGAGGTCTATCGGGGGGGGGGGGAGTTGGGGAGTCATTATTGAAGGAAACTCCACCAAATTTGCAGGGAGCCTACTCCTGATTGACCTCTAAAGACCTGCTAAGTTTCAGGAAGATTGGACCCCAGGGTTCAGTTCTAGGGGCCCCTGAATAAGGTGCCCCCAGCTGCTCTCCATTGTTTCCTATGGGGGAAACTTTTCCAAGCAGGCTCCCAGGTAGAAACACACAGGGGCAAGACTGCCAGTGGCCAATGGTATACTCCCAAATGCAAGAGGAAGTCCAGCAGAACAAAACTGAAGCAAGGGAATGGATGGAATCCCCCCAGAACTGAAGTGAATCAAGGGGACCAACATCAACCCAGAGAAGCACATTAAAATGGAGAATTCCACCCAAACCGAACTTAAACAAGGGACACTGTTGCAACTTAGCCCACCTGAACCAGAGACACAGAAGCCAGAATACATGCTCCTGCATGGATTGGCCACTCCCTCCTCCCTGCCTCTCTCCCCCTGCCTCTGCCTTATTCCCTTTCCTCTTGAAAAAAAGTAGAAGAAACCCCGGAATAAGACAGCCAGAGGCTGAAGGCATGTTTCCCAGATTTACCTGAATTTATCCAGGGTCTGGATCTGGGTTTCCAGACTGGATCCCAGATTCTTTGATTTAATTCTGGAAATCTGGACTTTCCCCCTAAATCCTGGATTTGGCATACCCCTATCCTCTTGTTTATTTGTGCTGGAAACTCAGTGAGTCAATGGCTCAGAGGGAGGACTGTATTCTGTGCGATTTTGGTGCCGTTGCATATAAAAATAGCTGTCCCAGAGCCCCTACTGGGTCCATCTTCCTCTTCCTCTTTTAAAAAAAATAGCCACAAAAATCCTGAGAACGAAAGAAAACTAATGAATTTTGAGTTCGACTCAGCAGTGCTTGACTGGAAAACTACCCAATCGCAATTAACGTTTCATTCAACAGCCATGGATATGAAAATGGAGTAGTAATTTTCAAAACGCATACCCCTAGTGCTTACTTTTCCTTTTCTTGTAGCAACGTCTTTGTGTGTATATACCATACAACGTTTGCTATTTTTAAAAAATCTTGTAGTTGACAAAGGGCACATGGATCTCAAAAGCTCATACCCTGGAAGTTTAGTTGGTCTCTAAGATGCCCCTAGACCCAAATCTTGCGGTACCAAATATTCCAATAGTATACAGATTTCCCCAAAACACACTTCATAGCACTATTGCTTTATTTATCGATTGATTTTTATTTCCCCTCTCTAAAATCTTGCTTGAGGCAGTGAATGAAAGATAAAAAACAATAAATACAACTTTAATAATAAAATTAATTCAAATAGTTAAATGTGACAGGGGAAAAAAACCAAACAGTAAAATTCACAACATTAAAGCTATCTCAGTGATAAAACAATCAATAAAAAAAAATCAGCCCCAAACCGTAATTCACAACACAGGGCAGGTTATAAAACATCAGAAAGGACATTGTTAAAATATCAAAGACGAGGGAAAGCATTTTTAGTATGGTTTCCTCTGATGGCTGCTTCTTTTGTACTATATTCTGTCCTGTCCTTCTCTTTCCTTCCGCTTTCTCTTTCGCAACCATTCATGGATCACAAAGTGCACAAGATGATGTCACAACACTACATGGGACACAGTGTCATCACTGGGCACCAGGAAAACATGACCATGTGGGGCGACACAACCAACCAGATCAGGATCCCTGATGATGTCATTGAGGACAAATGTGAATGAGGGCAAGTGAGGGCAATTCATTCCATCCCTCCTCTAAGAAGCTCAGGGAAGCATACAAGTTTCTCCCCTCTTCCAGTTTATTCTCACAACAACCCTGAGAGGTAGATGAAGCTGAGAGAATGAAACTAGCACTTGGTCACCCGGTAAACTTCATGACAGAGTGGGGATTTGAACCCCAGATCTCTCCGGTCCAGGTCTGACACACTAACAACGCTTATGATATTGTTACAAGGAGTGTCAAAAAGTATTGCTGAAATGGAAAGCTTTTGTTGAATATGTAGCTGTAAACTGTGGAAAATTAAGTCTAATTAATATTAAAATAGATCAATTGTTAAATAGTTAAACTAGTAAGCTATTATGTTAAACATAATAAGATTGACTATAACGTTGAATATAAAATGTAAAATATAAAATGTTGAATGTAAATTATTTTAAGTATATGTGGGAATGGAAAGGAGAAATATTATATAGTTCCACTACTCTGATTTATATTTTGTTTTTATCTCTTATGTATTGTGGACAGTTTATTGTTTAAATAAAATATATAACTAAGAAAGAAAGAAAGAAAGAAAGAAAGAAAGAAAGAAAGAAAGAAAGAAAGAAAGAAAGAAAGAAAGAAAGAAAGAAATATTGCTGAAGAAAGGGCAGAATTGCAGCAAAACGGTGGTTAAAAACAGTGAATGACTTGGGTATACCACCGTCAAAAATCTTTGGGTGCTAACGCAGACCTGATGACAATCCATTTTGAAGCTGTTTGGTAAAGGTGGAAGAGAAGGGCATCTGTGGCCTGGGTATTGTCTTATTTGAAATATTGCCGTCACAATCTTTGCATGGGCTCCATTTCATCTGCCCTCACTTCGCCCTGCAGCAATCTCTTTTCTCATCAGTCTCAGATATATATCAAGGCGTGCGATTTGGTGCAAAAGAGGCCAGCCTCGAATCTTAATTGGCCTTTGATCACCGTACCTGCTGCTTAGCTAGACAACAGAAGCTGGCCCCGATAAGGGGAGAAGAGGAGGCTGTATTGCAGGGACTCTAGCTATCAACTGCTGTTGTGGATAGAGTCCCTCAATGCTACATGCAGGCAAGTCACCCACTCATCCAGGACCAGCATTGCCAGAAAGCGACACTAGGCAGCTGCCTACCATTCGTGGCTCTCCCTCAATGATTCATCTTTCAGTTATGCCAGAAAGAGAAATGCTAGTTATGCTAGAAAAGAGAAAGCAGCCTGGAGTCAGGAATGGAGCTGCTCGCAACTCGCTAGCTGCTCTGAGCCTCAGCCAGTTTGAGGGAAAGTAAGCAGAGTTCGGCCAAGAACAATCTGGGCAGCTGGGACCCCAAGGCTGGTGCGCTGGTGTCTTGTTGCATACAGAAGAATCACGGAAGGAGAGAAGCTCATCTGTGGACCTGAGAACGGCAGATCCCTGAGCCATGAATATCCCACCGCTACCACCTGAGTGACCTCCCTCCAACTATACTTACAGTCTTGGCAGCTGCATCAGCCACTACTACAAATCCTCAGCCTAAGTGCGGCAAAAGCAGTTCCTCCTTTTAGAATCCATTTGTTCTAAAATGCCTGGCAACCCCTGGGGGCAGGGTTGTGGGTAGGAATGGGGGAGGGGGCTGTGATGTTGGCTGAGACATGATATCACTTTCACTAACAAAACCGAAGATGATGTAGCTCTAGGAATCACTGGAACCATTATGGTAAGACCGTAGAGTTTCCTGCAACTCCTAGAGCTACTCTGTCACTTCTGGTCTTTACTGGAAGTGATGTGATGCTGTGGGATCTTCAATTTATTTGTTTCCTTCTGTAGCTATGAGTAGAAATGGGAGCAGAGGGGTCATGAGATAGTTGCTGATGATGCGAGACCCCTCCATGACCCTCTAATGAACTGGGGGGGGGTAGGGTAATTCATAAATCCAGGGGCTCTGTTTAGATTGTGGTTGTGAGAGTTGTGTCCCAAGGCACTAAGACCTTCAGATCCAAACATCACCGTCTAATTCTGAATTACTTTGTGGCAGGTAAGTATTTTCCTGAAATACGTATGTTCTTCCAACAGAGAATCCAAAGCAGCATATACACCATTCCCAGAAGTCCCCTATCCAGGCTTTGCCCAGACCCAAAGTTGCTTATCTTCAATAAGGTTGCTGTATGGCATCCCTTAAATCATACGTTGGGTCCCAAGCCTGCCTCTTGATAGAGGCTACTCCATAGCAGAGGTACCAAGTACCAAGTGACATTTCAGAGAAAAAGTTGGATGTTTCTACATGGAGTACAATATCCAACAAATGTTAATAGTACATAGAAGAGTACCATTAGACTCTCTACATTTCTTGGGTGGGGGAAGCTTTTGCACACTGTCAGTGCCAAATATTTGCCTATCGATCTCCCAAGTACCAAGCACTGCAGCGCTTAGAGATGCAAATGGCTCTGGCTGGAGTTAAATCTCCGCATTACCCAAATAGACGTCTAGGCAAATTTCTTTGGGGGAGAAGAAACGGACGGATTCCAAGGGTTTGTTAAACCAGCTGAGATTGTTGATTTTAATGCACTTCTATCTTTGCCTCCTGGTCCATCAACTACACAAGGATTGCTGGGGAGGCTGCACATCTCTCCTGTGCCTCTAAAGCATCGTATTCCCCATTCAAAGACAAAAAGCTCTTCCTTAGCCTGAGGATGCATCGTTGAGTCATTGTTGCCTGTTACATGTGCAACTGACTTAATTGTGCATCATGCTTGAAATCCAGTCATTGCTTTTTTCTTTCACTGAGCTTAGTATCATGCCTCTGCTTAGCATGCAGAAGGCACCCGGTCCAATTCCTGGCCTCTCCAGTTAAAAGAATCAGGTACTAGAGGATGTGAAGGACTTCTACTGGAGAGCTGCTGTCAGTTGGAGTAGACAATATTGACCTTGATAGGCCAAAGGTCTGATTCAGTGTGTAAATACGATTCTCAAGCCTGTTTCCTGTTTGCAAAGAACCTGATTTTGGGAGTAAGCCTAACTGAATAGACCACAGTAGGATTACTGAGTAGACTTGCTTAGGATTTATTGTCGAAGGCTTTCACGGCCGGAGAATGTTAGTTGTTGTAGATTTTCCGGGCTGTATGGCCATGGTCTTGGCATTGTAGTTCCTGACGTTTCACCAGCAGTCTAAGAATGAATAGGGCACAGTTTTCAGTCCTGAAAAACACCAGACTAACAAAATACTCTACATCTTACAATAGCCCTGCAGAGAAGATTAGCATATCAAGCACCAATCCATATGCAAAAGAACCTCCTCAGGATACAGTGAAGCCTCCCGCCATTAGCATTCCACACCCTGGGAAACTCTTACAGGATGACTCAGCCCAAACCCACCTTCCTGAGCAGATATAAATTACCTGCTAACATCTTCTCCACACATTGACACTGAGAGATCTCTGACTTTCAGTGCTACACCTCTGAAGATGCCAGTCACAGCTGCTGGCGAAATGTCAGGAACTACAATGCCAAGACCACAGCCATACAGCCTGGAAAATCTACAACAACTAACTGCTTAGGATTGCTCTCTCATTTTGCAACAGAGAAAAAGGAGTGGAAAATTATCGCAAACATGTTCAGTATCTTTTCTCAGCAATGTTCACGAACCATCTCTTAAAGTGGGGAATCCCAAGCAATTCTCAAAAGCGTCTGCCATTGCATAGGGTGCGATTCAACTTTAAAAGGAGGTGGTAGTTGGATGACTACTTGGAGTTGCAGATAGACTCTGCATAGAAAGGGGATGTTTCCTCCAGGCCAAGAGGCATCTGTTCTCCTGCAGATGTTTCACCACAAATCAAGACATGGTTCTTTCCCATACACGACCCAGATGTATCATGGCTGCTTTCTTTCTCTTGCCAAGTGTCCAGAAAAGACAAGCTCCAAAGATATCTTCCCTTGGATTTCCAGAGTTTACCTCTGTTTCAATTGCTCTGGAGTAAAAACCCTGTATGGATGCTTCCTAAATGGCACAAAATTGGGACACGATGAATGGGGTTTGCTTTGTCTTTTCGATTTATTATCCACACACAGTCCTGCTGTTCGTGACTTGCAGCCATTTTCCTATCTTTTTTTCATTCCCTTGAATGGATGCAGGATCTAGTCTCCATTGAAATGCTGAGAAATAACAACCCAGCTAAAGCATTACACGGCCATGAACCAGCTGAGAAAGAACTGCTGAGTGTCTGACCTGCCTCTTTTCCTAGTGACTCTGAAAAGCTGAAAGCATGCCCAAGGACTCTTCTTAACCTTTGGCTGATTGTCTGTGGACTTTAAAGAGGATCTTCTTGAGGCTTGGACTGATGACTTGGGTTAGCAGCTGTGGAGGAGAGAGGAGAAAAGGGAGTCCACCGATCCTTGGCAAGAAAATGGCTGGAAGCGGCTGGTGTTGTCCTCTGCTACCCATTTCTGGACCTATTTTCTTTATTTTTCCTTTGACACCATTGAAGGGATGTAACGTGTTATATATGAAGTGATGTTGTACGTTACAGACACACATGCGCACATGCGCACATGCGCGCGCACACACACACCTCTTGGAGCATGCATATTGTGAAGGCACAATAAAACTTATATAAGATACTCTTTCGTTCATATTTGGAATGGAATGGTTACAATTGGACATTCACGGGGAATTTTCTCAGAATTTGGCTGGTTCAGACTTGCTGCAGTTTCTTGATTCTTCTGGCAAGTTTCAGATATGTCTATCAACCACTAAATACCGCTGCAGTACAGTAAGGAAACGGTTCAAAGAGATCCACTGATAAAGGGACAGGGACTGTAGACTGTACTACTGTGTATTGTCTGTTGTAGTATGTTCTGTGTTGTTTCATATGTCATGTTTAATTGCTTATGCTTGTTTCGGCCTTCTTTTCACCTCTGCATTGAATTTCTGTATTGAGAGCCAGTTTGGTGTAGTGGTTAGGAGCAGCAGGACTCTAATCTGGAGAGCCAGGTTTGATTCCCCACTCCTCTGCTTGAAGCCAGCTGGGTGACCTTGGGTCAGTCACAGCTCTCTCAGAGCTCTCTCAGCCCCACCCACCTCACAGGGTATTTTGTTGTGGGGATAATAATAGCATACTTTGTAAACCACTCTGAGTGGGCATTAAGTTGTCCTGAAGGGCAGTATATAAATTGAATGGTTTGTTGTTGTTGTTGTTGTTGTTATTCTGCTTGTTTCCAATTTCTGCATTTGCGTACCCTAGCGCATTGTTTATTGAATGTCCCACCTATTGATCGTACTGACTTACACTATGTAATCCTCCTTGAATCTCAGTGATAAAGGCAGACTATAAATAATGTAAATAAAAATAAATAAGCACCCAGTGCTAAATATCACTGCGTGTCATGTATCAAATGTTGTTAGCCAAATACTGTTGCATATCAGCCAAGTGCTGTCAACTGGTGGACACCTCTGCATGTCAGAGATCAACTGCCATCAAGTGTTAAATGCCATTACATGTCAAACTGTCATTTACTGTTAACCAGGGCTTTTTTTCTGGGAAAAGAGGTGGTGGAACTCAGTGGTGGAACTCAAGACCACACAATGATGTCCCTTTGGATCAGCTGGAACAAGGGGGGAGTTTTTTAAAGTTTAAATTGCCCTCGGCGAAAATGGTCACATGGCCGGTGGCCCCGCCCCCTGATCTCCAGACAGAGGGGAGTTTAGATTGCCCTCCGTGCCACCGAGCAGTGCTGAGGGCAATCTAAACTCCCCTCTGTCTGGAGATCAGGGGGCAGGGCCACTGGTCATAACCATTTTTAAGTGGTGCCAGATCTCCATTCCACCGCGTTCCCGCTGAAAAAAAGCCCTGCTGTTAACTATCAGACACCATAACATCAATTAGTGAATACCCTTAGGTGCCAACCATGATGGCAAATACGAAACACCACTGCAGGCTCACTGTCAAAGAGGGCGCCAGTGTCAAATCTGAAACCTACTTCTCAGGCAGGTGGGTAAGCCAAAACAAAGGGATGAGAACCTGAAATAACCAATTCCCTCCTTCCTGCTTCTAGATTGCCCTCTAAGGGCAAAAGGGGACACCCCTATTGTGTAGACTGGCATTTTCCCTCCCTTAACAATGCACACCGCAGAGGGCCCCAACTACATGATCTCAGTTGCCCCGTTTGATGTATTAGCCTCTTCAGTCATCTTAATCACTTCTTCATTTCACAGCTGAACACGGGCCAGGGGGAAAGATGATTAATTGGATATTTTTAAAAAGTGTCATCTTATCTGCCATTTGGTGTTTGTGGTGCATCTCTGACAGGAGCAGACAATTTCCTGCCCCCCCCAATCCCTCGTTCGCATCAGAGCTGCTGGCTGCAGAGATGTATAATCGGAGGGGGGGGGAGTGAAATGTCTCTTCCTGAATCTATCATGTCTCTTCCTGAAGGGGTGAGACATCATGAATGTGGGAGATGAAAAGCAACTGACTGTACACTAGAGCAAGTTAATAATAATCACACCGCTATAAACATTGGGGCTGATTCAGGTGAAACGCATTTGGCTTCTTCCTTTTCAATTTGTTGGCAGTCTTTTCCATGATTTTGCAAATCTCCCTTCAGGCTGAGCAATAGCCAAAAGGCCCAGAAATTTTTATGCTCCTGGTTTCTACCAGTAATCCCAGAATCCAGCTCTCTAGCTTTGTAGGGAGTGCAGAAACCTAACCACCTGAAGTCTTCTTTAAAAAAGAAAAGTTTGAGTTTCTAATCCTCTGTCAAATTGCTACTTGAATATTTCTCCTCCAGCAAATTTGACAATGAATTTGGGTGGGGGGGGGGTCTTCCTATTCCAAAGTGATTTTGAAGGTAAAATAGCTAAACAATTTCTAAAGGCTGAAAAAAGTGTTTTGTTAAAAAACAGTAAAATTTCTCAGAGAGTGTGTAGGTATGTTTTGTCTTTGGTAATCACCAAATGTTGCACAAATTTTGATGACTCCCTTCAGCCAAATGAGAGATTAATAGAAGCCAAGAGAGTTTCGACATAACTGGCTGCATTTTCCTCTGTGCATGAATGTTTCGTATATATTCAGTCCTCAGTGTTGTCATGAAAAGCTTGAAAATGTATAGTCCAGATTCTTTCTTTCGTTCTTTCGTTCGTTCGTTCTCTCTTTCTCTCTCTCCTGTCCCCCAAAACGTCAGTTCTTGGATTGAAAATTGTTAATGAACCTTGAATAAAAAAGTGAGAAAAGCAGAATTCCTTGGAAACCTCTTCTAAAGTACTAAGGGAGTTGGTAAGTGGATGACTGCTTTTAGTTCTGCCTGGCGTTTGGGCATAACAAATCATTTGCGGAATCGCCCACCCAGAGTTCTCCTGAACAGAGACAGATTGTGTAGTCACCTTTGTCAAACCCATTAGTAGTTTTTGTTATGAGAGCAGCTGAGTAAATTTGATGGACAATTGGATCCAACTATAACATTGCCCTTGTGCACAGCGAGAAGCCAGCCTCATTTTCATAGGCTCTGAAAACCGTCTCAGATCTCGTGCCATGCAAAAGGGCTGATAGGGACCCTCAGCTTGGCAACGGCCCTATTTTGCAAATGGAGATGTCTGGATTCCTGGGGAAAAGCCGCCAGTGATCGGTGCTTTAAATACATACTCCTATATCCTACCTGTGCTTTATGTTGTTCAATGTAAGTCCTAGAATTGATTATGTTCTGTTTCAGCAATTCCTCAACCCCATACTGGATCCTTGCTAATACTATATCTTTGTAAACTTACATTCTTTTACCCCATGACATTGTTTATGGAAATGTCCTTGACACTGTATGGAAATGCCTGCCCTTGTCCTTGCCACTAATGGTACTAATCTCACACTATGTAATCCGCCTTGAGTATCAATGAGAAAGGCGGAATATAAACAACATAAATAAAATAAATAAATAAGGACATATGGAAACGGCTTTTGTCTGCTGAAAGTGAACTATCCTTGGTTAAGAGACCCATTTAAGGCCTACATCTAACTGTGGTAAAGAACAGTTTTCTTAATTTTTTTAAGAAAAAAAAATTCTTATTTTTTTTGTTGATCTTTTTAGAACTTAAGAATTTTATTAAAACAAAGAAATTGAAGTAAAGTAAGTGCAAGTTAACTGGCTGGCAGGCAGTGGGAAGCCCACTATGAGTTGGAGCGAAACCCCCCAAAAGTGTTTCAGCTCCGCTTGTAACGGCTTTCCAGGCTGCAGGTATTCTTTTTCTGAACTTCCCCTTTTCTGACATCCACGGCAACAGCGTTATTGACTTTTGAGCTCATTCCCATCATCTTTTTCGTATTTTTCTTTTGTTTATGGAACACTGCGGCACCCTCGAGAGGACTCTGAAGTGACAGATGATGCGCCGTTGGCAACACCATTGACAAGGCAGCTGGTTAGTCCCAGCACAAAAGCAACTCTTGCGTAAAGTGAATTAAGGAGTTAAAGCGGTACGCCTTCGTCAGATTTCCGATTAACAGACACCCCACGTGCTTTCCTATCATGGGATGATGTTTGACCTTGAATATTGAATGGGAGGAAACTAAATTTCTAGCTAACATGCCAGAGATGATTAATGAGACAGGAAAAAAGGGATCCTGTTCAACAGATCAGGGACAGGGAAAGTGCAAGAAACATAAAAGCTTGGAGCCAAATCACACCTGAGAACAAGCCAGGAGCATACACCGGTGATGCACTGGTTCGAACATGTGATGTAATGGTTATCAGTAGGGGGTCCCATTCCTCCATCCTGTAGCCTGCCACTGCTCAGACGATCAGGGGGAGAAAAATGTTAAAAACCAACACTGTTGCATGCAGCATCACATCACTTCCAGTAAAAAACAAGAAGTGCCATAGGGTAGCTCTAGAAATCGCCTGAACCTCTATGGTAAAACCATAGAGTTTCCCGAGAATCCTAGAGCTACCCATTTCACTTCCATTTTTTTAAAATCAAAGTGACACAACACCAAAGTGATGTGATACCAAGGTGATATGATACTGTTGTGCCCCTCCATATCTACACCCAAAGCTCTCCCATCAGTTGCCTGGCAACCCTGGCAATAAGTAGGGTTGCCAGGCAACTGCCAGACAACTGCCTGGCAACCCTACTTATTAGAGAGGGGCCTGGGAGATCCAAATTCAAATCCTTGCTCATTGAGAAACCCTGAGCCTGTCATCCTCTCTCAGCTTAACCTACCTCACAGGGTTATTATGAAGACAAAATGTGGGGTAGGGACAGGTGCTCCACCCTGGCCTCCATCCTGACCTCCTCAGATTAAGAGGGCCTTGTGCAGCATTGGGTTGTGTGCATTGGGTGTTACAGAACAGAAAAAAGATGCCATTATATTGAGCGAGGTGAAGAATTGGAGCAAATAGATTAGAACTTGTCTTGGAAATTCTCCTAAATTGCTCCAAAATGCAGCACAGAAGTTAATTATAAGACATTTTTAAAAAATGTTACTGTAGTGTCTGCTCATGTCTAGAGTTGCATTCTTCACTTTTAGGCTGCTGTTCTCTGTTTTCTGCCTATTATGCTGTCACCCCGTATACTTTTGCTATTAGAGATGTTCACAATACCATAATACGGATTCTTCTAATTTTCATGGAATTTTAAGCTGCCGATATTGATTTAACTTCTTACCTTCTCAGCCTGAGACCTGCATGTCTAAGTGACCACCTCTCTGGATATGAACCTGTATGGCAGCAATATCTATTCCACTGCAATCAACTCTCCGTTCCTCTATGGCCCAATTGCAAGTTTTTTGGATGATTGCTCCAGTTCTTTAGATTGGGCTACCAAAGGAGACTGGGCGAGCTTCATCCCTGCTGAAGAAGTTTGGTCAAGGGATACCTGGTAGGATGGGCCATTTTGTTGCTACATTTCTTGTTCTGGTCTGTAGTTGGTCGTGGGTTTTAATCGTTCTGTTTTATACATTTATCTATCTATTTAAAACTTTTCTATTTATTTATTTACATTATTTATAGTCCGCCTTTCTCACTGAGATTTAAGACTGATTACACAGTACAAGTCAGTATGAACATTGGCTGTTGCCTTTCCCTCCAAATAGAGTCCCCAATACGGCGAATGTCAAAACATTAAAACACATTGACATTAAAACAGCATTTAAAATAAAGTACATGTAAAATAGACAATTCAATAAAAACACACAAAGACTCATGACACAACCAGAACAGAAGGCCAATAAGTTATTGAGCGTATGCTAAATTAAAAAAAAAAATCTTCACCTGCTGGCTTTTGTATACATTCCCGTAAGCCATCTCAGGTCTGTGTTTTCAAGAGGAAAGTTGGGATAGCAAAATTTTAAATCAATGCTGCTAATTTCCATTTTATGATCTTTTGGGCATTCTTCTTTTGCCTCTGACCCTCCTAATATTAAAGATCCAGCAATCCCATCTCCCTTGGATGGGATCAACTGGTACACAAATATTTCTCGACGGCACCGAACAAATCCAAAATCTTCCACAATAAAGATTCCCCCCTCACAGCTCTGCCTGGTTTGGCCCTGTATAAGCAGCATTTCTGAGAATACCACCTGGTTACTCCTTTCTCCCCAGTGTTTTACTTAGCATCCTAAATCCAGCTTCCAACCTTGCAACCTCAAAGTAGGGGTTTCTCTGGCAGCAAACAATAGAGTCACTGTGGGTTAATGCTATTTTAGCTGAGATCAGATTTTCGCCTTTAATCATGTCTAACAAGATTTTTTTTTGATATGTTACGAGACTTATCCGCAGTAAGCTATTTTATTGTGCAACTTGCCGTTTGCCTTTTTTGCTTCCTTAATCGAATCTTTCCCGATGCTCTAGAGAGAAAGCAGTAAATTTCTGCAGACTGTATACTTCTGTAGCGAGCACAATTAAAAAAAAGAAAGAATTGATGAGACAGCCTGCCTTTAAATTATCTGCTCCAACTCAAACTTCTCGCTTAGAGTTAAGAAGCCGTACTAAATTGCCACTGGAAATGGAACAATTTAGAAACAGTTCAACCTGGGGTGGGCTTTGGCAGAAATAAGGTTCTTATTTAAATAGGGCTGAACTGTATGCTGAAAAGCAGCTGGGAAAAAATTCTAAGAAGGGGCTGAGAGATGACAAGTCAATTGAAAAGTCGTGCCAGGAATGGAAGCGCAGACTACAGCAGGCAGCAGGACCTGGGAGAAACTCAGAGCTCTCCAAACCCTGGGGATGCCCTAATCTTATTATGAACACACGAAGCTGTCTTATACTGAATTGGGCCACCGGGCCATCAGCATCAGGATTGTCTACAGTGACTGGCAGTGGCTGCCCAGGTGAGGTCTCTTCACATCACCTACCACCTGATCTTTTTAGCTGGACTGAAGATGGCACTTTTGGCCTGCCAAGCAGATGTTTCACCACTGATCCATAGCACCTCTGAATGGACATTCTAGCTGTATCTGGCAGCTTCCACACACATTGGTTAATGCACTGTCAATGCTCTTTAGCGATCATTTGCAACTGGGATTTCTTATGTGAAACAGGAAAATCCACATCCAAAGCATTGCTAAATTGCATTGAAAGCGCATTATCCAGTGTGTGCGGAAGCAGCCTCTGTATCTGAAGAAGTGAGCTGTGACTCACGAAAGCTCAGGCCCACCCTACCACTAATTTTGTTAGTCTTATAGGTGCTACTGGACTCTTGAGCTGTGTGACTCACGTAAGCTCATATCCTACCACAAATTTGGTTAGTCTTATAGGTGCTCCTGGACTCTTGCTCTTTTCTGCTGCTACTGACAGACTAACAGGGCTACCCATCTTATAACGCCCTCTCCTTTGAAGCAAGCAACCTTGCCAGATATGTGTCTGGTCCTCATCGCCATCTTCAGGAGCAGAACGGAATTGCAGCGTGCACTATCGGGCCCCGGGACTGGCAAGTCGCTTGAAATCTCTTGGTCTGCCTTTGCCTGCTCGGCAGATTAAGGTGTTCTGATTGCAGCATCCCACGTCTCTTCCAGTCTCACAGCTCTTCAACTCCCAGCTCAGCAGCCAATCTGTTCTTTTTTTTCTCTTTTATTTAAACAGCCGATCTCCTCGAAGCACTATTGTACTTACATTATTTTTTAAAGGAACTGGAAACAGGAAGGAACACATGAAGCTGCTTTATACTGGATCAGACTATCAGCCCATAAAGGTCAGTATTGTCTGCTCAGACTGACAGCGGCACTCCAGGGTCTCAGGTGGAGGTCTCTCACATCACCTACTGCCTGGTTCTTTTTAACTAGAGAGACCTTCCGCATGCAAAGCAGGGTCTCTTCCACGGAACGTCAGCCCCTTCCACAATCCACCAGCAATTTAAAATAACCAGCCAGCTGTCTTAAATGCTAAACCATCCTTAGCCATATCCCAATCAAGAATGCAGCAGCAGAAAGCCTAGCTACCCAAATAAAAAAGTGCTTACTTGCTGCGTAGAAGGAGAGCATTCCACAAATGGGAACTACCACTGAAAAGGCACTGATTTTGGTTGTTGCTCATCTCAGCTCCATAAGTATGAGTCTCTCTACTAGACAGGGACATGAACCACAAAAAAACCAAACCATGCGGTTAGTGGTTCATGGCCTTTTCACGAACGAGGAACCATGAACCCTCACGAACAGGGGCAAGTTCACGAACCAGTTCGTGGTCCATGGGGTTTAAATGCCCCTTTCCAGCCACTTAGCAGTGGCAGGGAAATAGGCATTGCCCTTTAAAACGAACCAAACAAACCAGTAGACCACTTCTGTGGAAGTTCACGGAAACAAGCTTCCATGAACCACTGGTTCGCAACCCACAAACTGGGCTGATTCACGGTTTTTTTTGGTTCGTATTCAGGTTCATGCCCATCTCTACTCTCTACACAAGGCATCTGATACATGAAGAACACGTGTCGGGAAATGCAATATTAGCCGCCAAGGGTAGTTTAAAAAGACAGAGCCGGCAGCAGGGCAAAGGCTTTGCTATACACTGGAGCTGAGTGAAGGGGCTGTGAAATGCAAGAAGGGAAACTTCAGCCCATTATAACCTCTCCAGGTCCAAGCCCATGTTCGGAAGGCAGCTCCAGCCCATTTCCATTCCCCGTGGCCCTCTGGTTGCGATCCCACAAATTTTAGACTGGAAAGATGAAATTGACAGAACCTTCGGGGAGGCAAAGATGAAATTAACAAACCCTCTGAGGAGCGATCTCAGTTGGCTCTGTTTTTTTAAACTACGCTTCCCAGCTAACATTGGCTCTCCCTACACTTGATGAATTCATGCTGTAGTATCTTGTGTAGAGAGACTCTATGTGTATATGTGCGTGTGTTGGGGGTGTGCATATAGCAAAGCTAGTGAGGAAACCTGGCAGGCAGGTGGTTCTTCAGTTTACCTGGCCCTAAGCCATCACCAGGAGGGGGTTTCGGTGTGGTGAGTTTGCCCCTGTCATGTTCAGCAGATCAGCAAATCAAAACTCAGAGCATCTCAGCCTGCGATGAAGGGGAAATTAATTTTCCCATATGGAAATTGAAGCGGGGCGGGGGGGGGGGGGGCGGTATACATAAGCAGCCCCGACATTTGACAAAAGGGAATCTCATTGTCACATTTGTACATCCAAATTAATCCTGAATTATGGGCGATTTGCAAGAAAGCAATACAGAAAAGTATCTGCCGGGCCTGTATCCAAACGTTGAAATGAATTTATGACAAACTTGCTATTGACCTATTATTTATAAAGTCCGTTAAATTCATCTTAGGCTGAGGCTCTCCGCTGGGGCATGATTGATGACATAAAGTAATATAAATGGAATGAAATAGATTAAGTCTCATTTTGAAATATTGTTAGTCATTAGAACTGGTGCATTTAAGTCCGTTTAAAACATGAAATACCACTTTAGTAGCTACACTGGTCTCATACCTAATTGTAGGGTTGCTAATGGACCTCAGCTCTTCGGCTGGCACGAGAATAGAGGGGGATGCCTTTTTTCTTGCTTGCTTGCTTTCAAGCTTGCTGCACTTCTGATCCTGAAAGAATAAATGGAAACAAGAAACAATCATATGTTTTTGCAGGAATGTGTGCCAAGATGGTTTCCAGAAGGTGTGTGTGCATATGTGCCGTCAAGTTGCAACTGACTTATGATCACCCCAGAAAGGGACTTTCAAGGCAAGCAAGAAGCAGAGGTGCTTTGCCATTGCCTTCCTCGGCGGAGTCTTCCTTGGTGGTCCCTCATGCTTAGCTTCTGAGATCTGACAAGATCGGGCTATACCATGCCTTTCTTCCCTCTCGTTTCCAGAATATACAATAAATTGTCAAAGGCCGACTCTGGCAAATTCTTCTTTAAGGCTGAACAAATATATTTGGTTTTGTTTATATATCTATATCTATATCTATATCTATATCTATATCTATATCTATATCTATATCTATATCTATATCTATATCTATATCTATATCTATATCATCTATCTGTGTGTGTGTGTGCATGTGCACACTCACGTGCATATGCCTACCAAGGTGCCTGACCAGGATAGAACAGGCAAGCCTGACCTTGCAAGCTAAGCGGGGTCAGCCTTGGTTGGTAATTGGATGGGAAACCTCCAACGAAGACTGAGATTGCAGAGGCAGGCAATGGCAAACCACCTCTGTTTGTCTCTTGCATGAAAACCCCACCAGGAGGCACCATAAGTCAGCTATGACTTGAGGGCACTCTCCATCACCAGTCTACCCAGCACCACAATTTGGCTGTCCTCAAATTCAGAAGCTTAATTATTTTCATCCCCACAAAATTCAACCTGACTCTAGTCCTTTAAGTAGCTAATGACATATTTTTAAAAAACCAAATAGTCTTATAATTAATTCACAAAACAGTATTGAGATTATTGTGAAAATTCTGGAATAACTGGAGGTGCCCTGACCTGGATTGACCAGGCGAGCCTGATCTCATCAGAACTCAGATGCTAAGCAGGGTCAGCCTTGGTTAGTAATTGGATGGGAGACCTCCAAAGAAGACCAAGATTGCAGAGGCAGGCAATGGCAAACCACCTCTTTCAGTCTCTTGCCTTCAAAAATCCTCCAGGGGTCGCCATAAGTCAGCTATGCCTTGATAGCACTTTCCACCATCACCGTAAGCCAGGTTATATATCATTCATTGTGTTTGTGTGTACACACGTGCGTGTGACCACCTCTCTTGTTGTGTTCTGACATGACAGCTTTGCTCATACGAACAGGGCCTTCTGAGGGTGCCCTCCGATAAATAGGTAAGACAGCTAACTGGCTGTTCTTGTACATACTCTGTGGTGGCTCCAGCTTTATGGAATGTCTGGCTCCCACACTTCTATCACAGATTTTCCAAACTTCTGGTCCTGCCATGCTAGAATGAGAAATTCCCTGAATGTTAACGGGGAGTCAATGTGTTGGGGTTAGAGTGTTGGACTAGGATGACATCGTTTCACATCTGCGCTCAGCCTTGAGGCTCATTGGAGATGATGAGCTGGTCACACTTTTTCAGCCTAACCTACCTTGCAAGATGGTTGTGGAGATAAAATGGAGGAGACGAGGCCCCATGTATGCTGCCCTGAGGTCCTTGAAGAAAGGAGGGGGGGAATCAAAATGAGATCAAGAGTGGACTGGAACTGTGGATAGAGCAAACCCCTGGGAACAAAACTGGAATGGGAGAGGAAAATCTGCTCATCCATAGCGGACATTCCAAATTCTCAGGTGTTTGTAATATCCCTGTTCTGTGCTAAAATCACAAACTCATTTGCAGAGAAGCCCTGGAACATTTTGTTTCCTCACTTTCCATGATAGGCTCTTGGTAACCAAGACAGGCAGACACCCTCTTTCCAACCCCATTAATTCTCTTGTAATGACTGCTTGTAAAGATAGCATTTGAATAGTAATGCTTTATCAGTTTTACGTTTCTCCATTTTATTTCCCCGAATAATCCATTTCCTTATCTTGCCTTTTTAAAAAAAAGTTGGAGGGAATTTTACAACCATTCACCATTTCTCAGCTTTAGCACCCATGCAATAAGGCAATAATCTGCATGCCATAGGAAAAAGCTATTTCCCATATTTATCCATAATTAAAATACTCATGTTTGTAACAGTTTTCAAATGGACATTTTAATAATCCTGTTAATATAACAAAAGGTTTTACTGCATTGCAGGCTGGGATCTATTCAAATGGTGGAAAACGGGGGGCGGGCGCAGAGAATATCACCCCACTGTATTGTTCAATTCCTAAAACCATAATTAAAGTATTAGAAAAAGGCATCCCTTTTTTTCTTGTGGAAAGGAAGTACCTTTTCACATGGAAAAGTCATCTTTAATGATGAAGCCAGGTTTTTTTTATCTGGAAGTGCTGGTGATTAAACCGAGGACCTCCTGCTTGCCAAACAGCTGCGGTGCTTCTGAGCCACAGCTCCTCCCAGGCAGCAGTGGCTGGAGGGACCTTCCATCAGCTCCCTCAACTTGTCAGCCTAGCTGGATGGGAGCACAGCCCAGGACAGGAGAGACAAGGAAGTGTCAACAGACGGACACTCAGGCCTCATGACAAAATGTCTCTTTGTGATGGGCACAAATACAGCTTGTGTTAATGTGCTCCCTCTTTCCTTCTCTTCTAAGAGCCAAGCTACAAGAGACGAATTACACGAGGAGGAGCATGTGAAGGCATCTCTACATGCCTTCTATCCAGGTGTGAAGGTGTTAGGGCTGTGAACTGGAGAGCTGCCAACTTCAGGGTGGAAAATTCCTGGATTAAACTCACCAGGGAAAAGAAGGAAAACTTTCAAACAACTAAAAATATTAAATGCAGATATTACCGGGATTCTGCACTAAGGTTAAACCACAGTTTAGAACACTGTTTTGGTTGGGGAGTAAGTTCCAGTTTGCTTTTGGACATCATAGCAAATTAGGATTTGATTGTGGGGGTCCAATCACACTTGACTTAGAGTGAAGCTTCAAGAGATGAATTACACGAGGAGGAGCACATGAAGGGAGTCACGATGTTAGCTGGGAAGCTCAGTTTTGAAAGAGATGGGAAGACTTTGTCAATTTCCCCTTTCTACAGAGCCAGGGAGATCCCTGCTCAGAGGGTTTGTTCATTTCCTCTTTGCCTCCTGAAGACTCTGTCAGATTCACCTCCCCTTCTAGGAGGCAAAGAGGAAATAAATGAACCTTCTGAGCAGGGATCTCCCTGGCTCTGTAGAGAGGGGAAATTGGCAAAACCTTCCAATCTCTTTTAAAACTCAGCTTCCCAGCTAACATTGTGACTCCCTTCATGTGCTCCTCCTCGTGTAATTCATCTCTTGAAGCTGCGCTCTAAGTCAAGTGTGATTGGATGTCCACAATGAAATCCTAATTTGCTATGATGTCCAAATTCAAACCGGAACTTGCTTACTCCCCAACCAAAAAGTGTTCTAAACTGTGGTTTAACCTTAGTGCAGAATCCGGGTTTGTGGGGTGGAAACAAACTCCAGTTTGACTAGGGGCCCACATTTGGATGCCGTGACAAATTAGAATTTGATGGAAGGCTTCTCAAACACCGAAGACGGCAATCACATTCCATGCTACATGAAGGGAGTATGGCAACAGGCTGTATTCATGTCTGTCGTGAACAGGGGCTGGTTGTGATGTCTAAATGAAGTCAAAGTTGCATTTAGTCAAATCTTCTATCCTGGTCTTTGGAAAAGAGGGAGATTGAAGAAGAAGGGGGAGGCAGTTGAAAGGGAGCTGCTGAGAAATCAGGATAAAGATTCCGTCACATATTTAAAAGACACACATATATACACTCACAAAGGAAGGAACTCACCAGACAACCCCAAACAGAGGAAGGAGAAAGCTCTTTAGATACAGGAATCCACAATCTAATAGCAAGAGAGCCCTTGCTATAATTTCAGATCAAACAGAGGGTTAATATGAAAGATTATGGATTCCTAGAGGGGCTTCCAGTTGTTACCGAAGTCCCCAGACTTCACACCAGGTGAGAGCAAGAGAGCAAAATGAGGTAGGTCCTTGGGGCCCCAGCAACCTGGGTGTGGTGTCCCGCCCTCAGTTATCCACTCTTGGTGGAGGAAAGAGAGAGCTGACAGTTGTCTTCCCCATTCTCAAGGGCAACATCTTCCCTTTGCATCCGATGTACTTATTTTCCTTCATTTAAATAGAGAGGATACCTCATTCAGGTGTAAGATGATCGTGGGCAAATGAAGTGGCATAGTAGATAGAAAGGCAAAGTAAGGTCCAGGAAGACCCAGGTTCGAATCTCTACTTCTACCATGGAAGCTTACTGAGTGACCTTGGGCCTGTCCCAAACTCTCAGCCTAACCTACCTCACGGGGTTGTTGTTAAGAGAAAATGGAGAAGGAGAGAACTATGTCCTAAGTGGCTTTGAGTTTCCAACTTGGGGAGAAAAGGAGGATATAAATAAATGAATGCAATCACATGCTTTTTATTTGTCAAATGCATGCCCTGCCGTATGCAGGATTTCATCCCACATAACGTTCCTCCTGGCAAAAGTTATTACAATCCATTATGGTTGCCTTGCTCCTGGTGGGGTCTGGAGATCTCCTGGAATGACAACTGATCTCCAGTCTACAGAGATCAGTTCCTTTGTAGAAAGCCAGGAGGATGCCAAGGGATGACTTGCTACAAGACAGGCCCAAACAAAACAACAGCAGAACACCACCGGTGGCCACATACAGGTCTCGGCTCAAACCAATTCAACACATCATCAGTGACTTGCAACCTGAGTTGATGCTCTTCTCTCACAAGCAGTGGGAGGCAAACCTTTTCCTGCCCACAGACAGCCCCCTTCATTTTAAACAACTTCTCGTTCACAGTAATGTGCATCGTAACACAGATTCTGGGACTGCAATGAACTAAGAGTCAAAACACACGAGATGAAATACCTAGATTCAACTCGTGTTCTCTTACCTAAAGGTTTGTCGGGAACTGTAGGCATCCTTGCAGCTTAAAGTTTAGCATTTACAGAGCAGCAGGGAGAGACGTGCAGGTGTCCTTGCAGCTTAAAGTTTAGCATTTACAGAGCAGCAGGGAGGGAAGTGCAGGTGTGGGGTGCCTTTCCTCCCACTCTCAAGGTGCATCACAGCATTTTCCCTTCCCCTCACCCGGCCTGGCCCTGCAGAGCGACGCCTGGCTGCACCGGGAGACTTTAAGCTGCAAGGACACCTGCACGTCTCTCCCTGCTGCTCTGTAAATGCTAAACTTTAAGCTGCAAGGACGCCTACTGTTCCCGACAAACCTTTAGGTAAGAGAACACGAGTTGAATCTAGGTATTTCGTCTCGTGTGTTTTGAGTCTAAGTGGCCAACTCTGTTCCTATTTTCACTCCAACAACAGAATCGCTGGACCGAACACCACCAGTTATACCATCTCAGCCATCTCAGGTTCATTCACCTGTCCATCTTCCGATGTTATCTGTGCTATCAAGTGTCAGCAACGCCCTTCTACTCTCTACGTTGGACAAACAGGTCAGTTCCTACACCAAAGAATAAATGGAGATAAATCTGACGTTAAAAACCACAACACTCAAAAACCAGTAGGAGAACATCTTAATCTTCCAGGACGTTCCATTGCTGACCTAAAAGTGCCTGTCCTCTAACAGAGAAGCTTCAAGGGCAGATTACAATGTGAGATTGCTGAATCTGAGAGCTCATTTACAAGTTCAAAACAACGGAATGCCACTTGCCCTGGACTGAACAGAGTCTTAAGATTCTTATCTCACTACAGATGCTAATTTCTACTCTAATCAAGCTGCACAGTAATATTGTACCTTTATATCCTAACTCCCATCTTTGCTGCATCACACCAACCTCCGGACTGTTACATAAAGGCTCAGGGGTCTCCACTCTCCCTATATCTGAAGAAGGGAGCTCTGACTCTTGAAAACTTATACTCTGAAAATCTGTTGGTCTCTAAAGTGTCTGGACCCAAATCCTACTTGTAGAAAATGGCTGCTTTGGAGGGTGGACTTTATGGCATTATACCCCAATAACGCTAATGCAAACCCTGCCCTCAGATTTCACACCCAAATCTCCAGGAATTTTCCAGCTTGAAGTTGGCAGCTCTCCAGTTCACAGCCCTAACACCTTCACACCTGAATAGAAGGCATGTAGAGATTATTCCTGCCTCACCTTTTGAGGCATGGATTCCCCCAGTTCAGAGATGGCTACTGAATAAGTCTTACGGATCTTGTTCAGTCTTACTTCAATGAAAGTCACTTCCTGCAGCATGACATTATGCATTGATAATAAGGTCCATTATTTAAACCCGTTATATGGCTGTTTCCACATGTCCTTAAGGGGATGGCCCACCCACCAAATGCTGCCATCTTTTCCTGCTCACTCCGATTTCAAAACAGTAGCAGGCTGTTTGGCTTCTGTTTTGTTGGTGCCTTTTCAGGGACTGCGGGAAAGTGCATTCTCAGAATCGGAGATGTGTGGAGTGAAGGGGAAAAGCTGGCAGCATTCAGTGAGTGGGCCGTCCCTTTAAGGACGTGTGAAAATGGCTTATATATCGCAAATCTTTCATTCTTGGGTCTGGGGCAACCTTTTTCATGGAACTGCCTCAAGGTGATGTTATTTTGAGAGATAACCACTCTCACTTCACTCGCTCCACCCAGTTCGTAATTTTGAAAGCCTCACCCCCATTGTGAAAATAAGAAAACTGACCTATTTGACAAGACAGTCTCATTGACATTAAGCATCTCCTTCTTACAGAAGGCAGCCTTTAGCATAATTTATGAAGACAGCTTAGCGGATGTTTACAGCTGCCATAGCTAATCAGAAAGCATATCTTCAGATGTGGTTTGCCTTTCTCAACGAGGTAACCCAATACTGTCACGAGGTGTGAGCCTGACACAAACGTTGCCACAGAAGCATTGTCGCATGTTCTTTGTTCAAGACAGTTCCCCCCACTCCAGTCTTCAAGCTTCAGATGTTTCGGAATGACTTGCTGCAGCTAATTATCCTCCAAAGTTTTATGAAGTAGGGAAGCAAGTTCCAGCTCTGCCACAACGCATGCTTGAATGCCCTCCTGTAAAGAACAGGTTTTATCAAGAGAACTAAGAGCTACCAAAGATCCCAGATAAAGATTCCCTCTCTACACAACCTGACCTGGATAGCCCAGGTGAGCCTGATCTTGTCAGATCTTAGAAGCTAAGCAGGGTCTGTTCTGCCAAGGGGCAGTGGTTCTTTTGGGATTTGAGGACAATTAAAACCAATTGATGGGGAAAGCAAAAGACTTTATTACACAACACAAATACAATCATTACATAAAGACACAAGACAAGGGGGATAAACATACAGCATAGCATAACATGAAGTAAAGGGAAAACGCCACCTGATTCAAGCAATACCCTTTCGGTCACCGGGGGACCCTCTCTGACGGCAATGGGTAGACTCCTACGGCCAAATACAGCTGTAGAGCACGCTACCGGCTTTCGTCTGTACCAAATCCCCACTCAGAGGGTCCTTGCTCAGACTTATATACCTTAAAGCTGGCTTATGCCCACCTGCAACATCAGCCTCCCCAGAAAGGTTTTCATGAGAGGGAAGGTGACTAAGGCTAAGGAATGCTGTCAGTGTCAAGCTGGCCTTGACAATCTAAGCTTAGCTGATAAGGCTAAGCGACTGGCACTTACTCAAGGCCTGATTGCCTGGTCCTCCCTTCAGCAAGATGTGATGTTATCCACACTCGTGCTCCATGTGTCTAATGGATGCCTCTCTCCCTGCCCTATGCCTAGTAACAGGGACAGTCCCATCTCAAGGTCAAAACTTGCATCATCAACAAATGAAACAGAGCGACAAGACATAATGTAGTATAAGGCACATATTCAAAGGCATATATGAGCCAAATATGGTGCTTTAGGCAAGATGGATGGACCTCGGGCACCGCTAACTCCTCGAAATACAATTCTCTTTTGCAATTCCAATACAGGGTTGACCTTGGTTGGTAATTGGATGGGAGAGCTCCAAGAAAGACCAGGGTTGCAGAGGCAGACAATGGCAAATCACCTCTGTTAGTCTCTTGCCATGAAAGCCCCACCAGGGGGCACCATAAGGCAGCTAGGACTTGAGGGCACTCTCTACCACCAGTCTACACAACATCACAATTTGGCTGTCCTCAAATTCGGAAGCTTAATTATTTTTATCCCCACAATATTCAATGGGACTGTAATTCTTTAAGTAGCTAACAACATATTTTAAAGAACTAAATAGTCTCATAATTAATTCACAAAACAGTATTGAAATTACTGTGAACATTCTGGAATATCTGGAGTCATATCAAGCCATTTTCTCAATATCTTTTATTATTAATCATAACAACAACATCAACAACATTTGATTTATATACCGCCCTTCGGGACAACTTAACACCCACTCAAAGTGGTTTACAAAGTGTGTTATTATTATCCCCACAACAATCACCCTGTGATGTGGGTGGGTCTGAGAGAGCTCTGAGAGAGCTGTGACTGACCCAAGGTCACCCGGTTGGCTTCAAGCGGAGGAGTGGGGAATCAAACCTGGCTCTCCAGATTAGAGTCCTGCTGCTCTTAACCACTACACCAAACTGGCTTTGTGCTGAATTTCTCAGTGCTGACTTTCTCAAATAAGATTGTATGGGTTCACACACATCCTGAAAGACATTTAAAGTGGTAGCACTGTGTGAAGTTATTGTGGACACTCTACAGAAGTACCTTTTATGCTCCTCTCAAGCTTCCACACCCTGTAGAGGTCAACAGGTGTTTTTACAGACCAAACAGTTGTTTGCATTATCATTGACTTGGGTGGAGGCTAAAGTTGCTCTCTACAGCGTTCATGCTCTGGGTACCAATATCTTAGATGTTTATGTTTATTATTAGATTTATATTCTGCCCTCCCCACATGCTGGCTCAGGGTGGCTCACAATTTAAAATTACATATGAAACAGATAAAAATCAATCAAAGACTACATAAATAAGGTGCCAGTATGTATACCAGCGGCTGTGATTAAGCCATAAAATGCAGACTGCAGAAGCTCGAGTCTGTCAAGCTCAGAGCTGCATGGTAGGGGCACTGCCAGAGAGGTCATCGTCAGGCCTCAACCATAGGCCTGGCAGAACATCTCCATCTTGCAGGCCCTGCGGAACTGTAATAGATCCTGTAGGGCCTGAGTTTCCATTGGGAGAGAGTTCCACCAGGCTGGAGCCCGGGCCGAGAAAGCCACAGGAGGTGGTGGCAGCTTCAAGCTTCATTGGATAAACATATGGAGTAGAGGTCCATCAGTGGTGATTAGCCACAAGGTATAGATGGAACTCTCTGTCTAGGGCAGTGATGCTCTGTATTCTTGGTGTTTTTTTTTGGGGGGGGGGATCAGTGGGAGAGCTTCTAGTGTCCCTTCCCCACTGGCAAACCTGATGACACCTGGTTTTTTGGCCACTATGTGACAGAGTGTTGGACTGGATGGGCCATTGGCCCATGCCTTCTTTTATGTTCTTATTTAAAGCCCTGGCCCTGGTTGAGGCCAAACGAATGTCCCTCGGGCTGGAGATCATCAATGCTTGTTGGCTTAGCATAGAGCTCTCTGGGGGTGTATTGTCTTTACATCTGAGAGTATATTGACTGTTGAGGTGACAGTGCCTACTCTGTGCAAACCAAATGCTCCCTGGAGAGAGTGCCATTCAAAACATGTTCAAGAATAGTGCAGAAAAACCACAGGAGGAGGAAGGCATTTGATCTTCTAAGTCAAAGGAAATTAAATTTCACAGTTTTCAATGATGGCCTTTGCAATGGGAATTTCATTTTCATGCGTAATTCATTTTAGTGTTCCTAAGTATTCACACTGGGTCAAACCGGATGTGACAGAGATCACTGATCTTTGCTAGTCTTGTAGAGGCAAATTATAGCCCTGAGTCCATTTAGGACCATGTGGGGAAGGGGTTTAACCCTTTTCACACTGGATATTTTTGTGCAACAACCAGTCACGGAAGATTCTCAAGGCCACATTCACCTCTGGTCTGCAGATGGCCACAAAGTGAGAGGAAACCAGAAGTCCACAAACATCTAACAGCAGCTCCAGGGAGGGTCAAGAAATAGAGGCTGGGTCAAACAACCCTGAGAAAGACCACAGAAGGATGTTCTCATGCTCTAGCAATGGCAACACCTAGCCAGCTGTGGCTCAGGATCTCACAAGAAGAGGACACTTTGGGAGTTTGAGTTAAGAGTTTGGGGAAGGATTTAAATCAGAAAGGGTTCGGCTTAGGAGGAAGTCCTCTAGGATTCTATGGTTGATGGGGTTAAGAGAGCATGCAGAGGAGGAGACAGCTACAGAGTAGAGCAGACTCCTTTCCACTTGTCTGAGAACAACCCCCAAATGGATTGGAGCATCTAAGCAGGTCTCATTTAATAGCATGACGACAGGCTTTCAGTGGCCCAGGAAGTGAGGGACTGGATCTTAGCCTATCCTCTCGCTTCACTGAGCAAAGTTGGAAGCCTTCCTCCAGCTTCAAGAACCTTCCTTCAACAGAAGAGCTACTTGGGCTGGACAAAGGCCGCTCACGCTGGTAGGATGGTTTCTTGGAGGAAGGTTGGACCCACATTAGTGACGCCTACAATTTTGCCCATCACCATACCTGTTCCTTAGAAGGAAAAAAAAGAGACCCCTTTTGCTCATCTACTAGCAGAGTGGTGGAGAGTGCCTTCAAGTCAGAGCTGACTTATGGCGACTCTTAGTGGGGTTTTCACGGCAAGAGACTAACAGAGGTGGTTTGGCATTGCCTGTCTCTGCAAGCCTGGTCTTCCTTGGAGGTCTCCCATCCAATTACTAACCAAGGCCAACCCTGCTTAGCTTCTGAGATCTGACAAGATCAGGCTCACCTGGGCTACCAAGGTCAGGGTCATCTACTAGCACAGGGGCCCTGATTTCGATTCGCAAAACTGGATGGAGGCAAAAGGGTTAATCCCCTCTTCCCTCCCCACATGGCATGGATCTGAATTGAGAACTGGTGTGGCTGTAATTGAGAGTAAGGTGAGGCTAGGAGCAAGGATCTCCCAGCGTCTTGTCTGATTGGACCCTTAGTTTTCCTCCCCGCTTCTTTTGTGTTTGTCATCTCCCTTCTGCAGTGTGTGTTACTTTTATCTCTACATTCCTCCTTGCAATGAGCTGTTGTCCTGAAGGACTTCATTTTGCTTCTGCCAGATTTTCCAGTTGCCTTAGTCACTCTCCTGTCCTGCCAGAGCCCTGAGCGCGCTGCCAGCAGCAGACATCTTTCTTATCCTTCCTTTATTCTCCGGGTCAGTTTGTTTTTCTTCCTGTTCGACTTTCCATTGAAAGGCAAAGATTGCATTCTAATCATCAGCAGCTCGGCAAGCGAATGAGGGGAGGAAACAATAGAGACAGTCTTCTCAGCTGTTGTTTTCCTTTCCAGAAAAGAGAGAAATCTGTTGGAAACCATACGGGAAAACACGTTCTATCATGCTAGGAAACTTAGGCAGAGGGTGAAAAAAAAAATCCAAAGGCAATCACGTCAGCTCCTAAATGTTTGCTCTCACTCAACAGTACAGAAAATAAAGCCATCTGTTATATCTTTATCTTTTACTTTCTCCAAGAAACTCACAATGGTGAACATGGTTCTGTCCTCTTCTACATCAATCTCACATCAATCCTATGAGGTATGTTTGGCTTACAGAGGGACACAAACAATGCAATCCTACGCAGAGTTACTCCTGTC
The DNA here is from genome assembly GCF_028583425.1 of Eublepharis macularius. Taxonomy (NCBI): domain Eukaryota; kingdom Metazoa; phylum Chordata; class Lepidosauria; order Squamata; family Eublepharidae; genus Eublepharis; species Eublepharis macularius. The sequence goes on along the minus strand of NC_072802.1, from coordinate 66,842,904 downwards.
TAATCCCATTGAAATCAATGGGCTTAGGCTGGAGTCACTCTGCTTAGGATAGCACCAGGGCTTTTTTTCAGCTGGAACGCAGCGGAACGGAGTTCCTCTTGAAAATGGTCACCTCTTGAAAATGGTCACATGGCTGGTGGCCCCGCCCCCTGATCACTGGAGCGGCACGGAGGGTAATCTAAACTCCCCTCTATCTGGAGATCAGTGGTCAGGGCCACCAGCCATGTGACCATTTCCTCTGAGGGTGATTTAAACTTTTAAAAACTCCCCCCTTGTTCCAGCTTACCCAAAGTGACGTCATTGTGTGGTCCTGGGAGCATGTGTGCACTTTGCGCACACGCATGTGGTACCAGGGGCACCACCTCCCGCCAAGAGTTGCCCCCTGTGCTGGCAACCCACTGAGTCCCACCACCTCTTTTCCCAGAAAAAAAGCCCTAGATAGCACTGAAAGAGGCCCAAGGCTGCCATATGAGCTTCATGGCAGAGCTGGGACTTGAACCTGTGGATCTGACGATTAGGGTCAGACAGTAGCTATCTACATTCAGCTTGTACACATGTTGAAGCAATGTGCAGGGAGAGTAAGCACGAGTGCATTGGCCTTGCCATCTGCTTGCACATGGTACCTGACGAGGGTTGCCAGGTCCTTTGCCATACTGGTGGGCGGCTGGGGACCTGGTGCTTACCTTCCTTGTGGCCCCAGCATGTTTTACTCCTGTGTGCTGTGTACGATGACATCACTTCCGGTGACATCACTTCCAGGTGATGTCATTGTACAGGTGCAGGAGCATGTGCACACTTTGCAACGGGCCAATTTGGGACTCAAACAGGCCCCATTTGGCCCATTTGGGGGCTCAAATCAGCCTGCTGCAAAGTGTGCATGTGCTCTTGGGGTGGCATAATGACATCACTTCCGGGAATGACATCATCACGCTGTCCCAGGAACATGGCAAGAAGGCTCATCCCCATGTTTTTCTCCCCCACCAGCCAGATGATTGGTGGTGGGGGGTGTAGGGTGAAAGCAAGGATCCCCCGTGCCCCCCAGGGGAATTAGATCCCTATAACTGACATGAGCACAGTGTTGATGTGCATATAAAGTGTACACACAAAGGTGCTGTCCCTGTAATTGGGAACATTTTTTAAAAAAACAGTAATCCTTATGTGAAGGAATGGACTTTTTCCTTTGGGTTGGTCTCTGGGAGGTCTGAAAACCCTGCATACATCCCAAGTCTCTGTTGGGTTCTGCCACCAAAAGAGCTATGAGGACAGGGGGTGTTCATCTTACTGCTGGAGATACATGTCTCCTGGGCAGTCACAAAAACACCCCTCTGCAAAAGTGCACTGGGTAGAAAGCAGGGATCCGCGACATCTCTCCTTCCTCCGCATATGCCGTGACAATCCAATTTCCCCCCACAAACCATTTTAAAGGTGAGTGCGGTCACATGTAACGTGAGTTCAGTTGGAGTTTCCCTCCATTAAACATGTGTTTAGCACATGCGTAATCAGCCCTTCAGTTAGAACGGAATTGGACCAGTGAGCGTATAAAATTCGAGAGCTGATCTCTGCCTTGAAGGAACACTTCCATACACCTGTCGCCAGTGGAATGGTTATGAATTCTCTTCCTTGCCCGTTCATTTTTCCAGCTGACTGTTCTTACCCTCCTCCATATTCCGATTAACATAAATAAAATGGATTGGACTGTTGTTTTCAAATGTTATATAAAGGAGGGCAAGGCTACACGGATAAAGCAAACTACCAGAAGGGCCAATTAGAGACAAGGGGAGGGGGCTGCTGAGCAGCTAAAAAGATGCAATTTCCTTCCCTGATGCTACTTTCTTTCATCTCTGCTCCTTGCCAAGGATCCTTCTCTTTCTTCTATAATGAGCCGTGCAGCCAGGAGTGAATATTGATGAATCAATCCATGTGCCTTTCTCACTGTTAGGTAATCACTTCAAATTGAAGCAAAGAGACCGAGCCTTATGATAGCTTCAAAAACATTCCACTTCCTTCCTTCCAGGGACACACAAATATAGAGACGTATCGAGGTTGTTTCTCTGTGGATGTCTTTTGGCACACCTTCCTCAGATATCCTGTAGGCTATAAACATATGGAGCTACCATTGATCTACCTAGCCCAGTATTTGCTACTCTGGGCAGTAGCAGCTCTCCAAGGTATTAAGCAGAGAAGAGTATTTCCTAACACTTGTTACACATGATCGAGAGGTAATGAGGATTAGAACAGGATCCTTCGCCATTTAACACACATGCTCTGGTCTGGTTTCCAAAGTGGGTCTTATGAACTTGGAATTAGAGTTGGACATGAACCGAAAAAAGCCTGAACCATGTGGTTCGTGGTTCGTCAAATTTCACGAACCATGAACTTTCACAAACCTGCCCCTGGTTCACGAACCGGTTCATTTGGTTCGTGAAAACATCATATCCAGGTCAGAAAATCATCACTTCTGGGTCAGCAGAAGGTCACTTCTGGGCCAGCAGAAGTTCACTTCTGGGTCAGCAGAAGGTCTGCAGGAAGTCCATCCCCTGTTGCCTAGGAAACTGATTGATTGGCACCAGGTTGTCTGCAGTGACGAACCAAAAAATGAACCAAACGAACCAGCCTAAAAGTTCATGGTGGTTTGTCAGAAATGGGATCTGACAAACTGTGGTTTCGTGAACCAAAAACCGACCTGATTTGTGCTTAATTTTGGTTTGTTTTTCAGTTTGTGCCCATCTCTACTTGGAATCCTTTATTGCTTAAAAAGTTCAAATTTTATATGGAATTCTATACATGTGCATTTCATTATTGCTGTATGGCTATTGATCAAGTATACATGTGCAGTTGGCTGCAGCGTTCTGTTCCGTCAGTTCGTTTGCATCTCCCCCTCTGTTATGGATACATCCATGCACACTGAAAAAAATCACAGCACATATCGAGATGATAATGTGTATTATTGCAAGAAGACTCTTTGTTTTACACGTCCCCAAGAAGTTCGCCTGGCACAGAATTTAGCATCTTTGAGATGCCAAGTGAAGAAGTTGGTATTTTCACAAGCATTTTTGATTCCTCTCTTCTGGAGCTTTATAAGGTGCCCTGTTTTTATCAGCCGCATCACTCTTTCAGACGACTATTTCTTTGATTCTGGCAGTGTTCAGGGTTTAAGGTCTTCTCAATTATAATCAGCTGTTGTTTTAATCAGCAGTCATGATCTTGTTTTTCTGCTGTTTCGGTATCATTTCATTATTGCCGCATTGCTATTGATCAGGTGTTGAAAGCCACCTTAGAGATATTTTTATGTAGAGATGGGGGTCTACATCTATCTGTCTACTACATTTTTTATCCCACCCTTTCTCCAAGGAACTGCCTACATGATTCTCACTTCTCCATTTTATCTTCACAGCTTTATGAGGTAGGTTAGACTGAGAGATAGCGTGACCAACAGTTGAACTTCATGGCAGAATGGGGATTTGAAAGCAGGTCTATCTGATCCTAGTCTGACATTGAATACTATATCATAGAATCATAGGATCATAGAATCATAGGGTTGGAAGGGACCTCCAGGATCATCTAGTCCAACCTCTTGCACAATGCAGGAAATTCACAACTGTCTCACCCCCCCCCTACACCCCCAGTGACCCCTGCTCCATGCCCAGAAGATGGAACAACACTGTTAGGATTCCTCGCCAAACTGGCCTGGGGAAAATTGCTACCTGACCCCAAAGTAGCAATCAGCATTGCCTTGGGCATGTAAGAAGGGGCAATGAAAACTAAGCACTGATGTAACCCTTCCTGCCCTCCCTCTCATGATCTGCCCAGGTTCACAGAATCAGCATTGCGGTCATTGCTGGCCATCTAGCCTCGGCTTAAAAACCTTCAAAGAAGGAGAGCCCACCACCTCCCGAGGAAGCCTGTTCCACTGAGGGACTGCTCTAACTGTCAGGCAGTTCTACCTAATGTTTATCCCTGGCCCATGTTTTAGAAACGTATACAAATGCAGAGAGAGAGAGAGAGAGAGAGAGAGAGAGAGAGAGAGAGAGAGAGAGAGAGAGCATATATTTTTGAGTATTCGAAACAGTTCAATTTTAGTGGTGGATCTAGGCCCATCCCAGAAAAACTGGCCAACCCTGGTGAAAACTACCAAGCTTTGCACCTTGAGGATTCCATGGAAATCTATATTGACCCAGAGGAGGGGAAATTGCCACCTTTAGAAGGAGGCACCGCCAGAAATAAAAGCCCTCTCGTGCATTCAAGTCCTATCATTGACGAGAAAAGAAAAGTACCGTTTGAAAAAGAAAGGGGTTTGTACCAGCAATCATGGAAGTGTAGCCTTTCCAGCAGGCTTTCATTTCTGCAGTCGGCACAATGGCCTTTAATAGATTTCAAATGGTCTTTCATTCCCAGTGCTTTGATGAGCCAGTCTGGAATTATTCTGCAGCGAGTCCGTGCTAAGTGCAAATTTGGGTTCCAAGAGTGTCCCCACCCTCATTAGCCAGCTTTCTGTTCCAAATTACTTTGATATCAAATTGTGTTCCTTTCTGTCCCTGGCCCATTAAGCCGTACGATAATTACACCAATGACAAACCACACCTTTTTGTACCAATTTAACTGCTCCGCTTTCGTTCTTTTATAGGTTCTTCTGACATATCAAACAGCTTAAGTGCTTCACATCTTTGATATCATCATTGGGAAAGGAAAGGTTGGTTCTATATCTCCCTGTGTCCTTCAGCAAGCTCTGTAACCCAGGACACACTTACCCTTCTGAGGAAACCACTTTGTTCTTCAGGACTTAACGAACAGCAGGATAACAGAGTCAAAATAAAACTGCTGTTTTTTTTAAGAACATTTCTCATGGCACAGAAAAACACCCCCTTTTGTAGAGGTGGGGCATTTTTCCAACATCCCTAATGAAAATGTTTACCTTCAATTGCCCTTACTTACCTTCAGTGGCCTATGTCAACGCCCCCTTTTATAGGAGTGGGAGCATTTTCCCCGACGTCCCTATTGAAAACATTTACCTTCAATTGCCCTTACTTACCTTCAGTAGCCCTATGTCATTATGCAGCCCAATCTGATCAGTTGCATCTTGAGGCTATCTTGCTTACTAGGTTGGGTGGCTATTTTACTTACTAGTTTGGATGGCAGCACCCATGTGGCGAATCCACGAATCAGTTGGGGGGGGGGAAGTATTCTCACAGTTGATGCATTTTTCAGGAGAAATTTCTGCAAAATGGAAAGGATCAGTTTCTACCTGAAAATGAGACATGAGGGTATATTTTTATTTTTGCAGCCCTAGTGAAAACTTGGACCCTTGTGAGCCACTTGGTGGTCATGTGTCCACATACAACACAGGAAAGACCTGTAATCCACCATGTATTTCCTAGGAAAATCTATAGGTTTGTCAATTTTTATCTCCATTTGGTCTGCCACTAATAATTCGGCAGCTCTGATTATTGGCACTATGTCCTCGCTCATCCTTACAAATCCTCAGCCATGTATTATCCTAGAATGTCTTTAAACAAGGTGCTGTGCCCCAAGCCAAGATATGTTTAAGGTCAGTAACATTACACTGCTTTCCTTCTGCATCCAAGGAATGATTTTCTTCTAAAGGTCTCAGAATGAAGAGCTAAGAGCTTTTTTTAAAAAGACCAGTTATATATTTATTCAGTGTGTTTAAACCCATCTTTCTTCAAACATGGAACTCGAGGGTGGGGGGTCATGCATGGAATGTCTGTCAGGGCTCCCATCTAGGCACTGACCAAGAATGATCTTTGCTTAGTTTCAGTAAGGTTACTATATCACAGATCTGAAGATCTCTCTCCTTCAGCCTCCTATCACCTGTGGGACAGAGCTGCTCACCTCCAGATGGTGGGCTGGAGATCTCTCAAAATTACAACTGATCTCCAGGCCATAGAGATCAGTTCCTCTGAGATCCTGATTGGTGTAGTTGTTAAGAGCAGTAGGACTCTAATCTGGAGAACCAGGTTTGCTTCCCCACTCCTCCACGTGAAGCCAGCTGGGTGACCTTGGGTCAGTCACAGCTCTTTCAGATCTCTCTCAGCCCCACCCACCTCACAGGGTGTCTATTTACGGGGATAATAATAACATACTTTGTAAACCGCTCTGAGAGGGCGTTAAGTTGTTCTGAAGGGCAGTACATAAATCAATTATTGTTATTGTTGTTGTTATATTATTAAAATGGCTGCTTTGGAGGGTGGACTCAGTGGCATCGTACCCTACTGAGGTCCCTCCCCTTCCCAAATGCCAACCTCTCCAGGCTTCAGCCCCCCCCCCCAAATCTCCATGAATTTCCCAGCCTGGAGCTGTCAACCAGAGACTACCTTTCCCAGGGTGCACCTTGGTTCCTGAAACAACTTCTGAGGTGCCAGGTGTCAGACTGTGGCTAAATAATGTCCTTCTCACAGGTTCCCCTTTGCAAGCAAACAAGAGTCCATTGTTTGAATAAGGAAACTTTACTGCAGAAATGGTTCATTATAGTCCACTGTCCTGAATAGGAGACTCAGGATGGTACAAGATCATTGTTACCAATGAAGAGCAAAGCATGAGGTACAAAGTAACAGTTCCCAGCTGCACCAGCCTCCCCCCATAGTTCTCAAAACAACATCTTTCAGTCTCAGGAAAGTTGCTCTCTCTCAAGGCCAATCCTTGGTGGAACGGTGTTAGACATAACAATCTCGCATGGTGAGAAGTCGGCCTGGGAACCAGTGCACCTGTGGGGAAAACACTTAAGCACTAGAAGCATTAGAAAATGGAGTCAGTACAGTTTACATATACACTGGACCTGACATTCTGCCCCCCTTAAAACAAATTCCCCCCTGGTTTGTATGGGTAGCGAGTATGAAAAGCTTTAGTCAATCTAGGAGCATGAACATGTACAGAGTTCACCCACTCATCATAACCAGAATCAAACTCCTTCCACCTAATGAGGTAAAAAAGCTGGTTACGTTTGAATTTAGAGTCCAGAATTTGTTGTACCTCATAGTGTATTTGGTCATCTATTAGAGTTGGGATGGGTGGAGCTTTGACGTGCCATTTGTCATCAGTTGGGGCTCTTTTTAAGAGACTGACGTGGAATGTATCATGAACATGGCGCAGATTTTTGGGTAAATTTACGGCAACAGTCACTTTGTTGATTACTTTGCGCACAGGAAAAGGTCCGAGGAACTTCAATGCTAGTTTGCGGCTGGTTTGGGCCAGTTTCAAATTCTTAGTAGAAATGTAGACATGATCTCCAGGATGTAAATCCCAATCGGCCGCACGATGGCGATCTGCGTATTTTTTGTAATCCTGCTTGGCTTTCTCGAGGTGTTGTTTTATAAGAGTCCATTGGTGAGCGGCCTCCCCCCACCATGAGGATACATCCGGCGAACTAGGGGAATGAAGAGGGGGAGCGTCCAGCGGGAAAGGGTTGAAGTGAGCTCCATATACAACCTTGAAAGGAGCCTCCCCAGTGGAAGCATGTACACTGTTGTTGTATGAGAACTCAGCTAGAGGGAGAAGGTCCACCCAGTTATCTTGTTGGAAATTAATGTAGCAACGAAGGAATTGCTCTAAGATCTGATTAGTTTTTTCGGATTGTCCGTCGGTTTGTGGGTGGTGGCTTGAGCTGATTCCTTGTTCAATATTCAACATTTGTAAAAGCTCCCGCCAGAAGTTGGCAACGAACTGTCCGCCGCGATCCGAAATCACCTTGGACGGAAAAGAATGTAATTTTACGATGTGTTTCAAGAATAAATCCGCCAATTTTCGAGCAGTGGGCACAGCAGTACATGGAATAAAATGCGCTTGTTTGGAGAACAGATCTACCACTACTAAAATGCAATTATGTCCTTTTGAATTGGGTAAATCAGTGATAAAGTCCATGGATATTATTTCCCAAGGTCGGTTAGGTGTTTCTAATGGTTGTAGGAGACCCGGAGGTTTCCCTTTCCGAGTTTTGGCGCTGAGGCAAATGGGGCAGGAACCAACATATTGAGAAATGTCCTTGCGCATGCCCGGCCACCAGAACTGCCGTTGTATTAAATGTAACGTTTTTAGGTATCCATAATGACCGGCTGTGGGGGCATCGTGACATCGCTGCAAGACCTCCCGCCGGAGGCTGTCTGGGACATAAAATTTGGTTCCGGCTAGCCAATCCCCCTGTGGGGATTGGATCAGTTTAGTTTTGGGTGCTTTATCCCCCTCCTTTTCCACTTCAGCTTTAAGTTTCGTTTTCCATTCTTGGCCGTGCGGGAGGGGCTGGCTTGCTCGGCTGCGGGTAGTCACCACGCCTCCCAATTGCGTAGGTGAGAAGACTGTGTCTATAGTCTCCTCCCTTTTGCTTTTGTGTTGGGGCATGCGCGATAGTGCGTCTGCAAGAAAGTTAGTTTTGCCCGGGAGGTAATTTAAAGTGAAATTAAATTTGGAAAAGAATTCTGCCCATCGCAATTGTTTGGCATTTAGTCTGCGAGGGCTTCGAAGGGCCTCCAGATTTTTATGATCAGTCCAAACTTCGAAAGGGTGCCTCGCCCCTTCTAGCCAATGCCGCCAGTTAGTGAGGGCTGCTTTGACAGCGAAGGCTTCCTTCTCCCATACATTCCAATTCCTCTCAGCCTCAGAGAACTTCCTTGATAGGAATGCACAAGGCCGCAGCCTTTCATCCTCCCCCTTCTGCAATAATACCGCTCCAATGGCTGTATCGCTGGCATCGACCTGCACTACGAAAGGACAGTTTTCGTTGGGGTGGGAGAGGACAGGTTCTGTAATGAACTTCCCTTTTAGGCATTCAAAGGCTGTTTGGCAATCGGATGTCCATTGTATTCTGGAGGAGGGTTTCTTTGCCTGGTCCCCTTTATTTTTGGTTTTTAATAGTTCTGTTAGGGGGAGCGTGATTTGCGCGAAATTTGCAATAAAGTCTCTGTAAAAGTTGGCAAAACCCAGGAAGGACTGTAGTTCTTTACGGGTGGTGGGAGTTTGCCATTCTTGGATCGCTTGTATTTTAGATGGATCCATCTTCAAACCCTCTGAGGAAATACAGTAACCAAGATAGGTGAGCTCAGTTTTATGGAATTCACATTTGGACAACTTGATGGGCAGTTTATTTTTCATTAATGTAGCCAGAACTTTTTGGACTAATTGAATGTGGTCTTCCTCGGTGTCTGAGTAAATTAACACATCATCAAGGTACACCACAACTCCTTTATAGAGGAATTCATGTAAGACTTCATTTATCATGGACATGAAAACGGAAGGGGCTCCCGCCAAACCAAACGGCATAACTAAATACTCGAACTGTCCGAGGGGCGTATTAAACGCTGTCTTCCATTCATCCCCTGCCTTTATACGAACGTGGAAGTAAGCATCTTTCAAATCTAATTTCGTAAAGATCTTACCTTGGGCCACGACGTTGAGGAGGTCTCGGATGAGCGGGATGGGATAGGCGTTGTTGGTTGACACAGCATTAAGTCCTCTAAAGTCCGTGCATAGCCGGAGTCCCCCATCTTTTTTCTTCACGAAGAGGACCGGAGCCGCATGGGGACTATTGGCTGGGCGGATGAATCCCCTTTGGAGATTGGTGTCGATGAATTTCTTGAGCTCTTCCCGTTCACGGGGATTCATAGGGTAGAGTCGGCCTTTGGGCAGTGAGGCCCCGGGTAATATCTCGATTGCACAGTCGGTTCTCCTGTGCGGGGGTAAGGTATTGGCTTCTTCTTCGGAGAAAGCGTTCAAGAAAGGCCAATAATATTCGGGTATTTGTTTTATGTCCTCCCGGGTGAGAAGAGCCTTTTCGGTGTGGGAGGGATCACTGCCCCAATTTTGGTCCCATCGATGGGTTTTACAGTTGGCGTGATTGAAGGTGACGCACCCTTCTGCCCAATTTATGTGGGGGTTGTGATCACAAAGCCACTTGCTGCCTAGAATTAACGGGTATTTGGCAGTAGAGCTGATGACGAAAGATCTTTTCTCCCAGTGTTGGCCCATGCCCGTGACCACTGGAATTGTTTCTGTGGTAACGGGGTTCATGTTAGTGCCATCCATTTGTTCAAAAATCACCGGGTTTTGCAATTCGTGGACTGGTAAAACCAGTCCATTGACTAGGGCTGGGGCGATGATGTCTCTCGAACAGCCCGAGTCGATGAGAGCTTGTACACGGATGTGCATCTTCCTCTCCGGGTTAAGCAAAGTCACAGGCATGAATAATATGGACCCAGGCGGCCGGTCCCGCGTAGGGACTGGCTTGGGGTGGATCTGTCGTTTGGGCCCTTTTACGACAGATCCATTTCGTTTCCCGACTGAGGGCTTTCTGGATTCCCCTCTACATTTGGGGAAGCGGGGTCGTATTCCATGATTTCTTCCGCCTCTAACCCCCTGTCTGAGGCAGGTCGCATGGGAGCGCCGCGACCTCTGCCCGTTCTGGGAGCCGGTGTCGGGCGTTGGAATGGAGGAAATGGGGTAGGGGTTGGACGCCGTAGTTGGAGTGGAGGTCTTTGCACAGGCCGGTAGGGGCATTGTGCTGCAAAGTGACCGGCTTGTCCGCATTGCAAACACAATCCTTGCTGCCATCTAGCATCTCTCGCTCCGCGAGTTGCGTACCCAACACCCCGTCCTCCCTTCTGTAGAGTCAGAGGGCGTCTTTGTCCCGTTTGTTGTTGTTGTTCAACCAAGCGGACTTCCAAAATGCGATTTTCAACTTCGCACGCAAGTTGGATCCAGCCCAATAGAGTAGGAGGGTTGTCCTGCATAAGGGCTCTATCTAGAAGTCTCGGGTTCAGCCCTTGCTTGAACAGAATAATTTTGGTGGATTCCTCACACCTAGGGCATTTAGCAGCTAGTTGTCGGAATTTCGTAACATAGTCTCTTGCCGACATGCTGCCTTGTCTAATGGCTTGCAATTCTGTTCGGGCCCTAGTTTCCTCTAAGGGGTCTTCGTATTGTGCTCGAATAGCATCCACCAACCCCTGGAGAGTATTAAGTTCCGGAGCCCCAATATTGTATAGTCCTACATACCAGTCTGCTGCTTTGCCTTGTAAACGAGAACCGAGATGCTCAATTTGGCTGGCCTCGGAACCAAAGAGGTGTCCCCACCGGTTGAAGAATTGTACTACTTGCACTAGGAAAAATCCCAGTTTGGAGGGATCCCCGTCAAAAGTAGCTTCTAGTTTCACCCAGCCCATGGGGAGGTCTTGTCTCGGAGCTGGTGCTGGGTAAAAATCCATCGGAACCATCAATGGCCCTTGCGGTACGAGGAGGGATTGTTGGGGCCATGGTTGTGGCAGCGGTGCTGGCTGTGCTGGCGGCGGTAGCCCCGGCTGGGCTGGCGGTGGTGGTCTTGGTTGGGTTGGTGGCGGTAGTAACGGCTGGGCTGGAGGCGGCAACCGCGGCCGGGCTGGTGGTGGCAACACCGGAGGCGTCGGCAGTAGCGGTTGAGGTGGAGGTGGCCGTAAAGGTTGGGCCATGATCGGCCGCTGAGGGGCGGGTCGGCGGGGTCGTAGTGGTATAGGCCCCACCGGTTGATTAGGAGGTGGTAATATTGGTTGGTCTAGAGGCAAACGTACCGGTTGCTGTAGAGGTATTAGTTGCGGTCGAAGCGGGAGGGGCCGCAGCGGCGAAGGCCTGATGGGTGCTGGGCCGCGCGGGCTTGCCCCTCCTGGCGTCGTTACTCTGGGAAGCAGGGGCTGTTCCTGTGGCACTGGTAGACCTTCCCTTGGTATTTGCTGAATGGGAACAACTTCTGGCGGTTGGTGGGGCGATCCCTCCCTTGGAGGAGCCGGAGGCTCTTCTGACTGATCCAGCCGGACCGTTATTGGGGAAGCTGGAGGGGGTATCACCGGCGACGTGGTCGGACGGGTTGGCCCTTCCTCAACGTCTCTAGGCACCTCAGCTGGAGTATCTCCGGGAGGTGGATCTCCGTCCGGTCTAGGGGGTTCCGTTGGAGTTTCTCCATGCACCTCAACTGGAGTATCCCCGGGAGGCGGAACTTCATCCAGTCTAGGGAGTTCCGAGGGAGTTTTTCCCGGTTCTCCAGGATAGGTTTCCTCCTCTCCTTCCAATCTGGGAGGGTCGATAGGGCCCTCGCCAGTGAGGCGGGATCCTTCTTCACTCTCAGCAGGGTAACTTGAGTGCGGCGGCTGCCACGGGACGATATCCCTCATATGGGGAATAACGCTTTGTAGTGTTGCTATTTGTACGGCCATCTCTTCAGGTGATGGTCTCTCGCCTGCTACCATCACCGAGAGCAGATGTATGGCATGAGCTAGGCTGTCCTCCATGTCGATCAATCTAGCTTCCAGCTGTTGGACTCGACTTGGACCCGATTGTCCCATCGTAGCACCTCCTGCGGCGGCTGCTACCGGGGAAAACGGCCCCCAGGGTGGAGGGTCTCCCTGATCGTCTTGCGATCTCGCTGCTAGAATTCCTTTGGCTAGGCCCGTCACTGCCGAAATGCCGGAATCTACAGCAAGGGTGCGATTTTGCATCTGCACCCAACTTGATTCAGGAACCTCCTGTGGCTCCTTCCACTGGGCAAGTTCCGAATAATCCCAACTTAGGACGCCGCGGCGGGACGTATCCCATTCCGTATGCTCGGTCGTTCTATTCCAAAACAGCCACGGTTGGCTGCTGTCAAATTCAGGGACTGTCTCTAGGCTCCAGCGCCCGTCCATGGATAACTGTTGGTGCACCCCACTGGCCCTGCGCTCCCTCGTTTCTCGGGGTCTGGATCCCCACTCCGACGGTGTGGGTAACGAGAACAAGGGGAGGGTGGTGGCCGTCGGCCTTTCCCCTCCACGGCCGAGATCGATGAGAGGCGGGGTAGTAGTCGAAGCTCCGTTCCCCGTTGGTACAGGCTCCTGGGGTTGCACTGGTTGTTCGTCGGGAGGCGCATACGGATCAAACAAAGGATCCCTGTCCGGGACTGCCTTGGATTCCGCTGGGCCCGACTCAGGCATGATTGGTAACAAAATGTCAGACTGTGGCTAAATAATGTCCTTCTCACAGGTTCCCCTTTGCAAGCAAACAAGAGTCCATTGTTTGAATAAGGAAACTTTACTGCAGAAATGGTTCATTATAGTCCACTGTCCTGAATAGGAGACTCAGGATGGTACAAGATCATTGTTACCAATGAAGAGCAAAGCATGAGGTACAAAGTAACAGTTCCCAGCTGCACCAGCCTCCCCCCATAGTTCTCAAAACAACATCTTTCAGTCTCAGGAAAGTTGCTCTCTCTCAAGGCCAATCCTTGGTGGAACGGTGTTAGACATAACAATCTCACATGGTGAGAAGTCGGCCTGGGAACCAGTGCACCTGTGGGGAAAACACTTAAGCACTAGAAGCATTAGAAAATGGAGTCAGTACAGTTTACATATACACTGGACCTGACACCAGGGAAGGAGGGGGAGGCATTGGAAGCGAGGAATGCAGGGCTGGGTCCATGGAAGGCTTAATTTAGTCCAGCATTGTGTTTCCAATGGCAGGCAGCCAGATGCCTCTGAAAGCTCACCAGAGGCTACGGGGGTGATGGTCTTTCCCTGCTGCTCACCCCCAGCATCTGTTCCCAATTATCAAGCCGGGATCCAGACCTGCATTAACATTTTGCAGAGATCTCTCCCCCACCCCGCCCCCAAGCTCTATTTTAAGGGATTTAAATTTCCTCGCCGCAATTTTCAGGAGAAAGAATTTTGATTGTAATGATGATGATAGCCCGGGGTCCCGTTTAGGGGGAGCAGCCCAGGACCAGAATTGCCATTCCGCCGCAGCCGCGGAGACTGAATGGAATCTGTGGAGTTGAGGGAAAGAAGAACAAGGGGGCTGGATTGGAATCATTTCATAGTTTGCGGTGCAGCGTGTTAGGGAATGATAAACGGGGTGGAGGAGGTGGCCCATCAGGCTTCTTCCAGCGCAGTCTCTTCAGGCTGTGACAAGGGTTGCCAGCTTTGGATCAGGAGATACCTTGAGATTGTTTAGAGGGGAGTCTGGAGAGGCTGCGGTTTGGGAAGGGCAGGGACCTCTGCGGCGTATAATACCATAGAGTCCACCCTCCAAAGCAGCCATTTTCTCTCTGTCGTCTAGAGATCATTTGTAGTTCTGGGCAATCTCTAGGCCCCACCTGGAGGTTGGCAACCCTTGCTAGTGTCATGCCTGTGCCCCATTCATGCCAATGCTAATGCTGACCTGTTGTTTCTGAACCAATGTTTCATGCTATAACTTGATGTCATATTGCCATAACCATAACTGTTTCCTTTCACAGACTTATTGAAGTTGCATGTGCCTTATCTAACGGGCTGTAGAAACTTTCAGTGCTTCTGGCCTTGTATACCGCTCACTCCCATGCACTTCTATGTCTTGACTTTGATCTCTTGATTTCTCAGTGTCTCGACTTGATAGTACAAATATGTGAGAAGTTCTCAGGATGAATTTGCACCAAAAGTCCTGTTTTACTGTTGGGAGGGGGAAGGAGTAAACATGTGTGTTAAGAGGAAAGGTTTTCCCACATGTTATTATTCCTGTCAACCTGTTCTTACTGCTTAGATGCTTACCTTGCTTCTGAGTAATCCTATGGACATATCTGTAGAATTGATCTGATTTCTGAATAAAGCCATTTCACCAAGAGCCTGGATTTCTTGCTGCAATGGTACAGGGATCTATCTGCCATAGCCTGTCATCGGTAGCCTGACAGCTAGAGCCAAGAGGCAGTCCCTCCCTCCTGACTCCATTTACCTGTGGCAGGTGGGTGCTAGTAAAAGAGACAACTAGAGCAGCCAACCTCCAACCTTCTTTAATTACAAATGATCTCCAGACAACAGAGACCAGTTCCTCTGGAGAAAATAGTGGCTTTAGATGATGGACCCTGTGGCATTATATCATAGTGAAGTTCTTCCCTTTTTCTGCGACAGACAAAAATGTCCCCTTAAGTTCCCCTCTCCCCCAAGAATAGGATTTCAGGGGGAAAGAAATCCTTGTGCCCATGGAAACGTCTGGTCTGGATCCAAGCCCATGTGCATGTGTGTGTGAACTGAATGATAGAAAGCCAGTTTGGTGTAGCGGTTAAAAGCGGCAGGACTCTAATCTGGAGAGCCAGGTTTGATTCCCCACTCCTCCGCTTAAAGCCAGCTGGGTGACCTTGGGTCAGTCACAGCTCTCTCAGAACTCTCTCAGCCCCACCCACCTCACAGAGTGATTGTTGTGGGGATAATAATAACACACTTTGTAAACTGCTCTGAGTGGGCGTTAAGTTGTCCAGAGAAGGGCAGTATATAAACTGAATGTTTTTGTTGTTATTACTCTTATCAGTCAGTGAAGTAAGCCCAAGAAAAGCAGTGTCTGGATTTTAGAGACTGCTGAAAATTGCATCTTGCAAAAACCTAACTTCCCCAAACCTTCATATCAGCAGCATCAATAAGATCTAGCAACAGAGACCGGGGGAGGGGGGAGTTTCCAGTCACGCTCCACATTTAATTTGTATAAATTGCAGGCAATCAGCTGACTTTGTTCCTGGAGGAAAGGATTTTCTGGGGTCTATAAATCTGTTTCTTCAGCAGGAAAACATCTTGGGGAGCTTTGGTCATTGCATGTTCGACTCGACTCTTTTGCACTCCAACCATATGCATTATTAGAAAATTAGTAAGTTTCCTTAAACCCGCTGGCCATTAGGCACCTGAAGACAACTGGGTGCAGAGATTAAATGTGGCAATCCCTGTAACAGATGTAGCAGGCCCGGAGATCCCAGGGCACTAATGAAATATTGATTGCATATGCGAAGAGTTCACTAATAGCTGTGGAGCGCACCAGCGGTTTGCAGGCAGGGCTGCTATTGAGGTATGTGTTGGCCCACACGCTGTCAAATCCAGGCTCCCCTATCATTTGTCTTCTAAGACCGTCTCGATTTTATTTATTTACTTGCTTACTTCATTTGTACCCCACTTTTCTCCCCAATGGGGAACCAAAGCAGCTTCCCTTGTTCTTCTCTCCCCTATTTTATCCTCACAACAACCCTGTGAGGTAGGTTAGGTTGAGAGTATGTAACTGGCCCAAAGTCACCCAGTGAGCTTCCACGGCAGGTGGGGGATACAAACCTGGGTCTCGCCTATGCTAACCCCTTTGTTATCCTCGGTCATGGTGTGGTCTTAGCTCACATTACTATGCAGATCAGATTGTTGGGCCTGGAGCAGGGGAACGTGGATTTGATTTCCTGCTCAGGTAGGGTTTCCTGGTGCCCACTTATGGTGGGCAGTCTCCCAGGGATTCTGACTGCTGCAAGCTAATTGTTCACTGATCGGCGGGTGGAAGCCAGGGCACATGTTTGTCGTCCCCAGGCAATGACGTCACTTCCAGTTTGGTGTAGAGGTTAAGAGCAGCAGGACTCTAATCTGGAGAGCCAGGTTTGCTTCCCCACTCCTCCGCTTGAAGCCAGCTGGGCGACCTTCGGCCAGTCACAGCTCTCAGAGCTCTCTCAGCCCCACCCACCTCACAGGGTGGCTGTTGTGAGGATAATAACACAGTTTGTAAACCGCTCTGAGTGGGTGTTAAGTTGTCCTGGAAGGTGGTATATAAGTCAAATATTATTGTTGTTATTGTTAAGGTTATCATTATCATTATTGTTATCATTATCATTTGTTATTGTTCCAGCATCACCTGGAAGTAATAGCGTCATGCCAGGGCAGATACTTCAGCATTTAGTCAAAAACAGCGTTTTTTCACCAAAATGTTTGTTTTTTGCCAAGTGCTAAAGAATTGGCCCAAATATGACACTGTCACTTTCGAGTCACGCTGGAAATGTGTCATTGTGCAGGGGCAATGATCACATACTTGGGTTTGATTCCCCGCTCCTCCACTTGAAGCCAGCTGAGTGACATTGGGTCAGTCACAGCTTCTTGGAGCTCTCTCAGAGCCACCCCACCTCCCAGGGTTTCTTGTGGGCAGGGCTCATTTCGAGGGGGAATGCTCAGGAATGCAGTTCCAGCAGTTCCCCAAAGAGGTCACGTCAGGTGGCCCCGCCCACTTGACTCTCAGCCATTTTGGGCTTGTTTCAGCCTGGAATGGGGCCGAAACGGCCCGGATCAGGCCTCTGACAGGTGGTGGATCATTCTCCCACTCAGCAGCGGCCCGATCCTGACAATTTTTGGCCCCTTTTTGGCCGTTTTCAGTCCCTTTTTGCCATTTTGGGTCCAATTTCGGCCCTGAATGACCAGGATTGGGCCCAAAACAGCCAGGGTAGGTGATATAAGGGGTGTGTGACATATGTAAATCAGTCATGCTAATGACACACTTCTGGTGATGGCAAGGGGTGTGGCATATGCTAATGAGGTATGCTAATGAGTTATGCTAATGAGTGCCTCTAGCTCTTTTTCTATGAAATGACCCCTGGTTGTGCAGATGATAACAACATACTTTGTAAACTGCTCTGAGTAGGTGTTAAGGGCAGTATATAAATTGAATGTTGTTGCTGTTGCTGTTATGGTACGTTCCCACCTCCCCCATCTCCCACCACCGTAGGGGTTCAAAATTCAATAGATGACCTGTTGACAGCTGTGCTCGCTTGCTCTTTCTCAGCCTAATCTACCTCACAGGGCTTTTGTGAGGCAATAAAGTAACCCTCTCTGTGCAAGCCATTCTGAGGAAGGACGAGATCTAAAGGTAAGGAATGAAAATATTTCCAGCTCATTTTTCCTAGGGTTCAAAGCAGCTTCCCAGAGAATGAAAACAAATCATGTAAAAATATTTAAAAGCGCCAACGAAAACACACAATTAGCAGCACGGAGCCAAAATAGCAACTGCAGTAAAAAATAGCATCAGTTTTGACATTTAAAGGATCACAGCTTAGGCGATACCATCCAGATGACAAGCGTCAAATAATAAGAACCCACAATAATTTAACCAGAATAATGTGATGCGGAAGGACCGCTTCTCCTGACAACAACCCGGGTCACTTTGGTCCAGCAGGATTTTTAGGCTGTGAATAATCTGGAGGGGGTTCAGAAGGTGCCCTTTCTCTCTGTTTGTCCCAGGGCGTGGAAGATTTTTCTCTTCCAACAACATTCAGCAGTCAGTTGATTTATAACCCTTCTGCTGGGTACTGACTTTGCTTGGGCTGGTTTAATCGTTTGTTTGTTTGTTTGTTTGGTGTGTCCCATCATGCAGTAGAAAAGAGCAAGAGTCCAGTAGTACCTATAAGACGAACAAAATTTGTGGTCGGGTATTTTTAGCTTTTGGGAATCACAGCTCACTTCTTCAGATACAGCTAGAATGTGGGTCCGTCTGTCCTTATATCTTGGAGAGTGGCGTGATTTCAGATGCCGAATGACAACAGCAGGCGAATGACAATAGCAGGCGTGATTGGATTAGGTGGGATATGCAGAGGGGCAGTAGGTGTGGAGAAATCGGCATTGGTGATGAGACGGGAAGCCTAGGTCTCGATTCAATCCAGGTGGATGCATTGTCTTGAGCTTCGTTATCAGTTGCAATTCAGCAGTCTCATATATGCCGTTTCTTGTAAGATGTTCTAAAGGCTGGGGGGGGGGGGTGGAAATAGAAAAAAAATTGAAATATATAAATAACCCTAAACAGTAAGGTCCAGACTTCACCTGGAGCCTACAAACTGAATGGCCATTTTCACACGCACCCTGGGAGATCGCGCAAACTCACAGCAGGAAGCGTCTTCCTAGCATGATCTCCTGGCACAATCCTCTTTAATGAACCAACGATGTCAGGAAAAGGGCCATTAAATGGGATTGTGCCAGGAAATCACGCTAGGAAGACGCTTTTATGCCGTGAGTTTCGCGCGATCTTCCGGGCGCGTGGGCGTGTGAAAACAGCCAGTGAGAAAGTGCCGAATGAGCCTTGAGGAGGAGAGAATTCCACAATCAGGGTACCCTTGCCCAGTTTCTGCATCATGGAAGTCTGGGCATTGGGAAGAGGACCTCAGCCAAAGCTCTTAATGGACAAGCAGCATCTTTCAGATACCCTGAATGGCCTTATTGACAATATCCATGTCGGTAATATGCCACTTAGTGGTTCTTGCATTGGGCTATCTTGCCCCATTCAGGGTGAGTGGGTGGGATAAAAGCTGGTAAACTCTGCCTTTTGATCAGGGCAATGCCAAGTCCTAGAACGGGCATGGCTTTATGGTTACCACCAGCCAGGGGGAGGAGAAACTTGTTTTGCCTGTTCTCTTAAAGAAGAGAATGTTCCCAGCTATCCTTGAGGCCCAGCTCAAGGATACCGCTCTTCTAGACAGATTAGTGCCCCACCCAGAGCGGTGAACAAGTTAATGTTATTATTATTCCTACAATACAGCTGGGGAGCTGAGAAGAGTGGCTTATCCCAGGCCACATACTAAGCTCATAGCAGTACTGAGATTTAAACCTGTAGAGTGCTGATTCGCAATCAAACGACTTAAGTGCAAGTATGCATTGAGAAAACACTGCAAAAAAGCAATCCTCCTGATGCAAATGTACATACCAATGTTTAAAGATTCTTTTTGTGCAGTGTTTTGCCAATGTGCAGGAACTCTGGGACACATCAGTCAAAGAGAAGAATCTTAATGTAATCATATACCCAATCACCTAAAGATTGTTTGTTTTGCAGCGTTTCGTCACACTTGCACTTTGATAATACAGGAAGGGGGAGCCGCAAAATAAATGTGTACTCTGTCTGCATGCCAACATTTTTCAATTGTAAAGCCCTCACAAACGATCAAACATTTGGGAGTATTTTGCAAGGATGCTTCTAAAAACGTGCGAAGTTTCAAATAGGGCATGGAGGTGTTTGCCCACCACGAATTCGACATTCTCCTAGTTCAACTGGAAGTGCAGAAGAGTGCAATACAACACAGAACAAAGATCTGGAATGATGAAGAAAGTGAACAGTGGAAATGCTCCCCGCAGCTGGTCACCCACAGCTGGGCAACCCTATTGAGGTTGCTCAAGTGCATCTCCCTCTGTTCTGGGCAAGTTAAGACACATGTTCATGCGTGAACGTTCACAGTGCTGTTGCCTCAATATTCCTGTTTATGCATCCATTGGAAAGCTCCCAAAAGACAGCTCAAAGACACAAAACATCATGGGAGGGCAGGAACGGGTAGCCTAACGAGAAACAATGTGTTTGCTTTCAGTGTCTGTTATCGAAAGTCCATTGATATTCAGCACGGCAATAGATCATAATTTAGATGGCTTCACGAATGCTGGCGCCCCATTCCTTAATGCTCTCAATAAATGAACCATTGCCCTGGGTTTTCTGCAATTTACAGAGATGGCTACGGCAGAAGCAGACGCATGAAGACCCATTTTGGCTCCCCTTTGAACCCTAATAGGTGTTCATCAGCATTTGCGGGCCAGCGAGGGACTTTGCGAGGGAAAGAAACAATTTCCTCTTCTAATGCAGAGCAAATGACAACATTGCATCTCAATGCCAGATGTGCTAACACTGCGTGAGCATATGCAGATTCCTCCGTATTTGGGCGTATTTTGCACAGACCAGATCAGGACGCGCAGATATGTTATCCTTGTCTAAAGAGCCTCAAACTCATTCTAGTTATTAGTAGGGATGTGCGTTTCGGCATTCAGAATGCCGAAAGAATGCCGAAATAAAAGTGTTTCGGCTTCTTTCGGGGAATGCCGAAACGTTTCGGGGAATGCCGAAACGTTTCGGGTAGCCGAAAGAAAAAAGCCGAAACGTTTCGGGATTCTTTCGGCTTTCTTTTGGCTTTTCAATGGGAAAATGCCTCCGTCTTCCCGGACGTCTGGGGGAGGCATTTTCCCACCGAATAAGCCCAAAATTGGTGGGGACCTTCCTCTAACCCTCCTCTAACAACCACCCAAGTTTCAGACAGATTGGACTTTGGGGGGCCATGTTATGGCCCCCCAAAGCAGGTGCCCCCATCCTCCCATAAGAAAGCGAAGGAGCAGCATATTGTTAGCATGCTGCTGCTAATCTTCTTCATTATTTCCTATGGGGAAAAAATGAAGAAGCAGGCTTCCTTTGCCAGGGGTGGCATTTTGCATGCAAAATGCCCCCAAGCCCTCAGGGGCCCTTCTCCCACCCCTCCTCCCACCCCCCACCAAGGCTCAGCCTGCTCCCACTTGGGGGGGGCCATTTCATGGCCTCCCCAAGTAGGTGCTCTAATCTCTACCACTGACAGCTGGGGGAGGCTTGTGTTGCCAGGGGTGGCATTTTGCATGCAAAATGCCCCCAAGCCCTCAGGGGCCCTTCTCCCACCCTTCCCCCCACCCCCCACCCAGGCTCAGACTGCTCCCACTTGGGGGGGCCATTTCATGGCCTCCCCAAGTAGGTGCTCTTTTCTCTACCACTGACAGCTGGGGAAGGCTTGTCTTGCCAGGGGTGGCATTTTGCATGCAAAATGCCCCCCAGCCCTCTGGGGCCCTTCTCTCACCCTTCCTCCCACCCCCCACCAAGGCTCAGACTGCTCCTACTTGGGGGGGCATTTCATGGCCTCCCCAAGTAGGTCCTCTCAGCCCCTAAAGTCCACCCCTTACAGCCCCACACAAACCCAATTCCCCCCCAGCTGCCACACACAGACCCAAATCCCCACATTAGCCCCTCACAGACCCAAATCCACCCCCACCTGCCCCACACCCATAACCCCAGGAACAGGCTGGCAAAGGCCAGCCCTCTCCCTTTGTTCCCTATGCTGGGAACTTCTAAACTCTCTTTCCCTGGGCAATTCTGCACAGCCCAGGGGTGCCACAATGGTGGGCACACTTCTGAGTGCCAGCTGGTCCCTGTGAAAGAGCACCTGAACCACAGACACCCTCCCTCAAATTCCCCCACCACCTACAGAGATGGCTGGCCAGCCAGCCCCATTGTTCCCTATGATGGGAACCAACTGCACAACAAAGAATAAAACAAGAACAACACAAAATAAAGTTTTAAAAAAATTATTTTCTCCCTTCCAAAGTACAAGTAGGCAAAGCATTATGACACATTACACCAGCAGTCCCCCACACAGAAAAATAACACAACTCACTTAACATCAGAGAATCACAAAGCACGATTCCTGTCAAAAACACTTTATTTCTTGAACAGCTTTAGGTTACACAGCAGGGGGGAACACCAAAGGGCATGGCAGCACTATCTTACACAAAAATAACACAACTCACTTAACATCAGAGAATCACAAAAACACAATTCCTGGCAAAAACACTTTATTTCTTGAACAGCTTTAGGTTACACAGCAGGGGGGGAACACCAAAGGGCATGGAAGCAGTATCTTACACAAAAATAACACAACTCACTTCACATTAAAGAATCACCCCAAAAAATTGCTGTCAAAAGAACTTTATTTCTGTAACTGCTTTAGGTCACACAGTAGGAAGGCACAACAGAGCAGGAAAGCAGTGTACTACACAAAAATAACACAACTCACTCCACATCAGAGAATCACACAAACACAATTGCTGCCAAAAACGGTGAAGTGGGTTGTATTATTTTTTGTAGTACGTTGCTATCATGCCCTGTTGTGCCCTCCTACTGTGTAACCTAAAGCTGTTCAAGAAATAAAGTGTTTTTGCCAGGAATTGTGTTTTTGTGATTCTCTGATGTTAAGTGAGTTGTGTTATTTTTGTGTAAGATAGTGCTGCCATGCCCTTTGGTGTTCCCCGCTGCTGTGTAACCTAAAGCTGTTCAAGAAATAAAGTGTTTTTGACAGGAATCGTGTTTTGTGATTCTCTGATGTTAAGTGAGTT
The DNA here is from genome assembly GCF_028583425.1 of Eublepharis macularius. NCBI lineage: Eukaryota > Metazoa > Chordata > Lepidosauria > Squamata > Eublepharidae > Eublepharis > Eublepharis macularius. The sequence continues at coordinate 66,820,216 of NC_072802.1, read as the reverse complement.
GTGTTATTTTTGTGTAAGATACTGCTGCCATGCCCTTTGGTGTGCCCCCCTTCTGTGTAACCTAAAGCTGTTCAAGAAATAAAGTGTTTTTGACAGGAATCGTGTTTTGTGATTCTCTGATGTTAAGTGAGTTGTGTTAATTTTTCTGTGTGGGGGACTGCTGGTGTAATGTGTCATAATGCTTTGCCTACTTGTACTTTGGAAGGGAGAAAATAATTTTTTTTAAACTTTATTTTGTGTTGTTCTTGTTTTATTCTTTGTTGTGCAGTTGGTTCCCATCATAGGGAACAATGGGGCTGGCTGGCCAGCCATCTCTGTAGGTGGTGGGGGAATTTGAGGGAGGGTGTCTGTGGTTCAGGTGCTCTTTCACAGGGACCAGCTGGCACTCAGAAGTGTGCCCACCATTGTGGCACCCCTGGGCTGTGCAGAATTGCCCAGGGAAAGAGAGTTTAGAAGTTCCCAGCATAGGGAACAAAGGGAGAGGGCTGGCCTTTGCCAGCCTGTTCCTGGGGTTATGGGTGTGGGGCAGGTTGGGGTGGATTTGGGTCTGTGAGGGGCTAATGTGGGGATTTGGGTCTGTGTGTGGCAGCTGGGGGGGAATTGGGTTTGTGTGGGGCTGTAAGGGGTGGACTTTAGGGGCTGAGAGGACCTACTTGGGGAGGCCATGAAATGGCCCCCCCAAGTGGGAGCAGTCTGAGCCTTGGTGGGGGGTGGGAGGAAGGGTGGGAGAAGGGCCCCAGAGGGCTGGGGGGCATTTTGCATGCAAAATGCCACCCCTGGCAAGACAAGCCTCTCCCAGCTGTCAGTGGTAGAGATGAGAGCAGAGCACCTACTTGGGGAGGCCATGAAATGCCCCCCCCCCAAGTGGGAGCAGGCTGAGCCTTGGTGGGGGGTGGGAGGAGGGGTGGGAGAAGGGCCCCAGAGGGTTGGGGGGCATTTTGCATGCAAAATGCCACCCCTGGCAACACAAGCCTCCCCCAGCTGTCAGTGGTAGAGATTAGAGCACCTACTTGGGGAGGCCATGAAATGCCCCCCCCCAAGTGGGAGCAGGCTGAGCCTTGGTGGGGGGTGGGAGGAGGGGTGGGAGAAGGGCCCCTGAGGGCTTGGGGGCATTTTGCATGCAAAATGCCACCCCTGGCAAAGGAAGCCTGCCTCTTCATTTTTTCCCCATAGGAAATAATGAAGAAAGATTAGCAGCAGCATGCTAACAATATGCTGCTCCTTCGCTTTCTTATGGGAGGATGGGGGGACCTGCTTTGGGGGGCCATAACATGGCCCCCCAAAGTTCAATCTGTCTGAAACTTGGGTGGTTGTTAGAGAAGGGTTAGAGGAAGGTCTCCACCAATTTTGGGCTTATTCGGTGGGAAAATGCCTCCTCCAGGCGTCCTGGAAGACGGAGGCATTTTCCCTTAGAAAAAAAGCCGAAATAATGCCGAAATAATGCCGAAAGAATCCCGAAAGCCGAAAGCCGAAAGAGATTCTTGTTTCGGCTTTCGGCTTTAACGATAGAGAATCTTCTTTCGGCTTTCTACTTTCGGCTATAGCCGAAAATTTTTGGCTTGCACACCCCTAGTTATTAGTAATAAATGACATAAATAAATAAATAAGTAACATGAAGCCAAATCTCTCCCATTATTTCATGTGGTTTCTATACAGTCTTCATTATTTATTAAAATATTTTTGTACCCCGCTTTTGTCTTGTACTGCAGGACTCAAAGCAGCTTAAATGATGAAGTCCACAAATTGGAGCTCACAGTCTCAAAAACATTTATAACTTAACTGGCCATTAAGGTCTTGGGCATGGCAGGGCTCTGTCCTTTCCGCGGGCTGAAGTTTTTATAGAATACCACATGCACAGGGCAGTGTGGGGCTGAGGAGCTAGACTTCAGCCCTGACTGGAATACTCTCTCCTCCCCCTGAAGCAGCAGTCATTCCAGGGTGGGAGAGATGGGGGGCGATATCTGGCAAGGCTCCTGAGTTCCTACTCTGGGCATAGGGGAGACCCTCCATATTGGCCAAAGGGTCATATCCAGTGGAAGCATCAGCAAACATTGTCGAGGATGTAGTCCACGTTTTACTTCTTCTCAACCATCTCCCAGCTTGCAGTTGTTTCCTTTGGGTCATTCCCTCTGCCTAGCCCCATGTTGGGTTCCATTTCTTGTTTACAGCACAGTGCAGTGGAACCCAAGAAATGTGTAGCAAATATTGGGAAAGACCTCCCTGAGACCGTGGAAAGTTGCTCTCAGTCAGAGTTGACAACAGTGATCTAGTTGGACCAATATATTGACTCAAGAGAAGACAGCTTCATGTGTTCAATGCTAGTTTTGCCATTAATACCACCTCCCGGCCGAGTCCTCAACTTCTCCTTGACTTTCTACTTTCTCCTTGGTTGTATTCTTCCCCTGTTCTTCTCCCTCCAATGTCTGAACATCTGTCCTCTTGTTCCGTTGCATATTAGCGTCCCACAATTCCTTTCCAAACTCACCACCATTGATCACAAAGGTCCTGGGTTAATTTTCTCTGGATCCCTTAGTATCACTTCTGTGTGCTTCACCTTCTTAGGTTCTTCATTTCCCAAAGACTCATCCCCACCTCAGATCTTTGTTCCAGGCCATAAATAAAATTCCTTTTATTCTCTTGCTTGCTTGACATAGATCCTTGTTCATACCAGAAATGCAACTTGCCAGTTTAAGGCTTCTGATGTGCTCACGGCCTCTGCTCTCACGAATTCCTCCCAGATCTTCTCGCCTTAGAATTAAGGCCTTTTAAGGCAAATATCTTTTGCCAAAAATGGAACCGGTTTGTTGGTGGAGCTTCACTGAGCAACAGAAGCAGGGAAGGCAGAAGCCATGGCTAGCATTCAAAAATGCTTTTAAAGGAGGGAAACCCCTCCCTCTTCCACGCTGGGACCATTTACTTGCTACTATGTGGCCTCTACGGAATGTTGGTTCTCATCCAACAACTAATGGATGAATTTTTATGACCCAACAGAGTTACAATTGGAATCCTCGTGAGCCGTGTCAGCAAACCCAATCAACAGCTAAACTGAGTTCTGAAACTCCTGTGAGATCTTCCTTCATTTCTTGAACAGAACCTGTTTTTATTCCCTGTCAGGTTTGCTTTTCTTCTGCAAGGTACTTGAGACTGGGTAGTGGACGCTCAGCTCCAGGGATTTCAGGATGAAATATGTTATTTGGACTCTCTTCAATCTGATGTAGTGTAGGGCTATGGCTCAGTGTTTGATTATCTGCTTTGCATGCAGAAGGTCCTCTTGGGTTCAGTCCCTAACATCTCCAATTCAAATAATCAGGTAATCGACGATATGAAAGATGTGAGACTCTACAGAGCCACTACCCATCAGGTTAGATAATACTGGTTCCTTGGTCAGAGTAGATAATACTGACGTTGATAAACAAATGGTTTGATCCAGTATAAGACTGTTTCAGATGACTTATATGACTTTTGACCTCGCTATGGGAAGGAAACCAAATTTGTTGTCCTTGGAGAAAGAGTGCATTTATGCCGATTCTCCTGGATAGAGATGGGCACGAACTGGAAACCCCCCTGAACGGTGCAGTTTGTGGTTTGTCACATTTCACGAACCACAAACCACGAACTTTCACAAACCTTTCCCAGATCGCAAACCGGTACATTTGGTTCGTGAAAATGTCACATCCAGGTCAGCAAATTGTCACTTCCAGGTCAGCAGAAGGTCACTTCTGGGTCAGCAGAAGGTTCTGCAGGAAGTCCATCCCCTGTTGCCTAGAAAACTGATTGATCAGTGCCAGGCTGTCTACAGTGATGAACAAAAAATGAACCAAACGAACCAGCCTAAAGTTCATGGCAGTTCGTCAGAAATGGGCTTTGACAAACTCCTGGTTCGCGAACCATGAACAGGCCCAGTTCATCACGAACTTTGGTTTGTATTTTGGTTTGTGCCCATCTCTACTCCTGGACCTCTTGATGGATTTCATTACTGTTTACAATGGTTTCCTTCTGGGTTACTTGACTTGGATAACTCTAAGTCTAGAGGCCATTGTTTCACAGTGATACTGTTCCATCTTGACAATTAGGTCCTAGAAGGTGATGCTGGAACACTATTCATCTTCCTCCTGGACCTTGCTCTATGTGATCTGTCAGGCTTTTTAGCACCTACGTGAAATGACTAGGAGAGGAGGTCATCTGAAGATTAAAAGCACGTTATCAGTAAACAGATGGCACACAAGTCTCTTTTTCCTTTCCATCTAATTCCGGAGAGGTGGTGCAAACTTTTAATCGTTGTGCAGAAGTAGCAAAGAACCGCATTAGGGCAAACAAACTGAATCTTAATCCAGACAAGATGGAAGTACTGTTGGTAAGTATCAGATCCAATTCGGGATTTGGTTTTCAGCTTGTTCCACACATGATGGCACTCGCCCTGAAGGATCACGGTCACTATCTGGATCTAGTTCTCCGGCTCAAGTGTTTGGAGATGCTCGCAAAAATGTGATCAAACAAAGATCAAACAAAGGAATGCTGTAGATCCAATAAAGGAATGCTCACCTGTTATTGGTTACACAAAGTAACCTTGCCTTCATCATCACAAAAGAGAAATTGTTACAAAATATGCATTTTTAAAAAAATGAAAACGCTACTAACAAAGAACGCTGAATCTCCACACTTGAAATGCATATAAAGATTTTCCCCAGATAGAAACTTGGAAATGGCCTTTTTCCTCCAAGTGATTAATTCTCAGCACCCTCCCCCCCCCCATTGGAATTCAGGTGATCACACAAAATATCACGGCTGGCTTTCAGCAAAAAAGAATAGTATTGATTTTGGGGTTGTGTGGAAAAGCTGAAAAAACAGCAATAGCTTAACTCATGGTATATGTGGATATATATTTCCTTTGTTCAAGAAAACTTTAGGAGAATTTTCTACAACACACCCTTAAGAAAATCAATTTCCCATTACTTTGAAATGTTGGCATTTAGTCAATTACGATTTATTGATTGGGATTCTCCACTCACTGATTTAAAAGGTTAAAACAGAGATCTTGGAACAGATGACCTCTTGCCTAATGCTTTAAATCTGAATGCTCGCATCAAATATTTACCTATTTGTAGAAAGGTAATTTAGACAAGTGATTATGAACTATGTTTCATGATACACTAATGTGATATGATCTAACTGGTGGCGGTGGTGAGGTAACAAACACTACAATTCCCATGTGTCAGTATGAAAACACATATGCATGAATTAGGGTTGCCAGATTGCCTGCTATGGCAGAAAACCACCTGCCTCTGAGAGCCAAACTACAAGTGATGCCTGACACAGGTTGGACACTTGTCAGCTTCCCTCCAGTTTTGATGGGAAATATAGGCAGCTTGGCAGAATGTTGGACAAGTGACAGTTGAAAAGTCCATTGGACAGCAGTCGGAGAGCCAAGCTGCAAGACCAGGACACCTACATTTCCCATCAAAACTTGAGGGAAGCTGACAAGTGTCCAACTAGTGTCAGGCGTCACTTGTAGTTTGGCTCTGAGATCTACCCCCCTTCGCCATGCTATTGAGCAATAGGAACAAAAAGCAGGGAGGGCATCATGTAATGTTACAACATACTTTTTGGCTGAGTACCTAGAAGTAACATTACTATGTCAGGGGAAACTCCAGAAACTTCCTAAATCTCTGTAATTTTTACCATAAATGTTTTGGGAAATCCTAGAGCATTGCATGATGTGGTGATGTCCATTCCGGTTCTCAACTGGAAGTGATGTCAGACATTGTGCAACACCTTTTCTGCCCTTTGATGCTTCCAGGAGTTAGCAGTTCTGGGCTAGCAACTCTAGCATAAATGGTTCCATATGGACACAGTTCAGCTATCTCTGCCATTAAGAAACATGGAGGCAAGCATCCAAATATAACAAATGGTAACAATTCAAGGCATCAAATCACTAACTATAAAATGTATTTATCGAATGTGACAAACAGCAAACATGGAGTGTAGGCAGCAGTGGATAGTAAGAGATGAACTGATAAGAAAGAATGCACAATTATGGGAAGACCTTGTTATCTGGCTAGCAGCAACTGAGTCAGATCTTGTTGAATTTGTTTCTCCTCTGCTTGCAGGTATTAAAATCTGGATATGTTTGTAGGCATGAGTTAAATGGCTCTTAGCCTTCAGCTCTTAGCCTGAGAGCTGTACCCTAGAGATGGAAGGGGGATCTGCTCCTGGATAGAAAGAGGAAGACCAGTTCTGCATTTAGAACCCTCCTGGCCTCTTCTCCTGTATGTTTCTTTATTGGTTGTTTCATATAGTAAGTTGCTTTGACTCCCCATTGGGGAGACAAGCACAATATAAATAATTAAATAAATAACCTTTTCTTTGCACAATATATAAAATCTGATCAAATGCCAGTGATTTCTTGAGCTTCTGCTGCACTGATCATAGTGTGTGAATTAGAGATAGGCACAAACCGAAATACGAACCAAAGTTCGTGATGAACTGGGCCGGTTCATGCTTCGCGAACTGGCAGTTCATCAGAGCCCATTTCTAACAAACCGCCATGAACTTTAGGTAGGTTCATTTGGTTCATTTTTTGTTCGTCACTACAGACAGCCTGGCGATGATCAATCAGTTTCCTAGGCAACAGGGGATGGACTTCCTGCGGACTTTCTGCTGACCTGGAACTGGCCTTCTGCTGGCCTGGAAGTGACCTTCTGCTGACCCAGAAGTGACGATTTGCTGACCTGGATGTGACGCTTTCACAAACCAAACGAACCGGTTCACAAACCGGGGCAGGTTTGTGAAAGTTTGTGGTTCGTGAAATGCAATGAACCACGAATCGCACGGTTCGTTTTTTATCCGGTTCATGCCCATCTCTAGTGTGAATATATCATGAACTAACCTGGGCATTTTCCAATTCACAGCTCAAGTCTTATAGCCACTGTGCTACAACACCTCTTGGAAGCTGGCATTGTGGATGGCAGCACTGGCCCCAAGTGAAGCATCAACGGCCACCTTCCTGCGTCTCTCCCTCTTTGCATCCTTTACTCCCTTTCCCATCGCCAGAGAGGAGAATCACAGCCACTCTGCCCTCTCGCTAATGAAACTAATAAAAACTGCAACTTACACGACAAATAACTTCAGCCATTTTTTTTAAAAAAAGAAAAGCTTAAGCAAGACTTTTGTCAGGAAATCACCTGAATGCATTATTTCTGATGGTGATGGGCTGGTGACAGGGAAAGCAAAGCAAAACAATTTTCACATAGTGCTAAGTGCTAATCATTTTATGGTACCATGAGTAGTGATTGTTGGCAAACTCCAGACCCATAACTGAAAAAGCATTTACTCATTTGGGAGGCAAAAGAAGAAGAAACTCTTCCGCATCCCTTAGACAGTTTTCTGGAGACATCCACACACAGTGGCTCACGTCCAGAGGTTTTCACTTGCCATATAGGGCAACACACAAATATTTGTCAAATAGGTGATGGACATAGACAGATTGAACATGAACATACAAAGTTGCTTTATACCAAGTCAAGTAATTGAGCCATCACTAATGCTCAATACATGAGATCCTTTTCTAACTGGAGATACAAGGGATTTAACCTGGAAGCTAAGCAGGGTCAGCTCTGATTAGTACTTGGATGGGAAACCACCAAGACAGTCCAGGGTCACTATGCAGAGACATGCAATGATAAACTATTGCTGTTTGTCTCTTGTCTTGAAAACCCTATGAAGTTGGCATAAGTTGACTTCAACTTGATGGCAGTTTACATACACACCACTAACCGAATACTTCAAGGGGAGATGAAATTGACTGATCCTTCGGGGAGGCCAAGATGAAATTAACAAACCCTCTGAGGAGCGATCTCCGCAGGCTCTGTCTTTTTAACTATCCTCATGTAGAGAGGTGAAATTGACAGAGCCTTCTGGCTCTCTCTTTTAAAACTATGCTTCCCGGATAACATTGCTTCTCCCTACATTTGAGTGTCCCCATGTAAGATGTCTTGTGTAGAGAGACTCTAAGAAGGGAATTAATGGTTGATGCTGTTTTTGGTTAAGCACGAAAACAGCTGGCCTAGAGCCTCATTTCCCCACCCCCCTGAAAAGAACAGAGTGAGTTTGCACATGTGCGGCCAACATGCACGCAACTGACCAAATGAAAAAAACCAAATAGATCATTCTGAGCTGAATCAAACAAATAAAGGATGGCTGGATTCCGTTCTCACTACAGACCGTGTTTGGCAAGGCTTTTGTCCCATGGTCCCCAGCGTAGACTTTTCTGCGATCCTGCCAATGAAAAAACAGTTAGGATCCAACCCATAATAAGCAATTAGAGGGACTGATGCTACAGCCTGATGCTACAGCCAGCCTGGGTCTGTCTAGTTCTAGTCCCAGTCTCTAATTACTACACACACTGTCTTTCACTTGCCTACTTTGGGTCAACTCTCAAGTGAATTCTCTTATGGCATTCCAGAACGTTACAATTTCCCATATGCAATGGTTTAGTTTTGGAGAAGTGTTGGGAGTTGTTCCTTCTTCATCAGTTTGGTGTAGTGGTTAGAAGTGCGGGATTCTAATCTGGAGAGCTGGGTTTGATTCCCCACTCCTTCATTTGAAGACAGCTGGGTGACCTTGGGCTAGTCACAGCTCTCTCAGAGCTCTCTCAGTCCCACCCACCACACAGAGTGTTTTGTTGTGGGGATAATAATAGCATACTTTGTAAACCACTCTGAGTGGGCGTTAAGTCATCCTGAAGGGCGGTATATAAATTGAATGTTGTTGTTATTGTTGTTGTTATTGTTGTTGTTATTATTAGTTCAAAACTTCCAAAGCTAGGAGGCCATAAGCATACCTCACACAGAACTTCCTGAAATTCTTTTGACTTCCCTCTTAATTCCCCCGGTGCGTTACCTGAGAAGGAACGTCCAAATTAATTTTGAATTTCATTTGTGGCTAAGCCTAGAGACAACCTCAAGAGATGAGGTGCTCCCCTGAAAAATGACGTTGGCCTTTTTGACTTCCTACAAATTGTTTCAGATAATTGCTCGCTTGAGGAAGAAACCTTAAATTCTGAATTTTAGTTTGGGAGAAACGTTCAGCTCAACTCTCCTTCTGGAGTTCCTTTGAAATGCTGGGTGAATGCAGGCGGCCATTTGCCACTAGGAAATTGATCACAAGGTACATGCAATCACTAGGTAAGCAAACCGTTTGTAATCACCTGCTAAATGACAAATAGAATTGACTCCTCTTAGGTAGTGATAGTGCTGTGATCTTAGGCTGTGAACTCCAGCTTTCTAAGGTCTGGGGAGGGTGGAGTTTTTTTGGGGGGGGGGATGCATGGAGTCTGCCCTCTGGACCTGCCATTTCTTTCAGGGGAACTGATCTCTGTAGTCTGGAGATCAGTTGATCTCAGTTGATCAGTTGATCAGAACTCCTGGGCCTCCAGGAAGATGATAGCTGTACATGATACCAATAAACGTGCTATTTTTTAAACGTATTTTGTTCACAGGACTCATCTTCTCTTAATTCAAACATTTGTTTGTATTTTTTTAAAAAAAATATTTTGAGTGTATTTGCATATTCCCAGTTCATGTTATTCATTGCCACATAGGCCGTTGGCCAGGAGCTGCTGCGGACACACAGAATCATAGAATCATAGGGCTGGAAGGGTCCTAGGGTCATCTAGTCCAACCCTTTGCACAATGCAGGAAATTTACAACTACTCCCCCCCAATTTACAACTACTTCCCCCCCCCGACTGCCCCAGTGACCCTTGCTCCATGCCCAGAAGATGGCAAAACACCTCCAGGATCCCTAGCCAAACTGGCCTGGGGAAAATTGCTACCTGACCCCAAGTGGTGATCAGCATTACCCTGGGCATGTAAAAAGGCCACGAGAACTAAGCACTGATGTAACCCATTCTGCCCTCCCCCTCATTATCTGCCCAGGTTCACAGAATCAGCATTGCTGTCAGATGGCCATCTAGCCTCTGCTTAAAAACCTCCAAAGAAGAGCCCACCACCTCCCAAGGAAGCCTGTTCCACGGAGGGACCACTCTAACGGTCAGAAAGTTCTTCCTAACGTTTAGCTGAAAACTCTTTTGATTTAATTTCAACCTGTTGGTTCTGGTCTGACCTTCTGGGGCAACGGAAAACAACTCTGCGCCATCCTTTCTATGACAGCCCTTCAAGTACTTGGAGATGGTTATCATGTCACCTCTCAGTCATCTCCTCTCCAGGCTAAACATACCGAGCTCCTTCACCCTTTCCTCATAGGACTTGGTCTCCGGAACCCTCACCATCTTCACTGCCCTCTTCTGGACCCGTTCCAGTTTGTCTATATCGTTCTTAAATTGTGGTGCCCAAAACTGAACACAGTACTCTAGGTGTGGTCTAACCACCTGGACCTCACCAAACTTTCTGAATTTCTGGGGTTGATGGGAATTGTAGTTTTCTCAGTCTTCCAATTCCACTCAGCAGGCTCCAAAAACAATAATTCTCATCAACCGTAGCAGACAGTCATGATGAAGAAGTTTGCCAAAAAAAAACAGTCTGCAGGAAACCTTGTGATACGTTTCCTTGTGTCCTTTTTGATAGATTCCTCTTCCCCTTGGGAAAAATATAATTTGCGGCACGGGGAGGGGCTGAAGCAGGGGAGGCAAGGTCTTGTGTGAGTCTCAGCATGTATGCACATTGCATGCGTTTTGAACACTAGCAAACACACACCAAGTCTTTCAATTATATCTGCGGTGGGTTGCCAAACTGAGATATTCTCACAGCAATGAACTTTGCCCGTTAGCTGCCACAAAATCTCTGGATAATGATATTGTTCTCACACTGTCTCTTATAGTTAAACCTCGTTGTCTTCAATTGCCAAATATACATTTGCGTGAGGATTTAATGCAAGGCGACGCGAGACATGTATATGTTTAGAAATCAGATTAGTAGCTGACAAGCCCGATCACGTCAGGACTCTCTTCTTTTGGCGGCTTTGCGATTTCCATTTTAATGGCCCCCAAGGGGATTCTTGTATGTGAACAAATGACAAGGGCAAGTGAGTGGGGAGATGCGCTCCTAGCCCATTACGGAATGCCTCCTACCACAAAAGAGCCCCTGACTTGATTCAAAACCCACCTGCAACCAGACTTCGAAATCTAAGCTGCTTGCAGGGGGCTGTCCCTTGCAGAAGTCAGGATGTGAAGTTCACAGCTACTAGCATTGCCCGAAGGAAAGAGAATCCCTCAAGATGTTCCAGCTTTCCTGAGAGTCCCTTCAATTCTGCCTGGAGCAAAAGGGCGGGCGGGCAGGTATTCTCAGGTTAAACATCTCTGGAATTGGAAGGACAGTCAAAGAGTTTGGATAAGGCTACCCGCATTTTTCCCCCCAAGAGGCTTCATACATCCCTAGGTCATCAATCAGATTGTGCCTAAAGCAAAGTCCATCATGTCCAGCATCTGACAAGATACATTTTGAAATCCTACAAGCAGGTCACAGAAGGTAAAGCCTTCCCCTGTCATTGCTCTCGACGGCAATTGGTATACAGAAATACAATGAACATGGAGGCTCCTTGTAGCCAGCATGCGTAATATCCATTAATAGACATCCATCTCCTCTATGAAGGTTCCTCGTCTTCCTTGAAATCCATGTAAGCTACAAGTCATCGACATACCCAGTGATGTTCTGTTAAGTACAGTGCAATCCTGAGCAGAGTTACACCCTTCTAAGTCCATTGCCATCAATGGGTTTAGAAATGCATTAACTGCGTTAATACACAGTTAATTTCCATCCATCCATCCATCCATCCGTCCATCCGTCCATCCGTCCGTCCATCCATCCATCCATCCGTCCACCCGTCCGTCCGTCCGTCCATCCATCCGTCCGTCCGTCCGTCCGTCCGTCCGTCCGTCCGTCCGTCCGTCCGTCTGTCCTCCATCCATCCATCCATCCATCCGTCCGTCCGTCCGTCCGTCCGTCCGTCCGTCCGTCCGTCCGTCCGTCCGTCCGTCCGTCCGTCCATCCATCCATCCTTCCACCCGTCCATCCATCCATCCATCCATCCACCCGTCCATCCATCCATCCATCCATCCATCCATCCGTCCGTCCATCCATCCATCCATCCATCCATCCATCCATCCATCCATCCATCCATCCATCCATCCATCCGCCCACCCGTCCATCCATCCGTCCATCCGTCCATCCACCCATCCATCCATCCATCCATCCATCCATCCATCCATCCATCCATCCACCCGTCCTCCATCCATCCATCCGTCCATCCATCTTTTCCTATTCTGATGTTCTGTTAAGGAACTGTGAGAAACATGGACAGTTCTCCTCTTCTTATTTTGTCCTGTGAGAGAAAGAGAGATTAGCTCAAGGTCACCCGCTAACTGGGTTGGTATTTGAACCCAGATCTCCCCAGTCATGGCTACCTGAAGCTGCCCTACACTAAATCAGACTATTGGTCCTCCAACTCCCGTCTTGTCTATTCTGCCTGGCATTGGCTCTCCAGGACCTTGAGTCTTTTGCATCACTTGCTACCTGATCCTTTTTACCTAGGAATTTGATAAGAGGTTGAACTCGGGACATTCCTCATGCAAAGCAGATGCCCTCCCTTTCTAAGACCTTCCCTTAGCGAATTGTTCTAACCACTACACAACACTGTCCAGAAACAAGCCAGCAAGACTTTTTCTTGATAATCTCCAAGAGATGACATGCACCTCCCAGATTTTCCTTGCCATTTGAAAAATATCGGTCCATAGCTTGAAACAGAGGGGAGGGGGAACCTCAACATCTTCTGGTCTCAAGAAGCTGCAAAATTCTGGGAAATGAGTTTAATTGGCGCACTCTTTGCAATGGAGAAAACATTTCCACTTCTCCATTTGAAGTGGATCCCCTCCTGACCTTTTGTGTGTATCTGCACCTGATTAATATTGATGTTAATGTTGCTGGCGCAATTAAAATCCAAGTGGAATTAATTGGAAGGTGGATGGGGGTGGAGAAGAATTTGTGCTTGCAAAGATGGGGTGGGGAGAGAATCAAGGAGAATCAAAGGGAGGTTCTTTCTCTGTGCCAACAAAGGAATCAAGGAAGCCAGGCAGGGATGCATCCCCTGGAAGATATTTCTCAATTAATAACTTCTTCAAATGGATCTGCAGCAAGCTTGGTGCCTACTCTGTTGGCATTTAGGCGCCAAGCTAAAACATTTTTTCTAAGCATTTTTAACTGAATTTTATCTTAACTTTTGTTAACTATTTAAATACTTTGTATGGCAGGAACTGGGATTGACAGCTCTGGGTTGGGAAATTCCTGGGGATTTGAGGGGTGGAACTGGAGAGGACAGGGTTTGGAGAGGGGAGTGACCTCAGCACGGTATAATGCCATACAGTCCACTCTTCAAAGCAGCCATTTTCTCCAGGGGAACTGATCTCGGCAGTCTGGAGATGAGTTGTAATTACGGTTGCCACTCCCCCGGTGGGGCGGGGGATCCTCTGCTCCCACTCCCACCACTCATCTGGTCGATGGGGTGGGGGAACAAATCAGCCTGCTGCAAAGTGTGCACGTGCTCCCAGGCCTGCGTGATGACATCACTTCCTGGAAATGATGCCATTGTGCAGGCCTGGGAGTTTGCATGCACTTTGCATACATGTGAGGAGAAAAAAAGGTGAGTGCCGGGTTCTCCCTCCTGCTGGAAGGCTAAGAAGACCCGGCCACCCAACTTGATTGGCTTGGCTCTATGCATCATTATTATCTTTAGGCTGCTGGCTTTATGGTCTGTTTGTTCTTTTGATTCTGAATGTACTGTTGGATTTTACGGGCTGGATTGGGCTGGTTTTCTGTTGCTGGTTTGGTTAGTTTTACTGGGTGGTTTTCTTAAATATTTGCTTTTGTTTTAATTGATCTTATATTGTGTGTCACCTGAAGCAGCAACAGTTGGGTGACAATTTGGTTGTTCCTAATAAAGAGATGGGAGGGAAGGCTGCATGGTAGATCCCGATCTCATCAGACCTCAGAAGCTAAGCAGAGTCAGTACTTATATGGGGGACTACCAATGGAGACTCTGCAGAGGAAGGCAGTGGCAAACCTCCTCTGCTGCTCACTTGCCTTGAAAGCCCTTTGCCAGAGTTGCCCAAAATCAGTTGCGACTTGGTGGCACATACGCACGTAGACCCAGTATCTAAAATGCGGGGCAGATGTTTGTCTTTTCTCTACCATGATACAAGTTACTCTCAAGGGAACCACTGAGAAATGAGGCAGCCTGCATCTGCACACTGGGGAAGGAGATGTAGGAACATCACCTTATGCACAAAATTGCAAACTCTTTGTCAGGATATTCCTGGAGATGTTGGAGATGGAGCCTGAGGCTTGAGGAGAGAATAGGCTTCAGTGGGGTATAGTGCCAAAGACTGCAGCCTCCAAAGTCGCTGTTTTCTCCAGGGGAACTGATCTCTGTGTTTCTCTTCACATTACTAAGTACCTAGGGATGGTCAAGTGAAGGCTTGTATGTCTAGCCCTCAATTCATGTGCAGGTTCTTGCTCAGCGCACGTGAATGCCACTTTCACGGGAGCTCCCTTTGTGTGACTGCATCTGCAAGTGACTCAGAAGGGCAAAGTACCAATTCTGCTCTGCGTTTGCTGCAAGAACAAGTACTGTAGGCTCCTCTGAATTTGCATATCTTTAAGGTGAAAGTGTTAAAATCTGCATTTCAATGAATGGATGCAGGGGAAACTCAGATACTTTTAGCAGTTGAGGAGAAACTGATATCAAACATGTGACATGGAGCAAATTGAAGTGTGACTGTGAGATCAAGCGCATGGAAATTTGGAAGGTTCACATGTAAAATGAAGTTCACTTGAGTGTCCCTAAGTAATGTGTAGAGAGACTGTCATCTGGAGATCAGTTGTAACTCTGAGAGAACTCTGGGCCCCTCTTTGAAGCTGGCAAATATAGCCTGAAGAGTGGCATGAAGGCCGAAACCTCCAGATGCTACCATGCTTTGAGTTTCTGTGTGCAGAAGAGAGGCATTTGTGTTGATCTATGTGGAATCTGCATTTGAAAATAATTAAAATTCCGTGTGAACGAAAGCTGAATTTGGCGATATGCATAATTACCCATTTGCATATGTTTTGTATAATTTATTCTGCAGTTCTTGCTATTTTGCATGATCGATTCTGTCTTTGCTAGTCATTTCATTGTTTTGTATTTATAATTGCGTAATTGCATAATTATAATTATCTCCCACCACAAGGCCCCGGTGGGCTCTCAGAGGAGATCACAAAGTACCAAATAATAGCAAATGCATCCAAAAGAATTTTTGAAAATACTCCTAAAATTACAATAAAAGAAACACTGCAATTAAAACAAGCATGATGACTTCCTCAAAACTACAAAAGAGCCGTGCAGCGGCACTCCAAGTTTCCCCCCAGCACACCTTAAAAATAAAAAAGCAATCTGCTATGATTAGAAAACTGCTATTTTTAAAAATATTTTAAAAAAGGAAACTGAGATTCTTTTCAGTGATTGCAGAGAATGATAGCACACACACAAAAAATAATTTTTGAGAAATAACATTTTTATCCCTCCAAGGATCCCACCAGAACCCTGTGAGATAAAACACCTTACGTTCACAGAGAGGGAAGAGATGAGCTTCGCTGCTATGCAGGGATTGAAGCTGCATTTCCCTGCTCCTGTTCTGACAGTCCAACCTCTGCACCACACTGACTTTCAATTCAATGGCCAAATAGGCTGGTTCTCAAATAGAATTGGTAACAAAACGGGGGAAAAAATGAACCCTGAGTTTCATGGTTCATCGTGTTCCACAAACCCCGAAACACAAACTTTCACAAAATTGTCCCGTTTCGTGAAATGATTCGTTAGGTTCATGATTCGTCAGATCCTGGGGCCCTACAACGGCCCCCTTCATACCCAGAGATGCCAAACGTACAGTGAGACTTCATCTGGAGACTCTCCTCCAGCCACCCTCCAAGTAGCTCTCTTCAGGCTCTCTTTGCTGACTTTTCCCTCCCGTCCTCATGGCCTCCTGCTTTCTGCTGCTGCTGGAAGAAAAGCCAAGTGGAGCAGATCTGCTGGGGTTTTCCTCTCTTCAGGTTCTCTTTGCTGACTTTTCCTGCCCATTCTCCCATCCTCCTGCTGTTCTGACATGCCCTCCCCCCTGCCTCCAGGTTCTCAAAGGAAAAGCCGAGCAGAGTGGATCTGCTCAGGATCCTCTCCAGGGAGTTTGGGAGCAGGGGTGTGTCAGAGCTACCGGGGGATGGGAGGTAGAGAGTCAGGGAAGGGATCCTGAAGCTGGTAAGCAGTGAGCAGCAGCTGAAAAAGCTGTTGAGCCTGCTGCTGCCGCTGCTACTCCACCATCCCATTTTTAAAAATGGAGAAGGGAAACAGAGAGGGGGAAGGAGTCTCCAACTACAGTTCCCAGGTAAACTTGTGCAGACCCATCACTTGTAATTCGTCATTTGTAACTTTTCTCAGCTCTCAGGTTGGCAAGGAGAGCTGCTTATCAGGGTTATGTGGGCTAAGATCGGGGTTTCCATGGCAACAAAAGGTCTGCAGACATTCCGGGCCTATGTTGCCTAAGGAACTGATCTCTTGTGACCTGCAGATCAGTTCTAATTCTGGGAGATCTCCAGCCACCACCGGGAGGTTGGCAGCCCTAGAACCTGGGCTAGCCTTCTTCTCCCAGCATAACCTACATTGCAGGGTTGCTATGAAGGATTCAGGTAGAGGAGGTACAGATCACGAGTGCATGGTACCCTGAGCTGATTGGGAGAATAGTGGAAGTAAAATATAAAAGATAGGAATGGACATGATGAAAATTGAAAATCTGCACTCTGCTGAAGAAGGTATTGGGGAAAAAAGAGCAGAACCTGATTCAGTCTATTTGGAGGGGCTTAATTTTGGGAAAGCTCTGACCTGGATAGCCCAGGTGCTCCTGATCTCGTCAGATCTCAGAAGCTAAGCAGGGTTGACCTTGGTTAGTAATTGAATGGGAGACCTCCAATGAAGACCAGGGTTGCAGAGGCAGGCAATGGCAAACCACATCTGGTAGTCTCTTACCATGAAAACCCCACCAGGGGTCACCATAGGTCAACTCTGACATGAGGGCACTCACCCCCACCAATCCTGGGAAAGTGTTTTTAGGATTGGTCTGCTGAAACCTCAGCTTCTAGCAAGGCATGCTGGGAGACAGACACAATTGCTGCTTTACCTTAGAACAGCAGTAGTTTGTATCTGTCTCTAGCAGAAAGTGATGTCCACTCTTCGACTAGCAAGCCCCCTGCTGGGCAGAATTCCTTACTCCAGGTGGTTGCAGCATACACGAAGCAGCCCATTGTTCCAATGAAACTTGTTACCTGAATTCCAAAGGGTTTTCAAGAATATTCTAAATATTGCAAAAGCTCCATTTTTTTTTTTTTTTTGGCAAAAGCTCCAACCAGGTATCTGGTTTAGCTTTGTCACTGATTCGCACACCCCCTACCTCAGCACTGGCATCACACACTTGCTGCTAACGGTCCACGCAGCCTGGCTTCCCAGCACAATTTAATATAATGAGAGAAACAGCCCATGGCGGAACTTAATCCCATTGTTATATTTGCGCCACGGCTTATCAACAATATTGCTCGTTCATCTGCTGATATCTTCTTTTGCAAGAAGAGACCCTCTTGATCTGCCGGCTGCAGAGAGAGAAATAAACTTCTCCGTGCTGTGCTTGTTAGACACATGAAAATTAAAAAAGAGAAGAAGATATATTGCAATTACATTCCCGGCAATTAAAGGGAACATGTGGGACATATTTTACAGTCCGCAACCCTCCCTCCCCGAGTGGTTTTCAAGCAGTGCTTGAAAATGAGGGATGTTACGGAATGTTGCAGTGACTCCAGTTTGATTTGATAGCTGGAGTTCCTTTGTTGATTGCTTGGCACGCGAGACCAGATTACGGCCGCCTTTTTTGACCGACCAAAATAACAACATTTGAGGGTTGACATCAAAGATGACCGCTGCTTTTGCATTCAAATGGCATCATAACCTCATAAAGGAATACACAAAAAAGAAAGAAAATAAGAGGGAAGAAAATGCTGATCATGAATATGTATAAAAAGAATATAGTTCCTGCCTTATAATTCTGGGGCGCAGGCTTTGTTCCGGCCCCTATTTTAAATGAGGCACTAATTTGCTTGCAGGGTGGATAGTTGCTCACCATGAGGTCCTGCCACATGATAACATAAAACTGCCTTATACTGACTAATGCCATTGGTCCATCAAGGTCAGTATTGTCCAGTTATACTGGCAGTAGCTCTTCAGGGTCTTAGAAAGATCTTTCACATCACCTACCTCCTAATCATTTTACATGGAGCTGCTGGGGATTGAACCTAGGACCTTCTGAATGCCAAACAGATGCTCTACCACTGAGCCACAATTAGGGTTGCCAGGTCCCCTTACCCTCCTGGCAGGAGAGGGAGGACCTGGCACTCACCTTTTCCAATATCTCCCAGGGCAGTGCAATGACATCACTTCCAGGAAGTGATGTCATCTCTCAGGGACCAGGAGCGCTCCGGCATTTTGCAATGGGCCAATTTGGGGCCCAAATTGGCCCACTGAGAAGTGCACGAGCGCTCTTGGCCCCTGAGCGATGACATCACTTCCAGGAGTGACATCATCACACCACTTTGGGAGTGTGCTTGGAGGCCTATTCCCCCACCTTTCTCCCCACCAGCCAGGTGAGGTGCTGGGGGGGGGCAGAGGGTAGGAGTGGAGGATCCTCTGCCCCCACCGGGGGACTCTCTAGCCACAACCCCTCCCCTTCTCACAGGTAAAGGAACTGGGAGGCACATTTCATATAGAACATAAGTGGGATTTGCTGGTCACCTTTTTACAGGCTGAGCAGGAATAGTTGGGGATCTTTTTTGAACCGCTCTACAATGTTTGTGGGTTTGGTGGTTTAAGTAAAATTAAGCCTGGCCTCAGACTGTTAAGCTGTTGCAAGAGTTGGCAGGAATAATGCTTCTTGCTGGACCGAAGGTCTGATTATTTGGTGAGCACCCTGAAGCATCTATGGATGAAGGGCATTTCCCAAGCCAGCCTGTAACTGGTGGTGGATGGTGGAGGAGCTGTCCTTGATGCTAATCGCAAAAATCGAGTCCTTAATTGCTCCAGCAGCAGGTGATGGGAGATGAGACCTTCCATTTCTCAGCACTATTTTATGCTCAAACTAGCAGTCACTCTGGCCAGGTTTGGAGATTGCCCAAAATGCTGATAGCCACAATAGCCTGCTTGTTAGTAGCATCAGACCCTAAAAGTTAGGGTAGAATTATGTTGATCAGACGTTAATAGAACCTTGTTTAACTCATACAATTGGTGCTTGGCATGTCTGTACATCCCTACTGAAAACTATGTGCCTTTGTTTAAATCTCAGTTCTTCGTTTAAATCGTGCCTCTGCCACGAATCCTCTAAGCAACCTTGGGCATGCTTTTCACTCCCCCATCTGAACTGGTTCTCTGTGTGAGAGGATAACAACAGAGGCCTACTTCTTTATTCTATCGATGTGTTTTGATGTCACCTCACTATAATTTTGAGAGCAATGTCCAATAAATTACATCAAAACAGACAGTAAAAATATTATGGAATCAATAAAAGAGATATAAAATGGCAAAGTATCATGAGCCAGCAAAAAAAGAGCTTAAAAGCTGAGGTAACATGAAGCTACTATGAAACCTGGCAGCCCAGCATTCGGTTATGGTGGAGATCTAAAGTCTGTACTCTTGAAGTAACACACCAGTTTCAATAGCGGAAAGACCCCTGGAATGAGGACTTGGTTGAAACATTTATTTTATTTTAATTGCTTCGTTTTCAGCCTGCCATTCTCACTGAAACTCAAGGCAGACATATACATATAGACATAGCCATAGACATTCAATTAAAAAAGCAACAACAACAACATTCGATTTATATACTGCCCTTCAAGACAACTTAACGCCCACTCAGAGTGGTTTACAAACAGTGTTATTATTATCCTCACGACAATCACCCTGTGAGGTGGGTGGGGTGAGAGAGCTCCAAGAAGCTGTGACTGACCCAAGGTCACCCAGCTGGCTTCAAGCAGAGGAGTCAAGAAGCAAACCTGGTTCTCCAGATTAGAGTCCTGCCGTTCTTAACCCCTACACCAGTAGACGATGCTGTAGGACTAGGATTACAGAATTCCATTACATCACACAAATCCATTATTTGCTTAAAATAACTATGGTTAAGGGTTATATAATGGGCCAGCTATAATTAGTTCTGCTCCATAAAATCAGAATCTGAAACCATGGTTGGGATGTTGGTTTATTAACTATGGTTAGCTTAGACTATAACAAATTGCTTTCATCATTAATATAACAAAACCAAAACAATGTTCCTTGAAGGTCTAGAAACCAATCAAACCCAGTTCTGTCTGAGATAACATGTAAATTGTAACGCCAGCTAAACTGTAAATGCAATATCAGTAGCAAGCGGATGTGAAATTTTCATATAGTTATAGACTCCTTTCCTGTGACCTAGATAGTCTAGGCAAGTCCAATTGCATCAGACCTCAGAACCTAAGCAGGGTTGGCCTTGGTTAGTAATTGGATGGAAGACCTCCAACGAAGACCAAGGTTGCAGAGGCAGGCAATGGCACACTACCTCTGTTAGTCTCCTGTCATGAAAACTCCACTGGGGGGTTGGCTTAAGTCAGCTGTGACTTGACAGCACTTTCCACCACCACTTTCCACCCCCTCATCTGACAAAGAGAGCTGCATGCATCTCTTCATCCATGCATCTGACGAAGAGAGCTGTGGCTCTCGAAAGCTTATGCTACAATAAAGTTGGTTAGTCTTAAAGGTGCTACTGGATTCTTTGCTATTTTGCTACTGCAGACTAACACGACGAACTCCTCCGGATCTTTGTTCTGATTGCCAGTTCTGAGAGCCAGTTTGGTGTACTGGTTAAGACCGCAGGACTCTCATCTGAAGAACCAGGTTTGATTCCTCACTCCTCCACTTGAAGCCAGCTGGGTGACCTTGGGTCAGTCACAGCTCTCTCAGAGCTCTCTCAGCCCCACCCACCTCACAGGGTGTTTTGTTGTGGGGATAATAATGACATACTTTGTAAACCACTCTGAGTGGATGTTAAGTCATCCTGAAGGGCAGTATATAAATCCAACATTATTATTATTATTGGCCTTCATCTAGGTGTTATGATTGGCTGGAATCCCTATTTAAACATCATGGATTTGACTGGACTTATTCCTAACCAATAGAACCCAGTATTACATAATGTCAGTGACAGACACGAGCCCATACACCTACATAAAATATATATCTTTACACAAAACAAGTTTCCAAGATCCTTTTGAGTGTGGACAAGAAATCCTGATCCAGGACTTGAGGGTAGGCTTTGTGCTTGCTAAAGCAGAAGGGAATCATAATTAAATCAAATGTAAGTAAGAAAATGCTTGCAATGTGCAAAATTGCAACCTCTGGTGAGTGGCGCTTGGTGACAATAACTGTACTTGATGGGGTGCTGAACCACTGAATCTAGGGTTCAGGTATAGAAGCGCTGCTCTACGCAACATATTCTTCTCTGGATGGAGTTGCTGGTTTGGACAAGGATATCTTGACCTTTCATAGTTGCTTCTTCATTTATATCTGGTCCTGTATAAATGGCTGGATCGGACAACTTTTCATCGGGGTCTGTGTCAGTCTTGCTGAGTGGGAATGCAGCAAGGATAAGTTTAAAAACAGCAACAATATTCGATTTATATACCGCCCTTCAGGAGAACTTAATATCCACTCAGAGCTGTTTACAAAGTATGTTATTATTATCTCCACAACAATCACCATGTGAGGTGGGTGGGGCTGAGAGTGCTCCAGAGAGCTGTGACTGACCCAAGGTCACCCACCGCAAAAGATAGCGTCTTCTTGCGCGAGTTTTGCATGATGTCGCGCAAAACTCGCGCGAGAAGACGCTATCTTTTGCGGGTTTTTTGCGATGTTCTGCAGCATTCCAGATGAAGGTGAGTAGTGTGGAAACGGCCCTTGTTTCAAGTGGAGGAGTGGGGAATCAAATCCGGTTCTCCAGATTAGAGTCTCGTCATTCTTAACTACTACACCGAACTGGCTCTCCAACACCAAACTGGCTCTCCAGTTCGGTGGAAACATCCAGGAGATCAGTTCCTTCATTCCTTGCCTTTATGCTCTTGCTGTACCCCACCTCGGCTCCCAAGATGCAAACATTCGTGTTATGACAACTGATGTCCACTTTCCTTCCAAATGCCTCGCGGGCACAGATTCTCTCAAACAACAGTGGACGTAATTGCTGTCTTTGGGTGAGAGGTTTTATTTTGTGGTACGGAAAACTTGGATGAAAGTACAGAGATTCTCACTTGAAGCTGCCTGGCAACCTGAGCTACTTGGGTTTGATCTCTTCACCTGCTGGCTCAGCTGATGAGCATTACTTTGTTTTTAATTCGGCTTCCTTTATTCCTTCCTCTACCTTCCACCCCTAGTGGGAGAAGCTTTGCTTTCCTCTTTGAGCCTTCCTATCAATTCTGCATCACTGCTGTTGCTGGTGGCTTCACTTCTGGCTCCTGCCCACATAAAGCTGACAAATTCAGGATGTTTTTGTCCTCCCTCTTCAAGACGCCACATTAACAAGGAGAAGATGAAGGACCTCCAACTGGCAGCCTATCTTGGAAAGTGTTGATGGCCTACCTCTCTCTGTCACAGAATCTTCTTCGTCAGATCCTTATAACGGCATCTTTGGCTTCTTTTGCTGTACTTTCAGTGCCTACTGAGGTAGGAAGTCCAATAAAGACATCCCTTTTTCAGCTGATGGATGTTGGTGTCAGAGTGGACAACGAGATTTGAACCAGTAACCTGAGAAGTATGAAGTGAAAAATTCAGTATTTGGGCTGCTAGAAAGTGAGCCAACATGGATGCCTCCTTCAATCAATAGGACAAATGCTTTTCATATGATGCTGTTTGATTGGGCAGGCTCATTAGCTTGAGCAGGTAGGACACCTGCCATTGCTGAAGGCATCCTTTGCTTTGCTCCCTTTGACCTTTGATTCATACCACCCCATAATTACCAGCTGTGGCTGTTTCCACATGTCCTTAAAGGGATGGCCCACTCGCCGAATGCTGGCGGCTTTTGTCCTTCACTCCACACATCTCCAATTTCAAAATGGTAGCAGGCGGTTTGGCTTCCATTTTTTCAGTGGGAACGCAATTTCCCATGATTTCCTGTGTCCCTGAAAAGATGCTGGAAAAAATGGAAGCCAAATGGCCTGCTAATGTTTTGAAATTGAAGACGTGGAGTGAAGGAGAAAAGTGTTTGGTGAGTGGACTGTCCCTTTAAGGACGTGTGGAAATGGCCTATTTGTATTCACCAGGGATGACCTAGAGCCCACATTTTGTGCTCTTCATATACTTCCCAAGGAAAAGGTCAAAGCTGTCCTCTGCTTCTCCAGAGGGCAAGATTAAATCTAATCTTAAATTACAAGAGGGAACTTCCTAAAGGTGAGGGCAGTTTGACAATTATTTAAATAGTGGGCTCTCCGTCACTCTAAGCCTTTAAGTTTGGGTTGTCAGGTATCCTGCTATAGCAAGAAACCTCCCATTGGCAGTCCCCTGTCTCTGACTGCTTCTCTTGATAGGCCAGCAAGGGAAAAAACGAGGAAAAAACTGATGTCTAGTCAATAGTGTGATGTAATTTCCAGGGAGAACCCAGAAGTGATGTCACATCTCTGTAAGATTCAACAGAAACTCTATAGTGAAACCTTCGAGTTTTCACTAAATCCTAGAGTGGCATGCAGGCACATGGATCCTAAGGTGCCACACAGTGCATGACCAGCCATTTCACACAGTGGAAGGTTTATTTGGAACCACTCAAAACATATTGTAAGAAAACTGTGCTTTGCAAAGGGAGTGTTAAGTTAAAGAACAAATATGTTTGGCTTTAAAGCCAAGCAGGAGAGGTTTTTGCAGAGTAAATTACTACAGCTACCAGAGCAAAGTGTAATGTGGGTAGGGCTTAGTCAGTAATCCTTGTTATGAGAATAAGGGTGATAAAATTCGGTCTCTCTCTTCAGCTGTGAAATGTCAGAAGATACAAAAATTACACACCAAAGCTGACAGCCCTGGATGAATTTTGTCAATGTCTTATAAAGAGAGATCTATTTCCCTGTTTTCCATACACCTGTGAATACTGACAATCACGTTTAGAGGCCCATCAACATGCACTGGGATCTCTCTCGGTTTTCAGATGTTCACAGACTTCATCAGAAAATCCGCTGTTTAATAATATAATAATAACATTCGATTTATATACTGCCCTTCAGGATGACTTAACACCAGCTCAGAGTGGTTTACAAAGTATGTTGTTATTATCCTCACAACCAGGGCTTTTATTCAGGGGGAACGCGGGGGAACGGAGTTCCAGAACCTCTTGAAAATGGTCACATGGCTGGTGGCTCCGCCCCCTGATCTCCAGACAGAGGGGAGTTTAGATTGTCTTCCATGCCGCGCCGCTGAGCGGCGCGGAGGGCAATCTAAACTCCCTTCTGTCTGGAGATCAGGGGGCAGAGCCACCAGCCATGTGACCATTTTCTCCGAGGGCAACCCACTGGGTTCCACCACCTCTTTTCCCAGAAAGAAAGCCCTGCTTACAACAAACATCCTGTGAGGTGGGTGGGGCTGAGAGAGCTTTGGAAGAGCTGTGACTGACCCAAGATCACTCAGCTGGCTTCAAGTGGAGGAGTGGGGAATCAAACCTGGCTCTCCAGATCTGCTGCTTTTAAGTGACTGACCCAAGGTCACCCAGCTGGCTTCAAGTGGAGGAGTGGGGAATCAAACCTGGCTCTCCAGATTAGAGTCTTGCTGCTCTTAAGCGACTGACCCAAGGTCACCCAGCTGGCTTCAAGTGGAGGAGTGGGGAATCAAACCGGGCTCTCCAGATTAGAGTCCTGCTGCTTTTAAGTGACTGACCCAAGGTCACCCAGCTGGCTTCAAGTGGAGGAGTGGGGAATCAAACCTGGTTCTCCTGATTAGAATCCCGCGCTCTTAACCACTACACCAACGTTTCAAAAATGTTGATGCATGTAGCTGAACGTATAGACTCTACGACACTCACTGTCAATCTAGGAGCTCAAACAAAAGAAATAAAGTCTGTGCACCTGCAAAATGTCCATTCAGGCACATGCAGCCTTAGTTTGTCTTAGGGCAGTGCAAGGAAGAAAGAAGGAAGGAGTTTAATCCTTCAACCTGCGCTTGGGTTTACTATTGGAAAATGGCTCCCTTGCTCAGCTATCAGCACTTCAAAAAAAAGAAAAGCATTATTTTAATATCATTTATAGTCCGCCTTTCTCACTGAGACTCAAGGGGGATTACTCAGCATAAGTCAATACTTAACATTGGTCTACCAGTTCTATTTTATGGGATCTATTGGCTTAGGTTGAGCAATCTGGGCTGCCACTTGAGTTATACGTCATTGAATTTTATGTTTTTAATATGATTTTATTGTGGTTGTATTTATATGTGATGTTATCCACACTGAACCCACTTGTGAGGAGAGTGGACTATAAATTTAATAATAAATAAATACATTTAAATCAACACGAATGGGATGTCTGATAAAGAATACAATAAAAGTTTGGATCGTAGAAATTCAAAAACGGACAGAAAGCTGAAACCAAGTGGAAACAAAGTATAACCACTAATATGAAATGCTAAACAGTGCATAGTAGGATCATAGAGCAAGAGATGCCATAGTACAGACGGCAGTCCCTACCTATCCCTTTACCCAAGCATTTTTCTGAAAAACATTTCATTACAGTGTAGTCCTCCTTCCCGTACTAAAAAAGCTCTTAATTCAGTTTTGCATAAGGGAGGTGATATGCTCTCCAACAAGTATATGTTGCTAAAATCAGGTTAATCGAAGCACAGGTATATTGAGGCACACACAGTGCCCCTGTCCCCAGAGCATCTTCAGCAAATTCCATTGGTTTGACTTCGGATGCCTTACTTTCAAAATCAAAATTTTGGCCTGTTTCCCAGCTTTGATGTACAATCTGCCTCCATGGGATATTCTCACCATACAAGTCAGAAGACATGTATGGTTGTAAACCTGTGTTCATTTATGCCATATATGCAAACAGATGTGTTAGGAGTGATCCCTTTTAATTGCTTGAAAGTTTGCTTATTTTTATGGTAACGAAAGTGTCACAGTCCCAATAAACCTTACTGCTATGTGCTGATAGGTACTAGCTGTTGCTTGAAGCGTGATCCTACCGGACAATTCAATGTTGTTTAATGTGTCAGTCTTAACATTGGCGATGATCTGTTTCACCATTTCTTCAACTTTGTATTGGATTTCTGCTGGTTTTAAATCTTTGCAAATTTGCATTTATAGACCCTATTATGTTGTTTATTGGAATGTCCTTGAAATTGACTGTACTAGCTCACAGTGTGCAATCTGCCTTCTCCCTAACCCTAACCCTAACCCTCTGGGTAGTTTGCTGCCACCAGGAATATTATATTCAAATATATTTTATTTAAGTTTTCCCTTTGGTAACGTTCCTAAGCGTCAGGCTCCTTCGTGGTTCTATGTGGCCCTGAGGATAGGAATGGGATAAAGCAATGACAGCTACTCTGGGATATAACAAAACAAAATAAACTTTTATTTAGTCAAGAAGCGTATCGGTTTCATAAACGTAGTTCTCGGTTCTTAAAGTTACTTCCTATAAACTCATTCACACAGATCTCTTCTAAGGCTTTACACACAGTTAGCCTCTTTAACTCAATATTTCTCTCATAGAAATGCTTAAAACTCCTCAGGCAGCACACAGCCTGCCTCTCTTTCTCTGACTCTCATTCACAGAAATATGAAACCTGCTCAGGCAGCAGCACACAGCTGGCCGCCCTTTCCCTGACTGAGTGTCCTTTCACAAACATGCTCAGTTCAGGTTCCACACAGTTTACATTTCTCTCATAAATCCTCCAATATACTCAGGCAGCACACAGCTAGCCTGCTTTCTTCTGACTCAAACTTTTATCTCCTCTCAGTATAAACTGCATTCACTCCACCCACACTCTCAGTCATCATTCAATCATATCACTCACTCTTCCCTCTCTCACCCCCACTCTTCACCTAGCTCAAACCAAGCATTTAAAGGTATATGCACACATTTACTTGAAATCATTACAATCGCGTTTTCTTGCGCGAGTCTTGCGCGACGTCACACAAAACTTGTGCGAGAAAACGCGATCTTTCACGTTTTTTCTGGCATGATCCGCAACGATGTATTGTCGAAGGCTTTCACGGCCGGAGAACGATGGTTGTTGTGGGTTTTCCGGGCTCTATTGCCATGGTCTTGGCATTGTAGTTCCTGACGTTTCGCCAGCAGCTGTGGCTGGCATCTTCAGAGGTGTAGCACCAAAAGACAGAGATCTCTCAGTGTCACAGTGTGGAAAAGATGTAGGTCATTTGCATCTACTCAGGAGGGGTGGGGTTGAGCTGAGTCATCCTGTAAGAGTTTCCCAGGGTGTGGAATGCTAATGGCGGGAGGCTTCACTGTATCCTGAGGAGGTTCTTTTGCATATGGATAGGTACTTGATGTGCTAATCTTCTCTGCAGGGCTATTGTCGGGGATAGAATGTTTTGTTAGCCTGGTGTTTTTCAGAACTGGAAACCATGCTCTGTTCATTCTTAAGGTTTCTTCTTTCCTGTTGAAGTTTTGCTTATGCTTGTGAATTTCAATGGCTTCCCTGTGCAGTCTGACAAAGTAGTTGGAAGTGTTGTCCAGTATTTTGGTGTCCTGGAATAAGATACTGTGCCCTGTTTGCGTTAGGCTATGTTCAGCCACTGCTGATTTTTCAGGTTGTCCAAGTCTGCAGTGTCTTTCATGTTCTTTTATTCTTGTCTGGATGCTACGCTTTGTGGTCCCGATGTAAACTTGTCCACAGCTGCAGGGTATACGGTATACTCCTGCAGAGGTGAGGGGGTCTCTACTGTCTTTTGCTGATCGTAGCATCTGTTGTATTTTTCGGGTGGGTCTGAATACTGCTTGAAGGTTATGCTTTTTCATAAGCTTTCCCAGCTGATCAGTAATTCCTTTGATATATGGCAAAAACACTTTTCCTGTAGGAGACTGTTTTTCCTTGGTTGTTTGATTCATCCTGGGTTTGATTGCTCTTCGGATTTCATTTCTGGAGTAGCCATTTGCCTGAAGTGCGTGGTTTAGATGATTAATTTCCTCACTGAGAAAGTGCGGCTCACATATCCGTCTTGCACGATCCACTAATGTTTTCATTATGCCTCTTTTCTGTCGGGGGTGGTGATTGGAGTTTTTGTGTAAGTACCGATCAGTGTGAGTTGGTTTCCTGTAGACCTTGTGACCTAACTGAAAGTTTGCTTTGCGGATGACCAAGGTATCCAGGAATGGGAGTTTTCCCTCGATTTCTTTCTCCATTGTGAATTGTATGTTCAGGTGGATGTTGTTGAGATGATTCAAAAACCCCATCAATGGTTCCGGTTTGTGGATGATACATTTATCAATTGGAGCCATGGGGAGGAAGAATTGATGGGGTTTTTGAATCATCTCAACAACATCCACCTGAACATACAATTCACAATGGAGAAAGAAATCGAGGGAAAACTCCCATTCCTGGATACCTTGGTCATCCGCAAAGCAAACTTTCAGTTAGGTCACAAGGTCTACAGGAAACCAACTCACACTGATCGGTACATACACAAAAACTCCAATCACCACCCCCGACAGAAAAGAGGCATAATGAAAACATTAGTGGATCGTGCAAGACGGATATGTGAGCCGCACTTTCTCAATGAGGAAATTAATCATCTAAACCACGCACTTCAGGCAAATGGCTACTCCAGAAATGAAATCCGAAGAGCAATCAAACCCAGGATGAATCAAACAACCAAGGAAAAACAGTCTCCTACAGGAAAAGTGTTTTTGCCATATATCAAAGGAATTACTGATCAGCTGGGAAAGCTTATGAAAAAGCATAACCTTCAAGCAGTATTCAGACCCACCCGAAAAATACAACAGATGCTACGATCAGCAAAAGACAGTAGAGACCCCCTCACCTCTGCAGGAGTATACCGTATACCCTGCAGCTGTGGACAAGTTTACATCGGGACCACAAAGCGTAGCACCCAGACAAGAATAAAAGAACATGAAAGACACTGCAGACTTGGACAACCTGAAAAATCAGCAGTGGCTGAACATAGCCTAACGCAAACAGGGCACAGTATCTTATTCCAGGACACCAAAATACTGGACAACACTTCCAACTACTTTGTCAGACTGCACAGGGAAGCCATTGAAATTCACACAAGCATAAGCAAAACTTCAACAGGAAAGAAGAAACCTTAAGAATGAACAGAGCATGGTTTCCAGTTCTGAAAAACACCAGGCTAACAAAACATTCTATCCCCGACAATAGCCCTGCAGAGAAGATTAGCACATCAAGTACCTATCCATATGCAAAAGAACCTCCTCAGGATACAGTGAAGCCTCCCTCCATTAGCATTCCACACCCTGGGAAACTCTTACAGGATGACCCAGCTCAACCCCACCCCTCCTGAGTAGATGCAAATGACCTACATCTTTTCCACACTGTGACACTGAGAGATCTCTGTCTTTTGGTGCTACACCTCTGAAGATGCCAGCCACAGCTGCTGGCGAAACGTCAGGAACTACAATGCCAAGACCATGGCAATAGAGCCCGGAAAACCCACAACAACCATGATCCGCAACGTTGCGCAACGTCCCAGCTTCAGGTAAGCCGTGTGGAATCAACCCGGGTTTGTTGTTGGAATTGCTTTGGAGTGAGCAGCACTTCCAACTACTCGTCAGCGGGAATATATGCATCCAAAACTGAGACAGAAATTATTCATTGAAGCAGTCCTGAGCTTATGAAAACATGGCTGCAGAAAAACATCTGAAACTGCCCCTTTGTTTGGCATTGGGGTGTTAATGGACTAAGCTTGTCCCTGCCGAAGATCTTCAGTGTTCAGAGTTATCTCGACTGTCAAGAAGTTGTAGGCATTGAAGGAAATCAATGAAAAGAAGCTCCCCCCCCCATTCTTCTCTTCAAATCTTAGATCTGTGAACTTAATGGCTGGAACACACAAACACTTTCTCCTTTGTGTGCGTGTTTGTGTGAGTGCATCCGTCATCACTGCTAAAAATGTGAGTGGAATTATGATCGGAGAACTTTAATGGGCCATTAGTCACCTGAGAAGTGCATTAATGGATCATTAATGTAAGCTTCTTCATAGGATTGGATGCATTGAGTGTTGAAAATGGGAGCGCTTTGTTTTAACCTTTGTAAAAGTTTAGAAAGTTGTAAAAAAAAAATAGACCAGACAGGCCTTTGGGTTTAGTGCTGCCTTTGACGGGTTACCTGCTCACCAGAAGATGTGATCTTTTGTGGGGGCACTGGCTAGGGTTGCCAGCTCTAGGCTGGAGAATTCCTGGAGACTTGAAGGGCGGGGGGGGGGGATAGAGCCAAGAAAGGGTGGGGTTTGGGGAGGGGAGAGATGTCAGCAGGGTATAATGCAGATTTGGAGAATGTGCTCTATGACATCACATCCCCACTGAGTTCCCTTATCCTCCCCTCCCCAAACTCCACCCTCTCTATGCTCCACCCACACAGATGATATGTGGCTGCAGCTATCAACTGGCCATCCTCTAGACTGGTACAGTTTGCTACAAGCACAAAGGAAGAATTAGAAAGATGGGTAGAACCTCTCTCTGTGTATGGTCACTGGGCTAAAAAAAAAAAAAAAACCTAAATGTAATTTTCAAAAAACAACTCTATTGTTTTCTGTTGCTATATCACAAGCAAATGCTTAATTGAAAAGAAATCCAGGCGCCACTAAGCAAATCAGGCTACTGCAAAATCACTATAAACCACGGACACTGTCATGATAACTAAGTAGGCTGTAAATATTTTAATAAATAATATAGATACAAATGAAATATAAATAAAATATATCTGACTCTCAATCTGAGCAGTTAATCTTTCAAACCAGCTGAGCTGCTACCCTACATCCAACCTTTTAAAGTTGCATTTGTTGTTCCCAAACAGTATTGTAAAAGAGGAAAGACCTCTGGTGCCAAAATAGCTCAAAGAAGGCAATGGTATGAAATCAGCCAAACATACTCCTCTCTATTAGATTTTCGTTGTAATGGAGACTCTGAGCAATAAGGTGAGTCATAAACAAGAGTCGTCATTTCCCCGCTGGTAGGTGAGGGAAGGAACGTATGGCAGGAAAGATCAATTGTGTGTTGTTCAACAGTGACCAAGAAAACCACAAGCAGCAAGGCTGCCGGAGAATTGGGCCGTAAACAATATTTACAATGCGCCAGCAAAAGAGGTTTCTTCTGTGGGCAGTAAGTGTCAACTCCACAAAGTATTATCGGAAAATTACAACCAACACAGCCTCTTTGTTTTCTTAATCCTTTACATCCCGAGCTTGCGTTTGTCGAGCGACTTGGCCCTCTAACATTGAAAAGCTAACTGAATTACCAATCATATCATGTCCCATTTCAAAATAACCTATAATGGCCCTCATTTCAATATTGCACGGCAGCTGATTTCCTATTCTCGTCTTACCACCAACTCCTTGCGGTAGCAATTTCCATATGTTCCTTTGCCCTGAATTTCAAAGCATACGTTCGGTCTAATAGAGTTTGAATATTGAAATCTGTTCGCTGGTGACAGGTGGGGGCAAGCTGAAAGAGAGAAGGGGAAAGAGAGAGATTGGAGTTGCTGAACAAACTGAAACCCATACAACAATGGACAGGCAAGATGGTGTTGTCCACACTTGTGTCTTGCTCTCTTGTTCTTCCTTAAGAGTCTGTGGAGCATTTTTGGCGCCTAGAATTATGTTATTTGTGGATTGTTCGCAGTGGAGAACCTTCCACATTACCTGTTTTACTGTCCGTTATATCATGCACCTAGAGCTAAATTTTTGGCCAGAATTCTACCTGCCAAAAATGCATATTCTGAAATCAAGAAGATTGCGTTTTTGTTACCAGACATTGATAACCACGTATCTTACAGAGACTCGCAGTTTGCACTTGCAGTCAAGAAGATTAGATCTAAGATGGTACTGAATGGGACGGCCTCATGATTCTGGGATAGCTTCGTTTATTGTAGTGTTTTATTTAATTTATTTTAACTATGACACTAGATGTAACTGTTTTTAGCTGACGTGACATAAGATTTTGTAAACTTGCGATGGTCTATGGCTATAGACAATACGTTTATTTACACGAATTATGCTGCATTTCGTTCTTGCCACCAGACATTAGGGTGGGCAATAAGTATGCTTCCCATGTACAAAACAATTGGAAAAGCCCTTTTCAGTCCTACTTTATCTTAGGTCAGACGTTGCCACCAAAAAATGGCAGCTCCTTGTCTATTCCTCCCCCACTCCTTCCCACAATAACATTTCCCCCATGTTGATTTATCTGTATCATGTACATGTTATATTGTTCTTATGTGTAATAAGAACGCTCGAAGATGCCCTAGACTTTGCCATGACCCCAGTCCTCCCCCAGCTGAGCCCGGGGCCAAGGCCAAGCAGAGCCACTCTGCTCCTCCCGACCCTGACCCCTTACTAGAGGAAGGGGCAGCAAGGAGAAGGCAGCAGAAGGCAGCCAGGAGGATGGAAGGGCCCACAGAACAGCTGAGCTGTGCGGCAGCACAGCAGCAACCCGCAGCCCAGCAGAGCTTCCAAGTGGCATGGTGGGACCCAGAAGACACCCGCAGCTCAGCTGAGCTTAGCTCAGCAAGCCACCCCACTGCCACCTGGGGCATTCGCTGCTCCAGCCAGCGTCACTGGGACGGGGGGAGATGAGGGAGCCCTAGGTGGCCACCATTAGCCCCGACCCAGTGGCCAGGCCCAGGGAGATGCCCAGGGCCTGCTGGGCTCGGGTGGAGAGGTGGGGCTACCTGCCGGGAAGGTAGAGCTCAGGGACATGGGAAGTGGGCTGCCCATTGGGCAAAAGCCTAGAAGGAGGGAGGGAAACAGGGCAAACTGGAGGGAGCAAGGCCAGTCCCAGGAAGGGATCACAGGTGGAGGTGATAGGTGGCACTGGGGAGGGGATATCAAGGAGGCAGATTGGCTGCCCCAGGAGGGGGTGGGCTCTAAGGGTGCTATAAAGGGGAGGGCTCCCTGGGATGCTGGGGAGGAGACTGCTGGCATGACGTGAGAGGGGGGGGAGGGAAGCAGTCACACAACCCAGCAGGCAGGAGGAGGATCTGGCGGCACAACCCCCTCCCCTTGCCTATTTCTGAGGCTGAGGGAGACCCCCGATGCACCCAGGAAGATGGCTGAGGGTGGGATTGGTGTACCAGGTGGTGCGGCAGCTCACAATATTCAGTATTTATCTATACAACATACTTTTGTTTGTATGTATAATGTATGTATTTATACTTTTCTACTCATGGTGATAATTCTACTCATTCCTCCAAGATGACTTGCGCCAGCGGAAGAGCCTCTTATACCAGAAAGAAACATTTATTTTATTTATTTTATTTGGCTTATACCTCGCCCTTCCTGCAAGCAGGCTCAGGGCTTACAGCAGAGTATATACAATTAAAACATCATTAAGAAATGTAAAAGCAATATGATAGCTAAAATCCAGGTGCCTCTAAACAGTACTGTAAAATTTGCTCTAAAACCATGGGTGCAGCTGTGATATCGGCCCAGGGCAGTTGCAGACGGAGCATGCCGGCCAGGGAAAAGGGGACAACTCACTGGCTCTCAACCAAAGGCCTGGGGGAACACCTCCGTCTTGCAGGCTCTGTGGAACTGTAAAAAGTCCCACAGGGTATGGATCTCCATTGGGAGTGTGTTTCACCAGGCCGGGGCCAGGGCAGAAAATGTTCCACAGGGCCAACCCCATAATCAGGGGTCATTTCGTAGAAAAAGAGCTGGAGGAACTTATTAGCATAGCTCATTAGCATAACTCATTAGCGTATGGCACGCCCCTTGATATCACCGGAAGTGTGTTATTGGCATAACTGATTTGCATATGCCACACCCCTTGACATCACCTATCCGGGCTGTTTTGGACCCAATCCTGGCCATTCAGGGCTAAAATTGGGCCCAAAATGGCAAAAAAAGAGCTGAAAATGGCCAAAAAGGGGCACAAAATGGTCAGGATCGGGCTGCTGCTGAGTGGGAGAGTGATCCACCACCCATCAGAGGCTCGATCCGGACCATTTCGGCCCCAATCCAGGCTGAAATGGGCCCAAAATGGCTGAGAGTCAGGTGGGCGGGGCCACCTGACATGTGACCTCTCTGGGGAACTGCCGGAACTGCGTTCCTGCGTGTTCCCCCTCGAAATGAGCCCTGCCCATAATGCTGATTTACTGATGCATTTTTTACAGGAAAATTTCAGTGCAAGCAAACAGAACATGGCACCATCGTTTGCACAAGGAGGAAAGAAAATCGAATTGGGATCTTTTAAAAAGCTGGATTAAATTTGCAGCATAATTGTACCATATGCGTGATGTTGGAAAATGGTTCCTCTCATTGTCAGAAAGAAACAGCAAGGCAGGTAACAAGCATCCATCAGCTTACAAAAGGTAACAGACATTGATTCTCACACCACTTGGATAGGTTTTAACAGCCTTGTGCATGGTTTACGAAACCCTGAAATTCAATTACGGACTCCCCGCGTTTGAAAAAAAGATGCAGGCAATGAAAAAGTCTCTCGTAAATGTTTTCACAGTCAGCTTAGTTACAAAACTCACCTATTCTTAGCAGTACCATTTGGGTCAAGCCGATATGACCGATTTCATTTCATTTGGATTTTGTACATTGTTGTCATCATCTGTTTCTGTCCATCTCCATTTTCATTGCCACGTCTGGTAATTCTTGACTTCATTTTTCCAAATTCCTATAACACTCATAGGCCATTTTGACAGTAATTATGTTTTACAAGTAGAGGATCTTGAGGACTCTTGAGGGGCGGCTATGTTCCCCCAGTACATTGTCTCCTCTTCACCTCTCCGGCAGCTCATGTAGCCGTTCTCCTATCCCTGCTTTCTTTTTGTCCTTCGTCCCTCACACCTACCAGCCTTTTTCATTGTCCCTCTCACCCAGGCCATCTCTGACACTGATTGAGGAATGGAAGCCTTAATAATGTCATTTGAAGCTGGTTAGCAACTTCCAAAATGGCTGCAGGAGACAGGGCCTTCTGTAGGTGACACCTGTCTTGCTCTGGGCTAGGGTGGCTGTCCCAGGTGCTGAGATGCCAAGGTGGCTCACCGGGAGCTCAGATGGTCCCACCGAGGGGCAGGTGAGTGATAGCTGAAAAGCAAAGTCAAGGTCTAGAGCCAAGAGGTCAGTCTGAGAGAGGGGCGAGCAAGCAAGAGTCCAAAGCCAAGCTGAAGTCAGGAGCTGAGAGGTCAGTTCCACAGAGAGACAGGAAAGCGAGAGTCAAAGGCTAGTCCGAGGTCAGAGTCTGAGAGTTCAATCCAGGGCAGGGCAAGGTGCAAGGCAAGAATACGAGCACAAAGCTGCTGCTCGCAGGGAGCGGTGAGCAAAGTTGCTTCCATGCTGAGCTCTGCCCAGCATCTTCCTTTTATGCTTGCCTTCAGGTAATGGGCTGTGGCTCAAGTGTTCCCTCTTCCTCTAAGGGCCAAGCTACAAGTGACAAATGACACTTGAACGGCAAGTGGATTGAGTGGAGGGCAAGTGGAGGGCAAGTGAACAGGGAGGAATGCACTTGCCATTCAAGTGTCATTTGTCACTTGTAGTTTGGCCCTGAGAGTGCCTCGTTCTCGGACAGTACCAAAGTCTGGTGCTGCGTGCGGAAGCACGCGCTTCTCCGTCACTCCCAAACCGCCACCCTTTCCTGGCTTCTCCATCATGGGGCAGGCTCGAGGATGCTGTCAGTGCAGGTGCCTCGCATGGCAATTTCCCCTCAGCCCAGCCTGAACCCATGGTCTCATAGGCTTATCCCACGGATTCCTGCTGTTCCGTTCACGGCCCCTCTGACAGCGGCTTCATAGCCGGCTCTGTGGCTTCCTTGTCCTTCAAGGAGGACACGATAGCTGGTGATGTGGTGAGGGCCGTAGGCTGGCTCATGACAACACCTTGAATAGAGGCAAAATCAACAGCTGCCCATACTTACGCATCAATTAGGAAAAAAATAGCGACCTGTAAAAGCCAATCTCCAACAGAGGAGCTAGTTGAAAAAAATTGGGGAAAAAACCCCACTTTCATGATAACCAACCAAGCCTGAGAGAATGAAAAAGTGTGTATTGGATAACTAATACGAGGTAATCTAGGCATCAGACAAACAGTTATGGGGAAGGTATTCTGGAGTTAAGGAGTCACAACAAAGAAAACCTTGTGTTTAGTAGAGCAGGTGCCCCCATAAAGAATGGCTGGTGCAGAAGGTCTTAGGCAGGTTAAGATGGGAGAAACCTGTAAATCTTTAAATACAGGAATACAGTGCATAATTTACAAAACAATAACTTATTGTAGGAACAGCAGGACCAAGATAAGATATTCCTGGGCTTCTCGAAGAACTCTTTATTTGCAAAACAATCTGGAAGAATCAGTATAAAACTCAATTGTACTTTGACAGTTGCTTTCTAAGTTTCAAAGCAGTTTCCAGAACATGAAAAACAACAACAGAAAAAACATAACAAAACTACCGTAAGTGCCATTGTAAAGACACCAACGAATCCCCATCAAATAAACAAGAGATGCTGCCAATTTTGTCGCAAACATGTTGGACTGTTGAACTTACCAAGTTTAAAGGTGGCAATCAGATGGGAGCTGATCTCTCGATCTATCTGGTTCATATTGAACATCTGCAAACACCTTCTGAACCAGTTTGCATCGAGTGTTCCCAAAATTGCACATGCACAGAGACATTGGTGATTCAAACCGATCAGCAGCGATTAGCATCACTAAGGACTGTACAGGTGAACACTGGAGGGTAGGATATTATTGAAACATAGCATTTACTGATGGCTAATTTATATGATTTGTGAGTGATATAATTGTCTATTTAAACAACTCCCTGCTGAGCAGAGGAGTTACGCAGCGAGATGAAGTGGGTAGTAGAACTCGATTGGGTTCTGTGAGAATGCGCATGTACGAAAAGTCAATTGGGCTATACCGCATGGTTAGGAAGAAATACAGTGGAACAGCTGCCAAATACCACCAGCAGATTAACAAACTATCAACTCAATGATCAAGAAAATCATGTCTGTGTTTGCAACTGATGAACATAACATGAGCTCAACCAGCAGATATTCAAGCATCCCTAGAACAGACCAAATGAAATACTGGTGATAAGCAGTTGCAGAAGGGAAAAAAGAGGCAGCCGTACAGTGCATTCTTATGCGTGTTCACTCAAAAGTAAGTCCCGTTGTTTGCACTGGGATTTATTCCCCAGTAATCTTATATAGTATTGTAGCTTTAATCGCTTTGGCTCTTATTCATAAAGGCAGTGGCATTCCTGAGATGGTATCATTTTATGATTTCTGTAACAGTTTAGAGCCCCATACTCAAAATTATTTTACTGGTGCACGAATTCAAATTGTAGTGAAGGAAGGCCAAAGAGAGCAGATAAGAGTAGGAAAATCTAGTCATAGATCCAGAGGAGTTAGCCGTGTTAGTCTGTAGTAGCAAAATCAAAAAGAGTCCAGTAGCACCTTTAAGACTAACCAATTTTATTGTAGCTTAAGCTTTCGAGAATCAAGTTCTCTTCGTCAGATGGATCAGGCATCTGACGAAGAGAACTTGATTCTCGAAAGCTTATGCTACAATAAAATTGGTTAGTCTTAAAGGTGCTACTGGACTCTTTTTGATTTTGGAACATCTAGTGCTTCCCTCCTTGATTGTTCGATGTAAAAGTGAAGGGGGTATTCCCCCTCTCCTGGGCTCTAGGATATATAGATTGTAGTGAACACTTGTTTTTTGTTCGTTCCCAATTGGCATCTAATTTACTATTACATATAGCAACGACGATTATTACTAAGAAACAGGATAAAGCACTAAGGCTGTTTCCCTTGTGTATTCATTTAAGAGCTAGACATCACCATTTAAAAAAAATCTTCTGAAAAAAATCTGAAAATTCAGCAACGAGATTTTACAATGTTCTCAAGAAGAGCAAGTTCCCACAGCCCCCATACTTCTTCCTCCTGTCTGTGCCCCAGAACTGTTAAGAGACCAAGTATAAATTGCCTGTGTGGGCCAGGAATGCGGAGACAGCTTCTCCTGTACCACGTCTCAATGGCGACAATGTACAATCAAACAATTTTCTTTACAACTTTATAATACCGAGCCCACTTTCTCCTTTGTGTTTTGAAGAGGAGAAGTGGCTTGTTCGTTGTGCAGAAATTTGGGAGTCCTCCCAACATTGTTCCTTTATTCTACTAAGCCAGGGGAGCTTTTATGTTAATAGGTTTTTATTCTCATTATCCTTAGTTTATGCCTGACAATGTTACCATAAAGATTTTTTTGTACCTACTTGGGGGGGGTAAAAGCAGAAGGCAGACTAGGGGTAATCGTTTTACGATGCAAAAGGAATATAAGACAAAAGGCTTAAAGTTCATTAAGGCCTCTTCATGCTCGGTCTGTTATTTAGCTTGGAATATCCATTCTTTATTCATCTATCCACCCATTTGTTCTCTATTTTGGATTCGTATATACACAATAGCC
Organism: Eublepharis macularius; assembly: GCF_028583425.1. NCBI lineage: Eukaryota > Metazoa > Chordata > Lepidosauria > Squamata > Eublepharidae > Eublepharis > Eublepharis macularius. The sequence continues at coordinate 66,781,468 of NC_072802.1, read as the reverse complement.
TCACTCTTCCACCGTGCATAGTCAATTAAAAAGAATTAAAATAATCAACCCAATCTACCTTCCTCAGTAAGTGTCCAGAATTAAAACCAGAAATTATCGTGGTTTAATTCAAGATGCTGTGAATTTCGCCACAAACGCATTCAACTGTCGAACTTACTATATTCAAAAGTGGTGATCCGATATCAACCAGTTTGGTTTGTTCAGTCCATTTTGCAAGAGGGGCTGCAAGCCACATCATGTTAAAGAAGTGGCCTGCTTTGGCCTACAGTCATATTTCACGTTTAGTCCTGCTTGACATGATTTGAAATGTATTATAGGTGCACTTGTTAATTCTGAGTAAGCTCATTTCTAGAGATATGTCCAGATTTGTTATCTGCCCCAGTTGCCAGCCTGAAACTGTTATGTTGAGAGGTTGGGGAGAGCCAAGGACACAGCAGTCAGTCTAGTTAAGTTTATCTGAACTCAGTTTGGGTTTTCAGGAAGAAGCTGGTGCAATGATCTTTGAGCATGGTACAGCTGCAGATGTTCACCCTCTTTCCATTGCCAAGCTCTGATTTGTCAACCAGATCATCCCGTGGTGCTGGGCAATATGAGATAAGAATGTCAATTCAGTTATGCCCAGGGCTTTCTTTCAATGGGAACACGGTGGAACGGAGTTCCAGAACCTCTTGAAAATGGTCACATGGCTGGTGGCCCCGCCCCCTGATCTCCAGACAGAGGGGAGTTTAGATTGACCTCTGCCCCGCTGGAGCAGCGTGGAGGGAAATCTCAACTCTTCTCTGTCTGGAGATCAGGGGGTGGGGCCACCAGCCATGTGACCATTTTCTCCGAGGGCAACCCACGGAGTTCCACCACCTCTTTTCCCAGAAAAAAAGCCCTGGTTATGCCTTTGTCCTGAGTTTGGGGCCCAACATGGACCCCTCCTCTTGGCCACCTGGATTTACAATTCGGTCTTGAACCCTGGCAACTTTGATACTGAAAGCTATGTTAGACTGGCATAAGGCTATATCAAGTATGTTTAGGTATTAAGTTATTTAGCTCTTTGTTATTTTACCTTTTCTTCCTGCACACTCTTTAAAATTAGTTATTTTATTCTCCTTCTTAATAACTATTTTACATCTGTGTGGAGTTTCAGTGGTTCGTGGCTCCAATTTGAAAATAGTGCCTAGGCCAGTTTTGCCTTCTGCTACCTTTGTATCTTTTTGGCTGGACTCAGCATGGCAGGTGCCCAGGAAGAGTCCAATAAGGTTTGAAGATTCTTTCCCCCAACTTCTGGCTAGGATTTATTAGGGGAACTGGTGGCAGCTACTGAATTTTGAGGCAGATGGTTCTTTGTGAAGGCCTCCCTGACCCTGGGAACTTTTTGAGTTCTTGACACACTGAGCAAGGGAGACTAATGGTCCAACTAGGGGGACTAAAGGTGCACCATAGATCTCCTGGCAATTTCTTCCAATCTCTGCGAGTGCTTCACAGGCTGGCGGGGGCAAAATTGAGGGGAAATGGACAGGATACATTGGTGTGTGACATCACTTCAGGTGCAAACTGTAAGTGATGTCACCACATTGATACAATGCTCTAGGATTTCCTCCAAAATCTATGGTTAACCTTAGAGCTTTTGGTGAATCCTAGAGTGTCACCCCAATGGGACAATGTCACTTCCAGTTTTGCTGGAACATTAGTGCATCTGTCCCAGCCCCCCACCCCAGTTCATTCCAGTGGATTGCAGGCTGCAGCTGGCAACTCTAGATCTGACTCAATATAAGGGAGCTTCTTATATTCTGCTCTGACATTATATTTAGTTCTGAAAAGTATTTCCAGTATTTAGTAGTAAGCTGCAGTACTGCAGCCCAAGCACTGCTCATGACCTGAGTTCGATCCTGGAGGAAGCTGGGTTCAGGTAGCCGGCTCAAGGTTGACTCAGTCTTCCATCCTTCCGAGGTCGGTAAAATGAGTACCCAGTTTCCTGGGGGTAAAGTGTAGATGACTGGGGAAGGCAATGGCAAACCACCCTGTAACAAAAGTCTGCCAAGAAAATGTCGGGATGTGATGTCCCCCCATGGGTCAGTAATGACTCGGTGCTTGCCCAGGGGACTACCTTTATCTTTACCATGGTTAGTCTTATGGTGCAAGGCTTCACCCATAACCCACCTGGTTCCAAACACTAGATTATTTCCTTGTTCCATCCTTGGCCTGCCCGTTTCTTCTGCCCTTGACACACCGTAGTCTGCTGTCGCTACACTCTTGGCTTCACTCCAGGGGAGGGGGAGTTACTTCGAAAATCTAAAGTTGCCAACTTTACTCCTTTCCAGAAAGCTTCTCTTTTCATCTCTTTTATGGGCATTTGTTGGCGAAGGTGATTGTGAATGCAGCTGAGATATACAAAATGTAAATAGCGCTTGCAGCAGCTGCAGAAGGAATTGAGTAATAAAAAGGGGGGGCAAAAAAGGGGATGGGTGGGAAGGAAGGGATGGTTGGCAGTTGCCGTTTCTGCCTTGTGTTTTTAAATGTCAAAAGAAACTCCATCCTCTATCAGAACAGAGCAAAAGACAATTGGCGCAGATTGCCTAGTGATAGAAAATGATGTTCCTAACTATGCAGCAAACGATTCGCTGGAGTCATTTTTGTTTTTAATCAAAAGAAGATTCCTTTAGGATTTATTAGGGGGGAAAAACCCACTCTATTCATATTTTGAATGCATAAAAGTCGCTGCCAAATCCCGCAGAAAGGCTTGTCAGTGGTTCTTAAACTTTTATAATACAAAGTGACGCCATGTTGCCTGTTGGGCCTTATCTATGAGCTCTACCCAGGGCTCATTTCGAGGGGGAACACACAGGAACGCAATTCCGGCAGTTCCCCAAAGAGGTCACATGTCAGGTGGCCTGGTCCAGCTGACTCTCGGTCATTTTGGGCCCGTTTCAGCCTGGATTGGGGCCGAAACGGCCCAGATCGGGCCTCTGACGGGTGGTGGATCACTCCTCTGTTCAGCAGCGGCCCAATTCTGTCCATTTTGGTCCCCTTTTCGGCCATTTTCAGCCCCCGTTGCCATTTTTGGCCCAATTTTGGCCCTGAATGGCCAGGATTGGGTCCAAAACAGCCAGGATAGGTGATGTCAGGGGGTGTGGCATACGCAAATCAGTTATGCTAATGACACACTTCTGGTGATGGCAAGGGGCATGGCATATGCTAATGAGTTGTGCTAATAAGTTATGGTAATGAGTTCCTCCAGCTCTTTTTCTATGAAATGACCCCTGGCTCTACCCTTTGACCAGGAAGTAAAGTGTCCTCAGTTTCTTGTCCTGCTGCATGGTCCCTCATAATGGCCAGAATGCTGCTGTGAACTGGAGCTCCAGTGTAATGTATAGGTTGGACTCAAAGCTTTGAGTTCTGAATTTAAATCTCCAATCAGCCTCCAAGCTTGGGGCAGTCTATTTCTATCAGTCCAACTTACCTCACAGGAGAGAGGAAGAAACATTTGTTGCTTGGAGGAAAACTGGGATAAAACATGATACATATTCAGAGGTGAGATTTCTCTGAACATCAGTTTCTAGAGGGTAACTGTACTCTTGGTTGATGATTGACCCAGGGAATAGAAAATCTTGAACAATTTCAATTTCCCCATTGTCAGCTTTAAAATTGTGTAATTCCTCAGTAGTCGTAGCAAAGAACGAGTCCAGTAGCACCTATAAGACTAACAATTTGTGGTAGAGTATGAGCTTTTGTGAACCATGGCTCACTTCTTAAGATACCAAGGGGCTCACAAAAGCTCATACCCTACCACAAATGTTGTTAGTCTTATAGGTGCTGCTGGACTCTTGCTCTTTTCTACTGCTATGGACAGACTTTCACAGCTACCCATCTTCGATCTATCCTCAGTAATCGTTACTGTTTTCAATCTATCCTCAGTAGTCGTTACTGTTGTCTTCTTGATGTTCAACTGTAATCCTGCTTTGGCGCTTTCTCCTCTCACCTTCATCAGTAAACGTTTGAAGTCTTCACTAGTTTATGCCAGTAACGTGGTGTCATCGACATATCTCAAATTGTTAATATTCCTTCTACCAATTTTCACACCACCGGTTGCACTGGGCTTCCCAGAGATATCTCAGATTAGGATGTTGGACCCGATTGACCTTTGGTGTGATCCACCAAGGCTTTCTTATGTTAGTAACACTCGCAACAGGGAACAGATAATCTCTCTCTCTTCCAAGATGGTGCTTCCTTTTGAAAAGGTTTTTTTAAAATAATTAAAATTATCCCTTTTGGGGAAACAATCCCCGTTCTGCTGTTCAGTTAATTGCAGGCATTATTTTAGTCAAACCAAAGGTTTTCAATCAATTACTCTAACGGCTTAATTTGTTGCAGTGGTAAATGTCATCATGTGTAATATAATCCTGTTGTACAGCAGGATTTGAGTCCAGTGGCACCTTAGAGACCAACAAGATATTTCAGGGTATAAACTTTCAATAGTCCGAGCTCCGTTCTTCAGATACTGGGAAGAAGAAGGGAGCTTTGACTCTTGAAAGCTTACACTGTGAAAATCTTGTTGATCTCTAAGGTTCCATGGGACTCAAATGCTGCCATTCTACTGCAGACCAGCTTGGCTACCTACTTGACACTACAATCCAGCTGTGTAGCAGAAACAGGAATAGAAAAAAAATAGAAGAAAAAAAGGCTTACCAAAGTTAGAGTAGGAAATTGACTTTTGTTCTCTTCTTTTTTAATACATTCAGCCATTTCTGCAGAACCAGGGCATCGTGTGTGTGTGTGTTTGTATATATATTCAGGCACACACATATACATACACAGCTGTGAAGAAGTGTGGAACAGCTGTTAATCTAAATAATTTACTGTTAATTGGCTCCACGGGCATTGCTGGAAGAGTCCATGCCAGGAACTCGTTTAGGAGGATGACAACAGAGGAGATGGCGGAGTGCAAAAGCAAAGTGTTTTCTCCATGCCTTCCCAAAGATGTCCCGGGACATGTGAATCTCATTTGGCTCTCTGCCACTGTTAGCTCTGAGGATGGTCAACTGTTACCATGACAGTCAAGCTTCACCCACCACAACTGGCATAAAAGAACAAGAAGCCAAAAGCCATCATGTGACCAGGGTTAATGGCAATAATGGTGAATAAAAGCACCATTTCATTATCTGTTACCAACTAGGGACATATTCAGACATCAGACTAAAATGTAACTGGACCCTGATTCACTATGAGGGGCATGAACATGGCTTGATGGTCATGCCACCTGCACCCTCCTCCTTCTTCCCCATTTCTCGAACAGAGCATGAAAGCAACCTCCAGTTGCCCAGCATGGCCAACTGCAGGCATTTGGGCGTACTGTGGTCGATCCCTCTCCAGGTCTTCTGCTATAGTGGGAGTTTCTCAATGTTAATATCAAACATGGATCCCTCTTGCAATCTCAGACAGAATATGGCTTGAGAAGTCATGGAGGTGTCCCAAAAACATGGACTCAGGGCTTCTATCAGAGTTACACACCATCCCTAAGGCATGGGTTCTACTGAGGAATTGCTCTTACTCAGGGCTCATTTTGAGGGGGAACGTGCAGGAACGCAGTTCTGGCAGTTCCCCAGAGAGGTCACATGTCAGGTGGCCCCACCCTCCTGACTCTCGGCCATTTTGGGCCTGTTTCGGCCTGGATTGGGGCCTAAACAGCCTGGATCAGGCCTCTGACGTGTGTTGGATCACTCTCCCGCTCAGCAGTGGCTCGATCCTGACCATTTTGGGGGCCCTTTTCGGCCATTTTCAGCCCCTTTTTGCCATTTTGGGCCCAATTTCGGCCCTGAATGGTCAGGATCGAGCCCAAAACAGCAAGGATAGGTGATGTCAGGGGGTGTGGCATATGCAAATCAGTTATGCTAATGACACACGTCTGGTGATGTCAATGGGTGTGGCATATGCTAATGAGTTATGCAAATAAGTTATGCTAATGAGTTCCTCCAGCTCTTTTTCTACAAAATGACCTCTGCTCTTACTGTTAGGAAGTTGGTTTTAACCATGTTTTTATTCTAACTTAAATTTCCATGTACTTGATGTACCTGCCATCATCAAGAGTTTATTTATATATACATCACTTGATTTTGCCATTCATCTTTTCTGTATACCTGGGCTTGGATCCTGTGCACTCATGCTTTTGTAATGAACTTTATTTCTGAAATTGCACAAAAGTTGAAGCAGTAAGGAGACTCTCTGGACTTTGTCACCGGCCAAAGGGCCACCGGAAGACGGCATTATCTCTGATCCAGCGAGAGAAGATCAATCTGTTCCCACCTCAGTATAAATAACTGTTAAGTACTCCCCTCTCAACTTTGGCATTATCAAGCTCCCTGCTGACTTCTCTTCCATTGTGTATTTTGTAATTTGTAGGCCTGAAGGCAAGGCTAGTGTCTCATTTGCATTTATGTATGTCATCCATCACTAACATTTGCTGTGAATTTTAATTGCTATGAGCCGCTGTAGCATAGTGGATAAGTGGTTGGGCTGCGAGTCAGCACTCTGCTAGTTTGACTCCTATGACTGCATTGAGCTCAGCAGGTGGTCCTGGGTAAGCCACTTTTAGCCTGAGCTCCCCAGTTATTTTGTGGGGATAATAGCAACACTGACTTTGTTCATCACTCTGAGTGGGACATTAATCTGTCTAGAAGAGGGGTATATAAGCACCTTGTTATTATATAAGTGCCCTATATTATATATGTGCAGTTGTTATTGTTGTTGTTGTTGTTGTTGTTGTTGTTATTGACTGAAAGGAAGAAGGAGATCACACCACCTGTCATGTCTGAACCCCATCCATGCCAATTTGGATTCTGTTCTGCTGAACACAGTGTATCTTGCTATAGCTCAATATCACTTTGCTAGTGTCATAACTATTCTTTTCTCAGGCTTTCACAGGTGTTTATCGGCCTGTAACAGCTTCCAGTGTTTATGACCTTGTGCTCATTCCCAGACAGTGCTGTGTCTTGCTTCCTAGTAACTCAACGTGATATCACAAATATGTGAAACGTTCTCACACCAAGAGAGCGCCAAAGTATTGTTTACGGTTGGGAGGGGGGAGAAAGGAGTAAGTTAGAATGTTAAAAGAGAAATTTCTCTCACACAATGTCATTCCTGTCAACTTCTACTCTTGCTGCTTAGATGCCTGCCTTGCTTCTAAGTAGTCCTATGGACCTGTATATGGAAATGATCTGATTTCTGAATAAAAGCCATTTTGACCAAGAACTTGTGTCTTGCTGCACTCCAGAGATCTATCTGCTGTATCCTGTCATCCATAGCCTGACACCACCAACAACCATTATTGTCTTTGCTACTGTAAATATAATTGTTTTAATCTTGCAAAATTGTGATACTAAAATGTGATGGAATCCAGGTGTGTGTACATGTATAAATATAAGATCTGCATATCTGTGACAAATTCCACAGTGTGCATCAACTGATGAAGCTGCTTAGACTTCAAGAAGCCGCTTCCATTCCCCATGGAGACTTTTTTAAAAAAGAGTCACTCACTTGAATGTATCAGAGAACATTAGCTTAGGAACACAGCCTCCTCGGTGCTGAAGTCAATTATTTGCTTCTAAGAACTCTGCAACAATCTTTCTTCATTTATCCAGGAAACTTATTCATTTTTAAAAAGGTGACCTGCATTATCGTTGTGTTAATAAAAATGCAGCATGCGTATCAAGCTATTTTATCTCTTTCTGTAGCTGACTCTTCAAAGACGGATGTGTTCTCAGGGGACGTAATGAGACCACGCAGGTGAAAACTCATCAGTGGGATGAGAATGCCGGAGGGTTGTATCTCCCACTCTGCTTAGCTAAGTGGCAAGTCTTCCTCTGTTGGGAAGAGCCTTACAATGTAATTCTAAACAGATTTATACCCTTAAAAGTCCACTGAAGGTCTAGAAGGGTGTGGATCTACTTAGGATTGCACTGTTCGTCTAATGAAAGAACTCTTTCTCCAAAAGAAGTCTTCTTCCACCAGAGGAAAGTGCCACTACAAAATGGCGTGGTAGGATACAACCCAGTCCATGAGAAGTTTCTCAATTCTGGCTTAGAGCACTTGGTCCACTTCTGAGGGCTATGCTTTAAGAAAGATGTGGGCAAACAGGAACAGGTTCTGAGGAGGACAACCAAGATGGCGGAGACTACAGAAAATGCCTTATGAGGAAAGGTTGAAGGCACTGGCTGTAGCCTGGAGAAGCGAAGATGGAGAGAAGATACAACTGCCCTGTTAAAATAATGGTAGATCACACAGAAGAGGTTAAAGGTTTGCTCTCTGCTGCTCCTGATGGAAAGACTAGAGCTGATGGGTTTGAGTTATAGGAGGCTAGATTTCAGCTGGACATTAGGAAAAGCTTACTTACAGTTCAGAAATGGAATTAGTTACCTGGGCAGGCATGGCGGGAGCTCTCCTTTGCGGAAGCGTTTCAAGCAAAAATTGGACATCCATCTGATAGAAAGACTCTAGTTTGGATTTCCTGCACTGAGGAGGGGGCTGATCTATTTATTTACCTCATTTATACCCCACCTTATTCCCCCGGGGGGTGCATCAGCTTAGTTTGGTGTAGTGGTTAAGAGCGCGGGACTCTCATCTGGAGAACCGGGTTTGGTTCCCCACTCCAGCTGGGTCACCTTGGGTTAGTCATAGCTTCTAGGAGATCACTCAGCCCCACCCACCTCACAGGGTGTTTGTTGTGGGGATAATAATAACGTACTTTGTAAACTGCTCTGAGTGGGGCCTGTGGCACAGAGTGGTAAGCTGCAGTACTGAAGCCCAAGCTCTGCTCACGACCTGAGTTCGATCCTGGCAGAAGCTGGGTTCAGGTAGCCAGCTCAAGGTTGACTCAGGGCCAAACTACAAGTGACGAATGACACAGGTTGGACGCTTGTCAGCTTCCCTCAAGTTAGAGAGACAGGGAGAATGCATTGGAGCTTGAATTTTCTTTGTGTGTGGTGGGATAGGAATCTATCCCTTCAGGTTCCAGGGCTGCTGCCAGGCTCTGCGGCCAAGCTATTATTTATTATTGGTACATTTTCTGCTGCCTGCTCAGGTAGGGTTTCTGGGAGTGGTGAAGTAGGGATCTTGATGGCTGGAGGAGAGCCTGCTGACCCCCACAAACAACAAACATGTTCGTGAGCAGGATCATGTTCATCAGTGTTCGTTGTTCGTGGATGGCAACGAACAACGAACACCATGTTTGAGGTTTTTTTTCTGTTCATGCCCATGTCTACTTACAAGGATGCTTATTTATCACCTTTTTTTAAAAAAAACTTTCTTCTCTAAGCCTACCCACCCTACCTAAAAACGCAAATGAAAATTCTGGCTAATCTGATACTCTTACCAGACATACCAAACCTCAACATGAGGAGAGAGGCTTTTTTCCTCCCTCTTTTTAAACTGAGCCTGGCTCTGTGGAGAAAGGTATGTGAGAGAAATCTGGTAGATAAACGTCTGAGCAAGCCAATCTCTTTCCCTTTTTATCTGCTGCTGAGAAATAGAAACTGAAAACAACATACAGTGCATGGTTATTTTAAATTGCCATCAATAGATTGTACAACCCATGCTAACATAGCCAGATATGATGCACTTTACAAATTAATTTGACACTGTGCGACTTGGTCTTAGCCATTCTAGGGGATTTGGAGCTTGCAGCAGAATGTAATTGTCCCGCTTTTAGGTGTTTATTTGCATGGTTGATCTTGCTATTCATCACCGACAGCTGTTCGCCGGGACATGGTCATGCCCGCGCTGATTGGCCCTTCTTCATTTGATTGGATTCCGTCTCCATTTGTGCTCTGCATAATAGTGGGGCACACTCCTTCACTTTGTTTAATCTTTTGGTCTCCGTTTAGATATACGTATATTTTTTAAAAATGTTTTCTTTCCTTCCTGTACATGGGATCTATATGCTTACCAGTTTGGTATAGTGGTTAAGGGTATGGGACTCTAATCTGGAGAGCCAGGTTTGATTCCCCACTCCTCCACTTGAAGCCAGCTGGGTGACCTTGGGCTAGTCATGGCTCTCTGGAGCTCTCTCAGCCCCACCCACCTCACAGGGTGTTTGTTGTGGGGATAATAACAATATACTTTGTAAACCGCTCTGAGTGGGCGTTAAGTTGTTCTGAAGGACGGTATATAAATCGAATGTTATTATTGTTATTATTATTACTCACTTGGGTGATATGCTTGCCAATCTCTGGGTGGGGCCTGGAGATCTCCCAGCATCATAACTGATCTCAAGACCACAGATATCAGTTCCCCCAGGGCTCATTTCGAGGGGGAACGCACAGGAACACAGTTCCGGCACTTCCCCAAAGAGGTCACATGTCAGGTGGCCCCGCCCACCTGACTCTCAGCCATTTTGGGCCTGTTTCGGCCTGGACTGGGGCTGAAATGGCCCAGATTGGGCCTCTGATGGGTGATGGATCATGTTCCCGCTCAGCAGCGGCCCGATCCTGACCATTTTGGGCCCCCTTTCAGCCATTTCCAGCCCCTTTTTGCCATTTTGGGCCCAATTTCAGCCCTGAATGGCCAGGATTGGGTCCAAAACAGCCATTCAGGGGGTGTGGCATATGCAAATCAGTTATACTAATGACACACTTCCGGCGATGGCAAGAGGCGTGGCATATGCTAATGAGTTATGCTAATGAGTTATGCTAATGAGTTCCTCCAGCTCTTTTTCTACAAAATGACCCCTGAGTTCCCCTGGAGAAAATGGCTGTTTTGGAGGGTGGACTTTACGGCATTATACCCTGCTGAGCTCCATCCTTGGCTTAGGTTTAGAAAAGAAATAAGAGTTCTTTATTGTGGGAAATCCATACTCTGATAGTAAGAGGAGAGATAGATCCTTACCTTTCTCACTTGTCTAAAGATGGCATTGGATTGCAGGACGTCTTGCATCCATGGTACAAGATGGTGAGGAGAGGATAATGTGGAAACTATGACAAAGAGAGGAAGAAGAAGGTGTCAGGAGGAGGACGCCCTAAGTATTGCAATCTACACATGAAAGGATAATTCAGGGCAGTAAATAGTTGAGCATGAACAGATCCCTGACTGCTCTCGCTTTCTAACTTTCTGATTTGTTCCCCTCTGAAACCTGAGGAAGGGACAGTGTTGGTCCTCCTCTGCTAACAAAAGTAAATACAAAAACATAAAAACAACAATTAAAATATTGAGCTGGAAAAAGGGATCACGGAGAGAATGTCAAATAAAACAAAAAAAGTCTTTGTCTGTCGGCAACAGAAGGGGACAGATAAATATCTCTGGGGAGAGGGTTCCAGAGTGTCTGTGCCCTGACCAAGAAGAATCTCTCCTGGGTTACCACTCAACCTAATCTCAGAAGGCGGGGGAACCCGAAACAGGGCCTCCAAAGAAGACAATCGTGGTTATGTAGGTTCAAAAGGGATTAGGTGGTCTTTCATGTATGCCGGCTCCAAACTGTCAGCAGCAGCAGCTTGAATTGTGCCCAGAAATAAATTGGGAACCAGAGGAGTAGGGTTGCCAGCCTCCAAGTGGTGGCTGGAGATCTCCTGGAATTACAGCTGATCTCCAGGTGACAGAGATCAGTTCCCCTGGAGAAAATGGCTGCTTTGGAGGGTGGACTCTATGGCATTATACCATTCTGAGGCCCCTCCCCCTCCCAAACCCCACCCTTTACAGGCTCCATCCCCAAAATCTCCAGGAATTTTCCAGTTTAATTTTCCAGTTTGGGCAGTTTAAAGGGCCCTGCCGCTTGCAAGTGGCAGGTCCCTTTAAATTATCAGCTGTGAGGCGGGGGAGATCCCCCCTTGCCGCCTGCCAGCTGATAGTTTAAAGGGATCTGCCGCTTGCAAGCTGCAGGAAAAGTTTATATGGGGAAATGGCCACTCAAACTGCCCCTTTATGACCCAAATGAACCAGTAGACCAGTTTGTGGAAGTTTGTGGAGATGAGCTTCCACGAACCACTGGTACGCAAACCACGAACCGACCTGGTTCGTGCCTTTTTTTGGGTCTTAATTTGATTTGTGCCCATCTCTAGTGGTAAGACAGTTGGACTAAGATCTGGGAGACCGAGGTTCGAATCCCTACACTGCCATGGAAGCTTGCTGGGAAGTTTCTTTTCCCATGTGACATCCCTAGAGAAATATCTACCTTAGGATGGCTGGTTTCTAACCTAACTTTCAAAACAACAGTCTCAAACACAGCAATACTTTTGGAAGTGACCTACTTTTTGTTCGTTTGCTTAACATGACAGCACTTGCAGTGCTAAATATGGTACAACTTCATGCGCTGGCCAGTGTTTATTTAGAAGGATGTGCAGCTCAGAATTTCATTGCCATCTGGACCAATTGTTTACCCACAGGTGGGAGGTGTAATTACCTTACACTCCTTCCCTCTTCGTGCAAACCTGGGCAGATGCATACAGACCAACTCCATTCCAATTAAATTCACAGTAAATCTTGAAAAGCCAGGAGATGCAGAATGGGAGAAGCATTTTGAATAATTGAAGGCATTTGTTTTATTTTAAAGGTTTGGGCTTGAAGAAGTCCCACCTTGTTACTAATGAGCATCCACAAGTTTCAGCCAATAAACCTGAATTAGGCCAAAAACCCCTTTCTGATGGATTTGGAAGGACAGGTTGCCGTGGCCACTGTCAAGAGCATAATGTATAGGGAAGCTGATATGCTTCAGTTGTGCATTTGAGACCTGAACTTCCATGTCCAGCATCCACACCATCTGACAAACAAGCTGTCACACCCAATCTCAGAGGTTTCTATCAACAATTAGATATTTTTGGGGGAGCCTGACTTTTCACAAAAGCTGCACCTTGGAAATTCCACATGGAAATGGGCACATTAAAACCAGACTTAAAACTACTTTCCAGAATGTCTAATTGCCTGGAACTGGAAGGGATCATAATCCCTAGATACTGAGCAATGGCAGGTGTGGGAGGGAATGGGAAATTGGCAGGCCAAAGCTCAGGTGAGAGAAAAAGAAAGAAAACATGTTCCTAGAAACACAGTTTTATTGTGCATTTCGAGTAAGGGAAAGAGGCTGGTAGAGCACTCCAGAAAATGCTACAGTTTCTTTCTTTAATAAGATGGATAAAAAACTAGGCTATGGACCATCTTGGTGTGCAGCTCTAATGCTCCCCCCCCCCCAGACACACTGAGCAAGAAGCATTGGTCAACAAGGCTAATAGTTACTTGTCTAGCTGACCATTTTTCTAGAGATTAAATAGTTAACACTCCTCCATGCATCTGATGAAGAGAACAGTGTTTCCCAAAAGCTTATGCTACAGTAAAGTTGGTTAGTCTTAAAGGTGCTACTGGACTCTTTACCATTTTGCTACTACAGACTAACATGGCTAACTCCTCTGGATCTACTCTTTCTCCAGAAATTCTCTCCTCCATATCCTTCACATTTTTATCACACTCTTCCTACAAGAAAAAAATATCTCCCTTCCATTTTATTGTCTCATCAACTGTGAACTAGGCTGAGGAAGACTTGGAATGTTCAAACAAAGGCTGATTCTGCACACATTGGATAATGCACTTTCAATGCACTTTATCAATCATTTGAGGTGGATTTTTTGTTCCGCACATGAAAAAACCCATTCCAAATGATCTATAAAGAGGATTGGAAGTGCATTATCCAACATGTGCGGAATCACTCAAAGTCTTATTTAAATATTTATACTCCACTTTTTCCTTCTTAGTGGGGACAAAAGGCAGCTCACAACATTGTCCTCCCCTTCTCCATTTTAACATTATAACAGCTGCCTTGTAATATAGGAGCCTGAGAAAGGTTCTAGTATAACATTCTCCTTCAATATAGCAGTGGAAAAGAGCCAGAGTTCAGTAGCACCTATAAGACTAACAAAATTAGTAGTAGGGTATGGGGGCATTGAATAGAGATGTGCACGAACAGGAAAAAAATGAACATGATGTTCGTTGTTCATCGCCATCCGTGAACAGGGACTCACGAACAACCACAAACATGGCCCTGTTCATGCACATGTTCGTGGTCAGCTGTTCATGGGGACCAGCAGGCTCTCCTCCAGCCATCATCCAAGTTTGGTCAAGAGATCCCTACTGCACCATTCCCAGAAACCTGACCTGAGCAGGCACCAGGAAAAGTACCAATAATAAATAATATCTTGGCCCCAGAGCCTGGTAGCAGCCGTGGAATTTGAAGGGGTAGATCCATATCCCACCACACACAAAGAAAATTCAAGCTGCAATGCACTCTCTCTATCAAAATGCCAACAGCAACTGTCTCTCCCTCTCCACAGTCTGCAAAGTCAGAGCTGGGGGCCCCCCACCCCCTTGCTCTTTGCTCCCTTGGAACAAATTTGGAGCTCCACACTTGAAAGCAAGATCTGCCTAGCAAGCTAAATTGGACTTAGATTGGGGTTTCCAGGGCAACAGCAGGAGTTCAGACAGAGTTCATACAATCCCTGCCTAAGTTGCCAAGGGAATTGATCGCAGGTGCCAGACTGTCTGGCTTGACAAACAGCAACGAATGAGGTTTGCAACGACCACCTGTTCATTTAGAATGGGGCCTCATGAATGGCTTGTTCGCGAACAGCAGATTGGGCTGTTTGTGGCTTTTTTTGTTCGTATTGCTGTCCGTGCCCATCTCTAGTATTAAATAGGGTGTGTGTGTGAGGAAATTAGCATTGGTAATGAGATAGGAAACCACTCTCTACATTGGACAAACTGGCTAGTCCCTTTGACAAAGAATTAATGGACATAAGTCTGACATCAGGAACCAAAACATTCAAAAACCAGTGGGGGAACATTTTAAGCTTCCAGGACATTCAGTTGCTGACCTAAAGGTAGCAGTTCTCCTGCAGAGGAATTTCAAAAGGAGATTAGAAAGAGAGACTGCAGAACTGCAACTGATAACAAAGCTCACGACTATGTATCCACCTGGACTGAATCAAGACAAAGATTTCCTGTCTCATTACCAATGCTGATTTCTCCACACCCACTACCTTTCTGCATACCCCACCCTATTCAGTCATGCCTGCCATTTTCATTCACTGGCTGTTATCATTCGGCTTCTGTAATCACTCCACTCTCCAAGATATAAGGAGAGATGGACTCATGTTCTATTTGCATCTGAAGAAGTGAACTGTGGCTCATGAAAGCTCGTACCCTACCACAAATTTTCTTAGTCTTATAGGTGCCCCTAGACTCTTGCTCTTTTCTACTGCTACAGACAGACTAACATGGCTACCCATGCTCTTTTCTAATTCTCCTCCGAATACTACTTTGAAACATGCAGTTTCCCTCCTTCCACGTGAAATCATGTAGTCCTAACACTGCACCATATGACCGTCCTGTTCATATGACATGGCTTCACCCTTTTAGTTTGAGGTGTTCACAAAGGGTGAAAGTGTGAGAACTCTCCTTCTTCCAGATATCTATACAGCAAAGTCAAATTCACCTTGTAAAGATGTCTTCATTAAGAAGTTATCTTTGGCATTAAAAAAAACATTGCTTTGGTATTTGTGACAAACTCCAGGCATTTTTGGGGAGACAGATTTAATTAAGCAAAGAACAAAAGACCCCAGTGCAGGAACTTAAAAAAAAAGAAGAGAATTAATGGATCCTTTTGAATAGCATCTGTTCAATGCTAGAGACTGTGTGGCAGTGAGATTACATTATACAGTAATTTTATTTATTTATTTAATCACATTTCTAGACCGCCCTCCCCGTCAGACGGGCTCAGGGTGGTTTAACAACAGTTTAAAACAGTAAAAAACATTATAAAAACATTAAAACATATCAAAACAATTAAAATTGGTGGGTATAAAATATTAAAATACAGCATTTTCCTGCATGGGTGGTGGAAGGTCTTCAGTGGTATGGCCGTCGAGAGGACAGCCTAGCCCCCACCAAATGCCTGGTGGAACATCTCCGTCTTGCAGGCCCGGCGGAAAGATAACAAATCCTGCCGGGCCCTAGTTTCCTCAGACAGAGAGTTCCACCAGGTCGGAGCTAGAACTGAAAAGGCCCTGGCTCTGGTAGAGGCCAGGCGGACCTCCCTGGGGCCAGGGACCATCAGCAAGTGCTTAGTGGCTGAGAAAATCTGGAGGAGAAAATCTGGAGGAGAAAAGACGGAGGGACACATTTAAGGCCACAGGGTGGGGAAACAATCTCCTTCTGTTTCTGGGATATACTTTTTTGGATGGGCTGATAATATTTCCTCATTAGAGTAAGAAGGAGAGGCCAGTCTGAAAAGCTATTAGCTTTATGGACAATTGAAAGCTTCATGCTTCAGAGGCTTGATACACATGACCTGAGCATACAAGTTATACGTGTTGCAGCATCAACGTAAGCCTCAGGTTTGCAGGCTTTCTCCTCCAGTTTAAGGATAATCGCTCCTTGCTGCTGTTGCAACCTTCAATTTGCTCCTCGCTTGTGCAAATCAAGCCTGTCTTTTTCTTCCTGCCTCATTGTGTTTCCTTGCACCAAATTTCTTCCATAAAATGCACACAAGCGTTTATTTGCACATCAACACATCAGTATTCTACATGTGTAGACTACATCTAGATGACGCACGCTGTCTGTATAAATACCTTTAAAATTGTATATGATTGCCCTACAACACACAAATCTGCAAAAAAAGAAAAAAAAGACGGTGGAAAGCTGAAATGCAGAAGAGTAGACAACAACAGATATAAAAAGAAGTTGTCAGAATTCATGTTGTAGAACTGAGTTCTGTGGAGTCTTCTCAGGGGTTCCATAATGAGGACAATTTATCAATGGATATCATCCACTTCATTAAATGTATTTCATGCTTTGTCTGGTTTAGTTCATAACAATCTCTCCAATAAGGTTTGTTTACAAGGATCATGAGATTATGCTCTGATGGGCAGCCAGCCAACTGAACAAGCTATCCATAACTCCCCTTGGGAGTTTCTGATTCTGCTAAAATGCTGTTGTTGGGGGTTTTTTTTGCTGAACCATATCCTGACAAAGAGAATCCCAAAGTTTAATTTTAGTGGCAATCTCTTTCCAGATTCTTCTTTCTTAAATAACTTTTTTTAAAAAAGAGCTCTCAGAACTAAAATGAAAGCAGTAAAAAATTTCATTTTCTGTAGCTTCTGCTGCACAATAGCATTTCTGAGGTGAAAAAAACTCGACTCATTGTTATATTCCGTAAAATGTATGATTGCTATTTTTAAGGGTACATTCCACCTTATCACTCCAGCGGTGGTGGTGATGGGAAAACGCTGACATTGTAGACACTGCATAGAAGAACATATGTGGTTGGAATTATATAGTCCGGAAACACAAAGACCTGGGAAGCAAACTTCCCCATCATACGCTAGGGTAACGAAGTTCAGTTTCTTGGAAGAAATGGTGGCTTCAGAGGGCAGACTCTATGATATCATATCTTTGCTAGGCTCCCTCTCCTCCCAGATATTCACCTTTTCCAGGCGCTAGGCTGGTAATCAACCATCCCACGCTCCCACCATCACTCTTTGCTCCATTGGGAACAAAAAGGGGGTGGGAAGTGATGTCACACAATGTTGTGATGTCACTTCCAGTTGTACGTGGAAGTAGCATCATGATGCTCTCGGAATTCACCATATCTCTAAGAGTTTTACCATAGAGATTGGGGAATTTCCTAGGCAGCACGGTTTCACTTCCAGGTACAATGTCATGATGTTATTTCCAGTTGTATCTGAACGTGGCATTGTGATGCTCTAGGAATTCCCCAGTTCTCAGTGATTTTTACCATGATTTCACTTCCAGGTACAATTGGAAGTGATATCAAGCCATTGCCGCTCCCCCACCTTCATGTTTTATCCTGCTGGAGGGAGGGCAGCAATCCTGCCAGTCACCACCCCCAAATCTCGCTGGAAAGGAAGCATGGGGCAAAGGGGAAGGTAGTGGGGCTCAGTCGAGGAGATGGGAGGCCTCCCTTAAGGTCCTGGAAATTACAACAAGTCCCGGAACTCAGAAAAACACAAGCTTTAAAAGCCAGATCATTCTGATCAAATTGAGCCCCCACTGCTTGCGCCAATAAGGAGACACATGTATACATACACATGGATCGGTCTTACCCTCAATCAGACCCTTGGTCTAGGAATTTGTTTATTATTTATTTATTTTGTTCAATTTATATCCCGCCCTTTCCGCGGGCTCCGGGCAGGTCACAACGTCATAAAATCATAAAAACCACAATTTAAATACAACAAATAGTTAAAATCGTTAAAAAATAATAAAATCCACAGATTTCATTAAAAAGTGAAATGGAACAGAGGAAAACAGGCAAGGGACCAGCAGGATAGTTCGCCAGTTCCAAAACCACTCTCATAGGCCCGGCGGAACATCTCTGTTTTACAGGCCCAGCGGAACTGTGATAAGTCCTTCAGGGCCCGGGTCTCAAATGGGAGAGAGTTCTACCAGGCCAGAGCCAGAGCTGAAAAGGCTCCGGCCCTCGTTGAGGCCAAGTGAACATCCTTGGGGGCAGGGACCACCAGCAGATGGTTATCTACAGAGCGTAATGCCCTCCTGGGAACATACAGGGAGAGACGGTCCTGAAGATACTGGAAGGCCAGTATCTTCTATGTCAACAGGTAGCAGCTTACTGGGGTATAGAGATCTTTCACATTACCTCCTGCCTGACTCTGGGGATTAGAAACACTGCGAATTGAACCTGGGCCCTTCTGCCTTCAGAATAGGTGTCCTATCACTGAGTCATGGCCCTCCTCTAAGGCCCAATCTTTTGGGTTAAATTAACAGTCTAGTTTTATTACTTCTTTAAAGAACTCTTATTAACCTCATTCACTCCCTTCCCAGTGAAGGTGCAAGCTAATTGGGTCTCAGCAGCTGAGGCAGCATCTACTCTTCAGGTATCACTGAAACCGATGGAAGAAATTACAGCAAGAGCTTTAGGCTCTTCACAAAGTAGTCTGGAAGAGGCTTTTCCAGTTTGTCCCACCCCAAGACCCTTAAGCTCTCAGGTCTCAAAGTGGCACCTCTTTCAGCTTTGGGAAGCTGGGCTAAGAACGTTACCTTCACCATCTAACAAAATGTCATGTCTGAGCCTCATCCATGCCAATTTTGATTCTGTTCTGCTGAATGCATTGTATTTAGCTATAGCTCAATATCACTTTGCTAGGGTCATAACTATTCTTTCTCAGGCTTTCACAGGTGTTTATCTGTTGGACTGTAACAGCTTCCAGTGTTTATGACCTTGTGCTTATTCCCAGACAGTGCTGTATCTTGCTTCCTAGTAATTCATCGTGATATCATAAATAAGTGAAATGTTCTCAAACAAAGAAAGCGCCAAAGTATTGTTTACGGTGGGGGGGGGGGAGAAAGGAGTAAGCTAGAATGGTAAAAGAGAAGTGTCTCTCACATGATGGCTGATTCTGCACACGTTGGATAATGCACTTTCAATGCACTTTAGCAATCATTTGAGGTGGATTTTTGTTTCGCACACACAAAAATCCGTTCCAAATGATCTATAAAAAGGATTGGAAGTGCCTTATCCAACATGTGCGGAATCACTCGATGTCATTCCTGTCAACATCTGCTCATGCTGCTTAGATGCCTGCCTTGCTTCTAAGCAGTCTTATGGGCCTGTATATGGAACTGATCTGATTTCTGAATAAAATCCATTTGTCTAAGTGCTTGTGTCTTACTGCAAATGGGCCAGAGATCTGTCTGCTGTATCCTGTCATCCATAGCCTGACACAAATTCCTCGAGGCGTTCATTCAACGAAGTTAGCTATATCGGTTCCTTGCACCTTGGTGAAACAAATGCTAAAACAAGAGCCTGCTAATACTTATGCTGGTGGAGAGTGCCCTCAAGTCATAGCTGGTTGGGTTTTCATAGCAAGAGACTAACGGAAGTGGTTTGCCATTGCCTGCCTCTGAAAGCCTCGTCTTTACTGGCCAAAAGATTTGACAAATAGAAATCATGTGAACAACAAGGAAAGTTGCTCAGCAGGGGAAGTATAAGTTTCACTCTTATAGCTGAATACAATGTATAACTAAATATAACATGTGGTAAGGATTCAATTATATTTCTACCACAAGGGCAGAGTCTCAGGGGACGACTAATATCCTCGCAGCCGCTCAACTGTTCTTCAAGTGGTAGAGCGTTTATTCTAGCCAAGAAAAACGTTGACAAAAAATTGGGACTGTTAAAAAGGTAAAATAACTCGGTCGAAGAGGAAAAAGAGGGGAGTTAGCCATACCATTAATCCCTCCCCCCTTAACCTACACCACCCCTACTAACTAACTAACAAACACAATTTGTATCGATGTATTGTCGAAGGCTTTCACGGCCAGAGAACGATGGTTGTTGTGGGTTTTCCGGGCTGTATTGCCGTGGTCTTGACATTGTCGTTCCTGACATTTCACCAGCAGCTGTGACTGGCATCTTCAGAGGTGTAGCACCAATAGAGCATGGTTTCCAGTCCTGAAAAACACCAGGCTAACAAAATACTCTATACCCGACAATAGTCCTGCAGAGAAGCATATCAAGCACCAATCCATATGCAAAAGAACCTCCTCAGGATACAGTGAAGCCTCCCGCCATTAGCATTCCACACCCTGGGAAACTCTTACAGGATGACTCAGCCCAACCCCACCCCTCCTGAGTAGATATAAATGACCTGCCAACATCTTCTCCACACCATGACACTGAGAGATCTCTGTCTTTTGGTGCTACACCTCTGAAGATGCCAGTCACAGCTGCTGGCGAAACGTCAGGAACTACAATGCCAAGACCATGGCTATACAGCCCGGAAAATCCACAACAACCACAATTTCTATCGTTCCTTTCCTGCCAGGAGGAACTGGAGGTGAATGTGTGAACTGGCTTAAGGTCACCCAGATTGCTTCGTGGCTGTGCAAGGATTTGAACCCGGGTCTCCCAGATACCAGCCCAAGTGCTACCCCACACTGACTATCACCAACCCTTGAGACACGATACCACATCTAAAACCCCTGAGCCATCTCCAGGAAGCACCCATCCTTGCATCCAAGTGGAAGGAGGTGACCGCCAACTCGGTAGCACCCGTTCAGCTCTCTGATGGTAGCAATACACCGTTGTCCGCCCTTATCCTTGACGAGGCTGCTTGGCTTGCATTTTTTTGAGTCCCTGAGATTCCATTTATTAAAGAGGTGAAGCGAGATCACAGGGAAATGATGCAAAGTGATTGGCTTTTCGTGCCCTTTGACCGCTTTCAGGTCCTCTGTGAAAACTACATAAAGAACACATCTTTATCATTGCTATATGGCTTTGATTGGCTGTCAACCAAGGCTGTTCCTTGTTGCTTTTCAGATATCCTAATGGAGAAGGCGGATGAGTCATTTTGACATTGGACGGGGAGGAGCTGTAATATAAGTTGTTTTAATGGAAAATAGATGTGTGCAACACTGTAATTACTTAGAGCCATGGGAGAACAGACTCTCTCTCTCTCTCTTTTTGTCTCTCATTCTTTCTCCCAAGAGCTTTTGTAGCAGTGGAAGAGTGCATTCAAATCCAATATGAACAATTTGAACCTAATCTTCTTTCAGGGTTGCTAGATCTCCCCTAGCAACCAGTGGAGGGGAGCGAGGTCTGCAGGGGGGATGGGACTTACCCCACTGCCTTAGGTCCCTGATAATGATGTCATCACATCACCAGTGATGTAATAACATCACTTCTGGAACTGACATCATCACATTTGATTTTGGAGCAAAACCTTTACGCCACCGATCCACAGCTCCACTGCCAATATGATGACATCACTTCCAAGCACAAAGGAAATGATGTCATTATGTTGCCTGTGATGTGATGATATCACTGGCAAGGGTCCGCAGCAGCAGGTAAGTTCCCCCCGATTTCCCCTTCATTTCCTCCTGCTGTCCAGGTGAGTGGTGGGAGGAAAATGGCCAGAGGCAGCGGTCTGGCAACTCTACCTTCCTACAAGGAACTCCGAGTGGCACACACAATTCTCCCTTCCCCATTATCACCTCACAACGATCTTGTGAAGTAGGTTTAGAGAAATTGACCTGCCCAAGATCAACCAGAGGGTTCATGGCAGAGTGGAGACTTGGATGTGGGTCTTTCCAATACTATATCGTGCTGTCAAGGCAGCAGGGGCCTCCATTCCAATCCTGCTTCTGCAGTTTGGAAACAGTTACACCAGCCTACGTTACAAAGCCATGTCAATGATTATTGAAGTAATATAAAAGCTCCGTGGAGCAGAGCGGTAAACTGCAATACTGCAGCCCAAGCTCTGCTCATGAGCTGAGTTCGATCCTGGTGGAAGCCGGGTTCGGGTAGCCGGCTCAAGGTTGACTCAGCCTTCCATCCTTCTGAGGTTGGTAAATGAGTACCCAGGTTCCTGGGGGTAAAGTGTAGATGACTGGGGAAGGCAATGGCAAACCACCCCATAAAAAGTCTGCCAAGAAAACATGCTGTGACATCCCCCCATGGGTCAGTAATGACTTGGTGCTTGCACAGGGGAACTACCTTTACCTTACCTATAAGAGGAACATGTTATGATACTGCTGTTATTATTATTATTATTTACTACATTAACACCTCCTTTTGTCCCTAGTGGGGACCCAAAGTGGCTTAAGTATTTTGCTCTGCTCTATTTTATCCTCAGAACAACCCTGCAAGGTAGGCTGTGTGACTGTCTCAAGTGGGAGACTTCACCTCCCTAATAACAAGAAACAGTGTAGGAGGAAGTGTGGGGGAATTGGGTCCATCAGTATTGTTAAGGCTGGCCAGGGGAGGTGTGGATGTCCTGTTGTTTGGGCCCCTGTTGCTTCACCCTCTTGTCTCAGCTTGCTCCTGGGCCATTTTAAGGCATGAATCTCACCTAAGTATGGTAATCATAGGAAGAAGGGGAAAGATTCTCTCAGCAGTCCAGGCCTACAGAATTACTTAGGGATCACTGAGCTAGGGTTGCCAGGCCCGACCTGGCAACACACAG
Organism: Eublepharis macularius; assembly: GCF_028583425.1. Taxonomy (NCBI): domain Eukaryota; kingdom Metazoa; phylum Chordata; class Lepidosauria; order Squamata; family Eublepharidae; genus Eublepharis; species Eublepharis macularius. The sequence continues at coordinate 66,758,513 of NC_072802.1, read as the reverse complement.
GAGACTGAAGGGAGGGGCAGAGATATGGGGGTGGCTAGTTTTCCCTGGAAGTAATGACAGTCTAAAAGTTACTGAAAACTCGATGGTTTTTCATTGAGGTTCTAGTGATTCCTAGAGAGATGTGATATCATTTTTTAAAACATTTTTCTCTCACCACCACTCCGAGCAGTGTCCAGAAGCAAGAAGCAGAGGCAGAGGCAGAGAATCTCCCACCCCATCAGGAGACTGGCAACCCCACTTTGAACCCATAAAATTGCTTCTGGTCCAGGCCGGCATAGTGAGACCCTGTGATTTTCCCATAGCTACTGCCTCAGCTCAGAGCAAGAGAAGGAAGGTGAGAAGATCTTACACTGCTGAGCAGCAGAAGAAGCAGGTCATTATTAAGTGTGCCGAAGAAGAGTAGAGTGCCCTGTTCATCAGTTGTGAACAGAGACATGTTTTGTCGCCCATCAGTTTAATAGTTCATTGATCCGTTTGTGGGTGTTCGATAGATTGTTTCACTGTATTCCTTACTAACCATGCCATGAAGAGCAATTGGCGTTTGGCTCATATAGGTTGTCACACAGTCTGAATGAGGTCTACTGCTTTCCCATCCTTACTACATAACTGCTTTGCTCAGTTGGCAATTGTTTAAATAGACAATGAGATCTTTCACAAATAATAGAACTCAGTCGTCAATAAATCTGGTGCTTCAATAAAACCCTACCTTTTGATGTTCATCGAAGTAGTCAGCAATGCTAATGGCTGCTACCCAGTTTGAATAGGCAGTGTCTTTGTGCATGCACAGTTTCGAGAAAACCCAGTGCAGACCAATTCACAAATCATATAAATCAGTTCTCAATAAATGCATCTGAAGAAGTGAGCTGTGACTCACAAAAGCTATCACAAATTTTGTTCATCTTATAGGTGCTATTGGACTCTTGCTCTTTTCTATGTTTGAATAAAACTCCTACCCTTTGTTTCTCATCTAAGTAGCCTGGGATACTAAGACCTGCCAATCAGATTAAATCAGGAGTGTCCTTATCACATATGCAGTTTTGGGAAAATCCAGGTTCAGAAGGCATATACAGCTACTCAGCACAAACCAAACAGCCCAAGTGATCGGCTCACATCTGGTTGCTATACAGTAAGTTCAACTGTCAAACATAGAGATGGGCACGAACCAAAATATGAACCAAAGTTCATGACGAACTGGTGGTTCGTGGTTCGCGAACTGGTGGTTCGTCAGAGCCCATTTCTGATGAACCACCATGAACTTTAGACTGGTTTGTTTGGTTCATTTTTTGGTTTGTCATTGCAGACAGCCTGGTGCCAACCAATCAGTTTCCTAAGCAACAGTGGATGGACTTCCTGCAGACCTTCTGCTGATCTGAAAGTGGCATTTTGCTAGCCCAGAAGTGACCTTCTGCTGACCTGGAAGTGACCATTTGCTGACCTGGATGTAACGTTTTCATGAACCAAACGAACCAGTTCGTGAACCGGAGCAGGTTCATGAAAGTTCATTGTTCGTGGTTCGTGAAATGTGATGAACCATGAACTGCATGGTTCGGTTTTTTTCCAGTTCGTGCCCGTCTCTAATCAAACATGTATACAGAGAAATCCACAGCAGTGCTGAAAAAGAGTAGATTTGGGTCACCCCCTGCCTGCCATGTTTTTTACATGTCCGTACTATAAGGTGGCACGCAATGAGTTTATTACCCCGCTGTTAGAAAAATACTCTGGCCTCTCAGAAAAAGCTAGACTTCAGCTTCTTCTACCTGAAAGAGATACCAAGACTACTTACCAAGCAGCTAGTTTCTGTATGGCAATCCTCAGGCTAAGGAAATTTTATGGTATTTAGATTTTAATTTTATCGTTAAAACTGTTTTACAATCTTATTATCTTATTAAATGTTTTTAATGTTTTTAATTTTGTTTTTAATGATGTATTTTTTATGTATGTCTAGTCTAAGGACTGTAACAATTAAAATGAATGAATGGGTCACTCACTGATTGTTTTACAAATGAAGGGCCTGGTACTTTAACCTCAGAAGTTGTCTTGAGAAGTTAATGTCATAATCAGTTCCACGGATTTCAGTGGGAACACAAGATCCACCTGTAATTTCTCTCCTCCCATGGATGAAATTTTCAGGGATGTCATCTGCCATCTCCCTCCCAAATTTCCAACAGATAGGACAAAGCATCCCATTTCATAGGCAATTACAATCTCTAGAGCAGGTAAGAGGAAGGGGTAATTTGGTATATGAAGGGAGCTTTCCCTTCCATTCTAGAGATCCTCAAACAGGATGGTGGAGGAGAAGACCATCTTCTTTTTACAAACAAACAAAAAAAGAGCAAGCAAGTGAAGGAAATGCTGATCTGCTGTCACACCTTCCCCCTCCCCCTCACTGGCTGGGAAATGGAAACCAGGCAAGGAGGCACCAGAATAACAGTCAGATTTGAACATTTCCAGTCTTCACCAAATATCAGAAATTATTGCAGTTGGATCAACTATATAAACAAAGCATCTGATTAAGAGAGCTGGGGTTTTCAAAAGTTTATGCTACAGTAAAGTTGGTTAGCCTTAAAGGTGCTACTGGACTCTTTACTATTTTGCAACTACAGACTAACATGGCTAATTCCTCTGGAGCTATATAAACAATGTGCATTATATACACTTTATGAAAGGGCATAATTTGATCCCTATCTTGTTTTCTTAATAACTGAATGTGCTGTAGCTGAAATATCTACTCAAATTTTGGTCTCATCTTTCAGGTAAGCGCAACAATAGCCCTGTCCTAGCTTCCAGTTTCAAATTCTGTCTTTCCTTTAGGTAGAGAGTACAGCTCTTTGTGATTCAAAGTAGACTTGATCAGACTGTTTTTGCATGTTAACCATCAAACAAAAACCTAACAGTGACCACCCCCCCCCCCAAACAACAAAATAGCCCACCGCTGTCTTCATTATCTTCTGATTACTTTAAATGTCCCTGCCCGGCAGGAGGAGCAAATTTTTGTTCTGAAAGGGGAAATATGCATTTGAGTATTCATATAATGTGACTGCTAAAAATGCAACACTACGACATCCAAAGAAGCAATGGGAAGCAGAATGCGGAGAAACAATTATGATTATTAAATAGCAGCAAAGAGAGAACATACATTCAGAAAATGAGGAGCCACAGCCACAGCAATGGTTGCTATACAAAAGCTCTATTCCTTTTCAGGCCAAGGTTGAAACTTGATGTGTTCTTGTTTTCAGAGTGTTGATAATTTGTTTGTTGGGAAGGGGGAGCAGGACTGCTTGACAGTCAAAGGCAGGGTCACAGACGATTGGTGAGGGGATGGAGCTGCCCTTTGGACCACTAGAATTGAAATTTAGAGCTAGCCAGGGGGTAGGCATGTCACACTACAATTCTAACCAGAGTCACACCCTTCTAAATTCATTGGTGTGGTGGTAGTAGAGCTCTCTCAGCCCCACCCTCCTCACAGGGAGATGGTTGTGAGGATAATAATAACATGCTTTGTCAACCATTGAGAGAGCCAGTTTGTTGTAGTGGTTAAGAGTAGAGATGGGCATGAACCAAAATACGAACCAAAGTTTGTGACAAGCCGGGCTGGTTTGAGGTTCGCGAACCAGTGGTTCATCAGCGCCTATTTCTGATGAACCACCATGAATTTTAGGCTGGTTTGTTTGGTTCGTTTTTTGGTTCGTCACTGCAGACAGCCTGGCGCTGATCAATCAGTTTCCTAGGCAACAGGGGAGGGACTACCTGCAGACCTTCTGCTGACCCAGAAATGGCCTTCTGCTGGCCCGGAAGTGACGATTTGCTGACCTGGATGAGATGTTTTTACGAACTAAACGAACTGTTTGTGAACCGGGGCAGGTTCGTGAAAATTCATTGTTCGTGGTTTGTGAAATGCAACAAACCACAAACCGCATGGTTCATTTTTTTTCCAGTTCATGCCCATCTCTAGTTAAGAGTGGCAGGACTCTAATCTGGTAAACTGGGTTTGATTCCCTACTCTGCCGCATGAAGCCAGCTAGGTGACCTTGGGTCAGTCACAGCTCTATCAGAGCTCTCTCAGCCCCACCCACCTTACAAGGTGATTGTCATGAGGATAATAATAACATGCTTTGTAAGCTGCTCTGAGTGGGCATAAGTTTTCCTGAAGTGCAGTGCATAAATCCAATGTTTTTGTTGAAATAAATGGGTTTAGAATGCTGTATGCAGCTTAAGATGACACTATTAGGGCCAAACTAGGGATGCCAGCTCTGGGTTGGGAAACACCTGGAGATTTTGGAGGTGGAGCTCAGGAGACAGGGGTTTGGGGAGTGGCTGAAGTTCAGCAAGTTGTAGTGCCAAAGAGTCCAACCTCCAAAGCAGCCATTTTATCCAGGGGAACTGGTCACTGGTATCTGGAGATTAGTTGTAATTCTGGGAGGTCTCCAGCCACCACCTGCAGCTGGCAACCCTAGACCAAACAAGATGAGACAGGCATTCCAGAGCATGACTCACCATTTTAAAGAGTGAGTTCCCAGCCAGGAACAACTTTAAACTATACCATGTGGAGCTGATTCTGGTTGGGACCATCATGGTGCTGGAGAGAAGGGGATCCTTCCTTCCCCCTGAGTTGTTTGGTCTGACCTGAAATGGTGCCGGGGGCATTAGTTGCCTGCATGCCTGCCTGGTAGGTTTCCCAGGTGGTGGCTGGAGATCTCCTGGAATTACAACTGATCTTCAAGTAAAAAAGATCACTTCCCCTGGAGAAAATGGCTGCTTTGGAAGGGGGACTCTATGGCATTATACCCTGCAGAGGCCCCTCCCCTTCTTAAGCCCTGTCATCTCTGGGCTCCACCCCCCCCCCAAAAAAAATCTCCAGGAATTTCTCAACCTGGAGCTGGCAGTGCTACAGCCTGATGGTGAGTGATTCCGCACATGTTGGATAATGCACTTCCAATCCTCTTTACAGATCATTTGGAATGGATTTTTTTGTGTGTGGAATGAAAAATCCACCTCAAACGATTGATGAAGTGCATTGAAAGTGCATTATCCAACGTGTGCAGAATCACTTGCTGTTTCAGGTTGGAAAAATGGCATGAGGGGAAAGCAAAATCCCCTCCTTTCATTGCATTGCTGTGGACCTGACTAGAATTAGCTTCCCGCAGCACAGTTTAAAGGAGGTCATTCAACTCAGAGCCAAACTACAAGTGACGCCTGACCCAGGTTGGACACTAGTTGTAAAACCAGGGCGCCTACATTTCCCATCAAAACTTGAGGGAAGCTGACAAGCGTCCAACCTGTGTAAGGCGTCACTTGTAGTTTGGCTCTCACTCTTTAAAATGGTGTTGTGGGATGCCCATATTTGGCCCTTAATCAGTTGCAGCAAAAGCAAACAGTGGCCTTGTTAAGAGAAATTCTCTTACTTCTCTTTACACAATCTCTCCTTGAAATCCAACAATTCATTCTCTCTCCCCGCCCCCCCCCCCCACCATTTTTAAGAAATTTGGACTTAGTTTCTAATCAATTCTGTTTTGATCAAAGAGAGGTTTGAAGACAGGCAGGAAGGGAGGTTCAGCAGAATGTTAGAATTCCACTCTGCACATGCTCAGAGCCAGGCAATGTCTTCCCAACCCTTCCTGTCCTCCTGCTAGAGTATGTTCCTGTGGTGTATTACAAAACAGCTGCAACAGCTGAAGTTACAAAAGAGTGCATTGATTGCTCTACAAAAAAAAGAATCAAAGAGAAATTAAAGACAAATCCATCTTGTAAAAGAGAAGATTGAGAATAAGAAGAATCAATAGCTATCTCTTTAAAAAAGGGAATTTTGGAGAAAAGAAATCCCCCTCCCCTTGACAGTGCTCTCAAACAGGAATCTTCTGGTACCTTAAAATCAAAAAGAGTCCAGTAGCACCTTTAAGACTAACCAACTTTATTGTAGCATAAGCTTTCGAGAATCACAGTTCTCTTCGTCAGATGCATCGTCAGCTTTTGAGATCCACAGCTCTCTTCATCAGATGCATCTGACGAAGAGAACTGTGATTCTCGAAAGCTTATGCTACAATAAAGTTGGTTAGTCTTAAAGGTGCTACTGGACTCTTTTTGATTTTGCTACTACAGACTGACACGGCTAACTCCTCTGGATCTGGTACCTTAAAGACTCACTCAACTGTATTCCCGCATAAGTTTTCACAGGCTAGAGCCCCCTTATTCAGATGCAGTGAATTGTATCTGACGAAATGGTCTGCAGCATATTTCATCTAAACCCTGGATTAAACCTCAGGGCCTATCTTTTTTAGAAACGCAGCCCTGGCACACAGAGACCAGCCAGCTATGCCTCCATCTCACATTGACTGTTATTTGCAAGCCTTTTTTTTTATAAATACCCTCAACTCTGGAATCAACCCAAAATTTATGTTTTTGGTTGCTATGGTAATTTGCATTGTCCTCCTCTAAAGTAAGGCTTTCACAAGCAATATGGGCACCTCTGCATAATTTAGTACCAACCCAGTCATAACTTGTACCATTTGCAACATTCAGGCTGGGGGAGATTAAAAACAAATAAAAATAAATCACTCCCCTACTAAAGTCAATAAATATTTGAGCTGGGGAGTCATTAGTAGAAAATGCACGATGGAAAGAAAAACGAAAATCATTCCTAATGTACTTGGGTCAAAAGCTGTTATCGGTCCTATTGACTTAAACAGACAAAAAATGTGCTGTGTGTCTGCTAAGGTAGAGCTGAAATAGGGAGGGGCCCACTGGGTGAAAAACATTCATTTCTGTGAAATCTCCCCAGACAGTTCAGTAGTAATTTGGGTGTAGGGGCTGTGAGTAAATAAAATGCTCTCGTTTTCAGGGTAAGGTGAGGAACTATTTCTCTGATTTAACAGTCTTCCACTGAACATATAGAGTTTCTCTTCAAGAGATGCCTTGACAAATGTTCGTCAAGTGTAGGGAGAGGCAATATTAGCCGGGACACGTAGTTTAAAAAGACAAGAGCGGGTGAAGATCACTTCTCAGGGGGTTTGTTAATTTCATTTTTGCCTCCCCCCCCCACCAAGGCTCTGTCAATTTCACTTTTCCAGTCTAAAACTGGGCGGAATTGAAAAAGGGCAGTGAGGAATGGAAATGGGCTGGAGCTGCCTTCCAGAGCTGGGCTTGGAACTGAAGAGGTTATAATGGGCAGAGGTTTCTCTTCTGGCATTTCACAGCCCCTTCACTTAGCTCTAGGGTATAGCTTAACCTTTGCCCTGCCGCAGGCTCTATCTTTTTAAACTACCCTTCCCGGCTAACATTGCATCTCCCAATACGTGTTCTTCACATGTCAGATTTCTCATGCAGAGAGACTCATAGACTGATGTGATTATCATGATAGCCTCCAATTGGCAGCATGACCCCACAGTGACTATACGGCACTGCCAATAAAATGAAGTTTTAAAAAAAATAATAATAAACTAATCATAGTGGCTACATAATCCATGATTGTCGGGGTCATGATCCCAAAGAAGTTCAAAAGGGACTTGAATTTTCATTGAGTAAGAGGGGAAATTAGAGACTTGGGGAGGACTTGTTGCTATGGTATTTAATCAATTTATTAGCTCTTGCTTTTGCTTTATGCCTGTAGCAACTGATTCTTCTTTGCCTGCCATTCTGACATGACAAAGTCTTAAAATCCTGGCCCCAAAATTTGCTTTCCTCTTTTTTTTATGTTGTAACAACTGGTGAAGAGTTCTGCAGAACTTCAGAGCTTGTGCACTGTTATGTGTCATTTTGTTGGTCCTAATGAAAGGTATCATATGGATTGTGTTCTTGGGTTAAAAAAGGCAGTAAACCAGTAGCCACAGCGGGTAGTGAATAAGACTGAGCAAAACGGAACTGAAAGGGAAGGTTAAGAGGTGATCTTTCAGAAGATATTTCAGGACTTTTTATCCTTTTATAATTCCTCTTTGCACATAAACTATGTTTGTCCAGGGGTCGTTTCGTAGAAAAAGAGCTGGAGGAATGTATTAGAATAACTCATTAGCATATGCCACGCCCCTTGTCATCACCAGAAGTGTGTTATTAGCACAACTTATTTGCATATGCCACACCTATCCTGGCTGTTTTAGACCCAATCCTGGCCATTCAGGGCTGAAATTGGGCCCAAAATGGCAAAAGGGGGCTGAAAATGGCCGAAAAGGGGCACAAATGGTCAGGACTGGGCCGCTGCTGAGAGGGAGAATGATCCACCACCCCTCAGAGGCCCTATCCGGGCCCTTTCGGCCCCAATCCAGGCTGAAACGGGCCCAAAATGGCTGAGAGTCAAGTGGGTGGGGCCACCTGTCATATGACCTCTTTGGGGAACTGCTGGAACTGCATTCCCCCTCAACATGAGCCCTGTGTTTGTCCATGAAAGTTTGACTTAACACCCTTTTCCAGAACAACTCCTTATATTCTTTCACACACCAGGCTTTAAACAAAGGTGTCTGTCCCTTTGCTTTCCTGATCAAACTCATCTTAGCAGGAGCTGTACACAGCCTATAGCCCCAGGGATCCCTTGTTGTGCAATCACTCTGAAACGATGACTTCTGCAAATGCACATTCCCCCTACCATTTACAAGGCACACGATTCTGTTTTCCTATCCCCATACATTTGTCTTTCTTTTAGGGCTTCAAACAAACTCAGCCGCCCACGTTTTGATATTGCACAACAAGCTTAATCTGTCTCCATGTCCAGAGATCACTCGCAGGAACATATAGAGCTCCCACACTTGCAAGGGCTAATTAATTCATTTCCAAGCAGGAAGCAGAGGAGAAATGTGTTTCCTCCCTTGCTGAAGTGAACGGGAGGGTCTGCCTGAGTTGGCATTCTGTACACATATCTATGGGGGTGCTCTTGCTTGTATCCCGACAAGCCTCGTATAGGAACACAACTTTGCTGGCATTAAGAGGCACATCTGTCATCATGAATGAAGCCCAAATGATCATTACGGTGTTGATGTACATCTGTATCAGATACAAGTGTACACATCAATCCCCTTTGCTGAAACGGAGTGGCCTCATCAGAGCAAGAAATCCTACTGATCAAGTAATCATCTTTGTGATAATATGTTGAAATAGTGTGGCTTATCTGCGAAAGCAGGCTTCCCCAACATAGTGCCCACGGGCGCCATCATGTCTCCCACCAGTACGTTTCCTGGTGCCTGCTGAGCTCTTTAGAAAGTGGGTGGGATCACCGTTAAGGCAGGGCTTGTTATTAGCCGCCCTCATTCAAATGAAAGGATTTTCTATGGCTGCAATAGCATTAGAAGGATTAGTCATCACCTGGGCTTTTCTTAGTGTGTGGGTACATTCCCCCTTCAGTCTTTCATCCTTTTTATTCCCACTTCTCTTTCTCACTTCCTCCCCCTTATCCCCCAGTTTGGCATAGTGGTTCAGAGCAGCAGGACTCTAATCTGTAGAGCCAGGATTGATTCCCCACTCCTCCACTTGAAGCCAGCTGGGTGACCTTGGGTCAGTCACCGCTCTTTCAGAGCTCTCTCAGCCCCACCCACCTCACAGGGTGATTGTCGTGAGGATATTATTATTGTTGTTGTTGTTTACATTTCTAACCCACCCTTCCCACAAGCGGGCTCAGGGCGAGGTACAGCAGTTATAAAAATATAATACAAATATTAAAAACAATTCATAAAACAACAGTTCATCATAAAATCAACAAACAGATAATAACTGTCCCAAGATGGGGTCAATTCCAGATTCGTGCCCATCAGCATACAGAGGGAGGGAAGCGGACAGATAATGTACTGCAACCCATATGTGGGTCAGCAAACAAATGGACACTACACAGCCCCGTGCTGTACCCATATGTTGGGCAGCCGGCTGGTGGACACTGTATAATCCCACACTTAGTGGGAGGCTGGTGGGAGGCTCATACTGGCCTCAACCATATGCCTGGTGGAACATCTCCATCTTACAGGTCCGCCAAAATGATAGAAGATCCTGACGGGCCCGGGTGTCCTCAGACAGAGAGTTCCACCAGGTTGTGGCCAGGACCGAAAAGGCCCTGGCCCTGGTTGAGGCCAACTGAGCCTCCCTGGGTCCAGGGACCACCAGCATATGTTTACCAGCTGATTGGAGTGTTAATAACACACTTTGTAAACCACTTTGAGTGGGTGTTAAATTGTCCTGAAGGGTAGTATATAAATCGAATGTTATTGTTATTCTACGATTCTTTTGCAAAGTGAAGAAGGAAGTATCACATTTGGCTCCACTTCCTGGAGCAGTCTTTTTGGATTTGACTCTATCTCCTGCAGCAGCCATTCTGGGGATGGCACGCCGCGCCTCCTCTCAAAATTTCAAAGGTGCCCACAGTCTCAAAAGGGTCAGGGACCCAGTGCTAGAGTCTTGGACCATGTTCTGGCATGATGCTCACTGAGTTGCCTTGGTCCAACTCCTTTGACCCAGCCTAACCTAATAAAAAAACTAAGAAGAGCACTATTGAATTACACCAAATGCCTGTCAATTTCAGAGTTCTGTTTCTGGAGTAGCCAATTGGGTGGTCCTGGGAAGATGATAAGCAGGATGGAAGAAAATAAATTGTTCCTTCTTTAGCTCCCAGCTACAGATTCTTGGAAGTATGATGATGATGATGATGATGATGATGATGATGATGATGATGATGATGATGATGATGATGATCGTTCTCTGGCCGTGAAAGCCTTCGACAATACATCTTGGAAGTATAGTTCCTTTTAATATGGAGGTTTCATATAACCAGCAGGACTAGGATTTGTGAAAACTCCTATCATCTGTGAATTTACCTAATTCTCTTTGAAAGCCATTGAAGCCTGAGTCCATTACCACATTTTCATCACAGCAGATTTCATAAATGAATGATGTATCGTGTTTTCAAACGGTATTTTCCATTGTCCTGAATGAACTCTTGTTGAAATTTGAGACAGAGGAAGAGTAAGTGAAAGAATCTATGATTAAATGGGCTAAAAACTTTGGATATGATATATGAATGGAACAAAGGGAAAACATGTGGTTAAAAGGGTTGAAATTTACATTAAGCACTAGAATTTTTATAAGATGATGTATCAAAGGTATATGGCTCCAGGGAAATTGGCCAAAATGTATAAAGGTATTTCGAGTCTGTGTTGGAAATGTGAACAACATGAAGAAATACTTTACCATACGTGGTGGACATGTAAGAAAGCCAAAAAAAGGACACAAATACAATTATTAATTCAGAAGACTTTAAAGATTAATATACAATTGAAACCAGAGTCGTTTGCCCCCCTATTTGGAATGAAGAGATGGGCACAAGGCTTGGGTGAAAGCAGGGCCATTTATTGACCAACAACAACTTAAGAACGGCAAAGGGTATAACTAGCGGTACAGGTCGAGCCAAGGTGTCAAGTGGACCTCCTCCTCCTGGGCGAGCACCCCCTGCCCCAGGCGCAAGCATCCAAGCGCATGGCTGTAACCCGGTCGGCCAGGCGAATGGTTCACCCCTTAAAGCTCCATACACCTCCAGCCATGAAGCCCGAGGGCAGGACTTGTACAGGAGGTCCCACGGGCAGTCTGCCCTCTCAGCTGGCAGCCATACAGCCTGCTAGCCGATCCCAGACAGACCCCCATTCCCCACCACTGGGGAGGTGCCATCGGATGCTCACCGGCTTGCTCTGCCTACCCAAACCAACCTGCCAGGAACCTCAACAACTGTCTAATGATAAAACATTAAAACTCTCTAAATAGCAGTACAAGATAGGCAAAAAACACCCCTTACCAAGGAGCCAATCCGGAAAGGGGTGCAAAAATTCCTACCTGGCTCTGTAAAAACAGCGACCGGCTAATTCTGTACTGCAAAATAAAAGGGGTGGGGAGGGTGGGTCGAGCTTTCAGCGGCGAGTGCTGCAGAGAGGGAGGTGGAGCCGGCCTATATAGGCCCAGGCCCCGCAACCTAAAAATACTCAGATGCCCGGAAAAGCAGAGGGCAAATGGTGGCACCCAGGTAAGCGTGCTGCGCACGCACCGGTAGTGCCATTTTCTTTTGGGATTAATGGATACTCAGCTGGGAAGAAGTCAAAGATCTTTGTTTTTATATATGACAGCGGCAGAGAGATTATTATGTGTGCAAAAGTGAAAGAACCTGATATTGCCAACGATATAGGAATGGTTGGTGAAGGTGTTGGGGCTTGCAGGAATGGCTAAACATTTATTAGAGAAAAGTCAATAAGTTTGTTTATTGCTGATTGGAAGCCCCTTATAGACTTTGTGCATGAAACAGACAATAATGATTTGATTTTTTGTGGGTTTGATGAATAAGAAATTTGGACAATAGGAAAAAAGAGAGCTTTTCTTTGTAAACATAAAGTAAGATAAAACTTTGTAATTATACTTATATTTGTCACAGAGAAAATTGGAAGCTTCTTTTTAGTTTATATAGTTTCTCTTTTCTTTGTTTTATTACTTCTCTGTTATGTGTTATTCTTTCTTTTATAAAAATTCTAATTAAGAAAAGAACTTTCTAGAGCTGACTGCTGGCCAGAAATAAAAGTTTAGCCTAGTTTGATTTATTGATTTATTTAGAAATCAAAGTAAAGTTTGATTTATTTAGAAATGTGTACCCTGTTTTTATCTCCGAGGAGGACCCAAAGCAGCTTACCACGTCATTCTGCCTTCCTCAGTTTTAGGTGGGTAGCTGTGTTGGTCTGCAGTAGAACAGCAGGATTTGAGTCCAGTGGTACCTTTGAGATGAACTAGATTTTTCAGAGTGAAAGATTTTGAGAGTCAGAGCGGGACCACAAGTGATGCCTGACACAGGTTGGACACTTGCCAGCTTCCCTCAAGTTTTGGCGGGAAATGTAGGCGGCTTGGCGGAATGTTGGACAAGTGACAGTTGAAAAGTCCATTGGACAGCAGTCAGAGAGCGAAGCTGCGAGACCAGGACGCCTACGTTTCCCATCAAAACTTGAGGGAAGCTGACTAGTGTCCAACCTGTGTCAGGCGTCACTTGTGGTCCCACTCTCAGAGCTCCCTTCTTCAGACACAAGTAGGAATGGAGATTCCTGAACCTTTATATCCCAGCAATATAAAGGTTCAGGGATCTCCATTCCTACTCGTGTCTGAAAAAAGGATCTCTGACTCACGAAATGCCGCTGGGTTGAAACCCTGCTGAATGGCTTGGACTCTCTGGAGTCTCAAGCAGAGAATGGTCTTTTCCATCACTTTACTCCCAAGATCCTTTAACCGGCGATTGCAGGGACTGTGTCCGGCCATCCTCCACCATCAAAATATCAGACTTTGAGGAGTACTATTGCTTTATGCATTGCTGCCTATTCATCGCTTCTTGTCTACAGCACAAAATGTTAATGGGCTTGTGCAACTCCGCCATCTATCACCAGACACAGAATGCAGAATCGCCCTCCAATACAATGTGTTTCAATGAAGTCCATTCACATGTTCACCTGTGAATAAGCAATGGATGGGGGGGGTCAGCCGCTGGGTGGGCATAGCTGACCATTTCCGACATGGGGCCCACTCAAAATGGGACTCATGCTTCCGTCTCCATGTGGAGAGGCTATCACCACCAACCACATAGTAAGGGAAACTGCAGCACAGCCTTGTAACCAGTCAGAGCTCCTTTCTTCAAACACTTTCCTCAGATGGGGATTTGAACCTCGGTCTCCCAGATCTGAGCCCAAAACCCTAACCACTACACCACATGAGAAATCATCAGGTGAAGCTATTTGTAGCCCAGAGATGGGCATAATCTCTACTAACATAGCAACATGTCTTAAAAGTTCCTCCTCAGCAGAGACCAAGCAATCAATTGACAACACTTAAGCCTGACACCAATTGGCCTTCAAAATGAGAAACTAGATAACATCGGAGGATATGAAATTCTTCCCAGTCCGGCAGCCATCAACTCTACCTGTGCAAGCAAGATCAGCCATTCAAGCACCTGAGAAAAGGGGATTATCTTCAGCATCGGTCTGCCTGTCCAATGTTCATGCTGTGTTTGTAACTCGTTCTTCTGAGGTCTGTTTTCCTGACAGCCGTATCCTTCTCCATTTCCACCCCCCTCCTGATACCATTTGTCATCTTTGCTGTCTTTTGCTCGGTGGCTTATTTGTGAATACATTGCACTGACAGCCACTCAATGGGAAACCAAAATGACTCCAGTCTCCTTTCTGAAATCATTGTCCCAACAATATGTCTGACTGTCAACCATTTTTTTTAAAGAGGTAGGAGGGGAGAATGACCAAGCAGCTGATAGAAGATGGGAACAGATTGTCAGCTGTTGATGGGGACGGGAGGCATGGGACAGCTTAGAGCTCCTTACAGGAAGGGTGGGGTGAAAATGTACTAGATATTAGGCACGTACATCATTTTGAGCTGCAGGCAAACATGTCTCAGAGCCCCTCCACAGAAAAGTATTTCCATGTCCATTGAAAATTAAATGTCAAAAAAGGGTTCAAGCGTAAGTTCTTCCCCTGAGATGCTAGTTTTCAGTGTAGGGGGATTTTTTGGGATGGAGAAGCATTCAATTATGAGAGTCCCCACCTAAAGTTTGAAGTGGTACAGCCCACAGTTTCACTCTTTCCAGCCCAATGTGGTGTCATGGTTGGACTGGAGACACGTGGGTGCAAATTCTCACACCACCTCCACCACCATCATAACAACAACAAACAAAAACAACATTCGATTTATATACCACCTTTCAGGACAAATTAATGCCCACTCAGAGTGGTTTACAAAGTGTGTTATTATTGGTTGTTGTGGATTTTCCGGGCTGTATAGCCATGGTCTTGGCATTGTAGTTCCTGACGTTTCGCCAGCAGCTTTGACTGGCATCTTCAGAGGTGTAGCACCAAAAGACAGAGATCTCTCAGTGTCACAGTGTGGAAAAGATGTTGGCAGGTCCTTTATATCTACTCAGGAGGTGTGGGGTTGAGCTGAGTCATCCTGTAAGAGTTTCCCAGGGTGTGGAATGCTAATGGCGGGAGGCTTCACTGTATCCTGAGGAGGTTCTTTTGCATATGGATTGGGGCTTGATGTGCTAATCTTCTCTGCACGGCTATTGTCGGGTATAGAGTGTTTTGTTAGCCTGGTGTTTTTCAGGACTGGAAACCATGCTGTATTCATTCTTAAAGTCTCTTCTTTCCTGTTGAAATTGTGCTTATGCTTATGAATCTCAATGGCTTCCCTGTGCAGTCTGACGAAGTAGTTGGAAGTGTTGTCAAGTATTTTAGTGTCCTGGAATAGGATACTGTGTCCTGTTTGAGTTAGGCTATGTTCAGCCACTGCTGATTTTTCAGGTTGGCCAAGTCTGCAGTGTCTTTCATGTTCTTTTATTCTTGTCTGGATGCTAGGCTTTGTGGTCCTGATGTAAACTTGTCCACAGCTGCAGGGTATATGGTATACCCCTGCAGAGGTGAGGGGGTCTCTACTGTTTTTTGCTGAACGTAGCATCTGTTGTATTTTTCTGGTGGGTCTGAATACTGTTTGTAAGCTATGCGTTTTCATAAGCTTTCCCATCTGATCAGTGATTCCTTTGATATATGGCAAAAACACTTTTCCTGTGGGAGACTGTTTTTCCTTAGTTGTTTGATTTATCCTTGGTTTACTCGCTCTTCTGATTTCATTTCTGGAGTAGCCATTTGCTTGAAGTGCGTGATTTAGATGATTAATTTCCTCATTGAGAAAGTGCGGTTCACATATCCGTCTTGCACGGTCTACTAATGTTTTTATTATGCCTCTTTTCTGTTGAGGGTGGTGATTGGAGTTTTTGTGTAAGTACCGATCCGTGTGAGTTGGAGAAAAATACAACCCCACCCCTCCTGAGTAGATATAAATGACCTGCCAACATCTTTTCCACACTGTGACACTGAGAGATCTCTTTCTTTTGGTGCTACACCTCTGAAGATGGCAGCCACAGCTGCTGGCGAAACGTCAGGAACTACAATGCCAAGACCACGGCAATACAGCCCGGAAAACCCACAACAACCATCATTCTCTGGACATGAAAGCCTTCGACAATATATGTGTTATTATTATCCTGACAACAATCACCCTGTCAGAGAGAGCCCCAAGAAGCTGTGACTGACCCAAAGTCACCCAGCTGGCTTCAAGAGGAGGAGTGGGGAATCAAACCTGGTTCTCCATATTAGAGTCCTGCTGCTCTTAAGTGGCTGACCCAAGATCACGCAGCTGGTTTCGAGAGGAGGAGTGGGGAATCAAACCTAGTTCTCCATATTAGAGTCCTGCCGCTCTTAAGTGGCTGACCCAAGGTCACCCAGCTGGCTTCAAGTGGAGGAGTGGGGATTGGGGAATCAAACCCAGCTCTCCTGATTAGAGTCCTCCCGCTCTTAATCACTACACCAAACTGGCTCATGAAGCTCACTTTATGATATTGGTCTAGTTGTTGGATGGCATCCTACCATTCATGAGCAGAAAGTGCACAGTCTTCCCACATTACTCTCTGTAGCACTTTTCCTTCTCAGCCCTAGAAAGATCATTCCTGGGATAACAGGATCCATGCAGAGGAAGAGTTGTGAGGGTCTGTGAGTACGAATGTAGAGGGGGGTGGGGATGAAACTGCCTCCTCCCTCATCAGAGAAGCATTTGCAGAAGAAGGAGGAGAAGTCATTTCAGCATCTTCACAAAATGATACGGAGATGTAGGATACTGGCCATTATTTCTCAGCCTGACGTGCTACTTATTTATTTATTTCTATATTCACTGCATTTGTACCCCGCCTTTCTCCCCCACAGGGAATTATAGCAGCTTACATCATTCTCCTCTCCTCCATTTTATCTTCCAAACAACTCTGTGAAGTAGGTTAGTTGGAGATTGTGTGTGATTAGATCAAAGCCACCCAGCAAGCTAATATGGCAGGGGAGGGATTCGAACTTGGGTCTCCCAGATCCCAGGCTGAAACTGCAGGGCTCATTTTGAGGGGGAACGCACCGGAACAGTGTTCCGGAAGTTCCCCCAAGTCAGGTGGCCCCGCCCACCTGACTTTAGCACCGTTTAGGCCTGGATTGGGGCCAAAAGGACCCTGATTGGGCCACTGCCAGGTGGGGGAACACTCTCCCGTCTGGCAGCAGCCAAATCCCGGCCATTTCGGCCTGATCAAGGGGTGTGGTATATGCTAATGAGCTATGCTAATGAGTTCTTGCAGCTCTTTTTCTATGAAATGAACCCTGTGAAACTCTAACCACTACACTACACTGGCTTTGTGACATACTTCACAGGGTTGTTGTGCAGATAAGATGGGGGGGACATCATGTATGTGTCTTGGAGAAAGGGCCACATGAAATAAAATCTTTTCCTTCTGATTCTGCACCTTTGGTGTCCCTTGTAGCTCTCTGACTCTACTTCTGATGTGTCCTATGATTCCCCCAGCCATCATATTCTTTGCTGCTTTGGACTGAAATATAGAAGGAAACCCGCCATCCCTCAGCTCTTCAGCTTTGCTTTCTGTCTGCTTTATTTCTGAAGTGGCCATAACTAACTAAAAGAATCTCTCTTCCTTTCCTCCCACCCACCTCCAGTGGGAGAATTCTGATGATGTTATCATGAGTAATTGTTCTCTTTGGCAGAATTACAGTAAATACATCAAACAGCGATAATCCAGAGCAAATTCATTTTGAATAGCGTCAACAAGAAAAAGAATGGGAAAACTCATTCACGAGGACTTCATTAAGATAGCATTAAGGGGCAGAGACGCTCAGGAAGGCATGAAATTCAGCAAAGGATTAAGCCAACTCTCGGGCACACTGCAGGGGTCATCGAAACACTCTGCGGCTTGTGCGAACAGATCTCAATCTCAATTTTGCTTTAATGGACCTCCCCCCCCCCCGATTCTGTTATTTTAAAGTCACACCGAGGAAGCCACAGGTGTCTTTGCTGAGGGACAGCTTCAGCTCCTCCAACCACTCAGACCGAAAAGAACTTCTTCACTCCCAGAGCAGCTGGTTTGCAGAACTGGCTGCTACAGGTTGTCATGATAGCTACTGGTTCAAGTGGGTTGAAAAGGGAATTAGATATGTTTATAGGGAAAGAGGTCCATCTAAAGATATAGATCCAGAGGAATCAGCCATGTTAGTCTGCAGTTGCAAAATAATAGTCCAGTAGCATCTTACAGTACCCACCAAATGAGATGAGGGAACAAATTGACAGGGCCAAACTAGTTGTCATATATGTCTGTCTACATATCTGCCATGAGTATTCTCTGTGCTCTGCAGGGCTCATTTCGAGGGGGAACGCACTGGAACACTGTTCCGGCAGTTCCTCGAAGTCAGGTGGCCCCGCCCACCTGACTTTAAAACATTTTGGGCCGTTTAGGCCTCGATTGGGGCCAAAATGGCCACAATCAGGGCAAAAACAGCCTGGATCTGGTCGATGCCAGGAGGGGGAAGCATCCCCCTCCCAGCACCGACCCGGTCCCAGTCATTTTGGCCCTGATCCAGGCCATTTTGGACCCGTTTTCAGCCTGGATCAGAGCCGAAATGGACTGGATCAGGGATGAAATGGCCAGGATTGGGTTGGTGCTGGGGAGGGGGAGCCTCCTCCATCTGGCACTGACCCAGTCTCGGCCATTTCAGCCCTGATCCGGGCCAAAACAGGTCAAAAATGGCCACTGTTTATCTAAGCAGGATGGAGGAAGTCCAAAGTGCTCCCTTTAGTCAAAACCAAGCCTTGTTGGTGGAAGCAGCACTCTATCAATCCTGGAGCCCGGGGAACCGATGGAGGAACCTCCAGAAAGCAGTTCCCCTGAAGGAAATGAGAGCTTCCAAGGATGGACTCTATGGCATCACATCCCCATGGACCAGTCTGCCCTTCCCAAGCACCACCTGGAATTGGTTTTTTAAAAATATGCAAGAGCAGCGGCAAATCAGGGAAACATTGTCAACAAATCGATCCGGAGGAGTTAGCCGTATTAGTCTCTAGTAGCAAAATAGTAAAGAGTCCAGTAGCAACTTTAAGACCAACCCACTTTATTGTAGCATGAGCTTTTGAGAGCCACAGCTCTCTTTGTCAGATGCATCTTAAAGGTGCTACTCGACTCTTTCCTATTGTCAGCAAAGCATCCCAACCTGTACTACTTCATCATTTTGAAAATGCAGAACAGTTTTGTACATGGGGGAGAATTCGTACGTGCAATTGCTCCGATCTGCAGTCTAAAGTGTGCCTGTTTCAACCAGATTACTTTCTAGGGAGCGTTCTTCATCCAGCCCCGAGAGATGCAGGATCAGGGCCATCTGTTAGGACAAAATTTGGCCGGCACTTGAGTCATTCTGCTCTACGTAGTCCTCCAGGTGGACGGTTCTAAATGAATCCAAAATTGGATTTCCATGTTCTATGGGGAAATGATACACCAAGCCTGCATTTTGATTGATTATGTGATGTCACTTAACATTAAGGATGAAGGAAACCTTAAGAATAAAAGTGTCTAAATATTTTAAAGCAAGGTGACCTTGACACTCCGAACAAAGACTGGCTTGTGGAGTTTTTGATGCAGAAACCCTGTAATATTATAGCTGTGCAATATCACAAAGCTGAGCAAATATGTAGAGGTGGTCAAAGAGAAGAGATTTTGCCAGGGGAATTTTAACAGTTCAAACAAATTAATGAATCACAGAACAAAAACAAGCTGGCTTAGGCATTGTGTCTTACTACGGTTTTTGGCAATGTACTTTTATGGCAGATTTACAAGGGATTTGAAGCACTATAGGCGACCAAGAGACACTGCTTTTCAAAAGTAACCAGGTGCTGCTTTTCATCTGAAGGACGCAGGAGGAGGAGGCTACAAAAGACAACTTGGAATGTGTGTTCTATTGTTGATCACACCGATCTCTAGTTTTGTCCCAAACCTTCCAGCTGTTCTATGTGAATAAACAGTTCCTCGGTAAGTACAAAGAGTTCCAGATAATGTCTGCTTATCACAAAACGTCGTAATGGTCACACACCTTCGGTCACCCAATGAGGTTTGTGGGTGAGCAGGGATTTCAAGGTGGGATTTCCTTGGCCTTGTTCCTGTTCACCTAAGGTTGTTTATTCCAGCTTGGGAAATTCCTGGTAATTTGGGAGCAAAACCTGGGGAGGGAGAAGACTGGGAGGGTCGGGGAGCTCAGCAGAGATGTAATGCAATAGAGTCCACCATCCAAAGCTGCCATGTCTTCTAGGGGATCTCTTTAGTCTGGAGATCAGTTGAATTTCCGAGAGTTCTCCAAAAGCTTCTGGGAGGTTCTCAACTCCTGGGAGGTTCTGAACTCCCCAATGTTCAACCTTCTAATGGATTGCAGAGGTCCATCTCCTTGGTTACACAGATCTTAATGAGTCTAATGATCCGTGTGTTGTGGATGTAGAAAATTGAAGCCTACCATACTATACAACACTGGCTCTCCAGTAGGGATCCCATTTCCCCGGTGGGGGCAGGGGATCCCCCTCTTTCATTCTCTGCCCCTCACCTCCACTTACCTGGCTGGTGGGAGAGGAAGGCATGGGAATGGGCCTCCTGGGCATGCTTCTGTGACGGCGCAACAATGTCACTGACATCATTTCACCACCCTGAGGGCACTCCCGTGCTTCGCAGCAGGCTGATTTGACTCCCAAATTGGCCAAATTGGGCCTGTTTGAGGCTCAAATCAGCTTGCTGTGACGTGCATGTGCACTCCTGCACCTGTGCGGTTATAGTACCAGGAGTGGTAAAAATAAAGGTAAAGGTAATCCCCTGTGCAAGCACTGAGTCATTACTTACCCATGGGAGGACGTCACATCACCATGTTTTCTTGGCAGACTTTTTGTTACAGGGTGGTTTGCCATTGCCTTCCCCAGTCATCTACACTTTACCCCCAGGGAACTGGGTACTCATTTTACCAACCTCGGAAGGATGGAAAGCTGAGTCAACCTTGAGCCAGCTACCTGAACCCGGCTTCTGCCAGGCTCGAACTCAGGTCATGAGCAGTGCTTGGGCTGCAGTACATGAAGAGGGGAAGAAGGAGGTAAGAGCCAGGTCTCTCCCCCTCCCTCCAGGTAAGGGGACCTGGTAACCCTGCTCTCCAGTCATTTCAGCCTCCACATCCATTCACACAATTAGTTATACACCACTGAACACTGAAATCAGGAGATTTTAGGTCTTGCTTAAGCATGTGTGTATCCTCCATGATTACTTGAAAAGCCACCTTAAAAACGCCTTTACTTCCTCTGTTCTTTGTCTTTTGAGCATTAAGGGAGAGAGAGACCCTGCTTTGCCATGTAATTCTTCCACCCACCAAGAGTACATATTAAATTCCCATAATCTCTCCTTGGGGGATGGGCCTGTTGAAGAAAAGAAAGCCCTTCCTAATCCTCTGCACAGTGAATAATATTTTAATGTTCTTAGCTAATCTTATGGTTTCAAAGTTACAACAATGTAAGAGTGATTTTTTTTCTTCTAGGAAAAAAAAATACACACCAGGAGACTCTCAGCTTAACCCCCAGCCTTAGAAATAAAGGGAGGTCCTCTCGTTGAGAGCGATCTCTCCATTACTTTTGGGACAGCATAGGGGACATAGTCCATCCAGAATCTTTTCTCCTCATGAGAGGAAAGGAAATTGCAGGGCGGCATGCTGGGCCTTACTTAAAAGAGCAGTATTGTGTAGTGGGTAGAGGGTTTTCACAGTCTGAGGTGGCTGGTGTTCAAATCCTGACCCAGCCACAAAGCTCACTGAGAGCCAAGCTACACGTGACGCCTGACACAGGTTGGACACTTGTCAGCTTCCCTCAAGTTTTGATGGGAAATGTAGGCGCCCTGGTTTTACAGCTTGGCTCTCCATTACAGCTGCAAGACCAGGATGCCTACATTTCCCATCAAAACTTGAGGGAAGCTGACAAGTGTCCAACCTGTGTCAGGCGTCACCTGAAGCTTGGCTCTGAGATACTACATTCAGATGTCTTCTTAAACCCTACATTAAACTGGTCCGAAAACCAGGATTGCACATGAGCATCACTCATCTCTACCCTACTCATGTGGAGAATCCCTAGAGTTACCAGTTCAGGGGGGGGGAGTGGGGGATCCCTTACTCTCAGCCTCTCCCCCCCTCCACACTCACCTGACATGGGAAATGGACCCAGGACAAACTCTTCCTTGCTGCACCGAGAATAATGTCATTCCTAGTGCGACAAGGAAAGGAAGGCCTCTACAGGGGGCTGATTTGATGAAAATCAGCCCCCAAGGTTTCCCCCTGCGTACTCCCCCATAACCAGTCTGTTCCCTGGGCTCCAGGGGATCTGGCAACCCTAAGAATCCCAATAAGAAATTATCTCCCCCTCCCCATGAAGTGTGAATTGCCATTTGCCCACCTTTGCTCTCAGCCTCAACCTCCCACCCTCGAAAAATAGAGGAGTATGAGACAAAAAATGGCCAGAAAATGGCCTCCATAGTGATACTTTAGGAATTTTCTCATGTCTCAGGGGTCTTAGCATAAAGTTTAGGGGAAATTCCCAGAGCATCACCTGGACATGACATCACATCCTCTTCAAACTCCACTTTCCCCAGGCACTGCCCTCAGAATTTCCTGGCATTTGCTGAGGCAGTTTTGGCAACCCTAAATGCAAACCTGCACATGTCCAGTAGGGATTTCTGGAGTGTGTTTCTGATGTCTCAGGAAGGAGGAAGGAAGAGGGGTTGGGTGCTCCAGTTCCTGGTTGGGGGGGGCAAGGGGTAAAGTGAGGAAGCTGTTGGCGGTGATAGTGACAATGGAGGAAAGGGTGAGTTGAGGCTGCCACCCAATCTGAGGCCTCACCTTGCCTCATTATGGAGCTAGATGTGAGGATAGGGTTGGCAGTTCCCCTTATCCTCCCGGCGGGAGGTGGGAGACCCAGAATTCACCTTTCCTGCCTTGTTCGTGTGCACGCGCTCCCAAGCTGTGTGATGACATCACTTCCAGGAAGTGACATCATCAAGCAGGCCCTCGTGCTGCCCCTGGGAACACTTCCATGGTCCATAGTGGGCTGATTTGGGTTCATTTGGGTCTAGATCAGGCTTTTGGGGGGCCTAAATTGGCCCGCTGTGAAGCACAGGAGCTCTCCGGGAACCTCTCGGCAGTGCTCCTGCACTTCACAGTGGGCCAATTTAGGTCCTGAATGGGCCCAATTCAGCTCACCGCAGAGTGCAATAGTGCACCGCACCACCCAGGAGCATGCTCCAGGAGGCGCATTCTCCTACCTTTCCCCCTCACTGGCCAGGTAAGTGGTGGAGGGTGGGAGCAGGAGATCCCCCATCCCCAGTGGGGGACTGGTAACCCTATGTGAGGGTGAGATCCGGGAAGGAAGTAAGAAAGCGAATTCTCCTTGCCTCCCAACCAGAGTTCACTCTGGAGGAGTGGAAGGGGATCAAGAGGATGCATTTAGTGTGACCTTAGCTAGCAGCATCCAGAGCTGCTGAGAGGCACATGATACCTAATGTGCAGCCAAATCAACAAGCCTCATTGCCGAGGTCTACCAAGCCCTTATTAGAATGAACTAATTAATTTATCCGGGATAGAGAATTTATTGGGAAGGTAATAAAAGATGCAGCATCGAGGGTTTCTTTTTTCTCCAACTGGTTATCTGCAACTTTTATGTGAAAATAATGTTTTGGGGGAGGAGAGAGGAACACGCAGGCCTGGTTCTGTCAGCGGCGTGTAACAGTGAATCATGTGGAAGATCTAATTAGGCCAATGAAGCAGTCCGCTAGCAACCGCCACTAAAATATGACACCCGTGTTGCAGTAAAGTTAATCTTCCCGGTGGCTTCTGAGTGGCTGGAACGACTGCAGAACCGTTCCCCACCCCCATTCTTTTAAGACTGAGCTGCTGTAACGAGATCCTAATTGTCAAACTAAGCCTTAATACAAGAAGAGGTCAGGGAGTCGTGCGGCTTAATTGATTTTTTCTTCCAGAAAATAAAGCTCGCATGCAAAGGATCTGGTACAACCGCAACAGTGGGAACCATCATTAAAAGCTTATTAGTGCGATTGGCCCCAGCAATAAGACATAAAAACAGAACATTAAAGGATATAACGGTTGTCCACCACGAGCTCAGGCTGTTTTTATTTTCTTGCCGAAGTTTCTCCTGAGCTCAAAATATGATGAGGTTTAATTACCATCCGCTTGAAAAATGAGGGGATATTAAGGAGGCCAGTTTGAGAGGCAAAGAGAGAATGAGTCTAATGGGTTTTGAAGATCAATTATCTTTAAAAGTTCGCAGTAGGGCTGCCGTTCAAAAAGGAACATCGCTGATGTTGTGATCTGGAAGCAGGCCTGGCTGTGAGAAACAAAGCAGAGACTTTTAAGGGTGAGAAGTAAATCGCAATACAAATAATTGTAGAATGTGACAACCCAGAAAAAACATCTCTCAAGCGCCTCTTGATCTGAGATGTCCCACTAGTTGTCTTTGTTTTGTTTTATAAAGTTCCTCCCCACTTCTCTCTGTTCATAAAGTCCTCTCCGCTGGTTTTAAGCTAAGCTTCCTTTCCCACCACAACGCAAGGAGCCGGTACAGAATCCCTCTCTGAAATCCATGAATCCATGAGCCCGCCCCCCACAACACACACACACACAAACTTTTTTATAACTAGAAGGAAGACAAAGAAGGGCAGAGAACAGGGAGAAAAACAAGGAAGGAAAATGAAAGGAAATGGAATAAAGGGAAACGAGAAAGAACGAGGAAGGAGAGGATGAAAGAAGGTAGGAAAATGCTAGAACAAGAATGAAGGGAAGACAGAAGGAAAATGATAGTATATGGAAGAAGGGAGGGAAGGAGAAAGGAAGAAAGAAAGAAAGAAAGAAAGAAAGAAAGAAAGAAAGAAAGAAAGAAAGAAAGAAAGAAAGAAAGAAAGAAAGAAAGGAAGGAAGGAAGGAAGGAAGGAAGGAAGGAAGGAAGGAAGGACAGCAGAGGGTAAGGAAGTAACGAAGGGGAAAATGAGAAAGAGAGAAGGGGATATAAATACCCTAAATAAGGAAACAGATGGACAGATAGACTTAGAATAGAGAAAGAAGGAAAAATCTCAGATTCTGCACCAGATACCAAAATTCTGCTCTCTCCACCTGTGGCGTGTATGGTATGGTCTTCTGTACCACCCTGCTGATGAAATCCCTTTCAGTTCTATGATTTTCTGCCTCTTTGTCTTCTTCTGAGGAGGATAGGAGTGTCCTATGTAGAGATAAAACAAAACCAGCCCTAAAGGTCAAAATGGCCCTTTGTAGATCAGAGTAAAGACTATGTCCTCATAGCAAGGTAACATTTAGCCATCTTTGACTCAATTACCTTGTACACCTTAAATGGATCTCAAACATTGTAAATATGGGGACTGTAAGTAAAGTGCTTCCATTGCTGCCAGCATGCAAGGGACCCGTGTTTGTCATTCGATACTAGAGATGATATTGGATCGCCTTAGGGTGGTTTCTGAATTTTGCGTAATGAACAAAGAATTCAAGGCATGCATTAAATAAAATATCCATGCTGTCACAATACACTTTGGGTTGCCAAACTCCAGGTAGGGCCTGGAGAGCTCCCAGAATTACAACCAATCTCCAGGCAACATAGCTCAGTTCCCCTGGAGGAAATGGCTGATCTGGGAGGTGGATTCTATGGCATTATCCCCCACTGAAGCCCCTCTCCTCCCCAGACCCCATCCTCCCTAGTCTCCGCCCCAAAATCTCCAGGAATTTCTCAACCACGAGTTGGAAACACCTCAGCAATAAAGTCGCATCGTACAGAAGATCAGACCTTAACATCATGGCCTGAGAAAACTGTTTTCTAACCTATCTTTTAAAAAATGTGCTACATCTATCCTGATGAAGAGTTCCGGTGAGCTCAAAAGCTTGCATGATGTTTGGTGTCTGTTTGATTAGTTCTTGTTTTACGACTTTGTAGGGTCTCTAAGAGTCTCTCTCCATGAGACGCCTTGGCCCATATTCATCAACTATGCTTCCTGGCTAACACAATTGTTTAAAAAGACAGAGCTGGCAGAGATTATTCCTCCAAGAGTTTAATTTCATCTTCACCTCCCAGAAGGCTCTGTCAATTTCACCTCTCCAGTCCAGTTGCATCTGACAAAGAGAACTGTGATTCTCGAAAGCTTATGCTACAGTAAACTTGGTTAGTGTTACTGGACTTTTTTCTATTTTACCTCTCCAGTCTAAAACTATGTGGGGTAGCAACCAGAAATGGAAATGGGCTGGAGCTGCCCTCCAGCACTGGACTTGGACCTGGAGAGGTTAGAATGGGCTGAAGTTTCCCTTCTGGCATTTCGCAGCCCCTTCACACAGCTCCAGTGTATAGCAAAGCCTTTGCCCTGCCGCCTGCTCTGTCTTTTAAAACTACCCTTCCTGGCTAACATTGCTTCTCCTGAAACGAGTTTTTCATGTGTCAGATGCCTCATATAGAGAGACTCTCAGTGGATGAGGCCATCAGAGGAAGCAGCTGAGATCCTCTTCCTACATCCAATTGCAGCTGAGAATCGCCTTCCTGTCAACCATATAGATCCAATAACATTTGTATTTATGACACAGTCGTTCCAGCAAACAAATTTGGAGGCGAACACACAATAAAGAAAGAGAGAAATCATAGGCTTGAGAGAAAGAGTTTCTTTTATCTTATGAATGTAGTATAAAATCTGCAGAGAGCCAGTTCGGTGTAGTGGTTAAGAGTCTAATCTGGAGAGCCGAGTTTGATTCCCCACTCCTCCACTTGAAGCCAGCTGGGTGACCTTGGGCTAGTCACAGCTCTGTCAGAGCTCTCTCAGCCCCCCCCCCCCACCTCACAGGGTGTTTTGTTGTGGGGATAATAATGACATACTTTGTAAACTGCTCTGAGTGGGCATTAAGTTGTCCTGAAGGGTGGTATATAAATCGAATATTATTATTATTACTACTAGACTTGTGCTATTTAAAATAGCTCTATACAGCTATATCTATATTTTGGCAAGGACACGGAAAGTAGGAAGATAGGATTCTTTGGAAACCTTGGCGCTACAAGGAAGTCAGAACTCCGCAAACCATGGTTCCTTTTGATAATGTAACATTAGTGAATACCATTAATAAATGAATGGCGGACCAGTTTCAGAGCCTGCTGAGGGTTACTAAGGTTACTTGTTTTTCAAAATGCTTCATATATCTTTGACTGCAAAGCATCTTGCTAGGATTTCCCAAGCCTTTGTTTGCAGGGAGAGGGAGGCCGCCATTGAACGGTCTAGCATTTTTCTTAAACCCCTCTCCCCGCCAACCTCCGTATGGAAAATAAGCATGCCACATAGAACACAACCGTTCCACCCTAAGGATAAAAAAACCCCTATGGTGGCTCTTTCAATCGTCATGTGAGCCCACAACCTGCAACCTGGAGTGGTACAGCCCAGGCAAAGTTTTACTCACTCTGTGACAGCTAAACCTTAGCTACCAGTAGAGTTGCCAACCTCCAGACGGTGGCTGGAGATCTCATGGAATTACATGCCACAGAGATCAGTTCCCCTGGAGAAAATGGCTTCTTTGGAGGGTGGACTCCCCATTATGCCCCACTGAGAGCCAAGCTACAAGTGAGGCCTGACACAGGTTGGACACTTGTCAGCTTCCCTCAAGTTTTGATGGGAAATGTAGGCGTCCTGGTCTTGCATCTTGGCTCTCCATTTAATTGAAGTTTACAGAGAGGCAGTCTATGGGAGGGAGAACATGCAGTTGGGAGGGGAGTGCAGGCATTGGGCTCTTGCCAGGCGCCCCCCTTCCCCTCCTCTGGGTGTGTGTGTGTGTGGGGGGGGGTTCTGTAAACTTCAATTAAATGGAGAGCCAAGCTGCAAGACCAGGATGCCTACATTTCCCATCAAAACTTGAGGTATGCTGACAAGTGTCCAACCTGTGTCAGGCGTCACTTGTAGCTTGTCTCTGAGGTCCCTCCCTTTCCCAAACCCCACCCTCCCAAAACTCCACCCCACAAATCTCCAGGAATTTCAAAAACTGTAGCTGGTCACCCTAGCTACCAGGCCGCTAGCAATATTGTACTAGACTCATGCCCCACTCATGTCCCAGGTAAGACCCCTTCTGGGTCTTGTTTGGCAGCATCTGGCAGGCATCCAGCCTTGGCCAAAACAGAGCACAGCACCCCAACACCTTAGTCATTGTGAGTATTGTTTAAAAAAAAAACAGAATGAAATCTGAGCAAACAGTGGCTTGGGCAGAAGTTATCATCAGAGCTGTTTCATGCAGAAAACAAAATCAATTGATAACGGCACCTTATTATGGTCATTTGTGGTGGAGAGTGCCCTCAAAACATAGCTGGCTTATGGCAACCCTTGGTGGGGTTTATTTTTATTTATTTATTTTATTTATTTCATTTATAGTCTGCCTTTCTCACTGAGACTCAAAGCGGATTACACAGTG
The DNA here is from genome assembly GCF_028583425.1 of Eublepharis macularius. NCBI lineage: Eukaryota > Metazoa > Chordata > Lepidosauria > Squamata > Eublepharidae > Eublepharis > Eublepharis macularius. The sequence continues at coordinate 66,730,149 of NC_072802.1, read as the reverse complement.
CGAGATTAATACAGTCAATATCAAGGACATTTCCATAAGCAATGCCATAGGGTAAATAAACACAAGTTTACAAAGACATAGCATTAGCAAGGATCCGATACAGAGTTGGAGAAATGCTGAAACAGAACATAAGCAATTCTAGGGCTGACATTAGCCAACATGAAGCACAGGTAGCTCATGGCAGGAGACTAACAGAGGTGGTTTGCTGTTACTACGGTCAATTAACCAAGGAATATTTTGGGATGACTACGAGACAACAGTGGATTATCCAAAAATTAAAAGCCGCCTTTGTAATCACGGAAAATAAGAGCAGCCGATGCCTGGTTTTGCGTCGCTGTCAGTCACCCACCTCTTGATCTCAGCCTTCAAAGATTCTCTAGTCCCCAAGCATTTTTCTCCACCAGCAGGAAAACACCTCCATTTCAGGCCGTCACCCCCCCTTCTGGGTGTATGCATCAAGGAAATAAATGTATAATGCACCTGTTTAGTAAAGTGGCCCTTCTCTGTCTCTGTGCCTTGGAGAATGTGTATGTGTGTGACTGAACACCAAAGCAGAAAATGACAGGCTCCTGTCGACATTTTGCAGATGCAAGTTAGTCTGTGGAATTTTTGCATGAATTGGAATTCTAGTGGGATCTGCATAAACTGATGGCACAAGAAGAAAAAAAACACAGAATTAAAGCAATTTAAGTCAGAAGCCAGTAACTGGAGAATCTGGGATCAGATGGTTGGCTTTTGCAGCATGATGGGAAAATGAGCTGTGGTGACTACGTATTTAACTGAGGGATGCACCAAAAACGTTGACCTGCAATTCAAATTGCAGCTAGGCTGGTAGGCATGTGGGATCGAATGTTAGTCCATACAAAAATCCCCTGTGCATAGAAAATTAGCATTTCAGGGTGAAGACTGTGCTAGAACCTTGCCTCCTAATGTCTAATTTTCTATGTGCAAGAAAATATTGGCATGGAAGAACATCCAGTCATATCAATCCCAACCAACAGTGAATAGTTTATAAACCCCTGCATGGGTTTAACTCCTCGCTGAATACACAGCCACAGGCACCTTGGAAAATGTGAGGGTGGTGTAGTGAGTTTTAGACTAGAAGCTGAGATCTGAGTTCAGATCTCCACTCTGCCATGAAGGGCACTGGGTGATGACTGGCTAGTCAGTTTCTCTCTACATGAGATGCCTCGGCGTGTGTTCGTCAAGTGTAAGGAGACGCAATGTTAGCCAGGAAGCACAGTTTTAAAAGACAGAACCGGTGGAGATTGCTCCTCAGAGGGTTTGCTAATTTCATCTTCGCCTCCCCAAAGGCTCTGTCAGTTTTACCTCTCCAGTCTAAAACTGTGTGGGATCGCAATCAGAGGTCAGCGAGGAATGAAACTGGGCTGGAAATGCCTTCCAGAGCCAGGCTTGGACCTGGAGAGGTTCTAATAGGCTGAGGTTTCCCTTCTGGCATTTCACAGCCCCTTCACACAGCTCCAGTGTATAGCAAAGCCTTTGCCCGTCTGCCAACTCTGTTTTTTAAAACTACCCTTCCTGGCTAACATTGTGTCTCCTGAAACGTGTTCTTCATGTGTCAGATGTCTCATGTAGAGAGACTCTCTGCCTAACCTACCTTAAAAAAACAGTGGGAGCAGGGCTGGTGACAGCACATCGCAGGGTAGGACATCTGCCAGGGCTCATGGCTTATGTGGGGCCTACTGCTTCTGACTCACACATCTCCTCTGATGCCTGCACTCACACCCTAATAACAACAACAATAACAATAACAACAACAGCATTTGATTTATATACCGCCCTTCAGGACGACTTAACACCCACTCAGAGCAGTTTACAAAGTATGTTATTATTATCCCCACAACAAAACACCCTGTGAGGTGGGTGAGGCTGAGAGAGCTCCAGAGAGCCGTGACTAGCCCAACGTCACCCAGCTGGCTTCAAGTGGGGAATCAAACCCGGTTCTCCAGATTAGAGTCCCACACTCTTAACCACTACACCAAACTGGCTCTCTTCCACTGCCTGCTTGTGAGTAGCTTGCCAATTCTACTCCCAGCTGCATATGCTGCCTTGCGCTGCTGGAGAAGGGCATATGGTTGGTGCAGAAAGCATCAGCATTTTTGATGGCCGTGGCAGGGGCACTCCTAGCTGCACCTACCATGCAGCACCCTCAAGGAAAGGGTGTGTGGGCACCTGATACTGCAGATGGTTGGGGAGCTTGCTAGTGGGCAGTGGAGCAACACACAGGCAGGTAGGGGGCGAGAGAGCAAGAAGGGAGCCCAGTAGTCATCATGGAGAGTCCTCGGGCATTTTCATCCCAAACTTGGAACTGGCCACGAGAGGGAGGAACCATATACGGCAGCCCAGGTCTTGGAGGAAGTGGAGGATAAAAATAGGTAGGTGAATACAATATAAAGGGATGCCACCAAAGCCGAAGTACTGACTCCTGGCTCCATACAAGTAGGAAGGAAGAAATTCTTTTTGCCAGTGAAGAGTGAAATGTCGATGTTTCCTACTCAACTAAAAGGTGCAAATGTTTCATTCATTCTGGCAGAGAGTGAGAACAAAATTCTTTCTCTGCAGAAACAGAGGTTGCAGGAGCCAATCCGATTTCTCCAAAGACGAAAGCCAACGAGAAACGTCCAAAAATAAACCCAAATTGCGATTGGTCTCAAAAAGGAAAGATGAGATGGTATGAAGAAAGGAGAACACGAACTATCACATCATCGTCTGTGACTCTCCATTCCCATTGGTGATGGTGTGTGTGTGGAGGGGGAAACAACACCATTGCTATTCTTGCAGGGAGGAGTTCGTGTTTAGTTTTAAACAACTAAATTCAAAAAGACTCTCTGACCAAATCTCTTCATCACTAAACCATAAAGGTAAAATGCTTCGAGTCATTTGAGAGCTGCTTATTTTAGCCTCCAAAATAGTGAGGGGGCCAATTCACCACAGCTCACCTCAGTTAATGATATCTCTCCCCCCCCCCCCCCCCCGCTGCCAGCTTTTGGAAAATCAAGTGCTAAAAAAAAGAAAGTTTTTCGAGTGCTTGCTAGGAAATCTCACAAAAGGCAAATGTAAATTGAAATTATTCACTGTTAGGAGCCTTGTGGAATAGAAATTATTAGCTGTTAAGAGCCCTGCGGAATATGAATTATTCGGTTTTAGGAGCCTTGTGGGGTAGGAGCTGCAAGCGTGAGGACATCCCTTGGGTGCTGCTGTTACAGCAACCACGGCACTGTGAAGCATGGGAAAGCCGGAGCGTAATGGCTCTTTCTTTCTTCCTACCTTCAGGCAGTTTTAGAGTGGGACAGGTACCAATCATCCTTTGTATTGAAGTTGTACATGCTACGCCCATAGAACACGAATGTTGGCATGTTATGTCACTCCGATCTGTTTAACATCCCTGCAGTGTAGGGATTCTGAGTAGCATTGTACTTCTGTTGTGCAGGCAGGGTTGAGGCTGAGAGATCTGCAGCTTGCCTAGGTTAAGCATTGAGTTCACAGCACAGAGATTTCAACCTGCAATAGCCTAACTAATGAGGCACTATGCTATACCATACATGCCTTGTGTATCTATTTTTATCTCATCTTTCCTCCAATGGGCTTCAAGCAGCATATGTGATTCTCTCCTCTTCCTCTTTATCCTCACAGTCACCCTGCAAGGTAAGATATGCTGATAGGTCCAAGATCAGTTTGGTGTAGTGGTTAAGAACGGCAGGACTCTAATCTGGAGAGCCAGGTTTGATTTGCCACTCCTCTGCTTGAAGCCAGCTGGGTGAGCTTGAGTCAGTCACAGCTCTCTCAGCCCCACGTACCTCACAGGGTGATTGTCATGAGGATAATAATAACACACTTGGTAAACCGTTCCGATGGACCGTTAAGTTGCCCTGAAAGGAAGTATATAAATTGGATGTTGTTATCATCATCATCATCATTATTATCACTCAGTGAGTAGGGTTGCCATATCTGGGTTGAGAAATTCTTGGAGATTTAGGAAGTGGAGCCTGGGGCAAGTGGAGTTTCAGGAGAGGAGAAACTTTAGTAGGTTATAATACCATAGACTCCACCCTCCTAAGCAGCCATTTTCTCCAGGGGGACTGATCTCTGTCATTGGCAGGGCTTTTTTCTGGGAAAAGAGGTAGTGGAACTCAGTGGGTTGCCCTCGGAGAAAATGGTCACATGGCTGGTGGCCCCGCCCCCTGATCTCCAGACAGAGGGGAGTTTAGATTGCCAGTGGCGTGGATGGCCCCTCAAATGGCTGCTGTGCACACTGTGGCATGGAGGGCAATCTCAACTCCCCTCTGTCTGGAGATCAGGGGGCACCAGCCATGTGACCATTTTCAAGAGGTTCTGGAACTCCGTTCCCCCACGTTCCAGCTGAAAAAAAGCCCTGGTCATTGGTCAATCAGTTGTAATTCTGGGAGATCTCTAGGCCCCACTGGAGGCTGGCAACCCTACCAGTGATTTCATGGTTTAATGGGAATTTGAACGCAGGCTTCCCAATCCCCAATCTGACACTCTGAACACTACACAATGCTGCCTTCATTGTTCAGATGGCTCATAATGCCAAAGCCAAGGGTCCCTGGCAGGATTCATGGCAACTGGTAGGATAGAAAGGTAGCAGGAAGGGGGGAAGCGGCAAACACATTTGGAGAGAAGAGGCTTTTGTCAGTGTGGAAACATTTGCTCCATTGCCATGCAATCGCTTCCTTTTAATCATGAGGGCCGATTTGGCTTTAATTAGGAAACTCAGTTCTAAAAAACAAATGCCCCACATATGCCTTTCGCTAGCGATGATCTTCTGCTAATGGCAGGGGGAACTTTTAACAGGTGGTTAACAAACTCATTATGGCAAGACAGCTCTTTACCTACCTTTGTTTCTGAAGGCAAAGGCTGGGGGGTGGGTGGGGGGATGTCTTTATTGTTACATGTTTCGGGGTAATGCGCCAGCTGCTGTTTATGCTAATTTTTGCTTAACTTGCAAATAGACCCAGGTTTAGTTTGTACCACGCCAGCTGTCATGAAAGGCATCTGAAGAAACCGTTCCAGGCTTCAAAGACTGCCTCTGCTCCCTCGTCCTGTTGCCCAATTTCCTCTCCCTTGTCTCTGGAGCAAAGGCCATTCATCCGACACTGAATGCCATTGAATGATAAGAAAAGCATCACACCTGATCACGGCTGTTGTGTTGACACCAGAGTTCACTTGTCACATTCAGCCTGGATCAGGCATTGTCAACTGCTGTACTCCTCAGTTCCCCACCATCTAGAGTGTGGTGGTGAAACTTCACCACAAACGGGGCATGCTGGGAAGTGAGGTGAGAGAGATCAGATAGTGGAGACTTGTGAGGAGAGGAAATGGGTGCATGAGAGGAGGAGGAGGAGGAAGAATGACAAGGTAGATCAGCGTCCCCAACTTTATCAGCCTGTGGGCACCTTTGGAATTCTGACACAGGCTGGTGGGTGCAACCACAAAAAGGCTGCTATGGGAGGCAGAGCCAACAACAAAATGGTTACCACAGGAGACAGAGCCAACAGTAGGCTACGCTTGGAGGCAGAGCCAACCACAAAAATGGCAACCACGGGAGGCAGAGCCAACAACAAAATGGCTACCACATGAGGCACAGCCAACAACAAAATGGCTACTACGGGAGACAGAGCCAACCACAAAATGGCTACCATTGGAGACAGAGCCAACCACAAAATGGCTACCACAGGAGGCAGAGCCAACAATAAAATGGCTACCATGGGAGGCAGAGCCAACTACAAAATGGCTACCATGGGAGGCAAAGCTAACCACATAGTGTCAGGGAGTGATGTTATATATAACTCTATTAGGTCTTCAGCATTTCAGGAAGAAACTCTCTTTAACGGGATACCTTTTAAAATTAACATATTGTTTAAAATATATTCTGGCATACCCACAAAATATATGTATATTGAAGTAGCTATGAAACCCTCATTTGACAGTATCTGTCTTCACTTTACAGGCATCTATAGTGCTCTTATCCGAAAAGGAAAAGGGAAAAAAATGGCTCTTCTCCTTTCTGTCCCTTCTAATGAGCCCTCCTCTCAGGAGGCCAGCTATTTTTAACCTGCACTATTCACTACAACAATAAATGCAACAGAACCACTAAATACTAAAACACAAGCAGAATCCCTAATACAAACTCCCTCAGAACAGTTAAAGAAAATTAATCAGCAGCCTGGGTGAAGAGAAAAGTTGGGGCCAGACTCTTGAAAAGGGCAGGCACCAGGCAGAGAGCTGTGGAAAGGAATCTCATCTCAATCCTGTTTACACTGCAGTTAAAATGAATACCTGACTGTGCCTTATAGTGAGACAGAAAGCTGGTCTGTCAAGGTCACTGATGTGTACTTCTTAGGCCAGTGCTTTCCAGGGCCTCTTCCACATCAACTACTACTTGCTTGGTATACTGGTTAGGAGCAGCTGGATTAGGGGTGCCATTCCTCCACCTGGGCGGGGATCCCCTGCTTTTACCCTCCCCCCATCCCTGCTTACCAAACTGGCGTTGGGGTGTGCTTCCCAGGGCACCCTGCCCAAGCGGCTCAGTGCACCTCAGGCGGCACAACACGCTCCAGCATCCACAGCAGCCTGATTTAGGCCAGATCGCACCTGAAGTGGGCCCAATTTAGGCCAAATCATGCCCTGCAACAGGCTGATTCCGCCTCCCGGTGAGCGTGGGAGTGCTCCCAGGCCACCCTTTGACTGTGTGATGACGTCTCTTCCCAGAAGTGATGTCATCGCACAAGCCCAAAAAGGATGCAGCAAGGTAGGGGTCAGGCTCCTGATCTCCAACTGGGGGAGTTGAAGGACCTGCCATCCCTAAGCAGGACTCTAATCTGGAGAATCGGGTTTGATACCCCACTTCTCCACTTGAAGCCAGCTGGGTGACCTTGAGTCAGTCACAGCTTCTTGGGGGTCTCTCAGTCTCACCCACCTTATAGGGTGATAATTGTGGGGATAATAATAACACCCTTTGTAAACCGCTCTGAGTGGGTGTTATGTTGTCCTGAAGGGTGGTATATAAATCAAATGTTCTTATTCTTTTAACTGGAATTATTGAGGATTGAACCAGGGACTTTCTGCATTCCAATTACATGCTCTTCTGCTGATCCACAGCCCCACCCAAATGGACATATGTGCACTTTAGGGGGGGAGGTACAAAAACTTGACACATGCAAAAATTTGAACAAAGGGTGCAAAAGAAAAATGTTAGAATGGCAGAGAGCTAATGCATTGATGTCACTCTGAAACAAGGTCACATAATTCCTAACTAGACATGGGCATGAACAGGGAAAAAAATGAACATGGTGCTCGTTGTTCATTGCCATCCATGAACAATGAACAACGAACACTGACAAACATGATCCTGTCATGAACATGTTCGTTGTTTGTTGTTCATGGGGGCCAGCAAGCTCTCCTGCAGCCATCAAGATCCCTACTGCGCCACTCCCAGAAACCTTACCTGAGCAGGCAGCAGGAAATGTACCAATAATAAATAATAGCTTGGCCCCAGATCCTGGCAGCAGTCCTGAATCTTGAAGGGGTAGATCCCTACCGCACCACTCCCAGAAACCCTACCTGAGCAGGCAGAAGGAAAGGCACCAATAATAAATAATAGCTTGGCCCCAGAGCCTGGCAGCAGCCCTGGAACCTGAAGGGGTAGATCCCTATCCCACCACACACAAAGAAAATTCAAGCTCCAACGCACTTACCCTGTCTCTCTAACAGCAGCTGTCTCTCTCTGAAAGCCAGAGCTGGGAGCCCCCCTCCGCCCTGGTCTTTTCCTCTTGTAACAAATTTGGAGCTCCAGTCCACACTTGGAAGGAAGACCTGCCTATCAAGCTAAATTGGGCTTAAATTGGGTTTTCCAGGGCAACAGCAGGAGTTCAGATAGAGTTCAGACAATCCCTGCCTAAGTTGCCAAGGGAATTGATTGCAGGTGCCAGACTGTCTGGCTTGACGAACAGCAAGACGAACAGCAACGAACGCAGCTTGCAACGACCACCTGTTCATTTAGAATGGGGCCTCACGAACAGCTTGTTCGTGAACAGCAGATTGGGCTGTTCGTGGGGTTTTCAGTTCGTATTGCTGTTCGTGCCCATCTCTATTCCTAACACCAGCATCTGGAGAGAAATTAAGCTGGATAGTATTTTGTAAGCATCTCTAGGGGAGTTATTTTTTCTGCTGAAAATATTTCCAAAAATTGAAAGCCACTCCAGCTCTGAACAGAGTACAAAGGAACATTGTGGGGAAAAGAAAAATGTGAAGTCTATGCAAGTAAATAAAGTTTTAAGTACTGACAACATTACAAAAAACAAAACAAAAACACCCACATGCCTTTGCCAAAGCACTTGGCTTTCAAGGTTTGTGATGCAGTTCAAAGGTTCAGAGGGCTGAAGTGGCAATTTCTCAAACCAACAGTTAGTTCAATAGCCTGGAACTTCTTCATGGGCCAACATCCACACTTCTGCATATCATATGGTGAATTATTTCTGGCAAAGCCCACTTGGTCTCCTACCAAAATCTTCCCTTCTCGTTTATGAAGTCTCACGTTTGAGTTATTTTCAAAGGACTCTCTCTGTTGTGCACGAAGTGTATCTTTCTTCCCCATCCTGGTGGAAAATCAATAAAGAGAGTAACAGAGAAGAGGCATCTTCTCATGATGGATGCTGAGCTCCAGTAGGTCAAGCAGCAAGCGCCATCTCTGGCATAAAACACCACGGTTGTCAACGCTCGGAGGCAGCAAGGGAAGGTCAGACTGAAATGTGTTGAAAAGCAATAATGATCCTCGTATAAATGTTTGGGGGATCCATTATTTGCTGACGGAGGAGAGGAGATCCAGATTGTCTCCACCACCGGGCAATTTAGTGTCCCGTTTATTTGTAATACTTGCCATGGCAAGTCCCTCTTGTTGTTTCTCTTCTCTTTGAGAGCTTGTCTGATGAAAAAGTTCATTGCTGTGACACTTTAGGAAGTTAGCAGGATGGATTTAGCAACTGGCCGAGACATTTCCCCCACAGCCTTGCCAATGTTTATGACTGTCAACTGTAGTATAGTGGTCAATGTGTAGTGCTAGGATCTGGGAGACACAGATTCAAATCCCCACAGGGCCGTGAAGTTTACTCCATGACCATGGGCCAGCTACAGTCTCTCAGCTTGATCTACCTCATATGGTGGTTGTGAAGATAAATGGGGGGGGGGGGGGGGCGGGAAGAGGACCAGCTTGAGCTGCATGGAGGAAGGATAGGGTAAAAATCCACCAGTTTATGAGAAAACAGCAATGGGTCAGGGGAGGTAGCATTTCAGGCAAACCAGAAATGCTACAAAGGGCAACCTTCTAAAATAATCCAGACAATGACCCTGAACTATAGTCCGAGAAGAACTCACTCCTTCCAGCACTGAGTCCGAGAAGAACTCACTCCTTCCAGCACTCCTTCCAGCACCAGTTGCAGGACCAACCACTAAATTTTAGAGCAAAGCTCTGCCAACAGCATGTTCCAGGTTCAATCCCGAATGCCTCCAGTTAAAGAATGTTAGGCAAAAAAGAATGTTAGGCAAAAGGCACCAAGCAATTTAGTGTCCCGTTTATTTGTAATACTTGCCATGGCAAGTCCCTCCTGTTGTTTCTCTTCTCTTTGAGAGCCTATCTTATGAATAGTTCATTAAAGAATGTTAGACAAAAGGCACTAGAACAGTTCCTTCTAGAGATGGGCATGAACCGAAATATGAATTAAAGTTCATCACAAACCGGGCTGGTTTTTGGTTTGCGAACCGGCGGTTCGTCGGAGCTCATTTGTGATGAACCGTGACGAGCCTCAACAATTTTCAGAGTGGTTTGTTTGGTTCATTTTTCAGTTCATCATTGCAGACAGCCTGGCACCAATCAATCTGATACCTAGGCAATGGGGTCCCAGACCTTCTGCAGCTCCAGAAGTTATGTACTCATGAATCAAATGAACCCGTTCACAAACTGGGCAAGTTCATGGCAGTTCATTTATTTATTATTTATTTATTATATTAGATTTTTAGTCCGCCCTCCCCACCAGGTGGGTTCAGGGTGGAGGACAACATTTCAGTTTACATAAATACATGGTTCATGGTTTGTGGTTCGTGAAATGTGATGAATCTTGAACCACAATGAACCACCATTTTCCTGGATTGGGCCCACCTCTAGTTTGAGATCCTAGAGCTCGCCTTCCAGTCAGAGCAGACAATTTTGAGCTAGATGGCCCAATGGTCTGACTCAATATGCATCAAGTTCATATAGGTGAACATGAAACATCAGCATTGCAGGCACCAAAGATCCAGAACATTTTCATTTTCCTAGGATGCTTAGTCTATCCATCACTGACTTCTCTCTATACTAGCATTGCCTGTGTAAAAAAGAATCTCCAGATTGGCATATTTTACTGAAATCTGGTGGCATCTCTGATTCCCCACAGACTTGCCCAAGAACATACATCAATCTAAAGAGTACATGCCCCCACATCATGGTCAAATCGAGCCCCAAAGAGTTTGCTGCTGTTCTCAATTAGCAAACGTGTTGTATGACAACAAAGAGAAAATCACCTTGGAGCAGAAAACGGCTCTTTTTCTTCCCTGACTCTTGTCTTGAAATCTAATCAGAAAAAGACAAAGCTGCTGCAGGCAGAACATCTGTAAAGCAGACAAGCAGATGTTTACAGGGTAGAGCTCTGCATTTTCCCTACTCAAAGACATCAACACATATTAACGATACCATCTCTGTTGAATGCATTTGATTTCTCCAGAACCATTTGATTCCTTCCTTCCTACTTCTTCTTTTTTTTAAAGAGCCACTTTATTCTTTTGTTTTACTACAGTAGAGAGGCAAAAAAGATGCGTTTATGAATTTTGACATAAATATTTAGCAGAGCAACAGTCTTTTAAGCAGAGGGGACATGGAGCCAAATCTGCACCGTTTCTTAGCCGAGCACCTTTTTGGATAGTTTCCAGCTCTCGCTTTTAATTTTCTTGCTTTTTTGTCTGCTCTCATCTTAGGAAATCTAAACAAACATTTTGAGCGAATTGCACAAATGGAACAAAAAAACCGCCAACCACATACATAATTCAGAAGCAAAATTAATAAGATTCAAGAGAGTCGCTTCTGATTATCAACATTTGGGGCTATTTCTGATGCTAGCAAGCAGCTGGCATGTAGCATAATACTAATCAGTTAGTGTCTTTCATTGACAGGTTTTTTTCCTTCTCCTCTGATTCTTCCCCCCACCCAAACTCCTTGAAAATGCGTCCCCCATCTAACTACTTTGAAGTTCAATTTTAATTTAGATGCAAACTACCCCAAAAGTACTCATAGTCTGAAAGTCGCCTACGGCTGTCTATAATTACGATGCAATACCACTGTAGAATTTGATTAGGATGTCATTTTCTTCACTCATCCCTGAGCAGGACAGTTTAGCCTCATTCAACCACATAACGGGCCCCTCTTGGTCCCTGTTGTCCTTTGGACTGTTGTTTGAGGACGTAAACACAGAGCACTTCCACAGCACAAGTTGGACTTGCAGTCATTCATAGGATGCTGAGAACTCCATTTGGGATATGTTTTAGATTGGTTTGCCTTGATTTTTAAAATCAAAATGTATCTCAAACACCATGGTGAAGAGCTGAGCACCAGGGCAGTAGCCATTTACAGCCATGTAGGCTTACCATCGTGGGCTAGTCAGGGCACAGAGAGCTCCTCAAGAGAAGAGGACTCCTCAGGAGAAGAAGAGCCCTGGGTAGCTAGCCGGGCACCGGGCACCAGCAAGCAAGCTGATGAGCTGCAGGCTTGTCAGGACCTACAGCCAGCAGCAACACCTTCCAACCGTGAGGCAACAGGCGAGTCCCAGTTGGTTGTTCCTATCCCTCCAGCATCACCAACACCCTTGGAGCACCAAAGACGAAGGCAAAGAGCAAGCTTGTAGGAAAGGCGGCAAAGTACACGCCGCCTGGCCAGCTGCCAGCTGCTTGTTAATAGCAATGAGGAGTAGCCCCAGGATCACTCTCGTAGAGATGGGCACGAACTGAAATACGAACCAAAATTAAGCACAAATCAGGCCGGTTCGTCAAATCCCATTTCTGACTAACTGCCACGAACTTTTAGGCTGGTTCGTTTGATTCATTTTTTGGTTCGTGACTGCAAACAGCCTGGTGCCAAGTAATCAGTTTCCTAGGCAACAGGGGATGGACTTCCTGCAGACCTTCTGCTGACCCGGACGTGACCTCCTGCTGACCTGGAAGTGATGATTTTCTGACCTGGATGTGACGTTTCATGAACTAAATGAATCAGTTTGTGAACCAGGGGCAGGTTTGTGAAAGTTTGTGGTTCATGGTTTGTGAAATTTGATGAACCACGAACCATATGGTTCAGTTTTTTTCTGGTTCGTGCCCATCTCTAGTCTCAAGCAGCTGGCTGCAAGCCCAGCCCTCTGGTGCCTGGCCGTAAAACCTAGCCAAGAGAGACCATCAAGTGTGGAAGCAACAAGTTGCCACCCCCTTACTCTTGCATTGAAGCCTGCCTTGATTCTGCCTTTGTTTAGCCCTTGAACTTGCCAGTAACTGACCTTTGGACCTCCTGACTTTGCTTTTCGGACTGACACTTGGACCAGGCTACCACTGCTTTTGGACTCTCTGCTTTGACCTAGGACTGGACCTTGGCTACGCTACTGGAACTAGCCCCTTGCCTGAGCCCTTCACACTCTGGAAATGTGGCCTGCACTGCCCTGGCCTGGCCCCTGACACTTACAGCCTCAACAGGGGTGAGGAATTGAGATCCCAGGATGACATGGAAAACTAAATATATGTAGGTTGAATCAACATCTAAGATATTGCACCAAGACAGAGTACCGGGTGGGGTAGAGAAGGCCTGGCAGGAAGGAAGCAGATGAGAGATGGGTACTTCATTAAGGGTATCCATTATCCATTTTCTTATCCTCACTCTGTCCAAGGGTAATGTTAATGGAGGAAGCGGTCGGCAAGCAAATGACCTGTCAGATGCTGGAATCTCCTAATGAAGAAAGATTCAAAAGGCAGAGAAAAAATGGAGCCTATAAACCATCCTTGAGTCGGCACACTAAATGCAGAATGGATGGATGTGCTTGGCAGAGGTGTATAGTGGTACTTTTTAAAAAAAATGTGGAAGGTGATGGTTTGCTAGAAAGTCTAGGGTTGCCAACCTCCAGGTAGTGGCTGGAGATCTCCCGGAATTACAACTGGTCTCCAGGCCACAGAGATCACCTGGAGAAAATGGCTACTTTGGGGGGGGACTGTATGGAATTATGCCATGCCAAGGTCCTTTCCCTCCCCAAACCCCACTTTCTCCAGGTTTCTCCATGTTTCACCGCCCCCCCCCCCCGGATCTCCAGGAATTTCCCAACTTGGATCTGGCAACCCTAAAAAGGTCTGAGGTAATTTTTGTGCCTCAGATTTCAAAAGAGGCCAAAAATTTGTTCCCCCAAACAAAACACAGGGTTTTTCAAACTGTGGGCTTAAAACCATTGAAACTGCCCAATAATGAGGTAAACCATTGGCCTATCTAGAGGGCCGACTCCAATGTAATGCACTATACATAGGTCTCCCGTCTAAGTTAACTAGGAGACTCCAATTGGTACAAAACACTGCGGCTCAGTGGTTATCAGGAGCGAGCAGGAGCATGAACATCATTCCCATCCTGCAGTCACTTCATTGGCTACCCATCAGTTACCGTGCTCAGTTCAAGGTATTTGCTGTCACATACAAGGTTCTTCGTGGCCTTGGTCCAGCATACCTACAAGACTGCCTCTCTCCCTATGCTGAACACTGTCTCAGGGGACTAAGTTCAAAAATGAAACATTTGTAATCTTTAGAGTTTTTCCATGGCCCTCTCTTCCCAGGCCAATTCACACAGGGCATGCATTGCTGCCCAACCTGGACAGCCCTGGAGAGCCAGTTTGGTGAAGTGGTTAAGAGCAGGACTCTAATCTGGAGAACCCAGTTTGATGCCTCACTCTTCCACTTGAAGCCAGCTGGGTGACCTTGGGACAGTCACAGCTTCTAGCTCCCTCAGCCCCACCTACCTCACAGAGTGATTGTTGTGAGGATAATAATAACATACTTTGTAATTCACTCTGAGTGGGTGTTAAGTCATCATGAAGGGCGGTATATAAAATCAAATGTTGTTGTTGTTGTCTGTAGGGATGACTTACAAGTTCTTACCCATGCTTTTTTGACCTGAAAATTCTTGCTTTCATTTGATAGTTTCCAATGGGTTGCCGCATTAGCCTGTGGTAGCAGAACAAAATTCGAGTCCTGTAGCATGTTAAAGGCCAACACAATTTTCCAGGGTATAAGCTCTGTTCATCAGATCTTTTCAGGTGGGTAAGCAATTGGTCTGCAGTAGATGAGCAAGAGAGTCCAGTAGCACCTTAAAGGTCATTAAGGTGTTACTGGACTTGAACCTTGCTTCATCAGATCTGACAAAGCAAGCTTTGATTTGCAAAAGCTTATACCCTGGAAAACTGTGTTGGCCTTTAAGGTGCTACTGGACTCAGATTTTGTTTCTATTTGAATTTTTTGTTATGCACCTTAAACCTCTAATACTTTATTTGTCTACCATTTTTCTGGGTTTTTTTACATACATTTTTCCCAATAAAATGGACATATATTTCCATTATTAGTGTGTCAAGAACAGTACAATCTTACGCAGTTACACCATTGGTTTCAGACTATACCACTTCCATATAGGCTTGTACTGCAAGTCGGAAACATTATACATCCATTCATATATTTGTATATACACACATATATACATACTTGCTTGATACCTGTGTTTTGCTATGGTATTTAATTACTTTAAATCCAGTTATAATATTTATGGTTATGTAATATTTGGGGGGGGGGGTTGAGTTGGTTTTGTAGCATAATAGCAGAGTACCAGAGCTTCACAGGAAAGCCAGGCCCCACAGGGAGATTGGCAACCCTAGTGAACTTTGAGAGGAAGACTGGGAGGTGCATTTGACCTCAGGACACATTCAATGACTCCCAATAGCAACTGCAGACTGTTTAGAATGTGGGAGGTGAGGACCAATCAGGTCACATATGCAAATGATCTCCATGTTCCAACTGTCTTGGGGGGGTGGGGTGAGGTGTGGAATGTTGTGAGTCCCAATCAGCTTGAATGGCTGGCCCAATCAGGGAAGAGTGGCCGAGCTGGCAGTGGGGTGTGTGTGTGTGTGCAAGCAGGCAGCAGCCTACTGTCAGATACACCTCCAGCATATCTGTCATGTGTTATGGATTTCTTGCTGCAGAGAAGATGGAGAGGGAAACCTGTTTTGCTGAATGGTTGCTAGCTGCTTATCTTGCAGGTATTTTGGTTACAATTTCCTGGCAGGCCTGAGAACGTGGCCTTGAAGTTTGCACTAAAATCCTAAGAGACTGAGCAGAGCTCATCCTTTCCCTCCTCCCCTCTTCCCTGAATCCCTGGCTCAGTGCACCAAAATCCTAATGGACTTTCTTTCCCACTGGGGCGGGGGGGGGGGGGGGGGCGGGGACTTTGACCTATAATTAACCTTGCTTTGCTACCCTGAGTCACTTCAGCCAATGCTCCTGTCATAGCATCTTGATACTGGTATTCTTCTTTAATAAAACCAACTTTAACTCATTCACTCCCATGATGCAGTGAAGTGTTTTGGGAAGTACCTGGCAAGACCTGACACCTGCTAGCCACACAGGAAAGCTGTATCCCTATGGGAAAACACATTTGGCCCCTTTTTACCCCCTTTGGGGGCGAATTTCTTAAAATCCCTTCTTAGTGGGTGTTTACATCATAAAAGGAATGTTCTCCCCAAATTTCATGTTTCTAGGTCCAGAGGTTTGGGCTGGGTGTTGATGAGTCAGTCAGGACACTTGTCTTTATATATATAGATAAGTGTATATTACATATAATACCATATAAATGGTATATGAAAACCTTACACATCGTAAAGATTTGTTAATCCATAATTCTCTGCTACAGTGAAAATGAGTTTTCCTCTCTAAGATTGTCTTTGGCCATTTCTGACGGTTAATATGCTCTGAATATGTGAATATTCAGTAAATATTCCATAGGGTATTTAAGACTCATCATCATCATTTGACATTTGATGAGTGTACAATAGCAGTCAACAATTTTGGCAGGATCTGCCAGCTGTTGTATTGTTAAATAAAACTCTTCTATTTTATCATTATAGCATTATAAATATTATTTTGCAAAACAGACTCCCTCCCATAGAGGTAATGATTCACTGTACCAGACATCTGGCAAACAGTAAGGGTAAAAGAACGTATTTTGTTGCTTATTAGAATAGTTTATGTCAACAGTTTCAGTTCTCTGCTTTTTGCTCTTGGCCTTGTAGATTTCTTTTATGGTGTTTTAATCAGTGTAAGTAATTATACATATTATCTACACAAAAAACACCAAACTGGGAGCCAGTTTGGTGTAGTGGTTAAGAGTGGAGGGACTCTCATCTGAAGGAACCGGGTTTGATTCTCACTCCTCCACTGATAGCCAGCTGAGTGACCTTGGGTTAGACACAGCTCTTCGGAGCTCTCTCAGCCCCACCCAGCTCACAAGTGATTGTCATGGGGATAATAACAGACTTTGTAAACCACTGAGAGAACCAGTTTGGTGTAGTGTTTAAGAGCGGCAGGACTCTAATCTAGAGAACTGGGTTTGATTCCCCACTCCTCCACTTGAAGCCAGCTGGGTGACCTTGGGTTAGTCACAGCTCTTCAGAGCTCTCTCAGCCCCACGCACCTCACAGGTGATCGTTGTGGGGATAATAATGACATATTTTGTAAACTGCTCTGAGTGGGCGTTAGGTTGTCCTGAAGGGCAGTGTATAAATCGAATGTTGTTGTTGTTATCTAATCAAAATAGGGATTCATGAATTGAAACTGTGTAGCCGAGAATTTCAACAGTATCCCTTGCTGGTCACATGGGCCAATGATAGCAGAGGTTGTTTGCAATGGAAGGATGCTTGTGAAGCAGAAACCCACACTCAAAAGTTAGGGCAGTGCCCTTTTTGATGAACGCCAGCCATTAGTAAAGCATCGTTTAATTTGTGCCTCGGATCTTCAATCCAGGTGCTGGAACAAATCATTAATATGGGGTTCAGAAGTCGGAACTAGATAGCCCCGGCAAGCCTGATCTTGTCAGAAGCTAAACAAGGTCGGCCTTGGGTAGTAATTGAGACCTCCAACAAAGACCAGGGTTGCAGAGGCATGCCATGGCATACCACCTCTCTTAATCTCTTGCCATGAAAACTCCCCCAGGGGTTGCCATAAGTCAGCTATGACGAGGACAAGCTACACCACTCCATAGTGTGCTCAACTTGAGGGAAAGCAAAGCAGTATCAGGAGGTAAGGTTGGTTTTTGGCACATGGTTTGCAAGGATTGCAGTGTCCCTAGAATTGGCTTAAGGATATTTAGAGCTTTTCCGTGATCCTTCCAACAGCTTGTAACATAGATGCAGCACTTCACTGGTTTGAATCTCATTACTGCCATGAACTCATTACTGCTGGTTTGAATCCCACTACTGCCATGAGCTCAGTAGGTGGCCTTGGGTCAGCCACTCCTCACAGCCCCAGCTCCTCCGCTGTATTGTGGGGATAATAACACCGATTTTGTTCACTGCTCTGAGTGGACACTAATCTGTCCAGAAGAGTGGAATACGAATGAATTGTTGTTGTTATCTGTATTATTATCCCCATGTTGCTGCTGGCAGAGTCCCTCTTCTTCCCTGGCATCCAGTCACCCTACCTTACCCTTTGCTTGAATGAAAATGATAAAAATAACATAAGATTATGTACACCTCCTCACTTTCTCAAATTAGTTTCATCTCAGCGTTCTCTCCTTTCCAGATGCCATTAAGATCTATGGTCAGAAATGAGAAAACAGAAACAAAGCCCTGTATTCTCGTAGGGAGAAAACGTGTTACCAACAAAACATATTAATTGCCCACGGAAATCAATGCGGAGCACTGAGACTTTCCAAACAAGACACAGAATTAAATACACAAGGCCTATCAAATCTGATAATCCCTTCTCAAAATCCAGGAGCTTGCTTCCTCAAGCAGGCAGAAGGAGCCAAGGTCAAAAACGTAACAGGTTCTGAAATGCGTTGCTAGATAATAAAAACAAATTGCTTGTCTGTGCCTGCAAATCTGCATTCTATGTCATATACAGTAGTGGGTAACAATGCTAAAGGCCTGGCCATCAGCTGCCCATTTTGTCCACTCTCCAGAACTGCCATTTCCTCCAGAGGAACTGATCTCTGTTGTCTATGGATGCCAGGCCAAGGCTGGAAAGCAGTGGAAGGTTGGAGGCAGGGACATGGGGGGGGGTATATGACTAGACATGAGCACGAACAGCATTTATGAATGGAAAAAAACCACGAACAGCCCGTTCATCTATTCGCAAACAAGCCGTTCGTGAGGCTCCATGCTAAACGAACAAGTGGTCATTGCAAGCCTCGTTCGTTGCCTTCATCAGCCGTTCGTTAAGCCAGACAGTCTGGTGCCTTTCAATCGATTCCCCTGGCAACGGAGGCAGAGACTGAACTCTGTCTGAACTCCTTCTGGCTTTCCTTCTGGCTTTAACCCTTCAACGTACTTCCAGCAGAGAGTCCCGTTTTTGCCACTGTGAAGAGAAAATGACTGCAAAGGGGAGGACTTATGGATCATGCCTTTCCCGGGGTGCAATCTCTCTGAAACTTGGGGGGTCTTCAGAGGACAGTGAGGACTATGTCCCCTGCAAGTTTGGTGGGTATTGGACATTGGGAAGGTCAGTTTGTGGAGTGTTTAAAGGGCCCTGCCCCTTGCATATGGCAGGAAAGGGCTCTTTAAACTATCCGTTGGCAGGCAGGAGGGGAGAATCCCCCTGCCACCTGTCAGCTGATAGTTTAAAGGCATCTTTAAAGGGCCACAAATAACGAACATGTTTGTGAACAGGGTCATGTTCGTTACTGTTCGTTGTTCATTGTTCGTGGATGGCAATGAACAACGAACAGCTTATTTGGGTTTTTTTTCCCGTTTGTGCCCATGTCTATATATGACATCTCTGATATTGCTAAATCATTTCCAAGGAAAACCTGGAAATGAAATAGGGTAGCTCTATGAATTGCCAGAAACTCTATAGTACCATATAAATTCCAGTGATTCCTAGAGCTACCCTCCATCACATCTGGGTTTCCCCCAGAACTGATATATCAACATCAGCAATGTTACTTTTTAAAAAAATGAACAGAGGGCTGCCAGCAGAAGAGTTTTGGCCATAGCAGGAGACCTGGCAGCCCTATTGTGGTCTGGAGAGCAGTTGTATTTCCAGGAGACTTCTAGGCCCCACCTGGTTGGTAATGTTAGTTTTTGTGCTACATTTCCATAACACTCAAGACTTCCATAAGGCTCTCATTTTTTCACCAAAGAACTCTAGCAACATATGCCCAGTTAAAAAGTATTTGGTTCTTCCTTACACAAATAAAGCTGCATGAATCTGTAGGCCAATTTGACCTTCAATTGATCCCTAACCTATGTTTCTACTACAGTTTCACGCAACCAATAATGCACAGTGTTTGGAAAACCATAACGTTGCATGGTGACATCCTACTGATACTGATGTGCCAGCAAAAGTCGCATTTATGCATGACAGCAGATCACAGAACACACGAGAATTGCTTCCAGACTTAATTTAATAATTTTCAGGCCATTCTTGCTCACCATGTCATTTCAGATGAGGGAGCCAAAGAAGATCGCATAGTATGGAAATATAAACAAGATGATCATTCTCTACTCCGTTTCTTCTTATATTCTTTAATTCTCTGCTTTGATGTTGTAGATTCATTTGCAATTTGTATGCATGTTGCCAGGTTTGAATTTGCAAAGTATACGATATTTAAACATTCACTGTACCTCATTTGCCCAAGCAGCCCTCAAATAAGGATGCGGGACAACAACGTGAGTTGATTTAATGGCTGATTTGCACCATGATTTATTAAAATATGCTATTTTTACATCTCCCCTCCTTTTAGTGACTGCGTGAAGCAGATGAAAAAAGCCCCCCCTACAGCTAACGTGGGGAAACCTAAAAAATTCCTGCTTCACCCTTTACAAGCAACCAGCCAATCCTGCGATATCCCCCAGGAGGGTGGGCAGGTCACCAGCACACAGGACATACCTGCTTGGGAGGAGAATATCCTGTTTAAGTAGCTCTCTTGCCACCTGGCTGGAACATTTCCAGGCCTGACCGATGCGGCCCCGTGCCTTGTTCGGCAGAAGGGGCCAGGGCAAATAAATCCACAGCAGCTAATGCCACGAGCGCCCTTTCTACCTATGCTTATTTATTTTATTTTTAATTTTTATCCTCCTTTTCTCTCCAAATGGGACACAAAGTGGCTTATCGCCTCCCCTCCTCAATCTCATAAGAAGCACCCTGTGAGGTAAGTTAAGGTGAGAGAGTATGAGCTAAGCTACAAGAGACGAATTAAATGAGGGCACGCACGTGAAGGGAATTGCAATGTTAGCTGGGAAGCTGAGTTTTAAGAGAGATCGGAAGGCTCTGTCAATTTCCCCTCTCTACAGAGCCGGCAAAGTTCACTCCTCAGAGAGTTTGTTAATTTCCTTGTTGCCTCCTGAAGGCTCTGTCAGTTTCACCTCCCCTTCTAGGAGGCCAAGAGGAAACAAACAAGCTCTCTGCGGAGTGATCTTTGCTGGCTCTGTAGAGAGGGGAAATTGACAGAGCCTTCCCATCTCTTTTAAATCTCAGCTTCCCAGCTAACTTCGCGACTCCTTTCTAGAGATGGGCACGAACCCAAATACAAACCAAAAAACCCCATGAATCAGCCTGGTTCGTGGTTCATGAACCAGTGGTCAACTGGTTCACAAACCACTGGTCTACTGGTTCATTTGGTTCGTATTAAAGGGGCAGTTTAAATGGGGCATATAAATGGGGCAGGTCCCTTTAAACTATCAGCTGGCAGCTGGCAGGGGGGGATCCCCCCTCACCGCCTGCCAGCTGATAGTTTAAAGTGACCCGCCACTTGCAAGCAGTAGGGCCCTTTAAACAGCTCAAACCCCACTCCTCCCATGAGGAGTGGAAAGGCCATTTTGGCCTCTTCTACCTCGGTGGCCATTTGAGGGGCAGGAAGGCTGTTTTCAGCCTCCTTCATCACTGTGCAGGCCTGCACAGCAGTGGAAGAGGCCAAAAATGGCCTTCCCACTCCTTGCAGGAGGAGAGGGAGCACTCATGGGCCTGCAGGGCGGCTGAGCAAGATAAGGGTGGTGCTGGGGCTGAGGGCTGGGGTTTGGACCATTTAAAGGGCCCAGATGCTTGCAAGCGGCAGGTCCCTTTAAACTATCAGCTGGCAAGAAGCGGGGGGGGGATTCCCCCCAGCCTGACAGCTGATAGTTTAAAGGGACCTGCCCCTTGCAAGGCAGGAAAGGGCCCTTTAAACTGTCAAATTCCCCTTTCCCTGCTGCTGCTAAGCAGCCGGAAAGGGGCATTTAAACCTCATGAGCCACGAACCAAGAACTGGTTCATGAACTTGCCCCAGTTCGTGCCAGTTCGTGGTTCCTGGTTTGTGAAAACCCACGCATCACGAACCTCATGGTTCGGTTTTTTTTTTTGTGGTTCGTGCCCATGTCTACTCCCTTCCTCATGTAATTCATCTCTTTTTGTTTAGCTCGATGACAGGCTCAAGATCACCCAGATCACCCCGTGAGCTTCCATAGCAGAGCAGGGATTCATACATGGTTGTCCCAGATGCTAGTCCGACATTTTAACCTCATGAACACACCTGAGCTGCCTGATACTGAATCAGGCCACTGGGTCTGTATCATCTACTCAGACTGGCAGCGTCTTTCCAGGGTCTTAAGCAGAGGTCTTTCACATCACCTACTGCCTGGTCCTTTCTAAATGGGGATGCCGGAGAGTGAATCTGGGACCTTCTGTATACCAAGGAGAGGCTCTGCCATGGAGTCACAGCCCTTCTCCTTGTATGATGTATGTATAATGCTGGTTTACCAACACAGAATTTTTCTGAAAAATGAGTACATTCATGGGGTAAATTTGGTGTGAAGGAAACAGAAAATGGTCCAAATATGAAATTTCACATATTTGATTTGCACAAGGGAAATCTCAAATAATGACTGGGATGTGAACTCATTTCTATTAGAAAATGGCTGAGCTACAAGTGACACCAGACATGTGTTTTTAATGTGTTGGGGGTGTAATTTTACCTGGGAACTGTAGTTGAAAACAGTGTCACATCTCTAACACGGGGAGGCAGGAGAGAGGAAGAGCTTTTCAAAGACAGAGCCGTGTGGGATCGCTGAGGGAGAGGAACTTTGCAATTGTTTTCTTGCAATCTCAATGAAGAGATGAACTGCCAGCTTTCCCCCTCTCCTGCCTCCCCGTGCTACGGACAGAGTCTTGTATTCTTCCCTTGTTGAGATTGCAAGAAAACAATTTTAAAGTTCCTCTCCCCCAGCAATCCCCCACAGCTCTGTCTTTGTTAACTGTCTTTGAAAAGCTCTTCCTCTCCTCTGCCTCCCCGTGCTAGGGTCATAACGCTGTTTTCAACTACAGTTCCCAGGTAAAACTGCATCCCCGATACATTAAAAAACACATACCTGGCGTGACTTGTAGCTTAGCCCAAGTTGCAGTGTGGCTTTGCCCACTCCTGATGAAATATGCTTGCAGCTAGGTGCACGAACCTGCTTCTTGAAAACCAGGCCTTTACTTCTCAGCAAAAATGCTTTTGGGAAGGCATGCCCACCTGCTTCAAGAAACACCAGGTTGAGTGCTTACTCATGAGGAGATGTGCTTGTAGGTTTGCAGGTCAGCTTACGCATAGCTGAATTTGCATTCAGGTGTTATTCTTAGCAGATTTTACCACCTTATCAAAATATCATGGCTCGAAAATGGCTTCCCCTCCCTCTCCATTTCTGCCTTCTGAAGTGTTCTTTTGATTGATGATCCCAACGTGTTATTAAAATAATGAATTGTGTATTGGTACATTACATTTAACATTGTATACACAGAGGCAAGTTGCATCTGCTAGCTATTAATCAAATACTCAGGAACAAAAGGTTGATTAACGGTGTTTTGCATATTTACAGCCAGGATGAAAAGTGTAATAAAGTGTCAGAAAAGTTACAGGGAGATAAATTATTGAAATGTGTTTATATACAAGCGAATATGAGGCAGATAGAACTGCAAGTAAAGTTGCCTCATTGAGTAAAATTTGCATATTGATAAACACAACACAAGCCGTTTGAAGGCTGCCTCTTGGATCTTGGGAATTTTCTAATAAACTGCCTTTTGCTTCCACCTGCTTGAAGCAGCCCATCAAGGTTGAGACCCGACTGCTTGCTCTTTTGTGCATATAAGTTTGGCGGAAGTTCTTTGGCAGGGATCTTATGAGGTGCCAAGCGAAATTTGGGGGCAGTAAACTAAGGTCAAAGGCTGCAGTCCTAAGGCATGCCCCCCATACCACAGAGTAGTAGCCATGTTTGTCTGTAGCAGTAGAAAAGAGAAGTAGGTTAGCAGTAGAAAAGTCCAGTAGCACCTATAAGACTAACAAAATTTGTGGTAGGGTATGAGCTTTGGTGAGCTGCAGCTCATTTCTTCGGATACTGTGGCTCAAGAAAGCTCATACCTTACCACAAATTTTGTTAGTCTTATAGGTGCTACTGGACTCTTGCTCTTTTCTAACACTGACTTTGTTCACCACTCTGAGTGGGGCACTAATCTCTCCAGAAGAGCAGTATATAAGCACATGGTTATTATCAGGGGTCATTTCGTAGAAAAAGAGCTGGAAGAACTCATTAGCATAACTCATTAGCACAACCTATTAGCATATGCCACACCCCTTGCCATCACCAGAATTGTATCATTAGCATAACTGATTTGCATATGCCACACCCCCTGACATCACCTATCCTGCTGTTTTGGACCCAATCCTGGCCATTTAGAGCCGAAATTGGGCCCAAAATGGCAAAAAGGGGCTGAAAATGGCCAAAAAGGGGTCCAAAATTGTCAGGATCGGGCTGCTGCTGAGTGGGAGAGTGATCCATCACCCGTCAGGGGCCCGATCTGGGCTGTTTTGGCCCCAATCCAGGCTGAAACAGGCCCAAAATGGCTGAGAGTCACGTGGGCATGGCCACCTGACATGTGACCTCTTTGAGGAACTGCCGGAACTGCGTTCCTGCACATTCCCCCTCAAAATGAGCCCTAGTTATTATCCCCTGAATCTCCAGTAAGTGCTGAGAAAGACCTATGTTGCTAGAAACACCTGTCTCAAGAGTTGAGAAAGACCTTTCTCAAGCTTAGTGGCAGAACTCGACTTTGCATTCAAAATGGTCCAAATTCAATCTTTGCCATTTCCAGGATCTCAAGTCCCTGGAGAATTACTTCCCATCAAAGCAGATAGTACTGAGTTTGGTGGATCAGTGGTAGAGGCAGCTTCTGGTCAAGCTACCCTATGGTAGATTTCTCTTCTCACCTGTTAGGATGCCTCTACAGCGTGCTACTGCAGGCATTTGTGCAGCCTGGTCATTCATGCCAGGTTCTTCTTTGCCTCTCCTATGAATATTCACATACTTATTACCCTCTCAGCCTTCCTTCTTGCACACTTTTGACACTTTGGGGCAAAATCATTTTTCTTTAAATGGGAAAATTCTGCGCACTTCAATTAAAACAAATGCATATGTACTGCACGGTTAAAGACTGTAGTTCCTTTGTACCAGGACACAAATTGTGTTGCGTTAAGGCGAGCACTGTGACAACATCACAAGAAATCTCTGCCAAGTGGAGCCGGAGATCGCATTAAGCTCTGCATTGGCTTTGCGTCTGTGAAGAAAAGAAGCATCTGCGTATGACAGACCCCACAGAATGGCGTGGCATTGTCTTGCATGCCAGAGCATATGGTATCTATCCATATAATCCACTGCTCTTCTCTATCTTCTCCTTGAGATAGTTTATATTGGAGTCAAAGCATCTTGGCATGAGACTCAGCTAGAAAAGACATTTGGAGCCAATTCCCTTAACCAAGTTCTGCCCGGGCAATTGCATGTTTCATTTTATTGCAACCGTTTCTGGCAGAAGAAACAAAAGAAGCTGCCTGCAGGATATCGCAATGTGGGGAGCTTGCTTAGAGAGTTTGAGAAGGGCATTAGGCAAACTTGTGGAAAAGAGATAGAGCAACCAGGATTGGTCATAACAACTAAACATATGCCAGGATGGTGTAGCGGTCAAAACAGTGGTTAATAGGTACTCGAAAATAAATATATAATTGTACCACATTATTGTCTTTATGTGGTGTTGCTCTCGTATTGTCTGCAGTGTAGAGTCAAGACCACGCAGCAACAAACCCATTGGCAAAACTCGGCTGTTTTCACACGCACCCCAGGAGATCGCACAAACTCACAGCATGAAGCGCCTTCCTAGCACAGGGCCATTAAATGGGATTGTGCCAGGAAATCATGCTAGGAAGGCGCTTTTATGCCGTGAGTTTTGCGCGATCTTCCGGGCGCGTGGTCATGTGAAAACGGCCCTGGTTTATCCACAGATTCAGACTTGGTTGGAGGCAGGCTGCAAGACTTTGGCTAATCTGAAAACTAACTCCAGTGGATGCCTGGGACAGACTGATCTCTTAAATAATGGAATGGAGGAGAAGAGACTGCCCCCTCAGCGCCTTCCTAGCACAGGGCCATTAAATGGGATTGTGCCAGGAAATCATGCTAGGAAGGCGCTTTTATGCCGTGAGTTTTGCGCGATCTTCCGGGCGCGTGGTCATGTGAAAACGGCCCTGGTTTATCCACAGATTCAGACTTGGTTGGAGGCAGGCTACAAGACTTTGGCTAATCTGAAAACTAACTCCAGTGGATGCTTGGGACAGACTGATCTCTTAAATAATGGAATGGAGGAGAAGAGACTGCCCCCTCAGCAGTCCTCTATGGTGGTGGTGGTGGAGAATGCCCTCAAGTCTTAGCTGACTTATGGCGACCTCTGGTGGGGTTTTTACGGCAAGGGACAGAGGTGGTTTGCCATTGCCTGCCTCTGCAAACCTGGTCTTTGTTGGAGGTCTCCCATCCAATTACTGACCCTGCTTACTAGCTTCTGTGATCTGATAAGGTCAGGGTCACCCAGGCTATCTAGGTAAGAATGTCCTATATGGGAGATACTGTAATTTACCTTACTCGGATTGACTCTGCCATTGTATTTTGAAAAAGTTTGACTCCCTATCCCATGCGATATTGGAATGCCCTAATTATAAATTTTATTGCGAATTATGGTTTGTCCCAATTTTAACTCAATTATCCTCTACTGTATCAAAAGATAATATAGTCCCTTATCTGTTGGTGGACAGAGACCCAAAGACTATGTTGGCTGTGGCCAAGTATCTCTCCACCATATTTTCCTTAAAGAAATAAAGACTCCTTATCCGATGCTCAAGACCATTGGATCAAAGGAACTTGAAAGAAAAGGAAAGGAAATAGATCCAGAGGAGTTAGCCGTGTTAGTCCATAGTTGCAAAATAGTAAATAGTCCAGTAGCACCTTTGAGACTAACCAACTTTATTGTAGTATAAGCTTTCAAGAACCACAGTTTTCGAAGCATCTGACGAAGAGAACAGTGGTTCTCGAAAGCTTATGCTGCAATAAAGTTGGTTAGTCCTAAAGGAAAGGAATACTGAGATGGATACCACCCTGCTAGGGCATGGCTTGCTTCTTAAAGGGCCCATGCATGCATTAGGAGTTAAGTGCTCCTACTGTATAGTATTCTGTAACCTCCTAGCAAGTCCTGTGACATTTCCAGACAGCGGGATCCAGGACTTGAGGCCACTGAAAGACAGTGTCTTGTGGGGTCTGCATAGTGAAAAGGACTGGAGAATTAGCTCTATGGTTCAGGTCTAGAAATGCTGCTCCTCTGTTCTTTCCTGGGTAAGGTTAAGGGATCGATCAGGCTATGCTGGTTCTCTGCAGTTGTCTCTTCCTTAATAATGGTGATGGACAGTGGCATCAATTCACAGCTGACTGATGGCAACCCCGTAGGGTTTTTGAAACAAGAGATGAACAGAGGTGGTTTGCCATTGCCTGTTTCTTGACTTTGTTGACAATGCCTGCCTCTGGACTTTGGACAAGTGACCCTGGGCTTCCTTGGAAGTCTCCCATCCAAGTGCTAACCAGGGCCAGCCCTGCTTCTGGGTCTGTATCAAGAGAAGGACTGAACGGCTTCTCATTTGAATCTGGCTTGCTGTAGAAGGCCATTGCAGTGTTTCTCTGATGATCATCCATGATCCTGCACTCTGGTTAAATTCCAGACCCGGGAAAATCTTGAGATGAGTCTATATATCATCTCATCCCCTCTTTGCAGTGCTGTATCAGCGCACCTGAACACACCAGTAATTTAAAGATGGGCGTCGATCAAGAGGACTGGATTCCATGGTGTAGTGGTTAAGAGCGGCAGGACTCTAATCTGGAGAAATGAGTTTGAATCCTTGCTCCTCTACTTGAAGCCAGACCTTGGGTCAGTCACAGCTCTTCCAGAGCTCTCTCAGCCCCACCCACCTCACAGGGTGATTTTCATGAGGATAATAATAACACACTTTGTAAACCACTCTGAGTGGGTCTTAAATTGTCCTGAAGGGTGGTATATAAATTGAATGCTATTGTTATGATTATGGCACACACAGAGCATTCTGGACAAAATTTGGAACAAGGGGGAACATCCAGTTTAACAATCCCAGTCCAGAAACAATAGCAGTTAATTCAGAACTCAAAAGTTTATTGGGAAATTCATATAAGCGAAATCTCAGAAACATTCCTACCTACCTTGGGATGCAAAACTTCCAGAATTTCCTACATCATCTCTGGCTAGGCTTTTTTTAAAAAAAATTTTTTTACTGCATCCAGAAATCAAAGACCAAGATCAAAAGAGTTTATTGTCTATAGCCATAGGCCATCACAATTCACCAAACATTGACTAATAAACAATTAAGTCCCTTATTACAGTTTATATAAGTTACTAAAATTAATTAAAACAATACAGTATGCCAAACTATCCCAGGGATCGCAAAGCAGCCTCATTCAGTACCACCTTAGATCTTATCTTTTTGGCTGAGAGTGCGAACTGAGAGACTCTATAGGACACATGGTTATCAGTGTCAGATAACAAAAACACAGTCTTCTCGATTTCAGAGTATGTGTTTGTCACTGGTAGGATTCTGGCCAAAAATTTAGCTCTGGGTACACTATATAATGGACAATAAAGTAAGTAGTGGGAAGGGTTCTCCACTGTAGGTAATCCACAAATGCAGGTGCGATGTTCCATAGGGGTGTGAGAATAACGCCCTGCTGAAAGAGCTGCCTGCGTCATCTGGAAGCGCAGAGCAGTGAAAGAGACTCTGAGGTTGTAATGAGAAATTCTGGCTAGGTAGGGAGATCTTGAATGGTCAAATTTGATTAGTTAATACCAAAGAGCTGCCTTAGATTTTGATATTGATAGCTGATCCATCACTGCATCTGACTTATAGATCCACTCAAGTGGGAGCAGAAATCAAATACGCACGCTTGGAAACTGAGAATTTTTAAACTTCACTTCATGATTGCAGGCAAAGCAGATGCAGACGGATTTTTTTTTTTTGCACAAATGCTTCGAGAAACCAACTTTCGAAAGAAGTGTTGGAGCCAAAATTAATAAATAAATCCTGAAAGCCTGTAACAGGCAGGAGGTTACTAGTATATAATTGAAGGGAAAAGAAGGTTAATGGATTGAAAACTTCCCTCATTAACAACTAACTTGCCTCTTTGAAGTTTTCTGCATGATGCAGCCTGCCCTTCGATAAAAAACAAAACAAAAAAGATATGCAAAAGCAGGAATACTTGATTTCACTGAAAAGTATCTTAAAGGCAAAAAAGAGAGTAATTGAAAACAGCAAGAAAAAATTGCATTGACTTAAGCAGGGTCAAGAGCACCAGATTTCTGGAGAAATCAAGTTTCAGCTGATTGAATTTGCCTTCAATATACCCAGACTCCCTTCAGTTAAAGCTCCCCACGTATATGTGTTTTAATTTTCTTTACACTGCATCATGGGTTTTGTAATTTTAAGGCTGTGGGAATACTAAGTCCCTGTACATTTGTGTTTTGCACACAAAAACAGAAATAGAACTACAACATAATAATGCATCAATAGCTCCTCCTAAAACATGAATCTCAGGATTAGATTTGAAAATTCCGGCACCCCCTTGATAGAAACAGGCAATGAAACCAGGGCAGATGGTTACAGGTTACAGGTTTGTGGGCAACAACTGGATAATTAACCGGTCAGAAAAGTGAAATACTGGACATTTGACAACTCTTCTCTTTTCCTCCAAGTAGACCAGAGCTTACATTCTGCGCTCAATATCTACAGCTAAGGGATTTTGTTAAAGCAATCACAAATGGTTTTTCAGCATAATAAAAATGGAGACTTTCCTAGTCTCCGTAAGTTGAAAACTGACAAGTAGTGTATCTCCATTATTCATTGACTGGAATATGTATTGGCCACTCTATATTGAAATGGCTCCTCCTAACAATAATAACACAGCATGAAAACAGGTTCCATAGCAATAAAAAGAACAAGTAAAAGTAGAAAATAAAACACAAAAGCACAGGTGTGAAAT
This sequence comes from Eublepharis macularius, assembly GCF_028583425.1. Taxonomy (NCBI): domain Eukaryota; kingdom Metazoa; phylum Chordata; class Lepidosauria; order Squamata; family Eublepharidae; genus Eublepharis; species Eublepharis macularius. Next base: position 66,700,432 of record NC_072802.1, on the reverse strand, counting down.
TAAGCACACAAACACAATTCAGCCCAATACCTCAGTAAATAATGGAGTTTTCATGCAATGCCTAAAATAATAATATAATAACATTTGATTTATATACCACCCTTCAGGACAACTTAATGCCACACACAGAGCAGTTTACAAAGTATGTTATTATTATCTTCACGACAATCACCCTGTGAGGTGGGTGGGGTGGAGAGAGCTCTGAGAGAGCTGTGAGTGACCCAAGATCTCCCAAATGGCTTCAAGTGGAGGAGTGGGGAACCAAACTCAGTTTTACAGATTAGAGTCCTGCTTCTCTTAACCACTATACCAAACTGGCTCTCAAGTAAAAGTTAACCAAACAAGCACCAACTGTATTATCGTGTAGGGGGCATGGCTTAATCAAGGTGCCACCTCAGGAAAGGCCCTGTCTCCGGTTTTTATCCAACTTCCTTCAGAAAGCGGGGGTAGGTATAACACAGCATTTTATGCTGCAGGCAGATTTGTGCAGAAGTCCTTCAAACGATTTAGGGATTATAAGCGAAAAACCTTATTTATTTAAAATAAATTAAATATATTATTAAAACAAGTTAAATATAAAGTGGAAAAAACAGCATTTGGAATTATTCCTAGAAGAGAATTGTACACACACCATAGACACCTGGGTCTGCAGAAACTCCAGTGAATATTTAAAAGCAGCTAGTCAAATGGATATTTATTGCTTTCTGGCTAATTAATGAGTTAAAATAAATGCATCCTATAAAATTTACTGCAATCTAGGGAATTTGGGGTGGGGGAAAGATGTCTGTCAATAAATTCTTAAAGGAACTTACTCTTTCTTCTCACCACTGAGTTGCTAGCATTGATCGGATCTTCTTTCCTTTCCCATATGTTCTGTCATTTTCTGTTATGCTTTTACCTCTTTTCCCCTTAAAAGATACTGTGTAGTAAAGGTGTCGAAATCTTTCTGGAACTGGTCGCTGCAACTCTTGCCAAATAGCTCTTAAACAAAATAGATTAAGATATTGCACTAGGAATAATACAGGAAATGGTGCCAAAGGATAAAAAGAAAAATGGGAAGAGCATGTGCCACAGTTTAGCAGAGTCAGTAAAGTCACCGACAGATGCTTTGTGGAAACAAAAGAAAACACAGCATTGATATTATGTCCCAGGGTACGGGTGGAGGGCATATTATACATGCAGGAGTGGAATTGAGCTAGTGGGATGAGTAGCTTAAGTGTTGCTGTAAAACTGTGAAGATCCAGATTTGCATCTCCACTCACCATTGAAACTGTGGGGATGAATTTGGGCCAGTCACAGAAATGTTCTGCTAACAATGGCAGCTCCCCCAACAAGTAGCCTTCTTCTGTCACAAAAGAGGGTGCCTGGGACCCTCTGCGAAGTTTCCATGTGCAAGGAGAAAATACCACCAGAAACAGAATACTAAAGAGTCCAGTAGCACCTTTAAGACTAGGTGCAGAGGGGAGGGGGGAGCGGGTGCGGGGAGTGAGGGACTTGTAAATGTAAATCAGTTGAAAAACCAGCCGACCCCTCTGCAAAAGAATCAATGGACACAAATCTGACATTAAAAACGACAACATCCAGAAACCAGTGGGAGAACACTTCAATCTACCAGGACATTCCATCAAGGACTTGAATATCACCATAGTTCAACAGAAACATTTCAAAAACAAAATCCAATGGGAAGCTGCTGAATTGGAATTCATATGGAAATTTGTCTCAGTTAGATTTGAATTGAGAGACTATGGATGGTTATCTCATTACCAAAAGTAACTGCCTTCAGGCATTCTAGTCAGATTCTGCCATGGAGGGCAGGGACCACACCCAGCCTGGATTGTGCATCCCACCTCTTTCATGACTTCTTGTAACTCATTTACATTTACATGACCCTCACTCCCTGCACTCTCTCCCCACTCTCCTCACCACCTATATATCTCTGGCTTGTTTCTTCATACCCTCCATGCATCTGACGAAGAGAGCTGTGGTTCTCAAAACCTTATGCTACAATAAAGTTGGTTAGTTTTAAAGGTGCTACTGGACTTTTTACTAGAATGGATCTGCACGGTCTCTCAGCCTATCGATAAGAGGTGCCCTTCTGGGTCAGACTAGAGGTCCATCTAGTCCAACTTCCTGTTCCATACAGTGGCTAGTCAGTTGCCCTGGCAAGTTAACAATCTGGGCATTGAGGTTAGAGCCACATCCACTGCTAGGGATATCACCTGAGGCAATAATCAACAACCCTGACCTGGATAGCACCGGCTAGTCTAACCTTCTTAGGTCTCAGAAACTAACCAGGGTTTTCTCTGGCTAGTAATTGGATGGGAGAACACCAAGTGTCATGAGTCAGCCCCAACCTGACATGCATCAGTCTCATCCAGCCACCTTACCTCTTGCCCCTGAGTCCTCCTCAGAGGATGAGAAGCTGGAAGGACCAGCAGGGTCTACTTTAGAGCCCGCTGTGATGGCTGTGGCTCCAGAAGAGACTCAGGAAGAGCAGCCAGGGACTTCTGTGGAGGTTGTTGGAAAGAGAGACTCCCACGGAGCAAGAGAGAAACTTGAGCTGCCTGGGCCAGCTGCGAAAAGGAAGCAGAAGCAAAGGCAGCTGTGTGGGAGAGGAGGAAAAGTGCACCTTTGTTAGCACAACACAGGGCAAGGCTCTCAGAGAAAGAAGCAACACCTGCCCCTCGTTAGAGCAGCAATGAAAGCAGAAGCTGGGTAGAGATCAGCGTGGAAGCAAGTTTGCTCACCACTTCTTGCAACCAGAGCCTTGCATGTGCCTTGTACCTTGCCCTGCTGAATGATTTACTGGATTCTGGCCTTCGCCTGCCTCTTAGACTCTCTCTTCTATCTGCTCCTCTATCTGATGGACTTCTTGGCTCTGACTCCTGGCTTGTTTATTGGACTCATGCTTGTCTGCTCCTCTGCTGGACTGACTCCTTGGCTCTGACCCTTGGGTTGCTGTGATCACTTGCCTGCCTGCCCCTCAGTTGGACTGTTTTCTCTGGCTTGATTGCAACACCACAGTTAGTTTAGGGCTGCTATGCAGAGGCAGGCAATGGTAAACTACCTCTGGGGTGGATCTACTATGAAACTAATTAAGCTTAAACTTCAAGGCCCCTAATCCTGGAGGGGCCCTGAAGCAACTTTTTTTTTAATGAGTGAATTTTTCAACAACATTGTTGGAGTTTTTTTGTGATTGTTATTCAAATAAGGCTATTTTAGGGACAGAATCATAAGCCAATGGACTGAAGTACTTAATACTGACCTTAGAACAGGGCTCATTTCAAGGGGGAACACACTGGAATGCAGTTCCGGCAGCTCCCCAAAGAGGTCACATGTCAGGTGGCCCCGCCCACCTGACTCTGCCATTTTGGGCCCAATTTCGGCCCTGAATGGCCAGGATTGGGTCCAAAACAGCCAGAATAGGTGATGTCAGGGGGTGTGGCATATGCAAATCAGTTATACTAATGACACACTTCCAGTGATGGCAAGCGGCGTCATATGCTAATGAGTTATGCTAATGAGTTCCTCCAGCTCTTTTTCTACGAAATGACCCTGCCTTAGAATATAATACCCATTTCATATGGACTCAAAATGTCCCTGGAATTGGTCAAATTTCAAAATTTTCTTGGGGGCTTGCAGCACCCGAACTCCCAGCTGTTGCCCTATTGTTGTTGGTTGAGAAGGGACCCCTATAATAGTTCAAGCTTCAGGGTCCCAAAAATTTAGGTCCGCCATTGACTACCTCTTAATATATTTATTTACGTTATTCATACCTTGCCTTTCTCATCTGGGGGGACCCAAAGAAGCTTACATCATTCCCATTGCCTCCATTTTATCCTGACACCAACCCTGTGAGGTAGGCTGGGTTGAGAGTGCGTGACTGGCCCAAGGTCACCCAGTGAGCTTCCATGGCAGAGTGGGCATTCGAACCTGGGCTCCCCCGGGGAACGCCAGAAGTCTGCTGTGACTTGATGGCACCTTATGGTAATCGCGTTCAATAAATCTTCTTTTGCAGTTTAACATTGTGGAATTGTTTTTATGCAGGTAACAGAGCCTGTGATATGGATTTCTGTTTTACCACTCTTTCACCTCCCTTTGGGGGAAGCAGGCTGTAGATTTGCTTTCAATCCAAGCAGATTACAAGTTTCCAAAACTTCTAACAGACTGCTACTGCTGCTCCACGAACTTGTGGATCAACAATCGATGTTACGTCGGGCACATCAGAAGTGAGAATTACTTGCAGCGATCTTTACTGGGCTTGATAGCTATTTCATGTTCTCTTGAAAAGGAAAGACATCCTGTCAGCTCTGGATATGTTCCTCTATTGTTGAATGCACAAAACAGAATAAATACATAGCCAATAAAACCTGTAGAGTCACAAGACCCTGGTTTTATTTTTAGTGTGTGAAAGAGAGGGTGTTTCTTGAGCACCTGGATGATAATAAGCCTTTCAGATCCATCTTTCCAGCTTGCAACAGTTCTGGCAAATATGAAATCTGCAAAGAGAATGAAGTGTGGAAGTCAATAAGCCCACATTCTTCTTATTCTATCAGGCTTCTGCCACACAAGTACAGGTGGATCAGATGTACTGTGTCTTCAGCTTACCCGGGCAAGGGAGGGGAGGCAGAGTTGATCTCTGTCTTGCTGTATATTGGAAAACGTGCGGGCTTCTAGCTTTCCAAGTATGCAGCTGATTTCATACTGGCCTTCCTTCATAAAGTGCATGTGCTCACATACAAAACAATATAGGTGAAATTGACTGCATCAATCAGACTTCCGTCTCAGCCGAAGTGTACACAGCCACACATGCCTTGGTAACATCCAGACATGACTACTATAATGCGCTCTATATGGGGCTGCCCTTGATGTTGGCTCAGAAACTTCAGTCGGTCCAAACTGCAATAGCAAGGATTGTTTGCAAGCACCCACCAGATTGGTTATAGTAAACCAGTATTATATGATCTACACTGGTTTCCAGTTAGTTTCCAGGCTGAGAACAAGGTGCTGGCTTTGAACATCAAAGTTCTAAGTATCTTAGGTCCAGAGTCCCTGAAGGACCGCCTCCACCTACATCAGCCAACCTAAGACTTGAGGTCAACCCAGGAGGCCTTCTTCCAGACATCATCAGAGGTTTGGATGGCTGCCCTTCCAACTTTGTAACTCCCACCTGCAGAAACTGAGAATAGCTGCTTACCTAAAAGTCTTCCACGTTGAAGACGGGCTTTTTCTGAATGGTTGTTGATGTAAATTAATGAGGAATGGTGTGGTGGAGTATGGTGCTACTGGGGAGTGACTTGCATTGATTTTTATTGCATCTGATGCATCTGATTTTTTATTGCATCTGATGAAGAGAGCTGTGATTCTCGAAAGCTTATGCTACAATAAAATTGGTTAGTCTTAAAGGTGCTGCTGGACTCTTTTTGATTTTATTGCTCTGTTAACCTGCTTAGGGACTAAGGCTGCAAATAAACATTTGTTTGACTAATTATACCTGTTAACCCACACAAAACTAAGGGTAGCGGGGTAGATCTGCCCCCCCCAGCCAACCACATCAATGAGTTCTTTCTTTCTTTCTTTCTTTCTTTCTTTCTTTCTTTCTTTCTTTCTTTCTTTCTTTCTCTCTCTCTCTCTCTCTCTCTCTCTCTCTCTCTCTCTCTCTCTCATTGTCTTTCTCTTTCTCTCTCTTTCTCTCTCTCTTTCTCTTTCTCTCTCTTTACATCTTTTCCTTTCACCTTTTCCTTTTTTTATTATTTTCCATTTGGCCCAGGCTTGAAGCCTTCCTGCAATTTACGGCCCCTTCCTTCAAATTAAGCCGTTCTTCCATTGGCAAAAGCACCACTTCAGTTGGCAAAAGACTTGTTAGGTTGGAGGAAGCCTACATGGAGGGTGGTTGGACCCCTCCCACTGGGGACATGCATAGTTCACTCTCTGTTTCTGTCTCTCACTGGCATCTCTATTGGAGTCTGAGTGGTGTAGTGGTTAAGAGCGCTTATTTTAATAATATATTTATTTTAAATAAATAAGGTTTTTCACTTTAATGCCCTAAGTAATCCCTAAGTCGTTTGAAGGACTTCTGCACAAATCTGCCTGCAGCATAAAATGCTGTGTTATACCTACCCCCGCTTTCTGAAGGAAGTTGGATAAAAACCGGAGACAGGGCCTTTCCTGAGGTGGCATCTTGATTAATACAGATGGTGCCTGGTTGTTTAGCTTTTACTTGAGAGCCAGTTTGGTATAGCGGTCAATAGCAGCAGGACTCTAATTTGGAGAGCCAGGTTTGATTCCCCACTCCTCCAGTTGAAACCAGCCGGGTGACCTTGGGTCAGTCACAACTCTCTCAGAGTTCTCTCAGCCCCACCCACCTCACAAAGTGTTTTATTGTGGGGATAATAATATACTTTGTAAACCTCTCTGAGTGGGTCTTAAGTCATCCTGAAGGGTGGTATATAAATCGAATGTTATTATTAATGTTATTAGGATACATTCTGAAGGGCAATTGGGTGGCAGCAGAAATTCTGGGTGGCTGGTGGAATGTGCTGCTGATGTCCGATCCCAGTCAGAAGGCTGGCGGCATCCTCACATCATCTCCTTATTGCATCAAATCTGATTTTTAAATGAGAAATATCAATCAATAATATCCTCAAATCAAGGTAGAAAAGAATGTTTAGGGGAGGAACCTTAAGCTGCAAAAATCCTTCCCATAAGCCTTTCTAAACCACGAGGCATCTCTTGCATTGATTTTCCCACCCATGTTCATATTTATTTTTCATTTCATCTCGCTTCCGCAGAAGTCGGCAAATCCCTTAATTACACAGCCTCTTCCCACTCTTCTTGATGTGATGGAGATGGCTTTACTGCCAGGAAAAGACGGGCAGAATCCTGTGCTGTGAAGGACAAACAGATGCTTTTTTGTTATGCTGTGGTTGTTACTGCTTTCATAACAAAGCTCCGAAGATGTCTGTTGAATGTACACATCTCACAATCAATACTCCATCCCCTCCCTTTTCCCAATGAAGTCTTTCGGAAGATTCTGGGATGTTAGATCTGTGGATTTTCTTAAATACATGTGTTTTTGTTATGAGAGTTTGCTAAGGATGAGTGGATTTTCCGTGTGCTTTTCTCTTCTGTTCTGAAATTTTACTTGGTGCAGCATTTCACCCACGCTGAATAATGGTTTACCTAAGAGAAAGCCTAAGAGCCCTGTGGTGCAGAGTGGTAAGCTCTGCTCACGACCTGAGTTCGATCCTGGCGGAAGCCAGGTTCAGGTAGCCGGCTCAAGGTTGACTCAGCCTTCCATCCTTACAAGGTCGGTAAAATGAGTGCCCAGTTTCCTGGGGGTAAAGTGTAGATGACTGGGGAAGGCAATGGCAAACCACCCTGTAACAAAAAGTCTGCCAAGAAAATGTCGTGATGTGATGTCCCCCCATGGGTCAATAATGACTCGGTGCTTGCACAGGGGGCCTTTACCTACCTAAAGTAAATTCCAGAATTGGGAATAGACACAGTTGGCTGAAGTTTGTGGGTTTCTTTAGCTGATTTCTATGTTTATGCTGGGGAACTTGTACTGGGATATCCTAGGTCAAATTCCCTACTCTACCATGAAATTCCCAGAGCAACTTCTTATTCAGTTCCTATCTCTCTCCATTAGGCATCCTAAGAACTTCATGGTAAACATGTTCTGTACTCAAACATGCCTTTAACTCCCAGAAGAGGGTGCAAAAATGTCTGGAAACGATCTTGCTCAACTTATGGTATGATAATGGTGTTTCAAAACTGAGAAAAGATCTTGTTTGGTTGTCGTGGGTTTTCCGGGCTGTATTGCCGTGGTCTTGGCATTGTAGTTCCTGTAGTTCCTGAGTCAAGGTTGACTCAGCCTTCCATCCTTACAAGGTCGGTAAAATGAGTGCCCAGTTTCCTGGGGGTAAAGTGTAGATGACTGGGGAAGGCAATCGCAAACCATCCTGTAACAAAAAGTCTGCCAAGACTTGTAGTTCCAGGAACTACAATGCCAAGACCACGGCAATACAGCCCGGAAAACCCACAACAACCATCGTTCTCCGGCCGTGAAAGCCTTCGACAATACAAGATCTTGTTTCTTTATTATTGTCAGCAGCTAAGACTATATTAGCTCAAAATTGGAAGACAGACAAGATCCCCCCTGTCAAACAGTGGTTGCTGAAGGTTTGGGACCTGTTGGTAATGGAGAAAATAACTGATCAGATAACATCTATGAATAATCCCAATTATCAATCTTCGTATACAGAAAAATGGTCCCCATTTCTTGAATATGTAACCAACTATGCTACTGACTATACTGTCAGTTATAGCACAGAAAAAAGAAAATAAGGATTTTCTTTTATATTAATTGTCTATGGTATAAAAATCTGTATATCAGGTTATTTATCTTAAATGTTGTTTGCATCAATGGCAAAACTTACTTCAGTGATTAGAGAAAAAACATTAGTTTTTGGAAACCGTTTATAGACTTTTTACCTGAAACGGATAATAATGACTTTATGACATCTGGATTTATAGATTAAGAATTATGAACGATAGAAAAAAGAGGGCTCTTATGTTTAACATAGAATGAAAATGAGGTATATTTGTTGCAGAGAAAATCAGAACTCAATTTGTAGTTTAGTTTTAGTTTCTTTTTCTTGTTTGTTATTTTATATATTTATATGTATCGTTAGGTGTATGTGTGTGTGTTTTAGAATGTGTTTATTTTTTGGTTGTTGTGGGTTTTCCGGGCTGTATTGCCGTGGTCTTGGCATTGTAGTTCCTGACATTTTGCCAGCAGCTGTGGCTGGCATCTTCAGAGGTGTAGCACCAAAAGACAGAGATCTCTCAGTGTCATGGTGTGGAGAAGATGTTGGCAGGTCATTTATATCTACTCAGGAGGGGTGGGGTTGGGCTGAGTCATCCTGTAAGAGTTTCCCAGGGTGTGGAATGCTAATGGAGGGAGGATTCACTGTATCCTGAGGAGGTTCTTTTGCATATGGATTGGTGCTTGATATGCTTCTCTGCAGGACTATTGTCGGGTATAGAGTATTTTGTTAGCCTGGTGTTTTTCAGGACTGGAAACCATGCTCTATTGCTGCTACACCTCTGAAGATGCCAGCCACAGCTGCTGGCGAAACGTCAGGAACTACAATGCCAAGACCACGGCAATACAGCCCAGAAAACCCACAACAACCATCGTTCTCTGGCCATGAAAGCCTTCGACAATACATGTTTATTTTTTATTGTTTATAGCTTTTATGTTACTGTTTATAGCTTAAATAAAGAATTCTTCCCATTTAAAAAATGTTATAAAAATCACTCGTTTGGTGTAAAAAGTTTACATTTTTTATGTTGAAAAATAGAGTTATAAAAAAAACTTCATGAATGAAATAGCATCAGTGATATGGGATCAACACAAAATGGTAAGATTTTTAAAAAATACAAAATCAAAAAGAGCCCAGCAGCACCTTTAAGACTAACCAACTTTATTGTAGCATAAGCTTTCGAGAGCCACAGCTTTCTTTGTCAGATGCATCTGACAAAGAGAACTGTGATTCTCGAAAGCTTATGCTACAATAAAGTTGGTTAGTCTTAAAGGTGCTACTGGACTCTTTTTGATTTTGCTACTACAGACTAACACGGCTAACTCCTTAAAAATACAATGTTCATTTATAAATAACTGACTGGTTTACTCCCTTGGATGACAATTTCAAAAGCATTCCTTGAACTGGCCATTTTCTATCTACATTTGGCACCGTATCAAAACCGAGTACAGACTGCCGTGACCTCCTCGGCATCCTTTCTTCTGGCAGACAATGAGATCCTGTTTCAATGGCAGAGTTTTGCATAGTTGGGCTCATTTTGGTCTTCCGTGTCTCTGCATCCCAGAAAACTCATTCCTGCTGAAGTCTTTAATCCACAACAGCCATTGTGCTTCAATGAATCCAGTAGGCGTATTCAGTGGTTTTTTTGCTGGGAAAAGAGGTGGTGGAACTCAGTGAGTCGCCAGCACAAGGGACAATTCCTGGTGGGAGGTGGTGCCCCCGGTGCCACATGTGTACGTGCAAAGTGTGCGCATGCTCCCAACACTGCACAATGATGTCACTTTGGGTCAGCTGGAATGGGGGGGGAGTTTTTTAAAGTTTAAATCGCCCTTGGTGAAAATGGTCACATGGCTGGTGGCCCCGCCCCCTGATCTCCAGACACAAGGGAGTTTAGATTGCCCTCTGCACTGCTGCAGCGCAGAGAGCCATCTCAACTCCCCTCTGTCTGGAGATCAGGGGGCGGGGCCACCAGCCATGTGACCATTTTCAAGAGGTGCCGGAACTCTGTTTCACTGCGTTCCAGCTGAAAAAAAGCCCTGGGCTTATTGATTCAGTATTCATGAGCAAGAGTAAGATGTGATTTGAAATGTACATGCTGACACAGCACATCAGGTGCCTCGGTAAGTCTCACAAATAAACCTTGGTCCACATTTAGAACCATAAAGGCAATGCCAGCTTCTCACCTTGTTTGCACCCTATTCCCAAAATGCTTCGACTAATGTTCCGACTAGGAACAAAAGAATATCAGAGAACCTCTAATTATACAGCTGGGAATGATTTCAATTTTTTTTTTTGTCTCTGGTATTTCCACCCATTCTGATTTTGCTCTGCTCTGCAGTGAATCAAGCATATGGCTCTTGATTTTCCTGCCATTTTCTATTTCTTCATACCATCCCCCCACCCCCGCCCTGTAAAATGTATTTGTTTTCCAAGGCTATTTGGGCATCAGTTAACCAGCAATTATATGTATAGATGACATCTGCTGTACGTACATAAAACAAATCAGTTGCATGTAAGATTCAGAACATGCATACACAATGCTAATAAATTTCTAAAATTACCAAATAAAAAGTGGAGAACTGGTATTTGTGATTACAATATAGCAAAGAGAGACAAAATGAGGGATATTTGCTCATCTCTAATCCCCCAACCTAGATGGCCCAGGCTATCTTACAGTGAAATCATAAAAAGAGTTAAACCAGTTTAAGCCCATTGATTTGAATGGGCTTAGACTGGAGTAACTCTGCTGAGGATTGCACTGTTAATCTTGTCAGATCTCAAAAACCAAGCAGAGTTGGCCCTGGTTATTACTTGGATGGGAAACTGCTGGGGAATACCGGCTGCTGTAGGTATTTCCCAGCAGCCTATGTAGCCCATGCTAACTCGGTCTTGTCAGATCTTGGAAGCTAAGCAGGGTTGGTCTTGGCTAGGAATTGGATGGGAGTCCATCAAGGAAGTCGTGGGTAACTATGTAGAGCTGGGCAATGGCAAACCACCTCTAAATATCTCTTGACTTGAAAATCCTATGGGGTGGCCATAAGACAACTGTGACTTGAGGGCACTTTCCACCATATTCACAGTATGATTTGAGTCGTGAAGATCAAAATATTGATAGTCTTATGCCATAATATCAGAACCAGCTGTTGTCAAGTTTGGGTCGGGGTGAAGCTGACCCACCAGCTCATGCTGCTGAGCAAGCTTTACCTGGATGTATTCATGAATATCAGGAAATATCACCAGGTTGGCATGGCCTTTCAGCACAGGTATGGTTCCTCTGTCGGTTTCCCTGGATATCTTTGAATCTCCACTAGATATGGCTTGGGACAGTGAGTTCATTTATAAAGACAATGCAGATTTCCTATGTGAACATGATGGTGAGGTGAACTCTCCTGGATAACCCTTGCTTAAATAGAATTATAGAGTTGGAAGGGACCTTCAGAGTCATCTAGTCCAACTCTCTGCACAATGCAGGAAATTCACAACTACCTCCTCCCCACACCTCTGGTGACCCCTGCTCCATGCCCAGAAGATGGCAAAAAAACCCTCCAGGATCCCTGGCCAAAATGGCCTGGGGAAAATTGCTTCCTCACCCCAAAGTGGAGATTGGCATTAAGAAGGGGCCATGAGAACTGAGCACTTATGCAACCCTTCCTGCCCTCCCTTTCATTATCTGCCTAGGTTCACCAAATCAGCATTGCTGTCAGATGTCCATTTAGCCTCTGCTTAAAAACCTCCAAAGAAGGAGAGCCCACCACCTCCCAAGGAAGCCTCTTCCACTGAGGGACCGCTCTAACTGCCAGGATGTTTTCCCAACGTTTAACCGAAAACTCTTTTGATTTAATTTCAAGCCATTCGTTCTGGTCCGACCTTCTAGGGCAACAGAAAACAACTCTGCACCATCTTCTATATGACAGCCCTTCAGGTACTGGAAGATGGTTATCATATCACCTGTCAAGTATTTGAAGGGCTGTTATATAGAGACATGGGCACAAACAGAAAAAAACGAACATGGTGTTCGTTGTTCATTGCCATCCACGAACAACGAACAACAAACATTGACGAACATGACCTGTTCACGAACATCTTGTACTTGAAGGGCTATCATATAGAGGTGAGTGCCTGACCAGATTGACTTTTAAAAAAGGGTTAAAATTAATCAAAAGTGCCTTGTTGAGCAGCTTTAGACCTGCACAGTAGCTGTGTGAGCTTTTGTGCTTGCGCAACATCCACATACTAAGCCTTCTTAATTAACAGAAGAGAGCCACATATATCCCAAGACGATGGTTCATCCATTAATGTGACTTCCAAATGCTACCACTCAGTGCTTATTCCCTCTTTATGCTTCTGCAGCTGCGTGCATCTTTTTAAAGTGAATATCACTGGATCCATTGTGTGATTTTTCTACCTGGGTATTCAGCAGCATCCTGAAAAGACTGATCATGAGACTAGAAAGCTCAGTTCATGCACCGACACCAAAGGCACACCGACATATCTAAGTAGTAGTTCTCAACTGAAAAATCTCAAATGGAATGTGTCATTTTCTTTTAATGTGCTTTTTATCAACGGGAGGTAATGGCAACATAGCATCTGCAAGAAAGTAGGCGGTGCAAATGGACGCATGTGAATTCGTTTGCATGCATCTGAACACCTTGGTAAACAATCCGCTCCCTGATCATAAGCAGCAAGTATGTGGCCCGAATTGATAGGTAATTGAGCATCTCTGCTCAATTTTATTGCATCAAGAACCTTTCTACTGAAATTGTTGATGATTTTTATTTTATACATTGTTTTTATCTTCTATTGTAATTTTTAAATGTTGCTATCCGCTCTGAGCCTGCTTGCGGGGAGAGCGGGCTATCAATATAATAAATAATAATTTAAAAATGTAATAAATAGATATATACTATAATCAATAAATTAAATATGTAGATTCAGCTCGACTCTGCCTCTCCAACATGAGGACTGCCTTCTTAAAAAGTCCACGCTCGTGCTTGCAGTTTAGCAGCTTGGCAGCACTCGTAGATCTCTTGGCCAACCCGCTGGCATCTCTGGTCAGCAGATTATAGTGACTGAGGTCTCTGGGGCAGATAGGAGCCAGACTGCTGGCTCTGGGGGTTCACATCTGCAGGTGCTGTTTTCCCTTCAAGCTTGTTCTTTTCCAGACTGGGCCACCGATTCAGCCAGGTTTGGTTGATCTTCCATGGCCATCGCATCTTGCTGCTCTCCTGATCTACATGGGGTTCAGGCAGGGTGTCTTACTCACCCTCTCCAGCATCCAAGTCTCTTTCCCCTGAATAGGATCATTGCCTGCTATTATGTGCCTAGTGGACAGTGTTTCCTGTTGGGAAATATATCGAGAAAAGCCAAAGAGCCAAACTTCACAGCTCTGCAACAGGAGTGTGCAAATGGTGTCATGTGTCCAGAGACAGCAGCTGGGTCATCTTGGAATGGCTTTTGAATTGCAAAAGGTCAGCGCTTGCACCAGCTGCTGTCTTTTCCTTTCTCTGGGCTTCCATCCACTCCGAGTGATGATCACTCTAATTATTAATCTGCATGCAGATTAAAATGATTAGGTTACAATCTCTCTCGCCTTACCCACAAAAGAGCAACGACAAATTATGCTTTGCCACACATAAGAACTTAAGTTCTCCCCTCTCCAAGAAACGATTGCTTGAATGCCACCGTCATGTCCTTCTGATGATAATTAAAACCTTGCTGATTTTTTCTCCCCTGTTTATTAAGTCCTCATACCTGTCGCCTATTAGAGGATGAGAGTAGAGGATCAGAACTTCTGAATTAATTAACAGCTTGGTTGCTGCCTCACAAACTCAGAAGCCTCTTTAATCGGGTTGCCTCTGTAGGTGTCAGGCGCAGAAAATCAACCAGCTTGGTTGAGATGCGCCATGGCTGTCGAACCGTCGAGTGTGCTGCACCAGATGATTCCAGATGGTGTATTTGCAGTTTAAAAGTGGCCAGAAGGGGGTAAAGTCTTTTCTGCATCTCTGGTTTGCCAAACATCCAGAAGGGTTTCCATAGGAAGTTGCAAACAGTTTGGGGAGGGACTTTGGCTCAATTTATCTGCTGTGCAAACAGAAATTCCCAGATTCAGTTCCCAGCATTTGAAGCTGAAAGAATTAGGTAGTAGGTGGTACGAAACACCCCCACCGGAGACCCCAGAAAGGTACTGCCAGTCCCAGCAGACAGCGCTGGCCTCAGTAGACCCATGGTCTGTTTCAGTAGTAGGCAGATTTCTGTAGTTGCTGAATTCCTTCCTCCCAATATTCATCTACTTTCTTTTTTAAAAATGTGTTGACCTTTCCAGGCAAAGTGGTTTACTGTGACAATCAAAGTTGATTATATGGCATTAAAAATTACACAGTTCTAAGGAACATAATAAAAACAACACAGCAGAGATCTGCACTCTCCAGACATCTCTATACATCCCAGTCAAAAGCTAATCTGAATTAAAAGTTTTGCACTCCTTCTAGATCCTTGTTTTTTCTTGAAGATGACCCCAAAGGATAGTTGTCACAACAGAGAGCATGCCATCGCTAGAATGCCAGATTAGGATCTGGGTTCGAATCTCTACTCACCACTGAAACTCAGAGAGTGAGTGTAGGCAAGTCACACTCTGTCTCAGGGCCAAGCGACAAGTGACCAATGACACTTGAACGGCAAGTGGATTGAGTGGAGAGCAAGTGGAGAGCAAGTGAACAGGGAGGAATACACTTGCCGTTCAAGTGTCATTTGTCAATTGTAGTTTGGCCCTCAGCCTAACGTACCTTACAGAGTTATTGTGAGGATAAAACACAGAAAGAAAAAGCCACATATGCCATCCTAAGCTCCTTGGAAGAAAGACCAAGTTAAAGATAGATAGGGATGTTAAGAGAAAGTCTCTTAATTCCTCTTTTCCCAGTTTCTTTTGGAAATCCAACAATCCTTTCTTTTTCCTCTTTCTAGGAATTTGGAGTCAATTTGTAATCAATTCTTTTTTGGTCAAAGAAAAATGGGAAGAGAGGAGGGGCAGGAAAGGAGGTTCTGCAAAATTTCAGAAATTCACTCTGTAGAAGTTCAGAGGCAGGCAAAGACTTCCCAAAGCTTCCTATTATCCTGCTAGAGCACCATCCTGGGGTCTATAACATAAAAGACTGCAAGGGCTGGTTACAAAAGGGGCCTTGATTTCTCTTTGAAGAGAAATTAAAGAGAAATCCTGCTCTTAAAAGAGAAAAAAGAAAAAAAGAGGAATCAATGGCTATATCTAAAAAAGTGAATTTCAGAAAAAGAAATTCCCTACCCAAAACAATCCTAAAGATAAATACTGTGGCCACCACTGACCTTGCTTGTGAGAAGATGACAGTACTTCTATTAAGTCTTAACTAGAGGTGGGCACGAACTGGGGAAAAAATGAACCGTGCAGTTTGTGGTTCTTGCATTTTCACGAACCACGAACGTCCATGAACTGGGGCAAGTTCGCAAACCGGTTCGTGGGGTTTAAATGCCCCTTTAAACAGTGGGGCTGTTTAAATCACTCCAAGCGGCGGGAAAGTGGCCATTTAAACAGCGAGGCTTGGCTGGCCGGCCGGGAACTTTGCAGTGGCATAGAAAGGAGCATATCGGTTTAACTTGAACCAAACGAAGCAGTAGACCAGTTCATGGAAGTTCGTGGAAAACGAGCTTCTACAAACCGCTGGTTCGCGAACCACAAGCCGGCCCGGTTCATGGTTCTTTTTGGTTCATGTTCCGTTTCGTGCCCATCTCTAGTCTTAACTGCTGGTCAGGCTCATATGGAGAAAAGCATCCTAGTTTGTGGATCACAGGCCATGAAGAGCTCTAGAGGCAAGCACGGACACCTCGAACTGAACTCAAGCAAGCTAGTGCAAAAACTTGGCAAGATGTGTTCAAAGTGATGAGCACACACGGAAAAATGAGTGGTCGCATTTTGAACTTGTTAAAAGTCCCCAGCAGTCTTCAAGGGCAGCTCAAGTTGGGGTATGTTAACTGTAGTCAAGCCAGGGAGTTCCCGAAGTATAATGCAACGCAGCTCTATCAAACCTGTGCTGAATACAAGACGTGGCTGACAGGATTTTGCTTCCTTCTTCTTCCAGTTAGCATATTTGTGGAAAGTTGGCACCCTTCTGTTGTCTTACTGCTTATGAAAGCTTTACAGCACTTCTGCATCTTTTTAATTCAGCCAAGATATATATTGCATTTGGGAGTTATCAGTTGCTTCTTTTCATTCAAAGGACACAGGAGGATCCAGGCACAAAAGGAAAGCCTGCGGTTAGAGAGGTGTTTTGTTATTTGATTGCACCCTCCTAATAAAGCCCAGACCCCCTTATCCCACACCGGCTCAAAGTGCCAAGGAGGTGGCAACGTATGATTTACCATTCGTGGCTGTCATACGGCTAAGTGTGTTGGATTTTTACTACCCTGTAAAAACTTCACTGCGAGACTCTGTGGATCTCCCTTGACGCGCTATAGGACAGAAAGGCCTGGAGGGGGACGATCTACGGAGTAGCCGAGGGTCGGGCGCGACTGTGTGGCTTGGATAGGATCGGAATAAAGCCCAGAAGTGTGTCTTGGGTTGGATCTGCTGTTCCCATAATACAATATTGCCAAAGTACCAGCACCTCTGGTTTAACAGAACTAGCACCTCTAGTTTAACAGAATTCAGGGCACAGAAGAAAAGCCTTCAGCCCAGTCCTTGGAAGGCCGTTGCCAACGAAAAGAGACGATATTGTGCTAAATGGACTAGTGGTCCATTTAGTGCCTTGATATGTTCAGTCCTCAGAGCGCTCTTCCACTCCAGAAGTGGTGTTCTGTACAATTAAAAATCCCTCAGCCAGCTGCTCAGCCATGGAGCAAGGACGTATTTCCCTTTCAAAATTTCCTTTCTGCTTCAACAACACTTATAATCCAATTTTCACCAGCAGAGATGAATCATGTCCCTCACCAGCAGTGTCACAGAGGATGGAGGAGAGCAGTCGCGCACATTGATTCCCCCCCCTTCTTTGCATTTCATGTTTGATTCAGCAGAAGAGCAACTAACCCCTTTGTGTGTCCCCCCGCCTCATTTTCAGGCAGACGATATCAATCATCTGATAAACAGAGCCTGTTTGCCGTACAAAATGACTCCTTGCAAGGTAGGAAATGGAGCCAGTGTGGTGTAGTGGTTAGAATGAAAGGCAAGAACCTGGGAGAACAGGAGTTCAGATCCTTACTCAATGGGTGTTCTTCAACCAATCTCAAATGGTCTACAAATCTCAATGGGTGATCCTCAGCCAAACCGTCTCTTCCTAGGGACTAGCTTGCTGGAATGGGCAAGGAGGGTACCTTTGCTTCTTGCTTTTGGGACAACATGCAAAAGCATTTTATTTTGATTTTTTTTAATTGTACTGATGTATGCATTAATATTGACTCCACAAACAAACTGTACTTCATGTACATATACATATAGAATAAATTTAGCTATCCATACATCCGATACAAGCTTGTTTTCCCCCTTTTCTCCCCCCGCCCAAGAGGAATGACCATAAGAATCATCTGCTTTATATCTTTAACCATGAGTACACTCTTTGGAGTTTCATTAATATAATTTGGTTGGTCTCTCCTCCTCTTACCCATCTTATATATCTAGACCATTTCTTCCTTATCGTTAACGTCTTATTTTCCCATGTCTTATCCTGTTTTAGTATCAATAAAATATCTGATTGGATCCATTTATATAGATACCAATTCCATCTTTCCAAAGTCCATTTAGAGGCATCTTTCCATCCATACGCTATTACAGCATGGGCAGCTGTAATCATGGCTTTTAACAAGTGCTGTCTATTTTCCTGTACTTTATTATTCCCCGAGATACCGATAAATAGGATCTACCCATTTAAATTTATCTCAACATCACAAAAGCATTTTATTTTGAGATCTTTTTTGGAGGATGGAGCAATTGTCAAGAAAGTATCATCGAGAAGGCGGGGTTATGATAACATCTACACGGGTTAACTCTGGTCTGTTGCGGTTTAATTTTTCTTGCAACTTCTCACCCTTGGCATGGGCTGCCTTGAATCTCAGGAGAAAGGCAGGAGGCAAATGTGTTAGATAGATAGATAGATAGATAGATAGATAGATAGATAGATAGATAGATAGATAGATAGATAGATAGATAGATAGATAGATAGATAGATAGATAGATAGATAGATAGATAGATAGATAGATAGATAGATAGATAGATAGATAGATAGATAGATAGATAGATAGATAGATAGATAGAGGGCTTTTTTCAGCAGGAACGCGGTGGAATGGAGTTCCAGAACCTCCTGAAAATGGTCACATGGCTGGTGGCCCCACCCCCTGATCTCCAGACAGAGGGGAGTTGAGATTGCCCTCCATGCCACTGAGCGGTGCGGAGGGCAATCTCAACTCCCCTCTGTCTGGAGATCAGGGGGCGGGGCCACCAGCCATGTGACCATTTTCTCTTAGGGCAACCCACTGAGTTCCACCACCTCTTTTCCCAGAAAAAAAGCCCAGATAGATAGATAGATAGATAGATAGATAGATAGATAGATAGATAGATAGATAGATAGATAGATAGATAGATAGATAGATAGATAGATAGATAGATAGATAGATAGATAGATAGATAGATAGATAGATAGATAGATAGATAGATAGATAGATAGATAGAGACTCACAATTCTACTCTGCCTTTCCTCCAAAGAGTTCAGGGCAAACTATACGATTGTTATCCCATTTCATCCTCATGAAAACACTGTGAGGATGAGATGAAACTCTGACCACCCAAGGCCCCCCATGGAGATTTGAAATTGAGTCTCTTCAGTGTAGCACTTTAACAACCATATTGTGGGTCTCAGTATCAACACCTGGTGTTGGTAGTTAGACCACCCAGCTTTCTATTCACCTCACTGGAGCACCTTGTGCCCACTGGAAATGCTCTGAGGATCAGGGCCAAAGTTGCCTCAGCCCTTTTCATCAGT
Source organism: Eublepharis macularius (assembly GCF_028583425.1). Classification (NCBI taxonomy): domain Eukaryota; kingdom Metazoa; phylum Chordata; class Lepidosauria; order Squamata; family Eublepharidae; genus Eublepharis; species Eublepharis macularius. Next base: position 66,681,107 of record NC_072802.1, on the reverse strand, counting down.
CCTCAAAAGGTATCTTCGTGTCACTGCTCCCTCTTAAAATGTTTTATTCTGGAGTAAAATTTCACCAGGAAATCCACTAGGTAGGAGATGATTTCTTTTCGAAAAACTAAACTGTTCCTCCCCTTGACTGATCTATTTTTAAGTTCTAAATAAAATCCATCTCCTTTGTTCCAGCTTCTGAGAGGTCTTGGATCTCCATTCTTGGTCTTAACATCATTCCATTGACTTTCAAGTCAAAATCTCTTCAAACAGCTAAAAGGTGGGAAGAGTTCTTAAGTGAGGAAAGAGGAAAGCTGCGATATTTCTGCTTTGGTCTCTGCACAGTTTTCTTTTTTGGTTCTATCCCTCAGGCTTCTTCTCTTTCTCTCCCAAATTATTACGTATGCTGCCATGATATTAAAAGGCATTGACCCAATCAGGTCATTGAAAGGCCCAGCTTTTTCAGTAGACAATTGGTTTATCAGAAGTATCACAACAAGGAAATTCTAGCTACCCACACCAAAGTGAAGAAATCATTATATGTAAGCTAGTATGTAAGCTAGATAACTAGATAGGAGATCCATTCTTTCATATATATGGTCGTTCATGTCATCTATTCTTTCATATATCTGGCCAATGCAACAGCAATATTTTCTGACATTCAATGACTATCAGAAAGAGTCTAATTTGACTGACTTCTGACATCTTGCTGTCTAGTTTAAGGCCTGGCAGCAGCAAAGACAGCGAGGGAGACAAACAGCGCAATCCTAAGAAGAGTTACTCCAGTCTAAGTCCACTAAAGTCAATGGACTTAGACTGGAGTAACTACTTGAGTCTCTCGACATGAGACATCTTACACTGGGATGCTCAAGTATAGGGAGACTCAATTTTAGCCAGGAAGTGTAGTTTTAAAAGACAGAGCTGGCAGAGATTGCTCCTCAGAGGGTTTTTTAAAATTTCGTCTTTACCTTCTCAAAGGGGAGGTGAAATTGACAGAGCGCTTAGGGAGGCAAAGATGAAATTACCAAACTCTCTGAGGAGCGAGTTCCACTGGCTCAGTCTTTTAAAACTGCCCTTGTGTAGAGTGGTGAAATTATGCTTCCTGGCTAACATTGTGACTCTCTATACTTGAGCATCCCCGTGTAAGATGTCTTGTGTAGCAAGACACTTAGGATTGCACTGAAAGTGTCTCTCAGGAATTACGTGCCTGATAGAGACAGCGTCCAACCAGAGCAGTTAACAAATGTTCCTGCCGAAGAGGAGTTGCTTGATTGGCTATTACTGCAGTGCACAGTGCACACAGTTTTAATATTGATAATTCTTATGTTTGTTTTGGGGTTTCTGTTACAATTTTATCGTGTTGCTTTTACTTTGTAAGCCACTTCAAGGAGGTCTCTGGAGAGGTGGCATATAAATTCCCTAAACCAATTCATCAACTAATGCCTCCTTGTGACCACTCTGAAAATTGAAATTTTAATATCCTCCCTCTTACGTCCAATAAAATCATAACACAATGGGAGAATGCTTCTGTCTTGTTAATACTGCTCTGGGCACTGAGTTCACTCATGATCAGAATATTCTCTCCAGTCAGCACTAATCCATTTAAATCTTTCTAAAAATTCTGGGAGCCATATTTTTCATGTTGCAGGAGCTGATCCAATCGCAGCAGAAGGCATGGGGATTTTTCTTTTGTAAATTATTTTTGAACCCCCATATTACAATTCCTAGCTGGTATTATGTCTCATTACAGTCCATGTTGGACATAATGCCCCCCACCGGTGTTTCATCAGCTGCATTAACAGCTGCTGTAACATGGTGGTTAGGTGGTGGGGCTGTGAATCAGCACTCTGCCAGCTGAAATCCCACTACTGCCATGAGCTCAGCAGATGGTCTTGAGTAAGCCATTCCTCTCAGCCCCAGCTCCCCAGCTGTGTTGTGGGGATATTAATAATAATAACAATGATTTTGTTCACCTCTCTGTGGGTACTAATCTGTCTAGGAGAGCAGTATATAACCACAATATTATTATTATTTTGCAGCAGTTAGGTAACATCAAATGTGCTTTACCAGGCTAAAAAAAGTGAGTCCCACTAGCAATGATAAATAACTAAAAGATAGCAAGCATTTGGCATTTGGGTAACTACTATAATAAGCATGCAATCCAAAGATAATCTGGTCTTCAAGAGAGACAAAAATATTTTAGGAATAGCAATTTGGTGTTTAAAGGAGTAGAAAGAAAACAACACATTTGTGGATAGAATCCACTTCAAATTATATATCAAGAAGCAATGAGAAATTGCTAAACAAGACCTTTTTAATATCAACCTTCCAACCTTATTCTACTTACCCCTGACAAACATAAAAGGAGAGATGCTTCTGGAATTTTCTTTATCCAAATTCTTCTTCAGAGAGAAGACTACCTGGGAATGCACCTCCTCCAAGACTGAAAAGAAAGAAAGAAAGAAAGAAAGAAAGAAAGAAAGAAAGAAAGAAAGAAAGAAAGAAAGAAAGAAAGAAAGAAAGAATGGAGGGTATTTTCTACTCTTCCCTCTTGATTCTTGGGGCTGAGGAATTTTAGGCATTAGTGGATTTTGATGGAACATCTTTGGAGTGATTCCTCTGGAGTAAGGAGGGATTAAATGGTTAATAGGAGGGAAGATTACAAATTGGGCAATTTTATATTACTTGCTTTCCCCCCTAAACTGCTGGAACAGGGCAGGTTTAAAAAGCAGAAGAGTTGAAGCGATTTGCATAAGTCAGTTCAGGCAGACTGATTCACTGGTCTCTCTTCCAAGCTGCCCGCTTTCCTTTATGCTTTGGCTGGATCGCTTGATGTCTTTTTCCACAAGGCCAGGCTGCCTCCTTTCTCCCTGCCTCATTTATTTTGCAGCTGCTGTTGTCATTGCAGGCCCAAACTATTTAGCAATGTGTCCTGTGGAAATGTATTTCTTTCTTTCTTTTAAAAAGAGCACACACTGATTTGCTTGACCTATTTACACCAAATGCCAGGGGCAGCCTCCGGAAAGAGATTTGCACTTTCTTCCCCAGACTTTATCTCCTCTCTTGCTCTTCCCCAAAGAAGTTTCAGTTATGTAATTGAAGCCTACTTTGACACAGTGTGGTTCTGTACAGAGTTACTCCGGGCTAAGCCCGTTTAGATTCATGGGTTTAGGCGAGAGTACTTCTCCACAGGATTGTCCTGCTAAATCCTCACCTGAATTTGTTTTCTTTTTTAAATTTTTTAATTTTCTAAAGAACAAAGGAGATACAGAAAAAAAGATAAGGAAAGATAGAAATACCCATTACACTAGGGGAGATTAAGATACCCTTTACACAGAATATCTAGAGCACAATCACTACACATCATTTGAATAAGACCACAACAACCATTCTCAGAGACATTTCTTCTCTCTTCCACTGTCTTGCTATTAAACCAAAAATATTATTATAAAGTATTTAACAATATTTACTGCTATACCCCTTCTACCTCCAAATCAATAGCACAGAACACACCATGATCTATACATTTTATTACTATACTACAATGCACCTAACCATACTATCTGTACTAAACTAATTGAGCTAAATATTGTATTGTCGAAGGCTTTCACGGACGGAGAACGATGGTTGTTGTGGGTTTTCCAGGCTGTATTGCCGTGGTCTTGGCATTGTAGTTCCTGACGTTTCGCCAGCAGCTGTGGCTGGCATCTTCAGAGGTGTAGCACCAAAAGATAGAGATCTCTCAGTGTCACCAAAAGATCTCTGTCTTTTGGTGCTACACCTCTGAAGATGCCAGCCACAGCTGCTGGCGAAACGTCAGGAACTACGACGCCAAGACCACGGCAATACAGCCCAGAAAACCCACAACAACCATGAGCTAAATATTGTTGTGATCCATCCTGAGCCCACCTGTTGGGGAGGGCGGACTATAAATTTAAGAAAATAAATAAATATTATGACTCGCAAACTTCCCACCACAATGGCTGTATGAAAAGTGCTAGTGCATACATAAACATAAAGTCCTATGAACAATCATAGGGGGGTCGGGGATTTGTGATTTGGACGTTTCAAGGTCCCGGCTGCTTGCAAGCAGCAGGTCCCTTTAAACTATCAGCTGACAGGCAGTGAGGGGGGGGTCCCACCTGCTGCCTGCCAGCTGATAGTTTAAAGGGACCTGCCTTGCACGCAGCAGGAAAAGTTTAAATAGCCCTTTCCCCAGGGAAATGGCCATTTAAACTGCCCTTTGATACGAACCAAATGAACACATAGACCAGTTCGTGGAAGTTCGTGGAAATGAGCTTCCATGAACCACTGGCTCACGAACCACGAACCAGGTTGGTTTGTGGGTTTTTTTAAGTTCCTATTCAGGTTTATTCCCATCTCATTAGTACATTTATGGTTGTTCATAGGACTTTATGTTTATGTATGCACTAGCACTTTTTGTATAGCCATTGTGGTGGGAACATCTGGGTGGTGGCTGAAGGTTTCCCAGAATTACCAACTAATCTTTAGGCCACAGAGATCAGTTCCCCTGGAGAAAATGGCTGCTTTGGAGGCTGGATTTTGTGGCATTATACCCTGCTGAGGTCCACCCCACCCTCTACAGACGCCACTCCCCAAATCATCTGGAATTTCCCAGCATGGAGCTGAAAACCCTAGACAAATAGTATTGACATTTTGCATCCCATCTTCCTTCCATCCTGGAGATCAAGGTGGTATAGGGTTCCCAGGAAGTGCCCCTTCTAGGCCTGTACCCGCTTAGCTTCAGCAAAGTTGCTATATCAGGCGTCTTTCAAACTGGGACTAAAAACATCCTTCCAATGGGAAGGTCATATCTTTAACCTTTCTACTTGTCACATCTCCAACTGCACCTTGGACTGCTTTCCCATGAATTTGGAATCCTTAGTTTGCCACTAAACATGTAGTGCTCCAGAAGGCTTCCGATTTTGTTTCACTTTTGGGGAACTAAGGGCCAAAACTATACAATACATTTGGCCATGTGTCAGGTTGGTGTTCTGTGCAGCCCCCAGTGGGGCAGAAAAAAAACCATTTCAACCCAGGAAAACAGTGCAGGGGGGAGTGCTGGAGCCCAACGCCCCCCACTGGCATGTTCCCAGTTTGAATTGGGCCCTGCAGTGCTTTCAGAACCTCAACCCAACTCATAGCCCAAACTCATGTAGTTTAGCAGTTGATAAATCCTTTATAATGAATGAAAATGTACAAATCCCAAGCTTAAAATAGTAAAGAGTCCAGTATCACCTTTAAGACTAACCAACTTTATTGCAGCATAAGCTTTCGAGAATCACAGCTCTCTTCATCAGATGCAGAAGAAGAGAGCTGTGGTTCTCGAAAGCTTATGCTACAATAAAGTTGGTTAGTCTTAAAGGTGCTACTGAACTCTTACTATTTTGCTACTACAGACTAACACGGCTAACCCCTCTGAAGCTTAAAAATGGATCGAGGTAACAGCCTGATCTATGTTGATAACATTGTTTTAATTTTTATGCAACATCAACAAGAGACCATAAGAAATACTGGGAAAATAAGTTGCGATTTTTTAAAAATGTAATCTTTGTTGGGCTTTTAAGCCTTGCTGTGAATTTCTCATGGTGCTCATCTCCCCCTTCTCCACCCCGCCCGCCCCCCCCCCCGCCACAATGGAATCCAACTCTACCACAACCAACAAATTTTTTGATCCACATTTTCTGTGTCATATTTCTATGGCTGTGTCCAGGATGTCTGGAGACAATTAGAAAGTCCACATAATTGTTTAACGGCGATGAGAAAAAGTATTCCCCTCCCCCTTAAAAAAAAGTCTTAAATGAGGCACGGAAAATTCAATCATTTCCATTTGTAAGAGATGCCTAGCTTAGAAGCCAGGGATGCATGGCAGATTTATCTCTCGGCAGTCAAAGTCAGCTCTTAAGAGCAGACAATGACATTCCTTTGCCCCTATCTATGCTTTCCACTCTGGAAGTCCTTTACAAAAAAAACACAAAGGTGGAGGATTTCTAAGAGCATATAAAAAGAAATGTTTGTATTGTTATTTGAAGAAGCCAAATTTATTTTCTGGCTCCTGGGGCGTGACACAACTATTTTAGTGACACAACTATTTTTTTCCCTATCTGTGTCCTATCTGGTTATTAAAAGAGGAAATTGAACATAAAATAATGAGCGGGCCGATCTTCCTCCCTTCCTAAACAGAGCAGCAGCTACAGTATAACGTCATGGGAAAACATAAATTTTCCTTTGGGGTAACTGGCAAAAAGGAAAGGGGAATACGAGAGAGAGAGAAATGAGAATGCGGATCTCCAATGCATCAGTGAACAAACCAGGTATTAATAGAATTCAACAACTGTTCATTTTTTCTTGATCAGTGAAGCAAAGCGAGAAAGAAAAAATAAAAGGAGCATCGCCCCTAGAGAATGAAAGCCTTCTTTATGTATTTGAGTATTCTTTTCTCCCGCTGTAATGTCAGGAAGCAAAGCTGAGTGCGGGTGGGGTGGAGGGGAAATAATATTATTGCAGACTAATGTGATTGACTTCCCTCAGAGGTCACAGCTAGGGATAACACAGACCAGGGTCTAATACATATTGAAACAATCCATTTTCATCTCATACTATGGCTGTCTGGGCACAATATTGTCCAGAGAACCTCGCTCTGCGAAGTGTTTGCTGCAACTTCCAACAGGGAGACCAACAGTGGGAAGCCGCAGAGACCACATCTGTGGTTTGTACTATTCTGGGCCAAACCTGTTAGCGTGGCAATCTGGTGATACATTCTGGGATCACGCACTGAAGAATTCCCTCATCCCCCAGCTGTACTCTGCTCTGTGCCCAAATGCTGAGAGATCAACAATTACTTCAGTACAAGGAAGGCCATGTAAATGTGTATCCTGTGCATTGGAGGGGGTCCAGGGATGCCGCAAATTTCACCATGAACATGTTCAATTGTTGAAGTGACCATATTCAAAGGTGGCAATCAGATGTGAGCTAATCGCTCAGTCTGTTTGGTTCGCGTCAGGCAGCTGCAGACCCCTGCTGAACCGTTTCTTAAAACTGTGCACGAGCAAAGGTGCTGCCCTTTCATACTGGTCGGCAGTCATAAGCATCATTAAGGACTACTAAGACAAACATCAAAGAGTAGGATTTTATTGAAACACAGCATTTATTGATGAAAGATATTTATAATTTGCGAGTGATCTAATTGTCTAAATCATATCAGGCCTGGCTTTAGTTACCCTCTTTTGTGCAAATCTCATCTTCCTGAAGCAGAGCAAAAATCCTGAGACTGTGGAATGACGCCTCCTGGAATTGTGGAATTGTTCCTTCTCTGCTTTTATTTCAGAACAGCTATGAAATATTTCTTTTCTGCTGGGACTTATCTCACTGGAACCACTTTTCTGGCAGGGATATTTTCTTGTTTTGTTCTGTTTTTTACCGATCGTTGATTAGTTTGGTTCTGTTCCCCCTCCTTACTCCTCTTTTTGTCAACTGCTTTAAATCCATGCTGAGAAAGTAGAACAAATATTATATTTGCAACTTGCATGCAGATTCGAAACTGTGACCCACTGGGATTAGCAATTTTAAAAATTCAGAATTTTCAAATATTGGGAATTCCCTCAAAATGAATAGAAATGGCCATTTCCCAGTAAAAACAAGGTTAGCCGCTTTTGTAAAGATTTTGCTTCACTCTCCTGACCTTTTCCCAGTGATTCTGCCAAACCCAAAAAGCTGAGCGAAGGTAACAGGTGCCTAGCAATAGCTGTCTCGCTAAAGCTCTTTAACAAACCTTATTCTTATGGGTAATCACTAATCAACCCCCAAAGAGGTCTAAGGTAAAGACAAAATTTCCTTACTAATCTGCAGTTTAATTAACCTCTGGATCTACTAACACTATAACTTGTTCCTAAGGACTAAATAAATATATTCACTGAGGGAGGGGGGGAGCAGGAAGCTTGGACAGGGATGCAGGAAGGACCAATTCAGCATGTGGTAGCCAAATCAATGACAAATAGTCAGAGAAGAGCAGTGGGATTATAAAGCAATTATACCCGCCTTTCAGATGGAGAGAACCCTCTTCACTGTGCCTTTTTGGTATTCTGTATGGGCAGAAAGGCATCAATCGCAGGATTTTCTCTCATCTAGTTCCTACCTCCCTTGGCAAAACAATGGAGACATTTATCTCCCAACTCCACCTTTGAAGCCGGTTTGCCTGGTGAGCATGTTTCATTTTACCAGATTGGAGAAAATTCGTAGGCTGTCACCACTAAGACCATCTCCCCTTATTTCCATTCCTGATCCTTAAACTAGTGAGGTTGGGGAACTGAGTTAAGGACTGCCAGCTCTAGGTGGAGAAACTCCTGGAGATTTGAGGAGTGGAGCCTGGAGAAGGCAGGGTTTGGCAAAGGGAGAGATGGGACCTCCGTGGGGTGTTACCCTATGAGAGGGTCTCCATGCTAGTTGGGGGAATTAGCATGCAAAGAGAGGCAATGAGATGTGGTAAATTTGGGATCTCTACTTGTGTATATGAGGATTCTCCTGGCTAGAGAACTCTTTCAATGATCAGACAAATGTTTCAGTCAAAAAAATAGGGGGGGGGGGTTATGCACAGCACACACTCGAAGCTAACTAGAAAGCAGTGGTGAAAACTGGGTAGAGTTTGAGGGATCTGGGTGATAGTTATCATCCAGAGAGAGCATTGAGCGACCAGTGCATCAATGTGGAAGAGCTCAAATGGAGGTCTAAGGATGAATGCTGGATCCAAGAGCATACACACAGCTATGGTGGAGGAGTAGTCCAGTTATACTTTAGAACCTACCCAAGGGCAAGATTGCATCTTCTGCCCCAAGACAAAGACTTAATGGTTGTTCCCAGGGTGGGACAAAGGATAAGGAAGCTGTCTCTAGGGCAAGACAATGATCTGAGAAAGTCTGATAAGGTCTTCCTGGGTAGAACTAAAGTTATCAGCGATGATTGACAACTCACTAAGTTGTCAAAGAGGACATAGGAGCGAGCACCAGTGCTTGTACACATTTTGTGAACATCTCTCTTCAAATACTTACAAATACAAACCTCAAATGTTTGTAGAGATGCTTGTAAAATGTGAATGCTTTTAGGTCAAGCATGGGACTGTGTGGGTGGGTAAAGCTATCAGAGCTCTGAGTCACCTGAGAATAGGAGAGTGGATCAGGGAAGATCGGTAGGGGGTGTTCCGGTGATTAATTCAGGAACTTCTAGAGGATTCTTTATCTTAAGATCTATGCATAAGTCCAGGGCGTGGGAGCTGAGAGCTGGCCTTGCCTGACATCTCACATGCTAGTATGTTCCATCTCCTGGCTGGGATCTAGCACCCATATTTCTGCCTGCTTGGGCAGTATTTTGTGTTTGAAACACATTCAGTGAAGGGGCTTATGGCATATCCATATTCATAAGCCTTCTTAATATTGTGAGGACAAATCTGACCGCTAGCAGGGGTATAACACCATAGAGTCTACACTCCAAAACCAGCCATTTTCTCCAGAACTGCTCTCTGTGGCCTGGAGATCAGTTGCAATTCCAGAAGATCTCCAGAGACCACCTGTAGGTTGGCAATCTTGAATGTAGGAGCTAGAGATTGCCTATGGCCACCAGGCCAAAGCCCAGGAATGCGTGGATTTTTTTTGGTGAACTTTCTTTTACCCCAAAATGATATTAATAAATGGCAAAGTCAGAGGAGCCTACTATCCCTGAGAGCTTTCAAAGCGAAAACAGAGCTGAATTTGTGTTCTGCCCTCCGTGACTCAATGGGGCATTTGTACTCACTTGTAAATGTGATCACACAAAGAGTGCTTTTTCTGGGAGTGCACTTTCCCGCAGTCCGAGAAAAGGCATTGGAAAAATGGAAGCCACACAGCCCATTAACGTTTTGAAAACGGAGATGTCTGGATTCCTGGGAGAAAGCTGCCAGTGTTCTGTGAGTGGGCTGTCCCTTTACGGATGTGTGGAAAGGGCCTTAGTGAGCAACTAGTATAGTGGAAGCAGTTGGGCTGGCCTGGGATGGGCAAGACGTCCCCTGCCTGCATCATTATAGGCATAACAGCCTGGAATGAGCTTCACACCACAAGGAAGCAAGTCCCACTCAGCTCTGTGTGGGTGTACTTCTCGTTTCTTTATATTTCCTCCTGGCTTCCTGTTCCTAACCCTAACCCTGACCCTGACCCTGACCCTGAGCCATACACCTATATTGCTGCTACAGTCCCTCTCCACTGCAACCAATTGCCCACCACTGGTCAGTCCAGGGGCAAGAGGAAAAAGAAGAAAAATAGCATCATCGACTCCATGACATCATTTTGGGGCAAACCCCCAGAAATGATGACACAGACTACCATGATGCTCTAGCAAGTCCACCAACCTCTATGGGGTGAGTGTGATGTCACTTCCAGGTTTTCACCCAGAAATGTATTGCAATGTAAATGATATCAGTTTCCAGGGCTCCTCTCCAGAAAGCTCCCAGCGGTTTCCAGCAATGATCACTTTCTCAAAATACTGCAGCCAAAATCTGGCCTGGCAGAAAGCCAGTTTGGTGTAGTGGTTAAGAGCGGCAGGATTCTAATCTGGAGAACCTGGTTTGTTTCCCCACTCCTCTGCTTGAAGCCAGCTGAGTGATCTTGGGTCAATCACAGCTCTTTCAGAGCTCTCTCAGCCCCACCCACCTCACAGGGTGATTGTTGTGAGGATAATAATAACACACTTTGTAAACTGCTCTGAGTGGGTGTTTTGTCCATGAAGAGTGGTATATAAGTCAAATGTTGTTATTAAATTATTATTAACCACACTTCTGAACATTGTAAAGTGAAAGACCATAGCTATTGGGTGGGTGTTCAGTTAATAAATCTACTGTGCTAAATACATGATAATTAATTGAATTACTATCAACATTAATTAGCATTAATATCTTCATTAACTACTCACTTAAATGCAAATTGTTATTAATACTAATTAATTTGAATATTAACTTAATTATTTAGCATTAATAACATGTAGAGTTGCATTTTGATAATTTATGGGATGCTTGACCCAACTGAGTTATCCTTGTTCCAGACTTGGCCTGCATAGGAAATATGTTCTGCACCCCTGCTCTAGCTTCTGGGACTTCCCAGTGTTCAGAGAAGGAGTGGAGAACATACACTCTTAACTCGGGTACGTCCTCAGAAAGGATCCCCGAAGTAAAAACACAAAGGAAGGCTCATGCAGGGAGGGGGAAATTGAAAGCCACTAATTAATTTTCATTTCTCCACATGCTGTCTGAAGGGAGAGCAAAAGTGACATGAAAGGCGAGCCAGACAAGGATTCCTTGAGGAGATAAATTAATCAACTTGATGATAAACTACAGTGGCTAAGATATTTTTTTTAAAAAAAGAATCCATGTAATGGAAGCACTATTGAAGTGAAAGTCTCTTGCCATAGCATAGCACGTTATTACAAATGTCAGAGGACAAATTCCATTTTATTTCAAGGGCATCCAATGTACGCTGACACATAAGTTGGAAACACTCCTCTCTCTCTCTCTCTCTCTCCTGTAGGGAAACACATGTTCTCCAAAGACCACAGCAAGCATTGGGCAGATATGTCACCGCCCAACCTCTTTGGATATAATTGAGACGGTGGCTGTATTTCTGCAATGTGCTGTTAAGCTGTGCTCTGACAAGACATAAAGAGCTATTCTGATGGTACATTTATTTATTTATAATCCTAATGCAGTCTGTATACCATGCTTCACTTTATGTATTTCTTTGCCAATAAGGGATTGATTGATTAATCGATCGATCGATCGATATGAACTGGGGTCCATCTCAGAAGGCAAGGGGCAGGGTAGAGCTCAGCACCAAGAGAATCTGTGCCCATTTAGGTGGACATGATTCCAGATGGACTTGGACGCCTGCAGCTTCCTGTAAAGTTTTGGATTTGTTCCAGAAATATGTTAAGAAATGTGTGGTGCAAGATGACCCGGCCATCCCTGGAATACTGTATGCCCATCTCCCGTGTCCAGGAGTCTCAGGAGAAACATGGCTGTATATCCATTTGGCACCATCAAATTTTCTTGTGCTCACTCAAAAAATCCGGAATGTTTTGCCTAGTACTGTATAAATGCCCTTTTGCTTGGCATGGAACTGTTCATATTTTTGCAATTATCCTTGTTGAACATTTTAGAGTGTTTGATGGGGTGCCCATAACTGAGCACACTCTTACACTCAGAGCTAAACTACAAGTGACGCCTGACACAGGTTGGACGCTTGTCAGCTTCCCTCAAGTTTTGATGGGAAATGTAGGCAGCTTGGCGGAATGTTGGACAAGTGAGAGTTGAAAAGTCCTTTGGACAGCAGTTGGAGAGCCAAGCTGCAAGACCAGGACGCCTACATTTCCCATCAAAACTTGAGGGAAACTGACAACTGTCCAACTAGTGTCAGGCGTCACCTGTAGCTTGGCTCTGAGTTGCCCACCTTCCTTCCTGACAGTTTCCATTCTTTCCAAAGCACACACTTCCCCGTTCCAAAAGAGAGGAGAGAGCCACTGGCTATGGGGAATGGCTCTTTAAAGCAGGCTCTTCAACCAGGATCTCTTTTCCCTGTATATTATCCCTCCCCCTGGTGTTATTTCTTGCAGGCTCAACACAGATTATAGCTTTTTATGGCTTCTAGAACTGAACTGGAAGGCTAGAAATTGGCAATGTGGGCATTTATGATCCTTGACTGGAGAGAAAATGAGCAATGAAGGCAGACTAAGTTTGATTTTTAAATATGATATCTGTGAGGATTTCAGCACCTCCAGTTTGGTGACATTTCATAGTGGTTAAGGGCTTGGGTTGCCAATCAGTATTCTGCGGGTTCAACTCCCAAGACTGTTATGAGCTCAAAAGGTGGCCTTGGGTCAGCCACGCCTCTCAGCCCCAGCTCCCCAGCTGTATTGTGGGGATAATAACACTAACTTGTTCACCACTCTGGGTGGGGCAGTAATCTATCTAGAAGAGCGGTATATAAGTGCAGTTACAGAGCTGCTGTAGCAGAATGATTAAGTGGTTGGATTGTAAATCAGCACTCTGCTGGTTCAAATCTCACTACTGCCATGGGCTGAGCAGGTGGCCTTGGGGAAGCCACTCCTTATAGCTGCAGCTCCCCAGCTGTATTGTGGGGATAATAATAACACTGGCATGAGCTTTTAGGGCTGCTATGGATACCATGATACTGATCTGATATGCTTCCCCGCCCCCACTCGCTGCTTTTAAAAATGGTGGGATATATGCTCATGGGAGGGAAGGCAGCATGGTATAGCTCAATCTTGTCAGATCTCAGAAGCTAAGAAAAACCAGGCCTTTTTTCTGGGAAAAGAGGTGGTGTAATTCAGTGGAGGAACTCACCGCACAATGATGTCACTTTGGGTCAGCTGGAACAAGGGGGGAGTTTTTTAAAATTTAAATCGCCCTCAGCAAAAATGGTCACATGGTCAGTGGCCCTGCCCCCTGATCTCCAGACAGAGGGGAGTTTAGATTGCCCTCCATGCCAGAGGCGTGGAGGGCAATCTAAACTCCCCCTGTCTGGAGATCAGGGGGCAGGGCCACCAACCATGTGACCATTTTCAAGAGGTGCTGGAACTCCATTCCACTGCGTTCCAGCTGAAAAAAAGCCAAACAAAAGGGCTCCTCCAAACTGGAATTGATCCAATATCAAAAAAGAAACCTCAGTCCACAAAAATGTTTTTAAATTTTGAATTTATAAATTTGTAAACTTTTAATTTTTTATACAGAGTGCAAGATGCTAAATTGTCAATGTGCAATATCCAATAAATATCTAATAAATATCCAATAAATATCCAAAATGTACAAGTATATATAAATACAGTCAAGAGCCCAACCTGTAAAGTTCTACCACATAGATAATAGTTCAAGTCCTCCAGAGACGTACTTTGTAATTTAATTCTATTCACTTGTTCTTTTGTAGAATCGTTGATGTCCATATGGAGTTTCTTCAAAAGACAATGTGGTCTAATGGCGGTCTAATAGTTACAGTTGAAGGCCAAAAATAGGCCAAAGAGCCTATTCTACAAAAGAACAAATGAATAGAATTAAATGACACTAATATTAGATCTCAGAAGCTAAGCAGGGTCAGTACTTGAATAGGAGACCACCGAGGCAGACTCTGCAGAGGAAGGCAATGGCAAACCACCTCTGCTTCTCTCTTGCTTTGAAAGTCCCAGCAGGGGTCGCCATAAGTCAGTTGTGACTTGTTGGGTGCTAGCAGTCAGACCCTCCTGTTGCAGTTTAAGAACAAGACACTGCTGGGCCTAAAATGAAACTAAATGGATGCCAGCCAAGTAAAAGGCTGGCAAAATATTTTAGAAGGGGAGTCGGAGTGGCTGACTGACGAATGGCCCCTTTACACCCTTGGAAAGAGGCATAATTTAGGACAATACGTCTCCTGACTAATATTATCCACATCAACCTCACTTCCCCTCACCCATTTACCCTGATTAAGTAACACCTATTACTATTCATCATATCTGGTAGCTTTTTCCATCCAGTACCGACAGGGTCATCAAGCACCATTTACACCTCTAATCCACCTCTAGAAAACCCATCAAGTTATTGTTTTGGGGGCAAAATGTCAGCTTGCCCCAGAGAGCATTTTGCCCTATTTCTGGAGTCTCTAGCCACCTGTGTGTGTGTGTGTGTGTGTTCTTGAAGCCATACATACACCCCCAAATCCATTTGGGCCTTCTCGTCTTCTCTTTATGAAATGCTAGCCATTTCGCTGATGCCACCACAGACTTCCATCTTCAAGACTAGTAATTATAGCCTTCCCCAAAACTGCTTTCTCCCCTCTCCTCCCTGATTTCCTCTTTATTAGTCTTGTATGTGTGCTGTGTGTCTTTGTATGTTTGCCCTTTTATTTCTCTTTTAATAAAAAAACCTTTCCAGTTGAACATCTGCCTGGCTTATTTCTAAAGGTCTCTTAAGGGAAAAATCCCCGTAAACATTGGTGGAGAATCCCAGTTACCCCCTCTCGCTTTGTCTCCTTTAAGCTAATTTCCCCAACTAATAGAAGACTGCTTATTTGGATAACAATGGCACTTTTCACATACAGTTGATCATGTAGTGTAGCTGGCTGTGGGTTTCAGGGGTAGGTAGGGGAAAGCTGCTCCCACAGCCGTGATCTGAAAAAATGTTCTGTGTTTCCCTCCTCCTGGAGCACAGCACCTCTGCCATAGGAACAGACTTCTCACCAACAAAGACTGCAATCTGCTGATATAGCTCTCTTCAGTGCCAGGCAGTCCATAAAGTGAAGCAAGAAGTGAAGTGACCCTAGAAGACAAGGTTAAATGTGGCTCGCAAGACAAACAGAAGACACCAATCCACTATCTGTTCCTTTAGCTAGCAAGACCCATTATTGTCAATTTTTTTTTTAAGAAACCCGAAGTGAAACCAAGGCAAATATTTGAAGTATAGATTTTTTAAAAAATCTCAAATTTTAAATGTCTGAGAGAGAACTTCTTTAACCATCTTGTTAAGTTTCGCTTGTTACCATAGGATATATTTCACGCAACCTTTCGTGCATTCTGGATACATTGTGCCAGGTAGGAGATGTAGAAAAGTGCTTACAAGCATATTTAAAGCCCTATACAGCTTGGAGCCAGCATACCTTAGGGATCACCTTATCCCATATGAACCTACCCCAACATCCCAGTCATCTTCAGGTATCTTGCTTCAGGTGCCTCTGGCATGTGGTGGTAACCTAAGAAGGGGCTTTCTTGGTTGTGGCGCTAAAACTTTGGAATTCCCACCCCAGGGAGATTTGTCTGTCTTCCTCTGCCATTATCTTCCTCCAGCAGGTGAATAATTTTCTGCTTCATTTGGTATACCCTGAGTAACCTCCATCAAACTCTTCCCTGTCTGTTTTTATTGTAATGTTAAATATATGCATTTTAAATGTTTTAAATATTTTAATGCCTTAATGTTCTCTTCCCTGGGACCCTATTTGGACAGAAAGGTGTCATATGAATGAATGAATGAATGAATGAATGAGGTTTGAGCTGGAAGCCCTGGGTTCAAATCTATCCATAAATTTGTATCACACCTTTTCTCCAAGGACCTCAGCATGATACATGTGATTCTTCTTCCCCCTATTTGTCCTCACAACAACTCTGCAAGATAGGTTAGATGGTGAGGGAAACTGACCCAGGTCCACCCAGTGAGCTGTATTGCTGAAGAGTAATTGGAGCCCAAGTCTACCAGCTCGTAATTTAGCTACTACACTGCACTATTCCTCTTAAAGGAGTCATGTGCTCACTGGATGACCTAATATATCTTAGGCACAGGATCACAATATGTATTATGGGGTCAATAATACTGGCCTGACTCACAGGGATATTGTAAGAATGAATGAGATAATGCTAGTTTGTTGTAGTGGTTAAGAGTGTGGGACTCTAATCTGGAGAGCCGGGTTTGATTCCCCACTCCTCCACTTGAAGCCAGCTGGGTGACCTTGGGTCAGTCACAGCTCTCTCAGAGCTCTCTCAGCCCCACCCACCTCACAGGGTGTTTTGTTGTGGGGATAATAGTAACATACTTTGTAAACCTCTCTGAGTGGGAATTAAGTTGTCCTGAAGGGCAGTATATAAATTGAATGTTGTTGTTGTTGTTAGGGAAGTACTTTAAATTCATGCACGTGTGGCTGACTGTCAAAAATTGGGACTATTCAGGCTCTCCTAAATGTACATTTTCCCCTTCTCCTGCTTAGTGCTATGAACCAAATATCATTTCTGGATTAGACCTCCCCACATGCAAACATGTTTTTCAAGGCCAAAATAGATGTTGTTGTGTCCCCCCCCCCACCTCCATTGCAATTCCCACCCCACTACTAGCTGACCGTTGCATCTCAAGCAAAGGACTGTTGTTTATGCACAAAATCAACGGTTGTGGAAAGCGTTCAAGGTCAGGGCAAAGAAAATAAGAAAAATAGCAAGCCAGAGCAAGTCTGACACTAGCTGATAAGTCGCCTTTTGCATGTGCTGAGACTCTCATCAATCATGTTTTGAGGTTACGGCACGGAAGATTTGTCCCAACTACTCAAATTCATAAATTAGAACATGCAATGGGAATACAATGAGCTGGGTCACAGGAGAATATAGTATTCTTCCTGACCTGGATTAAAGGCGATGTATGGAGAAAAGAGCATTGCACAGTGATGGAGAATCTAATTTAGGAAGCAGCATTGAGCAATGAGGTTTGATAAATGAAAGGATTTCCACTGCAAAACTCAGAAAGGGGACATTAGGAGTTTGCTCACGCTTATGCACGCCGATCATTTGATAACTGCATTCTGAAAAGAAAACATCCATGCACTTGACTGTATCATCCTTACAACTGCCGAAAAGGATATACAACACCCATACACAGAGAAATGGATGTGCACTGTAGTTACATTTGTGTCTTTATTTGGGTTTCTAGTATTTGAAATTATCTGTGCGTTTTTTAAAGGGGCTCTGCTAGTCTGACAAGATCTGTAGGGGCATTCAAACCACTGCTGTCAGAATAGCTGTTAAGCCTCTTGTCGGTTTTAAAATATCAAAATATGACTCCTAGATATTCATCAAGCTACTCAGATTTAATTCAACCAACCAATTGTCCAGCACAGCAATTACTACTTCTGTTCACACTGGCATTTCTCCACACCTTCATTTTCAAGTGGAGACCTGTGAAAATTCACGTGATTTTTTTTTTGTCATTCATTCTGTGTCACTTCTGCAATCACCCTCTTATGTATGCAACCCAAAAATTTTGCTACTTCTCTCAGATGCATCATACAGAATTCACAAAGTGCTGATTATGGATTACCGGGCATGCTTGGACAAATTGGAGAGATGAATTATTAGAAAGAGCTGAAAGTGTATCAGAATATTGAGGGGCCCCAAAAATTTCAAACACATGCCCGGTTTGCCTCAGTGAATAGCAGATCTTGTCCCCATCTAGGAGAATTCTCTAGAGCAATGGATTTCAGCCCATGGGACTCACAGATGGCTGATGGAATACAACCTGCTGAATCTTAAGCCCTGTAGAACTACCAGTTTTGTTGCTTTTGGGAAACTGCAAAGATCAAGGGCACCGTGTCTCCTGCCTCTCTTTGCATGCCTATTGAGAGCAGACACAAGATGAGGGAAAGGAAAAGTCACTCAGCGGTAGAGAGAGCCTTTTTGGAGCTCTTTGGAGACTGTTTTTTCCTGCCACATGATTATGATAGGTGTACAATATGGTGTTTGAAGCCCTTGTTTGTGATAAATACATGGTTATGCAAGCCCCAGAAACCTAATTAAAGGATTCCATGTTTGGGCCATTAGCAGAGTTTGTTTGGCATAGGAAGCATGATTATAGGTGGTTGTGAGCTAGTTCTGCTGGCTGCTGTGTATGCAGGAGAGAAAATAATAAATCATACACCTGCTTTATATTTAGAAAAGAAATGAGAGTTCTTTATTGTGGGGACTCCATACTCTGATAGGAAAGAAGGAGAGCCAGATCCTAACTACCTATCTAGTCTAAGGATGGGCATGGATCCTTAGACAAGGCCTGCATCCATGCTGCCAAGATGGAGGGAGGAGAAGGAGAGATATGTTGCCTGGACCAATGCCAGGAAGAGAAGAAGTGAGAGGGAGGAAGCCAGGAGGAGGAAATCCTGAGAATAGCAATCTATGTCTCAAAGGACAGTCAGAGCAGTAAGCAGTAAACAAAGTGCCCTGACCTCTCTATCTTTCTAACTCTTTGGTTTGTCCTCGCCTGAAACCTGAGAAGAGGGACAGTGCTAAATCCTCCTCTTCCAACAGTTTGGAACCCGGAAAGAATTCTATGTAAAAAACTCTCTCCCTCAAAAGAGAGAATGGAAGGAAGGGGAGGCTACCTTTGATGACTTTTCTCCGGAGAAACAAAATTCACATCCTGTAACACTTTAAAGGCACTGACCAGGATAGACCAGGTGAGCCCAATCTTGTCAGCTCTCGGAAGCTAAGCTAATTGGATGGGAGACCTCCAATGAAGACCAGAGTTGCAGAGGCAGGCAATGGCAAATCACCTCTGTTAGTCTCTTGCCATGAAAACCCCACCAGAGGTCGCCATAAGTCAGCTATGACTTGAGGGCACTCTCCACCACCAGCACCTTCGGGACCACCAAGATTTCCAGGGTATAAGCTTTCTAGAGTCAACACTCCCTTTGTCTGATTCTGGGAGAAAAAGGACACCGTTGAGAATGATGCAATCTAAGCCCAGAGACCAAGAGACAAAGCTACATGTTGGGCAGACAAACCGAGGGAATTTCAGAGGGCTAATGAGACAGAAAGGCTCCGAGGCAGAGAATCCAGTTCAGATGACACAAAAGACCTTTAAGCAGCAGGGCTCTGAAGCAATTAGACGTGAGGCCTTCCCCAAGCCTAACCTTGTAGTTTGGCTTCCCTTCTCCTCCTCGTTTTTCACCAGTAAGCTGAATGTCCCTGCTTGGCCTTTGTCAAAATTCTCGGCATAAAGGGATTTATTAATGCTTATTAATATCCTCCAGCAAGGCTCCTGACACCAAGTTTGCCTCTTCTCAATGCTTTGCCGCACTTCCCTTGAGCTCTTTTTCAAAAGGGATAAATGGTGTCTAAGGGGGCTGTAAGTCAGTTGTGTGAGGTCATCAGGCTGGGCTCCAGGAAGCTGAGGTGGGGACTCACTTCCAGAGGCCAAGTAGGCCTCGACAACATCATGAACAGCTGCTGATCATCCCCCTCCAGGGGAATGGGATCCCTACTTAAAGCTGTCCATGACTAGGGATACACACACTTGAAGCACGACATCTTCTGGTATCAGCTTCTCTGCCCTCTCAGATTTGCCTAGTAGGCCTGCCTAGGATTGCCAGCCTCCAGGTGGTGGCTGGAGATCTATCGGAATTACAACTGATCTCCAGGTGACAGAGATCAGTTCACCTGGAGAAAATGGCTGCTTTGGAGGGTGGACTCTATGGCATTATACTATTCAGAGGCCCCTCCCCTCCCCAAACTCCACCCTCTCCAGGCTCTATTCCCCCCCCCCCAAATCTCCAGGAATTTCCCAGCCTGGACCTGGCAACCCTAGGCCTGCCTGATGGTTTCCTCCTTGCAACCAATATCCACATCCACTATTCGAAGTCAGGCTTTTTGGCTCTCGTGCTGCCCCACAGCTTCAAGTCACCTTGCCAGAGGAGGGCCCAGAAGTCCTTTTTGTTTCACCAGACTTAGAGCAGAACCACAAGTGACAAAAGGCACAGATTGGACACTTGTCTGCTTCCCTCAAGTTTTGATGGGAAACGTAGGCAACTTGGCGGAATGTTGGACAAGTGACAGTTGAAAAGTCCATTGGACAGCAGTCAGAGAGCGAAGCTGCGAGACCAGGATGCCTACATTTCCCATCAAAACTTGAGGGAAGCAGACAAGTGTCCAATCTGTGCCTTTTGTCACTTGTGGTTCTGCTCTATGTCTCAACCCTATTCGAGGTGAAGCATCTTTGGTAAGGGCAATTTTGAAATGCTGAGTTAAAAAAATTATTAGAAAGTTACAAAAATACATAATAGCTTATAAATAAGTATTAAACCTATAAATTAACCTTATGCAAAATTTAACACTTCCTCTTCGATACAAACTTCGTCAAATTTCTGCATGGCACAAATGATTACTTTGGACTGAACATTCTGCCACTTTTTTTTGGTAGACTGATAGCTTTGTCCATCAATACTATGTAATTTTTTTGCAATTTTTATTGCCGTAAGTTATTCTGATTATTTACAGTGGTTTTGATAGTTTGTTGTTTGAAGCTGCTTTGCGCTGGAGAAAAGGCAGGGCAGGGGGTGCATTAAAAATAAAAAATTAGATAAAACATACATAAGAAGTTGGGGCAAGAATTGGTTTTTCACAGAAGGCTCCATGCGGAGGAAGGAGATCTTCCTTGGTTCTTTTTGCTATAAATGGACAGACTCCGAAACAGTAGCTGGGAACTTCTATAAGATGAGCAGTACATAGATGACGGGAGATCAGTCAGTGGTCTAAACTGGCTCTTTCAAACTTGAAAGAATGTACCCCATGCTGACAAGTGATGGATCTCGGGCACCATTTGACAGTGGCCCCAACCCTGACTCGCCGAAGTTTGCATTAAAAGGTCAGATGAGCATGAACAACAAAACATTACAGAGTCCATTTATCTGTAATTGCAATGCATTATCATGCCTGCGGAAGTTGCTAATGCATGAATTGACAGTAGGTTGGGAAGCAGAAGCAGTACTGTGGAACTATAGAACAGAAATTAAACCAAAGGGAGTGTGAAGAAACAGACTTGCAAGTCTTCCTCTGTTCCTTCAGACTGGATTCCAGAGTGGCTGGAAGAACCCAGTGGCTGCCCCAAGCCTAGGTTTTCCAGGTCCCCTTACCCTCCTGGTGGAAGTGGGGGGGGGGACCCAGCGCTTACCTTACTGTTGCTCCTGGCAAGTTCCTTGTTCTAGCACGATGACATCACATCCAGGAAATGACATCATTGCACAAGATTGAGGAGCATGCGCGCGCAGAGCAGCGGGCTGATTTGAGCCCCAAATGGGCTTGATTCATCCTGCTGTGAAGTGCAGAAGTGCTCTCAGGATGCCACAATGACATCAGTGATGTGGTCACACTGCCCCCTGGGAGGCCCGTTCCCCGCCTTTCTCCCCATTGGCCAAGTAAGCAGTGGCACAGGGCAAAAGGTGGGAGTGGGGGATCCCTTGCCACCACTGGGGAATGGGATCCCCACCCAAGCTTCTACCTGGCGATGCACCCCTGCCAGTCACTCCCTGAAGATGCCAATTACAAACTGGGTAACCACTTACTGCCACCAATGTCTCCTATGATCCTCTCCTGCCAGAGTCACGTGTCCAACACTCCATAACTGCCTTGCCATTTAGAGGCGCCACCTAGTTGCTGTGCCTCCCACTACACTTCTACAGGCAAGCGCAGGAGTGATCGACCACAGCTTCACACTTTAGAGATATCATGACTCAGGAATGGCAAGCATTTCTGCTGCCTTTCCCCATTACCAGATAGCTACACCAAACAGCCATGGTGAGTTTCCAAAACTTTCCAAATATAAGAATGTTTAGTAAATGAATAAAGGAATACACGGGGATGGGGTAAAAGCCATAACGAGCCATAACGGGCATTAAACAACTGGTGGTACTGTAAAGAACAGTGGGATGTGTTAAAGACATTGGAGAACAATATTTTAGAAATGAACACATGGAAATATCATGCTTTTATCAACCCTTTCCCTGCCAAAAGCTCCCAGAATAGCATGGAACAGGCAAGAACGGGCACTAAAGGAATGCTAGTACCACAAAAAACAGTAGGAAGCATTAAAGACACTGCAGAATAAGATTTTAGAAATGAAAACATGGATATATCATGTTTTTATTAACTCTTTCCCTGCCAAACTGCTCCCCAAATAGCACGGAACAGAGGAATGCTAGTACCACAAAAAAGAGTGGGAAGCATTTAAGACACAAGAGAACAATGTTCTAAAAATGAAAACATGAAAATATCAGGCTTTCATTAACCCTTTCCCAGCCAAAATGCTCCTAGAACACCACCAGCCAGAACGGGCAATAACTAAAAGCGAGTACCACAAAAAACAGTGGGAATCATCAAAGACACAGGAGTTCAAGGGACATACTAAAACTAAGGACACCGATTGCCCATAGACAATACATAATTGCCAATAGATTGTCCATAGGGAATAATGGAGACCACACTTACCCATAGAGAATAATGGAAAGCGCTTAGAGAATAATGGAGTTCACACTTGCCTGTAGGGAATAATGGAGACCATGCCTCATTGAGGGATAATAGCCTCCTTACCTTCCCTCTAAGTTTCCTTTTGACTACCTCCTGAATTTTTTAGAACTTTGGCCTTCTAAAATGAAACTGGGTTTAAAATCGGGTTTTTGTTGGGTTTTTTGGTGAACTTTTCATTCACATATAACAGGGGTGGCCAGACTTGCTTAATGCAAGAGCCACACAGAATAAACCTGAGATGTTTGAGAGCCACAAGACATGATGCATTGAAGTGACTTCAGAGGAAGAGGCGGGTTTGGGGGAGTGTCCTGAAAGTGACATCACAGGAAGGGGTGGGGTTTTGGCACAGTATGCTGGGAGTGACATCATCAGAAGGGGTGGAGCTTGGGAAGGACTGCCACCTAACCTTTGACCTGGAAGTGACATCACAAAAAGTGATGTCATCCTTGCAAGGCACCACCTCTAGAGTATTCTGGCTAAAGACTCCAGGTTTTTTTTTAGTTGGAATTGGCAACCCTAATGTTTTATTGAAAATAGGAAATACATGGAAAGAAAGAAGGAAGGAAAAAAGGAAAGGGAGGGAGGGAAAGACATGGAAAGATGGAAAGGAAGAAAAAGACATGGAAAGAAGGAAGGAAAAGACAAAAAAGAAAGAAGATATGGAAAGAAGGATAAAAAAGGAAAGAAAGATAAGGAAAGAAGGCATGGAAAGAAGGAAGAAAAGGAAGGCATAGAAAGATATGGAAAGAAGTAAAGAGGAAGGAAGAAGGGAAGGGAAAGAAGGAAAGAAATAAACGAAAGGAAGGAAGACATGGAAAGATATTAAAAGAAGTAAAGAGAAAGGAAGGGAAAGATTTTGAAAGGTATGAAAAGATATGGAAAGAAGAGGAAGGAAGGAAGGAAGGAAAGAAAGAAGGGAAGGGAAGGAAGGAAGATATGGAAAGGGAAGGAAGGAAGGAAGATATGGAAAGGTATGGAAATATATGGAAGGAAGGAAGGAAAGAAGGAAAGAAGAGAAAGGAAGAAAGAGGAAGGAAAGAAAAAGAAAGAAAGATGGAAAGAAGAAAGAAATGGAAAGAAGGAAAGAGAAAGGAAGGAAGGAAGGAAGGAAGGAGGGAAGAAAGAAAAATCAAGGAAGGAAGGATCACAAAAGCAGAGCCACACAATCTTAAAGCAAGCACATGTTCTCTGAAGCAAACACATTCCCTGCTCCTCCATCTCAGCTGTCCTGCACACACTTATGGGTGCGCCACTCCTCCGTGCAACTAACGAGGCTTCCACCCATGCAAAAGCCCCCCAGCCATGAGCGGCTCTCAGCAGCTGCGCACTTCCCTTCTCGGGAGTAAGCCGGAAAGCAGGAAGTCCCAGGCCACCTCTGCCTTGGCGCTTCCTTGTCGCGTCTTCACTCCTCTCTTTCCCCTTCCCCCCAACTGCCCTTTCCGGGCGCTCGCTGAGAGCGCGGGGCCGGCAAAACTCAGTGCCTGCAGAGGAGTGCCCAGCAAGGCGAGGAGGGGTGGGCTGTCCTCAGCCCTGGCCCGCCCCTTCGTTGCTCCAGCGTTGGGAAAGGGGAAGCACGCTGGGTGCATAGATCGGGTGAGCGGCTGGTCGGCTCTGCCCCTTAAAGGAGCCTGGGGGAGGAGTGAACTTGCAAGCCTCCGGGAGCCGCCAAATAAGACTTGACGAGCCGCATGCGGCTTGCGAGCCGCCATTTGGCCACCCCTGACATATAAGTTGAACTCCACTGAATTGTGATTAGACATGGGCATGAACGGAAAAAAAACCTGAACACCTTGTTCGTCGTTCGGTGCCATCCACGAACAACGAACAACGAACATGGATGAACATGAACTGTTCCTGGACATGTTCATTGTTCGTTGTTCATGGGGGCCAGAACCCACCCCTAACCCCCCCCACTTAGCCCCCCTCCACTCAAATCCACTTACCTGGCCCTTTAAAGATCCCTTTAAACTATCAGCTGGTAGGTGGCAGGGGGGGATTCCCACTTGCCACATGCAAGTGGCTGGGCCCTTTAAACACCCCACAAACTGACCTTCCCAATGTCCAATACCCACCAAATTTGCAGGGGACATAGTCCTCACTGTCCTATGAAGACCCCCCAAGTTTCAGAGAGATTGCATCCCAGGAAAGGCATGATCCATGGGTCTCCCCATTGGCTGTCATTTTCACAGTGGCAAAAATGGGACTCTCTGCTGGGAGTACTTTGAAGGGTTAAAACCAAAAGGAAAGCCAGAAGTTCAGACAGAGTTCAGTCCCTCCCAGCCTCCGATTGCCAAGGGGATTTATTGCAGCAGGTGCCAGACTGTCTGGCTTGTGGAAGGGCTGCCGAAGGCAACAAATGAGGTTTGCAACGACCACCTGTTCGTTTAGGATGGGGCCTCACGAACAGGTTGTTCATGAACAACAGATTAGGCTGTTCATGGGTTTTTTTCTGTTCGTAATGCTGTTTGTGCCCATGTCCAGTAGTGATTACTGTTCCCAATGGGCACAACGAGCTCTACATCTCGCACTAGGTTCTGAATGAGCATTATGGATGAACTCCTGGATCACCTCTCCTCCAGCTGGTTCCATGCCCATCGGTTCCAATCATTTAGATTTGCCTCTGTGCTTGAGAGGAGATAGATGGCAGGGTCTCAGTCAATGGCCTCAAGCAATTACTCTCCGCATTCCACAATTAAGGATACATCAATCTTTGATTGTGACATATTTATTTCCCTCACTGTTTTTCCTCCGAAATTGAACCCAAACAAATGGAAACAATATAAACTATGCTTATTATTCTTGTTTGACCCCTGAATCTGTTAAACAGCTTCATTATGCTGTATGATAATTCATTGTGCACCCTAGCCAAAGGCGAAACGGACACACATCTGACATCAAGAATCACAAAACTGAGAAACCCATAGGAAAACATTTTAACCTCCAAGAGCACTCAGTGGGGGACCTCCAAGTAGCTGTTTTATTGCAAAGAAATTTTAGAAAGAGTCTGGAATGGGAGCTTGTTGAATTACAAGTTATTACAACATTCAGGACAATGGAACCCCCAGGGCTTAACAGAGATAGCAGCTTCTTATCTCACTACACACACTAAGTCATTCTGTTCTTACTTCTACCCAGAAATTAAACTTTGTGGGTCTTAAAGAGGCCACTGGACTCAAAATCGGTTCTCACATCTGTTGATGACACCCAACTCTATCTGTTGATGGCTGGTCAGCCAGACTCCCCTCCGGATAATTTGGCCAGGGCTTTGAAGGCGGTGACTGGATGGCCGTAACAGAGCAGGCTAAAGTTGAATCCTATGAAGATGGAGGTTCTGTACCTGGGCCGGGAGCTCTTGGGTTCAGAGATCCAGCTCCAAGCCCTTGATGGGTCATCACTCACACCTGTGCAAGAGGTGAGGGGTTTGGGCATGACCTTGATTTTCTCCCTGTCAATAGAGACTCAGGTCACAGCAACTGCCCAATCTGAGTTTCTCCACCATCGTCAGATCGGGCAGCTTGTTCCTTACCTTTCAGCCCCCAACCTTGCTGCTGTGATCCACACAATGGTCACCTCCAGATTGGGCTACTGCAATTCGCTCTATGCTGAGCTGCCCTTGTCCCTTTTCTGGAAACTGCAACTGGTCCACAATGCGGCAGAGCACGTTCAGGACGCCATTCCAGTCACATATAACACCAGTTTTGTGCCAGCTGTGCTAGCTCCCAGTGGAATTCCGGATTAGGTTCAAGATCTTGGTAGTGAACTTTAAAGCCCTTCGCGGACTGGGACCAACATTCCTGTGGGACCACCGCTCACTATATGTTCCCTGAAGAGCCTTCATTCAGCAGATCAACACCTGCTGGTGGTCTCCGGCCCCAGGGGGATTCATCTCGCCTCGACTAAGGCCAGGGCCTTTTGGCCCTGGCACCAACCTGGTGGAACTCTCTGTCTGTAGAGATCCGGCAGGCTTTATTATCTTTCTACCAGGTGCGCAAGACAGAGTTGTTCTCCCAGGTATACGGTGGTTGAGGCGGGCATCCTCACCTCTTCAATTGGTGAGGATTGGCAATTGTATTAGTAACATACTGGTCACGATAATCTAGATATTCTGATGTGAGTTGAATTTTGAAATTTATTTTATTTTGGTATTCAGTTATTAAAGTTTCTTTTGGAGTTTCAGATCTATATAATTTTGGATAAAAATCATAGAACGATTGGGGTATATCTTTAGATGTAGTTAAAAGTTTTCCTTGGGGATTTTTAATCAAGAATATAAGATTTTTTTTTTATTTTTGACTCTGTGCTTTAGTAATTTCAGAGTTTGGATTTTTAACAGTGGATTTTTATTTTTGAGGTTTCCAATTTATTTATTTATTTTAGAGGTTTCCAATAATTCTAGATTTTTGCACTCTAGATCCAATTTATGTAGTTTTTTTTACCCCCTTGTTTCATATGCCTTTTTTCCAAGATCGTTTTTTTGTCTAGATTTTTATATGCTGTTGCTTTTGCTATCAGTATGCCTCTTATTACAGCTTTAAATGCATCCCATATAATATCTTGGGTATTCTGACGTGTGTTCTGTGTGGGGCTGCTCTTGGAAGATAAAATTAGGGCAAAAATTCAGGTGTTGGTTCTTGCCTTAAAGCTAGGGTTGCCAGTTCCCCTTACCCTCCCAGCAGGAGGGGGCACTGATGCTCACCTTCTTGTTGCTCCTGGTATGCTCCACGTAAGGCAGGGAGTGCATGCGTGCTTCTCAGCGGGCTGATTTGAGCCCCAAATGGGTCCAAATCGGCTCACTGCGAAGTGTGGGAGCCTCTCGGGGTGGCATGATGACGTCAGTGACATCATCACGCTGGCTCCTGGAGTGCACTAGGGAGTGCACTAGGAAGGGCTGTTCCCTGCCTCCCCCAACGGGTGGGTAAGCAGTGGCGGGAGGTGAAAAGTGGGAGCGGGGGATCCCCCCCAGTTAGAATTTATTTTAAAATAGTTTTCAATTTCTTCAGATATTTCCTTACAAAATTGTTCATCTAATAGGAGCATTTAATTTGGGCCTTACCCATCAGATATCTTATTTATCATACAGCATGTTACCCATGAGTGGTATGATAAAATTGGTTCCCAATGTCTGCTGTCTAGATTTGGGTTAACAAAGTCTTCTGGGTCTATGACCAAAGTTTTTGAGGCTAAGATACAGTCTATCCTTATATAAGTGTGGCGAACCACTGAAAAATAATTAAATTCTTTTGATTCATGGTTTAATATTTGTCAAACATCTCCTAGATCATAATGGTCCAGAATTTTGCTTAACTTAGATTTTCCTTTTGTTTTTGTTTTTTTAAAATAAAAACTGTGTTTATGAGATTTATCTAGTTCTGGGTTTATTATGTAGTTTAAATTGCAGCCTATAAGCACCTCATCTTTTTGGGATATAGCTAATTCTGCTAGAGAGTCGTTTATAAAATCTAATTGGTTTGTATATTGTCGAAGGCTTTCACAGCTGGAGAACATTGGTTGTTGTAGATTTTTTGGGTTGTATGGCCATGGTCTTGGCATTGTAGTTCCTGACATTTCGCTGGCAGCTGTGACTGGCATCTTCAGAGGTGTAGCACCGAAAGACAAGAGATCTCTCAGTGTCAACGTGTGACACTGAGAGATCTCTGTCTTTTGATGCTACACCTCTGAAGATGTCAGTCACAGCTGCTGGCAAAACATCAGGAACTACAATGCCAAGACCACGGCCATACGGCCTGGAAAATCTACAACAACCAACTAATTGGTTTGTGTTTGGGGAATGATGGACTTAATGCTAAAGTCAAGAGGGTTCCATCCATTTCATCTTTAATAACGAAAAATATCCCTTTGGGGGTCCCTTTTTGTTTCAAGGCATTGAAAAGGTATGCCTCTTGAAATTAAAATTGCAACTCCCCTGGCTTTTGATAAGCCTGGTGCCTGAAAATTTTGAGCAAACCAGTTGGTTTTTAATACTTGCTTAACTTCTGTCCTATAATGAGTTTCTTGCAAAAATAAAAAAAAAATGTGGATATCCTTTAGACAAAACATTTGAAACTCTCCTAAGCTTAATAACGTGGTTTAACCCCCTGCAGTTCCAAGTTAGGACCTTAAGAGATGACATGATGCTGTTTTAAGAAATAGATTCCCTCTAGTTGACTATCAATTTGTTTTATAATGATGAACCATAATTTTGTGTCTGTTTTCATGATCTTATTATACAATTCTTTTTGAGCTATCAGATTTGAATTAGAAGCCTTTCTATTTACATACTTCTGTACCTGAGTTACAGCATTTGGTGAGAAAAAAATTGTATATAACCTTGAACAATAACAATAACAACCTTGAACAAAATAAACAGTAACTTTAACCAGTAAACAAAACTATAAAAGTATAAAAGTTTGTCCCATGAAAAAAAAGCCCTGTGACATCAGTGGTTGGTACATGCCCACTTTCAAAATGTGGCCTCCTTTCTTTACCTTCTCCAGCACTATTTCGTCTCTCCAAACCTTCCAAACTCTTTCATCACTATTAACCTTTTGGCACATATGCCTCATTGATCTTCATTTTGTAAGCTGTGAGTGACTTCAGATAATTTTCCAAACACCTCTTATCTTCATTAGTGAACTCTGTCTGGCCTCCTCCAGCTATTTAGAGTTTCCCGATAGGCTCAAGGAAGTCATTGTGAATTCACAACAACAAACCTCTCCATTTTGTCCACTAATAATGCCACTTTTATGTATTATGGATGCTCCAAATCTTCATGGGTTTCCTGTTGAAAGAATGACTAACTGGCAGAGATTGCAATATTCACAGGAAAGTATCAGAATAAAGTTGTCAAACACCAGGGGTAGAGGTAACCAGCTTTCCCAACCCCCCTCCTCACAGCCCTTGTCTCTTTTGGTTTGGGGTCCATTCAAATTCTATGATCTTCAGCACCTTTTGGATAGGGTTCGTAGGTCCTCCTATCCTCCTGGTGTGGGCAGGGAATGTGGCACTTACATTTTGGTCTCTTCGTGTGCACGCAAAGCGCAAGTGTGCTCCCAGCAGGTGCGATGACATCATTTGCAGAAGTGAAATCGTCCTACCTGGCACAGGGCATGCCCGTGCCCTTCACATGGGCCAAATTTCCTCTGTGTACCTGTTCCAAGATACAAATGGACTCTTTTTCTCTCTGGCCCTGAAATGTATGCAGTCACAAATTCAATTTTGGCCCCTGTGAAGCATGGGAGCATGCCTGCCATAGGGCATGATAATGTAACTTCTGAAAGTGATGTTGTCATGCCGTGGGGGCCGTGCCTGCTGTGTGCTGGCCCAAGAGGGGGTTTTTTGGTCTTCCCCTTCCCCTCCCTCTGCTGGCCAGGTGAGTGGCAGTGGGGGGTAGAGGCTGAGAGCGGGGGATCCCCAACCCCCACCGGGGGACTGGCAGCCCTATCTTTGGATGGTCAAAAAGACCCTGTGAGATTGGGAGGCAACCTTCTGTAGACTCGCCTCTCTAGAGGTCCCTTCTGTCTTGGAACACCCATCCAAGATTGGTGGAGGCTGGGATAGTCCTGGGATCAAGATTGTTGTAACACTTAATATGATCATGGAAATGAAACATTTCAAGCACTCAGAAAGGATTGCTGTGTAAATGCTAACTATTATGATCTGAAGTGAGGCGTGAAGGCCGTATGACTTAGCATTCAGAGTGGGGAACGCCAGATAAACTCTCCTTTGCCGCGCCACATTCCGATACAAAGCACCTTGTAAAGAAACCATATGTCCACATCTCCCCGACTGAAGCATGGCTTTGAAAGCTGAACTCTAAAAGCTGTCAAAAGCAGCTGAGTTTATGTATAATAAATAATGCAAAGCCGTCCGACACATGGCTCCTGATGCCACTCTGGCAGAACATGAATTTCAAATAATAAGGCTCGAGAGATCACTGAGAAATCAATAAACTCAATCAGCTTGGATCTTGATGCTGTCTAGGACACTGGGACGTGGAAAATGAGCAAGGCTGGAGGGTGAGAAGGTGAACTTAAAAGACAAAAGCAAAACAAATATCTCAAGCTGATTTGCTCAAGCCATGCAGACAGAGGGCTGATTCATGCATTCAATGGATCACAGTGAGGGTTTATGCAGCTGGAAGGGAATTGTATGCTTGAATATCAAGAGGTGTGCGGTGGTAAATGTGGTGGAGAGGCTCCGGTCCAAATCTCCTTTCAGCCCTGAAGTTTACTGGTTTGGGGAATCTCTGTCTTGCAATCAAGCCTACCTCTCAGGATTATTCTGGGGATAAAATCCAGGAGGGGAAACTCTATGGGCCACTTGGAGGATAAGCAGGATAACATTGCAATAGGTAGATGCTCTCCACATCTTTTTCCGGCTCTTGGCTCAAAGTGAACATCAAGAAGACAAAAGTAATGACCACTGAGGAATTGTACAATTTTAAATTTGACAATGAGAAAATTGACATTGTTCATGATTTCCTATTCCTTGGCTCAATCATCAACCAACAGAGACACTGCAATGAAGAAATCAGAAGATTGAGATTTGGAAGAGCAGCTGTGAGGGAGCTAGATAGATCCTTAAAGATAAAGATGTCTCTCTGGGAACCAAGATCAAGGTAATCCAAACTGTGGTATTCCCCATTACTATGTATGGATGTGAAAGCTGGACAGTGAAGAAAACTGTCCGAAAGAAAATTTATTCATTTGAAATACGGTGCTGGAGAAGAGTTTTGCAGATACCATGGACAGCCAAAAAGACAAATAAGTGAGCACTAGATCAAATCAAGCCTGAATCCTCCCTGGAAGCTAAAATGACACGACTAAAGCTATCGTACTTTGGTCACTTCATGAGAAGACAAAATTCTTTGGAAAAGTCAATAATGCTCAGAAAAGTGGAAGGCAGTAGGAAAAGAGGAAAACCTAAAATGAGATGGCTTGGCTCAGTAAGAGATGCCATGTCTTCCAGTTTGCAGGATCTGAGCAAGTCTTTTAATGATAGGATGTTTTGGAGATCTTTCATTCGTAGGGTCGCCATAGGTCAGACGTGACTTGATGGCACATAACAACAACATATACATAGAAGAAGGCACAGAAGGCTCAACTGCACTCCCTGAAATGACATGCTAGTGTTCTATATACAGGAAGTTTAATGAAAATGTTAATATTCTCCCACCCCTAGTTTTAGTCTGAAGTGTTACAGTCCAGAAAAAGCTTTACCGTATTGTTCTAGGTGGTTGTATAAATTATCATCTGGAAGTAAAGAAAAACTAGAATATGCTGACATTGGGAAGTGTTGAACAGCTGGGAGGAAAAGTCCACCATCACATAACATGATGTGCGATTGCTAGCCCCCTACAGCCTAAGGAAGACGAGATCTGACTTGTCAAATTATTCCAGCTGGAACATCTTATTTCTGACAGCCTCGCAGAGAAATTTCCCTAGTCTTATTGCAAATCTTGAGTTCCCTTAACATCCTTCAGATGTTGGGCTTGAGTGGGAACCTCCAATCAGTTCAAATTTCATAGAAGCAGAAGTCAGCAACAGCTTCACTAGGGAAGGCACCATGTCCCATAGTTTGAAATGTTCGTTTTGATTTTACTTCTTGTCTTGCGTAAATTCAACAGGTCAGTTTTTGTGTTTGTGCCGTCTTCACTTTCCTCACTTGGATTTCCCCCCCATTAAGTTTACACTATTTTCATGTTATTATTTCATCCGATATTGCATGCTATTATTGCACGCTCTAAAATACTGTAGAATGGTGTAAAAGAAACAAACCAATGCTCTCACTGTCAGAGGTGAGGTGGAAGGCAAGCAGAAAAAGGGCTTTGTCTGTGACAGCACCTTAATTATGGCATGCCCCATCTTTGAGGCTCACCTGGTACCTATGCTACTCTCCATTAGGTACCAGGTCAAAATGTTTCTGTTTACTCAGACTTTTAATTTATCTTTCAACACTATCTTTACAGTATGTTTTTAGCACCAAGGGTGTTAAATTTGTTTTAAGATGTTCAACGTATTATGCTTTTATGCTCTGGCTGGGCTTTCCATGTTGGCTTTTGATTAACAGCTTTTCATGTTTTATGCTTTTATTATATTTTATTTCATAAGCTGCCTTGGGGCAGGTTCTCTGTAGAGGCAGTTCGATTTTTTTTCTAAGTAAATAAAATAAACCAATCAGAAGAAACAGCATTAGAAATGGGCATTATAAAAAAAGGTTTACAATAGCAACAGCCACCAGGGTAATTTTGTACATCCATCGCCTTTGTTTGCCCTCATAGGAGGAAGGTTTAGAACTGATGCAGAAATGGCAAGAAAGTTTATCTGAAGGCAAAATCAAAAAGAGTCCAGTAGCACCTTTAAGACTAACCAATTTTATTGTAGCATAAGCTTTCGAGAATCACAGTTCTCTTTGTCAGATGCATGGAGGGCCAAAAGAAACTGGTGGAATTGGTTGGTCTTGGAGGTGCTGCTGGACTCTTTTTGATTTTGCTACTACAGACTAATACGGCTAACTCCTCTGAACCTTTACAGAAGAAAACTGATCTCCATATGAGAAGGAGCTGTTTGCATCTCCATATCAGAAGGAGCTGTTTACATCTACTCCGCCCTCCCCTCTCCTCCTCTATATCTGACCAGTTTCTTTTGGCCCTCCATGCATCTGACGAAGAGAACTGTGGTTCTCGAAAGCTTATGCTACAATAAAATTGGTTAGTCTTAAAGGTGCTACTGGACTCTTTTTGATTTTGCTACTACAGACTAACACGGCTAACTCCTCTGAACCTTTACAGAAGAAAACTGATCTCAGCTGTTTGCATCTCCATATCAGAAGGAGCTGTTTACATCTACTCCGCCCTCCCCTCTCCTCCTCTATATCTGACCAGTTTCTTTTGGCCCTCCATGCATCTGACGAAGAGAACTGTGGTTCTCGAAAGCTTATGCTACAATAAAATTGGTTAGTCTTAAAGGTGCTACTGGACTCTTTTTGATTTTGCTACTACAGACTAACATGGCTGACTCCTCTGGATATCTGAAGGTAGGCATTTCTTCCTCTTTGCTTTGGGGAGGACTCAGTGGTAGAGCATTTGCTTTTTATTTACAAGGTCCCAGATCCTCAACATCTCGACTTCAAAGGATAGGGTAGTTGGTGGGGATCCCTCACTCCTACCCTCCACCCCCTCCTGTAACCACCCCCTTGTAACACCTGACCAGTGGAGGGGAAAGGCGGAGGAATAGGTCTCCCAGGTACTATCCCAGGGCAACGCAATGACATCACTCCCATGACATCATTGTGCCACCCCCAGAGTGCTCCTGCACTTTGCAGCAGACCAATTTGAGCCCCAATTTGATATTGGTCAACTGTGAAACACGAAAGCACTCCCACCCCCTGTGTGATGCCGTCACTTCTCAGAAGTGAAGTCATTGCATCAGCTTGGGATTGCATATGTGCAAAGGGCACACAAGCACATCCCCAAAGGTGAGGGCCGGGTCCCCCCCCCCTCCTGCCAGGAGGATAAGGGGACCTGGCCACCCTAGTAGTTGCTGATGTGAAAGACCCCTGTTGGAGACCCTGGAGAGCCGTTGCCAGTCTGAGAGCCAAGCTACAAGTGACGCCTGACACAGGTTGGACACTTGTCAGCTTCCCTCAAGTTTTGATGGGAAATGTAGGCATCCTGGTCTTGCAGCTGTAATGGAGAGCCAAGCTGTAAAACCAGGACGCCTACATTTCCCATCAAAACTTGAGGGAAGCCGACTAGTGTCCAACCTGTGTAAGACGTCACTTGTAGTTTGGCTCTCAGTAGACAATACTGAACTTGATAAGCCAAGATTAAGACTCAGTAGCAGACAACTCGGTGAAAAATTGTTATGGGTAGGGGCCATGGCTCAGTTTGTAGAGCATGTTGGAATCTGTGAAAGCGTCCTATGCTCAGCCATGAAAGAGTTAAATTGTTGTTCTGTTTGTTTAGTCAGATAGCTAGTTAGCACAGGACCACTTAGGCTTCGAGAGACGTTCCCACCAGAGAAAGTGGGAGTCTTTAGTCTTAATGAGGGAATCCAGGAATGTCTATTGGATGAGCCAGTTTATTGGGGGGCAATTAGCTAGCAACATATACTAAGGTTTCATTGCTCTTTGTTCACTTCTTCCTCTTCCGCTACACTACTACTGCTTCACTAGACCATGCAGCCTAAGCTTTTCTCTCTCTAGTACCTAGCTGAGACTATCAAGATGTAGTCAGAAACTGTTTGTTGTTTTTCCTACCAAATGTACCCTTTTGACCCTGTTATGTAGTAAAGTATTTTTATAGAGCTAGAATCACAGAAGTCTGTCTACTTATTTCCACTGTGCTATTATCAAACTCTGCTACTCTGCAAACTTATTATTATTATTATATCTAATTGCTGTGCAACTGCCAACAGAGCATCTGCTTTGCATGCAGAAGGCGCCAAGTTCAATCCCAGCATCTCCAGATAAAAGGACCAGCTAGTTGATGATGTCAAAGACCTTGACCTGAGACCCAGGAGAGTGGTGGCCGATCAGGTTAGACCAGATTGACCTCAACAGACAAAGGGTCTGACAACAATAAGCTTCCTGTGTTCCTTTAAGTAAAAACCAGATGGGGATTAAGACCAAAGTGTGTCTCCAATTTTAATTCAGGAGGGGGGGGAAACCCTTTTCCGCTATCAGAAACCCTGCTTTCTCCTCTCCCCCCTCCTGTCCCTCCAGTGGTTATGAATGTTACTGTCTGAATATTGCCAAGCTGTGATGAGCTGAAATTTGACAGTTCCGTGCTCCCCAATCCTATTTTGTGAACAAACAAACTGGAGGGGAATCAATATACAAAGTGACAGCTATTTTAGCTGAGTCCCCAATCCATTCATTGAGAGGGAGCAATAAAATAGCGTAACATGGTGACCTTTGTAAAGGAGGAAGACAGGGGAAATATGTTGCTTTCCTGGAGGATAGGAACTGAGCACGCAGTGATTTCAAAACTGATAACTATCAGGCAGACACAACCAAGGAAGATGAAATCTGACTCATTGACTTCCTCAAGCCGGAGTATTTTATTGATTCCCTCTTTATTGTGGTGTTCCCCGGCAGAAGAAGAGACCCCTGGCACTAAGTGGTAAGTGGCAGTACTGCAGCCCAAGCTCTGCTCACGACCAGAGTTTGATCCTGGCGGAAGCCGGATTCAGGTAGCCAGGCTCAAGGTCGACTCAGCCTTCCATCCTTCCGAGGTCGGTAAAATGAGTACCCAGTTTCCTGG
The DNA here is from genome assembly GCF_028583425.1 of Eublepharis macularius. Taxonomy (NCBI): domain Eukaryota; kingdom Metazoa; phylum Chordata; class Lepidosauria; order Squamata; family Eublepharidae; genus Eublepharis; species Eublepharis macularius. Next base: position 66,645,022 of record NC_072802.1, on the reverse strand, counting down.
GGGTAAAGTGTAAATGGCTGGGGAAGGCAATGGCAAACGACGCCGTAGCAAAAAGTCTGCTAAGAAAACGTTGTGATGCGACATCCCCCAGTGGGTCAGTAATGACTTGGTGCTTGCACAGGGGACTACCTTTACCTTTTTCCCAGCAGAAAGTGTAAAGTAGAGCTTTTCCAGGACTTTCTTCTCGGCTTGCATGATCCTGGTGGACTTGCTTTCAGAATGTTCTTTTTTGAGAGAGTGCTTTTTGCGATGCTGCATATTTTTATTTTATTTAAGGACATGAAAAAGAGACTTAAGGAGGAAACTACAAGTCCCATATCCTGCTGGTCTCTTCCCTGTTTTGCTTTGTTCTGCTCTCCTTTTAAAGAGAGCTGTTGGTTTTACTTTATGATTTTAACTGTTATTTATTGTGTTTTAAATTGTGGTTTTTATGATGTTGTGTGACCTACCCAGAGCCCACTTGCGAGGAGGACGGGATATAAATCCAATAAATAAATGAATAAATAAATAGTGTTTTGCCAGTTTGGTGTAGTGGTTAAGAGTGGTAGGACTCTAAGCTGGAGAGCCAGGTTTGAGTCCCCACTCCTCCGCTTGAAGCCAGCTGGGTGACCTTGGGTCAGTCACAACTCTCTCAGAGCTCTCTCAGCCCCACCCAACTCACAGGGTGATTATCGTGAGAATAATAATAACACACTTTATAAACTGCTCTAAGTGGGTGTTAAGTTGTCCTGAAGGGCAATAAATGACCAAATTGCACACATATATATAGGATTTGTTTTTCTAAAGACAAAAAAAATGTCGAAAAGCCAGCAGCTAATATGCTTGATGTTTGTTTTAATTCTGTGCTTCGGCTGCGGCACGAAGTAGTATATGGCAATGAGTAAGGGAGGGAAGAGCTCCCTCTGGCAGCTTGACAAGGCACATGTGGGGGTGGAAGATGGTTTATATAGCCCCCCCCCACTGACGGGAGACTGGTAGGGAGGCTTATTTGATGGACCTAGGACTGGCCTCAACCATACGCCTGGTGGAACATCTCTGTCCTTCCGCTCTGTCTGAAAAGATAAAAGATCTTGTTGGGCCCAAGTATCCTCCGACAGAGAGTTCCACCAGGTTGGGGAACTCTGCAGGTGGCCTTGGGCAAGCCACTCCTCTCAGCCCAGCTCCCCAGCTACATTGTGGGGATAATAGCACTGAATTTGTTCACCACTTTGAGAGGGCCACTAATCTGTCTAGAAGAGTAGTGTCTGAACATAGTTATCATCATCATCAAATGTCATGCCTGCAGGATTTACTGCAACTTCCAGTTTTTTGTTTTTCCCACTCCTCTATATGTGTTGCTCAAACACTTCAATAAACCAGTGTTCAAATGGGTACATGAAGGGTTGTATCAAGATTCTTTTTGTGCATGATTTTTACCCAGTGGTGCACGTGTGCATCTGTAAAACATTGTGTGTATGTGCCAATAAGTTGCAGCCAACTTACTGCAACCCCAGGAAGGTGCTTTCGAGGCAAGTGAGAAGCAGAGGGGGTTTGCCAAAGCCTTCCTCTGCCGAATATTCCTCGGTCGCCACCCATCCAAGTACCAACCCTGCTTAACTTCTGAAATCTCATGAGATCGAGCTATAACATGCCACCATCCCTCCCAGTAAAGCACTACACAAAATGAATTTTAGCACATTTTTATCTCATTCTTTCTCCATGGAGTTCAGGGCTGTATACATATTTCTCTGCCCCCTACAATGATTCTGGGAGAAATATTAGGCTGAAAGAGAGTGAATGACTCGTGAACCTTGTGGTGAAGTAGGGGTTTGAATCAGGAATTCTCCAGTCCTAGTCTATCCTCCACTGCGTCACATAAAACCAATTACTTATTACAGTCATAGGCCAGCAAAAGAAAAAAAAGTGCACTTCTTACAATCGCAGCAAGTATAAGTTTCCTTGTATAAGTTTCCTTGAGTGCCAGTTTGGTGTATGAGAGCCAGTTTGGTGTAGCGGTTAAGAGCGCAGGACTCTAATCTGGAGAGCTGGGTTTGATTCCCCACCCCTCCACTTGAAGCCAGCTGGGTGACCTTGGGCTAGTCACAGTTCTCTGGAGCTCTCTCAGCCCCACCCACCTCACAGGGTGATTGTTGTTGTGGGGATAATAATGACATACTTTGTAAACCACTCAGAGTGGGTGTTAAGTCATTCTGAAGGGTGGTATATAAATCGAATGTTATTGTTATTGTTTGTGATATTATGTTAATCAATCTGTGCATGTCATAAACAAAGGAAATAGAGGCAAGTAATAAAATATAGGGAGGGGAGAAATGCAAATGAGCTCAAGGAACTGTACACCTTGAACACTTTTTAGAAATATGCCTGGTTTATTTGGAATCCAGGGCCAGCAGAGAGCAAACAAGAATAGAATAGAATAGAATAGAATAGAATAGAATAGAATAGAATAGAATAGAATAGAATAGAATAGAATAGAATAGAATGTGCTCAGCTCTTCATCTCTTGCCCTTCAATCAGTTATGCAAAGCATGCCAACCAATGCAAAATCATTCTTCTCATATATTCAGTTTTTGCATTTGAGGCTTCCGGACCAAGAATTTGGGTTAATTTAGTGCAGACATTTAGCACTGAATATTCCCATCCCTGAACCCCAGGTAAGATTACTATTCTGCAGGCTGCCACCCTGTAAGCAGCTTCCCATTTTATATTAGCAATGTATTTAACATTTGTTAGAATTAATCATTTTTAAAAAGTGTTTTAAAAAAAAGAAAAGGAAACGAGTCGCCACGTTGTTCCAAATTGATTCACCTGCTCAGAACAGTCACTTGGTCAAGTACAGCAGAAATACGAGTGTTCTTTTCACAGCTTCAAAGATTAGGAAGTCTTCTGCGGGGGGGGGGGGGGAGCTGTTTTTTTCCCCTAAGTGTCACTACCTAATCATCAAAAATAATAAAGCAGGGCAAAGAAAGACCTTTCCGTCTGAACATCCCTGTCGTTTGAAGGGTTGCTAATTGCGTTTTTCTCAACCAGCAATTTTCCCAAGTTGCTGTTAAATATTTTGAATTGATGGAAACTCTGCGGCCATCTATTTAGTGACCCATTGATTGTTGCCGAACAATGCCTAGCAGATTTCAGGCACTGGAAAGAAGACAACTGGTACAGCAGTAGCTTGGCGATAAGAAAAGCCGGTGTTACAGAGGGATTAATAAACATGACAGTTTTTGTAACTTCATTTGCTTATATAAAGTGTTGCTGCAGAGGACAAATCGGTGGTGAAAGAGTAAGCCAAATCCAGTGTCCTATTTTCACCCTGGAACCAGGGCAGACACATGTAGGTGTTGGCACACATATACATCTTGACCTGGGTTTTTGGATTCTTGGGTCTGTGTATATACAGGCTAGCAGCAGCATTCTGCTTCCCCAGTGGAGGGAGGGGAAAGAGAGGTTTATATAAACCAGAATTAATTTTACTTGCTAAAAAGTGGCTAGAAAAATGTAGAAAAATACTGGCATGTATCTTTATCAATCAATAGATAATCAATAGAAATGTAGAAAAATATAGCCAAATAGCTTTTCCAATCAATAGATAATCAATAGAAATGTCAAAAAATAGAGGCATATATAAATAACGGAAATGTAGAAAAACAAGCATATCAATCAATAGATAATCAACAGAAATGTTGAAAAATAGAGGCATATATAGATAATGTAGAAAAATAGAGGCATATACAATAAATAGAAATGTTGAAAAATTCGGCATATTTATTTTATTTATTATATTTTTAACCTGCCCTCCCCACAAGTGGGCTCAGGGCAAGGTACAACATTGATTAAAATACAACATAAAAACAGTAATCACAGCATAAAAACAGCAATCAATAAAACCATTCCAAGACAGGGCAGTCCTGTACTCCTTCCCGTCAGCATACAAAAAGGGGAGGTAGTAGCAGACAGATAGATTACTGCACCCCTTTTCAGGGCACCCAGCAGTGGACCCTCCATAACCCCTCATAGAGGGAGATCGGTGAAAGGCTCAGCAATGATGGACTAAAATTAGTTTCCACCATATGTCTGGTGGAACATTTCTGTCTTACAGGCCCGCCTAAATGATACAAGATCCTGGTGGGCCTGAGTGTCCTCAGACAGAGAGTTCCACCAGGTTGGGGCCAGGACCGAAAAGGCCCTGGCCATGGTAGAGGCCAGCCGAGCCTCCCTATGGCCAGGGACCACCAGTAGATGCTTTCTGGTTGAATGAAGCATTCACTGGGGCACATACAGGGAGAGACGGTCCCTTAGGTATGGTGGTCCCAGTCTGTTTAGGGATTTATAGGTCAGAACCAACACCTTGAACCGGATCTAGAATTGTACCAGGAGCCAGTGAAGCTGCTGCAAGATAGGCATAGTGTGTGTCCTACACAAAGCTCCAGTTAGGACACGCACAGCAGCATTCTGGACCCGTTGAAGTGTCTGGATCAAGCCCAAGGGCAGCTCTGCGTAGAGCAATTTACAATAGTCCAACCTGGAGGTGACCTTTGCATGGATCACTGTTGTTAGGTCCTGGGTCAAGAGGTAGGGCACCAGTTGCTGGGCCTGCCGAAGGTGGAAAAAGGCTGCCTGTGCCACAGCCACGATCTGGTTCTCTATAGACAAAGAGGAGTCCAGAATCACGCCCAAACTCCTAACCGATGGTACAGGCACAAGCGGTGCCCCTCCAAAGGTCGGGAGAAGGATCCTCACTTCCAACAGCCCACGGCCCAAGTACAGGATCTCCGTCTTCACGGGATTCAACTTCAGCCTGCTCTGTTCTGCGCAACAGGGTGTCAGGGGCAGAGTCATGTTGGCCGCCCATCAACAGATACAACTGGGTGTCATCTGCATATTGATAACAACCCATCGAAACTCTGCACCAACTGGGCAAGGGGGCGCATATAAAGATTGAACAACAGGGGAAAGAGTATTGCCCCCTGTGGGACGCCGCATGCCAAAGGATGGCATGCGGACAGTCTCTCCTCCAGCACCACCCTCTGTCCCCGACCGTGGAGAAAAGAGACAAGCAACTGCAAGGCCGTCCAACAAATCGCCACATCTTTATCAATCAATAGATAAACAGGCTTCATGTCTGTTCTTGTCTGTTCATGTAAGGTAGAGATCCAGTGTCCCAGTGGGCGTTGGGGATTCCCCGCTTTCACCCTCTGCTCCATGCCACCATTTACCTGGCCGGTGGAGGGGAGAAAGGTGGGGGAATGGGCCTTCTGGGAGTGATGTCATCACACCACTCTGGGAGCGATCCCACACGCTTCACGGCGGGCCAATTCAGGCCCCAAGCGGGCCCCAAGTGGGGAGAGAGACACAGGATTTGATTCCAGTGGCATCTTAGAAACCAACGATACTGGCAGAGTGTAAGCTTTTGAGAGTCAGAGCTCCCTGAAGAGACAATATTTAAGATGTGCCTTGCGTGTCTCAGCAGCAGAAGAGAAAGCTAACCTGAAGTACAGGGGCAGCTGACTGTTTCACCTAGCAAAGGCATTTTATCTGACTGTAATTTCCTTCTGGGAAGGATGGCAGCATGGTATAGCCAGATCTCGGAAGCTAAGGAGGGTCAGGATGGGAGGCCACCAAGGAAGACTGCTGAGGAGGGGAATAATAAATCTCCTCTACTTTTGGTTGTTGTGGATTTTCCGGGCTGTATTGCCATGGTCTTGGCATTGTAGTTCCTGACATTTCGCCAGCAGCTGTGGCTGCCATCTTCAGAGGTGTAGCACCAAAAGAAAGAGATCTCTCAGTGTCACAGTGTGGAAAAGATGTTGGCAGGTCATTTATATCTACTCAGGAGGGGTGGGGTTGGGCTGAGTCATCCTTTAAGAGTTTCCCAGGGTGTAGAATGCTAATGGAAGGAGGCTTCACTGTATCCTGAGGAGGTTCTTTTGCATATGGATTGGTGCTTGATGTGCTAATCTTCTCTGCAGGGCTAGTCTACTTTTCTCTTGCCTTGAAAGCCCCTTGCTGGGGTCACCAGAAATAGATTGCAACTTGACATCCCTTTATACACATTCTTCCTTCTGTGAGGTATGATACAAATTAAGAGGGATTCTCCATCCTGCATCGTTGGCTACTTAGACTCAGGGTCTGGCTGGGAAGAGTTTTCTTCTCACTTTCCCTTGTGTCTTGTGGCATCAGAGGGCCCGGGGAACTTCAGGGGTTCTTAGGTAACAACAGGTTGAAAGAACAGATTGTATGGATCTGTGTCGGACATTCAAAGTCAGTAAGTTCACTGCTTAAGGGCTCATCTGAACATGGCCTTACAGTGCTCCTCAGAAGTAAGACTCACATTTAGTAGCATCTTAAAGACCAAGGATTTCAAAAAATTATGCCTTGGAAAAAGGGTTGCCAACTCCAGGTTGAGAAATTCCTGGCGGTTTGGAGGAGTAGAACTAGGAGAAGACAGGTTTGGGGAAGGGGAGGGACCTCAATGAGGTATAATGCCATACACTCTCCAAAAGAGCAATTTTTCTCTAGGAGAACTGATCTCTGTTGACTGGAGATCAGCTGTCACTCCAGGAGACCTCCAGCTACAACGTGAAGGTTGGCAACTCTCTCTGGAAATCTTGTTGGTCTTTAAAGTGCCCCTGGACTTGAATCTTGCTCTTCTTCTGCAGGCCAAGAAGGCTATCCACCTGAATTTAACTTCCTCGGGGAGAGTGTACAAAGCAGTGGGCACCGCTGCCAAAGCAGAAAAAGCCCTAGCTGGAGTTGACAGGAGAGCCACTTTGGTGTTGAGGTTAAGAGCGGCAGGACTCTAATCTGGAGAGCCAGGTTGAATCCCCACTCCTCCACTTGACACCAGCTGGGTGATCTTGGGTCAGTCACAGTTTCTCGGAGCTCTCAGCCCCACCCACCTCACAGGGTGATTGTTGTGGGGATAATAATAACATACTTTGTAAACGGCTGTGAGCAGGCATTAAATTGTCCTGAGAGGTGGTATATAAATTGAATGTTGTTGTTGTTGTTAGCTGGGAAACCATAGAAAAGTTAGCGGGTGGAGTCAACTGAGGGTAGGGACCATAGATAGTGGTTGACAGTTGTCTTAAGTGAAAACTCATCTTCTGTAGAAACGATCCACACCCAAACTTCCTTTATTTTCTAAGTGAAAAGGAAAAAAAAATAGAACAAAGGCTGTTCAAAACCTGACTGACAATCTTTTGCATCTTCAATAGACATTTATAATCAGAGCTGGCATCCTAATGTTAGAAGTATGTGTGTGTGAATAATGATATATTTACCAAAAAGAAAGCTCTTCTTCTTCTGTATTTTCCTTTCCTCCTTTGTTCTTCTGTACTTTTGACACTCCGCAAACTAAATTGCAGTCGGAAGAATAAAAATAGGGGGGGAAACAATTTATAATAAGCAGACAATATAATAGAATCCTACAGAATGGCAACCATTCGATGGTGTTTGTTTGAAATGGTTTTAATTCCTGTTTTTCCCCCCTGCTGTCTCCTGTGCCATTACCCAGTGTTTGTAGGTAGAGAATTCTGTTCGGCTGCAGAAGATTTGCTAGTGAAGGCAGCCACGTTCCAGCGAGACTTAATTAAAATATAGAAGTCTGGAATGCCCTTCAATAGAAGGCAAAGTAAGCCAGATTGGCAGGAAGGGAGATGGGAATACAGGAAAAGACAAAATATAACGTTGGCAATTATGCTACAGGCAGAGAATATGAGCACACCTGTGTTGATCACTTGCTCAGTACTGATGGACTTTGAGCATGAAAGCTAGGGTTGCCAACCTCCAGGTGGGATCTAAATAAACCAAAAAGGACCACGATGTTCAGTAGCTAATTAGAAGAAATGCCACCATGTTAAGACCGAAATTTCAAATATTTATCTACCATTCCATAATATCTACAAATGTTATTCTTACAAAGATACACAGTTCTTTAAAGAGATAGTGCAACACTCCAAAGGTAAGTGCAAAAAATGCTAAAGTCTCTTATATTTTCTTTCTTCCAGATGCTTGAAGAGATCTTGCTTCCCAGCAACCAAACATGCTACCGGTGTGGGCGAGTTTTCGCAAACTTCCTCAAAGTCGCATATTGTGCCAAAAGTCACATGGAACTGCGAATAAAATTAATATTAACAAAAAACAATTTGTGTGCAGAATACATCATTTAAATGTGCATTACCTAATACTTTGTTTACAGCTAGCTTACCCCTAAGCATTTAGTATTATTTTCTGACATTAATTCGCTCTCCACAGACAAAATTCTTCCAAGAGAAAGATGGCTGGTTCCTTACAAGATGGCCAAAAGGTTCTTGGGTAAAGTGAACACTAACTGAAGAAATATATCGTTCTAACCAGAAACACCTGTGCAACAAACTTTATTATATTTAAAGCCCTAGGCCACCTATCCTAGGACCATGCCATTTTTTTCATTTTCAGTTTTACACATTCAACACATGAGCACTTATCGTGTTGAGTATATCAATGGTTGTTGATCTATATTCCAGTCCTTACATTTTATATATATGGTGAGAAGTCAACATTCAAATGGTGGGAGCTGGAGTTCCCTAAGAAGTTACAACTGATCTCCAGACTATAGAGTTCGATTCCCCTGGAGAAAAGGGCAACTTTGGAGGGTGATTTTATGCATCAAATTCCTGATGAGTTCCCTCCCTTTCCCAAAGTCTAACTTCCCTGGACTCTGTCCCCAAATCTCTAGGAACTTTCCAACCCTAGAAACAGCAAACGTTCCCTGCCCCATCTCCAAAGACATATACTATTTTCAAATTGGGCCCCACTCAGCCCCATGGGATGACCAGCCCCTCTGGCTGGTTAATCCCCCTCCTCTTCCAGAGGGGAAGGGAACTAACCAGCCATAGGAAATGACTAACAGAGAATAGAATTCAACTAGGACTTCTGTTCTCGGAAAATTATTTTTCCCATACTACTCCAGCATAATTTCCTGTCAGGACTGATAGGAACTGTAGTAGTTGGGTACTTCTGCTGGTACCCATCAACTCATGGGTACTTCTGCTGGTATGTCTATTTGTATTTTAAATGCTTTTAATGTCTTAAATGTTAATGTTTTATTGTTGGAAACATTTCCATTTTCACTGCCTTTGGGACCCTGAAACTGGTGGAAAGTTGGCATAGGTGTTTCAAATAAATAAATGGGCTTGGAAGGATGTAACTTTGTTTAGCTTTGCACTGGTAGTCAGTTAGTCTACAGTCTTTTAAGAAGATAATGGTTGTGGATTAGGAAACTGGGGAAAGACTGAAAGGATGAGTGACACCTGTCTGTGTGGACTGCACATTATTTGTAAGTTTCCCTGTTTAATGCTTGCAAATGCCTCCCACCCTCCTACTAGTGACTTGTTGTCTGTTCCCTGCTCCATGCTGGAATCTCACATGGTGTGGCATTGCTATTAGGGAAAACCTAGAAGTGATGTTGTGTCACTCTAGGAATTGCTAGAAACTCCATAGTTTTATCAAAAAATTAATGGTGGTTCCTAGAGTGATGCAACATCACTTCTGGTTTTCCCTGAAAGTGACATCAAGGCCCACACAACACCTGCATTCCCCTCACGTCCCCTCCCCATGCTTCCACACAGCCTAGCAACCTTATTTCAGGATGACTGTGGGAGAGGTGTCATCTCGACATCACCCAGAGCATTTTAGCAAGAGGGTGAGATGAGAGGAAGTAACAAGGCTTTGGAGTCTAGAACCGTGGCCCGTCTAGCTAGAAGAGATTCATGTAGGAGAAGTGGGAGGAAGCTGCTGACATTACCAATTTCCCCACCACCACGACAGCATCCAAAAAGAGGCTCCAATGCCTCTTTAAAGAAAAGAAACAGAAACTCATACCAAGAATGAGGTGAGTCTCCTAGAACGGTGGATAAGTCTTAGGGACTTCTCCCTTGACTGGTATCACAAATAGAGATGGGCACGAACAGAAAAAAAAATGAACATGATGTTCATTGTTCGCTGCCATCCACGAACAGGGGCTCACGAAAAACCACGAACATGGCCCTGTTCATGAACATGTTCATGGTTGGCTGTTCGTGGGGGCCAGCAGGCTCTCCCCCAGCCATCATCCAAGTCAAGATCCCTACTGCACCACTCCCAGAAACCTGACCTGAGCAGGCAGCAGGAAAGGTACCAATAATAAATAATAGCTTGGCCCAGAGCCTGACAGCAGCCCTGGAAATTGAAGCGGTAGATCTCTATCCCACCACACACAAAGAAAATTCAAGCTCCAATGGACTCTCTCTATCAAAATGCCAACAGCAACTGTCTCTCCCTCTCCAAAGCCAGAGCTGTAAGCCCCCCTTCCCCCTGATCTTTGTTCCCTTGTAACAAATTTGGAGCTCCACACTTGGAAGGAAGACCTGCCTATCAAGCTAAATTGGGCTTAGATTGGGGTTTCCAGAGCAACAGCAGGAGTTCAGACAGAGTTCAGACAATCTCTGCCTAAGATGCCAAGGGAATTGATTGCTGGTGCCAGACTGTCTGGCTTGATGAACAGCAACGAACAGCAACAAATGAAGCTTGCAATGACCACCTGTTCTTTTAGAATGGGGCCTCACGAACAGCTTGTTCACGAAAAGCAGATTGGGCTGTTCGTGGCTTTTTTTTGTTCATATTGCTGTTCATGCCCATCTCTAATCACAAACCTGCACTAGAAGCAGATGAATTCTCCCATTCAAATCAGTATCAGAGCCAGATAATGATGTATGTGAAATCAAGGAACCAAAGTGCACAGGATATGATCTCACTCTGGAATTCATGTTAGAAATTCTCCAAATTAAATCAGAACTGAGCAGGGCTGGAACTCAGAGCAGTGTGAAATTAGAGAGCAGGAAGGGAACAGGGGAAATATGAACATCCCGATCTTCTCTAAGATTCATCTCCCAGCTCATCATTATAAGCCCAGCTGCCCCCATCTATATTATTCTGCTCCCCCCTCCCCTTGCAAGGGTAAACATCTGGGGGAAATCCCTCACGTGCGAAGGACTCCAAACCCAAGCTGGGTCTTGGGCATGAATCAAATTTCTTCCAGACAACTAAACTCAACTACTTTGAACTTAGCTGTGAATTTTTGGTTGGTCTCCAACAAGCATCGCTTGCTCACGTCAGCAAGTAATGAACTTAGCAAGTGGGAAATGGATCTCCTAATCATGACAAGACAAAATTTCTCCCCTTTCTGGGTAAATTATCCAACCTTGGCAGTATTTTAATGTTTAAATAGGCTCGCTCCTTTTTAATCCAAAATAGACTCCTGTAAATCCATTTAGGGCCATAATGAAATGAAAATCAAGCTTCAACCGAAAGCACCATTGATTTCCCACCCACCCCCCTTCCTATGGCAGAAATGAAGCACTTTTGCATTTATTTTGCTCAAGGTTGGTACTTCTTATGCCAGAACTAATTAAATTCTAATGTGTTCAGAGCAAAGAAATGACAGCCTCTCATAGCAAAAGCAACTCACACAAGCAGAAGAGGAGAAACTTCTTTTCATGGTGTGATGCAGTGAATTAACATCAGTGTCTCCTATTACAATGCCAGATCAGTTCATCATGGAATTCAAGGAAATGGGAGCACAATTATTTCCCCAGCATCGAATAGCAACTCATCTATGGACCCTGGGAAGGCAGCATGTAAAGCTCACCCATTCCAGGAGACAGGGTATATTCGTTTTAAGGAAGCACAAATATGGATTTTCAGCAGGGGGGAAAATTGTCTAAGGATGATCGATTCCTTCTTTTGCTCCTTTTTACAATCATTTATAATTTTTGCCAATAGTTTCACTTCTTTTTGCTCTTGATTTTGTATATTTATCTGAATTGTGAATGCATGTTGTATTTTTAAATATGCAATTGATAGAGGTAATTGTAAGTATAATGCATATCATTTATGCATATAATACAGTTACAGATCACAAAAATGCAGAAGTTTCATGAGAAAAATTCAGTGGAAGGGAACAAAGAATTGTGCAGAGAGAAAGGGGTTTGATTCACAGAACAGAGAAGCAAAAGTGAAATGGGAGGCTTTCAGGTCAAATCAGCAAGGATAAGAAATTCAAAAGGGACCTTAAAGAGCATTGACACAACTCAAGGCTTTTTCCACACGTCCTTAAAGGGATGTTCCACTCACCAAATGCTGCTGGCTTTTCCCCTTCATTCCACACGTCTCCAATTTCAAAACAGTAGCAGGCTGTTTGGCTTCTGGCTTTCGGTGCCTTTTCTGAGAATGCACTTTCCCACAGTCCCCCAAAGGCACTGACAAAATGGAAGCCAAACAGCCTGCTACTGTTTTGAAATAGGAGTCATGTAGAATGAAGGGGGAAAGCCAGCAGCATTTGGTGAGTGGAACATCCTTTTAAAGACATGTGGGAACAGCCCAAGTGTCTGCAAATGCTAACTTCTGGCTAACATTAGCATTACAGTTTGCCAGGAGGTCTCCCATCCTGACACTTAGTAGGCTGACACTGGCTTAACTTCAAGAAGGTTCTGATAGCATGTGTCCTTCACCCATATCCTGGGACAAAATATCAGTGTTGGGGGGGGCAACTCTTTTGCATCTTAGCCAAGTTTTGGTGTTCTGAACTTAAGAACATAGAATATAACAAGAGTCCTAATGGATCAGACCAGTGGTCCATTTAGTCACAAATCCTCTTTCACATGGTGATTAACCATGTGCCCAAGAGGGCCAACAAACAGTCCAGAAGCTGAGGTCAATGCATGAGGTTGACTCCCAGTACTGGTGTTCTGAGGTTTCCTGCCTCCGAATGTGTCATCATGGCCCCAGCCATCTTGATTGCACTATTCTGCATTTTCCCAGCACTGCAATTACTTTTCTTCAGCTATAGAGACTATATCGTAGTCACTATACAAGGGCAACCTAGCCCAAATGTCCTATGAAAACAAATCACATAATTTGTCCAGTTGCATGGTAACCCAAGGATAACCAGATCCCCATAATTTTGAATCTTTCCCTCTCATTGGCCTTGGACACTATTGTCTCCAGAAATGAGGAGATTCCTTAGCAGGGATCTTCTTATGGTTTTTTATTTATTTATTTATTTATTTTATCGTATTTATATTCTGTCCTCCCTGCAAGCAGGCTCAGGGCGGATAACAACATTAAAACATTTAAAACATTTCATTAAACATTAAAAACATTGTATAAAGATATTAAAAATAGCAGCACTCTTTTCTTGGTGGCGGCAATATCGTTGAGTACAGAAAGTGCAACAGTGCAATTGAACATGGCAGCAGCTTCAGAACAGTTTTGTCAACAATGACTTCAAGAGTAAGGACTCAGAATTCAGTCCCTCGCTGACCAATCTGAAACCGAGCACAAGGCTATGTTCACATGAAACACATCTTGCTTTCCCAAAACCCAGCTCTCTCCTTCTCGAGTTCAGTTTCTGGTACAGTTAACACCTGCAAAGCCTCTGCAGCATTCTGATATGTCAGCATACCTGTGGAAATATTTGTAGATTCAGGCACAGATGGCCCGCCACCTGCCTTGGCACACAAGTGCTGATGACCTCCTTTCACCTTGACCCTGTCACACCAAGGAAGAAAGAATCTTGTAAGTGTACAGAATAAAGTGTAGGGGGGGAAATCTGCTTCTACCGGGCAATGGTTTTGCACATGCTTCCATTTGTTGTCTCATCTGTGCAAGCGCTGGCAGCAATGGCTGGCTCAGCATGCCAATCATAATCTCTCTACAGGTGACCTAGTGACCAAGATGGAACCCGTCATGCTAAGTTGAGCACTAAGTATCAGATTCTGGCTTGCTTTGCAGTTTGGTGGATACATAAGGGGGGTTTTATTTAGAGAAGCAGAGGGATGTTTGATCAAATAGATACGCTACAGCTTTTGTATCAAGAAGCATCTCCTACTCTGGCTGGCAACAGTTCTCCAAAGCTTCAGACACAAATCTTTTCTCAGTTCCTTCCCTTAACTGGAGATACCTGGGGATTGAATCTGGGAGCTTCTACTGTACATGCAAAAACAGGTATGCTGCTCTGCACTATGGCCCCATCCTTGGCCCAGCCTCGCCTCTGGTGAATCCAGCCATCCTCCAAGTAGCCTTCCTCTAGCCTAAGGAGACTTCCCTCATTTTAAGTGGCTCTTCCTTCAGTTGGAGGAAAGCTCTTTAGACTGAGGAAGGCTTTACGGTTGAGCCAAAAGGAAAGGTGGTGTCCCGACTTGTTATGAGCCTGGGCCTATGCAGTGAGGCCTAGTTGCTCCCTGGAAGCCTGTGCTAGAATGACTACAGGGCCTATATTTCACAGGTCCCCTTTGGACCCTGTGATTGGTTAACAAGAGATTTGGAGGGGAAATTTGCACCAATAGAAAAGGAAGGGGGGATTAGAGACTGAGAAGAAGGGATAAAAGGCCTTGCCACAGTGGGAGGGTTCACTCCTAGGGAGCAGAGCTGTGGAGAGGCTAATGCAGCCTGAGGGATCCCTCATCCAGAAGGGGAGAGTCAGCTTGAAGCCAGTCAGCAGGAGACAGCTGGGAACAGTCTAGTTAGACACGTTAGGGTGTTTTATTTTGTTTATTCACCAATCTTTACTTTCTCTTTATTTTACAAATTTTGAACATCAGTTATTACTAAACCTTTTAAATGAAGTCCTTTATTATTCTGCCTGGGTCCTCATGCCTCATTCGGTCACACATAACCAGGAAAGAGAAAACAAAATGGGTTGGTTGGGTGCTCTGGGCCCTTCCGAGGAAACCTGTACCAGAGTGGTGGTAGCCTACAGAGAGCTTCCCTGGTCTCTGCCTGCTGTGACGCGACTGCTGGCACATAGCAGGCATACAGAGATAATTGCTAGATGCCAGAGTTGGTCGAATTACAGTTCCAAGTTTCCAGCTTAGATCAGTCAACGCTCACAGCTTCAAGTCCGAAGGGGGTTCCAGGAGCAAGGTTTCTGTGGTACAGGCCTAGGTCAAAAACAGGAAAGTCTATCCAGAATATGGGCAGCAAGGTCAGTAGCTAACAGACGTGTTGCTTCCACACAGCCACTCCCTTCTCTGTTGCTTTTAAACCCCACACTGCTCAGCACCTGTATTTCATTATGCATCTGCCAGCTGCCTCAGTCCTACTTCTGCAAATACTCCTTCACATTGTTGAAGCTGGTGCCGGTGCTGTGCTGCTAGATGCCTTCTGGCATGAAGGTCTCTCCTGATCTTCTGATGGCGTTTCTGAGGCTCTGGTGATGTGTGTGTGTATGTGTGTGCGTGAGAGAGAGACAGAGACAGAGACAGAGACAGAGACAGATGGGTGTGTGTGTGTATGAGATGGCTGTGGGTGTGGGTGTATGTAGTGACTGCCTCCTCCTGCAGTCCTTCTGCCACTGGCTATGGGCTTGGGTCAGGTATGCTGACTTCCTCTTCCTCCGAGGAGCCCTCTGTGTCTCTTTGCTCTGCTGGGCTTGGTTGGTCCATGACAGATAGGGTATAGATATTTTGATAAACAAATAAATAAACTTTGCTCAAGGGAGTGGTAGGATGGGGGAAGGATCTACTGAAGTGAAACTTGCCTTGCTTCAGATAAGAAACTGAGGTTCCGATGGTGAGATGGTGAGAAGTATCTTGCACATTGGCCGTTTTCACGTGTTCTAAAAATAGCACCACACTAACCAAATGCTAGCAGCTTCTTCGCGTGATTTCTGACGTCACACATTTCCAAAACAGATGCATCGAAATGGAATAATAACTTCCTACATTCGTTTGGGGAATGGGGACGTCAAAAATTGTGCAAAGAAGCTGGCAGCGTTCGGTGAGTGTGACACTATTTTTAGGACATGTGGAAATGGCCATCCTCTCCCGTTACCTTGAGAAAGAAAGAAGTGGCCAGTGCAGTTTCTATCCTTTCAGTGAGAAGATTAGGGCCTCAGCCCCTCCGCCAGGTGATGTGAAATGAATCGGAGAGAGGCCAATCAATCCATGGAACGATTAGAAACTGCATGGTGGCAGACACTCTGTTAAGTGAAAAGTGTTTGCCTTTTATTCATTCAGAGCCATAGGCAGTCTTCCACACGGTGAAGGATGCTCACATTTCCAGGTGGGTCTTCAAAGAAAGGCAGGAAAAATCTATGATTAACTCAGAACCTCAGAAACGTCTATAATGCAGTTTTCCAAATCAAAATCTCTTTGTTTTTCCAGTATGGCTTATAAAATGCATAAGAACAATTGTTTTGAATTTGGGAAGAGACTGTGACTCAATGGTAACACATCTGCTTTGCCTGTAGAAGGTCCCAGGTTCAATCGTTGGTGGCGGTAGAAAGTGCTGTCAAGTCATAGATGACTTATGGGAACCCTGTTTCAAGGCAAGAGACTAACAGAGGTGGTTTGCCATTGCCCACCTCTGTGTTAGCAACTCTGGTCTTCTTTGGAGGTCTCCCAACCAATTACTAACCAAGGCCCACCCAGCTTAGCTTCCACTCTACCCAGGTAAGGGCTGGTTCAGTTATTAGCATCTCTAATTTAAAGGATCAAGACCTCAGCCGGAGACCTTGAAGACTCACTGCAGAAATTTAGAAAAGACTGGCCTTGATAGACCATGGGGCTGACCAGTATAAGGCTGTTTGCTTCATGTTCAAGTCCAGAAGTACTTCCTTAAATAAATAACTTCTTAAGTTGCTCCTTGTGTGCTATCAAGTCACTGTGAACTTATGGTGACTCCATAGGGCTTCAAGGCAAGAGACATTCAGACGTGATTCACTACTGCCTGCCTCTGCATAGTGACCTGGACTTCCTTGGTAGTCTCCATCTGAGTACTAACCAGGGCTGACTCTCTTAGCTTCTGAGCTCCGATGAGATAGGGCTAGTTTGGGCCATCCATGATATCTGATTCTATTTAAACTCTCTTCCATACTCACAGCCATTACAGCTAAATGGAAATAAGGGAGAAAGCAGGATGAGGGCAATATAAAAATCCACCGTGAGCCAGGGATAGTCAGGGTTGCACAGAGCTGGATGATACCATTATCGGAATGGGTCTTCTTGCGAGTAGAGGAGATTAGCAAACAAGGAGAAAGCTGCGAGAGGCAGTAAGAAGCGAGATTCTCCACCAATTTTTACCAGGTCCCCTCCCCAAGGAAACTGACAAGACGGGTGTTTTCCAAAACAAGGAGTGTTTTATTTAAAGGGAAAACTTAAATACATAACAACCGGCAATGTAACTCAAAAGCACACAAGAGTCCTAGGAAAGCAGTGAGGAAAATGGGAATCATTTGCAGGATTTGGGGTGATGATTACCTATCAGAGGAGTAGAAAGGTCTGCGGATAAAGAAGGCTTCAAATGGCCAGCATTTTTGACCAGGAGTCTCGGACTCTGAGGGCACAGTGCTTGGATCCAGGTAGGTGTGTACAATTTAGGTGGGGCAAAGCCTGAGTGATTATAAGGAAAAATGGGCTGTGAGCCTGGAGGGTGACTTCAGCCCACAAAACAAAGACCTTAATGGTTGTTCTCCTGGGATGGGCAAAAGGCTTGAGTAACTTTGATTGACATGCCGGGGTGTGACAAAAGAGGTAGATTAACTGTTGCTGGTGCCTGTCAAAGAAACCTTGGTTTAAATTGAGTGTCTCCGGAGCTTGCTGATGAATTTAGAGTTTTGATTAAATGCTCCCAGGAAGACCTTAAACTTATCAGAGCTGATAGATGGCCCTTGATTGCTGGATAGGATTTTAGCCGGGGTTGTAATCAATGGGAGAAAGGAGATTGGAATGTCCGAGGAGAGTTGTTTTCAAGTGCCTTTCTTGTCAAAGGAGGCTTGGGTGGGCAGGGGTCCATGGCACCTAATCACTCAGCATTCCATTCACCTGGCATGTGCATTCCAGTCTCCCAGCCGGGAGCCGGCAATGTTTTGCCCAGCTGGGCAGCTTGCTACTGCGGCATGAAGTGCATTAGTTTAAGGCCTTATGATTTTTCCAATCATAAGCAAGTATTAAATGGCAGAGAGCTAGGTGAACTGCTCATAGGTCAGGTGAATGGAGTTTGTAATATAACCATTTTGTGAAGAGCTACCAACCACTCACTGATGTGTTTTATTTTTAATTAGAAGCTTTCCTAGTATAGCACAAGATTAATTTTTTCCCAACAGAAGTTCTCGTGACTCTATTTTAAAAAGTTTATTTTTAAATAATAAACTTAGATGGGCTGGTGGGGTAGATCAGGGGGATATATAGCAGTCGTCGTACTGGTCAGCGCCTTGTTCAAGCTCTTCAATCTCTGCTGTCTCCCTGCCCGCAGCTGAGTGAGCAAAACAGCAAACAATGAAGGAGAAGAAGGAAAATGGCACCAAGAAGTATGAGATGGTGGGATAAAAGAACATCTGTTTGTATCAAAACAGCCAGAATGTTCAAGGGAGGTAAAGATTATTTGGCGAAGTAGCGGATTTTTGAAAGATATCCTTGCTGTTTTAGAGTTGAGTGATGTGGACATGGTTGTCTGTTGTCCCAGGATCTAGGCCTTTGTTTACCATGACTGCTTACACGATTCCTCATAGTCAAAAAGTTTGCTTTTCTCTGCATGATTACACCCAAATGTAGCTTAATTGGAGAATTGTCCCAGTAGCATTACCTCCAATGGAGTGTCTAAGCCTGTAATGATTTCAAGTAAATGTGTGTATGTGTCTTTAAATACTTGGTGTGATATAGGTGAAGAGTGAGGTTGAAAGAGAGGGATGAGTGAGTGATATGATTGGTTGATGACTGAGAGTGTGGGTGGAGTGAATGCAGCTTTCAACTGAGAGTGGAGAAAGAACATTCAGTCAGGGAAAGAGAGGCTAGCTGTGTGCTGCCTGAGCAAGTTTAAGCATTTCTGTGAAAAACATTCAATCAAGAGAAAGCAGGCAAGCTGTATGCAGCCCGAGTAATTTTAAGCAGTTCTGAGAGAAATATTAAATGAGGAAAAGAGAGGCTAGCTGAGTGCTGCCTGAGCATGTTTAAGTATTACTGAGAGAAATATA
This sequence comes from Eublepharis macularius, assembly GCF_028583425.1. Lineage (NCBI taxonomy): Eukaryota > Metazoa > Chordata > Lepidosauria > Squamata > Eublepharidae > Eublepharis > Eublepharis macularius. The sequence continues at coordinate 66,626,037 of NC_072802.1, read as the reverse complement.
ACCTATGTGGAAACCTGATCTGAGTATGTTTGTGAAAGAACATTCAGTCAGGGAAAAGCAGGTAAACTGTGTGTGAAGCCTTAGAAGAGATCTGTGTGAATGAGTTTAAGCGAAGTAACTTTAAGAATTGAGAACTACTCTTATGAAACCTATACGCTTCTTGAAAAAATAAAAATTTACTTTGTTTTTTGGTATATCCCGGAGTATCTGTCATTGCTATATCTCATTCCTATCCTCAGGGCCACACAGAACCATGAAGGAGCCTGACGCTTGGGCACATTACTAAGGGAAAACTTAAATAAAATATCTTGGAATATAATATTCCTGGTGGCAGCAATCTACCCAGAGGGTGTAAGGGAAAGATTAAAGGCAAAATCTACCCTAGAGAAAGAAGGGGTTGTAACAAGGCCTTGGGGCTGTCAAGAGCCATCATAGGGCCACAAACATTCCCTCTGCCCCTCCCACCACTGAAACTCAACCCTCACACCATATAAAAGCAAACCACACAACTTGTCCTGCTCCATAGGTCCTTCGTTGGATGACCAGTTTCTCCAGAATGTTGACCTTCCAGTTCTCCTTCTAATGGCCCTGCTTCCGCCTGTTTGTTGCTGTAATATTGTCCTTATTTATTTTTAAACAAATAAAAATGACTGATTGATTGACTGGTGACCTGGCTGGTTGAAGCATTACTTTGAAATTAACTATCAAAACAAAAAATTGTCAGCATAGCCTAAGGCTGCCAGCCTCCAGGTGGCCGTTGGAGATCTCCCAGAATTACAGCTGGTCTCCAGACTATAGAGGTCAGTTCCCCTGGAGAAAATGATTGCTTTGGACAGTGGACTCTATGGCATTATATACAGCTCAGGTCTCTCCCCTACCCAAACCCCACCCTCTCCAGGCTCCACTCTCTTAATCTCCAAGAATTTCCCAACCTGAATCTGGCACCCTAGCATAACCCTAGTGATAAATAAATGTGGACTTTCTAACGGTATCCACACATGGGATTTCTGCGGCATGGAGGGCAATCTAAACTCCCCTCTGTCTGGAGATCAGGGGGCGGGGCCACTGGCCATGTGACCATTTTCAAGAGGTGCCAGAACTCTGTTCCACTGCATTCCGACTGAAAAAAAGCCCTGAGTTTCAGTATTCCAAGAACACTGCCAACAACATCATTGAACTGCAATACATTTGTAATTAAAACTCTGAAGTTGACTGATGGTTAACAGGAAAAGCTATTGAAGAACTGGATGCTTGCTGTCAACCCCAATGAGGAGATCCGATTTTTTTACTTCTTAAGAAAACCTCAGTTGCTCTTATTCACCTACAAGCCACTGGTTGGACCACCTAATGAGTTCCTTCACAGAGAGCAAGGACAAGCTACAAATCTTTCACAATACTTGTATGGGCAGGAGCCCTGCATTGTGTATGTTTACGTTGAGTCAGTAACTAAATCCACTGCTTTAAAGTCTAGGCTTGGGAGAAATCTCTGAAGAGATCGGTTCAATTTCTGTTCATTGTAGAGAACCAAAAAAACACACACGGAAAGACGATCCGATGATAGAAAAACTTGGTATTCACTCTATCATCCCTGCAGAGAGATTAGTAGCGTGTGATGAGACTTTATCTGACTACCAATCAAGACGGAGCTTTAAATAATGGTGCAGAAAGCGTTAAATGGGACAACTAGAAAATACTGCATTTGTGTAATATTATGGACCAGTTATTCCTAACTTTCATGAACATGACTGACAATGACCCTGCTCTATAGCAACGTAGTCAAACCACCAAGTAACAATACTTAGGATTTCAAGGTGGAGCCTGGAGATCTCCCAGAATTAGAACTGGTCTCCAAACTGCAGGTATCAGTTCTCCTGGAGAAAATGGCTGCTTTGGAGGGTGGACTCTGTAGCATTATAACCTAGTAAGACCCTTCCCCTCTCCAAACCCTGCCCTCCCCAACTCGAAATCTGCAGGAATTTCCCAATCCAGAGTTAGCAACCCTAGTTGGGGGCTGAGGCCCTGCTATTATTATTATTATTATTATTATTATTATTATTATTATTATTATTATTATTATTACACTTCTATACTGCCCTCCCTGTCAGACAGGCTCAAGGTGGTGTAACAAGTACAACATATGATTTTTTCATAATGATTAAAAACAATAAAAACATTATAAAAACATTAAAACATTATTCAATATACAATTAAAATTGGGGGATGTAAATATTAAAATACAGCATTTTAGACGCAGGGCTTGGCTCTTGCATCATGCCCTGTGTCACACTTACGAGCTCCTGCATGGGTGGTGGATGGTCTTCAGCGGTTTGGCCGGCGAGTGGACAGCCTAGCCCCCACCAAATGTCTGGCAGAACATCTCCGTCTTGCAGGCCCGGCGGAAAGATAACAAATCCTGCTGGGCCCTAGTTTCCTCAGACAGAGAGTTCCACCAGGTCGGAGCTAGGACCGAAAAGGCCCTGGCTCTGGTAGAGGCCAGGTGGACCTCCCTGGGGCCACTTAAGACCACTTGGTTTGCTCATGGAAAAGAAGAATCAGGCTTGCAGCTGCTTTTAGCCACAGCACCTCCACCAGTTCTCGTGACTCCATGGAAATTTCCAGGTTAACCAGAAGTATTCATTTTCAGGTTTGTGAGGAAATGTAGTTTGCAGCTCCCTCTGGCCCCTGGGGCTGATGGAAGAATTTTGAGGGCGCACAGTGAAGGATTCATGACCTCAGTTTAGGATGGCAAACACAACACCCACAATAGAATAACAAAGAGTAAACATGATTTAATGGAACTGTTGGCTTGTTGAGGATCCAGGGAGACTGTGGAGACCTACAGCAGCTGATACTGGCATACAGCAGTTGACATCTTGGTGATGTGGACAGGCATTTTTCAGCTGCAACAGCAGGAGCAGAACAGCAGAGATAGCTGGAGGATCAGCCTAGAGGGGGACTTCCTGGTTACTTCACATCCATGTCAGGTCCAGGGCAGATCTTCACTACCAACTCACTGCAGGACCATGAGATTTTGGGCACAGATGGCAACCTTACCATCTGTGATGCTAGTGTTGATTTGAGGTTGGTATTGCATTTGCTTATCTTTCGGGCAAACCATCTTGTGCTTTCATTCTTGTTGTTGTTGTTGAAAGGCAGTCTTAAAATTGATCTAAATAAATAATGATTTCCGAAAGCAGACAATGCAGGACAACATACAGAACTGGAGTGGGGAAGGTATCATCTGTAATTCTGGAAATTAAAAAGATGTGGGTTTATAGAAATCAAAATTTACATTTGAGTTCAAAAATATGGAAAATATGCTTATTGCTTTTGTGTTGGTGGTGGAGAGTGCCCTCAAGTGATAGCTGACTTATGGCAATCCCTGGCAGGGTTTTCGTGGCAAGAGACTAACAGAGGTGGTTTGCCATTGCCTGCCTCTGCAACCCTGGTCTTCATTGGAGACCTCCCTTCCAATTATTAGCCAAGGCTGATCATGCTTAGCTTCTGAGATCTGACACTATCAGGCTCACCTGGGCTCTCCAGGCCAGGGTATACGTGTAAGTTACATGTGCCTAAAATATATGCACAACCTCAAGCAAGATAGGAGGAGTCTTTAATAGAGGCAGGCACAAACTGAAATATGAACCAAAGTTCATCACGAAATGGACCGGTTCGTGGGAGCTCATTTCTCACAAACTGTGATGAATGTTTGCCTTGTTCGTTTGGTTCGTATTTCGGTTCATCACTGCAGACAGCCTGGCACTGATCAATCAGTTTCCTAAGCAATGGGGTGATGGGCTCTCTGCAGACCTTCTGCTGACCCAGAAGTGTTTTCACAAACTGGTTTGCCATGAAAGTTCATGGTTCATGATTCATGAAAAAAGACCAACCATGAATTGCACTGTTTGGAATTTTCCCAGTTCATGCCCATTGCTAGTCTTTAACATGTTTACCCAGTAAGAGCATAGGCAGTATACATTACAGAAGCAACCTTTGAATTCCAGGCCACTGAAACTGCTTAAAAATAGGACTCTCTGCCTGTATGTTTATTTTGTGGCATTCTGACACCTGCTCAACCTGTATACCAAGATTACAGGTGCTCTCTCAGGTAAAAGAACCTTACCCTGCAGATACTATCATCTTCTTTCTACTTCTTGAGGAAGAATATTTTTAAAGAGCTAATAAATATGCAAGCTACTGAAAAACTAACAAGAAAATCATCCAGATGTAATCCTCCACTGAGGTGAGCTAATGATAGTGTAAACATCAGCCACCTTCTTTGCAGATCCATCCCAGATGCTTTCTGATCTCTTCTTTTGATGTGAGCCTGTAATGGGGGCAGGTGGGAGGAATGCCATCTTAATTATCACTCCCCTATAAAAATCTGCAAACTATCATTTGCAATGTGAAGTAGCAGAAGCTGCCCCGATTACATTTTGAAAAAGTGAGTTGCAGGGACATACCTAATACCGCCTCCTGGGCGTTTCAGAATCACTGGCCTTGAACAGAACATGCTGGTCAGAATGGCATGTGGAGAAAACTCAGCTATTGTCCTGGAGGACCTGCTACCTCTGAAGACAGCATAGTGAACAAAACAGCACTTTAAAAAAATGATAGTGCCACCCTATATGAGCTTTTTGCTTGGAGAGATTCAAGGCCGAGCATTTAAACAATCCGCACGACTTTGTCAGAAGCACTTGAATATCAGCCACTTGGGATCAGGCCAAAGATGTCTGTTTATTAAGCTAGACTAAGTTTAAAGGTAAATCCCCCCCACTATCCCTTGCTTTCTTTTTCAGTTTATAAACAAGCCCTTTGGATGGAATGAGAAAAGAGCTACAAAAGGTGGTTGTTGGGGGTTTTCCGGGCTGTATTGCCGTGGTCTTGGCATTGTAGTTCCTGACGTTTCGCCAGCAGCTGTGGCTGGCATCTTCAGAGGTGTAGCACCAAAAGACAGAGATCTCTCAGTGTCACAGTGTGGAAAAGATGTAGGTCATTTGTATCTACTCAGGAGGGGTGGGGTTGAGCTGAGTCATTCTGTAAGAGTTTCCCAGGGTGTGGAATGCTAATGGCGGGAGGCTTCACTGTAACCTGAGGAGGTTCTTTTGCATATGGATTGGTGCTTGATGTGCTAATCTTCTCTGCAGGGCTATTGTCGGGTGTGGAGTGTTTTGTTGGCCTGGTGTTTTTCAGAACTGGAGCCCATGCTCTGTTCATTCTTAAGGTTTCTTCTTTCCTGTTGAAGTTTTGCTTATGCTTGTGAATTTCAATGGCTTCCCTGTGCAGTCTGACAAAGTAGTTGGAAGTGTTGTCCAGTATTTTGGTGTCCTGGAATAAGATACTGTGCCCTGTTTGAGTTAGGCTATGTTCAGCCACTGCTGATTTTTCAGGCTGTCCAAGTCTGCAGTGTCTTTCATGTTCTTTTATTCTTGTCTGGATGCTACGCTTTGTGGTCCCGATGTAAACTTGTCCACAGCTGCAGGGTATACGGTATACTCCTGCAGAGGTGAGGGGGTCTCTGCTGTCTTTTGCTGATCGTAGCATCTGTTGTATTTTTCGGGTGGGTCTGAATACTGCTTGAAGGTTATGCTTTTCCATAAGCTTTCCCATCTGATCAGTAATTCCTTTGATATATGGCAAAAACACTTTTCCTGTAGGTGACTGTTTTTCCTTGGTTGTTTGATTCATCCTGGGATGAAAAGGATTTACAAACATAACATCAGCCACATATCTGTGATCCAGCTCTGTACAATGCCATGGCACCATACACATCTGTATTTGTGCTCATGTACATGTACTGTCTTTAATTTCTGGCATGAGTTTTCAAACGTCCTACCTTGTAGGAACTGTTTCCATTAGAGTTGTCAGATCTCCTCACTCATGTTTGCACCATCTTGGAAGTCCTCTTCATGCATGCTTGAGCAATGACATCACTTCCAGGAAGTGATGTCATTGCGCAGGCACAGGGGCTTGCATATGCTTCACAGAGGGCCAATTTGGCCCCAAACATCACTTCCAGGAAGTAATGGCATTGTGCCTTTCCCCCTGCTGGCCAAGTGAGTGGTGGTGGTGCGGAGGGTGGAAGCGGGGGATCCCCCACCGGGGGACCTGGGATCCCTAGTTTCCTTGTTATCCATGTTATTCCATGTTTGGAGGAAGGCAGCATGGTATAGCCCAGTCTCCCCCTATCCTGAAGCTAAGCACGGTAGGTGCTTGAATAGGGGTCCTCCAAGGAAGACTCTGCAGAGGAAAACAATAGAAAACCACTTTTGCATCTCACTTGCCTTGAAAGCGGCTTGCTGGGATCACCCGAAGTTGGTTGCAACTTGGCGGCACATGACAAATCTGCCACAGAACTAGATGAAGAACATTACTGCCACTAACAAGACTGTCGTTTGAGACGGGCTGTGGCTCAGTGGTAGAGCATCTGCTTGGCATGTAGCAGGTCCCAGGTTCAATCCCAACATCTCCAGCTAAACAGATCAGGTGGTAGGGGATGTGAAAGACCTCTTCCTGAGACCCTGGAGAGCCACTTCCCATCAGAGCGGACAAAACTGACCTTGATGGTCCAATATAAGGCGGCTTTGCATGATCTAATCTACTGAAGAACCTCTGCATATCTTCAGTAGCGTCCAGACAACTGGCTTTATTCAAGAGTGATGGATAGGAGTTGCTACAATCCAATCCAACACCTTTCCCCCAGGGGGAAACTAGCAACAGGTTGATAATTTATACAATGTTATTGATCCCGTGATGATTTCTTAAGCAGTCGAATTACTCCGCGGCTTAAGCGGCTGGAATGACAAACTCAGTTAAAGAAGCAGTAACAATATTCTGGATCCCACTTACCACCTCCATTGTACTAGATGCAATTAGCCAAAAGGACAGGGGTCAGTGGGGCAGGTTTGGGGCTGAACTTCTCCAAGTAACTTCTCGACATCCTTGAGTTGCAATCACTGAAACAGATCCCAGCAAAGTGTGATAATCCAGTGTCCTAGTAACAGCTAACACATTTCTTGTATTAACTGTGGTGACCAGGTTGGAGCAGAGATGAGTGCTCTAACCTCCTAGGGCTTATTATGCCCTATGAAGATATTATTATTCTTAATAGCTCCACTGGACAACGATGAGAAGATGCATGAACAGTGGGAAAGTGTGGCGTATTTGCCACCACCACCGAATAAGCTCAGACCAGTGTTTGATCACGTTTGCTTAATAGAGGAGAGATCAATCAACAGTGACGGCGATCCAAAACACAACCACCATATTCAGTGTTTGTGTATGAGGATTTCCTGATCTGGGGGGACAAAACAACTACAGGAAACCATCACATCCATGCCCTGCTTGTGAACTTCACAGGAGTGTCTGTCTGCTCAGAATGTCGGTCTGGGTAGACCTTTTGGCCTGATCATACAAAGCCATTCTTTTCTGCTTTCTTTGAAATCCTCCGCAATAATGTCATTTCATCTTCAATATATTACGGGCAGTTCGTGGACCCAGACATCTTTCTACAGCTTCTCTTTTCAGCTTGAGAAGTGGGGCGTTGGAACAAAGAGGACACAAAAGAATATCCTGCTGAACTGGGCAGGGATGGAGCTTGACCCAGATTAATGTGTAAACCCATGTCGCCAACCGAGACAGAAAACGGAAGGAAAGCCAGCTCAAAGGTCTGGTGTGAAATGAGCAAGCTCTGAATAGTCGAACATTATGGCTACAAAGTTCAGTGTTGAGATTCAGCCTTGAACTTTACTAGACCCTGAGAAGATGAATAAATATCCTTTGATGACAAAAAAAGAGAGAGAGAGAGAAAGCAATGAAGAAGAGAATGGGCAAAAGGCATCCTTTGTTCCCTTTTAACATTGTAGTTCAGGGTCATTTTGTAGCTAATAAGGACTTGCAAACCTATCAGTCTTGTTTGAGAACCTTTAAATTTCTTCCCTTAAAACCCAGTTCACCTTTCCAGGAGTGAGACTGAAAAGTTTTAACCTTCACAGAAATCTGCAATGAAAGCCGGTTGGAGAATGGTGTGGTTCCGATCTTTAGAACAGGAGATGCGATTTGCTCATAAGTCTCTTCTAAAGAAGAGAATGATTGGCTAACAAAGGCCACCTCATACCTGCTGGCCAATGGCTAGGCAGGAAGAAAGGTCAGGTGATTTAAAGCCTGTATGTTGGCAGAGCTGTCCTGCTCATCCTGCCCTTCATATGTCAACATGGCTGAACTTTGAGGGCCCAGCAGGAATTTGGGGGAATTTTCTAATGATAATGATAAACAACATTCAATTTATATACCACCCTTCAGGACAAATTAATGGCCACTCAGAGCAGTTTACGAAGTATATATTATTATCCCCACAACAAAACACCCTGTGAGGTGAGTGGGGCTGAGAGCTGTGACTGACCCAAGGTCACCCAGCTGGCTTCGAGTAGAGGAGTTGGCAGGGCCAGTGCCACCACTGAGGCGGTAAGGCACTGAAGGGGGCGCCGGGGGGTGCCGGGGGTGGAGGTGTGTGCTACAGAGCTGGCGTGCCTCACCTGCAGCTGCTGCAGCCAGCCAGCCCCACACCACCACCACCGCCACCAACACATGCTCCCAGCCGAGCACAGCAGCCACGGGCCAGGCACAGCAGGTGTCTGGGGCAGTGTGCAGAACCTCCCCAGCCACCCACCGTGCCCAAATGGGAGGGCAGGCAGCCTCCACATGCCGTCCCAGCCACCTGCCGGCCAACGGGGCCGGCTTGCTGCGTGATGACATCATCAAGCAGTGACATCATCATGCAGTCCGGGGCATGCACGCGCACACACGTAGGGGGAAGCTGCGGGCACCAGAAACCCTGGTGCTGCCCCTGGGAGTGGGGAATCAAACCCGTTTCTCCAGATTAGAGTCCCACACTCTTACCCACTACATCAAACTGGTTCTCAAACTGAATAAACTTTAGCAGGCAAAGCATTACTCAAGCACACATGTTTTAACTGTCAGTAACTCCACCAGTAATTTGATTCAGTCTAATTAAGTCTGCATTCGATGGTTCCATCCCCCGAACAATCTGTCGAGTATGTTGGGCTGAGAGATGGTCCAAGGTCATCCGACAGGCTTTGTGGAAGAGTAGGAGTTGGAATCCAGATCTCCCCAGTCATAGTCCGATGCTCAGATCACACCACCACATGGCTTTCTAAAGTTAAAGCTATTGACAACTGTTCCGGTCTCTACTAGCTACTTAAATAATTATATAAATGGATTTCTGTCCACTTTGTTGGCCATATGGTGTAGATGTTTAAGAGGGAAACCTTTTGAAGGTAACTTTTTGTATTCTACATGTAATTCGCATGGCTGTCAGAATTCATTACACTCGGTATTTGCCACCACAGTAATTTACTCTGATTGCTAAAACACTCGTGTTGTCTGTTAGCTCCACTGGTAATTAATTACTTTCCTCATTATTATTGGACCGCAGAAGATTCAAACTGTGCAGCATGAGGAAGCTAGCAGGGGTGCAGTTGTGGTTTGAAAATCACGTTCAGAGGATTTGTGTTTCAACTTTTTACAAAGGAAACAATATATAAAGAATTCAGAAAAAATTGTGCAATCGTTGGTACAAACATCAAACTAGAGAGAATAATGCAAAGGGATTAGGATAAGCATATGTTACTTTTTCCTTCTCTTTTGATAGCTGTTTATATTTTGGGCAAAAGATTTTGCTTTGCTTTGCTGTTGGTTTTGTTTGTTGAGATCTCCCAGTGTGGTATTGTGGGTTAGACCTTGGATGAGTCACACATCTTGTCCTAACCTACCTCACAGGGTCATTGTAAGGATAAATTGGAGGAGAAGAGAACAAGGTAAAGTGCTTTGGGTCCCAAATGAGGAGAAAGGTGAGATATAATCGAGCCTGAATTCTCCCTAGAAGCTAAAATGACAAAACTGAGGCTTTGGTCACATCATGAGGAGACAAGATTGTCTGGAAAAGTCAATAATGCTGGGACAAGTAGAAGGCAGAAGGAAAAGAGGAAGACCCAAAATGAGATGGCTTGACTGAATAAAAGAAGCCATGACCTCCAGTTTGCAAGATCTGAGAGAGTCTGTAAATTATAGGACATTTTGGTGGTCTTTATTCATAGGTCGCCATAGGTCAGAAGCTACTTGACGATACGTAACACACACACAACACATCAATGAAGCAAATGAATAAATAAATAAAACAAATGTATACATATGTATCATATACACTGTAACACATCTCAGTTTGTTTTCAAGTTGTTCTGCAATTTATACCCTGTTGTATTATTTAAGTCCTAGCTGTTGATCATATTGAATTACACTGTGTAATCCGCCTTGAGTCTCAGTGAGAAAGGCGGGCTATAAATAATGTAAAGAAATAAAAATATCATATACTTATCATTTGAAAGGTTGATTTAATACACAAATGATGCTGGAAAGGTGTACATTGTATGGGACCCACACAGTGCAGAGACACAGAAAATGGTGTGAAAGTCACCAGTCGTTTCTTTGATCTGCATACAGGAGACACAAAAGCAAAACAGGGATTTCTGGCGCAAAACAGCTGGAATGAGAAATTAAAAATCCTTGACAGCGTTGATGCACTTGTCGTGCCAGCTCTCTCTCTCCTCCTCTTCTCCCTCTCTCAACCAGTCCCCAAACTGCTATTCCGCTCCCAAGGGCCAAGCTAGAAGTAACGAATTGCACTTGAATGGCAAGTGAACAGACTCACGTGTATTCCTCCCTGTTCACTTTCGCTCCACTTGCACTCCACTCGATCACTACGTGATCATATTCACTATGTGATCGAGTGGAGTGCAAGTGGAGCACAAGTGAACAGGGAGGAATACATGTGTGTCTGTTTCGTGATCGAGTGGAGTGCAAGTGGAGCGCAAGTGAACACAGAGGTATACACATGAGTCTGTTTCGTGATTGAGTGGAGTGTAAGTGGAGTGCAAGTGAACAGGGAGGGATACGTGTGAGTCTGTTTCGTGATTGAGTGGAGTGCAAGTGGAGCGCAAGTGAACAGGGAGGAATACACATGAGTCTGTTTCGTGATTGAGTGGAGTGTAAGTGGAGCACAAGTGAACAGGGAGGGATACGTGTGAGTCTGTTTCGTGATTGAGTGGAGTGCAAGTGGAGCGCAAGTGAAAAGGGAGGAATACACATGAGTCTGTTTCGTGATTGAGTGGAGTGTAAGTGGAGCACAAGTGAACAGGGAGGAATACGTGTGAGTCTGTTTCGTGATTGAGTGGAGTGCAAGTGGAGCGCAAGTGAACAGGGAGGAATACACATGAGTCTGTTTCGTGACTGAGTGGAGTGTAAGTGGAGCACAAGTGAACAGGGAGGGATACGTGTGAGTCTGTTTCGTGATTGAGTGGAGTGCAAGTGGAGCGCAAGTGAACAGGGAGGAATACACATGAGTCTGTTTCGTGACTGAGTGGAGTGTAAGTGGAGCACAAGTGAACAGGGAGGGATACGTGTGAGTCTGTTTCGTGATCGAGTGGAGTGCAAGTGGAGCGCAAGTGAACAGGGAGGAATACACATGAGTCTGTTTCGTGACTGAGTGGAGTGTAAGTGGAGCACAAGTGAACAGGGAGGGATACGTGTGAGTCTGTTTCGTGATCGAGTGGAGTGCAAGTGGAGCGCAAGTGAACAGGGAGGAATACACATGAGTCTGTTTCGTGATTGAGTGGAGTGTAAGTGGAGCACAAGTGAACAGGGAGGGATACGTGTGAGTCTGTTCACTTGCCATTCAAGTGTAATTCGTCACTTCTAGCTTGGCTCCAAGTCACAATTTACATTCCTGATCTCTGCAGAGTTACTCCAGTCTAAGTGCATTGATTTCAGTGGGCTTAGACTGGAGCAACTCTGCAGAGGATTGCACTGTTCATCTGACCATGAAGCAAAGCTCAGAATAGTGTGATGCTAATAGGACCACCAGGCTTTGCAGGGTTCTCTTCTCCCCATTGCTATGAGTCAGTTTGAACATGCGCTGATAAAACAGGGAGTCAATATTTTAAGACATAAATAAATGGCACCTTCATCATATAATCATTCTGGTTGCACATTTCAGCTCCAGTTCTTCATCGCAACTGCTCCCCTGTCAAATGGGAGTGTGTCTGTGCTCTTATTTTATTTGTTTTCTAGAGAGTTTGTTTTTTCCCCTGCCAGGAAATTGCAACTTAAGTCTTTGCGAGCAGACAGAGACCTTTGGTTGACTCCAGAGAGATTTCAAATCAGTCCCCTTGAAAGGGAGAGGGAAAGAAGTTATTTTGTCTTTAATGTCAGTGAGGTGACGGGTCTCAATCTTCTTTGCCTTCTTCTTTTTTGAGGTTACAGAAGGAGCACTTGATTTTCAAAGGAGAGGGATGGGCGGGGTTAAATAACAGAAGGCTGTAACAAACTGGTGGAATATCCACACATATTTAATTAATGGAAACAGTCTTTCTTCCACTGTCTCTCCAAAAAGGGATGGCAGACTTTTAAAAACTCTGTGGGGTGGGGAAACTGATGCAGTGATCTGCCAGCCAGATTTAGGAATGGAACTGTAATAACAATTGACAGCCATTTAAAAGCAAAAATATGTAGGATTTCGAAGGGCAAGGACGGCTGAATTAAAAATGCTCATCTTTTATTAATCAGATGCATTTTGCATCAGGGGATTATATTTTGCAAACAGGGCAGGAGCACCACACAATCAGACTAACATAATCATTGCTACAATTTGCCTTATCCATAGCAATTCTTTGCCACGTGCCAAAAAACACCCCACCCATGCATAGCAGGACGCTCAAGCCCAGTTCACAGCAAACGCACACACAATGTATGGTGTACGTTTGATTGTTTTTTCTACGTGTGTTAAGTGATTCTCATGGTATGTATAATGCATGTACAGCTGAACATGTGGTTGAAATTACACATTTACCCAGGCGTCGGAGCTCGGTTTCATTCATACATTGGGTCTTTCTTACAAACAGGTGAATGCATGTACAGGCAGGATAGACAGCAATCCAAACTAAAAAAAACCACGGAGAGCGCAATCTGCTGTTCGCGAACAAGCTGTTCGTGAGGTGGTCGTTGAACAGGTGGTCGTTGCAGCCTCATTCATTGCTGTTCGTTGCTGTTCATCAAGCCAGACAGTCTGGCACCTGTAATCAATTCCCATGACAACTCAGGCAGGGATTGTCTGAACTCTGTCTGAACTCCTGCTGTTGCCCTGGAAACCCCAATCTAAGCCCAATTTAGTTTGATAGGCAGGTCTTCCTTCCAAGTGTGGACTGGAGCTCCAAATTTGTTACAAGAGAAAAAGACCAGGCGGGAGGGGGGCTCCCAGCTCTGGCTTTCAGGGAGAGACAGCTGCTGTTACAGAGACAGGGTGAGTCCATTCGAGCTTGAATTTTCTTTGTGTGTGGTGGGATAGGGATCTATTCCTTCAAGTTCCAGGGCTGCTGCCAGGCTCTGGGGCCAAGCTATTATTTATTATTGGTAACTTTCCTGCTGCCTGCTCAGGTAGGGTTTCTGGGAGTGGTGCAGTAGGGATCTTGATGGCTGGAGGACAGCCTGCTGGCCCCCATGAACAACGAACAACTAACATGTTCATGACCAGGATCATGTTCGTCAATATTCATTGTTCGTGGATGGCAACGAACAATGAACACCATGTTCATTTTTTTCTTGGCAGCTAGGAAGGCTAGAACAGAACATTTTACACATTTATGACAATCATATAGCTTAGTGGCAGAAAACATTCATTGCGTAGAGAAGGTCCCAGCTCAATCTTCAGTTAGATGTGCCAGGAAAGACCTCAAATGAAGACCCCCAGCAGCTTAAATGGTACAAGGGTAGGTGGACCAAAGAGAGAAGATAACTGTGACACTCAGAAGTATGCATGGTAGGTTGCTCAAACTTGTGAGACTCTCAGCTTAACCTACCTCACAGGATGGTTGTTGTGAGGATAAAATGGAGGAGAGGAGAAAAAGGTAAGTATCTGGAGGCCCTGTTTGAAGTCCAAGCAAGCTTCAAGGATGGTTAAAATTCAAACCTGAGTATCCCAGATCTGAGTCTGACACTCTAGCCACTACGCCATGATAGATAGATAGAGAGAGAGATGGTAGAAGGTGCCATCAAGTCATAGCTAACATATGGTGACCCCCCCCCGCCCTTGCTGGGTTTTCAAGGCAAGAGACAAACAGAGGTGGTTTGCCTCTGCAACCCTGGTCTTCATAGGAGGTCTCCCATCCCATTACTAACCAAGGCCAACCCTGCTTAGCTTCTGAGATCAGACGAGATCAGACTCACCTGAGCTATCCAGGTCAGGTCAGGTTGACAGACAGACAGACAGACAGACAGACCCCTCCCTACTACATCTATGACCAAAACCTACTCACAAGATCAGTAGATTGCTGGGACATACAACGTTCCTGTTGGTCCACACATCACCTGGCTTTTATACATGATATTCCTGGACTTTTGTACATGGCAGCACCCCTACTGTTATTCCTATCTCAAGCTCTGCATAGATCAGTCTGGGGTGCTCTTAGTAGTTACTATAAATCTCCCTTTGGGGGCATTCCAAGTGTGTTGAAGACTGTTTTGCTGCTTAGTATAACAGCGGCCATGCCAACATCAACGCCTCCTCAATGAAATCTGTTTTTTTTTTAAATCCTTCAGATAATCCCTGGTAATTGACTCACTTACTGGATCTTAGAAATGTCAGCTTTGCCTGTCAGTGGAAAACTGAGATCTGAAGCTGGTTCTCTAATCTGCTGGCTGTATAACTGCATTCAGTTCAAGAGAGTCTCATTGAGAGGGCAAGGACCAAATGTACTTGTTCTTGACGGCAATCTTAAATATTGTAATTTTGCAGTTTTCTACCATGGTAACCATCTGATGTTTAATCAAACTAGCTTGGCAGAGTGTTATAAAGAAATGGGTTATCTGCATTTCAAAGCAGTCTATGCCATGTGAACATGCCTTACTTTGAACCAAACCATTGGTCCCCATAACCCAGCGTTGCCTCCTTTGACTGGCAGAAGCTCTCTGAAGTTTCATGGATACGATCTCCTGGCCTTGCTCCCCATCATCCTTTAACTAGAGACGTGGGTGATTGAAATGAAGACCTTCTGCATACAAAGTAAGAGCTCTGCCACTGAGTTATGGCGCATCTCCTGGGTTTGATGAAACAAACAATGTTTATATTCGGCTCCTGTGGCCTCAATGAATGAGATTTTGATGTGCAGGCAGAATTCCACAGTGGCCAATTAAACAGCATCCAGATGGTGTCCTAAGCATGGCTCACAGATGCATTTCATGGCAGCAACCTCAAGTGATGACCGGCAGGCATGAATGGGCTGTTGCAGTTCTAAGGGCAGAGACAGAATTCTCATAACACTTCACAGAGCTTTCTCACAAACTCAGCTGCCCACCAGGGTACAAGAATGAAAAAACAAGAAAAAATTTAAAAAACCCAAGAGCATCAGTGATGTGCAAGCATATTTGAGCTAGGTTCAACTGGCAGTCTTTTAGGGCTACCAACCAATCTCCCAGTGGGGCCTAAAAATCTCCCAGAATTACAACTGATCTAGAGATTACAGGGATCAATTCCCCTGGAAGAAATAGCAGCTTTGAAGGGTTGCCTCTATGGCATCACTTCCCCGCTGAGTTTATTTATTTTATTTATGTCATTTATAGTCCACCTTTCTCACTGAGACTCAAGGCGGATTACATAGTGTGAGATTAGTACAATCAGTATCAAGGAGGACATTTCCATACAGTATCAAGGTCATTTCCATAAACAATGTCATAGGATTTTACAAAGACATAGCATTAGCAAGGATCCAATACAAAGTTGAAGAACTGCTGAAACAGAACATAATCAGTTCTAGGACTGACATAGTAACATGAAGCACAGGTAGTACATAGATGTACATATATAAAGCAACAGATAATATGTAAGACAACATAGCAGTGACGTCTACGGTCCCTAACTCATTAGCGAAGCATCTGAGACCGCCCTCCCTACAATACTTCCCTCCTATCTGAGTAAAAAGCCTTTTTGAATAATTCCATGCCTTCCACAAGCTCTAGCCACAAATTTCCAGGATTTTCCCAAGCTGGAGTTGGCAACCATACTCAGCGCTGCTGAACAGTCCATCATATGGGCAAAAGAGCAAGTGGCAGTAGCATCCAAGTGGTACAGCTGACAGCACTTGCTCATTCCACCACCTTCTTCAAAATGCACCTGCCACTTCATCCCAGAACAGGAGGAAGAGGAACAATTTGTTAGGCATTGGCACACTCTCTCATATATGTTCATATGTGTGCGCTGCTACCTGCAGTGGTGGCTCATAGCTCCTCCTGTTCCTGCTATGGGGAGTAGAAGGAAGAAGTGGCCAGTGTTGGCTGCCCTTGGAGCTGATCTAGGGGACATCCAAACTCTGAAATGCTGTGCCTCTAGGGATTTGTTGATATGATCTCTCAACCAAAGCTGAAATAAGCTTCCATCCTTTGGAGTGGATGGAGCTCGATTGTCCAGTTGGCCATGTGCCTGGGAATGGGCCTGTGTCCTCTGAGGCCAACTGGAAATGAAATGGCTTGGCCACAGCCATACTAAATGATCAGAATATAACCTAATCTGAAATCAAATTCAGATTGCAGATTGCTTCTTTACAGTGTTTGCTCGATACACAAGGGCTCATTGATAGCATAGAAGTCAGAGGAGGAACAAGGTTGCCTGGTGGAACCTGGAAACTGATGGAAGGATTGAGGGTGGGGGATATGGTGGGGGGTGGTGTGACATCACTTCCAGAGGAAAATCAGAAGGAGCAGAAGTAGCTCTAGGAATCACCAGAAACTCTATGGTCAAATCATAGGCTTTCTGGTGATTCCTAGAGCTACCGCCATCATTTTCAAGTTTTTCACTGAACTGACATCATTGTGCTTGCAATGTTGGTGAGTTTTTTTTAAAAAATTCTCTTGCCACCACTTGGAGCAGTGATGGGCAATGGGAAATCAGGATAGAAGGTTCCCTGCCCCAACTGTGGGCTTAGTAGCCCTAAGGAAGAATTCTGCAAATGAATAGAAGGAAATGAGAGCTGCACCTAATTTCTCATGCTCCAGTTCTAAAATTAAATCTAGAATTTTTTTCTAGTTGAACCAAAATTGAGGACTAGGACAACACAGGGCATGAGTTTGGGAGAAATTTACTATTCCTAGTTTGTATATTTGCAGGCTGATGGTAAAGAGTCCCATCTCAAAAGTGACTTAATTTATACAAAGGACAGTGGAAAGGGAAGCCACCCTAGCGTTAATGAGCATTGGACAAAATCAAGATTGTAGAGTTCTATAATTTGTCTCCTGACCTGTGCAGCTGCAAACAAATTGGGCTTTATCACTAGCTGTATTTAAAAACCACAGCAGAAAAAAAAAATAGATCGAGCAACGTTCCCTAGATTCTGGGAGAAAAAGAAGAAGCAAAGATAATATGTTTAAAAGGATGAAATTCAGGAACTGATAGTTGGCTTTGAGTTAACGTTCTCTTCCATCAGGGAACAATCTTCACCACGGATGAACGGTCAAAAGAAGAGGAATGACAAGCTAAAAGCCCTGCTTACGTAAATGACTGGCCGCCGAGATGAAGGTAGAGTGGAGAGAGACACTTGTGAGGGAAATGCTTGGCAGAGAAGGCCATTTACTTTCATTCGCAAGAAAAGAGGCATCAAGGATTGAGTGAAAACGCTGTTGCTGAGGAACGGGCTGCTTAGTTCAAACCAGTATGTGAAATTCAGCACCTCTCCCTACTGCTTCCCCCTCCACTTCCATCTCCCCTCTGTAGGGTTGCCAGGTCAATTAGAGATGTGCACGAACAGAAAAAAAATGAACATGATGTTCATTGTTCATTGCCTTCCATGAACAGGGACTCACGAACAACCATGAACACGGCCCTGTTCACAAACATGTTCGTAGTTGGCTGTTGGTGGGGGCCAGCAGGCTCTTCTCCAGCCATCATCCAAGTTTGGTCAAGATCCCTACTGCAACACTCCCAGAAACCTGACCTGAGCAGGCACCAGGAAAGGTACCAATAGTAAATAATAGCTTGGCCCCAGAGCCTGGCAGCAGCCCTGGAATTTGTAGGGGTAGATCTGTATCTCACCACACACAAAGAAAATTCAAGCTCCAATACATTCTCTCTATCAAAATGCCAACAGCAACTGTCTGTCCTTCTCCACTGTCTGCAAAACCAGAGCCTCCCTTGTAACAAATTTGGAGCTTCACACTTGAAAGGAAGACCTGCCTATCAAGCTAAATTGGGTTTAGATTCGGATTTCCAGGGCAACAGCAGGAGTTCAGACAGAGTTCAGACAATCCCTGCCTAAGTTACCAAGGGAATTGATTGCAGGGGCCCAACTGTCTGGCTTGATGAACAGCAACAAACAGCAATGAACAAGGCTTGCAATGACCACCTGTTCATTTGGAATGGGGCCTCATGAACAGCTTGTTCGCGAACAGCAGATTGGGCTGTTCGTGGCTTTTTTGTTTGTTTGTATTGCTGTTCGTGCCCATCTCTAGCCACAATACATACAGAAGCAACAACGAGCAGAATGTTCTTTGAGGCCAATTGTGCAGCTGTCTCTTCAAGCTTCCTTTTCCTCCACTTACCTTTCCTTTATGTTCCTTTGTTTTAGTAAATTGCTTATTCTGCACGATTGGTGAGATCAAATTTCAGGGTGGGAAGAGGGTCAGAACAAGAATTACTCCAGTCTGCAAGTTTACTGGGGGCCAGAGTCCCCCTCCATATACACTCAGCCCGCAACAGGGTTCACCCCCCCAACTGCCCTGCAAGCACTTTTACCGTCAGCTGAAAGGCCCTGAGGCCTGTTCCTAGCTAATCTAAATGCCTCTGAGCATGTCCCAGTGTTCTAGGCTTGTCACTTTCCTACTGGTGTGTGTGTAGGGGGGGATTTCTGTCCCATTTCAATAGGAAAGGTAAACAGATTTAAAATTAAAAGTGCTTAAATTAGATGGCTCATACCCATGGGTTTATTTATTCATGCATACATTTAGGGATTATGGTAGAGAGACTCGGGGCGGCTTCAAATCAGACCTGGCTACCATCTCATTCTTCATTTCTTGACCTGACATCACTGAAGATTGTCGTGTTGAAGTTTCTGAATGTTCGGTCTGATTTGATTGCAGGAAAAAGATGCTCCAATTGTCGCAAATAACCAGCTCCCAAACTGAAGTTGTCCTTCTCACGCTGCCTTTTTTCTCTTGATTTGAGCATTCCATACTCTCAAACTGCTGATTTGTTCATGCTTTAAAAGGAGCAGCATTTTGAATGTGTCTGGAATGCATCCTTCTTGCTGGTGGCATTCATCATCCTATAGTCAGTTAGTCAGTAGCCGCCATTGGCAGACACTCAAACTTTTTAGATTGACATAGTTGATCAGACCAGTAGTTTGCTTTTCAGCCTTCTGATTCTTATCAACCCCAACAGGATGAAGTTGGGAATTATTGGGAACAATAAGTTACAGGAAAGATACTCTGTTTAAGGAGCCATTCTACATGACTGGATATTCCCACTCTTTAGAAAGGTATCGTTTGTGACTCAGGGAGCAGGAAAATGGTGGGAAGAAGGCTGTTCTCTGTGTGGGTGAATAGACACATGAATTTTTCAAACATTCCTTTAAACACTCACAAATGCTTTCTGAACATTTGCGAGCGTTTGACAACGATGCTCGCAAAATTGTGCTCATTTGGAATTGGGCGTGTGGGTGTCTGCCTGCCACCATGGCGGGATATTCATTTTCAATCCGCAAGCATTCACTGAACATGCGTGTGTGAACCCCTCGGGGATGGCGTAAAACGTGCGGCGGTAGAATCGCTCAACGAACATTTCCAGTGCTTTAGACACCACTCTTATGATAATGGGAAAACAAGTACTTTGAATAACAAGATAATTATAGCTAAGAGTTTACAGCGGCTCCGCAGACAGCTTCAATGATGCTCATTCAACTGTTGGGAAGAGTTGTGTAATTATGGAAGAGAGGTATCAGCAAATTGTGTTTCATAATGAACTAAATTAAACCCTTTATGGTCAAACATATCCCTTTGCTATTTCTGTTGACCTCAGCGCACTTCCACGATAAATCGCATTTGGCCACTTACACATTTTATATATAATAGACAAGGTCCCCTTGGCAAGCCTGCCAGTTTGCAAAGTTTGCTAAGACGCAGTTGAATGTTTGTCGAGAGATTCCGCCTTGAAGGATACTTGTAGCTGCTCTGTTTGCAGTTGCCGGAACAAGAGGCCCATGTTGTAATTGCAAAGATTACGGCGCAGAGTGATTGTTTTCTTTGGGAGCTGTGGTAGTAAATCCTGTAGCCGATTTGAAAACTGGATTCTTCAGGATCACAAAACTAATGGAAACTGCAAGAGTCCAGTAGCACCTATAAGACTAACAAAATTTGTGGTAGGGTATGAGCTTTCGTGAGTCACAGCTCACTTTTTCAGATCATCTGAAGAATAATAACTACATACTTTGTAAACCACTCTGAGTGGGCATTAAGGGTGGTATATAAATTGAATGTTGTTGTTTTTGTTGTTATCTTCTTCTTCTTCAGATTATCATTGCAGTGGAGGATGGTAAAACAATGGTGGACTAACCAATGAAAAAATGGGGTGAGGGCAGGGGTCATTCCGTAGAAAAAGAGCTGGAGGAACTAATTAGCATAACTCATCAGCACAACTCATTAACATATGCCACGCCCCTTGACATCACCAGAAGTGTGTCATTAGCATAGCTGATTTGCATATGCCACACCCTCTGGCATCATCTATCCTGGCTGTTTTGGGCCCAATCCTGGCCATTCAGGGCTGAAATTGGGCCCCAAATGGCAAAAGGGGCTGAAAATGGCCAAAAAAGGGCCCAAAATGTTCAGGATCAGGCTGCTGCTGAGCAGGAGAGTGATCCACCACTCGTCAGAGGCCTGATCCGGGCCATTTCGGCCCCAATCCAGGCTGAAACGGGCCCAAAATGGCCAAGCGTCAGGTGGGCGGGGGCACCTGTCATGTGACCTCTTCGGGGAACTGCCGGAAATGCATTCCTGCTCGTTCCCCCTCAAAATGAGCCCTGGGTGAGGGGATTCACTTTCCCCTCAACAGGAGACTGGCAAGAAAGCCTGTCCAAGCACCAACCTCAACCATATGCCTGGCGGAACATCTCTGTCTTACAGGCCTAGTGGAAATCTCGCTGGGCCTGAGTTTCATCAGACAGAGAGTTCTACCAGGTTGGTACCTTGACTGAAAAGGCCCTGGCTCTGGTTGAGGTTAGGCAAGCTTCCCTGAGACCTCCAGTTGCATAGCCTCTTTTTCTTCACATTCAAAGGCTTCCTTGGGGTTGCACCCAGTTTCCATGAACCTTAACATTACCTGTTTTACTGAGGGCAGGTTATGCTCACAACATTGTCTGAGCTATTGTTTGTGACCAGAGTTTGAACAGAATATATATTTAAACAGACAGTATGCTGTATGCATGTCCAGAAGATTTTTTTAAAAATTCTCCAAGCCACAGTATAACTCAGTTACAATGACACTTGATTCCGAATACATTCAAGCGTTCCAAACTAGGAAAATCTGTATTCCAAACCAGGTCATTACAAATTTTAGTGATATCACTAATGCTAAATGTATGTCGAGGGGCTATTTTGCCATCTTTTTTGTGGAGTTGAATGTCAAATGCGAAGATATTAAGTACCAAACAAACCATAACTGAGATATGCTATCATTGGATGTTTCTAATTAGGTTACATCTTTTGAAAAATTCCAGTATATCTTAGTATGGAAGAAAACCCAATCTGATGTGATATACCCTGCAGGTGCAGAGTGGTAAACTGCAGTACTGCAGTCCAAGTTCTGCTCACGACCTGAGATCGATCCTGGCGGAAGCCGGGTAGCCAGCTCAAGGGTGACTCAGCCTTCCATCCTTCCAAGGTTGGTAAAATGAGTAAAGTGTAGATGACTGGGCAAGGCAATGGCAAACCACCCCATAAAAAAGTCTGCCAAGAAAACGTTGTGATGCGATGTGCCCCCATGGGTCAGTAATTGCACAGGGGACTTATTTACTTTTACCTTTTTCTTTTGAAAAATTCTGGTATATCTTGGTATGGAAGCAAACCCAATCTGATGTGATATATCCTGCAGATACGTCAGAAAATACAATATAACTAAAATGAATTTCTACCCCCCCTCCCCCAGTTCATCTCTGAAGCATACTGACAAAAGGCTTAGATGCACATGGTACCTTTCCAAGACTTCATGGATGCTTTTAATTTGATCCAGATAGTTTATAAAATATGCATGCACTCATTTGTTGTCAAAAGGCAGATTTGTTGAAAGTGGCCTAATTGAAAAGAGGTCCATTAAAAATATCTTGTTCTTCTTGTTGAACTTCTGCACTAGAGGAAGTGTGAAAGAACAAATTCCCCCTTCCTCTTTTTTGTTCTAGCAGATTCTGAAAAATAAACATTCGGCAAGAATCGCTGGTGGGATTTTTCATCCGTGGTGCCTGTAGCTCTTCTAATATGTGCAATTATAGAAATGTGTTCTCCTTAGAAGTATTGTCTACTTCCTTTAGCAAGCCAGGGAATGAAAGAAATTCAGCTGGTAAGCACAGTAGTTCAGAGAACCGTATATTTTTGCTGAAGAACTGTATGGCATGAATTCCCCAATTCCTTGCGCAGAAATCTAAGGGCAGCGCTTAAGGGGTTTAGTTTCCCTTGGATGGGAAAGAGCACTGGAGATTCATGGTGCCTTTGTAGTATTAGTTTTATTGACAAATATACTGCAGAACATAGTGGAAGCAAACAAAGTCCTAAAGAAGGTCAGCACGACTGCTAATCCTACCTCAGATTGCCAGATTGCCGCCCCTCAAGGTTGCACCTCAGTTTTAGCTAGCTCCAGCTGAAACTATTTGCTTGCTGCCTTTCCGTCACTAAACTACAAAACCAGCTCCAAAGGATTTTTCCCACTTGCCCTTTACTCAGGGATGCACCATCTCAGACTGAGGAGATTTCGGTGGCTGTTCTATTCACCTCACATTTCAGGAGTCTTACATGGGACATAGAACGCAAACTTCAATAGCATCAGTTCCTCTGTGGTAGTCTCTGCCTGGAGACAGGAATCCACTGGGCAGCAGTAGATGGAGTACTTCTAATGGCTAGTAGAAAAGCTACATAGAACCTGGATGGTTGTAGAAATTCTGGAAGATTGGCTGTGCCAAAGCGATCTTGTCCCCCTGCCCCATCTTAAAGAAACACATAACTACCAAGATTACGAGAAGGGCTCAGCGGTAGAGCATTGCATTGGACTCACACACAAAAGGCACAACTGAGTGTACAACTAAGGCTCAGTGTAGTTGTCATATATGCCTGTCTGCATATTTGCCATTAATGTATTCTGTGTTCTGTACTGGTCCTCTGAGGGCATGAGAATTTCTTATTGATGTTAAGACAGTAGGTTACCTCACAAGTATTTACTTTCTCTTTCCCCGCTGCCTCCAGCAAGTGTTCTTGAAGGCTGGTTGCGGCCAGCTCAAAATGTATCTGTCTTGGGAACTGAGATGATTTCATTCTTTGTTCTGTCTAGCCTAAACCTAGCTCTTCCCTGACAACCCCCTTGGCTCTTTCACACCCAAAACCTTTAACAGCCCTTATCCTGATGGCGGGAACGTTCCCTATAACTAACATCACCAACCCCAGTTACATCACTTCTGCCAATTCACTTGTCTGAGCACCTTGAACCTGATGGATCTCTAATAAAGTTACTTCAACCAATACACCCGCATGTTTGCTGTGGAGAACTGGGGGGTTCTACCTGCCAAGGACTGAGAGCGGGACCACAAGTGACACCTGACACAGGTTGGACACTTGCCAGCTTCCCTCAAGTTTTGATGGGAAATGTAGGCAGCTTAGCGGAATGTTGGACAAGTGAGAGTTGAAAAGTCCATTGGACAGTAGTCAGAGAGTCAAGCTGCAAGACCAGGATGCCTACATTTCCCATCAAAACTTGAGGGAAGCTGACTAGTGTCCAACCTGTGTCAGGTGTCACTTGTGGTCCCGCTCTGAGAGTAGTGGTTAGAGTGTCAAGTCTAGGATCTGGGAGACCTGAGTTCAAATTCTCACTCTGCCATGGAAGCTTGCTGGGTGACTTTGGCTAGTCATTCTCCCTTTCAGCTTAACCTACTTCACAGGGTTGTTGTGAGGATAAAATGGAGAAGGGGAGACTGTTGTAAGCCTCTTAGTGTCCCCGTTGGGGTGAAAAGTGTGGTATAAATAAAGCTCAATAGATATGCCATTGCAATTGTTTTTTGTGGTGTTTTATCAGTGTGCTTGAGTGCATTGCTAACATGTGCAGGAAGAAACACAAACTAAATGAATAGAACAAGATGGGCAGCCATGTTTGTCTGTAGCAGTAGAAAAGAGCAAGACTCTGGAAGCACCTATAATCAGGGCTTTTTTTCAGGGGGAACGCAGGGGAACAGAGTTCTGGCATGTCTTGGAAGTACTCAGCAATAGTGCTTGAAAATGATATGATTTCAAAGAATCCCGTGTGTTTCTTCCTCATTTCCCTCTTGAGAGTTCCGCCATCTCTTTTCCCAGAAAAAAAAACAAAACCTGCCTATAATGCTAACAAAATTTGTGGTAGGGTATGAGCTTTTGTGAGTCACAGCTCACTTCTTCAGATACCTGAAGAATCTGAAGATGTGAGCTGTGAACTGCAACTCACGAAAGTTCATACCCTACCACAAATTTTGTTAGCACTATAGGTGCTACTGGACTTTTGTGCTTTCTACTGCTAGAGGAACAGAAGGTTGTGCCACCTAAACAATGCTTCGTATGATTTAAAGATATTTCGTTGCAACAGAAAATTTTTATTGTGTTGATTCTTCCTCACAAACCAGGCAAGATGATTTGGAACTCCAAAATTCCAAGGAGAATTTCAGAGGCAGAGAGTTTTGGAAGCTTCCCTGATTACTAATCTTAGGGGTAGAAGTGTGGGAGGACGTTCCGTAATCAAGCATTCTTGTAGTAGGTTAAGGCCCACCCATCGAAATGTAAAACTCATCCCAAGCTGCGCATCTTTTGTAAAGTTTAACAAGACCACAGCAACACAACTTGGAATTAATCCAATGATTTCTGTGCATCAGTGATGTTAGCCTTTCCAAGTGAGATTTTTTTTTCTTTGTAAATAATTGAGGGTTTTTTCCTCCCCTCTCTTCTTTCCTGGCTCCTCCAAGCTGCTTCATTGTGATAAGCTGTTTAGGAGGTAAGATGAATCGGAACAGCCATTTTCCCTATGATTAGAAAATAATAACCAGCCTTTCCCCTATGATTAGGAAATAATAACCAGTCTTAGGGGAGACTTTTTCCTATATTTACAATTTGTAAAGAACAACTCAGCCTGCTGAACAATACACTCTGTCTGGAGACCTCACCATTTTCCTGCCCTCTTGCAAGGATTTTGTTCTATGAATACGGTTTGTGTCTGCATTTGGCACATTTAAATACCTGTTGCGTTACTCATGGCATGCAATTTAGATCAACGGTAGGTGGATGTAGTAGTAGATGCAACCTATGTGTGAATTACATCAGTGGAGGACCTCCTTAACAGGAATCAATTCAGGAAGACCTTTTTAAGGAAATAGTGAAAGATTGTTCGAATCCTGTCCTGAGAATTAGTGGCACATCCAGGCCAGCTCTAGTGAGTTCAACGAGGGAGAGAAGTACAACAGAGACCAGCCACTACTGCCACAGAACTGTCAAATCTATGCCTGTTGGCTGGGCAGAACTACTTAACTCTATAGCAGTCCCCCTTTGCAACCAGAGTTTCACTTTCTTGGGCTAGAAACAGGAGTCTCTTTATCTCTGGTAGAGTCTATTAAAACTGCAGTGGATGAAGAATAAGGCCTCACTGCTCTTCTGAGTTCTAGCATGGCTTCACTCTGCACCAACCTCAAGCAGCTGATTGGTTTATTCTGTCACATCTTACCGGCCACTGAAGCTTTGAGCAAAACTCCCGGCAGACAGCATCTTCTCGTGCAAAATCGCGTCAGGAAGACGCTGTTATCCAGGAGTTTTGTGCGAGAGCATGTCTTCCTGCCTTGATTTTGCGTGAGAAGATGCCGTCTGCCGGGAGTTTTGCGCAACGTTCCGCTGGCCAGTAAGACATGTGAAAACGGCCTAGGTCAGGTTTGTGTCTTTCTTGGCATTACCATTCAAATATCCCTGCTGTGTTCATCACTCTGCAATCTTCCTTCCTTCCTTCCTTCCTTCCTTCCTTCCTTCCTTCCTTCCTTCCTTCCTTTCTCAGTACATCGCCCTGCTTCCCATTTCCTCCTAACCAATGGCTTTTCCTTGGATAGACCCTGTCTTTAGCTTGCCCTGGCTCTGGTCCTCCCTAAAAATGGGAGAATGCTTGCTGTGAATGGGGCGTCTATCTGGCAACAAGGTTTTATTTCCAACCTCCAGATAAGACTTGGAGTTCTTCAAGAATTACAACTGATCTCTAGATTGCAGAAAATTTCCCTGGAGGAAATGTCTATTCCCCTCTGCTCCCACCGTCGAGAACACCCCAAGACCCTTTTTTGATGTTTCAAGAACCTCTGGGGTGACCTCTCATTTGCTGGTGGGAACAGGAGTTGAGGACAACTAAGCCTCACTGGCTTTTGAGCCCCACCAGCAGAGATGATGGATGTAAAAGAAGCAGGAATGAGTCAAACTCTATCCACTTCCTTATCCAGAAAGGTGCTTGTGTGTGTGCACACACATGCAAGAGGGAGGACATCATGCTTAATGGCGGGGCTCCTGGAGAGCATCTAGCTCAAGACCCCTGGGCCCTGGAGATTTCGGGTGCCTGGGTATGGCAGAGTTTGGGTAGGGAAGGGAGATCAGCAGGGACAGGAGTCCACCCTCCAAAACTGCCATTTCTTGTTGGCAAAGGGTTCTCGCCCAGGCCATGGGCTTCAGCAGAAGTCTGATCATGATAACATTGGTTGCCAGCCCTGCTCCTGAAAGCAGCTTCAGTTCACCACAGGACTGGTTGCAGTGGGACACCAAACTCTGGTTCTCTGCCTTCATCTTGGCCAGCCTGCAGATCTTCTACAATGTTCTACCATGATCCAATTCCTCCTTTACCAGGAATTGTGTTTCAGCTTCCATGACCTTCAATGACCTGAAATGTTCCTGAATAGCAGGGCCGTCTTCCTCCCTCCCTCCCTCCCTCCCTTTCATGCTTTCTTTCCCTCCCTCCCTCCCTTTCTTCTATTCCTTATCAAAGCTGACAACATTTGTCTTGGGGAAATCATCCCTCCTTATGTAAGAAGTTGTTATTACCAGTAATATCTGAGCATTTACTCAACTCTGTTTCTATCATCCTCCATGCCTAGGAGTGGGGGAGGGGAGTGATGAACAACAGGCTTATTAAATCGAATAGATGCATTGGTGAAAGTTAACAGAGCTATAAATAATGTTACCCAACAAAATCACATTTCTTTTGTTTTCCATAAAAAAAATATATATTGAGGATGCCTTGCAAATTAAAAAGTGCCAGGATACTTTAAATTGGGTTGTTCCGGCTGGGATCTTAGCAAAGGAGATGGGATCGATCTTTAATGTGGACAGATGATAAATTGAGATGTTTATTTCCACAAATCACTCGGGTTCCAATAAGGAAGAGAAGGGAGAATGCAGCGAAAAAGAAACTAGGGGAAATGGTTTTTTTGGAGGGGGGAGGGGTGTTGTTTACTGACGGTATTCAAGATGTTACAGGAGATATCCTGAGCCAGGCTTCAATTTATAGATGAAAGTATATATTATTATGTGTTATGCACAGATAGGTATGTATGCATTATTATTAATAGTGGAGACGATAATAGAATATCAGGCAGTAGGTGATATGAAAGGCCTCCAACCGAGACCTTGGAAAGCTGGAGCCAGTCAGAGTACGTGGCACTGTCTGTCATCAATCAAGGTTCTCATTCAACGTCAGGAAACCTCGTGTGTTTGCTTTCCTCATGATCTGGGCTCCTGAAGATTAAACATAGTTTTGGCTAGTTTTGGTGTTATGATGACCTGTGGACTTCTGAATGTGACAGTCTTGGCTTTTGCTCTTCTAGTGTTTGATCTTTAGCCTTCTGAACAATCTTGTCTCCCAGTTTAAGATTTGGCATAGGCTCAAAATCTTAACAATACCAATAGCAACAACAACAACAGCAGCAGCAGCAGCAGCAGCAACAACAACAACAATAACAATAAGAGACCAGAGGGAAGCAGCTGTTGAGTCACACCTCTGTCCTCATCACAAATGTTAGGATACCGACCTCCAATGTTTTGTCATTGCTCTGTCACACACACATGTGAACACACCTGAAACAATTTTTTACTGAATCAAACTTTTGGACCATCAAGGCCAATATTGTCTACTTGGGCTGACAGCAAACTCATCTGATGAAGAGAACTGTGGTTCTCAAAAGCTTATGCTACTGTAAAGTTGGTTAGTCTTAAAGGTACTACTGGACTCTCTTCTATTTTGCTACTGCAGACTAACACGGCTAACTCCTCTGGATCTATGAGTATGTATAATGTTTATTTATAGATTTTGAAACTGCATACATCTTAGGGGAAAATAGAATGAGGAAACAGCATACTATTTTTATTTATTATAAATAAGTATGTATGGCACAAAATAAAGAAATGTAAGGTTCTGTCTACAGAATGGAAAAGTGGTACTGCAAGGATGAAGCTGAAGGCAGAGGAAATTCAGGATCGGAGAAAACATCCTCTTCCCTCTTCTATTCTCCCATTTTACGTCTTTCCACTTTTCCTCCCTCCCTCTCCCATTTTTAATATAATAACAATAACATTTGATTTATAGACTGCCTTTCAGGACAACTTAATGCCCAATCAGAGTGGTTTACAAAGTGTTAGTAATATCCTCACATGAGGTGGGGCTAAGAGAGCTCCGAGAAGCTGTGACTGACCCAGGGTCACCCAGCTGGCTTCAAGCGGAGGAGTGGGGAATCAAACCCGGTTCTCCGGATTAGAGTCCTATGCTCTTAACCACTACACCAAACTGGCTTCCATGCTCTTAACCACTACACCAAAAAACCCCTCACCCCCAGTTTTTTCCACCAATATATTAATGTTGTCTGCCTGCCCCCATTTCTGGGGATGTTTTCAGACAGGGTTAAGCAATATGGATTGCTGCTAGATTTTGTTATATTAGCTGTTTTTTTTGGCTTTTGTTGTTGATTTTATTGTAAACTTATTTATCTGTGTTGTAATCCGCTTGGAGCCCGTTTGCAGGGAAAGCAGATAATAAATCCAATAAATACATACATAAATAAATTTCTCTG
Source organism: Eublepharis macularius (assembly GCF_028583425.1). NCBI lineage: Eukaryota > Metazoa > Chordata > Lepidosauria > Squamata > Eublepharidae > Eublepharis > Eublepharis macularius. The sequence continues at coordinate 66,596,629 of NC_072802.1, read as the reverse complement.
CTAAGGCTTCATATTCAGCCAATGTGGTGTAACAGTTAGAGTGGTGGAGTACGAGCAGGGAGTCCCAGGTTCAAATGCCCATTCTGTCATGGGGTGGCCTTGGGCCAGTGACACAATCTTGGTTTAACCTACCTCAGTGGGTTCTTGGATAACATGGAGGAGGGGAGAATTGTTGGTGGATTGTAAAATTGCAGAGCTTAATAGCACAGTAGAAATAAGTAGACAGACTTTTGTGGTTTTAGCTCTAGAAAAATATTTCCACTCCATATCAGGGAAAAGGGTACATTGGTGATAGAATAAAAAATAGCTAACTAACTACATCTTGATGGTTAGAGAGAAAGACTGAGATTTACTTAGAGTCTCACCACACAAGACAAAATACACTTGAATTACACGGGTAATTCAAGTGTATTTTGTAATTCGAGTGTATTTGAGTGTAATTCGAGTGTATTTTGTCTCGTGTGGTTTGACCCTTAAAGACTGAACAAAGAGCAATAAAACCTTAGTATATGTTGCTAGTTAATTGGCCCCCAATAAACTGGTTCATCCAATAGACAATCCTTGATTCCTTCATTAAGACTAAAGACTCCCCTTTCTATGGCAGGAACTTTTACTCAACAGCTAAGTGGTCCTATGCTAACCAGCTGTCTAACTAAACAGAACAGAATAACAATTGAACTCTGAATGTGACTGAACATAGAATACTTGCTAAAATCCGAACAAGAATGTTGTTAGCCACTTTGGACCCCATTGGGGAGAAAAGTCAGTCAGTCAGTCAGTCAGTCAGTAACATTCTATGTAATGTTCAGAGACGTTGGAAACTTTGATGAAATGTCTGATATAACCATTGAAAAGCAAATCTTCCCTCAGTCATGAAAGTCTATACGTGACTTTGGGCAAGGTGACCCAGTAACAATGGTGAAGCTGTGGAGAGGGCCTGCTGCCATGACGGTAGTAATCAAAAACAAGCAACAATACAGACAGCTGTGATATACTGATAGGTAAAGGTAAAGGTAGCCCCCTGTGCAAGCACCGAGTCATTACTGACCCATGGGGGGACGTCGCATCATGACGTTTTCTTGGCAGACTTTTTTACAGGGTGGTTTGTCATTGCCTTCCGTAGTCATCCATGCTTTACCCCCAGGAAACTGGGTACTTGTTTACCAACCTCGTAAGGATGGAAGGCTGAGTCAACCTTGAGCCGGCTACCTGAACCCGGCTTCTGCCGGGATCGAACTCAGGTCGTGAACAGAGCTTGGGCTGCAGTACTGCCACTTACCACTCTGTGCCACAGGGCTCTGACATACTGATAGTCCTATTCAAATGCCTACAAATACACACATAGCAGCAGGACCTTGGACAGATCACAAATAAGGATATAGGCAAGAACCAAGTGCTGGTAGTTATCTCCAGGTGTTTTAAAAACTGAGTGCTGAAATACAGCTGTAGACCAGTCTGTATTCCTGGCCCCATCTCCCTTGAGGAGAGCCATTCAAAGCCTGCAAAGTGGTCCCTTTAATTGTTTCTAAGGGTCCATCTACACATTACACAGGCCTTGTGCTTATTGGGGAAGAATACGTGGAGTTTGCATCAGACATGCAATGAGAGTTTTCTGCCTTCACATACGCACCAGCTCTTTACTCTTTGCAACCAAAGCAGGAAGGCACCAGCAGCTTTATCTTCATCCCTCTCTGCTGTTTGCTATTTTATAAGTAATTAACGTGATTTTAACAACAAAGCCAACAGCAGCTCTACCGGGCAGCTTGCAAATGCATAAACAACAGCAGGGAGAGGCTAAAGTCACTTCTCCCTGTCTGCTTTGACTGCAAACAGAAAAGCACACATGCATGTATGGGAAGCGCATCACTCCCATGTCACGTCTGATGCAAACTCCTTGTGTTCTTCTCCAATGAGCACAAGGCCTTTGTAATGTGTAGATCAGCCCAAAGGCAGGGACTGTAGCTATACTGGTGAGTAAGCCTCTTATCGTTCCACTTTTGCCTACCATGGGAGTGGAGCAATTGAGGCAAACCAGGGAACTGTCCAGCTGGAAGGGAGAGGAAGCACTTTGCTCGGTCAAAGAGTTCAACCTCTGAACAGCAAGGGAGCTGTCCAGGGTCTAACAAGAGTCAAAGAGGTAAGCCGCTTACATGGTCCATCAGATGCTTTCAAGTCGCAACGGAACAGGATTTGCCAGCAATTCTGCCTTGTCTGGTGCATCCGTGGAAGCTCCGATCCTGGAAATGCTTACATCCAAATCTCATCTCCTGGAGCCAAGTTGGGAAAAGCAAAGGCTGTGCTATCTTTGCTCCTTGGCTTTACAGGGTGTATGGAAGGGGCCAAGTAGCATGGGAGGAACCCTTCAAAGAATTAAGACCCTTTGACTGGTGTTGCTAGGGACTCAGCCCAGGAGTTTCCGCATGTAAACCACGTGCTCCATTACTAAGATATTCTGACCACAGATTCATTATAGCTAACAGAGCCATCTAAAGCAGAGTTACTCCAGTGTAAGCTGATTGATATTAATGGACTTAGACCAGAATAACTCTTCTTAGGATTGCACTGTACCTATGTCTATGCTGCATTTAATTGCACACTCTGGATTTATATCAGTTTTTAAAATTTGGAGAAACAGAGACAGAGTTTTTGGTCCAGTAGCACCTTAAAGACCATTCCTTTCCCCACTTCTTGTGTCTGATGAAGGGAACTCTGACTCTCCAAAGCTCGTGCCTTGGAAATCTAGTCGGTCGTTAAGGTGCTACTGGATCCAAATTCTGCTGTTCTACATGCACCAACGTGGCCACCCACCTGAAACTATATGTATAATTATTCTAATTAAAAATCTATACTAGAAGCAAATGCCAACATTTGACAATTTCCATTGACTTTGATACAATATTTGACTTCTAGGTTGTTCAAAGCAGTCTACTATGTGGAGTTTTTTAAAAACTATTCTATTCATATCTAGCATTTTCCAGGAAAAGAGACAAGAAATCATTCTTTTTTTCTTTGAACTTCAACACCTTTTATCTGTTGAAAGTGTTCTGAACAGTTGAAAAACGGAGAGGGAGTTGCCAAGTACCTGCCAGTAAATCTTATTAATTTTTCTTCTAAAATGAAGAGAGGTTTATTTATACCATATTAATGCTACAGTTCATGAAGGGATCCTCAGAGGCATTTGCTGTGAGCAGAAGTTGCCATTTTGATTTAACCATCCGTTGCCGTCACATTTATCTCAAGTTTCACTGTTCAGCCTATCCGGATGAATGGTATGTTTCGATTCCTCAGCATGAACCCCATTTTATTTCGGAGATTGCAAGTTGTACGCTCAAACAACTGGAGGGGGAAAAGTTCAGTTTTTTCAAACACTCCAGTCGGTTCTAAACTTCATAGCAAATGTTTTGTGCATGGAATGCCCACACTTTCTTCCTGTAGCCACCTCTCTTCCCTGGCCACTGTCCGGCATTTGACCAACACACCTGACTGGAAAGGATATTAACTTACCAAAGTGGCATTTTAAAATTATTTTTCTCCTGCTAGGGTTAAGAGAGTGGGGGCATTCTGTGACTTGTCTCCAACCTTTCCCCTTTTTCCTTCCTGATTTTCAAAGCTGAGTGTATCCACTGAGTGTTCTAAACTGGAGACTGAGGGCCAAGCTACAAGTGATGCCTGACACAGGTTGGACACTTGTCAGCTTCTGATGGGAAATGTAGGCAACCTGGTCTTGCAGCTTGGCTCTCTGACTGCTGTCCAATGGACTTTTCAGCTGTCACTTGTCCAACATTCTGCCAAGCTGCCTACATTTCCCATCAAAACTTGAGGGAAGCTGACAAGTGTCCAACCTGTGTCAGTCATCACTTGTAGTTTGGCCCTAATTGTGCATTCTTGCATAGCTGCCTGAGAACCGAAGCTTGATCCAGTAAGTTCTGAGCATGCATGAGCATGATGAAAGCCACTGAATGTGCAGATGTCAAAGCAGCACATACACTCGCAACATCGATGATTTTTTAATGATATTTGACCTGCCTGAGATGGCCGTGCAGCATATACGTCATCCTATAAATTCATTTAATGGAGAGAATGTGCCAACCTTGGGCTATCTGGCCAGCTGCTGTATAAGTAACTATGTGGAGGGCAAACCATTCCAATATTGCTTTTTTAGAACTGCAAACAAATCATTAATGCAAGCCTATCGGGTGCTTGACTGAAATAGTGGCATTGTGACCAGAGTAAAACTAATTTTGAATGCTTTAAAGACAATGATTGTGATAGTCTAATAAAGAAGTCCAAGATTACAGTTTGGGGTGAGCAAGAGACTGACAAACAAACAATTAAATCTTCAAGTAATAAGTGGTCAAGGGACACACATGATTTTCATCCTCACTTCAATAGGGACCTGCTGCCAGTCCTGGGCAGGAAGAATCCCCAAATCCTACACAACAAACACGCATGTCATAGAAGAAGTCAATTAAAAGCCACCAATCTGCAATATCTTTAAGTATAGCCAATGCTTCACGCAATGAACTTTGTTTTACCTAGAGTAGTTCATAGTAATCCACCAATGTGGACTTTGTAGGTATACTTTATAGTGTAAATCTGTCACTGGATCATTAAATATACACGTATTTTAAAAGGAACTTAATCATTTTGGGGGTCCAATATTTGCAGAGAGGGGGTGAGCAACATGAACGGTATTTATCCCTTCCTCCCATACTCATTTTCCAAATCTGTCATGATGATCGCTGAGCCAGCCATAACCCAGATTCTTTGGCGCATAGGATTACCATCCTCCAGCTGTCCATCCTTGGCAGGTAGAATCCCCCAGTTCTCCACAGCAAACAGGCAGGTGTATTGGTCGAAGTAACTTTATTAGAGATCCATCAAGTACAAGGTGCTCAGACGACTGAATTGGCAGAAGTGATGTAACTGGGGTTGGTGATGTTAGTTATAGGGAACGTTCCTGTCATCAGGATAAGGACCGTTAAGGTTTGGGGCGCGAAAGAGCCAGGGGGGGGGGTGAAAGGGAGAAGCTAGGTTTAGGCTAGACAGAACAAAGAATGAAATCATCTCAGTTCCCAAGAAGGATACATTTCGAGCTGGCTGCAAGCAGCCTTCAAGGACACTTGCTGGAGGCAGCGGGGAAAGAGAAAGTAAATACTTGCAAGATAACCTACTGCCTAAACATCAATAAGGAACTTCTCATGCCCTCAGAGTACCAGTACATAACGCAGAATACATTCATGGCAGATATGCACACAGGCATATATAACATTCGCCCCAGTTCTAACACCCTTAGTTACAACCCATGATTCAAAATGTTGGCAGATCCTCCAGAGAAGTCTCTGGTGGTGTTTAATATAGGAACAATGGAAGTGCCCTATTGGGAAACCATTGAGTTCAGAACCCTGTTTCCCAAGGCTTGAGGAACTGAAGTCTTAAAGGGAAATGCCAGGAGTTCTAGTATGAAGAAGTTCATGTGGGTAGCTCTGTTTGTCTGCAGTAGAAGAGCAATATTTGAGCCCAGTAACACCTTAAAGACCAAGTAGGTTTCCAGGGTGAGAGTTCAAGAATCAAAGTACTCTTCACCAGATATGACGTCAGATACTGTCGAAGGGCGCTTTGAATCTAGGAAGCTCCTATCCTGGAAATCTTGTTGGCCTTTAAGATGCTACTGGGCTCAAATCCTGCTCTGGTACGGTTAAAGAAGCACTTGGGGGAATCGCATGGAAAATTTTGGGTACCAGACAATGTTTTAGTATATTGTCGAAGGCTTTGACGGCCAGAGAACGATGGTTGTTGCGGATTTTCTGGGCTGTATAGTTCTCTGTCTTTTGGTGCTACACCTCTGAAGATGCCAGTCACAGCTGCTGGCGAAACGTCAAGAACTACAATGCCAAGACCACGGCAATACAGCCCGGAAAATCCACAACAAGCAATGTTTTAGTAGCTCCATTCATGACAGAAAGTAATACATTCGGCCATGTTCAGGGACATTCTTGTAGTAAATATTTATCCATAAAGGAGAATTGGTTTCAAACGGTTCTCGGGGAGATTTGAATCGGAATTTTTTTTTTAGAAAACCTTATCAAACAGTGAATGTTCTACTTTTTCTATTATGTCATGCTGCGTTTCTAATTGCAACAGTTTGGCCTCCTTGATCAGATACTGCCTAATCTTTTTAAAACTATGCATGAATACCAAGGAGACATATTGGTGAATAATGCAATTCCGAAACTGCCACCACAGAGTAAAAAAATGCCCCATCGCTGGAATGTTATTGTACAATTAATCATTCTGCTAGTATTTCCTCCCCCACTTTTCATTTTGGCTCAGTTAAGAGTATGCATTTGTGTTTGTCAGAACCAATGCAAGAAAAACCTATACATCTGAAAAATTCATCTCTCAAAGAGCAACATTAAACTTTTCACAGCAGGAACCAAACTAAAATCAATATATATTATAACATTCAACGGTATAGCGAACACCAGTTTCCGGATCGCAAAGGCACACCGAGATGCTGGTCTCATTTTTTTTTTCTTTTCAAACATTCTACTGAAATGAGCTTTCATCACAAAACTTGCATCTCAGCTGACAGAATGGCTTGATTTGATGTTAAGGCTCCCCCAGTTTCTGGCAAAGCATTTCTCCTTGCCATTTTCATCTCCAGGGTAAAAAAAATACCCCAATACCTACGGGACCGCCTCCCTCCCTGTGTCCCTCCATGGCAGCTTTGCTCAACCAAACAGGGTCTCTTGCAGGTGCCAGTCTGCACATGGGCAAAATCAACTGCAGCCCATACACGGGCCTTCTCTGTGGTGGCCCCTACCCTATGGAATAGCCTGCCTGAGGAGATCAGGAGAGCTCCCACGCTCTTGGCTTTCCACAAACAATGCAAAACTGAATTATTCAAAAAGGCTTTTTTACTCAGATAGGAGGGTGGTATTGTAGAGAGGGGGTCTTGGATGTTTCGCGAATAGGAGGGCGGTATTGTAGGGAGGGGATCTCAGATGTTTTGCCAATGAGTTCTGCCACACACGCCACCAGAGGAGAGTTTGCCAGCTTTTAATAGTTGCCCTGACCTGGATAGCCCAAGTGAGCCTGATCTCATCAGATCTCAGAAGCTAAGCAGAAGCCAAGCAGGGTCAGCCTTGGTTAGTAATTGAATGCGAGACCTCGAGTGAAGACCAGGGTTGCAGAGGCAGGCAATGGCAAACCACCTCTGTTTGTCTCTTGCCATGAAAAGCCCACCAGGGGTTGCCATAAGTCAGCTGTGACATGAGGGCACTCTCCACCACCAAGTATGCATGCAGGTCCTGACCTGGATAGCCCAGGTGAACCTGATCTCATGACATCTCAGAAGCTAAGCAGGGTCAGCCTTGGTTAGTAATTGGATGGGAGACCTCCAACAAAGATCAGAACTGCAGAGGCAGGCAATGGCAAACCAACTCTGTTAGTCTCTTGCCATGAAAACCCCACCAGGGCTTGCCATAAGTCAGCTGTGACTTGAGGACACTCTCCACAGTTGCTAGTAAGCAATTTTTTTAAAAAAGCTCTCTAGTGGTGGGGATGTGTGCTGCAAGGGGACAACGGAGGAAAGTCCAGAGAAAGTCCAGGGTAGATGTCCCCTTGTCGCTGTGAATGCTGCTGCATTTCTGACTGCAATGAATTCACAATGGAAAATTGTCACCATTCAGAAGAAGCTGTCCGATGAATCAGATTAGATACCAATGAGCTGGGAGGACCAATGATCTAATACAGCATAAAGTAGCTTCATATGTTCCTTAGGTTTTTAAATCCCATGTTTGAAATGGGTCCTCAAGATGGCTCGTAAGAGAGAAAAAAGAAGAATCAATGCATCAACAAAATATTAAAATGCTAAAATCAGCTGTTTAATTTTTAATTTCTTTTTACAAAACAGAGAAATTTGATGGAAAGAAAATCGTAGCAAATAACATTATGAGCAGCACAATATAACTGCCTTCCAAAAGCAAGATGGTGTCAACCAACGACTCAAAACCATGGAAGAACTTGTCTGGTGAGCTTCCTTAGAGAGGGAATTTCAAAAAATACAAATGTGAGCCATTAATCAAGGCCGTGTTCACACTACTTACCCGCTTGCGCAAAACTCCTGGAACGATGCGCCTTCCTGGCGTGATTTCCCATGACAACTCTGGTTATCGTGGGAAATCACACCAGGAAGGCGCGTCGTTCTGGGAGTTTTGCACGAGCGGTAAGCAGTGTGAAAACTGCCCTAGTTTCCTTCTCCTATTGCATTGGCAACATGGGAGCATTTGCTGTGTGGCTCTTTCTCAGGCCACTTGGATAATATGAGAAGTATTAATACCGTGATTTCTGTGAGTGCTATTGCTTGGAAATTTCACTTTGCTTGCTCGCGATGCTCATTTGTCAGTCCCTCCCACTCTCAAACAGCAGATACATCCCCTATTTCAAACAAGCTTTGTTCTGAGCATATGTATGGCTTTCATGCAGGGGCGTCCTTCATCACCATTAGGCAGCCAGATGGCATTTGTGATTTGTGCATGCTCAGTACCTACTAGATTACTAGCAAAGGCACATATGCCAGTTTGGTGTCGTGGTTAAGACCAGTGGGACTCTAGTCTGGAGAATCGGGTTTGATTCCCTGCTCCTCCTCTGGAAGCCAGCTGGGTGTCTCTCCAGAGCTCTCTCAGCCCGACCCACCTCACAGGGTGATTGTTGTTGTGGGGAATAATAATAACATACTTTGTAAACTGCTCTGAGTGGGCATTAAGTTGTCCTGAAAAGTGGTATATAAATGGAAAGTTGTTGTTATGTAGTCCAAAAATAACATTAGTTCGAGTTTGTGCACTAAATTGATGCCTCTGCAATTGGCAGGATACATCCTTCCTCAGTACCACAAGCAGTTGTGTGAGAAGACACATGGCCAAACTATTAGAAATCCAATTTAGAAGACTCACTAAAAAAGTAAATTATTTTTTCCCCTAACAGTCATCTACATTTCCCCACAGATCTTACCCAGTCCTTTCAGATTCTCACTTCTATATTCAGTTTTCTCCTTTGCCCCCTTGTTCCATTTTCTGCTCATTTTTTCCTCACAAGATCTTCTGATCCAGCACACTTTTATAAAAACATTATTTTACCCCCCCCCCCCGAACTTGATGCTTTCCTCTTCCTCTTCATTACCCCCGTTCTCTTTATCAAACCCTCTCTGTGACCTCCTCCCCCTCTGCTTCACACGAGGCCCTCTTCAAATCTCCTTCTCATCCTTTTCTTCTCTTGTAGAAACCAAATGTTTTGCTCACAGCGGGTTTATCGTTCATCACGATTTTCTTTTTTGCCCCCTTCTCTTGAGTCATATACCTACTTTTGTTTCCTTCAGACCTTTGGATCCAAACGCCTTTATTAGAACATAGCAGCGCTTTGAGGTGATTGCTATTTTAATACTGCTCTGTTAATATGAGAACAGTCAACTGGAGATCTATGGACTGAGGTAATTCCACGTGGGACCCAAATGCATTTTCCACTATAGTATGTCAAAATTGTCTTCCCAAATGGCTCACGTCACTCAAGAGACACAGGGCTGTGGCTTTTGAACTAAAAAGACCAAGGCAGACAAGAGAGGGGAGAGAGAAAGTAAAAGAGAGAGATCAGCTTGACAATGCCAGAATAAAACCATATAACAACAACATTCAATTTATATACCGCCCTTCAGGACAACTTAACACCCACTCAGAGTGGTTTACAAAGTGCATTATTATTATCTACACAACAAAACACCCTGTGAGGTAGGTGGGGCTGAGAGAGCTCTGAGAGAGCTGTGACTGACCCAAGGTCACCCACCTGGCTTCAAGCGGAGAACTGGGGGATCAAACCCGGCTCTCCAGATTACAGTCCTGCACTCTTAACCACTACACCAAACTGGCCAGATGAGTCTTCGACCGATATTTCTTTAGTACACTTTTCCTCCCATCCTTCACTCAAAGAGCTCAGGTCAACGTACATCCTTCTTCCCTCCTCCATTTTACCCTCGCAACAAACTTGTGTGGTAGGTTAAGCTGAGAAGGGGAGCCCTTGGCCCAAAGGCACAGAGTGAGCTTCCTGGCAGAGCTCAGGCCTGGAATTATAAAACTGTTGACTGAGAGCCAAACTACAAGTGACATCTTACACAGGTTGGACACTAGTCGGCTTCCCTCAAGTTTTGATGGGAAATGTAGGCGCCCTGGTTTTACAGCTTGGCTCTCCATTACAGCTGCAAGACCAGGATGCCTACATTTCCCATCAAAACTTGAGGGAAGCCGACTAGTGTCCAACCTGTGTAAGACATCACTTTTAGTTTGGCTCTCAGAGCCAAGCTAAAAGTGACGCCTGACACAGGTTGGACACTTGTCAGCTTCCCTCAAGTTTTGATGGGAAATGTAGGCATCCTGGTCTTGCAGCTTGGCTCTCCAACTGCTGTCCAATGGACTTTTCAACTGTCACTTGTCCAACATTCCGCCAAGCTGCCTACATTTCCCATCAAAACTTGAGGGAAGCTGACAAGTGTCCAACCTGTGCCATTCGTCACTTGTAGTTTGGCCCTGAGTCCATAGGCTGCCCTGCTTGTAGAGTGCCCATCCTTGTTTCATTGTCTATTTGCCTGGAGATGGTATGGAGGCAGCAGAGTGCTGAGGTGGAAGTAGAAAACTAACACAACATGCCAAGGGCTAGGCTGAAACTTTTCTTTCTAATGCGCTGTTTTGTTTAGTCGTCAGGGACTTCTTACAAGAGGGAGCAACAAAAATGTTGAGTCTCACCACTTGCAGTCTGAAGTGCTGCTCATTCTTCCACTTCACTGCTCTACCATCTTATTCAGCAGTTTGTCTTCTAGATCAAGGTTGAAATGCAGTTTCCAACTCTGCCAAGGTAAAATGCCTGGCATTTGAGGGGTGGTCCCTGTGGAGGCTGGAGTTTGGGGAGGATGTAATGCCATTTCTAGGTGACAGTCTAGGAATTTCCCTTAATTTCTATGGCAAAGACCATAGAGACTGAAGTAAATTCCTAGAGCAGTGGGGGCATTTTTCTCTTGTTCCTCAATTTCTCAAGGGTAGAAGACTGGAGTTGGGGGTGGAATATTCCCCACCAAGCCTGGGCAATGGCTGGCCCAATTCCCAGCAATAGGAACCATCATTAAGCTTATTAGACTATGGATGCAATCCTAAGCAGGCTTAAGCAGAAGTGAGTTCCACGAGGCTTACTCCCAGGAAAAGGTTCTTTGGATTGCCACCTATGAGTGTTCAGAGCTTTGCTGCTTCATATTGTGGTACACCAACCCTTCAGTGCAGACACTGCACCCCCCATTTCTGCAGATATCCCTGTTCCCCACAAAGTTCCAACATGGTGGTCTTTCACAAGAATGTTTCCAACAGGAAATGGGAGTGAAAGAAGACCTTTACATCTTCCCTGCTGTCAGTTGTAGACAAAGAACCGTTCACAACTCTAATTATTTTGCCACATTGCATTATAATTCCTCTCACAACGTTTGCCTGGAGCTGTCACTTTGGAGAGGAATTCATCGCGATCACAATGCCTTTGGTTTTCAAATATTTGGGTAGGACATCAAAGCCCATCACATCTTCTCTTCCTATATCGTGGGATGCAGGGGACAAAAATATAATAGCTAAGCATTTTGCACATATTTGAAAGTTAATTACAGAAGCAAAAAACAGGATATATAGGGCAGGATGATGGGCTTGGCACTTCACAGTTTGTTTGCCTTAGATTAATGCTTTTTGCTACTGAAAATAAGATTTGTTTTGAAAAACAACTTTGGTCCTTAGCGTACTGCCATTGGACTTCCGCTGCAACTTGGGAGGACCGACTGGAGTTTTCCTACTCTGTTCTTTTATTTATCATTTATGCCCTAGGTTCCAGACTTCCTTAATTCTGGCTTAACTAGAAGAATTTCTAAAATTAATGCTGGAAATGGGGCCTGTACAATCATATCCTGTAGTTCTAGTTCCTTCCATTGGCATACAACTTCCCCCACTCCTAGCCCATGACCAGCATACAAGCGAGCATTCATAAACCACTGTGGGGGGAAAAACCTCAATATAATCAGAACTCAGAAGTGTGATTGCATTAAGCTTCTTTTGTGCAGCATTTTATCAATGCACACAAATGTGCATGCACATCAGTAAAAATCCAGCACTGGAAGATGTTTGGCACAATTGTACATATGATTGCATCAAGATTCTTTTGTGTGTGTGTGTTTTTTTAATCAATGCATACAAGCGAACATGCACAGCAATCCAAAACGGTGTTCAATGAATATCAATGCAGCAGTATGAACAATCACGATCACTTGCTTTGCACAGGTCTACCAGGCTTCAACGTTCCTATGACTAGAGAGCCTTTAAATGGAGATGCCAGGGGTACTGCGTGCCAAGCAGGCACTCTACCACCAAGGTACAATCCCTCCCTCTGGGACCCACAATGGCACATCAATCTATATATGTAAAGACAAGTGTCCTGACTGACTCATCAACGCCCAGCCCAAACCCCTGGACCTAGAAGCGTGAAATTTGGGCAAGGCGTTCCTTTTGCGATGTAGAGGCTCACTAAGAAGGGGTTTTAAGAAATTCACCCCCTAAGGGGGTAAAAAGGGGTCAAATGTGTTTTCCCAAAGAGAGACAGCTTCCCTGTGTGGATGGCAGGGTCCTCCGCGCCCCCCCCCCGCCACTCTTCCCTGAGGTCATTTGCATATGCAGCCTGATTGGCCATCTCCCCAACATTCTAAAGAGCATACAGTTGCTATTGGGAATCATTGAATGTGTCCTGAGGAAAAAATACACCTCCCAGCCTTCCCCTCTAGGGTTGCCAATCTCCCTGTGGGCCCTGGCTTTCCTTTTGTGGCTGCCAGGCTCCTGCCTGCTCACCCCCTCCCCTTTCCTGATGGGTCAGCTGTGGAGCTCTGTGTTCTGAGGTAAAAATCTGGTAAAGGAAACTGCAGACAGTTGAAGAAGGACAGTACAAGACTCCTAAATAGGGATTTTATATAAAAGTCAGTATGGCAACTGAGCTTTTAAATGTTCATGGGGAGATGGTGCACGACCTTTCTAGGGGCCATTTCAATGTGAACCTCTCACATGAACCTGCCAAAGGGCCCACCTCACCATAGTCCAACTCCACCTCACACCTCTTTCAGCCATCACCTCTTACTGCCCCCAAGAAGTCTCCTGGCAGACGTTGTGCAAGATATACCGATGCTAAAAGGAGGAAGCAACTTAGAAATGCAGCAAAAAATTATGCACCTCATAGTCCTGAGATGCACTAAGCAGCAGTGGCCAAGTACCAGCAAGTCCCAAGCCCAAGGGAAAGGTGACCATCCCTGCAGACCTGGCCACAGTAGTGATGATGACCCTAGCAGACCTAACAGCCGAGATATACCCTGATATTGCAACTATCACTCTTCAATAAATGTTACATTTTGAAATTCACTTCATCAGTTTTCAGCATCAACACACTTCGCTTTATACAAACGCCTTTGTGAAGCTCTGATACTATGCCATTATACTCAGGGCTCATTTCAAGGGGGAATATGCAGGAACGCAGTTCCGGCAGTTCCCAAAGAGGTCACATGTCAGGTGGCCCCACCCACCTGACTCTCGGCCATTTTGGGCCTGTTTCAGCCTGGATTGGGGCCGAAACGGCCCGGATCGGGCCTCTAATGGATGGTGGATTACTCTCCCACTCAGCAGCGGCCCAATCCTGACCATTTTGGGCCCCTTTTTGGCCATTTTCAGCCACTTTTTGCCATTTTGGGCCCAATTTCGGCCCTGAATGGCCAGGATTGGGTCCAAAACAGCCAGGATAGGTGATGTCAGGGGGTGTGACAAATGCAAATCAGTTATGCTAATGAGTTATGCTAATGAGCTCCTCCAGCTCTTTTTCTACAAAATGACCCCTGATTATACTACAAAATCAACTCAACCCCCCACCCCAAACCAAAAAATGTTACATACCCATAAGTATTATAACTGGAATTAAAGTAGTTAAACACTGTAGCAAAGCACGGGCATCAAGCTAGTAATGTATAAGGGAAATTGATCAAAAATGTATATGTAATATGCATATATATGTTATGCAAATTTGTACCCAAAGTGTGCCTAAACCCTCCCCCCCCAAAAGAAAAAGGGACATTCCAAAGGAAAATAAATGGACAGAATATGCAGAACTATTGTGTGCCGTAGACTACTGAGACTAGAATAGCATATTCCGGGAGAATTATTATTGGGGAAGAATTCATAAGCATCTCTGTTATTATTGTGGCTATCAATAGCTAGCCAGCCCTTTCTGCCTTCCAATGCAGCTGTTTAAATGGCTGCTTGCAAAGCAAATAGGAACACTAGTTCTGTAAGCACACATTTCAAAGTATCTCTTAAACCCTGATGATATAAATTTCTGTTGGCTTTATAGGATGTTCGTCTGAGCAGATATCATTTTTCTGCTTGTCTAAAGGAAAATATATTAGCTGCTCATAAGTTACCCAAGACAGTAAGCACGGGGATTCTCTTGCATAGCACAGGAGATGTAAGCCCAAAGAAAAAAGTATTTTTCAGCCTGAGAAATGCGGGCGTAACGGATTAGACAATTTGGCCCTTAAATCTTGTAATGGTGCATAAGGTTGCAAATTTAGCCTGCAGCCTCAGCTGCGTGAGCCAAATAAAAGATGGAAAGGTTTATTGCTTTCCTGGGTGAGATCCCCAAAGTAGGATATTTGTGAGAAAAAGTATATCGGTAAGTGCTAGGAGAGGTTATGAATTGTGCAAAGGATCACATAACAAAACTTTCCGGCGGAGAGAGGAGCATTTTTTAAAGCCCAAGATGGCAAGACGTGCCGATATACTGGCTATAGGGCTGTCGTTATTGGACTCTTGGATTATTGCGGAGGGGGGTAAACCTTGATCTGTGTTATGATTTTAATTTGGATGTTTTCTTATTGTAAGCGACTCGGAGCTCACAATAAGCTCTGAGTTGAAATGAAAACAGACAATAGCTGACGAAAGACGTTTGTGTCTATCTGTTTACCGGCCTCAGTTCGCAGCATTCCATTCCACGTTTCCAACATGGTCACGCATTAGCAAGAAAAAGGATGAAGTGGTATATGAGGTTGCCAACCTCCAGGTGGGGCCTGGAGAATTCCAACAGACTTCCAAACTACAGAGATCAGTTCCCCTGAAGGAAATGGCTGCTTTGGAGGGCGGACTTTATGGTATTGTACTCCACTGAGATCTTTCCCCTCCCCGAGCCCCACCCTGTAAAGATGAAGAGGTGGGGCTAAGAAGATAGGGGCAGGCTGGCTTCTTAATGGTTGGAGTCAGCGGGGAGAAAGGAACAGGGTTGGCCCCGCCTGAAGAGTGTCCTGATATACCCTTTTACTTTCTCCCGCATAAAATGAATGGCTTCCAAAGTCACCCCGTCATGGCCAAGGGGAGATTTAAACCAAGGTCATCCCAGTCCTAACTCAACATTGTGGCCACTGTGCAACACCAGCTCTGTTTGGACATAACATTGCACACGGAGGGGCACCTCTCATTCATGCATGTCATTGGTGGCCTGTTCAAAATGGGAAGATGAGCATATGTGCATGTATTTATATTAGTATATTTGGGTGTGTGTGTGTGTGTTCATGCATGCGCATGTCATTTGTGTATAATATTCCTGATAACAGATCCAGAGGAGTTAGCCGTGTTAGTCTGTAGTTGCAAAATAGTAAAGAGCCCAGTAGCACCTTTAAGACTAACCAACTTTATTGTAGCATAAGCTACAATGCATCTGATGAAGAGAGCTGTGGTTCTCGACAGCCTATGCTACAATAAAGTTGGTTAGTCTTACAGGTGCTACTGGACTCTTTGCTATTCTTGATAATGGTATTATTTATACATGTAATGCCCTCTACTGCTTATTTAACATGCCGTGCTTAATGTTAATGTTAATGTTTGTTCATATTACTGCTCTGTTTCAGATGTCAAAGACAAGAGAGGCAGTCCCTGATACTACAAAAGCACAAAGAGCTGGAACCAGCAAGGAACCAATGAAATCAATTGAATAATTCGATGAATGCAACTTGAATATACACAAATGTTCGATGTAATCAATAGCAATGTAAACAATGCAAATAGCAAACCGCAGTGAATAAATAGATGAATGAGTGAATACAATGAAAGGTATTCTGTCGAATATCCACGCGAGACCACGTTCCCTCTGCCAAGTCTCTCAGTGGTGCGTGCAGTCTTTCCTTCAAAGTCCAAACGGTGAGTAAATTTCTCAATGGTGCAACACACCGAAGACCTCCGCCCAAAGGCAGGGATGGTGCGGGTATGAAGCGACGAGCCGAGAGAGGTAAGACGCCCCCAAAGGGGTATTGGTTCTGATGGTGTGATGTTACAAGGTGGAGTGCAGAGAAGAACGGAGGACCCCGGAGGGCCCACCCCCCAGCCCTGCAAGCGACCGGTAAACTCAGCTTGTTTCATGCAATCCACTTCCTCAGGGGACGGTGCACAAACCACCATAACATGTTTTTTCTCCAACTCTCATCAAAGGAAAAAAATATTTCATGCATGTATTTCGGCGCACAAATAGGAGCGGTCAGATGTCTGCAGTCCTAGTCCTATTTTCTGCTTATTGGATGTCTCATCCTATTAGGAATCCCAGGGGGATCCTCCATTCCCACCCTTTGCCCTCTGCCACCACTCACCTGGACAGCGGGGGCGGGGGGGGCAGCAAGGGAACAGGCTTCCTGGGCACACTCCCAGAGCAGCATGATGATGTCACTCCAAGTGGGCTGATTTGGCCCCCAAACAGGCTGAATCAGGCCCTGTGCAATGACATCACACCATCACTTCTGGAGAGACGTCATTGTGCCACTCTGGGAGCACATGCATGTTTTGCAGACACACAAAGACGTTACAAATGATGAGTGCCAGGTCCGCCCCCGTACTGGGAGGGTACGGGGACTTGGCAGCCCTACTTCCTATTGCTTGCATTCACCTACATTGTGTAATCAACCTCTACGTAAAACTTTTAGAACTCATTCGCAGCTGTGGAGTTGGATGTCATCAAAATGCAGATGACACCCAACTCTATATCTTGCTATCCAGGTCCCGGCAGGATGCAGTAGAAATCTTAGATCGCTGCCTGACAGCCGTGGTGAAATGGTTGAAAAACAACAAATTGAAATTGAACCCAGACAAGACCAAAGTGATGCTTCTTGGGAAAGCAGAGATCTTGAAGAACGTTATATTCCTCACTTTCGATGGAGTTCGTCTGACCCTGGCAGACTCAGTTAAGAGCCTAGGGGTTATACTGGATCCAGTATTATTACTAGAAAAACAAGTTAAGGCAGCGGCAAAAAATGCTTACTACAACCTCACTCTAGCCTGGAAGACGGCTTCTTATCTTGACATGGCTGACCTGGCCACTTGGATCCATGCTATGGTAACATCAGGCCTTGACTATTATGATGCTCTATACATTGGCCTCCCATCTAAGTTAACTAGGAGGCTCCCATTAGTGCAAAATGCTGCAGCTCAACTGTTATCAGGAGTGAGCAGAAGCATGAACATCACTCCCATGCTACAGTCGCTCCACTGGCTACCCATCAGTTACTGTGCCCAGTTCAAGGTATTAGTTATTACATACAAAGTTCTTTATGGCTTTGGTCCGGCATACCTACAGGACCGCCTCCCTCCCTGTGTTCCTCTACAGCAGCTTCGCTCATCTGAACAGGGTCTTCTGCAGGTACCAGGCCGCACACAGGTGGTCAGCAGCAGTCCGTACAAGGGCTTTCTCCATGGTGGCCCCTATCCTATGGAATGACCTTTCTGAGGAAGTCAGAAGAGCCCCCACTCTCCTGGCTTTCCGTAAATGATGCAAAACCGAACTATTCAAAAAGGCTTTTTACTCAAATGGGAGGGCTGTATGTAGGGAAGGGGTCTCAGATGCTTCACTAATGAGTTAAGGACCATATACTTCATCACTATATTGCCTTACATATTTTCTGCTGCTTTAAATATGTACTCCTATGTACTACCAGTGCTCCATGTTGTCTAATGTTAGTCCTAGAATTGATTATTTTCTGCTTCAGTATTTTTTCTACTCTGTATTAGAGTAAAACTAAAGTTAAGGTAGTCCCCTGTGCAAGCACCGAGTCATTACTGACCCATGGAGGATGTCACATCATGACATTTTCTTGGCAGACTTTTTACGGAGTGATTTGCCATTGCCTTCCCCAGTCATCTACACTTCACCCCCAGGAACCTGGGGACTCATTTGACCAACCTCGGAAGGATGGAAGGCTGAGTCAACCTTGAGCCGGCTACCTGAACCTGGCTTCCACCGGGATCGAACTCAGGTCATGAGCAGAGCTTGGGCTGCAGTACTGTGGCTTACCACTCTGCACCACAGGGCTCTGTATTGGAGTACAGAGGTACAAGTCTTTTAAACTTGTATCTATTTACTCTTTGGCATTGTTTATGAACTGTCCTTGATACTGTATTGAAATGTACTTGATACTGATTGTACTAATCTCATACTGTGCAATCCGCCTTGAGTCTCAGTGAGAAAGGTTGACTATAAACAAACAAACAATCTACTTTGAGCCGCAGTGAGAAAGGTAGACTATAAATAAAATCAGTCAGTCAGTCAATCAATAATAAATTATTTGGCTAATTCCAATTTTTTTCTTAAACCAAATTGGGCATCCCTACAATGCACAATTTGGATTCAGAAAGATTCAAGATTCACCAAATAATACAGCAGGTAACGGATCCTACCAGCAGTTCTGTTCCCTTTTGTCCAATTCTCCTCCTGCTTATAGCCCTGATCCCGTGGTCGCCAGCATAGCCTTTCCGATTACCAAAGGTGGCTTCTCCTTCCTCTTTCACCAGCAGAAAAAGCTGCTAGGATCCAACCTCATATTTTGGAATATTCTGAATATTTCTGGATTCAAATTTCATCCATCTAGATATTTGGAGCCCCTCTGACTCTTTTAGAAAGCACGCTGAGCTGGCCAGGATTGAAGATGAAACCTATTGCTCAAGATGCCTGGCACCAAGAGGCTGGCTTTCCCTGCTTGGTGTTGCCATAGTTTTGCCGTGGGGGGGGATAGGGGGAGTTTTGCCGTGGGAGGGATAGGGGGACCAGTCGTTTCAGTAGGGAATAGCTGTTCTCTATTGACTGTAAGAGAACTCCAATTTGGAAGATCACCATTAGATGTTCTAAAACAGCAGTTTTGGTTAAGTGGTTAAGAGCAGCAGGACTCTAATCTGGAGAGCCGGGTTTGATTCCCCAGTTCTCTGCTTGAAGCCAGCAGGTGACCTTGTTATAAATCTGAGAAGCTGAATTTGGGAGCAGGTATACCCCTAAACATTTGACAGCTTCCCAGTAATACTCTGTGTGTGAGAGAAAGAGAGAGAAAGAGAGACAGAGAGAGAGGGGGGGAGAGAGAGATGTTTTCAGCAGCTCTGTTGTTTCAACTCAAAATTCCAAGGTCTTCTCTTCTTCACCAGCCGCTCCATTGTTGTTGTTGTTAGAGGAGAAGCCTTCATGAAATTTCAAGGGCATCTGCTCCATCCCTAGGGCCCCCAACCTCCAGATGGTGGCTGGAGAGCTCCCAGAATTACAACTGATCTCCAGGTGACAGAAATCAATTCTCCTGGAGAAAATAGCTGCCTTGGAAGGTGAACGCTATGGCATTATACTGAGGTCTCCATCCTCCCCAAACTCCTCTGTCCACAAGCTCCACCCTCAAAATCTCCCAAGAATTTCCCACCCGGGACCTGGCAACCCGACGGTATCCCTGATGTTACAGGAAACTGCTTTGTGGTGTGTGGGTGATCTTCCCGCCATGACATTTGCTCTCCTTTCACTCCTCTCAGCCTCTCTGCTAACAAAGACGCAACTCCAATCTTGGATGTGATGAGCTTTGCAGTAAGTTCTCCTGGCTGGAGGGACGGTGGATGCCTTAGCTGACATATTCCAACGCCAGAGCAATTTCTTTAAGTGCCACCTACCCCCGGTCCATGTAATGGGCTCCAGTAATTACAACTGACATGACGCACATGATTCAATTTTGAAACGCAAAGAGAAGCGGGGGGGAGGGAGAAAGAGAGAGTAAAAAAATATTAATGCCTGGAGGCTGTCATCAAAGGGCACGGAAGAGTTTGCAGAGCTAATGGGATGTGGGGTTTTTTTCTCCTCTTCCTTTCCCTTAAGCCTGTCGGTAACTTAATTAAGAGTAAAGCTAGCCACACTCTTAATGGGAGCGTCGGGTCTCACCCAGAAACGTTCTGAAATTTCAAAATGCCTCCCTTCCTCGCAAAGTTATCTCAGGTCGAAGTCTCAGTTGCCAAATAAAAAGGCAGCAAGGTTATTTTCTGGCGTGGATTTATCCGACTGCGGGAATCTCCGGGTAAGAACTATTGGCACAATATGTACAATGAAAAGATTTGCAGACCCTTGAGAAGAGTTATGAGGCCTTATTTCGCCTCCCGTTCCATACTCTACTTGGATCTCCGGACCACTGCTTTCACCAGTCATCTTTGAGTCTCTCTACATGAGACATAGAACACGTGTCGAGAGATGCAATATTAACCAGGAAGGGTAGTTTTAAAAGACAGAGCTGGCAGCAGGGCAAAGGCTTTGCTATACACTGGAGCCATGTAAAGGGGCTGTGAAACTTCAGCCCATGATAACCTCTCCAGGTCCAAGCCCAGCTCTGGAAGCCTGCTCCAGCCCATTTCCATTCCTGGCTGTCCTCTGGTTGCCATCCCAGACAGTTTTAGACTGGAGAGGTGAAATTGACCACGCCTTCAGGGAGGCAAAGATGAAATTAACAAGCCCTCTGAAGAGTGATCTCTGCAGGCTGTCTTTTTAAACTATGCTTCCCGGCTAATATTGGGTCTCCCCGGTGTTAGCCGAGGTGTCTCATGTAGAGAAACTCTTTATAAGGACTCATTTTCATACACAAAACAAATGTTTCTGAGTTTCTCTGTGTCAGGCCTTAAGACAAGCACGAATTGCAGCTCAAAAGCATCTTCCCTGTGCCTGAACAAACAGTTCTTCAGATTGAGGAGCAAGCCCAGCAACAGCTTGATGGGGCCTTAGATGACCTTTGTGTTGCAGGACCCCTTCTGAGCTGGTAGCTGCAATACTTTTTCTGACCACTTGCAGTGGTGGCGCTGAAGTGTTGCAGAAAGGAAACCAGTGGCTCCTATTCCTGGCCAGTTGTCTTAGAGGCACAAAGAAAAAGCACGTCAATGCCACTGTGGTTTGAGATCCTTGACCCCTGAAGCTCCAAGCCACTGTTAATGTCTGTGTGTCATTGCTGTCGAAGCAGACTCAACGAGGTTCACAAAGCAATTCTAAATTTCTGGCTTTTGTGCAAAGAGTGTGTGTAATGGAGAGATCTTAAAATGAAGAAATAAACTGATTTCCTGAACTTCTCTTCTACGACAGGGAAAATTCATTCGAACTCTGTATTGGCCCTCAAGCAAACTGAACTCTGTGGCACCGCCTCACAACAAAGACATCCCCACTGTATTTCAGACCCGGAAACTCTCCCGGTAACACCCTCTCCCCATCCAAACCGCTGAAGTGAATAGGGGGAGCAGCCATAACATTCACAAATCTTTCCACAAGCACCGGAGAAAATTACAGAACTATTTTAGATCAGGCCAGATCCCAGAGCTTTCGGAGGCAATCTAAAATGTATCCAGGGAGGCTGACATCTAAAAATAGGTGAGCGTTCAACTTCTTCCCATCATTCCAGGAGAAACTGCATAACTTATAGAATGCTTTGCATGACTTTAAATCTAACCCTGGGAGATAAGAGGAATCCCCACGGCTGCTTTCTGCTCACGAATCCTATGGCGTTATAATTCCCAAGCAGACATAAAGAACGAAAAAAGTGTTTGATGGGGGAGGGTTGCCGAGTCCTTTCAATATCCTATTCCCTCGTCCACGTTAGTGGCTCGGTAGCAATTCTGTCGGCTGTTTTCACAGACACACGAACAAAACCCAATCTCAGTCTGCTCTTTAGAACTTTGCTGCTTGACCCATTCATAGGGCATTTTGAGACATATCAGAACTGCGGCTGGCTAGCGATTGAGTGGGGACTACTTCTATAAAAGAGTATTAGAGTTTACCAGAGACGGGGAAATAAGAGTGTGGTAGAGGTCGCTGTAAGTTCACCTTCCCCGAGTCCAGCGGTAAACGCTCAGCCGGAGTTCTTTTTGCAGGCCGTGCCCGCTGGGACCTTCCTTACGGTAAGTATTACTGAGCTGTCTGACATGAATTTCTTCCCAAGATGTTTGTCCGGAGCCGTAATGAATGACTTATCAGTGGAAAATGAGGTTTGGTCTTTCTTGTCAGACAGGTATGACACTTTAATCTCTGGAGCAATCCTGGCGTCGCTCTGTTAAGAATGTTAAACTGAATGTTATTATATAGGATATCCATTTTTTTCCCTGCAGGCTACAAAACTACCTAAGACTGTGCCGGAGGGCTTTCTTGTCCCCTTCCGTCATTGTTTTAGCTTTGGGAAATGACATGCAGCTTTTTTGTGATTCAATGAATTCTCCGTATCAGTGACAAGGAGACAAAGTGAAATGACATCCAACCTGTACCTTAGCAGAAAACACACAGTCTTTCCCCCCACTTTTTTTTGATGGAGATGCTCTGTTTATTCATTTGTGAAGGTTGTCATTTGCACATATGAGGTCTGAGTCAATAAAACTCTCCCTTTGGGGAAAAAGTTCTCAACAATGTCAGAAAATTCTTCATTGTCTCAGCGGCTTTATTTTGGCACTACTTGTGAAAACACTCACCTATGATTTTTAATTGTGTTTTCGCTTTCTCACTCTCACCTCACTCCATTTTTCTTTATTTAATTAGGTAAAGGTAAAGATAGTCCCCCTGTGCAAGCACTGAGTCATTACTGACCCATGGGGGGACATCGCATCACAACATTTTCTTGGCAGAGTTTTTGTTACGGGGTGGTTTGCCATTGCCTTCCCCAGTCCCTCACATAGACAAATCTGATTGGTTGTATAGCATAGTGATGTCATCCTAGTAACTGCCTTCACTGACCTCATTTGTTCCCAGTGTGACATCACAGAGCGAAAGCCTCCCTGATTGGCATAAATCACCCTGGACAACAAAGCAAAGATAGGTGTGGAAGCAGGTGTGATGATAATATGCAATAACACTAGATGCAACAGAATCGGTGTTTCTTCAAATGTAGTTCTACTTCCCCCTCCAATCTGTTCATTTGGGGCCACAGATAATATCTGATGCAGCATTCATATATAATAAAAAGTCATCTTTTCCATGAACTGCTTTGATGATCCCCCCCCCCCCCAAATGACACATGATCAGTTAACGTTCAGGTTCAATCTCTTTGAATTTATTGGACTCTTCCAAATTGGGGAGATACAGATTCAGGAAATGAATCAAGAGAGAGCACCTCTCCCTTTACTTAAATGTACATCTTTCTTGGGAGCAGAATGAGTTGCAGCTGTTTTATCTCCCCAAGCAAATATGCAACCCATCAGCTCCTCCTGTAGGATCACGCCAAGCCATAGCAGTGACAGCAGTGCTTTGGTGCTCAGCTCAGACATGACTGGTGGCAGCAACCAAACCGCCAAGTGGACAAGCCACAGCCTGGGCCAAAACACAATAGTATCAGAGAATCCAATATATACCAATTCCAATGTATCAATTCAAATTTATAGTGACTAGGAGCATATATACCATAGGAATAAATACTAAATAAATAGATTTGTACAAACCGGTAAGTCCTATATCAGAACATTCCATAAGTATATAAATAAGCCATATATAAAGTGAATAACTGCTCAGTAAAGAAGACAAAGGGTAAGTCCAATCCCGCGATTCACTTAATTTCTTATTTTTCCAGATGTTTTCCTTGTAAGAACATTTAGCAGAAGCTTGAACAGTCCCTGTTTAAACTGCAAGTGCATATGTGCAGAAGATGTTGGATGAAGAACGACTCAGAACCAATGCAAATTTATCTTACCGCACAGGACCTTGAACTCAGGGAACGTTTCTGCTGGTCCCCAGGTCCCTTCCGAATTTAGACCACGCGTTTCATAAGAAACCTCCTCAAGGGGATAAGTAATTGGACATTAAATATTATCTCTGAATACTCCAGACTTCTATTCCTTGGCTTTATCATCAACCAACAGGGAGACTGCAATGAAGAAATCAGAAGAAGATTGAGACTTGGAAGAGCAGCTGTGAGGGAGCCAGATAAGATCCTTAAAGATAAAGATATCTCTCTGGGAATCAAGATGAAAATAATCCAAACTATGGTATTCCCCATTGCCATGTATGGATGTGAAAGCTGGACAGTGAAGAAAGGTGACAGGAAGAAAACTGATTCATTTGAAATGTGGTGCTGAAGGAGAGTTTTGCAGATACCATGGACAGCCAAAAGGCAAATAAGCGAGTACTAGATCAAATCAAGTTTGAATTCTCCTTAGAAGCTAAAATGACAAGACTAAAGCTATCGTACTTTGGTCACATCATGAGAAGACAAGATTCTCTGGAAAAGTCAGTAATGCTAGGAAAAGTGGAAGGCAGCAGGAAAAGAGGAAGACCTAAAATGAGGTGGCTTAACTGAATAAAAGAAACCACGTCCTCCAGTTTGCAGGATTTGAGTAGGTCTGTTAGAGATAGAACGTTTTGGAGGTCTTTCATTCATAGGGTCGCCATAGGTCAGAAACGACTTGGCAGCACATAACACACACACACTCCAGTCCAAGAATCATCAATCAGAACGGCCAGCGTGAAGTCCACGGGCACAAGTATTTCCTTCTTTGGAACAACTGAAGCAGCTATAGAATTCAGTGCTCAAGGGTTCCCTTCAAAGATGGCTGGTTCCAGATGTTGGGAGAGTCAAGCAGTTGTTTGGGGCCAAGACATAACGAATGGGAGAAATGAGCTGCTATGAGAATGGGTGATGAGCACCAGCTTAGGTAGATTTAAAAAGAGATTAGACCCATGGGTGGGGGACTATTAATGATACTTAGTTATGGTGGATAAACAATGGTATTGATAAGCTAATATTTAAGATAATCATTTACCAATACAACATACTGGAATTGGTTGTTTTCATCAGAAACAGCCTTCATTTTTCAGGAAGGGGCAGTAATTGAAATTGCAAATTTGTCTTTTTTAAAAAAGACCAAATTTCTGTGTCATTTCTGTGTTCAGCTCGGCTACCTGATCACCTACTGTTTCTATCTTGAACACGAGTTTCCTGACATTCTCAGCAAAAGTACAACAGCTCTCTCTTGTGATGCACGAGACGTCCGTGGCCTTTTCCTGTTTCATCAGATGTGTTTTGCTTTTCGTTTGCTATCATTCAAAGGGAGAAAGAGAGATTATTTTCCCTCCTGCTGTAAATCAATTTGTCCCATACCAGCAATTAGATTGCATGGCTGAATTATGCAGACAACAACTTTCAGCTTTGACAACGTAGCCCTAATCAGCCCATGGTAGCGCTGCTAACAGTTCAGCTATTTTTAAATACCACCACAGCGAACTGCTATATGGAGCCACTTGTGTACAGCAGCTGAAAACACCTTGTGGCATTTTCAAGAGTGTCCCTAGTGGCTGGTAGAAGCTTTTGCTGAGCATCATTTTTTTTTTGGCATCTCCTTTACATATGGTCAAGGTTACCAGCCTCCAGGGCCATTTCCGCATGGCTTACCTCAACCTGGAATGCTGCGCAACATGCCAAAAAACCTGCAGAAGATTGCATTTTCTCATGTGAGTTTTGCGCGATGTTGTGCAACATTGCGCAAAACTCGCGTGAGAAAACGTGATCTTCCGCATTTTTTTCGGCATGTTGTGCAGCGTTCCGGGTTAAGGTAAGCCATGCAGAAACGGCCCAGGTGAGATCTGGAGATTTAAAACTGATTTCCAAACTATAGAGAACAGGTCTCTTAGAGAAACGGGCTGCTGTGGAGAATGGACGCTATGACATTCTATCCCTCTGAGGTGCCTCTCCTTCCCAAACCTCACTCTCTCCAGGCGCCAACCCCAAATCTCCAGGAATTTTCCCACCGAGAAATGGCAACCCTGCATACAGTCTAGATGGCTAGATTTACTACAATAAGCAGGAAGATGTAGATCATTTATAAGGCTTCTCTGAAGTAGGAATTCCTCAAATCCCTTTGGTTTTGCCAGAAGCAGTGGTTCAACAGGAAGTGACATCATGAAATTGTGCAACATCACTTCCCTGCCCCTATTTTTGCTCGTGCTGGAGTGAAGACCCTGACTGGCAATCCTAATAAAGCCATACATACAATCATATTAAGGTTGCATTTTTAGAGGTGGTTGAGCAGTTCCCATGTGTCTACTGGTAAAGCAGAGGATGGGAAAAGACACAGGAACTGACAATGAAGTTCGCATTCACAGCATTATGTATGAGACACAAAAGAAAAAAAGAGTGAGTCCAGTAGTACCTATAAGACTAACAGAATTTTTGGTAGGATAAACAAGAAAAAAAGAGCAATGAAGCATTCCAGACAATCTGAAACTCTAGAATCCAAGAAGAAATTGCAGTGAAGATTTGGGAAGCTTTCCTAACTTAAATAAAATGATGGCTATTGAAAGAAAAGTATATTGGAAGCTGTGTGGGCCCGGATATTTCCAATTTATGTATGTTCTGAAGCACTGTGTATATCAGGGGTAGGAAACTCCTGGCTGAATAGCGGCACACCAAACTATTTTGTTTAGCATGGCAAAACCTTGCTCCACCCCAAAAGCATGGATGAAGTCAAACTGGGATGTCCTCATGTCACTGACATTTCTAAAACAGTCTTATTTTGATCCCGTACTGAAAGAAAGAAAGAAAGAAAGAAAGAAAGAAAGAAAGAAAGAAAGAAAGAAAGAAAGAAAGAAAGAAAGAAAGAAAGAAAGAAAGAGACAGACAGACAGACAGACAGACAGACAGACAGACAGACAGACAGACAGACAGACAGACGTCTCTTTTCCTGGGACATCACCATCTTCAGAGGCAGACACTGTATTTTTCCATCAATCAGGACAAAAAGGTTGTATACTCCGGTGTACACCACATGCAGGCTGGAGAAGAACAAAGTTGACTCCATCTGAGTAGGTTTAGGGGCAAAGATCAGTCAGTTTTTCATCAAGTTGGACAACACATTCCTCCGACTTGGACTCCCCTTTCCATCCTGCATGGAGGAGGGGTTGGAAGTATTTCCAAGATGGCACTACCTACAATGGGACGCCACCATCACCACCGCTTTCATTTTCAGCTGAAATCAAATTCTGCCACGTGACTGAGAACTGCTCTCTTTGCGTGCTCCTCCAGTCAATATGAAAAGTGCCAAGCAAGTACTTTGTGTCTGAATCAGCCTCCCTGCTGCAGTGGTCAAAGCGTTGGACTTAAATTCCTTGATCAGGCTAGGAACTATGTGCCGGTCATTCCCTCTTCTCCTAACCTACCTCAAGTTTTTGTGAGTTTAAAAAGGCATCCCTGTATACAGAGCTTTTTTCTGGGAAAAGAGGTGGTGGAACTCAGTGGTGGAACTCAGGACCACACAACGATGTCACTTTGGGTCACTTTGGAACAAGGGGGGAGTTTTTTAAAGTTGAAATCGCCCTCGGCATAAATGGTCACATGGCCAGTGGTCCTGCCCCTTGATCTCCAGACGGGGGAGTTTAGATTGCTGCTGAAGCGGCGCGGATGGCGATCTGAACTCCCCTCTGTCTGGAGATCAGGGGGCGGGGCCACCAGCCATGTGACCATTTTCAAGAGGTGCTGGAACTCCATTCCACTGAATTCCCACTGAAAAAAAGCCCTGCCTGTATATCACCCTAATGAATTAGAATTGATCTGTGCTTCCACAGACACAACTTTGTCACCCATCTTGAGTATTGGACTTAGCATCCAGATATTCCAAAGCCTGGAATTCTCACAGCTATAAACCTACCCCCCTCCAAATAAAAGCAGCAGAGTTTCCTAACCACAGCCGTTTAAAACACACACAAATGCAAGCGAAGTTGGGGACATAAAGTGTCTTATCCCTGCCGAGTTATTTATATTTATTCTGACGAGTTTGGCATGACAGCTTCTCCCTGTTCCGTGCTGAGAAGTCCATCAACTGCTCTAACTTCACCAGATAAAAGCAAGTCGTCTGCAAAAGAGAATCTTGTTGAAAGAAGACCCAAAAAAAGCAGTAAAATGAGGTGTGTTTGTGCACTTGGTTGTCACGCTCATTATCTGAAAATGAGACTGGAGGGAAAGGAAGGCAAGATATGAAAAAAAGAGATGTTACTTTAAAGTAGGACGGTCTTTCTTTTTCGGAATCCATTTGTACAGCCACAAGGAAAGCAGATAAGTACCGTAAAAGGAATTATTAGAGGAAAGACAGCACTTTAGCACGGCACTTTGGTGTTTTGGGGAGTGAGCCTTTAAACAACAAAGGTTTATTTTGGGAAAGAGTCGGTGATTAGCATCAGCAAAGCAATCCAGTTTGGAGCTTATGGGCTTCCCCCCCCCCCCCGTGGCAATTTTCTTTCCTTCTTTTGTTAATATTTTATAACGTTTGTAAGAGAATGATCGTGTGTTTCCTAACGGACAATAATAACAAATAAGTGACTATGTCACAAATCAAGCAGCGATGTCAGTTCCAGAGAAGAGTGAGTTCTGTAGCTGTATTCCACAACTATGCCTCTGATTATCCGTGCATAGGCAGTCATCTGTTTCCTCGGCTGTCTGTCTACTGCTCTGCAGCTTAGAATCCCTCTTAGAATCCCCGACTTGCTACTTTTAGCTCAGCATTGCCTGCTCTGACTTGTCCGATGTCTTAGATTTTCCCAGTGCTTGCTGCTTGCTTTATCTGGAGATGCTAGGATCAAACTCGGGACTTTCTGTGTGTGAAGCCAATACTTTACCTTTGCTCCTCCTCAAAGTTGACCTCTTTTTTCGTTTTGCTGCCACGTCACAGCTAACTTATGGTTACCCCATATGGTTTTCAAGGCAAGAAATGGTCAGAGGTGGTTTGATATTGCCTGCCTCTAAATACATCCCAGGGGGTCTGCATGTGTTCAATAAGAAAATCAATATGGAGTTTCTTTATGGGGCTTCAATATGGATTGGTTGTTGTGGATTTTCCGGGCTGTATAGCCGTGGTCTTGGCATTGTAGTTCCTGACGTTTCGCCAGCAACTGTGACTGGCATCTTCAGAGGTGTAGCACCAAAAGACAGAGATCTCTCAGTGTCACAGTGTGGAGAAGATGTTGGCAGGTAATTTATATCTGCTCAGGAAGGTGGGTTTGGGCTGAGTCATCCTGTAAGAGTTTCCCAGGGTGTAGAATGCTAATGGAGGGAGGCTTCACTGTATCAATATGGATTCTCCGAATGAATGAGAACCTAGATCACCCACTTTGCCATTTTCTGAGACGTATTATGGGAACCCCAAAATGTATAGCTGGGATAGCCTTAAGGTTAGAATTGGGCCAGGGCTCAATTGAAGCCAAAGCATGGTTGCAGGCATTTAAGCATAGGCTAAAGGTCCTTTTCTCCACAAAGAAGGAAGTTCTGCACTACAAGCTAAATCAAGACGAATTCTACTCTTGCTAGATGCAAGAAACAGACAAGAAACTATCTAGTTTCGGGCTAGCGATTGATGATATACTGAGACTTAGGGAAAGAGAATCTTTACTAATTATCAAGATGGGTTGCCGTGGTAGTCTGTCCATAGCAGTGGAAAGAAGCAAGAGTCCAGTAGCACCTATAAGACTAACAAGATTTGTGGTAGGGTATGAGCTTTCGTGAGTCATTTCTTCAGATGATTTGAAGAATAAGAAGGTGATCTGAAGAAGTGAGCTGCGGCTCACAAAAGCTCATACACATTTTTTGTTAGTTTTATAGGTACTACTGGATTCTTGCTCTTTCCTACTACTAATTATTAAGAAATGCATAAAAGATCTAGATTACTCTAGTTCAGTTATATGAGCTTGGAGAATATGCTCCACCTAGTTCTTTGGCATCCTTCCACCTCCAACTATTTCAGCCTACACGAAACCTCTAACAGTTCCACATTACTGTAAAGCATTTATGCTCTCTGTGAGCTGCCTCCCCACCCACCACTCACTCGCCACCCTCCGTCGTCTTCCTGGGGTCCCAGCGGGGGAGTTCCCTTGGCCTCAGACGGGGCTGGGATGGTAGTTGCCTCACCAGGCTCCCCCTCCTGCCCACTGGGTCGTGAACCCACGCACTCTCTCTAGCCAATTCACGCCCAACTTCTCCCTGGATTCCTGGGGAACTCCCCCTTTTATAACCCCGTTCCTGCCCTCCTCCTGAGGATCAGCCAATCTACCCTCCTTCCTCATTACTTGCGCATTTCCCACCCTTTTCCCACCTGAGAACCTTCCCTCCAACTGGTTCAGCCCCTGGCCTTCACACAGGGGTCCCTTCCCCCTGTCTCCTGGCCAGTCAGGCCAGATCCATGCCGCCCTGGTTCCCCTGCCCCTCTCTAGGCTTCCTGGCTCTTCCCCTGCCTGCCCTGGTGCCTTTCCTCCCAGGGCCCCACCCCTCAGCCGGCCCCCGGCGGTCTGGGTGCAGCATAGCCTGCTGGGCTCCACTGCCAGCGGCCACGTCCCCGTGCCACTCATCTGGTCGGCAGGCCCCGTCAGCTGGGTCACAGATCAGCATTGTTGCAGCCATGTCCCTCCTTCCCGCAGGCACCGCCGGAGCCACGGCATTTCTTCCAGCATGTCCTTGGGCT
Organism: Eublepharis macularius; assembly: GCF_028583425.1. Taxonomy (NCBI): domain Eukaryota; kingdom Metazoa; phylum Chordata; class Lepidosauria; order Squamata; family Eublepharidae; genus Eublepharis; species Eublepharis macularius. The sequence continues at coordinate 66,565,805 of NC_072802.1, read as the reverse complement.
GCCTCGTGGTCCTGCAGCTCTCCTTTTCCCTCCGTGTCCTGGCCAGCCTCCCCACAGGTGAGTGGGGTTTCTGCCTTCATGGGGGAAGGGCTCACCTGCCCCTCTGTGGGCTTGGACAGGTGTCGGGGGGCCTGAGTTCGAGGCAGGAGGGGCCTGCTCCGGACACTCGCACACCTGAATGCTGCCCCCCCAGCAGTCCTATGTGAGAGACTAACTTAGAAAAACTCTGCCAATGTCTTTTGAAAAAAAGTTGACTCCCTATCCCATATGGTATTGGAACACCCTCATTATAAATTTTATTGTGTATTATGGATTGTCCCTATTTTAATTAAATTATCTTCCACTGTATCAAAAGAGAATATAGTCCCCTATCTGTTGGTGGATAGAGACCCAAGGATTATGTTGGCTGTGGCCAAGTATCTCTCCATCATATTTTTTTTTACTGACTCCTTATCCACTGTTCGAGATCATTGGATCAAAGGAGCTTGAAGGGAAAGGAAAGGATATTGCCCGCCTCTCTGTAGCAACCCTTAGTGGTCTCCCTTCCAAGTACTGACCCTGTTTCTGAGACCTAATGAGATTGGCAAAGCCTAGGTTATCCAGGTCAGGGGTAGAGGATGCCCTCCATACATGATAATTTTAGGAGCATTTCAGCTCTAAGCCAAGTTGCTTTGGAAAGAAAAACATTTCTAATAGACTTTGTGGTTGAGATGGTCTGGAAATGAAGAGACATCTGGCAAGCCTCGCGCAATGGTAATCGTGCTGATGTGAAGCTTACACAGCAGTTTATCCTGCTCAAATATTTAACAGGGCATTAGTGGCTGAAAGCTCCCTTAAATTCTCACCTTTGACCTTGGGTAAATTTTACCCCTTAGCCAATACTCTGGGTGCACGCAGAAAATGCATAATGATCGCCGCAGTTCAGACCGGACACATTTATGAGCAGTATGGCCATATGTTCTTAAGACAGTGCTTCAGGAGAAGCCAGCAAAAGATACAATGGGATATTTATTGAGGAGAGATGGGTGCATTTGCTACTACAGGGAAGAAAAGCTTATCCATCCATTGTAATTTTATCCCATCCTTCTTCCAAGAAGCCTAGGGCACTGTGCATAGTTCTTCTCTTTTCTTCATTTCATTGTTTTGGTAACCCTAAGCTGAGACTCGTGCAGAGGAACAAATTTGCTCAGAAGGCAAGTAATTCTGGCAATCTCTACTGTGGGGGTAACTGGTTCATTCCATCACTCTCATGCAGAGAAATAACAGAATGACCTGGCTTTAGAGGAGACAGATTGGAAGGAAGCATGCCCGGAACACTGACTCATGCAGAGATGCAAACTTGTGCTGTGAAAGGGTAATTCGTGGAATCATAGAATCATAGAGTTGGAAGGGATCTCAAAGACCATCTAGTCCAATCCCCTGCCCAATGAAGGAGCAACCTTAAACATTCCCAGCAAGTATTCGTCCAGCTGCTCCTTGAAGACAGCCAATGAGAGGGAACCTGCCACATCCCTAGGCAGCCAATTCCACTGCTGAATTACATGAAGTTTCTCCTAACATTCAGCCAGTGCCTTCCCCCTGTCGTTTAAACCCATTGTTTTGAGTCCTATCCTCTGTAGACAACAGGAACAGCTCCCTTCCCACCCCTAAGTGACAGCCTTTTATATTCTTAAAGAGAGCAATCATGTTACCCCTCAACCTCCTCTTCTCCAAACTGAACATTTCCAGGTCCCTCAGTCTTTCCTCATAGGGCTTGGTCTCCAGGCCCCGATCAACCTGGTTGTTCTCCTCTGCACCCGTTCCAATCCCTCTGCATGTTTTTTTGAAATGAGGCCTCCAGAACTGCACACAATTCTCCAGGTGGGGCCTGACCAATGCGGTCTATAGTGGGACAATGACATCCTGTGATTTGGATGTTATGCCTTTGTTGATAAACTCCAAGATCGCATTCGCCTTTTTTGCTGCTGCATCACACTGACTGCTCCTATTTAGCTTCTGGCATGTCTATATTTAGTTCTGGCATGTCTATGCAAATGGGTGTGATTATATACTTAAATCATCCCAAAGTCACATGCACAAAGATGTAGCACAATTACCTATCTTCGGAGAAGATTGATTAAAAAGCCACAATTCATGCAGCGTTGCAATGAATGAGCTCCTCGGAGGGCTGGTACTTCTAGTACAGCTATTCTTTGGAAATGACCGGATCATCACACTTTCACTGCAGAGAAACGGCAAAATTATCTGGCTTTAGAAGCTACCTTTGAGAGAAGGAGCAATTGCAGAACAGCGACGTGGGGCTGCGCTTATGGAATTACTTCTTATCATACAATTCTTTACAGCACAGATCCTCCATAAAGAAAAAGAAAAGGTGGCAACACCATTTATGCTCCTCTGTACATTTGGAGTTCCCACCAAGCAGGAGTTTTTCTGTTAGCTGCCGTGTCAAGGGAAACTCTGAGCATGGAATGAAGATGCATATATGTAGCTGCTCTTGACAGTGCAGTACTCATGAGGACAAATTTTGAGTCTGTGGGAGTTCTGTTTGAGAGCCAGTGTGGTATAGTGGTTAGAGCAGGTGTCTTCCCTCCACTATCACCAATACCTTTCCTTGTGCCAGCCAAGTGTTTCAGAAAACAGGTGAGGTGGGGCTTTTACAAAGCATGGCTTCTGATGGGCCATTAGAGATTTGATCAGCTGTGCAGATTTCTAAAAACAGTGCTTTGGCAGAAGCTGCTTCTACAGCACAAGAAGTTTCACTTTGTGACTGTAGTGGCCATTTTGTGGCCATGTCTGTCTCCAGCAGCAGGAGGGTTGCCAGGCCCCCTCAACCTCCTGACAGGGGACAGGGACCTGGCACTTATCTCTGGGGACAGGGGGGTGAGCGCGCACAGAGAGCGCACCCCCCCACCCCCACAGGCTCGATGATGTTACTTCAGGAGCGACATTATTGAGCGGCCCCCTGGGCAGGCCCGTTTTCGGGTGCTGCGGAACGCTTCTGTGCTCTGCAGCACCAGAAACAGGCTGTTCTGCCATGGATCGGGCCCATTTTTGAGGTGCTGTGGAGCGCACAGCACCTCAAAAACGGGCCTGATCCGTTGCAGAACAGCCTGTTTGGGGCACTGCAGAGTGCAGGAGTTTTCCTGTGCTCTGCAACAGCTTAAAAAACGGGCCCTATCCACGCTGAAACGGGCCCATTTTGGGGCGCTGCTGAGTTCAGGAGCACTCCTGCGCTCTGCAGCTGCTGAAAACGGCCAGGTTTGCCGTGTATTGGGCCCATTTTGAGCACTGCAGAGTGCAGGAGCACTCCTGCGCTCCACAGTGGCCCCGATCCGGGCCAAAACGGGCCTGATCACGGCGGCTGCAGCACACAGGAGCGCGCTGCACCACGGGGGAGCGTGCAAGGAAGGTGCACACACACACACACGCTGCTCAGGTAAGTGGGAGCACAGTGTGGGAAGTGCGGGCAGAGGATCACCCGCCACCACCGGGGGACTGGGATCCCTATGCAGCAGCTATTATGTGCCCACCATTTTGTTGCTGAGCCCATCACACTGTGCCAGAATTACAACTGTTCTCACAGGCTCAGAAGGGTTGGGGACCCTGGGTTAGAGTCTCAGACTAAGATGTGGGAGACCTCAGTTTGAATCCCTGCTCTGCCGTAGAAGCTTGTTCGGTGGGAATAGAGATGGGCACGAACTGAAGTACGAACCAAAACTAAGCATGAACCAGGCCGGTTCATGGTTCACAAACCATGGTTCGTCAGATCCCATTTCTGATGAACCACCACGAACTTTTAGGCTGGTTTGTTTGGTTTGTTTTTTGGTTTGTCATTGCAGACAGCCTGGTGCCAGTCAATCAGTTTCCTAGGCAACAGGGGTTGGACTTCCTGCAAACCTTCTGCTGACCCGGAAGTGAACTTCAGCTGGCCCAGAAGTGACCTTCCGTTGGCCCAGAAGTGATGATTTTCTGATCTGGATGTGACATTTTTCACGAACCAAACAAACCAGTTCGCAAACCAGGGGCAGGTTCATGAAAGTTCGTGGTTCATGGTTCGTGAAATTAGATGGACCATGAACCGCATGGTTCAGTTTTTTTCCAGTTCATGCCCATCTCTAGTCATAATCTCTCAGTCTAACCTACCTTACAGGGTTGTTGTGACGATAAAATGGAGGAGATGAGAACAATGAAAGCTGCGTTGGGTCCCCATGGGGAAGAAAGAGAGAATGTAAATGAAGCAAATAAATAAATGAATTTGGGCATGGGCCATTCTATGCCTGCAAAGAGTTGTAGTGTGATTTCTCAAAGGATAAGTTTCCATTATCTAAAGTACATAAGGCCAAACCATTGAGTGCAAGGGAGACTCACAAGAATTCTCTTGCATGCCTAAAGCTTCAAAATTGGGGTGTTAACAGATATTTATTTCACCATTATTTCCTTTCTGATTTTTAACAGGCTGCTATTAAGAGCATGCAATGGTTCAGCCACAGGGACAAGGATTCTTTGTTTTAGCAAATGTGCTATTGTAAATTGCCAAATGATTCATCTCAAATAATTAGTATTTGGCTAGGTTTGGTAGTGTTTTTTTAAACAAAAAAACAAAAAACTGAAGACTGTCAGGTTGGAGAAATGAAAGAAACCTCCTGGCATAGGACAAATTATTTTACTGCTCAGAACTCAGCTGCTGAACGGACAGCTGTGTTTAATGAAAGCAATAATGATACATTTATAATGAAACGATAGGAGGGAACTCAAGTTTCTTTTTTAAAAACTCTCTGTGCTTCAGAACAAGAACAAGAGCTGTTGTGGAATTTTTTTGGCAAGTGTTTCAAATACCAGTGTATATCTCATTTGCATTTTTTTAATAAAAAAAAATTCTGTGATTGTAAACTAGTTACCGGTTGTCTTGCAGCTTAAGGCTCCCTTGCAAATTATTTAGCAAACTCGTTTTTTACTTACTGTGGGAGCTATATAGGGTTGCCGGGTCCCAGCGGGAAGCTGGGGACATAGTACTTACTTTTCCTGTGCCCCCAGCATGCCTCATGCGCATGCGTAAAGTGCGCACAGTCCCACGCTTGCGTGACAATGCCACTTCTAGTGATATTACTTCCGGGTGACGTCATCAAGCAGGTGCAGGAGCATGCGCGCACTTCGTAACGGGCCAATTTGGGCCTCAAACGGGCCCAATTCGACCTGTTTGGGGCCCAAAATCAGCCCCCTAGAAAGCTCACAGCCATTTTGCATGTGTCCAGCTCAAGTGAAAGTGCACTTTCCCCCGTTTTAGCTCAGATTATCAAAAGGAGGAGAAAAACCAGCCTCCACCCCATGTCTGATCCAGCTACCAGAGGAAGGGCTGGCAGCAACCAGGCACAACTCCGTCGCGCCTGCATCTAACTCCATTCATGATGAGCTTTTTTTTTTTTTTTTCCTTTAAGAAAATGTTTTACAATGTTTTCATTGTGCGTTTACATAATCTGTTTTTATTCTATTTTTAGATTTACCGGGAACATTTTGTTGAGGCAGGAGACAAATGTAGCAAAATAAATACAGAAATTGCACAAAAGCCCAATCCGTGCTATTTCCCTTTCCCTTCGTATGGGGAGAGGGGGGAGAAGAATAGCAGGAATTGAAACTTTGTGTACAAAAGCTGGTGTGTGTGTTGAATTGTGTGTCCACTGGAGGGGACCTGTTTTTCGAACACAGGAAAAATATTGCCAGTTGGGATAGGGTTTGGCCTTTGTTCCCCTGCTGTAAGCTTTCTGGGGCATTTGCTTGGCCAGTGCAGGAAACAAGATGCTGGACTAGACGGGACATGGGTTATTATCCAGCAGGGCTCATTATATATCCTTCTCTTCGTTGACAAGCTAAACATGTGTCGACTCGAAAGCAGTCCAGTGCCACATCTTTAAACACCTTAATAATCCAATCACAATGACATGGCCAATTTGCAGTTGACAAACAATTCAAACAAACAGAGTCTGCAGGCAACGTAGCCGGCTGGTGAATAGCAATTAACAAACACTCGCGAAAAATATTTATTTTTTATTTTTTGCAGGAAAGCGAGGATGTGGCACAAAAGACGCTCCCGCTGTTGCAATCCAGGAGGGGCTCTTTAAGCAGCAGCCCACCGCCAGACAATTAAGTCGCCTTTCAAAAAGTGCAAATGTTTACCAATTCCTTCGAGAACGCGTCTTAAAGAAAAAGTATTTAGGAAAAGAAGGGGGGACGGCCTTCATTATTCCTTATGATGTCAAATCGACACTGAAGTCACACAGTTTAAAGAAGCGGAGGAGGAAAAAAAACGACGGTGGCAGAATTTTTATGTGCTGAGGTTTCACAAAAAAAAAGGGAGCGCGTTGAAAAAGCGTAAAGCACACCTTTGTGCATTTTTGAATTTTTAGACACATAAATCAAGGGAATATAGGGCTGCCGGTTGCTTATTGAGCAGCGGCACAATGGGAGCGTCTCCTTCGGAAGAAGAGCAGACGTAAATGGGGATTATGCAGAACAAGCAATGGCACCTTCCGAGCTGATGGGTTGGATCCTAAAGCTCCACTCAGCTATCGGCACACACTGGATTGCCAGTGCGTAAAGGTAAAACTGGGGAGAGGGGGTACGGGAGCCAAGGGCAACAGGGGCTCACTTACAGGCACTGAAAATGGCAGCAGCGGTCAGGGACATGAGAACGTGTGTGTGTGTTCGCATCTCTGGCCTGCCTCCTCTTGTTTCCCCCACCATTTCTCCCTGCTGACAAGATAAGGGGGATGGCAGCAGGAGATGAGGGAATGACATCCCTAAAAAAATCCCCTTCCCCTGGCACAAGGTCCGATGTAAAGTCCCTTTTGTTAGAGGAAGCATCTCTTGCATCAGATGAAGCCTCTTTGCACTGGCGAAGGTTCCACCTAGGGTTGCCAGTCCCCCACTGGGGGCGGGGTACCTCCTGCTCCCACCTTCCAACCCCTGTCCCCACTTACCTGGCTGGCAGGGGGAAAAGGCTGGAGAACATACCTCCGAGGGGATGCTCCCGGGCCGCTGCAGAGTGCAGGAGCACTCCAAGGCCCCTCGTGCCACTCTGGCAATGCTCCCCCAGTCTGCATCAGCCTGATTTGGGTCAAACCAGGACACTGCGGAGCACAGGAGCATTCCAAAGCCCTTTGCAGTGCCCTGGCAGCGCTTCCACACTCTGCAGCGGCCCGATTTGGCCTGAATCGGTCTGAGTTTGGGCCAAATCAGACCTGCTCCCAGGAGTGGCACAGGAGCACTCCCAGGGTGGCACACAGCATACATGATGATGTCACTTCCTGGAAGTGACATCAACACACAGACAAAGAGCATGCACAAAGTGTGCATGCACGAGGGCAAGAAAAATGTAAGTGCTAGGTTGCCCACCTCCCGCCCTGGCAACCCTCGTGCCTCCACTAGAGCTGAGTGTTACAAAAGAACGTAAGAAGAATCCTGCTGGATCAGACCCATCTAGTCCAGCATCCTGTCTCCCCAAGTCGCCAGCCAGTTATCCCAAAGAGCCGACAATGAGGGGTAGCGGCCGAGGCATGTCAGGGCTTGCGGCAGCCGCCACTGGGTGGAGCGCCAGGCGGTCTGCTCCTGACATCAAAGGGGTGCCAGGAATGCTGAAGGACCCTGCTCTGTGGAAGGAGGGGCGGTATACATCACCAAGACTCCCTCTCAATCAACTAGCTGGTCTGCTCAACCTGCGCCACTCACCCCCTTTGATCTCCACCATATCCTCCTCCATCCACTCTCCTCCTTGCCTTCACTCTCGCTCCATTACTCCTACTCAAACCCACCACCCCAGTGCTCTTCCAAGCCATCCTTTATAGGGCTTTCTCTCCCCGCCCCACCCTCCTTGCAGGCTCCACCTGCCAGGCCGCACCCCTCCTTGGCCTCCCAGCATTGCTCTGGGCTGCCTCAAGCCGTTGCAGCTGGGGTAGCTGGTTTGGCTGCATAGGTCAGCAACAGCTGTGTCTCATTGGCTGGCTGCCAGGCCTCTCTGGCTGAGCTGATTGCTGAAGGCAGGCCCAGCTGTGGTCCCTTGGCTAGCTGCCCAGCTTTTCCAGCAGAGTGCCTCCAGCAGCTCCACCTGGAGGGGCTTTGCTCTTGGCATCTCCTGAGCCAGGTTACTGTCTTCTAGCTGAGGTGTAGGCTGGGGCGTGGCTCTGAGCTGTTGTGGCTGCTTCTCCTCCTTGGCTGGTAAGGGCTCTGTTTGGGCAGCTGCTGGGTCCCTATTCCCCCTGCCTTTGCCCTCTCCCACTGCTCAGCCCCCTATCCTCCCCCTGGAGGATGAGACTAGCTGGCCTCTCCCTGCCCCTTCTAGCCCTCTGAGGCTTTGGACCTTTGCCCCTTTCCCCTGGTGTAGGCAGGTTCTGGCACTGGTTGCCGGCTGGGGCAGCAGGACAGCTGTCTCCTGGCTGCCTCCCATTGCTTCCTCCCAGCGAGGCCGGGGGCTGTGCCTCAGACCCCAGACAAGGCCTACAAGCACAGGTACTTAGAGGCTTGCTGCCTTTCAGTCACCGTGCCCTGCTCTGAGCACCATCTTTTTAGCATTGTGTCCAGGTTCAGAAGTTGCTAAGCACGCCTCAAAGTCTTAAACCTGATTGAAATATGCAGTTGGTGAAGCACGAGCACTCGCTAGAGGCACTCGGGTCTCGCAAAGCATTTCCTTGAAGCTGGGCTGCTACCTGTGCAGAGCAGAGAGGGGTGCTTAATTAACATGCCAACGCAGCACCCACTTGGGCTGCAGAGCTTATGCATGCTAATTTAGCCCCTGTTGCTGCATTGCACAGGTAGACAGCCCGTTTCAATGAGATGCCGTGCAAGAGAAAAGTCCCATCGGTGAAAGCTTGCGGTTCACCAGCCACACAGTTAAATCGAGCCTTTAAATCGTTTCTTACATCTCTTCCAACAACTCACTGATTCCCACGGCAACTGCATTGCATGCAGGCACAGGGGACTTAACGTGGATTTGTGTCTCAGTTTAAAAGCTTAAAGAAGCCAATTTAAAGCAAGCTTTGGGAGGATTATAAATATTTAAGGTTGTCACAGAGATTCTGTAGAATAAAACAGAATTTTGCAGCCTGGTCCTAGGCAGGTTGACTCAGAACTAAAAAAACTTCTGCATCCACTCGGACTACCTTGCAATCAAGCATGTATAGGTTTGCAGCCCTTAACTGATATTTCCATTCCTTGGGAGCAGGGCTGACATCAGGGGTTGGCATGGCTGAGCACCTGCCAAGCCCAGCCCTCAGTTGGAGACACTGGCTCAACCTCCCATTTCCCAGTGGAAGAAGGAGTACAGGAGAATCACAGTCCACTGCCCCTTCCAGGCAGCCCTGCCAATCAACCCAAAGGTGATATGGCAGCACTTCTTTCTTCTCGGGTGTCACTGCCACTACTCAATAAGCAGCCAGCAGCCATACGTTCCATTGATTTATGTACCTAAAAATTCCAAAATGCACAAAGTGGCCAAGTTTGAAGCCATGGTGGAGGTGCCTACAATGCCAACACCCATTCGAGGTCATTCATTTTTTTAAAAAAAATATTGAAATTTTATGAAGCTCAACATTACAATAAGATAACAATATATAACAATAAACAACACATAACAAAATATAACAATAACACAATTTGTAACTTTCTAAAGTACAAGTAAAGTAAAGTACAAGAATTCATATCTGGTTATATAAGTACAATTTCAAGGAAAGTATGTTTACAATATTTAGCCTGATGGTTCAATAAATAAATATACAGCAATAATATGAAGATAGTTTATACATTTATATACATATTAAACAGTTTTAGTCCAGGTAAAGAACTGTTATTTTCTATAAAATCAAAGAATGGGAACCATTTCTCTGTCAAATTTGTGGTTTTCGGGAAGTGTTCTACTTAATAGATTTTATCGTATAATTTTTCCAAAGGAAAATGATCCCAAATTTTGTCATATTCGAGGTCATTCATTATCAACAACCTGTCATTCAAAAGATTAACGTGATGATGATGACGACGACAACAACAACTGTGTGGTTATATACTGCTCTTCCAGATAAATTAGTGCCACACTCAGAGCAGGGAACAAAGTCAGTGTTGTTATTATTCTCATAATACACCTGAGGAGCTGGGGCTGGGAGGAGTGGCTTACTCAAGGCCACCTGAGGAGCTCATGGCAGTAGTGGGAGTTGAACCAGCAGAGTGGTGGTTCAGAGTGGTGGTTCAGCCCGTGTGTGTCTAGATGTCAGATTTGTCATAGGTTTGCCATCCGGAGTAACTGATTAGCCGCTCTGTTAAACAGGATGCTGGACTTGATTGGAAACGGGTCGGATCCAGCAGGGGTCTTCGTACGCTCTTAGAATGTGGTAAAAGTAACAGAAGACAAAATGTCAAGACTTACTCAGTTGTGTGCCGTGTGGTCAGGGAGAGCCTCAATGGATGTTGATTTATTATTTGTATTTACTTCATTCATGCCCTGCCATTAATGGGAGCCCAAAGCAGCTTACATTGGTCGCCTCTCCTCCATTTTATCCTTTCAACAACCTTGTGAGGTAGGTTAGGCTGAAAGTGTAGAACTGGCCCAAGGTCCCCCAGAAAGCTTCCATGGCAGAGCAGGAATTTGAACCTGGTCTCCCAGATCCTGGTCTAACTGCAACACTAGTACTTGTGTGGCATGCTTGCCTGGTGGCCAGTCTTTGTCCTAGCCACATTGGTAGATCCCCTGTTAATCTTCTACTTTATCCAGGAGCAGGAAGCGGCTTGTTGATGGAGAGTGCCCTCAAGTCATAGATGACTCATGGTGACCTGTGGTGGGGTTTTCATGGCAAGAGACTTCCAGAGGTAGTTTGCCATTGAACCCGGGACCTTCTGCATGCAAAGGATATGCCAGAGAGTTATGGCACCTGCGATAGATGGACTCTTTCCACAATGACCACATCTTCTCATGTAATTGATATTTCATGGGAGGAGCATCTACTATAGTACCTTCATGTCCCAGTAATGTCAGATAGAGGTTTTGGGTGTTGGAGACTACAACCAAAAAATCAGAAGAAGACTGAAACTTGGAAGAACAGCTGTGATGGAACTAGAATAAGATCCTTAAAGATAAAGATGCCTCTCCGGGGACGAAGATCAAGATAATCCAAACGATAGTGTTCCCCATTACTATGTATGGATGTGAAAGTTGGACAATGAAGAAAGCTGATAGGAAGAAAATTGATTCATTTGAAACGTCGTGCTGGAGAAGAGTTTTGTGGATACCATGGATGGCCAAAAAGACAAATAAGTGGGTTCTAGATCAAATCGAGCCTGAATTCTCCCTAGAATCTAAAATGACAAAACGGAGGCTATCATACTTTGGTCACATCATGAGAAGACAAGACTCACCAGAAAAGTCAATAATGCTAGGAAAAGTGGAAGGCAGCAGGAAAAGAAGAAGTCCAAAAATGAGATGGCTGGACTTGATGATGTTGATGATGATGATGATGATGTTCTTTATACCTGCCTTATGAACATTTAGGCTCACACATCTGAATGCTGCTCCTTCAGCAGTTTTACATGGGGGATACCGTAATATATAACAACAACAACAACAACATTCAATTTATATATTGCCCTTCAAGATGACTTAACAGCCACTCGGAGTGAATTACAAAGTATGTTATTATTATCCCCACAACAAAACACTCTGTGAGGTCGGTGGGGCTGAGAGAGCTAGAAGCTGTGACTGGCCCAAGGTCTCCCAGCTGGCTTCAAGTGGAGGAGTGAGGAGGACTCAAGCCCATTTCTCCAGATTAGAGTCCTGCGCCACTACACCAAACTGGCTCTCAAGGAATAAAGGAAAATACATCCTCCAGTTTGCAAGATCTGAGCAAGTCTGTTAATGAGAGGACATTTTGGAGGTTTTTCGTTCATAGGGTCTCCATAGGTTGGAGGTGACTTGATGGTACATAACATGCACACATCCCCACGATGGTGTTCTCATATCTCTTTCTACACTAGCTAGTTTCCCCCAGAAAGCATAAGCCAGTGTCCTTGGTAGCGCAATGCCTCACAGGGGTTTCAGCAGGGCATTGCAGAAGAGACAGGAATTGCACATGGTAAGCAGGTTTGCATTTTTTCGTCCAGCCACGTGTCGCTGTTCTAGGCACTCAGCGTGGCAACAGGTCTCTGCCGTGTTGTGGCAGGAAGAGATTAATGAAAGGAAAAGCACAAAGAAAAAGAGAGAAACCCATTGTGACTGTTTAAGGAAAGCAATTCTCCAGACATGGCTGCAAAAACTTGGTTTTTCTAAGACGCAACAGCTGTAAAACATACCTGTGGAATTAATAATCACGCTGCCTGTTCTCAATTATGCCGCCTGACTGTCGCTTGATGAAATCAGCGTAGTATAATTAACATTCTCCCCCTTCCCACGGCAAGGTCTTTTGCTGCTGTCTCAAGTTTTTAATATATTTCTGTTTGAATAGGATCTTTTTTTAAAAAAATGACATTATTTGGCAATAAAGTCTCCAATGACCTTCCATCAGGTCTGCCTCGCAGAAGCCTCGGCTGATGGTGCCTTCAGTAGTTGGTGCTGTTAAATCACGGCAGGTAATTTATTTTAAAATGCAGGCCGAGTCATTAAGCGGTATTTATTGTGGAGGCTTGCATCCAAGAGCAATAGGGTTTAAAGATACACAGAAGCAATATTTTAAGCAGGGTGCATGCCACTGTTTGCATATATATAGATATGTAAATTTATTATATTTTTAATTTCCCCAAATTGGCTCACAAAAGTCACAATAAAAAAAATGCAAATGGTATTAAAATCCAGTACGAATGGTCCTTTAGCATCACCCAGAAGCCTCTTTAGATATCTGTGAGGGCTTACTTTAACCCTTTGCTTGAATTGGAATCAAAGCCAGAATCATAGGGTTGGAAGGGACCTCCACGGTCATCTAATCCAACCCCCTTCACAATGCAGGAAATTCATAACTAACTCACCCCACCCACCCAACACGCAGTGACCCTTACTCTTTCCTCAAAAGATGGCAAAACACCATCAGGATCCCTAGCCAAACTGGCCTGGGGAAAATTGCTACCTGGACCCAAAGTGGCAATTGGCCTTACCTTGGGCAGGTATGAAGGGGTCACAAGAACTAAGCACTGATGTAATCCTTCCTGCCCTCCCTGTCATCTGCCCAGGTTCAGAGAATCAGCATTGCTGTCAGATGGCCATCTATGTCAGACTCTGGATGATAGATTACAGCAGACAGATCCCTGGTTCATTGTAACAAGACACTGGTTCTTGGTTAAATGATTTTTATTCAGAAATCAGTTCTTTCTATAATCAGATCCAAAGGTCTACTTAAGAGCAAGGTAGACACCTAAGCAGTTCTAGTAGAAAGTTGACCAGAATGGCTGCACTGGAAAATTACATCCCTCTTCTACCCTCTGTTCCATCCCCCCTCCCAATTTCCAAACAACTTAGTGTTGTTTGATCTGTGTGAGAACAGTATGCATATTTGGGTTATCAGGCTACATGGAGAGCAGACATATCACAAGCAGGAAGAAAGCTTCAAACTGGTAAACACCCGGCCACCTGGGAACAGGTGAGAACTTATTGGAATGTTAGCAACAAGAATACTTCCAGGCATACAAAATGGAGTCACCCCTGACAGAATAAAGCATACACTTGTGAGCAAAAATCATTGGCATGAATGAATGGGTACAGTCAGACATGACAATCTAGCCCCTTCTTAAAAACCTCCAAGGAGAGCCCTCCACCATACTGGTTCTCAGCTTCTGTGCTCAACTGAAACAAACCTAGGTATGAGGAATGGCGCCAAACGCCTTCATGTTAACAATGGCAATTGGAATGTGAAGGGAGGGCCTCCAGCTGTATCTGAATTAGTAGGCTTACCAATTTCAGGCAGGGAAATTCCTGGAAATTTGGGGTGGAGCCTAGGGTGGGTGGGATTTGGGGAAAAGAGAAAGACCTTAGTGGGGTATAATACCATAGAGCCCACTCTCCAAAGCAGCTATTTTCTCCCCAGGGGCTGATGTCTGTTGTCTGGAGGTCATTAGTAATTCCAGGAGATCTCCAGGGCCCCTTGAAGGCTGGCAACCCCAGCCTTTTGGCATGAGGGAGGGGGTTGATTGCTGCTTCCTGTTGTCTATCTGATGTCTCATTGATGGCAGCTGGAGGATGGGGGCGGGGTCCTAAACTAGAACTGAATCCAGGCATAACAGAGAGATGGGTGTGGTGTTACCTGGATGGGATTCCTTGTGAGTAAGAGGGGGGATTAGCAGCAAGGAGTAGGCTGTACAAGAGGGGTAACAATGGGATCTCCACCAACTTTTACAGGGTCCCCTCCCCAAGGAAGCAAATAAAGCTATGGTCTCGAATAAAAGAGTACTTTTATTTAAAGCAGGAAACACACACACACATAAGAGATTACTCACAAACACATAAGATGCTTAGGAAAAGCAGTGGTGAAAATAGAATAGATTTGAGAGATTTTCAGGAGATAATTACCTATCTGGAGAGTAGAGCAGACCATGGAGGAAGAGGGCTTCAAACGTCCAGCGTTCTTGTCCAGGAGAGAGAGTCTTCGAGAACGCAACCCTACAGCGCTCAGATCCAGGAAAGTGTGCACAATTTGAATGGGGCAAGAGCCCTGGTTCTTATAGGGCAAAATGTGTCCTGAGGCTGGGGAGCCCCCTCAGCCATTAGGACAAAGACCTTAAAGGTCATCCCTTGGGAATGACAAAGGATTGAGTACCTTTGATTAATGTTGCCGGGGTGTGATAAAATAAATGCGTATTTTCTCCTGGTGCTTCACAAAGAAGCAGTTTGTTAATAAATGTTCCTGGAGCTAAGTTGATGGATTTGGATCTTGATTACATGTTCTCAGAGAGAAATTAGAAACTTATCAGAGCAGTTTGATGGCTCTCAATCACAGGGTGGGGATTCAATCATGGAAGGAAGGGATATCAAAATGTACAAAGTGGGGTGACTCAGCGAGAACCTTTCTTGTCACGGCTACATATCCGCAGCTGGAGGAGCTGTAAACCAATCACACCCAGTCCTTGGTATTAGCATGAACATTCCATTCATGACTTAATCTCCTGGGCGGGGCTTAGCAATGCTCTGCCCAGCTGACTGGAATTTCCCTGATGCAGATCAAGCTGTATTAATTCAGGTGCTCTGTGATTTTTATATCACAGGCTGTATTAAACATGGCGGAGGCCAGGGTCGATTGCTCACAGTGGTGGTAATAATATATCTGATATATATATAAATCCCTTCCCAGTGTTCTGTCACCCTCTAGTGTGACCAAGAATCAGGTGTTTTTAGTCTTTAAAAAGTTTCTATTAGAGGCAGTTTTCCAGAAGTATACATTATCTAAATGGATAGGATCGTATTGTGAAACTACACAGTAATGTGAATCAGTGCGACAGCGACATAAGCCATATAAGACTATAAAATCATCATGCTAGGCCATACCAAGGGTAAATGACACCCTCGCACAGCAGAGCATCCATCTAAAACAGAGCAGCCTCCTCTTAAAATAGCGGCAGCAAAAGCCATCTCTATAAAAACCAACTGTGAAAAGGGATCTGAATGAAATGGAAAACTAGGATGGGGCTATGGATTGCATGATTCTTAGCAGTCTGTTATTGAGCTCGAGGCAGGGAGGGTACCGAATTCCACAGCCCCATTGTTCTAACAGAAAAAAACCCGCTTTTTGTTTTTCCCTTATGCAAATTAAACCTGTAAATTATTAGTCATATTTTCTTCCAGCATTGATCTCCTAATGCGCCTTAGGTGTGTCTAGACGTGGGTTTTGATTATTAAATTTACACACACACCCAAACATTATTTGGGTTTCAGTTGCAGACAAATGCCACATAATGTACAGATGGTGTAAAAATGTTGTGTGAATTCCATAACAGGAGGAAAAGAAACAAATTGCATTTCAGAGAGAAATTGGGTAAAAGGGGCTTAAGATTTTTTTCTTATCACCACTAATATAAATGAACTAGCAACACAGCCCATTGTAAAAATAAATAAAACGGGCTCTTGCAGCGGGACATTGGGAGGGCCCCATAGCCAACAAAGGCGATGAAGGGCTGTGCAGGGAGGGAGCCCCCCATGCTGTGCCTCCTCACTGACTCCGCAGGCAGGCTTCTGAGGGCTCCGGAGATGACAGGGAGGCACAGTGTGGCCCCACAGCTGGTGCGGAGGTAGCAGGAAGGCCACATGGGGGGCATGCTGTTCCTCCCTGCCAGCTCCGCAGGCCCTCAAAGGCCTGCCACGGACGTCTCACTTTTTGTCCTGCCTCAAATGCACCACAGGGCTACAGTGTGCCTGTGCCAGCATAAAAAATGAGTCGTCAGGAGCACAACTTGGCTTTTCTACAGTAGGATGTCTAAATCCTCTAGGGGAGTTAATTCTTCCTAAGGCATGAATGCCAATGTCACTGTTAGGGTTGCCAAGTGCAGGTTGGAAATTCCTGGAGATTTGGGGGGTGGAGCCTGGAGAGGGCTGGGTTTGGGGAGGGGAGGGGCCTCAGTGGAGTATAATGCCATAGAGTTTACCCTTCAGAGAGGCCACTTTCTCCAAGGTAACTGGTCTCTGTTGCCTGGAGATCAGGTGTAATTCTGGGAGATCCCCAGCTACCACCTGGAGGCTGGCATCCCGGGTCACTGTGTCAGCCGCCCCCTCTAATTCAAAGGCTTCATTGGTCAACTTCGGCAGGAGCCCAGCTAATGGAAAGTCTCAAGGAAGACTCTTATGTGCAAGCTCTTCCTTCCTTGCTCAGACCTATATATGTTTTTTCTACACATTTACAATAAGAAAAAAATTATTGACAGTTCTAGAAATCTCCCCTACAAAGAGAAATTTCCTCCATACGGAAACCTCTTCCCTTTTCCTTAAAACACCTACATCTGTTGCTTTTTAAGGTGCTATTGGACCCATATCTTGCCATTCATATGTTTTGCGAGTAATGATATATATTGAAGGCAGTCCATGTGTACAAGAAAATATTTATTACAAATAAGTTATTTATATTTGAAAATTGATTTATTGTTTAGTTAGTACGTCACGATATATTCTTTAGTTATTAACTCTCATTATTCTCTCTGTACTGGTACATTGTTAAAACAAAGCAGCGGGTCAAAAGCTACTACCTCTATATGTTGTGATGCCCACTAGATACGCTTCTAGGCTCCAGCAAAGATTCCACCTGCCCAGGGATCGAAGAGGGACAATATTTCAAAACTGGGCCAGATGCATTTATGAATGGCGTCGCACCAACAGTTTCAACCTCACTACCTTTGGGTGCTTTCCATCGTTTGTCATTATTTTAAGCACAAGCTCCAATGCCTTATACATTGCCAAGTAAATTAATCCTCATTCTTCTCAAGTCTGAGAACCAATCAATTTTCATCAAAGTGCGCTGCAAAAAAAGAAAGAAAGAAAAGATCATTTAATTTGGTTCTATGATGCAGGTTGATTAGTCTCCCTGTGTGAACTATGAGCTATTAAAGGGCTGTGCACCCTGGTTGCCTAACAACAACAACAACAACAATAATAATAGCTGCAGCCAGCAGCGTGTTTATATACTGGCCTTCTGGACAGATTAGTACCTTACTCAGAGCCGTGGACAAAGTCAGTGTTGTTATTATCCCCGCAATACAGCTGGGGACCTGGGGCTGAGTGGAGGGCTTCCCCAAGGCCATCTCCAAGATGCTCCCCAAGGCCATCTCCCCAAGGCCATCTCCAAGACGCTCTCTCTCTCTGTCTCTTTCTTTCTCTGAGAATCAGCTTAGCAAATATTATCCTTGATTCTGAAACCAGAAGAAGGAAACTTAGGGAACCAGTTTGGTAGGGGAGCCAGGTTGGTGCAGTGGTTAAGAGCGGCAGGACTCTAATCTGGAGAGCCAGGTTTGATCCCCCACTCCTCCACTTGAAGCCAGCTGGGTGACCTTGGGTCAGTCACAGCTCTCTCAGAGCTCTCTCAGCCCCACCCACCTCACAGGGTGATTGTTGCGGGGATAATAATAACATAGTTTGTAAACCGCTCTGTGTCTTGTTAAGTTGTCCTGAAGGGTGGTATATAAATCAAATGTTGTTGTTCTTATTATCTGCAGAGTTCATGGCGGTAGTGCCCATGCCTAGAACTCCCTGAGATGCTCTCTGTGTCTGTCTCTTTCCTTCTATGAGAATCAGCTTAGCAAATATCATCCCTGATTCTGAAACCAGAAGAAGGAACCTTAGGGTCTGCTACTGCAAAAAGGGTGTTGTTCATACTCATTTCTTTTTCCGGCTCATTGCTGACAAGGAATGCATACGAAGCTCTGAGCTCTGCTTTTGATCCAGTTCAGCCCAGTTTGCAGAACCTTTTCCAGGAGAGTAGAGAGGAGGACCATCCCTGGACCAGATATTAGAAACAGACCCGTCTCCTGGGCTGAGCTCCAGAGACACCATTGCTACTGTAAGAGCAAGACTGCAGACAAAAACAGCTCCTAGGGTTGCCAGTTCCGGGTTGGAAAATTCCTGGAGATTTTGGGGGTGGAGCCTGGAGAGGGTCGGGTTTGGTGAAGGGAGGGGCCTCAGCAGGGTATAATGTTGTAGAGCCCACCCTCCAAAGCAGCCATTTTCTCCAAGGGAACTGATCTCTGTTGGCTGGAGATCAGTTGTAATTTTGGGAGATCTCCACCCACCACCTGGAGGCTGGCAGGCCTAATGGCTCCCCACTTGAAACACTGCTACTCTATGCATCCTATCCATATAGGGGTTGCTGGCCAGGGCCATATTTAGGGAGGGACAGGCTGTCCTGGCTGCCTGCTGCGCTGACAAGGGAGCTGCAGCTTGAACTGAGGGAGCATTCCTGGCGGACGGACATGCCCTGTGCGATGATGTCACTTCCCAGAAGTGACATCATTGCGAGGTCCTGAGAGGGAGCGCTTTGCCCACATGCATGTGTGGTAGCTGGGGCACCACCTGACAGGAGTTGCCCTGGGTGCTGGCAACCCATGATGCAGTGCTGTTGCTGGCAGAAAACACAATCTTTGGATGGTTATTCAGAATATAAGACCCAAAAGTCCATGTCATGTTTTATTATAGTTCCAGTGTACCCGAATCTGAAGCAGACCCAGGTTTTACTTATGGCTCTGGGTGAGCAGCTATGGAGGACTGGTAGTCCATGTTTTCCTTTCTTTGTTTATTGCAAATAGTTATATTTTGTTTACTAAAGAAGACCTTGAGATTTTTCCGAGTGCTTGTACTAATACGAATACGAATACGGATACGAATATGAATAACAACAACAACATTTGATTTATATACCGCCCACTCAGAGCGGTTTACAAAGTATGCCATTATTATCTTACTGTTACACATGGTATAGCAAGGATGTTTGTGCTTAAAATACACACACACATCTATAAACTGTCATTGCTATTTCATTTGGTCTATTTTATACCGCAAATCTTTCAATTTCTTATTTATTTATTTATTCTTATTTATTTGTATATGCTGCCTCTCTAGAGACCTGCTCGAGGTGGCTCACAAAGTAAAAGGATACAATAAAATCATAAACAACATAAGAATAATCTGGCCAAAAATTAAAGTCAGTTGCATAAAATTAGCATAAAACAACATCCAGGCAATCTAGAGGGGACCATGCCCAAATTTATTTATTTATCTCCTACATATATACATCATCTCTCTTCCAATTAAGGACCCAAAGCGGCTCACATCTTTCCCCCTCTCCTCCGTGTTATCCCTACAACAACCCTGTGAGTTGGGTTGGGCTGAGAATGTGCGACTGGCCCAAAGTCACCCAGCAAATTTCCATGGCAGAGTCGGGATTTGAACCTGGGTCTCCCAGATCCTTGTCTGACACTCTAACCACTACACCACATGGCCATTGGACCACCTAGCTCAAAAGTACATGCCTGAATGATCAAGGGTTCTTTCTTGGCTTGCAACTGGAGATGCCAAATATCAAACCAAGGCCCTTTAGCATGCAAACCGTGTGCTCAGCCACGGATCAACAGGCTTTTTGTTTCAGCGTCTCCTTTTTCAAGCTCTTATGTCTACTAATCATAATTCTGCTATGCATTTGTTTCCAACAGTAGGCAGAGGTGTGATTTCCCCCCACCCCTCCGCCACTGCCGCCAGAGCAGTTCCAAAGCACGTAGCTAGGCTAAAATATGAACAATGCTAATGTTTTGTTATGTTGCCTTGGAATAACACTCGAGCAGCTCTGCTTGGGAAGCTTCATCATGTAACTAAGATTAAACATTCTGAGCACACAGCTCGGGCAAGGAAACTAACTAAGCGCCATGCACCAATATTTCAGGTGGACATGCAAATAGCTTCAGAGAACAAGGTAGCTAATGTGGGCCCGAACAGGAAATCTACAATGGGGAGGGGGCTAGGAGGGTTGAAAGATCACTCACAGCCTAACTGCAATGTTCATCGCAGGGCATGGATATTATTTCATTTGTACTAGCTCAAAATATTTATTCCCCACCCTTCAGTTCTGTTCATTAGCTCTTCAAGAGGACTCACAAAGACAATGAAGACAAAGGGGAACTAATACTTTGACATTCTTTTAAGTCCTTCCTTTGATAAGAAAGATGTTATCTATTAGAGGAAGTCTTTTTTCCATTGCATGCAGACTTGGCAAAAGGGAGTCTTAGGATCCCCCAAAAATCAGTTCAAGCAAGTAGCAAGGTGAATCATACTCTGAAAGTGAGGTCGCCAACCTCTAGAGATCTCCCAGAATTACTATTGATTTCCACACTACAGAGATCAGTTCTCCTGGATAAAATGGCAGCTTTGGACCGTGGTCTCTATGGCATCCCGTTCCTGCTGAGTTCTCCTCCTCCCTAAATTCTGCCACCCCTACTCTCCGCCCCACCCCCAAATCTCCAGGAATGTCCCAACCCAGAGTCAGCAAGCCTATTTAAAAGCCTAGACAATTATCAGTCAGAACCTGCCACATTTGGTACCAGGCACCTCTACAAGGGGTAAATCTTGCATGGGCTGCCACCACTAAGAAGGCCCTGCCGTTTGGCCCTCTGAACTTCTGAAGGCAAGGGCAGCTGATGTATTGCCACTTTAAATTTCTCACCACAGTGTGGTGATCCCCAGATACCTATTTTAATTTTGCTTCTACAGTGCATGGACCGCAATCATGACTCTTCTTTTTTGCAACATTTTATGTTTCTATGCATTTTTCAATGATATTTATGCATCAGTAAATCAGGCATCATAGATTTAAACAAGGGTCATTTCCTAGAAAAAGAGCTGCAGGAACTCAGCCCTGCCAGGCACCGACCCAATCCTGGTGGTTTTGGCCCTGATCCTGGCTGAAACGGGCCCCAAATGGCCAAAAATGGCCATTTGGGGCCTGTTTGGGCCTGGTTCAGGCCAGACCAAGTCAGTGCCATGCAGGGGAGGGTTTCCTCACCTGGCACCAACCCAGTCCCGGCCATTCCAGCCCCAATCCCAGTGGGAAAGGGGGCCAAAATGGCCCCAAATGGCCATTTTGGGCCCAGATCAGGGCTGAAATGGCTGGAACCGGGTCAGTGCTGAGTGGGGAGGCTTCCTAAATGGCCCAAAATTTTTCAAAGTCAGGTGGGCAGGGCCACCTGACTATTGGGGGAACTACCGGAACAGCGTTCCGGTGCGCTCCCCCTCGAAATGAGCCCCGGATTTGAATGGCTCGGTTGTTTTGCTTGAAGCTTCCATGTTATTCATTTAGACGTTTTAGCCATCATTGTTATATACTTTATGTTCAATTTGCTAGCCCCTTTGAGGGCTTCTTATGAAGCAGAAAGATGGTGTATAAATAATCTATGCATAAATGTCCTACATTGTATTTCTAAATACTTTTTAAAAAGCATACAACATGTGCAATACAAATGAATGTATAAACCCAACAGCAAAAAAATAGAGCTCTGAAACCACTAAGAAAAAAAATAAGTATTTTAAAAACCCACAGTGTTTTACACTTGCACAGAAAGCAGCATCTATTCCAAAGAAATTCCAAGATTCGATCACATTATCTAGGTTCACTGACGAACAGACATAGAAGACACACAGCCACATCTAAGTAGCGAGTCTCAGCTCAAAAGTCTCAAACAGATTTTTTTCCCTTTTAACTTTTTAACAATTATTGTGGGGGGGGGGCAGCAGATAGGTAGCAAGTGCAGAATCGACATATCCACCAGGCTTTTTTTCAGTGGGATCTCCCTGGAACTGAGATCTGGCACCTCTGAAAAAAGATCATGTGATGGTGGCCCTGCTCCCGGTGCCCAAAGACCTGTGGGCCATCTCCCTGGGTGGAGCTTCTCCCAGGCTGCCTGCTTCCCTGGCCTCTTCCCCGGCCTTTCCCTCCCTCCCTTTCTCTTTCTTTCCTTGCTTCTTTCTCCCCCCCCTCCGTCCCTCCCTCTTTCCATGTCTTTTCTTCTTCCCTTTATTCCTGCCATGCTGCTGCGCCTCTCAGCTGTTTAGCAGGCTCAGCAGTGGTGGCGGTGGGGCTACCCTCAGGTCGCCTGCTTCCTTGGCATCTTTCCTTGCCTTTCCCTCCCTCCCTTTCTCTTTCTTTCCTTCTTTCCTTGCTTCATTCTTTCTTCCCTTCCTTTCTCTTTTGATATCTTTTCTTCTTCCCTTTCTTTAACCTTCCTCCCTGAGGCGCTACTGCCATCTGGCTGGCTGAGAGGCAGGCCAGGAGAAGAAAGGAAGAAAAAACTGCCCTTCCTGCCGCTACTGTGCCAAGGAAGAGGCAAGAGAAGGAAGGAGGTGCACAGCTGGCTGAAGGCTCAGCGGGGCGCTCCCCCCCCCCAGCGACCCCACTGGGAAAGACACCCCCCCCAAAGTGACATCATTGTATGTTTCTGGCAGCGCACGCACAGTTTGCATGCGCACATGTGATAATAGGGCTCTTTTCCTGGATAAAAAGCCCTGCATATCCACGTTTGTTTCAGTGCACCTGAATAGCATAGTAAATGACAGGCTTTCTGATCAGGACTGGAAAACAGTACGCGAACTGTGCCAGTGGGTGATCCAGCATAACTTCTCTCTACAGGCCTTCCAGACTAGTTGAGCAATCCTACACAGAGCCACATGATTCTAAGTCATAATTGTTGGACTTAGAAGGGTGTGAATCCTGTTAGGATGGCACCGTTAGGTTGAATTGACTGACTATGGGACAGCATCAGCAGACTTTAAGTGAATTGGATTTTTAATGTATAAATGCTTGAATCACCCTTTTTGAAGCTGAAAGGTGGCACGTAAAAACACTACAATAAAGAGATAAAATATTAATTCATCCCCTGGAGGCCAGGCCAGCCAGTTCTAATACCCTCAGCTGCTCGTATGAACCACAAACCATTAAATGGCACAAAGTTGGTTACATTTCTAGAAGCTTTTGAGAAATCAATGGGACGCTGAACATTGTTAGTTGCAGAAGCCAGGATCTTGGCAGCGTACAAAAGCAAAAGGTGTAGGAGGCAGGGCTTTTTTTCAGGGAGAACGCGGGGGAACGGAGTTCCGGAACCTCTTGAAAATGGTCACATGGCTGGTGGCCCCGCCCCCTGATCTCCAGACAGAGGGGAGTTTAGATTGCCCTCCACGCCGCTCGGCAATTTAAACTCCCCCCTGTCTGCTGATCAGGGGGCGGGGCCACCGGCCATGTGACCATTTTCGCCGAGGGCAACCCACTGAGTTCCACCACCTCTTTCCCCAGAAAAAAAGCCCTGGTAGGAGGGTTGTGTTTGCAATGCAAGTGGAAATTGTACGAGATTCACTGTTGCTTTGAGTAGCTTGTACAAAAGGAAGGAGGGAATGTAACATTTCCCGTAGCCTCTGGAGTTTGGAGTCTGTAGCTAATGTTCTACTCCCCAGGAGCACCAGGGAGTCTTGTAATGACAAATGAAGGAGCCTGGGGAAGAGGCGGTTGGTACGATTCCTGTGTTGCCTTGGGAGAGAGAAGAGACAGTAACCATTCCTTTCTTGCTAATTAAAGCAGTTTGGTCTTTTCTTCTAAGCAGGGAGCTACATGCCTCACTTTGCACAAGATACCCTGCTGGACAGCATTTCACAACGATGGGTGAAGAAGGATGATTCTTTCCTCCTTCAATCAGCAAAGACCTAATTAAAACAAAACAAGACATACAAGAATTGAACGTGCCCCGTTGTGCATCTGGCACATCGGATGCTCTTGAAATGGTCATAGATCCAGAGGAGTTGGCCGTGTTAGTCTATAGGAGCATAGTAAAGGGTCCAGTAGCACTTTTAAGACTAACGAACTTTATTGTAGCATAAGCTTTTGAGAGCCACAGCTCTCTTTGTCAGATGCATCTGCAGCATAAGCTTTTGAGAGCCACAGCTCTCTTCGTCAGATGCATCTGCAGCATAAGCTTTTGAGAACCCACAGCTCTCTTTGTCAGATGCATCTGTAGCATAAGCTTTTGAGAGCCACAGCTCTCTTCGTCAGATGCATCTGCAGCATAAGCTTTTGAGAACCCACAGCTCTCTTCGTCAGATGCATCTGTTGCATAAGCTTTCGAGAACCCACAGCTCTTTTCGTCAGATGCATCTGTAGCATAAGCTTTCGAGAACCACAGCTCTCTTCATCAGATGCATCTGATCATACATCTGGCAAAGAGAGCTGTGGCTCTCGAAAGCTTATGCGACAATAAAGTTGGTTAGTCTTAAAAGTGCTACTGGACTCTTTACTATCTTGAAATGGTGTTTGAGGTGCTGAAGGAGAGAGGGAGCCCAAGAGAGAGAATTTCTTCCCTCCTCCCACCCATCGCAACAAATATTAAACCTACACAGATTATGAAGATCTAGAAGTATCAAATGCGGCCTAGGCCAAGGCATCTTGCTGAGGATGGCTGGCAACTGGGGGGGAAGGAGCTTCCAGCTGGAGATGGATGGCATGGAGTTGGCCTGGCTGCTGCAGTTTTATTCCTTTATGGTTACCTTTTCACTCCACCCTTCCTGTAAGGAGATCGATCCAGCAGACAGCATTCTCCTCGCCTCTCCTCCCTTGTTAGGCTCACAACAACCCTGTACGGTTGGTTAGGCTGAGAAAGAATGGCTGACCAAAGATCATCCAGCAGGGTTGCTGTTCCCCCAGTAGCGGCGGGGGATCCCCTGCCCCCACTCACCTGGCTGGCAAAATGGAAAGGTGAGGGAACAGGCCTTCTGAGAGCACTTCTGGGGTGGTGGAATGATGCCACTTCCCAGGATTGATGTCATTGCAATGCCCTGGGAGCGTGCGCATGCTTTGCTTGGGCCCAAATTGGCCCCATACGAAGCGCTGGAGCACTCCCAGGACAGCACGATGACGTCACTTTGCGCTGCCCTGGGAGCACTCCCGCGCTTCGTATGGGGCTGATTTGGGCCATGCAAGGCGCACGCATGCTCCTGGGCCTGTGCAATGATGTCACTCTTCCACCCCTCTTTCATCCTGACCATTTGACAAGTTGTCAGTTTAGACAGTCTCAAATAGAGATGGGCACGAACCGAAATATGAACCAAAATTAAGCACGAACCAAGCTGGTTCATGGTTGGCGAACCACGGTTCGTCAGATCCCATTTCTGATGAACTGCCACAAACTTTTAGGCTGGTTTGTTTGGTTTGGTTTTTGGTTCATCACTGCAGACAGCCTGGTGCCAATCAATCAGTTTCCTAGGCAACAGGGGATGGACTTCCTGCAGGCCTTCTGCTGACCCGGAAGTGAATTTCTCTGTCCCAGAAGTGACCTTCTACTGACCCAGAAGTGACTATTTTCTGACCTGGATGTGACGTTTTCACAAACCAAATGAAACAGTTCGCAAACCAGGGGCAGGTTCGTGAACATTTGTGGTTCGTGGTTTGCAAAATTTGATGACCCACGAACCACATGGTTTGGTTTTTTTCCGGTTCATGCCCATCTCTAGTCTCAAAGCATGACTAATTACCAAAGAACAGCTTATAAATTTGCTAAAGCCATGGTGGCAAAAAATTCCTCCACTAGCTTCCTCTATTGAATATGCTGTTTTCTAGCTAATAATTACAATACAGCTGTAGATAACAAAGGTACACACATTCTGTTACCCAGTGGAATTAACTACCCCTGCAAACTTTTATTCATTTTTTTTGGTCTGTCACTATGGGTACACCTCACAAAATACGTGGAGGGCAATTTTGTCAGCCTGCATGTTCCGAAAACATTATTTCGCTGCTATTATTGCCGCACCCAAATGCATTCAAATTGCTACTTCTCTTCTCAAAGCATTCTAATGAAATGCATTTTGAATCCCATCAATAATGGAATGCAGATAGATGGTGGGGAAATCATTTTGAACAGAAAACATTTACACAGCAGAAGAAGCCACATTGCCGATGTATTATTAATAGTCTAATAACAACAATATAAAAAAAATAATTAACTGACGTGCTTGCCACTATCGCACGCCCAGAGAGGAGCAATTTCACTGAAAGTGAAAGTAAGTGGCAATAGGAAACTGGCTTCCCTTCCCCCCAGCCCAGTTTCTAGGAAATCTTTTCCTTTGCTTTTGGAGAACTCATTAGCTCAGTCCCAAGTAGAAGACTACTCAACCGTGGTGATATTTTGGACGGAGACTAATTTGATAGCTATTGTAAAGTTCCTCTCGTCTCATGGCAGGGGAACAGAATGGCTCCATTTACAAAACAGTCATTTCTCCCACGCTCGTTTTGCAAGATGATTTATTTGCAAGGAAAGAGAAGACAATGATAATTTCTCCGACGTGGGGAGTGCCTTGTAGACGAGCCAAAGTGGAGTTCTCAAGCATGGGCTCACTTCGGAGATGGTGGTTTCTTTTTTTTTTAATGGTGCAGAAAGGCACTTGGGGTCCCAAATGTTGGACGCCCCCCATTGTCCAAAGTAGAGGGAGCTGATTTTGCGTGCAGTACAGACATCCAGTGAAGACCAGGGCCACAGAGGCAGGCAACATCACAGTAAGCTGGAGCTGACGAGGAGAGCATCGGGCAATCCAGGCACAGATTCGTAGAGCCCTGCCTGCACAAGGGTTCCAGGTTCTATAGCTCTTGACAAATAAGAACCAGTGTGTCATATATGCCTGTCTGCATATCTGCCATGAATGTATCCTGTGTAATTGGAGAAGAGGAGATTGAGGGGGGACACGATTGCTCTCTTTAAGTATTTGACAGTCTGCCATTTGGAGGAGGGCAGGGAGCTGTTCCAGTGGGCAGTAGAGGGTGGGACCCAAAACAATGGGCTTAAATTACATGCACAAAGGTACCGGCTGGATATTAGGAAGAACTTTTTCACAGTCAGAGTAGTTCAAAAGTGGAATCAGCTGCCTAGGGAGGTGGTGAGCTCCCCTTCACTGACAGTTTTCAAGAAAAGGCTGGATGAATATTTGTCAGAGATGCTTTAGGCTGATCCTGCACTGGGCAGGGGGTTGGACTAGATGGTCTGTATGGCCCCTTCTAACCCTGTGATTCTATGATTCTATGCGCTGGTCCTCTGAGAGCATGAGAAGGTTTTTTTATGTTGGGGCAGTAGGTTATCTCACAAGTATTTATTTTCTCTTTCCCTGCTGCCTCCAGAAGTGTCCTTGAAAGCTAGCTGTTGCCAGCTCAAAATGTATCTTTCTTGGGAACTGAGATGATTTCATTCTTTGTTCCATCTAGCCTAAACTTAGCTTCTCCCTGACACACACACCCCAGCTCTTTTGTGTCCAAAACTTTAACGGCCTTTATCCTGCTGGCAGGAATGTTCCCTATAACCAGGGCTTTTCTTCTGGGAAAAGAGGTGGAGGAACTCAGTGGGTTGCCCTCGGAGAAAATGGTCACATGGCTGGTGGCCCCACCCCCTGATCTCTAGACAGAGGGGAGTTTAGATTATCCTCCACACCGCTCCAGCAGTGTGGAGGGCAATCTAAACTCCCCTCTGCCTGGAGATCAGGGGGTGGGGCCACCAGCCATGTGACCATTTTCAAGAGGTTCCGGAACTCCATTCCACCGTGTTCCAGATGAAACCAATTGCACTTGTCTGAGCACCTTGAACTTGCTGGATCTCTAATAAAGTTACTTCAACCAATACACCTGCGTGTTTGGAGGATTTGGGGAATCTACCTGCCAAGGACTGACACAGTGCCTTAAACTAGGGTTGCCAGGTCAGTATACCCTCTTGGCAGGAGGGAGGACCTGGCACTTACCTTGTGTTGTTTCCGTGGTTATTCTTCGCAGGTGCGCAAAGTGCACGTACCCCAGTACTTGTGCGATGATGTCACCTTCAGAAGTGACGTTGTCACACCAGGTGTGGGAGTGCTCCCATACTCTGTGCAGGACCAATTCAGTCCATTTGAGACCCAAATCAGCCCCCCAAAAAGCACAGGGACACTTCTGCAGCTGGCGTGACATCTCTTTTGGAAGTGATGTCACCACACCCCCTGGGTTGTTGATTGTTCCCATGTATTTTCGTCAAAAGCTCATATCCTGGAAATCTAATTGTCTTTAAGGTGCTACTGGACCCAAATCTTGCACGTCTACTACAGGACAACATGGCTACCCACTTACAAGTTTTGAATAAGTGGCCATTGTGTTTTTTCAAAACTGTGCATGTCCGAGAACATTGCCAGTCAAAACAGATTGGCAGCTTTGGGCTATTGAGATGAATACTGAATGGTAGGGTTCACTTTATGATTGATTTATATGATCTGTGACTGATTTAACCAGTTTGGTGTAGGGGTTAAAAGCAGCAGGACTCTAATCTGAAGAGCCAAGTTTGATTCCCCCACTCCTCCTTGAAGCCAGCTGGATGATCTTGGGTCAGTCACAGCTCCTCGGAGCTCTCTCAGTCCCAACCAGGGCTTTTTTTCAGCTGGAACATGGTGGAATGGAGTTCTGGAACCTCTTGAAAATGATCACATGGCTGGTGGCCCCTCCCCCTGATCTCCAGACAGAGGGGAGTTTAGCTTGCCCTCCGCACCGCTGGAGCAGCGCGGAGGGCAATCTAAACTCCCCTCTGTCTGGAGATCAGGGGGCGGGGCCACCAGCCATGTGACCATTTTCACCGAGGGCAACCCACTTAGTTCCATCACCTCTTTTCCCAGAAAAAAAACGTGGTCCCAACCATCTCACAGGGTGAGGATAATAACACACTTTGTAAACCGCTCTGAGTGGGTGTTAAGTTGTCCTGAAGGGCGGTATATAAATTGAATGTTATTGTTATTGTTATTATTTCAACAATTGTCTGCCGAGTAGTGTTGCAGGAAGGATGAGGGAGTGCAGTTGCTCTGCTGGACTGTTAGGTAGAAATACTTTGAAGCAACCTGCTAAACAACAACAAATGGTTTGATGGACAAATGAGCCACTAAAAAATCAGGTTTGTGTTCACAACTGGGAAGCCAGATGTGAGCGGAAGCAGCAGCAGAAGTCCAAGCACCCCTGTAACAACTGGACATGCCCATTTTCAGCATGGCTTCGCCCCTTCATCTTCCTAGACCTGCCTGGGCTTCCATATCTTGGTCACACTGTATTTTATAGAGATCCCTTGTCTAGCCTATTTTTTTTTTGTTTTTATCATAACCCACAGGGATACAGAGAAATAATTCTTTAAAATATTATAAAAATAATTCCTGGTTATTACTTGTCGATCTATAACATACATTCGTTCCGCTGTCCTATGAAAAGATTCCTGCCATCTTTCGATTAAGCTTTGGCTCTCCCTGCATGAAAACAAATGAAAAAGTGGGAACGAGGACAGAGAAAATAAAATAAGCTTTGCCCCTTTTTTTATATTTACTGAGCACATCAGCAGAACACATTTGAGTTTATTTTTTTTTTACAGCATGAAAATCTGTCAGCAGTTATTCCATTTACTTCTCTCACTCCCGATACTCAGCAGGCATCTGAATTACCTCGACATTTGGCATGCAACTGAAATAAACAAAAGGTTGCCGCAGTGATATCTGCCCAGGCTGGACTATTACAGAGTGCAAGGAATACGGAGAACACGTTTCCAAACGTATTTGGGCCTTGGAAAAGAGGCTGTCACCAAAGCTAGATGGATGAAAAGTCCTCCTAGACCAGGCCGAAAGTCTACCTAGTCCTTCCCCGCCCCCCATGTCCAACTTGATGTCTCCTAAAAGTTCTCCGGTAGGGTAGGTAAAGGTAGTCCCCTGTGCAAGCACCGAGTCATTACTGACCCATGGAGGGATGTCGCATCATGACATTTTCTTGGCAGACTTTTTGTTACGGGGTGGTTTGCCATTGCCTTTCCCAGTCATCTACACTTTACCCCCAGGAAACTGGGTACTCCTTTTATCAATCTCGGTAGGATGGAAAGCTGAGTCAATCTTGAGCCAGCTACCTGAACCCGGCTTCCACCAGGCTCGAACTCAGGTCGTGAGCAGATCTTGGGCTGCAGTACTGCAGCTTACCACTCTGCGCCACGGGGCTACACCAGTAGGGTATGAAGGCAAATACCCTTTCCCTCACCGGCACTGACCCCTCCATATCTGGCTCTCAGAAGTAGGGATGTTGGAACAGCTTCCTCCACAGACCCATCATAGCCATGCAATGTGCCCCCATGCTATTCCCTCCCCCAGCAGATCCAACACCAGTGCTCCCCAGGCCATCTCATATGTGCTCCTGTTGGCCAAATATACAAATGTGTTTCCTGTTCACCTTCCGCCTCTTGCTTGAGCAACAGACTATCTCTATATTTGGGACTTTTAGAGCCCAATTCTGTCAATCTGTACTCTACAGGAAATCCACTGGAATTCAGTGGGGATTATGCCTATGTTAGCCTGCACAGGCTTGCAGCCTTAGCCCCATTTGTTCTTCAATTCCTTTCTTTTTACTGTTTTCTCTCTCCTTCTAGCTCTTCTCTAGGCCTGCAAGACCTTTGCCTTGTTTGAGAGGAAGCAATAGCTTTTGAGAGTTTAGCCAGTTCAATATCTTCTGTGATTACTTCCTGCCTTCTTTCCCAGGATTATTATTCGTTGCGTAATCGTGTTTCATTTTCTTGATCATTGTAGCACAGAGTTTTGATCATGGAAGACTGAGGGTAGAAATACACATTACAAGGTACGTGGGGATGCTCAAGTGAACCTCATTTCACATGTTCCCCCTGCAACTTCTCATGCACTCGCTCACACAGTCACACTTCAATTGGCTTCATGTGAGTACATTCACACGTTCGATATCAGTTCCTCCTCAACTGCTAAAAGTATCTCAGAGATCTCTGTCTTTTGGTGCTACACCTCTGAAGATGCCAGCCACAGCTGCTGGCGAAACATCAGGAACTACAATGCCAAGACCACGGCAATACAGCCCGGAAAACCCACAACAACCATCGTTCTCCGGCCGTGAAAGCCTTCGACAATGTATCCCAGGCTGTTTACAACTGCCAAATTCCCAGTTTCCCCTACCTCCCACATCCATGTATTGAAATGTATTGAAATGCAGATTTTCACACTTTCTCACCCCTTAAAGAAATGCAAACTGGCAAGCCAATGGAGCCTACAGTATTTGCTCTATGGAGTCTGTTCCTGAAAGTTCTTGCTGCAAAAACAGAACTGAGACTGGGTGGTGGCATTCGTACTCACTTGCAAATGCAATCACACAAAGGGAGCTCCCGTGAAAGCAGCATTCACGTGTGCCAAGCAAGAAGCAGCTTGCACATAAATTGAGGACCACACGTAAAATTCTGCATGTGAGCGTCCCCGGGTAATTCACAATGAGTATTTCCACTCTGAGAATGAAGTTTATGCTGTGTCTCAAATGAAGCTTGAGAAAGACAATTGGCTTACACTAACTCCTGCAGAAGAGCGGTCAAGGAAGACTTGAGGTTCTGCTTCTGTGGATTTTAACTGGGGACAAATGATATATTCATGCATCCTTCACTGTCCATGTGGGTTCATTATTTATGCATACAAAAACGCCTTTTCAGCCATGATTGGATCCCACCATGGCTTACGACAAAGTCCGTCACTGAAGTTAAGATACATGGATACAAGGGTGTGCCTAGAACAGCCCTTCTTGGCCTGTAAAGGCAGTTGATGTGACAGTAAAGAATAAGCAGGTGTCCCTTATTTAGTTATCCATCCTTCTCGCCCTAATTTTGTTGTTTTTATGATTTGTATTTATTTTAACTTTGTATTTATTTTAACTTTGGTTTCAACGGTTTTATTGATGGGTTGGGGGCTTTTTGTCAGTTTTAAAATGTGCTTTTTATTTGTTATGTTTGTTTTAATTTGTTAGCCACCTTAGTGGCCTTTGTGAGAGCAGAAAAGCAGGGTGGAATTTTTGTAAAATGAATAAATGCTCACTCAAATAATTGAATTGCATGAGGAGTCTGCTCTCAAGAGGTTTTAGGACTGGAGGGCACATGATACTGAAGCTCTGGGACAGCTCAGCAGGTTTGTGATTGGTCGGGGCCTTAATGGAAGATCTCTTGGGAATGCTTCTTAGGCCACTTTTGGTTCCAGGAGTGAAGGAAGGTTGGATAGAAATGTATGTAAAAGAGCCATCAAGTCACGACCAACTTTTGGTGACTGCATACAGGTTTCAAAGCAAGAGATTTATTTTATTTTTATTTATTTCAAATTTGTATTCTGCCTTCTCTGTGAGCGGGCTCAGGGCAGATAACAACATATTAAAAATACAATTAAAATACAGTTAAAAATTCATGTTCATTAAAAACAACACATTTAAAACAAGATGGTGGACAGCCTTCACAGGGAGGGTTTTATACACCCCTTTTTTCCAGGCCGGCGAAGGCCCAGCCTCAGCCATATGCCTGGCGGAACAACTCTGTCTTGCAGGCCCGGCGGAAGGATAGTAAGTCCTGCCGGGCCCTGATTTCAGCAGACAGAGCATTCCACCAGGTGGGAGCCAGGACCGAAAAGGCCCTGGTTCTAATCAAGGCTAGGCGGGCCTCCTTGGGGCCAGGGACCACCAACAGCTGTTTGTCCCTTGATCGGAGTGTCCTCTGGGGAATATACAGAGGTGGTTTGCCATCACCTCCCTCTGCATACTGACTCTTGTCTTTCTTGGCGATTGGTCTCTCATCCAAGTACTAACCATGGTCCACCCTGCTTAGCTTCCAAGAACTGACAAGACTGGGCTTGCCTGGGCCAATCATAGAATCATAGGGTTGGATGGATCCTCCAGGGTCATCTAATCCAATCCCCTGCACAACACAGGAAATTCACAGCTCCCTCCCCCCAACACACACACACAGTGACCCCTGCTCCATGCCAAGAAGATGGCTAAACACCGTCACAATCCTTAACCAAACTGGCCTGGGGAAAATTGCTTCCTGATTCCAAAGTAGCAATTGGCATTACCCTGGGCATGTAAGAAGGGGCCACAAGAACTAAGCAGTGATGTAACCCTTCCTGCCCTCCATCTCATGATCTGCCCAGGTTCACAAAATCAGCATTGCTGTCAGATGGGCATCTAGCCTCTGCTTAAAAACCTCCAAAGAAGGATATTCCAGTGCTAGCTATAAATACAGTAATTTTAAAATGTATGAGATCATAGCAGCTCCTCTACAATTGGGAGTGGACATATCATGGCGGATGACTCACTATCTCATGGGATTTTTTTAATCATCTGATGCGGCTCTGCTCAGGAAAATAAAGCACTCTGATGTGCCATTGTTTAGCCTGCTCAATGCCTTCTGAACTGACCCAATGAAGACAGAGCATTCAGAAATTGCTAATTGGTTTCCCTGTCTGAGGGGGAGGCATGGCAGCCAGGGAAACAGTCACCTTCCCGCAAATTGCTAGTTCGAGACCATTGAGCTCTATAGAGCTCAACCTATGACCCATCCAACCCTATGATTCTATGATTGGCCCAGGCAAGCCCAGTCTTGTCAGTTCTTGGAAGCTAAGCATGGTGGGCCATGGTTAGTACTTGGATGGGAACACGGTGGAACGGAGTTCTGGCACCTCTTAAAAATGGTCACATGGCCGGTGGCCCCGCCCCCTGATCTCCAGACAGAGGGGACTCTAGATTGCCCTCTGCGCTGCTTGCGGCGTGGAGGGCAATCTAAACTCCCCTCTGTCTGGAGATCAGGGGGCGGGGCCCCCGGCCATGTGACCATTTTCGCCAAGGGCAACTTAAACTTTAAAAAACTCCCCCCTTGTTCCAGCTGACCCAAAGTGATGTCATTGTGCAGTCTTGAGTTCCGCCACCTCTTTTCCCAGAAAAAAGCCCTAATAGAGCTCCTTTAGAAGAGTGATGCTTCCAAATCAGAAAACTGATCAGTGGGTGAAAGACACAGTGGCTGTCCAAGATGTGGCAGCAAACGGCCTGTTGACTCCAGCTTTAGTCTTCTCTATTTGTTCTCCTGGGATTCACACTGCATGCTAGGTGTGCCAGCATATTATAATGGAGAAATGAATAAGGATGAAGCGATGGCTGGGCAGGTAATTGATGCAAATAACTTGTTTAATGACTCCATTAAAGGGAAGTGGCAAGTGCCTGTAATAGAAAAGCTACCTTGGCCAGAAAACAATCAACTAATTCATAACATAAGGACTGGGAGAAATCATATTTGCAGGTACGACGTTCCCTCCTCCTCTTTCTCTCTTCTTTGTCCTTAAACAGCAGAAATGGCACCAGAGGTATTTTTTTTAAAAAAAATCGAAAGTAACTGACTATTTTATTTACTTTAGGGGAAAAGGTCAGGTGAAATCAGAGGTTGAAAATTTCTGAGGTACTTCAACATAAAAATCTCTGAGGTAAAATCAGTACATGTGCTGACTTTAGTTCTTATGCTCTTCACAGAGAGGAAGAAAAATGAATTAATGATTTGTGGGTTTGATTTTTAAGAATAAGGATCTGGGATCTCAAGAAGATGAGATATAGAAAAAAGATATTAATTAGACCACAGTCTGATTGATACTAAAAGAGGAAGTGTTGTAGACGAAAAACTGTAATGGATTAATAATAGGCTTATTATGCTTTTTACTGTTTTTTTTTACTTTGTATGTAGGCTACTGTTGGCTCTTTGTAGTTGTGTTTTTGTTATGTTTTACTTTCCTTCTTTGCTCTGTCTTTTAGCTTTTCTACAACCAAAATTAATTTTTTTTTAAAGGAGTTAGTTTAGGAGCTCCTGTAATCTCATCATCAGGCCTACAAAGCGGCCTTATACCAAGTCAAACTATTGGACCCATACACCTCAGTATTGTCTTCTCTGATTGGTGGTGGCTCTCTAGGGTCTCAGGCAGGGGAAAGTCTTCTTCAACACCCATGAACTTCAGCTAGAGATGGCAGGGGCTGAACTTAGGATCTTTTGCATGCAAAGCAAGATCTCTTCCATTGAGCTATTGCCTTCCCCAACCTTGATGCTATAATGCTGACAAAACATGGAGCTTGTCACAGCCGTGGGATTAAACGGTGATGTGGCTGCATGAAGCTGAGATGTCTGAGGGGTGCAATGAAGAACAAATTTGGTTTTGAAAATAAAGACATCAAAAAGACACAAATGCATCTGTGAATTGCAGAGAGTGCTTAAAATTGCCAAGAATTGGAAGCACTTTTCTGCTCTCCTATGAAAGAACATGAAGCAAGGTAAATAGTTGTGGCTCAGCATTACTTATTTCTCTGATACTTATTCCAGTGGAATAGAATGAAAACAAGAAAAACAACTCAAGCAAAAAAAAAAAACCCTCCGCTCTCCAAAATTTGCAAATTGAAGCAAATAAAGAGCCAAAAGGAGTGTGGGGAACCATGCAAAGGGCACCTAAAAACATATTTCAATAGATCCTTAAGTGTAAAAACATAAGTTTGACTAACAGATAAAAAGGAGTCTATCAGCATGAAAGCAGTAATTTTCTCTCTCAGCAAGTCTTAACACCCCAGCTATTGTTTATTTAATCTTTTTTTCCTATTCTGTTCTCACAAAACCAATGTTCACAAACAATATATTGTCCCTAAAGAATCAGACTTTAAATTCATGCATTCTTCTCCTACCAAGAACAATTTAGAAGCTTTGACATTATCTACTGATAAGTGCTTTCCACTAAGTGTATTTATGGAGGACTTAGGCATAGGTAACAGTTTCGATCTTGTCTGACTCATGCAGTAACCCAAATGTAAGGATGCTCCCAGCATAAGGTCTTGTTTTCCCCGGATTGCCAGGACCAATCCTATTCTGGCTGCAGTCTTTTAGACACTTACCCAAGAACCAGTCCCTTTGGACACATTGGGATTCACTGCTGAGGAAATGTATATAAGATTCGGCAACTGTTCATGTCCTGATGCCTAAACCCAAGGTGTAGTTTGAAGGTCAGAGATGACATCTTAATTGGTAATGCTACCACATTAATCGGTAATGGTACCACAGGAAACTGGCCTGTGCTCATATTCCTTTTTGGTAGTGCAGGATTCAATCCAGATGTAATTTCCACTAAAAGAAGGAATTGCCGTTATCAGAATGGACATTTCCTGCCTCCCTCATCCTGCATTGACAACGTGAAAGGGGGTCAACTAGCTACAGTGGAAAAGGGAATCAGCGAATATCATCCCTCCGCCTGTTTGAATTCAATCCATGGGCAGGTCCTCTCTGATTTGATGATGATGATGATGATGATGATGATGATGATGATGATGATGATGATGATGATGATGATGATGATGATGATGAATACGACGATGACGATGACGATGAAAAACTGCAGCTTTCTGACATAACGCCTACAGAACTGCAAAAGACAGCGCTACTTGGAACAGCGTACATATTGCACCGATATTTGGTTGATACTTAGGTCTCCAGCGGAAACTTGTATCAGCTTAGCAAGGCCAATCAATAATAACATGTGACCTCTGCTTATTGTTGATTGTGTTTTGGATAATTTGAATAATAGTAATAGTAATCATAATATTAATAATAAGCTGATTCATTGGTCATTGAGTAAAAAGTATAATCTGCCAGTATCAAAGAATTCATGGGAACGTCAGGTGGAAAAGGTGCTAGAAGATGATCAAGTCAAGATCTTAGGGATTTTAGAATACAAACTGATTGACTCCTTGAACATAATACACCAGACATTACAGTCGTGGAAAAAAATCAAAAACATTAGCTAATTGACATTGCAATTCCAGGGGATGCCAGAGTCAAAGAAAAAGAACAAGAAAAAATGATTAAATATAGAGCTCTGGCAATAGAAACCACTCGACTATGGATGAAGAATACAACTGTAGTCCCCATTGTCATCAGGGCACTGGGAACTATTTCAAAAAACTTCACAACTTATATAGAAAAACTGCAGCTTTCTGATATAACACCTACAGAACTGCAAAAGACGGCGTTACTTGGAACAGCATACATTTTTCATCGATACCTGGTTGATACTTAGGTCTGTGGTGGAAACTTGTATCAGCTCAGCAAGGCCAATCAATGATAACATGTGATCTTTATTATTGATTGTGTGTGAAATTTGAATAATAATAACAACAGCAACATTCGATTTATATACCACCTTCAGGACAACTTAACACTCACTCAGTGGTATGTCATTATTATTCCCCACAACAATCACCCTGTGAGGTGGGTGAGGCTGAGAGAGCTCTGGAAGAGCTGTGACTGACCCAAGGTCACCTAGCTGGCTTCAAGTGGAGGAGTGAGGAATCAAACCTGGCTTCTCCAGATTTGAGTCCTGTGCTCTTAACCACTACACCAAACTGGCTCCACA
This sequence comes from Eublepharis macularius, assembly GCF_028583425.1. Lineage (NCBI taxonomy): Eukaryota > Metazoa > Chordata > Lepidosauria > Squamata > Eublepharidae > Eublepharis > Eublepharis macularius. The sequence goes on along the minus strand of NC_072802.1, from coordinate 66,528,079 downwards.
CTACACCAAACCTATGAGGCTGTTCTCCTCTCCTCCTGTTTGGCCGTGCCTAGTAGATGCTGACAGGTTGCAGACAATTTCTGGATACAGTTGTGAAAGGATGGCTTGTTTCTCACCAAGTTGGTTATGCTTCTTAGGGAGTCCAGACTAGCTACTCTCTGGTTGATTTGGCCATATTTCTCCATCCTTCCTGAGCACTCTTAATTAGGCCATTCAGACTCCTACCACTTCCACTCAACTTCTGGTCCAGCTTTTCTTTCTTGAGCCATTGAGTTTCCCTTAGCTGATGCCATCTGCTTCTTTGATGACAATTCTCCTTCCAAAGATGGTCTCAGATCGAGTCACATTGCCCAGTCTTATCATACCCATTGACAAAAGGATTTGCCTTGTGCATGACTATTTCTGTGGTGCAATGAAGATAAGCTGTTAGTCTTTTTACAGTAGTCTTGTGAGTGATGGTTAATTCCTCATAGCTTACACCAATTGACCCTCCTATTTGTCATTTTTCTTTGTTAGCGCTTTAAAAAACCCTGATATTTTTAATGCTTGTAATGCTTACAAATATGCTTTTTAAAAAAACTGATATTTTTAATGCTTTTAATGCCTACAAATATGCTTTAAAAAACCTGATATTTTTAATGCTTTTAATGCTTACAAATATGCTTTTTAAAAACTGATATGTTTAATGCTTTTAATGCTTACAAATATGCTTTTAAGAAACCCTGATATTTTTAATGCTTACAAATATGCTTACAAAGAAGCCTCAAGAAGTCTCAGGTAGGTAGCTGTGTTAGTCTGCAGTAGAATCAGAGAGGACTCTCATAAGCTTATATCCTAACAATCTTGTTGGTCTCTAAGGTGCCCTTGAACTCAAATTAAAAAAATCTAAAGGACCGCTTCCATCTACACACACAATGTGGGCTCAGGAGCCTGGAGAACTACATTTCCCCAGGGGCCTTGCACCTAGGGCCCTTCTGTTGTGGGGTTTTGGCTCCCCTGTTCTTGATGGAAAGGCTAGGGATCTCAGGTCCCCCGGTGGGGGTGAGGATCTCTGCTCTCACCCTTCTTCCCCTACCACCACTCACCTGGCTAGTGAGGGGGAGAGGTGGGGGGAACAGGCCTTGCGGGCGCACTTTGCGTAATGTCACTTCCCAGAAGTGACATCATTGCACCATCCTGGGAACATGCACACACTTTGCATGTGTGCATAGACAGCAAAAAAGGTGAGTGCTGGGTTCCCTCCCACACCCCCACCGGGAAGTCAAGGGGACTTGGAAACCCTAGGAAAGAGAACGGTGGGTGGATTTTGTTGACATGGCTGATCTGCCATGAGGTTAGATTGGGGGAAATGATGGAATACAGGGAGAGGGGACTGGTAAGCCCTGGCTTACATGAACCCCTGTGCAGGTCCAGACTAAAGTTCCCCTCACGTTGGGGGCAAACTGGGGATGTTCACGTTCTGAATTCCTCCAGACTTCTTCAGCACCACTAGATTTATATTATATTATATTATATAGATTTATATTATATTATATTATATTATATATATAATATATAATATATATATATAATATATATATATTATATAGATTTATATTATATTATATTGGCTTCTACAAACTAACAGGGCAAACTCCTTTGAAGCCAACTGATACACACACCAAAAGGAGATGTTTACATATACTAGCAAAGGAATGTTTTGATTGCTCCCTCCCCCTCCCCCCCTAATTGCCTCTTCCCTCTCTTGCTCTTCTGTGTTTGTCCAGTCTCTGTATCAGGCATCTGACGAAGAGAACTTGATTCTCGAAAGCTTATGCTACAATAAAATAAAATTGGTTAGTCTTAAAGGTGCTACTGGACTCTTTTAGATTTATATTGTGACATTCACGGCTCATTTCGAGGGGGAACACGCAGGAATGCAGTTCTAGCAGTTTCCCAAAGAGCTCACATGTCAGGTGGCCCTGCCCATCTGACTCTTGGCCATTTGGGGCCTGTTTCAGCCTGGATTGGGGCCAAAACGGCCTGGATCGGGCCTCTGATGGGTGGTGGATCACTATCCCGCTCAGCAGCGGCCTGATCCTGACCATTTTGGGCCCCTTTTCGGCCATTTTCAGCCCCTTTTTGCCTTTTTGGGCCCAATTTCAGCCCTGAATGGCCAGGATTGGATCCAAAATAGCCAGGATAGGTGATGCCAGGGGGTGTGGCACATGCAAATCAGGCATGCTAATGACACACTTCCGGTGATGTCAAGGGGCATAGCATATGGTAATGAGTTATGCTAATGAGTTCCTCCAGCTCTTTTTTCACAAAATGACCCCTGGTGACATTGAATTGAGCAGCACATTGAAGCCAGAGATGGGGACTTTCATTTCAGCTGCCTTCCCAGTTTGAATCTTTCTACTCTGTAACACAGTGTGTGGCTACTCCTGCTCTGGTGAGAACTGATAATTTAGATATCATAAAATTGGAATCCACAATGCCATATTGGTTACAGTGGCAAATGCTTTCCGAGCTGGAGACTTCTTATACTTTGTTGGCAGTAATTATACGTCCTTCATGATGACAAAATACATTGTTTGCCCCCAAGTATCTACAAGCTTTCTCTCTTTTTCCCCCCAGAGAGAAAGAGACGCATACCAAAAAAAGAGCAGTTTCAGAATGCGCCGACTGTAAAACTAGAATGTCTGGGTTATGATTTGTTTTCATCTTTTACAAATTAAACTAACGTGAGATTTATTTCGGGAGCTAATCTTCAAACAGCGCTCAAGCTCACCCTACAAATGAAGCATTACTTAAACAGAATGATAAAAAAATGGGTAGAAAATTAATTTGTATTGTAGTTCTCTGCCTTGGATTCTGATGCCTGCCTCTGATTGCCTGTCGTGAGCCAAGCACTCGGAATTAAAATTTCTTTAAAGTGCAGATTGATTCTTCTATTATTTGCACTTTCGTTGCTGGCATTCACATAAGAAATGGACACGGTTTGTTACCTGGGAGCCAAAATGGCTGACAGACAGAATGCAAAGGGTCACGTCTTATTTAGAAAGGAAACTAAGGTGGGAAAGAAAAATAACAAAAAGCAGACACACGAAGGAAATGCACTGCACAGAAGGAATGTAATAGGCAATAGCCAGGTTTTAATTATGGCCAATATGGCATGTCTGGTTTGAGTGGCATGGCTGAGTGGTGGAACTCCTGTGTCTCATACAGAAGGTGCTTGGTTCAGGCCCTGGCATCTCTCATGACAAGCATCTCAGGTGGCAGGTGTTGGCGAGATTTTCTCTGCCAGACAGCCAATGCCATTCAGAGCAGGCTGGGTAACTGGATATTGGTCTGATTTGATGTAAGGCATTTTCACATAATAACAATAATAATAAGGGGTGTATAAATCTTAACCCTCCCTGTGAAGGCTGTCCACCATCCTGTTGTAAATGTGTTGTTTTTAACGTACATGATTTTTAAAAAAAAATTAATTCTATTTTTAATATGTTGTTATCCGCCCTGAGCCCGCTAGTGGGGAGGGCGGAATACAAATCTGAAATAAATAAATAATGTTTGATTTATATACCGCCCTTCAGGACAACTTAACACCCACTCAGAGCAGTTTTGAAAGTGTGTTATTATTATCCCCACAACAATCAGCCTATGAGGTGGGTTGGGCTGAGAGAGCTTGTCAGAGGAGGGCTACGGCTCACTGACGTAGCACAGACATCATAAACAGAAGGTTCCAGGTTCAATGCCTGAAATCTCCAGTCAAAGGAGTTTGTGTAGCAAGTGGTATGAAAGTCCCTCAAGCAGAGGATCGTGTGGCCATCAAAAAGCATAGCACTGATTTCAAACACATTCATGTTGTGCTAATGCTCTTGTTCTCCAACTCCACCTTCCTTGTTCTTCTTGAACCTTTGTTTTATTTGCCCAGTCGTGCTGGCTCAGCTGTGGTTGTGTCAACAACATCAAGGCACTATGCTAGATGAGGTCAGACCTGGAATCCTCCTCAGAGCCAGCCCTGCACTTTGAAACTGGGCAGAAATTAATCTTCTTCTCCTCAGAAGATATAACTCTTCTTCTTTTGGCTTGAAAGGGAGCCTCAATCCACTATCCAGTCACTCTCGCCAAAACACAATCCCAGTTCTCTGGTGTCTGTGTAAAGCGTACTTCGGATTATGCTGACACTTATACTCTGGATTCTTAGAATTCTTCCTCAGGATAGTAACACTACAGTTAAGGCAAAAGAGTCCTCTTTCCTCATGCCAAAGGGAAACCTGTCTGACCTTTCCTGTCAGAGTCACTTTCATTAAAAAATCCTGACAGAAACCAGCTGACAGCCTTAAGACTGGTTCTAACTGACGAATCAGAGAAGAGGCAGCAGCCTGTCACTCAAAGTGTGCATTCTAGGGACTAGTTAACCTTTCCCATCCCAGCTGTATGATTTTGCTGCACTGTGGAAACCTGTTGTTAAGTGCAGTCAGTGACACATGTGTATAACATTCTTCCTCAGCATGGGAAGGCTACCCCAGTTCAACCATGTGAGGTCAGTAAGGCTGAAAGAAAGTGACTGGTCCACCATTATCCCACAATCTTTGTGGTTATTCAGGGATGTGAACTCCAGTATCTCTGGTCTAAACCCAGTGCTATAACCACTGCACCATACTGGAATCAAAATAAAATCATTTAAATCATTTTGGTGTAGTGGTTAAGAGTGGCAGGCCTGTAATCTGGAGAACCGGGTTTGATTCCCCACTCCTCTGCTTGAAGCCAGCTGGGTGACCTTGGGTCAGTCACAGATCTCTCGGAGCCCTCTCAGCCTCACCCACCTCACAGGGAGATTGTTGTGGGGATAATAATAACATACCTTGTAAACTGCTCTGAGTGGGTGTTAAGTTGTCCTGAAGGGTGGTATATAAATCACCACCACCACCACCACCACCACCATCATCATTGGATTCAATGGAAACAGAGATCAATGAAGACTGCAAGGGCAAAGGAAGTTTGAAAAGGGAAGAAATGTATTTAAAAAACCCATGCTGGAATACGTGAGAATCCAGTCCATGAAAAGAAACTCAAGAGAGAAGTCAAAAAGAAGAGGTGGAACCATCCCAAGTTGTCTCTTGCCCGGAAGAAAGATTGGGTGGCTCAAAGAAGGCCAGGAACGTGCAGCTGATAGCTAAAATTCCATAATTTTCCATGAAGATTTTGGAAAACACAATAAATTTATTGAACCAAAAAAAAAGAAAAAGGGAAACCCAAAACTTTGAAGAAAGGTGGAAAAGGGAGCAAGCCTAAACAGGTCTGCTCAGAAGTAAGCCCTGTCTTATTTACTGGGGCTTGATCCTCTGCAAGTACCCTTAGAATTGTCACCAAAGTCAGCCAGTTGCCAAAGTTTCAGCTCATAACCAAAGATAATGAGGAGGAATAGCTACACTGTGTAAGACAAGAGAGGCGTTCCAGTCTCATTCCATGTGACTCCTAACCATTGCAAACAAGATAATCTAAGAAGGTGATCAAGATGCATTTCTTTTATAAAAAGAAGCAGCAGCTAGCCTTCCCTCCCTTGACATTTAGAAATAACCCAGAAGTCAGGTTTGCATCCTCATAGGGGTTCAAAACTGGCCAACACCATGCATGAAAATGAGAGTCGACATTTTAGAGCATATTGTTTTCATTCTCATAATTATATTCTGCTATTTTTTTCCATAACATGCAGTAAATGGCATTTAGCTCTCCAGAAATCTAATTTATTTTATTTTTATCTACTACGGCACCAATTTCCCACATATGATAAAACATGCATATTAGAACAAGATTAATTTAGCCAAATGTATGAAGAGCATATGAAAATTAACTCATAACACTGTGGGAATGGAGCGCAACAAACTATCAGGTGGGGAGATGGAGTCTACCCTCTGGACCTTGGGAAAGAGGGTAAAGCCAGAACCCAAGAAAGCATTGCTGAATTTCTTGGAAGAGGTACTTCGGTGACTGCAGAGGAAGGTTGTCAAATCCAGCGTGGGAAATTTCTGGAAGTGAAGAGGGGGTGCCTGGGGAAGTTGAAATTTAGAGAGGGGAGAAAGCGCTGCAGAGATGCGATGCCCTCGAAGCTGCCATTTCTTCCCGTGAAACTTATCTCTGTAGTGGAGTGGAATTGCACACTCATTTATCACGTTAAAGGCTGGGAGTGCAGGTGGTTCGAGCTTGCATTCTTATTTAACCCAGGAGGCTGTGATTCTGTAAGAGAATGCTACATTTTAGACATCGGCATGAACAGAAAAAAAATGAACATGGTGATCATTGTTCGTTGCCATCCATGAACAATGAACCACGAACATTGACGAACATGACCTGTTCATGAACGTGTTCGTTGTTCATTGTTTGTGGGGGCCAGCAGGCTCTCCTCCAGCCATCAAGATCCCTACCACACCACTCCCAGAAATCTTACCTGAGCAGGCAGCAGGAAATGTACCAATAATAAATAATAGCTTGGCCTCAGAGCCTGGCAGCAGCCCTGGAACCTGAAGGGGTAGATCCCTACCGCACCACTCCCAGAAACCTTACCTGAGAAGGCAGCAGGAAAGGTACCAATAATAAATAATAGCTTGGCCCAGAGCCTGTCAGCAGCCCTGGAACTTGAAGAGGTAGATCCCTATCCCACCACACACAAAGAAAATTCAAGCTCCAATGCACTCCCTCTATCAAAATGTCAACAGCAATTGTCTCTCCCTCACTGTCTGCAAAACCAGAGCTGGGAGCCCCCCTCCCCCCTGCTCTTTGCTTCCTTGTAACAAATTTGGAGCTCCACACTTGAAAGGAAGAGCTGCCTATCAAGCTAAATTGGGCTTAGATTGGGGTTTCCAGGGCAACAGCAGGAGTTCAGACAGAGTTCAGGCAGTCCCTGCCTCCAGTTGCCAAGCAATGAACAGCAACGAACGAGGCTTGCAATGGCCACCTGTTCGTTTAGAATGGGGCCTCACGAACAGCTTGTTCGCTAACAGCTGATTGGGCTGTTCGTGGCTTTTTATAGTTCGTATTGCGGTTCATGCCCATCTCTACTCCATTTGTGGTTGCAGCGGAACATATAGGCTGGATATATCATGTACTTTGGAACACGCATCCTAAGTGTCATGGTTTGAGAATGGGATGTTAATGCATAAACTGGTTGAGTCTTTGTGTACTCCGGGCTCTCTCAGTTTCTGTAAAACAGAGTAGACTGTTTCAGAAGAGGCATTTCAAAATAGGGTTGCCTGGAACCACTAGGATACTCGAGGGAACAAGGAAAAAGATCTTAAAGGAAAGGAGGGTTCTTTTCATAGCGTTGGCTTTTTTCCTACATCAAGTTGGAATTTGCCTCAAGAATTTGGTCCAATGAGGAGGGTTGAAGCAACCTCAGCTTACTGGAAGCTCCATTAACAATCTTGTATACAACCAGGGCTCATTTTGAGGGGGAATGCACAGGAACGCAGTTCTGGCAGTTCCCCAAAGAGGTCACATGACAGGTGGCCCTGCCCACCTGACTCAGCCATTTGGGGCCCGTTTCGGCCTGGATTGGGGCAGAAACAGCCCAGATCGGGCCTCTGAAGGGTGGTGGATCACTCTTCCACTCAGCAGTGGCCCGATCCTTTTGGGCCCCTTTTCAGCCATTTTGGGCCCTTTTTGGCCATTTTGGGCCCAATTTTGGCCCTGGATGGCCAGGATTGGGTCCAAAACAGCCAGGATAGGTGATGTCAGGGGGTGTGGCATATGCAAATCAGTTATGCCAATGACACACTTCTGGTGATGGCAAGGGGCGTGGCATGTACTAATGAGCTATGCTAATGAGTTCCTCCAGCTCTTTTTCTACAAAATGACCCCTGCACACAACTATTTCTTCTGGAGCAGGCTGTCAAATCCAGCCATTGTGGCCAGATGCTCCTGCATGGCACCAGAGAAAACCCTATTTGACAGTAGAATCCCAAAGCAACAAGAGGGTTAACTTTCCCACTCTACTTCCACAGCAACAAACACCTTTTACTCTCATCAGTGATCAGACCCTTACATTGGCACTCAGTCCAGCATGTGACTTGTCTAGAAACATAGACAAAGTTTGTAACGAGAGCCCTTCCCTGCTTGTGAGGGGGAATAAAAATAACCTTAGTTATGTTTTATTTTCTCATGTGGCTTTTCATCTTCTTTTCAGTGGGGGAACATTTTGGGAAATGAAAAACCCATTACCGCCCTCCTTGATTCCAGAAAAGCCAGCTTGCCAAAGGCTCGAACTAACCATGCAGAAGAAGGGACCCCCAGTGGATCCAAATCTGCTTGGAGTCATTATTTGCCTCTGTTCCTCAGGTGGCAAAGGGAGCCTTAAATGCATATCAAATGAATAAAAACACATCAACACACACACGCACGGAGGAGACAAAGAGTTACAATTTGCTTTTCCCGGCTGCAGGAAGTTGATAAAACTCTGCATTTTAAAGGACTGGTTAGGGTGACCAGATCAGGGCCGTATTAACCCATGGCTGGGTCCCTAGCCTTTCAGGTATTTTGGGCCCCCTCTGGCACTTCAGTCTTTCACCTACTACAGCTGACAGCTTGACCTTCATACGGTAGATACCAGACCAAAATGGATAGCCCTATATCCATTTTGAGGGGCTCCGGAAGAATTCTATTCACAATTTTAAAAATATTTTTATTGTGTGAGTAGAACTTTTCAGGAAAGCACATTTGGGGGGTATCATTCTTCAATACTCTAATATTTTGAAGTGATAATTTTTTATTATCTATTAAAATATATAATTTATGGATAATTGTTTTAGTTTGGTGTAGTGGTTAAGAGCGGTGAGACTCTAATCTGGAGAACCGAGTTTGATTCCCCGACTCCTCCGCATGAAGCCAGCCGGGTGACCTTGGGTCAGTCACAGCTTCTCAGAGCTCTCTCAGCCCCACCTACCTCACAGGTGATTGTTGTGGGGATAATAATAACAGACTTTGTAAACCGGTCTGAGTGTGTGTTAAGTTATCCTGAAGGGAGGTACATAAATATAATGTTGTTAATGATAATGATAATGATAATGATAATGATAATGATAATAGACATACATACATGTATTCTTATGGTGCAGAATGCAACGTTTATTATCTATTAAAATATATAACTTATGGATAATTGTTTTAGTTTGGTGTAGTGGTTAAGAGCGGTGAGACTCTAATCTGAAGAACTGGGTTTGATTCCCCACTCCTCCACATGAAGCCAGCCGGGTGACCTTGGGTCAGTCACAGCTTCTCAGAGTTCTCTCAGCCCCACCTACCTCACAGGGTGATTGTTGTGGGGATAATAATAACATACTTTGTAAACCGATCTGAGTGTGTGTTAAGTTGTCCTGAAGGGAGGTATATAAATAGAATGTTGTTAATAATAATAATAATAGTAGTAGTAGTAGTAGTAGTAGTAACAATATACATACATACATACATGTATACATACATACATACATACATACATACATACATACATACATGTATTCTTACGGTGCAGAATGCAACGTGCCTTTAACCATTGGAGCCCTAGGGTGCAGGTAACAGTGCCTCAGCAGAAAAACCTTGACATGCCCCTAGTCGCTGCAGGGCCCCTAGGCTTCAGCCTAGTCACCCTTATGAATAATACGGCCCTGGACCAGGTGAGATCAGGCGCAAGTGCCTGGTTGATTTAACAATAACGCAGAAGAGAGAACATATTAAATCACCACTTACACCCAAACCCTCAAATAAAGACACCAGGCATTGAGTGTATAGGTCATATTAAGTTTCTATTCTCTGCTGATCAGCATTCACAAAACATTACCTGCAATTGCTGCAGCTAACAGGTACCAAAGGTGTGGCCATCTGCCTCCTAGCTATAAATATGGCCAGCATTACCTCCAATTTCCTTTATCCCCTCCTGCACATCTTAAATCATGTGGACGAGCATCATCTTCTACCCACCACATGCCTCCAACGTTATCTTCTGTCCAACCACTTGGCTTCTCCAGCCGATGATGGGGAGTCTTGGGAACGGCCCTTCGTCCACAGATTCTTTGGGGTACTCTCCAGATAGCCCTATCTGTTGTCTAGCAAACAGTTGCCAGCCCCAGTTATGACATAACCAGTCAAGGGCTGGGCCTAATTATAGTCCATCCAAACCCAACAAATGTAGTATATACACATAAGGCCTCCTTCCTGGCCAATGGTTCCACATGATTCAAAATGAGTGGGTGGGCTAGTTCGTGATGAACGCCTACTCTAGAGTGGTGGAGCAAACATAAATAATGCCACCAGGGCAATTTCCACACGTCCTTATAGGCACGGCCCACCCATGGAAGTTTGGCGGCTTTTCCTCAGGCTTCCTCACATCTACGCTTGCAAAACATATGCAGACTGTTTCGTTACCGCCTTTTCTGCATGTTTACTGGGAACGCAGTTTCTCTAGTGTTTTCTTCTGCTGTGGGTTGACAGAGTGGCTTTTCCGCATTCTGTGGATTATGAATGCTTAAAGCGGTCTGAAGAATCCACCCCAACTCTGTCCAGTTCCTCTGTCCAGCATTCAGTGGTGGAAGCTGAATGCAATCGCGCATGTGCCAAGTTAAAAGAAAAAAATGAAGGAGTGGCGGGTGATTTCAGGCTACGATGATGAAAGTGCTGAACCTCCCCTCCAAACCTGCTTTTGTTAGGGACTCTTTGGAGGCTGTTCTGCAACCTCACAATGCAAGGTAAGCACTTGTGGGGAGTGTGTGTGGAGGATGAGTTGTCGGGGCAACTCAGCAAAACACACACCTAAAGCAGAAAAGGGGTGGGAATGAAGGGCTGTGTTGAAATTATTATTATTATTATTATTATTATTATTATTATTATTATTATTATTATTATTATTTATCACATTTCTAACTCACCCTTCCCACAAGTGGGCTCAGGGCGAGGCACAGCAGTTATAAAAATATAATACAAATATTAAAACAATTCATAAAACAACAGTTCATCATAAAATCAACAAATAGATAATAACTGTCCCAAGATGGGGTCAATTCCAGATTCCTGCCCATCAGCATACAGGGGGAGGGAAGCGGACAGATAATGTACTGCAACCCATACGTGGGTCAGCTAACGAATGGGCACTACATGGCCCCGTGCTGTACCCATACGTTGGGCAGCCGGCCGGTGGACACTGTATAACCCCACACTTAGTGGGAGGCTGGTGGGAGGCTCAGTGAGGATCTCCTGCTGGCCTCAACCATACGCCTGGTGGAACATCTCTGTCTTACGGGCCTGCCGAAATGATAGAAGATCCTGACGGGCCTGGGTGTCCTCAGACAGAGAGTTCCACAAGCTGGGGCCAGGACCGAAAAGGCCCTGGCCCTGGTTGAGGCCAACCGAGCCTCCCTGGGGCCAGGGACCACCAGCAGATGTTTTCCAGCTGATCAGAGCGTTCTCTGGGGCACTTACAGGGAGAGGTGGTCCCTTAGCCCAAATAGCCCAAATCTCAAACAGTTGGCTAGAATGCAGGACAGTGTTAGCTCCATAGTGGAAAGTGGGGAGAGAAGTTGTCAGAATGCTAAAAAGTTGCACCTCCTGGAACTAATCTTCTTTGAACTGTTGATTGTTGTACGAAAGCCATGCTTTCTATTGCAACTGGCCACTCTACCTTTAGAGAGAACTCAGATATCTACCTTGCTTAGGCCAATCAGAGTAGACCGTACTAAGTTAGATGGGCCAATGACCTGACTGGATTATTAGAGAACTTCACAAATCAACCAGTAAAATAAAGAGATCCTGCCAAAATTTGCTATTTCGCAACTTGAAACTGAACTTTGTTCATACCAACCAAACTCAGAAGCATTGCAAGAAGCGCTAAGGGCTATTCTTAAAGTGAACTTTTCTGCTCTTGGGGATCGGTAGGCTAGAAGCCTGGCCAATAAAGAAAAAAAACCTTCCCATTATCATGGTTGTTGTGGGTTTTCCGGGCTGTATAGCTGTGGTCTTGGCATTGTAGTTCCTGACGTTTCGCCAGCAGCTGTGGCTGGCATCTTCAGAGGTGTAGCACCAAAAGACAGAGATCTCTCTCAGAGATCTCTCAGACACAGTGTCTGAGAGATCTCTGTCTTTTGGTGCTACACCTCTGAAGATGCCAGCCACAGCTGCTGGCGAAACATCAGGAACTACAATGCCAAGACCACGGCAATACAGCCCGGAAAACCCACAACAACCATCGTTCTCCGGCCGTGAAAGCCTTCGACAATACATTTTCCCATTATCAGCCAACCACAAGGCCTGATGTTACACACACTGGTTCTTTTCAGCTCCTAAGGAAGGCCCTGAGACCTAAGTGCCAACTGTCATCTTCGGTAGCAAGCCAAGCCTCAGACCATGAGATTCTGACACCTCCTTTCAAATATAAGACCATTTGGGATGTGGGTGATATTCTCAGGAGTGGTGAGTGTTTTATTGCCAGCATTTGCATCTGTCTACAGACATGTTTTTTTTTACTGCAGTAGGCTTTGATTTATAGCGTTTACGGCAAGCAATATTAGATAACTATACACTGTAAAAAAAGTCAGCCCCATATTACAATCAGTGTCTTGCTCTATTGGTATGATTTACAGGAAATCCCATTTCAGCAGCCAAGCATATTTATGTGTGCGTGCACTCTTTCCTTTTTCAGAGAATCTTGCTTCGTCATTTTGTCGAGTGATGATTGTTCATGGACTGTGGAAATGGCGGTCAGTCTCCAGAGAAATGCAAACTGAGTGGGGGAGGCGGCATGGCGCAGTGGTAAGGAAAACTGCTTGGCCTGCAGAAGTTTCTAGTTTGCTTATCAGCAGGGCTTTTTTTCAGTGGGAACGTGGTGGAATGGAGTTCCAGCACCTCTTAAAAATGGTCACATGGCTGGTGGCCCCACCCCCTGATCTCCAGACAGAGGGGAGTTTAGATTGCCCTCCATGCCGCTCAGCACAGAGGGCAATCTAAACACCCCTCTGTCTGGAGATCAGGGGGCGGGGCCACCGGCCATGTGACCATTTTCGCCGAGGGCAATTTAAACTTTTAAAAACTCCCCTCTTGTTCCAGCTGACCCAAAATGACGTCATTGTGTGGCCTTGAGTTCCACCACTGAGTTCCACCACCTCTTTCCCCAGAAAAAAAGCCCTGCTTATCAGGAAACTATTTACTAACAAAAATGACCTGGCAATGGAAAATCCATGACAAGACAAAAGGCAGGTCCAAACAAACAGCAAAACATTTTTCTTATTCCTGCGTCCTTGGGACTTAGCTCCTCCTGTGGGCTTTCTATGAACAGCACCAACTGGCTTTGCCTGAAATTATGTGTATCTTGCTGACTCATTGTGCTGCAAAACTGTGGGGAAATGCTAGGTTACCAATCTGCAGATGGTGGCTGGAGATCTCCCAGAATTACAACTGATCTCCAGGCCATAGAGATCAGATCCCCTGGAGAAAATAGTTACTTGGGGGGGGTGGGGCGGTGAACTCTATGGCAGTTTGGTGTAGTGGTTAAGAGTGGCAGGACTCTAATCTGGAGAACCAGGTTTGATTCCCCTCTCCGCCGCTTGAAGCCAACTGGGTGACCTTGGGTCGGTCACAGCTCTCTCAGAGCTCTCTCAGCCCCACCCACCTCACAGGGTGATTGTCGTGAGGATAATAATAACACACTTTGTAAACTGCTCTGATTGGGCATTAAGTTGTCCTGAAGGGTGGTATATAAATCGAATGTTATTATTATCATTATAATTATACCCTGCTGACATCCCTCCCCTCTCCAAACCTCCCTCTCCAGGCTCCCTCCCCAAAATCTCCAGGAATTTCCCAACCTGGAGCTGGCAACCTTAAGTAAGACACAGCATTTGCCATGCCCTGTTGCTTGCCCCTGCACGGGCAGTCAGCAGAGTTCTTCTCAACACAGAGGATGAATTTAACTGTCACAGCTCATATAGAAGCCAAAAAAGTTCCTTGCATAGAGTCAGTGTTTGTCAGGCTGCCCACTTTTCATCGCAAGGAAGACATAATAATTAGGCTGCATTAATAGATGTGTAGCATCCAAGTCACGAGATGTAACAGTTCCATTCTGTTTGGCACCAGTCAGACTCTATCTAGAGTACGGTGTCAAATTCTGGGCACTGTAATTTGAGAAGGATGTAGACAAATCCAAAGTGGGTTCAGAGGGAGGCAATCAAGATGGCCAGAGTCTGGGAAACAAGTCCCATGAGGAGAGAGAGCTGTACCTGAAGGAGGCAATGGACCAGATGGCCCAGAGTTCGACTTCCTTCACAGAGTTCGACTTCCTTCCTCCAGGTTCTTTTCCCATAAGGAAACAGGAGATTGGAGATGTTGGGACAATCAGAGAGAACCCCTCAGCAGGCTGAGAGGGAAACGGCAGCCCTTTTCAAAAAACCTGAAAGGCTGTCCCATTGAAGTATATGACAAAGGGAGGACTCTCAAATGCTTATTCTAGGGTTGGCAGGTCCCCCCACCTCTACCACCAGGCAAGAGGTGGGAGGCCCTGCACCTACCTGCTATCCTTCACACCTGCGCATGCTCCCGGACTGTGCAATGATATCACTTCCTGGAAATGACATCATCGCACTGGCTGTGGGCCACCCGGGAAGCACTCCCGTGCTCTGCAGAGGCCTGAATCAGACCAATTCAAGCCTGATCCCGGTTGATTCGGGCCCAATTTGGGTCGATTCGGCCCAGATCGGTCCGCTGCGGAGCGCGGGAATGCGACTGTGCTCCACAATGGCCCGATCTGGACTGATTTGGCCCTGATCTGGGGTTAGATCGGGCTGCCGCGGTGCTGCTGAAGTAATCCATACATTGTACTGTTGCCAGCTCCAGGTTGGAAAATTTCTGGAGATTTGGGGTGTGGATCCCTGGGGAGGGTGTGGTTTGAAGAGAGGAAAGAATTCAACAGGATATAATTCCATATTGTTCATCCTCCAAAGCAGCCATTTTCTCCAGGGGAACTGCTCTCTGTGGCCTGAAGATCATTTGTAATTCAGGGAGATTGCCAGGCTCCACCTGGAGGGGGCAACCCTAATCCACAAATGCTACTAGCAATGGATTGGGGAATGCATTTTGGGGGGAAAAAAATCTGCCCGAAGGCTCAAACTCCCCTGCCATCCCCACCCACCTCCATCCAGATTTCAGCTTCGTTTTACTTCTGAGAGCGGCCACCAAACAGAAACAGAACAATTGTGGGTTTCCGACCAACACCACTAGTTTAACTTTATGAAAAGTTTAGGCCAGATATCAAGGTCCTGAAAAAATGCAGCCACGACTGTGGAGCTCCCCCTGCTGCTTTGCAAAGGGTAGTGTTGCAAGGAACGATCGTTGCAAGAATGTACAAAAACCCATTACACAGCAGCTCCAAATCACCACTGCACACCCTGTGCTTTCAAAGCAAGTGGTTGACAAGGAGTGAATAGGAGCACCGAAGCTGCTCGATTAAAGCTACACTGTGTTGCCAGTTGGAAAGTGCCCCGTGAAAGCTCACTGGCAGACAGGGATGCACGTTAAATCGCGAATTCACTTAAAGCTGCTCATCCTTCAGCAGTGTTGGTTCCATTGGGAGTCATGGGCATAGGTGTGTTTAAAGCTGCATTCATAGGAAATACATCCCTAAGCAGCGTTAATTTCACTGGGGGAATACGGATGAGTTTTAAGTTTTATTGTTCGTTTACTTCATGTATACCCTGGCTTTCCCCCAATAGGAACACAAAGCAGCTTACATCGTTGTCCTTGCCTCCGTCTTATCCTCACAACAACCCTGCTAGGTGGGTTAAGCTGAAAAGATGTGACTGGCCCAAGGTCACCCCCATGGCAAAGTGGGGATTCGAACCTCAGATTAAAGCTACAAGTGACAAATGTAGGCGTCCTGGTCTTGCAGCTTGGCTCTCCGACTGCTGTCCAATGGACTTTTCAACTGTCATTTGTCCAACATTCTGCCAAGCTGCCTACATTTCCCATCAAAACTTGAGGGAAGCTGACAAGTGTCCAACCTGTGTCAGGCATCATGTAGTTTGGCTCTCAGTCTCCCAAATCCTAGTTTGAGACTCTGACCACTACACCACACTAGATTAAAACCACATCATATTTCCCATTGGCAGGAGAATGTATCTATGCATACATAGCCATGCATCTCCTCCTGTCAGTGAGAGATACACTTTCCAATGGGAAAGATGTTTTATGTCATGAATTTATGGCATGAATTTCTGAGTCAGGATTTCTTCGACTGGCCGGCCACCCCCTGTCCTGTGGGGCAGGTGAATGGCGTGGGCGTCCTCCCAGCCCCCTGTGCTGCCTTTTGCCTGCCCCCGCAGGACAAGGGGTGCGTGGCAAGCTGGCCAACCCCTGTCCTGTGGGGCAGGCAAAAGGCAGCGCAGGGGGCTAGGAGGCTGCCCACGCTGCCACCCGTGTGCTCCCAGCAGCTGGCAGCTGCGCCCAGTGCCCCCTTCTTGGCAGTGCCAGGGGCAGACTACCCCCCTTGCCCCCTCGATCTGGCCCTGCCAAAACAGCCTAAAATAGGCTGTCTCCAAGTAGAAGTGCAGATGGAGAGAGGCCTTCCCCTGTTATCTTTTTCCAACTCAAAAGCAGCCTCTCCAAGAAGTTTGGGGCAAAAGATAGAGGGATATTCTATTTTTGGAAATGAACAACAGAAGAGATTCCTAATTGATTGCTTCCATTTTGAAAAGAAGGTCAAGTAATTCGGATCTCCAAAATCCAAGGGCGAGATACAATTTTGGAATCATCCTTTTTTAAAAAATTGCTATGTGACACAAGCTTTTAAAAACATAGGAGAACTTAAAAAGAAACAATGGGAAAGGAGAAAGAAGCTGCTGGTTTGGAATCTCTTTCAGTGTCTGCAAAATCTTGCCACCTGATAAACAGAGGTGCGGCAACACCTGCAGCCTCCCTTCCGACAGTAGAAACTGACAACGGAAGGACAATCTCGCTAACACAAAGGGTTCAGCGCCTCTGAAAACAAAGTGGAAAATGCAGGGGGAGGAAGAAAGAGTTTGCTTGTCTCCATCATTAAGAATGCTGCATTTGCACAACAAAGAGCAAGCTGGGAGCTTCTCCCCTAAATAAATATTCAACACAATTTTAATTGACAAAGGCATCCCCCGTTTACTGAATCCAAAGGAGTGTCAGTTTCCATACAGGAGAAACTAATTAATGGTTGCATCCAACTTTTGCTGAATAGGAACAACAGATCTAGCGTCCCCTCCCATCCTTGCAAAAAAAAGAATATGAAATTGTCGTGACTTGCTAATAACCAAGAAGTCATTTAAGGTGACATTACAGATAGCCCTTGAGACACCGTTTCTTGAAGTTCAGGAGTTGGAAGGGCTGCCTGTCATTTGTGTCTCTCCTATCAGACTCTCAACCCATGATCACTAAGTTGATCTACTGATAAATTAGGCTGCACTTCTATGTACTCTTAGCTGGCAGCAGGGAAAGGTGACCTGGAAATTTTTACTGCTGATTCTCTCTGCTCAATTTAGTCTGCCCGCTCACCATAATGGATCCAACGACACTTTTTCTCGCTCCCTTCCCTTTAGCACCATTCAAATGATGAAATCGAATGTGTATTCTGTCAGGATGTCAGTTCTCTAGCCAGAGTTACGCCATGTTGACTTGTGTTATAATCAGTAGTTGTATAGTTTTCCTCCGTCCAGGCTCAGGTGTCATCCAGGCCACTCATACCCATGGGAGCGAAGAGTCCTTATCCATCCAGTCCAGCCAACGACCTTGATGTCCTTGTCTTCTCATGCCTTCGCAGATGGGACTGGGGGGAGGCTGGGAATGGATGTTTGAAGTATTGTAACTTTCGCTTTACATGCCATTCTCAACAAAGCTTTCGTTCAGCCAAGGGCCTCAAAAGCCTTTGGATTATGGACACCTGTATCCTGAGCATAGCCTTTCAATAAACCTTTTGGAACCAAGAAACCTTGTGCTTCTTGCAAGAAGGGGGAGACGAACTCTAGATAACTGGGACTCCATAGTCTGACATATTCACACAGTTTTTGGTGTTCATCTATGATCAACCATTATGATGGCCAATTTGTCTTAACCTGCAGCAGCTATTGCAAAGCCCCATGGGATCCATAGTTTCCCAACACCATCACATAGCATAAAAACATTTTTTCATAGTTTTTTAGAATATATATGCCTTGCACATGAAGCACACTAGAAATAGGCGCGAACCGAGAAAAATGTGAACTGTGCGATTCGTGGTTCATCACGTTTCACAAACCATGAACCATGAACTTTCACGAACTTGCCCCGGTTCACGAACCAGTTCATTTTGAAAACATCACTTCTGGGGCAGCAGAAGGTCCGCAGACCCCCCCCCCCATTGTCTAGGAAACAATTGGTGCCAGACTGTCCGCAGTGACAAACCGATAAATGAACAAAACGAATCAGCCTAAAGTTCATGGTGGTTCATCAGAAATAGGCTCTGACGAACCGCTGGTTTGCCAACCATGAACTGGCCCAGTTTGTGACAAACTTTGGTTCATATTTCGATTCGTGCCCATCTCTAGAGCGCACATATCCTCACTGGGGAAATAATTCTTCCCTGTGGTCACTGCTTCATGAAGGTGTTCTATTCTGTTAAGAGCTTGAGTAGAGCAGTAGACAGCAAAGGCAGATTTGCTCATCAGTTGCTTGGCTCTTGAGTTACTACTGTCAGAAATGGTATGTTCACCTGCTGAACGTGTTCACTCAACATGCCTACTTTTTATGCTATTTACATTTTTTGCACAATGGACAAAAAATAATGTCAATGGGCTCGTTCTAATGCATCGTCAGCTTTCAAGAACTGCAGCTCTCTTTATCAGATGCATTATCTCAGAAGCTGATGATGACGAAGAGAGCAGTGATTCTCAAAAGCTTATGCTACAAAGTTGGTTAGTCTTAAAGGTGCTGCCAGACTCTTTACCATTTAATAGAGACGGTATGTTTTTGTAAATTATGTTGCAAGTGACTAACTTTGTCGCGGCATGGTCCTGAATATTATGCACATGGGAAAAGAATGTTTGTATATGTGTTATGAAACTGTATCACTTCATCTCTTATAAATTTGATATTATATTTTGTTATAAAGTGGTAGACTCGGTTATTTAGTTAGTTGCCTTGACAGATAATTTCTTTATTTTGTCTTCTACTGAATCAGACCACTTGTACCTCAAGATCAGTAGTGTCTACTCAGAGAGGCAGTAGCTCTCCAGGTTATCAGGCTGAGGTCTTTCATATCAGCTACCACCTAATCCTTTTCGCTGGAGATACCTGGGGTTCAACTGGGACCATCTTCATGCCAAGGTTGAGCCACATCCTCAACCTCCTCATGTTTAGTGTTCATTTGCAGACCCAGAAGAATACATACAATCAGTGCTTTTTTTCTGGGAACAGAGGTGGTGGAACTCAGTGGTGGAACTCAGGACCACACAATGATGTCACTTTGGGTCAGCTGGAACAAGGGGGAAGTTTTTTTAAGTTTAAATTGCCCTCGGCGAAAATGATCACAAGACTAGTGGCCCCACCCACTGATCTCCAGACAGAGAGGAGTTTAGATTCCCTCCAGCGGTGCGGAGATTGCCCTCCAGTGGCGCGGAGGGCAATCTAACTCCCCTCTGTCTGGAGATCAGGGGGCGGGGCCACTGGCCATGTTACCATTTTCAAGAGGTGCCGGAATTCTGTTCCACCACGTTCCAACTGAAAAAAAGCCCTGCAGATGATGCAGATGGGAAATCCATCCCGAGAGTTTGCCATACCAGTTAAGAAGAGCCAGGAGAAGCACCATTTATGGTGGTCATTCTACAAAGCGGGTAGCCTTGTTGAGTTGCACATGAGCAATTGTTCATGTCCAACTCAAGTTCCCAACCAGCAAGCGAGGAGCTCCAGTTTCAGAGAAACCTGCTTTACCTTTTCCAGGCATCTCTGCAGAATATAGATCAATTCATTCTGAAGAGTTGAAAAGTCTACCACATGAGGAGACCCAACCAGCCCAGTTGGATGCTGCCAATGAAGTTCCTTCCCCCTCCTTGCTTGGCTTCTCATTAATCAAAGCAAAAGGGAGCTTGGCTTTTGTCGCAGATATCTGTAGCCACGGTGCACATTAATTTGTTTTGTTTCACATCTCATTGGCTTTCCCCAGTCATTCTCATTTAAATCAAGACAATTAGACCTTTTTATGTTTGGGAGGATATTGGGCGAGAAGGATTAACAAGGAGAGGTATGATAAATATTTGGAAGAGCAGCTGAGATGAGCTTGCTCATCTTTGTTTTTGTAAAGATTAAAGGAAGCTTAGGAAGAAAACGGGGAGGGGGGAGGAGAGAGCTTCCTGCCCACGCAAGTTCCTTTTTGCAGATAAGTATCATATTGGATATTATAAGCGGGCAACCGTTCATAAAAGATGAACAACCACATCCGTGAGCAACTAATTTGATCCTCTCCATAACATGTTGTATACTGCAGAGAGGAAAACACAGGTGTTTCTTACAGTCTCAGATTTTTAATCAGACACACGTCAAATCCCGTTGTGCTTAGAAAAGTCCTGCATGCCCACATGCCAGTGGGAGCTGCTGGGGTGCGAACTGGCACTGTCTCCTGCTGCCCCTTTGTAGCTGAGACAATGAACGCCACAGAAGGGGAAAAATCCCAAAGCTACGACGTCCTCTTATAATCCAATATGATTCCTCATATTCAAAAAATCCATTGGTGGGGATGAGAAGTCCCTCGTTCTGGTTTGGTTCTGTGGTTTGGCTCTGTCCCACATTTAGCATGTGCCCCGATTGCATTTGTTAAATGGCAAAGCAAAAATGAATCTTGATGCCACTCTGTGTTCCATGTCAATTTTAGCCACATGACAAGCCTATGGACATATGGCGTGGCGACTGCTTAGGTGAGTGGTACATTAGAAAACTTTCTCCTGCGATTCTACAATTTCAAATTAATAAGAACCCAGAACTCCTGCTACTGAACCTGGGAATGGAGAACATTCCAGCCCAACATAGAACACTGTTATTTTACATGACAGCAGCGGCCAGACTTTTGTATGCGCAAAAATGGAAAGTACAAGAAGTGCCAACTATGGAGGATTGGACTTACAAATTGCTGTATATGGCCGAAATGGACAAAATGACAAGAAAATTGAGAAATCTGGACCCAGGACAGTTCAACACAGATTGGGGGAAGCTGAAGCAATATGTGCTGAAGAAATGGGAGGTGGGAAGAGAACTGTGGCAGTTTGAGAATTACTGAAATATGACGAAATGTGGAGGGGGGTGACTTTACCGGAGGGTAGAGAGAGAAATGAAAATGTCTAAGCAGCTATTTTGTTAGATTGTTATATATAGAAAAACATATAGAATATGGATAGAAAATAATTAACTATAAGGACCGACTAATTAATATGGTTTCTGGTATAAACGTGTAACATGTTAAACTGAATAAGTCTACCTGAAGAAATATATGGATTAAATTGATTGATAACTTTTGATGATAGTTATATAAAGTAATATACGGAATATAAGTCAAATTGGTTGACTTATATAAATGTATGGGTTATATGGTATAAGGCTTATAGAAATATCTGAAACCAGGAAACTACGAAATTATGTTAAAAAGGGACAAATTGTTTGTCTAATGTGGAAGAAGGGACTTAAAGATAAGATAAGGTATAGAGTATTAAAAATAGTTAAAGAATTATTGCTTAGATTAAAGGGGAAAATACAGGTTTGTTAGATAGATGAATTAAAAATGAGTAAGAGAAAAGGGACAAAGGGTTGGAAAACTGTTGGAAGTCAAAAGAAAAGGGGGGAAAGGGTGGGGGTTAGAAATTGGGAAATGGGAATTGATTGTAATATGTAATTATATGATTCTAATTCCAATAAAAATTTTATTAAAAAAAAAGAAAACTTTCTCCTGCATTGTGGCTGTGCAGAAAAGGTGTATAAGAAGCAGTAGTGCTAGTTACCGCCAATGTATGATGGCTCTGAGGTTTGTTTGTTTATTTATTTATTTGTGTCATTTATAGTCCACCTTTCTCACTGAGACTCAAGGTGAATTACATAGTGTGAGATTATTATAATCAGTATCAAGGACATTTCAATAAACAGTGCCAGAGGGTAAAGAAATACAAGTTTTTACAAAGACATAGCATTAGCAAGGATCCAATACAGAGTTGAAGAATTGCTGAAACAGAACATAATCAATTCTAGGACTGTCATTAGACAATATCAAGCACATAGCAGTACATATTTAAAGCAACAAATAATATGTAAGGCAACATAGTGGTGAAGTCTGTGGTCCTTAACTCATTAGTGTAGCATCTGAGACCCCCTCCCCACAATACAGCCCTCCTATCTGATGGGCTTTGAATGCAAGATCTGATGAGTTCAGTGATGAGCGTTGAATGCAAAATGTGATAATGCTGCCAGGGATAGAAGAGCTGGAGTATCACATGCCACTTCATTTCCAGTTTGATTTGAGAAGTTTCTGCCTAGTATTCTTGCTGGGCAGGAAAGCCCCTGCCCCAGAAGGAAAAAAGCATCACGGTAAGGTGAGTGAGGCCAGGTGAGATGAATGGCGTGTGCAGTTAACCTGGTAGAACAAAGGTATTGCCTTGCACTGTGCTAATGAGCCAGCTTACAAGGAAGGCTCGAGAGAGAAACAGTGGCTGAAGAAGCTCACCCAGTCATCTTAATGACGGAGCAAAGATCGGAACCCGAATCTCCTGCCCCTGACTGAATGAGTGTATTTCACCGGTCTTCAAAGTCCAGAAACCAGACACAAAAGAAATGACAAATATACCACTCACTCTGAAAATAAGGTCAGGCGATCTGAGCAAGTCTGTTAATGACAGGACATTTTGGCGGCCTTTCGTTCATAGGGTCACCATAGGTCGGAGGCAACTCGACAGCACATCTCACACACACACAACTTGACACACCAATATCTGGAAAGAAATCTCTTAAAATCTCTTGGAATAGCTTTTTCCCAGACAGAGATATAAAAGCTTTTGGGAAAGGATTGGAGTTTGGGAAATCTGGCCTCTTTATTTGCCCAAAGAAAGAACTCTGAAACTCTGCCAGATAATAATAATAACATTATAATAATAACATTTGATTTATATACCGCCCTTCAGGATGACTTAACACCCACTCAGAGTGGTTTACAAACTATGCCCTTATTATCCCTACAATAAAACACCCTGTGAGGTGGGTGGGGCTGAGAGAGCTCCGAGAAGCTGTGACTGACCCAAAGTCACCCAGCTGGCTTTAAGTGGAGGAGTGAGGAATCAAACCTGGTTCTCCAAATTAGAGTCCTGCACTCTTAACCACTACATTAAACTCTTAAATGTGGATAGGTCTGGGCAGTTAATATGACAAGGTCCCATGTCTATATATAGATAGACAGGAGAGAACTGAAGAACTCTGCTTTTATATTATTTCGGTCTTCACTTGAAGACAAAAATACCATAAAAGGGGAGTACTTAGACCAGGGCTTTTTTTCAGCTGGAACGTGGTGGAACGGAGTTCTGGCACTTCTTGCTGGCGCAGAGGGCAATCTCAACTCTCCTCTGTCTGGAGATCAGGGGGCGGGACCACCAGCCATGTGACCATTTTCGTCGAGGGTGATTTAAACTTTTAAAAACTCCCCCCTTGTTCCAGCTGACCCAAAGTGATGTCATTGTGCGGTCCTGAGTTCCACCACTGAGTTCCGCTGCCTCTTTTCCCGGAAAAAAAGCCCTGACTTCGACTGTAGCATGAACGGAGTCCCCTCCCAGCTTTATAGTTTATAAGACTGATGCATGCGCCAGTTAATGGATAGTTGGTTCAACCATCAGTCTTGCCCTAGTCCCACCTTTGCATTTCATGCATGATATAAACTAGTGATTCTCAAAGTGATTCTTTAGGACTATTATGTTCATCTTCACTCTTACATGAAGTGAAAGAACTAATGCTGCCATAGGAGCCATCCACAAACATTTTCTGGGGTGGGTTTGTTTCAAGTTGCCCTTTGGATCAGATTGACCTGCCCCTGAGCTGTAGAGATGAGTGGGGAGGGGGACATCTAGGAGCAGCCCTTATTTTAGAGGCGCTCTTGGCTAAACGGAACGGAGCTGTGAGCCTCAATTTAAATAGAACCTTGATTTGAAAGCAAGGACTGATTGGGTCTGGGAAGCCGGCGCCTTCTTTTCCATTTAAAAACATCTTGTTTTGTCCACAGTAGGCACCCATGCTTGGACAAGTGAGTCAGTGGTATTCAGAAGGCTGTGCCTCCTATCATGATTGTAGCAAGTAACACACTCACTGATATGTGTGCATGTGTTCAAGTGAACATTTTAAAAAGTCTTCCCAGAGGACTTTCAAGAAGTTAAAGGGGCCAATGGGAGCGCACTCTGTGAAAAGCTCAATCTTTAGACATGACATGGATCCTCATACTCTGGGGTTGAACTCTGGCCAGCTGCCAGTGACAAGAAATTGAGGAGAGACGTGATTTCTTCTGAGCTTTTTTGTTCAACATTCAACAGCCTTCCTCCCTCCCTCCCTCCCTCCTTCCTTTTCTCCCTCCCTCCTTCCTTTTCTCCCTCCTTCCCTCCTTCCTTCTCTCGCTCCCTCCCTCCTTCCTTCGCTTCCTCCTTCCTTCACTCCCTCCCTCCTTCCCTCCCTCCTTCCTTCGCTTCCTCCTTCCTTCACTCCCTCCCTCCTTCCCTCCCTCCTTCCTTCACTTCCTCCTTCCTTCACTCCCTCCCTCCTTCCCTCCCTTCTTCCTTCACTCCCTCCCTCCTTCCCTCCCTCCTTCCTTCATTCCCTCCTTCCTCCCTCCCTCCTTCCTTCACTCCCTCCCTCCTTCCCTCCCTCCTTCCTTCCTTTGCTCCCTTCCTCCTTCCCTCACTCCTTCCTTCGCTCCCTCCTTCCCTCCCTCCTTCCTTCCCTCCCTCCTTCCTTTGCTCGTTCGCTCCCTCCCTCCTTCACTCACTTGCTCCCTCCTTCCTTTGCTCGCTCCCCCCTCCCTCCCTGGCTCCCTCCCTCCTTCCTTCGCTCCCTCCTCCCTCTGCTCCCTCCCTCCCTGCCTTTTAAAAAGTTGCCTTACAATTGTGAAGTGTCCCAAAGCAGAGTGCAAAGTTAAAAAACATTATTTTGAAGTCAATCACAATACATAAAACAGGAGGGGGACCCGGAGCAAGCAAAACCAAAAACCCCTATAATGAATTGCAGCAGATAAAATTAAACATCTCATCATTGCCGTACACATGGGAAGAGTTGCAGATACACGAAAATCATAGGCTTCCATGTTGCGCACTGCTTGAAATGGGCAGACACAGTTGGAGGTGACTAACTGGAAACTATTCATTTCCAAAGCTGTTGTGAAGATCCAGGGCAGAACTCTGTGCAATCAAACAAACAAAACACTTGTTTCAGCTTCTGCTTTGGGACCCAACTAAAGCAGCAGCCGCTGATTCCTGCCTGAAGCAGTTCACGCGCATGTCCTGCAAAACAGCAGGGCTGCCAATCTGCTGTTAAGACGATACTTAACTGAACGCACTGTTAAAAAATGTAGTACATCATCACATCAATTGGTCCAGAGCATGGGGCCTTTTGCACTCTTGTACTCAAATATATAGGAATTCAGAGCTGGAGGAGGGTGCTTTCTCTGAGTTTCTGCTGTTGTTCCCAGGTAGTTTGCAAAGGAGATTTCTAGTCACATATACCCAGTCCGTCCCCAAGATAAGACGATGGCCACTGAAGATCAAGCAAATGCAAGGATGCTGGCTCTTGGCCACAATGAGCTAAATTGGGGCAGTGTTCACCAGGGGCATGTCAGGGGAGGGCTTCATTGCCGGCTTGTGGATTTCCTGAAAGCATCAGTCTAGCTAGACTAGATGAACCTTGGACTGACCCAGTGATGCAGTTCTTAGACATGACTCTTCATCCATGTACAGGGATAGTCTTCCTCTACCCATTGCTAGAGGAACAGACATTAAGGGAGAGAGATTGTCTTCATGCCCTGCCTTCTTGGAAGTGTTCAGTCAGCCACTATTGGAAACAGCATGTTGAACTACATGGACTCTTTTGTCTGACCCAGCAAGGCTTTTATGTTCTTGCTAGCAACAGAGCCCATTTTTAAAAACGGGCCCTAGAAAACAGAGCACAGGAACACTGGACTTCCCACTGTGGTGGCACCCTCCAAAAGGATGGGTCATTTTGCCTGGCCTTCCCACCATAGCGGCACCCTCTGGAGGGACAGGCCACCTCGCCTGGCCATCCTGCCTTGTTGGCGGCCTCTGGAGGGACAGGCTGCCTCACCAGGGCTTCCTGCCATGGTGGTGCCCTCTGGAGGCCATATTGGCAATTACTCAATTTTTATCCTGGTCCTCCTACACAGACGTACCAGGATAAAAAGTGAGTCATCGCCAATACAGTTTGTCGTTTATATAGAAAGATTATTTTATCCGGATATTTTTTCCCACTTTTGCTTTAACATAATGATGGGCAAATACTGCCACTACTCATGCTTGATCTGAAATTGCTCAGATTTTTGAGCATCCCAGACAAACACCCAAAACGTTCTGTGGGCCTTTGCAAATGTTCAGTAGAATAGCCACACAATGAGAAAAGTGGACTATAAATAACATAACCAAACAAACGAACAAAATAATGGGCGGCTGCTTCCTCCTTGCCAGTTTCTCCTTTTCCAAATCACATATACTGAGGGGGGAGGTAACCAACAATGATGCACTGGTCTTTAAAGAGAGGACAGGTTCTTAGGAGAGTCTCTGTTTCCTCTGCATTGCTCTTCCCATTCTTCCCCCAGCATTTGTGGTAGGGTATGAGTTTTCGTGAGTCACAGCTCACTTCTTCAGAGCTGTGGCTCACTAAAGCACCTACCCTACTACAAATTTTGTTAGTCTTATAGGTGCTACTGGGCTCTTGCTCTTTTCTACTGCTACAGACAAACACGGCTTCCCTCAGCGTGACTTGCTGCCAGAGTTGATGGGAACTGTAGTTTTCACAGCCTCTCAAATGGATAACAATCCAGTAAGTTCGGAACGTGTAGTAACAGTGGCTACCGAATGGCTGCCAATATGATCCTGAACTCTGCCAATGACACAGCTGCAAAATCACTCACAATACTGCTCATTTTAAATTGGGGGCCAAAATGAAGCATTTTTGTTTTAATGAGAGCATATCAGGTGCTCCATTTGAGAGGAAATGGGATGCATGACCAGGGTGATTTGGATTTTCAAACACCTTCTTTGCAAGGATCACAGCAGCTCTCCTTTAACCTAGTTTTAACTAGCGCAAGCCTTCTGGGATGCGACTGGCCAGAAATGAAATAAATCAGCAGTCACACTGTGCACAATCCAAAGCAGACTCTCTCTCTCTCTCTCTCTCTCTCTCTCTCTCTCTCTCTCTCTCTCTCTCTCTCTCTCTCTCTCTCTCGGCTGACAGCTCTACTGCATGCAACCAGACTCTCTTGTAAGATACCACCTTTTCACTCATTGCAAAAGCCAAGCAGAAAACAATTACCACTGTAAACCAAGTGTGATTCCCCCCCACCCCACCATGTCACTTAATTAGATAGGGAACAGTGACTGGGATGGCACATTATGCCAATTGGGAAGAGGCAATCTTCAAAAATTTCCACTGTAGACCCATTTGGGGTTTTATTTCCAGCACATAATCCGTTACAGCAGAGCCCAAGAGCCATTTGGAACAGCGATAATCCTCCATATCACTGACCCTAAAGATTTTTGCAGCACCAAGGGGGAGATCAAAGGACAAAACCGAGAAAGTCTCTTTAATCCGTCTAACACCAAAGCTCAGCCTAATTTGAACTTTTTTTGTCAGTTAATTCTTTCGAAAATCTGCTTTTAAAACTTTGTTTAACACTCATTATCCTTTCTGTCCGGCTTCAATTTGATGGGGAATTATAATGTGGGAAGCTAGCAGGCTGATCTGGCGCTACTCCGCTGGGATGGTATTTTTCTCACACAAAATCCGTGTTGCTTCTGCCAATCTGGGGGAGAGATGCTCAGCAAGAGTGGGGGGAAAGAGTGGAGTTTTTGATGTGTGAAAAAAATCCAGAAGGTAATTAAGACTGAGGAACGAGGTGTGTCATGGCAGCTAGGAATCGACTCTCTTGTTCTCTTTTGTCACTGAGAAGCAGAAAGAAGACAAGCTCAGAGAAAGCCATTTCAGTGGCTTTAAGGGACAGCCATTTTCTTTCATAACAGAGATTACCTCAGATAAGTGAGAGCAGGAGGGAGCCAAAGGGCTCAAAATATCATAAAAGAAACACAACTGGATCCTATGCACATCTATTTAGCAATAAGTCCCATGTGCTTCATGGAGCTTACTCCAAAGTAGGTATACAAGGGATCTTTTTTTCCCTTTTTTTTTGCTCTTGTTTCATTCTGGAAAGCCAGTTTGGTGTAGTGGTTAAGAGCAGCAGGACTCTAATCTGGAAAACCAGGTTTGATTCCACAGTCCTCTACTTGAAGCCGGCTGGGTGACCTTGGGTCAGTCACGGCTCCTCGGAGCTCTCTCAGCCCCACCCACCTCACAGGGTGATTGTTGTGGGGATAATAATAACACACTTTGTAAACCGCTCTGAGTGGGCATTAAGTTATCCTGAAGGGCGGTATATAAATCAAATGTTGTTGTTATTTTACTGTTCTGGAATCTCATTCTGTGCTGCATTCTGCTCCTCCTTAATTCTGGTTTAACTAAGAGAATTTCTAAAATCAATTCCAGAATGAGAGTATAGATAAGTGATCTCATCCCCCCTTCACCTTTGTCTTACCGATGCATTTGTGATCATTCATAAAATTCTGAAAATAATCAATCACAGAATGAAATGTATATATTTGTAGCGTCACGTCATCTATATACCTTGGCATTGTTTGTTTAGAGATGATTTTGTGCTACATCTCCCCTCAAGGCAGGTTACAGTTAAAACAGTAAAAGTGAAGCTGATGATATATGTGAGGAAGATACATTGGCTGAGTTATTGTAAAGGACAACTGTGCTAGTATAGGGGATTACTACTCTACTTCACCCTCTCTTATCAATAAGACAATGTGACTTCTGGAATATCTGCTGTTCGACCCCACTCATACTAGAGAAGCTTGGCAGTTGCTCACATTGGGTTAGGTCCAAAGATGCTTTTCTGTCTATGTAAGGAGTCTTCCAGTCAAAGGCAGTTTTGCAAACCACCTCAAGGCTCAGTGGTACAGCATCTGCTTGGCATGCAGAAGGTCCCAAGTTCAATCCCAGACATCTCCCGCTGTAAAGGACCAGGCAGTAGGTGATAGGAAAGACCTCTGCCTGAGACCCTAGAAAGCCTCTCTGGGTAGACAATAATGACCTTGATAGAACAAGAGTCTGATTCCATATAAGGCAGCTTCAGGATCTCAACACATTGGCCGTTTCAACATGGCAAAAAACAGCGTCTTCGCACACTGTTGTCGTGCAAAATCATGTGAGAAGACGCTGTCTTCCGTGATAACAGCATCTTCTCGCGCAATTTTGCACGATAACAGTATCTTCCGGGTGCAATTTCGCGCGCAAAGACACTGTTTTTCGGAAGTTTTCGAAAGAAGGTAAGCCATGTGGAAATGGCCATTGAAGAGAAAAAGAAGAGATCTTATCACAAAACTGATGTCCAAAAAGTGCCTAAAGAACTGGGATGAGCATATTTCCCCTTTTATGTTCATTCATGGTTTGTCAATGGCTCTGGTTCTCCACTGTTGGTTTTGTAGATTCATTTCTAATCTATGCCCATGTTTTAACATGCAGTTTATATGTCCAATGTATGCTATTGATACATATTGGGTTGAATGTCATGAATCAGATTGAATCCCATGGATCTGTTCTGCTAATGGTGGAGACTTGCAAGGCACATTCCATTGACTCTAGTGGAACAGCCTCCTGTATCAGGGAAGACGCCTTCTGCTGGCAGAATATGCTACTGTTAGCAGAACAGGTCTGTGGGATCCAACCTATTGTATACATATAAAGCCAAATGATTAATACGCAAATAACATCAACAAATGTATACCTACTTTAAGGACTACCTACTTCCCTGTGATCCAATCCAACAGTTCTGTTCATCTTCTGTTGCTTGGGGTGCCCTCAGCATTTGAGGCTAAATGGCTGGCATCCCACAAAACAGCCTTCTCAGTTGTGGAGCCTAAACTTTGGAACTCATTCCCCAAGGAGATCCATCTATCATTGGCTTCTGTCGGCAAGAGAGGATTTTTCTGTTCTGTTTGGCTTTCCCTGACTAACTCTCACTGGCTCTCTTCCCCTTCTGTGTGACTGTATGTTTATCAGTTTATATGCTTTGTGTAATGCAAGGTGGTGCCCCCTGGCCGGGTGAACATAGCACATGCCCTCCCTACTAGCGACACCTTCCATCTCTCACATATTTCCCTGCCAAAATGCTCTGGAGATGGTTAAAAGGTGGTCATCTGGATCATTGTGCCACTGTGTATGTGTGTGTGTGTATATATATGTGTGTATTTTAATTATGGTATTTAAATGCTTTATGGTTTTAAATTGTACAAACTGTGTAATGTAATTTTAAATTTTAATTGTAATACGCCCTGAGCCTGTTGATGTGGGGAGGGTGGAATATAAATTCAATATAAATAGATAAATAAATAAATAAATAAATTGTATTTAATAAATTATATAAATTGTATTTAATAAATAAATTATAGGCCCTGACCTGGATAGCCCAGGCAAGTCCGACTTCATCTGATCTTGGAAGCTAAGCAGGGTCAGACTTGGTTCCTAATTGGATGGAAGACCTCCAAAAAAGACGAGGGTTGTTATGCAGAGGCCAGCAATGACAAACCACCTCTGTTGATTCTCTTGCCTTAAAACAAGAGACTTAAGAGGGGGTCAACTTGCCATAAGTCAGCTATTACTTGATAGCACTTTCCATCACCAATTGTATATATAGAAAGACTCACACACACACACATAGATATTCACATGTATTTTATTGCCATTTTAATGTTTTGATTGTTTGCTGCCTTGAGCACTCTAAATTAGGTTGAAAGGCAGCATGCAAATGTTATGAATGAATGAATGAACGAACAAACGAACAAACGAACGAACGAACGAACGAACATTTGGTGTAAGCCAACAACGTTGTGTGAAAAGAAAGACTTGCAGGTTCAACTTGTGCAAAAGAAAAGGGCAATTTTGAGGGTTAAAAAAACAGGGGGGAGAAATTTGTAATCATCCTGACTTCATGACTTTGCACAATTGAAGCTTTGTCTCTAATCTTGGCAAGCCTTTAAATTTCCATCCCACTTTAGTAAGATAATGGCCTTGACATGACAGTATAGACGTTGCGTCTTTTATTAACCACCATTAATATATATGAAGAAATCAATGGCCTTCAATGTGATCTACCGCTATTTTTAAATACATGCTTCTACAGCTCCTTTCCTCTTCTACCATATGATGATATATTTTTTTCCCCCAAAAATAGCAGAATATTAAATCCAGCGCTCTGTCCATTAGGAAGTCATGCAATTAAACAACCGTCTCACTCTCTTAGTGGTTTTAAAAGCTTTTTCCATTACACAATTAACTAAGCATTAGCAAAGAGCAACTCTTAATGGCCAAACTATCCAATATCCCAAAATACACAAGCCAGGATAACATTCAGAGGGTGAGAGGAGGAAGATTGGCAGAAAGTCAACAAAATCTTTAAACCATTGTTGCATTTTTAAGTAGCCCTCAGGATGGGAGTTCCCAGCTAATGTATAACATGATAGTATTAGTAAGACATGCTGGAGGGCTGGGCGAGTCATTGATACTACACCAGCCTAAAGAAGCATTGAAAGATACTGTAAAATCTGTCTTTTGGGGTAAAGATTCTCTTGCATATTTATTTGATTACAGGATACAAGACTCCTCTTCAGCCAGAAATCATCCTATTAAATTTGTGGGAAGATAATGTTGTACCGAGCATCAGAAAGGACCTTATTTTCAGTTTGATGTATTGGTTAAGAGCATGGGACTCTAATCTGGAGAGCCGGGTTTGATTCCCCACTCCTCCACTTGAAGCCAGCTGGATGACCTTGGATCAGTCACTTAAGAACAGCAGGACTCTAATCTGGAGAGCCAGGTTTGATTCCCCACTCCTCCGCTTGAAACCAGCTGGGTGACCTTGGGTCAGTCACAGCTTCTAGCTCTCTCAGCCCCACCCACCTCACAGGGTGTTTGTTGTGGGGATAATAATAACATACTTTGTAAACTGCTCTGAGTGGGCATTAAGTTGTCCTGAAGGGTGGTATATAAATCAAATGTTGTTATTATTATTTTCTCTCAGCAGCTAAAGCCCCTGTTGCCTCCTCTTAGAATAGACCTAATTTCCCTTAAGTCACTGACTGGCACAAAAGAATTTGGGATATCTTTATTATGGAGAGGATCGCCAATCACCTCCCTTCTTTGGACAATCCCCAAGTCCAATCTAATTTCTCAATCCTATGGCACCCATTTCTGAATTTTATGACTTCAGGATCAAGCACAGCTACCTACTTTACAAGTCTGTAATGTTCTTGCTGTTCTCTAAAATATTCTCTTAGATACTGTCTGGAGCAGCTCCCTGCCACTCCAGACTTTACCCCAGGTCCCACCCCATCCCCCATGCCGGGACAGGACCAGGCGTGGGCACAAACCCCAGCCCAGAGCCCCTTACCCAGAGGAGGAGTGAAGCGGGAGACAACAGAGATGGGATGGATGATGGTGCCAGGAGACAAGCTGCTGGGCTGTGGCACAGCACGGCGTCAACCCACCGCTCAGATGGGCTCTTTGGTGGCGCAGCCAGGCCTGGAGGTGGCAGAAACAATGACGGACGGCTCTCAGCCTGTCGGGAGGCCACTCCTGGAGCCAGCAACCTGGGCGGTGGCAAAAAAGCCCAGGACAGCCAGCTGTAGTCCCAAGATGGTCACACTGGCCAGCCAGACGCAGCCAGGAAGGAGGGCAGGGCAGCCAGGTGGGGAGGCGGGACACAGGCCTGACAAGCAGGGGCAGAGCCAGTCCCCATGGGGGAGCACAGGTGGAGAGGATGGGAAACGCTGGGAACGGAGCAAGACAGGGGCGGATTGGCTGCCCTGGGAGGGGGTGGGGAACCAGGGTGCTGTAAAGGAGAGGGCTCCCAAGTACATTGGGGAGGAGAAGGCTGGAGTGACTTGAGAGAGAGAGAGAGAGAGAGAGAAGTACGTCCTGCAGGCATAAGGAGAGGCAGGTGACCACAACCTCCTCCCTGCCTAGCTCTGAGGCAGAGAGAAGCCCTCCCTGAAGCACCCGGGAAGACGGCGAAGGGCGGGGCCAGCAGCACCAGCAGAGTGGCGGCTCACAGATACCATACCTGTTATGTTCAGAATACTTGTTTAACCATCTTCAATCTTTGTGTGGCGAATGACTCGACAACAGCGATTGTTTATTGGGGGGTTGTTTACTGTTCATTGTTACACTGTTATAAAAACGTTAAAACCAAAATAAAGTATTCTTTTTTTTAAAAAAAGCAATACCGTAAAGTCCATGTCCTGAGAAAAGGAATTGTGTTCAAACACAGTTGAAATAAGGTAACTAGGACAAGTTAATCATGACCGCAGACGTTATCAGAGTTTATAATGATGTGGCTTGGAGTACAGATTTTTCCAGCCCAGAGCGCTCAGATGTATTATGGGTTGAGTGTCATTTCCCCTAGAGTATCAACTTCCGCAGCTAAGGATATTCAGATGCATTATGCGATGAGGCCATTTTCCCAGAAGTTCTTTGGTTCAAAGTGCAAGGTAAGCTCCTTCACACGAACGATCGACATTGAGTCGAACCAGGCTGCTTTGTAAGAATAACAGCAAAACATCTTTAATGTCAGTTTAATGTCAGTCTTACAAGTGTTGTCGAAATACTTGTTAACTATTGCAGACTCTTTAATCTAAAGAAGGAAGGGGAGGTCCGTGTTGTCCTTGTGAGCCCATTTTCACTATGAGTTTGTTTCTTTAACTCCATTACCTGTTACTTTTTCATCACTGATATGGCACTTTAGGCAGAAAATAGGTGCCAATTTTAATGGTTATATTTCTGTTGAATCTCACATGGATGTTCACCTATCGGAGGTATCTGGAGAGGCAGCATATCAATTTTCTGAATTATCCATTTATTTATTGGCATCACATATAGCCTGTCTTTTTCACTGAGACTTGAGGGGGGATTACAGCTCAAAACAATGCAGTAAGAACAGTTTAGTACATGCAGCCAACAATGCAATAAAGCTAGATTTAAAAACTAGAGAACAAATCCGCAGTATAGTATACACAAAAAAAAGCAGGACTGTAAGATTGGAGAACAAAGCAGCGAGAGGGTATATTACATACAATAAACAATGTAATAAAGTCGGATTACAAACTTAGAGAATGATGCAATAAAAAAGCGTCATATATACAATGAACAATGAAAATGGCTTTAAATTATACAAATTGGAACTACAACCTCATGTGCTTCATAAAAACGGCCTCCTGAAAGAGTTCTGTTTTACACATTCTGCAGAAAGATAGGAGAATGGAAACCTTCTTGACTTCTCCAGGCCAGGGGCTGGGCTTAGCCACAGGACCCCATGGGGCAGCTGCCCTAGACCCCATGCTGAGGAAGGCCTGACTGCCAAGCTGTCCTGGCTCTCAGCTGCCATAGCAGGACTTCCTGCTGTCATTAGAGGCGACCCCAAGATGAAATGGATACAGGGCTGGCGCGTCCATTGAGGCGGTGCCAGCAGCCGCCTCGAGCGCTGACCGGGAGTGGGGTGTGTGTGCCGTGGGGCTGGACGGCAGCACTGGCAGCTGAAAGGGAGGGCTGGGAAGCCCCTCCCATGTGCCGCACCGGCCGCCTGCTACCAGGACCATATGCTGGCAGTGGTAGCACAGGACATCTGAGCAGGCAGCCTCTCAGCCCTCCCACTCAGTTTCCCCCTTGCTGCCACCACTGCCGCCACCAGCACACAGCTGCGGGCCAGCCAGGTGTGGCAGGTGGCTGGGGTGGTGCGGGGCAACTGAGCAGGAGAGTGGGAGGCCACCTGCCTCACCAATGGGGCAGCCGGCTCACAGCAGCATGCCCTGCATGATGACATCCCATGCAGTGATGTCATCATGCAGTCCAGGTTCCCTGCGCACACACGTAGGGGCAGCAACACCCCTGAAGCTGCCCCTGGGTTCAAGTATCTGGCCTCAGGTGCCAAAAAAAATGGCACTGGCCCTGAATGGATAAACCACAATCTGGGCAAAGAACAATACTACCACTGTAATAAATTGTCAAGTTAGTATATTGAAATGAGTCTCATGGATTATAAAATAACTAAGTGCACATATACTAATAAATACAAGATAATAAATAAGCAATCATAAAGACATTCCACAACTATATGTCAGAGACTTTATTAGAAGACTTACTGTGGAACTCTTCATGTTCCTTTAAGACACACTTGGAATATACCTGTAAAGAAGGAAAACAATATTGTCAATTGGATGATGAGACATTTCCACTTTTATAGAACAGCTACTGAACTTGCTTCTGTGTTGTAAATAGTTGTGAAGTTACATACTCTTCCCCTTGGCTGATCTTCATAGCCTGGGTAATTACCAAGAGATGGGCACAAACCGAAATACAAACCAAAATTAAGCATGAACCGGGCTGGTTCATGGTCCACAAACCACGGTTCATCAGATCCCATTTCTGATGAACCGCCATGAACTTGTAGACTGGTTCGTTTGGTTCATTTTTTGGTTCAGCACTGCAGACAGCCTGGTGCCAATCAATCAGTTTCCTAGGCAACAGGGGATGGACTTCCTTCAGACCTTCTGCTGACCCGGAAGTGACCTTCTGCTGACCCGAAAGTGATGATTTTCTGACCTGGATGTGACATTTTCATGAACCAAATGAACCGGTTCGCAAACCGGAGGCAGGGTTCGTGAAAATTCATTGTTTGTGGTTCGTGAAATTTGACGAACCATGAACCGCATGGTTGGGTTTTTTCCAGTTCGTGCCCATCACCACCTTAGCCAGGTGCTGTCCCATGCCTTTGATTTTTGAAGGGGCTGGGACATTCCTGGCCCAACCAACTATGAATGACTTTGCTCAGAAAACAAGAAAGAGTGTGAGATATTGCAGCTGCTGCAATCGTGACACCAGAGAAAGTGAAAGAAGACTCTAGTGAGATTTGTCCATCATTCCACAGCCAGCTCACCTTCTCAGGGTGCTGCATGTTCCCCATGCATTCTGTACAGCATCATGCCCATTGACTGTATGATGATCAAAATGATGAAAATTAAAGCGGTGGTGGGAAACTTGGTGTAAATGGTGTCATTGCTGGCAAACTCATTATGAGCCCAGCTCAAACTTCATTGTAGTTTGCACTCAGCTCATAAGCTATGTGGGAGGAGTTGACTCAGACATGTGCTGGAACATGCTCTGTTTTTCAAACATTGGTGCTATTGTTATGAAATAATGTAGGGAAAGGTGAGCATGTTGCCATGTATGAGGCATGATGGGATTTGAGTGTTCTGCTCAGGAACTGCTATTCTTTAAACAGTGGAGGTTTTTCCTCCCTGCACCATATTTCCATGCGGGAAGGAAGTAACATATAATTCCACTTACATTAACAGAGTGTATCTACTCCTCTTATCCAGAATTAATCACTGTCAAGCGCTCCATGTTTCCACCTTCAATTGCGTTTGTGCTGCAATCAGGTCCTCCATCTCTCTTCTTCTAATCAATTCTTTCCCCCTCCCCACCCAGGTATAAAGTATAGCCTTTTGGAAAGAAGCAAAAAATAGCCCTCTTTACATTCCTGATGTGCAAGCATTTAAATTCACTCCTTTATTTCCTTTGGGGAGTTAATCACTCTGAGGTTACAATTTCTGGTAGTGTTTCCTCGGTTTCCTCGTTCCAGGCTGTAAGGCGATATTGTCACGCACCAATGAGGTTGTCACAGCGTGCAAAGACAATTTCTTTCTCCCCGTTCAAGCTACACTGCTGATACAGATAATACTTCAATGGGTTACTCAGCCAGCACCAACAGGCAGGCAGGCTCATTTAAAGCCCCTTGAATTCGTTTCAATTTGGCTGCAA
The DNA here is from genome assembly GCF_028583425.1 of Eublepharis macularius. Lineage (NCBI taxonomy): Eukaryota > Metazoa > Chordata > Lepidosauria > Squamata > Eublepharidae > Eublepharis > Eublepharis macularius. The sequence continues at coordinate 66,490,903 of NC_072802.1, read as the reverse complement.
GGTTCAGATTTTCATGGTACCGAAGAGTACAATGGGAGTCTCTTTTTCTCCCTCTGTAGCTCAGTCTTGAATAGGTATCAGGGTGTTGCCGGATATTCTCCAAACAAATTGCTGAAAAACATTTGCCCTGTCTAAGTTTTTTTTTTGGGGGGGTGGTAAGATCTTGTCCATTATTTCTCTTTCTCATTGCTTCTTCTAAACACTATTTCCCTTCTTTGACTTCACTGCCTTTGACTTTCTTTGCTCACACTGTGGCATTCCATTCTGCAGCAACAGGGCACCCAAGTCTGTTTTTTAAATAGGTGTCTACAACATTATCACATCAGAGGAAGGTCTGTGATGTCATCAACAAAATCTTTTGGGCACCGATACCATCGTCCTGGAGTAGAGGCCCCCCACCTTAGAGCCGAACCACATGATACAAATTACACGTGAATGACATGAAAACTTACTTACATGTGTTCCAACGTTGTTTTCAACTACACATGCCAGGACTGCAGGACCTCCATCGCACCCGTGTTCGTGGTGGCATGGGTTTTCTTCATGTACCTCCAAGATATCCCATCATGCATCTCCACTTTGCACAGATAGGAAGCGGAAGATATAGGAAATAAGGACGCTCTGCATTGCTGACTTACTGATTGTGACTGCGTACACACGCCGTCGCGGCTACACTGGAGCAGAAAATTTTGAATACGTGCCTGGACCAGGACACGTGCTCATCGATAGAATGCTGGACACAGGCATTTGGGGTAAGACAGGACTCCTGACACTCGCTCGGTCTCGTGTAATTCTTATCGTGTGGTTCGACTCTTACTGAGTTTGTGGGCACTTCTAGAATTCTCAGGAGAGCTAGCTACAAAATGGCTGCCATGGAGAACAGAGCCAATCACAAAATGGCAGCAATGAGAGGAGGTTTAGGTCCCAGTTTCCAAGTTAGCGAGTGGTTTGCCCCAGGCATGGAAGAGGCTGTTAAACTCACAGGCATAACAAAGTCCATTGCGATGGCCATGCTGCAGACATACTGCTGTATCTTGCCTGCTTGAGATGAGCTCAATACTTTGTGAGTCAGTCAGTTGGTAGGGAGTGACCTGAATCCCTCCTTTTTTTCCATTTGGATTTTATCCCCAAAATGGACAGCAGTTTGGAGATCACAGTAGACCGGAGTCCCAACCTTTCTGAGCCTGCAAGCACCTTTGGAATTCTGAAATTTTGACTCCTCTTTGGGCTCCTCTTACAAATAAATCTGATGGCCACCATTGTCACCCATTCCATTGTAGTCTTTTCTCAACAAAGCCTTTTTTTTCAGTTAAAAGTGTCTGTGATTTCCTCCTCCGTAATATCTAAATCCTTCTCAGCACGCATCAATACCTCTAAGTAGGTAAGGGAACAGCCCATAATTCAAAGGAATCAAGCTTTTAAAATGAGTCGGTCATGACAAGCTGACAGAAGTCAGTAAATTCACAATGAAGTCTGGCACTTTGGTCGTAATTCCTTCTGTAATTAATGAGAGTTGGAAGGATGAGGTGTCATTCCAAGAGACAAAGGCAGAGACGACTGTCACGAACATCTGCATTTTCTTACTGGCAGGAAAGACCTGAGTTTTACAGATCTAATTTCTTCCGTGAACAGGGGAAGCCATTCTGTGATCTTCCTCAGGACTGATTCGTCTGGATTGAAAGACCCATGCAACTAGCCCAGTTTAGATAAACTACTGACTGTGTACTAAAACTAGACAGCACTACCAGTTTTCATGAGCACCGGCAAATCTATTCAGTTTTGAGGACTACTTGGAAACATCAGCTGGTGCAAAATCCAACTGCTTTTGGAAGCCAGCAAAAATATGCTTTTTTATCCATCTTATGAGCATTGCTACCTGGTTCCAGCACAATTCAACATGTTGGTTCTTAGTTTTAAAGCTCATTGTGACCTGGGAACCACATATCTGCAAGACTGGCTCTCTCGCTATGCTTCCCAGTAACTGTTATGCTAGCCAAGGCCTACTTTTGTTTCCAAACTGCAGGAAAGTTCAGACTTCAGCTGTCTGTACTGGAGTTTTTTCTGTGGTACTGCAGAATGGCCTACTTGAGAATATAAGGTCCGTACTTCTATGGCTTTCCAGTGTGAGTGCAAGGCTGAAATATTTAGAAGCGATTCTTAAATGTAATTAGATCAATGGGTTTGGTCTCAAGATTAGACATGGGCACGAACCGCATTACGAACCAAAAAAACCCACGAACCACCTGATTGTTCGCGAACCGGCGGTTTGTGGGGGCCCATGGCCAACGAACCAGTGTTCGTAGGAAGCCTGGTTCATTGTGTTTGCCCGCGGTTCGTGAAGCCAGACAGTCAGGCACCATCAATCAATTCCCTCAGAAATGGAGCTGGGGGAATGCCCGAACTCTGTCTGCACTCCTTCTGTTGCCCTGGAAACCCGAATTGAAGCCCAGCTTACCTTGATTGGCAGGTCTTCCTTCCAGCCATGGAGCTGCAAATTGGTTACAATTGGTTACATGGGAGAAGACACCCGGGGGGAGGGGGAGGGGGTGTTCTGTAGTCATGGGCACTTCAATCTCATCCCTGCAAACCCTGATAGGCAGTTCTGATGGCCAACCCTTGTACACTGGGCCAACATCAACTGGTGGCTCTAATTGTATCGAATGGGAGTTTCTTGGCGGCCTCAGATTGGAGAGGGTATAACTCAAAGATCCCTTTTGCAATCTTGACCAAACTTGGGTGCTGGCTGGAGGAGAGGCTGCTAAACACTCCCTAGGAATATGGGCTCTCTAAGTCCAACGAGGGCCATTCTGAGCCCCATGAACCACAAACTGGTTCATCAGCAGGAAATGTTCATTTCGGTTCATTAGTTTGGGTTCGTTGTCAGCACTGAACCACGAACCGCTGGTTCATTAAATTTTTTTGGTTCGTGCCCATGTCTACTCAAGATCACGATTGGTATTTTAATGTGCTTTTAAATATGAGCTCTCCTTCTTTGGAGGTTTCTAAACAGGCTGAATGGCCATCTGATGGCAATGCTGATTCTGTGAACCTGGGCAGATCATGAGAGGCAGGGCAGGAAGGGTTACATCAGTGCTTAGTTCTCATGGCCCCTTCTTACACTCCCAGGGTAATGCCGACTGCCACTTTGTGGTAAGATATGAGCGTTCGTGAGTGACAGTTCACTTCTTCAGAGTGTATTTGAGTATATTTTGCCTTCTCTTGAAATGTTGGCCCTCCAACTTGCAGACTTGGATCTTGGACATAGGTACCAAATCACATCACAATACTTCCATGGCCATCTGACAGCAATGCCGATTCTGTGAACCTAGGCAGACCATGAGAAGGAGGGAAGGAAGGGTTACATCAGTGCTTAGTTCTTGTGGCCCTTTCTTACATGCTCAGGGTAATGCTGATCGCTGCTTTGGGGTCAGGAAGCAATTTTTCCCCAGGCCAGTTTGGCTAGGGATCCTGGAGGTATTTTGCCATCTTCTGGGCACTGAACAGGGTTCACTGTGCGTGTGTGGTGGAGGATAGTAGTCGCGAATTTCCTGCATTGTGCAGGGGGTTGGACTAGATGATCCTAGAGGTCCCTTCCAACCCTATAATTCTATGATTCTATGTTTTAAAATGTATCTGTATTGAGGGGTATTGTGACATGCCTTGCTTCCTTTGGGACAGAAACTAGATAAAAATCCTTTAAATAAATAAATGCTCCAATTTTTCCAGCAATAGAAAATTGCAGGATAGCACTGTTCTTCAAAGACTTGACCTTGGACCAGTCACTCTCAATTTATACGGTTTTACAAGATTGTACGGATAACATTTTATTTATTTAGGTCCTTGTTAGCCACTTCTGCCTAGAAGTACCATCATGCAACACAGAATATGGATCGCAGATGATTCCTGTGAAATTGGGGTCATGAAAAAGATCTTTTTAAGTGGTTATAAGACCACCGACCCATCAGCTGGTGTTCTTTCAAGGCCTCATATTATTCATTTGCTAGAATCATTTATATCTTGCCTGTCAACCAGGGACTAGTTCTTGGGGCAGCTCAAAACATCACTTTTAAAAACCGCAGCAATAATATTGTACAAATCTAAAATCAACATCTCATATCACCAAACATAAATGAACCGGAAGATAAAACATGAAGTAGGTAGAAATAAAATATTTGGCTGAGCTGAACAGCAGAACTGGTCAAGATTTAAAATTTCGCAGTAGGGAGGAGGGAAAGATTAATAATAATAATAATAATAATAATAATAATAATAATAATAATAATAATAGTGTAATAATAACATTTGATTTATACTGCCCTTCAAGACAACAACACCCACTCAGAGTGGTTTACAAAGTGTGTTATTATTATCCTCATGACAATCACCCTGTGGGGTAGGTGGATCTGAGAGAGCTGTGACTGACCCAAGTTCATCCAGCTGGCTTCAAGTGGAGGAGTGGGGAACCAAATCTGGCTCTCCAGATTAAAGTTCTGGCACTCTTTAACCACTACACCAAACTTCTTTGTGTTTCATTTGTTATCAATGACAGTTTGTGTTTTGCCCTCTGTACACTAAATATCATGTCAGACACATCCAGTAGGCTGTCATAATGTCCATAACCTGTGGACATGGCAAAGTAAGAAAAGGTTTTGCATATGGTGGTAGAACTGGAGTTATGGTTCCCAGCTCCAGGTTGGGAAATGCCTGGAGATCTGAGTTGTGGAGCCTGGAGAGGATGTGGTTTGCGGGGGGAAGGACCTCAGCAGTATATAATGCCATAGAGTTGACCCTCCAAAGCAGCCATTTTCTCCGGGGGATGTGATCTCTATGGTCTGGAAATCAGTCGTAATTTCAGGAGATCTCCAACCACCTCCTGGAGGCTGGCAAACCGAACTGGAGAAGGGACTGGCAGAATAAGGTCCTGGGAGAAATCCCATCCTAACCTTAGGTATGATACCTGGCAGACCTGCTGGGAGATGTGCTGGCAGTGGGTGGAGCGAGAGGGAAATGTAAATGGCAGATAGATGGAAAGCATGGAGAGCTCTAGTGCATACTACTTCTTAAGTGGAGATGTCAAGAACTGATGTCAAGAGAGCCAGTTTGGTGTAGTGGTTAAGAGTGGGGACTCTAATCTGGAAAACCGGGTTTGATTCCCCGCTCCTTCACTTGAAGCCAGCCGGGTGACCTTGGGCTAGTCACAGCTTCTCAGAGCTCTCTTAGCCTCACCCACCTCACAGCGTGTTTTGTTGTGGGGATAATAATGACATACTTTGTAAACCGCTCTGAGTGGGCATTAAGTTGTCCTGAAGGGCAGTATATAAATCTAATGTTGTTGTTGTTGTTGTTGTTGTTGTTGTTGTTGTTGTTGTTGTTGTTGTTGTTGTTGTTAAGAAGCAGTGGTAGAGTGGGAGACCAAGCACATGGGCATCCCACCCACCAGCACTGGATAAGCAAGTTGGATGTCAAAGAGGAAGACGCTGATGCTCTATGCTCATGCCGCCCCCAATTGGTCCATGAGTCCATCTCATTGAGCCTTCATTCTGCGAAGGGGACATGTCAGTAACAATAGGCCCCATATGACAAGGAGCAAGGCCAAGCAGAGGCTATATAAATATAGAGACCCCAGGGCCGGATCTAGTGTTCCCAGCACCCAGGACAACCCAAGTCCAGCTGCCCTCGCACGTGCTCCCAGCGCCCACGCGTTCCCAGCGCTGCGTGATGATGTCACTTTATGATGTCATCATGCAGGGCAGGCATGCCCTCAGCGAGGCAGGCGAGCGGCATGGGCGGCCTCCCAACTCTCCGTGCCATTCGCCTGCCCAGCTGAGGGGGCAGCCAGCTTGCCTCGCGCTCCCTGTCCTGCTGGGCAGGCGAATGGTGCCCCCTCTTTGGCAGCACCAGGGGCAGACTACTCCCCCGCCTGCCCTCGATCCGGCCCTGAGAGACCCATTTAATTTGGGTAATCCAGAGCTGTGTTTAAGGTATTCTTGGTACGGCATTTAGATTTGCCCGTAGTCCAATGAACTTCAACTTCATTGCTGTGTACAGCACTGAGTACGGCTATTGAGTTAAAGCTCCCCCTCCTTTTTATCTGTTTTCAGATGTTGTTTGAAAACACCTTATATTGTAAATTGGGGGAAGCGCTCTGGTCTCTGTGCTCCCCACATATCAATATTACAGTCTTTTTCATGTATTGGATTTTTCTTCTGCACAAAATGTGTGTGATTTGGACGCAACGGAGGGAAAAAAATCTCGTTTGCCTTTCCATATCTGTGCTCACATTTGTCACAATAATTTAGTTTTGTTTTCAAGATTCAGGAGAGTTCCAGGGAGGTGTTTTCTCCCACTCTACATATTGTTTCCATTTTCACATTTTGCTGATAAAAAATGAAATATATTGGGGGAGGGGGAAGAGTTGCCAAGAGAGAAATAAAAGACAAAAAGAATTTCCAAGAGGAAAATAGAGTGCTATTTGTGTAAGCGGTGATCCAAATGTCTCTGGCACTATGATGCCTACATATGGCTCTATAGGGGACTGCCTCTTTCTCTGCCAGTTTGCCGTGACCTGCTGTCTGTCTCCAGTAGCGTTCCTGGAGCTGTCCAGGATGCTGAAACGTCCTCTTTTGTACGACTCTTTTTGATCCACACAGAAACGGGATTCTGCCCCTATACTTCAAAAAGCATGAAATTTTACAGTGTGCAATTCATGCAAATTAGTCTAAAGTGAGCATATTTGTACGTTCTCGAGACGAGAGCCTTCTTTAATTGTTGTGGATTTTCTCTCACCCTGCCACTCCTCCCTAATTCCAGTTCAACTAGGAGAATTTCTAACATTAATTATGAAATTGGCAGTCTCCCATTCATCCTACCCAACTGCACTCCCAGTATTTAGAGGACTAGCTTGCAGAGTAGATTAGGTGGATTAACAGTAACAGAAAGAACAGCAGTGGGGGATGCTCTTTGGAAGAGGGGGCCGGCGGGATGCAATAGCTTATTTGTGCCCAAGTCGGAAGCCCCTTCTCTCATAAATACATTTCCATTCCAGCACAGTCCCCAGCCATTCATTCTGATTACACAGAACTAAGTTTTATCACTGGCAGAGCTGAGATTGTTAAACTCCTTTTCCAAAAAGGTTTATACTGTTTCATCTTTCCTGGTCAAGGCACTAGGTCAAGAGAGGTTTTCTTCTTGATGATAGTTCCAAGGGGGTAACCATGTTGGTGACCAACATGATTTCCAGGGTGAGAGCCAAGCTACAAGTGATGCCTGACACAGGTTGGACACTTGTCAGCTTCCCTCAAGTTTTGATGGGAAATGTAGGCATCCTGGTCTTGCAGCTGTAATGGAGAGCCAAGCTGTAAAACCAGGATGCCTACATTTCCCATCAAAACTTAAGGGAAGCTGACAAGTGTCCAACCTGTGTAAGGCGTCATTTATAGCTTGGCTCTGAAATACAAGGCAGGAGCTTCAGCTTTCAAATGCTTATACCCTGGAAATCTTGTGGTCTTTAAGAAGCTACCAGACTCGACCCTTGCTTTTCTTCCTGATGCATCACTCAAGTTCTGATAGATTTGAGCCTAAGGCCTTTTTTCAATTAAAATGATTTGTGACTGCTATTTGTCATGTGTCTTTTCATGGTTTTAATCAGTTTATTTGTGGTCTGTGCCCATTTTTTTTTAATTGTTGTAAGAAAACACATTTTAATACAAGTCGATGAATGCAGTCAGAGTGTGTTTCTGACAGCCTGCACCAGCTCTTGTTCCAGCTCCTAGGATTTTCACCTTTGCGCTTTCCGTGGTTCATCGGATCATTCTGGGTCTGTGGTCATGGCACGTCATCAGGCGCTGCCTCTTGGGTTTCCACCAGCTCATCATTGGCCAAGCAACTGTCTCTTTGCATCAGGGTCACATTGTGCTGAATACGACAAGCACATTTATCCTCATAGCGGTGCTTCCGAGGGCCTCAGAGCCCACATGGATACATCAGAGCTGTTGGGTAACAGAATTCGCCCACCACTGCTCTCTTGCTTCACTTGGTCAAGGGAATCAAGGACGTCTGATTACTTATTTGGCATTCTCTGTTTTCTGGTTTATAACACAATCTCGCTCTTAAACATAGAACCATAGAGTTGGAAGGGATCTCCAGGGTCATCTATGACCTATACGAAACAGGAATTGTATAAGATGCTCGCATAATCCTGTCGGCACATTTGGATTTTACTTCAATTTGGACTGGGGTCACCGCCCATCCAGTACTGTGACTCTCTGTTTAGTCCCCATTGTGGGTTTTCATGCTATTCCCCTTTGGACATCGTTATTATTCTATGACCACTTGGACATAAGAAACAAAAGATCTTATTGTATTTACTATATTTATTGTATATTATCTTTGCACTTTGCACATTTGCACTTTTGCACCATAAAGGAAAATGAACTGTTATTAATTGCAGATTCCCGGAACTGTTGTTTGTTTGTTGCCATGCCCAGAAGATGGCAAAACACCTCCAGGATCCCTAGCCAAACTGTGTTTGAGTCTTAGCTTATTGAGTTTGGCATGAGCATGTTCACACCCCAGAGGCATAGAAAGAGAGCCAAATACAGGCCTAGAATAGCTGTAAGAAACAGTACCCCCTGTGATTGGCAGGCAGCATGAAGATTCTTGATTCCCCAAGCTAAGAATAAATATTAAGAATCCAGCTCAAGCTCTACCTTTTCCTGAGCAGCGCACCCAGTTGATCCATTGCAGACTTCAATTTCTAGTTCACGTTACTAAACTGACATTGGGGATCCCTGAATTAAAGAAGTCCTCCAGGTTGGGAAGTACAGGCAGCTTGCTGCACATGGCCCCAGCTTTACCTTTACACTGAGGCCACTCAGTGACAGCAACAGCAACAACAACAACAATAACAACAACAAGAAATGAGAATTTAACTGTGGTCATCTTGGTGGTGAAGAGTGTCCTCAAGTCCTAGTTGACTTATGGCAACCCCTGGTGGGGTTTTCATGGCAAGAGACTACAGAGGTGGTTTGCCATTGGCTGCCTCTGCAACCTTGGTCTTCATTGGAAGTCCCCCATCCAATTACTAACCAAGGCCAACCCTGCTTAGCTTCTGAGGTCTGATGAGATCAGGCTCACCTGGGCTATCCAGATCAGAGCGTGATCATCTTAACATACTAAAATAAGTATAAGGCTCCAATCTGGCAAATACGAAGTGCCATTGTTGCAAGAATCATAACAACTAGGAAGGGAATAATGAAGGGAAATAGCAATTCTGTCTCAATGTACATCCCGCTAGAGATTGTTTTTAAAAAATCTCAGGGCCAAAATATAGGGCCAGTTTGGTGTAGTAGTTAAGAGCACGGGACTCTAATCTGGAGAGCCAGGTTTGATTCCCCACTCCTCCGCTTGAAGCCGGCTGGGTGTCCTTGGGTCAGTCACAGCTCTTTCAGAGCCCTCTCAGCCCCACCCACCTCACAGGGTGATTCTTATTGTGGGGATAATAATGACATACTTTGTAAACTGCTCTGAGTGGGCATTAAATTGTCTTGAAGGGCGGTGTATAAATCGAATGTTATTATTATTATATTATTAGCTGACACTGGAAGGTGCTTAAATAGATCTCAATTTTTTTAAATAAAAAAGCTGGAGACTAGTTTCAAGTTGGACTGTATATATCCCTTTTGCAGCAATTAGCAGCTTTGGAGGGCATCTGAGATCAGGAAAACAACAGTTGATCCCCTTCACAGTTGATCCCTTTCCTTGGCTGTCGTTTACCAACAGAAATGATCAGGACAGGAGATCCCTTCATGGATTCATCAACATTGTCTCTCCTTTGGCCCGCAAGTATCTTTCTTTTGGCCCTCAAGAGAGAGGGGTAAGAAAACCAGCCCTCCATTTGTCTTCCCTCCTGCTGTGGCAGCCAGCCAGTAGCAGCAGATGTGTCAACACATCCTTGTTCAAATTGTAACTTCATCACAAGAAGTGAGCAGCAAACTCAAACCTTGAAAAAATATTCATCTTTTTTTTTCCTGAGCCCTCAAAAATGTTTTGAATTCTACTGCAGATCGTTTTGCTCCTGAGCATTCTTGCGTGGCTTCCTCTCAATTGTCCCTGCCAGATTCTCCTCATGACTGAAGCTTATTTTGAATAGGGCCTCTTTATGGTCTCATCAAGGGGGAAAAATTACCAAGGAAAAAGTACTTGAGAAACCCATTCATAGATCCCCGCGAAGCCCTGCTTTGCTCTCAAATGTTAAGGAATGAATATGCCAGTTGCAAGGACAGTGTGTCAAAACTGACACGCCGGCAGTTGTTTGATTAGCAGTCTTTCTTCTCCTCTTTTCCTTGTCATTAGCCTAGCTGAACCTTTGTAGTGGAGACCTTGATGATAGTCTCTGATAAAGAAAGCAAATGGAGACACAAAGCACACAAGAGAAAGAGTCACCGACATATAGAGAAGAGGTTCAGCTCTTTCCCTAGGGCCATTGGCTCCAAGGATTATTTTGTATGGATTGAATCTTAAGAAAATCGTGCTATGACTCATTTTTCTGGTCTTCCTCCAGCAGACTAGGAACGTAGAACTTCTTCAAAAGTTGCAAAGCAAGTTTTGTGTCCAGTAGCACCTTAAAGACCAACTAGATTTCCAGGATCTGAGCTTTCCTGAAGGGAGCTTTGACTCTCAGAAGCTCAAACCATGGAAATCCAGTTGCTCTTTAAGGTGCTACTGGGCCCAAATCTTCTATCAACCAAAATGAAGAAATCAGAAGAAGATTGAGACTTTGAAAAGCAACTGTGAGGGAGCTAGAAAAGATCCGTAAAGATGAAGATCTCTCTCTGAGAACCAAGATCAAGATAATCCAAACTACGGGATTCCCCATTACTATGTATGGATGTGAAAGTTGAACAGTGAAAAAAGGTGCCAGGAATAAAATTGATTCATTTGCAATGTGGCATTGGAGGAGAGTTTTGCAGATCTCATGGATGGCCAAAAACACAAATAAGTGAGTTCTAGATCAAATCAAGCCCGAATTCTCCATAGAAGTTAAAATGACAAAATTGAGGGTCTCATACTTTGGTCACATCATGAGAAGACAAGATTCTCTGGAAAAGTCAATAATAATGGAAAAGTAGAAGGCAGTAGGAAAAGAGGAAGACCTAAAACAAGATGGTTTGACTCAATAAAAGAAGCCACGTTCTCCAGTTTGCAGGACTGGAGCAAGTCTGTTAATAAGAGGACATTTTGGAGGTCTCTCATTCATAGGGCCACCATAAATCAGAGATGACTTGACAGCAGATAACCCAACACTACAGACCTATACAACTATCCACCTGAAACTATCTCCAAAAGTTTAACATCATCTGGGAAGAGGACAGATTGACACACACACACAGCAAAAGACATGACACTCCAAGCTGGGCAAAGAGTTTCTCTTGGCTAGCAACAATTAGGTAGAGATAATTTCAAGAAATCTCATCTCGGCCAGTTCACCCCAAATTCAACCTGTGATGTTTATCCTCTCTGGTGTCCCTATTGACTTCAGAGGATGCAGCCTCAACTTTAGGCGATACCCAAAGTGCCCCACCCTGCCCAATCTCATTCAACATCACACTTCCTTTTCCCTCAGTTTCAAGGACCAGACTGTCCATCTGTCATCATGTTACTTCACACAAGGGACCTGTCTTGATGAGCTCCTGAGTCCTGAGGTAACTTTTGTGGCTTTTCCAGTGTTTTCTTTACTGCTTCTCACCTCTCCTCCTCTTCCCACAGTGTTGTGTAGTTTGAGAAGACAGTTATTTACCCAGAGAAAGAACCTTTCACATCAGCTTCCGGCCTCAATCTGCTTTCCTCCTGGAGTTTCAGAAACTTTTATTTTATTAATAAGATTAAAAGCCAAGTAAAAAGGGCAGAGAAATAGAAGGGAAAAAGTAAAGAAAAAAGAATACAAAGAGAGAAAAAGAAGAACAAAGATAGAAAATAACAAAGAAAAATGATACGTGTTTTCTTGTCTGGTCACCTTGTGATGTCACTTCCAGTTTCACATAGGCTGATTTCAGTCAAGGCAGCCATTGAGTAGTCGCTGCCCTGCGACACACTCTTGAGAAGCCAGTTCAGTTCCTGACACCCTCTTTCAAATTTGCTTTTCCCTTGTGTGAGTTAAACTTGCAAGTCTTTATTCTCATGCCACTGTTTGTTTCCTCACACCAAAATTTCCCATCAAATGTATCCAACATTTCTGCATTATTTCTGCATCAGCTTTATGCATATATTATACATATAAATGTGTGTGCTTAAATACCACATGCAAATAAAAAGCATGTAAAAAGTGGAGAAAAAATAAGTTGGTCTTTAAGGTGCTACAGGATTTTAGAGCTCCCTTCTTTTGACTCTCAAAAGCTTATACCCTGAAAATCTTGTTGGTCACTAAATTTCCACTGGATTAACATCCTGCCGTTCAACTGCAAACCAATATTCCTGGTATGTGCTGTCAAGTCATTCCCAGCTTATGGAGACCCTATGAATTAATGACCTCCAAAACATCCTATCATTGACAGCCTTGCAAACTGAAGACCGTGGCTTCCTTTATCGATTCAATTCATCTCATCTTGGGTCTTCCTCTTTTCCTACTGCCTTCAACTTTTCCTAGCACTTGCCCTTCTCCTCTCTCTGCCCAACCCACTGGACAGGGAAAAAAATTAATTCACAAAGAGATGTTGTCCTTGATTGTCTCAATCCTACTAAGGGGCAGGCAGGGTGGAAAGCTCTGCTGTCCCAGCCTTGCTCATTTTATCTGCCTGACACCCAAAGCCAGATGCATTAATTGAATGCTCTAAATCACATTGCAATATTCTTGTAATGCTATCCAGGACTGTTGTTTAATCCAGTAAATTTTGAGCATGTTGGAGCATAACGGGGCGGATCCTACCCCTATTCTACCACTCCACTGAGCAAAGTTTATAACTCACTTTTACTTATGGCTCAAGGTTGAAGCCTTCTTCGAATCTTCGGAGCCTTCTTCCAAATGATGGGCAAGATTCAGATCTAGTAGTACCTTAAACATCTCCAAATGAACTGGTTCTTTCATGGGAGAACCACTACAGCTAGAAGAAAGGCTGGCTGAAGGAGGATAGTCGGATGATCTACCCTGCTGAATTCTACCAACCACACAGGTGGAAAAATCGAAAAGAGTCCAGTGGCACCTTTAAGACTAACCAACTTTACTGTAGCATAAGCTTTCGAGAATCACAGTTCTCTTCGTCAGATGCATCTGTGGTTCTCGAAAGCTTATGCTACAGTAAAGTTGGTTAGTCTTAAAGGTGCCACTGGACTCTTTTCGATTTTGCTACTACAGACTAACACGGCTAACTCCTCTGGACGGGTAGGAAAGTATCTTCACATCAAATTGCCTCACCTTAAATGATACAATGACTTGCCGTGGATGACCCTGGACAGATGTCCCAGTGATCTAATAACTTGTGAGCATGCCCCAACACAAGCGGTTAGTTGGCCAGTTGCCGGAATGTCACGAACTACGCCCTTGAAATAACACTTGTTTTGAATTACAAACAAAAATCATTAATGCGAGCATAGCGGGGGGCTCAGCTTGACAGTGAAAGGTCATGGTGAGCGGGTGGGGGGAATTTGCTTCTTCAGCCACATTAGGTGCAAAGATCACAGCCTCGCTCCTGAGAAGCTGTTCTTGCGGACGCCTCTCCCCCCGCCACCCTTCCACCTGCTGCCAAAGAAAAGAAGGATATGATCTTTTAAGAAAGATGCTCACAGCCCCCAAAAGAAAGCATTTACAGTACCAAATTATGTGACGCTCCGGGGGCCGTCAGACAGGTTAGGAATGTTTGCTGAGGAAGGCTGACAGCTAAATGTAATCACAAAGGCCTCAATTGAGGTTCGGATTTCTACCTCACACTTGCCATTACGGGGGAGGTTGGAGCAGTTTATTATATCGGGGGTTCTGTTCTTACTGTCTTGCCGAATGACTGGCAAGGAGAAATTTGATTTTATTAGGAGCTTTGTCATACTGTCAGCCCGGGAGACATCGGCACTAATAGGGTCCACAGGGTGTGTGAAGGAGGGGGTGAGGGGCAAAGCTATTTCTCACAGGGGATTCTCCGTTCATCCCTTACCGTGCCCTCGTGGTTCTTCTCATCAGATCTGACTAGATGTGGCTTCTAGGGCTGTCAGTTCTCCTGTCAATCACCGGAATTACAGAAAATACAATATGGCAGCAAAAGAAGATCCCTGCAAAGCATGGTAGACTAAAGACATGCCCTCAGGCCTAACCATGAAGAGGAATTCTCTCCCGCACGCTTCTGAAGCACAGGGCAATTTGATGCCTAGTATCTCTGTGGAGAACCAGTGTGGTATCATTGTAAGTGTTTGACTACAGCTGGGAAGGTAGTTAAAGGCAGAGAGATGGGAAGGGGGAGGGCTGTGGATCAGTGGAAGAGCCGTTGATTTGCAAGCGGAACGGCCCAGGTTCGATTCCTGGCATCTTCAGTTAAAAGGACCAGGCAGGAGGTGATGTGAAAGACCTCTCCTTAACACCCTGGAGGACAGCTGCCAGTCCGAGTAGGCAATACTGACCTGGATGGACAAAAGGTCTAATTCAGGACTTACACATGCTTTATGTGCATGTGTAAGTCCTGAGGGAGTAGCTTCCCTCCTCCCTCTCCCCCTCAAATTCAGTGCTGGCAGCGGGGTGAGACTCGGACTGTTGCCTGTGTGTGTCTGGAGGGGGGGGGCACCATGGAGGATCCTCATTCTCCAGCAGCTGGTTCCGATAAGCCGGGCAGAAGGCGAGGTTGATGCTGGGATGTGGGGGGGGGGGGTGGAGCGATGTCCCCCACAAGGCCATACCCCTCTCCCTCTGATTATGGAGTCAGCCAAGGACTGGGGGGATCTTGCACTGAGGATGGGAAGATGGCCCCCAGGGCAGTTTCTCTTGTCCCAGCGGCCATCATTCTGGCACCAGAGCATGGCTCTCCAGATCCACCCCCCATTCTTCTTGCATCTTTTCGATGCAGTGATGAATTTCAATGGAGCCACTGCAAGTTGATGGGCATTCATAGCTCCCATTATATCCAATGGGCCTTTCACCTTCTCCCGTTATTTCACCCTCTCCCATCATTTGTTGCACAACCCACCCCCTGCTTGCCTCTATGGAGCCACCTCTTGGTGGTGGTGGGGGGCTGATCCTGAGTGCTGGAGGCTGCGGGTGCAGCCCTCTCTGGGTCCCGCTGCCTTTCTGGCCTTACTTGTTTTGTGGAGTGGCGGCAGCGGCCAGGGGGGTGGGGGGGTGGAGTTTGCAAGCAAGCGGTGCTTCAGCTGCCAGCCTGACCCTTGCCAGAAATAACAACAACAGCAATATTCGATTTATATACCACCCTTCAGGATGACTTAACACCCACTCAGAGTGGTTTACAAAGTATGTCATTATTATCCCCACAACAGTCACCCTGTGAGGTGGGTGGGGCTGAGAGAGCTCTGAGGAGCTGTGACTGACCCAAGGTCACCCAGCTGGCTTCAGGTGGAGGAGTGGGGACTCAAACCTGGTTCTCCAGATTAGAGTCCCGCACTCTTTCCCACTACACCAAACCGACTCTCGAGGCTGTTGGGTGAGCAAGTGGGCTCTTCTCAAGGCAGATGCCCCTGTTGGGGTGCAGCATGCCCGATCAGGGGGCTCTTTCTACCCTGTGCACCCACTCTCTGCAGCCTGAGGGAGTAGCATTGGCAGCTGGTAATAGTAAATGCATCCCAGCTCATGGACAAGCTACACCTTTCCCTGTGGAAAGGTGGAGGTGTTGCCAGGACAACTAGGGAACATTCTCTCCTGGCTGCACCTCGCTGGTTTCGGCCACCAGCATGGGTCTCCTGTGAAAGCCCTTAGGGAGTGGACAAGTGGCACCGTGGTTACGTGGGCATGTGGGTGGCAGTGGCACGGTGGGTCTCAGGATTGCACTGCCTATCACAATTCTGAAGGAGCCTGCAGGCTCAAAAATGTGGAGAACCCCTGATGTACATCTCCACAACCAATGAGATTAAGTACAATGTGAACACGTGAGGCTGAGTGCAGTTCAGGCAAAGAAAAGGAACAATGGATTAGAGAGAAGTGCAAGCCAGAGGGACTGAAGAACTGCAGCAAGAAAAACGCCAAAGGACATCAAGTCTGAGGCTTTGTTTGGCTGTACTGGAATATGCACCTTTTGAAACAAATATCAAAACGAAAGAACAGAAACATGCCCCTGTTCAAAACCATTTAGAGTTATGTAATATCCTGCAGAAACGGATCGCTTTAGAGTGACTAATAACCTTTAAAGAGGCATAAACCTTTTGCACATAAACATGTGTCACCCATATTACAAATAAAAGATGTTTTTAATAACTTAACCGTTCGAATGTTTCATAAAAGGAAGTAGATTCTCTAGGGCAAACTGCAGGGGGAGAAATGTTCATAAGATACATTTTCAGCTCTGAAATGTTATTGTGGCACTTTTGAGTTGTTTTTAACTGTGGTTTTCTATAAAACGGCTTATATGAGTATTTTCCCCATTACATGTGTTCTGTAGTAATTAATTACACTAACATTTTTTTAAAAAAACCAAGCCTTGCATGTTATCTGAAAATTACATTTATGTGTACAACACCTCCAAAGCTTGAGCTCCATTAAAAAAAACCAAAAACATCCCGATATTTTCTCGAATGAGATTGTGAACTATCATGCACATAGGTACATCTAAAAAATCGATTTACTTGTGGGGAGAGGAACCCCCTTCCTTTGCAATTAATTCAAAATTCAATTAAAAATCCCCCTTTTCCATAATAAATAACTCCTTATGATCAAGAAGATGGGGAGAATTAAATTAGATCATCCATGGTCTTTTAAAAAAAAATCTATATCCATTTCAAAACACATTAGCTCTGCTGTAGCTTTGACCTGACTTAACTAGAGGAGTATTTTTAAGTAATACTGTCATTTTCCCATTTAGTAAGGTATTGGGCACATTTAACTTCCTACATTGTGGGATAAAGCAAAGGAGAATAAGACTTGACATTCCTGTTTTGAGCTCATGTGGGTAGCTATGACGTTCTCTTTCCCTCTACTTTGTCTTTAAACAGCAGAAATGGCACCAGAGGCATTTTTAAAATTCAAAATTAACTAATTATTTTATTTATTTTAAAGAGGAACGGTCAGGTGAAATCAAGGGTTGAAAATTTCTGTGGTAATTCAACATAGAAATCTCTGAGGTAAAATCAGTACATGCCCAGACTCTAGTTCTTTTGCTGTTCACAGATGCTTAAATGCTTATATTTTGAGGCTTTGGTTCTCTTGGTTTTCCCTTGGTTTTATTTTAGTATTCCCCTGGTTATTCCCTTGGTTTTATTTTAGTATTCTCTTTCCCTGCTGGAGTTAGAAATGCTGGTATCCATTTTTTAGAACCCCAAATCCCTTCTCTTCCAACACCAATGCTTTCCTTCAGGGTTTTTTTTAAGTGAATCTGAAGGTCTCCACAGGCAGTTTCCAGCCACACCCAACCAGGATCTCTTCACTCTCCAGAACTACCTCCCTGGCTGTCTGAGCAGGGAAAGTTTCCTCTCCTTAGAAGACCTATCCCCTTTCTTTGGTCTTAATGGGAGTCTGCACCTACTTCCCAAACCTCCTTGCCAACTTTCTCCAGTTCTCTTGTCGGTGTTAAACTGCTCTCAGTTAGGACTCCGTCTCCCAACTCTTCACACTCGATTCCTCTTAGCTAGGGCTGAAAACAGGCCCTCCTCTCTCCAGCTCATGCTACCCAATAAGGTTCCTTGTGTCAGACTGTGGCTAGATAAGGCTCTTCCTACAGGTTCCCCTTCAAAAGCAAACAAGAGTCCATTGTTTGAATAAGGAAACTTTACTGCAGAAAAGGTCCATTATAGTCCACTGTCCTGAATAGGAGACTCAGGATGGTACACGATCATTGTTACCAATGAAGGGCAAAGCATGAGGTACAGAGTAACAGTTACCCACTGAACCAGCCTCCCCCCACAGTTCTCAAAACAATATCTTTCAGTCTTGGGAAGTTGCTCTCTCTCAAGGCCAATGCTTGGTGGAACGGCGTTAGACAAAACAATCTCCTCCGGTGAGAGATCTGCCTGGGAAGTGGTGCACCTGTGGGAAAGCACTTAAACACTAGAAGCATTAGAAAATGGAGTCAGTACAGTTTACATATACACTGGACCTGACATTCTGCCCCCCTTAAAATAGATCCCCCCCTGGTTTATATGGGTAACGAGTATGAAAAGCTTTGGTTAATCTAGGAGCATGAACATGTGCAGAGTTCACCCATTCATCATAACCAGAATCAAAGTCCTTCCACCTAATGAGGTAAAACAGCTGTTTACGTTTGAGTTTTGAGTCCAGAATTTGCTGCACCTCATAGTGTATTTGGTCGTCTATCAGAGTAGGGATGGGTGGAGCTTTGACATGCCAGTTATCATCTGTTGGAGCTTTCTTTAAGAGGCTGACATGGAATGTATCATGAACATGGCGCAAATTCTTGGGCAAATCTACTGCAACAGTCACTTTATTGATTACCTTGCGCACAGGGAAAGGCCCTAGGAACTTTAACGCTAGTTTGCGGCTGGTCTGGGCTAGTTTTAGATTCTTGGTGGAAATATAAACATGATCTCCAGGTTGTAATTCCCAACCGGCCGCACGATGGCGATCTGCGTATTTTTTGTAATCCTGTTTGGCTTTCTCGAGGTGTTGTTTGATGAGAGTCCATTGTTGAGCTGCCTCCCCCCACCATGAAGATACATCTGGCGAACTAGAAGAATGGAGAGGGGGAGCGTCTAGCGGGAAAGGGTTGAAGTGAGCTCCATATACAATTTTGAAAGGAGTCTCCCCTGTGGAAGCATGCACACTGTTGTTGTATGAGTATTCCGCGAGAGGGAGAAGGTCCACCCAATTATCTTGCTGGAAATTAATATAACAACGAAGGAATTGCTCTAAAATCTGATTAGTTTTTTCGGATTGCCCGTCGGTTTGCGGGTGGTGGCTTGAGCTGATTCCTTGTTCAATATTCAACATTCGCAAAAGCTCCCGCCAGAAGTTGGCAACGAATTGTCCGCCGCGATCCGAAATCACCTTGGACGGAAAAGAATGTAATTTTACGATGTGTTTTAAGAATAAATCTGCCAATTTCCGCGCGGTGGGTACAGCAGTACATGGAATAAAATGTGCTTGTTTGGAAAACAGATCTACCACTACTAAAATGCAATTATGTCCTTTTGAATCGGGCAGATCAGTGATAAAGTCCATGGAGATTATTTCCCAAGGTCGGTTAGGTGTTTCTAACGGTTGCAGGAGGCCCGGAGGTTTTCCTTTCCGAGTTTTGGCGCTGAGGCAAATGGGGCAGGAACCAACATATTGGGAAATGTCTTTGCGCATGCCCGGCCACCAGAATTGCCGTTGTATCAGATGCAACGTTTTTAGGTACCCATAATGACCGGCCGTGGGGGCATCGTGACATCGCTGTAAGACCTCCCGTCGGAGGCTGCCGGGGACATAGAATTTGGTCCCGGCCAACCAGTCCCCCTGTGGGGATTGAATCAGTTTAGTTTTGGGCGCTTTATCCCCCTCCTTTTCCACTTCAGCTTTAAGTTTCGTTTTCCAGTCTGGGCTGGGCGGGAGGGGTTGGCTCGCTCGGCTGCGGGTAGTTACCACGCCTCCTAATTGCGTAGGTGAGAAGACAGTGTCTATAGTCTCCTCCCTTTTGCTTTTGTGTTGGGGCATGCGCGATAGGGCGTCGGCAAGAAAATTAGTTTTGCCCGGGAGGTAATTTAAAGTGAAATTGAATTTGGAAAAGAACTCTGCCCATCGTAATTGTTTGGCATTTAACCTGCGGGGGCTTCGAAGGGCCTCCAGATTTTTATGATCAGTCCACACCTCGAAAGGGTGTCTCGCCCCTTCTAGCCAATGTCGCCAGTTTGTGAGGGCTGCTTTGACAGCAAAGGCTTCCTTCTCCCATACATTCCAATTCCTTTCAGCCTCAGAGAACTTCCTCGAAAGGAAAGCACAAGGCCGTAGCCTTTCATCCTCCCCCTTCTGCAGTAAAACCGCCCCAATGGCCGTATCGCTGGCGTCGACCTGCACTATGAAGGGAGAGTTTTCGTTGGGGTGGGAGAGGACGGGTTCTGAAACGAACTGTTTTTTCAGGCATTCAAAGGCTGTTTGGCAATTGGAAGTCCATTGTATTTTGGAGGAGGGTTTCTTTGCCTGGTCCCCTTTGTCTTTGGTTCTTAATAGGTCTGTTAGGGGGAGCGTGATTTGGGCGAAATTTGCAATAAAGTCTCTGTAAAAATTGGCAAAACCCAGGAAGGACTGTAGTTCCTTACGGGTAGTGGGAGTTTGCCATTCTCGGATCGCTTGTATTTTAGATGGATCCATCTTCAAACCCTCTGAGGAAATACAGTAACCAAGGTAGGTGAGTTCGGTTTTGTGGAATTCACATTTGGCTAACTTGATGGGCAGTTTATTTTTCATTAATACAGCCAGAACCTTTTGAACTAGTTGGATGTGGTCCTCCTCAGTGTCTGAGTAAATTAATACGTCATCAAGGTACACCACAACTCCTTTATAGAGGAATTCATGTAAGACTTCGTTTATCATGGACATAAAAACGGAGGGGGCTCCCGCCAAACCAAACGGCATAACTAAGTATTCAAATTGTCCGAGGGGCGTATTAAACGCTGTTTTCCATTCATCCCCTGCCTTTATACGAACGTGGAAGTAAGCATCTTTCAAATCTAATTTCGTAAAGATCTTACCTTGGGCCACGACGTTGAGTAGGTCTCGGATGAGCGGGATGGGATAGGCGTTGTTGGTTGACACAGCATTAAGTCCTCTAAAGTCTGTGCATAGTCGGAGTCCCCCATCTTTTTTCTTTACGAAGAGAACTGGAGCCGCATGGGGACTATTGGCCGGGCGGATGAATCCTCTTTGGAGATTGGTGTCGATGAATTTCCGGAGCTCCTCCCGTTCACGGGGATTCATGGGGTAGAGTCGGCCTTTGGGCAGGGAGGCCCCTGGCAATATCTCTACTGCGCAGTCGGTTCTTCTGTGCGGGGGCAAGGTATCTGCTTCCTTTTCGGAGAAAGCGTTCAAGAACGGCCAATAATATTCAGGAATTTGTTTTATGTCCTCCCGGGTGAGAAGAGCCGTTTCGGTGTGGGATGGATCAGCGCCCCAATTTTGGTCCCATCGATGGGTTTTACAGTTCGCGTGATTGAAGGTGACGCATCCTTCTGCCCAATTAATGTGGGGGTTGTGATCACAGAGCCACTTGCTGCCTAAGATTAACGGGTATTTGGCCATCGAGCTAATAACGAAAGATCTCTTCTCCCAGTGTTGGCCCATGCCTGTGACCACTGGAATGGTCTCGGTGGTAACAGGGTTCATGTTAGTGCCATCCATTTGTTCAAAAATAACTGGGTTCTTCAATTCGCGGACTGGCAGGACCAATCCGTTGACTAAGGCTGGGGCGATGATATCTCTTGAACAGCCCGAGTCAATAAGGGCTTGTACACGAATGTGCATCTTCCTCTCCGGGTTCAGTAAAGTCACTGGCATGAATAGTATGGACCCAGGCGGCCGGTCCCGTGTTGGGACGGGCTTGGGGTGGATCTGTCGTTTGGGCCCTTTTACGACAGATCCATTTCGTTTCCCGACGAGGGGCTTTCTGGATTCCCCTCCACACCTGGGGAAGCGGGGTCGTATTCCATCACCTCTTCCGCCTCCAGCCCCCTTTCTGAAGCTGGTCGCTGGGAAGCGCCGCGACCTCTGTGCGCTCGTGGAGCTGGAGTCGGGCGTTGGAGAGTAGGAAATGGAGCCAGGGTTGGACGCCGTAGTTGGAGTGGAGGTCTTTGCACAGGCCGGTAGGGGCATTGTGCTGCAAAGTGACCGGCTTGTCCGCATTGCAAACACAGCCCTTGCTGCCATCTAGCATCTCTCGCTCCACGAGTGGCGTATCCAGCGCCCCGTCCTCCCCTCTGTAGAGTCAAGGGTCTCCTTTGTCCCGTTTGTTGTTGTTGTTCAACCAAACGGACTTCCAAGATGCGATTCTCAACTTCGCATGCAAGTTGGATCCAGCCTAATAGCGTAGGAGGATTGTCCTGCATAAGGGCTCTATCTAAAAGTCTCGGGTTTAGCCCTTGCTTGAATAGGATAATCTTGGTGGATTCCTCACACCTAGGGCATTTGGCAGCTAGTTGTCGGAATTTCGTAATATAGTCTCTTGCCGACATGCTGCCTTGTCTAATGGCTTGCAATTCCGTTCGGGCCCTAGTTTCCTCTAAGGGGTCCTCGTATTGTGCACGAATAGCATCCACCAACCCCTGGAGAGTATTCAGTTCTGGGGCCCCAATATTGTAGAGACCTACATACCAATCCGCAGCTTTGCCTTGCAAGCGAGAACCGAGATGTTCAATTTGGCTGGCCTCGCTACCAAAGAGGTGTCCCCACCGGTTGAAGAATTGCACCACTTGCACTAGAAAAAATCCTAGCTTGGAGGGATCTCCATCAAAAGTAGCTTCCAGTTTCACCCAGCCCATCGGGAGGTCTTGTCTCGGAGCCGGTGCAGGGTAAAAGTCCGTCGGAAGCATCAATGGCCTTTGAGGTACGAGGATGGGTCGTTGGGGACCCGGTTGTGGCAACGGTGCTGGTTGCGCTGGCGGCGGCATCACCGGCTGAGCTGGCGGTGGCGGTCTTGGTTGGGCCGGTGGCGGTAACGCTGGCCGAGCAGGCGGCGGCAACCGCGGCCGGGCTGGTGGTGGCAACACCGGAGGCGCCGGCAGTAGCGGTTGAGGTGCAGGTGGCCGTCGCGGTTGGGTCATGATTGGCCGCTGAGGGGCGGGTTGGTGGGGTCGTAATGGTATAGGCCCCACCGGTTGATTTGGAGGTGGTAATACGGGTTGGTCCGGTGGCAAACGTATTGGTTGCTGTAAAGGTATTAGTTGTGGTCGAAGCGGAAGGGGCCGCAGCGGCGAAGGCCTGATGGGTGGTGGACCGCGCGGGCTTGCCTCTCCCGGCGTCGTTACTCTGGGAAGCAGAGGCTGATCTTGAGGCGCCGGTAGACCTTCCCTTGGGATTTGCTGAATGGGGACAACTTCTGGCAGTTGCTGAGGCAATTCCTCCCTAGGAGGAGCCGGAGGTTCTTCTGACTGATCCGGCCGGACCGTTATTGGAGAAGCGGGAGGGGGTATCACCGGCGACGTGGGTGGACGGCTTGGCCCTTCTTCCCCGTCTCTAGGCCCCTCAGCTGGAGTCTCCTCGGGAGGTGGATCCCCTTCCTGTTTAGGGGTTTCCGTTGGGGCTTCTCCAGGTACCTCAACTGGAGTATCCCTGCGAGGCGGGACTTCGTCTAGTTTAGGAAGTTCCGCGGGGGGTTCCCCTGGTTCCCCAGGGCAGGATTCCTCCTCACCTGAAGGCGGCGGCTGCCACGGGGCGACATCCATCGGATAGGAAATAACGCTTTGGAGAGTAGCTATTTGTACAGCCATTTCTTCTGGTGATAGTCTCTCTCCTGCCCCCATCGCTGCGATTAGATGAATGGCATGAGCCAAACTTTCCTCCATGTCGATCAGTTTAGCTTCCAACTGTTGCATTCTACTTGGACCCGGTTGCCCCATCGTGGAACCTCCCTCAGTTGCAGTCACCGGGGAAAACGGCCCCCAAGGCGGAGGGTCTCCGTGATCGACTTGCGATCTCGCTGCTAGAATTCCTTTGGCTAGGCCCGTCACTGCCGAGATGCCGGAATCCACAGCATGGGTGCGACTTTGCATCTGCACCCAACTTTGTTCAGGAACTTCCGTTGGCTCTTTCCACGGGGCAAGTTCCGAATAATCCCAACTCAGGGCGCCGCGGCGGGATGTGTCCCCGTCCATCTGTACGGTCGTCCTGTTCCAAAACAGCCACGGTTGGCTGCTGTCCAATTCAGGGACAGTCTCTAGGCTTCGGCGCCCGTCCATGGAAGCTCGTGGATGTAGCCCACTGGCCCGGCGCTCTCTCGTTTCTCGGGGTCTGGCCCCCCACTCCGACGGCGTAGGTAACGAGATCAAGGGGAGAGCGGCAGCCGTTGGCCTTGTCCCCTCACTGCCGAGATTGATGAGAGGCGGAGTAGTGGTCGAAGCTCCGGTCCCGGCTGGCACCGGTTCCTGAGGTTCTTGGTGTTGCGCTGGTTGACTGTCGGGAGACGCATACGGATCAAACAAAGGATCCCTGTCCGGGACAACTTTGGATTCCGCTGGGCCCGACTCAGGCATGATTGGTAACAAAATGTCAGACTGTGGCTAGATAAGGCTCTTCCTACAGGTTCCCCTTCAAAAGCAAACAAGAGTCCATTGTTTGAATAAGGAAACTTTACTGCAGAAAAGGTCCATTATAGTCCACTGTCCTGAATAGGAGACTCAGGATGGTACACGATCATTGTTACCAATGAAGGGCAAAGCATGAGGTACAGAGTAACAGTTACCCACTGAACCAGCCTCCCCCCACAGTTCTCAAAACAATATCTTTCAGTCTTGGGAAGTTGCTCTCTCTCAAGGCCAATGCTTGGTGGAACGGCGTTAGACAAAACAATCTCCTCCGGTGAGAGATCTGCCTGGGAAGTGGTGCACCTGTGGGAAAGCACTTAAACACTAGAAGCATTAGAAAATGGAGTCAGTACAGTTTACATATACACTGGACCTGACACCTTGGAGTAGCCTGTCACTCAAAGCTCTCGGTGTCTGTGTGGGATCAACCGTTAACAGCACTTTGGCTGTTTGTACCGCATTCCCAGGGGTACACACCCCATTAAAAAGGCCAGTCTGTCCCAGATGCTCTAGCAGGAAAGCAAAAATAAAAGATAACTCATTTGTGACAGGAATGGATTCCTATGTTGTAGAATGTTCACGAACTGGAGACTTAGTTTGTTTCACTAGATGTATTCAGCAACAACATTTGATTTATATAACGCCCTTCAGGACAATTTAACACCCACTCAGAGCAGCTTACAAAGTATGTTATTATTATCTCCACAACAATCACCCTGTGAGGTGGGTGGGGCTGGAAGCAGGGCCGGTGCCAGGTTTTCTGGCACCTGAGGCCAGATACCTGAACCCAGGTGCAGCTTCAGGGGTGCTGCTGCCCCTATGTGCATGCACGCAAAGTGCGCACACGCACCTGGACTACATGATGGTCACTGCATGTGACATCATCACGCAGGGCATGCTGCTGCGAGCCAGCCACCCCATTGGCGAGGCAGGCAGCTGGGATGGCGCACGGGTGGCCTCCCACTCTCCTGCTCAGTTGCCCTGCACCGCCCTGGCCGTCTGCTACGCCTGGCTGAACTACAGCTGTGTGCTAGTGGTGGAGGCGGCAGCAGCAGCATGGGGCAACTGAGTGGGAGGGCTGGGAGGCTGCTTGCTCAGTTGCCCTGTGCTGCCGCTGCCAGCATGCACTCCTGGCTGGGCACCTGTGGGCAAGGCACGGCAGGCAGCCGGGACTGCACATAGGAGCAGCTTCCCAGCCCTCCCATTCAGCGCCAGCGCTGCTGCCTCCAGCCCCTCAGCACGTGCCCCCACCCCCGGTAAATGCTCGAGGCTGCTGCTGGCACCTCCTCAATGGACGTGCCGGCCCTAGCTGAGAGAGCTCTGAGAGAGCTGTGAATGACCCACGGTCACCCACCTGGCTTCAATTGGAGGAGTGGGGAATCAAACTCAGCTCTCCAGATTAGAGTCCTGCCGCTCTTAACCACTACACCAAACTTGCTCCCACTGTAAATAAATTCAGAGGTACACATCCCATTACAGAGAGTACACGTCTGCCACTTCCTCTGGGTATGTTCTTGTTGGCTTTAGCTGGTGCCTATCATTGACTATTCATTGCTATTTAGGCACTTTGCACCCTGTTTTTCTGCTCACAGCGCATCCAAGGAGGCTTGCCATAAAAAGAACAACAAACAATACACCACAAACAATAATTTAAAAATCAATAAGAAACGCGAAAAGCTTACTTACAAGATTAGTTCATAAACTTTAGTTACTGTTGATTACTACCTAGCTAAATCAGTGTGGCATAAGTGTTGGTCTTGGCAAGAGCCAGGCTGAAATCCATCTTCAGGAAGGAAACTTCCCAGCTGACTTGTTTTCTGTTTGTTTGTTTGTTTAATTAAAGAAGGATGAGGACCAGGTACGGTCTAGGAAGCTCACACTGTCAGTCAATTAAAGTGTAGCTGAGAGACAAAGGGAAAAGGTGAGGTGGGATTAGCCCATCCAACCTCCCTGACAGTTTACAGAAATCTGGAAGGACGGTTGGAGGAAGTTATGTATTTCTATGGTTGTTGTGGGTTTTCTGGGCTGTATTGCCGTGGTCTTGGCATTGTAGTTCCTGACGTTTTGCCAGCAGCTGTGGCTGGCATCTGCAGAGAAGATTAGCACATCAAGTACCAATCCATATGCAAAAGAACCTCCTCAGGATACAGTGAAGCCTCCCGCCATTAGCATTCCACACCCTGGGAAACTCTTACAGAATGTCTCAGCTCAACCCCACCCCTCCTGAGTAGATACAAATGACCTACATCTTTTCCACACTGTGACACTGAGAGATCTCTGTCTTTTGGTGCTACACCTCTGAAGATGCCAGCCACAGCTGCTGGCGAAACGTCAGGAACTACAATGCCAAGACCACGGCAATACAGCCCGGAAAACCCACAACAACCATCGTTCTCCGGCCGTGAAAGCCTTCGACATTATGTATTTCTAGATTATTCTTTCTCTTATGATTCCTCCTGGTTTCTAAGCCTGTAAATAAACATTGTATACAAGTGTGCTATATTGAAGAGTCCAGTAGCACCTTTAAGACTAACCAACTTTACTCTAGCATATGCTACAGTGAAGTTGGTTAGTCTTAAAGGTGCTACTGGACTCTTTTCGATTTTGCTACTACAGACTAACACAGCTAACTCCTCTAGATCTATGACCAAGTGTGCTATAGAAACCACATGCTTGCTGCTTACTTGGACACTCTTACTGAAACTGGGCGATGGAAGAATCTCTACTCTCTGGTCAGAACTTGTAGCCTTGATACATGTGGCCTCAGCCCACAGGGTGTGAACCATACAGTGTTCACTACAGGAAAATTACCATATTGCATGTAGGCAAGAAGAACCTTTCCAGAGGCTTGGAATGATGTAAGGATAAGGTGCATGGATAATCACAGTGCAATCCTAAACAGAGTGTCTCTAGTCTAAGCCCATCAAAACCAAAGGTTTTAGGATTGCACTGGAAGAGATATTTCAAAGATGCCGCCGCATGCTGACGGGGGGAAAACTGGGGAAATGCAGTCTCCTTTCTTAATGGATCTTTGGAAGTCTCATTAACAGCCAATAGACTTATTGGAACAGATAATAATTATCTCCGCATTGTGCCTTTATCATTGACATTGTTTTTGTTAAACAGTTTGTCAGCCGCATTTACGTTTTATTCCTTGATACATCAACCACGCTATTGTTGTCTTAAGTGGTAGAAGAGCTACATAAACTCCCCCTGCTCCTTCCAGCCTATACATGACACTTCAGCACATCCTAGAAATGTTTCATTAGTCTGTGATACGTTTGAATGAATCTAAGGTAGTAGCACTTCCCAAATCCTTCCCATCTGAATTTTGGGTTTCCAAAGGACCTGGTTTTTCAGAAGTGAACCTCTATCTATCAAGCACCCTTTTAATCCCACCATTTCACCAAGAAGCTCAGGGTGGTCTACTTCACTCTCCCCTCCATTTTATTTTCACAGCAACCCCGTGCAGTAGACCGAGTTAAGATAATGTGAATAGTCCAAGGTCACCCAACAGCAGGGTTCAGACATTCCTGAAGATTTGGGGGGATGGGGCCTGGGGAAGATGGGGTTTGGGTAGGGAAAAGACCTTGCCAGTGTGTAATGCCATAGAGTCTATCCTGCAAAGCAGCCATTTGCTCCAGGGAAACTGATTTCTATAGTCTGGAGATCAGTTGTAATTCTGATAGATTTCCTGGTTGCTCCTGGAAGTTGGCAACCGTACCCAAAAGGCTTCATGGCCGAATAGCCATTTGGTTTCCCAGATTCTAGTCCAACATGCTGACCTCTATGGACACTGCTTGCCATACACAAGAGCAGTCAGATTGGATTAGACCAGGGACCCATCTAGTCCTGGGTCTAGTAGCACCTTAAGGACCAATTAGATTTCCAGGGTACGAGCTTGAAAGCCACTTGCTTGACAACAGCTATCCACCTGAAGCCATCTTGTCCCATTTCACACAGTGACCAACCAGATACTACTGCAAGGTCTGCAAACAGAACATGAAGGCCAAAGCCCCGCCCCTTTTGTTGCCCCTCCCCCCTAGCAAATGGAATTCAAAGAATGTGGGTGATATATTGGGAATCCTCCATTGTTCTTTGTTTTATTTCTCAGCATTGTGTAGATGATTCACTGTACGCTTGTTACTTCCTGATCCTTTGATTGCATCTTTTTAAACCCCCTTTTTATCCATACACGAGTGCACGAATAAAGTTGCCCTTCAAGCAATCTTGTTGCAATGTTACCTAGGACTGTATCAAAATCTTTTTTCACGGTCATAGATCCAGAGGAGTTAGCCGTGTTGGTCTGTAGTCGCAAAATAGTAAAAGTAGCACCTTTAAGACTAACCAACTTTATTGTAGCATAAGCTTTCAAGAACTACAGTTCTCTTTGTCAGATGCATCTAACGAAGAGAGCTGTAGTTCTCGAAAGCTTATGCTACAATAAAGTTGGTTAGTCTTAAAGGTGCTACTGGACTTTTTCACGGTGTTTTCCTTGCACATCCCTAAAACATCATGGCAAAAGAACGCGGATGGAACCTTGCCCAAATGGCATCAATTCCCCATAGGGAGGAGAAAAAGTGGTACATGAACACTTATAGTAAACTCTGCTTCTTCCAATTACAGAATCAATTATAAAGGCTGTCTTATTTGAATTGGCATTCAGCAGAATACATCACAGAGAGAACCAGGGCACAATACAATAATGGCATATGGAGAATCTGTTCATCCCTGATCTGAACTGTACGTGTTCCAAGATTGTGCATGTTCCAAGGTTGTGCAGTGGGTCTTCCTCTTCCATATCTAATTAAGGAAAGATCCATTGAAAATGGGCTGCTTTGGATGATGTGCACTGAGTGTCTAAAAAGAATCCCTTCTTCAACAAATCCGTTTGGAATCATGGGAGCCCCTGGAAGATACCACTCTCCCATTTATGTCACCAGGCATACAACCCGTCTAGAATGTTCATTCAGGGCTGCAGGGAACTATGGGAAATGTAGTACTCATCTCTTATTGTTGTGGTGGGCACGTGCAGCAGTGTCCAGTGAATGACAGCTTGAGAAAAAAGTCACCATTTCTCCCCACGTTGACCTTTGTAGCATTCGCTCACGTCCTAACTCAAGACTTCGTGTCACTTTTATAGCCCAAAGGACCAGGACAGTCTAATTTCGTTCCCTTCTTTGGATACCCTTGCCAGCAAATGAAAATATGATTTTATGGTAAGCAATCCCAACTCCATGCTCCAGCTTCAATGCCACGATAAAAAACCAAGACAAGAGCAAATGAAATTAAATCATAAATCAGGACAACTCCAGAAGGTTACCTGAGCACTCAGTGCCAAGGAAGACAATGAGATACAAGGGAGAAAAGACCTTGTTTTATTACTGAATAATAAAAAAGAGATGGAATTTTTAAAAAATGTACACCTTTGAAGGGCAGGGTGTTTTATGTGAACACTGGAAATGGAGGCTTATAAATTAAACACAGGTCCCAGTCAGTTGATCCAACTGATCAGTTGATCCAATAGAACGTATCACTTTACATTAATGGAGTTACACAATTGTGTGGTTGTTCAAGCAAATGCAGAATGTAAGTTAAAAATCGTTATTTGGTCTACAAGGACTTTGTTTCCACAGGATTGTCAAGCGAAAGCCAGAATCCAAAGACATCGCTGATACCGAACGAGCTGTTCCCAGAATGGATTATGAGAGTTGTGTAACGTTAGCATTAAAGGAATCCAGAGCTGATTTTTTTTAATAGAAACATGTATTTTTTTAAAGTGCCTTCTGAATGGCCTGTGCCAAAGTTCAGCCATCTGACTCACCCTGTGCCACAATATTCCAGATATTTCGAGATTCATGTCAATTTTATTATTTTTCAGTAACCCAGATTCAAAATCCTCTTTTGTAACTTTGATTGTGAGCAGGTAAGTTGCATTTGTCAGCCAGCATGCCCTATGCCATAGGTACAAATTTCAAATTCAGGACTATTTAAAAGCCGTTAGAGATCCGGCAATATAAGCAATTGTCTTGTAAAATAAAAGTCAAAATCTTTTCAGTACATGTGAGCCCTGGGGTCATACTAAAGTAGCTTATTGGATGATGGCCAAAGTCATTTTAGGAATGGAGTGGGGGGGGGGGGAGAATCCTTTGAGTTTTTGTTTCTCTGCAACCTATCTCAAATATCTGAGGTTTGCCCTCTGCTGTTATCCTACAAATTTCGAAATCTCCAGGAAGTATTCCATACTCTTGACCTCTGTCAAGCGTCCTTAGAAATGCAAAGAGGCCAGGATGCAACCTATTTTAAAATTATCTCCCTAATGAATTACGAATAAAAGCAATTTGTATGGTTGCCCTTAGGTGTGACGGGAATATCGCTGTGTCTATAACAAAATGTGCTTATTTGTCTGGTTAACGTAATTACCGGAAGCCAAAATTTATTTTCTGAGATTCTCACTAATTAAAATTAAATATGAGCCAGATGGTTTGTAAATATTTCAAAAGCATTTTACTGATTATTTTAAAAGAATCGAGACACAGGCAGGCAAAATATCCATACTTATCAAAGTCAGGCTGGGTGGAAGAGAACTGTCTCCAGCCCCTTTGCACCAAGGACATAAGGCATGGAATTGGCTTGCATGTGGTCATTTGCATCTCTCTAAAACTCAGTATTAAAATCTTTATTTTTGATACCCAAATATTTATTCCCCTTGGCCTTTTGGCAACTTCTCTGGATAAGAAAGCAAGGGGAGGCTCTCAGCCCCGTGGCGCAGAGTGGTAAGCCGCAGTACTGCAGCCCAAGCTCTGCTCAGGACCAGAGTTCGATCCTGGCGGAAGCCGGGTTCAGGTAGCCGGCTCAAGGTCGACTCAGCCTTCCATCCTTACAAGGTCGGTAAAATGAGTACCCAGTTTCCTGGGGGTAAAGTGTAGATGACCGGGGAAGGCAGTGGCAAACCGCCCCGTAACAAAAAGTCTGCCAAGAAAATGTCGTGATGCAACATCCCTCCATGGGTCAGTAATGACTCGGTGCTTGCACAGGGGACTACCTTTAATTTTTATAGGGAGGCCCTAGACTACTACAGGGGGGGCTGGC
This sequence comes from Eublepharis macularius, assembly GCF_028583425.1. NCBI lineage: Eukaryota > Metazoa > Chordata > Lepidosauria > Squamata > Eublepharidae > Eublepharis > Eublepharis macularius. The sequence goes on along the minus strand of NC_072802.1, from coordinate 66,459,448 downwards.
GCAACAACCATGATGGTAGCTAAGAGGAGTAGCAGCAAACCATGGCTGTTCACTTGCTTGATTCCACTCATGGCATGGCTGCTGGTCTGAGGGCCAAGCTACAAGTGACGAATTAAACTTGAATGGCAAGTGAACAGACTCGCGTGTATTCCTCCCTGTTCACTTGCGCTCCACTTGCACTCCACTCGATCACTGTGTAATCTACGTGATCGAGTGGAGTGCAAGTGGAGCGCAAGTGAACAGGGAGGAATACACGTGAGTCTGTTCACTTTCCATTCAAGTGTAATTTGTCGCTTGTAGCTTGGCCCTGAGGCATTTACACCACTCAGTTGCTGGGTAAGTAGGCAGCAACGGAGGCAACCAAGCAAACCTCACCTGCCTCTGTCTCAGTGAGGGGGGGCTATCTATTGATCCATTTTTTATCTCCAAGGAGCTCAAGATACCTTATGTGGTTCTCCCCACCTTCATTTTATCCTCACAGTGATCTGGGGAGGCACGTTAGGCTGCGAGACAGAAAACTGGCTTCACTGGAGACTGAACCCAGGTGTCCTTGTTTGCAGTCCAACTCTAACCACTGTACATACTGGCTACACCCATATGATTGTGGACTAGGGTTACCAGCTCCTGGTTGGAAAATTCTTGAAGATTTTGGGGGTGGAGCCTGGAGAGGGTGGGGTTTGGGGAGGGGAGGGGCCTGAGTGGTTTGTAATGCCATAGAGCCCACCCTCCAAACAGCCACGTTCTCCAGAGAAACTGCTCTCTATGGCCTGGATCAATTGCAATTCCAGATCTTCAGCCACCATCTGGAGATTGGCAACCCAAGCCTGGAGATATTCACTCAGAAGTAATTCCCACTGAATTCACTGAGGCGCACTCCCAAGAAGGTACGTTAAGGCCTTAGTTCAGCCATGGATTTAATTTTGTGTCTGAGTTCATTGCCATCTTAACGAACACATCTTTTCCTGTACACTAAGCTTGGTCAGAGGCCTGAGCAAATGTTAAATTAGTGCCGTCTCCACGGTGGCTAATCATGAAGAAAATGGGTTTTTGATTTCGCTAATTTACTTTTCACTCTGTCCCTGAGCGACAGTATGAGTTTATCGCACCATCTTAGTGCTGACGACTGTTTCCTTCTCTCTGTGGATTAAACACCATTAGTTATGCAAGGACTGTCTGAAAACTAGACAGCAGCAGGGTTCAGGATTCAAGATGTTCACCGGGGCAGAGGGATGTGGAGGGAGCACAGTTATTCTTTTGGGACACAGTGGGAGGAAAGAAAGAAGTCTTCTTTCTCACTCACTCTTTCTTTTTTCATTAAAGCGAATGTACTTAATTATCTGAGAAACAGGAAAACCACCGGTATCTGAAAGGAAGAGAGAAGAAATTCTTGAACTTTAATTAAACGCCAGAATTGCAATGCAATAATTTCTGACCTTTCCAAACCTCTCTCAAAATCAGCACAAATTTTATGATCATAAATAAATCGTCTCCCTGTGGCCTTGGCTGGCTGGAGCTCTCAGCTGGGTTTTGTGTCAACCTGCCCATGCCTTGAGATTAGGGAGGCCAGGTCCCTATACTCTACCAGTGGGAGGGGGTGGAGCTAGCACTTACCTTGTGCCTTCCGTGTGTGTCTTCGCACATAAACTCCTGGAGCTTGTGTGATCAGGGCTTTTTTTCAGCGGGAACGTGGTGGAACGGAGTTCCAGCACCTCTTGAAAATGGTCACATGGCCGGTGGCCCCACCCCCTGATCTCCAGACAGAGGGGAGTTTAGATTGCCCTCCATGGGCAATCTAAACTCCCCTCTGTCTGGAGATCAGGGGGTGGGGCCACCGGCCATGTGGCCATTTTCGCTGAGGGTGATTTAAACTTTTTAAAATTCCCCCCTTGTTCAAGCTAACCCAAAGTGATGTCATTGTGCGGTCCTGAGTTCCACCACTGAGTTCCACCACCTCTTTTCCCAGAAAAAAAGCCCTGTGTGTGATGATGTCACTTCCGGAAGTGACATCGTCATGCCTGCCCCAGGAGCACTCCTACACTCTGCCCCAATCAGTCCCAAACAAAGAGCAGGAGCTCTCCTGTGGCTGGCGCAATGACATCACTTCTGGAAGTGACATTGTCGAGTCCACTGGGAGCTTTCTGGTGGCAAACAATCTCGGGGGAGGGGGGGCTTACCACCTCCAGGAGATTGTCTGCCACTGGTGGGCAACTGAGAACTCCACTTGAGATTGATGGGTGGGCCCTTATTGTGGGACTTGCATCATCTGAAACTTTGGTAGGGACCCACAGAAGGGTCTTTTTCTCAGCCATCCTCACGTTATGGAACTGCCTCCCCCAGGTTTCTGGACATTTTTATTTTGAAATCCCATTGAATCTGTTGCATGCCTCACGAGAACCCTGTGTTGAAAAGCTTGGAGAGAGATCACATAAACACAAACAGGAATTCCTAAAGCTGCCTTATACCAAATCATACTCTTGGTCTATCAAGGTCATCATAGTCCACTCAGACTGGCAGGGGTGTCCAGGACTGCAGGTAGAAACCTACCACCTGATCCTGTGAGCTGGAGATGCCAGGGCTGGAATTGAACTGGGGACCTTATGCAAGCACGGGTCCTATCACTGAGCCATGGCCTTCCCCTGGGAAAGAGGCTGGGCAAGATACCATCTGGAAACCCCCTATCATAGAGGTGCAGCCTGGAAGAAGAAGCTATGGGGTGATGGTTGTTAAGAAGGCTGCTGGAGGTGTTGCAATTAGAGTCTCTAAGCCTAAGTTGTATTATATGTAAGTAAACCTGTTGAGTGCCTTCGTAAGTGGCTAGGATCGGTTCTTTGGGGAACCTGGAGGATCTTCCTAAATTCCCCTTGTGTTTGTGTGCTAAGTGCCGTCAAGTTGCCTCCTACCTATGGCAGCCCTATGAAGAAAAGACCTCCAAAACATCCTATCATTAACAGACTTGCTCAGGTCCTGCAAACTGGAGGATGTGGCTTCTTTTATTGAGTCCAGCCATCTCATTTTAGGTCTTCCTCTTTTCCTACTGCCTTCCACTTTTCCTAGCATTATGGACTTTTCCAGAGCATCTTGTCTTCTTATGATGTGACTAAAGTACGATAGCCTCAGTTTTATCATTTTAGGTTCTAGGGAGAATTCAGGCTTGATTTGATCTAGTATCCACTTATTTGTCTTTTTGGCCGTCAACGGTATCTGCAAAGCTCTCTTCCAGCACCATATTGCAAATGAATCAATTTTCTTCCTGTCAGCTTTCTTCACCATCCAACTTTCATATCCATACATAGTAATGGGGAATACCATTGTTTAGATTATCTTGATCTTGGTTCCCAGAGAGACATCTTTATCTTTAAGTTCCCCTTATGACACTAATATACAAGAGCAAATAAGGAGACTCATTATGATTGCAGTGGGATCCAGGCATGATTGATGGAGCGAGGACTGGCTGCAACTTCCATCTCCTCTGACAGTCTCAGAAATGGTAGCTGGAATTCAATTCTCAGCTTGAGCTGAGTCCAGATATAATTAGAGATGGGCACAAATAGGAAAAAAATGAACATGATGTTCGTTGTTCGTTGCCATCCATGAACAGGGACTCGTGAACAACCATGAACATGGCCCTGATCACTAACATGTTCATGGTTGGCCGTTCATGAGGGCCAGCAGGCTCTCCTCCAGCCATCATCCAAGTCAAGATCCCTACTGCACCACTCCCAGAAACCTGACCTGAGCAGGCACCAGGAAAGGTACCAATAATAAATAATAGCTTGTCCCCAGAGCCTGGCAGCAGCCCTGGAACTTGAAGGGGTAGATCCCTAGCCCACCACACACAAAGAAAATTCAAGCTCCAATGCACTCTCTCTATCAAAATGCCAGCAGCAACTGTCTCTCCACTGTCTGCAAAGTCAGAGCTGGGAGCCCCCCTCCCCGCTGGTCTTTGTTCCCTTGTAACAAACTTGGAGCTCCACACTTGAAAGGAAGACCTGCCTATCAAGCTAAATTGGGCTTAGATTGGGGTTTCCAGGGCAACAGCAGGAGATCAGACAGAGCTCAGACAATCCCTGCCTAAATTGCCAACGGAATTGATTTCAGGTGCCAGACTGTCTGGCTTGATAAACAGCAACGAATGAGGCTTGCAATGACCACCTGTTCGTTTAGAATGGGGCCTCACGAACAGCTTGTTCGTGAACAGCAGATTGGGCTGTTTGTGGCGCTTTTTTGGTTCGTATTGCTGTTCGTGCCCATCTCTAGATATACTGGGGCAATGCCCAGCTGTCGCTTGTTTCAGCAAAAGCAGTCAGAATCTGTAGCAAAGCAGTCCTCAACAGTAGCTGGCTTTAGCTAGGATGGAGGGATGGTGGACAGCTGCCTTCTTTTCCTCTGATGGGCTCAGTAATGGTAGTTGGAAGCTGAAGGAAACAGCCAACATTCCTAATAGGGAATTTTTTTAAAAAAGCCGACAGGTTTGTGCTGTCTTAACATTTTGTCCCAATCTGTTTTGGAAGCATCAACCTGTTGTTTATTATTTTAACCTGCTTTTTACCATTTTCTTTCCAACCATCCCGGCCACATGCAAGCATAGAAAACAACATCCCGATAAATCAAAACAATGTTAACACAATAAAATGGAAGACCAGCATAAGCTACAAATACATAAATAAAAGGCAGATCACCCAGAGGCAGCATGGTATTAGACCACTGAAGAGCATGTTGAAACGCTAAGATAGAGAGAAAGGAAGGACAAATGCTGAGAATTTTGCCTTTTTAATGTAAATGTTATCTAGAGGCACATCAGTTTTGATGAGCAGGGGTGGAAAATGATAGCCATCTATTTTTAAAGGAATTTCTATTCCACTCGAAAAAGTGGCTTTCAAAAATAGCTAAAAAGAATATCGATATCTACTTTAGTAACAAAACAGTTTACACTCGACTGTGTTGGATGGTTCGACGGTTCGCCTTCCGTATAAGGCAGTCTCTGATGTTAATGTAATGTGGAAAAAATAAAGTGGGTACTTTCCCCCTCCCCTGTAAGACAAACATATGCCATCACTCCATTTGGCCTGTTCATCATTTTCCTCGGCAGAAACCAACTCTTTCATCCTAAAACCACTCTCTCTTCCTTAATGCCTTTAAGCACTAGATACCAACACATTTGTCCTGATTTGTATACAAAAAATATCATTGCCATAACAGGCACAATTGCCCTCGCCGGGAAATGCATTTCTTTGTAATTTAGAGGATAGCTTCAGCAGTGCAGGAGGGTGTAAATAGACAGCGCTTGAGATCCTAATTTTCAATGACAAACAAGCTTCCAAGAAGATGCTGGTGGGTATTTAGTCATATCAGAAACTTACTTAGGACAACCACCTTTTGCAAAATATTTTTTTAAAACATATTACACAGAAAAACAAGAAGGGGGGGGGATTTCTCCTGAAAGACGCATGTACTTTCCGGTGATACATCGGGATGGATTACAAGAGCCTAAAATGAAAATCTAAAGGTAAAGGGTTTTAAAAAATGCAGTAATTCCCCCCCCCCAGTCGAAATAAAAGGCAGACAAGTTGCTTGGGTATAAAATATGGGCCACTTTATTAATTAACATAAACTTGGAATCGGCAAGGGATCTAACTAGTGGTGCAAGTCAAGTTCAGGGTCTCCCTGGACCTCTGCTTTGACCTGCCTGGGCGATCCCCCTCTGCCCCGGGGGTGAGCCCTCCAAAGGATGGCTGTTACCCGGCAGCCAGGCAAGTGGTTCACCTTTAAAGCTCCACAGCCCCACTGCTGTGAAGGCCATGGGGTGGACTTGTCCAGGAGTCCCACTGGGCATTCTGCCCTCACAGGTGGCTGCTGTGAAGCCCACCAGCTGCTCCTGACAGACCCCCAATTCCCCTAAGGGAATACGCCAAGGGGGTCACTGTCCCGCTCAAATCCCATCCTATCCTGCCAGTGACCAACTATTAACAGCTCCACCATCTAAACAATTAACCCCTACAGTGCAAGGCAGGCGAAAAAACTCCCCGCCATGTAGCCAATTAAGGATAGGAGCAAAAAAATTCCTACCTGGCCCTGATAAACAGCGACTGGCTAATCCTGCACTGAAGTTACTCTGAATCCAAAGCAAGCAGCCATTTAGGGGCTTGTCTAAGATCTCTTAAGGCCAAGACTGTTCTATTACTAATGTATTATTGTTATTATTAATAGAATAATAAAAATGTGTATTATGAAGTATGCAAAAGTAGTCGTAGGACTGCAGTGTTACTGTGCAGTTTTAAGAAGAGTTCACGCTTCTACGCTCATTGACTTTGATAGACTTAGAAGGGTATCACTGCTTAGGACTGCATTGTATAATCCTTATAATGACCTATGAGGCCTTGTGCAGACTGAGGCCAGCGTACTCGAGGGACAGTCTCTCCCTGTATATTCTCCAGAGGACCCTCCGATCGGGAGGAAAACAACTGTTATCGGTCCCTGGCCCCAAGGAGGCCCACCTCGCCCCAACTAAAGCCAGGGCTTTTTCAGTCCTGGCTCCTACCTGGTGGAACGCTCTGTTTACTGAGACCAGGTGTTATGTATTGGGCTAGCTTCGAGGAAAACAGGGCTCCTCAGGTAGCCAATCCTATTGGGAATTAGGGTTATCAGAAACCAATCGTTTCCCCTGGATATGAGCCAATTGTGGTCGTGTAAACATGTTACCTTTTGTTTAGTGCATGCAAATGAAGGATCCTAGTGCCTGTGTTCTTATTGGGGAATTACTGAAATGGGGTGGAGTTGGAGGTGTATATATTTGGCTCCCTCAGGAGCCACGTTGTTCTTTGTTGCCAATAAAGTACTACTATGAGCTGAAGTCACTGCCTGGCTGATATCACTTGAGCACTAAGCTCAATATTTAATAAGTGCCCGGAAGGATTTCCTGTCTTTCCCCCGGGCCTGTAAGACAGAGTTGTTCCGACAGGCTCATGGCTGAGGTTGGGTCCCCACTGGCCGGAGGATGCAACATCTGCCCCCCCCCCGTGAAAGTTGCCCACCCCTGTTTGTTTTTCAGCTGCTGTTACTGTGCTGCTTTATCCAGTTGTACTGCTGTATCGTTGGTTACTAGTTGTATTGTTGCCGCCAGGCAAAAGAGTGCTGCTATTTTTATATGATGTTTTAATGTTTTAATATGGAACGTTTTTAAATGATTTTAAGGCTGTTATCCGCCCTGAGCCCGCTTGCGGGGATGGTGGAATATAAATATGATATAAGTAAATAAATAAATAAAGTAACTTTGATTGGGTGGCAGTTCTGCTCCTATAATTATGACTATGATGAATGGGTTCCTACAGAACTTTCTCACTAACACTGGTACAAAAGGATGTTCAGCTAGAGCAAGAAGCTGCCGTAGCATAGCAGTTAAGTGGTAGGGCTGAGAACCAACAATCCGCTGGTTCGACTCCCAAATAAAATAAATAATAATAATACTGCCATGAGCTCAGCGGGTGGCCTTGGGGAAGCCACTTCTCTCAGCCCCAGATCCCCAGCTGTATTGTGGGGATAATAATGACACTGACTTTGTTCACCACTCTGAGTGGAGCACTAATCTGTCTAGAAGGGGGGTATATAAGCGCCCTGTTATTATATAAGTGCACCATTATTATTTTATTGATTGATGTCATTTATCGTCTGCCTTTCTGACTAAGCATCAAGTTGGATTACACAGCGTCAGTCAATGTAATCAACAGTATTAAGACATCTAATAAGCTATGTAATAGGACTGGGATTGCAGAAATCTGAAACAAAGAAGAAATATGAAGAAATATGGACAAAGCACAATGTTAAACATGACATGTTAAACAAGGAGTAAATAATTCACAGGTACGGCCTGGGGCTCAGTGGTTGAGCATCTGCTTGGAAGACAGAAGTCCAAAGTTTAATCCTTAGCATCTTCAGTTAAGGATCAGGTGGCCTGTGATGATAACAACAACAACATTTGATTCAGGGGTCATTTCGTAGAAAAAGAGCTGGAGGAACTCATTAGCTTAACTCATTAACATATGCCACTCCCCTTGCCATCACCAGAAGTGTGTCATTGGCATAACTGATTTGCATATGCCACACCCCCTGACATCACCTATCCTGGATGTTTTGGACCCAATCCTGGCCATTCAGGGCCAAAATTGGGCCCAAAATGGCAAAAAAGGGCCGAAAATGGCCAAAAAGGGGCCCAAAATGGTCAGGATCAGGCTGCTGCTGAGTGGGAGAGTGATCCACCGCCCATTAGAGGCCCGATCTGGGCCATTTCAGCCCCAATCCAGGCCGAAACGGGCTCAAAACGGCTGAGTCAGGTGGGCGGGGCCACCTGTCATGTGACCTCTTTGGCGAACTACCAGGACTGCATTCCTGTGCGTTCCCCCTCAAATTAGCCCTGATTTGATTTATATACCACCCTCCAGGACAACTTAATGCCAGCCCACAGTGGTTTACAAAGTATGTTATTCTTATGATGTGGGAGACTTCTGCCTGAGAGCTCGGAGAGCTGCTGCCAGCCAGAGAAGGCAATACTGGCCTTGATGGACTGATATTCTGATGCAGTATAAGGCAGCTACATGTGTGTTCACGATACTAAATAAGTAGAAATCCAGTGCACTGTGAACAAAATAGCCTAGAGATAGCTGTGCCCCTACAAAGGGTATCTACCACCACCTAGCCTTTGCCATATATTTATGGAGGTGGTTGGTTGGTAGTTGCTGGTGAAATCTGCTGCCCTGTCTTTTAAAATCTACTGCTGTATTGCTTGTTGTGTATGTTCTTTTTAAAAAATATTTAAGATGTTTTATTGGTTTTAAAGGTATTTGTATTTTATATTATTGTATTAATTAGAATCCACCCTGAGCCTGCTGATGCGGGGAGGGCGGAATACAAATTGAATTAAATAAATAAATATAAATAAATAAATATAAATAAATAAATAAATAAATAAATAATAAGATCATGCATACAGCCACAGATAACATGTACCATAAAACTGTAGCAACACTCCTTGATACTTCTTCTAAACCATTCTTCTTTACATAGTTTGCAGAACTGGCAGAGAGCCAGTTTGGTGTCGTGGTTAAGAGCGGCAGGACTCTAATCTGGATAGGCAGGTTTGATTCCCCACTCCTCTGCTTGAAGCCAGCTCTCTTGGGAGCTCTCCACTGAACCCACCTCACAGGGTGATTGTTGTGAAGATAATCATAACACACTTTGTAAATTGTTCTGAGTGGGCATTAAGTTGTCCTGTTTCTGCTGCTGCTGTTGATGTTATTGTTGTTAGAATGCCAGGAGCGTGGGAGTCCCCTTGACCTCAGGCAGAGCATTTCGCAAGACAGGGGCCACTACTGAGAATGCATGTGTACTGGCAGTTGTTGATTTTGCTGATCTCACGGGTGGCACCGACAGAGACTCTGCTCAGAAAAACAAAGTACTTGCACTGGAAGAAAACAGCACCATTAGCAGAAAAGTTCCATAGGGTGCCAGCCACTATTATCATTAATAATAACTAGAGCTAATTGTGAGGAACTAGGGAATGTTAAACCCTCACTTTGGAGCCTGAAGGGTTTTATTATTTTTTTCAACAGGAGTTGCAGTAAATTCTGCCAATGCTATCAATAAATATCAAGAGCAATTTCTTCCAGGTTTCTATCAAATGCTAAGCACTACCATTAGCGGAAAGGTTATATTAGTCTGAAATCCAGCGGCATACTAACCTTTTCCTACTGTACAACGCACAACAATAAATCCATCCTCTTCTAACACGGGTTATCGCTTCGATAATGGCACTTTAATAAATAACAAAGAGGGTCTTGATTCAACTGTACATAAAGCATAACTAGAATTTTGTTCAATGGTTCAGAACAGTTATTTTCAAGTTTGGCCTCCCCACAACCCACCTCTGCATCAGAAAGTCCCCTGACCTCTCTCGACATGATTCATTTGACATTTCTATAAGACCCTTAAGGGCAAGATTAATCATGGCATTATTCAAGGAAAAAAGACTGGGAAATCTTTCCTGGTACAGTGTTTTTTCAGAGTTGCCACCAGAACCCACTAAACACCAAAAGAATGCCAACTTCAGCTTGGGAAATTCCTAAAGATTTCGGGGAGGGGGGCCTTGGAAGGTGGAGTTTGGAGAGGAACCTCAATGAGGATGCAAAATAGTAGAGAGTCCAGTAGCACCTTTAAGACTAACCAACTTCTTTGTAGCATAAGCTTTCGAGAACCACAGCTCTCTTCGTCAGATGCATCATCTTGGATATATATGATTCCATTATATGGAATCATATATATCCAAAATATGTGGCAAAATATATAGGCAAAATATGTGGCAAAATATATAGGGGCAATAATAAAATATCAGAGAAATAACATTAAGTCAAAAAGAGTCCAGTAGCACCTTTAAGACTAACCAACTTTATTGTAGCATAAGCTTTCGAGAATCACAGTTCTCTTCGTCAGATGCATGGAGGGCAAGAAGAAACTGGTCAGCTATATAGGTGGAGAGGGGAGGGCAGAGTAGAAGCAAACAGTAGCTTCTGATATGGAGATCAGTTTGCTTCTGTAAAGGAAATCAGTTACCTCTGATAATGAGATAACCATTCATAGTCCCTATTCAGTCCCAGCTTGACAGAGTCAAATTTACATATGAATTCCAATTCAGCAGCTTCCCACTGGATTTTGTTTTTGAAAGGTTTCTGTTGAACTACAGTGACCTTTAAGTCCTTGATCGAATGTCCTGGTAGATTGAAGTGTTCTCCCACTGGTTTCTGGATGTTGCCATTTTTAATGTCAGATTTGTGTCCATTTATTCTTTTGCGCAGAGGTTGGCTGGTTTGTCCAATGTACAGAACAGATGGACATTGTTGGCACATGAGGGCATATATCAGATTGGAGGATGAGCAGCTGTAAGAGCCAGAGACAGTATAGTTGACACCATTGGGTCCTGTAATTGTATTTCCTGGGTAGATATAAGGGCAGAGCTGGCATTTGGGTCTGTTGCAGGGCCTGGTACCTGTGCTGGTGACTCTGCTAGCCGATTCATGATTGTAAGTGAGAAGTCGTTTCAGGTTGGGGGGCTGTCTGTAGGCAAGGAGAGGTCTTCCACCCAGGGCTTCTGAGAAAGAGGCATCATTTTCCAGGATGGGTTGTAGACCACTGATGATACATTGGATGGGTTTGAGCTGGGAACTATAGGTGACAACCAGTGGTGTTCTGTTGTTAGTTCCTTTAGGTTTGTCCTGGAGCAGGCTGTTTCTGGGTACTAGTCTGGCCCTGTCGATTTGTTTCCTCACTTCATTTGGTGGGTACTGTAGCCCCAAAAATGCTTGTTGTAAATCTCTTAAGTGGGAGTCCCGACCAAGAGCATTAACTAAGGTTTTCCATTTTAATGTCTGCTTAAAGTGATAGCTGTATGAGCAGTACCAGATGGATGGATGGATGGATGGATGGATGGAAAAGAAAGAAAGAAAGAAAGAAAGAAAGAAAGAAAGAAAGAAAGAAAGAAAGAAAGAAAGAAAGAAAGAAAGAAAGAAAGAAAGAAAGAAAGAAAGAAAGAAAGAAAGAAAGAAAGAAAGAAAGAAAGAAAGAAAGAAAGAAAGAAAGAAAGAAAGAAAGAAAGAAAGAAAGAAAGAAAGAAGAGGGTTGCTTCCTAGAAGGTCCTCCACAGAGATGTACATCTGAGGTGATGTTTCCTGTGCAGGGGACCTTTGAGGGAGGCACTTGTTTGTTCTTTCCAGTTCTTCCCTCTCTCATTGTCAATGCCTTCACAGTTGAAAATGTTTTACATGCCCCCCAAATTGAAGATATAGTCAAGAAAGGAATGAAAGACGGGGTAGTGGAACTAAGTTGTTTCCTAGCAGGTCCCCTGTTTTTTTATTTGAACAATTGATATGCTACCCTATCTACCAGGCCCCACCTACAGCCGCAAAAATAAAATCTAACCCTGTATGTTTTTTCAAAAATCCAAAATAATCAACAAACCAGTTTTATGAACAGAAGTCAGCGGCTGTTAACATGGACAGAGCTTAAAACTGAACTCCATTTTCCAAGGGGAAGTGGGGGAGGGGGGACACACACATTAAAAAAGAGTCAGCCAAATGCCCAGTTAAATAAAAATGTTTGTTACTAGCACCTGAAACTTAGAAGATGAGGCACCAGGCAAGCCGAGGGCATTCCAATGATGAGGAGCTATTACTAGAAAGAACCTCTGTCGAGTTAGCCACCTAACACCTTTCAGAAATGCCAAGAGAACACAGAACATGAGCTGAACCATAGGCAGGCACATGTGGGAAGAGGTGGCCTTCTAGGTATCCCAATCTTTAACCTTTTAGAGCTTTAATATCCGTATCAGCATTTTGTATTAGTGGTGATATATTCCAGTATTCAGAACTCAGATATTGAGAACATATGAAGTGCCTTGCAAGAGTGGATCAGGGGTCTCTCATTCTGAAAAGGAAGCCATGCCTGAAAACTAGCTAGGCACCTCCCCCCAAAGGAATGCTCCCTTCATTTTCTCTTTCTGTATCCATTGGCACGTTGAACCAAGAGCCTCTTTTGGCCAGCTGGGACAGGTATGGCTTTACCAACTGAAGAAAGCAGGACTATAGATATAGTGTCAGGAAGACAGGAAAGGAATTTGGGTCTTTTCAACAGCTGCAGGAAGGCTATTTAAAAATAAGAAGAGGCTCTATGGCTGTGCTTAATGTTAAAAAATATTTAAAAACTGGGCCTGGAACCTATTAACAAATATAAACTGGGCCTCCATAAACTAGTAGGAGAGTAGCAAAGTAGCATCAGTTGCAAAGAAAATGTGATAGGTGTTTTGGAGCTTGCTGGCTGGTGAGAGTGGGAGAAAGAAAACAACAAACTTACACTTAGCTTAGATTTAGAAAGGAAATAAGAGTTCTTTATTATAGGAACTCCATACTCTGATAGGAAAGAGGAGAGCTCTACCTGTCTAATCTAGGGATGCGCATGGATTGCAGGACAAGTCCTGCATCCATGGTGCAAGATGGAGAGAAGAGATAGTTGTGTGACAAAGTGAGGAAGAGAAGGATATCACAAGCAGGAGGTCCTGAGAGTAGCAATCTACGCATCAAAGGATAGTTCAGGGCAGGAAGGAGTACACAGATGGCATTAAATCCTCTTGTTCTAACATTGAAAGAGGTCTTCTCTAAACCACTAGGGTGACAAAATCCACTGAGATAGACATCTTCTCTGCATTGAATAAGGAACAGCTGGTGGGTTGTAGAAAATAACTGCATTGGAGCTGATTAGTTAAGAAGAATCACTGTATCACAGTTCCCTATGGCCCTTCCGGAGTAAATACTCTGTCGGAGGGGACACTGAGCTTCTTCTAAGGATATCTGAACAGTCCTTACTTTCCCTTTTTATATTTTTTGAGATGTTTATCAACGGCTTCAGTTCTCCAGAGTTTGTCATCAGCTGTTCTAGATTCACCAATGCACTGAAATCACCAACAACAACCACAGATGGAAAGGAAAAGAAACAGAAATGGAAACATCAGCTCAGCTCCAAGTCTCTTGCAGAAGGTTGCCCTGGATTGACATCTTTCCCCCTTCTTAGCAAGAACATACAGCGGTGGATTTCTGAAGAGGATGTTAGCAAATAGTCAGGATTAGACATGGGCACAAACTGCATTACAAACCAAAAAAAACCATGAACCGCCCAATCTTCCATTCGCAATCCGGCGGTTCATGAGTGTCCAAGTCCAACGAACCAGTGTTCGTTAGAGGCACGGTTCCATGTGTTCTTCCGCGGTTCGTGAAGCCAGACAGTCAGGCACCATCAATCAATTCCCTTGAAAACGGAGCCGAGGGAATGCCTGAACTCTGTCTGCACTCCTTCTGTTGCCCTGGAAACCCAAATGGAAGCCCAGCTTACCTTGATCAGCAGGTCTTCCTTCCAACCATAGAGCTGCAAAGTGGTTACAACCCAGGAGAAGACACCCGGGGGAGGGAGGGGGAGGGGGAGGGGTGTTCTGTAGCCATGGGCACTCCAATCTCATCCCTGCAAACCCTGATAGGCAGCTCTGATGGCCAACCACAGACCTCCTGTGTTGTTCAATGGGACCTCAGCTTATAAAAAGCAGTGGGCTCCCAGGCTGGGTTTCACTTTCGGCGAGCAGTGGAGTGTGACAGAGCTGTTGCTTGCTACTTATTAGCCTTTGGGGAGAGAGACAGAGAGAGTTTAATTGGAGCTTGGATCCCTATTGCAATCTTGACCAAACTTGGGTAATGGCTGGAGGAGAGCTTGTTAAACACTCCCGAGGAATATGGGCTCTCTAATTCCAATGGGGGCCGTTCTGACACCCACGAATCTTGAACCGGTTCAGCAACGGGAAAAGTTCATTGCGGTTTGCTGGTTTGGGTTCGTCATCAGCACCAAACCACAAACCGCCGGTTCGTTACATTTTTTTGGTTCGTGCCCATGTCTAGTCAGGATGATACAAGAGGAGAGGTTCAGATTCTCTGGTACCTGGTCCGTTCTGGCGATGTTGCTGTATAAACTTTTTAGGCTTCCATGAATCTGAGCTTGATAGTCTGTGGCTCAATGAGAGAACATCTGGTCATCGTGGAGAAAGTCTTATCTTGGCATCTCCAGTTAAATGGACCAGACACTAAGTAATAAATCTGAATAAATAGTACTGACCTTGATGGACCGATGGTCTGACCTTCCTATCAATACTATGTAATCGGAGATAACAGAAGCCAGACCAGTCAAACACGGAGAGGTCTGCAAGTTCTCCAAAGGAATCATTCAGCCTTAGTGAGGTGAGAGTTATTTATGGCCTTCACTGTGGCAGGTTGGAGACAGGATCACACTTCCTCGTTGGTCTTCTAATTGTGCTCCGGGCTGTCATTTTCATCACAAGTTCTTTTCCCACCCCATCCAAAGTTCAAGCAATGCGAAAAATGAAGAACGAGAGACAGGCGAGAGAAAGGGGTGTGTTGAAATCACTCTACTTGTCTTATCTGATTGCTTAGATTCTTCTGGCCGCTCCGCAGCTGTGTTTCTAGATAAAAGCACAACAGCAGAGATGAGCCAAGCAGAAAAGGTTCGGCAATAATAGCCAAAGCTTGCGCTCTCGTTTCCATCTGCTAAAGCGTACATCTCACTGTTCATATTTACATAACGTAAAGTTTATTCAGAAGCGGAAATGACTCCCAGCGGCTTCCAGATGTACATAAGATGAGCAGTGCAGTGCTTCTCGGTGGCCAGATTTAGAAGGCCTGATCAAGTGGCTGCTGAAGTCCAGAGAGAGCTCACTGAAAGCTCTTGGCGAATGTTTTCAAAACTTTTGATAAGCCAAGACATGCTTTGTTTGGACAACTGGAGCAGATTTCAGGGTTATATCTAGGAACGTTATATGTGTAAGGGATGGTTTTGGTCATCGTTCCTCAGTGGAAGGAGACAAGCCCAGAGCAGTGACTCAGCCAGAGACAAAACAGATAACCTCCTTTGAGGCCAAGAAATTCTGCTATGAGACTACAACAGAAGAGACTGAAGGATCTCATCCCACCTCATGCAGAGATATGATAGAACGACTCTAACCAAGGGAGGCTGAATGGAAGGAGGCAAGCCCAGAGCAGTGACTCATGCAAGGATATAACAGGCAGTGTCCTGTATGAGTGGACAGTTTTGGCTCACAGAATCATTTGTTTCTTATGGGAAGCTATTAGTTCCATCTCGGCGCAGAAAATTTTATTTTTAATTTTGGGATTTTTTTCCCACATGGCGTGGCGGGCAATCTAAACTCCCCTCTGTCTGGAGATCAGGGGGCGGGGCCACCAGCCATGTGACCATTTTCAAGAGGTGCCGGAACTCCGTTCCACTGCGTTCCTGCTGAAAAAAAGCCCTGGATAGAACTATTGTGGCTTACCTTTTGCAAGACCTGCAGAAGTTCAGGAAGTGAAGCTTTTTTGTCCCTGTGTCTTCAGTCAATCTGAGAAAAACTAGACTTGTTTAATTCTTGCCTGCTGAACAGCTGGTTAAGACACAGGAGTCTGGTAAAAGAAAGGGGGACACATCCTGCGACAAAGGGCCAGTTCACTTGGGCACACTCATTACTACATAACTGGAAGTGCAAGTCCAGCAGCACCTTAAAGACCAAAAAGACTTCCAGGCTATGAACTTCCAAGAGTCAAAGTCCCCTTGATGTCTTATAAAGGGAGCTTTGAGGGTCAAAAACTTATTCCTTGACATCTAGTTGGTGTTTACGGCACTATTGGACCCAGATCTTTCTCTTCTACTGAAGACCAACTCGGCTCCTCATCTGAAACTATGTGACTGGAGCATTAGCGGCTGGTTTTGATCTGAGAACGGCCCATCACAGAAAGACTTTTCTCTTCAGCTAGAAATGCTTTTCTTGTGCCCTCACACACCTTTGGCTCCATGTCATCAAGAAATAACTCCCATTTGCAGTTGCTAAAAGCGGCAGGCTGACGAGAGTGAACAACCTGAAATGTGTGACAAGCAAAGTCTTTGTAACCATTTTCATTCCACGGCAGGGGCAGTGGTCAGTGTGTTGGACTCGGATCCGGTTTGATTTCCCCGCTCTGCCGTGGAAGCTCACTGGGTGACCTTGGGCCCTCTCAGCCTAGCCTACCTCACAGGGTGGTTGTTGTGAGGGATAAAACTGAGGAGATGCTTTAGGACCCCATTGGGGACATAAATGAAGTCAATCAATCAAGTTTCCCCAAAGAACTCATGGTGGCATGTATGGCTGTGTCTCCTCCCCTGTTTTGCCTCTACAACAACACTGTGAGGAAGGTCAAGCTGGGAGAAAGGGGATGGCTCAGCCATCAATGGCTTGGCTTGCCATATGTCTGGTTTTGGCCCGGACAGTCCAATATTTGGAGAGACTGTCCCGGAAAACAGTCCCCGAATACTGGACACCTGGCCCAGCTCCAGCCTATCTGCCTCAACCGTCTGTTTCCTGGCCTGGTTGCCCGACCTTCTGCAGCTGTGCATTGCTTCCACCGGGCTGGGAAACAGGCCTGCCACTCTGAGGTGGTCCTTGAGACATGCACTTTGCAGAAAATACTTAACTTTAGAATGGAACCACACATCCTTTGAAGTGATACTGGTGCAGTACGTCCCCGAGGAAGATAGTTGAAATGAGGTTTCAAACAAGCTGGCCCCCTCGTCGGGCAAACCGTGGCAATGTCATCTGCAGTACTGGAAGGTTTTCTGCAAAAAGAAAAATTAAAAAGAACTTAAAAAAAAATTGTCTGCACTACAAGACTTTATGGACTAGGACTTACCTGTTTGCAATGGACTTTGGATTGGTGGCTATTTCAACTTTTCCATTTTGGACCTTTGTGTGAAGGGTGGATTCTTTGAGTGTACATCATCCTGACCAATTTTGACTAGAGCTTTTGAATACTTGTGACTTTGATTATGTATTTATCATTATTCTGGTTTGTTGCATGTGTAACTTTACAGTAGGTCATGAGAATAATGATATAAATACTTTTATTTTTACTTTTTGAGGCTGTGGATTGGATTTAATCAGGGCTTTTTTTTCAGGGAAAAGAGGTGGTGGAACTCAGTGGTGGAACTCAGGACCACACAATGATGTCACTTTGGGTCAGCTGGAACAAGGGGGGTTAAAGTTTAAATCACCCTCGGTGAAAATGGTCACATGGTCAGTGGTCCCGCCCCCTGATCTCTAGACAGAGGGGAGTTTAGTTTAGCAGCACGGAGGGCAATCTCAACTCCCCTCTGTCTGGAGATCGGGGGTGGGGCCACTGGACATGTGACCATTTTCAAGAGGTGCCAGAACTCCGTTCCACCGCGTTCCAGCTGAAAAAAAGCCCTGGGTTTAATTATCCATTTGTATCACGAGTGTTTGTGAATCACAATTGGTATGTGTATTGTGGTGACACTGTTGATGACTGTGTTGCTGTGGAGGGTTCTTGTTTTGTGCCCGGGCAGCCACCCAAGAGCAACCAGCCAGCCCAGGGGTCAGCGGGATGACATCACTTCTGACAGTGACATCAGCTTGGGAGCGCATGTGCGCACTGCACATACATAAAAAGTTAGCCCCTACCTCTTTCCATGGTCCAGTATTAGGCCAGACCTATTCATGGCTGAGTAAGGATTTTTGAATGTCAGGCTCTAATCTGGTTCTAATCTAGCATTCTAACCACTCCTCCACAATGGTGCCAATATAAACCAGCCAGTGTACAGGCAGTGCTCTATGCAGTGCACAGGCAGTGCTCTATTACTCTATGCAGAGGGGAAGAGGGGAAGCAGGAAACCCAATGGCACTATGTGATCATGCATGGACATTTCATGCTTTCCCAACTGTGTTGCCCACGCCAATGTCATTCAAACTCAAATGAAATTTCTGACTTCACCCCACGTTTCCAAAAATACAAAGCTTGATTTTTGTACTCACCAATAAAAGTGGGGCGGGAGAAACAGAATCAGAAAGAAAGGGATTGTTGTTTGGACTTGCACCTAACCTGTGCTATCACCAGCAAGAGAGGATTACGAAGCAATCTCTTCTATCTCTCGTTGTACGACAGGGCCCTCTGCCGTGCATGGGAAGCTAATCGTTCGACAAACACTGCAGGCACAACAAAGATTCTTGCAGCTCCTGACAAATGTCAGCAGCCAGCCTAGGCCACACTGCCTCGCTGAGCCGTTGGGGATATTGCTTTTCCTCTGCAACAGACTCCATCGTACAGTTCCAAAAGCAGACCTCACAAAGTCATCCATTCAGAAGTTTATTCTGCGCTGGGTGGGGGTGTTTTGTTGGTGAGCCTCAATGGGTGCAAACAGAAAAAGGCTGTGTTGGTTATTCTCTCATTCTGATATTCACTTGAAGTGATGCACAGTCAGCACGGCTATATCAATCGCCAACTCCCCCCACCCTTCCCCTCACTGAATTAGGTGCCCTTTTGTTCTCCAGACTGCATCTGTTCAATATAATTTTCCTTCCCTTCCACGCCTGCATCAAATACAAAGAGTTGTCTTCCAACAATGTTTTCCCCTTTGTCATTGCCCTCCTTGACCCTCTCTTATTTGCCCACACCATTCTCTGATCTGTTTGTCTCTAGTGACTAATGTGATTTTCTTGAGGGGCTTCTGTGACAGTTTTCACACTTGGTGGAACTTCATGGCATCATTGTCAGATTATATGGGTTACAAACGCCAACAGTATTAAGGGGCAGTGAGGGCAAATAAAGGGAAGGGCAGTGAGAGCAGGAAAATTCGGTTCCGAAAGGAACAGCACTGAAAGTAGGCAATCGTGTTCCCAACAATCCCTGAAAATGGAAGGCCCTTTTGACACTGGTTAAAAAACAAGCAAGAGCAGATCAATAGGTTAATCTGAGCTCAAAAAACAATATTCGATGCACTTGCTATTCAAACGGACATTAATCTGACATCAAGAATCGTAACACTTAAAAACCAGTGGGAAAACATTTTAATCTTCCAGGACATTCCACTGCTGACCAAAAAGTGGCTGTCCTCAAACGAAAAAGCTTCAAGGGCAGATTACAACGTGAGATTGCTGAAATGGAGTTCATTTACATGTTCAGAACAATGGAACCTTTTCCCCCTGAGTGCAGACATAGGATTCTTCTCTCACTACAGATGCTAATTTCTGCTCTAATCAAGCTGCATTGTAAGTAACACTGTAACTTTATTTCCTGACTCTCTTCCTTGCTTCACCTCTGCAACCTCCTATCTGGATTATAAAGGCTCGGGAATCTCCTCTCCTACTTGTATCTGAGGAAGGGAGCTTGGACGCTCAAAAATTTATCCCCTGGAAAACTTGTTGGTTTCTAAGGTGCCACTGGACTCAAAGCCTATTTGCTATTCAACAGTACCTCAAGAAAGTTAAATGGGCCATGTTGATTACAGGAAAGCAGAAAGTATATTTCTTCATTATCTTTTAACCTTACTTTTCCCCCAAGGAGTTCAGTGGAGCATATGTCATTCTCCTTACACTCATTCGATCCGCACAAGCATCCTATGAGATAGGGTAGGTTGGGAAAGGCTGGCCCACGTCATCTGGAGTTTCTGTGGCAGAGTCAGGATTTGAACCTGAGCAGGCCACGACACTCTAACCACTACATGACACTGCCACTGTTACCCAAAGAGGCTACAACAACTAACGCGGGAGGCAAAATTAAAGTCAAATTCTTGTAAATTATTTCATAAATTATTTTGTAATTTTTATCAAGGTTTAGAATATTTAAAGTGCTAAGTGCTCAGTGTAAGTTATACAAAATATATACAAGATTCTCATACACAGTATAATTCCAACACACTCAATCAATGGCCATAATAGCTCCTAGTATTGAGTGTGTTGGAATTATACTGTGTATGAGAATCTTGTATATATTTTGTGTAACTTACACTGAGCACTTAGCACTTTAAATATTCTAAACTTTGATAAAAATTTACAAAATAATTTACAAAATAATTTACAAGAATTTGACTTTAATTTTGCCTCCCACGTTAGTTGTTGTAGCCTGTTTAGTGGGTGGAGGCACCCCGGTTTTGTCACTGTTACCCAAAGAGCAGGTCTCCTTGTGAGTAGGGAGGAATTTGCTAGAAGAAGAAGCTTGCAAGAAGGGAGGTAATTGGGATCTTTTGTGCCTTTGTGCACGAGGATCCCTTCCTCTAGAAAACCCTTTCGATAAGCAGGTAGATGTTCAATCAAAAAGAGTTTTTTATTTAAAACACTACAGATCAATTGCACACAAAACACACAGCACACACACAGAGCTAACTAGAAAAAACAAGGAGGAACGTTGGAGAGAGTTTCAGAGAGCAGAACCACAAGTGACAAAAGGCACAGGTTGGACACTTGTCAGCTTCCCTCAAGTTTTGATGGGAAATGTAGGCATCCTGGTCTCGCAGCTTCGCTCTCTGACTGCTGTCCAATGGGCTTTTCAACTGTCACTTGTCCAACATTCCGCCAAGCTGCCTACATTTCCCGCCAAAACTTGAGGGAAGCTCACAAGTGTCCAATCTGTGCCTTTTGTCACTTGTGGTTCTGCTCAGAGTTGGGCTTATAGGTGCCAGGTCGAGAGGACTTAGGGTGTCCAAGGAAGCGTAGCTTCAGTGACCAGCACTTCATGGCAAAAAGAGGGAGAAGGGCTCAGACATGCCATCTGAGGGCGTGTGGAGGGTCCTGAACACACATGGCAGGACAGTCAGGTATACTGTGAAACATGCCCTGAGGCAGGATTCAGAGTCTGTGCCCTAAAACAATGCCTTAATGGTTCTTCCTAGGGTGGGACAAAGGACTGGGAAACCGTCTCATGGTGAGACAATAAGGCTGGTGAACTGTCTCCAAGGTGGGACAATGAACTAGGAAGATTTGATTAGGTCTTCCAAAGAGGAACTATAGGTGTAAAAATATTTGGCTGGATGGGTGAGGCTGCAATAGGAAAGCGGGTAAAGATAGAATTGGAAAGGTGTGTGAATGGATTCATTCAAGTACTTCTGGAGATCTCCATTGTTCTATGATTTTGCACACGCCCAGGGTGGGGCTGAATTAGTCTTCCTTCATTCCAGTACTTTTCCATCTCCTGCCTAGCCAGGCAGCTTGCCTGTTTTTTAAACACATGAGGAGAGGGGCTTATGATATTGCCATATTCATAAGCCTTCTTAATAACATGAGAGCAGGTGTGACCACTTATACCACCCTTGCCTTTATTCACATGAAATGGAGAAGGAAACCACCCGCTCCAGTCAAACAAGCATTTGTTTCATTTTGAAGACTTAAATCCTGCATTCCTGCTTAACAGGATCCCTAGGGCCAACGGCATTGCTTATGAAAGCGATGGGCTCAGAGATGACCCTTTTAAATCTCTTTCCCTTCTCCTTCTTCATCCCCAGAGCAGAAAATGCGCACGGAACCAGCCAAGCCTTGTCTCCACACACAGAAAATCATCGTATCAAGAACTGAGCTAGAAAAAGCCTTGCTGATCAAATTAATATCAAGAAGATAGTGAATACCCCCCAAACACAGTTTGAATGCCTATTACGCTTCAACATCTATAGGTAAAGGCCTGATCTCTAAGCTTTATAACATCTTACTTTCTACTCAAAAGGTCACAACACTAAAATACCAAACTAAATGGTCTCAATGGTTGTTGTGGGTTTTCCGGGCTGTATTGCCGTGGTCTTGGCATTGTAGTTCCTGACGTTTCGCCAGCAGCTGTGGCTGGCATCTTCAGAGGTGTAGCACCAAAAGACAGAGGTGTAGCACCAAAAGGTGCTTCAGAGGTGTAGCACCAAAAGACATCTCTGTCTTTTGGTGCTACACCTCTGAAGATGCCAGCCACAGCTGCTGGCGAAACGTCAGGAACTACAATGCCAAGACCACGGCAATACAGCCCAGAAAACCCACAACAACCATCGTTCTCCGGCCGTGAAAGCCTTCGACGATACATTAAATGGTCTCAAGTTGGTCAAATAGAACAATCAACAGAAAGATGGAAACAAATATGGTCCTCCAACGTATTTAATTCTAAAACAATAGTAACCAAATTACAAACGTACAAAATAGTCAACAGATGGTATCTAACTCCAAAAAAAATCTCGGATCTCATCATTGTCTTCGCCTAAGTGGTGGAAGAGATGTGGCGAGGAAGGTAGCTTCTCTCGTTGTTGGTGGAAATGCCATTTCATAGAGAAATTCTGGAAGGACGTTCTCAAAGAAATCCAACTAATAATGGGATACATAATCCCACTATCACCAGAAATCATTTTTCTAGACCAGTGGTGAAAAAGTCCAGTTCACATTCCCTTAATATGAAGAGACCTTATAGCAGCCCTATTGGTTGCCGCAAAAAGCACCGTTGTAACCTTATAGAAATCTAAATGTGTCTCGACGACTGAAAACTGATTCACAAAAATCTGGGATCACTTTATCTCAGAAAAATTAGCAAAATTTATCAAGCAGAGTATTTCCCAGACAGTACAAATGTTATGGAGAAATGGTTTCCGTTTTTTTGAGTATCTAGAAAACAGTTTTCAGCCTGGTTCAAAGTTATTTCAAGTTATAGAAAATGTATAAGACATTTACAAGTCCTTTCGATATATTGCTTTATAAACAATTTCAAAGCTATGTACTACTTACCACACTCTCTCTCTGAATTCTGTAATTTGTGATTTGTATTTTATATCGTGCGACTTCTTTTATTTCATTGTATAGAGCAAAAATTTCAATAAAATGTTTTTTTTTTAAGAACTGGGCTAGATTTCCACTTCCTGATATTTACAGTGAAATCCAAAGAAGAGTTACTCCAGTCTAAGCCCATTGAAATCAATGGGCTTAAGATGGAGTAACTCTGCTTAGGATTTCACTGTTAGCCTTCTGTGCATAGGGGAAGGGATTTTTCAATGCGCGAGAAGCGTTCTGTCATGTGAGTCTCTACCTGCAGTCTCAAGCGGCATACCCAGATGCAATTTTCCTGCCTCTGAGAGATGTACGCCAACATCTCCTTGCTGAGAGAGACAGATGGCAACTGTCAATGAAAATGGAAAAAGACCATTCTTGTGCTTCGGGGTCCATATAATTGTCGAGACCCCTGAAGGGCTCTTTCTTTTCCCTAAAGGGTAGTGTGACAAATTTTGCTTACTTAGGGGCTGTCTCTACATGCCATTCCACAGCCCCTTCAGCTGTTTGCAGGCACTACACGAGGTGAAAAACTCGCTTGCGTTTCAGCTCGGAAATTATGAGCTTCAAGTTAACAAGGGGCTCGGCTGAGAAGCTGGAAAGGTATCATGAAATTTTAATAGCACAGGGGTTGGATCAGGGAGAAGTGGGAACCAGTCGTCCCATTTGAAATGCATTAGCCCAAATGGAAATTGTTTTTTTATTGTGTCGCTGAAAATTAAGAATAATTAAGATCAATTATTATTGAATGTGAAGATAGATGGAAAGATATTTAAATAGGAGTGAAAAATAAGAATATATATAAGCAAGTTCTATGTTGATACATGGTTTAATTGATGATATTTTCTTTTACAGGATTTAGATGTTGTGTTTAGGTTCATAGATGATTATTGATG
This sequence comes from Eublepharis macularius, assembly GCF_028583425.1. Lineage (NCBI taxonomy): Eukaryota > Metazoa > Chordata > Lepidosauria > Squamata > Eublepharidae > Eublepharis > Eublepharis macularius. Next base: position 66,435,361 of record NC_072802.1, on the reverse strand, counting down.
ACTGAAGTTGGGGATGACTGTAGAGATATGAATCAGATGATTATATGCTGTAGTTCATGTTTTATGTGTTTATGTTTGAGTTTATTGTTTGAAATAAATAAAAAATAATTGTTAAAAAAATGCGCTAGTCCTCAAAAATCATAGAGATGGGGAATGGCTTATAGTTGTATGGCAGAGCCAGGCCTTTGCAAGCATACGTGGAGTTGGCTTGTACTGAATCATACCCTTGGTCCATCCAAGTCAGTTAGAGTTGCCAGGTCCCTGTACTCCCTGCAGTAGGAGAAAGGACCTGGAACTTACCCTATTGGTGTTCATGGCCTGCCCCTCCAGGAAGTGACATCATCGTGCAAGATAGAGAGCGCATGTGCACTTTACAGTGGGCCGATTTGGGCCCAAAGGGGCCCAATTTGGCCCATTTGAGGCCCAAATCAACCATCTACAAAGGGCGGGAGTGCTCTAGGGGCAGCGAGATGACATCAGTGATGTCGTTATGCCAGCCCCTGGAGCACACCTGGCAGGCTCATTCCCTGCCTTTCCCTTCCACTACACAAACTACACAAAGGGGACGGGAGAGTCTCTGTAAAGTAACAAAGTAACAGCAATGGGAGGAAACCTTCCATAACAACAATCCTATTATCATTATCTCCAGACCGATAGCCCTTCACCATTGTGGTGCATGAGTTTTTGTATGAAAAAGAGCGATTAAAGTATATGGCCCATGACGAAGACCCCCCAGACAGGAGAAATATATAGCTAGCAGGCCCGTTGGCCAATTATGCTGGCTGCACATTGCATGGGAATCTCCATTGCTGTGTCTTCTCATCGGAAAAAGAAAAAGAGAACTTTATTATTATTGATCTGGACTATATTATTACATAAAACTTACCTTCTATTCGATCTGTTAGGAGTTGACTGATAAATCCGGTTGAAGAGAAAAGAAAAATATGTGTTTGATATACTGTTATTCTTCCATTTTGGTCTGATACTAATTGTGAATTTTGTCAGGCAATGATAATAGGACTGTTGTTATGAAAACCATACAGAGATTTGCACTTACTTGGTAATATGCACTTATCGCACTTGCACTTTATGGATATAAATTTGTAAAAGATAAATTGAGTCTATTTATCTAGTCTCCGGAGGAGGTTTCCTCCCATTGCTGTTACTTTTTTCCCTCCCACTGGCCAAATAAGCAGTGACGAAACTACAAGTGACGAATGACACAGGTTGGACACTTGTCAGTTTCCCTCAAGTTTTGATGGGAAATGTAGGCAGCTTGGCGGAATGTTGGACAAGTGACAGCTGAAAAGTCCATTGGACAGCAGTCGGAGAGTGAAGCTGCAAGACCAGGATGCCTACATTTCCCATCAAAACTTGAGGGAAGCTGACAAGTGTCCAACCTGTGTCATTCATCACTTGTAGCTTGGCCCTCAGTTTCTGGGAGCTCCTGTAAATAACTTCAGCAAGGCAAGGCAAAACCATAGGCTGAGACTTTGGAGAGCTGCTACCCACTAGAGTGGACAATACAGAGCTAGACAAGTCAGTAGTCTGACTTGGTAGAGACAGCATTCTGTAGTGGTTAAAGTGCTGGCCTGGGATCTGAGAGACCCGAGTTCTAATTCATGCTCAATCCTGAAATTCATTGGGCAGTTGCAGTCTTTCATCCTAACCTCCCTCAAAAGGCTGTTGCAAAGATAAGAGGGCCAGAAGAATCTGGTAAGGTTCCTTGAGTGCTTTGGAGAAAGAGACCCAGGAGAATCAGGTTCGAATGCTCACACCACTATGAGGCTTGCCACATCCTTTCCTCCAAGGAAAGGCTGAGGGGTTTAGTCAGAGGAAGGAAAAGGCAGCAAAGGGAAAGATTTATTTAAAAAATAATGCATGGGATGGAGCAAACGGGAATCATGTTTTCTCCTTCTCCTCAAATACTAGACTTCTGGGGCACCTGGTGAAGTTGAGGCAGATGCAGGGCAAATAAAAGGGAGCATTTCTTCGCTTCCAGAGGGCTTGGCTTGGCTTGTGGAATTTGCTGCTGCAGGATATCCTGACAGTTGCTAGATTTGGTGGATTTAAAGGAGGACCAGACAAGTTTATGGAGGAGTGGTGCTTCCGAGGCTATCCCCCACGAGGATTAAATGAAACCTCCATGTTCAGAGGCAGTCCCCAGTGTTAAGGGCAACAACAGAGGGGACATGGACCCTCTGCGTCTCGCTCATTCACTTTCATGGGGGACATGATTGGCCATTGCATGAAACAGGATGCGGGACTCAACGGACCGTTGCTCTGATCCAGCACTGGTATTTTTACTGTTCATACAAACGACAGGAGCTCCTGACAGAAAGATAGCTCTTGCACCAACCGAATTAGAGGCAGCATGGTGTAGTGGTTAGAGGGCTGGGCTAGAAACTTGGAGGCCCAGGTTTGAATTCCCGCTCTGCCATGGAAGCCTGCTGTGTGACCTTGTGCCAGTCACACCCTCTCAGCCTAACCTGCCTCACACGGTTGTTGTAGGGATAAAATGGAGGAGAGGTGAATTATGTAAGCCACCTCAGACCCCCATTGGGGAGAAAGAGAGGGATGGATGGATGGATAAAATTACCTCAGCTGTGAGAGATGCTGAAATGGGCCTTGAATCAAGCCACCATATTGGATACATCCATTATTAATAATAATATCATAATAATATTTGATTTATATACCGCCCTTTAGGACAACTTAATGCCCACTCAGAGTGGTTTACAAAGTATGTCATTATTATCCCCACAACAATCACTTTGTGAGGTGGGTGGGGCTGAGAGAGCTCTGAGAAGCTGCAACTGACCCAAGGTCACCCAGCTGGCTTCAAGTGGAGGAGTGAGGAATCAAACCCAGTTCTCCAAATCAGAATCCCGCCGCTCTTAACCACGACACTAAACTGGCTCTCAGAGAAGGAAACATTAATCCAGCACCAGTTTTTCCTCTTTTCTGCCTACATACTGAAAGAGGGAATAAGGATACACTAGAATTCTTGATGTGTGGCTGAAGGGTAAATCTCAGAAGCATCCCTCTTCTGGAGTCATCACTGGCTGGGTAAAGAGGAGAGGTTGTGGCTCAATGGTAGTGGGAGCCAGTTTGGTCTAGTGGTTAAGAGCGGCAGGACTCTAATCTGGAGAGCTAGGTTTGATTCTCCACTCCTCCGCTTGAAGCCAGCTGGGTTACCTTGGGTCAATCACAGCTCTCTCAGAGCTCTCTCAGCCCCACCCACCTCATAGGGTGATTGTCGTAAGGATAATAATAAACTGCTCTGAGTGGGTGTTAAGTTGTCCTGAAGGGTGGTATATAATTCAAATGTTATTATTATTACAAGGAAAAGCCAATCTGGAAAGTACATCCTTGACTCTTGCTTTATGTATATGTATTTCTCAGAGAGAGAGAGAGAGAGAGAGAGAGAGAGAGAGAGAGAGAGAGAGAGAGAGACTGACCAGCAACAAGATTTTGATTATATATAATAACTTCTTATTATGGCTTTAGCTTAGAAATGATTGTTCTAAATGAGTGGAATTGGGTAGGCGGCAGTGGAGAATCTTCTTCTCCAAAAGGTGGGGTGCAAATTGAATTGGCAGATACAAAATAAATAAATAAATATTCCTGTGGATCGGCACATTTTCAGCGCATCTCCTATCACCTTCTTGGAAACACCATTAGACCCCTTCCTTTCTCTCACCTGGCCTGGATTGCTTTGCTGTTGCAAAGACAGTACATGCAGCAGGGGGCGCTGTTTGTACTGGAAAGGCACGCCAAGCCCAGATGTGGCTTTAGAAAGGGGCTGGATGAACATTCAGTGTGAAATCTCAACCAAAGACATTCTTGCATTGCTTCCCTTATAATGAGGATTTTTTAAATATATATATATATTTCTGGTCAAAGTTCATTTGCTTTGTGTTTTGACCCGACTCTCCACTTGAGCAAAGGGTTTCAAGAAGTGCTGAAAGATGTTTATCTTAACACCTCATTAGACATTGTCGGCAGCAGCTGTACTGAGGCAAACATTCATGTTTCCGTCGTGCTGTTTTAACTCAGCTCAGTCCCGCTGAATGTTACCGAAAAGGTATAGTTCTTGTGGAGCTGGGAATCTTGCGTGTGGGCTGTACCACTTCAGATTGGGCAGGAATGGTGTTGAATGGCTGTTGCTTGCCTTTGTGGCTGCAAGACCCCAGTTCCAATGTTTCCTCTATCCTGTACAAATCAAACCAGCAGATCTTTATTTGTGTGCCTTTTTCTGTTTCTTTGCACCAAAAGTACCCCAGAACATCTAAAACTGACATCTCGTTGGGCAATTTAACGTCCCTTCATTACAATTAGAGAATTTCCCCTTGCTTCAGTTAATATACATTAGCCCGCATTTCAAAATTCTTCCTGGCCTAGATATTGGTCCGTACTTCCTTGCCACTTCACGCTGCAACTTCCTCTTTTAGCCCTCCCTCCATTATTTCTTTATCAGCGCAACCCTAAGCATGTATACTCAGAGGCTGAGCTCTCTGGTTTCAATGGGTATGCTTCGGACTGTAACTCAGAGCCTTGCTACAAGTGACATTTTACACGTGAAGGATAAAGGATCATTTTCGCAAGTCTTTCTGGGAACTGAAGTTCCTCTCCCCCACCCCTTTTCCTTCTGTTCCTTCCCCTCGCTGCCTGAAGAGACAGAGAGAGCCTACGGCAACATCAGCTTTTGCAAATCGTCTTGCTGGGGCGGGGGGAGGAATGCTCCGGAGAAAGCTGAGAAAGTTGCAGCTGCCTGCCCCAAAGATCATTGAGAGCAGGCTTGTGACTGGAGGAACGATTTGCAAAAGCTGCTGTTGCCGTTGCTGTTGTTACTTGTGGCACTGGAGTTCCGGGGATCTGGATGACAATGAACTCTTAGCTGCCAGTTATAGATCCAAGTGCAGTGGGTGGTTAAATGAAGAATGCAGGTGGCAACAGGCAGGGTCCAAGGGTGGAAGGAGACCCCCACCGGGGTCTCTAATGCCCTACAAGCTTCCGGTGAACTACGCTTGTTTCGTGTTGACCACTTCTTCCGGGGGTGACATGGACCATCCTGAACAATATTTCTCCCACTGTGAAAGTAGCAAAAGCCCAATTCTCGTGCCTACATTCAGCGCACTGGCTAGAAGCAGCTAAGAGTTCATTGTCATCCAGATCCCCGGAACTCCAGTGCCACAAGTTTGGCGGAGCCACAGTGTATGAGTTGAGAGAATTAGTCATCTGACAGTGTTTAAACAGGAGAAAGGACTTTTTGTTACACTGCGACTCACCGGGGGATGATGCGGCAACAGCAACTTTTGCAAATCGTTCCTCCAGTCACAAGCCTGCTCTCAATGATCTTTGGGGCAGGCAGCTGCAACTTTCTCAGCTTTCTCCGGAGCATTCCCCCTGCCCCAGCAAGACGATTTGCAAAAGCTGATGTTGCCGTAGGCTCTCTCTGTCTCTTCAGGCAGCGAGGGGAAGGAAGAGAAGGAAAAGGGGTGGGGGAGAGGAACTTCAGTTCCCAGAAAGACTTGCGAAAATGATCCTCTCTCCTTCACGTGTAAAATGTCACTTGCAGCAAGGCTCTGAAGCCGGATCTTCTAGACCCTTGTCCAGCTCTTTAACCCCTGCACCACACTAGCTCCCTGTGTAAATATCCCCTACTCATTTCTACAGATAAAGTCATATTTCTACAGGCTATAATTTTCCCCCTTACCTACTGCCAACCAGAGATTAGACTGAAAGGCCATCTGTCTGTATTCAACACAGACCTATAACAAGTACACAAGTACAGCCGAAAGGCAACAGCCCCCTTCCTGCTATTTAATTCCAGCAGCTGATATTTAGAGATAGACTTCTTCAGAATATGGAGGCTCCCATTCAACTACTGTGGCTAACAGCTATTGCTAAATCTGTCTTTATCCATCTAATTTTGTCTTTAATACAACCAGCCCAGCCTCCCTTATATTTCCTCACATCCCTTCTTTAAGAAAACAAAGTGATGCTGTTATATAATAAAGGAAAGAGCCTCCATGCACATATTTTATTCATTGCACTCATAATTTCCAGCCAGTTACTTTCCAAAGTGGTTAACATTGATTAAGGCACACCAGTTGTTGTTGTTCGGAACATTTTTATCCCATCCTTCCCCAAGAAGCTTGGTGTGAGGTATATCATTCCCTTCTCCTTTGTTCTATCCTCACAACTACCCTATGAAGTAGTGTTAGGCTGAGAGAATGTGACTGGTCCAAGGTCATCCCACAAGCTTCATAGTTTTAGGTGGATAGTCATGTTCCTCTGCAGTAGAACAGCAGGATTCGAATCCAATGGCCCCTTAGAGACCAACAAGATTTTCAGGGTGTAGGTTTTGGAGAATCACACAAGAAGCGAGCTCTGACTCTTGAAAGCTTACACTTTGAAAGATCCAGAGGAGTTAGCTGTGTTGCTCTGTAGCTGCAAAATAGTAAAGAGTCAAGTAGCACCTTTAAGACCAACCAACTTTATTGTAGCATAAGCTTTTGAGAACCACAGCTCTCTTCGTCAGGTGCTGCATCTGACAAAGACAGCTGTGGTTCTTGAAAGCTTATGCTACAATAAAGTTGGTTCGTCTTAAAGGTGCTACTGGACTCTTTACTCCTCTGAAAAATGTGCTGGTCTCTTAAGGTACCCCTGGACTCAAATCCAGCAAGATTCACAGAAGAGGAGAAATCCTAATGCAGGTTTCCCACATCCTAGTCTAACTGATTCACACGTTGCAGGTAAGACAGATGGCCAAACAGATCAGCTCTCTGTTCTCCACCTCAGCCTTGCAAACTGGAGCCTGATTTACTCAGGCACCAGAATGCAGTGGGGATAAGGTGAAAGCACCAAGAGGCAGCAGAAAGGTGTAGCATTTCAGATGGCACCAGGGCTGCTAACAGGCTGGAGAAAAAGTCTTAAAGGGACTAGACCTCTGTCAGAGGCTTCTGGTATGGAAATGGGCAGCCAAAGCTTTTCATTGCTTGGGGTAAATAACATCCCCTTAACTCTCTCCTAAAGGGACTTTTTTTTCCTTTTGAGAGCCAGTTTGGTGTAGTGGTTAAGAGCGATGGGGCTGTAATCTGGAGCGCCAGGTTTGATTCCCCACTCCTCCACTTGAAGCCAGCTGGGTGACCATGGGTGAGTCACAGCTCTCTCAGAGCTCTCTCAGCCCTACCCACCTCACAGGGTGATTGTTGTGAGGATAATAATAACATACTTTGCAAATCACTCTGAGTGGATATTAAGTTGTATATAAATTGGATGTTGTTGTTCAAATTGCACTCAACAAAATCAATAGTAAATAAAAATCGGATGTTATCATTGATTGGCCTTGCTAAGCGGAAATAAGTTTCCACCAGAGACCTAAGTATCAGCCACGTATCGGTGTAAAATGTACGCTGTTCCATGTAATGCCGCCTTTTGCAGTTCTGTAGGTGTTGTGTCAGATAGCTGCAGTTTTTCCATATAAGTTGCAAAAAATTTTGAAATAGTTCTCAGTGCCCTGATGATAATAGGACTACTGTTGTATTCTTCATCCATAGTTCAGTAGTTTCTATTGCCTGATCACTATTACTATTCCTCCGTCCAGGCAGTTGGTAATTCTAGCCTGCAGATGAATGAAATCCTGCCCTCAAGTCATGCTCCCTGGTGGGGCTTTCTTGGCAAGAGACTAACAGAGGTGGTTTGCCATTGCCTGCCTCTTCACCCCTGGTCTTCGTTGCAGGTCTCCTATCCAATTACTAACCAAGGCCGACCCTGCTTAGCTTCTGCTATCTGACAAGATGGAGCTCTCCTGGGATATCCAGGTCAGAAAGAAGACCACATTTTGAAATGTTCCCCCATGATAAGAAATCCCTCTCCCTTCCCACAAAGCAAAGACAGAGATGTAAACCTTTCTCCCTGCTGAGCTTCTTTTCTCTTTGCATGGATAGGTAGGTGGGTAGCCGTGTCGGTCAACAGTAGAACAGCAGGATTTGAGTCCAGGGGCACCTTCAAGACCAACAAGATTGTTAGAGTGTAAGTTTTTGAAAGTCAGAGCTCCCTTCTTGAGATATGAGTAGGAATGGAGATCCCTGAGCCTTTCTATCTCAGCCCAAGGTAGGTGGGGCTTTACAAAGGAGGGTATCAGGAGGGCCCCTACCCTATGGAACAGCCTGCCTCAGGAGGTCAGGAGAGCCCCCACGCTCCTGGCTTTCTGCAAACAATGCAAAACCGAATTATTCAAAAAGGCTTTTTTCTCGGATAGGAGGGCGGTACTGTAGGGAGGGGGTCTCAGATGTTTCGCTAATGAGTTAGGAACCAGAGACTTCACCATTATGTGGCCTTACATATTATCTGTTGCTTTAAATATGTACTCCTATATACTACCTGTGCTTCATGTTGTTTAATGTCAATCCTAGAATTGATTCTGTTCTGTTTCGGCAATTCTTCAACCCATATGGGAGCCTTGCTAATGCTACGTCTTTATAAACTTGTATTCATCATTTACCCTATGACATTGTTTATGGAAATGTTCTTGACACTGTATGGAAATGCCTGCCCTTGTCCTTGCTACTGATTGTACTAATCTCACACTATGTAATCTGCCTTGAGTCTCAGTGAGGAAGGCGGACATATAAATGACATAAACAAACAAACAAATAAAAGTACAATGCAGCTTGATAGATGGAAGGGGTGTGACAAAGGAAGATATCAGCTTAAGTAGAGCAAAAATTAACATTTGTAGTGAGAGTAGACTTTAAGGTGCCATTGGACTCAAATCCTGCTGGTTGCATGGAGTTTTGTATAAAGACCATTCCCAGCTACAAGCCTTCGCGGCAGCCCACAGCGATGCACTCTGTTCCACCACCTGGATGTTCTTCAGTCTCATCGACTGGTGTGCTAAACCAGGCCTGAGAAAAAAATGAAGCAGAGAAGAGGGAAAGCAGAGGGCAAGGGGGTCAATTGAAGAGTCAGAATTAATATCCCTGCGGTCCGGGTCGCTCGTCCCTCACTGTTGTCCTTGCTTAGTTGAAGGTGGTGGAACTATCTTGCAGTCCTGGTTTGGCTGGCCAATGTCTAGGGTCAGGTGGATCTTTTTTCTTTCTTTTTGTGGTATAGTGTTGGTTATGTAAAATAGAATTAGGCATTCGTCATTTGGTGAAAGTTACGGGAAAAGCGAGCCGCTTCCATTGTAGAGCAAGGTCATGGGCAGAAGCATCAAAAAAGTAAGTGATAAATATTTAAGTTCACTTGCCAGTACGCCTGACCTGAGGTGGACTTTTATAAAAGTGTGGCTGAAATCTGCTTCTGCAGGAGTTTGTGTGTAAAGTGCTGTCAAGTCACAACTGACTTATGGCAACCCCTGCTAGGGCTTTTAAGGCAAGTGAGAAGCAGAGGCGGATTGCCAGTGCTGTCCTTTCTGCAGGAGTACACCCAGGGTGCATTTCGAGGGGAAACGCGCAGGAACACAGTTCCAGCAGTTCCCCAAAGAGGTCACATGTCAGGTGGCCTCGCCCACCTGACTCTCAGCCATTATGGGCCCGTTTAAGCCTGGATTGGGGCCGAAACGGCCTGGATCAGGCCTCTCATGGGTGGTGGATCACTCTCCCACTCAGCAGCAGCCCCTTTTCAGCCCCTTTTTGCCATTTTGGGCCCAGTTTCGGCCCTGAATGGCCAGGATTGGGTCCAAAACAACCAGGATAGGTGACGTCAGGGGGTGTGGCACATGCAAATCAGTTATGCCAATGACACACTTCTGGTGATGGCAAGGGGCGTGGCATATGCTAATGAGTTATGCTAATGAGTTCCTCCAGCTCTTTTTCTACGAAATGACCCCTGAGTACGCCTACTGAAATGTGTAGCTCTTAGTAGCTTGCACAGAACCGGGCAGCAAAATATTTCCTCCAAAGCAATTTTCCAGTTAGTGGTCCTCTTAATAGATGGTGTGCAAATCAGAATGCAGCAAGTCCTCACGCTGTCCCATTTTGCCACAAGTTTTGCATTTAGGAAGAGATGTCAGGGCACTCGTTCAAATGTTTGTTTATGGAAACTGCTAGAGTGGCTGTCGAAGTTCAGATCTCTTTCTCTGGGTCTCTAGAAGATCTCCGCATTGAGGAATGGGTGCCTTTTGGCTGTAAACACATGCATTTAAATGCCTATGCATGAAAACCAGGGCTTTTTTTCAGCTGGAACGCGGTGGAATGAAGTTCCGGAACCTCTTGAAAATGGTCACAAGGCCGGTGGCCCCGCCCCCTGATCTCCAGACAGAGGGGAGTTGAGATTGCCTTCTGCGCCGCCAGCGGCGCGGAGGGCAATCTCAACTCCCCTCTGTCTGGAGATCAGGGGGTGGGGCCACCAGCCATGTGACCATTTTCTCCAAGGGCAACCCACAAGGTTCCACCACCTCTTTTCCCAGAAAAAAAGCCCTGATGAAAACGAAAGCACTGTGTTGTTATCCGAATCAGTTCCTGGGTCAGGTCTGTACTCTGTATCGATGTGGAACATCCAAAGAGCCCTACTGGATGAACCAATGGGCTGTCTGGTCTAACATCTCATTTCTGGTCATGGCTGACGGGAAGAATTTCAGAAGACCAAGAAGCCAACTCCTAAAGTTGCTCTCCAGCTTTTTAGTCAAATGGGAGGGCTATTTTGTAGGGATGGGGTCTCAGATGCTTCGCTAATGAGTTAGGGACCATAGACTTCATCACTATATTGCCTTACATATTATCTGTTGTTTTAAATAGGTACTGCTATGTACTATCTGTGCTCCATGTTGTCTAATGTTAGTCTCAGAATTGATTATGTTCTGTTTCAGTATTTTTTCTACTCTTTTTTGGATTCTTGCTAATACTGTGTCTTTTAAACATATGTCTATTTACCCTGTTGCTTACGTTTATGGAAATGTCCTTGATACTGTATTGAAATGTACTTGATACTGATTGTACTAATCTCATACTGTATAATCCGCCTTGAGTCTCAGTGAGAAAAGCAGATTGTAAATGACATAAATAAAATCAATCAATCAGCAACTCCACTTCACTGAACATAGAGGTTCCATTTAGTCATTTCTGGCTGACGAAGTTGGAGTAATAGCCCAGGATTAATCCACATCTGCAGCTGCATTGAGTAGTGCCTTTTGGGGAGAAAATAGGATATATGTTTTCAAATAATGCAATACGTATCATCTGCTTTTAAAGGCATTTAAGCTACAGGTCGTCCCTGCATCTTGTGGCTGTGAGTTCCACTGGGCATAGATGCCCATTTCTCCCGTTGGGGAGGTTTTTGAAGGAAAGGCTAGCACAGCATAACTGAACTCAGAGGATAGAGTTCTGCCTCTAGCAATGCGCAAAGGCTCAAGCAGGAATCTTTAGCAAGAGAACAGGGACGTTCCAGGCGTGATCCTCTTTTCAGGTCCACAATACCACTATCAGATGGTAGGAAACAAGCGAACAAAAGTGGAGAAAAGGCATTGCAAATTTCAAAGGAGCAGCAGACCTCACTGAAAAGGCCCCTGCCAGGACTATGCATCAAATACTATTTTGCTATAGCCCTGCCTTTATCTAGTATCCACAGGCCAATGATGAGGGCACAGAGGAGAATTCCTTTACTTCGTAGCCACTGCTGAGAAGGCCCTGCCCCGCATAGCTGCCAGCACACTTTGAATGATAGGGGTACGCATAACAAAGAGAGCCAGTTTGGTGTAGTGGTTAAGAACGTGGGGCTCTAATCCCAGCTGGGTGACCTTGGGTCCCTTACAGCTCTCTCAGAGCTCTCTCAGCCCCACCCACCTCACTGGGTGTTTTGTTGTGGGGATAATAATGACATACTTTGTAAACCGCTCTGAGTGGGTGTTAAGTCATCCTGAAGGGCGGTATATAAATCGAATGTTGTTGTTGTTCTGGGTAAGATTTTAGGAGCAGGTGGATGAGATAGCATGGTGCTGTAGTCAGAATGTAGGGTTACCAACTGCCTGGAGGGGGAAAGTGCCCTGTCCCTTTAATGAAGGCTTAATGGGATGTTATTTGCTAGGTTGACGTTACAACTCAATGTCATGGAAAGCAACAGCTGCTCATTTCTACACACTAAACCTCTTTTAAAGGGACAGTGCTTTTTTGCGCCATGCTGTTGTTAACTATATGAGGGCCCATCTGGCAAGGGGGGAATTCCCATCCCTTTAAGAAAGGTATGATGAGTGTAAATTGGCAGTTGAAGCCACTTGCAACTCAAACTCACTAAAGGGGCAATTTCAGGTAGGTATCACAGTCAGTCCGCAGTTGAACAGCAGGATTTGAATCCAGAGGCACTTTAGAAACCAACAAGATTTTCAGCGTATAAGCTTTTGAGAGCTGAAGGTATCTGAAGAAGGGAACTTTGACTCTCAAAAGCTTATACCTTGAAAATCTTGTAGGTCTTTGAAGAGCCACTGGTCTTGAAACCTGCTATTAAAGGGACAGCTAAACTGGCCGTTTTAAAAGCTGGCATCTTGAGATGTACCAGGTATGGTGCTCTGAGCTTCATGGAAGGAGGGCAAATGGTCCACATGGGAGAAGGATCCAGAGGACTTAGCCATGTTAGTCTGTAGTTGCAAAACAGTAAAGGGTCCAGTAGCACCTTTAAGACTAACCAACTTAGAATCATAGAGTTGGAAGGGGCCATACAGACCATCTAGTCCAACCCCCTGCCCAGTGCAGGATCAGCATCTCTGACAAGTATTCATCCAGCCTCTTCTTGAAAACTGCCAGTGAGGGGGAGCTCACAAACTTTATGCAACCCTGTTCACGCTTACTTGGGAGAAACCCCTTCCAATTGTCTTTCTACACGAGACATCTTACACAGGATGCTCAAGTGTAGGGAAGCATAGTTTTAAAAGACAGAGCCGGCAGAGATCCATCCTCAGAGGGTTTGTTAATTTCATCTTCACAGCCCCAAAGGGGAAGTGAAATTAACAGAGTTACTAATGAGTAGCAACCCCAAGACTGACTCCAAAACCGAGTACTGAAAAGCAAGACCCGTTGAAATCCATGCTGACCCAATTAAGTAAGCCTAGAACCGGGTCAGCGGCCATCATACTCAGGGGTAAGCCCTGTTGCAATCCACGCCTAGGGCCGGGTCTGCACAGCGGCCGTCCTGCTCAGGAGTTGGCCTAAACCCTTTACTTAAGAGTAAGCCCCGTTGCAATCCACGCCGACTTCTGGGCAAGCACGCCCAGGACCAGGGACTGCAGAGCTGCGATTTGCGATCCTACTCACGAGTAAGCCTGTTGACAAGCAATACGCGAGCAGGATCGCAGAAGCGCGCACGCCTGGCGGAAAGCGAAGTTTCCACCGGTTGCAACGGCCTCGAAGGAAATCAGCGCTTCGCTGACTCGTGAGTAAGCAGGGCCGGGCCGGGCCGGGCGGCGAGCCAGCCGGCCTCCCTCTGCGAGGCGAGCGAAGGGGAGCCCGCAAGAAAAGCCCCTGCCTGCTCGGATTGGAGGGAGCCCCGGAGGTTGCCGCCTCCTCTCTGCAGGCCAGTGTGTGGCTGTGTCGTGTGTGGGGTGCGGATTTGTCTTTGGCAAAGTCTCTCCCTCCCTCTCCCCTCCGTAGGAGCCGCGATCGCCGGAGGCTTTTGCAGCGAATCGAAGCAAGGAGCAGCCCAGCCTGACCCGGGGAGGCAGGCAGCTTCCCCCAGATCCCAGCAGAGGGGCGAAAAAAACCCCACTTTTCGATGCCCCTGGAATTGCTTCGAAACAGGCGAGAGAGGAGACGCCAAGAGGGTGATCTTTGTGTTTTTCATTTTTCCCCCCTTCCAACTTTTACGCAGCGCGGGACTCGAACCGGCGGTTTGCGAGCAGGGAGGAAGAAAGTTTGGAGAGCTCTGGGCGCCTTGGCGATTCTCCGTTCTCTCCCGGATGTTTCTTTTGGACAGAGCCAAGCACGTGCCCCTGGGCCAGCCCGACCGGCTCTGAATGTCCAGGTGGCGCAGAGATCTTGGGAGGACTGCTGGGGGGGCGCCTCTTCCTTCTCCCCCCTCCTCGCGAGAAGCTAAAATGTGCAAAGTGCTTCTCAGCTGGAAGGGATGGAGTTGAACTTTGGCTCGGAGGAAATGCTACGGTGGAAGTATTTGAGAGGGGCGACCTTCTACTCGTAAGGAGCAGCTGGCACCAGCCAACCTCGCAGCCCTGCCGTTCAAGATGGGCTCTCTAGCGAAGGCCCTTTTCACTCTCTGCCTGCTTTGGGGAGCTCTGCTATGCAGAGGTGAGTCTTCCAAAGTGAACTGTGGCTTAATGAATGTTTGCTGGCGAACGGTGCCAGAAATTAGGGTTGCCAACTGACCGGGAAAGCAACTAGGCTTGTCTGTCTGTCTCTAACTGTAGCTTCCTCTGGGGGGGTTGGCAGGGGAGACTTTTCAAGACCTAGAGAGAGCATCTCCACCTGCAGTACGGCTTAAAGATACAGACAGTAGAGCAGGTTTTAAAACTCATAATTTGAGCATAGTAGTGCAAATGTGGGGGGCATAAAGAGATGGGGTGCATTGTGGAACTGGGAGACCAACTAGTGTAAAATGCATGCATTCCCGTTTGGATCAGCCTAGGGAGTCCAGGCACCTAAGTGTAAAGAGCAAATGAACGGAGAGGATGTTTACCTATAGCGAAGAGTCGGCAGCTCCAGGTGACTAGATTGGCGCAGAGTTGATTCTCTTACCGCTGCCTCTTTTCGGGCCATATGCTTGTTGCAAATTGCTCACTTAAAATACCCCAAGTAGCAGAATAATGTTATGGGGGTACTAAATTGGGGGGGGGGGCATGTGGGGAGAGGTAACTACAGAAGAGAGAGCTGGAATCCCTTAAGTGAAGGAGCTGTGTTGCGTACTTCTTTCTACTCCCTCCCATTGCTGACTTTATTTCTCTCTCACACACACACAACACTCTAATTGTTAGTACTTTCATCTGAAGTATTTGCAAACCCCCCCCCCCAAAAAAAACCGCACATACACCTGCAAAGATTTCCAGTGACCAATTTGCTTGGGTGGAATGCAAATCACCTGCTGTGGTCATTTATGATGCTATATCAGCTCCTAAATTTCTTCCATTCCTTCCCTTTAATTCTCCCCTCCCAATAGCCTACAGGCCACTGTACAGAACCTCATCGGTTATGGGTGGGTGTTACAGCTCTTAATAGTCACTTCTCTCTGTCAATAGACGTACAGCTTTAGGCCAGTGACTTCTCTGGTTATCCTCAACCCATGATACTTGTTTGTGATGTGTCTTTGTGCATGCTGACTGTTGCAGTGTATTGGGAGGGGAACCAGACCAGCGTGGGTTAATATATGGAGAATGTATAGGGGCAGGCTAGATGACCTTCAGTTACTTTCTGAATATATAACTTTATTGCTTCCTCCTTCCTTTCTCCTGGCTCCCCACTTATTTGTATGCTCTTGCTGATTTTGATGATGGATTTAATTGTAATAGATGCTGTGGCAAAAGTTTGTCATACAGTTGCATTTCCTGATTCCCCCCCCCCCCCCCGTTCCCCGTAAAGCAAAACAGCCTAAGAACAGCACAAGCAAATTAGGGTAGCTGATCTCTTTCCTGCCCTCCCGGTTTGCAACAATTAGATTGCTAACACCAGTACAACATGAACTTAATCTGACTCCTACCTGGTAACCTTTGACTAGAGTTTGGTGCTTTGGCCCCAAAATATACCAGCAGAGTGACATTTATAGAGGGTATATTACCTTTATTTTAAAGAACTGCTAAGTACCCCCAACATCAGACCCAGGTTTTCCAAATGTTATCTGATGGAGATATGGCTGGTATTTTAGAGGGTGAGGTACTTGCTTTTTGAGGGTGGAGGAGGATGGAGATTCTTCCCGTATTGGCAGAGAAATATGAATTGGAGGGGACTCACTCTAATATATTGTTGCTCTAAAGCACATAGAAGAGGGTATTTCTCTTCTTTAGACTTTAAAAAAAAATAACATTGTGCATTAATGTGCCAAGTTCCATCTTCCTCACTCCAGTGGACGATGGTTAGAGTTTGCCTTACGAAGATGCATCTCTGGGATAGAAATCTCTGGCCTACCCAGTCTCTCTTGGTACTGGAAACCAACATTCTTTTTTCAAAAAAACCCCTCTTCACCTCCCGTTTCCTTGCTCTGCTCTCCCTCCTGGGATGTCAGGGGGCTGGAAAACAACGATGTCGGATATATTGCTGAGTGCCGTTAAGGTCTCTCTTTATCCTGCCTGCTGACTCCTAGCTTGGGCCTGCCAAGAAACTATATTGGGGGCAAGAAGGTGGGGAAGAGACCTTGACTTCCTGGTTGCCCGCTGGCTTTGTGGCTGCT
This sequence comes from Eublepharis macularius, assembly GCF_028583425.1. Taxonomy (NCBI): domain Eukaryota; kingdom Metazoa; phylum Chordata; class Lepidosauria; order Squamata; family Eublepharidae; genus Eublepharis; species Eublepharis macularius. The sequence continues at coordinate 66,419,032 of NC_072802.1, read as the reverse complement.
GTATTCTTCTTGACCCGTAAACAAATTTATTTCCTGTCTTATCCTGTTGGCATCAGCTGGGTATGATGTCAGAAGATGTCTAATAAGAGGCTCCCGGCTGTATGGCTGCCTTTGCAGGCCGCTGGCTACTTAGAAAAAAATTTCCTGAGATGGTTGCCCTGAAGAATCTCTCTAGAGTGGAGCGCAGAGCAAATGAAATTAATCAGTGCTCTCAAAAGGGATGTTGAGTTGGAGCAGGGAGTGCAATGGCTTAGCAGGAAGATTGAGGGGGGGGAGATTTTTTTAATTAATTAATCAATTAATTAATTAATTTGATTGATTGATTTGATTTGTATTCTGCCCTCCCCGCACCAGCAGGCTCAGGGTGGATTCCAATTAATACAATAATATAAAATACAGCATCTTTAAAACCAATAAAACATCTTAAATATTTTAAAAAGAATACACACAACGAGCAATACAGCTGCAGGTTTTGAAAAACATATGGCAGCAGATTTCAGCAGCAACCACCACCCAACCACCTCCCGAAATATATGGCAAAGGCTAGGTGGTAGATACTTGCATGGCGGTGAGCAGGCTAGCCGCAAATATTGTTGTCGTGTGTTATAGATCTTTTGGACTGCACAAGGTTGACTGTCCTGAACACTGCTAGTGTGGAAAAGGGCATCCGACTGAGTTGGACCACCGTCCCTAGGAGGAGAGGCTAGAGAATTTGGGGGCTTTTAAGGAAACAGATGGGACAGAGGCTTATAAAACGGTGGATGGAGAGAACTTGTTAATGCCATGATACCAGCTCTCAGGGTCACCCAATGAAATTGGCAGTAGGGCATTGAGGGAAAAAAATTCTTTTTTCACACACACACACATTGTTGACTTGAGCATTTCACTGCTGCAGGATGTGGCAAGGTTGGCAAGCTTTAGGGGGCTTTTGAAGAGGACCACATAGAGCCATGGAGAAGTTATTAGCCATGACGGCTCGTGAAAATGCCAGATTCAGAGGCAGCAGGCCAATCATGGAGGGAAGGGGCATTGGAGAAGACTGCTTCCTTGTTGCCTTTGTTGTGGGGTATCTGGTTGAATTTTGTAGGAAACAGGGTGCTGAATCTTTGGTACAATCCAGATGGCCTCTTCCTATGGCCATATGACTGGTGTGAATTTTTAAAAAGTCATTATTATTTTCAGCCACAGAACCTCATGACGTTGTAATAAAGGTAGGATATGAATTGGCCTCGTTCTGAACGTGAATGGAATTACTTCAGTTCAGAGTGCTTCTGTTTTAGGCAAAGATCCAACCGACCAGAAGTTGATTTCACTGTGTATGACGGTCCCCTTATTGATGGAGATTGCTCCTCAGAGGATATGTTGCTTTCATCTTCCCCTCCAGGAAGGCTCTGTCAATTTCACCCCTCCCTTCCAGGAGGAGGAGATGAAATTAACAAACCCTCTGAGGAGCAATCTCTGCCGGCTCTGTCTTTTAAAACTACGCTTTCTGGCTAACATTGTGTCTCCATATACTTGAGCGTCCCCGTATAAGATGTCGTGTCTAGAGACACTCATAGTCTCTCCTCACCTACTTCACAGGGTTGTTAAAAGGATGAAATGTGAAAAAGGAGAACCAGGTCTGCCGCCCTGTGCTTCTTGGCAGAAGGGAGAAATAGAACCGTACTGATCGGAGCATGTTGCTGGCCTGGGTGAAAGCACTTGGGACCTCTTGGCACATGACCTGGGCAAAGCATCCCATTTAAAGCGGCTGATGCTTGTACAAAGCTGTGTATGTGCAAAGTACTGCAGAAGAATGCTTTTGCTTTGCCAGGGTCATGGAAACTTTCAGAACGAGTTTTTCAGAGCGCATCCTGGAACCTCTCTGAAGGTAGTTTCAAAATAGTTCTCCTCTGCTATTAAAAAAATATTGCATCTCTCTCTGGCTTAAGACTCGGTTCTCACCAGGGTGGTAAGCCTCTGTCTGAACTGTACCACTTTAGATTGCAGGTTTGCGTTAGTGGTATATTCCATCACATGGACAAAAATCCCTGGATAGAAGAACCTAGCCTGATAGGGTAAAGGCTAGACTTGGCATGCTAGTTTTCTAAGTGCATGGATTTTTTTATTGCAGGGGGTGGGTGTATGAAACAGCTGTCATTCATATGCGCCTCTGCCTACAGTCTGGAATGGTACAGCTTGACACAGGTTTACGACCTTCCGAAGATCTTGGAAGCTGTTTTTAGGAACAGCAAAAGAGGAACTTTTTAGACAAGGGCGATAAACAACGGAGCCTTGCTAACCCATCCCACCCACTTGGAACCCCTGATGCTGTTGGCAGAAGACACATCTGCAGAGGCGCCAAAGTGAAGCGCAGCTGCTGGGAAGACATCGAGGCTTCTCATAAAAGACAGAAAATATTAGATTCTTGCAGGGGAAAATAAATGACGCCCATTTGGGGAGGGATTTGCTGTTTAATGTCATGCTGGTTCAGAAGGAAAGAAAGGCAGGGAAGGAAGCCCTGCTGTCCTGCGGCGGAGTTACTCCAGGCTAAGCCAATTGACATAAATGGGTTTAGCTCAGCACAGTTCCAGAGTTACACCCGTTTGAAGTGAATGGGCTCGGGAGGCCGTAACTGCTGAGAAGTGCTTTGTTCCTTAAAGTCGATCATAGAATGGAATCATAGAATCATAAGTTTGGAAGGGATCTCCAGGGTCATCTAGTCCAACCCCCTGCACAATGCAAGAAATTCACAAGTACTTCCCTGCCCCAAACACACCCTGAGTGAGCCCTGCTCCATACCTAGAAGATGACAAAGAAACACTCCAAACTGGCCAGGAAAAAATTGCTTCCTGACCCCAAAGTGGGGATCGGCATTGCCCTGAGCATGTAAGAAGGGGCCACGAGAACGAAGCATTGATGTAACTCTTCCTGCCCTCCCTCTCATGATCTGCCTAGGTTCACAGAATCAGCATTGCTGTCAGATGGCTATCTAGCCTCTGCTTAAAAATCTCCAAAGAAGGAGAGCCCACCACCTCCCGAGGAAGCCTGTTCCACTGAGGGACCACTGTGTCAGGAAGTTACCCCTTTTCCAGAGAATCTTGTCTTCTCATGATGTGATTGAAGTATGATAGCCTCAGTTTTGTCACTTTAGCTTCTAGGGAGAATTCAAGCCTGAAATCTTTAAGGTGCTACCGGACTTGAATCTTGCCCATTTAGCTAAGTACTGGCACCAGTACTGTAAGGCCCCTGTGAGCAAGCGCTTTATCTGCCCCTGGTATCCTCAGCTTCTGGGAGCAAGGGCCAGTTTGGATCCTTTTCCTCTGTGTCTTGGATTGCAATCTGTCCATTTCATCCCATAGAACTGCAATGGGACCCAGCCCTTGAGGGTGGAGCCAGCAGCTTCATCTACATAGCTCCACCCCTTCCTTTGCATGTCTCCACCCAGACAAGGTTTCTTCTTGTGGTGGTATTAGAGCTTGAGGGAACTGAGCTTGCAACTGGATTCTGTAGACAGATTTGTTTCCGAATAGAACCAGTGACTCAGGATATTAAATAAATGAGCATTTTTAGCATTTCTTTATCACATTTCACATCAAATGTCTCTGTAAAAAAGCCTATCTGTCTGCCAAGGAGTATGTAAATGCTTCCCTCCTCCATTTTATTTTCACAACAACCCTGTGAGGAAGGTTCAGGTGAAAACTTCCCCAAGGGTGGCAAACCACCTCTGCTCCTCTCTTGCCCTGAAAACCCGTGGTCCTGGGGCCGCCGTGAGCCCGTTGCCACTTGATGGCAAGCGATCCTTACCGTAAAGTCACCCACTGTACTTTCATGACTGAATAGGGATTTGAATCCCGGTCTTTCCAGTTCTTGTTCAACCACTATGCCACATTGTCTCTCCGTTTTAAATGGCCTGAGAGATGATTCCCTCAGCTACTGTTTATAGAAAGCTGCCCGTGGCAGGCATGTTTTGCCATTATCACCACCCCCTGCTTTTCTCTCTCCCCAATAATTCAAGTACTGTTAGAGCAGGTAAAAATATTAAATGCTCACTGAGTCTTTAGGTACCCTCTAGGAAAATATCCTGCAAGGTCTGGGCATAGTGTTGGCCAGTCACAATCTTGACTCTGCCTCGGTATCCATCCCCCACCCCCCCGCTTACCTGCCAAACACAGCCACTGCATCGATCAGAGATTTGGTGGTAGGGTTGCCAGCCTCCAGGTAGTGGCTGGAGATCTCCTGGAATGACAGCTGGTCTCCAAGCCACAGAGATCAGTTCACCTGGAGAAAATGGCATCTTTGGGGGGTGGACTCTATGGAATTATGCCATGCCAAGGTCCTTTCCCTCCCCAAACCCCACTTTCTCCAGGTTTCACCCACTAGATCTCCAGGAATTTCCCAACTTGGAGCTGGCAACCCTATTTCGTGGTGCCCCGTGTGCCACTTGGTTTGTGCAAGGCCGACAGGCCGTTGTGAAGAGCGATAGGAGCTGAGTTGCGGCTCCAGGGGACTGGAGGATAAAAGGAAATGATGCAGATAGAAGGCTATAAATATACTACTTTGAGGGATATGTGAAAGAGGAATGATACTTGCATATAATATTTTATTGTGTACACATACTACAGCTGTATGTAGCTCTTCATGAAAGCCAGCTCAAGGGAAGAAAAACTAGTCCTGGTCCTAAGGCGTTTACAATCAGAGTTTCAGCTGTGGAAGGGGGAAAGAAGAGGAAAGGATACACCGGATAAATCTGTTTGAGATCTTCATACAGGCTGCTTCTCTGAGAAGGTGCAATGAGAGGAAGGGCCTTTTCTGTGGTGGCATTCTAGATCCGGAGTCCAATCATGATGGTGCCTGGAGCATCTTCCATGAAAGAAAAGGCAGAAGAGTTTGGGCCTTTTTGGTTTAAGAAACAGATGAGCTGGGCAGGGGACATAGAACATGGCATCAAGAAAGAGGATAGAGAGGATTTTTTCATAGTCGGGGAATCCAGGGGTGCTCGGAACTGTTGTTGTGGTAGAGCCAGTTTGGTATAGTGGTTAAAAGCAATGGGACTCTAATCTGGAGAACTGGGTTTAATTCCCTACTCCTCCTCTTGAAGCTAGGGCGGAATGACCTAGCTGGGTGACCTTGGGTCAGTCACAGCTCTCTCAGAGCTCTCTCAATCCCACCCACCTCACACGGTGATTGTCACGAGGATAATAATAACGCACTTTGCAAACTGCTCTGAGTGGGCATTAAGTTGTCCTGAAAGATGGTATATAAATCAAATGTTGTCGTTGTTGTCGTTGTTAGGATGGACAAAAAGAAGTATTGCTTCACAAAGCACATAATTTACTTGTGAGAATGGCTGCCGGGGGATGGAGTTACAACCACAAACTTGGATAGTTTTAAAAGGCAAAAGAGGCCATTCTTGGAAGGTGGGGACTATCAGAAGTTATTAGCTGTGAAGTCGAAAAAGAGGCAGTGTAGTTCAGAGTATCAGTGCTGGGAGCAACAGAGGGAAAGGATATGGCCTTTTCCCTGCTTATACGTCTCCTGGGAGCAGGAAGACACAGGAACCTGCCTTGATGGACCTTGGTCTGTTGTGGTCAATGCCGTCTGCTCAGACTGGCAGCGGCCCTCCTGGGTTTCAGGATGAGGTCTTTTGGATTACCTACTATCTGATCCTTTTAACTTGATATGCCGGGGATTAAACCTGGGACCTTCAGCATGCCTAACGGAGGTTCTGCTGTCAAGCCACGGCCCCTTCCCATCTTGTGAGCCAGTATGTGAAACAAGATGCTGGGCTAAATGGACCGTTCGCCAGACCCAGCACAGCTGTTCTTAGGTTCCACCTGGTTTTGAAAGTCTTTCCTACGGCATGTTCAGCAAGCAACTGTCCTGTTTTCTTGTGCTTTTAATGCTGTTTTTTGTACTTCTTAAAAAAAAGTTATGTTTCATCCTGTTACTGCTAGCCTTATTTATGTGTTGGCTTTAATCATTGATTTTTTAAAAATTGTAAATACATATTGCAAGCCATCTGAGAATTTTTTACTAGGGCCGTTTTCACACTACTAACCTGTTTCCGTAAGGTTGCGAAACGTCGCGCAAAAAATGCAGAAGATAGCGTCTTCTCGCGAGAGTTTTGCGCGATGTTGCGCAAAACTCTTGCGAGAAGACGCTACCTTCTGCGTTTTTTGCGTGACGTTTTGCAACCTTACGGAAGCAGGATAGTAGTGTGAAAACGGCCCAGAAGACAGGGCAGAAATATTCTGGCTAAATATGAATACTCAGTTGGTCCAATTATGTCATACTCCATGCTCTGGTATCAGCCCTGGATATATTTCTTACATATCCACTCGTGTTATTTAAGCAGCCAGGAAGATTTGTATTTAATATCTTCAGGCTGTGGCTACAAGCTGTATAAATTGCCAATTAGTTGGTATATCTTGTTTTTCTAGAAGGACCCTTTTTTCTGTTAGAAAAGACTGGCGAGTCTAGTAGTTTTTAGTTTAGGAAAAAGAAGGCTAAAGGGGGGGGGGGGCGTGGCAGAGGACTATAAGTTTATGGATGGGGTGGAGACAGTGGATAAGGGAGCTTTTTCTCACTCTCCCATAATATTAACACTCAAGGCCACACCATGAAGTTGATGGGTAGAAGATACATGGTAGACCAAAGGAAATGTTTCTTTCTTCAGAATTGCTAGAATCTCTATGGTTTTTAACCACAGAGTTTCCAGTGATTCCTAGAGAGGTGTGACCTCGTTTCTGGGGTTCCCCCCAAAGCGATGCCATGCCATTTTTTACAGCTGCCCCGGCCCATCTGATGCTCGCCAGGCCAAGTCTGGCAACCCTGCTGAGAAGTGCCCTTCCACCGGAGTTGACTGCAATTTGTTATGTGCTCAGACTGCCCCTGATTCCCCCCACTGGACCCCCCCCCCATTCCTCCACTGTGTACCAGGAAGCCCAGTTCCAAATAGCTAAAATGAGTTGGGGGTGAAGAGTTAAGTTCCCCTGTCTTTTCCCTGCATGATCTCAAGGCAAAATGAACTCGCAATTTGTATTTTATGGATGCAATGAGACATGTAGACTTTTTGTCTCTTTGCAGCCTGTTTAAGGGTCTCTCTGGGGGAGAGATGAAAGAGGATGGGGAATGGGTCTGGAAGTCTCTAGCTATCCCTCCCTTCCCAGTCAGACTCGAAGATGATACATAAAATAAGGACTCCTAATTCATTGCAAGTTCGTTCCAGCCCATAGATTGCCCCCCCTTCTATTAGATATGGGGTTTTGGTGGGCTGAATACCACACTCCAAGTTCACAGCTTTTAATTCTCTTTTCTCTGTGTTATCCTTTCTTGAGCGGTAAAGATGTGGTAAAAGCCCGAGGAGGAATGCGTTGGGCTTTAGATAATTTTGCTCTTGCACTGCTAGTGTCTGTTCTGGTTAGTAAGTGGAAAGGTTTGTTCTCTCCACGCTGGCCCTATTTTGGGTCAAAGCACAGCCCCAGGTCTCCCTCCCTTCTCAACAAATGATTCGACCCAAGGATGTCAACTCTCTTTGTCTTCTTTTTCGGCAAAGAATATTAATTTGTTGAACTTGACCCTTATAAATAAAATGTCACTCGTGGGGCTAAAATTACAGGAATTCCTGCTCTGCTGGTCAATTCGATGACCTTTGCTCTCCTGGAGTACTCTTTGACTAATCGTGGCAGTGACAAAACCACTTAAGACATCGGCGAAGGGTTCGCTTGGCACCTCTTGGCATTTTGGGTCACTAGCTTGGGAGAGCCAACCTTTTTGTTGCTTGGCTGTAAAGTGCAGAGGAACCATTTGATGGATATTGCTTGGGTGTGACAGATCAAGTCGCAGAGGTCTCAAATATATGAAAGTCCCCCCCCTATATAACATGCCCCCTGCATGTTGAAAGCTAGCACTGCAAGGCTAGCTAGAACTTGATTCCTAGCTTTCCTTGTGAAGCACATTCAAATATTCACACACACTCCATCTAAAAACCATACAGCGTACTAACAAATGACTCATGTACCTTCCGTCTGCCTATTTCCGCTTTCGTTGTAGCGATGCTGTGATCTTTCCCAAGAGCGCACTAGAAAACCGTACTTCCCATGCTTGCATTGCCTGTTTTTTTTCCCTTTCAAGTCTCACTGTTGATACATTCATAGTTTAATGCAAGATACCTTTTAAATGCGGGTGCAGTGTTTCAGTCTGTGAAGCTGTGGTGGCGTTCCTTATCACGGCTTTCATCCGTTGCTCAGAGCTTGCCAGATGGCTGGCCAAGTCCTGGGCCAAAAGGTAAGGACAGAGCATGTGTTATTTAAATGTTCTTCACAAACACTGATAACTAATGATAATGAGCGTGCCAGGAATTGTAGAAGGGGAACAGTTTGGAACACCAACTGCTTAAATCTTCCCTTTCAGGTTTCAGGAAACTCTCAAGGGTTCACTTTTTCAACCCCCACTTTTTTCTTTAACTGATTCTCAATATTACCTCCCCTTGGCAGCACGTTTAGTTCTCAACAGATTGGATTCTGTGGCTTTGGTTTCTTGTGGTTATTTTACGAAGTCATGGTGAAACTAGGCAGTCCTCTGGGTACGTAACAACCCCTATCTGGTCTGCAGGTGGCCTTTCTCACCATGCTACAGTAAGTAGCATGTACACGAATTAGGGTTGCCAGGGACCAGGATTCCCTCGGCAGGGGATCCCCAGGTCCCCGTAATCTCCTGGCAGGCGACTGGGATCCGGCACTTACCCCGGCTTCCTTTCTCCGCAGCTCACATGATGACATCACTTCTGCAAGTGACGTCATTGTGTGGGGTCAAAAGGGCACCCTTGGGTCAAAGGGCGCCCTTGTTGCCACCTCTGCCGCCCACCCGCAACCCACACAGGGGCTGCAGCGGCGAGAGGTGGTGGTGGCAGCAGTGGCAAGAGTGGCATGATCTTGCCGCTGCCGCCACCCATCCGCTTGCTCGCTTGCCCACCCGCTCACTTGTTCCACAACCGCTGCCTGCACAGGGGCCATGGCAGTGAGAGGCAACAGTGAGAGGCAGTGGCGACAAGAGCGGTGTGCTCTTACTGCCGCTGCCACCTGCTCTCATGGCGCGGGAACGCACCCCTACCCAGGGGTGCAGTGCGCCGCCTGGGGAGTGGGCGCCCCAGGGAGCGCCCCCCCTGCCAGCCAGGTAAGTGGAGGCGGGAGGAAAGGGTGGGATCTGGGGATCCCCCGCCCCTGGCGGAGGAATGGCAAGCCTAACACGAATAGTAGTATATCAGTATCTTAGTAATGCTTGATTCTTCCGGCTTTATAGTGTGAGGATATCAAATCTCCTTCCAGGTGACGCTGCAGCCCAAGATGAGACAGGAACAGTACCTTTGATTTCCTTGTCAGTTTTCCTAAAGGTCTGAGAGCATCTGATTTACAGTCCTAGAGTTGGATGGGATATTGCCCATCTAATCTGACCTCCTGCTCCATGAGTATCCTTGATAGACGGCTGCGCAACTTCTGCTTGAAGGCTTCCAGTGAAGGAGGTCATGTTGTCTAGTTACCCTCACTGGAGAACAAGTCTGGACTCTCTTCTGTGTGACAGCCCTTCAAGTATCTGGAGACTGCAATCCTGTCTCCCCTCAGTCTTGTCTTCTCCTGGCTAAATATGCCCCGTTTCTTTGACCTTTCCCGATAGATTTCATAGACCCTCAGCCATCTTAATTGCTCTCCTTTCTTTTAGGACACATGTATCTTGCCTTTCATCTGTGCTGGAAGCAGGGCTGGTATTAGGGGTCGGCATGACCGGACACCTGCCCAAAGCTCACCCCCGATTGTCCCTGCATCTCCAGTCTCCTATTTCCTGAGGGGCAAAGTGCCAGGTTGCAGTGAAGGAAGCACAATGCGCTCGAGTTGAAGCCGTGATGTGTAACCTGCGAGTGTCTTTTCACTCCTCTTAGAACTGCTAGAGCTGATGAGGTTAAAAGGTGCACAAAAGAGTCACAATGCACTCCGTGCAGAATAGTTGCAAGGGTTTTATTTGGGGGGGGGGGGTAGGGGTGGAGCTGCAATGGAAAGAACCATAGACTCCCTCTGCATCAAGGCCACTAAAACCCTGCATTTGTACCCCGTAGGGAACTGGTATACAGGGAGTTCCTGAGAAGTCTCCCTTCTGGGTTCCAGTCAAATCCAGCCTGCTCACCTCCGTTAAGTTGACTAGGAGCGGGACCACAAGTGACGCCTGACACAGGTTGGACACTAGTCAGCTTCCCTCAAGTTTTGATGGGAAATGTAGGCATCCTGGTCTTGCAGCTTGGCTCTCTGACTGCTGTCCAATGGACTTTTCAACTGTCACTTGTCCAACATTCCGCCAAGCTGCCTACATTTCCCATCAAAACTTGAGGGAAGCTGGCAAGTGTCCAACCTGTGTCAGGCGTCACTTGTGGTCCCGCTCTCGGTCATCTGTCCTCCAACCATTCTCTGAGGCTAAGCAGGTTATAGATCTGATCAGAACCTGGTTGGGATACCACAAGATTCCTTCAAGGCATTCTGTGGTTTATAAAGGAAGAATGAGATAGAAGTTGAACAAATAAATATGAGTGTTCTTAAGCGAAGCGGCCCTACACACACATTCACACACAGAGAAAGCAAATCGCAAGCCGAAGAATAGCAGTTAGAAACATTTGACATTTATATGAATCCATTGAAGAGGCAGAGAAATTAAAAAAGGGGGAAGGGGAGAAATGAAAAGCTTTTTGGCTTATGAAAAGGGAATGTTTGTTTATAGATTTGGAAAGAGCAAATCTGCAGTGGTCTCTCGAGTGCCTCTAAAAGTTTGGTTTTATAACCCGGGAAAAGAGAGTCGAAAGTAAATACAAAAGCACTTAGGTCTCTCGGGTTTGTGTTTTGTGTAATGGGGGTCAGGATGTAGTGCCTGGATTTTATTTTCTTTCTCTATTTCTTAGATGAAGAGTGAAATCATAGAAGGGAAGAGACAAAACCCAACTTTGATTTCAGCAACGGGCTATTTTCAAAGAGCTCTCCCAGTGCAGATAGAAAACCACTTGTCAATGTGAAAGTGGCCTGTGGCTTGATTTGTGCTGTGCGCCTTTTGCAAGCGGATGAGCCCTGAAGTTAGCACAAGTGTCTAATTGTAGCTGTGAGAAGGTCCCCCCCCCCCGAAGTGCATTACGAATTTCAGAGTCCTCCTTATGGACAAAATCGAAAAGAATCCAGTAGCACCTTTAAGACTAACCAACTTTACTGTAGCATAAGCTTTCGAGAATCACAGTTCTCTTCGTCAGATGCATGGAGGGTAAGAAGAAACTGGTCAGATATATAGGTGGAGAGGGGAGGGGAGAGTAGATGCAATCAGTAGCTTCTGATAATGGGATCAGTTACTTCTGATAATGAGATAACTATTCGACTTCTCACCTACAACCATGAATCGGCTAGTAGAGTCACCCCCACAGGTACCAGACCCTGCAACAGACCCAGATGTCAGCTCTGCCCTTATATCTACCCAGGAAGTACAATTACAGGACCCAATGGCGTGAACTACACTATCTCTGGCTCTTACAGCTGCTCATCCTCCAATATGATATATGCCTCATGTGTCAACGATGTCCATCTGCTCTGTACATTGGACAAACCAGCCAACCTCTGCGCAAAAGAATAAATGGACACAAATCTGACATTAAAAATGGCAACATCCAGAAACCAGTGGGAGAACACTTCAATCTACCGGGACATTCCATCAAAGACTTAAAGGTCACTGTAGTTCAACAGAAACCTTTCAAAAACAAAATCCAATGGGAGGCTGCTGAATTGGAATTCATATGTAAATTTGACTCAGTCAGGCTTGGATTGAATAGGGACTATGAATGGTTATCTCATTATCAGAAGTAACTGATCCCATTATCAGCAGCTACTGATTGCATCTACTCCCCCTCCCCTCTCCACCTATATATCTGACCAGTTTCTTCTTATCCTCCATGCATCTGACGAAGAGAACTGTGATTCTCGAAAGCTTATGCTACAGTAAAGCTGGTTAGTCTTAAAGGTGCTACTGGACTCTTTTTGATTTTGTTACTATAGACTAACACGGCTAACTCCTCTGGACTTATGGACAATGTCTTTGATCTCTGAGATTTGTAGGGGATCATCTGGTTCTATCTGTCCTGCTTTAACGCCCCCTCCCCCCCAGTATGGTGCCACTACAACATAAAGTCCCAAAATCTTGAGAGATGCTACATATGTCTGATTCATGCGAGGGTCAATGACCAAGTGGTAAGCATCCAGGTGATTGTAGCAGCTAAGTGAAAATGTGGTTTCTGATTCAGCTTAAGCGAGTTATTCCAGAAAAAAAAACATTGTGGAAGTTTGAAAGTAACTCTGTTTTAACGCAGGGTATCTTACAGGGCTGTTTTAAGACACGCAAACACACCGAGCTATGGGATTTTACATGCATTGAATATTTAGGAAATATTCAAAAATACCAAGACTATAATCCAGTACATCATTACTGGAGAGTAAACACAATCCAATTCAATGATACTTGATTCTGAGTAAACATGCTTAAGATCAGGCTTGATTTTTGACTGCTTTGGGTCTGGCTTTCTTATGTTTTTGTTTTGAAAAACCATGTTTTCCCTTTGTACCAAGTTGAAACAAAAGACTTATCTCTCTGCTGGCGAGCAATGGAGAGTAGCAAATAAAATGGGTAGCCACCGTGGAGAAGATAATACGGTATTGACTTCTCGGCAGCGCTAATCTTCACCAGTCGCAAGAAGATGGAACGACGAGGTAGGAGCCAGTTGCCACCTGCTGACACCAGGCCAGTGGTGACAAACAGCTTTGGTTTACAAACTCCAAAAATTATTTACAGACAGATTGGGATGTGCACAACTTTCCCAGTTATTTTTGCAGGTATTTTTTTTGTTTTCCAAAAGCTGACATGATGTGTTTGGGAAATTTTTCTACAAAAGCAGTGGTTAATTTTGCAGAGGAGTTAGCCGTGTTAGTCTGTAGTAGCAAAATCGAAAATAGTCCAGTAGCACCTTTCAGGGCCGGATCGAGGGGGGGCAGGGGGAGTAGTCTGCCCCCGGCGCCACCAGGGAGGGGGTGCTGGGAGCAGCTGCCAGCTGCCAGACGGTGCAGGCAGCAGCGCGGGCAGCCTCGCAGCCCCCCATGCTACCTTTTGCCTGCCTCACAGGACAGGGGTGGCTGGCTTGCCACTCACCCTGCAGCACAGGGGGCAGGCGAATGACGTGGGCAGCCGAGCTGCCCTTTGCCTGCCCTGCAGGGCAGGGGGTGTGCAGCAAGCCAGTCGCCCCCTGTCCTGCAGGGCAGGCAAAAGCAGCGCGGGGGGCTGCGAGGCCACCTGCGCCATTCGCCTGCAGGGGGGCGAATGGTGCGGGCGGCTTCCCAGCTCCGCACGCTGCCTCCGCCATTCTGCCCTGCATGATGACGTCACCGAAGTGACATCATCACGCAGCGCGGGGAGCATGCGAGCGCTGTGCGCGTGCATGAGGAAGTCGGCCTTGTGTTGCCCCGGGCACAGGCAACCCTAGATCCAGTGCTGGCACCTTTAAGACTAACCAAGTTTACTGTAGCATAAGCTTTCGAGAATCACAGTTCTCTTTGTCAGATGCATGACATTTATTTTTGCGAATGCATGATTTTCTGGATTATGGAACACTGGCACTGGGATCCCAAGAGTCAACTTTTCTGGGATCAGAAATGGTTTTGGAGGGGGAGAAGGGGAAAGCACCTAGATCCCTAATCATTGCATTAATATCCTTTACCTTGTGATAACTGATTTCTGGATCCATCCCCTTTGTGATCGCAGGAAGCCCCAGCAGCTCCTAGAAAAACTGAGTTTGGAGAGGAGGTTGGGCACTTTTGTCAGCATCGCTCACCTGTCTTTCAGTTTGCTTTTAGCTCTGTGCATGGGTGATCACATGCTGAGAGCTTGGGGGGAGGAGCCGGACAGCGATTGGAAGTTTTCTTGGAGCGCTTTTACCATTCACATGCCCAGGAATGAAGAAAAAGTGCTCTGTCAAGCCATGCCAAAAGGAAAGACTGAAGAAAGTGCATTCACAGAAGAAACACCTAAAAAACAGTCGGTAAACACTATGCACCTGTTTTGCTAACCAAGACATGTTGAGGGAAGGGGAAAAGCCACCAGCTGTGAATGGACCGTCCCTTTAAGGACGCGTGGAAGCGGCCAATGTCAGGGAGCTGAGGTTGCAAGAAGAATGACTTGCCCAGAATACGTTGTGCGGGCAACATGACTGCACTCTTCACATAGCTGAAGGGCTGCCTCATAGAAGAGTGCAAAATCTTATTCTCAGCTGCTCCAGCATTTGGGTTGCCACCTCTGGGTTGCTATGGGACAGGCAAACAGTGTGGGAAGTGAAGTATGTAAAGGGAGCTGAGGGAAGCCCTGTGCAAGCCCGAGGCTCAGACTCTGTAGCCAGATCTTAGGTTGGACTTTACATCCAAACTGGACAAAAGTGGCAATCCCTCCCCCACTCCAGTACAATAGGATTGCATTGTTCAGATGACTGGCCTATGAAAGGGCTTTTCCTGAAGCATCTGATTTTGAGTAGCATGAGAAAAGGACTTTCCCATCACCAATGCAGTCATCGTTGTGTGGAATCTCTATGGATGGAGCAGGCAAATCCATCTTGGTGGTCTTTCTTGTTCTCTTCCCATGCTGTGATTCTGAGCCAAATTCAGCCCTAACGTATCTTAGAAGTTGGAAGTCCCTTTTATTTCTGAAGGCTCCTTGTTATATATTTTGGAGAGCCCACAGAGGGTGCCTCACTGCAATACATCCATCTGGAAAATGGCCCATTACATCACTGTTGACACTTTGAGAATTCAGAAGTAGTAAAGATTTCAAGATCAGGTCTAGAGGTCACTCTATAGTTGGACTGTGAGCCTAGGCTTCTGTTGAGTTTTTTTCAGATCGGCTCTTGAAAATTCATTTAAAATTAGACTTGTGGTGAAACCTCAACCCTCTAATGAGCAGCTTTGCCTGACCTTTAGTTGTGGACATCTTGAGCTATAATGTCATAATACAAAGCAGGGGGAGGAGAGAGCATACCATCAGGGAACATTAGCAAGGAGAATCAAAATTATGTAAAAGAGCCTGGTTGAAGAATAAGTGAATTTCCTCTCTCCTTTTGGCAATTGTTTTGATTCTCATGGTCTCTTCCAATGTCCTCAGCTATGCCTTCGAAAAAGGAAAATCTATATGGTTTCAGTCTCACGGTAACACACTCTGATCTAAATTCCAATATGTTTGAAATTCTGGAACTGACACTTACCGGAGTCGTGTTTTTGTAGGGCCACATCCCGCATCTAAAATCAATGATGATAAAATATAGGTGTGAATGAAAACTCACTGGCTGCGAACTCTTTTGAGGGGTGCGAAGTTGTGGCAGAATTGTTTAGCCTTGACCGAACTGTGAATGGAGTGGCCAGAAATAACAGCCTGACTTATTGTGCTTTGGGACCAATCAGTTGTACACTTTGGAGAACAGACAATTTTTGTGCTGAGCTTCACGTTTGGCTCTGGTAAATATTTTTGGGGCTTGACTCCACTACTGATCCTATTTAAGGCTTTGTCCCTTGAGCCCCTCGGGTGATCTTTTTTTTTATTGCAAGATCTCTTTGCTTTACAGACCAGAAAGTACTTGATTCACATGTGGTGACATATGATAGAGCATCATTTTGTATGTAGAAATTCCCAGTTTCAATCCAAAGCTACTCAGGGTTTTGTTTTTAAAGGATTAAAGGGACAAGCAATAGGTGAAAGGCTTTTGTGGATGTCTTAGGTTCGCACATCAGAGATGGGTGTGTTCCAATCATCCATTTATTAGCAAGAAGATACAGGGATGGGAGCAACTGTTCAGGATGAGAGAGCTCATGCAATCTAGCATGCAGTCTAACCAGAGCTTTTTTTTAGCTGGAACGCAGTGGAATGGAGTTCCAGCACCTCTTGAAAATGGTCACATGGCCAGTGGCCCCCTGATCTCCAGACAGAGGGGAGTTTAGATCATCCTCCGCGCCACAGCACAGAGGGCAATCTAAACTCCCCTCTGTCTGGAGATCAGGAGGCGGGGCCACCGGCCATGTGACCATTTTAGCCAAGGGCAATTTAAACTTTAAAAAACTCCCCTCTTGTTCCAGCTGACCCAAAGTGATGTCATTGTGCGGTCCTGAGTTCCACCACTGAGTTCCACCACCTCTTTTCCCAGAAAAAAAGCCCTGAGTCTAACTAACAAACACAACTAACTGAGTAGCGACTCCATCCCATGAGACTAAACCGACACACACAAATATCACGGTGGGGAGAAGTCTGCTCCACTGTAATACGTACAATAAATGCACCACCCAAACAGCGCACAATCTAAGGCAAGGTATCCTATAGCCAATGCAGAAAGTGGATTACAACCTATAAGACAATGTAGCAAAAGCAAATGATGCCTACAATAAATATTGTAGTGCCCTCTCGGACTGTTCCATTCTGCTACAGCTCCAACCTCCTTTTTTGAAAATCACATTGTTTTTCTGCTGCTTGTAGCCTTGCAGAGGGAGCTTCCATTACATTATTGTGCGAGGTTTTTTTTTAATAACTTTGGTTCGCGAGAAGGTGGAAGATACTTTTCCTGGAAATTAGTGACTTTTAGAAGTCAGTTCAAGCCTGTGTGTGTGTGTGTATGTGTGTGTTATGTGCCGTCAAGTCATTTCCGACCTATGGTGACCCTATGAATGAAAGATCTCCAAAATGTCCTATCATTAACAGACTTGCTCAGATCCTGCAAACTGGAGGACGTGGCTTCTCTTATTGAGTCAAACCATCTTGTTTTAGGTCTTCCTCTTTTCCTACTGCCTTCCACTTTTCCTAGCATTACTGACTTTTCCAGAGAATCTTGTCTTCTCATGATGTGACCAAAGTACGATAGCCTTAGTCTTGTCATTTTAGCTTCTAGGGAGAATTCAGGCTTGATTTGATCTAGTACCCACTTATATGTCCTTTTGGCTGTCCATGGTATCCGCAAAACTCTCCTCCAGCACCACATTTCAAATGCATCAATTTTCTTCTTGTCAGCTTTCTTCCCTGTCCAACTTTTACATCCAGACATCATAATGGGGAATATCGTAGTTTGGATTATCTTGATCTTGGTTCCCAGAGAGACATCTTTATCTTTAAGGATTTTATCTAGCTTCCTCACAGCTGCTCTTCCACGTCTCAGTCGCCTTCTTATTTTCTCGTTGGTTGATAATTGAGTCAAGGAATAGAAAATTTTGGACAATTTCAATTTCCTCATTGTCAACTTTAAAATAATGTAACTCCTCAGTAGTCATCACTTTTGTCTTCTTGATATTCAGATGTAATCCTGCTTTGGCACTTTTTCTTCTAACTTTCATTAGTAGATGTTTCAAGTCTTCACTATTTTCTGCCAGTTATGTGGTGTCATCGGCATATCTCAAATCGTTAATGTTCCTTCCACCAATTTTCACTCCACCTTCTTCTAGTTCTAATCGAGCTTTCCTTATGATATGCTCTGCATAGAGGTTGAACAGATAGCGAGATAATATGCATCCTTGTCTGACACCAAACAATCAGATGTTTTGGCACCCCCATTTCTTTTAACACTACCCACAGCTTTTCATGATCCACACAATCAAAAGCTTTGCTGTAATCTATGAAACACATGCAGATTTTCTTGTAAAATTCCCTGGTGCGTTCCATTAGCCATTGTAAATTTGCGATGTGATTTCTAGTGCCTCTTCCTTTCCTGAATCCAGCTTGAACATCTGACATTTCTTGTTCCCTAAATGGTAAGAGTAGAATCTTGAGCATCACTTTGCTTGCATGGGAAATTAACGCAATCGTGTGATAGTTGCTGCACTCTTTGGCATCCCCTTTTTTGGAACTGGAATGTAGACTGAGCATTTCCAGTCTGTGGGCCATTGTTTTGTTTTCCACATTTGTTGACAGATTCTTGTTAAGATTTTGATGGACTCCGCTTGAAATAGCTCTGTTGGTAATCCATCTACTCCAGGTACTTTGTTTCTCCCAGTTGCTTTGATTGCAGCTTTTACTTCACTTTCTAAGATTTCTGGTTCTTCACGAAAGGACTCTTCTTCAAAAAAATCTGTCATTCTTCCATCTCTTCTGTATAGTTCTTCAGTGTAGTTTCCATCTTTCCTTTATTTTGTCCTGATCAGATTCTGTATTTCTGTGATCCAGAGGAGTTAGCCGTGTTAGTCTGTAGTAGCAAAATCAAAAAGAGTCCAGTAGCACCTTTAAGACTAACCAATTTTATTATAGCATAAGCTTTCGAGAATCAAGTTCTGTTGATCTTTCCACTTTGAATTTCCGTTTGATTTCCCAGATCTTGTGGAACAAATCTCTTGTTCTTCTTTTTTTTGTTGTTCTCTTCTATTCCTGCCTAAGAAACACAAAAACACAGGCAAGAGTTGTCAATTGCTGCCTCAGGCCCCAAACTAAGGAAACCTAGAAGAACCAATCCTGGTAAGAGGGAACTAAAATATTCCCTTGTGCTTCCCACACTTGTCAATCATAGCTGTGGCTTCCTTCATTCACTGGAGCAAAAAGAAGGCAGAACAGACTGTTTCTACTGCAAAAAATTAAGCCTAGGTGCTTTAAAAAAAATTAAAAGTTGGTAATCCAGAGCAGCTAATGGGCCAAATAGGTACTGGGTGACATGTCTATATTACAGGAAAAGCCCAGACAACTGAACAACATGACCTTTACAATCTTTCATGACCTGGGATATCCACAGAATTTATGGATCTTCTTTCCCTGTGTAAACTGGGCACCTGATATTGCGGCTGCCTACCAGAATAATGAAAATGGTGTCCTCCCACTATCAAGACTTTTTGGTGGTGGCCCCAAATATGGAATGGCTGGCCAGTAGGGATCTGGGGCTTGATTGTTCTGACAGCCTTCAGGAAACCCTATGAGACTATTCTTTTTCAGAAGGCTTTCTGTTAATTTGGTGGCCAGTATTTTATATAGTGGACTTTTTTAGCAGTCTGTTTTTCTTTGTTATATTGTGAGGCTTTCTGAGGGGGTGGAAGCAGCTCACAAATGATCTTATGAATAAATGCCGTATAAATTGCATATAAAAATGATACAACACGTGTACACAATATACACAAATCTTCAAAGCTGACAGCAAAATATCACTGACACCATAGATAAAAATATAAAAGACTATAAAAGGAAATGGGGAATATTCGCACATCCCAGGAGTGGGTAATATATCTTTTATGGAAACTTGCCTGTTGATATGGTTCAGTCTTACTGAGGAGTTTCTGGAAAGCTTTAAAGAGACTTTGTCATACCCACCCCCTCCAATGCAGTTGGAAAACCTCCATTTTACCTTCTTGTGAGGTTTTTCAGTCATTTCTGTCTTCAGCTCAAAGCTGGAGTGGTTTCTGGTGAGAGAGTTCAAGAGATCATGTGTGCATTGAGATACAAGTAGCAAACAGCGAAGAAGAGCTGCCCAGAGTTCATCATGGGCACTAAAAGAGACAGGAGTGGGTGTGTAGAAAAGCCATGCGTGGTCCTGTAATTAAAAGATGGTGCCATAAAACGTCTCCAAAAGGGAGCAACTTGAAGGTCGGCCCTTCATGACCTTCTCCCTGGCCTTTCTCCACTTTGGAAGTGCTCATTGTACACTTGGCCCACCAGATGTCTGAATCCTATTGAGATGGGTTCGTGGAAGGCCAAGATTCTTCGCTGGGCTGTGTGGAGGGGACAGGAGACCCCAAGAAAAGGTTTGGCTGCCTGGCCTTGAACTCTCAGCTTTTAATGCTATGGCAGCTGAGAGTGCAGAGAGATTTAAGATTCAAAGAACCTTTACTCACCTGATGTGCTCATAGCTTCATTCAGTCAGTTTCATTTGGAATAACGATGTCTGAAGAGTGTTGTACAACCGAGGCTGGAGGGGGAAAGAGAGCGTTTGAATTGAGGCTGGGCTGAAATCAAGCATAGCGTGCTGTGAATATTTTTGACTGTTTCAAAGCTCCTCTCTTCAATTTTCAGTGATTTTTTTTAGCACTCCTTGAGAAATGTTTGCCTGCCATTGTTTTACACTGTGCTGAACTGCTTTCCATTTCAAGGGATGTGGCCCAACCTCACCGATAACATGATGGGATTTCATGGTATCATGTCTCACACCAGTTTGGTGTAGTGGTTAAGAGAGGCAGGACCAGGGCTTTTTTTCTAGGAAGAGAGGTGGTGGAACTCAGTGGGTTGCCCTTGGAGAAAATGGTCACATGGCTGGTGGCCACGCCCCCTAATCTCCAGACAGAGGGGAGCTTAGATGACCCTCTGCGCCACTTGGCGGTGCAGAGGGCCATCTAAGCTCCCCTCTGTCTGGAGATCAGGGGGCGGGGCCACCAGCCATGTGACCATTTTCAAGAGGTTCCGGAACTCCGTTCCACCACGTTCCTGCTGAAAAAAAGCCCCGGGCAGGACTCTAATCAGACCAGAAGCAAAATTGTTTTCGACTAAACATTAGGAAGAACTTCCTGACAGAGCAGTCCCTCAGTGGAACAGGCTTCCTCAGGAGGGGGTGGGCTCTCCTTCTTTGGAGGTTTTTAAGCAGAGGCTAGGTGGCTATCTGACAGCAATGCTGATTCTGTTAACCTGGGCAGATCATGAGAGGGCATGCAGGAAGGGTTGCATCAGTGCTTAGTTCTCGTGGCCCCTTCTTACATGCCCAGGGTAAGGCCGATCACTGCCTTGAAGTCAGGTAGCAATTCTCCCCAGGCCATTTTGGCTAGGGATCCTGATGGTGTTTTGCCATCTTCTGGGCATGGAGTAAGGGTCACTGTGTGTGGGAGAGGGAGGTATTTCCTCCATTGTGCAGGGGGTTGTACTAGATGACCCTAGAGCTCCCTTCCAACCCTATGATTCTAATCTGGAGAGCCTGGTTTGATTCCTCGCTCCTCCGCTTGAAGCCAGCGGGGTGACCTTGGGTCAGTCAGAGCTTCACAGAGCTTTCTTAGCCCCACCCACCTCACAGGGCGATTGTCTTGAGGATAATAATAACACACTTTGTAAACCACTCTGAGTGGACATTAAGTTGTCCTGGAGGGTTGTATATAAATCGAATGTTGTTGTTGTTGATATAAGCTTCATGACATCATTTTGTTCAGCTGACTATCCCTGATTGGCTGGGATCACACACGTGACTGGCAAAAGGAAGAACAATATCCAGGGGAAATAGCACCAAATGGATTTTTGAAAAAATGGATATCCCCGTAATCAAAATGTTTCCCTGGCTATACATTTCTAAACCACTTAAAGCAGTGTTTTTATCCTTGACTCACAAATGTGGCCTATTTGGTGTGGCCCTACTTCTGGGAATGGGCTATAGTGTGGACAATATCAAATATTCTGACCTCTGGGCAGCTGGTGGCCGGGGCCTCAATCGGGCCCTCTGGTGTTTCCCATACACCCCTCAGCATAATCCCATGGGTAGTTTCCTCATCTAAAGAGACGAAGCGGGGATTCTGGGAAACAGTGGTCAAAAGGACAATGAAGCAGACAGAGAGAGGAAGGGGTGGGGTGTGTAGGAAACCAGAGAATGGCTGATTCGCTAGGCAGCCATGGAGGCAAGTGTAGAAGATGTAGGGAGTGTAGAAGATGTAGGGATGTAGGGAGTTAGGGAGTCCCATAAGTAAGGTCAGAAACCAGCTATCCCTCAATGCAAAACCCAGAACTAGCCTGGAACAATTGGTTGCCTGGTGAGGTTGAAGCAGTATCATCATTTGGACAAGATGCTTTCGGGGTCCCTTTTCTTGCTGTTGCCCCTTCGTTTCCCCCTGAGTCCAGTCCCCACTGCCTTCCAGAAAGTGAATTGAGTGTTCATCTGTTCCTGTTAGGGTTGCCACATCCCCTTACCGTCTCAGAGGGAGGCTGGGGACCTGATGCTTACCTTTCTTGTGGCCCCAGCATGCTTCACTTCACACGCATGGCCTTGCACCTGTGTGCAGGAGCAGCGCCAGGGTTTCTGGCAACCACGGCCGGCCGGCCAGACACATGCATGCACGTACGCACGTGCACACACACCAGCCTGCATGATGACGTCATGTGTGATGTCATCACGGGCGTGTGCACGAGCCGGCCCTGGTTGCTGCAGCAGGTGGCTCGGACGGCGCACAGGTGGCCTTCCAGCTCTCCCACTCAGTTGCCCTGCGCCGCCCCAGATGCCTGCCCATGGTTGCTATGCCTGGCTGGGGGCGTGTGCTGGTGGCAGCAGCAGGGCAGGGGGGGAAGGGCTGGGAGACTGCAGCTCTGTGGCGCATGCTCCCACCCCCGGCGCCCCCTCCGGCGCCCCCTCCGGCACCCCGCACCCTGAAGCAACCACCTACCTGGCTTCAATAGGTGCGCCAGCCCTGCCTGAGTGATAATGTCACTTCTGGGTGAGGTCATCACGTGAGTGCAGGAAAATGTGCACACTTCACAACAGGCCAATTTGGGCCTCAAACAGGCCCAATTTGGCCCACTGCAAAGCGTGCACACTTTCAAGTCAGTGCAATGATGTCAGTCCTGGGAGTGACATTGTCGCGCCACCCTAAGAGCGCGCCCGGGAGGCCTGTTCCTATGCCTTGCTCCTCTGATGGTCTGGTGAGTGGTGGTGGGGGTGGAGAGTGAAAGCAGGGGATCCCCTGCCCCCGCCGGGGGAATAGGATCCCTAGTTCCTGTTTACTTATTCAGCAACTGTGAAAAAGAGAAGCAATATGGCTGGAGACTCCATGTGTTGACAGTGAGTTTTCTATTGCTAAGAAGCCTTAGTAGGTGGTGTCAACCACGAATTGCGGAGGTGGGCCTGTGTTGCAAAATTCAAGGCAATGACTCCCTTCTGGTCAACTCTAATGTCGAGTAGGTCAACACGAGGAGTGCTGCTCTGCAAATCAAGATATTCCTGGTTCGAGTCCTGGCTGAACCTACCAATAACTCACTGGGGTACACTCTTGGTAGCTCATTTGGGTTCTTGACCACATTTCCAGGTGGCCGACTGCCCAAGTACGCTTTTTCTAGATGAGTGCTTTAGGCTTTCCCCCCTTGATAAACATGCACAGACCCTTCCTTCAATAATAATAATAAGATCTCATCAGGTGCTTTTCTGGCGTGATGACATCAGCAGATTTCCGCAAGTTTAATTACATTCGTAATTACAGCTCTGTATTGAATTAGGGACCCATTATGCACGTTTTAATTGAAACCCTGCTGAGACCATCGTCTGCTAACATCTAATCGTATCCCTCAATACATTTTCCTTTTTGCTAAACTTTATATGATAAAAAAAAAACCCTAGTATTTTAGTTTGGATGGTTTTAATTAATTGACAAGAGGAATGTAATTAGGGCGGAGGCGGCAGGTTGACAATCCTGAAATCATCACTGGGAAATTAATCCTGTTTTGGGGGGTAATTAACACTTTCCAACATGAATGTTGTGCTGCAGCACCGCGAGGGCGAACAGCCGCAGGCAGAACTGCATAAAAAGAGCTTTCGCTGCTCCCAAAGTTTGGAGAGAGCAGAAAGTTGCTCTGGGAGAGAGGAAACTATGCAGGAAGCTTGCATTAGTGGTGCCCGGTCCACAGTTGCAGGAGAAGGAGATGCTAATGAGGCAGCAGAATGCTCGGGAGAGAAGAACGGACTGCAGCGCTTCAGGTGGATTCCTGCTCTGGGCAGTTTTAACCAGGTCTTTTGCTGCCTAGGGGCCAAGCTACACGTTACATTTCATACGGGTTTTGCCACAGTGGCATGCAGCCACACTGCAGCTGCAATCTGTGATGGCAACTCTTACAAGTGCCACAGAGGCCCAGTTTGGATCAGCATGGTGGGACAGCAGGACAGTGGGAGCTCCTGCTCTCCCCCCTGCCCTGTGCTGTTTTTAGAAGCCAACATGGCTCAGGGGCATTATTTGCCGTGTCAGGAATCTGCATGTGCTCTGAATGCTTGCATGTGAAACCTCCTGTTTGGGCAAATAAGCTTTTCTGAGACCTCCAGGGCATGTTGGCTCCAGAAAACATTGCGAAGGGTGTGGCAGGAGCACTTCCTCCCTAGAGTGGCCAGCTAGAAGCTGGGAAATTCCTGGAGATTTGGGAGGTGGAACCTGGAAAGGCCAGGGTTTGGGGAGGGGAAGGACCTCAGCGAGGTATAACTCCATAGAGTCTACAAGTTCTGAACAATGGAACCTGGGGCTGAATAGAGATATAGGATTTTTATCTCATTACAGATGCTAATTTCTGCTCTAATCAAGCAACATTGTATCTTTACATCCTCACTCCTTTCTTTGCTTTGCCACTCCCACTTTCTGACTGAATAGGGTTGCCAGATCCAGGTTGGGAAATCCCTAGAGATTCTGGGGGTGGAGCTTGGGGAGGGGAGGGGCCTCAGCAGGGTATAATGCCATACAGTCCACCTTCCAAAGCAGCCATTTTCTCCAGGGGAACTGATCTCTGGAGCCTGGAGATCAGTTGTAGTTTTGGGAGATCTCCGGCCACCACCTGGAAGTTGACAAGCCTACTCCTTCCCCTTCCCCATAGACTCAATCCAATTTAGGCCCTGGCAGTGTTTTTACACAGAGTTGCCACCGGGGACTTGCAGCTGCAGCATGACCTCGTGAACATCATAATGGATAGTTTGGTTGTCCATGTTGTAGTATTTTTGTTTTCCTGATGGCTATGGCTTCTTCCTAGGATAGTCAGAAGGGTTGTTCCTCGGTAGTCAAGGCTCACATATTAAATGGGATGATTCCCAGTGCTTTGCCATCAATCTGATTTGGCTACATGATGCCATCACTGAGGGCAAATAAAGTCCACTGAGAGCAAGTGAGGGCAATGTAACCGAGCAGGCAAATTTTTTTGCAGGAGGGTGTGGAAAAAATATTCAGACATTGTCTGACTTGTTGTACTGATACATATTCTCAGGGTCATCTGGATTGGAAGCTTTTTATTCTAACCTCTACAGCGTAGTGACACTCCAAATTTACAGCATCACTTGTAGGGGAGCTCTATTCCCTGAGAGGTTCACCAACCAAAATTCCCGGTGACTTTCCGAAACGAGGGTGCCTTTTTCATGAGAGATGTTAAAGAATGTCCCTGGCTCTTGGTTTGGAGTTGTAGACAGTTCCATAGTGTCATGGTTGCTCTTTTATTCTGTGTCATATTTAATCCCTTCCTTCCTCTGTGGATCTCAGGGCAGCATGCATAGTTTTCTCTTCCTAGCCTAGTGTGTTCCCAGTCCTGGTCAGTGGCTCAGCAGCCACATTCTGTGTCAATTGAAGTTTTGGACCATCTGCCAAAGGCAACCTCACATATTGCAGTAGAACTAGGGGTCCCTGGTCCCCCAGTGGGGGTGGAAGATCCCCTGCTCCCGCCTTCCACTCCCTGCCACCATGGCTGGAAGGGAGGAAAGGCAGGAAAATAGGCCTCCCAGACATACTCCTGGGGCAGTACAATGATGTCACTCCGGGAAGTGACATCATCGTGTGTGTCCCCCCCCCAGGTAGTGCTCCTGCTTTTGGGGCCCAAATCAGCCCATTGCGAAGGGTGGAAGTGCTCATGGGCACTTCCCGGAAGTGACATCATCATGTCACCCCCCCCCCCCCCGGAGCACACATACATGAGTGAGTACCAGGTGTCCTCCCCCCCTCCCTCCCGGTGGGTATGGGGACCTGGCAACCCTTACAGCCCAGTTGGTACCAGAATATGGACCATGCAGCAAGATCATTGATATCCTGCTGATGTTGTTGTGAGATCTTCGGGCCTGGTAGAAAAATTTAGCTAATAACTCCCAGGCTGAGCCCCGACCCCCACCCCCACTTCCCTTCAAGCTTAGGCACTCGAGCCTTTGCTTGCTTGGGCAAATGTATAAAATCCTTCAGGCTTAAGCCTCCAAGTGGACAAAGGAACCAATGGGGAATCCAACAGCAGGGACTCGGATGAAAGGCTCTGCCCGTTTAGTCTTGCTGGCCAAACCTGTCTTGAGCTGAAGTCTCTGCATTCCAGACCTCCTGTCATCCCATTTCCAATCTGATTTTGGTGGAAGGGGGGGCGCTCTTGGGGAGACATTCATGTTTTAAGCTTAGCAAATCTTCTTTAATCACTGTAGCATCAGTTTTTTGGGGTCTCTCTCTCTCTCTCTCTCTCTCTCTCTCTCTCTCTCTCTCTCTTTTGAAGGATTGGCCTCTTTCCAGAGCAGTTGATATACAAAGGTCCTGAGAATTGTGTCTTTTAAAAGCATTGTGAGGTTATCCGGACAGTTCTTTCATTTTCTTTTTAAATCCTTTCTGCCTCCGGAGTGTGAGGCCTTTATCAGGCAGAAGGGAACTTTTCATCTCACCCTCTAACGATGAGAGACTCGTTGCAAATCGAGCCGTCTGATATTCCTTTTGATGGCTGTTCACTTTGGTGTTTGTCGTTTTCAGACTTCTGTAAAAGTTGTGTCTTGCTGCCAGTCCTCCTTGACTGGGTTTCAGGCCAGGAGCCCCTTTGCTTCTCTCATACGAAACTGGCCGGTCCTCCAGAGGCAGATCACCACATCCCCCCCCCCCCCATCTCAGATCCAGCAGCGAGTGGCCCGAGAGCGGGCTTTTTGAGCGGTGGTGTCACAATTGCAGAGCACCTCTCCCAGTAGAATCGTGCGATGCGCTTTCTTTAATCTTGATCCTGAAAAATTCCCCTTCTAGTGACTATAATTGCAGGGATGTCAGGTTGCTTTAGGGTGTGGAGGGAGGGAGTTGAGCTCCTTAAAGAAGGTTTCCATTTAAGGAAGGAGTTTGTTCTCAGCGGGTAAAAAGCTTCTGATGTTAAAAATCACAGCTCTTATTCCTCATATTTCAAAGCCTAAAATAGACACTGGGCTAAGCTACCGATTTTTACAAATTTCTAAAGAGCACCTTTAAGACTAACCAACTTTATTATAGCATAAGCTTTCGAGAACCACTGTTCTCTTTGTCAAATGCATCATCAGCTTTTGAGAACCACAGCTCTCTTCATCAGATGCATCGTCAGTTTTTGAGAACCACAGCTCTCTCGGAAGATGCATCTGATGAAGAGAGCTGTGGTTCTCAAAAGCTGATGATGCATCTGACAAAGAAAGCTGTGGTTCTCGAAAGCTGATGATGCATCTGATGAAGAGAGCTGTGGTTCTCGAAAGCTGATGATGCATCTGACAAAGAAAGCTGTGGTTCTCAAAAGCTGACAATGCATCTGATGAAGAGAGCTGTGGTTCTCGAAAGCTTATGCTACAATAAAGTTATGCTACAATAAAGTCTTAAAGGTCCTACTGGACTCTTTACTATTTTGCCACAATAGACTAACACAGCTAACTCCTCTGGATGTACAAATTTCTGTTGGTTATATTGTTTTGCTTAGAAGATTTGTCCGCTGCCTTTCCAGACTAGCTTGGCATGTAGGGCTGCCAGTTCCCCGGTGGGGGTGGGGGATCCCCTGCTCTGGGCCTCTACCCCCTGTTGACACTCACTTGGCCAGCGGAGGAGAAAGGCCTCCAGGAACAGGCCTGGGAGGCAAAAAAATACCTCCTAGGCTAGAGCGCAGCAGAGGTGCTCCTCACAGGAGCTATGATGTCACTTCCAAAGGTGACATCATTGCACCAAGCAGTGAGCATGCTCCCGCCCTTCACAGGACCAAAAGTCTCACAAGGTGAGTGTTGGGTCCCCCCAACCCACCTCCTGCAGGGAGGTTAAGGGAACCTGGCGGCTGTATTGGCATACCAGCCAATCTGATTGCCTGTCCTTTGGACACTGAGAGCCAAGCTACAAGAGACGAATTACACGAGGAGGAGCACGTGAAGGGAGTCTCAATGTTATCTGGGAAGCTGAGTTTTAAAAGAGATTGGAAGGCTTTGTCAATTTCCCCTCTCTACAGAGCCAGGGAGATGGCTGCTCACAGGGGTTGTTAATTTCCTCTTGGCCGCTTAGAAGGGGAGGTGAAACTGACAGAGCCTTCTGGAGGCAAAGAGGAAATTAACAACCCCTCTGAGCAGCCATCTCCCTGGCTTTGTAGAAAGAGGAAATTGACAAAGCCTTCTGATCTCTTTTAAAACTCAGCTTCCTGGCTAACATTGCGACTCCCTTCACGTGCTCCTCCTCATAATTCATCTCTTGTAGCTTGGCTCTCAGAAGCTGGAGGGGAAACACTTTAATCTCCCAGGACATTCCATTGCTGACCTAAAAGCAGCTATAAACAAAGAAGCTCCAAGGGCAGATTGCAATATAAAATTGCTGAACTGGAGTTCATTTACAAGTTCCAAACAATGGAACCTGGGGCTGAATAGAGACACGAGATTCTTATCTCACTGCAGATGCTATTTTGTACTCTAATCAAGCTACATTATATCTTTACATCCTCACTCGCTTCTTTGCTTTGCCCCTCCCACCTTCTGACTGAATAGGGTTGCCAGATCCCTTTCCATGTTGGGAAATCCCTGGAAATTTTGGGGCTGTGAGAGTTGTATATGCAGCAAAACGGAAGACAGAATCTTGTCCAGATGTGATTGGATGGACGAATAAATTGAATGAATATGCCTCAATGGCTAAATTCTTTTTTTTAAATAGCTTTTTATTAGTTTTCTCATATAGGAATAGGGGAGGATAAGGGAAAAGGTAGGTAGGGAATATCCAATATATATCATAGAGTCTGCTCGAGTTAGAATTCTACTTATGGAATTTATGGCTAAATTCTTAAATGCACAACAGACCAACACAGGAATCCCAGGAAAAATTGAGAGATTTCTTTGATTACAGAGCTGGAAATTAAGTAAATCCAAGAGTAGTTAATATTGGATATAGATCAATTATAAAATTAAGATCTCAAAAATGTTGAATATAAAATGTGATGTATATGACTGAATATAGAACGTTGAGTATAAAATGTTGTGTATAAATAACTGAGAAGAGAGAGAGGAGTAATATTACGAAATTTTACTGTCTTTATATATTTTGCTTATATTCTTTGTTGTAGCTTAAATCTATTATTCTTTACAATGTTTAAGAGCGTTCGGGCTTTAAGGTTTTAAATATTTAAGAATCTGTACCCTGAAATTTTAGTGAATAGATTTGTAAATAATATGACTTACCCTGACTGTAGGTTGTATGCTATTAATGTGTGGTCTATGACCGTAATAAAGATTGACTGACAATGTTTAAGATTCTATATGCACTTTCTATTGTCCTTTTCTTTTAAATAAAGTTATAATATATCTAAAAAAAAATAGAAAGGTGGAAGCCCAACCTAGCGGGAGTGGGGAGCTGCTGTCTTGGTTTTTTTTAAAAAAAAACTTTATAGCCCGGCAGTCATTGTGTGTGTGTGTGTGTGTGTGTGTGTGTGTGTGTGTTTTAATGAGGGTTTGCCAAACAGACTTTGAGGGTCAGTTACACCCTATTAAAGTGAAGGGGGGAAATTAAATTTATCACATCTAAGCTAACTGATCCCCAAACAGCTGGCTGGTAAATCTACACTGGTACAAGGAGGCCAAGCTATGGCTATCTTGTGTGCCTGATGGCAACACGCTGAAATGGGACAGTATTTTTTTTCTTTATCCTGTATTATTTTAGAGATTTTAATTATTTTGAATATGCCCTAATCCTAACAATAAACAAACTGGGGGGGGGGGCGGGGCGGGGAGAGTCTGAAAGATTAGACCATGAAAGCGGTTTAAAAAGAGAACACTGTCTGGGGCTTTTAGTTGTGGGTAAAGCAGAAAGCATCTGTTATAAGGTAGCAAGACAAAAGCTTGTATTTTATTAGGGTATGAACATACGAGACTGTAACATGCGTGTATTTATTATAAATTCCTTTTTAGCTGTTCTTTGTATCTGATGGGGTGGCTTGGTTTACTGAACAGTGAAGAAATTACCTCTGCTATTCTCTCTTAACCTTCCTTCGCAATCTTACAGACTCCAATGAGCTATTTTTTTAAATGTAGAATCTTTACGCTAACCAATATCATTTCATATTCAGTTTCTACCTATAATAAGATTGTTTGTTTTGTGTTATACTCCAGCCTTTCAATGATTTTTTTAAATTTTCACTAGGAGGGTTTGCTAAAATGACATGGGGAGGTCAGTTACACTGTGTGAACAGGGAAAACATCAGTCCATCTAAGGTACTGGAGGTCTCAATGGCCCCCAATATAGGGTAGACTTACTTACTGCTACTTTATGGTTACCTCCATTTAGTTGTGCTTACTTCCTTAGTTTTCTGTCCAGGCCCCAACCTGGCCCCAACCTGGTGGAACTCTCTGTCGGAAGACACTCGGGCCCGCCAAGATCTTGTATCTTTTCGGCGGGCCTGTAAGACAGAGATGTTCCGCCAGGCATATGGTTGAGGCCAGCACTGGATCCATTTAAATAGCCTCCCTGCCGGTCTCCTGTCAGTGGGGGGGGAGCTTAAGGTCCATCTGCCCCCCCATGCTTGAGGAGTTAGAGGTTCACCAACCCACACCTCCACCCTTTTCTTCCTTTGTGTATGGTGGGCAGGGAAAGGGGAAAGGGTGTCCCATTTGGAATGTGGATATCCATGAGATGTTATTTGATTGGTTTTACTTATTGTATCTTATTTATGATTGTGACCCACCCTGAGCTTGCTTGCGGGGAGGGCGGGCTAAAAATCCAATAAATAAATAAATAAATAGAAGAAAGGGCAGGATAAATATATCATCATTAGTGACCTGTGTCTGTGAAGTCTGTTGGGAGATTGCAAACCTGGAATCAGGAACCTACAATTGTGGCCTTTTCCCCATGTCCTAAAACTAGCAGCGTACTCACGGAATGCTTCGCGCAAATTCTAACATCACCATTTCCAAAACAGAGGCAGGAAGTTTTGATTCCATTTTTGTGGTGCCGTGAAAATGCAATCAAAACTTCCTGCATTCGTTTTGGAGACGGTGACGTCAAAAATTGCGCGAAGCATTGTGTGTGTGTGCCGAACCACAAGAATGGAGCGTTCCTGGGCTCTGGAGCGGCTCCACCTTTCAAGGTCAGCCACAGCTTCCCGTCACCTGAAAGGACTATAAATGCTTCCGGGTGAAGCAGAGATTTTGCCTGGGCAATGTCGGTATCTGGCATGGAAAGAAATAAAAGTATAACCCGTTGCTAGGACTATCGGAGAGAAAAGAAGATCTTCAAATTACTATGTTATGTCCTGCATGATTTCTTCCTGAGAGTGCTCTTTAATTATAAGAGCTGTCTAGGTAACATTATCCCTGACTATTATCCTGTCTTCTTGATGATATTCCATGACAGTGTAACTCGACGGCAGTAATTGTTATCATACAAGGTGCATTGCTTCCTTGATTATATAATTTTCTCCTGTTGTGACTGCAGTTATGTATTCTGTTTGGGAAGAGATTTGTAGATACGGCTTTGCCCTTGGATTTTCTGAACCTCAGAGACTGTTGTGTTTTGAGAAACCTTAAGAATGGGAGAACCTAACCTAATTCACTAAACCGGAGGGCGGTACAGTTTGCTCTTTTTTGTTTCTCTATCTTGTCATTGCGGATCTTTTGATTTCCCCCATTTTTGGTCCTGCTGCTCTTGTATGCCTTTTTTCAGGCAATTGATGGAAAACCGGGAATCAGTTTTCTTATTTCTGTCAGATTTCCTTAGTATGGTTGCTGAGGGAGGCTACCATTTCATTCCGAGCAGAGAGGAACCCATGTCCAAATACAGAATTTTGACGTTAAAACTGTCCACCAAATGAGAGACAAACTAGATGCTACAGTGTCCTCATGGCCCCCATTGCCCCATTGCCATTTTAAAATGATTTAAAAATGCCACGATGGCCTGATCCTGATTGGGCCCACAGTGTGAAGAGGTGAGCAGTCTTGTCCCTCCCTTCCCCGTATCTTTTCAAGTGCCAAAATGGCTACCAACCCGTGGCTGTTTCATCCCTTGAAAAGGCCTGGGGAGAGAAGAGAGCATCACACTGCATACTTATTCGCATGGTGTTTTTAAAATCACAATACTGGTGGCCAGGGCTTTTTTTCAGCTGGAACACAGTGGAACGGAGTTCCAGAACCGCTTGAAAATGGTCACATGGCTGGTGGCCCCGCCCCCTGATCTCCAGATGGAGGGGAGTTTAGATTGCAATCTCAACTCCCCTCTGTCTGGAGATCAGGGGGTGGGGCCACCAGCCATGTGACCATTTTCACCGAGGGCTATTTAAACTTTAAAAAACTCCCCCCTTGTTCAAGATTATCCAAAGTGACATCATTGTGTGGTCCTGGGATGGTGCACGTACTTTGCGCACGCACATGTGGTACCAGGGGCACTACCTCCCACCAAGAGTTGCCCCCTGTGCTGGCAACCCACTGAGTTCCATCACCTCTTTTCTCAGAAAAAAAGCCCTGCTGGCGGCATCCTCAAGGAGGCCACCAGGCCGTTTAGGTAGCATCACTCGAGAGCAGTGGCCCATTCAACACAACTGCATAAAAACTTGCAGGTAATCACTCGTCCTTGTAGAATGAACGCCTCTGTCTTGGGTAGAAATGTCCCCAAATTCTCCATCCCTGATTTTTCTGCACTAAATTTCACCTCCTCGCCCACTGGCCTGCTGCACAAAAATGGGCCTGTACTATTGTTGGTGGTGTTTTTGCTTCCCTTATTTCGTGCAAAATGCTGGAAGGTGTGGAAGCGTGTACTTCTTGCAGCCAAGGCAGTAACTGGCCCCAGAGGCCAAGGTTTGTTTCCACCCATCTCTCCCAGCTCAAACGTAATGAACACCTGAACTGCCTTATGAAGGGTCAGCTTCTTGGTTCATCACTCTCTACTCAGACTGGCAGCAGCTCTCCGGGGTCTCAGACTGACATCCCCCAACCCCCTATACTTATTCTAGCTAGAGGTGCCAAGGAATGAACCTGAGGATCTTCTAAGGTTCCCAACCTCCAGGTTTTGGCTGGAGATCTCCTGGAACGACAACTGATCTCCAGGCAACAGTGATCAGTTCCCCTGGAGAAAATGTTTGCCTTGGAAGATGGACTCTGTGTATGGTTGTCAGTCCCCTGCTAGGGGCAGGGGATCCCCCACTCCTGCCCTCCACACCCCACCCCCGCTTACCTGGCTGGCGGGGGGGGAAGTTGAAGGAACACACCTCCAGGCATGCTCCTGGGCACTGCAGCACACTCCTGCTTGCTGCAACTGCCCGGATCGGGCCCGAATCAGGCCATTGCAGAGTGCAGCAGTGCTCCCATGCTCCACAGCGGGCTGATCTGGGCCAAAACAGCCCGAATCAGGGCTGAATCAGCCCAGATTGGGGCCAAATTGGGCCGCTGCAGAGCACAGGAGCACTCCCGAGGCATCCTGCAGCTTGCATGATGACATCACTCGATGGGGAGATGGCAAGGTTGCCAAGCCTCAAGCCCCCTGCCCAGGGGCTGGGGGGACCTGGCACCCCTAACTCTATGGCATTATACCTAGTTGAGGCCCCTCCCTTCCTCAAAACCCTCCCTCACCAGGCTCCACTTCCCAAAATCTCCAGGAATTTCCTAACCTGGAGCTGGCAACCCTATGCAGCTCACCAAGCATCTGCTCAGCCAATGAGCCGCTGCCCACGTCCTTACACATGTGTGGAGGATCATTGTAGGGTTGCAGTGTGCATTGAGCCAAACACATATGCAATGTCATATCGAAGGCACACACATGTATTTTTCCAGTGGGATCTCAATAAGGTCCTAAGAAAGGAGGAGAATGCCAGAAGACTTGAATCTCCTTTAATCAGGAAAGCAAGGATTGATTAGAGCTGGCACAGGGTGAGGGGTTCAGATTGAGTCCTCCCTAGTCTTGGGTAGCATTTGATTCAGCAATGTGATGCAACGTTAGCAGGCAGTGGTGCGTTGGCACAGAGGCGGCCAAAGGGAAAATAAACCAATATACCCAACTTTCTTAATTTTAGATCCATACAGAGCAAAATACGTGACCAAAGCCAGCCCTATCCCTTTGAGCAGCTGTGTCTTTGTTCGTGGTTTTCTGTCCTTTGACGTCTCTGTACCGAGAAATGAATGGCAAATATGTCATACATTTCACTGATGGGAATAAGGGCACTCTTGTGTGTCCCTGCAACAAGGATCACTGCCTGGGCCTGCCTGCCTCTCTCTTCCTCCCTCCCTCCCAGTTATACAATGATGCAGACTCTTCTCCGCCTGCTCTTCTCTGTATTTACTGACTCTGCTTTGGATTCCAAAGCAGGGTGTCCAAATGATGAATTTGCAATCGGTTTATGCCGGACTCTTCCCGTATTTCCTTGGCAGTGTTTGGTTAAAGGAAAGGGATGCTCACCTGTTCTCCGCTCCACTAGCAGGCGAGTAGGGAAATACTGAGCGCAGTGAAATCATTACGAATGAGAGCATCAAGATGCAAGACTACACCCTCTTTGGGGGGAAAGGTGGCATATAAATGTTTTAAATAAAATAGAAGCTGAGGGTCGAGGGAAGGTAGATGCTACAAGGGTCAAGCTATAACCTTTAAAATATAGATCAAGATGGGTAGCCATGTTAATCTGTCTGTAGCGGCAGAAAAGAGCAAGAGCCCCAGTAGCACTGAACGCATGGAGAGGGGCAGTGGGTGGCGCATGCCGTCCGTGCCCCCTTCTTCTGCAAGATTGCCTGGTCATCTGCAGGGTGCGACCAGCTGTGTGGAAGAAATGGCCCTGTATACACCCCCTCCCCGTGATCAGTGCTGCTGCTTTCCAAGGGACAGGGCTTTTTTTCTCGGAAAAGCGGTGGTGGAACTGAGTGATGGAACTTGGGACCGCACAATGACGTCACTTTGGGTCAGCTGGAACAAAGGGGGAGTTTTTAAAAGTTTAAATCGCCCTCTGCGAAAATGGTCACATGGCCAGTGGCCCCGCCCCCTGATCTCCAGACGGAGGGGAGTTTAGATTGCCCTCCGCGCCACTGCAATCTAAACTCCCCTCCGTCTGGAGATCAGGGGGCGGGGCCACCGGCCATGTGACCATTTTCAAGAGGTGCCGGAACTCTGTTCCACCGCGTTCCTGCAGAAAAAAAGCCGTGGGTAGGGACTTGGGAGAGTTGGTGTGGCTTTCTCCTTCATGCAGCGGCCCCTGCAGATGACCAGGTGATAGCATGGAGGCAAGAGGCAGGGCTGGGATGCTCACAGCTGCTGTCCCTTCCCCTGTGCTCAAGGAACATGTCAGGATGTTGTCTGAACCAGACTCGATTTGTACATGTGTTTACTGTAACGTGTTTACAGGGCTCTTGCCGATGATCCGTTGAAGACAGTAAGTGGGTTTTCTTCTGCTATATGAGGATTTGAATGCTTGCATCCCTGACCTGCTTCTTATCCATTCCACATTAGTTGCTCCCTGGTACATCTGAGATAGATCAAGATAGGCAACCGTGTTAGTCTGTCTGCAGCAGCAGAAGAGAGCAAGAGTCACTTCTTCAGACAGAAGTGAGCTGTGATTCACGAAAGCTCATACCACAAATTTTGTTCGTCTTATAGAATAAATATTTATTATTCAGTGTACACAGTAATAAAAAGGAAGGGCCCGAATGTCAGGCAGTATAGGAAAGCTTTTGATAAGCTGTAACATTCTCCAAATGCAATGGATAAACATGTCATTTGACATGTTTATCAACTGCATTTGGAGAATGTTACAGCTTATCTAAAGCTCTTCTATGTAGCCTGACACTCAGGCCCTTTGTTTTTTAATTTTATTACTCTGTACACTGAATAATAAATATTTATTTTGGATATATTTTAATGGTTATAGCTTGACCTTTGTAGCAGCTACAGAATTTTTCGGTCTCCCCACCCCTTTCTTTGTTTGGGTTGAGGGAAGGTGTCAAAGATTTATATGCAGCATGTTCTGGCAGGCAGGATTTGAGTCCAGCAGCACCTTAGAGACCAACAAGTTTTTCTGGGTGTCAGTTTTCGAAGATCAGAGCTCCCTTCTTCAAGCCAGAGTATGAATGGAGATCCCCAAGCCTTTATATCCCAGCCAAAGGTGGGTGAGGTGTTATAAGGGAGGGCATCGGGCTGACAACAGCTTATCTTTACAACAACCCCCTGAGGTAGGTTAGGCTATATGTGTGACTGGCCCAAGCCTCCCGGCAAGTTTCCATGGCAGAGTACATTCCTATTCGCACCCCCAACTCATGTAACTTCTAAAATCTTAGGAAATAATCCTTTAAAATTGTAGTATTCATGTGTGACTGCTAGGAAACATTTTAGAAAGTTGCCTCTGTTTTCTCTCCGAAACTCAAAACAGGGAGATTGATTGACGAGGGGCTGGGCATAACGAAACACACGATATGTCCCTGACCCATAAGGAGAGGAGATTCGAACGTATGCCGAAAGTCCTGTGGGTTCGTCCAAAGTTCTGTGGGTTCGTCAATGCCTGTGTTTTGTCCACATGGGTTTTAATCCTATTCTTTAGATAACTGGGGCTTTTTAAACAGGCCGTCTTCTTTTCACTCTTCCCATATTAGCCATGACCTAAATCTTTTCCCACCCACCCACCCCCACCCCCTGCCACCTGATGATCTTTCTGGCGCGTTGTCATGGACCCATCCAGGGTCTTAATAAGAAGCATATGAGAATCTCCCTGTAAAAGTTGTGTATGCATGCTTTTTCTTTTCCCACCCGGTTTTACGAGTCTTTTCCCCACCCCCACCCCCACCCCTTCCCCAACTGTAAATGCCGACGGATTTGTCTCCTTGGTTTTCCTAAACCGATTCATGTGAGCGTTCTTAAGAGCTGAGCCCAAATTTATTATGAACGGGGGTGGAGGGGAGAGAACCCAGAGCCTTTTTAATAACGTGAGTGCTTCATCTGTATTCAGCGCCAAGTGTATGGCCCCCGCATGAACTCCTGAGAGCTTAACCCCCTCCTGACAATAAGCCTGTTGAAAAATGTACGGTAAAAAAAAATATATTAAAAAAAAGTCCCTCCATTATTCAAAGAGAGCTTTGTGCCATCGTAAGCTGCTTGGCCATTTATTTCCCATCTCCAGGTATATACGTTTGCCCCTGCGGGTGGGCTTCTCGGCAGCTTCTCTCTGGGTCACCGTGGAAAATGGAATGAGGGACTTCATCGATTTCTGACCTGAATCCGCCCTTGGTTAGGTGTCCTGCTATTGTAATTATTCACCTCCTGGATTTTTCCGGCTGGGAAAATCCAGGAGGTAAATTATGGTGTTGGAGCTGAAGCCAATGAGGGGTGGCCCTTAATTTTTAGTTGGATCTGGACCAAAGGAAAGAAAAGTATTTAGCCCTCAATAGAAGTTTCTTGAATGACATTTTTTAATTTATTTTATTCTCTTTTATTTCCTTTAAACCCCGCCTTTCTCCCCCAAGGGGAGATCTCCAGCCTCCAGGTGGTGGCTGGAGATCTCCCAGAATTATAATGGATCTCCAGGTGACAGAGATCAGTTTCCCTGGAGAACATGGCTGCTTTGGAGGGTAGACTCTATGGCATTATATGGCATTCTGAGGCCCCTCCCCTTCCCAAACCCTGCCTTCTCCAGCCCCCCCCCCCAAATCTCCAGGAATTTCATGACCTAGACCTGGCAACCCTAGCCCGAAATCACCTAGGGAGCATTCATGACAGAGCAGGGAATCAGACCTGGGTCAGCCATAGGGCCGGTGCCACCATTGAGGCGGTGAGGCAGAGGCCGCAAGCACCGCGGGGCTGGAGGGGGCGCCGGGGGTGGAGGCGTGCGCCATGGAGCTGGCGTGCCTGCCTTGCACCGCTGCTGTGGGCCAGCCCCATGCTGCTGCCGCCACCACAACACACCCCTGGGCGGGCGCAGCAGCCACGGGCCAGGGATGGCAGGCAGCTGGAGCAGCATGTGGAGCACGGGCAGCCTCCTCACGCCACCCACCTGCCAATGGCCCCATCTTTACTACATGATGACATCATCATGTGATGACATCATCATGCAGTCCCTGGGCGCGCGCGCACTGTGCATGCACGCAAATGGCCGCAGGCGCCAGAAACCCTGGTGCCAGCACTGGTCACCCATATTCTAGTTTGCCATTCTAGCCTCTACACCACACTGGTCTCATTGAAACAGACCTTCCCCCCCGCACATCGTTAGAGCATCAGTCCCGTTTGCCTCTCTGTCACAGCAAATCGAATAAATGTAAAAGAACCAGCAACTTAAATTTTTAAACAATTAACATGTAACAGAAAAGAATGTGGCAGACAACAGGGAAGAAGCGAGCTGTCTGCAGTACAGCCAAGATTCTGCCGCTGTGCATTTGCTTTTATATGCCTCCAATCTCTTACACTTTCCAGCTCTGGGACTGGGCCGGCCCAAGGTTTTCTGGTGCCCTAGATGAATGACTCCCCCCCTGCTGTGGGGGAGCAGCTCCCCATTCAAGAACTCCATCTCAGGCCCCGTAGGCCATTGTGAAGGTATGCCTAGTGGGGGGCCAGCCCTCTACAACCCATCGGTCTGCTAAGTGGGGCTAGAAACTTGTTTGTCTAAGACGCATTTCTGGGACCTCAAGTCTGTCAGCTGTCCGTGCTTGCTAAAAGTCTCTATTCCATGATCCACACTTGGTTGGATACCATGGAGTTGTTGCACTTACGGCAATCACTTGCAACCTATCCTGTGCCTCTGCCAAGGACTTGGCAGCCCTAGTTAAGTGCAGAGATAGAGTGACTGGCCCAAGAGCAGGGATTTGATTTCAGACCAAACACTGCCTGTAGACTGCTTTTAAAATATGGAATTGATGTCCCCAAGGGATGTTGCTGCGTCTTGGATTTGCTCCGGTCAGCAAAGAAGCAGGGATGGAGGATCCCCAGGAGGCAGGCTGGCTGGATCCTACTAGGAATGGACCAACAGATCCAGGTCATTAGGGTTGACAGCTCCAGGTTGCAAAATTCCTGGAGATTTCATCAGTAAAGCCAAGAGAGAGAAGGGTTTGGGGAGAGGAGGGGCCTCCGTGAATAATGCCATAGAGTCCATCCTCCACAGCAGCCATTTTCTCCAGAGGAACTGATCTCCGACATCTAGAGATCCATTGTTATTCCAAGAGATCTCCAGCCACGACCTGGAGGTTAGCAAATTTCCAGCTGTAGGCAAGGAAATTCCTGGAGATATTGGGAGTGGAGGATGGGGTTTGGGGAGGGAGGGGGCTCACCCTCCATGGAGTCCACCCTCCAAAGCAGCCACTTGATCTAGGAGAGCTCTGTGGCGTGGAAATCAGTTGTAATTCTGGGAGATCTCCAGCCACCACCTAGGAGTTGGCAACCCTAATTGGTTGATAGAGGAGAAGCATTTGATCAAGAGGCTTTAGAGGAGGCAGTCATTTCTTGGCCTCCTCCCTGTGATGGAATACGGGGGGGCAGGGGGGGGAATACCTTCCTACTCTATGGCAAAGCAACCTCTCTCTGCACCCTCAGGAAGAATGGTGGACAAGTTTCATCCTAAATACAAGCCTAGATCCTGCTCTTTATTGATCATAGGAGCCCCAAAACCATGCCCCAAAGACAGCCCTTTGGGAACAATCTTGAACAAGGTTATTTGATCTGCCTTTCTGCAGATAGGGTTGCTAGCCTCCAGGTAGTGGCTGGAGATCTCCTGGAATTACAACTGGTCTCCAGGCCACAGAGATCAGTTCCCCTGGAGAAAATGGCTACTTTTGGGCGTGGACTCTATGGAATTATACCATGCCAAGGTCCTTTCCCTCCCCAAACCCCGCTTTCTCCAGGTTTCTCCAGGTTTCACCCCCCAGATCTCCAGGAATTTCCCAACTTGGAGCTGGCAACCCTATCTGCAGGTCTTTCAACGTTGACAACAACTCAAGCAAATCTCCCTGAGATCCAGCTGCTTTTCCAGGGGAAACGGAGACTTCTGGCCCCACAGGAAGAGGCTTTGTGTCTGCGTGGTGATAAGTTCAGCAACGAGCTTGAGGGATTGGCCCAGAATCCTTTGCTCGGCTGTGACTTGGCAGCCAAATTCTGTTCTCCGATCGGGTGAATGGATTCCTCTCAGATACCCTCTCTCTCTTGCTGTCCTTTCTCTTCTCTAGCTTTCCCTCCACCCCTCCCCTCTCCTTGTGGAAGATGAAAACCATCCCAGGGAATGAGATTTATCAAGTCCTGCCAGAGATGTTCTGCATAATGTTGGGGGAAGGAGTGAAAGCAAAGGAGGGTGTCAGCCTTTAGAATTTAGGGATCCCCAAAGGGCTCTAGATTTCGTCTTACGCATTTTACAACATAGAATAGAAGATCTGGAGCAGGCTCAAATGCTTAGCCTGAGAGGGTTGGCGGTGCCTTGAGCATTTGCGGGGGGAGGCAACCTCTGCCCTTTTTCGCTATTGCTGGATTTTTCGCAGGAGTGAGTCTTCCTTTGTCTTCAGCTTTCTTCTTGTCCCTCCTCCTTTCCAGATCTCAGGGAATTGGTATTCTATGGGAGGGACTGAATGAGGGAATCTTGCCAGGTACGCGGGAAAGAGGAAGGGTGATTTATATAGGAAGTGTGGGACCAGACCCAAGCTGCGTAATTGGACATGCTTTCCTCTACGTTGCAAGTCTGTGCGATTGCACTGATTTTCGCAGAGGGGAGTTTCCAAGGAAGGCAGCCCGCAGCTTTAAATGCTGATGTGCTGAAATCTTGCTGCCTTTCCCCAACACCCCTGCGACGGGAACAGGGAAAGTGTCCAGTTTATGGTCGATTGGGGTGGGTTTCAGGACAAAGAGGTCTCAGCTAGGGACCTCTGTTAGACTTTGATCCCACAGTGCATCTTGAACTGCTGGTTTGAGGGATCTCAAGAGCGTTCAGCCTGTGTGCCCTTACTTGGCTGTAGGTAGAGGATCGACTTTTGGGAAGATCAGCGATCCCAGCTAAGGGATGGCTTTGCACCTCTAAGGGACATCTGGAAATACCCATCAGATTCTCCAAAAACTTCTTGGGTTCGGGGGTCTCTTTACTGTCATAAACAGATCACTTTATCATTATCCCCATTGACACACTGGCTTCAGGAAGCTCTTGGGGAGCAAGACTTGGCTACAGGTGACCACAGGAGAACTCCAGGTGATATTTCAGCCAGGAGTTCTCCATTGTTCTAGGGACGATGATAACTATGAGCCAAGTGTGGGCACTGTAGCCCTAAATAGGCTACTGGTGAAGTGCGGCCATCAGAAGACATGAGCCCAGCTGGCTGTAGAGGGCAGATAAGAGGGTATAGAATCTGGGCCACGTATGGCACCAAGCATGCACGCTCATTTCAAGGTTCTGGTATTGACCTATAAGGCCCTGTGTGGACTGGGACCAGCGTATCTACAGGACCGTCTCTTCCCATATATTCCCCAGAGGACACTCTGATCAGGGGACAAACAGCTGTTGGTGGTCCCTGGCCCCAAGGAGGCCCGCCTAGCCTCGACTAGAGCTAGGGCCTTTTCGGTCGTGGCTCCCACCTGGTGGAATGCTCTGTCTGCTGAAATCAGGGCCCGGCAGGCCCTACTATCTTTTCACCGGGCTTGCAAGACAGAGTTGTTCCACCAGGCATATGGCTGAGGCTGGGCCTCCACCAACCTGGACAAAGGGGTGTATAAATCTTAACCCTCCCTGAGAA
Organism: Eublepharis macularius; assembly: GCF_028583425.1. Taxonomy (NCBI): domain Eukaryota; kingdom Metazoa; phylum Chordata; class Lepidosauria; order Squamata; family Eublepharidae; genus Eublepharis; species Eublepharis macularius. Next base: position 66,377,442 of record NC_072802.1, on the reverse strand, counting down.
GGCTGTCCACCATCCTGTTTTAAATGTGTTGTTTTTAATGTACATGAATTTTTAAATTGTATTTTTAATATGTTGTTATTCACCCGAGCCCGCTTGCGGGGAGGGCGGAATACAAATCTGAAATAAATAAATAAATAAATTTGAAGCTGGTAAGCTTTCAGCCCTCCGATTGTCCGTGTTCCCTGCCTGTTAAGCAAGGGATTTTTTTAAAAAAAATCTTCATTTTCATTTCACCGGACATGTAAATGTAAGCAGAGACCTAGATAAGCTTCTCGGATAAAAATATGACGGCTAGGTGGAGTGATGTTCTAGTCTAACAGATCTGTCCCTTTTGGTTTCTCCTATAAGCCTGAGATTTTTTTTTTAATTGACATCTTCAGGGTTATACTGTACTCTGAAAATCTTCTGTTCCAGTTCACTCGAGGAGTTGGCACACTGTCTCCGACTGGTATTTATTCCCATCTCTGCTTGATCTTCGAACTCCCGTGCATCTAAACTTGTTCCCTTAAAGGGCATCCTTAGCAATGCTGCTTTGTCATGCTTCCAGGTATATATTTCCTATGGGAATTTTCTCAGCGTTGAGCAGATTGTAGTCTATTCCCCCACGGCACCCTTCCGCTCTGGTGTCAGAAGTTAAGTCTTCAAGGGGTGGCACTTTGATATACTTCGAAAGCCCACTTTCCTGTCTTTGGGGGGTTTCCAAGCTCCCACTGCACGAAGGTATTAGTCAGGGTGTCTAGTCAGCCAGCCAGCGTGACTGGATAACGCAGTTGGCACATCCTGTTTTCTGGGAAGCATTCTCCGCTGCCAGAGCTGAAGGCCTCGTTTGATCGGTCAACAGATAAATTCTTGACTTCCTCTTTGTTGTTCCATAGGCTGCTTACATACCAAAGGGTTGGGAAGGTCGCATTAAAGAGACCTCAGACTAATTGCATTGGATTAGCAGAGGCAAAATTCAGAGCTGGCTGGATTTTTTTCCTCCCCTGACTAGAGCTGGCTTTGTAGTTTTAGAAAATCTGAAATATTGGCCAAGGCGATTGGAAGCTTCAGCAGGAGCCAAAATGCCTTGAAGGGGGGGTGGGGCTCATAATATTAAACACCCTGATTGTGATTATTTATTCCCCTCCAAGAGTTTTTGTTATGAGTTAAGGGCTACAGTTTTCTGAGCAGTTGCTTTTTCACAATCCCAAAGGAGCAGAGTGCCCGTCCCGTTCAGAGCTCCCAAATGGGGCAACATTCCACAGGTGTTTATTTGGGCTGTTGTGACAACTCCATGACATAGGGTTGCCAGGTCTGAGTTGGGGAACTACCTGGAGATTTGGGGTGGGGGGGTGTCCAACCATTTTCTCCAGGTAGGGTTGCCAGCTCCAAGTTGGGAAATTTCTGGAGATCTAGGGGGTGAAACCTGGAGAAAGTGGGGTTTGGGGAGCGAAAGGACCTGGGCATGGTATAATTCTATAGAGTCCACCCTCTAAAGTAGCCATCTTCTCCAGGTGAACTGATCTCTGAGGCCCGGAGACCAGTTGTAATTCTGGGAGATCTCCAGCCACTACCTGGAGGCTGGCAACCCTATCTCCAGGGGAACTGATCTCTGTCATCTGGAGAGCAGTTGTAATTCTGGGAGATTTCCAGGCCCATCCTGGAGGTTGGCAACCCTACAAGTTGACAACAAAAATTGCCTTTTGTCTGTAAACCTCTTAAATGGATAGAAGCCCATTGGAAAGTGGTCACCTGCCCCTAAACCACTAACACCTCTTGTGGATTAATTCACACAACCTTTTTTTAAAAAAGTAGTTCACTACAGTACTGATGTAGTTCTCATGGTTTTTTTGTAGCCTATGTATGAAAGAGTCTAAGGTTGCATCCTGAAAAATGCTTGACTTGTAGCATCCTGGCTGGGCTACGTTTTCCAGTCTTCTGATTAGCTTGCATATGCTTCTTCCTCCCGATGTAAAACCAGAGGCCTTATTCATGCTTGCTGACAAAAAGTTGTGTTTTTTTTTAACCGTGTGTCAGATGAAGAATGATCTTCCTGGGCCTGCTTCTAGGGTTGCCAGATCCAGGTTGGGAAATTCCTGGAGATTTGGAGGTGGAGCCTGAAGAGGGTGGGGTTTGAGGAGGGGAGGGGCCTCAGTAGGGTATAATTCCATAGAGTTCACCCTTCAAAGCAGCCATTTTCTGCAGGGTCATATAGATCCAGAGGAGTTAGCTGTGTTAGTCTGTAGTAGTAAAAATAGAAAAGAGTCCGGTAGCACCTTTAGGACTAACCAACTTTACTGTAGCATAAGCTTTCGAGAATCACAGTTCTCTTTGTCAGGTGCATGCATCTGAAGAAGAGAACTGCGATTCTCAAAAGTTTATGCTACAGTAAAGTTGGTTAGTCTTCCGGTGCTACTGGACTCTTTTCTATTTTCTCCAGGGGAACTGATCTCTGTGGCCTGGAGATCAGTTGTAATTCCGAGAGATCTCCAGCGATCACCTGGAAGCCGGCCCTGATTGGGAGGGTGCGTCTTTTTGACGTTCCACTTCTTGTAACATGTTTCACACCTGCCTAAGAGAAGAAGAATTATCAACTTATTGGAATATTTCCAACATCTACTTTACTCACCTCATTTACTCGTATTTGGATGGACTTTTGTTGAGGCCATTAACTTGGTGGACTTCACTCGTTGGACTGTGTCTTTCCCTAAGAATTCTTTGGAGCGGCTTGTATATTTAACTTCGTTTTTCTTGAATGTATTTAATTTTTCATTGAATATATTGTGGTATTGATTTTTGGAATTGTGATTGGTTGGATACTGTTCTTTCCCCTCCACTTGCAGTTTGTTTTGCCCCTCCTATTTAGATCACCTGGAAGCCAGCAAGCCTACCTGCTTCTCATATTTCTGTGTCAGGCACCAATATCAGGAGGAGGTAAACCCATTGCAGTAGAAAGGATTTTAAATTAAATTCCTAGCCCTTCTGATTTCACCTTCAGATCTCCATTTTGAGTTGACTTGTCCCTTCTGGGAAGTCAAGAACATCGTTTCAGAAGACCTCTATCCAAGCACTAGTGTAAGAAGTGTTGCCGCCAGCTGCCGCCCACGGGGGTATTGAGGAGGCATGGAAAGAACATGTGCTCTGACATCGCTGGACAAAGACTTCATTTCTGGCACAACCTCTCACTTCTGCATCACAGTGGAAATGACATCATTTCCCTGTAGCACAGGAATATGCATGCTCGAAGGGTGCACCTGGGACAAGTACCCGCTGCCTCCCAATCCTCCAGTATGGCCCCTGGGGAAACCTTGCAACCCTTACTGTAAGTTTGGCATCCAAGCCAAGGAGGAGGTCCTAGGAATTATTAGCAAGACTCTACAAAATGAATTGTGGATACCTCGTCATGGCTTCACTGATTTTACAGTTCTTCCTGTTGTATTGGAAGATAGCAAATGAATGGTCCATGGATGAAGAGGGAAGGAAACAGACCCAGGGTCTGGACTGTACCCCCCCCCCCCTTTGCAATGTCATAAAGAGGAACAGCACTTCGTGTTTTAAAAAAATTATACTAAAATTGATAAATGTCCTTTTCATCTCAATGCTGTACTTTTAGTGTAAATAAATTACAGCTTGGAGAACTCCCATTTCTGCACTGGAGTTGTCTGGGATGTTGCATCATTATCACTGTAATCATCGTTAGTAATTTATTAGCAGGGATACTGCCTGTGAAGCAAAGGCGAGGGCGGAAGTGGGGGGGAAGGGAGTCCATGTCTTCTCCTCCGCCTCTTTGGTGGAGACTGCTAGGGATCCGAAGGGCCGAAAGTGATTAATTTTGGCCTCCATCTCCAGAGATCTGGCCAGCTATCAAGCTGAGTCAGCTAGGGGAGGGGGAAGAAACCAATGGCCGCCAGCCGACCATTTATGAAATGAGCCAGCTGCTTTCATGGAGACAGAGGGGGAGGGATGAATGAATTTAGGCAGCTGGGGGAACCAGCCAGGGAAAGGAGAAGGAGAGAGAGACACCAAGAGAGACAAGCTAGCTTTGGCAGAGCAGCCAAATTCCTAGTCCAGCTTGCATAGAAGGAGGCGTTCCAAATAGAAAACCCTGCCCATCCCAAAGAATAGGACCGGGTTAGGCTAGAACGAATGTTTCTTCTCTTTCAAAACAGTTATCTGTAAGTGTCGGAAACGACTATTCAACCTCTGACAATATTTGGCAACTGCTTGCAAAGATCCACCCCTTTATTTTCTTTGCTGTCTGTGGACTTCATTTGCTTTCTACACAGCCAGGCCTGATTGGCTACATAGCATAATAGCATTGACTCATTCCCTGTGTGATCCCTTATTGGTTGAGACTGTCCATTTGATTCACGTCAGAAGGAGAAAGAAACAGTAATGATAGGGTGAGGGTGTTGAGATGGTATATACAAAGGTTCAAATAGCATTGAAGAAAAAATAACACATTGTGAGTAATCATTTTGAAATTGAGTTTGGGCATGGTGGTTGAAGTGACTATTCCTGTCTTAAAAAACTGATATTCGAGTTTGTTTGGTGGAGCTTTAGGATGGTCATTTCTGTGGTTACTTCTGTCCTCTGAATCTGTCGCAAATTTGGAGCGCTTATCCAAAGAGTATACCTGCTGCTTTATTAGGTGATGGAGAATGCCATCAAATCACAGCTGACTTATGGCGACCCCCTATTGAGATTTTCATGGTAAGAGATTAACAGAGGTGGTTTGCCATTTCCTGCCTCTGCAACCCTGGTTTTTACTGGAGGTCTCCCATCCAATTACTAACCAAAGTCGACCCTGCTTAGCTTCTGAGGTCCAACTAGATCAGGCTCTACTAGGCTATTTTATTATGCTGTTCAAATTCTTTGTCGCTCATTATTACCTGCAATAGGCTCAAGTTCATGTTTTCCAGTATGAAGCAGAAATCTCTTTGTAAGCAGTGTTATACATATAAGAATCATGTTAAATGTGTGACAAAGTGCGCATATCAACTTGCACGCACTGCCCCCGCCCCCATGCAGCAATATATTCTGAAACCTAGTGCCTGAGGGGATATTTATCCGGAAAGGCATAATACATCTTTTCCCATTGGAAACAGAGAACAGCAGCAATCCCTAACTCAACACAGTTTTTAAAAATGAAACAGAATGGTCTTTCCTCTTACATACACATCTGAATAATATTTTCTTCTCCCTGGATTAAAAGGAACGTGATTATCTAACAATAACGAATAATATTATTGCACAAGAGTAAACCAAGGGTCCATCTAGTACGGTTTTCTATTTTGTCCAATGGCCAGCCAGATTCATCTGGAGAGCTCAAACGTGCTGGCCATCAGAGAGAGAGATTTTGTAAAAGAAAAACTAAGCTACAAGCGGAGTTCTAGATCCAGAGGAGTTAGCCGTGTTAGTCTATAGTAGCAAAATAGAAAAGAGTCCAGTAGCACCTTTAAGACTAACCAACTGTACTGTAGCATAAGCTTTTGAGAATCACAGTTCTCTTTGTCAGATGCATGACGAAGAGAACTGTGATTCTCGAAAGCTTATGCTACAGTAAAGTTGGTTAGTCTTAAAGGTGCTACTGGACTCTTCTATTAAGCTGCGTTCTGATTTGCTCCTCGACAAGTAGATATCATTTTCAAATTCTCACTTATTCTACAATAAGGATAAAAGCCCTCTTTATAGTTCATATTCCTTAATTCATAAATCCACATACCATCAAATCATTATTACCTATTTCATGTAAAATCTATAAATGGTTTCCGATCAACCAAAAATGTAGATATTGTCCCTTTTCTAATCAGTGAAGTAAGTTTTGCCATTGTAGGCAATATTGGAGTTTTCCATTTTTGTGCATACAGTAGTTTCGCTGCTGTAATTATGTATAAGAGTAAAGTTCCAAAACTTCTTTCCAACTGACTGTCCGTCATTCCCAACTAGAAAGCCTCTGGCTTCAATTGGATTTTAATTTTCAAAATCTTCTGAACTAATGATTGTATTTGCAACCAGAAAGTTTTTGCTTTCTTACATGTCCACCACATATGATAAAATGACCCTTCCTGTTTAGCACATTTCCAACATACGTTCGATGTACCCTTATATATTCTAGCCAGTTTTTCAGGAGTCATATAATCCAGGGAGAAAAAGAGAGAGATTTTGTGTCTAGTTCATGGGAATCATCCCATAATGTAGACTGTGTCCTTCATGAGAGATTGAGCATGATGGCGCACTTGAGGCAGCATTGGCCATTGAGTGATGCTGCTGCTTGTTGAAGCTGTTCCTTGAGACTCCCTTTCACCCTGCAACGGCAGAGAGCATCATTATTGATCCAAGCTTTCAGACTGTCCTCTGAAGGCAATTGTAAGGAGAGGCTTCCAAGCACCCTTGCAAATATCGTCGCGACTCTGCTAGCCCGCCTCCTGTTTTCTACCACTTTTTCTTCTTCACTATGTCCCTTCTTTTATGTTGTGGGGCTATACTTCAAATCATACTTGACTACTGAAAGAACCAGACCAGACAGATCCACAGAGGGGTTTTGTCTTTGAAAGCTCAAGAGCAGAGATCGCTATAGAATTAGCTCCGTCTCCAGACTGTAAAGGATTATGGCTGTGCAGTAACCTGGGCCAAGAAGTACACACATTCTTCTGGTCTTTTGAGACACTCCTTTCCAGTTGACTGACTGCACAAAGAAAAAAATGTAAGACGAACCCTTCCGGATCAGACCAGTGGTCATCTAGTCTGGTATCCTGTTGACCCTGGATGGTCAACAAAGTATAAAGACTAAGGCCTTCTCTTGATGTTGTTGCCTCCTAGTGCTGGTATTCAGTAATCATAACCATAATCAATAACTGCCAGTTTGGTGTAGTGGTTAAGAGCAGCAGGACTTTGATTCCCCACTCCTCCACTTGAAGCCAGCTGGGTGACTCTGGGTCAGTCACAGCTTCTCGGTGCTCTCTCAGCTCTACCTACCTCACAGGGTGATTGTTGTGAGGAAGGATAATAATAACTCACTTTGTAAACTGCTCTGAGTGGGCTTTAAATTGTTCTGAAGGGCAATATATAAATCAAATGATATTATTAATATTATCATTATTATATTATATAGCACCCTTCTAGACAGATTACTGCCCTACTTAAGAATGGTGAAAAAAGTCAGTGTTGTTATTATCCCCAACATTCAGATGGGAACTGGGGCGGAGAGGAGCGGTTTCCCCAAGGCCACCTGCAGAGCTCTTGGCAGTAGTAGGAGTCGAACCAGCGGAGTCACAGTCCAACCATTTAACCACTATACTACAGCAACTCTCTAGAGGCATATGGAGGTATATTCCTCAGAGGCATATTGGAAGTTCCCTTTTCTCACCATGTCTAGTAGCCATAGCTCAACCTATCTTTCCCCCTGAATCTGCGTAGCCCATTTTTAAAGCCATCTATGCTAGCGCCACCCCTACATCCACGGGCCGTGAATTCTACAATTTAATCACTCGATGAATACTTCCTTCTGTCCACCCTGTCTCTGTTGCCTATCAGCTTCATTGGATGCACAAAAGTTCTAATATTATAGAACAAAAGCCACCGGAGAATGTCATTTCGACACTCTTCTACAGCTTGCTTTCCCTTATTATCTTTCCCCCTACCTTTTCCTTCCCCACCCCCCAATCCTGGCCAAGAGAATTACACAAGCTCAAGACCAGAAGAGCCCCGTGGCACAGAGTGGTAAGCTGCAGTACTGCAGCCCAAGCTCTGCTCACGACCTGAGTTCGATCCTGGCCGAAGCCGGGTTCAGGTAGCCAGCTCGAGGTCGACTCAGCCTTCCATCCTTCCAAGGTCTGTAAAATGAGTACCCAATTTCCTGGGTCTGGGGAAGGCAATGGCAAATCACCCCGTAAAAAGGTGATGCGATGTCCCCTCGTGGGTCAGTAATGACTTGGTGTTTGCACAGGGGACCACCTTTACCTTTTCTTTAAGATGCCTGGAAACTCTTAGGACATATTCTCCTGGGGGAGTCAGCCACTCCACTCTGTTGACCCAATGCCATAACCATGTATGGGAGGCCTCTGTGGGATCTATAAGTGGAACTATAGGGTGCCCGCACTGCAAGCGGGACAGAAGTTTACAGTATGCGAAAGGTAAGAAAAAAGGAGTGGCTATTACTTTGATGCAGTCGCACCTTGGAGACATTGATGAATGTGATTTTTTTTTTTTTTGCTAAAAGGAACTCCTGATCATGCAATTATCCCCAATTCCTTCAGTGCACATTAAGCCCTCCCTGAATCTTCTCTTTAATTGCGCTTCGCGGCTGCCCTACTTTCATTGCTCTGCCATTGCTTTCGTTTAGGAAAGAAACTAATTGCGTGAGCTCACAATTTTTAGTGGCTTTGAAGAATTAGCCATTAAACAGCAACGATCGGAAATCTTCAATGATTGATCACACAGCGCTGTCTAATTCACAGCGGTAACTCACCATAACCGTCATTGCTTATGGGGTGAAAAAGTAATAGAACTGGCTAATAAAATATCACGAACAAGTTGTCATTAAAACGCAAATAGTGACATTATGGCCATGCATTCCTGTACTTCATTTTTTAAAACATATTAACTTAGAGAGAAGTGATGAGTACGGAAGACTCGTCCTAGTTGCTTCTTAACAAAGAGCAGTAAAATCGATTGGAGAGAGATTGGTGGAATCACTTTTTGAGTGCAGATGGATTCTCCTCCAGTGGGATTTCCTTGGGCTGTGCCAGATCCCTTACTCTGGAGGAGTTCATCTGCAAAGATAATGGCCGAATCCACACGGCTCAAGTTTGCCGCTATTTTCCCACCATTTATGCGCTTCTCAGACGGCTGTTCACATACTCTCACCTCAATCCCGCCATTCTTTTGCAACTGTTGCGCTGAGCCTCAGACGAGTTTGTCATGCTTTCCAGCGCTGCTCTTGCACAGTTCTCACTATGGATGTGAACAAATAGAGGTGGTTCACAAAGAGACCGCCCCTCTTAACCACCCCCACTTCCTTGTTTCTTGCCTTTCCGGAACACCTTCCCTCTTTGCCAAGCAATTCTTATGGTCCCAACTCTGTCTGAGGCATGCCCGCACCCCCGTCCAGTTTATTTATTTTTTTAAGGGTGCTTTCCTGGCGCTATTGCGCAATTCCATGTCAATTCCCAAGCGGTTTGGGAAGTGGAGTTATAAAAATGCCCATGGAGGCATCAGGGGGGGGGGGGGCACCATTTTTATTACAGTGAATAATGTTTTACTGCCGAAGGACAGCCTAGGTAATTTCCAATAAGCGGACTGTGGCTACAAAGGTTGACTCTTTCCAGGTTTTTTTTTAATTTAAAATTATCGGTATAGCGAAAAATCGCTATCCTATAAATATAGTTGAGTGGTAACACAGTAGTCTGTGGTAATGGGCCATGCGAAAACCTGTGTCCCACCAATGTCCCACCAATGTGTCCCACCAATGTCCCACCAATCTTTTTCAGTGACCCATTGTGCTCTCCTGGGGCTCTCTGGCCCACAGAAAATGCCACAGTGGAAAATCGATATAGCAGAAATCTCTAATTAAATTTAAAAAAACATGTCATCGGTGACGGCAGATCTAGACCCACCTCTTATCCCGCTTTTCTCCCAGGGATGTGAACGGAGCATAGCGCGACGCTGACTCAGCAAGAAAGGGAATGTGAACACAGCCTGGGACATTGCGGGATAAAATCCAGCGCAATAAATGCGCAGAAGGTAGGGAAGTGTGGATTCGGCCACTATCCCTATATTTTGGATAATTAGAGCTCAAAGGCCAAAACAGCTGTAACAAAGATTGCAGCTGTCCATCAGATTGTAAGAAAGGTAAATTGTTCTTGTGTGTAGCTGTACCTTGAATTGGGGCCACGGCCAGGAAGGGAAGATGGGATTTAACTCTTCAAGTTCTGCTCAACTTTGATAATTGAAGTGGGACTGCCCATGCTACTTGTGCTTTAAGGAGGAAAATCCATGTTTTGAAAGGACATACTTTCTCCCCTACAACATTTACAGAGAAAGAAACCTGGTTTCAATTAGAGAAATCAAGGAAGGCTTGGAAGAGTTAAATCTCTTCTGGTCTTGTCCACTGTTTACTTTGTATGGTGTTGGCTGTGGCCCATGTAAGTCTAGAACTCCAGAGATCCATAGCTGAGGCGCATGGTGTGCCATAGCACTAATGTTGTTGGCCTGTCTTCATTGTGCATGTAAGTAGCCCACTAGGGCTGGCACAAGCTATTGACTTACCCAGTGCCATCTTCCCTGCTACCCTCACCTCTCCCCAGCTGCTCTAGGGCGGGTTTCAGAGTTAGTATCTTGGATAGATCTAGGATGGTTAGTAGTGATGTGAGAGAAGGCAAGACATTCCACACATTCTGCCTGAGATCCCTTCCCCTGTTGCTACTTTCTGCCTATTTGATGCACTGAGCCAGTTGCATTGTTCAGTGAATTAGCCCTGCCAGAGTTTCTAATTCTCACTTGAGAAATTCATGGAGATTTGGTAGCGTCTGGCAAGAACAGAGTTTGGGGTACGGACTGGAGAGGGAGCTCAGCGATGATGTGCTGCTAGAGAGTCCACCCTCCGAAGCTGCCATATTCTCCAGGAGAACTGAACATTGTAACTTGGAGATTAATAGTAATTCCAGGAGAACTTCAGGCGACACTTGGAAATTGGTAGCCTTAAACCCCGAAGTGTGCTTTGCCTGAGATGCAATGCACACTTCAGGAAAAGGAGACAGGAAAAGTCTTTTTTCCTTCCAGTATTGTGTTTGAATAGGGCCTAAGACATGAGATGGGGCAGTGCTTAGCTATCTTCTACCTTTGCTCTTTGTTTTTTGTTTAAACCTTCCATAAGCCAGCATCCATGTGAATCAAAACTCACGAGTCCCTTCCACACCATGTCGCTTTAGCCCCAAGGAGTACGATCCCCATATCCTTTGCAGCTTTCCCCTAGAACCACAGCTCTCTTATGTCTTGTGACTAGAAGAGCGACTCCCTCCCCGTTTTGTTCCTTTCCATTACAGTTTTCAATTCTCTGCCTTTTGCTCTCACTTTTGTAGATTTATTTTTATGGGGTGTGCGTATTGCTCGGTGTTTAGACCCAATTTTCTACAATATTTATATGGGCAACTTTATAGTATGCATCACACCATTGGTGGATAATGCTGATTTAATGATGAACAAGTCACATTTTTTTTAAACAGGAAAACTTAACTGCGAGGGAACAGAAAATGGTGCAAAGGCAAAGAATTGTGGGTTCAGCTCCCACAAGGGAGACACAGTAGGGAGTTTTCGGATCAAAATAACATGGATGAGGAATCTGAAATTCTCCCTAGCCATGTGATCCTCCATTTATTCCTTTCTCTTTCTTCTGTTCCCTTCTGTCACCCTGCCCCTTGTTGTTGACACATTCCAGTTCCTTTGAAAAACGGACTCTTTAGAAGCGGAAAAGCTTACCCGGGGAAACTTCAAAGCCACTGCAGGAATGCAAGCCTGACATTGGGGGGTTAAAGGCAAAGGGGCTCTAAATTCTAATTGGCTAATCCGTGTCCAGTGCTACCATTTGCAGGCATTTCCTGCAGATAAGATTTTCAAAGAAGGGATTCTCTTCCCCCTTCCCCCATGTAGTAAAGTAGTACAAATGCATTCTGAAAAGTTTCTAGTCCTCATGCTCGAAGCTAAGAGAGGCTTGAAGCTGCCACAGCTGTGCTCTTTCAAGGCTCTGAGCCGAGAAGATGGTTGCTGGACATGGGATAGGGGGTTAAGCAGTAAAGTGAGAGAAAACAGCTCTCTTCCACCTTCCCTGCCTTCCTTCAATTAATCAGAAATCAATTTTTTGCTGTGTGACCAATTTCAGTTATTTTTACATCTCCTGTGTAAAAATGCTCTGCTACTTTCCTAAGCTGCTTGAAGCTCGGGTTGCCAGCTCCAGGTTGGGAAATACCTGGAGACTTGGGGAGTGGAGACTGGAGAGGACAGGGTTTGGAGAGGGACTGGAGCTCAGCAGGTTATGATGCCATAGAGTTCACCTGCCAAAACAGCCATTTTCTCCAGGGGAACAGATCTCTGTCACTGGGAGATCAGTTGTAATTCTGGGACATCTCCAGCCACTACTTGAAGGTTGGCAACCCTACTTGCTTCCAAGCTCTAAAGGTAAACTTGTTACTTACAGTGAGAAGCAGAAGGGGGGGAGCGTTGTTGCAGGTGTTCTATCTATTCTGTGTCTATTTGTATTACATTGTGGTGTTGGCTGACTTTTCCTTTTATTTTTTACTTCTCTTCTCTCTGTAGTAGAGATGGGCACAAACCAGAAAAAAATGAACCATGCGGTTCATGGTTCGACACATTTCACGAACCACAAGCTTTCGCGAACCTGCCCCGGTTCACGAACCAGTTCATCTGGTTTGTGAAAACATCACATCCAGGTCAGCAAATCATCACTTCTGGATTTGCAGTGACGAACCAAAAAAATGAACCAAACGAACCAGCTTAAAGTTCGTGGCAGTTTGTCAGAAATGGGCTCTGACAAACCAGCCTGGTTCATCACGAACTTTGGTTCGTATTTCAGTTCGTGCCCATCTCTACTCTATAGCATTTAAATTCTCTTCTAATGCTTTTTGTCTTCCCTGCTGGTGCTTGAAGGTGAAGATAAATAGAAGGATTTTAAAGATTCTTCTTAAAGGGTTCCAGGTTCAATCCTGGAATCTCCACCTAACAGATCTCTGGTAACTGAACTTCAGCTGAGGCTCTGGAGAGATTTGAACCTGAGACTTCCCATTGGGGATCAAAGCGAATCTCAAAAGACAACTCATTCAGTCCAAAAATCCCCATTTGGGTTTGAACTCTCCCATGGGAGAAATGAACCCGCAAGGCTTCTCTTGTTCCTCGTGCCAAATATATTCATTCCTCATGTTAAATTTTCCCCATTAAAAATTAACACGTTTTTTCAGTGTTACTGTTTACACAACTGATGTAAAACCGTAAAAAGAAGCAAACCGAAACGGAGAAGAAAATGAAACGAGCAAGGCCCCTTTGGATACTCGTCACTTCCTGGTTTCCAGCTCACATTTTATGCTGCGCTCACTCCGTATCTCTGTTCTCAGGGAGTAATTTAAAAAAGCTTATTCTCCTTCACTCGCCTACAGCTGCCAACTTCTCTGGAGGGAGCTCCCCCTCAAGCTTCTTAGCAGGTGATGGATTGATCCCATCAATCGCTCACACTTAGCCCTGTTTTCACGTTACAGTGAATGCACATACATCTGTTTTAAAAGAAAGAGCCAACATGGGTTTGCTATAAATATAAAACTGGGTATACATTGTACGTTCCACTGTACATGTGTTGAATATAACAGAGGAATTACTGGAGATGGGTAGAAACAAAAATCAAGTGTATACTGAACACAGAAGCCTGGTGCAGGTAACAGCTCCGTGTATTCACTGACCGCATGGGGAGGGGCCGTGGGCAGCTCATGCCGTCCCTGCCCCCTTCTTCTGCAAGATTGCCTGGTCATCTGCAGGGTGCAACCAACTATGTGGAATAAATGGTGCTGTATACACCCCTTCTCTGCGATCAGTGCTGCTGCTTTCCAAGTCCGTTTATCATGGGTAGGGGCTTGGGAGAGTTAGCATGGCCTTCTCCTTCGTGCAGTGGCCCCTGCAGATGACCAGGTGATAGCATGGAGGCAAGAGGCAGGGCTGGCATGCTCACAGCTGCTCTCCCTCCCCCTGTGCTCAGTGAACATGTCAGGTTGTTGTCTGAAGCAGGCTCAATTTGTACATGTGTTTACTATAACGTGTTTACAGATCATCTTGTCGATGATCTGTTGAGGACAGTAAATGGTTTTCTTCTGCTGTATGAGGATTTGAACACATGGCTCTCTGGCCCGCTCCTTATCCTTTCCGCATCAGTTGCTCCTTGGTACATCTGAGATAGATCCAGATGGGTAGCTGTATGAGTCCAGTAACACCTATAAGACTAGCCCAATTTCTGGTAGGGTATGAGCTTTTGTGAGCCACAGCTCACTTCTTCAGATACCTGAAGGAGCTGAAGAAGTGAGCTGTGATTTACGAAAGCTCAGAGGCATTTCCATAAACAATACCATAGGGTAAATAATAATAATAATGATAGCAGCAGCAACAACAACATTCTATTTATATACCGCCCTTCTGACGACTTAATGCCCACTCAGAGCTGTTTACAAAGTATGTTATTATTATCCCCACAACAATCACCCTGTTGAGGTGGGTGGGGCTGAGAGAGCTTCGAGAAGCTGTGACTGACCCAAGGTCACCCGGCTGGCTTCAAGTGGAGGAGTGGGGAATCAAAGCGGGCTCTCCTGATTAGAGTCCTGCCGCTCGTAAGTGACTGACTCAAGGTCACCCGGCTGGCTTCAAGTGGAGGAGTGGGGAATCAAACCTGGCTCTCCCGATTAGAGTCCTGCCGCTAGTAAGTGACTGACTCAAGGTCACCCGGCTGGCTTCAAGTGGAGGAGTGGGGAATGTAACCCAGTTCTCCAGATTAGAGTCCCGCTGCTCTTAACCACGACACCAAACTGGTTCACAAAGACATAACATCAGCAAGAATCCAATACAGAGTTGAAGAAATGCTGAAACAGAGCATAAGCAATTCCGGGACTGACGTTAGACAACCTGAAGTACAGGTAGCACCATGCCCTATTTCGGGGCCTCCTGCAGGCACCTCATTGGCCACTGTGGGAAAGAGGATGCCAGACGGCACGGACCTTTGCTCTGGCGGAGCAGGTCTCTTGGTATGTGCCTGTGTTGTCCTGGGGTGCATGAAGGCCTTTGCTTGGCAAAATCCCCCACGCATGAGGCTATTTTTGTGCACTGTGGCAGACTGTCCAGGCCCCTGCTGCCTGAACGCACAGAGACGCCAACTTGGCCCAGCCGGGTGTCTGCTTTCTTTGTCTGCCCAGCTTCTGGCCCATTAGCATAATTGTTACTCCTCAGAGTATGTTTTCATTCAGCGAATCCCCCACCATGGCAGTCAAAGAATTAATTACTCCGAGAAGGGGCTGAGCCCTCCTGAAAAGAGTTTCACAACTTGGGCTTTTCACAGTTTCCCCTCTCCCGCTGAGGCTGCTCCGGAGCTTGTCAAAGCATTCGGGGCACTGCTGAGGGTCAATGCATCCCAAAGGGGGAGACAATACCGAAGGAGCCGTGACACTCATTCTGAAGAGTGATTTACTTGCTGTTTGGGGGAAAGGGGGGGGCATAGGAAAATGGCCAGTGCTTTGGGGCAGTGTGATTTATGGAAAGGAGGAGTGTGGGATTAAAAACAATGCAGTAGTCAACATCCCTGTGGAAATGTTACTTTTCTAGAGGCTAGTGGTTATTATGATTGCTACTAATGTTAATAATATTATTGCTATATTAATGTTAATATATACTCGATTAGTATTTTCATTTATAGTCAGCCTTTCTTACCAGGACACACTTAGGGTTTCCAGGTGCCTGCTGGTGGCGGGCAAACTCCCAGGGGTTTGCCACCTTCCGTCAACCCACCAGTGGTCACCCCCAAAAGTGACATCACACACACAAACACACACTGGAAGTGACGTCATTGCACCAGCCACAGGAGCGTTCCTGCGCTTTGTTTGGGGCTGATTTGGGCCCCAAATAGGTGGAATCAGCCCTGCACAGCGTGCATTCCAGGGGTGACTTCATCACGCAGGTGCTAGAGCGTGCACACAGTGTGCATTCCTGGGGTGCCTGTCAGTGATGGGCAACCTCAGGGAGCTTGCCATCTCCCAGTGGGAGGGTGCAGGGACCTGGCACCCCTGGTGCCAATGTGGATTACAAGTATGATTTAAAAAAAAACTTTTCAGTCAATCAGTGAGAGCCAGTGTGCTATAGTAATTAGAGTGCCAGGGTAGGACCCAGATTCGAATCCCTGCTCTGCCATGGAAGCCTGCTGGATAAACTTAGGCCTGCCAGACACACTCAGCTGTGCCTACCTTGCAGGGTTTTTGTCAGGATAAAATGGAGGAGAGGAGGAGGATGTGAGCCACCTTGGGTCCCCACTGGGGAGAAATTTGGGGTGTAAATGAAGGAAAATGAAGAAAAACCTGCCAGTTTTGTAGCCCATTCCTAAAAAATGTAGCCATTTAATTATTATTAATTTTAAAGAAAAATATAACGACTCAGAGTCATAACATTTTTCTGTCGAGAAAACCCCATGGAAACAATAACCATGTAGCTAATCTCAACGTTGAACACGTTTTCAATATTCTTTTCTTGACCTTATCCAGTGGATTATACCAATTCCTGCATTTTTGAACAGAGACCAGGTTCTTACAAATATTTGTCTGTATTCTGAACTTAACTGATGTTAACATGACACATTGTGTGTGTGCGTGTGTTATGTGCCTTCAAGTTGCCTCCGACCTATGGCTACCCTATGAATGAAAGACCTCCAAAATGTCCTATCATTAAAAGACCTGCTCAGATCTTGCAAACTGGAGGACATGGCTTCTTTTATTGAGTCAACCATCTCGTTTTAGGTCTTCCTCTTTTCCTACTGCCTTCCACTTTTCCTAGCATTACTGACTTTTTCAGAGAGTTTTGTCTTATCATGATGTGACCAAAGTACGATAGCCTCAGTTTTGTCATTTTAACTTCTAGGGAGAATTGTAAATTGTAATCCGCCCTGAGCCTGCTGGTGTGGGGAGGCAGAATATAAATCTAATAAATTCAATTCAATTCGATTCAATTAAATTCAGGCTTGATTTGATCTAGTACAGGGCCGGCATGCCCATTGAGGCCAGGTAGGCAGTGGCCTCAGGTGCGGGGTGCCGGAGGGAGCACTGGAGGAGGCGTGGGGGGTGGGAGTGCACGCCGCAGAGCTTCAGCCTCCTAGCCCTCCCACCCTGCGCCGCCACCGCCGCTGCCAGCACACGCCCCCAGCCGGGTGCAGCAGCCGCGGGCAGGCGTCTGCAGTGCCGCAGGCAACCGAGCGGGAGAGCTCGGAGGCCACCCACACACCGTCCCAGCCGCCTGCCGCAGCGATCGGGCCAGTGGCGCGCATGCATGCGTGTGTGATGATGTCACACGTGACATCATCACGCAGGCTGGTCTGAGTGCGTGCATGCACGGGGGGGTGGGGCACCCGGCCAGCCAGCCGGCCGGCCGCAAACACCAAAAACCCTGGCGCCGCCCCTGATCTAGTACCCACTTATTTGTCTTTTTGGCTGTCCATGGTATCCGTGTACCAATTCTGTGTACCCAGTCTTTTACTTTCTGTTGACTATCTCAAAAATACCACTTTCTGGGGAGGACTAGGGGTAGAACTGTGTCAAAACCTGATAGGCTAAGGGTGGAGCCTGAATGAATCTGGCATATTAGTTGTTGAAACTTGGATAGATGAGACAGCTCTAGGCACAGCCTGATTGGCCGTGGGTGGAGCCTGGCAGAATCTCGAACGATTTGTGTCTCCAGAACTCAATGCTGGCTGGTGGCTTGTTGAAAATATTTTAAACTGCTTTTTTCAAAGACGATATACGTAAGCGTAAAATAAACAGATGCAGTACAAGCAAAACAGAAGCTGTAAAGCAACCAAGCCTTGTGATGGGAAGATGTTTTGCTTCTGTTTGGGATGCTAAGGAGTGCTTTTAGCTTTTCAAACATCCTGTAGCAGAGAGTTCCCAAGATTTCAGGCCATTGTCATAAAAACTGTGCTTCTGTAAGACAGGGTCCTCGCCTGGCACAACGATATCCTGACAAACCCGGCTTGCTGTCCTGAATTTAATTGGCCTTTGGGAGTCACATAGGGATCAGCGTAAGAGAACACAAATTGCTTTGGTTAGACCAGTCAATTTCATTCACTGGAGCAACTTTTAAGAAGTTGTTTAGCTAGGGGCAGCTGCAAGTTTCTACTTGTTCTTCTTCAATAGCAGTGGTATAACCCAGAGAACCCCAGGGGTTGTGTTTATTTTTTAAACAAAAGAGACACATTTGGTGAAACAAATCTTGGTGAAAAAATGGATTACAACTAAGCATAATATGAACTTTGGTACTAACCAAGCAACCCATTCACAGAATGGAGAGACAGAGAAATTTACTCTGGAGTAAAAAAAAACAAAAAACTCTGCTTACCTTTGTGACCCAGAGACCTTGCTAGCTATATCGTTCCTCCCCTTCTCCCACTTGCTTTCTGGAAACAGTGGCTTGTCTATTTCATACCAGCAATTTGCATTAAAAATATCAATATGCCCCCCCCAACAGCAACACCCCTCCAGAGATAACCTATTTTATACCAAAGCCCCAGAGGGACTCCTTGATGGCATGACTTTAAGTGGGGATTATTTGTTTTTTCCTTCAGCTACGGAGGAAAAAATGTTGATTAAATGTTTTGATCTGCGAGTAGGCTAAATTCCCCTCCCTTTTGGGAAGAGGAGATTTAATCTCGTCACTGAAAAGCCGTGCAAAAAGAGTGTGAAACACCAGAATGGAGAATTGAGGGGGGGGGTAGATGCAGTGTTATGCTAACTGTATGAGAGGGAGAGATCAAGGGTAGCTGTGTTTGTCTGTAGCAGTAGAAAAGAGCAAGGGTCCAGTAGCACGTATAAGACTTAAGAAAATTTGTGGTAGGGTAGGAACTTTCATGACTCACAGCTCACTTCTTCAGATACAGTTAGAGAGGTGATACACCCAGAGCTTTTTTTCTGGGAAAAGAGGTGGTGGAACTCAGGACCGCACAATGACATCACTTTGGGTCAGCTGGAACAAGGGGGGAGTTTTTTAAAGTTGAAATTGCCCTCAGCAAAAATGGTCATGTGACCATTTTCAAGAGGTGCCAGAACTCCGTTTCACCGCATTCCAGCTGACAAAAAGCCCTGGATACACCTATACAAGAGAGGGGGTGGTTTGACCATGATTTGATGGCTGTGCTGTGGTCTGCTGGATGCATAAAAAATAATAAGAAGAAGAACCTTGATCATCTTGCCCTGCTAATTTTCCCTATCAGCAGGTGTTTCTGTGGTATCCTGCCTCTGTCCATGGAGGCTTTATTGCTGTCAAGTTAGCCTTTATTGGCATATATATATATATATATTGCTGTCACTTTCCCTTTGTAACTGATATTCAGAGGTATGTTGTTTCTGAGCATGAAGGCTCTATATAGTCATCATAGTTAACGGCCACTGACAGATGCAGCTTCCTTTGTTGGGGAGTGGAAAGGAGGATAAAACAATCAATGGATCGATGGGAAAATGATCTAATTCTCCAGTTTTTAATTCAGGGAACAAAGAGCTCCATCAGGAAATTGGGTGAATCGCACTCGGGGCAATTCTTGTCAATGCCCTGGGAGTCCATGAACCGACGTTTCTCGAGTCACTTGACAGGGAGCACTTCCTGTCTTCGCCCTAGCTCCCTGCTTTTCCCTTTAGCAAAGGAAAGTGTACAGCGGAGATTGCTCTCTTGCACACACACGCACGCACGCACATGAAGCCTGCCTTTTGTGCCTTCCCTGTTTGGAGAAGCCGCCCTCGACAAAGCATTGGGTTCTCCTCTTTCATGAAGCCGGATCGGCAGCTGCTGTGTGTGTTGCATCCCTGCTTGACCTTTTGATCAGGGACACGGATAGCCTGAGGGTGAATCTCTTAAGTGCCTCTTTGAGCACACCTCACTGGACATGCTTTTCATGTGCCTGGAGCATGCCGATGCACCTTGTTTTCTTTCCCTGTGTTCTATAGGCACGATGTGCCCCTTTTTCTCCGCATCATTTTGTACGCAGGCTCTGGCAGTCCACTTAATTTTCTCTCTCCCACACCTCCCGCCTCACCACCATAATGGGACTATAGAACAACTGACTTTTGTAGCCAGCGATTCATCAGAGAAGAAGAATACTGAATAGGCTGGTGTGGACCAAAAGGGGACAGGTTGTCACAGTAGGCCTCCCACAAAGACTCTTCCTGTGTTTACCGTCTCTTGCAAATTTAAGAGCTAGTTGTTTGGAAGTATTTGGGGAGGGGCAGCCTGAGAGCCGCTCAGACAGAGGAAGCTGGGCCAGAACCAGCCCGATTAAAGGAATGGGGGAAGTGTGTGTCACCTGATCCCTGCTGAGCTGGCAGCTGCAGTAACAAACTCTGGCCATCTACAGTGGTGGCGCTGCAGAGCGACAGGAAATGGGTTAGCTGCTCCTTCTCCCACCTGTTGCCTCAGGCCAGCCGCTAGAGTCCCTAGCTTGACATCTGTTGTCCGTTATGGTACAAGTCTTATAATTCTGTAGAGGGGTCATTTTGTAGAAAAAGAGCTAGAGGAACTCATCATTAGCATAACTCATTAGCATATGCCATGCCCCTTGACATCACCAGAAGTGTGTCATTAGCATAACTGATTTGCATATGCCACACCCCCTGACATCACCTATCCGGGCTGTTTTGGACCTAATCCTGGCCATCCAGGGCCGAAATTGGGCTCAAAATGGCAAAAAGGTGCACTAAATGGCCATTTTGGGCCCGGTTTGGGGCCAAAACGGCCCAGATCGGGTCAGTGCTGGGCAGGGGAGGGTTCCCCCGCCCAGCTCCGATCCAATCCAGGCTGTTTCAGCCCCAATCCAGGCCGAAATGGGCCCAAAATGGCTGAAAGTCAGGTGGGCGGGGGCACCTGACATGTGACCTCTTTGGAGAACTGCCGGAACTGTGTTCCTGCATGTTCCCCCTCTAAATAAGTCCTGATTCTGTATTTAAAATGTCACCAAACATTTATTAAACATGTGTGGAACGGCCTGCCTGAGGAGGTCAGGTCAGCCCCCACTCTACTGGCTTTTCGCAAACAACGCAAAACCAAATTATTCAAAAAGGCTTTTTCCTCAGATAGGAGGTCTGTATTGTAGGGAGGGGGGTGCCAATACTGCGCTAATGAGTTAGGGATCATAGACTTCACCCCTATGTTGCCTTACAAACTATCTGTTGCTTTAAATATGTGCTTCTATGAGCTATCTTTGCTTCATGTTGTCTAATCTCAGCCCTAGAATTGCTTATGTTCTGTTTCAGCATTTCAACTCTGTATCGGATTTTTGCTAATGTTATGTCTTTGAAAACTTGTGTTATCCTATGGCATTGTTTATGGAAATGTCATTGATATTGACTGCACTAATCTCACACTTTGTAATCTGCCTTGAGTCTCAGTGAGAAAGGCAGACTATAAATGACATAAATTTAAAAAAAAGCTTTTGCCTCCAGTAAAGGGGAACTGGAGCAATTTTGCAAAGTTTTGATAAGGAAGACCAGGGCTGCAAAGGCAGGCAAGGGCAAAGCACCTCTGTTAGTCTCTTGCCATGAAAACTCCACCAGGGGTCACCATAAGCCAACTATGACTTGAGGGCAGGTTTTCACTCATTCATTCAGATCTTCCAGAGGTACGTGGAGGAACTTGACTCTGGATTTGCATAAACCAAAATATGAAGCAAATCTTTTGTGCGTGCATTTATAGTCTACCTTTCTAACAAAGCTCAAGGCATATAGAAAGCTAGAGTTTCAAGGGGAAGAGCTCATCCTCCTTCCTGGCATGTTATGTTTCTTCAGGCATGGATAATTTTCATGGCAGTGAGTTGAAATGGACAGTCTCACTTCAGCGATTGTAAAAAAAAAAAAAAAAAGTTGAAATAGCCCTGGAAAAGCTTGAACCTCTGATTCTGCTGAAGATAGAAACTGAGAATAAATGCAAGCATTATATAAAATGAAGAGACTGAGTAGAGTTTGGGGGTGTTTCACTTCAGAGTGCAGGCAAGCAGAGATTTTTTTAAACACTTCTTTAATATGATTAAAAAACCCCAAAATGAAACATTTTCTTGAATACAGAAAGGTAGCGCAGGTCTGTTGTGCTAGGTAACTACTAAGGATGCCAACTCCAGGTTGTGAAATTCCTGGAGATTTGGGGGTGGAGCCTGGGGAGAGAACTTCAGCAGGACATAACACCATAGAGTCCACCCTCCAAATCAACCATGTTCTCTAGAGGAACTGATATCTGTAGTCTGTAGAATAGTTGCAAAGTAGTAAAAAGTCCAGTAGCACCTTTAAGACTAACCAACTTTATTGTAGCATAAGCTTTCAAGAACCTTGAAGCATATGCTACAATAAAGTTGGTTAGTCTTTGTGGAGAAACGCCATCTTGTGTGTGTGTGTGTGTAACTTTCTGTGGGCGGAATGGGAGGAGGAGACTATCAAACTTTAGGCAGGCTGTGCCCTAATCTCCTCCTCAAATCTCCCCGCCTCACATGTTCCTAGCCAGTAATCTGAGGGCAACTCCCTAGAGAGGACAAGAAATCCATCAAGGAGATGAGATCGGCCTCAGAATGCTGCAGGAGGGAGGAGCCGGTTCTGGAGGGGAAACTGTTAGTAGAGAGTTGGTTGGAGTTGGACTTCCTAGGGTTGCCAGGCTCCAGGAAGTTCCTGGAGATTTTGGGGGTGGATCCTGGAGAAGGCAGGGTGTGGGGAGGGGACGGTCCTCAGAACGGTATAATGCCATAGAGTCCACCATCCAAAGCAACCATTTTTCTCCAGGGGAACTGATCTCTGCCACCAGGAGACCAGTTGTAATTCTGGGAGATCTCCAGCCACTACCTGGAGGCTGGCAACCCTAAGCTGGAGAGAGGAGACCATTCAGAAGGGAGATGTTTGTTCAGCCTAACCCCAAGTAATGAAGTAAGGTTAGGGTTGCCAGCCTCCAGGTAGTGGCTGGAGATCTCCCAGAATTATAACTGGTCTCCAGGCCACAGAGATCAGTTCACCTGGAGAAAATGGCTACTTTGGGGGGTGGACTTTATGGAATTATGCCATGCCAAGGTCCTTTCCCTCCCCAAACCCCACTTTCTCCAGGTTTACCCCACCCCCCACCCCAAGATTCCCAGGAATTTCCCAACTTGGACCTGGCAACCCTAAGTAAGGTGCCTGTAGCGTACTGAGAGCTTCAAGCAAAAGGGTTTAGAAGCAAGGTTCCGTACAGCTACATTCCAATTGGCCGGGTTGTTGAGCTGGCCAATCAGGATTCCCCTACAGACTAGTGAACTAGCAAATAGGGTTTCTGGATACCGGGTGTTTGCTACTGGTTGAGATTAATTGTGGGCGTGTTTTGGTGGGGAGGTGAGTGTTCCATAATTGCAGTTTTGATGTTTGTGCTTTGAGTGGCGATGTTCCTGTTAATAAAAGAGTTATCGGAAATGGCTTGAACTGTCGTACCCACTATATAATAGTGCCTGCCCTACATACCACCAAGATAGGGCATGAGTTTAGCAGAGGGAAAGAGATGAAGCCTTTGGGTCAATGTTATCTTTATGTCTTCCGTTCACTTCTGAGGTGCCTGTTTATAGTTGTGAGTTTGAATAAATCCTTTGATTGTTGAAGGAGTGAAGTCCTTTTGTACCATATAGTTCTCCAACCGCTTGGAAACGCTACACGAGGAAAGGGGTTAGAGAATCCCTAGTGAGGGGGAAAGTGGTGGACTGGACAGTTGCCTACTCTCCAGGGGAGCCCCAAAGTTTCCTGGGAAGCCCAGGGACAGGAACCTAGTGATGCCAGAGGGAGGTGAGGAGGCTGTTCCACGTAGCCAGAGCCCAAGACAGGAACAGTGGTGGCAGCACTACCCAGAGGCAGTGGAATGAGATGGCCCCTTCAGGTGCCAGGGTAGAAAATGGGGGGTAGTAGGTTTGCCAACCTCCAGGTGGTAGCTGGAGATCTCGGAATTACAACTGATCTCCAGGCCACAGAGATCAGTTCACCTGGAGAAAATGGTGGCTTCAAAGGGTGGACTGTATGGCATTATACCCTGCTGAGGTCCCTCTCCTACCCAAACCCAGCTCTCTCCAGGCTGGCAACCCTAAGGGATAGGCAGAATGGGGGCCCGATCCACCACAGTCTTAAAGGTGCTACTAGACTCTTTACTATTTTGCAACTACAAATTAACACAACTAACTCCTCTGGATTTGCAGAATAGGTATAATTCTGGGAGATCAAGAATCCCCACCTGGAGGTTGGCAACTAGCCAACTAGTAACCATTTGGAGGGAGGTTTTAATTTAGACGGGGGTGCCTTCAAAAAAGTGACTTTTCCCACACCTGCGGTCAGAATTCTACAACCACATTGTTGTACATAACTGGCGCAATCTGGATAACTGGCTTTCAACACAGCTACCCGTTCCGAGTCAGTATCTGCACAAGACATCTTTCACGGGGATGCTCAAGCGACTCACTTTCTGTGTAGTCTTATATTCGAGTGTCCTCTGTCTCCTTAGCAGTGCATGCGTATCCACAATGCGAGAACAAGTATAAGATATTTCACTTGGATCCTACTTGTGTAAGATGTCTTGTGTAGAGAGACTCTCAGGGTCTGGAAATGCAAAGAAAATTGAATATTCTTTTTCAGTCCAGAGGAATCCCGTCGCTTGGGGAAACTTGGTGGGCTTATTTTGATGGGTAACGTATTTACACTTTCTTTTCTTGCCTCCACCTGTGGGACAAGGGGAAAAAATGCAAAGAGAGCCAGCAGAGGGTGAAACTGCCTTGAGAGGATCTTGCGCTAAAAGATCCCAGGTGGGGAGTCTGCTTAGCTTTGGGGAGCCAAACCCGCCCCCAAGACGTTGTTTCCTAAAGATCTGACATGGGGAGAATGTGGCCCTCCCCCTGCCTGCTGTAAATTCACTCGGGTTTGGATTTTAGTGCGGGGCTGTAAACAACCAGACCCTCCCTCCCTGCTTTCTCTCTCTTTAAAACCATCCACTTTCTCTCTTTTTCCACAATGGCCGAGGTGGGCCTTTGAGATCCTGCCCTGCTCCATTGTCTGGGGAAGCTCCCTTGCTGCGAAGGCTGTGATTTATATCAGCTTCCTTGTCGTGGGGTTGAAAGGAATTCCCTGGTTTTTCATTCTGATCAAATGGAAGGCTGAAAAGCCACCCACCGCCATAAAGTTGGTTGGAGCGTCACACTGCTGCGCTAGGGCACACCGCATTCTTTGTGGCTGAGATAGCGCCTGGAGCCTGTTTGAAGTCCTTTCCCATCTGTGGCGGCACAGAGGAAGAAGGGGAGCGCTGTACAGGGGGCAGATCCACTGTTTTGTCCACGTCCGTTTATTACTTTTTTGTTCTACCCTTTCCTCCAAGGATCTCCCCTTCCGTCTCCATTTTATTCTTTAACTGGCTTGTGAGATAGGTTCGGCTGAGGAAGCATGGCTAAACCCATGACTGCTTAGGGAGGTTCTAAAAGGCGCTCTTTGGCCCTTTTCACACTACGTACCTGCTCCCGGAACGTTGTGAAATATCGCGCAAAAACCGCGGAAGATAGCATCTTCTCTTCCGCTATCTTCCGTGTTTTTTGCATGATATTTTGCAACGTTCCGGGAGCAGGTAAGTAGTGTGAAAAGAGCCTTTGTCTCGGAAGCCCAAGTGGCACGATATCAAAAATCCAGGGAGAGGTCCATCAATTAGCCACAGTGACCCAGTTGTAGCTGCCATGTTCAGAGCAAAATTCGGGTCCAGTAGCACCTTAAAGATCAACTAGATTTCCTTAAGGTGCTATCAAACCCAAATCTTGCACTTCTACTACAGACCAACATGGCTACCCTGCTGAAACTATTCTCCGTGTTCAGAGAGAGCATTTCCCTGAATACCAGCTGTGGCACATCTGCTTATTTTCCAGCCTGTGGCTGTGGAATAGCCTACCTGAAACAGTAGTATTTTTCAACAGGGCATAGCACTGACCCAGTTGCTGGGCTTTGTCTGCCCACTGTTTGGCTAATATAGTTCTGATTGACGGAGGGTTTTTTTAATTCTTGCTGCACTAAACATCAGAAAGAGACCTCTGTTGAATCAGCCCAGTCGTCTGTTTAATCCAACATATAGTTTTTGACAGATGTTCTCAGCCGGGGCTACAGAGGTCTCCCGTAGTTGCTGCCCCCAAGCAACTGACATTCAAAGATATACTGCCTGTGGCCATGGAGGTTCCATTTAGCTGTCGTGGCTAATAGTTATCAGTGGATTTCTCCTCCATGAATTTGCCTAGTCCCTTTTTTAAATTATTTGCTGTAGCACATTTTCATCACAATCCACGGAGCTGAGCGCAGTGTGTGTGGATCGTCTTTCTTCATTTTATCCTTGCCTACAACATGAGGGGAGTTTAGGCTGAGAGACAGAACAACTGGCCCACAATCCCCCAGTCAGCTTTACAGCAGAGTAGGATTTGAACTCGGCTCTTCCTGATACTTGTCCAACATACGAATTCACACACCACACTGGCATCTTAGCTAGTGCCTTTTTCTGCCTCTTGAGGCGGGAAGTTTCCTGAGGTTTACATGCAAACGGGGTCTCTAATTTGGCCAGGCTTCTTGAGACATAGTTAAGGTGAAATCCAGTGTGAAGCCAGGCAGGACTTTTGGTCTGCCACAGGTCTCTGTTGGTTCAAACAGGCCCGGAATGACTCCCCTCCACACACACACCATTTGTTTGGTTTGACCCCGTTCCAATTAATCTCTTAAGTTACCTAAGGCAAGGCAGAGCGGCTGTTGGAAACTCGAATCTTGAAGTTAAATAACCATGCCGCCACCCCACCCTCCATCCTGGTACTTTCCGGCCCAGAAACAAAACCTTTTGTGTATTTTTCTATATTAGGTGTCTTTCTTTAGGAAGGCGGCATTAGCTGGAAACGGAGAGGCAAAAAACCCTAAACCTGTCACTTGTCACAGCTATTGGGTTTTGAGACTTGGGGAATAAATGTGCATGTTATTAAAACAACAGCTTACGGCTCCTGAGCAGTTGTGCCGAGGAATAATGCACTTCAGACACGAGCGTGTGCGAGGGCTAAGCTGCCGGACTGCACATTTAGTTATTACCTTTGCAAGCTGATTATTTTTTTAAAGTTTATTTTCTCCTTTTCTTCATTCTTTTTATTCAAAATTTCATTTGCAAAGTATATTCCCCCCCCCCATCTCTCTTTGCCCTCCCTGTTCAAGAAGAGAGTAATCCCGTATTGCAGCTGTAGCGACCCTCCGCTTCGCAGATGGAAACAAATTGCAAAAGATCTAGTGATTACTGCTCTCGGCAATCTAACCGGCAAAGCTGATTTCCAAAAGTGCAGGAAATCCCTGCTTCTCTTGTCTCATGAAGGCATTAGTAGCGGCCTCCCAGACGCTACGTTACTAATAATTCCTATCTGAGCCTTGTGTACTGTAGCTATTTATTGGGTCTGGGGAGAGGAATGCGCATGATTTAGAAGATATTTAGGGAAGAACGCATTTACATAAAAGTATGCTGGACTTCAGGAACATTTGCCAAGGAAAATTGAAGCTGAACTGGGCCAGCTCTCTAATGAGGTAAGCTGAGGTAACTGTGACAGATTGGGGGAGGGGAGCAATCTCCCTATCTGCTGCTGCCTGCCTCCTTCCCCAATGCCCCCCCCCCCCCAGGATCCACAGATAAGATTCGCAGGAGAAAAATAGGAGTAATTTGGTGTCTGACTACAGACAACACAGTATCACTTCCTGTGTGAACCAGAAACGACACCATTGCATCAACAAGAAACTCTAGGATTCACCCAAAACTCGATGGTTAAACTGTAGAGTTTTGGGTGAATCCTACAGCATCACCTCAAAGCAATGATGCCACTTCTGGTTCACACAGGAAGTAATATTGCAACATTGGCATGATACTGTTCAGATAGGCCTCCATCCTCCACAACCTCTTGCTACATGCCAGCACATGCCTAGATCAGATACCGTAGAGTCCACCCTTTGAAACTTCCATTTCCTTCCAGAGGAACTGAGCTCTGTATGTTGTAGATTACTTGGAATTCCAGATGAATGCCGGGCTCCTCCTGGCGGTTGGCAACCCTAGCCTCGGAAGACAATTCTCCTCATCTCATTTACCCAGGCTACACATACCAGTTCTGGAACTCTTGTGAGATGCCTTCATCCCGTGAGATTTCTGCCACTATTTCTGGTTGCCTGTTGCCAGGGTAACCAAAATGGTGGCTGAATGACAGGAAATAATCCTGCAAGAGTTCAGTAACTTTGTTTTTAAAGAGGGTTGGGGGAGTGGCAGCAGCAGTGGAGAGGTAAGGGTATCCGCAGTAGTACCAAAGTGGTTACCAACTCAGGTGGCAAAAGGTCTTCATCCGCTACCCAATCCCTCCTTCTGAGTGTATCCCCCTCCTTCACCCCCTGCCAGGGTTCAAGAAAGGAAATAAAACCAGCTACAATTTAGCTGCACGCAACAGACATTTGGATTGCACTCGTAAACCATGGGTTTGTTCAGATACTATGTTGCAAGTGGATCATCTTTTCCTTTGTTTGTGAGGGTTTTCCTTCTTCCCTCTTCTCAAATAACGTTAATAATAATATTCGATTTATGTACCACCCTTCAGGACAACTTAATGCTCACTCAGAGCGGTTTACAAAGTATGTCATGATTATCCCCACAACAAACAAATACCCTGTGAGGTGGGTGGGGCTGAGAAAGCTCTAGAGATCTGTGACTAGCCGAACGTCACCCAGCTGGCTTCAAGTGGAGGAGTGGGGCATCAAACCCGGCTCTCCAGATTAGAGTCCCGTGCTGTTAACCACTACACCAAACTGGCTCAAACCTAGCCTTTCCAGTGACCTAGCTAAACAAAGCTTCCATGTTGAGAAACAGTCTACCTCTGAGTGCCAAATGAGGGGAACACACAGCAGGGAGGTCTGTGGCTTGTTGTACTTTGTGTATGAACGGGGCTTGCCCCTGTTCGAAACTGAATTTGGGGATATTTTATGAGTACAAGTGTATTTTTAACACTGCCTTTCCACCCACGTAGGGGTGCCATTCCCCCACCCGGGGCGGGAGATCACCTGCTCTCACCCTCCCACCCAATTACCTGGCCAGCCGGGAAAGCACTTCCCGGGGTGCCCCCCCTTGCTCCCGCATCCACAGTGGCCTGATTCAGGTTGAATCAAGCTCCACAATGGGCCTGATTTGGGACGAATCACACCCCACAGCAGGGCCGATTCAGCCCCCTGGTGAGCATGGGAGCATTCCCAGGCTGCCCTTTGACCCACATGATGATGTCACTTCCCGGAAGTGACATCATCGTGCAAGCCCAGGAGTATGCACGAGAAGGAACACAAGAACACTGTGAGGTGTGTGCCAGGCTCCTGATCTCCCACCAGGGGAGTCGGGGGACCTGGCAACCCTACGCCCACATGCTCAAGGGCTAGATTGGTCTTTCTTGGTCTGAACCAACTGAGTTCTTGTTTTGCCCTTATTAAGAAGTAGAGTTTCTGTGCAACGTTTACCAGGTTTCGTCCCTGGTAAGGTCCAGTAAGGCCAGCTTCAAAGTTAGCTATGCTTAGGGCAGCCACCTAAAAGGGAGTTTGCGTGTTACGTGTAGTCTGGAGCTTTTCAGCTGTTCGTTATATGCAGCGGCGCGTGTTATTACGAGAGTGCCAAATAAGGCGCATATAACACCATTCTTATGTGAGCTGCATTGGTTGCCGGATCAGATTCAAGGTTCTGGTATTGACCTATAAGGCCCTGTGCGGACTGGGACCAGCGTATCTACGGGACCATCTCTCCCCATATATTCCCCAGAGGACACTCCGATCAGGGGACAAACAGCTGTTGGTGGTCCCTGACCCCAAGGAGGCCCTCCTAGCCTCGACTAGAGCCAGGGCCGTTTCGGTCCTGGCTCCCACCTGGTGGAACGCTCTGTCTGCTGAAATCAGGGCCCGGCAGGACCTACTATCTGTTCGCCGGGCCTGCAAGACAGAGTTGTTCTGCCAGGCATATGACTGAGGCTGGGCCTCCGCCGGCCTGGAAAAAAGGGGTGTAAAAAACCCTCCCTGTAAAGTCTGTCCACAATCCTGTTTTAAATGTGGTGTTTTTAATTAACATGAATTTTTAATTGTATTTTAATTGTAATTATAATATGTTGTTATCCACCCTGAGCCTGCTAGCAGGGAGGCGGAATACAAATTTGAAATAAATAAAAAAAATAAAAATAACATAAATATTGTATTCATTGCACTGTATCCATTGCATTGCATTGTATTTACATTGCTTTGGGTCTCAGCGAGAACAGTGAACGATAAATAAATTTGGGAGTACATTCAAGTTCTGGCAAGCAGCTGATGAAAGTCAAACTTGGGTCTGCCCTGTACTTTTTCAGAGTGCCGAGCTAATGGGACTGAACATATCTCTGTGAAAAACCTGACCTCTGCATAGAAAACTAGAGGTTGGACAGAAGGGCTATAGCTTAGCCTTTTCCTTGACATGTTAGGTTTCTGTGTACAAGGGCTTTGTGCATGATGGACAGACTTCCTGTCTTGTGAGCTCCTTACCTTCAGTAGAATAGTCCAGATGTACTGTTGCCTCCTCTTGACTTTTGGGAAGAACTTCAGACCTAAAAGTTGCATGTATGGAAACTCTTTGAGCCTTTGTGAGAAAAGAGAATAATGAAGGAACTAGCTCAAGATGGCTATCCGTGTTAGTCTGTCTGTAGCAGTAGAAAAGAGCAAGAGTCCAGTAGCACCTATAAGACTAACAAAATTGGTGGTAGGGTATGAGCTTTCAAGAGTCACAGCTCACTACTACTAGAAGAAAAGCTCATACCCTACTACAGGGGTGGGCAATTGTTTTGGCTCGGGGGCCACTTTGTGGGAGCGGAGGTTAGTGGAAGGCCGCACCTTTTAAAATGATTGCATTCATTAGTTAACTTTGCATTTCAGAAAAAGTATAAATTGTATCATAAAAATCAATAAATATAAATTAAATAAAATAGTGGTAGTTTTATTCAATTTATTTATTGTGCTAATTTCATATCATCTATAGCTGCAAGCACATTTAATTTTAGAATCAGTTTAATGAGACAAATGTACCCTATCACACTTTTCTACTGTCTTGGCGGGCCACAAAAAACTCTGTAGCGGGCCACGTGTGGCCTGCGGGCCGCAATTTGCCCACCCCTGCCCTACTACCAAGTTCCTGACCCCACTGTTGTCATTGCTGAAATACTGCAAAAAAAACCATCTTGATTCTGTCTTTGATAAGCCCATTATAAAGTACAGCACCAAGAGATCCTTGATGCATTTTTGAGGAGCAAGTTTCCTCTTTTGCAGCATGTTATCAATATAAATGTGGACTTGGCTGATAGAGGAACAGGGAAAAGACACGCATACACACAAATTGTTGCAGCTGAAAGCTGCAGCAGACGGTACGTATGCCGTGCTTGCTTACAACATTTGGGATTTTTAAAAAAGGTAAAACGGGATTCCTTTTGGTTTGGCTCCACTTTGAAAACAAAAGTAGATGATTTGGAACTCTAAAATCAGGGAAGAAATCTGGATGAGGAATGTTTGGGGAGGGTTATTTGCTAGTGTTAAATGGCCTGTTCCTTCTATTGTCATCTAAGAAACAAAGGTAACTTACGAGAAGAATAATTTTTACCCTTTTTTGGTGGGGTAGACTCCATTTGATTCCCGAGGAAAAGGAGCTTGACCCACTGCTAGGAAAGGGTTTGATGGCCAGCTGACCTGTGCAGTTGGAAGGAAGCATTCAGGAAAGAACCCCAGAAATGCTTTGATGCCCAAAGTCGACACCTGGCTTTGTTCGGGGCTGTCAGAGAAATGATCAAGGAAAGCAAGAGGGGGGAGGGAGGGGGAGGGGAGGGGGAGGGGGAGAGGGGGTTGACTTTGGAGCTGATTAATCATCAGGAAACTGTAATCACTCCCGGAGTATTTGGGATCATTATTCAAAGGCTCCCCCCTCGTGCACAGAAACAAACTGGAGGAAAGGACAACAGTGACTTCTTCTAATTATTTCCCCATGCTAGGGGCTTCTGTTTGTGTACGGGGCAAGCCATCTCTCTTCTGTCAGTTTATGGCTAGGGATCTCTGGGGCATGGCTTCTGAGTGCCCCTGTCAAGTTTATTTGGGAGTTCGCCTGAAGGAACATGTTTTTGCAGGCTGTTGTTTTAGGGTTTTCTTCCAAATAAATTAGAAAACGCAGTTATTTACTAGGGAATGGCCTTCCAAAATACTGGGGCTATCTATTGAAGGGAAGCGATTAAAACATGGGCAAGCTTTGAGTCCAGTTGCATCTTAGAGACCAACTAGACTTCTAGGGTATGAGCTTTCAAGGCTCAAAACTCCCTTCGTCAGATACACAGAGTGGGAAAAGGTAGCAGTCTTTATAATCCAGGCAGAGGGAGAGAGAGGTATTGCAAATTAGAGTGCCACTTCAAACTATTAAAAGATGGAGTATAGTTGATGAGGGAGACCACATGCCAGGTTCAGCAAGCTTGCTTCAGTTCTTGACATTTTGTTTGCTGACTTCAGTTGGACTTCCCCCCCCCCCCCCACACCCCTTAGCATACAAATAGGTCTGAAAGGCAGGCTAGGATTGGCAGAGTGACCACTGAGGTCACAGAGGTGCTGAATGCTGATGGGTCTTCAAAGCCAAGCAAAAGCAAGACAGCTTTCTCAATGCATGACTGGCTCAAGAGGAAACTCGCCCACAGTGCTGGGCAAAACTGTTTCCATAGAGGCCCAATGCATGTCAAACATTGGTGGTAGAGAGTGCTGTTAAGTCATAGCTGAGTTATGGCAACCCCTGGTGGGGTTTTTGTAGGAAATTGATAATTAGCAGCGTTTAAGGCAGAGATTGCGCATTGGAATTAATGAGAACAGACACACACTCCAGTATAGCTCTGGAAGAATACTTTACTACATAAAGGATAAGAATAGGGTTACATTGGATGAAAATAAGAAATTGCTAGACTGACTACATCTTGCTAGTAAAAGGTAGTCCTGAGACGTAGAGCACAAGACTGAGGCAAAGAGCAATAAAACTTCAGTATATAGCACCACGACGTTTTCTTGGCAGACTTTTTGTAACAGGGGGGTTGGCCATTGCCTTCCCCAGCCATCTACACTTTACCCCCAGGAAACTGGGTACTCATTTTACCGACCTCTGAAGGATGGAAGGCTGAATCAACCTTGAGCCGGCTACCTGAACCCAGCTTCCGCCAGGATCGAACTAAGGCTGTGAACAGAGCTTGGGCTGCAGTACTGCAGCTTACCACTCTGCGCCACGAGGCTCCTTCATTACGTTATGTGTCCGCGTCAAACCCACAAGATTCCTGGTTGACCAGATCCAGCTTTTATGTGCCAATGTGGCCCATTGATTCCAATGGGCTTAGACTGGAGTAAGTCTGCTTAGCTTGCACTGTAGAGGACTCCCAAGCCTGCAATCCAGAACCACAAGAATATGTCTCCAGAATAAAATTAAATACCATTCCCACGTATGTGCGGGTCACGTGTTTCTGTGCCACTGAGCAGCTGGATGTGTGAATGGACTCCTACTGAAATGCAGGGTGTTTTGGGTAATGAGTGGTGCCGTGTATATTCTTGGAGGCTTCACATTTAAGCCAACGGAGATGCGTGTGAAAAATCAGAGAAAGTTCATTGCAGCGCATCCAGAAAAAGACTTTGCAGCCATCCCCATATTTATCAGAATTGTCTCTAGAAATTGATTAGATTTTTAGCCCGCCTTCCCCGCAAGCAGGCTCAGGGCGGGTTACAATCATAAATAAGTTACAATAGATAAAAACCAATAGAATCTGTCTGGACTGGGGGCTAATCGGGCCGTTCTCTCTGCCCTACGTTCTGTCTTCTTCCTCTGTGTTTCGATGGGCAGCATCTGCACATCAGCGATATCTAGGTCAGCCAAATACACATCTGGCCAGATGTTAGGTAACGTATTGCTTCCTCTCGGGGGAGTGAAAAGGTTGCAGAGAGGCAAGGAGCTTTTGGACGGAAGCCAAATTAGAAAGCAAGCTAGAAATCCGCAACCGCGGAATGTCGTTCAAGCCACAGCACTATACGTGCTTGAAAGAAATAATCGCTGCTGGTATCACTGCAGGCACTGTTGGTGGGGGAGAGTATTTCCTCTGGGGGTGAATCGTTCTGGAATACGATCATTTCTTTAAAGGGCACATTTGGCAGCCTTAGACTTTTGGGGAAGCTGATACACCATTGGTTATTGGGAGCTTCCTGATCCAGTTCAGTTTTCCTTTTGAAGTTCTGTGCCAGGAGAAGCTCATGACGGCCAAAAGTCTGATCCAGCAAGACAATTCTGAGCGGAGATTGATTTCTTTAGGCTGATCAATGCTCTGCCTTTCCCCTTAAAGTACTTGAGACTCACAAATTAATAAAAGACAAACAATCATAACATTTAACCATTAAAAGAGTCCAAATGGTTTTGCACAAAATTTAAAATCGGGGCAAGAACTTTAAGAAGTCCTTCCCAAAAAAAATGTTTTTAAATGTCTTTAGATGATGTCAAGCAATCTGCAGAAAGAAGGGAGGGGTTGTGGCTCAGTGCTTGAGCATTCGCTTGGCATGCAGAAGTTCCCAGATTCAGCCTCCGGCATCTCCAACTGGATATTTATGTAGAAAATTGTCTCAGTTTGGAGATTTATGTAGAGAAGCTGAAGGGGTCAGGTGGCAGGTCCCTACCTGTGGCCCTGGAGAGCCTCCGCCAGTCTGAGTAGACAAAACTGACCTCGATGGTTTGAGTCAGTATAAGGCAGTTTCACTCCTGTTCATATGCGTCCAAGAGATAAACAATTCCAAGGGCTGGACGTTCCAAGGACTGAGTCTCTCTACATGAGACATCTGACACATGAGGAACATGTGTTGGGAGATGCAATGTTAGCCAAGAAGGGTAGTTTAAAAAGACAGAGCCGGCGGCAGGGCAAAGGCTTTGCTATACACTGGGGCTGTGTGAAGGGGCTGTGAAACGCCAGAAGGGAAACTTCAGCCCATTATAACCTCTCCAGGTCCATGCCTGGCTCCAGAAGGCAGCCCCAGCCCATTTCCATTCCTCGCTGCCCTCTTGTTGTGATCCCACATAGTTTTAGACTGGAGAGGTGAAATTGACAGAGCCTTCGTGGAGGTGAAGATGAAATTAACAAACCCTCTGAGGAGCGATCTCCGCTGGCTCTGTCTTTTTAAACTACCCTTCCCAGATAACATTGCGGCTCCCTACCCTTGATGAACACATGCTGAGGCGTCTTGTGCCGAGAGATTCTAAGTGATGCTATTGAGAAAGCCCTCATATGAGTCTTCCCAAATGTGCTTCCATAACTGTGGGTTCCCATAGAAGAGCTTCCTTGGATGATCTTGGGCTGGTACATACAGTTGGAAAATAGTTTTAGGTGGGTAGCCATGTTGGTCTGCAGTAGAACAGCAGAATTTGAATTCAGCAGCACCTTAGAGACCAATAGGATTTTCAGAGTGTCAGCTTTTGAGAGTCAGAGCTGTGCTTGATATGAAGGGAGCTGAAGAAGCGAACTCTCAGTGAAATCCGAATCCTGTTTAGGACTTCTCTGTCTGACTCTCGGAAGCTTACTTTCTGAAAATCTTGTTGCTCTCTAAGGGGGTACTGAACTCAAATCATACAGCTGGAGACATTTCAAGCACTCCAAGCCCAAACTTGTCCCATTGTATTTCAGTGTCTGGTGCGGCTATTGTAAATACACCAGTATGAACAAGTATCTTGCACGCTCCGCAATGGGCCAAAGAATCTGTTCGATTTAATTTCTGTGCGAGGTGGGAATGACTGATGTCTGTCTGGGTATGCAAATTCTTTTTTGAGAAAATAATTCGATATGCATAGCTGAGTGGAAAACATACTGTGTAAATTTGGGAGATTTATGTAGAAAAAGCTGGAGAGGACAGTAGAAGAAGTCCAGCATTTGCCCTGCTACCTCTGCAGTGTGTCTCAGTGGAAAAATTACCATGGGCTTTAAGCAGGGGTCATTTCCTAGAAAAAGAGCTGGAGGGACTCATTAGCATAACTTATTAGCACAACTCATTAGCATATGCCACACCCCTTGACCT
Source organism: Eublepharis macularius (assembly GCF_028583425.1). Classification (NCBI taxonomy): domain Eukaryota; kingdom Metazoa; phylum Chordata; class Lepidosauria; order Squamata; family Eublepharidae; genus Eublepharis; species Eublepharis macularius. The sequence goes on along the minus strand of NC_072802.1, from coordinate 66,341,566 downwards.
CGCTGCAAGTGTGTCATTAGCATAACTGATTTGCATATGCCACACCCCCTAACATCACCTATCCTGGCTGTTGGACCCAATCCTGGCCATTCAGGGCCAAGATTGGGCCCAAAAAAGGGGCTGAAAATGGCCGTAAAGCGGCCCAAAATGGTCAGGATTAGGCTGCTGCTGAGTGGGAGAGTGATCCAATACCCATCAGAGGCCTGACCCGGGCTGTTTCGGCCGCAATCCAGGCTGAAATGGGCCCAAAATGGCCGAGAGTCAGGTGGGTGGGGCCACCTGTCATGTGACCTCTTTGGGGAACTGCCGGAACTGCATTCCTGCGCGTTCCCCTTTGAAATAAGCCCTGGCTTTAAGATCTATTTTAAATCTGAACAGATTACCTGTTGAAGAGTTCTGATGAGCTGGAGAGCTTGAGCAATGGTTGTTGTGGGTTTTCCGGGCTGTATTGCCGTGGTCTTGGCATTGTAGTTCCTGACGTTTCGCCAGCAGCTGTGGCTGGCATCTTCAGAGGTGTAGCACCAAAAGACAGAGAACTCTCAGTGTCACAGTGTGGAAAAGATGTAGGTCATTTGTATCTACTCAGGAGGGGTGGGGTTGAGCTGAGTCATTCTGTAAGAGTTTCCCAGGGTGTGGAATGCTAATGGCGGGAGGCTTCACTGTATACTGAGGAGGTTCTTTTGCATATGGATTGGTGCTTGATGTGCTAATCTTCTCTGCAGGGCTATTGTCGGGTGTGGAGTGTTTTGTTGGCCTGGTGTTTTTCAGAACTGGAGCCCATGCTCTGTTCATTCTTAAGGTTTCTTCTTTCCTGTTGAAGTTTTGCTTATGCTTGTGAATTTCAATGGCTTCCCTGTGCAGTCTGACAAAGTAGTTGGAAGTGTTGTCCAGTATTTTGGTGTCCTGGAATAAGATACTGTGCCCTGTTTGAGTTAGGCTATGTTCAGCCACTGCTGATTTTTCAGGCTGTCCAAGTCTGCAGTGTCTTTCATGTTCTTTTATTCTTGTCTGGATGCTACGCTTTGTGGTCCCGATGTAAACTTGTCCACAGCTGCAGGGTATACGGTATACTCCTGCAGAGGTGAGGGGGTCTCTGCTGTCTTTTGCTGATCGTAGCATCTGTTGTATTTTTCGGGTGGGTCTGAATACTGCTTGAAGGTTATGCTTTTCCATAAGCTTTCCCATCTGATCAGTAATTCCTTTGATATATGGCAAAAACACTTTTCCTGTAGGTGACTGTTTTTCCTTGGTTGTTTGATTCATCCTGGGTTTGATTGCTCTTCGGATTTCATTTCTGGAGTAGCCATTTGCCTGAAGTGCGTGGTTTAGATGATTAATTTCCTCATTGAGAAAGCGCGGCTCACATATCCGTCTTGCACGATCCACTAATGTTTTCATTATGCCTCTTTTCTGTCGGGGGTGGTGATTGGAGTTTTTGTGTAAGTACCGATCAGTGTGAGTTGGTTTCCTGTAGACCTTGTGACCTAACTGAAAGTTTGCTTTGCGGATGACCAAGGTATCCAGGAATGAGAGTTTTCCCTCACTTTCTTTCTCCATTGTGAATTGTATGTTCAGGTGGATGTTGTTGAGATGATTCAAAAACTCCCTCAATTCTTCCTCCCCATGGCTCCAAATGATGAATGTATCATCCACAAACCGGAACCATACACTGGGTTTGTGGGGTGCTGATTCTAGAGCTGTTTTTTCAAAATGTTCCATGTAGAAGTTTGCTATAACTGGGCTGAGTGGGCTCCCCATGGCCACCCCATCCATCTGTTCATAGAATTCGTTGTCCCATTGGAAGTAACTGGTTGTCAGACAATGATGGAATAAGGCTGTTACATCCTCTGGGAAAATCTGATTAATCAGTGCAATAGTGTCTTTTACTGGAACCTTGGTAAACAGGGATACAACATCAAAACTGACAAGTATGTCTTGTGGATTGAGTTTCAGAGAACTGATTTTGTTGATGAAATCTGCTGAATCTTTGATGTAAGACGAGGTTTTCCCGATGTGGTCCTGCAGGAGATCTGCCAGATGTCTAGCTAATTCATATGTCGGTGAACCAATGGCACTCACAATGGGTCGGAGTGGGACTGAATCTTTATGTATTTTGGGGAGTCCATATAGTCTAGGTGGCTGTGCTTCAGTCTTGCATAGTTTTCTGTGCGTGTCGGGATGTAGTGAGGAATTCTTGATCAGCGCATTTGTTAGCCTGGTGATTTTGCAAGTGGGATCTCGTTTTAGTTTTTTGTAGGTGGAGGGGTCCAGGTGGAGGGGTCTGTCTTTTGGTGCTACACCTCTGAAGATGCCAGCCACAGCTGCTGGCGAAACGTCAGGAACTACAATGCCAAGACCACGGCAATACAGCCCGGAAAACCCACAACAACCATCGTTCTCCGGCCGTGAAAGCCTTCGACAATACATCGAGCTTGAGCAATGTTTTGCGTCGTTTTGGTTGGCTCCAATGAAAAGTATTACATGGGCTTTGATTCCTGTTTGAAACCGATTGCCTGTTTCACGGCTAAAGTGATGGGGCTTCTCCGTGATTGTTGAACCGGGAGGGAAAGCAAGCCCTCCGCTGCCTGTGTTTTGGTGTGTAAGGTGTTGGCGGGTCTGCATTGAGGTGCCCCTGCCGCAGTGCTTAGTTAGGTGCCCTGAGGTCTAGAATCTTGATTTACAAATAAATAAATGAAAGCAAAGTGAATTCCTTCTTGGGAAGCCAAAAATGCCTGCTGTAGACACCTCCCTGATAGTTAAAGATCTAAAGATACTCCGTGTTCAATGACTTGTGCCCGCTCCTTTGAAATGCATTATATAAATGGTATGCATTTATTGTTTAAATTTCTTTGGGGGGGTGTTTGGTATGGCCCTATTTCAGTGCAATGCCACACACCTACGAAACTGATGACCTCCCTGCACATTTCTCCTTTTCTCTGCATATGCAATTGAAATTGGAACTTTCTTCTTTTTTGTGAAAACTCTTTGAACTTCCCTCTGCCCCCCTCCCCGTTCCACACATGCGGCAAAGTCTTGCTTCACTCCCTCCTGTTGCCCATAATTATACAATCCCGAGCCAGATCTCAGCCCAGCCTGGAAACATGTTGGTTTAATCTCCATGTTGATGAACAGGGTTTCTTTTCTTTGCAAAGTGTTTCAAGATGCTTGCATGGGAGATGTCACAGATGACTGGAAAATTAACTTTTTTTTTTTTTAAGAAAAGGATTTGCATTGCTTTAAAAAGAAAAGGTCGTTGGGTGAGCTTCAAAAACCATCGCTGATAAGCTTCAATAATTCACTTGAGTGGTATCTTGTGTGGCTCAATGCCTGGGGCTTAAAGGCCAGAAGAACCTCGCCTGTAGCATAAAAAAACTCCTGGGAAGTTCTCCTATACAAATTCCATTGAAAGCAATAGGATCTGGGTCAGAAAGAGTAATTAAAAGTGTCCGTTAATTGCACGTGATCGCGATGTTTTCTTCCCCAGTTGTTGCAGAATGCATTCCAAACTGAGTGGCATTCTCTCATAAGCTCAGCTACATCAGTTGTCCTCTTGGTATTGCCTGCAGCAGCCAGTATTAGCAGGTTCTTCTATAGACAGGCAGGATAGCCAGTGTCAGGGCTTTTTTCTGGGAAAAGAGGTGGTGGAACTCAGTGGGTTGCCCCTGGCGGAAATTATCACATGGCTGGTGGCCCCGCCCCCTGATCTTCAAACAGAGGGGAGTTTAGATTGCCCTCTGCGCCGCTCCAGCAGCACGGAGGGCAATCTACACTCCCCTCTGTCTGGAGATCAGGGGGCGGGGCCACCAGCCATGAGACCATTTTCAAGAGCTTCCGGAACTCCTTTCCACTGCATTCCAGCTGGAAAAAAGCCCTGGCCAGTGTGATGTTGTGGCGACAGTGTGGACTAGGCCTGGGGGAGACTTGTGTTTGAGTCCTTACTCAGCTACAAAGCACACTGGGTAGGCTTGCCAACTCCAGGTTGGGAAATTTTGGAAGTGGAGCCTGGTGAGGGTGGGGTTTGGGGGAGGGGGAGGGGAAACCTCTGCAGGATATAATACCAGAGAGAGGACCAACCAAAGCAACCATTTTCTCCAAGGGAACTGATCTCTCTTACCTGGAGATCAGTTAGGGTTGCCAGCTCCAAGTTGGGAAATTCCTGGAGAGCTAGGGGGTGAAATCTGGAGAAACCTGGAAAAAGTGGGGTTTGGGGAGGGAAAGGACCTTGGCATAGCTTAATTCCATAGAGTCTACCCCCCTCCCCACAAAGTAGCCATTTTCTCCAGGTGAACTGATCTCTGTGGCCTGGAGACCAGTTGTAATTCCAGGAGATCTCAAGCCACCACTTGGAGGCTGGGAAACCTAGTCACTGGGTGACCTTTGGCGAGTCACACTCACTCTCAATGTAATCTACCTTGCAGTATTGTTGTAAGAATAAAATAGGAAGGTATACAGCATGAAACTCCTTGGAGGAAGAGTGGTGGTGGATAAAAAAAGTGCTAGATTGCTTGGGCTAGAGCCGAGGGTTTGCTAATCTTCTGTATCTTCAGAGAGGCACTCCAGGCTGCAAAAACAATTGCATTAATCTCCCAGGTTGGCTCCAGTGTATCTTTCCCCCCAGCCAAGCAGCTCCACTTTTTCCCCTGACTTAAGTCTGGCCAGAGTTTCTTCCAAGACAGAGTTGGACTATTGCCTGGGGCGACAGCTGGATTCTGGCACTTGGCCCTCCATGCACCTTCCCCTCCCAGATTTTCCCATGGAAATCTTTGCTTGTCTGTCTTTGAGGTACTTCCTCGGCCTGGTCCCAGCTCTGCCAGGACATCTCCTTCTGAGTGCCAGTCCCACCTGGATGGGATTCGTATCTCTGGCCCTGGGCACTCTGGACCGCTCACATCCCATAATATAAGAAGAACCCTGCTGGATCAGACTAAGCATCTAATCTAAGATTCTCTTTCCAGCTTACTGGAGTCCTCAAGGAAGACCACAATAGCTCTCTGTTTGCACCTAATACGCAGAGGTACACTGCCTCCAAAGTTGGAGGTTCCATTTGGCCATCATGACAAATAGCCATTGATAAACCACCTTTAAAAAACTCCTTTTAATGATAACTGAGCCAGTGGCTGCCACTGCATCTTGTGTCGGTGAGTTCCAAAAGGCACAGAGGGAAGGAGCATTTCGTTTTGTCCATCCTCACTCTAGCTCATCAGCTTCCCTGATCAACTTCACACTTGATCTACTCTGGGCGAACTCTACATGGTGCCCCCCTCTTCCCTCCAAGCTTGTCCATCTGATCCACAAGCCTGCAGATGCAGCCCCTTCAATCTTGTCTACTACTACTAAATAGAAACTATTGTAGTTTCTATTTAAATACATACATTATTTTATACAGTCCTCTTCTCATAGACCCATAAAGTTCTGGTGCAATGCAAAGATGTAAACAGTGTCCACAACCAATACAATTCAGTACAACTCCACAATATACAGTTTGTTGGTCATATGGTTGTGGATTCAAGATAGGTCCAGTAGCATGCAGATGAAAACAACCTTCTGACTGCATGACCAGTTGGGGTCCCATTTCCAGAGTCTTTTTCAAAAATGGGAGATAGTCCGGCATAATTTTCAATATTTATAGACTTCCATTCAGTTCTCTTGGAGCAGCACCCAGCGTATGTTATTGGTGTTATTATTATGCCCACAATACAGCTGGATGCCGTGTTGGGAATTACGTTCAGTCATGAAAGAGTTAAACTGTTTGTGTTACTTAGTTAGTAAACCTATTAGCATGTAACCACTTAGGCTTTGAGTGAGTATTCCTGCCATAGAAAGGGGATAGATCCAGAGGAGTTAGCCGTGTTAGTCTGTAGTACCACAGCTTTCATCAGATGCATCGTCAGCTTTCGAGAACTGCAGCTCTCTTCGTCAGATGCATCTGACGAAGAGAGCTGTGTTTCTTAAAAGCTGACGATGCATCTGACGAGGAGAGCTGTGGCTCTCAAAAGCATATGCTACAATAAAAGTTGGTTAGTCTTAAAGGTGCTACTGGACTTTTTACTATAGAAAGAGGAATCTCTGTTCTTAATGAAGTAGAATTAGGATTCTCTATTTGGCAACCAGTTTATGGGGGGGCCATTAAGTAGTTTTATTGCTCTTTGTTTTGTCTAAACTCACTCTCAGGATGTAACAGTCTTTTCAGCCTCCGGTCTTCTTCAGACTAAGCCAGTCTCTCTAGCTAGCAAAAATGTAGCCTAGTTCGGCATTTCTTCCTTTATTTCAATGTAACCTTTTATCCTTTACGGATTAAACTATTTTATAGAGCTAAACTGGAGTGTGTGTGTTCTCATTATAACCAATGTGCTTGCTACTCTGCTAATAAAAACTGAAAATATCCCTATAAGCTGGGGCCAAGAGGAGTAGCTTCCCCAAGGCCACCAGCTGAGATTGTGGCAGTAGTGGGATCTGAACTAGCAGAGTGCTGATTTGCAGCCCAGCCATGTAACCACTATGCTACAGCAGCCTCTCCATGGAGAAAAAGCAGGGGAAATGTGCTAGACCAAATCCCCTTCCAATGAGATCAGAACAAAGCTGCTCAGAATTTCTCCACATTTCAACTGTGTCCCTTTGACCAGTTCTTCAAAGAAATACAGAAGGGATTTGTGATTTGCCATTCTCCCATCCGAACTTGTACAAGAAGGGAATCCTCAGACCTACAATTTGTCCTGGGGATCTGAGATTGACGCGACAACCCAAATGGACCCAAATGGAGGGGATTGTGAATTGCAAGGGAGGTGTTGTCCAACACTCAGAGAGCTCCCTCTGCTGGCGAACTGACAAAGCAGAGAACACTGTGTAGACGATCTGTGGATCAGTCAGCCGACTTGACAAAATTAAAAGTATAGGAGTAGGGCTTGAATAACAAAAAGAGGACTAGCAAAAATCGAGAGTGGGTCTCATAAGCTATGCTTGATCTCTGAGAGCAACCAGGTGCAGCTCTGACAAGAACCACGACAAAGATACCCCCCCCCATCAAAAGAGGCAATGCTTAGATAGATGACCCAGTGTTCTGATGTCAGATGTAGCATCGTGTATTAAGGGAAGGCTCAGAGCTCAGTGACAGAGGCATGGGTTTTGCACAGCGAAGATCTCCAGTTCTTTGCATCTCTAGGCAAAGGGCCTCAGCTACCAGGTCATAGATCCAGAGGAGTTAGCCGTGTTAGTCTGACGTGTTGCATCTGACGCAGAGAGCTGTGGTTCTTGAAAGCTTATGCTGCAATAAAGTTGGTTAGTCTTAAAGGTGCTACTGGACTCTTCAGCTGCCACGGGCTGGGAAAGACCTTTTTCTGTCTGAGATATGGGAACATCCTGGAGACCATCCTGAAATACTGGAGATCAGGGCTTTTTTTCTGGGGAAAGAGGTGGTGGAACTCAGTGGGTTGCCCTCGGAGAAAATGGTCACGTGGCTGGTGGCCCCGCCCCCTGATCTCCAGACAGAGGGGAGTTTAGATTGCCCTCCATGCTGCAGCGCGGAGAGCAATCTAAACTCCCCTCTGTCTGGAGATCAGGGGGCGGGGCCACCAGCCATGTGACCATTTGCAAGAGGTTCCGGAACTCCGTTCCACTGTGTCCCAGCTGAAAAAAAGCCCTGCTGGAGATGATCACTACAGAGCTCAATTAACCAAGGGTTAGACTCATGTGTGCACTGATTCATGCAGAAGCAGTGGGAGCATCACCTTTTTGCCAAAAGTCTACCGTTCTGGGTGCAAGCGCATCTCCTTTTTTATTTGGGTGGGAAAGAGGCCTTGACTGTCAGACGTCTTGGGCTGTGACTGTGCAGAAGGTCCATTATGACGGACTGTGCATTGCTTCTTTAGAAGCCCAGGTCTCTTTGCAGGGGTGCCTGTCTGCTTCAAGCTACAGGGCCCAAGCGTGCCCCAAATGTCTCTCCCCCTCTACCTGCATGGCTGCAGCTGCAGTAAACGGGAACAGCCGTTTTGGCTTTTGGCTGTCTCTGTTTTCAATTCAGCCTGAGTGGCCAAGCTATGAAATGAGATCACTGTTGGCAGGGGAAGAAGGGGTGGGGGGAAATCCTATAAAGCATGACAAGTTTAAAAACAAAAACAGAATGACTGCTTTTTGTCCCACAAACAAATAAGGGGGGGATATACCCTGCTTTCTGTCTCTGTCCTTCTAGTTATGTTGTCCCTCAAGCTTAATTGACTGGAATAAACCCACCACACATTTTAGATTTTTTTTCTCTTGTCTTGAAATTATGAAGGGTTTGCCCATATCTAATTATCTTCGGGTTTCCCAACCAGATCTCCTATGCCCATGAGCTATTAATAATATGTTGTTGTTTTTTTTAAAGACACACAGTTGGGAGTTTTAACAATCTTTTCATTGTCATTATATTTACAAAGCAAAGTTCTAATTCTTATGACTGGGAGATGTGAATTCATGAATGCCTGACTCTGTCTTATAATGCATCATGCCATTGATCGGTATTGTCTACTCTGAGTCTCAGGCAGAGATACAAGATTTGAATCCAGTGAAACCTTAAAGACCAACTAGGTTACATCAGTGCTTCATTCTCGTGACCTCTCCTTACACGCCCAGGGTAATACCAATCACCACTTTGGGGTCAGGAAGCAATTTTCCCCAGGCCAGTTTGGCTAGGGATCCTGATGGTACTTTGCCATCTTCTGGGCATGGAGCAGGGGTCACTGGGTGTGTGTGTGGGCGGGGGGGAGGTTGTTGTGAAGTTCCTGCATTGTGCAGGGGGTTGGACTAGATGACCTTGGAGGTCCCTTCCAACCCAATGATTCTATGATTTAAGGTGCTACTGGACCCAAATCTTGCTCTTCTACTACAGACCAACATGGCTACCCACCTGATACTACCAGGTTGAGGTATTTCGTATCAGTTACTCCCACATCCATTTAGCCAGAGATGCTGAGAATTGAACGTGGGACCGTCCACATGCCTAGCACCTGTTCTACCTCTGAGCCACGCCCCTACCCTGATCATGTCAAGTACCTCCCTTTTGCAGAAGGGGTCGTGTCAGGCTAACAGACAGTAAGTAAAAGTTGGCTTCTAAGCCATCCAAACTTTCCTTCAAAAAACAGTAAGATCTTGCGATCTGTGTAGACAATTCACTAATTTATGACCATTTGCCTTGCTTATTCTGCAGTTTGTGGCCCAAGTTGTATCACTTGTTCAAGTTTTCCTGCTCATGGGGACAGGCAGTGGGAGGGCACTGTAGCCCCCTCCTACTTACGTGATTACAGAAGGTGCCACCCTTGAGAGAGTGGATAGAGGGGCAGGGCGACTGGAGGGAAGAAAGAAAAGGCTTTCTACATGAGGCATCTTACACAACAACGTTTAAGTGTAGGGAGACGCAATGTTAGCCGGGAAGCGTAGTTTAAAGAGACAGAGTCGAAGCTCTGTCAATTTCACCTCTCTACAAGAGGATAGTTAAAAAGACAGAGACAGATTTTGCTCCTGGGATGGTTTGTTAATTTCATCTTCGCCTCCCCCAAAGGCTCTGTCAATTTCACCTTCCCTTTGGGAATCAGCGCTATGCTCTATTAAAATGCCTTCTTCCAAAGAACTTCACCACAAACATAAAGGAATAGAGATAGGATTCAGTGCCAAGTTGAGAAAGGGTGTGTCTTCTCCTTTACAGCAGCTAGTTCTCGTGTAGCATAGTGGTTAAGTGGCTGGGCTGTGAACCAGCACTCTGTTGGTTCAAGTCGTACTATTGCCGTGAGCTCAGTAGGTGGCCTTGGGGAAGTCACTCACCTCAGCCCCAGCTGTATTGTGGGGATAATAATAACACTGACTTTGTTCACTGCTCTGAGTGGGCACAAATCTGTCTAGAAGAGCGGTGTATAAGTACAGTTGTTGTTATTGAGGCAGTAGTCCTGTGTCTGGCAGCTTGCAGGCATGGGTTTGCACAAACACCTATTCTTAGCACCTAGAAAACTAGGCAGGTTTCACTCCCCATCTTACTACTTTTCCGTGCATAGGGATATTTGTTTCTCTTCTGTGAGAACTCAGGCAAAGCGTGCAACTTTTTTTTTTCTTTTTTGTGGCATGGGAAGGAAAGCTCTGGAGAATCTGTCCAAGACCCCCCATTCAATAACCTGGTTCTAATTAGTCCCCTTTTTTATGAGCTCAGTTCCAAAGTCAGACATCAATCGAGGAGGCCTCCCTCTTCTGAAGTTTTCCTGTTCTGCCGGCTGCTTGGAAGTAAAACCTGACTCTTCTCTATGTTAATAAGGAGCTGGTAATGCAAACCAGCCCAGAGATGTTGACTTAGTCTGGTCTGCTGCCAGGCAAGAGGTGAAAGTTCAGGCATCGGCTCATGTTGCCAAGCTTTGGTGAGGCGAGGGGGCGATGGGGAAGGGGTGGCAGTGTGTTGACTGTTAATAGCTTCTTATTAAGGGCTGCTCCATTGTGTGGCGAAATCCGTTCGGGTTTAGGACAAAACTGAGTCCCAGTAAAAAAAACTGCTGAAGAGAGTGGTAGATTTACCAGGTTTCCCTTTTCTTCAAAGAAAGGGGGCAGGGGACTGATAGGAAGACTTGGCAGCTTCACCAGGCAAAGAGGCAGCAACGGCCTTTGAAGTGCATCCCAAATTTCTGGCCTCCTGGTTAAAAGTGGACTGCCTCGTAGCTCTGATACTCTACCCCAAACAATATTCCATGGAGGGTAGCTTGGAGGTATAGAACAAATCCTACCACCAGAGACTTCACCCCAGGGTCCAGGAGTTTTATTGCAAGAGAGTTTCCACGTAATTTCATAGCATGTGATAATTGAATTGCATTTACTCTCTGGAAGCTCCTAACATTTTTTTACAAAAGAACTCTCCTGATTGCGTCATTATTGCAAAGTTATTAAGTTGAATAAAAAAAATTTAAAAAATTATTGCAAAGTTAAATTGTCTCTGTCTAATGCTGGTGAGCCATTGTGGGAGAGGAGAAAGATACCGGCAGGATATTAAGAAAAACTTTTTCCGGGTCAGAGTAGTTCCAAGGTGGAATCAGCTGCCTAGGGAGGTGGTGAGCTCCCTCTCACTGGCAGTTTTCAATAAGAGGCTGGATGAATATTTGTCAGGGATGCTTTACGTTCATCCTGCATTGGGCAGGGGGTTGGACTAGAAGGTCTGTATGGCCCCTTCCAACTCTGTGATTCTGTGAGAGATGGTTTAACTGTAGCAACTACCCTCAGTTTGTACCTTTGTGGCTTTGAGTTCAAATTCTAGCATGGGAAGATTTGAGGAGGAACGCGAGGTCAATTGTGTAGTGATGTTTTCATGTGTAAGGTTCAAAATTTATACTCTGGCATTGCTGGGATCCTATATTTAAACTGCATTTGGAGCAGTTTAATTTATCTGATTAATCCATTAAGGACTTTGGTCCTACTTGAAGGAGGGGGTCCATTGCCAATAAGGGAGAGGGATAGATCCAGGATTTATCAAAGATCCAGAGGAGTTAGCCTTGTTAGTAGCAAAATAGTAAAGAGTCCAGTAGCACCTTTAAGACTAACCAACTTTATTGTAGCGTAAGTTTTCAAGAACCACAGCTCTTGCATCTGACGAAGAGAACTGTGGTTCTCGAAAGCTTATGCCTCAATAAAGTTGGTTAGTCTTAAAGGTGCTACTGGACTTTTTACTATTTTACAGGATTTGTCAAGTATTTCTCTTGCATCCTTTTTTCAATTAGCCAGCCTAATACACAGATACAATGCTTTAATATAACAGGCGGACAGCCGAAACATCAGAACTATGCAGACTTAAGAAACATCTACATCCAAATTCTTTTCCTTCCAAAAAGACTTGCCCTGTTTTTTGTTTTGTTAACTTGAAAAGAGGATATAAAGCAAGCAACGGTGGGGCTGAGTATAACCCGTGAAGGGCTTTGGTTGTCTCTCCCTGCACAGAACCAATGCGGATCTTTAATTGGAGCTGTCAAGTTATTGTGTTGATCTGAACTGTGCAGGGCAACTGATGGTGGGGAGGCATAGGATTCTCTCTGTAGCTCAAGTTTTCGAGCGGCACATGTAAAAGTATTCCGAAAAGGGTTGCTGGCTGGCTAACAGCTTGTCTTCAAAGTTTTTCAGCTCTGCCACGTCTTATGCCTATGTGCCCTGATTCTGGCATAAATAACATAAGAGGGACGCTGCCAGGTCAGACTAGTGACCAATGAGAGCCAGCATGGTGTAGTGGTTAGAGTGCCAGACTAGGATCTCGGAGACCCAGGTTCGAATTCCCACTTTGCCATGGAAGCTTGGTGGGTAACCTTGGTCCAGTCACACACTCCCAAAATAAATCTAATCCACGAATCTTAAAATTCTTTAAAATCATCAAAATTTAGAAAGGAAAAAAAGTTATAGACGATTATTGTATATCTGTAGTCTTGCTTAGGGTTTGTTTAGTTTTGCCTCGTCTTTAGATCACGGAGTTTGAGCTACTTTGATTTAAGAGTCCAAGGATTTATTTTGGCACAAATGACACAGCTGTGTCCCTGGATATCTGGTCGTTCATCTGTGTCAAAGCCTCAAAAGATCATTTCAGCAAAAGATCTCCTCCCCTCCTTCTGGGGGGTGAAAATAGAAACGCTGCTTTATTACTTGGGGTTGGAATTTTCACTTCATAGCAGTGGAACAGTAATAAGTCTCCAACAAAGATATTCAGCCGAGACCTGGGGGTTTTAATAAAGGATCTTCAAGAGGCCCAGACTTCATGGCTCTAGCTAGACCTTGTTGGATGTATCATCCATGACCTTTGTGTAATCAGGGTTAAGTAAAAATCGTGCCATGTCTAAGCTTTTAAATGAAAAAAAGGTCTAATCAGTTGAAAGGAAGATCTACTGTCATGTGGACGAACAGGAGCTGCCAGAGAGGTTAGGAAGGGGCTTGGGGTGGGACTGTGGACAGTGAAGTACAGGGCCTGAGTTCAAATTCTTCTTTGACAAAGCCTCATTGGGTGTGGAACCAGCAGAACTTTTGTTCTTGACCAGGGATGTGCGCACATCAAGATGCTGCCAGAAGCCAGGGGAAAAATGAGAAATAGAACGCTGTGCTCAGCTTCCTGAGAATCTCCGCTTACTTTATCTAACATCAAGTTCCTAGCCCTTGTGTTTGTGAAGCTGCGCTTTAATGTCTTGGGAGCAAAGCCCCGGTCAAATCATGTGCACCCGAGTGGACCACAATGACGAGGTGGTTGGAGATTCATTACTCCAAAGAGTTGCTTCCTGCTTTCCAGGAACACCAAACTTTAGATGAACTATGAAAAATAGCAACCACGATGGACTAACTTTACGCCAATAGGCTTCATGTATGCCGTTTGCAGACTTTAATTTCTCTGGGTGTGGAATTTGGATTTCTCAGGTGCAGAAATCTTTTAAGCTCAACCAGCCATTCCAAATGACAACCGTCAGTAGCAATTTGTATAAATGGTAACCAACAGGGAGAATAAAGAACTGGGAGAACTCATCCAGAGATGCTATGGAGTCCTCGTCAACGCAGGCCTTGAGGATTAGACTGGGAAAATATCAAGTTAATTTAGGTGCCAGGATCCATGAAGCGGTAAATAATCAGTTCAAGAATGGCTCATGCTGGGGGAAAATGGTGGGTGGGTGGACAAGTTAACATGATGTTGGAACACAGAGATCTCTCAAAGAAGGGAGCACGAATTCTCGGAGTCCAGGGACCAAGGGGGACGAATAAACAAGGGCCATTTTCACATGTTTTTCCCCTCGCCCTCAGGCCTCTGACGGGTGGTGGATCACTTCCCCACTCAGCAGTGGCCCAATCCTGACCATTTTGGGCCCCTTTTCGGCCATTTTCAGCCCCTTTTTTGCCATTTTGGGCCCAATTTTGGCCCTGAATGGCCAGGGTTGGGTCCAAAACAGCCAGGATAGGTGATATCAGGGGGTGTGGCATACGCAAATCAGTTATGCTAATGACACACTTCCGGTGATTGCAAGGGGCGTGGCATATGCTAATGAGTTATGCTAATGAGTTCCTCCAGCTCTTTTTCTGTGCCGTGATTTCTGATGTCGTCGCGCCACAAAATGGAATCATAACGGGAAATCATGCCATGAAGATGCCATTGTTCCATAAGTTTTGCATGATTTTGCATGAGCGGAAAGACATGTGTAGACGGCCAAGATCAGTACTAAATTTACTTTCTTACCTACTTACTTCATTTATACCCCACTTTTATCCCCATTGGGCTAGTCTTCTCACCTCCATTTTATCCTCACAACAACCCTGTGAGGTAGATTACACTGAGAGGGTGTGACTGGTGTAAGGTCATCCAATGAGCTTCCAAGGCAGAACAGGAATTCGAACCTGGGTCTCCCAGATCCTAGCCCGACACTCTGACCACTACACCACACTCATGTGCAGGCAAAGCCCTGTCTTGCACTGGAACCTCTGTAGCTTTGCCAGTGGGCTACATTGCCAATGAACTTGTTGCGCTCTACAGAAATGCAGTCATGTGTAATCGGTTGTATTCCAGATTCTTTTGAGTACTGTCTTGAGTACTTTTCTTTTGGGAATAATGGACAGCCAGTTGGAAAAAAGTTTTAGAACACTGTTCTTATACTTTATTACAGCAGCAAGAGTACTTTATGCACAAAAATGGAAAACTACAACATTGCCTGCAGTGGAGGAATGGTTGACAAAAGTTTTGGAGTTTGCGTTAATGGCAAAACTTACTGCATTAATTAGAGAAAGGACATTAGTTAACTTCTTGACTGAATGGAAACCGTTAATAGACTTTTTGCATGAAATGGATAACAAGGATTTGATGACATCTGAATTTATGGATTAAGGAACAGGAACAATAGCAAAAAAAAGGGTTTTGTGACTAACTTAGAATAAGTGGGACTCTAGAAATGATATATACTTGTTGCGGAGAAAATCGGAACTCAATTTGTAGTGTAATTTAGGGGGGGCTTGTTTTCTTTTTTCTTTTCCTCTTCATTTTATAGATATATGTATTGTTAGTGTGTTAAGTTTAGAATTGTGTTTTTTTCTTGTCCTCTGTTGTTTATTGTGTTGTGTTGTGTAGTTTATAGTTTAAATAAAGAAAATTTTAATTTGAGTACTGTCTTGTTATTCCACAGGAGCGCATGCGTGGCTCAGTTGAGCATTGACACCAAAGAATCTTCTTGATGCAATCCTTGTAGAGTTTTATCAGTGAGGGGGGGGGGATACACATGCGCAGAAGGATCGGGAATCTGTAGCAAGCTGTATATGCTCCATTTCTGGAAATAATTTCAAAATTTCTCCCACTTCCTCTGGAATTGCAGCAGAGTGAAGCATAACTTGGAGGGACAAAACAGGAGAACAGGGGAATCCTTTTGTCTTTAACTTGAATATTCTTAATGCCTGGCAACGAAGTTCTTTCCCATATCCAGGAAATATAATTTTGTGGGTTTCCTGCTGTTCTTGCTATCCCCATTTCCTGGGGAATGACTTCTGACTGCGCTTTCTTAATTCTGTGTTAAATCAGCATTCAGTTTTGGACACTGTTTTGTCTAATGTGTGGTAGGGAATAGGCAGAGGAAGGGAGGATTGGGCTGTGGGCAATAATTTGCCCCTTGATAGTATTTTCATTGGCAGGCCCAGGTACGGATTTTTCCTCCCTGTTTGTTGTTACTATTTTTATTGCATTTTTCTGGCTCTTACTGGCAATTTGCTCATTTGGGAGTCCACTTATTCTCATATATGAATTAAATATGAAGGTGCATCACCTTAAATTACCATTTCACAGTTGTGGTTCTTGCTGCTGCTCCCCCCCTTCCTTTGCCTAAGCAGAAGAAAGTGTCTCTCTTGATTATTCTCTGCTTAGTATCCCACAGAGTTCCAGGCTCCTAAAGCATGGATCCAGAGGAGTTAGCCGTGTTAGTCTGTAGTTGAAAAATAGTAGAGTCCAGTCGCACCTTTAAGACGAACCAACTTTATCGTAGCATAAGCTTTCGAGAACCACAGCTCTCTTCATCAGATGCATGGATGCAACTGATGAAGAGAGCTGTGCATCTCAAAAGCTTATGCTACAATAAATTGGTTCATCTTAAAGGTGCTACTGGACTCTTTACTACTTTTCTCCTAAAGCAGTGGACAGTGCCAATGTCTTTGCATCACGTGGGACTCTAATTTGGAGAGCCGGGTTTGATTCCCCACTCCTCCACTTGAAGCCAGCTGGGTGACCTTGGGCTAGTCTCTGGAGCTCTCTCAGCCCCACCCACCTCACAGGGTGTTTTGTTGTGGGGATAATAGTAACATACTTCGTAAACCGCTCTGAGTGGGCATTAAGTTGTCCTGAAGGGCGGTATATAAATCGAATGTTATTATTATTATCCACAGTCTCTCAATAGAAGACAAAGGGTGTTGCCATCTTATCTATGATCACCCATTGAAAGGATGGAGGACTATTCCATATTTATGACTGACAGGCTTTTAATTACATTTTTGCAGGGAATGATAATCTACGTGTCTTTAGAGAGAGAGGCATATTTGCCTCTTAAATTCAAGAGATTAAGGATATATAAGTGAATATTGCGTTATACCACTTTAATTGTCATAGCCCCCCCCTCAAAAAAAGAATCCTGGGAATTGTAGTTTGGCAAAGGTACTTATTATTATTCTCTAGAAATCTTTCCCTGTTTCTCCAGAATTACAGTTATGTGGGAGAGGCAACAGCTATTAAACTGGTTTACACCTGCAGTAGGTACTCCTTAAGTCTGGTTAAAATTCTTTTTGCTATCTGCATCTTGTCTCAAGCTAGCCTGTGTGCTATTTTTTTAATTTAAAATATATGTGTGCTGCCCCTCCACAGACCTGCCTGAAGTGGCTTACAATTAAAATGAGAAAATAGAATTGTTAAAACACAACCATTAAACACAAGCTTAGTCATTCAAGCAAGATTTCTCCTTGCACTTCAACATATGCATCCCATACGTAGTGGAGTATATGTGAAAAACAGGATATGGGACTACATGTACTATGATGGTTGCCAACCACCAGGTGGGGCCTGGAGATTTCCTGGAATTACAACAAATCTCCAAATGACAGACATCAGTGCTCCTGGAGAACTGGGTAGACTCTGTGGCATTATACCCTGCTGAGCTCTTGCCCCTCCCCAAACCCTGCCCCCCCCCCAACTCCTCTCCCAAAATCAGATATTTCCCAACCAGGAGTTAGCAACCCAATGTCCCACTGATCTCATCCAGCAGGGCTTCTGTTTTTCATTTTTCATTTCTTGACTTTGTTTCTTCTTCCTTCTTCACTAACAGTGACAGCGGGCCGTGGAGCTCTGGACAACGTCCCAAAATTTTCCTCACTACCAACATATCTACCTGTAAGATATCAGATCTTGAGTGCCGATACTTCGTTTTTCCTCAAAGAAGCCAATCAGGACTTCATGAGAAACTCTAGTTTGCAATCTCGGATGGAGACCTTCTTTACATATAAAGCCAAGAAGACCCCTGTAGTTAATGCTAGCTACGGGCCATTCTCTGTAGAACAGGCTGTGCCCCAAGATCTACTGTTAACCTCAAACCTGTTTGGTTCTACCAACAAGTTTACATTCAACTGGAAACTTAAAGCCTACATCATGAATGAAAAAGTCTATCTGAGCAGGCCCAAGGTCCAGATTCTTTTCTACATTGTTGGAAGAGACTGGGATGATTATAGCTCCAGTGAACAGCTGCCTTGCATGAGAGTCTTTGCTTTCCGGGAAACCCGGGAGGTCCGGGGCAGTTGCAGGTTAAAGGGTGATCTGGGATTGTGTGTTGCTGACCTGGAACTCCAGCCCGCCTGGTTTAACCCACCCACAGTTGTCACCGGCCGCAAGAAAGCCCCTGACCCATCTGATCCGAGTTCCATTGAGCTTTACTACACCATCCAGCCCGGGGACGAGAATGGGGAGTGCACCCCTGAGGACATCAGGAAAGGCAATGCCATCCGGCCGGGGAAGGAAGGTGCAGGGGAAACCATGTCTCATTTGCAGAGAATTGGTTCCGTCAGTCTCTATCGGACCACAGAGAGCTCTCAGCTGATGGAGCTGCGGCTGGACGGCAATGTGATCATCTGGCTGCCATCGAAACCCATCAAGCAAGGAGAAGTTGTAAGCGCTCACGTGACCGTCACCAACAACGTCACGGTGGACCAATTCATTCTGAGGTAGGTTCAGTTTGTTGCTTGTTCCTGAGATGGCCATCCGCGTGTCCGGTGATTGACCTCAACCGGTCTTAAGATGACTGCTGTCTTTCCAGCCCATAGACCCACCCAAGATGAAAGGCCTTGAGCTGAAAATCTTGGCCAAGTTCCTTTTTCCCATTTCCAGGCTTTATTGATGAGGGATTATTTCTGTGGTGATAACAGGGCAGACAGCTGTTACAGATAGCCTTAGGCAATGAGTCGTTTCTCAAAGGATTCTATATGTGAGGGTATTTCTGTCTAAGGCTTACTAGCAGGGGTCATATCCTAGAAAAAGAACTGCAGGAACTCATTAGCATAACTCATTAGCATATGCCACACACCCCGATATCGCCGAAGTGTGTCGGAAGGCAACATCCACTCCTCAGGCCCCTTTCCCCCCAAATCTCCAGGTATTTCCTTAAAGCAGAATGAACTCAAAGCAGCTTACCCTCCTCTGGAGAGCCAGCCCTGCTTGCAACCATGCATGCACGCACTCACTCACTCTCTCTCTCTCTCTCACAAGTCACAAATGAAAATAAAGCAGCAGAATGAATTCAAAGCAGCTTAACCTCCTTTGGAGTCCAGCCCCACCCGGCTTGCACTCACTCACTCACTCACTCACTCACTCACTCACTCACTCACTCACTCACTCACTCACTCACTCACTCACTCACTCACTCACTCACTCATTTTTTCTCTCTCTCCCTCTCTCTCACGAGTCACAAATGAAAATAAAGCAGCAGAGCAGAATGAATTCAAAGCAGCTTACGTTCCTTTGGAGAGCCCTCACCACTTACAGGCCTCAAGGATGGCCCATGCCCATGCCCATGCCCACCCCGTCCCTACCAGGGAAACCAGGAGGTGGAGGGGGTGCTGCTGCAGCTGCCGCTGCCTGCTGCTAAAGGCAAGGACAGCCAGGAGGAAAAGGAATCACGCGGGTGGGGCCAAAACTCACGTGACCTCTTTTCAGATCTACCAGAACACTGTTCCGGTGCGTTCCGCCTCCAAATGAGCCCTGCTTACTAGGCTAACAAGGGTTAATAATGGCTGTCAGAAACAATAGAGTTTATAGAGCAGTGAGAGACCATATTGAGTGTCCTGAAGCTAGCGTGGTGTAGTACCTAGAATGGCCTAGATCTGGGAGTTGTGGGATCAAATCCCCATTCAGGCATGAAGCTTATATCACACTGGCTTATATCACACTGGACATCAGTCGAGGTCAGTACTATCTATTCAGATGGGCAGGAGCTCATTAAGATTTCTTTTATTTGGTCTTGATGAAAACTGTTATAAAATTTAATGTAAATTGGTGGTAGAGTGTGCCCTCAAGTCATAGCTGACTTATGGCGACCCCTGGAGACTTTGTGTTTATGTATTTATGTTTTAGTATTTTACATCTTATTTGTATACGTTTATACTTTAAATGCTCATCGAGCATTTTATTGTACCCCGGCCTGAGCCTGTTCGCGGGGAGGGTGGGCTAAAAATGAATGAATGAATGAATGAATGAATGAATGAATGAATGAATGAATGAATACAGCCCTCCTATCTGAGCAAAAAGCCTTTTTGAATAATTCGGAATAATTTTGAATAATTCTACCACTGTGCCATAGCCTCCAAACTTGTATAATAGCTGTGAAACTGGCTTCCACCCATCATGCTCTCCTAGTTTAACTTATCTCACTGGAAAAACATGTACTTCACCTTCTACTCCTTAGAGAAAGGGTGGAATGCAATGTAGTTGTCCGAATGCTAACAGAAAAAGAAAAGACACAGTGTGTTCTGAGAGAATTGAAGGGATAGGATAAGAACATTTTGGTTTGGACACTGTCAACGCCAGGAGTGGGTGTGTCAGAATCCAGCCTAAGATTGTGTTCTCTCCAGAGTGTGACCTTTTGTTGGATTCGGCACTCGACAATTACTTTCTATTGAGAACAAGCCCTGTTTCCCACCCACCCACCCCCCAGCAACAGGCTGCCACGGATACTCCTTTGGAATGTATTCCCCCCTCCTCCCCGCTTATCTTTTTTTATTGAAAACCCGCTGTTGCCAAAGAGTGAAGATGAAATAACATTCCTCAGATTGGGCGTAGCTGCCAAGAAAGAAAGAAAGTTGCAAAAGACTCATCTGGCATCTTATATTGGGCTGCACGGGGAGGGACGTTCCTTTGAAATTTTGCCCATCTCTGCTTCATATCTCCCTGCAAAGGAAACGTGAGGTAGACTCGCAGCTGAAGCCAGATGGTTTTGCTTCATGGCTCGGGAAAGGATTTTGATTACCGCTGAAATGAATCTGAAAAACGAAAACAGATTTGCATCTGACAGACGCGGGGCTGCAAAATTCGCAGAGAACAAATCGTTTTCTTGCCGTGCTGTAGATGAATGGAGATCTATTTTAAAACATTTTTTATTTATGTCCCACTTTTCCGTCCCCCCGCATCAACAAATTGGCTCCCAAAGCAACTCACGAGTATTGAAAGACAATAGAAAATACAATGGAAATTCAGTAAAAATGTCTTTTGAGAGAGAACTCTCAGTCAGTCGCTGCCTGTCCTATCTTGTACCCCTTCTTTCTTCAATTTAATCCTAAGGGCCAAGCTACACATGACGAATGACACTTGAACGGCAAGTGGATTGAGTGGAGGGCAAGTGAACAGGGAGAAATACACTTGCCATTCAAGTGTCATTCGTCATATGTAGCTTGGCCCTAAGGCACCATACATATAACGTATTCACAAACACACCACTAAGTGCTGTGTGCGTGTGGGTTAAGCCATCTCTTCTTTAGATACAAGAAGGCAGGGCTCATTTTGAGGGGAAATGCACAGGAACGCAGTTCCGGCAGTTCCCCAAAGAGGTCACGTCAGGGGCGCCACCCACCTGACTCTCGGCCATTTTGGGCCCATTTCGGCCTGGATTGGGGCCGAAACGGCCTGCTGACGGGTGGTGGATCATCAGCGGCCTGATCCTGACCATTTGGGGCCCCTTTTCACCCATTTTCAGCCCCTTTTTGCCATTTTGGGCCCAACTTCAGCCCTGAATGGCCAGGATTGGGTCAAAAACAGCCGGAATAGGTGATGTCAGGGGGTGTGGCATATGCAAATCAGTTATACCAATGACACACTTCCAGTGATGGCGTGGCATATGCTAATGAGTTGTGCTAATGAGTTCCTCCAGTTCTTTTTCTACGAAATGACCCCTGCAAGAAGGAATGGAGATCCCAGAAATATAAGGGCTCAGGGATGTCTATTCCTACTTGTATCTGATGAAGGGAAATTTGACTCTCGAAAGCTCAGCCCCTGGAGATGTTGTTGGCCTTTAAAGTGCTAGTTGCTCTTCTACTGCAGACCATCAAGGCTACCCATCTGAAACTATCCATCTTTTCTGTTATCCCAGTTTCTGCTTGCTTCTGTGTCTACTGGGCACTACTGAGAAAAGCCATGGTGGGGTGGGGGGGAGAGACACCCCCCACCCCACAAAAAATGCACAAAAATGCCTGCTGGATTGGCACACAGCAACAGTTGATGCCTCTCCTTGACTTTCCAGTTGGAATCACCCAATGGTATCTCCTTGCAGCCACTGGAGATACCTAGATACCAGCAACACCCAGCACCTCTCTCCCAAGGGAGGTGAATAGATGGGTTGTTGGTGCCCCCTTTCTTGCCCAGGAGGAGATTGTTTGTATGCATGCATATGTTCGCTTGAAGCATTGGCACCTCTCATGTGCCCTCTAGGGGGCCGTCAGCAATGTCGGTGGTGGACCTACCTATGGTCCCAGCACCTGCCCAGCAGTGTTCCCGTGATGCTGAACCTGTGACCTGTGTGTCAGCATCAGCATATAGATGTAGAAGCTCTCAGTCTCAATCCTTTTTGTTACCAACCCGGCCATACTGCCTTGACATGAGCGCATACACTTTATGGAGAGCGTGTCTGACCCATCTTTTTCAAGCCTTTGACAAGCCATACATCCCCCCCATCCCATCGTGTCCTGCAATCCTTCCCAAGCGTAGCAAAAAGAGACGGCATCGTTGCTTTGGCGTTTAAAAAAATATTTATTTATAGCTAGCAATACCACTAAATTATGGGAAGTTTGCTTTACATTTATCCGTTTCAAACATAAGGAGATTTATGTAATGCCCGTATGGTCATTTATTACACATAGATCTCGTATATCTGTGGTGTGATTACTCAAGTTGGGGAAAGCTGATGGGAATCTTCCAGTGTTGAGTGAGACTTCATTATTCAAAGCCGTATGGATGGAGGAAAGAAAGAAGGGGGGGACCATTCCCATGGAACGTTGCAGCTGAGAAAGAAGTTTTTGACTTAATAATATGATCTTTTTTAACCTGCAATGTTCTAACAGTTGCTTACTGCTACTCATAGGGAGGGGGGAATGAGTGATAAGAAGGTCAGCCTTAATCATTTTTGGCCTTAGGGAACTATCAAGTTCTTCCCCTTCCACAGGCCATTTTTCAAAATGGTCCACTGGGTCATTTTGTACACAATGCCCCCAACCGTCATTTCACTGGCTGTGTTCCCCTGGGCTCCCAGATGCACTCAGTCCCACCCCAGACTCTTGAACTTCTATCCAACAACTATTTTCAACCATCAGAAGAACATTTCTACTGTCTGTGGAGGTGGGGTGATTTCCACTTAGGTTTGCCAGCTCCACGTTGGGAAATTTTTGGAGATTTCGGGGGATGGACCCTGGAGAGGGCAGGGTTTGGGGAGGGGAAGGGCCTCAGTGGGGTATAATGCCATAGAGTTCACCCTTCATAGCAGCCATTTTCTCCAGGGGAACTGATCTTTGTGGCCTGGAGATTAGTTGAAATTCCGGGAGATCTCCAGCCTCCACCTGGAGGCTGACAACTCTAACTACAGAAACTCACATTATGCCCAGTTAGAGTTGCTGGTTCCCTGGTGGGGCAGGGAATCCCCCACTGCCACCCTCCGCCTCCTGCCACCACTCACCTGGCCAGCAGGGGAACGGGCCTCCTGGGCACAGTTCTGCCGCAGCTCAACGACATCACTTCCAGGAGTGATGTCATTGCGCAGGCCGCGGAAGTGCTCCTGCGCTTCTCATTGGGATGATTTGGGCCCAAAATGAGCTAAGTCTTTAAGAATTGGTCCAGCACAAAGCGTGGGAGCACTCTTGCAGCCTGTGCAATGTTATCATTCCTGGAAGTGATATCATTGCACCATGACCTTCAAGAGGTGAGTGTCCAGTTCCCCACTCCTCCCACTGGGAGGGTAAGGGGATCTGGCAACCCTATGCCCAGGGCTATTCCTGGGGATCCCATTGAACCCTGGGACACTGTTCCACAGGGTGTGGTGGGCCACAGCAAGAGGGGAGATGTGTCAGTAAGCCCTCCATTTACAACTGGGGGCAGTCAGCACTGCCTCAGCAAATGTTGGAAGATTTTCCCGGAGGGAGCCTGGGGAAGGTGGAGTTTGGAGACAATGTGACATCACTTTTGGCAGTGATCTAGGAATTAACCCAAATCTCTATGGTAAACACCATAAAGATATGGGGAAGTTCCTAGAGAGTTACTATGGAGACATTTTGCAGCCCTTTTTTCTAACGCTCCTCAATTTCTCAATTGTGAAGGTTTGGGGCCCAGAGTGGTAGTTTACCCTCCACAGGCAGGTAAATGGCAAAACTATTTACCCTCCTCTTGAAAAATTCCCTGCCCCCAGGCCCAATTTCTTGCCTCAAAGTAACTGAGAAGTGTGAGAAAAAATGGCCTCCACATAGTAATACTCTACGAATTTGATGTCGTCTCTGTGATAAAGGTCACAGAGATTAGGAGAGGCAGCCTAGAACATCATTTGGGAGTGACATCACATCCTCCCAGTTGTCCTCTACATGCTCCCCCCCCCCCATCTCCCAGCATTTTCTGAGGAAGTGTTGGGAACCCTATGTGATGGTCAAGCTCCCCCTCCAACTCAAGTGTGACGGGCGGTCACATAAGACCTTCGGGACAGATTTACACAATGCCCTTGTGATCACTTATTACACCTTTATCTTGTCTATCTGTGGTGTGATTATCTGAGCTGAGAAGATATGCTCTGTTCATTCAATGAAGATTGTACCTTTTCCAGAAAACTTATAAAGCCAATTGATTGGGTAGATTTATTTAGTTTGGCTGCTGCCCATTCTACACCTCCTTGCTGGAATGTTCAGGGGGGTTTATATATACAACTAGCAACAGAGCCTGTTATAAAAACAAATACAACAGGTTCTAGCAGCAAGGCTTTGGGAGGGCCACGCCAGCGCAGCCGTCCCAAGGCCCCACAGCTGGCAGAGGCGGTGGGAAGGCCACACAGGGAGGGATCCCCCTTGCAGCGCCTGCCCACCTGCTCCACAGGCAGGCCGCTGGGGGCCCCACAGCCGGTGAGGAGGCATAGCATGGCTTCGCAACCAGAGGAGGTGGTGGGAAGGCCACGCAGGGAGGGAGCCTGCCTTCTTCCTGCCCAGCTGAGCAGGAAGAAGGCATGCTGCAGCTGACTGCTGGTGCCACAAGCAGGCCTCGGAGGGCGGTGGAGCCAGCGAGGAGGCATAGCGCAGCCCCACTGCCAGCGGAGGTGGTGGGAAGGCCATGCAGGGAGGGAGCCTGCCTTCTTGCTGCCCAGCTGAGCAGCAGGCGGACTGGTGGGCTGCTCACGGATCAGCTGGGCAGGGAGAAAGCAGCAGTTTGCCCACCTTCTCCCTGCCCAGCCGAGGAGCCCCAAGGCAGTGGGAAGGCCTGGTGCCACAGCGCCAGGCCTTCCCGCAGCCCTGTGGTGGGGAGGCAAACCATTTTGCCCCCACTCACTTCTTATCCTCGCATTCTGCACATGTGCAGGGATAAGAAGTGAGTCGTTGGCAACAGGGTTTACCTTTTATGCCTTAGGATATTGGCTTGGATTTCATTAATCAGTGGTGCAGGGAGGAGAGAACTCTTACTTGGCCAGCAGGCCTCCTAGTTCAACAGCTCCAGCTCTTGGCCATGGGAATCCAACCTTCAGGAAAAGATTCCTAACATTTATTCACAAGGTATTGTGCCATGATTGATCTAGCATGGGGTTAAGAGCAGTAAGCCAAGGCATTTAAAACACAATTCCTTGACTTAGCTGCTACATCAGTTTACTTTGATGTGGAAGGTAATAAAGGACTAGATCAGAAATGGCATTAAGAAGGATAAACATGCAGGGAAATCAAGGGATGATGAGCCAATTAAGCTCTTCTTTTTTTCATTTGCTCCTCCAAATGGCTGGATTTGTCTCTTCTCAGCCCTCCCTTTCGGACACCATCAGGTTTGTAAAAGAATGTTATTGAATTACCCAGAGCCAGCCAACAAGTTGACTTCAAGAGAATGGGCAATTAGCCGGGATAATAAATCGTCAGATTACAAGAGGGACGGAGGCTAAATGTGGAGAGGCAAGCGATTAAACAGATCAGCTGAGGTAGCTTTTTACATCGGTCCCTAATGAGTATTGACAGAGCAACTGTATTTGGAAACGATGAGGATGGTGGAAAATATTAACAGTGAGAAAGATTAATGTTACTCGGCTGATGGACAGGAAGACTGCAGCCAAGGAAAGGGCAGGACTTCAGCTCAATAATGTGAAATGCAGCACTTTCTGTTCCAGACAGTGATAGGGTGTGTCATGTCCGTGCCCCATCCATGCCATTGTGTGAGGCTGTCCAGTTATTCTGAACCAGTGTTTAATGCTGTATCTTGATGCCATATTGCCAACGCCATAACTGTTTGCTTTCACAAGCTTGTTGAAGTTGCAGGGGCCTTATCTCCCGGCGTTGAAGCTTCCAGTGCTTCTGACCTTGTACGCTACTCGCTCCCATGAATTACTGTGTTTCAACTTTAATCTCCCACTTTCTCAGTGTCTAGACTTGAAAGTTAAAGTATGTAAGGAGTTCTCAGGATGGGTTCGCGCCAGAGTTATGTTTTGCTGATGGGAGGGGGGGAAAGGTGTAATCGTATTCTTTAAGAGGAAGGGTTTTCCCACATGTTGCCATTCCTGTCAACCTGTTCTTACTGCTTAGTTGCTTACCTTGCTTCTGAGTAATACTATGGACATATCTGTGAAAATGATCTGACTCCTGAATAAAACCTTTTAACTAAGAGCCTGGATTCTTTTTTCTTTTTTTTTAAGTTTTTATTGGATGGGTTAACATATATCACTCATAACATTCAATTAACATCTCCATCCCATTTCGGTTCCCCCACCCATCCCCCCCTTTTTATAATAGACTTCCAACAGTTTTCCAACCCCCCCTATTTAAATTGCAGTCTATCTGCTATCTCTTCTATTAAACTATATTTAACAATAAAAATCCCTTATCTATCATTATCTATTGTTTAAATATTTCAGCTGCCAGCAAAGAACTACCTTCCCCCTTTACAAGTTATCCAAAGACCAGATTTTCCCCTTCATGTCCCACTTTCTTTCCACATAGTTCTTAAGTTTCTCCCAGTTCATAATAAATTCTTCTGTATCTTGTTCTTTAAGTTTCCTTGTTAATTTGTCCATTTCTGCCATGTTCAATAACTTCTGGATCCAATCTTCCACCGATGGTATCTCTTGTGTCTTCCAAAGTTGTGCATATAACATCCTAGCTGCTGTCACCATATAAAACACCATTGTTCTGTCCATACTATCAAATTCTTCTAAGTTCATACATAACAATAACAGTTCTGGGTTTTTAACAACATTTTTCTGCAAAATATCTGACATAACATCCACAATATTCCCCCAAAACTGCTTTGCCTTTTCACACGTCCACCACATATGATAGAAGGAACCTTCATGTTTCTTACATTTCCAACATTTATCTGACATTTGGCTATTACCATTAGCTAGCTTTTTTGGTGTAAGATACCATTTGTAAATCATTTTATAAACATTTTCTTTTATAGTGGTACATGTTGAAATTTTTACTGTATTTTTCCACAATCGTTCCCAACCTTCTATCGTAATATCTTTATTACAATTTATTGCCCATTTAACCATTTGAACTTTAACCACCTCATCTTCTGTATACCATCTCAACAAAATCTTATATATTTTAGATATCAACTTTTCCCCTTCTTGAAGTAAACACTCCTCTAACTCTGAATTTTTAACCCTAAATCCTACCAAGAGCCTGGATTCTTGCTGTAATGGTACAGGAGTCTATCTGCCATAGCCTGTCATCCATAGCCTGACAGGGTAACTGCTTAAGTGAGCGCTGTACAAGAAAGTTTTTTGTTGCATTGTGGCTCAGAAATGTCCTGATATGAACAGCCTTCTCAGGTCTTGCAAACTGAAGGGACAATCCACCGCATGTTGGGTCTTCCTCTTCCTACAGCCTTCCACTTTTCCTAACGTTGTTGTCCTTTCCAGTGAGTCTTGACTTTTTTTAAAAAATAATTTTATTGAAATTGTAAGATCTATAACAACGAGATAGCAATAGATAGCAATAAATAGCAATAACAATATTAGTAATAACAATAATGAATATAAACAATGTGTAGCTCTCTAAAAAACAAGAAGATATATCTAGTTATATAATTGCTTTTTCGGGGAGAACATGTTAACAATATCAAACGTGGTGCTTCAATATATGTCTCTTACATATTTGCGTATAAATTAAAGATTTTTAATCCAGGTAGAGAACTATTAGTTTCTAAGGGCCAAGCTACAAGTGACGAATGACACTTGAACGGCAAGTGTATTTCTCCCTGTTCACTTGCCCTCCACTCAATCCACTTGCCATTCAAGTGTCGTTCATCACTTGTAGCTTGGCCCATAGTAATCAAAGAAGGGAACCACTTTGTTGTGTTCAGGAAATGTTCTGCTTGATATAGTTTATTATATAGTTGAGTCTCTTGACTTCTGATTATCTGACCAAAGTACAATAGGCTCCATTTAGTCATTTTAGCTTCTTGGGAGAATTCAGACTTGATGTGATCTAGAACCCACTTATTTGTCTTTCTGGCAGTCCATATCCATACAACACTTCTCCTAACACCACATTTTCCATCAGTGATACCGCTGCTGTTCTCTCCAACTCCCACCCATAGAAACGTTTATTGGGGCTGGGTAAATTGGGACAGCCATCCAGAGTTATTTTATAATTGAACTGTGTATGTTATTTATGATTTTAACATACATTTTAATATAATTTTAATATTGTTGTTATCCACTCTGAGCCCGTTCACAGGGAGAGCGGACTAAAAGTGGAATAAATCAAATCAATTTCAAATGAATCAATTTTCTCACTGTCAGCTTTCTTTGCTGTCCAGCTTTCACAAAGCTGTGCCCCAGTTTTTGTATAGACTTTCCTGAGTTTTGCAGTAACCAAACCAAGCTTTCTCAGGGTTTTGGACAATTGTAGTGCAGAGAATTATTATTATTATTTATTTTTATTTGTGTCACTTATATTCCGCCTTTCTCACTGAGACTCAAAGTGGATTACATAGTGTGAGATTAGTACACTCAGTAGCAAGGACAAGGGCAGGCATTTCCATACAGTGTCAAGAACATTTCCATAAACAATGTCATCGGGTAAATGAATACAAGTTTACAAAGACATAGCATTACCAAGGATCCAATATGGGGTTGAAGAGTTGCTGAAACAGAACATAATCAATTGTAGGACTGACATTAAACAACATGAAGCACAGGTAGTATATAGGAGTACATATTTAAAGCAACAGATAATATGTAAGGCTACATAATGGTGAAGTCTATGGTTCCTAACTTATTAGCGAAACATCTGAGACCCCCTCCCTACAGTACCGCCCTCCTATCCGAGAAAAAAGCCTTTTTGAATAATTCGGGTTTGCATCATTTGTGGAAAGCCAGGAGGGTGGAAACTCTCCTGACCTCTCCTGACCTCCTCAGGCAGGCTGTTCCATAGGGTAGGGGCCACCACAGAGAAAGCCCATGTACGGGCTACTGATGATTTCACTGCTGATTTCACTGTTGAATCCTACATTTCAGACTGTGGCTGAACTGTACATTGGCATGGTTTAAATATTATTCCCATTCCAAAATAATCATCCCCACAGATAAGACCAAAATTTGACCTTTCCCCTAATGAATGTGAATATCAGGCCTCGAAGCCTAATATTTAAAACTCAGTGTGACCCTTTTAGTAATGGGGAAGCAAAGGCAGGATTTCTTTAATTTACCCCTCTCCAGTGTACCATGTGCCCTCCGATGAGGACTGCCTCAGATCATTTCCCCCTTTTCTAGATCAGCTCTGAAGTGCTCACAGATTCAAAGCCATTTCACTATTGTTAGCAGACAATGAAAGAACAAAGGTGATACAGCCAACCCCTGTAGAGCCAACGCAGCAGCCCAAGGACTTCCATCTTTGGTTATTTCACATTCCGTTTTCACCTAGGAAAAAATGAAGAGGTCTTCGCTTCAAAATTCTTCTACAATCTGTTCTAGTGATTACGGACAAAAGATTTTTTTTAAAAAAAGATATATCTTCATAAAATAGGGTTACCTTTGCTTTCAGCCTTGACTTTGTAGAGCTAATCCAGGTGAACCATCTGTCTACGCCTTGGGTGAACCCCTTTGAAGTGGACTACGGATATCTATTTTTCAATCTAGACATAAAAAGGCATACCAAAAATACTACTTACAACTACGTTACCGTGTTAGTTTAATTCCACAATAATTTTTTAAAAAGCTCTTTCGAGGAAGGGGAGGGTAAATTTCAGATCATCTTTTTGACTCTGCTTAAGAGTAGAAATGGGCACGAACAGAAAAAAAAAACCAAACATGATTTTTGTTGTTCATTGCCATCCACGAACAGGGACTCGTGAACAACCACAAACATGGCCCTGTTCACAAACATGTTTGTGGTTGGCTGTTCATGGGGGCCAGCAGGCTCTTCTCCAGCCATCATCCAAGTCAAGATCCCTACTGCACCACCCAGAAACCTTACCTGAGCAGGCAGCAGGAAAGGTACCAATAATAAATAATAGCTTGGTCCAGAGCCTGGCAGCAGCCCTGGAACTTGAAGGGGTAGATCCCTAGCCCACCACACACAAAGAAAATTCAAGCTCCAATGCACTCTCTCTATCAAAATGCCAACAGCAACAGTCTCTCCACTGTCTGCAATGTCAGAGCTGGGAGCCCCCCCCCCCTCTGGTCTTTGCTCCCTTGTTATAACAAATTTGGAGCTCCACACTTGGAAGGAAGACCAGCCTATCAAGCTAAATTGGGTTTAGATTGGGGTTTCCAGGGCAACAGCAGGAGTTCAGACAGAGTTCAGACAATCCCTGCCTAAGTTGCCAAGGGAATTGATTGCAGGTGCCAGACTGGCTTGACAAACAACAACGAACAGCAACGAACGAGGCTTGCAACGACCACCTGTTCGTTTAGAATGGGGCCTCACAAACAGCTTGTTCGCAAACAGCAGATTGGGCTGTTCATGGCTTTTTTTGTTCGTATTGCTGTTCATGCCCATCTCTACTTAAGAGCCACGGGTGACTGGGTACAAAACTGGGTACAAAACTGGGTACAAAGTCCGGGTGGCACTTGCCAGTAGCTCTCAGAGGAAAATCCACATTACAGCAAATGGGCTTTCTTTCCCCAATAATAAGAAGAGTGTGTTTGTTTTTTAAGAAGGAGAAGCAGCAGTGTTCTTTGTAGCATTGAAGAACCCCTTGGGGAAGCTTTGCTGTGGTTATTTGACGAGATGTTAAGTTTTGGGACCACTGCAAAGAGGCAGCCTACAAGCCTGTTGTTTTTCATGGAAATTAGGATCCCCTCAGAGTTTGGGGTGGCGAACACCATCAAAATGTTTCCTGTTTTTGCTTTATTAGTGCAAGAAGTAGAAGGAAGAGGAAAGCAGCTAGATTTAAGGGCTCTGCATCCCACTTGCAAAAAAATACCTTTCTAGTACCAGATGGTTTGTACAGTCCCAGTCTAAATTCTGATGCCGCCATCTATAATGTACCAAGTCCCCCTTTGCGCCCAATCTATCTTTCCTATTCTGGAGAGCACAAACGTGGTGCTGGATCTAATATACAGAAGATCCAGAGGAGTTAGCCGTGTTAGTCTGTAGTAGCAAAATCAAAAAGAGTCCAGTAGCACCTTTAAGACTAACCAATTTTATTGTAGCATAAGCTTTCGAGAATCAAGTTCTCTTCGTCAGATGCATCTGACGAAGAGAACGTGATTCTCGAAAGCTTATGCTACAATAAAATTGGTTAGTCTTGAAGGTGCTACTGGACTCTTTTTGATAATATACAGAAGAAATGGCAACCTGTGTACTTAAAAAAAAACAATTTGCACTTGGGAACAACATTTTAAAATACAAACAAACAAGGTGCCGTCCTCAGGGAAACCTTTCCTCCCCTGAAACTATCGTTCCGCAGGATTGTAAAACCTCAGCATTTCAAATCCCCAGACCTCTTGAGCCCTGATGTTTAACCCCCTGGGAATTTAGACACACAGAAAACCCCTTCTGGGATACCATGAAAGCTGAGCTGTTGAATTTGCCTAGCATTTCAGCCCCTGGATGGAACATGGACAGCTGTTCCCACTTCCTAAAAAGAGCAAGCTCCTTAAAAGCAGCTAACCCTGGGGAGCTGAGCTTCTCGGCTTGCTGACCGTAGACTCGGCACCTTTTTCGGGGCCTTCACCTCACTCGCTGGGGGCATCACACCTGTTCAGACCACAATGCCTCCCGAAGCTGCGGCTTGGGAATCATGTCTCAGCAGCCCTCGTGTCGTAACAAGGACAAACAAATCGCAGATTCAAAGCCGAATGTCCTTGTGGAGCAGCCGTGTTTCCTGATGGACCTTCCGAGAAAGAGATGGGGAAATCTGTAATTTCTGTGTTACTGTTTCCTGCCACCTTGGACATCTTTTTGAAAAGATGAGATAGAAATATTTTGAGTAATGATGAATCAATGAATGACCAAGAAGAATTTTCTCAGCAAATCCCCCAACTTGCACAAATATTTTAGGGTCTCTGCTTTGTTAGCATCTGAAATCTAGTACTTGAATAAGATCACTTTGTTTTAATCTTAGAAGTTGGTGCTCTCCTACACGAAGGGTGTCCCACAGATAAATATCAACTTCTGTTATTACTCCTTCCTCCTTTCCCCATCCCCCCATTAAGCCCCCTGCCCTGCTACCAGTTGGGATCCCAGGCCCCCCATTGGGAGAGCCTGACCCAAAAGGTGCAGATACTCAGTACCAGTGAGTACTGCCACCAAAAAAAAAATGTAGACCCTTTTCTTCTTCATAATAGGTTTGTGCATGTCTTCTCCTTCTTAAAAATGGGAGCAAAATAGGAATAGCCTTTCCTGGCAGAGAGGAGAAGAAATCGGGATTGGTGTTGAAAGGCTAGGGACTTGGTAAGTGGAAGAGAGTCCTTTTGGTTGCTGTTTTCCAAAAGCAAATGGGAACTCTGTTAAAATTATAGCACAGTCAACAACTGTGGTGATAATGAATGCGGCTAAAGATGCCTTTTGCTTTGCAGGAGATGTTTACGTCTCCGATGTACAAGTCAAATTGAATTCTCAATGGAGTGTTTTGTTTGCTTCTTATTCTTCTCAACATTTCCTATGGAGGAAAGCAGATGCTACAGTTGCCTTCGGGGCCTCGTTCGAAGCAAAGAATTGGCTGCCCAAACGTCATAGTGCAGTTACATATCTATAGTACAGCCTGCATTCATGTGGGAAGACTTAAGGCTTCCCTTTCAGTGGCTCCCGCTTTATTGGCTATCTGTCGTAGTTCAAGCTTGTGCAAGTAGGAAAGAGCTTTTTTTTTATTAGTGCTCATTTGCTGAATGTAAAACTAGGGCACGGTGATTAAAAGAAACAATTTTCTTCTTGGGTTACAAGCATGTGCTTGGACTCTGCTTGGCTCTGGGGCCTCGGTGCTCGGTTACGGTGCCTTTCGAATCAGGAGGTCGTGAGTTCATATCCACTCGTGCCTAGTAATGAAGCGGCAGATGCCTTACAGAGAACAGCTTGACATTTTAAATTACAATAATCCCACCGGGTGGCATCCTTTTCACCAAGCCTTGTTCTGTGGAGATGGATTCGCTCACTCAGTTGGACCATCTAGGCTCAAGGGACTAGGAGTACTTACTGGGCTTCCTTTGAAAGGCCTGAGCAGAACTTCCTTGAACACCCCACGTACAGACTGCAAAGTAGCCAGTATTTTTCTGGGTCAACCGAATAAAACTAAGGGATAAACTGATTTCCTTGGCTCTGTTCTGCTGCCGTTCTTTGGATTTGCCGAGTCAGTGCTCTCCATCTTCCTCTTGATTTTACATGGAGCATTCCTAAACCATGTCCTCCAGTCTGTTAACGATAGGATGTTTTGGAGGTCTTTCATTCATAGGGTCGCCATAGGTCGAAGGCGACTTGATGGCACATAACACACACACATTTCTAAAATTAATTCCAGAGCTGGTACATGTCAAGTTCTTCATAATGCTCGTTTCCTTCCATTCATTTTCATTTAGGCTCTGGGGCCATTTTAATGTTGTCAACAGGCCTGGGGGAAAATGCCCTCCCCCCTTACAAGAGGCTTCATGCGAGGAGACAGGCAGTTGAAGATTTTCGTGGCCCAGAAATAAAGAGCATTGCCTGGTAAATGACAGCCCTTTAAGCCTTTATTAAAGGGTCAGGACATTTTTTTCTCCAGGCCAGGGCACCCATAGGCCACCTGCCGATAACACTATGTATATAATGATATATATATAGTGTCATGTAGTGATGACACTATCTATCTATCTATCTATCTATCTATCTATCTATCTATCTATCTATCTATCTATCTATCTATCTATCGGTATCGGTATCGGTATCGGTATCGGTATCGGTATCGGTATCGGTATCGGTATCGGTATCGGTATCTATCTATCTATCTATCTATCTATCTATCTATCTATCTATCTAAGAAGACAAGCTGCGTTGGGCCCCAAAAGGGCTGAATTGGGACTTTTTGGGGACCAAATCAGCCCATTGTGAAGTGCATGCGTGCTCCTACACCTGCACAGTAATATATATATATATATATATAAGAAGACAAGCACAACAAGATTGCTTCCTCCCTCCCCTCATCACTCTGGGAGGGCTGCCAGTCCCCTGGTGAAAGGCCCCGGGAAACAGGCCTGGGACTGGGAGACAAAATGTTGGCCCCCGTGAAGGGTGGAAGAATGCCCTCTGCCAGGTGCAATTACGTCACTCTCAGAAGTGATGTCATCATGCCATAGAGTTGCTAGGTCCCCTTACTGTCCCAGCGGGAGGCTGGGGACCTGGTGCTTACCTGTCATGTGGCTCCAGCATTCTTCTCTTGCACTCGCAAAGTACGTGCGGCCCCGCGCCCTTGCAATGATGTCATTTCCGGGTGATGTTACCAGGCAGGTGTAGGAGCACATGTGCACATCGCAATGGGCCGATTTGGACCTCAAACAGGCCTGATTGGGCCCTTTGGGGGCCCAAATCAGCACACTGCAAAGTGCATGTGCACTCTCAGGGAGGCACAATGATGTCACTTGTGGGAGTGACGACGTCGCACCGCCCCCAGAAGCATGCCCGGGTGGCCTATCCCTGCGCCCTCCCCCCTGCCAGCCAAGTAAGTGGTAGCAGGGGGGAAGGTGAAAGCAGGGCATTCCCTGCCCCCACTGAGGGGAATGGGATTCCTATCATGCCACGCTAGAAGCGTGCGTACAAGGTGTCACGAAAGATGAGTGCTGCTCCCCCTGTTCCTGCTGGAAGCATAAGACAACCTGGCAACACTCCTTTCTGGTGTTTTTCAGTCTGTATAAGTGCACATTGATGAACTTGAGAAGGAGGGAAAAGACAAGAACTGCTAGAAGGGAAACTGAGTGGCAGGAACAGTCCTGTATCTACAATGCAGAGGACTGAACTCTTCTTGGCTCAACTTCTAAATCGAGAGAGAATCTTTGAAGGAAGGAATTCAATACACATCCCTGGTGATTCATGCTCTCAAAATCGAATCCTAACCAGGGTCTGAAAAGCCACTAAGCCTGCTTGAGGGTTGCCATCTCTGAGTTGGGAAATTCCTGGAGATTTTTGGGGTGGAGCCTGGAGAAGGCAGAAGGGGAGGAACCTCAGCAGGGTCTAATGCCATAGAGTCCACCCTTCAAAGCAGCCATTTTTTCAGGGGGAATTGATCTCTATCGGCTGGAGATCAGTTGTTATTCCGGGAGATCTCTAGCCACCACCTGGAGGCTGGCAAACCTAGCTCCATGCGTGGCTTATTAGATTCTGTTCTAGATTTGTCTCTGACTTGCCAGATTTTTCCGGATTCAAATGCTAGCCCATCAGTCTCAGCCTTGGCAATTCCTGCCTAAATTCTACCACTTGGCCCCATGTGGTATTTTCATCTCTTTCATCTTACTTTACAAAATCAAAAAGAGTCTTTTTGATTTTGTTACTACAGACTAACACGGCTAACTCCTCTGGATCTTACTTTACAGTACAGCTGGTATACAAGGCAAAAGCAATTGCGATACTTGAAAAGTCAAATTACCAGCAAATAATTGTTGCTTTGCAATTATAATTGGAAGATGAATGCATATATAAGGGACAACAGTACAAACAGCTGTGTACTTCTTTGATATTTCCACTGCAGCCTCTTGTGCGGTTGAAGAGGCTAGCAATTTAGGTCTACCTCTTCACCTTTGCTTGGAACTTCAAAGAAGTGCTTAGCTCTTTGGCATTTCCCTCTATTGTTTTCATGTAGGCATTGGGGCTGCCCAAATATGGTCCCCTGATGGCATAGTAAAAACCACTTGGCCAGGGTTAAAACCAGTTCTTTCTCTGCTAATTTCCTGAGTGCCCTTTTAACCCTGAATACACACACACGACATTTCTGATTCAGTTCCAAGTTATCGTATTCCCGCTATCTCTTGGAGAGAGAGTGATGGTGAATATTAAAGGGAGAAAGGGAGTTTGGCAGTGTTCCCATTTCCCTTGCAAGGCGATCCCATTAGCATTAATGCGGCAAGACCTTCCCTGTGTAGGGGAAATATTTATGGGGTCTTCAGAGACCGCAAAATGAGCCTTCATAAAAAGGGTTCTGCCAAGTACAGCCAGGCAGATTAGGAGCATATGGTTTGCAGGGGTGTGATGCCGACAAAGAGACTTGCAAAAGGTGCTTTTATGGGTCTTCTTTCTGCCATCCATCACCTCTTCTGAAAAGTGGCAGGTGAGGCCAGCCAAAAGCTTTTACTGCACTTTTTAAAAGTTAGCTTCCTTGAGCATTCAGCAGACAGGGCAAAAGGGAAACATGGAGTTTGGAACAGTTGCCTGTCGGGAAGCAGACAGCAGGGTAGGATCATTGGCTGAAGATGGTAAATTTGTTGAGGGATGGGAAAATGAAGAATGGTCAAGGTAGCCTTCTGCTTTAAGTGGTGGTCATACATGCAGGGCTTTTTTCCAGCAGGAACGCAGTGGAATGGAGTTCCGGAACCTCTTGAAAATGGTCACATGGCTGGTGGCCCCGCCCCCTGATCTCCAGACAGAGGGGAGTTGAGATTGCCCTCCAGCGGAGGGCAATCTCAACTCCCCTCTGTCTGGAGATCAGGGGGCGGGGCCACCAGCCATGTGACCATTTTCTCTGAGGGCAACCCGCTGAGTTCCACCACCTCTTTTCCCAGAAAAAAAGCCCGCATACATGCATTATACAAGCAAACACTGAAGCATGCAGGGACACATGAGCTGTGAGCTTGTCTGTTTGGGGTCTTTTTGAATTTCTTTTTTCCTTTGATAAAATAAAATAACATATATATATGTTATTTTATATAAGTGGTTTTTACTGTTATTTTATTTTATCAAAGTAAAAAACAGGGATACAAAAAGAAAGAAGGGGGGAGGGAAAAGTTAATAAGGTCAAGAAGATTTTGCAACTTATCGCTACAAGAGTTCTTAGAATACAGAGTGCACAAAAACTTAATATTTATCCACATAGCAATAAAAATTGCAGCTATTAAGTCCTATTACTATATACTACACATACTTAGCGCCTCCCACCTCCTTCCCCATACTTAGTAATAAAAATTAATAATCAGAAAGGAAAAACTCCTCTTTCCATTACTACTACACTATTTCATCTTATCCCTTTATGTAACTGATTAATATAGCAATCCTCTCTACTTATCCCTAGCTTTATCAATGTTTCCATATCTACAAACTATTTTAACAATTATATATTTGATTATATATTCATACATTTCCCCCCTTGTCAGACTGTAACCTCTTATAAGCTATATACAATAAGTCAGTATGTGATCTTATTCCAATTTATAAAACTGCAACATCTTATTTATTCTATTCTTTATAAGCAAAATAATTCCCCCATTTCTCTTCAAATTCACTTATTGGTCTTCTATTTATATAACTCGTCAATTTTGCCATCACTGCATATTCTGCCATCTTGTCTTTCCAGATTTCCTTGGTTAGACATTCATCTTCTTTCCATTTACTGGCAAACGTCACTCTTGCCGCCGTCACTTTTGGATTTCTTTAAAGTTCAAGGAGCCTCGCTTTGTTCTTCCCCGACTTGTTTTTCTCAACAACAAAAAAATCCAAATTTGGGTAATTCTTCTACACTCGTATATTCGTTTTGCATGGGTTTTTAAATATAAGTTTTTAAGCCATTTGTCTTTTTTCGCCAATCATAATGCATCTCTTTATATGATATATTCAACTATTTCTGCTTCTTGGAGTTGTTAGCGGGCTGGCAGAATTCACAATGGTTTTGACTTTCCTCCCCTGTGGCAAACTAGAAAGGATATTAATCTCTCTGTTGTAAAGCAAAGAGACTTAAAGGGTTCTTTCTCTGTTCTAGGTGCAAATGGAGTCCCTCCTCTTTACCTGGAATGAATGTTTGCATGCCATTCTTTTCAAGTGCTAAAACTCAACCCATGTCTTTTTAGGCACCCAAGTTTTTTAATAGATCAAAACGACCTGATTAAACTGATTTCAACTTTGTCTTAATCAGTCATTGCTCTTTCTTATCTGCACCCACAGAGGTACACACCTCCCCCTCCCTTCAGCTGGGAGAGATTCCTTCCTCCAGATTCACACAGATATTTAACCGCTCCCTGTGGTTATCTTGGAACAACTAAGAGCCATTGGGGGGAAATATCAGTTAACTATTCTGAATCATTAACCTAACAAAGGAATGCCCAGCGGTATTGCAACATTTGGGACACTTTGTATAATCCCTTTAAGGAACCCAAAAAGAAACGCTAAAATGACAAAAGTGAGGGTATCATACTTTGGTCACATCATGAAAAGACAAGATTCTCTGGAAAAGTCAATAATGCTAGGAAAAGTGGAAAGCAGTAGGAAAAAAGGAAGACCCACCTAAAACAAGTTGGCTTGACTCAATAAAATAAACAACATCCTCCAGTTTGCAAGATCTGAGCAAGTCTGTTAATGTGATAGGACGTTTCGGAGATCTTTCATTCATAAGGTCACCATCAGTTGGAGGCAACTTGTGGCACATAACACACACAAAAAGAAAGAAATGAAAACTGTTTTTTAGAAGGTAACAAAAGAAAGAGGAAAACAGACAACATAAAGACCAGACAGAACAGAATATATGTAATAACTATGAAATAAGTAATTCTTCTTACTGTGATACCATCTGGGGAGATGAACCTCAGGATTTCCTTTGCGTCCCTAGATGTATAGAGGAGGAATATCTTTTTAAGCACAAATGCA
Source organism: Eublepharis macularius (assembly GCF_028583425.1). Lineage (NCBI taxonomy): Eukaryota > Metazoa > Chordata > Lepidosauria > Squamata > Eublepharidae > Eublepharis > Eublepharis macularius. The sequence continues at coordinate 66,302,638 of NC_072802.1, read as the reverse complement.
TAAACAGCTAGACACCTGGATCCAAACAGATCTCAGGTTGTAAGACATTTTAATTGAAATTCTAGAGAGTTGTCCTTTTCTAAGTCCACTGAAGTCAGTGGGCTTAGAAGGGTGTAACACTGCTTAGGATGATATTGTTGGAGACTCAGTGCCTCTCAGCAAAAAGTACAAGATTTAAACTAGGAACATTTTGACTGGGAAACTTGAATTCCAATAGAGGCCCTGTGTAGCTTGGGCAATGTATGAGTTCTCCTGAATAGAGATGGGCACGAACTGAAATACGAACCAAAATTAAGCACGAACCAGGCTGGTTCGTGGTTCATGAACCACGGTTCATCAGATCCCATTTCTGACGAACCGCCACGAACTTTTAGGCTGGTTCAGTTTTTGGTTCGTCACTGCAGACAGCCTGGTTCCAATCAATCAGTTTCCTAGGCAACAGGGGATGGACTTCCTGCAGACCTTCTGCTGACCTGGAGGTGACCTTCTGCTGGCCCGGAAGTGATGATTTTCTGACCTGGATGTGACATTTTCACGAACCAAATGAACCAGTTCACGAACCAGGGCAGGTTCATGAAAGTTCGTGGTTCATGAAATTTGATGAACCACGAACCACACGGTTCAGTTATTTTCCAGTTCATGCCCATCTCTACTCCTGAACTTGCTCATTCATCTGGTTTGCATTCCTGTGGTCTTCCTCCACCAAAGCTCTTCAGAGAGAGAGCGTCCTCCTGTTTTATTTTGATTAGGCCTGATTTCCTGGTATCCCCTTCCTATAGTCTATGTTGGAGGCACCGTTCTGAGCTGGAGCCAAATCTCCAGTTCTGCAACTGATTAATAAACAGCTGATGGTCCTGAGGCAAGTAAGCAATTGAGCCCAGAAATGGACTAGTGGCAGCAGCATTAGTTGCAGCAGTCCGGCTGGCTTGGATGGTGGCACAGAGCCCAAGCGATAAGAAGAGCGTCTCGCCAGTTGCCACGAAACTGTCCGACACTGATATGTTTAATCAAGGCAAAATTCCTTCTCATTAAGCGGTGTCACTTAATTATAGCCCTGGGCGAAGCCAAATGATTGGCAACGATCGTGTCGTTTTAATCAGCACCTTATAAATGTGGCAGGGTTTTTTTGTTGTGGTGGTTGGACCTCCCATAATGAGTAAACATGACCTCTCTTTTCCTCTTGTTACTTTTATTGGCATTTTTAATTGGCGGCCCGCGTGCTGGCTCAGTGTGCAAATCGTTTCCGTGCAGGAGCAAAAGGACATGTTAACGTGCCTTGTCAGACTGGAGGCTTGAGTAAAGATTTCCTCGGAGGCTCTCAGTACACTGCATGAGATTAAGAGGCAGCTCTGGGCTTGATCCAGATCCTGTTTGAGAGGGAGTGCACAAACAGACCTTGGAAAGATGCACCCATCTACAGCACCTTCATCACATCTGAAGCATGGAAGCTATGTAAAATGTGTCATGCATCAGGGTATAGCCAGGGCTTTTTTTCAGCGGGAACGTGGTGGAACAGAGTTCCGGCACCTCTTGAAAATGGTCACATGGCTGGTGGCCCCGCCCCCTGATCTCTAGACAGAGGGGAGTTTAGATTGCCCTCTGCGCTGCCAAGAAGCATGGAGGGCAATCTCAACTCCCCTCTGTCTGGAGATCAGGGGGCGGGGCCACCAGCCATGTGACCATTTTCGCCGAGGGCAATTTAAACTTTAAAAAACTCCCCCCTTGTTCCAGCTGACCCAAAGTGATGTCATGGTGCAGTCTGGAGTTCCACCACTGACTTCCACCACCTCTTTTCCCAGAAAAAAAGCCCTGGGTATAGCTATGGGAAGTCCTCTGTGCCAGCATGCTGCATATCAGGCACATACATTCCACCATCTGAAAAATAACTGTAAACGCACAATACAGCTGTTTTCACTCATGGCAGTGTGGTATAACTGGTTAGACGGTCAGCCTAGAAGACCAGAGTTCAGATCCACACTTGCCGATGGATGGGATGCTCGGTGCATAACCACAGACTGCTTACATTCTCTTTCACCTTTGTTCTAACTCACAAGATTTTGTGACCATAGAGGAAAGAGGAACCAAATAAGCAGCACTGAGGTCCTTGGAAGAAGGATGGGGGTAAAATGTAACAGTGTGCAGAAGTTAGGACCCGGGGAAATCTAGTTCAGAGGAGCAGGGCTCTGGCACCAGATATAAAAGCTGAGAAGGAGGAAGCGCGGATCCGACATGCTATGGCTGTCAGATGTGAACAGGGAGTCTGGGTGGAGCAATCTCCACTCCCTCCCAATGAAGCTCCTTTTTGCTTTTTGCTCTGGAGTAAGACCATTCAGGCTGCAGCGAGCCTGAAATCCTGCCACTTTCATTAAGAACTATCCTTGTATTGAAGCCCAGTCGCACAGCAAATTTCTCTATTCCTTTTAGCAAATGAAGGAGGGAATCTTTCATGTTTTTCTGCAGTAACCTGCAGAAACCCGAACAGTTCAGACCCTGTGCATTGATGTGGAATGACTGATCTGCCACGAGGTTCACACTTATCTACGGATTCTCTTACGGTTGGCTTGTTGAGGCTACTTTCCCCTTACTTTCAATTCTCAACAATCAGTGACTGATTGGCTGGCTTTTAAAAGGGCAGCCTAATATTTTCCATAACGTGATAGAGATTGCTGGGCCCGAACCAGCAATTATCATTACAGGAGGCTGTGGCAATGAATCTCTCGAGCGCTTTACAAACCTGCCAGTTGGCACGAAGGAGACCACTTCAGGTGTGGGAGGGGCAAGACTCAGTGGTAGAGCGTTTTCTTTTTTGCTTGCAGAAGGTCTGTGGTTCAGGCACTGAATTCTCCAGTTAAGAAAGGAACAAGGAGGAGATGGTGCGGAAAATCTCTCCCCGAGACCCAGTCAGAGTAGACAATCTTGATCCTTATAGACCAAGGGTATGGCTCAGTAAAAGGCAAGTTTGGTGTAGTGGCAGGTTTGGTGTAGTGTACAGAGCCAGTTAGGTGTAGTGGTTAAGAGCACGGGACTCTAATCTCCACTCCTCCACTTGAAGCCAGCTGGGTGAGCTTGGTCCAGTCACAGCTCTCTTGAAGCTCGCTCAGCCCCACCCACCTCACAGGGTGTTTTGTTGTGGGGATAATAATGACATACTTTGTAAATGCTCTGAGTGGGGATTAAGTTGTCCTGAAGGGCGTATATAAATCGAATATTATTATTATTATTCATGTAAGTCTCTAAGCCAATTTCTTCTTTCCTTCTTCTTTTTTTGGGGGGGGGGTTAAAATTTTATTTAAAAAAAATAGAAATAACAATAGAAAGTCATAGAACCAGGGCTTTTTTTTCAGTTGGAGCACAGTGGAACGGAGTTCTGGAACCTCTTGAAAATGGTCACATGGCAGGTGGCCCCGCCCCCTGATCTCCAGACAGAGGGGAGTTTAGATTGCCCTCTGCGCTGCTGAGCATTGAGCGCTGAGCGGCACGGAGGCAATCTAAACTCCCCTCTGTTTGGAGATCAGGGGGCAGGGCCACAGGCCATGTGACCATTTTAGCCAAGGGCGATTTAAACTTTAAAAAACTCCCCTCTTGTTCCAGCTGACCCAAAGTGACATCATTGTGTGGTCCTGAGTTCCACCACTGAGTTCCACCACCTCTTTTTCCAGAAAAAAAGCCCTGCATAGAACCTAATGCAAAATACATTAAGCTACAATGAAAAAATGTATAGAGTCTATAGTAATAAATTTGAGCTGCATAGGACATGTAGACAAACTACAATAAGGGAAAATGAGCTGTGATATTTCCAGATGGAAGTCTAATAACATATTTTAAGGGGTTTTTTTAGGGGGGGGATTCAACACAAGGTGGAACTATAAACATTTTGTGTTCAATATTGAATTCAACCTCACAATATTTGGTATATTGATGTATTAATTTAACTATTTAGTTTAGCTGTTGGGCTATTTTAATATTAATTGTGCATTCTAAATTTAATATATTGACCTGTTGTATATGAATTCATCCAATCATGCAAAAAGAACGTAATCAAATGAATAATATTAAAAAGAGACAATTAGTAACTTCTGTGCCCTAATTATATAAATCAGAATGTTTATAAGTTACAGAGTATATAAGCATCAAAATAATTTTTCCCCTCCATCACCACTGTAATAATCTAATAACATATTTTTAGAGTTCATCACAACATTTTGTTTTCAGCATTTTGTTCGTAACAAAACTGAATAGTCTCATTTCCTTTTGAATGGAGCAGAACTCTTGGCACTTTTGTGTTCCTTTTGTATCAGCCAGTGCAAGAAATGGACAATGGAGTTGGCCCTTTCCATCATAGATGGGATTGAGAAAGAGGTGAAAAGTAGACATGGGCACGAACAGCATTAACAGCCTAATCTGCTGTTCTCGAACAAGCTGTTCGTGAGGCCCCATCCTAAATGAACAGGTGGTCCTTGCAAGCCTCTGCAATCAATCCCCTTGGCAACCTGAGGCTGGGAAGGACTGAACTCTATCTGGCTTTCCTTCTGGCTTTAACCCTTCAAAGTACTTCCAGCAGAGAGTCCTGTTTTTGCCACTGTGAAGAGAAAATGACAGCCAATGGGGAGACCCGTGGATCATGCCTTTCCCGGGGAGCAATCTCTCTGAAACTTGCGGGATCTTCAGAGGACAGTGAGGACTATGTCCCCTGCAAATTTGGTGGGTATTGGACATTGGGAAGATCACTTTTGTAACCCCTCAAACTAGCTGCCAGTAGACACTGCTGTTTTTCCTGGACAGGGCCCTTTAAACTATCGGCTGGCAGGCGGCAGGGGGGAATCCCCCCCTGCCACCTGCCAGCTGATAGTTTAAAGGGATCTTTAAAGGGCCAGGTAAGTGGGTTTGAGGGGAGGGGGGCTAAGTGGGGGGGTTGGGGTGGGGGTGGTTCTGGCCCCAACGAACATGTCCGGGAACAGTTCATGTTCGTCCATATTCGTTGTTCATTGTTGTGGATGGCAACAAACGACGAACAGGGTGTTCGGTGTTTTTTTTCTGTCCGTGCCCATGTCTAGTGAAGAGGTCCCCAGTGGAGGAGATGTAGACATTCTACTTTTGGTTTCTACTTTTGCACACAGTTTTGCTCTCATTCTGCTTGCTTTTGACTTCATAGGACCTGACATTAAACCTTCTTTCTGGAAAGTTTCAGGTGGGTAGCCACGTTGGTCTGTAGCAGAAGAGCAAGATTGGGATCCAGTAGCACCTTAAAGACCAACTAGATGTCCAGGGTATGAGCTTTTCAGAGTCAGAGCTCCCTTCATCAGACTCTCAAAAGCTCATACCGTGGAATCTAGTTGGTCTTTAAAGCTCTAGTGGACCTCAATCTTGCCTTTCTGGAAAGTATGCCTTGGGCCATCAAGAAGTTGAACATAGAATGAAATGCTCCATGTAACTGAAAGTGTCTCAGTTGCCATTGGGTGTATTGAAGGCTTGTGGCAGAACACCACATCTTGTAATTCAAACATTTTCTTCTGTGAGATTACAGCAGAATCACAAGCGCCTGTTTGATGTTTGTCACGGTAATTAGAAAGCCTGAAAAAGATGCTCCTTGCAGTAGAGAAGATACTGACATCCCAGCAAGAGAAATTGCAGTCTGTTTAGGGCACTCTGTTTGAGCCTTTATTATTATTTTGAATTTCTGAATTAACCTTTTGCCCTCCTTTGGAATGCTGGCTGGATCAAATCCATGCAGCGCTAAGCTGTACAAATTGGAGAAAAACTGTAAATCTTTGAAGTGTCCTCTTTTTGCCGACCTTGGGGGTTTCGTAAAAAGTTGTCATTGTGATAGATGAGCTTGCTTCTTTCCAGCAAAGGCCAAGCTGAAACGACTTACCTCGTTTCAGGTTAGGTTTTCTACCTATTGAAAAGTGTCTCCTGTTGTCAGCCATCTTCAGCACTCGTTGCAAACAACATTTGTTCTGTTGGGAGGCCCTTCTTCTCACACCAAATTCCTTCTCCCACTGTCCTCGTTTTCATTTGCTCGCTCTGCTGTTTCATTCAATAGGTGATCCATGTAATTTTGCCCACGATCTGGTAACAATACATTTTATGGGATGACATTGTGGATGCCCGCAAAATATGTCCTGTGGGGCATCGTGGCCATCCAGGTTCAAAGGCAACCTGGGCAAATGAGGCCAAGGTCAGTGAGAGCAAGGAAGAAGGAAAATGACGCTGAGAAACAGCAGTCGCCAGGTGGACAGTCAGACACTATAACTAACTCAGTGAATCAGTGCAGATGTTTGGTGTGGGTTCTTTTTTTTAAAAGTAGTTAGACTACATCAAAGAGAGTGCTTGCAAAGCAAATATCAACATTTTTCACTGCAGCATTATTTTTAACAGTGTTTTCAAACCTCTATCACTTTTTTCCTGTTGTCTGGAATTAAGAGACCGGGCTCCCTACTTGTGTTTCCAACTGATAGACCATTGCCCAACCTAGAAACCTGGCAGTTTTCTTGTGCATGCTGTCAGGTTTTGTATTTAAATATTGGTTTGTGGAAACAACATCTGCAGTACTGGAAGGTTTTCTGCAAAAAGAAAAATTAAAAAGTTTTCTTAAAACTTTTCTTCTGCACTACAAACACTTTATGGACTATGAATTGCCTGTATACAATAGACTTTTGATGGCTGGCTATTTCATCTTTCTGATTTTGGACCTGTGTGTCAAGGGTGGATTCTTTGAGTGTACATCACCTTGATCGGTTTTTGACTGGGACTTTTGAATACTTCTGACTTTGATTATATTTATCATTATTCCGGTTTGTTGCACATGTCATTTTACAGTAGGTCATGAGAATGATGATATAGAAAAGAACGTATTTTGTGAAGGTAAATGTGAAAATACACAGTAGCTGGAATAGTAGATGTAATCTTCACTTTAACATTGATGAACTCTGATTAAGATACGTTTTGTGTACTCTGTATTTTAATAACTCTCGTAGTGCAAAATCTTACTGTTCCTTTGACCCCATTATCCCCCCTCTTTTTTCTGTACCCCTCTTTATTCCGAAAAAATAAAATAAAAGAGAGAGAGAGAGAGAATGATGATATAAATACCTTTATCTTTGGAAGCTGTGTGTTGGATTTAATTATCCATTTGTATAAAGAGTGCTTTTGAATCACAATTGGTATGTGTATTGTGTTGATGATTGTGTCACTGTGGGGGATTCTTGTTTTTGTTTGCATCTGGCTACCATGGCTGGCCCTTTTTCTTTTGCCAACCTAGAAAGCAGGTAGTTTTTTTGTGCACACTGTTAGATTTTGCATTTAAGTATTGGTTTGTTGTAGATGTTTATGCCCTGCTTTTCTCCACAGCAGGGACCCAACATGGTTCTCTTTTCCATTTCATCCGCACACCAACAACCCTTTGAGATATGGTAGGCTGAGAGTGTGTGGTTTGCCCAAGGCCCTCCAGCAAGCTTTTGTGGCAGAGTGGGGATTTGAACCTGGGTCTCCCAGATCCCAGTACAGCTTTCTAACCCCTACACCACACCAGCTGTCATTGCCCGAAAGGGCTGCAAATCTATATATCGGTAGAACCATAGACTGGCAATGAAAAGCTACATTTCAGTCCTTCTAGGACTGGGGGCTAGAGTTGCCAGTTAGATCTAGGACGGAGCCATTTGTCAGCAGCAAGCCAACATAGGCTGAAAGGAGCTGTCCAAAGTAGTGTGGGATGGGTTGAATGGCACTCCTTCTATTCTGCATGCGTTCCACAGTTTTGCTGCATTAGAGGTTCTAGTCTGTGTCAATCTTCTGATCTACTGTGAATAGATTCATATTTACTTGTTGATCACATGATCTTCAAAGCCGCTCACAATATTATAAAGAAGACACTATTTTTTTCCTCCTTGCCTTCCCATTTCCTAATATGTTGGTTCTCTGCTGCATTGCCTGACATACTATTATATTCATGGCTTTGAGATGGTACATACTCTCATTCTGAGCTCTTTAGCCCCTTTCTGATTGATTGATTGATTAGATTTTTAGCCTGCCCTCCCAGCAAACAGGCTCAGGGTGGGTTAATCATAAATAAATTACAATAGATAAAACCAAGATCCAGGACACATTATTAGAAAATGAGCCAGCAGACATGCTTGCATTTCCATTTGGCATTGCGGAGAACTCAGCTCAGAACTGCATATTCTGGGGAGATTTCCAATTGGCGAAGAACTTGGAAGCACCCCTAAAGTTGAATAATTTACTGGCCAAGTATTAGCCTGTGTGAACTGGATCTAGGGTTCTGGCAGATGGGCAGGGAAGCAAGCGATATGGAAGGGAGCTCGGGAGAAACCCTTGAGGCTTTCAGCCTAGCTTGCAAAGGAGACAAATGTCTAAGAGTTTGCAGTTGGTTGTCAGTGCTATGGCTTGCTCAGAGACTGGAATTACCATCTGGGTGGGTTCTTGCTTTATTCCTCTATGCGTAGTGTATCTCTGTGTAAATAAGCAGAAAATGCAAACAGTGCTGTAAGTCTGTTTCTCTCCTGGAAGCAGACTACACGAGGTGGGGAGGAGCATGCCTCTCTGGCTACCCAGCAGACCTGCCTTACCTCCTATGCCACCTGCGATAACGTGGGAAAGAAGAATAAATAGAATGAAAGCAGGCTTCATAAGGTCAGTTCATCTCCTAGATGGAATCAGGTTTATATAGAGAGCCTGTATGTATTACAGATGTTTCCCTCTGCTGGTAGCTGCTGTAGCACAGCGGTTAAGTGGTTTGACTGTGAATCAGCACTCTATTGGTTCAAATCCCACTACTGCCATGAGCTCAGTAGGTGGCCTTGGGTCAGCCACTCCTCTCAGCCCCAGCTCCCCAGCTGTATTGTGGGGATAATAATAACACTAACTTGTTCACCACTCTGGGTGAGGTATTAATCTGTTTAGAAGAGCAGTATATAAGCACAGTTGTTCTTCTTCTTCCTATTATTATTATTATTCAAATTACATGCAACACAATCAACAATAAATAAAGATCACACGTTATCATTGATTGACCTTGTTGTTGTTGTTGTCATTATTGTTGTTGATGTTGTTGTTGTTATAAACAACCAATAATGTTGCAGATAGGGAAGGTGAACCAGGTAGATAGGGAGATACTAGGTAAGTTGCACTCTCACTCTTTCTTACCCTTCCCATGGATCATGTGAACTGGACCACCATAGAAATCTCAAATAATTGCTACAGACTGTCAATAAAAACTGCAGAGGATCATGTCATGGGCACAGACCTACCCAGTCCATCCCTTGGTCCACATCCAGATGTTAACGAGGAGGAGGAAGCAGGCAGCTGTGGAGGACACACATAGTGTGGCTGAGCCCAGAAACCCCACCCAGGGAAGGGTGGGTTGGGGGGAAACAAAATCTCTTAGACCTGAACCAGGAGTCAATTCCCCCCAGCCCACCAATCTTCCCAGTAGCCTCCATGGTCACCAAGCCCGAACCTCACTTGTTGGAGATGCTGGAGTACTTGCTACAGGAACGCAGGACTTCAAGTGGTCCCTTTAAGAAACACTCCCTTCCCTAGGAGAGTGGAGCCTTACCGGAGCTTTCTCAGCAGGTAATTGGAATAAGTCGGCAGCCTCAGATTTGATGGTTGTTGTGGGTTTTCCGGGCTGTATTGCCGTGGTCTTGGCATTGTAGTTCCTGACGTTTCGCCAGCAGCTGTGGCTGGCATCTTCAGAGGTGTCGCACCAAAAGACTTTTGGTGCGACACCTCTGAAGATGCCAGCCACAGCTGCTGGCGAAACGTCAGGAACTACAATGCCAAGACCACGGCAATACAGCCCGGAAAACCCACAACAACCATCGTTCTCCAGCCGTGAAAGCCTTTGACAATACAGCCTCAGATTTCTTTGTGAAAATCTGCCTATTGTCCATGCAGTTGCCAGATTCCTTTTCCCACATGCCTACACACCATTGACTGAGGGCCAAGCTACACATGACGAATGACACTTGAACGGCAAGTGGATTGAGTGGAGGGCAAGTGAACAGGGAGAAATACACTTGCCGTTCAAGTGTCATTCGTCATGTGTAGCTTGGCCCTGAGATGCAGTGATGTCACAGGATGTTCAAAACATTCTAATTGCTGGGGAAGAGGAGAACTGGTCATGGAAGAGTAAAAATCAGGTGGATGTTATTAGAAATATGAAATGTTGGTGTGTCTGAAGAAAGTGGATGGTAGGGGTCACAGTGCAGAGACTGAGAGCCAAGCTACAAGTGACGCCTGACACAGGTTGGACACTTGTCAGCTTCCCTCAAGTTTTGATGGGAAATGTAGGCATCCTGGGTTTACCGCTTGGCTCTCCATTACATACAATATAACAAGGCAATACCCATTACAGCTGCAAGACCAGGACGCCTACATTTCCCATCAAAACTTGAGGGAAGCTGACAAGTGTCCAACCTGTGTCAGGCATCACTTGTAGCTTGGCTCAGCATTTATGCTTCGCATACAGCAGGTCTCAGGTTCAATAAGCAGCGTAGCATGCATTGTGAGTGCCCAGGGCAACTCGTGGCAGGAGGTGGTGCCTGTGGCACCATGTGCATGCGCGAAGTGCACATGCGCTCCCAGGCAGTAACGTTCTGGGAAGTGGCAGTATCACGCAGGGTGTGGCCGCCCCCATGAGCGTTCTCCTGATTCAGCGCCACTAGCCTTCCCGCCACTCACCCCTCCACCATAGCCATTCGCTGGCCACAGCCACCCGCACCAGCACCGCCTGCTTGGCACACTCAGTCAGGAGCTGCGCAGAGCCAGCTGGGCCCACAGCTAGCCGGCTGCCCCGTCAGCATGGCAGGCAGCCAGGGCAGCGCAGGTGGCCTCCCAGCTCCCACAGACATGGTGCAGGCTCTCCATGACAGCCAGTGCCCCCCTAATAATTTTGCACCCAGGGCAGCTGCCCCGCCCCCCCCCCCCACTACACCTCTGGGTTCACTCCATAAGATCTCTATTTAAAATGATTTGGGACAGCAGGAAAGACTTCGCTGCCCAGGCCTCTAAGTAGACAGAACAGGGCAAGATGTGCCATTTTGTTCATTCATTAGATTTTTGTCTTACCTTCTGGCAAGACTGTCAGGGCTAGGTGCCTTGTTCATCTCCATATTTCATGCTCACAAAACCACTTTGTGGTGAGGGCGGTCCAGTTAAATCCAGAGGATTTTGTAAGAAGGTGGAGATCCGAGCTCAGATCTCTCTAGTCATAACCTGAGGCTCCGTTCAGATATTATGTGAGTGTGAGCTTATTAGAGAGATGCCGGAACGACAACCTTAACTTGTGCCTGCAAGAGATCTGTCTGAGCCACTGGCTTTAATGTTTCAAAATCAACAGAGGAAACACATATGCTTGCTTTGTGGGCTGGTTAAAAAAAAAAAGTTAACGAAAGCAACATCAGATATTTTCACATCTGATATATTTGGTGACCAAAGGAGCTTTTTTTCAGATAGAAATGCCTTTCAAAGGTTCCAAAAAATATTTCTATTCTTGTTCAGAAGAAAATGGAGGTCTCGACGGGCAGTGGGTTGCTTTCATTTCCAGAAATGGAGGGGGGAAAGGCAGTGTTTCATCTAGACAATGCTTTGACCTTAGAGTCCGTTTTCCAGCAGAGCTCACAATCATCAAATCTGCTTTGTGAGAGTGAGATGGCTATAATCTAGTGGCTCTTTGTAGCTTTAAGAGATTTAATGACACGCACATTCTACCAGCATGACACACTTTCTACACTCTCCGTGATTCTTCCAATGTCCAATCCATATTAATATAATAAATGGGGATTCACAGGGTGGAAAATCTCATCCCCCAGTTGACCCTCCTACAAACACTGTCTCTTTCCCTTCCTCTCAAGTACCCCATAGCGTCCCCCTTTTCTCTGCTTCATTTCTTCCCACTCACTTATCTTTCCTCTTCTCATCTGCCAGTTTCCATCCTTCCCCTTTACAGTTTCTCCCCTTTCCTACCATCACCACATTTAACTCAATTTTTCTTTCCCTCCTCATTCCACTCTTGCTTTGGTTCCTCTCCCAACTTCTTTCTTGTCGTTCCTGTCTGCCCATTTCTCCCCTCCTCCCAACCCCAACTCATATCGGAATAGGGTTGCCAGCCTCCAGGTAGTGGCTGGAGATCTCCAGGAATTACAACTGGTCTTCAGGCCACAGAGATCAGTTCACCTGGAGAAAATGGCTACTTTGGGGGGTGGACTCTATGGAATTATGCCATGCCAAGGTCCTTTCCCTCCCCAAACCCCACTTTCTCCAGGTTTCTCCAGGTTTCACCCCCTAGATCTCCAGGAATTTCCAAAGCTGGAGCTGGCAACCCTATATCGGAAGCAGCCATTTTGGTTTAACTAGGTAATAACAGACTGTTTTCTGCAGTTGTCTGCACTGTCCAAAATTATTCATAAGGTCTTCTGAGGTAATCTTGTGAGGCCTTTACATTTTTAAGCTTCGCGGTTTACATTTTTAAGCTTTACGATTTCATCCTTTCTTTTTAATTTTTTTCCCCTGCAAGCCTTGTCCCAGATTTGTAGAAACATCTCCTCTTTTTGTAACAGGCTCTGTTGTGTGGTTTTGTTGATCCACACTCCGGTGTCAGATTTCGAATTATATTTATAGATGTTGTCTTTCTCTTTGTGGCTCTGTGACATTGAAAAAACATCCTTCTTCAATGAAGGAATGCTTACAAGAGGCCCAAGAAGGACCTGATGCTGAACTAATCCCCAGGCGGCCTTACGCAGTGTAAAATAGAATACAGTCAAGGTGGAGAGGTCAGTGAGAGAGAAATGATCCCGAATTGGTGATGGAACATAAAACAAATTTAAAGAGGGAGTCACTTGGTTAAATGTTGCCTGTCTTAGTAAGGGTTGCTGAAGAAATGACACCTAAGGTAAAATTTGAAGAGTGATAAAGGTTTCTTCTTAGGCCAAACATTGAAGAAGCCAGTAGTGTTTACAAAAATAGAGCAAATGCTGAGGGTTTTTTTTCATCACCATAGTATTATTCTATTATCATTTCTGTTACCTCCCTTACTCCAATTACCTGAATGAACACCTGCTTGATTTGTGAACTGACTTCACAGAAAAGCATTACATTTGGTATGATTTTGCCTCTATTGAAAAATGTTTTACCATTTTCCTATGACATATATCCAAAGTACCTAATAGAAGTCTCTCTGTGTGTGGAAGTTGATATTTAAATATGAGCAACAAGTCTAAAAAATAGATGTAATAAAACTAAACAGTGGTCAATTTAAAAAAAAAACAAGCATCAGATAAAATCAGTCACACAGGATGGTAATAATCAGTTCAAAACACAAACACACAAAACTCCAAGCATGGTGAAATAGGGTTGCATTTGATGATTTCCTTTTGGGAGGGAGCTCCACAAAGGGGGTGCCACTAGAGAAAAGATTCTTTCTTCCTCCATGACTACCTGCTCATCTTCTGAAGGAACATAGAGGAGGACAATGAAATGATAAGTGTTGCCAAATAGGTTCATATGAAAGAGAAGAGCTGGTCATAAATAGAGATGGGCACGAACCAAAATACGAACCAAAATTTGTGATGAACCAGGCCGGTTCATGGTTCACAAACCAGAGGTTCGTCAGATCCCATTTCTGACAAACCGCCACGAACTTTAGGCTGGTTCATTTGGTTCATTTTTTGGTTTGTCACTGCAGACAGCCTGGTGCCGATCAATCAGTTTCCTAGGCAACAGGGGATGGACTTCCTTCAGACCTTCTGCTGACCCGGAAGTGACCTTCTGCTGACCCGGAAGTGATGGTTTTCTGACCTGGATGTGACATTTTCATGAACCAAACGAACCAGTTCGCGAATCAGGGGCAGGTTCGTGCAAGTTTGGCGGTCGTGGTTCTTGAAATTTGACGAACTATGAACCACATGGTTTGGTTTTTTTCTGGTTCGTACCCATCTCTAGTCATAAATAGTAACATCTGTATCCCCCCTTCAACAAGCTCAAGGCACTGTCGAATGCAAGATCCTCAGAAGAACCCTACCAAGTAGGTTATACTGGAGATAATGGACAATATTACACAATGTTACACTAAAAATTGATACGACTTAAAACTCTGTTAATTCTATAGCAAAGCATGGGTAGAAATGTTCTGTATATTTGAATAAATTTCCACGCATCTGTGTTTGAATCAGCTGAATTAACCTAACAAGACTTTTACATAGTCAGAAATTTGGCTAATCTATTTTACTTGCCTTTGAAACACTTAGTAACAAAGTCCAGCTTCTCAGGGAATCATTTTCGAATAAACTTTCCAACTGCACATCATAGCTTTAATTGATTTTTAAGACACTTTAATTGATTTTTGTTCAGTTTCTATGTTATTGAAGAAGGATTGTTCTGTGTTTTAGAAGGAAGCCATTTCAGTGTTTCATTTAGTTCAGGGAAACTATCTCAAACTAGTAACAATGCCCATTGTGTGAAAAAATACAATGGGCTCTAGAAAATGGATTCGGCGGGCCCCCTTCCGGCAGCAAGCAGGCACTTCGCAGTGGCCTAGAGGCCGGAGCAGGAGGGCGCAGAGGGGAGGTGCGGGGAAGAACGCTTAGGCTGTTGATTCAGCCAATATGGCTTGCCTTTTATATAGTAGGATAAAGTTATTTAGGATTGTAGCCTTGTGACCCCAATTGTATGCACGATCACTCAGAAGTAACTCACACTTTATTTAGTGAGATTTTCTTCTGAGCAGGTTTATGGTCCTAACCTGGCCAATATCTTGTGTCCCTGAATATCAAGTGAAATGCATCCTATAAATTTTAATGACACCTCGTATCCATGTTCTTCTTGCTCTCCTTAATATTCATAGAATTAGATGATCAGGTTTATTTCAGATACATCTTTTCAGCTTTGAATTCAATTTGGTCATATTTGAATTTTGATTATTAAACATCTTGTTCCTTTTATGTGTAGCTTTTAGGTTTCTAGTGATTATTAAGTAATTTCCAATTAATTTCTGACATCATGCCTAATCTGCGGTAGCGATGTTTAAAACAACAGTCACAGTTTGATAGGATCATCCATCAAAGAAATAAATATGCAGGATTATGATTTGTAAAAGAGTCAGTAGAGAAGGTAGGTTTTCGGTGAGATTTAGAAGTTTGGGGCAAGGGCTTGGATTCAGGTTTAGAAACTTCAAGTTTGGTTTAGAGGGACAGCAATCCTAAACAGATTTATGATCTGCTAAATCCATTAAAGTCAATGAGTTTAGAACGTGTAACATAGACACACAGAGATGCACACACACTAGGGTGGGCAGCCTCCAGGTAGGGCCTGGAGATCTCCCAGAATTACTACTGATCTCCAGATGACAGAGATCAGTTCCCCTAGAGAAAATGGCTGCTTTGCAGGGTGGACTCTATGGCATTATAACCTGCTGAGCTCCATCCCCTGCTCAACCCCCACCCTCCCTAGGCTCCATTGCCAAAATCTCCAGATATTTCCCAACCTGGAGCTGGCAACCCTAACACACACAATAAAGAAACACGGGTTCCAAAATATATGAAGTGCTCATCATATTTATTTCAATCAGACTGGACTCTTTTTTGTTGTTGTTGTTTTGCTTTCTGTATTCCTTAATCAGCCAGTAACCAACCCAAACTCCTTCCCGGCATGTCTTGTATCCCCCCCACACTTAAACCAGGCCACATTCTAAATTACCCTGTCTAATAAAAGGGATCCTTATTTTTGTTATCAGCTGAAAACCTCCTTTAACGGCCTTATAAGAGTCCTTGAGGCACTTATCCTGGAACAATTATATAGGGAGGTCATAAAGTTTGTCGGATTGTTTATACTACTAGTTGAAACCAGGGGGGATTTTTTTGGTTTGTCCTTTTCATGGAAGGAGCTGTCTGTTTTTACATCTGAGGGTTTAGTCCACCCTGGCTTAATATCACCCAGAAACGCTAATGGAAGCCAGGCAGTTTTATGGGAGGCCGGTAAGGATCGCCTTAGATTTCCCTTTTCAGACAGAGGCAGCTTTGCAGGCTCTGAAAGCACAACAGACACAAACTTGGCGTCTGTCTTAGCTTGCCTCACTATTTTGATTCATGGGGCAAATCGCTTTACCTCCCACAGCTCAGCCTGTATTGCCAGTTTACTCGTAAATATCAGTGTTTCAGATTTGTTTGTAGATATTTTTAATCTGTATTCCATAGTTGCATTCTTGCCCTGAAGGCATCTAAGGCAGTGCATGGCATATCAATTGACAATAAAATTGGGGGAAACAGAGAAGTTAATCAGATGGGAATTTTAAAACATTTTAAAAACCCAATCATTTTAAAAACAAGCAATGATTGAGTTAGAAAATGGCTAGAGTCTTGCATTATTTGAGTTTACATTCCTACTTCCAGTCTAGAATTGCAGGAGGTTAGGTACTGGTGGCCGAGGCACCCAATATCAGGGAGGTGAGTAGATTGGGAACTGGTGGGGTTAAATTGTTGAACAAGGACTGGGGGACCTGTGTTTGAATCCTCAGTCAGCCGTGAAGCCTGATGGTTGATCTTATTTATTTATCCAACCAAATATGGTTGCGAGAGTAACGATACAAGAGATTTGTATTAAGTTAATTTATTTATGAAACATAGGATGACTGTTATATAGTTTATTTTCTTGCACAGGCATATTTGAATTATTAAAATCACCCCTTGAAAAAGCATAGGATTGATTGATTGATTGATTGATTGATTGATTGATTGATTTGATTTGATTTGATTTGATTTGATTTATGCCCTGCCCTCCCCACAGATGGGCTCAGGGCGGCTAACAACATTTAAAAAATACATTAAAAGTCACAAAACCATAAAATCAATAACAATTTTTTAAAAGTCATTAAAATAGCCCAGGAGCAGGCTATTTAAACAAATATTGGGAGTCTGTATATGGGCATAGCACATGGCCGAAGGCAGCCCCAGAAAAAGTGGTGGTCTTAGATGGAAGAAGGAGGACACCCGCTGGCACTCAGCCAAAGGCCCGGTGGGACATCTCCATTTTACAGGCCCTGCGGAAGTGTAACAGGTCCCGCAGGGCCCGGATCTCCAGCGGGAGAGCGCTGAGAGTATAGTGAAACAGACACCATCAGGTTCCGTCTGTTAGGGCAGAGTCTGCACCGTTGACATTCCTAGTACAGGCTGGAAAGCTGAAAAACAAGAAATTAGTGTTATATTGGCATTATAACCATCGAGAACTTTGAAGAGCGATTATACTTACCCTGGTACCCAATGAGATCCGGCAACGGATTGTTTCTCCTGGACCTGAAAGAAAAGAGATACAACATTATAAATTGAGATTGACGGAGGAATTATTTATTGGATACATGACTATTTATTGAATGAATTATTTATTACTATTTATGGTATTGTATGCACTAGAGCATTTTGGTCACATTAAATTTCATCGATCCAAGTGTTGGATTGCAGTTGCTGGGTATATCCTTGGGAGGGGGACACCCTCAATTTTGCATCCTTATTTATTTATAGTTCATTATTTTTAAAGGGCCCGTCATCAACTCTTAGCCTAACCTACCTCGCAAGGTTGTTGTGATGATATGTATGCCTCACAAAGCGTTCCTCATGGGAAAGGCGGGATTTTAAAAGTACAGAGAGAAAGGTAGTGCAAGTTGCCACCTCAGCAAGTTTCCCCAAGGGTACTACTTGCCTATTTCCTGCAGAAGCTAGTGACATCCTCTGACCTGTGTGGGAAAGAAAACGGGTGTGTCCAGGGGCACCTCTGTGTCTGAGCATCTTTCCTGCCCTTGGTGACCTCTACCACCGCACATCAGTCCGGCTCCTATCTGCATATCCAAGCTTCTTCGTCTGTTTGCTTGTGTATATGTGTATCTGCCATCAGGTCACGACCAACTTATGGCTGACCCCAGGTGGTTGGTCATTGCCTTCCTCTGCAGAGTCTTCCTTGGTGGTCCCCCATCCACGTACCAAGCTTTCTAGGAGTGATTCCGCACACGTTGGATAATGCGCTTCCAATCCTCTTTATAGATCATTTGGAACAGATTTTTTCCTGTGTGGAACAAAAAATCCACCTCAAACTATTGATAAAGTGCATTGAAAGTGCATTATCCAACATGTGCGGAATCAGCCAAGGTTTCAAGATCTGACGAGACTGAGCTCTACCATACCATTTCACATCCCTTTCATGCGCTTAGCCTCATATTATGTTCTGTTTGTTGGTGGAGGGGAAGGAATGTTGGCAGGCGCCTTCAGTACATTTTAAACTGCCCTTCCTCCTATGAGCTCGGGCAGGGGCAGCGCCAGGGTTTGCGCATGCACGCACACCACACTGCGTGATGATGTCTCGTGTGACATTATCACGCAGTGTGCGCTGCAAGCCGGCCCCATTGCTGCGGCAGGCGGCTTGGACGGCGCATAGGTGGCCTCCCAGCTCCCCCACTTGGTTGTCCTGCACCGCCCCAGATGCCTGCCGTGCCTGGTCCGCAGCTGCTGCACCTGGCTGGGGGTGTGTGCTGGCGGCGGCGGCAGTGCAGGGCAGGAGGGCTGGGAGGCTGCAGCAGCTGCAGCTTCCCATCCCTTCTGCTCAGCCCCCAGCACCTTCTCTGGCGCCCCCTCCACCGCCCCAGCGCCCGTGGCAACCACCTACCTGGCCTCAATGGGCGCGCCGGCCCTGAGCTCGGGATGCCATACTTTGTTCTCCCTTCATTCATCCTGTCCTCACAACAACCCTGCAGGGTAGGTTAGTCTGAGAGCAAAAGAGCGGCCCACAGTCTTCCACTCAATTTCTGGGTAAGCAGAGGTCTGAACGCAGGTCTTTCAAGCCGTCATCTAACTCTTTAACCATACTTGTCCTTGCAAATTAATGAAGGGGGGAATCCAAAGCATCTTCTCCAAGATCAAGCTACCAGAGCAGGCCAGTGTTTAGCAACTTCAGGTCTGCAAAACGCTTCACATTCCTTATCCTTGCGTGTGTGTATAAAGTGACATCAAGGCGCCGATGACTTGTGGCTATCCCAAAGGGTTTTCAAGGCAAGAGACTAACAGAGGTGGTTTGCCATTGCCTGTCTCTGCACAGTGACCCTAGGTGTCCTTGATGGTCCCTCAAGCAAGTACTAACAGGGTCAACCCTGCTTAGCTTCTGAGATCTGATGAGATCGGGCTACCCAGGGCCATCCAGGTCATGGTAGATGAACGTTATTATCCTTATATTGCAGGAGGATGCAAGTGTGGGAACATTGCGCTGAGCAAGGCAATGGCTTGCCCAAGGCTAACTAGTGAGTTTGTGGCAGAGGGGATATTCGAACCTGGAACTTTCTGCCTCAGTCCCTTAACTAATATGCTGCAGAAGTTTTCATATCCTGGACAAGGGAGGGCCACAGCCTGTATGTCCAGTTTATAAACTTCCCATGACAAAATGCTTGACTAGAGTGACCTTTAGTTAAATCCAGCAAAGCAAATCTCATATTCTCAGTATTTCTCTCCTTAATTCTCACTATATCTATCTGTTAGATAATTAGATTTCTGTTAGATATTTATTTCTTGCTTTTTTCACCCAATGGTGACCCAAAGTGGCTTATTCCATTCCTCGCTCCTCCATTTTATCCTTACAGCAACCCTGTGAGGTAGGCAAGGATGAGAGAGTGCGACTGGCCCGATGTCACCTGGCAAGCTTGCACCACAGGGTGGGGATTCCAGCCAGGGTCTCCAGAAGCTAGTCTGATACGTTAACCACTACACCACACTGCAACTAATGGGATCTTCTGAATACCCCTACCCTTGTGCAGTTTCCACCGATTGTTTCAGGACTGGTGCAAGTGATGATTCTGGTGGAAAGAAATCAAAAAGCATGAAATAGCCTTGCCTGTTTTGCTTGCAATGCCATATCCAACCATTTTTTTTTTTAAAAAAAAATGAGGCATTCCTTTCTGTGTTTAATATCTGCTCCATTCTCTGGATTTTCCATTATTTAGTCCAATTTGTGCAACTGCACATCTCACCTGATAAGAATACATCATTCTCTCCTGCTCCCCTCCATGCCAGACTAGCGCGGCCATCCCATTACGCTATCTCGGCAGGCACTGTCGAAAACATGAAGTGTAAAATCGGATTCATTACCTAAGTTCTCCAAAGGCAGGAGGACATTAAGCTGATCAGATCCCATTAAGGGTTCAAGACTCATTTCTTGTAGGCTCCTTGTTCTAATTAGTTGATTATATCTGTGCCTGTGCCAGATACAGAATGAGGTCTTTGAATCTCCCGTTACTGTCATCCTCGTAGCAGGAATGCTATACAAAGGGAAGGAGCCTTGACAATTGGATCAAAGGGAAAGGTTTTCTCCCCCATTGCTAAATGCAATCACGGCGTGCCTGAGTCAAACGAGCAAGAAGCAAAGGGCCATTCCACAAATTACTTCTTTGTGTGCACCCAAAACTGTAAAATGTGGACACGTCATCCCCAATTTGACATGGAACCTGCCTTGCCCACCACACTGCAGAGTCAACTGTCAGGCTATGGGTGACAGGATATGGCAGACAGATCCCGGTACCATTGCAATAAGAAGTCCAGGCTCTTGGTTAAATGGTTTTATTCAGAAATCAAATCATTTCCATATATATGTCCATAGGATTACTCAGAAGCAAGGTAAGCATCAAAGCAGTAAGAGCAAGATTGACAGGAATAGTAATTCTTGGGGGAAACCTTCCTTTTAACACACGTTTGCTCCCTCCCCCTCCCAATAGTAAACAAGGGTTTTGGCGCGACTTTGCCCTGAGAACATCTCGCATAGCTGTGCTATCAAGTTGTCACTGAGAAAGCAAGACATAGCAATTCACAGGAGTGAGTAGTACACAAGGTCATGAACACTGAAAGTTTCTACAGTCCATTAAATAAGCACCTGCAAGTAGCCTGTGAAAGAAACAGTTATGGCATTGGCAATATGATAGCAAGTTACAGCAAGTTACAGCATGAAACACTGGTTCAGGACGACGGGTTTGCATTAGAATTAGCATTGCAGACGACAGCATTGATATTGGCGTGGCTGATATGTGGCTCAGACATGACATCAACAGCCGATGTCCTTCCTTACAAGTTCCTGTAGCCCCCCTGAACACGTGAAGCTGCCTTATACTGAATCAGTATACTAATAACCAACAGGATACACAGTGTAATACTAGTAAAGTAATTTGGTACTCCTGGCCAGCAGGCAAAGTCTGCTGGGTCCGGGGGGCCGTGTTTGCCGCCCCAGAAGGAGAAAGCAGCATCACTCTCCTTTCTGGACATCCAGGCCTTTGCCTGAGGGGGGTGGAGCTGCCTTATAAGGCATTCAGCTCCACCCCCAGGCAAAGGCCTGGATGCCAAGGACGGTGGCTCTGCCCCTCAGGCTCTCAGTCAACTCCTCGTGCTTGGCCCACCCATCCACCCTGTAGTAAAGCAGGTTTCACTACTGCTGTTTATCAGGACCCGGTAGGAATTTTTTCTCCTTGCCTCAATTGGCTTACAGGGAGAGTTTTTTGCCTACCTTACACTGTGCACATGGGTCAGAGTAATTGGCATTGGTGGAGCTGTAAATACTTTGGTCACTGGCAGGATAGGTTGGGGAAAATAAGCAGGCCTGTGAGCCCCTTGGCACATCCCCATTGGTGGGAAATTGGGGTCTGTCTGGATTGGCTGGTAGACTTTACAGCTGCCACCTGTGAGGTCAGACTGCCGAGTGGGACCCCCTGTACAAGTCCTTCACTCAGGCTTCACGGCTTGAGGTGGTTAGAGCTTTAAGGGGAGAACCATTTGCCTGGCCAGAACTTGGATGGCTCGCACTCGGGGCAGTGGGGCTCGCACAGACAGGTCAAGGTGAAGGTCCTGGGTGACCCCAGGGCTTGACCTGTCCTGCTAGTTCGACCCTTCCTGTATTGACAGTTTATTTTGTATTTTAACAAAAGTGGGCCTTTAGTACCCAAGCTTTGTGTCTGCCTCTGTATTCCAACTGGGGTGGGGGGGGGGTGGACAAACCACCCAATGGGGAAACAGGCTAATTAGAACCAACGTTTGTAAAAAGCCTTTTATACAATATCTCCCACACAAGCAGACAATTATAACAATTTAAAGACACATTTAAAAAATAGTATAATGTGTTCTATATCCAATATTTACAATACCCACACACAAAGAATAATAAGATCCATAATAATCTAAAACAGATAACTAGTAAATTCCAACTTCAGTATAAATTGCCTTCAGACTTGAACTTCTGTTGTTTAGAACTTCTGTTCAGTTTGTTCCGTTAACTGATAGCCCCAGGTAACACCTCGTTTCAACTATAAGCCTTTATCAAGAAGCCTTTATCGTTTCAACTATAAGCCTTTATCAAGAAGTTATTTTCACATCACCCCCTGCCTGGTCTTTAAACTGGAGACGCTGGGGTTTGAACTTGGGACTGTCTGCATGACAGATAGAGGCTTTCCCACTGAGCCACAGCCCCTCTCCCTTCTGCCTCATGCTTGGAACCCATGGCAACCGGAAGGCAGGGCTAACAGAAGAAGGAAATAACTGGCACCATTACCTCAGAATAAGAATGGCCAAGAGAAGCAGCATCCAGGGCTAGGAGGTAAAGGGCAGAAACCAGCAGTTCTAACAAAAGCCAGCAATGTAGCTTGTGTGAGGTCCTGCCTTACAGGCTGAGAGGCAAAGCTCAGGAGCTGGTCTCAGTGGAGAATGAGACACCTGAAGAGGAAAGCACCATGCTGTGGGAGGAAGCCAGACCTGGCAATCATGGAGGGGTTGCATGGGGTTGGACTAGATGACCCTGAAGGTCCCTTCCAACCCTATGATTCTATGACTCATGGGAGGAGCCTTCTTGGTGAAGAAAGTAGGCCAGTTGAGGTCAAAGAATGGCGAGAATCCCAGTAGAGGAACTTCAGGTTGTGTACTGCGGAGCCCATCAATACAGACCTCGTGCATACTGTTAGGAAAGATACAGTCTTCTCTTTGGGTCTGTGATGTCTGGCATGAGCGGGACCCCAGTAATGCATTTTGCAGCACCTCGGCAACCAAATTATGCAAACTTGATGCACTCTACCTTTGAGTGCACAGGAGTAAAACTTGAATTGACTGTTGCATAAATTGTGACATGGCCTATAAAACATGAATGTGATTGGGGTTTTGCCAATACATACATCGTAATACTCAGTTGAGTGCAGAGATGTGACATTTCTGAGAATTTTCAAGTCCTGTGATGGGGAATGGGGTTTTCCCAGGGAATGTGTCAGAAAAACTGAAATTTTGAAGAAAATTGAATAGCTGAAATACTTCAGTATTGCATCAAACTTCAGCATATTTTACCGTTTTAACAATGCAAGATGGATACCTTAGTGAGCTTAAAAAGTTGACCTACTTGGCATATTTATGGAATTTAAAAGTAGAAATGCCTTTGTTTTCTACAAGCAGAATTGTGGATTTACCCAGTAATAAGGTGAGAGAGAGCTGCAAGCTGTTGTACTTATGCGATCTATGAGCTCGTGAGAGCTTTATTTCACTGGCTGCTGTTAGAAATCTCCAAGCAAAGAATAATAGATTCCTGTGTTAGAGGTCTGAATATGTTTGAAAGAAGTTTATCTGCTTGTTGTTAAACTCCTGTATCTATACAAGATAGGGAATATATTCCCCTTTACAGGTCAGAACAAAGTTTACTTGTTATTCTTTATACTGAAGAAGAAACCCTCAGAACAAGACTACATCCAGACTCCGGTCTTGAACCTGAACTGTATTTGAATGTGAATTATCATTCCTCTGTCATTGTAATCATTGAACTATATTTATTTCTTGTTATTGTATACTCTACTTCAAGTATCGTAGCAATCATTTGTAATATATTCACAGTGGTTGCTGTGGCACCCTGTGCTACATTAGTATGTATGCATTTTCTTTCACCGGCTGAGAGGTAGGAAAAGTTGAAAAGGGGAAACAACCAGGGCTCATTTTGAGGGGGAATGCATAGGAACACAGTTCCAGTAGTTCCCCAAAGAGGTCACATGTCAGGTGGCCCCACCCACCTGACTCTCAGGCATTTTGGGCCTGTTTCGGCCTGAATTGGGACAGAAACGGCCCGGATCGAGCCTCTGAGAGGTGGTGAATCACTCTCCCACTCAGCAGTGGCCTGATCCTGACCATTTTAGGCCCCTTTTCGGCCATTTTCAGCCCCTTTTTGCAATTTTGGGCCCAATTTCAGCCTTGAATGGCCAGGACTGGGTCCAAAACAGCCAGGATAGGTTATGTCAGGGGGTGTGGCATATGCAAATTAGCTATGCTAATGACACACTTCCGGTGATATCGTGGCATATGCTAATGAGCTATGCTAATGAGTTCCTCCAGTTCTTTTTCTATGAAATGACCCCTGGAAACAACAAACCTTGTAATGCAATATTGCTAAGATACAATCTCATTGAAAGCCCTGAATTCATCAGCAGTGTATTATCGCGTGTATTAAAGCATATTAGTTGTTGCCAAAATTATTGACAATTAAACAATAATTATATCCTTGAAAATATTATATATGCTTACAGTCTATACAGGAGCTATCATTATGTAGACTGCCTTACATAAAAATCTTCATACATATTCTGAGTAAGTTAAACTCAAGTCTTAGAAAGTATTTCTCTTATCTCAAAAAAGGGGGGAAATATTACATAGGAGTGGGGTTTTTTTAATTAAAAGTTTTAAATAATTAAAAACAAACCTAAAAAAACTACAATTACACATATACTAATCAAATAAACAAAAGCAACGAATCAACAAACATACAAAAACATACATAATACAGAAAAAACCAACAAAAACTATCTAAACTAGAAGGTTACCGATTTTCTCCAAAACAAATATTCGTATCATGTCAACTCTGTCCTTAGTTCTAAGTCATGATTTTTTTTCTAATGTCAAAATCCTTAATCCAGAAATCATCAAATCATTATTATTTCTTTCCAATAGTCTATGAAGGAGTGAGGTTTTTTTCAGTGCTTCCTAAAATTTCCAAGTCTTCCACTGAAAAAAAAACAAAAAAAGTCTGGGAGAGGGGGTCTTCAATTTTTGTTTGCTTTGTAGTCCTTCACATGTCTAGTTGAGGGTAGTTTTCGCATCAGCAGTGTTTGCTACCCCATCATTTGCGAACGGGCATCTTGTCGAGGTATTCCATTCTATCGGCTCAGTCCAGCGACTCTCGAGCGGTACATTTGAGATGCTCCATAGCTTTGAAGACTGTTATTTGGAGGCATCACTCTTTCTTTTATAATATCGGAGCCTTGAGATTGCATTTCTTGTGGTTGTTTGGGAAATGTCAGAGACATGCGAGAGTCAGTCAGCTGCAGGGACGTGCTCGTGTTTGAGGTAGCCCGAGTCTCGCTGCAGACTCTTGGCAGTCATACCACGGCACCTTACTTTCCAGCCCGCTGTGATCACTGGTTTGTTCTCTCCTGCACTTTAGTGCCACCAGCATGGGTGGCCAGAAGGTGGTACTGCAGCTTCCAGCTTAGCAGAGTCATATGATACCAGGAGCCAATAGAGTTCCACATGCCCTTGTACACCTTCTAACCTAGATCCTCAGTCCAAGCAGTTCTTTCCTTAAATACAGGTGCTGAGTACATTGGTATCCACTGATCGTCCCATAGTCCCAGTACCATTCTGTTAAAATGCATGCTGTGCTTTCCGTTGGCTTCCCTGCTTCCCCAAAATGCTGTTATAGCGGCAGAATCCCCCTTGCTATAAAACAGCAAGTGCTCTTGAGTAGACAGCATTTGACTTCATTTATTCCACTGTCACCCAGCAGATCCACCTTGGGAAATGCCTGGCTTTTAATGCTGCCGCACCATTCAGGGCGAAGCAAGGGATTTGCCGTCTCGGAGTTCTGTGGCTCTCTCCAAGGATAAACCCAAACTGAAGCTGAAATGAGAGAATCCAGGGTGTGTAATGTGTCTCTAAGTGGTTTTCTATTGCACTAGACTGCTCATTACAAAGCTCTTCTTCTCTCGAGCATCGTGGGGACGTCCAATTCTCTCCCCGCTTAGTTTTTCAATCAGCGATTTAGAAAGTATGAAGTAAAGAACGCACGAGGCATCTTCCTCTGCTACGGGCAACCTGTCGGCATCAAATCAAAATAGACCGAGCAAAAGCAGAGCCATTTATTTATATAGTTCTTAAGCAGTCAACCCCTGGTGCTGAGGAAATGTCAAGAGTCAACAACCTGTTCCACAGAATCGGGTGGGTTGGATTTGTTTGCTGCCTCTTTTGATTCTTTTTTGGAAAAATAGAGATGGGAATGCTAGGATTCCAGGCCTTATTCATTAAAACATCTTCTTTTATTTTTGAATCAGGGCTCATTTCGAGGGGGAACGCACAGGAACGCAGTTCCGGCAGTTCCCCAAAGAGGTCACATGTCAGGTGGCCCCGCCCTCCTGACTCTCCGCCATTTGGGACTCATTTCAGCCTGGATTGGGGCTGAAACAGCCCAGATCGGGCCTCTGACGGGTGGTTGATCACTCTCCCACTGAGCCACAGCCTGATCCTAACCATTTTGGGCCCCTTTTCGGCCATTTTCAGCCCCTTTTTGCCAATTTGAGCCCAATTTCTGCCCTGAATGGCCAGGATTGGGTCCAAAACAGCCAGGATAGGTGATGTCAGGGGGTGTGGCATACGCAAATCAGTTATGCTAATGAACCACTTCCTGTGATGGCAAGGGGCGTGGCATATGCTGATGAGTTATGCTAATGAATTATGCTAATGAGTCCCTCCAGCTCTTTTTCTACAAAATGACCCTTTTTGAATAATAATATGGGTGCTTCAGGATCAAATTTCTCTCCACATTTTGGTGCTCTGAACGTCCAGGTTTTGTTTCCGGAATGGAAGAGATGTACTAGAAACTTCTGCTATTGTTTTTTTTTTTTAATGAAAATGTGCACAAGTTTCTGTGCATGTGAAGTTTGCCCTCGGCTTTCAGTTAACTGGCAGGTTGCAGTTAATCAGAACAGAAGTTGATCAAAACACGAGTCAGCCAGTGCGACAGACTGTAGACAGGCTAATGCAATCTTCAGCTGCATTAATAGAAGCAGATTATCCAGATCACAAAAAGCAACAGTTCCCCCCTCTTTCGTGCTAAAGTACAGTGTGCCAACAAGTCACAACTGACTCATGGAGACCTCATGAAGTCCTGCCTTATGAGGCTTTTCAAGGCAAGTGAGGAGCAGAGGTGGTTCGCCATTGCTTCCTTCTACAAACCAGCCCAGTCTTCCTTGGGGATCTCCTATCCAACTACTGACCCTGCTTCCGTGCTAGCTGGACTGGCTGGAACTAGTTTGGTGTAGTGGTTAAGAGCGGCAGGACTCTAATCTGGAGAACTGGGTTTGATTCCCCACTCCTCCACTTGCAGCCAGCTAGGTGACCTCGAGTCAGTCACTTAAGAGCGGCAGGACTCTAATCTGGAGAACTGGGTTTGATTCCCCACTCCTCTGCTTGCAGCCAGCTAGGTGACCTCGAGTCAGTCACTTAAGAGCGGCAGGACTCTAATCTGGAGAACTGGGTTTGTTTCCTCACTCCTCTGCTTGCAGCCAGCTAGGTGACCTCGAGTCAGTCACTTAAGAGCGGCAGGACTCTAATCTGGAGAACTGGGTTTGATTCCCCACTCCTCCACTTGCAGCCAGCTAGGTGACCTTGAGTCAGTCACTTAAGAGCGGCAGGACTCTAATCTGGAGAACTGGGGTTGTTTCCTCACTCCTCTGCTTGCAGCCAGCTAGGTGACCTCGAGTCAGTCACTTAAGAGCGGCAGGACTCTAATCTGGAGAACTGGGTTTGATTCCCCACTTCTCCACTTGAAGCCAGCTGGTTGACCTTGGGTCAGTCACAGCTCTCTGAGAGCTCTCTCAGCCCCACCCACTTCACAGGGTGATTGTCCTGAAGGAAGTAGTGGCACACTGTAAACTGATCTGAGTGGGTGTTAAGTTGTCCTGAGGGGCGGTACATAAATTGAATGTTGTTGCTATCTGAAGTACAGCATCCGATTGTGAATACCACTCTTTATGAAAGATGTAAAAGAAATGGAACAGGACAGCTGAGATGGTTGGGAATCTGGGAAATGTCCTGTGAGGAAAGGTAGCGATGTTTATTTAGCCTTTCAAATAGAAGACTGAGGGCAGCCCTTGACTGTGTTCCTCAAATTCCTGAAGGGCCGTCACAGGGAAGAGGGCAAAGACTCCATCTCTGCTACTGCATAAGACAAACCAGACCAAATGGGCTTAAGTTACAAAGAGGGGAGTTTTCCGTTGAGCATTAGAAGAACTGTTCCAATTTCAAGAGCAGTTCGAGAATGCAACTGGAGGGCTCTTTCTTGCTGGACTTGTTTAAGCAGAAGCTGAAAAGCCATCGGTTGGGCATGCCCAGGTGTTTGTTTATTTACTTACTTCCATTATACCCAACCTTTCTCCCCAACAGGGACCCAAAGGGTGTACATTGTTCTTCTCCATTTTATCCTCACAACAACCCTGTGAGGTAGGTCAGGATGTGAGGGTGAAACTGGCCCGAAGTCACCCAGCAAGCTTCCATGGCAGAGTGGGGGTTCAATCCAAGACCTCCCAGGTCCTAATCCAACACTCTTGCACTGAACAGGGGGTTGGGCCTGATGGTCTCTAAAGACCCTTCTGGCTCAATGGTTCTATGACATCTTTCTTTCCTTCCTTGCTGTGTTTCAGATGTACAAGCATACCTTGGTAATACCACTGCAGAAAAAAAGCAAATGCGATGTGCTTTTTTGTAATGTTTTATCAATATGCTGTTTAGTGTTTTACCAATGTGCCACACCATTCATTAAAGTCAGTAAAACACTCTACAGAGAGCATCCTGGTACAGCCATAAATGCAGTCACGTGAAGATTGCTTTTATGTCATGCTCTATCAATGCACATTTGCACACTGTGAATGTGCAAATCTGTTTGCAAGCTGCCTCCAAACTGGGCACGCTCCGTTTTCTGGAATTATTTTTAGAAATTCTCCTAGTTAAAAGAAGAATCAAGAAGGAAGGAAGGAACTGCAGGGCAGAGTGAAAATCTGGAACAAGAAAGGAATAGAAAAGTAAACCTACTTATACATCTTCTTATCTATTCTGGCGTTAATGAAGAGACTGCCTGGAGCTTAGCATTGGTGAATATATATTTGCCTACTCGGAACTACGACATTTGTATCTCATTCAGAAATGTATTGCTAGAGAACTGGTGGAGAGAACTGAAGCCTTGAGGGCGATAACTCTGTTAGATCAGGTTACTATCATTTTGAGAAGGCAAAGAGAAAAAAGATAGTGATTTCTCAAGTGGAGAGGCTAGAAACCGAAGGAAAAATAGAGACAGTTCAGGGCTGTTGGAGTGTATGCTACAGAAAAGGTCCTCTCCAGTCCACAGGGTTGAAGAACCTGAAGAAGAACTTCCAAAGATATCTTAAGTTTGGAGGCACATTCTCATGAGAAGACAATTGAAGGACAATCGTGCCGATGGTGCCATCAACATTTTCTGTGTTTAAGAGGAGGAAAAAGGAAAGCTGACAGAGATAAAGAGGAAAAACAGACATAGGAAGAAATTAGCTTAAATTTGCAGGCTGAGGTTAAAGGCAGGTGCTAGGTCTTAACAGACTGAAACTTCTGTGGACAGCCTGAATGTTTGGTGGTGGAAAGTACCATCAAGTCATAGCTTACCTCTGGTGACTCCTGGTGGGATTTTCATGGCAAGAGGTTATCTGAGGTGGTTTGCCATTGCTTGCCTTTGCAACCCTAGTCTCCATTGGAGGAATCCCATCCAATTACTAACCAAGGCCGAACCTGCTTAGCTTCAGAGATCTTGCAAGATGAAGCTTGCTTAGGCTATCCAAGTCAGGGCGTCCTAATTTTTACCAAAGCAAAAAAAGAGACAGCATTGGGAGTGACCCAAATCTCAGCTAACTCAAAAGCATGTTAGGTCAAGTTCCAGCTACGGTAGTAATGAAACTTATATCTGGGCCGGTTCATAGTCCTGCCATGGCCAGGTTGGTGTGAGAGCAGTCTTGTCTCCTTCACCAAAGCATGTTAAAGTTGGTTTGTGATGGGCATTCTTCCTTGCAAGCAAAGGTCTAGTTCTCATTGAGGCAGTTCAATTATGCGTAGACTTTGGGACTCACCAAGACTGGCTTCTCCTCCGTACAAAAGAGCCCCAGCACACAGAAAAGCCTAGTCCAGGGGCTTTTTGTTGAGCATCTCGTTTCTTATGTGTCTGCCACTCAGCCTGCATTTATTAGGGGCACTGTCAATTTTGCCATGAACATATTTAATGATTGAATTTACCATGTTCAAAGGTGGAAGTCAGACATGAGTCCATCAATCAGAGCCAAGCTACAAGAGACGAATTACATGAAGAGGAGCACGTGAAGGGAGTCGCAATGTTAGCCAGGAAGCTGAGTTTTAAAAGAGATCGGAAGGCTTTGTCAATTTTCCCTCTCTACAGAGCCAGCAAAGATAGCTCCTCTGAGGGTTTGTTTATTTCCTCTTTGCCTCTTAGAAGGGGAGGTGAAACTGACAGAGCCTTCTGGAGGCAAAGAGGAAATTAACAAACCCTCTGAGCAGGGATCTCCCTGGCTCTGTAGAGAGGGAAAATTGGCAAAGCCTTCCGATCTCTTTTAAAACTCAGCTTCCCGGCTAACATTGCGACTCCCTTCATGTGCTCCTCCTCGTGTAAATTGTCTCATAGCTTGGCTTTCAGTCTGCTCCATTCATGCTGAGCAGCTGTAAATGCCTGCTGAACCAGTTTGCATCAAGTTTCCCCCCAAACTGTGCTTGTGCAAAGATGCTGCCAATTCCAATTGATCGGCAAACATTTGCATCACTAAGGACTGCTTAGGTGATCACCGAAGGGTAGGATTTTATTGAAAGACAGCATTTATGGATGACTGACTTCTATATGATTTGTGAGTGATCTAATTGTCTATTTAAACAATTGCCTGCTGAGAAGAGCACTTACACAGCAAGACTGTAGGGTAGTCGAACTCAGATGAGCTGTGTGAGAACGCACATGAGCGAAAAGCCAGTTGCCCTGTACTGTATGGTTAGGAAGGAATGCAGAGAAGCGGTCCGCCAAACTCCCAACAAACAGACTGACTGTCTATCAAGCTGATCATTGAAAAATCAGGTCCAGCAAGTGTTCCAGCATCTCTAGTATTTACAGACTCTATAAAAAATATCTGGCAAGCCCATCAGTAGGCAAAATTTTCAAGGAGAATTCTTTTGGACAGCAAATTCATTTTGGTTCTAAAATAAGCAGTTTTTGATTGATTTTTCTTCTTTCTCACCCGCATCAGTGAAGCTCTACTAATAATAAGCACGAAATAGGCCTTTTAAAAACAATTCTGCTTCCATTCTTTCACCTTCATCATTATTCAGGTCTTGTATTAGGGTGCCTTTTTAAAAAATGGAATGCGCAAAAAGGCACAATAGCCTGTCAGTGCACAAAGTACAATAAAAGATCGTGAACAATGGCATCCTACGTATCGCAAGACTGCTTTGGACAGTTCGATATTCCAGTGCAGCAAGGACTGATTGATGGTAATGCTGGCAACATTCCTGTTCAGCATGCCATGCTAATGGACTTCATTAACCATTTGCTTATCAGGAATGGTACCTAATTTTGTGACCTTCTTGGAATGCAGATATGGCCAAACCAGCCTTTCTAGACTCCATGGTATTTTTTCTTATGCTGGATATGAATAACTGGGCTCAGGATGATATAATAGCCCTTCTTCATACGTCACAGGAGTTTGGGAATGTACTATCCCAAGATAGGTGACAGTTTGATGTAGGGGTTAAGAGTGGCAGGACTCTAATCTAGAGAGGCGGGTTTGATTCCCCACTCCTCCGCTTGAAGCCAGCTGGGTGACCTTGGAGCAGTCACAGCTTCTAGGAGCTCTCTCAGCCCCACACACCTCACAGGGTGTTTTGTTGTGGGGATAATTATGGCATACTTTGTAAACCACTCTGAGTGGGCATTAAGTTGTTCTGATGGACGGTGTATAAATCGTATGTTGTTGTTGTTGTTGTTATTCGAATTATCCAAAACACAATCAACAATAAGCAGAGGTCACATGTTATTATTGATTTGCTTTGCTAAGCTGATACAAGTTTCCACCAGAGACCTAAGTATCAACCAGATATCGGCATAATATGTACACTGTTCCAAGTAGCGCCGTCTTTTGCAGTTCTGTAGGTGTTATGTCAGAAAGCTGCAGTTTTTCCATATGAATTGCAAAGTTTTTCGAGATGGTTCCCAGTGCCCCGATGACAATGGGGACTACTGTTGTATTCCTTTCCCACAGTCAGGTGGTTTCTATTGCCAGATCTCTATGTTTAATCATTTTTTCTTGTTCTTTTTCTTCGACTCTGGCATCCCCAGGAATTGCAATGTCGATTATCCAGACTTTTTGATTTTCCATGACTGTTGCTGTCATATTTGTTGTTCTTGTTCTTGTTCTTGTTGTTATGTTACAAAGGCCACCAAGTTTGGATCAGAAACCCTTAACAACTTACAATTATGATTATTTTTTAATTATTTTATTAGATTTTTAGTCAGCTCTCCGCACAAGCAATAATAAACTCCTAAGAAGTTTGTTTTTAAATTTTCTCATAACTTTTCAAGCCACCTCCATAAGTATTTAACCACCATGCCCAACACTGTTTACTTGTCCAGGAGTGATGGTGCCAACCAGGCAGGATAATGGAAGAGAATTATAATAATAACAGTGTTTATATACCACCCTTCTAGACAGATCAGTCCCCCACTCAGAGCAGTGAACAAAGTGTTGTTATTATTATCCCCACAGTACAGCTGGGGAGCTGGGGCTGAGCAGAGTGGCTTCCCCAAGGACCCCTGCAGAGCTTATTGTGTAGTGGGATTCAAACTGGTAGAGTGCAGACTAGAGATGGGCACGAACCGGAAAAACCCCAAACCATGCGGTTTGTGGTTTGTCAAATTTCACGAACCACGAACTTTCACGAACCTGCCCCTGGTTCATGAACTGGCTCGTTTGGTTTGTGAAAACATCACATCCAGGTCAGAAAATCATCACTTCTGGGTCAGCAGAAGGTCTGCAGGAAGTCCATCCCCTGTTGCCTAGGAAACTGATTGATTGGCACCAGGCTGTCTGCAGTCACCAACCAAAAAAAGGAACCAAATGAACAAGTCTAAAAGTTCATGACGGTTCATCAGAAATGGGATCTGATGAACCACGGTTCGTGAACCATGAACCGGCCTGGTTCGTGCTTAATTTTGGTTCATATTTCGGTTCGTGCCCATCTCTAGTGCAGACTCATAGCCCAACCACTTAACCACTATACTACAGCAGCTCTGTATAATAACAACTGCAAATATATACTGCTCTTCTAGACAGATTAGTGCCTCACTCATAGCGAGGGTTGCCAGCCTCCTGGTAGTGGCTGGAGATCTCCTGGAATTGCTGATCTCTAGTCGACAGAGATCAATTTCCCTGGAGAAAATGGCTGCTTTAGGGATTGATCTCTATGGCATCATAGCCTGCTAAGATCCCTCCCCTCTCCAAACCCTGCCCTCTCCAGGCTCCACCCCCCACCCCCAAATCTCCAGGAATTTCACAACCTTGAGCTGGCAACTCTACTCAGAGCAGTGAACAAAGTAAGTGTTGGTATTATCCTCACAATGCAGCTGGGGAGCTGGGGCTGAGAGGAGTGGCTTCCCCAAGGCAACTGAAACCGCTTTGCCTCTCCAATTATGAGGGAAGTAAAGGCTTTCTTTCTGGATGCTGTCAAATCGCAGCTGACTTGTGATGACCCTGTAGGGTTTTGAAGGCAAAAATTGAACAGAGTTGGTTTGCCATTGCCTGCCTCCACCTAGCAACACTGGACTTCCTTGGCGGTCTCCCATCCAGGAACTTATCAGAGCTGATCCAGCTTAGCTTCAGTGATCTGATGATACTGGACTAGCCTGAGTTATCCAAGACTTCAGTCATAGCCCCCTTTATTCACCATAACCACCACCACCACAGCTATAGTTCCCTAGAGGGAGGGAATTATTACAGTAGTTTATGTCAGTAAAGTGGATATGCCCAAGAAGCAATCTAAATATTTACCTCAGAGTCCAACTCCTGACACACCTCTCAGGGAGCAACAAATGCCTCAGAACACACCAGGGCAGGGGATAGAAAGCAGGAAGAAAAGGTTAATTGACTCCAGCAGGTGGTAATTGTTCAACATTGAAAGCGTCAGGAGCTCGAAGACCCATTCCATGCACCCGACCTTCACGTGCAAAGGCAGAAGGAGGTTCGGAGGCCCAATTTGGAACCCCTACCCAAAGCAGTCAAAGAGACTTTTGGTTTCTATATACCAGGTTTAAGTAATGCCCCTCCACACAAACACACAGGTGGGAGTAAACTGGCCCGTACATAGTAACATCATAACCTAGACAGACCAACTGAGAGTCTCTCTACACGAGAAGCCTCAGCGCATGTTTGTCAAGTGTAGGAAGATGCACTGTTAGCCAGGAAGCGTAGTTTAAAAAGACAGAGCCGGCGGAGATCACTCCTCAGAAGGTTTATTAATTTCATCTTTGCCTCCCAAAGGCTCTGTCAGTTTCACCTCTCCAGTCTAAAACTGTGTGGGATCGCAACCAGAGGGCAGTGAGGAATGGAAATGGGCTGGAGCTGCCTTCCAGAGCCGCACTTGGACCTGGATAGATTAGAATGGGCTGAATTTTTCCTTCTGGCATTTCACAGCCCCTTCATACAGCTCCAGCCTTTGCCCTGCGACAAAGCATTTGCCCTGCCACCGGCTCTGTCTTTTTAAACTACCCTTCCTAGTTAACATTGCATCTCCTAATATTTGTTCTTCATGTGTCATATGTCTCGTGTAGAGATTCTAAGTGATAGGGTGATCGGAACTGTCCACATGAAACATTTCCTTAACTTGCTAAGAGAAGAGACTGGGGAATTCCAGACGCCTTCCTTATTTCCCTTGCTGTATTTCTTTTGATTGCATTAGCATTCCAGCTTTGTCACCTCTGATCAGAGAGGAGAAATAAATTCCCTCTTTTGTAAGGAGTAGAAACATTTTCTTCCAGTGTGGAAAATAATAGCTCTCCTCTGTATAATTCATGTCCTTCCGTTTTCTGCTTGTCACTTCTAGACATCCCTAACTGTTGTGCAGCCCCATAACTCTTGGATTGTTTGATCAAAGATGCTTCAAGGAAATGGGGCAGTTAACTCAGGGCTATCAAGCCATCTGACTGGTTTACAGATGGCATTCCCTCCCGTTGACTGCTGACTCTTTGCGATATGTTTTGCAAGCAGGCTACAGTTGCCAGGTCCCTTTACCCTCTTGGAGGGAGAGGGAACCTGCCCCTTGCCTATTCAATCTTCTCCTGGTGCCCAGTGGCAAGCATGCTTCTTCGGGCCCTTGCAAAGCACAGGAGCATGCCCACCCCTGCATGCGATGATGTCACTTAAGGAAGTGACATTGTCGTGGCTGGTGGAAACATGTCAGCCCCGGAGTTTTTTTGCCTCTTGTGCCCATTCCCCACTCCTTTTCTCCCCACGGGCTAGGTGAGTGGTGGCAGGTGGGGCAGAAGCTGAGAATGGGGTATCCCCCAACCCCACCAGGGGATCTGGAAGCCATAAAGCATGCGTTTCTCTTTAAATCCTCACTTTAAAAAAGAGAGAGAGAGAGCCAGCAGGACTCTAATCTGGAGAGCCAGGTTTGATTCCCCACTCCTCCGCTTGAAGCCAGCTGGGTGACCTTGGGTCAGTCACAGCTCTCTCGGAGCTCTCTCATCCCCACTCACCTCACTGGGTGATTGTTGTGGGGATAATAATGACATGCTTTGTAAACTGCTCTGAGTGGGCATTAAGTTGTCCTAAATCAAATGTTATTATTATTAATTGGGGGCAATCGTTGAAAGTATCCACCAAAGGAGAGGGAATGCAAGAAAAGTGGAATTCCTACAAAAGCCCCTGTGGAAGGTCTATGTCTTACTTGTTTAATATAACTTCACTTATAGTTTCCCTTTCTTGCTGAGACTAGAGGTGGATTACCCAATTAAAACAGTGCAATAAGGATAGTATCAAACATGTAACAGAGAATAGAGCTGGATTACAAAATTAGAGAACATTGTACAAACAATAAAACAGAGATGGGTTTCAAAACTGCAGAAAAATGCAATTAGACTAATGTAATATATACAATAAAATTGCCTAAAGTTTCTCAGATGTTGACTGCAACGGTGTCTCTTCCCATAAAAGTACCCTCCTGAACGTTTCTGTTTTGCACATTCTGTGTGATGATAAAAACAAGAGAACTTCCCTGAGCCCATTGAGCTGGTTTTTCTACCTGGTAGGAAGCACAACAGAGTATGCATGGAAGCGGGCAGTTGCCCATTTTACCTCTTTATAGGGTAACGCCTTCAGAAGGCTTGCTTCGCATGGGAAATGTTGGGAGAGGCGGCCCTCCAAATATGTGGGTTTTGGTAGGATTGCAGATTCTGAGTTGGGAAATTCCTGGAGATTTAGAGGTGGTAGAATCAATCATAGAATCATAGGGTTGGAAGGGACCTCCAGGGTCATCTAGTCCAACCCCCTGCACGATGTGGGAAATTCACAAATACCTCCCCCTACCACACATCCAGTGACCCCTGCTCCATGCCCAGAAGATGGCAAAACATCGTCAGGATCCCTAGCCAAACTGACCCGGGGGAAAATGCTACCCGGCCCCGGCAGGAGGGGGGAATCTGGCACTTAGCCATGGTGATCTTTGGGCTCCTGTGAAGTGTGGGAGCATGTCCGCCACTGGGCGCAATGATATCACTTCCAGAAGTGATGTTGCTGTGCCCGGTGGGAGCATACCTATTGCACACTGGCCTGGGAGGTTTTTAGTCTCTTTCCCGAACCAACCTGGTGAGTAGCAGCAGGGAGCAGAGTCTGGAAGCAGAGGATCCCCCATTCCCACCGGGGGACTGGCATCCCTAAGGGGTAGAGACTAGAAAGGGTGGAGTTCAGGGAGGGAGCTTAGCACACCAAAGCTGCCAATTTTTCCATGGAAACTCATCTCTGTAGCCTGGAGATCAGCTGGAGATCTCCAGGCCCCAACAGGAAGTTGGCTAACTTGATTCCTGAGAGCTGCTGTAGCACATTGGTTAAGTGGTTTGACTGCGAATCTAGCACTCTGCTGGTTCTAATCCCATTATTGCCATGAGCTCATTAGGTGGCCTTGGGGAAGCCACTCCTCTCAGCCCCAGCTCCCCAGCTGTATTGCGGGGATAATAATAACACTAATTTGTTCACTGTTCTGGGTGAGGCACTATGTCTAGATGAGCGGTATACAAGTGCTGTTGTTGTTGTTGTTGTTGTTGTTGTTATATTCTAATCTCATTTTTTTACATTGGTTCTCAAAGCGGCTTAGGGGAGTCAATTTATGTTCGGTGTAAAAATATTCCTTGCAAAATAGATTCTTAGTTGAGCAATGGGCAAGTATGATGGAAGGGTATTTTTCTCCACCTTGCCTTCCCTTGGATGTCACCGTAAGGGGCTAGAAAGCTGCAAGTTGGTGGAAAGTCCTTTAACTTAAGGTGGACCAACTCTGAAGAGATACCTCCTACCCTGCTGTAGTGCTTGCACTCCATACTCTTGTCTCCCATAAAGCATGGAGGGAGGATGGCATAAATCTGTTCATGATGGAAATATGACTGGCTGCTTCTTGCAGATCTCCTCACTTGGCTAATCTATCTAATCATGTCCTTACTATTGGGTGGCTGCTATGATTTATGGCATGTTCGTTTTAACTGCTCAAGGGAAGCACTGCAGGGTTTGAAAGAGGAGCGAAAAGGAGTGAATGGAGTCAGAAGATTGAAAACCTTGATATAGAACAGGGGTCTCCAACATTTTCAAGAGAACTGGCAGAGGATGGTGGGCTGAACCACAAAATGGCTGCTTCAGGAGATGCAGCCAACCACAAAATGGCTGCCACAGGAGGTGGAGCCAACCACAAAATGGCTGCCACAGGAGGTGTTGCTAATCACAAACTGTCCAGGAGTGAGATTATGAATAACTCTAACAGTAGCGCTTCAACATTTCAGGCAGATGCTCGTTTTACAGGGTGACTTTTAAAACGAATGTGCTGTTTTAAAATACTTTCTTGCATACACACTGCTAATCAGAAGCCCTGCTGGGCAAAAGCCCCACCCACTTTTAAAAACACTTGGTGGGGCCCAGGAAGGGTATTGGTGGGCACCATGGGCACCTATGAGCATTGTGATGGGGATCCCTGTTGTAGAAGGAGAGAAGCTGTTGTTGTCAGGAGGGAAAAAATCACACCCTGCAAGTCATCTAATATTGGAGAAAAGTGTTATGCAGATATTGAGTAACTTATTTGGAGATATACTTTAGGAAGCTGGGCCTCATTATTATCTAGTGCTTATAAAGCACCTGATATGTCCTAGATAGGTAAAGGTAAAGCAAGCACCGAGTCATTACTGACCCATGGGGGATGTTGCATCACGACATTTTCTTGGCAGACTTTTTGTTACAGGGCGGTTTGCCATTGCCTTCCCCAGTCATCTACACTTTACCCCCAGGAAACTGGGTACTCATTTTACCAACCTCAGAAGGATGGAAGGCTGAGTCAACCTTGAGCCGGCTACCCGAACCCGGCTTCCACCAGGATCGAACTCAGCTCATGAGCAGAGCTTGGGCTGCAGTACTGCCGCTTACCACTCTGCGCCACAGGGCTCTTCCATGTCCTAGATATTATACATTAATTAACATAATGAGAAGGTACGATTTTCTGGATAAGTCAATAAAGCTAGGAAAAGTGGAAGGCAGTAGGAAAAGAGGAAGACCTAAAACAATATGGCTTGACTCAATAAAAGAAGCCACGTTCTCCAGTTTGCAGGATTGGAGCAAGTCTGTTCAGGATAGGATATTTGGAAGGTCTTTCATTCATAGGGTCACCAGAGGCTGGAGGCAACTTAACACAGCACATAACACGCACAAATATATCTAATTATTTTTGGCTCCTTCTCAGTTCTATGATTCTATGCTTCTTAAAAAACCCAACCCTGAAGGGAAGATTTGGTACGTACCTTGTGCTTTCCAAAAATAAACCCCCCATTCCCAGGAATTCTCCTTCTGTGCTTGAGACAGATCATGTCATTTTGCATTTATGTCATCGTTTGCATAATTTCTTCTGAGGGCTAGATGAAGGTCTTGGGTTCTGCTCTAGTCCTTGCACGTCCTGCTCTAGTCTCCCCTAAAGCATGAGCGCACCCTTTTATGCACTGAAATGTATTCATCTGTACTTCATAAACCTCCATGAATGCGCCAGCAGTTTCCAAACCCCTGTGCTGAGGCAGTAGCCCGTGGAACCTGAAGCCAGGTATTCATTCGTGCCCAGATCCTGCCACATGCTATCGTATTTCTGTGGCATCATGCTGAAACAAGCTGATATTTATCCCTGCAGTTAGGAAACTGAGCTGATGTTGGAAGAATGTGAATTGCTTGGGGAAACGAGGAGAGGGAGGGAGAGAGCACGGAGCTGAAAAGATCCTTAGTGAAAGAAGACATCGTGTAGAAGAGTTTTGGAAGGAAAGATAACATAGAGCAGGTATCTTTTTCCTTTCCTTTCAAGATCCTTTGATTTCTTTAAGGAAAATATGGGCCGTTTCCACACGGCTTACCTTGTTCCGGAAAACAGCAAAATCTCACACGAAGACACTGTTATCACAGAAGATAGCATCTTCTTGTACAATAACAGCGTCTTCTCGCGCAATTTCACACGCAATTTCGCTGTTTTCCGGAACAAGGTAAGCCATGTGGAAACGGCCATGGGGGAGAGAAACTTGACCGAAGCCAGTGTGATCCTTGAGTATTCACCAGCAAATAAGGGGCTATGTTGTCTTTGGGTACAATAGGGGGTAGTTTATTTAATATAGGAGTATTCCACAGTTCACGATAAGAATTATAGAGAGGGCATTCCAGTATTATACGGGTCAAAGAATCGACCTTTTCCATGTTGCATTTGCAAAGTTTGTCCAAATAGGGTGTGTTCTGGAGAGCCAGCTTGGTGTAGTGGTTAAGAGTGCGGGACTCTAATCTGGAGAGCCGGGTTTGATTCCCCACTCCTCCGCTTGAAGCCAGCTGGGTGACCTTGGGTCAGTCACAGCTCTCTTGGAGCTCTCTCAGCCCCACCCACCTCGCAGGGTGTTTTGTTGCGGGGATAATAATAACATACTTTGTAGACTTCTCTGAGTGGGTGTTAAGTCAGCCTGAAGGGCAATATATAAATCGAATGTTGTTGTTGTTGTTGTTGTTATATATTATGGTACCTCCCATATAAAACTGAAGGAGCAGCATTCAGATGTGTGAGCATAAATGCTCATAAGGCAGGTATAAAGAACATCAGCATGGATCCAACTTTAGGTGGGAGAACTTCCTTCATTTTAAGCCTTCCTCCAGCCTAAAGAACCGTCCTCTAACTCATCGATACTCAGTGGCTCAGAAGCCATATATGGCTCTTTGACGATACCTGTAGCCAGGACTCATTTTGAGGGGGGACGTGCAGGAACACAGTTCCGGCAGTTCTCCAAAGAGGCCATATGTTAGATGGCCCCACCCACCTGACTTTCAGCCATTTTGGGCCCATTTCGGCCTGGATTGGGGCCAAAACAGCCTGGATTGGATTGGTGCTGGGCGGGGGAACCCTCCCCTGCCCAGCACTGACCTGATATTTCGACTATTTAGTGCCCCCTTTTGCCATTTGGAGCCCAATTACGGCCCTGAATGGCCAGGATTGGGTCCAAAACAGCCAGGATAGGTGATGTCAGGGGGTGTGGCATATGCTAATGAGTTATGCTAATGACACACTTCTGGTGATGTCAAGGGGCATGGCATATGCTAATGAGTTATGCTAATGAGTTATGCTAATGAGTTCCTACCGCTTTTTTTCTATGAAATGACCCCTGCCTATAACTCTTCTAAACACCGTTCCCGAAAATGACACCTGCTCCATGTTCCAAGAAAGTGGGAAGGCCATTTATCAGCAGGGCTTGTGGTTGTCAGGTGGTTCCCATCTTGCAACTGCCAGGGGAACTGCAGGATGGGCCTGAAAAATCCTGTGTATATTTCTTTATTTAATCATTGTATACTCGATAGTTATAGGTTTTATTATTGTGTGTGTTTCATGGGGTGGTGCTCAGGGCATGCAGCAATCTTGAAGCTCTTTTGGTTTCTGATCATTGTGAATGTGGCTTTCTGTGACCCCCCCACCCCACCCAGTGAGCACCGCTGCTCTACCTCCAGTGGCTCCTCCATTGGAGAAAAGTTTTCAACTCTGCTCGGTGGAGTGGTGGGATCCATGCCTACTCACTGGGGTTAGGTTAGGAATGGGGGCAGCTGTACCCAAATTCTGGTTCAGATTACAGATGGGCACAAACAGCAATACAAACAAACAAAAAGCCACAAACAGCCCAATCTGCTGTTCAAGAACAAGATGTTCATGAGGCCCCATTCTAAATGAACAGGTGGTTGTTGCAAGCCTCGTTCATTTGTCAAGTCAGACAGTCTGGCCCCTGCAATCAATTCCCTTGGCAACTTCAGCAGGGATTGTTTGAACTCTGTCTGAACTCCTGCTGTTGCCCTGGAAACCCCAATCTAAGCCCAATTTAGCTTGGTAGGCAGGTCTTCCTTTCAAGTGTGGAGCTCCAAATTTGTTACAAGGGAGCAAAGAGCAGGGGGGAGGGGGGCTCCCAGCTCTGGCTTTGCAGACAGTGGAGAGGGAGAGACAGCTGCTGTTGGCATTTTGAGAGAGAGACAGGGAGAGTGCATTGGAGCTTGAATTTTCTTTGTGTGTGGTGGGATAGGGATCTACCCCTTCAGGTTCCAGGACTGCTACCAGGCTCTGGGGCCAAGCTATTATTTATTATTGGTACCTTTCCTGGTGCCTCCTCAGTTAGGGTTTCTGGGAGTGTTGCAGTAGGGATCTTGACCAAACTTGGATGATGGCTGAAGGAGAGCCTGCTGGCCCCCCACGAACATCCAACCACAAACATGCTCACAAACAGGTCATGTTCATAAGTGTTCGTGAGTCCCTGTTCATGGACAATGAACATCATGTTCGGGGTCCAGATCGATTGTCCTCCATCTCAGAGTCCCTGAGATGGAGATTAAGGCTGAGTTGGAGACTGTGGCCAGTATGAGGTAGAGTTACCAGCTCTCGTTGGGAAATTCCTGGAGATTTTTGAGGTGGAGCCTGGAGAGGGTGGGGTTTAGGAAAGGGAGGGGCCTCATCTGGGTATAATACCATGGAATCCACCCTTCAAAGCAGCCATTTTCTCCAGGGGAACTAATCTATGTTAGTTGAAGATCAGTTGTAATTCCAGGAGATCTCCAGCTGTAATTCCAGGTGATCTCCAGTTACCCTCTAGAGGCCAGCAATCTGGGGGTGAATATATGAAACTGCTTTATGCAGTTGGACCATTGGTCTATTTGACTACGACTGGCAACAGTTCTCCAGGATACAAGAGAAGGAGCCAAAAATAAGAGTAGAGTCTTTCCCAGCATCTGTTTCCTGAGCTCTTTTAACAGGAGATGATAGAGATTCTAGGTTTGCAAACAGAAAGGAACCAGTACTTCTGTTCATGCGGAGAGTAAATTTTGTAAGTTTGCTGCATTGATTCCTGTATCCTCATTTCAGCTGCTCTTCTCCCTTGTGAAAGAACAAACCCATGGATATTTTTTGCAAAAGTTTCACTTACTTTTGCATTGCATTTTTTCCCATAGAAATGCATGTGTTTTGCAAAGTTATTTGTTGCATGAAGGAACAAATTCATCTGCAGAATGCAAGTAAACGAACACAGCTGTATTGGCTATATTGCTAGTAATAATACGGAAATTAATAACAATCTTAAGCTCCTTCCTTAGCCCCTCTTCCCCAAAGGCTTACAAATATTATACAATTAAATATAGTGCACTTCTCCCAGCATAACTTATACATGACTTTGCATTTCTTGGGCTTAACCCGCCTTTTGTGTGTGTGTGTGTTAACATTCTCGTCTCATAAAATTCAGCCTGTGCATAGCAGTATAGTGTGTGATTCAACTACAAATCAAAATCCAAACCAACAGGGAAAACACAAACCAAGAATCAATGTTGTTGTTCTCTTTTTGGATTCTGCTTTGCTCTGTGTTAGGAGGAGGTGTTTTCTCCTAGCCCGAAACCCACTTGGGTGCCTTGAGCATACGGGAGTTACATGGTTTAGGAGTTGTTCGGACGTGTGTTATGCATGCATGCTCAATAAAGCAAGGAGCAGCAAGACACTCAAAAATACACACCAAGGAGACGGAAGAATAGATTTCCAAGCAGTGAACTAGAAAGAAAAGCTCCCCAAAATGTGGAGAGAGCACCCATCAAAACAGACAATTGTTACCAAGTAGATTTTAAGCAAATTGATGTATGTTTTAGTTAGGGGTGAATTAAGTCAAGCATTTCGGCAACTTCGGCTTGATTGTTTTAAAAATGTGAGCCTATTCTCATGTCCATAGATCCAGAGGAGTTAGCCGTGTTAGTCTGTAGTAGCAAAATCGAAAAGAGTCCAGTAGCACCTTTAAGACTAACCAACTTTACTGTAGCATAAGCTTTCGAGAATCACAGTTCTCTTCGTCAGATGCGTCGTTTGCATCTCATGTCATTTGCTATGCGCAGGGAATATTTTGTGTAGAAAAGCTTTCAGTCATGTGGCAGTAGGAAGTGGTATAGCCTAGATTAGTTATACCCAGGG
Organism: Eublepharis macularius; assembly: GCF_028583425.1. NCBI lineage: Eukaryota > Metazoa > Chordata > Lepidosauria > Squamata > Eublepharidae > Eublepharis > Eublepharis macularius. The sequence continues at coordinate 66,258,794 of NC_072802.1, read as the reverse complement.
CTTTTTTTTCTGGGAAAAGAGGTGGTGGAACCCAGTGGGTTGCCCTCGGAGAAAATGGTCACATGGCCGGTGGCCCCGCCCCCTGATCTCCAGACAGAGGGGAGTTTAGATTGCCCTCCACACCACTGCATAGAGGGCAATCTAAACTCCCCTCTGTCTGGAGATCAGGGGACGGGGCCACCAGCCATGTGACCATTTTCAAGAGGTGCTGGAACTCCGTTACACCGCGTTCCAGCTGAAAAAAAGCCCTGGTTATACCCGGTCTCTTGGCTTGCCATTGTGATCGGGAAGTCAGTTGTTCACTACGTTCTTTAGATCCATCTGGGAAAATATGGATGCATCCATTCCCATTTTTGTACTTTTTTTCCCCGCGCACACCCCACAACCCATCAGCTGCCACCATCCCCAACTGTTAAAAGGCACCTGCTGAAAAGGGGAGGGGGGGTCGATTTGAGGTTTTTGAGTTGAAGCTTACTACTTAAGTATCTCTTGCTGCACGTTCCTGGGAGCAAGTTCCACTGAATAAAATAGGACCTACTTCAGAGTAGACCTGCTTAGAATTGCTCTCTGGTGTGTGTTCCTTTGGTTTGTCTAGGGTTGTCAGCTCCAAGTTGGGAAATTCCTGGAGATCTAGGGGGTGAAACCTGGAGAAACCTGGAGAAAGTGGGATTTGGGGAGGGAAAGGACCTTGGCATGGCATAATTCCATAGAGTCCACTCCCCAAAGTAGCCATTTTCTACAGGTGAACTGATCTCTGTGGCCTGAAGACCAGTGGTAATTCCGGAGGATCTCCAGCCACTACCTGGAGGCTGGCAACTCTATGTTTGTCCATGAATGTAGTGTTCAGTGTGGCCATCTCTTCACAAACAGATGCTGTTGAGTGCACTACAGCCTCTATAGACATTAAAAACCCATACTGTGAAAATCACATCTATTCAAGTCTCTTCTTTTTTTTTATAATACTTTTAATTTTATTAATAACATTTAAAGCCCAATAAAAAGGCAGAGAAAAGAGACATTAAAGAAAAAGGGAGGGAGGGAGAGAGAGAGAGAGAGAGAGAGAGAGAGGAGCAATAATTAAAGGGAAAAAACAAAGAAAAATAATGCATATTTCATTTTCCATTTTCCTTTACAACACCTATCATATCTTTACTCACATTATACTTGTAATACCTCTAAAAATTACCTTTTCAATTTTGCCCCCCTTCTATTTATTTTTCCCAAATTTATCTTCTTCGAAATCAGATCCACAAATCATCAATTCGTTTTTTCTCATCTCACTCGGAAAGTCTAGTAATTTCAAGTCTCTTCTGATCCAGTGTAAAAGATATTTTACTTGGTTGTTGTTACCTGAAATCTGTTACCTGCAGCTTAGCTATCCAGCAGAAAGTTCCAGATTTGCATCCCAGGAACCTCTAACTAGTTTTGCTACAAAATTAACTGCCCTGGTAGTGTAGAAAGCATAGGGGTGCCAGACCCCCAGTGGGGGTGGGGGATCCCCCACCCTTGCCCCCCACACTCCACCCCCGCTTACCGGGCCAGCAGGGGGGCACGCACCCTCCATGCACGCTCCCCTGTGGAGCTCATTTTGGTGCAGCTCGGGCCCGTTTTGAGACGTTGCGGGGCACAGGAGCATTCCCATGCTCCACAGTGGCTCAGAGTGGGCCCAATCCAGGCCCAAACAGGGCTGTTTTGAGGGGCTGCGGAGTGCAGGAGCGTTCCTGCACTCCACAGAAGCCCCCAACACAAGCCCCTGCAGAGTGTGGGCGCTCGGGGGGGGGGGGGTGCGCAGCGTGATGACGTCACTTCCTGGAAGTGACATCATCGCGCTTTGCGGGAGCACACATGTGCACCCCCCGGCAGAACAGAGGTAAGAGCCAGGCCGCGATCCCCCGCTGGGAGCTTGAGGGGGCCTGGCAACCCTAAGAAAGCAACCAGTTGGTGTCTTATGGCTCCTTTTGATTGACTGTCCCATAATTCTCTCCTGTTCTTACACAGCAGAGACCCACCCCTCACCAAAAGTGCTTGGAAATGGACATATTTAATATTGCCTCTTACTATTGCAAAAGCCTGGCCCCCTAACAAGGGCCGTCACCGGCAGTGATCTGACATGCCCTCTTAGTAACGATCTGCCCTGCATCTCCTCCTGCCAGGGAGATTTCTGGGCCCACAACACACCTCTGCATTTGCTAGTGTGCTTTGATCAGCGCGTTGCTTCGGTTTTCTTTTCCATGGAATTAAAATAGCATCGAAAGCGTACTGTCTAGCTGCACCCGCGGGCTTGCGATATGATCCTGTTTGTCAAAGCGTTGCTAATTGTATGAAGAAAGTTCTTTTTTTAAAAAAAAACAACTCCCATTAATATTGAGTTCAGAGAGTCTGACTTCTCTCTCTCCCTGTCTTTTTTTTTTTTTAGAAAATAAAGAACGGGTCTGGCAACAAGCAGATTTGCCTGGTGTGATTAAACATTGGCAGCTCTTCCGGGGGAGGAATTGATAATTATGAAAGTAGAAAGAGAACGGTCCTTGGGATGGAGGGCTGCAGAGTTTGTGACCACATCATTCCCAACATAGGCATGCTATAGAGTTGCCAGCTCTGGATTGCAAAATACCTGGAGATTTTGAGGGTGGAGCCTGGAGACGGTGTGGTTTGGGGAGGGGCTGGAGCCCAGCAGGTTATAACGCCATAGTGTACCCGCCAAAGCAGGCATTTTCACCAGAGGAGCTGATCTCTGTCATCTGGAGACATGGTAATTCTGGGAGATCTCCAGGTCCCACCTGGAGGCTGGCAACCCTTGCAGCTTAACAAGAGCTTGCTTTATCTTCTGGTTTTGCTACTTGCCTGAGGCACCGAAATAAGGTTTCTCAAACCCTTGTCAGGCCATAATCCCGGGTTGTGAGTTTCACTGGGCATCACATAGTCGCCAGGCCTGGGCTAAAGCCTTGATCTTGCAAAGCAGTCATAAAGAACACTAGAAATAGGCTACTAATAACATTATTTAGTAGGGATGGACACTCAGGTTGTTGTGGGTTTTCCGGGCTACACCTCTGAAGGTGTAGCCCGGGTTGTGGGTTTTTTGGTGCTACACCTCTGAAGATGCCAGCCACAGCTGCTGGCGAAATGTCAGGAACGACAATGCCAAGACCACAGCAATACAGCCCGGAAAACCCACAACAACCTTCGTTCTCCGGCCGTGAAAGCCTTCGACAATACATCGATGGACACTCATTTTCAAACTAATGAAAAGCATGAACAGAAGCCCCCCATGCTTGCTCTGCTAGACCAACATGAGCAAATGGCATTAAGAACAAAGAACATTCATCCCCTGGAAGTCCAGTTTACAGAGATGGAGGAGATCTGAGGGAGGGGGAGAGAGGGAAAATGGAACTGACATTGAAGCTTTCCATTCACTGATGTCAAACAAATCTTGTAACAGAAGAGAATTGGTCTGAGAGGGCTTGCTTTCTTCTGTGTTTCTACCAATCATTGAGGGACTCCATACAAGCAGCAAACTGCCTCTTTGCCTATATGGGTTCTGTTCTCTTTGAGACAGGGCATTTTTATAATATTTCTGGGATTCTGTTGTTGGATGAATTTTACCTCCATTCATATCCCCTTAGTGATTCGTTGCTAAACGAGGGCCCCTTCTTGTTCCCTTCCCAGTCTAGCTCTTTTCTACATAGCATCCAACATAGTGCAGAAATATTAATTTATTATTATTATTATTATTTTATTCTATTTAGGTCATTTATAGTCCACCTTTCTCACTGAGACTAAAAGCAGATTACATAGTGTGAGCTTAGTACAGTCAATATCAAGCATTTCAATAAACAGTGCCGTAAGGTAAATAAATGCAAGTTTACAAAGACATAGTATGAGCAAAAATCCAATACAGAGTTGAAGAAATGCTGAAACAGAGCATAAGCAATTGGAGCCCTTATTTGTTAGAAAATCACAAGGAAGCCCTTTTCCATGATCTTGGATATACAGGGACTCTCAGCAGTTAGACAACAGTGAGGAATTCACTTCAGCTCTGCATCTGACGAAGAGAGCTGTGGTTCTCGAAAGCTTATGCTACAGTAAAGTTGGTTAGTCTTAAAGGTGCTGCTGGACTCTTTTCTATTTTGTTACTGCAGACTAACACAGTTAACTTTTCTGGATCCACGTCATCTACTTAAGACATGAATTGAGACTCAAGTATGCCCGCTTCTACAAGCTTTGAGTGAAATTATTTCACAGAAATTGATAAATTAATAAAAGTAGAGTATGAGCTTTCCTGAGTCAGATGGATCATGCCTTTCCCGGGGTGCAATCCCTCTGAAACTTGGGGAGTCTTCAGAGGACAGTGAGGACTATGTCCCCTGCAAATGTGGTGGGTATTGGACATTGGGAAGGTCAGTTTGTAACCCCTCAAAGTAGCTTCCAGCAGACAGTCCAGTTTTTGCCACTGTGAAAAGAACATGACATGAAAGGGGGACACCCATGGACTCTCCTTTCCCCGGCTCAAGTTCAGCTAAGTCCCAAGGGGGCCGTTCTGGCTCCCACGAACCTCCAACTACGAACATGTTCGTGAACATGTCGTGTCCGTCAATGTTCGTGAATCCCTGTTTGTGGATGGCAACGAACAACGAACATCGTGTCCATTTTTTTCCTGTTCATGCCCATCTCTAGTCATAACTCAGGAGTGAGCTGCGACTCAGAAAAGCTCATACCATAACAAATATTGTTGGTCTTATAGGCGCTACTGGACTCTTGCTCCTTTCTACTGCTACAGACAGACTAACACGGCTACCCATCTTGGTCTAATAAAAGTAGAGTCGGTGCAAGTTATTTATTTTTCTTTAATGGATTCTTCAAGCGGGCTTTGATGCCTTGATTTGTGGCTAGAGTGACTTGAATGATGGCTGAAATAGATTGAAATTCTCTTGGCAAGAGTTTCCATAAAGCAACAGCTTTGCACTGGCAGGAGAAAGGGAATGAATGATCCGGCTGGAGAGCAGGACCCAGTCGACAGGACAAAACTGTAGACATTCCAACCATTCAGTTTCAATTTTCTGTGCAAAAGCTAGCAATTTTAGCAAAGTATGTGTTTTTCCTCTGAAAAGAAAAACTCTTCAGTTGTGTGAATAGTCACTTGTTTTCTCCTTCTCCGGCCCAATTATTTTCTTCAGCGGCAACTATTTCCTTCTTCCTTCTGACCTCACCCAATCAGAGATAAGGGAACGCAGCAGAACGCAGCAGAGCCAATCAGGTGTGCCTGCATGGTGGCATCACTGCCAGCTAGAGAGGACAATGTAAATAAAGAAGCACGTATTTTTGCAAGGAGTTTTGAACAATAATGAACAGATGCAAACAAAATTGTTCATGGAATAATTTGGGATTCATTTGGACTTTGTTCCAGTAAAAAGAAAATACAGGGTTTCCCCTTGAGATCTCTCAGGTGCTGAATGCAAACATTAATCCCTTTATGTACCCAGGAGCAGACCTCGAAACCCAAGCATTACGCAGCAAGCATTCTTGAAAAATGGAGGGGAGCGGGGAGATGAAAAATAATTTGAGGCTTAAATGAGGTGTAGCCAAAAGGGGGCAGTGTTTATTAAGCTGAAATGTAAAATTGCTTGGCCGCATGAATTTGCTTTCTAGGAGAAAGCCTTATAGCACAACAGGAATACATACCTTTTTTTCTGGTTGTATATCTGGCTGGCTGTCTTGTCTCTATCCTTCTCTCTTCCCTGGGCTAAGGGTGGCACTAACATCAGTTCAGTGACTTATACTCTCCCTAAAACTGCTCTTCATCTAGGTAATGAATATGGTAAAAAAAGGTAAAGGTAGTCCCCTGTGCAAGCACCGAGTCATTACTGGCCCATAGGGGGACGTCGCATCATGACGTTTTCTTGGCATTTTGTTACGGGGTGGTTTGCCATTGCCTTCCCCAGTCATCTACACTTTACCTCCACCAACCTCAGAAGGATGGAAGGCTGAGTCAACCTTAAGCCAGCTACCTGAACCCGGCTTCCACCAGGATCAAACTCAGGTCGTGAGCAGAGCTTGGGCTGCAGTACTGCAGCTTACCACTCTGTGCCACGGGGCTCCTAATGAATATGGGCAGTTTGAGAAATCGGTGAAAGATAAATTAAACATCATGATAATATTAACCCGAAGAATAACCATTGGTAATTCCTTCCTACATACTGCCACGCTCTTATCTCCTATGAACGCATGAAGCTGCCTGATACTAAATCAGCCCTCCAAAGAATTATTCATCTTAGTCGGAATTCAAACTGTGTGCATCAGTTTTCTCAGTACTCGATGCTCTGGAGCATGCCCCACGCACTGAATGCGCCGAGTAAATCGCAGTGCATAAAATTCAGCAACACACTCCTTACCATCCATCTTCGAAACCTGCAAGCTGTTGCTCCTGATGTCAAAATTACTCCTTCTCTGCTCTACACGGAGTCAAATCTGACGTCTGACTCTCAACTAGACAGATGAGTCTGGCATTCCTACCTGGGCTTGATGATCCATCAAATCGTTCCAAGGGCCTGTGGCTCAATGCAAAGGACATGTTTTAAATGCAGAAGATCGGCTCCTGGCATCTCCAGCGAAAGGAACACGAATATCAGATACTGTGAAAGACCCAGAGATCCTGGGGACCACTGCTGATCAGGATAGACAGTGGTGAGCTACATGGACCAAGGGACTGACTCAGCATAAGGCAGAATGACATGTGCATACAGAAACAGAGAATCACAGGGCTGGAAGGGCGCTCTGGGGTCATCTAGTCCAACCCCCTGCACAATACAGGGAATTCACAAATACCTCTCCCCCACACACTCAGTGACCCTTACTCCATGCCCAGAAGATGGCAAAGTACCATCAGGATCCCTAGCCAAACTGCCCTGGAGCAAATTGCTTCCGGACCCCAAGGTGGCAATTGGCATTACCCTGGGCGTGTAAGAAGGGGCCACAAGAACTAAGCATTGATGCAACCCTTCCTGCCCTCCCTCTCATGATCTGCCCAGGTTCACCGAATCAGCATTGCTGTCAAATGGCCATCTAGCCTCTGCTTAATAAACTCCAAAGAAGGAGAGCCCACCACCTCCCGAGGAAGCCTGTTCCACTGAAGGACTGTTTGCTGCTGGACAATCTATCACACCGCCTTGAACTGTTTGGAGAAAGGGTAGAATAAAAATGCATTAGATAGACATAGAATTGGTTGGAAGGGTCACCTAGTCCAACCCCCTGCACAGTGCAGGAAATTCACAACTATCTCCCCCACACACACACACTCCCAGAGACCCCTGATCCATGCCCAGAAGATGGCAAAACACCGTCAGGATCCCTAGCCAAACTGGCCTGGGGAAAATTGCTTCCTGGCCCCAAAGTGGCGATTGGCATTACCCTGGGTGTGTCAGAAGGAGCCACGAGGACCAAGCCCTGATGTAACCCTTCCTTCCCTCCTTGCCCAGGTTCACAGAATCAGCATTGCTGTCTGATGACCATCTAGCCTCTGCTTAAAAACTTCCAAAGAAGATATGTCCTCTCCTTCTCAATGGGGATGGCTGTGGCTCAGTGATAGAGCATATACTTTGCATACAAAAGGTCTCGGGTTTGTTTCCTGTTTGCCTTCACTTTAATGGATCACAGGGGCTGGGAACGATCTTTCATCACCAGAGAACTGCAGACAGCAATTTTATGTTATTGAGCTCAATAGACGAACATTCTGACTTTGATTAAAGTAGTTTCCTATGTTCTAGTCACACCAAAACAGAGAAGCAAAATGGTGCCGTGGAGGCGAAATATCATCATTTTTATTATTATAAGCTTATTACAGTGGGAAGAGAGCCTTACACATCCCCTTTCAAAGCATCATGTGAAATGCATAGGAATCTTTTTTTTTTGCAACATCCAAAATGATGTAGCATCTTTTTCTTGTGTGTTTTCTTCTGCGTTGGTGCGGTCTTCTTTTTTGGTCTCTGGTTACACCAAAACCCATGCGAAGTGCTAAGCATAATGAATATAACAGGAGCAGTAGTTTGTGCTTGGTGATGTGATTGGTACTTTATGCCCATCATGCATCACTGATGTTCGAGATCTGGGAAATTAAAACATGGGAAGGATTTTCATGCTGTCTCCCAGCTATCTCTTGAACTGCTGTGGATTTAATTGCTATTCATCTGCATTTATCTTGTATGTCCATTTGTCATGGTTACTGATAAAACACTAGGTCCTGCTTATTAATCTGAAAGGATGTCAAGATGCAGAAATGCAGGTGAAATCATAAGATTCCCCCTCCTTTTAATTGGTAGTTGATAGGAGCGTATTAATTACACATTTGCTTCTTGGGCATGGCAGATCATTGCAAAGCTTTTCAAATCTCAGTAAGGACATTCCTTTGAACCTAAAGTCCTAATTCCTCAGTTGCATATGTAAATAAAGGCTTTCATAAACTCAGCTCACAGAGGAGGGTGCCCACTGCATCTCTGCCTGAGGGATTGCTCTGAGGGTGCCTCCTTTCAATCAGTCTCCGTTGGGAAATTCTACTCAGATTGGGTCAACACAATGATTCCCAGTGCAGAGTCACTGCATAAAATTTCCCAGCCTAAAAGAGGATGCCTGTTGTATCTCTCCATGAGTCAGCACTCTGAGCTTGCTTCCATCTACCTCAGGGCCAAAATAGACGTCACATTTTTTTAAAAGAGTTGAGTCTGGGGGAGCCTCCTTTCCCCGTGATATTTCTGGTTGGGAAAACAGTATGGATGGGAAAGCAAGAGCCCTATCCCCAATTCAATGGGGCTTTCCTTTATTTATAAACAGACAGTTGTCATAGCTACTGTGTGGCTGTGAGGAGAGAGTTAAGTCCAGGGACCCTTCAGCGCTGACTCTTTAAAAATGTAACATCTATTTTGATCCTCAGTAACTCATGCAGAGACATAGCAGGATGGGCTTGTCGAAAAACAGGTAATCTATACCCTCGTGAACTGTAAATACGAATGGATTCAGTAATGTATCATACAGAGATATTGTGGGCAGCCAAGGATATTTTGCCGGGTTTCTGTTTCAGAAACAATTGAATAATATCCAGTATACAGGCACTGCAAAATTATCACCTGCCACTACCCAAGCTTCTAGAAGGAAAATGGCCAGAGGAATGTAGAAGAGTTCCGGTGGACAAACCTCTGAATCTATGTGCTTTGGGCTTATGAAAGTCTATAATTCTTTAACATCTTGAGATATACTAGCAGGTCTCTTGCTGCACTCTAGCATACCCAGCCTCTAAGGATGAAGTGATGTATCTCTTTTCTTTTTTTTATTTTGTGTATTGTCATTGGTTTCAGTCTGCCCCTCATTATCATTGCTTCTTTTGATGGTCGTTTGGGGAGCTTTAAACATAATTTGGGCGGCCATTTTTATTCCATTTATGTGTAATGAACACCAAAATAACATTTTTACAAAACAAATTCCTTTAAACGGGAACAATTTGGCTCTAGGAAAGCTTGAGAAAAGAAAGACTCTTGAGTTCATTTGTGACAGAGGAGAAAAGAACTCCAAACAGGGATATTCTCTAACTGAGTTTGGACCCATCTCTGTATGCCAAGCGACATGGGAATGACTTCTCCCAAATGCAGAGGACGAGACATCCATAGCTCCTGCTTGCGGGAATTTAAACATTCGCTTTAAATAAATGTAAGACACGTTCCTCTCTCACTTCCTGACCTAATTCCACCTCATCAGTTGACCTTGTTATGTAAAGCTGAGAGCTCTTTGAAAGAGGGGGGGCGGCTTGGGAAGAGGGCATGGCAGATTATATACATTTATTTAGAAGCTTAGAGTTTTGAGCATTCATACCCACCCACCCCCTCCATTCCAACATTAATGCCATCCCTCCATTGATTTCCCGTACTGTATATATAACCTGCTACATTTCACAATTTTCCCTCTGTATGGAAATAGCTTTTACATAATCAGCATGCATTGTGTGTGAGAGACGGATTCCCCCAATGTTGGCTATTATAGTTAATTAACACAATGGCTTCATGCAGAGTTTTGAAGAAATTTTTAAAAATTTGCCTCGGGTCCTGGATTGAGCTACTAACCCTGGCCAGAGAAAAGTCTGTCCTCTAACAAAAACCCCCATCTGCCATATTTCAGGGTGGAAAGAGAAATCTCTACCTCCCGAGGAAAGTGCACCGCCCAATCAAACTCCAAGCATCATGAACCCAATTGCAAGTGACAACAAACCTCTCTAAGGCAGCTGGCCTCCAAAAAACCTGGATGGAAGGAGAAGGCAGAGGGGAATGTTTCCTTCTAGGTAGCATTTTCACAATTCCCCCCACTTAGGGTTGCCATTCCCCCACTGAGGGCGGGGGATCCCCTTGTCCCACCCCCCACCCCCCACCCCCATTTACCTGGCTGGCAGGGGCGGCACGGGCCTCATGGGCGGGCTCCTGGGTGGTGTGGCACGCTCCCACATGCCCAAAACAGCCCAGACTGGGCCCAAATCAGCCCGGATCGGGCCTCTGCTGCACGGGGGAGTGCTCCATTATGTGGCAGTGGCCTGTTCCAAGCTAATGCGGGCCCGATCCAGCCTGTTTTGGGCCCAATTTGGCCCAAAATGGCCCGGATCGGGCTGCTGCCAGGCAGGGGAGTGCTCCCGCATTAGGGTTGCCAGCCTCCAGGTAGTGGCTGGAGATCTCCCGGAATTACAACAGGTCTCCAGGCCACAGAGATCAGTTCACCTGGAGAAAATGGCTACTTTGGGGTGTGGACTGTATGGAATTATGCCCTGCCAAGGTCCTTTCCCTCCCCAAACCCCACTTTCTCCAGGTTTCTCCAGGTTTCACCCCCCAGATCTCCAGGAATTTCCCAACTTGGAGCTGGCAACCCTGTCCCCCATGCAGCAGCAGCCCATTCCAGGCCGATTCAGGCCCCCTGTGGAGCATGGGAGCGCTCCCGGGGCATCCACAGCCTGTGTGATAACATCACTGTCTGGAAGGAGAAAACCAAAAGGCAGGTGCTGAGTCCCCCACCTCCCACCGGGAGTACAGGGGGACCTGGCAACCCTACCCCCACTTCAGATTTAAAAAAAATACATTTCTATGGTTATCTAAACTCAGAGGGGTATAAAAAGATATGCAGGACATTCTTTCCTCAGCTCAGGGATTCCCAAACAGTTGGTGGGTGAAGCACCATTCTTTTTTTTTTCTGAATTGACATTGAAGGCATACATCCTTTGTATTGCAGGAAAATAATTACAGTACGGAAGAGTAAGAATATGGAGGTGTTGAATTGGCGGTTCAAGACCGACAACAGGAAATGCTTCTTGACATCATGCATGATTAACTTGGGGAGGTTTGGGGGCAAGAACATGGGAGGGTGAAACGTCTTGTCTGCTGCCATATCCCCAGAAATTATATAGGGTAGCTCTAAGAATCACTGAAAACTCCATAAGGAACAGGCCTGGCTCGACTGCATGCATTCCACCTGGGAGACATGCAGCCAAAATGGCATGTGGTTGAGTGGAATGCACAGAGTCAGGGTGGTCCCCCACACCTTTCCCCCCTGCTCTCCAGGTGACCAATGGCAAGGGGTGGTGGATGGGATTATGGGATCTGCTGCCCCCAGCGGGGGCTGGTCACCCTACCACTCTCTCACTTCTGGGGAAAACTTGGAAGTGACCGAAAGTAGCTCTAGGAATTGCCAGAAATTCCATAGAGTTTTCCCTGGAAGCGATGTCGAAGCGCATGTGCAGCGGTTGAGTTCCTAGGACCACCATCCCCATCCCCTGATTTGCCCTAAGGGGGACCTGGCAACTCTGCGTAGCAGGGCACATGATGTGAGCCTTTAAAAAAAAATCTCCTGCCAGTGCTCGGAGCAGCAGTGGGCAGGGACGGCTGCTAATAGGAGACCGAGCAGCCCTACATGTTGGGTTGTTGGAGAATGTGCACATGTGCAGTGCTGTCGAGCATCCTGTTATGCAGAAAGTAACTCGCCAAGCAGGTAAACTGCTTTAGAACAGGTAAACTGTGCATTTTTTTAAAAAAAAAATCCTTTCTTGCAACTGGTAAGCAGAACAGGCGATGAACCGGGTGGGTTGCTCGAGAATCCCTCATTGCAATTTTATCGATACTATTCCGAATAGTAATGCTGTTGACACAGACATAACAAAGTTTGGCAGTTGTAGGAGGAGGACGCTTTTAGAAGACGTGCTCTTCTGATTGTTTCTTTTTTACATTTCTTGACAGAGCAAAGGTGAAGAAAGGGGTCAACATCCTCAGCGCGAAAGCAAGTGACCCGCGCCAGTGGGATGTGACACAAGAGGTGGGCAATGGCGGAAAACACTCCACCACAACTGTGATGTGTCAGAGAATAACCCAGAGTGCAAAGAGCAGGTGAGTGGTCGCCGTCTCTCTGCGTGAGAACCGTGCATCGCATGCAGAAGCTTGGTCTCAAACTTCACTGGCACGGCACGAAGCAGACCGAAGCACCGATTCAGAAATTGAGAGATGCTGATCTGCATGTCTCAGCAGATCAACCGGTCCTCGCCGGTCCTTTTTTTTTGGACACACGTTTCCAGGATGCTGTCAAAGTAGAACATGGCAGCAAAATGAGTTTCAGGGTAGGGCTATGAATAATAACAATAACAACATTTGATTTATATACCACCCTTCGGGACCCACTCAGAGAGGTTTACAAAGTGTATTATTATTATCCCCACCCACAACAATCACCCTGTGAGGTGGGTGGGGCTGAGAGAGCTCTGAGAGAGCTGAGACTGACCCATGGTCACCCAGCTGGCTTCAGGCAGAGGAGTGGAGAATCAAACCTGGTTCTCCAGATTAGAACCTGCCTTTCTCCCAATCAACTCAGGAGCCAAAGTGAATCGAAGGCTTTTTCCCCTTCGAGTGTACCATGGACACAATGATACTTAGTGCTTTTGAGTGGTGAAAGCGCTTCACACACCTTACCTTGTAATCCTGACAACGGCCCAGTAATATAGACCAATACTGGTCAGTATTGCAGTCCAGTAATATAAGTGAATACTGTTAATCCCATATTGCAGCTGGCCTAAGGACCCCTAGAAAGTTCATGGCAGAGGCAAGATCTGAAGCAGAGACCTCCCAGATCACAGCTCGTTCTCTCCTCTATGATGCTACCCAACTCCTGCTTCTATTTATTCACTTCCTTTGTGGCAGAATAAGTTGATACATTTGGGGGCATCCTTAACAGGAAGGGGAAACTCACCCATTATCCAAGCTTTACCCAGAGGAGTATGTACCGAATGCACATGTCAAGAAACAGTGCTTGTTTCTTGACAGTCAGTTGTTTGTCTAGTACTCAGGATCACCCAATGAAAATGACGGGCAGGAGATTCAGGGGAACTTCTTCACTCAGTGCACAGGTGACTTGTGGAACTCACCGCCACAAGATGTGGTGATGCCCAATGGCCGAGGTGGCTTTTAACGAGGCTTTGGTGACTATCTGGAGAGTAGGTCTATCAGCGTCTGTTTCATATGACATCTGTGTTGAATCTCCATGTTCAGAGACACATTCCTCTGAATACTGATTTCTTGGAGGGGGGATGAAAATGAGAGATGGCCACAACTGTCATGTCTTGCTTCTAGGCTTTGCAGAAGCATCAGGCATCTCATCTTTGAAATCAGAATGCTGGGATAGATGGACCATTGGTGTTATCCAACAAGGCAATGTTTATGTTCTCTAAGGAAAAACATTGGCCATTTCATATATGAAATAAGGACGTTTGCTCTTCTTCGGGGCACTGGGAACCCTTTGGAGGGGCAAAGTGTAGCAGTGTGAACAGACCCTCCATTTGCACATGTCTTCCCTATTGCCATTTGGCTACCCAAATAAAAGCAGACTACTTATTAGGGAGGTGCATAATGGAAAAAAGAGCTGGAATCAATGGGCAGAAGAGGAGGAGTGCATTCGGGGCCATTTGGGGGCCATTCTAAGCAAAGTCGGCCTCAGAGCACTGTTTCCCTCTCATGCCCCACGCCGGGAAGGACAGGCAAGGAAGCGGCAAAGCACTTGAGTGGCCAAAATTCATGATATATAAGGGTAACAAAATGGACAAAATTTGAAACCGCATCAGGGCCACTGAAAACAAAATAACGGCAGCAGCTTCATTCCAAAATCCCGACTCCGAACCTGGACCAGCAAAAAGACCCACCCAAGTTTTTTTCTGGGAAAAGAGGTGGTGGAACTCAGTGGGTTGCTCTCAGAGAAAATGGTCACATGGCTGGTGGCCCCGCCCCCTGATCTCCAGACAGAAGGGAGTTTAGTTTGCCCTCCGCGCCGCTCGGCGGCGCGGAGGGCAAACTAAACTCCCCTCTGTCTGGAGATCAGGGGGCGGGGCCACCAGCCATGTGACCATTTTCAAGAGGTTCCGGAACTCTGTTCCACTGCGTTCCAGCTGAAAAAAAGCCCTGCCCCTACTACTTACAGTACAAAATAAGCCAACCTTTTCCTGTGCGTTCCCCTTGCACGCCCTTGTTATTAGAGAACATCTTCGAATGGCTTTACAGCGCATTGGCGAGTTGGGCTTCATTGCTGTGACCTTGCATTTCACAGGAGTAATGACTCCGTCGCTGGTTGGTCCATCAACTTGTGAATGAACTCTCCCTATAATGAGGCTCGCTCGCTCATATGCCATTAGTGTGGGATCATCATGCAAATGGAAGGAGGCGAGGAGAGGAAGCTGCCTCTGTTTTTGCATTTGCAGGCAGAAGGAGGCTCGCGCTGATGGAGACTTCGAAGCATTTGGCTGCCACAAAAAGGCACACAGTACAGTGCAATGCACTGAAATAACCATATGCTTATTTATAGGGTAGGCCATTGAGATGTGACTTTATCGTTTATGTAGCAAGGGTCTTCTTGAACCTTCCGTTGCAGATGTTGCTAGTTTGATTCCAGGCCTGGGCATCTCCTGACACAGGGATTTTGTTAGTTACAGTGGCAGCCGAAATAAAGAGATAATGTCCTTTCAGACTCACCGGCAGTCACTTCCTTTAACAATAACAACATTAGATTTATATACCTCCCTTCAGGACAACTTAATGCCCATTCAAAGCGGTTTACAAAGTATGCCATTATTATCCCCGCACCAAAACACCCGGTGGGGTGGATGGGGCTGAGAGAGCTCTGAGAGAGCTGTGACTAGCCCAAGGTCACCCAGCTGGCTTCAAGCCGAGGAGTGGGGAATCAAACCCAGCTCTCCAGATTAGAGTCCTGCCGCTCGTAAGTGACTGACTCAAGGTCAGCCAGCTGGCTTCAAGTGGAGGAGTGGGGAATCAAACCTGGCTCTCCAGATTAGAGTCCTGCCGCTCATAAGTGACTGACTCAACGTCAGCCAGCTGGCTTCAAGTGGAGGAGTGGGGAATCAAACCCGGCTCTCCAGATTAGAGTCCCGTGCTGTTAACCACTACACCAAACTGGCTTTCCTTCCAGCCAGGCGGTCATTTGTTTGCTGCCTCTTGCACCCCCCAATGAGCTATGCAAGGTCAGTCAGCTGTGTCCTAGCCAATTAAGGCTGTAGCAACTATTTTCATTTTTTGAAGGGATATTTGTGTCTGAAACGGGCTTTGGAAAACTGAGGACCAAAAAAGAGGGGAGGGGAAGCAGTGACATGCAATGAAGACTGCAGTCTTCTGCAAATTACTTAGGAGCAGCCTCACTAAACACATTGGGACGTGGTGCTGAGTAAATATATTGAGGATTGGGCTGCTGAAAGTGAAAGTTTGAGGGTTGCCCAACAGAAGAACAAGGATGTGCCTGCAATTGACTCGTGTGACCACAGGACGTTCCACAGGACGTTCCAGGCAAGAGACAGGCATAGGTGGTTTACTGTTGCCATCATCCGCCTAGCAACTCCATTTTTCTTGGGTGGTCTCCCATCCAAAGTACTAACCATGGCCAACCCTGCTTAGCTTTTAAGTTCTGATGAGCTCGGCATAAGCTGGGCTATTCAGGTTGCTGGTGCCCAACAGCAAGGCAATGGACACATGTCTTTCACATTCACCTCGCCTCCTAAAACTTCAAGTTGTACGGTCAACGATTCTTACTGTGAAACAAATTGTAGCAATAGCCCTGCACAATAACAAGTTGTTTAGCACTTGAGCGATGAACAAGATTGAGCCCTGGCCTGGCAGCCTGTCGAATAATGTGAAACAAGGCTAGGAAATAGCACGGTGCAATAGCCAATCAGTTAAGGCTTCACTGAGAAAAATACCCAGCAGCCACTGAAACAGCAAGTTGTCAGCCCTTAGTGAGAAACAAGCCTGAGAAGTAGCTCTGTGGAATAGCAAGCCTGTTAGTACGAAATGTTTGCGCATTAGCTTGGCAAACTGTGCAATAACAAATCGTCTAGTCAATAGCCTTTGATGAGAAATGAGTCTGAGAACTAGCCCTGTACTGAAGTCAGTGCTCAAACAAGGATGAGGTTGAGCGTTAACCTGGTAGTTTGTGCAATAGGAAGTCACTCAGTCAGCCACGCTTAACATGGGCCGTTTCCACACTACTCACCTTCATCCGGAACGTTGCGGAACGTCGCGATAAAACCGCGGAAGATAGCATCTTCTCGTGCAAGTTTTGCACGACATCGCGCAAAACTCGTGCGAGAAGACACTATCTTCCGCATTTTTTTCGCGATGTTCCGCAGCGTTCTGGATGAAGGTGAGTAGCGTGGAAACGGCCATGGAATAAATCCGAGCAGTTATTTGGGTTTTATTTCTTTGTTTCGCTTTTGGACAGTTTAGATTTTATTTAGCTTTCACACAGCCATCTGATTCCCTCCTTATTCCTTATCCACATCTGAAACGTACCCAGAAGTAATTCACTTTGCTCACATGTATCTCTTGTTGCTCTTGCATCCTTCCATCTTTTCCCTCTGTAGCTCCCCACTCCAACTTTCAATTATAAACTGTTTGGGGACAGGTCCCTATCTTTTTTACTTACGGTACCCTGTTTGCTGCCGTATTCATTCACTGTGCTGTATAAGACATTCTACTGATTATAATTTTGCAGTTGGCTCAAACACGGGCCGGCTGGCTCTTACGCGAGTCAAGCAGTTTAAAGTCCTTCTGCGTTCAGTGCATGGTTAAGCGGGGAGGGACACGTTTGGACTTCTCTAAAGCACAGAAAACATCTGTTGCCTTGAGCGGTTTACAGATTCAATCCGTCCCCTATGGATGCCATTCCCATTAGCGGATTTGAAATGGAGAGTTTACAATACCGGCAAAGGGTGAAGGAAGTTGATGGAACTTGCCAAGCAGAGAAGCATAGATATTCTTGAAAAAGGAGCTGCGGCTTTTGATGCGGCATGTAAAGTATCATTATATTTGCAGGAAAACGACATTTGGGCCATTGAGCCCCACCAGCCCCACCGTCACTCAAGCCTGATTAGATATGCGTCCAGAAATAGAATTGTGCGTTTCGTTTTACCTGTTGTATAAGGAACAGCACGAGGTGACTTCTGCTGAAGTCAGTGATGTAGATGAATTTTGAGTTCGGGGGGGGGGGTCATAAAGCAAACTCCCCAACTCAAAAAGAGCTGCACCCCATTTTTTTAGTTGGGTGCAGACATCTTTTGTATCTGGGCCAACTTGAGCTGGGCTTTATATATCCCTCCCTGGCCCGTGCAACAGATTTTATCTTTGCAAATGAAAGAAGAAAAGTGGAAGAGGGTTCAGTTCATACAGGACAGTTGGCAAAAAAAAAGATCTGTCCCTTTTGTGAATACAATTCCCAGTCTTCCCCGTCCATCACTTCTTGCCAGAGTTGATGGGAATCTTCCAGTGGAGTCCTAAACAGAGTTTTGCCCTTTCCGAACCTACTGACTTAAATGGATGCTGAAACTCGGCTCAGAATTGCCATGCCAATTCCAAATTGAATCAAAAGGCCAAGAAAACTACACTTCCCATTAATCCAAGCAGCAAATTCGAGCTGCAGAGAGATTCAGGAGGTTTTTTTTTTCTAGTTTCTTGCATTTACAGGCAAGTTTCTAGATCTTGAAAGCTAAAAAATGAGTTGTGCAATTCCCTCCTGGTGATTAGCAAAATCAGTCCATTATGCAGAATAAGCCAGAATTGTTGTGGAATTTATACAGATTGTGGAATTCATCTTTTCTGCGAGGAAAATATAGATGCTGTGTTGCATGTGCCATCCAAGCTTATGTCTACCAGGGTACTGTATAAACTTTTGGCAGAGGTGGAACACTTAGTTAATTGATTCAGAGCCCTTTGAAATGTATAAAGAAACAATCCTAAACAGATCTACTTGGAAGTAAGTCCCCCCAAAAAGTTCCCGTTTTTGGGGAACTTGCATATGGCAGTCCCTTTATTTGAATATGATGAAATATGGAAACCAATTTTAGAGGTTTTAAATGCCAAAGAAGTAATTCCCCCAATGCAACAAAGTTGAAATGCTTGTTTATTGTAATTCTTGGGTTTTTAACAATTTGCCAAGAGTGGTTTTAATAATGTCTTTTATGGCTTAGTTTTAATCCCTTTCTTGTTTGTACTGTACGGTTTTATCATTTCTTGTATTTAATTTTTTTTTAAAAAGGAAGTCCAATTTTATTCACAGGACTTACTCCCAGGAAAGCATTCAGATTATTGCAGTCTAAAGGTACCCTAATTGACTGATCAGTAGATTTTTTAAAAAATGCAAGTGTTGTGTAATACAAATTCTTTCACAAATTGCAGTTATCAGTCACTATCTTAAATGAGGCATTCTGCTAAGAAGATCCAGAGGAGTTAGCCGTGTTAGTCTGTAGTAGCAAAATCAAAAAGAGTACAGTAGCACCTTTAAGACTAACCAATTTTATTGTAGCATAAGCTTTCGAGAATCACAGTTCTCTTCGTCAGATCGGATCATGCATCTGATGAAGAGAACTTGATTCTCGAAAGCTTATGCTACAATAAAATTGGTTAGTCTTAAAGGTGCTACTGGACTCTTTTTGATTCTGCTAAGAAGAGAATCTCTCTTTTAACCAGTTTAGAAAAGGATTTTCATTTCTTGGCTACACAAAAGGGAACACTTTTTCGAAGGTGTCATGTGCATGTATAATAGAAAAACAAAGAAAATATACTTCTTTCCCTTCACGGCTGTTGGTTTACATGCATGCAGATTTACGTATATTTAATCGAATAATTAATTGATAAAAATGCATCCGCTTAATCAATTAACATTCATTTAATTGGGTGACAGCCCTATGTTCCATCCTGATGTTTTCTGCACATTTGATTCTCTGGGACTGCATTAAAATGAACCTACTTGGGGAAATTATATCAATGTCCATTTTCTGAGCTATCATTTCAAATTTCCTGAGTTAATAGATTATCCCAAATAGCCTGAAAAATACTCTCATAACTTGGGGCTTGAGTGCCTCTCTTTATCTAGAGCTACATCTATCTGTATGTATGTGCGTATGCACACACGCATGAAATTAAATATTCATTTGTAAAAATACTCTTAGTCTGATTTGCATAAAGTGCCATTCTCCAGTATAAATATTTGAGCATTGCTAGTTGCAGGAAGTGAGCATGTTAAAGCTGTTATCCCAAACTGGCTGTCCTACGTGACGGGTATGTTACGGGATTGCCCCACTTTGGACTGAAGGGGGGATTTCCAATACTCGAGTGCTTTTCACACATGCCAAGCTGGATCTCATGTGAACAAGTCTCCTCAGTCTTAGACCAGTAGCACAGCTGTAGTGTTTTCTGTTCAGTTTAACCTGCATTTGGACTTTTATTAGAGCTCTTCCTTAAGCCTTAAACTTTGACCTCAGCTGAGCCCTGGTTGCAACTAGAGATGGGCACGTACAGAAAAAAACAAACAAACATGATGTTCGTTGTTCGTTGCCATCCACGAACAGGGACTCACAAACAACCACGAACATGGCCCTGTTCACAAACATGTTCGTGGTTGGCTGTTCGTGGGGGCCAGCAGGCTCTCCTCCAGCCATCATCCAAGTCAACATCCCTACTGCACCAATCCCAGAAACCTGACCTGAGCAGGCACCAGGAAAGGTACCAATAATAAATAATAGGTTGGCCCAGAGCCTGGCAGCAGTCCTGGAACTTGAAGGAGTAGATCCCTATCCCACCACACACAAAGAAAATTCAAGCTCCAATGCACTCTCTCTATCAAAATGCCAGCAGCAACTGTCTCTCCACTGTCTGCAGTGTCAGAGCTGGGAGCCCCCTCCCCCCTGCTCTTTGCTCCCTTGTAACAAATTTGGAGCTCCACTCTTGATAGGAAGACCTGCCTATCAAGCTAAATTGGGTTTAGATTGGGGTTTCCAGGGCAACAGCAGGAGTTCAGACAGAGTTCAGGCAGTCCCTGCCTCCGGTTGCCAAGGGAATTGATTGCAGGTGCCAGACTGTCTGGCTTGACAAACAGCAACGAACGAGGCTTGCAACGACCACCTGTTCATTTAGAATGGGGCCTCACGAACAGCTTGTTCGTGAACAGCAGATTGGGCTGTTTGTGGCTTTTTTTTGTTCGTATTGCTGTTTGTGCCCATCTCTAGTTGCAACCAACACTCCTTTTTTCTTCACATGCACAGGATTTTGGGTGTTCTCTACTTTTTCTAGGCTTTTACCTGCCTTTGGGGATTTGAACCCCACTACCTACACTGCCTGTGGTGTTTTCACCTGTTTGTGAGACCTCTGACAAATTAGATTTTATTGTGTAGGGTGTATTCAAAAATTCCCCCTTCCATCTTCTAAAGTGGCATTTTGGTTGGTTGGTTGGTTGGTTGGTTGGTTGGTTGGTTGGTTGGTTGGTTGGTTGGTTGGTTGGTTGGTTGAACGTGTTTATATCTTGGTTTATCTCCTTAGAGGTAAGGTAGCTAACAAAGCAACAGCGTGTTGCAAGCACATAAAACAATAAAACAAACCCATCAGCAACATTAAAAAAATTAAAAAATACAAGATCTACCTGAACAATTTACCCTTCACTCTGAAATAAAACGGTGGGACCGCTGATTGGGTGCTTTAGTTCTTGCTGAATTCCTCTTTCTGTTCCTGTTGCCGTGACCCTAGTTTATAGAGTGCCCTCAAGGCGCAGCGCACGGGCCATGAGCCACTGGGAATAGAATAACTAAGGAAAAAGAGCCAAGATAGCAGACAGTGTTGTGTAGTGGTTAGAGTGTCAGGCTAAGCTCTGGGTTCAAATCCTCATTCTTCCAGGGAAGCTTTCTGGGTGACCTTGGGCTAGTTGCATGCACTCAACCTAACCACCTCCTCACATGGTTGTTGTGAGGATAAAACAGAAGAGAGAAGAATAATCTGAGGCGCAATAATAACAACAATGACAACAACGGTGTGCTTATATACTGCTCTTCTAAACAGATTAGTGCCCCATTCAGAGCGATGAGCAAAGTCAGTATTATTATTATTCCCCACGATGTAGCTGGGGAGCTGAGCTGAGAGGAGCAGCTTCCCCAAGGCCCCCTGCAGAGCTCCTGGCAAAAGTGGGATTTGAACCAGCAGAGAGCTGGCTGGCAGGCCCAGCCACTTCACTGCTGTGCTCCAGCCACTTTTAGTTCCTATTGGTGAGAAATCAGTTCAGCGTGGGTTCCAAGCTAGGTTGAGGTGGTGGCAAAGGATGAGCATGCATCCTTTCTTATTTCCATCCACGGCTTTGGTACCAGATCACAAAGTGAGCTTCCCAGCAGAGCGGGGATTTGAACCCGGACCTCCTTAGTCCACTCTCCACAGCCCTCTCCACAGTCCACTCTCCACAGCTTGCACCATCTTTCCCTTACCCACACCAAGCCCAGGGAAGGGCATTTGCACCAAAACCCTGTCCCCAAGTGCCTTGGATCAAACAGCCACCGGTGCGGCTCTGCCAGCGGGCTTGAAAGCCCACCCATTCCTGTTTTTGGCACACTCTTCTTCCCGCAACCTTCCTCTTTCATGTGCTGCCCGCAGTAACTAGGTTATCGGTTAAAACCCTTCTGGCTGGGAAGAGCTTTTTCAGACTGACGTTCGTGTTCCTTTGTAACACCTAGCAGCATAATGTCTACTTTGGGCAAGATCAGCTTTTCTCCCCCACCTCACCCCGGTCTCGGTTGGCATATTTGATCAGCGTCTGAGGATAGAAACGCTTGCCTTGTGACTTAGAAAGTGCAGAGATGAAAGGACAAAATGATGCATCGCCAAAAGGAGGTAGAGCCCCCCCACCCCCTTTCTTTACAAGTATCTTAGAAACGGGAACATCTGCTGGAACTCATAAACAGCTGACTTCAGCACTCGAATATCGTACTGTTGCCCAACTTGGCTTTCTGCACCGGTGAGAAGAAATAAATCAACCAGGCAATAAAGCACGGAAGGAAGGAGGGAGGGAGGCAGAAAATTCCCCAGCCACCATCTTGAAAGCAAAGCAAATAAAATCCCTATTAGCATTCGCAAAAGCAGCACCCCCCCCCCAACTTTTGGGGACCGATGCGTCATTGTTAATGGCAAAACCTCTCATCTGTTAGCCTTTGAATCCCTACCTGTTGGGGATTCAAAATGGCAGGAGAGTTCAATTATGTTGTGGGGAGCAGCCGACGCAAGCTGAGACGCCTCTGGAATGAGTCATTTATTTGCAAGAATGCACTAGGGAGATTTGAGGCAAAACTTAGGCTGGCGCATTTGAATAACGAAAGCACCTTTTCTTAGCCCGTCTTTTCATTGGGACCTGTCCTGAGTTCCTGAGATGAAAGCAAAGCGGACTGCTCCCATAAAGCTGCACGCCTGTTATTGTTGAAGCACACAGCTGCAAAACTGTAGTGCTGCAACATGACTTTTTTGGGGGGGGGGGGATCCTGTAAATTGAAAACCTGTGCCCCAGCACCAAATCTCAGGCTGAGTCAGAACACAGAAAATACATTTGGCATGAAAACGCTGCCATTCTCTCATTCCCTGTATCTGGGGCACGGCTCAACAATGTGGACATTTTTCTGTGCTGCCAGATCACGGGAGACATGAATGAATCTTGCAGGATAGCATGAGATAATTCTTGGTGTGTTTGGGCTTGGTTCTTATAATAATTGCAAGTAGGGAACAGCACGGACTTGTATGGGGCATCTCATTTTCCCCTCCCCCACCATGTCCTCTTTCTCTTACCTCCCCCCCCCCATATCATCTCCCCTTTCCCTGCTTCCTTCTTGGCTTCCCACCCACATTTGTCTGCCTCTGCCCCCTGGTTCCACCTTTCCCCATCAGCCCTGGCAACCTCTCCCCTATGGCCCAGTTGTGTGGTGCCAGCTGAGCTGGACCAAGTTGCACAGTGGGGAACTCCAAGGACTCGTGGAGGGTACTTCACTTAGTTGTGGATTTTTCGGGCTGTATGGCCGTGGTCTTGGCATTGTAGTTCCTGACGTTTCGCCAGCAGCTGTGACTGGCATCTTCAGAGGTGTAGCACTGAAAGACAGAGATCTCTCAGTGTCACAGTGTGGAGAAGATGTTAGCAGGTAATTTATATCTGCTCAGGAAGGTGGGTTTTGGGCTGAGTCATCCTGTAAGAGTTTCCCCGGGTGTGGAGTGCCAATGAAGGGAAGCTTTACTGTATCCTGAGGAGGTTCTTTTGCATATGGATTGGTGGTTGAGATGCTAATCTTATCTGCAGGGCTATTGTAAGATGTAGAGTATTTTGTTAGTCTGGTGTTTTTCAGGACTGGAAACCATGCCCTATTCATTCTGAGACTGCTGGTGAAACATCAGGAACTACAATGCCATGACCACGGCCATTCAGCCCGGAAAAACTACAACAACTAACTTTCTCCGGCCATGAAATCCTTCAACAATGTGCTTCACTTAACCTGTATCCCCTTCCTATGCTATTTCCTTTTTCCCTCCTCCTGGCAGCCTCCATGTGGTCACCTTTTACTACATCGTTCAAACCCACCACACAGCTTACCTTTTATCTGCCCCCCATCTCATCTGCCTGGAAGGGCGGTATATAAGCACACTGTTGCTGCTGCTGCTGCTGCTGTCGTAATCAGAGCAGCTGGAATTCAGTCAGGGAGTCTGTGGTGATGTATAGAAAGAGACCTCAGTCCCAAACTGCAGTTGTGAGGAAATTTCAAGCTGCAAATCTTGTCGGTCTTTAAGGTGCTACTACAACCCTGTTGGTTACTGGATAGCTAACTCTCAGGTGCGTTAAACCACACCACTTCTTTGTGTATGGGGGTTTTGCCCTTACTTATGTATCAAGGACCAAGCTGAAGGAAATTAATTTTTTTAAATTGTCCCCAAAATTTATCTGGCAAGACTAACCATCCAAATATCTCCAGTCTGCCCAAGATCCACTCAGAACGACAGTTCCTCCGACCAAAAGCCCCCACCTCAATCCGCCAAAACTGAGGTTGTCGGTCCAGCGGCAGAATATATACTTAGCATGCTGGAGGTCTTGGTTTGAAACCCTGGCATAGCACTAGGGTGGGAAATTTCTGGAGACTTGGGGGTGGAGCCTGGAGAAGGCTGAGCTTAGGAATGGGAGGGGCTTCAGCAGAGTATAATGCCGTGGAGTCCACCAGCCATTTACTCCAGGTCAACTGATCTCTGTCACCTGGAGATCAGTTGTAGTTCCAGCAACTTTTACAGACTTGCCCTGATTGCA
Organism: Eublepharis macularius; assembly: GCF_028583425.1. Lineage (NCBI taxonomy): Eukaryota > Metazoa > Chordata > Lepidosauria > Squamata > Eublepharidae > Eublepharis > Eublepharis macularius. The sequence continues at coordinate 66,234,164 of NC_072802.1, read as the reverse complement.
AGATTTTTATGGGTTGCCCTGTGGTTTGCCGCAGTTCTTGCAAGAAATATGTGCATTTGACAAGCTCTTTCTAAGAGTGCAAGAGTTGGCTAATTATGGGGATTTAAGATACGCAAATTACTTGTAGCCCCTCAGGGCAGTCTCCACTCCCAGCATACCCTTGGCACAAAGTGTTACCCACCTGTTTATGTGTGTGCTGACTGCTGATTCTCCCTGATTTACATGGATCCTTTGCTGCCACTCCTGCTCGTCAAGATCTATATCTTCTCCTTGTTAACACCGATCATTTGCACAGGCCGTGCTTCTGAACTCATAGTTCTGTCTTGTACAGCACGGCGTAATGACCGTTATTCATCAACTTGATGTTCTAGCTTAACAATACCAATCATGCTCAACTCATCCTTCCCTTTCAATCCCAAATCAATTTTCAGGAAGGAAATGGATTTGATTAGTGATCCATTTGCTTAGTCTGTTTCAATCTGTTGAAGGTTGTTAGGGTGACCTCTAGGGTACATTGTGGGTAGTGTGTTGAGCATTTCTCTTTATAAAGGCGATGTCTATTCTATAAACGCCAACTAATTTCAAGACTGTCATGAATCCCTGTTGAGGAACCCTGGAAATTTGTTCTTTGTGATAGCAGAGGTATTCGAATAGAGAATTGTAGAGGTGCCAACAAATTGCAATTTTCAGGCCGATTTAGCGGTTCCTGCTTCGGCAAACTAGCCAAGCAGTTTTAAGTTAAGAAAAAAATAAGTTCCATGCAACTAAGAAAACTTTCTCATGGTGGTTCAGCATAGCCCTACTTGTCTAGTTAGGGTTCCCGGATGCCCGCTGGTGGCAGGCAAACTCCCATCGGTTTGACTCCATGCCCGCTGATCACCAGCAATTGGCTGGAGGCGGCACCCTGCCCAGTGATCACCCACCTCCAACAGGCAACTTGGACGAAAGCGTGCTGCACACACTGCTGGTGTGACACGATGAGGTCATGTCCAGAAGTGACCTCATCGTGTTGGCAAGGCCAGCGCCACCATTGAGGCAGTGAGGTGGGCACTGCGGGCATCGGGCACCAGAGGGGGCACCGTGGGTGGAGACACGCACCATGGAGCTGGCATGCCTGGCCCGCAGCTGTTGCAGCCGGCCATCCCCGCGCTGCTGCCGCCACCACCACACACCCCTGGCCGGGTGCGGTACCCACGGGCCAGGCACGGCAGGCATCCAGGGCGGCGTGCGGAGCACAAGCAGCCTCCGTGCTCCACCCTGCCCCAGCCACCCTCCGGCTTGCTGCATGATGACATCATCACGCGGTGACATCATCACACAGGCCGGGGGGGTGTGCGCACAGGCGGCCACAGGCACCAGAAGCCCTGGTGCCGCCCCTGCGTGTTAGCCACGAGAGTGTGTCCACACTTTGTACAGAGCTGATTTGGGCCCCAAACAGGCCAATTCTCAAAGAATCAGCCCTATACAAAGAGTGAAAGCACTCTCGCAGCCAGCACAACGTCATCACTTCTGAAAGTGATGTTGTTGTGCAGGTCAGGAGCACATACATGCAAACCACGTGCACAAACGTAGAACACCAGTGAGTATCGCCCCCTCACCAGTTGCCAGGAAGACCTAGCACCCTATATCCAGTATATGTATGTTCTTCTTGATAAATAAATTGTTATGTAGGCCCCAGAAAACTAATTAAAGGATTCCATGTTTGGGCCATTAGCAGAGTCTATCATTTGGCATAGGAAGTGTGATTATAGGTGGTTGCAAGCTCATTCTGCTGGCTGGTGTGTGCACAGGAGAGAAATTAATAAAATCATACACTTGCTTTATGTTTAGAAAAGAAGTGAGAGTTCTTTATTGTAGGAACTCCATATTCTGATAGGAAAGGAGGAGAGCCAGATCCTAACTACCTATCTAATCTAAGGATGGACATGGATAGCAGGACAAGGCCTGCATCCATGCTGCCAAGATGGAGGGAGGAGAAGGGGAGAGGTGTTGCCTGGAACAATGCCAGGAAGAGAAGAAGAGAGAGGAAGGAAGTCAGGAGGAGGAAATCCTGAGAACAGCAATCGACATATTAAAGGACAGTCAGAGCAGTAAACAGTAAACAGAGTGCCCTGACCTTTTCTATCTTTATAACTCTTTGGTTTGTCCCCCTCTGAAACCTGAGGAAAGGGACAGTGCTGGATCCTCCTCTTCCAACACTTCTTCCCAAGAGCTTGGCATGATCCATGTTCTTCTCATTTCCTGTTTTTATCCTCACAACAATTGTGCGCAGTAGGTTGGACTAAGAAAGAGTGACTGACCCAAAATCACTCAGTGAGTTTTATAGATGAGTGGGGATATGAACCTGGATCTCCTAGATTTAAGTGTGAAACGCCATCCACTGGTTGGCTTTCAACCTCGTGGTTATGTTGCTAGACTTCATAATTGCATGATCTGAAATATGCATTTCTTGAGTCTGTAATCATTGGCTGTGTTTTGCTTTCTGTGTTGTCCTCCTTCCTCTCGATTTCTTCTCTAGCTCAAAATGTCAAAGAAGATTTTGAACATTCACAGTTGCATGTACCCAAAGACAGTCCCTTTGTAGGTACATGTGCAAAAGGTCTTTCAAGTTAAGCCCCTTGTTCTTGTGGAAACTGGCATTTATCGCTTGGAATTACAAGACCAGACCAGCCAATCAAGTCACCTTTTGAGTAACACGTGTCTTTTCTGCTGGTGTCAGTTCTCTTGATTGTTCCTTGCAAAATGTTTCCTCTAATAATGGCATACTTTGTAAACCACTCTAAGTGGGCATTAAGTTGTCCTGAAGGGCGGTATATAAATCAAATGTTGTTGTTGTCGTCGTCGTCGTCGTCGTCATCATCATCATCATTATTATCAGGGGTCATTTCATAGAAAAAGAGCTGGAGGAACTTATTAGCATAGCTCATTAGCATAACTCATTAGCATATGCCACACCCCTTGACATCACCAGAACTGTGTCATTAGCATAGCTGATCTGCATATGCCACACCCCCTGACATCACCTATCCTGGCTGTTTTGGACCCAATCCTGGCCATTCAAGGCTGAAATTGGACCCAAAATGTCAAAAAGGGGCTGAAAGTGGCCGAAAAGAGGCCTAAAATGGTCAGGATCAGGCCGCTGCTGAGCGGGAGAGTGACCCACCACCTATCAGAGGCCTGATACGGGCCGTTTCAGCCCCAATCCAGGCCAAAACGGGCCCAAAATGGCCAAGTCAGTTGGGCAGGGCCACCTGACATGTGACCTCTTTGGGGAACTGCCGGAGCTGCGTTCCTGCACATTCCCCCTCGAAATGAGCCCTGATTATTATTATTATATCACATTTGTATCCCACCCTTCCTTCACAGAGCTCATGGTTCTCTCCTCCTCCATGATAACCTCACAACAACCCCACAAGGTAGGTTAGGCTGAGAGTGACTGGGCAAAGTTTACTCAATGAGCTTTGTGGCTCCATGGGAATTTGAACACGTCTTCCAAGTTCTAGTCCAACCGTCAGTTTGCAGCTGAATTTTCAAGCCGGTCTCTGCCTACCCTGAATGTATACTTAACTAGGGAAAATAATAGTAACATTTGATTTATATCCTGCCCTTTGGGACAACTTAATACCCACTCAGAGCAGTTTACAAAGTGTGTCATTATCCTTACAACAATCACCCTGTGAGGTGGGTGGGGCTGAGAGAGCTCTGAGAAAGCTGTGACTGATCCAAGGTCACCCAGCTGGCTTCAAGTGGAGGAGTGGGGAAATCAAATCTGGCTGTCCAGATGAGAGTCCTGCCGCTCTTAACCACTACACCAAACTGGCTCTCTCAATGGTTTACAAAATATGTTATTATTATCCCCACAACAAAACACCCTGTGAGGTGGGTGGGGCTGAGAGAGCTAGAAGCTGTGACTGACCCAAGGTCTCCCAGCTGGCTTCAAGTGGACGAGTGGGGAATCAAACCCGCTTCCTCCAGATTCGAGTCATGGCACTCTTAACCACTATACTAAACTGGGTCTCATAATGAGGCACATATCCACAATAGAGAGCTAGTTTGGTGTAATGGTTAAGAGTGCCTGGAGTCTAATCTGAGGTGAGGAAAATTCACTTGGCACTAGTCATAAGTATGTCCTTCTTGATATAGTTTGATAATAACGGCTTGCATTTTACAGGCCATTCTGGGCTATGAAAGTTGTCTCAAAATCTCAGCAGCTGTGAAACTCTACTAGTTTTCTAGAGGCCAGGAGGCATCGCAGAATAAATATTGTAAGTAAGAGAAATGCAAAGGATTCGTTTAGTGCATTCAAGTATTCTAAGCAGTTTGCCTTCATTGTCACTCTACATGAGATGCCTCTGTGTGTGTTGGTCAAGTGTAGGAAGATGCAATGTTAGTTGGGAAGCATAATTTAAAAAGACTGAGCCAGAGATCACTCCTCCGAGGATTTGTTAATTTCATCTTCCCCTCCCCGAAGGCTCTGTCAATTTCACCTCTCCAATCTAAAACTGTGTGGGATGGCAACCAGAGGGCAGTGAGGAATGGAAATGGGCTGGAGCTGCCCTCCAGAGCTGGGCTTGGACCTGGAGAGGTTATAATGGGCTGAGGTTCCTCTTCTGGCATTTCACAGCCCCTTCACACAGCTCCAGTGTATAGCAAAGCCTTTGCCCTGCCTCCAGCTCTTTCTTTTTAAACTACCCTTCCCATCTAACTTTGCATCTCCCGCCACACGTTCTTCACATGTCAGATGTCTCATTGTCTTGTCACAGTCCTTACTGCAGCCCAGAAAAGGAGAATCAGTATTATTATCCATATATTGTGAATACAGGTGGGTGATAAGAAGCAAAGAGGCCTGTCTGTGGTGAGACTGGAACTCAGGACTTCCAGATTTGTAGTGCAGGTTCCTAGCCACTGCGCGATACTAGCTCTGCCTTGCCCATGTCTTTGATTTTCACCGTCAGAATCCAGCTTTCCTGGTGGAAACTGTTTTAATTTTTTCTTTTTAAACCGGGTCATATTTAGGTCTGATGAAAATGCCCCATTTCTGGTCACGTGCACCCTTTCACTTTCAAGGCCGGGATCAGTGATGTTTCACTTGCTTCTAGATCTTGTGACGGCGTGATGGATCTCTTCACTTTGCATCTGGCTCACGTCTGTATTCCCTTCCGGGACTCTTAGCATCCCCTGCTGGGCTGGCTAGCTAGACTTCTGCGGATCACTGATGCAGGCTGTTTTTTATCTCCTATAAAACATCTGCGAGGCATTAATCCAGCCACACGGGCTCTTTTCTTAGCTGTAATCTCTGCTCTCTGCTTGCTTTTTTTTTACCCACGAGGCCAAGAGAAGCCATGCGCATCCTTGTCTCTTGCTCTGTCCCCACAGTACCACCCGCAAAGGGAAGCCATAATCTCATTTGGCGCTCGTGGGAGTTACTGTAATACAAAATAAGGGGGGAGAAATCTCATAACGGTAAATGCTCATAATGCAAGAGAAGGAAAGGGCACGCTAAAGTGCTTAACAAAGAGACATTCTCATAACTTTAAATCATGTCTTCAGCTACGTTCTCACAATATGGGGAAGCGGGAGAGGCAGGAAGGGAAGCCCAACCTCAGCTTGATTGCAGCTCTTCATCCATCACCGGTACAATTTCATAACCCCGATGCTCTTCAAGACGCAACGTGCCTAGATGCTCATCGGAGGCCTCTTTAATGTGCCTTCTGAATTTCAGTCACAGCTCAATATCTTCATGCCGGCGCATTACAAAACCGGCCCAAATAAACCGAGTCAGCAAGACATCCATCAAGGCTTTAATTTTGAAGCTCAGAGGAAACGAGTCGTCTGCAGAAGCCTCTGACGTAGGGTTGCCAGCCTCCAGGCGCTGGCTGGAGATCTCCTAGAATCACAACTGATCTCCAGGCCATAGAGAGCAACTGCCCTGGAGAAAATGGCTGCTTTGGAGGGAGAACTCTGTGGAATTGCACCCTGCTGTGGTCCCTCCCCTCCCCAAAAGCCACCCTCTCCAGGCTCTATCCCCCAAGTCTCCGTGAATTTCCCGAGCTGGTGCTGGCAACCATACCACTGTCTCGCCTTCAATTGCAATGGACTGTGTTAACATGTACGCTTGCTGCAATCTGCCTTTTTCTGTGTAATGGGCATAGTTCAGCCTGGGCACATGAGCTAAGGGGATTCCGAGTCAGCAAGAGCGGAGCAATGCGCTGTGGGGCCCCATTATGTAGCAAGCCAACCCACACCTGCACCCTTTTCTTCCCTTGTTTACGGTGGGCAGGGGAAGGGGGAAGGGTGCCCCGTTTGGAATGTGGGTATCCATGAGATGTTATTTGATTGGTTTTACTTATTGTATCTTATTTATGATTGTGACCCGCCCTGAGCCTGCTTGCGGGGAGGGAGGGCTAAAAATCCAATAAATAAATACATATCCACCCTGCGCTTGGAGTGTCTCCGCAGGTTGGTTCGTTGGTCTTATATGGCACTCTGGTGGTAGGACGGGTTTTAGTGGTCTTGTTCCAGTGATATGATGGGGTCCCTTTGATGATAACACTGCACAGGGGGATCAAAAGGAGGTTGACCTCCCCCCAGTACAAGATGGGTAACCATGTTATAGCGGTAGAAAAGAGCAAGAATCCAGTAGCACCTATAAGACTAACAAAATTTGTGGTAGGGGATGAGCGTTCGTGAGTCACAGCTCACTTCTTCAGATACCTGGTATCACGAAAGCTCATACCATATCACACATTTTATTAGTCTTATAGGTGCTTCTGGACTCTTGATATTTCTCCTCAGTAGAGTGTTTGGGCTGGCCTGTCCGCCCATTTAGTTGCTGATCACTCACATCCTTTTAGAGGAAAAGAGGCAGCCACATGAACAGAGTATGCATCACTCTATGTGTGTATGAGACAGCGAGGGTGCCGGTGTGGTGTAGTGCTCAGAATGTCAGAGTCGGATCCAGAAGTCGTAGGTTCAGCTATCATATGTCGGACTGGGTGCCCTTGGGCCAATCACAATCTCTCAGCCTAGCCTACCTTGCAGGGTTGCTGTGAAATGAAGACAGAAGTGAAGACTATCACATCAGTACAATGAGCTCCTTGGAAGAAAAACGAGATAGAAAATGGGGGTGGGGGGGATTCTCAGGCACCTTCTTAAGTTTACGGAGTGGAAATGCACTCCCTGTAATGCAAAACGCCGATCTCTCTCGCCTGCAGATTCATAGAAAGTGTTTTGCACCATTCTTAGTTTCCAAGAGGACTAGAGCTAGAAAGAGCAACAAACATTCCCTTTCGGAATTCAGGAAGTTTGTTGAAAAAGTACTCCAGCATTACATTGAACTGCCAGAAGGTGGCGCTATTGCTTTGCTACACTCTGTTTTAGGGAAGGCACCAGTTAAAGGAACTGGTTGCCTTCCAAAGGGCTTCCCCTAAACCAGACGTTACCGTACTCCTTAGGCGGGCATCTTAAGGGGGTGCCATTTAGCCCTCGTGAAACTCCTCCTGTGCCTTTTTAAAACTCTACCTACCACTGAGCAGCAGTCCAGAAAATAACTCGGTATATCCATCGGAGCTGTCTGCTTGGTGTCTCTCTCTATTCAATTGCAACCGAGCGCAGAGAGGGTTCCAAAATTCATATTTGAGTCTGTTCCTGTCAAGTACATTTTTTATGTCCAAAGAGATTGGGGAAACATACACAGTTCTGCCTTCCCATCCTTATAACAAGCCTGTTAAGTAGGTTAGGTTAAGTGAGAGTGACTTAGCTTCATGGGAGAGTGGGGATTTGAACTCGGGGTCTCTCAAATCCTAGTCAGACATTCTAAGCACTGTGCCATATTGGCTTTCATTTTCAAGCTGGAACTGCTGCATTAGGATAGGAACCCTCTAGTATCCTATTCTTTTCTGAATATTTCATTTTAAAATGCGCATTTGCAGTTGGCTGTTCCTTCCGTTCGTTCATGTTCCTTCCCCTCCTACAATGCAAATGTGCATATTGCCAAAATTGCATTGAGATTTTTGGGGGGTGCAGATTGTATACGTGCATCAGTAACGTGCCTCCTGCAGAAAAAGAATCTCAATAGAGTCATATGTACAATCACATAAAGAGTGGAAATAACAGAAAAGCATTAATGGCAATGGTTCGTGTTCTCATTACAGAATTAATGTTAGAAATTCTCCCTGTTATACCAGAACTGAACTCTGCACAGAGTAAGTCCACAGAACCCCTCTTAGGGCCAAGCTACAAGTGACGAATGACACTTGAACGGCAAGTGAACAGACTCAGGGCCAAGCTACAAGTGACGAATAACACAGTTTGGACACTTGTCAGCTTCCCTCAAGTTTTGATGGGAAATGTAGGCGTCCTGGTCTTGCAGCTTGGCTCTCCAACTGCTGTCTGATGGACTTTTCAGCTGTCACTTGTTCAACATTCCGCTGAGCTGCCTACATTTCCCATCAAAACTTGAGGGAAGCTGGCAAGGGTCCAACCTGTGTCATTCGTCACTTGTAGCTTGGCACTTAATCTCTAACCAGTTGCCACAGTGAGAAAAATTCTCTCTACAATCCTCCACACAATTTTTTTAAAAAACATCTGCACCTGGAGAAGGTGGAATTTGATCTCTGGCACTGTGCACAGCCAGTGTGGTGTAGCGGTTACAGGGCCAGACTAGGATGTGATTTGAATCCCCATCCTGCCATGGAAGCTTGCCGGATGATCTTGGTCCAGTGACACACTCTGAGCCAATTCTACCTCACAGGGTTGCTGTGAAGAGAAAATGGAGGCGGGGAGAACATTGTAAGTCACTTCAGGTCCCCCTCAGGGAAAACAGTGGGGTGTAAAAGAAGTAAATTAATAAACATATGCCCATTGATCACTTAGGACAAGCACAAATGTGACAAAGGGACTCTCCCTCCCCTAATTTTAACATGTGTAAAGCTTTTCCCCTCCAGAGAGCCCTGTGGCGCAGAGTGGTAAGCTGCAGTACTGCAGCCAAGCTCTGCTCACGACCTGAGTTCGATCCCGGCAGAACCCAGGTTCAGGTAGCCGGCTCAAGGTTGACTCAGCCTTCCATCCTTCCGAGGTTGGTAAAATGAGTACCCAGTTTCCTGGGGGTAAAGTGTAGATGGCTGGGGAAGGCAATGGCAAACCACCCCGTAAAAAGTCGGCCAAGAAAACGTCATGATGCGACGTCCCCCCATGGGTCAGTAATGACTCGGTGCTTGCACAGGGGACTACCTTTACCTTACTCCCCCCTCCACTTCTTCTGACCTGTCAGCCACCAGAGCACATAGCGTACCTAAGGATTTCCAATCCATATGGAGGAGTCTATTGATTGCCCACCTGTATCTGTGCAGATTTCTGACAACTTAATGTGATTTGTCAGAACTTCACTTCCAAGAGAAGTGATTTCCTACCTCTGAAGAGAATTCTCTGTATTACAGAAGGCCTTGCAGTTATTATCGCTGGCAGAGTTTTAGCCCTCTTGCATGAGCTGCTACATCGTCCTATCAATTATTCCCAAACTGAATATTGATTGCTTGCTCTTATAGAAGTTTAAAACCAAATACAGCATCTGAGCCACAAAGCAGGCCTTTGACGTGGCTTCCTTGGCATTAAAGGACGGTGTGACCTTGCGTGCCGCCGGCAGCACTCAAAAATTAGAGGGGGACCTAAAACTGTTTCCCATTGTTTTGGCCCTGATTAAAATTGATTTCCTTTCTAGTAATTTTCCAGCCAGGCTTGTAAAAATATTCACCCGCTTCTTTACATCATCTTTTCTTGCCGTCATCCTCAGTTGACTTCACTTGCCCTAAAATATACTTCAGGTAGCCAAATGGGGTTGGATATGCAAAACCTTGAAGGCTTCCTGAATGGATTGGCCAGATCCAATGTTATTTATTCATTTCACGAAGTTAAGATGATTCTTCCTTGTCTACTAGCTCATGGGATCTTTGGGGCTACTTTCCAGTGGTTTTTAAAGTCCAGTATAAATCACAAAATGTCTGAATACACAATTCCCACTAAATTGCAGGGCCCTATTCTTGGCAATATAGTAGCCGGGCAAATGCTGGAGGGAATTCCAGAGCCATTATAGAGAATGCCCTCTCGCTGGCATCTTGGAGATGGGAGTACATGGAGCAGGGATCTTGAAGAAGACCTTAAGAACAGAGCTATAGTTGCCAGCCTCCAGGTGATGGCTGGAGATCTCCCAGAATTAAAACTGATCTCCAGGCCAGAGAGATCAGTTCCCCTGGAGAAGATGGCAGCCACAGAGGATGATAGGGTTACCAATCCCCCAGTGGTAGCGAGGGATCCCCCGCTTTCACCCACTGCCCCTGCCACCATTCACCTGACTGGTGGAGGGAAAGGCGCAGGAACGGGCCTCCCAGGTGTGCTCCCAGGGCAGCATGATGATGTCACTTCCTGGGAGTGACATCACCGTTGCACCCTGAGAGAGCTCCTGTTCTTTGCAGTGGGCCAATTTGGGCCCCAAATGGGATGAATTGGGCCTGTTTGAGGCCCAAATCAGCCTGCTGCAAAGCACATACATGCTCCTATACCTACATGATGATGTCGCCAGGAAGTGACATCATCTCACAGGCACGAGAGCGTGCACACGAGGGACACAAAGATGGTGAGTGCCTCCTGCCGGTAACCCTGGAGGGTTAACTCTATAGAATTATACTCCACTGAGGTTCCTACCTCCTCAAACCCCTCCCTCTCCAGGCTCCACCTCCAAAATCTCCAGGAATTTCCCATCTTGCAACTGGCGACCCTAAACAAGGCTGATTGTACAGGAGTGGGCAGACCCTAGTTCAGCTATTAAAAACCAGCTTCTGCCCTTGCCTACTCAACACAGAAGGACCTCCAGTGCCCAACACAAACCTCAGCTTTGGCTCAAGCCCCTCAGTAACCAACTATATGGCTGCCTGTTGGAAGAATGCCAACCTCAGGCCGGCTTCAGGCTGCCCATTACCAGCCTGGTCCAGGGAGCATGGACCTGTCGTACCTTCTTGGCAATATGTCCACTCTTATGCACCATTCAAGCCACAGTCTGGTGGAGTAAATGGGTCCAGCAGTGGGAGAGCCCTCTGCACATGTGCGAGTTGTTATTAAGACCCAGGGTCCAGATCCAGGGAAACAGTATGATGACAACAATGGATGCCACATGATCTCAATTTGATTGCATGTTTCCTGGATCAGTTCTCCTTTCCGTTGTTTGGATGGCATTGTTGGAAGGTGTTTGGTTTCTGCTTTGCTGTGCCACTGGAAAGGATAGCAATCTGTTTGCATCCTGCTAGTGGGAGGTGCCAGTGATTCATTTGCTCTCCCCCAAGTGATGGGCGGTCATAGCATCTCATTTACAGTGGCAATAGTTTACTTCCAGTGACTAAGAATGCTATGCTAAGCAGAATTATACTCTTTCTAAGCCAGTTGAAGTCAATAGGGGTTGTTGGAAGGGGTTTGGTTTATGCTTTGCTGTGCCACTGATAAAGATAGCAATGTGTTTGCACCCTGCTGGTGGGAGATGCCAGCATCTCATTTGCTCTCCAGCAAGTGGTAGGTGGCTATAGCATCTCATTTACCGTGGCAATAGTTTACTTCCAGTGACTAAGAATGCTATGCTGAGCAGAGTTATACTCTTTCTAAGCCAACTGAAGTCAATAGGGTTTGTTGGAAGGGGTTTGGTTTATGCTTTGCTGTGCCGTTGATAAAGATAGCAATGTGTTTGCACCCTGTTGGTGGAAGATGCCAGCATTTCACTTGCTCTCCCCCAGGTGATGGGCGGTCATAGCATCTCATTTACAGCGGCAATAGTTTACTGCCGGTGACTAAGAATGCTATGCTAAGCAGAGTTACACTCTATCTAAGTCCATTGAAATCAATAGGCTTAGAACAACGTAACTCTGCTTAGGATGGCCCTGTCCGTTAACACAGAGCGTGATAATACCGTGTTCCTGGCTTGAGGCTAGCTGCTTCTGTAGGGAGAGAAAAGGGACATTGGAGTGCTTAGTAAACGCTGTCACCCTTGGAGGCAGTTGTAGGACATTCTGTTGGCCCCTGTTTCTGATCAATTTTCTTTTTACGGTAAGCTTTTAGAGGGTTTTTTTTTTCTTCTGTTGGAAAATGACTTTTCCAACATGACAAATGTCCCCTTGCTTCCTCCTGAAGCAGAAACAGATGTTCAAAAGAGAGTGCAACACGCTCCCAAGGAACCCGGACGGTCTTTTAACTGCCTGCGCCTCCCTTGAACTCGCATTGTGTAGTTAAAAGTATCGAACTGCAATCAATAGAAAAGGAGAATGTCTCTCATTTTTTTTGTCCCTCAATCACTCCAGCTAACTGTTATGACTGCAAGAAGAAAGCTCTTTTAATATCCTATTTATATGGGGAACGTTTTATTAACTCCGACAGGCAGCTGGGACTGCAATTTCTTTTTTCCCTTTTTTTTCTTTTTTGTTTTCCTGGAGGAAAGAATAAAACATGACAGGTAATTTTGTAAATGAAGGCAGTCAGCAAACATCTGTTGAAGATGATAATGTCTGAGTGGTTTTGCTGTTTCCCTGAAAAACTTAGTTACATTCAGTTGAGATTAATTTTTCATTGTCCTCCAGTTAAATGGGAATTGCTTACACAGCTGCCTCCCATAGAACCTTGATTGCTTTCTATCCATTGCCAGATTGTAAAAGTTTGGTGCGGGGGCGGGGGGGGGGGGCTTCAAGCATATCACCATATTGTGGCGTATGGAGACATATAAATTCCTCTGCTAGCTTAAGGAAAGCTAGGGTTTTTTAAAAAAAAGGTTGGATGAATTGTGAGTCTCACTCTACAGCAGGACTTGTGTGTACATGTTCTGGAGATGGGAATGAACACAGAAATGGTTTTGGTGCAAGGCATCAGAGTATACGGTAGTAAAAATTATTTCAGGTATTACCTGGAGCAGCAACAGGAGCTGCTGCTGCCGCCACTGCCGCTGCTGCCGCTGCTGCCACCACCACCGTCTCTTCTTCTTCTTCTACTTTGAGCTCAAAGAATTATGGAAGGAAAGGGGTATCCAAGTTGGACATAACAATGCTGCTACTGAACATCGAGCAGCAGCATTTTAGGAATCGGTCAGTTAGATGAATCAGTTAAACACCTTTAACAAATGAGTAAGAAGACATATAAATTGCAGATGACGGGTCTCACCTTAGGCGAGGCATGGCCTCCCGTTTAAAAAGGAATTGGGAATGCCTCTTCCAAGCTGAGTCCTGTTGTGTTTATATATGTGTTTCCCCTCCAAAAATGCTGTTTTGTCCCTAAAATATTCATACCAAAAAGGGAAGCCAACCTCGAGGTGGTGGCTGGAGATCTGGAATTACAACTCATCTCCAGGCTGTAGTGATCAGTTCCCCTGGAGAAAATGACTGCTGTGAAGAGTGGACTCTATGGCATTATACCCTGTTCTAGTCCCCCCTCCCCACTGCTACAAGTTGAGCAGTGCTACAAGTTGAGCAGTCCTACCAAGTTCCACCCCCAAAATCTCCAGGAATTTCCCAACCTGGAGCTGGCAACCCTAGTTCTAGGCAAGATTATCTCAACTCCACACTCACCATTTGGCTTAGGAAATATAATGGATAAATACTTCTGGCTCTGAGAAAATGACTGGGTTTTACTGTGGATAAAAGACATTAAATTTTCAGTGACGACTGTATTTGTGGGGGGTGGGTAGACGTTGTTTGCACAATGAGTAATGTTTTGGCCCTGTTCTGACCTTTTACTGAATTTAGTTTTGACATAAATGTCAAGGAATGACACAAAACAGGAGCTTTTGACAAGCACATCAGGGAATATATTGATAGAAATCAGCAAGAAGCTGCATTTGTGAGAGATCTGATATTTGAAATGTTTTACATCCACATTTCCCATCAATGTTAGCACCCACTTTGACGAGACGTTGGGGAAGAAAATGTAACTAACACATTGATTTTTTTTCCCCTCTACTCTTGAGTTTTGACACTTTATGAAAATCTTTGGACAGAGATGGAGATAACTGTCTCCTTTTTAAAAAATGAATGCACCGAAGTTAATGGTTAAAAAGTAATGATCTTACCTTTAAAAAAAATCCAAGGGATCTCAAGTCAAACTCTCTGTCATTAATTATTGGTATCTTGCCATCTTACCAACACTCTAATAATAATAATATTAACATTTGATTTATATACCTCCCTTCAGGTCAATTTAGTGCCACACTCAGAGCAGTTTACAAAGTTATTATTATCCCCACAACAACAAACACCCTGTGAGGTGGGTGGGGCTGAGAGAGCTGTGACTGACCCAAGGTCACTCAGCTGGCTTCAAGCAAATCAAACCTGGCTCTCCAGATTAGAGTCCTCCTGCCATTCTTAAGTGATTGACCCAAGGTCATCAGCTGGCTTCAGGCAGAAGAGTGGAGAATCAAACCTGGCTGTCCAGATTATAGTCCTGCCGCTCTTAACCACCACACCAAACTGGCTCTCTACATCTCAGCTATTTTTCAAAGTGCATAGAAATGGAAAGGGGGACAAGTTAGCCACATCTGAAGTTGAGCAGTGCTACAAAAATGGGATGGCAACAGTGCAGTTGTCAACCAAGTTGCATCCTTCTAAGTTCATTGAATTCAAAAGGCTTAGCTATAATTCTCATTAGAAGGACTACATTGTTAGGCTGCTATTTTCAAACCCTCTGCCCTCATCAAATCAAATGATTGAACAGCTATGGCTTGTTTATTGATGCTAGAACTCGGCATCACCTAAATGTAAGCGATAGAAATGTAAAATTTCCAGACATTGGATTTTCCCCGTTATTTCCAGGGGGAAATATGGAAATTTTGGAAGAAATCGAAATATAGGCAATACTTACTTTCCTAGCAAACCTAAATGTCTTTTCTCACTTTAATATCATCAAATGCATCACTTTGTTAGCACATAAACTTGGCATATTTATAGAATTTACAAGCATAGGTAGTTTTCCCCCAGTACTGGAGAGAGAACCATAAGGTGCTGTATCTAATTCATCCTTAGTAAAATGTATCATAATTTTTGCCATCTAGGGACAAATAAAAGTTGTCATTAGATTACAAGCAGGTCAGATATGGTCTCATGTAGAGGGTTAGCAGCATATTTGGTTATATCAAGGTAAATTTTATAAAATGAAAACCCTAAACTCTTTAATCATGTAACACCAATCACATTATAGCATATTGATTTTTGCCAAAATTATTTATCTTGGAATAATAAACACATCCTTGATAATATGTCTTCCGTATATGTTGGAATTACTATTATCTAATGTTGTTGGTTGTCTTATGTATTTTGTTTTCATGCTGTATACAATGAATGTTTACAACTGTGTCTAAGACAAAATTCCGCTTATTCCGAAAGACATAAAATTCATAGGAGACTTTTCAGTGCTCCCCCAAACTTTCCAATATTTCCTTTGGAAATCCTCAGGGAAAAAAACTGGAAAAACTTTTTTAAACAAATATTTTTGTTTTGTTCCTCAAGCCTTCACATCTCTAAGCGCAGGCTTTTTTGTGAGTAGTATAGCAGCAGCCCTGAAAGAGAGGAAGCAGTACTGCCAACGAAGAAAGCAAAGAGATGGCAGCATTTTAAGCGTCTATGTCTGCCCCCATGTTTTCGGTTTCTCTCCTAATTCTGGTTGTCAGCCAAGCTTATAGCGAAAGGCTTTTCCATTTACACCTCCAATATTCTTTGGCTTGTCACAAATATTTTTGCACTTCCCAGCAAAATGCATCAATAATTACAGGCGGTTGGGTTTTCCCCACTGTAATATATATTTTTAAAAATAGAACTGAAAGGGTGGAGGTGGGAGGCAGTCTAATTTCCGTACTCGTTGCCACAATTTCGTCTGCTTGCTCTTCTCTTGCTCCCTTGTGTCTGCATTTTCTTGTGATATGGTGCAGATCTGGAATAAAACTTGCTTGTCCTCCCCTGACCTGGATAGTCCAGGCAAGCCTGATCTCATGAGGTCTCGGAAGCTAAGCAGTTGTTGGCCTTGGTTAGTAATTGGATGAGAGACCTTCAATGAAGACCAGCGTTGCAGAGGCAGCCAATGGCAAACCACCTCTGATAGTCTCTTGCCATGAAAATCCCATCAGGGGTTGCCATAAGTCAGCTGTGACATGATGTCACTCTCTTCCACCTTTGTCCCATGTGGCATTTAACTCTTTCTGTTGCCTAGTTCATCACACAAGAACATAAGGAGAGCCCTGCTGGATCAAAGCAATGGTCCGTCTAGTCCAACATCCTTGTCCATAGAGCGATCAACTAGCTGCTCCTAGAAGATCCACAAGCAGGACATGGAGGCCAAGGGATACCAGTCCCTGGTGGGGATGGGGGATCCCTGCTCCCAGCCTCTGCCCCTTACCACCTCTCACCTGGCCAACTAGGGGGGAAGGCACTGGAATGGGCTTGGGAGCCCCGCAATGTGCTTCCGCAGGATCCAAAGCACTTCCGCATCATGCCGGGAATGACATCATTTCCGGCATGATGCAGAAGTGACGAGTCACATGTACAGTTGATTAGATAAAAATCGGGACACAGTCTAGTGTTTGGGGCCGATTTTTACCAAATCAGCCCCATGTGTGACCCGTTGTTTCCACCTTACGCTGGGAATGACATCATTCCCGTCACAACATGTAAGTGCTTCCAGCACATGCCCCCACAACCCCCTTTCTCCACTTTCATGCCCGAGGGGCGTAGCAAGCCTACCTCTCCCTCTTGCTGTCTTACCTCACCAGCAGTCATAATGATAGTTTCCACACGCCCTTAAAGGGACGGCCCACTCACAAAACGCTGGCGGCTTCCCCTCTTGACTCCAGAATCTGTTTTTGAAACGGTTGCAGGCTGTTTGGCTTCCATTTTTTCGTTGTCTAAAAAATGGAAGCCAAACAGCTTGCCACCGTTTTGAAAACAGAGACATCTGGAGTCAAGTGGAAGAGCCACCAGCGTTTGGTGAATGGGCCGTCCCTTTAAGGACGTGTGGAAACAGTCAATGTTACTGCCTCTGAGTATGAGCCAGGGAGGACCCTATGGTCTTCTAACCAGGGCCAGCTTTGGGTTTCCTCTCTGGGAGAGAACACAGTCTCAGTCCAGATAGTAATGCATCTGAGCTACTAGGTGAGCTTTTTGCTCCAAGGCGTTTCCTGTCCCAAATTTCCAGACCATTTTTTCCTGATAAACTGTACTGAGGAAACCCCCCTTTCATCCTCCAAATGGCACACATAGCTGGTACCTGTTTCCTTTCTCCCACACTGACCATGTTTGTTGTGGCCCATTATGTTTTGCTGACAATCCTGTCATGATCTGGCTGTGCCAGGAAGGCCTAGCAAGGCCTCAAAAGCCTGTTAGCAGTGGACCGTTTTGGTACCCTTTTTGGCCAATCAGAACACAGGTGGCTAGTGCTATATAAGTCTGGAAGGGAAAAAAGCCTGTGTTCTTCCTCCCAGGGAGCAGGCCAGAGGAGGTTTCTGCCAGGGGGAGAGAGGCCCTCATCCAGGTAGGGTGAGAAGACAGGCCTGGCAGACAGAGGGGGGACAGGGAGTTCAGTCGTGCTGGAGCCTTTGGTTTATTTTGCTTTCACCCATCTATTGTTGCTAAGGCACCTTGTTTGCTTGTTTGTTGGATTAACTGACCTCCTTGTAAATAAACCCTTTTGTTTGTTGTTACTCTGCTGGGTCCTCACGCCTGTTTATTGGCCAAGCTAAGGAGGTCAGAAGGGTTGGGATGGTACTCTGGGCCTTCCCAAGGGACCCTAAATCCCAGAGTGGTGGCAGCGTAAGGTGGCTCACCCCTCCTGAGGCATGACAAACCCTATCACGATGTGCTCCCATGTTTCAACACAGAGCTGCACAATTTCGTGGCATTCATATTTTTAAAAGGTTAAAGCTTTGGACTTTAAGATGGGGCTTATAGCGCCTTATAGAAAGTTGTGACCAAAATTGCCTTCCTCGTGCAGACGGGAACGGGGGTGCAGCTGATAGATAATGAATGCTGTGACTGAATTGCACCTTATTTCTTGGAAGGCTGAAATTGAAGTAGGTCTATTTTCTTCTCTCCAGCTCCTGTGATTTTAGAACAGTGTTTCCAAGGACAAACACAAACAATATGAAAATTGCTTTTCTGAGGAAAAGCTGAGTTGGTGATGAGTTCTTTTTTTAAAAAAATATCTTGTTAAATTATCTCAGCCTTCAGTACATTTCTTAGTAATGTTATTTTCTTGGAAAAGGGATCGGCAAGAACTTCTCTACTAAGGGCCATGAAAGGCGGCCAGCTTTCAATGCAGGATTATGTCACTGTTTGTAGATATGAAGTAGCCTTATACTAAGTCAGTTACATTGCTCCTTCTAGGAGCAATGCAGGCAGCAAATAATAATAACAATAATAACATCATCAACAACTGCACTTATATGCCATTCTTCTAGACAGATTAGGGGCCAACTCAGAGCAGTGAACAAGGTCAGTGTTATTATTATTCCCACAGTACAGATGGTGCTGAGAGGAGCAGCTTATCCAAGGCACCTACTGACCTCAGGGCAGTAGAGAGATTTGAACTAGCAGAGTGCTGATTCACAGCCCAACCACTTATCCATTTGGTACAACAGCTCCCTCCTTATAAAGGGAGGTCTTTCCCTGCTCTGCAGCCTGAAATCCTGAGGTAGCAGAGACTGAACCTTTTCCTGATACTTTGGGAACCAGCTGTCAGTTGAGTAGATAGTGCTACGTTTTATAGACAATGATGTTGATTTAATACAAGGCAGCTTAATATGTTCAAAAGTATATCCCTAGTATGGAATTCTTAGGTAGCATGGAGTAATTATAATATGTGGTCTTACATTGCCATAAGCAGATCTCTAGAAAGGTGGCATATAAATTTTCTAAATATATAAATAATCATGGAAGCTCAGTGGCAAGTGATGAGAGGGTGAGGGAATGCAAAAGCTATGGGTAAAGAACACAGGATTATTGAAAGTCATGTGGACCATGGCTTACAATAAAATCCAGGGTTGAGGACCACCTGAAAAGGAAGAGCTGATGTAGAATTCTCAGTTGTTTTGAAGAAGAGCTAAGCCAGACCCTGGAAGATTCTGAAGAAGGTACCTGAAAAAAGACTTTTGACTCTTGAAAGCTTACACCCTGAAAATCTTGTTGGTCTCTAAGGTGCCACTGGACTCAAATCCTAGTGGAAGATTCAGCAGGCAAAACTTCAGTGATTATCCAGTGTTGCATTCTGACCAGTTGGGTGGGGCTTTATGCAGGTTATAACCTTTTTGATCCTTGACCTGGTAGCCCAGGTGAGTCTGATCTCTCATCAAAAGCTAAGGAGGGTCAGCCTTGGTTAGTAATTGGATGAGAGACCTCCAACAAAGACCATGGTTGCAGAGGCAGGCAATGGCAAACCATGTTAGTCTCCTGCCATGAAAACCCTGTCAGAGGTTGCCATAAGTCAGCTATGACTTGAGGGCACTTTCCTCCAATAATCTTTTTGGCGATCTGAATATGATAGCTCTGGAGACAATAGGTAATCTGCTCAATTAGGCAACCCACTTGACACCAAGTTTCAACAGACAGTTGGAAAGTACTAGAAGAGGCAAAATCGACAGCACCATGGAGAGCTCCTAGGGGGTGGAGTAGTTGTTCTGATGACTTCTGGGGCTCAAGTATATCCAGTGTTGCCATGTATGACAGACTTCACTTCCTCTTTGAAGAGTGAAGGTCTTAAAGGGGTAGCATCCTTCTCTGGAGTTTTACATTTTGTTTTCCATACAGGTTCATTGGTATCTTTGGTGAGAAGGGGTGAAAGATTGTGAAGCCTTTGGTTATTTCGGGCCGGGGTCCTGTATCGGAATCTGTAATATAGATCCAGAGGAGTTAGCCGTGTTAGTCTGTAGTAGCAAAAATCAAAAAGCATCCAGTAGCACCTTTAAGACTAACCAACTTTACTGTAGCATAAGCTTTCGAGAATCACAGTTCTCTTCTTGGTTAGTCTTAAAGATGCTACTGGACGCTTTTCTATTTTTGGAATCTGTAATGGCAACCATAAATGGATATTCTGCAGCTCATGTTGCAGGTCTACAGGGCCTCCCAGTGTTCCCTGACACTTCCTATTCATAGATAACAGTATGTTCTAATGTGAATCATGGAAAGAGAAACAGAACTTGGTGTAGAGCTGCCATTTTAAACAGCTTCTCTGTCTTCCTTGAAACATGTATTTCTTCCCTGAATGCTCATAGGGAAACTTCAGTGGCCTTAAAACTGGGTTGACCACCTCCCTCCAGAATCAAATGCAGATGTAGCTTTAATAGACGCCAAATTAACACAAAACGAACTGCTCCGTGTTATCCCTTGAAAGAAATTCTGCCTTCGTAAGAGGTTATCACCAAACTGTTCTTGTCATCTGAGTGGGAGCGTACATTTCTCACCAGCCATTTAATCTTAGGGTTCTGTAATGTACTGTAGTTTCACAACCCTGATACCCAAAGCTATGTCATGATGAATGATGGAAAGATGGAGTGCCAATTTTTCCCAGCAATGAACAAAAGCAGGCAGTTTAAATCCAATGTAAATCCAATCTTTTGCAGATTGCTTAGCCAGTGCAATCCTATGCAGTTACTCCAGTCTAAACCCGTTGAAGTCAATGGCCTTAGACTGGAGTAACTCTCCATAGGATTGCACTGAGCATCTCCTAAGGACTAGCTGACATACGTGTGGTACATTATGTGATTGCTCAACGTTGCTCATATGTGCAAGACTGAGAAAGGGTTTAAAAAGTGATTGGTGCCATGGGAAAAATACTTTATTAGTTTGATTATCCTTATGTGTTTTGCCTATGCCTAGAGAGCCACTGGGACTACTGGCTGACTTGGGGCTCAGCAGCAAGGCTGCCCCCAGGGCAGAGCAGGGGTACTTGTCAAGTGGGTGAATCAGGAAGTTGGCAAGAACTGTTCAGTTGAGCCTGCTGTGATCCGAAAACAATAATTGGATGGGTTTTCCCGAAGTGAATAATGGGTGTAAATGGTGCCTCTGTGAGTATGGGTTGGGAAAAGCGATCAGGTTTGGTGAATAATGTTAAATGTTGCTTAATCAGGGTAAACGGGTGAGGGGAAGTGAGGCCAGGTGTGGATGAGATTAGTCAATAACTTCTTGGAAGACCCATTGTCATAAATTATGCATCTCTCCAGGGCATGGTGGTGGTGGACAGTGCCCTCAAGTCAGAGTTGATATATGCGACTTCTGGTGGGGTTTTCATGGCAAGAGACTAACATAAGTGGTTTACATTGCCTATCTCTGCAACCCTGGTCTTCATTGGAGGTCTCCCATCCAATTACTAGCCAAGGCTGACCCTGCTTAGCATCTGAGATCTGACAAGATCAGGCTCACCTGGGCTATCCAGGTCAGGGCCCAAGGCATGGATGGGGCCATTAGTTAGCCGCCCTAACTCTCTTCTAAAATATTTTACCAGGTTCTTACCTGACTGGCATTCATTTTGTTTCATTTTTGGCCAGGCAGTGTCTTGTGCTTAAACTGCCCCTCAGCAAGATAATAACAACAACGACAACAACATGCGATTTATATACCGCCCTTCAGGACAATTTAACACCCACTCAGAGCAGTTTACAAAGTATGTTGTTATTATCTCCACAACAATAATCACCCTGTGAGGTGGGTGAGGCTGAGAGAGCTCCTAAAAGCTGCGAATGACCCAAGGTCACCCAGCTGGCATCAAGTGGAGGAGTGGAGAATCCAACCCAATTCTCCAGATTAGAGTCTCGAGCTCTTAATCGCTACACCAAACTGGCTCTCACACCAAACTGGTAGAATTTGCAGTCCCCTCAACCCCCTGGTTTCTGTCTGAGGAGGAGGTTATCCTGAGATTCTCCAGTCCCCCCTCATCTAAGGAATCTGTTTGAGGTTCCAGGCTGGGGGAGTGGGGTTCTGACATTTTGAGCCCTCCAACCATAGCTCAGGCCAAGACAACTAGAAGTGCCACTTACCCTGTCAAAGGCACTGAGGCACTCTTCTCATTGATTTTTGTTCACATTTATTTTGAAGCCATTAACGGTAGAAAATCAGCATATACATTTTGAAAATAAATCAGTGCTCAGATTCTCTTGTCCTGGGAAACCCAGTCAGGAGATGCTGTGGTCGACAGAGCAGTCTGTCTACTCAATAGCTCACCCTCCATTCTCTCACTTTTTAAATGACACCCTCTTAGATATGATGGGATGAAAGGGAATGATGAGCCTGAGTGAAATCTCAAATCAGGTCTCCAGGTCCTAGTCTGTGAGTCACTCTACACATTACTAAATACCTAAGGACACTCAAGTGAGCCTCATTTCCCATGTTTTCCATGCACGCGATCACACTTCAATTTGCTCTGTGTCACGTGTTTGATATCAGTTCCTTCTCAACTGCTAAGAGTATCCCAGTTTCCCCCACCTCCCACATCCATTCATTGAAATACAGATCTTGACACTTTCTCACACCTTAAAGAAATGCAAATTGGCAATTTAAAGGAGCCTACAGTACTTGTTCTTGCAGCAAAAACAGAGCAGAAATGGCGCTTTGCCCTTCCAAATCACTTGCAGATGCAGCTACACAAAGGGAGCTCCCGTAAAATCCGCATTCACGTGCATTGAGCAAGAATAGCCTGCAAGTGAATCGAGGACTAGACATACAATCCTGCTCTTGAGCATATCTAGGTACTTAGTAATGTATAGAGAGACTCTGAAAGGATGACTTGTTGTGGCTCAGTGGAAGAGCCTCTGTTTTGCATACAGACGGTCCCAGGTTCAATCCCCAACATCTCCAGTTAAAAGGACCAGGCAGGAGGTGATGTGAAAGACCTCTGGAGAGCAGCTGCCAGCCTGAGTAGACAATATCAGCCTTGAGGGACCAAGAGTCTGATTCAGTATAAGGCTTCTTCTCTTGTCCACTATACCACACAGGCACTATGAACACGATGACCTGCTGATTTCTTCTGCCTGGGTTTCTCTACTAGAAGAGGCCATCTCGTCTTCCCATTGCTCTTCCAGATTTCTGGCTCTTCTTCCTCTGTCGCTCAGCTCCGCACCAGCTTCTTTCTTGGATTTCTGTTTCCAGCCTGCCTGCCTGTGTAGTACCGGCATACCCTTGCCCTTATGACAGGTATAATTCACCAGAGTAGGGCCACTTATACCTTCTCTCCTGG
Source organism: Eublepharis macularius (assembly GCF_028583425.1). Taxonomy (NCBI): domain Eukaryota; kingdom Metazoa; phylum Chordata; class Lepidosauria; order Squamata; family Eublepharidae; genus Eublepharis; species Eublepharis macularius. The sequence continues at coordinate 66,210,938 of NC_072802.1, read as the reverse complement.
TTTTTGGAAAGAAATACAGCGACCGAGCTGGTATTTCAAAGGTAGCAATCCTTCTGCTGGATGGTTGTGTTGCGTCTTGATTTTTATTTTTATTTTTTTTAAAAAAAGTTTAAACAATAAAATTGAATATTTTATCAGATTGTTTTTAGCAGCTTCCCTAGTGGTAGATCTGGAGAGTCAGCAGGCATGGGCTTTTTTAAAAAAAGGAAAGAAAAATATATTTGCGTCTGTTTCATAATTTCTTTTGTTGCCACTTGTCTCAGGGATCGGCAAAGACAGATGCAGAGAACTGAAGCCCTGACTGTTGGGGCGGGGGGGGGGGCAGCTACAGAAAATAGATACAGGATTGAATGCCAAGTGAGGTCACAGCTTACAAGTTTCAAGAAGGAGGTGAATGATTGGAGATGTAGTTCGAGAATGGGGAAAGCGGCTGCCTGAATGCTACGGATGCTGCCCGTCTCCTAGGGAATATAAACTCCTTGTTGCTGTATCCGGAAAGGCACTTTGCCTGTTGCATGATGGTTTCCAGCTTCACCTCGTGCCCCATGTAACACAATTCCCTGCAGTCTCAAGTGTGAACAAGCAAAGAATATGTTAAAATGAATTTGCACTTCATCTGATTTCTACGAGCGGAGAGTTCACTTTAGGGTCGTCTTCCTCTTTGCTCAGGAAGCTTATGGCAGTGTTGGAAATAGCCAACGTTAAACAGTAGAATACAAATTAGTTAGGTGACGTTTGGTTAGATGTTAGACTAGGATGGGAGACCAGTTCGAATCCCTACTTTGCTATGGAAGCTGGCTAGGTGACCTTGGCCTAGTCATGTATTCTTTACCTGACCTACCTCACAAGATCGTTGTAAGGATAAAATATAGGAAAGGAGAACAATATAAGCCACTTTGGGTCCCCCTGGGGAGAAAGGCAGAGTATAAATCATGACGATGATATATTATATCAGTAATAACAACAATAACAATAATGGTTGATAGCAAACATACAGTTTTGCAGTGGGAGACCGCAGAAATGGCATCATTTTCTTTTCTTTTTTTCTCCTTTGGGAGGTTGGATTTAATGAAGGGGGGAATAAAGATGACCAGATAGAAAGGAGGGCAGGTTTCCAGTATCTTTCCTAGAAGGGAAGAGAACTCTGTAAATGCAGCTTTTCCTCTCTCTGCATCTGTCGAAATTCTCACAGCTATGGAACTGTTGAAGTTACAGGGTCTTCTGGACAGACCCAGGAAAATGGACATATGTGGCTAAACAAATTAAAAGAGAAGTTCATTTGCAACCATAATTAAAGCAGATTGTCACAAGTAAACAAAAGGGCCGAGCTGAAACTTCACAGCAATTTTGGGGAGGGGGGTGTCAAACTGGTATTTCTGACGAAGTGAGAAAGCAAATGAATTCATGAATGCCCCTCCTTACTTACGTTGCGTGCTTCCTCCACCTCTTATTTTTAACCAAAAAATGTCAGAGTGAGGGCCTAGATCTCATTGACGATGCGGCATCACCATGACGCAAAAAACTCAAGTTCAGGAAATGCTGTCCATATACTCTTTGATCTTCGTTGACAATCCCATGCAGCGGTCGTGATCTGGCTAAATGGTGTTGTTCAAAGACAAAGTGGAAAGAAGGAGATGCTTCCTGTCCCTTATTGTTGTATCATTTGGTTAAAAATAGAGAGGACAGATTATGCCTGACAGCAGCAAAGGTTGATTAGCACTGCTGGTAAGCGAACACTTTGCTCCTTCTCTTACACACACGTTCAATAAATTGTTTAAAAAGTAGCAAACAGGACACATTTCAGCTTAGCATGGCTAGCGGTATAGTGAAAAGTGCCAGATTTCAACCAGTCTTCAGAGTCTTTTTTGGCATGAAAGAACCCAGTTGAACTTTGGATGACATCGGGGCAACTTAGAGTCCCTGGGAGCTCTCCAAGGTTCTGAAGTTTTTGACTGAACATCTACCTATAAGCTACCTTTATACTGCCCAAGAACTGCATCGTGCTCCTTTAAGCAAGGACAAAATCCATGTAATACCTTTTACTGCACCGACCAAATTAAAATTAACACAAAGCACTGAGCAAACTTTTGAGCCCACTGGGACTCTTCACTGGGCTTAATGTTACAAGATTGAAAAAGATAGGAGAGTAGAAGGCAGATCTCTTAAAGGTCTGGTCTTGCAAACTTCCTCAGTGAGAAGCCGGAAAGCTAAAAGCTTAAATTTATTGCTGTGGTGTAGGGTTACAGCATGTTCTCTGGATGAACAAAACTTCCCAGAGAACATGTTTTAACCCTACATGGCAGCAATAAAGTTAAGCTTACAAACTTATTGTCAATCTCCATTCTTTGTTCTTCCACTGAAATGCAGGAACCATCCAAAGTTCATCCAAAACCCTCCCAGTTGCCAAAGGGGATCCCTTGCAGGCTGAAAGAAACAGAAAGTGCCTTTATTATCTCTTTGTGTCCATACATACTTGTATAGTGCCATCTCAGCCAACGAATGGCAACCTCTGCTGGGGTTTTCAAGACAAGAAATGAACAGAAGTGGGTTGCCATTACCTGCCCCTGCATAGGAACCCTCGTATTCCTTGGTGGTCTCTCATATCCAATAACTAACCAGCATCAACCTTATTTAGCTTCCAAGATCTGGCAAGATTGACATACGCACATAACTCGTGTGTGTGTGTGTGAGTGTGAGTGAGAGAGAGAGAGAGAGAGAGAGAGAGAGAGTTTGTGGGTTCCCCAAAGAGGTGAAACCTCTCACTCCATGTCAGAATGGGGGACATAAATAAACAGAATGTCCCTCTGGATAGCCACAATGAGATTGCTATGGCTGCATTTAATTCTGTCTTTTAAATAACCTGTGCATTGGCAATGTTTTTAAAAGCTGCTATTATAGTGGAATTATGCTATATTTAGGAGTAGGTGAAACACAGAAGCAGGAAAGCACTGCTTTTCTATTAATTAGATTCTCCTGTTGTTCAAAAAGAGTTTTCTGTAATATAAAATACCAGTTCATTCGCCTATTTGCTGTCTTCTGTGTTTCTGTTTTTTCTCAATGGTTAGTACCAGGGTTACATCTAAAATTCTCCATATCTGATCTTCCCACCACCACCAATTTGGGGGTTTCGACAGTGCAATCCTAAACCCCAGGTGCCAGTGTATTTTCATGTAATACTGGCATCTCCTCAAGTGATGCCAACTTGGCACTTAGTTGCTGTCCTAACCCATTTACAACGCTGGCCATAGGCTTGTACACTGGCAGTGCAATCCTGGACACAGCTGATCCTTCTAAACCTATGAACTTCAACTGCAACTCTGTTTAGGGCTGCACTGTTAAGCCCAAGTCCCCAGATGTACCCAATGGTGCCGACTGTGGGCCATGGGGTATGGTGCCTGGGACAGGGTGGCCACTATGCTTGCTTGGCCTGGGTGGCTCCCAGTGGCCCCCTGGCACAGCGTGGGAGACAATGGGATCCAGCTGCCCAGCAGGCCAATCAGTGGCTGCCTGGCCAGGTGGGGGAAAGGCCTCTTGCAGGTGGAGCTGGCGTGGACAGCCTCCAGCTGGGTCTTCGGGTGAGTCTTAAATAGGGGAGTCGGCATCTCCCCCTCCCTCCCTGTGCTTCCTTGGTAGTGGTACAAATGCGTTTGATTTCTCGCCTCTCTGGTTTGGGGTTTCTTTTGATTTGAGACATTGGTGGTTGGTTAATCTCATGTCACAGCTTTGTGGAGGTGGTTTGGCATGGGTCCTTTTGGGGGAAACATGGCTGGACAGCAGTGTTTCCCCATTGTTGGGGATCTCCTTAAGAGATCTTGGGAGTGAGAGAGCCAGTTTGGTGTAGTTGTTAAGAGTACAGGACTCTAATCCGGAGAGCCGGGTTTGATTCCCCACTCCTCCGCTTGAAGCCAGCTGGGTGACCTTGGACTAGTCACAGTTCTCTGGAGCTCTCTCAGCCCCACCCACCTCACAGGGAATTTTGTTGTGGGGATAATAATGATATACTTTGTAAACCACTCTTGAGTGGGCATTAAGTTGTCCTGAAGGGCGGTATATAAATCAAATGTTGTTGTTGTTGTTATAAACAGAAGGGGCAAGCCCAGCTCGGGCGCTGCTGGAGCGTTCTCACTCCCAGATGGCAGGGGAACCACACAGAGGCTTATGTCCATGTGGATGTCCACTGGCTGCCATCCTCTGGTTTCTCCTCAGCAGGTGAGCTGAGGGGAAGTGGGGTGGTCATTGGCTGGCAGGCAGGTCACCCAATGCTTGGATCCCAGCCACATGAGGTACCAATGCTCTGTAAAGCTGTAATCAATAAAGTTTTGGCCATCTCATACCCATGTCATCTCTTGCCCTGCTTGCCCCCTTCACCCTGCAATCAGTCAAACTTGATTCCAAAGGGAAACAAATGCATTAGTAATTCTCCATTGTTTCATTTTCATTTCTGGATTTTTTTTTATAGAGAGCACACAGAAAGCAGGTGCCTTTCTTGAGAGTTCCTGAAGAGGTTTTTCTTCTTACTGGCAGCCCTTCTCTAAAGCTTAAAGGCCCTTAAACTGCTGCTGTATCCTGCAGCAGAAAATCCTGGTTGCTTTCTGAAGCCACAAGGAGATTTTCCACACCGGATGAATGCTAACTAGCAACCTGACTTCTCGAAATAATAGTTGAGGGGGAATCTCTCCCAAACGGAGATGGTGACTGCTTCCTTTAAAATCTGCTTGTTTTTATGCTCTGCATCCTAAGAGTTTAGAAGCCACAGAATTCAGTCAAACTGAAAACAAAAGAGGGAAAAAGAAAGCAGAGAAGGTAAACTATCAATGGAGCCGAAGGCAAAAGATTTGCAAGTGGCTTTATCTCCTGGGCGGATTACAGAAGCAGCAGGTCTTCTCTAGTTTTGAAGCAGGACGGAGAAGCAGAAATATTGTCCATGTTTTGAATAAGAATGGTCAGCTTTATACCTGAGACATCGACATGCGGGATTAAGGAACGTGTGACTCGGTGGTGGAGACCCCCAGTTTGTGTGATGGAGTTGTCCAGTTCTACCCAGTATCTGCAGTTAAAACAGTGTAATGTAGAAGGCTTCTTCTTCTCCAGAGATCTTGGAAAGCTACTACCAGGCAGGGCCAACAATACTAAGCTGGAAGGTCTATAATAGTCCATCTGGTGCATGATAAGGCATCAGAATTATTATTAGTGGAGGAGGCTGTCGCTCAGTACCAATGCCTACACACTACATGAAGAAGGTTCCGGGTTCAAGTGGCATCTCCTAGCTTTCCACTTTTATTTAAGTACCCTTCCATCTATTATCATTTTTAGTAATAGTTGTTCTTTGGCCAGTTTGGTCAGGTGTAGTGGTTAAGAGCGCGGGACTCTAATCCGGAGAGCCGGGTTTGATTCCCCACTCCTCCACTTGAAGCCAGCTGGGGGACCTTGGGCTAGTCACAGCCCTCTCAGAGCTCTCTCAGCCCCACCCACCTCACAGGGTGTTATGTTGTGGGGATAATAATGGCATACTTTGTAAACCACTCTGAGTAGGCATTAAGTTGTCCTGAAGGGCAGTATATAAATCGAATGTTATTATGTTATTATTATTATTTTTGTTACTCTTAGTTTTCAGCTACATGATCATAAAAAGCTTTCCATTTTCCCAGAAATTCTAGGACTGGCCTATTATGCATATAAAATGTTCATTTCATTGTACCACACAACTATCTTCATGTTTTGAAAGCTGAGTGTGTTTAGAAATTTTTCTGAACTGTTAACAGAATGGGGGAAAATGGTGTATAGAGAATCAATGATTATCCTAGTCATGCTTAACTACAAATAATGGCATTTGGTTTCATGAGATGGTGGCATCAGGGCTGGTGGAAGGAATGGTGGGTAGACCATCTTTGTCTAGGGAAGTTTGGTCCAGAGGCAAAGCTAGGGGTCAGATCTTAGGCATCTGGGGTTTGTCCTGGAGCAGATACGTACACTAAAAGGAATGGTTGAGACCGGGGAACAATGCTTTTTGCTTGGTGGTGGTGGTGGAGTCCATTAGCAATCTGTCTCTGTGGATCAGGTCCAACTTTTTTTTCCAAAGTAAATGGGCATGCCATACAGCTTTGATAGGTTCAGGTAGATAGCTGTGCTGGTCTGTAGTAGAACAGCAGGATTTGAGCCAGTGGCGTCTTAGACACCAACAATATTTTCAAGGTCTAAGCTTTCAAGAATCAAAGCTCCTTTCTTCAGAAACCAGTATTAGAAGAAGGGAGCTTTGATTCTCAAAAGCTTAGACCCTGAAAATCTTGTTGCCCTCTAAGGTACCACCGGACTCAAACCCTGCTGTTCTACAACTTTGAGTTTTACAAACTTCTCTTTCCGTTTTGAGAGATCTACAAAATTGGCTCCTGATTCTAGTCGCAGAAGAATGTCAAACATGCAGTAACGTATTTTTAAAGGTGATATAAAGCACGGCATGTGTACTTTTTCTCTCCCACTCTGAAATATGGGGCACTCTATATCCTAAACCAGGAAAGGCAGATGTTTGATCATCGCTTGTACAGGACGGCCTGGAGAATTTACTCCCTGCTGTTGCTCTTCTGAGTAATGCAGCCATTGCAAATTCACACCACTTTCAAGCATCTTTAAATTGCCCTCCAAGAACATCCGTTTCCCCCCCTTTCTACTTTTCTCATAACAGCGACTGAAATAGATCAAGAGGTAGGAAAGCAACCGCTTAAAAGAAATACACCTTCAGAGACAAATAACCCCTTGTCCTGAACCAGGTCTAATGTTTTAAGAATTCTCAGCTGAAAAAACAGCTCCTTGTTACACAGCATTTGGAACTGCCTGATAGCTGGAACCAACAGAACAAAAAATAAAGTACTTTACTAAACTGGAGGGGGAGGGTCAAATAGACTCCAAAGCAAGTAATCAAAAATAATAATTGAAGTTTTCATTGAACGAGATATCAGCGGTAAAGGGGGGTGGGGAAAGCTATATTAAATATTTCCCTTTGGCAGTAAAGGAACAGTAACCAAAGAGGGATGGGGATTGCAGCTCAGAGAATCTTCTTTGCATGCAGAAGGTCCCAGGGTTCAATTCCCAGCACCTCCCATTAAAAACCTGAGGTAGGAGGTAATGTGGGACACCCTGCCTGAAACCCTGGAGAGATGCTGCCAGTCTGAGTAGACAAAACTGTCCTAGATAGACCAAGTGTCTGTCTCAGTAGATAGTGATGCCATGTAGTTGATTCAAAGACATCAGGGAGGAAAGACTACATATATTTTTGTCCCATATGATCATAAGAGCCCCGTGGCGCAAAGTGGTAAGCAGCAGTATTGCAGCCCAAGCTCTGCTCACGACCTGAGCTCGATCCTGGCAGAAGCTGGGTTCAGGTAGCCAGCTCATGATTGACTCAGCCTTCCATCCTTCTGAGGTCGGTCAAATGAGTACCCAGGTTCGTGGGGGTAAAGTGTAGATGACTGGGGAAGGCAATGGCCAACCACCCTGCTACAAAAAGTCTGCCAAGAAAACGTTGTGATGCGACGTCCCCCCATGTGTCAGTAATGACTCGGTGCTTGCATTCATAGGACAACACACCTAGAGCCGCTCTGCCATCCTTGACCCATTTCAAACTGGTTTCAGGCCTGTGTTTGATATCAAGATGGCTTTTGTTGCGCTGCTGGATGCTCTTCACTTAAAGCTGGACAGGGGACAATCTTCTCTGTTGATACTGTTTGATTTTCCAGAGGTCTTTGACACTGTTGACCCCTCTGTTCTTATCGAGCAGCTGGAATACAGAGTTGGTATTAAGGGAGGAGCCCCTTGGTGGTTTTCACCGGCATTTCCACCAAAGAGTTTCCACCAGAGGAGCAAAATCATCTAGATTTGCACTGTGGAGTGTCACAGGGTTCTGTTTTCTCACCCATGCTCTTTAATATAATATATGAGGCTGCTGTGTAAGATTGTCCAGAGTTTTGGGGGGGGGGATGTCATCAATATGCAGATGACAACCATCTCTATATTTCATTATCCAGGCCTCCAGATGTGTCCATCTTGGTTCTGAACCGGTGCTTTGAGGCTGTGGTCAGGTGACTAAGATCCAAACTACAAGTGATGCCTGAATCTAGTTGGACACTTGTCAGCTTCCCTCAAGTTTTGATGGGAAATGTAGGCATCCTGGACTTGCAGCTTGGCTCTCTGACTGCTGTCCAATGGACTTTTCAACTGTCACTTGTCCAACATTCTGCCAAGCTGCCTACATTTCCCATCAAAACTTGGGGGAAGCTGACAAGTGTTCAATTAGTGTCAGGCGTCACTTGTAGTTTGGCCCTGAGGCAGAACATGCTGAAGTTGAGTGTAGACAAGACAGAGGTGATGCTAGGCTGATGTTCTAGAGAGACCAGATCCACGTAGCCTAGATGGAGTGGAGTTGGCTTTTCCAGAACAGGTTAAGGGCTTGGGGGTGCTCATGGACCCAGCCTTCTATCAGCTGCATCCAGTTTCCCAACCCTCTCCTTCCTTAAATTCAGCTGATCAGGCCATGCTGGTCCATTGTTCTGTAACCTGACCGCTGGATTACTGTGACATGTTCTATGTTAAGCTGTCCTTGGAGACAACTCGAAAGCCACAGCTGGTCTGGAATGTGGCAGTCCAGCTATTGTCAGGGGTTATCCAATGGGAGCATACATTTCCCACTTTGAAATAGATACTCTGGATGTCAGGTTGTTTCCGAGTTCAATTCAAGGTGCTGTTTATTATCTTTACAGCCCTTTATGGCCTGAGGCCCACCTATATGAAGGGCCATCTCCTTCCATTATGTTTCTGTGCACAAACTATGGTCTTCAGGCTGCCTCCTGTTGGCTGTTCCCACACTTCAGAGTGGTGCACTTTGCATCTGCGGGGCCTTTTCTGTCATGGCTCCCACTTTGTAGAATGGGCTTCCTGAAGAGGTGAGGGGTGATGATTCATCTCTAGAAATCTTTAGGAAGTGCTGCAAGGCCTGTTTGTTTGTCAGGGCTTTTGATGGGCTATGAAGACCAGGAGGGAGGTATTTGAGGTTTGTTGTTTTATTTTGCTTTTAACTTGTAATGTTTTGATGGTTACCATACTCTGCCTTAAACCAAGAGGAAAGGCAGGGTAAAATATTTTAATAAATAAAGAATAATAAAACATGTGCCCATGGCTCCCACCAATCTCCCACCTTATCTCAGATGGCCCACTTCTTTCTTCCCCCATGCATTGTTTTAAGTATTCCTACTAGTCTGGCTTGGGAAGAACTGCAAGTCCATTCAGCAACACAACTAAGTAACATTTGCTATTGTGCACATTATTCCCTATTATCAATGTGATGAGTACGCATGGGTTGCTATTCTGCTCGATCTAATGCTTTTTCTCCTTTCTTTTCCCCAACCTCCTTCCTTTTAGAAATAATAACAGCATGTTCAGCGAAGTGGTGCAGTTGAACTTTGAAATAACCAGTTTCAGCAGCCTTTCGGGAACCCAGCCAATCACTTGGCAGGTGGAATATCCCCGAAAGAGGACGACGGACACAGCCCTCTCTGAAATCTTCATTTGCCAAAAAGATCTTGTGGGGATCGTACCTCTGGCAATGGTAAGCAAGCACACGTTCGTGCATGACGCTCAGTTTTTGTTGGCATTCGTCCATGTCAAGGTTGTTTTTGTGTGAAAATTGTCATTCAAAATTCTTTCATCCAAAGGGAAGGCCTGCAAGCTGTCATTAATATTCACATTAAGAGAACGAAGACATGGGGACTCAGAAATAGCACCACCATCTTTATCGGGGATGTAACTACAGTTGTCCTCCAAGCTGAATTCAAGATGGGTTTTGCGGTTCTACATGTCAGGTGGCCCCGCCCACCTGACTCTCGGCCATTTGGGGCCCGTTTTGGCCTGGATCGGGCCTCTGACGGGTGGTGAATCACTCTCCCGCTCACCAGCAGCCTGATCCTGACCATTTTGGGCCCCTTTTCAGCCATTTTCAGCCCCTTTTTGCCATCCTGGGCCCAATTTCGGCCCTGAATGGCCAGGATTGGGTCCAAAACAGCCAGATTAGGTGATGTCAGGGGGTGTAGCATATGCAAATCAGTCATACTAATGACACACTTCCGGTGATGGCAAGAGGCGTGGCATATGCTAATGAGTTATGCTAATGAGTTATGCTAATGAGTTCTTCCAGCTCTTTTTCTACAAAATGACCCCTGTATAAAGCTGTCCTTATACGTCCATACAGACCAGGACTGCCAAGGGTGGATTGGCCACTAAGGCCACAGGGAAATGTTCTCTGGGGTTGATGGCCTGGGGGGCTGCACCTACAACCAGGCCCGCCCTCCCCCCCCCAGACCCAAGCAAGGGATAGCCCTCTCCTTGTGCCACATGGGGAAGGAGTTGTATGGCACTAAGCTCTGAGTGGCTCTGAAGACTCCTGGCCAAACTTTTCATGGCATAAGACCAGCTGGCAGCCTTATTCTATCTCCCTCGGAGGTCAGGGCACAAAGTGGAGCCCTTTTTCCTGGGCCATTTTTTCTTCCCAGTCTGCCTTTCCAGGATGCCTGCCCCACTTGGCCGTATCTTTCCAAAGAGCAGTCATGAGAAATTTTAAAATCATTTTCACTTCTTTTCCCTCACGAAGTCAAAGGTGATTGGCTAGATAATATGGTTTGCCACTTCCCTTTCTTTCCAAACATGAGCGTTCCTGCTTGATTTCACTGGTTTTTCTGTATGTGACTTGAACCTTTCATTTGTTATTTTGGCGCCACTTTCTGATTCCTTGCCCCAAATTATAGGATAACTTGCATTCTGCATACATGATGCAAATGAATCTACCAAGTCAGCAGTGAAGTGCATAGAACTGAAACCATTTAAAAATGGAAATGGTTTTTAAAAAATGAAACTTTTTGCTGATACCTAAGGAAAGACAACTTGAGAAAACGAAAAGGAAAGATCAATATGAATGAACAGGTGGACATATTTGCAGGCAATACCAAAAAGGAGGTGTGTGTTTCGATCCTGCCAAAAATTTGCTCCAAAACCAGCAAGCGTTTCTGGCTTTGGTTGTCATTGAAAGAAATGAATGAAGTGGCTTTTGGACTACTCAGTGCTTAATTGTAAACTCAGCGACCTTCATCTAGCGAGAGCATTTCGCCAGATAAAACCAGGCTTTAGCCTAGTATTGAGACGCCTCCTAAAAATATACTTTGAAATGCCTTCTGAATTCTAAGTGCCTTTTGTTGCCATGCCGAGTGATAAGTCTTGGCACTGTTTGTAACACGCCGCACTAATAGAATCCAGGTGGATAAGATGCCAGCGGTCGAAATTGGCTTTGTGAGCAGGAATAGGACTAGATAAAGGGAATGTTCGCTGCTTTCTCTCCGCTAACTCCGCAGTTCCAGCCGGGCTCCTTTTCATTTCTTCTTCATTTGAACGTTAATCTCCTGCCGAGTTGATTCCTTGGCAATTCTCTTGTTCCAAATCACAGAGAGAGAGTCAAAGGGAAAGTTTGATGCTGCCATCTGCTAAGAAGTGGAAACAGCTCCGTGTTTTCGGGGAAGTTAAGTACTTCCAATTCTGCAGGAAAAACGTAGGTCCCCGTCCATTTAGTATTAAGTGCACCTAAGGATGAACTTGTTCCAAATACGTACAAATCGAAGAAGTAGCCTTATGTTGAGCCTAAGCGTCGGTCTCTCTGGTGCTGTGTGCCTTGAGTGGCAGCAGCTCTCTGGAGTCTTTCTTTTTCCCCCAAGCTACCTGAGCTCCTTTGGCTGGAGATGCTAGGAGATGAACCTGGGACCTTCTGTACACAGAACAGGTGCTTAGCCACAGAGCGACACCTCCTCCCCTCTGCCCCAGTGCAGACACCTGTACGCAGATGGAGGAAACTATGTTCCCAGCCACAAGCATATACCTTCAGCTGAACCATGGCTCTTCCCCTCAAGATGAACCGTTGGTTCATCTAGCTCAGCATCGTCTGCTCTGTGGGTGATTCACTTTGGTCTCAAGCACAGAAAAATCTTTCCCAGGACCTGTCCCCTAACATTCTTTTAATTGGAGGTACCTGGGATTGGACCTGAGACATCAACATGTGCTACATGAATTTCCTCCATGCACGCACACACACACACAAAAGCAAAATGGTCATCGCTATGATGGATGGTGTGTAGGCCTCTCCTAAATACATGTGAAGGTGCCTTCTACCTTCTGAGACCCAGTTTGGTATAGAGGTTAAGAGCAGCAGGACTGTAACCTGGAGAACCAAGTTTGATTCCCCACTCCTCCTCTTGTAGCCACCTGGGTGACCTTGGGTCAGTCACAGCTCTTTCAGAGCTCTCTCAGCCCCACCCACCTCACAAGGTGATTGTCGTGAGGATAATAATAACATACTTTGTAAAGCATTGAGAGAGCCAGTTTGGTGTAGTGGTTAAGAGTGCGGGACTCTAATCTGGAGAACTGGGTTTGATTCCTCACTCCTCCGTTTGAAGCCAGATGGGTGACCTTGGGTCAGTCACAGCTCTCCAGAGCTCTCTCAGCCCCACCCACATCACAGGGTGATTGTTGTTGTGCAGATAATAATAACATACTTTGTAAATCACTCTGAGTGGGTGTTAAGTCATCCTGAAGGGTGGTATATGGAATGTTGTTGTTGTTGTTGTTGTTGTTGTTGTTGTTGTTGTTGTTGTTGTTGTTGTTGTTGTTGTTGTTGTTGTTGTTGTTGTTGTTGTTGTTGTTGTTGTATCAGAGCCTTGATCCATCACAATCACTACTGCCTGCTCATTCTTGGAGCAGCTCTCCAGGATCTCAGGTAGAAGTCATTCAAATATCTACTCTCTCACCCTTTAAATAGAGGTGCCAGTGACTGAACCAGGGACCTTCTGCATGCAAAGTAGAGGCTGTTCCACTGAATCACGACCCCTCTCCCTAAACACAACAATCATGGACTGACCAAACACCATTTTCTCCTCTCAATAATCCTGTGAGTTAGATGAGGTTGAGAGACTGCCCATCCCAAGATCCCTTCAATAAAGGGGTCACTAAATTTATTGTTGGGCACCAATAACCTGGCCAAGGTTCCTTGACCTGCAAGATGCCCTGCAAAGTTTGTCTTCCTATTGCACCCCATGCCCACCTGTATCCATGCTCCACCACGTGGCTACAATCTCCCCCCAAAGATGAACCCAATCATTCTAAGATTTATTGTCGAAGGCTTTCACGGCCGGAGAACGATGGTTGTTGTGGGTTTTCCGGGCTGTATTGCCGTGGTCTTGGCATTGTAGTTCCTGACGTTTCACCAGCAGCTGTGGCTGGCTTCTTCAGAGGTGTAGCACCAAAAGACAGAGATTGGTGACACTGAGAGATCTCTGTCTTTTGGTGCTACACCTCTGAAGATGCCAGCCACAGCTGCTGGCGAAACGTCAGGAACTACAATGCCAAGACCACGGCAATACAGCCCGGAAAACCCACAACAACCATCATTCTAAGATTCTTACTATTCTCAGATCGGGTGGGTAACCATATGGGTCTAGAGTAGAAGATCAAGATTCTGGTCCAGTAGCACCTTAAAGACCAACTAGATTTCAAGGGTATGAGCTTTTGAGACTCCTGATCTGATGTACGTACACCTCTGGCAGCTATAGAACTTACTCTGGCATGAGTGTGAGGTTTTCATGGAAGAAACCAACATTCACATCCCCACTCAGTCCTGATACTCATGAGATGGTTTCGGGCAGGTCATTTTCTCTCAACATTCTTTGTAGGGCTGTTACTAGTCTCAGGCTGCAATCCAAAGAGCAATTCCCTGGGATTAAACCCTGTGGAATCACACAAGACTTAATTCTGAGTAGAGTTGCTTAGGTTTGTTCCCTAAAATGCTACAGTGAGCTCAGAAAAGGGCAGGATGTAGCAAAATTCTCCTAATTGTCCTATCCTCGCACCTGGGAATTGCTCCAAAAAGCTTGACCTATGAAGTATGATACAAATCCATTCCATCATCTTAATTATCTTCCAAACAAAGGGCTGTGAGAGAAAGAATTGCATTTTGTAAAGGATTCAGACAAGCTGAGCTTGACAAGGGATTGACAAGGAACTCATAATGTTTACGTTATAAAATGAAACAAAAGCAGCGACTGGAAAGTTGCAGCTCTTACACGTTCCATGCAGCTGCCCATTTTGCCCACTGAAGAGAACCTTCCAGTAGCCATCATCCTCTCTTGCTTTGGTTTGTGCTAACTGGATAGGTAGTCCATACAGGTAAGGATGTAATATTGAGACCCAACTTCAGCTGATTGGAAAGCAACCAGTGGAAGCAATTGGGTGCACAACCTCTATGCGAGTTGTTATAACTGCACATTAGCAATGAAGTAAAATCGATACCTATAAATCTAGGTCTGTATTTGTAGGGTTGGGTTGCATGTGTGGTAATTAGGGGTATTCACAGAAAGAATGTCTGTTTCTGAATTTTGGGGAAAGATCAAGGAATTGAATGGGTCTTCCTGTGGTGTCCATCCCAATCTGAATAGAGGTGGAGTTAGCCTCTTTCTCTTCCTAGGCCCAGTGACATGCTTACCAGGGCTCCTGTAGGCTGTGGGCCTACTCAGTTCCTCTCTCTGCTTCCAAGCCCATGTAATGTTTCTTCCTTGTGCTCCAGGGCCAGGCACCCATTAAGGCAGGCCCAGCCTCCGCCTCAAGCGCTGAGGCACTGAAGGGGGCACCGGAGGGGGTGCCGGGGTGGGGGCGCACACCACAGAGGTGATGTGCCTGGCCTGCAGCTGCTGCAGCCTGTCAGCCCCGCACCGCCGCCGCCGCTGCCGCCAAGACACGCCACCGGCCAGGTGCACCAGCCACGGGCTAGGCACAGCAGGCATCCAGGGCGTCATGCAGAACCTCCCCAGCCAACCACCATGCCCGACTGGGAGCACGGGCAGCCTCCACCCGCCATCCCAGCCGCTCACTGGCCAATGTGGTTGGCTTGCTGCATGATGATGTCACATGCAGTGATGTCATCACACAGTTCGGGGGGCACGCGTGGGCACCAGAAATCCTGGCGCCGCCCCTGTTCAAGCCACTCTTCTGTCCCTGTTTCCAAGCCATCTCCCATAAATGGGCCACCACAGATCCACTCTGTCCTGCCACCCTGTGTCACCAGAGTCCCAGGATGTTCTCTCATACAGATGTTTGCAAGATCCTGAGCAGCTGCATGAAGGGAGAGCATCTGGGATGTCCCATATGAACAGGCTTCACCCTGTTCTCATCCAGTCTCCACGAATAGTGAAGGAAACTAGAAGGCCATCCTGTCCACGGTTGTACCTTTAGTGCATACATCCATCAATTTCTCTTGCACTAAACAGATTCAAGGAGTAACAGGTTTCCCGGACTCTTGTCTGGCAATGCCGTTCTCCTGTCCACCCCACCCCTGCAGCATCAGGCTCCTTCTTCCAGCCTTGCAACACCACCTCTGGCAATATCTCAGCTGTAGGTGTCTCCACAGGGCCCCAGGCCTTCTCCACCATTAGGCCAGCAGGAGCCAACGCCCAGGCACAACCCTGGGGAACAGCTTGCAGCCACTCAGCTCACTCACCCTTCTGCAGCTGCCCAGGCAGCTCCACCTCAGCCAAGTCCACAGGAGATTGCCAGCAGCACAAGCCAGGCAGGCACAGGCCTCAAGCTGCCAAGCGAACCACTGGGGAGGGTGCAGAAGCAGCAGAGGCGAACTAAGCAGAGAGCAGACCAAATGCCCCGCCCTAGGCTGGGATGGAGTGGGCGGGACCAGAAGACTGCAGCGTCTACCCAGCCCTCCCATCAGACAGGTTGGGAGCAGGGCCAGTCAGGGAGGCTGGGTGGCTAGTGGGAGCAGAGCCAGGGAGATGGGGCGAGGGGAGGCCTTTAAATTCAGGTTCCTGTGAAGGCTGAAGAGGGAGAGGCAGCTGGAGCGTGCTGTCACTCCCAGGGCTCGAGAAGGCACAGGATGGTGCAACTCCTTTCTCTGCCCATTTGAGGCTGGAGGACGTCCACCTGGGGAGCTGACAAGATGGTAGGCCGTCAGAGGGGGGGCACCAGTGAGGGAGGAGCCTCACACTCTTCCATTTGAGGCTTCTGAAAAGAGCTGAGCCAGGATGATGTCATGGTTGGACTAGCAATTGGAAGATGCAGATTTCCCCTTTGTTCCTTTGGTTAAAGCTTAACTGTTTAATTGTGTGGCATTCTGGAATCAAATATTAATACTCAGGACTTTTTTCTGGCGGGGGAGGCACTTGTGTACCGCAATTTGCTTTGCGGCCAAAGCGATTGCTCTTTGCTTTTTAGGAAATAGCAAAAACGTATTCATAAAAATTAAACTTGAAAAATAACTCTGATCAGATAAAACAGTCCTTGACTCCAAAGGGAAACGATATTTAATGTACATCCCCCAAACAAGAGGTGACAACTAACGGCTGAGTCAGCAATGCTGCTGCTGCTAGCTACAGGCCATAATTTAATACTTAAGCTGGAAACAGGAGGGAAGAGGCATTGGTAACACTTTGACTAATACTGGACAGCCTGGTGTTGCAGTTACGCATGTATGTGCCATCAAGTCGCAACCGACTTACAGCGACCCTAACAAGGGGATTTTAAGGCAAGGGAGAAGCACAGTTGGTTTCCTGTTGTCTTCCACTGCAAAATATCCCAGCCATCCCCGCTAGTCTCCCATCCAAGTTCTGACCAGGGCCGACCCTGCTTAGCTTCTGAGATCTGGCAAGCTCAGGCTATACCCTACCATTTTCCTTCCCATGTTTTGATTACATTCTTAAAAAATTGTGACAAATCAAGACCTGAAGGAGGAAAAAAAGATGGACTACAGTGGAAAACACTGGGCTGCAATGACTTAGCGATGACATTTTCTGAAATCTCAGCTAACAAGGAGGGAATGAACTGTTGCAATCACAGATGGATTAAACAGTAAAAGGGTCATCATAATAGATATTTCTCAGTATGCTTATTTTGCAAACTATCCTTTTCAGAGCAGCACTTCCCACCCACTCAGCAGTTAGGGTTAGTCTCAAAGGGGTGCAGTTTGCTGTCTGAGATGGAAGGACAGCAACCTTTACTGGCCACATAATATCTTGGCTTTTTCAGCCTCCTGTTTCTTGTTTCTCTTGCAAACTTCTTCAGAGTTCTCAGCTGCCGCATTCAGTCCTTCCGTCCCAGGGAGAGCTGCTCCTTTGCCCCCCCCTCCCCGGTCGGGTCTGGCATGTGAAAGACAGCAACCACGGGCACATATGGTGGCTGCAGTTCTTGGCAGCCATGGGACTGAAAGTGTCGTTCTATTAATGTTGCTTGCAAGCAACAGCATCTGGAGCGAGAGTTTGCTGGCTTGGTCTGACGCTGGCCGGTTCTGAAGTTTCTCCAATATTCCTTGTTCCTGCTGCCATGGCAGCTGCAACGTTGCCCGTGAGGTCCTGTTGACAGAATTGGCTGTTGGAATTCGCTGCCTTTTCCAATACAGACGAAGGCTTAAATATCATTTTGCCTCTTGGTTGTCAAGCTGATGCTTCTAAGAAGTCCAACATAAATCCTTCCGGAGGAAGATCAAAACAAGCCCCCCAGTCCCAGAGAAGAAGGAGACAACTTGTCATTGGAGTTAGTCAGCAATCGGAAAGAGGGGGGGAATAATAATTTTATCTGTACCCAGCTGCCTACAGGTCTGCCTGTCTATGAAGTCCCTACCATCACTACCATTGGCTGGGCTGCAGTGATGTCACAGAATGTGCTTGAACATTCTAATAACTGAAGAGGAGGATAGGGTCAGCCATGAAGTGCTGAAAATTAGACCTATTAAGAATATGAGAGGAAGAGATGAGGAATAGCAGTTTATAGAGGCCAGAGGGTATAGGAGCTATGGTGTTGTTCTAGGAACTGACAGCCGAACCACACAATACGAATTACATGCGAATGACACAAAAATTTACTTACACGTGTTCCAATGTTGTTTTCAACTACACGCGCCAGGACTTCAGGACCTCCATCGAACCCGTGTTCGCGGTGGCACGGGTTTTCTCCACATACCTCCAAGATATCCCATCATGCATCTCCACTTCGCACAGATATGAAGTGAAAAATATAGGAAATAAGGACACTCTGCATTGCCGACTTACTGATCGTGACCGCGTACATGCGCTGTTGTGGCTACACTGGAGCAGAAAATTTTGAATGCGTGCCTGAACCAGGACACGTGCTCATTGACAGAATGCTGGACACGGGCATTTGGGGTAAGACAGGACTCCTGACACTCACTCGGTCTTGTGTAATTCGTATCGTGTGGTTCGACTCTGAGAGACTTGGGTTCAAATCCCCGTTCTGTCATAACACTCAAAGTATGACCTTGAGCCAGTCATTCTCTCAGCCCAATCTACCTCACAGGGTAGTTGTGAGGCTAAAGTGAGGAAGGAAGAATCATGTATGCTAGACTTTGCTCCTTGTAGGAGAGACATGATAAAAATATGGTTAATAGATAGATCACCATAGGGTTGCCTATTTCCAGGTGGGGCCCGGAGATCTCCTGGAATTACAATTGCTCTCCACAAAACAGAGATTAGTTTCCCTGGAAAAAATAGCAGCTTTGGAAGGCAGACTCTGTGGCATTATATCCCACTGAGGTCTTTCCCCAGGCTCCACCCTGAAATCTCCAGGAATTTCTCAACCCAGACTTGCCATCCCTAACCATATAGAAGGCGCCTGGAGCATGATCCAGACTCCAGATCATTTATTTAATGTCCAGAAAATGACCTGGCTATTAATCCTATTACTTTGGTATCAAGAGTAGCTTGGACTGAAGCCCTGCAATGGCTGGATGTTTACGTAGCTAACTGGGAAACGCTACATGGGCACCACACACAGGACAAATGTCCCTGGACACAGAGGTCAGGTGGTAAATCCTGGGGAAAGAGGGCTAGCTGTAGAGAACTGGGAGACATTGCACAGAGATATGCACGGCTGGCTGAGCAGAGAATGATGGAGGTGGCAACTGCTTGATCAGAAAGGTCCACTTGTATATACCGTCAGAAATAGCCCATGCCTGTCCTGTCTGAGCCCCATCCATGCCCATTTTGATTCTGTTCTGCTGAACACAGTGTATCTAGCTATAGCTCAATATCACTTTGCTAGTGTCATAACTATTCTTTCTCAGGCTTTCACAGGTGTTTATCTGTTGGACTGTAACAGCTTTCAGTGTTTATGAGCTTGTGCTCATTCCCAGACAGTGCTGTGTCTTGCTTCCTAGTAACTCATCGTGATATCACAAATATGTGAAATGTTCTCACACAAAGAGAGCGCCAAAGTATTGTTTACGTTTGGGAGGGGGGAGAAAGGAGTAAACTAGAATGGTAAATGTGTCTCTCACATGATGTCATTCCTGTCAACTTCTACTCATGCTGCTTAGATGTCTGCCTTGCTTCTAAGTAGTCCTATGGGCCTGTATATGGAACTGATCTGATTTCTGAATAAAATCCATTTGTCTAAGTGCTTGTGTCTTACTGCAAATGGGCCAGAGATCTGTCTGCTGTATCCTGTCATCCATAGCCTGACAATGCCGAGACGTGTCCCTGATAGGCTTGCAGTTGCGATTCAAACACCTAGCAGGTTAAGTCCCCTGAAGCAAAAATTCTTTAGACTAGGAATCCCCTTCTCCTGGTGGAGGCGGGGGATCCCCCACTTTCACCCTCTGCCTCCCACCTCCGCTTACCTGGCCGGCAGGGGAGGAAGGTACAGGAACAGGCCTCCCATGAGTTCTCCCGGGGCAGCGCAACGGCACCACTGATGTCATTGTGCCACCCTAGAAGCACTCCCACGCTTTGCCGTGGGCCAATTTGGGGCCCAAATGGGCCAAACTGGGCCCGTTTGAGGCCCAAATCGGCCTGCTGTGAAGTGGGTATGCACCCCTGTACCTGCGCGGTGATATCACTGCACAGTTGCAGGAGCGTGCACGCTGCACATATGAGTAAAGAAGAAAGAAGTAGATAACAAGGTAAGAGCCAGGTTGCCCTCCCCTCCCATTGGGAGGGTAAAGGGAGGGCAACCTTACTTTAGACTCAACCGCAGTCCATCAAATTCCAATCAGTTCTGGAGGGGATTCTGGAAAGATCTGCAGTTGGTAACGCAGACACATCTCACTGCAGAAGATCTGCTGGGGAGCAGGACGGTTTGCGACTGACAACTTAGCCTAACCGTCCTCTTCTCCCCCTCCGTGTCTTCCCCTCCTCCTTCGCCCTCCAGGCCTTCCCCAAGCAGCGCTGTCAAGCAGCAAAGTCAATCTCCCTAATGACGTGTGCAACAAACATCCTCGGTGATGAGAATTTGTCGAGATAATGAATTGTAAACCAGAAAGCCGAGCAAGGCAAACATGTGTCAGATGACAGAGTGAAGGTGAAACGCCTGCCGGGGGGGTGTGCGTGTGCCATCCCTGCGGCACGGGCCTGTGCTTATTTATTTATTTATTCAAATCCTTGGAGGGGAACGCAATATGTTTCTAGGGCCTTATAAAAGTCCCAGCGCATTTATCACCCTGCCTTCACTCTTTCCCTTCCGTTTATGATGAAGCGTTTTCGTCGTTAGCTAGTTGGACCTTTTTTTTTTTGCTTTTTCTGGTGGCTGTCATTACTCAAGCCACCTTCAGACCTCATTAATTACTGCTTGGCAGAGACAAGGTGCTTCTCCGTGGCCTGGTACTTGAGCAGTTACCAGAACTGTCACTGAAGAATATTTAAGGCATTTGAAGATATATCAAAAGCAAGCTTTCAGGGTTCTGGCATTTTTTAAAAACGACAGCACAACCTCAGCAGAGGCCAGGATTGGAACACAATTTTGGGCAAATCTCATGTTAAATATTTACAATGGATGCGGTCGGGTTTGGGGAAGGGGAAGACAGGTCAGAACGCCAACCTTGTAATGCTTGACTCTATTCTAAATGGAGCTTCACTCTGCCAAACAAGATGCCCTGCCCTTAGGGTTGCCAGCTCCATATTGGGAAATTCCTGGAAATTTTGGGGGTGGAGCCTGGAGGGGACATGGTTTGGGGAGGGGATGGACTTCAGCAGGGCATAATTCCATAGAGTCCACTCCCCAAAGCAGCCATTTTCTTCAGTGGAACTAATCTCTGTGGCCTGGAGATCAGTTGTAATTCGGAGAGTTCTTCAGCTACCACCTGGAGGTTAGCAAGCCTACCTGACGGTGAAAGAAAGAACTTCTCTTGTTAAAATAATATTTATACTCTGATGGTTGGTTTGGACATGGTGGTCAGGGGAGGAGAATGGGGAACTTTACAGAAACACTGTGCAAGAACATGTATGTAAAAAAGGTAAAGAACCCTTTGGGATGCTTGGGGTTTTGTTTTTTTAAAAAGGAAACTTTATTTTTCGATCCTTCGCACTTTCTGCTTTCAGTTTGCAATCTAATTGCAATTCAGGAAAAGGAGATTTTTTGCACAGGCCTGAAGTTTAGCCCCCTAGGCAGGGCTTTTTTTCTGGGAAAAGAGGTGGTGGAACTCAGTGGGTTGCCCTTGGTGAAAATGGTCACATGGCTGGTGGCCCCGCCCCCTGATCTCCAGACAGAGGGGAGTTGTGATTGCCCTCCGCGCCGCTGAGCGGCGCGGAGGTCAATCTAAGCTCCCCTCTGTCTGGAGATCAGGGGGCGGGGCCACCAGCCATGTGACCATTTTCAAGAGGTTCCGGAACGCCATTCCACCGCGTTCCAGCTGAAAAAACGCCTTGCCCCTAGGTAAGCAGTTGAGCTCAATCCCCTGGACATGCCAAACGGGAACTTCAAAATGCTTTGCAAAAGGGTGTTCACCCCAGTGAAGAATACAGTGCATTTGGAAGAGCTGTCACGCTGTGACTCTCAGCAGCATCCAGTAATGGCCCACTGGAGAGAACAGAAACTTCAGCAAATGAAATGGAAAGGAAGGAAACAGTGGCATTAATTTTCATCTGGTCTCTCTGAGCTGTAGCGTCTCTCCTGTTTCCCCCTCCTGGTTTTATCAGTGCTGATTGTCTTACGGCAGGATTTGTTACCTCCCCAAACAATAATAAATGCACTTACATTGCAATTTATTACTCTTGTAAGTCTTCTGAAATCCTCTATTAGTAAAAAAATGGCTACATGGCGGTTGGTAATAGCTGACGTACATTGAATACTGAGTTGTTGTCAGCCTTGGTGTGTCTAGAAAAATTGTCTTCCGGCTCCGTGGAGGATTGTTGTAACACAGAGGTACGCTGTTTGTTGTGGGAATGACATAAGACGTTCCCCGGGTAAGAACATGCTACACATTTCAGCAACCCTTTTTTGGCCCCCTTCACATCCTTCCGAGGACAGTTTAATCAAAGTTAGGGTTGGCCCTAGGGTTGCCAACTCCAGGTTGAGAAATTCCTTGAGATTTGGGGGGGGGGAATTGGAGGATACAGTTTGGGGAGGGAGCGCAGCAGGGACATGGTGCCATAGAGTTCACCCTTTGAAGATGCCATTTTCCCCAAGGGAGCTGATCTCTGTAGTCTGGTGTCTTATACTGAACCAGCCCCTTGGTCGATGGAGGTGTGTATTGTCCATGCAGACTGGCCATGGATCTCCAGGGTCTCTGGTAGAGATCCAGTTTGGTGTAGTCACATATCACACCTGTCCTGCACCAGCTGCACTGGATTCTGGTTGAATTCCGAATCACGTTCAAGGTGTTGGTTCTTACCTTTAAAGCCCTGAGCGGGTTGGGTCCGGCATATATTCAGGACCACCTCTCCCTGTATGTTCCCTGGAGACTGCTTCGATCAGCGGATAAATGTTTACTGGTGGTCCCCGGCCCTAAGGAAGCCTGCCTCGCTTCAACCAGGGCCAGGACCTTTTCAGTCCTGGCCCCAGCCTGGTGGAATGCTCTGTCAATGGAGACCTGGGCCCAGCGGGACATATTATTATGCAAGACAGAGCTGTTCCGCCAGGAGTTCGGTGGTTGAAGGGGGCGGTGCCATGTCGGCCTCCCACCTTTGGGGTGGGGGGTTCTCCCCACCATTGCACTTCAATGTACTTGGTTAATTTATTTTATTATTGCTTATTGTATGTTGATTTTAGAATGATTGTTTTCTTGTTTTTATTGATTTTAACTGTTGTTCAGCACCTAGAGCCCCTGAAGATGGGCGGTTTATAAATTGAAATAAATCAAAATCAAAATAATAAAAGCGGCAGGATTCTAATCTGGAGAGCCAGGTTTGATTCACCACTCCTCCGCTTGAAGCCAGCTGGGTGACCTTGGGTCAGTCACAGCTCTCTCAGAGCTCTCTCGGCTCCACCCACCTCGCAGGGTGTTTGTTGTGGGGATAATAATAGCATACTTTGTAATCCACTCTGAGTGGGTGTTAATTTGTCCTGAAGGGCAGTATATAAATCGAATGTTGTTGTTGTTGTTATTTCACGTCATCTGCTTCCTAGTCCATTTAACTGGAGGATGCCAAGGATCGAACCTGGGACCTTCTGAGTGCAAAGCAGAAGTTCTTCCAATGAGTCATGGCTGCTCCTGTCCCTCCAGGAGCCCCTGTTTCCCAGGTATTATCACCAAAGGCAGCAGGTAGGCTTCAACAATTGTTTCTGTACCATGATGGACTGTCCCAGGGCCCTGGATGCTTGGCATTTGCCCAGTCTTCTTTAGGCCACCTTTCTTCTAGGGAAGTTCAGCTGCCGTTAGTGACCAACAAGATTTCCAGGGTATAAGTTTTTGAGAGTCAAGCTGCCTTCATCAGATACAGGGAGCTTGACTCTTGGAAACTTGCGCCCTGGAAATCTTGTTGTGCTTCTAGGTGTTTCAAGGTTAATAATAATAATAATAACATTCGATTTATATACCGCCCTTCAGGATGACTTAACACCCACTCAGAGCAGTTTACAAAGTATGTTGTTATTATTCCCACCACAACAATCACCCTGTGAGGTGGGTGGGGCTGAGAGAGCTTCGAGAAGCTGTGACTGCTCCAAGGTCACCCAGCTGGCTACAAGTGGAGGAGTGGGGAATCAAACCCGGCTCTCCAGATTAGAGTCCCGCACTGTTAACCACGACACCAAACTGGCTCTCTGCTGGATCTTGTTGTTCTACTGCAGTCCAACCCAGATACCCACCTGAAATTGCTATTAGTGAGAAATCCCTGCAATCTTTGGAAATTTCTCCCTTCCAGTTTGCTGCAGTCCTCTGCTTCAAAAATTCACTTGTGGAGTTAAATGGGTAAAGCCGTTTCTCAAAAAAGGTTTCCGTGGAACAGAGAGCACAAACCGCTGCCACCCCGTGAATGTAGCATCACCCCTCTCTCCCTCCTGCCTCCTTCCAGCCCCCCTTTTGCTGACATTTTTACAACTTCTTGGCCACCATCGTTCCCTCCCTGGCATGATCAAGTATCTGTGTTATTACTTGTGCTTATCAAAAATTAAAGACGGACCTCCGAAACGAGGCAAGAGCTGGTGGAAATGTGTCCCCGCAGAGCTTCAAAATGGGCTAAATTAAACCTGTTGGCAGGAGGCTGGAAAGGGAAGCTTTTTTCCCGGCTTCCATTTGACGGCGTTTGGGGTGATGGTGGAGTCTAAATGGGATTCTGAAAATGGAACTCGCAAATATGGAACCGGGTGCTCAGGAACCATTCTGCGGCCATGCGTGATAAAAAATTGAAGACCAGGAGAGCCCTCTGGACGACGGATGCCTCCCGTTACAAAGAGGATGGAGGCAGTTAATAAGCCCTATCATGTTAATCGGCACCGATAAAACAAGCCCACAGCCCTCCCGAGTGGCTGTGGAAATAACGGATGCGCTCTGCAGCTTCTGCTTATTCTAAAATATTTATTTAACAGTGCTCTTGCCCGCAAGCCTCAGAGTCCACAAAAGTATCGTACAGAAAAGTTAAAGGAGGGATTCTGGCTCTCAGCCAAGTGCAAGTTATCTTGAACATCTTTCTGACGCCAAGTGTTTTTACATTCTCCAGCACAGAAAGGGCCTGGGTTATTAAAAAAAGGGGGGATATTAAATTTGCATACAGATTTCAGTTATTTAAGGGGATTGTTTTATATTCAGGGTCATCATCTTCCTCTTGGGTAAATATGGTAAAATGTTATCCTAGCATATGAAAGATGTTTTATGCAAAGTCACTCAATTCATCCATCTAAATTACTACTGAAAGGGAAAGGGGCATGATATAACCGGATCTTATCCGATCTCAGAAGCTAAGCAGGGCTGGTGTTTGGATGCCCACCCACCCCCAAAGAACAGTGTGCCGAGGAAGGCAATGGCCAATCTCCTCTGCTTCTCATTTACCTTGAACGCAACTTGCTCAGTTTGCCATAACTCGGTTGCAACTTGATGGCAAGTCCACATGTAAACAATTCTGTCTGTTCTGACTGGCAGTAGCTCTCTGGGGTCGCAGGTGGAGACGGATTCTTTAGCAACTCCTTAGCAAGATCCTTTTTTTGAGATGCCACAGATTCCATCTGGGCCCTTCTACATGCAAAGCACGTGCTGTCCCATCGTCACAGCCTGCCCTGTGCTCCCATACCTTGGAACTTCATAACCCAAACCTGGATGGCCTAATTTGCATATTATGTAGATGGCTGATTTATGCAAATCGAGACAATACTTGTCTCATTGAGTTGCCCACTTGCTTCAGAGTTGGCCACGAGTTAAAGTTTTATATGGGAGAGGGAGAAAACGTTGACCACCCGATACATAATTGTGTATGCTCTTCTCTTGTTGTTCTTTGCAAACTAAAAAGGTTGGATCCAGATGACATTTTCCAACAGGGGAGCAGAACTTTTCTACCAGGTCTTCAGTGGGGGCAAGGAATCCACCGCTCCCTGCCTCTGCCCCCCCCCACTGCCACTCACCTGGCTGGCAGGGAGAAGGCCTGGGGAACGGGCCCAGGAGGCAAAGAATCTCTCAAGCAGGCACGCTCCCACCAGCCGCAACGACATCACTTCCTTAAGTGATTACGGATTAAGTGACGGCTGGCGACAGGAGTATGTGAAGGGTGGGAGATGCCCGCCCCCGGCACAATGACGTACCTCTGGAAGCTTTGCTCGTGTGCTAGAAGATCGTGAAGCCCCACCCCCCCTTCCTGGGAGGGTAAGGGAACTTGGCAACCCTGCTCCTGGTGCAGCCTGCAGATTTACACAAAACACTGCTCCTGGGCAATAGGAATGATGTGAAGGGGTCTGCAGTGGGAAAATTGGCGGAAATTACCGATTGAGTTTGGAGCCAACTGAAAAAGTACTTAGCTATTCCTTACAGGGAAGGTGCTGCTACCTCTTTGTCTCCCCCGCCCCCCCCCCCCCTGCTTTTTCCTGCACTGTTTCCAGTGCTACAATATCTTTTTTGAGATACAATGAGCAGGCCACGGTATTCTCAATGCAGTTGCACCCCATAGAGCTATGCAAAGGCATTACAATAGTGGCTAGGTTCCCCCCCACCCCGCCCCATTCCCTGGCATAAAATGTGCCCTTTTCACTGCTGTCACACCCTGAATTCACATTTTAATCAAGTGACTGATGCAAAACCAGACTAGATGGAGGTGAAAGACTGCGTATTCTATCGGGAGTCCCTCCACCCTCTGGACCACAGGTGTACATCACAACCTTGTGAACTGTAGGGCTTGTTTCCATGGAAGGAGAAGCAAGAGTTGTTGGTATTTTTAAAATGTCTGTACTGGAGCAAACTGGATTCTGCGTACTGTTTTGTCCTGGGCCGATTATTACCCAACTCCCTTTGACAGTTTGTGCAGATGTATGCTTGTGGATAAAATATTCATGTGCTTTTTGTTCACTCACTTGATCGCTGCTATCATACCAGTGCTGCTAAGTAAATTACCAAATAAATAAGTTATTGTAGCCATAGGGCCAAGTACATAACCTTGCATTTTTAATTTGGGTTTTAAAGGGATGCAGTGCAAAGGACACATAAAGAATTGTCCTTTTCTGGCTTAGGGTTTGCAAACCTAGAACGGTACCTCCCTCTGTAGGCATTGTAAGAGGTAACCACCAGATTTACAGTTAGGTAACTTCAAAGTGGTGCCTCGAAGCAGTAGCTAGAGGTGATTCACTTCAGGAAAGAGAACCAGTAGGGATTACCTATGTCTGCCTCTAGCATAATATGAAGATAGGTGTTTTTTGCCCCGAGTACGAGAGGCTGTGATTTGCTCCTGGCTAGTTCAGGTAGGCATTTATTCCTGATTGTCTCAGGAAGTTATTTTTGTGTAGGTATCTCTGTGTTGAAGTTGAAATAGAATGGATGCCAGAGGGAAGTGATATTGGTGACGAACACAACAGTTCTGGATGGGTTGGATTTTCCAGTGTTAGAGGGTTTATAACTTTGCTGGACCCATTAAAATCTTTAGAGTTTTTTTAAAGCAAGTGATCCAGAGGAGTTAGCCATGTTAGTCTGTAGTCACAAAATAGCAAAGAGACCTGTAGCACCTTTAAGACTCACCAACTTTATTGAGGCATCTGACAAAGACAGCTGTGATTCTCGAAAGCTTATGCTACAATAAAGTTGGTGAGTCTTAAAGGTGCTCCTGAAGTCTTTACTACTTAAAAGCAAGTGGAGAGGCAGTGTTGGCAAATTGCCCATAAACTCTAAGTCCAGACATATATGATTACACTGATCCACGCTTTCACTTCCGGGCTTGCTTTGTTGTAGGGTGTGCTAATTTCCTCTTTGCCTCCCGAAGGCTTTGTCAGTTTCATCTCTCCTTCTAGGAGGCAAAGAGGAAATAAACCCTCTGAGGAGCCATCTCCCTGGCTCTGAAGAGAGGGGAAATTGACAGAGCCTTCCAATATCTTTTAAAACTCAGCTTCCCAGCTAACATTGTGACTCTCTTCATATGAGCGTCCTCGTGTAACTTGTCTCTTGTAGTTTAGCTCTGAGTCTCTGCACCTGCCTGTGCTGAAGAAGAATCTTCTCTGCTGCTCAATGATTTCACCCTACTGTCCTGCTGCTCTTCTGTCTGCCAAGCTAGGCATGGCACCGGGCACGAGTTTATACCTATGTCCATTGACAGCATTTTTAATCAGTTTGAATTTTTTTAACATCGAGTTGCAAGGCTGTATCCAGAACAGGCATGCAGTGAGGCAGCCCGAGGTGCATCGACTCTTCAGCCAGGCAGCGTTCCCAGAGGCGTGGCTTTGCCCCAATGTGTCAGGTGGGGGGAGGAGAGGGAAGACATATTGGGAATATATATTTAGTTTGGTTTAGTTTAGTAACTTAGCAGAGTAACATAGCAGAGTTATTTAGTCAGAAGCGTTTAAACCCTTAAAAACATGCTAATTAATTAATCTTCAGACAAAATCATAGAAAGATTTCTATTTCTTAACAGTTTTATTGTAGCAGATTTCTTCCATAGCAGTATCTTCTGGTAATAAGAAGGGGAAGATCATAATCTAAAGAGTTACATTCCCTATTCTAATGCCACGGCCTGAAAACTAGGCAGAGAGGCTGTAGAAGTGTGTTTGTGGACAAAAAGAGGCTCCATAGAGGAGCATGGAGGATTTACATCCTTCCTCTTTGGAAGACCATGTAGAGTGAGAGATTTCCCAAGAGGCTCACAGGCAAGAGAGGAGGAGTCAGGAGGCGTTCCCACCTTAGACGAGAGTGGCAGATTGCCAGACTTATACATTACATTCAAAGACACATGCAGCGCCCCCCAGTGTCCAAAGGCAGGCTGAGTTGTCTATTCCAACAAGAGGGTGGCAGGAGGCACATGGCATCCTTGCCCTCTCTGAAGGGAGACTAGTTGCAGGTCCTTGTTTAATCAAATGGTGGCTCTATCAAGTTTTGCAACTCTACAGTGATTATGGGGGAAAGGGATGAAAAAGAACCAGCCGGTATTGTAATGCCGCTTCGTTTAAAGTCGGGACTAAACATCCAATGCAGTTGTATGAGGTACATGACTCAAGAGCGGATTGAGCTTTGCAACCAAGGCAAGTTTGATTTTCAATCATTCTCACGGCAGAAAATCGTCATTGCTAGCTGCCCCCTCCCCCAACTTCTGGCCTTGCGGGTACCCAGAACGCTAAGGATGGGGAGAAGGTGATGACGTCTCTGGCAGTGATCAGGTGGTCTCAGCCAATGGGTAACAGGCAGTTGCTCCAGGCCCCATGCTGGGAGGGTTCCTGACTACCCACAATCCCTCCCCCAAAGGAGGAGAGGGAAAAGAGCAGTTTCCTGTCTCCACTTGTGTCTGTCCTCTCTGGGGCTTAGCTGGCTTCTGGTGGAGGCAGCTCCTGCTTGCCTTGCACAGAGTGAGGACCACTCCTTGCTTGACCTGGGGTGGAGGGGTTGGCAGCATGGTGGCAGCAAGTCCGTGGCCCTATCTTAGACCAGGGCCCTTGAATTGCTAAGGCCACCTTGGCAGTGATTGGTTGAACTACTTTGATGTCATGGAAGGGTAGGAAGAAGGGCCTCTGGCTGCCATTGGGTCAGTGGCTCCAATGCTGGATGAAATCTGGGCAGGCAGACAAGACTAGGAAGGGTGAGACAAGAATCTCGGGCTTAGGAACTTCACAGAGGTACGGACAGCTGAAGTTCACCTCTTGCGTTGAAATAACCAACTGACTCCCGGGCCGCAGGCCTCCCATTTATTCAGATGCAGTTGATTAGCTAATCATGTCATGGATTCAAAGGAAGACAATTAGTCAACTGACAGTCTTTAATAGGCTAAAAAAAGACGTTGGCTCGTACTTTCCTATCATGTCTTTGGAAATCTTGTCTTTTCCAAATATATCCAGTGGCTTTGTGATTCTGTTCTCATCCAGAGCAAAGGGATACCATTTGAATAATACTCTTTTTTTTAAAGTGAACAGTAACTAATTCTGTTTATTGTTACGGCTTTTCTAAGCTGAGTGATCTCAGGTAATTTGGGGGAGGAGAGAAAAAGAAAGGAAGGAGAATGTGAATCACATCTGATACAGATTGATTATGATGGGCTGGGTGGCAAAGAGAGAAAGAAGGAACTTTGCACATTTTACAGCTTTCTCAAAGAGCAAAAGGAGAAGCTGCCAAGCATGAAAATGTGCCACAGATTCCATTTCGTGTCCTTTTTAATTTGCATTTCTCATTACCTCTGGAGCTGGATTATCTAATAAGATCTTCTTGTCAATTTCGCTAAGGATGAAGAAAGCAGCCCCTACGCTATGTAGCTGCCCAGTTTCCCTGTCCGGGAAGCAGGGGTTGAGGTCTGCGCTGCCTCCTAGCCAAGGTCGCCAACTCTAGGTTGTGAAATTCCTGGAGATTTGAAAGTGGAGCCTGGGAAGGGCAAGCTTTGGGGAAGAGAGGGACCTCAATGGGGAATAATGCCATTTCTCCAGGGCAATTGATCTCTGTAGACTGGAGATCAGTTGTAATTCCAAGAAATCTCCAGGCCCCATGTGGAGACTGGCAACCCTACTTCTAGCTCAGGGATTTGCAAATCTTCTACCCTCAAGAAACTCTTTCTATATACTGTTGCACAAAAGCTGCTGACTCTAGATGGTCTGTAGGAAGAAGCAGACATTCCCTGCTGTGCTCTTGAAAGTTCTCACTCTACTTCTTTCTACTCTTTTGGAATTCTAGTTTAACTAGATCCAGAGGAGTTAGCCATGTTAGTCTGTAGCAGCAAAATAGTAAAGAGTCCAGTAGCACCTTTAAGACTAACCAACTTTACTGTAGCATAAGCTTTCGAGAATCACAGTTCTCTTCATCAGATGCATGGAGGGTAAGAAAAAATTCATATGTAAATTTGACTCAGTCGGGCTTGGATTGAATAGGGACTATGAATGATTATCTCCTTATCAGAAGTAACTGATCCCATTATCAGAAGCCACTGATTGCATCTACTCCCTTCTCCCCTCTCCACATATATATCTGACCAGTTTTTTCCTACCCTCCATGCGTCTGATGAAGAGAACTGTGATTCTCGAAAGCTTATGCTACAGTAAAGTTGGTTAGTCTTAAAGGTGCTACTGGACTCTTTTCTAGTTTAACTAGGAGACCTTCTAAATGTAATCTGGAATTTGAGCATTCCCTTTTTCAGCAGTTTTCCATTCATTTTCCTCTCCCCTACCCTTTCTTACCGGGACAGGTGTGCATTCATAAAACAGTGCTTTTTTTAAAAAAAAGCAACCTGGATGCAATCATATGTAGGATTGATTGTGTGTCAAGAGTGTGTGTGTGTGTGTGTGTGTGTGTGTGTGTGTGTGTGTGTGTGTGTGTGTGTGTGTGTGTGTGTGTGTGGTGCTGTACTGACTTGGAAGAAGCATCATATAAAAGAATATTGATGCAACTGTAGTACTTACAGTGAAATCCTAAGCAGAGTTACTCCAGTCTAAGCCCATTGACTTCAACAGAGTAACTCTGTTTAAGATTTCACTGTTAGCCTAGCAGGTACATGTAGTCGATTCTACATTCAGTCTTTCTATTATTAAAGACAAAGCTCAGGAACATTTTTAAAACAATTGCAGAATTGCTTTGTGGGGGGAGGTCTTTATGACATCACTGATGTTGGCCGAAGTCATCAGCCAACTTTTACACCAAATGTACAGACATTTTTTAAAAGACTGCTAAGGAAAAGATGCATTCAGATTAAATATGGCAGGGATGTTTCCAAACTGTCCCCACTGCTCTATAAATGTTAATTCTTTCTTCACTCTGGGAGAAGATTATGCGAAACACTGAACACTAGAAAACATTATATAAACGTTAATATTGTTATTAAAAAGGAGTTTTATGATGTCCGTAACTCCAGTGCCCAGTTTCTGTAAAAAAATTTAAAACCCACCCAAATATCTTTATACATCATGATGTGTTGCACTGCCAGGATACTGTTTGCATTTCCTTCCAAGTGTTTGTGTAGCTTTCCCTGAAAGGGCCTTTAAAAAAGAAATAAAAAACCCACTTATGATAGCTTACATAATTGAATTTACACAATGCAATCTACGTGGGCCATACATCAAAGAAGTTGTCGGCTGAGTGCCTTACGTGTGATTTCAGTAGTTAACAGGGTGACTTCAAAGCCCCCCCTCCAAAAAGGTCATCAAGGATTCAAAAGATCCCAAGGCATCTGAATATGATAGTAAAAGACACTTCCCACCCTCCCTGTGGTCTTATAGATGTTACCTCATTAGGTTCATCAAGAAATATTAACTGACTGGTGTTTATAAGAAGAATGTACATGCACATACAATCCAACTGGTTCTATAGAAAGGGATCGCTAATGAAGAGATGTCTCTATGCAGGGATGTAAAACTGAGATGTTATAATTAATTCAGGTGAGAATCAGAGCAAGCTCAGAGTATCAGGTCCTCTTCTTCTCCCCCCTCCCCCCCCATAAAGATTCAGAGCTCTTTGCCTTATGCCACACTATTTGTGGAAGGAACAAAGCCCAGAAGGGAAGCTAAAGGAAAATTAAGATACATGTCAGCTGTGGGGGAGCTAGAAAAGATCCTTAAAGATAAAGATGTCTCTCTGGAAACCAAGGTCAAGATAATCCAAACGATGGTATTCCCCATTGCTGTGTATGGATGTGAAAGTTGGATGGTGAAGAAAGCTGACAGGAAGAAAATCGGTTCATTAGAAATGTGGTGCTAGAGGAGAGTTTTGCGGATACCATGGATGGTCAAGAAGATGAGTGTGTACTAGATCAAATCAAGCCTGAATTCTCCCTAGAAGCTAAAATGACAAAACTGGGGCTGTGGTATTTTGGTCACATCATGAGAAGACATGAGATTCTCTGGAAAAGTCAGTAATGCTAGGAAAAGTGGAAGGCAGCAGGAAAAGAGGAAGACCTAAAACGAGATGGCTGGACTCAATAAAAGAAGCCATACCCTCCAGTTTGCAGGATCTGAGCAAGTCTATTAATGATAGGATGTTTTGGAGGTCTTTCCTTCATAGGGTCGCCATAAGGCGGCACATAACACAAGACACATATCAGCATCTAGACATGCTCATGTGCTCTCTGGCAGGGACAGTTAAGGGACCATCATTCAAGTATTTCATGTGTCAAATGGGGGGCAGGGCAAGCTCCTTTTTAGGGAGTTCTCAGGACCGCTTTGCGCCAAAAGTTATGTTTTCCTATTGGGAGGGGGGAGAGTGCTTGGAATCTATATGAACAATAGTTTTTACAGATTTTACCATTCCTGTCAGTTTCTGATCAACCTGTGAACGTATCTATGAACATGATTTGATTCCTGAATAAAGCCTTTTCAACCAAGACCATGGAGTGCTCGCTGTGAGGGTACAGGGATCTATCTGCCATAGCCTGTCATCCATAGAACTGACAAACATTGGACACTGCCCCGACATCTTCCATCGAACTCACCAAATGAGGCACAATTGGGTATCTTCAATCATTCTCTTATCAAGAATGATAAACGGCTGGAGAAGAGCGCTCCAGCCACAAAAAATCAGCTGCGTGTCTCTCCCATGCAGCGGAAGTGTCCGGATGCCATTCCTCCCGGAAGTCAGATCTGAGAAGCAAACATTCTTACAATGCCAATTCGACGGTTATGGAAACACTACAAAGTATATACCCTGGTGCGCGCATGCACGCACATACCTCAACCAAGTACAGCCTCATATAAACACTGTCTCCATGATACTAATATTCATGAAAGACTACCTGTGAGAAGCAGCCCACAATTAAAGGAAGTGGTGCTTTACTGATCTAGATCAACCAAGAATGTGAAGCCTAGTTTAAACTATACACTGATGTCTTGTAGTATGGATACAAATAGCTATTAAGCTCTAAACAGTACACATCTCCTAAAAGCTCTCAACTCTCTATAGGTGTTCTAGCTATACGTGGCTGTATAGTGCAGTCAATATTTTCATCTCCAGCAGATGGAGAGCGTCGGCTCGCCAAATCGGCTGAAGGGTGGCTCGCAAGTGTTTTCAATCACAGGATTATGCTGAAAAACAAAATCCGTAGCCAGACAATGTCTATTTGCTAATCAGCTGTAATCATAGCGGAGGGTAACAACTCTAATCTGAGACGGGCGTATCAGGCTGCATCATTTCTTTGCTAATCATTTTCAAAGTGAAGTTGAATGCAACAGTCTGCAAACATCTTGTTATTTACCCATCCTTGCACAGAAAAGACCAATTTCACACTGCAGTTACACGGAAAAGATGCAGAACCTTTTTTAAAAACAAGAAAAGCTGTAAAAAGTGGTATTGACATTTTAAAATACGCAGTCGTGATTTTTTTTTTAAAAAAGGGAATCTAAGTTGCTAGGCATTATTGTGTGGCTGACCTCTTCTGAAATATCAGAAGCCCGCTCAATTGCTGGGTGAGATTTCCAGGAGCAGGAAAGCAGGAACGGTGTATCGGTCATTCATTGCCCTTCCTTCTAATCTGCTCGCTGTTCTCCAACCTGTAGCTCTCTGCACTTGCAGGTATTATTTTATGGGGTGGCCCCACTATTTGCTTCGCAAGCAAAATTGACATTTGGCCCTATTTTTCTCCTGTAATAATAAGTGTTTTCAATTCCTTTTGTTTGACAACAACTAACTCCAGGAATTCCCCACGTTGCAGTTGGCAACCCTGTCTACAAACCATTCAATTTCTAACGAATCAGTAAATAGAGAGAAGAGGGCTCAAAAATGCAGACGAGGATACTTTGTAGAAAAGGGATAGAATGAACCAAAAAATACGAAGTCTGAGAACATAGCTTTTAAAGCATCCGTGCATATCTCCCTCCTTCATTTGAGGCCATATTTTATATTTTTAAAAAGAAGGGATAAATTAGTTGTAGGTTTTTGTTTGTTCTGTTTTTTTGTTTTGTTTTTTTAAATATGAAGTTTCATGAAAGCAGACCATTTTTTGGCCCCGGGGTGGGAACAGCTCCTTTGACTGCGAAGCAGGGGAAGTATCCAGAAAACATGGTCCTTAATTAAAGCGAGTGTGTTAAGAAAGACGAGATACTTTCGTTAGCAAAGGGTAGTTAAGTTTCCGAGCCCAGTGGTGGAAATGGTAGCCTGCAGGGAGCTAGGCGGAGAAACAAGCTGCAGACCCATCAATCACTTTTAAAGGCATGTCTCTCCTGCGTGGGTTGAAATTGGGGGGCGAGGGGCGAAGAGGGGGTGTTTTCGTGCTTGCATCAGTAAATACGTTAATCCGATCAAGCCATTAGAGAAACAAGCAAGTAAACGCTTCTTAATGTCCCAGCTTGTTAGCTGAATATTTACTTGCAGTAATTGTGCTCCCCTTTTGGATGTGGGGAGTGCTTGGGAATTCATTAACGTATGTCTGTTTACAGCAAGAATGAGCCTGTTTTGCCTGCGGAGGACGGGCATGGGGGGGATAACATTTATAAACAGTTCTCTCAAGTTTGTATTTGAATTCGGCTATGCAAATGCCATTTTCCTGTTTATTTAAGCAACTTTAACTGAGAGCTGGTGCCAAGAATGAGCTGGGTCAAATCCAGGATTGGCAGTTCTCCTGAAAGAGGAAATGGGCGGAGGAAGTGCAGGATTTGCATTAACGTCACACCAGTGCACTGATGTCACTTCTAGTTTTCACCAGGAAGTGACATCAGCACGATGACATCACTCTTGGAAGTGACGTCGTCATTCCATCCTGAGAGTGCACCTGGGAGGCCTGTTTCCCCACCTTCCCCCCCCCCACCGCCCAGGTGAGGGGTGGCGAGGGGGAGGAAGGAGCAGGAGATTGTCCACCCCCACCAGGGGACCTGGGATCCCTAATAGTAGGTGAGGCGATCCTGTAGGTATTTGTGTCCGAAGCCATGCAGGAACTTTTAGGTGACAATCTGTACTTTGAATTGAGGCCTATTTACTGACTGGCAGCCAATGGATTTCCAAACTTTAAAGCAAATGCAAGCAGTTACAGCAGAGATTTTAATTTCATTAAAAATTCAGATAAATTGGATACACTTATGGGCTGCCAGGGAGGGGATTAAGAGGCTAAATTCTGTAGGATTGTGAAGCTGGGTAGGTCATGTGACATGATACCATATGATTGACGAGTGGTTTAAAGGTGGGGACCTGCAATGTCTCCTGCAAACATATGTGAGAATGTTGCATAATATGAGTGTGGCTGTAGGAAAGGACCTGATAGACATCAGTCTACTTTCTAGATGGAAGGAATGAATGCCTTAGATGGAAATCTCAATTGATGGACAGGTATATATGGAAGAAAGCGGTCCTTGAGATGTCCAGATGTTCTCATGGTTAAAAAAAAACAGCACTCGAAATGGTGAGATGGATGGTGACAGAAATGATTAGGAAACTGAAAATAAAATGGCCAGGGTCTGTGTCACATCTGGAGTACAGTATTCAGTTCTTTTCACTCAAAAAAGGGGTTTGGTAGAGCTGGAAAATATACGGCAAAGGACAACCGGAATGATTAAAATCCAGAGGAGTTAGCTGTGTTGGTCTGTAGTTGCAAAATAGTAAAGAGTCCAGTAGCACCTTCAAGACTAACCAACTTTATTGTAGCATAAGCTTTCGAGAACCACAGCTCTTGCATCTGATGAAGAGAGCTGTGGTTCTCGAAAGCTTATGCTACAATAAAGTTGGTTAGTCTTAAAGGTGCTACTGGACTCTTTACCAAAATGATTAAGAGGTTGGAGCACCTGCCATAGGAGGACAGGCTAAAGAGACCGGATTATTTTCTGGTTAAAAAAAGATGGGGGGTGGAGGAATGAAGACGTGATACACATGAATCTACCTTGAATCAGAACATTGGCCTATCAAGCTCAGTATTGATATTGACCTTGGGGACCTGGGATGGGGCTGGGGGCTGTGGCTCAGTGGTAGTCCATCTGCTTCACATGCAGAGTCTCCCAGGTTCAATACCCAGCATATCCAGTTAAAAGAACCAGGCAGTAGTGATGTGATACGCTCGAGACCCTGGAGAACCCACCGCCCTTCTAAGCAGATAATACTGACCTTGATGGACCAAGGGTCTGATTCAGTATAAGGCGGCTCCATGTGATCATTTGAATATGGTCCCCTCTGGCTCTCCAGGGTTTCAAGCAGAGGTTTGTCACCTCTCCTACAAACTGCTCCTTTTTCCTGGAAATGCCAGGATCTGAACCCGGGACCTTGAGCTTGTGAAGCAGATGCTCTTCTTCTAAGCCAGAGGTCCTCAATTAATGGCTTCTAAAATTATGCATGGGATGGAGAAAGCAGATAGCAAGAACTTTTATTCTGTCTCTCAATATACAAGAACTCATGGGGGGAACCTATTGAAGTTGATGAGCAGTAGATTCAAGACAGATGAAAGGAAGTTCTTGGTATAATGTGCATTTAACTTGTGGAACTCACGATGATGATGATGATGATGATGATGACGACGACGACAATAACAACATTCTATTTATATACTGTCCTTCAGGACGACTTAACACCCACTCAGAGCAGTTTACAAAGTATGTTATTATTATCCCCACAACAAACACCCTGTGAAGTGGGTGGGGCTGAGAGAGCTCTGAGAGAGCTGTGACTGACCCAAGGTCTCCCAGCTGGCTTCAAGCGGAGGAGTGGGGCATCAAACCCGGTTCTCCAGATTAGAATCCCGCGCACTTAACCACTACACCAAACCATTGCCAGGGGATATAGTCTTATTGGCTACCATCATCTATTTCTTTAAAAGGAGATTATTCAGAGTATGGAAGAGAGATCCATCAGCAGCTGTTAATCAGGATGACTAAATTGAACTTCCATGTTCAAAGGCAGTATATCTCTGAATGTCGTATTGGAATAAAGGCCTCCCAAATGAAATGGGATTACTTTAAAGTACACCTAATATAAATTCTGCACTGCTGGAACGGACAGCTCCACAATAAGGATTAATTCATGGGCTATAAGAGCTGGACTCTATAGGATGAATCAACATGGTAGAGTCCGTTCGGACTTGACAGCAGATGGGAGAAAATCACATTTCAGTGCTCTCCCCACGATTAAAAATCCTTAGCTTTGGAAAGGTAGGAAGTGATGACACGCCAGCCAGGGTTGTGAACCTCACTGCCACAACTGCCTCACTGCTTCTCTGCCGCTGCCACAAAAAGGCCCAGAACACACACATCGGACTGTTAAGGAAAGTCCCTTCCAAGGAAGGTCATTGACCATTACCCACCTTCTCATTATGATGGGCTTCTGAATGTCAGTTGCTGGAGGAAAATAATAAGGGAAAGCTTTGGTCTCTGTGCCCCTACTTATGGGTTTCTAGGGGCCACCAAATTCTGGACAAGCTGACCCTGCCGCATTTTTCTTAACATGTTCCCCATGTATGGGAACGGGAGAAGTCAACGATGTTCCAAGGAAAACGCTTCTTCTGAATCCACCCCTCGTGCCTGTCGGTTTTATGAACTTGGACAGTTCGGAGGCGAATGAATCCCAATTGATTTGGACAGAGATGAACGATTACATTTCCTCATCCTCGTTCCAATCAAGCTAGTGGGATCGCTGCCCATCCCAGGCGAACGTCAGTCATCTCCAATGAAGCTAATGGTGCCCGTTGCGTTCCTTTTAATGAACACTGGCGAAGCTGACTCTTCGTGAAGTTTTGGATGCTGTTTTATTGAGAAGGAAGGGCTGGGGGAAAGGTTTGAAATTTCAACAAGCCATTAGCAAAACAAACCGTGCCTTTGATTTCCTTCCTCCCGGACACAGCCCCCCAAAAGCAATTAATCAAAATAAATCCATTCGTATGTAGGTTCCTGTAATGAAACCATTAGCTAAGGGCAGAGGATTGAAATGTCTTAATTACTGACAGGAGAAAAGGAAAGTAGATTCTCTCTCGCTCTCGCTCTCGCTCTCGCTCTCGCTCGCTCTGCATTCACTGGCTGGGAAGGCATTGGAGAAATTTTACAAGTTCAAATGGAACGTTTTTTTAATATTCTTTCAAAACATAAGAAGAGCCCTGCAGGATCATACCAGTTGCCCACCTAGTCCAACATCCTGTCTCACACAGTGGCCAACTCATTACTCTGGAGGGCCAGCAACACGGCATAGAGGCCGAAGCCTTCCCCTGATGTTGCCTTCAAAGGTTTATTGCCTCTGGATTTGGAGGTTCTCTTTAGTCCCCCTGGCTAGTAGCCAGTGATGGACTTCTCCATGAATCTGTCTAATCCCCTTTTAAAGCGGTCTGTGCCTGTGGCCATCGCTATAAATCCTCTGGTGGTGAATCTCACAATTTAATCACTTTTTGAGTAAAGAAGTATTTCTTTTTGTCTGTCCCGAATCTACCTCCCATCAGCTTCACTGGACGCCCTCGAGTTCTAGTATTATGGAAAAGGAAGGAAAAGAACTCTCTCTGTCTGCCCTCTCTACCCTGTGCATAATTTTATGAGCCTCCCCCTTGATTGTGATTGTTGTGGGGATAATAATAACAAAATAATAATAACAAAAATAATAATAAAAATAATAATAACAAAAATAATAACAAAAAATAACAACAATAATAATAACATTCGATTTAAATACTGCCCTTCAGGACCATTTAACACCCACTCAGAGCAGTTTACAAAGTATGTCGTTATTATCCTCACAACCAGGGCTTTTTTTCAGCAGTAACATGGTGTAATGGAGTTCTGGAACGCTTGAAAATGGTCACATGGCCAGTGGCCCCACCCCCAATCTCCAGACAGAGGGGAGTTTAGATTGCCCTCTGCGCAGAGGGCAATCTAAACTCCCCTCAGTCTGGAGATCAAGGGTCGGGGCCACTGGCCATGTGACCATTTTCGCCAAGGGCGATTTAAACTTTAAAAAACTCCCCCCTTGTTCCAGCTGACCCAAAGTGACGTCATTGTGCGGTCCTGAGTTCCACCACTGAGTTCCACCACTTTTTTCCCAGAAAAAAACCCTGCTGAAAACAAAACACTCTGTCAGGTGGGTGTGGCTGAGAGAGCTCCTAGAAGCTGTGACTGACCTAAGGTCATACTTTGTAAACCACTTTATTGAGTGGTTATTGAGTTGTCCTGAAAGGCAGTGTATAGATCTAATGTTGTTGTTCTTATATTGTCTCTTCTCTAGACTGAAAAGTCACAGACTCTTCAGCCCTTCCTTCTAGGAAAGGTGATCCAATCCTCTAATCTATTTTTTCCAGCTCTTCAGTGTCCTTTTGGAGATATGGTGAGACCAGAACTGCACACGGTATTCCGAATAAGGCCACTCCATAGATCTGTATGGGGCATTATAATATTGGTTGTTTTATTTTCAGTCCTTTTTCCTAATAATCCTAGCACAGAGTCTGCCTTTTTCAATGAGGGGTGGGGAGTTTAAGGTCCCGATTAAGGCTCCGTCCACAACTCTGAGCACATTTGGACTCCCCGATTCCAGGCTGCTTGGTATGGGAGAAAACAGTGAGAGCCTTCACCCTGCCGTGTAGTCCCCTCCCAAAAGCAATCCCATGAGCTGACCTTCATTCCAGGTAGATTAGCACGCCAGGGTCGATCCCCTTACCAGCAATTAGCTGTGTTATTCCTCCTCGCTTGTCAGAGGCTCGCTCCTCCATTTTCCCCCTCACTGGGTTGACATTTTCATTGAGCTATCCACTACGACCCCAAGGTCTCCTTCCCTCTCAGTCTCAGCAAGTTCAGACCCCATTAGCCTGTACTTGACATTGGGATTTTTTGTTCCAGTGTGCATCATTTTCCCTTACTTACCTTGGACTTCATTTGTCACATTGTTGCCCGCTTACCCAGTTTGTGGAGATCCTCCTGGAGCTTTTCCCAGTCAGCCTCGTTTTTCGCCATCCTGAATAGTTTTGTGCAATCTGCAAACTTGGCCACTGCATTGCTCCCCGTCAGTTCCAGATCACTTGTGAACAAATTAAATAGCATTGGTCCCGATACGGATCCTTGGGAAACCAGAGCGCTGCTGGAACGATGTGTGCTCACCACCCGTTGAGAGTTTTGGAGTTCCTTTGCCGAGGCTACCAGTGCTGTTCACTGTGAGACACTCTTGTAAGGACTTGTTGCAAAGTCTTATAGCTTAGTAAATCCATCAAGGCTACCCGAGGAGACAAATTGGGGGCTGTCAGCTCCCTGATGAATGTTCCTTAGCTTGCCAGTTGCCGAACCAAGCCTCCCCCACCCACCTGTCTTATGACAAATGAAAATCTCAGTCAGAGGAGAAGCGAGGAGATGCAAAGTACAGAACTGCATGATGGACAGGCACACGAGCGGGAGAAGGGGCAGCAGCGGAGCTTAATTATCAGCTAGAGAGACGTCCACACAGTCAGCACTGGCCGGATGTGCCCCATTTTTATCTGGGCTCATACTGCATGAATTGTCCTTCATTGATTTTCCAGTTCATTTTCAGGTCCACTTTAGAAGGAAATTTTTGACCATTAATGACTGGAGAGCCAGATTCTTAGGTCTCCTTGTCCTACCTGGATCTCAAGGATCTTGTTGTGTTGGAGACTGGAGATCCTTCTTGTTCTTCTGTTCTCTTGGAGATTTGTGAGTGTGTTATGTGCCGTCAAGTCATTTCCAACTTATGGCGAGACACCTCCAAAATGTCCTTTCATTAACAGACTTGCTCAGATCTTGCAAACTGGAGGACGTGGCTTCCTTTATTGAGTCAAGCCATCTCTTTTGGGGTCTTCCTCTTTTCCTACTGCCTTCCACCTTTCCTAGCATTATTGTCTTCTCCAGTGAGTCTTGTCTTCTCAGGCACGATGTGACCAAAGTAAGATAGCCTCAGTTTTGTCATTTTAGCTTCTAGGGAGATTTACTCAGTGGGAT
This sequence comes from Eublepharis macularius, assembly GCF_028583425.1. NCBI lineage: Eukaryota > Metazoa > Chordata > Lepidosauria > Squamata > Eublepharidae > Eublepharis > Eublepharis macularius. The sequence continues at coordinate 66,169,226 of NC_072802.1, read as the reverse complement.
TGTGGGATTTTATGTCAGGAACTTGACTGTGGAGTGCTCTCCCCATGGAATGGCTGGCACTTACCCTCATCATTTTTAGGAAGGCGGTAATTTTTTTTCTGTTTAGAGAATTTAGCTTTATGTGATCACCAGCGTGGTACCCCCCAGTACTATGGTACCCACCGGAGTGTTGTCTTCTCAGAAGCAAAGAGCTGGTCCTTGCTTTCTTCTACCTCACTGAAGCAAGAGGAAAGCAGAAGAGCTCAGGAGGAGACATCACCTGTTTCTCTGCCTAGAATGCCTTACATCCTATCCATTGCTTTAAGTATGCGCTCCTAGGTATTACCTGTCACTTTAAGTATGACCCTACTGGGTAGTTCTATGTTGTCTAATGTCAGTCCTACAATTGCTTATGCTCTGCTTCACCATTTCTACAACTCTATATTGGTTTTTGCTAATGTTGTGTCTTTTTCAGGACTTTTTTTCTGGGAAAAGAGGTGGCGGAACTCAAGACTGCACAATGATGTCACTTTGGGTCAGCTGGAACAACGGGGGAGTTTTTTAAAGTTTAAATTGCCCTCGGTGAAAATGGTCACATGGCCGGTGGCCCCGCCCCCTGATCTCCAGACAGAGAGGCATTTAGATTGCTGAGCAGCGCAGAGGGCAATCTAAACTCCCCTCTGTCTGGAGATCAGGGGGCGGGGCCACCGGCCATGTGACCATTTTTAAGAGGTGCCAGAACTCAGTTCCACCGCATTCTCATTGAAAAAAAGCCCTAGACTTTTAAAACTTGCATTTATTTACTCTATGGCATTGTTTATTGACATGTCCTTCATATGGACGGTGCTTATCTCACACTATGTAATCCACCTTGATGAACTATGAGTGACATAAATAAATTAAATAAATAAAAATAGAACACCTGCATAGAAACAGCTGCCTCGTCGTGGGATGATACAGGGCATGGAATTTCCCAGTGTTTTGTGCTTAGCCCCAGGCCATTTTGTGCACCCACTACCTTTTTAAAGGCCTAAAAGTACCCACAGGGTCAACAAGGTTCCTGGATTAGCCTATGAGGCAGCTTAAGGGGCAGATTCAATACTCTCATGTGCAGTGGGTATTGACTGCAGTCGCCCACTCACAGGCTTTTTTGCAGCCACCACTTCATGGAACATTGACCCTCATCAAGCTAGAAAGACGTCGTCATTCCTTTAGAAGTGGCAATGCCTTAGAACTCTTGGGAGGAACTTTTATGCAGTCATAGAAGGAGCTGTAACTGTGATTTTAAAAGAAAGCGGGGTCTTTTGTGTTACTGTGCTGAAATTAAAAGGGGAGGTTTGTTCTAAAGTGTAGATTTTTTACCTCCCTTGGGGCTCAGAGATCTGGAAGAAAGACAGGCTTATAAATATTTTAAAGAACTAAATTTCGTTGCAAGGTAGTTTTAGAAACTGCTGCTGTGTGTTTTTATTTGACTTTTGGAGTTTTTAAATGTGAGATACAATTTGTTAATAGTTTTAAATGTATTTTGATTGCCTGATTTATCATGTTTTTAGGTGATCATAAACGGTTTTAGGGGAATTGGGCTGAAAAGTCGGGTAAATTTGGTTTCATAAATAGAATATACGAATCATTTCTGTAAACGTCACACCCTCTAAGTGTGTATGTGTTTGCAGGGGTGGGGAGGTAAACATACAAGTTTCTGAAAGAATTAAGAGGACGTGTCTGAACTGAGACCACTATTGCAGTAGCATTGATTTACTGGCTTGATTTACATTACACTTTTTCACCAGTCTCTCCAAAGCAACTCAGACCATTGATTAATATACTGAACTTGAAAGCAACAAGTGGATGTAATTGCCTGAGTTCTCAGAAGTGGAAAAGCTCCAGTATAGGCTTGCTGTCCATCTCTAGGGCTTCTCTAAAAGGATGCCATCATCTGTCTGTCTGTCTGTCTGTCTGTCTGTCTGTCTGTCTGTCTCTCTCATTTCCCTTTTGTTTTGATCCCCTTACAGGATACGGAGATCCTAAACACAGCAATACTCACGGGGAAGACTGTAGCAGTCCCTATCAAGGTGGTTTCCATCGAAGAGAACAGTGCCGTGACGGACATTTCTGAATCGGTGGAATGCAAGTCCTCTGCTGAGGATGTCATCAAGGTAAATCTGAAGGTCCTCCACTGATGCCGCACTCAGACTGTGGCTGAGAAATGAGCCAGATTCTTAATAGAAAATATGAATCCCCATCGGCCTGGGTACCTTTTGGCTTGTTCCACCCCATTCTGCTATGATTGTTCATTGCCTTCCCTTGTGCTTATATGCCCTCTCCTTTTTTACTGATCCTGGGCAGTGTCATGCAGCAATAAAAATTGAGTTTATTTTATTTATACACACACACACACAAATACATATATATGTATATTATGATATACCAAAATGGAAGGCTATGGGTGTGTTCAGCACCCCCCAGTTATTCCACCCCCATATAGATCTATTGCTCTAGTCCAAAATAGATGAGCTGAATTTTGCACACATCCATTTAAAACGCATCTCTTATTTACCTGTGTTTATTCGTGTTGCCTTTCCAAAATGATCCACAAGGGGGCTTGTGTCAGTGAGAACATAAAAACATAGCTGCAAAGTTTAAACACACACAAAAACACAGTTAAACACATGAAAAAACAGCCCTAGTCAGAATAGTACTGTGAACAAAAATAACCACAGGCTTGTGAATAAAACATTGAAGCAAAAATAAAACGTTAGGGTTTTTTTCTTTAAAAAATACCTATTCATTTGCAAAGGCTCCGTGATCTCACAACTAAAATTCAGCATGATGAACCAAAGTTCTAAAGCAAGTGCCTCCACTGAAAAGCCCCTGCCATTCAATCCATCCATCCATCCATCCATCCATCCATCAATGTATTCAGTCAAAGACCAGCACAAATCTAAAGTTTGCCCAAAATATCCGTTCATGCCTCCACTGAAAAGGCCCTGCCGTTCAATGCATCCATCCATCCATCGATCAATGTATTTGGTCAAAGACCAGCACAAATCTAAAATTCGCCCCAAATACCCATTCATGTCCATGCATTAGAGGCATTCAGAGCAGAGCCTCCAGCACTGACCTGAGTGATCAGGCCGGTCTAAGCACAAGACTTCTTACTCTCCAGTACATGATCAATTTAGGACATGGACCTCAGACCAAATGGGTTCTGTGAATGGTCCCAAATGGATCTGTCTTGGGCCCCCTAGAATCCACCCCCAGCCCTGCCGTTGCCTTAGGCTGCAAAGAAGATCCTTCCTTCAGCATCCTTCATTGTGCTCTGATGGCCCCAGGGGACTCTCAAAAAGCTGACGACAATGAGCAGAGCATTCTGGGTAGCTGGGATGCTACCGAACCCCATGAATCTCCCTCTGGAGATCCGGGGAATTAATCTTCTTCCTTCAGATTGTTTTCAGTGCAGACCTTGTGGCAGATCAAAGCTGGATCCACGGCCTGCCACTCCTTTCCTATACAAACTTTCTGACACAAAAACCTGCTGACCACCCGTATAAAATATTTAGTCAGTAAATAAGTTCAGGGCTCTTCCGCCAGTCATGAAAGCCATGCAGTTCAGCATGTAAGTTATGCTCTTCCTTGATCTGCCGATGGCTCCGCTCTATGTTGATTTGCGGATGGTACTTCTGTTGACAGCTCTACAGTTCCTGGCTTCTAGATTTACGCCCATCTTCATGAGCTATAAAAATGGTCGGCCTCCAAATCACGGTTCTGGCCTTTCCAAAGTGGGCCAAAATGTATTTACAGTGGCACTAAAGTCTGAGTAACAGCCAAAACCTGCTTGCTAAGCTGGGATTCTTCAATATGATCACTCAGCTTCTATTAATAACTGCTGCCCCCATCTGTGACAGCAGGCATCTGTTCATGTCACTGGAGTCCAAGAATGGCTCTAGCTGCTTTTATGGATGTCTCTGGAGCAGCAACTTTGCAACCATGGTCTGGAGAACCCTGGGGTTCCTTGGAAGCTCATCATAATGAGAAGATTGGTAATGGTCAGCGACCTTCCTTGGAAGGGAGTTTCCTCAACAGTCTGTTGTGTGTATGTGTTCTAGGCCTTGTTGTCAGTTTATGGCCGGCATTTCATCACTTCCTAGATTTCCATAGTTAAGGATTTTTTAATCGTGGGGGAAGCATTGAAATGTGATTTTATCCCATCTGCTATCAAGCCCCAAAGAACTCTACCATGTTTATGCTTCCTATATTGTTCAACTCTTATAGCTCACGAATTAAACCTTATTGTGGAGCTGTCCATTCCAGCAGTGCTGAATTTGTATTCGGTGTGCTTTAAAGTAATACCATTTCATTTGGGAGGCCTTTATTCCAATACGAAAGGCTTCTATGCTTGCTGTGAATGTTCAGCTGTGAGGGGAAAGTTCCTGACACATGCTCAGAGATGCTCTTCCAGTATATGGACCAGGGTGAACATGGGCATACAAACAATGTTATAGAACTCTGAAAAATCTGGGCTCAAATCAAGTCATGTACCCAAGGTGTCAATAACTAAAGCTCTCCTACCCCTTCATTAAAATCTTCATCAAAATCTGGAGGACCCCTTAATATTACAGGGGATACACAGCATTGGAAAACAGCACGGGAAGTTCTCCCACCATCCAGAACAAATTACCCTGCCCTGAATTAGATACTCTATTGGTAGTCAAATGACTTCTATTTACTTGTGTGTCTATTCAAATTAAAGTGAATGAAGGTGTGCTCTACCATGTAACTGGAAAGCATCTACCTTTGACAAAAAAGAAAGCTGACAGAGGAGAATTTCCTAAGTAGATCAGCAGGTAACGGCTGCACTGTAAATTTGAGGAGGCCCTCCCCTTCCCTTAGCTAGAGCTGATTTACAAGGAAGCAAACTCCACATCTGGAGAGTCAGCCTAAAACAAAAGGAGCTCTGGAAAAAAAAAACCCACACTGAAATATTTTGTAAAATATATGTGCTCAGCTTTTTCTCCTGTGCAGCAATCTTGTGATGAATGGCTGATCATTTTGAGGGGCTTAATGGTATTGGGTTGTGGGAAGCTGCTCAGGTGCAAATCCTTTGATATCTTCAGTTTGCATTATAAAACTGATTTGCTTCCTATATTAATCAATTAAAGTTAATGGGGAAGGCAAATAGAGTCGACGAGGGGAATTTCAATCAGACTGAGAGTTAGGGTTTGCTAATTTGAGCGGGGGCTGTTTTGACTCTGGGGTGTAACTATAATGGCAAATGAAACACAGACTATTAAAGATCATCTGTTCTAACAATGAATGGTAGCTTTTGTTGATTACCTTGTAAAGTGACTAAATGGAGCATCCATGTTCAGAGGCAATGGACTTTTGAAGGCCAAATGTGGAGGGAAAACAATAGTAGGCAGACATTGCCTTTCTGCCTTGCTTGTGGACTTCCCAGTTCTTTGCCATTGCAGGATACACAGTGCTAGATTAATGTGGACTTCTGGCCTGACCCAGCAGAGCTGCTCTTACCCTGCTGGGTAAGCCAGTTTGGTGTAGTGGTTAAGAGCGCGGGACTCTAATCTGGAGAGCCAGGTTTGATTCCCCACTCCTCCACTTGAAGCCAGCTGGGTGACCTTGGGCTAGTCACCGCTCTCTGGAGCTCTCTCAGCCCCACCCACCTCACAGGGTGTTTTGTTGTGGGGATAATAATGGCATACTTTATAAACCACTCTGAGTGGGCATTAGGTTGTCCTGAAGGGCGGTATATAAATCGAATGTTGTTGTTGTTGTTGTTGTTGTTGTTGTTGTTGTTGTTGTTGTTGTTGTTGTTGTTGTTGTTGTTACACCTTTAGATTTTCTTACAGCTCTTTTCAGGAACTGAAAAACTTTACCTTCAGTCAAGTTTTCTTAACATGCAGCTGGATTTGAATGAAATGCCAGACTGAATGGCAAACAACCAAGAATACCCACTATATTTATTAAGTCCCCATTTATTATTATTGAGCACTTCGCATATGGCAACCCATCCAACAAGTTTGTAAGACAGGCTAGAAGGCTTTCTTTCTTTATTTGAAACTCTTGCCAAATTGACTCCCCAAAGAAGCTTCTAGTGTTCACATTAAAACAAGTAATTCAGCAAACAACTAAAAATCATTAAAATAATAAAAATAATTAAAGCATTAAAATGTTCAATGGCAATATCAGAACAGCCATTAAAATGGTCAAACAAGAGCTGTGGCAGAGCATCTGCATTACAAGCAGAAGGTATCAGACTCAATCACTAAAGGATATCAAATAGCAGGTGTTAGGGAAAGACCTTTCTCTACTTAAGATCTTGGAGATCAGCTGCCAGTCAGAGAAGACGATACTGAGCTAGATGAAAGGCAGTTTAACATATTTATATAGATACAGAGAGAGGCTTTGCATGCGAAAGCTCCCAGATTTACTCTTTAGCACCTCCAGTTATAGGGTCTCAGGTTGCAGGTGTTATGGAAAGTCCTTTCTGCACCTGAGATCTTGGCGTGCTGCTGCCAGTTACAGCAGATACCACTGAGGTAAATGGACCAGTTTAGTCCAAGGCAAAAGAAATGGCCACAGAAACTTAATAAATGTGATGCCAGGAGAACTGGTGTGGGGAAGGAGTTAAAGAACTGCAACACTGCAAGAGAGAAGAACCTGTCTCTAGCCTCTTACTTCAGAAGGTGGGGCATACAGAGCTGTAGGCAATCCGTACATTATCTTAGTGCAATGGCAAGCGCAGACAAGAGCAGGCCATCCTCTCTGATCATCACGGCTGTTTGTTACACGCATAATGCCAAAGGGAATAAAGAATAATGACCATTTAGTGAATTTATGGCAGAGGTGAGGTTTGAACCAGGAGTGTCCCAGGTTTTTTTCTTTCGTTCGTTCGTTCGTTCGTTCGTTTGTTCGTTCGTTCGTTCGTTGTCCCACTTTTCAGTCCAATGGGGATCCTAAGGGGTTTGCAACAAAAAATATACTTTGAAACAAGTGTATGTACCACAATATAATTAAACAATCAGAAACCAAAAGTAGACCAAATATCCCAGCTGTCCAACAGGTGAATCCATCAAAACGGGAGCCCTTGGGCTCACTTCCAAGGGCCCCTACCTCTTTGCCCAGGCTTTAAAAATCTGCAGGAGAGAAAGTGCAATAAACTCTTTGCTTAGCTGTTTCAAGAGTGGGGCTATCTTCAATTCCCGCCCCCCATGGACTCCAGAGGCTGAATCAGGCATGCCAAGACCTTCAGTAGGTCAGCTACTGCTCCTCCTGCCTCTCGTCTTTGTTACTACTGCGGTGCTATTTCTGGAAAAGACACACTATTGCAAAGGGCTATGGCCTTTTCAATCATTCCTGGTCCATTTTCACTTCTTCCCCATTCTCCAGTCCTTCCACTCGAGTCCTTTAAGACCAGAAGTTTGATAGGATTTTAAACTGCCCATTATGTTTTTACTGCCAGCTTTGGGAGAAAAATAAAAATAAGCGACAGGCCAAGAAGGAGCAGATTTCTGATAATCCCGACAGAAGGAAGGAAAGAGGGAAGGCTGTAAAGCACAAATGGTGGGGTTGATTTAGGGCGCAAAAGTTTACATGGACGGAATAAAATTTTACATTGTACCCACCAAGTGTAGATCACTAACTTTTAGACAGTACTGGGCACTGTAGGAGAGGGAGGGAGGATGCACAGAAGCCAGCCTGTCTCTTTTATTCGCAAATAGAGAGAAAGCAACACTGTTGCGGGTACCCCGTGCATGTGTCACTCACCACATGGGGTGGGAAAGTGGGCACGAGTGTCCTGGCTGTGCCTCCCCCCTCCACGCAATTGCTGGGTAGTCTGAACAGGGCAAATGCACGGAGGAAGTGCTTGCACATTCACCCTCTCCACGGGACCGAAAATGTTCCAAAAGCAGCATTGCCGATCATGGACAGGGGGCACATGTGCAAGCACTACCTTCACATGTTTGCCCCATGCAAACCACTCCATGAATATGTGAGAGAGACATCTGCACAGGGCAACTGTGTTGTAGTGTTTGGAAATATTAGCTGTGCAATTCTAAAATTCAGTAGGCTTAATGGATGTAATTCTGCTTGGGGGAGACATCCTTTGGCTGTGAAGCTGGCTTATATCCTACCTTTCTACCTACTAGGTACCTAAAGCAGCTTACCTCCTTCCCATGTCCTTTTTCAGAGCCAACCCACACAAAACACCAGACACATGTTCTTCACATGTTGGGTCCCACAAGGTTCTCTGGGTAGTGTAGTCTTACAAAGAACAGTCACTCGATGAGATTCTCCAATGGGTAGAAGAGCAATGGGTGGGATTCTCTCTCTATCTCGTGCAAAAACCCTCAGCTCGGGTTTCCCTCCATGAGCTTGGGGGGGGAGGGGGTAACAGGAGGCAGGATATCCAGGGCAGCTTTTTGCAAGAGAGAGAAGGAGAGAGAGAATCCCCCACACACAGCACTCTTCTCCCCAATGGAGAATCACATCACAGATTCTCTCTCTCTTGCAAAAAGCCTCCTGTTACGTCCCCCCACCCCCTGAGCTCCCAGAGGAAAACCTGAGTCAAGGCTTTTTGCAAGAGACAGGTTCCCCAGCAGAGAGCCACATTGAGTGGCCATTCTTTGTAAGACTACACTACCCAGGGAACCTTGCGGGACCTATCACACTCCCAGGTGTCTCGTGTAGTTTCCCTCTCAGTCTTACATACCTTACAAGGAGAGGGAAACTGTGCATGGAATGCTGAATTCCTTGAAGGGAGACCAAGCTAAAATATAGTGATGGAATTTGGGGACTAGACCGTATTATGCTGGAGAGAGTCAATAATCGGAGAGTCTTTGGCCTTTTCTTTGTAGTTTTTCAGAAGTATTTGGTGGACCATCATAGGAAACAGGAGGTTGGATTAGATGGGCTCCTTAAGTTCCGAGCTCTAAGGCTGAAAAACTGGCCATTTTATCCTGCATAGAATACCTCCAGTTTAGAGGGAGTAGTATTAACTGGCATCTAAAGGTACCCGAAGACCAAAACTTGTCCCACTTCAAGTGTGGCCCGAGTTTAGGCTCTTTCCGGCTGCTTGTGCCAGTTGCCTTGATACAGTGTGATTTATCACAGAATAAAGCAGTTTGACAGTATAGCCAAGAAGTCTTTCTTCCAAGAGGCACCAGGGAAAAAAAAAGAAATAAAGACCAAGGAAAGCATCTCAAACATTTTTGCTTAGATCTGTTATTTTCCTTGTCGCTTTGTTTTTTTTTTTCTCTCTTCCCTCGCCATTCTTCTTGAAAAGTGAGAAGAAGTAACAGGGTAAAGTCACTGCAACGCAACTTTAATAACCAAAAAAAGTGCTGAGAAAGCATCGGTACGAGCTCCTTAAAATGCAAGCACGGTGTGCTCGTTCATTCCGCTGCACAGAGAGGAAAATTTGCATAAAGATGATTGCTAAGCAGCAGCGAACGGTCTGCTCCTCTTGCTTCTTTGGACAGGAAAGAAAAAAGAAATTAGAAAGTCCCCTCCCCATCACATTTATTTGAGCTGAAAAACCCCATGAGAAAGGAAGAGGAGGGGGAAATCTCTTATTGCTTCCAATTACACACACTCAACTTCAACTTCTCAGCAGCTACAAGCCAGTAGGTCATGATCCATCTCCCACATTGTTCGGCGTCCAATAGCACCTTTAAGGCTACACTTCGCAGGGAACCTTGCAGGACCGATCACACGCCCAGGTGTCTTGTGTAGTTTCCCTCTCAGTCTTACATACCTTACAAGGAGAGGGGAAATATGCGTGGAATGCTGTGGCTCTCGAAAGCATAAGCATAAGCTTTCGAGGGCCACAGCTCTCTTCGTCAGATGCATCCGCGTTCTCGAAAGCTTATGCTACAATAAAGTTGGTTAGTCTTAAAGGTGCTACTGGACTCTTTACCATTTTGCTCCTACAGACTAACACGGCTAACTCCTCTGGATCTATTCTTATGAGTGTGATTTCTGCAATCGTGCTTTTCAGTCGGAACAATCTGCCCCAGGAGATCTCACAAACTCCCAGATCCAATAGTCATATATCTCAGGAATCAGAGCTGGCTTATTGGTGGAGCACTTCCTTTGCATGCAGAAGGTCCCTGCAACTCCCAACTAAGAAGGCCTTGAACTGCATGCCTGGGAAAGCTCTCTGCCTAAAACCATGGCTGGCACTCATCTATTAGAATAGACAACCAGCTTACTTACTGAAGCGATATTGCTCAGTAGCAGCATACCTGATTCACATACAGAAGGTCCCAGATTCAGTCACAGCTATCTCCAGGTCAAAGATCTCAGATAGCGATAGGGAAACAGTTCTGTGCCTGAGGCCCTGGAGATCTGCTGCCAATCAGAGTAGACTAGGGTTGCCAGCCTCCAGGTGGAGACTGGAGATCTCCTGGAATGATCTCCAGGCCACAGAGGTCAGTTCACCTGGAGAAAAGGGCTGCTTTGGAGGGTGGACTCTATGGCATTATACCATGCTGAGGTCCCTTCCCAAACCCTGCACTCTCCAGGCTTCACTCCCAAAATCTCCAGGTATTTTCCCACCTGGAGCTGGCAACCCTAGAGTAGACAATACTGAACTAGATGAGCCAATGACCTGAATTTGTGTAAAGCAGCTTTGCATATTCTGGTCCATGGATGGATTGATCAGTCGCTGTGAAATGGTTGTTTTATTTTGTTTAGTGGGTTTACTACATTCCAGATACGCCTGGTGGCGGAGAGTGCCTTCATGTCACAGCTGACTTGTAACCCCTGGCATGGTTTTCATGGCAAGAGACTAGCAGAGGTGGTTTGCCATTGCTTGCCTCTGCAGCCCTGGTCTTCTTTGGAGGCCTCCCATCCAATTACTAACCCAGGCCGACCCTGCTTAGCTTCTGAGATCTGATGAGATCAGGCTCACCTGCACTACCCAGGCCATGGCCCAGATAGACCTAGAACCTTTTAAATTGGAGATGGAGTTTACAAAACAGTATCCTGGCTCCTGATTCAACTTGGCTGTGAATGTCCAAATCAGGAGCTGGGGGGGGGGGGCTCAGATGTCCCAGAGGCAAGGCATCCATAACATAAACAACCATCTCTATGAAAAAGGAAATCACAAGTTGTTTCCAACACCTCTACTGTCCCCTGCTCTATATGCTGTCCTCCCGTGCAAAAAAGATGGCCTCTTTTGGTGAGGGATGATTCTTGCTCTACAGTAAAGGACCACCTTTAGCTGAGTAGAGTCGTAGGATGCAATGTCATGAATCCTGGCACATTTACGTAGTTGCTTAGACACCATCTTCTCTCCTTGCCCACCCCCCCAGTTCTTATGTATTTGCTTCATTTATACACTAGCTTTCTCCCCAGTGCAGACCCAAAGTTGCTCACTTCATTCGCCTCTCTTCCATTTTGTCCTCACAACAACCCTGTGAGGTAGGTTAGGCTGAGAGTATGTGACTGGCCCAAGGTCACCTAGCAAGCTTCCATGGTAGAGTGGAGATTCGAACCTGGGCCTCCCAGATCCTAGTCCCTCACCCCAACCACTACACCACACTGGCTCTCACATTACTTGTGAATATACCCCTAGACACTTTGGAGTGAGTCTCTGAGGTCAACTTGTATGGTTGCACAGAACAGGATAAGCAATAGCCTAAGCCTGTCGTTTTAATATTATCAGTAAAAGTCACTTGTCTGCGATGTGCTGAACTTTCCTGTTTTGGGACGGTCAACAATGGCATTGCAAGAGAAAGCGGAGGTTGGATGATCGCCCAGAAACATTTACAAATTGCAGATGTGCCGCTGAGCTCCAGTCTTGCGCCACCTTGGCCCGCACATTTGTACTCTTTCTGACACAGCGTTTGGCTCTGGATAATGTTAAATCATATATCTGGGTTTATTACAGCTGGGTCAAACTGAAGGTGAACAATTTTATCGCTAGTATTTTTCTCTGCAAAGCCATGAGAATTGCTGCCTTGCACCCAACAGTGTCCCAGTCAGCAGCTACGTTTGCAAGAGGGTCCTTCAAACTGGAGGGGGGAGCATGAGCAAGAGGGGCCCATTTCTTCATGTCGGCTGCCAGGAAGTCTCGTTGCCACCGCCGGTCCTTCCTCCATGTGCCCCTTTTGTTTCTCTGCCCAGGACGCCAGGAGGGAGGGCAGGATTTATTCGGGGCCTCCACTTCCCAAATTCCAACTCTAATATCATCTGGTTTAGGGACGTGATACAGCGGTTAAGGTAACGAGCTGGGAAATTGCCAATGGAAATCTCAGCTCCACTCACATTCAGCCTTTGCTGGGATAATAACACTGGCCTTCCTTTCCCGGATCACAATGGTAATTTATGTGATATGCTTTAAACATCTGGCGTATTGTGTAAATGCAAAGTATTTATGTATTAGAGGACTAAAGATACGTACCGGCACACAGACAGGTGCTGGTGTTTGACACAGGATAGGAACTCCCCTGAAGTTCCAAAGCAAAGCACGCAGTCAGTAGGTGGCATACCTGCAATTGGGCTATAACATTTTACACAGCAGGGAACACATGGCTGGCTGCACGTATCCTTCGAGGATCTCCATCAACAGGTGTTGGGAAAGCCCGTTCCCTGCCTAAGAACCCTAGAGACCTGTTATCAATCAGGGTAGACAATACTGCTAGCTGGATCAATGGTCTGACTCTCTTGTAAGGCAGCGTCGACATGCTCCTATAAAAGAAAATCATCAGCCCATATGAAAGATCATTATCACTGCAGCTATGTGGCACAGAACTGGGGCTATGCGGGAATGCCCGGCGCTCTGATTGTAGCACTCTAATCACTACACCACGCTACCATTTGCTCCCATGCCCTTCAAATAAAGGCAACAGACATGAAATATGGTTTAACTAAGGTTTATTAAAACTGCTAATAAACTCACTGCAATATTGCAGGGTCCCTAAGAGGCTGCCAGATCAAGTTTGCCTGCATAGGGTACCCCAGCCTGGCAAAACTCAACTCTGTCATGCCTTCCTTCTATTTGCCTGCACCAAACATGTGCAGAGAGATGCTGCCCATTAACCCTATCATGCCTGAAGGTTTATCCTGTCCGAGCCCCCCTGGCCCCCAAGTGTGGTTTGGGTACCTTCCCTATTCTTAGGATCAGGGGTCATTTCGTAGAAAACGAGCTGGAGGAACTCATTAGCATAACTCATTAGCATATGTCACGCCCCTTGCCATCACCGGAAGTGTGTCATTGGCATAACTGATTTGCATATGCCACACCCCCTGACATCACCTATCCTGGCTATTTTGGACCCAACCCTGGCCATTCAGGGTAGAAATTGGGCCCAAAATGGCAAAAAGGGGCTGAAAATGGCCGAAAAGGGGCCAAAAATGGTCAGGATCAAGCCGCTGCTGAGTGGGAGAGTGATCCAACACCCATCAGAGGCCTGATCTGGGCCGTTCCAGCCCCAATCCAGGCTGAAACAGGCCCAAAATGGCCGAGAGTCAGGTGGGCAGGGCCACCTGACATGTGACCTCTTTGGGGAACTGCCGGGACTACGTTCCTGCACGTTCCCCCTCAAAATGAGCCCTGCTTAGGATACTTGCTGATCTGAAACAGCAACGAATATTATCCTTCACTAATCCTGACAACCCTAATAGGGCCAAACCAAAGACCAGACCTTTTTATGCTACCCTCATCCGAAACAGATATCCTTTAACACCGCTTCCTCCTTTCAAACTTCTATGAAAGCCAATTTTCTCAGATGACCAATTCTACGATGCTTCTATGGAACATGTAACGCCTACAACCGCCTGGCTATAAATTGGCATTCAGGCAGGAAAGTAAGTCTTTTTTGTTGCTAATGGTTCTCATTAAAGAAGATGAAATCATTTTTAGAGATGGCGGGATACTGGGGAGGGGGGAAACATAATGGGAATTGAAGTTGTCTGTTGGGCTTGCTGTTAATTTCTGCAGCGATGCCGTCGGTCTTTAGGAACGCCAAAACTCTCCTTCCTCGCTGGCCACTTTACGCATGATTAACATGTTGCAAGATTTCCCCCGACATTTATGACACCTTTAGGAATCGCTATGACAACGACTTTATCACACAGAGCCACTTCATCCTATCTGTATCCTTCTTAATGATTTATATCTTCTGTAGGGTTTTTTTTCGGTTAAAAAAAATTCCATCCCACTTGTACTTGGTTAGGTAATAAATGAGAAAACTCAATGGTCTGTAAATTACAACATTGATTAAAGGAGTGATTACTGATATAACTCTTAAATTGACTATGCTAATGCCGTGCTTGTATTTCAGGACAGTATTTACATGCTGATGATAAATCCACTGCAGCGTTCACAAGGGTGGGGAAGGATTTTAAAAAATAGCTAAACCAGCTTTGACCAAAATGTAAATTCTTATAAATAGATAATGGGCTATTATGAAAGGAATTATTTTTACTTGCCTTCCATTTTCCGTCCCAAACTGTCCTGAGAATTTATCATCTCTGAACGCTAATGAAGGAAGTGAAAAAAGAGTATGTCAATTCTGAATCGTTGCGCAGGCTGGGAGAAGCAATGAAGCTCAGGTGCGCGCGTGATTCACATTCCCATTTTTGTGTGCATCTTCAAAGGTGGAATCAGTACACCTTTGTAACAATTCATTGTGCAATACTCACGCCTGTTTGAAAGACACATGGGCCGAATTTAACTTAGCCAGTTTGGTGTAGTGGTTAAGAGCGCGGGACTCTAATCTGGAGAGCCGGGTTTGATTCCCCGCTCCTCCACTTGAAGCCAGCTGGGTGACCTTGGGCTAGTCACAGTTCTCTCAGAGCTCTCTCAGCCCCACCCACCTCACAGCATGTTTTGTGGTGGGGATAATAATGACATACCTTGCAAACCGCTCTGAGTGGGCATTAAGTTGTCCTGAAAAGCAGTATGTAAATCAAATGTTGTTGTTGTTGTTATGGAGGATGGATTTCAGAATGCTTCACAGGAAGAGGTGAGAGGGGATCCCTTGAAATGAAAGGGATGGTGGCAGCGTTGGGTCTGCAAATCAGATGAAGAGCAGCTCCGATGGGCTAGCATCTGGGCCACCAGTCAATTGAAGTCTCTTTTCAAGGAAAGACCAAAGCTTCAATCAATTAGCAATGGCTGTAATAAGCAGAATTGTTTGAACACCCACTAGTTCAGCTCATGTCCAGCTTGCTACACACAAAGAGGGAACTGATCCTTCACTGAGCTGTTTCGATGCATCAAAAACAAATTCATTTGTGTTCTTATGTCTGATTAGACAGCTTTCTGGCAGGATTTGACTTCTATCTTGCTACTGTCTCTCCCCACCCCCACCCCCAGTCTGTCATCACCTCCATTTGTCGAAAGGCACACAGTTAAAACGAATGGTTTAAAATTTTTGAGCTGAGAGACTTATTCTTAAATGTCTCCATGACCCTTTGGTGTCTGTCTGCCATGACTCTAGCTAATCTAGCAATCACTTCTCAAATTATGTTGTTTTTCAGTTTCTTTTATCTTTAAAACATGGTACTTGAATCCAACCCCTCCTTTTCTCACAGAGAGAACTAGGCATTCTGCCCTGAGCTCCTTGGAAACAAGAGTGGGATAAAAATGTAACAGCTACCTATTTAAGGCCCTGACCAGGATAGCCTAGGTGAGCCTGATCTCATCAGATCTCAGAAGCTAAGCAGGGTTGGCCTTGTTAGTAATTGGATGGGAGACCTCCAACGAAGACCAGGGTTGCAGAGGCAGGCAATGGCAAACCACCTCTGCTAGTCTCTTACCATGGAAACCCCACCAGGGGTTGCCATAAGTAACAATAGTAATAAATAATAATAACTATGCTTATATACCCCACCCAGAGCAGTGAACAAATTAGTATTATTATCCCCAAATACAGCTGAGGAGCTGAGAGGAGTGGCTTTCCCAAGGCCACCTACTGAGCTCATGGCAGTAGTGGGATTTGAACCAGTAGAGTGCTGATTCGCAGCCGAACCACTTAACCACTGTGCTACAGCAGCTCAAGTCAGCTACGGTTAGTAATTGGATGAGAGACCTCCAAGGAAGAGCAGGGCTATGACTTGAGGGCATTTCCCACCACCACCTTTTTAAGGGTCATTGTGGTCTCTGCTGTGATTTCTACCTCTTCCTTCTTCTCTTCCAGGTTTCTGACCGATGTGACTATGTTTTCGTCAATGGCAAAGAAGTGAAAGGCAAAGTGAATGCTATGGTGAACTTCACCTACCAGTACTTGAGTGCTCCTCTGCAGGTCACGGTGTGGGTGCCACGTCTCCCTCTGCAAATTGAGGTGTCCGACACTGAGCTGAGCCAAATAAAGGGCTGGAGGGTTCCCATTGTTTCCAACAAGAGGTGAGCTCTGGATGCTTAGCATATCGGGCATCCTTCCAGCCAGTCTACATCATGAGTGCATGGAAACCTATCCTTGTGGCCAGTCTTCCCTACTCTACCTCCTCCCAATTTCTTGGGAAAATTAGCCACAGGAGATAGAACTGTAGCTCAGTGGGCAAAGCAACTGCTTTGCATCTGCTTTGCATGCAGAAGTCCTGAGGTTCAATCCCCGGCATCTCCAGTTGAAAGACAACGTAGTAGGTGATGTGAATCCCAGAGAGCTGCTGCCGATCTGTGCAGACAATACGGGCGTAGATACTGATTCAGTAAAAGGCAGCTTCATGAGTATTGCTTTGTTGTGCGTTTTTAAATACTTAAGGAGTTTTATTGGTTTTTAAAGGTACATGTATTATATATTATTGTACAAATTGTAATCCACCCTGAGCCTACTGATGCGGGGAGGGCGGAATATAAATTGAATTAAACGAACGAAGGAACAAACAAAGGAACGAACAACTGAACAAACGGACGGACGGACGGACGGACGGACGGACGGACGGACGGACGGACGAACGAACGAATGAATGAATGAATGAATGAATGAATGAATGATGCGGGCAAGGCTTTTCTGGAAAGCTGCTGCTAATGAGGGTAGGCAAGGCTAAGCTAGACACAGCAACGTTCAGGCTTAATATAAGGTGGAGGAACAAGGCCAGGCAATGGCACAATTTCTGCTCTTCTCCCCAGGAGATAGGGTTGCCAGGTCCAGGTTAGGAAATTCCTGGAGATTTGGGGGGTGGAGCCTGGAGAGGGTGGGGTTTGGGGAGGGGAGGGACCTCAGTGGCCATAGAGTTCACCCTTCATGGCAACCATTTTCTCCAGGGGAACTGACCTCTGTTGCCTGGAGATCAGTTGTAATTCCAGGAAATCTCCAGCTACTAGGCTGGCAGCCCTACTAGGAGATGAGGAAAGATTGACCACGTGTGCTTGATTGAAACTCTTCCCATTTCTCTTGCCTGTGGGGTAGAAGCCTTCGAAAACCAGAACAGGCATAACAGGTCCAGCATCAGTACATAGCCAAATAGGTCCATTACTTTTAGTAGGACCTGCTGCCTCCCTATCCATCCATCTCCTCTGATGCCTTCACTCACACCCGTCCACTGCCTGCTTGGGAGTCCTTTGTTAATCTTTCCCTGTTTCCAATCCCAGTGGCAAAAGGGAGGTGAAGAAGAGTGCTTTCTCTAGCAATGGGATGGCTTTGCCTTCTCTCCCATGTCCTGTTCAAAGTTATCTATTGGACAAGGTAGTAGCTGACCATACATGGATGGATGGATGGATGATGGCTATAGATGGATTGATGGGTGGATGATGGCTATGGATCGATAGATGGATGGGTGATAGCTATGACGACATGCAGACGTGTATCTTGGCCTCTTCGCCCAATAATGGAGTTTACGCATCTCCATGTTTGTAGGAGGACAACTCAAAGCATTCGTATGCAGGAGGCTCTAGAATACATCTACTGGGCATCTGTGTTGTTGGGAATAAATGTCAGTGTATGTACTGTTCCATAGGCAAACCAGGGACAGCGACGATGAGGATGACGACGAGCGGAAAGGGCGAGGCTGTGCCCTCCAGTACCAGCATGCCATGGTGCGCGTTTTCACCCAGTTTGTAGCTGAGGACGCCAGTCCCTGGGGCCAGCTGACCTATTTGTTGGGCTCCGATTGGCAGTTTGACATTACCGATCTGGTGGCTGACTTTATGAAACTCGAGGAGCCTCATGTTGCCCAATTACAGGGAGGGAAGATTCTGATTGGACAGGAAATTGGCATGACAATGGTCCAGGTCAGTCCAGAAGTTACCTGTTGTTTGAGCCTGTATCACGCGTAAGCCAGAACCGAGGAAGCTGAGGAGGGTGGAACTGTGTTCTGTCTTGGAATAAGAAGTCTGCCTCTGTTGCAATTTTCAATGAAGTAACAAGGCAACACCACGTACCTTCTTTTGTGAAGCATGAGGAAGGAATTCTAGTTTAAAACTAACTCTGGCCACTCGGGAATGCAGAAATTTGGCTTAACCTGAGTTACTCCACTACCACCACCACCATCCCCAAACCAGAATTCTAAATCAGGGTTAAATCCAGACACAGGCTGCAATCCTAAAAACAATTTCCTGGAAGTAAGCCTCATTGGATTGAAATGGGATTTACTTCTGAGCAGACCATCTTAGGTTGCTTCCTTAGCATCCTGGCTTGTTGGGGTGGAGGGAGCCATATTTGGTTAATCGTGACACCTACATTCCTGCATCCTGAGTCATCCTAGTTGGATTCACTTGTCATATCATAAGAGCGTCAGAGCAGCTCTGATGGATCAGATAAGTGGCCCATCTATTCCCCTGTCCAGTTTCACACAGAGGCCAGCCAGATGCCTACAGAAGGATTACAAGAAAGATCATACAGCCAAAGTCTCACACTGTTATTGCTCCCAAACACCTGGCATTCAAAGGGTTACTAAACAAGGGATATTTAATATGGGAGTTCAACATGGGAGAGCCAGTTTGGTGTAGTGGTTAAGAGCACAGAACTCTAATCTGGAGAACCGAGTTTGATTCCCCGCTCCTCCGCTTGAAGCCAGCTGAGTGACCTTAAGAGCGGCATGACTCTAATCTGTCAGTTACTTAAGAGCAGCCGGACTCTAATCTGGAGAGCAAGGTTTGATTCCCCACTCCCCCGCTTGAAGCCAGCTGGGTGACTTTAAGAGTGGCACGACTCTAATCTGTCAGTTACTTAAGAGCAGCCGGACTCTAATCTGGAGAGCAAGGTTTGATTCCACATTTCTCCGCTTGAAGCCAGCTGGGTGACCTTAAGAGTGGCACGACTCTAATCTGTCAGTTACTTAAGAGCGGCAGGTCCCTAATCTGGAGAACCAGGTTTGATTCCCCACTCCCCCACTTGAAGCCAGCTGGGTGACTTTAAGAGTGGCATGACTCTAATCTGTCAGTTACTTAAGAGCGGCAGGACCCTAATCTGGAGAACCAGGTTTGATTCCCCACTCCCCCGCTTGAAGCCAGCTAGGCGACCTTAAGAGTGGCACGACTCTAATCTGTCAGTTACTTAAGAGCGGCAGGACTCTAATCTGGAGAACCAGGTTTGATTCCCCACTCCCCCGCTTGAAGCCAGCTGGGTGACCTTAAGAGTGGCAGGACTCTAATCTGTCAGTTGCTTAAGAGCGGCAGGACTCAAATCTGGAGAGAAAAGGTTTGATTCCCCATTTCTCCATTTGAAGACAGCTAGGTGACCTTGGGTCAGTCACAGTTTCTAGGAGCTCCCTCAGCCAGGTCTGAAACGTTTTTAAAGACAGAGCCAGGTGAGACCGCTTGGAGAGAGGAACTTTGCAATTCCATCCAGAGCGCGGGGTGGGATGGGGAAGAGACTAAAGGCTTGCACCCACAGTGGTTAAGTGGTTCAGCTGCAAATCAGCACTCTACTGGTTCGAATCCCGCTACTGCCATGAGCTCAGTAGGTGGCCTTGGATAAGCCACCCCTCTCAGCCCCAACTCTCCAGCTGTATTGTAGGGAGAATCATAACTCTAACTTGTTCACCACTCTGGGTGGGGCACTAATCTGTCTAGAAGAGCGGTATATAATCGCAGTTGTTGTTATTATAAACTACGCTAGAAAAATGCTTCTAACCCAATTTTGTTTGTCTTTTCAACCACAGTAGTACAGCAGCTAAGGAGTTAAGGGCACCAGCCAAAAGCGTCTTTTTTTTTCCCCACCCCTCCCTCCCAACTCTTTGTTTTACAAAAAAAAAAACATCATCACAGCGATCCCACGTGGCCCTTTTAAAACTACAGTTCCCAGGTAAAATTGCATCACCTGACCCTTAAAGAACACGTGCCAGGCATCACTTGTAGTTTCGCTCAGAGAGAAGTTCCTTCTATCGTTTTCTCCACTTCATGGATAATAGTGGTGGTACTCCCAGATACACACGGCCTGGCACCATCGGAGAAAGGGTGTATGGGAGGGCTCACAGGCAGAAGGAGGATACGCAGGCAGATGGGTGGGTCGGAAGTGTAATACCAGTGGGAACGGGGTTGGTGGTGGGCGGAGCAGGAGGTCCTTGGGTACTCTGTTCAAAACCCAGAACCATATACTGCATGCAAATACAACAGATCCTTAGGGGGAAGGTAACATTAGCTTTTGAGCCCCTTTCTAACCAGATCCTCTTGTGGCTTCCTCCAAAGGTCCTCTCACCGCTATCTGACTCCATCTTGGCAGAGAAGACCGTGACTGTGTTGGATGACAAAGTGACCATCATGGATATGGGGGTGCAGCTGGTTGCAGGATTGTCGCTCTTTCTTCAGCCCAGCACGGCAAGTAACCGGGCGATCGTGGCTACTGCTGTTGCCCAGGACCTTCTCCACACCCCCAGACAGGTAATTGGCAGACACTTACTTTGTTCTATTCCCTCTGGCAGGTCTCCAGACCATTAATTGTGGCTAGGGGTATGCCCTAAGTGTGTAGAAAAGCCGCAGGATTATGATTATGATTATGATTATGATTATGATTATGATTATGATTATGATTATGATTATGATTATTATTATTATTATTATTATTATTATTATTATTATTATTATTATTATTATTATTATTATTATTATTATTATTAGAAACACAATCAACAATAAGCAGAGGTCACATGTTATTATTGACTGGCCTTACTAAGCTGATACAGGTTTCCGCCGGAGACCTAAGTATCAACCAGATATCAGCGTAATACGCACACTGTTCCAAGTAGCACCGTCTTTTGCAGTTCTGTAGGTGTTATGTCAGAAAGCTGCAGTTTCTCCATATGAATTGCAAAGTTTTTCGAGATGGTTCCAAGTGCCCCGATGGCAATGGGGACTACTGTTGCATTCTTCTTCCATGGTCGGGTGGTTTCTATTGCCAGATCTCTATATTTAATCGTTTTTTCTTGTTTTTTTATTCCGACTCTGGCATCCCCAGGAATTGCAGTTGTCGTTGTTGTTGTTAAGCAGCTTTCTAATCCACATGATGAGAGATGCTTGAAAATCCATACGTGCCAACTATCTTTACCAGGGAGTCTTTATTTTTTGGATCCTCTCCTAGCCAAATCTGTGTCCCTGTTTTTGGAGAGATGTAGGAGATCAAACTGGTAGTTGCACACACACGTTCATTAGACTTTGTTCCTGTCTGCTGGATTTGTAGGAGTGAAATATCTAAATGGAGGAGAAGGGATTCTGGGGAGCAATAATTCTTCATATTTGTTTAGTCCTTTCAGTATTCAAAGCACTTCCTATGCGTTGCCACAACAATCTGGAACAACAGTCCTGTAAGTTAGGCTGGTTGCAGAGGGTTGCAGAGAC
This sequence comes from Eublepharis macularius, assembly GCF_028583425.1. Classification (NCBI taxonomy): domain Eukaryota; kingdom Metazoa; phylum Chordata; class Lepidosauria; order Squamata; family Eublepharidae; genus Eublepharis; species Eublepharis macularius. The sequence goes on along the minus strand of NC_072802.1, from coordinate 66,147,505 downwards.
TGAGAGGGAGTGGCTTTGCTTAAGGCCACCACCGGAGATGAGATTTGAACTGGCATCCTTGCAGATCACCCCACAGCCACTAGGCTATACCAACTCCCTATTCATAAAATGCAGTTTCTGTGTCACTCCCCTGACCGCCTATTGACACAGGGATGTGGCAGGTCCAATCATGCACTCAGACAATGCACATAGAAGAAGATCTGGTATGAGCATGCTAGCTCTGCCCCCACCTACACATATGTACACTCCACCCTCACAGTCGGGTGCTGCTTTTGGAACATTCCTGATCCCAGGGAGAGAGAGAGTTCCCAGTCCTGAGCCAGCAAATGCCAGGAGATTTGGGAGGGAGTGCCGGGGGGGGGGGGAGTTTCAGGAAGATGTGATGTCACCTCCAGGTGATGTTCTAGGAATTTCCCCTGTGTGTATGGTAAGTAGCATGGAGAAATTCCTAGAGAATCACCATCAATGCTATTTCCGCGCATCCCTTTGCTCCCTCTCCTTATATGACTGAGGGCAGGGCTAGGGTATCGTTGCTGCCAGTGGGCTAATAGCAAATCTAGGGGGGAAGCACGGGGCTTTTTTTCAGCAGGAACGTGGTGGAACGGAGTTCTGGCACCTCTTGAAAATGGTCACATGGCTGGTGGCCCCGCCCCTGATCTCCAGACAGTGGCGAGTTTAGATCGCCCTCTGCGCACAGCGCAGAGGGCGATCTAAACTCCCCTCTGTCTGGAGATCAGGGGGCGGGGCCACCAGCCATGTGACCATTTTCACCAAGGGCAATTTAAATTTTAAAAAACTCCTCCCCTTGTTCCAGCTGACCCAAAGTGACATCACTGCATGGTCCCGGAAGCGTGCATGCACTTTGTATGTGTGCATGTGGTACCAGGAGCGCCACCTCCCGCCAGGAGTTACCCCCTGTGCTGGCAACCCACTGAGTTCCACCTCCTCTTTTCCCAGAAAAAAAGCCCTGGGGAAGCATATACATGTACACTTCCTCTGCATAATAGCAAAGAGTCCAATAGCACCTTTAAGACTAACCAACTTTATTGTAGCATAAGCTTTCAAGAGCCACAGCTCTCTTTGTCAGATGGCAGCTGGTCTTCTTTTTCACTGGTGAATTTCTGGTGGGCTGCTTCCGTAGAAGGCGTCTTGTCCCCCAGCAGTTCAGTTGGCAAGGAGGAATATGGGCAAGGAGGTGCCCAGACTCACCCTGCCACCCAAGGTACATTGCAGCTGACGAGGAGGAACATGGGTATGGCAGGGCCCTGTGCCAACCAGCAAAGCATGGTGCAGTTAATAAGGAAGAACATGGCAATGCCTCTTCCTCCACCACCACCCCATGTTCATGCTTCCATCAGGTGAATATAGGGTTGCTAACTCTGGGTTGGGCAATTCCTGGATATTTGGGGGGGGGGTGGAGTCCGAGGAGGCAGGATTTAGTGAGGGGAAGGACCTCATCAAGGAGTAATACCATAGAGTCTATCCTCCAAAGCAGTCATTTTCTTGAGGGGAAGTGATCTCTGTGGCCTGGAGATCAGTTGTAGTCCGGGAGATCTCCAGCTACCACCTAGAGGTTGGCAGCCCTATGTGAAGAGGGTGGTGGTGGTAGGAAGGAGAGGAGGCCTTTCCAAAGGCCATTTTGGCCTCCCATTCACTTGAGGCATATTGATTGGAATGGGTGTAGAGGATTAGTTCTTCAGAAACGAGATGAGGACTAGAAGTTGCAAGCAAGTCAAGTTAGCATAGGGTTGCCAGCTCCAGGTTGGGAAATACCTGGAGATTTTGAAGGTGGAGCCTGGGGAAGGGGAAGGCCCTTAGCAGGGGTATAATGCCATAGAGTCCACCCTCCAAAGCAGCCATTTTCTCCAGGGGAACTGATCTTTGTGGGTTGGAGATCAGTTGTGATTCTGGGAGATCTCCAGGTCCTACCTGGAGGCTGGAAACCCTTATTCAGCATATTGAAGGGAGAGAAAAGGGTCTGGGGACTTAACTGATGGTCCTTGGCCCGGCCTCCAGGATCTCTGCTGCTGCCAGCCCGGTCCGAGCCTCAGGAGGAAGGAATGGGTCAAACTGGCCAGCAGTGAGCAAATATCTTCAAGGCCTGTCTCAAGCCCATTTCACAAATCTTAGGTTTCGGTTTTTGAACACTCTCCTGCATGTGCAGGGTTGGCAAGAGCGCAGCTGATCTCTGCAATTTAACTTTTCAAAAAGTGGCGTATCGTAGCATCAGGAGGAGAAGAAAGAGGCTGCAGGAAAAGGGCCTGCGTCTCTTTCAGGAAGAAGGACAAAGCGATTCACCTCTGTTGCCCTCTCGAGCTCGGTGAGCCACTGGTTCAGCTCATTAAAACACCGCCGGGCTGGCGCTGCTTAATTCACAAGCAACACAATTCCAACTCAGCCCCTGCCAAAACGTCCAAGAAGCAAGGTTGAGGTCACAGTTGTATGGAAATGAGGAATGGATAAAAGGCCCAAATCTGATTAGAAGACAAGGGGGTGGGTCAGTGAAAATGGACCTTGTACGAAGCTGCTGCTTCAGCTCGAATTGTGTCTCAAACATTCACAAACTTAAGGTACATATATCTGAACGACATGGACGTAAATAGTAGAAGGTGCTGGTGGCTAGAGTGTCAAACTAGCCCTCAACTCACTGGGTGATCTTGGGACACTCATTCTCTTTCATCCTAACCTAATTGTTGTAAGAATGCAATTATAGATGAGGTTCTAGCCATTTGCTGGCCACGTATTCATGACGATGCATCCACGCTGTGCTTTGCACTCTTTATGCCCTCTTTGTATCAGGCAGAATAAATGCTGGCCCTTTGCTATCCAGGCTATACTAGACAGTGGACCCTTTTTCTGCCTCTTCCCTGAATCCTTCCATGTTGCTGAGATTCATACAAATGTGCTCCAGTCCTCTCTGCAGATTATTAAACCCCAAGCAATGATTAACTTCCAAGTATTATCTATCTATATAAAGACAAGTGCCCTGACTGACTCATCATTGCCCAGCCCAAACTCCTGGACTAGAGATGGGCACGAACAGCAATACGAACAAAAAAAGTCACGAACAGCCCAATCTGCTGTTCACGAACAAGCTGTTCGTGAGGCCCCATTCTAAACGAACAGGTGGTCGTTGCAAGCCTCATTGTTGTTCCTTGCTGTTCGTCAAGCCAAACAGTCTGGCCCCTGCAATCAATTCCCTTGGTACCTTAGGCAGGGATTGTCTGGACTCTGTCTGAACTCCTGCTGTTGTCCTGGAAACCCCAATCTAAGCCCAATTTAGCTTGATAGGCAGGTCTTCCTTCCAAGTGTGGAGCTCCAAATTTGTTCCAAGGGAGCAAAGAGCAAGGGGGCAGGAGGCTCCCAGCTCTGACTTTGCAGACAGTGGAGAGGGAGAGACAGTTGCTGTTGGCATTTTGATAGAGGGAGTGCATTGGAGCTTGAATTTTCTGTGTGTGTGGTGGGATAGGGATCTACCCCTTCAAGTTCCAGGGCTGCTGCCAGGCTCTGGGGCCAAGCTATTATTTATTATTGGTACCTTTCCTGGTGCCTGCTCAGGTCAGGTTTCTGGGAGTGGTGCAGTAGGGATCTTGACTTGGATGATGGCTGGAGGAGAGCCTGCTGGCCCCCACGAACAGCCAACCACGAACATGTTCGTGAACAGGGTCATGTCCATGGTTGTTCATGAGTCTGTGTTTGTGGATGGCAATGAACAATGAACATCATGTTTGTTTGTTTTTTCTGTTCGTGCCCATCTCTACCCTGGACCTAGAAACATGAAATATGGGGAGAACATTCCATTCATGATGTAAACACCCACTAAGAAGGGATTTTAAGAAATCTGCCCCCTAAAGGGGTAAAAAGGGATAAAATGTATTTTCTCAAAGGGATATAGCTTACCTGTGTGGCTGGCAGGCTGCTGCCTGCTTGCACTCCTACCCACTGCCAGTTTGGCCACTCTTCCCTGATTGGGTGAGCCTTTCAAGGTCATTTGCATATGCAAGCTGATTGGGGCTCACAACATTCCACACCTCATCCCCCTCCCAGAGACAGCTGGAACACAGAGGTCATTTGCATATGTGGCCTGATTGGTCCTCACCCCCCACATTCTAAACAGTATGCAGTTGCTATGGGGAGTCATTGACTTGATTGAAGGGAGAGAAGCTTAAAATTATTTAAATGTTTTGGTTTCTGCATTCATTACTGACAGAGCTGTGGTTTGTCCATTCAGACATCACATCAAACCCTTTTTACAAAAAAACAAGGTTTGCAAACCCTCTTCAAACCACAGTTTCTTATTCATTATTTATTTCTTATTCAAACTGAAGTATTATGCTCCAGGTTAAGGTTGGTGGTGGAACATGCCATCAAGTCATAGTTGATTTTTGGTGACCCCACTGGGGTCTTCAAGGCAAGAGACTAACAGAGGTGGCTTCCCATTGCCCATCTCTGCAACCCTGGTCAAAAGAGTTTTCAGCTAAATATTAGGATGAACTTTCTGCCAGTTAGAGTGGTCCCTCAGTGGAACAGGCTTCCACGAGAGGTGGTGGGCTCTTCTTCTTTGGAGGTTTTTAAGCAGAGGCTAGATGGCCTTCTGACAGCAATGCTTATTCTGTGAACCTAGCCAGATCATGAGAGGGAGGGCAGGAAAGGTTACATCAGTGCTTAGTTCTCGTGGCCGCTTCTTACATGCCCCGGGTAAGGCCAATTACCATCTTAGGGTCAGGTAGCAATTTCCCCCAGGCCAGTTTGGCTAGGGATCCTGATGGTGTTTTGCCATCTTCTGGGCATGGAGTAAGGGTCACTGGGAGTATGTTGGGGGGAGAGGTATTTGGAAATCTCCTGCAATTGTGCAGGGGGTTGGACTAGATGACCCTAGAGGTACCTTCCAACCCTATGATTCTATGATTCTAGTTAGGCTGAGAGTGTATGACTGGGCCAAGGTCACCCAGTGAGCTTCCCTGGCAGAGTGGGGATTCAAACTCAAGTCTCCCAGATCCTAGCCCAACACTTTAACCATTACAGCACACTGGCTCTCTCTCTCAGGGTTGCCAACTTTTCAACTGGCCCTTGTGTCTGTCCCTTTAGCATCAGTTTGACTTGCAAGCAGTTATCAGATGATGTCTTTTAGCTCCGTGCCATGAAAAACTTCACGTGTCCGTTTCCACTCATTAAACCCTGTATTGAAGGGACAGGACATTTTCCCCATCCAGTTGACAACTACAATTATCACAGAAATGGGCCCTCCTTGAGTCCTCTTACCATTAAAACCCTTCTGTATATTGACAGAGGTAGTTTGGGTCTTATACCATGAAAAAAAGAGGGTTTCATTCAGAATTTGACGGCCATCATGGAGTCACCAAAGTCTTCATCCCTCTGCTTTGGGGTTCTGCTGTCACTCAGAATGATATAATATATAGCATTTTGCTGGCTTCCTATCAATGCTGCCCTCAAATAAATCATAGCAGGTTTTGAGGGACATTGTTGTGAAAATGTAGTTTGTCTACAAAGAGAGGTATGGAATCAGAGAAGAAGAAAGGGAGGGAGAAGAGGATTTTACCCATAATTCCTCCTCCCCTTGAGTGATTTGTTTATGACTTGTAATTAACCGGCCTGAAGAGATTTGTCACCTCGGTATCAGAGGCGTTCCCACAAAAGGTAGAAGCTCGGTAGACGAGATGGTTCCAATCCATCTTCATCCCTTGATGGTAATTGGAGGAGCTTGTCAGAGAATCACTGGAGAGGAGGGATTTATTGGCAGAGTGCTGCTAAATTTGCCGAAACAGCTCTTTGAAGGACACCCTACTCCATCATGTCTATGCTGAGAAATATTTTCTCTTCCTTTGGGGAGGGCGAGATGTTCAGAATGTCAGATCATTTGAGAAATCTTGCCAGAGGTGGGCAGCCTTTGCCCTGCCCCCAGGAGACCAGAAATAATTTGGACTTTATATTGAGTCTAGGTGGTGCTTCCAGACCCTGGTGCTCCACCTTGCCATGTTACTGTCTGACACATCTCAGAATTCCAGGAGTCTCACAGCTCAAGCTGAGTCCTTGTGGTGATGTTGTGTGCAATTTTCTCCCAGGTGTGACATTGCAGCTAAATTCCACCAGTGGTTACTCAGAAGCAGGGCTTTTTTTCAGGGGGAACGCAGGGGAACGGAGTTCCGGAACTTCTGGAAAATGGTCACATGGCTGGTGGCCCCGCCCCCTGATCTCCAGACAGAAGGGAGTTTAGACTGCCCTCCACGCCGCTGGAGCAGCGCGGAGGGCAATCTCAACTCCCCTCTGTCTGGAGATCAGGGGGCGGGGCCACTAGCCATGTGACCGTTTTCTCTGAGGGCAACCCACTGAGTTCCACCACCTCTTTTCCCAGAAAAAAAGCCCTGCTCAGAAGCAAGTCCTCCTCTGATTTTAGAGTACTGCCCACCAAGTTAGCATGCTCAGAATTGCAGCTGTGATCCTATTCCACTCTTTATTGCCTTCCGATACAGATTTGGGAACACAGGTTTTGAAATCATGCAGATGCTCAAAAAAGTTTCCTGAATTCTCAGAAGACCGTGACTTGGATCCAGTGGTGCGCCAAGATTAAACACAAACTGGCTTAGTACAGTTCCACCTGCACAAGGTCTTGCGCAACTCCTAGCACTTTCTTCCCTATGTTATAGTGCCCAGATATTGATCACACAAGATCTCGCATAAGCAGAGATGCGAGTAGGAATACAACAAGTTTGACTTAGCACAGACAGCTTCCATGATCTTTTTCTTGGATTTCTGCTTGCACAAGAGCTCTAGCACAAGCAGAAATTTTGCACTGGATTGAAGCTTTTGTGTCGTGGGAAAGAGGGAAAGAGAGAGACTCGGCTCCGGATCCTGGATGGTGCAGTCAGGGCTGGATCTAGGGTTGCCGGTGCCTAAGGCAACCTGAGTCTGGCCCCACGCATGCACGCTGTGTGCTTGCGCACTCCTGGCGCTGCATGATGACGTCACTTCTATGACATCACGCAGGGCGGAGTGCACCACCTGCGCAGCAAGCCGGCTGCCCTGGCACACCGCAGAGCTGGCGGCAGCGGCATGGGTGGCTGGGAGGCTGCCCGCGCCACTCGCCTGCCCCTCTGAGGAGGCGGTCAGCCTGCTGCGCGCCCCGTCCTGCGGGGCAGGCGAATGGTGCGGGCGGACTCCCAGCCCTCTGCTCAGCTGCCCATGCACTTCCGGCGGCTGGCAGCTGCACCCACCACCCCCTCTTTGACGGTGCCGGCGACTACCCCCCCTTCCCCCCCGTCGATCCGGCCCTGGGTACAGTGTGGCAGGGAGGGCAGCAAGGGGTGACACTCAAGAGCACTGATGACAACTCTATCAACTTCCACTAACAGCATGTTTAAAAGGCACCCCCCCAAAAAGAGAAAAGGAGGAACAGACATTTGCCAGGGAGAGGGAGTAGAAATAAAGACCGTCCCTAGTAAAGGACAATTGAAACCCTAAAGCAGTGATCCTTAGTATGAGATCAGAACAGAGGACTCCAATTTTCAGGCAGGTAGACCTAGCGTCTGTTGCTCAAATATCAAGGATGCCCAGGAAGTATATAGTTAGACGGGTAGCCATGTTCATCCACAGTAGAACAGCAGGATTTGAGTCCAGTGGCACCATCGAGGCCAACAAGATTTTCAGAGTGTAAGCTTTCAAGAGTCACAGGGTTCCCTCCTCATGCCCTCTGACTCTTGACAGTTTACACTCTGAATATCTTGTGGGCCTTGATGGAAGTGAATTTAATGGACTAGAATATTTTCATGTGCCTTTCCGATTTTCATGTAATTGAACTGTATTTTTACAGGCAGATGACACGTGCAAATGCCAGTCACTGTGAGGTGCCTGTTATTTGAAGTTTGGTGAAAGGCTACCCACATATGTATGCTGGCCTAGCTTACTGGGGTAGTAAGATGCACCTGTAACCACTAGGTACTATGTCATACATAGCTGTAGAATAAGAATCGAGAAAAGAGGAGAGAAGGACCAGCTGCAAGTAGGACAGCCAGAGGGAGTTTACCTTCACGAAACAGAAATAGCAGGCACCGAACGTTGCTCTAGAAAACAAGGACGCAGAAAGAAGGACTTGTGTGCTTTCCCCTGGACCAGCAGGATGCATCAAGGACATGAAGAGCTCCCAGGTGTCAGAAGCGAGCCTACGTAGCTTCAAAAATAGTATTTTGCCTGCAAAGCACAACATGTTGCTAATAAAAGGAGATGTTCCTTGACAAGATAATCCTGAGGTGATAAGCAATGACGTCCAGAATTGTTCTTCCAATGTGAACTGGGGGTGGGCACTTGCTTGGACCAATGTAGTCCCATTGACATCAGAGTCTCAATTTGATTTCAGTTTAAATCGGGATTCCTGAATATATTTAGCCATGATTCCCTATGGAGAAAATTATCCGGGGGGAGGGATTTTTTAAACAAAATTCACCAATTTTTCAAGAAACCTAGTCACACTTGTCCACTAAAGACCTTCCAAGTTTCAGGAAGATTGAACTCAGGGTTTCAGTTCTATGGGCCCCTGAACAAAGTGCCCCGAGCCACTCTTCTTTGTTTCCTATGGCGGGAACCTTTCCAAGGTTTTCCGGGCAAAAAACCCTTGTGTTCATGTGTCATATCTAAAAAGGACCTCTTTTCTTCCTTGTAGGCGCTGTTGTTTTAGACACATGCAAATAGCATTTTTGATGCAGTTAAATTTTAGGATATTATTTGGTTGGGATGGCTTGAATGAAGTGACAGCCCTGCATTTTTCTCCTGAACTATCTGTGCACCGTATTTTGCAGTTTGGCCTACGTGGTCTCTTGAATGGCAGATAACCAGCCTGTTCCCTCCCACCACCACCACCCCCGTTTTTTCCTCCCCTGACAAACTGTTAGCGTTGCTGCTGCTCTGAAGCTACCCCAATCGGCCGAGTTCTGACGCTGTCTGCTGCGCATGTTTAAAGCACCCAGCCCCCCCCCCGTGCCCTTTTCCTGCTGTGCCACAATATATTTCACTCATGTTGCCATCCCTGCAAAGCTGGCTGCAAGTGGCTTGAAAATTAAATATTCTCTCCATCCATGGTTCCTGAAAAGATAAACACCCCTTACTGTTTTGCTCTGAAAAGCTTGAAATTTGACTGGAAGGGTAGCAACTGCCTTTGTTCCAAGATGTAGTGCAACAAATTGCAACCAACTGAAAGCAATATTGTGCTGTGTATTTGTTTTATGATTAGACATTAATGAGGTGGTAATGGCTCCCCCCTCCCATGATGATTTTGGGGCCAGTTTTTTTTTTAAATGAATGGTAGATTTATGATGAAGCCCTGGGGTGATTTAAAGCATTTTCCTAGCTTCTGATGGTACACTTTCCTCTTTTCGGGTTTAAATTGGAGGCACACTTTACTCTTCCTACATCTAAAAAAGATTTTTCAAAGGATGCAAGTGTATGAATTAGCTGCCTGCAGAGGAGCTCACCCCTTGTTTCTCTGCATGAGATAATATTCGCATCAGATTCTCGATTCGATTTCGATTTAAACCGAGACTACTGAATATATTCAGCTATTATTCCCTATGGGGAAAACAACCGATGGGGCACGCATTTTTCAAGCAAACTTCTTCAAATTGGCAGGGCCAGACAATGTTCTAGCTCATGCAGAGATGCAGCGAGCAACTTCATCTGGAAGTGGGTGCCTGTGTCGTGTCTCCTTTTAGAAGTGATTGAATGTTCTAATTACACACAGTGAAAAGATCCTATATATGTTGATTTATACTCCTGCTTGAAAAGCATTTTGAAAATGAACTGATAATCAAAATAACATTCTGTGACAGAAAAGGTACCCCCCCCCCCGACTTCATGCATCAAGCACACATTGTCCAAAATCTCACAAATTTGGCACAGGCTTGCCCTTGTGTTTCTCAAAGCACTTCCTCATAAACACACACGCTGTACAGAATGTACACTTTGAAACACAGAAATGTCTAATGTAACTGAGTGTCTGCCGTTCAAAGCAAAAGAAGTTAAATCTTTCTGGGTTCATGAAAGGTCTTCATTTCACTTCTGTAGATCTTGACTGTCGGGTTCTGTTCTTCTTTTGGGGGGTTTAAACTATAAACAATAACATAAAAACTATAGACAACAAACAAGGATAAAAGGATAAAGGATAAAAAACATTCTAAAAAGAAGACACACTAACAATACATAGACAAGTGAAAAAAGAAAAAGAAACCCTTAAACTAAACTACAGATTGAATTCTGATTTTCTCCACCACAAATATAGACCATTTTCAGAATCTCACTTATTCTAAGTTAAACATAAAAGCTCTCTTTTTTTCTGTTGTTCATTGTTCATGTTTTCTATTGTTCATGGTTCTTAATCCATAAATCCAGATGTCATCAAACCTTTATTATTCATTTCATGTAAAATGTCTATAAACGGTTTCCATTCAGTTAAAATTGTAACTAATGTCTTTTCCCTAATCAGTGAAATAAGCAGGGCTTTTTTTCAGCTGAAATGTGGTGGAACGGATTTCTGGAACCTCTTGAAAATGGTCACGTGGCTGGTCGCCCCTGATCTCCAGACAGAGGGGAGTTTAGATTGCCCTCCGCGCCGCTGGAGCATGGAGGGCAGGGGGCCACCAGCCACGTGGTCATTTTCTCCTAGGGTGATTTAAACTTTTAAAAACTCCCCCCTTGTTCCAGCTGACCCAAAGTGACATCATTGGTCCTGGGAGCATGCACGCACTTTGCACGTGTACATGTGGTACCAGGGGCACCACCTCCTGCCAAGAGTCGTCCCCTGTGCTGGTAACCCACTGAGTTCCACCACCTCTTTTCCCAGGAAAAAAGCCCTGGAAGTAAGTTTTGCCATTGACGCAAACGCCAGTACTTTTATCCACTATTCCTCCACGGTAGGCCATGTTGGAGTTTTCCACTTTTGCACAAAGAGTACTCTTACAGCCGTAATCAAGTATAAAAACAAAGTTCCAAAGCTGTCCATTATTCCCAACAAAAAAATCTGTTGGGTTCTGTTCTTGATGCCTTCAGAACCATGGAAATAGATCAGTCCTTATGGGACGAGGTTTGCTACCTAAGACCGTATCATTAACACTTTTCCTCCTCTTTTAGGAAGCCATCGTAAGCTCCTGGATCCAGTTCAGTGATGGCTCTGTGACTCCCCTGGACATTTATGATCCCAAAGACTTTTCCCTCTCTGCTTCATCGTTAGATGAGTCTGTCGTTTCAGCCCATCCAAGCTCTTCCACGAAATGGCCAGTGGTGGCGGCGGAAGGTGAAGGTCAAGGCACGTTGGTTAAAGTGGACATGATGATCTCTGAAGCTTGCCAGAAGTCAAAGAGGAAGAGCATCCTCGCAGTGGGAAATGGTAGCATCAAGGTGAAATTTGGCCGGAATGACGCCAACTCCCACAGCGTCAGCGATTACGATGCTGACGAGATCGAAAACCACGCAAGCGATCGAAGGCAGAAGGCGTTGGACCAAGAGCGATACGGCCAAGACGGACGATACTACGGGAGCTCTTCCGCCGAACGAGAGGAAGGAGCTCTACGGAAAGTCAGCACCACGGCCAAGTCTATGATCAAAGGCAAAGGACTGAAAAGTAACCTGGCTGGAGAAAAGCTCTCAGATGACGGGCAGCTGCAGAACATCCCTATAGACTTCACCAACTTTCCAGGTCAGGTCGACCTCCCCAAAAGTAATGGAGGCATGGAGGGTGATGACCTTGTACAGGCATCTAGGGGTCTCAGTGACCTGGAGATTGGGATGTATGCCCTCTTGGGAGTCTTCTGCCTGGCCATTCTAGTCTTCCTGATAAACTGTGCCACCTTCACATTGAAATATCGGCACAAGCAAGTTCCGGCGGAAGGGCAGGCCACCATGAGCCACTCTCATGATTGGGTGTGGCTTGGAAATGAAACAGAGCTGTTGGAGAACCAAGTGGACATTTCACCCCCACAGGATGAGCGCACGACGAATGTGGACCGAGGGATAGGGGTGGAAGAGAACAACAAGCTCCTCAACGGTAGCATACCAAAAAGCATCCAGAGCCAACTGCACAGGTCAGCTGACTCGGGGGGCAAACAAGGGAAAGAGCTGAAGCTTGAGCCCCCTTTGCATTCGCCCACCTCCAAGCGAAAGCGGGTAAAATTTACAACGTTCACCACCATCCCTCCGGATGACAGCTGTCCAACCATCAACTCCATCCTCAACTGCAATGAAGATGACATTAAATGGGTTTGCCAAGATATGGAGCTAGGGGAAACATAACACTACGTGGAGAAGCTCAGAGAGGAAGCATAGCCCTGGATCATGGGTGCTTTGGGGGTGGGGGGGTTGAAAACCACACCTTGATGCCTTCAGTTGTATCAGGACATACAGAATAGGGTGGTGGGTGGAGGACTGAAGAGTCTTGAAAATGAGGCAGATTTTATATTCAGGGAGAGAGATTTGCTCAGCTGGTCTATGGGGACCGTCCTTTTGGGGGGGTTTCCCCCTCCCCCAGATAAAATGTTTGTGTTGGAAGAAGAAGGAATAAACTGGCCCATATAATGAACCAGGGCAAGGTGAGGTTATGAAACTGGCAGTCAAGGAGCAAAGACAGTTACACACAAGGTACCAAAAGTATTCTTTCTTTCTTTTTTTTTTAAATGAAAATTATGATTTAAAAATGGAAAACTGTTTATATTTCTAATAAATCATCAAAATATGAATGGGACCAGTGAAGAAAAAGGGTAGAGCATGGATCACCTGTCTGCTTGCCGTTCCTGAGGCTGGAATAAGGACATGATGGTTAGCAGAGCAGAGATTGGCTAGCATTTTTTTTCAGTTTCTTCTTTTCAGAAATGTTGATGCTAGATCTTTCCTACACCCTCCCTCTCTCCACTGCTCTGCCTTTTAGATCTTATTTCTGATGTACGTCAGTGAGGATTAAAAATTTCCAAATCCTATTGGTTCTCTCCAGACCCCCAAAAAATCCCCCTAAATGGGTGGTGCATTATCTTGTCATTTGGAGAACCTGGGGAATTTGCAACAAACTAGTAACTTCAATATGCTGTTTATTTGAAACCAACTAATTTCGGCTAGATCAGTAGCTCCTCCCTGCAACTCTGCGCACACTGGTGATTTTGCCAAATTTTAATCAAGGTGTAGTTTTATCCCCTAATTTCTCATGGTTTGAAGGGGGCAAGGGATAAAAGAGAGTCTGTGTGTATTTCATTTATCTCAGATTGCATTTTCTTATGCCCATTCTGAACTAGCAGAGTACACGAGCCGATCTGCTCCCTGTACTTCCAAGGATGACCTTGGAACCTGACTCTGCTCCCCTGTCAAGGATCTCATTCTCTCCGAACACATGTGCAACATATTCCTGATGCATGCGCTGTGAGGCAGTGCAGCTTTACTCTAGATTCAGGAAAGGCCTAGCCCGTTTGACAGGCAGGATGGAGTGTCTCGTAGTTGTACTGTCTCCACCCTAGCATGCATCATTCCAGCCGTTGCCACAGGTCGAACAAAGGGCAACGGGAAACTGCTTTCTCAAAACTGACCTCCCATTTTTTCAGTTTCTCAAAGACCCCAAATCCATGTTCAACTAGGGTTGCCAGCTTCCAGGTGGGGGCTGGAGATTTCGCAGAATTACATCTGATTTCTTGGTGACAGATATCCGTTCTCCTGGAGAAAATGGCTGCTTAGGAGGGTGCATTCTATGGCATTAGGCCCCTCCCCTCCTCAAATCCCACCCTTTCCAGGCTCCACCCCCAAAATCTCCAGGAATTTTGCAACCCAATGTCCAACGTAGGTAAGGAAGGGTTTTGCCCCTCATAACCCAATGAGGAGGAGGCATTGCTCCCAAACACAACTATGGGATAAGGAAGAGGAATTCCTTGATATCTCCTCAACTTTGGACCTGCCTTTGGAAGGGAGAGGACGGATTCAGCTCGCCTAGGGATGACCCTGTTGGCGGCATCAGGACCTTCTTTTGTAGAGGTTTCCCCCTGCCACATGGTCCCCAAATGCAGAATTAGTTTTCCAGCATATGAAAAAATAGCAACTGCTCACATCTACGAGGAATGGCTGCCAACGCCGGCATAGGATAGTTGCCGAGGCTGAACTACAAATCGAGTTTGAATCTCGGTCTCACCAGGAATGGCATTAATCAAGCCTCTTGACTCTTATCCTCACTCTACCACTCACACTATGTGGGGGTAATAATACTCGCCTATCCTGCAGGGTTGTTGTGCAGATTACTTCAAGATGATGATGGGAGCATTGAAGAAGAGAAGGTTCTATACAACATGCTAAGTGTTCTTCATGTATGGGAGAAAGTACAGAGATGCCCCATGGCTTGAGGGCTGAACTCGCTCCCTGAAGACCCCAGCCACCACAAATCCAGCCAGCTCCTATCTGCATGACCCAGCTCCGTTGATTAACTGGCCTCATCTTGGCTTCTGGTTTCGGGGATGGGATGTGCTGACTTTTCCGTATATTGATCTTTCCCAGAGGAATGCCGAACCAATACACAGAGGCTGGATTGGTTCGGCATTCAGAATGGTATCTGCTGAGCCATTGCCCTCAAAACCCAGACGTTGGTTATCCAGTAGCTAGATGAAAGCATATGCCGAGGGTGGGGCAGGGGGTGGATTTTAGGGAAGGACTTTTTAGTTTAAATTCGATAACCAAAGTACTCATCGGCCATGTTGCACATTTTGTTTACGGTGTTCTCTCTTTCCGCTTCCTTCCACTGTTTCCTAACGTCCACTCAGTGCAACGAATATTTCTCTTCACAGGCATGGAACTGAATGCCAAATTCTTTTTAAAAAGCAATAAAGACAAGATGCTAGTCCTGAAGAGGAAGCTTCAAAAGGGCACGAGGAATGGCCAGTGAAATCTGAGCAGAGAAATGTGCTGGTGATCTGGTGGCCAGCCTGCACTGATTCCAGATGCAGCTCTCTCCTCTCCCTGTGATTATCAGAAGGGGTGTGAACTATGCCAATTAGGCTAATGTATGCAAATAAGTGGGAAGACGGACATGGGAATGAGCCTAAGGCGGAACAGGCAGTCAGAGGTAACTCAGCAGGCTTGTAAAAATAAAAAGCTTAAAAGAGAATAAGCTAGGAGTCACTCTGCATGAGACATCTGACACATGATGAACACCTGTCGGGACATGCAGCTTTATCCAGAAGGGTAGTTTAAAAAGACAGAGCCGGTGGCAGAGTAAAGGCTTTGCTACACACTGGAGCTGTGTGAGATGCCAGAAGGGAGACCTCAGCCCATTAGAACCTCTCCAGGTCCAAGCCCAGCTCTGGAAGCCAGCTCCAGCCCATTTCCATTCTTGCTGCCCTCTGGTTGCCATCCCACACAGTTTTAGACTGTAGAGGTGAAATTGACAGAGCCTTAGGGGAGGTGAAGATGAAATTAACAAACCCTCTGAGGAGCAATCTCTGCCGGCTCTGTCTTTTTAAACTATGCTTAATGTTGCGTCTCCCTACATTTTACAGACACGCACTGAGGCATTTTATAAAGAGACACTCTAGGAAGACACAGGAATTGGCCCAAAGTCGGGCTGCTGTCTATCCAGGTGAGATTCAGGCCTGACTCAGAAGTATTCACAGCCCATTTAAGAACCCAGACAGACTGCCTGGAAGAGTGGAGGTAGCCAGGGCTTTTTTTCTGGGAAAAGAGGTGGTGGAACTCAGGACCGCACAATGACGTCACTTTGGGTCAGCTGGAAAAAGGGGAGAGTTTTTTAAAGTTTAAATTGCCCTTGGAGAAAATGGTCACATGGCTGGTGGCTCCACCCCCTGATCTCCAGACAGAGGGCAACCTAAACTCCCCTCTGTCTGGAGATCAGGGGGTGGGGCCACCAGCCATGTGACCATTTTCAAGAGGTGCCGGAACTCCGTTCTACCACGTTCCTGCTGAAAAAAAGCCCTGGAGGTAGCCATCTGGAAGCCTGAGCAGACAATACTATCTTTTTTCCTTTGACCTCCTCAGTCATCTCACCACAAATACAGCATATGCATCACCCAGGAAGCCCTGAGTTGGACGCCTGGATGACGTTTTAGAATCACCCACACACCTCCCAGTGGCGATTGCAGCATGCCATAATAACTGCAAAGCAGGAGAAAAGGTGGTTATCGCCCCACTGCCATTGGCTTCACTCCACGTTGCTGCAGTTGACTCATGGAACTGAACTGAAAATCTGAGTGTTGCTTGCTTGACCATTTGGGTCAAATGGGCCTCAAGGTGAACCTGCAGAGTGCCTCAATAGAGGGCAATACTTGCCACTGGTATTGGGCAAAAATCTCTTCACTGCCCACCAGGTCAGTGAACATGTAGATCCCCAAACTGTGGCACAGGTCCTGATAACAGCCTTTGAGGTGGTTTGGCCCGCTTTTCTGCTGAGTAGGCAGAGGTATAGGCCTGGTACTGTTCCAGAACTAGGCCCACTGGCTGCCTGCTGCCATCTGGGCATGCCACATGCTCCCACTGGCTGAGTCACTGTGGGCAGCCATGCCACAGATTAGCTGCTCAGATGCTCACCACTCACCAGGGGAGAGTTCTTTTCTGACCCCGAAGAATATATTAATGGTTTGAAACAGAGTAGATTGCAAGTCTGCAAATAGGGTTTCTTCTTGAACTCATAGATCCAGAGGAGTTAGTCGTGTTAGTCTGTAGTTGCAAAATAGTAAAGAGTTCAGTAGCACCTTGAAGACTAACCGACAGCCCCCCCAGCCTTAACTTCTCACTAACAACCATGAACCGGCTAACATAGTCACCAACACAGGAACCAGACCCTGCAACAGACCCAGATGTCAACTCTGCCCATATAACTACCCAGAAAATATGTTTACAGGACTCAATGGTGTCAACTACACAATCTCTGGCTCTTACAGCTGCTCATCCTCCAACATGATATATGCCCTCATGTGCCAACAATGCCCATCTGCTCTGTACATTGGACAAACCAGCTAACCTCTGCGCAAAAGAATAAATGAACACAAATCTGACAACAAAATTGGCAACATCCAGAAACCAGTGGGAGAACACTACAGTCTACCAAAATATTCCAACAAGGTCACCATAGTTAAACAGAAATATTTCAAAAACAAAATCCAATGGTAAGCCAGTGAATTTGAATTCATATGTAAATTTGACTCAGTCAGACTTGGATTGAATAGGGACTCTGGATGGTTATCTCATTACCAAAAGTAATTGCCTTCAGGCATTCCTTTCAGATTCAGCAATAGAAGGAAGGTGTCATACCCAACCTGGATTGCGCACTCCACCTCTTTCATGACTTTTGCAACTGATTTACATCTACGTGACCCTCACTCCCTGCACTCTCTCCCCCGTCCCCTCACCACCTATATATCTCTGGCCAGTTTCTTCATACTCTCCACTCATCTGAGGAAGAGAGCTGTGGTTCTCGAAAGCTTATGGTACAATAAAGTTGGTTAGTCTTAAAGGTGCTACTGGACTCTTTAATATTTCTTAAACTGAGCCTGCTGATGTGGGGAGGGCAGAATATAAATTGAACATAAATAAAATAAATACATAAATAAACTCAGTAATTTTACAGGGCCTTGTGCCGAGGTGCCCAAGAAACCTTACTAATGGATCTATCCGTTGAAAAGAATCATAGTCCAGCTTCCCTCCACTTCAGAAGGTGGAGGGGGGAGGAAATCACATGTCCAAATTTCTTCCTCCATTTGAAAAATAAATCTTCCTGTATGCAGGACTGGCTAGCTTTCTAGAGGCGGGGAGTTTGCAACGTCTTCACAAAGGAAATGTTCCTGGGATGCTAAGGTGTAAACAGATATCTGTGATATGAAGTGATGCCTTTGGTGTCTGAAACTTGTTCAGTGTTGTAATGCTAGCAGGATGGAGAGTATGGAGGCATAAGGACCAAGGGGCATCCAGTAAGCAGGTAGGCGAGGAGGCGATAGAGCAACACGTCCTGTAACTAGAAGCCCGCTAAGTAGAAATCATCAAGGCTGACTAGCGACCAGAAAAAATCCACATGTGACCTGGAAGCTTTTATAGCTGTTCTGGGTCAAAGGAAGCTAATGAACTGCCTTGGTCGGTGAAATCCCCACACAGCTTGCAAGGACTTCGTAACGCAGGGAACCTTTCATTATGCAATTGTCAGTTGTTCACCACCAGGGGCAGCAGAGCACAAACCTGGAGTTTCTTCCATTCCAGCCCTGGCAGCCCTCAAGAAGACTCTATCATAACTTAAAAGAACCCACCATCTTCTTCGAAACTTTTGGAAAACTGCATCCCGCCTGGCCTGCTAGGAAGGCACGGTCTCTACATTTGATCATAATTCCAATTATCATTTGAATGGCTCATTAAGTTTGTTTGTTCCTTTGATTGCCCAGACATGTCAGATCATGGAAACTTGTAGCATAGTTGGACTTCTTTTTTTAAACAAGGATTTACCTAGTATGCATTGTAGACTGAAAGAATGTAATATTTATTTATACATGTTATAATACAAATTGTAATTAAAAATGCTTTACACGGATCGATCACATAGTTTTTTGAGGGGAGGGAGAAGGAAATTAGATCAAACCCACTTCTTTGCCAAGACAAAAAAAAGGGGGGGGTTGGTGTTTAGTCCTTAAGAGGGTTTTTTTCATGTTTACTTAAGATTTTTATGCCATCAACTATTCCAACAAGAAAACAGAATAGTGAAATCAACATAGCATTATGAATGTAAGAGAGTTGCCCTCCCTTGCTGTTGGCTTCTGTTGCTTTCCGTGTTTCATGTTCACTATGTGATCCCTGACTGGTTGGGATCGAAAGAAGAAAAAAGCCCTAAATAGATAAAAGAGCACCAAAATGACAGCAGACTGGGGAAACAACGGTACCAAGGAGGTTTGAAAAAAAAGTGACCATTGTGTTTTTTTTTAAAGACTGTTCATATGTGTATAGTGTGATGTACTAGTTAGCGTATCAGTTGAAGATCAGATTGACCCAGATTTGAATCCCTGGTTTGCCATGGAAGTTTGCTGAGTGACTTTGGACCATTCACATACTCCCAGCCTAACAAACTCACAGGGATCTCGACAGGATAAAATGGAGGAGAGGGAAGGATGTGAGCTGCGCTGGATCCCCATTGAGGGGGAAAGGCATGGTATAAGTGAAGTAAGCAATAAAGTAAGCGAACGAACGAACGAACGAATGAATGAATGAATGAACGAACGAACCTATTCTCCAGTTCTGCTCAGCCCCAAAATTGTTATTGGAAGTTCCCTCCTTCTGGAAAGTTTGTTTGACTTCAACAAGAGCTACCTTCTGGGGGTTGGCCACCATCCTACAGAATTGGTTATAGGAAGGAAGTGCCTTCCTGAGATTTCACAGACTGTGCATGTTGCCCGCCCCCCCATGTTTTTCCCCAGCTGACTTGAACACATGAAGCTGCCTTATACAGAATCATACTCTTGGTGCATCAAGGTCAGTATTGTCTACTCAGTCTGCAGCAGCTTTCCTGGGTCTCAGGCAGACATCTTTCACATCACTGACTACCTGGTCCTTTTAGCTGGAAATGCCCAGGATTGAACCTAGGGCCTTCTGCATGCCAAGTGGATGCTCCACCATTCAGCCACAGCCCCCTCCCCATGGATAACTCCTCCTCCTTTGTGGCTGCTGTGAGAGCCTGCCATTTCTGTGCTGGTTCATGTTGGGATCTTCTTGAATTATTTGGCAAGATTTGGGTAGATTTATATTCCATTGTTTTCCTGATTTGGTAAGCCGCTTTGAGTGTGTTAAGATGTAGGGTAAAATCAATAAAAATTCACCATGAGTCTCAATCACATCTCCTTTTTTTTTTAACACGCACACCGCCTACAAATATTCGATGCATCTTTATTCCGAATCAGCTGGAGATTCCACAGGCCGGGGAACAGCTAGACGGATGGCCCTCGTTTTATTTCTCTTTTCATATTTTTCACAACAGTTCCGGTCCTCTGCTTCCTGCTCTTGGATTTGTAGATGTGTTTGAATCACATGTGCCTTTTCTTCAGCTTTCAAAGGCAATTTATATATCATTTACACACACAATGCTGATTTCTCGGCGCACAAAGAACATTGAAAAAGGCATACCTTTTACGAGAAACTGTCAGGGTGAAGAAACAGAAAAGGATGTCACGGTAAAGAATCTCATGAGTCATTCCAGAAAGAAATAAAATGGAACTGAGGTTTTTTCCAGCCCAGACATGTTTGAAATTCTCCCTAACCACTCAGATAGTATTCCTAACAGGTGCCGTCTCTATAGCAGATAGCCTGGCAGAAGGGCACAGCCAACTAGCAAAGTTCCCACCTGTGTGGCCATCCATCAAACTCACTCTTAGTCATCATCAGCACAAAAAAAGACCCTCCAGGAAATCTTGTTCCTGCCACAAGTGACTCGGTCAAGCAATTCATCATTCATTACGCTGTCCTGACAATGGACAGCGGGGCTCTCTTATGGGCCCTTTCCAAGGCAGAACAAGCACAGTGTCACCAAGGACCATTATATTTATTAATGCATGGAGGTCAGCCAGTTGGATTAAGAATCAGAGAATCATAGAGTTGTTATGGACCTTCAGGGTCATCTAGTCCAACCCCCATCATCTAGTCCATAAGAACATAAGAGAAGCCATGTTGGATCAGGCCAATGGCCCATCCAGTCCAACACTTTGTGTCACACAGTGGCCAAAAAACCAGGTGTCCTCAGGAGGTTGGCCAGTGGGGAAGGGACACTAGAAGCCCTCCCACTGATTCCACCCCCCCCCAACCACCAAGAATACAGAGCATCACTGCCCTAGACAGAGAGTTCCATCTATACCTTGTGGCTAATAGCCACTGATGGACCTCTGCTCCATATGGTTATCCAATCCCCTCTTGAAGCTGTCTATGCTTGAAGCTGCCACCACCTCCTGTGGCAGTGAATTCCATGTGTTAATCACCCTTTGGGTGAAGAAGTACTTCCTTTTATCCATTCTAACCCAACTGCTCAGCAATTTAATTGAGTGCCCACGAGTTCTTGTATAGTGAAAAAGGGAGAAAAATACTTCTTTCTCTACCTTCTCTATCCCATGCATAATCTTGTAAACCCCTATCATGTCACCCCTCAGTCATCATTTCTCCAAGCTAAAAAGCCCCCAAACGCTTGAACCTTTCTTCATAGGGGAAGTGTTCCATCCCTTTAATCATTCGAGTTTCCCTTTTCTGCACTTTTTCCAGTGCTATAATATCTTTTTTGAGGTGTGGTGACCAGAATTGTACACAGTATTCCAAAGGAGGCCGTACCATTGATTTATACAGGGGCATTAGGATACTAGCTGATTTGTTTTCAATTCCCTTCCTAATAATCCCCAGTTTAGCATTGGCCTTTTTTATTGCCGTCGCACACTGCATCAACATTTTCAGTGAGTTGTCCACAACGACTCCAAGATCTCTCTCTTGGTCAGTCTCCCCCAACAAGAATGCTGGAAGCCTCCCCATGAAGAATCCAGATAATTTCTTTCTCCACAACTCTTCCCACCATAAAGAGCTCAACACACATCTTATTCTGTGCCCCTCCACAATTTCGATGGCAAACGAGTAGATAGCCGCTCAAAAGTTGCAATTCATGACATCTAAAGAGAGAAGGTTTTTTTCTCTCTCTGAAGCAACAAGCATATTTTAAAAAGGCAACCCTCTTGCTTCCCCAAAACTATTCTGTATTGCTGCAAAACATCTAAGCGGCTGAGGTGGGGTTTTTTCCCCTTTCCTTGACCAAAAAGCGCTATCAGAAAGTCATTTCAGCCAGCAGGAGCATAAACGTTCTACTCAACAGGGAGGAAAGCCAGCGGGCTGTGAAATGCAGTTTATTTGAAAAATTCGCATCAGGTCAAAATGTCGAGATTTGCATTTCTAAAAGCTTCGGCAGGCTGGTGCTCCAAAGGGGCTCGACAAGGAGCGGGGAAGAACTGCTTGGCAGATATATTGCAGATCCCCAGACAAGGGAATCGGGTGCTTCACAAGTTGTATCACTGTAAGAGGATATTAAGAGGGGTTTTCAGCAAATCGAGACACAGATTTATCAGGCAGAAATTTGCCTTTACAAAGTCGTAGGCGGTAACTTTCAGTGGAAGAGGTCAGACGCAAGGTGTTCCGGGCAAAACAGGAAGGTATGTCGCCAAGAAGTCTTGTTGAAGCTAAGCATGACCAATTGACCTATCATGCGTCACACCTGCTAACGGTTCACAGGTGAAAACAGGGAGAGAATCAGAGTCCTGGAGTTGTAATGGACCTTACTGGTCATATAGTGCAGCCCACTGCTCAGTGCTGGGGCATTGCCTACAGACACCAGACCAGCCTCTGCTTGAAAACCTCCAAGAAAGGAGAGTCCACCACCTTCATCCCCAAGCGACTGGTTCCACGATTGAGCTACTATCACTGTTAGGACTTTTCTTCTTGCATTCAGCTCAAATTTTCCTCCCTGCAACTTAAACCCATTTGAGGAGAGGTGTGGCTCAGTGGAAGGGTCTCTGGTCCCAGCAATCCCAGCGCCTCCAATTTTAAAAAACGGACCAGGCGGTAGATGATATGAAGGACCTCTACCTAAGACCCTGGGGAACTCTTGCCAGTCCGAGTAGATAATACTGACCTTGATGAGCCGACAGTCTGATTCAGGATAAGGGAGCTTTGTGTGTGTTCAGGTGTGATAGAGCCTTCCGTTCTGAGCAGCGGAGAACGAGTTCTCTCCTCCAGGCTAAACATACACATTCCCATCAAACTGGGCCTCTCTGCCCCCCCCCCCATTCTCATTTACCTACATCCTTCTGGAGATCAAAGTAACCCAAACAAGGTCTTAGTAGTCAGTGTTGGGAGAATATTCTTCCTGGCTTGGGGCTCTGAAGGCTGCTGCCAGGCGGAGCAGGAAACGCTGTGCTCAGTGGACTGACTCAGTAAATGGCTGCTTCGTATGTTCCTATAGATTCAGAGAGAGCTTTTGCCTGGGGGACGTCCTGGGCTCAGTCCTTGGCATCTCCGCTTAAGGAGCTCAGGCGGCAGTTGTTGTTAGGGAGATTTTTGTCTACCCGAGATCTTGGGAAGCCACTGCCAATCAAAGCAACCCAAACTGAGCTTGCTAAACCAAGAGGCTAATGTCATCTAGGGCAGAAGAAAGATCTAACTGGAATCAAGAACTTAGACTTACAGTACTATCTTAGGAACTATTTCCTGGGTGTAAACCCCTTTGAATAGACCTGAGTAGGATCCCGAGTAGACCTGATCAGGAATGCACTGTGATGGCCAGATGAATTGTTTGGGAGCAGAAGTTTCCCCAGTGATACAGAGCAATACAGAAATCCGTGTTTCTGGTGGCTACCCCCTTATTTCACAAGGGGGGAGCACACCACAGAAGAGGGCCTCCTTAGACGATCTTAACGTGCCAGCAAGCTCAGATAGGAGCAGGATTTTAGGGTGCAGGTGTTGTGGTGTAATAGTTAAGAGCGGCAGGACTGTAATCTGGAGAACCAGGTTGGACTCCTCCTGTCAAGATGATGGCAGCATCTTGCCATACCTATACTGGGTACAACAAAATAGAGCAACACGGTAATGTAATTGTCACAACAGAGAATCTCCCGTGTGGTATTATGTCTTCACAATTGTTTTAATAAAGGATATATTAATTGAGTACTGTTTCACAAATTTGTTTATACAGACTAAGGGATGTAATAAACAATTTGTATATTCTTTTGTTTCTCTTGACACAACCATATACTACACCATATATTGCAACCTCCCTAGACCTCAATTATACAGGCATCTTATGCGTTCTAAAAACAATTCATTAAAGTGTCCCGTGCTCAAAGTGCTATCATGGATGTTAATTGATGGAAGTAATTGACAAATCAAAGAGGGATATGGAAGGTTAACTATGATGAATCTTTGACATCTGTGCTCTTTGAGAAAGAAGCTTGGAAACGGACCTTACAAGGATCTGGACCGTCCGTTAGAGAATGCAGTCACAGAACCAACTACGTGTACCTATGATTATAGGTCTTTTTGATCTGTGACATTCACAGTGTCTGGAATTACCCTTATACTGTACCTGTATTGTACCTGTATGCAAGGCAAATCGAGTTCTATATGAGAAATAGTGTCATAGGATGCCAAAAGCAATTGCACTTTAATAACATCCATGATAGCACTTTGAGCACGGGACACTTTAATGAATTGTTTTTAGAACGCATAAGATGCCTGTATAATTGAGGTCTAGGGAGGTTGCAATATATGGTGTAGTATATGGTTGTGTCAAGAGAAACAAAAGAATATACAAATTGTTTATTACATCCCTTAGTCTGTATAAACAAATTTGTGAAACAGTACTCAATTAATATATCCTTTATTAAAACAATTGTGAAGACATAATACCACACGGGAGATACCTATACTGGGGGCAGGGGGGGGACCAGGGAGTTGTGATGTTATGTTTATCTGTTGCAACTGGGACTCTCAACTCTCCCAGGATGTGGATTATGTCTGAAGTTTTCTCTTTTAAACTATGCTGGTTCCCAGCCGCTGGGAGATAACCTTGAACTCAGTATTTAAGGGGGGGAATGGGTTAGCCTGTGACATATGCTTATGAAAACTCACGGTGCCCTCCGCTTGAAGCCAGCTGGGTGATCGTGGGTCAGTCACAGCTCTCTCAGAGCTCTCTCATCCCCACCCACCTTACAGGGTGTCTGTTGCGGGGAGAGGAAGGGAAGGTGATTGTAAGCTGCTCCGAGACTCCTTCAAGTAGTGAAAGGTGGGGCATAAAACCAAGTCTTCTTCTTCTCCAACTGAGACCCTGGAGAACCCCTACTCATCAGAGTAGGCAAGACGGATCAATGGGAGTGAGGCAGGTCCCTGTATTCAAGTCAAGGATGCCCTAGCGAGTTTGAGGTCAGGCTTTATGAGGTCATGCCAAAAGAGTAACAGGGAATGGGGAGACGTGCCGCAGACGCCCAGACGCCTTGCACGTCCGCAGGAATTAACTTTCTTTTGCATTGCCTTGGGAAGTCGTCTGTAGGAATGGCGAGTGGAGAGCTGGCACGCCAGTTTTGCAAGAGCTTTCACGTCGCTTCTGAGTGCCGCCAGGCAGCCCGTGCCAGAACGTAAAAGGAGGGGTTGCTATGGCAACCTATTGTGCTTGCCATTGTTCCCTCATCTTGCTCCAGATAAATTGGATTGAACCAATATTCATTTTTGAATCAGATGTATTAAAGGAGAGAGCGAGAAAGAGAAAACTCAGATTTCAATAGGACTAAAAATAAATAAAACTAACTTTGCCATCATTAATCATCTCGTTTTTGAGCCCGCGCATACAAAACTCCACCTGCCTATGAAATGAACCCATTGAATTTGTCATTCAAGGGAGAACAATTAATTTCCAGTGCCAGGAGTGGGGAGGGGGATATCCTCAGTCTTGGATCTACACGCTCAAGACTTCAAGAACCGTTTGCTATCAATCAACAAAAGTCATCGCTCCGGACATGAAAGAGCAGGACATCATTTGGCATTGTTTAGTAGCTCCCAAGTCTCAAACAAGCTGTCCTGGGCCTCCTTCCAGAGCACAGTTCCGAACATCAGGGCAATCTTCATGAACTTAAATCCTAACGGCCCCATCATAAGAAGGATATAGTTCTGTTCGAGGCTTTTTTTCTGGGGAAAGAGGTGGTGGAACTCGGAACCGCACAATGACATTACTTTGGGTCAGCTGGAACAAGGGGGGGGGGTTAAAGTTTAAATCGCCCTAGGTGAAAATGGTCACATGGCCGGTGGCCCCGCCCCCTGACCTCCAGACAGAGGGGAGTTTAAATTGCCCTCCATGCCACTGTGGGGCCACCGGCCATGTGACCATTTTCAAGAGGTGCCGGAACTCTGTACCACCACGTTCCAGCTGAAAAAAAAGTCCTGGTTCTGTTAGGATCTCAAGGTTAATAATTGTTTCCTTCTTTTTTTAAAAAAAATGGAAATCCAATGGACAAAATCTATTATGTTTCTCCACATTGTTTTATTGTGCACAAATTTTCAGAGCGTTGAATGCAAGGTGGAGGGGGGGAGGTCCTTAGGATCAAATGAGATGAAAGTAGACCTCCAGAGCGTCCCTTATTGCAAAACAACAACCCTACGGTTTGGCTCTATTTTTCTCCCAGAGGTGCAAATTGGAACTTCAGGGTGTCATTTGGGGAGAGGAAGTTAACCCTCTACCCCTGTGATCTTCATCTGAAATCCTCCCTACAAACTATTTAATAGAAACAAAACCTGGAAAGTCATTCATAGACCTTCTGGTATCCTATCTAGTTTGATTCTTAGCGCTGCTTTTTACCTTACTGGCCCACTAAATCTAGGGAAGTTAAAATATTTTCAATAACCTATTTTTTTTACCTATTAAAGGGCCCACGGGCAAGCAGTTTCTCCATCATTTGAATGCTTTGGGTCCAAACCCTGGAAGATGGCAGATTTATGACAAAGTCAGGTAAAATCCAGACTTCATAGTTTCCCTTGTATTTCTATAAGTAAAAGGACCAATTTTTCTGAGAGCTCTCTCAGCCCCACTGACCTCACAGGGTGTCCATTGTGGGGAGAGGAAAAGAAGATGATTGCAAGCCGCTCCAAGACTCAGGTAGTGAAAGGCAGGATATAAAACCAACACTTCGTCATCATCATCTTCTTCCACTCTTCAGGAGATCAGGATGCAACCGAATGGAGTGGTTGATGGGGTTGGGGGACTCGTGCTCTCTTTCCTCTTTGGCTATTCCTGTTGATGGAAACATTCTCAGCAGGGCGCCCCTGACTAATCTATCCCTGGCTAATTTGCTGGGTGGGAGCATGAGAACATAATGTTTTCATCTGAAAAGGGCTGAGGTTGAAAGGTTGAAAGGCACAGAGATGCAATTAAGCACACATTGGCTAAATGGGGATGTGGCCATTAAATGGCTAATTACATTGAAAACATGGTTGATTGAACAGACAGCAGTGACACAGGTCCACCCCGAGTCTGTCACCTTCTGAACACTGGGGGTGGGGGTGGACATGATGGGAGTTTATCTTGCACTTCCATTGCAATTGTGTCTTCCCAACGGACCCGCATGGTAGAGCCACCCAGCATTTTGATGCCCTGGAATATTTGAGAGAGAGAGAAAGAGAGAGAGAGAGAGAGAGAGAGAGAGAGAGATCTTTGGATATGAATCTTTCAGCAGCTATTTGTGGATTTCTTTCCAGGAGCAAGGACTACTGCTGTGGGATGCTGCCCCCTCCCGCTAGCTTCCAAACGCAGTGTGCGATCTCTCCTCGTGTGCTAGAATTGAAAGTGTTTGCAATCGCTTATTTAGACTCCTTTCCAAGAAACTCTGCTTGAAATGACAGAGGGGGGCGGTGATACACTTCCAAAAGAGAGCAGTCAGAGGACAAAAGTCAGAGGGTGCCCGTAAGCACAGAGATTGCCACAAATTGCCCCAAAAATTAATGTGCAAAAGTACACTGATACCAAAGATGCAGAGGAGTTAGCCGTGTTAGTCTGTAGTTGCAAGAGTCCAGTAGCACCTTTAAGCCTAACCAACTTTATTGTAGCATAAGCTTTCGAGAACCACAGCTCTCTTCGTCAGATGCAAGATGCATCTGACAAAGAGAACTGTGGTTCTCGAAAGCTACTGGACTCTTTACTATTTTACTGATACCAAAAGCTGCTATGTTTAGTGTTTACACTAACAGACTGAAAAACAACTTGCTCTAACCTAGAAGATTAAATGCAGGGGAGTTCATGTATAGCAGTTTATATTCAAATTATTTTTTAAAAAACTTTTTAAATGAAAAGATTTGGGACACAAGTCCTTCACAATCTGAGTTGTCATATCTTTGCTGTGTCAGAAAGTGGGATCACTTCTGATCAAGTAGAATCCTGCATGCAAGGTTTCTTTTATAGCTTTGTAAATAGAGGGGCAGTGCACCTTTGGGGGCAATGAGCAGCCAAAAGGGGGTGCGGAATATCCCTGGAAGGGCCAGAATCCCCTCCTACTCCCTCTGCAGCCATGAATGGTGCCTTCAGAGCTCCCAATGACGTGGAAGACGAGGCAGATCTAGCTCAAATTGTCGTCATTCCCCCATTCATAGCCAAGTCTCTTCACCAGGATACTCTCTCTCTCTCTCTCTCTCTCTCTCTCTCTCTCTCTCTCTCTCTCTCTCTCTCTCTCTCTCTCTCTCTCTCTCTATTTTTAACCCACCCTCCCCGCAAGCGGGCTCAGGGCGAGGTACAACATTGATTAAAATACAACATAAAAACAATAATCACAGCATAAAAACAGCAATCAATAAAACCATTCCAAGACGGGGCAGTCCTGCACTCCTGCCCGTCAGCATACAAAAAGTGCAGGTAGTAGCAGACAGATAGATTACTGCACCCCTTTTTGGGGCAGCCAGCAGTGGACCCTCCGTAACCCTTCATAGAGGGAGACCAGTGGAAGGCTCGGCAATGATGGACTAAAATTAGCCTCCACCGTACGCCTGGCGGAAAATCCCTGTCTCACAGGCCCACCTAAATGATACAAGATCCTGGCAGGCCCGAGTGTCCTCAGACAGAGAGTTCCACCAGGTTGGGGCCAGGACTGAAAAGGCCCTGGCCCTGGTAGAGACCAGCCAAGAACACAAGAGGGGTCCTGCCAGAACAGACCATTGGTACTTCTAGTCCGGCATTCTGTCTCACACAACGGCCAACCAGTTACTCTAGAGTGCATAGAGGCCTTCTTCTCATGTGGCATTGGTACTCAGAAGAAGCTTGCTGCCTCTGGATGTGGAAGTTCTCTTTACTCGTAATAACTCGATCCACGGCAGCCAAAGCAAGTGCTTCCTGCTGCACAACCCACATTCAACATTCCTTCCAAGCATTAGTTTGCATCCTGTGAATCTGTTCAATGAGTGGAAATGTTCTTTTCGCACAGAAGGTGTCGTCCTCATCTCAAGGGTCTCAGAAGCCTCTTTCATCCAAAGAACGCCGGAGAAAAGCACCTCTGCTAGCAGAACATATCTACAGGATCCAACCCAGTCATCCAATCTTGTTAACATAATTTAGTTATTTTTCCCCTCTTTGAAATCCCCTTTCCTTTGGGCCAGAAGCTTGCCTTTACTTTTGCTATTGATTCAGAAGATTTGATTTAACGAAAACATCGAGAGAAAATGGAATTCTTGGCGGCTGTCAAAGTAAGTCAGAAATCCCCTCCTCCAAGCCTCGTCACAGAGGAGGAACTGATGTAGGTTAAGTAGGTCGATTGTATTGGTAGACTGTGATCTGTGAAGGAGAGAGAAGAATGAGCTAACATCTATTACTCCTGCTGGAATTCTGTAGTCAGTTTTTCCAAGACAAATGGGACAGCCTAAGAATCTCAGCAGGAGCAATTAAGGCAGAGGAGTTACTGAAGGAAGACAGTTTGTCTAGCTAGCTCAGACCACATCCTGCAGTTTTACTTGTTCTTAAAAACCCTACGGTGTTTAAAAAGGAAAATACTGATAGCCCACTCTCTGAGGCAACATGCATCAAATCATTACAATTCCAAACCAAATTAAGCGTAAGAAGGTAAAACGAATTCCAGCAAACAAAACACAATTTTAATCCCAGACCCCACAGTCGTTCATTTGTTCTGCAACTGGTTTTCTGAACTGCTTTTCGAGACAGATCTATGAAAAGGATATGACTGTTATTTGGCTTGGATGTGATCAAACCATGGACGATTATGACTAGACATGGGCACGAGCAGGAAAAAAAACCGAACATGGTGTTCGTTGTTCATTGCCATCCACGAACAACAAACAACGAACATTGACGAGCATGACCTGTTCACGAACATGTCCGTTGTTTGTGGGGGCCAGCAGGCTCTCCTCGAGCCATCAAGATCCCTATCACACCACTCCCAGAAACCCAACCTGAGCAGGCAGCAGAAAATGTACCAATAATAAATAATAGCTTGGCCCCAGAGCCTGGCAGCAGCCCTGGAACCTGAAGGGGTAGATCCCTCCGCACCACTTCCAGAAACTTTACCTGAGCAGGCAGCAGGAAAGGTACCAGTAATAAATAATAGTTTGAACCAGAGCCTGGCAGTAGCCTTGGAACTTGAAGAGGTAGATCCCTATCCCACCACACACACAGAAAAATTCAAGCTCCAATGCACTCTCCCTGATACATTTTCCACCTTGTTCTCATGGTCCCATCCCATTTATTCAACTGGATCCACAGAAGTTTGCACATGTGCCTTTTTGCATGGCTCCATGGGAGCCATAGCTTCACACACACACACACAGTGTCATGCATAAGCTAGGGAGAAAACAATTTTACCTACTTTCAAGTTGCAAAGGTGGCCATAAGGTGGAAGGAAATTAAACTCTGCTACGACATCTATCGAGCAGCTGCAAAGTCACCTGGCGCAGTGCTTGAGTCAGGAGCGAAACAGCCAAGATAAGATGACGCCATGATCCCATCTGTGGTTCAGCTCCTGAGTTATTGCAGCTGGTTGAGAATGCTAGATTTGCCCGTTGAACCTGTTTGTTGCAAAGTTTCCCCACAAAAGGACTTGGCAATATGGCAGCTACTAAGACAGGTTGCCGGGAGGGAAGACTTGGATACTGCAAGGACCCTGGGGGTTGCCAGGCATCTCCCTGCAGAGACGTGCTGCATGACTAGTCCCCGCTTTTTAGCAGTCGGGACAGGGATGGGGAAGCAGGTTTTATTCTCAGGATAGCCA
The DNA here is from genome assembly GCF_028583425.1 of Eublepharis macularius. Lineage (NCBI taxonomy): Eukaryota > Metazoa > Chordata > Lepidosauria > Squamata > Eublepharidae > Eublepharis > Eublepharis macularius. The sequence continues at coordinate 66,116,732 of NC_072802.1, read as the reverse complement.
TATTCTTAAACGGATAATTTTTTCCGTTTTCTTTATTTTTTTCTGTTTGAACAAATAGCAAATAAAGTAGATGCTCAAGGCATTGGTTAGAAGGTACTACTGAAGAAAGAGTTGGAGAGTGCTCTGGAGACCATATTGCACTGGCATTTAGCAGTGTATTGCCACTTTACATGGATAAGAGGAGGACTGTCATGTCTGTATCCCTACATCCATGCCATTGTTCTCTGTGTTGAACCACTGCTAATGCTGTGCCTTGCTTTCATTTTGCAAATGCTCGAACCATAGCTTTTGTTTCTCCAGCAGCCTGAGAACACAGCTGTCTTATCTCTTCCTTTGAAGCTCACAGAAGTGACCTTGTACTGTCTGAAATGTTACAGTTTACTCTCATGCATTCCCAGACCATTGCCCGCGCAAATCTGTGGTCTAGGTGGGAGGGGGAAATGAGTGGGTATATAGAGTTGTACTTTCTTCAACTTTCTATTCCTATCAAGGAAACATGTACTGCTTAGATGCTTCCTTGCCTTTGAGTATTTCTATGAACATATATATGGAAATGATTGGATTTCTGAATAAAACTATTTAACCAAGAGCTGGGATTTCTTGTTGCAATGGTACAGAGACCTGTCTACCATATCCTGTCATCCGTAGCCTGACAGGGACATGAAAGAAGATCAGTGTATTGGATTAGGATCTGGGCGGCCCAGGTTCAAATCCCCACTCTGCCATGGAAGATCACTGGTGACCTTGGGCCTGTCCCACACTGTCAGGCCAGCCTTCCTCACGGCTGGGGTTTCTGTGAGGAGACAATGGAGGAGAACAGTTTTGTGTTCCCATTGGGGAGAAAGTTGGGGTATAAATGAAATGAATAGTAATAATAATCAGGGCCTGGGTCTGACATAGAGTTGCCCGGCCATGCAGCCAGAGGGGGATGGAGGAGGGGGGAGGCTTACACTGGTATCGATGCCCTCAGAATGACACCATCAATCGTAGTGTGACTAGCAGGGTTGAGCACCCCTGCTCGGGGTGGGGGATCCCCCACCCCCACCCTCCATTCCCCTGCCCACTGCTCACCTGGCTGGTGAGGGGAACCAGGGAAGGCAGGCCAGGGACACATGCCCTTGCCAGCATCCCCAGCTGATGACATCATTTTCAGAATGATCTGGAAGTAACAGTTTGCACCAGGGCCAATTTGGCCCAAAACGTAGTGAAAATGCTATGTTTTTGTCGAATTTTTCCTGAATCAGCCCTTGGCATGACCCATCACTTCTAGTTGCATTGGAAATGATGTAATTGGCCAGGGGTGCATACACACAGGTACCCATAATGCCCCCTGAACCCCACACTTCCTCCCTCCTGTTTTATCTTAGTGGGATCTAGCAACCCTGGTGATTAGGAAATGACATAATCACATAGTGGTTATGTTCTAGCATTTGCCCAAAACTCTATGGCTTAACCATAGAGTTTTGGGTAGGGTTGCCAGGCACATTTATATTATATTATATTATATTATATTATATTATATTATATTATATTATATTATATTATATTATATTATATTATATTATATTATATTATATTATATTATATTATATTATATTATATTATATTATATTATATTATATTATATTATATTATATTAACCAGTTGTGGTGGGAACAGGTAAGACACAGATGTACAATGAAGTTTTGGCCTTTCCCCCCTTGCTTATGGACTCTTTGTAAGTTCTGGTGGGTGGAAAATAGGATGTTGGACTGGATAAATCACTCTTCTGATCATCAGGGCTCTTTTGATGTTCTTTAGGTAAAGACCAAGATGAAGAGCCATTGGTTTCTGTATTTTGTACCTTCATTTTTCCAGCTCAAAGAGTACCCAAGGCAGCAGTTGAAAGATCCCCCTTTCATGAATCTGCCCATTCCTATTTGCAATCTCTTAAAACCAGTGGGCATTGACATAACTGGTAGCAGGGAATTTTGTAATTTAATTGCAGGATTTGAGTTCAGTGATATCCTACAGACCAACAAGATTTTCAGCATGTAAGGTTTGGAGAATCAAGCTCCCTTCTGCAGCTATCTGTGATCTCTTTAGAGGAAGGGTAACGCAAAAAAAAAATGTGGCAGAGATAGATCTGACCTAACGGGTTTAATCCACTTCTATGCAAGTCCCAGTGAAATGCACAGGGGCTGAGGTCATGCACTGGAGAACTTGGCGGTCACCTGACCTCCCGCGTTACTTCATGGGAATCAAGTGCCGTAGTGTACATCCGAAGGATGGAGCTCTAACTCTCAAAAGCTCATACCCCAGCTATCTTGTTGGTCTCTAAGGTGCCACCGGACTCAAATCCTGCTGTAATGTAATTAAAGACCAAACAGGACACTGAACGACAATGCCGCCATCTCATCTAAAACAAGACCTTAGAAACTCCTGGAGCATTGCTTCCCCTAAACTTGTTTTTTTAAATAAATTGATCTCTTTAAAGATAAGTATTACAGAATGACAAATCTCTCTGGACGTCAACAAGGCAGATTTTAGCCCAGCACTTTTGAGAGTCGCTCCAAGGCCATGAGAACAGAATGGGAATACATAATGGACTGCCGCCTGGTCTTTCAAATGCTTTCCTTAAGATCAAACACACTTTAAAAGTTATTCATCTTGGGAGAAATTGATCTGTAATTGAATTTGTCTTACATTTTTTTTTTAATGGCTAAATGCAATTGAAGCTGAAGAAGGCAAGTTTGTGAGCACGCAAAAATGCATGCCAGTCCTCTGTTGAACATCATAAATCTTGAGGCCGCTGCCAAAGAGGATCTGAAAATCCAGGGATTTAACCTCCTTGGGATTTGGGGGTGAGAGGCCTGAGTCAAGGATGCAGGCTCTCCATCCCATTTTAAGCTCATCTTTCCTCCAAGCAACAACTTGCAGCACACGTGGCTTTCTTCCTGTGTCTCGCCTTCCCTATCCCTGCCTTGTTCCACCTTTCTACCGAGAGCCAAGCTACACGTGACGCCTGACACAGGTTGGACACTTGTCAGCTTCCCTCAAGTTTTGATGGGAAATGACTTCCGGTTTGGGATCCATGGAGGTCTAACGCAGCTCTAAGTGCAGAGCTGACCGGGCTGCCGTTTCAGCGGCCGGAGGGGCACAAATAGCCCCCGGCCACCTGCTCTCAGGCGGAGAACAGGCAAAGAACGCTCAAAGACCTCAGGGTGCGTCGATCTCGGGCGAGGGGGGGTTCTGCGCTAAGGACTCTCTCTCGACCCTTGAGGTCCCACCCTTTGACAGGTCGGCATAGATCTCTGCGGCAGACCCGGGGCCAGTGCGGCTGGCATAAGACCTTTGTGCCCAAGCCTCAACAGGGGGAAAACAAACGGAAAGAGAACTTAAGATTGAAGCAGTGATTACAACCCAGAAAGACGTTTGAAAAGGTAAAGATCACTATCTCCTGAATTGGGATGGACTGTTAAGAGTAACAAAGTTTTAAAAGGACTTTTTAAACTGCAACAGACTTACTATAAGGAGGGGGAAACCCGGCAAGAAATAGATTGCAAAAAGGACTAAGTAAAAAGAAGTAATTTAAGAAAAGGGACATTTGTTTATCATACCTGTGGTTGAGAATCGATAGCAGGCTGTGGGAAAATTTCTACCATCGCGAGAGCTGCAGCGGAGAGTCGGGAAACAGGAAGTACGTAATAGTGATAGAGTCGCCAGAAGGAGACGGCCCCTACTGGAAGACAGGAAGAAGGGCATCGCCATTTTTGAACAGGGAAGGGCTTTGGCTTCAGCAAGGGCGGAAGTAGGACATCTTGGATTGCAAAAGGGTACAGAGAAACCATAGAGAAAAGACGCCCGACATTTTGGATTTTTGGAGTGATTTTTGTTTATTTAAAGGACCGGGACTTTTAAATTAGTTAAAAGGATTATCAATTTGGACGCCACGGAGCTAAGAAAACGTGCAGACTCGTGGGAGCGAGGTAAATCAAGCCCCACGATGTCGAAGAAAGAGTGGCAAGCAGCCATAGAGAACTTGGACAAAAAATTTTGTGAAATGCTAAAGGAGCTTAAAGAAACAAAATTGGAGTTGGTGAAAGAAGTCAAAGATGTCAAAGAGACAGTTAAAAATGAGCTGGCAGAAGTAAAAAAGGGAATGGAGACGATACAAACCGACTTGCAGGCAGCGCAGCAAAAAGTTAACGATGTGGAGAAGGCGATGGACAATCTTACAGAGACGCAGCGAACGGATATGAGAGTAATGAGGGGAAGAATGGCAGTTGCGGAGAGTAAATACATGGAGAAGCAGCTGAGGTTTCGAGGTTTGTTGGAAGTAGAAGGAAAGACAGCACAAGAACAGGTGACTGAAGTGTTAGCTGAATACCTGGAAAAGGAGGAGGAGGAGGTTGTGGCTTTCCTGGATGTGGTGTACCGAATAAATTCCAGATTTGCGACCCAGAGAAAGGTACCAAGGGATGTGATAGTGCAATTTACGACAAGGAATGTAAGGGAAATGATAGTGACTAAGCAATTTCAAGATCCACTGATAGTTGATGGCAAGACAATTATCATTATGAAGGAGTTACCCAGATCGGTGCTCTTGGACCAGAAAAAATATAAAGTGTTAGTCCAGACCTTGAAAGACATGAAAGTAAGATATAGATGGGAATTACCGGAAGGGATATCTTTTGAATTTGGAGGAGTAAGAAAGCGCATCAGATCTGAATTGGAAATGGAAAGGTTCATGACGGACAATGAAAAAGACTTACCAACAACAAGGCTTTGAATATGGGGTGCAAAGTTTTATCGTGGAATGTAAATGGACTCAACTCACCTAATAAGCGAAAAAGCATTTTCCACTGGCTATTAAAACAGAAATGTGATATAGTTTGCTTACAAGAGACTCATATTAGAAATCAGGACGTAAAATACCTTAAAGTAAGTAAATTGGGCATTGAATTTGTAGCGGCCTCAAAAAAGAAAAAAAGGGGAGTGGTATTATATATAAAAGAAGAGCTGCAGCCAAAGGTGATAATTAGAGATGGGGAAGCCAGATTTATAGCAGTGGAATGTATTTGGAATTTAAAGAAAGTGTTGGTGATTGGAATATATGCACCTAATGGAGCTAAAGAGTGCTTTTTTGAGGATTTAAAGAAGCAACTAGATGAACTTTCATATGATCAGATAATACTTGCAGGAGACTTCAATGGAGTTACGAATTTGGAACAGGATAAGAAATCAGCCACTACACAAAAGAAAAGAGAACTATTACCAAAGACTTTTTTTGGATTAATGCAACAGGAAGCGTTGGAAGATGTGTGGAGAACGCAGAATCCCACAAGCAGACAATATACCTTTTTCTCTGCAAGACATTCTACCTTATCGCATATTGATATGATCTGGGCCTCAAAGGACTTAGTACTTTGGACTAAGGAAGCAGAAATAATGCCCATGGTAGGCTCAGATCATAACCCAATTATGTGGAAATTTGGAAAAAGAACTAAGAGAAAAGGATGGAGAATAAATGAGGATTTGTTGCAAGAGGGAGAAAATATGGAAATGTTGAGAAGGGAGACTAAATTCTTCATACAGTACAACATGAATCAAGAAGTACCAACCAACAAGGTATGGGACACGTATAAAGCAGTAATCAGAGGTGTATTAATGGACTTAAATGGAAGACTTCGAAGGAAAAAAGAGGAGAAGAGACAGGAGATTATGGAAAAAATAAAAGCCAAAGAAATACAGCTGAAGAAAAGACCAGGGAAAAAGAAAATATATCAGGATATTAAAATCCTTCAGGAGCAGTTGACGGCTATGAATAATAAAGAACTGGAATGGAATCTTAAAAGACTGAATCAAAAGTCGTTTGAAGGGGCGAATAAACCTGGGAAATTTTTGGCATGGCAATTGAAGAAAAGAAAGGAGAAAAAGATAATAAATAAAATATGTGATGACAATAAAGTACACTTGGAACAGGTCGCTATTAGCAGAGCCTTTTATAAATTCTACGCTAAATTGTATGATAAGAAAGAAGTGAATAAAGATGCGATAGCCGCATATCTGGAGAAAATGAAGCTTCCAGTAATTTCCGAGGAGTGGAGAGTTAAACTAAACAGCGAAGTAACAGAAGAAGAGATAAGGAAGGCAATACAGTCAACAAACTTGGGAAAAGCGCCAGGGCCTGATGGACTTACAGCTAAGTTTTACAAGGTAATGGCCAATGAACTGGTACTGTTTTTAAAAGAGGTGATCAATGGTGTTTTGAGGGACCAAAGGATCCCAGATACCTGGAGTGAAGCAAATATATCATTGATCCCCAAAGAAGGACAGGACTTGACCAATGTCAAAAACTACAGACCTATCTCTTTACTCAATAATGACTACAAGATTTTTGCAAAGATCTTGGCGGAGAGAATAAAGGGATGGCTAGCCGAAGTTATTGGAGAAGAACAAGCAGGCTTTTTACCAAATAGACAAATTAGAGACAACCTAAGGACAGTTATAAATGCTATAGAATACTATGACATGCGATGTGATAAGGAGGTTGGTTTCTTCTTTGTAGACGCTGAAAAAGCATTTGACAATTTGAACTGGGACTTTATGTTTGCCACCATGGAACAGCTACAAATGGGGGAAAGGTTCATAAGAGCAGTGAGAGAAATTTATAGAGACCAGAGTGCAGCAATTGTGGTGAATGACGAGCTGACTAAAAAATTGATTATTGGAAAGGGTACAAGACAAGGTTGCCCGCTATCCCCATTGTTGTTTATTTTGGTTCTTGAAATTTTGATGATGCAGATTCGAGAAGACAATGCAATCCGTGGTATAAAGATAAAAGACTTTTCCTATAAGGTCAGAGCGTTTGCAGATGATATAATGTTAATTGTGGAAGATCCAATTGAAAACATGCCCAAGGTAATAGAAAAAATTAAAGAGTTTGGAGACTTGGCAGGTTTCTATGTAAACAAAAAGAAATCAAAGATTTTATGTAAGAATATGACCAAACAAAAACAACAGTTATTAACGGAAATAACAGATTGTGAGGTAACAAGTAAGGTGAAGTATTTGGGAATTGAATTGACTGCAAAAAATATAGATCTATTCAAGAATAATTATGAGAAATTATGGACTCAAATAGAGCATGATTTGATTAAATGGAATAGACTGAACTTGTCATGGCTGGGAAGAATTGCAGTAATCAAGATGAACGTGTTACCAAGAGTTATGTTTCTGTTACAGACGATACCAATCATTAGGGACTCCAAGCAATTTGATAAATGGCAGAGGAAAATATCAGAGTTTGTGTGGGCAGGCAGGAAGCCTCGAGTGAAAATGAAAGTGTTACAGGATGCAAAAGAAAGAGGGGGAATGCAACTGCCCAACTTGAGACTTTATTATGATGCAATCTGTCTGGTATGGTTGAAGGATTGGATCATGTTGAAAAATCGCAAACTGCTGGCCTTAGAGGGATATAAAAAATTATTTGGATGGCATGCATACCTATGGTATGATAAAGTAAAAGCAGATTCTATGTTTCTGCATCACTATATTCGGAGAAGCCTCTTTACAATTTGGAAGAAGTATAAAGAATACCTACAAGAAGGAATTCCCTCCTGGGTGGTTCCATATGAAGTAATAGATCCAAGAACGGTCGACAATGAACAACAGTGTTTAACGTACAAGGAGATAACTCAAATAGAATCTTCTAAAATAAGAATAAGAACGCAACAAGAGTTGTCTCCAAACTACGACTGGTTTCAATATAGACAAGTTAGAGATCTTTATTATTCAGACTGTGTGAAGGGAGGGATAAGGATGGAGGACTCAGAATTAGAGAAAGTAATTTTACAAGAAGACCAAAAGGAAATTTCCAAGGTTTACAAAGTGTTGTTAAAATGGTATACTGAAGATGAGATAGTCAAAGTGCAAATGGTGAAGTGGGCTATAAACTTCAACAAAGAAATAACAATGGAGGCGTGGGAATACTTGTGGAAACATACATTGAAAATCACGACATGTACCAATATTAAAGAGAATATTTACAAAATGATCTACCGTTGGTATCTGACGCCAAAGAAGATTGTGCTAGGGAATTCGAATATGTCTAATAAATGCTGGAAATGTAAAAAACATGAGGGATCAATGTATCACATGTGGTGGACTTGCGAGGTAGCTAGGCAGTACTGAGGGGAAATAATAAGAGTAATGAGTGAGATTTTACAATTTCAAGTTAATAAGAACCCAGAACTCCTGCTACTGAACTTGGGAATGGAAGACATCCCAGCACAACATAGGACATTGATATTTTATATGACGGCAGCAGCCAGACTTTTGTATGCGCAGAAGTGGAAAGTACAAGAAGTGCCAACTACTGAGGACTGGATTTACAAATTGCTGTACATGGCGGAGATGGACAAAATGACAAGAAAACTGAGAGACCTTGATCCAGGGCAGTTTAACACGGACTGGGGAAAGCTGAAGCAATATCTGGTGAAAAAATGGGAGGTGGGAGGAGAACTGTGGCAGTTTGAAAACTATTGAGGTACACAGGAGGAGAGAAGTGACTATACCGAGGGGGTGGAGAGTTAATGGAAAAATTCTAAGCAACTTTATATGACTTTTAAGTATTATATTAAGTAGCAATAGTGTTGATACTATGAGAATTATTGGGATAGAAATTAACTAATCTATATTTTTTTGGAAAGATAACCGTATAACATAGAGTGAATATGTACATACATACGTAAATTTAAAGATAGGTCTAATTGTTAGACTTATGGTATATGTATAGATAAAGAACAATATATAGAATAGAAGCCTAAGTAAATGACAATAAGTGTGTATAATAAGTATGTGTATAGCAGTATTGGAATTGATGTATAAAGGGGGGCAAATTGTTTGTCCCATATCGAAGAGAATAGAAGGAGTAAGATAAAACACAGGTTATCAAAATGAATATTATTAGTAGTTTTAATGAAGATAGATTAAGAGGAGTTTATTTATATGACAATTTATATGACAATCTATATGTGAAAGGAAGTGGAAATAGTGCTTAGAAGAATCTGAAAGTATATTATAATAAATAAATAAAATAAGTATGAAGGGAGTAGAGGGAAAGTGGATAGGGGGTTGGAAAACTGTTGGAAGTCAACAAAAAGGGGGGGAAAGGGAGGGGGTTAGAATTAGAAAAAATTAAAGACTGTGATTATAATTGTTATTACATGTTTCTAATCCAATAAAAATTCTTTAAAAAAAAAAGTTTTGATGGGAAATGTAGGCGTCCTGGTTTTACATCTTGGCTCTCCATTGCAGCTGCAAGACCAGGACGCCTACATTTCCCATCAAAACTTGAGGGAAGCTGACAAGTGTCCAACCTGTGTCAGGCGTCACTCGTAGCTTGGCTCTAACACAGCACTTCAAGGGGGCTTCCAAAACTGATGGCAAAACAATGCAACAATGCAATTTAAAAACAGCACAGGAGCACTACTCAATAAATTTCAGCCTTACCTACCACACAGGGTTGTTGTGAGGAGAAAATGGAGGCAAGGAGAATAACGTAAGCCACTTTGGGTCCCTATTGGACAGAAAGGTGGGTATAAAGTGAAGTAAATAAAACAATTAAAAAACACAGCAGCGCAGCAGAACAACCGCAACGGTGGAAAGTGCTCTTAAGTTGCAGTTGACTTAAGCGATTAGACTATGAAGATTAGCAATCTGATTTTGAATTTACCCGGCTTCCCGTTCTGAAATATATGGCTGAACAAAATATTACTCCTGTTAATATGAGCTATAGGAAATTGTTGTGTTTATGAATGAACCTCTGACTTTGATTGTAAAGACAAGTATGAATTGAGAGAGACAGTCCTAATGTTTGTATTTGATAACTGGATAAGGACATAGTTCTCTGTTTTGGGAGAATGTATACGTTATTCACTTTGCATGTTGTGGAGGTGTGATAGATTTTACGATTCCTGAATAAATTTTTTAAAAAGTTGCAGTTGACTTACAATGACCCAGTTGGGTTTTCTTTCTTGGTGGTCTCCCATCCGAGGACTAACCAGGGCTGATCCTGCTTAGCTTCTGCTGACAAAATCAGGCTAGCCTGGGCCATCCACCTCAGGTTGGACCAATTTTAAAAATCCCCTCCAAAAAAACCCCCAGATAACAAAATCAGCAACAAAACGAGTAAATATTTGACGTGCACATTTAAAGGCAACCAACAAACAAATCCATGCTTGTAATTAGCAAGTCAGGAGAGTGTGATGGCAACGTTCTTGAGAACCTAAAATGAGCCCTGCAGGAGTACCCCAAAGGTGAGTCCAGCCTGTTCTTCTCAGTAGCCTACCAGATAGCTCCAGAAAGACCCTCAAGCCATTACACCCCACAGAGGTCTCTCTCCTGCCCACAACCTGCCCTTCCCGGGCTCCACCCCCAAATCTCCAGAAATTTCCCATTCCAGAATTAGCAACCTTACCCAAGTTACAGGATTCCGTTTGAACATTAGGAGAAACCCAAATGGGGGGAGGCCAGTTCAACAATTACCAATTACCTAGGAGGGTAGTGAGCTCTCCCTTGCTGGGCAACTTTCCGGGATGCTCTAGGATTTCTTGCAACAAGCAGGGGTTTGGAGTAGATGGCCTGGAAGACCCTTTCCAACTAGCTCTGGGTTGGGAAATTCTTGGAGAGTTTGGGGGAGGGGCTTGGAGCCAGCAGGGTTTGGGGAGAGGAGGGACTTCAGCTGGGTATGTCATCGAGTCCAGCTTCCAAGGCAGCCATTTTCTCCAGGGAAATTCCAACCTGGAGAGCCAGGTTGGTGCAGTGGTTAAGAGCGCAGGACTCTAATCTGGAGAGCCGGGTTTGATTCCCCACTCCTCCGCTTGTAGCCAGCTGAGTGACCTTGGGCCAGTCACAGCTCTCTCAGAGCTCTCTCAGCCCCACCCACCTCACAGGGTGTTTTGTTGTGGGGATAATAAAGACATACTTTGTAAACCACTCTGAGTGGGCATTAAGTTGTCCTGAAGGGCGGTATATAAATTGAATGTTGTTGTTGTTGTTGTTATTCCTGGAGATTCAGTGGGTGGGGCCTGGAGAAAGTAGGGTTTGGAGAATGGAGTGACCTCAGCAAGACATATTACCACAGAGTCTGCTCTCTAAAGCATCCATTTTCTCCAGGGGAACTGATTTCTGTCATCTGGAGATCAGTTGTCATTCTTGGAGATCTCCTAAGTGGAGCCTGGAGAAGGCAAGGAGGGACTTCAGTGGGGTATAATGCCACAGAGTCCATCCTCCAAAGCAGCCATTTTCTCCAAGGTAACTAGTTTCAGTAGCCTGGAGATCAGTTGTAATTCTGGGAGATCTCCAGCCTCATCTAGAGGCTGGCAACTCTAGTTCCAACTCTAGGACTGCCTTGGCTTTTAAGAGGGCAGGACAAGCAACTGAAGAATACAGGTGTGTGACAAGGTGAGTGGGTCAGGCAGTAATCCTGTCAGCATTCTCCTCTTTGTGAGTGCATGAAGCACATGGGTGCTCCCAAGTCTGTGCGATGACATCACTTCCGGGAGTAGGAGTGACATTCAGGAAGTGATGTCAACGCACCACCCCTAGAATGTGCTGGGAGGCCCAGTCCCCTGCCTTCCCCCCACCCCCGGCCAGGTGACTGGTGGCAGGAGGCAGAGGGTGGGAGCAGGCGATCTCCTACCCTCACCAGGGGAACAGCAACCCTGTCTGACCTCAGTCATAGATAACATGACTGAACTCCATGATACTAGCAGAACTAATAAAGCAATAGGTAGTTTGGCAACTCTAGAATACTGTTAATGCTCTGCTTCTATTACAGGAAGTTATCCACCACTGAGCCTATTTAATTCCTCCTGTCCTGGGTACCACAGCATCTCTGAAAGCATTCTTAATTACCCCTCATTAACCAGAGTAATTCTTTCTGCTTTATTTCACAACAATGGCACAAACTTTAAGGCCAAAGCCAGTCTTTCGGCGGCTTCCTGGGCTTATAAAATTTCCAATTATCATAAGCGCTCTGAAGAAGTGGCAAGGGGTGTCGTTATTTTCCTCTTTGTAATCAGGCTTTTGCTCCTTTGTTTCAAAATACCACTGGAAAACAAATTACTTACTGCCGCAAATCTTGATTTTAATTGACATAGAGGAGACATCTCCGGGTGTGGGGGGAGTGACAGATTTTGTATGCAAAGCCTGTGGGGCATTAGAAGTTTCCAGTTTGCAAAATTTCATGTGCACAAACTGCAAAGCCAATTTCATTGTCTCCCCGAATCACAGCTCAAGTTGTCGGCTCCTGGTTCGGAAATTCCTGGAGAATTGGATCCTGAAGTGAGTGGAGTTTGGGGAAGGGAGAGACCTTGGCAGGGATAATGCCATAAATTCCACCCCTCAAAGCAGCCATTTCCTCCAGGGAAACTGATCTCTGTGGCCTGGAGATCATTTGTAATTCTGGGAGATCTCCAGCTACCGCCTGGAGGTTGGCAACTCACGACCGTGGCTGCGTCGCTATTCCTAAGGGGAATTTGGCCAGGATTGCCAGGCTATGCATGCCCAGGACAGTCTGGAGGTGACTGTATGAGACTTTAGGAGGTGGTAATGGGCTTTGTGGAAGTGCTGTACTTTTGAAAGCTCCCCCGAAACTACCTGTACACAGAAAACTAGCTTTTGATTGCTGAGGTACTACTCTTCTACCTGTCGGTTTGAATTAACCACCTTTCATAACTAACCAAAAAACCTAACAGTTCAATAATGTTTGTGGACCGAAGGCTGGAAAAGCTTTCTTGGGGGTGTATCATGTGTCTCTGCATGCTGAACAGAGTTACATTGCCTGCCACCCACCGGACTGCTGTCTGAACGTGGCCAGTGTCAGGTAATAAATTACTGGGAGGTGGCACATTTATCTCTCAGTAAGTTCTTCAAACGTTCCTGTAAGGTAGGGCCAGTATCCCCACTCGGCTTGCCAGCCCCATAGGCTGGGGAGGGGGAGCATCAATGATGTTGCGGTGTCCATGACACTCTAAGAATTCCTACAATCTCTATGGAATTGATCATAGAGCTTTGGGGAAGTTCCTAGAGTGCCGGGATTGTCATCACTTCTGCATATTTGCTTGGAAATGATGTCACACCACCCACCATGTTGCTTTCTCCACCTCTTGTTTTTACTGGCGCTCCATCGGGCAAGCTCAAGGGAAGAAACACAGAAACAGAAGGTTGCCCGCTGCAGACGGGCAACTGGTAGATCTAATTTCGACAATGCAAATGGGGACCTGAGACAGACTGAACAGGCTTTCCTAACCACCTGTTATTCACTTTAAATGTATTTAAAATATATTTATCTCCCTTTTCTCCTGTGTAGTGGGACAGTGACCAAGTGGCGGCGCACGAATGCCTCTTTGCCCCCAATGAAAACAGTCAACAAAAAGCAAGTGTTTGAACCAGGGACTTCTCAGATCACAGCTGATTCTCTTAACCACTGTGCTACATCTCCTGCAGGCTACTAACAGTGAAATCCTAAGCAGAATTACTCCAGTCTAAGCCCATTGAAATCAATGGGCTTAGACTGGAGTAACTCTGCTTAGGATTTCGCTGTAAGTCATCTTGGTTGAGGTGTCCAAATAGCATCGGGGCAGATTGCCACATGCTATTACCAGGTCCGATTGAGCACTTCCATATTACCAGCTACCACTGCAGATCCAGAAGTAGAAAACAAGCAGCCAGGAATCCCTTCATTGTGACCGGATGCAGACTTCATTCAAATTGTATTTATTTTTAATCGTAAGCCAATCTGTCTGCCATTTTCTTGGGCTGAACACAAAATAAAAATACATTCCGTGTCTTTTGACCATTTCCCCCTGCTGTGTAACAGTCTTTCAGTTTAAGCCTGTCCGACTGACCGTCAAGCAATTTGCTCCCCACTTGACATACTCTCTATTAGAGCAACAGGCGTCTGATCATTTTCACCTTGAATGAAAGGTCATTATGCTGCCAACACAACATAGCCGCTGCAATCCATCTGGGCGAGGAGAAAAGAAACCCCACTTATTTTCCTACGGGCTGCTATTTCCATGGCAATGCTGAGGAGATGAAAAGGAGAGAGAAAAGTCAGAAATCCACGCTTAAAAAGTGTATGTGACCTGCACATTGAGAAAAATCAATCAAAATTCTATGCCAGGTTTACCCAAAGAAATGCTGAAATAAACATGAGTATTGTACACACTGGCATAATTTAATTTGCTTTTTCAAGCTATGGCGAAAGCCATGATCCACACAAGGACTGTAGCTCACTGGAAATTTCCACTCTGTCTCAACAGCCCCATCCACATACTTTCAACCAAAGCATAAGGACTAGAAACTTTTTTTGAATTTTAATTTTAAGAGGCAACATCTCACAAAGCAGCAACTAGGCAATGCAGCTGCAGTCGCTGTAGCAAGGTGAAGGTTGCCTGCCACCAGTCAGAGAAGAAGAAGTTAAGAGAACCTCTAAAGATGCCCAAGGGCAGGGCTTTTTTTCAGTGGGAAGGTGGTGGAATGGAGTTCCGGCACCTCTTGAAAATGATCACATGGCCGGTGGCCCCGCCCCCTGATCTCCAGACAGAGGGGAGTTTAGATTGCCCTCCGCGCCACCAAGCGGCGCGCAGAGGGCAATCTAAACTCCCCTCTGTCTGGAGATCAGGGGGCGGGGCCACCAGCCATGTGACCATTTTCTCCGAGGGCAACCCACTGAGTTCCACTACCTCTTTTCCCAGAAAAAAAGCCCTGGTGGTAATTTAATATATCTTAACAAGCCCTCAGCTGTCTGTGGAGGGTCCAGCGACGGAGCGGCGCAGAGGGCAATCTAAACTCCCCTCTGTCTGGAGATCAGGAGGCGGGGCCACCGGCCATGTGACCATTTTCGCCGAGGGCGATTTAAACTTTAAAAAACTCCCCCCTTGTTCCAGCTGACCCAAAGTGATGTCATTGTGAGGTCCTGAGTTCCACCACTGAGTTCCACCACCTCTTTTCCCAGTAAAAAAGCCCTGCCCAAGGGCAATATGTTTGACCCAGATGAAACTGTCAATTTCCCGTTTCTGCTGCAAACTCTTCAACGTCCCCCATCGTGCAGGAGTAGTGCTTTGGGGGGATCCGTTGGCTGCAACTGGAGAGGGGAAGGCAGGAACGTTCCATTCCATGGATGGAAAATTGAGTCTAGATCCAATCCACCATTTGCTAAACTCTCTTCATCGAAGAGAAGGCGAAGAACAAAGGAAGCTACTTTAGACAAAGAATAAAAATATAAAGAGGTTCCTACCACAAATGCAATATATAGAGTGGATGACCACACGTGTAGGATGATACGTCTGTTGGCGTCCTGCGACCGTCGGCACCACCTAAAAAGAATGCAATCAGGAAAATTAATATATTGGACATGAAAATGAACATATAATACTTACCTTGCTTTTGAGATTTTGTGGGAACTTACCTGTTGGATGCCTTCCCACCCACAGTTTTATACTGCACCAGTTGTATAATATACTCACCTGTTGGACATCTTCCTAGTCAATGCTGATTATTGTATTTATCTAAATTTGAACTTATCTATGATTGTTGATTATTTGAAAAAGGTTCATATCATACTCATAATATACTTTCACTGAGATTTTCACTAGTTTTGATTTCTTGTGCCATCCTACATACGTGAGCATCCACTCTCTATATATTAGGCAAAGAATAAACACGAACTCATAAGTTGATATATATAAAATGATTTTGATCCAACCAGTTCTTTCACTGGAGAAAAACAGAGCTGGCTGGATCCTCCTACGGGAAACCAGTCGTTTAATTTGCAGCATCTAGATGTATTTGTTTACTATTGTTTACTGCTCTGACTGTCCCTTAATCTACAGATTGCTATTCTTAGGATTTCCTCCCCCTGACTTCCTTCCTCCCACTCCTCTTCCTGGCTTTGTTCCAGGCAACACCTCCTCCCTCCATCTTGGCAGCATGGATGCAGGCCTTGCCCTGCCATCCATGTCCAGGTAGTTAGGATCTATCTCTCCTCCTCTCCTATCAAAGTATGGAGTTCCTGCAATAAAGAACTCTTATTTCTTTTCTAAATATAAACCAAGTGTATGCTTTTATTATTTTCATTCCTGCACATGCACCAGCCAGCAGAACAAGCTCACAGCCACCTATAATCACGCTTCCTATGCCACACGATAGACTCTGCTAATGGCCCAAACATGGAATCCTTTAACTAGGTTTCTGGGGCCTACATAACGATGTATTTATCAACACACACCTCACATACACACCTCTCACACACAGAGGTGTGTCTGCTCCCTGAAAAAATATCACTGAAGGGCAGGCTGTTTTTCCATCTGCTACTGGCAAATGTTTTCATGAAAACCAATCTCCCCTCCTTCAAATTCAAAAACCATTTTCAAAACCGTTTTAAAGGAAAGCTCTTGTTCCCAGAAGAGCAGAGTTAGTTCTGCACTCCTGCCTGCCACTGGCATAGTCCTGCTGCCAGCCTCCTACTCAATAGGGACTAAAAGCAAAAACAAAAATACTAAATGAGGCACAAGACGCCACGTATTACCATATCCTGAAACTCGCTCCGATTTTAGACTTTAGTAGGATTTAGGATTAACGCCGGTTGCATTGGGATTTGGGGATTTAAAAGAACGTTGCTCAAAACATTTGAATGTGGAACTCTCATTCTAAACTTATGCTATCTGCTGGGAGGCCCGTTTTGGCACTCGGTGTCCTGGGAGTGGTGATGGGGGCCAAATTAGGTTGAAAAGAGAAAATAAGGCGAATGAGTTCCAAAGGTAGAAGGCATGTATGTAGATGATCTGTGGATTAAGTTACGGACTGAGGTGCGGGAGATCTGCTATGGCAGAAATTTTTAATCTACGGTATGAACCCAGCAAAAGCGCCGCAGGGCTGTGTGTTCACTGGCGTCAGATAGATGCATGGTTACCAACGTGATGTTAATAATGGATAACCAACCAAGGCATTAAACAAATATTGGCCAGGAAGAAGAGACTTCGAAACAAGCAGGATTGCAAGCTGGCAGGCTCGTTGCCTATGCTTACGTATTGGAACTTTTGACTGCCGCTCTGTTCCACGATATTGAAGTTTTGTTCTGCTGATGATACGCCTATCAAACCTTGCTGGCGTCCATCTCCTACCTATTCAAACAAAACTAGAAAAACTGACGTTAGAGACTGATCACGGACTTACCTTGGACTTACCTTGTTATATTATACCCTTGTAATCATTGTATATTGATGTTAACATAGTTTCATTGTTTGGTTACACTAATTAGCACTTGCACTTTAATTAACTAATATAGTGTAATTGGATTAAAACCTGGTAGTGTTTTTGGTCTCCTTGGGTAGTTCCCAGCCAGTTTGAGTTTTGAGACTAACAAAAACGACAACTGTGTAGTTGGAAAATTTACAAACAATGCATAGGCGAGACATGTATATGATGATTACTTACCCTATGCATTGTTTGTAAATTTTCCAACTACACATTTGTAGTTTTCAAGGGTCTCTTCTCCCAACAAGGAAATTAGAATACAGTTTTCATTGCATTTTCCTAAGGCAATCTTAATCTATTTGTTTTTTCAGGCATATCCAGGCAAGTCCTGCATACAACCGCGTACCTACTGCAATTCCAAGACTAGATGGGTGCGAATATTTGAGAGGAGAGGATTTTTTATTGTTTCTCGTCAGTCAGTCCCAAGTTCCACTCTTCTAGTCCAAAGTGGTGAAGCTGTGGTGTAGTGGTTAGTGCAGAGGTCTTTGGACATAACACTGAACAGGAGGTTAAAGCATCTCTAATCAGGAATTTTTCAAGCGGGTGTGCTTGAGCAAGGCAAAAAGCCTTTGAGCCAGGTACGGACAAGCCCCTATTTTAATTTTATTTATTTGTTTGTTTTATTTATGTCATTTAGAGTCTGCCTTTCTCACTGAGACTCAAGGTGGATTACACAGTGCGAGATTAGTACAGTCAATATCAAGAACA
Organism: Eublepharis macularius; assembly: GCF_028583425.1. Taxonomy (NCBI): domain Eukaryota; kingdom Metazoa; phylum Chordata; class Lepidosauria; order Squamata; family Eublepharidae; genus Eublepharis; species Eublepharis macularius. Next base: position 66,098,717 of record NC_072802.1, on the reverse strand, counting down.
TTTCCATAAACAATGCCATAGGGTAAATAGATACAAGTTCACAAAGACACAGCATTAGCAGGAATCCAATACAACATAGTGGTGAAGTCTATGGCTCTTAACTCATTGACGGATCATCTGAGATCCCCTCCCTACAATACAGTCCTCCTATCTGAGTATAAAGCCTTTTTGGATAGCCTTTTTTCCGCATCGTTTGCGGAAAGCCAGGAGAGTGGAGGCATTCCTGATTTCCTCAGGCAGGCCATCCCACAGGGTAGGTGTCAAGTATGCCAGCTTACCTGCCATTATTGTATTCTGCATTTTGTACTGGGCATTGCTGTTTGCCAGAGTTATATTCTGTATACCGTGTAGGTCATCTGAGAATGTCTTAACGGCTAACATAACATGCAGGAGAGCCAGTGGGGCCTCTCCGTTATCTGTTGAAAATATGTACTTTCTCTTTTCCAGAAAGTGTCCTTGAAGGTGAGCTGCTAGCAGTGAACATTGTATCTTTTCCCAGAGACTGGGATATTTTCCTTTGTACTTCATTTAGTCTACACTAATCAGTTCCCATGTAACTTCTTTGGAGTTTCACGCCGGAATGTCAACGGACCCCGAAGGGCGGGAAGTTTCCCTGTAATTAGTAATGCCTTTGTTTGAATTGTTGCTTCTGCCAATTGCTACCTTTGTGTGGACACCCTGAACTGCATGGATCTCAATAAAGTTACTTCAACTGGAACACCTGCGTGTTAACTGTGGAGGGCTTGAGGGACCTAACTGCCAGGGACTGACATTGGGGGCCACCACAGAGAAAGCCCATGTACGGGCTGCTGTTGATTTCGCCAATGTGCAAGAGTGGCACCTGCAGGTTTTACTTCATTTACACCTTGCCTTTCTCCCCAGTTGGTAACCCAAAGCTGCTCACATCATTTTCTGTTCCTCCATTTTATCCTCACAACAGTCCTGTGAGGTAGGTTAGGCTAAGAGAGTGTGACGGGCCCCAGGTCACCCAGCAAGCTTCCATGGCAAACTAGGGATTCAAACCTGGTCTCCCAGATCCTAGTCCGTCACACTAGACACTGCCAGTTTGGTGTAGTGGATAAGAGCAGTGGGATGCTAATCTGGAGAGCCAGGTTTGATTCCCCACTCCTCCACTTGAAGCCAGCTGGGTGACCTTGGGCTAGTCACAGCTCTGTCAGAGCACTCTCAGCTCCACCCACCTCACAGGGTGTTTTCTTGTGGGGATAATAATGGCTCTCATGACCAAAGCTCCACCAACAGGGATCAAGGGGGAAAGGAGACAGTGTGATGTGTAGCGGTTACAGCATTGCACCTGGATCTGGGAAAGCAGGATTCCAAGTTCCCCTCCAACATGAAGCTCAACAGGTGAGCTTGGGGAGTCTCACACTCTCAGCCTAAGTAACCTCACAGGGATTTTGTGAAGATTTAAAGGAGGGACGGAGAACCACACAAACTTATGGAGCAGGCGAGGAAGGACTCAAAACGAGACAGAGCTTTAGATAAATAGAGGACATGGTCAGACCTCAGTTGCTGTGTATGAAGGTCCCTGCAAAATTAAGTCCCCACTAGAGATGGGCACAAACCAGGAAAATTCTGAACCATGCGGTTCGTCGCGTTTCATGAACCACGAACTTTCACAAACTTGCCCCAGTTCACAAACCAGTTTGTTCGGTTCATAAAAACATCACTTCCAGGTCAGCAGAAGGTCTACAGAGAGCCCATCCCCCCACCATTGCCCCAGAAACTGATTGATTGGTGCCAGGCTGTGATGAACCAAAATACGAACCAAATGAACGGGGCTAAAATTCATCACGGTTCGTGCGAAATGAGCTCCCACAAACTGCTGGTTCATGAACCACGAACCAGCCTGGTTCGTGATGAACTTTGCTTCATATTTTGGTTTGTGCCCTCCTCTAGTCCACACCCATCATGGCAACAAGTAAATTGCTAACCTTGCATAAAAAGGCATCCTGCCTGTGGATGGGAGGGAGGCATCACAATTGTTAGCAAACTTCTGAAGGCTGAAATGTGGAGGCAACCAAAGTCTGCTTTTGTTGGTAAAAGTCTGCACTTCAAAACAGCTGGCTTGGTATATCAGCAACCCTTAAACTTTTTCATACGATTCATTTCACAATTTTGCTACTTTTACGCTCAGAGAACAATTCGATGCCTCATGCACTTTGCAGAATCCACACCCATTAGAAGGCGATTTGATTTTCCATTCCGCCTGAAAATCCGTATAAAAATATTTCAAGAGCTCTGCCAATATTAAAAACACTCCAGAAGCACGCACAGGCAGCAATTTAGAGTTATTGCCATACTTCACAGGGTTTTTCCCCCTCCCATTTAGAAGCACTTTGCTTTGCAACTGTTTCTACTACGCCATCCAGGCCAATTTCACAATACGGGAGATCATCACTTTTTATGGCTCGAAATTTAGAAGTCGTTACAATTCTTGCAGTGTAATTTCAGAATTATTAACCTTTCATAAATACTTAGCCGCCGAATAATGGATTTACCGTCGCTGGACCCTCAACAGACAGCTGAAGGCTTGTTAAGATATATTAAGTTACCACCAGGGCTTTTTTCTGGGAAAAGAGGTAGTGGAACTCAGTGGGTTGCCCTCGGAGAAAATGGTCACATGGCTGGTGGCCCCGCCCCCTGATCTCCAGACAGAGGGGAGTTTAGATTGCCCTCTGCGCGCCATTTGGAGGCGTGGAGGGCAATCTAACCTCCCCTCTGTCTGGAGATCAGGGGGTGGGGCCACCAGCCATGTGACCATTTTCAAGAGGTTCCAGAACTCCGTTCCACCACGTTCCTGCTGAAAAAAAGCCCTGGTTACCACAAACTGGTTGACTGCAGCAGAAAGGACTAGAAAGACTTACTGGGAAGGCCACTACCTGACTCAAGTTCTGATGCCCAGCATGGAATTGGCCCTCTGGAGAAGTTTAGCATCTTCTTTAAAACAAGGTTCTAGCCCTCTGTGTCATATGCAATCAGTAGCTACGGGTAATATTCTCTAGCATGGTGCCTGTTTCCATTTCTAGCATGGAGCTTTCAGTGAATGTCCACTTTTTAGTTCATAAACAAGTTTCGGATTCCCATTTTAATAAACAAAAGAAAATGCAGCCCGGGCTGTTAGATTGGGAGAAAGATTAAGAACCCTGTTATGAAACAGGTTTTCATTTGTTGGGGTGGAGATTCTGGTGCCTCGGGCAGTTAAGATGTCTGCAGCCTCAAGAATATTGGAAACAAAAGAGAGTTTCTTCTGGATCGTCCTCCAAAAGCAACACAAAGAGAAATGCACACTCCCAAATCCAGGTGCTTGACAAGTCTGAAGAACCAATGGGCCAGGGGTGTCTACAAAGAACAGGCTGGGGTACCCTCCACTGGGAAACCCCGGTAAGGACAAAAGACCAAGCTCCTAAAATATATACCACTTCTGGCCGGTTGAGAGACTTCCCATGGAAAGGGGCTATAGCTCAATGGTAGAACATTGGCTTTGCATGTAAAAAATCTTTGGCATCTACATTGAGAAAGGATTGGTAGTAGACCTATACCTAAGAAACACTGCCAGTCCAAATATCTATTTTAAGTTTATTTATACTCCACCTTCCTCGACAATGGAGACCCAAAGTGGCTGTCAGTCCTTGGCAGGTAGAATCCCCAAGTTCTCCACAGAAAACACACAGGTGTATTGGTTGAAGTAACTTTATTAGACATCTATCAAGTACAAGGTGCTCAGACAACTGAAATTGGCAGAAGTGACATAGATAGGGTCGGTAGTGCTAGTTATAGGGACTGTTAAATTTTAGGTGTGGAGAACAAAGAATGCAATCATCTCAGTTCCCAAGAAGGATGCATTTCAGGCCAGCCACAGGCAGCCTTCAAGGACACTTGCTGGAGGCAGCGGGGAAAGAGAAAGTAAATACTTGCAAGATAACCTACTGCCTTAACATCAATAAGAAACTTCTCATGCCCTCAGAGGACCAGTACAGAACACAGAATACATTCATGGCAGATATGCAGACAGGCATATATGACAGTGGCTTATATCGTTCTCTTGTCCTCTATTTTATCCTCATAACAACCCTTTGAGGTAGGTTAGGCTGAGAGTGTTTGACAGGCCCAAGGTCTCCCAGAAAGCTTCCCTGTAGAGTGGGCATCCTCTAGGTGGTGGCTGGAGATCTCTCAGAATTACAACTGATCTCCAGGAGACAGAGATAAGTACCCCTGGAGAAAACAGCTGCTTTGGTGGGTGGACTCTATGGCATTATACCCCGCTGAGTTTCTTCACCTCCACAAACCCAGCCCTCTCCAGGCTCTACCTGCAAAATCTCCAGGAATTTGCTCAACTGGACCTGGCAACCCCGCTTCCATGGCAGAGAGGGGATTCGAACCTGGGCCTCCCAGATCCTGGTCCAACACTCTAACCACTACACCACACTGGCTGTCAAATATAGGCAATGTTGATGTTGAAAGATTCGGTAGAAGGCAGCTTGATGTCTTGGGGGCCAGAGTTGCCCACCTCCTATTCCCTTTTGGACTTAGAGTGGGCTCTCTGAGCTCGGTCCAAGCCTCAGACCATGAGCATTCCAGTACCAGCTCAGGAAACCTGCGCACCATACTTAATTTCAGAAGCATTTTCTAGGGTGTTCTGCAATCCATGGAAATCTTCTGAGTTGCTAAAACAGCACGCAGGGTTCCGGCATGACAAAAAGGGATGTTAACTCCCCCCACCTCCCTTTGCTGATTTTATTCAATTTTCTTGCAACTGCTTCTCTGCAATTTGCCTTTTCATCACACAAATCTCTGTATTTACCAGGAGAGGAACACCTGTCCCACGTTTCTGACTGATGGGCCTCCGATATGGAAGCAAAAAAGCCTGCAGTCGGATGTAATCATCTGCCTCAATTTAATCCCATTGCACATGGAGAGGCAATCACCCTCCCCTCCTTCCCTGTAAGCAAGCCGGCTGAGGCTTATCAAGGCCTGCTAGCAAAGGGATTAAAGGCCTCGTTCACATTAGCAGCAGATTCTGGCCAGCTGAGAACACGGAGGGGAGAAGCCTTCCAGCACCCTTTGCTTTTCTGTTCCAGCGTGCCTCTGCATACCAAGAATTTACCAACCTTAAGGGGAAGCCGGGAATAATAGCCATTACAAGTGATCTCCATACTACAGAGATCAGTTTACCTGTAGAAACTGGCAGCTTTGGGGAGTGGACTATATAGCACAGAGGTCCTCAATGTGGTGCCAGTGGGTGCCATGGTACCCACCGACACCTTTTCTGGCACACCAAATAATTTGTTTAGTAGGGCATTTAGGATTACCAGTCCCCCAGCCTCCACTCTCCACCACCACTCACCTAGCTGGTGGAAGCACCGGGAATGGGCGCAGGAGCTCAGGAGCATACAGAAGCCCACTCCAGAGCTCTTCCTTCTCATGCCAGGATTGGTATCATTCCCAGCACAACAAGGAAGTGCTGCAGTGTGCGCACATGAGGTAAGTTCCCCGTGTGCTCCCCCATCCCCCAAGTTGGGCTCCAGGAGGCCTGGCAACCCTAACGGCATCTGATTGGCTCCTGGGGATCAGCAGTAACCGCTGGCACCACAGTGTTGGTTTTATTCTCTCACTCTTCTTTCCTAAAGTTTTTTTTAATTACGCCCCCCTTCACCCCTGCACTTGGGTTTCTTCTATGTGCTAATATATAATAACAACAGTGTGCTTATATACCACCCTTCTGGACAGATGAGTGCCCACTCAGAGCGGTGAACAAAGTCAGTGTTATTATTACCCCACAATACATTGGGGGAGCCAGGCTGAGAGCAGCGGCTTCCCCAAGGCCGCTTGCAGAGTTCATGGAAGGAGTGGGAGTCGAACCAGCAGAGTGCTGATTCGCAGCCCAACCACTTCACCACTATGCTACAGCAGCTCTCTCTCTCTGTGTGGCTGCACCTCCTAAGGCAGCCACTTTGTGGTTACACCCCCCACCACTTTGTGTCAGAATTCCACTGGACAATGGATTAATTTGCTGATTATATGACTGGCTGCTGATTTGTGGGGGAGGGGAGAAACGAGGACTCCCAATTAGTTGTGTAAGAATGCACATACATGAAGTACAGCTGATGGATGGCCCTTGTACTGTATGTGGTTCTTGAATATGTGAAGAGTAACTCAACGAGCTGACTTGAGCTGCTCCCGAACAAACAGTGCATTGAAAAATTGGTTCCTGTTTGCAACTGGTGAGTAGAAAGTGAGCCCAACTGGTTCGAACATTCCTAATAAGAACAGTCCCACTGGATCGTAACAGTGGTCTATCTAGTCCAGCATCCTGTTTCCCACAGCAACCAGCTGGATGCCTTAAAAGGACCCACAATCAGGGGCACAGAAGACCTCCCTTCATATCCTCTTATTATTATTCAGAGATATATATGAAGGGAAGGGTGAAGCGGCATTCAGAAGAAGGCAACTGGGATGATTAACAGGCTAAACATCTTTCCTGTGTGGAAAGGTTGAAGAGGCTGAAACTTTTCTAAACTTGAAAAGAGCTGACTGGGTGGGCATGATAGAAGTTTATAAAATTATGCACAAGACAGAGAAAGTGGGCAGAAGGAATTTTTTCTCCCACTCCCCAAATCCTAGAATTTGAGGGCCTTCAATGAAGCTGATGGACAGGAGATTCAAGACAGACAAAAAAAGGAGTTCTTTATTCAGTGAGTGATTAAAATGTGGAATTTACTGCCAGGGGATGTACTAATGGCCACAGGTATAGATGGCTTTAAAAGGGGACTAGACAGAGTGGCTACTAGCCACCTCGACTAAAGGGAACATGCAGTGGTTGAGAATTTGTTCTTAATCCAGTTCCAAATGGACTCGGACTTGGTGTCTTTGCAGACTTGCTCTTTGCTCTGAGTCCCAACAGAAGACTTCCTCTGCTGCCATCTTAAGCTGCAGATGGACCTGCGTAAGCAACTTCCTTACTTTTTTGAAGCATCCAGCTTGATGAAGAACTTGGTGAAAGCCAAAAGCTGGCTTCTGACATTTCTCAACACAGGCATATGAAGCTGCCTTGTAATGAGTCTCTCTACACGAGACATCTGACACTTGAAGAACACATGTTGGATGAATGCAATATTAGCTGGGAAGGGTAGTTTAAAAAGACAGAGCCAGCGGCAGGGCAAACACTTTGCTATACACTGGAGCTGTGTGAAGGGGCTGTGAAATGCCAGAAACTTCAGCCCATTAGAACCTCTCCAGGTCCAAGCCCAGTTCTGGAAGGCAGCTCCAGCCCATTTCTGTTCCTCGCTGCCCTCTGGTTGCAATCCCCCACAGTTTTAGACCGGAGAGGTGAAATTGACAGAGCCTTAGGGGAGGTGAAGATGAAATTAACAAACCCTCTGAGGAGCGATCTCCTCCAGCTCTGTCTTTTAAAACTACGCTTCCTAGCTAACATTGCATCTCCCTCCACCTGACCAACACATGCCGAGGTGTCTTGTGAAGAAAGGCTCATAGTAGTTGAGATTTCAGAACTAGGATTGGGGCACCCCAGGTTCAATTCACTGGCTGGTCCTGGTTCTATCACTCTCTTGACTCTGCCCTTCTCTGATAAATCCCCACAGGAGCTAAGTCCAGCTGGTAAAGGCAACTTCTCGGATCAAGCCCAGAATCCTATCAGCTGCCCACAGAGCTCATAAAAATTGGTATTACATTCTCTTTACGTTCTCTCGGTGGCTAATATGAGCAATCTACTGTTTGTATCAGATTGCAATTTTTAGGATGAAATTGTATTGCCCATATAAGTGATTTTAAATCTTTTTTAATGGTGCTTTGAACGGTTAGTTCTTGCTAATTGCATATAACGTCGTGGGCCAGTTTGAGTGCTTTTCCACAGCAAATCTGCTAATGAACAAAAGACATAACAGCAGTACGAATCGAGAGTTGTAATACTAATTTCCCCTTTGGTTGACATTCTAATATGCTGCTATAATGTTGCATTCACAGCTGGCGGTCAGCAAAGCTGAGTACCTAGCCAGGGCTTATGGAGGGCTGAAAGCGTCCACCGAACCATAATCGGGCTAAGAACATTAGAGCAGCCATCCTGGATGGAGCCGACGGTCCATTGAATCCAGTATCCTGTTTTACACACAGCAGCCAGACACAGCAGCCTACAAGCAAGCGACAGATGCCATTCCCTTCCCTCCATTATTGCCCCCCCCCCACACACAGGCATTCAAAGGGTTACTGTCTTTGAACATGGAGGTTCCATTAATCCTAGTGGCTAATTGATAAGTCCACCATGAATGTGCCTAAAGCTATTTGGTGGCTATCACTGTATCTCCTGTGGCAGTGAGTTTCACAGGTTTATTATGCATTATGTGTAGAAATATTCCCTTTGGTCTATCCTGGATAGGGTTGCCAACCTCCACATGGTGGCTTGAGAGCTCCTGGAATTACAACTGATCTCCAGGCCACAGAGATCAGTTCCCCTGGAGAAGATGGCTGCTTTGGAGGGTGGACTCTACAGCATTATACTCCGCTGAGGCTCCTCTTCTCCCTAAATCCCACCATTCCCAGGCTCTACCCCTAAGATCTCCAGGAAAACTGCCCCAAACTCCTTAGCCTTGCCTTGTGGGTCAGGCTTTGTTCTCCCAGTCTCTCTGCCAGCTCTCAAGAGACCAGCACAAAATCATTCCAACGTCACTCCACTCTTACTTGCTCTATGGCTCGCTGCACTGTGCATTCCACTTGCATCCTTTTCAAGGATCCACTGCAAACCTCTGCGTGTTTTATTTGTGGCAGAAAACGTACTGTCTATTTTGACATGTTGATTACATGTTATTTACTATAATTATGCAAGTATAGATTCTATCAACATTCAACACACGCCCCCTCTCCCAAGGAACTAGGATATTCCAACAGAAAATGAGCAAAATGAAGATGCCAGTGAATGACAATGGCAGGCGTGATTGGATAGGGTGGAGTATGCAGAGGGGTAGTTGGTGTGGAGAAATCAGCACTGGTAATGAGACAGGAAGCCTATGTCTCGATTCAATCCAGGTGGATGCGTTGTCCTGAGCTTCATTATCAGTTGCAATTCAGCAGTCTCTCTTTCTAATCTCCGTTTGAAATTCTTCTGCAAGAAAACTGCTACTTTTAGGTCAACAACTGAATGTCTTGGAAGGTTAAAATATTCTGCCGCTGGTTTTTCAATGTTGTAATTTCTGACGTCAGACAATGCATCCACCTGTATTAAATTGAGACCCAGGCTTCCTGTCTCATTATCAGTGCTGTCTTCTCCACACCCACTACACATTATCCCACCCTATCTAATCACGCCTGCTATTATCATTCACCGGATATTGTCATTAACCTTCTATTGTCATTTGGCATCTGAAATCACCCCACTGTCCAAGATCTAAGGACAGATGGACTCACATTCTAGCTGTATCTGAAGAAGTGAGCTGTGACTCACGATAGCTCCACCAATTTAGTTAGTCTTATAGGTGCTACTGGACTCTTGCTTTTTTTCTCCTGCTACAGACAAACACGGCTGTTCATCTTGATCTAGAGTCAAATAGGAAGCCCAACTAGTGAACTGGCATGCATGGTAACTAATTCATCGTTAAATTCTACATATTATGCTATAGAATACATTTGTTATGCAGGCATTCCATGTAGCTTAATCCATTGTTATCTACCAAGAGCAGTGGAGGCACGGTGTAGGAGTAAAATCCCAAGATCACGAGGACCATAAATTAATTTGTGGAAGTGATTAAAACAATGTGGATCTCTTTTGCTTGTCCAGCCTCTAGCTTGGAGAGCCAGATTTCTTCCCCAAGAACTCGAGAGCTGGTTTTGGCTGTAATCCGTCACTGGGTACCCAGATCTAGAGATAAGTAGCTTTTTAAAATGGTTTATGGGACAGGGGGATACTCTGTGTGTACCCACATTCAGCTTTAACACAGCATTATAAATCTCATGCCAAATGGATCAAAAGTCTGACCGGCAAATGAAGCTTAATCCCTTGGACCCTTCGCCAGAGCCATAATTTCACCCTACCTATAGCGAGTCGGCATGCAGTAATTCAAGCCAGAGGTTATCAACGAATAACCTCCTTCCAAATGACTGAAGATTACTTTTAAAGATCAGTACGGGAAATCTGATGAAGTCGACACTGGTGTTCAACCGAGATTCAAAAGGTTGGGCTGTATAATTTCACGAGAACATAATTCTATGCCATCAAGCTATCAGGGGCTGACACACATTATGCCGTATATTTTCTCCTCTTTGCAGGGAAAGACAACCCTGACTCCCAGAGAAAATCTGGCTGAGGTAAGTTTCAGGCTACAGGGTTACTTCTTGTTTTGGGACACTGGAATTATTTCACTGTATGTCACTTCCGTTCACGTACACAACCTGAAATCAAAGAAATAACTCAAGATTTCTTTTGACGCACTTGGCAGGGTTCTTGAACAGTGGATTAAAGAAAGGAACGGCCAGTGATTGAATTAATTATTTATTGGATGTATGAGTATTTACTGGATAATTATTTATGACTATTTATTGTATTTATTATATGCACTCGAGCACGTTGTCACTTTAAAAATTTAAATGTAAAAATGTCTAAAAATTTACTATTATAGATTGAAATAGTTTGATACATCCTTGGGGAGAGGGATAAGGTAAAAAAGGTAAAGGTAGTCCCCCTGTGCAAGTACTGATTCATTACTGGGAGGATGTTGCATCACGTTTTCTTGGCAGACCTTTTGTTACGGGGTGGTTTGCCATTGCCTTCCCCAGTCATCTACACTTTACCCCCAGGTAACTGGGTACTCATTTTACCGACCTTGGAAGGATGGAAGGCTGAGTTAACCTTGAGCCGGCTTCCTGAACCTGGCGCTCCGTCAGGATCGAACTCAAGTTGGGAGCAAAGCTTGGGCTGCGGTACTGCAGCTTACCACTCTGTGCCACGAGGCTCCTACCCTTTCTTTTTTGTAGTAGTTACTCCCAAGGAAGCCCTTTCTTAGTTTGCCACGTATACAACCTGTGCACATGACATAGTGACTGAGCCAAAAACCAGGGCCGGATCGATGGGGGGCGGGGGGGTAGTCTGCCCCCGGCGCCACCAGGGAGGGAGCGCCGGGAGCAGGGGCCGGCTGCCAGAGGGTGCAGGCAGCAACACGGGCAGCCTTGCAGCCCCCCACGCTGCCTTTCGCCTGCCCCGCAGGACAGGGGGTGGCCGGCTTGCCGTGCACCCCCTGTCCTGCAGGGCAGGCAAAAGGCAGCGCGGGGGGGCTGTGGGGCCGCCCGCGCTGCCTTTTGCCTGCCCAGCAGGGCAGGGGGTGCCCGGCAAGTCGGCCGTCCCGTCCTGCAGGGCTGGCGAATGGTGCAGGTGGCTTCACAGCCCCCTGCGTTGCTTTTGCCTGCCCTGTAGGACAGGGGGTGCACGGCAAGCCGGTCGCCACCTGCCCTGCACGGCAGGCAAAAGCAGCGTGGATAGCTGCGAGGCTGCCCGTGCCATTCGCCTGCACCGAAGTGACGTCATCACGCAGAGCGGGAGCGCGCGCGCACAAAGAAGCCCAGCGAAGGTTGCCCCGGGCGTGGGCAACCCTAGATCCGGCACTGCCAAAAACGTATGGATGCCATGTCATATCGCTGCCTTATTCGGAAAATGGAATACTGCTGGGCCCATCCTTTGTATGCATACTCTGCATCCCTTCACCTTGATGAAATTCTGGGCGCTTTGGGGATTTTATTATTTATTTATTTATATTCAATTTATATTCTGCCCTCCCTGCAGCAGCAGGCTCAGAGTGGATTACAACCAACATACAATTTAAAATTACATTAATTTAGTTTAGTTTATTTGGTGTTTAACCCGCCCTCCCCACAAGTGGGCTCAGGCCGGGGTACAACAGTCATAAAATACAATTGCATAGCAAATTCTACAATAAAATTCAGCAATTAAAATTTTATACACACACAAAAACCTGATATAGTTAGCTACACATTCCTGCCTCCAGCATACAAAGAGGAGGTAGACAGACACACGAGCTGTACTTGAATACCAGAGACCGGTGGGAGGCTCAATGATTAAACAGTTAATACCAGTTTAAAAACCATAAACACTCAAAATTACATATTTGAAATACAAATATATATACATAGCAGCACAATAATCCAACCGACCACCCTTTGACCATCTCCAGAGCATCCTATGAACAGTTAGCAGGTGCCACCACAAAACAGCAGCTATTGTGGCACGTCCAATCACAAAATGCTGGCCAAGCGTCTTCCGGTGACCGAGGCAGCTGCTTCCCAATGGGTGACCCCTGCTGATAAAACAGCAACCTCCTCCTGTGCTTTTCTGAAACACCTCCTGATCCAAGATTGTGGAGGAAAGCCAGGACTGGCTCTTGGCTTTGGAGGAGAAGAAAAAGGGTGCCAGGAAACACAATGGTGGGCAATGCCTTGGGGACCCCTGCTCTGTTTTTATCCTGCCCTTTCTTCCAGGAACCCATCCGTGGTTGTTCCCCCTTCCTGTCTCCATGTTATCCTTGCGGTAACTCTGTGAGATAGTTGCAGGCAAGAGCTGAATGGGGAAGAAGAGCGGGGTGGGGCAAGGCAACAAAAACACAACAGACAACAGTGTTGGGAGTTGAAAGAGGCCACAACTTTATTCATATTACAGCTCGCAAAGCACTGGCGCCTGTGTAGGGCACTGATCTGAGCATCAGCTGACCCGCCTGCCAGCCAATGACTTCCACACCCCCTCAGACCACTGATGAAGGGGGGGAACCATGGGATGACAATAAGGGGGATACCACCCCTGTGTGGATCTGCCACCTGGGGGTGAAGCAGATCTGATAGCCCCGAGCTGGGCATGCATCTGCTCCCAGACCCCTTAAGAGGACGCCCATAACAGGGAAACTGATCTTGCGGACTTTGTTTCCTCACAAACGGATCGGTGCCCAATGCCCAACTCGTGTGTTCACTCCAAAGTTGTGACAAAAGAGAGGGCTGGGCAGGATGCCGGCCAAGTGCTGAGGGGCGGGGGCCAGCTCCCCTTTCAGCAGATGTGCGCGGACTGCACCCCCAGGCCCTCTGTGCTTCCCTGCCCCTCGCTGCACATGGCGGCCACCATGCCCTCCCCACCCTCCTCCCCACGCGGTCTGCAAGGTGAGTCTGGGGGCCGGTGTTTGTGGTGGACAGTGAATCCTTAAGAACACACGGTGATCTTCATAGCTGAGTGGGGACTTGAACTTGGCCTAAGACAAAAGCTTTAATATATATAAAAAGCTTTTATATAATGTATAAAACAATATGAACAAATAAAAAAACTGAACTAAAAAGCATATGTAGAAATTAAAAAGCAGTAATAAGAACCAGCACAGTCGACAAAAATATAAAGATGAAAAGAAAAAACGTGATAGGGACATTTGCTCATCTCTAACTAGGATTGGTTGACACCCGAGAGAATTTTACACAGAAAAGTAGCCCGTCAAGGTATGCTACTTATCCCTGATATCCTAGTTTTCTATGTTCAGGGAGACTTTAGTCCTCTTCTCTCCCACTTGCATTCTAAAGTGGGGCATACTAGAATGAATTTTACCAGGTGGCATGGTATTTTACACAGACCACAGCTTAAACTTTTTAATTTACCAACAGCTGCCCTGGTTAGAACCTCGAAAACATTCCTTAATGGAAGAGATGTTTCTGCTACATTAGAGCTTTCTGCCAAGCCATCTCAACTATAAATCTTAAGTGATGCATGTCAAGGTATTGCTTTAATTACCCATAAAGATAATTGATTGGGGTTTTTCTTTCTCAGAGTGGGGAAAACAGTCCCACTAACACCATAGACTTGCAAGAAGAAAACTCTGCAAATCTTTGAATGGAAGTCAACATTGTTTTTTGATGACAGATACCAAATGCATCTTCATAAACTGGCTTAATTACTAGCACTTGGGTCTCAGCCAAGCCATTCCAAGTAATTTTGTTTAAAAAAGAAAAAAATGGAACTAATTGCATGCTCAGACTTCCCTCCCGGCCAATAAAACAGACTTGACCATGGAAGAAAGTAAACTGTACATGGCAGGGCCCCTGCTTCTATTAAAATGACAAGGCCTCAAAAGAATTTGATTAGGTCCTATTGTTCTGTGGCCCTGACCTGAATATCCCAGGCAAGGCGGGTCTTGTCAGATCTTGAAAGCTAAGCAGGGTCAGACGTGGTTAGTAATCGGATGGGAGACCTCCAAGGAAGCTTCATGTTATGTATTGGGTTAAAATAGGGCTTAGCAAGGCTTCTAATGTATTGAATGTTATGCACTGTGTTGAGCTTCAGGTTACGTCAAGGATCCTAGTGACTGAAATCTCATTGGTTACATTCTATGGGCAGCAGCCAATCGGTCCTCTTTAATAAAGACCAATCGTTGGCCTGCTAGTCCAATACATTGTATATAGTTCATGCAAATGATGGCATTCTAAATCACATGTTCCTATTGGTTACTGGTTATTATCAGGGCGGGGTTTGTGTGTCTATATTGGTTCACATTGAGCTTCTGTCTCAGTCTGCTGTCTGTCTGTTCTGGCTTGCAATAAAGCACGTTGTTTGAGCTGAATTCGCTCTGGGCTGAAATCATTCTGAGCACCAAGCTCAGTACATAATCCTTAGGGTCTCTATGCAGAGGCAGGCACCAACAAACCACCTCTGTTAATCTCTTGCCTTGAAAACCCCAGCGACTGTTGCCGTAAGTTAGATGTGACGTGACAGCCCTCTTCACCACGATTGCTTTGCCCAGCCCAGCAAAAATAGCATGGATTTGACGAGTTGAGATTCCTTCCCTGGAGATGCCAGGGGTTGAACCCTAGAACTTTTAACACAGAAATAAGGTTCTCTGCCACACACCCCTCTGTTGCCAGGAGAAGAGTTCTCCAGCCAGGAGAAGAGTTCTGCTAACCTTGAAAGCTTGCATGCGTCCACGTGCCTCTTAAAGTTGCTCCTAATTTTGATTTTCCCCCATCCCTAATCAATGAAAAGCGCTGCCCTTCAGTCCTTATGATGCATTGTCATAGCAGGTTGTCCTTTTTTTGGAAGAAATGGGATTCCGTAGCGCATTCAACAGGCAGACTAATGAATTCCTTTGATGAATAATTGACTTTGTTGACCTGTTTGAAAAACTGGGGTGATGGTTTTTAACAAGATTATTCTTGGGATTGGATTTACTTATTCTGATTAACGAAAAAAAGCCTATGGTATAGCCACACTAGGGATAACATAGTTTCATTTTTTCTGTCCACCTCCCCAGTTAAAATCAGACTGTAGAGTCAGAAAAGGATAACCCAATTTACCAAGATGCTGGAGCACCAACTCTATGAACAATGGTTGAAGAATTAGGGTGCTTCAGTTCAGAAAATAGAATGGGGAGAAGGGTTATGCCCTGACCTGGATAGCCCAGGTAAGCCTGATCTCGTCAGATCTCAGAAGCTAAACGGGGTCAGTCCTGGTTAGCAATTGGATGGGAGACCTCCAACGAAGACCAGGGTTGCAGAGGCAGGCAATGGCAAACCACTTCTGTTGGTCTCGTGCCTTGAAAAACCCACCAGGGGTCACCAAAAGTCAGCTATGACTTGAGGGTACTCTCTACCATAAGGGTTTATATGATGGTGCCTGGGATGGAAAAAATGGATAAGGAACTTTGTTTCCTGTTTCCAAAATACTTGGACTTAAGGGCCAGCCACACAATGAAGATGCCAGACAGACAAAATAAAATGCTTGTCAATGGACAGCTGGTGTAACTCCTTGCCACAAGGTGTAGCAATAGCTTTAAAATGGGACTAGAAATTCACAGAGAGGTCCATCTGTGGACATCTGCTATGAGGGCCAAATATAACCTCCGTATACAGTACTTTATTTCTATAGCTGCTAGGAGGAAACAAAAGGTGGAGGCATAGGCCCCTGTGCTGTTGGGAGGCATTTAGTGGTCCCCTGTGCTTCACCTCTGTTTTCAATTTCTGGTTGATTCCAGATTTCTACAATCCAAATCTGATTGCACCGTTTATTGGATGTCCCATACTGTTGATTGTATTGACTAACCCTGTGTAATCTGCCTTGAGTGCCAGTAAGAAAGGGAGACTGTAAATAACGTGAATAAATCAAAAAAAGTGCCATCAGGGCACAGCACTCCCCTGGTTTCCTTACAGCCATCTGTCTGGTCAGTGTGGGAAACAGAATATTGGACTGGTCTGACCCAATAGAGCTCTTCTGGTGTTTATTGTGCCACAAAACTGTCTACCCGTTTCTGATTGAATCCTGGGGCTCAAATATATCAGCCAACCAGGTAGCTCTTTCAGCAAGTCCAAGATCTGGTCAGGTGTGGAGGATTTTTAGCAGGAGCTCCATAATTAGGGGGTAGCCCCCTTTCCCAAAGGCTGCTTCTCCTCTTCTTGTTGAACAGAACCTCTGGTCAAAGCCTTGAAAAACCCACCAGGGGTCACTGAAAGTCAGCTATGACTTGAGGGTACTCTACACCAGTGGTTCTCAACCTGGGGCCATATGGCCCCCCGGGGGCCCCAGGATATTCCAAGAGGGCTACAGGTAAAAACTGCATAAATGGGGGCCCACGGCACAAGACTAGGGAGCCACAGAGGGAAGTGAGAAGTGAAGAAAACCGAGAAGTGACCGAGAAAAGAAAACAGTGGGGTGCTGTTTCTTCATGCAAGTGTAACCCTGAGTCCACTAGGGGGAGCTAAAGAGCAGGGGTATTCCATATAAGGAAGAAAAAGCGCAATGTACAAACAAGACATTGAAATAGCCACCTTCAAGTATAACACCTTTACTGGCATATAAAATAGCTTCCTTTATACTGGTAGGGCAAGGGGGGCCACAGGAAGGAAACAAGGTCGGAAGGGGGCCACGGTTGGAAAAAGGTTGAGAAACACTGCTCTACACCATAAGGGCTTCTACAACGATGCCTGGTAGTGCTGAGGCCCAAGAACCTTGGCAGGACACAGCCCTACCCCTGACTTGCTATGGCATAGCAGAAGCTACCATCGCCTAGCCCCTTGGTGTTCTGCGTTGGTGGCGAGATCAATCCCTTCCGGGAAAGCTGAACTCTCCCCCAAGCCTGCTGGGGAGACTGAGGAGTGATGGCAACTAGGAGGAACAGCCGCCATCTCCACTCTCACAACTGCTCCCCCTTGTCTGCGTGGCACTGGTTGCTGCTCCTAGCGGCAATCAGTACGTGGTTGTGGAAGGAGCAGCTGCCACCTGCTTTCACTGTGTAAATGAGGGCACAGGGCACACAGGACAATGAGGGAAAGGCAATGGGCTTAGGTGGGGAGGTCCGAGTTGTATCCTCCGTCCTAAGGATCTCTCTGCAGAGCATCTTCACATCAGTAACACCACGAGGTGCATTAGGAGTTCCAAAACGAGAGAAGAAAAACGAGACAGAATATCTGCAGCATCATTTTATTTACCGAGGAACAGAGGCTTACAGCCTCAGAGGTTTTTTTTTGTTTTTTTGTAAACTGGCGTTAACAAAGGTTTATGTACAACCAAAGTTTGCTTTCTATTCAGTTTTTAAACATGCTTAAAAATTAAACCACTTATACAAAAGAAAACTTTAAAAACCATTTGCGAGTAGTTGAAGTGGGTTTTTTTTTTAAGTCGACTAACTTCTGTGCAAAATACTGCTTTTACGTATTGCTCCGTCATAGTTATCAATACAATAGAGAGGAAAGAATTAAAATGAAGCCAACGGGGGGGGGGGGGGGGAATCAAGAACTTTTGGCTGAGGATCCCGATATTTTCTTTTGTAGGCATTTAAGATCACGTGTAAAATGCTTAAGAAATGTATCTGTTATTGTACTTCCTACCACTCTGGAAGGCTCAGCGTGGATTCATACAACGGTTTTGTCCTCTGGGAGATTGCATTTAACGGAGAATCACATGGAAGTGGGTTGCAAGAAGAATCTGGCACACAGTGGATCTGCTGGTCAAGATGGATTCATGGATGTCTTGTTGACTTGTAATTATGAAACACGGTGGCCCACCCTCACAACCTATTTCCCCCTTATGCCTCCAGTACATGTTGACTGCGTCCATCAATGTCCTTCCACCCTCACTACAAATTAGGTCTTAACTGTAGCTTCGTTTTCACCCTTCTACCTTTCAGTTTTTAACTGGAGAAAGGAACTCACAACTGGGAGGTAAAAGATTTGTTTCTTCACAGCATAAAATATTTTTGATATAGTTTCAATGCTTTTCCTACCTAGAAAAAAAATTAAATTCTGAAAGCACAAGGCAAAAAACTCTGCCGGTACCAGCTCATTCTCTCACCTTAGCATGATTAAACAGGCATCAAAATCTGCAGCCGCCAAACAACCGCCATGTTCTATCATGAAGTCTAATCATTAGCAGACACTGAAGTGCCAATTTCACTTTGAAGAACGTGCATATTGAAGTCTCGCTCTTTTTTGTTTATTGTAGGATGACATATTCCTTCCCCCCACTTCATTTCCATATAATTTAACAAGAAAAATGTCCAATCCCATCTATTTGGCTGCTTCAGTTGAGAGAGAGAGACCGACCACTTGGGGAAAAACACACAAAAAAGGAATTCTGAACATTGTTTTCATCAACGTCCTTCAGTTCTTTATTAAAAGATTATTTTTAAAAAATCCATCGCAGGCTGTAACCATCTTGATTTCCAAAGGCGAACCATTCCCAGCTTTGACAAATGGGAGAAGACAGCTTGGAATGAGCGTGGTGCGCCTTCAATGCCAAACAGTAATGCACTTGAGAACAGTTTTCACCCTATATGTCAGGGTTCCGGCCAAGGCCTATATATATATCTTGCTAACCATAAGGCACTTACCTACTTTTACAGGGGAAGGAAAGAGGGTTGAGGCAAGAACTCAGTGTATCATGCAAGTTTAAAGACAGCGTCCCACTGAAAGAACGTCTTTTAAAGACCTCGCAGCTGATGGCTCATTGTATAAACCAGTCAAATAAATTGCACTGCCGCTGCAGATCATATCAGGTCCGCCCGATGGTAGCGGCTCCATTAGTCCGGGATCTTTGGTGGTCATATTTCACAGAAACAATAAGGAAAAGCAGAAGGGTTACTCCTTGGATAGCCGCCAACAAGAAAAAGTAGTAATTTAAATGGCACCCATTTATGTTACCTAAGAAGAATTAGAAAAAAGAATTATGAATAAAACAAATTAACCCAATTTCATTAGAAACAGGATTCAGGCTGTAGATTCAGGCTCCTCAGACAGCAGTCTGGGGGTCAAAAGGATATATTGCCACACAAGCTGTGACTCCCACATTCTGTGGTCATACTTCATCCATCTAGCGGTTATCAGTTTCCTAACGGCAGAACTACACACTGGTCTTCCTTACCCTTGAGATTATTCTGCCACACTGTGATGAAAGTGCCAGGGGCCTGAAGCAATTAATTTGGGGGCAGAATTTGGCTCAGAGGCTACCAGCTGAATCCTCTTGGTTTCTAGCACTGCATCACTTTAATTAGTAATCCAGTCCAAAGCATTTTGGGCTAACTTGGCAAATCTGGGTAAGGTAACCAGTCTGTGGTCTGCAGTATATAAACAAACAGCAATGCCATAAGGGATGTGGAAAGATAACATATGAAATAGCTGCATGCCCTTACTCTCATTGATTTATCTAGCTTAGGACACTAAGGAAGTAGGGGCTTTTTGCAGGGTCTGGGGCACAGGTCTTTCTCTCAAAGCCTACTGTCTGAGTTCCTGGGTAATGCTATGAACTGAGCCTGGGATATGATGCATTTACCACTTATCTATGGCACCCTCTGTTGCTAGACAACAGAAAAATGCATTATTGGAAAGGGGCAGTATTTGCTTTGTGCCCTGTCTGTAATGAAACGTGCCCCTGTGTCACCGTGACAGGGCACAGATGTTTAGGGCTGAATGGACTAGGAGATTCTCCTGAGGAACTGCACTGGTGCTTCACTGGTGCAGCTCCTAAGAAATCTTCTGTCCCAAAGGGAGAGGCTCAGCATATATTGCAGGAGTCCTACTCTAGCCAAAGCACAATAAGGTGCATTGGAGCGTGTGTTGCATTCACAGGGGAGACCCCAACTTGGTCACGAAGCTGCATTCATTGCAACTTATTCCCAAGATGTGCAATAACTGCCTAGTCTTGGGTCAGGCCAAAAGATGCATCTGTTGCAGTAATATAGATTAAAGCACACTGCAGTAAGCGGCATAAAGCAATACACTAGTATTCTAGGTGAACTTCTAAACTTTGCATGAATTGTCTGTGTTTCTTTTTTTTGCAGAATGTTAGGTAACGAAAATAGGTGTCCTTTTCGTCTTTGACAGCCAATTAAAAATAGTGGACTCTATCTAGATTAATGTTCCTCTATCAGATAATGAACTAATGGTGATCTACCAACTTAACTCTGTCATTTCTCACAGACTTATAGTTTTGTTCTGCAAATTGGATATAACATCACTTTTTGGCTAATTAGAAGGTTATACAATAGAAATTATGAATATCTAATGAAGCATCAAACCAATCATAGTTTGTTTATGCTATCACATGAAAAGATCTTAGATATTTGCATAAGATAACCTATAAAACATGCACATTCAGATTGTATGTTAGAGTTCTGATTGGAAGAAATCTCATGAGAATCTAGGTGAGAATTTTATCTTTGCATTGTATGCTACGGGAATCTTAATACATTTCATAGAAACTTTGTTTTAAACTTAAGAGTTAATTAGGAAATGTTAGCAAACCTAATTCTTATTGCCTTTCTGCATCCTGTTTTTGTAGGATTTATATTAATAACCATATACATTTTGATAACTTGCTTCATTAAAAGACTAGACTTTAATTTCAATAAAAGCAATAAATAAACCCTAGAAAGGTGTCTATGTACTTTGATGAGGAAAAGCATTGCAAAAAGGACTCTATATAAAGAATGTACTGACAAGCAGAATTTGTTCAAAGAACAGTCCTGTTCGACAGGCCTTGCTAATTGCTGAAAGCTATTCAAGAGTCAAAGACAAATCTTTCTTTTGAGATAGTAGGATCTTTGGGAAGGCACGGATAAGACAGTCGGTTACACATCTGGTCCAATAGTTGCCAACCAGACAGCTCGTGTGAGCTCATTAAGTGGAGCCTAACAGCAAACACGCCCATTTGTCTTCAGTATCCAATACAAAAGAATACTGTCTGAGAATTATGACATTCTCATCAAACATATTACAATAATCACCGATAAATTTATTCCTTTTGAATAAAGAAAACTGTCATTCTTTCCCCTAATCATTACACAGGATACATTCTTGACTCGAGTTGGTTTGTTATGACAAAATTGGTGTGACAAAAGTTGCTGGACTCAATCCAGCAACTTGTCAAGTCCTCATGTTACTTTTATTTTTTTACAAGCTAACTATAAGATTTTTTTTTTTGCACCATTCATTTCATGTAGTGGGAATACTGGTCCATCTAGACCAGTACTGCCTGCTGTGAAAAAGATGATTCCTAGTATCTGCTACCCCAAATGCTCAAACTTCAGATGTCAAGAGATTGAACCTGAGACTTTCTACATGTAAACCACATATCCTAATACGGAATATGACCGTGTCTCTTGTCCTTCAATTTGCAAACACAGCCAACTTCAAAGGAAAGTTTTGGAACTGCCTTTGGGGCCTGACACATTCCTTCAACATCCTTTGAGAAGTGGAGTTGCCAGGAGCCTGAAGAAAAAGCGTCCTGTCTCTTTAACAGAAGCTTGATGGAATGTTAATTAACCAGGTGATTTCACCTGCCCATCTCCACACACTTCACATCCATTAAAGAGACAGGACATATTTCCTCCAGGTTGTTGGCAACGCTATTCAGAAATAGCAGTGATTGAACTGTTTCCAGTGTGAACCTAAGGAGAGGGATTTTTTTTTGCCATCAACTCCCAGTTAATTTATATGGGCTTCATAGGATTTTCAAAGCAAGAGGCATTCAGAAACGGTGTGGCCTCTGCGTAGGAACCCTGGGCTTCCTTGGTCATCTCCCATCCAAGTACTAACCAGGGCTGACTCTCCTTTGCTTCCAAGATCTAAAAAAGATTGGGTTAGCCTAGGCCACACTTGCTTAATGCAAGAGCCACACAGAATAAACCTGAGATGTTTGAGAGCCACAAGACATGATGCATTGAAGTGACTTCAGAGGAAGAGGCGGGTTTGGGGGAGTGCCGTGAAATGACATCACAGGAAGGGGTGGGGTTTTGGCACAGTATGCTGGGAGTGACATCATCAGAAGGGGTGGAGCTTGGGAAGGACTACCACCTAACCCTTGACCTGGAAGTGACATCACAAAAAGTGATGTCATCCTTGCAAGGCACCACCTCTAGAGTATTCTGGCTAAAGACTCCAGGTTTTTTTTTAGTTGGAATTGGCAACCCTAATGTTTTATTGAAAATAGGAAATACATGGAAAGAAAGAAGGAAGGAAAAAACAAAAGGGAGGGAGGGAAAGACATGGAAATATGGAAAGGAAGAAAAAGACAGACATGGAAAGAAGGAAGGAAAAGACAAAAAAGAAAGAAGATATGGAAAGAAGGAAGGATAAAAAAGGAAAGAAAGATAAGGAAAGAAGGCATGGAAAGAAGGAAAGAAATACACGAAAGGAAGGAAGGAAGACATGGAAAGATATGGAAAGATATTAAAAGAAGTAAAGCGAAAGGAAGGGAAAGATTTTGAAAGGTATGAAAAGATGGAAAGAAGAGGAAGGAAGAAAGGAAAGAAAGGAAGGGAAGGAAGGAAGGAAGATACGGAAAGGGAAGGAAGGAAGGAAGATATGGAAAGGTATGGAAATATATGGAAGGAAAGAAGGAAAGAAGAGAAAGGAAGAAAGAGGAAGGAAAGAAAAAGAAAGATGGAAAGAAGAAAGAAATGGAAAGAAGGAAAGAGAAAGGAAGGAAGGAGGGAAGAAAGAAAAATCAAGGAAGGATCACAAAAGCAGAGCCACACAATCTTAAAGCAAGCACATGTCCTCTGAAGCAAACACATTCCCTGCTCCTCCATCTCAGCTGTCCTGCACACACTTATGGGTGCGCCAGTCCTCCATGCAACTAACGAGGCTTCCGCCCATGCAAAAGCCCCCCGGCGCAGGCTGTGCTTCATACCATGAGCGGCTCTCGGCAGCTGCGCACTTGCCTTCTCGGGAGTAAGCCGGAAAGCAGGAAGTCCTGGGCCACCTCTGCCTTGGCGCTTCCTTGTCGTGTCTTCACTCCTCTCTTTCCCCTTCCCCCCAACTGCCCTTCCCGGGGCCGGCAAAACTCAGTGCTTGCAGAGGAGTGCCCAGCAAAGCGAGGAGGGGTGGGCTGTCCTAGGCCATTCAGGTTATGGCAAGTCAAGTTACATCTTCCTAAGTCAATTGGCTTAGAAGGGTGCAACTTTGTTTAGGTCTGCACTGTAAATTAAACAAGCTCATTGGCAGGATATGACCCTTGGGGGAAGAAATGGGGTCTTGCTGTTGGTTCATGTCCGAAACAACAACAACACCAATATAATATGAAGGGACCCTAAAAACCCTCCAGAAACTGAGCAGACTGGATCATTACTGTTATTACACGAAAATGGACGGGGCGGGGGAAGAATCCAGTTGAAGCCCCATCAATCCTTGCTTTACGCAGCAGCAAGGTGAAATTACTTTAATTACTGAAACTTAAGATTCAATTAGAGGAATTTATAATCAAAAGCAGTAAAAGAAGACAGAGAACTAAAGCTCTTCCCTTGACATTTAAAATACAATATATTTCAGCTGAAGAGTGCAAGTGTTTTAAAAAAGTAGTAATTTTCCCTTTATGGGTCAGGATGTTAACTCCATACAATCTCTTGTCTATTTTTTTTTTAACGGCAGAAATAATTTAATTGTTTAAGTGAGAGGCTGGAACTTGAGAGGCCACAGATAAATTAAGCTACACGATCTGGCAAAGAGCAGCAGCGGAGAGAACACAGCTCCGTACCTTGGGGAGGGGGAGCAGAACACAGTTCAATTAATTGGAGAAAGCAAAAGATAAGACTCTCTCATTTCTCTTTTAGCCCGGTGGACCTTCCTTCGTGGCAGCCGCTCTCTCAGTCTTTGACCTTCAACAGCAGCCCGTACATGGGCTTTCTCTGTGGCGGCCCCTATCCTATGGCACGGCCTGCCTGAGGAGGTCGGGAGAGCCCCCACTCTCCTGGCCTTCCACAAACGATGCAAAACTGAATTATTCAAAAGGGGCTTTTACGCAGATAGGAGGGATATATTGTAGGGAGATGATCTCAAAGACATGTTTCACTAAAGAAATAAGGACCATAGACTTCACCACTATCTTACCATGTGTTCTATCTATTGCTTTAAGTATGAGCTCCTTTGCTTTAAAGCCTGTTGCTTTAAGTATGACCCTACTGGGCAGTTCTACGCTGTCTAATGTCAGTTCTAAAATTTTCTGCAGGGGAACTGATCTCTGTGGCCTGGAGATCAGCTGTAACTGTGGAAGATCTCCAGCCACCACCTGGAGGTGCACTCTACTTACAGTTTTCACTGCATAAGGGCAAGGAGCAAGCTCTTTCAGGAAAGGGGGGGGGTGGGCTGTTCAAAAGCCACTTTGGAACTTTGATGTCATCCTAGATCACTTTTTATAGACCTCTGCTGGGAAACTGGTCATAGAAAATTGTGGAAGGGCCATGGCTCAGTGGCAGAACGTCTGCCTGGCATACAGAAGGTCCCAAGTTCAATTCCCAGCTTCTCCAGTTAAAGGGACCAAGTAATGTGAAAGACCCTGGAGTGCCATTGCCAGTCTGGTCTGATTCTGTACACACAGAGAGATAGGAGCTTAAAGACGTTGTATGTTTACTGTGCTCAATGCCTTTCATCAAAGCACTGTGGTACTGTCTCTTTAAGGTAAAACTTACCAAAATCGGCATGATTGCTCATCCAGCCAATTGACTTAATAGACACCAGTGCTAACAACCCGGAGCCCACGAAAGATCCAATTCCGGAAAAGAAGAAAAAGAGACCCATAATTGCACTTTGCATCGATTTGGGAGCGGCTGAATAGGCAAATTCCAGACCTGGAATGAAGAAACAGGGAAAAGACGTAAGTAGGATCGACTGAGATTGGGATGCATTTTTCCATCTGTAAAAGGGCCCCCGAGGCTTGTGCTCCGATTCCCTAACAAGTGTGTGGATGCATTTGGTCAACTTCAAGCCATCCGTTTGTACAATGGGAAGGGTAACAACCTATCTGGAGGAGGTACTGCAAAGAAAAAGGGAGGTAGTCTCGGACAGGTTACAGCCTACTACAGAAAAGAGAAGCAAACAGTAAAAAACTGGAAACCCGTCAAAACTAGAGATGGGGCAGGGGAAGGTGGTGTTTGCATGAAATGATCTCTCGTATCTTATTCCTCACCCTTACCAGACTCACTCTCACCCTTTCTTCCTCTTTTGAGGCATTCCCACCCACCACATTGCCAGCTGCAGGTACTGATCTCATGCCAACATCGCTACAAGTTTTCAAAACCAGCTTTTTAAGTTTCATGATCGGCTTGTGGGAAACCCAGAAAAGAGTCCATGCTCTCTTTGCACACATGCTTCAATGCACCTTTGCCAGAACAAAGAGCTGAATGAATGAATTTATTTGCAGTCAGAGACCATTACAATGGCAATACATCCTAATCAATCAATAAAATAATTAAATCCAGCGTAAAAATGTAAAGGGCATAGAAAAATACATTTAGCATTTAAAATCTTATCTTAAAATGTATATAGTTCTCTGGGAACCGCAGGAATTCTAATATTTAAAACATTGACGTTAAAATAGTGAAAATCGTAAAAAGAGTAGGAGACTATGTATGGCTATTCTTTTTATTATGGAATCTAACCAAATAGAGACAGAATTTGGCTATCTGCCTGGAGATAGTTGGATTTTCATCAATTAGGAGTTTCTCCAGGCAGGCCTTATTTGCCTTTGCAATTGGTGTGTCTAAGAGTGGGGAAATAAACTTGTCCCTATAGACTTGATGGAAAGGACGACGAAAGAACATATGAATAAGTGATTCCACTTCACCAACGGAGCAACGGCAGCGTCTGTCCTCATATGGGATCTTTCTATATTTCCCTTCAATGGAAATCGGGCAAGGTGAAAGCTCTTCTATAAGATGGGACATCCAAATGAGTGAGATATCTGGCCATACCCATCACATATCTAGATTCCCTTGTTCCTCCAAGGACCACAACCAACTCATCCACGATGTGAAGAATTCATCTCTTTTTGCTGTGGAATAGCGCCATGAGGTCTGTTTTGGGGGGGAAGGAGAGGCAACGCATACTAGCCCCAATTTCAGATTTCCTCAGTCTCTAGGTGGTTTTATTGTGTTATGTAGTAGTTAGAGTGAAAGACTGGTTCAAATCCCCACTATGCCATATGAACCTGCTGGGTGACCTTGGGCCAGCCTAACCTCTTCGAACCAAGGTTGCTGTGAGGAGGAGAGGAGAATTACGTAAAAAGTTTTGGGTCTACATGGGGGAGAAAAGGGAGACCTCAAAAGGCTGCATTTGGCCCAATGGCTGCCAGTGGCTAATCCCTGCTCTAAACAGTTTTGTTTATCACGCTACTTCAGCTGTGCTTTGCGATCTCATGAGCTTCTCTTCATCCACAGAAAGCAGCCTAAAAGAAATGGCTCGGACTTTGCAGAGATGCTTTAAGTTAACATGTTATCAACTTTATACAGCAACTTTATACATTGATACCTTGACCTGGATAGCCCAGGTGAGCCTGATTTCATCAGAGCTCAGAAGCTAAGCAGGGTCAGCCTTGGTTAGTAATTCGATGGGAGACCAACAATGAAGACCAGGGTAGCAGAGGCAGGCAACGGCAAACCACCTCTGCCATAAAAACTCCACCAGGGGTCGCCATAAGTCAGCTAGGACTTGAGGACATTTCCCACCACCACATTTAAAGAAGGGGAAGCAGAAGTAATGTTGCTGAATTAAAAAAAAAAGTTGCTCAATTGTTAAGTACCTTGCCTTTTTGCTCCATATGAATTGCAGCTTCTTTTTAAAATGTGCTTTTCGAGCCAGTAATGCTTTATAGGCCGAATCGACGCTACCTATTTGTTTCTGCAGCTTTTTCGCAATTGGCGCGCTATTCATGCAGACACTCACACGCTTTCCCATTCCGCGTGTTCCCCGCCATCACCACGCCACTATTGCACCTTCCCTCCAAACCACGTGATATTCGCGGAAATCCATTTTCTCCCCTTTTTTTCACAGTGCATAAAGGTCGGTATACTGGTAAACCAACCGTAGTGAGCAGTGGTTTGCGTGGGAAGAAACGGTCACCGGAGTCAAGGTATCGGTATACCGGATAATTGACCCTTTAAAAAAAAACAGGAAGTGACGAGCGCCGTCAATTCTGATGGCGGAGGATGGAACCGCCCACTGTGACGCTTTACTCACTGGTGTGTGGAGAACTGATTGCGCCATGAAGACGCACCGGAAGGGTGGATGTGAGGATGCACAGCCTGGTAGCGGAATGAAGGCGATTGCCACGATAGCGCAAGATAAGCGGAAGATGAGTGAGTGTGGATTTGCCCATAATTGTTTTAACTTCTTATTCAAATTCAAGAGCTCTGCTCCACTAGGCGTGCACCCATCAAAAATTCAAATTTGAAACTCTCCAGGTATATCTGATTCCATCTCAAGAAGCCTGGCTTCTCATTATTAGCCTTTTTTGCTCAGATAGTGATCGGAGCATTGAAACAAAAGCTTTGGAAGGGAAAATGAATGGAAGGAGAGGGGGTAATATCGAAAAGCAATTAAGACTGGCAGGTCATCCCCGTTTCCTACTAATCCTTGGCCCATAGAAACGGTTCTTTCTTTCTTTTTTAAAGTTAAGATGCATAGCTGCAAAGATGTATAGCTGCAAAAAATGTTTAAATGAACAGATGGTTGACCTATGTCTGGATGTGTCTGTTTCGGGCGCCCTCCCCTTCAGTTGGAATGGTCACCTCTGCAAGAACGTGGAGACGTTGCTGGAAGAAGAAGGGCCACTTTATCTTCCCCTCTTAGAGCCAAACTACAAGAGATTAATTACACGAGGAGCACATGAAGAGAGTCGCAATGTTATCTGGGAAGCTGAGTTTTAAGAGATTGGAAGGCTTTTTCAATTTCCCCTCTCTACAGAGCCAGGGAGATGGCTGCTCAGAGGGTTTGTTAATTTCCTCTTGGCAGCTTAGAAGGGGAGGTGAAACTGACAGAGCCTTCCAGAGGCAAAGAGGAAATTAACAAACCCTCTGAGCAGCCATCTCCCTGGCTCTGTAGAGAGGGGAAATTGACAAAGCCTTCCGATCTCTTTTAAAACTCAGCTTCCCAGCTAACATTGCAACTCCCTTCACGTGCTCCTCCTCGTGTAATTCGTCTCTTGTAGCTTGGCTCTTAGAGACTACAGACTTGAGGACCATCCAGATGTTTGTCAGAATCAAAAAATAAAGACTGTCATGAATTTCACTACTTCAGGCTGAAGGTGGGGCTACATGTCTGAAGGCTCCCCCCCCCCCAGATATAGGATTTCTTCATGCAGAAAACATGACAAAGAGACGTCTTTTAAAAAAAAATTGCAAGCAGTTCCTCCCTACCCCTACTTAAAGTGTTCAAGTAAGGAATGACCCCATCCTTGCAGGCAAAGTGGTACATCCCAGGAAATGTTTTATGATATGAGTCTCCTTAGGCCCAATTTATGGATGCAGAAAAATGAGCTGGTGGAATTCTGAGGTGGGAGGATGGACTGTACCACTTCAGACTATGGGGAAAGGGTTTTTTTTACATGCTTAATGCTCTCCCATACCCTGACCTGGACAGCCCAGGTGAGCCTGATCTTGTCAGACCTGAGAAGCTAAGCAGGGTCAGCCTTAGTTAGTAATTGGATGGGAGCCCTCCAACAAAGACCAGGTTCACCATGCAGAGGCAGGCAACAGCAAACCACCTCTGTTAGCCTCTTGCCATGAAAGCCTCATCAGGGGGGTCACCATAAATTGACTATGACTTGAGGGCAGGCTTTCATCCCAATCCTCCCCCGTACAATCCCTGGAAATTAGAAACGGAAGTGCTTCTAGCCTAGCATTTCCCCACCATTAATATGCAGAGACTTCGAAGAACCTTCACCGACAGTCTGAAGTGGCACAGTCATTTCACCTGAAGCTTAAGACAGCTCCCCCAAACGCCTTCGGTGATGTGGTAGAACTGCCAGTCTTCAGGTGGAGCCTGGAATTAAAACTGGTCCCCAGGCTATGAGATCAGTTCTCTTGGAGGAAATGGCTGCCTTGGCAGGTGGACTCTGAGGAGCTCCCTCTCCTCTTCACATCCTGCCCTCCTTAGGTGCCACCCCCAAATTTCCCAGGAATTTCCCAACCTGGAGCTGCCAATGGGGTGTCAGAGCCCCATTGGCAGCGAGAAAGCAGCAGCTAGTTGGGACCTAGGTCCCCCCTCCCAAGGCCTCCACCATCGCCCAGCGGTGCCAACTCCTGAGCTGAGTTCTCACTTTTTAACCCAGCTCTCATATGCATCCCCCTTAAATAAGAAGTGTGGATGAATCTCTGCCTCTGCAGTGAGAATTTAAGATCTTTTGGGGAAACAGCTTTAACACTGACACTGAGAGATCTCTGTCTTTTGGTGCCACACCTCTGAAGATGCCAGCCACAGCTGCTGGCGAAACGTCAAGAGCTACAATGCCAAGACCACAGCAATACAGCCCGGAAAACCCACAACAACCATCAGCTTCAACACGTTCCTAATTTTGCATGTGTCAGTCCTTCACAAATGGACACCTCAGATTATCGTGCAGCCAACAATCAGTACAGGAAAGTAAGAACGGACTTTCTGGGGCTTAAATATATTCTTCAGGATATCTGCCTGCAAGATTCCCCTCCGCAAGCCGAAAAATCTGAAATCCTGCCATCTAGTGGTCACAGTAGGATACACAGACTCATGCCTGACTTTCACTGCAATTTTGAGGGGCTGCGGAAATTTCATCCGAAGCAAACCCCAGCTGGGGTGGGGGTGGGGGTGGGGGTGGTCTCCTTAAGCAAAACTCTGAGGCATTTTTGAGAGAAATGGAGGAATTTTGCTAATGTTCTTCAAGGGAGCTTCTGCACATTCGTTTCAAATCTCTTTCCATTTACGTATGATGCAAAGTAGCCTCACGCAGCCACAACATTTATTTGTTTTGCTGCCCTTGAAAGATTGTAAGGTGCTCAGAAGTGGCTGTAGGAAGGTGGGAGAGGCAACTGAAAACAAATTTTATTTTTTTATTTTCTTATATTCCGCTTTCCTTGCAAGCGAGCTCAGAGCGGATCACAAGCGGGTAATAAATACAAGAAAAAACAAATTGCATAGATTAGATTAAAACATATCAAAGTCTAAAACGGACAGCCACACCCATGTTACACGTCACCAAAGCCTTAAAACCTATCCATGGGGCAGGGTGGCCAGCTACAAGATATTTGGGGGGCAACACTCCCTGCCCCCCCGGTAGGAGGCTGGTTTTTTGGCCCACCAGCCTCAACCCTCATAGCCCTGGCAGAACATCTCTGTCTTGCAGGCCCGGCAGAAAGATAATGAATCTGGCTGGGCCTGGGTTTCCATAGACAGAGTTCCAACAGGACCACGCCCAAACTCCTCCCCGCTGGCATAAGCATCAGTGGTCTCCCATCAAGGAGTAGGAGCCAGATCTCAGAACCTGTCAGCCCACGGCCCAGGTTAAGGACCTTTGCTTTCATGGGATTCAGTTTCAGTCTGCTCTGTTTCAACCAGCCAGTCCCAGCCTCCAAAGCCCTGGCCAGATTTTCCAGAGAGGAGTCTGGAATGCCCCAGCGAGAGGTCTGCTTCAGCCTCCTGCCTCTATTTTGGGACCCAGGTCTGCACATGCCCGGCAGCTGCAGAAGACACACTGCTGCCCTGATGCCGTATTTCTGCTCATGAAAATTGCATTTGAGGAAGAGTCTTCTGCAACGTAATGGCTTGCATCTTCTTCAAGCGACATGTTGCTGTATGTATAGAAGGGGGCAAGGGACACGTATGTCCACATCAAGCAAGGAGGACCAGTGCACGGATCAGCAAAGAGCCACGGACAACTGGGTTTGTGTACGACTTGTACAGACAAAGAGAATACTGGCTGCTGTGGTTTGTGTGAATACAGCTGCACCCTGCTATCTCAAATGCAAGCCTTCCTGGATGCTGAGGTCATCTGGAGAGGCCCTGACCAGTTGTTCCACCCATGTCCGTCCCAAAGTTAAAGCCAAGAATGCCATCCATGTAATCGGGGCATTTTTTCTGGGAAAAGAGGTGGTGGAACACAGTGGTGGAACTCAAGACTGCACAATGACATCATGTTGGGTCAGCTGAAACAAGGGGGGAGTTTTTTAAAGTTTAAATTGCCCTTGGCGAAAATGGTCACATGGCCGGTGGCCCTGCCCCCTGATCTCCAGACAGGGGGGAGTTTAGATTGCCCTCCGTGCCGCATGGCGCAGAGGGCAGTCTAAACTCCCCTCTGTCTGGAGATCAGGGGGCGGGGCCACTGGCCATGTGACCATTTTTAAGAGGTGCCGGAACTCCGTTCCACCGCGTTCCTGCTGATAAAAAAAAGCCCTGTGCATAATACCTTTTATTAGGATCAACCCAAAGACCCATAACTGTGTAGGCTTTCAAGTCTGCAGAATTCTTCATCTGGCTAGAGGGGGACAAAATTTTAAAAAATGAAGAAAAAACCCAAAAATTTTCATGTCATGATTTTAAGATCTTGTCATGGAGGTATACAGTAGATCTTCTGGCAGCAAAGAGGAATTGGGTATACAAAATTAGGCCAAGGGGCTTAATTTTTTATACCACAAGAGGAACAAACGGGCCATGTGAGGCAGGGCCTTTTCAGAGTGGCACCCACGTTATGGCACACCCTTTCCTGGGAGGAACCAGCAGCAGCTGCCCCTTGCAACTTTTAGGAAGGCAGATCAAACATACCTCTTCTGGCAAGTTTTTCGGTTTATCCTAGGGCTGACCCTGTTAAAGATTTAAAATGTTTTTCTCAAGAGGTTTTCTTCTTCATTTTATTTAAATAACAATTCTCACTGCTTTCTTGATTGCAGAGTTACTGTCCTTAATTGTGTATGTGAGGGGGTTGTATTTTAATTGTTTGGAGAGCAACTTGCATTTCTTTGTAAGCTGCTTGCGGAGGGGGGAGTGCTATATGCCAAAATGCAAGATAGATAATAATAACAACATTCGATTTATATACTGCCCTTCAGGACAACTTAACGCCCACTCAGAGCGATTTACAAAGTATGTTGTTGTTATCCCCACAACAATCACCCTGTGTGGTGGGTGGGGCGAAGAGAGCTCCGAGAAGCTGTGACTGACCCAAGGTCCCCCAGCTGGTTTCAAGCGGAGGAGTGGGGAATCAAACCTGGCTCTCCAGATTAAGAGTCCTGCTGCTCTTAACCACTACACCAAACTGGCTTTTAATAAAGACATGGAGGCTTAGGGTCATGCCAAAAGGGCTTCATGGGCATGTTATAAATCCAATCAGCAAGCAAAAAGCTGCCCCACCGTTTCCAGGTATCCCCCATCTCGCCATCCATCTCTCTTTCACAACACAAGACAATGCAATGGTTAGAGTGTCCTACTAAATCAGACCAGGTTCAGATCTCCACCAGCCTTGAATTTTCACTGGGTGACTCTGGCATTCTCTCGGCCTAAACCTACCCCATAAGGCTGTTGTGAAGACACACTAGAGGAGGGGAGAACTATGTACATTACCCTGATCTTTTGGAAAGAAGGATGGGGAACAAAAATGGTAAGCCACGATATCCCTCTTCGCTTGGAATAGAGCCCCTGAATAAAAGATCTCACTAACAGTTTTGATCTTGGCTCCCAGTCATGCCCAACAAGAGGTAAAATGAAACAAAAATATTTACAGAGATAGAGACAGAGAAGGGGGGGGAGAGAACAGCACAGTTATTTAATTAGAAAAGAACGCAAAGCGAGCCACGTAAGAAACAGCAGCGAAGAAGGCCGGAGCTATATTTTTGCTAATGAACCTTGAATGTGTGTGAAACAGACCAGAAAATAAGATTTTATGGCCACGTTCACTCCTTCTGGTTCTCCGTTCCGCCAAAATCAATAGGAGACTCGGTGGTTGGCCGCTACATCAAACAGGCAGGGCACGAAGATACCCAAGGACACGCAAGCCCATTAAGGCAGCCGCTTTCAAACTGTGTCTTATGGTCATATAGGGCTGCCTTATTAACAGGTCAGACCACTAGTCTAGCTAGCTCAGCACTGTCTACTCTGACTGGCAGCTGCTCTCCAGGGTCCTGGGCAGAGACAGCCGCTGGAAGGGGGGCTTCATATGCTCCTCTACAGAGATAAAGAATCCCTGCACATATCAAAGCGAAGACAAGCTAAGGGAAGTTTAAAAGAGAACTACGGAACTTGTCAGGATAGAGGCTAGCCTTCCCGGGATAGAGGCTAGCCTCCCAGACATGCTTGTTTTAATTTTCATAAAACATGCGGGGGAGTTTTATTAATTTTTATTCTGTTATTTGATTCTCCAGCTGCAGTTTGAAGTGGTCCAACTCTGAAAGTCAAGCAGTAGGCCTCACTGAAAGCATGATACCAAAACCAAATGGATACCAAATGGAAGGGAATTCAGGAGCAGCGAGAGCAACTCAGTGGATTCATATTCTATAACACCAACAGTGCCCTTATATACTAGGTATATACTACACCTTTCTAGATAGAGAGCCAGTTTGGTGTAGTGGTTAAGAGCACGGGACTCTAATCTGGAGAGCTGGGTTTGATTCCCCACTCCTCCACTTGAAGCCAGCTGGGTGATGTTGGGTGAGTCACAGTTCTCTGGAGCTCTCTCAGCCCCACCCACCTCACAGGGTGATTGTTGTGGGGTAATAACATACTTTGTAAACCGCTCTGAGTGGGCATTAAGTTGTCCTGAAGGGCGGTATATAAATAGAATGTTGTTATTATTATTATTATAGATTAGTGTCCCAGAGCAGTGAACCACATCAGTGTTATTATTATCCCCCACAATATAGCTGGGGAGCTGGGGCTGAGAGGAGCGGCTTACTCAAGGCCACCTTCTGAGCTCATGGCAGTGGTGGAGGTCGAACCAGCAGAATGCTGATTCACGACCCAACCACTTAACCGCTATGCTACAGCAGCTCTCATAATAATTGTGCTTATATACCACTCCTTTAGATAGATAAGAGCCCCACTCAGAACAGTGAGCAAGGTTTGTGTTATTATTACTCCCACAATGTAACTGGGGAGCTGGGACTGAGAGGAGCAGCTTCCTCAACGCCACCTGCAGAGCTCATGGCAGTAGTGGGGATTTGAACCAGCAGAGTGCTGATTCACAGCCCAACTAAGTTAACCACTATGCTACAGCACAGCTTCCTACCTCAAATGAGGAGCTAAAGAGGAGCGGGAGGAATAGGGAAAGGAAGTCTAGGGAAAAAAGGACTAAAGTTGTAAACAGCAAGTAACATGGTTAACTAGTGTCTAGACTATATCACTTTGGGCTCACAATGCTCCTCAGATTGAAAAACAACATTCCCCACACACAGGGAACTAGCACATGA
This sequence comes from Eublepharis macularius, assembly GCF_028583425.1. Lineage (NCBI taxonomy): Eukaryota > Metazoa > Chordata > Lepidosauria > Squamata > Eublepharidae > Eublepharis > Eublepharis macularius. The sequence continues at coordinate 66,064,032 of NC_072802.1, read as the reverse complement.
GGGAGACAGCTTGGACTAGGAACTTGACTTGCTACTTTTACATATGCGGGGAACAGGGTACAAGTTGAAATGCTATTTTTCTGCATGGAATTTTTCAAAAATCATAAAACCTAAGACGAGCCCTGCTGGAGCAGACCGGAGGTAATCTAGTCCAGCATGCTGTTTCACATTGCAGCCAGCCATTTACTCTGGAGTGCCAGTAACAGGGCACAGAGTCCGAGGCCTTCCCCTGATATTGCCTCCTGGCACTGATATTCAGAGGTTTACTGCCTTTTGAAGTGAAAGTTCTCTTTCGTCACTGTGGCTAGTAGCAACTGACAGACGTGTCCTCCATGAATCTTTTAAAGCGGTCTATGCCTGTGACCATCATCACCATATCCTCTGGCAGTGAATTCCACATCTTAATCACTCGTCGTGATTAATCACTGTGAAGCTGTTTCCGTGGAAGTCTGTGTGGTCTGTCTCAAGGCAGCTCTCACCCCAGTTTCCTGTTCCAGTGAGAATTAGGTCTCCAGGCGCAAACTTCCCCTTCAGAATGTCATCCTCAAAGAAGCCCCGTCAAGCTCCGGTAGCTTTTAGGAAGTTAGTTTAAACATCCCTTTTTCTCTTAAGCTTTGGAGGAATGGTTGAGTTAATACGCTGGTAGCATTTGCAGTCTTCAAAAGGTTTTACATATCTTATCACCCCAGCTCTTATGACAGGCCTGCTAAGGTAAGCCAGTATTATTCTTATCCCCCGCTAGCAGGCTCAGGCTGAGAGAATGGCTCGTCGAAGTCCACCTAGAGAGAATTCATGCGTAGATGAGATTTGAATGTACAATCTGCCGGATTGCACCTCATCCTCTTTGCCGTCCTGCTAGCCGTTCTTCCTCTGCTGCACAAATTACTTTACGGCAAAGGAAGAGGAAACCCACCACAACTTGCTAATTAGTCCCAAAATCCAAACCCTAATCATTTCACTGCTCTAATAGTCAAATGATTCATATATACATCACTAGCAACAAAGCTCATTGTAAAAAGTAATACAACAAGCTCTAGAAGCAGGACGTTGGGAGGGACGCAGGCAGTGGAGGTGGCCAGAAGGCCGCGTGGGGAGAGACCCCCCCCCAGCACTGCGCCTCCCCACTAGCTCCCTGGAACTGCAGCAGCTGCGGCGGCAGCAGGAATGCCACCCAGGAGGCTTCCCTGCTGGCTCTGTGGCCCCTCAGAGGCCTGACCCACCAACTCACTTTTTATCCTGGCGCAGGTGCACCACATGGCCCTCTGTGCATCTGTGCCAGGATAAAAAGTGAGTCGTCAACAAAACGGTTTGCCTTGTATGTCTTAGGATATGGTTCACAGTGGTAACCGATCAACAAATGCAAACCTCAATTCAATATTATAAAGTGTCTAAGTGTAAGGAGCAAGATATTAATAAATATATGAATAAATATATGAACCAGGAATTAAATACAAATACAAAACATCCAAACACTAACTACAATCCATACAAAGTGTGTATTAGATAAATAGCCTTCTGCTAGTAATCATCCTAGGTTGTACAATCTTCAGGTAAGTCCATGAACGTTTTAGGCGATTAGCCTTGTGTTGTAAAGTCCATAGACGTTTTAAGGGGATTGTCCTGTATTATTAATGATTTCCCATTTATATTTCTTTTCCAGGAGAAAAAATTCCAATAGCTCCACCCAACAAGTCGGCTTGCTCTCTTGTTTCGAGAAGCTTTATCAAGAACGGGCCGTATTTGATAACGTTCTGTCGAAAAGAGGCTGTTGAATTGCAACTGATAACGAAGCTCAAGACTATGCATCCACCTGGACTGAATCGAGACACTGACTGCCTGTCTCATTACCAGTGCTAATTTCTCCATTTCTGAATACCTCACCCTATTCAATCATGCCTGCCATTGTCATTCACCAGCTATTATCATGCGGCTTCTGCAATTACTCCACTCTCCAAGATATAAGGACAGATAGGCTCACATTCTAGTTGTGTCTGAAGAAGTGAGCTGTGGCTCACGAAAGCTCATGCCCTACCACAAATTTTGTTAGTCTTATAGGTGCTACTGGACTCTTGCTCTTTTCTACTGCCACAGACAGACTAACATGGCTACTCATCTTGATCATTCTCACAAAGGTGTATTTCCTAGTACAGATCATACAAAAATGCCATCTCGTAACAACCACCGTAGGCCAGTGGTAGTTTAACGGGGGGGGGGGGGTGTCACATGAGGCTGCCATCTACATTTCCTGTCCCCACCCTGGAGCTGGAGCAGTTGATCCTCTTTCCCCAGGTTTTAGAAACTCTATCGGCTTGGCATGCTGCATTTCAAGACACTAGGGGAATGATGGAGCTAAAGGTGAGAAGAGGATTACATACCAGTCCCCCAAATCCCCCCACTTGAGGTCGCTAACTTGCTTCATTGCAGAGCTGGCCCTGCTGAAAGCTCTCTAAGCTGAAGGTGACACAAAACACATCCAACAAGTAACAGCAACTAATAACGGACATCCAAGTTGCAAGACGCCTGCTCCTCTGCCTTTCCAAACTTACCTGCAATGCTTGCAAATATTTCGCTGAACCCAATCAGGATATATTGAGGGACCTGCCACCAGATTGACATGTCGGCGGCGTGATACAGCCCCGTCCCAATCTTCTGCTCGATCGTCTTGACCTTCACAATATTCAGCCTATTGCTTTCCAATATTCCTGGGAGGAAAAAAAAAGGCACATCAGTTGCCTCAGCTGGAGGAGAAATCAACAGGGGTACAGGTCCTAAGTCAGTGTGCTGTAGTTATATCGGCCTCTTTTTTGACAACCATTGTTTTTGCTTATTCTATAACTGTGAAATTGTGGGATCTGGTTTGTGTTGCAGGCTTCTTAAATTTCTGAAAGATTTCATAATCGCCAATTTATAAGGTTTCTAGTCCTCAGGGCAGTTTGGAAAACCTGTGGGCAGTTCAGGAAACCCTTACTAAGCAAAGTAAAGTGGACACGGTTGAGAAAGCGAGTGCATGCATAAAGGTGTGCATGCTTTGAAGATTCATAGCTCCTTTCCCTAGTCAATGACTGTTTCCTCCCTCTATGCCCCGCTTCCTTGCTCTCTCCTCTTTTAGCCCTACGCCTTTACTTCTGCCCAGAGCTTTTTTTCTGGGAAAAGAGCTGGTGGAACTCAGTGGGTTGCCCTCGGAGAAAATGGTCACATGGCTGGTGGTCCCGCCCCCTGATCTCTAGACAGAGGTGAGTTTAGATTGCCCTCCACGGAGGGCAATCTCAACTCCCCTCTGTCTGGAGATCAGGGAGCGGGGCCACCAGCCATGTGACTATTTTTAAGAGGTTCCGGAACTCCATTCCACCACTTTCCAGCTGAAAAAAACCCCCTGCTTCTGCCACAGTTTCTTTCCAGAAAGTTCCAAATCTTTCGAAAGCCAGAACGATGAAAAAATAAAAACCGCTAGAGAAAAACAAGCTGTAGGAGGGTTTTGGAAACACAATCTAAGTCAAGCGCAATGATGGGATTTTCTTTTGAGTGTGAACAAACACAGGCCATCTGCACAACTCCCTAGAATAAGCTCTGAAGCGCAGCCTGGCTCATCTTTCCCATGCTTTCCGAAAGACATATAAACAAGAGAGCATCTCTCGAGTCTCACAAAACCGTGGAATAATGAGGAAAAGTCCACAAATCTGGTCAGCAGCGGCCCTTGACTTCCTGCCCACAGCTCAATGAGTCGTGTCCCAGCTCTGCAAATTGGAGAGGGGTTGAGAGGCCATGTACTGCACCAGGAGCCAAAGATACCTTCTCCTAAGACGCCCAGGAAACACAAAGTGAGGGGTCCTCTCGTGCTTTATGGCAGGTTTTGGAGAGGCAGATAAACTCGCGTCATCTCGCCCTTCTCCGAAGCTCAGCGCAAAGTGACAGGCACCTGAACCTGCCACACATCCCCCTATGCATGCTGTAACAAAATGGTTACCAAGGATGAGATGAGTGCTGGTTGCAGTTGATCTGTCTTAAGAAAAGGGGAATGTTCCCCATGAGGTTTGGTGGGCTGTGGGGCCAGGGAGGGGCCTGCAGGAGTCTTGGTGTGGGACGCCCTTCTTCCTGGACTACAACTCCCAGCTGCCCCGGGGCCAAGAAAGTGCGGGAAAAAATAAGGGGTGGAGCCTGAATAGATAGACTCAGCGAATCCTGAGGGAAAAGAGTCGCCTTCTTGGTTGAAGAAGGAGAGGCTCCTGCTGCTGGGTGAAACCTGGTTGCCTAGGCCCTAAATGTGGAGGGCATGCTAGAGGACCTGGGGAGGAGTCAGTGGCAGTCCGAAATCATGCCTGGCTATTAAACCAAACCAAAAAAAAATCTACGGACACTGAAAAATTTAATTTTTATTCCACTCTCTCCGCAAGCGGGCTCAGAGCGGATAACATTATAAAATATACGATAAAATGTAGAATGAAATTTAGCAGCATAATATAATCATCAATAATAGCAAAATATTTTAAAACAGCCACACACTTATTGCACCCCCTACTCAGCCCAAATCGCCCGTGGGGCAGAGTGGCCAGTTATGGATGGATACAAGATTGGGGGGACATGTGCTCCCCGCCGTGGTAGGAGGTCAATACGGACAATTTGGGTGGCTCGCCCGCCTTGGTCACCATATGCCTGGCAGAACATCTGTGTCTTGCAGACCCGGTGGAAAGAAAACAAATCTGAACGAGCCTGGGTTGGCGCAGACAGAGAGTTCCACCAGGCTGGTGCCAGGGCTGAGAAAGCCTTGGCCCTGGTTAAGGCAAGGTGAACCTCCTTGAGGCTGGGGACCATCAGTAGGTGTTTGTCTACTGAATGAAGCAGCCTCCGCGAAACATATGGGGAGAGGTGGTCCCGCAGGCATGCTGGTCCCAGCTCACTTCTCCGTAACCACAGCTCAAGGATATCTTGGTACCAACTTTCGTCATGCTTGAAAGGTAGGTAACTTTCCCATTCCACCAGCTTCAACTCTGAGAGTCAGTTTGGTATAGTGGTTAAGAGCAGCGGGACTCTAATCTGGAGAACTGGGTTTGATTCCCCAGTTCTCCGCTTGAAGCCAGCTAGGTGACCTTGGGTCAGTCACGGCTCTCTCAGAGCTCTCTCAGCCTCACCCACCTCACAGGGTGATTGTTGTGCGGTTAATAACAACATAATTTGTAAACCGCTCTGAGTCGGTATTAAGTTGTTCTGAAGGGTGGTATGTAAATCGAATGTTGTTGTTATTATTCAGAATCTGGACAGCCTAACAATTCCTTATATAATCACACTTAAGGTAGAAAAGGGAATGTGCTTCAGGTCAAACTTGGAGCAGAAATTCTCAATGTATTCACCATGGTTAAGGCTTGTCATATCTGAATTAACTCTGATATCTTAGGTTTTTTTGGAAAAATAGATAACAACAACATTCGATTTATACTCTGCCCTTCAGGACAACTTAACAAGTTGCAGAGCGGTTTTCAAAGTATGTTATTATCCCCACAACAAAACACCCTGTGAGCGGGGTGGGGCAGAGAGAACTTCGAGAAGCTGTGACTGACCCAAGGTCACCTGCTGGCTTCAAGCGGAGAACTGGGGAATCAAACCCGGTTCTCCAGATTAGAGTCCCGCAGCTCTTAACCACTACACCAAACAAACAAACCCCGTGTCCTCCTGAAGAACTTGGGCTACCAATGGGACAAATACAGCAAGCATATTTAAAATAAGCTCTTGGAGACAAGATACTCAAGCTAGTTAGCCGAACTGTTCCAGTTGTTCCTTCTTTGCATTAAGAAAGAGAATGAATTAGGATCAATTCATTTTAGAAGAGGATTACCTGAATTAAGCAACCTCAGCTTAACTACAGCTTCTACTGTTCCCATGCAGAGAAACCGGGAGGGAGGGGGAAAGAGAAAGAAAAGCGCCATTTCAGGAAATCCAGTTCCTGGTGCTTCACGGTTTGAGTGTTATTGTATTCCCTTGTTAGCATCAAGGAGAATTACACAAATCCATACCTCGTGGATTAGCTCAGAGTTACTGATGCACATATACATTAATTCTGTATCAAGGCAAGAGAGCCCCCCCCCCAATGTTAGTGACTCACAGTACTTAGAGGGGGGAGTTCTCCCCGCCCCGTTGCTGGTCTTACGTAAACACTATGGTACAGTAAACTCGTAAGAGCCGGACTTAATCCTCTTTTCTTCCTATGAATCCTAAAAAACTCATTCAAAACAGGTTTGCAAACTATGCTGTGCGTTTCGGAAGCCACTTGATGTAGCGCTAAATTGCAGGTTGTTGTCGGAGGCTGGAGTGCAGCGATAAGATCCATCTCATCACAAGACGCACCACTGGTCTATCTAACCAGTACTGTCTACTTTAGTGGCTCCTCCACAGAATGCTTGGAGAATAGTAGATACGTGCACAACATTTTCAAGTGGGACGGATCTAACATTCCATGCCACTTGGAGCAGGGAAGCCTTGCGTAGCAGCAATCTGCTCTTCCAGGCGTGCTTCACGTGCAACAACAAATCGCTGTTGTTGTTGCATGAGGAAGCCGGAGAGGGGGGCATCCTCCGTCCTGCAAACTATCTCCTCCTTTCTCAAGGCAGATAAGGACACAGATTCACAACAAAGCACTGTTTGCTGTTTTGTCCGAACTGCAAGTTATGTTCCCTCCAAAATGAGATTTGAACTGGAGCGTAAGTCAACGTTTTGAGCGAATGACAAAGCGTAGCTTGCTTCCAATCTGAAAACTTTAATTATTGAAGAATCTGCAAGGGAAGAAAAGAGTGGCTAAATCAGATGATCTAAGTCAGTTTGTTCCCTTAACAACCAATCTGGGTTTGCCATTACAAGCAGCTCACACCTCTGTTAACACCCAGGTAGAGACATTGTCCCGAGACAGGGAGGAAGGACATACGGAATGCTTTGATGTTGCCCATGTGACAACTGATAGATGCAGAAGAATCCCAGAAACATTCCTATCTGCAAGAAACTACAGCCCTTAACACTGACTGTCTGAACAACGGAAGGGACAGGAGGTATCCTCTAAGGAGGCATATCCTACAATTGCAAGGTAGATGCCTGCTCATCGTTCTCGGAGCTGACAAGAAAACACAGCTCTCGCTTTGGACAGCAAAGTGACCTCTAATTTAAATCCTTATAGCGCAACCCGAAGGACACTTTCATGGGAGTAAGCCACATTGGCCAGGACTCCAAACAGAGCTGTTTAGAGAACTGCTCTCTTAAAAAGACAATGGGTTACAACTGAAGTATGAAATATTTCGGAAGCACTGGTCTAAGAAGGTGTTTTCGTCTGGGTGCTCGCAAAGGAAGAGGAAACGGGAGGGAGTTGCTTTTCTGGTCCCCGTGCAGCTGGCATTACAGACTGAGAAGTCTGTTCCTCTTTTGAACGCTGTGTCAGCCATGCGAAATAGGAAGCGTGACCCACTTGTGTTTCCTGTTCCCCTGGAAATCTGGTGGCCCATGCCCTCAGTGCCCGTTCCAGCTGGCATCAGTCAGAATTGGGGAGAGGAACACAGCTCCACTCTTCCCAACAGCCTAGCTCTCTGGGGCCGCTTGCCAACAGACACTGCCCCATCCAACATCAGTGGGCATTTTGCCAAGTGACTTGTTAAGAAAATATACCTAAGTATTAAAGATCAGCCCTTCTCAATCAGAGGAATGATTTATGGAGTCCAGCAGAACACATGAAGCTGCTTTGTCCGGAATCAGTCCATTTGTCTATCAAGGTCAGCATTGTCTACCCAGATTGCCATGTCTCCTACTACCTGACCCTTTTAGCTGGAGATGCCAGGGATTGAAACTGGGAACTTCTGCATACCAGGTGGATGCTCTACCACTGAGCCACAGTCCCTCTCCAGTGCTAATCACAGAGGCCCAACAGAGGTATCTCAGAAACTCACAAGAAGAATAAGAAGACAACAAGCTTTCCCGCAGATGCCCGCCAGACAATTGCACTCATTATGGATTGGATAACAGCTGTTGACAAGACCTGTGCTCCATAAATGTGTCTAGTTTTCTCTTGAAACAATCTAAGCTAGCGATCAGCGCTACATCTTGTAGTGGGGAACTCCTTACGTACATTTTTATCATGCCGTTCCTCCAAAAAGCTCAAAGAGGTGTATACACAGTCCTCCCTCGCCTTATCTTGAAGCTAGTGTGGGGTAGGCTAGGCTGAGTGTGTGTGAGTGGCCCAAGGTTACACAGCAAGTTTCAACAGCAGAGCGGGGATTTGAACCCGGGTCTCCCAGATCCCAGTCTGACACTGTAATTGATGCACCTCACCGGTTCTCGAGTGCCTTTACATTTTTCTTCAAGAGCAGCTCTCTACTCAAGAGACAGCGGAGAGCGCTTGTGCGACAGACTCAGCTTCAAATGCTGGGATTGCAGGATAGTTACGAGAGGAGGATGATTGACAGGTGTCTCCCCCCCCCTTGTGGCTAGCCTGAAATGGCAGTTGGTGATGGAACGTTGAGGGATTGACAGTTGGAGTAAACTGACGATTGAAGGGAAATGGAGTCTGGCTTCTGACCTGTAAAGAGCAGGTGCCCCTCTGGCTCCGTGCTGGGTGCTGCTAACAGCCACCCAGGTTCCAAGAAGCACTTAGAGGAGCCTGCTCAGCCAGAGAGTCCGCTGTGAGAGGAAAGAAGGGGAAGGTGTGCCCTTTAAGGAAAAATCATTACGTTCAGGAAACACTTGTAGTCCTTGGACTGAAGTGGGAAAGACAGCACTAACTTCTGCGTAGACACACAAGATCTGGTTATTGTAGTGTGCCAAGGAAGTGGGTAGAAAGGAGTCTCCCCTTCGGCACAGAAACAGGGTTATAGCTGGGGCATAACTAAACGCCTGCCCAGTGTCTAAAAAGGGTTTGACACAGTGGAGTACCCGAAAGTCTGGAGAAGAGAGGAAGTCATGCTGTCTGTATGTTAAAAGTGGAGCATTTGCGAAGGAGTGCCAACCTCTGAAAGAACTCACTTTAACATCTTTAAGTCTGGTAACACCAACATTTCTAATACAGGCCAGCAACTTAAGAAGCATACCAAGTGTTTTGTGCCTCACACCAGTGAAGTATTCTGTACAAAAACCTTTCCGTTATTTTAGTTTCAAACACCTGCCTACTTAATTTATCTACTTGTAAATAAACCTTCTGTTTCAGTTTGAATCTCCACAAGCCTTGTGTGCCAGTTTCTGCTTAAGAGAAGTGCAATCCCCTGATCTTTCCCCTACTTGGACTTGGCTGGGTAACCATACTACTTATATGTTACTGAAGGGTGGGACAAGAAAGAAAGTTGAAGCTCAATTTCAACCATGCTACTAAAGGCTTCCCAGCCCACTACACAACTTCATAGTAATAATAATAATATAACATTCGATATATATACCGCCCTTCAGGACAACTTAATGCCCACTCAGAGCAGTTTACAAAGTATGTCATTATTATCCCCACAACAATAATCACCCTGTGAGGTGGGTGGGGCTGAGAGAGCTCTGAGAGGGCTGTGACTAGCCCAAGGTCACCCAGCTGGCTTCAGGTGGAGGAGTGGGGAATCAAACCTGGCTCTCCAGATTAAGAGTCCTGCACTGTTAACCACTAGAGAGGAGAAGTTTTACCTCAGAGTAGAGGAAGGTCAGCACAAGTCTGGGTCAGACAAAGGTTTGTGACAGCCAGCTTTGCATTGTACAAGCCTGGGCGGTTCAGCCAGGGGTCTTTTTAGATAACCTTGGGCCAGTACCAGCCTCTCTAGGTTGGTGCTAGGATAAAGCCGGATAAAAATGTGAGATATTGACATCACAGCGATCATATTCAGTTTCATATGACATCCATCAGTTCTTTGTTAGCCTTGGGCTGAAGAGTGGCGAGTTGCCAAGCAAGATTGAAGATGTTTTGGACTACTTAAAGCTTACGGTTAAATTCTGGCTGTAATCGTTTCAAAAGTCTGAAAGCAAAGTTGATTTTCCAGCTGAGCAGCCTTCGATACCATTGCACAGAATTTACAATAAAAGCCCAGAAAAGTAAGCCCAGCCGACGTTCGTTAAATCTAATCAGCTGCATTCCCTCACAATTTATAAGATATTTAAAATAATCGAAGCTTTCTAATGGACGGCTCAGATTGCATTGAGAATGGTGGTCACTTAGCCGAGCAGGCTTAAAATTAAACACACGCCACCTGCCATGATGTGTTATCAGAAATAACCAAACTCATCTGATACCAATCTAGGGATATTACCAAGAAGTATATAAATATTCCAAAAACAAAAGAGGGGACAAAAGAGTGGGGGACCACAGATGCACATTAATCAATTTTTTAAAAAAGATTCCTAGATCAAGGTTGGAAACTGGGTCCCAGATCTAAAAAAAGTCAAAAATCATGGATCAGGCCACGTGAGCAAATATATTCTCCTTCGGAAAACATAAACCCAGGATGCGGAAGCTGTGGCTTTCGGTGAAATCCTAAGCAGAGTTACTCCAGCCTAAGCCCATTGATTTCAGGGGGCTTAGATTGGAGTAACTCTGCTTACTGCTTAAGGGCTCCTACAACTCTACGCCCAAAATGACGCAGCGATTTATACCTTCCCAAAAAAATCCGCAGAAATAGTCTTCTTTTAAGTTGCAATGACTTTGCAACAGGGACTTTGCTTGGCCACATATCAAAATGACCTTGTCCCTAATAAGGTAATTACCTCTCTCATCGAGAGAGGCCTTAATGGCCCTATAAAGTGTCCCTGTCCAAAATAGATGGGGAAGATTACAAGCCCCCAACATTAATTTATTAGACGCTATAATGCTTTATCAATACGTTCATTACGGCAGATAGTAGATGAAGGTTTGTGCAGCTTGTGAAACACTGCCGAGAGCTGCGGCTGGCAGTGTTCAGCATGAGGAAGTTAGTCCCGAAAACAGATCTTTTGTAGATCTTACAAGATACCACCTGCCCCACCGCACCCCATGTACTACAAGAGGGAATGAAGCAGACAAGTATTCCTCTACATGCCTGGACCCAGCTCTAGCTGATTATCCTACTCCCTCCCAACATCCATCAATATGGGTCTTTAGGAAAGGCAGGGGGAAGCAGTCAGGTACCCCTCGATCATGGCCAGCTCCAACTCCACTTGAGAGCCCCTCCACCCAGCTTTTGACTGCCACCAAAGAGGCCGGCAGATAAAGAGCAAATGCCACCAGCTGAAAGTTACCTCCCCAAGGAACCATGTTATTGAATTATACTGAGTATTGCTTTTTTCAATTCCCACAAGAGCCACGTTAGAGAAGATCAAAGCTGAGAGGCAGAAGAACAGCTGGAGAGACTTGGAAAGAAGTGGAATCCAAGAGCTTCAAGAGTTCACTTACTATGAAAATGTTTTAATGCTATGCATTTCTATAGCATTTGAGTGTTTGAAGTGCCTTATTTATTTATTTATTTATTTCAAATTTCTATTCTGCCCTCCCCGCGAGTGAGCTCAGGGCAGATAACAACATATTAAAAATACAATTAAAAATTCATGTTCATTAAAAACAACACATTGAAAACAGGATGGTGGACAGCCTTCACAGGGAGGGTTAAGATTTATATACCCCTTTTTTCCAGGCCAGCGGAGGCCCAGCCTCAGCCATATGCCTGGCGGAACAACTCTGTCTTGCAGGCCCGGCAAAAAGATAGTAGGTCCTGCTGGGCCCTGATTTCAGCAGACAGAGCATTCCACCAGGTGGGAGCCAGGACCGAAAAGGCCCTGGCTCTAGTCGAGGCTAGGCGGGCCTCCTTGGGGCCAGGGACCACCAACAGCTGTTTGTCCCCTGATCGGAGTGTCCTCCGGGGAATATATGGAGAGAGATGGTCCCATAGATACGCTGGTCCCAGTCCGCACAGGGCCTTATAGGTCAATACCAGAACCTTGAATCTAATCTGGTACTCCACTGGCAACCAATGCAGCTCACGTAAGAACAGTGTTATATGTGCCTTATTTGGCACTCTCATAATAACACGCGCCGCTGCATTTTGTACCAGCTGTAATCTCCGGGTCAGGCTCAAGGGCAGCCCCGCGTAGAGCGAGTTACAGTAATCTAGCCTAGAGATGACCATTGCTTGGATCACTGTAGTTAAGTCATGGCTTAAGTCATGTAACAATCGCAGTTAAGTCATGTAACAATCGCAGTAATACTCTCAAACAGCCCCATAAGGTAGGCCAATATTGTTATTGCTTGCAGGAAGACAGAGAGATTAGGAGCTTGCCTAAGACCACCTAGGGAATTCGTGACAAAGGGAATTCAAACTGGAGACTCTCATAAACATTATTTATCTTGTGGTGATTACAGACGTATGCATAAATCAAAATAGGCAAGACTCAAAACTAAATTCTCAGGATTTGGTGGGCATTTAGTGTAGAGAATCATCAAGCACGGCCTCTTAGCCACAGCAGAAAGAGAAATGTAGATCTGGACAGAACAAAATCTCAAGCGCTCGTCTGATCAGCTTCTCCCTTCTTTTTTTAAAGATTAAAATTGGAAACGTGTTTCATTGTTATCTGAACATTCTGATCGGCTTCTCGGATAACAGGTATTCACCCTCTCACAACTGGTCAGCCCAGAATAATGCCACTCGTCTGGATTTCCCATTTTTCTAATTGTTTAGGGGTGGGATTGTGCTTTCAGAGCTATGGGAATTCTTCAGATGGTCTAACATCTGTCAGTTCTAATGCTGGTCACATTAAGGGATTCTGGTGCATCTATGAGATGACAATACTGCCCGCAAAGTGATGGTGCTGGAGTCAATACTTTATGGGATCTGTCCTGTCCCAAGATAAAGAAAAGATACAACAATATGGCAGTTCAATTCCCTAAGACAAACTTGAATCCAGGGGTCCCAATTTTTTTTTAGTCTTTTGGAATTCAGATATGTTGTGGTGGGCTCAGCCACAAAATGGCTGCCGTGGGAGGCAGAGCCAGCCACAAAATGGCTGCCTTGGCTTACCTTCAGTCACCCAGTGAAGATTTTTGTGCTGCAGTGACAGTGGCCACCAACATAACCAATCAAAATTTCCAATGGCTAATCATAAGCCTTGCTGGGCTTTTGACCACTTAGCCCCACCCACTTTCTAAAAACACTTGGCAGGTGCCAGGAAAAGTGTTGGCAGCCACCTTGGTGCCCATGGGCACCATGTTGGGGACCCCTGCTTTTAGCCTGCCTTGTTGCCTTCTAACAGAGCCCAGAAAATTGCTAGGCTGAATAACACTCTAATATTTCTCCGATGCTCCAAGCACCCCTCTACAGTCAGAACAGACCAGTTGAAAAGCTTCACTCTGATGTTCTTCCCCCTTCTTACCTGCGGCGAACGCAGAGCACATCACAAAAAACATTCCGACTGCAATTCTCTTTAGAGACGAAGGAAGCAGCCCATTCCTCTTCAGAATGGGGTCAACCACTTTATCTTTCAAAGGTATTAGGATGAGAATAAGCACTGCATCAAACATGGTCAGCCATGCTGCTGGGAACTGGGAAAAAGAGAGGAAGGGCATGTTGAGCCATATTGCGTTCATAAGGTTGATTTGCATTTCTTCTTTTAAGAAAAGACCGGGGGGGGGGGGGGGGGGTTGCCCCCATATAGTACTGAAAAACATCAAGTGCATTCGACACCAAGCCGCTAAGAAACTACAATGTGTTCTAGGATTACATTCTCTCAAGAGTGAAACATAGTGTTTTGATTCAGAAGTTCCAATTTCTGCCATGGTTTCTCCCTGCTCAGAACAAAACTACAGCTGTCTCGACACCCATCCCCTGTGCCAATGAAATCTGATAGCAGTATTACTGTTTAAATAATCTTTTTTATCGTGCCAGTTGTGGTTCAGTTGTACATGTGAAGATCTGAACACAGGTCTTTGGTGTTTCATGTTGCCAGCTCCAAATTGGGAAAATCCTGGAGATTTGGGGGGGTGGGGTCTGGAGAGGGTGGGGTCTGGGAGGGGAGAGGTTTCAGCAGGATATAATGCCATAGAGTCCACCCTCAAAAGCAGCCATTATCTCTAGGGGAAATGATCGCTGTTGGCTGGAGATCAGTTGTAATTCCAGGTCTCCAGACATCATCTGGAGGCTGGTAATCCTATGCTTGGTCTTAAATTATTTGCCATATTTCCTTCCTCCCTAATCCAAAAAAACCCTCAGGATTTTGTAAAAATATCTACCACCCATTTAGTAAAAAAATGCCTTCCAAAGTGCCCCTTCAGAATCAAAAGGCAATAGAAATTGCCTTTTGAACATAAATAAGATGAAATAGCATAGTAATAATGGAATGAGGAGTTTTTCCTTTTTGATTATTAATTTTTTATTACTAAGTATGGGGAAGGAGGTGGGAGGTGCTAAGTATGCGTAGTATATAGTAGTTTAAACAGTAAATAAACTGTTAAGTGGGACTTAACAGTTGCAATTTCTATTGCTATGTGGATAAATGTTGAAAAAGATTTTTGTGCACTCGGTATTCTAAGAACCCCTGTAGCAAAACTCTGATTAAGATATGTAATAACTCTTGTAGTGCAAAATCTTACTGTTCCCTTGACCCTGTTATCCGCCCCCTTCTTCTTTCTGTACCCCTCTTTGTTCTGAAAAATAAAATAAATAAAGGCAATAGAAATGATAACTGCAATTCAGTAAAATGTTGGTTGAAGAGGGGATTCTCAGCTCATTTCTTCCACTCCTCCAGAGTTGGAAGAACCGGCGGGGAGGGGGCTTTCAGCTGTGGGTCCAGAGATGAGTGTGGGGTTCCTAGCTGCTTCCTGCCCCCCCCCCCCGATAGCCTCATGCAACCTCACCGAGAATGAATCAAAACCTTCCCTCCTGCCTTCAAGTAAGAAACGAGACACCTTTTCAGGTTTCATTTTAACAACTGAAGTGTCAGGCATTCCAAATCAATTTCTGAAAGTGCCAAAAAACCAAAAAGATTCCCCCCCCACCCCGTAAAGTAGAGAGAAGGATAATAACAGTAGCATCTATTCCATTGGGGTGAGGGGGAAGGGAAACCAGTTGTGAAGGGAAGGAGGAGGGGGGCAATTAAGGTTCATCGTGAGATGTGTTTGCTTTGCTTATCTTGAAATCTCGTTAATAGAACATGATGGTTATGCCAGAGGCTTAGAAGCCATTAAGCTCTATTAATCACGGAAACACCTGTCCGCTAAATGATGGATTATGCCACTCATTTCCAATAAACAAAGCCCTGCGAAATTATGGGAATAAATACGCACAAAGATGGCTTTTTAACAGCTAATATTGGAAGCACATGTGACAGAAAGCAACTGAAGGTCAATTACGTATTCCCCAGCACTCCCGCTTGGCTTGGAAACCACGCGAGCCTGAAATGATTCCGCTTAACTGCTTCATGGAGCTACAAAGCCTGTCTCTCACATTGCCACTTAAATCATCGATATATACTATAAGAGGCCCTGATCTGCAGATACTTAAATCTGCAGATTGGGTTATGTAGAGAGATCTTTCTACACACTTGGAAGAACAGACTTGGGTTTGCAAAAACATGCAAACCTTTTTAAAGTTATTGGCAGGGGGGAGCAGTAGCCCAGACCACTACATCAACCAGGCTTGTGGAGATGGGAGAGCTGAGCGTGAACAAGTTAGGGGAATCTTGCAGGTCCCCCCCTTGCTCCTTCTAATAGTAAGATGGCTGGCCTCCGTTACGATCATGAAAGTCTAAAGACTGTCTCGTCTGCCCACAGATAGGATTTTAATTTACCCAATACCTTAAAAATGGTCTGAGTATATTCAAGGGATTTGAAATGTTCAGAACAGCGGAGAATCGGCTAAAGAGGGGGGGAAGGGAGGGAGGAAAACAGCCAGCTCAGACCCTTGAGAACTTATTAGATTCTTGAGGGAGAGACTTGGGGGGGGGGGGGGGCGGGCTGGGATATGATTTCCAAATTAGCCTCCCTACCCTTGATTAACCAAAAGCTCCCAGTTTTATTATCTATTTGGAATTAGAAAGTAGAAGGGGAAAAATAGAGAGAAGTGGATCAAGAACGAGAAGTTGTATACACGTGCAAAAATTCTATAGGGAAGCAGAAGCAGCACACACACACACCACTGCCACAGGCAACAGCTGTTCGTGTATGCGTTAAAAAGTGCCACAAGCACAGCACCACAAAAACAAGAAAGAAAACCCCGTACAAAAACCTAACAGGTGCAGGAGAGGTAAAATCTTTATTCCAATGGGTAGATCCCATGCAAAAAACAAGCCAAATCTTGTTTAGACGTACCACGCGCACAGGTGCAAACGGTGGATAAAAATGACAGCTAGCGGACTGCGTTAGCAGAAGAGGATCTAATTGCTCAAAACACGTTGCATTCAACATACTGGAATAAAGCATGCCAGACCTGTTGGCAGTTCTGCTTTGTTTTGCTTGTGACCGAAAGCAACATTTCTGCCTCGCATAAATGTGGGTGTGAGCATGGGCCGCTTCAACGCATTCGCATTTGGGGGTTCTTGCGGTTCCTCCCCTCTCTCCCCGTTCAGCTTTCAGAACCCAGCTGGAAGCCCCTTATTATTTGACCAAAGTCCACCAAAACAAGGATTCCCTGGACAAGTAGCAGTTTTAACTATTTTAAAATTTCACTGCGGTATGAAGGCTGCTTATTCCCTAGCCCTGAAGTAGAGTAAAACCCCTCTGCAGGAATTACCAGCGTCTCCTAACAAGGAGAACCAGCAGGCTGCTCCCCTGCCAGCGCTTTCTAATAGTTGCTCTTGTTTTATTTCTACTTTGCTTTAATTATTTTAAACAAATTAATCATAATTTGACCCTGGGGAGCTAATGAAAAAAGAAAAAGAAATATATAGTATTTCAACAGGCCTGTAAGAATGATTTTCGCTATGCTGCAGTAAGGGAAGAGGTTGAGAATGGGTTGCCTAATAATGCAAGCGTAAAGACAATTTCCCACTTTCCCTTTGCGTTATTCAGAGATGTTTATAAACTGACCTGATGCTGTTGACCAGCTATCCTTCCACTGCATATTTATTTATTTATTTATTTAACTTATATCCTGCCTTTCCCTTCTAATGAGCTCAAGGCTCTCTCTCTCTCTCTTCTCCATTTTTATCTCACAGCAACCCTGTGAGGTAGGTTCGGTTCAGAGATGGAGAGGAAGAAACTGCTTCGTGGTCACCCGTGAAGCTTCATGGTAGAATAAGAATTTGAATCTAGGACTGCCCAGCCCTAGCAATACATTTTAACCACAAGCCACCAGCTCACGCTTGTTTACGGCTGACATCTCTTTTGGTCTAATGAAGTTCGTATTTCAAATACCCTTGATCGTCATTAGATCAGTCAATGATCAGTCAACCTATCAACCAGCTGCAAATTCTGAAATCTAACCACTAACTTTTAATTACACTGACCTGGTGAGCAGGGCTTTTTTCCTGGGGAATGAGGTGGTGGAACTCAGTGGTGGAACTCAAGACCGCACAATGACGTCACTTTGGGTCAGCTGGAACAAGGGGGGGAGTTATTGAAAGTTTAAATCACCCTCAGCGAAAATGATCACATGGCTGATGGCCCCGCCCCATGATCTCCAGACAGAGGAGAGGTTAAAATGCCCTCTAAACTCCCCTCTGTCTGGAGATCAGGGGGTGGGGCCACCAGCCATGTGACCATTTTTAAGAGATGCTGGAACTCCGTTCCACTACGTTCCCGCTGAAAATAAGCCCTGCTGGTGAGTATTTGGCACATTTCACTTTCAATTCTTGCATGTTATATAAAACTTATTGCGGTTTTCATTGCTAAAAATCCTGGGGACATATTGACGAGAGAGAGACCGAGAAAAAGAAAGAGAAATAGATAGCCAAGAAGCAGTTACCACGCTGGGTTGCAGAAGTGTCATTGAAATTATCAATTGGAGAGTTGGGATTATTGCTGTGTTATCTTGGCTTCAAATTCAGAAGGCTTTTAGTAAACACATCAAGTGAAGGTGAGCAACCTTTTTTTTCTATGGCGGCACATCAAAGCTGGATGAAAAGAGTCCATATTTCAAGAATGGCATAAGAGAGCACTTTCATCTTAGAAAGAAACTAATAACAGTCTTCGCTGGTTGCTTTAAACATTTTTATATTTTCTGTGGGTGCTTTTTTAAAAAAAAAAAGTGATTCTACCTCTCCAAGAGATAAAACTGGAGGTAATTTTTCTAGCACGCATACGTTTGAAACAAAAATGTTATTGAGAAATTTTCTTATATTTATTTCAGCTGGCTTAACCAATTAACGTCCAAGCCACTGAGGAAGCCCTCAATTGCATTCAGTGTCAGAGTCCTAGAAGAAACAGCATTCTAGTAGTTAGAAAGGACGCAGGTTTGGAATTTACAGCACAGGCAAGACCGTGGTCCAAAGAAAAGCACTCCTGTCGGTAAGTCTTTTTCATTGTCCCTTATAAATCGCTCCATCTCCCGCTCAGATCTAATGCGCTTTTTGGCACCTCCAAATTCAAAGGACAAACCTTCTGGAAGCTCCCATCTGTACCTGATTTTCATGTCCTTCAACATCTGGATTAGCGCTTTATATTTTTTCCGATCTAGTAACACTGATCTGGGTATTTTGAATTATGAATATGGAGTGTAAAGTATTATCTTGGAATGTAAATGGACTAAACTCACCGAATAAGAGAAAAAATATTTTTCACTGGCTATTAAAACAAAAATGTGATATTGTTTGCAAGAGACTCATATTCGAAAACAGGATGTAAAATATTTAAAACTGGGAAAATTGGGCAAGGACTTTGTAGCGGCCTCAAGTAAGAAAAAAAGAGGAGTGGTGTTGTATGTAAAAGAGGAGCTACAACCAAAATTCATAATGAAAGATGTGGAAGCCAGATTTGTAGCAGTGGAATGTACTTGGAACTTAAAGAGAGTGTTGGTAGTCGGAATCTATGCACCTAACGGTGCAAAAGAGAGCTTCTTTGAAGATTTGAGGAAGCATTTAGACGATCTTTCATATGATCAGATAATTCTTGCTGGAGACTTCAATGGAGTGACAGACTTGGAACTGGATAAAAAGACTACAATGGCACAAAAGAAAAGAGGACTATTACCAAAGCTCTTTTTTGAGTTGATTCAACAAGAGACTCTTGAAGATGTATGGAGGAGAGAATATCCTAAAAGTAGACAGTTTACTTTTTATTCTGCAAGGCACTCCACACTATCAAGAATTGACATGATCTGGGCCTCAAAAGATTTGGCGTTATGGACTAAGGATGTAGAAATAATGCCGATGGTAGGCTCAGATCACAACCCAATTATGTGGAAATTAGGGAAAAGGAGAAAAAGGAAAGCATGGAGAATAAATGAGGACTTGCTACAGGAAAAAGAGAATATGGAAATATTGAGAAGAGAGACAAAGTTTTTCATACAATACAACGTGAATAAAGAAGTACCAACTGATAAAGTTTGGGATGCTTATAAGGCGGTTATAAGGGGCATACTAATGGACTTAAATGGTAGAGCAAGAAAGAAGAAAGAGGAGAAGAGACAAGAGATTGAGGAGAAAATAAAAGCTAAGGAAACACAGTTAAAAAAGAGACCAGGGAAAAAGAAATTATATCAGGAAATTAAAATATTGCAAGAACAGCTAACAGCAATGAGTAACAAAGAATTGGAGTGGAATCTTAAAAGGCTGAATCAGAAAGCGTTTGAGGGTGCAAATAAACCTGGGAAGTACCTGGCATGGCAACTGAAGAAGAGAAGGGAAAAGAAAACAATAAACAGAATTTGTGAAGATGACAAAACGTATCTGGAACAGACTACCATTAGTAGAGCCTTTTATAAATTCTACGCTAAATTGTACAACAAGAGAGAAGTAAATAAAGACTCAATAGCGTCATATCTGGAGAAAATGACACTTCCAGAAATTTCGGACGCTTGGAGAAGTAAATTGAACAGTGAGGTAACGGATGAGGAAATAAGTAAGGCAATACAATCTGCAAATCTAGGAAAGGCGCCAGGGCCAGATGGACTTACAGCTAAATTTTATAAGACTATGGCCAATGAGCTGGCACCATTCCTAAAGGAGGTGATCAATGGAGTTCTAAGGGACCAAAGGATCCCAGACACTTGGTCTGAAGCGAACATATCATTGATCCCAAAAGAGGGCCAAGATTTGACAAATGTGAAAAATTACATACCTATATCGTTACTTAACAATGACTATAAAATTTTTGCGAAGATACTGGCGGAGAGACTGAAGGGGTGGCTTTCGGAAGTTATAGAGGAGGAACAAGCAGGCTTTCTGCCAGACAGACAAATAAGAGACAATTTAAGGACAGTGATTGATGCTATTGAATATTATGATAAGCGTTGTGATAAAGAGGTTGGTTTCTTCTTTGTGGACGCTGAAAAGGCATTTGACAATTTAAACTGGGACTTTATGTTTGCCACTATGGAAAAGCTACAATTAGGAGAAAGATTCATCAGAGCAATTAAGGAAATTTACAGAGACCAGACTGCAGCAATTGTGGTGAACGATGAACTGACTAAGAAACTGATTATAAGTAAAGGAACAAGACAAGGTTGCCCGTTGTCTCCACTGTTGTTCATTTTAGTATTGGAGATCCTGATGATACAAATACGACAGGACGAGGAAATTCGAGGAATAAAAATAAAGGACTATTCATACAAGGTCAGAGCATTTGCGGACGATATAATGTTAATTGTAGAGGACCCATTGGAGAACATGCCAAAAGTGATAGACAAGATCAAGGAGTTTGGAGACTTGGCAGGTTTCTACATTAACAAAAAGAAGTCAAAGATATTATGTAAAAATATGACTAAGCAGAAACAACAATTGTTAATGGAAACAACGGACTGTGAAGTAACAAGTAAGGTGAAATACTTGGGAATTGAACTGACTGCTAAGAATATTGATTTATTCAAGAATAATTATGAAAAACTATGGACTCAGATAGAGAGAGACTTGATTAAATGGAATAGGCTCAATCTGTCATGGTTGGGTAGGATTGCAGCAGTTAAAATGAATGTGTTACCAAGAGTGATGTTTTTGCTACAGACAATACCAATCATCAGAGACTCTAAACAATTTGAAAAATGGCAGAGGAAAATTTCAGACTTTGTATGGGCAGGCAAGAAGCCTCGAGTGAAAATGAAAGTTTTACAAGATGCAAGGGAAAGAGGCGGAATGCAACTGCCCAATCTGAGACTTTACCACGATGCAATCTGCCTAGTTTGGTTGAAAGAGTGGATGACACTAAGGAACAAGAAATTACTAGCCCTAGAGGGATACAAGAAAATATTTGGATGGCATGCATACCTATGGTACGACAAAGTAAAGGTCAACTCGATGTTCCTGCACCATTTTTTACGGAGAAGTCTATACACAATCTGGAAGAAGTATAGAAATTATCTACAAGAAGGAACTCCTTGGTGGGTGGTTCCATATGAGGTGATAGACCCGAGAGCTGTTGACAACGAACGACAATGTTTAACTTATAAAGAAATAACTAAAACTGAAGCAGCTAAACTTAAAATAAAGACGCAAGAGGAACTATCACCTAACTACGATTGGTTCCAGTATAGACAGGTTAGAGACTTGTATAACTCGGACTCTGTAAAGGGAGGTATACGAACAGAGAATTCGGAACTAGAGCAGACCCTTCTTAAAGAGGACAAGAAAAGAATATCCAAGGTATACCAGGTACTGTTGAAATGGTATACCGAGGATGAGACAGTTAAAACACAAATGGTGAAATGGGCTATAAATTTTAATAAAGAAATAACAATGGAGGCATGGGAATACTTGTGGAAGACTACAATGAAGACAACGACATGTACAAATATCAAAGAGAACATCTACAAAATGATCTATCGTTGGTACATGACACCAAAGAAGATTGCGCTAGGGAATTTGAACACTTCTAATAAATGCTGGAAATGTAGGAAGCATGAGGGCTCCCTCTATCATATGTGGTGGTCGTGTGAGGTAGCTAGGCAGTACTGGGGGGTAATAATAAGAGAAATGAGTGAAATTCTACAATTTCAAATCAATAAGAACCCAGAACTCCTGCTACTGAACTTGGGAATGGAGGAAATTCCAGCTCATCACAGGACATTGATATTTTACATGACGGCAGCAGCTAGACTTTTGTATGCGCAAAAATGGAAAGTACAAGAAGTGCCAACTATCGAAGATTGGATCTACAAATTGCTGTATATGGCGGAAATGGACAAGATGACAAGAAAACTGAGAAATCTGGACTCAGGGCAGTTTAACACAGACTGGGAGAAGCTGAAACAATATCTGGAGAAGAAATGGGAGGTGGGAGGAAAACTGTGGCAGTTTGAGAACTACTGAAGTATAATAAAATGTAGAGGGGGGTGACTTTACCGGGGGGGAGAAGAGATAAATGTGAATTTATAAGCAGTTAGATTAACAGATTGACATATATATAGATATATATAGGTTAACAAACAGAATATTGATAGAAAATAATTAACTATAAGGATTAAAGTGAAGGATTGAGTAACCAATAATATTTTCTTTCTTTGACAAGATTTGTACAATGCACCAAACTGAATGTCTGAAGGTATAGACGAGTCAAATTGATTGACTATGTGATGAGAGCTACAGAGAATTATTATAAAAAGACAGAATGAGTAATATATAGAGAATAAGTCAAATTGTTTGATTTAAATGAATGTAAGATTTATATGGTTTATGATATATAGAAATACTTAAAAAATGGAAAATGGGACAAATTGTTTATTTAAGATGGAAACAAAGACTTACAGTTTGGGTATATAATATTAAAAATAGTTAAGATGTACTGCTTAGAATAATGGAAAATATATATTTGTTTTAGATAGAGGAATCTAATAGAAGTAAGGGAAAAGGGACAAAGGGTTGGAAAACTGTTGGAAGTCAAAAAAGGGGGGGAAAGGGAGGGGGTTAGAAATTGAAAATTGGGGAAAATTGAATGTAAATGTAAAAATAATGGACTCTAACCCAATAAAAAATTTTTCAAAAAAAAAAAGAAAAGCACTCCTGTCATACAACATGTAATTAGCCTGTGGAACTCAGTGCCACCTAATGTAGCGAGCGTCATTCGTTTGGAAGGTTTTAAAAGAAGACCAGATAAATTCACAAAGGAGAGGTCCAAGAATGGCCATTAGCCATGATGACTAAATAGAGCCTTCTTATTCAGGGGCAGTGTACCTCTGAATGACAGTTGCCAGGGAGGGGGCAATGCCAGAGGCACACACTGGCCTGTCTGCCCATGCTTGTGGCCTTCCACAAGCTCATGGAAGGAAACAGGATGCTAAAATGGATGGACTTTTGGTCCAAGTCAGTAGTACTTTTTCTTTTCACAGCCATAAGGACTAGAAATTTGCCTTAAGAGAAAGCTGATATTCTTTGCTATCAGGATGCTGTGCCCAGCGACACATTCTGCACTTTTTCTGAGTTCTTGAGGAACTGAAAATCCATCCAGGATATGCAAGTTGAATCTCCAAGCCATAAAGTAGGAGGAGCACAAGAAGGCCACCTCCACCCATTTCAACCTTCCTAGGATTTGAGCACTGCTGGAGAACGTGCATTAATCAGTGTTCGAGTGCTGGACCCTTCTTGGCTGTTGCTCCCAAACTGCAAACTGTACTAACCAACATATGTTTGGCACGCTCTCTCTCCTGGCTTCCCAGAGAAATATGAGGGACAATCTGTTCTTGAAGGCTTTTGACACATGGCAAGGATTCGTTTTTGCTGATTCCTGCAGCCCCTAATCTCATCTGATCATATAGTGGGCCTGATACAGCGGTTGTATTGTTTTATTTGTTGTTTTTTATGTTGCTGACTTACTGCTGTTTTGCTGTTGCTATTTCCCATCGTCTGAGTACTTTAGAACTGTAAACCAGCTTGGGTGTTTTGTTTTGTTTTTAACAAACTAATACTAGTAGATCTTGCCCTTGACGGCATCTGATAGCTAAGAGGCCAAGTGTCCATTTGCCAGACAGGTGGATGCCATTTTTCTTCCCATTTTAATTATGAGCTTCCAGAACCATGTGGTAGTCTGCTAGCAGAAGGGAAAGAATATCAAAGTCAGACAACCCTTGGGTCCAATCCAGCAGGGCATTTAATATAATAAGCAAAAATAGCTCAATAACTAGAACAGTAACAGTAAAACAAAGGGTATAAAATCAGTATAAAAATCAGACATAAAAGCATAAAAATGGGGAGAGAACAGGGCAAGGTAATAAAATTCAGTAAAAAGCCTGGCAAACAAAAGTGTTGGCCTGGTACCTAAAACCAGTAATGGTGGTGCCAGGAAAATGGGGGGGGGGCGGTTCCACAGGTAGGTTGCTGCCAAAGAGAAGGCTCCCATCTCTAATCGCCCTGCTTTGGTGGGAAGAACAAAACCTAAGATGAAGATCTTTACTGACAAGCTGGATGTTTTACGACTCTACAAAATAGTAGAGTCCAGTAGCACCTTTAAGACTAACCAACTTTATTGTAGCATAAGCTTTCGAGAGCGACAACTCTCTTCGTCAGATGCAACAAGAGTCCAGTAGCACCTTTAAGGCTAACCAACTTTATTGTAGCATAAGCTTTTGAGAGCCACCGCTCTCTTCGTCAGATGCAACAAGAGTCCAGTAGCACCTTTAAGGCTAACCAACTTTATTGTAGCATAAGCTTTTGAGAGCCACCGCTCTCTTCGTCAGATGCAACAAGAGTCCAGTAGCACCTTTAAGACTAACCAACTTTATTGTAGCATAAGCTTTCGAGAGCGACAACTCTCTTCGTCAGATCTGATGAAGAGAGCTGTCTCTCTCGAAAGCTTATGCTACAATAAAGTTGGTTAGTCTTAAAAGTGCTACTGGGCTCTTTACTCTTTTGCTATTACAGACTAACACGGCTAACTCCTCTGGATCTATGACTCTACAGAAAACTCCTCTGAACTCTCCCCTTCCCTCTGCACTTAAGGCAGCATCTCCTATCTCCTGCAGGCTGCCCAAGCTTTGGAAGAGAACTGGTGTCACCATTAGGTCCACTAAACGCGCCTGCAAACTGCCAGCGTTAAACGCCTGTTGCACACAAACCAAGCAGTTCAAGAAGGGGAGTGAGATTAGGAGTGCATTTTCCCCAAGGCGGTCAACTCATTAAAGTAACATAACATGCCATCTGCAGCGGCTGGGAGCACTGAGCAAAAAACGATTTGCGACAGTATTAGAGTATTGTCGCAGATCATAGGTTAAGCTTCCTGAGCCAAGAGCGCATAAGCAGAGTGTTTATGGTAGAGATATTTGTACATGCACAAAGGTCCGTTTGCACGCTAGACCCTCTTTAAAAAAACCCACACAGTTAATGCTGCATGATCGTCTCTCCTTCATTAAAATTCCTCCTGACAAGACAATGGCACGGGTCAGCTTTGCCAAGTTCTCGATGGAAGAAAGAAGGCTACCCCGTTTTGCACAGCTCAGCAGCCCATGGAAGAGTTCAGACCGGCGAGTCATGAGGGCTCAATTAATATTTGAGAACTTCACTGCGATCCTTGATTTAAGAGGATTCTTTTTTTAAAAAAAAATAATAAATTAAGCATTCAGGTTTGCGATGTGTAGGCCGAGACCCTGAGCCGCACCAGGAATTCTGAAACAGGCCGAAGTGTCACGCAACACAGGGAGAGAGTGGCAATGCTTTACTTACTTAACAAAAGTTTTTCTTGTGGGGCTTTCAACAGCATTGCTGTTTCTTGGGAATTCCAGTTCTCTCTGCAAGATCCTCTGCTAGATTTGACAATTCCAGGTTGGGAAATTCCTGGAGATTTCGGGATGGAGCCTAGGGAGGGCGATGTTTGGGGAGCGGAGAGACCTCAGCAGAGTATAACGCCATAAAGTCCACCTTCCAAAACAGCCATTTTCTCTGGGGGAACTGATCTCTATAGTCTGGAGATGAGCTGTAATTTCAGATCATCTCCGGGGTCTACCTGAAAGCTGGCAATTCCATTCCTTCTGTGGGCAGTTGGCAATGAACAAGCTATCAGTAACAAAAATGGAGGCTCCCAGTTTGCTTCTGGGCCCAATACAAATGCTGGCCTTTCATCTTTAAAGCTCTCAACGATTTGGGTCCGAAGTATCCCGTTTCCACCCACACGTTGCCCATATTCTGAGATTGTCTCCAGAAGCTCTTCTACAGGAACCCAAAGTATGGGCTCACATCTTGTGAGGACACACCCGAGAAACTGCCCCCAAACTTTCCAACTCCCCCAGCCCCACAATTACACTTAATCCCCACATTGTAGGCTATCTCAGACTTTTAAAAAAAAATAAAGGACTTTTAATTAGAATTTTATGCCTGGTTTTAAATCTCGTTCTGAATATTTTTAGTGTTTTAGACTGCAGCTGTCCATTGCATCTGTGTTTTTATAAATGGACTTGGGTGCAGCCTTAAAGAAAGGCATCATTTAAATACTCTTTCTTTAAAAAAAAATCCCCTCTTCCCTCAAGGAACTGAGAGCAGCTTAGTTCTCCCAGCCTCCATTTTATCCTCCCAATGCTATGAGGTACGATAAGCTGAAAGAAGACAATTGGGTACAATAAGTTATGAAGAAAGAAAAAGAAGGGGCAGGAAAAGAGGGTTGAATAAGCAGAAGCAAGACAACCTTTTCCAGTAGCTGCCAAATAACAACATTTGATTTATATACCGCCCTTCAGGACAACTTAACGCCCAATCAAAGCGGTTTACAAAGAGTGTTATTATTATCCTCACGACAATCACCCTGTGAGGTGGGTGGGGCTGAGAGAGCCCTGAGAGAGCTGTGACTGACTCAAGGTCACCCAGCTGGCTGTAAACGGAGGAGTGGGGAATCAAACTCGGCTCTCCGTATTAGAGTCCCACGCTCTTAACCACTACACCAAACTGGCTCTCAGTTTGTGATGATTATGAAAGAATTAAGCATGAAGGCGGCCATTTTTGGCCTACTCAGGATTGCCCCTCTGAGGAAGAGCTTATTTAAGGAAAGTGTTTCAAGCTCTGAACTTAAAAATAACTGTTCTTATTTACGTACTACGTTTTTTATGCTAACAATTCATAGACCCTATCTGAAGAAGAGAAATGGGCTTGGTGAAAGATGTCTAGAGAAGCTTCTGTTTGCCTCAGAGGGACTCGCTGATCTTTTCCATCCCTTTCCTGGAAGCTCCAAACCAATATGGCAGCTCTACTTGTGATGTTGGGCTGAGAGAGAGGGAATGACCAGACAAACGAAAAAGTGGGCGTTATACATAAAGAGGAGGCACTGGTTCCGTTGCTTATGGCAGCTTAGAGGCCCATATCCCTTTTTTAAAAAAAAAAAATCAAAGATCTCAGCAAGAATTTGTCTGTTCCTTTTGGAAATGTCGTTCCTCGAAGCAGGCTGCTTTTTGTGACGCAGTTCCAAAATTACCGAGAACTGCTGGCTGGTTAATATGGAACAGGTTAGCTTTTGGATTAAAAGCCTCATTTATAAATACTGCATTAAAATCATCATACATTATGGATTCAGGTTATTAGCATGTGACAGAGGCAAGCAGAATGCATTAGAAAGGATTGGAGGCACAGTCAGAGAAAAGAACTAAGGAGACGGCGGCCTGGTGGCTTGGCTGAGTTCGTGCCTTGCTGTGGCACCGATTAATCATTCAACAGTCTTGCGGGAATGGCCCCGGAGAAAGGGCAAGATAATACTTTCCATGCAGAAATGGGCATAACGTGGAATCCACCTAAGGTTCCCAGGGCTGCGGGCGGGGATGGGGGGAAGCGTGATGTCAGCTGTGGTGTCACATCACTTGTGATTAAAAAAAAGTGATATAAGTGAGTCTAAGAATTGCTGGAACCTCTATGGCAAAACCATAGAATTTCCAGTGATTCCCAGAGCTACCCCAAGTCACTTTTTTTTTTTTTTACTGGAAGTGACCTGAGGCTACATGTGACACTGCAGGTTTTAAAAAAAATTCTCACTGCTGCAGGCAACAGAAGCAGGGGATCTCCCACTCCCACCTGGGGATGGGACCCCTAACATCATCCCTTGGGCAGATTATTAGAGAATAAACAGGTAGGTGGCCATTTTGGGCCTACTCAGGCCAACCCTTGCTTCAGTACTGCTTGTATCTCCGCAGGGACAGCATCAGATGACCCCATGCCACATTTTATCATGTCACGTCAGCTGAGGCTGTATACATAGTTCTCCCCATCCTCCACAACAACCTTTTGAGGTAGGTTAGGCTGAAAATGACTGACCTAAGGTCACCCAATGAAGTTCATGGCTGAAGGGAACATGTATCAGGGTTTGGTGTAGCAGTCAGAACGTTGGACTGAAACGTGGTTCAAATCACCATCATGGCCTTTGATCAGTCACCCTCTCTTAGCTTAACCTACTGCACAGGGTTTTTGTGTTAACAAAATCGAGGAAGGGAGAGCCACGTACATTGACCTGAACTTCTAGGAGGAAAGGTGACATAAAAACAATTGGAAATGCTATCGGTTAAATATTAGTGTTGAGGTAGAATGCATGATATGGACTTTGGCAGAATAGTTAAGTTAAATAGAAATAATCTGTACAGAAGCAGTAGACCATATTAAAATATAGCAGAAAGAATGTACATGGAGATTGCTTGTTTTGACCTTTAGCTGATCTAAAATTGAATACCATGTAGGAAAAAGATCATATTTCGTTTGAGAAGATACACGGGATTTGGAATAGGAGATGTAATATTGATGAACTTTGATTAACGTATGCTTTGTGCACTCTGTATGTTATTATAACAACTCTTATAGTGCAAAATCTTACTGTTCCTCTGACCCTGTTATCCCCCCTTCTTTTTTTTTTTGTACCCCTCTTTGTTCTGGAAATAAATAATAATAAAAACAATTGTCAATGCTGTCTCATTTTTAAAGTAAGATTCAGCCAACCAACAATTTCAAGAAAATGATATAAAGTACCCTGGTCAGCATTTTCTCATGGAGTTACCTACCAGTGGCGCAAATCTGATGGTTCCTGTATTTGGGCACATGTGCTTCTGCCACAGAGAGAGACACCCTGCTCTGATCGTGATAATCCCATGGATAACTGTCATTCTTTGTCTACAGATATTTTGGTACCTTGAACTGAGCACCTTTGAGCATGTGCAAAGCTCTTTTTCTCTACGAAGGGAATGTTTCCCTGCCTGCTTCTGTGGAATCCTGCAGCTTACCCTCAACTGCCTTGGGGCTCTGTAATGTCTCAGAAGCAGCCATTGATGAAGTAACAGGTTATATTTCAATGGAGCAGAACAGGCTAGTACTATACTTTGGGCTGGCTATCTGGGAAATACACGCCCGCGGGCACGGGACTGACAAATGCCCCTTGTGAAATGGCACCACCCAGCCCCCTCCGGATTCCTCTTATTATTAAGGGGACAGAGCTCCACACATGCTGTAGCACAGAACAGACCTGAGCGCATGAAACCATCATCCAAGAAGACTCTCTGAGGTCCGATCTTTCAAGAAAGAGATCCACTTCTCCTCACTTACCGTATGGCTGTTCGAGGTGCTGTTTGAAAACTGAGGAATTCTCAGGTGCAGGCTTTGGAGGACGTAGGTCGTCTGCATCTGAAGTTTAAGAAGCATTGAGCCATATTAGTAAGGACAAACCTACCACATCCACTCCTTGAAGCAGGCACGTATTAGAAGACACGAGCCCTTCCTATTTTCATCAGTGAAATTTTCCATGGTATAAGCTTATGGGAGTCAAAGTTCATTTCATCAGATACAAATAGGATCTTCATTCCTATTTGCATTTAAAGAACAATGAGTAATCATTCATTTACATCTTGCCAGGACTTTTTTTCTGGGAAAAGAGGTGGCGACACTCTCAATGAGGGAGAAATACACGGAAGAAAAGTGTTGCTGCTTTCAAATGCCCCGCTGCTCTTTTCAGCAGAGGGGAGGGGGGAGGTCCCTCCTCCCTCTCCCCTCAGCTGAAAAGAGCAAACCTGCGTTTGAAAGCAATGTTGCTTCTTTCAAAGCCTGCAGCTTTTTTTCAGCTGATGGGGGATCCCCCTCCCATCAGCTGAAAAGCAATGCTCATTGCCCGAAGCTAAAGAGCTGGACGCCTTGGGCTGTACATGGGAGGAAACTGGCCAAGTGCTGTGTGGCACCTTAATAGTTCATGCTCATGGATCTACATGCATGTGAACAAGAGAGGATATGGATCGATTTGATGGTTACATGCTCAGTTTCTAGAAAAGCTCATGGAGGCAGCTGATCACACTAGAAATGTTAACAAGAGATCTCCAAATCAACTTAAAGAACCAAAAGAGGATAGTGGTGGTAACAACAACAACAACAACAACAACAACAACAACATTTGATTTATATACCGCCCTTCAGGACAACTTAATGCCCACTCAGAGTGGTTTACAAAGTGTGTTATAATCCCCACAACAAAACACCCTGTGAGGTGGGTGGGGCTGAGAGAGCTCTGAGACAGCTGTGACTGACCCAAGGTCACCCAGCTGGCTTCAAGTGGAGGAGTGGGGAATCAAACCCGCCTCTCCAGATTAGAGTCCCGCGCTCTTAACCCCTACACCAAACTGGCTCTCAGTAGGGCCCAGAAAATGATTGCCCCTGAGAAATAGGGACAGACTGAGGACATGCGGGTGAAAGTCTGGTGTACGCTACACTAGTTGGATACAGGAGAGAAAAAAGATTAGCTGTCATCACGAACCTGAAAATAAACAGTCCAGTACGGTATGAGTGCCAGGAAGACAGGGATGATCTTGACGAGGGCCTTCACATCTTCAACTTTGTCTTCTCTGAAAGGCCCTCCACGAGATGCTTTGGCCGTCTCAAAAAGGCTTTGCTTTACAGGAGGCTGCTGAAGTATCCCTTGGGTGCCCCTTTCGGAAGAACAAGAGAGCATTGGAGGCAAAAGAGAAGAGAAGGGAAAGGCAGCGCGTGGGAGGGATCAATAATGCACTCCGTTTTGCAAATGAAAACATTTGGACTGTAACAGAATGCTTATCCTCGTCTCATTAAGGCTTCCAACTGTTCAGTGTAAAGATTTTATCTTTTATTCTGAGCAGCATCCAGACCTTCAAGTGAGACTTGAAAACAGCTTTCGGCTCCTTTTAAAGAAACTGTTTGTCAGTACAAAATAAATTTATCGGGTTCTTCTTGCAGCGCTCTCCCCACCAAGACACAAAGACTCCTCCTTAAGAATTTAATGATTTCTTTTATTAAAATAAACTCTAGTCTTTTTAATAAAGCAAGGTATCAAAATAGAAATGCTTATTAAGATAAAGCCTACAAAGGTGGGACAGATAAAGGCAACAAGAATTAAGCCTCCTAACATTTCTCAATTAAATCAAAGTTTAAAGCAATCAGATTTACTATGAAATGCATTGAAGTTCCCATAACACACATTACAAAAATACGTTTTTCACCTAGATCTTCGTGAGATTTCTTTCAGCCAAAACTCTGATCTGCTATCTACGTTAGCACTTTTATGTTATCTTATGCAGAAATCTAAGACCTTTTTCATGTGACAGCATAGATAAACTATGATTGGTTTGAGATTTAATTAATTCTTCGTATTTTCAAGCAGTTGACATTCTACCTAGTTAAAAAGTGACACTATGTTCAGCCGCAAGATAAGAGATATAAATCAGTAAAAATGACAGGAAAAATTAAGTGAGCCAATCATTATTGGTCCAGTTTAACAATGAGAGAACATTTATCGGATATTGTCCACTATTTTTAATTGGCTGTCAAAGATGAAAGAGCACCCGTGTAGTTATAAAAACATGCTAGAAAAAATTACGTTGAAGTTCATACAAAGTTCACTAGAATGCATGTGTTTCACTTAGTATAATGTGCTCTAATCCATATTTCTGAGACAGAACCATCATCGATCTCCACAAGAACTGGTTCCAAGCATTCTATCCCGTGCTTTGAACACTGTCACACTTAAGCACCATGATACCCAGAGACAGAACTAGAGATGGGCACGAACCGGTTCATTGCAGTTCGTTTGGTTTGTGAATACATCACTTCCGGGGCAGCAGAAAGTCTGCAGAAAGCCCATCCTGCTCCCCGCCGCCTAGAAAACTGATTGATCGGCACAAGGCTGCCTGCAGTGACAAACCAAAAAACAATCCAAACAAAGTGACCTAAAAATCGTTGCGGTTTGTCAGAAATGCCCTTTGATGAACCACCGGTTTGCGAACCACAAAAAAGGGTGTCGTTCATGATGAACTTTGGTTTATATTTCGGTTCATGCCCACCTCTAGACAGAACGCACAGTCAAAGATCAAGGGATGCAACTGGGCAGACAGAGGGAGGATTTTTTTCCCACTGGCTGGTATCTCCAAGGAAACAGTTCTCCAACCTCAATGCTGCACTCAAATGGCACCCCTTTATTTTCTCCCTTAAAAGGATGTGGCAAAGTGGAGCACTGGGGGACATTCTTGTAGCTGCTGCCCAATGCATTCTGACAAGGCCCCTGCAAGCACACAGACACACACTGCAAACACACACACACCTCCTCAAAACACGCATCCTCACAGCAGCCCTGTAATGTAAGCCTAGTATTTTTATCCCCTTATGGCAGATGGAGGAGTGAAAGAAGTTGGCTTGCCTATGGCCCCTTGGTGAGTATGAAGCAGAATTTGAGTCAGGAACCTCCTGGATGACTGCTCAGTCTCTTAACCATTGCCCACAATTCCTGCCTTGATAGGAATGTCATTACTTTGGCTTCCCTCTTACCTGTCACATGGCTCTGATGTACCAGAGATGTAGTGATGTACTGGAGAGCCAATTTGTTGTAGTGGTTAAGAGCGGCAGGACTCTAATCTGGAGAGCCAGGTCTGATTCCCCACTCCTCCACGTGAAGCCAGCTTTGGTGACCTTGGGTCTGTCACAGCTCTCTCAGAGCTCTCTCAGCCCCACCCACCTCACAGGGTGATTGTCATGAGGATAATAATGACACACTTTGTAAACCGCGCTGAGTGGGCGTTAAGTTGTCCTGAAGGACGGTATATAAATCTAATATTATTGTTATTGTATTGTTATTTCCTGAAATATAACTACAGCTTACAGGTTTGGAAAGTCTTTAAGGCAACTGCTCTACCAAGGAACAAGAAAGCCCTACATAGAGATGAACAGGCTTGATTCCCAATGGTTAACGTTGCAACTCACCCATTGCTGATGTGTTCCCTGGGCCTTTTTCTGGAGCAACATGAGTAAGCCAGAATCTTAAACATGTCTGTGAAGGCACTGCCATCGGGAGGTTTCGTGATGAAGAAACTCTGGCCACACAGGAAGACAACAAAGGAGACCCCGATGCAGACAGTCGGAATGATATAGCCTATGATGAAATTAACATTCTGCTGGATATATGCAACGCCCCCCAGGGAGAAGATGGCACCCAAGTTAATGCTCCAGTAAAACCAATTAAAAAAACGACGGGTGGCTTCGGGGCCTCGATCTTTGACCTGCAAGAAATTTACAAAAAAGAGAGAAACAAGTCATTAACTGTCTCCAAAAGGAAATGCTCAACCAATATAATGCATAAACACATCTGCAGGCCCATGCATGTTCAAAGGGGTGCTAAAAAGAACACCCTGAAGTCCCTTGAAATCTATGCAGGACCTTGGATTCCTCATCCCATTCAATTAGGAAATGAGCAAAGAACCACTTGTTTATTTATAGGGTACAAAATCTAAAAACAGGGAAATGGAGGGTATCAGTGAATATGTACCTCTGTGTTGAGAGAAACTGCTACAATCCAGTCCTATTCACAAATATGATGTAAGCATTAGAGATGGCCACAAACCAAAATACAAACCAGCTTATTTCATTGAAGTGATGGAAAACAAAAGGAGACCAAACTATGCAGGCATCTTACGGCACCTTAAAGCGTAATGAATTTTTATTCTGGAATTGGACACATTCAGTGGTTCCTGACCAGACAGACAGACATACAAAGGTAGGGGCAGGGGAGCTGCCAATGGAAGGACCAAAGGGCACAAAGCACAGGCTGAAATGTCATTATCCAGAATTCAAATGTGATCCATGGAAGTACAGAGATGATCCAGTTTGGTATAGTGGTTAAGAGCACGGGACTCTAATCTGGAGAGCCGGGTTTGATTCCCCACTCCTCCACAAAGCCAGCTGGGTCACCTTGGGCGAGTCACAGTTCTCTTGAGCTCTCTTAGCCCCATCCACCTCACAGGGTGATTGTTGTGGGGTAATAATAACACTTTGTAAACCGCTCTGAGTGGGCATTAAGTTGTCCTGAAGGGCGGTATATAAATCGAATGTTATTATTATTATTATTATTATAAAACAGCAACTGGCAACCTCAATAGTTTTGTAAAGCTAGCAGACAGCTGCAATTCTTGTCCTTATTAAGGCCCAGAAGATAGTTTCGAACATCTTGCAGAAAAGTAAACTTAAAATTTCTGGAAATTTTGAAGCCATTAGAAGAAAAAAAACCCAGACATTTTTTCAGATGGGGAAGGGGGAGACAGACAGAAATATGGAGGGAAAGTGAAATATATGCACTAATTTCCTTTCCCCCAAAAAACTATCTGCCATTTTTATAAAATTCTAGACTATAAATGCCTTTATTTTCTAAAAACAAAATTGCAAATATACCCAGCATTAAAGAGACGGAAAGAGAGAGAGCACTGTAAATTGCTGAACTCTGTGCTACCATAGCATATGTATCTTAGTTTTTGCCATCTGGTAGGTAAAAATAAAAGGTGAAAATAGAAAGCACAATTTCTGCGGCAAACAACATAAAAGTGTATAGTTTGGAACAAACCCAGCAGCCTCACACAGTCAAAATGGGGCTAGCAACACATTTGGATCAAACTTTATATTGTTGAAAACATTAAATCTTCATTTGTGTATTATCACATATGTTATAGCACATTAATTGCGGAGCAAAATTAGTCACACTTAAACAATAAGCATATGCTTGAAAACACATTGCACATCTTTGCTTATGAGCATACGCAGGAATTATCATTCTTTACTGCTGTAGACTGCCTTACATAAAAATCTTCATAGTACACATTCCAAGAGAAATCAAAAAGAGTCCAGTAGCACCTTTAAGACTAACCAATTTTATTGTGAGAGAGTAAATCCAAGAGAGTAAATCCTTTTCTTGCCTCTCTACACCACAGTTTTCCCTACAATACACCTGAAATCTTAAATTAGGGTTTCATCTTAATCTCTGGTTAGCGTAAATGGCTGTTTAGCTCCATTTCTGAACAGGGTACATTACACTACACATGACTCTAGAGTGCTGGGATTAGAAATCCAGATGCGCTATTTGACTCTGAAAAATCACGTTGGGGAGGGAAGAATCAGGACTATAGTGCTAGAAGAAAGGTGGGGTAATTCTTCCCTCCTAGTGCCTATTTTCCTATTGAAAATGTCCTTCCGAAGTTGCTTTGAAGGAGGTTAATCAAAGACAGAACATAGATTGTGCATAACTACTATTCTTAAAAGCGGTAGAGGAGACGTTTTCAACTAGGAAACCGTGCAGATAGCAGAAGATTTAAGTAACTTTCCCCCTCCCCATAAGTGCTTCGAGGGATAAACACCATGCCTGGAATTCCAGTCAAAAAATTTTAGCATCTTATGTAGCTTTGCCCAAAGTGACCTTGGAGCGTTCTGCAATTTTAAGGCTGAGGAATTGGTCTCTATTATCTGCCTTATCTGTCAGTGGGTTGAATACCAGCTGGAGAATATCTCAATTCTCTGATGGAGCCCTCTTTATCAGACAATTACTTCCTCTGTTCAAAACCACGGGATGACCAAAAGCATGCCTGCATCCGGATAAACTCGAAGGCAAGGCGTTCGACTGACTGTCGCGTTTGTGTGTGTGTTCTTAAAACGACAATATACTCAACCCACTGAGATTCAAAACGGTTGAGAAATAGCATTGTGTAATAGACAGCATGGCGCAATAGGGAGAGTGTTGTCTTTGATTAGAGGAGACCGCAAGTCCAAATCCTGTTTAAGGTTATTTATTATGCAGAGAGCATCCTACACTGACATGATGTCTTACAGCATTTCGCTGGCAAAAGCAGGTGCCTGCCTCAAGGAAGTTACAAGTGAGAACAGATAACAGGGGAAGTAGAGAAAGAGACAAAGGAAGGGCAGTTTCACAAACTTAAAGCTTGGCTAGAGTTGGAGATGAGAACTGAATGGGTCAAGAAGGTGGCTTTTGATAAGGGATCTGAAGAAAGGTTTTACCATATATAAAATCAGGAAGAGAGTTCCACTTATTGGCTGTAAAATTGCTTGGTGTTAGAAGAGACCAAAAATCCACCGAATTCAGCTTTCTGTTTCCCACAGTGGCCAACTAGATACCTCTGATAAGCCCTCAAGCAGTACATGAATAGCTTCCCCCTGCCATTACCCTCTGACAACTGGTATCGAGGTACACTGCTTGTGAACATGGAGGTTCTCTGTTTTTACACACTATGCATAATTTTATGTCCTCTCTTAATTTTTTTCTTACTGAAAATCCCCCCTAACTGTTCACCATAAGGAAGATGTCCTTGATCTTTGAGAGTGCCATTTTCTATACCTTTTCCAGCACTAAGATATCCTTTTGTGGTTGGGGTGGCCAGAACTGTATACAATATTCCAACTAAGGCAGGTAAGTGGGATGCCCTAGCTACACTACAATTTTGAGTAATTTCAAGAAGGTTTGCAAAAGGCATAGCTATCAACCAAAGAGTGCTGAAAGGCTGCTGAGAATTCGATGTCCCATTGTCCGCCCTCTACAGAAGTGCCCCAAGTTAGGGTTGCCAGTCCCCCGCTCAGGGCGGGGGATCCCCCCCCACACCCTCTGCCCCCTCTCATTGCTTGCCTGGCCGGCAGAGAGAAAAGGGTGCGCTCCCAGATGGCACAGTGTGCTCCACAGCGGGTCAATTTGGGCCCTAAATTGGCCCGCTACAAAGCATGGGGGTACGATAATGTCATGCCACCCTGGCAGTGCTCCTATGC
Source organism: Eublepharis macularius (assembly GCF_028583425.1). Classification (NCBI taxonomy): domain Eukaryota; kingdom Metazoa; phylum Chordata; class Lepidosauria; order Squamata; family Eublepharidae; genus Eublepharis; species Eublepharis macularius. Next base: position 66,027,006 of record NC_072802.1, on the reverse strand, counting down.
TTCGCAATGGGCCGATTTTGGCCCAATTCGACCTGCTGCAGAGCATGGGAGCATTCCAAGGGACGACATGAGGTCCTGTGTGATGACATCACTTCCTGGAAGTGACATCATCACGCAGCTCTGGGACACTAAAGGGGAGTGCCGGGTCTCCCATCTCCTGCCAGGAGGGTAAAGGGACTTGGCAAACCCTAGCTTCGACCCACCCATGAAGTCCCCGGAAACCATACCAGCTGAAGAGATTTGAAACTGATTTACATTCAGAGCATACCATGCATAGCCCATTTCACTTCGTTTGTAAAATAGGGGAATCTTCCACAAGAAGACGGGCAAATGATTAAGCTATTTAAAACTTCTGCAACCCCGAGAAATGGGTACCACATAGGCTGATTCCGCACACGATGGATAATGCACTTCCAATCCTCTTTATAGATCATTTGAAACGGATTTTTTCGTGTGTGGAACAAAAAATCCGCCTCAAATGATAAAGTGCATTGAACGTGCATTATCCAATGTGTGCGGAATCAGCCAATGTCAAGATTCTAAACCACCATACATCATCATCAAATTTGGCTCTGGAAGACTTTATGCACAGAACACATTGAAAATGTATTACTGTCAGATGTGGACTAGAGTAGCAGCAAATAAGGACGAGAATGGGGAAATGCTCAGGGCAGGTCTCGCCTCCGCTATGAATTTTCTCTAGTGGGGAATCCCCAAACCAGAATTCCTACAGATGGCTGTGTTAACAGGTTGGTGTTTTTTAACCTGAAAGCTTCAGAACTATTCACATCAGGGCTTTTCTTGCTGAACGAGGTAGAGGGCCTTGTGTGTCAGATAAAACAGAATATACAGATTTTAAGTGACTGATACATGGAGGGGCGTTCAGATTGAAGGAGGAAGGAGGAAAAGGAAAGAGGACAAAAGAGAAAGTGAGATACACCCTGCAAGTCCTTGCAAATTCCCTATGGCACATCTGGGTCTGCTCCAGTGGACAGTAGCACACAGAACTTTTTCCATGGAGAGGCTGCCAGGAGGAAGGAAAACCAAAGATAAGGGCAGATATAAGTCGTGAGGAAAAGAAGCAGGAAAAGGGGAGAGCTTATCGGGGCTTCAGGGAAGCAAAGAGGAAACAGTGGGGTGATGGGGGAAATGCTCCCCATAATACCATGTAAATACCTAAATATGGCCGAATATCTATAGACAAGGCTTTTTTTCTGGGCAAAGAGGTGGTGGATCTCTCTATTACCTTACGTGCACGCGTGAAGTGAGCACGCCACTGGAAATGTGTAATGACGTCACTTCCGGGAAGTGACATCACTTTCAGGAAGTCACGCTGCTTCCCAGAAGTGACGTCTCTTCCTTTTTACTGCCACATGTAGTGTCAACTGCTACAGGGTATTAAGGACTTTAAAAATGATTAGAGAAATGTGTGGATGAAAGGTCTATTCCATATCATGAATGGCAGTGGGTCATTTTCAGGAAACGTTATTTTCTCTAGTGTATCTATTTTGAATTTATTGCAGCACTATTATTTAATCCAAAGCAACACTTTTCCAAGTCCCTGAAGTCAATGGGTTTAGAAGGCTGCTTCAGAATTCTGGTATTTACTCGCTTCGGTATGCTCCATAAAGATTCAGAGCATACTGAAGTGAGGGAGAGCAACTCCCCCTCCCACCCACCCCTGGGGCAACCCCTCCCCCCCACTCCTTGCCCACTTACCTGGACAGCAGGGAGAGGGAGAGGGTAATCAGCTGGGCAGTGGCGGCAGCAGCAGCACACGCGAGGCTGGGATGGCCTGGAGCCGGCTCCTCTACCGTCGCACCGCCTCCTCTGGGCATGCAGGGCAGCGGGGAAGGCCCTCCTCCAGCTGCGAGGGGCAGGAAGGGCTTTTTCCGCCTCCTCCAGTCCCGCAGCCCTGCAGGGCTGTGGGGAGGGCCACAGCCACCACTGACGCCTCCTCCACCACCACCAGCAGGGCCAAGATAAGTGGGGGTGGGTGGCTGGGGCTGGGGGGTTGTATAAAGGGCCCTGCCACTTGCAAGCGGCAGGAAAGGGGACCTTTAAACTTGGCCCCGAAGCTTTCCGAAGCATTACGAATGCTTCAGAAAGCTTTGATTCGGGATATCTGAATTGGGGCCAGCATGCCCCAATTCGGAGGGAGGGAGGGAAAGAAAGAAGGAAGCAAGGAAAGAAAGAAAGAAAAAAAGTGAAAGGAAGGGAGTATTCTTTCTGGGAATTTTTACCCAGGACATTCTTGTGGGAAGTATTATAGAATGTGTGTGCATGCACGCATGCTGTTAAGTCGCAACCAACTTATGGTGACCCCACCAAGGGGCTTTCAAGGCAAGTAGGGAGCAGAGGTGGCTTGCCATTGGCTTCCTCTGCAGGGTCTTCCTTAGTGGTGGCCCATTCAAATACTGGCCCTGCTTAGCTTCCAAGGTCTGAGGGGATCAGGCTATACCATTCTGCCTTCCCTCCCAATTATTATATATAGTAAGGAACAAATTTTATTATACTGTTTACTTTTAGGCAATCTTCGTTTTTTATCTGCCGTTTAAAACTATGATCAATAGTTTCTTTTGTTCTTATCTCACTTAAAGACAGAAAGGCAAACCTTCCATGCAAGAAGCAGACGCAGGCATCCACAATAATCTTCCTAGGGAGGAAGAGGGGGAAAGTACGGGGGGGGGGGGGGAGTCTAAACTAATCACATTTATAGCCAGCAAATAGAATTTGATATATGGTTACCACTCTCCAAGTGGAGCCTGGAGATATCCTAGAATTACAAAAGATCTCCCGACTACAGGTATCTGTTCCTGTGGAGAACTGAGGTTGGATTCGAACAAAATTGTGAATACACCCAGTACTCAAAAGAGAGAGCTCCACACATCATAGCACCCTATGCTACCATAGGGCACGTATCTTCCTTTTTGCTATCTACAGCCTGAGAAAATGTTGAAAATGAATAAAGAAAGTAAAGAGTGTTATTTTGACAGTCACGTACACTCACAACAGGACTAGCAGTATGTTTAACTCAATATTTAAATCAATGTCATAACACTGAAATCACCAACCTCTTTTAATAGTATGTTATCATACACACTTCAGCAAATTGTGGACAACATTTCTCACGTTCAGATAATAAGACACATTTTGAAAGTATGCTGTATTTCTACAGATAAACAGAATTATCATAATCTAATGCTGTGTAGATTGTTTTTGCATTTTAAAAAATCTTTAAACTACATACTTTGAGTCAAATCTTGTCTCAAAAAGCATTTCACTTATTCCAAAAGAGAAAACATGTCATTGGATTTTTTTAAAGTGAGCTATAAAACAGCAAGGGAAAAAAAGGGAAAGAAACAGTATACACCCATAATTCTCACCCCCCCCCGCCAGTCTTCACATCTCTACATATGCCAAGATGTTATTCCTTCATGGGGCATCTTTCTGTCTAAACAGGAATAAAAACAGACACCCCACAGTACAAAGATGCCCACTTAACGTAAGTCCGGCTCACAAACCACAGTGAACACACACACAATCCCATGTACAGTGGACAGTTGATTATTCTTTATACATGCACTGAACATTCCTCATGTAACATTCAACATGTGCACTACTAAATATGTGATTGCATTTATCTTGGTACTGGTTCCTGGTTTTATTTGTATAGTGAATGTGTGTTGGCTCTTTCTTACAAACAGATGTATGTACCTACATGCAAGCTGTACGTTTATCCACTGTAACATGTGAACAGGGCTACTGAGTTCTCCAAATACAAAACTTGCAATTCATGGTAGCTCAACTAGCTCAAAGCCCTCTCTCCCCCTCCACGAGCCAGTATAGTATGGGTGTTAGAATGGAGCGCCGAATCCACACTTCCTTTTCGTTTCCGCGCCTTTTTCGCAAGCAGTGCACTGTTCATGCAAATACTCACATGCTTTCCCATTCTGCGTATTCCCCGCCATCACCGCGCCACAATTGCGCCTTCCTTCCAAACCACGTGATAGTGGCGGAAATCTGTTTTCTCCCCGCCTTTTTTTTTTTTTGCACAGTGCAAAAAGGTCGGTATACCGGTAAACCAACTGTAGTGAGCAGCGATTTGCGTGGGAAAAGAAACGGTCACCGGAGCATGCGCATGTCACACAGGGACCGTTTCCCTACTGTGTCCCACCATTTTTAAGAGTGCGAGGAGCCAAGACGAGCAATCCTGTATTTCCCACAATGATAGACTCCAGTAAACGGCAGGTGCGGAAAACAAATATATTCCTGAAAGCTTAGGACACAGGTGAGATATTCTACCATGTGAGAAAGGCAGAATGCATCATCTCGTGGTGTCGCGTGGCTGTGCTGCGAAGCATGCCAACCGCAATCTGAGCCATCATCACAAATATCACACTCTAAGCATCCATGTTGTTAACCACAATTGCGCATTCCTTCCAAACCACGTGATAGTGGCAGAAATCTGTTTTCTCCCCGCCTTTTTTTTTTTTGCACAGTGCAAAAAGGTCGGTATACCGGTAAACCAACTGTAGTGAGCAGCGGTTTGCGTGGGAAAAGAAACGGTCACCGGAGCATGCGCATGTCACACGGGGACCGTTTCCCTACTGTGCCCCACCATTTTTAAGAGCGCGAGGAGCCAAGACGAGCAATCCTGTATTTCCCACAATGATAGACTCCAGTAAACGGCAGGTGCGGAAAACAAATATATTCCTGAAAGCTTAGGACACAGGTGAGATATTCTACCATGTGAGAAAGGCAGAATGCATCATCTCGTGGTGTCGCGTGGCTGTGCTGCGAAGCATGCCAACCGCAATCTGAGCCATCATCACAAATATCACACTCTAAGCATCCATGTTGTTAACCACAATTGCGCATTCCTTCCAAACCACGTGATAGTGGCAGAAATCTGTTTTCTCCCCGCCTTTTTTTTTTTTGCACAGTGCAAAAAGGTCGGTATACCGGTAAACCAACTGTAGTGAGCAGCGGTTTGCGTGGGAAAAGAAACGGTCACCGGAGCATGCGCATGTCACACGGGGACCGTTTCCCTACTGTGCCCCACCATTTTTAAGAGCGCGAGGAGCCAAGACGAGCAATCCTGTATTTCCCACAATGATAGACTCCAGTAAACGGCAGGTGCGGAAAACAAATATATTCCTGAAAGCTTAGGACACAGGTGAGATATTCTACCATGTGAGAAAGGCAGAATGCATCATCTCGTGGTGTCGCGTGGCTGTGCTGCGAAGCATGCCAACCGCAATCTGAGCCATCATCACAAATATCACACTCTAAGCATCCATGTTGTTAACTACTAAAAGCAGAAAACCACTCTGAGCAGCAGAATTTCCGGACAATGCCTTTAATGTGACAATCTAATTTCAAATTTGCCCGCCATCCCAACCAGCCAATTGTTAGAAAGTGGTCTGTGACGAGCAAAAAATGAGCCAATCAAAGATGAGGGGGAGGGTACATTGCCATTTCTTAAAAGTCGGAATATCGGTATACTGGAAAATTGACTTTTTTTAAAAAAAAAGGGGGGGGGAAGTGACATGCGCTGTCAATTCTGACGGTGGAGGATGGAACCACCCACTATAACGCTTTACTCAGTGGCGTGTGGAGAAATGATTGCACCATGAAGACGCACTGGAAGGGTGAACGTGATGATGCACAGCATGGTAGCGGAATGAACCCGATTGCCATGACTGCGCAAGATAAGCAGATGGTGAGTGAGTGTGGATTCGGCCGAGGACTAGTCTCCGGCAGATTCGGGTTCAAATCCCGCAGTACCACAATGCTGGCTAGGTCACCTTTGGCCAATGACTGTCTTCTGGCTTAAGCTACCTCACAGGGCTGTTGTGATTCTTCCTTCTTTAGTTTCTCCTCACACAAGCTGCCCGTTGCTCCTCAAGGAAGCATGAGATAAAAATGCCCCAGATATTTTTCTTTTGAGTCATCAGAGCCTATTCCGCTGAGCTCACTCAGTTACGTCACCCCCTTTTCCAGTTTTGCTAGCCTTGCCTTTAACACAGTAACATGATCTTAATCTCTGTCGACAACTAGCAGCCACTGTTTTGTTGACCTAATTAAATGTCCACTTTCCTTCGTCTTGGGACTGAAAGGACATGTGCCAACTTGTCTGGCTGAAAAGCTAGCTGGCTCCATGCCACAGCATAACGCCACAACACTCAGCTGGTTTCTTTCTGAGCAGCAGTCGCAAGGAAGAGTCCCGTTTGACTCAGACAACAACATCTGAGTTGACCCACTAGTTCAACATAAGGTGTTGTGTAACTTTTGCCCTGTTTTGTCCTTCAAACATGGAGCAAAAGACAGGAAAGCCAAAAGTATTTTTCCAGCGGTGGTTTCTCAGCTGTATTCTGCGGGGTCCAGGGAAGTCTAGAAAAGTCTCACCCTGGAGAGAGGCAGCATGGTGTAGTGGTTAGAGCATGCTAAAATAAGGCTAGGCAGACAGACCCAAGTTCATATCTATCTGTACATTTTTATCCTACCCCTCTTGCAAGGTATTCGGGAGGGCTCACATGATATATCTTTTTATTTGCTTCATTTATGCCCCGCCTTTCTCCCCAATGGAACTCCCAAACAGGTTACACTGTTCTTCTCTCCGCTATTTTATCCTCACAACGACCCTGTAAGGTAGGTTAAGCTAAGAGTGTGTAACTGGCCCAAGCTCATCCAGCAAACTTCCATGGCAGAGTGGGGATCCAAACTCAGGTCTCTCAGATCCTAGTCTGACACGTTAACCACTACATTATACTGGCTCTCCCTTCCTCCACATTGCCCTTAACAACCAGCTCGAGAGTCAGGTTAGGCTAAGAGTGCATGACTGGTACAGGATTGCCCCATGAAGTCATGGCCAACATGGGGATATAAAGCAAGTCCACATAGTCCAGCACTCTAACTACTATACCACACTCTTGCAAGGCAGAGAGAGGGATTTACGCTCACTAAATAATTCTGGGACCTGACATGGATGCCCCAGGCAAGCCCGATCTCGGAAGATAAGTAGGGTCGGCGCTGGGTGTTACCTGAATTGGAGACTACCAAGAAAGATCTGGGTTGCTAAGCGGAGGCAGGCAATGGCAAACTATCTCGGTTAGCAGCTTGCCTTGAACACCCCAGCAGGGGTAGCCATAAGTCCGCTGTGACAGCACTTTACACACACGAGTGCCCAATTATGGATCAGTCACTGTACACCTAAGAATAAAGTGAGGACTACGAAACCACATACACAACCTCACACAATCTGGAGGAAGGAAATGGATAAAAATGTCAAAATAAAAATTTAAAAATATTTCTCTGCAATGCACAGCTCTTCAGCTATGGCCCTGTGGCGAGTTACGCCACTGGTGCCACATCTAGAAGTCTCAAAGGCGGCAATTCTAAGCAGGTCTATTGTTTCTAGGTAATGCCTTTTAAGTTGCTAAGTGTTGTCTACAGTTGAATCTTGGTTTAGAATTCTGGACTGCTGCCAATAAATTCAACAGGTTGCAACAGGAGACCTCCATTCTCCACTCCATGGACAAATGTTTTTTCCAGGATCATTTTGGAATTTGTTCCAGTCCATTTCTGATGTCCAAGTATAGCTTCAGTCTGGTGCATGTCATCAAGTATATTTTTACCCCACCCCTTCTCCGAGGAGCTCGGAGAAGCATACCTGGCTTCCCCCTCCTCCACTGAATTCTCACAATGGCCTCAAGGCTGAGAGCAACTGGTTGTTAGTCAACCAGAGAGCATCATGGCTTAGCATGGATTTGAACTCATGTCTTCCACTCCAGCTTCTAAACCACATTGGCTCTTTAGAACTCCTTTGAAATTGAGGGCCCCAATCCAGTGGGAATGCCTTCTACACAAACCCCATTGATGAATGGCGCACGACTGCTCTTTTCCACGGCTGCCGCAGGTGCAGGACAACTGCTCTCTGGATCGGGCCCAAGTTAGCAACGAGCTATTGCATATTTTTGAAGCTCAGTTTCATTTCCTCGAGGCTAAAGAGGCCACGCTGAGAAAAGCAAACGGCAAAAATGAGAATGCGTCACACGGTGGAACAGGAAGCAAACTTCGCGTGACAGTGCTCAAAAGCAGAAGAGGACAGGGAAACAGAAATCCTATTTTTGTGAATTGTGAGAGTCAGGATTTAATCACCACATTGCATCACCCCACAGTCTTAGGCAGGGAAGGAGCACTCCAAATTCATATATTACATATGGCTGACAACTCCATGACAAATGTACACTTGGTCTAGGCGCTGGATAAGTCAAGATTATTTTCCAACAAAATGTTTAACTCAAAACGGATTCATCTCCTTGCCTCTTGCAGATGCAGCAATGCATGCTCGTGGCGGATACATCCACACAGCAACAGACAAGCCAAAGAGAGCCTCCATGAATAAAGGCAGTAGACCTGACAGCTGGATATGGAGGGAGAAAACAACAGAGCTCTTCTATCACCCAGGGATTGAAACTTAGGTCTCTCAGATCCTAGCTAGTCCTTTTATGTGCAAGGAATTTTCTTCTGCAGGGTCCCCAGTAGCAGTCTGACGTGGTAACATCTGGGAAATGTTTCTTACTACCTCACTCTAGTTGGCCTGGGCACAAGCCTCAGAGCGTACTTGAAACTTCTCTTCCCAAAAGCCTACGTTTGTCCACTTCCATTCATTGCAACACAAATTCTCAGTGCGTGCCAGATTGTATTTAGTGTTTTTAACTAAATAATGTTATTTTTGGCTCTTTAGCATGAGGGTTTTAAAAAGAAAAACTGGTTGCCTCTAGCAACAAAATCCTGTGGGGTACAGTGGTTCAAGTGTCTGACTAGGATCTGGGTTCAAATCCTACCATGTCACGCAGTGTGTTGAGTGATCTCGGCCAGTCTGCCTAACTTACCTCAGAAGGAGAACATGGAGAAGGGTGAACCATGTTTGCTGCTACCAAACTTAAACTTCCCCACCATTGTGCGAAGGGATGGGTATTTCTGTTGCTCCTTTGTTCCTTACTCAAACATTTCCCCTGCTGCAACCTGACCTTTGTCAATTGGTTCCGGTCACTATCCCTTCATGAGCTGAAGTTCTGTCCACAGTTGCTTTCAAACATCTCCCTGGGACTACTGTAGTTTGCAAGAGCATCTACTTTTTGGAAGGAAAGAAGGAAGGAAGGAGGAAGGAAGGAAGATCTCCTCCCACATACAAACTTTCTGCACAAACTCTATAAAAGCCTTTTTCATCTTCCCAGTTTGCTACAGCAGGGATTTAATCCCCACTCCTCCTCGTGGTATTGCTCTCAGTCGAGAAGAAAGTCCTTGTTTTCTTCCTCACATCCACGCAAATTCAGTGAGGGTATAGAGAACCACCCCTCCCTTGGGGTGGCGGGGAGTGCGACATATATGTAATTCTTCCAAGGAAGGCAGAAATGGTTGTACTATCTCCCAAACCGTTTACACTGTCTTTGAAACGTCCTAGAGAAAAAGCCAGAAGATGCTGCTAGATTTTTCAGCAGTATAAGTTCGCAAGGCTGAAAAATATTGCCAGCTTACTGCCTCTTTTTTGACTGTGAGCCAAGATCGAGAAGGGCAACCGCTTGTCTTTCTAATGGCATTCTAAAATTTACCCTTCTATTATTAACTCACCCTTCCTATATGGAGCTCAGAGCTGCACACGCTGTCCTCTCCTTCCTCATTTTATCCACGTAAGAACCCTGCAAGGTAAACAGGCCTGAAAGGGAGAATGACTGGCCAACAGAAAGTTTCACAGATGATCAGGATTTGAACCCAGGACTCCCAGAATGCAGTCAGACCCATTACACCACACTGGCTCTTTATTACCTTGCTCTATCAGATTAAAGGCCAATTAGTTCAGCATTTTCTGGTCCAACACTGGTTGCCCGAGTGCCTCTGGAATGTCACAAGGGGATGAAAGCGAAGGCTGTCCCTTGCTATTTATTCCTGGCATCTGGAGATACACTGCCTCTGTACATGGAGGATCCATTTCTATATGACAGTCCTATGAATTTTACAAGCTTTCTCATTGCATTTAAAGAGTGAAGTGGTAGAATCTGGTGTGGAGAGGAATGTGCCAATTTTGAGTACCGGTCAGGAGACATTATTTCTGAGATCTCCCTTGCATTTAAAAAAAACCCAACCCTCCCTGCAGGACGAAAATCCACCTCATCAATTGTTTCTAGCCCATCCCTTTTGTACTGTGTTGTTTTCTTCTTGCAGAGAGATTGCAGTCTGCAAAGGCAGACATTTCTATTATCTTGGAGCAGAAGTAAAAATTCAGGGTGAGGCAACAGAACCAAGAGTTTTGTGTCTGCTTGGAGAAATTTTGCTATTAGCTCCACCCCATTTCTCAGTAAGCTCCACCTATTCGCTCCCAAACTCCACCCTCATCCTTGACAGATCTGGTCAGCCTATATTCTAACTGCGGTCTTTCCTAGGAGAATAAAAAACACAGAGACTTTTTAAAAAGTGGATAGAGGAAGAAGAATTAAACGCATTCTTTAAACGTTAGATGAACCAGGCAATTGCTGATGTGTTCATATTAATACGTTGCTATTTATTGCTTTTGTGGTGATTGATTATTGTTATGCTGCTGCTTTTGTGCTTGGAAGAGTTTTATTTTTTCACGTCATTCAAAAATTTCTAATTGTCAGCTGCCCTGAGTGTTATTTTTAATAGAAAAAATCTAAACAAGATATAAAACACATAAGCAAAGAGGATCCCCCATATATTCACCACAGATCGGAGGAAGTATTTCTTCACTCCAAGAGCGATCAGCTTGTGTAGTGCACAGACAACGCCATCAAATGCTATTATCCACGGTGACTAAATGGAGCCTCCATGTTCAGAAGCAGATGCCCTCTAACTACCAGTGTTAGGGGACAGCAATGGGGCAAGCTTTCCTCTCTGTGCCCTGCTTGTAGGTTTTCCAGCGGAAACCCATCAGCCGCTGCATTTAACTGGATATTGGACTACATGGGCCAATGGTCTAATCTAGCACAGCTGTTCTTAGGTTCTTATATTTATTCCCAGAACCTCAGAATTCTCACAAAAGTCCGCCGACTAGTTTCTTCTGTGGTTGTATTTAGTTCTCCCCGTGTGTAAATTCCCTCTGCAGTTATTCGGGGCCAACAGCTGCCGCCAGAACTGCATGTTACTCGCTGAGCAATGGCATAGTTTAATCTGAGGATCCATCAACCTAAAGATGTCTGAGCATCTAATCTCAGAGGCAGTGTTATAAAATCAAACATCATTCCAGAAGATCATCTAACAACATAACAACATGAAACCACAGGGCAGAAAGAAAAAGAGAGCCTATGAAATATGAATATTGAAAAATCCAAGGATGCGGGGTACTAAATTCAGCCTGTAAATAATTTGCAAAGAGGTCAATAAACCCAGTCTGGATTTGTGTTACACTCCACCGGTAATCACCTGTCTCCTTAAAAAACAACTTGTCTTTAAGTTCACATCCGCCATCTCAAGGTTCTGTTTAAATTGCTCTTTGGCATTATTTATCTCGGTCGCCTTCAGAACCCGTTTTGGGAATAGACTGTTTTCAAAAAAACACCGTACGTGTCACAGTTGGAAGGAAATTACGATGCCTAATTGGCTAACTGTTGAGATCCAGGGTTTCAGCCCAGTCCTCACCGGGGGAATAAACATTTCTGAAAAAATCAATGCTTTATAGTTATGCAGCATCTTCAAGCTGGTGTGGAAAAACAATAATTTAGTTTGCAAGGCTCAAGGTATCATACCGTCACCTGATGCGCCAACATGCTTTGCGATTAAGAGTTAGTCACCAGAGGAGAGAGACCCACTCCTCCAAATCCTAAACACGCACAACCAGGATTGTAATGAAAGAGATACTTTACATACATCGGGGTTTGCACATGAACACTTGAAGCTGCTTCGCACAAAGTCAAACCACTGTTCCTTGTTATTGTAGAGCATTCATGCTCACATGCCTAAATGCTGTCCCTATAAGGGAAATACCGTAATTTACCTTATTTGGATAGACTTTGCCAATGTGACTTGAAAAAGGTTCAGAGGAGTTAGACATGTTAATCTGTAGTCGCAAAAAAGTAAAGAGTCCTTTAAGACTAACGAACTTTATTGTAGCATAAGCTTTCAAGAACCACAGCTCTCTTCATGCATCTGATGAAAAGAGCTGTGGTTCTCGAAAGCTTATGCTACAATAAAGTTGGTTAGTCTTAAAGGGGCCACTGGACTCTTTACTATATTGAAAAAGGTTGACTCCCTATCCCATATGATATTGGAATGCCCTCAGGACAACTTTTACGGCGAATTGTGGATTGCTCCTATTTTAACTAAATTACCTTCTACTGTATTAAAAGATAATACAGTTCCCTATGTGCTGCTAGATAGACTCCCAAGGACTACGCTGGCACTGGCCAAGTATCTCGCCGCCGTATTTCCTTAAAGAAATAACGACTCCTTATCTGTTGCTCAAGATGACTGGATCAAAGGAGCTTGAAAGAAAAGGAAAAGATCAGGATTGTCCGCTTTGAGTAACAGCATCTCTCCAAGATCTCGGATAGAGTTCTTTGACATCACCTCCTACCTCAATCTTTTAACTAGGGAGGTCGGGAACCAAACCTGGGGGCCCCTTGCACATGCAAAGCAGAGGCTCTTCCACTGAGCCACAGCCCCATCCTACATAAAACACCAAGCGACAGTTCGATTTTTTTGTTTTTTGAAGAACAGGCCCTCCCCCCACAATTACGGCACAAGGACTCATAGACAAGCCCTGGATTTACAGTCCTCCCAAGATGGCCTTCTTTCTCTTCCTTTTTAAAAAGAAGTCTTCCCGTAAAACACAATCTTGGCAACAGACATGTAATGATGGATACAGGATGTATCCTCTGGTGTATCCACAAACCTCTGGTGTTCGGGCAACAGACCTCTGGTGTTCGGGCAACATGACCCCCAGAGCACTTTGGGGTACAAGGAAGTAGCTACACTGGGCACTAACACAAAGACCATAAACTCCAACGAAACTCCTTTTGATCAGCAGCTTGTATCAGTCCTTTAAGACAGTGGCGTTGATTTTTCCGTCACTGTGTGGTCTAATACGTTAACCATAGAATTGCTTATGGTCTCTTCCAGCATTTCTTCAGCACTGTACTGGATTTCTGCTGGCTTTTAAATCTTTGCAAATTCGCCTGTATACATTTATTGCATGTTTATTGATATGACTTTGATATTAACTGTACTGACTCACACTGTGTAATCTGCCTTGAGTCTCAGCGAGAAAGGTAGAATATAATTAATGTAAATAAATCTTTTAAAAGAACATAGAGACTTTCCCAAATGTGGCCAATAAAGAACTCTGCGTGAGACCACAGCTGGTGCTCTTTGGCTGTCAGAAACTTATCCATTAAAAAGTTACCACTTGATCTGGTTGACTCGCCTATCCACCCAAAGAGCATGCTATATACAGCCAAACCAAAAGCAGTATTTCTGTTTTACCAACTATCATTTGAAAGTCTTGGTTTACACAGGAAAGCTCTCTTTCCCTCTGTAAAATAAGCAATTAAAGGACGCAAAAACCTCTGAAGATGCTGAGACTGGTTTTGACCTAATAAAGTGAGACATCCTGAACAAACAAGGGGAATGGAAGAGTTTCAACAGGTGATGTGTAAACCATTCCAGAGTATCCAGCAAGAAGGCAGAGAAAATTCTTAAGAGGAATAGGAGAAGGGGTGGCAAGCAACATCTCAGCAGAAAAATCAAATTATAAAGCTTTCTAAAGGTCAACATTAAGTTGGCTTTTGTGAATTCCGGTGACATTCTGATACCAAAGACCACTGCCTGACATCCTTCGGACTCGATTACACATGGCTGTTCTGTAGGGTTGCCAGCCTCCAGGTAGTGGCTGGAGATCTCTTGGAATTACAACTGGTCTCCAGGCCACAGAGATCTGTTCACCTGGAGAAAATGGCTACTTTGGGGAGTGGACTCTATGGAATTATGCCATGCCAAGGTCCTTTTCCTCCCCAAACCCCACTTTCTCCAGGTTTCACTCCCCAGATCTCCAGGAATTTCCCAAGTTGGAGCTGGCAACCCTACTGTTCTGTCCATCATTTGCGGCATTTGTTGGCTTTGCAAACGACCAAGGCAGTGTTTCTTCTTTCATTTACTGATTCATTCACAAACACGTAACTGATTAAGCATCCTGTTCTAGATTACTCTGGTCCAGCCTGATTCAGATATATGCATAAAATTAAGAGGACTTGAGCGTCTAGTTACCTTTCCTATATTAAATTTTTTAAATCCTACTTAGATAATGTCTTATATTTGTTATCTGTTGTTGCAAAGTGGGCGGACAGATCTATAACTGTTCCGAATAATTCACATTCATTCCTCCTATAATGATGTTATAAACTATCTTATGGTCTGTCTTATGTTCGTTACTGGGTCTTGTACACAATACAATTATGGAATCTCTGCTTCCTTTTTAATAATATAATAATAGTAATAACATTTGATTTATATACCTGTATTATTACAAAACATGCCCTGACCTACATAGCCCAGGGGAGCCTGATCTCATCAGACCTCAGAAGCTAAGCAGGGTCGGCCTTGGTTAGTAATTGGATGGGAGACCTCCAACGAAGACCAGGGTTGCAGAGGCAGGCAATGGCAAGCCACCTGTTAATCTCTTGCCATGAAAACCCCACCGGGGGTCACCATAAGCCACCTATGACTTGAGGGCACCACACACATTATTACAACATATTATGATTTAGCAATCTTAATATCAACTCAAACCACAGAAAATTGTACCATCCGTTATAACTATGTAGATAATTAAAGGAGAGTCCAAAAAAGTATCTTATCCAAAGATACAAAGGTCATAGGCAAGAAGCCTTTTCTAAGAAGGTCTCTTATCCGTTTAGCTTGTCACATTTGTAGAGTTTTAGAAACTTCTCTTAACAATAGCTGCTTCAAAGACTCAAACTCTTGGCTAATATTATTTTATATGCCCTGATCTGGATAGCCCAGGTGAGCCTGATCTCATCAGACCTCAGAAGATAGGCAGGGGTCGGCCTTGCTTAGTACTTCGATGGGACCTCCAGCAAAGACCAGGGTTGCAGAGGCAAGTAATGGTAAACCACCTCTGATAGTCTCTTGCCATGAAAACCCCACCAGGGGCCGCCATAGATCAGCTATGACTTGACGGCACTCTCCACCACATTATCGTACATTATCCATATTTGAAACATCTTCTTGAAACATGTTACGTTAGTTTATTCTTGCTAATTTTTTCCTTAACAAAGGCTATGTAAAATTAATGACTACAGGTTTTTCAGACACATGAATATCTTTTGGCCCTCCACCAGTACACCTATCGTATTTCCAGCTTCTTAGACATTCTTGCCATTCTCAGATATTCCCTGCACCTGGGCCTTGGTACACTGTATATATATATATTGGTATGAGTTAGACGGCTCTTCTAATCTACACATGGTGATACAATTGTGTAACTCTATTGTTTTACGCCCCTCTCCAAGGTTGTTTTATTTTAGGCCTCTGCAATCCTTTAGTGGCCTACCTAGTTATGGAGGCAGGCTAGCCATGCTTCTGTGTGCAAAGGCATCTTGAACAGGGCTTTTTTTTCAGCTGGAACGTGGTGGAACAGAGTTTCGGAACCTCTTGAAAATGGTCACATGGCCGGTGGCCCCGCCCCCTGAGCTCCAGACAGAGGGGCCACCAGCCATGTGACCATTTTCTCCAAGGGCAACCCACTGAGTTCCACCACCTCTTTTCCCAGATAAAAAGCCCTGATCTTGAATGACCTTCTTGGTCATATCCAGCAACTGTTCTCCTATATGTCTAGCTACTGGTTCAAATCCCAGTACTGCCATGAGCTCAGTAGGTGGCCTTGGGTCAGCCACTCCTCTCAGCCCCAGCTCCCCAGCTGTATTGTGGAGATAATAACAACACTAACTTGTTCACCGCTCTGGGTGAGGCACTAATTTGTCTAGAAGAGCGGTATATACGCACAGTTATTGTTATAATTATATCCACGACAATACGTTATCACAATTCAAAATATTTCAGAAGAATTGCCATGGCCTATGTGCATACGACTGAGGATCAGAGGAGCCCCCACTCTCCTAGCTTTCTGCAATCGATGCAAAACCAATTTTTTTCAAAAAGTCTTTTGTATTGTAGGGAGGGGCTCTCAGATGCTTTGCTAATGAGTTAAGGACCATAGACTTCAGCACCATGTTGCCTTACATACTTCCTGTTGTCTTAAATACGTGCTCCTATGAGCTACTTGTGTTTCATGTGGTCTAATGTCAGCTCTAGAATTGCTTATGTTCTGTTTCAGCATTTCTTCAACTCTGTAATGGATTCCTACTGATGCTCTGTCTTTGTAAACTTGCATTTCTTTACCCTATGGCATTGTTCATTGAAATGTCCTTGATACTGACTGTACTAAACTCACACTGTGTAATCCGCTTTGAGTCTCAGTGAGAAAGGCGGACTATAAATGACATAAAATAAATGGGAGGGGGGAAGGCACAATACAGGAGCTATACTTGGACAAGGAGTCCACCCGGCTGGATTCCAGATTGCAGAAGAAGGCGGCTGGCTGATCATTCCTCATTCACTACTCAACACGGACTTCCTATAAAACTAGATGTTCCTCAAGGCCATGTAGTCAATGAATACAGAAAACAAAAGCTGAAAGAAGGAAATTCCCATGAGCACATGGAACTCTTTGGATCCTGGAAATTTAAGTCCCAGTGTTTGCACGGACATCTTTTTCTATCAGCAGCTTTGATCCTCCTAAAATTAACATTTATTTCTTCCTATCCCACCTCCTGGTCACGGGTTTTTGGCGCAGCTTCCAACAAAAAAGGATTAATAGTCGCCAGAAATCTCACGAGAGCCACAACAATCATGCAACGCTCACTCACACATTCACGGGAGTAAGATGGTTGAATGCACTGCAGTAATAGAGATCAGAGCTGGAAGAACACAGTTTGGAACTTTAAAGAGAAAGCTATGACAGTACACAAACCCAAAGGGGTGGAAACTTTTCCCCTGCTATGCTAATTTTCTTTTGCAGGGAGTTTTTTAATGCATTCAGAGAGAGGCCCCCCCCACAGTCTAAAGTGGTGCAGTCCTCCACCTCATTCTCCACGTGTGAATCAAGTTTTGGTGCAAGCTCCTATAAAGAGAGTTAACTCAGGTAAAAATACGGGAGCATACTCGACCTGATCTGCTCCAAAGGGTGTGATGTTGGCTTTGACAGATCCCACGCTGATACCCACGAGGACAAGGCCAAGGAAGGCGGCCACTGTGCAATAGCGGGTTGTCCCCTCCAGGCGGCATGGAGAATCTGTGGTGGCGTTGACTGGTGAAGAGCAGTTCTCAACGGCGGAGAGGGGCACATCGCCACAGAGCCACTGCATGGTGGCGGGGATAGCCATGGCGGGGAAGGCCAGCATGCCCAACAGGTACAAGGCCATGCTGGCCAAGATGGTGGGGAACTTGCCAAGCAGGGCGTCGGCCAGCCAGCCTCCAAAAGGAGACACCAAATAAGTCACCCCCATGAAGAGCAGCAAGGCCTGGCTGGCTTGGGCGCCTTCCCAGTTATAGGGTGGCCCGTTCAGGAAGAGCACCAGGTTGGAAGTGATGCCATAGAAGGCTGCCCTCTCCAACAGCTCAGTCAAAAGCACGGCGACGCAGGCCAAGTGTCGCCCGTGGAACACGCTGGGGGCACTGGTGCCCGGAGAACGGGGCATGTCATAGCTGGTGCTTCCCAGAAGGGGGCTCCGCTCGCTTGGCTCTTCCATCGTGTAGGCTACCCAGAAATCTCACTCAAGGGGACCCCCAACAGTTCCTTCTTCAGCTTCAAACTCTCCTTCTCTTGACCACCACCAAACCCAGTTAGGAACAGCTCTTTGCAATTCTCCCCGCTCTGGATGCCCCCTACTTTCTCCCAACCAGCACTCTAACCTATAGATCCTCCACTTCTACCAAGCCCAGCTAGGCTCGCCTCTCAGATTAAATTCAACTCAATGAATAGACTCAACCCAACCCCAGCCTACTGATTCTCCAGCTAGCCTACCTACCAAATTCAGATTAAACCCAACCCCTCTCCAAGCCCTAGGGTGAGCCCCCTAACCCCCAGTCCCAAGAATAACTGAAATAGCTGCACTCAGCCCCCAACCATCAACCCCAGATTAAGTTAAATCTCTTCCCTGGGAAGCTGGGACCGAGCCTCTCCACCGCTGAAAGAGAAGGGGCTGGGGCCTCCTCCTGGATCTCAGCTGCCCTCAATGCCTACTGGTCTCATCGCTGCTCCATCCACCCCCGGCCGCCCCACCCAGGATTCGAACCTGCGGCTCCCCGCGCCGACGCCTCCCGAAGGGACTTCCCCCCCTCCGCCGCCAGACCCCGCAGAACCCTCGCGCCGGCCGCCGTTCCAGCCGCGCGCCCCCCTCCCTCCGCCCGCAGCAGCAGCAAACCGCGAACTTCTCCTGCGCTCGGCGCTTGGAATGCCCAGCTCGGCAGAGCCCCGCCTCCCCCGGCGCGTTCTCCGCTTGCTGATTGGCCGAGGCGCGGCGTCGCTCAAGCGGAGAGGCTCTTCCAGGTTCAACTCTCACGTGGTTGAGAAGAAACAGGGGGAGCTTTGGGGGGGCTGGGGGGATTGGTGGCTGAACCTGTGCAATGCCAGGCAGGGCGTGGCAGGGGGTGCAGGGGCGCAGGGAGGGGCCTTTCTTTTGGAATTCTTCGCTCGAGGGCACTCAAGGGATCTGGGAGGGGAGGGTTTGTTTGTTTACTGGGCTGAGCATTGCCCGACGAATGTTGTGTCGCAATCTGGCTTGGTATAGTTCAGTTGAAGAGAGTGGGAGTCACATGGGAATAAGCATGAATAGGATAAAACGCGGGGCGGGGGAAGAGTCCCAGAGCAGGCAGTGTGTGTGAATCACACGCTTGGATCGCTCGGAAAATAAAAATCTTGCATGCTTTAGAAAGCTTGCTGTGTGCCATCGGTCCGCACTTGAGTTCCGGTGACTTCTATTATTATCACCATCATCATCTTATTTATAGTCCTCCTTTCTCAGTGAGACCCAAGGCATATTACACAGCGTGAGTCGGTACAGTCGATTTCAGTACACAATTTAATAAGTTACATCAATGCAATTTACAAAGATGGGGAATTAGCACGAATCCAATTCTGAGCTGAAGAAATGCTAAAACAGAGCATTCGAAATAGGAAACAACAGAGAAACTACCCAGTAGGATCACATTTGCAGCAACAGACAGCATATAGTAGTAAAGGGACACTCCCTGCCCCTTTATCGTTGCATCTCTTTGAGGTCACTTCCGTTCAGTGCTCGCCAATCTGAGTAAAAAGCCCTTTTTAATCATTCAGTTTTGCATCCTTTCTGGAAAGCTAGGAGAGTGGGCGCTCTCCTGACCTCTTCAGATAGTCTCTTCCCTAAGATGGGTCACCACAAAGCACGCACGCGTGCAGGCAGCTTTTAACTACGTGCAAGGTGGCACATGCAGCGTTTTAAATCCCCCCACCTTGCAATTAGGAAAGCTTGGTTCTGACTTGAGTTCTGGTGCCTTAGGACACGCTGTGTGTGCAAATATTTTAAAAGTTTCTCTCTCTGCAGTTAGGAGAGTTCGCCTGCTGTTGTCATTCGTTTTTCTGGCATAATGAAAAGGTCTGATGAGGCTACATACTGCTGAGAAAACAGTATGAGATTCTTTGGGAATAATTAGTGGGTCTTAATGCCAAGTAAGTGTGTGTAAGTTTGCAGCCAAAGGGGACTAAAATAAGTTACCCAAGTGGGCCCGTTAAAAGAAAATATTAGATCCAACCAATATTCATAAATTTATGGATTTTATTTATTTATTTACTTAAGACAATTATAGTCCGCCATTCTCACTGAGACTCAAAGTGGATTATACAGTGAGATTAATACAGTCAATATCAAGACATTTCCATAAACAATGCTATAGGGTAAATAAACACAAGTTTACAAAGACAAAGCATTAGCAAGAATCCAATAAAGAGTGGAAGAAAATGCGGAAACAGAGCATAAGCAATTCTAGGGCTGACATTAGACCACGTGAAGCACAGGTAGCTCATAGGAGCACATATTTAAGACAATGGATAGTATGTAAGGCAACATAGTGGTGAAGTCTAGGGTCCCTAACTCATTAGTGAAGCATCTGAGAGCCCCTCCCTACAATACAAAAGCCTTTTTGAATAATTTGGTTTTGCATTGTTTGCAAGTTTTGAGTTATACAAAACTCTTGTTCCAGTTGGATGGAATCATAATCCATGTAAACTTGTCTGCCTATCTATTGTGTGGGGTTATCCTGCCCTTCCTCTAAGGAGCTCAGGGTAGTGTGCGTGGTTCTTCCTTTCCTATTTTATCCTCACAACAACCCTGAGAGGTAGGTGTGGCTGAGAGTGTGACTGGCCAAGCAGCAGGGCCAGATCGAGGGAGGGCAGGGGGGTTACCACTACCCAGCATATATAGTCAGTTAAGCACAGCCACGTTCCCCCCTCCCAGTCCCCCCTTCTATCTACAGAGAATATGGGAAGGAATCTAGCTACACCAGGTATCTACAGGAATGCGAGCTGAGAGAATGTTTTTATAAAGTCCTGGAATGTCAAGGTTATGTATCAATGGCAACGGCTCTTTTCTTGCTCAAAGTTCTTGCTAAAAGCTCAACATAGATAACAATGAAAAGGAGGCTCCTCCACCCAGACACTGCAAAAAAAAGGGAGCAAGGGGAGGGAAAGTTATCCAAAAACTCACAAGTACAAGAATAAACTCTGTAATGTGATCAGTAAATATCAAGTCTCATCCAATGAAAATGCACGTAATAATAATAACAAACCAAGTCATAATTGCAATGAAGCAAAGTTCATACGCCATGGTTATGGACAGGCAAGCCGCTCAAGAGAACCTGCATAATTCGCAGTCCAGCAGATGAAGTCCACCTAAGGACTGGTCTCCACTGTAGTGAAGTCGAAGAGTAAACAAACCAAATGGAAGATGCAGATGAAGGTTGGGGGAGCGGTTTTATTCTGCCCATGCCACTCTGAAGACCAAATCCCACGTCCTTGATGTCTCCCCCAGGCCCTAAAAAGTGACATCCGCGAAGGAATCAAACCTAATGTGAAGGAGTTGGTTGGTGGCCATTGGGCTGCACTGAGTGCACCCGTGCAATCTGTTTGTCGCAGACGCAGATAATAAACATACCCAGGGCTCATTTCGAGGGGGAATGCACAGGAACACAGTTCTGGCAGTTCCCCAAAGAGGTCACATGTCAGGTGGCCCTGCCCACCTCACTCTCAGCCATTTTGGGCCCGTTTCAACCTGGATTGGGGCCGAAACGGCCTGGATCGGGCCTCTGACGGGTGGCGGATCACTCCCGCTCAGCAGCAGCCCGATCCTGACCATTTTGGGCCCCTTTTTGGCCATTTTCAGCTCCTTTTTGCCATTTTGGGCCCAATTTCAGCCCTGAATGGCCAGGATTGGGACCAAAACAGCCAGAATCGGTGATGTCAGGGGGTGTGGCATATGCAAATCAGTTATGCTAATGACACACTTCCTGTGCTGTCAAGGGGTGTGGCATATGCTAATATATTATGCTAATGAGTTCCTCCAGCTCTTTTTCTACGAAATGACCCCTGAACATACCCATATAAATAAAAGGATCTGAGTCCAGAGGCACTTTAGAGACCAAAAAGATTTTCAAAGTATAATCTTTTGAGAGTCAAAGCTCCCTTCCATAGAGTCAGAGCTCCCTTCTTCTGGTTTCTGAAAAAGGGAGCTTTGAGTCTCGAAAACTTATACCTTGAAAATCTTGTTGGTCTCTAAGATGCTACCGGACTAAAATCTTGCTGTTCTAAAGAAGACCAACACAGCTACCTACCTGAATCCATGCAAATAACCTTGTCTGGGCTGTTGATTTGTTTACTTGTGGTAGGAGAGGGGGATTTGATGATAACGCTGCATACTTTCTCGAGAGGGGGCGAAGGGGATTATAGGTTACAAATCACTGGTTTAAACTCTTGCGACCTGGCATTCTCGGGACTCTTTCTCCTTGCAGGTTGTCCCACTAGACACAAAGGTTCTACATGAAGGGCATTTTTATTCCCTCATCCATGATCCTTGACACTGATAATGTCATATCAAAAATATGTCTTACCCCAGTTCCCAAAATACCCTTCTATAAATCAAAGGACAGTTATCTCTTCTGGGGATGGATAGGAAGGGCTGTGTGTGTGTGTGTGTGAGCATGTAATAGAGCTACCAAGATAACTGGATAAACCTTAAATACAGTTTTGTAAAGCAACAATGATTGGATTGTGCAAATCTCTAGATAGCATACATAGGGGTTGTGCAACGCCCTGGACAGCATCCTGGAGGAGTTTATCCGAGATGCTCTTTGGAGGAAATAACCTCCAAAGGAGCCTTGTGTTACTTGAAAGACTCACAGATTCATTGGAGAACTAGCAGAAGGCGCTACAGAACTCTTTGTTGGTTTGTGTGTGTGTTGCCTACTTGGCCGTCTCCCTGGAAGCTCTTTTGATGTGCGTGAAGAACGATTAACTTCCTTGTTTAAAGCATGCATGACAATTTCAGATTTGCATGCAGCCCAAGAGATGTGTAGTACAGAAAGAGCTAAAAAGGTGAGCCCAAATGCTGAATGCTAAGCAATTCAGTTATTCGAAAAAGATGTATTTGTTGGCCAAGAAGAGGCATGCACAAAGCTATTTCACCCAAAGCAAACATTCAGGTTTTTGCATCCTTGTTTTGAAGCCTTGTGTTACATTTGCAGTAGCTGAACGATCATCATAATTCACATTTATATAGAGCTTTGAGTATCCAGAGGGTTTTCTGTGCCTTAACTTATCCTTATAAAAACAACCTTATTAGGTAGGTCACTTACAAGATCTTCCTTTTGGAGATGCAGGGCACAGTCGGAGGCAGAAGTTTGCTTAAGGCTGCTAATAAGTTCACGGGAGAGATGACATTTGAACCTGATGCATCCCGATGTATCACATACTCTTCTCCGTGAAATGTCTTTACAGCAGCAATCTTCCGTGAAACTAAGCTCCATTCAATAAGCCAGGGCTGAGTAAATAAGGATATAAATGGGCTGCCTAATTTGCCTCTCTGGTCAGTTGAGTTTAAGCATTGGCTTCTGTTCTTTCCAGGGGTTTTTGGGGGGGAAAAGAGGTGGTGGAACTCAGTGGGTTGCCCTCGGAGAAAATGGCCACATGGTTGGTGGCCCTGCCCCCTGATCTCGAGACAGAGGGGAGTTTAGGTTGCCCTCTGCGCCACATGGTTCGGAGAGCAATCTAAACTCCCCTCTGTCTGGAGATCAGGGGGCGGGGCCACCAGCCATGTGGCCATTTTCAAGAGGTTCCGGAACTCCGTTCCCCCGCGTTCCTGCTGAAAAAAAGCCCTGGTTCTTTCATTCACGCTAGCTTTTTCCTGCTGCCAAAATCACTGGGTGGGTGGGGAGAATGGCATTTTCTGGTAGTTCTAGAGAACCCAGACAAACACTGTCCCATAATCATACAAAATTGCTAAAGGAAATGTTAAGGTAGTCTACTTGTAGGAGAAGAGCTCTCCTGCAACCACTTGGCACTCTTGCCTGACTTCTGTTGACTCTTTATCTAGTACGTTGCCCAAAATTAACTCCCTGCTTCATGAAGAGGACTGGTGTGTGTGTGTGCATGTGCATGCGCTGCACTGAGATCTGAATAACTGTTGGCCTTTATTTTTAAAGTAACGAAGAAGCCAGTTTTCACTTCCCTATCCCCATAGTGCTACTTGAGATCTGTTAAATCTGTATCATCCCTTGAGTTCTGTTTTAAGAGCCTGGCAGAGGCTACCCTCCAAAACAGCTGCTTTCTCTAGGGCAGCTGATCTCTGTCATCTGGGGATCAGTTATAACTCTGGGAGCTCTCCAGTCACTGCCTGGAGGTTGGCAACACTAGGAGGGAGGAATTGGCAATTTGGCGTATTGGTCATATAAAGCGTCCCCCCCATAGCGTAGACTCAGAGCGCCATTGTATATAGAAAACGCGCACATTATCTGCTAACCAGTTAATAAAAATAATGTACTGATCTCACATTATGTAATCCGCCTTGAGTCTCAGTGAGAAAGGCGGACTATAAATAAATAAATGAGCTGCAATCCCATGCAGAGTGACACCAACCTAAGACCGTTGAAGTCAATGGGCTTAGACTGGAGTAACTCTGCATAGGATTGTACTGTAACAATACTAGCACTGCCACTAAAGCAACATGTTTCTCCTTCCCTGGAAGGATACCGGAACAGAGTCCTCCGGTTGCTGTTTCCTGGGGGATCCTTTTATTGACTAGGACGGCCACCATCGAGCTTCGAGGAGGAGCGAAGCGATCCCTTACGCTCAGCCGGCCAGAAGGGCCGCGTTTGCTTCCGGTCCCGGCGCTGGGGGAAAGAAGGCACGAGGGACTCGCCGGACGCCGGGCAGGCGAGGAGCCCGAAGCGTGCCAGGAGCGATGCGGCTGCTCTTACTGGCCGCTCTGCGAGCCGGGACGGGGAACGGCACGACCGCTCGCAGGATCCAGTAAGTGTCCCCAGCCAGGGCGCCGCAAGCAGGCGGGCCAAGGCTGGCCCCGGGCAGCTTTTTCCAGCGCTGTGCCTCCAGTTGCATGAGAACACGTGGGCAACGCGCGTTAGATTGCAATTTGTTGCTTTATAGAGGACATTTATATAGAGAGATTCATTCGTTCATTCAGTGTTGGTCTGCAGTAGAAGAGCAAGATTTGGGTCCAGTGGCATCTTAGAGACCAACGAGGTTTCCAGGGTCTGAACCTTCGAGGTTCAGAGCTCCCTCCTTCAGATACATTTAGGAGTGGAAGTATGCAGGGTTTTATCCAGCCAGGAGATGGGAGGGGTGTTTAAAGTAAGGGTGTAAGAAATAATAATGCTGTGATTAGCTTGATAGAATTAGGATGTGACAGGCAGAAAGTCAACCTCTGTAGTGAGAGAAGAATCCAGTGTCCCTATTAAGTCTTGGCCTGACCTGGATGGCCCAGGCTACCCCAATCGGACTATAAATGACATACATACATACATACATACATACATACATACATACATACATACATAAAATCTCATCAGATCTCGGGAGCTAAGCAGGGTCGGCCCTGTTTCGTACTTAGATGGGAGACCACTGAAGAAATCCCAAATCGCTATGCAGAGACAGGCAATAGCAAACCACCTTTTGTACTGAAAACCCCAGCAGGGGTTGCCATAAACTGGTTGCAACTTGACAGCACTTCACACATACAGCTAGCATTCCAGTGCTTCAGTATAAATGCAGACAATCAACTTCTGTAGTGAGAGAAGAATCCAGTGTCCCTACTAAGTCTTGGGTTGGTCCAAATTTGCAAATAAACTCAGCGTGTACATGTGTATATACACATGTATGCATACACACACATATACATACACATAAAAGACGAAGATACATTATTCTGCATTATGGTATGTGACGTAAACATTCAGTATAATCCAGGGGAGTTAGCTGTATTAATCTGTAGTAGCAAAATAGTAAAAAATCCAGTAGCACCTTTAACACTAACCAACCTTATTGTAGCATAAGCTTTCGAGAACCATAACGCTCTTCGTCAGATAGAATAGCATTGTATACCTCAGCATATGTGATAATAGGGCTGTGGTGTGAGGAAATTGTTCAGAGAGATGTGTTGGGAAAGGATAGGAACTGTAGGCTATGCTACTGGGTACTGTCTTCAGTAGGTAGCTGCATTGGTCTGCAGTAGAACAGCAGCATTTGAGTCAAGCAGCATCTTAGAGACCAAGTATCTGAAGAAGGGAGGTTTGACTTTCAAAAACTTACACACTAAAAGTCTGGTTGGTCTCTAAGGTGCCACCAGAATCGGATCCTGCTTATTTTCTGTTGCTGTGTTTTCCTGCTAGATAGTTCCACGTTATGTAATATGCCATTGCAATTTGCTTATGTTTTGTTTCGGCATTGCGTTCAGTTCTGTATCAGATTTCTACTTGTTTTCCAATTTCTGCAATACTTGCCCTGTTGTATTGTTTATTGACTGCCTCAGCCATTGCTTGTATTGACCTACCGTGTATATTCTGCCTTGAGTCTCAGTGAGAAAAGCAGACGGTAAATACATACGTACATAAATAAATAAATACATAAGGTATTATAACAATGCTACCCTGAGTCCGTTAATTGAAGGGAAACATATTTGATCAGTTAAAAATGGCCCTGATTAAACAGGTGGTAGGTTTTTTGCCCCCCCCCCAATCTTCATCTACTATGTTTTATTTATTATTATTAGTTCGATTTATAAACGCCCATCCACAGGGGCTCTGGGTGGTGAACAACAGTTAAAAGCAATAAAAACAAGAAAACAATAATTCTAAAATCAACATACAATAAGCAATAATAAAATAAATTAACCAAGTACATTAAAGTGCAATGGTGGGGAGGAACCCCCCCCAAAGGTGGGAGGCCGACATGGCACTGCCCCTTCAGCCACCGAACGCCTGGCAGAACAGCTCTGTCTTACAGGCCCAGTGGAACGATAATATGTCCCGCTGGGCCCAGGTCTCCATTGACAGAGCATTCCACCAGGCTGGGGCCAGGACTGAAAAGGCCCTGGCCCTGGTTGAAGCGGGGCGGGTAAACATTTATCCGCTGATCGAAGCAGTCTCCGGGGAACATACAGGGAGAGGTGGTCGCGAAGATATGCCGGTCCCAACCCACTCAGTTGTTCACACACTTCCTTCTGAAAGTGTGGCTTTCTTTGCCTATTATGGACCTGCTTCCTTCTGATCATGCATGATTGGAGGCAGGTATTAATATTCTCTGTTTCCCTCGTTCCATTTGCTGTGGTGCCAAAAGAGACCATCTGCAAACAGCCGGCCATATGTGCATCCTCAAGGATACTTCGGACTATGAGTCGCCGCTGGCAGTTGCCGATCTCATCTCTTCTAAGAACTTTGAGGCCGCCCTTGGTATCCATATTTATAAAGCAGGCAGACTTCTGCAAGGTATGTTGGTTTGATTTTAACGGGATTAGGAGGGCATTCTTGCTTTTTTTTAAAAAAGAAAGGAAAAGCAGAGTCTTTGGAATGTGATCTTTGCAAGGGCCAGTTCACACAGTATTCTCTCTTGATTAATTCCTTTGTTTACTTACTTGTGTATTGGATTTTTTAAAAATCCCTTCCATTAACTTAGGGTGGTAGAAGGTTGGCATGCTGGTCAGTTGACCTGTTTAATATTGGTGGTGGTGGAGATTGCCGTCAAGTTATAGCTGACTTATGGCGACCCTTGGTGGAGTTTTCATGGCAAGAGACTAACAGAGGAGGTTCATCATTGCCTGCTCTGAATCTCTGGTCTTCATTGGAGGTCTCCCATCCAATTACTAACCAAGGCTGACCCTGCTTAGCTTTTGGGAGCTGACGAGATCAGGCTCATCTGGGCTGTTGCCCATCTGTTATTTGACCGCAGCCCATATATTCCACGAAGCTGAGGATATCCAAGGGTAGATGATTGGTTGGCTTTCTAACTTCATTGGGTCTCTGGTTCCTGTTTTTAGAAAGGTTGCTGTTATTTCCCTCTGCTATCCCCTGAATTGTCTGCCAGGCCAGGTAAAGAGCAGTGGACCGTGCCTTGAATGATAGCTTCAGAGGTCTATGGGATGTGAGCAAATTAATTTTATGTTCCCTGAAGATGCAGATTAAAGCCAAGGGCTGTGTCAGTTGAAGTTAGGTGCTGTGCCCTGGCACTAGGTACAATCACCTGAAGTCTCAGGCAAAATGACCCATGGCGTCCTCCTCCAAGCGGGGAATCACAATACCGACAGCAGACCAAAGCAAGAATTTACTGGGTAGAGAACAGTTCTAAAAACACACTCATATGTTGCAAGGTAGCAAAGGAAAACAAGAGCGAACCAGGAAGAGAATGAAATTACACCCGTGTCCGAATGAACTGGCAGTTGTTTTTTCCTTGTTGCTTTTGTTGAGTGATCTTTACAAAGGTCATCCAAGGCAATCGTAGCAAAACAGCGACGCCGGCTTAGCTCACAAGCCACAGATGTGTTGCCCTTGTGGATCTTGCGCTACGTCTGCAGAGCTGCTTTGCCCGTGTTGCAACATGACTTGAACATGACCTCGAACCTGTGCGCAGTCACACAGGGAAGTTCTTTCGGCTCACCGTTGTACACCCGCCGGGGATGCTCGAGGAGCAGATGTGGCGGAGGCTGTTCTGCGCCGCTGTAATTTAAAGCCTTGTTCAGCCTTCTGCCTGCTCCAGCGCGCTTCATTGTTCTGACACCTACCTGATTCGTTTGAACAAGTGCCCTAATGTATTCAGAATTTTAAAAGCAGCGATGTTACTAATTAGCGGCCATCAAGTTGCTATTTGTTAGCTTAATGAGGTGTAAAACTGTCCACTTAATTGTTTTTTTTCCCCCTGCCTGCTCCTGCAATGCTTTGAAAGAATCGAGAGTAATGTTTGTTGTCTTGCAAGCTCGATTGGTTTGGAGAGGAAGCCTCGGTTGCAACTTGCCATTTGTTTAAGGGGCAGTGGCGCAGCAGCTCTTCTGTATGTAAACAGGCCAGCCCCAGATGACAGAACAGGTTTGACAAGATACGAGGCCCCAAATCTTGAATCTTGAGTATCGAGTTCTTGACAGCCAGTATAGTGGCACAGAGAGAGAGAGAGAGAGAGAGAGAGAGCTGTGATCCTGGGAGCCTCCGGTTCCTGTCTCGATCCTACTGTGAAACTTGCTAGGTGGTCTTAGACATTATCTGATGCAGCTATAGTACAATACTAGTTTCCCTTCCCTGGTCATCGTCGGGATGACTGAGCTAATATGCGATGGAGCTCTTTGAAGCTTCAAAGCAACTCATTTCAGAGAATGTTCAAGGGGATCCTGGTGGGTTTTATGAAAGCGGAGCCCAAAACTGTGGCAAGAAGCAGCACGCTTGCAGCTCTTTCTCTG
The DNA here is from genome assembly GCF_028583425.1 of Eublepharis macularius. NCBI lineage: Eukaryota > Metazoa > Chordata > Lepidosauria > Squamata > Eublepharidae > Eublepharis > Eublepharis macularius. The sequence continues at coordinate 65,997,928 of NC_072802.1, read as the reverse complement.
CACGCTTACTCTAGGTGTTAAGTGCGTGTTGGGTTGTGCGCTTGATTCATGTAGGGCAAAAATGAATGTATTACATTTTTGTTCAGCTTTTTAGCTCCAGTTGCTCTCCCCGTGGCTTGCATCAAAACCGACAGAGGCTGATAAAAAAAAATGCTCCTCAAAGAAGGAATTGTCTGGCACGTTGGAGGAGTGTCTATGTGCCATGTCCTCTCACCCATTTACGGCTGTTGGAACCCAGCGGAACGGGATTTGATGCATTTGTGGTTTTATCCCTGCACCCTCTGGTTTATAAATCAATCAAACATACATGTAATCTCACACATTTCCTAGGGGTAATCCCCTGGAGAACATTAATTACTATCTCCAGAATGGGAATTTTCTTCCAGAGTTCTGTAGGGTACAGTCTCATCTCCCATGGTATTCAACTTCTGTGTAAAGCCTTTAAGAGAACTCGTTTGCAGCTGTGGCATGGGATATCATCAATATTCAGATGCAGTAGAAATCGTGGATCTGTTTCGGCATTTCTTCAACTCCGTATTGGATTTTTGCTAATGTTATGTCTTTACCCTATGGCATTGTTTATTGAAATGCTCTTAATATTGACTAGACTAATCTCACACTATGTAATCTGCCTTGCATCTCAGCGAGAAAGGTGAACTATAAATGACATTAATAATAATGATGATGATGATAATAGTAAATACTTTGAAGCATGCTAAAGGAAATCATGTTTCTATTTAAGGCATCAGATAATATTCCGGATGTCTATCCAATTCTGATTTTTCCAGAAAACCCACAGCAGAGGTGATAGCTCACCCAGATGAAGTTACATCAAAGGAATTTTTTTTTTAAGTGGTGGGGGAAAGTTCCATGGCTTCAAAATTTCTGGAAATTTTACGTTTCTAAAGTGGAAGTTCCCGCAGTCTCAGTTAATCAGTTGCAATTCGAGGGCACACTTTGTCTTTTCATTTGTTTGTGTACTGTTGATTTTGAAACCCAGAGCGGTGTGGGAAAAATATATTTAATCAATAGAAATACCCTTGAACGCCGTCTGAAGACCTCTGCGTCAAAAGATCTGTATTCAATAGGGCAAGAGTTGACCTTTGTCAGCTTCCTGGAAACTCCTGGTTGGCCCTTATGGGAACTGGTTTTTCCCCCCAATTCTTGCTATGCAGACTTATGTTTGTATTTCTCCGGACAGGGAGTGGAATCCCTTTTGGCATCATCTTTGGCGGGACAGATATCAATGAAGATGCCAAGTGTGACAAGAAGTCCCAGGTGATGGGGACCATCTTGGATGAAGCCAGGTAGAGGAAATACCCAGCAAATCTTCATTGGTTTCTTGGGAGCAAAGTTTCTAAATTAGCTCTTGCTGACGAGTCTGCGTAGGCTACTTGCCCACGCAGCGTTGGATCTAGCCGGCTTTTTCCCCTGTAAAATGTTGTCCAGTTTCTTTCTTTCTTACAGCTCTTGTCAAACATGGCTTGTGTTCGTGTGGGTACCAGGGTGCCCCGCATAGCCTTTTGGGTGGCTAAGGGGACTCCCTCCTGCTTTCTTCACCCATGGAAAAGTTGGCTGGATCCAACCCTGCTTTTTTTTTACTAGCCTTCTTTCCCACGTGTCCCTTGTAGCACATCAACGGTCCAGGAAGGTAAAAAGGGAAGGCTTTCTTTCCCTGCTTGGTCCGCTTCGCAGAGGAGGCTCTGATTGGCTTCTTAATGCCAGTGCTCCTTATCGTGCAGCCATGAAAACAAAAATTGATTCCTCTCTCCTTCGTTCCCCCAGACCTCGTGGATTGCAGAGTGCTAACAGAAAGAGCCTGTGGAATCATTGATCTGCTTAACCTGCACAACACACCGCTAAATTCTGTGAAACAAAATAGGGAACCACGTCCTACTTGACAACAGTGTGTCATTTTTTTAAAAAAATCCCCTTTTCCAGCAGGGGATTGTGCTCCTTCAGGGTACATTTTCAATTTGGCTGTCCTCGCTGGGCTTGGGAGATGCATTTTCCTCTCCCTTGGCAACGTGACAGATTGGAAATATAATTGCGCAATAAGAAATGGGAGCGGTCGGGAAAGCGAGCGTTTGCTCAGGTTTTGAGAACCTTAAATTTGTCGGTGAAGTCGTACCCATGCGGTATGTCGCAACCGTTTGTTCTTGTTTAAGACCTGCGGTTCTTGTTAGATAACTCTCTACTAGTAGGGAGGTTAGTACAGATAATTCAAAGAGCTTCAGCCTGCCTCACCTCTGTGGCTCCTCGCCATGTGCATCTCCCTTTTCCCTTTCCCTTCTCCTCATTCATCTCTTCCAGTTTCCTTTCTTGCTTCTGCCCCCTCCCTTTCCTCGACTTTTTCCTTTGCCCTGCCCCTCCCTAAAATATAAGGACCTCGCCAATGGGAGACTCAAGTTCGAATCCTCGCTCTGCCATGGAAGCTTGTTAGGTGACCTTGGGCCTGTCACACACGCTAAGCCTGACCTACCTCACAGGGATGTTGTGAGGTAGGAGGAGAGAAGGACATAAGCTGCTTTGGATCCGCACTGGAGAGAAAGGTGGGGTATACATGAAGTATACATGAATAAATAAAATCTTCCCATTGGAGCCACTCAGCCCTTGTCATACTTATAATGGACTCAAAGAGAAAACTAACCAAGAGTAACGATATGTAGATATAGAAATATTAATGTAAATTTTTAGGTGCTCAAGAGGTAAACCCATACAGAAGTTCAAGCAGTTACTCAAAGGACAATAGTCACCTTTACGCATTTGCACTTTAAGAATATTTGGGTGATTTGAAACGAAAAACGAAAAATTTGTATTAATATTTATATATCTACATATTGTTACTCTCGGTTCGTTTTCTCTTTGAGTCTGTTTTGTCTGTAACCGAGATAGCCTTCTGTTTGAGTTGTATGCTTAGAAGGGAAGCAAGTTGGCCAATGGCAGCCAGCGCCGTTGTTCTTCCAAGCCTTCCTGGGATAACCAGGCAGCAAAAGCAGTGACTGCAAAAGCTTTGTGGCTACAGAATCCTCTGTTGTGTCACAATGTGGATTGTTAGAACTGCTGCTGTGGTGTGGAGGTTGAAGCATTGGATTAAGATCCAAGGATGCACCGGTTCAAGCCTGTGCTCTGCCAGAAAAGCTCTTAGGTAACCTTGGGCCAGTTAGCCTCACCTTCTTCACAGCTTTGTTGTGAGGTTAAGATAAGGCAGGGAGAATTACATACGCTGCTCTGAGCTCCTTTGAAGAAGGGCAGGATAAAAAATGCCATAGGTTGATTGTTTGTGCTATCTAGGACATTTGTCCTAAGAAGATCAGTAGATAAATAGTCCCCCATGGCTGATGTTGATTCATCTATTAATTTATGCACTGATAATTTTGCGCACTTGCACTTTAATTGAAAAAGTTGTTATAGAAATCAGTATCATTGCTTCTGGTATTTACGGGGACGTTAGTTTCTTTGTAGTTTGTTACCCGTAAGAGCCCTAGTTGTTGTAGAGCCCAGTTATTTAGGGGCTTGTGATTTTTCCTCTGGTTCTTTCTCCTAATCAATAATCTTATAAACAGGATTAATCTGATCAGTTCACCTCAGTATACGCATTTTAAGTATCCTCTCTAAACCTGTGTATACTCTGCTGAAAAGAAAACACTAAATATCCAGCCTAGAGAAACAAGCTTTTTTGCACCATTCACAAGTCAACCTTGTGGTGCAATTGGTAACTCCTCCTGAGCCAAACCAATTGAGTTCTCTTTCAGCCTCTCCCGGTCACTTCCATTGCCTGCGCTCTATAATACATTTTTTTAAACATCAACTTTTTGTTTTAATGTCCCTAGGTTTGCTGTCTCTTTCACAGAGGCCATGAAAGAAACAGCCGCTTCATACTGGGTATGTAAAGATAGTATTAATGGTAACCTTAAAAAGCAAGTGCTGTCCTAAAATAGGAGCAAGTGGTAACTGGGGGTAGTACTTTGGGGGGGGGGGTAGGTGCTGTCTTACCCCTCCTGCCTCCAGGTATCCCTAATCATGACTGTGGTTAGGGAAGGGAGGGAGTTCACATATCCCCTTGTCTTCCTCTTCATCGGTGGCTGACTGGCCCCTTCTCGTGCGAGTAGATGGGATCTCATGAGTGGCTGGGCAGCACTTCAGCCAGTGGGGCATCCACTTTGGGAATTATTGTTCACCAGCCAGTCACATTAGTTAAATCCCTTCACAGCCTTACCTCTGTGCCAGACTGCACTGTTTAAAAGCTTAGAAGTGCTGTACAAACAACGGAAGGACTGTGAAGAGTTAATGTTTCACAGAAACAGAGAGCCTTGAGTGACAGGCCACTCCAAGGAATCTGACTGGGTAGCATGAGCTAAACAGAGAAAAGACTTCTCAACTGGATGCTGGGGTGAGATGAGGCTGATTTCAGCCCTAGCTGAGAGGAGTCGAGTACTCCCAACTGGTGATTCAGCCCTGACTGAGAGCAGTTTAACAGAGACAGGAGAACTGGGGGAAAGTTGGCAAGGAAGTTTGGAAAGTAGGCGCAGACTTCCATTCGGGCCAAAGAAAGGGGATAGCTCTTCTAAGGAGAGGAGCTTTTCCCTACCCAGTCAAACAGGGAGGTAGCTCTGGAGAGTGAAGAGATTCTGTCTGGGTGTGGTTAGAAGCTGCTTTTAGAGTCCTTAAGAGTCAGGTCAAACTCAAGACAAGTATTGGCGTTTCAAGAGAAGGGGTCTGGGTACTGGAAAGAGGGTACCAGGAAACGCAAAGACCTCCAGCAGAGAGCCTGGAAAACCACTACCAGTCTGAGTAGACAATTTTGACCTTGATGGGCCAAGGGTCTGAGTCCGTATAAGGCATCTTCCTGTGTGTTCTCCTAATCTCAGTGTCTTTGGAGTTCTGGATGATTTGTTCCTGTTTCCACACCGGAACTGAATCATTAGAAATCTTGCCTTTTTATCTCCAAATTTTGCAGAGAGATCAGCGCATGCACAGCTTGTCGCACCTCTCAGTTACTTCTGTTTGCCTCTTTCCCCTGCACGGCAAAGTGCAATGCATGAAAATGGGGTGCGAGACTAGATGAACCCTTGGTTTGATCCAGAAGGGCACTGCTTATGTTCTGATAAAAGCCCCAAGAATCGCCACCCAGTCCAGAATCCTGTTGTCAACAGTGGGTAGCCCAAGTACTTCTAGGAAACAGCCTTCACCGTCGCTTGTCCCCTGCATCTTATTCTGTGGTAGGCTTCCTCGGAACATGGAGGTTCTGCTATGCTGTTAGGGGTGAGCACAAAGCATTATTAATAGGTAGATATTTCCAGTGGATCCTAATTGTTTTCCCCTTTGTTTTCCCTTTCTGTAATAATACAGTCATGTTCTGCCTTGGTTCTTAGCTTCCGCAGCTGCCTAATACAAAATTGCTTGGGGGAAGACTCGCATCTCTGCCATCTTAAATGGTAACCTCAGATAGCATTTCGAGCATCCTCTGTAGGCACTGGTTTCAATCTGGCGTCTGCCTCTTTTGTCAGGAGGGTGCATGGGAAGAGGGTTAAGGAATGGTCAGCGTCCGTGATGCCTTTTCAGAAACAATTGGGAAATGCGGAGCTTTTTAGCGAAAGTAAGTTCGAGCACACAAGGCTGCCTTATTCTGTCATGCCAGCGATCAGTCTAGCTCAGTCTTATCTGTTCAGGGTGGCAGCTGTTCCCCAGGTTTTTGTGAAGAACTTAACTCTCATCCTTGTCCACTGATCCTTCAACTTCAAGCAGCCGTACCCAACTTGCATTCCCCCCACCCCACACACACACATTACCAATGAGAAATTATGTTATGAATCTTGCAGGCTCCAAATAACACTTAGAAGAGTCTGTTTGCTGAATCTCTGCATGAGTTCTTGTTCTTGCATGGCCTCCTTCCTCTGTGAGGCAGGGGAGTCCAATGTGTTTCTGCATCAGGTGTAGTTGGTGCAGGGGAGTCTACGCATGCATCTGTGCATGTGCATGCGCGATTTCCCCAAATCTGGAGGCATGGCTGGCTTGTGACGTGCACAGAAATAGAATCGGGGGGGGCGGGATTCGCCGAGGATGGTTGAGTTGCTCACTTAGGACCCCTTTGGTGCCTGCTGCCTATCTGCCCCCCCCCTTCCCAAATTTTTTCAGCAGCAGGAAGTGGCAGCCTGGATCCAGCTCCAGCGGAGAGCTCTGTTCCTCACAACTGCCACTGGCCAAGCCAGAAGAAGAAGGGGCCGGCAGCCAGGCATCTTCTTCCATCAGAGGGAGGGCAGGAAGTAATTCGGCGCCTTTCCCTCCTGCCTGGATCCCAAGGGAGCAGCCAGGCATGCTTTGACTCTGCCTGGACTCAGCTCAGCCCAGAGCTTCGCCCTCCCAGATCAACTTGCCTTAGATAGGACCGTCGGAGAGAAGGCAGGAAGCAGCCGGGCACCCCTTCGTGATTTGTGGGTGCAACCCCAGCTGAAATCTCCCCTCCTTGCAGCACCCACCTGCAGCCCTGAGGAAGAAGAGGCAGAGGCCCAGCATCCTTCCATGTGCCGAATCCAGCTCTGTCCACGATCAGCCAGGCCCAACACAGAAAAGGGTCAGCCAGGCACTCTTTCCTTCCTCATACCTGGTTGCAGCTCTGCCGAGAATCCCTTCCCTCATTTAACACTTGCCTTTGAATTGTCCATTTGCTCCTTAAATTTCTTGCAGGCCTTTTCAGCTGAAACCCAGGCTGAAAGTCTAGTAGGTCGTGAAAGATGACTCGTCGCCAGCTCGAAGTGGCATGGTGTCACAGCTATGTATATAGATGCAGAGGAGTTAGCCGTGTTAGTCTGTAGTAGCAAAATCAAAAAGAGTCCAGTAGCACCTTTAAGACTAACCAACTTTATTGTAGCATAAGCTTTCGAGAATCACAGTTCTCTTCGTCAGATGCATGGAGGGCAAGAAGAAACTGGTCAGATATATAGGTGGAGAGGGGAGGGCGGAGTAGATGCAAACAGTAGCTTCTGATATGGAGATCAGTTTGCTTCTGAGTAGATGCAAAGTAGGTCTTTTGTTTTATTATGGGTGCAAGAGGAAGCGTTGCAGATTTTTATGTAAGAGGTGGATCCTTTCTTTAATTTCATTTTTCATATCTGAAGCTACTGTTTGCATCTACTCCGCCTACTTTGCATCTACTCAGAAGCAAACTGATCTCCATATCAGAAGCTACTGTTTGCATCTACTCTGCCCTCCCCTCTCCACCTATATATCTGACCAGTTTCTTCTTGCCCTCCATGCATCTGACGAAGAGAACTGCGATTCTCGAAAGCTTATGCTACAATAAAGTTGGTTAGTCTTAAAGGTGCTACTGGACAGCTATGTATGTATGCTGTGTGCCTGAGCTATCCTGAGTTTGGAAAAAAGCTTGCTTTCTGCCTGTGGGGATTGTAGAACACACCTGGCATAACAAGGGATTTGGTTGAGATCTGAGGAAGGGAGATTTGCTTCCTTATTAAACGCAGTACTGAACGGCAATCTGAGACAGGCCTTTATTTTGATTCATTTGAAAGGCCGTCCTGCAGATAAGCATGTTCTTCTACTATTTTTTTTCCTTCAAAACAAATTACACTTTCTTTGTTGGCAATATTTTTCTCCCCCCCCCCCACTCCCTTCTTTGTGTAAGGAATGGCAGCTTTCGTGATCCGAGAACACATTCTTGTTTGGCATATATATAGGTTTAATCGCCTTTCTTCTGAGGGAAGTATTTTCTCTCTTGCTGCAAATGACCGCTTGCTAATGGAGACTTTGGAAATGTCACTGGCATGTTGGAGCAAAAAGTACGCTTTGAGCCAACCTGGTAATTGTGTCAAATTACAAAATTGGTTGGTAGATATCATAAATATCGATTAAAGCTAATTTTGAGCGCTCAGCTCCGTTCTGCTTTTGACCTTGCTGAAATGCTCCTTTAGAACAGGCAGAACCCATCAGGAATGTGGCTGGCTTTGCTCTCGTATACTCGCGTTGATCTGAAGTCAAGAATGGTACTTCTGGGGGGCCTGCTTCAGGCAGCTTGTTCCAAAAGCTGACCTTTGGAACAGCAGAGACTTGACACAAACTTTAAAAGGAAAGCCCATGATCTTGACACGCTTCGAGTGAGTTTCCCAGAGGATCAATCCAGCAGAGCAATTGTTAGGACTTATTTTATCACTAGAAACAGAGCCCGTTGTGAGAAAAAATACAACAGGCTCTAGAAAACTGATTTAGCAGGGCCCTGCTGTGGAGCCTTGGGAGGGCAGTGCTGCCATGCTGGGCCTCTCTGCTGCCTCCATGGCCCGCATCGGGCAGCTCTAGAAGCTGGAAGTGCTGCTGGGGGCAGCAAGGGCCCTGGAGTGCTCCTGTGACCCACGGCAGCCGGATTCGTCCTCACAGCCAGCTGCAGGGCAGGGAGCACTGGGGCGGGCATCTCAGAGCTCTCTCAGCCCCACCCACCTCACAGGGTGATTTGCCGTGAGGATAATAATAACACACTTTGGAAACCGCTCTGAGTGAGCATTAAATAGTCCTGAAGGGCGGTATATAAACCGAATGTTATTAAAGGCCGTTTGCTTCCTTCTCTGCAACTGCCACAAGGCATGGCCCTCCCCTTTCATCTTATGCCAAAGCTTAGTGGCTGGTGTTCTAGCTTCATGTGGGGAAGTGACTGGCAGGCAGGCGTGGCACATGACACAGAGCGCATGTTGAGCTGGGTGATTATGCAACAGCTGACTCAGGATAGTGAGCCAAGTTGCATGTTGCATGAAAAGGTAAAAAACACGATTGCATGAAGCTGCCTTATACTGAATTAGACTTTTTGGTCCATCAAAATCAATGTTATCTGCTGAGACTGGAAGGAACTTTCACATCACCTGCTACCTTTCACATCACCTGCTACCTAATTCCTTTAACTGGAGATGCTGGATCGAACCTGTGACCTTCTGCACGCCAAGCAGTTGTTCTACCACTGAGCCACAGCCCCTCACAACATTTTAGGACTGGGTCCATTTCCTTCCCCTGCAGCAGATTTGGGGCACTGATCTCTGAAGCCGAACTTTCTGGTTGCTTTCCTTGCAGCAGGCAATTTGAACTGACCTGTTTCTCCCTCGTTCCTCTGTTTTCAAGCCTCGCACCAGGAGCAAAATACATGTCCAAAGTCAAGGTAAGCATTTGAAACTTCGCTTTTCTGCAGTGGTGAACTAGAGCTATCTTTTGTTCCCTGCGTGGTGGTGGTGCCGCAGAGATCATTTGTATACATGGCTTAGAACTGTGGGCCAAGACTCAAAAGTCAGCCATGAATCTCTCCCAGGGGGGTAGTGAGGTTAACAGGGAAGGGGGAGCTTGAGGACATTTGATGGCAAAAGTTTGAGTTTTCCTCTGAGTAGACAAGGCAATATATTTCTAAATACTAAGCTTGACAAATGCCCTGACCTGGATAGCCCAGGCAAGCCTGATCTCGTCAGATCTCAGATGCTAAGCAGGGTTGGCCTTGGTTAGTAACTGGATGGGAGACCTCCAACGAAGACCAGGCTTGCAGAGGCAGGCAATATCAAACCACCTCTGAAAGGGCCAAGCTACAAGTGACAAATGACACAGGTTGGACACTTGTCAGCTTCCCTCAAGTTTTGATGGGAAATGTAGGTGTCCTGGTCTTGCAGCTTGGCTCTCTGACTGCTGTCCAGTGGACTTTTCAACTGTCACTTCTCCAACATTCCGCCAAGCCGCCTACATTTCCCGCCAAAACTTGAGGGAAGCTGGCAAGTGTCCAACCTGTGTCATTTGTCACTTGTAGCTTGACCATTAGTCTCTTGTCATGAAAACCCCACCAGGGGATCTCCGTAATTCAGCTGTGACTTGAGGGCACTCTGCACCACCAAGCATGACAAATAGGACACAAACTTGTTTAGTGCTAACTGCAGCGAGATTTCTGTGTTGAATTTAGGGGAGGTAACAGTTACTTTGTGAGTGGCTCTTGAAAAGCTGAGGAAGTTTAGAAGTGAGTACCATTTTTCAATGCTGGAGGGCTGCTGTCTTAAGAAAAGAGTAGGGTAGGCCTCTTGGTGGCTAGTTTGGGAGCTGGAAAAATACCTTCCATCTTTGGAGTTAAGACAGAGGTTGGGGACAAAGGGAATGAGAAGATACCAACAAACCTCCAAATGGTATCTGGCAAGCTATAGTTAGCAAGTTGAGTTTCCATTCAAACCCTAACGAGGCTAATGACGCTAAAAGATCCTTGGCTTTGTGTACTTTCTCCCCCCCACCCCCATTTCTTTCCTTGTGGAGCCACAACTGAAGACTTCCTTGATGATTGCAAAGGGGTAGGCATGTTAGTGTGTCATAGCAAAATAAAACCAGACTCCTCTGGTACCTTAAAGACAAACAACGTTTATTTCAATATGAGCTTTTGTGAGTCACGGCTAAATAAATGTTGTCTTTAAGGTGCCACTGAACTTCTGTTTTGTTGTGAAGATTTCTTGGCCTGGGGAGTCTTCAGTCTGAAATTTAAGGCCCCCATGTTACATGTTGGAATTAAATTTGCTTCAGCTTTGAAAAGGCTGGAGAGTGTAAAATGTGCCTCAGGGCTTCAAAGGTAAGAAAGTATGGCAAATCAGCTAAGGTGATTTACTTAGATCAGAGAGTCCCGAGTTCAAATCTCGACTGGGCCACAAAGCCTGCTGGCTAACCTTGAGCAAATCATTATTGCTCACTTTTAAATTTGCCTCAGAAGATTGTTGTGAGGAGCAGGGCTCATTTCAAGGGGGAATGCACAGGAACGCAGTTCCGGCAGTTCCCCAAAGAGGTCACATGTCAGGTGGCCCTGCCCACCTGACTGTTAGCCATTTGGGGCCCATTTCAGCCTGGATTGGGGCCGAAACGGTCCGGATCGGGCCTCTTATGGGTGGTGGATCACTCTTCTGTTCAGCAGCGGCCCGATCCTGACCATTTTGGGCCCCTTTTCGGTCATTTTCAGCCCCTTTTTGCCATTTTGGGCCCAATTTCAGCCCTGAATGGCCAGGATTGGGTCCAAAACAGCCAGGATAGGTGATGTCAGGGGGTGTGGTATATTCAAATCAGTTATGCCAATGACACACTTCCGGTGATGGCAAGGGGCGTGGCATATGCTAATAGGTTATGCTAATGAGTTCCTCCAGCTCTTTTTCTATGAAATGACCCCTGGTGAGGAGAAGAGGAAGGGGTGGCACCATATGCACCATCCCGAATCTTTGGAGGAGAGGGGGATAAAACTGGTAACCGATGAGCATTAAATCGAATTAACACCAGCACTTTGGATTGGGCATAAAAAGATTTGGTGCAACTGAGATAAAACTGGTTGTGTTGCTTTCTACAAAATGCCCTGATGCCAAAATGTAATGCATGACCATTTATTTTCTAGGGATTGTGACCGCCCACAACCCATCTTTTAACTGGAAGAAGTTACTGCAGAGTTCAGGTAAAACAGAAAGATACTTTCTCGCCCATTCGTCTTAAATTGCAGACAAATCTTGCGTCTTTGCCCTTGGCGCAATTCAAAAGTTCTTCTGTCAAGCAAGAAGCAGTTTTGCAGATACAAGCCTCATATATGCATACACGTCTAAGGAAACATTTATTTATTTAAGCAGTTTGGGTTGGATCCTGTGGAAGTGTTGCACTACAGCTGGTGCTTTCCCCCAGCGCAGGGAGGATAAAGTAAATCAATGAATAAGAGGCTCTTTGAGCCTCTTTCAAGACTGGAAGGCTCCTAGCTCCAGGAGAATAAAACCCTCTCCAGTGAAAGCAGGTTGATTGAAAGCAATCGCATTAACGGCAGAACTTCACATTGTGTCGGAAGGGGACAGCGTTTGGGTTTTCCTGGTAAGGGTAAAAGAAAACCCGGTAGTGGTGATCTTTAGTCAGGAAACAGCTCCTGCTTCAGTTTGTAGCAGGAACGACTGTATTGTACATACGCGTAAAAAACAATCAAATCATGGAACTGCCTGCAATTGTACCCAAAAGCGTGGGCAAAGTAAGAGATCACGCTGTTCCTGAGACAGAATGAACTCGGGTTTTGGTGCTCCAGAGAGGGGCAGAAGGTTCCAAACAAATGTTGGTTTGTTTTGTATGTTGTTGTTCCGTGCCTTTTGCGTTTGCCCTTTCTTGCTCGTGTTCTTGATTCTTTTTGTTTCCATTTTGGCCGTTATTATTATCTTTTCAGTATACTATTTATATACATAAAGAATGGTAAGTTGGGCAGCCTTAACAGGAAGAGTTTGTCACAAAAAATAGAGAGTCGCAGGTTCAGTTTGCACAAATGAGAAGTAAAGACCAGGGCCGTTTCCAGACGGCTTACCTGGCTCCGGAACGTTGCGCCATCTTGCGGGGAAAACGCGAAATACCGCGTTTTCTTGCGCGAGTTTTGCGCAACGTCATGCGACGTCGCGCAAAACTCGCGCGAGAAAACGCGATATTTCGCGTTTTCCCCGCAAGACGGTGCAACGTTCCGGAGCCAGGTAAGCCGTCTGGAAACGGCCAAAGAGTCAAACCGTGGAGCTGTGCCGGGAACACTCTGTTTCGTGTGAGCAGAAACGTTAGTCCGGATCTGACTCAGGTCCTCATGAAGTTTTGTGATGATCTGCAAATGTACCTTTTGTTGCTGAAATCTGCTGTAGGTCTCTTGGTGACACCAAATTATATGTCAATTCTGGATGGCAGCGGATAAGCAGCTTCATCCCAACGTGGCTGCAGAGGGGTCCAAGCGCCACGAATTGTGGCTTAGCTGCACTCAAGCCACTGTATCCTTTTACGGCAGCCAAGCTGGTGGGATGAATTGAACGCCCAGCTCTGAATTATCTTACATGCTTCTATTTAAAACTGCCCTTTTATGAGTTTTCATAATTAATGCCCATAACTGCCTCCTTTTAGAAGCATAGCACTGGCTCCTTTTGACAGCCCCATCCGAACGCTAAACAGAGTACAATTTGTTATACTTTCCAGCAGAAGGAAAATTGATTTTCCTCCCTTGAAATCAAAACAACAATCATGTCGGGAAAGAGGGAGAAACTTGTGCCAATCTTCTGGCCCGTAGTAAAAAAGAAACCTTAACTGGGAAATAAGGTATCCCTTTAAAAAGAATCCATAAATGAATTGATGCTTCAAAAACTCAATGCAGTTCAATCAAAGTTGGTTTAATCTGTAGACCACATCTGTGAGAGGTGGATCAAAGGTCCCCAACCTGGGTGCACTCCTGGAATTTTAAGCAGGGGCCGGGAGGCTTCTCGCCAAACTGGCTGCCCCAGAAGTGGGACCCGTCACAAAATATCAGCAGGCTCCAAGCAAGGCCTCTTCCTACGATGGAGGCAGCTGCTTCCGAATGGACGCTATCGGCAGGCGCAAAGATGATACCTCCTGGGCTGTTCTGAAGCCTCTCCTGCATCAAGGAGATGGGGCAGGGGGACGACTCAGATCGGCTTGTTGCTTTTGAGAAGCGATGTTATATAGTTTCAGTTTCCAAAGTGTAGTGTTGTGGTTGGACTAGGAAAATGGGAGACTGTTGGGGTTTTAGCCGAGTAAAATAAAGCACAGCGGAATAATGCAGCGTAGACACGTGTGTGTTTAGCTTCTAAGAAAAGTTTATTTCAAAAATTGGGGGAAAGGGTTACATGAAAAAGAAAACAGCGACTGTCTAATTCGGGTATGTCAGGATGGGTAGCCGTGTTAGTCTGTCTGTAGCAATAGAAAAGAACAAAAGTTCAGTAGCGCCGATAAGACTAATAAAATTAGTGGTAAGGTATGAGCTTTCCTGAGTCACAGCTCACTTCTTCAGATAGAAAAGAGCAAGAGTCCAGTAGCACCTATAAGACTAAAAAAATTTGTAGTAGGGTATGAGCTTTCGTGAGTTACAGCTCACTTCTTAAGATATATGAAGTGAGCTGTGATTTACGAAAGCTCATACCTACCACAAATTTTGTTAGTCTTATGGGTGCCACTGGACTCTTGCTCTTTTCTACTAATTCTGATATGCTCCATCTTTTTTCTTTGTTCCCTTTTGACAGCCCCCGTTCTTTGTTTTCTCTCTGTGTGGTTCCTTGCATATGTGCAGGATTGCATAGACTGTTTCCAATATATCGATTAGCCAAGAGTCAATCTTAGGGTCATCTCATTAAGAATAAAACCTTCCTTCCTTTGGTAGAAAGAATCTACTCTACACCTAATTAGCTCTATGCTAAACTTGCTATCATTAGCATACAAAAACTTCAGCTTATCCCTTTCGTGACACACAGGGACGACACTTGCAAATCCCGGCAGAGACTCACGTTCGAATCCCCACTTTGGCATGGAAGCTTGCCAGCTGACCTTGGGCTAGTCACATACTCTCAGCCAGGGGTCATTTTGTAGAAAAAGAGCTGGAGGAACTCTTTAGCATAAATCATTAGCATACATCATTAGCATATGCCACGCCCCTTGACACCACCAGGAACGTGTCATTTACATAACTGATTTGCATATGCCACGCCCCCTGACATCACCTATCCTGGCTGCTTTGGACCCAATCCTGGCCATTCAGGGCTGAAATTGGGCTCAAAATGGCAAAAGGGGGCTGAAAGTGGCTGAAAAGGGGCCCAAAATGGTCAGGATCGGGCCGCTGCTGAACAGGACAGTGATCCACCACCCATCAGAGGCCCAGTCCGGGCTGTTTTGGCCCCAATCCAGGCTGAAACAAGCCCAAAATGGCCACCTGACACGTGACCTCTTTGGGGAACTGCCGGAACTGTGTTCCAGCGCGTTCCCCCTCGAAATGAGCCCTGCTCTCAGCCTAGCCTACCTCACAGGGTTGTTGCGAGGATAAAAGGGAGGAGAGAAGAATGATGTAAGCTTCTTTGAGTCTCCATTGGGGAGAAAGTGGGATTTAAATGAAGTAAATAAACAATCAGAAAAGGGGGCGAGTTTGGCTTTTGCATAGCCACAGGGAGGCTCCAAGCCTAGATGCATAAGCAAGCTACAACCTAGAGGAGCATGGCTCTGATGTGCCAGCCTGGGTGCTTTTTTTAGGCAGCTGGTAGAGAGTGGCACAAATGCCTCTTCTTTTTTTCTTTTCTTGTCCCATTCATGACATTCGCGGTTTTATCCTCAAGACAGCAGGGATGCCTGGAAAAACAGCACTGGGCAATCCCTGGTTTAGAACAATGTGCATCTGTTGGTTGTGTGGTACACTGGGAAAGGTTAAATGTGTTGGCTGACAAGGGTTTTTTTTTTTACCCTGCCAGGATCATTTTTCTGATTGCATGATGGGAATGAAGCCTGTGGGTTTGCTTCTTAAGGAAACAGTGGTAAATGTGTGTGTTGGGCCCAGGAGGGCAGGGCAATTGAAATCAAGCAAATTAAACGGGCAGGGGAGAGTAAGTTAGGCCCCTGTGTCGCAGCCCCAACTGGAATTAAACTCTCTCCCCTGCCCCGCTGGCTGCTTCTAGCCAGCTCTTCCTCCCAGTTGCTTCCAACACTCAAACACACAAACAGCTTGAATAGATCAAGAGGCCCCGATGCCAGATTTTAGTCTCCAAATCTGAAAAGCCCTTCTTGCCTTTAACAACATTGCAGCAGTGAATGCTCCTTTCCCACTCAAGGGGAGTGGGGAGGGAGGAATACAAATTCTTAGTATTTCGCTCTAAGGAGGGATTTTTTAAAAATAATTCTTCACCCGCTCGCTCATCAATCCAAACTCCAAGAGCACGGCCTGTCCTCTGTTACAAATGAACCGCCGGTATTCAATTGCTTTATCACGTCAGTAAATGTCTGTCATTATTCAGAACCAGCATCCGATTCTTAAATTGAGCATTGTGAGGTTATTTCGTTCCCACTAAATCATAACAGGCGGGCGCAGTCCCGAAAAGATGGATAATTTTCAGAAGCCAAATTATTTGTCACTGGGGAGCGTTGCCCCAGCACTGATTGGATCCCGTATCTGGCTGTTTTGTGATTAAAGGCGCTGCCGACAGATGGATGGCGAGAAGAAAGAGCTTTCATGAATGCATGTAGCGGAGGCTGTTTGATTCCAATGTATACGTGTGCTGGTGCGTAGAAGGAAAGAAATGGGGAAAATATATATAGGCAGGGCTTTTTTTCTGGGAAAAGAGGTGGTGGAACTCAGTGGGTTGCCCTCGGAGAAAATGGTCACATGGCTGGTGGCCCCGCCCCCTGATCTCCAGACAGAGGGGTGTTTAGATTGTCCTCTGTACCGTGGAGGGGCCGCCAGCCATGTGACCATTAGATTGCCCTCTGCCCCACATGGGTGGGGCCACCAGCCATGTGACCATTTTCAAGCGGTTCCAGAACTCTGTTCCACCACGTTCCAGCTGAAAAAAAGCCCTGTATATAGGCCTGCCAGATAACTTGAAGACAAAACTGGCAAGCAGTGGCATTGGCTGACATGCCTCTTGTGGGACTGTACCACATCGAGTGGGGGTACTGAACATTGGAATGCTCCTTCATGGATTTCCAACATTCATTTCATATACTTCTACATCTTGACAGCAACTCCAAGCTCCAGTTTTGGCAAGATCATTCTTGGTGACATAGTGGTTAAGTGGTTGGACTGCAAGTCAGAACTCTGCTGGTTCGAATTGCACTACTGCCATGAGCTCTGCAGGTGGCCTTGGGAAAGCCACTCCTCTCAGTCCCAGCTCCCCAGTTCTGTTATGGGGATAATAACAACACTGTCTGTTCATTAGTCTGAGTGGGGCACTAATCTGTCTAGAAGAGCAGTTATTTTAGCACAGTGAGTGGTTGGGTTGGGAATCGGCACTCTGCTGGTTTGACTCCCACTACTGCCATGAGCTGTGCAAGTAGCCTTGGGGAAGCCACTCCTCTCAGCCACAGCTGCAGTGTGGGGGTAATAATAACATAGACTTTGTTCACTGCTCGGAGTGTGGCTCTAATCTCTGCTAGTTCGAATCCCACAACTGTTAGAACTCTTCAAGCGGCCTTGGGGAAGCCACTCTTCTCAGCCCCCCAGGTCCCCAGCTTTATTGTGAAGATGATAATAACACTGATGGTTGTTGTGGGTTTTCCGGGCTGTATTGCCGTGGTCTTGGCATTGTAGTTCCTGACGTTTCACCAGCAGCTGTGGCTGGCATCTTCAGAGGTGTAGCACCAAAAGATAGAGATCTCTCAGTGTCACAGTGTGGAAAAGGTGTTGGCAGGTCATTTATATCTACTCAGGAGGGGTGGGGTTGAGCTGAGTCATCCTGTAAGAGTTTCCCAGGGTGTGGAATGCTAATGGAGGGAGGCTTCACTGTATCCTGAGGAGGTTCTTTTGCATATGGATTGGTGCTTGATGTGCTAATCTTCTCTGCAGGGCTATTGTCGGGTGTGGAGTGTTTTGTTAGCCTGGTGTTTTTCAGAACTGGAAACCATGCTCTGTTCATTCTTAAGGTTTCTTCTTTCCTGTTGAAGTTTTGCTTATGAAAAAGCATAACCTTCAAGCAGTATTCAGACCCACCTGAAAAATACAACAGATGCTACGATCAGCAAAAGACAGTAGAGACCCCCTCACCTCTGCAGGAGTATACCGTATACCCTGCAGCTGTGGACAAGTGTACATCGGGACCACAAAGCGTAGCATCCAGACAAGAATAAAAGAACATGAAAGACACTGCAGGCTTGGACAACCTGAAAAATCAGCAGTGGCTGAACATAGCCTAACTCAAACAGGGCACAGTATCTTATTCCAGGACACCAAAATACTGGACAACACTTCCAACTACTTTGTCAGACTGCACAGGGAAGCCATTGAAATTCACAAGCATAGTCCAACAAGAGGTGCAGGATGAAGTGATACAGTCCAACAAGAAGTCCCACTTGAGCTACTGATTGCGTTGTTCAGCTCTTAGAAATGGAGCCAAAGCTGTGCATTTCAACATTTATGCACTGACTCCCCCTTCCACTTCTATCCAGCCGTTTTTCTAGCCTTTTGTGAAAAATGCTGGGCAGTTGGGAGGGGCGATGTTCAGGGAAGATTCCCCCCACCCTTTCACACCTTACCATATATTTTGCTGTGATGAACAACATGAAGAAATCTGACTTTGGCATTAGGGAGGCCAGATGGGCTGTATCCACAAATCTGATAACTGTCCTAGGACAGCCAAAGGCCACTTTGAAGTTTGAAATGATAAAGCAAGTGATTCAGTCTTTTATTGGCCATTCACACTGACATTTCCAAGCAGTGCAAAGGCAGGCCTCTCCCAAGGAAGTTCAGAAAAATCCTAAATTCAGGGCAAACACCTCAAACTAGTACCAATCCCGGCAACTCCAATCTCTCTCTAACCAGATTGCAAATCGTTCCGATATTTGTAGCTTTAATCTTTTGCACGGGGCCCCAATTCAGATCACAGTATGCAGGAAACTATGCTGTAGCGCAGTGGTTAGGTGGTTGGGTTGCAAACCAGCATTCTGCTGGTTTTACTCTTACTACTGCCATGAGCTCTGCAGGTGGCCTAGGAGAAGACACTCCTCTCAGCCCCAGCTGTATTGTGGGGATAATAATAACACTGACTTTGTGCACTGCTCTGAGTGGCATTAATCTGTCCAGAAGGGCGGTATATAAGCAGTTATTTTAGCACCGTGAGTGGTTGGGCTGCGAATCAGCACTCTGCTTGTTTGACCTCCACTACTGCCATGAGCTCTGCATGTGATCTTGGGAAGCCACTCCTCTCAGCCCCAGCTGTATTGTGGGGATAATAATAACACTGACTTTGTGCACTGCTCTGCACTAATCTGTCCAGAACAGCGGTATATAAGCACATGTTATAATTAATATGTTGTTGCTGTAGTCTGAATTCTTACCCAGCTGCCACCTGGTGGGGGCAGCTAACAGCTCTGGAGAAGATCCCGATTGTGAAAATGGCACAAGGAACAGAATAAAAACAGCTTTCCCTCACAGTCCCAAATCGGAACCCCGCATGGACCACATTTAAAAGTTAAAAAGTAGTGAGGAATTGATTCCCAAATGGCATCTCGTCGTGTCTTAAAAGAGACAACAATTCCAGCAACGCTTACAGAGAAACTGACAGCCCTTTCCTCTCTCCTGTCTGTGCGACGTTACAAGTGACTTACACCTGCAAAACCAGAAAGGACAGAGACAGTCTGCCAAAGTTTGACTTCTTTTCTCCCAATGTGTAAGTGAGTTTTGAGGGGGTTTTTTTTCGAATCCTTACCGAAAGCGATCAAAGGCTTGTTTCAGTGTTGGAAAATGTCTTCCAAGATCCAAAACACGAGAACATGAAACAACTGTCTCACGCAGAGGCTGAGATCTCCGCGAGAAGCTCTGGTTTTGCTTTTTGTAGGTGATCAGTTTAACACTTTGAAATGTTTAGAAGCGAGATGAAAGGGAGGGTTTTCAAGGCGAATGAAAGGCTCGGTGCGGTTCAAAGAAGAACAGAAAGCTGGATCAGAGAGGTGTTGTCACCCCTGCCATCCGGTTCTTGCATCGGCTTGGCTTCTGAAGAAGAGAGATCTGGACATGGAGGTCTGAACGTTTGAGGCTCTGCGTGTCCCTCTCAAACCCTCTGCAACGCTGCTGGAACGAACGGCCCGAAAAGAAAATAGCCGTAAGCAGTACTGCGGGTTCGGGGTTACGCTCCCGGCGTTGCTGCAAGCAGACCTGATTGTGTGTGAAGCAGTTGTGCTTCTTTACCAGCAGCATCCTAAATAAGATATCACATAGTTTTATAGTTACGAAAGGCGAATCGGAACATAGCAGGTTGCTAATTGGCCCACTGTGTGACGAGTCCTCTATCTGGTGGGCACAGGCTTTTGACTTTTTTAAAATAGTCTGTGCTTAGGGTAGTTAAAGGGCCACCAGCTCCCATACAAACCCAGCAGTCCTTTGTGAGCATTGGAGGCTGTTCTTCCAGGGTTCACGAGTCAGGTGAGTGTCTACCAGAATCTGTTAACAGTCAGTTGATTCCAAATTACAGGATCATGAAAATCTGAAAAATGCTTCAAACTTGGAATCCCCTGTAGCCCAAAAGGCCACTATAGTGGAGCAAAGGAGCATGACCTAAACCTACATGTATGCATGAGTCTCCCAGTGTGATTTTGGAAGACAAAATCCTCTGAATGCACAGTTCCATTTCTTCTCCACAGCCATTGGTTGCTCAGGGCCTAGATGTGCATGTCCCTGTTTCGATTTTAAGGGCAAGAACACATGTTACAAAGAGCATAGCGTTGCTGCTGAAAATGGCAGGCACAAGTCAAGTTTCCCCTTCCATAATATGATGACTGAACTCTTGTGGGACGAAGGGATCTTGTGAGAGTTCAGGAAGCTATACAGGCCATGTGTGGTTTGGTGTGCCGTTTTGCATCGGCTTGAGTGGGATGCAAAGAGGCAGGAAGCGTTAGCTCCTCTGATTGTCTCCGTAGGAGCAGGAGAGGAAGATTGGGGGTGGCAAGGAGATGGGCATGGTGGGCGTGACCTCAGATGGCTAAATGCCTTGAGCTACCACTGTCTAGGATGCCCCTTCCAGGGCCCTGTTGATACCAGCTGATGTTGCTGTGCAGGGATGTGGAAATGCACGTTGTAATAATGATGGGATGTGGGTATATGGGGGATGGTGTTTGACTCATTGCCACTGTTTTCACTGGCAGCCCTGCGTTCTTTGTGGCCCGTTTTTATGGAGGATGATCTTGACACAAGACTTCTGGTTTTGGCGCCAACCAAATGTTGCAGTGATGGTGTGCAGGCAGCTGCCAGTGCTCATGTGTGATGCCCGAAGCCAGTCTCAGGTTCTGAGATGCTCTGGCTGTCCTCTTATCAGAGAACTCTGTAAAGCAAGCAGCCGTGTAATGATTCAGATAGGACGAAATGACTGCATTTTCTTTCTGTGAATGAACAGGCCAGAAAAATAATACAAGTCGCTTAAGATAAGAGAATCTCTCCCAGTAGCCTCCTTACTTCCAGCAAGTTTCTCTTTGATATTCCTAAGTTGCGTAAGAGGCCTGTAGGCCTGTGGTAAGATTAACGATCTGCAAGGAGCATTTTGTAAGAGTTTATCGGTGATTTCTCAAACAGTCGGGCTTTTTATTCCTTGGCACGCACGCTGGGGTTGCATTAAGTGAATGCTTTTGCAAAGCCCTTTTAAAGAGATGCTTCTTGTGTTTTTGTTTTTGCACTTATAATTTTTTTAAAAAATCAAAAGTGTTCTATAGGCAGGTCTTAAGGAATTATTCTCAATGTTCTGATTATATTTTCAAAGCCCAGGGGAGGATTATGTCCAGGGAAAATCAAATCCTGCTTTTCGGTGGAAACAGGATAAGCTGTTGAAAGAATACACATTTTAATGCAAGCTAATAAACCACATTAGGATCCAGGATGCCTGGGGTAGAGGACGCAGGGCTCCTGCTGAAAACAGCATCCCTGAATCAGGTTTTTAATTAGTTCCCCCATGGTTCAAAAGAACAGTTCAGCTGTTATGTGATGCTGCAACCCGGGAAATGCCCGAGTTGATGTGGCAAAAGAGTGGAGAAATTATGAGCGTATCATCATGTGTGTTTTGGACATAGTTTGCTCAACTTTGCAAGGGCTGGAGGAGGAGGAGACACAGTGCTGCCACTGTGATGCCAGTTCTGCCCAGACAACCGTGAACTGTCAGGAGAACAGCAGTTAAGATTCAAGGAAGACATATTCACCAAGCCCTTGTCTTGACAATCAAACGACAGCGGTGTTAGGCATCTTCTGCATCAGTCTGGGATAGATCTTTCATAAACAAGGAACCGCTACTGTATAGGCCCTTTCTCCGGTTATCCAAAAATGGGTGGGCACCCAGAAATGAACCTCCTACTGAGAAGGTAGATCTCTCTAGTCACCATCAGTTTTATCTTGAAAGGTGTGGGCAATGGGACTTCTACAGAGGAGGAAGAGATTGTAGATTTGGTGATAGAACACCTGCTTTGCATTGAGATGGTTCCAGGGTCAGTTCCTGGTTTTAAAATATGGATCTCAGTGATCTAGTGTTGAGAATTGTGTGTGTGTGTGCGTGCTTGAGAACCTGCCAGTCAGAGGATCAATGGCCTAACTCATTAAGGCAAGGTGCTCGGGCAAAACTTGGGCAAGTTGATGTAGGAGGGGCTCAGCTACCTTGATTCCAAGCTGCTTTGGTCTTTCAAGGTCAAACTGTGCTGAGAAACATACCAATAGCCAATGTAGATCTTGAAATATAATATAATCATATCGGGCTTTTTCACGTCAGAATATGAGGCCTGCCTAATGAAGGCATTGAAATTTCCAAAGGGTTCTCCGGAACAGCCCCACATTGCAGTAATTATCCTGGAGTTTACAAGAACATGAGTAATTGATTATGAAGAGTGGGCCTCCTGAGCTAGGTTTGAAGTTCTCCTAATTGTCTCAAATAGGAAAGGAGAAAGGAAAGAAGTCCGAGGGTGGGCGGTGGATCATCATCATTTATTTATTTATATTCTGGATTACACAGTGCAAGTGATACCTCTACAAATGTTGCTCCATCCACAGCCTCAAAGTCCAAGCAATGCTTGGTTTTGACCCGTATGGTTACCAGGGAATTACCCGTTGTGTAAATGTCGGAGGATGTTCGAAAAGAGTTTGTGATACTTCAAAGCCATGCGTTAGATAGCTAGAATGCATTCCTTCGGCAGTGTAAATGCGGCTTCACAACGTGACATTCCAGTCCAGCTATGTTCTTTACTGCCCATTATAGAAGGACCCCGCCAGAATGTTTTATCTTGGAGATATTTTACTGGACTAAAATGGCTCCCAGCTGTTCGGCACGTCTGCTTTCGGTATCTGACTCAGATCAATTTCCCCATCCACAAGAAGGCTTTGTTTGCTCGGGCTGCCGAGAAGACGGGGAATAAGTGTGTTAATTGAGTTGCCGTCCTGTGTTGCGGAGATCATTTGATACAACTTCTTGTGGAGCCATCCAGTGAGATAATACCCCTTTTAGCTTTTACGATCATGGCAATATTAATGGTTTTATTTATGTGGCTTGTATCTATATGCTTGTTGTTGCTGGAGCCTTGTGCTGGATGACCTTGGCTGCCCACAAATACATTTGAGGGTCATTTATGCGGTGGAGCTGCGTTTCCTGAAGGACCCGTACCTGTGGTTCTCAATTGGTGGGCTGTGACTTGAAAGGAGGTCCCAATTCTCCTACAGGTGGGTTGCATGTAGGCTGTGAGCCCTCTTCCTCCCAACAGCAGGAAAAGGAGTATAGAGCTGCTGTAGCCTTTCTTCTTCCCCTGCTTTGTCCCTGTCATGATCTGGCTGTGCCAGGAAGGCCCAGCAAGGCCTCAGAAGCCTGTTAACAGTGGGAGTGGGCCTCCCTACAATTCCCAGGAGCCCCTGGGCCGTTTTGGTGCCCTTTTTGGCCAATCAGAACACAGGGGGCTAGTGCTATATAAGCCTGAGAGGGGGGAAAAAAGCCTGTGTTCTTCCTCCCAGGGAGCAGGCCAGGGGAGGCTTCTGCTAGGGGGAGAGGCCCTCATCCAGGGAGGGTGAGAAGGCAGGCCTGGCAGACAGAGGGACAGGGAGTTCATTCGTGCTGGAGCCTTTGGTTTATTTTGCTTTCACCCATTTATTGTTGCTAATGCACCTTGCTTCTTGCTTATTTGTTTGATATTAACTGACCTTGTAAATAAACCCTTTTGTTTGTTGTTACTCTGCTGTGTTCTCAAGCCTGTTTATTGGCCAAGCTATGGAGGTCAGAAGGGTTGGGAGGGTACTCAGGGCCTTGCCAAGGGACCCTAAATCTCAGAGTGGTGGCAGCATATGGTGGCTCACCCCATCTGAGGCATGACAGTCCTGCAGCCCCACCCATTCCCAAGGGCATGACCCCACCCAGTGCTGGTGCAGGAGGTAATGGGCATAGCACATAGCCCTTGTTTCTTGGGGCTTTGTTGCTGGTGGCTGGGGACAGTCACTTCTTCGACTAGTTTGGTGTAGTGGTTAAGAGCAGCAGGACTCTAATCTGTAGAGTCAAGTCTGATTCCCCACTCCTCTGTTTGAAGTCAGCTGGGTGACATTGGGTCAGTCACAGCTCTGTCAGAGCTCTCTCAGCCTCACCTGCTTCACAGAGTGTCTGTTGTGGGGAGAGGAAGGAAAGGTGATTGTAAACCACTCCAAGACTCTTTAGGGTAGTGAACGGTGGGGTATAAAACCAACTCTTCTTCTTCTGGGCTTGTGCCAGCAACAGAGTACAAGCCGAGCCCAGACATATGGCATTATAACAGTATGTCTCAAAAGTTAGACCTTCTCATTTCAACAAGTTTGTGAACTATTAGGCAGTACGACATCAGGATTTGAGTCCTACCTGAAACGAGACTGTACAAGTAAAGCCCAAAAGACAGTGATCCAGTCTGTGATGTTCCTTCTTGAATTTGAGGTGCACAAGTTGAATGTGTGAATGTCATCAGGTGACACTTAAAATCGATTAATGCTTTATTAGTCGAGTCTTTATATTTCCCAGAGTGTGCGATGCAAAAGTTTGCATCTTAAAGGAATACGGAAACCCACACACACACAACGCACCCCACCAATCCAGAACCAGGTTGTGGAAGAGATGGTCCGTCTTTTGTTTTCTTGGTTTTGTATAGCACACAAGCAGTTCTCTCGCAGGATGTAGGAAGTGTCTGTTGGCTTGGAAATTGCTGCACTTGGCCTGAACCTCATCTACGTACGACTGACGAAGGAACCAAGTAGATTTGCACCAGAAAAGACATATGAGGGAGCCAGTCTTTTCCCTCTCCAGCCACTTTTCACTTAAAACTTCTCACTTGGCCGCTTCCTTAAGCTGCTCTTATTCTCCCCAGACCTGGGCTGTTCCCACACGGCTTACCTGAACCCGGAAGGCTGCGCAGCATGCCGAAAAATACGCGGAAGATCGCGTTTTCTCTCGCGAGTTTTGTGCAATGTTGCGCAACATCGCGCAAAACTCGCGAGAGAAAACGCGATCTTCCCGTTTTTTTCGGCATGCTGTGCAGCGTTCCAGGTTCAGGTAAGCCGTGTGGGAATGGCCCCGTTTTTGCAACACGGAGGGTCCAGAAATTCAGTGGGGCAGGGTGTTGTAAAAGCAGAATTGAGAATGGGGGTTTCAGA
Organism: Eublepharis macularius; assembly: GCF_028583425.1. Taxonomy (NCBI): domain Eukaryota; kingdom Metazoa; phylum Chordata; class Lepidosauria; order Squamata; family Eublepharidae; genus Eublepharis; species Eublepharis macularius. Next base: position 65,972,838 of record NC_072802.1, on the reverse strand, counting down.
GGGAAAGAGACGGACAGCCTTTTCTTCTCTGCTTCTCCAATGCGAAGAACCCCCCCCTCCCTCCCCAAGAGTTCTTTGCAATGGCAGTCGCACTTGGTCATGCTGCAGTGTGAAATATCTTGCCCCCTGACCTGCAGAACATCCAAAGCACACTTGAACCCTGAGTCCAAGACTGTAGCTGTATTGTCGCCGGATTGGAGTTGGGTGTGTGTGTGTGTTAATGCTATTGCCGACCAGTCTAGAGGAATTGAATGCACAAGGAGGGAAGAGAAAGTCTTCATCCAAATGAAATGCCAGCGGCGTGCGTGTAATTAAAATTTCAACGGAACGTTTCTGTGACTGGCACCGGCTTACCTGCTCTTGAGCAGTTTTCTTCCCGCAAATTTGGATCACGACTCGTACTTGTCTCTGAGAGCAAAACCGAGGAAGGTAGAATTAATGCTGAATGTTTTTGGAGGACTTCTGATTACTGCTGTGAGGCAACCACAAGCAGGGCCGAGTTCGAGCTTTTTGCACAGCATGGCGTACTGTTGTTCTCGAAAAAGACATATAATGGGTACAACTCTGAAGGGGTTTAACCTGGAAGTGTTTAGCTGCAAAGGCAGCCCACAACCGGAAGCCATATAAAACAATCCTTCACTTTTGCAATGTGCGTAGGGCTTTGTGGAAGCCATGGTCACTCAGGGGAACAGAAAACTGTAGCAGATGGCTCCGGGTGCAGACTTCAGCCTTCTTTGGCTGTAGGCTTTGATTATTTTGTCTAGTCCTTATAGATGTGACGATATGGGTACAGCAGCTAGTGAAACCACAGATGCCAAAGATGTTAATAATAATAACAATAACATCCAATTTATATACCACCCTTCAGGATGACTTAACACCCACTCAGAGCGGTTTACAAAGTATGTCATTATTATCCTCAGAACAAAACACCCTGTGAGGTGGGTGGGGCTGAGAGAGCTCTGAGAGAGCTGTGACTGACCCAAGGTCACTCAGCTGGCTTCAAGTGGAGGAGTGGAGAATCAAGCTCGGCTCTCCAGATTAGAGTCCTGCTGCTCTTAACCACTACACCAAACACCAACCTGTTGCTAAACCTACTAGACAAGCGAGGTGTGTGTGAAGAATTATGGGAAGGGAACTGTTTGAAAATCCAAATCCAAACATTCCCTTCTAGAACTCCTCAAACTCTAAAGGGCTTGAGTGGGATCGTCCTCTCTGCCACCCCATTTTTCCTTTTAACTGATGCTCACTTGCTCTGTACATTCTATCCTTGGAGGGGAGCATATTTAATCCTCATCAGGATAAAGGAGGGGATAATTTAGAGACATATATTCTTCCATCCCATATTTCTCCCTGTAGGACCCCAAAATCTGCCAGGGGCTTGAGCAGGTAAATTTCCTTCATTCCCCCCTCTGTTTCTTTCTTAAAGTGATTCATAACTAATCTCAATATCCTGTGCCTCTTGGAAAATAATGGACATGTGGCATGCTCATTGGGGTTGGGGGGGGGTTTGTCTTCCTTTATATTTATGATGTCGTTCTGTGAAAGTACAGAGTTCCCTGGGTAGGCAGATCCCCTCCATTGAGGCTCTGGGTGCTTCTGGGGATTTTTGCCCTGCAGATAAGTTCTCAGATGTCAAGTTTGCTATGAGAACAATTCAAAGATAATATTGTATAGGGGGATACTAAGAGGATTCATAAAATTTAAATGTGGGGTCGCCTGACAAAGCTGCTTGGGTTTGTGACTGACATGGGGAGATTACTTCTTCGTGCCCTACTTAATTGACTGAATTCCTTATCATGAGATGTGGCAGTGACCATTAGAAAGTTTTAAAAGGGAGATGATCAAATTCACAGAGGATTACTCTAATCACAGCTGTTCGTCATAACTTGTCTAAAGTAGCTTCAATGTTTAGAGAGGCAGTATTTATCCTTTGCTCAAATCTCGCTTCTGCCACAAACATCCTGCCATATACTCACCTTAGGAATAACAACAAAAACATTCAATTTATATACCACCCTTCAGGATGACTTAACACCCACTCAGAGCAGTTTACAAAGTATGTTATTATTATCCCCACAACAAAACACCCTGTGAGGTGGGTGGGGCTGAGAGAGCTCTAAGAGAGCTGTGACTGAACCAAGGTCACCCAGCTGGCTTCAAGTGGAGGAGTGGGGAATCAAACCCAGTTCTCCAGATTAGAGTCCCACCGTCTTAATCGCTACACCAAACTAGCTCCTCTATCTTAGCTTCACTCTTCCTTCAGCAAAATGGGGGCAATTGCACTGGCCTACCTAATGGGGTTGTTGTGTGAATTGCTGAGAAAGTGTTTATTCACAGTAAAATACTCCATAAAGCACAGCAGCTTGTTGGACTCGCTTAGGCTGGGGCTGATAAAAATATGCACATATAAATACAATTCAAGTTAAAGTATTCACACAGGATAAATTAGAACTAGTGATATGGCTTGCAATAAAAGAGAACACTTTGAATAATAAGTATGTATGGAAATGTTCACCCCCTTTTACATATTTCCTTACAAGACTCGCAGAATTCAATTTTGGATGTTGTGGAATATGAGCTATCTCAGCACAGGCTGTTTTTAAAAGCCAGTGCTGGGTAGTGTTTCGAGTGCTGGACCAGGATCCAGAAGATCCTTAGTCAGCCTCTCCTACCTTGCAGGGTTGTTTTGAGGGTAAATAGGGAAAGAAAGGCATATACCTTCTGAGCTCCTTGGAAAAAAGGTGGAATCAGAAAGGCATCGTTTCCCTTCCTCCATGGGTGTTAAAGGAGGGTCATCTGCTTCTCCGCTGACTGACGCTTGTGGGATGATTAAGCCTTTTTCAAACTGAAGCCAAACCACGCAGCTCAAGAATCCCATGAAAATGAAAGCATTTAAATCCCTAGTGTGTTTATTTTTAATATTTGAAAGTAATATCCCCGGAATGTTTCGCCAGCTACCCATCCTTGGAGATGTTTCAGCAAAATAAGCATCTGGAACTGTCAGGATGGCTTTAGTTGGTTGATCTTCTCATGTTTGATACCAGCTTTGAATGGGGGTGACAAAGCTATTAGGAAGCGAAGAGTAAAAACGCGGAGACAGAAAGATTTTAGGAAGGATACATCAGCAGGGGAAAGTGAGGTGCTGCAAGAACACGGGAGAGCCAGTATGGTATCGTGGTGAGAGTGAGGGACTAATATCTAGGAGACGGTTGAATCCCCACTCTGCCTTGGGCCACAGGGTGGGATGCGATGATAAAATGGTTAGAGTCGGTTCCATTTTGTGCAAATGTTAAAGTTGAACACCAGCACATTGCATCTGGCCCAGAAAGACAATGATGTTTACTGCGCCGCCCGTGACGTTGCGCCTCCTACTGCCCAACAGCTTGCACCTGGCCATCTCAATGCTGCTGGCACCGTTAAGTGAGAAGATGTGGGGGGGGGGGTAAAGGGAAGGTATGATGGCTCCCTAGACTTCCAGTACGTTTGCCGTACGGGAGACACCCCCCCCTCCTGCCCGTGGTGTGAGAATCTTCTTGGTCTCTCTCTATCAACGATGTGAGGAAGAAGCTGAATTTAGGCTCCTCTTAGACAACTTGTGTCATATAGTGGTTAGAGTATCAAACTAGGAGAAGGGAGACTTGGATTTGCATCCCCATTCTGCTATGAAACTGAAAGTCTTTCTACTTGAGACACCTCAGTGATCGTTCGTCAAGTGTAGGGAGACACAATATTAGCCGGGAAGCGTAGTTTAAAAAGATAGAGTCCGCAGAGATCGCTCCTCAAAGCGTTCGTTAATTGCGTATTCGCCTCCCAGAAGGCTCTGTCAATTTCACCTCTCCAGTCTAAAACTGGGTGGGATCACAACCAGAGGGCAGCAAGAATGGAAATGGGCTGGAGCTGCCTTCCAGAGCCAGGCATGGACCTGGAGAGGTTATAATGGGCTAAAGTTTCCTTTCTGGCATTTCACAGCCCCCTCACACAGCTCCAGTGTATAGCAATGCCTTTGCCCTGCCACCAGCTCTGTCTTTTTAAACTACCCTTCCCGGCTAACATTTCATCTCCCGCCACGTGTCCTTCATGTATCAGATGTCTCATGTAGAGACATCTGAGTGGATTATTTTGGGCCAGTCACACACACACAGCCTCACTATCTCACAGGGTTGTTGTGGAAATAAAATTGGGAGCGAACAATTACCCCGGATAGTGCCCAGAGTTCTTTGGGAGGAAGGGCAGGGTAAAAGTCCTCTGATTGAGCCGTCCCTACCAAATCAGGTCATGTGAGGACAAAGCGTGTGTGTGTGGTGGAGGGAGAATCAGGTGTACCACCCTGTGCTCCGGGGAGGAAGGGAAGAACAGGGATGGAGAGAGAGAGCTTCATCCGTCTCCGAGAAGGCAGCAACTCTGATTGCTCTTATTAAAAGCGTAAAATCTGACGTGCTATGCCTTTTGTGAGAGACGAATAATGGTATTCAATCTAACTGTAATTTTAGTCTGTTCTCAAGCATTAAGAGAGGAGACTGCTGTGTACTGAAAAGGCTTTTTCTATTGGAAAAAAAAACCTTTTAAATCTTGTAAATAGAATTCTTGTCTTTTACATTATTACACAGTTTGTCATGCACTGAACTGGTGTCTCTTTCCCATTTTTAATTAGAATGTTTTGTTTTAAGTATCTGCATTACTTGGGATTGCACTGTTCTTAGCTAAGATGGAAAGCCGGTGCCTACTCTGAGAGGAACCCCACTGCTGGCTCTTGGTGTGTCTGTGAGTTGCTGCTCTCAGCATGTGTTTATTGGAGACACGGGCCGTTTCCACATGTCTTACCTGCCTGCAGAACATTGCGCAAAAGACCCGGAAGACACCGTCTTCTCGCGTGAAAGCACGCCAAGAAGATGCTGTTATCCGGGAGTTTTACACGAAATCGCGCAAAACTCCCAGATAACAGCGTCTTCCTGGCACGATTTCACGCGAGAAGACGGTGTCTTCTGGATCTTTCGCGCAATGTTCTGCAGGCAGGGAAGACGTATGGAAACGGCCATGAAGTGAGCCGTTTCTTCCAACAGTGGGCAATTGGATTGTGTCTCTGCATTAGCCACCTTTGGGTCCTTTCTTGACTCCTGATGCAAAGCCTCGACACAACAGCATCTCCTCTCCTCCCAGAGGAGCCTAGTTGAGATACGGTAATCCCGGTGCAGCAGTTCACACAGATGCACAGCGCAGAGACTTCTCTTTCAGTGAAAACTAGGAGCCTCCCAAGACCTTTCAGCATTTCCTTGATAATGTGCAACACACCGCTTTCATGCATCTTGCTGCATACAGTTATGGGTAAAATGGGTAGAGGAGGCTTAAGTGGTTTCTAGATCAGGATATTTCAGCTTTGGTTAATTATAGCCAAGCAGTACGCATTGTTTTCTGATATTCAGGGCTCCATGCGCAGCTGATTCATTGGGAACACAATGAAGATGTAGAATGTGCTGTTGCGTGCAAAATACAAAATTCCAAAGAAAATGTAACTTTTATGTAAAAATAAATTCAGTCTACTAGACCTCATGGCTTCTGTGATACTCTTGAAAGTGTGAAGGTGACGTCTGCAGAAAGGTCAGAGACCCGCAAAGCTGACTAAATATTTCTGAAGGGCTGCATCATTCTCTCTCACAGCTACAGAGACCATCCTTTGACGCCTTCGGAGATTAGATGGGTAGGATGCAGGGCCTTCTCTGTGTTGCCCCCACAGTTGTGAAACTGCCTCCCAGGCACATTCGTCTGGTCCCAACATTGTAGTTGCCTTCGAGGGCAAATACCATTGGTTTGCCTTGATTGGCTGCCTGTTATTTCTAAGGCATTTTCAGTTCTATTGTTTTTATGCTATGTGTTTCTATGACTTGTTTTTTGTGCTCTGGTTATATGATTTTTATTGTTCCTTTTTTGGTGAGTCACCTTGAGAAGGCCTCTGGAGAGGCAGCATATTCCTTTCCTAAATCAATAAATATTGCTTTTAGTTGAGATGTGGGATGCATTATGTGCTGCCTTATAATCTTTTTATAATATTTATATAATAATATTGTTTTTATTGTATGTTATATATATATATATAAAAATAGCATTAGTTTGTTAGCCACTCTGAGCCAGCTTTCGGAGAGAGCGGAGTATAAATTAAATCAATCAATACGTTGTTTTCTGTGGGGATATATGTTGTTTGCGAGCCTCCTAGAAGGCTAATGTGGTAGAAAGGCCGGATTGTCCTTTTTTAATCACAAAGACAAAAAATAACGATTCAGAGATTTCAGTGATTGGGGATTGGGCTTCATAGTTCTGCATTTGTTTGTTTTTTCTGCACAGCCAGCAAAATCCCAATAAATTAGTAAAAATGCAGAGTAAGAGGTGATATGTAAATTTTTATTTGCTTGTATAATTTATAAATTATGCAAGAGTCGAAAACATATATTATGTGCGACTGGAAGTATTGTGCAAATGTGTGTAGTTTATGCAGTTATGGCGTAAATGATGCAAAACTGGAAGTAACATGCAAGTTTAATTCAGGGTGCATAATTTTGCCCAGTATAGGCAATGATGTGTTGAACCGCCTTTTAGAGGAATGGGAAGTTTATGCAAAGTAGCAAAAGTTGCAGAATAAATTATGCAGCACTGGAGGCATTCTGTGCCTGAATTAAACTCTTCTTGGTGTAAAATCTGGGATATCTGGATGTACCATTCCAGTGGACCACAGGTAGCCCTGGCCATGCCTCACAGGGGGCCTCCCCCTTCTCTTTCCTCTGTTGGCACCGTGAGACACTTTTATTTCCATTGTGTTTCCCCCATGCAGTGCTGGCTTTGACTTGAGTGTTGCTTTGAAGAATTTCCCACACAGATTAATTATTTAAGTAAAAACCGATTTCTGAAAGCAGCAAAGGGGAATAGATCTTCAATAAATTTTCTTGACACTGTATCAGCTGTAAAAATGTTGGACTTGAACTGACACTTTGCAAGTTGTATGCTTGCTTTAGGTCTTCTGCTACAGCCAATGACCTTTTGGCCGCTGTTTTTTTGTGCATGGGAGACAACTGAGCAGGTGGCATCACCAGCATGGACGGATGACCCACTTGGGGAAAGAAGATCTCCGTTTGCTTTTCCCAACATTCCAAACATTGGATTGGCATGACAGAATTATCTCCGTACAGATGTTCCATCCATGCTTTGTCTGGATACACGAGGAGGGAGAGCAGGCGTGACCTTGTTGGCCCCGCCTCGCACTTCCACTCTATCTCTGAGCTGTCTGTGTAGTGTGAACGTGTGGATCAGCAGCATTCAGAATGTGGTGTCGCCGATCACGAGGGGGAAGCATACACACACACACTTCCTCTCCCCATGTCCGCAGTCACGTTGCCAGCTCAAACTTGGGAAACTTCTGGAAATTTGTGGACAGAGACTGGGAAGGGCAGAGTTTGGGGAGGAGAGAGACCTCAACAGGTTAGTGATGCTATATTGCCCACACTGACGCTGCCATTTTCTCCATGGAAACTGATCTCTGTAGTCTGGAGATCAGTTCTGGGAGAACTCCAAGCCCCCACCTGGAGGCTGGCCAGCCTAGTTCACACGCATAGACAACTTGTTGATCTCACAGGGATGGGAAGCAGGGCCTGAACTCTCGTGCCTGCTCCCCCTCTCTGCAGGGATGGGTTGTCTGTACGGGGCTACCAACTGTACCTGCATTTAGCGGGGGTACTTGTAGACCTGGCCATGCACAGGATACTCGCCATATGTCCCCTGGAGGGCCCTTTGTTCGGCAGATCAACATCTGATGGTGGTTCCAGGCCCCAGGGAGGTTCGCCTCGCCTCCGCCAGGGCCAAGGTCCCGGTACTGACCCAGTGGAACTCTCTGTCTGTGGAAACACGGGACCAGCAAGATCTACTGTCCTTTCGCCGGGCCTATGATTGTTGAGGTTAGCGGATCCCCCCCCAGTCAGCCTCCTGCCCGATATCCCCCAGTCTGTACAACATCTGACAGCTTGCCACCCACTCCACGGGTTTTGGATATTATGGGGCTGTGCAATGTGAATGCCACTGGGGTTTTCTTTTAAGCTGGAACTGTTTTTATTTATTATGCTACTCGTTTTATATTTTTTATGTGATCCGCTCTGAGCCTGTTTTACAGGGAGAGTGGAATATAAGTGCAGTAAATAAGTAAATAAAATACTGACAGAACAATTCAGTACACAAACATACTAAGATGCCTTGGTCCACCTGGTTCTCGGAGAGCCGTTCCTTTCAGCCGTGGAGTCTGTCCCAAGCCTGTTTCTTGAGATGCTTCTGCCTGGATTGAAAGTGGGACCTTCTGTGGCCAAAGGATGTGTTCTACCAGTACGGCTTGTTACATTGAGGGTTCATGATCGGATCCCCCCCAAACCATTTTAGTTTCGAGGAGCAAGCAAGAGATGGAGGGAACGTCTGATCTAGATTGGGGCTGTGGGATTTCAAAATCTGTTGTTTTCTCGCACTCGTGTCCCTCCTGTCTTTTATCAATTAAATTAAAGTGGTATCTAGAGGGTGTCCAGAAGGTATCCCATCCAGGCTTTAACCAAACCAAGACCTGCATAGCTTCTTCAAGGCATATAGTGCCTTATAACTATATCTGTCCTCTCTGACCCCCTAAAACCAATTCTCCAGTCAAAATTACCCATAGTGAGTCCGTCTTTCATAATCATGTTGCCCCTCTACCCCCAGTCTCCTTTTTTTTCTAAACTAGGATTTCCCAAACTCTTGAGCCTGCCTTCATAGGGAAGGTGCTTCAACCTCCTGATCATTTTGGATACCTTTAAATAAATAGATATACTTACGGAACTTGTTTTGGATTTTCTGTGGAACACATCAGGGGGCATACATGAGAAATCCAAGATGGCAGCACCCCAGGACACCAAAGGGCCTGCAGCTATTGGCTGTGGTCTCAGTTCAGAATATACGCCCATGCCATTAGATACACCCATCCTGACCAGAGACCGGCACAGCAAAAACGGAGCTATTCCTTGAGTCATTGTCCTCTTCATTCTTCTTTGTCATATTTCTGAGCGTGTGAAGGTATGTCTGCTTTGTTACAGGGATTCTCCAGGACAACAACTGTTCGTACCTCTTTCTTTTGATATGTGGTCTCAGAAGAGTCAAAGACCCGCTGTATTTAGTGGATGCTTTTTCAGGTTGGTACCTCTTGCTTATTATCTTCCCGCACCAAGGTAATATTTTTTCCTTGCAACGCTGAATCACAATAAATCGGGGACCTGTGATTGGACCCCCTTGCAGAATGTTTAATCTTAAAAATCAGGCATGGGAGGAAGAGGCAGAATTCAGATGGAAGCCATGATGCGACAGAAAAGGTGACTCTTTTCCTCTGTCCCCTGGTGGAAATCAGGTTTCCCTGAGCTATGTCAGACCATTGTGTTAGTTGCACAGGTGTCGTGCAGCAGTTACGAGGATTAGGTTTCAAATCTCCAGCTAAAGAAACTTACTCACAACAACCCTGCAGGGTAGGGAGCTGGAAGAGTGACTTGGCCCAATCACCCATACTTTTTCACCTTCCTACCTTGCAGGGTTGCTGGGAGGATAAATAGAGGAGGGAGGAAACTGTGTACGCCACTCTGAGCTCATTCATGAAAGGGTGGGATAAAAACATGATTGAGAGATAAGACAGCATTAGCCCTGATAGGGGCAAAGGACGCATGTATGAAACTTGTCCCCCCCCCCACATCACCACTGGGGCTAATACTAACTGAGGGAGGGGGGATTCTACAAGGACAAAGCCACAGGGAATGGTTTGTCCGCCGTCCGAAGCGCTGCTCTGGGCCGAAGCATACTTCCATATCACCTGCATGGCAGCTTTTTCACGTTTTAAAAAAAAAACTTAAATCAGGAGATCCAATAATGGATCAACAGATCATTGAGCCTTTTGCTGTATGTTGTTTCATTCATGGCAGAAAATTCATAATTTTTCTCCTCAACCCCCCCCCCCTTCTCTCTCATATATATATAGAATTTACACACAGACATGTAGAGGCATTGATCTGAAGGGCTCCATTATTTCTATAATGTGTGTTTTCCCTCGCCTGCTGGGAGTAGTGCAACTTGGCAATCAAAGCAAAATATCGGCTGCATGTTTTCAGTTGGGAGAGTAATTATTTTGCTCCCAGCATGAAGGTAGTATTCGTAGGAAATAAAACGAAGAAAAATTGACAAGAGGTTTGGGGAAGGCTTGTTTTACAATGGTTAGTCTCGTAATGTTTGGGTTACCATGCCTCTTGACCTGCCCAGCCAGTGACCACCACACTGAGATATTATTGTTCCTGTTGTTGTTGATGATGATGATGATGTGGATTTTAAGTAGGAAAGAGGCCGAATTTCAAACGCTGCAGGGTTTGATTTGAATTTTCCCCCACTTCGATTTTGCTTTGTTTTGTGAGAAATGAACTGGTCGTCTTTGGCTGAGATAAGATAAAACACGAAGCCAGGTTTTGATTTTTTTTAAAAGTCTTCGGCTTTGTGAGTCTGTTACCTTAGATTTTCCAACAAATGTTATTTCTTTCTCTTGTGACCAGAACTCTCTTCCCTTGTTTGATAGACTGGCACAGAAAGGAAACTGCTGTACATCTGATTATCATTGGACCCGCAGTAAGTTTTTCATTAAATCAGTTTCTCTCTCTCTCTTTCATGTGTCAAGGAACAAGTTGTGTTCATGTGGATTTTCAAACAGGTGGCATTAAGCCATAAAGCCCCCCCACCATCCAAAGGTAGTCATCCCTAATATATAAAAGTCCCTTATACTGAGTCAGACCATTAACTCAATCACTTGGTATTGTCTGTTCTGATTGGCAGCTGCTCTTGAACAAAAATAAGGTATTTTCTAGCCCTTTTATCCAAAGATGCTGGGAATTAAACCTGGAACAGTGTGCATGCAAAGCGCTTTCTCTACCACCAACCTATATCCGCTCCCCAATATGGTGTCAGCCTGTTGGTCAGTCTCGCTCAGTGCTGTCTCTTTTGACTGACAACACCTCTCCAGAGTCTCCCGCTATTTGATTTACCACCAAATCTTAAATCCTGTGTGCAAATACCTGATCTGTTCTACTTTGGCCCCTAAACAAAGTGAGCAAGTGTGGTATAGTGGTTAGTGTGTTGAATTAGAATCTGGGAGATCCAGGTTCGAATCCCTGCTCTGCCACAGAAACACGTTGAGTGACTTTGGACAAATCACACATTCTAAGCCTAACCTACCTCACTCCTCTCTTGCAGTTTCCTTTCTTAGCCACTTGCTTCCCCCTCCCCTTCCTTTCCTTTGCCCTCCCCTGCCCATCCCTAAAATAGAAGGATTTCTCCCAATGGGAGACCCAAGTTCGAATCCCCGCTCTGCCATGGAAGCATGCCAGGTGGGCTCGTCACACACTATCAGCCAGACATACTTCACAAGGTTGTTGTGAGAAACTGGAGGAGAAGGATGTGAGCCAATTTGGGCCCCCATTGGGTAAAAAGGAGGGTATGAATGAATGAAGTAAAAAAGTTGCAAGCCGTATTACTATACCTTATCATACTTCCGCCTGTTGGGACTGGCAGAACGTTTCAGGTTCTCAGAGAGAGGTCGTCCCCCTGCAAAGTGGTAACTCAGATCTTTTACTTCAGAGGCCAGGGATTGGGCCCCTATGTGTGTGCTCTCTCACTGAGGTCTGAGTAGTTTATGTAGTCAGGCAGTGGAAACAAGAGGTTTATTGTGTCTCTGCTGGATCATCATCTATGGAAAACTGCGTTCAGTTTGGCGGGTCACAAGACGAGACGGTCTGGCCAGACGAATCTTCAGATTCTTTCTCTGACTCCGCAGTTTCTGCTATTGCAAATGTGTCTGCTAACCAGACACTCAAATTCACGTTTCTAAATGTCCTCTTACTCATTCAGCACAGTTTCTTGCTGATTAATCCCAGTTATGTTGGGAATAATTTCAATGGTCGCATGAAAACGTTTCCTCTATTTAAGTTAGGAGAGAAAATGCTGCAACTAAAAAAGAGCCATTGAAGAACTTCCCAGGAAGGTTTCTTATTTTAAATCTTTTAAAAGAAAAAATTAGCCACAAGGGGGCAACATCTCAAAAGCCATCCACTGTTGTTTGTTCTTTCTGTGGTGTGCAGAAATCCTAGATTAGATTAAGATGCAGCTATCCGAAAACAAACCAAGCACGCGCTTGTTTTTCTGGGGTGCAAAGTGTAGATAACTTGTGGAACTCATTGCCATTGGATGATACAGGTGTAAACAATGTAACCAAGTTAGCAGAGTTAAAACAAACAAACAAACAAACAGGTTTTACTATTCAGAAAATCACACACAGAGAGATGAAATTGCCTTATGCATAGCTAGACCATCGCTCAGTCTGGCTCTGATTATCTGGCCACAGATGTCCAAGATCTCAGGCAAGGGTCTCCCTCAACCTTGCTAAGGGGCATCTAGTTAGCCTCTGTGGGAAACCGGGTTCAAGACCACATTAATGGTTGGTTTGATCCATCAGGGGGTTGGTTGTCTTATGCCCTTAGGTAAGACTGGTGCTTTTTAATTCTGATCCTTGGAAAAGATGCTGCCTATTTTACCACATTACACTATTTATCTGAAAGTTGAGGAAAAGCCCCTAGGGGCGAGGACTGTACCACTTCAGAAAGGGTGTGTGGAGGGCAGCATGTTTGGATGCTTTTTCCCTGCACGCAGAATGCCCACAAGTATACCACCGGTGCATCAACAAGGGTCACCCCTGTGCAAAAAGAATCAATCTAATCAGCAGTCTGTTAATTTTGGAATGGAGATTTCACAAGTCCTTTGACTATGTATCTTCCAAAAGGAGTCTTATTCAAACTGGCTGTAGGTGAGAGACAGGGACAGGGTAAAATACTTAGCATTCCAGAGCTGTTGGAGTTAGGTCGGTTGTGAGCCAGAATACATAAATAGAAATCCAGCACCTCAACGAGATGTGCTGTTTGCTTTCCATGAGCAGGGACGGGATGTTTTTAATGTTATTATTCGAAGATGTGATTCTTTACTTGCATTCTTAAGAGGTACAGTCTGGAGAAGATGAGTATCACATGGTTGTTTTTCCAAATATGTAGATAATCCCTCCGGAACTCTGTACCGAATAGCCGTGCCTTTCCACGTGTCGCAACTACGTTCTGCCCATGAGCTGATGTTTCTCTGCCTACGGCTCTCTTGTCAACAAGTCATGCCTGCATTCCATTCTGCTCGGTCTATTTTGAGGCCCTTTGTGCTGGGCTGTGTTTAGATATAATTAACAGATGTTAGATGGCTAACAAATGATGTGAGATTTTTGCGTGGCAAAAGACGGCACAAAACTACAACTGACAAAAGGATTTGGGGGTGGGGGAGGAAATGTCCTAGTAAATCCAGTTTGCTGTTAGAGACCTGAGATCTGTTTGGAATTGGATATACTTGTTATTGTTATTGGAGCTTACCAAAAATTGATGTAAGGTGTATTCTCCCCCATATGGCAAAACTCCAGTCTCACCAGATTGGGCAGGGGGCATTTCCTAAAGGCAAGGGTAGCCCATCAATTATTATTCTCATTATTTTCTCATACGCTGCTCCCCAAGTATTCAAGGCAGTGTTCATAATGTTCATAGGTCTCCCCTCCTCCCTATTATCCTCACAACAGCCCTGCAAGGTGGGTTAGGCTAAGAGAGCACGTCGCAAGATTACCCAGCGAACCTCTGTCACACTGTAATTACTACTATAAAATATTACCTCTTGTCACCTGTCATGAATGAATGGATTTATCCCCTACTGTAATAATTACTGCAATTTTTGTCACCATCATCATTTACAGTTTTATGTTTCTCCGTTTAATATTGATGGCCGGAGTGATCTCAGGAGCTGGCATGATTGAGTATCTGTGCATGCCCCCCCCCTCTCCTGGCAGAGGACGGCTGCTTGGCTGCTTGACCTACTCCTACCAGGAAAGAGAGTCATGTGACATCATAGGGTCCTCTTGGAGAATCTCCCGTTTCTTTATCAGGGTGATGCTGGGGGAAATAGAGCACGGGATATGTACATGCACAGATTGTGAACAGGTGGAATGGAAGAGAGCGACGTGGTGTCCGCAGCGATGTGCTCAGTGTGACAGGGCATTTTTTCCCAGTGTCCCCCAGAAACTGGATTCTGTCCCATATAGCATCTCTCCCTAAAATTTCTGCCCTGGGGGATTAAATGTCAACTGTAGGAGAGACAACAGAAGATAGGGAAAGAGGGAGGAATGGCTACCTAGAAGCTGGTATGTGGGAAGAGTTATTTAGGTTACCTTGAACCAAGGGCTCCCGGGAAGGGTTTCAAAGAGGAGATAAATGGTGCCACCTAGAGGTTTTAGAAGGGAAGTCCCTACATCAGGGGCAGAAAGGGAGAATGGACTGAATTGTTTAAGAGAGCTGTTCTACTTATTTTTTCATGGGAACCAAACTCCGGAATGCCTAATCCAACCTGTTGGAGGCATATGCTTTCAATGCTGTTTTTTTATTCTTAAAGATTCTCTCTCTTTGCTCCTTAAACCTGCCGGCTAGGTTCTGTTTTTGTACAAGAATCACTGAGCCGCTTGAGTTTCTTGAGGTAAAGTTTGCAAAATGGTAGCACGGTAGCTCCGTGGCAAACTCTGCTCTATAATTGTATTCCCCCCTCCGTGTCTTTGTCACGAGCACCGATGTAATTTGTCCTCGTTTATTAACTTGTCTTTCTAAAACTTTTGACCCCTCTATTTTCATTAAAATACCCGGCTGCCTGTTACCTTCTCTTTTTGGCGCTGGGTTGTGCGATAGATATTTTTCTTTCTTCTTTTTTTAAATTTTAATCTTCATTTCTTTCCACTCTGATACACCAAAAGATTTGAAAGCGAACTGGTGTGGAAGAGAAAATTGGGAGCAGGTCTAACGCAGTTTGTGCTTCCAACTCCAAAGGCGCCTCGCATAAAGACTTCAGGCAATTCAGTTGTCGTTTTGCATTTCCTTCACTCTCCCCACGAACAGCCCTGTTTAGCCGTAAATAACCACCAGAGCCCCTGCAATTTAGAAAACCTCCTCCAACATTACTACTTAACCAGATTGCTGCCTGCTGAGGGAATATTTTTAAAGAGTTCTGAAAATCTTCTTGCCACAACAGGGAATTGGTAAAGAAAGGAAATGTTTGGGTAGATTGAAATTAAAGTTATGAAAAAGGGAGTAAGGAACCTGGCTTTCAGATTGTCTGTGGGTTTTTGTGAGCCTTTGGATATGGAAAGTTGATAGGCCCCTCTGTTGCAACACACACACACACCATGCCCCATTGCAACTCCCCGGGAAAGAGTAGAACAATATTCTCCCAATATTCTTTAAAAGCCACCAGCACTGCCAGATCTAAAAGGGATAGGGTAGAGTTAAGCCTTCCTTTCTTCCGATCCTCCTCCTAGAAGGATAGCCCCAGATCGCAGGAATCTTTGGGGTGGTTTTATGTTTCCCAGTGGAAAGGTGGCACACGGTATTCTCTCCTGCACTACTTCCTCAACATTTGCCTGGTGCTAGATAAATTCAACCTGGCCCTTTGCCAGGCTGTAGGTCACTACAGGTGCCCAGGCATGCCAACTCCTGACAGGCTTTGATATATCGGATCCCAAGTTCATTCCCTACCACATGCATGTAAAAGGTTTTTTTTTTTTTTAATCTAGGAAAGATCCCTGCTTAAAACCCTAGAGAGCAATAGCTGGTCAGAGCACACCATTGACCTTTAGCCCATGAAGCGCCACTTGTAGGGTCACAAACCTCTATACAGCCTCTTTTGGAAGGACTTGTAGCTGGTGCTCAGGCACAGAGCAGACTAATGTTTGTTGATGTTGATTTTCTTTGTACCATCTAAATACCTCCTATGTCAGTTGATGTGTTGGAACACTCCATGCTTGTGCTGGAAGCTGCGCTTTCAGTCCCCGTCCAGGGTCGTTGTTTTGGCCTCTCGTGGTAAACCCTGATTTCCCCTGCAAACAGAAGATTTCTTCGAGCAGACGGTTGCGGGTGCCTCAATCTTAAAATCTTGATCGGAGCAATTACTGCATAAACATCTCCAGCCAAGCTTCACCTCTCAGGGGCTTTAAATCCCAGCTATGAATTAAACACACACATACAAAAATCCTTGATTTATTTCAGCAAGTGTAATACATTCTCCAAAATAATACGTAACCCTTCGGTGTCTTTTTATAAAAGTTGAGGGGCTGATTCTTCCCCTCATCTCCCAAATTAGAGATGCTTCTGAAATTTAGCTCCTCTGAAGGTCTCCCAAGATTTCACAACTGGAGGTTACCTGGCCGTTTCTGGGATGAAGTGATCTATTTGGAACACTTTGTTGTTTGGGTGGTTTTTTTGGTTTTAAACACACCGTTTGCTTTAGCTTTCTCTTCATTTGTGTGTCTATTTCCATTACCCATGCCCGTGTGCGTTAAGAAAACATCACCTGAAATATCCTGATGCATTCATACGTGCAGTTGATCTTTTTGTGTAGTGTTTTACCAATGCTCAAGAGCACATGTCGACTATGAGTAAAACATTGCACAAAAAGAATCTTGGTACAGCATGTTTGCGTCAAGAGTACTTGTTTGCACATGTATCACAGGAGAGGTGCCAACGAATGAACAGCACTTGTAATTCCCCCAGTATAGCCCCAAATCCCAAGGGGACTCCCCTGTGTTACTCTCCAGATAAGTTCTTTACCTTTCAGCATATGGTTGGCCTCCTGTTTAACTCCGTGCTCACTGATGAGTAAAACATTGCACAAAAAGAATCTTGGCACAGTGCATGTTTGCATCAAGAGTACTTGTTTGCGTTTGGGTTGTTTTCTGAGAAGATGGAATTAACGCCGGAGAGAGTTTCTATTTCCCAATCCTGACGTACAAGATAACATATTTTTCACCACAGGTTGATCCAGTGTTTGCAGAGGAAGTAAAGGAGAAAGTTAAAAGGTAGGCCACGGAAGTCGTTGACTCTTGTAGACAGAGCAGGTCTAATGCCCTATTTAAATAATTTGGCATTTCTGCACCAAGAGGTCTCGTGGGACTGCTCGGGAAGATCCATTCCTGCAGGGACTTCCTTGTTACTTTTCACTGGGGGGAAAACAGTCTTGCGTTCTCTTGCTATTGTATCTACAAAGCTGTCCACAGTATTGACATACGTAGAAAAGCTGCGTTGAACAAACCTTCTCTTTGTGTGGGGCTTGGAGTCCTCAATGCCCATCAGGATGGGATGTTGTGCCATGAGAATTACCTGGTTTTTCCCATTCCTTTCCTTTAGCAAAGGAAAATCAAAGCCCAGCCATGGAGGCACCTTCTTCCTTACCTTGCCACGGTGCAGTAAATCTGTGAGCTGCTGCTTTGCTGTTAAGCCAGAATGGGCCTGTTACACCGGCCACCCGCCCTTTCCTCTCTCAGCATTTCTGCACAATGTTATGAAGCCTTCCTCGTCCTGCGAGACCAGCGTGACTTTGAATGCCTGGTTTCCCGATCAAACTGAGAGCTTTGTATTATGTTTATAAAGGGCAACGCATCTGCTATTTGCAAGTTTGGGCCTCTTGGCAGTTAATTAGACTCTTATCTCCGAATGCATTTTTTAATTCACATCTGATTGAACCTCGGCTGTTTACATTTTCTCCGGGCCTCTTGTTTCTCGTGAGGTTTTGTCTGTTTGTAGCAGTTGAACAAGTGGGCGGATGCCAGAGTTCACCTTTCCTAGCAAATCTTTCACAGGAAGGAGATCTGATTGAAGGCGCAAGGGACCTGCCGTTGTGAAATTGCAGCGGGGTGTGTGTGTGTGTTGCCAGAGTGCAACAGGATGAAATTTCTGTAGCTGTGCAAAGGAAGCAAAGTTAAGCCCAGCTATAATCTTTTTTGTAAAATCTCAAAACCTTGTAAAATGCAAAATCCCCCACTCCCCCCCCAAAAACCCTTGGCTTTTGTTGCTTTTTGAAATGAACGTATTTTTAGACTGAGCTGACACGAGATGCCAGCTATGCAAGAGGGTTTAAAGACTCAAAAGCAACATCAGACCCAAAGCAGCCCACACAGTGAGAACAACTGAACTTTGTCGGTGATGTCCAGAAAGGAGTTACTACAGCCCCTGTGCTATAGCAACCTCTAAGAATCGACCAAGTGTTGGTTTAATTTCCCAGCCATTCCAGCCCTGAAATGACATGAATCCCCTGCCACTCAGAATACCCAACTTACGGTCACTTCACATATTCTATTGTGTGAAATTCATCCTTATCTTATTGGATCGAGCCAAAGTGTATCTAGCCCAGCCCTTTGTTTCTAACGATGCTGAGCCAGATGCCTTCAGGAAGCCTGCCACCAGTGCTTTGAAAAAGCATGACACTTCCCCATTGTTTGTCCCATCAGAGGGTATACTGCTGCTGTATATGGAAGTTCTCTTTCACTGTTGCGATGAATAGTAATTATCAGCCATGCCCTCCTCTCTATGCTGTTTATTGATTTAGGAGATTAATTTGCCATCTTTCAAAGCGATTCAGAGACACCATCATTGCTTCATTATACTTTTTCTAGTGTGAGATTTTAGAAACAATCCAGATTCATTCCTTTATTTGTTCATTGCGCTTAGATTCCTCTCTCCCTGTAAAAGTGGCCCAGAGCGGATTGTATCAAAGATCTAAAACAAGGTAGCATAATAAATAAAAACAATTCCAGCTTATAAAGTCCAGCGGCATTCAGGTTGCAGAGTCCCTCAACATCCAAATTCTGTGGGTGGGTGGTGAGCTGTTAAGATGTTGTGCAGACTGGGGAGGGGGGGGGATGTCTGGCAGGAGGCTGATTGGGGAAGCCTGCTCACCTCAACCACAATACATGCCCGGCAGAACATCTCTGTCTTACAGGCCCGGTGAAAGGATAGTAGATCTTGCCAGCCCTGTGTTTCCTCAGACAGAGAGTTCCACCAGGTCAGTGCCAGGGCTGAGAAGGCCCTGGCCCTGGTCAAGGCGAGGCAAACCTCCCTGGGGCCAGAAAACCCCAGTAGATGTTGGTCTGCCGAACGAAGGGCCCTCCGGGGAACAGATTCATTACAACCAAGAACTTCATGCACCTGATGCAACTGAACAGTGTTTCATGAATGCTACAATACGCTCCTGTCTTTTAAGGCTCTGGCTCTTGTTTTGGTTGCAGCAAACAAACATGGGTACCCCTCTGGAATTAAAATGGATGCGGTGTCTGTCAGTGTGATGTGTTTGTGATGGAAAAGTTGAGAACTTATAGATGCTCCCTACTTTTCATTACAATCAAGCAAAAGAGAGGGGGGAAATGATCCTGGTCTCCGTTCTCTCCCTGACATTTGTAACTGTATGAATTGACTTAAGCCAGTTTGGTGTAGTGGTTAAGAGCAGCAGGACTCTAATCTGGAGAGCCAGGTTTGATTCCCCACTCCACCACTTGGAGCCAGCTTGGGTGACGTTGGGTCAGTCGCAGCTTCTCGGAGCTCTCTCAGCCCTACCCGCCTCACAGGGTGATTATTGTTGTGGGAACAATAATGACACACTTTGTAAACTGCTCTGAGTGGGCATTAAGTTGTCCTGAAGGGCAGTATATAAATTGAATGTTTTTACTGTTATTAATTGCATTGCATGGTTGCTTTAATTGATAACCTTCCAAGCTTAGAGGTGCGGTACAAATTATCTAAATAAAGGCCTCTCTCATTCCCCCTGCTGCTGACCCGAATAAGAACATATTATCACCTGTGAGCTTGTGGCCATTCCGTACGGTCAGATGACTCTGAATTCTGGTATCTGAGACAGGCCAGTGGTTGGATTAAATAATGTTTTGTTGGCAGGGCGGATGGAGTACATTTGCTGCCGGAGATACCTCAGGAAGATCTTCACGCTGTTGTGAAAAACTGCTTTGCCGTTGTGAACAGCTCCTCTTCAGAGGGGATGTCTGCCGCTGTCTTGGAGGTAACTGCTTCCTCCTCTTTTGCTTTGGTCGAAACCTGTCACCCTTTTGTCAAAGCCAGGAACCCTGGTAACCGAGCGTGAAAACCTCCTAACCGGAGGAGGAGGTGGCCGAATGGACAGTAGCCTGTTCATCTGCAGGTGGAGGGTCACATTTTGGGGTGCTCACCCATGTTAAAAACTCCCTGCAACCAGAAAACTGGCAGAGAGAGAGAATAGGAGGTTTCTCCCTGTTGTGCTGACTTTCTATTTGCAGAGAGCTTTTTTAAAAAATAGAAAGCAACATTCAGAGCTATAGTCCGCCACCAACTCCTGCAGCAGTGCAATCCGTTCCACCACCCCTTTCCCCTCCGCAAGTACATTTCTCCCCTGTGGAAGAACTCTCCTTCCACCTTCTTGTACAAAATGTGCCATTTTGTCAGTCTTTTAAATTAATGTAATCTTAAACAACAGTCCTGCAAAGCAGGTCAGTATAGTCCCTGTTATCCTAAGTTGGAAACAGCTTGACGACACATAACACACATACAGCTGCATACCTACACTACACTAGCTCTCTTAACCTCATATTGGTTTGGCTCCTGTCAAAAAGATCTGCCCATGTAAGGCAGAGGCCATTTTCACCCATTTCCTTCTCTGTGGCACCTGTTCAACTCCCCTCTCATGCTCCTGGGGGGGGGGGTGTCTTGTCCCCCAGAAGTAGTATTTGGGGGGGTGGGGATTTCATTCTGCAGAAGAAGGGAAAGGCACGGAAGCCATGTTTTCATGCACAGAAATTTTAGACGAAATTCAGTCTATCGTGTACAAAAATTACAGCAACTGTCATACATTCCTCATTGACTAGAATTTCCGTGGGCTATACTTTCCTTACTAGAGGTACAGACTCAGCAAGACTTAACTGAGCAGTAGCAAGAGAATCATTCTAGAAACTATCCAAACTCATTCAGATTTATGGGCTTTCTGCCACCAGTTCCTGCAGGCTCCAGCATCACAGATTATGGTGATGGAAAATTTTATCCATCAAGTCCAAAGTGGCAGAGCCCAGGCTGGGCCAGGTGATTTCTTACTTGGGTTGACTTCCTTTCTTAGAATATATCAAGTTTCCCTCTCTGATCTATGTTATGGTCATTAAATATCCATTGATATTTCTTAGGGTTGGGCCAAAAGGCTTCCTTCCCCCAACTTCAGTGACAGCGTTTGCCAATGAAAAAAGATCCCTGTCAGCCATGTTTGATGAGGCTGCAAACAAGGATGAAATGTTCACTCCGTTTATCAGCAGAAGGAAGATCTTCATTGTTGCTGGTTCACACGATTCCTCTTTTTGTATGAGACAGCACAACGTCGCAATACAAGCAGGAAGCTATGCCTTCAGTCTAATTTGCCTTTATGACGTTTCCACATCCCCAAATCAGAATGGTTGTGTGAGGGTGGCAGAAAGCCCATTCTGAGCATCTGCAGGAAGCAAAGTTCTCTCTCTGAATTGGCTTCAGGGTTGTTTAACGTAAGCCAAAAGAGAGTTGGCCCTGTGATGATGCTCGGAGTCAAAGCAGAGTGCTTCCTGCCCTCCCTCTAGCATCATGTAGTGCATAGTGCCAGGGACACGACAAATACTGAGAAACTTTGGTCACCGCTGACCTTAGTTCACGTGGCAGGGAATCGGGGGGGCGGGGGACGCAAAGACAGACTGCTTCGTATAGGAGCAGGCAGATTTGAAGCGAGAGGAAGCACATGGGAGAGGAAACAATCCACATACAGACCTGGAGAATGAGATTACGGTTCTATACAGAAAGTAATTAAGATCCTGTTGGAACACGCGGCGGTGTAATTGCTTGTCACACTGCAGATCCCAAGTCAATCACAATCGGTCTGGACTTTTTTTTTTCACAGGGGCAAGAATTGCATTTTTTTAGTTCTCTTTGTCAAAGTGCCAACATAAAATTTTCAGTATTCGTTGCTGAACTGTCATTCTCAGCGATGCTGCAGGGATCACTCAACACTGTGGATCTGTGCTCTGCAACTAAGTCCTAACAGGCCAAGACACCATTTCAGCAGGTGTGTTAGGATTTTACTTCCTGAAACCAGATGTCTCCTCCAGGATTACAGCCAAACTTAAGTTCAACGTCCCCAAAAGGATAACGGAACCGGGGAAAGCCTTGCTACAAGACAACTCCCCGTAGGCCTGGAAGGTCAACTAGAGATCCCAGTAGAACTGTAGCTGATTCCGCACACGTTGGATAATGTACTTTCAATGCACTTTGTCAATCGTTTGAGGATTTTTTGTTCTGCACACAAAAAAATCCGTTCCAAATGATCTATAAAGAGGATTGGAAGTGCATTAATGCTTTAAAAAAATAAATGGCAGCCCTTTTTGCCATGACCTATGCAAGGAGGAAGTTTGATCCTTCTGCCAGCGCCCCCCCCCCCCCCACCACATGGTTTCTCGTAGAAAGAAAAAAATCCTCCTCCTTTTAAGAACAATATCCCTAAATCTACTTGCACAGATCTACAACTCTGTATACATCTGTGATCCCAGAAGTTTTAGATGTCATTACAAGCAAGAAACTACGCTACAAACCATTAGTTTTAGCAACACACCCTAGACTGAGATCCCAGCTTGGTGCCAACTGACAATCCTGTCTGCATTCAGAAGTGACAGCTAACCAGGTTCTGCCCAGCCTACAGTTTATGACGATGACTGGCTGTCTCTTCCTTGCTTATCATCTTCCTGCATCGTGGAGGAAGTGAAACCTGTCTCTCTGTCTTAAGAGGAAAAACACGTACAGTGTCATTGTGAAGTGCCACCTAAGTGATTTGGCACTTTTCCGTACAGAAGGCTGTACAGAATACCAAGTGTCTCTTACTTCTGCTTGCATCTTTTAGTAAGAGGGGCCTTTTATGCCCTTTGGTGGAACCTGTTCTGCATTGCCAGAGTTTTCTGTAGGGGTCTAAAGAAGATCATAACAGCAATGAATATTTATCGTTTAGAGCAAGAAGAACTGCGAGACTTAGTTTTTTTGGCCAGGTGACTTTGTAAAGGACAAAGACCCATTCTTCTGCCATTAGGCACATGCCACCTTGCATTTTGGCTAACATACAGTTGGCCAAATAGAGTGTATTGAGCACAGACGTGCCTGATTAAAATCTCATCTCAGCCATATTTATAGGTTTCGGCAAGCAGCTGTTCCAGCGGTTTGTAACCTTTAATTTGCTACTGCCTGCCAAGAAACGAGTGAAAAAATTAGGACCTAAAAACAACACTCCTGACAAAGCAAATTTTATATAGAGGTATATTGATGATATGTATGTAAACTATTTCAGACATACATTCCATGTGACCCTTTTACCTGAAGGCTGCCTGCTGATTCTTTCAGGTTAGGTTCAGTCTGGTTTGCTGTATGCTACCTTTTAAAGGCCCGGGGGAGAAATCTGGGATCTGGGAGTTTATCCTCGCGGTGGAATGAGCAGTAAAAAGCAGCTCTCTTCTGCTGGCTGTCAGAAGCAAGTGAAGAGAAATGGGTGCCTAAAATCCCTGATGTCTGCCATTTGCCACCAAAAGTTCAGAGTTAAGAGCACTTCCAGGAGGGATATGGCCCCTGTAAAGGATCATTGCCCTGTTCTCTCATCCTTCCCCCAGCATGCGGCGTTCAAAGGTACAGTGTCTCTGAAAATGGAGGTTCCATTTCATCACTGCAACTAAGAATCATTGATAGCGGTAGCCTCCCTGAATTTGTCTTAATTCCCCTTTTCAAACAAGGCCCTGGAGGGAAACATATGAAGAAAATAATATGACCGACCCCCCCCCCCTCTCCCCCAACTCTTGATGGCCCAAGCTCAGAGATCACAACTCTTCTATACAGTACAGGAGCTTAGTGTGGCTGACAACAATACCAACCTTCCTAATACAATGTTATTCTGCTTTGCTTCCAAGGGGGCCAGGGTGGCATACGCCATTCTCTCTTTTCCTGCTTATCCTTCCAGTAGCCCTGTGACTGTCAGTGACTGGCACAAGTCATCCAGAACCTTGACCAACACTTTAACCATTGCGCCCACATTAGCCCTCCACCGAATGAAAGACATGAAGTTTGGATGGCTGTGGGCCGGGCCAGGCCAAGGTAGAAAAAAAAGGCAGATACTAATGCTGGCAGATTTCGGAGCCACTCTCTTTGAACTCTGAGCAGCCCTAATAGCCCAGACCGGGATCCCCTAGCTTTTGAGCCTGTGGGCATCTTTGGAATTCTGACACAAGGTGGTGGGTACAGCCACAAAATGGCTGCCATAGTAGGCACAGCCTACCACAAAATGGCTGCCACAGGAGGTGGAGTCAGCCACACAGAGGAAGCCTGAGAGATGGGGAGAAGTGGAGGAAATTTTAAAAATATACCGGGAAAGAGGAGGGAGAGAGAATAAAACCAACACTGTGGTGGCAGCTGCTGCTGAAACAACATTATTTTTAACTACCTAGCCAATCAGATCTCCATGGGCCAATCAGAAGCCCTGCTAGGCAAGTGCCCACCTGGCCCCTCCCGCTTTCTAAAAAACACTTGGTAGGCACCAAGAAAGGTGTTGGCAGGCACCCTAGCGCCCATGGGCACTGCATTGAGATCCTCTGACCCAGACTAACCCAAGCGTGGCAGAGCTCAGAAGCTAAGCTGGGTTAGCCATGGATAGTACTTGGCTGGGAGACCACCTAGGAAGTCCAGGTTGTCATGCAGAGGAAAGCAATGGCAAACCACCTCTGTTCATTTCTTGGCTCGAAAACTCCGTGAATGTGATGAGTTGACATCGTAATTTACTTATTCTTTTGAACTTGTGCAATTCCTGTTCCATTTTTGCTTTTGCTTTTTGCCGCTGGAATCCGTGAGTATTTTTCATGCTATTTTCTTTCTCTTTGACAATCGTTTCCCTGAAAATATATGCAGTTTTAACATCATTTTGGCATTAGTTGCATACAAAAGGCATATATAACCCACCGCAACAGGTCCCTTAAAAGCTACTGATGACTCTGGAATGCCAGCGATGAATGTAAGTGAAACAAAACAGCTCGCGCAACCCTAACAGCCTCAAACAAAAAAGACATGAAAAGGGACGCCTTCATACATCTTTCATCGAAAACTGTCACCTCCACCACGTATTAGCAGCGCTGCCCCCATGTAAGATTGTCGCTCAGGATGTTACGCGGATGAGTTTTTCATATTTTCCTACAGGGAAATATTTTCTTTTCTCCATGCAGAGGTTTCGTAATGTGAAGTGGCCTGAAAACACCTTGTGTAATGTTTATTGGGTCCCCCCCCCCCCATTCTTCAAAAGCTTTGTTTTGTCCAAATTTCCTGTGGATAAAATCTATCGGCCTTGACAATAAAACAGGACCATCTGCCTAGACGGAAAAGAAGAGGGAACTCTTGAAAGATGGTGTCATTTTAATTAGACTAAACCCCTACCTGAGATAGTCGACAGGAGGAAAAGCCATCTGTCAGAAGCCTGTTCTATTAAGCAGGGCAGATCTGGCACGGAAAAGCCTTCGTCTACCTGTGGCCCCGCTGGGCTTGAAAGACGCTGGTCGAGCCTGTCGGATAAACAAAAAATGTGGATCTTTTTCAAGTGCGTTTAGTCCTGCAGCCACTTCCCCATCTTTTTGTTGTTGTGTTCAGGATTTGAACTCCGGCCACGTTCTCCATGTCATTGATAGGACATGCAGGCTCTCCTTGCTTGGAAGGGGAAGAAGCCAAGGCTGCCTCCCCCCAACCTGATAATCTGGGCCACTATTACTCCCTGTGTCCACAAACAAACATGCACGCATCCCATCAGGGAAGTCAGGCAGCATCTTCCAGTAGGCCAGATTCAGCCCAGTAACAGCTGACTGCTGATCAATAGTAAAATATGCTGCCGTTTCTCAGTCGATGTTCTGCTGCCACTTTCCTGAGATAGAACATGAAAGATCCTTCGGGCACATAGCCTGAGACCTCATTCAGTCAGTGTTGTCTCTACAGCCTGCCTCTACATATCTCATCCAGATACTAACTGGAGCGGACCCTGCTTAGCTTCCGAGATCTGATGAGGTCTGGCTGGCCTGGGCCATTCTGGTCAGGGGCTGATATGGTATAGTCCTTCCAAATCTAAGAAGAGCCTTGCTGGATCAGAACAAAGGTCTGTGTAGTCTATTTTCTGCATTGCAGTCCACAAGGAGGGTGGGAAAGCAACAGCCCCATGCCCTGTTGCCCCTTACTCCCAGCCTACTGCCTCCGAATTCGGAGGGTTCATCAAATCTGGTGAGATCTAAAGTTGGGTTGTCTAGGGAAGAGGGTGGAGCCTGTATGTAACTTCTCCGGACCATCCAGTAACAGCTGATCTGTGGATGTAAAAGGGGAAACCCTCAGTTGGACTGAAGCTCTGAAAAAGCCATTCCACCCAAGAGAATTATTTCATCCCTACTCTTTAGAAATGCTCCTTCTCTGCTACACCTAGGACAACAGGAAAACAATAAACCATCTTACGTACTGTGTCCTCCTTAACTTGCTTTCAGTTCTGTTTTGCATTTGAGATGGGCAGTTCTGGAATTGGAGAGAAATGATACCTCTGCCCTGTTGTCATTACATTCCCCTATTATAAATAGTTTTATCAAAAAGAATGCTGCTTTCCCCCCGCCCCCTCTCTGACTGCCCAAGAATAGACTGAGCCTCTTAAATTAAATCCAAAACCACTTTGGGCAGTAATTATTTACAGCATAATCCATTTGCGTAAGGCCAGTCAGGGCAAAGCCAACCGCTTGTCTTGTGCGTTTAGCCATCTGTTAACGTCAGTCAAGAGCTGTAATTCATCTTGTAGATGTTTGAGATGAAGCCATCTGCACTTGGTGTGTAGAAGTTCTCTTTTCCATGATGGCAGAAATGTCCATCGGATATTACTTCCCTAATTCTTAAGGATAGGTACTGTTCTGCCTAGCTTGGGACCATCTATCAGAAATTAACAATGTTGGGCTTCTCATTTGAATCTCTACAGATGATGGCCCTGGACCGGGCAAGGGCCGTGGTCAAACAGCGAATATTGGATATCGAAAGACAGAGGGATCTTGCTAGGGTCTCCAATTTCCTAGCGCCCCCCACCCCCAACAAGTACGTGGTTTCTCCAGCCTCCTATTTATCAAGTCTGGAACTGCCATCCCATCGTAGGGCTTTCTTATTGGCCCGATGCAATATATTGCCATCTGCAGTACTTGAAGGCCGCTACAAGAAGGTCCTAATGCTGAGCGGGTCTGTCCATGCAAGGCAGGGAAAGTAGAAACAACTGAGCATGTTATACTTGCCTGTAAGTTCCACCACGAAATACGTATAAAATATATCCAACCTGTACTGAAGAAGTTTTCGAGCCTTCCTGATACAGAGCTAACTAATAAGCTCCTGTTAGGTGCTGATCCAAAGAAAATCTGTCTCTGGGAAAGTTACAGTGTTTGAGGCTAGCAGCTCCTTCAAGGACACTTGCTGGGCAAAGTGAAAGCACATATTTGCAACAGATAATGGAGGGGCTCACTGGCTCTCCTGCACTTAATACCAGAAGTTAAGACACTCTCAGATGAGTACACTGAATATAGTTTTATATATAGTATATAACTCTGGCAAACAGCATTGATCAGTACAAAATGCAGAATACAGTCATGACAGGTATGCTGGCATATATGACATAAGGGGAAGAACTGGGGAAGATCCTGCTAGCTGGCAGCAGCTGTATAACATCGCGCTGAATTGTGCCTCTTTGCACACATGTCTTTAAGGCCTGGACGTGCCCGGAAGCATGAGCTCCTGGGAGCCAGCCAAAGGGCTCTTGTCTTTTGGCTCTTAGCCTGAGAGTCGTCGTCTAGAGCTAGGTGGACAGAAGTCTTGCTTGGTACCGGGAAGTCTCCCCTTTCTTTTCTTTTCCTGTTTGTTCCCATTATCTTTTTTCCCACTGTATTGTTAGCTGCTTTGAAACCTTATTGGGGGTGGGGGGGAAAGCGGGATAAAAATAAATGCTTCATGAGTGATAGAGCAGCTGTGGTGTGCAACGCAGGTAAGAAATACCAGGCTCTTTAGCAGGCTAAATTTCATTCAGTCAATTAAGTCTGCATTAATTAGGATTAGGGATGCCTCAAACTTGGCGGCAAATATGTTCAGTAGGCAAACGTGCCGTGTTAGGCAGCTGCCATCACTCGTGAGTCAGCAATCCAATCTGTTCACCATCCGCCATCCCCTTGAATGGCTATCAAACAGCTGCGCGGTCACTGTGTTGGTAGAATATCATTCCTTTGCCTTGCAGGAACTTTGGCGTGTGCACAGTACGCAAGACAAAAGGAGAGGAAGTATTTAAAGATGATGCAGGTCCATTCCACGGCAGACATTTCTTTTTGTAGAGGCATTCTTTTGAGAAAGGAGAATGCCTCTTTTAAGATGGCGCCCACCACCTGCAATGATAACTACTTGCATTAAACCCGCTTCACGATTACTTGGGGGCACCTTTTAAGCTGATGAAAAGTTTTCTAGCCGATTTATGTCAGGGAGGAATTGATTAAATGATGCAGCCGTAGCCTTACGTACATGCACAAGCCCAAAAAACCTTACCAATTACTCCATTCCCCCTTTTCATGCTTTGCTTACAAGCCAATTGTGCTGCAGGGAACTCATTTCCCCCATTGGAAACCATAATGACATTAATTAAAAGTGCATTCTCTCCTAAGTGCCAGTGAATCAGTATGGATTGAACAACCTGGAGAGTGGATTTCTTTCTGTTGTCTGACACTGCGATAATTGTACAAGATGAGCCATTAAGCACTCAAAGGCTGCATGTTTCAGGTTTCCTGAAGCCAGCGACGGTAATTAAAATTTCAGGCTGGCGTTTCACTTGACAAGTAGGCAAGCGGATTTCTAGGCTTCCCTTGAGATGATGGAGATTTACCTAATGCCCATTTTGTGCAAATAGTTACTGAAAAGCTTGCCGCCTTGACATACATTTAAAATATTTATTCTATTTTGTTAATTTGAAAAAAATGTCTGTCCTGCTTTTCTGCAGTGGATCACATAACACAATAAAAGATGAAGAACAGTGCAGTGTAGTGGTTAGAGTATCGGGCCAGGGTTTGGGGGAGACGGGTTCAATTCCTTGCTCTCCCATGAAAGTCTCTGGGCGACTTTGGGCCGTTCACTTTCTCTCTCCCTTCCCTACTTTGCAGAATTGTTGGCATAAAAATGGGGACCAGAGAGCCATGAATGTTGGGTTGGATTCCATAGATCATTTTCCACGAACGGAGGGAACTTTTCCTTGGCTAAAGGAGCTTTCCTTAACGGCTTGTGTTGCTAAATACCATTATCTCTGAAGGGAACAATGGACCTCTGGAGAGGTGCTACCAGTCTGAATGGAGAGCATGGATAGACCCGTGGCCTGGCTCAGTGTGGAAGCATCAGCTCATGGAGCAACTGGTAGTAAACATTTGTGGAGGAGGAAACACAACCACAGCTTCCCTTTTCAGTAGCATCCCTTCTGGTTCTTGTACATTTGGTTCACCCAGAGCTCCTCAGATCTACTCACTTTGGCAATCCCCCAATCGTCTTACTTCCTCAGCTATCGGACTGCGGAGTTCTGAGTTCAACTGCTTGCTCAGCTTTTGGGGAGTCCTTCAGCCACTCGCTCATTGTCAGCCTCACGTGCCTTGCAGCGTTGTTATTGGGGGGGGGGGTCTGTCAACTTTCGTAACCCCGCTATTCTGATTCAGAATTCCCGGTTCTTCTTTGATTTCTCTCTTACGTACATACACGCTGTCAAGTTGCAGCCAACTTATGTCAACTCAGCAAGGGGTTTTCAAGGCAAGTGTGAAGCAGCAGCGTTCCTCTTGCCTCTGCGATCTTCCTCTTGCCATTGTCTTCCTCTGCAGTCTTCCTTGGTGCTTCCGCATCCAAGTACTGACCCCGCTTAGCTTCTGAGATCTGACATACTGTTCAGCCTTCCCACTTACCAGAATTATTTTCATGCTATTTTCCATTGATTCCCCTCCCCACACCCGATTAAATTTCTGTAACTTTTAATATAATTACATTATAAATGGCAAGAAAATGGTATCGGAGGAAAAGCACCAGTGAACACGAGCAAACAGAAAATCAGAATGGCAACAAAAGCTAGCAAAAAAGGGTAGATTTGTACATTTCTTTAAAAATGGGATATCTTGAAATACCCAACTCTGAGCTTCCCTAGAACAAAGGCAAGATACAAATATATAAATAAGTAGTCAAGTCATACATTAAATGTATCATCTTAATCGTGGGCCTATATGCAAAACGTGCATGTTTCTGGTTGCACAAGCCACAATGCTGCAGTGCTTTGGATGCTGAATTTTGTACAGTTTTTTTGTTGCTCTGATAACTCTTTTATGTTATGAGTGAAATATCAGGGTTTTTTACAAAATTAAAACGTTTTGCCTTTTAACTAAAGTTCTGGAGATTGCTGCTCTTTCCTTGTACCTGCTGTCCCCTTTGTTGCAAAGACACAATCAAAATTAACAGATTCCCCCCCCCTTCTCTGTACAATTTTTCAGGCGATGGATCTAAAAGTTCCAGTGCTGGCAAGAAACATCCCAGGGAATGCTGCAGTAATCACACATAAAACGACAGGATTGTTATATTCAAGCCCTCAGGTAACAAAGTAAAAACATACTAGGGTTCATTGATTTCAGTGGGATTGGTCTGATACAGCACACTGACAACGTAGCTTCCAGATGGCAGGTCTCTGTATTGTTACTGTGCCCTGGTCCCGCAGTAGCAGTGATTCTTCCCCACTCCTGTGCCATGCAGTTGAATATTGGTATAGTGATATAAAGTTATAACTTATAACTCTGTTGTTATGTGTAACAGGTTCTCTGAATTTCCAGTTTTCATTTCTTGAAAAATTTGTCTCTAGCCCCTTTCATTGCAGAGATCCACCTTTCCCCTTATATCTCCACAATTAAAAGGGCTAGAATGTTTTTAAGTAGAAGCTGAGAATCTGTTATAACATTTATACCAATATAATAATATTCAGTTGTCAGTTTTTAAAAAGCCCCTTCCCCAGATGTGGGAGCCGAAAATGGACTGTGCAGGAAAACGGGCTGCTGTGTGGGACAGCACCCAAAACAGCTGACGTTATCTCTGTAACCGGAGAGCTGATGCATACAGTTGCTAAGAGGCCTAGGCAACATGCTGCTTCCCACTGCCAGAGAAATATGAGCATGAATTGTGCGCATGGGCAGTGCACAAAATGGGCAAATATGACAAAACAACTTTGCCAGTTTTAGATCAGTATCATAAGTTTTAATAAGTATGTTTAGGAAGAATACCAAGCTCTGTTTGTTGTAACTGCTATCCGATGTTTCATTGTTTGGAAAAGATCTTGTACACCATTAAAGACATTTAATTGGTGAGGAGAGAGTGATTGAGTCTAGGGAGTCAGAAAGGAAAAAGTGTTTTCCTGTTAAAAGATTGTACCAATAAAAAAGATAACAGAATTTGTTAGAGGGTTGAAATCTATTACAATTAATTTAGATTTATTGAGTTACTGGGGCAAAAAAGTCCATTTGTTAACTTCTGAATCACATTTTAATAGGGATATAAGCTTGGATAATCTGCATTTTCCTCTTCATAATAAATCGTTTCTTCTTAAAGAAGCATTGGTTTAATTGGCTTGTTAACCTGTCACGCCTGTTTCTCACTTGCCATGAACAGAGTAAGAAGTCATTTGTCCCTGAGCTCAGACCTCGCCATAACCTCGAGTCGATTCTGATTCTGCCTTCTCAAAGGTGCCGTTTAAAGAAAAACTGATGACAGGGCAAAGAAGGGCCAGCCAGCCAGCACGGCAGCGGTCAGAGGTGGGCTATACCCTTAAGGTTGCCAACCTCCAGGTAGTAGCTGGAGAGCTCCTGGAATTACAACTGATCTCCAGGCCACAGAAATTAATTCCCCTGGAGAAAATGGCTGCTTTGGAGGGTGGCTTCTATGGAATTATTCCCCATTGAGATCTCTCCCCTCCCAAACCCTGCTGTCTTCGGGATCCAGTCCGAAATCTCTAGGAATTTCCTAACCTGGAGCTGGCAACTCTAAGTCCCAGATCCACTACCTAGCGCAACAGGTGAAACAAGTGTGGGACAGCCATTTCGCCATAACAGTTTACAGCAAATTCTAACCGTTCTGAAGGACAAAAATATTTTTTCACAAACCCTTGCTAGTGATGCTTGCAAATAGAGAGCCATTTCATATTCAAACACAAGTTTCTCATCTCTAGAAACGAGGCAAAATAATATATTTCCCCCCTCCAGTACAGTGCAGGCCAACGGGTCATTTCAAACCCACTCAATATGGAGTCTGTCTTATTGCTAGGCAAAGTTGTAAACTCAGGGTCCAGTTGC
The DNA here is from genome assembly GCF_028583425.1 of Eublepharis macularius. NCBI lineage: Eukaryota > Metazoa > Chordata > Lepidosauria > Squamata > Eublepharidae > Eublepharis > Eublepharis macularius. Next base: position 65,940,470 of record NC_072802.1, on the reverse strand, counting down.
CAAAAACCCTCTGTCTGATGTCATCTCTAGGAATCATCTCTATGACCGCCACAGAGGAGACTTTTTTTTTAATGAGGGTTTCTTATCCTGGAAACCCAATTGCATTTGTCATCTGAAGGGTTCATTCATAAAAGCTACAGGGGACCATGAACTCCCTAGAGAGAAAAATGTTAGGTGCAATCAATTAAAAACAGAGCAGGGTGAAGAGAGAATGAAAAAGGTCTGCCAAAGACTAATGAAAATAGAGAATTCCACCTTCCCAAGACTCTACTTAATAGTATGTATAAATCATATGGCAAACTGCAAAAAAAAATGCATTTTCCACTCTGCGATTTTATTTAATCTGGATTTGTTTGTTCGGAAAAAAATAGTATAGCATTATTATTGGGGGCTGAAATCTAATTTATGGAATCAACAGGATTAATTCACCCGCCCCCTTCCTTTTCAAAGCCCTAATTAAAACTGCCGGTTAATTAGGATACGGTGAAGAATGTTCAGGAAAATGGGATACATTCAAAAGGCGTGCGCTGAAGGCCAAAATTCGAAGAGAGATTTTTCGCCACCGAACGCACAAGCGTCTGGTGAGACTGTGTGGTAGAAATCTTCAGAATAGTGATTCCGAAACACGTAAATGCAATATTATAGCATGTCCACAGATTGCAAAGAGTATGGTCCATCGTTCCTTCTTCCCAGCTGCTGTTTTACCTATGGGAAGGGATTACATTTCTTCATCTATATAGTCCATTCCTCTAAGGAGCACACGGTGGCCTCCTTAATTTTTCCAGAGGAGTTAGCCGTGTTAGTCTGTAGTAGCAAAATCAAAAGGAGTCCAGTAGCACCTTTAAGACTAACCAATTTCATTGTAGCATAAGCTTTCGAGAATCAAGTTCTCTTCGTCAGATGCATACTTAATTTTTCCTTCCCCGTTTACCAGTGGGAGGTGATAAGATCTACTTATTTAGTACATTCAGCCAAGGAACTCAGAGCATCATACATGGTTCTACCGTCCCCATTTTATCCACACAACGATCCTGCAAAGTAGATTAGGAGAGAATAACTGGTCCAAACTCGAGCATTGCACTTCATGCCTGAGTGGCTATTTAAACCTGCATCCCTTAGACCTTAGTCCAGTGCTCTAGCTTGTAACACTACGTTGCTTCTACATTTTAAACTTATTTATATTATTTATTGTCCACCTTTCTCGCTAGGACTCAAGGTGGATTATACAGAATAAGTTAATGCAGTCAGCAAGATGGGGCATCCAATAAACAACGCAGTAGGATTTGGATTGTAGAATTCTGGAATCAACCAGAAATCTGAAAACAGAACTGAAGGAAAGCAGAAGTTTTAACATGAAGCAATTAAACAATGCAAAAGTTTCATAGTGGGATCCTACTTTCAACAACAGGCAGTATGAGCTACAGTAATAATACCACATTAAAAGCATCTTTATGTGGTCATGTGTGTGACCGCATCAGTATTGCCTTGGGGGGCAGTAGTTTATCAGCATGCACATGGAACGGATGTGTGTGATGTGCAATGACAACAAATGGAGCCATACTAAATTGTACCTCCTCGATATCCAGAATTAGAAGGAGGGAAAAGGCAGGCTGACTGTGGAATGAAACCTGTGAAAATATGCTTAATCCTTGCTTTTCAGCTAGTTCACTGAGGCCCTGATACACTAAAGCTTACTAGAAAAGACCATAACCATGACCAGAGCTTTTTTTCAGCGGGAACGTGGTGAAACGGAGTTCCAGCACCTCTTAAAAATGGTCACATGGCCAATGGCCCCACCCCCTGATCTCCAGACAGAGGGGAGTTTAGATTGTGGAGGGCAATCTAAATTCCCCTCTGTCTGGAGATCAGGGGGCGGGGCTACCAGCCATGTGACAATTTTCGCCAGGGCCCATTTAAACTTTTAAAAACTCCCCCCTTGTTCCAGCTGACCCAAAGCGACATCATTGTGCGATCTTGAGTTGTGACCTTTCTCTTCCTTGCATATTTTGCTTTATTCTCTCCCCCACCCCTGCTGAGAGTTAAGTTGCCAGTTCATTGGTTAGGCGGCCAGCTTCCACGGGCATGAACTGATGCTGGAATACCTACTCCAATCATGTTTGTAGAACAGTGACTTCACTTCCTTTTGGGCTCAGTTAAAATCCATTTTTTGTGCCTTCAGTGGCGTAGACTTGCATGCCTTACAATGTGAATTCTGTTCCACAGCTGATTTTTAGTGGTTGTAACGCTTTGTATTTTGTTCTTGAATTGTTTTAAATCTCCTCTGAACTAATCAGCAGATAGGAAAGTGACTCTTTTAATAAACAACAAAGCTGCCCGCTAACCACACGCTGTCCATTTTTGACTTAAAATATACAGCTAAATTTTACCCCCCATTCCCCCTAAAATCTTCTTGAATAGAGATGGGTTGTATTCTCATAACCCAGTCAGTAGCTACTGATTGCATCTACTCCGCCCTCCCCTCTCCACCTATATATCTGACCAGTTTCTTCTTACCCTCCATGCATCTGACGAAGAGAACTGTGATTCTCGAAAGCTTATGCTACAGTAAAATGTTGGTTAGTCTTAAAGGTGCTACTGGAAGCCACATACTATCCAACTTTTATTTAGAGCAGAAAAACAAGATTGGCTTTCCTGTTCCGTTCGCTTGCCCCATACAAATAATAATGCATTTCATTGATGAATCATCCGTTGCCATGCCGCACTGCATAAGAGCTTACAGTCCTGCCTGCTGGGTCTGTTTGGGCTTGGCTGGCTCTAACATACAGCCCAGGTTTTGCTGCCGAGAGTCAGAGCAGAACCACAAGTGACAAAAGGCACAGATTGGACACTTGTCAGCTTCCCTCAAGTTTTGATGGGAAATGTAGGCAGCTTGGCGGAATGTTGGACAAGTGACAGTTGAAAAGTCCGTTGGACAGCAGTCAGAGAGCGAAGCTGCGAGACCAGGATGCCTACATTTCCCATCAAAACTTGAGGGAAGCTGACAAGTGTCCAATCTGTGCCTTTTGTCACTTGTGGTTCTGCTCAGTTCTTTGTAGCACCAACGGCGTCTGTGGAGAGCTGTTCTCCATCTAGCAGAGGCACTGCAATTAGCTGGAGAGGCCACCTCATTACCTCTCGAACTCATGCCGAGCTGAGCCCAAATCAAACTGCCAGATTCCGTCCGTCTTTGTCTGGAGACCAGTTGGATTCGAAAGTTCATCCTCAGCCATCATGCGCTTCTGTGCTGTAAAATGACAACGCGGTCATATTTTTTATCTAGCGTTGACTGTTCTCAAGAAATTCAGCCACGGCTTTGCTTTTTGCAACTGGCAGGCTGGATAAACACTTCAGTGTTTTTTGTTGTCTGTTCATCCTGATTTAAGTCTAAGATACTGTACTTGATATATAATAAGCACATGGGGGCCATGAAGGAATGGAAACCACTAATGAAAGGGCTGTGTACAACGCAAGCTGTTACGGTTTCCTGCTACCTTGCAGGGAAAGTTTCCAAGCAACATGCGGCTCCAAGCAAAATCAGCTGCTCTGCGTCTATGGGCCCCTCTGTAACGTGGACTGAATTAGAGATCTCACACTCAGATATCAGCATGCTGAACATTCCCCGCTCTGGGTTTGACTTCCTGTCCTGGGGTGTGTGTGTAGTGGTGGTGGTACTCACCTTGTCTTTGCTCCTCATACACAAAGTGTGCACATGCTCCCCCACCTGCACAATGACATCACTTCCCAGAAGTGATGTAATCGCACAGGTGTGGGAGTGCAGGAGCACTCTTGGGGTGAGCCCAGGAGACCCATTCCCGTGCCACCCCCCACCGCTGGCCAGGTGAGAGGTGGGAGAGGGTGGGAGCAGGGGATCCTCTGTCCCACCGGGGACCTGGAATCTCTACCCTGGTCTGATTTTATGCATAAGATTGTTTTACACTGTAAGTTTTAACCCACCAATTAGTTTTAGTATTGGGAAACAAAGCTTTACTGACTTCTTTTCTAATTGTCTTATCAATGCATTTTTAAATATTTTACTATTTATTAGGTTGGATCATGCCAGCTTTTTTGTTCAATCGAGCACATTCCCTTACCTTTTACAGCTTTTGTCCATGCAGGTCTCTTAATACCCAGCGTAGCCTTTTTGGTGGTCAAAGGGGGACTCCCTCCCCCCGCTTTTTCACCAGCAGCAAAGCTGCCTGGATCCAACCAACCGTTGGTTTTTATTTATTTTGTTAGCTGCCTCCTGCAGATATCTGAAGAGCGTGTAAATGGTTTAAATAAACAAAGAGCATTTTTTTTAGAAGTCACTTTATCTTTTCAGGAGTTCATTCAGCTGTCCAAAACTCTGATAAGTGACCCATCTTTGCAAAGAGAGATTGTGACCAGGGCAAAGGAATACGTCACCAAGCACCACTCGTGGGACCACGAAAGGAAAGCATATCAGAATATGGTGCTGAAACTTCAATGAACCTCTTTGTATCCTCTTTGTGTGACTGGATCAGCCCAACCAACCAGAGACTGGGTTCTTTTGATTATTAATAAGACTTGATAATACTTTTTTTCTTTCCTGCATCATCCGTTTGAGGAATCTGCCACTCCATGAAGTTGAAATACACCAGCTGTGGTCTGGAATGACGACTTACAGAGGGAAATCTTAGCAGCTCATGGTACTCATTTATATAGTGATACACATGAATGTGTTCATTGTTTACATATATATCTGTGTCAATGTATGTAAATATACATATGTCAGTATTTTAATACTGAGAGATTATAGGCCAGGGACAGAATTTGGCCACCATACTTGACATAGGACCGGGGTGGGGGGTGGGCAGGAGAAAATGGCTCCTTCCCTCACTAACATCATCTCCAAGTTACTGGGGGAGAGGTTGTATGTCCACTCCAACCAAACCAAGAAATGAGTCCAGACGAGGCAGAAAGAATTCCTTATTATAGGTTCTGGAGGCCTGATACAATCTCAGGGCAATTGTTGTCTGTGGAGAAGCACACCTGAGATTGTCTATCAGGACAAGATGATGGCATTGATGAGACAAAGAGATGGAGGAGTCGGGGAAGGGTAGTTGGGGAAACATCTTAGAATTGCTCTCTCTGCCTCTTGCCCACATCAAACAGGGCCTTTTGGTCCAGGTGCGTCCTTTGTAGTTTGGAGAGAATGTCCCTCACTCTATTCGGGAATTAACAAGGGGAATAGAAGCCTCAAGTCAGTCATTTAGTTTTAGTTTCCGTCACAACACTGAAGTGAGGATGTTGGCTAAAGATGTCACACAAGGGCCACCATTGTATTGGCAGATATTTGTGCATTCGAATTTATTTATAAAGTACCAGAAAGCAGTAGCTACCTCAAAACAGAAATGACTGTAGTTCTGTGAACTTCTTCAATGGTCTGAACTCTGACCACAAGATTTTCAAGCTTTGCAAAAGGGAAGTTTGAAGAGTCATTTCTATGTGGCGCTCGGTAGGATCTGACTTGGTTGTGCTTGCGTTTGTCATCTGAACTCCTCGGTCATTTTTATTGTTAGGCATATTTTAATAGGAATCTGTGTTTCAAAAAGGGAATTAAAGGAGACTTGTTATGGGATCTGAAAGCAGTTGTGATTCATTTCCTGCTGGTTCCAGGAATTCCTACGCTTATATAGCTTAAGTACTTGTTGAGGAAACAATGCTTATAGGCCTCAATTTGGAGAGAATCAAGTATGTGATTAGCAACATGGGGCAACATATTGGATTTCCCAACCCATAATTTGCACGTGCAGCAAGAGACTTATGGTGCTCTTTATGTATTTATAATATTTTGCCCTGGTTTTTTTCCAGTCCCTAACACAGCTGCCAAGGAAAGTATCACTTTAAAAGTACAAATAAACACCATTCAACAAAAAATGTGCCCCACCTTGATCGTGAGACCCCCAAGATGGGAACTGAAACCTTGAGGTCTCTGGCTCAATCCCTTTGTGTCCTTACCAATCAAATAAATACTCTTTTTTAGAGTGCAAGATGGTAAAGTTCTTGAAATACTAGAAGCCTCACATTGTCCCTACAATGAATTAACCTGCACTTTCTAATGCCTCACAATTAACATCCTTTTACCTCCGAACCCAGAGCACTTGTCAATCGATCAGGAATGCCAAATTCTTGCCAGCGATGGACTCGTTAAATCCTGACGTTCTGCGACAGTCTGGATGGCTTGGTGGTTTAATCACAGCTCCTTTGGGATGCTACTTCCCATTCAAAATTGACTGGAGTGATTTAAGGTCTTAATGGATGGCTCAGTGATCCCAAATTAATGACAGCAGGCACAAAAAAGCAGTTAGTTTCCTGTCTCAAGGAGACAAGCTCCTTTCTCTTATTAAAGCTGCTTGAATCATCCGGAGAGGAAAAAACACATCGGAAAAAGATAATCAACTCCTGTCAGTGGCTTTAAAACTTCTGATCCTCAAGGAATCCTTTCCATATTGATGTTATCTGTGAAAGCCAGGAAAAGTGCATGTGTGGTGATGGATTCTGGGTATGTGCTGAGTCCCTTTTTGGTTTATAAATTATTTAGTAATATTTAGGAGACATCTTGTTTTTCTTTATTTACTTTTAAATGTACAGTCCACCCTTCCAGGTGGTTCCTACAGGGCTTTTTTTCAGCTGGAACACGGGGGAAAGGAGTTCCAGAACCTCTTGAAAATGGTCACAGGGCTGGTGGCCCCGCCCCCTGATCTCCAGACAGAGGGGAGTTTAGATTGCCCTCCACGCTGCAGCATGGAGGGCAATCTGAACTCCCCTCTGTCTGGAGATCAGGGGGCGGGGCCACCAGCCATGTGACCATTTTCTCCAAGGGCAACCCACTGAGTTCCACCACTTCTTTTCCCATAAAAAAAGCCCTGGGTTCATAACATCTCAATCTTAAATCACAAAATCCAATTAAACGATATAACTGCCTGCAAAAAACAGCTGCTAAATTGGGGTAGAGGGGAGAGAGTCCCACAAAATGAATCCAAGATAGCACTAAAAAAAATTCAAAAGGTCAAAAACAATCAAAAGCGCCCCCTACAAACAGCCAGGGAGGGAGCCCACCACTCTTTCTTCTGCACATTATTCCACAGGAAGGGACCAACTATTAGACGAAAAACTACACATGTGGACCTGTCAGCGAGAAGGGGAGCAAAGCTTCCCAAATCAACTGGGCAACTGAAGATAGCATACGGATTCTTGCACCATTTTTTCCCATTCACATGCGCTCATGTTGGCTTGCAATAACATGAGGTGGAATTCAGAAGAAACCTCCAGCTTACTAAAACACCCTGAGACTGAGATGGAAGGATAAGAAAGAGAGATTATTGTGGGATCCTGCATGACGGTTACTGTCTCAGGAAGAGCAAGCAGGTTCCTGTAGGAAGGAACAGAGTTTAAATGCCATTCTTAGGTAGGAAAGCAATAAAAGCCGCATCAAGAAGACCCAGAGTATGGCAGTAGGCTAGACCTGGCCTGGAAGTGTTTATAGATAACCAAGTAGACAACTGTGACAGAATGCAAGTTAAAGTTTTCCACAATGCAGCACTCAAAGATGGAAGGGAAGGATTCAATAACTGCCTGGAATGAGAGCTTGATTGACAGGCTGCTCTCCCCTCTCTCTGATTGGCTAGTCAGAATCAGCTTCGGGATGAGGGTGCTGACAGGATTTTGAGTTGGTTAGCAGTTAAGAGTTAAGTGTGAGAGAGTCTGACGAGGGTCAGACAAGTTCCCCTCTGAAGTGAAGGAAGGGAAAATGTTTGTCCTAACTGTAACAATATTGTCTTAAGGAAGACTTTTCGTTAACGGTTTCAAGTATCAAAGCCAGCACAAGTTGAAACCCATTTACACAACCAAGCTAGAACTGGGAGTGTCTTTTTGGCAGAGTGAGTGGGTAGTGAGTGGAGACTCCCAATTCAGCAAAGCAAATAGTGTTATGTCTTCTTAGGTGAAGAGGAATAATTCCTGCCTACTCTCTAGAAGGAGATTTGGCTGTAAGGGGGACCCGGGGTCTTTTGTAAAGGGAAAACACTGTTGAACTAACATCTGGAAACCTGAGTAGTAAAGGGAAATCTGTGGAGAAACATTGTTGCTTTATCCAAGGTATTAGACAAAACACCTGTCACTCTTAATGATTGTAAAAACTGAAACTAAGCCTCAAGTAAACTATTTTGTCTATGACTTTTGAAGTATTCTGTTCTACCAACAAATCTTACCTCAGCAATTTCATTTCATGACTGCCCGTAGTCCATCCCTGCCTGTTCAATAAAGTTGCTGTTTCTTTTGAGAATTACTTAGCCTCCAGTGCTGTTTCATACAAAGAAAAAGTGGGCTCCTACTTTTCCCTTATCAAATTTCTGGGCTAGGCTAAAAAGCCAGGTGGTTAATAGATAACCATTCTAGCTAAAAAGCCAGAAATATAATCGCTTCTCAGGGTGGGACACAAAAAGAACTGTAAAACCACAACAAGAGACACGCTACTTGAGGCTGCTCAGCCAAGGCAGGCAAACTTGGATTTTGGCAGGAACATCTGCTTCAGAGTGGGGAAAGTAAAAAAGGAGTCAGTTCTAACAACCAAATAGACAACCAGAACCCAAAGACCGTCTGGTAAGTGGAGCCAAAGTGAATTAGGGAAGGAAGGACAATACAGTCGTTCCTGATTCTCTCTAATGGGAGGGCTGTTTTGCAGGGATGGGGTCTCAGATGCTTCGCTAATGAGTTAGGGACCATAGACTTCATCACTATATTGCCTTACATATTATCTGTTGCTTTAAATATGTACTCCTATATACCACCTGTGCTCCATGTCGTCTAATGTTAGTCTTAGAATTGATTATGTTGTGTTTCATTATTTTTTCTACTCTGTGTTGGATTCTTGCTAATACTATGTCTTTTAAACTTGTATCTATTTACTCTATGACATTGTTTATGGAAATATCCTTGATATCGTATTGACATGTACTTGATACTGATTGTACTAATCTCATACCGTGTAATCTGCCTTGAGTCTCAGTGAGAAAGGGGGATAAATGACTTAAATAAAATAAATAAAGCAACTTAATGGGTGCCAGAACACAGGACTGGTAGGCAACGAGTATGGATAAGCATCACATATGATCGTAGTTTGGCTGTGAGATAAAGCAGGGACCCCAGGTGGGTGGCAGCTTACATGGTTTTCATGTAGGTCTCAGGTAAGAGACCTTCTCAGATAAGAGGGTCTGCCTAAGAGAGCTGCAGTCAGTTACAGTAGGTAGTGCTGATATGATGCCAAATTTATTTATTTACTTTATTTGTGTCCTGCCTTTTTCCCAATGGGGAGCCAAAGTGGTTTACATCATTCTCTTTTCCACTTTATCCTCACAACAACCCTGTGAGGTAGGTGTGGTTGAGTGTTTGATGGGCCCAAAGTCACCCAGCAAGTTTCCATGGCAGAGCAGGGAATCGAACCTCATTTTCCCAGATCCGAGTCTGACATTCTAACCACTCCACCATGTTTGGAGATGGGGCAAATTGGAGTGGTAAAATTGATGCTCTTAATGCCAAAGCCCCTTGATTTATGTATCCTGTGCCTTTCGACCCTGCCCTTCTTTTGAGGAACTCAGGGTGACCTACATTGTTTGCCCCCATCTGCCTCAATAATCCCATGAGTTAGGTTAGGCTGAGGGAGAATGACTGCCCCAAAGTCATCTGGTAAATCTCATGGCTAGTGGGGGTTGGAATCTACTTCCACCCATTCTTAATATAACTGTTAAACCACACTGGCTGTCAATCAACAGCACCCCCTGAATAGATTATACTGGGCATGTGGAATAGTGGCCTGACTTGGTATAAGGCAGGTTCAGTGTCCAATTAGAACCACTAGAAGTCTGTGGTTGTGCCATCAAGTCACAACCGACGTATGGTGACCCTAGTAAAGGGCTTTCAAGGCAAGGGAGAAACATAGGTGGTTTCCTATTGCCTTCCACTGCAGAGCACCCCAACCGTCCCTAGTAGTCTTCCATCCAAATTCCGACCAGGACCCACTCTGCTTAGCTTCTGAGATCTGACAAGCTCAGGCTATGCCCTGCCATTTTCCTTCCCATGTGATAAATCAAGACCTGAAGGAGGAAGAAAGATGTATTACAGGAGAATACACAGATGCTGTTTATGTGCATGTGCCATCAAGTCACAATCGACTTTTGGTGACCCCAGCAAGGGGCTTTCAAAGCAAGTGAGAAGCAGAGGTGGTTGGTCATTGCCTTCCTCTGCAAAATCTTCCTTGGTGGTCCCCCCCCCCATCCCTGCTTAGCTTCTGAGAACTGATGATCTCAGGGCAACCATCAAGCCACTGCAGAAGAAAAGGGCTTCCCTGTTCCTTTCACCATAGAGATGCTATATAGCTGGTTAAGACCTTTCTCCTGCAAGAAACAAGTGCCAAGCCCTTAACAATGGAAATAATTCAGCATGTTGCATTAGTGTGAAAAATTGGGTAAGAACTGGCCTTTTAATCAAGTATCTTGGCTGAAAACGCAAGGAAGTTACTATCGCGGGTGAGCTCATTCCAGCGTGAAAACATTTATAGAATTACTCAAAACATGTCATTTCATAGCCATGGCATGCCTTGGATCAAAAGCTGGTGACTGCAGCCACAATCCCTCCTCCTCATCTTCCCTTCCTATTTTGGATGATACTTTCCACAAAAGAAAGGTTAATGGAATCTTCAGCGGCTGACAAACTACTTAGCACATAAATATGCCATTAGAAATAATACACACCCAGCACCGGGCTGGGGCAGGGAAACTAGTTTGCAGTCTGGGCACAATTTTGTTATGATGTGCAGCGCAGGGTACAAACGCCCCTGTGCCATTCTGGGTGTGCAGAAACAGGCCACGGGAACTACGGTTGTGCCAAAATAAATGAACAAGCTGGAAATCTACCTGGAAACGGCTGGTTTTTTTTGTTGTTGTTGTTTAAAGCAGCTTCTGGAATGCTGAACCCAATCTGGGAAACTAAATAGCAACAAGTCCCTCCCAGCAAAAAGTTTGTGTGTTTCGATTTGGTTCACACCTTATAGCAGCAGCAACAGGCAGGCAGGTACTGGGCTTGCCTCGCAGGGAAGCATCTTGTTTTCCTTAAGGGAATTCACCAATTGGATCCCAAGGGGAGAGCGCCATTACGTTATTATTTAACTCTGTTGGCAGGAAGGAAGAGGCACAATGCGCATGACTGCATTTTCCCCCCTTGACCCTATGTGGGAAATGGCATTGTCTCCCTGCCAATTGGATCCTTGCAAGGGGAGACTCCTTCCCCACCTATCAACTTTGGAAACATTTGGAAGGGGGAATGTGCAGAGACTTCAGTTTTTAATTTATGGTCTTAAATAGTATGAACTACCTGATGTAATTTTAACTTCGTGTGTAAATTGTGATCCGCCCTGAGCCTGCTGTCCTGAGGGCGGAATACAAATCTAATAAATTAAATTAAATTGCATGAGATTGTGATGAAGGGCAAACATCTCCCTCTCTCGCCACACACCCAGGTTTCACTGCTCCCATTTTGACCATGTATGGCCTTTAGCGGGCTTTAAATCTATGTAAATAAGGTCCAGCCTCTCCCCGTCACAATGAAGGCCAGCCACCCTCCCCAAACTCACAATGCCCTGTGTTCTCCTAAGACAGTTTCTCCATAGCTTAAAAATAGCGCCCCACTCATGGATCGCTGGCGGCTTCTTTGCGCAATTTCTGATGTCACCCAGATGCACGCAGTGGTGATTCCGTTTTCATTGCACCATCAAGCTGTGAGTGGGGCGCTATTTTTAAGACGTGGGGAAGCGGCCATCGATTTTAATAGACACATATTTAGATGACAAATTGTTGTCATCTAAATATGTGGGTGATATTTTGGTCTTCACCTATCGTGGCAATTTTGACAAGCTATGGCATTGTAGATATTTTAACTAAAACTAATCTAAATTCATTAAGCATACTCTATTGATTAAATATAATCATTTACTAGTGTGATGATAGTCATTTACCATAAGCAAGTCGTGTATAGTGGTTAGAGTGTGGTACCATAATCTGGGAGTCTCAGGTTTGAATCTCCACTCTTCCACGGATGCTTGTGGGGTGTCCTTGGACCAGTCAAACATTCTCAGCCTAACCTACCTCACAGAGTTGTTGTGAGGATAAACTAGAGAAGGGAAAAATGCTATAAGCAGCTTTCAGTCCCCATTGGGGAGAAAAGACAGGGTATAAATACAATAAATTTAAATGAACACTGTATATACTATTATATTATTTGTGATTCAGTTTTTAATTATTCATTTTATTGTTTTCATATAAACTGGCACTGCCTTTGAGCATGTTGAGAGATGAGAATAAAATTCCAAAGGCAGCTTTTAAAATGTGACAATATAATCCAAAATGTAAACTATTGTGAGCCACAGTGAAGTCGTTCTAAGGCAGATCAATACCTTGTTCGTTATTATGATATTTCTGGTTGCCCAAGCTAGGGTGGGCTTTTGTCCCCATTGCTGATGGAACAAGAGGCTTCCGAGTGGCTCTGCCCAGTCAATACCTGCAGACCAAAGGAGCGTCTATTTCACTCAGCCCCACTTCTGGTTGCCATTTTGTTTGGCAGCTGCACTCCACCCACCCACCCACCCATTGTGTCATACAGCAGAATTAGCCCATTTCCTTTCAGGAGCCAATCAGGAATGTTTGGGAAGAGGACTCCTTTCAAATTGGCCAGAAAAGGTCTTTGTTCACTTGCTTCCCATTATGAGTCAAGGTTGGGTCATAATAGAAACTCCTGGGCATTTGATAGGTTAGACACTAAATAGGTAGGCAGGAGTAAAGTAGACTACCAGCACTGATAGAGAGGGAATTGGCCAGGACCCCAAGGCAGCTGAAGATGAAGGCAGGATTTTGGGGAGGGGTTGTGGCTCAGTGGAACAGCCTCTACTTTGCATGCAGAAAGTCCCAGGTTCAATCCCTGGCATCTCCAGCTGAAAGGACCATGATTGGACAACCTCTCCCTGAGGACCTGGAGAGCCACTTCCCATCTGAGTAGACAATGCTGACTTGTGATGGAGCGAGGGTCTGATTCCGTGTAAGACAGCTTCATGTGTGTTCTGTTCACAAGCCAGCCTGATCATTGGTTGTGTAGCCAGGGAATTAAGGAGGGGTTTCCATCAATGATAAGAACCTGCTAAACCTTTACTAACTTTAAGACTGGAGGAAACCCTTTATTCCTACTTAGGATTTCAGCTGTGTCCCCACATGACAGAAGAGACTGACTTCCCAGATATGAAATAAAGACATGACACAAATATATACAGTTAAATCATTCAACTTTATTGAATGAAGATTAAAATCTTTGGAGAGTAAGGCCTAAACACACCCACCTGGGCTTAGCGACACATGATACTGTTTCTGGGGCGAACCTGGAGACAGTATGATGCGTAGGAAAGCCCTGACTTGCCAGCCAAGAGGGCCGGTGCGGCATACAATGAAGGCAGTGCAGAGAAGGCAAAAAACCTGCTGCTCCCACAGCCAATTTGGGGCAACAGGGAAAAATTCCTTCTCGGCTCCCATTCAGGCAACCAGCTAAGCCTGCACTGTCTGGTTAATGTGGTGGGGGGGGGCCTTTTAAGGTGGGCCTGACCTTACCTCATCAGGCCTCTTTGGGCCATTGTTGTCCCTGAGGGGGCTCACATCTGAGTGAGTGTCACCTCAGGGAGAACAATGGACCTCTCTGAAGTAGGACAACTCTGGTCGCCTTCATCTTTTCCATGTTCCTCTCCATCGTGGTCTTGCAAAATCCGCATCTGGTGGTGCCTGAAAGACAAACAAGGTGTTCAGGGTCCCAGCTTTAAGAGTCAACCTCCTTTCCTCAGAGTCACGGCCAACATGGCCACCCGCCTGAAAATGTCATAATCACCTTGAAGCTGGAGCTCCAGCGGAGACAATGAGGCGCTCCTAGTCCTTCTGCCATTGGCTGGCCTCTGCACTTCATCCTCTGGATGCTTCTTCTTTTGGGGAGGGGGGGAGGGAAGACAGAAAGGGATGTGGGGAGAAATGGGGGATGGATTTTGAGAGGAAAGCAGGGAATGGATACAGGGGGGAGGGGGAAGAGGAGGGAAGGGATGTGGGGAGAAAGGGGGGGAGAGATTTAGAGAGAAAGGGAGGGAAGGAAAAGGACGTTGCCTCTAAAAGGGGAGAGAGAGCCTCTCATATCAGAGAGGGATTCTGCCTCCTTAGTGAGAGACAGTGGAGGATATAACCACTCTTTCGAGGGCTTTTGCTTCCTCAACTTGGCTCAGGAAATGTGGCCTTTTTATAGGCAGTGGGATTATGACCTAGGAGGCCAGGTGGCATTGTGAGTTTGGGAGGGGGGGCTGGCCTTCATTGTGACTGTGGGGAGAGGCTCAGCCTTATTTACACAGGCAGTTTTGAAGCCCTTTGAGGGCCATATATGGTCATAATGGAAGAAGAGAAATCTGGGAGTGTGGATGTACAGGGAGATGTTTTCCCCACCCTAATCATGCATGTTCATTCAGAAGTGAGTCCCACCAGTTGCAATGGGGCCAATTCTCCTATTTGAAAATACTTGCCCTCATCCTAGGAAGATGCTTGGCTTGGGACCTGCCAGCATTTTGTGTTTGCCTCCTTAGCAGCAGTTTCATTATTGGCCTAGCATTATTGTCTTTTCCAGAGAGTCTTGTCTTCTCGGGATATGGCCACAGTACAATACGCTCATTTTTGTCATTTTTGCCCCAGGGAGAATTCGGTCTTCGTTTGATCTAAAGCCTACTTATTTGTCTTTTTTGGCTGTCCATGGTATCTGCAGAACTCTCCTCTAGCACCACATTTCAAATGAGTCAATTTTCCTTCTTTCAGCATTCCTCACTGTTCACATTTTACATCCATACACAGGAATGGGAATAGCATAGTGTGGATTATCTTGATCTGGATCCCCAGAGAGACATCTTTATCTTAAAGGATCCTTTCTAGTTCCCTCACAGCTGGTCTTCCATGTCTCAATCTTCTTCTGATTTATTCACTGCAGTCTCCGTTTTGCTTGATTATTGAGCCAAGGAAGAGAAAATCTTGAACAATTTCAGTTTCCTCATTGTAAACTTCAAAACTGATAATTCATCAGTAGACCTTACTTTGGTCTTATTGATGTTCAACTGTAATCTTGCTTTGGCGCTTTCTCCTTTAACCTGCAGTAGTCGTTTCAAGTCTCCACTATTTTATACCAGTAACGTGGTGTAACCTGCATACCTCAAATTGTTAACGTTCCTTCCACCAGTTTTCACTCCACCTTCTTCTAAATTTAATCCAGCTTTCTTTAGCATATGTTCTGCATATAGGAAGGCGGTAGGAAAAGAGGAAGACCAAAAATGAAAGAGTTTGACTAAATAAAGGAAGGCACGTCGTCCAGTTTGCAAGATGCGAGCAAGTTCATTAAAGAGAGGACCTTTTGGATGTCTTTCATTCACAAGGTCACCATAAATCGGAAGCGACTTGATAGCACATGACACACACATACACTTGCCTCTCAGGCAGCCATTTTGAAATCGCACCCACTACCATTTTTCAAAATTCAAAATTCCTGATGGGAATCAGCCTGTAAAGGCCCACCAAAAGGGTTTTCACCACCCCTTACCTTCAAAGTGCCAGCTGGGGATCCATGTCTTCCTCCTTGCAAAACTACTATGTTTGGGCCAATTTGGCCCCACTCAGCCCCTGTTGCTTCCATTTTAAACTGGAAGTGATGTCGTGGAGTGGCCTCTGGAGCATGCACACACTATTTTTTTTCATATACGCTGGGGGCTCCAGTCAGTCTTCAGATACTACCCCCCCCCCATTGCTAGCCAGGTCAGCAGGAACAGGGGATGGAAGGTGGGGTTGGAGGATCCCCCACCCTGACAGGGGGGCTCGCAACCCTAGTGTCTGTGCCCATACATTTATGTTTTATTTAATTGCTTTATGTACTGTATCTATCTATATTTTAATATTGTTGGGAATGATTGGTTGCTACCTGGGGAACTCTAAGGTGTGTATTAAGAAGGCATACAAATGCTTTAAATAAATAAATAGAATTATATTACACATATAATAATAACATAACATTTGATTTATATACCACACTTCACAACAATGCCCACTCGGAGTGGTTTACAAAGTATATTATTATCATGATGATATTGTAGAGAGAGATATACACATAATTCAACCCACATTTGAAATTCGGTACACACTTATTTGCTACTAATAGTAATCATTGAAAATAATTTAAAATATGGGTGAACTTTTTAATTCCACATCTCTTTTTTCAGTTGGGCCTAATAAATCATATTCAAGAAATAAAAATAAGTGTTTGGCATTCAGCAAGGAGGACTCCCCCTCCCCTCCCCAATTTGGTCTTTGAAAAATGCTTTGTGTGCAGAAGCCTCCAGGTTCAATCCCCTCCATCTCCAGCTAAAAGGTTCAGGTAGGAGATGCTATGAAAACTCTTCCTTGGCCTGAGACTAGAAGATGCACTGCCGGTCAGAGCAGACAATACTGATCTGGCTAGGGCAGTGGTAAGGTTGCCAAGCTCCCTTACCCTCCCTGAGGTGGACCTGGAAGAAGTAACATCGTAGCACCCACAGGGAGCGTGCCTGATGCGCAGGTTTTCTGCTTCCTGGGCCTGTTCCCCAGGGCTTCCCCACCCCCACTGGCCAGCTGAGTGGTGGTGACGGGAAGAGGCTGGGAATGGGGGATCCCCTGACCCCACTGAGGGACCTGGCAGCCCTAGCCAGTGGTCACACCCTGTGAAGCAGCTTCATGAGTGCTCAGGTGGACTGCAAATTCTCCACACTTGGCTGAACCCCTCCCCTCATTCACTTTTCCTTCCCACATACAATGCTGAGTTTACTATTTGGATAGCAGGTTACCACAGCAAAGGGATGCCGAGGGGCATACTTGAAATACGACGACTATATGGAACTCAGTTTTCCTAAAGACACGAAAACTCCTGAGAGGCAAGTCTGAAGGGCCTTCTGGAAGCTTCCTCTTTCTGATCATGTCTATCGCATAATGTCAGAGGAGAGATTTGAACAGAATTGCCCCCACCTGCTCCAGGACTGGCAAAACTGCATGGCATGATTTGATACGAGTACGCATGCCTAATACCCATTTCAGTACTCTCTGCTGTTGACTGAGTTGTAATGTTAGGGTGACCCTATATGGGCAAAAGCCATGAAATGTGCACCACAGCAGCCTGATCCAGGCCCACTACTCTCATTCCTGTGTCTGGATGTGACAGGTGGACAATGAGGAAAGCTGAAAGGACAAAAATTGACTCATTGGAAATGAGGTGCTGGAGGAATTTTGCACAGCCAAAAAGACAAGCAGGTTTTAGTTCAAATGAAGACTAAATTTTCCCTAGAAGTGAAAATGACAAAAATGAGCGTATTGTAGTGTGGCCACATCATAAGAAGACAAGACTCTGGAAAAGACAATAATGCTAGGCCAATAATGAAAGTACTGATAAGGAGGCAAACACAAAATGCTGGCAGGTCCCAAAGCCAAGCATCTTCCTAAGATGAGAGCAAGTATTTTCAAATAGGAGATCAGACGTATTGCAACTGGAGGGACTCGCTTCTGAATGAACATACATGAGATTGAGACAGGGGTTAGGGTTAGGTATCTTCACACTCCCAGGTTTCTATTCTCCCATTTTGATCATATATGGCCATCAGTGGGCTTCAAAACTGCCCATGTAAAAAAGGCCCAGCCTCTCCAGTCACAATGAAGGCCAGTCCCCCTCTACTACCTCACAATGCCCCCTGGCCTGCTAGGTCACAATCCCACTGGCTATAAAAAGGCCACAATTCCTGAGCCAAGTTGAGGAAGCAAAAGCCCTCGAAAGAGTGGTTATATCCTCCACTGTCTCTCACCAAGGAGGCAGAATCCCTCTCTGATATGAGAGGCCCTCTCTCCCCTCTGAGAGGCAACGTCCTTTTCCTTCCCTCCCTTTCTCTCTAAATCTCTCCTCCCTTTCTCCCCACATCTCTTCCCTCCTCTTCCCCCTCCCCCCTGTATCCATTCCCTGCTTTCCTCTCAAAATCCATCCCCCATTTCTCCCCACATCCCTTTCTGTCTTCCCTCCCCCCTTCCCCAAAAGAAGAAGCATCCAGAGGATGAAGTGCAGAGGCCAGCCAATGGCAGAAGGACTAGGAGCACCTCATCGTCTCCGCTGGAGCTCCAGCTTCAAGGTGATTATGACATTTTCAGGCGGGTGGCCATGTTGGCCGTGACTCTGAGGAAAGGAGGTTGACTCTCGAAGCTGAGACCCTGAACACCTTGTTTGTCTTTCAGGCACCACCAAATGCGGATTTTGGAAGACCACGATGGAGAGGAACATGGAAAAGATGAAGGCGACCAGAGTTGTCCTACTTCAGAGAGGTCCATTGTTCTCCCTGAGGTGACACTTACTCCGCTGTGAGCCCCCTCAGGGACAACAAAGACCCAGAGAGGCCTGATAAGGTAAGGTCAGGCCCAGCCTAAAAGGCCCCACCCACCACGTTAACCAGACAGTGCAGGCTTAGCTGGTTGCCTGAATGGGAGCCGAGAAGGAATTTTTCCCTGTTGCCCCAAATTGGCTGTGGGAGCAGCAGGTTTTTTGCCTTCTCTGCACTGCCTTCATTGTATGCCGCACCGGCCCTCTTGGCTGGCAAGTCAGGGCTTTCCTACACATCATACTGTCTCCAGGTTCGCCCCAGAAACAGTATCATGTGTCGCTAAGCCCAGGTGGGTGTGTTTAGGCCTTACTCTCCAAAGATTTTAACTTTCATTCAATAAAGCTGAATGATTTAACTGTATATATTTGTGTCGTGTCTTTATTTCATTGTCTTGTGTCGTGTGCGGTCTTTGCTGCAATCCTAAGTAGGAATGAAGGGTTTCC
Source organism: Eublepharis macularius (assembly GCF_028583425.1). Lineage (NCBI taxonomy): Eukaryota > Metazoa > Chordata > Lepidosauria > Squamata > Eublepharidae > Eublepharis > Eublepharis macularius. The sequence continues at coordinate 65,921,519 of NC_072802.1, read as the reverse complement.
TGCAGTTCTATTTAAGTCCCTCCCAGTAACCTCTGCCAATTGGTGCCAAGCCACGTCTCCTCCGCTCTCACGTCTTAAAGTTGCTAAGGTTAAGCAAGTTCTTATCATTGGTGGAAACCCCTCCTTAATCCCCTGGTACCGCAGCCAACGATCAGGCTGCCTTGTGGACAGAAGTACAGAAATATCACAGCAAAGGGGGGGGTGCAGAGGGACATACTCGAAATACAACATGACTACGTGGAGCTCAGCTTTTCTAGGGACGCGACAAAGCCTGAGAGTCAAGTCTGAAGACTGTCCTGGAAGCCGAAACAAAATCAAAGCCAGTCAAGAAATGCTTCCAGCCCTGGATGGGGTTTAGTTGGCCTTAGGAGACTGGATTAAGCGCCTTAGATTGACACAAGGTCTAGAACTGCTAATGTCAACGTAGCTGCAAAAAAGGCTTCCTCCCACCTTATACTGGGCTGGAAGGTGGCCCCTTACATTGACAGAGCTGACTTGGCCACTTGGATTCATGATGCAGTCACACGGAGGCTAGACAGATTAGTGTGATGCCCTCCTCATAGGGCTCCAGCTGGTGCACGACACTGACACACAATGATTGTCAGAAAACAATATGGATCATGCGTACTGTTCCTGTTCTGCATTCCCTCCGTAGGCTACCCGTCAGTGACTGGGCTCGATTCAGGGTTCAGACGATGACATACAAAGCCCTTCAAGGGCTCGGCCTGTCATATCTGCAGGACTCCACCTCCCCCTTTCCTCCATTCCTCTGCAAAGGGCTTCTTGCAGAGACATCCCTGAATCTTGCCAGAATCAACAGCAGCCCGTCCACGTACATTCCCTGTGGTGGCTCGCACCTTATGGAACGGCTGGCCTGAGGAAGTTCAAAGTTCCCAGTCTCCGGGCTTTCCGGTAACAATGCAAAACTGCATTATTCAGATGATAGGGCTGCGTTGTAAGGAAACTGTTCAGAGTGATGCTTTGGTAAAAATACTAGGATTGTAGACTGGACTATCGTCTATTGATGAAGATACATTCCTACTGGGTAGTTTCTGCATTCTTTGTGGAGCAGCTTCATGTGTATTCATGCGGACTGCAAATTCTCCTCACTTGGGCTGTACCCCTCTCCCATTCCCTTGCCCACTCCTTCCCACATAGCAGGATAGCAGGTTACCACAGCAAAGAGATGCAGAAGGGCATACTTGAAATACAACATGATGACTTTGTGGAACTCAGCTTTCCTTGAGACATGAAAGAGCCTGAGAGGCAAGTGTGAAGGGTCTACTAGAAGCTTCCTCTTTCTGATCATGTCAGTAGCAGGATGTCAGAGGAGGGATGTGCCCAGAATTGCCCTTCTTCCTCCAGGATTGGCAAACCTACATGATGTGATTTTATTGGGTAGGTAAAAAGGTAAAGGTAGCCCCCTGTGTGAGCACCGAGTCATTACTGACCCATGGGGGGGACGTTGCATCATGACGTTTTCTTGGCAGACATTTTGTTACAGGGTGGTTTGCCATTGCCTTCCCCAGTCATCTACACTTTACCCCCAGGAAACTGGGTATTCATTTTACTGACCTTGGAAGGATGGAAGGCTGAGTCAACCTTGAGCCTGCTACCTGAACCCGGCTTCCACCAGGATCGAACTCAGGTCGTGAGCAGAGCTCGGGCTGCAGTACTGCAGCTTACCACTCTGTGCCACAGGGCTCTCTTATTTTTTTTATAGGGTATGCACACCTAATAACCATTCCAATACTTTCTGATGGTGACTGAGTTGTAATGTTAGGGTGTCCCACACTGAGATATCAGCCAAGAAATGCAAGAATCCCTTTCCAGATTGAAAATCCAAGACACTGATGCAGCCTAAACAAAGGCCATGAGCTTATTAAAGAACTGATTTGCAAAATTTTACCTCATTAGTTTTCCTCCCGCCCAAACTCTGGTAAGGTAAACTGGCAAGGCATTCTGAACCGTGTCACAGTTTCACCCATCTGAGGTCAGAGACGGACATCATAATGAGGGCAGAAAACAGCGAGGCGTCTCTGCCCTCACGTACTCCATGGCCTCAGAAGGTTCTCTGTCATTCCTACGCATCATAATCCAGAACGCTGGCTGGGCCAACCAGTATCTTCTTGACAGCTGAGCTAGGATTCTGACCTCGTTCTTAACATACTGTGCTGGTTTTTCCCATGCAGAAGATATCGCCAACAATTAACAATTACCCCCTCATTCCTCTACATGTCTACATAAGGCTTATCGAAATATGTACAAAACAAGATTTAACATCTTGGGCAGAGCCACCCACCCTGGGCCGCCATTGCATCTGGGACTGAGTTCGGGTCCCCAGCAGCGCCCCCCCCCCCCCGGCAGCATCTTTTCTGAGATTCTGCTGACAGTAGGGTTGCCAACCTCCAGGAGGAAGCTCACATCTCCTGGAATTACAACTGGTCTCCAGCAGACAGAGATCAGTTCCCCAGAGAAAATGGCTGCTTTGGAGGGTGGACTCTACGGCGTTTTACCCTGCTGTGTTCCTTATTCAACCCATATTTGCAATTCAGTACACACTTATTTGCTACTAACAGTCATCAGTAAAAATAGTTTAAAACAAGAGGGATTCTTAAAACTCCACATCTCTTTTAAATTATGCCTAATAAATCATATACAAGAAATAAAAAGGAAATGCTATTTAGCAAGAAGGATCCCCTGTCCCCGCTTTTCTTCTTTGAAAAATGTGTTGTACACAGAAGCTTCCGAGTTAAATCCCCTAGTGGACCAGGTAGGAGATGATCTCCTCCAAAACCCAGGAAATCCACTGTCAGTCAGAGGAGACAATCCTGATCTTGCCAGGGCAGCAAACACACAGTGTGAGGCAGCTTCATGTGTGTTCCTGTGGATTGCAGATTCTTCACAATTGGGCTGTAGCCCTCCCCTCAAACATTTGGTGGGGTTTATCAAAGATGGCCAGAGTCGGGCAAGGTTGAAAGATTGCTCCTTTCAACACCTCAGTCAGAAGTTATTAAACTTACACTGTTTTATTTACTGAAGAAAAGGTGTGAAACATCCTAAAAAACATTACGTTTCTTGTACAAATAAAGTTCCCTTTGGTTGATTGTCAAACCCAGAATTATCTGCGATTACCATGCAACAGTCTCATCCTCAGGATCACATAGTTCAGTGAAGGAGCCTTAGAGCTTGGGCACAATACTAGGGGAAAGGTCCATTAATCGGATGGGAATTAAATTCCTAATGGCCGCCATATCTAATCACATGATTCAAAAAGAGTCGTCGTCGTGACAACAGGCTTCAAAACTGCCTCTGTAAATAAGGCCCAGCCTCTCCCTCCAGTCACAATGAAGGCCAGCCCCCCTCTACTACCTCACAATGCCCCCTGGCCTCCTAGGTCACAATCCTACTGGCTATAAACAGGCCACAATTCCTGAGCCAAGTTGAGGAAGTGATAGCTACTCGGACGAGTAGTTGGCTTCTCCTGCAGCCTCTCACCACGGAGACTGCATCCTCTCTTTGAGAGGCAGCCCCCCTCTCCCCTCGGAGAGGTCAACGTCCTTCATGCCCTCCCTAAGAGCTAGTTCAGGTGAGACGCCTGATACATGAAGGACGCTGTCAGTTTCCTATTAGTTCCCTAACGGGCAAGGAAGAGAGTGAAGCGAGCTCACAGCTCTTTGGTTTCCTGAGGAAGCGAGTCCTGGCTACTACTGGAGCCCATGGGCAATGTAGTGATTCCTGACACCCATAGTGTCCTCCATGGATCAGGCGTCTCCGCCTGTTCTGGCTCTTAACTTTCGCTCTAAATCTCTCTCTCCCCCCGCCCCACTTCCCTCCCCTCCTCCTCTTAACCCTTCCCTCTGGATCCATTCCCTGCTTTCCTCTAAGCTGTCCCCCACTTCCCCCCACACCCCCTTCTGCCATCCCTCCCCCCTCCTCCGAGGATGCATCAGGCCCAACTTAAAAGGCCCCACCCACCACGTTAACCAGACAGTGCAGGCTTAGCTGGTTGCCTGAATGGGAGCCGAGAAGGAATTTTTCCCTGTTGCCCCAAATTGGCTGTGGGAGCAGCAGGTTTTTTGCCTTCTCTGCACTGCCTTCATTGTATGCCGCACCGGCCCTCTTGGCTGGCAAGTCAGGGCTTTCCTACACGTCATACTGTCTCCAGGTTCGCCCCAGAAACAGTATCATGTGTCGCTAAGCCCAGGTGGGTGTGTTTAGGCCTTACTCTCCAAAGATTTTAACTTTCATTCAATAAAGCTGAATGATTTAACTGTATATATTTGTGTCGTGTCTTTATTTCATTGTCTTGTGTCGTGTGCGGTCTTTGCAGCAATCCTAAGTAGGAATGAAGGGTTTCCTGCAGTTCTATTTAAGTCCCTCCCAGTAACCTCTGCCAATTGGTGCCAAGCCACGTCTCCTCCGCTCTCACGTCTTAAAGTTGCTAAGGTTAAGCAAGTTCTTATCATTGGTGGAAACCCCTCCTTAATCCCCTGGTACCGCAGCCAACGATCAGGCTGCCTTGTGGACAGAAGTACAGAAATATCACAGCAAAGGGGGGGGTGCAGAGGGACATACTCGAAATACAACATGACTACGTGGAGCTCAGCTTTTCTAGGGACGCGACAAAGCCTGAGAGTCAAGTCTGAAGACTGTCCTGGAAGCCGAAACAAAATCAAAGCCAGTCAAGAAATGCTTCCAGCCCTGGATGGGGTTTAGTTGGCCTTGGGAGACTGGATTAAGCGCCTTAGATTGACACAAGGTCTAGAACTGCTAATGTCAACGTAGCTGCAAAAAAGGCTTCCTCCCACCTTATACTGGGCTGGAAGGTGGCCCCTTACATTGACAGAGCTGACTTGGCCACTTGGATTCATGATGCAGTCACACGGAGGCTAGACAGATTAGTGTGATGCCCTCTGCATAGGGCTCCAGCTGGTGCACGACACTGACACACAATGATTGTCAAGAGACAATACGGATCACGCGGACTGTTCCTGTTCTGCATTCCCTCCGTAGGCTACCCGTCAGTGACTGGGCTCGATTCCGGGTTCAGACGATCACATACAAAGCCCTTCAAGGGCTCGGCCTGTCATATCTGCAGGACTCCACCTCCCCCTTTCCTCCATTCCTCTGCAAAGGGCTTCTTGCAGAGACATCCCTGAATCTTGCCAGAATCAACAGCAGCCCGTCCACGTACATTCCCTGTGGTGGCTCGCACCTTATGGAACGGCTGGCCTGAGGAAGTTCAAAGTTCCCAGTCTCCGGGCTTTCCGGTAACAGTGCAAAACTGCATTATTCAGATGATAGGGCTGCGTTGTAAGGAAACTGTTCAGAGTGATGCTTTGGTAAAAATATTAGGATTGTAGACTGGACTATCGTCTATTGATGAAGATACATTCCTACTGGGTAGTTTCTGCATTCTTTGTGGAGCAGCTTCATGTGTATTCATGCGGACTGCAAATTCTCCTCACTTGGGCTGTACCCCTCTCCCATTCCCTTGCCCACTCCTTCCCACATAGCAGGATAGCAGGTTACCACAGCAACCTTCCCACATACAATATTGATTTTATTATATGGATAGCAGGTTACCAAGGGATGCAGAAGGGCATGCTTGAAACACAACATGACTTTGTGGAACTCAGCTTTCCTTGAGACATGAAAGAGCCTGAGAGGCAAGTGTGAAGGGTCTACTAGAAGCTTCCTCTTTCTGATCATGTCAGTAGCAGGATGTCAGAGGAGGGATGTGCCCAGAATTGCCCTTCTTCCTCCAGGATTGGCAAACCTACATGATGTGATTTTATAGGGTAGGTAAAAAGGTAAAGGTAGCCCCCTGTGTGAGCACCGAGTCATTACTGACCCATGGGGGGGACGTTGCATCATGATGTTCTCTTGGCAGACATTTTGTTACAGGGTGGTTTGCCATTGCCTTCCCCAGTCATCTACACTTTACCCCCAGGAAACTGGGTATTCATTTTACTGACCTTGGAAGGATGGAAGGCTGAGTCAACCTTGAGCCAGCGACCTGAACCCGGCTTCCACCAGGATCGAACTCAGGTCGTGAGCAGAGCTCGGGCTACAGTACTGCAGCTTACCACTCTGTGCCACAGGGCTCTCTTATCTTTTTTATAGGGTATGCACACCTAATAACCATTCCAATACTTTCTGATGGTGACTGAGTTGTAATGTTAGGGTGTCCCACACTGAGATATCAGCCAAGAAATGCAAGAATCCCTTTCCAGATTGAAAACCCAAGACACTGATGCAGCCTAAACAAAGGCCATGAGCCTGAACTGATTTGCAAAATTTTACCTCATTAGTTTTCCTCCCGCCCAAACTCTGGTAAGGTAAACTGGCAAGGCATTCTGAACCGTGTCACAGTTTCACCCATCTGAGGTCAGAGACGGACATCATAATGAGGGCAGAAAATAGCGAGACGTCTCTGCCCTCACGTACTCCATGGCCTCAGAAGGTTCTCTGTCATTCCTACGCATCATAATCCAGAACGCTGGCTGGGCCAACCAGTATCTTCTTGACAGCTGAGCTAGGATTCTGACCTCGTTCTTAACATACTGTACTGGTTTTTCCCATGCAGAAGATATCGCCAACAATTAACAATTACCCCCTCATTCCTCTACATGTCTACATCAGGCTTATCGAAATATGTACAAAACAAGATTTAACATCTTGGGCAGAGCCACCCACCCTGGGCCACCATTGCATCTGGGACTGAGTTCGGGTCCCCAGCAGCGCCCCCCCCCCCCCGGCAGCATCTTTTCTGAGATTCTGCTGACAGTAGGGTTGCCAACCTCCAGGAGGAAGCTCACATCTCCTGGAATTACAACTGGTCTCCAGCAGACAGAGATCAGTTCCCCAGAGAAAATGGCTGCTTTGGAGGGTGGACTCTACGGCGTTTTACCCTGCTGTGTTCCTTATTCAACCCATATTTGCAATTCAGTACACACTTATTTGCTACTAACAGTCATCAGTAAAAATAGTTTAAAACAAGAGGGATTCTTAAAACTCCACATCTCTTTTAAATTATGCCTAATAAATCATATACAAGAAATAAAAAGGAAATGCTATTTAGCAAGAAGGATCCCCTGTCCCCGCTTTTCTTCTTTGAAAAATGTGTTGTACACAGAAGCTTCCGAGTTAAATCCCCTAGTGGACCAGGTAGGAGATGATCTCCTCCAAAACCCAGGAAATCCACTGTCAGTCAGAGGAGACAATCCTGATCTTGCCAGGGCAGCAAACACACAGTGTGAGGCAGCTTCATGTGTGTTCCTGTGGATTGCAGATTCTTCACAATTGGGCTGTAGCCCTCCCCTCAAACATTTGGTGGGGTTTATCAAAGATAGCCAGAGTCAGGCAAGGTTGAAAGATTGCTCCTTTCAACACCTCAGTCAGAAGTTATTAAACTTACACTGTTTTATTTACTGAAGAAAAGTTGTGAAATCCAAAAAACAATACATTTCTTGTACAAATAAAGTTCCCTTTGGTTGACTGTCAAACCCAGAATTATCTGCGATTACCATATAACAGTCTCATCCTCAGGACCACAAAGTCCAAAGAAGGAGCCTTAGAGCTTGGGCACAATGCTAGGGGAAAGGTCCGTTAATCGGATGGGAATTAAATTCCTAATGGCAGCCATATCTAATCACATGATTCAAAAAGAGTCGTCGTCGTGACAACGGGCTTCAAAACTGCCTCTGTAAATAAGGCCCAGCCTCTCCCTCCAGTCACAATGAAGGCCAGCCCCCCTCTACTACCTCACAATGCTCCCTGGCCTCCTAGGTCACAATCCCACTGGCTATAAAAAGGCCACAATTCCTGAGCCACGTTGAGGAAGTGATAGCTACTCGGACGAGTAGTTGGCTTCTCCTGCAGCCTCTCACCACGGAGACTGCATCCTCTCTTTGAGAGGCAGCCCCCCTCTCCCCTCGGAGAGGTCAACGTCCTTCATGCCTTCCCTAAGAGCTAGTTCAGGTGAGACGCCTGATACATGAAGGACGCTGTCAGTTTCCTATTAGTTCCCTAACGGGCAAAGAAGAGAGTGAAGCGAGCTCACAGCTCTTTGGTTTCCTGATGAAGCGAGTCCTGGCTACTACTGGAGCCCATGGGCAATGTAGTGATTCCTGACACACATAGTGTCCTCCATGGATCAGGCGTCTCCGCCTGTTCTGGCTCTTAACTTTCGCTCTAAATCTCTCTCCCCCCCCCCACTTCCCTTCCCACCTCCTCTTCACCCTTCCCTCTGGATCCATTCCCTGCTTTCCTCTAAGCTGCCCCCCACTTCCCCCCACACCCCCTTCTGTCTTCCCTCCCCCCCTCCTCCGAGGATGCATCATCCGGAGAATGAAGAACAGAAAACGAGAGCCATTGACTCTCTTCCTGGGCAGGCCTGATATGGTACGGTCAGGCCATTGTCCTCCCTCAGGTGACACACACTCAAGTGTGTCACCTCAGGGACAACAAAGACCCAGAGAGGCCTGATAAGGTAAGGTCAGGCCCAGCCTAAAAGGCCCCACCCACCACGTTAACCAGACAGTGCAGGCTTAGCTGGTTGCCTGAATGGGAGCCGAGAAGGAATTTTTCCCTGTTGCCCCAAATTGGCTGTGGGAGCAGCAGGTTTTTTGCCTTCTCTGCACTGCCTTCATTGTATGCCGCACCGGCCCTCTTGGCTGGCAAGTCAGGGCTTTCCTACACGTCATACTGTCTCCAGGTTCGCCCCAGAAACAGTATCATGTGTCGCTAAGCCCAGGTGGGTGTGTTTAGGCCTTACTCTCCAAAGATTTTAACTTTCATTCAATAAAGCTGAATGATTTAACTGTATATATTTGTGTCGTGTCTTTATTTCATTGTCTTGTGTCGTGTGCGGTCTTTGCTGCAATCCTAAGTAGGAATGAAGGGTTTTGTGCAGTTCTATTTAAGTCCCTCCCAGTAACCTCTGCCAATTGGTGCCAAGCCACGTCTCCCCCACTCTCACGTCTTAAAGTTGCTAAGGTTAAGCAAGTTCTTATCATTGGTGGAGACCCCTCCTTAATCCCCTGGTACCGCAGCCAACGATCAGGCTGCCTTGTGGACAGAAGTACAGAAATATCACAGCAAAGGGGGGTGCAGAGGGACATACTCGGAATACAACATGACTACGTGGAGCTCAGCTTTTCTAGGGACCCGACAAAGCCTGAGAGTCAAGTCTGAAGACTGTCCTGGAAGCCGAAACAAAATCAAAGCCAGTCAAGAAATGCTTCCAACCCTGGATGGGGTTTAGTTGGCCTTGGGAGACTGGATTAAGCGCCTTAGATTGACACAAGGTCTAGAACTGCTTATGTCAACGTAGCTGCAAAAAAGGCTTCCTCCCACCTTATACTGGGCTGGAAGGTGGCCCCTTACATTGACAGAGCTGACTTGGCCACTTGGATTCATGATGCAGTCACACGGAGGCTAGACAGATTAGTGTGATGCCCTCTGCACAGGGCTCCAGCTGGTGCACGACACTGACACACAATGATTGTCAAGAGACAATACGGATCACGCGGACTGTTCCTGTTCTGCATTCCCTCCGTAGGCTACCCGTCAGTGACTGGGCTCGATTCCGGGTTCAGACGATCACATACAAAGGCCTTCAAGGGCTCGGCCTGTCATATCTGCAGGACTCCACCTCCCCCTTTCCTTCATTCTTCTGCAAAGGGCTTCTTGCAGAGACATCCCTGAATCTTGGCAAAATCAACAGCAGCCCGTCCACGTACATTCCCTGTGGCGGCTCGCACCTTATGGAACGGCTGGCCTGAGGAAGTTAAGAGTTCCCAGTCTCCGGGCTTTCCGGTAACAATGCAAAACTGCATTATTCAGATGATAGGGCTGCGTTGTAAGGAAACTGTTCAGAGTGATGCTTTGGTAAAAATACTAGGATTGTAGACTGGACTATCGTCTATTGATGAAGATACATTCCTACTGGGTAGTTTCTGCATTCTTTGTGGAGCAGCTTCATGTGTATTCATGCGGACTGCAAATTCTCCTCAATAAAGTTGAATGATTTAACTGTACATATTTGTGTCGTGTCTTTATTTCATGTCTGGGAAGTCAGTCTCTTCTGTAGTGTGGGGACTTAGCTGCAATCCTAAGTAGGAATAAAGGGTTTCCTCCAGTCTTAAACGTTTAGCAGGTTCTTATCATTGGTGGAAACCCCTCCTTAATCCCCTGGCTACACAACCAATGATCAAGCTGCGTTGTGAACGCACACACGATTATACATCAAGCTGCCGTATATTCAGTCAAACCTTTGGTCCATCACAGTCAGCACTGTCTGCTCAGATGGGAAGTGGCTCTCCAGGTCCTCAGGGAGAGGTTGTCCAATCATGGTCCTTTCAACTGAAGATGCCGGGCACTGAATTTGGGACTTTCTGCTTGCAAAGCAGAGGTTCTTCCACTAAGCCACAACCCCTCCCCAAAATCCTGCCTTCATCTTCGGATGCCTTGGGGTCTTTGCCAATTAGCTCTCTATCAATGGTGGTAGTCTACATTACTCCTCACAACTTATTTAACGTCTAACCCATCAAAAGCCCAGGAGTTTGTTACAATCCAATCTTTACTCATAATGGGAAGCAAGTGAATAATGACCGCTTTCTGTGCAATTTGAAAGGAGTCCCAAACATTCCTGACTGGCTCCTGAAAGCCGATGGGCTAATTCTGCATTATAATGACAGAGTGGGTGGAGTACAGCAGCCAAACAAAATGGGGCTGAGAGAAATTTGACCTAGTTATTGACTGGGCAGCCAGACCCCTCAATGTCACCTTGAAGCCTCCTGTTCCATTACCAATGGGGACAAAAGGCTCCCCCACCCCAGCTTAGGGAGCTGGAAATATAACAAGGTCGTGATCTGCCTTAGAACCAAATCACTGTGACCTCACAATTGTTTCAGTTTTGACACACTAACAATACATACATCTATAAAATTAAGAGGAAAACAAAAAAGAAAACAAAAAAGAACCTAAATTACACTACAAATTATTGTTTATGTTATGGTGTATAGTTTATAGTTTAAATAAAGAAAATTCAAACTGAAAAAACAATTGTTTCAATTTTGGATTATGTTGTCCGATTTCAAAAACTGCCTTTGGAATTTTATTCCCACCTTTCAACGTACTGGCCAAGTGCTGTAATAATAAATTATTATTATTATTATTATTCCCACCTTTCGACAGACTCAAAGGCGGTGCCAGTTTATGATATGAAAACAATAAAATGAATTATTAAAAACTGAATTACAAATAATATAACCGTACATTCAGGGTCTATTTAAATATATTGTATTTATATCTTATCTTTTCTCCCCAATGGAGACCCGAATCTGCCAAAAAGGCAAATTATAGATCAACTCGAGCCTGAATTCTCCCTAGAAGTGAAAATGAAGAAACTGAGGCTATCCTACGTTGGTCACATCATGAGAAGACTCTCTGGAAAAGATAATTATCCTAGGAAAAGTGGAACGTAATAGGGAAAGAGAAGGACAAAGACCTAAAATGACTCAATAAAGGAAGCCAGCTCCAGTTTGCAAGATCTCAGCAAAGCTATTCATGATAGGATGTTTTAGAGGTTGTTAATTCATAGGGTTGCCATAAGTCAGAAGTGACTTGATGCACGCATGCACACACACACTCCAACCAACAAACAAAAACACCCCAGAAAACTATTCTTAGGCTGGTCTAGGATTCCATAGTTGGCACTCTAAAAGGCTTATTGCAATTATTTTAAGAGTGTGTGTGTGTGTGTGTCTTTAAATGCTTGGTGTGGTACAGATGAAGAGTAGGGGTACAAGAGAGGGATGAGTGAACGAGATGATTGGCTGACGACTGAGAGTGTGGGCGGAGTGAACTGCTGTTTCAGTTACTGAATGGAGAGAAAACATTCAAAGCAGGCCAGCTGTGTGCAGCCTGAAAGTTATCTGTAAATTTCTGAGAGAAATATAAGTGTGGAAGCCTGAACTGCGTTTGTTTGTGAAAGAACATGCCGTCTGGGGAAGAGAGGCAAACTGTGTGCGCGCCTGAGAGAAAGTCTCATGTGTATTTGAGTGAGAAGTTATCAGAAGCAGGCAAACTGTGTGTGCAGCCTGAGAGAAGAGCTGAGTGACGGAGTCTATGAAAAGAAACTTTAAGGACAAATAACACTCTTTTGAAACCATCAAGCTTAAGAAATAATATGAAACCAATACGCTTATTGTAAAAATAAAAGCTTTTTTTTTTCCAACCCAGAGTATCTGACATTCCTATATATCCCATTCCTATCCTCAAGGCCACACAGTCCCACGAAGGAGCCTGACCCTTGGGCACATTATTAAAGGGGAAATGTAAATTATTTTGGAATATAATTCCTGGTGGCAGCAAGGGGGGAAGCCTTTTCTTCTTCCCTACCCAGAGGGGGAAGAAGAAAAGGCTTAGAGGCAAAAACTAAGAGAGAGAGAGAAAGGGGTCCCAACACATTTTCCACCCTGGCTCCCTTTTGTTCAAAGCCCACTCAGGTGGCTGAAGGCATGATCGATATGCAGTCCCAAAAGTAACAGGGGAGGAATGTAGGAGAGATGGAAGCTAAAGGCGATCCTGGCCGAGCTTCTCTGCTTTGTCTCTTTGCAAGTATTTAGCTTGGCTGTGACCAGAGGCATAAGCTGAAGGGCAAGTGCCAAAGGGCCATTCCGTTTGGTTCTTAGCCTTGGTGCCGTTGACCCAAAGTAAGCATGGCCAGGATGTGGTTTATTGTTTGCTCTTGGCTTATTTATGTTTATTTCCTATTTATTTACTTTTATTTTGTGTTTATTCATTTATTTCATTTTACCCCCACTTTCCCCTTAATAGGGACCCAAAGTGGCTTACATAACTCTTCTCTCCTCCATTTTATCCTCTCAACAACTCTGTGAGGTAGGTTAGGCTGAGAATATGGGACTGATCCAAGGTCACCCAGTGATCTCCCCTGGTAGAGAGGATTTGAACCTGGTTTCCCCAGATCATAATCAGACACTCTAACTCTAACCACTACACAACACTGCCTCAAAAACCAGTCCTTACAGATCGTTATAACAGGACTTCCTCCCGAGTTAATTATGCTCATCTTTACATTAGATTTTCACATTTCATAAGGCACTTCAGCTCCCCTTGGGTAGAAAAGCAGGCTAAAAATGCAGAAATAAATACATAAATATGAGAATTGCTACATTGAAAGGAAATGGAATAGTCAACTAGATTCTAGACAACCACCCATCCAAGGAGTGCTTTGGATTAGACTTATTAACTCCAGCCACCGAGCACTACCATCCTTTGAATATCTTTGTGGCAGTGCTATGAGCCACCCTGCAACTCCAAATTTCTCTCTCTTTTTTTTTTTTGCAACTCCAAATTTCTCAATGTACCAGCTCCCCCCACAGTGGCTGAGCCATGCTCCGAAGCCCAACAGCTGCCATAGCGGGTAAGCAAGTTGTTCATCTCTGGCTGCTCTCCACCCTCTCCAAACCCCATCCTCCGAGCACAGAAGTGTGATTTACAGCTCCGATTAGGCTGACAGGCGACATGGCCCAATGAACTCACACTCTAATGGGCTCTGAAAGCATACTTTTGCAGATCAGCCCATCCCAGAGGGCTTGTTATGTCCCCCTTTCCCTCCCCCTGCTTCGAGCTGCAACTGCTTAGTGCGCCAGCGACAAACGACCGTGAGGTCACACTGCCATCTAGCTCAGGGACAGGGTATAGAGGTGCGTGGAAACCCATAGCTAAAGTCATGTCCCATCCACAGAGTTCTGGAGCAGCAGGGAGGTGGCTGCAGAAAGTGGCATCAGGCACAAATATGGCTGCTGGAGGATTGTTTTTTTGAAAAGCAAGTTTCTAGCCCTTAAGCTTCAAAGGATGTGAGCTGTGCTTGTTGAAATTTAGAAGGCATAGGCTTTGCTGAATAAAATGTCCAGTGATAGGGAGTAAATAGCTCCTTAAAGACCAACTTTAAGGTGCTATTGGATGTGAATTTTGTTCTTCTACTGCAGACCAAAACAGCTACCCACCTGAAACTATCAACACGGATTGGGAGCGAGGCTTTCTGCCTTACATAGCTCACTTGCTCTAATTACCAATTATGCCAGAATCAATTATGTAAAATAGTAAACAATGCTCTCTGCAGCCTAAATTATTTAGAACACAAGAAAATAATGCAGCTCTTTCCCTGTCCACATCCCTCCCTCTTTTATAGTGCCATTTATACAACTGATGCAAAAATACAGTAGAAAAATGTGTGTTCATTTTAATGTGGAGGTGGGGAATTCTATACAAGGGAAGGGCAACAGGCTTGAAATTCAAGACATGCATGTTCACTTTCTTATAGAGGAAGAACTAAATCAAAAAGAGCAGGATCTAGTTGTTCTTTAAGGTGCTACTGGACCTGGGTCATGCTTTTCTATTACAGACCAACACAGCTTCCCACCTGAAATGAATCCAAAAGGGGATACTTGAACCAGTCAGCTTTAAAAAGTTGTTCTCGTCCTTACTCTAACACACTGACCGCTGAGATCAGTTGCACCCTGAGGATTTTGCTTGTTTTTCAGGATCTCAAAGAGAAAATCTTTGTGGTTTATCCAGTGTCTTTCCTATGTACAGCTGCGCTGCTCACCCCCCCCACCCCACCCCACCAGACTCCTCCTCCTGACTCTCAGGGTTTGAGGTTCTTGAGATTTAACATCCGGAGCAGCCTGCAGTATATAGTTCTTGCTAATTTGCCCTTTAGGGAGATTCTGGAGTGCTATTTAAACATTGCATTAATAGGCACACATTTGCAACAAACCACTCTGGCAGTTAAATTTGTGACTAGCTCCTGATAATAGCTGAGCTGCAGCGTTCTGCACCAACTGGAGTCTCTGAGATAAGAGATTTGGGGGGAGACCTATGTACAGTTGTCATAGGCTGGGGACCAGGGAAGCTCTCTGTAGGCTGCCACCATTCTGGTACAAGTTTCTTCGGGAGGGCCCAGAATACCCAACTGACCATTTTTGTCCACTCTTTCCCAGTAGGTTTTACTTTATATGTGACTGAATGAGGTGTGAGGACCCAGGCAGAATAATAAACAACTTTATTTAAGAGGTTTATTACTAAACCTGGTGTTCAAACCTTTGTAGATTAAAGAGAACAGTAAAAGTAGGTGAACAAACAAAACAAATCACCCTAACACGTCTATCTAGACTGTTCCTCACTGACTCACCCCTTCTGAATGAGGGCTCCCTCCATCTACAGCACCCTCTCCCCAGCTCTGCACCCTAGGAGTGAACGCCTTCCTAGGCGAGGCCTTTTATCCCTTTTACTCAGGCACCACCCTTCTCCTTCTCTATTGGTGCAATTTTTCCCTCCAAATCCCGTTAACCAATCACAGGGTCCAAAGGGGACCTGCGAAATGTAGGCCCTGTAGTCACTCTAGTACAGGCTTCCCTGGAGCCACTAGGCCTCGCTATGTAGGCCCAGGTTCATAACAACAGAGCATTACAGTAACAAAAGCAACAACAACAGCTGTGTGCTTATCTACCACCCTTCTGGACAAATTAGTGCCACACTCAAAGCTGTGAACAAATCCGTGTTATATTATCCTCATGCAATACAGCTGGGGAGCTGAGGCTGAGGGGAGTGGCTTCCCTAAGGCCACCTACAGAGTTAATGGGAGTCGTGGGAGTCAAACCGGCAGACTGATGACTCACAGCCCAACCACTTTACCACTATGCTACAGCAGCTCTCTCAGTAGCACAGATGATGATGATAATAATAACATTCGATTTATATATCCGCCTTCAAGACAACACCCACTCAGAGCAGTTTACAAAGTGTGTTATTATTATCCTCCCAACAATCACCCTGGGACGTGGGTGGGGCTGAGAGAGCTCCTAGAAGCTGTGTGACCCAAGGTCACCCAGCTGGCTTCAAGTGAAGGAGTGCGGAATCAAACCTGGCTCTCCAGATTAGAGTCCCGCTGCTCTTAACCACTACACCAAACTGGCTCATCCAACTGATGAACTTTCCTGATGAGCTAAGTGGCTAGTCTGCCGGCAAATTTAACAGCAATACAGAAACAGTATCATGCATTTAAAAAAAAAACCCCTTTTTGGTAAGTGGTCTGCATATAGTGGGTATTGGCAAAGGTTTTGATAAAGAAGGCAAAGCGCTATGTACCTGCTCAGTTACTGTTCTTTATTACTTTCGATTTTCTTCTTTGAAGACAGTGCAAGGCTAAAAAGGAGAGGGAGGGTGTGGATAGAGAACCAGGGAATGTGGCTACAGACTAGGGTTGCCAGCCCCCAGGTGGTGGCTGGCTATCTCCTGGAATTATAACTGATCTCCAGGCCACAGAGATCAGTTCCTCTGGAGAAAATGGTTGCTTTGGAGGGTGGACTCTATGGCATTATACCCCACTGAGGCCCCAAATTCCATTCTTTCCAGGCTTCAACCCCAAATCTCCAGGAATTTCCCAACCTGGACCTGGCAACCCTACCACAGAGCCAAGGGAAGCATTTCCTGCAAACAATTTTATTTTCATTTTACACCAGTGGCAAGAAGGTTCCTCTTTCCATCTCTGAAATTTTGGAGGGAGGGTAAGGAACACAAGTGGCAGCTCCAAGTTGGGAAATTCCTGGAGATCTAGGGGGTGAAACCTGGAGAAACCCGGAGAAAATGGGGTTTGGGGAGGGGAAGGACCTTGGCATGGCACGATTCCATAAAGTCTACTCCTCCCCCCCAAAGTAGCCATTTTCTCCAGGTGAACTGATGTCTGTGGCCTGGAGATAGGGTTGCCAGCCTCCAGGTAGTGGCTGGAGATCTCCCGGAATTACAACTGGTCTCCAAGCCACAGAGATCAATTCACCTGGAGAAATCTATGGAATTATGCCATGCCAAGGTCCTTTCCCTCCCCAAACCCCACTTTTTCCAGGTTTCTCCAGGTTTCACCCCCCCCCCCCCCAGATCTCCAGGAATTTCCCAGCTTGGAGCTGGCAACCCTAGAACATACACATGGAGTGGAAAAACCTTTGAAGGGGGAATAATTCATAACGGATTCTTAAAAGCCAGGTTGCTATTTAATGGCTGGCCTCTTAAAAAAAATGAAGGGAAAAGTTGACCCAGCAGGCTCTTTGCACAAATGTAACCTCATGAATCAAGATACAGGGCTTGAGAATGAGGCCTGTTGTAAACAGAGGGGCAAGTGTAACCCAAACAGCCAAATAGTGATACAGCCCTGGTCAGATTTATGGCCACTGCAATATTTGATGCTCTCTTCCACTCTGTCTCTCTCTCTCTCTCTCTTTCCAAAGGAGGAATCTATACGCAGAGCAATTAGAATGAAAAAGAAAGGGCTAGCTGCCTTTTGACTAGGCAGTTCACTGATGTGTCATTGAGGGGAAATTTATGTCGCTGCAAGAAGGGTGTGTGTGTGTGTCAATTTTTTTAAAAGGCTGCGTGGCCAAGGCTATAAGGAGAAAATGTTGCCTTCCAAATCTTGGGGGGTAATATTGTGCTTGAAGATAAATGATAAAAGGAGTGCCTGGAGCTTTAAGATAGTTTCAGGTGGGTAGCCGTGTTGGTCTGAAGAGCAAGATTTGGGTCCAGTAGCACCTTAAAGACAGGTTATGAGCTTTTGAGAATCAAAACTCCCATTGCAGGGACACTTGGCATTCAAAATACAAGGCTCGAAGAAACCAAGGAGGTAAAACAAGAGCATCTCTTTCCCTTCCCCATCTCCCTCAGCCTGCAATGGGGTTGGCTAATGTGTACAGTGGTGCAGTCATTTTCAAATGACTATGCCCACTATGCATTGGTACTGGTGTTAAGGATCAGCCTCGGCGGCACATGGGCCAAGGCCTACCAGGGGTGGGAGTTTGCTCCAACAGTCCCTGAACTATGGCAGGCAGGCACCTCTGGGGCAACCCCTGGTTTCATGGTGGGAGAGGCACTGGGGGAGAGAAGAGAGGACAACTGTTTTGTGCTCTTTCACAGGGTTGATGGAAAGATGACATGGGAACAGGCTGAGCCATGTATGCTATACTGAACCCCATGGAGGAAGGAGGACATCAAAATGTGATGCAGTGGCAGGAGTAAAGGAGCAGAGCTACACAGCACTGCTGAGTGGCAGGGAGGAAGGGCCCAACAACCCAGAAGTTGGCAGGAGCCTTGCCACCGCCGAGGGAATCCCCACAGCTGCGGCCGGTGTCCCCGGAGAGGCATTGGGCTCTTCTGGCTGGGAGCGGGGGGAATCCCAGGGAGAGCATGGGAGGAGGTGGGCTAAGGGGGGAGAGACAGGACACACCCGAGGGCCCCCGGGATTGGCTCTGGGGCTGGGCTGTCTGGGCTCCCATCGCCCGAGCCCTGTGATTGACCCTGGGGGGCAGGCTCTTGGGATGAGGGGAGGGCTGTCACTTAGTAGGGAGGGGATATAAGGTGGGCAGTAGCTCTGGGCCGGGGAGGAGTATGGAGGTGCTGTCCCTGATGTAAGGACCAGTACTCCAGGCTGGAGGCAAGCTAATTGGGGAGTCACCCACCACGGCCAGCTCTGTAGCCATATCTGAGGTCTTAAATGAGCATCCGCCAAGGGGCCACGGGACCAACAGCAGACCGACCAGGCAGTCTGGAGGCAGGGGTACCCTGTGAGGGGAGGCCAATGACCCACCGGCACCATGACAGGCGGACCCACCAGCCCCAGGGTGAAGGTGGACCCTGACAATGACCCATAGAGAGCAGAGTTCATGAGGCTAGATGGACTAGGCCTGAAACAGGTCCTTACAAAATGGCTTACTGGCATTCTCCTGAAGGGTGGTATATAAATTGAATGTTATTATTATTGTTGCTTATCCATACTCATGTTAAGAGTAGTGGAATCGGTTGCCTAGGGATGTGGTGGGTTTCTCCTCATTGGCTGTCTTTAAGGAGCAGCTTTACAAATACTTTTCGAGGATGCTTTAGGCTGTCCTTGCATTGGGCAGGGGGTTGGAATAGTTGGACTGTAAGGTCCCTTCCAACTCTAGGCTTCTATGATTCCCCTCTTGCCTTTCTTGTCATCGGGGAGGAGGCAAATAACACCAGGCCAGGGGTTGGATGTGTCTGAGTAGCCATCGGTAGCTAACACACATCTTAAAAAACAGTCTTTGTGGTGCAATGCTGAGATTGTCAGACTAGGATTTGGGAGTCTAGGGTTCAAATCCCCATTCCCCCATGCAAGATTCCTGGGTAACTTTGAACCAGTGACCCTCTCTCTCAGCCTCCTCTACCTCACAGGGTTGTTGTGAGGATAAATTGCAGGTGGGAAGAACATTGTGTGGTACCCTGAGCTCCTTGCAGGAAGAGATCAATATGGTTTCAGTATTTCCATATAGCTGTTTGTATCCTGGAGTCCACACACCCTAGCTACTGCCTCTCTCGCTCTCTCGCTGTCAATTGCTGCTTGATCTAAATATTTAATTGCTGGAGATATTTAAACCTTGTCGTCAATTGACGGGTTTGCAAATGAGCAGTTTCATGCTGACAGCCCTCTCTATTTTTTAGGAGATGGGAAACCACCCGTGATCAATGAATCAAATTAAGCCCCGTTCTCGTCTCCCTTTCAATAGGGAAGTTGCCCGGTTGTTTATTGCGGTTATTACATTATCTGTGGCAGCCAGGCAGAGGCGAGGAAGGGGAGGTGGTGGGGGAAGAAATGACAGGATGTTCCAAAAAGAAATTTAATGAAGTGGTTTCAAATATTGTATCAAAATAAATGAGGTGAATAATGAAAGAGCACATCCCGGGTCCCTTTGACAACAATAACCATTGTGTAAGCTTGGGAGGTGGAGGGAGATGGATGGACAGACACCCGTGAAGGTGCCACTTCGGCACATTGCAGAACAGGGAACAATAGACAGCAGTGCTGAATGGCTCTATATTTCAGTTCAGTCGTATTTCAATTTTGGGAAGAAAGATGAATTAGGAGGAGGAAGAGGAGGAGGTGGTGGCAGTGATGGGGTCATCAATGACGCCCTTGACTCTTTTACTCTCCATGTGCAATCCAGCCTTTGATGCTAAAAGAAAGGCTACAGGAAAGGCCAGGCTAGTTGACTTGATATAATTCAATCTATCAACCAATTAAAGAATTTGCAGTAACTGAATTAAAGGTAAAGGTACCAACATTCCTAAGTCACTTCTGAGTACAATCTAGAAGTGACAATGTTTGCACTAGGGATCGCCAGAAAATCTATGGGAAAACCACTGAGTTTCCAGCA
Source organism: Eublepharis macularius (assembly GCF_028583425.1). Taxonomy (NCBI): domain Eukaryota; kingdom Metazoa; phylum Chordata; class Lepidosauria; order Squamata; family Eublepharidae; genus Eublepharis; species Eublepharis macularius. The sequence continues at coordinate 65,901,264 of NC_072802.1, read as the reverse complement.
ATTCCTAGAGCTACTATTGTCACTACCAACCAATTAAAGAATTTGCAGTAATTGAATTGGCTGCCCTTAAACTAATTAATTTAGAGGTTTTCAGACTACATTTTGATTGGGCCTGCAGCATGGTGAGCTGAGGCACTCTTGTCTGTCCGTCCCCCCGCATGCCTTTGCAAGTGCCAAAAATGCCACACCACACACACACACATGGCTAGGGTTGCCAGGCTGAGCTTGAACCTAGCAACCAGCAGGGGGGCAGGGACATGGTGTGTGTGAGACATTGGTGACATCACCAACATTCCTAAGTCACTTCTGAGCACGATCTAGAAGTGACAATGGTTGCTCTAGGGATCGCCAGAAAATCTATGGGAAAACCACTGAGTTTCCAGCAATTCCTAGAGCTACCATTGTCACTTCCACCAGGACATGATGTACTGGTGCAGAGGCCAGCAGTGCTTTTTTCCTTTCTTCTTCTCCTACCCCTGCTCTAAGCAATTGCAGACAACTGAGATAATTGGTGGCAACCCTACCCCCGCTTGAAAAGGCATTGGGGCAGGGAGAATACTTCAGTTTGCCACTTCGCAAGCTTTGTGGTATTTTTAAATCACTTCTAAATGGCAGTGTTGTAACCATGGTGAACACGAAATTGCTGTCTAGTTCTTCTGGGTGCATCATCATGCAGGCACCGAAGAGCGCACATGCTTCACAGTGGGCCAATTTGGAGTGGACTTAGGGTGGTGCGATGACATCACTCCCAGGAAGTGATGTCATCATGCTGTCCTGCGAGTGTGCCTGGGAAGCCCATTCATGCACCTTTCCCCCCGCGTGCCAGGTGAATGGTGGCAGGGGGTGGAGGGTGGGAGTGGGGAATCCCTCATTCCCATTGGTAACCCTAGTGCTGGAGCATGCCACATACAAGGAGCGGCCTGAAGAACAGGCCCCTGGTGGGTGGCTGAACAGCCCATCAAAGGATCAACACCCTGCTTGCAAGTGGCAAGCCGGATGTGAGCTAAGCTGGAGGATATGTGAGCAGCCTTCATTCTGACTGGCATCAGCTCTGTATTTCTCAGGCAAAGCAAGTCCTTTCCCCACATTTGTGGCCTGACCGTTGGCCGTCAAAGGCTTCCCCCATCTCTAACCGTAGGCTTCCTTGTAGGGTTGCTAGCACTGGCTTGGTGGATGTGGGGAGGTTCTGAGGGCCAAGCTACAAGTGACAAATGACACTTGAACAGCAAGAGTATTTCTCCCTGTTCACTTGCCCTCCACTCAATCCACTTGCCGTTCAAGTGTCATTCGTCACTTGTAGCTTGGCCCTCAGAGTAGTGCCTGAGTAGGGTAGGACGTGACAGCACTTCCGGGGGGGGCATGCTTTGGGAATTTCCCCTGATCTCTGTGGTAAAGAACATAGAGAGGTGGGGAAATTACTCTGGAATCACTATGGGGACCATTTTTTTCTCCTGCTCCTCAATTTCCCAGGGTTGGGGGATAAAGGCTGAGGGTGGGAGTGGACCAGCTGTGGGTGGGCAAATGGCAAGCCTAGAGTCTGCTGTCAGGAAAGACCTTAGTATGCCTGAGAACACAGAGAATGCTAGTAGACTTTGTTAGGCATCCAAAACTGGAATCTCCCGTTTGCGCACGATGTATGCAGTCCATTCTACCATCTCAGGACTCGGCCAGCTCTTCCTCCTGTAGGTGTGAGCCATTTTCTGTTCCTTTTCCATCTGCGATGTGGTGAACACACAGGCACAAGACAGGACTTTGTGGTGTTGTGCCATGAAAATGGAATTCACAGAATCATAGAGTTGGAAATGACCTCCAGGTCATCTAGTCCTACCCCCTGCACAATGCATGAAATTCACAATTACCTTCCCCCCACACACACACACCCCAAGTGACCTCTGCTCCATGCCCAGAAGATGGCAAAAGACCTCCAGGATCCCTGGCCAAACTGGCCTGGAGAAAATTGCTTCCTGACTCCAGAGTGGTCATTACCCTGGGCATGTAAGACGGGGCCACAAGAACTAAGCACTGATGTAACCCTTATTACATCATGATGACAATTGTCATAGATCTTTTGGGGCTCACTTTTAAACTACTGGCCAAAATACTACCCATTCTGTGTGTATTTAGGGCTGGATCCAGAATAAACTGGCAAGTTCCACTGATTCCTCCTTACTGCCACAGAGCCACCCCCACCAACATTCCCTGGAGTCATCTGTTCCCCAAGACCACCATTTTGTGGAAATCAGTGGACTGCAATGGGAGAGAGAGGCAGAAAAATTCTGGTCCGCTTATGGAAAATTTAATCTGGATCCAACCCTTAGTCCTAGCGATGCTTTAACTCCATAATCTGGTTTTGGAATATTTATCACTACCGTTCCTATTAATTTGCCGCTTGACTGATTTTAAAGCATTTTTGGTGTTATTATATCTAATCATTCTTATGTTTTAAATAATTAGATTACTACTTTCGGTAAGATTGTTATTCACTTTGAGGGTATCTTTTGGATGGAAAAAGGATATTTTAGTAAGTAAGAAAGTCTCCTTCTGTCTTCGGCAGTGTTTCCTTCCATCTGACTCCATCCATTTTGCCGGCAGCTCCCTCATGGTATTTCCTCTCCAAAGCGATCACGCTAAGAACCTTAGCAAAGCTTTCCTGCAAATTCAGAAAAGGGGATTTCCAACGAGCATTAGGAAAATTAAACTTCTCAAGAGCCGTCTCAATCCAGCAAGCTATTTTGAGCTTTTCAAAGTACAGTAAGTGAAAATGCGGCAAGAGGAGGAAAAAAGGGTCAAGGAGATCAAGGGGTGAGCAAAGAGTTGTAATAAGCAAAAATGAAGAATTAGGGTCAAAAACCAGGGCGCATAAATCCGGCTCCCTTGGTTGCAATGACACCGAGTTCTAATCTTTCACCTTAAGCTTTTGCACAACCTTGGAGGAAAGTTCCACGCAATAGTTGGTCGCTCCTTTTAGAGGTCAACATTTCACTGTGGGATTAAAAACAAGAAAACCCATACCCTTGTGTGGTCACAGATTATGAGGGAGGGCTGAGAGCAGGTCATAACCTCTCACACAAGGGGATTTAATTGCTGAGCATTTTAAGGCTGCCTTTTTGTTCACATACAAAGCGAGCAGAACTAGGCCAGAACCTGCTAGGCAACAGCTGGAAAAGACGTGTATTGAAGATGCCGACAGACAGACAGACAGACAGACAGTAAACTTAGCATCACATTCCCATGGAATTCCCTTCGCTTCCCAAACTCGTCCCTCTCTGGGCTCCACCCCCAAATCTCCAGGAATTTTCCAAGCTGGAGTTGGCAACCCCAGTAGATAATTAATAATAGAAATAATCAAGAAAAATCCTCAGTATTCTGAAACGTTTAAGTTTGTTGAGAACAGTGTGGGGAGGGGATAGTAAACTCTCCAGTAGTTTACTGTTGTGAGAAGAGTCTCAATAAGAAGACTTTTGCTGCTGAAACCAGTAGACTTCCCAGTTGCCCAAGCCAAGCAGGGACTTTGCCATCAACTGCCCCAATCTCCTACCTTTGAGAAACGGAGGAGCAGGGCTTTTTTTCAGCGGGAATGCAGTGGAACGGAGTTCCAGAACCTCTTGAAACTGGTCACATGGCTGGTGGCCCCGCCCCCTGATCTCCAGACAGAGGTGAGTTTAGATGTGGCGTGGAGGGCAATCTCAACTCCCCTCTGTCTGGAGATCAGGGGGCGGGGCCACCGGCCACGTGACCATTTTCTCCGCAGGCAACCCACTGAGTTCCACCACCTCTTCTCCCAGAAAAAAAGCCCTGCTGAGGAGCAAGAGAAAAAGATGGTCTCCGTAGTGATGCTTTAGAATTTCCCCTAGCCTCTATAGTCTTTACCATATAGATTAGGCAAAATTCCTAGAGCGACCCAGAGAGACATCATATCCTCTCCAAACTCTGTCTTCCCTAGGCACTGTCTCCCAAATCTCCTGGCATTTGCAGAGGTCGTTGCCTAGTGGGAACCCTAGAGACCACTGTCCATCTAATTTAGCATTTCGTTGTCCATCTAATTTAGCATTTAGTGGCCAACCAGATGCCCTGTTGTTGTGCCCCCCTCCAGAATCTAATACTTGCCGGTACACTGTCATTGAACATCGAGGTTCCATGTAGCCCAACTTTCCATATCTCGAGTTGTTCAAAGCTGATGTGCCGAGATGCCTGCCAGCAAATCTGAGATCTCAGAAAAACACATGAGAAGAACACAACACTGACTCTACACAATGCAAGAAAGCAGCCAAATAGAAACTATTATTCACAGAAGGGACAGAGTTGTATCACAGAAGTGTTTGTGCTTGTCAATGTGGAATTCTTTTTGCAACTCGCCAAAGAAGCGACCAATTTGGGTCTTTGATGAGATTGTCACAGATGACATCTGTGGAATGCTTCTCCAAAGACCCATTGTGTTGGGAAAGAGATACTTGGTGTTAAATCAAATGCATGTGACGCGAACTGAGGTCCACCCCCGCCAGTCTCTATAATGAAAAAAAAAAATCTTGAGTTGAATCATGGCAGCTTAGTGCCTTCTGCTGAAAGGAACGGGGACAAAGGGGGCTGGTTTGACCTTGGAAGGTTGATAGGCAGGAGAGAAGGAATGCCAAACACTAAGAGGAAAGGTATTGATTGGACCTGAATGAGATGAAGAATAGCAGCCAGTTGTATGGGGTTATTAATAGGAGCGGAGAAGAGCGGAGCAATACCAGAGTTTGGCAAGAGGAAAATAGCTCGCTGCAATCAAGTAGAGCAGTAGAAATAGAGACATATTAGAGGGGGTCCAGATTGGGGCAAGGGGAGTTCTCTGACATCTATCACCTTCCTCCTGGTCTTGCTTTTAACAGTCTTCAGTCAAGGCTGGACCCAGAATTTGGAGGGAGGGGTGCTTTGGGTAAAACCAGACAAAAGGTGGACTATTCATGAAATGCATAAGTACGTAAATAAGTAAAGATGAGCCTAAAATCACACAAGATAGACAAATTCATGGAGGACGGGCCCATCAATATTAGCTGTGATGTTTGCAAGTTCCCTCCTTTGCTTCTTGGTCTTCTGTGTGATGATTTTGTTCCTACCGGAACAGCAATAGTTATAGCAACCTTCTCCAGGGGTCCATTTGGTGTGGGAGAGAGAAAGGATAGAAATGTTTTACGCAACTAAACACAAAGTACAAAATCTGTCTCGTGCATCCCTTTCCCATCCTTTCACCACAGGGAGCCCAGGGCAGTAGATAGGGTTCTCCCGTCCCCTTCTTATCCCCTTACGGCATTTCTATGAAGTAAGTTGAGGCAGAGATGGATAGCCCAACACCACCACAAAGAGTGTGGATTCGAACCCAGGTTGACCGTACACCTTGTCATCTCAGAATCCTCCCTATTTGTTTCAGCTGCTTTTCAACAATTCCCAAAGGACCACATCTGTGTTCTGCTTCCGGTGAAGCTGACCTTGACATCATTTTTGGGATCTTTGTGTTTACATTCAGCTGTGCCCTGGGACCACCCAATGGGATCTGACTTCTCTCTGCTTTGAGACCTTGAATATGTGCTGCCATTCAGATAGAGCAGAGCTAAAAGGACCAATAGACCAATGATACAAAGCTATGGTTTGGTGACAGAGCACCCGTTTCGCACGCTGAAGGTCCCAGATTCAGTCCCTGGTGGCTTCTGTTAGCAGATCTCACATATATGAAACTCTCTATTGCTCCATCAAGTTCAGTATTGTCTATGACTGGCAGCTGCTCTTCAGGATCTCAGAGCTAAACTACACAAGGACGCTCAAGTGAAGGGAGATGCAATGTTAGCGGGGAAGTATAGTTTGAATTTCACCTCTCCCTACAGAGCCGGCAAAGATCGCTCCTCAGAGGCTTTGTGAATTTCCTCTTTGCCTTCCTGAAGGCTCTGGCACTTATTAAGAAACCCTCTGAGGAAGATATATTGTTGAAGGCTTTCTTTTGGTGCTACACCTCTGAAGATGCCAGCCACAGCTGCTGGCGAAACGTCAGGAACTACAATGCCAAGACCACGGCTATACAGCCCGGAAAATCCACAACAACCACCTCTGAGGAAGGATCTTTGCCGGCTCTGTAGAGAGAGGTGGAATTTAAACTACGCTTCCTGGCTAACATTGCATCTCCTTTCACTTGAGCGTCCTTGTGTAATTCGTTTTGTGTAGTTTAGCTCTCCCTGATCCTTTTTTTTAACAGTGGAGATGCCAAGAACTGAACCTGGGACCTTTGGCATGCAAAGCAGTTGCTGTGCCACTGAGCCATGGCTCCTCTCCATTTCTGGCAGCAGGTGTTTGGGAAAGATCTTTCTCTACCTGAGATCTCAGAGACCAACTGCTGCTCTGAACAGGCAACACTGGGCTAGAAGAAGGGCCAGTTGGTCTGACTTGGTTCCTACGTTCACCTCATTTTGCCTGATGGCAGGATCAGGCCTGGCCAAAACTATAGGCTTTCTGCAGCCCCTGAGGCTGGTAACGCTATTGCTGAATCACACGTGTCTCCTCCCCCACCTCTTCGGATGGTCGCAACCGATGCCCCCCTTCATTGCTCAGAGGCTCACTTCATCTGCCTTTCACCCATTACCCAAACGAGGTGTGAAAGGGGTTTCAGCAGTTACTTACCGCAGTGCCGCAAGCGTGCGAAGTCCATTCATCTTCATAGTCGGCTTGCTGAGAAAATAACTAATATTCCTGAACTGAATCATCGGCTGCCTTGAAGTTCGTTTTCCAGATCAATGCAGATTATTATTAACTAGCAATTATTTTTGCATTTGGTGGAGAGCAGTATCGGAAAAAGAAGCAGATCACCAGCAGCTTGGCAGCCTGATAAGGAGAAGGGAACATTCCAGCATGAGGAAATGCTTTGCTTTCCTCTACCTCCATATATTCACAAAATAAAGTAGTGGGCTTGAAAATGGAGTAACATCACATACGGCTGCACTATTAAAGAAAGTAACGTCAGGGGGAGACCTGCATGTGTACCGAATGAATGCTTTTTAAAAAAACCCTGCAGTGAGAAAACTAGCATATCAAGGATAAGGAAATTCTTCACATTCCTCCACCTCCATATACTTACAAAATAGATCATTTGGCTTGAAAATGGAGTAACATCGCACAGGATTGCAATATTAAACATTAGGGAAAGACTTGCATGTGTGCTGAATATATGTATTGGGAAAACCTTGCCGTGAGAAAACTAGCACATCAAGGGAAAGGGTAGGCAATAACCTTTCTCCCTGATAGGCTAGATTTCTTCTATGCATGGAGCCGTAAACCTAGGGTAGCATTCAAATATACGATCCTTCACCTGCGGTCCAAAATGCTATCGTACCAACTGGGATGAACCATGGGAACTGATCTTTATTTTGGATAATATGAGATAGTTTGCAAAACCCAGTGAGATGTAAAATGGCAGCGAGGTGGTTGGACTAGGATTGAGGGGGCAAAATTCAAATTTTGACTCAGCCATGAAGCTCCCTGGGTGTCCCTGAGCTAGCTACTTTCTCTCTCAGCCTAACTTCAGAATCTGCAACCTTGCTTATTAGTCTTATTTATGTAACTGCTTTCTCAAGTAGGATTGACAGTGCAATCCTAAACAGAGTTGCATTATTTTAAATCAGTTGAAGTCAACACTCTTAGAAGGGTGTAACTCTGCTTGGGATTGCTACCTGCTGTAGCATAGTGGTTAAGTGCTCAGGCTGCGAGCCAGCATTCTGCTGGTTCAACTTCCATTACTGCCATGAGCTCAGACGGTGGTCTTGGGTGAGCCACTCCCCTCATCTCCAGCTCCTCAATTGTACTGTGGGATAATAACACCACTGACTTTGTTCACCAGTCTGAGTGAGGCACTAATCTGTCTAGAAGAGCGGTCTTTAAGTGCAGATGTTGTTGTTTGTTGGTGGTGGTAAATTAAGGCGGAGATAGCCCTAGATCTCTGCTGTCTCTTCTGGGTGCTCCTTCTGGGATGGATGGATCAACTTGGGTTTGTGTGCATTACCTACTGATTGTTCTGTTGAAGCATGGGACAGTAGCAGCAAAAGAATCCTAAAGAAAGCCTACTTCCCTCTATTCTCTTCCTTTAAGGTGACATAGGTCTCCTTAAATGAGAAAGGGGAAGAAAGGAGAGCATGTGATTCAAAGAAAGGGTTAAAATTTCAGAGGAATGCAAAAAACAGAAGTGGGAAAAGACTGTGATTGGCAGGAGAAGAGGAAGGAACACAACAATTTAATCTATGGGGGAAGAAGAAGAGAGAAAAACTTCTTAATAGCCAACCAGAGAGAACTGATACAGCAATCTGCCCTCCACAGTAAGGTGAATGTGTACAGCGAGTGGAGTTTCTTGAAGTGGGACAGTGGGGTTGAGAGCTTAAACAACATGACAAAGCCATTGAATGCAAATTTTATTTACAGTTGGTATGTTTATAAATATATATATATATTACATTCTTACAATCTACAATACATTCTAATTACAAATGTCTCTTGAGGCCTTTGTGAGACAAGGGATTCAAAGGATCTGGAAGAAGGTCCGGTGACAGTGTGAAGGGGTCAATCCCTGTGATACGTCCTGCCCCAAAACAGCAGGAAATGAACAGGAAAAATAAAAATACAGTAAACAAGAATTAGCCCCTTTGCCCTCCACCATTGAAGAGCTGCGTTTCTGAGGTCGAGAACAGAATCGTGATACCAGAAAACCTATTGTATTTACAGTCATATATCAAAGTGGAGGATTAAATTGAGGTGGAGTATAAGAAATATAAGTAGCATCACCACGTCTCCCATGGACAATTTCCCGGCTGTTTTGTGCATGGACACAAAGTCCTGCCTATTGGGAGACAGGATTTGGACAAGAGCCAAAGTTACCAGGCTATTTCCATTCTGACAAGCCTCCATTCTTTCCCTGGGGGGGGGGGGGTAGAAACTAGCTTCTGAGCTTGGCGACGTTTCAAAGTCTAGGACCAGGAATGAAATTAAATACGGGAACAATGTTGGGGAGAGGATATAGAATACACATTTTAATCTGAACCGAACCGGACTGAGGACAAGTGGTTTTGTAACACTCTGTTATATGTGATACATGCTGTACCGGTATTTTAGATTCAGATCTTTTGCTATCTCACAAAGGTTTACGTTCAATTGAATGCGTACTTAACTCATGAAGAATAACCCTGGCCTCTGCTTGCAAATAAACATACATTCGATTGACCCTCACTTCTAACCATGTCTGCTTAAAAATAAATCCCATTGATTTACTTCCCAGCAAGACGGCACCCAGCTTTTTGAAAAACTTGGCTTAGGAGGGTCCATAACGAACTTAGATGGAGAAGAGGAGGCACAGGGACGGCAAGTGGTGGGAAAGAGAAGTAGGGTATGTGAAATCACCCCAAACTCTCCTGCATGGTCAGGGGATTGTGCTGATCTGAAATGTGAGATGTCATGGGGAGTTTTTCGGAAATAGTGACCCCAGAATGTTTTTAGGGAGCATTTGTGAAATAGCCAAGAAACTGATTCTTAGAGTGATCCCTTAGTGGCTAAGATCACCCATGTGACTAGGACAGGCTTTCATTCTAAAGAGCTGTGCTTGTCTTAAACTGGATTGGATGCATACCACTGTGACCTCATCATGCCCGTTATATGATCTCTTTAACACAGAGTATCCCTGATTGGGTGGGGTGAGAGTGTTGGACTTGGTCCTGGAACTTCCAGCTTCAAAATCTGCATTTAGCTATGGAACTAACTGGAAGAACAGGGCAAGTCACCGCCTTTCCAAACTTGCAGATTTCACTTAGCAGGGAAGCTCCTTGGAAGAGATATATGTATAGATAGGATCATGGTATTGTGGGAGATTGCCTCTCTCCTCGAAACCACTGTTTTGACAGTGAACTTTAAAAATGGAGAACATTAAACTCAATATTAATGTCCTTGACCTTTTTGATCCTTCCTGACTCTGTGGCCGTCGTCACACGGCCATAAATTTAGTGCCAAACTAGCGCCATCTCCCGCTGAATTCTCACCTTATTCCGGCTCTCTTGCGATTTCGCCATTCTCCCCAATTCACGCTTTGTGACTCTTTATGTCGTCTTTATCCAATTCCATGAGCCAAGCTACAAGTGACACCTGACACAGGTTGGACACTTGTCAGCTTCCCTCAAGTTTTGATGGGAAATGTAGGCATCCTGGTCTTGCAGCTGTAATGGAGAGCCAAGATGTAAAATCAGGATGCCTACATATCCCATCAAAACTTGAGGGAAGCTGACAAGTGTCCAACCTGTGTCAAGCATCACTTGTAGCTTGGCTCCATGTGAGTGCCCTGGATCGACTATGAACGCTTTGCAACACCAAAATGCTCACTCTCCCTGATCATCTGTCTCACCTAACACTGATTCTCCTGCCCTACACTCCCACAAGCCCCAGTGCGACCCGCAATTAAGCCTCAAAGTAATTGTTTTAAAAAAAGTCAGCCTTATAGCGCTATAACACTATAGCGCTATTCTGCCATGGGTGGGAAACCTCTGCTACCTATCACGGTTGGCTTTTGGGTTGGCCCAGCACAACATTATAATAGAAGAGTGATATAACACAAATATGTGGAAAAATTTTTTTTTAAAGGGGTGGGATTTTTAGGGCCCCGTTTCCAGAGGCACTTTGACAGACCGTCGAATTGCGCTTTCCCCTTTTAATGTGACTGACTGGAAGCGCAAGCCGTCATCAAAAGATGGGAGAATCCGTTCTAATAACGATAACAGAAGAAACGATTTCTAGAGCAAAACTGGCGAAATAAGGGCCCGTGTGACGACGGCCTATAATTTTCATCATGTCCCTGCTTTGGGCAGCCTTTTCAGGAACATTTTCATCGGGACGTTCTCTTTCTCTCCTTGCTGGACGACCCACCACCACTGCATCCTCCTCCTAGTTTTGAACAACAGACCTGTGTGATCCTGAGAATTAAAAGTGGCGTATGTTTGTAATAATCCACATGTTGTGTTGTCGCTAATGATTTTTTTAAACAATTTCCTGGGCAAGCTCAAAGAATGAGATTTTAGCAGATTACTAATTGAATGGGTGGTTGCCTTGCATCAGAGTAATTCCCACGTACCGCTGAACACAGCAGGGACAACTGTTCCGGGTTCCGCCTGCTTTTCACAGGTCCACTGAAACCAAACCATTCACCATTTAGATTGTTCACCATTTGTTTTCACCCCGACACCCCAAAATTAAAGGCAGAAAGGTGAGTGGGAGAAAAGAAATACACCCCAAATTTCTGGGGGCAGGGTTATGCGTTTTCATGTAACCTCTCCATATAGTTTCTTAGTTCTTTGCACTCTCCCAGATCCATGTCTTGGCAAACCCACTTGATGTCATCCTCACTGCTCGTTAAGATAGAGTTGACTGTGGGGCACTCCCCGTCTGAGGAGATGGTGGTGAAGGTGGTGAACTTGACTCGCTTCCGCTTGGAGGTTGGCGAGGCAGCTGGCTCGCTCTTCTGCTCCTTCCCTTCTGGGAACAGAGCAGAGTCTGAGGACCGGAAGACTTGCCCGTTGAGGTTCTTTTGGGAGTCGGCGTTGAGGAGGTATTTGCTCTCTTCCAAGTCCACGTTTCGGTCAATGGCTGTAATGCACTCCTCCTGCTGGGTGGAAAAATTGAGGTGGTTCTCTAGCAACTCTGTCCTGTTACTCAGCCCTACCCAGTCATGCGAATGGCTCAAGCCCTCTTGTTCTTCAAAGGGAGCCTGCTTGTGCCTGTACTTCAAGGCAAAGGTGACACAGTTGATAAGGAAGACGAGAATAGCCAGGCAGAAGACACCTAACAAAGCATACATCCCGATTTCTAAGTCACTTAGGCCCCTGGGAGTCTCCAGAAGGTCATTCTCTTCCAAATCTCCATTGCTCCTTGGCAGGTCCACCTGTGCTGGGAAGCTGGTGAAGTCTATCGGGATGTTTTGCATATGGCTGTCATCGTCCAGAAGACTTTCACGGTCCTCTTTTTTGCTCAGAATGGACTTCTGAGTGGTGGCCCCTCTGGTTTCCTCGTGGCCCATCGATGAACTGTAATATGGCCCATCTTCCCTAGATCTCTCCTTCAGAGTCATCTTCTGACGCCTGTCGCTGGTGTGGTTTTCCAGGTGCACACCCACTCCACCATGCTTGCTGTCGCTCGTGTTGGGATTAGCATCGTTCTGCCCAAAGTTGACCTTGATATTTCCGGTCCCCACAGCCATAATGCTTTTCCTTTTGGATTTCTGGCACGATTCACTGATCACCATCTCCACCCTCACCAGCGGCCCCTGACCTTCTGACTCGGCAACAATGAGGGGCCATTTGAATTTTGGGCTGTGGTGAACAGAGACAACTTTCTCATCTAAAGACGTAGCCACCAAGGAGAAGTCTTTGGTGCCGTACATGTCCAAGGGCATGACTGCTCCATCGCTGAATTGGATCCAACAACTGATAGCAGCTTCCTGCAACGGGAAACAAAAAGAAAACAGTTTTTTTTAAATATGTTCATAATCAAAGAAAGCATGGGCTCCACCTATGGAGTTAGCAACATGTAAGAGCTGCTGTAGCATAGTGGTTAAGAGGTTGGGATGAGAAGCTGCTGGTTCAAATCCTGCTACTGCCGTTACCTCAGTTGGTGGCCTTGGGTAAGCGGCTCCTCTCAGCCCCAGCTCCCCAGCCTTATTGTTGGGGTAATAACAACACTGACTTTTTTTACTGCTCTGAATGGGGCACTAATCTGTCTAGAAGAGTAGTATGCAGACTATTGTTGATATTTATTATCATTGTTACTGTTGTTCTAAGAATAAGTAGTATGTCAAGGACCTCTGATCTTGCCATGAGCTGCTGGTGACTCTCTTTGAGGTCATTCTCAGATGAGATGAAGATTATGCATCTCTCCTTTCATCCATCAGGTGCAAACTGCAGGCTCCTGTAGCCTCAATTTGCCTCCAGGGCATGCGGGGAAAGCAGCTGGTATTTAACCCTTTCACCTCCACTTGGATTCGCTATTCAAAACCAGCCCCACTTTAGAAAGCCAGCCCCACTTTAGAAAGCCTGCTTTAGAAAGCCAGTTGGGTGTAGTGGTTAAGAGCGCGGGACTTTAATCTGGAGAGCTGGGTTTGATTCCCCACTCCTCCACTTGAAGCCACTTTGGGCTAGTCACAGTTCTCTGGAGCTCTCTCAGCCCCACCCACCTCACAGGGTGTTTTGTTGTGGGGATAATAATAACATACTTTGTAAACTGCTCTGAGTTGTAAACTGCTCCTTCAGTTGTCCTGAAGGGCGGTATATAAATCGAATGTTGTTGTTGTTTAATAATAGTATTTCAAAAAGGGAAGGGGAATGCATGCTCTTAAAGAACCCATCTTTTCTCCCTGTTCCTCTTTGCTCTGAAGCATGAGCCATAAACAAGTTCTGAGTCCTTAGATGACAGATGGAAGAAACTATCAGTGCCATCTTAAGAGGAGTTACATCTCTCTAAACCCATTGACTCTGATAGACTTAAAAGAGTATAATTCTGCTCACGATGGCGCTGTATGACTTGTACGACTGAGCCACACAGCTCCTCTCCCTAAGTCAACCAGTCCCTCTAGCTCAGTGTTGTCTAACAGGCAGAGCTCTCTAAGATCTCAGATGGAGCACAGCTTCCCCAGTGTCTTCTACGTGAGATTCTTCAACTGAAGTTGGGACCTTCTACCACCAAACCATTAACAGATGCCTAGCTGCAGGGCTTACCCTGACCAAATCAAATCTCCCACTCCTTCCTCAGTTGTCACTCAAGGCTGGCAGCTGGGAGACACAGCACAGTTTCCGCACACACGTCCTCCTCCTGCGCATGAGCCACAACAGCTTTCACTCGCTCAGATGACAGATCAAGGGAACTGTGATTCCAGCCTCAAGCCATATCTTGGAGAGAAAGTTAATTCCTCTTTGAAGCGTTTGTTATGGGTGTGGGGGGGAGAGCCTTTTAAATAGTCATTGGTAATAAGATTTGTTTTCTGCCGAAGTGCTAAAAGAAAAAAAGAGAGAGTGCCAATTCCCCCTGGGGCTCTTGCGAGCCAGCTTTGAAACGCTAATAAATTGCACGTCAAACCATATCACATGTGATTGGGATCATTTACGACCATTATGTGTTCAAATGAAAAGATATTTATTGCATTATTTCTAAAAACCACTTAAAATATAAAGCCTCCCCATCTTGTGCGCAAAGCTTGCTTAAATCGAAGTCTGCTTTTTTGTCGACAACATCCAGGAATCAGACTAATGCCGCCCAGTTAAGCAGGCTATTTCGACTCGGTATCTCAAATCACAACCTAAAGTGTGCATTTGGAAAACAAATCTGTCTTTCCCCTCTTTGGAGTCAGGGTCGTTCAGCATCATCCATCTTTGACCCTGCCTCTTTCTAAAAAAGAAAGGGAGCAGACAGGAAACATCTCTTCCATAGCACTTCAGCTCAAGGGGCATCCAATATAATTAATGGGCAGTAGATTCAAAAGGACAGAAGTACTTCTTCATGTAACACGTAATTAACTTGTGGAACTCAGTGGAGGATGTAGCAATGGCCGCTAACTCAGGTGGCCTTAAAAGGGAAATAGTCAATTTCATGGAGGATATGTCCATCAACGGCTATTCGCCACGGTGCCTAAATGGGACCTCTACGCTCAGAAGCACCGTGTCCCCACATGCCAGTTGTGGGGGTGGAGGTTTGGGCCTCTATGCCCATTTGTGGGCTTTTGGGGACATCTCATTGGAAACTGTATGAGGGCCAATCTACAAGTGACGAATGACACTTGAACGGCAAGTGGATTGAGTGGAGGGCAAGTGAACAGGGAGAAATACACTTGCTGTTCAAGTGTCATTCGTCACTTGTAGCTTGGCCCTGAGACAAGATGCAGGACTGGGCAGACTACTGGTCTGATCCAAAAGGGCATCTCTTATGTTCGTATCATCCCGCACCATCCCTAGAAATTCTTTTCCCCTTGATCGACCAGGTATTAAGGGATGAGCTAAACATCTTGCTCCTGATCAAACCTGATACAAACAAGAACGGAGAGAACCGTTACAAGTTCCCCAAGCTATTTCTATGCTTCCACCTATTACCTGGTTTTCATTCTCCCCCGCAAATTACACCCAAAGGATGGAGTCCAATACAACTCCGTTTCTCAGAAATCTGAAATGCCAACCTTGCTGGAGCTCAGTGCCCATCAAGCCCAGCTTTTGAGCTGATTTCAAAGCAGTCCATTTAGCTCCCCAGGTCAGCAAAGGATTAGCTCATTGGCCCAATTTCTAGCTGTGTGTCACTTGATTGCTGAACGTTTTGAAGTGTGTGTGTGTGTGTGTGTGTGTGTGAGGGGGGAAGTGCCTCATTTTTATTGCCCTGTAAAGGATGCAGTGTATAGTTATTTCTTACTCAAGCAAGTAGAAGAGAGACTTTAGGATGAATTCAGTTACCGTTTCCAGTTAGCAGATGTTCAACCACACACAGCCTGGATATTTTGCTTTAATGAAAGGTGTGGAGAAATGCCCTTAGCCTTAGAATTCACCCCAATAATTCAACTGTTGGAACGACACTGTTCAACTTGTAGTTGGCAGAATGGAAGGTCCAGGGCATGAGCCATCAACCCCCCCCCCACAGGATATGTTTTGTGTTTTTGTGTGTGTAAAGTCACAACTGACTTATGGCAACCCCAACGAGGGGCTTTCAAGGCAAGTAAGAAGCCGGTTTGCCAACTGCCTTTCTCTGTAGAGTCTTCCTTGGTGGTCTCCCATCCAAGTACCAACCCTCCTTAGCTTCCTGGGTCTGACGAGATCGGGCTATACCAGGCTGCCTTCCCTCCCACTTCAGTGTTTATAAATTATTCTGGCCAAAGCAGGAGAATAGACTCACCCTTTCATACCATGCTAGAATGTCACACCCAAGGGAGAGAGACTCAGACAGCCGAATGGCTACATAGTAATTTCTTCCTCTTAAGGCACGAAGATCAGAATGATGGTGGAAGGGTGGAGGTGGACTCCCAGTGGGAGATTATAAATTCCCAGGACGCAAGGAAGAAGTTCCCTTCTCTCTTGCTCTTCTCCATGAATGGGCACAAGCCGTGCAGGACTAAGTCTTTTGCCCATGTGATGAAGGTCAGTGGGGAGAAATCCCAAATCAGACAGTTATGGATTTTTAAACGTTGCAACTTCAGGGAATCCTTACCTGCCTTAATTCAACATCGTTTAGGATAAGTACTGTGTAGGGTGACAATTGTGGGTTTTCACCTTCGTATCCTTGCTTAGCCTGATGCTTGAACAGATTGTGCATACTCTTTTTATTTTTGTTTATTAAACTTTCTTACGTTTCGAAAGCTTTTAGCTTGAGCCTTGTAAAAATACCACACCTATTTGCTCTTGTTGTCTAAAGGGTAGGAGGGGCAGTGGGTGAGTTCACCATCCTTTGGGGCATGATAGTCTCTGAATTGTAGAAGTGCAAGCGATCGTCCCTGAGCTAGCTTGTAAAACCGAAGCGGGTTATGCAGCAACTATATGGAGCTATCAAACGGCAATGCAGGCACAGAGTTCTGGATGTTTGTTTTTGGTACCCTCTGGGAGTAAGGGCAAGGGATGGTGTTGCCAAGTGGTGAACTGGGACTGCTGTAGGTTTTTCTGACCTCCTGGGATCCCAAAGGAATGGAGGTTGCAAGACTGTTCCTTTACAGAAAAACACACACACCATACATTAAGGCTTAGCAGCTGACAGTCCTTGGGCTAAATGCCACCATGTGCACACGCATGCCCAACTGACAAAAGAAGGACATAGTGTACCACAGGAGTAACAGTGGGGCTCAGCAGTCCCTTGCCCCGATTTTCTAGGGTTGGCAGGTCCCCTTACCCTCCCAGTGGGAGGGGAGACCTGGCACTTACCTTGTTGGTCCTTGTGCATGTGTGCTTCCAACAGGCGTGATGACATCACTTCCAGAAGTGACATCATTGTGCCCGGCAGTGGGCATGCCCCCTCTCTTCAAAGAGGGAGCTGCTAGGCACAATGACATCACTTTAGGAAGTGACATCATTGCGCCTGCAGAGAGGGCACCTGCTGCTTGCTGGCCCAAGAGGTATTTTTGCCTCCTGGGCCCATTCCCCAGGGCCTTTCCCACCCACTGGCCAGGTGAGTTGTAGCGGGAGGGGGGGGCAGAGGCTGGAAGCAGGGGATCCTTCACCCCCACCAAAAGACTGGCAGTCCTACCATTTACAGTGCAATCCGAAGCAGAGTTACTGCAGTATAAGGCCACTGATTTCAATGGGCTTAGATTGGAATAACTCTGTTTAGGATTGCACTGTTACTTTATAATGAGTAGTGACTTCTACAATTGGAATTGTCTCTGGAACGTCTATAGACCCCTTGTTGTACATGTGTACTAACAGATTAGATGCAAGGTCTGTCCCATCTTGGGGATTTATCTTCTGGAGAGCCAATTTCCAAAGATCACTAATTTAATCAGGAAATATTTCAAGTGTTGCCCCCCACCCCAGCTTCTCCCCACCACTTTCCAGACAAAGAGGGCAGTTGGAGGCTACACAGGCCAAAACGTGAGTCTAACCTTGACAATCTCAGTTACTTTACTAAAACAGGCCGAAAGAGTCCGCCCTTCCCCCTCGAAATGCGATTTACACTAGGATGAACGAAAGCCCTTGGCCCGAGATACTTTATGATAGGGAAGGAGAAACCGTAACTCTTTCACTTTTTAATTTCTCAGTGGTATAGAGAAAGTCGAATAAGTGTTTGCCCAGGTAAACAACTGGACAAGATGGTCCTCTGCTTGCCAAAGGAAAAACATTGTATATTTATGGCAGGTGAATTGTGTGATGGTGTATTATTTACGGCAGGTGAAAGGAGAGATGGGAAGTCACTGCTTCCTGGCACCAGCAGCATTTTTAAAGTCCTGTTACTGGAACTTACTTTTGTCTATTTAGGGGCTCATTGGCCTTCAGATGTGAGAGTCTCTAAATTTAGAATATTCTATTAGGATAATATTAATAGAAGTATTGGCGCGATCCCATTGGCTAGATCCCAGCAGCTCAGCCAAAAGGCAGCGGATCTCCAGGGTCCCTCTGAGTCTCAGCACTTGTTTTGATTCTTTCTCCGAGAAACTGGGACTGCAGCTGGAGATTTTTCATGGCAAACTCTACTGCTGAGCCCCTCCCCGCCATGCAAGCGCGCTCAGATGCCCCCTGCTCCATCTCAGAGATTTATCTTCTGGAGGGTTAAATTCTGAAGATCATCAATTTACGTTAGAAAATATTTCAAATGGGCCCACCAGGTAAAGTCAGGCTTCACAACTGGCAGCCTGGTACTGCTCAAGACATTTTTGATACTCGTAGTAGCTACTCTCCTCTCGGACCGGCTGCTTCTGCCTCGCCCCTGCCTGGGAGTCACAAGACAGAATCCGCCTTCACCTTTAAAAACACCTCCTTTAAAAACAGCACCCATCCCCAGCCCTCTTTAAAACAGCACCATAAGCTGTGCCTCTATGTAACTTCTGGGGGAAAGCCACAAGTGACATCAAGTAGCTCTAGGAATGATCAGAAACTATCACAGAGTTTCTGATGATTGCTAGAGCAGCCCGATGTCACTTCCAGGTTTTCCTTGGAAGTGACGTAGCCGTGCACAGGACATTGCAGCAGCCCTCCCCCACCCACAAACCTGCAGCCATTGGAAGGCCTCGTAGTCCTACTCGCAGGCAGGTAGGTAGGTGGCTGGTTAGTGATGGGAAGCTGGAGGGTGTGTGGGGTGGGTGTGTGCATGGCAGGAAAGGTTCCCACCCCTCAAATCTACCACCCCCTCACATGATCTTATTTCAGAGCCAGCCTCTTACCTGTTTTGGTGTCTGAAGAATTTCCTGGGCTACAGCTGTGGCAAAGATGGCCTTATTGCTTCCTGGGCTCAGCTGTAAGGAGAGGGAAAGGCCAGTCACCAGCTGGACTCCCAGGTCAGTAATCGTCACCTTCTCATCCAGAACGGTCACGGTCTTCTCGGCCAAGATGGCATCGGAGAGAGGGGACAAAATCTGCAGGGAAAAGTCAAGGCAATCAACCATACATGTTACTGCAAACACAAGGAGGGTCAAACTTCTCCTAATAAATGCTTGCTGCACTTCAAAATAAGCTAACTGCTGGACGCAAATTAAGGTTACCGACTGACCAGAAAAAAAGCCATCTTGGCCTGGTCTTGTAACTTTTAACAGCACTTTGCTCTACAGAAATCTGCTGGCAAGTTTTTCACAGCAGGAAGATTAACATGATTACCGACTAATGTCTACCAATCAAGTTGCCATTAAAGGCACAGGAGCAGGACGCATTAGAAAAGCTGGCGAGCCTAGCACAGATCTTGCCTGTAAGCTTACAGTCTGAGAGAGACAAGACAAAAAGAAAAGAGGGAAGGACACCAGTGCTTACTCCCTCCTCTTTATAAGACAGCCAGCGTGGTGTAATGGTTAGAGTGTCAGACTAGGATCTGGGAGACCCAGGTTCGAATCCCCCACTCTGCCATGGAAGCTTTCTTGGGCCAATTACACATACATGTAACCTAACCTACTGCATAGGATTGTTATGAGGATAAAGGATAAAATGGAGAAGAGAATGATGTAAGCCATTTTGGGTCCCCATTGAGGAGATCGATGAAATATAAATGAAGCCAATAAAAATGTACATAAAAGCAATTTTAATTCTTAACTGGGCACACCATACCCCATTCTCTCTCTTTCTCTGCCCTTACTTCCCATTACCCTCCCTGCCTCTGACCTTTGTGCTTCTAACTCTGCTGCTCTTGGTTGCCCGCAAAGATTCTTGCTATCTCAGACACCACCCACTTTCCCGCACTGCCATTCTGCCTGGATGTCCTTCTTAGAAGACCAAAGTGGCACCAACCTCACTTCCAAGCCCAGCCTTTCCCACAAAACTGTTGGCTTTGCTCCGGTTGGTTGTCCTCCCCTGGCAAAATAAGCTACACCCCCGCAATGATATCTGATCACGTCCTTCCTCTGTGCCAACTTTCCTCTCCCACACTGTTTCAAAGTAACCACTGCAAGGCAGGGACTTGACTTTTCCCCTTACATGACGGCGTTAAGAACACTCTTGGGACCGGACCCATAAAACAGAGTTAAAACAGATGGCAGCGGACTGTGTTGACCGAGACCTCCGCATTTCCAAAGCAGCTGACTTTGATGATTTCTTCTACGGCAGGCTATTTGTATTCTTTAAAGTGGGCTGACTAGCAATTTCTCTCTCACACTGAATTCCCTTCCTGGAGATATTCTTTATATTTATGGACACTTGCAAAAGGCAAGACAAGATGTAGAGCCTTTGAAACCTATAAATAAAGATCCTTATGGAGGGCTGTGGAGCATTTCTTCTTCCCAAAGAGGACTTTCCGAGCGCTGACAGTTTGTTCAATGGATCAGGCAAGTGCAAGTGATCAATGTCTTGGGGGCTTCTGGGCAATGAGGGGTGGGAGGACTCAGCGCCAGCTATCCAAGAGTGTACGAATGGGTTTTTATAAAAAAGGTTTTCTGTGCATTCATCTTGAAACTTTAGACATTTTGCACCTTGCAGACTCCCCTTCGCTCAATCTGGAACTGGTTAGGTAGATTTAAACCAAAAGCACATCCGCCCCTTACCCCCGGGTGCAATTTGATTAGTGGTTCGGCAAAAAGGTCTCGGCCACTGCACAGACTTTTGCACCAGGTTTCTTGGTTTGAATGCCAAACCTCAGTTTTAATTCAGACCCGGAGACAATTTGCTCAGGAAAGTGTCAAGATACTGGCCGCATCTGCCCTACCCATACCAGGGGGTGGGGCTAGAGGTTATGATGTTATGACTGTCTGTTGCAGCTGCGTTTCCCAGGATGTGAATTCTTGACACATCTCTCTTAACTACGCTTGCTCCTAGCTGCTGAAAAAGGAGCCCACTTAACCTTGAACCTTGTATCCTCTCCTGTATAGTTAGTTCCCAGCAGATTTAGTCAGGCTCTAGAAAGGGGTGGGGGGGGGAGAGAATGTTAGTCTGTAAATGCTATAGGTGTTTGATATGTAGGCATGCCTCATTCCTGACAACGATGCCCTAAGTTCCTGAACTAGCAACTTTTCAATAAAGCTCTTACTAACAAATGATGGAGTCTTTTGAAGGTTACTCAGCGATCCTTACAGAAAGTGATGCTCAAGTTGTAAGACATCTTTATATGATGTGCTGGTAGGTAGGTAAAGGTAGTCCCCCTGTGCAAGCACCGAGTCATTACTGACCCATGGGGGGACGTCGCATCACGATGTTTTCTTGGCAGACTTTTTGTTATGGGGTGGTTTGCCATTGCCTTCCCCAGTCATCTACACTTTACCCCCAGGAAACTGGGTACTCATTTTACCGACCTTGCAAGGATGGGAAGCTGAGTCAATCTTGAGCCGGTCACTTGAACCTGGCTTCTGCCAGGATCAAACTCAGGTCGTGAGCAGAGCTTGGGCTGCAGGACTGCCGCTTACCACTCTGCGCCACGGGGCTCTTCCATTATGTGCTGTATTCTGAACCAGACAACTAGCAGTCTGGAGACTCCCTCCTTCCTGCTCATCCCATTCCCATCACTTCTTTGCCCCTGTCTGGATCCCAGTTCTTTGCTCCACACGGGGAACTGGAAGCAAGGCAAAGTGAAAATCCTCAAGGACTTTCAAAATACGACTTTAGGCAGATGATGAGAAGGAGCGCAGAAAAGGATAGGCTGGTGCTAGGCTCTTGTGCCCAAGGTAATGCTGAGAACTTTTTGCCTTTCTCTGGGCAAACAGCAGCAGTTATTAGGAAGGGGGAGATTGCTGGGAATTTCCTGCATTGTGTAAGGGGGTTGGACTAGATGACCCTTGGTGATCCCTTCCAGCTCTTATGTTTCTGTGTTTCTGCTGCTGAAATTTGATGATCTCACTGCTAAGACAGACTGCTTCTTCTAAAAAATCCTGCCTGCTGTTATTCAGCATCACACATTTCCAGTTCTATTATTTGCTAGCGGTCATCATGGGCTATAGCTATAGTCTCAAAAAAGAAGTTGTAGCAGTGCCATTCTGTCTTGCCTTCTGCCCTCACTAAGCCTCTGAGCAAGCAGATGCTTTGTCACCTACCTCTTTGAAAGCATGCCTCGCTGTTCCATGCCAAATACTTCTTCAGGCAGTGCAAAAATCGACAAGGAATTTACTACAACGAGTGAGGGCTTCAGGCTTGAAACTGCCTTAGAGGAAGTCGTATCATTGGTCCGTACAGTTTACTCTCAGCGGCTCTTTGAGGTCACAGGTAGGCAAGACCTTTTCCTAACACCTGCCACCTGAGATCTTTGGACTGGAAACTCCAAGGATTGAAATTGTAAGCAAATCAGGCTTTCTGTCACTGAGCTATAGCCTTTCCCCTGCGTGAGCTTAGATGGATAGTCCAGAAAAGGATTTCATAAAGTTACAGAAGCTAGGAATGACCATTGGTTACTAGCTTTGAATGCTAAATGGAAACTCCATGTACAGAAGCAGTATATCCCTGAATTCTAAACACTGAGGACATGCAACAGGGGAGGGCTGCTGCCTTGACACCCTACTTGTAAGATTTCTAGAGGCATTTGTTTGGTCACTGTTGCTCTTATATCACAGTGCAGTTCTTTTTCTTCATACCTGTATAGTTGTCATTCCTAACTCCTGTCCGACCAACATCTGTCCATCCTGCAGCTTTGCGATTCTCGGCTCTTCTACTTGCATGAAGTCACTCACCAGCTCGGTGATGTCGACTTGCCAGTCGGAGCCCAGCAAATAAGCGGTGTGGCCACCAGGGTCTGAGGGTTCGGCTACAAACTGTGTGAGGACTCGTACCATGGCATGTTGGTACTGGAGGGTGCAGCCCCTTCCCTTCCGCTCATCTTCCTCTTCGTCATCACTGTCTCTAGCTGGCCTGTCAAAGGAATGACACAGAAGGATCAGGGGAAAAAATCAGAAAAAAAGGTCCCAGGCGTTCTCAGGAAACCTCCAAGAGATCCCTAAAGGTGTACTTCCATTCCTAACATTCCAGATATATGTTCTATGCAGATTCCAAAGACGAGCGCACGCAGAGATGAGCTCCCGTCTCTTTTGATCCATGGCCATTCTTATCCCATCCTCCCTCTACAGAGTTCAGGGCAGAATATATGCTTATTATCGCCTCCATTTTATCCGCAGAACAACCGTGTAAGAGTCTCTCTACACAAGACATCTCACACGGGTATGCTCAAGTGTAAGGAGACGCACTGTTAGCCGGGAAGCATAGTTTAAAAAGACAGAGCTGGCGGAGGTTGCTAATTTCATCTTCGCCTCCCTGAAGGCTCTGTCAATTTCACCTCCCTTTGGGGAGGCGAAGATGAAATTAACAAACCCTCTGAGGAGCGATCTCCATCCACTCTGTCTTTTAAAACTAACGTCCTGGCTAACATTGCGTCTCCCTACACTTGAGCATCCCTGTGTAAGACGTCTTGTGTAGAGACACTCTAAGATAGACTAGCCTGAGAGAGAAGGAATGGTTCAGTCGTGCAGTACCCTTTTTGCATACAGAAGGTCCCAGATTCAACCCCTGGCATCTCCAGTAAAAGGAAATCAGGGAACAGATACCAGGAAAGATACCCTCCTACCCAAGATCTTGAAAGCCACCGCTCATCACAGAAGATAACGGAAAGCTAGATGGACCAATGGCGCTATTTAGTGGAAGGCAGTTTCGTATGACCATTGTCCTAAAAGTACAATATCAAGCAAATGTCTGCTGAACTTCAGGGCTTGATGTTGTGCAACCTAACCAGACCTTGCCAAGCACCCAGTCCTGACAGAACGTTCTCAGACAAAACCCACCTCTTATTGGAGATAATGGGAATTCGCCACCCCTTGATCTGATTTAGCTCTGTGTCTGAAACCTCTATCTGGAGAGGGAGGCGGGGCACCCAGACGGTCATCTCTAGCGGGGCACTCAGATGCTGGTACGTGAAATGAAGGACGACGTTCACCTTCCCTTTCATTTCCTTCCCATTGACAAAAACATAGTCGCATCTGTCAGAGACCTGGAAAAGAGAGGAGAGGCAAACAGAAAAATGAATAACCCTCGCCGCAAAGCAATAAGGCATTATTCAGCAGGGGAAGACGGGAGAGCAGAGAAATGGGACTCCGGCTTCTGCTGAAGTTTCTTCCTTCTGTCTTGGGACTGCAGGAGAAACAGCCAGGTCAAAGCAAGAGAGAGAGACAAAAAGAGATAGAGATGGGGACAATTTGGAAAAATGTGAAGGAGAATGGAGCCTGTGTATCCATTCAGGGCAGCAAGATAAAGCAGAGAGGATAATGTATTGTCGAAGGCTTTCACGGCCGGAGAACGATGGTTGTTGTGGGTTTTCCGGGCTGTATTGCCGTGGTCTTGGCATTGTAGTTCCTGACGTTTCGCCAGCAGCTGTGGCTGGCATCTTCAGAGGTGTAGCACCAAAAGACAGAGATCTCTCAGTGTCACAGAGATCTCTGTCTTTTGGTGCTACACCTCTGAAGATGCCAGCCACAGCTGCTGGCGAAACGTCAGGAACTACAATGCCAAGATCATGGCAATACAGCCCGGAAAACCCACAACAACCAGAGAGGATAATGTTACGCGACTAAGATGTTCCGCATTCTATCTCATTTTTATCCCTCTGTTTCTCTTAGGGTGGTATCCTCCCCTCCGCTATTTTATCCCTACAATCACCATGTGGGGTAGGTTAGACAGAGAGAGAATGACTGATTCAAGGTCCCCTCCAGAGCTTCAAGGTAGAGCAAGATTTGACTACAGTTCTCCCAGATCCCAGCCCATCTCTGAACCAGTACACCACCGTGGCTCTCTGCCTGCACAGCCGATACTAAAACGGTGATTGCTTTTCATATCTAACTTGCAAGCATCAAATGGGCCTTGAACGGAGATCTTCATCTACATTATAGTATGCTTTGTGATCAGGGGTGAAAGTAACTGAGAATGGGTCCACCCAGAGTACCAGTAAGAAAGTAGCCGAAGTAGTACCTCCTGTTTTCTGCTTCCAGCCCCCTGAGACATACAGTACCAATAAGAAATACCTGTTACGTCTTTCACCTGTTTTGTGACGAATCACTCAGAGCTACATAGTGAAGGAAGAGACGCGCAGGATTGTCTTCCCAGGTTTCTGGAGGTTTAGAACCAGAGACCTAGGGCAGAGTGAAGGAGGTGTAGCTTGATAGGGTAGGGCAGAGTTTTTTGTGGCAGGCTGGGGTGAAGCCTGATGAATTAGGAGGTCCAGCCAAGAGCCGAAACTCAATTTGTGGTGCTTTATTCTTGGCTTATCCTTCAGAAAGGCGAAGGAGAATATTTACATAACTACTGTAAAATAATCCTGAAAACTATTTACTGACCCAAGGTCTACAAGGGAGCTTTGAGATGGGATCTAAGGAAAATAATCTTTCCCCTCTCCTGCTTCTAGATCCTCATCTTCAGATTTAACACTTTCCTAAAGGCTGGAGAAAGAGCTTAATTTTGTGTCCAGTCTGAAATCTGCTGAGCCGTGGCTCCTCCCTCTCCCAGGCAGCCAATCACAGTCCTGCTTCTCAGTGTCTGGCGTGGCTGTCCTTTGGGTTCTGCCCTTACGTTCCATCTTGATTCTGACACCTTCTTGATGGGTCTCATACTTTCAGCAAGTGGTGACCCGATTTTCACATCTGGGAATCAAAACATACCTGGCTTGCAACATCCATTGTCTCTGGAGCCGATTGCCCTTTACAATCACAACAATAACTTATCTGCAATGCAACACAAGCAGCATTTTGAGCATTTTCTGCACAGTTGGGAGTATTCAGCATAGGGACTCTCCAGGTAGCCACTGTTGGCACACGTTCACAATTTTCTGGTTCACATATGCCTCGGGGTCACGCGTCACTCAGAAGAGCCACATTTCTAGAGCATGCCTTGTTTATTCATCATGCAGGCATATGCTCAAATCTTACTGGATTGCACAAGAGGTCCTAACTGGATCCTTGCAGACCAATTTAGAACACACAGTTTGCACAAACGTGCTCAGAATTAGATGAAGAAAATGGGCACGGCTGGAATACTCAGTTGGGTCGGGTGATCACTGGCCAGGGAAGTAGAACGGGGAAATCTGTGGGTGAGCAGCGTGAATACCAACATACAGATGCATCTGTGATATAATTGAGAAGAATTTCAAGTGTTACATAAAAGTGGAGTTTTTTGAGCATCCAATGGCGTTGCTCACAATTTGCAGTCAAATTACGATTTGAACTCAGAAATCTTTGCCAGTCACTGCATTCAGTCCACTAGTGAAAAGTGCCTCCAGTCCTACAGAATCGTAAGGTGAATTGCTGCATCGTTGACGAGGGGCTTTCAGTTTTCCGTTCTGCTTCTGACGTCAACTTGTTTATAATTTCTTGCCCTGGCCATCAATAAGGTGGGAAAGTTAATAAATCACACCTTTTCTGGAGCCTTCACCCATATCGAGGTGAGATGACACAACCTGTTTGTCACAGCTGGTTAAAATATTGGTCCAAATGCACGTCAGATAATTTATTAACTACCACTTTGCTGCTGTGATGATCTGAAGGAATGATCTATTAAAACCCTGAACTCTTTTTCACAATCCATTACCAGCCAGGCCTTCTGTTCCATTATGCTGGGATATTTAATATTTCTGCCTCCAGGATGCATGATCTCGCACTTATATGAATTTAATGCCATTTTTGACTTCTCTGTTTAAATGCAGATCAGATCTAAATCTTGTCAAAACACCAGAAACGGCTGCAATTTACATTCCTGAATATTCCCCTCCTCTCCGGAAGAAGAACCTGACTGGAATGCTGAAGAATAAATCCATGACCAAATTCTTTGTCTGCCACTAACTAAGCAGATGTAGTGGTGGAGAGAACTCTGAATCCTCAGAGCTTAGTCGAAAGAGGATGAGTGCTATTAACACAGATGATAGGGTTGCCAGACCAGATCCAGCACTAGCAAAATGGTGTTGCACAATGACATGAAGTCACTTTTACCTAGGAACCTGAAAGAGACTTCACTGTTTCCTGTGATGTTCTAGGATTTCCCCCCAATCTCTATGGCAAAAACCATAGACATTGGGGAAATTCCTAGAGATCCATTGAGCACCCGTTAGGGATTCTGGGGGTTGTAGCATGCAAATGGTACAGATGGAGTAACATAGCAGAAATGTACAAGGCTGCTGTTCTGCATAGCTTACAACACACATTTTGATAGCAATGAAAGTCAACAGAACCAGGGCAAAGGAGAGAGAGATCAGAATATTAAACAGACTAAGGGGAAGAAAATAGTGAATGAGTGTATAGTTGGTAGGGCTGGGGATAAAGGTTAAGTGATCAAGCCAAACTATGCACGGCCTTCAACCTGACTCACCATTAACCTGTGGGATATGTAGGTGGCCCACAGACATGGTGCCACTCTAGAGAAGGCCACGCCTGATGAGCTTTTCCACAAGATACCACTACAAAGAATGGCTTGCCTGGTATCATGATTAATCTATACTTTTATAACAACTATTACCTGAATGATAGTTCAAGCAACGGTCCTTTGACTTCAATGAGATTTGCTTCCAAGTCCACAGGTTTTTATTGGGTTGTGAGTTGCACTGTTAGGAATATAATAATAACTGTGCTTATATACTACTCTTCTAGACAGATCCGTGTCCCACTCATTGTAATGAACAAAGTTAGTGTTATCTTTACAGAAGGGGGAACTGTGGCTGAGAGGATTGGCTTACTCAAGGTTACCTGCTGAGCTCATGGCAGTAATGGGAGTCAAACCAGCAGAATTCTGATTTGCAGCCCAACCATTCAGTATACTATAATAACTGTGCTTATATAATGTTCTTCTAGACAGATTAGTGCCCCATTTCAAGCAGTGAACTAAGTCAGCATTATTATTATCCCCACAATGCAGCTGGGGAGCTGGAGCTGAGAGGAGTGGCTTCCCCAAGGCCACCAGCTGAGCCCATGGCAGTAGTGGGATTCGAATCAGCAGATTGCTGATTCACATTACAATTCTCTGGTTGGAGGTACTGGGTCCATGGCAATCCCATAACACATTTCAATGCCTAGGACTCCCACATTCCTACGAATCCTTCCTACTGGTGAACCACCTACCAAAACACAGTACCTCAGCCAGGTACAGGGATTGCCCATGTGCTTGACTGCACCACCCAATCCACACACACACTCCAGCACTTCACTCCTGTTTTTCATAGTCCCTGGCAGGTTGAAAAAAAAAGATAGGGTTAGTTGATCTGGGTTGGCTCACTAGATATGGCTGGGAGATGGAAGATGGTGTTCAACTTAGTGAGTAGGGACTTGGGGTTGAACCAACTCTGCCCTGCGCAATGAAGATAGTATTAGGTGGGTGGCTGTGTTGTTCCAACAGTAGAACAGCAGGATTTGAGTCCAGTGGGATCTTACAGAAAGGATAAGGGAGCGTTGACTCTTGGAAAGCCATACCCTGAAAACTGGACTCCCATGCAATGAACTACTCAAAGGGGAGGCTGAAAGAGCAGCATTGCTCTCCCCAGGCCCCGTCAAGCGTTCCCTAAGAGTCACTTTATGTACTCACTTTACATTAAGGTCAGCGCCTCACATGTGTTCCCCGCCCCCCTGTGCATGTCTCTGTCGTGCTGGCATTTAAAAATGTTTTTGCTCTCTCTTCTTTCCCCAGGAGTTGTAATTTTCTGCTCCCTTCTGCTGTCCTGTCAATCATGGTCCGTTCCCATCTCTTCATTTCTTTTAAATGTTAAACCCTTTCCTTGATTCTCCTTCCATCTCATCTCTGATGTACAGAGGTCCCACTCAGTACCGTCTTAATGGCAGAGAACAGAGAAAAGCAGTCTTCTGCTCTAACAGTTTGAGAGCCAGTTTGGTGTAGTGGTTAAGAGCGGCGGGACTCTAATCTGGAGAGCCAGGTTTGATTCCCCACTCCTCCACTTGAAGCCAGCTGGGTGACCTTGGGTCAGTCACAGTGTCTAGGAGCTCTCTCAGCCCCACTCACCTCACAGGGTGTTTGTTGTGAGGATAATAATAACACACTTTGTAAACCACTCTGAGTGGACGTTAAGTTGTCCTGAAGGGCGGTATATAAATTGAATGTTATTATAACAGAAATCCTGATTAGTAAAGAATCCACTATAACTTCCCCCTCTGAGGATTCCATCTCTCCCATTGATCCCAGCACAGAGGAGGGTACTGTAGCATAGTGGTTAAGTGGCTGTGCTCCAAGCAAGCACTCTGCTGGTTCGACTCCCACTACTGCCATGAGCTCTGCAGGTGGCCTTGGGTAAGCTGCTCCTCTCAGTCCCACCTCTCCAGCTATATTGCGGGGATAATAACAACATTGACTGTTCACTAGTCTGAGTGGGGCACTAATCTGTCTAGAAGAGCAGTATATAAGCACCGTTATTTTAGCACAGTGAGTGGTTGGGTTGTGAATCAGCACTCTGCTAGTTCGACTCCCACTACTGCCATGAGCTCTGCAGATGGCCTTGGGTAAGCCACTCCTCTCAGCTGCAGCTCCCCAGCTGTATTGCGGGGATAATAATAACACTGACTTTATTCACCACTCTGAGCGGGGCACTAATCTGTCCAGAAGGGAAGTATATGAGCACACATTTATTGCTGTTGTTATCTTTCTGTATTTGTACCTGTTGTACTATTTATGGAATTCCGAGCTGCTGATTGTGTTGAATTGCGTTGTTTAATCTGCCTTGAACCTCAGTGAGAAAGGCGGTCTATAAAGAAACAAACAAATACTTGTGGCTATTTCAACCACAGTTTTAAAAATCTACACCTAGGAAAGCATTTGCACCAACACACTCTTACCATGTGAACATAAGCATATCTCTTGGTTTAAGCTATGCAAAATGCCTTTAAGGTTCAAACCCTGAGACAGAGGGTGGTGTTTAGGGGCTCAGTAGTGGTGCCTGTTTAAATGGGGTGGAGGAAAGGGTTCTCCGGCAGGGCTGTCAGGCAATGTTTGGCAAGTCAAGCCATGGAACCCACCAATCAGAAAACAAATGCTGTAGCTAGTATGAGGGGCTGCTTAAAAAGCAAAGGACGGTCATTCTCATACTTATTGGTTCATTAAGTCATATAATATAAGCATTTTGATTTGGGCCATGTCTGCAGATCTACAAGAAATCTACCACTGGCTGCCAAGGAGCAGGGCGCCACTCCCTGACCAGCTAAAACCAAGAGCTCCTCCTCCGTGGTTAGGCCCACCTCAAGTGGTGCTCTGCCCCCCCTCTTCACCAGCGATGAGACTTCTCATGAGTAGCCCTACTGGTGTCATCACCCATTTCATCTTGAGCTAAATCGTACACCGACTTCTCTGTTATTGCACGGATGGCCCTGGCAAAAAGCAGCTCCAGCCCCCCATGGGATTCCTGGACACAGTTAATGCAATAACCCAGCGAAGCCGTTAAATCACGCCCCTCCTTTGACAGACCTCCGCAGTCCCACTCTATTGTAATAGGTTTCAAACAAATGTGCTGACATCCCTTGTCTTTAATAGTCAGAGGGCATCGTTGGGTACCCAAAGGCGTTGCGGAGAGAAAGGAAAGGGGGTGGATGTGTCTGGATGAGCAGAATCATCTTTCAAATGGCTTTTTGTGAGTTATTTGGCAGGGGAAAGGAGGAGGAAGAGGCCGTTACTCAGTGGGAGGGCACATTCTCTGCATGCTGAAAGTGCTCCCAGTTCAATCTGTAGTCGAAGGATATCAGTATTAGGGGTCAACGTGGCTGAGCACCTGCTGAGGCCTTCAGCCAGGCAGAGGGCCCACCTCTTGACTGGAGACGCCGGGTCCCTCTCCTGTTTCCAAATGGGAAGAGAGCTTGGAAGCAGCACAAGAGAATCATATTCTGACGCCTCCTATGGGCACTTCTCCTAATAACCTCAAGGTGATGTGGTGATGTTCAAGCAGGTACAGCCACCAGCTTTGATGGAGTGCAAGGAAGGGGCATTCTTTTCTCTACAGTATAGCCACATTTGTGGAAAACAGAAGAGGAAGGCTACAGGGTAAGGTTTTATGGACACTGCTTGCCCAAGATGCAGAGGAGTTAGCCGTGTTAGTCTGGAGCAGCAAAATCAAAAAGAGTCCAGTAGCGCCTTTAAGACTAACCAACTTTATTGTAGCATAAGCTTTCGAGAACCACAGCTCTCTTCGTCAGATGCATGCTTGCCCAAGGCCCCGTGAGAGCCTGCAGCCAGCCCTGCAGGCAGGACCGGGAAGGACCACTTTCTGAGATCTTGGGGAATTATTGGCAGCCTGAGCGGATCATCTGGGGCTCAACAGACCACTTGCCCAAAGCTGCAGAAGGCAGCTTGACAAACACAAACCATTTCAGTTTTGGTTTCCTTCTGGCTGAACCTGGTCTCCTAAGCGAACAACTTCAACAAAGCTGAGAGAGAAATTAATTTTTTGCACACCATCTCTCTTGTCCGTATACATCTAATCTGAAAGGAGGCAGGGCAGATGAAGTGAGCCACTGGCTGTCCAGCAAAAAGTATCACAGCACAGCTGTGAATCGAGACCTTGAGCCAAATCACACAACGGCAACTAGAGTCTGATTTTGCAGGGTGAGATTTCTCAGGAAGCACTTCTGGCGCCCCATCTCCAGTTAATAGAATCAGAAGGTAGACCTGGGGCCTGTACAATCAAATTCCTTGGTCCAATTCTGCTGAAACTGGGGCAGAGGACTATGTTCCGAGCCAGTTTCATGCCATTATCTTTATAAACAGCTGCCTCAGGCCCTCCAACACACTCCCCATTGAAAGTTATGGTCTCAAACCTCAGGAACCAGAACAAACCACATGGGTTTGAATTCTGAACTGGTAATGTCCTACACGAACATAAGCAATCACAGGCCATTTCCACACACGTTGAATAATGCACTTTCAATGCACTTTCACAACCCTTTTGAAGTGGATTTTTTGTTCCACACATGGAAAATCAGTTTCAAATGTTCACTAAAGAGTATTGAAAGTGGATTATCCAACGTGTGTGGAAGCAGCCACAGTAAAATCCCCCCTTCAAATCCTGCATAGAACAATGAAATGTTTCTCAGTGCAGACCTCTGCTAGAAGGATACCACAATTGATGGTATCAAAAGCCACCGATATGTCCTGGAGAATTAACAAGGTCGCATTCCCCTTTGTCCATCTCCTGGCACACATCATCCACGACTGATGAAGGCTGTCTTAGTCCCATGACCAGGCCTGAAACCAGATTGGAATGGATCCATACAATCCGCTTCATTCAGGAATCTCACAGATCAAATCCTCACAGAGACATTTTTCTGCTTACTTGATTTTCAGACACACATACAGTAGGAAATTAATCTATTCACTGATGGTACCTGGATGCCACTGTTCAAGACAAGTATTCGCAAAGCAGTTTCTGTTTGATAACAGCAGGCTACACAATTGCTAATGTAAAAGGTGAGACCAATGGAAGGGGAACGGCACTGCGTCTAGGCATGATGGACTTGTGGCTGGCTGCCCCTTCCTTCCCCCAGTGATTCCTAGAGTGGCAACCAGGCATGATGTACAATTTATTTCAAACACTGTCTGTGATCTAATCCATTATTGCAAAGGCAAATTGCATTAAGGAAAAAGTATGTGGAATATCATTTGAGACTTGACTTCCATTTATTTTGGAGCTAAGCTGGACAGGATACCAAGAATTCCGTGAAAGAGTCCAGCTGTCTGCCCCCACCCCTTTAAATAGGTGTGCAGGGGTCCAATTCAGATTGTAATGGCAGTGCAGGGGTAGGAACTGTAAGCTGTCACCCCCAGGCATTTTCATGACCTGAGATAACCCCACTGAATGGCTATTTGCCCTAAGGTGGCAACCATATCAGAACTTGCATGCCGGCCCTAACAGGGCAAAGAGCAGCTCTACAGGCCTGCCACAAGTAGCAAAGTGGGCACGGGGAAGGCCTTCACCCCCCCTTCCCTTCCAGATTTCAATGGGCCCATGCCCAGGCACTGGCTTTGGCCTCCGTGCTCTTCTTGTAGGGCTCTGTGAACCAAGATGCTGGACTAGAGAGACCACAGGTCTGATATGGCATGGCTGCTTCTATCTCACCACATCACATCTTGTTTGATCTCCATATTCTAGATTGCTTTTCTAAAGTGTTCAAAGTAACTTACATAAAAAGTTCTTCCAGCAGCCAATAAAAGCCCCTCAATTGCCTACAAAGCTACCAGCTTTCTTGCTTACTTTCCCGATCTTGTACAGTTTATCTAGGCATTCTTCTATAATGAGTTCCTCTGTTGAGGGACTGTGGCTCAGGGGTAAAGCATCTGCTCAGCATGCAGAAGGTTCCATGTTCAATCTCCAGCATCTCCAGTCAAAAGGATCAAGTAGCAGATATGTGAAAGCTGAGCTGCTGTAGCACAGTGGTTAAGTGGTTCGGCTGCAAATCAGCACTCTACAGGTTCGAATCTCACTACTGCCATGAGCTCAGTAGGTGGCCTTGGGGAAGCCACTCCTCTCAGGCCCAGCTCCCCAGTTGTATTGTGGAGATAACAACACTAATTTGTTCACCACTCTGGGTGAGGCATTAATCTGTCTTTAAGTGCAGTCTTTAAGTGGAGTTACTGTTGTTGTTATTTATTAAAGACTACTGCCTCAGAGCATGGGGAAGTACTGCTAGTAACAGTGGACAATCCTGACCTCAAGAGACCAATGGTCAGACTCAATAGTGGGAAGATCCATGTATGTTCAATTTTTCATGGCTTTTATAGCTGGGGACCGGGGTGCAAAACCATAAACACGGCTCTGAGAACATACAATATGCCAAACAGATATAAAGCTGAGACTGGGTAGGGTGACTTAATACAAACTCAGCAGGTGGGGTAGGACATGCTGGGTCCTCCCTCCTCTTGTGTTCCCCCCAGATAGCTTCTTCCTAAGCCCCTTCCCTGATTCCTCGAATGGAAAGTGCCCTCAAGTAATAGCTGACTTATGGCGACCCCTTGTTGGGGTTTTCAAGATATGAGGCGAGCCAAGGTGGTTTGCCATTGCCTGCCTATGCAGTCCTAGTCTTCATTAGCGATCTCCCATCCAATTACTAACCAAGATGGACCCTGCTTAGCTTCTGAGATCTGACGAGATCAGGCTCACCTGGTCTATCCAGGTCAGGGCTTCCTGGCTCCTACCCATCCCTTTTTGTCTTTTTGTATGCAACCATCTTCCCCATTCCAAAACATACATTCTCAGGTCCAGGTAGACCTTTGCAGGTAGAACATTGGCATGACCTCTCACAGTCACCCTTCCCCAATGTTTTTCAAGTCAATCACTTGCAAGCCTTCGAGATCTGAACAATCCAGTGACGGGAAATCTAGAGATGATTCATGAATGTGTTAACCAGGCTTAAGGAGAGCAGTCTTCCCAAATACAAGGTCTTCTGGATCGCCATATTTGTTGGGCAAAAAAAGAAATCACATCAGCCATTGGTTCTCTGTGTCCAAAGGGCTGAACATCAGAGGAGGAGAAGACAGACAGATTGAACTGGGATTGTCTCACAACAGCCCGGGATTCTCCTGTACAAGGATGAACAAATGTGACTTTCACTGCTTTTTGTATTCATGTCTATTCTCATCAACTGTTTTGATTCTCTGCTTTTCACTGTTGGTTTTGTAGATCTGTTTGTATTGTGGAGACAGGTTGATAAGGTATTTATACACATGGCACATGTCATTCGTATGCATAATACACTTGCAATGCATAATGCTGATTGATTGACTCAGAAACAGTCAAAAATGCAGGGAGCTTATGGGGAAAAAATGGCGCAAGGAAAAAGAAACGGGCAAGAAAATGGAGAATCATGATTTGCACAGAGGAGAAGTGAGAGACAGTTGGTGTAGTGGTTAAGAGCAGCAGGACTCTAATCTGGAGAACCGGGTTTGATTCCCCGCTCCTCCATTTGAAGCTGGCTGGGTGACTCTTGGTCAGTCTCAGCTCTCTTGGAGCTGCTCTCAGCGCTACCTGCCTCACAGGGTGATTGTTGTGGGGATAATAATAACACACTTTGTAAACCACTCTGAGTGAGTATTACATTGTCCTGAAAGGTGGTATATAAATTGAATGTTATAATTATCATCAAAACAGAGATTTTTGGATTAAAACATCAGGGATGAAGAATTTAGAAACATCTGCCCTAAAGAGTCGGGAGTTAACAAAAGTCCAGTCATAGGCTACCACCCACTGTACAATCCCATCAGTTAGAGTAAATTGTCACTGAGCAAGTCCACAGTCTTCTTTTTTCTGCTCCTCCAGACTCTCATTCTTTCATCTGCAACAGTCTGCCCAAATTCTGCCTCTTGATTGTCTACCTATCAGTCACTCACCTGCTTGCTTCAGAATATACCGCCAGTACAGGGTAACTGCAAGGATACTAAACTACAAAACTGGGAAGACCGTGCTTTGAATCTTGACCTTGCCACAAATTTACTAGGTGAACTTCAAAATGCTGCTTTCTCAGTCTTAGCGCCCCCCCCCCCCAAAAGTGGTGATAATTCTGGCCTACCTTTCAGGGCTGTCAGAAGATCTATGTGCTTTGCCCGCTTTTAAGCATTCTATGCCCTGACCTGTATAGCCTAGGCAAGCCCGATCTCATCAGATTGTAGAAGCAAAGCAGGGTCAACCTGGCTTAGTAATTGGATGGGAGACCTCCAAAGAAGACCAGGGTTGCAGAGGTAGGAAATAGCAAACCACCTTTGTTGGTTTTTTCCCTTGAAAACCCCAGCAGGGGTTGCCGTAAGTCAGCTATGACTTGAGGGCACTTCCCCCCCTCCAAGCATTCTATAAATGCTAAAAATATTATTATTGGGTCTAAACAGCTGGCAGATGCAAAATCCATATAGGAAAAACTAGTTTGCTTTGCTTCCTTACCAAAGCAAAGATCATAATAACATACTTTGTAAACTGCTCTGAGTGGGCGTTAAGGGCGGTATATAAATCGAATGTTTGTTGCTGTTGCTGTTGTTATTATTAGCATTTCCACAGTGAGAGAAGGACTCACACACACAAAATGTAAATAGGTCTGTTATGAAGGCTAGATATTCTGAACCTTTTGAAGGCCTGCTGATTAGGAATGGGCCACGGTTTCCACCGGATAGCCCGGATTTCTGAAGTGCTCTGCACTCTGGGATTTTAATCTCAATGCCTGCTTCCCGGGGACGGTAATCCTTTCCCAGTGCAAGTCTCTCATAATGTACTTCTCACCGACAGCTCTTCCCCTTTGGCAAGCTAACAAGAGAGATGCTGATTTAGCAGTGCGTCTGTGGCTTTGAGCCTGTAAGTAGAAGTCACAGTATTGAACCAGGTGAGTTCTATTAATGGCCGTTCCCTAAATTGGTGCTGTCACTATCAGGATAGGGACATAAAAGAGAGGGAGAGGGAAGGAACTGCCCGAGCAATATAAATCCTTGTTCAACAGCTCCTGTTCCTTGATGGTGACTGTGCTGTAGATCCACCCTTGAAAAGGGGCAGGAAATGTAGAGCCAAGCTACAAGTGACGAATGACACTTGCCTGGCAAGTGAACAGACTCCCGTGTATTCCACCCTAGTGATCAAGTGGAGCGCAAGTGGAAGGCAAGTGAACAGGGAGGAATACACGTGAGTCTGTTCACTTGCCAGGCAAGTGTCATTCGTCACTTGTAGCTTGGCTTGTAGATGCAGCAGAGCTTCAAATGTCCCGGAACCATTAAGACCAAAAGCATTCTGCTCTAACTCTCCCTGTTGACAAGCAGTGACTCCTAATGTCTTGTTCTTGCTATTTCCACTTGAAAATGTCCTGTTAGATTTCACTTCTCCCCTTTTATGAATCAAACTTACGATCCTTGATTTTTGCATTATTTCTGTTTCTTGGCACCACTTTTCCCCCCGTAACATGTATGCATTTATTTCTAGCGCTATTTGTGTATCAATAAATCAGAAGTGAACGTTGTAAATGTAGGTATACATGATGTATGTGTTATGTATGCAGACAAATCTACCAAACCATCAGCAAAAAGCTGAGAACCAAAACCGTTTGCAAAAATATGAACTGATTTCAAAGCAAAAAAGGGACTATCCATGACTACCAACAATGGTGTCTTTTTTCTGGTCTCTGTCTAGTGTTTAAGAATTTGGGAGAGATGCATGGGTGTCTTTGACAAATTCTGCTAGCATGTACGTAACAGGCCCACTAGAGTTATTTTTGAGTTTCATTTTGCTAGATCTCCAAATGAGGAGCAAATGCCCTCTGGACTCCAGCACACATGCACGTGACGCATGCACATGGACATCATATGCCGACAAGCTGCCATTTTCCAATTCCATTCATAGCTGTCTATCCTAGCAGCCCATGTTGCTGAATGAGTTTGGATTATGGCTGTTCCATAACAACTTCAATCATCCACTTTGCAAGTTTAAATATCTTGATTAAATATTCAAAACAAGCGTCCCATTAGAGTTACACAAACCAGAGAAAGAGAAGCCTTTGGTCACATGTAATGACCCAAAGCGATGTTCAGTCTGAGACCGGGTGTGCCCCAAGCACAGGAGGTGTCTTCGGACACCCCTGCCAGGCTGTCCAAATTAACCAGCTCTAGTGGAAAAGGAAAAGACCCCAAGGGGCATGGTCACCCGAAGAAAGGATTTCCCACTACCACGGATCATCATTGGCTGTGTGGGTGAGTCAAGAAACTTCAACGATTCAGGCAAGTAAAGCTAGCCCCAGCATGTGGCAACATCTTTAGTAGCATCCCTCCATTTGCCTGGAGGTTTGGAGATTCTCATTGCTACAGTCACCACTTTACTCCACGTGGATTTCAAGGGCTGGGGGCAACCGCCAGTGTCTAGAGCTCTGCCACTCCCCATTGCGTCACAGAAGCACCTTCTGCCTTGGGGTTCTCTCCAAAGAGCGCCAAGGAAGTCTCTCTTCTCCCTTCAGGTGCTCTGGTCTCTCTCCCCCACCAACCCTCCAGCCATGCCAACCTTTTGCTGGCTCTGGCATGGGGAACATAAGAACGTAAGAGAAGCCATGTTGGATCAGGCCAATGGCCCAACCAGTCCAACACCCTGTGTCACTGGCCAAAAACCAGGTGTCTTCAGGAGGTCTGCCAGTGGGGAAGGGACACTAGAAGCCCTCCCAGTGATTGCCCCCTCAAACACCAAGAATACAGAGCATCACTGCCCTAGACAGAGAGTTCCATCTATACCTCGTGGCTAATAGCCACTGATGGACCTCTGCTCCATATGTTTATCCAGTCCCCTGGATTGAAGGGCAAGCTGTCCTGCCAGTGGTGTACTCACATCACATGAACACAAGAATCTGCCTCATATTGAATCAGACCATTGGCCCATCGGGGTCAGTACTGTCTATTCAGACTGGCAGTGGCTCTCCGGGGTCTCAAGTAGAGGTCTTTCTCATCACTTACAATATGATCATTTTAACTGGAGATGCTGGGGATTGAACCTGGGACCTCCTCCCTGCCAAACAGATGCTCTACCCCTCCCTGCCACTTCTGACCCATCCATTTTATCCAGCTCTGACGTCTGCTCCTTCTCCTAGCCCCACATTGTCACCTGTGAAATATGATAGGATATTTGATTTTTATCTCACTCTTCTTTCAAGATGCTCAGGGAGAAATTCATGTGTCTTCTGTTTTACCCTTACAATCAGGGCTTTTTTTCAGCAGGAATGCGGTGGAACGGAGTTCCGGCACCTCTTGA
Source organism: Eublepharis macularius (assembly GCF_028583425.1). Lineage (NCBI taxonomy): Eukaryota > Metazoa > Chordata > Lepidosauria > Squamata > Eublepharidae > Eublepharis > Eublepharis macularius. The sequence goes on along the minus strand of NC_072802.1, from coordinate 65,862,447 downwards.
AAATGGTCACATGGCCGGTGGCCCCGCCCCCTGATCTCCAGACAGAGGGGAGTTTAGATTGCCCTCCGCGCCGAGTGGCGGTGCGGAGGGCAATCTCAACTCCCCTCTGTCTGGACGGGAGTAATGCATAGCTTAGGGTTAGAATTAGGGTTAGGGTTAGTCCTGGTCCAAAGCTCAGACTGCTACACTGCACTGGCTGTTATTGCAGGTGGGGGAAAAAAGGATCAATTCCACGCATACAAGTTAACCTGCATAGAGTATGAATTAGTTGTTGCCTATTAACCACTACAGAATAACCTTCAGTATGAGGCTGATTGATTGTTTTCCTTCTTTGGAAATCTGCTTAGCATATGTTTTAGGGAAATATTCGTTACTTTGTGGGTAGCAACGGTGGAGGAGGTGGGAAGACACACTGCTTGGAAACCAATTAATTTGTGGCAAAGGGCTTTTTTATTTGCCTCTGTAGCATCGTAGCAAACATCAATACATCCGCATCAAAAGCATACCTGAATGAAATATGAAGTGGAACATATTAGAAGAACTTCAGAGATCTGGGCAAGCACCCAATTTGAGCTGCAAGGCCTCCAGAACAGTTGCCGTGGATCAGCCGCTGCGTTATCTCTCAGAGTATACGGGACCAAATGAAAGATGCTTCATTAGGAAAAAAAATATTCGGGGAAAAAAAAGAACTCCTCTTTCAGTTTTCTGCTGATACACCCCAGAAATATCTTATTTCAAGATCCTGGCCTAGTTTATAATTTATTGTACTGAAGCAGCTGTGGTCTTACTTGCTATGAAAAACTCACAAGGGCTGATTCCGCACACGTTGGATAATGCACTTTCAATGCACTTTCAATGCACTTTATCAATCGTTTGAGGTGGATTTCTTGTTCCGCACACAAAAAAATCTGTTCCAAATGATCTATAAAGAGGATTGGAAGTGCATTATCCAACATGTGCGGAATCACTCCATGTTTCAGGATAATATAGGGGTTGGAAAACTCCTCCCAGTTTAAAGAATTTTTTTTGGGTCCCAGCTTGCAAAAATAGTTGTACGTACTTACTTTGCCCATAAACTGCCCTTTTAAGCATAGTGATATCCTCCTGAATCCCGATTGACTAGGAGCAACCACATGAGCAATCCAGGAAGCTACTTATTTATTTATTTCAAGCTTCCATGGCAGAGTGGGGATTTCAACTTGAGGCTCAGGGCCAAACTACAAGTGACGCCTGACACAGGTTGGACACTTGTCAGCTTCCCTCAAGTTTTGATGGGAAATGTAGGCAGCTTGGCGGAATGCTGGACAAGTGACAGTTGAAAAGTCCATCAGACAGCAGTCGGAGAGCCAAGCTGCAAGACCAGGATGCCTACATTTCCCATCAAAACTTGAGGGAAGCTGACAAGTGTCCAACTAGGGTCAGGCGTCACTTGTAGTTTGGCCCTCTGAGATCCTAGTCCAATATTCTCGACACTATGCCGCATTGGCTCTGGCTGTTCTCACTGTCAATTGACTTCATGTATCCTTACTGACACTGGCATATACTCTAAACTGGCTGGCTAAAGAGGTCTGTGAAATCATTTTGGACATGCGGCTAGGACCATATATATGACCAGTCCAGAAAGAGAAGATAACAATAATCACAAAAAGTCATTTCACAGTAGTAGCAGCAAAGGGAATGGCTTGTCTGGAGGTAGGACAATAACTTAGGAAAGGCTGGGGTGCTCTATTGATGAAAATATTACTTGATGACCTGGTAGGTACCAGATGGGAAAGCTATTGGGTGTGCTGAATAGCCTTGATTAGGATAAGTGGATGAGGGGAGAAAAAGGAAGGCGTTGAGGAGATTCGGCAGGGAGTTTTCTCAGGAAGCCTCCTTATCTCTGCTCCTCTCCGGGGCGTGGGGGCCATCAGTCAGTCATCCCTCACGTCTTGGCAACTTTCTAGTCTCCAGGCCAGCTGGCATCCGCTCTACCTTGGGACAGGCAGTGCCTAGGACTTACGGCAAGGGCTTTATGATATTCTATATCCATAAACTGCCCTTTCAGCACAGGGAGGGAGTCTGACTGAATAGGAAGTGATAGTAGTGGATTGTATCCATAAATATTTGAAGGGAATGTATTCTTCTTCTCTCCATTTGTTATTTCTTGCTCCCAGGGCTTTTTTTCAGCTGGAACATGGTGGAATGGCATTCTGGCAGCTCCTGAAAACAGTCATGTGTCACGTGTCCCTTGATCTCCAGACAGAGATCAGTTCCCCTAGAGAAGATGGCTGCCAGCTGGCCCACGGGGGGAATCTCCCTCTGCGGGCCATCTGAAGTGTGCCCAAAGGGCCATTTCCCTGCCACGCAACAGCCCTTTAACTGCCAGCTGGCCTGTGGGGGACCATCACATGGTCCAGGGAGTATGCGCGTGCAAAATGCATGTGCACATTAGTCAACAGGGATGCCACCTTCTGCCAGGAGTTCCCCCAGGTGAGCGTTCCCCCACTTCTTTCCACACAAAAAAAAGCCCTAAAAAGGTATGGATACTGATATCCAAGGGTAAAAACAAATGTGATGCTGATGATGAAGTTATCTGTCAGAAATGCGAGTGCTGAGCCCAGTTCTTCCTCCTGTCCCCATAACTTTTACTTAGGGAAACCTATGATGTGATAGTTTCAGGTAACTAGCAGTGTTAATGTGCAGTAGAACTATAGAATTTGAGTCCAGTGGCATCTTAGAGGCCAACAAGATTTTCAAGGTATACGTTTTCAAGAGTCAAACTTCCCTTCTTCAGATATCTGATATATCTGAAGAAGGGAGCTTTGACTCTTGAAAGCTTATACCCTATGAAGTGATGTCATCCATCATGAATTTTCCTATTGCCTTCCAAAGGCAGCTAAGGACATGGATGATGTAAGGACATCACATGCCACGTTTCCCAAAGTGAAACGTTGTGGGAATGGAATACTGGGAATGGAATACTGTCAATTTCAGCAGACATCGCATAATCAGCACAATCAAACCTCAACATTCAGACCTCATTAGGACTGCTGTGAATACTCTCTAGGAATTGTGTTGGGGTTGAAAACACCCTTTGTAGAGTAGCGCTACATCAAATGCCACGCTGATGCCCGATTACAAATTGCAATTAAAAAAATATCATGGCAGCCACTATCAAATTCACCTTCTGTGCCTGAAGTTTTAATCTCTGCTGCTGCCTTCAACAGGCATTGAAGAAAAGGCGGTACTAAATCAAAGAAGCGCCTTTTTTGTTCTCCCTATGACACTATGAAAAGCCAATTCACCCTCTATTCTGAGCAGGATTTTCAGGCTTTAAAAGTACTTCAAGCAACAATAATTTAATGCATGTAGACAGATTGCTGTTGCAATCATGTGAAAAGCAGAAGGTTGGCTTTAATCCAGAGGTTATGAACACCAGGGTTTTATACCTAATGTGTACAACATCATAATTTAAAATTATCCACACTAGCACTGGAGAAGGCGTTAAAAGAAGAACACACTAATCTATTCCTTTGCTACTTTCCTTTGGCTAAATTGTGGATCCTGTTTTAAATGTGTATTAATACACTGTTGTTTTAAATTTTTTAATGTAGATGAATTTTTTATTGTATTTTAATATGTTGTTATCTTCCCTGAGCCCGCTCGCAGGGAGGGCAGAATAGAAATTTGAAATAAATAAATAAATAAATAAATAAAATAAATCAGGGGTGGACAAGAAGGAAATAGAGACTCATTTCCAAAAGAAGCTGAAACTTAACCCTGACAAAACAGAGATGATGCCAGTTGGAAAGGCTGAGGTCTTGGGTATTTTTTGACTTTTGACAGAGTAAAATTTCTTTGTCAGACTTATTTGGAAATTTGGGAGGTGAGACTAGATCCCTCCCTCCTGTAGGTAAGAAGAGACAAGTGAGGTGGCAAATAACACATTCTATTATGTACATTTGGCATGGCTCCAATCAAGCCATTCTGATTCACAACACAGAACCCATGAAGCTGGACTACTGTAATGTGCAACACTGGGGCTACCCCTAGATGACTACTTGGGAACTTCAGTGGGTACTGCCGCAAATCATCTGCCGGCAGGAGTCAGCAGACCCAAGCATATTGCATCAGGAAGTGACATTGTTGTGCCCCACTGGGAGGGTGCCTGGTGCATGCTTTCCCAGGTTGCCTGCTGATGGTGGGTGATCAGTGGTCAATGAGACAAACCCCTGGGAGATTGCCCACCACCTGTGGGCAACTGGGAAGCCTATCCTATCCTCTGCACAACATGACTCCTGGAAGTAACCCCTCAAAACCCATTTTATTTATTAGGATCATATTAGGCTTATTAAGACCATATACTTGCTGCCTCTCCTGGACTCTCAGGCCCTGCTAAAGAATCACACCCTCTGACTCCCCACTTGTGCTCTAATTGTATATATTTGGGTATGATTCTATGTCTGAAGGCATGTTCCCCAACTTTAACATCTAACAGTCACAGTTTTATCCTGTCCTCCCTCCAAGAAACTCGATATTTGGGTTCTCCCTGCCCTTATCTCAAAAATAACCCTGTTAGGCTGAGAACAAACTATTTTCTGAAAATTAGCCATTGTTCTTTATGGCTGACCAGGAATTTAAACTTGGGTCTCCTGGGGCAAAGCCCAGCACTAGCCACTACTCCACTCTGACGTACGGGAGAGTGATTCCTTGGAGAGAGGCTCAGTTTACATAGTATGCTACACTTTTTATCTTGAACTGCTATCTGGAGAACAGAATATTGAAGTTACTTATCCTGGTCCTCACCTATTTGGGGTGAAATGGATATCAGGTCACTCAATGGATATCAACAGGAAAAGCAAGAGGCCGAGCACTTCCTGGATCACACTAGTTTAAGCTGCAAAGAGGGTTGAAAAGGATTGCAAGAATGGTTGATCCTGCACACCAGGGCTTTTTTTCAGCAGGAACGCGGGGGAACGGAGTTCCGGAACCTCTTGAAAATGGTCACATGGCTGGTGGCCCCGCCCCCTGATCTCTAGGCAGAGGGGAGTTGAGATTGCCCTCCGCGCCGCTGAGTGGCGCGGAGGGCAATCTAAACTCCCCTCTGTCTGGAGATCAGGGGGCGGGGCCACCAGCCATGTGACCATTTTCTCTGAGGGCAACCCACTGAGTTCCACCACCTCTTTCCCCAGAAAAAAAGCCCTGCTGCACACAAATAACTCCTTGTGCACAGGAAAAAAGAAAGTTACGGAGAAGACTAAGCAGAACCTTGACATGCTAGTTCTGCTTAGGTGAGAATTAAAAAAATAAAAAATAAAATAATGGCAGAGTATTCCAATATGTACTCCCCCCCCCACTAGCATAAAATGGTACAGTCCAGTAAATGGTTCTCTGTGTTTCTGCTGAATGACTGAAGAGGCCCATATCTTTCCAGACGCATCTATAGTTTTTTACTTCTGACACCTTTGCCTACATCAGCAGCTGTTCTGAAACACAACTGCCCTTAAACCAGCAACTCTTCTGATCAAATGAAATTGGAACATTAAGGAACAAACTAGAGCCGCATGAAAGTATATTTCCTCTAAGTCTAGGCATTTATAGACATCAGAACTGCAAGACTAGAGACGGAACCCCAGTTGACACATTATACATCTCAGCGGAATCATTCCCATTTTTCATCTCTGTCACTGTAACAGCCTTCGGGTTGCTCGCTCCATATTCTTCTCCTCCCCCTGCAAGATGTAATTTTTCTCCTCCTAGTTGGCTTCCAAGAAATCCCTCGGCATGGGGTGTCAAGTCTAATTAGTCCATTCTGGCTCCGTTGACAGGTGGCATCTAAAGAACTCGTCAATGAAGAGTTTGATTCCAGGAGATGGAAGATGGTGCTCCAGCTAATGGTCATATTAAGACGCAGCGTGAATGTCAGGTGGCTCACTCAATCGAACTAACACGGAGGAGATGGCAGCCAGAGGAAGTGGTGATGCCGTGAACAGAGGAGAGACACCGAAGGCCTGTTTCTGCTTCTCATTTTCAGTGGCCTGTGCCCAGTAGGGGACTGTAATAGCCTAGTCTGAAACTTCAGCGACAAAGACTGAATCTCACCCGAGATCTATCAAGAAGGGCTGGAGCTAGAAATTCTTGCTTCAGGCTATTAATAATGGGCAAACAACTGTAACCGGTGCTCTGGACTGCCACAGGGGGAAGGGGGGGCTCATGTGTAGCTGAGAGGGGAATTGGTGGGCAACAAAGGCAAGGGGGAAGATTTAGGTTATACAGTACAGATGACACAGAGTCCATCATCCAAAGCTGCCTTTTCTACCAGATGACACATGGAAGGCATTTGTGCAGCATAAAGTGCAGGTTGATGATGTCACGAGCGCTGGACAATCCTAACCTGCAGTCTTCCTCCTTCCACTGTGACACCCTCCTCTCCTCCTTAGCTACCTCTCAACAGCTGAGCAGCACATTCCCTAACTTAACTCACAAGGTTGCTGTTCAGGTTGCTGGCAAGCAGTGGGAACCAGAGACGTGAAGGGCACCATCAGCGAATGGCATCACTGCATTTCTGGGGAAAGCCCAGAAGTGATGTTACTCTCCTCTAGGAATCGCTGGAACTCTCTGATAAAACTACAGAGATCCTAGCAATTTTTCAGAGCAGACTGACGTCACTTTGGTGTTTTTCCTTGGCAGCGACATAGCACCATCACACCAATTAGATTTCTTTTCTCCCGCCAGCTGCAGGGATGGCAGTGGGCAGTGAGTGGTAGGAGTGGGAGATCTCCTGCCCCCAGTGGAAACTTGCCATCCTTACTGGCTGTGACGATAAAATGGCAGAGGGAAGGACCACATGTGGGAGTGGTTCAGGTGCTCGACCGGGATCTGGGAGACACAGGTTCGAATCTCCGCTCTGCCATGGAAGCTCTCTGGGGGGCTTTGAACTAGTCACATACTCTCAGCCTAACCTCACAGGGTTGGGGAGAAAAGAGGGATATGAATGAAGTATGGTGGTGGAGAGTGCCCTCAAGTCATAGCTGACACGGCAACCCCTGGTGGAGTTTTCATGGCAAGAACTAACAGAGGTGGTTTGCCATTGCCTTCCTCTGTAGCCCCGATCCTTGTTGGAGGTCTCCTATCCAATTACTAACCAAGGCCGACCCTGCTGAGCTTCTGAGATCTGATGGGATATCAGGCTCGCCTGGGCTATCCAGTTCAGGGCATAAATGAAGTATATAAATGAAAAAAATATTCCATCCTGTATGCTCCCCCACCTGAAGCCTGAAGTCAGCCAGTCCAGGTATAAGTTAACAGTCGGGACCTGATGAGAGCAGAGGCGTGACATTCCCCTTAGCAGACTTGCAAGGAAACAACCAGGTCGCTCCGATGTTTCCCTTTCCATTTGCAATTTGCCGGTCTGGCTCCTGCTAAGCATCCCGAGCTCATTTCAGATTTCCCAGCAAGCACCTCCCGACAGAAGCTGGACTCAGCCCAAAGCAGCGCGATTCTATCCCCAGAGAAGAAGAAAAACGAGAACGGTTCCAAGCCTATTTGTCTTAATTCACTCCTAACAGAGGTCATTAATTTGGCAGAGTTAGTTACAACTCACTCATACCAGAGTGATGGCTCTGAATTATTCAGGATACAGCTGCCAGTTAAGCATTATTATTTTTTTTAAAAAAGAGAGACCTTGAATACATTTCAATTTACCAGTTTCTAAAAGTAATGTGTGGTAACTTTGCAGGAGACTTCAAAATTGGGGAGGGAGAAAAAATGATCCTTCTCATGTAGAAAAGTTTTTGTAGCCTAAGATGGTCCTGGCTGGGGTTGCCAATTCTGGGTTGGGAAATTCCTGGAGATTTGAAGGGTGGAGCCTGGGGAGGGAGGGATTTGGGAATGGGAGGATGCTCAGTAATAGGGTTGCCTGGTCCAGGTTGGGAAATTCCTGGAGACATGGGGGGTGGAGCCTATAGAGGGTGTGGTTTGGGGAGGGGACGGGCCTCAGTGGGATATAATACCACAGAGTTCACCCTTCAAAGCAGACAGTTTCTTCAGGGGAACTGATTTCGTTGGCCTGGAGATCAGTTGTAATTCCGGGAGATCTCCAGCTACCACCTGGAGGCTGGCAACCCTACTCAGTAACGATGTGCTGCCATAGAGTCCATCATCCAAAGCTGCCTTTTCCACCAGTGGAACAAATCTTCGTTGTAATCCAGGCAGATCTCCAAGCTCCACCTGGAGTTTGGCAATCCAAGTCCTTGCTGAGGGCTAGAATGGTGGAACTTCAAAGATGAGAGGCTGCTTCCTTGAGGCTTGTGTTCAACTAGAGGGCAGAATTGTCCTATGTCCCATTTGGGGCCTTCCAGGTAGTTCATTGAACCTTCCAAAATTTTAAGATTGCCATGCGGTCAGTGGCCAATCCTTTTGTGGTGGCACCCTCTACTTTTCTTCAAATTCCCCAAATGTCCACAGGCTTGGGGGGACTCTCAGTTTAATGAGTCCCAAGGAAATGAGTGAGGTTGACGGTCGTTTTATTTCCCAACCCGTCAGGCTGAAGTAAATTCTCCACACTTCCTAGCTCTCTCAAGGAGGTGACAGTGAGGCCTCTGTCGAAAAAGCCTTTCTTGGATAAAGGGGTGTAACGGATTGTTTTACCCATGTCTTCACTAAGCTTCCGCTATCCCAGAAAAAAGATTTCTCTTTTAATCTTGGATAGCTTTCACTCAGCAATTAGTTAGGACCTGCCAAACAGGACTGCTCTTTGAACAAGTTTTGCTGATCAGGGATCCGTCTTTCCTGATGCTTTTTAATATATATATATTAATTGTGACACTGTCCCTTTGGAATGCATTGTTGGAAGGCACTCCTGCTTAGCAGGACCCGTTGATATTTTGGAAACTCTGTAAGGCAGAACTATTTTGGCGTGCCTTTGCAATCTAATATTTTTTTGCAAAGCAAAGCAAATTGCCGTGCAATTTTTATGTTATTCAATGGGTTATATAGGCTGGGGTTGGGACTAGCGGTTTTAAAACATTTGTATTCAGCTGTTTTATTGTGATTTTATTGAATATTATATTTTGTACTGTTTTTAACTGTTGTAATTGCTGTGAACCGCTTTGAGATCTTAACTGAAGAGAAGCAGTATAAAAAAATGAATGAATGAATGAATGAATGAATGAATGAATGAATGAATGAATGAATGAATGAATGAATGAATGAATGAATGCATCTCTAGTGGCTGTCATTATTGAGGCATCTCTATACAGGAACTGCAGTATCTTCTCTGGTGCCCTGATGTGAACCCAGATCTTTCTGCTTGTCAATTCAGCATTAAGACAAAACAAAGCAAAAGTAATTTCGTACCTATTCTTCTTTCTTCTTTTCCTTGGCAGCTGTGAAAAACTGTTAAATATACTACACTTGCTTTTGCAAGTGGTGATAAGTCAGCAGGTTCTTTCCACGTGTATATTGGGAAGTGGCAGACAAGCGTTTGCGTCAATTCCAATGACATTTCACTAAGTCACGAGAGAACCATTTTTTTTTAATAGCAGGATTTTTTTTAGCCACATTTATGGATGTAATTTTCTGTCTCAGCCAACTGTAGGATTCAATTTAGAACTTTGTTATGTCCCCAGGAATTTTAGACCCCAGAGATACAACACAGGCCTGCATGTCTGCTCAGCAATCACTCACAGAACCTGGGGGGGTTGCAGCTGTTGTTTGCAAAGGCTGTAGGCAACGAATGTCTCAAGTTCTAGGCTGATATCTCCCTCCAGGAGTGAAGAAATCCATAAAAGCCCTTTGGGACTGGGCTGTAGATTTTAGAAAGAAAAAAAGGCTCGAGTCTTATTGGGGATTAACTGTAATCTGTAACCTGGAGTTCAGTTGTAATTCTGGGAGATATTCACCACCTGGAGGCTGGTAACCCTACGTGGACAACAAAGCCATGGGTACATGTAACACATGCAGGCCAACATGGTTGGAAGGAGGCATGTCATGGGAGCCACAAGGCATCGATTACAAACAGGGGTTTTTTTTCTCTGAAAAGAGGTGGCAGAACTCTCAAGAGGGAAATGAGGAAGAAACACATAGGATTCTTTGAAATAATATTATTTTCATACACTATTGTTGAGTATTTTCAAGAGGTGCCGGAACTCCGTTCCACCACATTCCCGCTGAAAAAAAGCCCTGATTACAAATCCCAAGATCGGGAGGGGGGAAAGTCCAGCCATTTGGAGAAAAAGTTAAAAGATCCAAGCACCCTGTTTGCATGTCTTTACGCTGGACCAGGAATAGGGAGGGATAGAAAAGAGTCTGCCTCCCTTAGGAGTTCACTTTTCTCCCATCCCATCAGTTGGGATGCCAAGAAAACATCAGGGACTCTCACATTAGCCCAGCTAGAATGTTTTATATCTCGTTCCTTAGCTCTCCAAATAGCCTTTGTGTGGTGATATTCTTTCACCTGTGGTTTCTGCGGTGTTTGGGTTGTAGTGAAATAAAGATCTTTCTAGGCACTTGTTCACATGCGCACACACACTGGGTTAGGAGCAAGCAGAGGAAGGGGGAGTGGGAGCTGAGGGCCACGCCACTCTGCACACGTTCAGAGCATCACTGGCGCCAAACTGCTGGAGAAGGGAAGGCTAGAATCAGTTTGGTGGGGGCAGAAACCAAAGGAAGTGCCTTCTTATATGCTACCCTTTCCGCTGCAGCTGTAACAGAGGCAAATCTAATCTACCAGTCTTTTTTCCTGTAGGTCCTGTTACTATTGAGGAGGTTGGCATTGCTGCTGCAAAGGAGAAACTGCCACCATTGTTTCCTTGCTGTTAGGAATGGTAGAAATACCTTGCTGGTATTTCTGAATTACATCACATTTGGCTCCAGTGTGTTGTTGATGCTTGTTTGATGAAATGCCAGCCAGTGATGGCACCAGCCCCTTCAGAGCGTGGTCCACTTACACAAAAAAGAGAGGCACATACAATCCAATGTCAGTGGAGTTTCTGGAAAACTATGACACTATGAGTAAGTTAAGATATTGATTGCATTAGCAAACCTCTAGTATAAAGAAAACCATAATATACAACCACACCATAAAACCAGCTGGCAGGATCACTGCCACAAAATAGACAATGAAAGGGATTTTTATTTTGCACCTCAGAAAATAGATCCAGAGGAGTTAGCCGTGTTAGTCTGTAGTAGCAAAATCAAAAAGAGTTCAGTAGCACCTTTAAGACTAACCAATTTTATTGTAGCATAAGCTTTCGAGAATCAAGTTCTCTTCTTCAGATGCGTGATCCGAACTGGTCAAAAAAAAAAAAAACCAGTTCGGATCATGCATCTGAAGAAGAGAACTTGATTCTCGAAAGCTTATGCTACAATAAAATTGGTTAGTCTTAAAGGTGCTACTGAACTCTTTTTGATTTTGACCTCAGAAAATAGGAACTATAAACTTAAGCATGAAATTTCAATATCTACAGGCCACGTGCAAAATTGAATTATTCAGGAAAGCTTTTTTTTCACCGAGGCAATAAAGCTGTGCTGTAATGGAAATGGTTCAAAGAGATGCTTTGGTAAAAAGACAGGGACTGTAGACCATACTACTGGGTACCGTCTGTGGATGTAGATATGACCCTACTGGATAGTTTCTGTTATTTAATCAGTCACATCAAATTACTTGTTTTTTTTAAGCAGCGTTAATCAAATTACTTACGTTTTTAAAGCAACGTTTCAAATATATATTCCTATATTTGAATCTTACGCTTCTTTTCAAATTTCTACTACACATACCCTATTGCATTATTTTCCTGTATTTGAATGTTATGCTTCTTTTCACATTTCTGCTATGCATACCCTATTATATTAGATATTGAATGTCCCAGCTGTTCATCACAAGGATTTACACTGTGTAATATGCCTTGGGTCGTAGTGAGAAAGGCAGACTATAAATGAATGAATGAATGAGGTATTTCCCCACTCAAAGCCTCAGACAGGGAACAAAGGAGATTCAGCCATCACCCACGTCCTCCTCTGCTTCCCTTCAGGCTACCTCTAGTCCCCCTTCCCCCCATGGCTTGCTTTGGGAAGAGGAAACTGCCAGATGCCATCGCCCTGTCTTTTGGTTGCAAAAGTGTAAAGACCTCTGAGAAGCCCTATTAGGCTCTGCTCCAGCCCCTGGCCTCCCATTTTGTCTTGCAAGAGTCTTGATTCCAGGATATCTGGCCCCTTCCTCAGTGCTTCGCCAGCAACTATGGGTCTCCATGCTGCCCCTGGTGGCTTGCCATGTGAACCAGCAGCTGTGCCCTTTGCCACCCCACCATCAAGCACCTGGCTACTTTTTTTTGGAAGATTCTCAGCAGAGGTGCAAACTCCCAGACGTTGGCAAGTTGCCAACCATCCTCCTCCTGGCTTCGGTTTCCATCCTCCTCCTGGGCTTCAGACTGTCTCAAGACTGGTTACCTCCTCAAATACTTTATTTTTGCTACTCTTTTAATGAGACAGTTAATTCTTTCTGGAGAATAAAGCAGAGCACGCTATGAACAAGGAAAGCAGACAGATATACGGCCCCTTTCTCTGCTTTGATAAGTTCTCCCCACAGATTGTATGTAAAGCTCAGAAAGAAGCAAGTTGCCCAAACAAGAGTACGATTCCTCATGCAATTTTAAACAGGGTTTATCTAGTTTGAATAGATGTGTCTTTTCCCCCCTCCTCCAAATGAACGTTGCGTAGCCCAAGGGATTCTTCACCAGATGAGCAGATTATCTTCTTCTCCCTTTCCCCCCCTTTTTTAACACCTTTGGTTTCTGAATTTCATATCCGGCATTAAACCCAATCTCCTTTTCATTATATATATTTATGTCAATGCCCAATTCCATTACAACTCTCCCGTTTGCTTTTTCAATTTCCTCCATTATTCATTTTTCCCTCTGTAATATCATCTCGGAGACTAAGTCATTGGCTGCCACTTCATATTTATGAACTGAGACATGCATGGCCTTTATTGGCATAGGTTTATGGGAGTCCATGATCACTAATACTAGCATGGTTACGAACAGCGACTTATTCCCCTGTCCTATATTTAGAACTGTGTGCTGGCAAAAAATCTGTCAGGACCACGGGCCTGGCTGATGAGAGCCCGTAGGGGCTTCCAGACAGAGATGCCCTCTTCCTCTAGCACAGTTTTATCCTGCCCTTCCCCAAGGGAGCTCAAAGCATGGTACACGGCTCTCCCTTTTTAATTTTATCCTCACAGTAACTCTGAGAGAGAATGACTGGTCCAATTTCTTGGTCCAATTTCCTAGGCCTTGTCCATCAGTCTAAATATGACACCATTCTGGCTCTTTCTTCTTCACATCAACTCGATCCAACTCAAGCATCCTCTCTGTCCTATGGTGGTGGAGGAAAGTGCCATCAATTCCTACCCCGATGAGGTTTTCAAGGCAAGAGACTAACAGAGGTGGTTTGCCATTGCCTGCCTCTACAACCCTGGTCTTTGGTGGAGGTCTCCCATCCAATTACTAACCAAGGCCAACCCTGCTTAGCTTCCAAGATCTGATGAGATTGAGCTTGGCTGGGCTATCCAGGCACATTTGTGTATTAGCAAAGGTCTGTCATTACCATAGGCTTTTAGATTGTGCCCCAATGAGACCCAAGCCAACCATCACAGAAAACCCACATTACATGACTTGATGTTAGCATGAACAGATCCGTCCTTGGTTCTCCCTCTACAAACGACATACATTTTCCTCCACCCATACCTCACATTTGTATCCCACCCATACTCCAAGAAGATCTGTCTACTTGCTTCCCTCTAGTTATCTTCACCATGATTCTGGGAAGAGTTCCACGTTGAAAGACTGTAATTGTCTCAGTGCCAAATTTCTCTTTTAGTAGCCCTTCAAGAAAGGAACCACGGAACGATTGCATGCTGCCACTACTGATATCCTGCTCCTCATGAAGCCTTCTTTAGTCCCCCCAAGCCTTGCAAAGCCCCACTGGAAATTCCTAGATGCATGCACCAGCCAAGCCTCACAGCCAGCCTAGCGGCCTGTCAGTCATTCTCCAGCTATCAGGTGCCCCAGGAGTAGGATCTGCTGCTGAGAGATGCTGGCTGGCATGGGAACTTTTGTGCCATTCCTTGCAAGTGAAGAAACCCAAAGGGCCATGCCATGGGGTGGGGGGAACCTGGCCTGGCTTTAAAAACTTAAAGGGGACTGGGGAGGAGCTGGGAACTGGCCTCCAGAGGCCAGGAGGTTATCAACTGTTAGTTTCATCTTGTCCTTTTAAAATTTAAAGGGACAGGATTCTGACAAACAGCTGTTTGCTCCAGCTAGCTTGCTCTCTCCCTTCCTCTCAACTCCTGCATTGGGGAGGGGGGGAGGAGGATTTCCTTTTTAATTTAAGATTGGGAGTTTTCAGTTGTGGAAATTCCACAACCCCCAAAATGTGCTAGGAAAAAAAATACTAAAACAGACGCACCCCCCAAAAATTCCCAGCATAACAAAAAGCATGCCCTATAGAAAAACCCAAACCAAAATTAAAGCAGAAATGTTTGCAGTCCACATTTGTAAACCGATCTGCCAACTCCTTCTATGAACTTTCCTGCAGGGTCCAATCCATAAAGGGTATACTAAAATTGTGCAACTGGCCTACACGAGGCAAAGCAGAGAGCTGAAACCACTGGCCAAAATATAAATGAATACATGAAGTTATGCAAAAATGAACATTCCTCATGCCGACTGCCACATGGCATAGCATCAACCGGTTGTAATTTGCCTTTCCTATAACATGGAGCAGATGGGAGTGTCTCTGTGTGGACACGCCAGGCTGCGTATTAAGTTTATCCCCTCAAAGCCGTTACAGCAGCTCGTAGGGAAGACTTGGGAACGCTGCTTTTGCAAACAACCCCCCTGCATGGTTGTTGTGGGTTTTCCGGGCTGTATTGCCGTGGTCTTGGCATTGTAGTTCCTGACATTTCGCCAGCAGCTGTGGCTGGCATCTTCAGAGGTGTAGCACCAAAAGACAGAGATCTCTCAGTGTCACAGACTGTGACACTGAGAGATCTGTCTTTTGGTGCTACACCTCTGAAGATGCCAGCCACAGCTGCTGTCGAAACGTCAGGAACTACAATGCCAAGACCACGGCAATACAGCCCGGAAAACCCACAACAACCATCGTTCTCCGGCCGTGAAAGCCTTCGACAATACATCGAACCCCCCTGCAGACAGTCAAGTTGCAGATCAGAGAGAAAGGGTTGCTGTCATCTCTTCCCTGGTGCAGCAGATTTGATGCATGCAGGGAGCTTCCTTTAACAGAAGGGATGCTCCAAAAACACGAGCTCTAGTCTGAAGTGGCACAGCCCAGAATCCTCCCCCCACACTCATTCTGCAGCGTTTGGCAATCCTTGGGTGTCTTTTAAGGCTCGGTTCCAATCAATGTCATTTTCACCCCTCTTGGCAGCGCGTTTCTTTGGAGTTCATTTGTCTGAACGATGAGAAGTTTATGAACGTGAAATGTCTCTCATTCCTGATCTTTTACAGAGCCGATGTCTTTTACCCCATGGGGACAGCTTTTCGCAAGGGACTGAATCCCCTTCTGCTTCGCCGACAAAGCCCTGAAGCTCTGGAGTGTAATATTTGCTGTGCCTATCCTCCCAAATCTACTCTGTTTTTTTTGGGGGGGGGAGGGGGGAAGACTGCTTGAAGCTATGTTGCCTTTAGCTGCAGCTGCATTTTGGGGATTCTGATAATAGTTGACTGTCTTTTTGACACACTGTAGGATCTATTTCTCATTGTAAGTCTGCAGGATATCACAATTATTATCATTAATCGTACGATGACTTTTAGTAGTAGAGCTATTGTGAGGATTGTTATTGTTGTTGTTGTGAGAACACTGCCGGTGCCAGGGTTTCTGGAGCCTGCGGCAACTCCCCCCCCC
Organism: Eublepharis macularius; assembly: GCF_028583425.1. Lineage (NCBI taxonomy): Eukaryota > Metazoa > Chordata > Lepidosauria > Squamata > Eublepharidae > Eublepharis > Eublepharis macularius. Next base: position 65,846,541 of record NC_072802.1, on the reverse strand, counting down.
ACGCGCGTGTGCCACGGACTACGCAATGATGTCATCGTGCAGCGCAAGCCGGGGGCATTCGCTGGCGGATGGCTGGGGTGGCGAGCGGAGGATGCTCCATGCTCCGCCTGCCATCCTGGCAGCGGCTTGTGGCTGCTGCGCCCGGCTGGGTGTGTGTGGCGGCGGCGGCAGCAGCAGCAGCGGCACGGGGCTGCCTGGCTGCAGCAGCTATGGGTCAGCCACGCCAGCTCTGCCCTGTGTGAGAACCAGTGTGGTACTGGGATTAGAGTGTTGGATTATGATTCGGGAGACCCAGGTTCGGACGCCCTGCTGTGCTGTGAAAGCTTGCTGGGTGCTCTTGGGAGAGTCACATATTCTCAGGGACAAGCTAGAAGTGCAGGTTTTTAAAGAGCTGCATCTGGGTTCCCCAGACCCAACTCGGGTTTCCATAGTTATACAGTAGTTAAAAAAGAAAATGGATGTTCAAAAATAAAAGTGAACCCAAACGGCCAAAGAATGCCTCTGCGGGGGCAGGAGGGCCTCCTCCTCCCCCTCTCAAGCCATTTCCCACAATAGCATGGGAGGAGTCCCCCCTCTAGGGAGCCTGTTTGGAGTAGTGGTTAAGAGCAGCAGGACTCTAATCTGGAGAACCAGGTTTGATTCCCCCCCTCCTCCGCCTGAAGCCAGCTGGGTGACCTTGGGTCAGTCACAGCTCTTTGGAGCTCTCTCAGCCCCACCCACCTCACAGGGTGATTGCCATGGGGATAATAACACACTTTCTAAACCCCTCTGAGTGGATGATAAGTTGTCCTGAAGGGCAGGAAATAAATTGAATATTGTTTTAATCGTTGTTGTTTTTACTGCTTCACATGTACAGAATACTCCACACGGAGCAGAAAAAAACAGGGGAAAAACTCCCTCCCCTGTTATTTTGACATGGGGAAATGGCTTGAGGGGGGAGGGAGGAACCCCTCCTTCCCCCACAGAGGCATTCTGAGGCCATTTATGGTCTCCTTTATTTTTTTAACAGCTACTCCCCAAAGATGTTGTGTAGCTTTAGGGAACTCAGACCCGAGACCCAACTATTTAAAAACCTGCACATCTAGTTTGGCCCTCGGCCTAACCTATTTCACAGGTTGTTGTGAGGATAAAATGGAGAATGTTGTATGCCACTTTGGACCCCTATTGAGAGGAAAGGTGCAGTATAAGTAAGTAAGTAAGTAAGTAAGTAAGTAAGTAAGTAAGTAAGTAAATAAATAAATAAATAAAGTTTCAGGAAGGTAGCTTTGTTGCTCTGCATTAGTACAGCAGGATTTGAGTCCAGTAGCACCTTAGAGACAAACAAGCTCCCTTCTCCAGTATCTTCTTCTTCTCTATCTGAAGAAGGGAGCTTTGGCTCTTGAAAATGTATATGCTAAAAATCTTGCTGGTCTCTAAGGTACCACTGGACACAAATCCAGCTATGAATGGAGTGTTTATGGACCACAAATGGGAGCAAGCTAATATCACACGCATCTCAGCATCCCGAGCCGTGCCCCGCAGAAGGGTGCATCAAGTATTTAAAAGAAAAGAAAAATGCCATTAGACACACAACACACCATTGGCTGGATTCCGTGGATCTGTCCCACTAGCAGAGGCACGTTCCCTCAATGGAAGGAGCCTTCCCCTGACTCAAGACACTCGGAAGAGCATCTTGCATTAAGGGAGGGCTCCTTTCACAGGTGGAAAGTACCTCTGGTAGTAGAACAGATCCACTGGGTCCCAGTCCTTTCCCTAGGACTACAAGTGGATACTGGGGAAGTTTTTGTCAAGGATCTAAAAAATTTGCTCTTATAAGTTGCCATTGATACAGCTCCAGAGAGTATCATATACCCATTCGGAGGTAGCCCAGGATGCTGATTTGTGGCACAAAGGCTGTGGCTGCATAAAGAAAAATCCTGACAGGTTCCCATCAGGCAGTGATTCTCAGGCTGTTTGTTGGGGATGCTGGTGAACCATGGACTGGTTTGGGGTGTCATGTTTTCCACAAAAAGTGGGTAAACATCGCACAAATACTTTGCTGACCTGTTCATTGAAGGCATCAATTCAATGGGTTGGATCAAGACTCAATTTTCCATTAACAGAAGGGTTGGGTTAACTTCCACCAATTCCTTCTTCCTGCTGCAGACCCCCCATTTGCCTCTTATGCTGTTCTTGAGGTCCCCCTGTCCCCCAGGAGAAACATTTTTGGGAGATCAGTGGGCTGTAGTGGGGGCAAGGGGAAGAAATGCCTTCTGTGAGAAGAAAAGTTAGTTTGGATTCAACCCAGTGTTTCATTAACCACTTAACTGACTGAACGCTGCATCTCTACTATCAAAAAGGTCAATTAGATCAATGTGTAAGAGCAAAAAAGTATCTATTTGCAGCACAATCAGAAAAAGGGATTGAGTTGAGAATCCAGTCTGAACATGCTGCAGGGAATGATGCTACAGCCATCAGGTTCTTGTGGGAAAGGTAGAAGTCACAGCTTTGTAGAGATGCAAGATCATAGAACCCGAAGGGAAAAAGTAGAGGCCATAGCTTTGCAGAGAGGGAAGGTCATAGAACTGGAAGGGAAAAAGTAGCGGCCATAGCTTTGTGGAGTGGGAAGGTCATAGAACTGGAAGGGAAAGGGTAGAGGCCATAGCTTTGTAGAGATGGAAGGCTGTAGAGTCAAGAAATCCAAAACTTGAGCATTCCTGATAGACCACCTCTCCTTGAAGACTCTCCCTGGGTTACTGGTTCCATTTTGAAACTGCTCTCGCCTTTAGGATAGTTTCCCTAATGCCCTTTTGAAATCTGCCCTCCAGAACAATTAGAAGATAATGAACATTTGATTGGTTCAAAGACAGAAAGGACATGGTGTGGCTTTTAAAGGAAGGATTACTGTGACGGTAAGATACGGAAGAGTGAACATACTCTAGTTTGATTCTTGTCTTATTCATTTTTATTTTTACCAATGGTTTCAGTTCGCTGTTTTTTGCTATTGGTTTTGTAGACTCATTTATACTGCGTACGCCAGCTGTTCCATTTTTATACCCAATTTACACAATGCTAATACATACAATGCATGTAATTTATAATATAATTCTTTTTTATTGATTCACAGATAATGTTTAAAAAGGCATACATTTTATGGAGAAAATCCAGGCTGGGAAATCATAGTTTTTATTCGCACACAGGAGAAGAGATATCGAAATGGGGATTTGGGGTCAAAGCAGCAAGGGAAAGAAATGTAACAGCAAGCAGCCAGTTACTAAAGGACAAAAACTCATCTTCAAATAATTTACGCCCAAAGACATTTCCAGCAAATTGTTCTCCGGAACCCATATGGAATGCCACAATTTCAACTGGCTGCTGTCCGTGGTGCTGAATTGAGGCAGTTTTAAAGAGTTTAAGTTTGTAAGGTACACATGCATTTATTTCTCCTTCTCCATAATCACTTCAGGTCCAATAGGCTTTCTAGTATTTTCGAGCATCGTAACAGCCTTGCAAAACTTGCCTCTACCAGCTCTCAGGGTGAGGAAATCTCCTCCTCCTCCTCCTCATCACCACCACCACCATCACCACCATCTATATTCCACCTGTCTCACTGGGACTCAAGGCAGATTACAAATATGATGAGAGCAATACAGTCAATGCTCTGACCTGGATAGCCCAGGTAAGCCTGATCTCATCAGAGCTCAGAAGATAAGCAGAGTCGGCCTTGGTTAGTAATTGGATGGAAAAACTTCAAGAAAGACTAGGGTTGATGGCAAACTACCTCTGCTAGTCTCTTACCATGAAGACCCTGTCAGGGGTTGCCATAAGTCAGCTATGATCTGATGGCATGCTGTACAGTCAATAGCCTCTTGCTTTCTTGGGCTGTGTACAGTTTGTTCCTGTTTGAATCTAGCATATTGTTGAAAAAAATGTAATTCCTCTCCTATTATCAAACATTGTTTTAACAATGAGCCACCTTGAACTCTGGGAAATGTAGTCCTTAGAGCATCGAACATCCTAATGACCGATGTCCAGGCGGTGACATTTCTCAGACGTCCCACCCAGAGATGAACCCCAAGCTGGAGAAGAATTTAATGTAATCTCTGGCTTTCATATTGGAAGTTACAATCCACCAAAGTTTGCTTTAAAAGCCTGAGGAATACAAAACTCTATACCATCACTAGTTTGATCTGTGATTGCCCTTTCATACATGTAAGTCTTCTCTTGATGAAGTCAAGTCAATTATAGAATCTTGGAAACTAGGGAATGCCCTCAACAATGAGTGTATGTGCCCAGTACAGATGAATCCATTCCTCTAGGTCATACTTGACATTTAGTTCTTGCACAGACACATTGTTCTTGCACTGACTTTCCTCATGGCTTCTACTCAGGAGGGGCCAAGATTTATAGTGCCAAGCTTCTCCTCCTTGCACCAAATCCTATTCCACGTTACCTGGAGCAAGTAGTCCAACATCCTCTTCAGCCAGCTTCCCTGCCCTTTTGAGGAGTATCCAGCAACTCACACAGGCCCCATAAAGCCTCCAGCCTCTCATGAGAGCTCTATCCAACTTAAGAGGCCAAACCTGAGACAAGAGGACCGTTCAAACCCTGCCCCGCCTCCCCCACAGCCTCCAAACAGCGGTCTCTATCATCCCAGCGACCTCTTCCCTGGCCTGGAGCAACTGCCAGTCGTAGATGGGCAATGTTCCCAATGAGACCCAAGACAACCACATTACATGACTTGATGTTAGCATGAACAGATTCGTCCTTGGTTCTCCCTCTACAAACTACATACATTTTCCTCCACCCATACCTTACATTTGTATCCCACCCATACTCCAAGAAGATCTGTCTACTTGCTTCCCTCTAGTTATCTTCACCATGATTCTGGAAAGAGTTCCACATTGAAAGACCGTAACTGTCTCAGTGTCAAATTTCTCCTTTAGTAACCCTTCAAGAAAGGAACCACGGAATGATTGCATGCTACCATTACTGATATCCTGCTCCTCATGAAGCCTTCTTTAGTCTCTCCAAGCCTTGCAAAGCCCCACTGGGCTCCCCCACAGCCTCCAAACAGCGGTCTCTATCATCCCAGCGACCTCTTCCCTGGCCTGGAGCAACTGCCAGTCGTAGATGGGCAATGTTCCATCCACAGACAGCCCCATGAAAGGCTTTCATAGTGAAAGAGCGTGATATTGAGTACAGGAATCACTAGCTAACTTTGTCACCATCCCCCCAGTTTCTGCCTGCTTTCTTTTCTAACTCTTCGACAAAGCATACTAAAATCTGTCGTTATTATCATTCATCATGCTAATAGAACCAGACCGTCTACTGAGTCCCTGGACCAGCTGGAATCCATATCCAAGTCTCTACATCGGAAGCATGAAAATATCTTCAATTTATTCCAAAATGCAGAGTTCGATTTGCTTCATGCAGGTTTTAATAGCCACTTCTTTGCCTGTGCACTGCCGTGCTTATTTATTCAGAGATTTCCATTACTGGATGTTCTCCTGGTTCTTCTTGATCTTTGTGCAATTATTTTCCCCCCTTCACCCCCGGAAAAAAAAATCCTTGGCAGAGTAATTAGTATGTGTGTTTAGATGCCCAACAGGGAATAAAAGGAAGGATTTTTTTAAAAAAATCTCTCTTTGAACATGGCAGCTCCGGTGATCAGAACTAAGGAGTTCCTCCTCTACCACCCTTCTGCAGGCAGACATGCAGTCTGTGCTTAGTCTGTTAAGACTGGGGCAAATGAGGGCCAGATACTTTCCGGAATGAGGAAGTAATTAAAGGTGTCAATGGAGTGGGAAACCGTGTGAAAAGCCATCCTTGGCACACTCGAATGACAGCTTTCACATGTATTGTTTGTGGCTGGCAATTATCACAGAGTTGCTGCAAGTTTTGTCTGGGTTGGTAGTTTAGTTAAAGGGATAGTACGGCTTCCTTCAAGTCCACAGTGGCATTGTGAGTGATTATTCAGAAAAAGACTTGGGAGTTCTTTTTTTTCCCCAGGGAGAAGTTTCTGGGTCTGATTAGGGCCTAAGGAAGGTAGAAGGGAAGGTGGTGACATCTCTCCCCCCCGCCCCCAGCACAACTGCACATCAGGGAGCAGAAACCACCTTCCGGTCCTCTTCAACCATCCATGTGTCAGTCATTAAGAATACATTTTAAAGTGCCTGGCTGCTTGAATTCCTGTCCTGCCTGCTGTTCTGTTTTACAACTGCTCCAGCAATGTCTTTTCTCAACACCAGGTGTTGCAAACCAGCCCGATTCATTGCTGTGGATGCATTTATGAAACCTGAACGAGCTGATGCCGGGCCTGCTGTCTTACTCCTGATTCTACCAGATACAGTTTGCAAGGAGAAGTAGCTGACAGCGTGCATGCTGCTCGCAAGCGGTAGACTTGCTGGTGGCAGTGTAAAGAAGTTTTTTTTTTTTTTATTAAATTTTTATTGTAACATCAGATGTAACTAATAACCTTCAAGTAACAAACAACATTTCAAATTTGAATGAAACAAAAACCAATATACAATACGCAGTTAGACTTACATCCTTAATAATTAACGTAAAGAAAAAGTAATTCCATGTAATTACACAGTTATACTATCAGCTTAATAGAAGGAGAGATATCCATTGTTTGTTACAACTTGTAGTATTTTCGAGTTGGGCTGCATATTATTCTTTTCTATGTATTCCAGAAATGGGAGCCACTTTTCAATAAAATTAGTATTTTCTGTGAGTTGTACTGCATTTTGCATATCATTGCTTACTTTTTCTAAAATAAAATGATTCCAAACTTTAGAGAACCAGTTTTCGATTGTTGGTAGTCTTTTTGATTTCCATATTGTCGCTATGGCACTCTTAGCTGCTACAAAAAAAGAGGCAATGAGCTCCTTTCTGATTTTGGGGACGTGTGAGTTTTCCCACAAGTCTAAAAAAATCATTTTTGGGTCAAAGGGGAGGTCGTGGTTTGTGATATCTTTAATTTTCATTAATATCTCTTCCCAAAATTGTCTAATTCCTTTACATTCCCACCAACAGTGGGCGAAGGTTCCCTCCCCGCCACAATTTTTCCAACATTTTGGGGATGATCTAGCTGATATGTGTGCTAATTTTTTGGGTGTTAGGTACCATCTGTGAATCACTTTAAACGTTTGTAATTTAGTTATGTTGACTTTCGAGGTGAATATTCCAGATGTCCATATTTTTTTCCAAATCTCTGGGGACTGTTCAATTGCACAGTCCTTACCCCAACTAGATTGACAACTTAGCTGCTTGTTCTCAGTGATGTTTAGCAGAAGGTTATATAGTTTAGCTATCATGCCTTTTTTTTGTTGTACTGGTGAGTCTAGAAATTGTTCGAATTCTGTCAGAGGTTCTTTCATGATGTTCCTTAGCCTTATTTTTTCTGCCATGTGTGAGAGTTGTAAGTAATTAAACCAATGTAGTTTTTGTTCTAATTTATTCTCTATATCTACTTTCTCTAGGAGACCTGATTTTGTGGATATGTCAACTAGTCTAGTTATTTTTGCTTGATGTAATGATAGGATAAGTGATCGATCCCACTCTGGTACAAACCATTCTTGATTTAGAAAGGTAGAGAATCTAGATATTTTGGGAACAATTTTGATCCTGATTTGGTCCCATGTCTTTAAGATAGATGGTATCAGGAAGCTTTTTTTGATGCTTTGTGGCCTATTACTTGGTTTGTTCCAAATTGTGTCTGTTATGTCACTGAATTTTGAAGATGGTTGTATGATCGTAACCCAATCTGGCTGAGGGGAATTTGAAGTCATTTGCAAGAGGTTAGCCAGTCGTGTCGCTGATTGATATAGGTATAAATCTGGATAATTAAAACCACCGTTTGCTGATTTCCTCCTCATAGTAGTGAATGCAATTCTCGGGTGCTTGTTTTGCCATAGAAATTTATTAATTAATATTTGCCATTGAGCTATTTGTGATCTATTTATAGTAAGAGGGATCGCTCTAAACATAAAAATAAATTTTGGTAATATAAAAGCTTTTATTAAATGAAATCTGTCATACCACGTGAGCTTTAATTTATTCCATTTGATAATATCTAATTTAATTTGATTTATCAATTTGAGGTGATTCAATTTTATAAGGTCTTTCAGGTTGGGGGTGATTTCAACTCCTAGGTATGTAAGATTTGATGGGGACCATTGAAAGCTATATATTGTACTAATTTGTTGGACCGTTTTGTTATGGGTGTTGATGGCAAGATAGTAAGATTTTGTTTGGTTAATTAATAGTCCTGATATTGCACCAAATTTTGTAAGTAGAGATGAAAGATGGGACAGTGAACTTAATGGTTTGGTCAAATAAATCATCATATCGTCCGCGAACAAGCTAATTTTAAATTCTGTGGAGTTAACATTTATTCCCTTTATCTGTTTGTGTTCTCTAAGGGCAGTCGCAAAGGGTTCTAGGGCGATTGCAAATAGAAGAGGGGATAGGGGGCAACCTTGTCTTGTACCTCTTTTAACGTAAATGTTTTCTGAGTACTTAGCGTTTACTTTGATGTTTGCTATAGGTTGGTGGTATATAGCTTCAATTGTGTTTAAGAATTTTTCTCCAAATTCCATATGCCTCAGTGTTTTTAGTAGGTATGATATTTCTACCGAATCGAAAGCTTTTTCGACATCTAGTGATAAAAAGATGGCTTCCGTATTGTTTTGGGTGCAATGGTCTATTAAGTTTAATGATTTATAAATGTTATCTGTAATGTCTCTTTTTGGTATAAATCCTGATTGGTCTGTATGAATGTAGTTAGAAATGAATGTATTTAGTCGATTTACCATAATAGAAGCAAAAATTTTATAATCGTGGTTGAGTAATGAAATAGGACGGTAGGATGCTGCTTTTAGGGGATCTTTTCCCTGTTTATGGATCACTATGATGTCGGCTCTCTCCCATGTGGGTGGCATTACCCCCTTTTCCAGAATCGAGTTGGCTAAATCAGTTAGATGTGTTGCTAACAAGCTCGTAAACTTTTTATAAAATTCTGCCGGGTATCCGTCCGGCCCTGTGGCTTTATTATTTTTAGCTGCTTTTATTGCATCCATTGTTTCTTGGATAGTGATGGGTTTTTCTAGAAATGTTCGGTGTTTTTCCTCTAATTTCTTGAAGTGTTTTAGTGAATTTAAAAAGTGGGATATTTTAGTTTGGTCCGGATTTTTTGATGAGTATAGTTGAGTGTAAAAGTCTTTAAAGACTTTAAGGATTGATTCCGGTTTGTACTGCATTATATTTTTACTGTTATGAATTCTGTTGACTGTGTTTTGTATTCTCTTTTGTTTTACTTTATTTGCCAGAATGCGTAAAGTTTTAGGTGTATTGGTCCAATGTGACTGTTTGATAGCAATCAGATTTTTGTATATCGTATGACTTTCCAAGGTTTCTAATATTTTCCTTTGTGTTAAGAGATCCCTGTATATTTTTTTGCTGCCTGTTAATTTATGTTTATTTTCTAGTGCTTTTATATTGCTTATTAATTCACGTTTTTGTTTCAATTTTTCTTTGTTGATTTTAGCAGTAAGGGCTATTAAATGTCCTCTGGTCACTGTTTTTATCGTATCCCAAAATATGTGTATCCCAATTTCTTTTGAGAAGTTGTCTGTAATAGCTGTTTCAATTATTTTGCCAACTTCTTTAATTGCATATTGATTGTATAATAAATGTTTCGGTAAGCGCCATTGAGTACTGCTTTGTGTTTTAGCACCGAGATTAAGTGTCATGGATACCCAAGCATGGTCTGAGATTGTGTTACTTCCTATTTCTGTTTTCTCTATTTTATCAATTATGTCATTAGAGCTGAGAAGATAATCAATTCTTGTGTATGTGTTGTGTCTTTGTGAGAAGTATGTGTAATCCTTTTCTCCCTCGTGATAATGTCTCCATGTGTCAATTAAGTGGTATTTCTGTAGTATAGCTGCTAGTTTTGTTATTTTGGTTTTTTTTGTTGTGTGTACTTTGTTAAAATTTGATTTGTCCAGTTGATGATTTATTATGTAATTTAGGTCTCCTCCAATTATCAAATATCCTTCCTGAAATGAAATCAATTTTTGTATTACTTCCTCTATAAATTCTAATTGGTTTGCGTTTGGAGCATATACTGAGGCTAGTGTGAGCGTGTGCTCCCCTACTTTCCCTTTAACGAAGATAAATCTGCCTTTTTTATCCTTAAGTGTTTTTGTTTGTTGAAATTGTAGGTCCTTTGCAATTAGGATGGCTACTCCTCTTGATTTGGAGTTTCCAGTTGCATGATACTGGGTTTGCAGCCACCTAGCTTTTAGCGAATCTGTATTATTATGTCGTAGATGGGTTTCCTGCAGAAATATAATTTGAGGTCTGGTTTGGGCTAAGTTCGACATCACTCTCTTTCTTTTGATTGGATTACCTAATCCTCTAACATTGAAAGTTAAAACTTTGATTTTAGAGCTCATTGTCTGTTTTGATTATAACAATTACTTGTGCCTTTCTTTTTTTTTTTTCCTTTTTCTCCACCTGTATATATTCCGAATTCACTATATATCTTAACTGTTGATTAATATACAATCCTAGTCTAAATTGAATCCTTACAACTATATGCGATTGTTCATCTCTATACCAGCACTTTTGATTAAGAGACAGCAAGAGAAAGAAAAAAAAAATGATAGTATCTGGTTCACTGTTTCTTTCTTTCTTTCTTTCTTTCTTTTTTTTTTTTTGAGTGAATTGTATGGTTATAACATCAGACTTATCAAACAAACAGTATTCCAATCTTGTAACTTCTGCTTATAGTTCTCAACTAGGTATAACAATATAACTATCAATATAGTTGTTTTAATATCACAATAATCTTATTTACTATGTTATTTCTTAATGTCTATATTTAAATTACTCTCTTTGGGTCGATATATAGAAATTAAAGTTGCAAGATTTCTCTTATTTTCTGCACGATAAACCTTCCCTGATTCCTTAGAATTCAATCCAGTCAAGTGTTTACCAGTTATACCCCTCTAACTCCTTATGTTGAATTGACTTCTTCCTATGTTTGTACTCTGTATTATTGTTCTTTCCCCTCTCTTTCCTTTTCCTGTATATATATATATATATATATATTTTCTTTCTATGATTTTTAGTCTTTGTTACGAACTGTGAACTACTCCTATTATTTTCCTATTCCCCTCCCACTCCCTATGCTCTCCCTAACCCTCTTCCTTTTTCTTACCCTCCCCTTCCCTTTTTTATACTTATAGATTATAGTAATAATATATATATAACAATTTTTTTGAGATTTTTAATTATTTTATTGTATTTTTTTATTATTATTTTTATTATTTTTTAATATCCTTTTTCTTTCCTTTTTTTTTTTTCCTCCCTCCCTTACTATCAGGTTTTTTCCCAAAATTTTGTGTTACTATTTACTGAGCTTATATAACTAACTAACTGTCCCTGTACCTTCCCCTTACCACCCTCCCTCCCTCCCCTCAACCACCTTTGTGTCTTAGTAAGCTGTAAATTCCACTTGGATATTATTAGTATTCTATGCTACTGTATTAAAGTGTTCAAGTTTAGCTCTCTCAAACTGCTGAGTTACCTTCACTCACCAGTTGTGGAAGTCTATCTCACTCCCCTTCCACTTATGAGAGCTAAAAAAAAAACCCACGTGAGCTATGTTGAAAGCCCTTCCCCCCTTCCCCAAAACCTCTATAGTTACATCTCTATTTTCAAGTACTACAACTTGATAAACAGTCAAACCGAAGTATATTTATCCAGTTTTACCAGTTTGTGGTGTGGTAAAAATAAGAAGATTTAAGTGTCTCTGATGGGGATCTTACTCCCTTTCTGAGGAGATAGTAAGTCTGAAGATTTTCTTTTCTGATTTTGTTTGCTCATCTCCATTGGTGTTTCTAACCCGACTGCATTCAATAGCTCTAGTCCCGTATCGATATCAGTTGCAATATATCTTTTGCCATGATGGATGACCATAAGTTTGCTTTGATCCTGCCATTTGTATCTCATGTTCGCTTTTTGCAGGGTCTCAGAGATTGGTTTAAGTTCCCTTCTTTTAGCAAGCACTTCTTTTGGGAGATCAGCAAAAATATATATATGTTTGCCTTCGCATTTAAGTGATCCCCTTGCTCTAGCTTCTTCCATTATCTTCTTTCTTGTCCTCTGGTCGGGTACCTCTATGATTATATCTCTCGGGCGTTCTTTGTTTTTGTTTTGTTGAAAAGGTCCCACTCGGTAGGCTGTTGTGATGTAGGGGAAGACTCCTTCCTCAAGCCTTAGTTGTTTAGCTAGCCAGTTAGCAATGAAGCTTATGAGATCTATATTGTGTGTATACTGTTCGTCTATTCCTCGTATCTTAACATGATTTTGCCTGGCATTGATTTCTAGCTTTGTTAGTCTGTCTTGCTGCTCCGTAATTATTCTTTGCATGTCTGTGACGTTTTGCTGAGCCTGCACACTCACGTCCAGAGCTTTTTCAGCTTTTTGATTAGTTGTTTGTAAGTCACGTTTTATGTCCATGAGTTGTGCAGTGATAGGGTTAATAAGTTTAGCCATTTGGTCTACAATGTCTTGTCGTAGTTTTTCGAGTTGGGGATCTAGGTATTTTTCTGTAGCAATTACCTTTCTCACATCGTCGTTTGCAGCGAGTTCCGCCATTTTGTTTCTCTCCACGCCGCTGCGTTCTGTCTCCACCGATCCTCCTGAAGCCGCGAAAAACGTCTGTAAGTTTTTAACTGCCTTTGGATCGTTTTTCTTTTTCTTAGTGGAGTTTGTGTACATTATTTTCCTGCAAATTTTCCTTCGTTGTAGCGAGTAAGGGCGAGATTTGGGTTCGGGGGGATTGGAGCGCTCTCAACATGCGTCCATTCCTCTCCTCTACGACGCCACGCCCCCGCAGCGTAAAGAAGTTTGAGCTCGGCTCCAAATGGCCTGTGAGCAGCTTTGCTTGCACAGAGTGGCAAATACTTCCATCTGAGAAGCCAGTCTCGAGACACCCAGTGTAGAATGTGGTTTGGGGTCCTGAGTGACTCTTCAGATCCCCTGACTTCTACTGGGTGGGAACAGCAATCCACTTTCCAGCCGGCTGCACTGTTTTAGAGTTGAATCCAGCCATTTGCTCTGCTCAGGCCCCAAGGCTGGAGTCCTCAGTTGTGATTCACAGCACCCTGCACAACGGATGATTGGGTTGCTTGCTTATGCTGTGAATCTCAGGACTGGCAGCTGCTAATTTGACACTCCGACACAACAAACAAAACAGCAGTGGCTCGAAACACAGCGGCTATATTATCTGCCTGGAAGTGCCAGCTAAAATCGGGCAGAGATGACAGTCGTTTGTCTGGCATATTATAGCATTTTACACATTAATAAAGTGGCACCAAAACATCATGTGGCTTCACTGGCAGGACAGCTTGTAGTGGGTGCTAAAAACTATAAATAATGCCCTCTTGGAAGAAAAGGTGGCAGACGACCCTTTGGGGAAGCGCACTGAGAATGTGAGGATTTTCGGAACTTAGAAGTTGGGTGAAGATTTAAAAGTAGGGCTTTCATGCCATTAAACAAGGTAGTTGATTGATCACCTGCCTTTTAAAGGATCTATCTAAATCAATTGGTTTAAATTAAATTCAACAACGCCTTTGTTTTCATAGTACTATGCCCAAATGAATCTAGGGTTGAATCAAAGGGTAGGGAAAACCGATGTTTCACAAAAAAAGTTGCCCTTTTTACAACCTGCTCCCCATTTCTGTAACAATTTAGGCGCCCTGCGGATAACAGCAAAAATATTTGCCCATTCTGTTGAGGGCAGGAAGTAATGCTCTCACCTGATTGCGCATTCTGTCATCACATAGCCAAATTTGACGGGCTAAGTGTGTACACTGATATCATTCTGACTATATGGTTCCTGATTGGCTAGACTGTGTACCCAATTAAAGACTCATCTTCTTTCATTTCAAGAAATGGTGCCAAAGCAGTCAACAGGAGAAGCGGTGAAGAGAAGTCAGGCAGTATGGAAACGGAAACGGGTTTTGAAGGAAGTATTCCAGAAACATTTTGACCACTGTCTTTGAAAAAAAGTCTGTCCGTCTCAATTCAACACAGCCCTGATTGAGAATTGCATTTGCTCATACTTATCCAGATCTTATTTCTAAGTGACATTTTGAGTTTCTAAAGAGTGAGATAATGAAAAAAATCATGAAGAAAAGCTACTGATTTTCCATTTTCTTATTGTCACACACCAGAAGAAGCTAACAGCCCCCAAACTGTTACCAATTAACTGACACCAGTTAATCAAGGGTAGATATAATTAAGCACCAGTTAAAGGGAATAAAGAGTGCAGCACTAATAATGAGATTTAGAGTTGCTCACTAAAACTTAAGGATTCCCCACTCCGAAATTTATGTTCCAACCATTAAATGTTTAGGTCTTCCTTTTTCCATGGAATTCAGGGATTCTTACATGGATCTCCTCATAATAACTCAGGAAGATTAGGCTGAGAGGGAGTAACTGACATAAGCTTCGTGGATGGCAGGGGGTAGAACTTCACGTGCCTTCACATGTAAAAAATTCGGAACTAAAAAGGGAAGAATGAAAAATTGCATGTGCAATGGCTTCCCATCCAAACCAACACCAGTTCAAAATCTAGGGGAAATTTCCACATGAGAGAATAGCAGAAACCAGGGCTTTTTTTCAGCAGGAACGCGGTGGAACGGAGTTCTGGCACCTCTTGAAAATGGTCACATGGCTGGTGGCCCCGCCCCCTGATCTCCAGAGAGAGGGGAATTTAGATTGCCCTCCGCGTCACAATCTAAACTCCCCTCTGTCTGGAGATCAGGGGGCGGGGCCACCAGCCATGTGACCATTTTCGCCAAGGGCAATTTAAACTTTAAAAAACTCCCCCCTTGTCCCAGCTGACCCAAAGGGACGTCATTGTGCGGTCCTGAGTTCCTCCACCTCTTTTCCCAGAAAAAAAGCCTTGGCAGAAACATTCCTATGTAAAAATAAATATGTGATGAGTATCTCTTGAGTTCCTCCTCAAGAGCAAAATGAGTAGTTTGGAGGGAAGCTAAATGGGAGTTTTGTTGTTATTTTTGTTTGCAAAACTTAGTGGAAATTCCCTGGGCAGGTTCTCACTCTCTGTTAGCGAAGTTGCATACACCCAAGAAAGTTTGCAAGTATTGTTGATGTTCTTTTAAAACTTCCTTGAAATTCCTACAGATGTTGCATTAGGGAAGGATCCTTCTAAAGCACCAGTGATGGCATCTTCTAGATTTCTCTCTCACCTATATATTACATATCATATCCCCTTCCCATTTTTATTTCTTCCAGGAGAAAGAGGGTCACTGACGTTTATGTTCTGCGAACAGATCAAAACTGACCTTCCTTTCCAGGATCACTAATTGGCTCTCACAGATAGGTCTAGATTCTCAAGAGTCTAAAAAAAAAAAAACCGGCCTCTGCTATCAGAAATCCCCAATTATTTAAGATTCCGAAACACCACGAGCGGCTGACAGCTTTGCAAAACAGGCCATTAGAGCAGCTTCCCCCCGACTTCCACCGCCACACAATGACCATTACCTGCTCGGGACTGGCTGTAAACATTTCTGTGGAGCTACTAATGAGATGTGAAGCCTTGCTGGAGGTCTGCCCCTCTTTGCCGAAAATTCCACCACATTTGCATAGGGCCTAACTGAGCACAAATCCCCCCACTCTTGTTTTCTTTTTGAATGGGGTGATTCAGCCTGGATCTTTGCTGTCATGACTGCGGGCCCAAGAACTCGCGTCAAGGCCCGGAGATCCAAAGACACCACATCACACACAGTTGGCCAAAGTCCAGTTTGCAAGGGAGGAGCTCACAGAGTATTATTGGGGGTGGGGGGGATTCAAAACTTAAGCAGGTTGGAGACTCTCACTACCCTTTACGCTCCTGAAGAATTACCATGATGCCCTGAGCCTTCCTAAGAGGCCAGCAATGGGACCACTGATTCATAATCCAGAGCAAGATTCCATCATGCTGTACCACCCCTTGTTCATTCTACGCTTCTTTGATGGGCGGAGCTTGCACAGGCCTGTTGAAGAGAGCTGTGGTTCTCAAAAGCTTATGCTCCAGTAAAGTTGGTTAGTCTTAAAGGTGCTACTGGACTCTTTACTATTTTGCTACTACAGACTAACACGGCTAACTCCTCTGGATCTATAACACTTAATAATAACAACTTCAGGACAACTTAACATCTACTCAGAGAGTTTTATAAAGTGTGTTATTATTATCATCATGACAATCACCCTCTGAGGTGGGTGGAGGTGAGAGAGCTCTGAGAAGCTGTGACTGACCCAAGGTCCCCCGCTAGCTTCAATTGGAGGAGTGGGGAATCAAACCCAGTTCTCCAGATTAGAGTCCTGCCGCTCTTAACCACTACACCAAACTGGCTCTCCGCATGCAGGAGCACACTGTAAATACTGAGTTTTAAAAGGCTCACTTTGACTTCCCATTTTCAAGGAACCAAAAGTCCAACTGATCACATATACAGCAAAAGAGCCTTCCATTGCCTCTCAATTCCCTCCTTCTCTTTCTCCATTTTTCTTAAACCTACATTAAATAAATCCATTTTCCAAATAAGTGGTAGATTTATAAGGCCACCTGGATTAAGACACCGGGTGAGGCATGTTTAATCAGATATCGCCAGCATGATAGTTGGATCTGTAACTGTTAAGCTAAATGGAAACCCTGCAATGATTTTTATATCGCATGTCAAGACATTTCAAGCTGCCCGAGCTCATTTTACGTGCAGAAGGATTAGTATGCAAACAAAGTGGATGAAAGCCAGCCAAAGGCGTGAGAAGGAAGCAGAAGCACACCCTGGCATAGCTCCGAGGATGAGTTTATACATTATCTCAGCAGCATGATTTGGGGCGGTGCCATGGCTTAGCAGTGCAGAGAGTCTGCTTTTTGAGCAGAAGGTAGCAGGCTCAATCTTTGGCGTCTCCAGTTCAAGGAGGCATCAAGTACTGGGAAGGGTCTTTCTCAGCCTGAAATCCTGGGGAGCTGTGGCTAAGCAGCAGAGACGATACTGAGCATGGTTAGTGGTCTGACGAGTTACAAAATGTCATTTGTTCACTAGAGGGGGAGGCTACACATTGGTGCTTGTGTACTTGCATTGCATACAGAAGGTACCTATTTCAGTCCTTGGCATCTCCCGTTCAAGGATCTTAGACAGCAGGCGCTCAGAAAGACCTTTTTCTGCCTAAGACCTTGGAGCTGATTGCAAGTTAGGGGAGATAATATAGAACTAAATAGAGTATACCAATGTTCAAATTGGGGACAGAACTCAACTCAATAATATACTGGTTTTGTTCAATCCTTGGCATCTCCAATTAAAGGTTCTCAGTGGGTCAGTTGTGGGGAACTGAGGCCTTTGGAGAGCCATTCCCAGTCAGATGACACAACCCCAATCTACTCTGACTAGCGGCTTAATTAGTTTGTATGTAGCTTCTAATACCCCAGTCAAGACTACCTCATTCAGAGACTCTCAGGATATCCTTGACACTTGTCCTTGACACTGTATGGAAATGTCCTTGATACTGATCGCACTAATCTCACACTATGTAATCCGCCTTGAGTTTCAGTGAGAAAGGCGGACTATAAATGACATAAATAAATAAGTAAATAAATAAATATGGTTGGAGAGCGCATGATGTAATACATAATTCTTGCTGGAAGCTAAGCAGGCCAGAATCTAATTTTTTTAAATTTATGTCATTTATAGTCCGCCTTTCTCACTGAGACTCAAGGCGGATTACACAGTATGAGGTTAATACAATCAGTATCAAGTAAGTACATTTCAATACAATACCATAAGGTAAACAGAGACAAGTTTAACGACATAGCATTAGCAAGGATCCAAGACATAGTAGAGATAATGAAGCAAAACATAATCAATTCTAGGACTAACATTAGACAGCATGGAGCGATGGTTGTACATAGGAGTACATATTTAAAGCAGCAGATAATATAGGAGGCAAAAATGGTGATGAAGTCTATGATCTCTAACTTGTTAGTGAAGCACCTGAGACCCCATCTCTACAATGCAGCCCTCCCATTTGAGTAAAAAGCCTTTTTGAATAGTTCGGTTTTGCATCGTTTATGGAAAGCCAGGAGAGTGGGGGCTCTCCAGACCTCCTCAGGCAGGTCATTCCACAGGATATGGATGGCTTGGATGAAAAATCCCCCAGGAGCCCCAAGGGATGTCATGTTAAGTTCTGTGGCTGTATCTATGCAGTGCAGCTACACTGCTCTAGTGGGAGTGGTTTGGCAGAGGCAAGATAGCTGCTAATGTAATGTGTGAATCATCCCTAAGAAAAGGCCTCTGTTCTAGGAAGCTCCTGGATTCGGGTGTACATCACACTAAGGTTCTTGATGCAACCCCAGATGAAATTCTACCAATATTGGTTTTCTGCAATACTTTTATCAATGTGCATGTGTGGTTCAGTAACATAAAGAGGTTGAATAGACCCGAGAGAACTGAAAGCTCTGAGAAAGCACTCAAACAATGCTAGGCGCTAAATTCAGCATTTTAAAGGAAGTGGAACAGCGGGGGATTTCTATTGCAGTGGCTCCACTTTGCAAACAACACTAAGTAGCCTGGAACACCAAGATCTAAGGAGAGCTCCAGAGGAGAATTTCAGAAGAATCTCTGATCTTGCAAGGCAAGAAACCATTTGCACAACGGAAGTGCAATCATATCCTACCTTAATCACATCTTCATCAGAAGATCTGCACTCCACTGATTCCAAAAGATCCATGACAGTTCCATCCTCTTCCACTGAGACCACTTTGACGGGAACAGCTACTGTCTTCCCAGTGAGAATTGCCGTGTTCAGGATCTCTGCTTCCTAAAAGACAAGGCACAGTTTTCAATTCACAGGGCTGAACAAAAGTTGGCAGCATTTCAGAACGTGGTACATAGCTCTGTCTAACAAAACTCCAAATGCCAACTCATGGCATAAAAGAAAGATACAGACTTTTTCTGGGCTGGTCTTCAATATTATAAACCTCCTGAACAATGAACGGTGTGCAGAGCAGATATAAATATGGGCAAGTGAAGGTCATGGATGGCTGTGAAGAAGTAGTGAGCTACAATAATAATATAATATTTGATTTATATACTGCCCTTCAGGGCAACTTAAGGCCCATTCAAAGCAGTTTACAAAGCATGTTATTATTATCCTTATGACAATCACCCTCTGAGATGGGTGGGGCTGAGAGAGCTTCGAGAAGCTGTGACTGACCCAAGGTCACCCAGCTGGCTTCAAGTGGAGGAGTGGGGAATCAAACCCGGTTGTCCAAATTAGAGTCCTGCCGCTCTTAACCTCTACACCAAACTGGCTCTCAAACATAGCAGTCTTATGCCAAATAATGTGTTCTGGTGATCCTTGGAGGCCCAGCTTTGGGTGTCTCCTCCATTTGAAACTAGACTGCTGGCCACCCAAGGAAGAGACTTCTCTTTCTCCAGTGAGATATCTGTCTCCCTCTATTTGTTGTCTTCCACCAGCAGGTTAAGACTTCTTTGTTTTGTTTGGCATTCTCTCTCTGACTCTCATTTGCTCGCCTGCCTGTTTGTTTTAGTGTTTGCGCGTCTGTGCTTATTAGTTTATTTAATCATTTTAAATAGCATGTTTTTGGTGGTTAGCCACCTTGGGGACCCCAAGCTAGTTGGAAAGCAGCATGCAAATGTTTTAACCAGACAAACAAACATTTTATATTCCGTTGAGCAGAAGAAAAATGCCACACCAATGCAGCATCCGGGAAGAGAGCCCAGGACGACAGAAAAAGAAACAAGAGGTGGCGGAAGAAATATTTTATTTGTAATTATAGATCTTGACTAGAGGTGGGCACGGACCGGGAAAATCCCATGAACCGCCAGACTGTGGTCCATCGATTTTCACAGACCACGGACTTTTCACCGACCAGCCCCATTAATGGACCAGGTCATCGGTCCGTGGTCCGTCACTTCCGGCAGCCCTGGCCCCGCCCCTTCACACCCAGAGAGCCCAAACTTGCATAGAATCTTCAGCCGCCTCTCCTCCAGCCACCCTCGAAGTTTGGTCAAGGTTGCATTTTGGATGTCTGAGTTACAGACCCCTAATTCAGCCACCCCCAGGAAACTTTCAGTAGATATTGGAGTCGCAAATGCCAACTGACTTGCATTGGCTAGCAGCACCAAAAAGTTGCAATGAGGCAAAATCAAACAAAAAAGGGTGGGGGAAGAGCCCCCTCACTCACCACACAGACATCTTCCCAGCTGTTGCCAATTCTTTCCCCTTGCTCCATAGCACAATGGGAGCTCTTTGCTTGGTAGGCAGAGATGCCTATCAAGGTTTTGAAGGCTAAGATTAGCAGCAGAATGTCCACCCCACAGTTACCTAGAGAAATTCTTGCTCCTTGCTCCATAGAGCAGAATGGGAGCTCTATGCTTGGCAGGCAGAGCTGCCTATCAAGGTTTTGACGGCTAAGATTGGCTGCAGAACAGCCATCCCTCTATTGCCTAGGGAATTCATTCTTGCTCCTTGCTCCATAGACCAGAATGGGAACTCTCTGTTTGGTAGGCAGAGCTTCCTATCAAGTTTTTAAGAGCTGCAAAATGTCTGCAGACGTACCATCGGTGCCAGAATGTCTAGACTCACAGACCATGGACCAACGAACCGGCCCAAATGGACCAAAATTCGTGAAAAAGGTGAGTCCTACAACCTGAGTGTTTGCAAATCACGAACCAGGCTGGACTGTGCAAAATTTTGGTCCGTTTCCAGACTGTGCCCATCTCTAATCCTGACACATTTCACTCATAGCTTTATCAGGGGATCTATAGAGCACCAATTTCTCTGAATTCCCATCTTGATCTAATACATTTGGCATTCCAAGACATAGGAATAGAACATTACATTATACATCACAAACAAAAGCAAACTCCGTCCCAATGAGTAAGGAAGCCAACCCACGTGATCCACTCCCAGCTTCTGCTCATTTGACAGAGTAAGATGAACAGAGGGGAAATTTCTTTCTCTCTTGAACTGGTATCCCCAGTCCTTATGCAGTCCAAGATTGATAGTGTTAAATCAGTATATGGATTCTTACTCTGCGACTCCCAGCTAATCTTTTGGCATTTTTGACTGCTCTTGCACTGCAATCCTAACCAGAGTAATCTTTCACTGAATGTCCCTTGCAACTGAAATCCCCCCTTCCCACCCTGGCCTTTTTTCTGATTTTTGATGCATGTCCTGTTATACCCTTGTGTAGAGAAAGTTCAGTTTGGCCAGTGCAGATTATTATTTTTATTATTTACTTTATTTATACCCCATCTTTTCTCCGCAGTGGGGATTCAAAGTGGCTTATATCATTCTCCTCTCCTTCATTTTATTCTCACAACAACCCTGCGAGGTAGGTTAGGCTGAGCGTGTGTGACTGGCATAACATCCAGCAAGCTTCCGTAGCAGACTAGGGATTCAAACCTGGGTCTCCCAGATCTTCCAGATCTGAGTCCAGCACTTTAACCACTATATTGTACTGGCTTGCTCAGTCCCCAGTTTCCAACTTATAAGCAATTTCTATGTCAGCCATTCATAATGACAGCCCAATTGCATTGAAATATTCATCATATTTTACTTTGGAGCTTATGAATACTCTCTGAAGCTCACAATTAGGTAAAGCAACCCTGCCTCTTGCACCCTGGTGTAATGGAAAAGTAGTTTCATTGTCTCCTCTGAAGTTACTACGATTTGCACCCTGGGTAATAGACAGAACAATTGTGGCGTCTTGATTTTTTTCCTTATTCAGAATCCCGAGGCATTTAAAAATCACAATCTAAGCATGTACGTAGAACAAGCGATGCTTGATTTCATCGGGTTCCTATGAATGAAAGAATACCCCCCAGTGGTAATTTCTCATCTAAATAGTTCACACGGTGAGGTTTTGAAGTTTGACCTGATTTTACTTGTGGAAGAAAGCCTAAAGAAGGGATTGAAAAGGAAACACATTAGAAATTGACTTTTCCTACTGTCTCATAGATGGGATGAATGAACACCACTTGTTCTTATCTAATATGATGCAGATCAAAAAGAGTTCTTTAGACTTCTTAAAGGAACAGAGACTTTATTCTAGTTCAAAAGGGGGGGGGAAGGAATGAAGACCTTCAAAGACGAGGGGGAAATCTAGGCTTGTTTTCCAACCTCGTTCCTCTCAGGTCGGCTTGATCTTGAGCAGGTTTACTCAGAACTCAGGCCACCGGGTCCAATGGACTTTACTTTTAAAAGTGTATCAGATTGCAGAGCTAGGATACAAAGAGCCAGCCTGGGGTAGCGTTTAGAGTATTGGATTAGGACCTGGGAGGTTTGAATCCCAACTCTGTGACCTTGGGCCAGACTCTCAGCTCAGCCTACTCTCTCAGGTGAGCAAAGATTGAAAAAGGAGAGGAGAACAACATAAGCTGATGTTGGTCCCCATTGAGGAAAAAGGTCGGGTATGAACGATGTAAATAAGTGTGTATATATATATATATATATATATATATATATATATATATATATAAAGAAAATGACAAAAATAATAAAAAACGGAAAAGGCATTGTTCAGAATAATCCCGATCAGAAACTGCTTTTTCTACTTCTGCCAGAAAACAGTGCTACTGTTTGCAATAAGAGCTGATCTGCCAAACTGGGGCAGCAAAGACGAACTGACCTGCCTCACAGGGCTGTAGTTAGGATTGTACACAAGGCCCTCGAAATGACGTTCAGTATTATTGTTCTGTTTAAGGACAGGTGGCTACAACTCTACAGCCTTATTCTGTATGGATATTTCAAACGTCTTTCAAATGTGTGAACCAAAGGAAACATGTTTTTTTTTTGGGGGGGGGGATCCAAATTGTAAGCCTCCAGGAAGGTAAGGGAGAGTCATTTTTGTTTTTAAATGAGCATATAATACTTAGGCAGAGCACATACTGATCATAGACATTTCATGAAGAAAATATGATGTTGGTAAATATGAGAACAAGTGTCAGAAGAATTTCAACGAAAAATAATTTGATAAGGGTACGGACATCTCTTGATCAGGGGCAACTTGGATCACAGTGAGTATCCTAAAATTCTGTAATCCTTCGAGATTTGCTACTGTTTGCAGTAAGAGCCGATCTACACACTCATTCGAATAAAGGAGAAGAAACCTGACGTGGTAGAATGGAGGGCCGGTGGGCAGGGGTGCTATTTTAAAATGTGCCCTCCCATTTAAAAAACGCTTACTTCACTAAAACACAACAACCTCTTTCTATTATTGTGTGCACTTGAAGAATTCCTTCTTTTCCACCAGCCTCGCTCTCCTTCAACTGCAGGGGGGAAACAAGCACTTTGACCCGATTAAGCCGCAGGGTGAATCTCTGGAAATCACGCTCCCCTCCGTCGCTTTAATGGCACAAGGGGATTTAACAATCTCGTGCAGGAAGTACCTTAAGAAATTATTCCATTCTCAAGCAACAAACCTGATACTTAAGCTTAGACATGAGATTTATAGGTCATTTCTCAGCACGCTGAAGAATGAGAAATCTAAACAGTCACTAATTCACCAGACACAGATGAAAAAAGATGCCGAATCGTTACAGAACTCTTTGGAAGAAATATTATATTCCTCATCCATAACTAACAGGGGATTATGGGAGATGATAAGATAGCCAGGAAAAATTAATGGTCTCGGGAAAACCGTCTCGCAAAAATGGTTCCCAAAGCAAGTGTTGCTTTTTAAAAGATGTAGATAATCCTTATAGCCAATACAAACAAATCAATCTCAGAACTTATAATGATGTGTTGCAGCTGAAATTAATTTCCATATAGAAAAATGACCATCTATTTGATGGGAGAAGGGGTTTGAACGATGTAGACACTTCTTAGCAAGCAGGTTTGAAAGATGAACAAAGTATGTTGGACACCCACAATCACTCATGAACCAATCTCAGATCTTGCTCTGGTTGGCCTCAAGCAGTTGCCAAAGAGCTCTGTGGCTTTGCATTAACTTTTATGTTTCAGCTTCATTTCCTTCTGTGTTGAATCTGGTTGGAAGGTGAAATAGATTCTCCTCCAGGGTCACTGGAGATCAGATCAATAATTAAATGGCATGCGGGTGGGAGACTGCGACTCCCATCGGGCAATCTGAAAATGTGCACGTGCAAAAGACTTGGATGATAAAACAGGGTTAACATACCTGTAACTTATGTTCATCGAGTTCTTCTGTGCTGACACACATGGGGACTGCGCAGGCGCAGGCCAGCTGCCGGAGAATTTTCTAGAGCTTCCATGGCTCCGAAGGGGCCGTTTGTCGCGCGCCTCAGCGACCGTTTTCCCGCCCAAACGGTCACGTGATCCTCCAGCGACCAACGGCCCCTTCCCTCAGTTCTCCCTTGCCGCCGCTTGACCAACACACTTCAGCCATAACACCTTAAAAACACCAATTTCCGTTACAGCCATCACCTTATCGTGCATTGGAGTTCACAGCGGGGTAGGAGGGAGGGTTGTGTGTCAGCACAGAAGAACTCGATGAACATAAGTTACAGGTATGTTAACCCTGTTTTCATCTTCGTTCTTCTGTGCCTCCACACATGGGAGTGTACCAAGCTTCACACAATAAGGAAGGCGGGGGTGAAGTCCAACACAATTTTATTGAACAAACCAGAACAACAACAAATAGATATGCATATATACATCTATGTAAAAAAAAAAAAACTGTGTAAGGACACATAAATACTCAATATTTACATATATACACCCCAAGGTACATATATACACTCTTTCACTCAAGGGTACCCAGCAGGTACGCCAAGAAAGTCATCCCAAAACTCCGTCAGGAAAAAAGGGAGTGTAGGACAGCCTTGGCCACAGATACATCCTGCTCCGCATTGACATCAACGGCGTAATGCCTGACAAAGGTGTCTGCAGAGGACCATGTGGCTGCTTTACAGATGTTAACCAGGGGCACCCCCCTGAGGAGTGCCGAAGAGGATGCTTGGGACCGCGTGGAGTGGGCTCTGACATGAAGCGGGCAAGCCACCCCTGCCAGGGAATAGGCCTTGCTAATGGCCATCACAATCCACCTAGACAGGGTCTGTGAGGAAGCCCTGTTACCCTTGTCCTTGGCCCCAAAACATACAAACAGGTGAGGACAGGAGCGGAATGCCTTCGTCCTATCCAGGTAATAGGCTAGAGCCCTCTTCAAGTCTAGGGAATGAAGGGCCTTTTCCCCCTTAGAGGAAGGTTGGGGAAAGAATGCAGGCAGCGAGATATCCTGCGAGAGGTGGAAGGCGGACACCACCTTGGGCAGGAACCCGAGGCAGGGACGCAGGACCACCTTGTTGGGATGAAACACAAGAAAGGGAGGGTCAGACCGCAGTGCAGACAGCTCACTGACCCTTCTGGCCGACGTCACGGCCACCAAGAATGCTACCTTGTAGGATAGCATATCCAAGGGGCAGGTAGCCAGAGGTTCAAATGGAGGCAACATGAGACGTGAGAGTACCAAGGACAGCGACCACTGAGGCACTGGTGCCGACACAGGAGGGTAAAGATTATACATGCCTTTAAGGAACTGGCGGGATTGTGGGTGAGAAAACACCGTAGCACCCTCAATTCGGGTGTGAGCAGCAGATATCGCTGCCAGGTGGACCTTGAGGGAGGAAACCTTCAAGCCCAGGCCACGCAAGTGGCACAAATACTCGAACACAACCCCCAAGGGACTGCTTTCGGGCACCACTCCTTTGGCAAGTGCCCAAAGCTCGAACCTGCGCCACTTGGCCACATAAGCGCGCCTAGTGGATGGCCGACGAGCGTTCAGGAGGACCCTTTGTACCTCGTCAGTAAAGCCTACAGGGGAGGAACGATCCGCCAAGCCGTCAGGCGCAGCTTCCCGGGATCGTGGTGGACTAGGCTCCCGTTCAGGAGAAGGTCTTGCCGAGGGGGCAGACTCACATATGTCTGTTGGGACATCTGTAGGAGCTTTGGGAACCAAACCTGCTGTGGCCAAAAGGGGGCCACCAGGATGCAGTCCGTCCTGTCTTCCTCTATCTTGCACAGGACCCTGGGGATCAAGGGGAACGGAGGAAACATGTAGTGCAAGCCCTGCGTCCACGTAAACTGGAAGGCATCCCCAATAGAGAGGGGGTCGCTCCCTGCCCTGGAACAGAACGTGTGGGCCTTGGTGGTCGCCGCAGTGGCGAACACGTCTATCACTGGATGACCCCACATCTGGAAGATCGGCCCAACGCACTCTACGTTCAGTTCCCACTCGTGGTCCAGCAAAGGGACCCTGCTGAGGGCATCTGCCCGGGCATTGTCTGACCCAGCCACGTGTATAGCACGGAGCGACACGCCGTTCCTGATAGCCCACTGCCAAGTGAGCGTGGCTTCCCGGCACAGGGCCATGGACACTGTGCCCCCCTGCTGATTCACGTAGTACATGGCAGTCGTGTTGTCCGTCTGCACCAAGACCTGACGATTTCTCAGCAGTGCTGTAAGAGACACAAGTGCGAAATGAATGGCCCTTAGTTCAAGCACATTGATATGGAGGGTCTTTTCCCTCTCAGACCAGACATCCTGCACAGACACATCACCACAGTAAGCCCCCCAACCCAACAGAGAGGCATCAGTGGTAACCGTGACGTCATGGTGCTGATACCCAAAGGGGGTTCCTTTAAACAAGTTGTCATCAGACAGCCACCAGTCCAAGGAGGAGAGGATGACCCTTGGGACAGAGAATTTGAGGGACGGAGGGTGCAGCAGAGCATCGTACCTCCGCACAAACCAGTTCTGGAGAGGGCGCATACGCAGCCTAGCAAAGGGCACCACAGGGGTGGCCGCTGCCATATGCCCTAGTAAGCACTGGATAGTGCGCACAGACTGGAATCGGTTCCTTTTAAACATGGACACTAGACCCCTTAGGGACCGAGCCCTCTCCAAGGGGAGCAGAGCCTTACCCTCCACAGAGTCTAAAAGTGCACCAATGTAGGACACTTTGCAGTTGGGCACCAGTTTGGATTTCTCAAAATTCACCAGGAGCCCCAGGCGTTGGCAAGTGCTAAGTACCAAGTCAATGTCCTGCACCAGCCTAGACTCCGATTCAGCCACGATGAGCCAGTCATCAAGGTACGGAAAAATGGTACAGCCTTCTTCCTGTAGGAAAGAAACCACAGGGGCCACACATTTAGTGAACACTCGTGGGGCAGTGGACAGGCCAAAGGGGAGCACCTTATACCGGAAAACCCTTTGCCGGTAAACAAAGCTCAGGTATTTCCTGTGCTCCTACCGTATCCCCACGTGAAAGTATGCGTCCTTTAAGTCAAGAACCGCAAACCAATCCCCCTGTTTCAGCAAGGCGATCACAGCCGCCAACGTAACCATTTTGAATTTGGTCACCTTGAGGAAGGCATTAAGGCCCCTCAGATCTAAAATGGGACGTAAGCCCCCATCCTTCTTAGGGACCAGGAAGAACCTAGAGAAGAAACCCTTTACAGAGTCCTCATAGGGCAATTCTTCCACAGCACCCTTGGCCAAGAGCGACACGATCTCTGCATCCAGCTCGGCCATAGTGTTATTGACAGCTGTCAGGGGTGAACTGCATCTAGGCAGCTCAACGAACTCCAGCCCGTATCCCAGTTCAACAATTGTTAAGACCCATGAGTCAGATGTTATTGACTCCCACTCAGGGAGGAGTGGACTCAGTCTGTCCGAAAAGTTCGGGGATACGGCTGGCGTGACCCGTCAGTACTGCCTCCCGGCGCCCTGCTGATCCCTCTGCTGGGCCGGTTGTTGTGCCGGACGAGGCTTGAAGGGCCGACGCCTCCTTTGCTGCTGTGCGGGAGGGTAAGGCCGCTGCTGATAGGCAGGATACTGCTGGTAACCCGGCCGCTGCTGTTGGTATCTGCCCTGGTAGTGGTAAGGGCC
The DNA here is from genome assembly GCF_028583425.1 of Eublepharis macularius. Lineage (NCBI taxonomy): Eukaryota > Metazoa > Chordata > Lepidosauria > Squamata > Eublepharidae > Eublepharis > Eublepharis macularius. The sequence continues at coordinate 65,818,584 of NC_072802.1, read as the reverse complement.
GGAACGGGGAGCGTACCGTGGCCTGGAGGCGGGTTTGTCCGCAGGAGCCAGACCCAAGGACCGCGCCGTCTGCCGGTCCTCCTTCTTTTTCTTCAGGGTCTCGTCGGTCGATTTGGAGAACAGCGAGTCCCCTTCAAAGGGCATGCTCTCCACCCTGGAACGCACCTCTTGGGACAGGGCCGTAGACCGCAACCAAGAGTGGCGCCGGAGGACCACCGCCGAAGCCATTCCCCGAGCAGCAGTGTCAGCAGCGTGGCTCCCAGCATTCATCTGCTGCTTAGACAGCCTGACAGCCTCTGTCTGCAACAGGGAGACGACAGCCTTCTGCTCAGGTGGGAGGTCTCGAGTGTAGGACGCCAACTTCTCCCAGAGGTACAGCTGGTACCCAGCCATGATGGTCTGGTAGTTGGCGATCCTCAGACCCAGCGAAGCGACAATGTACTGGCGCCTGCCCATGGCATCAAGCTTCTTGCCCTCTTTATCGGCAGGCACCGAGGAGTGACCCGATCGTCGGGGGTTGAATTCCCCCGTGACCAAGGAGGAAGGTGGAGGGTGCTTCACCAACGCCGGCCAGGTGCCCTGCTTGATCTTGTAAAGCTGCTCAATCCTCTTAGATGTTGGAGGCTGGTCACAGGGCACCTTCCACACCTTCTCCACGATCTCCTCAATACCCTCGAGCATGGGGAAGCCAACGGACGCCGGATTATCCCCGTAGATCCGCTTGAGGAGCTTGTCCTTGGTCTGGGGGACTGCCGAAGAGATATCCATCTCGAGAGCCTGAGCCATCCTTGCCATCTGGTCGGAGTAGATGCGGAGGTCCTCGAATGGTGAGCCCGCAGATGGCACCAGATCCTCAGCCGGCGATGGCTCGGACCAGGACTCCGACTGGTAGTCGCCGAGGCTCTCCACATCGCCCTCCTCGGAACCGAGTTGGGACCCCTCACCGTGGACCGGAGGCGGAAACCAAGCTTGCCGTGATGTTGAAGGCCTCGGTTCCGACGCGGAGAAAGACGTAGGCGCTCCTTCCCACTGACAGTGGTACGACGGGGGAAGGTAGGAGGCCTGGCGATGTCGGGATGCGGTGGACCGGACGGAACGGACACTGTCTCCGGACCGACGCCTCTCGCGACCGACAGGAGGCGTAGGAGATGGACGGCTCCGACGAGGAGACGGGCTCGGTTCCGACCCTGGCGACCGACGGGCAGGCGATGGTCGACTCCGACGGGACCTCGGGCTCGGCTCCGGTCCAGAGGAGAATTCTGCCTGTACAGTCTCGAAGGCCATCGGATCCGGCACTGGTTCGGACACCTCCCCTGGTTCGGGGGAACCCAGATGAGGAGAGGGCGTGTGTGGGAGCACGATGACCTCCTCCTGTGGAGAGGGACGCGGCGTTCGACGATGCTTGGTCTTCTTCTTCTTTTTGGCTGGTTCTAAAGAAGAAGACTCCGGAGCCGACACGCTCCTCGATTTCGAAGGGGACCTCGGTTTCGGCCGCTTCACCTTGATCGGGATCGAACCGGCCGTCGGTTCCGACCGGGGACTCGGCACCAGAATTCTCGGTTCCGACGCTGGTCTCGGATCCGACCTGGTGGAAGATGCGCTACGGGGCGGCCGCACCGGTCCCTGCGCTGGAGAGGCCGCTCTCGACGCCGAGGCACTCGGGGGACGCGGTTTCGACCCCGACCTCGCGGAGGCCACTGAGCCAGCTCTTGATTGCCGTTCGGCAGAGGGGCTAGGGCCGGCCTTGGACGGAGGTAACGGGGTTCCCTCAGACATGACCTTCTGCCACAGCGAGGAATTTAGCCGGGCCTTGCGATCCTGCCGGGCCTTGCTGGTGAAACCCTGGCAGATCCTACAGGCCGAGACATTGTGGGTCTCCCCCAAGCAAAAAAGGCACAAATCATGGCCATCGGATTTGGCCATTTTAGTGTGGCATTGCAGGCAATGCTTGAAGAGAGCCGTAGAGGCCATCTTCAGGGGCACGCGAGAGAAGGGTCAAAAAACAGTCCGAGTCGTAAATACCGAGTCCACGTCAAGTCCAAGTCAAGATCCGAAGAATGGTCGAGGTCCGAAGTCCGAAGTCAAGAGTCCAAAGATCAGTCAGTAGAAGCACGAAGCACAAAAAGCACAGAGCACAAAGCTCACGTTCTCTCCAAGCGGCGGCAAGAAGAGAACTGAGGGAAGGGGCCGTTGGTCGCTGGAGGATCACGTGACCGTTTGGGCGGGAAAACGGTCGCTGAGGCGCGCGACAAACGGCCCCTTCGGAGCCATGGAAGCTCTAGAAAATTCTCCGGCGGCTGGCCTGCGCCTGCGCAGTCCCCATGTGTGGAGGCACAGAAGAACGAAGATGAACATGGACTTAAAGCAACACTAAATGGAAAAACTTTTTTAAAAAACAGTATTTATTTATAACTAGCAACAAAGCCCGTCGTGGGAAAAAATACAACAGGTGCTAGAAAGGGGAGGGTGGGCAGGGGGTCATTCCCTCCTCCTCCATCACTGATCCTGGCTGGATGAAGGCGGGAGGGGGGGCATGGCCATCTCCTCTGTGCCTGATCCTGGCCCAGTGAAGGGGGGCAGGCACTCTGGACCAGGTGAAAGGAGGGCAGGCATTGCCTCCTGCTCTGTACCTGATCCCAGCTGGGTGAGGGGGGCGGGCATTGCTGCCTGCTCTGTGCCTGATCCCAGCTGGATGAGGGGAGCAGGCAGTGTCACCTGCTCCACTCCTGATCACGGCCGGGTGAAGGGGCGGGCATTGCTGCCTGCTCCGTGCCTGATCCCAGCTGGATGAAATGGGGGTGGGCATTGCCACCTGCTCCACTCCTGATCCCAGCTGGATGAAGAGGGGGCAGACATTGCCTTCTTCTCTGCATCTGATTCTGGCCGGGTGAAGTGGGAGGGCATTGCTGCCTGCTCCGCACCTGATTCCAGCAGGTTGAACAGGGGGCGGGCATTGCCTCCTCCTCTGTGCCTGATCCCAGCCAAGTGAAGGCGGGGGCCAGAATTGCCACCTGCTCCGCTCCCGATCCCTGCTGGATGAAGTTGAGGGGACAGACATTGCTACCTGCTCCTTGCTTGATCCCAGCCTGTGAAGGGGGGCAGGCATTGCCACCTGCTCAGCTCCTGATCCCAGCTGGGTGAAGGGGCGGGCATTGCTGTCTGCTCCATGCCTGATCCTGGCCGGGTGAAATGGGGGTGAGCATTGCCACCTGCTCCGCTCCTGATCCCAGCTGGATGAAGGGGTGGGCATTGCCTTCTGCTCTACACCTGATCCTGGCCGGGTGAAGGGGGTGGGCACTGCCACCTGCTCCACTCCTGATCCCAGCTGGGGGAAGGGGGGAATGGGTATTGTTTCCTGCTCCACTCTTGATCGCAACTGGGTGAAGGGGGGGCGGACATTTCCACCTGCTCTGCTCCTGATCCCAGCTGGTTGAAGGGGGGGCAGGCATTGCCATCTGCTCTGCTCCTGATACCAGCCGGGTGAAGGCAAGGGGTGGGCATTGCCACCTGAATGGGATTAAACTACAGGAGGGAAGGTACTGGCTGGGCATTGGGGAAAACTTCTTCATGTTAAGAGTAATTCAGCAATGGAATTGGCTGCCTAGGGATGCGGTGGGTTCCCCTTCATTGGCAGTCTTCAAGAAGCAGTTGGACGAATACTTGCCGGAATACTTTAGGCTGTTCCTGCACTGGGCAGGGAGTTGGACTAGATGGTCTGTAAGGCCCCGTCCAACTCTAGGATTCTATGAAGGAGGCGGCGGAGGTGTCATCAAGTTACAACCAACAAATGGCAACTGCACCCATGGGGCATTCCAGAGGAAAGAATAACCAATACTAAAATAAAGACTCAACGTTAATTTTTTTCTAATAAAACTGATATGGGGATATTTGAGTGGAATCATACAGTTTTCAAAATTCAGGCTGTTCCCTACCCCATAGAGCTCCTTCAGTAGTTTGTGGTGCTCAGTGTTGGGTGGGTCAACCAGCATAAAATACCAAACGTGGTTTCTGGCCCTACTTCAGTTGCATTCCGAAGTGCGGTACATTAATTTTTCCCAAAAGGAACAAAGGTTGGCATTCTCATGGGAGATGCTGATGCTTAACAGAGGTAGCACCATAGGGAAAAAAGGGGGGGGGGAGGATGAACCTGAAATTACCTCACATACTGCTCCCCAAATAGCTGAGAAAAATGAGCTGCTCTAAAGCAGTTTCACATGTTTTATGACACAAAGAATGTTCTTGGGATGGCTGTGGCTCTGTGGTACACGTGTGGTACACCTGTTTCGTATGTCCGTGGTAGCTTTTATTTACTTTTAATTTAACAAAATTTATACCATACCTTCCTGCCCTAATAAGGGCCACCAACATGCCTAACAAATTAAAACAGATGTAATAAAAACGTATCTTAAAAAAACCATTAAAACCAACAAAAACACGGCCATTAAAACTGCAGCTAAAACACAAAAACAATTAAAACATTGGGCAGGAAGGAGGGATCACTGAGGGAATGTCAAACAAAACAAAAAAGCCTTTACCTGCTGGCAGAAGACGGCAACAGCAGGGAACAGGCAAGTCTCTCTGCAGAGAAAGTTCCAGAGTTTTGGTGCCCCAACTGAGAAGGCCCTGCCTCGGGTTGCCTCCCACGTAATCTCAGGATGCAGGGCCTCCAAAGCACGGCTTTCAAAGATGACCCTAGTGGTAGGGTTCCCAGTCCTCCGGTGGGGGTGGGGAATCCCCCACTCCCAGCCTCTGCCCCCTGCTGCCTCTTACCTGGCCAGCATGGGGACACATGTGCAGGGAATGAGCCTGGGAGCTCTGGAGCGCACTCCCGCATGCTCCAGAGCCTTTGTTGTTACGTTGAGAAGGACATCATTCCCGGCACGACCACAAAGGCTCTGTAACACGTGCTTGCTTGTTGCACATGTATGTTAAGTTCTTCCTGCACACGTACACTATGCCCTCCCATCCCCTGGTTTAGAACCTGGGAGACTTGGCAACCCTACACAGTGGTCAGGTAAATTGTAGGGCGGAGACTCGTGGCCAATGTGTAAGAAAATATGGTATGACAACTCTTTTAATCTCCAGGACAACTTTCTGCAGGATAAATTATTACAATCTGCAGCAGATGGAGCGTCCTCCTCAACAATGAACGATGAAGTGAGTCGCTTGAGCAATAATCCTTGACGTTAGAAGTGCACCTCTGTTTTCGTCGGAGGCATGTGGGAAGATATGCTACCCAACAGAAACATGTTTCATCCAATGCACCCAGCAAATGACATTTGAGCTTAAAAGATCTAGGCAGGCTGCTTTTGTCTTCACAGGTTAAACCTCTGGCATTTAATGTCCCACGCTTCTACTCTAACGACATGGTTACAAATTTGTGCAACCTTCTTTGCCTTCCGCCTTGGCTATTGACAAATATCTCTTCTTTCTACACTAGGGAAGATTTCCAATTTCTCTTCCCCGCTGTTTCAAACTGCCAGATCCCTATTTAAATGCCGTGCATTTCAGATATTTGTGTCTTCATTTTTCATGCCCGTTTCTGCTTCTTGATTCCCAACTTTCCCCAGAAATTATACACACCTTTCAAAACTATTTGCACATCTGCAGATTGGCCTTATATGTAGAGAGGAGACACGTTGTACATACAATAATAAAAACTAGATGAAATCTGTCCACACTGCAGATGAAACTTCAAAACCAAAAAGCAGAGAATCAAATCTGTTGACCCCCCCCCCCCTACATTTAAAAAGAATGAAACAGAGAACATTTGCTTATCCCTCATGTCCGAGAGGTTCTGTCTTCTGGACAAGGTCTCTTTGTTATTGATGAAAGAATAAAATCTCAGCCGCGATCCTCAGAGTTTCCCTTCAACCACAGCAAGATTAAAACAGCCTATTTGTGGTGGTGTTGCCTCTCCGTTGTTGCAAGGCACACCGCAGTATAAGTGACAAACGAGGGAGGCACGAGTCTCCTTTCAGAAAAAAGGCCCTTTGCGGCAGCCTGCTGAAAATAACTTGAAAAGATCGGCAGCGTCTTGCCTCCAGCCCTGTCAAAGAGCAGCCAAAGAAATACAAGCAAATGCCAAACCAACAGCAACTGCAACCAATACACAGAGGCCTGCTTCCTGATTGCCGGCTACAGCAGTCTTTTCTTTGCCACAGCTTTGTACACCATCAAGGCTTTGTACACAAAAAGCCTTGACGGTCTCCAAATAGCTGAAAGCTGATCTTTTTCAGAAGCAGAATGCTATTGGGAGGGCTGTTCTCCGTGTCTGTATTTGAAATGGAGCAGGCGGCTGTGAGGGGGGTTAGGGGTGGAGTTAAACCTTGAGTATAATGTCAGTGGGGTATAATGCCATAGAGTCGACCCTCCAAAGCAGCTGTTTTCTCCACTGAACCTGATCTCTATGACCTGGAGATCATTCGTAATTCTGGGAGATCTCCAGCCACCACCTGAAGGTTGGCAACACTATTATGGAGCCAGATTTTGAGGGGCAACCAAAAGTCAAGAGAAGGCTCCTCTCCTGGGAAGAAGGGAAACTGGACATTAAGAGGCTTCTGGTATCTCCATATCTGCTGGTTTTGATCTTCTGTTACTGGTACAATGGAATATGGAGGGCTTTCGAAGAGCTAATTATTTTTATTCTGGTTTATTTATTATTCTTACATTGTCCAGTAAATAGAATGTTTATTCCAGAATTTTCAGTTCCATCTCTATTGAACGGGCGTGCCGAAGTCATAGTTCACTTGTGGTACCAAAAAACCCTCAGGCTGGTCCTGCCTGGTATTTTGACTAGTTAGGTTGACTCAGTTGGCAAGAGTAGTAAAGGTTACTAGCATAGAAGCAGCCAAAAGAGCCCAGACTGGTCTGAGTTTGTCAGATCTTGGAAGCTAAGCAGGGTTGGCCATAGTTAGTCCTTGGATGGGAGACCGCTAGGGAAGACCAAGGTTCTTAGCAGTGGCAGAAAATAGCAAGCCATCTCTGTTCACCATCGCTTGCCCTGAAAACTCCATGGGGGTTGCCATAAGTCAGTTGTGACTTGACAGCACTTAGTTATTACTGGAATAATTGGTGAGGACCCCAAAGTATATGACATCCAAATATTGGGGGACAACTCATTTCTCGCAGAATGGTTTCACATCCTCTTGACTTCTTTCCTTCACTACCTCTTCTGCTGCATGCAGGGAAGAAGAGAGAGAGAGGAGGGGGAGAGAAGGGAAGGAAGGAAGTTCCCCTGGCAGGAAGGAGACTGATAGCAGCCTATCTATCTAACTGACTCTATGGTTGTTGCCTTCCTTCTTCTTTGCTGGCTGTCCTAAAAGCCTGAGCAAGAGACATCGCCAGTCCCTTCTTCCAACAACTTCTTGAGGGCTACATGTGAATGACACAATCAGATAGACAACGGGAGTCACACGGATCTTTCCTATAGAATCGTGCTCCACCAGGATGAAGGATGCTGATTTTATAGGGGCTTAACCCATGGGATCATTCAAATGCTGCCCCCAGCTATGTGTGATTGCCTCTTCTGAGGGTAAATGCAGCTGTATCTAAAGGATGTCCAAATTTCTGGTTTTGCAAGGAGTCCTCATAATGATATAGCTCCCACCAGGGGCTGTCCCAAAAGAAGCATACGTGATGCCAATTCTCTTTGAAACGAGCACCCACGAGAACGCAAACATCTATGATTTTGAATTTCTCATCGCTGCTATTTGGAACTCAAAATCCTCATTTCCATTTTGCTTCTCCATTGTGTGAACTGAACTTTTGATGCTTCCTTTCTGAGCCATTTTCCATTTCCTATTGCTAACCCCCCCCCCCATCCCAACAAATGTATGCCTTTTCAACGTTATTTGTACATCAAGAAAATAGCATTGTAACCTATATGCATTGATTAGAATACAAACAATGTACATTATGCACATCACCATGGAAACTGTGTATTGAAATGATACAACAGGAGCACACAACTGAAATGACATTACGAAATCAATGGCGAAAAGTAGAGGTACAAAACAATTGACAAAAATGTTCACATAAAAAGAATCCTAATAGCAAACTTTCTCATACAACGAATCCATCATTGTTGCCAGTTGCACTAAAATTGTCATTGCACCAACATTTTTCCTGAAAAAGCTCCCACAAATAAGTGGATCGATGGGATATTCATGTGCAACTAAGCATTGCAAACCGCACAGGGGTGCCAACTGTGAACCCAGCCCCTGCGGCTGTGCCTTAACAGCAGCAACCAACAGCTGAATTGGTTCCTATGCCATGCAGAGCTTCAGCGGCTATTCATCTAACCGTGGTTAAAAACACAGTTGCAATTGAAAAGGTGGCAATCTTTGTGCAGAGGTGGAAAATACTTCACTTGGAGGGTCTGTTATTTAGTTTCATACAGCAGTAAGACTATATTACATTTGCAAAATTCCTCTAGGAATGTTTTTCCCCCCAGACATAAATATGCAAAATCCTTGCATTGTGCCATGTGGGATCGGGTGGCATTCAAAATCACTTATGACTACTTTAAGTGACTTTTTAGTATTTGTTATTCCAGCAATTAATATGTGAGAGGCCTGTGGATAAACACATTAGCATTAACTATAATCTGCTGTGGTTCTTTTCTTAATACAACACAGAATTAAAGAGCCATTAAAACACCATCAAAACGTTCTAACACATTAGTGAGACGCCAGACCGCAATGCACAACACGGATATATTTGTTGAAGTTCTGTGTACAGTCTTGGCAATTAACTCCTGTCCGCTATTGCAGATTTCTTGAGCTGAGAACCTAAAGGCTTGGCCTGGCAAGCTGTTGGAAGATCCAAGGCCGTTTTCACACTACTAACCTGCTTCCGTGACGTTGCGAAACATCGTGCAAAAACCGTGGAAGATAGTGTCTTCTCGCGAGAGTTTTGCATGACATCGCACAAACTCTCGCGAGAAGACGCTATCTTCCGTGTTTTTTGAACGATGTTTTGCAACGTTACGGAAACAGGTTAGTAGTGTGAAAACGGCCCATCATTTGATATCATTTCCTGAACCACAAAAAGCCCCTTTCATAGTCCCCAAATCCATATATTTCCCCCGAAGGGGCAAACTTCTGCGTTGGGGAGCATTTAAGGTTGGGAAATTATTAATAATAATAGTGATGATTATGATGATTTCATAGGGTTGCCAGCCTCCAGGTAGTGGCTGGAGAGCTCTTGGAATTACAACTGGTCTCCAGGACACAGAGATCAGTTCACCTGGAGAAAATGGCTACTTTGGGGGGGGGTTGACTCTACGGAATGATGCCATGCCAAGGTCCTTTCCCTCCCCAAACCCCACTTTCTCCAGGTTTCACAATCAAGATCTCCAGGAATTTCCTAACTTGTGGTTGGCAAACCTATGATTTCATTATTCTCCACATTTTTCTCCAGTGGGGACCAAGCAGCTTAAATCATTCTCCTCTCCTCCATTAATCCTCACAAAAACCCTGTGAGGTAGGTTAGCCTGAGAGTGTGTGCCTGGCCCAAGATCACCCAGCAAGGTTCCATGGCAGAGTGGGGATTCGAACCTGGGCCTCCCAGACCCTACTCCAGCACCCTGACCACTACATCACACCGACTCTCAGAGGGGGACAGAGGGGGAGAATAAATCTCTTTTCATGCTGCCATAGTCTTAATCCAAATCTGACCCCTCCCCGGCTGCTCTCTTACAAACACAACAATAAACTTGCTGTCCAAACCCTGATCTTTGCAGGGTCTCATTTGGTTTGGCAGTAAGAAAGAAAGCAGGTTGCAGAATGCTTCCAAAACCCTGCTTATCCAAACACACAAATTACTTGGTCTTGTTCCTAAAGTGGAGCCAGCGGATTAGGAATCCTGCATTGTTCCATTTTGTATTTTGGACCCTTCGCATTGTTTGCACACACACACACTCACAGAATACTAACACACATAGGTGCATTGGGAAAGGATTGTATAAAAAAAGCGATCTTTATGCAATCCTGTATGTGACTGCGTCACATCTTATTGACGTGCACATGTGCTCCTGCAAATTGGTAAAACACTGCACATACACAACATCTTGATAAAAACAGATGGCTGTTTTGCAGTGTTTTTATCAAGCTGCGCCATGCGCTCATTTATAATACTGCTCAGAAAAAAAAGATGCACCCGAATTAAAAAAAAAAAAACGGACTGCAAACGGCCCATGGACAGTGCTCCGTATGAAATTTGAAAAGCGACAGTGATCCAGTGAGGGATGCCTAATGCCTTGGTTATGCTGTGGGGAAAAGCCTCAGGTAGTTCAGAATTCCAGAATCTGGGAAGGATTTTGAATGAGCCATGTCTGTCTATTCAGATGGCACAAAGCGGTCTTTTTTCTCTCCATCCCCTCGGCTGGAGGCCATCCTCAGCACGTCAAAGATCACGCCTCAGCCATGCATAACTAATTCCAAATCTTATTTAGCATCAAGTCTCAGAATTAAGGAGCTAAGTGACAGATGTTTAATTAACTCCTTAAGCTGATTAGACAGCATTACTGCGATCCCCCCAAGGATGAGTTTGTATCTGTCAAGAGAGCCTAAGGCTGTGGTAATGCTTCTGTTTAAATTTCTAAAGCTTCTAAACCAAGACACTCTAAAATGTTTGACAACCTCAAGGAAGAGGTCCAAACTCCCAAATTCCATTCCCACCACCCCTCGCAAACCGTGGCATCCACAGAAACTGCTCCATGGATGGATAGCACTGCCAAGTCAGCGACTGAAAAGACACATTGGTGTTGCAGTTCTCATTTATGACGAACTTCTATTTGATTAGATTGGATTAGCAGATGATCTCGGATCAGTCAGAAGTGAACTTCCAGCACGTAAAGCTGTCAGCCTCTTGTCGATTCACTTGGGTAGGGATTTCAAACACGGCCTTAACAGAGAGGGGGGAAGGTCACACGCTGCCTTTAAAAAAAATTGGTATACTTCAGATGCTATACGTGTAAACTGTGAAGACATGTTGCAAAGGTATGCGTGTAAAGTAAACGTGGGCCCCCAGACTCACCTGAGGGAATGGGTTGTAGACTGCACGGGGGGGGGGGGGAGGGAGCAGAGGTGCATGGTGGCCACCATGTTTGAAGGGTGGTGGGGCTCCCAGCAGCCTGCAGGCAGTCTGCGCCACCTTGGATCTAAGTCGGAGTCAATTAGAGCTGGCTGGCCTGGGTGGTGAGGGGGCAGGGAAAGGGAGGCATGGTCTACTCTCAGGTCCGCCACCAACCCCTTGTGAGGGGAAGCTTGCTCCACCCCTCTAACTTAAGGAACTCTCGTTGCAGCTGGTGGCTGCATATACATGGCCTCAGACTCTACCTCTAGCTGGTAGAGATGTCCCTCACAACGTAGGTGTGATTGCTCGATAGTCTACAGAGTGCAACTCTGTGGAGGGATGGCCATGTACTGTGATGGACAGGAGACTGTCCTGCCGCTGAAAAGTAGGACAGCTGTGCAGCTGTTTCATCCCTGTGTCTAAGGGAGTGCTGCCCCAGGGACAAGTCACTTTTCAGAGAAGGATTAGAAGGCTGGAGAGAAACACATCAGCAGTTCAGTTCAGGGCTGCCTCGGCAAGAGAGTGGACAGAGTGGTGTATACCTCTGCCAGGTTGTGTGGCAGAGTGATTTAGCACCACCTCTGGGCGAGGACAGAGTCATGAGGACAGCCTCTGGTGATGAGCACCCCTTATACCCTTGAGCCTGACTCTTGGGAAAGGTCAGGCTGGTGTGGGTGAAATCTATGCATGTGTGGAAGGATCCGACCTGATGGCTAGTCAGTGAAAACCTGTTTGTGCTTGAAAACATTCAAGGGAATCCAAATCACAATCTGAAGCCATAACAATTCATGTGCCTCAGCCAGGTCTTTCCTTTGCACACTGGGAGACCTGGACTGCTGATCTGACCTTTAAAAACAACCTGTACATAAATAAATCTTTTTTATTTGTATAAACCTTTGGCTGCAATGATCTCTGAGTTCTTACTTACCACAAACCTCATGGCACAGAACCCAAAACCTTTACACTGGCTACCAGAAGAAGATCTAGCTAACTGAGGGCCAAGCTACAAGTGACGCCTGACACAGGTTGGACACTTGTCAGCTTCCCTCAAGTTTTGGTGGGAAATGTAGGCATCCTGGTCTTGCAGCTTGGCTCTCCAACTGCTGTCCAATGGACTTTTCAGCGGTCACTTGTCCGACATTCTGCCAAGCTGCCTACATTTCCCATCAAAACTTGAGGGAAGCTGACAAGTGTCCAACCTGTGTCATTCGTCACTTGTAGTTTGGCCCTGAGAGGAAGGTTTTTCATTTAATACCAAACCTAGTCCCACAATATTATAGAAGGCTGTGTAGGTTCCCTCGGTTGGAAGAAAAGGCCAGTCACACGTACACCTCACCCCCCACAATCGGCAATGCTGCTTTTCAGAATGTGTATGTGGACTCATGTTCATTCTCTTTCTCCACACAATGAGTCGATGTGTGCTCAAGGGTCATCTGTCGTGGGCTTCTGTGTTCTGGCAACACTGCCCCAAAACGACAACTGCTGAGTAGAAATTCCAAAGGGGAGTGGCCAAAGAAGGCCTTCGTTGCGTGCAGAAAGGCCCAAGCTTTGTCCCTGGCACACTCAGTTAATGCATCTCAAGTAGCAGAGCTTGGTAAACCCAGGCAGGAGATGTCGAGGAGATGCAGGCAGTTGGGACAGCAAGCCTGGATAGGGTTGAGCCCAGTAATAACATAATAATAATAAAACATTTGATTTATATACTGCCCTTCGGGACAACTTAACACCCACTCAGAGCGGTTTACAAAGTATGTTATTATTATCCCCACAACAAAACATCCTGTGAAGTAGGTGGGGCTAAGAGAGCTCCGAGAAGCTGTGACTGACCCAAGGTTACTCAGCTGGCTTCAAGCGGAGGAGTGGGGAATCAAACCCGGTTCTCCAGATTAGAGTCCTGCCGCTTTTAACCACTACACCAAACTAGGGGGGGGTCTCATTTTTCATGCATTAGGTTTTAGATGCTTTGATTTTTGCATAGCTCTAAGACTGGTTTTGCCCTGCCCATTTTCTCTTGAGTTGAGCATTTGTGCACTCGTGTTGATGATCGCTTTATAGCTGTTTTGAGTGAATCAGAGAGTCCTGGAGTTGGAAGGGGCCTTACAGGCCATCCTGTCTCACCCCCTGCCCAAAGCAGGAACAGCCTAAAGCATCCCCAAGAAGTATTCGTCCAGGCGCTACTTGAAGACTGCCAAGGGGGGGGGGAACCCACCACATCCCTAAGCAGCCGATTCCACAGGCGAATTACTCTTAACATGAAGAAGTTTTTCCTAATGTCCAGCCGGTACCTTCCCTCCTGTAGTTTAAACCCATTGCTTCGAGTCCTATCCTCTGTTGCCAACAGGAACAGCTTCCTTCTGTCCCCTAAGTGACAGCCTTTGCATCTGTGTAGTTGGGGAGATTCAACCGTGAAGTGCAGTAAATGAACGCTGCAACTTGAGTATGGCACTCTTTAAAACAGTCAGAACTTTTAAAAAACGGAATAATAGAGGACTCCCAATACATAAGCTCCACTTCAGAAACAAGACACTTTATATTGGAACTGCACAATCAGGGAAGAAATCGGGGAGAATTCCGAAAGCATCCCTAAATGCACTCCGGAATCTCCCATGACCTGTGTGGTTCTGCAGCAGACCTGTGGGGGTCTCATCACAGCCAAACCAAATTTGGAAAAGTTTGAAACTTCCCGCATGCCGAGTCGTGCATAACCTCCCCCTGCAGCAAAGATCTCAATTCCTTTGGGTTTACTGACGTTTCAAACCTTTATTTCTGAACAGCCATGCTCGGCTTTTCTTACGGAGGCTCAAAATGGTTTACACTAAATAATGCAACGCAGTACAAATAAAAATCTCTCTTCTGTAAATATTAATACTTCTCTGTATGCTTTTGCTTTCTGTGACCTTGTTCCCAGCTTCATTGGCCACCGTTTGATTGCCTTAAAAGAATTTCCTGCAGGCTGCTATCTGTCGGGCACCTGGGAGTTAAGGTGGAAGCTCTACCCCTGGAAAGGGAGAGAAACAGAGGAAGAGGGGCCCTGGAAGGCGCACAGAGCCAAGCCAATCTCTTCCTGCTCGCCACCCTTCAAGTCCCACCACTAGAAATGGTATGAGGGGGAGCGAGCAGAGAACATTTTTCTCCCTCCCTTACGACGCTAGAACTAAATATCACCTTATGAATTTCTTGGGCAATAGGCTCAAGTAAGACCTATGAAAACAGGTGGTTGTGAAATAGAATTTACTGCCACAATGTACAGTGATGGTCAATAGTAGAGACACCTTTAAAACAGAAGAGAAAAAATTGTGGGTGATGGGTCTACCCTTGTATCTAAGAGCACAGGATTGCCCAATTTGGATAAGCAAATCCACACAGCAGGGCCAGCGATAGCTGCAATTTTGGATTATGCGAGCCCTGGTATGCGGAAAAATGTGATGGAAAAAATTGAGAGCACAAAAACCACCCCAAAGTAAACAGTGCTATCTGTGCATGTGCAAAAAGCAGTCAGAATTCAAGTAGCATTTGGGGGTTGCGGTTAAATTTGCCTGCTTCCAGGTGGTGGCTGGAGATCTCCCAGAATTACAACTGATCTCTAGGCCATAGAGATCAGTTCCTCTGGAGCAAACCACTGCTTTGGAGGCTGGAGTCTATGGCATCATACCCCACTGAGGCCCCTCCCCTTCCCAAACCCTGCCCTTTTCAGGCTCCACCCCCCAAATCTCCAGGAATTTCTCAACCTTAGTAGAATCCCAAAATAGCATGTGAAAACTGCCAGTGGCCAGCAGGAGGCTTTGGCCTCCACTATGAGGAGCTGGCATTGCTGAGCCCATGAGCGGGAAGGGCAGCCAATGAAGGCAAACTAGCAGGGGAGGGGAGATGAGCTGACACAGCTGCTGGCATGGGGCACGTGAACCAGTGGTGAGACGGTGAGCCAGAAGTGAGGGAGAGGGCGAACTGCATTTCTCCTCCCTAAGGAGTTCTCACAGTTCCCCTCTTCTCAACAGTTATGAGCTTGGATCGCTAAATTGAGCCTACATGTTCAGGGGTAGGGTTACGGGGAGGCTTGATTTTTGCACATTGCTGAAGGACGAAGGCTTCCTGACTTCCTTGTGGTATTCCCAGAACCACTTTTGGGGTTCTTGAAAAGAGGACACTGGGCTGGATGGACACTTTGTCGGCACCAGTAGGGTTCTTCTTATGTCTGTAGTGGTGGAGAGTGCCCTCAAGTCATAGCTGACTTATGGCGACCCTTGGTGGGGTTTTCATGTCAAGAGACTAACAGAGGTGGTTCGCCATTGCCTGCCTCTGCAACCTTGGCCTTCGTTGGAGGTCTCCCATTCAATTACTAACCATGGTAGAACCTGCTTAGCTTCTGAGATCTGATGAGATCAGGCTCACCTGGGCTATCCAGGTCAGGGCGCTTATGACTGTAGCCCTCATGAAAGATAAATGAAGAGAATTTGTGGGAACTGGTAGAGCATTCAAGAGCGAATGGGATTTGGGAGGTACAAATCTTGTCTCGGCCTCCAGCTTACTAGGTGACCTTCAGCAGCCTTAATGTCTCTCAGCCTCTACCAGGAATGCACATGGTCAATAATAAAGATCAGTACAAGCAGACATGCACCACACTGGACAAGACAGATTGGCAGTCTGATCTAGCAGAGCGCTCATGTTTTTGAGACAGCATCTGCAAAAGAAAAAACAACAACAATGGGCCGCATGTCAGTTTACCACACCGTTCAGCTTTGGACATCCGAAAGTTGTACAGAGTCGTTCCTTTGCAACACATTCTGTTCTGGGTTGTTGAGATCCAGGCAGCGATACTGACAACCAGCTAACTTCTGCCCCGCACGCTGCCCGCTTATCAAAATGTGAAGTCCTGGAGTCGGCAGGTTGCCAGGCACTGATTCTTTTGAGAAATCACTAATTAATTTCCAGGCATCAAGCTGTAATTCCACGACGCTTCACATTATTCATAAATAATTGCAGGTTCTTGAAGGAATTCTGCAGCTGTTAACTAAGGGCCATGCTTTTCAGGGATAGCTTTGTCTGGTCCACGCCCCGCCCCCCATCTCCTCCCTAAGCAAGCTGACTGTACTTTTTTTTTGCATTACTATAGGGACAAATTAATGCATGCCTGATGTGTCAAAGGGACCAAACATTTCCCACCATTTCCCCAAAGTAATAAATCTAAATCGGGCCTAAAGGTGCACAAATATTTGAGGATGTCAGATATTGCTGAATCCCAGGACTGGTAAAGGACACATCATGGAAATTAATTAATTCCAATCAAAATGTCATACCCCCCAAGCTTCGGTAGCAACTCCCCAAAGTAATGGGCTGGCATGCAGGATGTTTTGATTCAGACGCCTACACTTACGCCAAATGCAAAAGCCGAACACCCATGGAGCTGGCGTAGTTGGCATGTTTCAAAGGAAGGTAGCAGGGAGGAATGTCAGGCAGTTGGAACCTTTTTGGGCAACCAAATGCTTTAGTAAAAGACTTCAAAGGAAGCTTCCCCAAGGCTGGTCCTGGCAGCACAATTGAGCACAGTATACTGCCACCACTCAAACTGCATCTAGCTTCTGCAGCAAGTTCGAATCCAAGCTGTAGCTCTGAGTACATTCACGTGTCACAATGTCCAGTACTGACTGATTCAACGCATGGCCTTCATACATCTTGTATCACAATTGTTGTTTTTAAATAAACCCTCCTGTTCTCTGCTGGAGGGGAATATATGTAGCATGAAATTAGACATGGCAGGGGCTGCCAGGCAGATTCCCCACTCCGGTCCCTGAGCTCCCATCACTTGCCAACCCTCCAAGCAGCAGCTGGGGAAAGAAAAACAGTGGCGTATTTGGTTTCACCATAGATTTTCTTCCAATTCTTAGAGTTGCCCACCGTCACTCCCAGGTTTTCCTCGGAAGTGATGTCATCATACCTGCCATGATGCTCCCACCATGACCTCCAATCTCTTGCTGATAAAGGGTGGCAACCCTAGAGAAATACAATTTAGGTTTATACACCATTGGAGCTAGTTATGGCTCTCTACGGTCATAAGAACACAGGAAGAGTCTGCTGAATCACAACAAAGGCCCATCTAGTCCAGCATCCTGTTTCCCACCACGAACAGGAAGAGGGCCTCAGAACGCCCATAAACAGGTAGGCCAAAGCCAGCTCCCCGTTGTTGCCCCCAGCAACCATTATTCAGGTCCAACCCCACGGTTGCTGAGAGGATGAAACAGAAGATGGGATAACCATGTATATGCCTCAGAGGAAGGGCAGGATAGAAAACATAACAGGCAAAAGCGAAGCGCTTTGAATTATGCCCAGAAGCCAACAGGCAACCAGGTTACGCTTGCGCTGCAACACCGCCTATTGTCAGACGTCTCTCTCATTGATTTTTATCACCCAGACAAAAGTTCATTGACTGAAGACATAATTATCAGCAGGGCTTTTTTCTGGGAAAAGAGGTGGTGGAACTCAGTGGGTTGCCCTTGGAGAAAATGGTCACATGGCTGGTGGCCCTGCCCCCTGATCTCCAGACAGAGGGGAGTTTAAGCAATCTAAACTCCCCTCTGTCTGGGGATCAGGGGGCGGGGCCACCGGCCATATGACCATTTTCAAGAGGTTCCGGAACTCCGTTCCCCCGCGTTCCCCCTGAAAAAAAGCCCTGATTATCAGTGATGCACATCCAGTTATCTGCCGGCTTTGCTCCAGCTCAGCATCCAGTCAGCTGAAGAATGAATTTTATCTTCGAGGCCAGCTCTTAGGTCAAGAGCCCCAGCGTGCGCTTAGGATTTAGCCACCGACGCTCCTGTAGTTGATGGGAAGCTTGGCTTGAGGCTCTCCGAGGTTGGGCTTTGAAGCATCCCTTGGCATCAAGAACCAATAAGGAACATGACCAAGGCAAGGAGGCTTGTGGCCAATTTGTTCCCTGACAAATGAGACTCCCCGCTCTCCTCTTTGAACCGTGCAAACATTGGCCTCATCGTCATCCTCTGGCATCACTTCCAAACTTGTCTCTGTGATTTAACAGACAGATTGCATGCCTCTCCTATCCTTATCTTGGGTTGCGTTCCCATGAAATTCGTGTAAGCTGCTTCCTTCAGGAATCACTCGGAACGACACGGCTCACCTTCCCTTATTTTGTCCCCAGAAGAAGCACTGTCTGAAAAATTCTGAATGTCAGCATCATCATTGCAAACGCAGTCCAACCTCACTGCAGGGTTTAGGCCCCGCTCATAATAGGCTTATTCCCTAAGGTTGCCAACTCTAGGTTGGAAATTCCTGGAGATTTGAAAGTGGATTTGGGGAGGGGGGAGGACCTCAGTAGGAATGTGATGCCATAGACTCCGCCTTCCAAAGCAGAAGACAGGGGGCTGTCTTCTATAGTCTGGTGGTCACTTATAATTCCAGGACATGTCCCGGCTCCAGATGGAAGTTGGCAGCCCTAATCTCAGCTGTTGAGGGAAAGTTGGAAAGCTGAGTGGGTAGCCCATGATGACCACCTCTCAGTGGTGGTGCCTCGGTGCCTGAGTCACCTGCCCAAACCCCAGCATGGGATGCTCCCACCTTCTGAGATTTGGTGTCTGCTAGTACCAGACCCTTCTCAGAAGTGATAATCCCCCTATTGTACTCCAAAGCCACCCTCACCTGGATAGCTCAGGCAAGCCTGATCTTACCAGATCTCAGAAGCAGGGTTGATTAGTAATTGGATGGGAGATGTCCATTGAAGACCAGGGTTGCAGAGGCAGGCAAGAGCAAACCACCTCTTGCCATGAAACCCCCACCAGGGGTCACCATAAGTAAGCTGTGACTTGACAGCACTCTCCACCACCACTCCAAAGCCCAGGAACGGTAAGACAGCCGGCTCCCTTCCCATTTTCAGCAATATCGTTGCAGACCTTCCTATTCAGAAAGGCAATCTGCCACGTTTCCACCTGACTGGAATGGCTGTATTCATCTTGGCTAGTTGTTTTTAATTGTTACTCAATGTTTGTAGCACTCGGAGGCATTTCAGTATATGGTTTCATAAACGCTCGTAAATTGGGACAGAGGTCCTAAGGGCTACAGATACAATTTAAAAATCCGAAAAGCAAACAAACAAATAAAAAAGCGATTATTCCTCAGGTGCCTATATATGCACATACACATCTGCTTACTGGGAATTACCAAACAGTAAATACAACCATCTCTCTGACTGTACGCTGCTCCTTTTTGCAAGTTAATTACCAGGAGAGCTTTGAAGCTTGTGGGGACATCTAGGCCTCCCATTAATGAAGGACACTTCCACGGGCATGCCCACATATCACCCCGAGAGCAACTCAGAATGAACAAGTCTCACTGAGTCTTATATTAACATATAAAAGAGGGATTTCAAATTTTGCATTCTTCGTGTTTCCAGCCTTCATTCCCTGTTTCAATTATGCTTCTCCCCTGTGAGAACTCAGAATTATTTCCACACATTTCCTGCTTCTTCACTGACTGCTGCCTAGTTTCCAGGACCAATTCAAGGTACAGGTGCTTACCTGCTAAGGGTGTCATAGAGGGTTCGTTTGCAACATGCTGGAATGTTGTTAGTACAATTTGTCCCCACTAACAACACTCGTTTTACAACCCCTCTTCAGCTTCTGGAAGTCAGCTTCCAGAAGAGAAGAGGGAAAATATACCCAGGGATGCATTTCCAGGCAAGGATTCTTGTGCATTCGGTCAATGCTGAGAAACAAACTGCTTCCCATCAGTCATCAAATTCATTCTTGTAAATTGCACCATCTTCTAAACTGGCAATCCGTCAGCAAGATGCATTTAGCCCCGGGGGCCTTAACTTGCTGACCCTTATTGTGAGCGTCACATTCACACAACCACATAGAGGATCTATGCACTCAAAATGATGCAACCCCTTACAGGCTGTTGCAAGCACCTTCTAGATTCTTAAGAGATTACAGGGTATTGGGAAATAAGGGACAGGCACCAACTGATTGGGTTTTTCCTTCCTCACAATCCTGAACCAGTATGGACTTACAGGCATAGTTAGATGACTACTGCTTTTGGAAATACAATCACAAAAGCAAGAAACGGGCTCAGAGAGAAAGAGCTGGGATGCAAAGCGTGTTTGGAAATGTTTACACCACAGAGATACACTGCGGAAAGGAACGAAGGATTGGACGTTTGTAAATCTCAGCAGTTGGCACCCCGGCTCCGAAAAGCTATTAGAGAAAAGACATGACAAGTCTTGTAATAATATCCCCAGGAACACGCAAGCGGCAGCTTGGGAGCCTCACCAACTACTCTCTGCGTTCTGCAACAATTGTTTAATGTCTAATCCCGTCGGAATGATTACCCCCAGAACTTATGTTAATGTCAGCTCAATGCGCTGGAGAAAATAAATCTTGTCTCAACATCAGATTACGCCTTTGGAACATGCAACGTTATTTCCATAATCTGACGAACAGGGAGAATTACGCACAAGGCTGTACCTGATGCCAATGCTAGGATTACGGTTTTTGCCTTCATCCTTTGAGTTATTGGAGGATTTCCCCCCTTTAAGCAGTGTTCCCTATGAGGGGGTGTAGGGAAAGAGCAAAATAGAGCAAAAAATTACTACCGCAGACTAACACGGCTAACTCCTCTGGATCTAGGGAAAGAGCAAATCCTCAGAAGAAATGCAATGCAAGGTGAATAATTTATGACTATCAGTTATTACTCTGTTTTCATTTTTCTAAGAAAGTCACCACCAAATGTCTTGGCCTTGCTCTTTTGATTGAAGAATCACAGTTTCTAACATGGGTTTTTTCCATTCGGGACAATCTCCCCGCCCGTCCCCCGCAACCATAATAAGGAAATTCAATGGAACACACGGCCATAAAACTGACACAAATTTTGTGCTGATTTTATAGAAACGGCATTGAAAAACTGCACGGAAAGCATAAATGCTATTAAAAAGGCTTTAAAGAAGAGCAAACAAATCAGAAATGCCAATAAATTAAGAGAAACAAAGAATTCACAATAACATATGGAAATAAAAAGAATCTAAAGGTCATATATATTTGTGCATCTGGACTTTATGGGCAGGGCTAGTTCCCCAACATTCTGTCCACCTTTCTGACATTTTGTCCCACTTTATCATGGCCAAGAAACAGAACGGTGGGTGGGGATATGCAAATGATGGGGAGGGTCTATTCAAGTATGAGAAGGCTTGTTCCTTAGTCACCAAGGATAAGGACCAGGTCTAGCCCCTGCTTCTATCTTCTAACATAACATGGTAAAATACAATAAAAATGTAACATTAAAGCAAACGGACAAAAAAAGAGAGAAACGGTTCTTTAAACTGAAAAGGCCGTGACCAGAAGACAGAACTCAAACACATAACAAAGCATGCCCTCCAAGAACCGGCATCTCTCTCAGTAACTAACAAGTAAAGAAGCTAAATTTGAAACGCAACCTAACATCATGTGGCCCGCTCATCATTCATTTCAGCTAAGGAGGATGCCACAGAAAGGAGCAGCGTACCTCTGGTGTGCAGAGTGCCAGAGATTCGTTGCATTCCAGGGGGCTGCTTGCATTCTGTGAACTCTCTCTCCTTATGTACACACACTCACACACACACTCACCATCAGAATGACGCGTACTTCATCCATCTCTTTAGGTGAAACAGGCACAAAACACACACGTTCCCCTTACTAAACATTGTGCAGAGAGCAGTGGGAATGGGATGTTAGGTGGCAATGTGTTTCTCGGCTCCGAATGAAGCACTCCATGGTCTATACCAAACCTCCAAAAAGCTACGGGGGAGAGTGTGATTTGGAGGCCAGAACTGGCCATTAGAAGAGGAATGTTGAATCCCTCTGCTTTGCTACTGCATTCCTTCCCCCTAGGGTTGCCAACTCCAGTAGTAGAGTCTGGGGAGGGCAGGATATGGAGAGGGGAGAGGCGTCAGTGGAGTATGCCATAGAGTCAAGCCTACAAAGTTGCCATTTTCTCCAGGAGAACTGATCTCGGTCATCTGGAGATCAGAGGTAATTCTGGGAGATCTTCAGGCCTCACCTGGAGGCTGGCAACTCTACCTCCCCTAGTTGCTTCCCCCTAGCTATTGAAAAATAAGACTAGCTGCTGAAAAAAATCTTGGGAAAAAGAGTCAGGTGAAGAAGCAGTGTGAAAGAGAGAGGTTTCCCTACTTACCACTTTCTATCCTTTAAGGTTTATTTTTACATTATTTTTTATTTTTACTGCATTTATTCTCCATATTTCTCCCCAATAGGGACACAAAGCAGATGGCATCATTCTCCTCTCCTCCATTTGATCTTCACAACAACCCTGTGAGGTAGGTTAGGCTGAGAGCCTGTGATTGGCCCAATGTCACCCAGTGAACTTCCATGGCAGAACAGAGATTCAAACCGGGGTCTCCCAGATCCTAGTCCAACACTCTAACTGCTACACCACACCACCACTATTGTCTCCCCATACCAGTTCATACACTTAACAGAAATCTGGGTTCTAGGGATCCCCCACCCCCACTTACCTGAGCAGCAGGGGGGCGCATACCTTCCTTGCATGCTCGCCCACGGCGTGGCGTGCTCCCATGTGCCACAACCGCTGGGATCAGGCCCATTTTGGCCTGGATTGGGGCCACTGTGGAGCATGGGAGCGCTCCTGCGCTCTGCAGCGCTCTCAAAATGGGCCCAATCCACAGCAAAACGGGCCCGTTTTCTGCAGCTGCAGAGTGCCGGAGTGCTCTGCAGCGCCCAAAACAGGCCCGTTTCGGTGCGGATTTGGCCCATTTTTGAGCCGCTGCGGAGCGCAGGAATGCTCCTACGCTCCACAGCACCTTAAAAACGGGCCCAATCCGCAGCAGAAGGGCCCATTTCCGGCACCGTGGAGCACAGGAGCACTCCACAGTGCCCGAAAACGGGCCTGACCAGGGGCCACACGATGACGTCACTTCTGTGGGGACGTGCACTCTGTGCGCACTCACCTCCCTCTCCCCAAAGGTAAGTGCCAGGCCCCTGTCCCCTGCCGGGAGGTTGAGGGGGCCTGGCACCCCTACTGGGTTCCCAGAGCTGGATCTGCCTCTAAACATCTAAGGTCTGGTTCACATGTGCAAGAAGGGAAGTAGGAATGAGATGCTGGAATGGGCAGGGCCATTTCAAATGCTAAGGGGCATATTGCATTTT
The DNA here is from genome assembly GCF_028583425.1 of Eublepharis macularius. Lineage (NCBI taxonomy): Eukaryota > Metazoa > Chordata > Lepidosauria > Squamata > Eublepharidae > Eublepharis > Eublepharis macularius. The sequence goes on along the minus strand of NC_072802.1, from coordinate 65,795,341 downwards.
GGAGTACTCCCCTTTGTTTTTCTATTTCAATTAGGGTTGCCAGCTCCATGTTGGAAAATACCTGGAGTTTTTGGGGGTGAAGCCTGGAGAGTGCAGGGTTTGGGGAGGGAAGGAACCTCACCATGGTATAATGCCAGAGTCCACCCTCCAAAGCAGCCCCTTTCTCCAGGTGAGCTGATCTCTGTGGCCTGGAGATCAGTTGTAATTCCAGGAGATTCCAGCCACCACCTGGAGGCTGGCAACCCTAATTTCAATGCTCCCTCCAGCTATGAAAACAGCACACCAGACAAAGGGCAAATCCACATGTCCTGGCATGTCCCGGTGTCGTGGTAAACATTTGCCAAACTTCCAGAAGTATACCGTCTTTCTAGTGCGATTTCTGACTCATCGCGCGATGAGTCAGAAATTGTGCTGGAAAGATGTTATATTTCCGGAAGTTTAGTGAACGTTTACTGCGACGCTGGGACGTGTGGATTCGGCCAAAGAGAGATGCCAGAACTTTTGGTACTGCTGTGATTTTGAAGAGGGGAGAGACCTCAGCCAGGGTATAATGCCGTAGGGTCCACCTTCCAAGACAGCCATTTTCTCCAGAGGAACTAATCTCTGTCAACTGGAGATCAGGAGTAATTCCAGGAGGTCTCCAGCCACCACCTGGAGGCCGGCAACCCTATGCACGGTTGGCCTTGGAAAGTTTCCACCATCTGCTTGGAGTTTACAAGTTAGAAACATTAAACAAAATCTTTTCCCTGGGAACTGTGAATGTGTCATCTGGCATCCATGCCTAGGTTTCACAAGGATCACAAGTTTATCGTTACGGTCTGCGACTAGCATAGCATGCCTAGGTTTGTAAAAGGGGAGGGAGGCTTTATTGCCATTTTCTAGCAAGCCCGCCACAACAAACAACACAGTGTCACAGGCCATCATATGAAGTCCAGGGCAGACATCTATCACTTTGTTATCGGTGCTATAGAGTGGTCTGAGATGTTTCCAAATAGGGCAATCAAGTTGATTAATTAGGGTAGCTGGACTCATCCTGGGGACATGGGACAAGTTTGTTTAAGAGGCAGCAGTGGTGGTAGGGGAATCAAACACTTGAACACAACAGAGGTAACCCATTTGGCTATCCTCGAGGCTGCTTGCAAAGGGGAAGGGTCAAAGCAAGTTTGTTACCCCAAAGTCAAGAGCAGCCCACTCTTTTGGGGAAGAGAGACATACCGGGAGGCAGGGGTCATTTCATAGAACAAGAGCTGGAGGAACTCATTAGCATAGCTCATTAGCATATGCCACGCACCTAGACATCACCAGAAGTGTGTCATTATCATAACTGATTTGCATATGCCACACCCCCTGACATCACCTATCCTGGCTGTTTCGGACCCAATCCTGGCCATTCAGGACCGAAATTGGGCCCAAAATGGTCAGGATCGGGCCGCTGCTGAGCGGGAGAGTGATCCACCACCCGTCAGAGGCCTGATCCCGGCCATTTCAGCCCCAATCCAGGCCGAAACGGACCCAAATGGCCGAGAGTCAGGTGGGCGGGGCCACCTGACATGTGACCTCTTTGGGGAACTGCCAGAACTGTGTTCCTGCACGTTCCCCCTCGAAATGAGCCCTGCCGGGAGGTCAACCAAGGCTCGTTTTTTTTGCTGCTAGCTTGAGAGCATGAAAGAGGAAGTGGGCAAAATACCTCTGCCCAGCACTCTGGAAGCAGTGGGATGTAGGCAGGTGCAGAGACATTTTATATTCACAACAACACAGCGAGGAAGGCTAAGGCTAGAGAAGGTGACTGGCCCCATTTCGGAGGGGATTTAAACCTCAGGCTGCTCAGTCCCAAGTAAGTTGCCAACTCATGTTTTCTTAATACCTGGAGAGTTGGTGGTGGAGTGGGATTTGGGGAGGGAAGGGGCCTCAGTGGGGCATAATGCCATGGACTCCATCCTTCAAAGCAGCCATTTTCTCCAGGGGAACTGATCTATGTTCGCTGGCGATCAGTTGTAATTTCGGGAGATCTCCTGGGAACTGACAATCCTGAGGGTCTCACTATATAGAGTGTGCTTTTCCCAGGGATGTCCCTGGGCTCTGCACATGTGGCAATCAAGTTCTGAGCATGGAACTCCCAGACCACAACTGTAGAGAGGGTCCAGGGACATACCTGGGAAAACTGTCCCTTGCAGGTAGGCCCTTTTACACTCTAACTACTACACCTCATTGGCTATTGAAGATGGGAGATAGTAGCTTGTCAACAGCCACCTAGTGAGTTTGAATGAGATGAGATTGAACTGGCAGCCTCTTAGATCACAGCTCCTTCTTGTAGCTATGATGCGCATGGTCCTCTTAGAGCTAACTTGAGAAGTTGCTCATGCGGAAGTTCTCCCCAGCCCTGCCTCTCCAAGGATCAGGAATCCAGCCCCTATCCAGGACGGAAAATAGGGCTGAAAAGCCCCTGCCCCAGCTCCTGTTTCCTGCTGCCTTTCCACGTGGCAGCAGGAGAAAAAAAATACCCCAAAAAATGCCATTGGAATGACAGCGTTATTGGAGTAAGCAACATCTTGTGAACAAGGAAGAAGATAAAAAGACCCTGCAGGAGGCAGCAAGCTGTATCTGGAGGACTGCAGAGGGTGTACCTTCTTTCTATAAGGGGCTTTTCCTTGTCTGTCTGCAGAATGTTATTCTTAGGCCTTTCTACTAGAACTCTGAACACACTCTCTCAAGAGTTATCTCTTCTCTTTCTTATCCAGTCTGTTAGTTCCATAAAGCTTTTGCCATTGTGTTCTGACTGCTGCACAGGCACTCTGCTAACAAGCATGACATCATTTCTGGGAAAAACCTAGAAGTGATATCAATCCTCTCTAGGAATTGCTGCAAACTCTATGGTTTTTTCACAGAGTTTGCAAGTGATTCCTAGAGAGACATGATGTCACCTCTGGGTTTTCCCTAGAAGTGATCACACCATCGGTGACATCACCTCTCCATGTCCCTATTCCCTGGTCTCCTGCTGGTTGTCAGGCCATGCCTGGTAAATCTAATGGAAAAAATAGCAAGCATACAGCATAATTAGCATGAGTTATTATAACGGTAATGTGATTTTTATGGCCCCCTTGAAAGGCTTACCTTTCCCCATCTCATCATTCATGTCTTAAAATTCCATGTCTGCATAAATACTCCTGTGCACAAATCCAGTCACCTTTTGTCTGGTTTTTCTGGGAAATCCTTTTTTATAGGTCGCTTTAACTCAAACAATTAAACTAGTTAATAGACTGGATTTTGGCATTAGAGGAAAAGGGAAGGGGGTGACTTCGATATCAAATATTAAATTATTCTTGATTAATTCTTTTATAGGCTCGGGCTTACAACTGATTTAATGCATCCTAGATAATTAGTTCTATTATCACTCTTCTTTTGAGTTTTAATTAACTGTTCAAAATTTCTCGTTCTGGTTTCATTTCACCTTCCTGTGAAACAGCCAGCTCTCTGTTTAGACATTCCATTAACGTCGTGGCAACATGATGCGATCAGGATGCCGGGCTTGTATTCTATCACGAAGACGTATGATCTGAGATAATATTCTCCTCCCCCCGCTTTCTTTTCAACCCTCCCTTCTTCTTCTTCTTCTTCTTTTGTTAGTTCTAAATATTTTGATTCCTGGATCAGTTTACTGGCAGCTCACAGCCTGGAGCTAGAGGCAGAAGCCCTTTTAAAGAAAGCTGAAGGTGATCTGATAGACTGATTGATATTTGTGATGGATAGCCTCCTTTCTTTTCTCCCACTGTCGTATCAGGTCAATTCAGTTTTGAAGTACTATACAACTTCAGCAGAGAGTACTTTGGAGAGATAGTGGCTGATTCCACATGGCTTACCTGAAGCTGATGTTGCTGATCATGCCGGGAAAAATGTAGAAGATCACGTTCTCGCGCGAGTTTTGCGCGACATCGTGCAAAACTTGCACGAGAAAACGCAATCTTCCGCGTTTTTTCTGGCATGATCAGCAATGTTCCACAATGTCCCGGCTTCAAGTAAGCCGTGTGGAATCGGCCAGTGTGGTGTTGTGGTTTGTGTGTTGGATTAAGACTCTGGAGACCTAGGTTTAAAGCTCCACTCAGCCTGGAGGTTACTATCGAATACATTATTGTCCCACCTTTCTTTCGAGGAGCCAAGAATGGCACACGTGGGTCTTCCTTGCTCTTTTTATCTTTCCAGAGACCCTCATCCATGTCTAAGTCTAAAAAAACTACAGCACATCAGTTCTCATTGGACCAGTTACTCTGTCTCTGCCTATCCTAGCATGTCAGGCCATTGCGAAGATGACCCATATATACCACTCTTGAGTTTCCCGGGGGGAATGCGAGGTAATAGCAAAACTAGGAAACAGAGGTGGAATCAATCTGGAGGTAGAACCTACGGAGGTAGAATCAATGTTATGATTCATTTGGGACTGCCACTGAAAATGGCAGCCCCGTGTCAAGTTTGCTCATCCTCTCAAAATGTCACAATGAGGAGTGATTTCGCCCCTTCAGTCCTGGGTCCCATTCCTCCTGAATTCCAATTTAAATTTAGATTCTGGAATTGCACAAAGCTGCTGGTGTTCTAAGTTTCATGTGTACATTTTAATCTTGTCCTTCCTCAAAGGTGCTCAGGGCTGCGTACATGTTTTCTCCTTGCCTATTTTATCATCACAAGCACCCTATGAGATAGTGAGGCTGAAAGAGAGAGTGACTGGAACAAGATCACTAAGTGAGCTTCAGAGCTGAGTCAAGATTTTTGAACCCTGCTCTACCCGATCCAATTTCAACGCTATAACCACTGCACCATGCTGTCTCTCCTAAATTCCTTTCCCTTCTCCCTTTTATGTTGCCAACAGGTCCTCCTGTCTACAAATATACCGTCTTGGATATGATCAGAATATGTTCACATGAAGCTTTTTGTGTGTGCAATGTTTTATAGCTATGTACACCACATAAAAATGATTTTGATACAATTTCATATGTTGTTTTTGGGAAAAGGGCAGTTTTTTATTCATGAGCACATCAGAAACAAGCCAATTTAATGGAAGGAAATGGCTATCTGGGTATACTGCAATCACAGAATTCATTTCAGAAACTCTTCTAAGAACCTAAATTCTGGAACAGTAGATGTCATTTGGAGCGGGGAGCCACAAATGAATGGAAAGTATTGTGCATGTGCACTGATTTAGGGGGGGAAAAGATCAAGAAATGATTTCTAATGCATTGGTTCCACTTTGGAAATACAAGTAGGAAATTGATTGTGCAATCCAAAAGAGTGTTACATTTTCTAAGTCTGTGAAAGTCAATGGGCTCAGAAGGGTGTACACTGGCTTAGGATAGCACTGTTAGAATCCCTAAATGCACGGAAAAATTCATGAAGCCAATTTTATTAATATCCCTAATCACATGTTGGAATGCCAGCAGACCCCAGTCAGATTTAGAGCAGACTCCATCACTTAATGGCTTGTAAAATCCCGGTTACCTGGCAGATTGAAAGTATACTGGGTAAAGTACCCTCTTTACTAAGCAGGTTGCAAGGTGGCAGAGCTTGCTTATAAGCCGTGGTGGGTTTGGACCATTGCCCTGCGCTTGCCAAGACTTTCCCGGGTTTGCTGGAAACGTTTTAACAATAATACATTACACGTTTCCATAAAATGCAGTGTGCATATTAGGTACTCTTGGAATCAAATTTATTGGCTCATAAATACAGGAAGGAGCAGAACCACCCAGCTAGTCTCTGACCCGGCTCCATTCAGAATATGTTATTTCCAAACGCATGTTTTATTGTCCATAAAGGGTAGCTGTTAATGGGTAGGTAGAAGGGACCTGGGATTTATGCTGATGGAAACTTTCCTCCTCCACTTATGTGCATTGCTACGTAATGCGCAGAGTAGCTTTGCATAGGACAATTCTTACTTCTCTTAATAGAGCAAGTAGGAAAATCTCCAGTACGGGTCCCGTGGGCTATTTCCTTATTCGGCAGAGACGGTAGTGCAGAATCTCATACATTTTTTACATTTCTGTTGGTTTTACCTCCTGCTCACCTTTGATTCGATACCAAACATCTCTTCCATAGGTGCACAGAATAGTAGCATGTGGTTGAGATCTGTGTGCAAGGGTTTGGGGACATGGAATTTAATCCAAAGTCGACATTGCAAGAGGAGTGTTAAGATGGGACCCCATGCAGACATATCTCTAGCCTGATCTCCATCTATATAGCCCATTTGGTCTTCTTGACTCCACCAAACAGCCAAAAAATCTCTATAGTACTGCCTGAACTCAGATGCATGCAGTCCCAACTGAAGCCTGGAAAAGATCTCTCTCGAAGGAGGGTGCAGTTATTAGGGGTGAAAGGCGCTGCCTGCTGTAGGACCTTCTTCATTGCTTAAACTGTGTCATCTCGAGACGTCCTCGAGGCCCCAGCAGACCTGCCCCTGTTCGGAGAACCTAAGGAAGTCACAGCAGAATTAATCTGTATGTATCTGAATGGATGTTGTTAGACAAGAATTGAGGAGAAGCAGGTTCACATGAAAATTACTGAGTGACTTATCCCAGTCAACCCCTTTCTACCTTGTTACCCAAGTGGGGGGGGGTGTCTTCTTGGGAGATGGGGGAATTAGCATACAAGGAGACGCAATGAGTGGGGGTAACTAGCAGAATCTCCACCAGTGTATACCAGGACCATTCTCTTAGAGGATCCTCTAATAAACAGGCGGATGTTCAACAGGAATGTTTTTTTTAAAAAATTAAAGCAGTAGTAAAAAACAATTGAACACAAAATACACACAAACACACACAAGGCTAACTAGGAAATCAGTGAGGAAGTGTTTCCCTTTAAAATAAATGTAACCCCCCCCCCAAGCTCTGAATTGTGGAGAAGCATGTCCTCAAAAGCAACTATTTTTGTCAGCAAGCCTCAGATTCTGAATTCTCCAGCAATTTCCAAACCACTTCCAGTGAAATAAAAAGCAAAACAAACAGACCACTTCATCAAGAGTATCGGAACCCGCAATCAACAGGTGTCAGGTGGAACATATTTAAACAAATTATTTCATCTATTGTGGTCTGCTTTAGGGGAGGAAGGGATAGAATTTTTATTCATGGACAAAGTGGAACGGAAGGCCTGTCTTGTGGAACAACAGGATTTGAGTCTAGTGACACCTTAGAGACCAACAAGATTTTCAGACACAACTTTTCAAGAATCAAAGCACCTTTCCTCAGATACAAGGAGCCTTTACGTCCAAGTCCAGAGGAGGGAGGGTTGGAGCCAGGGGTCATTTCATAGAAAAAGAGCTGGAGGAACTCATTAGTATAACTCATTAGCATAACTCATTAGCATATGCCACGCCCCTTGCCATCACCGGAAGTGTGTCATTGACATAACTGATTTGCATATGCCACACCCCCTGGCATCACCTATCCTGGCTGTTTTGGGCCCAATCCTGGCCATTCAGGGCCAAAATTGGGCCCAAAATGGCAAAACGGGGCTGAAAATGGCTGAAAAGGGACCCAAAATGGTCAGGATCAGGATGCTGCTGAGTGGGAGAGTGATCCACCACCTGTCAGAGGCCTGATCCAGGCCATTTAGGCCCCAATCCAGGCTGAAACGGGCCCAAAATGGCCGAGAGTCAGGTGGGCGGGGCCACCTGACATGTGACCTCTTTGGGGAACTGCCGGAACTGCGTTCCTGCGCGTTCCCCCTCGAAATGAGCCCTGGTTGGAGCAAAAAAGGGTGTCAGGATGTAAACGTACAATGTAGCTTGATTAGAGCAGGAAAAAAGGCCCTGACCCGGATAGCTCAGATGAGCCTGATCTGGTCAGAAGCTAAGCAGGGTCAGCCTTGGTTAGTAACTGGATGGGAGACCTCCAATGAAGACCAGGGTTGCAGAGGCAGGCAATGGCAAACCCATCTCTGTTAGTCTCTTGCCATGAAAACCCCACCGCAGGTCGCCGTAAGTCAACTCTGACGTGAGAGCACTCTCCACCACCACTGGAATCCTATCTCTCTATTCAGCCCTGGGATGGGTTTCCCCCCATTGTTCTGAAATTGTAAATGAACGAAAGTGTAGCAGCCTCATGTTGTAATCTGCCCTTGAAGCTTCTCTGTCTGACAGCCACTTTTAGGTCAGCAAAGAAATGTCCTGGCAGATTAAAACGGTCTCCCGCTGGCTTTGGAGTCCTGTGATTTTAAAAATCATATTTGTGTCCATTTATTCTTTTGTACCTTTGTACATTACACCTTTACATCCTGACTCCTTTCTTTGCTCCACCTCTCCCAACCTCCTGAGTGGGATATAAAGGCTCAGGGACCCCCACACCTCCCTGTATCTGACGAAGGGAGCTTTGACTTTCGAAAGCTTAGACGCTGAAAATCTTGTTGGTCTCTAAGGTGCCCCTGGACCCAAATCCTGCTGTTCTACTGCAGACCAACATGGCTATCTGCCTGAAACTGTTTTGTGGAAGAGAAGGAGGAAGAGCAGGTAAGGAAAAGATTGGTCAGGTTCAAGTATTGGCTTCATTCAAAAACTTGCTCAGCAGTCTTAAGTAAATCCCAAGATCTCCATCAGTGCAAATGGGTTTCCAAAAGCAGCCCAATCCACGCTTGGGACAACCAGGTGGGATCTTGTTGACCCTTGCAGTCATAACCCCTTCTATGTTAATAGCTGCAATAGTCCATCTCTATCTTCATCACTATCTTCATCACTAAGGTGCTTGAACTTACAGGATTACAGTGTGTTTTTGGGGGGTGGGGTAAGCCCTGCACACTCAGTGCAAACCCACAAAATGATGTATTGTGCACAAGACACCGGAACTCCATTCTAGTCTTGTTTCCATAGCTACACCTGCATTGAAAAACACTGCCTCGGTGAATCTTACCTCCAAAAGCTGTGAGTAAACAAGGACTGCAAAGTATATGGAAGATAGTGTGAAGATCTTGTGGGGATAAAAATGTCATCTCACACACACACACACACACACACACACACACACACACACACTCTGAGGAAAAAAACTCAAGCATTGCAGCATATGCTTCCTTCAAAAGCTTCCCTTTTGAGTAGTACACAGTGAAACTCCCATTGACACGAGGCCAATTCATGATCAGGCTATCATAGTCAAATGCAATTGTTTATTCAAATCTTTGCTCTTCTAAAGTGTGGCTACTGTAGAAAGTGCACGCTACATAACCAATGTAATTTAAACTGACCTGGGTCTAGCAAAACTTAGAGTTTGCATGATCAGTTAGCTGCCTGCAGCCCCCATCAATAATTTTCTGGATACAGCCACTTCCACGCCTATGCTCCAGTAGAGTGACACTTGTCAGTCAGGCAAGCTATCATCCAAATTCTTCCAGCACAACAGCTGGCATTTCTGTTAGCTCAGTGCGTATGTGTGTGTGACTTTGCTAGAGGCCCTGATCCTTGCACAGAGTAACAGTACAGATTCCTTTAGAGTTGCCAGGTGACAGGCATCACAAACGCAGAACCTCATGGGGTGAGAAATGTTATGGAACAACGTTAAGCTAACTGGCCTCTAATTTCCTGGATCCCCTCTAAACCCTTCTTTAAAAACTGGTGTAACATTTGCTACATTCTAGTAATCTAGAACAGAGGCTGACTGTAGCAAAAAGTTACATATAGTGGTTAGAAGAGCAAGATTTGGCTCTAGTAGCACCTTAAAGACCAACTAAGGTTCCACCGGACTCAAATCTTGCTCTTCTACTACAAACCAACAGGGCTATCCATCTGAAACTATAAAGTGGTTAGCAGAAAAAAGTTTCATATTTCAGTGCACTAAGAACCTTTGGGTGTTAGCTAGTTAGCTAGTGTGTGTTACGGTCCTTAGACCAGGCATGAACTTTTGGGTGTATGTCATCTGGACCTGGACACTTATTAGTTTTTAATTTGCCCAGTAGTTTTTAAACTTCATCTTTTTCAGCTCAGTTTGACAGTTCTTCAGACCCCCTTCCCCAAAATAATGGTTTGGACGTAGATATGTGCCACATTTTCCATGATGAAAGCAGACACAAAGAATTCATTCAGTTTTTCTACTATCTCCCTGTCTTCCCTAAGCAATCTGGTCATTCCTTTGTCACCTAACTGGCCAACCACTTCCCTGTCCGATTTCTACTGATATACCCAAAGGAATGCTTGTTTGGTTTTTTCCCCCAAACAATCTACTCCTTAAATTATTTCTGCTTGCGAAATAGGTCTTCATCCTATCACCCCCCCACCTCACATTCTTGTGAAACATCCACATCCTAAAATGGAGAGAAGGGGGGGGGGGAACAACATTTTTCTAGTATAAGAAAGCTTCCCATTCTAATCCCCTAAAGGTTCTTAACTCACCACTGCTGACTGAGCAAGTGGCTATTTGCAAGTCTGGCTTTGTACATACTTTAGCACCACCTTCCAGAATTACTCTTTCAGCACCAAGACTTAGAGGAGAAAGGCACAGCAGACACAGAGCTAAAACCCAACCTGTCAATCTAAGTACAGCGGGTGAAATTTTTGTTTTGTTTCGTTATGTTAGAAAGCTTTCAAGGACGTTTACTGCAAATCTATGTATGTATAAAAAGAGGGCTACTCACCAGCTTGAGATTTAGAAAATGTGCTAGCGATTTGTGTTCTGCCTTTTGTCAATAGCATTAAGATTTGCAGTTTGCAGTGAATTATCCACTGACCTAAATCCTCGCAAGCTCCCCAAATCTGGAGCCGAGATAAAGTCATGCTGGAATTTGATACATTTATCAGCGGCTGGCATGCAGCGCTGCTTACAAGCATGGGCTGTTTTTCAAGGCTCCTTCAGCACCGGGCAAAAAAGGGAGAGAAACAAATGAATTACAACCCATTGACACCAATGGTTTAAAATAATTATCAGTCGCTTATTGTCTGGGAAACACAATGAGACAATAGTTACCTATCCCATTTTCTTTTCCCCTGCCGTCAACTGCTTCCCTTTCCCCACCTCCCCTTGGGATACTCCAAGACACTGTTGATATGCCTACTGTAATGCACCCAAGGTATTATCCTGACAGGTCCAAAAATGATGCATTGTTCTTTCATTATGCTAAATACACAGGATAGATCATGCCTCATTATACAAGATATAATCCATTACCGCTCAGCAGAATGAGCGCTTGATAGGAGAGAGACGGCGGGGCGTGCCGGTTGTCACAATAGCTTCACGGGGGGAAATAACTACCCCTCCTCAATGGCAGCCTCAAAGAGTCGACAATTCGCCTCAACTGCTGCTGCCACACAATAACCACATGCATACACATTAATGCTCCGTGACAAATTCTTCTTGGCAGAATTCACTGGGCAGCCTCTTCTGTAAAGATTGCTGAAGGAATACACCCCCGTGGATCCTGCAACGGCCGTATTTCCACAGATTTTTGCACTCTGCATTCATTTTTTTACCTTGTTATCCCGCACGTCCTCTAAAGAGCTCAGGTTTACATCTCTCCTCCCCCCAAATTTTATCACTATGCTGAAGACCATTTGGTCAGGCCACACTTGCTGTGCGTTTTGTAGTCAAGAGTGGCAACAGGCCTTCCTAGCCCTTGCCCCAAGACTGCAGAATGCCCCCCTACTATTCCGTTAGAATGCCCTCAGTCCCATTCCGCTGGAATTCTGTTCGAACAGTTTAACTAATTCCAAAATTCAAGGCATGCTCCAATTCTGTTCTAATGGAGGGACATTTGGCCGTAAGAAAGGCTAACATTGTAAGGAAATCTCCATTTCAGAAGCTGGGGCAAGTCATATAAGCCTCTAGGATTTGAGACCGAGATGGCTGCCCGGTGGCCTGACAACAATCTCCCCACGTGAGGACCCCATCGACCCTTGATGGCCCATTTCAGGGTCATTTCCCCCATCTGGCAGTGCTAGTGCATACAGCTCATTGGAGCTCCGCAGCCCACCCACTGCTTCTGCACCTGCTCCTAATTAGTGTTGCCATCTCCTCCACTTACCTGGCTAGCAGGGGGAAGACCTTTGGGGGGCACATGTGCAAAGCACATGCATGCTTCCATGTTGTACTAGAAAATGACATTTTCTGGCATGATGCCAAAGCTATGGGTCATGCGGGGGGGGGGGAGGCGTTAGCTAAAACTCACCCCAAAAACTCAGTTGGGGGGGCGGAATTTAGGGACTCACTCCCAGCATGACCTGTAGATTCCTCGTCATGTCGGAAAAGGATATTTTCTGGTGCAACACAAAAGGGAAGGACAAATACTCGCTGCCCCCTTCCGCCACCTGGCTTGGCCCCTGGGGGATGTGGCTCCTAATTCTCCAAACAGCCCCAAAAATGCTGAGCGCAAACCCCACATGACCCAGGGAAACAATTTGCTGATATGGACTTTTGGGGGAGGAGCATTTGCATAAGCTCCAAACTTTCAGTTCGGTCAGAAATGGACAGCCTCCATCCCCTGGAGCCCCAAAATCAGGGCCAGTAAAAAGGAGGCCTTTGTCAGCTTTCAGTTTTGAGCCTTGTAACACATAACCCCCCTCGCAATACAGACCTGACAACCTGAAAATCCCTGTTAGTCTTGAAGTAAGCAGCAACTGAACCTGTATCTCCTTTCACCTGTCTTTCCCTTTTCTGTTCCCCTCCTTTGTCCATCTGTCTGCGTGTGGAACAAACCATTTTCAAAACAGATTTTATTCTCGAGAATTCTCAGGCTTCTTCCTCCACAGCCAGCCGTTCCGCTCAGGGTACTTTACACACAGGAAACTGTGATAAAGGAGAGGCAGATGCCTTGCTGGAGATAAGAAACTTGCCCAGGGTCTTTCTCCTGGAGCAGAAATTGTATTTCCTGTGCCACACACACACATACTTCAGCAGCAGGGATATGGGGCCGTCTATCAGCCTTACAAGCCGCTGACTCCCTGCCGATGGAGGGCGTTCTACCCAAAAGCAGAGGGTCCAGTGAAGTTGGGTGTCATGTACAGAAGCCCACAGCAGATCTTGTGCTCTGTTTCACCTACACCTTATGTTGCCTTAAGTTCACCTGCATCTTTCCCCTATTTCTGTTACAAATGTGCACACGTGCATTTATACAACGCTGCAAAAAAAAAAGTATTCTTGATGTAGCTGTATAACTGGCACTGCAGACTGTTAGTCTTCCCTCAAGTGAGGGGGCTGATTAAGCTCAGGAGCCAAAGACATGAATTTGATGTAATCAGATGGAACACTTCTGCCCTCTTTTGTCATCTGACGACGGCTAAACTTGCAGTACTGCTTTCTGGCCAGCTCCACTGGTGGTGCTCAAGAGCCATGGAGAGAAGGCCAGCAGCTCCATCTTCTGGCTGTCAGGTTCAGTGGGTATATGAGCTGTACTGTCTCCATTTTCTAATGCTTCTAGTGTTTAAGTGCTTTCCCCACAGGTGCACAAGTTCCCAAGCAGACTTCTCACCGAACGAGATTGTTTTGTCTAACAACGTTCCATCCCGGATTGGCCTTGACAGAATCCAGCTTCCCAAGACTGAAAGATGTTGTTTTGAGAACTGTGGGGGGAGGCTGGCTCAGCTGGGAACTGTTACTTTGTACCTCATGCTTTGCTCTTCATTGGTAACAATGCTCTTGTACCATCCTGGATCTCTTATTCAGGACAGTGGACTATAATGGGTCATTTCTACAGTAAAGTTTCCTTAGTCAAACAATGGACTCTTGTTTGCTTGTAGAGGAGAACCTGTAGGAAGGATATTATTTAGCCACAGTCTGACATTTTGTTACCAATCATGTCTCAGTCGGGCCCAGCGGAATCCAAAGCAGTCCCAGACAGGGATCCTTTGTTTGATCCGTATGCGTCTCCCGACAATCCACAAGTGCAACCCCAAGAACTTCAAACACCTGCACCAGCAGGGAACGGAGCTTCAACTACTACTCCGCCTCTCATCGATTTCGGCAGTGGGGAGGAAAAGCCGACGGCCTCCAAGCCGACGGCCACCACCATCCCCTTGTTCTCGTTACCTACACCTTCGGAGTGGGGACCCAGACCCCGAGAAACGAGAGAGCGCAGGACCAGTGGGGTGCACCAGCGATTACCTATGGACGGGCGTCGAAGCCTAGAGACAGTCCCTGAATTGGACAGTAGCCAACCATGGCTGTTTTGGAATAGGACGACCGAGCAAACGGAATGGGACACGTCCCGCCACGGCATCCTAAGTTGGGATTATTCGGAACTCACTCCGTGGTCGGAGCAACCAGAGGTTTCCGAACAAAGTTGGGTGCAGATGCAAAATCGCACCCTTGCTGTGGATTCCGGCATTTCGGCAGTTACGGGACTAGCCAAAGGAATTCTAGCAGCGAGATCGCAAGGCGATCAGGGAGACCCTCCACCTTGGGGGCCAATTTCCCCGGTGGTAGCAGTCGCAGGGGGCTCCACGACGGACCAACCGGGTCCCAGTAGAATTCAATTGCTGGAAGCTAGGTTGGTCGATATGGAAGAAAGCCTAGCTCATGCCATACATCTACTCTCATTGATGGTGGCGGGAGAGAGACCATCACCAGAAGAGATGGCTATACAAATAGCCACCCTACAAAGCGTAATTTCCAATCCGAGGGAACCTGCTCCGTTGCAGCCGCCGCCCTCAAATAACCCAGGGAAGGAAGATGAAGAGGGGTCCTGCACCCCTAGCCAGTGCCCTGACGAGCCTTCCGAATCGGAAGAAGAGGGGGAACCCTGCCCTGGAGAGACGGGAGAGACTCCAATGGAAACCCCTAGACCGGACGAGGTTCCGCATTCCGGGGATACTCCACTGGAAGTTCCAGGAGGAGGTGGAGAGGAACCAACCCGCCCGACAGAGTCGCCGGTGATACCCCCTCCAACTTCCCCTATAACGGTCCGGCCGGACCAGTTAGAAGAGCCTCCAGCTCCCCCAAGGGAGGGAACGCCGCACCAAACTCCAGTAATCATCCCCATACAACAAATCCCAGGGGAGGATCAACCAGTGCAGGTCGTACCACGAGAACAACCTCCAGGTCCCAGATCAACGACGCCGGGAGGGGCAAGCCCGCGCGGCCCAGCACCCATCAGGCCTTCGCCGCAGCGGCCCCTCCCGCTTCGACCACAGCTAATACCACTACAGCAGCCGGTAAGATTACCTCCAACGCAACAGGTATTACCACCTCCCGATCAACCACTACGGCCTATACCGCTTCGACCCCACCGACCCGCACCGCAGCGACCAATCATGGCCCAACCTGTTCGGCCACCTCCAGCCCAACCGTTAGGGCCAGCACAACCGGTGCGGCCGCCGCCAGCACAACCGGTAAGGCCGCCGCCGGCTCAACCGCTGCCAACACCGCCCGCTCAGCCGGTGATGCCACCACCAGCCCAACCGGTAAGGCCCCCTCCGATACACCCTGTCCCGTATCTACCACTACAGCCGGGGGCCCCCGGGCAACCATTACTGCCACAACAGCCATGGCCCCGACAGCCTCCTCCCGCGCCACAGGCGCCACTAACTATTCTGATGGACTATTACCCCGCACCAGCCCCAAGGCAAGACCTTCCAATGGGCTGGGTGAAACTGGAAGCTACTTTTGACGGAGATCCCTCGAAACTGGGATTTTTCCTGGTACAAGTAGTACAGTTCTTCAACCGATGGGGACATCTTTTTGGGAGTGAGGCCAGCCAGATTGAACATCTCGGTTCACGTTTACAAGGCAAAGCGGCAGACTGGTATGTAGGACTATACAATATTGGGGCCCCAGAACTCAATTCCTTACAAGGGTTGGTGGATGCTATCCGGGCACAATACGAAGACCTCTTAGAAGAAACCAGAGCCCGAACAGAATTACAAGCTATTAGACAAGGCAGCATGTCGGCGAGAGACTATGTTACAAAGTTCCGACAGCTAGCCGCTAAATGCCCTAGATGTGAAGAATCTACTAAAATAATTCTGTTCAAACAAGGGCTGAACCCGAGACTTCTGGATAGAGCCCTCATGCAAGATAATCCGCCTACTCTGTTGGGATGGATTCAACTCACATGTGAAGTTGAAAATCGCATATTGGAAGTCCGTTTAGTTGAACAACAACAACAAACGGGGCAAAAATGCTCCTTAACTTTGCAGAAGGGAGGACGAGGTGCTGGATACGCTACCCGCGGAGCGAGGGATGCTAGATGGCAACAGGGTTTGTGTTTGCAATGCGGTCAAGCCGGCCACTTTGCGGCACAATGCCCTTATCGGCCTGTGCAAAGACCTCCGCTCCAACTACGGCGTCCAACCCCTGCTCCATTCCCCACGTTGCAACGCCCAACACCAGCTCCCAGATCGGGTAGAGGCCGCGGCATCTCCCAGCGACCTGCCCCAGACAGGGGATTGGAGGCAGAAGAACTTATGGAATACGACCCCGCTACCCCAAACGTAGAGGGGAATCCAGAAAGCCCCCAGTCGGGAAACGAAATGGATCTGTCGTAAAAGGGCCCAAACGACAGATCCACCCCCGACCCGTCCCAACCAGGGACCGGCCGCATGGGTCCATATTATTCATGCCAGTGATTTTGCTAAACCCCGAAAGAAAGATGCACATCCGTGTACAAGCCCTCATTGACTCCGGCTGTTCAAGAGACATCATCGCCCCAGCCCTAGTCAATGGACTAGTATTGCCAATCCGGGAATTACAAAACCCAGTCATTTTCGAACAAATGGATGGCACCAACATGAACCCCGTCACTACAGAAACAGTCCCAGTGGTGACGGGCATGGGACAACACTGGGAAAAAAGGTCATTTGTCATCAGTACAACAGCCAAATACCCGTTAATTCTGGGCAGCAAGTGGCTATGCGATCACAACCCCTACATAAATTGGGCAGAAGGAAGTATCGCCTTCACCCACACCAACTGTAAAAGCCATCGTTGGAACCAGGATTGGGGTAGTGATCCAACTCACACCGAAAAGGCTCTTCTCACCCAAGAAGAAATAAATCAAATACCCGAATACTACTGGCCCTATTTGAAGGCTTTCTCCGAGGAAGAAGCTGATACTCTACCCCCGCACAGACGAACTGATTGCGCCGTCGAGATCTTACCAGGAGCCTCACTACCCAAAGGCTGACTCTATCCGATGAGTCTCCATGAATGGGAAGAACTCCGAAAATTCATTGACACTAATCTTCAAAGAGGGTTCATCCGTCCAGCCAATAGTCCCCATGCAGCCCCGGTACTCTTTGTGAAGAAAAAAGACGGGGGACTCCGACTGTGCACGGACTTTAGGGGACTTAATGCTGTGTCGACCAACAACGCCTATCCCATCCCGCTTGTCCGGGACCTTCTCAACGTCGTGGCGCAAGGTAAGATCTTTACAAAATTAGATTTAAAAGATGCTTACTTCCACGTTCGTATCAAAAAGGGAGATGAGTGGAAAACCGCGTTTAATACACCCCTTGGACAATATGAATACTTAGTTATGCCTTTTGGATTGACGGGAGCCCCGTCGGTATTCATGTCCATGATAAATGAAGTACTACATGAGTTTCTATATAAAGGAGTGGTGGTGTATCTTGATGATGTGTTAATCTACTCAGACTCAGAGGAGGACCACATTCAACTGGTTCAAAAGGTTTTGGCCACTCTAATGAGCAATAAGTTGCCCATCAAGCTATCTAAATGTGAATTCCATAAAACTGAACTCACTTACCTCGGTTACTGTATATCCCAACAAGGTTTAAAAATGGATCCAACCAAAATACAAGCGATCCAAGAATGGCAAACTCCCACTACCCGTAGAGAACTGCAGTCTTTCTTGGGATTTGCCAACTTTTACAGGGAATTCATTGCAAATTTCGCACAGATCACGCTTCCCCTAACAGAACTGTTAAAAACCAAAGATAAAGGGGACCAAGCGAAAAAACCCTCCTCCAAATTGCTGTGGACACCTGATTGCCAAACAGCCTTTGAATGCTTAAAATTGCAATTTGTAACAGAACCCATTCTCCGCCACCCCGATGAAAATTACCCCTTCATAGTGCAGGTCGACGCCAGCGATACTGCAATTGGAGGAGTGTTATTGCAGAAGGGGGAGGACGGGACACTTCGACCTTGTGCATTCCTATCAAGAAAGTTTTCTGAGGCAGAAAGAAATTGGAATGTGTGGGAGAAGGAAGCCTTTGCAGTGAAAGCGGCCCTTACGAACTGGCGGCATTGGTTGGAAGGGGCACGCCACCCCTTCGAGGTTTGGACAGATCATAAAAACTTAGAGGCCCTCCGAAGTCCCCGCCGGTTAAATGCCAAGCAATTACGGTGGGCGGAATTTTTCTCGAAATTCAATTTCACTTTGAACTACCTCCCGGGCAAAACCAACTTTCTTGCAGACGCCCTATCGCGCATGCCCCAACATAGAAGTAAACGGGAGGAGACTATAGATACAGTCTTCTCACCTACGCAATTGGGAGGCGTGGTAACCACACGCAGCCGCGCAATCCAACCCCTTCAGCACGGCCAAGAATGGAAATCGAAACTTAAGGCTGAGGTGGAAAAGGAGGGGGATAAGGTGCCCAAATCCAAGCTAAAACAATCCCCGCAAGGGGATTGGTTATCGGGAAATAGATTCTATGTACCCGACAGTCTACGAAAAGAGGTCTTACAGCGGTGTCATGATGCCCCCACCGCAGGACACTATGGGTACTTGAAAACGCTACATTTAATACAACGGCAGTTCTGGTGGCCGGGCATGCGCAAAGACATTTCCCAATACGTCGCCTCCTGCCCCATTTGCCTCAGCGCCAAAACCCGCAAGGGAAAACCTCCGGGTCTATTGCAACCCTTGGAAACGCCCAGCAAACCGTGGGAAACGATATCCATGGACTTCATCACTGATTTACCAATATCCAAGGGGCCTAACTACATTTTAGTGGTAGTGGATCTGTTTTCCAAGCAAGCCCACTTCATTCCATGTACCACTATACCCACCGCTCGGAAACTGGCAGATCTATTTTTAAAACACATTGTAAAATTACATTCTTTTCCGTCCAAGGTAATTTCGGATCGCGGCGGACAATTCGTTGCCAACTTCTGGCGGGAGCTTTTACAGATGTTAAACATTGAACAAGGAATCAGTTCAAGCCACCACCCACAAACCGACGGGCAGTCGGAAAAAACTAATCAGATCTTAGAGCAATTCCTTCGTTGCTACATCAACTTCCAACAAGATAATTGGGTGGATCTCCTCCCTCTAGCAGAGTTTTCATACAACAACAGTGTACATGCCTCTACAGGAGAAGCCCCTTTCAAAGTTGTGTATGGGACCCACTTTAACCCTTTTCCGCTGGACGCTCCCCCTTCCTTTTCTCCGACTTCGCCAGATGTATCTTCCTGGTGGGGGGAGGCAGCCCAACAATGGACTCTCATTAAAAAACACCTCGAGAAAGCCAAACAGGATTACAAAAAATACGCCGATTGCCACCGTGCGGCTGAATGGGATTTGCAACCTGGAGATCATGTTTATATATCCACCAAGAATCTAAAACTAGCACAAGTCAGCCGCAAACTAGCCTTAAAATTCCTCGGACCTTTTACAGTGCGCAAAGTGATCAACAAAGTGACTGTTGCTGTAAATTTACCCAAAAACCTGAGCCATGTACATGATACATTCCATGTCAGCCTGTTGAAGAAGGCTCCAACAGATGATAAATGGCACGTCAAAGCTCCACCCATTCCAACATTGATAGATGATCAAATACACTATGAGGTACAACAAATTCTGGACTCTAAAATCAAACGCAATCAGTTGTTTTACCTCATCAGGTGGAAGGACTTTGACTCTGGGTTCGATGAGTGGGTGAATTCTGTACATGTTCATGCTCCTAGATTAACCAAAGCTTTTCATACTCGCTATCCATATAAACCTGGGGGGGATTTATTTTAAGGGGGGCAGAATGTCAGGTTCAGTGGGTATATGAGCTGTACTGTCTCCATTTTCTAATGCTTCTCGTGTTTAAGTGCTTTCCCCACAGGTGCACAAGTTCCCAAGCAGACTTCTCACCGAACGAGATTGTTTTGTCTAACAACGTTCCATCCCGGATTGGCCTTGACAGAATCCAGCTTCCCAAGACTGAAAGATGTTGTTTTGAGAACTGTGGGGGGAGGCTGGCTCAGCTGGGAACTGTTACTTTGTACCTCATGCTTTGCTCTTCATTGGTAACAATGCTCTTGTACCATCCTGGATCTCTTATTTAGGACAGTGGACTATAATGGGTCATTTCTACAGTAAAGTTTCCTTATTCAAACAATGGACTCTTGTTTGCTTGTAGAGGAGAACCTGTAGGAAGGATATTATTTAGCCACAGTCTGACACTGGCAAGAACTGGCACGGAGGCTAAGGTGCCTGGGCTGGATGCCACAGTCCCCAACTGAAGACCCTTTAAACCTAAAGGCTTTGCAAAGGGTGATGTGGAAGACATACGATGGAGGGATTTTAGATGGAGGAAAGGAAAAAGAACTGCTCTGATGTGTTCTGCGAAGGAAAAAGGGAGATCTAACTTGAATCGCCCCATTCTCTACTGGATGCCAAGCAATTGCTTGTGCATTTTTTCTGCTTCTGAGCAGATGCAATCCTACTGAAAGAGGCTTCTGCTACCTGAGCCACTGGGAACATCTGTTGGGCAAGAGTATAGGCTTTGTGAAGCATTGTCAAAAGATGGCAGCAGGCACAGCACATTACAAGAGAAGGCTGCCAACTCTCCCCACTTGGAATGTCCTGGGGGACAAATCACAGTGAAGGTTGGGGGGCACCCTGAGTTTAAGGTCAGGACGCCTCTGTTTTTTCAAAGGAGGTCACTGGGGCAAAGCTGGAAGTCTTCAAAAAATCTATCAGTGGGCTACTTGAGAGGAACAAAGATGCAAAGAACGCAAAAAAAAATTTTGCAGCTGAAAATCCAAAAGTGAAAATGTAAGAGTGTACAAAAGCACAGCACACATGAGAACTTGGAGGTCATTGAGAGGCTGGGCTGAAACGGGGGAGGGACATTTTTGCCCACCATGAAATGAAGCACCCCACGTGAGAAAATATGTGCCCTGACGCTTCCTGTTACGTGTGAACAATGCTTCCTGCCCTTACTCTGAGTGAACCTCACGATTTTGCCACACAAAGGATGACAAGGGAGAGCCAGTATGGCACAGAGATGAAACCTTTCTAAAACAAAGCACAATTAATTAACATGGCCTCTTTCGTAACGCTGAAGTACCCAAGAAGCTACCCGAGATGCTCATGTCTAGATCTGTCTGAATTTGTTTCTCCTCGACTACAGGTACTTAAAAAGCACACGTCTGCTGCAGTGACCTCCTTGGGGGAACAGAGGGATAAAAATGTGACCAATGTATAATCATTGCTATCATGGTGACTCTCTTGTCAAGGCTTCCTTGGCTTGTCTCAAAAACTTTGGCCAACTCTACCTTTCCCTTGGGAAATGCCGCATGGGTTTGCCCGAGAACTGCCGAGGGAAGCATTTGAAGGGTGAGGCGCGAGTCCCCTGATTCAGGCTGGAATTAAAAGGGGCTCCAGGGTAGGGTTGAGGGGGTAAGGCCCCTTTACTTACTTTCTCCTAAGGGTGAAGCAAAATTGAAACAGGGATGTTCAAGTGGAAGTGACAAGCTTGCAAAGATCAGGATGGTCCCTAATCTGAGGGTTGGGAAGAAGAAGAAGAAGAAGGAGATGGTTTTATACTAAGGTTCAACACAAGAATAGAGAGCCAAATCTCAAGGATCCAGAGGAGTTAGCCGTGTTAGTCTGTAATAGCAAAATCAAAAAGAGTCCAGTAGCACCTTTAAGACTAACCAATTTTATTATAGCATAAGCTTTCGAGAATCAAGTTCTCTTCATCAGATGCCTGATCAAAACTGGGCAGATACAGAAGAGGAGGGGGAAAGAGAAAGAGAGGAAAGAGGGGGGCATAAATCACAAGAGGACAGAATGCAATTAGCATGGAGGCAATCAAAACATTCCTTTGCTTGGAAATGTAAACATCTCCTTTTGGTGTGCAGTCAGTTTGCTGTATTTGTAGCAGTGAAGGTATCCAATTCCTATGTAGTATAAGCCTTCGGTAACCACAGCTCTCCCTGCCAGCTGCATCTGACAAAGAGACCTGTGGTCCCCGAAAGCCCACACCAGGCGTCACTGGGCTCCCCCAGATCACGCCTCTGTAAAGAGAATCTGTTACCTGTGATAATGTGATAACCATTCATAGTCTCTATTCAGTCCCAGCTTGACAGAGTCAAATTTGCATATGAATTCCAATTCAGCAGCCTCCCGTTGGAAACAACTGTTACCATTGACCAGTTTTATGTCTCAGTGTAAGAACCAGAACAGTCCAGTTCAGTAACAAAGTCCCATACATCAAGCTATCATATATTTTTTCTTCCTTTGGTATCCAAGGTGCCTGTAGTGGAGCACTCGCAAATATGTCAATAGATAGTTAATTGAAGCCGCTTGTTCTCCTACAGGGGAAGAGCAGAGGCGGCATTTCCACCCTGATGGCTACGAGCTTTCCCCCCTGGGTTTTGTCTTTATACTAAGGTTGCCAGGTCCCCCTACCCTCCTGGCAGGAGAGGGGGGACCCTTCCTGGTGCTAGGGGAGTCTGGGAAGGGAAGTGACATCATTGTGCAAGGCTGGGGAGTGCACGTGTGCTGTGCTGTGGGTCGATTTCGGCCTCAATTGGGCCCAATTCAGCCTGTCTGGGGCCCAAATTGGCCCGCTGCCAAGTGCAGGAGCACTCTCAGGGCAGTGTGATGATGTCACTGACGTCACCGTGCCAGCCAGGTAAGTGGAGGTGGAGGGTGAAAGGTGAGAACAGGGTATCCCTGCCCCCGCTGGGGGAATGGGATTTTTATTTTATGCCCTGCCCTTTACTACCCGAAGGAGTCTTGGAGCAGTTTACAATCCCCTTTCTTTCCCCACAATTTACACCCTGAGAAGCTGGGTGGGGCTGAAAGAGCCCGGAGAGAGCTGTGACTGACCCAAGGTCACTCAGCTGGCTTCAAGCGGAGGAGTGGGGAATCAAACTTAGTTCTCCAGATTAGAGTCCTGCCGTTCTTAACCACTACACCAAACTAGCTCTTGAAGACAAGCCCAATTGCTACTTATGTGCCTGAAATACATGCAGACCCTTTCATTTGGCAAACTGATTCCAGCATGCTACCTGTTAGCTACTGAAAAGAAAATAGACCATTTCGGGTAGTTAGAGCTTAAATCAAGCATCTCCTAGGGAAAGAAGAAAAACATGAATAATAAGGTAAGCATCTAAACAGCCACTTGCGTACCCTTCTGAAATCTTCTTGGCGATCTTTAAATATCTCACCGAAATACAGAGGACCGTTTTCCCACACCAAGTTGCTGACCTCTACGGGATGCAATTCCTGCCGGCACACCAAAGAGCCGACGGTTTATTAGCTAGAAGTGCTGATGTGCCCAGAAATGCACTGATATAATGGCAGCAATAATGATCAGGTGGGCTGAGAATTCCTGCTGAGATCACAGCATGAGCAACAAATGCATTTTCCGACTCGCTTTATACCAAAGGTGAGCCAAGCTCAGCTGTGGGCCGCTGAGCCTTTTCATGTTACCCTCATAAAACTGTAGAGCGCAATTTTTCTTTATTTATGGCTCATTCTCTCCCCCACCGCCTGCTGCCCTCCTTTTGGTTCTATACAGGTGGACATAAGCCTACAGCAACTTTGTGCAAGTTCGGTAGCGGAGCACGAAGCCTTGAAAATAACATGCTCGAAAATTGGATTTGCCCTGCTCGCAATGCCCATTTTCTCTCGAATCAAATAGGCATGCATTGATGATTTGTTCACAGTTTAAAGTGAGCACTGTTTGGAGTTTATTTGGGCCTGCAGCTCTGGACAGCATTCGTCATGCTATAAGCTGCTGCTGTTGGCTAGGGTGACCGGGTTCCTCTCCCCTCCCAGCAGGAGAAGCGGGGACCTGGCACTTACCTCGTGCCGGCAATGTGTCTCCTGCATGTGCACACTCTCGGCACGTGTGTGATGATGTCATTTCTGGTGGTGATGTCATTGTGTTCGACACACGAGTTCTGTGCAGGATCAATTTTGACCATTTGGGGCCAAAATTGGCCCCAAATGAAGCTCGGAAGTGTTTGCACGGCCGGTACTACAATGTCACTCTTGGAAGTGACATCATTGAGTGCCCTGGGAGCGGTTCTTGCTGGTGGTGGGCAACCTACGAGGTGCTTGGCACCTCCCTTCAATTGCTGGTGGATTGGTGGACAAGAAGTCAAACCCCTTGGAGTTTGCCCACCACTGGCGGACACCTGGGAACCCTACTGTTGGCACATATTTGGGTTGGTTTGCTGGGGTTGATGGGAATTGTAGGTTTGTTTACATTCCAAGGATGTTTGGAGGCTACAAAAACTACAATTCCTATCAGCACCAGCGGGAAAGTATGCTAGAGAAGACAGGAAAGGTTAATTTTCGGGAAAGAAAGGCCCTTGGTGGAGTCTATCCTGTTAAAAGAGCCATTCCCCATGGCTGATTATCCACCGTTTGGGAAAGGTAACGTTTAACTATTAGAGGGAATAGGAAAATAGTGGCGAGAAAATCAGCACAACTGTGTGTGCAGTGCAAACATGCATATTTTGTAAATGTTTATGCAAATGCCTGAATATTTTTGAGTGTTCAACAGTGATCCTCATGCATGTTGGGGTTCTCTCACCACAAATGTCACATCGTAACAACCTGAGTTCTTTACAGTGACTAGAATTAATGTTGAATATAATCAGAACTATGTATAACCTGCGTTTAAAGAAATATGCATCTAGGCAGTCCAAATTCCATTTCAAAATGAAAGCTTGAATTCTGTGACCCATATAAATTATTCAAAATGAATAAATGTCCATAGTATCTCCTATTTTGCATCAAGTATCCTGCAATTTTTACTAGCATACATAATTTATTCCAGGTGTGTTAGTTATAAGAAGCAACAGGGAGATATGCATGACACTCAAGACTAGTAGAAATCTTATAGTGTAATCCTGAACAAAGTTACTTCAGCCTAAGCCTATTGATTTCAATGGGCTTGGACTGGAGTAACTCTTCTTAGGATTGCACTGTTATTCAGCAAATAAATAATTCCAAAATCCCCACGTCAGTGTTGCTTTTCATTTGTGGGAACCAAACCCACAATTCTTCACTTCTGGGCTATTTTCTCATTTCCCACGCCAAATATTTGCCATGAAATATACACATTTTCCAAACATTTGTGTACCAAGAAATGAGTGCGATACTTGATACAAAAACAAAAAAATGTACCTTGCTTCTAAGTAAGTGTAGTACCATATCAACTGTGAATGAAAACTGTTCAATGAGAACACACAAAACAAATGAATTTACAAAGCAAACTGAAGTTGTGGACTAAAATATAATTGAGTATAAACAGAAAAATAGGAAATGTTTAAACTTGTCTCTGAGACTTGGCTTGCAAGTAAAATATGCCGCAAGACAGAAGCAAAAGAGGGGAGACAAAGGGGCGATCTTACTTGATTTCCCCCCCCCCCCATTACTGCCTGTCCTCTCGAGGCTCTCCAGATCCTCAGAGAAGAATCCTGGGACAAACGGCTGCTTAAGGAAGAGGATGGCAGGACAAGATCAGCTCCACCAAGACCTTCTACGAAGTCTTCCAACAGCTCCAGCCCATATTCTGGAGCCTTAAGTGTGCTTCAGATTTGAAAAGAGAGGGTAGCGATTTTCCTCAGTGCTCCCTTCTCAACAAGGTGAAATTTCACGGTAGATGAGCTGGTACAGATAAAGAGTTTATTTATATTTATTTATTTACTTCGTTTATAACCCACTTTTCTCCCCAGTGGAGACCCAAAGCGGCTTATATCCTTCTTCTCTCCCCCATTCTATCTTCACATCAACCTCACAAGGTAGGTTAGGATGAGAGTACATGACTGGCCCAAGGTCACCCAGCAACAGGGTTGCCAAACTCCAGGTGGGGCCTGGAGATCTGTTGGAATGACCACGGATGCCCAGGCCGTAGAGACCAGTTTCCCTGGAGAAAATGGCTGCTTTAAGGGGTGGACTTGATACCCTACTGAGGTTCCTCTCTTCCTCAAACCCTGCCCACTCCAGGAATTTCCCAACCTGGAACTGGAAACCCTACCCAGCACGCTTCCATAGCAGTTGTGGATTTGAACCTGGGGCTCCCAGATCCTCATCTGACACACTAAACTAGGGGTCTCCATAGGGTTGCCAGGCCCCCTCGATCTCCCAGCGGAAGACTGAGACCTCGCTCTTACCTGGAGGGGGGGGGGGTGCGTGCGCGCCTGCAAGCGTGATGACATCACTGCTGGGAAGTGACGTCACCACACAGCCTGTTTGGGCACGGATCGGGCCCATTGTGGGCCCCTGTGGAGCACAGGAGCATTCTTGCGCTCCACAGGGGCCCACAAAGGGGCTGATCCGCACCCAAATGGGCCTGATCTGCACCCATTTTGGCACGGATTGGGTCCATTTTGGCGTGGATCGGGCCCATTTTGGCACGGATCGGGCCTGTTGTGGGCCCCTGCGGAACGCAGGAACGCTCTCGCACTCCACAGGGCCCCCGATCCAGGCCAAAACAGGCCTGATCCTGGCAGTTGCTATGCACGGGGGTGTGCAGCACCGCAGGGGGACGTGCATGGAAGGTGCACGCCCCCCCGCTAGCCAGGAAGGGAGGGGTGGGGTGGGGGATCCCCCCCCCAGGGGTCTGGCAGCCCTAGGTCTCCAAATTTTTTGAGCCTGTGGGCAACTTTGGAATTCTGATGCAGGGTGGTGAGCACAAGCACAAAGCACCCCTATACCCTCCCGGCAGGAGGGGAAGGGACCTGGCACTTACCTCGTGCCTTGTGGCTGTCACTATTCATGCGTGTGCACTCCCAGTGCTCCTGTGATGACATCACTTCCAGGAAGTGATGTTATCATGCTGGCCACAGGCATGCTCCCGCTCTTTGCACGAGGCAAATTCAGCCCATTTGGGGCCAAAATTGGCTCCAGTAAAGCATGGGAACATGACTGCAGCCAGTGCCGTGATGTCACTTCAGGAAGTGATGTCATCATATCCCACTGGGAGCATGCCCAGTGTTCACTTTCCCGGGTTGCCTGCAGGTGGCAGACAATCTCCAGAGGGCTTGCCTTTTAAAATGAACAGGATGCCTTTTTAAATAAACATATTGTTTACACGCACATATACCACACACACTTTACATATAGCATACACACAACCTACCTTAGACACAGTGTAAGATCTCTGGGTTATGTTGGCAGCTGCTGCCAAAGCAACTTTTTAAAAGATCTGCACAGCCAATCAAATCTCCAATGGCCAACCAGAATCTCTGCTGTGCAAAAGCCCCACTGTCTTAAAACACTTGACGATAGTCAGGAAAGGGGTTAGCAGGCACTAAGGTGCCCAGGGGCTCCACGTTGGGGACCCCTGCCCTAACCACCACACCATGCTAGCTCTCTGATCCAGATTCCAGGGGGTCCATGAGATGAAAACCAAGGTTCACATGCAGATTCTTGCTGCAAGACGAGACCAGGGTGGGAGCAGTCAAAGAGATGTTTGTGTTCCCTTAGCAACAGCCTATGGCTCAGTAGTGGAGTGGGGGCAGATCTTGTCTCACACTTTAAGAAATCTGACACTTCAGAAAGCTTTAAATGTAGCAAAGCATTCCATTTCTCATTTGAGGGAGGGCGCCCGCAGTCAATAGGCATAACCATCTCCTTGGACCACATCCGTCACAGCTGAGTTGCTGACACAGCCAGCCTGAATGTCGGGAGGTGCTTATCTCTTCCCCAAAGCAACAATTCATTTATAGTGAAATCCTCAGATATCCGAACATCCTAACAGCCCAATGAAGCAATGCCAGCGATACAAGGGCTATCAGCCGGTGCATTAAGGGCATCCACTCGCCTTGCCTCTTTACCCTGGATTCCAGTGTGAATTATTGTCATGCCTAGGGATGTGCGTTTCGGCATAAAGAATGCCGAAAGAATGCCGAAACAAAAGTGTTTCGGCTTCTTTCGGGGAATGCCGAAACGTTTCGGGGAATGCCGAAACGTTTCGGGTAGCCGAAAGAAAAAAGCCGAAACGTTTCGGGATTCTTTCGGCTTTCTTTCGGCTTTTCTATGGGAAAATGCCTCCGTCTTCCAGGACGTCTGGAGGAGGCATTTTCCCACCGAATAAGCCCAAAATTGGTGGGGACCTTCCTCTAACCCTTCTCTAACAACCACCCAAGTTTCAGACAGATTGGACTTTGGGGGGCCATGTTATGGCCCCCCAAAGCAGGTCCCCCCATCCTCCCATAAGAAAGCGAAGGAGCAGCATATTGTTAGCATGCTGCTGCTGATCTTTCTTCATTATTTCCTATGGGGAAAAAATGAAGAGGCAGGCTTCCTTTGCCAGGGGTGGCATTTTGCATGCAAAATGCCCCCCAGCCCTCAGGGGCCCTTCTCCCACCCCTCCTCCCACCCCCCACCAAGGCTCAGCCTGCTCCCACTTGGGGGGGCCATTTCATGGCCTCCCCAAGTAGGTGCTCTAATCTCTACCACTGACAGCTGGGGGAGGCTTGTGTTGCCAGGGGTGGCATTTTGCATGCAAAATGCCCCCCAACCCTCTGGGGCCCTTCTCCCACCCCTCCTCCCACCCCCCACCAAGGCTCAGCCTGCTCCCACTTGGGGGGGCATTTCATGGCCTCCCCAAGTAGGTGCTCTGCTCTCATCTCTACCACTGACAGCTGGGGGAGGCTTGTGTTGCCAGGGGTGGCATTTTGCATGCAAAATGCCCCCCAGCCCTCTGGGGCCCTTCTCCCACCCTTCCTCCCACCCCCCACCAAGGCTCAGACTGCTCCCACTTGGGGGGGCCATTTCATGGCCTCCCCAAGTAGGTCCTCTCAGCCCCTAAAGTCCACCCCTTACAGCCCCACACAAACCCAATTCCCCCCCAGCTGCCACACACAGACCCAAATCCCCACATTAGCCCCTCACAGACCCAAATCCACCCCCACCTGCCCCACACCCATAACCCCAGGAACAGGCTGGCAAAGGCCAGCCCTCTCCCTTTGTTCCCTATGCTGGGAACTTCTAAACTCTCTTTCCCTGGGCAATTCTGCACAGCCCAGGGGTGCCACAATGGTGGGCACACTTCTGAGTGCCAGCTGGTCCCTGTGAAAGAGCACCTGAACCACAGACACCCTCCCTCAAATTCCCCCACCACCTACAGAGATGGCTGGCCAGCCAGCCCCATTGTTCCCTATGATGGGAACCAACTGCACAACAAAGAATAAAACAAGAACAACACAAAATAAAGTTTTAAAAAAATTATATTCTCCCTTCCAAAGTACAAGTAGGCAAAGCATTATGACACATTACACCAGCAGTCCCCCACACAGAAAAATTAAAACAAAACTCACTTAACATCAGAGAATCACAAAGCATGATTCCTGTCAAAAACACTTTATTTCTTGAACAGCTTTAGGTTACACAGCAGGGGGGAACACCAAAGGGCATGGCAGCACTATCTTACACAAAAATAACACAACTCACTTCACATCAGAGAATCACAAAGCACAATTCCTGTTAAAAACACTTTATTTCTTGAACAGCTTTAGGTTACACAGCAGGGGGGAACACCAAAGGGCATGGCAGCACTATCTTACACAAAAATAACACAACTCACTTAACATCAGAGAATCACAAAAACACAATTCCTGGCAAAAACACTTTTATTTCTTGAACAGCTTTAGGTTACACAGTAGGAGGGCACAACAGGGCATGATAGCAATGTACTGCAAAAAATAATACAACCCACTTCACCGTTTTTGACAGCAATTGTGTTTGTGTGATTCTCTGATGTGAAGTGAGTTGTGTTATTTTTGTGTAGTACACTGCTTTCCTGCTCTGTGGTGCCTTCCTAAAGCAGTTACAGAAATAAAGTGCTTTTGACAGCAATTTTTTGGGGTGATTCTTTAATGTGAAGCGAGTTGTGTTATTTTTGTGTAAGATAGTGCTGCCATGCCCTTTGGTGTTCCCCCCTGCTGTGTAACCTAAAGCTGTTCAAGAAATAAAGTGTTTTTAACAGGAATTGTGCTTTGTGATTCTCTGATGTGAAGTGAGTTGTGTTATTTTTGTGTAAGATAGTGCTGCCATGCCCTTTGGTGTTCCCCCCTGCTGTGTAACCTAAAGCTGTTCAAGAAATAAAGTGTTTTTGACAGGAATCATGCTTTGTGATTCTCTGATGTTAAGTGAGTTTTGTTTTAATTTTTCTGTGTGGGGGACTGCTGGTGTAATGTGTCATAATGCTTTGCCTACTTGTACTTTGGAAGGGAGAATATAATTTTTTTAAAACTTTATTTTGTGTTGTTCTTGTTTTATTCTTTGTTGTGCAGTTGGTTCCCATCATAGGGAACAATGGGGCTGGCTGGCCAGCCATCTCTGTAGGTGGTGGGGGAATTTGAGGGAGGGTGTCTGTGGTTCAGGTGCTCTTTCACAGGGACCAGCTGGCACTCAGAAGTGTGCCCACCATTGTGGCACCCCTGGGCTGTGCAGAATTGCCCAGGGAAAGAGAGTTTAGAAGTTCCCAGCATAGGGAACAAAGGGAGAGGGCTGGCCTTTGCCAGCCTGTTCCTGGGGTTATGGGTGTAGGGCAGGTGGGGGTGGATTTGGGTCTGTGAGGGGCTACTGGGGGGATTTGGGTCTGTGTGTGGCAGCTGGGGGGGGAATTGGGTTTGTGTGGGGCTGTAAGGGGTGGACTTTAGGGGCTGAGAGGACCTACTTGGGGAGGCCATGAAATGGCCCCCCCAAGTGGGAGCAGTCTGAGCCTTGGTGGGGGGTGGGAGGAAGGGTGGGAGAAGGGCCCCAGAGGGCTGGGGGGCATTTTGCATGCAAAATGCCACCCCTGGCAACACAAGCCTCCCCCAGCTGTCAGTGGTAGAGATGAGAGCAGAGCATCTACTTGGGGAGGCCATGAAATGCCCCCCCAAGTGGGAGCAGGCTGAGCCTTGGTGGGGGGTGGGAGGAGGGGTGGGAGAAGGGCCCCAGAGGGTTGGGGGGCATTTTGCATGCAAAATGCCACCCCTGGCAACACAAGCCTCCCCCAGCTGTCAGTGGTAGAGATTAGAGCACCTACTTGGGGAGGCCATGAAATGGCCCCCCCAAGTGGGAGCAGGCTGAGCCTTGGTGGGGGGTGGGAGGAGGGGTGGGAGAAGGGCCCCTGAGGGTAGGGGGGCATTTTGCATGCAAAATGCCACCCCTGGCAAAGGAAGCCTGCCTCTTCATTTTTTCCCCATAGGAAATAATGAAGAAAGATCAGCAGCAGCATGCTAACAATATGCTGCTCCTTCGCTTTCTTATGGGAGGATGGGGGGACCTGCTTTGGGGGGCCATAACATGGCCCCCCAAAGTCCAATCTGTCTGAAACTTGGGTGGTTGTTAGAGAAGGGTTAGAGGAAGGTCCCCACCAATTTTGGGCTTATTAGGTGGGAAAATGCCTCCTCCAGGCGTCCTGAAAGACGGAGGCATTTTCCCAAAAAAAAAACCCGAAAGAATGCCGAAAGAATGCCGAAAGAATCCCGAATCCCGAATCCCAAAAGAGATTCTTGTTTCGGCTTTCGGCTTTAACGGTAGAGAATCTTGTTTCGGGTAATCCCGAAACAAGAAAGCCGAAAGTTTTTTCCTTGCACACCCCTAGTCATGCCGATTAACTTCTGATGATTTCCCCCTCCTTCCACTAACAGCCCTGCACTGCCACAGCTCATGGCAAAGCAAGGCAGATCAAGAGCCTCAGCCTCCCTCGATTACAACAGGCAGTCCACTTAAACCGTGGATGACCTCTTGACAGGGAACCAAAGTCAGCTTGCCCACAAGCTGCCACACTTCCATTCGCAAGGATAATTATATACGAGCAAAACCAGATTCAGAGTCATCTAAGGAGAAATAAGGCTTTAAGGCTTGGGCTTCGTGGTTTTTCAAAACGCAGGTGCCTCTGATCATGCACGGATTGCCTTTTCCTACAGCAGAACCAGCCTTTAGGATCTAGGATCAAAATTCTTCTGCGCTTGTGCAAAGTGCCTTTCCCTTCTGACTGGAAGCAGCTTTAAAAATCCAAAACATTGCTTTAACACTTTTATTTATTGACTTCATTTATATCCTACCTTTTCTCCCAATGGGGACTCAAAGCGGCTTACGTTGTTCTCCTCACCTCCATTTTATCCTCACAACAACCCTGTAAGGTAGGTTAGGCTGAGTGTGTGTGGATAATAATAATAATAACATTCGATTTATATACTGCCCTTCAGGATGACTTAACATCCACTCAGAGCAGTTTACAAAGTATGTCATTATTATCCCCACAACAACAAACACCCTGTGAGGTGGGTGGGGCTAAGAGAGCTCCTAGAAGCTGTGACTGACCCAAGGTCACCCAGCTGGCTTCAAGTGGAGGAGAGGGGAATCAAACCCGATTCTCCAGATTAGAGTCCCGTGCTCTTAACCACTACACCAAACTGGCCCAAGATCTCCAAGCAATCTTCCTTGGCAGTATGGAAATTCGAACCTGGTTCTTCTAGATCCTAGTCTAACGCTCCTACCACTATATCACATTAGTGCTGCCCCTTCTGAAGGTCCCATATACTTTTTTTTAAATCCAGTTTTTTATAAAAAGTTCTAGAAATACTCATGAAAACATGGCACACAATTCTCCACCCCAGCTTTTATATGCTCTTGTTCTGGCTTTGTGAATGAAAGTTTGAACAGTAATAACTCTGCAATTCAAATTCTCACCGGCCAAGGTGGGGAGGGATATCAGTTGCTTGAAGATCTTCAAAAATTTTGAAGTGCGACCGGAATGGGGAGTCCCTCCTTTTGGCCAGTCTTGCACATGAAGCGCACAGACGCAGCCATGACTCCACTGAACTCGTGCACCCATCCCCAACTTCCATAACTTCATAAAGGGCACATGAAGATGTATCTCCTGTCTGCAGGTAATTCCTCCCGTATTTGAAGTTAAGTATGTTAATGTATCTTGAATTAATTTCCACGCTGTTAAAGTGCAAACTGGACTAATAAAAGTGACAAGTTGACTTTTTCCAGAGAATGATGTTGAGCTTATGAAGGATGGCAGCGTAAATGAAAATTAGCCTCAAGACAATGTTAATTATGCTTTATCCATTAGCGGGAGGGTAATTGAACCACTCAGTTTTCGCTGCAAAGGAAACCCGCCTGGAACTCATAAAGGGAAACTGTGGCATTTAAGGCGCTAATTAAAGCCTAACGTTGCAACAGTATGCGAGAGAAAGCAAAGCAAAACGCACCAGTTGATGTATTTATGTACCTGTGCTACGGCACGGGCGCCGCATGGCTCATTGTTAAGAGCCGTCGTCGTTGCCAAACGTTAGTCCAGGCTTCCAAGTATGCAGGGAAGAAGAGAAGCCAATGCTACTTGCAACAGCTGTTGAAGGTGTGAATGTACGAATCTGCTTTGTCCATCCAGCTCGGTCCAGTCTACTCTGATAAGCAGTGGCTCTCTGGGGTCTCTGGAAGAGGACCTGTTTGAAGAGACCCTTTAACTGGGATTGCCGAAGCCTGAACCTGAAGCCCTCTACATGAAGAGTAGATGTTCTCCCTCTGAGCCGCAGCCTCTTCACTTCTTACATTAACCAGATGCTGTGCTTATATAAGAAGAGCCGCACTGGATCGGACCACCCTGCTTCCCACAGTCAGATCTATACACCTCCTGGAATCTCAGAAGCAACGCCTTTCCGTGATGCCCATCCTCAGGATCTGGTACGCCAAGGTATATTGCAGCTGAACAACAAGGTTCTATTTAACTCTCCTGGCTAGTTTCTGAATGGGCTTCCGCGCCAGAAGCCCTGCATGTGTCCCCCCAGTTGCATTCTCTTTAAGGAAACGGAACCCTTTATCTTTCCTCTGACATAAAATTTAGTGTAATTCTGGACGTCTGCTTTTCCCGTTAATCTTAAAACTGCTTCACTTGTGCTGTCACATGAGAAAATGGAGAAATAGGGGCACATCTGGTCTTGAGAGAGAACCCTCAAAGGATCCATCTCACGGGCATCGTGTCGCAGTAAGGAAAAGGTCTAATTAAGGGCCAGTGTGACATCACCATTCCCCCCCTCTTCTATCTGCCCAATTTGCAGATATGAAAATATGTTCAAAGTGAGAGCCAAGCCAGGCGACAAACTTTCCCACTTGGTGAGAACTTTATTATTCTACAATAACATCCCAGACATGGGAGTCATTCTGTCTTTGCCCACACTGATAGGAGAAGCACAGGCTTATGAAGGCTGAATGGAAGCCAGAAGATTATGTTGGAGAAACTGCAACCTTTCACTTTGTGGGGGTGGAAACCTCTCCTCTCCAAATCTCTTTTCCCCAAGAGGAAAAGGGGAATCAGGGATATTCCTATCCCTATGTGCATGATTATAGCTAAGAGATCATGTACTATAAGGAAAGGATGGCAGTGGAAACCGAAGGGAAAAAATTAATGAGAGCTCTCAGTGGTTAAGAGTGTAACTGCTCTCTAGAAATGCAACAGAGCCTCAGGGAAAAAAAAACAAGGAGAGTTAGTTTAGAAGACTTTAAAAGGGAATTAGACAAACTCATGGAGGAGATAGTCTTGGGTGGGTGGCTGGGTTGGTCTACACTCGAAGAGCAAGATCTGGGTCCAACAGCACCTTAAAGACCAACTAGATTTCCAAGGTGTGAGTTTTTGAGAGTCAAAGCTCTTTTCATCAGATCTGAATCTCGAAAGCTCATGCCTTGGAAATCTTGTTGGCCTTTAAGGTGCTGCTGGACCTGGATTTTGCTCATGGAGGAGAGGTTTGCCTAAAGCGAGCAATGGAACGGCCGCAATATCTTAATGTTCAGAGGCAGTAACCCTCTGAACACAATTGCTGGAGGGCAACAACTGGGGAGGGCTTTGTTGTCCCAGGGACATCTGGTTGGCCACTGGGGAACAGGGGGTTGGATTAGATGGACCACTGGACGAATCCAGTACGGACACTCTGACACAATACAAGTTGTGGGGGAAGCACGGGAATGTTTATTTGGGGAAAACAAGAGAGGAATCCAAAATCTGCTTCTTAGGCAAGGACTCCCTCATTTCTGGGCCCTGTTATCATACGGAGATCTACCATTTGGTGGGCAGCTCATGAAAACAACAACAGCGGTGGGGAACGAAAGTGTGCAGATGTGGGAACTACAGGCTGCTCAATGAAGGCTGCCACCAGCCCTTCGCCCTTGCTCCTACCTCAGGCCTCTTGCCACCAACCCTGCCCTCGCCTCCCACCAACACCTCACCGCTTAATGTCCCCATCCCTACCAAGGGATAAATTCTCCTCCCCTTCTCATTCAGTCCAAGACAGCAAAGTAAGGTATTCAAGCCCAGCGGGGCTTCCAACAACTCTCGAAGTCACTGCTCAAGCTCAGTGTTTGAGAGGAAGTGGCAGCAGAGGATGCCACCCCCCTCAAATTCACTGCCTGAGGACACAGCTTCAGTTCACCCCATCATAGAGCAACGATGGTGGTGCCAGACATTGACCGGACTCCAAGGGATCCAAAAAGAGATGAATCTGGGGCCCTGGAATAGAGAAGTGGAACAAACCAGGTAGCAAAAGAAGTTAAGGGTAACACTCTTTGGAGGGGGAGAATGCTTTTCCAGTAGGGTTGCCAACCTGCAGATGGGGCCTGGAAATCTGGAATTTCAACTGATCTCCAGAATACAGAGATCCGTTCCCCTGGAGAAAATGGCTGCTTTGGGGGGAGGACCCGATGGCATCACACCCCTCCCTGAACGCCACTTCCCCCAAGGCTCCACCTCCAAATCTCCAGGAATTTCCCAACCCAGAGTTGGCAACCCTATTCCCCAAGTTTGTTAGGCCAAGCCCACAATTTCTGAGAATAGTTGCAACAGAGTTGGGCAAAGAAAAATAATCAGCTTGTGGGCACCTTGAAGGATCATTAGGAACTCTTTACTGAGGTTTACAGTCTCATTTCTCTTGGAGTTTAAGCAGAGGAGTTTGTACAGCGAAGAAAAAGTTCTAAATATCTAGCCAACTATTATTTTCAAGGTCAGATCCATCAATAAGACCACAAGGTCTGTGACCTCTTCTCTCATTCCAAATCAAAAGATAATCAGCTGCAACCACCTGAAAAAAATCCCATTACTTATGGAAAAAAAAACAAATGACCTCTACTCTTTTTTGTGGGAAGTGTATGTATGGGGTGTGTGTGTGTCAGCCTTTCCCCCACTCTGGCCAGGCTTGCTATTTACATTTAAATGAAATGAAGGAGGATGACGAGAGTCCAAACATTTAACCTCCACATGCCCAGAACTGGACTGAAATATTGCATATCATATTGGTACCTCCACGGCCCCTTAATACAAACGTGGCTGTACTTTTGGCTTCATTAACAAGTCAGTTATCAGCTGCTGGCCAAAAATTATTCAGCTACAAGTGAGTTCCTAAAGCCAAGTGCTATGGTCGAAATTAAATACCTGTTGATCCCCAGTAACAGCTATCCCTTTGGGAGTCCTCCTAGGGCTTGGGGGTGGATTTATGTCAAATTGAAGGTTCTTGGAGAAAGAGTCTCAGGTTCCTACCTCTGCTATAATGGGAGAAAGGGGTCACACCACGAACTACCCCCTCTTACTTATCACATGAGGTCAGTATTATATCCCTATTTGCTTGTTTGTTTGTGTCATTTATATCCAAGGCTTTTTTTCTGGGAAAAGTGGTGGTGGAACTCAGTGGGTTGCCCTCGGAGAAAATGGTCACATGGCAGGTGACCCCACCCCCTGATCTCCAGACAGAGGGGAGTTTAGATTGCCCTCTGTGCAGCAGTGCAGAGGGCAATCTAAACTCCCCCGTCTGGAGATCAGGGGGCGGGGCCACCAGCCATGTGACCGTTTTCAAGAGGTTCCGGAACTCCGTTCCACCACGTTCTAGCTGAAAAAAAGCCCTGTTTATATCCCACCTTTCTTCCCAATAGGGACCCAAATCAGCTTACATTGTCCTCTTCTCTTCCATT
The DNA here is from genome assembly GCF_028583425.1 of Eublepharis macularius. Lineage (NCBI taxonomy): Eukaryota > Metazoa > Chordata > Lepidosauria > Squamata > Eublepharidae > Eublepharis > Eublepharis macularius. The sequence goes on along the minus strand of NC_072802.1, from coordinate 65,758,288 downwards.
TGATCCTCACAACAACCCCGTGTAAGGTGGAGAGGGTGTGATTGGCCCAAGGTCATCCAGTGAGTTTCCATGGCAGAGCAGGGAATCGAATCTGGGTTTCGCAGATCGTAACCCAACATTCTAAACGCTGCACTGCAGTGGGTGGAGTCACTGAGCTTGCTAAAGATAACCCAGGACCAAACTAGACTTTCATCAAAATGCATGGTTGCCACTGAAAATGGAAGCATTGTGTCTAGCTCTCTTCTGTTACATCAGTGTTCTGGTATCATGACTTTCCATGTTCCTCCAGTTTCCACTAGGGCAGCTAATGATGCAGATCAGGCATAACAGGGTGGGCCCTGCCACTAAGAAGAATGCAGCAGTTTTCTTCCACCGGTAGGTTTGGGGGCACCATTCAAGAACTGCAAATAGTAGTTTTCCTCCCAATTTGGATTTCTGGGAAGCAAGGAAACACAAAACGCCATGAGGCCAAGACATATCGTCTACAGGATGCTAGGAATCAGGAGTAGCAGTGAAATACATAGCTACCGTTTTCAGCAGTAACCCTGTGTTTATTTATTTAAAATACTTACAATTTGTCTTATTTCCTTAAATTTTAAGATGTCTAACAATGCAGCAAGTTGCAAGGATACACACAAAAATGAGCCCATTAACAAAATTGAAAACGCACAGGTTAAAACGCAGCCAGATCTGCTGAAACACCTTCTTTCAAATGCCCTCCAAAATAGAACTCTCTTGCACGGCATGCTAAATCCAATTGGAGAAGACCCCCTCTTCACCCACTTTGGAAGGCCATTCCAGAAGTCTGGACCTGCCACAGAGAAAGCCTGGGACCAGGGTTGCCTGCTGAGCTCTGGCAACTGGTAGGAGGCTTGGAAGGGTGGCCGCGGGAAAAAAAATGCCAGGAAAATCACTGCCACTCCGATGCTGCAATGCCACTTCTGGTGTGAATCAGGAAGTGATGTCATTCCATCAGGGCAATGCTCTAGGATTGCACTGAAACTCTATGACAGTTTTAGTCGAATCCTGGAGTGTCGTCCTGATGTGATGACATCAGTTCGGGGTTCATGCTGGAAGTGATGTCACTCCAATGGAACAAGAGCAATTTTCCTGGCATTCCTGGTGTGGGGTCAGGGGGGTAGCCTGCTATAGCGGGATCCCTGGCAGCCCTATGACCCAGCTGTTGCCATACAGATTATCCTAAAAGAGTAGGAGAAGGCTGTCTGGAGAAGGCTGTTTAGTGTTATCTCAAGTCTAGCTCTAGTTTGAGTTTACAGAAAAGAAGAAATTCAAACCAGGGACCTCCCCTTTTCCAGCTTAGTCTCTTAGCTGCATGGCCCTCAATCTCCATGAAAAAGGAATTTGAGCATCAGGTGCATCACACAAGCCAATTTACTATAACAACAACAACAACATTCGATTTATATACCGCCCTTCAGGATGACTTAACACCCACTCAGAGCAGTTTACAAAGTATGTCATTATTATCCCCACAACAAAATGCTCTGTGAGGTGGGTGGGGCTGAGAGAGCTCTGAGAGAGCTGTGACAGATCCAAGGTCACCCAGCTGGCTTCAAGCAGAGGAGTGGGGAATCAAACCCTGCTCTCCAGATTAGAGTCCTGTGATCTTAACCACTACACCAAACTGTCTTCTTCTTTAGTCCCTGGGCTGGTTTTTTTTGCTAATCTCTGTACTTTAAATTCTATGGTACCCTTTCTCCTGTTCAGAGTCATGCCTATTTAAAACCAAACAGTTTACAAGACATTTCATCATTCAGACTCTCAAGGGTATAAAAATGCATAAATATTCACTCTTGTATATGATTTGCTAAGGGAAGATGAAATCATGATAGATCACAACCCCCAAAGTTAAGAATATTTAGCAAGCCTTTATAGTAATGTGAAGCTTAAAAACTGGAATGGGAGATTAAATCACTATGCCAGTAGATGGCGCTCAGCGTTAGAGATGTACAACCCAGGGGGGGGGGGGAGGAGTGCAAAATTTTGCTAATTTCTTTTTTTATTTTCCACCAAATTCTGACAGCTGTGTGTCTTCCAAAGTTCCCTTGAATTTTGCTTTGGGGGAAAAATTGTTAGCATATTCAACTATATTCTCTCTTTCTTGGAAAGCTGACGAATCAAACTTCTTTTCTAATATTGTACCTCAATAAAGCCCTCCAAACGAGCAGTTAATTTTGGATAGAGGGCACTCAGACATGTGCCTCTCCCCCTTGTGTAAGTCTAAAGGGATGCAATCCAGAAAAAAAATATGCATAATTCCAACGCACATACAGATGGGATTCTCAGATTCTCATATACGGTTTGCCCTCTACCCTAGAAAACATATTCTGCCTATTCTGCCTTAATTTGTTAGTGTCTGGCTGCAGAATATTGCCCCACTCTTCTCGGTGGTTAATGCATCAACATTGGCTCATTCAGGTCAACTGAGAATAGATCTGCCAACAAACCAAAGTGGTCACATGGACTTTCTTCGTCTGCAGAAAGAAATGCAGGAGCTGATGTAGCTCAAGAGCTATGAACATATAAAGCCAAAGGTGAGGAATCCACAATCCACTCTCGTATTTTTCTCCCCCTCCCCAAAGAAAATTTTCTGCCAGAGAAATAATTAAAACTCAAGTACACCGGCATTTGGGGAGGTAAATTAATGTTTTCTTCCTGCGCGCCGGCAGCAAGGAAAAGAATAAACAACAGACATTTCCAAGAGGAAAATAGGCACCTCAGTGCAATCTTTCTAAATCAACATTTCTACTTCTAACACATCTGGAATGTGCTAATTATAAGCTGTAATGACTTTTCTAAAAGGAAAGTTCTGTTGAGTTGTTTACAAAGCCCGACAGACAATGTGGCAGGAAGGTTTGGGATCATGTCCGGCCACTGTTGATGTCAGGATTTTGGGGAGCCCTCAGAGAAGACTCGTTTCATTGGCAGAAAATGGGGCATATGGACTGTCTGACATTTTTTCCAGTATTTTTGGATGTCCCATGAAAAGGGCTAATAGCAATCCTGTTGGAGCAGAACTCTGTGTGTCAATCTTGGGGGCTCAGCCAATGATAGAAGTCCTCTGAGGTTCAGTTCGAGTATCATTCCTCTTTCAAGAGAAATGAAACAATGAGTCTTTATGGTTGTTGTGTGTTTTCCGGGCTGTATTGCTGTGGTCTTGGCATTGTAGTTCCTGACGTTTCGCCAACAGCTGTGGCTGGCATCTTCAGAGGTGTAGCACCAAAAGACAGAGATCTCTCAGTGTCACAGTGTGGAAAAGATGTTGGCAGGTCATTTGTATCTACTCAGGAAGGTGGGTTTGGGCTGAGTCATCCTGTAAGAGTTTCCCAGAGTGTGGAATGCTAATGAAGGGAGGCTTCACTGTATCCTGAGGAGGTTCTTTTGCATATGGATTGGGGCTTTATGTGGACCTGCCACTGAGTAATGAGTCTTTATGTTCACAAGTCTTTCTGTGGACCTGCCGCTGTCCAAGAATCATCTTTGTTCATCTGTCGTGTTTACCCTGTAGGACCCTTTTTTGATCTTCCCTCCCGATGAATTTCTCCCATTAAAATTAATGCGCTTGTCAATGTTCTTTTTGCATCGACTGTATGTAAATGACAGGTAAGATATAAATGGCTTGGAAATGTTATAAGAATGGCACAATAGAAACATCAGTGACAGCAATAATGAGGGAAAGCAAAATAGCAGAAGATGACAATGTACAAACTCAAAAAGAAAAGCTCATATTTGTGCCTTACTGGAAGGTTTCTTGAAGATATCTAGCTGACTAGTATGAGAAACAGGAGAGAGGACTAGATGGACTACTGGTTTGATCTAGGTGGCCTCTTAGGAAGGATGAAATATTGGGAATTGCTGAAGGTGTTGATCAGTAGCACATTTTTATAAAAGAAACTGACATATTTGGACTTCAGACTCGACTAGTTAATAGCAGTCATACTTGCATTGTTTGGGCTGAGAAATACATCACAGAAATATGCCTTGACATTCTTGTGCATATATAAAAGGAACGAAAGCTGCATCGCAAATAATGATAAAAGATTCTTGGGAAATAATTGGGACCCCCATGTTAGTATTCACCATTTCAAGAGGAATGCCCTAGTACAATGACGAATAAATTAAATCAAACAATTAAACATTTCTGTAAAAAACAAAATATTTATCTAGAGAGAGAGAGAGAGAGAGAGAGAGGGAAAGAGTGACTCCTGGTGCCTCTGCATGCTGCACTTCTTTTGCTTAATTTTTGCAGCCTGGGAAAATGAAATGGTTTTGTGTTACTGCCCTGAAAGAGACTGAATGATCCAATCTTTCTCAGCGAAGACATGTAAGTCTTTAGAGAAGAAGCCAATTTGTGTCTGGATGAGTCCCTGCTCTGGACTTCCCTCCTCCAATCAAGCCCAAAAGAATGGCTAGGAAAATGCTACTTAAAAAAAAATCATTTCAAAAACTTCATTCATTTTTATTGAATTTGTTATCATCACCCGTGGTTTTTTGTTACTATATTCATTTTCATTTCCATTTGTTCTGACGGGAAACATTTGTGGATGTAAAACTTTGATGTCAGTTTTACATCTATAGATCTCTTCCCACTCTGGCCTCTTGAGCTCTCTAAAGCAGATGGCCAGAAATATCTTCCTGAGCAATGGAGTGAGAAGTGGCTGGCTAAAGCCTGAGGCTTCTTAACTCTTCTGTTGCAAGATCTGATGATTGGAAAACATCCATGTCAGTTTCATATCTCCTGATCTTTCCTGACTCGTCCTCCCTTCTGTCTCTTGAACCAGATTGCTAAGTGCCATTGAAACTGAGGAAATGAACGCCATTTGTTCATTCACAGCTTTTCTCATTACAATAACAAATGGGCTTTGGGGGCTCATCTTTTTCCAGTCATATCCAAATTAATTCACATCCCAAGAAGTGACTCACAGAAAAAATTTTTTGCCACCTCCGAGGATGCTTCCACATATTAAACCTTGTCAGATATTAAGAGTGAAATGTGGTTCCAAACTGAACTCAAAAAGAAAGTGTGCATTAGCTACGAGAACTTCGGAAAATACAGCTTGAGTGTTTTGGTTCACCAGTTTTGGCTATTTCCATAAACAGCATGGGTATCACAACAGATGGTTGGCCATAATCATTGTACTTCAGTGCAGGGGACAGGGATTTGGAAGCTGTCCCAAACCTCAAAACAGAGATTCTCTGTCATTTGCTCCCTGCTTAACTTTAGATTGGCTTCCCCAGTTTTTACACAGCCTAGTTCTCAGTCTGGGGAGAACATGAGATACGCCATGGTGTAGTGGCGAGAATGATGGAATTTGAAGAAGGAAGACTTAAGCCCCTCATTCCCTCCCAAGTTTACCCTGTTGCAAGGCTGTCGTGTGGATACAACAAGCCCCATACACATTGCTCTGATCTCCTTGGAGGAAAGGTGAGATATAAATGTGATTGCAAATTGCAGCACATCATTTATGCATCAAAATAGTTTGCGCTGTGTAGGAGAAGCGAGAAGGATAATGAGCATGCAATCTAAAGTAAGACTGTGCAGAAAGAATAGGAGAGAAAAGACTATCAGATTGTAACTGGAAGATAATGCAGTGAAAGCTTCTCAGGGAAGCGACTTGAGAGTTACACACAAACTTAGCAGAAGGAAGAGAGAGAGGCAGGGTCTTCAGAGACTTCGGGAGATACTGAAGGAGAAAGCATTCTCCCTGCCCATTCTGTGTTGTTCCAAAATTTTGCTCATCCTTGAGTTTCTGTTCTCTAAATTCCGGTTTAATGAGGAGAAATTCTCATTTTGAAATTGGAGTAGATACAATTTGCCACTCATATATATTCCAGAGGAGTGGACTTGTCCCGTCTGCTGCAGCTAAAACGGCAAAGGGCCGTGTGGCACCTTAATGGCAAATCAACTGACGGGGCAGAAGCTTTCTTGAGCCAAAGCACGCTTCTTCACATCCATGAAGGATTACATTTGGTTGGGTTACATATACCCACTCATAAAGGTGCAAACAGAACAAGGGTGATGGCGACAGTCCACCATAGAGCACAGATGACAACATGATCTAGTCAAAAGGGTAACTGGTCTGATTACAGAAGGTACGGACCACTCCTAACTGGTGCTGAAATAGCAGGATGAAGAACATGCCTGTCCCGATCCGGACCGTGGACATCGTGCGCCATGGTCTAACTTGTGTGAAGTTTTCCTTAGCCACAGATGGGAGTGTGTGTGAGTAAAGCACCTCTCTATTCCATCTCCTCTCCCCTCGCTCTACTCCGCCATCTGAGCTGGAAGCCAGACAGAGTCATGCCTGCAGCATGCCCAGTAACCTCCTTCTACCCAGAAGCCCTGTGGGGGTGTGGCTACACCCCATGAGAGACCAATAGCAGCCTTGGAGCAATCTCATCCTGGCCCCTCCCCTGACTTGCTGGCTCTTAAATGGCCGGCCACCACTGCTCAGCTGGCTGGCGTGTGACTCTTCAGTCGGCATGTCCTGGCCTTACTGAGCCTGCCGGATGCTGTGTTTGGGGCCGGAGGGTGTCCAGGAGTTCCCTGACAATATGTAAACCTGTCAGGAGGGACAATTCTGGTACTTTTGGTAATGAGCTAACCACTTCCTTTCCCATTAACTTCGGGTTTGAAAGTGCCCAATCTCTATATTGATTCTAAACCAGCCTGTTGTTTTTGATAAATAAATCATTATGTAGGCCCCAGAAACCTAATTAAAGGATTCCATGTTTGGGCCATTAGCAGATTCTATCGTGTGGCATAGGAAGCGTGATTATAGGTGGTTGTCGTTCTGCTGGCTGGTGTTTGTGCAGGAATGAAAATAATAAAAGCATACACTTGGTTTATATTTAGAAAAGAAGCAAGAGTTCTGTACTGAAGGAACTCCATACTCTGACAGGAAAGGAGGAGAGATAGATCCTAACTACCTATCTAGTCTAAAGATGGACATGGATTGCAGGGCAAGGCCTGCATCTCTGCTGCCAAGATGGAGGGAGGAGAAGGAGAGAGGTGTTGCCTGGAACAAAACCAGGAAGAGAAGGAGAGAGAGGGAGGAAGTCAGGAGGAGGAAATCCTGAGAATAGCAATCTGCATATTAAAGGACAGTCAGAGCAGTAAACAATAGTAAAGAGTAAACAGAGCGCCCTGACCTTTCTATCTTTCTAACTCTTTGGTTTGTCCCCCTCTGAAACCTGAGAAGAGGGACAGTGCTGGATCCTCCTCTTCCAACAGTTTCAACTGAAAAAGTCTGTTTTCATCTCTACCCTCGTGTTATTGGTGCCCATGGGTGCACTAATAAAACACTGCAGAAAAGCATGTATGGCTGCATTCAAAAGAATTTTGGAAACAGGATCACATGGCTCAAGACAACCAATTGAATTTAAAGGCATCCATATATATTGTTGATGCTTTAGAAATTTAAGTTGTTTTCCCTTCTCCGTGGGCAACCCAATAGACACCATGCATGTGAGAACTTTTTTGCACGCAAGAAAAACTTCTGGGCCCAGCTGTAGCACATCGCCATCAGTGTTCAGGAGAAATGATGGGTCCAGCCACCTGAGACGATTAGGTATTTGACCAGCTACAGTTTCATGAGATCTAAGATGGCAAAACCCACATTATGGCTATCCTAGTGAGCAAATTTGAATGTCCCAGTGCCATTCAAAGCATGTTTGAAACATCAGGGTGAAGGGAGGAGGTGGCATTTTCTGATCAATGTGAAGAGAAAATCTTTTACAAAATAGAATTTCAGCTGGACCCTAATTTGGGGGCATCAGCCGTCCTCGGAAGACATCAAGGAGGAATTCTGATGACCCAAACAACAAATCAGCATGGTGTCTGTGTCACCCACTCCAGTAAATTTTCTGCCTGCAGATTTCAAACATCTTTCAATGCTACCACGTATTTTCAAACAGTCAAAAAAGGACCCATTTGCATGCAAAGTGCAAAGCGTTTTAAACGCTTTCCTTTGACGGTATTCGGGGCTGACAGGCTTAGGAAAAATAAGTTGAGCATCGTAGAGAAAAGAAGTCACTTTGAACTGTAACTACTGTATCTCCAGGGTAATAATTTTTGTAGCGTTCCACTCCAGGGTGGGGATTCTGTAATGTTATGATAGAACTACTGTGGAAAGCAGTATGAGAAAAAAAAAAGCAATTTCCCCCTCCCTTCCTCTCGCATTTACATTTTTATCTATGCCTACCATTTTGTCTCGTTAAATGTCAACTTTTAAAATCATGCACTTTCTTCATCTCAGTGTTGGGTTGTGCCTTAACCTTCTCCCCTTCCCCCAAATGCCATCACTGAATAATGAACAGCAACTGAAGTTGCAAGAAGGTGTGGAAACGGGCCAAGGAGGCAAGAGAAACACGGAGGATGAAAAATAGTAAAGAGACCAGTAGCACCTTTAAGACTAACCAACTTTACTGTAGCATAAGCTTTCGAGAACCACAGCTCTCTTTGTCAGATGCATCTGACGAAAAGAACTGTGGTTCGTCAGATGCATCTGACAAAGAGAACTGTGGTTCTCGAAAGCTTATACTCCAGTGAAGTTGGTTAGTCTTAAAGGTACTACTGGACTCTTTACTATTTTGCTGCTACAGACTAACTATCCTCTGGATCTATGACTGAGGATGAAGTTGGAACCAGCTGAAGTTGCCTTAGGCCATCAGACCACCGAACTGAAAGCCAAGCTACAGGTGACGCCTGACACAGGTTGGATACTTGTCAGCTTCCCTCAAGTTTTGATGGGAAATGTAGGCGTCCTGGTCTTGCAGCTTGGCTCTCTATTACAGCTGCAAGACCAGGATGCCTACATTTCCCATCAAAACTTGAGGGAAGCTGACAAGTGTCCAACCTGTGTCAGGCGTCACTTATAGCTTGGCTCTGTTTCATCTCTTTTGGCTGGCATTGATTCTCTAGGGTTTCTGACCCAGATGGTCTTTCCCAACATCTGCTGCCATAGGTCCTTTAGCAAGAGTTGCAGGGGATTGAATCAGGGAACTTCTACATGCAAAGCAAGTGCTCTAATACTCATCCATATCCCCAAGGAAGTCCAAAGAGCCTCTCCTTCAACCTGGAAGCCGTAAGGCCAACTCACTCTGGGAACTCCTGAAGTCCTTAATGCCTCGGACTCTCTCCCAGAACTCCTACGTGATACTCTTTTTCTTCAATTGAATCCCTCTCCTAAAAGCCACTTCTGCCATGAATCTCCAGGGTTACCTGCTCCTACAGGGACTGGCTCATCAGTTAAGTCAGACTTGATTTGTCCAAACTCACAATGCATGGCTGGTTTTGCAAATGGAGCAGAAGTCATCTGCAGCTTGGAATGCAAAGTGAGATTGCGTGTATTCACTGTTCATTGTTCAGCAAACTAATACTGCCCTCCTAAATGAAGTTATGCCTGTCTAATCCCATTGACTGTAATTAATGAAGAAGAGTGTAACTCCACTGAGGATGGCACGGTAAGTGCCCAAATACGTGCATGAACAGAATATTTTACAAATTAACTTCTATTGAAACTCTTGTTGGTCACTGAGAAAAATGTGATCAAAACACCTGACTAAACAGCAGAATTGGGGGTGGGGGAAGTGTTGTCTCTATCTGAGTTGATTCTTTGGATTGTTATTGGTAAATACTTAAAGTTATCCTAAAAATGTCTCTTGTTCCTGGGTATCTTTTTCTTGGGAGTGGAGAGGCTGGTTTTCCAGGCATGTTCGTTCGTTCGTTCGTTCGTTCATTCATTCTGTAGCCTGTTCTCCCTGCAAACAGGCTCAGGGCAGGTTACAACAACATCAAATAATACACTGTAAGTAGAATATAAAATCACTACAAAAACATTAGTCTAAAAAGATAAAACCCAATAAATAATGCAAAACATTCAATGTCAGATATTAACAATTTCTGCTACGCCTGCGGCTGGGATCGGCAATTCCCAAGTGGCAATACGATAAAAGCACATATGCATGTGGCAACAGCAGCACACATGCAACAACCAGGAGAGAAGTGGTTCCAAACCAGGGGAGAACTCTCAAAAACAGATGAGGGTTTTTTTTCTACATGCTTGCAGAGAAAGTTCATCATTACTGAGCCGTTTCTGAATGGGGCTGAGGGGAGTTCATCCTCTACTAATACTCACAGAGTTGGAAACTCCTCTAGCTCACCTTCTTTCTTCACCATCTGTCTCCTTATTTTTGGTTGAGGCTATAAAAATCCAGGCTGCCCTGAATACCAACTGTACGGAAATCGAGAAGCAGAAACCCTTTGACCGCACCATGACGTTGATCTCCTGTTAAAGGAATTCTCAGCAGAGAATTCTCAAGGTTCGTGTTTAAGGTTTGTGGAGCACCACCACCAGACAATGAAGAAAGCGGTCAGGAAGAAAATTTATTTATTTGAAATGTGGTGCTGGAGGAGAGTTTTGTGGGTACCATGGATGGCCAAAAAGACAAATAAGTGGATTCTAAATCAAATCAAGCCTGAATCTCCCTAAACTGACAAAACTGAGGCTATCATCCTTTGGTCACAGCATGAGAAGACAAAAATCTCTAGAAAAGACAATAACGCTAGGGAAAGTGGGAGGCAATAGGAAAAAGAGGAAGACCCAAAATGAGATGGCTTGACTCAATAAAGGAAGCCATGTCCTCCAGTTTGCAAGATCTGCACAAGTCTGTTAATAATAGGACGTTTTGGAGGTCTTTCATTCATAAGGTCATCACAGCTTGGCGGATACTTGACAGCACATAGCACACCACCATTGGCTGATGAGGAGATCAACCGATATCACCTACTGGATCTAGTAAGTGAAAGAACAACGGACACTCGGTCTGGGCCTAGAGGGATGTTAATGACATCAATAAACCTTCTTGGCAAGGCTGGTCTTCAGCTCTAGTGAAGGAACTCTGGGCCCAAAAATGTTTCCCCCCTCCCCCCAAGATATCATGCAGTTCATCTGTTCGTAAGAGAACCCCACTTTGAAGCAACCGATGGCTTTCAGCAGAGCCACCCTTCCATAAAATCACCAGTCAGGAAAGGGCAGCAGCTCCGTGTTAGAGGATTTCCATTGCATGCAGAAGGTTCCAGGTTCAATCGTTTTATTTGTTTAGAAGAGTGGGATATAAGCACAGTTATTATGAGAGTTGCTGTAGTGTAGTGGTTAAGTGGTTGGGCTGCAAATCAGCACTCTGCTGGTTTGAATCCCACTACTGCTATGAGCTTATCAGGTGGTCTTGGGGAAGCCACTCCTCTCAGCCCCAGCTCCCCAGCTGTATTGCGGGGATAATAATAACACTGACCTTGTTCACTGCTCTGAATGGGGCACTAATCTATCTGGAAGAGCATTATATAAGGGCAGTTGTTATTCATGATCCCTTCCCCAGCATATCTTTTTGAGTGGTCAAAAGAGGCCTCTATCTCCCATCAGTGGAAAAGCTGGCAAGATGCAACCCTATGAACATATCCCTTAAAAGTAGAAATTGTTTAATGAGTTATACAAGATTCAGTCCAGTAGCACCTTAAAGACCAACTAGGGCTGATTCCACACACGTTGGATAATGCACTTCCAATCCTCTTTATAGATCATTTGGAACGGATTTTTTTGTGTGTGGAACAAAAAATCCACCTCAAACGATTGATAAAGTGCATTGAAAGTGCATTATCCAATGTGTGTGGAATCAGCCACGATTTCCACGGTATGAGCTTTCAAGAGTCAAAGCTCCCTTCGTTAGATATTTTGACTCTCAAAAGATCAGACCTTGGAAATCTAGTTGGTATTTAAGGTGGTCCTGGACCCAAATCATGGACCAACACAGCTACCCGCCTCAGACTATGAGCTATACAGGCAATGCTTCCTCTAGAACTGAGAGCTCCACTGGTAACTAGATAGTTTTCTCGTCCCAGTATAGGGTTCTAAACACTAAATAGTTGGGGTGTGCCCTGCAATGGCTGCATGATAAGAAAAACCTTTGCTTGCTTGTTCAGGCCGGCAAATGAAGCCTGCATGCCAAACACCATGTGAGGTTAGATGCAGTAGTCAAAGGGAACAGGGCGTTCACAATGGTGGCATTCTTTTTAGGCAAGGTTAAGAGAACATAAGAACAGCCATGTTGGATCAGGCCAAAGGCCCATCCAGTCCAACACACTATGTCACGCAGTGGCCAAAAAACCAGGTGTCCTCAGGAGGTCTGTCAGTGGAGAAGGGACACTAGAAGCCCTCCCACTGATTGCCCCCCCCAAACACCAAGAATATAGAGCATCACTGCCCTAGACAGAGAGTTTCATCTATACCTTGTGGCTAATAGCCACTGATGGACCCCTGCTCCATATGTTTATCCAATCCCCTCTTGAAGCTGTCTATGCTTGAAGCTGCCACCACCTCCTGTGGCAGTGAATTCCATGTGTTAATCACCCTTTGGGTGAAGAAGTACTTCCTTTCATCCATTCTAACCCGACTGCTCAGCAATTTCATTAAGTGTCCACGAGTTCTTGTATTGTGAGAAAGGGAGAAAAATACTTCTTTCTCTACCTTCTCTAAACCATGCATGATCTTGTAAACCTCTATCATGTCACCCCTCAGTCGTCGTTTCTCCAAGCTAAAGAGCCCCAAGTGCTTTAACCTTTCTTCGTAGGGGAAGTGTTCCACCCCTTTAATCTTTCTAGTTGCCCTTTTCTGCACTTTTTCCAGTGCTACAATATCTTTTGTGAGGTGTGGTGACCAGAATTGTACACAGTATTCCAAGGTTGCCATGGGTTATCAGGTATTTCCCCCATCTCTTTGGTGTTTTGGTCTCAGAGTTCAAATTTATTGCACAGACCAGCTATTTAAGGGGGGGGGGGCAGTTCTGATAATTTTTCTATTGATAATTTTCTATTTCTATTCTACTTTGAACTGCCTCAACCCACTAAAATGCCAGCTTCAACCCCTGCCAAGCAGGAAACCTGTAATATCCCACTTCTGGCTAATCCCTGGCTTTGCCTACAGACAAATATTTTTTTAAAAAAATTATGTTGGCAACCTCTCTCGATTAATTCCTCTCTCCAGGGAAAGCCTGCCTCGTCAGCTTTATCAATTTAAAAGCTTGTTTAAGCCGTATTTTGCATTTTTTAAGGCTAGATTTAAAAAGAAAACCTTTCTTATTTTATCTCTGCACTGCAATTTAACATTGGTTTTTGTGCCTGTTGTATAGAGCTTGCTTTTAATGAACTTGTTCTAATGTTGCCTTGTTTTAAGCTATCTCACAAGGCCCTAGTTTGAGTCACGAGGTGGCCCTGAAATTAAAAAAAAAGATGAATAAATGCCAGTGCCCGCCAATTAAATGTAGTCAGAAAATAACTCATTGAATTGACTACTCTTGTTACTGCTTGTAATCTCAAGGAAATCAAATTAATTCTACATGAAGAACGCCTTTTTTTAAAAAAAAGCAAAGTGTAATTCTAGATCTCTGGGGCTCTGGCTTACTTGTTGCCCAATTATCCAATTATACACTTGTTCAAATCCATTTTGGGAAGATTGTCAGGGCTTGTAAATAAATAATTTCAAAAGGTTTTAATCCTCCTGAAAACTCAGGCGGTCCCGTGCCCAAAGAACACAGAAGCCGATGACAGGAGATCAAGGAGAAGAGGGTTAGTCTCCCCAGTCCCCGTCCCACTTAGTTGCGATGGTGACCGGAGTGTTAAGATATTATTAAAATCTAGTCATGCACTTTCAGATACGGCCGAACAGAACACTTGACCATGCCTTATGGAACAGCCAGTACTATGTATTTTTAAAACACCACATATTTGCTTTAAAAATGAATGCAACTCTTTCTTGAGGAAATTACTTGGGTGATTACAAGGAATCACAGTGGAGGTTACATACTAGAAATCGTACCCCCCCACACACAAGTATCCTCCTGCACAATTTCCTAACATCTCATGCCTGATTTCCCTTTTCCCTTTAACTGGTTCTCAGCATTTAGTTCCTGCTGGAGCATAGCTTTCAGTAGGTAGCCATACTGGTCTGCAGTACAACTTGAGATTGCTGATGCTGAGTTCATTCACAAATTTAGAACAATGGACCCCCCCCTACCCCACCCAGGACTGAACAGGGATATAGGATTCTTATCTCACTACAGATGCTAATTTCCTGCACTTTCTCCCTTGCTCTAATCAACCTGATAACATTTTGCATTGTACCTTTGCATCCTGACTCCCTTCTATGCAATGCCCCTCCCACCTGAGAAGACTCAGGCATCTCCATTCCTACTTGTAGAGGATGGAGAGAACTTGAGTCTCACAAGCGTATACCCTGGAAATCTTTAAGGTGCAACTGGAACACTTTTATTTTTTTTAGGATTTCTTTCCTTTTTTGGCTATTTTAAAATGTCATATTTTTTTTGCATTCCTTAGGAGTTTTCTGCCTGAGTAGAAGCACCCACATTATCAATGGGTGGCCTTGCATTGTTGTTTCCATTGTGTGCACAGGCACCAGCAAGTTGACTTTGAGAGTGAGAGCCAAACTACAAGTGATGCCTGACACAGCTTGGACACGTCAGCTTCCCTCCAGTTTTGATGGGAAATGTAGGCGTCCTGGTTTTACAGCTTGGCTCTCCATTACAGCTGCAAGACCAGGACGCCTACATTTCCCATCAAAACTGGAGGGAAGCTGACAAGTGTCCAACCTGTGTCAGGCGTCACTTGTAGCTTGGCTCTGATTCATGAAACTGCCTTATGGCGAGTCAGAATATTGGTCTATTAAGGTCAGCATTGTCTACTCTGACTGGCAGGGGCTCTCTTGAGTCTGAAGTGGAGCTCTTTCACAGCACCCCACTCTCCTTTAAAACAGAAGGGGGGGGAAATGGCTCTGCTGAATGGTTGCTATCTTTGCAAGGGTGAGAGTCACTCGCCCCACAAAGTATTGCCATCAAAAATGCAAACAACGCCCCCCCCCCCCCCAGGTTTCCTCTCTCTGTGTCAGCTCTTGACCAGGGGCAACTGAGCACGTATGGAGATGAGGTACAAGACCTGAGAAAGGTGAGGACCAGGGTTAGAAAAAGCACAGCTGCATCAATCCGTAGGCAGAGTCTACTGTGGGCTGGAGATAAAAAAGGCCCACCTTTAAAAAGCAGGACAGAATGAGAATATGAGCAGCAGGAAGAGAGGGGGGTGAAGGATGGGAAGCTCGCCAGTGTGTGACTGACGTGGTGGTGAGGATAGACTTTGGTAGATAAGACTGCTCTTTCTTCCTCTATTCGGTGACTTGGCTCAGGGCAATGGACAACAATGGACAGAAAGCTCCCACTATTCTGGTCTAAACGGCTTGCCATTCTCTCCTGATGGTCCGCAAAGGCAAGGCCAGCTAATGTTTTAGGATTTCTAAAGCAGTATGAGCCATCTGTTGAGCGACAGACAGACAGACAGACAGACAGACAGACAGACAGACAGACAGACAGACAGACAACAGTGTGTAAAATCCCACCCAGCTTGTCTCCTGGAGCCTGAGAATTCTCAGTAGTCAAAACCTAGCTTACGCATACCCGCTTGAAAGAACTGGGTGCATTCATGATGGTGTGGAGGAGATTAAGGAGAAACATGATTGCTGTCCCTAAACAGCCAAAGGACTGTCATGTAGAAGATGGAACAGACTTGACATCCATTGGTCCACGGGCAGGACTAAAACTTATGGGTGGAAATTACAAGGAAGTCGATTTCAAGAAAAGACGAGGAGCAACAGCCTAATGGTAGGTGCTATTCAACAGTGGAACAGATTGCCACTGGAGGCAGTAGACTCTCCTTCCTGAGAGGTCTTTAAGCAGAGGCTGCTTAAAGGGATGCTGTAGTTGCATATTCCTGCACTGAACAAGTGGTGGGATTAGATTAGCTCTGAGGATCCTTCCAAAGCTGAAGCTCCAAGATTCTAGCGTTGATGTGATGAATGTGATGTGTGGCCATGCTCTTATTTCGGTCCACTGGTCTTTGCTGCTGTAGAGATAAAAGAATTCCCCTGTTCTGTTCCTTTATTGTAAAAGAATTTTGCCAAGCAGCATGTTCCTGTCTTCCTAAAGTAAAGTTTAACTAGGAGGTTTTTAGAATGCCTTAGCTTTCCATTCCTTTTGGTCATTCGCGTCTTTCCCTATTTATGTCACCAATACGCACACGGAGAGTGATAAAACACTGCAAAAAAGCAATCATGAAGCAAATGTATGTACAACTACACAAAGAAATCAATGAGATTCACTCAATGCCATGTGTGAATCAAGCATACATGCATTCCTGTGCACTAGTAAAACACCACACAAAAGAATCTTCATACCACTGTATGTACAACTACACCAAATTATTTTTCTAGCGTGCAATCAATGTACACTTGGATATGAGTAAAAGGGAAGGGATGTAAATGAACTAGCAGACCGAAAGCTGCACCAAGTTGCACGGGCACGTACTGAAAATGTGTTTGGAAAATGGAGGTGTTCTCAGGCACTGGATGCATTTCAGCAGGGCTCATTTTGAGGGGGAACGCGCAGGGACGCAGTTCCGGTAGTTCTTCAAAGAGGTCACATGTCAGGTGCCCCTGCCCATCTGACTTTTGGCCATTTTGGGCCCGTTTTAGCCTGGATTTGGCCCAAAATGTCCAGGATCAAGCCTAAAACAGCCACAATTGGTCCCAAAATGGCCAGGATTGGGCTTCTGACGGGTGGCGGATCACTCTCCTGCTCAGCAGCGGCCCAATTCTGACCATTTTGGGCCCCTTTTCGGCCATTTTCAGCCCCTTTTGCCATTTTGGGCCCAATTTCGGCCCTGAATGGCCAGGATTGGGTCCAAAACAGCCAGGATAGGTGATGCCAGGGGGTGTGGCATATGCAAATCAGCTATGCGAATGACACTTCCGGTGATGGCAAGGGGTGTGGCATATGCTAATGAGTTATGCTTATGAGTTCCTGCAGCTCTTTTTCTACGAAATGACCCCTGCATTTCAGAAATGACCAGGCAGATCAGAACTCCAAAATCCAGGAAGAAATCGGGAGGAGGAGAATTTTGAGACGATCCCTGCTTAACACGGAAGGTAGGACATAGGCTATCTCAGGTTGTATCCTCTCAAAGATCAAACATAGTAGAGATGAGGCCTCTCTGCTGGCTTGTGTTCAAGACCACATCTCTGCTCTCCGGTCCTTTTTCAGCTGGGTTGCTGGGATGCAAGTCACATCTAGGAGTCACCCATTCGCAGACAACGCCTCGTATCACATCTAGACAACTCTTCCCAACTTCAGCCATAGTGACTGACTATGCTGAAGAAATGCCAGCTCTTTCCAAGCAACATGACATCTGCAGTAACAGACTACCTTTTCACAGAACAGAAAGAGCGAGCCAAGTAACCCCCTTTGCAATGCTTTATGTTGAGTGCACACCTTTCCGTGTGGTAATCACTAAGATTATTTGGGTGAAAGTGGTCATAATGACTGCAAAATGCTCCTGAAATACTTGAGAGAAAAACACCGTACAGGAGAAGAACCAGCAGCTAACATATCAGCAGTAACCATAACAATAAAAGAAAAAAAGGCATTTTTTTTAAAAAGAAAACTTCTCTTAGCAGCATAGGTTTAAAATGGACACCTACATACTTCCATTTTCATCCTTACCTGAAGTGGTCTCTTACTTCTAGAACTTATGAATATACTGCATTTTGTAAACATAAATACACAAAAGCCAGCATCCCAGTAACCCAACTGCCACTGCTAGGTAATCAGAATTATTGTAAGCCCCTGGCTGGACAGTTATATAATAACTCACCTAGGGTGAAAACATCTTTCTAGCATTAAGCAGCTAAAGGTTAACTTGTGCGCAGAGGGAGAAGGCTTTTTAGATTCTTTGCTTCACACAGTGTTTGCTTACTCAATTGACTTGCTGGGATATGATTTTACAATTGTCTCTTAACAACCGCACACCAAACAAATTTCTGACAGCAGCAGCGGCTTGCGTGGGGGTGGGGTGGCTCAGGGCAATCCTCCTTCCAATTTCTGAGCAATGAAAAGGGTATGAAAGATGGGTATTAATTGCATAGCTTGGGGTCCCACATGTCTTGGGAGCCTCCCTCCCCAAATCCTTTAAGCTTATATTTCCAATGGTTTCTGGTGGGCATGGAAGCAGCAACGCCATCAAACTTCACTCTGCTGAAAACTTGCACTCCAGAGTATCCAATTTTCTTGCTCCCAAAATTTGTGATTCTGTTATCTGCTTAGAACTGAGTCTGATAGATCACAATGTATGGTTGCCAGCCAACGATCGAGAAAGAGGATATGAACAGGGGAAATACTAGAGTGCCATGCCACTGTGGTGACATCATTTCCGGTTATTCAGAGGAAGTGACATCACGCTTGATGTCACTTCCACCGAATAACTAGAAATGACATTGCTGCATTGGCATGACACTCTAGTATTCCCCTTGAACGCTTCGGTAAAAGTTTTCCTGGAAGAGAAGAAAAAAGGAATGTGCAGTGGGAAATTATATTTAAATTATAATTGTAGATCCTTATGCGATTCCTAATGACTCCTAGGGAGGCTTGATGTCACTTCTGGGTTTTCTTGGAACTGATGTTATACCATCACTGATGGCCACCCCTCCATTTCCTCTTGTTTCCCATTAGCTCTTAGGCCAGACCTGGCAACCCTACTTACAATTAAAACAACAAAAGAAAAACTATTAAACCAGAAGTTGAGCCATTAAAACATGAAAAACAAGCCAGGGCATAGCAACAGTATAGAACACACATTCAGTGGCTTAAAATGAGATAGATAAATCAGTCCTCAAGCTTAAATCAGCTAAAAGATATGAAATGTCTAGCTAAAAGTCTGCATTAAAAGGAATGTTCAGCTGGGTTCCTAAAGGAAGATAAGGTAGGCAAGTCTCATGGGGGAGGGCACTCCAAAGCTGCAGTGCCACCACAGAAAAAGCCCTGCTTGCTATCCATCTCACCTCTGCAGGTGGGGGTAAAGGCAGCACAGCTTCAGATAGGGTTGCTAGCCTCCAGGTAGTGGCTGGAGATCTCCCGGAATTACAACTGGTCTCCAGGCCACAGAGATCAGTTCACCCTGAGAAAATGGCTACTTTGGGGGGTGGGGGGGTGGAATTATGCCATGGAAGGTCCTTTCCCTCCTCAAACCCCACTTTCTCCAGGTTTCACCCTCCAGATCTCCAGGAATTTCCCAACTTGGAGCTGGCAACCCTAGCTTCAGAAGAGGACCTCAGCTAGGACGCCAGGTACTATAGCAAGAGATCTCTTGGCCTGGAAACAAGAAGGCGGGGGGGATTCAACATTGTACCAGCATGCAATGTCACTACTGCAAGGTGCAAAACTGCAAGTGACATCCATCACATCAGCACGAAGCGCTAGGATTCACACAACACTCTATTGTTTAACCCAGTTGTGGTTGAATCCCACAGCATTGCCCCGACATCATGACATCACTTCTGGGGTTGCCAAATCTTTTGTCCCCACCCCGTAAATTCTCCCAACAGGTGCCAGCTACGGCAGGCCACCTTAATCTTAGGTGGACAGAATGGGAGGAGGTGGTGCTCCAGGTAGCCAGTCGGAAGCCATTTAGGTCCTTAGAGATGTAAGAAGCAGCACTTTGAATTGTGATCGGAGACAGCTGGGGAACTTTTCTCTTTATTTCTTCTGTTCCATGTTTGGGCCCAAATAATAACCACACACACGTGCGTACGTACACACACACAGACACACACACACACACAAACCCACCCCTGGAACAGAAGCTGAAATTACAGCCCTGATTTCTTGCCTAAACGAATCCCCCATTGCCGTCTCCACACATGCTTAATTGAGGTCTGGACCCTCTCCCCAGCACAGCTTTAATTAGTAATGAGGTTAACTTTCGATTCGTGTTGATTGTACTGTAAGCAAACCTCCCTGGTGCATTCATTGAAGGGGGGAAGGAGGAGCTAATCAATAGACACCCTGCCAGGGAGCAGAGGAGGGGGAAAAAATAGAACGAAATGAATTCCAAATAGAGATTTCGACTCAAAAAGATGGAAAGAACAAAAGTTCCACTTCTCTGTAGAAAAAGAGAAAGCTCTTAATTTGGCTCTACAAGCAGCTGGCCTGGCCTCGTTTGCCAGGAACCTTAATTATCTCAGAAGGAATGACGTGAATTGATCAAGTCTGAATTGTTAATAGAGCCATCAATGCCAGGATATCATGGCCAGTTGTGTGGCACAGGCAGACTGGAAGCCCTGAGAGATTTTCAACATGGAAAGAACGAAAGAGGTCGTTAATGCTAGGAGGACTCCAGTCACCCAGTAGAATTGATTGGTAGGAGGACAGACAAAAGAAACACTTCTTTATACAATAAGGAATTAAGGACTTCGCAGCCATAGGATGTTGTGACAGTGACCACCTTAGATGGCTTTGCAAAGGGATTAGACTAGGTTTGCCAACTCTCTGTTGGGAAATTCCTGGAGATTTGAGGAAGGTGGAGTTTAGGGACCCAGCAGGGTATAATGCTATAAGTCCATCCTCCAAACCAGCCATTTTCTCCAGGCGAACTGATTTCTGCAGTAATTGCGGGAGATCTCCTGACCCCAACTGGAGTTTGACATCCCTAGATTAGACACATTGATGGAGGGAGGTATCTAACAACTGTTCTTGAGCAGAAGAGCCTCCAGGTTCAAAGGCAGTGTACTTCTGAGTTCTAGTTTCTGGGGACTCATGGGAGAAATTGTTACCTTCATGCCAAACTGATGAATGTCCAGTGGATGCTGGTACAAAGGGTCATGGCTCAGTGGCAGACCACTAGCCTGGCAGGCACAAGATTGGCATCTCTAGTTAAAAACAAAAGGGGTCTCATGCAGCAGGTGGTAGGAAAGAAAGACCCTTCTTGCCCTGAGAACCTGGGGAGCTGCTGCTATCTAGATAATAGTCGGTTGGACGGAAGATGGCCTCCAGCAGCTTTAGAATGCTGGACTGAATGGGACCACTGGTGACCCTTATGTCCTTAAGGACTTGCTAGAAGGACTTACATCACGGCTGGCAAAATGCCTGCCATGGGAATGTTGTGTGCGACAAGGATGTGCCGGTTCATTATCGGGGCTTTTGGAGAGCTGTGCTCCATGTCTTCATGGGCCATCTGAGGCCATGCACAACAGGCCAGTTTTGTCCCTGCTGAAGAACTGTCACCAATGAGAGGAAAGGAAGGATAAAACGTAGTAGACAGTGGATGGACAGGGTTTCGGTCTGCACTGTTCCCCACTCCACCTTCATTCCACTTTAGTAAGGGGAATTTCTAAAACTAATGCTGGAATTAGAGAAGACAACATCTGCTGTAGCTCTCAGGTGCTTGAGCCCATTTGTCATAGAATCATAGAATCATAGAGTTGGAAGGGGCCATACAGACCATATCGTCCAACCCCCTGCCCAGTGCAGGATCAGCCTAAAGCATCTCTGACAAGTATTCATCCAGCCTCCTCTTGAAACTGCCAGTGAGGGGGAGTTCACCACCTCCCTCGGCAGCTGATTCCACTTTTGAACTACTCTGACCGTGAAAAAGTCTTTCCTAATATCCAGCCGGTACCTTTGTGCATGTAATTTAAGCCCGTTGCTTCAGGTCCTGTCCTCTGCTGCCAACTGGAACAGCTCTTTGCCCTCCTCCAAATGACAGCCTTTCAAATATTTAAAGAGAGCAATCATGTCCCCCCTCAACCTCCTCTTCTCCAAACTAAACATTCCCAAGGCCCTCAGCCTTTCCTCGTAGGGCTCAGTCTCCAGACCCCTGATCATCCTCGTCGCTCTCCTCTGCACCCTCTTGATTTTGTCCACATCCTTTTTGAAGTGGGGCCTCCAGAACTGCACACAATACTCCAGGTGTGGCCTGACCAAGGCAGTATGGAGAGGGGCTATGACCTCCTGCGATTTCGATGCTATTGTCCCCCCCCCTCCCCCATGTATTATCCATGTGCATATTGGCTGACCATATCAAAACAGTGTGACTGATGCCATCACAGGCAGGATTCCACCAAGACCTTTCTAAATTGTGTACTGCCGATGTGCAGGTGCGAGTGATCCTACCCTCTGGTAAACCATCACCTAAAGAAACTCTTCATACAACTTTATCAAGACGAGCTCTTTCGCTCTGTTCTATCAATGTGCGCGTGCACATCTGTAACATGGAAAGAAAGAAGACATGAATGAACTGAAACGGGCATCAACTGCACACGCACAATAGTATATGTCACATTTGGAGATTTGGGGGGGGGGGACCCAAAACCACGGAGGGTTCCTCATGCAGGCAGTTCCAGTTCAGAAAGGAGACAAAGTAAATCTGAGCTCCAAAAGCTGGGCCGGAATCCAAATAAGGATTTCAAAAGCATCCCTATATGTAATTCGATTGAATTTTTATGGTCCTGGCCCCTCCCATCAGTGGTAGAGACACGGGCAAAGCATATAGTGAAATAGTCAGGGAATGTACGAAATGCCATGCCAACATGTCCTCCAATTCAGAATGACGAACCATTTGTTCTAAACGTTCAAAGCAGGCAGCTATCATCATTCAACTCTATCTCTAGTGGCTGGACGTGATTTATCTGAGCAGAGCATTCCTTTGCAGACGGTAAATTTGACCTGAACGTCCCCACCACGATGTGTTTATCCACTCCTCAATGTTCCTATGTCAAGTTTTATCGCTGGCCGACTATTTCGGACAGGATTATCCAAGAGTCGAAACATCAGAGTTGCTGCCATTTTGTTTCACCTTTCAAATCTGAATAATCTGCAGGTCAGAAGATTGAAGAGAATGCAAATATGGGACAGGAAGGCTGGCAGGCAGCACAGGGAGCAGAAGATCAACAAAGTGGCAGTTTTGCACGAGAAAACGAAATGGTGTCAAGCAGGCTTCCACGAGTGGCCTGCCCAGCGAAACATGGTGGTACATGGCAGCTCAGCAGGGGTTCGATAAACTTACTTTGCTGATTGCATGGAAATGTGTTTCAATTAGCCCCAGAGGGAGTAGGGTATAAAGCCTGCTTGGCTGATTCACCTGCTGTTCCCAACAGCCAGAAGGGGCCTTTTCTAGAATCGAAGAGTTGGGACGGCTTTTACGTGCAACCTTGACCATTCTCTCAGGAACACAAAGCTAGAGCACTCCTGGCAGACGGCTGTCCAGCTTATGCATGAAAATCTATAGAGAAGAAGACACCCCCTGCCCGCCGAATCAGATTTATTGTCAAATTGCTCTCAACGTTAGCAAGTTTCTCTTGACCTTCATCTGAAATCTACCCTCTCCTGTAACTGAAGCACATTTAATCTAGTCTTGCACTCCACAATAGCAGAGAACGAGTCTTTACTCTCCTCCATGTGAGAATCCTTCGGGTTTTTAAGAATGTGGTTATGTCTCCCCTCCATCTTCTCTTCCTCAGGCTAAACATACCTTCAACTTCTCATAAGACTTGTAACAATAACAACAACATTTGATTTATATACCACCCTTCAGGACAACTTCACACCCACTCAGAGAGGTTTGCAAAGTGTGTTATTATTATCCCCACCCACAACAATCACCCTGTGAGGTGGGTGGGGTTGAGAGAGCTCCAAGAGAGCTGTGACTGACCCAAGGTCACCCAGCTGGCTTCAAGCAGAGGAGTGAGGAATCAAACCCGCCTCTCCAGATTAGAGTCCCACCGCTCTTACGTTTATACATCTAGATCACTGAGAAGAGTTGAGAGACGGAGTCCTCGTGGAAAGTAGTTTCAACACCAGCAAGAGAACTGGGAAAGCTGGCAGGAGGTTTGAGTAGTAGTAAGTGCAGACTCCCAAATGGGCCAAAAAGAAAGCAATAGAGCTTTTAAAGGAGAGAAGATCGTCCATTCCCAGTTGAAACAGGGAGACTAGAGAGAGGATAAATCCCTGGTTGGGTGTGGTGGCTAACTGCCTGAGGAGACCTCCAGACTCAGTTGAGGACTGAAGGGAAGCCCTGGTGTGTGCAGAGAAGGGGCTTGGGGTACTAAAAAGAGGGTACCAGCTTTCTTAAGCCCAAAAGTGAAGGGAAATACTAAAAAGAAAGTATACTCAAGTGCTTGGGGCAAGAAACCAAGGAAACAGCTAACAACAGAAGCCTTAAGTAACAGGGAGGAGCCTAGAAACTGAAGTTAGTGTCTGTTCTGAATGTTACCTCAGTGATCTAGATGTACATAAGTAAAGGAGGCAGGACTCTAATCTGGAGAGCCAGGTTTAATTCATCTCTTCTCCACTTGAAGCCAGCTGGGTGACCTTGAGTCACTCACAGCTCTCTCAGAGCTCTCTCAGCCCCACCCACCTCACAGGGTGATTATTGTTGTGGGGATTATAATAACGCACTTTGTAAACTGCTCTGAGTGGCCGTTAAGTTGTCCGGAAGGGTGGTATATAAATCAAATGTTGTTATTATTATTGTATGTTGAATTTTACCTCAAAAAGCATAAACTCCTGATTTCACCTAACCTTTCTCCATTAATGTAAACAACCTCCTTGGTTATTTTTGAGTCTTAAAAACTTTATGTAATTTTGGTATATTTTTTAAGTTAGCTTGATCCTCCTGTCTCATATACTATTTTGGGTTGAGGTTCCCCCCTCTTTTTTCCTTCATTCTTAAAAACTCTGGTGCCATTTCTGTGGTTTAAGGATGAGGGAACATCATAGGAGTAATAGAAGTAACACAATATCTCCCTTCAGCACTGAAACGCTGAAACTTGGTATTATGTTTCGGACATGATTCTTGGTTTGAACTTGGCGAAAGTTCTTTCAAACGCTGGAGACTGGAGGGCTTGACAGCTGCTGGGGCCATGGCTAAAGGCTGACTGCAAATGTGCAGCTCCATCACCATCACCCATCTCCTGACAGCTAGGGTACTGGCTAGTATTGCCAGGCAGTGCCTGGCAACCAGCAGGAGGATTTGCGGGGGCAGCATCATGGGAGATTTTTAAAAATGCAGCCTCATGGTAAAACCATAGAGTTTCCAGTAGTTCCTAGAGCTACCCTATGTTAATTCCCGTAAGAACATTCAGTAAGTAGAAAAGCCTGCATTAAAGAATTTTCTTTCTCCTGCCACCTCTCTAAGCCACGGCAGGTGATGGGATACGGAGGTGGGGGATCCCCTACCCCACTGGGCATTTGGCATCCCTAGAGATGGCATCCACCACCTATTCTGTGCAGCTCAGTGATGAGAGCTGAGATATTCCTTACATCCCACCTGGCCAGTCAGTCACAAAAAAACTAGGTTTGGTAGGCAGGCAAACACAGCCAAGACTGGTAAAGCCTAATAATGACTCGGATGTTTTTGTCGGCCTATGAGTTTAGAGAAAATCGATCGACTGCCAGGTCACTAGGATGCCAGCCCCCACCTTTTGCTCCCTGGTCCAACTCACCTGGCCGGCAGAAGGAAAGGGGAGGGGAGGCAGGCCAGGAGACACCAGAGCACATAGTGATATGATAAGCACACGCTGGGGGCCCTGATAGTGCGTCTCTGCTTGAAAAATCAGAAGCTATGAAGTCTCAGTGGGGCCCGATTTGGCACCATGGACATCCTTGGGGCCTCCAGAGTGCACATGAGCGGAACCAGGATTGGGCTCCTGGCCTGTCTAGTGACCCCTATCTGCCGCTTTTCAGGAAAGGGGGGCTGGCGTCCCTACAAGGTAACCACAGTCCCTGTGGAACGAGAGAATGTCAACTCCCAGGGAATCCTTCACTCTGCAGCTCTGATCAGCCCTGTGCAAGGAACAAGGCAATACATATCCCAAGGTTTCTGGTTTCTAGCCCTGACACCTCCTGGCATTTGAATTCTCCGGGTCCTGAATGGAGACTGCCGTTTCAGGTGTATTGTGTAATCTGGCTCATAAGACAAGAGGAGATTTTTGTTTTGTTTTTTAAAAGAAAAGAAATATTAAAAAGTGTAGCAATAAAAGAGAAATACAATAGTGTTTGGTGTCATAAAGCACCAAGGCAACATCCAAGCAGCTCTAAAGTTGGTAAATTACAGTAATGGTCCTTATCAGCTCCATGAAGTGCACAAACCCTTCTCCATCCTTGACTAATGGCATAATAATTAACTGCCTGTCACTAGGCAACCACACAGCCTCTATTATTTTTCCCCCTCCCTAAACACTCGAAGATTGATTTTTTTCATATATCCTTTTCTTTTTTATAAAATTGAGTGCTAAATAATAACATGTGTCAATATTTTCTAATAAATGGGTCTGGGAGCAAGCTCCGAGCAGCCGAAGCCTGGGAAGATTGTAAACCTCCTTCCGCCAGAACAATAATTTGGGGCCAGAGAACACACAGAAGGCATTGTTTCCTAGGGGGCTGAGGAACACTCAAATGAGTCCAAGGTCAAAGAACAGGGTTGTTCATAATGAAACTCCTTCGTTTCTCCCTGGTTAGAGAGTTATCCTCGTGGGCGGCGTAAAGCAAAAGGAGTATTTGACGATATAACAGGGTTTTCCCATCTCTTCAATACTTCCCAATCTGCTTAAAAGAGCAATGCATTCCATTTCCCCATTGTCTGCTCTTCTTCTCAGTGACTCTCAGGGAAATTCATGCCATTCGTTTCCTAATTTACATAAAGAGAGAGTGATGTGCTAGACTGTCCCACATCAAACTGCCAGAGAAGTAAAAAAACAGAACACAGAAATGTAGCAGCTAAGGGAATGGTTCTAGCCTAGTTTTCCACTTGAGAGTCTAGTTTTCAATAAGCAAGGATTCTTCCCTCCGAGAATACAGAAAAAGTCAACAAAGCATCCTGCCATCCAGAAACAGGCGTCTTACCTTCTCTGCTGAATCAGTGGATTCCCACTAAAGAAACAAACCGCTTGTCAACCCTTGACTGAGGAGGCAACAATAATCACACCTATTTCAATGATAAACAGGCTTCCCCCAACCCAGTGACTTGTGCTGAGTCAGGATCACTTCCAGGTAGACAGGCAGGGATCGCTTTGGCCATAAATGAATAATCTAAGCATGTGCGGGCAAGCAGACTCACACGTTTTTATAGGCTAATCCCTTTTGTGGATGTGCACGCCTTAGCAATTCTACTGGATTCTCCAAACCACTGACAGAGGAACTGGGCACGTGGACGCATGAAGCTGCCTTATACTGAATCAGACCCTTGGTCCAACGAAGTCAGGGTTGTCTACTCAGATAGCACCTCTCCAGGGTCTCAGGGGCAGGTCCTTCACACTGCTGGCTATCACGCATTACCTACAGCCTATTTCTTCCGCCTTTTAACTGGAGATGCAGGGATTGAACCTGGACCCTTCTACATGCCAAGCCAATGTTCTATCATTAAGCCATGGGGTTGTACAGCTGTGTTTACTTCCAAGCTCAATGCCTGCTGCCGGTATCAGCCTTGGATATTTTTCACATCCTGGGACGCACACACTTGAAGGACCGCTTCTTCCCACGTGCCAATCAAGATACGACCAGTGTGGCTCTTTCTATTCACTGTATAAAGACAATGCTAACCAGGTCTCCCTCCTTCTGGGCTTCAGCGCCCGCCTTTTAGAATTAGCTTCTAGGGGATATGAGACAAAGCTGATTGTTTGCTCAGTGTTTGCAGAAGCTTGGAAACTTAGCTTTTCTCAATTTGCTTTAATAGAAAGTTTTGCTTTACAGTCACACTCTGTGTGCCTGCGTTGTGGTGTTTGCTGTTCAATGTTTTGGGATTTGGATTTTTGATTTTTTTAAATGCATACCTGAGCACCACCTGGAATGAAGGGAAGTCAATAGAAAAATTCAGTAAAACAGACAGAAAGGTCAAATTTTTGAAGGTGAATCTCTCTAAACATTCTTGAGGCTGAGATTTGTATTACCTTTCTTTCATGGAACACTAGGGAGTTTACACAGGGTGCCCACGTAATCTCCCACCTAGGCATTGATCAGAGTCCAGCATGCTTTGCTCAGCAAGGTTATTACTATATCAGGCACTTTCAAAATGATGCCCCATAGAGTTTCAGACTTTAGAAAAGATCGTTGATAACCATCTTCATTCCAGCTCAACGTGCCTTCAAATAGAATAAAAAAATGTTTGTCCATCGCAATTTTTCCAAATTCAGATGGCGAAGAGATTCTCTTACCATAGCCAGTGGAAGCAAGCCAACCAAATCCTTCTGGCTTATGTAGATCTTGGAGATACCGAGGTCAGATGTCCTGTCTCCCGGATATTCAACTTGCCAGGTAATAAGCTGGGTCTCTGGCAGGTCACTAAGATCTTCAATTTCAAAATCGATTTGCATGATCTCAGAAGGAGGAGCATCCGTGCTGAAGGAAAAAGAAAGGAATGATTTGTATGGTGAGTAAACCAGTTGCATCAGAATTATTTATTTCTTTATTTACAAAAGGTTATCTACCAATGCCAGCCACTCCGGTGGCTATTAAAAGCAGAACGTTATAGAACAACCACAAAAACAACTGAAACCAAGAGTAGAATAAATATATAAAAACACGAAACCAGCATTTCAAACAGGTTGGGAAGGAGGTCACTGAGCAAACCCCAAGCAAGCAAGTAAGCAAAAAAAAAGTCTTCCCCATGAAGGATGGGGGAGTTCTATAATGTTGGTATCACAACCAAGAAGCCCCCTTAAGAGCACATAGCAGTTTGTCAACTTAAAACATCACGAGAATCAGCTTTCCACCCATGCTGGTGTCCTCTTCTTGGAAAGGGTATCATACATTTTTTAAAAAGGTAAAGGTAGTCCACCCTGTGCAAGCACCGAGTCATTACTGACTCATGGGGGGATGTCGCATCACGTTTTCTTGGCAGACTTTTTGTTACGGGGTGGTTTGCCATTGCCTTCCCCAATCATCTACACTTCCCCCCTAGGAAACTGGGTACTCCTTTTACCGACCTCGGAAGGATGGAAGGCTGAGTCAGCCTTGAGCCGGCTAGTTAAACCCGGCTTCCGCCAGGATTGAACTCAGGTGAGCAGAGCTTGGGCTGCAGTACTGCAGCTTACCACTCTGTGCCATGGGGCTCTCTAAATCCCCTTATAAGCAGAATCAAGTGGTAGGTTTCTTCTTGGATAGTGCCAGTTCACCCTTTAGAGAGGAGCGGTGGCAGGGATCTCAAACTCAGGTTACTGGGAGCCAGGGCCCAGTGCTGTCCGAGGGCCACCATCCCTATGGCAAACGTAAATCTGGAAGAAGCCACAGCGCCGTTCCATAAGTGGCTTCTCTGGGAACTGCAGTACAAGCCAGTCCAGCTGAAGCAGCTGACTGATACGGCAACGCTAAGCAGTGCAACAGCCGTATAAGTCTCTTGAAGTCAATGGGCTTAAAAGGATTTAACTCTGCTTAAGACTGCACTGCATCAACCAGGACAGGACAGGTCCAATTTAAACATGACCCTGGTTATGCAGTCACCTTCCTTGTGTGACATTGCCTGGATTTGGCGCCTCTGTTCAATTATGCTGTAACTTGTTCAAAGCAGCTATGAGTGTGCCGTTACGATGCCAGCGCAATATCCACCAGGCTATGGATCTCTGGCATGCAAACGGGTTGCTACTTTGCATGCATTGCAGCACAGTTTAAATGAGATGCTGAGCCCACGCTAAGTCACCCAGGGAAGCTATTGCATTGCCGGCAGCATCATGTTTAAAACGGCCTTTACACGGCGACAAAACGAGACATTCAGCTACATCCCAAGCCTGGAAACCGAAGGCCTTGTTAAAAAGCAAAACAAACAAAAAGTAATAATTGGTGTGTACTGCTAAGCAGCAGGTAGAAATTGGAGCACACCAATGACAACTGAAATAATTTGCTTTTTAAATATAGAAAATCCATTTGAACTATTTTCTGACAGAAGTAATAACAAACGGAATAGGGACACAGCCACCTTTTCAGCCCATGCTGAAAATGTTGCCTCTCGCTGTTCAGCAACTAAGCGAGGGCTCATGCTTGCACTGCTGAGGACCATTACAGCACCTATTACAGCACCTTGTAAATGTATAATATGTGACTGTATTTATGGAATGAGTCTTTGTAATATTGTAACATTGTATGAAATTGTGTATATCTTTGTATTTGGATCATGATAGTGTAATTAAATTTTTGATATATATAGTATATAGTTGAGGGGTTCCTGGGAGTTTTCCCTTTGTATCTTACTGCTGAGGACCAGCCACCAGACCATAGATGTGACACTGTGAAAACCACACCGGCATCTAACCCTCTTGCTCAGCCACCGTTTCCCGCCAGGAACAAAGCAGCTTCCAAATTCTGGAGGCTCAAAAATCCCTACTTCAGTTTTGCTTCTCAGTTTGTGCGAATCAAACTGGCAAGTCATTATTTTCACACCATTTTTAGCTTGTCACGCCAATTTCTTCCCGTGATGTTCATATAGTTTGAACATTTTTGCACCAATTGCATACAAATGGAGTATCATAGAACTTTGATGGAGGTTGTTTCTCTTTTTCCTGATGCTGTGGTGTTTTGGAATATTGTATATTGGGTGAATCGTCTGCATTTGAATTTTTACAATAGTGCTTCAATGGTTTTGCACAGTGGTTGTTGGGGGTTTTCCGGGCTGTATTGCCGTGGTCTTGGCATTGTAGTTCCTGACGTTTCGCCAGCAGCTGTGGCTGGCATCTTCAGAGGTGTAGCACCAAAAGACAGAGATCTCTCAGTGTCACAGTGTGGAAAAGATGTAGGTCATTTGTATCTACTCAGGAGGGGTGGGGTTGAGCTGAGTCATTCTGTAAGAGTTTCCCAGGGTGTGGAATGCTAATGGCGGGAGGCTTCACTGTATCCTGAGGCCTCCCGCCATTAGCATTCCACACCCTGGGAAACTCTTACAGAATGACTCAGCTCAACCCCACCCCTCCTGAGTAGATACAAATGACCTACATCTTTTCCACACTGTGACACTGAGAGATCTCTGTCTTTTGGTGCTACACCTCTGAAGATGCCAGCCACAGCTGCTGGCGAAACGTCAGGAACTACAATGCCAAGACCACGGCAATACAGCCCGAAAACCCCCCAACAACCATCGTTCTCCGGCCGTGAAAGCCTTCGACAATACATCGTTTTGCACAGTGCTTGGCGGTTTTGTAAGCCACCTTGAGCCACTTTGGATAGTGTGAAAGTTCAGGATTTCTCCCAGACAGCTGCAATATAAAGAAAGTAATAAAAGACCCTCTTTCTGGCCAATGTGAGAAAGGACTACCCAAATTCAGCCCCCAAATGACCAGAGAATCCAACTCAGGGAAAGGTATAGAGGTGGGAAGAGTTTTCCTGGGACATGTGGGCAAGCTTTCAGTAGCCTTCCCACCAGCCCACTCTATTGGCCAGGATACACACTTAGATGTTATTCCAGTCAATATATGATGTTCTTCCTTTCCCAAAAAAGGGTAGGAGCAAATTAACAATGGCGGGATCTGCTCATATGTACATCCCTAATCAAGAATCCACAAGCCTGGCTGCTTTGCCAGTGTCTCTGGGGCAGCATGAGGCAACTGAGCGGGAGGGCTGGGAGGCCATCTGTGTGCCATCCCAGCTGCCTGCCTAGGGATACCATACCCCCACCCCTCACACCCCGCCCCCACTTACCTGGCCGGCAGGGGGGCGTGCACCTACTGTGCGCACTCCCTTGCAGCGCTGCGCGCTCCCATGCACAGCAGCCGCCTGGATCGGCCCAGTTTGGCCAGGATTGGGGCTGCTGCAGAGCCGGGGGCATTCCTGCGCTCTGCAGCTGCTCAAAACAGTCCCGATCCATGCCAAAATGGGCCCAAAACAAGCCCATTTTGGGCTGCAGCGGAGAGCAGGAGCGCTCCTGCGCTCCACAGCGGTTCAAAATGGGCCCAATCTGCACCAAAATGGGCCCAAAATGAGCCTGTTTTGGCGCAGAACGGGCCGATTTTGGACCACTGCTGAGGTCAGGAGTGCTCCTGCCCTCCACAGCGGCCCTGATCCAAGCCCCTGCGGAGCGTGGGCGTATTTGGGGGGGGGGCACCATGTGATGACGTCACTTCCCAGAAGTGCCGTCATCACGCTTGCGGGAGCACGCAGCATACACCCCTCGGAAAGGGGATTGCCAGGCCCCTATCCCCCCGCTGGGAGGTTGAGGGGGCCTGGCAACCCTATGCCTGCCGCACCAATGGGGCCAGCTCGCAGCGGCCTGCTGAGTGCTGATGTCACATGCAGTGACGTCATCATGCAGTCCGGGTGCAACAGCACTTCTCGCAGTCCGGGTGTGAGTGCGTGCACTTTCCGCCAGGGGGGCAGCAACAGCCTGAAGCTGCCCCTGGCCTCAGGCGCCAGAAACTCTGGCACCAGCCCTGGCTAGCGGCAGGTAATTCCCCACCCTGGGCAGGTAAAATGGAGGCCTACTTTGGAGATTTGAACCTGGTCTTCGCCCACAACATCACGTTGACTCTTTTCTCAACTTGAATGCAACATATTCTTGGCAGCACAAGGGTTACCAACGCAGCTTGCTCATTTTATATCCTGCCCTTCCACTGAATGATGTTTCAGAATCCTTTATAGCTCAAAAGTGATTCACAACCAGGAAAGGAATATGTATGCTGGGAAGAGGAGAGATTTAAGGAGAAGCGGCAGGGAAGGGCTTAAAGGGCTTGCTCTTGTAAACTTGATAATAAAATCAGACACTGTGTAGAAAGCGATGCAGTAAAAATCCTACGGTGCATCCTTGCCAAGGCGAACTCTAACAGCCCCTGGCATTTATGGCTAGGCCCCTCAAAATTGGGGAGGGGGGGAATGAGGCATTCAATAGGGAACCATTAGCTGCCGTTCTTGAGCTGCAACCAGTTGCAAACTACTGTAGATTCCTGCAGGTTTACAGTTCTCCAAGTTCAAAATCAAAAGGAGCATGTTGTCGAAAGTTCTGGGCAAGGTGGGTGCGTGAAGGCGCCAGAATGGGCAAGGATAAAAAATCAGCAGCAATCAGCAGAAAGAAAAAACACTGAGCAAATCAGTGTGCAGCTCTGACTGTTAAAAAAAATTAAGAAGTGGACTGTAATTCAGTGAGATGTAAGTACCCATCTACATGCCATTGGCTTGCCAGGACCCCCACCATGGAGAGGGCCTCCCACTGGCAAGCTCTGTTACCTGCTGCTACTCCAAGCAGTGGCGAGAGAAAATAAAATAAAAAATGGCAATGTCACAGACACAGCTACAACCTGAGAGTGATATAGGGTAGCTCTGAGAATCACTTTTTAACCATAGAGTTTTACAATAGAGTTTCAGGCAATTCCTAGACCTACCCGTTGTCTCTTCTCAATTTTACCCAGCCTTTCGTGTAGTGATCCCAATGAGTTTACAACCCTGCCCAAGATACTGCATGTGGAAATTAAATCAAAACTATGAAAGTTGAATGGTATCCTGTTTCTTCCACTTCAGCGCTAACAACAGCTGTCTCCTTCAACAGTGTAAGGGCCAAGTATTAGGCCCATTTCCTCCAGCACCACTGCTCTGATCATATGCGGACTGGAACCGACGTATCTACGGGACCGCCTCTCACCATATGAGCCCTGGAGGACTCTTCGGTCAGGCGGGAAACATCTTTTGAGGGTCCCTGGCCCTAGGGAAGCCCGCCTGGCGTTGACCAGGGCCAGGGCCTTTCCGGTCCTAGCCCCAGCCTGGTGGAATGCTCTGTCTTGTGAGACCAGGGCCCGGCAAGATTTGTTAGCATTTCGCCAGACCTGTAAGACGGAGCTATTCCACCAGGCATATGGCTGACGCTGGGCGGTGCTCCCCCCGCTCTGTGGAGGGGAGGATCAAACCATATGCCCTCCTATGCGGATGCAGATGTGATTATTATTGTCCACACTTGATACTGTACATAATTGCTCTGGAAAAACCGCTGTATGGAACATCAAATCTCAATTATGTGCTGCTTTTATCTATTTGTATGTAAATATATGACATTTATATACATAGCTGTAATTTTAATGATTAGATATAGTGTTTTTAATGTTTTTAATGGTATTAACATTTGTATTTTTGTTATCCGCTCTGAGCCCGCGAAAGCGGGGAGGGCGGAATATAAATGTAATAAATTAAATTAAATTAAATTAAATAGCTTAGAGTTCCTAATACAGGAAACATTAAGGGGAGGGGGACATAAATTGCCACTGCTCCAGCAGCCAATCTAACTTCCAGTGTAAACCCAGAAGTGACGTTGCATCATTGGAATGATGGCAATCCCCCCACCCCCAGCCCTACCAAGCAGTGGCCCCCTGCTATGACAGCTGCTTGTTAAGAAAAATTAAGATCTTAGATTTGATCCTGGATCCCCTGTGCGGGCACTCTAATAAAAAATTATGGGCTGTAGTCATACCCCCTGAATCAGGAGGCAGAGTCCAGAGCAAGGACAGTGGTAAAAGACAGTGGTTTGCTGGCCCAGAACAAAAGTTGTCTACACCCCTATGAAGTACGGCTTAAAAACAGTGAAGGTAGGGCAGCCTTCCCCATTGCTTTTCTGGCAATTGACCCCAAAGCAAAAAAGAAACCTGAACAGTCCTAGGGGATAACATGGTTAGGAGCAAACATCATACGCTGCCCAATATGCAAAGCAATGGCTGGAAGCCCTTAACACGTGAGCTGCGTATTCCAGGCCAGCCCATTGATCTATCGGGCTTAGCACTGGCTACTCTAACTGGCAGCAGTTCTACAGCGTCCCTGGAAGAGAAGGTCTTTCCCAACATCTGCTACCGAAGATCCTTCCCTGGAGATGCTACAGATTGAAGCTGGAACCTTCCACATGCAAAGTATGTTATGTGTCTCTGAACTATGGCCTGAATAGAGGGAAGAGGCAGAGGACTACAAGAGGGTGTTTCCCTCTCCAACAACCGATGTTCAGTCCTGATGCTGAATTTGGAAGGAATAGTAGTAGTAGTAGTAATAGTAACAACAACAACATTCGATTTATATACCGCCCTTCAGGACAACTTAACACCCACTCAGAGCGATTTATGAAATGTTATTATTATCCTCACAATAGTCACCCTGTGAGGTGGGTGGGGCTGAGAGAGCTCCGAGAAGCTGTGACTGACCCAAGGTCACCCAGCTGGCTTCAGGTGGCCTGGGGAATCAAAAGTGGCTTTCCAGATTAGAGTTCTGCCGCTCGTAACCACTACAGTAAACTGGCTTCAATTAATTTTGGGTGACTAGAGGTTCACATGGGACATGCCAGACCACCAGAGTCCATCTCATCAATTCTCCACCTGTTTCTGAAAATCACATTGAAAATTGTTCACTCACTTTCAAGCCAAGGTTTCCCGCTACATGGGCCAGAAACTTTAAAAAAGATTTTCTAGAGACTGGGCTTGGGGCCAGTGCAATGCACCGCATACAGCTCTCCTCTATACTACCAGGGGAAAATTTTAATCTGCAGACTGTCATACGCTGGGACTCCGAAGAAAAAGCCAAACGCACACAATCCCAGGAGGGAAAAAAATCTGCAGGCTCACCCTCATTTCTGCTTTGTTGAATTAATGTAACAGAATGTATTTTTTTTTCAAAATGTATTGCATTCCTTGTTGCTTTGTGTCAAAGCTTACGAAGGGGGTAATTTGCAAATAACAATTGAGCACAACATCATTCTTGACCTCAGTACAAGCAGAAGATTATTTTCTGCAGAAGTTGCTATCAAAAACCGGCTAGCTTTTATTGTGCAAACAGGAATATGCTACACATTAGGCATTGAGGGTCAAGGCAGACAGCCTGAGCCTATGCTTTTGGGTTAAGGTCTTGCCTGGAAGCTTTTATCAGCTGGCCTAGGGTCATTGAGGTGGGCACTCCCTTGCTTGGTTCATACACAATGTCAAACCAGACCTTGGCCTGATGGAGATAAAGCTAGAAGAAGCTCAATTGCTTCTTCCTAGGGTTGCCAGCTCCAGGTTAGGAAATTCCTGGAGATTTCAGGGGTGGAGCCTGGAGAGGGCAGGGTTTGGGAGGGGAGGGATCTCAGTGGGGTATAATGCCAAAGAGGGCACTCTCCAAAGCAGCCTCTTTCTCCAGGGAAACTGCTTTCTGTGATCTAGAGATCAGTTGTAATTCTGGGAGACCTCCAGCCACCACCTGGAGGCTGGCAACACTACTCCACCTGGTGTACTTACTTCTTGGTTTGAAGCAAACCTTAGTTACATCTGAACTGGCAAACTGAGGTTTGCACTTGCTATAGATAAACTGATCCCTCCCCGACCTCTGTTACGGCATTGTTCTGTAAGTTACTCTCCACTGCTCCTCCTTCATTCCCATTTAACTAGGAACATTCCTATCACTCTAGTACATTTCTACCAGAACTTTTCCGCAAGGAGCTCAGAGGTCTGTATATGGTTCTCCTTCATTTTATCCTCACAACAAATCTGTGAAATTGGTTAGGCTGAAGGAGAGCGAGCAATAGGGTTGCCAGTCCCCCACTGAAGGCGGGGGATCCCCTGCTCCCACCCTCCACCCCCGCTTACCTGGCTGGTGGGGGAAATGGTGGGGGCATGTGCCTCCTGAGGCTGTTTGGGGCCAAAACCAGCCCACTGTGAAACGTGGGAGCGCTCCAGGGCCCACTGTGCTGCCCCAGCAGTGTTCCCATGCTCTGCAGCAGGCCAATTTAGGTCTCAAATGTGCCCAATTCGGCCTACTGCGGAGCATGGGAGCACTGCCAGGAGGGCCCTGGAGTGCTCCTGTGCTTCAGAGCGGGCCAATTTAGGCCCCCAACAGGCCCGATTCAGCCCCAAATGGGCCAAAATTGGCCCACTGAGGAGCACAGGAGCAATCCTAGGGGCGGCATGAGGCCCTGTGCAATGATGTCACTCCCGAAAGACCTCCACAAAGGTGAGTGCCAGGCCTCCAGCCTCCCGCCCGGAGGGTGAAGGGACCTGGCAACTCTACAGAGCAACCCATGACGACGTAGTAAACTTCATAGCGGAGTGGGGATTTGAACTCTGGTCTTCCAGATCCTAGTTTAGCACCCTAACCAGTACATCACACCGGCTAAACACTAATTTCAGAATTAGAGCATTCACAGATTCTCCGCGTTTTGAGGGCTCTCCATTCCTTTTCATCCTGCTATCTATGCCCCTTCTATGTTATCAACAGCTAGTAGCTGTGGTGGCCAAATAGATCTTACATGTCACAGGGCAGTCTACCAGGCTTTGAGTAGGGGAAAAACTGGGGGAACTTATCTTAATGCCCTACTTGGAAGCATCTAATGGGGTCAGTGTGTTCTGGACTAAAAGGAACTTATATTCCAAAGTTCTATTAACCCATCCAATGAACGAGAGTTTGAAGGCTCTACAAAATGTGCCTGGATGGATTCTACAGGAATGTCTTTCCAAAGTTCCCCAGAACCTCTGCAGGAACCATCTCTTTCCATTCCATTGCATGTCCATTTCTAACTGAGATGCTGGCCGTTTCCCATCCCTGGAGCACACCCATCCACAAACCTGGATCTGGAACCGAAGAACGTGATGTTGGAGTGGCTCAAAAATAAATACGGTTCCTTAGGAGAGATGCCAAGTCCTTGCCTATTGGGGCCTATTGGCCATTAAGCCAACCTCGCAAAATTCTTGGTTGGCTGATGGCCTGGGGGAGCCACCCCCTCCACGGGGGACACAACATCCTGAGTGGGTGCAAGTCTTCACTGCTGTGAGCCAGAGCCCACAGAAAAGGAGGTGCCTGGCTCAGACTCATCCCACCCAGTGCAGGGCAAGCCCCGCCCTCATGATGGTGAGGAACACATCTGGCTGGCCCTAGGCTAGGGCCATGCACCTGGCACGGTGGCTCGGTTAGGCATATTCTGCTTATGGATGGCTAGGGTTGCCAGGTTGCAGAGGGCAGCCCCTGGGAGAAACTGGGGCAGGGCCTGCCTTGCTGGTGCTGTACCAGTGCACTGATGTCTCTTCCAGTAGAAACCCTCTGATGAAAGTTCTCTGATGAAGATTCCTGTATGACAATCAGGTCAAACACAGAGAGCCAGGGCAGTATCATGGCTAGAATGTTGGAGTAGGATCCAGGTTCAAAACCTCGCACGACCATGATGTTTATGGGATGAGCTTGGTTCACTCCCTCTCTCTCAGCCTAATTCACTCTCACTCACTCACTCACTCACTCACTCACTCACTCACTCACTCACTCACTCACTCACTCACTCACTCACTCACTCACTCACTCACTCACTCACTCACTTACATACTATACCTTTCTTTCCACTGAGAACCCAAATTAGTCCACATTCCTCTCCTCTCCTCCATTTTATCCTCACTACAGCCCTGTCAGGTAGATTAGGCTGAGAGTATGTGACTGGCCCAAAATTCCATGGCAGACTGGGGATTCGAACCTGGATCTCTCAGATCCTAGTCCGATGCTTTAAACACTGCACTGTACTGGCTCACGGAGTTGATATGAGAATAAAACAGAATTCAGGAGAACTCTGACTTGACTTCCTTGGAGGAAAAATGGGATAGAAAATGTAAGAAATGGATGAATTGTCCTAGCCACACATTTAGATGCTCACAACTATCTGCTTTAACATGCATTGTGTAGCAGTTCTGATTCTGACACTCCCCCAGGCTTCCCCTCCCTGGAATAAGACTGGTTTCTGGCAGCTACCGTGGCCCCTGGCAAGCAGGCTGGGCTAGGATTTTCCTTCTGTCTCTACCCTGCACTGTAAGACCATCTGGCAGTTTATTAAGCAAGCCCCGTCTCTTGGAGGAACAGCCAACTTCGCACCCTCACTGTAAACTGGGCTCAGCCTGCCCGGAGCTCCCTTCCCCTTCAGGAGGGAGAGGACACCTTCCCTGTCACTTGAGAGTCTCTCCACGTCTTTTTGTCTGCTTAGCAGTCTCCCACCTTCCCCTCCAGCCCTCCTGCAGCCAGACAAGGATTAGCCCGGTGCTCCAACACGGCAGCGGCCAATCCTCAGGGGGGCCCGGAGCGAGCATGAACACGGCTTGTTTGCAAACCTTGCTGGGAACACATTACTGATGATGCTTGCGCTGTCCTGCTAACAGAGCACGTTCGGAGGTGGAAAGTCAGGGAGAAGAAGGCAGAACGGAAAAGACAGCGAAAAAATATGCAAAGGGAAGGAGGAAGGAACAGAAGTTGCTGGTTCCGTAAGGGCGATGCCACTCCAGTGAGAGCCCTCCTGGTAGGTCAGACAAATGGTCCCAAGGTCCCGAATGAAAAGAAGCATTCCTAGTTTCCTGGTCCCTGTTCTTGGGAAATCCTTGCTCCCTTTTTTGGCTTCATCAAATGCCGGCGTGAGTTGCTTAGTGTTGTTCTCCAGGGTTCAGCCCTGCCCCCAATTAGTTTAATCTCTGAGTAGATGCATTTGCCTCTAGTGGAAATTCATCTAAATTCATGCACATGAACAGCCCAGGGCTTTTTTTCAGCTGGAATGTGGTGGAACGGAGTTCCGGCACCTCTTGCCCCGGGCGCAAAATTCTGATGCTGCGTGGAGATCCAGCGTTGCACGGAGATCCGGCGTGAGTGGCTGATCAGGGAGGGGAGGCTGGATCATTGTGAGGAACGGGTCTCCCCAATATATATGACGGACTCACCTCAGCTGCCCTGGGGAGGGCGTAGAGGCGGGGCTGGAGAAATTTTGCACCCGGGGCAAGAGTTCATGACTATTGTGATAAGTATGATCCTACTGGGTAGTTCCTATGTCGTTTAATACCACCAGCCCCAACAAGGTAGGGGGTTCTGTCTCACAGTTGATGTAAGTCCACAGCGCATGAAAATAATATTATTTCAAAGAATCTCGTGTGTTTCTCTCTCCTTTCCCTCTTGAGAGTTCCACCACCTCTTTTCCCGGAAAAAAAGCCCTGAAGAACACTAAAGCGTCACGTCGTCATGCAGTGTCTGCTATTTTGCACACTATAGCTGCTGAGGTCCATTTTGAGCAAATTGATAACATACTGGGGGACAATTATATTTCGAGTATATATTTTGTAAATCAATAAGGGGACCAAAGATGAGCAAATTCTATGTACCTGTCCTATTGTTTCTGTCTTTACAGTTTTTGATACTTTGCCCGCAAATGTGTTTGGAAACATTTTACTTTGCTACTCACTATGATATTCCTCACATGTCAGAGGAATGACATCTGTTCATTCACTGGTCTCAAGAACACCTATCTGAATGATTCACTTCATTGTTTTAAGCAACCCCCCCCCCCCCCAAACGGAGGAGGTTGTGTTGTGTTACGGCCTGGCAAAAAGTGAGGAGTGAAAGAAAAACCAGAGCAGGTCCATTTTGATATGTCGAGCCAGTGAAGACATATCCAATTTTGGCAGACTAATTCAACAGCAGAACATTTCATGAGTGTTCCTCAGGAGGACAGGTTATTGCAGAATGAATCAATATGACACAGTGCACCAAAGTCCAATAGCAACTGCAGAAGGCCGGGTTCTGTGCCAATCAGACTTCATTTGGAGGACAATGTCCCGTTCTGAGTATCACGCTTTACGAAAGACGTAGACAAACTGAAATGATCTCAGAGGAGGACAACTGAGACAGGCAGGGATCTGGAAAAGGCCCGATAAGGAAAGATTGAAGGATCTGGATATATTTAGCCTGAAAAAGACTAAAGGGGGAACAGGATCCTGCTATTCAAATAGCTGAACAGTTAACACACAGAAGCGGCAAAGTCCGATCTCTCTTGTTCCAGAGGGCCAGACGGAATCAAATGGGCTCAAGTTACAGGTGGATACATTTCAGTGGAACATTAGAAGAAATGTCCTCATGGTTAAGTGGTTTGAAAATGGTCCAGTTACTTCGAGGGAAGGGGGCTCTTCCATGCTGGAGGTGCTCAGACAGAAGCTAATCAGCCATCTGTTGCGAATATTCTCGCTCTGGATTTCCTACACTGAGCAAGAGGAGACAGAGGCCCTACAAGTCCCATTCCAACTCTTGGTTTGCAAATAAAGGCTTTAGCTATTTTCATCTGTGAAATGCTGGAAGGCCTGGTTTAGATTAAAGAATGGGTTAACCGTCCAAAGCCATGGGATACAGGTTGTGTAGGGGGAAAGCTTACGTGTCTTAATCTCATTTGTTCATTCTGAAGGAACGTTTGCATGTGTCACATATCGAGGAGCTCAGGGAAATCTGCACATGCTCTCCAGGATGTGAACCAGGGACACATGATGACCCGGGGCTGGGGCCTAGCCCGGGATAGTGTTTGAACATGTAGGGCCATATGAAGCTACACTTTGTAGAGTCGTTGGTCTATTTCGCTCCCCTTTGTCTACTCTGTTTGGCAATGGCACTCTGGGGTCTCAAGCATTAACTGGAGATGCCAAGGGCTGAACCTGGAATCTCCTACACAAAAAACAAGTTCAAAAAACAAGGGAATCACTGGTGCCCAATGTTGATGATGGACAAGAAGTCTGGAGCCTCTGGATTGGCCAGCCTTGGCAGAAATACCCACCGCCATGCCTTCTGCCCTTGCCTGGCCAACAGAGCAATGCCTTCTGCTTATTCCAGCTGACGCCTGAAGCTCAGTGTTGTAGAGACAGACAGCTGTCTCCATGGGTTGGAAATCCATCTCCCAAGGTCTACCCATGGCCTGGGTTCCACCACAGAGGATCAATGATTTACAAACTTCATCTATGGTTGGATTCTTCCAGCTCTTCTACTGGTAAAAGAGCTGAAAAGCCTATGCCAGGGGAAAGCTACAGCAGGCTCCATGAGTAAGATAATCAGTGAGACGAAGTGGAAAAGCTGGTAGAAGCCGCCTCCCATTACAGGGTATTTAATCCTATTTACTGCATCACACTGTCTCTCCGAGTCCTTCAACAATGCAGACAAAAACATTTGTCATCTCCTGTTATGGTATGATGGTTGTTGGTCGCCCCCTCCCTTCCAGGAAAAGAAAAACATAATTAAAGTGAATTTTTCTAATAATCCCAAGTAAATTATTCAGTGCATTTTGCCTAACCAAGATATCATCAGCAATTCCCTCAACTTGCCAGCCCTGCAAAAGAAAAATCCCCCCCCCCACCCAAAAGATTAGTGGAGCATTTAGGACAACATAAATTTTCAAGCGCAAACTTCCTATCAACCCGGTTTATTGGGCTCTGCCATTGCCCCGAACATCTCTTGATGTGATAAATCCGATCATAATTTGTCACGTTATGTGAAAGAAATGATAAATCAGCACTGAATTTATTACATCCAATCTAATAATAACCCAATAAATTATTCAAGCGGGAGTCGGTAAACATCCAGTCGGTGCTTTCAAAACTGCTCAATCATGAAGCTGGACAAATTGGAGTTGCGGGCGAGTTTTGAATACACTACAAGACTGTGTTGCCACTTAATACCCGAAGGACAGTAGAAAACTACAATAATGTATGGGGAGGGGGGGCGAGAATCCTGGCTTAGCTTTAAGATGAACGGACACAACCGCGTTTCTCCTCTCTTTTCATAAGGACTAGAAACTTGTCTTTTGAGCTAGGAGAGCTGTGATTTTTTTTTGGTTCGGGGCTGAACTTAGGTTGTGTAAAATGCCAAAATTGTATCTCCATGTCAAGATCGTTGCATCTCCCTCTTAATTTGCAGGCTCAGAGATGTCATTACAGTGTGCATTTGTTGGCCCCAACGTGGAGTAGGGAAACAGAGATGATGTCAAGAGAGGGGTTCTGAGTGATCTTACATATGCGGCAGGCAAGGAAGAGAACATCTGTGTGAAGATGCTACTTTCGATGTCAGCTTCATGTCCTATGAAATGTGTACTTCCACCGTTGGTAGACTGCTGTAGCCACGTTTGTCCTAAAACATGGTAGATACTAAACATTTTTGGTGAAATGCCAAAAAAACAGGGTTTCTCACCTGTAACTGTTGATCGTCGAGTCTCTTCTGTGCAGACACACATTGGGACTGCGCAGGCGCAGGCCAGCCGCGGAAAAGATTTTTCTAGCTCTAAGAGATGTGAGGGGGACGTTCGGATCCACCGCGCATGCGCGCCGGTGTTCCCGCCAATTTTGAATGCATATATATCCGAACGTCCCCGGCATTCCCTCAGTTCACCTGAGCCGCCGGAGAAACAATGGAAGAAACCAAGCACTCACAGCGGGGCAGGCGGGAGGGAATGTGTGTCTGCACAGAAGAGACTCGACGATCAACAGTTACAGGTGAGAAACCCTGTTTATCGTCTTCGTCCTTCTGTGCAGCCCCACATTGGGAGAGTAACTAGCATCTCACCAATGGGGGCGGGTGTGAGTGTCTACTTGAACAAGGACTGCAGGACAGCTGTGCCCACAGCCGAGTCACGTCGTGCATGCACATCCACAGAATAGTGCTTGATGAAAGTGTCTGCAGTGGACCATGTCGCAGCTTGGCAGACGTCCCGGAGCGGCACTCCTCGTAGGAAGGCAGCAGAAGCAGCTTGCGCTCGAGTGGAATGAGCGGTAACCAACAAGGGACACTGGACTCCAGCATGCTGATAGCAAAGTTTAATCGTAGACACAATCCAGCGAGAGATGGACTGGGCAGAAGCAGGTGAGCCCTTGCGAGGGCCAGAGTAACACACAAACAGGGCAGGAGACTTCCTGAAACATTTGGTGCGGTGCGAATAAAACAATAAAGCACGCTTTACATCCAATGTGTGTAGTGCTCGTTCCCCTGGGGATGAAGGTGTTGGAAAAAAGGAAGGGAGGAACACCTTTTGCTGTAGGTGAAACCTTGAGACTACCTTGGGCAGAAACTCCATGCTAGTGTGGAGCATGACAGTACCAGGGAAAAACTGCAGGAAGGGAGGGTCACACCGCAGGGCAGACAGCTCCCCAACACGCCTAGAGGACGTGATCGCTACCAGGAAAGCCACCTTCTGAGTGAGCAAAGGTAGGGGACAAGAAGATAGAGGCTCAAAGGGCTGGAGCATCAGCCGGGAGAGAACCAGGGAGAGACTCCATTGCGGAATGGGATGGGCCCTAGGAGGGAAGGTCTTGAACAGGCCCTTCAGGAACTGCTTGGAAAGCCAGTGAGTAAAAACTGTCTTCCCATCAATCTGCTCATGGAAGGCAGAGATTGCAGCCATGTGGACCTTAATACTGGAAAACGCAAGGCCCTGGGAGCAGAGATCCAGGAGGTAGTCCAGGATGACAGGGAGCGGGCAACTAAAGGGAGAAACCCCCTTTGGGGCCAACCACCGGGAAAAACGTGACCACTTCCTCTGGTAGGACAACCTGGTGGACGGTTTCCGGGCATTCAAGATCACCCCAAGCACCCCAGAAGAGAGGTTCATTCCCGGTTGCCCAGAAGCCAGGCAGCCAGATTCAGTACAGCCACATCGTGATGCCACACCCCGTCCCTGGTTAAGAGGTCCGGGGCGTGAGGCAGGGGGAGGCATCGCCCCTGGGACAGGGAGAGCAAAAGGGGGAACCAATCCTGGCGAGGCCACCGAGGGGCAACGAGGATACAGCGGGT
This sequence comes from Eublepharis macularius, assembly GCF_028583425.1. Taxonomy (NCBI): domain Eukaryota; kingdom Metazoa; phylum Chordata; class Lepidosauria; order Squamata; family Eublepharidae; genus Eublepharis; species Eublepharis macularius. Next base: position 65,713,867 of record NC_072802.1, on the reverse strand, counting down.
TCGGTAGGCCCTGACCCTGGAAAGAACCTTGTACAGGAGCGGAAAGGGCGGGAAGGCATAAAAGAGCCCTGGGGACCAAGGTATTTGGAAGGCATCCCCTAGGGAGTGGCGGCCAATGCCGGCCCGGGAGCAGAACAGCGGGGCCTGTTTGTTGCGGGCAGTGGCGAAGAGGTCGACCAACGGCGTGCCCCATGTGCGGAAAACCTGGTCGAGGTAAACCCTGTTTAGGGACCACTCGTGCTGAGGCAGAAACACCCTGCTCAGCGCATCCGCCGAGGTGTTGAGATCCCCGGCAATGTGCACGGCTCTGGGAAGGACGTTGTTGACCATGGCCCAATTCCATAGAGTTGTTGCCTCCTTGCAGAGCTTGAGCGAGACCGTCCCTCCCTGCTTGTTGAGGTAGTAGCAGGCCATGGTATTGTCCGACAGGACCTGAACCCTCCTGTTCCGAATGGCATCTGCAAAAGAAGCGAGGGAGTAACGGATCGCCCTAAGCTCAAGAAGGTTGATATGCATGGATGCCTCAGATGGGGACCAGATGCCCTGAGCCGAAAGCTGTCCACAGCGCCCCCCCCATCCCAAGTTGGAGGCATCGGTATAAACCGTGACCTCGGCTAGGAAGGGGCCGAAAGGACAACCTTCAGACAGGTTCCCAGGGACAGTCCACCAGGCCAGAGAGCGCAGCACCACCCTGGGGATGGAAAACCTCTGGTGCTGACCCATGGTGAGGGGGTTGTACCTCCGGACAAACCAGTTTTGCAGAGGCCTCATACGCAGGCGCGCAAAGAAAACCACCCCTGTGGTGGAGGCCATAAGGCCCAACAGAGTCTGAACCAAAAGGGCAGTCTGATACCGGCAATGCATAAAATGCCGGGCCAAAGCGGAAAGCCTGGCCAACCGGTCAGGGGGCAGGTAGGCTCTACCCAGCAGGGAATTGAAATGGACCCCAATAAACCTAATGGCCATGCCTGGGGTCAGGATAGACTTATCCCCATTAACCACCAAGCCCAGCCTAGCCAGCACGGACAAAGTGAGGGCAATATGGGCCTGGAGAGAGTCAGGCGAGGGTCCCACCAGGAGCCAGTCATCCAGGTACGGGTAGATAAAGCAACCCTGGGACCGCAGGTATGCCACTACGGTGGCCATGCACTTTGTGAACACTCTGGGTGCAGAGGCTAGCCCGAAGGGCAACACTGTATATTCATACACAGAATTCCCATACACAAACCGCAGGTATTTCCTGTGGCCCTCGAATATAGAAATGTGGAAGTAGGCATCCTTCAGGTCTAGAATGGCCAGCCAGACGCCCACTTCCAGGAGTTCCATGACTCGCGCCAGGGTCAGCATGCGAAACTTCTCAGCCTTCAAATAACCATTGAGGCCTCGAAGGTCTAAGATGGGCCGGGAACCTCCACCCTTTTTATCCACAAGGAAGTATCTGGAGTAAAAGCCCCATGGGGAAGTAGAGACATTGACCACCCGGACAGCACCTTTGGTAACCAACTCCATAACATTATTGTGTAACACAACATCACAACATGGAGAACAACGGGGAGGGAGAGAGAGAGGGGGTGCATCCGTAAACATTAACTTGTAACCATGGGCCACAATGGACAGGACCCAAGCGTCAGAAGTAACACGTTGCCAACAGGGCAAAAAAGGTCGAAGCCTGTCCAGAAACTGGGCAGCAGAGGAAGCACCCTCGGAGGCCAACGGGGGAGCGTTCAGGCGCAGTCAGAAGACCGAGGGCTTCTGCGCCGAGGTCGAAGGCTTGGGCGAAGAGGGCTGTTGCCTGCCCTTGGACCGGCCGGAGCGCCTGGAAGGGTGACGCTGCTGGGCAGAGTAGGATCGGTGACCGTAGGACTGGCCCGAGAAGAAGCGCCCTTGACGCTGCTGGTAAGGCTGGTAAGGGGTCTGGTAGGATCGGAACCGACCATAGCGATACCTCGGACCCGACGACTGGGCTGAGGGGGCGACCCCGAGGGACTTGGCCGTCTGCTGATTCTTCTTCATCAGGGAGAGGGACTCATCCGTCTTCTCCGAGAAGAGCTGGGGCCCCTCGAACGGGAAGTCCTCCACCTTCGCCTTCTTCTCTGGAGGCAGGGCCGTGGACCGGAGCCAGGCGTGCCGACGCAGGACCACCGAAGTTGCCATCGCTCGCGCTGCAGAGTCGGCGGCGTCCTTGCCAGCTGTCATTTGCTGTTTTGACAGCTTCACGGCCTCGGCTTGGAGGGCCTTAACCAGGTGGCGGCGATCCTCCGGGAGGTCGGAGAGGTAAGAAGACAGCCTCTTCCACAGGAATAGATTATAGGATCCCATTATGGCCTGGAAGTTGGCAATACGGAATCCCAGAGACGCGGATGAGTAGAGTTTCCTGCCCACGCCATCCAGCTTCCTGCCTTCTCGGTCCGCCGGGGCCGACGAGGAACCGGAACGGAACCGAGCCTGACACTCCTCAGCCACGATCGACGAGGGTTTCGGGTGATTGAAGAGGTACGGGCAATCATCTTGCTTTAAACGGTAGTACCGTTCCACCTTCTTTGCCGTCGCGGACAGGGACGCCGGCGCCTGCCAGAGCGCGAGAGCGTTATCAACAAAATCCTCCACAGGGGGAAACGCCACCGACGCGGGGGACCCGGAATACAGCGCCTCCAGCAGCTTACTCTTGGGCTTGGAGGTCGTGGAGGAGACGTCTATCTCCAGCGCGGCGGCCATCCGCACCATTTGTTCGGAGAATAGCCTGTAATCGTCATTCGGGGACGATGAGCGGGGCCCACCCACGGTGTCATCCGGGGAAGGATCCGAGGCCGCGTCTGAAGAGCACTCCGACGGTGACGCCAGACCTTCATCATCCTCGGAATCCGAAAACTCCGGCGAGGTTTGCGTCGGAACCGAAGACCGGTGAGCGGTCGGGGCCGACGGATAAGTTGCAGGAACCGGCGGTCGCAGAGGTAAGCCCGGAGGTGGAGGAGCGGGTGCTGGGAGCCCGACTGGCTGAGCCGGAACGGAGACCATCGGAACCGACGGATGTTGCAGGAAGGGCAGCGACTGCTGGAACCACGCCACAAAATCCTGCCAGGAGGTCATGTTCCCAACCCCCGCGACCGGCTGGCAAGGGGGCAGAGGAGCAGGCACCGGGGCAGGCCAGCGAAGAGGCATCGGAACCGACGAGGTAGACGGCAGTGGAACGGAGGCCCCTGAAGGCGCCGGGGCGGACGGCAGGGAGCGCTCAAAAGATTGGAACGGTTCCGGGAAAGGCGGAAACGGCATAAACTCCTCGGGAACCGACGGAGGAGGCGTGCAAGGAGGCGACGGGGTGTGGAGACTCACCACATCGTCGGGTATCAGGACTGGTTCGGCCGGAGAACCAGGCAGCACAGTCGGAGCTGGGGACAATGCACGGTCCTTGGCCCTCGACTTCGCCTTGGCCTTCTTGGACGGGGGCTCCGAAACAGCCTCCCGAACCGAAGGCTTGGAGGAGGACTTCGGCTTGGGCGCGGAACGCTTCTTGGCCTTCCGGCTCGAAGGACGATCCCCGGAACCGGAATCAGGACGGGCCTCCGGAACGGGTTGCCCCGTCGGTTCCGAGGGGAGCGGCTCTGGCGACTTACGAGACGGCGCCGGTGACGGAGCGGCGGAGCGCGGCCTATCTCCCGAAGAGCCTGACGGCTTGGGGGGGAGAAGGTTGGCATCCCACAAGAAGGCACGGAGCCTGGCCTTCCGATCACTCCTTGCCTTCGGAGTGAAGGACATACAAATGGAGCAGCGCTCGACAACATGCCCCTCGCCCAGGCAGATGAGGCAGAGCTCATGGCCGTCCGAATGGGTCATCTTAGTGCCGCATTTATGACACTTTTTAAACAAAGATGTCTGCGACATAATGAACGGTATCTCCCGACAGATGACAAGGGGAAAATACCGACCAGCAGAAGAAACGATCCAAAACTCCGAAGAGACGCTTGAAACGAACGCTAGACAATAAGAACCTTTTCGACGGCGGCGAAAAAGGAACTGAGGGAATGCCGGGGACGTTCGGATATATATGCATTCAAAATTGGCGGGAACACCGGCGCGCATGCGCGGTGGATCCGAACGTCCCCCTCACATCTCTTAGAGCTAGAAAAATCTTTTCCGCGGCTGGCCTGCGCCTGCGCAGTCCCAATGTGGGGCTGCACAGAAGGACGAAGACGATTAGGAATTTACAATATTTGTAATGCTTGTTTATTTTATAAAAAGGAGACCTTTTCCTGCAACTCCACGGGATTTATTTTGGGCAAATCCTGATTGTTTGATCATGCATGGAGGATGCTCATAATTTGACTGGCTTCCCTAGTCTAGCACTTTAACCACTACACTGTCCTGCCTCTGGTTATATATTATGTATGCAATTCACCTTTTGTGAACAGATACAAAGCGTATCAGTTTGAGTGGACAAGGGCTGCCAAATTTTGCACAAAGCAGAATTGGGCTTTTTTAGGCATCTGCTTTGGCGGGTTACTGGATGTAATACTGAGGTGGTCTTTTGGCATTCCGTACCACAATCTTGCCCCCTAAGCCATTTCTGCACCTATTCAAGAAATTCTAAATTGGAGGGAACTTGAAACTGCCCATTTTTATGTCCCTCCCGCCGCTGCAATGCACTATCCTCAGCTGAGCTTGCAACAACTACCCTTTCAACGTTTCATGGCGCAACGCAATATATTGTTAAACCGATCTTGCAATCAGTTAATTGTGGTCTTAAATCCAGAGCAGAAGAGTGAATATAGTATCATCTCTCCTGTCCACATCTCCAAGGTGAGAGCCATAACCTAACACACCTTTTATGTGCTGCTAGTTAGAGTCTTGGGCAACTGGAATTAATTGCACATGGAAAGGGACTGCTACGTATCTCAAAGACCCAAGGCCATGCCATATTTTAAATTTCCCATCACTAGAAGACGTGCCCTGCAAGGCCAGATCAAATAGATAGAAGAACCCCAGGAACTACTTCCTTGCTGAAAAATATTCAGCAACCGCGTCTACTGTAACTAATTCAATTCCATTCGCAGCCTCTGCTGTCCCAAAGGTTTGGGAAGAGTGGCAATACAAGAGGATGTTCCATAGCTCAAGATTAGGCATGCAGAAGTCCCATGTTCAGATCCCTGCATCTCTCTGATGAAAAGGATTGAATGCAGCAAGGCTGAGAACACTTTTGCCTCAGAGCTGCTGTGAGTCAGAATAGACCAGCGGGCTTTAACCCACGGGTCATGATTCTCAGACAGGTCACAGGGCACCATCTGCTGAGCTGCACGCCCCCCTTTCTGTGCTGAATTTTGGAAGAGCTTTCTACATGCCTAGAGAACAAGGGTGACTCACCTCCTATCTCTCAGCATACCAACAGAGAGAAGCAGTACACACGACAAGCTCCTTGGTGGAGATGATTCCTCCATGGTCCTGATCCTTAGCTTGTTCCTTGCTATGGCACACTTGCTTGTGGTCAGTTTGCGTTTCTTGTCCCTGACTCCCTTGGTTCATTGTTCATGATCCTGGGCTTGATGCCATTGAGGTGATAACTAGAGATGGGCACGATCCGCCTTACGATAGAAAAAACCCACGATAATGGCGATCGCGCGATCCGGACCTGGCGGATCGTGCTCGGGCATGGCCAACGATCCAGCGGTCGGGAGGGGGGCTGGATCGGGGCTGGATCGGGGCGATCGTGCTCGGATTGGGAAGCCAGACACTCAGGCGCCAGCAATGTATTCCCCTGGCAACAGAGCCAGGGGAATGCCTGAGCTGTGTTTGCCCTCCTTCTGTCGCCCTGGAAACACAAATGGAAGCCCAGCTTGCCTTGATCAGCAGGGCTTCTTTCCAACCACGGAGCAGCAAAGCAGTCACCAGCTGGGAGAAGACACCCAAGGGAGGGAGGGGGAAGGGGGTGTTCTGTAGCCATGGGCACTCCAATCTCATCCCTGCAAACCCTGATAGGCAGCTCTGACGGCCAAACACAGACAGCCAAACACAAACACAGATGCCGCTGGAATCAGCCACCGTTCCTGTATTGCTGGGGCGCCCCTCCGCTTTTGCCTCCACGATCCACGGATCGGAAATGGGAGATGACCGGTGTGGATCCTTAATTCAGGATCGTCACCGGCGCTGATCCATGATCAGCTTGATCAGTATTTTTTTTGGGATCGTGCCCACCTCTAGTGATAACTCCGGCATCCCCTCTTCCTGTCCTGATATAACATGACTGAAATATCATGCATTTGCAGCCCAGAGGATCCTGCTCCAAAGATGAATCCAAGGTCTGGAAAGGTTGAAGATTTATGGTCATAGGCAATATTGGCTGAGATGGACCAATAGCCTGGCTCTGTGTAATGGCGACTTCATTCACATAGCACATTGGTTTGCCCACACTCTTTCACCATCACGTGGACACAGAGCCAGTATGCACATGCCATATTCAGAGAGCTACTGTAGTACAGTGATCCAGGTCCCAATCTCCATTCTTCCGTGAAGGTTGCTGGGCAACCTTAAGCCATTTGCTCTCTCTGCATCTCTAAATAGGTAAGGACCGATTGCAACCTTGGGGTCTGGTAGCAATTTTCCCCAGCCCAGTTTGGCTATGGATACTGATGGAGTTTGGGCATGGAGTAAGGGTCACTGTGTATATGTGCAGGGGGAGGTATTTGGGAATTTCCTGCATTTTGCAGGTGGGTTGGACTAGATGACCCTAGAGGTACCTTCCAACCTTGTGATTCTATGATTGTATTATTCTATCATACATGGTGCCGATATTGTTCATGTAGAGCTAGTATTTTCCACCCCTGAGTGTGAGATAAGTTCTCTTCCTCACGCTGGCATACTCCTACAACTGGAAAAAACAGGGTTTCTCACCTGTAACTGTTGATCGTCGAGTCTCTTCTGTGCAGACACACATTGGGACTGCGCAGGCGCAGGCCAGCCGCGGAAAAGATTTTTCTAGCTCTAAGAGATGTGAGGGGGACGTTCGGATCCACCGCGCATGCGCGCCGGTGTTCCCGCCAATTTTGAATGCATATATATCCGAACGTCCCCGGCATTCCCTCAGTTCACCTGAGCCGCCGGAGAAACAATGGAAGAAACCAAGCACTCACAGCGGGGCAGGCGGGAGGGAATGTGTGTCTGCACAGAAGAGACTCGACGATCAACAGTTACAGGTGAGAAACCCTGTTTATCGTCTTCGTCCTTCTGTGCAGCCCCACATTGGGAGAGTAACTAGCATCTCACCAATGGGGGCGGGTGTGAGTGTCTACTTGAACAAGGACTGCAGGACAGCTGTGCCCACAGCCGAGTCACGTCGTGCATGCACATCCACAGAATAGTGCTTGATGAAAGTGTCTGCAGTGGACCATGTCGCAGCTTGGCAGACGTCCCGGAGCGGCACTCCTCGTAGGAAGGCAGCAGAAGCAGCTTGCGCTCGAGTGGAATGAGCGGTAACCAACAAGGGACACTGGACTCCAGCATGCTGATAGCAAAGTTTAATCGTAGACACAATCCAGCGAGAGATGGACTGGGCAGAAGCAGGTGAGCCCTTGCGAGGGCCAGAGTAACACACAAACAGGGCAGGAGACTTCCTGAAACATTTGGTGCGGTGCGAATAAAACAATAAAGCACGCTTTACATCCAATGTGTGTAGTGCTCGTTCCCCTGGGGATGAAGGTGTTGGAAAAAAGGAAGGGAGGAACACCTTTTGCTGTAGGTGAAACCTTGAGACTACCTTGGGCAGAAACTCCATGCTAGTGTGGAGCATGACAGTACCAGGGAAAAACTGCAGGAAGGGAGGGTCACACCGCAGGGCAGACAGCTCCCCAACACGCCTAGAGGACGTGATCGCTACCAGGAAAGCCACCTTCTGAGTGAGCAAAGGTAGGGGACAAGAAGATAGAGGCTCAAAGGGCTGGAGCATCAGCCGGGAGAGAACCAGGGAGAGACTCCATTGCGGAATGGGATGGGCCCTAGGAGGGAAGGTCTTGAACAGGCCCTTCAGGAACTGCTTGGAAAGCCAGTGAGTAAAAACTGTCTTCCCATCAATCTGCTCATGGAAGGCAGAGATTGCAGCCATGTGGACCTTAATACTGGAAAACGCAAGGCCCTGGGAGCAGAGATCCAGGAGGTAGTCCAGGATGACAGGGAGCGGGCAACTAAAGGGAGAAACCCCCTTTGGGGCCAACCACCGGGAAAAACGTGACCACTTCCTCTGGTAGGACAACCTGGTGGACGGTTTCCGGGCATTCAAGATCACCCCAAGCACCCCAGAAGAGAGGTTCATTCCCGGTTGCCCAGAAGCCAGGCAGCCAGATTCAGTACAGCCACATCGTGATGCCACACCCCGTCCCTGGTTAAGAGGTCCGGGGCGTGAGGCAGGGGGAGGCATCGCCCCTGGGACAGGGAGAGCAAAAGGGGGAACCAATCCTGGCGAGGCCACCGAGGGGCAACGAGGATACAGCGGGTTCGGTAGGCCCTGACCCTGGAAAGAACCTTGTACAGGAGCGGAAAGGGCGGGAAGGCATAAAAGAGCCCTGGGGACCAAGGTATTTGGAAGGCATCCCCTAGGGAGTGGCGGCCAATGCCGGCCCGGGAGCAGAACAGCGGGGCCTGTTTGTTGCGGGCAGTGGCGAAGAGGTCGACCAACGGCGTGCCCCATGTGCGGAAAACCTGGTCGAGGTAAACCCTGTTTAGGGACCACTCGTGCTGAGGCAGAAACACCCTGCTCAGCGCATCCGCCGAGGTGTTGAGATCCCCGGCAATGTGCACGGCTCTGGGAAGGACGTTGTTGACCATGGCCCAATTCCATAGAGTTGTTGCCTCCTTGCAGAGCTTGAGCGAGACCGTCCCTCCCTGCTTGTTGAGGTAGTAGCAGGCCGTGGTATTGTCCGACAGGACCTGAACCCTCCTGTTCCGAATGGCATCTGCAAAAGAAGCGAGGGAGTAACGGATCGCCCTAAGCTCAAGAAGGTTGATATGCATGGATGCCTCAGATGGGGACCAGATGCCCTGAGCCGAAAGCTGTCCACAGCGCCCCCCCCATCCCAAGTTGGAGGCATCGGTATAAACCGTGACCTCGGCTAGGAAGGGGCCGAAAGGACAACCTTCAGACAGGTTCCCAGGGACAGTCCACCAGGCCAGAGAGCGCAGCACCACCCTGGGGATGGAAAACCTCTGGTGCTGACCCATGGTGAGGGGGTTGTACCTCCGGACAAACCAGTTTTGCAGAGGCCTCATACGCAGGCGCGCAAAGAAAACCACCCCTGTGGTGGAGGCCATAAGGCCCAACAGAGTCTGAACCAAAAGGGCAGTCTGATACCGGCAATGCATAAAATGCCGGGCCAAAGCGGAAAGCCTGGCCAACCGGTCAGGGGGCAGGTAGGCTCTACCCAGCAGGGAATTGAAATGGACCCCAATAAACCTAATGGCCATGCCTGGGGTCAGGATAGACTTATCCCCATTAACCACCAAGCCCAGCCTAGCCAGCACGGACAAAGTGAGGGCAATATGGGCCTGGAGAGAGTCAGGCGAGGGTCCCACCAGGAGCCAGTCATCCAGGTACGGGTAGATAAAGCAACCCTGGGACCGCAGGTATGCCACTACGGTGGCCATGCACTTTGTGAACACTCTGGGTGCAGAGGCTAGCCCGAAGGGCAACACTGTATATTCATACACAGAATTCCCATACACAAACCGCAGGTATTTCCTGTGGCCCTCAAATATAGAAATGTGGAAGTAGGCATCCTTCAGGTCTAGAATGGCCAGCCAGACGCCCACTTCCAGGAGTTCCATGACTCGCGCCAGGGTCAGCATGCGAAACTTCTCAGCCTTCAAATAACCATTGAGGCCTCGAAGGTCTAAGATGGGCCGGGAACCTCCACCCTTTTTATCCACAAGGAAGTATCTGGAGTAAAAGCCCCATGGGGAAGTAGAGACATTGACCACCCGGACAGCACCTTTGGTAACCAACTCCATAACATTATTGTGTAACACAACATCACAACATGGAGAACAACGGGGAGGGAGAGAGAGAGGGGGTGCATCCGTAAACATTAACTTGTAACCATGGGCCACAATGGACAGGACCCAAGCGTCAGAAGTAACACGTTGCCAACAGGGCAAAAAAGGTCGAAGCCTGTCCAGAAACTGGGCAGCAGAGGAAGCACCCTCGGAGGCCAACGGGGGAGCGTTCAGGCGCAGTCAGAAGACCGAGGGCTTCTGCGCCGAGGTCGAAGGCTTGGGCGAAGAGGGCTGTTGCCTGCCCTTGGACCGGCCGGAGCGCCTGGAAGGGTGACGCTGCTGGGCAGAGTAGGATCGGTGACCGTAGGACTGGCCCGAGAAGAAGCGCCCTTGACGCTGCTGGTAAGGCTGGTAAGGGGTCTGGTAGGATCGGAACCGACCATAGCGATACCTCGGACCCGACGACTGGGCTGAGGGGGCGACCCCGAGGGACTTGGCCGTCTGCTGATTCTTCTTCATCAGGGAGAGGGACTCATCCGTCTTCTCCGAGAAGAGCTGGGGCCCCTCGAACGGGAAGTCCTCCACCTTCGCCTTCTTCTCTGGAGGCAGGGCCGTGGACCGGAGCCAGGCGTGCCGACGCAGGACCACCGAAGTTGCCATCGCTCGCGCTGCAGAGTCGGCGGCGTCCTTGCCAGCCGTCATTTGCTGTTTTGACAGCTTCACGGCCTCGGCTTGGAGGGCCTTAACCAGGTGGCGGCGATCCTCCGGGAGGTCGGAGAGGTAAGAAGACAGCCTCTTCCACAGGAATAGATTATAGGATCCCATTATGGCCTGGAAGTTGGCAATACGGAATCCCAGAGACGCGGATGAGTAGAGTTTCCTGCCCACGCCATCCAGCTTCCTGCCTTCTCGGTCCACCGGGGCCGACGAGGAACCGGAACGGAACCGAGCCTGACCCTCCTCAGCCACGATCGACGAGGGTTTCGGGTGATTGAAGAGGTACGGGCAATCATCTTGCTTTAAACGGTAGTACCGTTCCACCTTCTTTGCCGTCGCGGACAGGGACGCCGGCGCCTGCCAGAGCGCGAGAGCGTTATCAACAAAATCCTCCACAGGGGGAAACGCCACCGACGCGGGGGACCCGGAATACAGCGCCTCCAGCAGCTTACTCTTGGGCTTGGAGGTCGTGGAGGAGACGTCTATCTCCAGCGCGGCGGCCATCCGCACCATTTGTTCGGAGAATAGCCTGTAATCGTCATTCGGGGACGATGAGCGGGGCCCACCCACGGTGTCATCCGGGGAAGGATCCGAGGCCGCGTCTGAAGAGCACTCCGACGGTGACGCCAGACCTTCATCATCCTCGGAATCCGAAAACTCCGGCGAGGTTTGCGTCGGAACCGAAGACCGGTGAGCGGTCGGGGCCGACGGATAAGTTGCAGGAACCGGCGGTCGCAGAGGTAAGCCCGGAGGTGGAGGAGCGGGTGCTGGGAGCCCGACTGGCTGAGCCGGAACGGAGACCATCGGAACCGACGGATGTTGCAGGAAGGGCAGCGACTGCTGGAACCACGCCACAAAATCCTGCCAGGAGGTCATGTTCCCAACCCCCGCGACCGGCTGGCAAGGGGGCAGAGGAGCAGGCACCGGGGCAGGCCAGCGAAGAGGCATCGGAACCGACGAGGTAGACGGCAGTGGAACGGAGGCCTCTGAAGGCGCCGGGGCGGACGGCAGGGAGCGCTCAAAAGATTGGAACGGTTCCGGGAAAGGCGGAAACGGCATAAACTCCTCGGGAACCGACGGAGGAGGCGTGCAAGGAGGCGACGGGGTGTGGAGACTCACCACATCGTCGGGTATCAGGACTGGTTCGGCCGGAGAACCAGGCAGCACAGTCGGAGCTGGGGACAATGCACGGTCCTTGGCCCTCGACTTCGCCTTGGCCTTCTTGGACGGGGGCTCCGAAACAGCCTCCCGAACCGAAGGCTTGGAGGAGGACTTCGGCTTGGGCGCGGAACGCTTCTTGGCCTTCCGGCTCGAAGGACGATCCCCGGAACCGGAATCAGGACGGGCCTCCGGAACGGGTTGCCCCGTCGGTTCCGAGGGGAGCGGCTCTGGCGACTTACGAGACGGCGCCGGTGACGGAGCGGCGGAGCGCGGCCTATCTCCCGAAGAGCCTGACGGCTTGGGGGGGAGAAGGTTGGCATCCCACAAGAAGGCACGGAGCCTGGCCTTCCGATCACTCCTTGCCTTCGGAGTGAAGGACATACAAATGGAGCAGCGCTCGACAACATGCCCCTCGCCCAGGCAGATGAGGCAGAGCTCATGGCCGTCCGAATGGGTCATCTTAGTGCCGCATTTATGACACTTTTTAAACAAAGATGTCTGCGACATAATGAACGGTATCTCCCGACAGATGACAAGGGGAAAATACCGACCAGCAGAAGAAACGATCCAAAACTCCGAAGAGACGCTTGAAACGAACGCTAGACAATAAGAACCTTTTCGACGGCGGCGAAAAAGGAACTGAGGGAATGCCGGGGACGTTCGGATATATATGCATTCAAAATTGGCGGGAACACCGGCGCGCATGCGCGGTGGATCCGAACGTCCCCCTCACATCTCTTAGAGCTAGAAAAATCTTTTCCGCGGCTGGCCTGCGCCTGCGCAGTCCCAATGTGGGGCTGCACAGAAGGACGAAGACGATCATTTTGTTCTGACTCCCAAACTGTCCAATTAGAATTTTTGTTGCAGTCGTAAAATTTAATATACTATCAGACTGTAAATTCCAACACATTGCTTTCAAGTATCTTAGTGACCTCACAATAAGATTAAAGGGTTGATCAAAACCAAACATTTTTAATACTGCTTACTCCCCTTCTCACAACTTTGATGCAACAGGAGCTCACCCCTACATTCGAAGAATAAACGTGTAGCTGGTGAGGCCTGCGGAAAGGGAACTCTATTTCTAGAAGGTACGCTGTTATTCAAGGGTCTTGGAAACACCTCGGTCCAGCCATTAGGGATGTGGACGGCTCGAAATGTGAACTTCACAGGCTCGTAATGCTGGCGTCCAATCTGAGCCGAGGCCTGTGACCTGACATTTCTCCTGCAGCTCCCATTATAACCTGAGCCCCAAAAGAATGGGATCGGACAAAGGTCCCTCTTTCCATTCTGTATTTGTTCTGAACTTTGTTGGGGAAAGCGCTCCATCCCACGCCTTCTGATGATCCGCTGTGATTTTACCTGAACTTCATGTCACTGTGCATATGACACACGTTTCAGCGCACTACCTGTTTTAACATGGTGTGATCAGGCCCTCCACAGGATTTCAGTCATGATAATTACTTTCTCACTCTGTGAAAAAGCAGAGTTCTCCATCTGCTGCCCATCAGTTCTGTTGGGCAGGGCCATCATGAGAAGAGAATAATTCCTGTCTAATCTCTCTCTAGCTCGATATCCTTCAGTATTTATGTGTTTTAAAACATTAATACCCCACCTTTCCCCAAATGAGCTACTTACATATGTATGTGCTTTTGAGTCGCAACTGACTTATGGTGACCCCAGCAAGGAGCTTTCTAGGCAACTGAGAAGCAGAGGTGAGTAGCCATTGCCTCCCTCTGCAGATTCCTTCTTGGTGGTCTCCCATCCAAGTACCAACCCTGCTTAGCTTCTGAGATCTGATGAAATCAGGCTATACCATGGCGCCTTCCCTCCCCAAATAGACTTCTTACAACAAGAAAATCCTACATATCCAAAGAACAATAAAATCAAAGAACAAAACCCAACTAATTCATCCAATTTACAACTCTGAAAAACATGAAAAGCCTTAGAAAACAAAACAAATTTGCACCTCTTCACAAACATAATTGATTATGCACCCCTAGTCATGTTTTGAAACATAAAGCTTCACAGCCCAAACTTTTGCATATATACCCAGGAGTAAGGCGTAGTATAAGTAGTTAAGCGGTTGGCACAGTTATTATGAGAGCTGCTGTAGCATAGCGGTTAAGTGGTCAGGCTGTGAATCAGCACTCTGCTGGTTCAAATCCCACTACTGCCACAAGCTCTGCAGGTGGCCTTGGGGAAGCCACTCCTCTCAGCCCCAGCTCCCCAGCTGCATTGTGAGGATAAAACACTGACTTTGTTCATAGCTCTGAGTGGGACACTAATCTGTTTAGAAGGGCAGTATATAAGCACAATTATTATTATTATGCTCAATGGTTCTTCATTCCAGGTAAATACCCAAATGCTTTCGTTCGTCTTCCTAAAGATGTTACTCCAATCCCCCTGCCCATTTTAGTTGTTCATTTCTACCCCTCTCCCACCTCTAAAATATACTTTTTATATGGTGTAGAGGCAGCCCGATGCAATACATTTCATAATCCGCAGGGCGAGTTCCGGTTATATTTTCTACATTGTTCTACTTCTCAAGTTCTCACTGGGAGGGGAAGTTTGTGAAGATCCACAGCAGTATTTTTTTTTTTAAAAAAGATCAGTAGCCACTGGTGTCACTCTGCAGAGAGGTGGTATTCAAGAATCGGTGCCAACTTCACCCATGCCCCACTAAAAAAAGTCCTACCCCTCCCACGTTCACTTTCTCCTACCAAATCCTCTCTCTACAACCCTCTCATCTTAACACTGAGGAAAGAGGAGAGCGACTGATCCAAGGTCAGGTCTGTAGGTCTATAGTGGAAAATCCATCAACACAATTGGTCCATGGCTTATTCTTAATTGGCTACTTAGGCTGTCAGCAAAATCAGACAGTGGGCCTGTGCCAGTTTGAGGAAATGCAACAAGTGGCCTGTGAATGGTCCAAAGGCGTAAGATACAGCAGCCTTGCCGAAGTGACCCATGACCACTATGAACCTGGAGCTGAAGGATCAGGAGAAGAGACGGAGTCCCCGGACCATCCCTGCATTGGTGAGGGGCAGGAGGAAGAAATGGGGTCACCAGCCTGGGTGGTGGCATTTATGAGACCTGCTTCATCCTGGGTGTCAGAAGTGTTCCCTCACCAACTGGTAGAAACCAACACCTCAATACAGGACCTTCCACAATCAGCTCTGACGCCTCAAGAGCAGAGAATTTGGCAGAAGCGAGGTAGAGCCCAGAGCAGATGGCACAGTGCTTATAGATCTGACCTCCTCTCTAGTAGTCCTCAGGAGAGACACCGACAGCAATGCTGATTCTGTGAACCTGGGAAGATTATGAGAGGGAGGGCAGGAAGGGTTACATCAGTGCTTAGTTCTAGTGGCCGCTTCTTACATGTCCAGGGTAAGGCCAATTGCCACCTTGGGGTCAAGTGGCAATTCCCCCCAGTTTGGGTAGGGATCCTGGAAATGTTTTGCCATTTTCTGGGCATGGAGTGGGCATCACTGGGGGTGTGGGGAGGAGGGATAGTTGTGAATTTCCTGCATTGTGCAGGGGGTTGGACCAGATGACCCTAGAGGTCTCTTCCAACCCTAGGATTCTCTGACTCCAATCCTGACTTAAGTTAATGCCAGGCTCATAGCCACTACATGCACAGGGACATGTAAAGCTGCAGGGCCAACTATAAAACTCTTCATTATCTGTTTAGTATCTCTTCAGCATCTTCTTTAAGGAGAGCTACTGCCGAGTAATAAAAAACATCCTGTGCCCCTCCCCTCGGCATGTTATCAAGATTTGTTCTGCCCTAGGAACACAACACAGACTCGCAAGAGCACCAGAAATAAAGCTATCAGCTAAGCAGCACAGAGAAAAACTGTATGAAACAAGAGTTTTACTTAATAAGCTAGAGCAAATCTTTTGGCAGCCTTTTCCCTGGGAATGCCCAAGCTACTCTACAGCGGCTAGTTGCTCAGAAGCAACGTGTTGGAGACCCTTGACCTAGACTTGGCTGATGCAACATCTTGTAGTGCTACCTGACTGGACAGTTGAGGATCTGCCACTTGTCTTGAACTTCTTTTGCTCCTTGTCCTGATTCTAGTTGGACTCTTTACTTTGTTGGACCTGTCTCACCAATGAATCCAGAATTTCAAGCTTCCTGTCTCCCCTAGCTTGAGAAGAGGACAGCTAATAACAACAACAGCAACATTTGATTTATATACCACCCTTCAGGACAACTTAATGCCACACTCAGAGTGGTTTACAAAGTGTGTTATTATTATCCTCATGACAACCACACTGTGAGGTGAGTGGGGCTGAGAGACCTCTGAGAGAGCTGTGACTGACCCAAAGTCATCCTGCTGGCTTCAAGCGGAGGAGTGGGGAATCAAACCTGGCTCTCCAGATTAGAGTCCTGCTGCTCTTAACCACTACAAGTCTGGGTCTGGACTGGATCTTGGAAACCAACCTTATCCACATCACCCTGAGTTTTATCAAGCAAGAATGGCAGGATTTAAATATCATGTGTAAATAAAACAGAATAAAATGATTCTCCTCCACCTTGGAACTGAGAAGAAACCTTTATGAAGTTTGAAACCTTAGTACTCTAAAGTAGCAGTAGACTCAAGTGGCTCTCAGAAAGCGGGCTCCATTCTCCTGAAGAAACAGCGTTTTTTTAGGGGGGGGGTGCCAGTCAGTGCACTCAAGGTTAATTGACAGAAATCTTTAAGTCTATGTGATAAGAGAACTGCTGCTCTATAAATTCAGCCACCACCCTTAGGCTGTTAAGTAGTTCCAGGGGTGTTGAAAATTCAAAGCGCTTGGATGAGTCCGAGCAAAGGTGATATCTGAAGGGCCGTGGCCCCAAATAGCTCTTATGAGGGGAAAAAAACCAGGAAATTCAATAACAGGAATCTCTCCCTAGGCTTTGCCAATCCCATTTTCAAGCCTGTCGGCCCAGCGGCAAAACCAATAGCTGCTGATTGTCGGGTCTAAATGGAAAACTGCCACTTCTATTTTCCATTGAAGTCAGTGGCAGAATTCCATTTGCAAGCCGAGGAGGGTCACCGAGCTTTTGCCCAGCAGACCGGTTTGCAATGCAGCCGTCTATTTATTTGACGCTACTGGTGCCTGCTGCATTTTGTGCAAGAAAATGAGACCGTAGCAGCCAACGACTCTGAGACTGGCTAAAAAATAAAGGAAGGAAACAAACTCAAATGGCCATTAATTACATTGTGTATGGGGCTGCAAGGGATTGAAGTTGTGGTTGGCATCCATGGGTATCACTGCTTCATTTGTTTTTGGGTAGAGGAGTATCTAGCCCAGAAATAGGTGCCTGGAGGTAACACGGGGAAGGCCTTGGTCTTAAATATCACAAGCTTGTAGAATGCTCACTGCGGCACAAAACGGTACAGCACCACTTCCTGGTGGATCGGTGCGCTGACTGTGGCTTCAACCTGCGATTGGTAGGTTGCCAGCTATTCCAGAATAATGTTTTGCTTTGGCGTAACTGCCAATCTAGACCTGAAGGCCTGCTTTTAGCAAAATTAGGAAACACGATGAACAGCCAGCATTCCGAATTTCTGCCCAGAAGCGACCCATGTGCTTTGGGCATTTTCCTTTCCCTCCTGAATCCATCTGTGAGAAGACAGGCAGAGGCCAAAATCTTCCTTTGTAGTCGCTCAAAGGGCTTGCAGTGAGTTTAGACCATCTGGTGAGTGCCCGTGGGGAAGACTGGGCACAGATAGTAAAGCTCCTCTGATATTCAGAGGTCTGCTGCCTTTGAATCTGGAGGTTTTCTTTAGTCACCATGGCTAGTAGCCACTGATGGTCTTATCCTCCATAAATTTGTCTAATCCCCCTTTTAAAGCTATCTGTGCCTTCGACCATCACTTCTGGTAGCGAATTCTGCATTTTAATCATTCATTGATCTACTGCCCATCAATTTCATTGGGTGCCCATGAGTTCTAGTATTTTGAGAGAGGAAGTTCTCTCTGTCCATCCTTTCTAACTCTGGAATAAGTTTACAAACCTCTATTAAGCTCCCCCTTTGTCATCTCTTTTTGAAAATGAAAACTCCCAGAATCTTCAGCATTTCTTCATAGGAAATGTGCTCCAAGCCTTTCATCACCTTGAGTGCTTATTTAACTCATTTACACCAAGCCACTTCCAGCTACCTTGTTCAATTCAGAACTAAACTTTCCCCCAGGCCCACTTAAGATTGTGAATGCCGAAGTGAGAATACTGACCCTTGCGAGACTGTGAAACACACACTATTATGCAGGCTGAATACCACAAAACCCATGACACAGTGCGATTGAGGGCAAAATAGGGGTACATGAAAAAAATCCAAAGCCTTGTCAGACTCTCAGGCCTGAAGGCCAGCGGGTACCTAAGCCGGCCGCAGAAACGCAGCGTGATCACTCGTCTGGTGGAACTTGAGGAGAATCTCGAGGCCTCTTGACAAAGAATTGCTCATGGTAAGGGAAAGCAGCAGAACTAAGAGTTGAATATTAGCTGGTAGGGCCTAACTATGTATATTTATTCATTTACAAGATTTTTTACCCCACCTTTCTGCCCTCATAGGGCCGCCAAGGCAGCTAACATGTACAAATTAAAATCTCACCTTATAAACCACTAAAATAAACACACAAATACATCGTCAAAACAATTTAAAACCAGAGTTTAAAATGAACACAAAAGATAAAAGCAAGATTGGGGAGAGAGGAGGGATCGGTGAGGGAATACCAAGTGAAATGAGAAAGTCTTCACCCACTGGTGGAAGATGGCTACGGAAGGGGATAGGTAAATCCCCCCCCGGGGAGAGATTTCCAGAGTTTTGGTGCCACAACAGAGAAGGCCCTCACTTGAGTGGCGACCTGCCTAGTCTCAGAAGGCAGGGCGACCAGAGCAGAGCCTCTGAAGATGCCTGCAGTACTAGGGTGGTTCATAAGGGAGTAAGCATTCCTTCTGGTAGGTTGGCCGCAAACAATATAGGGCTTTAAATGACAGCAGCAGCACCTTGAATTGTGCCTGGAAACAAACTGGAAGCCAGTGCAAACGAGCTCGGATTGGAGTGATGTGTTCCCTCTGACCCACAGTCAGCATCCTGGCTGCAGCATTTTGCACCAATCGGAGCTTCTGAAAACTTTTCAAGGGCAGACCCATGTACCGTGCACTGCAGTAATCTAATCTAGATGCCACCAGAGCACGTACCACAGTGGTCAGCTCTTTCCTGCTTAATTGTCCCTGTAGTGCCTCTTGCCCTCTCAGGTCAGGTCAGAAGGTTTGCAAGACCCCATTTGAAACTGAGAATCCTTCACCAGGTTTTATTTGTGACTTAGGATCCCAGCTGCAGAAGGGAAATTGACTCTGGTGAAGCCAAACACCTGCATTCCTGTATCTCAAACAGCTGCAATCTTAAACCACCATTATTTCATCATGCTCCATACAAGGAGGGAGTCTGGAGGAGCCAGGTGCACGAAGAAGTCATGTACAAACCAGATTCACATTTTCATTTAATTGCAGTTAAACCAGATGTCTGGATGCAGTCACAGCGCATTCAGGAGGTGATCTCCTATCGTCACCTTTTGCTTGTATCCCACCTCCTCATGTCTAAGCTACAGCGATGCTGGAAAACTGGTTGCAAGGATCAGTTGAATCCACAAAGAACAAAGAAATTATAGAGAAAAAACCTTTTAAAGTTTTTTTTAAAAGTTTTGAACTTGCACGCAGTTCTTCAAAAGTGTGTGGCTGCAGGCAGGAAGAACCAGGCCACCACACCAAGAGAGTTCAGCTGCCAGGTAGAAGACGTGCTTAGCCAATCAAGACCCTTTAATGTCTAGCCACAGACTTGCAAAGGGCAAGCAGAAGAGCCTTACTGCTGCCTGCCCTCTACAGATGCTTTGGAGGCAGCCAATGTGTGTCATCTGCTACCGGGAGACCCTCCCAGAGTAATCTACACTGGCGGGAAGCAGTTCCAGCTCTCTGTCAAGAAGGGGAAACTATTTCAAGTGCCTGCAACCTGTAGCTGGTGAAGCAGAAGGGAAAAGACTAAATATTGCCAGATGCTCTGGGACGGAGAGGGTAGAGTTTGAAAAGAGAAGCCGAATGGGAAGACAAGGAAATAGAAAAGAGATTTCCTCCTCCAATGCTGTTGCCAAGAGAGGGAAGGGGGAATAAGCGAGCAGGATGTGTCAAGCACAGAACTGCAGCAAGAGTTTGCCTGGCAAAGCAGATCTGCTCGGAACTTTTAGAGGCTCTCAAGAAAATTGGCATTGTGGCCAATAATTAGGGCAGTGTCTATACGTCTTTGTATGTTTTGATTCAGCCGAGGCACAAAAACACAACTTCCTAAATGCCCCCGATTGATTAATTTGTTTTAAAGAAGAGAACGTGATTTGAACCCTGTGAACGTGAAGATGTGTTTGAAAATCTCTGAGCAGTGCTTGTTGGAAGTTTCAAAAGACAGACGGATGCCTGGAAATTTGGGATGCTCATGAAATTCTCTACTCTCAGACTACACCAAAGGTGATCTGTCAATTCAATAACAACAACGATAACGATTAGGGATGTGCGTTTCGGCATTCAGAATGCCGAAAGAATGCCGAAACAAAAGTGTTTCGGCATTCTTCAAGAATCCCGAAACGTTTCGGGGAATGCCGAAACGTTTCGGGATTGCCGAAAGAAAAACCCGAAACGTTTCGGGATTCTTTCGGCATTCTTTCGGCATTCGAGAATCGCCATTTTGATTTTGCTAGCCGTTTGCCTTAGCAAGCGGCTAGCAAAATCCTGCTGGAAGCAAAGGCTTCCTGCAGGCTCTTAGCAGAGGGGAGGGGGGGAGAAGGAGTGAATCACTCACTCCTTCTGTCACCCCCCACCCCTCTTGCAAAGGAGGATAGGGAATCCTGCTTTGCCTTGCAAATGCAAGGTGCAAGCATTGCATTGCACTTTGCATTTGCAAAGCAGCAGAGATTCCCGCCAAAACTAACAGGTAGGGGAGGGGGAGCAGGAGGAGGGTGGCTCTTGGAGTGTGGGTGGGGAAAGGCAGGGGACTGGGGACTTTAGGAGTCACCAATCCCACTGCTGCATTCTCATGCCAGCCAATAGATTTAAATCTTTGGCTGAGGCTGCAGCAGGGGATTTAAATTTGGAGCAAGACTGTCTGGAACACTTCTGTTGCTGCTGCTGCTGAGCTGTGACCGAGAGAGGAGAAGAAGAGAGACTGCACCTGGAGCCTGGAGGACATCTGCCTGGAGGATCAACTGTGCTGGACATCCTGAGAGGACACCTGGTAGGCCTTTTTAAAATTTTTGTAAAGTTTTTTGATGCTGGGCAATGTGCTGCTGTGGCCTGCCTCTGCAAAAAGGTGTTGCAGTTTATTCTTGGCATGGCCTGGGGGACAGGTTGGGCAGACAATGTTTGATGGTGGGGTGGGGGTTTCAGCATTGGTTGTTGTGCTTGCCTTCTTAAAGCTTGATCCACTGTTTTAAGATTAAAACAAGAGTGTGCCAGCTTTGGGCCTACACAGGCCAGAAGCCTTTCTTCTGGCTGGCTCTCACAGTTGTGCTCCACAATCTGGAATGGTGTGGCTTGCTTTTCTGTGTCTGGTCCCCTGCTTGCAAGGATTCCCAACAGGCTCCGTCCTGATCAACTGTGCCAGCCTGTGGGCCACACACAGGTATGGCCTGGGGGACAGGTTGGGCAGACAATGTTTGATGGTGGGGGGGGGGGGTTCAGCATTGGTTGTTGTGCTTGCCTTCTTTAAGCTTGATCCACTGTTTTAAGATTAAAACAAGAGTGTGCCAGCTTTGGGCCTACACAGGCCAGAAGCCTTTCTTCTGGCTGGCTCTCACAGTTGTGCTTCACAATCTGGAATGGTGTGGCTTGCTTTTCTGTGTCTGGTCCCCTGCTTGCAAGGATTCCCAACAGGCTCCGTCCTGATCAACTGTGCCAGCCTGTGGGCCACACACAGGTATGGCCTGGGGGACAGGTTGGGCAGACAATGTTTGATGGTGGGGGGGGGGGGGGGTTCAGCATTGGTTGTTGTGCTTGCCTTCTTTAAGCTTGATCCACTGTTTTAAGATTAAAACAAGAGTGTGCCAGCTTTGGGCCTACACAGGCCAGAAGCCTTTCTTCTGGCTGGCTCTCACAGTTGTGCTTCACAATCTGGAATGGTGTGGCTTGCTTTTCTGTGTCTGGTCCCCTGCTTGCAAGGATTCCCAACAGGCTCCGTCCTGATCAACTGTGCCAGCCTGTGGGCCACACACAGGTATGGCCTGGGGGACAGGTTGGGCAGACAATGTTTGATGGTGGGGGGGGGGGGGGTTCAGCATTGGTTGTTGTGCTTGCCTTCTTTAAGCTTGATCCACTGTTTTAAGATTAAAACAAGAGTGTGCCAGCTTTGGGCCTACACAGGCCAGAAGCCTTTCTTCTGGCTGGCTCTCACAGTTGTGCTTCACAATCTGGAATGGTGTGGCTTGCCTTTCTGTGTCTGGTCCCCTGCTTGCAAGGATTCCCAACAGGCTCCGTCCTGATCAACTGTGCCAGCCTGTGGGCCACACACAGGTATGGCCTGGGGGACAGGTTGGGCAGACAATGTTTGATGGTGGGGGGGGGGGGGGTTCAGCATTGGTTGTTGTGCTTGCCTTCTTTAAGCTTGATCCACTGTTTTAAGATTAAAACAAGAGTGTGCCAGCTTTGGGCCTACACAGGCCAGAAGCCTTTCTTCTGGCTGGCTCTCACAGTTGTGCTTCACGATCTGGAATGGTGTGGCTTGCCTTTCTGTGTCTGGTCCCCTGCTTGCAAGGATTCCCAACAGGCTCCGTCCTGATCAACTGTGCCAGCCTGTGGGCCACACACAGGTATGCTGCTTTGGCCAAGGTAACCCTTTTTGGTTGCTGGCCTGGCACTCACAGTTGTGCTCCACAATCTGGAATGGTGTGGCTTGCCTTTCTGTGTCTGGTCCCCTGCTTGCAAGGATTCCCAACAGGCTCCGTCCTGATCAACTGTGCCAGCCTGTGGGCCACACACAGGTATGCTGCTTTGGCCAAGGTAACCCTTTTTGGTTGCTGGCCTGGCACTCACAGTTGTGCTCCACAATCTGGAATGGTGTGGCTTGCCTTTCTGTGTCTGGTCCCCTGCTTGCAAGGATTCCCAACAGGCTCCGTCCTGATCAACTGTGCCAGCCTGTGGGCCACACACAGGTATGGCCTGGGGGACAGGTTGGGCAGACAATGTTTGATGGTGGGGGGGGGGGTTCAGCATTGGTTGTTGTGCTTGCCGTCTTTAAGCTTGATCCACTGTTTTAAGATTAAAACCAGAGTGTGCCAGCTTTGGGCCTACACAGGCCAGAAGCCTTTCTTCTGGCTGGCTCTCACAGTTGTGCTTCACAATCTGGAATGGTGTGGCTTGCTTTTCTGTGTCTGGTCCCCTGCTTGCAAGGATTCCCAACAGGCTCCGTCCTGATCAACTGTGCCAGCCTGTGGGCCACACACAGGTATGGCCTGGGGGACAGGTTGGGCAGACAATGTTTGATGGTGGGGGGGGGGGGGTTCAGCATTGGTTGTTGTGCTTGCCTTCTTTAAGCTTGATCCACTGTTTTAAGATTAAAACAAGAGTGTGCCAGCTTTGGGCCTACACAGGCCAGAAGCCTTTCTTCTGGCTGGCTCTCACAGTTGTGCTTCACACTCTGGAATGGTGTGGCTTGTTTTTCTGTGTCTGGTCCCCTGCTTGCAAGGATTCCCAACAGGCTCCGTCCTGATCAACTGTGCCAGCCTGTGGGCCACACACAGGTATGGCCTGGGGGACAGGTTGGGCAGACAATGTTTGATGGTGGGGGGGGGGTTCAGCATTGGTTGTTGTGCTTGCCTTCTTTAAGCTTGATCCACTGTTTTAAGATTAAAACAAGAGTGTGCCAGCTTCGGGCCTACACAGGCCAGAAGCCTTTCTTCTGGCTGGCTCTCACAGTTGTGCTTCACGATCTGGAATGGTGTGGCTTGCTTTTCTGTGTCTGGTCCCCTGCTTGCAAGGATTCCCAACAGGCTCCGTCCTGATCAACTGTGCCAGCCTGTGGGCCACACACAGGTATGCTGCTTTGGCCAAGGTAACCCTTTTTGGTTGCTGGCCTGGCACTCACAGTTGTGCTCCACAATCTGGAATGGTGTGGCTTGCCTTTCTGTGTCTGGTCCCCTGCTTGCAAGGATTCCCAACAGGCTCCGTCCTGATCAACTGTGCCAGCCTTCGGCCCACACACAGGCCTGCTGCTCCGGCTTTGGTAACCCTTCCCGTTTGCTGGCCTGGCACTCACTGTTTTGCTTCACATTCAGGTTGTTTATCGTTGGTGGACCTCTTCTGGACTGGACTGCACTTGGTGGACATCGGCCTGCAGATCTCTGCGTGGAGGGTCAACATTGCTGGACATCTGCACTGGTGGACTGGTAGGGTTGTTGTTAAATTTGGTTTTTGAGCTTATGTCTGCTGCTGTGCCTACCTGCGAGCATATGCTTTGGCTCTGTCTTTATGGCTTGGGCCGGGGGGGGGGGCATTTTCTGGTTGGGCAAGAGGATATTGTTTGGGGGTTAGGGGGGCCAGCATTGATCGCAGTGCCTGCTTTCTTTCATGTTTCATTTTTCAAGTTTGAGTGTGGGGTGGGCATGAACTGCTGTTTCACAGGACTAAAAAATGAGTGTGCCAGCTTCTGGCCTGCACAGGCCAGAAGCTCTGCTGGGTGGATGTGTTTTGTTTTGCTGCTGGTTGGCCCTAGCCTTTAAGGGGGGGGGGGCTGACTTGGCTTGTGCAACGGGGCCTTGAATTTTGGGGTTGCGTGTGCGGCGTGTGGTGTTGACTCTGCTAACATTTCCAATTTTCTTGACAGCATCGTGGAGGAGAGGAGGACCAGCTGCAAGACCGCCTGAACATCGCTGGACTGCAGGACTGGTGTTACTGTGAGCGAGTCCGGGTTCACATTTGGGTGGCCTTGGGGGTGGGTTCTTGCTAGCTTGGGAGGGGGGAGGCTCATCTTCAAAACACCACATCCACACCCCACACCGACATACCACAGATACATCGGTCCCGCTAAATAGTGTCTCTTAGGTAGGTAGGCCAGTTGGTAGGTGATCAGTGGATAATTGCCCTCAACATAATTATTAGGGAAACCGAGCCTAGTTTTTTTTAAAAAACTAAATAGGGACTCAGCAGGGAAAGCATTAGTGAGTGAGTGTTAGGTTTGAATTCTATATATATATATATATATATATAAAAATTTGTAATAGCTGTCAATAGGCTTCCCATTAGTGCCCCCATAACTAGGGTTCCACTGCCCATCTCTGGCACCCGTGGTGGTGCCAGGCCGGCCCGGGCATACTAGTGTGTGAGTGTTTAAGGCTTTGTCACCTGTTATTGGGGTTTAGGGCCAGCTCAATTCCAGAGGAATTCAGCTGATTGGCAGGCTCAGGTTCCCTGACATAAATAGGGTTGCTTAAAAAGGCACTTGATTGTTCATCTCCAAGTCACAGAGCCACTAGAAACACAGATTTATAGCAGGTTAGTTAGGTCTTGAAAACAAAGTTGACCTTTGTTTTCTAAATCTTTTCTGATTAGTTAGGGTTGAATTTGGGAGGGGAAAGTATGTCAGAGAGGAAAGCAGAGAGGGGCCCCGGGGGAAAGGCTAGGGAGAAATCTAGAGGGGAGGAGGGGAGGGGGAGGGGGACTGCTGCGGCAGCCCCTCCATCTGAGCGGAGGAGGCCCTCCCCTGCGCTGCTGCCGTTCACCAGCCTGGCTTCTGGTGACAGGAAGAGGGTTCGCAAGACTCTCTTTCCTGAGGCAGCTGCTGGAGGGCCACCCCCAACCCGGGTGCGTGAGGCAGGGGCTGGCACTGGGCAGGGGCCTGCTGCTGAGGCTCCTCCTCCTCCAGTGGTTGCGAGCCAGCTGCTGGAGGAGGGGCAGCATGTGGTGTCTCCTGGGATGGGCGCGGAGCACATGACTTTCCCTGCGCTCCCGCTCACCCCAGGAACCCGGAGGATGTTGGAGGAACTGCCCGTGAGACCCCCCCTGGGGCGGTCCACCCCAGTTTCCTCTGAGGCCAGCAGCAGGCCTCTCGCGGCTGTGCAGGAGGAGAGGACGCGGGAGGAAGAGGCAGAGACTGTGGTGGAAGAGCCCACATCTCTGCCCCTTCAGCCTCGTCCATCCCCACCTGCCCGGCCGAGAGTGGGACACGGTGTGTCCGGCCAGAGCACCTCACAGGAGGTGCCGCAGGGTGGTCCCGAACGCGCTTCTCCTGGGAAGCGTGGGATGCCCTTTTCCTCCGAAATCTGGAAGCACTTCCAGACAACGGAGGATCCCCGAGCAGCCCTGTGCCTGCATTGTAGGCAGCGCGTCAGCCGTGGCAAAGATGTGTGGCATCTCTCCACGTCTGGGATGAGGTACCATATGAAGAGGCACCACCAGGCGGTGCTTCTTCGGGAGGAGGGTTCGAGTGGCGCCGCACGGCCGCCAGCTAGCCAGAAGGAGGCAGGCTCCTCTGGTGCTCTCCCCCCAAGGGTACCTGCAGGAAAGGGACGCCAAGCCTCTCTCCCGGAGATGCTTGGTATGCAGGGCGCTAGTGTGCCCAGAGAGGGGATCCGGAGGGCGAGCAGGCGCATCACGCGCCACATCGTCAACATGATAGCAGTGGATGGGCAACCGTATTCCGTAGTTGAAGACTTCGGCTTCTCAGGGCTGCTCCAAGATTGCTTTCCCTGGTACGCCGTCCCTGCTCGCACGTCGTTGAGCAGATCGGTGGTGCCCTCGTTTTACAGGGCTGCCAGGGATCATGTGAAGGCACAGCTGTCCCGGGTTGCCGGGAGAACTGTGCACTTCACATCGGACATCTGGACCTGCCCAAGTGTGCAGCAAGCGTACCTCTCGCTTACTGCTCACTGGTGGGAACCCGAGTCGGTTCTGGGTGGGGGCCGGGGGGAGGTGCCTAGCACAGCTAGACAGGGAAGGATGCGAGACCGCCAGGCCGGCTACTGCAAGGCCTTGCTTCACGCCGAGGTGCTCGACGTGTCCCACACGGCGGAGAACATCGCTGCCACCTTAAGGAGACAGTTGGACGAGTGGATAGGCCAGGGACCCGCCACCGTGGGATGCATGGTGACGGACGGTGGCAAGAACATGAGGGCAGCGGCGCATCTAGTGAGCCGAGAGAGCGTCTACTGTGCCGCTCACAAGCTTCACCTAGTGGTGAGAGATGCGCTGGGGTTGGGCTCCTCGAAGGAACCCGTGGATACCCGGACCCGTGAACTCCAGTTACTTGTCCAGAAATGTCGGAGGCTCACGGGTCACTTCTCGCGCAGCGTGAAGGCCACGCACGAACTGCGCCAGACACAGGTCAGGACAGGTGTGCCAGAGCACGCTCTGATCACTGACGTCAGCACTCGCTGGAACTCCACCTGCGCCATGCTTGAGCGCTTGGTGGAGCAGCAGGCCGCACTCCACGCGTGGCTCTCCGAGCACCGCGGTGCGAGTCAGGTGGGTGAGTTCAACCGGGAGGATTGGCTCACCATCACCCAGACAGTGGAGGTCCTGAAGCCCTTCAAGGACTTCACTGTGGCGGTCTCGTCAGACACGGCGACCCTCGGTCTGGTCATTCCCCTGGTGCACACGCTCCAGAGGAATCTGGCCACCCTTGCAGACCGGGTCGCGCCCCGTGCTGACCTTGTTCCAGCGGTGCGCGCATTAGTGAGAAGGCTGCAGCAGGGCATAGCTGCCAGGCTAACTCCTCTCACTAAGGAAGAGTCATACATGTTGGCGACCATGTGTGACCCGCGCATAAAGGGCACTTTCGCCGAGCGGGACGGGAACCTCACCCAAGCCAGAGACGGGCTCTGCTCTTGGGTGAGGCGCAGGCAGGCCAAGAGGGGACGCCTGTCGACAGGGGGGACGCAAGAGGGGCCCTGCCGTGCGGGTCCCTCTGACGCCCCCTCTGCGCAGGCCCCCCCCGAGGCCACCACCAGAGTGCCGATGGAGATGGAGATGCTCCGGTGGGCCCTCGTCCCCTCTGGGGTCGTGAGGACCGTGAGAGAGGATCCGGCGGAGGCGATGGTCAGGGACTACCTCGCGGAGCCCTGCGAGTCGCTCTCCACCGATCCGCTCAGCTACTGGGCCAGGAAGGAGTCGGTCTGGCCGGACCTCTCCCTCGAGGCGCAGCGGCTGCTCTCATGCCCTCCGACGAGCGTGGAGAGCGAGCGCGTCTTTTCACATGCGGGCGACATTGTCGGCCCACATCGCACTCGCCTTCTCCCATGGAGAGTCGAGCAGTTGACCTTCCTGAAGGTCAACTCTCGCCTCTTCGATTTCTCAGGACTGGACTTCCAGAGTGACTGAGGTGAGCCCAACTTGTGGCCTGCATCCTCTATGAGTCCAATCCTTTGGAATCGCGCTCTCCCCTGTATAAAACCCTGTATATACAGTTAAAACCGGCCAGTAGAGGGAGGGTGGTTAGGAACCAGTGGCAAAGGGAAAACACCCAGCAATTTGAAAGCCCCCCCCCCAGGGTATTCAAAACATCTCCCATCACTGAGACATACCCTGTGGGACCAAATTTATTATGAGAAATAATGCCCCAGAAACATGGATTGCTACTGGAGGGAGAAACAGGTTAGATAGGGATTGCTTAGGTGTTTTTATCAGATGAACTCCTTGTAAAAAAAAATTGTAGA
Source organism: Eublepharis macularius (assembly GCF_028583425.1). NCBI lineage: Eukaryota > Metazoa > Chordata > Lepidosauria > Squamata > Eublepharidae > Eublepharis > Eublepharis macularius. The sequence goes on along the minus strand of NC_072802.1, from coordinate 65,685,341 downwards.
AGAATTGTTGTACTGTTTTTTGAAAGTTGATGTTCCGTTCATGTAAAAAAAAGGAAAAAAAACCCAAAAAAAATGTTGTGATTATGTTTTTTAAAAGTTGATGTTCTGTTCATGTAAAAAAAAGGAAAAAAAACCAAAAAAAAATGTTGTGATTATGTTTTTTAAAAGTTGATTGAATGTTCATGAAAAAAAAAAAACCCAAAAAAATGTTGTGATTATGTTTTTTAAAAGTTGATGTTCTGTTCATGTAAAAAAAAGGAAAAAAAACCAAAAAAAAATGTTGTGATTATGTTTTTTAAAAGTTGATTGAATGTTCATGTTTAAAAAAAAAAAAATTTGATGTTAATGTTGGGTTTGCATGGTTGGGGGATGCGGGTAGAGTGGTGGATGGGCACCGGCCAATGATGATCTCTCACAGATGTTCCCAGGTAAATTCTGAGGCTGGTGTGGGGGTGGGGGGAGACCTCTGCAGAACTGCTCCAGAAATACCATTGTCCAGTGCCTTGGAAGTGCCCAGTTCAGCTTTGTGTGTCTGAACTGAAAGCACAGCCACAGGAAATGACATAGGTTCTGCTGGACCCTGTTGCAGTGGTTCCCCCACCCATTTAGTCATGTTATGGAGGGAGAGTTGTATTAGGCTGGTAGTTATGATCATCTTCTGTTTCCATGCCCTGTTGTGCCCGCTCACTATGTAACCTGCTGTAATGTTCAAAACTTTACTGTTTGTCCATTTCAAAAGAAAAATTGTGTTTAAGATTCTCTGATGTGTAGTTAATTGTGTTGTGTTGTGCTATGAGGGACAATAAGTGTAATATGTTGTGATTTGTTGACCACTTGTAATTTGAAAATGAGAAAATAAAGGTTTTTTAAACTTAATGATTGTGTGTCTGTGTTCCCTTCTTTGATGGGAGGTTGGTTCCCAGCATAGGGAACAATGGGGCAGGCTGGCCAGCCTGTTCCTGGGGTACTGGGTGTGGGGCAGCTGAGGGTGGTTTTGGTTCTGAGAGGGGCTGAGTGGAGGATTTGGGTCTGTGTGTGGCAGCTGGGGTGGGGGAACTGGGTTTGTGTGGGGCTGTAAGGAGTGGACTATGGGGGATGAGAGCACTGGTTGTCCCTTGTGCCCAAGTAGGCCCCTGCTACTGTCCTGGTGTGGGCTTCCATGCCTCTATCAGTTGCTGGCCCTCCTTTGCCATCTTTTTCTGAAATTTTCCTAGGGCTGCCAAACTCCTGGTTGGGCTTGAGTTCAGGTTAGAGAGAGTAGTTCCCTACAGAGAAACTGGCTGCTTCCAAGGGCAATCTCTTTAGAGGGCAAATGCGGACCATGGATTCTGGGGGAGATCCCTACTCAGATTTTCCTTTCCACAAGTCCCACCCCCAAATTGCCAGTAACTTCCAAGGCCAGAGTTTGCCACCCCAGAGAGATCCCGTTCCCACCCTCTTAGCCTTGGCATGAAAGTTGTAGCCCCCATGGAACGCTTCCAGGTTCCTGATTCCAAGCCCAATGACACCAATGTAAGACAATCCAGACCTCCATCAAAAATGGATTTTAAGTAGCAGTGGGATTGGGCTGCATTTCAGTCATTCACATATCTGGTTGTGTTCCCAAACATTTAGCTTATGTTTTTTTAAATCAGCGTATGGCACTTAAGGACACTTTTAAATGGTTCTAAAAACATTTTTTTATTATGAAGTATTTAATGTGGCATTGATCAAGGGCAGGCCTTTTGGCCAAATGAGCAGTATCAGTACAGTAAAATTTAGACAAAGCTCATAGGAGGAAAAAGCATTCACACTGTGAAGTGGGAAGAAAGTTTCAATTTACATGTACCATGGACTCCGAAAAAGACATGTAAGTGGCATCCAGACCAAATCAGGCCTGCTTTCTCCCTTGAAGATATCAATTGATGATAGTGCTTATGTCACATCATGAGAAGACAAGGTTCACTAGAAAAGACAATAATGCTAAGAAAAATTGAAGGCAGTAGGGAAAAGAAGAATACCCTAGATGTGGTAGATTGACTTCGGTTTGCAATACATGGACAAGGTTTTTGGGATACTGTGGAGCTCAATATAATTCTAAAGTACACCACAAGTGATTTGAATGCATAAAACATACAGACACATACACATAAAATGTATATACCCCCTCCCCACCAAATTAAAGGTTTATCTTATGCCCCGGTTTTCTCCCCCATGGGAACCTAGAGTGGTTTACACATTGCTGTTCTCCCTTGATTTGTTTCACCCTCATCACAACCAGGCTAACAATAGACAGCTGCTCCATGCCTCACATTGGAGTGACTCCACCGATGGCCTTCTTAGTTGTTGGAGGGGGTGGAGGGGGGGGAGGAAGGAAACAACGCACTCCTGCCCACTCTATCTGGGGCCTAGGTGACCAAATTGCTTGGCCTTGGCAAGGAGCCAGTGGTGGGGCGGCACTGGTTCTGGGGCCCCGTCCAGAACATTTGTCCAGGGCCCCAAAATCACGTAGACTGCCTCTGGAAAACACAACACAATTGTTTACTTAGGCTGAGCCAAGAACATCCATCAAGCCTACAAGGCACAGAATCAGAGTCTGCCAGATTCTAGACCAACTCTCTAGCCATTGCACTACAGTGGATATCTAAAAATTGTTCATACCCCCACCAGCAACTTGAACATTTTTCTCCAAAAGGCACAACTTGGCTGGGTCTCAAAAAGGACTATGATGCATGGGCCTGTCAATGCATACTGGTACTAAGGCTCTGGCCGGGGGGAGGGGGGCATTGTGCCAATGCCACCCTGGCTTTGGAAGGGGACAGTAAAATAGAAGAAATAATCTAGCTTCAGTGCCTCCCCCCCTTCTCTGTCTCTCTCTCTCTCTATAATGTGAGTGAAAACATTACTATACCATCACTGAAGCCTACAGGATACTTAGGGTCTGTTCACACACGCATGATCATTTAATGGCAATGCTCTGGCATGATGATGTCTGTTCTAGGAGGTGATGTGATCATCACACAAGGCTGGGGAGCACGCACAATTCACAGCAGGCAGATTTGGGCCACAAGGGATCCTGCTTTGGCCTGTAGGGCCCAAATCAGCCCACTGCAAAGCACAGGCATACTCTCAGGGCAGCCAGATGACATCAGTGACATCACGGCAGCAGCCCCTGGAGCGTACCTTGAAGGCTCATTCACTGACTTTCCCCCTTCGGGGTGATAGGTGAGAGTGGGGGATCCCCCACCAAGGGGAAACGGATCCCTAATTGTGTCTGAGGTTGTGGAAATCAAATGGGTCATTACCTCCATATTGCTTCTGTCTTTGAGGGACTTACATGCACATTATATTTAACTCCAGATTTCTTGATTGTCAAGGAATGCATGTGGTGGGGGGTGGGGGGAAGGGTGGGAGAAGGGCACCTGAGGGTGAGGGTGGCATTTGGCATGCAAAATGCCACCCCTGGCAAGACAAGCCTCTCCCAGCTGTCAGTGGTAGAGATGAGAGCAGAGCACCCACTTGGGGAGGCCATGAAATGGCCCCCCCAAGTGGGAGCAGGCTGAGCCTTGGTGGGGGGATGGGAGGAAGGGTGGGAGAAGGGCCCCAGAGGGTTGGGGGGGGGATTTTGTTGCTGTGGTTCCCCCCCATTAAGTCATGTTATGGAGGGAGAGTTGTATTAGGCTGGTAGTTATTATGATCATCTTCTGTTTCCATGCCCTGTTGTGCCCGCTCACTATGTGACCTGTTGTAATGTTCAAAACTTTACTGTTTGTCCATTTCAAAAAAAAAATTGTGTTTAAGATTCTCTGATGTGTAGTTAATTGTGTTGTGTTGTGCTATGAGGGACAATAAGTGTAATATGTTGTGATTTGTTGACCACTTGTAATTTGAAAATGAGAAAATAAAGGTTTTTTAAACTTAATGATTGTGTGTCTGTGTTCCCTTCTTTGATGGGAGGTTGGTTCCCAGCATAGGGAACAATGGGGCAGGCTGGCCAGCCTTCTCTGCGGGTGGTGGGGGGGTCAGGGGGGTGGTTGTCTGTGTGCCAGGGCAGGTGCTCTTTCCCAGGGACGATTTGGCACTGCCACCATTGTGGCACCCCTTGTCTGTGCAGAACTGCCCTGGGAAAGAGAGTTTAGGGGTTCCCAAAAGGGGAGGGCAGGCCAGCCTGTTCCTGGGGTTATGGTGGGTGTGGGGCAGGTGGGGGTGGATTTGGGTCTGTGAGGGGCTACTGGGGGGATTTGGGTCTGTGTGTGGCAGCTGGGGTGGGGGAACTGGGTTTGTGTGGGGCTGTGAGGGGTGGACTTTAGGGGCTGAGAGCACCTACTTGGGGAGGCCATGAAATGGCCCCCCCAAGTGGGAGCAGGCTGAGCCTTGGTGGGGGGTGGGAGGAGGGGTGGGAGAAGGGCCCCAGAGGGTTGGGGGGCATTTTGCATGCAAAATGCCACCCCTGGCAACACAAGCCTCCCCCAGCTGTCAGTGGTAGAGATTAGAGCACCTACTTGGGGAGGCCATGAAATGGCCCCCCCAAGTGGGAGCAGGCTGAGCCTTGGTGGGGGGTGGGAGGAGGGGTGGTAGAAGGGCCCCTGAGGGCTGGGGGGCATTTTGCATGCAAAATGCCACCCCTGGCAACACAAGCCTCCCCCAGCTGTCAGTGGTAGAGATTAGAGCACCTACTTGGGGAGGCCATGAAATGGCCCCCCCAAGTGGGAGCAGGCTGAGCCTTGGTGGGGGGTGGGAGGAGGGGTGGGAGAAGGGCCCCTGAGGGTAAGGGGGCATTTTGCATGCAAAATGCCACCCCTGGCAAAGGAAGCCTGCCTCTTCATTTTTTCCCCATAGGAAATAATGAAGAGAGATCAGCAGCAGCATGCTAACAATATGCTGCTCCTTTGCTTTCTTATGGGGAGGATGGGGGGACCTGCTTTGGGGGGCCATAACATGGCCCCCCAAAGTCCAATCTGTCTGAAACTTGGGTAGTTGTTAGAGAAGGGTTAGAAGAAGGTCCCCACCAATTTTGGGCTTATTTGGTGGGAAAATGCCTCCTCCAGGCGTCCTGAAAGACGGAGGCATTTTCCCAGCAAAAAAACCCGAAAGAATCCCGAAAGAATGCCGAAATAATGCCGAATCCCGAATCCCGAAAGAGATTCTTGTTTCGGCTTTCGGCTAATGACGGTAGAGAATCTTGTTTCGGGTAATCCCGAAACAAGAAAGCCGAAAGTTTTTTCCTTGCACACCCCTAATAACGATAGCAACATTCGATTTATACACCGCCCTTTAGGACAACTTAATGCCCACTCAGAGCGGTTTACAAAGTATGGCATTATTATCCCCACAACAAAACACTCTGTGAGGTGGGTGGGGCCGAGAGAGCTCTGAGAGAGCTGTGACTGACCCAAGGTCACCCAGGTGGCTTCAAGCAGAGGAGTGGGGAATCAAACCTGGTTCTCCAGATTAGAGTCCCGCGCTCTTAACCACTGCATCAAACTGGCTCTCAGCCACATGATACACTGAAATAGAACCTACTGTATATTTGGATCATTTACCTATATTTTACAGCCTATGATATGATTGTTGAATACATACTAATTTATGCAGTGGACTTTTGACTTTCCCCATGCAACATCAGAATGTGCGGAAACACATGGCTTATGCATCCTGAGGCACGGCAGCAGATTTCAAAGGTCCGTGCCACCCCCACCCACCCCATGCCGAGCAACCACCTCTCACTATCCCAAAGAACAGCATATGGTTACTTGGTTCATTCAGCGAAACACACATTAAGTGTCATCTTGAATCATGAAGCAAAAATACTTATTCAAGAAAAAACTGGATGGCAAAATGGAAGGAGGGTAACTCATTCATTCTGAATAGGATTCCCAGAGGTCAGCAGGCTGTATCCCATCTGCCAATCTCCAGGTAGGGCCTGGAGTTCTCTTGGAATTACGATAGCTCTTCAGACTACAGAGATCTATTCCCCTGGAGGAATAGCAGCTTCCAGGGGCGGACTTGATGGAATCACTTCTCTCCTGAGCCCCCCACTGTCCAATCTCTGCCCCTCCCAGACATGTTGTCCAATCTCCACAAATTTCCCAAGCCAGAGTTGGCAGCCCTACCGGAAACAGCAGCATCAGAATAAATTATGCAAAACAGAATATCAAATAAATGACGCAGAATAAGGAACTATGTGCATAACTTCATACTTTGCCCAATATATCCAGCTCGCAGAATCCAGGCTTTCTTGTTGCAGAATTCAGGGCTTCCTGGAATGTTTGTCCTCATCCCTGCTACTGACCTGAGATGGTGTTCAAGGAGCTTACTCCCTCGCAACTGGGAAAGCTGCCAGCTTCCACACCAAAGAGAGTGGCCAAAGAGCTGCCAGCTTCCACACCACAGTCGTGCAGCAGTGCACAGTGTTTCTTTGGGCCCTTTTGCGACGAAGCAGCTGGGAGACAACACCTGGAAATCGCGAGCTTGACTTCATCCAGCTGTACCGAGGGGAGCCACAGGAGGACACGAATGTTTTCATCATCCAGGATCTCTCTTGTTCAAAAGGGGCAAGAACAATATGTGGATGTTGTTCTGCTTGGGTTTTTTTTCACACTTCCACACAGAAGTCGATATAATTTCCCTTGCGAACGAACAGAAAGAAAAGCCTTAAATTATTGAAGAATGGAGGAAAGACGTGGAGTCCCTCTTTAGCAGTTCTTTCACTTCTCTGCCCTTGCTGCCCCGAAAGGAGCGCATGGGATTGTATTTTTCTGTGCCAGTGGTTCTCAGCTTCCTCTTTTTTAAAATTCTGTAGTCAGATTATCCAGTTAGGACATGGCAATAAACCCTCTTCAAATGCCCTCGTGTGTGTCTTATCAATGTTGCTCTCTTTAACTGGCTCTGAAACCACTCTGATAACTGCTGAGGCTTTGTAGCAACTAGCAATGAGGAAGTCCTCAGTTTGGAATCTCATTTCTACTATGACCCTACTAAGTGGCCTGAAACAAGGAACTTTTTCTATCTGTCCCTGTATGCAGTATGCAGAAAACAGAAAAGACTTGAAACGACTACTGATGAAGGTTTAAGGAGAAAGTGCCAGAGCGGATTACAGCTGAACATGAAGAAGACAAAAGTAATGACTACCAAGGAACTACACAATTGTAAAGTTGACAATGAGGAAATTGAAACTGTTCAAATTTTTCTATTCCTTGGCTCAATCATCAACCAAAAGGGAGACTGCAATGACGATATCAGAAGAAGGTGGAGACTTGGAAGAGCACAGGGAGGGAACTAGAAAAGATCCTTAAAGATAAAGATGTATCTCTGGGAACCAAGATAATCCACACTATGCGATTCCCCATTACTATGTATGGATGTGAAAGTTGGACAGCGAAGAAAGCTGGCAGGAAGAAAATTGATTCATTTCAAATGTGGTGCTGCAGGAGAGTTTTGCAGATACCAAAGACAAATAGGTTCTAGATCACATCGCGTCTGGATTCTCCCTAGAAGCTAAAATGACAAAACTGAGGCTATTGTTCTTTGGCCACATCGTGGGAAGACAAGATGCTCTGGAAAAGTCAACAATGGTAGGAAAAGTGGAAGGCAGCAGGAAAAGAGGAAGACCTAAAACAAAATTGCTTGACTCAGTAAAGGAAGCCACATCCTCCAGTTTGCAGGATCAGAGCAAGTCTGTTAATGATAGGACGTTTGGGAAGACCATTCATAGCATCGCCACAGGTTGGAGGTAACTGGACAGCACGTAATAACACACACACATGACCCCACCAAGTGGCCGGAAACAAGGAACCCTTTCTCTCCATCTGCGTTTGCAATATAATTATTCCAAGGGCCTGAGAGAGACTCGACAGCAGTCAGCCTTCTATTGTCGCGGAGCTCACTGTCAGATGAGGGCCTCTGTCTACCACCAATGAGACCAGAGGGAAAAGGGGCAGCAGCCAGGATCACTTCCCTCATGCCTGGACCCAGTCCTTAATGAAAACCCCTCCTAATGGGGGAGCAACACACAGGCATTGACGGGGAGATGCAGGGATGGTATCATTGCTGTGCTGAAAGATACACAGCTGCATATTTCTTCTCAGGCACAATTCAAAGTGCTGTGACTTTATCCACTAGGGTTTAGCCTGGGGAAATCCTGGCATTTTGGGGGGTAGAGCCTGGGGAGGGCAGTGTTTAGGGAGTGAAGGAAGCTCGGCCATAGAGTCCACCCTCCAAAGCAGCAATCCGCCCTGAGCCTGCTTGCGGGGAGGGCGGAATATAAATATGATAAAATAAATAAATAAATAAATTTTCTCCAGGGGAACTGATCTCTGTAGTTTGGAGATCAGTTGTAATCCCAGGAGATCTCCAGGTCCCACTTGGAGTTTGGCAAACCCTATCATCCAAACAGTTCTGGATTGCCTGACCTGAAAAAGCCAGTTTGATGTAGTGGTTAAGTAGAACTGTAATCTGGAGAGCCAGGTTTTATTCCCCACGCTTGAAGCCAGCTGGGTGACTTTGGGTCAGTCACAGCTCTCTGGAGCTCTCTCAGCCCCACCCACCTCACAGGGTGATTGTTGTGGGGATAATAATAACACACTTTGTAAACCGCTCTGATTGTGGCATTAAGTTGTCCTGAAGGGCGGTATATAAATCGAATGCTGTTGTTGTTATTATTTCCACCCATGCTATTCGGCTTGTCAGTTCAAGGCCTCATCTCAAGCTCTGGTCATGCTCCTCCCATTCGCGCTTGTGGAGTACCTTCAACCTTTTGAAGCTTACTCAGCCTTTTATTTTAATTTCACCTCCTTGTCCTGTTCTCTCCCCACTTTCATTCTGCTGCTTCTGTTGGTTGCTGCTTTAAAATACTGGAAACAACTGCTGCTGTTTTAGTTTTCTGAGTTTTAATTAATTAATGTGTGTGGGTGTGCACATATGCACGCGTATGTGCATATAACTTTAAACTGTATTACTTATTGTTCAGCTTTTTTTAGCAGCTTCAGGAAGACTTCAAGAAAAGCAGGATATACGTTTTTAAAGTAAATATTTTGGACTGAGTTTAATTCCTATAAGCCAGACAGCGTTATTACTTCAGGCGCCACCATCGAGACTGTAACCTATTTCAGAAGCAGAACATTTCAGAAGGAACATTTTGAAAATGGCTCAAAACTAACAGCAAACACTTCTGACCCAGTTCTGAAGTTTTGAATTTCCATGGTGTTTCACTGGAGCCCGATTTAATGCAAGTATTTTGTGGCCTGCAAGGGTCAAGAGAGTTGGTGAGAAACTGGGGGCAGACTAGAGGAGACAAGGAACACCGAAGAACTGGGCAGCTTTGGTGCCTTCCAGTTAGCTTTTGCTGGGCATAAGGCAACGAAGAACAGACCAAAGTTACATTAAGATGGGTAGCCGTGTTAGTCGGTCTGTAGGAGTAGAAAAGAGCAAGAGTCCAGTAGCACCTATAAGACTAACAAAATTCGTGGTAGGGCATGAGCTTTTGTGAGTCACAGCTCACTTCTTCAGATACCTGTGGTAACTGTGCTACTAGACTTACTTCCTCAGATACCTTCAGATACCTTTGCTGCTGGATTCTTGCTCTTTTCTATGAGACCAAAGTTACACTTAATTTCCTTTTTCCAGCTGGGTTCTATTAGAGTTACTTATTCCTTGCATTTCACTTCATTTAGATCCCATATGGATTTATTTATTTATTTATACCCCACCTTTTCTCCCCAGTGAGCCAAAGCTGCTTACATCATTCTTCTCTCCTCCAGTTTATCCTCATAACAACCCTGTGAGGTAGGTTAGGCTGAGAGAGTGTGACTGGCTCAAGCTTCCATGGCAGATCGGGCACTCAAAACTGGTTTAACATGGCTTCTTCAGTAGACCTCAAAGTGGCTCATAGAATCCCTGAAGTTTCTATAGGGCTGTGGGAGAAAACATAGCCTAGTGTACTTATTGCAAATTCTTACTGGAAGAGACAAAGGGTAGCTCTAGGAATAATCAGAAACTCTATGGTAAAACCATAGAGTACCATCCAACCATCCTCCAAGTATGGAAGCCACCATACAGCTTACATTTCCTTGTGATATACTACCCACAGAATGGAAATCTAAACTAGTGGCCATTCAGTTTTATAGAACTCTTCTTATTCCTTCTCGGAAGACTTATTTCTTTCTATGCTAATGACAAATTCCTTGGCACTTGTGGCCATTTCTTATCACTTGGGCTGCCTGCTTCTGTGGTCCCCCCATCTCTCCCATGCCCCCTTTGAGGATGGAGGTGAATGGAATTTGCTAAGTAGTTCAAGATTTTTCAGTCTTGGCATTCGTTTTATAGACGAGACCCAAATCAACTCACGTAGGAGTGGTTTCTTAATGAGTTTGGAAAGCCTGCCTTTTTCCCAGGGTTGTCTGAAGGGTTTCATACATTTCAGCAGCCTCAATTGTATCTGCGGTCTCCACGGTTGGATGTCAGGCCTTGCCAAGAGAGGATATTACCAACTTCAATTAATCCCCCCTATCACAAGATTGAACTTCTTTAAAAAGACGGCCGCACAATAGCCATCAAGAGTGTTTAACAAAGGAAAGTCAATAATACCCATTGCTCTCCTTTGGAAGCTGACGGCCACAAAAAAAGAGAAGAGAATCTACAGCTTCAGTTTTTTGACGTTGGACTTCTTCACTTCTCCTCTTGATGTCAACTCCTTTTCAAGGGCCGCTATTCATAAAAGCGATTCACAATGCCGTGCTTTGTGAAACAATGCCCAAAGGAAATTGATCTTTGCTTACCACGCCTCGATGTTAAGGGAATAATTTATGAGTCCCTTGAAAACTGCTAATGATTTTTTGGGGGCAATGCTGCTTTTCTTGGCGATAATCATTATAGGAGCCCTGCCCCTTTCAGCAACCTGCCTTCCCTCTTTCTCCCCTCTCCCACACACCACTGGATCGATTCTGCCTTTGACGAGGCTCAAGATGCATACAGTTTCTGATGTCAATGACGAAGGCGCTAATTCCAGCCACTCCTCAAAGTAGCACAGACTGCGCTGTTGGAAGACAGCTGTACTATGCAGCATGGCCCCCTCAGGAAACCTCCTTCCAAGAATGTTTAAAGAAAAAACAACAACCTTATAAATAGGTTATCGGCATTGAATGCTCTGCAATTCAAGCAAGAGCATTCGGCATACTGAGAAGTAATACAAGTATGCTTGATTTGATTATTTTGATTTTTGGTTGGGGAGGAGATTCCCCCCCCCTCTAAAAACACTTGGTGCACGTATCTGGAATCTTTTTTTTTTCCTGGGGGATCTCTCTGGCTTCCAATTCTTCTTAAAGTCATTTGCCTTTACTGCCCTCTATGTCATTTGCTCACAATGCGCATCAAGTTGAGTGGCTGGGGCAATCCGTGCCTTCTCCCGTATGAACCTACCTGTCCCCTCCGGTCACCTTCAAAGGCCCCGTTTAGGGCACCCCTGCCACTGGAGGCTAGGCAGTTGGCAAACCAAGGAAGGGCTTTCTCAGTCATGGTGCAAAAACCTTGGGACTCCCTCTCCAGGGAGGACTGCTTGTCTCCCTTCGTCATCTTCTGCCAGTGAATGAAGACTTTTTTCTTTTGTTTGGCATGCCTCCAATAACTGCTATTGTAGATATTGACTGTTTCCACATGTTCTTAAAGGGACAGCCCACTCACTGAACACTGGCGGCTTTTCTTCACTCCATACATCTCTGATTTCAAAGTGGTAGCAGGCTGTTTGGCTTCCGTTTTTTTTAGCACCTTTTATGAGAATGCAATAGCCTACCCTTTCCTGCATCTCCAAAAAGGCGCCGAAAAAATGGAAGCCAAACACCTTGCTACCGCTTTGAAATCGGAGATGAGTGGAGTGAAGGAGAAAAGCTGCCAGCGTTTGCCGAGTGGGCCATCCCTTTAAGGATGTGTGGAAACGGCCATTATTTAAAATCTTGTTTTAATGCTCAATGCTTAATGTTTTTATGTTTGCCACTTTGGGGGCCCTCTTTGGGTGGAAAGGCAGCATTAAAACGTTTTAAACTAAATAAAAATGGCTTATAATAAATTCTGTCTACCTATCTTATGTTTCTATCCCTTCCAACCTCTAAGCAGCTCAGGGCAGTATACATGGATCTTCCTTCCTCCAGCTGAGCCTCACAACAGCCTTGAGAGGTAGGTTAGACTGAGAGTGACTGCCCCACGGTCATCCAGCAAGTTTTATGGCAGATGGGGATTTGAACTCAGGTCTCCCAGGTCATAGTCCAACACCACCCTCACAGTATCATGTCCGACAGCTCATCATGTCATCACTAACCAAATCACATAGGTGGCTACAGCCAATTGGATTCAATAGCAGCTTGAGTGAAAAAGCCTGGAGGCGAGAGAAAAAAGATAGGTTTCCGTTTCTTATCCATCCTGTTTCAACTCAAACACCCGTTTCTTTTTCTTCTTTCCCCTGTGTAAACTGTTTCCCCATTTTTGTACCACCTTCTGTTTCCTTACTAAACGGTTCCCATAAAAGTTCAAATCTTCCAATGTTGTTTGTGGAATCAATGTGATATATTATCTGTATATTGCTATGAATCCAGCCAGGCACTTTCTCCGGTGTCACCACACTTCCCGTTGCAAAAGAGGGCGCTGCAGTTCCTGCCGATTCCCCTATCCCGCTGCAGACTCACTTGTCCCCCTAGTGTGTTTCTGAGGGACAACTGACACCTAACAACAGAATTTGGGGGGGGGAGGTCTAGGGCTGCCAGACCCCCGGTGGGGGCGGGGGATCTCCTGCCCCCACCCTTCCACCCCCGCCCCTACTTACCTGGTCAGCGGGGGGGCACGCACCTTCCATGTGCACCCCCCCGCGGTGCTGCGCACCCCCGTGCGCAGCAGCCACTAGGATCAGGCCTGTTTTGGCCTGGATCGGGGCCCCTGCAGAGCGCGGGAGCATTCCCGCGCTCCGCAGGGGCCCAAAACGGGCCTGATCCGTGCCCATTTGGGCATGGATCGGGCCTGTTTTGGGCTGCTGTGAAGTGCAGGAGCGTTCCTGCGCTCCGCAGCAGCCCCCAACGGCGCAATCCAGGGGTTGCGTGATGACGTCACTTCACAGAAGTGACATCATCACGCTTGCAGGAGCGAGTGAGCGCACGCAAAGCGTGCGCGCACTCCCCCCCAGGTAAAAGCTAGGCCCCAATCTCCCGCTGGAAGATTGAGGGGGCCTGGCAACCCTCGGGGGGGGGTCACTAGGTTGCAGCAGGAAGGGGACTGGGATAATCCCACTTTGCAAAGTCTGCTGATGGTTTGATACATGCGCAGTCAGTAGAAAGAAATCTCCAAGCCCACAGTGACAAGTCAAGGACCACAAATGTGGACAAAAGAGAGATGAATATAAAGGTAAACAAGAAAGAAAAGATTCACTCACACCTAAAATGAGAGGGAAGATGCATCAGATCGATGCAAATGTATTAAAATGAGTGCCCCAAATTGCCCAGAATGGAGATTCCTTAAACTGAGTTGAGTTGCTTGTTTATTTCGATACAAGATCAGCTTAAAAGAACAATTTTAAAGGACTCATATCTGCGCTCATATTCAAGCATTCCAAAGCTTCAGCGTACATATCATAGGGAAGTTGTTAGTTATTTGATCACTTAACCAGCTGCTTGCATAGAGCAGATACCCTTATACCAAGTTTTTGCTACATTACAGATTCTTTAAACTCTGATGGAATCAAGCACAAAGTAAAAAGTTTTGGCTCAGGTTTTTCTGAACATTGTCAGTCCCCGAGAACAATCGCTGGTGTATTTCAAAATACGTTTGTGTGTGTGTGACTCATCGTTGCAGTTGGAAGCTCTCAAAATCCTCTCATGCACAAGTCTGCATAACAAAGCTCAGAAGTCCTTTCCGAACAAACCAAGCCTGCATCTGATGCCTGGAGCCCCACTAGCATGATAAAGATACATCTCATGGTGATCCGGCTGACACAATTCCTACAATAGGAGACAGCACCAAACTGATGCCTCGTCCCCTCCCCTTCCTCTGGTTAGCGTCCATCACTCAGATTGGCTCTTCATAATAGGGAGTGACAGATGGGCAGCTGCGAGGGCAGGAGAAAGCTTTCAGTGCCTCTCCAACTCTTCCCTGGGAAAGATAAATAAGAGACAGCAGGGTCTGGCCTGCAAATGTATTGTTCAAATACATTCTACTTTCCAACCGCCTGAAATATTTATTCAGGCCCAATTATCATGCGAGATTAACATGTAAGTCAAGAACAATTTGTTTTCATTACTGCAATTCTCGGAATATCCCTCCGCTCCCGCCAAACAGGGGCTCGGCAGCAGGTCCGGGACTCCAGTGGGCCTTGGACAAAACACCCCTTTCCCTGCTGAAAGAAAGCGCACACACAAATTCTCTTATCCTTTCTTTGACCTTCATGGATGCTTTATGCAGAAAGGAAAAATACTATCGGAGCCACAGGCTCTTTGCTATTTTTGGAGCTCCAACAAACGACTAACCTTACCACCCTCTGTTATTGACTCTGTTTAAGGTTATAAACAGATTCAGACAACTAAGGGCCCAAAGTGGATCTCTTAGCACTGTGCATTCATTAAAAGCTCTCCAAATCATCATAGGGTGACATCTAATGGCACTGACCATTCGGTAACAGGCAACTATGTTTGTGGATTGTACTTTAGAGCAGGGGATGTAATGGAGTGAGTTTTCTGTAACTGCTTTCAAAAATGGAAGAGGAAGAATATGTTATAGAGTGAGAGGGAGGGATGGGTCATAGCAGAACTGCACCCCTCAGAGAAGACTTGGTTGTCAAGAGTGAATAAGGGCATATAAGAGTAAGTTAAAATTGCATTTTATAATGTTGTAAGCTACTTTTAGGACGCGGTGGTTGGAAACCGAGATGTACATTTAGTGAATTAGACAGGCTTGCTATGCCAGGAGATGTATGTTTGTAAGGAAAATTCTTTATGATGACAAACAATGCATATCCCTCAGCAGTAGAGTTGCAACTGGCAATCAGAAGGAGGCTTGGAGGCAGGGAATGAGAGGAGGGGTATGGTATCCTGTTTGCTACATCACTTCTGGGGAAAACCTGGAAGTGACGTAAGGTAGCTCTAGGAACCACTGGAACCTCTATGGTAAAACCACAGAGTTTCCAGCAATTCTTAAAGCTACCCTACACCACTTCCGGGTTGTCCTCCAAAGTGACATAGTAATGCACAGGATGCCAACTTTTTTCCCCCTGAGCCAGGATGGCTGCCAATGAGAAGCTTCCCGCTGTAGCAGGGGACCTGGATGCCCTATTAAGGAGGACTCTCCAATGATTTTTCTTTTCCCCCTTCAGAGTGAATGGTAGCTAATTTGTACGGAAACAGGTAAAGAGTATACTCAGAGAAACGCTTAGGACAAGGGATGATGCTTCCCCCTTCCAACTGCACCCATACATTACAGCCTTTTCCTCTAACCAGTTCCGACCTGCAGTTTGCAGTCCAATCCTTCATTTTCACAGTCTCATTCTGTGAACTGGTTCTGCCCCCCCCCCCAAAAAAAGTATGACAGAATGTTAAGAACTCTTGTGGGATATAGTGCAGCTTGGAAGACTGAGCCACTATTGCTCAACATGAGATTTTTTGGAGCGATGGCTTGAAGCGATGCCACCCTCCTTTGAGTGCTTGTTTTTTCAGCCATCACCGTCAATTATACACCCCACTGTGGAATCTTCGTGCTTTGCCAGACATACTCTTCTTTCCTAGAATTGTAAAAAAAATCAAGGAAAGAAGAGTATGGCTGGCAATGCAAGAAGATCCTGCTGTTACTGCAGAGATCAAATAAAGAAGAGAGAGGAAAAACATATACCAATTTTAGGTATACTGTAGGGATGGCATTTCTATTGTGATGGTAGCTTGGTGACCTGATTAGTCAGTAAACCAGCTCACTTTTATTATGAAGATCAGCCAATGGCCTGTCCTATCCAAAAACATCAGATTCTCCTCTTCTTAGAATTCTTGTACTATTGCTCTATATGCTACAGTTCCTAGGGGGCAGGGAAATCCAGGGGCAGCTGTACAAACTACAAAGCCATCATCTCCATTCCGAGAAGGAACAACTTGCTTATCACTCCATATGCTTATTATTATGAACTGTTGATTTCCAAATGTGCAGGTTGGGCAGATATTTTATTGTTTAAATTGGGTTTATTTCGCTTCATTTATACCCCATCCTTCTCCCAAATGGGGATAGGAATAGAATCCCTAAGCCAGGACTGCCCAACAATTCCGAGCCTGTAAACATTTTCAGAGGGGGTGGCAAGTACCATCCCAAAACGGCTGCTGCAGGAGATGGAGGCAAGCCAAAATGGCTGCTGCAAGACAAAGACAAACCCCAAATGGCTGCCACAGGTGGTACAGCCAATCATAATGCCTCCCTCTTTGCTTTAGAAAAGAATCACAGAAGTGGAACAAAAAGAAATGAAGAAAAGCCTGACGGGAGAGAAAAGGAGAAAGGGAAGGAGGGAACAAAAATGAGGAAAACTTGAAGGGGGGAGCCATAAACCTGGACGTTCACTAGTCCGTCTGATCCTCCAGGGGCTGTGGCTGCTATTTCAGCCATGGAAGCCTCGTCCATTTGAATGACAGCCTTGGCTTACAATGGCCCCATGGACTTTCTGGAAAAAAAACCTCAGCAGCTGCCAGGGGAAATTGTGGCAGGTGCTGTGGCACCTGTTGGGGAACTGCACCCTAAACACTGACGGCCCAATTGCCAATTTGCATACGTGTACACACATTGACATGAGATGCCCTACTATTCCATGATCTGAAACTGTAAGTCCACCCCCCTTATAAGATAATCCACTACATGTGATAAGGAACAAGGTAAGCATGTTCTGCTTCTATATGGCTATATGTGTAGATCACATGCTTTGCACACAGGAAGTACCAGGTTCAATCCCCGGGCTCTGGGTACCACTTTGTGGGAGAAAGGTAGGTAAAATGTTTTAAAGTAAAATAAATTAAGTCTCTCCTTACTGGATGTCTGGTAGCATATCTTTTTGAGACACGTAGAGCTGCTGCCGATCAGAATAGACAATGCTGAGCTAGGTGGATAGCAGTCTGACTTAGAGTCTCGCTACACGAGACATCTTACACGAGGGTGCTCAAGAGTTGGGAGATGCAATGTTAGCTGAAAATGTAGTTTAAAAAGACAAGCGCCAAAGGCCTTGTCAATTTTCACTTCTCTACACAATGCCAGGAGATCCCTCCTCAGAGGGTTTGTTAATTTCATCTTTGCCTCCCCCAAAGCTCTGTCAATTGAAGATGAAATTAACAAATCCTCTGAAGAGAGATCTCTGCAGGCTCTGTCTTTTTAAACTATGCTTCTTGGCTAACATTGCGTCTCCCTACACCTGAGCATCCTCTTATAAGATGTCTCGTGTAGACAGACTCTTACTGCATGGCAGTTCCAAAATCCAAAACCATCACTAAAGGCAACTCTAGGGGATGCTAGTACATCCTCAGGATGAAACAACAACATTTGATTTATATACTGCCCTTCAGGACAACTTAACGGCCAATCAGAGCGGTTTACAAAGTATGCTATTATGATCCCCACAACAAGCACCCTGTGAGGTGGGTGGAGCTGAGAGAGCTGTGACTGACCCAAGGTCACCCAGCTGACTTCAAGCGGAGGAGTGGGGAATCAAACCAGGTTCTCCAAATTAGAGCCCCGACGCTCTTAACCACGACTCTGGCTCAGCGATCAAACACACGCAGAAGGATATGGCTTCAGTCTCTAACATCCCCTATCAAAAGATTTCAGGTAGCAGGTGTCAAGAAAGACCCTTCTCTGAGATCCTGGACAGCCTGCCGTCTGTCAAGAGTAGACACTACTGAGCTAGATGTCCCAAGGGAATAAGATAGCTTCATCTGTTCTCAATTCAATCCGAAAGTCTGGGCAGGGCAGGTTGACCCTCCGGCTCAAATTATGCCCAGAATATACTGACAGAAGATGGGATAACGATCTCATCTCATGAAAATGAGCCCTTCAATAACAGGGTCTCTCTTTTTTTTAATAAAAAATGAGTTAAAATTCATCCATCCTTTCTAGGCGCACTCCCTAAATGAAGCATGACGAATTTTCTGTGTCTTCTCAGCTCACTTGTTTTCGGAACAGCCAGGTCAGCACACTTCAAGGAACGGAAGTGAACTGCTGAAGGTGCAGCTTTCCTTTAGTGAATTAAATTCCTATTTACAGAGTGAGACAGGGAGAGAGTTTGCCACGCCGCGCCCAGGACAGGCAGCCGAGGAGGTCAATTACCTTTCCTTGCTGTTTAAGCTTTCAGGAATTGCACCCAGGCCTTGCCTTGAGTTATTGTGCGAAGCATTAAAAAGACATTGAGAGTAAACGGACAGGAAAACCTTCTTTGCGACTTGAGTAATTGTCTTCCATTAAGCTCCCCTGAGAACAGCGTGCATGCTGACGATTGGAAGGAAAACAACACACCCTGCTGTAAAAAAAGTACAGCTTTCAAAATACATTTCTTTTGATTTACATTAAAGACATATTTATTTTTAAACAGTTTCCTTTCTATTGTGGCCGGGGAAAAAGGGCTGTGTTAGCTCCTATAGAAGGGGCTGCGTTTGACCCAGGCGTGGCTTTCCAGATGAAACCTTTCGCTGTTGGGTTTTTTTTGCAAAAGCTCACACCAAAATAAGGTCCGTTCTTCAAGGGAAGGGGATTAGAGAAAGAAGGGAAGACACAATTGTGCTGGAACTTTCTGCTGTATCCAATTACTGAATTCCTAAAAGGATGGATTTAATAATTGCCTGATCAGGGTGGAGTAGGCTGGCTTTCTGTCTCTCATCTGGCTGATCCAATTAGTAAAAAGCTAGATGTGAAGCTGAAATGTTGATGAAAGCAAAATATGGAGGAAGCTGGCGGAGTTCTTTTCAGATGAAGCATCGGAGAAATGTTGAGGAATGCCCAAAGGGTTTCTATAATGGTTGAGTCCAAGGTTGACAACCTCCAGGTGGTGACTGGAGATCTCATGGAATTACAACCGATCTCCAGGCCACAGAGATCAATTCCCCAGGAGAAAATGGCTTCCTTGGAAGGTGGACTCTATGGCATTATACCCAGCTGAGGTCTCTCCCCTCCCCAAACTCCACCCCAAAATTTCCAGGAATTTTCCTACTGTGAGCTAGATATGCAGGATAGTGGGAGAGTAGAATGGAATGAACCACTCCAGAGGGCAGATAGGGATTGCCATTTTCAAAAGTTCCATGCACTAACAAATTGTATGGACATTGGGAGAAGAAATTCTAGCCCAGTCCACTACTTGTTGTGCTAGTTTTCTATCTGCAAGAAGATTTTTATAGAGGGGCATGTGAAAAAGTGTGATCCTTCACCTTGTGTCTGAAACGGTACGGTCCATTCTGCCACTTTGTTCTGTTGTGGGCATAGTCATACAGCTAAAGCGTACACTTGATTCAAAATGTGATGGCAACAGAATGGGAAAGTGTGAAGGTGACAGAATGGATGGTTCCACTTCAGAACATATAGGGGGGATTCAGATTAAACGGTTCCATCCACTAAAAAAAAAAGTGTTCTGCAGACAGATAAATGGCACAGTACGGAGGGAAATGGTTTCGAATCCTCTCCCCTTGAATGAATAGCTAATTGGATCTCAGCTTTTTTGACCCTCAGCATTCCTTGTTCAAAAGCTGGCAAGCCCCTAGGCTTTCATTCAAATGTCCATCAGTATTTTAAGGGGAACAAGACAGCAATTTAGAGGAGAATTAGAACTCTCAGCAGCTATATGCTCCGACAGCTTGGAAGTAAGGCACATGTGAGTAGGAAGGGCAGATGGGGAGAAATATTGCCACCCACTTTCACATCTCAGCTGTGTTTTTGTTTGCTCATCCTCTCCAGATACAAATGCTTGGAGGTGGACAAGCCCCCCCACACTTGCGGGGGGGGGGCGTGTCTTGGTCCTCTGGCTTGGGATGAGCTGGGCTGTTAGAGCTAAGAAGTAGCTGGGCACGATTTGTTTGTTTTTATTTCAAATGTGTTACATTTTGACTGCATATTGTATTATTGAAAACTACTCTGGGTCCCTTTGTGGGCAAAAACGGGGAATAATATTCTAAGGCAGTCATCCTAAGAACTTCCATGCATAAGCTCCATTGAACAAAATTTTTATTTATTTTATTTATTTATGTCATTTATAGTCTGCCTTTCTCACTGAGATTCAAGGCGGAGTACACAGTGTGAGATTAGTACAGCCAGTATCAAGGACATTTCCATAAACAATGCCATAGGGTAAATAAATGCAAGTTTACAAAGATATAGCAATAGCGAGAATTCAATACAGAGTTGAAGAAATGCTGAAACAGAACATAAGCAATTCCAGGGATGACACTGGACAGCATGAAGCATAGGTAGCTCATAGAAGCACATATTTAAAACAACAGGAAGTACGTAAGGCAACATAGTGGTGAAGTCTATGGCCCCTAACTCATTAGCGAAGCATTTGAGGTCCCCTCCCTACTATACAAAAGCCTTTTTGAATCATTCAGTTTTGCATTGTGGCAAGGCAGGAGAGTGGGGGCTCTCCTGACCGGAGGAACAGGCAGGCTGTTCCACAGGGTAGGGGCCACCACAGAGAAAGCCTGTGTACAGGCTGCTGTTGATTTCACCCATGTGCAGGGTGGCATCTACAGGAGACCCTGGGACTTTCTTCTGAGTAGACCGGCTTAGGCCCATTGCCTAAGTAATTAAGTGTGGACAGAGTCATTCAGCATCCAATTTCTAAAGCCAAACCATGGCAAATGGGACCCTCACCGTGCCCTACTTCTGAGCTCCAGCAGACCACCATCAGAAATGGATTGCTAGGCTAGAGGACGCAACCAGTCTCAACAGGCTATGTCTCAGCAGCACATAGCCCTTAAAACTGCATCCAAAACTTGTATTCAAGTTGCATTCTCCGAACAGGTTATAAACAAGCAACTGAAAATGCTGCACACACTCCAGTGGAAACAGAGGGGACTTAACTTTATTAGTGCTTCTGATACTCTTGTGTGTGTCAGTTTTTTAAGATCAAATGCCAACTTTCAGTGGCTCTAGGGGTATTTTAAACACATTTTTCAAGGAATAGTTTAAAGAAACAAATCTTGCCGAGTGAGAGACACAAGAAGTGTTAGCTGCACAACATGCTGTCGGCAATTCACTGAATACCAAATACTCTGGGGGTGGGAAGGAGGGAGGTAAAGGAGAAAGCAGTTTGCATGTGATACCAATGACTCTAAGCCTGTAGGCATCAACAGTCATTTCTCTCCAAGGAATGAAGCAAGGCTATGAACCTTTTCTCCATCTGTATGCAGTTTTCGGTTACTGATCTGTGTGCAGAATATCAATCTTACACCACTTGGGTACAAAAGGCACCCGTATAAAATTGCTGGAGATCTCTGGAGTGGATCAGAAGCCGGTGGGAAGAACGTTGGGCATATTTAGAGTGGTGTGAATGTGGAGGGTACAGTTAGAGGAGGCTATGTCGGAGTCTGGGTTGGAAAGACGACTTCTCTGACCCAAGGTTCTGGAGGGCAGCTATCAGAATTAGAACTGGAAGCTTGAGCTGGGGCAGGAAGTTGACCAAGATGGAGACTGGGAAAACAAGACCTAGAGGGGCAGCAGCTAGGTTGGCTCCCCTGCCTTTAGGACGGGAACTGGTAGTCTGCCCACACACCTCTTTGTAAAGGGGGATGCTAGCTATTGGTCTGGTTGGGTTGCAAGTTTGCATCTTAGCCTGCATGGCGCGTCGATGATGATTTTGCAGTAGCCGATCTGTCTGATGGCGCCTGTTAATAAGGTTTTTATTGCATTTTAACAGTGTATTTGTTGGAAGCTGCCCTGAGCCCACTTGCAAGAAGGGCGGGGTATAAGATGAATGAATGAATGAATGAATGAATGAATGAATGAATGAATGAATGAAGGTTATTTAAACCCTCCCTGTGCATCACAGTCTTCACAGGCAAAGTATCTTGGTGAGGATAGTGGAACAGTAGATAAGGTCTGGGAGGATATGATATTCTCTTTGGCTTGCAGATCAGGGACTCAGGTTCCTGTTCATAGCATAGATCCACACAGCAGAGACAGGGGTGTTCAAAAAAACATCCATTTGTTAGCAAGGATGGAAGCAACTGTTCGAGATAAGGGTGTTCATACAGTCTACAGTTCTAACTAACAAGCAGAATTAACTGAGCAGGGACTCCACCCCGTCAGACTAAACCAACACACACAAATATCAGACGGGGAAGAGACTATTCCATTGAAATGTATACAATAAATACACGACCGACAGGGCCGGGTGAGAGGGCACGAGGTGGTTCCTGAGCGGTTCCTGAGCACAGCTCCTCCCACAAATGGCCAGCTTGAGGATAATTAGGTTTCAGTCTCTTTTCACTTTGTTGTGAGCCTTTTTTTCACCCAGTTTATTGATCAATTCCCCGATTGGTGAGTTTCTTTTAATACACTAATATATAATTGATGCACAAGTAATGTTGAAAATTACATACATTTTATGGGAGAAGCAATACTGAAATGGGATTTTCAATATGAATCTTCAGGGATGAGAAGTTTGATAACCTTCCTAATAGGTTTCAGGTGGGTAGCCATGTTGGTTCGCAGCAGAATAGCAAGATTTGAGTCCACTGGCACCTCAAAGACCAACAAGATTTTCGGGATGTAAGCATCCAAGCGTCCAGTACTAGGGGTGCTGGATCCTCAGAGGGACCTAGTTCAAGGTAGCTCTGTCGCACAGCTTGGTCAGATAACGCATTATGCTTTCATTGCTGGGACAACAGCCAATGTGTCTCGAAAAGTATTCACGCTTCACTTGGCATTTTCCTGAGCCAGTCTTCAATAGAATATGTCTGCTCTGACTCGGGAAATATTGCTGTATATCCATGCATGCCCACCTCCATGTAGTAGGTGGAGAATTACAACTGATCTCCAGGTGACAACAATCAGTTCCACTGGAGAAAATGGTTGCTTTGGAGGGTGGACTCTGTGGAATCATATCTCTGCTAAGTTCCCTCCCTCCTTAAACCCTGCCCTCTCCAGGCTCCTCCCCCAAATCTCCAGGAATTTCCCTGCCCAGAGCTGGTAATCCTATCCATGTTAGCAATGCTGCAACTGATGTTCGAATTCATAGTGATCAAACTGCTTGTTTATACATAAGCTGAGGGCCTCATAAGATCGCCTAACTATTTTGTTCAAAGTTCACATTGAATGTCATGCCGATCAGCTTTTCCCCAGTGCTGTTTGTAGGATTTAGTCTGGCAGCTGCTTCTACAAGGCTTCCCTGGAAAAGTTGCTTCCTACGCTACAGGGTCATGGGCAGGTCGTGTCCTGGTAAATAAGCTTCATTTGTAACTTATGCATTCTGGCCAGTTAGAGGAGCTCCTTGTGATAACACAGGACAAGAGTCAAGCAGTTCCATAGGGAATGCCAAGTCTTCCCTCTGTGTGGTGGTGGTGGGGAAGCGTACAATTCCCATGAGCCAGTATGAGAACACTCTTACTTTCAGTGCAATCCTAAGAAGAGTTACTCCAGTGTAAGCCCATTGAAATCCATGGGCTTAGACTGGAGTAACTGCTTAAGATTGCATTGTTAAAGGCCGAATCCACGCTTACCGGCACAGCGCTAAGCAGGCGGAGTGAGAGCGTCTTTCTGCTGTGATTTATGATGTCATCGCACCATGATGCCGCCCTCGTGGCATAATGACGTCATAAAATGCACTCCACCTGCTTAGCGCTGTGCCAGGTAAGTGTGGATTCGGCCTGAGTCTCTCTCTCTGCACATGACATCTTACACGAGCAGGATCAAGTGAAAGATCTTACACTTGTTCTCCCATTGTGGATACACATGCACCGCTAGGGAGACAGAGTACACTTGAGTATAAGACCAGACAGAAAGTAAGTCACTTGAGCATCGCCGTGTAAGACGTCTTGTATAGAGAGATCCCTACAGGATAAGAACAGTTTTCCTGCTTTTGCCGTTAATCAATACTAAGTTAGACAGCCGTAAGGGACAAAGGGAGACACCCCAGAACTGTAAATTGCTAACCGTAAAATATTAATGTTTTGCATATTTCAGTAATGAGGCAGACAGCTAATGGAGGGAGGAGATGTGGGAAATGGGAAGGAGGGAAGTAATGGGAAAGCCGTATGAGAATGAGCATGACTGAACATACATGAACGTTTTTTTTAAAACTTGGGATGGAGCTGATCCTAAATTTGTGAATGGACTACAGACCAAGGGATCAAAAACATCCATAGTGCCTATCACCTGAAACTGTTGTGACAGCCCCATAATTTGCAGCACGCCCATCCACTCTGGGCTGGCTGCCTCCTCTTCGTGAATGCACCTGCTAAAACAGATGCTCCTTTTCCAGGCGGGCAGTCAGCAAAGGCGAAACCAGAGTCAACCATTCTCAAGTCCTTCTGTTGGATCTGCCTCAGAGGAGAATGTCGAAAAAGTTTTCCTTTAAGTCATGAATGCAAAGTAAAAGAAGTGGCTTTTAAAAAAAATCTGAGAGAGAGATAAATTATATATCAAATGGGCATGCCACTGTTCTCAGCGTCTAAGAGGAGCCGAGCCGAGTAAAACGACTTTGTTTCGTTTAGGACCCCAGGCTAGATCGCAGCTGAAATTCCTCAGGGGGAGCATTTTCATCTGGCAACTCTTACAGCCATCTTCAAAAGGATTTTTCAAAAGGGAAAAAGAAATCTCAGATGCTAGCTTGTGCTGTGCATTGTGGGAATCTCTCTCTGAGGCCACTGGGAAGGGACCATCCTTTGTGCCACATCGTTTCAACATATGACATCACTTGGAACACATGTCAATATTGTCCTGAACATCTACTGATCTATAAACATGCAGCATAAACTCTCCTGATACACTAATTCCTGCTGCAGAGACCCTGTGCGGGGGATGAATGAAACTTCTTTGTGGCCTGTTTCAGAGCGCCGAAAACCCTGGCGCCACCCCTGCTCCCCACACGTCTTTCTTTCATTCTCACCTGCCACCACAGCCTCCTCCTCTCTTTCCCCCTCTCCTCATCCGGCAACCACTGACAGCTCTTCCCTGACCATTGCCCAGCCACACATTGCTACATTTTTACCGAGGCTGCTAAGCAATCCACAAAACAGTGGTGAGATAACGTGACACAGTGTCATGACATCTCATTTTCTCTTTAACTTTCAGGGCTTTTAGACTCTCCTCTCCATTTTTTTTAACTTTTCAGGTTAGTTTCGTAGATTTCCAGAAAGATTTCCACTATCTGTGCATGCCCCCATTATGTAGATTTTTAAAATTTGCACTCCGAGGACATGCTTAGAATTAGAGATAAAGAAGCGATCTGTTTTTAAAACGTATTATGCAAAGGGTGAAGTTGCTCTTAGAGTTGCTATCTTAGAGATGTTTTCAGTAATGCTAACTCAGGAGCTTCGGGCTGGTTTCTCTCCTGGTGACCCACTTAATCACTTGAGGCCATGACAGAGAAAGAAGAGACAGTAGAGCTGCACTCAGACATCATGGATAAACCTCAGTTTATTCATGAGAAGGACAAGCTGGAAGTCCACAGGCATACGTGCCCTGCCTTCTCCCAGCCACATACAAGAGGAGGAAACAAGAAAACCCGATCACTTCCTGGGTTGTTCTCACTATAAACAAATTGAGATTGTTTGTGGTGCCTGAATACAGTTTACAGTTCTCTAGGTTCTAGCATGGCTCTATCGCCACCCCTCTGAGATGACCCACCGGTCCTTCTAGATTGTCTATAAATGCTTCTGGGTTAACTGGGATTTTCCCCTTGCAGCAACCTGACTCTGGCTTTGCCCTGGTGTCCCGAACTCATCTCCCAGTCTCCCGAACGCGCTACCGGCTTTTCTTCCTGCGGCTTCTGACCTCCTCCTTCCAGCCCCCTTTTCAATGGGCTTCTCAGCTCAGCCTGAAGTCTGCACCTGCCTGCCTCCAGGCTGACCTGCCTGTTAATCTCGCCCAAATACTCAGCCATAATGAGCTAAGCAAATGAGCCCAGTGCTGCCACTGGACGACCCTTCTGTTGGAGGAGCCTCTCAACCCTCACAATATTATGGCTTTTCATGAATTCCCAAGAGGCAAGTCTTGGTCGCAGGCTGTCTGCATCCATTCTTCCGTCTTGAACTCCACTGGGAGTCAGAAGTGGCAGGGGTGTCTTGGAATGTGCTAGTTAGGCACAGCGGAGAGAAAAATGTCAAACAAGGTGAAGAAAACTTCCCATATGCATACCTAATGGCAACTGCTACTTATTTTGAGCTGGCAGCACAAGGTGCTTCTTGAGTGTGACGTTTCTTTCTCTGATTCTGTGAGGCCAAACTGCAGGAGACTTGCTCGAGCAGATACACTGACAGTAATTTTCAGGTGGAAATCTAGTTGGTCTCTAAGGTGCTACTGGACCTGAATCTTGCTCTCTCACTTACAACCAGGCATCCCTCCATCATGTCTGGTGGTTCCAACGCTTGTTGAGACTTTCCTTTCAGCTTCCAAATGCCATCTATAGGCTATCAGAGGTCTCTAACCTGGAGAACTGGGTTTGATTCCTCACTCCTTCACTTGAAGCCAGCTGGGTGATCTTGGGTCAGTTACAGCTTCTTGGAGCTCTCTCAGCCCCATCCACCTCACAGGGTGAATGTTGTAGGGATAATAATAACATATGGTTGTTGGGGGTTTTCCGGGCTGTATTGCCGTGGTCTTGGCATTGTAGTTCCTGACGTTTCGCCAGCAGCTGTGGCTGGCATCTTCAGAGGTGTAGCACCAAAAGACAGAGATCTCTCAGTGTCACAGTGTGGAAAAGATGTAGGTCATTTGTATCTACTCAGGAGGGGTGGGGTTGAGCTGAGTCATTCTGTAAGAGTTTCCCAGGGTGTGGAATGCTAATGGCGGGAGGCTTCACTGAGTCATTCTGTAAGAGTTTCCCAGGGTGTGGAATGCTAATGGCGGGAGGCTTCACTGTATCCTGAGGAGGTTCTTTTGCATATGGATTGGTGCTTGATGTGCTAATCTTCTCTGCAGGGCTATTGTCGGGTGTGGAGTGTTTTGTTGGCCTGGTGTTTTTCAGAACTGGAGCCCATGCTCTGTTCATTCTTAAGGTTTCTTCTTTCCTGTTGAAGTTTTGCTTATGCTTGTGAATTTCAATGGCTTCCCTGTGCAGTCTGACAAAGTAGTTGGAAGTGTTGTCCAGTACTTTGGTGTCCTGGAATAAGATACTGTGCCCTGTTTGAGTTAGGCTATGTTCAGCCACTGCTGATTTTTCAGGCTGTCCAAGTCTGCAGTGTCTTTCATGTTCTTTTATTCTTGTCTGGATGCTACGCTTTGTGGTCCCGATGTAAACTTGTCCACAGCTGCAGGGTATACGGTATACTCCTGCAGAGGTGAGGGGGTCTCTGCTGTCTTTTGCTGATCGTAGCATCTGTTGTATTTTTCGGGTGGGTCTGAATACTGCTTGAAGGTTATGCTTTTTCATAAGCTTTCCCATCTGATCAGTAATTCCTTTGATATATGGCAAAAACACTTTTCCTGTAGGTGACTGTTTTTCCTTGGTTGTTTGATTCATCCTGGGTTTGATTGCTCTTCGGATTTCATTTCTGGAGTAGCCATTTGCCTGAAGTGCGTGGTTTAGATGATTAATTTCCTCATTGAGAAAGCGCGGCTCACATATCCGTCTTGCACGATCCACTAATGTTTTCATTATGCCTCTTTTCTGTCGGGGGTGGTGATTGGAGTTTTTGTGTAAGTACCGATCAGTGTGAGTTGGTTTCCTGTAGACCTTGTGAACTAACTGAGAGTTAGCTTTGCGGATGACCAAGGTATCCAGGAATGAGAGTTTTCCCTCACTTTCTTTCTCCATTGTGAATTGTATGTTCAGGTGGATGTTGTTGAGATGATTCAAAAACTCCATCAATTCTTCCTCCCCATGGCTCCAAATGATGAATGTATCATCCACAAACCGGAACCATACACTGGGTTTGTGGGGTGCTGATTCTAGAGCTGTTTTTTCAAAATGTTCCATGTAGAAGTTTGCTATAACTGGGCTGAGTGGGCTCCCCATGGCCACCCCATCCATCTGTTCATAGAATTCGTTGTCCCATTGGAAGTAACTGGTTGTCAGACAATGATGGAATAAGGCTGTTACATCCTCTGGGAAAATCTGATTAATCAGTGCAATAGTGTCTTTTACTGGAACCTTGGTAAACAGGGATACAACATCAAAACTGACAAGTATGTCTTGTGGATTGAGTTTCAGAGAACTGATTTTGTTGATGAAATCTGCTGAATCTTTGATGTAAGACGAGGTTTTCCCGATGTGGTCCTGCAGGAGATCTGCCAGATGTCTAGCTAATTCATATGTCGGTGAACCAATGGCACTCACAATGGGTCGGAGTGGGACTGAATCTTTATGTATTTTGGGGAGTCCATATAGTCTAGGTGGCTGTGCTTCAGTCTTGCATAGTTTGCTGTGCGTGTCGGGATGTAGTGAGGAATTCTTGATCAGCGCATTTGTTAGCCTGGTGATTTTGCAAGTGGGATCTCGTTTTAGTTTTTTGTAGGTGGAGGGGTCCAGGAGTTCCTTAATCTTCTTTTTGTATTCCTCCGTTTTCATGATCACTGTAGCATTGCCTTTATCAGCTGGTAGAATGATGATGTCTGGATCTGCATTGAGGGTCTTGATGGCATTTCTCTCCTTGCGTGTTATATTGCTGGTGGGAAGCTTTGCCTTTCGTAGAATCCTGGCTGTCTCTCCTCTTATTTCCTCAGCTTCCTCTTCAGGTAGATGACGAATGGCAGCTTCTACATTTGCAATGATGTCTTCCACAGGAATTCTGGTGGGGGTGACTGCAAAGTTTCCTCCCTTTGCCAAGATGGAGGTTTCTTCTGGTGAGAGTTGACGGTCTGTCAGATTGATGACAATGCGTGCATTGTCGAGCATTGGGCTTGTCTGTCTTTTTTCCTGTAGTTTGTTAAACTTCTGCTTCTGTCTGGATGTGTGGTTGATCAACACTTGTTCCATCTTCCTGTAGGTGAGATTATCGACCTTGTCCCAATCCTGACTTCTCATTTTATGGCTGGTGTTGATATGCAAGCAAAATAGCTCCTTGTCTGTGGCAGCAAGTTCTCTGCGGGTAGTGTGGATTCTCTCACGTAAGAGGGCCTGTTCTAGACGGTCATAAATGCGGTTCGCCTGTGTGGTTTTGAAGATTCTTTTAGTTGTTTGTGGATGATACATTCATCATTTGGAGCCATGGGGAGGAAGAATTGATGGAGTTTTTGAATCATCTCAACAACATCCACCTGAACATACAATTCACAATGGAGAAAGAAAGTGAGGGAAAACTCTCATTCCTGGATACCTTGGTCATCCGCAAAGCTAACTCTCAGTTAGTTCACAAGGTCTACAGGAAACCAACTCACACTGATCGGTACTTACACAAAAACTCCAATCACCACCCCCGACAGAAAAGAGGCATAATGAAAACATTAGTGGATCGTGCAAGACGGATATGTGAGCCGCGCTTTCTCAATGAGGAAATTAATCATCTAAACCACGCACTTCAGGCAAATGGCTACTCCAGAAATGAAATCCGAAGAGCAATCAAACCCAGGATGAATCAAACAACCAAGGAAAAACAGTCACCTACAGGAAAAGTGTTTTTGCCATATATCAAAGGAATTACTGATCAGATGGGAAAGCTTATGAAAAAGCATAACCTTCAAGCAGTATTCAGACCCACCCGAAAAATACAACAGATGCTACGATCAGCAAAAGACAGCAGAGACCCCCTCACCTCTGCAGGAGTATACCGTATACCCTGCAGCTGTGGACAAGTTTACATCGGGACCACAAAGCGTAGCATCCAGACAAGAATAAAAGAACATGAAAGACACTGCAGACTTGGACAGCCTGAAAAATCAGCAGTGGCTGAACATAGCCTAACTCAAACAGGGCACAGTATCTTATTCCAGGACACCAAAGTACTGGACAACACTTCCAACTACTTTGTCAGACTGCACAGGGAAGCCATTGAAATTCACAAGCATAAGCAAAACTTCAACAGGAAAGAAGAAACCTTAAGAATGAACAGAGCATGGGCTCCAGTTCTGAAAAACACCAGGCCAACAAAACACTCCACACCCGACAATAGCCCTGCAGAGAAGATTAGCACATCAAGCACCAATCCATATGCAAAAGAACCTCCTCAGGATACAGTGAAGCCTCCCGCCATTAGCATTCCACACCCTGGGAAACTCTTACAGAATGACTCAGTGAAGCCTCCCGCCATTAGCATTCCACACCCTGGGAAACTCTTACAGAATGACTCAGCTCAACCCCACCCCTCCTGAGTAGATACAAATGACCTACATCTTTTCCACACTGTGACACTGAGAGATCTCTGTCTTTTGGTGCTACACCTCTGAAGATGCCAGCCACAGCTGCTGGCGAAACGTCAGGAACTACAATGCCAAGACCACGGCAATACAGCCCGGAAAACCCCCAACAACCATCGTTCTCCGGCCGTGAAAGCCTTCGACAATACATCAATAATAACATACTTTGTGAACCGCTCTGAGTGGGCATTAAGTTGTCCTGAAGGGCAGTATATAAATCGAATGTTATTATTTCACTAAGCCTCCCTCTCCCTTCAGCTTTCAATGAAGCCAGCAGAAAAATTCAAGAAGCAACTAGGAAGAACACCTCCTCTTCCCAAGAAAGATTTTCATTTACTATTATTATTAAGAACACCAACAGTTCTATGAAGCTACCATCTACGAAATTCAGACCATTGCTTCTTCTAGCTCAATACAGTCAAACCCTGGCTTTCAGTTGCTTTTCTAACCCTGAGACCCTTTTAGGTAGAGATGTTATATATTGAACTCGTATCCCTGTGCAAAGCATGTGCTCTGCTTTGAAGCCACAACACATCCTACCCCCTAGAGGTAGAACCTTGGGCCTGATACACTCAGCACATACTGCTGGGCTACATCTTGTCAAAAAGATAAAAGCACGTTCTATCCAGCCCAAACGTTATAGCCCCAATCTGGGTGGGCAGTCACCAAGAGGCTTCTATACGCATTGCCTTAAGAATGTGGATAGGCAGATATACTTCCATGCTTGACCTAAAACAGCAGGCATTTTTGTGATCCTCCCTGTCAGATGCTCAAAAATGTATAGCATGCTTTCCACGAGATAGTTGAAAAATGCTCATAAAATACACAGTTGTGCACCTGCATATCCAGAACCTCGGCCCTCTCTCCACCAATGTCTTCTCTCTAAGCCACAAAACATGTTATTTGTAAAGAGGAGAAAGAACCAACGGCAAGGGATTGCTCTTCAAACGGAAGCTAGTTTCCCAGCAGGACTCTTCAATCCTGGAAATGAATGTTTCGAATCTTTGCAAGCACGACTTCCAACTGGGGCTGATGAGAGTTGCACTTCTGGTACAAACAGAACAGGAAGGCTAAAAAAATCTACAGCTTTATTAATCCCAGGAATCCAGAGAGTTCCAAGTAGGCACCAACAACAGGTAGCCAGCCAGCAGTCTATGCAATGACGAATACCGCCATTGGCAGAGATGCATTTGCACTTGAAATATTGCTCATATTGAATTGCTAACAAAGGAACGATGTGAGCATATTGGCGGGGGGGGGGGGGAGGGTGCTTGATCTGAGAGAGAACAAGCATTGCAAGCAGGGCAGTTCGGGTTTTTGAACACATCATTGGTAAGGACCACAGCCCAGTTCAAATCCATCCCCTTGTCCTTGATGTTGGATTATAATGTGTGATGCATGTAGTTTCAGTTGGATAGCCATGCTGTTCCCCAGCAGAACAGCAAGAGTCGAGCCCAGCAGCATCCTACATACTGAAAAATGTTCAGGGCATAAGCTTTTGAGAGTCAAAGCTCCCTTCATCAGAGAACATGATGCATGTCACATGACGTGCTCCATCTCTGATGACACAGACGCTATCCAGTAGGCACCTGCTCACACAGCCACATTCCAGGCAGTGCTCCAAATTGCAAGCAAATGGTGTCCTCTTGGATGTGCAGGCCTGACTTCAGATCTTATAATGTCAGGTGATTCCCGGGTCTGCTTTTAACCTGTTTCCTATGATGAATTTTGGGTTTTTTCCCTACTTAGAATCATAGAGTTGGAAGGGACCTCTAGGGTCATCTAGTCTAACCCACTGCACAATGCAGAAAATTCACAAATATCCCACCCCCGACTGCCCCAGTGACCCCCGCTCCATGCCCAGAAGATGGCAAAACACCTCCAGGATCCCTAGCCAAACCAGCCTGTGGAAAACCACCACCCGACCCCAAGGTGGTGATCGGTACCACCCTGGGCATGTAAAAAGGGCCATGAAAACCAAGCACTGATGCCCTCCCCATCACGATCTGCCCAGGGTTCACAGAATCAGCATTGCTGTCAGATGGCCATCTAGCCTCTGCTTAAAAACTTCTGAAGAAGGAGAGCCCACCACCTCCCGAGGAAGCCTGTTCCATTGAGGAACTGCTCTCACTGTCAGGAAGTTCTTCCTAATGTTCAGCCGAAAGCTCTTTTGATTTAACTGCAAGCCCTTGGTTCTGGTCCGAGCTTCTGGGGCAAGTGTTTTCCCTGGTGTTTTACACTTGCTCACAGATCCCGTCATACAATTCCACAGAACTGTCGACTGCTCACCCCTCCCATTTAAACCTGCTGCCTGCTTTCAATCTTGCTTTGGATTAAACGAAGATAGACTCTTGAGCTTCTTAACTTTTATAGGAATTATAAGAATAAAAACAATTACATGGTGAGGGGAGCGAGACAAGAGGAGGAAGAACAGAGTAAGCCACAGCAAAAAAAGGAATAGCTAAGAAACATGCTTTAATTTGTTGCTGGAACATTGAGAATTGATGCTGGTACAGAACTACATGATTACAGATTGCAAGTTTTAATAGTTCTTGGCAAAGAGCCAGATTTGAAAAAGGAAAAGTTCACTCAAGGATCCCCCACCCTGAACAGAAAAGGAACTGGAGAAGAGCCTTCACAATTAGGACGTTAATAAGGCATTAATTGAATGATTGGCTTCATTAATTTATTCACTGCAAATTAACAATGTAGATTGTAATCAGGCTGTAATTGAAGCCATCCCACGTGAAAGGGACTTATGTGTGTCTGTGTTTGTGTGGGTGTGGGTGTCTGTGCACTGACAGCATTGGTTTCAATAACTGGCTTGATTTAGAGACGACTCACTTGCCAACAATCCGTTTTCGTAGTTGTAATGAATGGGACAGCACCAGCTTCTGTGGCGGTCAAACGGAACTGGATACCGATGAATAAACTGGCATGACTTTAGAGGTCCTGGGAGAAGGCTGAGGCCTCTGGGGCTTGAACCAGGATTTGCTCCCCAACTTGAGTCTGTGGGATACGAGTCTCTCTACATGAGACATCTTACACAAGGATGCTTAAGTGAAAGAAGAAGCAATGCTAGCCAGGAAGCGTCGTTTCCAGCTCTGTCAATTTCACCGCACTACACAAGCGTAGTTCATCATCATCATAAACCCTTTATTGGCATAAAATACAGTAAAATAAAATAGGAAAAAACCCCCCAAAAGGTAGGTGTCAAAAAGGTAATATGAAATCTCAGCCAGTCAAAAACCATGGTAAGATAAAAAACACAATAAAAAGATACACAGTAAAGGAACTCAGTGACAGATGCAGTAATTTCGGGGGACTTATCAGATAACAAAAAAAAATAATTTTGTTACCAGTCGTGGATTTTGCAGAAGACAGAAGAGGGCAAATCAGATGGTGACGTAAAGAGGAGTAATGGGGACAATGAAGAAGGATATGTTGAACAGAATCGGGTTCATTGTATGAGCAAGAACAAGCTCTTTCCCTATAGGGGATACCCTTATATCTGCCTATAAAGACAGCCAAGGGAAAGAGATTGAACCTGGCCAACATGATAGACTCTATGATGGGAGGGGATTACCAGAATAGAAAGGTACTGGGCCGTAGAGTCATATAAAAAGGGAAGGCCCCAAAAAAGTGGGGAACAAACTCCAGAGCAGCCAGCACTGATTACCTGGGTTTCAATGTCCCAAATCCTCCTTCGGACTGCCCGGAAAATGGCCATCCGGGTCAATGTCGAGGGATTTAATTTTAGACACTATAGATTGTGATCATTTAGAAATATAGGAGTCAGCAGGGAAGAGACCAATAAGACTGGGGGGGGGGCTAAAATGGAGGTGAAGCCAATACTTAATAACAGTGATCCATACCCGCGATTCGATAAGATGAAGACCCAACTCGGCGCAGAGAGTAAAATAAGCTACAGGATTGGGGGAGACCGAGGATCCAACAGAGAAAGATGGCATTAATGTGTTCTGCCTCATTGTTGAAGTTCTGGATCCACACAGGAATCCCATACAGCAGGCGTGAGATGACTGTGGCCTGAAAAATCGGAAGCGCAGCCAGGACAAACTGGTTACCTCTTTGATGGAAGAAGCGTGTTATGGCCGCAATCTTATTCCTGGCCTAGAGGAGAGAGCGGTCCCAATGAGAACACCAGTTTTAGTTATACTGAAATAGAACGCCTAGGTATCTGAATGATTTGACCTGCTCGATTTCTCTCCCCTCTATTTTCCAACAAATGCGCTTTCAGGATTTAGAAAAAAAACAATATTTTTGTCTTATCAAAATTTACAAAAAGAGAGTTCTCTCTACAATAGGCCATGAACCCTAATAGGAAATGCATTAGGCCTACCCTAGAAAAGGAGAGAATCACAGCATCATCCGCAGATAATAGGATAGGTACCGGGAAGGAGTTCAGTTTAGGGGGGTGGCCGTCATTTTTTGCTAGAAAAGAAGAGAGATCAGAAAGAAAAAGGTTAAAAAGAAAGGGGGCCAAAACACACCCGTTTGATGACCTTAGTCACAGCAATTTTAAGAGTAAAGGACCCTCTCCTGTCAAATCTAATCCGGCAAGTGGTTGCAAAATGAAATTTACGGAGCAGAAACAAAAGACGTTGGTCCATACCTAATCTGTGAAGTTTCTCCCATAATAGGGGCCTATTAATAGAATCGAAAGCTTTATGGAGGTCAATAAAAGCGGCATAAAGCTTTCTGCCTGAGTAATGGGAATATTTTTCAGCTAGGAAGGCTAGAGTTATACAGTGATCCAAAGTGGAGTGATTTGTCATGAATCCGATTTGCTCTCTACCTGGTAGATTTTGCTCGACCATCCATTCAGATAGTTTTTTAAGAAGAGGTTTAGCATAGAGCTTCCCTAAAACAGATAGGAGGCTTATGGGTCTATAATTATCAATATTGTTAGGGTCATCTTTTTTTTTAAAAGGGGACAATTATGGAATTCAGCCAGGAATCAGGTAAGATACCATACTTATCAATCAATATAAAGAGACGGGTACGAGAATGTGACCACCAATCGATATTGCCCTTCAAAAGCTCTGCCGGAATGCCATCCAAACCTGGGGCTTTGTTAAATTTGAGAGTATTCATAAGTTCAGTAACTTCATCGGGGGAAACAGGAGGCCAGTTGGACACATTTGCTGGCATCAGAATGACATTGATCGAGTCAGAAGAAGGTGGATCATTAAAAAGATCAGCATAATAAGCACTCCATTTCCACGCTGGAATATTACATGTGAAATAAGCTTCATTTGAAGAGTTAAGGCCAGCTACCAAGGACCAAAAAGCTCTTATTATCGTTACTTCTAGAAGCATTGTAAAGTTGGAGCCATTTCTTCATATAGAAAGAGTGCAGCGTAGTTTAAAAAGACAGAGCCTGCAGAGATCGCTCCTCAGAGGGTTTGTATATTTCATCTTCGCCTGGGACAGTTTACTGCATCCTCTGAGCCCCTCCAGGTACCGAAATGAACAGCAATGGACATACATTGGTTGTTACAGTCGACAGGCAGTATGAAGGTTTTGTACCAATGCTCTGAGCTTCTTGGAGGAAGAGCAGAATAAAAATGTCCTAAATAGACAGAAAACTGGTTTGGCCAAACCTAGCATTAATACCAGAAACCTGGCTTTCGGTCTTGGCATTCACAGTGACAAGACACAGGGCTACAGGCCAGGCAGAAGCCAATCTGGTCGTTTTTTAAATTCCATATGCTGTCATCATTGGCATGAGTTTTGATCTGCCCTATTTTTGTTGCTGTTGATATTTATCCCCCCTCCCGCCTCTCTCTCTCTCTCTCTCTCATGTCCTACCATTTATACACAACTGATACACTAAAAATGCTGGAAGAGGCGTACATTTTTGCGGGGTGGTGGTGGTGGTGGTTGGCACAGGAAAGCATAAAATGGTCTGAAAATAAAGATGGATGGCATTCTTACTCATAAGGGAGAAGTGAAATCAAAACAGAGACATACAAAATGAAACAGGAAAGCTTGCTAGAAAGCTAGTCCCTTGCTACTAAAGAACCTTTGCCTGGGATGAAGCTTGGAGGAAAGGGCCTGAGGTGAGGAACTGGGGTAATGAGATGCAGTGCAATCCTATGCAGAGTTACTCCAGTCTAAGCTTACTGAAATCAATGGGCTTAGACTGGAGTAACTCTGCATAGCGTTGCATTGAAAGAGACTTTAGGTAGGAACAGGGCTTTTTTCTGGGAAAAGAGGTGGTGGAACGCAGTGGGTTGCCCTCAGAGAAAATGGTCACATGGCCGGTGGCCCCTATCCAGGGTAGGGGTCCAAGGGGCTATGTCCTGCCTGCCGTTTCAAGTGCTGCTTACAGCCACTCAAACCCCTAGCAGGCCTCCTGGAAGAATAGCCCTTAGCCCTCCTGTTGAGACTCACCGGTCTCTGGGTTCTTTTCCAACCTGGGGGACTCTGCACACACTTGGTCAGACACTCACAGACACAAGGCTTACATAAAAGGTGTCTATTACTTCAGAAGAATGTGTGCAAGTAGCAGGAACCACTCTACTAAGGCACAAGCGAAGGGCATTTTAAACAATAAAAGCTTGTCTATTGTAACTATAGCTGACTGACTAAAACATAAAGCTGGCTAACTTAGCATTTCTCTGAGGAAAGCTTGAGGCTTATACTCACTCACATACTCCTTAAACTATACCAGGCAGGTCTGGTCATCAGGCCTGGCATAGAGCAAAAATCTCTCTCATGCTGATGGAAAAGTAGCCTGGAGCAATCCTTCCCTCCTCCTTGGAGCTTGTTGGAAGTTCTTCAAGCTAGTTTGAGCTAGTTACTGAGAGCTGAGAGGAGCCATCTTCTTTTCTGATTGATAGCCAATCCGAGGTGCCGTCAATCAGTGTTGCTAGGCGGGAACTGAGATAAGACTCCCTTGTTTCTCAAGCCCCCCCCACCCTCTCGGCAACAGCTTGCAGGTGCAGTTAAGTAGCTGAGCCAGACATTCTGCTCCCAGGAAGTGAAGCTAGAACTGGGCCTGTGGAAACTTAGAAGCCTGAACCAATGCAGGCAATGGACTTAAAGGGGCTCTGCTAGACAGCCCCGCCCCCTGATCTCCAGACAGAGGGGAGCTGAGATTGCCCTCCACGCCGCTCGGCAGGGCCACCATTCCACTGCGTTCCTGCTGAAAAAAAGCCCTGGGTAGGAATCAGAAAATGGTATTGATATTGCCATGACCTCTCTGGGTCCTCTTAGGCATCCTCAGATCCACCCATTTGCAATATGGGTGTAGTAATATTGATCTACCTTACAGGGTTGTTGTAAGGCGGCCATCAAGACGACGTATGTGAAGCTCTTTGAACACTTGAAAATGAAAGTCAACATTGTTGCACAGTAATAGTGAATATAGTAGGGGAAGTTCTTTGTGATGCAGGGAGGGCTGGATCTGCCTTCCAGTGTTCCTTTCTTCATCACAGAATTACACTGGGAGAAGAATTCAATACATGAAATATAGATGAAACTGTATTTCTTCACTGGCTTCAGTGAACCTGTTATATAGATTTACTTGTCCTATAAAACGAACAGTTTCAAAGAAAAAACACACACACATACATCAAACATTACAATCAAGAGGCTTTTGCCAATCCGATGAGGACTGCAGCGCTTGCCTGGAACCAAAACCAATCCATTCCAAACAAAAGCTCGTCTGCCATTGTGAAATGGCTGAACCCTAGTTGAAACCAAAACTCAGCCAAAGGCGGAAGAACTGTGTTTATATTTGGGGTGGCAAGAAATTGGACTGCAGAGCAAGGTAAAAGAGTTCAGAATCACCAAAGAAAAGAGAAATAACTAATGAAGAAAGGCATTACTCTGAACAGTGACGGTTGCTGATACTTCTGGCAACATAAATCAAAGCGGTAGTCTCTAACGTGTGTGAAAAGCCTGAGTGGAAAAAGAAATAAAAGGAGCAGTGGGGATTTTCTCCTCACCGGATTGCCTCTCCCCTCTCCAACTCAAGAGGATAGTGTCAGAAAGGCAGACACAAACAAGACACTGGACTTCCAATGGTGCTGAGGGCCAGGGGCATAAGTGGTTGGACCTGGAAGGTGCATTCTCTAGGACAAGCAGATCTCCCCGCCTCTGTTATTTATTGTTCTAGAATGGTACGACGGGTTCCTTAATTCCAGTTGAACTAGGAGAACCCCTAAAATTTACTCCTGAATTTGAGTACACACACTTTGCCCCAATTTTAAGTTCATTTGTAAGAACAACATTGCACTTACTTGTCACTGTTATTCATCAAGTGATCTTCGGTGCAGGCACACATTGGGACTGCGCATGTGCAGGCTAATCACAGATATTTCCAGAGCTTTCTAGAAGACTAGGAGTGCCCCTCCTTCCTATGCTGCTTTCCCGCCAAAAACATCACATGCCTGCAGGAGGCACGCTATTCCCTCAGTTATCTCCATGCTACTGCTGGAGACCTCCCAGAAAAGAAGGTTCCAGAGAGTTCACAGCAGGGCAGGAGGGAGGGATGTGTGCCTGCACAGAAGACAACTCTATGAACAACAATAAGTGCAACGCTGTTTCCATCTTCGTGGCATTTGTGCAGTCCCACACTGGGAGAGTAGCAAGCTTACTTACGGAAGGAGGCGGATGTGAAGCTCAAAGACCTTGGCGGACTGGTTTTCCAACAGATGCTTACAATGCAATCCCAAACAGAGTTACTCCAGTCTAAGCCCGATGGTTTCAATGGGCTTAGACTGGTGTAACTCTGCTTAGGATTGCACTGTTAGTGTCCCATACTGGGATTCTTCCAGAGGTGTTTATAAAGGGGCAGGGACCTCTCTTCAAAAATCCCTGCAAAAAAGTGGCAAGGAAAACCAGACATTTTTCTTCTTTAAATGTAGCTTATTCCTCACCAGAATGACTACTGCTGGCAAAATAAATATTCAGAGGGATAAGCCTCAAGAATGAGGTGAGATAAAACTGAAGAACAGTAATTGACTTCCTCTCTTTGTGGTGGCAATAAGAGAACAGAGGGAGTAGCATGCCTTCTCCAAGTCATGTGATGGTTTTGATAGGAAAGTGCCAAAGAAAGGAGGGGTGCTTCTAGACTTCTAGAAAGCTCTAGAACTCTTTTCTGTTGCTGGCCTGTGCATGCGCAGTCTGAACATGGAACTGCATAGAGGCTGTGACAACAAACCGTTCCACCCTCCAAGTTTGTGTATAATTCTAAAACATTACCAATCCTCCAGTACTGATGTTATCTTGTGAACAACTAATGTATAGCCCCAGAAAAGCGGGAAGAGCAGGAAGAAAAGCAGGCCTGGGGAGAGGCATCCGCCATTTTGTGAGGCTCGCCATAACCCTGAACTTCATAAGGCGCCCATTTAAGAACACATGCCCTAAAGAAACTCAGGCAAGTCTGTATTTCAGCTGGTGCCTGAGGTTTAATGGGCTTTAATGGAGGTACTGGCATATTCTGAAGAACTGGCATAGTCCATCTCCGAAGTAATATGAGTTGAAAATACCTTGATCTTTGCTGCTGGTGCACTGCCTTAGTTTGTTGATGAGCTCTTTGTGCAGCCACCTACCCATTACCCATAGTTCTTTCCTTCAACTCAGGGGAGGGAAGCATACTAAAGAAATCACTATTCAGATGACTAGAATTCTCAGAGCAGTGTTAACCCACCGAAGGATATATGGCAGCCCAAATCTATAATATCTGCATCTCCCTCCAAGGAGGTCAGGGCAGTGTATATAAGGTCCCCCCATGCAAACCAACTGGGAGGGAAGATGGCATGGTATAGCAGGATTTTGTCAGATCTCAGAAGCTAAGAGGGTTAGTACTGAATCACCAATGAACACACTGCAGAGGAAGGCAAGGCCAAGCGACTTCGGCTTCTCACTTGAGAGAACATAACTTGCCCAATGCGATCCAGCGAGCTTCATGAATGAGTAGGGATTTGAACCTGAATTTCACCAGACAACACCCAACACAGTGCCCATGAAACCACAGTGATTCTAATCTTCCAGATAGGCTTCAAGCTCCTGTGGTAGTGGAAAATATCTGGAGAAACCCATACGGCATAGCAGCAGAGCTCAGGGACAGAACAGCAGGGAAAAGGGGACGGTGATCCAGTTGTTCAGCACCTTGGACAGCTTCCAGGGAGAGCCAGAAGTCCAGGGGAAGGCAAGACCTCACATCTGCATTGTATACCAAAAGCACTCTTATTTTGAGTCAGACCTTTGGCCCATCAAGGTCAATACTGCCTACTCTGATTGGTGGTCTCCAGGATCTCAGGATCTTTCATGTCACCCGCTACCTCGTCCCAATGTAGATTGTGATAACTGACTTACAGGGCTAAGACTAACACACTATCCCCTTCACAACACCACTTCTTAGTCCCAGATGAGCCTTCTGGTCTGGCAGTTCCACTTCTTATAATCTCTGCATTCTGACAGCGGGACCTATAAACCATCTATCACACATTTATCCACCTCTTCCTTCATGAAGCTCATAGGAACTTACATGAACCTTCCCTCCTCCCTTTTATCCTTACAACAGCCCTGTGAGGTAGGTCAGGCTGAGATTAAAAAGTTATTGGCTCAAGGTCACCCAGCAGAGTAGGGATTTGAACCCAAGTCTCAGTGGTTGTAGTTGGACACACTAAACATTGCATGATAAATGCCAGAGTTCTCCAAGCAGGGACTCCAGAACGTCTCAAGTATCTTACTCTCTATTCTACTGGGGCAGCTTGAGGGGAAAAGCAGCTCCTGGCTTCCTTTTCACTGTCATTGCCCCATATATGTGCCATGGGAATGATCAAATTTGCAGAGACCGGATAGCAAACTGGCCAAAGAGGCAGAGGAGTTAGCCGTGTTAGTCTGTAGTAGCAAAATCAAAAAGAGTCCAGTAGCACCTTTAAGACTAACCAACTTTATTGTAGCATAAGCTTTCGAGAATCACGTTCTCTTCGTCAGATGCATGGAGGGCAGAAGGAAACTGGCCAAATATAGAGGAGGAGAGGGGGGGAGAGGGGAAGGAGGAGAGGGGGGAAGGGGGGAAGGAAGAGAGGGGGGATGTAAACAACTCCTTTGATATGGAGTTGTCCATATCAAAGGAGTTGTTTACATCCCCCCTCTCCTCCCTCCCCCCCTCCCCCCTCGATATTTGGCCAGTTTCCTTCTGCCCTCCATGCATCTGACGAAGAGAACGTGATTCTCAAAAGCTTATGCTACGATAAAATTGGTTAGTCTTAAAGGTGCTACTGGACTCTTTTTGATTTGGCCAAAGAGGGTTTCTCCTGGTTGTATCAAACTCCTAACTCTGGCCTGGTTTTTCACTTGAATGTGTTACTTTAAATCAGAATGGCCTGCCTGTGGATTACCCACCCCTCCGTGACTGCATACTTAGCTGCAGGCCATTTGCCCCAACTGGGCCCTCTGGCATGCCAATCAAGGAGCCTAATAAATCTGGACATTCTCCCGCAGTAGTTGCTTAACTATTACCAAATGCTGAGGTTTGCCCGAACGGTATCGATTTTAATGATATGGCCTTCAAGGCTGTTTCTCAACTCTGACTGCCCCCTTCCTTGTAGGGTCCATAAATCTCATTCTACAGCACAGCGAAAGCATTCAAATACTTCAGCTCTTACTAGGAAGTTATCTGGAAATTACCAAAGTACTCTGGGAACATAAATATAGAGGGAAGAATCAAAGCTGGGCCAAGAGGGCAATGAGCTGAAAAGGAGGAAGGGAAGTCCTCACATCTGCATTGGGAAGGTATACAGGAAGTGGTTTTATACTGAGTCAGACCAAGTGTCACTTTTGTTCATCCTGAACCTACTCCTAGTAGTTTCAACAAGTTCTTGTATTGTGTTTGTGAATGATTACAGGCTCAGTGTAGGTAGACAGTGCTGTCAAGTTACAGTTGACTTACGGTGACCCCTGCTGGGGTTTTCAAGGCAAGAGACTGAGAGAGGTGGTTTGCCATTGTCTGCCTCCAGGGCTTTTTTTCAGCTGGAATGCAGTGGAACGGAGTTCTGGAACCTCTTGAAAATGGTCACATGGCTGGTGGCCCCACCCCCTGATCTCCAGACAGAGGGGAGTTTAAATTGCCCTCCGCACGAGGGCAATCTAAACTCCCTTCTGTCTGGAGATCAGGGGGTAGGGCCACCAGCCATGTGACCATTTTCACTGAGGACAATTTAAACTTTTAAAAACTCCCCCCTTGTTCCACTTGACCCAAGGTGATGTCATTGGCCCTGGGAGCATGTGTGCACTATGTATGCGCACATGTGGTAACAGGGGCACCACCTCCCGCCAAGAGTTGCCCCCTGTGCTGACAACCCATTGAGTTCCACCACCTCTTTTCCCAGAAAAAAAGCCCGCAGCCTCTGCATAACAACCACAGTATTTCTTGGAGGTCTCCCATTCAATTACTAACCAAGGCCAACCCTGCTTAGCATTTGAGATCTGACAAGATCGGAATTGCCTAGGTAGTCCTGGTCAGGGCATTGGCTCAATACTGGCCCTTGATCTTTAGTGCCCTTGATGAAAAGGCTAAGTTTCCTCCTTCCCACACACATATATAGGTAGTTTTCATCTGCTCCAGTGCTGGAGAGAAATACCACCAAGATGACATTGGGCAAAGGTACGTCACACAGAGCCGATCCTCTTGGAATATTACCATTTTGGAAAAGGCGACCCAATATAAAGCTCTTTAGCGTATGCAACCTGACCTAAGCATAGCCATCATGCCAGGTCTGCCCAAACTATCATTATAAGAAGGCCAGAGGTGACATCTTTTGGATATGTAACACCCCAAATTGCCATCTTACACCACTTTAACTATTTTATTTATTTAACATGTAAGAGCCCCGTGGCACAGAGTGGTAAGGTGCAGTACTGCAGCCCAAGCTCTGCTCATGACCTGAATTCGATCCTGGTGGAAGCCGGGTTCAGGTAGCCGTCTCAAGGTTGACTCAGCCTTCCATCATTCTGAGGTCGGTAAAATGAGTACCCCGTTTCCTGGGGGTAAAGTGTAGATGACTGGGGAAGGCAATGGCAAACCACCCCGTAAAAAGTCTGCGAAGAAAACGTTGTGATGTGACGTTCCCCCATGGGTCAGTAATGATTTGGTGCTTGCACAGGGGACTACCTTTACCTTTTTTAAAGTGCCGAATAAGTGTGCAAATACATGGTCTTAAATATCTCATACAGTTAGAACAATAATATGTGATAACAATCATAAATACAGTTCAAACAATCATTTTCTTTTCCAGGGTTACGATTGAACCTAGTGGATGAACTCAGTTCAAACTAAGTTTGAGAGGAGGAAGAGTTCCAGTTTGGGTTTTGTGTATTTATGTGTTTGTTTTTACTGAATTATTTTATATATTATTTACATCCTGTTCTAATATTCAAATGTTTTAAAGTTTTTCTATTTGCCACCCTGGGGACTATTTGAGCGAAACGTGGCATAAAAATATCTTGAATAAAATGAATAAATTTAAAAATTGCTGTCATGAATCCACGCTCCCTAACCCTGTCCATAAGACACGCCTCTTTCTTTCTCCCTTTACCCCTCATTCTCTCTCTAACAGTGCAATCCTATGGAGAGTTACTCCAGTCTAAGGCCATTGACTTCAATGGGCTTAGACTGGAGTAACTCGCCATAGGATTGCACTGTAAATGTTTTGTTCTGCCCACTGTGTTACTTAAGGAGAAAGAGGGGGAAATGCTTCGATAGTGAATTCTTTATCAGAAGTGTCAACAGAGCCCAGCCAAAGTTTAATCAACTTGTCTGGGCCATTAGGCCAAACGAACATAAACTTTCTTTATGAAAGGAATGCATGAGTTATTGAGCGTGCTATTAGAAATCCAGCAAATGCCCCCAGTGTGTGGAATGCAAGCATTATTTAACTATCGGTCCGAATCTAAAATATGCTAATCCACAGAGATGGAAATCCATGCCTGTCAGATCTTTCAGGCTGCGGCTGTAACCTTCACAAAGGCAAACAGGCCCACTGCCGCCTCTTTAAAAATTCTTCAAGGAATTATATGAAGGGGGGAGGGTCTTAATTGACAATCTCAGAATTACCCTGTCAGCAGGCCAAAATCTGCTAGGGATACAGAGCTACGGAGCCAGAATATTTCCAGGGATAATTTTTCCCATTGTTGGCCTCCAGTGGAATGAGAAGCTTTACTCTGG
Organism: Eublepharis macularius; assembly: GCF_028583425.1. Taxonomy (NCBI): domain Eukaryota; kingdom Metazoa; phylum Chordata; class Lepidosauria; order Squamata; family Eublepharidae; genus Eublepharis; species Eublepharis macularius. Next base: position 65,640,679 of record NC_072802.1, on the reverse strand, counting down.
AGTAATGGCTCCAAAGTAAAGCTTCTCATTCTTACTCCAACTCATGGAGAGAAGATCAATCCAAGTTCCCCGTTGGAAATGTCTCTCTCCCAGGAAGTTGCAAAGTATACATAACCATCTATATAGTCAGACCGTTGGTCTATCTAGCTCTGTATGGATTCCTCTGATTGGTAGCATCTCTCAGGCATCCGAGCAGAGAAAAGCCTTACTCTGCCCCTTACTGCCTGGAGATTGAACCTGGGACCTTTGGCAGGTGAGCAGATGCTCTGCCAGGGAGCCACTGCCTCCTAACAGGTGAAGCTGCTTTATAGTGAGTCTCAGGCAGTGAAAGGTCATTCCCAGCATCTGCTGCCTGAGACCCCTTATCTAGAGATGCTGGATAATGGGCCCAGGCCATTCTGCACCCAAAGCAAGGGCTCTATCCCTGAATCAGAGGCCCTTCCCTAAGCTTTGCTTGTGCACACTGGTCAACAGGCAGGGCAGCATCATGCTCTCTGAGCCAGGCTCAAACTCATCGGAGGCGGGCCCAGGTGAGCTCGAGGAAGAGGCAGGGTTCCTGTCTGAGGTAGATAAAGAGGCCCTGGGAATCCCATGTAGGGTTGCCTGATCCAAATTGGGAAATTCCTGGAAATTTGGGAGGTGGATCCTGGGGAGGGAGGGCTTTGGGGATGGAAGGGACCTCACCTGGATATAACGCAGTAAAGTCCACCTTGCAAGGCAGCCATTTTCTCCAGTGGAACTGATCTCTCTTGCCTGGAAATCAGTTGCATTTCCGGGAGATCTCCAGCCGCCACCTGGAGGTTGGGAGTCATGATCTCACCACAGGGGATCTCTCAGACCCAGAGCCTGTGTGGCTCCTGAGACCCCCCCCCCCCCGAGCCTGTAGTCAAGACCTCGCCACTGGAAACCCCAAGGTCCAGCACCCGAGGTCACGTGCCAAAAGCTTGCAGCTGAGAGCTGGCTACAGCTGACATTCCAGGAGCAGTGACAGCTATCCCAGGATGACTAGCCTCCACCGTCTGGAAGATGAGTCCCAGGTGCTTCCCCCAGAGCAGATGGGGCTGCTTCCTTCTCAGCCCAATGTAACGCTTGGGAAGGGAGGGAATTACTGGGGAATCTTGCAGCTTGAAAATGTACACTCTTGAGTTCTAGGTTTTTGTGCTTCAGACCCTCGAGAAAAACCCTTCTTGCTGCTGTGCTTAGAGTCAGAATAGGCACACTGAGAGGTAGGGTTTCCATGTGCTCGCCACTGGCAGGAAATATGGGAAAGCGTGCACTGGGCATGCTCTTGGTGCGGTGTGATGACATCACTTCCTGAAGTGACATCATCACACTGGCCATAGGCATATTCCTGCACTTCACCAGGGCCAATTTTGGCCCCAAACAGGCCAGAATTAGCCCTGTGCAAAGTGTGGGAGCATGCCCACAGCCAGCATGCTGGCATCACTTCCCAGAAGTGACATCATAGCACATGCCAACCAGAGGCACGAGGTAACTGCCGGGTCCCCTATATCCTGCCAGGAGGTGGTAAGGACCTGGCTATCCTAGTGAGATGGGATAAAAGCACCAAGGCTTCCCCCTCCTGATAAGCAGGCAGTAGACTCAAGGTATGCTTGTACTAGTTAGCAGGCAGGGCTGCAGAGACAGGGGAGAACAGATGCACAAAAACAGGGATTCACTTTACACGCATGCCTGAAGCATCCCAGAAGCACAGAAGACACTCGATGAGGGGGACAGGAGCACAGCATAAAGCTTCACTCTCTCTGCCTGCACTGGGCCAGCTGAGATGCGAGAAAGCAGCAAGGAAAGGCCCGATAACCTGCGGACTCAGGATCCCTCCGTCGGTAAGTTCATGTCAAATTACCAAGTGGCCCCACCTTTTCCTGTGATAAAACTCACCTTCTCTTCCAAGTGGGTAGGAAAAAGGACAGGGCATCTTTCTATTCGCTTGTAAATCGAGCAGGAGCAAGGAGTTTTGTTTGGAACAGAATTAGGACACGAAGGTTAGGGGAACAAAGCCTGGCCCCGTCCTTTATTTTGCTACATCCTCCTCCACCCCCTGATTTCTGGTATTGAAGTAGGGCCCGGAGGGAAATTCTGAGAGTAACTTAGGGCCAAGCTACACATGACGAAAGACACTTGCCTGGCAAGTGGATTGAGTGGAGGGCAAGTGAACAGGGAGAAATACACTTGCCGTTCAAGTGTCATTTGTCACTTGTAGCTTGGCCCTCAGATATAGCATGGGGGGAGGAGGGTGGGGCAATGGAGTTCCCCTCACCCCTGTGCTCCACTGGTGTAAATAAAAAGCCTGCAGACTTCCACCCTCCCCACTGGAGACTCCTGGGAAAAGGGGAAGCTCATTCACTTGGTGCCTTGTGCCTCTTCCTGCCCACCAAAGAGACGTCTAAACATCTTTAGAACACAGAATCCCTGACCTAGATGAACCAGGCTAGCCCCATCTCTTCAAAACCCAGAAGCTAAGCAGGGTCAGCCCTGGCTAGGATTTGGATGGAAGACTACGGGCAAATCCACACTTACTGGCACAGCGCTAAACAGGCGGAGTGAGAGCGACTTTCTGGTGCGTTTTATGATGTCATCGCACCACAAGAGCAGCATCATGGCGCGATGACGTCAGAAAATGCACCAGAAAGACGCTCTCACTCCGCCTGTTTAGCGCTGTGCCGGTGAGTGTGGATTCAGCCCACCGAACAAGTCCAGGGTTGCTATGCAGAGGAAGCCACAGCAGGGAGCCAGTTTGGTGTAGTGGTTAAGAGGAGCAGGACTCTAATCTGGAGAAGCGGGTTGGATTCTCCACTCCTCGGCTTGAAGCCAGCTGGGTGACCTTGGGTCAGTCACAGCTCTCTCAGAGCTCTCTCAGCCCCACCCACCTCACAGGGTGTTTTGTTGTGGGGATAATCATAACACATTTTGTAAATCACTCTGAGTGATTGTAAAGTTGTCCTGAAAGGCAGTGTATAAATTGAATGTTATTATATTATTATTATAAATTGACTGTGACTTGACAGCACCTTCCTCCACCACAGAACATGGGCACCTTCCCCAAACTGCATTAAATTTGGAAGGGAGCAGGGCTTTTTTTCAGGAGGAACGCGGGGGAACGGAGTTCTGGAACCTCTTGAAAATAGTCACATGTCTGGTGGCCCCGCCCCCTGCTCTCCAGACTGCTCTCTGTCTGGAGATCAGGGGGCGGGGCCACCAGCCATGTGACCATTTTCTCCGAGGGCAACCCACTGAGTTCCATCACCTCTTTCCCCAGAAAAAAAGCCCTGGGAGGGATTATCCCTGGGTGAGTGGTACAACCCCAGATCATTTCACTGCATTTGTGGGGAGGGAGTTAACAGCAGAAATATGCTTTCCATTGAAACAAATATCAGATTAATTTACTAATACGAGTAGCTTTCATTCGGAATCCTGTTCAAGTGTTTGAAACGATTGAAGAAATTAATCCAGCTCTTTATTCATAGAGCCATATCCTTCCCCTTCTAGCCAGTTAACGGAGAAGCTGCAGAGACTTAATTCATGAGCTATGCAAATCCTAGATAAGCACACGCAGAAAACGCTTTGACTTCCTTTTTGTTATTTTGGAAAGGGAAGATAAAACCAAGCACTTCTATGCTTGTGCCAAGTTTGTACCTTCCAAAGTTCACTGGGGCAAAATGATTTCTCCTTCTTTCCACCCAAACGCACCTTTGACTGCTGCTTACAAAATGAGAATTAGTTGCAATTGGTTGCTTCTTTCCTCTTCTCAAGCCTCAGCAAGAGCAACCAAGCGGAGGCCCCTTCTGAGCCTCATAATGAGATGCAAAACCATTTGGTGGAAGGTTCCCACACTATGCTAAGTGAGGTGATGGATTTCCCGATCCAAGAATTCTGTAATGTCCCAGGGAACGAGGATCTGGGGTCCTAGAGAGCCAAAAATACTACTCTCTTCCGAGACATTCCACTGAAATACACACAAAACTCTATTGGGCAATCCAGAACATGCAAATAAACACAATTTTATATATATATATATAAATTCCTCGTCTTCCTGTACTTCAAGCTTTACTTCCCTCTACATTTCTCACATTGGCTGCTTATTTTTGTGATGTTCTCTGTGTTGGGGGCAATTCCTCTCCTAGGGTTTGCAATCCTGCCACAGGCATTTCACCACCAGGTCAACATGTGAAGTAGATCAGCCTCTCGTTTAATAGGACTGTTGGTTTTTAACAGAGTTTGTGGTCCTAGCACCCTACCAAGGGAAAGAGTGCTAAGCAAAACTTTATCCCTTTGTTTCTTATGCTCATATTTTGGGGGCCTGCAAGGAGGGGGAGGATCTCTCTTGGAGTTTATGTGGCAATGTCGGAAGAAATCTGAAGAAGGGAGCTCTGACCCTCAAAAGCTTACCCTCTGAAAATCTTGTTGGTCTCCAAGGAGCCGCCGGATTCTGTCTGCTGTTCTACTGCAGACCAACACGGCCACCCACCTAAACTAATGTCTGCCTGAGAGCCAACCTACACATCACAGCAGCCATGGGTCCAACCCGTGGCCACCATTTTAGAGGAGAAATCAGCTGTTTAAAATTTGCGGCGATGGCCTGCTCTTGATTGGGCCAGCAGCACAGCAATGCCATGTGTTCCTCTTATGCAAGTTCTCACGCTGCCACTAGGCCATTTTTAAATGGCTAACTTCTCCTCTAAAATGGCATCATAGCCATGGGTTAGTATCATAGAATTATAGAATCATAAAGTTGGAAGGGGCCTCTAGGGTCATCCAGTCCAACTTCCTGCACAATGCAGGAGATTCACAAATACCCCCCCCCCGACTGCCCCAGTGACCCCCGCTCTGTGCCCAGAGGTTAGATCAATGGCTTTCATAACGTGTAGTTTGGCCCTCAGAAACCTTTAATTCAGGGCTAAGAGATTAGAGGGTCTCACCTCCCTCACATTAGGTGGTTCACTTTGGGAGCTTCTGCCTCCACCCTGGACTGAGGGCTGGCCTAGCACTCTGAAATCATGAAGCCCATTGGCTGTGCCTGCGATCTTTCTCCATGACATCACAGCAAGGGATGAAAACCAATTCTTAAAGCTGTATCCTTTGATTCAAACATCCCCGCTTGGATTTTGTGTTCCTGTGTGAGGAACAAATCTCTAAGCCTTTATTTTCATAACACACACACACAAAGGGCTGCCTTATAGTGAATCAAACTATTGGATTCTCAATGGCAGTACTTTCAACAACAACTGGTGATGGTTTCCCAAGGTCTTAAGCAGAGGTCTTTTATACCACCCACTGTTTGACTCCGTTAACTGGCGGACTGAACCTGTGACCTGCTTCATGCAAAGCTCTGCACCACAGCCATGGCTGTTAAACCAATATATTTTCCCTCATGCCGAATACATCCTTTTAATATCAATGCATTTGTCAATGTACATTTTGCGGCAATTGTATATCAGCGGCATGTTATGCATTTACAGATGATGTATAAATAGCATAAAAAGGAACAAAAGCAATCAGAAATGAAAAGGAGAAAAACGATGAAATCTAAAGGAAGGGGAAAACGGCCACGTCTGCTCTTCCCCGCCCTGCCCCCTCTTTTTCCTTATTCTTTTTTCTTACATTTCCCATCCACTTCCTGGCTCATATAAGCAGGTCAGTTGTTAATGAGGAAACCTCTCCCTCTGCTCTCAGACACTTGCTGAGGTTCACCCCCTCTCCAGCAGGTCACCCCTCCTCCTCACGGGCCTCTCTGCTCTTTCTTCCTTTCCCATCTAGTTTCTGAGCATGATGTGTCTTGACAGCTTTATAGAAAAATTAATCAATTTAAACAGAAACGCGCACACACAAATGCCCATAAGCTATGGCGTCATGCTGAAGAAGCAAAAAAAGATCTCAAAGATACTTTTCTGTCTAGAACACCAGTGGAGGAAATTGTCTACTAATACTAAAGTCCAGGGCTTTTTTTCTGGGGAAAGAGGTGGTGGAACTCAGTGGGTTGCCCTCAGAGAAAATGGTCACATCGGTGGTGGCCCCGCCCCCTGATCTCCAGACAGAGGGGAGTTTAGATTGCCCTCCGCATCTAAACTCCCCTCTGTCTGGAGATCAGGGGGTGGGGCCACCACCCATGTGACCATTTTCAAGAGGTTCCGGAACTCCGTTCCCCCACGTTCCCCCTGAAAAAAAGCCCTGCTAAAGTCTAACAAAATTGTTGTGGAATCCACTTTTGTGGACCCACATGGGTTAAAGAAGCACTTTTAAAAGTTGGTGAAGAACAGTCCAACATGAATGGAATGGGGGATCAGCCTGCTGTGTCCCCAGATTTCTGCCCCAATGATTAAATCCAAAGCCATAAGAATTTTATAATTTATTTAGGTCAGATCTTTGGAGGGAGAAGAAGTGGGTGGAGTTTATGAGCATCTCCAAATGGCAACCGAGCAGAGCTGATCCATGTTCCTCCAGCCAGGTTCTCTGAGGTCAGTTTCAAGAGGATGAAATTCTATCTTCTCCCCCCCCCCCTTCATCTGCTCTTTTCAGCTACTCATTTCCTGCACGACACAAAGGCAGAAATCATGATAAATGACTCCCTCGCACCATCCGTTTGGCCCAGTTTTATAGTGGCGGCTGAGAAAATTTATTAGTGAGCGCCTGAAAAGGAGACAGCATGTAATAACCCTTGCCTGGGACGGATAAATAACCCAGGGGAAGGAAAAGCATCTACCTGTTAAATGGGAGGAAAGGTGTAAAACTGACATGGGGGCTGACAGATGGGCAAGGAAGCACTTTAGACCTGCTTTCCTTGGGAGATCAATGTGTTCCCCAGTTCCCCAGGCCCAACAAGAACAACTTAGCTGTCTTCTTCCCTAGTTGCTCTGTCAGTCAAGGTAAACCTTCTTTCTTAGCCTTTATGACAAAGAGCTTTTTCTTGGGGAACTCTCTAGTTCAAGATTCTCCAACGTTCCCAAAAGCATTGTAGAAAAGATACAGTATTGACTCAAATGTAAGCATCGGTGGTACTTCCATTGAGAGGACTTAGCATGCCTTCTCTACTGATTCTCTTGATCAGCGGCTTTCCATCTTATGATTGAGGGATTCTTTGTAGAGCACTGGTGGTTTCCAAACTACAGTATGTATGAGCTGTGAAGTCACAACTAACTTAACGGCAACCACAGAAAGGGCTTTCAAGTAAAGCAAAAAGTGGTGGTGTTTTGTCATTGCCTTCCTTGGTGGGCCCCTGGTCAAGTGCCGACCTTACTTAGCTTCCCAGATCTGATGGGATCAGGCTATACCATGCTACCTTCCCTCCCTCCAAACCAAAGTGCTAAGTACCTAGGAGCCTATGCCATGCATGACTGTAGCGGCTTGCAAGCAGAGGTAACCGCTAGCTTAATCTCTATAGTGCCACCACCGCTGATGGCCAGAGGATGGTACTGCAGCTCTCCAACAATGCTGGGATCAAGTGAGACAGAGCTAACAGGATACCATCAGGATGTACAAAACTGCTGACTCAGAGAGGCTTGAGGCTCCAATGAACCTCTCAGCTTCTTGCACACTGATTCCTCGCTTGGCAATCTGTCCAACCATCTACTTGCCTCCCCTGAGACCTTTCCTTCCCCAAACCCTGCCATCCCCAGCTTCCACCTCCAAAGTCTCCAAGAATTAACTTTAGCTAGATCCTCTCAAACTTGTATATTCTGGATTTTATGGTAAGTGGATGAGGAGCATCGAGATTTGGCAGACGCCTCTGGCTCACTTTGGAGAGGTGGGAGCTGAAGAGCCCTTTGCCTATGACACAAAGAGCCCTTTGCCTATGACACAAAGAGCCCTTTGCCTATGTTTACAAGAGCTGAAGCACTTAATAAAATAGAGATATCCAGGGCCTAGATGGAAATGCTTTGGGGGATAGATTTAGCTGCTGGGCCCACAGTAGTTTCCTCCTAATCTGATGAACAATTACTGCAGCGTTTCAGCCATGAAAACAGGGACATGCTTCTAACACTCCTATGCTACTACGAAAGGTTAATTCCTGAACTCATCCCCAATACATTAACATTGCTGAAGGCACAACTTCTCTTGCCATATGCTGCATTAATGTGCTCTGTAGTAGTTTGACCTGCCGCCTTTTAGACCCCAGAGGGCTCTTTGTTCTTTATGTGCAAGTTACACTTGGACAACATATTGACCTACAATCAGTTATCAAGGGATTCAAAGCGAATCAGGCTGTGCGTTGCACATGACACTTTTTGTGTTCCAGGATGCACAATTTGGGTTGCCAACCTCCAGGTGCTACAGCAAAAAAACTTGCGAAATCTAACTAAATACAATCTTCAATAGCAATTATAACGACAATCTATATAACCATTACTACAATTTAGTAAGTCCAGAGGAGTTAGCCGTGTTAGTCTGTAGTAGCAAGATAGTAAAGAGTCCAGTAGCACCTTTAAGACTAACCAACTTTATTGTAGTGTAAGCTTTTGGAAGGCACCGCTCTCTTCGTCAGATGCAGATTGCTCAAACACAAAAATTAACAACCCGAACACAGGGATTCTTGCCCCACCACTTCATTTCATGCCCTCCTGAGGCTCATCTTTTACATCTGAGCAGTTGGACCATGTCTGATTTCATGCAAAGAATAACTATGTTGGTTGTTGTGGATTTTCCGGGCTGTATCGCCGTGGTCTTGGCATTGTAGTTCCTGACGTTTCGCCAGCAGCTGTGACTGGCATCTTCAGAGGTGTAGCACCGAAAGACAGAGATTTCTCAAAGTTTGACACAGAGATCTCTGTCTTTCGGTGCTACACCTCTGAAGATGCCAGCCACAGCTGCTGGCGAAATGTCAGGAACTACAATGCCAAGACCACGGTGATACAGCCCAGAAAATCCACAACAACCATCGTTCTCTGGCCATGAAAGCCTTCGACAATAACTGTGTCCTTTGCATGGAATCCTTTCTTGCAGCTTCCATCCAGGCCACTGCATTTGGTTGTGCTGCTGCCACCTTCAACCTGAAAGGCACACGGTTCAAAGGAAAACCATTTTATACTTTTCAAGCCATTGCTCCAGTTCCGAATCAACTGGCTCAGGTAACTTCTTTTCACAACGGTGCATGGGCTGCCCATGAATCTAGGAGGTGATAAATTTGGCCATCATGAATGTCGTTTATTATGCTGTTTATTGTACGTATTAAAAAGTTGTAAACAGTTGTACTGGCCCACACAAAATCCAAAACAAGAAACAAAATCCGTGCAATATCATGTGCTGGGGCCAACCCAAATGACACAAAACATTGCACAAGCTTTTGAGTTTATCAGAACTCTTCATTAAGCAGATGTTAGAAAAATTAAAGGGAGGAAAAACTAGGTTTTCTGGGCCCAGATGTTAAGAACATGTCATGCCTGTCTTTGATATTAGATGCAGGCAGGTTCAAAGACTCCAGTTTAATTGCTATTGGTGTTAAGATTATTGTATGTAGTATCATCCTTACTGCACTGCTTTCTACTTTTGCAATTTCATTCTTTTTGCCATTGTTTATGATCTGTCCTTTCTGGTGCCTTTATTGGTGGTGTTTCTGGTTTTTGTGATCGCAGTCCTATCGCTTGATTTGCTGGAGGCCGCGTGCCTCCGACTTGCACTGTTTTACATGACTGCATTGCATTGTTTTACATGGCGCAATCCACCTTGAGTCTCATCGAGGAAGGAAGGCTAGAATATAAATAAATAAATAACTCATCCACTCGAGATAATGACAGATGCCACCAACTGCACAGGTGAAAAAAGCAGGGAACAAAAACAGTGACAGTGATCATAAACAATGCGCAGGCACAGAGCGGGCAAACTGTTAGTGATAAGCACGCACTTGAAAAGAGGGGCCTTTTCAGGATCTGCCCCTGGCCCTTGAAAAGGTGTGACTGGGCAGGAACAAAAGCAGTCACGAGCTGCAATTCAGAATGGAAAAAACTCATCTAACAAAACACAAGTCTGCCTGGTCCCTGTAGCGTTAGCAGCTGCTGCAGAGCTACAAATCTCCTTGGGACAGTGTATGCATCGCTCAGCAAACTGCAACGTCAGTATGGGGTAGAGATTCAAGAGTCCGACTAGGATCTGGGAGAACCAGGTTCGAGTCCCCTGTTCTGCCATGGAAGCTCGCTGGCTGACTTTGGGCCAGTCACAGTCTCTCAGCCTAACCTACCTCGCAGGGTTGTTATTTATTTATTTATTTATTTAATGTCATTTATAGTCCGCCTTTCTCACTGAGCCTCAAGGCGGATTACACAGTATGAGATTAGCACAATCAGTATCAGTTACGTTTCAATACATTATCAAGGACATTTCCATAAACCATGCCATATGAGGATAAAATTGAGGAGAAAGATGTTAACCACTTTGAGTCCCCACTGGAGAGAAAGGTGTAGTATAACTGAAGTTAAAAAAAAAACAACCTTTGAGATGATCCAGTGAGGGGCTTGACTCATTTGTAGACAAGGAGTTAGGTAAAGGTAAAGGTAGTCCCCTGCGCAAGCACCGAGTCATTACTGACCCATGGGGGGACGTTGCATCACGATGTTTTCTTGGCAGGCTTTTTTACGGGGTGGTTTGCCATTGCCTTCCCCAGTCATCTACACTGTACCCCCAGGAAACTGGGTACTCATTTTACCGACCTCGGAAGGATGGAAGGCTGAGTCAACCTTGAGCCGGCTACCTGAACCCGGCTTCCGCCAAGATCGAACTCAGGTTGTGAGCAGAGCTTGGGCTGCAGTACTGCCGCTTACCACTCTGCACCACAGGGCACAGAGTTAGATTGGGGTAAGACAAGGAGTTACATCGGGGTAAGTTTGGCCAGTGATCAGGCTCACGTCAAAGTTCTTACTATCCCTGTGGGAAAACAGAGGCTATCCCTGGCTAAGAGGGCATCTTGGAACATCAGTGACTGTCTTGTAGCAGCTGAGCATACCACGTTTTGCCAGATTTGAAGGAGGCCTCGTGAGTCATTACTCAGAGAATCCTTGTCGTAGATGTCCCTTATCCTGTCATGTCAGTGTGTGTCAAGTTCTCTAATGGATCTTGCAAGGCCTATTCCCCATGCTCTGCTTCTTGTTACCTTTCTATCTTAAAAGACCTCACCCCACAAAAAAAATATACAGGTCACAACAAAAATGACACTGATAAAATGCCACATCTGTAACATCACTTCGGGAAAGATAAATTGATCTATCGTGATGTGCAGACCACTTGCGGTATCACAAGTTCACCTTTGAGTTGAGTGTCTTTTTTCATTTGCTGGAGAAAAAATGTTTTCTTTCCCATCTTGGCTCTGCACAGTTATATGGCTGTGACAACACTTAGGAAGGTGTGGCAGCTTCTTTAGGTTATGCCCGCCATGTGGGAGCCACTGCTGCATGGATGCTTCCCATAGTGCTGAGGCTACATGGAAAGCCACAGACCACATGGAGAAGGCCACCCAGTATCTTCTCTCCTGATCAGAGTTATCAAAAACTTGGGGGGTGATAATAATAACAGTAATAATACCTGCACTGATATACCACTCTTCTAGATAGATTAGTGACCCATTCAGAGCAGTGAACCAAGCCAGTGAATTATTATCCCCACAATACAGCTGGGGAGCTGGGCCGAGAGGAGTGGATTCCCCAAGGCCACCTGCAGAGCTCATAGCAGTAGTGGGTCGAACCAAAAGGGTGCTGATTCGCAGCCCAATTACTCACTATGCTATAATAACTGTGCCTATATACTGCCCTTCTGGACAGATTAGTGCCCCATGAAAAGCAGTGAACAAAGCCAGTGTTATTATCAACCGCACAATACAGCTGGAGCTGAGAGGAGTGGCTTACCCAAGGCCATCTGCTGAGCTTATAGTAGTAGTGGGATTTGAACCAGCAGAGTGCTGATTCACAACCCAACCACTTAACCACTATGCGGAAGTACCACGGAGTGGGTTCCCTCCTTCCTTGATGCCTGGAACACCTCACATTATCTCTGAAGCACAGAAAGAAGACTTACCACACACACACCTTTTGAGCTGATAAAACTCTACAAAAATACAACCTTACTACACGTACATGGACAAGTGCACCGAGATTATTTTTGAGTGGTGTTTTACTAACGTGCCCATGTGCTGCTTCCCACTGGAAAAACACCACACAAAAATAATGCTTAGGAGTGTATTTGTGTGAGTTAGAAAAACACCACACCAAAAGAATATGGATGTAAACACGTACTATCACAGTAAAATTACGTTTTTGTACCATTATCAGTGAGCATTTGTGTCAGAGAAGGGGAAAGATGCAACTGAAAGATACATCGAGCCACAATGACAGCCAACGTAGAGCAGTGGTCTGAGTAACAGATGAGGGTGCAGAAGAACCAGGTTCGAATCCCTATTCAGTTATGAGGGAGGGACCATAGCTCAGTGGTATAGTATCTGCTTTGTATACAAAAAGATGCCAAGTTCAATCTCCAGTTAAAAGGATCAGATAGCAGATGATGTAAAAGACCCTGTAGAGCAGCTGCCAGTCTGAGTAGACAATACTGACCTTGAGAGAAAAAGGGTTTGACAGACAGGCAGCTTCACGTATTCATGCTCCAATTCCAAACTTCATTTTAGAAATTCTCCTAGTTAAACAGGGGACACGAGGAAGTGAATTGCCGGACAGAGAAGTTCCAGAACAACATTTATTTATTATTTATTTTATTCGATTTATATTCCGCCCTTCCTGCATCAGCAGGCTCAGGGCCTGCTGATAACCAACTGAAACGAAAATCTTTCATCCTCGAAATAGCTAAGCAAATATGGAAGTGTCCTGAAATTGTCTCCGGTGTTTGCCAAGAGACTTAAGAGGACTGATTTTCTGAGTGGTTATCATGTACATTGTGGTATGTTGACAGTGGTTGGTACTGACACGCTGTCTAGAGCAGTGCTTCCCAACCAGGATTCCTCAGAACCAGGTTTCCACTGAACACTGTCAGGGCTTCCATGAGAAATCGTGAAATAAATAAAGAAAAGGTTTGGAATACCCCCTAAAGTTCAAATATTCCTCAAAATATCATGTTTATTAAGGTTTAGACTTTTAGATCTTTTTTTAATAATAAAATTTTATTAGTGAGTGGAAAAACAAAGAAAATTTTCCGAATTTAACACAAATAATCCCACTTTTTGCCCTTGCTCTGTCCCCCACCCTTTTCTTCCCCCCTCCCTATTGACTTCCAACAGCTTTCCAACCCTTAACCCTTCTTATTACTTAAATCTATTTCATTTATATTTTCCTACCAGCTTTAAATCATAATATCTCTTATTCTAAGCACATTCTTATTCTTTTACATAGCCTCTATCAAACCTAGGCCGATTCCAGATGGCCCTCCCCATTGCGAAACGTCGCGCGTCGTCGCGCAGAAAACGCGAAATATCGCATTTTCTCGCACGAGTTTTGCGCAACGTCGCGCAAAACTCGCACGAGAAAACGTGATATTTCGCGTTTTCTGTGCGATGACGCGCAACGTTTCGCAATGGGGAGGGCCGTCTGGAATCGGCCCTACTATCAATATAGTGTATCTCATATCAATATAACATACCAATATAATATAATATATAGCAGGGATCGCCCTATCTCTTACTTTAAACTTATTCTATTTCTTTTCTTTTAAGCATATACTCCATCAAATACACTATCAATATAGTATACATCACAATAATATATTATATATATGTTGTATGCTATGCCACCAACGTAGCACAGCACACAACACCACATAGCACAACCACATATTATGTTATAATGTAGAATCTGATCCACTAACCCGTTATTTTATGTTATATATCATATATAGTATGCCTCATTGAGATATCTGCTTACCCCTTCTCGTTATCCCATATACTCAATGTAAAATCCCCTTAAATATTATATTAGCTTAGATTATAATTACATTCCCCCTAGATGGTAAGATCTCTTCTCACTTCTCATTACAACGCTATTCTTTAAAAATTTTCAAACTGCCACAGTTCTCCTTTTACATCCCACTTTTTTTCCAAAAATTGTTTCAGTTTCCCCCAATCAACAATATATTGTCCTAGGTCAAGATCTTTGAGTTTCCTTGTCATTTTGTCCATTTCTGCCATGTACAGCAATTTGTAAATCCAGTCTTCTACAGCTGGTATTTCTTGTGTCTTCCATTTCTGCGCGTACAAAAGTCTTGCCGCTGCTGTCATGTAAAATAACAATGTTCTGTGCTGTGTTGGAACTGCCTCCATTCCCAAGTTCAGTAGCAACAATTCTGGGTTCTAGACTTTTAGATCTATAGGTAGCAGCTCTTTATATATATTGCAGCTCTTTACAAATAAATTTTCTTGACAATAATTTAGCAGTAAGTGAACTGTGCTTCATGCCAGCAACTTTTTCTGGCCTGTAAATGTTTTCATAGGTAGGGGGTGCTCAGGATTCAAAAAAATTAATTTACAGGTTTGTCCATGGAAAAAAGGTTGGGAAACACTGGTCTAGAATATAGGACTAGACATAGGCTAGTCATGTCTTGTCTTTTAACCAAGGTCCTTGAGGTGACATGTATGAGTTCATACCTCAGAGAATTCGACAAAAAGTTAGTCCGAGAGAGCATGACCTGTCCAAATTCATTCAGTGACCAAGAGCTAAACTACACAAGACGAATTACATGGGGATGCTCAAGTGAAGGGAGATGTAATGTTAGCCGGGAAGCGTAGTTTGAACTTCACCTCTCTCTACAGAGCTGGCAAAGATCGCTCCTCAGAGGGTTTGTTAATTTCCTCTTTGCCTCCCCCAAGACTCTGTCAATTATTAACAAATCCTCTGAAGAATGACCTTTGCAGGGGAAATTCAAATTATGCTTCCCGGCTAACACTGCATCTACCTTCCCTTGAGCGTCGTGTAATTCAACTTGTGTAGTTTAGGCCTGAGAGGAGATGACAACTCACAACTTTCTAGCCCAAGTGCAAAACTCTATCTCTCTACCTTCATGGGTAGGCTGAGGGCTACATTAGCTTCTGTCACTCAAACTTATTGCTATCCACCCACAGTCCTTAGGTTAGATGGGACATAAGCAGATTAAAGAAATTGCTAAAAAGGCACTAAAAGCAATTCTGGCTTGGATCCAGACTAGATGAGTCCATGGACAGAAGGGCTTCTGCCTGAGAAGTGCCGTTTTCTTCCCTCTTGTGGCAGATCGAAATGCCCCACAGACCTGCCCCTTCTCCCCAGGAACAGGATTGGGGGGGGGCATTTCAGTCTGCCACAGGAAGGGGAAGATTAGAAAATGGAACTCTGCAGGCAGAGATCCTTGTGCTCACAGAAATGTCAGTCCATCTGGTTGTATAAAAATCCACAATATACTCTTAATCCAATTCTTGGACTCAGAGTGAATCCAGAGACTTCTCTACTGGAGGGATTGGTGAGGCTGAAATAATGCAGAAGTAAACTTCTGTATGAGAGTAGCGTTGGCATTACCCTTGTCTTCCTGAAGTGTCAAGAAATTCAAAATGTGAAATAGGACAACATACCTACAAACAAACCACACAATGCCTGCATGGTCGGGGTGGTGGCAGCATGTTGGATAACCCAGCTGCCTTGCCCTCAGCATAGAGGGAAGGGAGATAAAACATCACCTATCTCTATATGCTTTTCCATCTCCTTTTCTCTCACATCAGATGGATCTCTTCATTGGTTGATTACTTTCACACCCATACATACATGAAACCAGGGCTTTTTTTCTGGGGAAAGAGGTGGTGGAACTCAGTGGGTTGCCCTTGGAGAAAATGGTCACATGGCTGGTGGCCCTGCCCTCTGATCTCCAGACAGAGGGGAGTTTAGATTGTCAAGAGCAATCTAAACTCCCCTCTGTCTGGAGATCAAGGGGCGGGGGCACCAGCCATGTGACCGTTTTCAAGAGGTTCCAGAACTCCGTTCCACCGTGTTCCAGCTGACAAAAAGCCCTGCATGAAACTGCCTTAGAGTGAATCCGGCCCTTGGCCCATCAAGTTCCGTACTGTCTACTCAGACGAGGAGCAGCTCTCCGGGTTCTCGGGTACAGACAAACAGTCCTATCACCCCATATTCTGCAATCTGCTTCCCCACAGATTATCTTGTGATCGTGCATGGCAGATCATGCCACATTTTAAAGAACTGCAATGCAGCCAGTAAGAAAAACAGAAGAGGAGCATTATTGCTTGTTTATATTCCCACCATGTACGTTAAGTTACCACTCTGCCACCAATAAGAATGGAGTCTATTTGTTTTTACCATGTTTACACTGCTGCTGTCGTAAACCAGACGTTGTAGCTCATGGTCACTCATAAAGTAACCGTCTCATTTCACTGCCGGCATTGCCAGATGCACAACAATGACTTCAAGGATGGTGCGAGCGCGTAGCTCTTGTTCCAGAGTTGCCATCGAAATCTTGGCTAAGACTAAATTTGAAGCAAGTGTGTGTATGGGGGTCCTCCTCAGGGGACCTATCTTTGGGATCTTCAAGAGAAAGCTTTTGTATAAGACCCATGAAATCCTACAGAAGAATTCTGCATTTCCCAAGAGAGATGTCAAATCGGGCCTAAAGTGAAATTGAAAGCAAACTTGGGGGTGCTTTCTCAACTGAAACACCTGAGGAATTTGAAGGAAAGCTAAAGCAGTTATAACAAATGTAGTATAGACAGTGTGGTGTAGAGGTTAGAGTGCCAGACTCGGGCCTGGGAGAACAGAGGCTGAGGCCATGTGACGGGCAAAAGGTCATCCAGCAAGCATCCATGACAGGGCGAGGATTCCAACCTGGGTCTCCCAGATCCTAGTTTTACATTCTGTGCACTACACCACGGTCAGCAATGTCCCCGATATGTGAGCAGTCTTTCAAGTTAGGCTGGTCCTTAATCAAGGGGGATACAACTATATTCACAAATACTCTCGTCGGAAAGATCCCCTTTTGCCTTAAGCCAGATTTTTGAGATAGAATCTTCATCGGGAGTCTAGAGCTCTTAAAGGAAAGAATGGCTCTTTGTGTTTGAGGCATGCTATTAAGGACTTCGACTGAGAAGAGGTCAATTAAGCGGCAATTTCCACTGAGTACATTCCTCAGGTGGTCTGTGGCCTTTCTCACAGACTCCCACCTTGGGGTCGTCCCTCTATACCAGCAAACCAAAAGATGTATCTTCGTTGGTTGTAGGACCGCAGTCAGCAATGCAGAGGATTGCCTGAAAGCTATTCGTTGCTCGAATACCTGAAAAGCCGCCACTATAGCTGTCTGTTACGGCTTCCATCGGATGCGCTGGTGTCTTTCCTATGCTCAGGCATGGCCTGCTTTTCCTATTTTAAATCCACAAGGTCAGATTTTGATCCTTGTTTTGTGCCCAGGCTGACCTTCTCGAATGGCCTGAAATCTGCTTGTGCATTCTGCAAATTCAGCAGTGGACCTGCGTTATGTTTCACCAACTTCTGTCTTATAATTAACTTATAGAAATGACCACTATCCACTACACCGCAGTGACTCTTTTTGGGGAAAGAAAAAAAGAATACATTCGCCCAGTGCTAGAAAGCCAGGAGAGATAGGACAGAGAGAACCTCCCTAGAGAGGCAATTCAGATTATTGGTGCCAGTACAGAAAAGGCAGGTCATTTTTATAGTCCGGAGAAGGACGCCTTGTCTTCACCTTGTCATGTTCAGTGTGGGCGGTCCACTAATGGACTGTCTCAGTCTCCTTTTTTTTTAAATTCCCCCCCCCCTCCCCTGGAGTCAGCAATGTAGAGCATTGCCTCAAATCTATCCATTGCTCAGAATAATTGAAAAGCCAGTGCTGTACCTGTCCGTCATGGCTTCTGCCTGATTCTCTGGTGTCTTTGCTATGCTCAGACATGCCTTCTTTTCCAGTTTCAAATCCACAAAGTCAGATTTTGACCCTTGTTCCGTGCCCAGGGTGACCTTTCTGAATAGCTTGAAATTGCCCTCCATCTGCCTGCGCATCCTGAAAATTCAGCAGTGGACCTGTGTTGTGTTTCGCCAACCCCTCGTAATTAATTTACAAAAAACGACAACCAAGGCCAAAAGGGATTGTTGTTTCCCTTGCGGGAAGTGGGAATTAAGACATCGTGTTTTCCTGCCTACAGCCTACCATGCTGGCGAAAGCATTTTGCATTTCACAAAGAATTGTTAGCATTATTGTTGAATTAATTGAATTCATCTTTGGTCAGGCTTATTTTAAAAAAATAAATAAGGAAGGAAAGAGATAGTAGGTGTACTTCTAAAAGGCTGAGAGCAGAAAGGGATTATGTATAAAGATGGGACACAATTTTGTATGTGTTTCGAAAAACAGAAATTCACATGGATTTAAATGTCAAGAAATGTGAAAATGACTATAGAATCCACTCCTCCCCAGAAGGGGAAGACATTGTGTTAAAAGTATTGATGTGGTGTTAAAGAAATTTGTTGAGTTTCCCCAGTTAGGATTTTATGTACGTATGTATGTATGTATAGTCCACCTTTCTCACTGAGACTCAAGGTGGATTACATAGTGTGAGATTAGTACAACCAGTATCAAGGACATTTCCGTACAGTATCAAGGACATTTCCATACAGTGTCAAGGACATTTCCATAAACAATGTCATAAGGTAAATAAAAACAAGTTTACAGAGACATAGCATTTGCAAGGATCCAATATCTTTATGAAGAAGCCATTTGTTTGCTTACATCCTGCCTATTTTCTCTGCTTATTTCCCCCATTTTGTTCATTTATTTTATAGCACTGTTAACCTGAGCTCTATATATGTGGTGAAGAGCGCCATCAGGTTATAGCTGATTTATGGCAACCCCTAGTGGGGTATTCATGGCAAGAGACTAACAGAGGTGGTTTGCCATTGCCTGCTTCTGCAGCGCTAGTCTTCATTGGAGGTCTCTTATCCAATTACTAACCAAGACTTGGCTTAGCTTCTGAGATCTGACAAGATCAGGCTCACCTGGGCTATCCAGGACAGGGTAAGCACTAAGCACTATATGTATTTTTATGTAAAATAAGCACCAGTGTTAAAGGTAATGTTTCCAACAAGTTTTGTTAGTACAGTCAGAAACATAAATGACTTCATATTGGTTCTGAGTCACACACAGCCTATGACAGAAATAGAGATTTCTGAATCAAAATAGTGTATTCCCAAAACTTGGTAACATCCCCATTCCCTAGTTCAGGTCACTGGAGGAGAGAACTATGTATAGAGAGCTGAACTTCACGGAAGAATGGTGATCAGACAGACATCCATAGGGACAGAGGGCAATTAAGGCTCTGCACATTCCATGCAGGCTGAAGCTATAAAGATTTTTATTGTGTATGCACCCAGAGTTGTATTGTGCATGACAGTTACAAGCAGAATAGGTGAGACCATTTATCTACACATACATTTTATTGTATCCTTCATCCAAGGAGCTCAAAAGCATACATGTAGACAGCCAGTTTGGTGAAGTGGTTAAGAGTGGCAGGAATCTAATCTGGAGAACCGGGTTTGATTCCCCACTCCTCCACTTGAAGCCAGCTGGGTGATCTTGGGCCAGTCACAGCTCTCTCAGAGCTCTCTCAGCCCCCCCCCCACCTCACAGGGTGATTGTTGTGGGGATAATAATAACGTTAAGTTGTTCTGAAGGGCGGTACATAAATTGAAAGTTGTTGTTGTTATTACATGATTTTCCCATTTCCATTTATTCTCACAACGATCCTGTGAGGTAGGTTAGGCTGAAAGAGTGTGACTGGCCCAAGGTCACCCAGCAAGCTTCCGGGGAAAGTGGGGATTTGAACCAGGGTCCCCCAGATCCTAGTCCAGCACTCTAACCACTACACCACACTGGCACAAACAGGAATTTCTGAACGAAATTGGCGTCCTCACACAAGTTGGTAACATTCCTGCTACTGCTTCACCATTATGCTATTTCAGCAGCTGTCACTTGCAGAGGGCAAGGAAACATGATGAAGTCCCAGCTCGGTCATTCAGCTTTACTACACATTGCAAGAAGATACAGGAGGTGGAAATTCAGGGCTGCTGCTTTCAGTGGCAGCTGCATCACTCCAATAAGGTTTAATCCATAAATCAGCCACCAGAATGGCATCATTGCCATAAAATTGTTCTGACGTTGGATATTCCTTATGCTGCCATTCATCCCAGAACACCACTCCGCCACCACCACCCCACCCACGACGAAAACTTTTCCTTGTTCTTCAGTTTTGCATGGTAAGAAAGAACACGCACGGGCAATTCTAATGAGCAAAGAGAAGAATAGCTACTAATGCAATAATCCCCAAACCATACACAAGAAGAAATAAATTAATGACTCCTGTGAACCTAAAGCGTGCCCTAGGGATGTGCAATATTTTCCCCACAGTTTTGGTTCATTTGAGTCAGAAAAAAAATACTATCCTCTACTACAGTCATTACACAATATTTGTGAAAATAGGAAACGCATTTGCCACCTAGGGCTGAAGGCGAGTAAAGGGGAAGAGGCAAAGAGACAATCTCAGACCCACACCAGGCTGGAATGAAAACTGGCCACGACTTTATTGAATACAGCATGAAGGAGCGTTGGCGACGCATGTGGATCAGATCCCAAACAACATCGGCTGACCCACCTACCAGCTGATGACCCTCACCCCCCCCCCAGATCACAGCTGGCGGGGGGGGGGGGAGAGAAACCAAGGAGTGACATTAAGGGGGCGATCACCTGGGTGTACACCCTGTGTGATTTCCCTGCCACCTGGGAGTGAGTATGCCCTGGCAGCCCACAAGCTGGACATGCACCTCCGTAACTCACTTCCAAGACTCCTTATGGGAATCCCCTTAACGGGGAGACTGGGCATGCAGGCCCCTGCCTCCCCCAAAAGGGACCCGATCCAATGATAAACTGCTGAAAAAGTTGTGACAAAAGAAATACAGACCTGCACGAGGGAGCGGTGGGTGGGTGTTTGGAGGCAGAAGCTGAAGTGAGGAGGAGCGGGGCCCATGGCTCTTTATATTCATGGCTGCCGGACCTGAGAGAAAACTGTATCCTCAAGGTCCGGCAGCCAGGCCCTGCCCCCCAGCCGGCATGTCCCCAGGCGCTCCTGATAGGGCAGCTGGGGATCTGAATTTGATTGGTCATAGGCCCGCCCGAGAAATGCCATGCAAGCCCTCCAAAACGGCAGCCACCATGCCTTGTCCCTTCCCTCGCCTGGTGGTGGCAACCAGGCTCCCAGGTAAGTCCTGTGGCCGTCATTTCCACCTGCGTCCCCCCACTGTCACCCAACGGAGATGAAACACTCAGGGAACGTACCCCTTGCCCAAGGGATTCCATTTTTTCCAGTCCAATTTCAGGCAGACAGAAGAAAGCATCCCTCTTTTATAAGCTATCTAACTTCTCCTTTCCAAAGCGAGCAGAGACACGTGTTTGGCAACATAAGGAAGTGGAGAGGGCTTGATGAAAACAATTTATAGGGGGCATTTAACACCTTTAAGGTTGTCAAAGACCTATAATACTCTGAGTAGAAAGTGGTTTTTTTCACATGTGATAGACATGCAAACATGCCTCCAATTATTAGAAGCAAGGAGCTGGGTTAAGAAAACAAACTCCCTACAAACCAGAGACATTAGTGCTAAATTATGTACCTGACATTGCTAGAAATCTTCAGATGGTAGCCTTATGTATTATTACTGCTGCCAGATTGGTGTTTGCCAGGAAATGGAAGCAAAAAACATGCCCGAGAATCAAGATTGCCTGTTGAAAGGAAAAGAGATCCAAGTTTTGATGAAATTAATGGCTTACCAAAAAAAAAAAAAAAGTGACGTATCCAGGTTAGAATCATTATGGTCAGGAGAATGTACAGAGAATGGAACCAACAACAGAACTGTTAGAAGTAGAATTAGGATCACTTGCTGCTGATATTCTTGTTTTTAATGTTTCAGTGGACAGTACGTAGTCGGCAAATCTTTGGATAATGTACTTATTTGCTATGTTTTTGGTCTTCTTCTATATGGCACTGTTTGATAAACCTTGATTTTAAAAAAAGAAAGGGAAAAAGAGGAATAATGTATAACAAACGGGGGATCCTCATGCGTGAACCGAGCTTCATGTGTAAAGCAGGGAGCGGGGGATGATTTAAAACCAAAACCAGAACCTGCTTTGACCTCAGTGTGATCTGATTGGTTGAAGCACTTTTCTTCCTAGCTAGGTTCTGATACCAGAAATGAGACAGCCGGGGAGAAGCACCCCATGTAAGAGGGGGCAGGGTTTATCTCACCTCGCCCATGTGCGTCATTTTGATTTTAAAAACAGACCCTCACAACCCTGTCCATCTTTACAGGACATCGCCGTGCTTTTCTCTCCGCAAGTTATCAACAGCACAGGTGTTTGCTTGGGATTTCTTTCAAAGAAAACCGCACGGAAAAATTACCCCCTCCTGAGTAGCGGCTCTTAAGCAACATTAAAAAGTTTCCACAAATTTCTACCTGTTGTTATTCCACCTTTTCTCCTAGAAGGTCAGGGTGATATGTAAAGTGCTCTCCCCTCTTCCCTTTTGCCCCCTTCACAACAACCCTTTGAGGTGGGTCAGGGTGAGCAACCATGATTGGCCCAAACTCTCTTTTCAAAAGAGAAAAAAAAGCTTTTCTTGAAGTGTAAAATTAAAGCCTTCACATTTAACTCTGAAAACAAGTGTGCCTTTCTGACAAGAAATCTAGGAAACATGCCACCAGCCCCTGTAGACCTCAGAGGTGAACATTTGTACTCTTGCTGTCCATCAACCCTCTTACGGGAGAACAGGAACGTCACCATGTTTCTGACCTGCGACCCTAGAAAGGTGAAAGTCCACAGGATGTAATGATGTCAGACAGAGAAGTCACATTACTGATTTCCTATCCAGAGATGACTATTAGCAAACATTATTGCTAATCAAATGCAAAAGAGGTTGAAACACACGTCGCTGATAGATCAACTCTTGCAATCTTGAGGGAGTAATTAAAGCCAAAGGGTTGGGACTCTTTCAAAAGGAGCTGACATTTTCCTTGCAAATCTTCACTCAAACATTACACACATCTGCAAACAGGCCCCTCTGTTCTAATAATAGCATAGCAATAACTTCTTTTAAAAAAAGGTCATAGATCCAGAGGAGTTAGCCGTGTTAGTCTGTAGTAGCAAAATCAAAAAGAGTCCAGTAGCACCTTTAAGACTAACCAACTTTAATGTAGCATAAGCTTTCGAGAATCACAGTTCTCTTCGTCAGATCTGATGAAGAGAACTGTGATTCTCGAAAGCTTATGCTACAATAAAGTTGGTTAGTCTTAAAGGTGCTACTGGACTCTTTTTGATTTTAAAAAAAGGGTTTGGGCAGTTTCACCTATAAGGAGATATGGGTGCCAAGTTGTCCTTGGTGTTCTTTTCTGGATCGTTTGAGAAGGCAACACCAATATCAATCAAGATTATTTTTTTGGAGAAAGAGACAAAAGACATCCATTTTAGTTTGCCAGCTGGAAAAGGAGCCACGGAAAGGTGCAGAGGAGGAGAAGCCAAAAGATCAAGGGTTTGAAGAACCTTCCGCATAAAGGAAGGCTAAATAGTTCAGGGCTTTTGTTTAGGAAAAAAGTAAGAGGAGGGGGGCACGTGGGTTTATAAAATGTGGAGAAAGTGGACAACAAGAACTCTCCGTCAGAATTCTTTTCTAAAAATGAGCTTTTGTTAACAAAATTGCCCTATCAAGATATCCTAGATATGGAAATGTGGAGTTTGTGGTAGTCTTACCCAGATAAAGTTCTATTTAATACTGCTTTTGCTATAATAACATTTTACTTGTTAATTTAATGTAAGTTAATAACTCATAATATGGTTACAACGAACTGTTTTAAACATCTGTCGAAGTTTGTTAATGTTATGTTTTGTGAGTTATATGTTGTAAATTAATTCATAATTAATAATAAAAAAATTTTTTAAAAAAGAACTTTCTGTCTGTCCTCACAACAAAATTGACAGGCCTTCCATTCAAAAAGGCATATTTGGAAATGGGATATAATTAATTTATAGAATTTTCGGCTGTAAGATATAGAACGGGGCACTAGTAAAGATGCCAACCCATGGCTGGCAACCAGTGGGAGGCTAGGAAGGCAGAGGTTGGTGTGAATGATGTCACACAATGTCATTGCAGTTAAAAAAACTTAGACGTGACATCACCACATCATGCGGTGCTCTAGGAATTCACCAGATTCTCTGTGGAAAAACACCATAGAAATCTGGGACATTTCTAGTGTCACGAGACACAGTGACATCACTTCTGGGTTTCAACTAAAAATGACACTGCGACATTGCATGGCACCACCCGCCTCTCATTGCAAGACCCCCTTGCCCCCTCTCCATTTTTGCAGGGGACAAAAGGTGGGTGATTGCCTGCCGGCAGCCTTAGGCACTATCTTAGATGGCTTAGAGTCCATGGACTACCAACAGCTGTTTATTTATATAGGAGACTTCTATGCCACCTCTTCAGAGCCCTTCCTGAAGTGGCTTAGTGAACTTGTTAGAAACCTCCATGTTCACAGACAGTGTACTTTTCAATACCAGTTACTGGGCCATGAAAAACAAAGGATATCTTCATCTTGCTGTGCTTGAGGATTCCAAGAACCACCCAGTGGCCAACGGAGGAAGAAAGATGCCAGATCAGATGGGCCTAGCAGTGCTGCTGCGATGCACAACAAATTGCTGTTTTCACCTTATGCTCTTTGTGAAAGCATGGGAAATTTTCCAGAGAACACCAGGGATGCTGTCAATTTCATATCAAACACATTTGAGAGTCAAACAAATGTGAACCTAACCTACATCGCAAGGTCGCTGTGGAGATCAAATGGGACAATAACAACAAACGCCATCCTAAGATCTTTCGAGGAAGGGTTAATTATTATTAATTAAATATTCTTCATTTACAGCTCACCTTTCTCTCTGAGACTCACGACAGATTGCAAAATATGAAAAGCACTTTAATAAAATAACAATCTTCTCCAATATATAATGCAGCAGGGCTAGGATTACAGAACTGGATGTGAAAAACTGTCTAAGGCAACAAAAACTGTCTAAAGCACGGCATACCACAGTGAAGGAAGGAGCTTACAAAGGTGGAGCGCATTGTAGCAAAAAGCGAAGTGAGAGGTACAATACACATTGCAATAGATTACAATACTATCCTTACAGAAGCAAAAACCAAATAAATAATGAGCGACTGGCTATTTAGTAATAGAAAACAAAGGGTGATGATAAACACATCTTGGCTGATTCCAGCCCTGCCACCTCAATTTATTTTAAAGCCAACACAGTCACAAGGGAACTCCACGAGAGGGTTTCTTCCTCCCCATTTAAGAGAACTATTCAGGAAAATGATTGTTTATTTACGATTCACGTCAAGTACCGTAAGTTACCTGCCCGTTGCAGAAGGAACCTATTTATATTTACCACATTTAGACTGGTGCTGTAAACTAGAGGTCGCCACACATAGACGCTACTAAAGTAAGTCACTCCACCATTTCACTGCCAGCAACAACAGACAAAGAACATCTGGCTGCAGGATGAGGCAAAGGTCAGAGAGCATTAGTTTCGGGATTGGCACAGAAATTTTCGTTAAAGCGAAATTGGGAGCAAGTTCTTGAGGAATTTGAGGAACTTTGAGAGTAGCTAGTTTTGGATGACTAACAAAATTTCTCTAGGGAAGGGGGACGGGAATTTCTTAGATCTCTGAAAGCCGAGCTACAAGTGACGCCTGACACAGGTTGTACACTTGTCAGCTTCCCTCAAGTTTTGATGGGAAATGTAGGTGTCCTGGTTTTACAGCTTGGCTCTTCATTACAGCTGCAAGACCAGGATGCCTACATTTCCCATCAAAACTTGAGGGAAACTGACATGTGTCCAACCTGTGTAAGGCGTCACTTGTAGCTGGGCTCTGAGGCTGAACATGAATTCAGAGGGACTAAGGACAGCCAAAATGGTTTCAGCGAGACCAGCAATGTTTCTTCTCTCACCATTCATTACATGCTATTCCCCGTGTACTCCTCCCTTCTTACAAACAAACCAAAAAAAGAAACGTGCCTCATTATAATTTCATTTATTAAATTTACTTCAAGACTACCTTCAAAGTGATTGATGAAGAGAATTCTAAAGTCAAGTATTATCCAAAGAGAGATCTAAAAAAAATTGCAATGCAGCGAGCAGGAATATATAACAAATCGAAACAGGAGCCGCTCAAAAGAATGCCAAATCAGAAAAGTCAAAATGACCAGGAAAAGAAAGACACACACACACACGCACACACCACCACCACCAATTCAATACTAACAGAGTTACTCCAGTCTAAGCCCACTGATTTCAAAGCAGCAGGCAGATCTCCTTACGCAAAGGAAGCAGCAGGCAGATCTCCTTGAGGAAGGGGGAGCATAACTGGGTCCACTCGGAAAGAATCTCTAGGCTGGACCTACAAAATCCATCAAGCCAATTGCTGCACAGTGGCTATTAAAAGCATTCCAAAGATGCAAGTATAACACTTAGAGATCCAAAGCAGAAAGATATAATAACGACAATAACAGTAACATTCAATTTATATACTGCCCTTCAAGTCAACTTCACACCCGCTCAGAGCAGTTTACAAAGGGTGTTATTATTATCTTCACAACAAACACCCTGTGAGGTGGGTGGGGCTGAGAGAGCTCTGAGAGAGCTGTGACTGGCCCAAGGTCACCCAGGTGGCTTCAAGTGGAGGAGTGGGGAATCAAACCTGGCTCTCCAGATTAGAGTCCTGCTGCTCTTAAGTGACTAATCCAAGGTCACCCAGCTGGCTTCAAGTGGAGGAGTGGGGAATCAAACCTGGCTCTCCAGATTAGAGTCCTGCTGCTCTTAAGTGACTAATCCAAGGTCACCCAGCTGACTTCAAGCGGAGGAGCGAGGAATCAAACCTGGCTCTCCAGATTAGAGTCCTGCTGCTCTTAAGTGACTAATCCAAGGTCACCCAGCTGGCTTCAAGTGGAGGAGTGGGGAATCAAACCTGGTTCCTCCAGCTTAGAGTCCTGGTCCTCTTAACCACTACACCAAACTGGCTGGGATATATATATGATGCCATTAGGGATATTACCAAATTTCATGACAACTCTGGTTTTGTTCGAAAGTTCCTTTGGTGGGTTATCCACAATAGATACAAAGCCGTGGCGGCACTTTTTGCTTACCAGATTAGCACACTTTGACAAGTATTTTTTATTAAAACGGATGCTTGTTTTGTCATTGGGTGTGTAAAAATGGTGTAACATGTAAAAGCCAAATAAAAATGGCTTTGAAAAGATTTGAGGCTGTCAATTTGGAAATGTCCCTTTCTCCTTTATTTCACATGGTTCAAAGCATGAGTGATGAGCCAGAGGTTCATTTAAATTTTAAATCTCTGGATTTAAAATCTCTTCTCAGCCATGAACTCGCTGGAGAGCCTCAAATCACTTCCATTCACTCCCTGACCACCCACCTCCCCACCTCCTGCTAGAATGTAGGAAAAACAGTTCTACACAATCCATCATTCCAGGCAAGTGCACAAATTGGCATTGGACACACATTTCTGAATTATATACAGGGCTTTTTTTCAGCAGGAACGCTCCGGCACCTCTTAAAAATGGTCACATGGCCGGTGGCTCCACCCCCTGATCTCCAGACACAGGGGAGTTTAGATTGCCCTCCGCACTGCTCAGTGGTGCAGAGGGCAATCTAAACTCCCCTTTGTCTGGAGATCAGGGGGCAGGGCCACCGGCCATGTGACCATTTTCACCAAGGGCAATTTAAACTTTAAAAAACTCCCCCTTGCTCCATCTGACCCAAAGTGACATCATTGTGTGGTCTTGAGTTCCACCACCTCTTTTCCCAGAAAAAAAGCCCTGATTATATATTTTTACATGCACGTTTTTTTTTTTACAACCAGTCTTTCTGAAGAGCCAAACTTAGAACAGAACAATATGTAGCCTACAAAATTAAAACGAACTGCTTCGCCCACAATCAACTCTGCAAGCCCACACACTTCGACCAATTCCAGCAGATTCCTACAGCAATTCAACAGACTGTCCTGTTGCAGAAACCGAGACGCGCAGCTTTTGCAAAAGAAATGATGCAAAAGCAAACATCTGTTTGCTTAATTTGAACAGTCGATCCAGATTGCAGAACTCTGCTGGTAGCGATGCAGATTTTCTTTTCTCAGCCCAAAGTGCAAAACTAACCCCCGCCCTGTTTCTTCCCCGAATCCATAACCCGAAGTTCCTTGCTGCAAGGTTCGCCACCTACTCTCCACGCCATTCACGCCAGCTTTCTCAACATCAGGCTCACCTGAATAAGTCTTCGCTCTGTCAGTGTTTCAATGACAGCACTCGAGATCAAATCGGATTTAAACTCGTGTCATTTTCTGAA
The DNA here is from genome assembly GCF_028583425.1 of Eublepharis macularius. Lineage (NCBI taxonomy): Eukaryota > Metazoa > Chordata > Lepidosauria > Squamata > Eublepharidae > Eublepharis > Eublepharis macularius. The sequence continues at coordinate 65,612,254 of NC_072802.1, read as the reverse complement.
CTTTTTTTTTTGGTCACCATGGAGACTTAAAGGACTGCTACTTTTTCATCCTTAATTAACACCAGAGCTGCACTCCACTTCAAACGTAAGAGCAGCGAAGTCTTCACAATCCTGGTCTGTGTTTGTTTTAAAATAATTCCTCAAGGGTTCCCCAGAGGCGGAGGAAGTAAAAGACTGGTGCGTTATTTTTAAAAAATGGCAAGCAAAAGAGAACAGATGAGAACAACAGTTCCGAGTAGCACAAACAGATGCTCGAGGTCTGCTTGAAAGCTGAGCTGCAGGAAGGCTGTTGGAAGCAGTTGTTCAGTTCTCACTGCCCCATGGTGTAAGGACGGCCCTGAGCTGTGGGGTGGCTTGTCTGGGTTGGAATAGCTGCCTCAAGGTAATCTCTGTAATCTCCGTGGCAGAATGATGCATCTGATGAAGAGAGCTGTGGCTCTCGAAAGCTCATGCTACAATAAAGTTGGTTAGCCTTAAAGGTGCTACTGGACTCTTGTTGCATCTGATGAAGAGAGCGGTGGCTCTCAAAAGCTCATGCTACAATGAAGTTGGTTAGCCTTAAAGGTGCTACTGGACTCTTGTTGCATCTGACGAAGAGAGCGGTGGCTCTCAAAAGCTTATGCTACAATAAAGTTGGTTACTCTTAAAGGTGCTACTGGATTCTTTACTATTTTGCTACTACAGACTAACATGGCTAACTCCTCTGGATCTATGACCATGGCAGAATGGGGATATAAATCTGTATCTCCAGTCAAAGGCTGACCTTCTATTGTCTAGAGAGCCAGTGTTGAGTAGTGGTTAGAGCTCTGGACCTGAGAGACCCAGGTTCAAATCCTCACTCTCCCATGAAAGCTTGTTGAGTTACCTGGCACCATTCTCATGCCATCAGCCTAGGCTTCCTCACAGGGTTATTGGGAGATAAAATGGAAAACAGATGCACGCTTCTTTGGGTCTCTATTAGAGAATGTGTGTGTGTGTGTGTGTATGGTGCTCTCAAGTCATAGCTGACTTACGGCGATCCCTGCTGGGGTTTTCAGGGCAAGAGGCTATCAAAGATGGTTTGCTATTGCCTGCCTCTGCAACTCTGGTCTTTGTTGGAGGTCTCCCATCCAATTACTAACCAAGGCTGACCCTGCTCAGTTTCTGAGATCTGGCTCACCTGGGCTCTCCAGGTCCTCTATTGGGGAGATGGGTGAAATATAAATTAAGTAAGTAAATAAATAATAAACAAGCCACTATGGGTCCAGTGGAGACAAAAGTGGGATACAGGTATCTAAATCAATATTCTAACCACATTACACTGGCTTTCCTATGTCCAAGGACAATCGATTTTCCAAAAACAAATGATAAAAGAAGGGTGTTGGCCTATTCAATAACCTTCTAAGGGTTGACTGCAACCATAGGGATACATGAAGATGCTTTCCATTGACACAGAATTCTGGCCCGTCTAGCCCACGCTGACTCAGCGTGGGACCCTCTTCCTGCAAAAAAGTGCTGTGCCCTCGTGCTATCATCTTTCCCCTGTATGAACCCCTCTGGAAATTGATAGCTCTTTGAAAAATCTCCCAGCATTGCTAGGAAACTAAGAGCATGTAAGATTAGAAATATATGCTACAGGCCTTAATGTCTTTCTTAGCACCTCTAATTTTTATCATCCTCTCTCGTCTTGGAGTAGTAGTTAAGCTAGTTTGGTGTAGTGGTTAAGAGCGGCAGGACTGTAATCTGAAGAACTGGGTTTGATTCCCTACTCCTCTGCTTGAAGTCAGCGGGGTGACCTTGGGTCAGTCACAGCTTCTTAGAATGTTGTTATTATTAAATTTATTCTGGGAAGAAAACAGATATTGGATAGCCCAGGCAAGCCTGATTTCATCAGATCTCAGAAGCTAAGCAGGGTTGGCCTTGGTTAGTAATCGGATATGAGACTTTCAACGAACACTAGAGTTGCAGAGCCAGGCAATGGTGAATCACCTCTACTAGTCTCTTTTCATGAAAACCTCACCGGGGTCACCATAAGTCATGTATGACTTGAGCACAGGATTTCATTCATATGTATGCAGAGCTTTTTTTCAGCAGGAACATGGTGGAACGGAGTTCCAGTACCTCTTGAAAAGGGTCACATGGCTTGTGGCCCTGCCCCCTGATTTCCAGACAGAGAGGAGTTTAGATTGTCCTCCACGCCGCTAGGTGGTGCGGAGGGCAATCTCAACTCCCCTCTGTCTGGAGATCAGGGGGCGAGGCCACTGGCCATGTGATCATTTTCGTCGAGGGCGATTTAAACTTTAAAAAACTCCCCCCTTGTTCCAGCTGACCCAGTGATGTCATTGTGTGGTCCTGAGTTCCACCACCTCTTTTCCCAGAAAAAAAGCCCTGTATGTATGTATGTATGTATGTATGTATGTATGTATGTATGTATGTATGTATGTATGTATGTAATATATAATATGTGTGTATACACACACACACATGTATATTTGTATATGTATATATTACAAATATTATATTACATATATATATATACATATTCCCTGTCCAAACCTCTCACCCTCTTTAACATATTAATTGAGGCTGTTTGTTCCAAAAAATGCTTAAGCAAAAAATACAAGGAAATATATTGACTATGTGATTTGGAAGAGAGATGGGGCCAAGGCTGCGACAGGGTATGTGTTAACAGATGCTAATCAACTGCGAATCTATAGAGAAGAAAGCAGCGGGGACCAATCAATCTTTATTCCTTGACAATCAAAGCAATTCTGCATCTTTTGGTCTCTTTATAGGCAGCTCATAAAATGGAAATATTGATCATGAGACCCAAATTTGTAGGTTTGACAATAAAAGCAATTTGCTATTGGACGAAGATGGCCGCAGAAGACGAATGCATTTTGGTTATTAACTTTTGAAAACAAATTATTCTAGAAAGATGAGATAGGGAAGGATAAAAGTTTAGACCCTCTCAAAGATTCAAACCCTTCCTCTTCACTGTTTGAATAATCTGATTAGGCGTGTGTGAAATTTGACAGAATTCTATTTTCTCTGGCCCCGAGGATTAGACTTCTACAGAAACTGCCGTTTGTGTTTTTGGCCGGTACATGTTTGTATGGCCGTTACTGTTGATTGCTTCTCCAGTAGAGATATGGGATGACTTTTCACGCATATGTTGTTTTCCCTACCAGTTGCACTACAGCAGGAGTTTGGTAGTCTTAAGGTCACATGAAGTTAGTTGAGCTCATCATGCTTTAGGTGGAGGAGTATTCAATCAGTCAGCCCCTCACTACCATCTGGAGTCTGAAATGCTACAGATTGGGTGATGTGTGGGATTCTACTTTTCTGTCTTATCTTTATCAATAAGAGGCATTTTCCTGTTTGCTGTGATTCTGCAAAGTTTGTTTTGTATGTTTGTAGCACCGCCTAATCCCGGGTCTGGCCTAGCAATGGCTTCTACTTTCTATACGTATCACTTGGACTTTGAAGGATGCTTTTTCTAAGACAACATGTTAACACGTTTTGCTTCTGTTCCATTTGCAGATTTCTGGTAAATCCCAGATTTCTACAGTCCAAAGCCTACTGCACTTTTATTGGATGTCCCAGCCTGTTGATTGTATTGACTTATTCTGTGTAATCTGCCTTGAGTCCCAGTGAGAAAGGCAGACTATAAATAATGGAATTAAATACATACATTAATAAAGTATGATGAAAAGGCAGCCTCATGTACTGGTATGACTGCATCACCACTGAAAGATATTGCTGGAAAGATTAACACCCATAAATGCAACTGTGCGGGATCGGTCAATCTAGTTCAAGTCGTCAATCAGATGTCCGTCGAAGGCCTACAGGCAGAACTTCTCCCCACTGCCAACTCCCCAGCACTTGTATTCAAAGGGCTGCTGCCTTCGAGTGAGGATGTTCCATTTAATAGCAACAACAACAACAATACTTTCTTATACCGCCCTTCTGGACAACTTCACACCCACTCAGAGCAGTTCACAAAGGGAGTTATTATTATCTTCATGACAATCATCCTGTGAGGCAGGTGGGGCTGAGAGAGCTCTGAAAGAGCTGTGACTGACTCAAGGTCACCCAGCTGACTTCAAGTGCAGGAGTGGGGAATTAAACCCGATTCTCCAGATTAGAGTCCTGCCACTCTTAACCGTTACCACCAACTGGCTCTCATCACAGCTCACAACCATTAATGAACTTGTTCCCCTTCCCTATTTTTCATTTGCCACTGACCATGCAGATGCAACTGTAGCTGTATAGAAGTACACATGTTCTGCCACGCACAAGGTCCCCGGTTTACGCTCGAGCGTCTCCAATGAAATAATTTTGGATGTCAAGGCTGAGAAAAACCTCTACCTGAGACCTTAAGAGTTGCTACCAGCCAGAATTGACAGAGCCATACTAGGTGAACCAATGGTCTGACTTAGTGCATGATCCTTCTTATGTTCATCACAGGTGCCCTGGGTTCCCAAGACACCAACCTAAGAGCCAAGCTACAAGTGACACCTGACACAGGTTGGACACTTGTCAGCTTCCCTCAAGTTTTGATAGGAAATGTAGGCATCCTGGTCTTGCAGCTGTAATGGAGAGCCAAGCTGTAAAACCAGGATGCCTACATTTCCCATCAAAACTTGAGGGAAGCTGACAAGTGTCCAACCTGTGTCAGGTGTCACTTGTAGACTTTGAAAATTCAGGGTTTGGCTCATGGATTCTTATAGGACAATATTCTGCTTTCTCCCCAAGTCAAATGTTTTTGCTGTGGATGCTCTTTTCGACCTTACTTAGAAATGGTCAGAGGCTGGCGCTTCAATTTTGTGTTCACCAGAAAGCAAAGCTAAGTCCTTGGGAGGAGGGGGGGGGACAACAATAAATGCTTTAAATGAGCTGTAGATTTAGAGCCCATCTCTATTTTCACATGGGAGCAATTTAGCCCATCAAAATTACAGCCACCTAACAACACTCTTCCTTCTAAAACTGTGTCTTTTATTGACAAACACTTTTTCTCCCTTATTTCAGGACTTCAGCCTTCATGTGCCGCTTGGTTAATCAAATGTACATACTGAAAGAATCTGAGGAAAGGATGAGTGGATTTCCCCAAGTCTGCTTTTTCATTCTGAAACAGCACTCCTCCTTAAATCAAGTTTGACCAGGAGAATCCGTAAAATTAATCCCAGAATTGGATTACCAGCTATCATGCACAGCTGCCACAACTTCCCATTCTGTTTGTTCATATATATCTCCCCTCTCCATTACTGATATACATATGTGCATTTTTTTTTAAAAAAAGCAACAACACAAACAATCTATAATCATTGCATCACAATTTGGGTGCACGGTGTGAGAAATTGTGCCAATGCAGAAGAGCTCATTTGCACAACATGGCCGTACAAAACTAATCTCGATGTAATTATTTGAAGATTGCTATTTTGCGGTGTTTTCCTGATGTAACATAAAGAGAAGATTCAAATAAAATGAAGAAATGGAAAGGTACTTTTACCCAAGACTGCTCCCTGACAGACCTGACTTCAGAGCTTCCAGACCCCAGGGACTTAAGCAACTGCTGGCATAGGAGAATCCACCTGCGATCAGCATACAGAATCATGACTGAAGATCCGTGTAATGGAATACAACTGCAAGAGAAAACAGCCTGATTTCCATGGAAAGGCTATCCAACACCCTCATCAAGGATCCTTTCAGAGACTCTTGGAGATCCCCACACACACAGGCCATGATGCACAACCCATGTTTGCAGGACACTAACTCAAGCGTTCCTTTTCACTTTCGGTCAATGTGAACCTCCCTTGTAACTTGGCCAAACATCCAATCAGAAAAATAATCACATCCACTCCTCCCTTACATTGCTAGTTTTAGCGGCTCAAATGCCTCTTGACTTTCATTTTTCTGGCACTGACAGAGGAAAGGTATAAAGGGGCTCCTTTAGCCCTGGTATTTTGCAATGGTTTTGCTACCTGGACTTTCTGCTCCCCAGACAAGCTGGTGACCTTACTCTCTTGAAACTCACTTTCATGACTCGCCTCCTTTCCTTGCCCGACTTCCCTCCCAATCCCAGCTGATAGGACCCCTCACTTCTCTAGCACCCCCTTTCTCCCTCCTTCCCTTGTTCCCTCCTTCCATCCACCTCCCTGCTTACCGTCTGCTATTCCACATCCCTTTGGGGACACACAAACACGCTTTCCCCTTCCCTCAGGATAATTCTTCCTTGGATTACACACACAAGAGGCACACACTTCTGTGCAAACTCCAATTGAAACAGAACACTATGAATTTCGGACTGATTATTCCCGCTATATTTTGAAATTGAAGGGACTACCATTGTCAAAGAGTTCTGAATGGTCTTTTAAGAAGCATCTCCATGTTAAGAACTGCTTTCAGCTTGCATATACATCTAGAATTGCTTCTCTTTCTCTGCTTTCATTTTCTGAAATTTGACTAGGTCAATAAAGATGAAACTGTTTACGTTCAGATTCTCCCCCCTTCCGCCTTTTTCTGGAAGAATAGTAAGCCATAGTTGTGACTACGTATAGTGCAGGCCCAAGATCCCTAGGTACGGAATATGCATGTGTGGGGATACCTGCATATGTTTGCCCTGACATGGGTTTCCTGTTTGGTAACAGTGTGGCAATCCTCACATACAAGGATGATTGAACAAAAGTTGGAAATAAAGAAGGCGAGCAATGGAGGATTCTTAAGGCATCCAATACAGAGAAACAGGTCAGTGTGGCATAGCGGTTAAAGTGTGGGACTAGGATCCGGGAGAGCCAGGTTCAAATCCTCATTCTGCCATGGAGGCTTGCTGGGTGAACTTGGGCTGGTCACACCCTCTCAGTCTAGCCTACCTACAGGATTGATAACAACAACAACAACAACAACAGTGTGCTTATATACTCCCTGTCATGTATGCCAGAATCCATGCCATTGTTGTGTTATATGCCATTATTGTGTTCTACAAGCATCCATGGCATTGTTGTATTCTGCATCCATGGCATTGTTGTGTTATATGCCATTATTGTGTTCTACAAGCATCCATGGCATTGTTGTATTCTGCATCTTACACTACATCTTAAATTCATACTGATATAATGCCAAAGTTCAATACTGTATCTTACGCATTTTAGAAAAGTCACCTGAAGATGTCTCGATTGCTAATACTAATTTCTAGAGGAGCAAGTGGCTTCTTTGTTATCTCTAAGAAATATGCGCTTTCACTTCTGAGTGGCCTTGGGCCGAAGCTGCAGCTGTGTACTGACATGTATCTTTTCACAGGAGGGAATTATTCCACTCTGTACTTTATCTAGATTAAACTGCTTTGTTCCCATGTAACTTTTCTGGTTTTCTCGCCTGAATGCAAAGGGGTGGGAGAACGTCCCCCTATATCAGTAGTCCTATTGTTTGAATTACTTCTGCCAACTTCTACCTATGAGTGCATACCTGAACTGAATAGATCTCTAAATAAAGTTTCTTCGACCAATGCACCTGCTTGCTTGCTTTGAGGGACTTGGGGATCTAACTGCCAGGGACTGACACCCTAGGACTGACACTCCCCTTATGGACGGATTAGTGCCACACTCAGAGCGGTGAACAAAGTCATTGCTATTATTATCCCCACAGTGCAGCAGGGGAACTGGGGCTAAAAGGGGCAGCTAACCCAAGACCACCACCTGAATTCATGGCAGTCATTGGAGTCAAACTAGCTGAGTGCTGATTCGCAACCCATCCACTTAACCACTATGCTACAGCAGCTCTCTTGTTGTTAAGATAAAATGGAGGAGAGGAGAACAAAGTGTCATTGGATCCCCTGTTGGGGAGAAAAGCAGGGCAGAAATGAAGTAAATTAAATTTAGAACTCCACGGTCTGGGGAGAAATGGAAAGGGATCGAATTATGCGAGCACTCTCGCTCTAGACCACTTCTCCTTTTATTGCTCCAAGCAGCATTCTACCAACTGCGATGTTCTCTCTAAAGGGCAAACTTACAGCCAGGCAACATGGGAAGACCCAGAATTAGTCTTCTGACATTTTAACCAAAATAGCAGACATGTAAAACTGTGAATACAATCAAATCAGCAACACAGGACTGTGTAATATTTTCTTTCACTGCAGGCTGCTTTTCTGATCAAATTCAGCTCCCCCCAACTACTTTCCTACCAGCAAGATAAAAGTGCAGGGTCTCCGTACAGGTCTGAAAGTAACTTGCGTGGGGCAATTTGGATCAGAAAAATAACTGGCAGGGAAACATTTAAGAAGTCTTTTTAAACAGCTATTTCAGATATATTATTGAAATGTTGCGGGACTGTGTGAAATATGTGCTGCTGAGGGAGGGTTGTGCAATTGCAACTGCTCTTTTAATGCTACCAGTTTTAATTGTCTATATTGTATGTTTAAACTGGATGTTATCTGCTCTGAGCCTGCTTGCGGGGAGAGCAGACTACAAATTGAATTATTATTATTATTATTATTATTATTATTATTATTATTATTATTATTATTGATGATGATGATGATGATGACGACGACAATGATGATGACGACGTTGAATGGAAGAGAAAATTCAGAGGAAAGGTTTTTTGATCTGCTTCAAAGCACTGCACGGGTATTAATGGAGCTTTTCCCCATGAAGCTTGTTTGATACCTGAAATGTTTGTTTGATACCTGGGGGCGGGACTGATGGACTCTTGGAGATAGCGTGGGGTGCAGGGTCTGCAATGGGAGGAGAAAGTCAGCAGAAATCTTCCCCATGACTGGAAATGTGACTTTAGGAAGAGGATTTAGGATCCATCACAATCTTGATGCACTCCTACAGATGAATCAGATTGCATTCGCAGCATTTTTTCAATGAACACATGCACGTCGGTAATACAGGGAAAGATGCAAATGGATTGAAGAAACTGAAAAGTACGGCCAGCTATGCTTTACAATTCCAGAATGAAGCTGAAGAATGCTCCTCAGTAAAGCAGAGCTGAATTGGAATCTTGTGCTAAGCTCCGTTCTGGAAAGAAGAGGGAAATTCTTTCAACCCTTATTTCGTAATGGCATAGGTATGCTCACAGCTCTTTTAGTTATTATCTCAGAAAGGTTCCCATCTTCAAATTTTGGCAATCAATTTATACTTGCTTTATAAGGTTATTAATATTTGATTGTAAGCTGCATAAATGTCATAAACCGAGGCAGAAATTCTTTAAATGTTGAAATTCAATCAAATTGGTGAGTGATTAATCAACAGAACACTTAATCAATGGGCAGTGCCAAGACACGTCTACTGCACACAGAAATCCTCTATGTGCACTACCTGGGAGGGGGCTTCATTCTAGGAAAAACAATGCATTACCATCCATGGTGGGATCACTTTTTTAAAAAAACAATCTTCTTTCCTGACTTTCCCAGTGTGCATGCATATATATGTGTTCAAAAGCGTACGTTTTTTATCTTGCTCACCTGTTTTGCACAGCAACACGTTTGAGATGTGAGATTTGTCAACCAATCAAATGTTTTAAAACATAACAATTCGAAGCAAAGCAAGAAGCAGGCTTAATGTTTAATGTATTTGCAGCTGCAAAAAAATATTAATTCCGGATAAGAAGACAGACACCGGCAATTAAGTAATGAGAAAAACAAAGTGTGGACAATAATTAGTCATCTGAAATGATGTATTCTGCAATATAAAGAAGGAAAATGAGCTCTTTAAGTGTTTTTTGTCTAACGGGATAGCACTAATGAAAGTGGAAGTCTCTGATGATTTGATAGGTGGAAGTATTAAATTATTAGAGTAATTAGTATCACAGTGGAAGGACTTAAGAGACGGTGATGCCTTTTTGTACTTCGCACGTGCTTGAGTTGTTACATTTACACAATTGCAGATAACTGTTGTGGACTTCTTAACTTGAGTAAGTGTAGTGCAGTGGTCGGGGCATCAGAGTAAGATCTGGGATAGCAGAGATCAAATCTGCATGCTGCTATGAAGCTACCCAGGTCACTTTGTTTCAGTCATACACACTCATCCCTAGCCTACCTCACAGGGTTGTAGTGAGGATGAGGTGGCGGTGGCAGGGGATCATGGATACCACTTTGTACTCCTTGGAAGAAAGGTGGGATTAAAATATACCACATACAAAGAATGAAATGTTATTTAATTGTTTGCATGGTTTGGTGCTTTCAATAACTGCACCAATCTTCTGTATCTTAATGCATTTCATGTCATAAATATACATTTATTTTATAAAGAAAATTACAAATTCAGGCTACTTAATGTAATTTAAATATTTATATACCCTGGCCTGGATGGTCCAGGTTAGCCCAATCTCATTGTCTCTTAGAAACTAAACAGCACTGGCCCTGGTTAGTACATGGCTGGGAGACCAGCAAGGTAGTCCAGGATCACAACATAGAGGCAGACAATGGCAAACCACCTCTGTTCTTGCCTTGAAAATCTTATCAATGCAACTTGGCAGTGCCTCGCGCATACAAATGTTTACATTCTACAGCTTTCAGGCTCCTGAGATGCTTCCAACCTCAAACAAACTATCAATAAGAAAAAGGAAGCAGAAATGTTGGTCTGTAAGGTGCCAGTGGACTCAAATCCTGCAGAACCCTTTAATGTGCATACGGGGAGGGGATGCTCCTTCTCAAACCCCAAATATTGTCTCCCCAACAACTCTCCTTTCTGGGTTTACAGTAGCCCAGTTGGACAGAGAGTAGTTCAGGCTCCAGGGCTCATTTAACAATTTCCCCCATAGCCTCCAGCACTTTTGTAACTATAAATAAGAGGTACATTGTTTAGCACATCTGAGAATTGATAGAAGCAGTTCAGCTCAAACGCGTGTGGGCTATTCAGTCTGGAAAGCATTCAATGTTCTCAATTGTGTGTTGGATTCAGAGGACCAATTGCTGTCTCAGAACTCAAAAGCACAAAGCAACAGAGAAGCTTGAAAAATAAAGGAGGGAAAGATAAAAGGGCAGGCCTCATTCTGCTCAATGCTGCTGCCAGTCCCTTGTCATAGATACAGAGCTGTTGCACTGGCAACAACGCAGAGGTTCATTCAGCAGGTGGCCTTCAGACAATAGTCTCCAGGAACAGGTCTGTTAAAGGAGCTGCTTGACTGATATTGCATGGAGGCACAGATTATATCAAGTGGGGACCCCCTGTTGGGGGAAAGACACAGGCTTGCTATGATCTGAGAAACCACAGAAACCCTCTTTTGAGCTATCGTGACTGTCCAAATGACACCAGCCTCATATAAAGTCTCCAGGGAGAGGCGCCAGTTTATATTAAAGGTGCCTCCTATGTGAAAGGTAATGGGTCAACGGTTGATGTGTAGAATGTCCCGGGTTTGACCCCCAACATCTCCTTACAGGTTAACAGTTGTTGGAAAAGACTTTCTCTGTCTGAGTCTCTGGTCAAAATTGTTAACGTTACTCTAAATGGATCGATGGTCTGATTTGGTGCAAAACACCTTCACAGGTTCATCTACATCCTCAAGTGAACCAAGCTAAGTTGTGAGCCCACCAGTAATGCTACATATTCCCAGAAACCTTGCATGGCAGCTATTGGCAACATGAACTAACCAATAAGATTTAATAGATGATGGTTTCAGCACCACTAGTGGTGGACAGCTCCAAATAAATGTACAGGGAAATCTTAAACAGAGTTACTCCAGTCTAAGCCCATTGAAACCCATTCTCTTCTCCCCAGAGCTTGATGCATTAAACCAAAGAACTGAACAGTCAATGCACATACAAAGGCTCCCTCTGCCTGATGGCCAGTTTGGTGTAGTGGTTAAGAGCACGGGACTCTAATCTGGAGAGCCAGGTTTGATTTCCCACTCCTCCACGAAGCCAGCTGGGTGACCTTGGGCGAGTCACAGTTCTCTGGAGCTCTCTCAGCCCCACCCACCTCACAGGGTGACTGTTGTGGGGTAATAATAACACTTTGTAAACCGCTCTGAGTGGGCATTAAGTTGTCCTGAAGGGCGGTATATAAATCAAATATTATTATTATGGGCAACCCTTTAAAAGGTGGGATTGGGGGGGGGTGCTGACAGCATATACACATGTAAACAAGATACATGCATTGTTCAGAGCTGTGGCTTGCTGTACAGAGCTCTTGGGGTAGGGATGCTATCACATTTTGCAAACTGATTATTTCCAGCTCAATATCCCAGCTTCAGCGTCACTTATCCCTAGCATGAATCAAACTCAGAAATCTTGATTTTTCATGCCATTTTTCTGTTTCCTCGTGATAAACGGTACACTTTTAATTTACTCCCTTTTTGTATCAACGGTGTATAATGTTTAACAAATGTGCAAAAAGAAACAAATGTTTCAGGAACGCCACAATGGCTAAAACGAAAAGGTTCGCAACGACTATGAAAACAAGAAGAGAAAGTGCTTATATCTACATTGTCTATGGGCATGATCTCACCCCCTGCATCACATTCGCCAAACGTCTTGTGCATGCGACTCCTCCTGACCATACGATTTCCACTGGAAAGAGCAACCCCATGTTGAGTTCCTCCTCTTCATGTGTAGTTATGAAATACATGATATGATTTCACCTTGTCATGCATTCCTATGCGCACATTCCTTATCCTCCCACATTATCCCACAGTGGGGAGGCAGGAAGGAAATACGTGACCTGATGAGATCGCATCACGTGACTCCATTGCTACATGTCATTGGCCAAAGGAAAGGAAAATCAACACAAGGCTGCCATTTGCCTCCACAATCATATGTTTGCCATCCAGTCTGATTCTACCTTGTCTTCAGCCCCTGAGCTGGCACGGGAAGTCATACGTGATACTATACTAGCATTTTTGCTCTTGCTGTGAACTTGGGGCCACCTCTCCCACCCGTCATTCAAAGATGCTGGCCTATATGCAAGCCAAGTCCAGGGATAGGTGTGCTTTCTACAAACAGAATCAGTGATGCCTTCCTGGACTGTATCACTTGCAAACTCATGGGGGATATTGCTTATTTCAACAATCCTTATGGAAATATGCACGTTTGGAGAACCGCCACATCAGAGAGAAGGTTCACTGACATTCTGCTTATGGTGCAGGGAAGGGATTTGAGGGGCGCATTCAAAGAACCAGCGTGCTGTAGTAGATAGTCTTGGACCAGGGAGATCTGGCTGGAAGCCCTGCTTGAGCTATGCCATTCACTGGATGAATCAATCACTCGCTTTTAGCCTAACTCACCTCAGAGGGTTGGAAAAGAGGGCGTCATCTCCCTCAGCTATTTAGAAGAAATGTAAGCTGTTTATAAGTGTAAAGGCTTGCAGGTTCCCAGTACGGAGCCCAGAAGACAGGCAAGGAAGTGCCATGCAGTCCAAGATTGGGGTTCCAAGCAAAACATGGTCCTTCATTCCAAGGTCAGGGTTCCAGTACTCAAGCAAGGCGGGGTCAGTGAGTCTGAGGTCAGGCTTTCAGGAATCAGGCAAGGCAGAGCAAGTGGCTTCATAGCGATTGTCCATGTTGCGTCCATGCCTGGCAGCCTTTCACGGCTGGTTTAATAGCCCCTGTCCTAAGGGCTGTGCGTACAGATAGTTGCTCAGGGAGGATCCGGCAACTACTCCTCGTCATCATCAGTTAGCAGTTGGCGCCAGCCCAGGAGAGGGACGCTTTGCCGTCTTGCCAGTAGTTCAGTCCTCAATCTCCGTCTGTGGCGCTCTAAGAGTGGAGGTGATGCTAGAGGGCTGGGGGCAGCTAACTGAGTTTCACCTCCTGGATCAGAGCTGGAGGGCATCGTCAGCTCTGCCCCGGCTGTTGGTTGTGACTGCTGATCGGCCGGCATCTTCTGCTGACCAGCTTCTGCAAGCTCAAGGCTGGCTGCCCTGAGGAGCCCTCATTATTGCTGAGCCCTGGCTGACTCGTGACAGTAAGAGTCAAACAACACCCACAACGAACTTGCAGCAAGGAGTGGTCCAGTCCAGGAAGGGTTTGACCACTTCGTTCACTGGAATGCATAAACGGGCATTTGAAGGACTGCAAGGAGCCGGAGGAGCACGGGAGAGGATTTGCACACAACGCCGCATGCTTTACTGCTTCCACGGCCCTCTTCTTAACCTTTCAGACATTTTACAAAATGCAGTCAGCTCATCCGCTTGGGAGTCTCTTCCTCTCTACTAATCTGGCCTTTCTGCATCCATCCCTTCTCTGCCTCCCCACAAAGAGGACTGTGACAGACTAGAAAAAAATATTCTCTCTCTCTTGGTCCCATCCGCTGCCCTCAAGGTGCTGAACAGCCGATGAGTTCAACATGGCTTGTTTTCCTGCTAATTTCCAAGGACGCGTCGCGCCTCTCATTCCCCGGGCTTAACAGACAAATTGGGTTTCTAATTTTAGAAGAGAGTTATATGCTGTCTCTCTCTCTCTCTCTCGTATATATACAGACACAGATCTCTATTTCTTGTGTTCAGATTCTCTTATATCATCTGTCCCCCATCCCTTGAGGCCAAAATAGATACCAATGCTGAGAAAGGCAGCGTGTCTTACTGGTTAGAGTGCTGGACTAGAATGGGGGAAGAACTAGGTCCAAAGCCCCATTTGGTCATGAAACTTACTGAGTGATTTTGGGCCAGCCATACTCTCTCTCTCTCTCTCTGCCTACCCAGCCCCATAGGGTTGTTGTGAAGGTAAATCCAATGAGGGGAGAATAAAGAATGTCATCTGAGCTCCTTCGTGTCAGGCCAGGATAAAAATATGAACAGACTGGGTCCTTCCAAAAGCTTGTTCCCCATACTCCCTTGATTTTATTTGGGCCGAAACCCTCCAGGCCAACATGGCTTTACTAATCAGAATTACACATGCCCTGGCCTCAGGCCTGCCATTAACCCTGGAAGTCCCTGTTTAGCTTTTCCTCCTTTCCAGCGCTTACAGTCAAGTGAGATCTTCTCGTTTCCTTTCCCTGTAACTTAATGGTCTGCAAGCCACACGTCTGAGTATTTTATGAACAGTTTATAATTGCATAAGTAAATGTAGCTAAATCACATGTGCGCTTTTTAAAATCTTGCCTGATAGCAAGCTCTTTCGTTTCTGTGGTTCTGAAATGTTCTGTAGCCAGTCAGTCCAGGACGCAATATATTGGTTATAAAGTGAAATATAAAGGGGGCAACTAAAAAGAATACGGGCAATCGAATCAACTGGATAAGGGAGACTCGCAAGGCAGGGTCAGATTCCTTCTCCGTCTGCACTGCAGCCGCACTCCAAATCAGCGCCCACAGTCAGCAGCTATTCATATTTTTAAAAACCTTAGGATGCCTTAATCCCAAATCTCCTGGCCTTCCATCTATTTTAGCCTCCAGGAACCTCTGCTTCTAAGATCCTTTTCTGAGCTGGAAAGAAAAAAGTTAAAAACCTCTACCCTGTGGTCAGATTTTTAATTTGAGCTAATGACAATTAAGATGTATCTGTGCAGGCTCCTGGAAAGAACTTGGCTCACAAAGCAATAGCTAACCTTCACTGTAACGCAGCAGACTGTCGCGGATAATAGCCTCAGCTTCCAGCAGGAGACTGTACACAGTATTTAACAGCTTAGCTGTTTGCCTGGTGAGATTTCACTTGCCTATGCATTGCACAGGTTGGTTAAGTGATGTTCAGGGATCTGGGCCTTGAACTCTTCATCTCATGGCCTGAGGCTGTGACCTGGTTTAGAAACAGGGAAGAGGCTCTGCTCCTTATTTTATATTCGTTTAGGTTTTTGTGTCAACAATTTTGATTCCCTGTTTTTTCCCCTGTTGGTATTCGAGATTAGTTTGCACTGCATGGGAATGTTGCACCTTTTTATATACTGAGCTGGGAAGCTAAGCAGGGTCTGTACTTGGATGGAAGACCACCAAGGAAGACTGAGGCTACTCCGCAGAGAAAGGCAAGAGTCAACCACCTCTGCTCATCTCTTGTCTTGAAAGTCCCGTGGGGTGGAACTTGGTGAGGCCACCATGAGTCAGTTGCGAGTCGACCGCACACTGCCTGTTAAATAAGTACAATGTTGGAAAAATATTACACAATAGGGTTGATATACAAATAAGGTTGATTTACTGTTGTGCGAATAACAAGCAAGATTGGAAAATGTGTATATTTTACAAGTAAATTCAGTGCATACGTGCGCCTTGCAGGAGGCGTTTGAAACTACCCAGGCTGCCAAATGTAACTGACATGACTTTTCTTTATATCGTGTTTGTGACTGCCAAGAGGAAGGCAACCTGAAATGGGAAGGATATTTGCTAGCTTGCCTGTTGTGGTTGCAAACAGAAGAAGTTTGAAGTGTTTGCACACTCTGCACCACGGGGCTCCTCTCAAAAGCTTATTCTACAATAAAGTTGGTTAGTCTTAAACGTGCTACTGGACTGTTTACTATTTTTCACTACTATATCACACTAACCACAGTAAACACCAAACTATAACACAAGTTTGAAATCATCTCTACCCTGAAAGCTCCGTTAGTGAGTTCCTCTTGATTCACATAAAGGAATGAGAATGAACACTTAATGCCATTGGTATACAACATGAGGTTGCCGGAGCGGCTTGCTCAGGTATAAATATCAGGATCCTGACCATGCCTAGCCAATGAAGAACCTCCCCCTATTACATTCCGAGCCACAGCTGAAGCTCTAGCAGCTGGGTTTACACACACTCTCTATCTCGTTCTGGATACGGCTGGCTCTGGTCCAATGAATGACAGCCAGTGTGGTGTAGTGGTTAGAGTAATGGACTAGGGTTGAGGAGCTCATTGGGTAAACTTAGGTCAGTCATATGTACTCAATCTATCCTCTATTTCATGGTCGTTGTGATGATAAGATGAAGAGAGAAGCACGGGCTACATGCATTCCTCTTCCATTCTGGTTTAACTGGGAGAATTTCTAGGATTTGGTTACATGCCTTCAACTCATGTATATTCCCTCCTCTCATTCATATCCAGTGCATATGCATAAAAACCCTGCAAAAAAGCAATCTCAGTGTGATCCATTTGGTAAGTACTGCATCAAGAACATTTTGCATTGTGTTTTGCCGATGCAAACCACAACAGCCCAACTGTATGATCCCATAAAGATTGCTTTTTTGTATTGTTTTATCCACAGGAACTGGCAACATGGAGGGGAGCGATACCAAATAGCTGCAAGGTGTTGTGCTCATGCGGAAATACAAAATGGAACAATCGAGGATTCTTAATGCATCAGTTCTACTTCAGAAATGAGGCCAGATATTTTGGTCCCCCAGCTTTCAGATGAGGAGAGTTTGGGAAGCAACTTGGGAGCGCATGAGCTGGCTGCAAAACTGATCCCTAGATGCCTCACTGTGTTGCATAGATTTAAGGCTCAAAGTAGTTTGGGTTCCTGAGCAAAGATCACCTCAACAGCTCATTAGATCTTCTCTCTGCTCAGCCATGGAAGCTTTTGTAGCGGATGAATCAGATTTTTTCTTCCCCCTCTGTGAAAGAACATTTAGGAGCTGAAAACTACTCATTTTTATTAACCAGGTTAATCCTTTTAGCACAGGGACTATTTTTAGCTCTGAGCAATTATGTAACCACAATGCAGGAGCACAAAACCCACTTCAAAGGACGAATACCGACAATCACATTTGCCAAAAGCGACAATTTCAAGGAGCTCTTAGTCTAGATTGCTTTTTTCTCTTTAATATACATTGTGCAGCCATTTACTCTCACATGGTTGAGGTATCTTAAATCACAATCCCTTTCTGCATCTGGATTGAGAGAACCAAGAGAAAAAAAATCTTAGAGTTAAAAAAAAAAAACTATAACAACATTTCATCAAAAAACACCCGTAATGTTCCTACAGAGTTTGCCAATGTTTAGATGCAGTGTCAGTCTTGATGTCAACATGTGTACTAAATGGATTTCAAATGGTTATTAGAATACAAGAACCATTTCATTGTGTAACATTAAATTTCATCTGAAGCAATACAAGGAGGAAAAAAAATCGGAATATTTGACAGTGCTTTGCCCAGCCAATACAGACATACCATCCAAATGTGGGGGTGTTCAGAGAACTCACAATATGTGAGTCAGACTATTCAGCTCAGTATAGTCCAGGGAAGCGGGCACCTTCAGTGACAGAGTACTTGCTTAGAATGCAGAAGGCCCTAGGTTCAATCTAGGGTTTTGTCATTGTATGGCCCATCTTTCCTTTAAATAAAGAGGGGTCAATATTGTAAGAAGAGTTTTACTGGACTTGCATGTCTGGGAGTTCTTAGCAGCCTTGTGCAAATCCGTTCTTTCCCAACCTGCTTCACAGGGCTGCTGTGAACTGAGAGGGAGGGGATTATAAACATTATGTATGCTTAAAAAGTTCTACAGGAATGAAATCTGCTTTCATTCAAAGACTGCCAAATGCAACAACACTGCATTCTTCATATCATGGAACAGTATCATCTAGATTCTCATCTGAGAATTTTTACCTCTGTTAAAAACATTAAGCTTGTCTAAGCTAAACAGGTTACTGTTCTTCCTTGCTTGAATGTTGGTCCAGCAGGTCATTCAAGGTAGTACAATTCTCTGATTTTGTATACAATCACTATGGACAGATCCAGAGGAGTTAGCCGTGTTAGTCTGTAGTAGCAAAATAGTAAAGAGTCCAGTAGCACCTTTAAGACTAACCAACTTTACTGTAGCATAAGCTTTCGAGAACCACAGTTCCATGCATCTTATGAAGAGAACTGTGGTTCTCGAAAGCTTATGCTAGAGTTAAGTTAACCCGGGCATTTTTGGTTACGAGGTTTCTAGTAAAAGGTGCTAGGAAAGACCTTTCCCTGCCTGAGACGTTAGAGAGCAACCATCAGACAGGTGAGATAACATTGAGCTAGACGGAACCAAAAGGCCTGGCGCTGCAGATCTTAGGGAGAAGGAGCATAGTATAGCAGTCCAGATTGTTCTCCCCGTATGAACTTGAAATTTTATAAATTCTGCACAGATTGCACATATAAGGACCTCGATTCTATTTCTGGCATTAAAGAACATCCAGTGATGAGGCTTGGAAAGGACCTCTCTTGAGCCAAGATCACTTGCAATGGGTGAAATGAACCGACGGCCTCATTCTGTATCAGTTCTTTGTATTTGGGAGTCTTCTTTAAAAAAAAAATATCTCCAGACTGAGAAACAGCTTCACAAAAACACAGACAAGCTAATGACAGACTTGAAAAATGCCCTGAATGAATCGATATCCAGATTACAATGCATCTTCGTAATGTTCACAAAAGGCCACCAGTTTAATGGAAACGTTTCCACCCGTCTCTGATCATCGATTTGTTCAATTTGCTCAGTAAGTTCAGCTATTTCAGTGAGACTCTAACCATTCCGAGATGGGAGGTAAACAAGACTGATGTCGATACTTCACCACTAGGGTTCCAGGCAGCAATGAGCAGTTCCCAGGTTAACGTGAAATTCATCTATCACGAGGCCCTAAAAGTATATCCCGCAGCCCAAATTCAAATCTCTGACGCACTATTATTTGGGGATGGCAGTATTGTTTTACTACCACACATGGAAGTCTGCTTTTCGTTCAGAACAACTTCGATATGAATAATTATAAATAGTATAATTTGGGAGGGTGGGGGTTAAATTAGGAGAACAATGCCAAGAATACAATGATTTATAAAAGTTTTATTTCAGCCTCAAACAGGGAGAACAGGCTAGATCTTTCATACTTTCCCCTCTTAAATCAGCAGTATCCTCATTAAACACGTTGTTTCATTTCTTTTTAAAGTTATAGCCTAAATGATCATCTTTACAGGGAACATCTGCTAAAGTTTAGGTAACAAACGATTTATATTATCAAAATTAGATATGAGTAATTCAAGACGCGGTTGCTGCTTATGGCTTCATGTAGTTTATGGGGACCAGGTGCACTGAATGGTATTTCTATCACAACATTTGGCATGCGCATCACAACGATGTTAATACAAATCACGTAGGCTTTATTTTAGTGCTGAGAGGGCTACCCAAAATTGATCAGCCTGAATCCATGTCTGTTCACTAGGAAGGCAGTCTCACTGGAACCCTCCAATTTCCCACCTCTTGTCTCAGCCAGTTGCCTCCACAACAAAAGCAGGAATTCTTGCAAGAAATACACGGCTCTGTTTAGTCTCGTGATGCCGCATGTGGCCATCAAGTCCTCCCATGCTGCATGTGCAAAATCAGTCTTTATTTTGTAACTTGCAACAGATCTGTGCAGGAAGGCTCCTGTGCTTTTCGCTGCCCCGTTGGCAGGCCTCTCAGGGGCCACGGAGCCAGCGAGGAGTCCATGCAGGAGGGCTCCCACACTTCGCCTCCCCACCGGCTCTGCGGCCCCTCAGAGGCCTACCTCCTCAGACTCACTTTTTATCCTAGCCCTCAGTGCGCCTCCACCAGGATAAAAAGTGAGTCATTGGGAACACAGCTTGGCTTTTATATTTAAGGATTGGTGAGCCTGATCTTGTCAGCTCTCAGAAGCTAAGCAGGGTCAGCCTTGGTTAGTAATGGGATGGGAGACCTCCAACAAAGGCCAGGGTCGCAGAGGCAGGCAACGGCAAACCACCTCTATTAATCTCTTGCCATGAAAACCCCACAAGGGGTTGCCATAAGTCAGCGCTCCCCACCACCACCACCAAATGAATTACCTATTGCCAGTTTTTGTTTGTACTTTATGTCAAGTTGTGGGTAGAGAGCAACAGATCGAATAACTAGGATCTACTCTGACCAGCAGCAGCTGTCTGAGATCTCAGTCAAGAATTCTGTGTCCTAAGGCTGGGCAAAGGGTGTTTTGCACCCTCGGTGGGGAGGGAGTCCATCAGCCATATGTCTTTCACCCCCATGCTGTGAGGAGGGAGCTGGGATCCCACCACACATACGTTTTTATCCCCTTACTGTGTGAGGAGGGAGCCAGGAGCCACCTTCTTCTTCTATGCAGAGAGCAGGAAGGCTGCCATTCGTGCTCCTTTCTCTTCTCTGCTGCAGAGAGGGAATTGAGAGCCTGCTGCCCATACTTCATCCCCCAGCACTGTGGAGAGGTGCATCGAGGTGGGAGATCACTACATGCCCTCCTCCCTCCCTGCCACGGCAAGATGAGGTTGGGGGCTGTAGCACACCCTGACAGCCCAGCATCACCACAGAGAGGTCGGAGCGGATAGGAGGAAAAACAAGAACGGGAAATAAGAAGAGGGCCTGCTTGCCCTGCACCCCCACTGGAGGAAGGGAGGGAATGAGAAGGCTCCCCACAGATCATGCGCTATGGACAGTGGTGCTTGCCAGGGCTGCTGCTTGCTGCAGAAGTTCCTGACATTGTGCCAGGGGCAAGCAGGGTGGAGACAGGACAGGATGGTAATCCACTGTCTCTGCTGTCCTAGGCAATCACCTAAGCCTGCTTAGTGGATGGGCCACCCTCACTTGCCACTCGCGACCCTTTAACTCAAGGCGCCAGCAACTGAAACGTACAGTTTTTGCTTGCAAGGGATGTGTTCTGTGACTGTGCCACTAGCCACAGCAACATATATACTTTCTTCCAAAATAAACTGTTCTGGCCTCCCTTTCCTCTGGTAAATGAGGCAAAGAGGCATCATCGGCAAGGAGGGCTTGATTCATGTACCAGGAATATAGGAAGCCGATTGGCCCTCTGAACTCCTTGAACCTTATCAGATGCTCAAAGTGGTAGCAGCAGATTAGTAATGAATCTGGGAAAGGAGAGATTAATTTTTAGACGTGCAGTAGACTTCTGAGTAATTAATCTAAATCTCCTGGATTAATTATGAATTATGAATTGATTTAATAAGATCCACCTTTCATTTCTTTTCAGGACCACTCACCTGTTCATAAGTATTTCTCAGGTTCTGGGGTACCTGTCACTGAAAATCAATTTTATGACCTGATTCCTGGCCCCAATTAAGATATATTTTATGTATGTACACATGCTTGCAACATCCTGAAATTAAAGATATATCTGCATACGTTAAATTTGCTGCTTACTCACTTCACGCAAAACAGACCCAGCCAGCGTGTGTCTTTTTCGGATGAAAACTAATTGCCTCCAGCAATTAACAAGGAGTTGTCTCAGAGGAGACATTCTGCAATTAGTCATTTTCCAGGTACAATATTTGCTACCTCAACTAGGCCTAATTGGAATGAAAATTACACTCCAGGAAGTTTGCTTTGGCTTTGGATAAGCTGAAAAATGACGACATTTCAGCTTTTAGCCGAAAGACTTTCCTTTGCAAGAAAAGAAAGGCTCGGTTTAGAAAGGACATAAAACCACGGTTTATTTTCACTGATTCACCAATGGCTCTACAGTCAAGGATAACTGCTGCGTTAATTACAAGTTATCATGGGGTGCTCTGGGACAGATCTGAGTCGAGGGCCAGCCGGTGGGAAGAGGAATATGAAAGTCTTCATGGGACCTTCTGCTAGTCGTTTTGGGAGCTGTGCAATTATTTTTATCTCAATCAAAATGAACTCTGAAAGGGGACCTTTTTCACCGACTTCATATAATTGATGGGATATGTGACTACTTTATAAGGAATCAGGTTTGTACTCTATTGCAATGTTTTTCTATATGAATGGATAACCTTCTTTTTACTGGGTTGTAACCCGCTTTCTGTATTATGATATGTCATGCCCTAGAGAGTTTGGGGGCGGGGTTTGCATACTTTTCCAATTCTGGCTCCTATCCTAGTCCTATTGCATTGTTGATTGGAGGTCTTTGCTCTTTGATTGAACTGGTTTTTGAATGTTACACTCTTCCTTGAGCAGAGCTATAAATGAATGAAAGAAAAGAAAGAGGCCATAAAAAAAAAGAGGTCAGGGCCTGAGAGAACTGTGACTGACCCAAGGCCACCCAGCTGGCTTCAAGCGGAGGAGTGGGGAATCAAGCCCCAGATTAGAGTCCCGTGCTCTTAACTACTACACCAAATGACCCTTGGTCTATAAACATCATTATTGTCTACTCAGACCTGCAGTGGATCTCCAAGGTGGGTCTCTGGTAAAGGTCTTGCATAACACCTCCCATCTGATCTTTTTTGAAGTGGAGGTGCTGGGGACTGAACCCGGGACCTTCTGCATGCAACAAAGATGCTCCAATTCAGATAGGGAGAGGTAATTGGTGAACATCCTGAAGCATCCAAGGATATTGGGTCACCCCCAAGCTAGCCACACCATTGGATTGTGCAGCCAGATGGGCTGGTGAGAGGGCTCTGGTCAGGGAGTGCAGGATCCTAACTGGGAGCAGCCTCTGCCACAGGGGACTTCCCTCTAAGGAGCTGCCGCCCATGCTACGGTTCATTAGTGGCATCTCCAGGGGAGAGTACAGACCTGGCAACAGTCTAAACAGCTCTTGTCCTCCTGCAAAGATGGTTCTCCTGGAGAGAGGCTGGAGCCATCCATGGGGCATGTGCAAGTTGCATTACCAAGAAGAAACAGCAATTGGTACAAGGGGAGAATCTTCAATAATCGGGGTTGTACAATTATTAAAGATTCTCCCCTTGCACCAATTGCTGTTCTTTCTTTCTTTGCCTTAGTACAGCCCCTGCTTCTTCTTCATTGATTACAAGTTGCAGCCTTTTAGAGGGCTGGGCAGCAGACCAGTGAGGAGGAGGAAATGGACACTCTCTCAAACTATTCCTTTCTCTGAGACCAGTTGGGTGGCTTCCCAGGGCCAAGGCAATAGGGAGGGTGGGGCCTTCGTGCTAGGGTTGTAAAGCCAGGCCTGACAACTGATGGGAGGGGGGGGCAGAAACATGGTGGAGCACAATGTTGTCTGTGCTGCTACGTCACTTCTGGGGAAAACCCAGACGAGTAGATGAAGGAATTTATGGAAACCATAGAGTTTCTGGTGATTCCTACAGCTACCATATCTCACTTCCAGGTTTTTCCCAGAAGTGACACAGCAGCATAGACACCACCACTGTTTTTATTTTTCTTCTCTCTCTGCTGCTTGGAGCAATGATGGGTAACTAGGGCTGCTGATGGAAGGCCTCCTGCCATAGAGAGAGGCCTGGCAGCCCTACTTAGTGCTGAGTGGCATCAACCAAGACCGTGGTTATTTCAGTGGCATGTTGGGGAAAGGAGACGAGAGTCGTTACTTCTCAGCACAGTTCAAACGGAGAAGTGCCTGGAGGCTGGACTGAATCTCTGTGACATCAAATACTTATTCTTAAGGTATACAGAAACAAATGAAGTACGATTCTAATGATTCGTCCCATGCAATGAAGTGAAAATTGCATCTCCTTGGCTTTAACACTACATCAGGCACACTTCCTGTTTTCTCCACGATCTTTTGCACACACACAAAAGCAGTTCTGCTGATCTATGTTATTATTACGTGGCTCTAACATTCACACACAACTTCTTTTTCCCCATGTGTGCAGGCATACAATCAGACAGAAAGAAAGCATTCATAAACTGCACAGAGTAGATGGAATTCAAATATCAGAATTTCAGAGCTTTGGAAGGCAAAAAAAAAAAGGTGAAAATTGAAGCATGAGGCACGGCGTGCAAGAAAACTCATATCTGAAATTACACCTTAAAGCGGGAACTCATTCTCAGGAGCTAGAATGGAAAAGTAGTATGTAAGAAATATTTGTGAGCGTAACAGGGACAGGGGGGGGGAGCTTGAAACGGAGAACGGTATAGAACCATCATGAATCAATGGAGACAGAAATTCTCAAGCAAATTTAACTTGATGCAGCTTGCAACCATTCTAATTTACATCCTAATTTTTATCTTCAGCAGCGATGGATATCAGCGGATGGAAGGGGTTCGGAGAAAGTAAATCAAGAAAGTTAATTGTGTTTTAAGACCCATCAAAATCAATGCAGTAAATCAGTCATGAAGAACATTCTTCTTTCAAGTTTTTGGATTGAAACAACTGACTGGCGGGATGGAAATTTCTTTCCAAAATGTGTCGAATGTTGTGGACATTTCTCGGGACTCTGCAGCAACACTGTATTTCCCGCTTCTGTTTTGGGGGTCAAAATTAGCTATTTCAGTAGGGTGGAAATTGCTCCCCCCCACTTCCAAAAAAAAAAAACCCTCTTAAGGGAGTGAATATTCACTTTTCTTCAACACCCGACTCTATGCTAGATAGGAATACCAGATCTCTTGTTTCGACGTTGGTTGCCTCTGCTCGCCTGGTCATTGCTGGGAATTGGAAATCCCTCATAGGCCCATTGCTAAAAAAATGGTATCAGGAAATCTGGGAGCAATATTTGATGTGTAGGATTATGCATAATCCATTTTTCTTGTTTGAATTTTATGGGTTTTTTGTTTCTTGTATTAAATCTTTAATTATTAAAAGAATTTTTTAAAAACTTGCATATGGTAGTCCCTTTATTCGAAGATGATGAAATATGGATTTTTGTGCAACAAAGTTTAAATACCTGTTTATTGTAATTCTTGGTTTTTTAACAATTTGCCAAGAGTTCTTTTGATCATTTCTTTTATGGTTTAATTTTATTTCTTTTCTTGTTTGTATTTTATGGTTTTATCGTTTCTTGTATTAAATCTTTAATTATTAAAAGATTTTTTTTAAAAAAACCACCGACAGGCAACATCATTTGACTGCAGCTTCTTCACTATCATTTTTATTCCAGGTTGCTTTTTCTTGCAGGTCAAGCCAATCAGGGACTACATACAAGAATATGGAGCTAACTATCCAGTCCAATGCAACAGCAGTAAGATATATGAGATGCCACTCCTGAGCAGACCTTCTTAGATGTAAGTCCCATTTGATTCCATGGAGCTTACTTCCAGGAAAGTGTCCTTAGGACTGCAGGCTTAATGAAATAAAAGGAAGTTTCCGAAATAGTAATGAGAAATGGAGGTACATTTTAAAACCACAAAAAATATAAATAGATTGCACATTGTTCAAGTCAAAATGAACATAGCCCATTGATATCGCTGTATTTAAGGATGACTAACTTTCTCTAGACCATGTTTACACACAAATACATGAAGCTGCCTTAAATATAGTTAGTCCATCGGCCCACCTTGCTCAGTATTACCTATGCCATCAGACAGCAATTCTCCATGGACATTCCCCCCGCCAGTGTCTTATAAGACACGTTAACTGAAAATGCCAAGGATTCAGCTTGGATTCTTCAAAATATAATAGCCAAGACAGAGTTGTGGCTCAATGGCCAAGAACCCACTTTGCCTGGGGAAAGCCCCAGGTTCAATCCCAGGTTCATTTCCAGTTAACACTCTCTGTGGTTAATAAACCAACTTAAACCCATAGTGGCAGGACCTGGTTTGATACACTCTATCTAATCCTAGTTAGTGGAATGGCCTGCATTCACACAGTCACACTAGTTCTTATTAATTTAATTAAGCCATGGTTTTTCATGATGTTTAAACTGAACCTTAATGCTATATTGTTAAACCATGCCAACTAAAGGTGCAAGTTTCTTAAAAACTATGGATTAGGGATGCCAGCCCCTTTCACCCCTGGCCCAACTCACCTGCCTAGCAGGGGGAAAAGAGAGAGGAGACAGGCCAGAAGCCACTGAAACATGTGGCAAAATGGCACATGCACATGCTCCAGAGGCCCTAATGCAGTATTTCTGGTATAGATGGGCATGAACTGAAATACGAACCAAAATTCGTCCAAAACCAGGTTGGTTCCCGGTTCGCGAACCAATCGTGAATCATGACAAATTTGTAGGCCGGTTTGTTTGGTTCGTTTCCCGGTTTGTCACTGCAGACAGTCTAGTGCTGATCAATCAGTTTCCTAGGCAACTGGGGATAGGCTTTCTGCAGTAGAAGTGTGCACCCGGCCACCTTTCAGCTGATGGAAGGGGGATCCCCCATCAGTTGAAAAAAGATGCTGGCTTGAAAGCAACAACACTTTTCTTGTGAGGCAAGAAAAGCGCTGCTGCTTTCAAATGCCCAACTGAGGGGAGGGGCATTCCCCTCTCTCAGCTTGAAGTCCTTTTGCACTGGATCTTTAAAGGGTTTTAGTATTTGTTCTGCTTCCCATGTTTGCAGAAGTTTGCTTATTCCCTGCTGGCTTTAAAAGCCAGGAAAGGGTTAAATAGCTGGTTTTCCCTTCCTCCTTTGGGGTATGCACACTCTCTTTTTTTTTTAAAGGCAAGAATAGGTTGTAAGGTTGTAACACTGCAACATTGTAACATTACTGCACATTCCTCCTGGCTTTAAAAGCCAGGAAAGGATTAAATAGCTGCTTTTTTCCTTCATCCCAGGCATCTTTCAGAGTTTGCCAAAGAGAAAGAAAACCCAAGCATTTTGCACAGCCCTTTGGAAACAATGTGGCAGAGAAACTGGGAGGGAATGAAGCAGCAGATTCCCTGCCACTTTGTTTCCAAAGGGCTGTGCAAAACGCTTGGGTTTTTTCTCTTTGGCAAAGCCTGAAACATGCCTGGGAGGGAGGGAAAAGCAGCTATTTAATCCTTTCTGGCTTTTAAAGACAGGAGGAATGTACTGTAATGTTACAATGTTGCAATGTTACAATGTACCAACATTACAACACATTCTTGCCTTTTTAAAAAAAGAGTGTGTGTGCATACCCATAAGGAGGAAGGGAAAACCAGCCATTTAACCCTTTCCGGGCTTTTAAAGCCAGCAGGGAATAAGCAAACTCCTGCAAACATGGGAAGAAGAAAAGATGCCGAAACCCTTTAAAGTTCCAGTGCAGAACCTCAGCTGATGCGAGGAGGATGCCCCTCCCCTCAGCTGGGCATTTGAAAGCAGCAACACTTTTCTTGCCTCACAAGAAAGGTGTTGCTGCTTTCAAGCCAGCAGCTTTTTTCAGCTGATCCTCCTCCCAACAGCTGAAAAGCAGCCAGTGTTTAAAAGGTGGAAACCAGAAGCGCACACCCCTATTCTGCAGATCTTCTGCTGCCCTGGAAGTGATGTTTTCATGAACCAAACAAGCCAGTTTGCAAACTGGTGCAAGTTCGTGAAAGTTTGTGGTTCGTGAAACACAACGAATTACAAACCTCATGGTTCAGATTTTTCCTGGTTGGTGCCCAGTTCTAATTTCTGGGCTACAGGGTTTCAGCAAAAATGCTACGCTTGGGGCTAATTTTGCCCCCATTTTTCATTGCCTCAATTTTTCAACTTGAAGAGATCTCATCGGGGACTCCACAGCCTGCAATGTGACCCCCCTGTCCCCTGCTTTGGAGGTAAGGGGGCTGGAAACCCTACTATAGATTCTTTCAAATTTCTCACAAGCTACGAGCTTCTGACTCATCACCTCGCCGATGTGGGGATACAGGGGACGGCACTACAGTGGCTAGTCTCTTTTCTCCATGATTGGGGACAGAGGGTGGTGCTGGGGGAGAAAGTGTCCTCTTGCCACCTGCTGGTATGCAGTGTGCTGCAGGGGGCAATACTCTCCCCATTACTGTTTACCATCTATATGTGCCCCCTCACCCAGCTGATGCAAAGCTTTGGTCTTGGGTGTCACCAGTATGCTGATGACACCCAGTTATATCTGGGCGGCCAGTCTGGCTCGGCCCCAGATGTCCTTGAGCATGCTTTTGAAGCTGTGGCTGGATGGTTGAAACAGAAATTAAATCCCATGAAGATGGAGATCCTGTAGTTGTGTCACAGGCTCATGGATTTTGGATCCTGGCTTCCTGTTCTCAATGGGGTGGTACTCGTACCAGCCCCAAGAGTCAGGCGCCTGAGAGTGATCCTTGATGCCTCCTTGAATATGGAAAGTCAAGTAGCTGCGGTTGCCCGGTCTTCTTTCTTCCATCTTCGGCAGACCAGGCAACTTGCTCCTTATCTCTCGACCCACAACTTAACTACAGTGATTCAGGCAACGGTCACCTCTAGGTTAGACTACTGTAACATGCTCTATGCAGGGCTTCCCTTGAATCTGATCCAGCGGTTGCAGCTGATCCAAAATGCAGTGCCGCGTGTCATCACCGGAATGCCGAGAAGTACACATATCACACCGGTATTGCACCAGCTGCATTGGTTGCTAGTAGAGTACCAAATCAAATTCAAGGTTTTGGTATTAACCTATAAAGCCCTATGTGGACTGGGACTTGCATATCTTCGGGACTGCCTCTCCCCATATGTGCCCTAGAGGACGCTTCGATCTAGTGATAAACAGCTACTAACCCTGGCCCCAGGGAGGCCCGCCTAGTGTCAACCAGAGCCAGGGCCTTTTTGGTCCTGGCTCCAACCTGGTGGAACGCTTTGTCTAATGAGACCAGGGCTTGGCCAGATTTGCTATCATTCTGCCAGGCCTGTAAGACAGAGTTGTTCCACCAGGTGTTTGGTTGATGCTGGGTAGGGTCCCCGCCGGATGAAATAGGGTAGAACGGGGCCCTCCCTGTTAGAACATCCACCTCCAAAAGAGAAGTTTCCTCCTTTTAAGTATTTCTCAGTGATGGTTGGGAATGGATTCATGAACTGTTTTGTGCTGCTTGTGTTGGTTTTTAAATATTTATACTGTATCTATTATGTTTTTAAACTGTGGTTGTAATTTTAATGTATACAAATGTGATCTGCCCTGAGCCTGCCGGTGGAGACAGGGTGGAATATAAATTTAAACAAATAAAATAATAATAAAAGTGATAACAAATCACAGCAAAGACCACTTTTGGTTCCTGAATTGCACCAAAGCAGAGTAAACATGATGAAAATCATTTTTTATTTCTGTTTTGCATTCACTTGCTATGAATATTTTCCACCAGAAAAGGCATATCTTTAAAATTTTAATAGCATATATTGTTAACAGATTTCTTACTCTGTGATACAAGTTTGTACCAAATATGTGTATAGTTAACGTATAAAGGGCATGTTGAATTCAAGAAACCAAACATAGAAAAATGCAAACAAAATGAAAAACACACTATGGCATAAACAGACAACTACAGAAATGGAAATGTTGGCCAAACAAAGATTTTTTAAAAATGCAATACGACACATCTATCTCTCCCTATTATTTACTTAGTTGCATTTGAATCCCAGTGTGGCTCAGAAGGCAACTTACAACAGGAGGGTAAAAGATACAATGACAGATAAAACAAGGAAAACGTGTTCTTTTTGAAAAGCAAATGCATTTGTCTGGGGCCGGCTCCATGGCTCGGCCCGGACTGCCCTCTGCCCCCTTGCCAGGCCCCAGGTGATGTCTACCTGGGGTCCCACCGACCCCGTCGCCCCAACGATGCTGGGAGCGCTCAGAAGAGCTGCCAGGCTGCCTACGGAGCAATGGGGCTTGGTGGCTGGGAAGGAAGAACCAGCAAGACCTCCAAAGGCACTAGCAGTTATTCTGACCAGGCCAGTGTTGCCTCAGCCGGCTGCAATCTGCCGACGCCGTAGGGCTGACGTAGCACAATGGCTGCCATAACTCTGGCAACCAGAAACCCTGGCTCTGCCTCAGGACCAAAGGGAAGCCTGATAGCCACCAGGAAGTCATGACCACAACCAGTGCTTGCCACGGCACGGCCAGTTAGGGCCTAGGCCCAGATGGGGCTGGAGGGCGAGGCTGGGAAACAGCCCCCTATGTGGAGCAGGGACGGAATTCGGGTAGAGCCATATGGCAGCCCCTGGCCTAGGTGTGAGGTCTTGCCTGAGAGTGGGTGCTTAGGACCCGGGGATATAAGGAGGGCTCAAACTCCAACCTAGGGAGGAGAGCGGACGTCTGATCCTGGCAGAATCCCAGGTGGGCGGCAGTTACTACGGGCCATGGCCCTGATCCCTGACTTATCACTTCTTAGGCCACATGGGAGGGATTCTGAGAGCAGGACCACAAGTGACAAAAGGCACAGGTTGGACACTTGTCAGCTTCCCTCAAGTTTTGGCGGGAAATGTAGGCAGCTTGGTGGAATGTTGGACAAGTGACAGTTGAAAAGTCCATTGGACAGCAGTCAGAGAGCGAAGCTGCGAGACCAGGATGCCTACATTTCCCATCAAAACTTGAGGGAAGCAGACAAGTGTTCAACCTGTGCCTTTAGTCACTTGTAGTTCCGCTCTCAGTGGGGAGAATGCACCTCAGGACGACAGCCGGCAGGGAAGCCGGGGCCAGGAGGTGACCAAGGGAGGCCAGGGGCTATGGCAACACAGCGGATGGGCAAGCAACAGGCCTGGCAGCCAGGGATCCTCACAGCATTCTTAATATACCCAGCAAAGGTCTGTTAAAAAATTATGAGGCTACACTGTTCTCCTGATGGATGGAAGAGAAGCATTGATCTTGCCTGATTTCCCTCTTTACTGCAGCCTATGGACTGGCACAGCTTTTTGTCTGTAAGGGTCCCCTCTGCTCAGGCTGTGCCATTCCAGCAGTCACAGGAGGCAGCTCAGAGTAGGAGGAGAAGCAAGGAAAGCCCTGCTTCCCCGAAACCTCTGCTAGATACAATCCATTATTTTCCTAACTTTTTCCATAGCTGTTTTCTTTGCTTTTAAAACACTAACAGTGAAATCCTAAGCTGTTACTCCAATCTAAGCCCACCGAAGTCAATGGGCTTAGACTGGAGTAACTCTGCTTAGGGTTTCACTGTAAATAGTGTAAAAACCTTGATTCTAAAGGAGAAAAATAAGTCGGGAAGGAGAGGACAGCAGGGGGAGGGTTTTTGGAGTATGGGTAGAGGGGTGAACAGGGGAAGGCATTATCCAAAGGGCGGGTCATGTACCTGCCATTTTCAGTTCAAATGGTTTCTCTGCTGAGCCCACAGTGCAAAAAGCACCATAAAATATACATAAAGCACACATTCCATAAAATATACTCAAATTGACTGATCTAGCATTATCAACTAGAGTGACAGCAATAAAATTTCAAAAGAAGGCTATATAAAATAATTATAAGGAGGTAGAAGGAGTAGGGAGGGTGTGAGGGGACAATAAGACCAGGAGCTGAACAGTGAAAAGTGGTGCTCCAAGTCAGATCCCAGAAGAAACGTGTTTGTGTTCACATGTTGAAAGGCGTGCTAAAATTGACCTCGGTTGTAGGTCAGGCCCATTACAGGAATACGAGTGCTGCTCTAGGACCGGGGGATCCCCTGGGTTCCAAACCCTGCTTCCTGAATGACCTCGGGCTAGACAGCTGCCTTCTCAGCTGAACCTGCCTCACAAGGTTGTTGTGATAAAATGGAGGGAGGGGAATCCTGTGTGTTGGCCTGAGGTCCTTGGAGGAAGGGCAGGACATAAAATGTTCCCAATAAATACATTTTGGGAAGGATACTTCCACAGGCTGTACATTATTCCTGCTCCCCTCAGTTGTTGTTGTTGTTGTTGTTGTTGTTAGATACCTCAGGAGCACGAAGGCTTGAAAATCTAGTTGTTTTATCTTTTGCTACAGAACAGAAGAGAGAATATGCAGATGATGGACAATTCTGAAATAAATATTTTCCCCCTCAGCACTTCTTGTGATGTTTATTAAACTGGAAAACTACTCAGGTAAAAATGAAAACAACAATATTAAATATTCACATGCATTCCAGGCCTCTTCAAAATGTCCTTTAGTTACCAGCTCACACACTAAAGTGTGTGTGTGTATTTTTTGAAAGAAGAAAAGGTGGAGGAGCAGAATTGCACAGGGAAAATCCTTAGGGGCAATTGGAAGTAAAGTCAGTTTGCAGGGCTGCCAGTCTCCCTGTGGGGACGGGGGAGCCCCCACCTCTTGTTTCCTGCTGCTGCTCAGAGCAACAGGAGGAGAAATAAATTTATAAGGCCATTCCCTGGTGGTGTGACCTCACTTCTGGGAAAAAGCGAAGTCACACCTCTCTAGGAATCTTGGGGAACTCTATGATAGAACCACAGCATTTTTGGTGATTACTAGAGAGGGCTTATGTCACTTCCAGAGAAAGCCCTCTCTAGGAATTCCCAAAAATCTATGGTTTTACCATAAAGATTCTTAGAGAAGTGTGTTTCTTATGGATATCCATGCTGCTCTGTTACCAGGGGCTTGTGGATTCAGATCTTGCTATTTTAGAGAAGTGTGTCATCACTTTTGGGTTTTTCCCAAAAGTGGCATCACACCATTGCCAACAGGCAGTCCCCCAGGTACTCTCCCCTAGTCTTCCACCAGCTGAACCTTAATACTCCATCACCCTTAGCATGGCTGCAAAGAAGTAAGAGAACTAGAGCGACGCCAGGGTCACTCTGGGATCTCAGGGATCTGCACAAGGTGCCCTGTGATTGTGGCTCGAAATTTAGCTCTAATTTGTCAGTGGTCTCCCCTCCAATCTTCCTTCTCTCCTTAGCACCTACAGAAGGGTCAAGTCATTCTTGGCACCAAGTTTGCTGTGCTAGGTGCCTCTTGTGCAGCAACAGTGTGGTGTAGTAGTTAGAGTGTTGGGCTAGGATCTGGGATACCCAGGTTCAAATCTACACTCTGCCATGGAAGCTTGCTGGGCAACCCAGGGCCAGTCACACGCCCTCAGCCTAGCCCAACTTGCACAAGGTTGTTGTGAGGATAAAAGAAGAGAACAATGAAAGCCACTTTGGGTCCCCATTGTGGAGAAGGCAAGATATAAACAAAGGAAATCATGAAATAAACAACCAGAGGTGACCCCCATTGATGGTAGCACCTGCTAAAGCCAAGCACAAGCCTGGTTACCAATTATTAGCTTATTCGTGTTAAAGACAAGTCAAAAGATTTCATTTAGTTTTTGGGGTCGGATTTGGGTGGCACGAGGAGCCCTATCTTTGGAAACCACAGAGATCCTTGGTAGCTCTCCCCATCAGATCATCTGCAACCTGCCTGCCATGTACAGTGTGACCTTTCTGTAATCCAAAGCATTTAACACACAAACCAGGTGTTTGTCAAGTTCCTCCTGGGCTACCATACTTGGCTTACAGGCTGCATGTGACTTGAGGAGTCTCCTGTAGATTATTATTCCTGATGGTAAAGTGAGAAGCTCGTGTCAACCATGAAAACATCAAGAAACAAGCCAGACAGGCACAGATGGAGGCTGACAGTGCTTAAGAGACTCTCCAGGTAGATAGGAACTGTATGACTTTATCAATGAACCAAAAGGGGGGAAACAGAGTCTGATGAGGACTGAGCATGCTTCAGGAGGCATGGAGTACTGAGAGTAAAACCAAGGTAAAGTCCTTGACCTTGCTCCAGCAAGGCAATACTTATATTCTAGAGTATGCCTTACTCCATGCAGAGGGCTGGTGCTGTAAGAACATGTAGGGCTAGATGGTTCCCTGGTCTGCATCCACCAAGCTAATTCCTCCATTCTTAATGGGTGGATCTTTAAAGTGCCATCGTCAAAGTGTCGCTATCCCACTTATGTCTTAGGACCTAACTCTGCTGTGATTCAAGTTTTAATTATGTGACCGCTCAGCAAGGTTTTCTCCAAACAAGTTCAATCAGATGACCTTCTGGAGATCCAACCTGGCCACTCCCACTTAGAGCCAAAACACACGTTAAGAAATACCTAGGTTCAGCACGTGTTCTCTTACCTCAAGGTTTGGCGGGATCTGTAGGCGTCCTGGAAGCTTAAAGTAGGCGTCCTGGAAGCTTAAAGATCTGTAGGGGTCCTGGAAGCTTAAAGGATCTGTAAGTGTCCTGGAAGCTTAAAGGCGTCCTGGAAGCTTAAAGCTTAAAATGCAGGCTCCTGTATTTCCCTTCCCCTTTTTGCTGCTCTGTAAATGCTAAACTTTAAGCTTCCAGGACGCCTACAGATCCCGGCAAACCTTGAGGTAAGAGAACACGTGCTGAACCTGGGTATTTCTTAACGTGTGTTTTGGCTCTTAGCCCAAGGCAGCCACAGATAGGAGAAATTCCATTTAGGCTGGAATTTAATGAGCACTCATACTCCAACGCTGGCAGGGCATGCCGTCAGTAGCAACCACATCATCTCTCACTTTGTAGGACCCACCAGTGTGATATTCCCCCCGCTTCATCCATGTCTACAGTTATTTGCATATGATACAACCATTGACAAAGTGCAATCCAAAAACCTATAGCAAAAAGATTGTTTTCTCAAATTGTCGGGGGGGGGGGGGGAATCCCTTTTCCATGAAGCATCTCTCTTTTTTAGATGAAACAAAGCAAAAAAGAAAGAAAATGTGAAATTGGCTGCTTGACCAGTGCTGCTTGAAGACCAGACATGATGTACTGTTAAAATCATATCAGAATTATGCACACTTCAAAATGATGTTTCCTGTTGTGTCACTGCCTGAATCACTGTTTGTGCCTTGCCTCTTTCAAACAACTGGTGAGTGGAAACCTGTGCTTTGTCTGTCTATGCACTGGGCATAGCCATATATTTCAATCACTTCTGCCACAAAGAAACAACTCTCAGAGGAAGCTTCCTGTTGTGTCCCTACATGAATCACCAGCATGGGTTTGCCTCGTTCCAATCAGGAGGTATACTCAGGTCAGCGACTCATGCAGAAACACATGACAGCAAGTTCCTCTGAGAGTTCAATTCCAACCTTTTGGAGTGTAAAGGTCAGGAGGATTAAATGGCCCTCGGAGGAGAAAGAGAAAACTTTTTCAGCTAGACAAGTGGATGAGGCCTCCAACCTTAACAGAAAAGAACTGTTTGGGAAACACTAGACTGAGGCTAGCCAGAAGACCGCTCAAAGCCTTCTTCCAGCTTGACATTTAATTCAGCCCAAGATGCCATTTTCTGTGGCTCAGGCAAGAATACTGGCGGGGCTGATCACCGGGTGAGGGAGGCAGATTTCCAGCACTGAGAAGGTCCTGCTGGGAATCAGCAACCTGCAACCTGCCAAACAAAGCACTCCAGGTACCATCAGACCGAGTGAAGATTTCAAGTCCTTTTCAAAAACTGCTCATCTTGCATACTCATTGATGGTGACAAGGCCTGTCAGCGCGGCACACTGTCAGAGGTAACAGCCAAAGAAACATTTTAAGGGAGGGACAAGCGGCCTCGGCTAAAGGGCTGGCTTACACTTTGCGTCACTCCTTGCTGCGGTTCTTTTCCCTCAAGGGGCGAGCTATCTGTGTGCTACAGGTCACCGGGCAGACAGAGTGCTTTTCTCCATGCAGCTGGGACCTAGTTGTCACTCAAGGGATACAACCTGTGTCTTCACTCCAGGCGGGGGCTCCAATGAGTGAATGTTTCTTGAGACACAAAAATTCCAAGCACTTGGAAAAGCCGCACATTCAAGAGAAGGGATCTTGGTCAGGCTTCCCCTGACCCGCCAGTTCACTGCATGCAGGGGCTTTTGTTCCAAGGAGAACTTGATCTCCGGGCGATCCCCCATCTTCAGCCCAAATGCAGAGATTTAGGCATGCCACCTCAGTGTGGCCTGAAAGTGAGAGATGAACCAAATGGCACAGGTTGCAGTAGGCGAGTGGCTCCCCAGATGGTGAGAAGCCAATCGAAAGCATCATTCCAAACTAAAAAACATGAACCAACCATGAAACACTATGAAACCACTGAATAAAGACAGAAGCACGAGCTCCAAAGAGACCGTGGCGAATGCATTCTCCTTCGCTTGCATCGCAATCAGTTTGGAACAAGCTTTTCTGACACGCACTTAATAACAACAACAAGAAATCCCCCAAAAACATGCACAAAAAGAACTCGTCCATTTCTGACAGGTTTCCTCCTGGCTCACAATGTTAGGGCATTTGCACCGATGGTGCGGAGTGCCTGAATGACATTGCCCCTTGGGAACTTCAGCCGCAAGCGACATCAGCGAGTAAAAGCAACTTAGAAATTCAACCGCCTCTCCAATAAAAACAGTCTCATGAAGTTTCAGTCCTAACTAGGAGAAGGCAGCAATCACATAGAACGTCTGCAAGAAACAAACAAGAAAACCCACCCGACCGAAAGCAGCTTGGTCAGATGACCAAGTCATGTGGTCCACAGCAACCAATCAGAGTTTCACCTGCAGCAAGGTGTGACCACTGAAGAACTGCGGGGCTCTCAAAGGAGCCCGAACTCTGAGAATGCATGGGCAGAGTTTTAATGGACACTGCAGGCTTCTGATGGAATCAGCACTCTGTCCAGTGATCTATTTTTGTGTCCTGTTCCTCCAAGGAGCTCTGGGCAGCACCCTGGCTCATCCTGCCGCTCTCATCCTTAAAATCAACCACAAAGGGGAGGGGAATGTATAGCTCAGGATTCCACACCTCCTCCCCTCCCCGTGGGAGTGTAGGCCAGAGCTGCAGGGAACGCAGCACATGGCGATTGCGCCAAACACAAGAACGACATGGTGGAACCCTGAAAAGATGTCCTGGCAAGGGCTCTCAAAGCCAGGGCACCAGCAGCGCTGGCCCAAAGAACAGCACCGGAGCTGCCCATTGGCCTGACAGAGCATGTACTGGCCCCAGAAGTCACTCGGGGTGAAGTGGAAGCTGCAAGGAGCCAGGGAGCCACCCGGCACGGATACTTTGGCATCTCAGAGCCAGGGAGGGCTCTCTCAGCACACTGACCTCACAGTGCACTGACCTGCAGAAGGAGAAGGCAGCAGAGTGACGGAAAGCCCTCTGCTCTCCTGTCCTGGAGGCTAGAGAGCTAGGAAGAGGGGGCAGGAAGCTGTCTGTGGTCTCCAAGCAATAAAGAACCAAGCTGGCCGATCCAGCAATGCCTCACAGTAGGGATGCCCGCTTGCCACTCCCCATCAAGGAACCAGCTCTTGATGGGCTACTCCAGTTGCCCATGAGGGGCCTGCTGAACAGGGTTCAGGCTCTCGGTGCCCTTTACGTCTCCCCCTCTGCCACGACTGTGGTGGGAGTGGGGGGGAAGCATGGCAGTCCATTGAGAGGTGGTGGTGGGGAGAGGTATGGAGGCCTACCAAGTGGACGGCCATACGCCCGCCCTCCCCTACTCACCATCATGGCTCACTATTCAGCAGCTCCTTAAGGCTGAACAGGGCAAGGCAGGCAGACGGGAGGCTTGGCCAGCAGGCAGTGTCAAGGGGTACCCACTTCCAGAACTCATCTGTGGCAAAGTTCCCAGCATCCCTACCTCCAAGCCAGCAGTAAAAGCTTGTACCTTGCAAGTAGAATTTTTAGGGTCTCGGGGAGAGTGAAAGAAGCCCGGCACTGATTTCAGTTCATTGTAGTTTCTGTGCTCTGAACAAGGACATTCAGCCCAGGAGTGTCTCATGGTCGTTCAGGTGGGTTGCATATTATATTGTTTCAACTCAAAAATTGTCCCTTTGGCTTTGCTTCTCCCTTTTCCAATTCTTTGTTTTCACAATTTTTGTTTCATGAAACTGCACTGTATGCCTTTTCCAACATCATTTGTATATCTGTAAATCAGAATGATGCCTAAATGTATTTCATGTCTCAACCAAATAATTGCATACAGAATCTCAAAATCCCACAGCAAACAGCTGAAAACAAAAACCACTAACAAACAGGTGAATGAAAAGAACCCAGACAGGGAACAACCTCTTTCCCCTTGCACTTCTAGCACAGAAAGGAGTTCTGACCCTCCAGTAGCTAAGGTGAAACTCAAAGGCAGATCTGAGCAGTGAATTCTTAACAATGGTTATTTGCAATTAAAGATGGGGGGGGGTGGACCCATATCCACAGCTGCACCTTGGAATCCCAAACACCAGGTGCCAGTTGACTGAGCGGAGAACAGAGAAGTTTGGGAAGGCCCCAAATCTATTCCCAAAAGGAATAGATGATGAACGCACTCGGGGAGATACGGCACTCCAAGGATTTTGATGGTGTCTTCCAGGGAGTGATCCCGTTCAAGTCAGAAGAAGCATCCAACTCAAGCCAACTGAAGTAGGTGAGTCACAAGTGCAGCTGCCAGGAATTAACCATTGTTGGTCCAAGACAAAAGATGCCCCAGGCTTCACCCCCCCCCATTAGTTCAACATTCCAATACCGTATACCCCCCCCCCATTTTTCCGTATTTCCCCCCGCATTTTTTCCTATTTCTGTGTTCTTGTAGCCCATTTCATGACTGAGATGCATTATTTGCACACACAATTTATTCTAGTCATATTGGATGATAAATTTGCATGCCAGGACCTGTATTTATTTGTGCCATATACAAACAAATAAAAACACATTTGCTTGGCTTGGATACTCATCAGTCTCGGTGACGTTCATTTATATTTATGGAATCTATAGTATTGTAATCACATCCCATTTGTGAAATGGGCACAGAGGTTCTAACTTTCCCGACATTAGAAAAAATAACATTAACACAGCTGTGGCCGTGTAGCTCAGCGCTGCTAGTTTTACTATTGAAAACAAAATGTTTGTACTCTTTGTTTCAGCGGCCAACCAGAACATCTCCTCCCCTTTGAGTCTGGCGCCTCCTGAACCCGATGCCCTGGGTTGCTGTCTATTTCGCCTGCCCCTAAATCGGGTTGTTGGGCTAGCTGTACACATCCTTCAAGGCTTCCCAATGGAAACTGAGGGGCTCATACCAGACTAGCGTCACCCCCCCCCCCCCGTGAGCTAATCTGTTTAGCCCAGTGAGGTGGAGTTGATATCTGCAGCCAGGCAGCTGAGGAAGAGGCTGGTTGCTGGGAAGCTTGATAACCTTTTATGTGCTCTTATCACCTTGAACAATGTAATCAGAAACACATTGTATGTGAACAATAGTGACTAAAGTGGTGTATGTCATTTTAGTTTGGTATTATTACTAGAATCATATTATTATTGCAGACTTGTAATTCCCAAGCTGGAGACAGAAGCTTGGATTCCAATTGCTTCATAATCAAGATGACTGTAACACTGTAACAACAACAACAGTAACATTCAATTTATATACTGCCCTTAAGGGCAACTTTACACCCACTCAGAGCGGTTTACAAACATGTTATTATTATCCTCACCATCTGAGGTAGGTGGGGCTGAGAGAGCTCTGGAACAGCTGTGACTGACCTAGGGTCTCCCAGCCAGCTTCGAGCAGAGGAGGGGGAATCAAACCTGGCTCTCCATATTACAGTTCTGCTGCTCTTAACCACGACACCAAACCACTACACCAAACTGGCTCTCTCAATGGTTTACAAAGTATGTTATTATCATCCCCACAACAAAAATCACCCTGTGAGGTGGGTGGGGCTGAGAGAGCTCCGAGAAGCTGTGACTGACCCAAGGTCACCCAGCTGGCTTCAAGCAGAGGAATCAAATGCAGTTCTCCAGATTAGAGTCCTGCTGCTCTTAATCACTTGGTGGGACCTGAAAAGTTGGACCTTGCTTACCCTGAGTGGTTTCAAACACAACCAGTTACTTCACTGAACTTAAAGACATTATTCGCTGCAAGTTTCTGTTCTTGTTGCACCAATAATTTTGGTTTAAATATAGTAGTATTGTTCTGATTGCAGAAAGATTTGCTTTAAAGAAATTTTAACTTACATGTGTGTTGCAAGTTTGATTCCTAAATTGGTCCCATAGACACCGGCCCCCTCCAAAAAGAGGTTATACTAGCAAAGCTCTTCTTCCTTTTCTTTCTCTTTCTTATACACACACACCGACAAGCCAACAGATATTAACTAGGGATGAAACCAAATTCCCAAATCTAGCTGGTTTCTTTCAAGTATAACAATTTCAAAGTTGTTTCTTCTTTGTGATAAACAAACCCAAGGCTCTTAATTTCAACAGGAAAGAACTGACACACAGAGAGAAACTGGTGCAGAATTTTCACACATTTTTTCAACATTTCTGTTGCATCAGCTGTACACAAATGGCATAGAATGTGCCAAAATAGCGAAAACAAAATGAAAGAATCATCTCTGAGAGCAATGAAAATGAAGCAAAGTAAGGAATGTCAAGGACATCAGAAACAAAACAAGATTGGTCATCTTGACTCAGAGCCAAGCTACAAGTGATGCCTGACACAGGTTGGACACTTGTCAGCTTCCCTCAAGTTTTGATGGGAAATGTAGGCATCCTGGTCTTACAGCTGTAATGGAGAGCCAAGCTGTAAAACCAGGATGCCTACATTTCCCATCAAAACTTGAGGGAAGCTGACAAGTGTCCAACCTGTGTCAGGCATCACTTGTAGCTTGGCTCTCATTTGCACATCTCCTCAGCCTATATATCTGTTTCAGAGTGAAAAACCCCCTTTCCCCCCTGCAAAGACTAATGGATTTGGGTTCTAATCCTGAAATTGATACCACGTGAAAGTTTGGCTCGGAATCCTTTTCTCAAACAAAACCACCTTTCTCATACGAACAGTCAAAATTCATACCCACTGAAAACCATGTAATTTCAGCTTTGGAGGGGGAGGGAGGGGAGGGATCATGACTATTAAGTGTTGTGTTATGACCCATCTACAGAATAGACTTTGCTTCATGGTGGGAAAAAAGAGGAGTTTCCACTGGAAAAAAAGAAGGCAGCATAATCTATTGGGAAATTCTCTGGCACAAACCCTCATGAAATGAACAGGGCTGTATAAGAATGCTTTTGTTGCTGTATTGTCGAAGGCTTTCACGACCAGAGAATGATGGTTGTTGTGATTTTCCGGGCTGTATTGCCGTGGTCTTGGCATTGTAGTTCCTGACGTTTCGCCAGCAGCTGTGGCTGGCATCTTTAGAGGTGTAGCACCAAAAGACAGAGATCTCTCAGTGTCACAGTGTGGAAAAGAAGTTGTCAGGATCTACTCAGGAATGTAGGGTTGGGCTGAGTCATCCTGTGAGAGTTTCCCAGGGTGTGGAATGCTAATGGAGGGAGGCTTCACTGTATTCTGAGGAGGTTCTTTTGCATATGGATTGGTGCTTGATATGCTAATCTTCTCTGCAGGGCTATTGCCGGGTATAGAGTATTTTGTTAGCCTGGTGTTTTTCAGGACTGGAAACCATGCTCTGTTCATTGTATTCATTCTTAAGGTCTCTTCTTTCCTGTTCCTCTTCAACAGGAAAGAAGAGACCTTAAGAATGAATAGAATCAACATGACTTCTACTTGCTGGTTCGACCAAAGGCCCCGAAGTCATCCTCCCAGTCGAGCCCCTGTTGAGCTGCTTTTAGCTCAGACTGAAGAAATACCCTTTTCAAACTATTATGGAGATCAGGAAATAGGGAGTGGGTTAAGTACATCCCACCCCACCAATACATTCCTGCAAATGCCCCAACACCACCCCCACCCCAAATTATCACTGCAAAGGAAATCCAGGATGGGGAGTGTCATGTTTCCCTGGTGATAATTTTATTTATTTACTTCATTTATACCTCACCTTTCTTCCCAATGAGAATCCAAAGTGGCTTGCCTCATTCGCCTCTCCTCCATTTTATCTTCATGACAACCCTGTGAGGTAGGTTAGGCTGAGAGAGTATGACTGGCCCAAGGCCACCCAGCCTTGGCGGAGTGGGGATTTGAATCTGGCTCTCCATCACTCTAACCACTACACTAAGCTGGCCCTAATAATTTTCATCTTCCTTGTCTTAGAAGCACCCTGAGTCACCGTATAGACAGACATTGCACAGTTGCTCATATAACTGAGATGGGAGCCTGTCTTCTCCTTTGCTTCGCAAAGGCTTCCTACCGAAGAACCACGGATCAATATTTCCTTAACTCTTCAAACAAGACTTAAACAACAGACCAAAGGCTAGAAAATGCTGCTGCTAATCTTGTCATGTTGAAGGCTCAGAGAGCATCACAGCAAATCATCCCATGCAGGGCTCATTTCGAGTGGGAACGTGCAGGAATGCAGTTCCAGCAGTTCCCCAAAGAGGTCACATGTCAGGTGGCCCTGCCCACCTGACTCTCGGCCATTTTGGGCCCGTTTCATCCCGGATTGGGGATGAAACGGCCCAGATCAGGCCCCTGACAGGTGGTGGATCACTCGCCTGTTCAGCAGTGGCCTGATACTGACCATTTTGGGCCCCTTTTCGGCCATT
Source organism: Eublepharis macularius (assembly GCF_028583425.1). Lineage (NCBI taxonomy): Eukaryota > Metazoa > Chordata > Lepidosauria > Squamata > Eublepharidae > Eublepharis > Eublepharis macularius. The sequence goes on along the minus strand of NC_072802.1, from coordinate 65,569,556 downwards.
TTCAGCCCCTTTTTGCCATTTTGGGCCCAATTTTGGTCCTGAATGGCCAGGATTACGTCCAAAACAGCCAGGATAGGTAATGTCAGGGGGTGTGGCATATGCATCAGTTACGCTAATGGCACGTTTCTGGTGATGCCAAGGGGCGTGGCATATGCTAATGAGTTATGCTAATGAGTTCCTCCAGCTCTTTTTCTACGAAATGACCCCTGATCCCATGTATGGAAGAAAGTTAAATAAGTGACTGACAACACCACCCAGATTCCATAGGCCAAAGCCAGCAGTCCCCCTACAAATTCTTTCCTCTCCACACCAGGAAGGCCTGACACCCCCTCCTGCAATTCACAGGGATGCATTTCTAACTACTTGCCAAGCAAGGATTACAGCTGAGCCTGTCTGTTACACAGTGCTGAAAACTGAATTTTGTGTTCACTTAGCTTGCAATGTCACAGCCAGTGTGGTAATGCAATCATTTGGACTAAGACCAAGAAGAGCCAGGTTCGAACCCTGCTGAGCCATGGGTGAACTCATTCATGTGTGGTACGTAATGAACACATGAAGCTGTCTTGTATTAAACAAGTACATCAAAGTCAGTAGTACTGTCTATTCATACTAGCAATGGTGCTCCAGGGACTTAGGTAAAGGTCTCTCAGGGATTGAACCTGAGATCCTCCAGAGACCTTCCACATGCCAAGCTGATGCTTCATTTCTGAGCCACGGGCCCTCCCCTGAATGCAGAGTTAACGCGAATGGTTGGGCTAGTAGCAAAGAGACCCCACTTTGAATCCATACTGAACCATGGAAAGCTGCTGTAGCACAGTGGATAAGAGGTTGGGCTGTGAATTAGCATGCTGCTGGTTCAAATCCTGTCACCGCCATGAACTCTGAAGATTGCCTTGGGGAAGCCACTCCTCTCCGCTCCCCAGCTGTATTAATAATAACACTGACTTTCTTCACCACTCTGAGTGGGGCTCTGATCTGTCTAAAAGAGTGGTATCTAAGCACAGTTATTATGAGAGCTGCTGTAGCATAGCGTTTAAGTGGTTGGGCTGTGAATCAGCACTCTGCTGGTTCAAACCTCACTACTGTCCCTAGGTGGCCTTGGGTAAGCCACTCCTCTCAGCCTCAGCTCCCCAGCTGTATTGTGAGATAATAACAACACTGACTTTCTTCACTGCTCTGAGTGTGGCACTAATCTGCCCAGAACAGTAGTGTATAAGAATAGTTATTATCATTATAATGAAGCTCACTGGATAAACATGCATGAAGCTGCTTTATACAAAGTCAGATCACAGAATCCCTCTAGCTCACTACTGTCTATTTTGACCAGCAATGGGTTTCTAGGATCTCGGGCAGGCAAAGCTCTTCCCCACGCCTGCTCTTTGAGATCCTTTAACTGGAGATGCTTAAACTGGGAAGCTTCTATGTACAAAGCAGTCGCTCTTCCTTGAGCCAGTTACGTTCTCAAAGCTTAGTCTGTCTCCTGTGGCTGGGGATCAAATAGAGTATGGGAGACCCGTATATGCTTCCTTGAGCACCTTGGAGAAAGAGCAAGATAAAATGCAACTATCTGCCCTGCCCTCTTTCAGAAACTGAAACGGTGTTTGCCCCTTTAGCTAGAAGAACTGCTACAAAACTAGATTTGTCCTGTGGCCCCTAATGAACCGTTTAAAATGGAGCATCAATAAGCCTGTGAAATGGCTGACTGTGCACCGCATAGTGCCTTAGTGCTCACGTGCATGGATTTGCATGGATTGCACTAGAGATGTGATGCATCCACTTTGCACTCCGAGATTGAACTTCTGGACACCCTGAGGAGGGAGCTGAACCCTGAAGAGAACTCTAGCAACTCACACTAACACATGATCACACTAACATTTCCATAAAGGGCAAAAACAGCAAAAAAAAAAGTGATGAAGATTTTCCAGGGGAAAGTGCAGAAAACAGACTATTCCCTGGTAGAATTGGGATAGTTGGGATCGTACAGAGGGCCTTGAGTCCACGTTACAGCCCTAGCTACAGCCCTCCTGAGCCTGGTAATAAGGTGACGAACAAGAGCCAATCCCATTCCCATCTCTGCTGCATAGCTTCAAGGCCTCTTCAACATCCGAAGTCAGGGGCACCTCACCATGAGGGGCGTTCCTGGTCTGCTTCCCTGGACTCACTCCGAGGCTGAGACTTTATGGGGGGGGGGGAGCAGAAGGCTACTTTACCCGTCAGAATCTGGAAGGGCAATTGGTAGGGAGGGGAGCAGGCACTCAGGAGTGGACCCTCGTGCAATTTACAAGCATTGCACTGAGCATTCACAAACACTCTTTGAGAATTTCTGAGAATTTGATAGGGATGCAGTTTAGTCAAGCATGGGGAAAGGGGTGTTCACTCACCACTATGTGTGCATGTGTATTATGTGCCTTCAAGTCGCCTCTGACTTATGGCTACCCTATGAATGAAAGAGCTCCAGAACGTCCTCTCATTAATAGACTTGCTCAGATCCTGCAAACTGGAGGACGTGGCTTCTTTTATTGAGTCAAGCCATCTCATTTTAGGTCTTCCTCTTTTCCTACTGCCTTCCACTTTTACGAGCATTATTGACTTTTCCCAAGAATCTTATCTTCTCATGATGTGACCAAAGTACAATAGCTTCAGTTTTGTCATTTTTGCTTCTAGAGAGAATTCAGGCTTGATTTGATCTAGGACCCACTTATTTGTCTTTATAGCTGTCCACAAAACTCTCCTCCAGCACCACATTTCAAATGAATCGATTTTCTTCCTGTCAACTTTCTTCACATCCATACATAGTAAGAGGGAATACCATACTTTGGATTATCTTGATCTTGGTCCCCAGAGACCACTAAAGAGAAACAAACTAAAACTGCAATCCTATGCTCACTTACTAGACAGTAAATGCCATTAAATTCATTGGGGCTTACTTCCAAGCCAACGTATGTGAGGACTGCATTGCACAGCACTATCTTTACTGAAAAAGTGTTTCTCTTTTACAATTTATCAGTGACTAGAAGCACCCATAAAAAGAAGCAGGACTCTGGACTATTCCTCCACAAAGTGACAAATTTAATCTTTAAGCTCACACCTATTACATTACAATAAATTGGAACCTGTTCCTCACACTGCAATCAGGGGCCTTTAACTGGATGCATGTTTTGCTGTCGTAGGCAGTTTTCTACATATTTCCCCTAAACTGAGAGTTCTTGTCTTGTCCGGTGATTATATATAGCAGGCATATATACTATGAGAGAATCTATACCTCAGGAGGAAAACCCACATTTGCCTTGATGTACGATACAGGCCTATGTTTATGGAACATTTTAATGAACACCAGGAAGCAACATAATATGATTATCGGTGCCATTAAGCTTTTATTTATGCAGAATGAATTGTCGAGCCCAGAAATCGGTGCTCTGTTTGGGGGTTACGGCGCTCCAGAGATCCATGCTGGAACGGAGCTGCAGCTGCAACAGGTTACAAAATGAGACCGTAAGTCACTGTGCTTCTTCTACTCAAAGTGGGACGTTAAATAATTTAAAAGCAAGGTTTAGAAATGAGAAATACATGGCGCGAGGCACGCAAGCAATAAACATAAATGATAGGGAGGGTAAATCAACCTTATGCCAAGGCGCACATTTTCTTTGGCCGAGCCTCCCAATTGCTCTCTACTGTTTACAGAACCGGCTCCTCTAAAGGTAAAGTGGCACATTACAGGACAGACTGTAGCACAAAGCAGCCTCCCTGTGCTGAGTTCCCTTCCTCCCCTGTCAATTTCTGTTGTTCTTCAGGACAAGTAAAAGAACATTCTCCTTCACCATGTATATTGAGCTTATGGAACTGACTGCTTTATTTTTCTCCTGCTCCTAGTGCTGTTGAGTAACAGGGCTTGCCTTCAGGAGGCCTCCTGACGTAGGAGATGGCCTATCATCGGCTGTTGCTGGGATGAGCAGGGAAAAGTAAGATGCTTGGAAACCCACCATCATGGCTCACACCTGGCCCATCAGTTGTGAGCAGCAATCTGACCCCTTGATGGGTGTTCTGCTATCCACAAGACCCAACCCTGTCCATCAAACAGGCATCTCCTCCCCTCGTGACCGTTGACTCTCACTCCAGGTCTTTCCCACGGACCACAGCTCACTATTCAGGAGCTGCCTTTTCCTTTTCATGCTATTTATTTGAACGTCCGCATTCATGACAGTAAAGGGTCCAGTAGCACCTTTAAGACTAACCAGCTTTATTGTAGCATAATCTTTCAAGAACCACAGCTCTCTTCGTCAGATGCATCGTCAGCTTTCGAGAACCACAGCTTTCTTTGTCAGATGCTGTCTGTGATTCTCGAAAGCTTATGCTACAGTCTTAAAGGTGTTACTGGACTCTACTATTATGCAACTACAGCCTAAGAGCGGAACTACAAGTGACAAAAGGCACAGGTTGGACACTTGTCAGCTTCCCTCAAGTTTTGATGGGAAATGTAGGCAGCTTGGCGGAATGTTGGACAAGTGACAGTTGAAAAGTCCATTGGACAGCAGTCGGAGAGCCAAGCTGCAAGACCAGGACGCCTACATTTCCCATCAAAACTTGAGGGAAGCTGACAAGTGTCCAACCTGTGCCTTTTGTCACTTGTAGTTCCGCTCTAACATGGCTAACTTCTCTGCATTCATGACAGTGGAAGCAAAATGACTCGGCTTCGGCCCACAGCGGCCGCTTGTCTTTCTTTGCGATTTGAGACTTCGTCATTGCTGCCACCCCGTCTTGGTTGCTGTCACTGCTATTCATTTGTCTCTTTTGTGCTGTTTACATTCTTTTGTTTCTTTTATATTCCCAATACGACACCACCTGATCCCTGACATTCCTCTCAGCAGAGTCCCTGTGCCATTCTCTCCGGCCGTGTGGACCGCCACGGCCTGGTCTCAGGAACTTTCAGTGGCAGCTCCTTTATTATGGAAAAACCTACCAGAGGCCCTCTGTTTGGCCCCAAATCTCCTGATGTTTAGAAAAAAAAGCGGACAGAGAAAGCTTTTAATGACATTGATTGATCTGCTTGCCTGGTATTGCACTAAGTGGCTGTATGCTTAGCATAGCAGGAGGCCAGTTAAGCAGTGGCTAGAATATCATCCATCAGGAAAGATGTTTTAAAGGGAGTTTAGTTACTATTTATATTCATTACGTACTATGGCTTTGGAGGTCTGGCAAGACACCTTGGGGTTGCCAGCCTCCAGGTGGTGGCTGGAGATCTCCCTGAATTACAGCTAATCTCCAGGCCATAGAGATCAGTTGCCCCGGAGAAAATGGCTGCTTTGGGAAGTGGATTCTATGGTGTTATACCCTACGGAGGTTCCTCCCCTCCCTAAATCCTTCCCTCTTCAGGCTCCACCCCCCAAATCTCCAGGAATTTTCCAACCTGGAGCTGGCAACCCTACTTAGGACCTTTCATGGAGGAAGTGGGCCTGAAGCTTTTAAAATTAAATCAATTGTAACAGCATTTCTATTACTGGATTAAAAAAAGTAATATCACAATGTCTATAATATCAGTGTGAGGGTAGAGATGATAGTGTAAGAATAAAGGCCGGCAGTTCTTAAAAATGGGAACTTTCCATTGGAATGGGACCTCTTTGGAAAGGGTTGGATTCAGCCATCTCCTTGCACAGGAATGGCCGATCTTGCTCAGTTTCTCCTCTCTCCAGCACTCCTCTCCAACGTTGGGAAAGCTGATCCTCAGAGTCACAGGGCTCATGTTACACATTAAACATGAGGACTGGGGGTGCAGTGAGTAGGGAGAAGGGAGCAAAATGGTTCCCTTAGTCTTTTGTCAGTGCACTTGGCTGCTAGAAAAAGCAGAAAGGGTGGTCCTCTTCTCTTTCCTCATTGCAGCCCCTTGACCCAAATGGGGGTCCCACAACCCTGGATATCAACTACACTTGAGCATCCCCATGTCTCATGTAGAGAGACTCTGAGGCTGAGTTGCTGGTGACAACAGCATGACGTGGCTCAGGTGCAACGAGCTTTTGCCTGTGTTTGAAACTAAGAGCCAAGCTACAAGTGACGCTTGACACAGGTTGGACACTTGTCAGCTTCCCTCAAGTTTTGATGGGAAATGTAGGCGTCCTGGTCTTGCAGCTGTAATGGAGAGCCAAGCTGTAAAACCAGGATGCCTACATTTCCCATCAAAACTTGAGGTAAGCTGACAAGTGTCCAACCTGTGTAAGGCGTCACTTGTAGCTTGGCTCTTAGCCTCTACTAGCCAAGAGAAAGTTGTATCTCTCTCCAGGAAAGCTTACAGCAATTAGTTTTCAGACCTGTCAAACAGATAAGTTCTTTGAACCAGCTGTTTATCAGTACATTTATTTATATAGGATTCAATATTGCTTTGCAACTCTTTATCAAACACAGACACCTGTCTAGAGTTTATTTCATTTTATTGAAAATACACCCTAGTTTTTTAATGAAGCAAGTAATCAAAATAGAAATGGCTATTAATATAAATCCTATAAAAACAGAACACAGAAAGGCAATGAGAAATAAGTTTGCTAACTTTTCTTAATAAATTCCAAATTTAACATACTCAAAGTTTCTATGAAATACATAGATAAAAATAAGTTCTCACCTAAATTCTCTCAAGAGATTTCTTCCATCAGAGCCCTACCATTCTATCTGTGTTTGCAATTTTATACCTCATCATATGCAAATATTTAAGGTCTATTCACATGATAGCACAAACAAATAATGATTGGTTTGACACTTCACTGAATATTCATAATTTCTGTAGTACAGCCTTCCAATTAGTAAAAAATTACGTTATATTCAGATCTGCAAAAGAAAAGTATAAATCTCTGAGAAGTGTCAGGAAAAGTTAAGTTGAGCGATCACCATTGGTTGAATCTCTGACAGAGGAGCATTAATCTCGATAGAGTCCACTATTTTAATTAACTGTCAAAGGACGAAAGCACACTTGTTGAATTACCTAACACATAGAAAAAAATACACAGACAGTTCATGCAAAGTTTAAAAGTTCACCTAGAGAATACAAGAGCTTGGCCTAGTATTGTTCAGTATTGATTATTCTCATGTGATTTTAATCTATATTGGTATAACAACTCCACTCTCCCCAGGCATTGCCCCCATATCCCCAGGAATTTCCCCAAGCCGGAATTGGCAAGCTGGAATTTGTGCAACAATTCAAGCAAGTACTGAAAGATCTTCAGTACCCATGTACTTGCCTCATGCTGCATTGATCCACCTGCCAGATTAGTCTTGCTTCATAGCTTCTTCTGGTTGTGCCTTCCTTCCTTGACTTCACTGGGGGCATCTCTCTTTAGGATAAATGCCATGGCCGGAATCTTGGGTATGCAGCTCCTGTCCTCACAGTTCAGAGCCCCCTCTCATGACCTCCTGAAGGCTAAAATGAGACTGCTCTAAGCCACACTTTCTCGGTTTTACTCTCTGGCATGGTAAATGTAGTCTCTATTGCTGCAAAGTATGTTGGAGTAGGCGACTCAGTCTGCCTTTGGACACTGGGGGGCGCTATATTGGTATAACCCAGGGACAACCAGCAAGGACACCGTTCCCAACACAGCACGGAAACTTACACTGTGATGACTAGGGCTGGCCGTATAATGAGGTAGCTTCAGCCTCCATCCAATGCTAGAGTTTAGGAAGCTATACTGGGCGTGCACAAGTTGCAGTGTTGTGTTTCAAGAAGCCTGAGCAACAGGGTGGTAAGGAGTATAACTATTACAGATGCTAAGTGGGGTCAGGGAGAGGGAGGTGGAGGTAGGCTAGAGGGTAGTGGTGGCCGGTGAGCAGCCCTGTTGATCATGCTAGTGTCGGCACCCATTCAGGTACCATGCCATCCTTCTGGCCTCTCATTGCTTCATCGCCAGTTTGGCCTCATGAAAAATGGGAGCCCTGATGGACGAAGGAGATAGCCCCAGACTCTTGTATCACCTCTATGCCTAAAATGCAGAATTGCCTTAAATTACACTACAGAAGGTGGAATTGAACTTCTTCAAATCTGAGGGGCAAGCTAGACATTACAGCAACACATGGCTTGAGTCAGATTGTGCGAAACACTCTTAAAGTGTATGAGGTGTGTGAGGCTGGAGACAGTCCAAAGTGCAGGACCAAGCAGGCAAGACAGTTGGGGGGGTTGGGGGTGTTGAACCCATGCCCTGAACGGCACTTTTCTTCAGCCCTTTTTCTCTCGGCGGGAGTTACATTTGGTTCTTGGACCCCGATGAAGAAAACAAGCAGCGCAGAAAACCCAGAAGGTTGCCCCAAACTGACAACAAGTTGGGCATTGAAAACTTCAAATGCTACTTGACAGATGGGCTTAATTAGCTATTCAGATACAAAGTCATAATATTTGCGGTTAATATTCACTCTAAAACACCCTGCTGCCTGTGATAATATTTGTATGTTAATCCTGTAACGATAAGGGTTTCAGTCCCAGAGCCTCTCCAAACAGAAAGAGCGATACGTTTCAAAATTCCGATGAAACGAACGCTCAGCCTTCCGCCTGTTTGTCACTGGTGCGAGTGTCTCTTTAATCCGTGAAATTACACCTGTCACAGCGAGTTAGCTTTATTAACACTGTTTCCCGATCCACGGAGAAACTATCGGAGCACACAAAAGCGTAGAACCTGCATTTAATTAACGTTGTCACCTTGGCATCCCTGTGCTCAAATTTTTAATTTTTTAAAAAGGAGTAATTAAATAAGATGCAAATTTGGGAGGGGGGGGCAACCTGGAAAATGTAAAAAACTCCAGGAGCAAGCTAAGTAACTGCTATAAAAATGTAACTGCATACGAAGACTGGACTTACTTTCCAAAGATCTAGTATCAGTAGTTGAATGATCCTGCCCATCAACGAACAGCAAAACACAGACAAGTCAAATTTAATGTGAAAATGGCACACCTGTTGAATAATTTATTCTGCTCTTTTGTAATTAGCAATGTGCAAACGCTTCCCCATCAAATTTTAGAATGTAAGTTTATGGGGACAGAAATGGGTTCTCTTGTAATAGTAACGACCATTGAGGGCCTTATATGATGACAATAGTAATGACGACAACAATAATAATAATAATACAACGGCTGAGACTTCTCCTCTAACAACGCAAAATGGTAACAATATGAAGCAAGCTTGAATGGCGGGGGTGGGGTTGCTTGGGTGGCCTAAATGGCATCCTCTCTTCCCAATTAATGCAAGATTCAGTCCTCAGGGTGGAAAAAAAAACTATGTCAGGCATCAGGGATTTTGGCAGCCAGCGGCGGGGTGGGGGGTGAGGGTATCCTGTGATTTCAAGCAGAACTATAATGGGTCTAAATTAGAACTAAAAAATCCAATCAAACTGAAGTTTGGTGGCAATTCCAGAAGAGATCCTATTTGTATGTATACTGTACTTCTGGGCAGAGTATTTTGTTTCTTTCAGAAGGGAATAGAACTACAAGAATAGAGTGTAGAAGCTACCTGAGCTCGGATAAGATGCTTATCACATGCTCTGGATCCTATAAGAATTTCCAGGTCAAATCTTTCTTTCTCAACAACGAAAGAGCTCAGTTCGATGTTGCTGTTTACAACAGATGGCCTCATCCTACCTCATTCCCCATGCTCTGGAGAACTTGCTTGACTCTCTTTAATTCACATTCTCCATGACCTGCTCATATCCCTATTTATGTGGCAAGAAGATTGCCAACAAGAGCTACATAGGCTGGAAATAAATGCTAGCTTTTCAAAGGTGACACAATAGAGGCATCGCTGATTTTGGTTTGCATATTCATCACATTATCAGCTCTAGAAGTTTAGCAGGTCTTTGTCGTGGTTCAAAAACGGGCAAAAATGGGATGACCAGAGATGATAGCAAGATAGAGGCAGTATCTGCACACAGCCAGGGCAATGCAGACTCTGTTATGTGCTTTAAGGTCTCTCTCCTAAGACTGTTACTCACCTCTGGCTACAGACTCTGAAATTTCCTTCAGTGAGAATTATGAGCGGCTTAGGAGGACATTATTGAAGAAGCACCACTGGCACAAATCGTGACCCTTTCTGTCTTTGTGCTTCTCACAGCATTCAAAGGAGAACTCTCGAGAGGTTCTACAGCCTGTTCAAGCCCTCCTCTGAATATTAAAAGAGGTACCAGAGGCAAAGAATAGAAGTAACTATCTCTGGACAGATAGTCCTTCAGTAACATCTCAAGATGCCCTTTCCTCTTCTGATCCAATCAAGCTGATGAGGTCAGAGGAGGTTCTGCACCTTCTACGGGAACTGCCGGGGCCCCGCCCCAGTGATATGGTTTCAGGCAGCGTTGCCCTAGATTCGTAATGAAAAGTCTTCAAGATCACCTCTGAATGTCGCTGAGCAATATTGACAAGCTGTCAAAATCGTTTGGGGGGGAACTTGAGTGAAAAAGAATGAAAGGATCACATTCGAACAGTTCTGAGCACAATGAAGTCGAAATGGACTCTGATGGGGGGGAGGATTAAGGACGTATGAATTCTGCCATGTATCTAAGGGAGCTTCTGAAATTCTCCTTGTACAAATCTCTGTCCAGATTGTAGAGTCCATAATTATTTGGTCCTTGTTTCTGAACTGGAATCAATGCACCTTCCATTTTCATGTTTATATTTTATACAGATAAATATACTGACACGTTTAAATTTTATACACTCACATCCCTTTCTTTCTACCCTGCAGATATGCATAAAACATTGCAAGAAGCAGTATAACTTTATATGGAGTTCCTTCAAGGTTTTTTTTTTTAAAGCAGCTCTTTGCTAGTATGTGCATTGATAAAAACACCACACAAAAACAATCTAGATGCACTCATACTTCAAGAGTATTCTTTTACAAGTCTTCACCACGTGCACCTCTGTAATCACTGACCACATGCACCTCCGTAATGTAGAAAGACAACTCAGGTGCAAATAAATGGAAGGAAATCAGTAGTTGTGGCTACATGAGCATGTTCAGATCTCAGAATTAATTTTGGGATGTCTCTTTCTTTAACCAGAATTCAGAAAGAGCGAAATTCTGGACCAATGGAAGAATGGAATGGAGTATATCTGCTCATACTTTATAGTGACCGTCCAAAGGCCTGCATTAGAAAGTGGCTGCAAAGCATCTGGCAAACTAACACTGACGGCTGGTAGATTGCATCAGTTTAGTGGGTTGCCAGTCATGGAGACTTGCATTACCAGCCGGGAGGCAAGCTTTCAATCCAGTCACAATCAATATCTTCCTTGCTCAATTCAGGTAGGCAACTAAAATCAAGTCACAGAAGGGTTGCACTCTTCTTAATGGGTGACAAGTTGTACAGGTTTTCAGTAAAATGAACACTGGAATTCTGTGTTGCTTATAGTTAAAGCCTGGGTGTGGGGTATATACGGATTCATATACTGACATGTTTAAATTTTAAATACACCCCCCCCCTTTCTTTCTACCCTGCAGATATGCATAAAACATTGCAAGAAGTAGTGTAACTTTATATGGAGTTCCTTTCAAGTTTTTTTTTTTGAAGCAGTGCTTTACTAGTATGGGCATCAGTAAAACACCACACAAAAACAATCTAGATGCACTCATACTTCAAGGGTATTCTTTTGTAAGTCATCACCACATGCACCTCCGTAATGTGGAAAGACAACAAAGGTGCAAATGAATGGAAGGAAATCAGCAGCTGCGGCTACATGAGCATGTTCAGATTTCAGAATTAATTTTGGGATGTCCTTTTCTTTAACTTTTGCTTATAGTTAAAGCCTAGCTGAAGTGCTCGGAACAACGCTAGAAAATGGCACCCTCCTTTACTGAATATAAAAATATGTTCTTATCCATTTACATAACTCTCAGCGACATCACTTTGTAACTAAGGGACTATTTTTTTTTTATTATTCATTTATATTTTTGTCAAAGGTTCCGGTTCTCTGGCTTTTGCTGATGGTTCTGTAGATTGGTTTGGATTACATTTGCACCTTGGCTAGGTTTGAAGCAGTTTGTATGGTTTTTATAAGCATAATGAACATCATTTTATCCCTAATATACATATCATGTATCAGGCTGATTTATTAACATACATATGACTTCAAAAGATGCACATTTTGTGGGGAAAATTTGGTGTGAAAACTAGGAAGTAAATGCAAGTTCCATTTGCAGAACGGGGGGGGGGATCAAAACAACAGATCTGGGGGTGAAATGTCAGAGATGCAAATGCTGACATCATCCCCAGTTGCAGCCAAATCTGATTGGCTATAGAGGATGACATCATCATCCTTTTCATGGCATGGTTCCTGACTGGATAGGATTACCCATATAATTCATTCAGGATAGAGGAAAAGAGCAGCTTTGGGGGTGTGGGGGGGAAGGAAATGCCAAACAGGACTTGAAAATGGCTAATGTTCACAAAATCTACGAGGGTTGAAGAAAAATTGCTAGTTTCCTTTCAACATCAGAAAATAGATAGCATCACAGCATAGTCCTGCTATTGCTGACTAGACATGGGCACGTGTTGCGAAACAGCGTTTTTGTGGGGCCGTGGTTATCACGAAATTCACGACTTTTAGGCCTGTTTCATTAGCTTCATAAACGATTCATAATTGTAGACAGGCTGGCGCCGATCCATTGATTCCCTAGGCAACAATAGGCCCAGACCTTTTGTTGCCATTGGAACCCTAATTATAGCCCACTTATCCTTGATTGGCAGCTCTCCTAGCCATCTGGAGAGGTTCCATTCTGCCCTATACAGCCAGATGGGGGTCAATCCCCCAGGCAACCAAGGAGGTGGGCCTTCTGTACCCATGGGCACACCAATCTCACCTCTCCAAACCCTGTTAGGCAGGTCTGTCAGCCAACCACAGACCTCCTGTTCTGCTCTATGTCAGCATTTTGCTGGATTGGAGTGGGAGAGTGTATGGAAGGATTTGGGATTGTGCATTTGGCTGCTGCTGCTTTAAAGAGACTGAAAGAAGCCTCTTATTTCTGCTCTTGGCCTTGCTGTGGAAGGGCTTTGGGTGAGGGTGCCTTTTTTCCTACACCCCACCTCACCCCACACTCACTCTGTCTTCCTGGCCCAGCTCCACCACAGCCAGTCCTTCGTCCTCCTCTGATCCAGCAACTCCTGGTCCCCATTTCAGTCATGCACTCTGGCAGCACTTCCTTTCCCACCCTTCCTGATCAACGTATTGCAAACTGGGAGGGGTGGGTGGAGGAGAGCCTGCTGAAGTCTCCCTACAAGTTTTGGCATCTCCAGGTATGAAGGGGGGCCATTGAAATGCCCCAGGTTCTGACGAATCATGAAACTAACAAATTGTTTTCAGCAAACATATCAATTTCATGAAGTTTTGTGATTCGTGATTCATGGTTCGTGACAAAACACGAAACTCTCATTTCGGGCTTTTTCCGTTTCGTGCCCATGTCTATTGCAAACCAATGGTGGTAGCTATATAGTACGCTGCAAGAGGAGAGAGTTTGTATGCTTGGCAAGAGCAAAGGATTAAGGACATGTCTGGGGTGCATGGCCTCCATCCATTCCCTTCTTCACATGGGAAGAAAATGTAAGTTTATCCCAGGGACTAAGCCCAGAGCTAGAGATGGTTTTGAATTTCTCAGGGATTGTGATCAGAGTTCTCAGGTCTTACACTATGGCAGGAAACTCCTTCCAGCAATATGCTTGTTCAGCCACTGCTCCTTTGGGCAGTGGGAGGACTAAAACAAAATAACCTCTCGAGCATCATTCATGGTGTAATGTTATTTCTAGGAAAAACCCAGAAGTGATGCCATATCAATCCAGGAATTGCTGGAAACTCTGGTTTTACCAGAGAATTTCTGGTAATTCTGACAGTAATGTGACATCACTCCTGGTTTTCCCAGGAAGAGAATATCATGCTACATGTGATGCCAGCATCCCTCCATGTCCCTACCCTCATCTCCTTCCAAGTGCTAGCCATTGGCTTGCAACCTAGTTACGGTCTGGTATTAAATAACTTTTTTCAGTTTTTGTGTTGCACAAAAATGGAACAAAAACCATTACTTTTTTGCTTTATATTTACTTATTTTGAGCATTTTCTGTCAGAAAACAAATAACTTTAAATGGTGTTTTGAAGTGCCTTGGAACATTTTCTATTCTTAGCTACACACATTTATTGGAAATGTGCACACCCAACATATTAAATGAGTACATATTTTTTTAAAATGAAACCAACCCAAACACAGAAAATGCATGAAGAAAATCAAGAAAACATTGCCTTGTAAAAAAAAAAAAAAGGAAGAAAACATGAGACATTTATTCTTCTCTACATGGAATACTTGGGATCATGAATGGACTGTCTAGTGTAATTGGAGCCACTAGTTAAAGGAGGAAATTTTAATCAGTTTGAGCCAAACCACTAACTGTGCAATATGGTTGCTTCAGTGGCTGGTAACTAGTGAGAGTCTGGGGGGGCAGGGATATGGGGGGGGTGGCAATGGGTGATGGCATGATGTCACTTCCTGGGAAAACCCAGAAGGGATATTTCCCCTCTCTATGAATTGCTGGGAACTCTACGGTAAAACCAGAGTTTCCAGTGAATCCTAGAACGAAGTGATGTTACTTCCAAGTTTTCCCAGGAAGTGATATCACATCATCATTCGACAATTTTTTACACTATATTGCCTTTGCCAGCTGCAACAATGGTAACAGGAAATGGGAGCTGGAGGGGGGCGGGGATTGGGCACCCCTGCTGGGAAATTGGCAAGCCTACAGTGCCATCCTATAGAGAATAGTCTGGCCTAAGACCATCGATTGCAATTGATTTTAGACAGGAGTAACCATGTATAAGATTACACTGTAAGCCTTAAAGCCCAGAATCCCTCACCCTGTCATAAGAACCAGCAAGTGACAGCAGACAGCCAATACCATGCCACTATCTAAACAGTGCCTTTCAAATTTTAGCAAATCAAAGACTCCATTTTGATTTTTTTTTAAATTTTGAACACCCCAAATGTCTCTGTGGCCCCTTTTCATAGTCACATACATCCTGTGGAGGCTTCTCCATCCCACATCCTCAAAACATCACAGTGAGACCCTTATCAATTACACTAACAGTATGCTTAAGAAAAATGTTTTTATGCTTTGTACTATAGAGTTTCTGGCAGTTCCTAGAGAGGACTGATGTCATATCCAGGTTTTCCCTGGAAGTGAGATTACTATGTTGCTGAAAGTAGCCCCCCATGTCCCTCACCCACCGGGTGCCAGGTTATGCCTGGTATCCCTGTGGTACCGTCACAGACTCAGAACCCTGCTTTGAGAGACGCTAGTCTAGAATAAAGCTCCCAGGTTTTGCTGCCACTCTCCAGCTGCCATATCTGAAATCTGGGTGGTACAGTCCTCCCATGAGAAGACTGTTCTATCTGAGAAAAGCACATTCAAGTAGAGCAGACACTATCTGGGATGACAAAATAAACTAACCATTTTCTTAAACATTGAATGTTTTAGGGTCAGTGTCTTACATTAGCAACTACACTGTGGGAATTAGGATGAGTGGAGTTCTGTCTCTACATTTGGCTTAAACATTCACTAATGAGAACAACAATCTGAAGCCTGGAATGAAGTTCTTAATTCCCTCCAGAAAGTTCAGGATGCAAACCAAAGGCAATAATTAGCAAGACATTCATATCTAAACTTCTCCCATAATTTAAAGAGACTTTATGAGGAGGCCTTTTTAAAAACAAACAAACACTGCTTGCAAAATGAATGTTTCCTCTTACTTTTCCATTTCCTTTAGGCAATCGAGATGGCAAAGAGGGGGAAAAAAGGCCTCTTTGATTTACAGCACATGTAACACAATAAGCAGAATATTATAAACTAACTCGAACAGATAGTATCAGTTTTTCTTTCCTCCCCACCCCCGCCCCCCATGGGCGCATTTCAGTGTGTATTTTTAGAAAATATAATATACAATATTATTAAAGCAGAGGGAAGATCTGCTATGAATAAAAGGGATAGAGGAGGGGAAAGAGGAAGGGAAAGAAATCATACCTCCTAACAAATAAAATTTAAAGCAACGGGCTTCAAACGTTCTACTTGGAGGGAATCATTGATTTAAGATCTTGATTTGCCATGCCCTGAGCCATGCTGTTCTTTAAACATCTCCCAAGCCTGGAATACAGCCAGCCTTCCTCTCTTAGGTGGAATTGCAAGACTCCCCCCCAAAATTATGCAGTGACATCTCTAGGGTTGCCATCTTCAAGGTGGGGCCTGGAGATCTCCTTGAATTAAAAACCCTCTCTAGGCCACAGAGATCAGTTCTCCTGGAGAAAATGGCTGCTTTGGAGGGTGGATTCTATGACACTGCGGAAGTGCAATGTGCGGAAGTGCCTGCCCTTCCCAAACCCCACCCTCTCCAGGTGCCACCTCTCACATCTCCAGGGATTTCCCAACTTGAGCCTGGCCACCCTAATGTTAGCAGTGGGATGGTTGCTGTGGGTTTTCCGGGCTGTATTGCCGTGGTCTTGGCATTGTAGTTCCTGACGTTTCGCCAGCAGCATTCCACACCCTGGGAAACTCTTACAGGATGACTCAGCCCAACCCCACCCCTCCTGAGTAGATATAAATGACCTGCCAACATCTTTTCCACACTGTGACACTGAGAGATCTCTTTCTTTTGGTGCTACACCTCTGAAGATGCCAGCCACAGCTGCTGGCGAAACGTCAGGAACTACAATGCCAAGACCACGGCAATACAGCCCGGAAAACCCACAACAACCATCATTCTCCGGCCGTGAAAGCCTTTGACAATACATTAGCAGTGGGAGTTCAAACCCTGAACAGCATGGCCAAGGAGGTTCCAGCCTCCAGCAGGAAGAAGTTAGCTACCCATACTCTTAAGTTTTACCCTTCCTCCCTTTAAGCACCTTGCTACATGCAAAGTGGTAGCAGCTAACGGGGGATTTTTTTTTTTAAAAAAGAACCTATTACAAGTTAAATTTACTTTCAGTTTCAGAAATTTCACTTCTGTCATTCCACAAGTTCTGAATTTTTAAATGAAAGCTTCCCAGCCACCAATTAGAAAAACCTGTTTATTTGGAAGCAATCTTAGGTGGGGGTGGTGCACCAAATGAGCCCATGTTATTTCCAAACAAAATAATACAGAAACACCAAACAGGCAACTAAAACCATATATCGGTAACAGCCCATTGATAAAACTAGCGATATGGCCAGCAGTAATAACGCCATTATTAATAATGTAAAAATTTCCAGCATAAAAATGTCAGTGCAGGTAACAGGAAAAAAACCAGAGTAAAATAAATATATAGCAAAACAATAACCATTGAAAGTCAATAGGGGAGGGACAGCAGCAGGCATGAGTTCATGGAGGAAGTGGCCACATGGCCACTTCCTCCACACAGCCGCCCCGCTCTCCTTCCCCATATGTTCAATGAACACAAGGCGTTGTCATTTTTAACAGCTGCCATGGCTGTTTATTGTAAGGAAAGATTATTTATTTATTACTTATTTTATCAAATTTATACCCCATCCTCCTAGCGAACAGGCTCAGGGCAACTAATAACAAATGAAACATTATACATTAAGATCATATTCAGTATCTAAAAACAATATTTAAAAGCCAATTACAAAAGTACAAAACTGGCGCCATAAACAATACAGGCTACAACAGTTATCTAAAAGCATGGGTACAGCTGTGGCACAAGCCTAGGGCAGCCACCAGTGGAGCATAGGACGTGGGGGGGGGGCAGGCAGAGGACAATTCCTTGGCTCTCAACCAAAGGCTCGGTGGAACATCTCCATTTTACAAGCCCCGCAGAACTGTAACAGGTCCCACAGGCCCCAGATCTCAATTGGGAGAGCATTCCACCAAGCCGGGGCCAGGGCCGAGAAGGCCCGTGGGCCGGGGTCCACCAGAAGCTGCTTATCTGCAGAGCACAAGGCCCTGCAGGGGACATAGTGGGAGATGATTAGGGATGGGCAAATTCTTACTCAGAAGTCTTTCTACCATAACTGATCTGGCTGAGAACTTCCAAATGGGCTTCCAAGGAATGCTAGCATTCTCTAGAACACAGCTTACCTTTTTCCAGGGGAGGCAGATTTCCTTCGACAAAAGATGACAGCCGGCGCATATTTCCCTAAATAATCCACACTCTTTTGGACATCCCACGTGTACGGATTGCTGGCTCTGATGCTGAAAACATTCACACCTTTTTTCACCTTTGCCCTAGGAGAGACAAGAGGCTGTGTTAACAATTAGACAGAGAGTGTCATCTCCGGCCACCCCATCAATCTTCACCGTGTTCATTACTGGTCCTTTCAAAGGCACTATGGCACAAGATAGATGGCTCACTTGATCCAGAAAGAAAGGCACAATAGACAGAACTTTGTTCAATCTGCACTGGAAAAGGAAGCGACGCTTTGTGCCAGAGTAGTCCCAAACCTTTCATCCAAGAAAAATTGTATTCTGGGACTATAATAAAGGAAGTGAATCTGTCAACCTCCTGCTTTGCATTCTCCAGACCTTAGGACATTAAAGGCTGCCGGGCATGAATGATAGGGGCCTTTGTAGGTAAGCAGAAAACAGAAGGATACCTGCGGGACCGTCTCTCACCTTATATTCCCTGGAGGTTGCTCCAATCAGCAGACAAACAGCTACTGGTGATCCCTGGCCCCAAGGCGGTTCGCCTTACTTCAACCAGGGACAGGGCTTTTTTGGTCTTGGCACCAATCTGGTGGAACCTTCTGTCCGTGGAGGCCCGGTCTGAACAAGACTTGGGCCGATTCCAGACGGCCCTCCCCATCCCGAAACATCACACATCATCGCACGGAAAACACGATATTTCGCGTTTGACGCGCGACATTTCGGGATGGGGAGGGCCGTCTGGAATCGGCCTCGTTATCATTTTGCTGGCCTGTAAGACAGAGTTGTTCAGCCAGGCTTATGGGGGCTGAGGCAGGCGAATCATCCAACCGGTCCCTCCCAGAAAGGGGGGGGGGGGAATATGTGCCCCAACCCTGTATTTATAAAATCTTAGCCAACCTGCCTCGCAGATCCTGAGGATGCGAGATGTAGGGTGCAATGTGGGCTGTCTTAGTATGCTTTTATTGCTGTATTTATATGATTGCTACCAGTGTTTGTATGTGTTTTCTTATATGTATTTATATGCTGTAAATCCACTCTGAGCCTGCTTGCAGGGAGAGCGGACTATAAATTAAATAAATAAATAAATAAATAAATAAATAAATAAATAAATAGTGGACATGTATGCTGAGATCAGACAGTGGCCGTTTCCACACGGCTTACCTTACTCTGCAAAATCGCGAAATCTCGTGCGAAATCTCGCGAGAAGACACTGTTATCGCGCGAGAAGATGCGATAACAGCGTCTTCGTGCGAGATTTCACTATTTTGCAGAATAAGGTAAGCCGTGTGGAAACAGCCAGTGTGGCATAGTGGTTGGAGTGTCAGATGAGGACTAGGGGAAAGCACGGTGCTCATTGGGCAAACCCAGTCTTAATTCACGCAGAATCCACTCCTGAAATTAATACAGCTCGCAGACTCCAAGTCTTCTTGGTGCAGAATTTGGATTGCCACAGTTAACGCTTTGACAGGCTTAAAAAAAAAAGAAGCAAACGCAGCCTTGAATATGTATGAGGGTTTTTGCAAGCCCCAAATCAAGAAGAGATGTCATTATTATGAGAGAAGACACATTTGGCAGACTCTCTCTGGACGGCTGCTGACTTAAACAGCAGGAGCGGCGCCAAGGCAACGGAACAAAGGCCACAGGATTCCTTTTCCAACCAACTTGGATGCAAAGTACTGCATATATTTGATTCATCTGCCTGGCTGGCCCGCAGCCTCGACCCTTCAGCTGTTGCCACTGCTTGTCTTAAACAATTATTGCATGAAGAAGGGCAAGACTATTTGCAGCTGGATTTTGCCACGTCAAGAAGCGTCTTCAAGGGTTTGAAGGCCACTTTCTGAATTGGGTTAAACATTTCTCAAACCCTCACCTCTCCAAAAGCTGAGGGCAGCTTTAACATCAAAACAATAAAAACCTCATCACAGTCACAAGAAAAGAAATCAGTTCCAACAACTCCAGTTCCTAATCGAATACACTTGTAGTTGCTACAGTTTTCCCAAATAAGTAGGCTTAACACAGCCGTTGCAAGACTGGTAGGTAGGTAGGTACTTAGTTGCACGGCTTGAGGGATGTTGCTTTACAATACCTGAAACGCAGGATTTGAGCCCAATGTTACTTTAGAGACCAACAAGGTTTTTAGTGTATAAGCTTTCAAGAGTCAGACCTCCCTTCGTCAGGTAGCACGGGATCTGAAGAGGACGGGTTTGACTCTCGAAAGCTTATGTACCAAAAATCTTGTTGGTCTCCAAGGTTCCACTGGACCCAAATTCTACCATATTTGTCACTTTGAACAAGCTGTTCCATGGTGCAATCCTCCGTACTCCAGGCTAAGCCCATTGATTTTGACTGGTATAGTCTGGACTATGAGCCAAATTACACAAGACGAATTACACACGTGAACGCCCTTACACGAGTTTCCCCGTTGCTTTTCTGTTCACTCATACACTGCGGCCACACTGTACTCGATCCCATGCTCAAATTGGCACGTATTTCTTCCTCTTAAACGAGAGATGGTATCCCATGATGCACCTTCTCTTCGCACATGCTCAAACCTTCCTCTGCAGCTTTTCTGAGAGGGACACTTGTTTACTCAATTGGACATATTGGGGGGGGGGGAACCCACTGGGTTTCCTGGGGGGGGGAGCTGAAAATGGGGGTTCCACATTTCTACTGAGATCTTGCAGCTCAGCCCACCAGGAAGGGGGGGCATCTATGCAAAGGGGGGTGGGAAATCCCCACTTCGGAAGCCGTGGCAGCATTTCTTGCTGTCAGCCAGAATCAACTCTTTCCTGTTTGTTTGTCCCCAGCTACCTCCAATCTCCATTATTATCCATGGGGGAAACTATGGGAGCTATCCAGGGGTGGCATTTTGCAAAATAAATCTACAAAATTTTCAGGGGGGCATACTGCTAATTGTCCTCTAAAGACCCCCCAAGTTTCCGGGAGATTGGACCTTGGGGAGCCATTTTAACCCCAAGAAGGTGCCATCAGCCGCATTGTTTTTTACTATTGTGGAGAGAAAATGACCACAACTGGGGAAACCCATCAATCATGCCTTTCTTGGTGTTCAATCTCCATGAAACTTGGGGGGTAGGTTTAGAGGACAGCAAGGAGTAGGTCTCCTGAAATTTGGGGGATTTTGCTTGCAAAATGCCACCCCAGCATCCGAGATAGCTTCTCTAGTTTTCTCCGCAGGGAATAATGGAGATTGGAGGTGGCTGGGGGCATCTTCTTTCAGGGCCCATAAAATGGCCCCCCGAAGTCCAATCTTCTTGAAGCTTGGGGAGTCTTTAGAGAATGGCAAAAAGTAGGTCTCCAGTAAATTTGGTAAAATTTGGTCCTAAAATGCCCTCCCAGACCCCCAGAAAACCCCAAATCACATTTTTCATTGGAAATAATAGCCAAATTTTACCCAATTTGCTCTTTATTGCCGAGCCAAACTGGAAAACAAGTTCCCGCCCCCCATCCTCTCCTTTTCAGGTTCATGGATCAGGCATGTTTCTGAACTTTTGCTCAGATGCTCAATCATGTTGCCACAATCTTTCTTCCCACCTCCTCCTTATCCCAACCGAACACGCTGCATGGAGAGGAGGAAGAGGAAGTTACCGGAGGGGGGGAGAGGGTGCAGGAAGGAGGAGTAGGGAGGTGGTGGCATCAACCAGAAAATGGGAGAATTTAAAACATGCCATATTAAAAGCACAACAGTTTGGGTGTAAGCTGGATCTAAGGGCAAAAAGAGGGGAGAGGGAAGCAGAAGCCACCCAAAATCGATGCTCTGCAATGACTCGCTGATTATGACCATGGACACTCACAACTTCGACACACCAGTTCTCTGACATGTGCACGAACTAGGGCTTCAAGACACATGTTCACCCGGGGTAAAATGGACATGGGCAGGTAGGAGCAGACAGGATTCTAGACACTCGTATAGCTGTGTGTAACTCGTCTCGTGTAGTATGGCTCTCTCTCTCCATTGGATTTCAATCTTCATCTCCCAGATGGTTGGAATATAGAGCAGGGCACTTGATGATGAGTTCGTCATGTGGAAGTAGGATTACCAACCTCCTGATGGTGGCTGGAGATTTCTCAGTTACAATTTATCTTCAGGCAACAGATATCGGTTCTCCTGGAGAAAATGGCTACCATGGAAGAAGGACTCAATGGCATTGTATCCTGCTGAAGTCCCCTAAACATCACCTTCCCCTGGCTCCATCCCCCAACCAGGAGCTGGCAACCCTAGGTGGAAGGGTTCATATCAAGATGGGTGTTGATGCCATAAAGTGGTTTGGGAGGCAAAGGTGAGTTCTTTATGAGGCAAGGGTAAAAATTAGGGGGGGGGGAGGAGACTGAGGGAGACTGATAGAAGTCAGCAACATTATGCGCAGTGTAAAGAAGTAGATAGAAACTTTTCTCCCTCTTCTGTAATACTAGAAAAAGGAAACTAGCAATAGACTTGAGACAGACAAAAGTACTTCTTTGCTCAACAAATAGTTGACTCGTAGAGCTCACTTCTTCCTCCACCAAGACCTCCACAGGTTCAAGAGTGAGCTTGTGGGGGTGATTTTAGTCCATCCCCTTTCCTTACTACAGCCCCATGGCCAAAAGTTTTGCATTGATTTACTTATTGACTTCATTTATACACCACCTTTCTCTCCAGCGGAGACCCAAAGAAACTTATCTTCCTCTATTTTATCCTCACAGCAACCCTTTGGGGTTGGCTAGGCTGAGAGTGTGTGACTGGCCCAAAGTCACCCAGAGACTTTCCATGGCAGAGAAGGGATTCAGACTTGGTTTTTCCCAAATCCTAGTCTGACACTGTAACCTCCACACCACACTGGCTCTCCCTTGGCCAAGATGGTCCTGCAATCTCCAGCAACACATTTTGGAGGATCATGGAGGGCTACTAGGGGAAGAAGAAGGGGAAAGATCTACCATCAAGACTGCTTCTGCTCAAGCAGCCACACGATCCAAACCAAGGGCTTTGGCTTGCATTCTGAAGTCAGTTTCGCTCATTCATTTGGACTGCACAGGCTGGTCACATAGCTTTTTATACACCATTTTGGGTCCAGTGTATACCATGCTTTCGATGCATGATGCTGATTTTTTGATGCACAAACAGCATTGAAAACTGGGTACATTTTACAGGGGGAAATCGATTGCACGAAAACCTAGACGGTAACCAAAATAGAGACCTCCTGGTTCTATTTGTACAATGGAGCAAAAAAGGCAGGGAAACAAAAGTCAAACGAGCAGAATTGGAGCCTCCTTGACATGCTATAGGAGTCCAAGTCGAGACAACCTGTCCGGTGAATTCTATTACCCCCTCTTTTTTTTTGTTGCTCAAGCTGCTACAAAAAAAGTGGCCTGCTGCCAGACTTCAAGCCGAAGCACAATTTGGTTTCCAGAAACGACAAAGGGGAAGAACGCTGGAGCAATAATTGAGAATAACTAAAAAAAGACCCCAAAGCAATCACACTCGCAGTTGCTCCCTTGGCTATCCTCCAGCGAGGTTGCTTTCTCAGAGCCGGAGTGTGCTGACATCCCAGCGGGAAGGATGGGCGGAAGCACACCCGGCAAACACACCGACTTGCTTGCCCTTGACATTCACAGCACCCCGTGACAAATTGCCACATCCAAGCCCCGACTTTCAAAAGCAAGACAAGTCTTTGCATCTCCTCTCCCCGGAGGTGACGGCATGCAAAGAGAAAGCTCCCCCACCTTTTCCAAACCGTATATTTTTTTTATAACCGAGTTGCTTGTTATCCAGGGAGAGGCTGTGGCTCAGTGATAAAGCACCATTGCATGCAGAGGGTCACAGATGAGGAAGGGGTCTTCTTGGCTGTCTCGTCCAACCCCCTGCTCTGCTCTGGAAATCCAAGTTAGAGCGCTCCCGACAGATGGCTGTCCGGCCCCGCATGAATCTTAAATGCACTCATTTGGAAAAGCCTCATACCTTTTAATAGTATCTACTTCTGAGCAAGTAGGTTGCCCAGGCTTTGGCCCCAAGACATCAGCTTTAGGGCACATTCTCCTGGCATAAGGTTGACATGTCCATGACCCCACATATTTGAAAATTTGTTCTACAACCTCTAAATTTCTGTAGCCTGCAGATGGACACCAATCTGGCGAGTAACAGTTTAGTTCATTTCCATCATCATTGGTGTGGGTGGGGGGGAGTTGTGGGGGGGACTGAACAGTTCATCTCTTCAAAGCCACATGATTGTGATGACGCACATTCCCAGCTGCCATGTGAGACATCTCCCAACAGTTTGTAGAAGTCCTGCAGTTCAACAATGGGCCGCTCTCCAAGGCATCACCATGCCCAGCTCCATGAGACTCAGTCTAGGATCTCACAAGCCTTTGCAGAAGATCACCTCTTTACAAGCCTCCCCCACTCATTGCTGCATTTACAGCCAAATTCTGCACATGACCTTGCAGAGAGAAGCCAGAGCCCTGCTGACAGGTCTTGCTTCTACTGAGCACGTTCCAGACTGCAGCCTTAGTTAATGTTCTGATAAGACAGGTGCCTGTAACTCAGGCCTATCTAGAATGTGCAGCTTTTAACCTGGAAAGCATGATTAGGGTTGCCCAGCTACTGCTGTCAGCCCCTAGGGAAGAAATGTACACCAGCATCACGCTGGTGTGCTTATGTCACTTCTGGTTTTTACCGGAAGTGACATGGCAGATGCTCTAGCATTTTGCAAAAACTCTATGATTTTATCATGGGGTTTTTACAAAATGCTACAATATCCGCCATGTCACTTCTGTTTCTTGTCAGAAGTGATGAGAGCACACCAGCGTGATGGTGGCACACGTTCCTTTCACCCCTATAGCCTCTCACTGGCATCTGAGGCAGTGACAGGCAATGAAGCGGGAAGCTAGGAGGGTTCCTGTTATGGCAGGAGGCCTGGCATCCTTAAGCAGGGTTCCATCACCCCAGGTGTGCAAAGTACCATGAGTTGTGGGAAATCCTCAAGAGGAGCACAATCTCTTGCCCAATTTGAGCCCACCTTTTACCACGACACCCCACATCCTATGTGTGCCCAGCTGTCCTCACCTCAAAAAACAAAAGGGAAGGAAAAGCCAAAAATGATCAAGATGTTGGAGCTTTTAAGTTTTGACAAAAAAAATGAAGGTTTATAATATTAGGGGGAGAAAGCAGATTCAGAGACCTTTCCCCCCATCTCTTACAACTCTGGAACTTGGGGCCACCCAAACTAATCGGTTGGCAGTAAGTTCAGGAAAGGCACAAGGAAGGACTTCTTTGCCCAGCACGACTGGCCAACCACCACAAGATGCGATAGACAGCAACCCCAATGGATGCCTTCAAAGGGGGCTAAAAAAATCCGTGCTGTTAGCAATGGCAGCTAAATGGAACTTCCCTATTCAGTGGCTGTGTATTTCTGAAGGCTCACTGATAGGGACCAACAAGGAGGGAGCAAGGACCAGCTTAGGGGTGCCAGAGCTCATACTATTGTGGGAAACCCACAATAGCTCATACTATTGTGGGAAACCCACCACTGAAACCCACCACTGCACTCATACTATTGTGGGAAACCCACCACTGCCACTCCTTTCGGCAGCAGAATTTTTTAAAAAATCACCATCGTTGCACATGATAGGACATTGCTTCTAGGGGAAACCTGGAAGTGACATCATGTCGCTGTAGGAATTGCTGGAAATTCTATGGTTTTCCCTTGGAAGTGATGTCACATCTTGTGCAATGATGGTGCCTTCCCCATTTCGTGCTGGGTGCCAGTCATTGGCTGGTAGTCCTAGCCCAAGCATTGCTTTGTTGGGCTTAATACAAACGTAAAACATCCCTCTAATGCCATCTTATGCATACAATCTCAAGAAAGAATGACCTGTTTTATTTCTGAAAAGTCTACCTTGCAGAGAAACGTAGACCAATTGGAATGGGTGCAGAGGAGAGCAACCAGGATGATCAGGGGCCTGGAGACTGAGCCCTGCGAGGAAAGACTTGACAGACCTGGGAATGTTCAGTTTGGAGAAGAGGAGACGGAGGGGAGACATGATTGATCGCTTTAAGTATATAAAAGGCTGTAACTTAGAGGAGAGAAGGGTACTGTTCTTGTTGGCAACAGAGGACAGGACTCGAAACAATGGATTTAAACTACAGGAGGGAAGATACCAGCTGGACATTAAGAAAATCTTCTTCATTTAAGAGTAATTCAACAGTGAAATTGGCTGCCTAAGGATGTGGTGGGTTCCCCCTCATTGACAGTCTTCAAGGAGCGGCTAGACAAATATTTGTCAGGGATGCTTTAGTCTGTTCCTGCTTTGGGCAGGAGGTTGGAATAGATGGTCTGGAAGGCCCCTTTCAGCCCAGCGATTCTACGATTCTATGATAAATGGGCTTGCAGCCTTCGCCAGGCCCCTGGACCGTAATGAAGGGTATTCAACCCACCCACCCCCTTTGGGTCTTGACTGCGGGGCAGGGTTGTTGACACCATGTCCTGCTTGTTGGCTTCCCAGAAGCACTCAGGTGACCACCACTGGGGCCAACAGGGTGCTAAATTAAATAGCAATATAATGATTAGAGAGGTGGACTAGGACTGCAGAGACCCCGGCTCAGATATGAGAGTGCCTCGGGCCAATCACTCACTGTTTGACAATCTTATCTGGCAGGGTTTTAGGAAGGATAAAATGGAGACGAAGAGACCCACATGGGCCCTCTCGAACTCCTTGAATGAAGGGCTAAGGATAAAAAGTGTACTCTGCAAGGTACTGTACAGGATAAAATGGCTTCTTGTTTCACAGCGTTCCTTCTCCCACACTGTGCCACTCTTTCCAGGGCTCTTTAACAGCTCGAGTGGTCTGCTTCTACTTAAATGTGCTGTTCTGAGTGCTACAAAATATGTCAGAGAGGCATCTGGGCAAAGTACTGCCTGAGATTCCTGTCAGGTACAGATATTCAGGTCTGCCTCATTCACATTCCCCTCTGGGGCTTTTCTGCACAATATCACAAGTCCCTTCATATTTATCAAGAGGGGAATTTGCTGTGGGCAGGCACAGAAAACCAGATAACCTTGCACATATGTCAAGGGAGAAGCACCTGTGCGCTCCCAGCAGTAAATCCAACTCACAAATGTGGAAAATAAAAAGAAACAGTTCAATCCTGTGTTCTGCAAGGCCCAAAAGAAAAAGGGTGGGTGGGAGGAATCTTGCGTTCATGCATCAACGGATTGCCCCCCCCCGCCACACACACACACACACACACACACACACACACACACACACACACACACACCGATCCTTAGCTTTGTTTCAGGTTTACAAGCTGCCCCAATCCAGCAAATTTACTGGGGAAAAGCTATTGACTTTGGGGATCTGTGGAGGTCTCAGCTTCTCCTACTACTTTGAGAAAAGAACCCTCTTAGGATTCACGGCTGGGAAGCAGCTCAAGAGACACCGAGTGGCTCAAACTAAGACAGGCAGTCCGTGTCCGTAGTTATATAATGCCAGATAAGACTCTACTGGCCTCTCATGTCACCTGATCCTTCTTGGCTGAAAGGTGTAATACCCTTTCCAACCATCCATAGTGGTGGCGCTGCAGAGCAGCAGAGGTTTGACTACCAGTTAACTCTGCTTCTCAGCTGCTCTGAAGCTGCAAGGACTAGGATGTGGGGCCCCATTGCCAGCCCCCTGATTTAGAACTCCACACCTTAAGCTATTTTTTCAGTAATCTGCAGTCCACAGTCCAGGAGGACTGATAATGCTACACTTGGTTACCAAGGATCTATTAGTAGCCCATGCGTACCTCTTTTCAGCTATTGGGCCCTCCATGGAGGGGTGTGTGTGGAATACTATCCTACTTTTTAACAGGCTATGACTGCTGCTTATTCATAATCTCTGTCTCTTCTTCCATACTTTTTTTTGGGGGGGCATTCCTGAGCCTGCCTCCAACATGAGAATCTCATATCACCAACTATCATAACTTGGAGCCAATGTTGTTTCCTTAGAGCCTCATGCTTTCCCAGCACCTACTGCAGGAGATCCGGTGCCAGGAACTGAACTCCGGACCTTCTCCATGCAAAGGAAGTCTTCTACCATTGAGGCAAGCTCTGTCCTTGAGAAAAAAAGGAAAGGGCTTTGGTCCTTGCTTTTCTGGCTGCTGGCCCCAAAGAAGGAAATTAAGCCTGGATGAGATTACTTTGCATATCTGAGAACCTAAATTAAGCACTGTATGAGATCTACTGACAGTGACTACAACTCATGCCTGAGTCAGACTCTTTGCCATCTGCATAGGACAACCTGCAAGAATACCGGGCTACTGATAGGCTCCTAATCCAATGAAGGGATTGCATAGACATGCCTGTTTATGAAGTTCTGTACCCAGGGACTGCATGTTACAAGAACTGTAGTACTCCCACCCCAAAGGGCAGCCCTGTGTTTGAATTCACCCCCTTATGTTACCTCATTCCTTGGCATCTTTGTGGTGTGTGTTCTTGTCTGGGTGCTACGCTTTGTGGTCCCGACAAGGCAAGAATAAAAGACAAGAATAAAATAACATGAAAGACACTGCAGACTTGGCCACCCTGAAAAATCAGCAGTGGCTGAACATAGCCTAACTCAAACAGGACACAGTATCCTATTCCAGGACACTAAAATACTTGACAACACTTCCAACTACTTTGTCAGACTGCACAGGGAAGCCATTGAAATTCATAAGCACGAGCACAATTTCAACAGGAAAGAAGAGACTTTAAGAATGAATAGAGCATGGTTTCCAGTCCTGAAAAACACCAGGCTAACAAAACACTCTATACCCGACAATAGCCCTGCAGAGAAGATTAGCACATCAAGCACCAATCCATATGCAAAAGAACCTCCTCAGGATACAGTGAAGCCTTCCTCCATTAGCATTCCACACCCTGGGAAACTCTTACAGGATGACTCAGCTCAACCCCACCCCTCCTGAGTAGATATAAATGACCTGCCAACATCTTTTCCGCACTGTGACACTGAGAGATCTCTGTCTTTTGGTGCTACACCTCTAAAGATGCCAGCCACAGCTGCTGGCGAAACGTCAGGAACTACAATGCCAAGACCACGGCTATACAGCCCAAAAAATCCACAACAACCATCGTTCTCCAGCCATGAAAGCCTTCAACAATATATAGAAATGAAACATATCACCTGTACATTACGGAGGGGGAAAATTCAACACAAGGCTGCCATTTTCAGCAGCAACCCTGTGTTTCTCTAAGTATGTCACCTGCTGAAACTGCCCACAGCAAAGTTTGAGGCATCCTCAGCCAGGATCCAGCCTAGAAGCTGGCATAAGGACATCTGACTCCTCCTTAGCACAACTCAAGGCGGGGGGGGGGGTGAGTGGGGGAAGGAACACCAAGAATCAATACCTTTGCATTTCCCAAACACATAAAGATAGTAATTTGCCAATTCTCTCTTCTTGACCTACTAAACACCATGTTTACTCAAGTGATAAGAAGAGGCTTCAAATCGTGCAATTAAAATGCAGGTGTCGTCCCTTTTCATTTATCCAAACGGTCTGTTTTTGCATCTCTCGGGGGTTTTTTTCTTCTTCTTTTCTCTCTTTGTAGTTTACAAGGAGTTAGCACTTTAGCTCCCGGCCCCTGTCATTACTGCGGGCTGGTAATGGCTGTGAAATTGTTACTTAAGTGTTGTATAAAGTGGAACAGCTGGCTGGCGAAGAAATAACACGTCGCAACGGCCGAGTGCTGCTAAGGGCCACAGTGCAATGTCAACGGAGTCGGCGCGTCTGGTTTGAACCACCAAAGGAATGCGGTTTTTAAATATATATATATTAGCTCTCCAGGAGGTAAAGAAGGAGATCAAAGCTGGATTTAAATGGAAGAGGAGTTTTGAGCACAAAAGGTTTGTGAATGTCAAACTGCATGAGCTCGTTTTGTCCCTTCTGATGCTCTGCTCTTCCTTGCCTCTGATCTCTTCCCGCAACCAAACTTTCAAGCAGGCAGTATAATTTGAACACTGCCAACCTATATCCCAACCATACCCCATACATCATAGCCTCTCAAGTACTTCTTGCACGCACCATGTCCCAAACTGGGATCAGTGAACATTTCCTGTTTTGCTTCTAATATTCATTCAATGTTTTTGTCAGTGTTTTTGGCTATATGGTTTTTGTTTTTTTGTAGATTTATTGGTACACATGCTACGCAGTTTTTCTAAACAAAGCAAACAATACAAAACCAGAGGATTCTTTGAGTGCCATTTCAATTGCACTACACTGAGTTGCCTTAGCCACAGGGAGTTACTGGTTGAGTTGTCTAGGGAACCTTGTGAATTTCACCTCTCCCACATTTCTGCTCAGATTTTGCACTTCTGGACTGCCTGATCTTTCCAAAGTCGTCCTGTTTTTAGGAATCTTCCTTTTAAAAAACAATTTCTGCAGCATCCTGCTCATTTGTCATAGATTTAGAGGAGTTAGCTGTTAGATTCAGAGGAGTTAGACGAAGAGAGCTGTGGTTCTCGAAAGCTTATGCTACAATAAAGTTGGTTAGTCTTAAAGGTGCTACTGGACTCTCTGCTCATTTGTGTCTTCCTCACCACAAAACCGAAATAAAACACACACATTAGCAAATGCACACATTGACAAAAGAGTTGCTCCCCCAAATATGCAAGCATTGTGATTGTGCATATGATAGCATCACGGTTCATTTTTTGTGGTGCTGCATTGATGGTTGCACCCATCTTATGGAATGGCCTACCTGAAGAGGTCCGGAAAGCCCCCGCTCTCCTGACTTTCCACAAATGATGCAAAATTGAGTTGTTCAAGAGGGCTTTTTTACTGAGATGGGGGGGGGGCTGTACTGTAAGGAGGTGGTCCCAAAGAGATGCTTCACTCAAAAGTTAGGGACCCTAGACTTCACTAGTCTGTGCCACTACATCTGTTGCTTTAAGTAATAATAATAATAATAATAACATTCGATTTATATACCGCCCTTCAGGACAACTTAATGCCCACTCAGAGCGGTTTACAAAGTGTTATTATTACCCCACAACAATCACCCTGTGAGGTGGGTGGGGCTAAGAGAGCTCAAGAGAACTGTGACTCGCCCAAGGTCACCCAGCTGGCTTCAAGTGGAGGAGTGGGGAATCAAACCCGGCTCTCCAGATTAGAGTCCCGTGCTCTTAACCACTACACCAAACTGGCTCCCTCATCCTTCTGGGTAATTCTATGTTGTTTAAGACGTCAGTCTTAGAATTGCCGATGTTGTGTTTCAGCATTTCTGTGTTGGATTTTTGCTGATGTTATGACTTTGCAAATTTACATTTATATATTTGATTTGATTGCATTGTTTATTGAAATGTCCTTGAAATCAACTGTATTAATCTCATGCTATGTAATCCACTTTGAGTCTCAGTGAAAAAGGCATTCTACAAATGACATAAACAAAACGGTGCACGTAGATCTATGTGCTTTTGTAAAACACTGCAAAAAAACCCACAATGATTTTGCACAGTTTCATCCAGCTGTGTGATGTTCTACTGATGTACAAGAGTGTATATGTGTAGCAATAAACTACCACATAAATGAAATGGTGATGGAATCATGCTCGTGATAACATCTAAACTGGTGACTCACTGTGAAAAAAAGCAATATTCCAGTGTGTGCTGATATCACAGCAGAGGTGCATAGGAACTGAAGTGTGCAGAAAACGTCGCCTGTTCTAATTCCAGACTAGATTTTAGATATTCCACTCAAGGCAAATGGAACACACAGAACCAATAAAGGAAAGAAGGAAATCTACGTATCCTTAGTACATGCCTGCTCCAGACTGCAAGCTCCTTGGGTCAAGAACTGGACATTTCCTTTGTACTTAGGGACAGCTTAACGGCGGATAGGTCTGTGATTAAGTGAAACAGTGTATAATACGTTACACGTTTGCACAGAGAGCTGTGCAGGCACATATTGAGGCAGATAATGATGGCAGGTGGATGAATCAGATCGGAGCACCTGAACACTCTGTGTACAGTTGCATAAACAGCAGCTGCAATCTGACATTCCATCAGACATTCATTCGTTCGTTTAAAATATTTACATCTCACCCTTCCAAACAAGCTCAAGGCAGCTAAAGACAGAAATTAAAATAGACAATCCCTGCAAAAAGTCACCCTACAATTACGCTGATGAAACTTTAACACTGTCACCTCCTACGACTTCCACTCGGCCACAAATGTCAACTCCATCAGCAAAACACCCGCTGGAACAGCCAGCTAAAAGCGAAAAGGGTAGAAATTGGGCAAACGCCCTCAGGGAGGCCATTCCGAAGCAGAGGGTTGCAATTCCTGGCCAAAGGCAGATGGGCTACCTGAGATGAACTGACCTTAGTGTACATGTGGGTCTATTTCAGGAGAGGTGGTTCCTCCACCTCCGATAAACAACTGAGGGTGCTGCATAGAAGGAGACAGCACTGAAGAGGAGGGATGCAGCTGAGAAGGTCTCCAGTTGTGTCTGGAAGGTAATACATTTAAACAAAGCCATGACAGCGCCAATTGAGCATTGCTTTTAGATTTTCTTTTTCACCATGTACCTTTTTCCTGCAATACCAAGTGGCTGACCCACAATTTTTAGTTAATTTAAGCCATTGAACAACTGGTTGTTTCGGGCTCCAACTGGGCCCAAAATGGCCCAAAGTGTCTTCAGAGGGAGGGACAGCAGCATGGTACCCAGATCTCGTCAGAGAAGCTAAGCTGGGTTAGTACTTGGATGGGCGACTTTCAAGGAAGACTCTGCAGAAGAAGGCAATGGCAAACCACCTCTGCTTCACACTTGCTTTGAAAGAATCTTGCCAGGGTCGCCATAAGTTGATTGTGCCTTGATGGGGCGCGCGCACGCACGCACGCACGCACGCACGCGCACACACACACACACACACACGTCTTCAGAATGGTCTGCAAGGAGTTACGCTACAGAATGTGACTTTTTTGGTCCCCCCTTCCCACAACAGCCCCAAATGCCTCCAGAAGTCCTGTTCCTGGGGAAGCAGGTACTCTTAGAAGCAGGACTGGGAGGGGGGAGGCCATTTCAGGGTGCAGCAGAAGAGGGGGAGCCAAAAAGTCACCTTCGGTGTTTGGAAGTCCTCACACCTTGGAAACATGGTGTAGGCCCATCCAAGTACCTGAATTTCACTACCTTCCCAATCCCCCTCAACGTTACAAAAGACCTGTGAAATTGATTCTATTTTCCTATTACCGAAGCTACTCAAGGCAAAGAATGGATTCCCACACATTTCTTCCAGAAGCCAGTCAGAATTAAAATCAGAGGGTGAAAAGTCATCCCTTTTGGAGATACGTAGAACAGGAGTTTGGTCTAGAAATCGTATTTGAATCTAATCATTTTATTCATTTCGCAGAGCTGCGAGGCTAAAACGGGGGACTACGAAGGCTCCTTGGAGCTCCTTCAAAGGTAGGATAAAAATGCAGTATATGTAGGATGACATTTTTATCTCACCGTCTCCTGAAGAAATTCAGGTCCACAATTTTCTCTCTCTCCTTCCCCCTTTTTTTATCCTCATAAGAAACCTGTCGAAAAGAGCAAGAGTCCAGTAGCACCTATAAGACTAACAAAATTGGTGGTAGGGTAGGAGCTTCCCTGAGTTACAGCTCACTTTTTCAGATACAGCTAGAATGTGAGTCCATCTGTCTTTGTATCTTGGAGAGCGGAGTGATTACAGTAATCTGTAATCACTCTGTAATTTGTAGAGAGAGATTGTGCCCGCTTGGCACAACCAGGGGCCAACAGCTTGCAGCAGTGGCTCACATCTGCCTCACATGGCAGTGGGTTGCTAGCTTCTCCTCACCTCTCTCAGAGCCACTCAGAGGCAAGTCTCACCTCGCTCAGGGCCAGGCTGGCTCCAGCAGGAAAGCGGGACCCCAGGACATGGGCCCATTGGGACTTTTCCTGGTGGCCTGGCTGAACTGTTGGGTCTCTGGAGGAAGAGGGAGTAAAGGCGATGAAGCCGACGTTTGTTGAGGCAAACCGAGAATTGAATGATTGTCCATGAGACTCTCTACACAAGACACCTCAAGTGTAGGGAGACACAATGTTAACTGGGAATCGTAGTTTAAAAGACAGAGCCGGTGGAGATTGCTCCTCAGAAGGTTTGTTAATTTCATCTTTCCTCCTGGAAGGGTCTGTCAATTTCACCTCTACAGTCTAAAACTATGTGGGATCCCAACCAGAGAGGGCAGCGAGGAATGGAAATGGGCTGGAGCTGCCTTCCAGAGCTGGGCTTGGACCTGGAGAGGTTAGAATGGGCTGAAGTTTCCCTTCTGGCATTTCACAGCCCCTTCACACAGCTCCAGTGTATAGCAAAGCCTTTGCTCTCCTCCTTTTAAACTACCCTTCCTGGCTAACACTGTATCTCCTGACACATGTTCTTCCCATATCAGATGTCTCATGCAGAGAGACTCTATGTGTTGAACATTGGTTTCACAAAGTGTTCATGGTTAAAGGGGGGGGGGTTCATGTTTCATCTGAACTGAGTCTTTATTTGGCTACCAAAGCTTAGTTTCTACTTCACTCTTTTCTCTAACTGGCAATAGTCCTACAGAGTCTCAAGTGGTGCAAGCTATTCCCCAATGTTATTTACTTGAGATCCTTTAACTGGGGATGACAGGGACTGAACCGGGGACCTTTCTGCATGCAAAACTGGGGTTCTGCCCCCAAGGCATCCCTCTCTTAAGTGGAGGTTCATATAAATGTAACTTACCATTGTCAACACCATGGCATGCCGCATAATATCACTTCGAACAGCCAAGTCAAGCTTTTGAAAGTGGTGGATGAAAATATCTGAACCCAAAAGTATATGGAGTTTTATTTGTTTCATTTGGACAGCAGAGCTAACTGAAAATCTGACATAAATGTAAAGCAAGCATGCTAATTCTCTCTGAGGAGCTTCGGGAATGAAATCAAAGGGAAACTGATGTTCCCCACTGCCTCTTAAAAGGAATGCATGGCAGATACTCTCTTCGCTAATTATATTAAATATTATAAAAAGAGGGAATGCAATATCTTGCTTCAGACTAACTGGTTATGCTTGGATCATACTCCATGCACATTTAATGTATCTCTCTCTCTCTCTCTCTCTCTCTCTCTCTTCAAATCCTTTCATAAAATCACATCTTTTCCTGAAGGTGTTTGGCATAACCCCTTAATTCTTATATCCTTTCTCCTCACTCTACACATGTAGCAGAATGATGAAGTGATAGAATGGAGTGTACCAATTCAGTTGGCAGGTGGGGGATATCATATTTAAATGCCTGCTTGTGTTAAAAAGAAACCTCTTCGCGAGAAGAAATCAAGCTCATCAGGATGAACAGTTGCAGGATTTGCCCACTCTGCTACCTCTCTATCTGCAAGGATTCTTTTTAATATGTAGAGGATAATTTTGAAACTATCATTTTCTTCACCTACATTCTGTAATTGTGCAATCTATTAGACCAACTCAACTGAGCCTATGGACTCTGTGTTGTGCATTTCCATAACCCTGGTTTCCATCTTCCTGTTCCTCTGCCTCTTTTGCCTTCTCTGCTCAGGCCAAGAACCTAGACTTTTGCTCATGTGTCTTGTAAAGCATTAAACACACTGTAGCATTATATATATGGAACGGCATCTTTCAGTTTAGTAATGTGCAAGCTTCGGGGTTTCACAACAGTCTTCATAAGCGAGACAATCAGCTTTTTAAAAAATGACACCTCAACCAAGATCCACAGAGACATGAATGTGGCTCAACCCCTGCACTGGGGCTTTTCTTTCCCCTTGTCAGTTTACCCTCCCATCCTTACCATAAGTCATTCCTGAGTAACTTGCTGGAAGGAAGGGGGAGTCTGAAGGGGAATGAGTGACCCTCTGTGCACTCACAGAAATGCTTTCCACATGCACATGGGAATCTTTTGACCCTGTCCCGCAAAGTTTCTTCAGGCGACACTGTTTTCTTGAGTGAAAGTCTACAAACAAAAAGCAGTCCAAACTCCCCAAGTTCCTTGTATGCCTGGGATAATTTATGGAAAGCGATCTAGCAAAACATAAGCCATTTAAAGCTGTATAATATACCCACAAATTCTTATTAAGGTCTGTGGTTTTTCCAGCCCTGTGAGACAGAAACCGGTTATCATTATGCATCACCATGAAAGCAGATTAAAATTAAATCAATCTGTTTATCTATGGGTTTGCACTGCAGTCCTCTCTTCCCAAACCTAACATGTTCTCCGTCTAATTAACATTTCAGGAGGAAATGAAAAAAAACAAAACAAAAAAACCCACCCAACCACATGCTAGAACATCCTCTCTCCGATAGGGATATTAAAATTAAAAAAAAAAATCCAGAAGGCATTCTAATTAAATTTAATTAGTAAAAGGGCACAAACCCCATGTAAACTTCAGAAGATGAACTTTGCATGCTGGAGTTAAATAAAGCAGATTTCTTGGAGATGTTTGTTCCTTCAGTTCAAGAGGCACAATTTTTTTTCTGTGTCTGCATCTGGAACTCTGTTTTCAACCCTCTTTGCTGAGATCCTACATATTGACTTACCTGCATGTGCTTAGACCTCAGAGACTTTCTCAAGTACAGAAAGTACAGAAGCCCCAGATGTTATATGTCCAGTGTCCTGAGAACTACATTTCCCAGAATGCAGATGGTACCTTGGATGCTGTGTACCCAAGACATCCTGAGAAGAACAGGGGTTGGTCCATTTCTGAACTGGCTAGTGCAGCTGCACAAACCACAGGCAGGGGGCTCACAAAGCTGGCAGCAAAGAATGGCACAGATGTCTACAAGAATCAGGCAGGAGGGAAGCAAGTGTGAAGGCCGCCGTAGTCCTGGAGAGCTAGAATGCTTTCAGCAGCAGCCATGCTACAGTCATGAGGTGGTCTTATGGAGTGTTGAACCAGTCCAGGTCAGACCCCAACTGAGCAATCTTGAGAGGAGGTTGCTTGAGCAGGAGGGTCTGCGACTCAGTGACAGAGCATCTGCTTGGCATGCAGA
This sequence comes from Eublepharis macularius, assembly GCF_028583425.1. NCBI lineage: Eukaryota > Metazoa > Chordata > Lepidosauria > Squamata > Eublepharidae > Eublepharis > Eublepharis macularius. The sequence goes on along the minus strand of NC_072802.1, from coordinate 65,532,420 downwards.
AGGTCCCAGGTTCAATCCCCGGCATCGTCAGTTTTTAAAAAAAAGATTTGAGTCCAGCGGCACCTCAGAGACCGACAAGATTTTCAGGGTGTAAGCTTTCGAGAGCCAAAGCTCCCTTCTTCAGACACCAAGTAAGTAGTAGGTGATGTGAAAGAACTCAGCCTGAGGCCCTGGAGAGTCGCTGCCAGCCTGAGTAGATAATGTTGACCAATGGTCTGCTCCAGTAAAGGGCAGCTTCATGTATTCATGTAACTGCAGAACCGGCAGCTGTCTCAGCCTTTCAGCACCATGGACAGAGGTGCCACCCGTTCAACAGATGGGCTGGTCCCCCCCACCCCGTCCCCGTCCCCGTCCTCAGTTCAATAACTGCTGTTGGGAAAATCCTAAGGAGCAAGAGTGCCGAAATTGTATCCATTTCTGAAATCTAGTTCAGTGCTTCACTGCTGGGAATAGTCTAAGTGTGGGATTATCATCCATCAAGATATGAAGACTTTGCGACTCATCTTTTTTCACTGGTTTTATTTAAATTAATGCGGCTACTGTGGCCATGTAGATTTGAACGCTGGATCTATTATTAGAGTCTGTGGTTTAGCGGCGAGAGGCAGCACAAAATATTTCAATAGATAACAAGTGTTATTGTTGCAACCGTATTTTCATTTATCTTAGTGCTGGTTTTAATATTGTGTTGTTAAGGGATATTTAAAATTGCTTATGGGTTTTATGGCATATTATTAAGTATTTGGGGACGCTACTTCCTGTGTGCATCTCAGAGAGACGGGCTGGAAATGTTTTAGCTGAACAGACAAACCTTTTCAAAAAGTTCGGTCTGTGATGTTTGACCTGAAACGGCCCATTCACACATACCAGGCACCGCTAATTAGTTGGAGAGATTGACTAACACATGAACCACTCTTATGTACAGGCATTTTTTAGAGTGCTGAGAACAGAGACGCTATTAACAGAGGCCCATTTCTCACTGCAGTGGTCCGGCTACGTCTGGCACCTTTACCGTTTTAGACTGCAAGTGTGGGTTCATGGGAACACTCTATTTAAAAAAATCCTCCATATAGCAAACTAGGATTGGAAAAGAGACCTGCAGCTGTCATCCCCTCTGTTGACAGATCATGTGGTCCAACCCTGTATACCTTGTAAAACCTGTTCTTGGGGCTGTTGCAAGATATTTAAAGGATGCTGGGCCCAATGGAGCATTTGAGTGATCCAGCATGATTGCTCCTTCAATGACACGTTGAAAACTAGGGCTTACAAATCATTATTTTTTTTTTAAGATAAATGCATGTCAAAAATACACACGCACACACCTAGACACATGCCCAGTCTCATGGGGAATGCTTTACCACTGACTTTCTGAAAATGAAACCCTTACCCCTTCAGCCACAAAGCTCACTAGGTGACCTTGGGCCAGTCATTCTCAGACTAACCTACCTTGCAGGGTTGTTGTGAGGGCAAACTAGAAGGGAGGAAAGGCCCGTATCTTCTGCCTGCAGCTCAATAATAATAATAACATTCGATTCATATACTGCCCTTCAGGACAACTTAACACCCACTCAGAATGGTTTACAAAGTATGCTATTATTATTCCCACAACAATCACCCTGTGAGGTGAGTCCTGAGAAGCTGTGACTGACCCAAGGTCACCCAGCTGGCTTCAAGCGGAGGAGTGGGGAATCAAACCTGGCTCTCCAGATTACAGTCCTGCCACTCTTAACCACGCACCAAACGGGCTTTCCTCCTTAGAGGAAAGGAGGGATAAAAATTTATAGAGAGAGACAGATAGATGCCCCCAGTTCATTACCAAAATACACTGATCAATATTAATTTCCAAGGGAGAAGAACAGGAGAGAATTTATCTATAAATAATGTAACCAGGTCATCAAACAGTCATTTTAAAAATTAGTACTGAAGTCTACATTGTTCAGCCTCTCCCCCGACCCCCCCCCCCATATACCACCACTCACACCGTTCAATCCGGTTCTGTTAGCAAATGATTTCCAATAGGAATTTATCTCCTCTTCCGAGCGCATCCTACATATGTAGCTAGCATGAAATACTTGCACTGCTCTACCTGTCATCTGCACTAGAGATCAGCAAATAAACAGCCCCTCAATAACAGCAGGAAGCTATTGCACTGCCAGGCATTCCCTATCGCTCCAGCTAATCACCGAGGCAGAAGAAAGAGGGAGAGAGCTTGCAATTAATATAATAATGAGAGGCTAACATTATTGTGTGTGTGCGCGTGTGTGTGTTCCTAAACTCCAAGGTACAGGCATGGAAGAGGAAAGAACGCGCACACACATACATACAAGCTCATGCAGCTTCTCTGCTCAAGCTGAAAATTCATTTTGCCCTTCCCACACCCCCACAAACAAACCCTGCTGGAGAGAGTGGGAGGGTGCGTTCACTCCCTGAAGAGTTTTCCAGATTGGAGAGGGGGTGGAGAGAGACTGCCACTGGGAGGGTCATGGAGAGTGAGAAGCCCCTCTCCACAGTTTCCAGCCCTACTCTTATAGTAAGGCTGAGCTCCCTTCTCTGCCACCACCCTTATATACATTAGAAGGTTATACTCCTTCTGCTACGTTCCTTCCATCTGTGACATTTCGTCCCGCTTGGCCTTACAATGCCAAGGAGGTGCTTCATTTTTAGTTCAACAATATGCTAGGAAAACATTCCCCCTCCTCCAATCTGTTCTCAAGCATTCCAAGTGAGCGGTGTCTGCATGTGCAACAGTGGGCTGTGTGCACTGCATTCATGTGCAGTGCATGTATTTGCACACAGGTGTGTCATGATGAGAGCCAAGAGACAGCCACCCACCAGATGCTTAACTTCTACAATTCCTGGGGAGAGAAGTGAAGAGTTATTTATTTCGGCCATTTACTGATTGCAAAGGTGCTCAAAGTAACAGGCAAGTAAAATCAAGTCAAACAATTCCTATAAAAGTCGCCTCAAAAGGTCTTAGATGCAGAGGAGTTAGCCGTGTTAGTCTGTGGTAGCAAAATCAAAAAGAGTCCAGTAGCACCTTTAAGACTAACCAATTTTATTGTAGCATAAGCTTTCGAGAATCAAGTTCTCTTCGTCAGATGCCTGATACAGAGACATCTGTATCAGGCATCTGACGAAGAGAACTTGATTCTCGAAAGCTTATGCTACAATAAAATTGGTTAGTCTTAAAGGTGCTACTGGACTCTTTTTGATCAAAAGGTCTTAATCCCTCTTAAATCCAGCACAGAGGTAAAGCAACAAAGAAGTAAGTGCTATCCCTCGACAGTCTATTTGGTCCAGGAGGTCTGCAGGGCGGTTGCCAATCTCAGCTCTGGCGTGGCTGAAAAAGCCCTCCCGTAGGTCTCAGCTAGTCTGATTTATTAATTTAGATATTTAGATATTTATATCTAAGGTAGGCAGCTGCAGCTGGCACCCCACTGGCAGAAATTTGTAACCAGGGACAATCTTGTCAGTATCATTCTCTGTGCTATCAATTCTAATCCAAAACTAGAACTGACATCATCACGGCGCTCTAGGATTCACCCAAAAGTCTATGGTTAGAGTTTGGGGTGAATCCTACAGCACTATCCTGATTCCATGATGTCACTTCCAGTTTTGTACTAGAAATGACACCATTATAGTGGCAGACCTGGACCCCTTACAGATACCCCACTTTTCTCCCCTAAGGACTAAAAATAGCTTACGTTATCGGTCTCCTCATCTCCATTTCATCTTCATAAGAACCAGCCTGTGAGGTGTGTTAGACAGAGAGAGAGTGACCAGGCCAAGGGAACCCAGCAAGCTTCCATGGCACAGCGGGGCTTTTAACCTGGGCCTCTGATTTGACACTTGACTACACTACAGTTAAGGCCAGTGTCAGAAAAACAGCCTCCATGGATCACAGAAGTCAGGCAGAGAGATAACTGTGAAAGCAACTCTCTCTCTCTCTCTCTCTCTCTCTCACACACACACACACACACACAAAGCTTCCCAATGAACCTCCAAAGGTAAAAGTGAGAAAATGAATTTACTAAGTATTTCTTGTGGAAAACAAAAACTGCCCTTGGGAAATAGGGACAGCGGGAAATACACATTGTCGTCTGCTGCAAAGTCCACCATCCATTATTAGGGGCATCTGTCACCTCTGAAATCTTTTCGGGGCTACCCAGGACTTCTTTTATGATCTCACTTATACCCTGCCTTTCTTTCATAAAGGAATTCAAGTCAAAGTATGTAAGAAGCCTCAGATGTCTTCCATCCAGATGTTGACCAGACCTAGAACCTTTACAGTTTCAAGGGGCTGGCTGAGACATGTATCTTCTGATCACACGTCTGAAATTTCAAGGCATTGCCTATTATCTGGATTTGCCAACTCTAGTTGGTCAGCCTGTATTGAAGCTAAAATAAGTTCCTTGAACTTATTTACAGAATCTTTATCCCTGCTATCTGAGTCTGAGGCCTTCTCAAAAATAAAATCCAGTCTTTTGGGATTAGAGTTACAAACTCTCTATAGTTCTGCTAATAGAACTTGTTCTCCCCTAAACTTGGGGATTTTCCCTAATGTAAGTTTCCCAGCAGTATACCTTTACCAACTCCTGGCTCCCAATTTACGTAGAGCCTTTTCTCTGGCCAGATTTAATGTTCTTCCTTCAGCCATTTTATCTGGCAGATTTCATGGGATTCCTTATTATAGCAGGTGTTGTCCTTGTTTGATGGGCTGTGTTGAAACTGTTTCCCATGTTCTTCTCCAGTGCCCTTTTTATCTGGCACCACGCCGGGATCTTCTACATCCTAGATTAGCCCAACTTTCAGAGTTTTCTGATGATTTTAAGGTTCAGTTCCTGCTTGACAACCCAGATGCGGAAATAACTGAAATAGTAGCAAAGTTTCTCTACAGTGCCATGGCTAGACGCCCTGACAAGTAATATTCTGTACTGATTTTGCTGCACTGTTGCCCTGCTCCTATTTGTATTTTAATCTCATTTTGTATGGAGTCTCTGTATTTAAAATGTTATATTTTATATATGCCAATAAAGGCTTGCTTGGCTTGACCTGCATTGCCTATTGAGGTGGGCTGGAGTTACATCAGTGACACGCTGAGGAAGGTAGTAATTTTTTTTAAAATACAGGCAATGGCTCTGGTGGCCTATGCAAAGACGAGAAAGCCAAACCTTTTCAAATCACAGGACATCTGCCCAGTTGAGCTTCTCTAAGTTAAAATCTTTTTGCAGGCACGGATGTAGGTCAGCAAACTCACAACAAGAGTTCCCAAAAGCAAAGATTCCCACCAACTGCATTCTCTCGACAACCCCTTTTCTCACAGTCTCAAAAACCCATGCAGTGTTCTTCGGTCTGCTTGGGTGTTTTAGTCGCTGAGAAGGGAAACTTCTCTGTGCATTCTATGGCTCTTATCCCAGTAGGCAACAGTCAAATATAGGCAATGACACAGCCAGATGTGCTAGCAAGCATCACACAGAGCTTCATCTGAGCCAGGGCACAGGCCCAAGACTTGGGGCTCCTTTTCAATGGCATGCTAATTAAGGATATTTACTGAGAAGCCGGGCTTTTTCATGTGCATGGCAGGAGACTCCCACCAGGCCAAAACTCACAGGCTTCAAAGTATGAAAAGTGAACTTTTGAAGCCATCTGAAACAGCTTTAAAGAAAGCATTAGGTTACATAACGGCGAGTTGGGGGTGGTGAAGATATACATTTGTTGAGTACAGGATGCAGCGGCAGCCCAAAGTGCATCCAAGGTGGTCTGAATCAGACCTGCTCTACACGATACAAGTCGCCACGTTCCAGGTGGTAACCTGGTGCCGGGCAGGAGTACTTTCCATGAGTGTTGATGGTCACTGTACTGGCTTGCCGGCCTCCGGTATCAGGTTACAGCCGTCGTTCAGGCCAAGGTCATGTTTTCAATCAATACAGTGTCGGCTGCTCACCGTCTAATGTACGCATTGCATCCATGCCCAGAAGTGTTTCTCTGGAGGCTTTACAGCCTGCATGCCCACATCTCATGCACCCAGCCAGCTTCTCAGGAACAGTCCTGTAAAGACTCATCTTCACTATCAACAGGCGGCTGGTGTCAAGCCAAAAGATGTGCCCTTTGCCTCCTCGCCTGTAACTCTGCTCTCAGCCTTCTTCTGTGGCATTCCCAACATGCAGGTGATCCCGAGGGTAGGGAATGGCAAACTGGCCTTCACCTGCTTAATTATAGCTGGAGGATGGAGGTGGTTCGGAACCAGCTTTTGGCTGTTAAGTCCTGGCATGCCTGCACCTTATTTCCCTGCTGGTCGGCTCCTGTCAACTCTGGACTGGCTACGAAGGGCCCTTCCTCCTCCTCTAAGGAGTCCTCACGGTCACTGAGCCCTGGCTGCCCCATGACTCCAACCTGCATTGTGTGGTATAAAGAGATTTTGTTTAAATGTTCCTATTGAGACTATTGAGACATACTTCCCTTGAGCATATTCATTGTTTATAACCCCCCACGCAAATAAATCTACGAAACCATCAGCAAAAATTGCAAAGCTGAATCCACGGATCAATACGATTAATCAATATGAAAATAGAAGGAATATTCACTTCTCCCTACTTCTGAGGGTGACTGGCCAAAGTGGTTAGAGTAGCAGGCTAGGAGCTGGCTGACAAAAGCTCCAACCACAAAGCTCATTTGGTGTCTTCTGGAAGCCAGGAAGCCAGTTTGGTGCAGTGGTTAAGAGCGTGGGACTCTAACCTGGAGAGCCGGGTTTGATTCCCCACTCCTCCACTTGAAGCCAGCTGGGTGACCTTGGGCTAGTCACAGCCCTCTCAGAGCTCTCTCAGCCCCACCCACCTCACAGGGTGATTGTTGTGGGGATAATAATGGCATACTTTGTAAACCGCTCTGAGTGGGCATTAAGTTATCCTGAAGGGCAGTACATAAATCGAATGTTGTTGTTGTTAAAAAAAAATCAAGGAGACCGATAACTTCTACACTCCCAGATCTCCTTGGCAGAAGGTAAGGTAATAACGTGATAAATAAAATATAGAACCCAATGATCTTGAATCCAGTACTGATCCAAACAGAAGTTATAGAAGAAAATTTCAAAACAAGCCAACGTGCATCCCCCCACTCACATAACATTGATGGAAGCTACCTCATAAACCGGAATGGGCTAAAAGTTGTCAGTTGCGGATCTATTTAATTGAATAAACCGCACACGGGCAGAGAGATACTGGACTTAGCAGATGACTTCCACTGAAGCTGATGCAAATTGCCTTGGCTAGAACCAGGACCAAGCTCATTTCTAGGTGGGTAGCCCTGTTGGTCTGCAGTAGAACAGCAGGATTTGAGTCCAGTGGCACCTTAGAGACCAACAAGGTTTTCGGGTTGCAAGCTTTTGAAGAAGGTCTCTGGAGAAGGCAGCTCTGACTCCCTGAAGCTCATTTCTGCAAGTGCGGTACTCTTCCCGTAGGACAAAGGGGAAGGCCACCTTCAAAACAAGGAAAATGAAACCTCTTTGAGTTTCACAAAATGGAAGAGGAGCCATCTTTTCCGTGCACCTGAGTTTCCAGGAACTTAAGAGGGTAGAAGGGACAGGGAGAGTTCAAAGACATTGTCAAGCATCAGATACAAGGAGGCCACTAGAAACTGGTCTCCAAATGGGACGAGCTCAACCAAGTGGGCGCCTCATTGCAGGCATTGTCACCGGCATGTCCCACCTGCCGGACGTGGCGGAAACTCCCTGACCCACCCGCCAGATGTGGCGGGTCGAGGTCACGGTGTGAGGAGACCATGTCCCAACCGCCGGCGGCAATGAAGGAACCCCTTCCCCCTGGCGCAGAGGAGACAGTAAGTCCCATGGATCGGGGACCCTGAAACCGTGTCATACAATTTCACGTGCAAGGGGAAAGCAGAGCCAAGCAGCGACACCGTGCGCGCCCCTGCCCCGCATGGCCATTGAGGCCGTTGTTATGGTCTCTGACCACAAATAAATCCATTCATTCATTCAGGCATTGTCAGTCCAGGAAAGGTGCCTGAGTTCCACAATAAGGCCAACTTTCCTGGACCGACTGCATCGGGTGGAGCTGTCCAGGAAAGAGGCGTGGACCCCCATCCATTCATTCAGGCTACCTGCCCAAAGGAAGATAAAAAGGGGGTGCCTGCAAGAACTCCCCTCAAAGAAAGAGGGCAAACCAACCCACAGGTGCAAGAAATAAAACTGATTTAACAGAGAGGACCGAAGACCTTTGAGGAGTCTCCCCATCAAAGTGATCTGCAGCATGTAGAGAGTTCATTTCTTGTATTTATCGTCCATCCAAATACCCAATTACGTTTTATTAAATTCATAGCAGCCCAGAAGAAGGGGTCTTCCATCTCCCAGGAAGGTCAGTCAACCAGTCCAACAGCACCCGCCAACCCTCTCTTATGAATCAAACCCAAACTCTGGAGTCTCCCCTCTTGGGGGAAACAGAGAACAGCTCCATCGAAACAGCTGGCATTTCGGCCAGTGCCTGCCTTCTGACTCTGCTCCTTTCTCCTGTCTGCTTCACAAGCCGTGCTTGCAGGATTCCCCATGCTCCTATTAGCCGGAAAGGATTTTTCCAGCACAGCAGAACGCTGCTCTTCGGCATGGGAAATCCATATGTTTGTAGTAGGAACAAAATTAATAGTTTACCTAGGGATTAAACAATTGCTCAGGCACAGAGGAGGCGGAACGCCTGCTGTATGGGCACAGTTGGCCATGCATCTACTCATCAATCAATTAACCCTGAGCTACTGCTGAGAGGAGGGAGAAGGGAGGTGAGCGAATGCCAATGGGGTCTGGAGAACAGGGATCTTTCCTTTTCCAATTAGAGAGGCTTCATTATCTTTTCCTTTCCCCATCATGGTTCAAAGATTCGATCAACATGTCCAAAAGTTTCCATGTTAACTTGCCCAAATTGTCAAGATCTTCAAAAGATGCCCTTCTCCAACTTCGCCAGCAGTGAGGGAGGTTGATGCTGCCTACCAGGGACAAAGTCTTGTCTGTGGTGGTAGAACTCCCTTGCCATATCCTTTCATCTGTGGCCAGTTAGGGCAGCCCTATAGAGGCAGCACCACACAACCAGTCTTATCTGGGGACTGAGGGCCCAGGAGATGCCAGGCAACTGAACGGAAGCTGATTTCAGTGGCAGCACTTAGGAAACTGGATGTGGCCCAGGCCAGGGGAGCTCGCATGCTCAGGCCACAGTGGCGTCACTGGTGTCATGACATCACTTTGGGGGGAAACCTGGAAGTGATAGCAGGTAGCTCTAGGGGGTCACTGGAGACTGTGATTTTACCATAGAGTTTTAGTGATCTCTAGAGCTACCCACCATCACTTCCACTTGACGTGGCAGCAGGTAACTAGAACTCAGGGCAGGGAATCTTCTGCTCCCACTGGAGGCTTGGCAAACCTCCTTCAGGCCTATCCTGAGGTGCATTGTAGCATGGCTCTGGAGGGCCTTAATGGGTCATGAGAAAGCAGCCTGGGAAGAAACAGACTGCATGTCAGAGCACGGCCAGGCTATAAAGGCCAAGAGGAGACAGCTAGGGGGTGAAGCAGCAGAAAGAAGGAAGAAGACTAGAGCAGGGAGGAAACAGGAAAAGGTGAGCGCGGAAATGGAAGCAGTAGAGAAAAGAGGCAGGAGTACAGCACTGAAGAAGGCAGCCTATGAGGTCTGGGGTTAGGGTTACCGATCTCCTGGAGGGTCCAGGAGATTGTCCAGAATTACAACTGATCTCCAGACTACAGAGTACCATTTCCCTGGGGGAAATGGCTGCTCCAAAGGGTGGGATCTGTGGCAGCACACACCTGCTCAGATCGCTCCAAATAAAGGTGTTTGCACAGACTTCTCTGCCTGGTATTGAGTTGGTGATACCACGAAGGATGTCTTTATGTCCCCCTTCCACCAGGAGGGACCATATTCATTTTATTTGCCCTGAACAGCTGGGAAATGCTGTTCGCTTTGCCCACACATTTAATGAAACTTTTCAATGACTCTGATAGTATTCTGATTTTATTTATTAAAATTAGTTTTATTCCATCCTTCCTGCCATAAATGGACCACCAGGGTAAGTCACAACAAAATTTAAAAACCAAGTGATCCCAATGCAACTGCAGGTGGGAAGAAAAGCAGGGATTTATTATGGGAAAGAAACAGGAGTCAGTGCAAAGCAATGTACATGATTCCCTGATGGGGTGGGGAGGGGGGGACTCAGGTAATGAACTTAATAATAAAACTCAAGGTGATAAAGTTACAGAAAGAACACTCCCAATAAAACATTGTCACTAATGCATCAAACTAACATTTATTACTCTTTCTTTCGCCTTCCTTCCTCTTCTTGAAGAAGACAGGATCCCCAAACCAATACGGCCTCTAAGCAAAATCTCCAGCCACGGAACAAAACAAAGGTTTCCTGACCCCCCCCCCCACAACTGTTGCCAGTGTTCTGCATCAGCAGAAACGTCACTCATGATAGCATCCTTAACTTCTCCCCCCAGGTTACGAGGTCCTCCCGACCCTTTCATTGGGGGGGACATCATGCGGGCGTGGGAGCGCGCGCACACGTTTCTCAGTGGGCCAATTTCGGCCCCAAACGAGCCCAATTCGGCACAGTTGGAGCTAAAATCGGCCCACTGAGAAGTTCAGGAGCACACTCAGGGGCAGCGTGATGACATGACTCCTGGAGATGATGCCCTCGTGCCACCTCAGGAGCATACTCGGGGCGGCGTTCCACCACCTTTCCTCCGCTGCCAACCACGTGAGTAGAGGCAGGGGGTGGAGGGTGGGAGTGGGGGATCCCCTGTCCCCAGTGGGGAAATGGCATCCCTACCCCCCACTCCACCCCATGGGGTAGGGTTAGAGTGAGAAAGAGCATGTAACTGGCTTAAGGTAACTCACTGAGTATCAAGGCAGACCAGGCCTTTCCCAAGCCAGTCGTACGTCACCGTTCTCCTGAATGCTGTGCAGAGGGTACAGCAGGGTTTCTCAACATGGTTCCTTTCCTGGCACCTGCAAAGTGTTATTAGAAATTGGGCAGGGCCAGATGGGGCTGGATTGGCTGTGCAGATCTTGAAAAACGTTGCTTTGGCATTAGCTGCCACCACAGCACAAAGACTGTGTGTCTAAAGGTAAGCTGTGTGTAGGCCAGAAAATATTTTAAAACCGTAGGCATCCTATTAAATAGAACTTTTGCCTGAAATGTTGAAGACTTACTGTTAGAGTTACACAGGGCTTTTTTTCTGGGAAAAGAGGTGGTGGAACTCAGTGGTGGAACTCAAGACTGCACAATGAGGTCACTTTGGGTCAGCTGGAACAAGGGGGGGGGAGTTTTTTAAAGTTTAAATTGCCCTTGGTGAAAAGGGTCACATGGCCAGTGGCCCCGCCCCCTGATCTCCAGACAGAGGGGAGTTGAGATTCCCTTCCGTGCCGTGGAGGGCAATCTAAACTCCCCTCTGTCTGGAGATCAGGGGGCGGGGCCACCGGCCATGTGACCATTTTTTAGAGGTGCTGGAATTCCGTTCCACTGCGTTCCCACTGAAAAAAAGCCCTGGGGTTCCACATAACCTAACTCTCCGCCACTCTGTGGTTGGCTCCGCCTCCTGTGGCATTCATTTTGTAGCTGTGCCCACCGCCCTGTATCACAATTCCAAATGTGCCCATGGGCTCAAAAAGATTGGGGGTCCCTGCATTAAAGTGTCGGACAAGGATCTGGGAGAGTGAGGTTTGATTCTCATTGGGTAGAAGTTTACTGGGTGACACGGGGTCATCACTCTCTCCCAGCCTGAGTCACCTCACAGGATGGTAGTTGTGAGGATAAAACAGAGGAGGGGAGAACGTTGTTGTAAGCTGCGTTGGTGTCCCACTGGAGAGAAAAGTGGGGTATAAATATACAAGTAAGTAAAATGCTCCACACTGGCTTGTCTTACAAATAGATACATGATTTTTTTGTTTCTGCCAAGCTCACAAGTTCAGAAAAGAGAGGCTTAGGTTTGCTTGCAAGGGTGGCGTTTGGAGAAGACAGGGTCCTCAGTTAGGCTTGCCAACCTCCAGGTGGTGGCTGGAGATAGCCCAGACTGATCTCCAGGTGACAGAGATCAATTCCCCTGGAGAAAATGGATGCTCTGGACAACGTACTCTATAGGATTATAACCTGCTGAGCTCCAGCTCCTCCCCAAACCCCACCCTCTCCAAGTTCCACCCTAAAATCTCCAGATATTTCCCCACCCCGGAGCTGGCAACCCCCTCAGTGATTATAATGCCCTAGAGCCCACCCTCCAAAGTAGCCATTTCCTATGTGGAAACTGATCTCTGTAATCGGAAGATCGCTTGTAATTCTGGCGGAACGCCAGGTGCCACGTGGACGTTGGCAACTTCACGAGGGAGTCTCCCTAACTCTTCTGTGGGTGGCCCCATTTTGCTGCCTTGCTGATAGAAGCTCTCAGCCATTAAGTCAGCTGTTCAAAGGAGTGTTTAATCATACTGACGGAAATTATAAATTACAACCATGTACTGCTCTATCATTTAGTGGCTGGGAGTTTCAATCTGTCTTGGGTAGAGAGAATACCAGACTTTTTGGCCGCCAATCTATCACTTTACTTCCAGGCTAGACTCCTTCTGACTTCGAACATGTGTGTTGCATTCTAAACATGTCACCGCTGAAAGGAGAGATAGTCACTCCCTTTCGGTGCAAAAGATATCTGTATTATTGAGAAGGCAGCACATAGTTGACTTTCCTGTGGGGGCTGAAATGTTGGTTGCTGATAAGAGTTTGATTGAGAAAGGGGGAGAAACTTGATCTTTTGGACACATTGATTCCCCCCCCCCCTCATGCAGACAGCAACCTTCCAAAAATATAGAAACCGAGTGGTAAACATCTTTGAAGTCATACTTGCAAGATCACTCACAACGTTTGCAATTTTGAACTGATGTTTTTGTAGTCGTGTTCTTATTTTTTCTCTGCATGTAGAATTTGTGGCAGGAGAAAGTGCCAAGGCGATTAGAGTGTCATGCTGGCATTTGGAAGACCCGGCTTCGAATCCCCAGCCTGCCACAAAGCTCATTTGGCCCAGATGATTGGGCCAATCATCTGGAATGCCTCACAGGGACGTTGTGAAGATAAAACAGAGAAGGGAGAACTGTGCACATTGTCTGAAGGAAGGAGGATAAAAATGCATTTAGACGGATGGATGGATTAAATAGATGGATTAATTAAATATATTAAAAGGCTGGATTAAAAAATTACCCCACTAAATAAATAATATTTCTCACAAGCTCTGGGATGCTTGAAACGTAAGTTAACATAAGACTATTTTTATGATATAAAATTACACTAATAAAATGTTAGTTTGTTTGTATTGTGTACAGTACACAGATAAGAGTAAAAATCAAAGTTTCCCTACAAGTCCCACATTGATATACCCCCCATTTATCTGCCTGGTGTAGGGAATTACCAGCCTACAGCCCCAATTCCCCACCCCCCAATGAACTGAGGAGCGGGAGAAAAATATCCACCACATAGTGACACTCTAGGAATTACCTCTAGCCTCTATGGTAAAAACCATAAAGACTAGGGGAGGCAGTATCACCTTGAAGTGACATCACATTCTCTCCAAACTCCACCCTCCCCACACACTGTTCCCAAAGCCACCAAGCTTTTGGCAAGGCAGTGCTGAGAAGCTTGCTAATTCATAAACCATCCACTTCCACTTGCAGGGTTGCTGGGATATCCATGTATCGTTCCTAGAACAGTAGGGGAAGTTGTAGGCACGTCAACAGCAAGGGATAGTTCATAGATTATTGACTGTGCATTTGCTAAAGGTTTTCAGACTGGAGGGAGGCTACAGGAAGCGGAGCAGCAATTCTCTAGTCCTGCCTCACCAACCCCAGAGAGATATCCAGGCTGGGTCTACGCACACCTGTGAGGGGCAGATGGAGGGAATGATGGGGGCACATTTAATAGGGAGCGAACACTGCAGGGCTTCTTCCAGGGCTTCTCAGTTCCTAGCGGCAATTTTGTTGAAAGCCTGATCCGGAAGCATTTCAGTAAGGTCAGGGAAAATCACCTGGGGTATCACTGCAAGGAGACTGATTTAGCCAGACTTGGGTGGCAAATCTTTTTCTGACTGCCAACGCAAGGAGTTCTGCAAGCTTGAATCCTGATAATATCAGTGCTCAGGGATAAGACACAAGAGGAGGAGGGGGGGGAAATCTACATGTTTAAAATAAATAAGACAAGCCATTTTCCCCTGACAGGCCATTGTGAAGGTTAATTTGAAGAACTTCCCCTTGAGGAAGTTTGCTCTTTCTGACAGGCCTCCGTGTATACATATTCATGCTTTCCTCTGGAAAGCCAGAAAGATGGGCCTGTTCATTCAAACTTTCTCTGCACGGACTTCAAGGAGCAAAGCTGGCGGGAAGAACGCTCCCAAAACAGCCTTGTCAAGGAGTGCTCAGTACAAAGACGATTCTTGGAGGGTTTTAGCATGTATGGAATAACTCCTACAGGTTACAGCGGGGCGGGGGGAGTTGTAATGAATTTTCATAGTGTCAAATGTTTAGGTTTGTCCTTGAGGATTCACAGAGACGTAGGGTTGCCAACCTCCAGGTGGGGGCTAGAGGTCTCCTGAAATTACAACTGATTTCCAGACTACAGAGATCAGTTCCTTTGAAGAAAGTAGCTGCTTTGAAGGGCAGGGCTGCCAACTCTGGGCTGGGAAATTCCTGGCATTTGGGGAAGTGGAGCCTGGGGTGGACATAAGGTTGCCAGGCCTGGGGAGCTTGGAAGTGGGGTACAAGGCAGGGTTGTGGTGGGGCGCACACCAGGAGGACTGACTGCGTGTGCACTCCAGAGGGGCTTTTATCAAATCAGCCTCGCACGCAGGCTTCCACTTCCTTGTCAGACCAGGAATGATGTCATTCCCATGGCAACCACGAAGTGCACACAGAGCATGCAAGAGCGTGCTGTGGGACTTCAAAGTACATTCCCCATGCCTTTTTTCCCAACCATCCAGTTAAGTAGGGGGGTGGGAGCTGGGAGCAGGGATCCCCCACCTAGGGATTCCATCACCCAATAGGCATGGGAGATCCCCCGCTCCCACCTTCCCCCTCCCCCGCTTACCTGACAGGTGGGGGGAAAGGCAGGGACCGGGACCCAAATCAGCCCGCAGCCTCCACCAGGGGAATGGGATCTTTAGGGGGAAAGGGTTTGGGGAGGCGCTCAATGTAGTAGAATACTATAGAATTCTCTGTCTGATGCAGCTGTTTTCTCCAGACTCTCTTTCGTCTGCATATCACTTATACTTCTGGGAGATCTCTAGGTGCTATCTGGAGGTTACAACTCTAAGGCATTATACCCCCTCAGGTCCCTCCCCAGAAACGACGGCACACTTTCAATGCAATGACCCCCCCCCATGTCCCCATCCCCCAGTCGGCACCCAAGGTGAAATACATTTTTCTCCTTTGCCCAGTTTCACTTTCGTAACTATCTGTGAGGCTGAAAGAGAATGCCTACCTTGAAGTCACCCTGGCCTGGTGTCAAAGATCCTAGACAAACACAGATCCAGAGGAGTTAGCCGTGTTAGTCTGTAGTAGCAAAATCAAAAAGAGTCCAGTAGCACCTTTAAGACTAACCAATTTTATTATAGCATAAGCTTTCGAGACAAACACACTTAACCTACTACACCACACTGACTCTGCTTGGGCCACTGGTTTTCTACTTACAGATTTTTAAAGAGGGGAGACATTCCTAAATGTAATCCTCTACCTGTAATATGAAGCAATGCAGTCTACTCTACCACCTCATTCCTTGCATGTGTGAATTGGGCTAAGAGATTGGATTGCAGAACTGAGTTGGAAAATTCATGGAGATTTGGGGGTTAAACCTGGGGAGGGCAGAGCTTGGGGCACTGAGGGACCTCAATAGGGTATAATGCCATCGAGTTCACCTTCCAAAATAGCCATTTTCTCCAGGGGAACTCTGTCAAACCCTGTAATTCCAGGCGATCTCCAGCCACCACCTGGAGGTTGGCAACCCTACTAAGAGAATAAACTGGAGGTGCATTATAAGGCCCTGGATTGGCCCTTCGGCACCACCTGACTTCCTTGGATCAGGAGTATTCTGTGTTTCTGTCCAGTCCCCATTTAAGTCCATGCAAATTACCTTCTGACTGACTCTCCGATATTTGTTTTGGTTGTTGCTTTGGCTTAACGGTTTTTTAACAGATGCTCTGAAGTCATCTCAAGCACCTTGGATTGGAGTATAGAACAAGAGCTGCAAAACACATAAATATTTTTTCCAACTCAGACCCTGGAGTCCTAACGAATTGTCAAATGAGGCTTAAAAGCAGAAAGCAAGGACTCATAGCTGAGCATTGCCAAGCCACAGTTCCTGCAGGACCAGCTAGGATGTTAGAAGCTTATGCTCTCCTACATTTTATAATAATAACCTGAATTTAAGTATTTTTTCTTTCATTCGCTATATTTTCATCAACCATTTTGAGTCTCAGCTTTTCTCTGCTGTCTTTGTGGATTTGTTTCTTGTGTACTGGATAGTTTTATATTAAATTTATATGAAGTGGCCAGTGTGGGGTAGTGTAGTGGTGTAGTGAGTGCCGGAGGAGAAGCAGGGAGACTGGCCATGACATTTGCTTGGCAACCTTGGATTAGTCCAATTGACAGTCGTAGCCGTCACAACAGGGTTGTTGTGAGGATAAATTGGAGGAGGAGAGCTGCTGTGAACTCCTGGGGGGAAAAGGATCGGATACATGCATTAAATAAAGAAATCTATATTCATGTGCACATGAACGTGTGTATTTTGTTGTAGAAAGCCAACTGACCGAGCCTGAAACATTTTTAAAAAGCATACATTTTAAGGGAAATTTGGCACAAGGAAAAGGAAACCAGCACAAAAAATAAAGAATTCTGGGTTTGATTCACACAAAAGAGTGGTGAAATACAAACAAGGATTTTTAGGTTGACACAGCAGGGGTGACAAATTCAAAATCATCTCTAAATTATGGATGAATGACAGAAGTAATGGGAGATGGGGGAACAGAACGCAGTCTGAAGTGTTTCCTCTGCTATGAATAAAAGGTTGATTTGGAAACAAATGCTCGTTGTATGTCTTTTCAGGAATACATGTAGCAATCTATCTTTTTTTCCCTTCTAAAAAACCCCATGACACATTTTTCTTAACTCTAAAACACAAAAAAGGGCCCATTTAGAATGGCATTTTTGACACGCTGTGTACAGATAGAAAAATCTCTGTCAGAGTTGCTCGGATGATTTAATGATCCTCAGATCTTTATGACACCTTCAAGTGTCAATCATCTGGCTGATTGTTTCCTTCTCCTGAAAAACAGGGGACTTTTTCCCCTCAAAGGGAATGTATTCCTAGGCCACAAATGAGTCCAAATTTCGAAGGCAGACACGACAGCCAAGTGATTAAAGCTGCTGGATTAGGAACAGTGAGATCCTCACTCCACCACGAAGCTCATTGGCTAACCTTGGGCCAGCGAGAAGTCAATGGGTGGCAGCTCTGTGCTCCTTACAGAAACTGTGGGATAAAAATCTAGCAAATAATGAAAATTTATCCTTTTTAACTTCGTATTGTGACGGCCTTTGGCCATATACAATTAAACGTTCTTGCATCCTCTTGCATGAAAATTTATCCTGTGTGAGGCTCCTCCCTCACTGGCACCTCCACCTGATGGCCTGCCATCCTGCCAGCTCTCCAGGCAGGTGTCCTGTGGCGCCAAATGGGCAGGGAAGAGGGTTGCAACTAGGGTTCCCAGGTGCTCGACAGTAGAGGGCAAATTCCTGGGTATTTGCCCCCTTGTCCACCGATCGCTCCCTACTGGCACAGTGACGTCACTTATGGAAGTGACATTGCCACGCTACCCGTGGGAGTGTTCCTGCACTTCATTTGGGGCTAATTTGGGCCCCAAACTAGCAGAATCAGCTCCGTGCGAAGTGCGGAAGCACTCGCATGGTCAGCGTGATGACATCACTTACGGAAGTGACATCATCATGTCACCACTGGAGCATGCACACAGAAGAGTTGAACCAGCCCAGGAGAAGGTAAGTGCCAGGTCCCAAACCTCCTGGCAGAAGGATAGAGGGACCTAGCAACCCTAGTTGCATCACCTTGCTCTTTCTCCGGCCCTGGGAGTGACAGTACGCTCCAGCTGCCTCTCCCTGCAATTCCTCCTCTGCCTTCACAGGAACCTGAATTTAAAGGCCTCCCCTTGCCCCACCTCCCTGGCTCTGCTCCCACTAGCCACCCAGCCTCCCTGACTGGCCCTGCTCCCAACCTGTCTGATGGGAGGGCTGGGTAGATGCTGCAGTCTTCTGGTCCCACCCACTCCATCCCCGCCTAGGGCGGGGCATTTGGTCTGCTCTCTGCTTAGCTCGCCTCTGCTGCTTCTGCACCCTCCCCAGTGGTTCGCTTGGCAGCTTGAGGCCTGTGCCTGCCTGGCTTAGTGCTGCTGGCAATCTCCTGTGGGCCTGGATGAGGTGGAGCTATCTGGGCAACTGCAGGAGACAGGTGAGTCTGCTGAGTGGCTGCAGGCTGCTCCCCAGGGTTGTGCCTGGGCATCGGCTGCTGCTGGCCTAGGGGTGAGAGAGGCCTGAGGACCTGTAGAGGCTCCTGCAGCTGCGGTACTGCCAGAGGCTGCACTGCAGGGCCTGAAGATGGTGCCTGCTGCTGCAGGGCTGGTGTGTGTGGGGGGGGGGCGGGGGTGGACAGAAGGACAGCATCGCCGGACATCCCTTCAGCTGCAGACACTCCTCCCACAGCCACGTCCCATTCTGTCCCCAAAGGTTTCTTGATCCACAGGAACGGTTCCTGACTGCAGCTGGAAGGGGAAACCTGTTTCCAGGTGCTGTTGTTGACCTTTAAAAACCTGTACGGCTTGGGACCATCATATCTCCTTGTGAACCTACCTAACTACTACGGTTATCTTCTGAGGCCCTTCTTTGAATGCCCCTGCCTTCTGAGATTAGGCAGGTGGCAACCTAGGAGAGGGCCTTCTCGATAGTGGCACCACGTCTGTTTGGCGTTCCTTCAGTGATTCCTCTTCCCTGCCCAGTGCATTAATTGCTGCTTTATGGTTTTTATGTTTTATAGTTCTGGTTTTCATTGTTCTAATGATGAGTTTTTGTTTGTTTTAATATTTTTAAGATGCGAGTTTATTATGTGTGTTTTTAATCTGATAGTTTCCTTGGCAACCCTGGTGAGGAAAGAAAGGTGGGGTATAAATGTTGCAAATAAATGATAACGTTCCAAAAAAGATATCCATTTTTAGTTCTCTGGATCCTTCCCCTTTCACTTAAATTGAAAGTTTCATCATTACCACAACACTGTAAGTCATAATAACAGTGTAATATTCCAAGTTCGTAGAATCAAAAGTTTGACTGGGATAGGTATCCATCACTTTTTTAAAAAACGTTCAGAAAGTCTGCTATCCTCCCAGAGAGCTTTAAGGACCGTCAAGGGAAGCAATGAGCTCTTTAATCTCCATTTCTGTAACAGATTACTAAAATTCTCTAGATACCAAATCTATTCTTCAAAAAAGAGTTATAATTTCCCTGAAAACATTGTGACAAATACGTTTCCTATTTGCCATGGGTTACATTTGCAGATAGTATTTTACTACATTCTCTCAGAGCTTTTTTAATTTAATAAAAGTTTAGTTTTTGATTACAACTACTTTTCTTGAAACAGATTAGATAGATAAGTGGATAGTTAAAACTAACTTTCAGTATTTTTTTCTTTTTTTCTAAGAAAGATCTTTGCTGGTGCCAAAAGCTATTAGTCAGAGTAACAACAGTTTTTAACCACCTTTGAATCTACCCTTACCAAGACAGCTTGAAGATTTTCAAGGAAATCACACAACATCAATCAAGCTCTATTGAAGGGATAGTTCGATATTTACAAAATGCGTGTTCAATAATCTAACTTCTCTACTCTCAAGACTTGTTTTCTGTCAACTGAAGCGCCTGGAGAGTTCACATCAATGATTTGCTCACAATACAAAATGAACAGCATTTTGAATCCTTTGGGATCGTGTTGCAATCGAACTGTGATCCAAGCAAACGGCTGACTGAGCCAATGCCATAGCGAGGGGGGGGGCAGCTCCAAGGCTGTTGCCGCCCCACTGAACACTCGCACGTGTGCACAAAGTGCATGCACACACTCGGCCGGCGCAATGATGTCACTACACGTGACATCATCACTGAGGGCATGCCGTTGCAAGCCAGTCGCCCCATCGGCGCAGCAGGTAGCTGGGGCGGCATGCAGTTGGCCTCCCAGCCCTCCTGCTCAGTTGCCCCGCGCACCACCCCAGTTGCCTGCCATGCCTGGCCCACAGCTGATGCACCCGGCCGGGAGCACACGCTGGCGGCAGCAGCAGCGTGAGGTAACTGAGTGGGAGGACTGGGAGGCTGCCCACTCAGTTGCCCCGCGCTGCCGCTGCCAGCACACAATCCTGGCCAGGCACAGCAGCTGTGCCAAGTGGCCAGGGCAGCATGCGTGCGGCCTCCCAGCCCTCCTGCTCAGCCACCAGCGCTGCCGCCACCAGCTCCACAGTGCACACTTCTGGCTGTCAGCCGCGCCTCTTCGTCAGCGCTGGGGGCAGGCGACCCCCTGCCCCTCCCTGTAGATCCAGCCCTGGACTGAGCATCCCTGATTTCGAGGGATGCCTATAAAATTTACTGCCACCGAATTTCTCTGCCAAATTTAATGTGTGTACTCACTAGCAAAACACATCAGAAGAGACTCTTTTTTTGTGTGCACTCTCCTCATATTGCCACATAGGGAATGAAGTAAAATCCATATTCAAACACCTGTTCAAATACACCCTGTTGGGAATACGATGGTTTTCATTCAGCCAGATGTATACAAAATGTCTCATAGTGAATAGCGAAGCAAAATACATATCCAAGTATGCATTCAAACACATATTTTCAGGTGAAATGCTGCAGAAAAAAAATTCTAAACAGAAGAGCAGAAGGCCAGAGGAGTGGCGGCCTGTGCGCAGATAATGAGAGAAATGATGGCGGAATAGACTCTGAGGGATTTGTAATGATTTCTTTCCAGAAAGATTTGAATTTTGCCCAGTCTAAAATGTAAACATATGCTCCTATAACAATTGTCTTGACCTAAAATGTAAAAATAGTTTCTCAGGTGTGTATTTAGAATCTAATTAAAATAATTACACCCTACCTATCAAGTTCTCTAAATCCACAAGGCAGACACAACCCACCTAGTTAAAACAAATAGCTACAAAGGCGCACAAAACAAACTAATGCAAAATAAATAACAGCAGAGCAAATTGGTCAAATAACCAGTTAGAAAAAGCAGAGAGCTGTATGAAATCCACAAAGCCCATGAATGTAATTGGACTCTCTAAAAAGCTGTCCTCAAGAACTTTAATCCAGCACCCACAACACTAACACTAACAGACACGGAACGAGCTGAGTTTCTTGATCTTGGCATCGTGAATGAAAAGTTCCTATCCCCTGGAGCCATCCATTAAACTTCTGATGGAGGCAGTATGTAGAGAAGGGCCTCTGAGCAAAATTTAAAGATATGAGTCAGTTCTAGCGGTAGCATCTAGAAAATTTTCGTTGTGGTTTCATATTCAGAGCCTTTGAATGAAATGTTTAACATGATAAGATAGTTTTCTAGTGGAGCATTGGAGTCAAAATTGAATAGGTTTTTTCCCCCCAATTCTCATTATTTTTATAGCTGTTCTTTTCAATGGGGAAGGGGAGTAGGAACCAATTGGAGATTCTGAGGCAGCCGTTTTTGCACTTAATGGCACCAAAATGCACAGACAGCCCCGGCACCAGGGTTTCTGGAGCTGGAGGCCAGCCTCACGCATGCGCCCTGCGCACCCGCACCCCGGACTGCGTGATGACGTCATCACATGAGGACATCATCACGCAGTGCCACCGGTGGGTGGCTGGGGCAGAGCAAGGAGGCCCGCTCGCGCACTGCCCTGGCCACCTGTTGTCCCTGGCCCGTGGCTGCTGCGCCCTCCCGGGGGTGAGCGGTGGTGGCGGCGGCGGCACAGGGTTGGCCAGCGGTGGCGTGGGATGCGCGCCTCCACCCTGGCGCCCCCTCTGGCCCCGTGGCACCCGCCTCACCGCCTCAACGGTGGCGCCGGCCCTGTGCACAGAACACAGTCCATCATCTAATCTAAAGTTTCAAGCAGACTGAACAAAGGGGGGCGATTTTACAGACCCCCAAAGTAGGTCCCTTTCTGTGCAGCCGCACTCACTAAGTTATCTCTATTAATTCCTAAAATGGCTGCCATACAGCAGCCGGCAGGAACGTTTCAGCCAGCCAGCAGCATTTTAAAAAATTAAGCCGTCTGCATTCATTTCATTTCCCTACTCTTACAGTGACAGTCCCCTGGGGAAAGCCCAGGAATGGGCCCTGGAGGCAAAAACGCTTCTAGGCCAGCACACAGTGCCCGCTCGGGAGTGCACCCACTGTGCACACACAAAGATATTCAAGGCAAGTGTCAGGTTCTCCTCCTCACCCTAGCCGAGAGGGTAAGAGGACCTGGCAACCATAACAGTGACTGTCAATATTTTTTTTTAACTTTTCGACTGAAAACTCTGGATTTGCTTTCCTTCCTTGTCGTGGTTTGCCACTGCTTGCTTCTGTGTAGCAACTCCGGACTTTCTAGGTGGTCTCCCATCCAAGTACTACACAGGGCAAACCCTGCTTAGCTTCTGAATCTGATCAGTCTAGCATGGACTATCCAGGTCAGGGTAATGAGGTCTGTCCCTCCAGACTATTAATCTAACTTTGTTTTAGGGGACAAATGCCTTTTTTATAATGGTGGACTGTACAGTTTTAGAGTTTTAGTTGAATAGAATTCCTGCCGTATTTAAAGGGGGAAACATACAATGGCATGATGTTGCCTTATACTGAGCCAGCCAGACCATTGGACTTTAAAACCCAAACAAGAAGAAATCTCCGGAGATTCAATAAGAGGAAAACCTTTAAGCTAGAGATGCCTGGAACTGAACCCAAGACGTTCTGTATGCAATCCAGGGACCTTGGACTTTCTGCCAATCCATTTCCTCTTAAAGAATTGAACTTGGAAAACTGTCTTTTATTTAAGCCAGGCTATTGATCCCACCCAGTACTGTCTAGTCTCCAAGGCCTTGGGCAAAGAAAGGTCTTCCTCAACAGCTGCTACCAGAGATCCTACGTTTTGGTGAGTGCAGAGGAACGTTCAGTAAAGGGAGTTCTGACTCGTAATCTGAAGTTGTACAACTCAGACATGGGTTTAATAACAACAACTGCACTGATACCGCTCCTCTAGAAAGATTAGTGCCCCACTCAGAGCGCTGAACAAGGTCAGTGTTCTTATTATCCCCTCAATACAGTTGGGGATTTGGGGCTGAGAGGAGTGACTTCCCCAAGGCCACTTGCTGAGCTCACAGCAGTCGTGGGATTCGAACCGGCAGAGTGCTGATTAGCACTTAAACATTATGCTACAGCAGTTTCGTCATTTCATCTGCTCTTTGGGGGAAAAACAGCTCTCCAGGGTCTCAGCGAGTGAATGGTCTTTGCCAGCATCTGCTACTTGAGAGGAAGGCTGCTGCGAATTTTGCTGTGGACACATTCCATGGCCAAACTTACTGCATTTGAAGGTAGAAATCAGGTGTGAGCTGATCTCTCAGTCTGCTCAGTTTGTGCCAAGCATGTGTGAATGCCTGCTGAACTGGTTGCATTGAGTTTCCCCAGAACTGAGCGTGCTCAAGGACGCTGTTGACTCAAACTGTTTGGCAGCTGTCAGCATCACTAAGGATTACTTAGCCAAACGGTTGGGTTTTATTGAAAAACAGCACCTATTGATGAGTGATTTATATGATCTGTGAGTGGTCTAATTGTCTATGTAAACAACTGCCAGCTGAGCAGAACAAAGCTGAGGAAGTAGCAGACCTCATTTGCACTGTGTGAGAACCTGCTTGCACGAAAAGCCAACTGTGCTGTACTGCGTGGTTGGTAAGGAATACAGTAAGACAACACCCACAAACAGAGTGACAAACTTATCAAAGTGATGGTCGAAAAACCATGTCTCTGTTCGCAAACTGGCAAACACAGCACAACAAGGGCCCTTTTCACACTGCTTACCTTGACTCGCAACAATGCGGAACATCGCACTAAAAATGCGGAACAACGCGTTTTCTCATGCGAGAAAACGCGACGTTCCACGTTTTTAGCACGTTCCGTGTTGTTGCAAGTCAAGGTAAGCAGTGTGAAAAGGGCCAAGGTGTTTGATAATCCCTACCTGAGAACCCAAAATCAAAAAGAGTCCAGTAGCACCTTTAAGACTAACCAACTTTATTGTAGCATAAGCTTTCGAGAATCACAGTTCTCTTCGTCAGATGCATGGAGGGCAAGAAGAAACTGGTCAGATATAGAGGAGGAGAGGGGAGGGAGGAGTAGATGCAAACAGCTCCTTCTGATATGGAGATCAGAAATGCCCGAACTTGAACCTGGGATCTTCTGCATGGGAGGTGCTGTGAATCAGTGGTACAGCACCTGCTCAGCATGCAGAAGGTCGTAGGTTCAATCCCCACCATCTCCAATTAAAAGGATCAGGTGGAGTGTGACATGAAAGACCTCAACCTGAGACCATAGCGACCTGCTGCCATTCTGAAGAGACGGTACTGACCTTGATGGACCAATGGTCTGATTTAGTATAAGGCAGCTTCATAAGTCCACACATGATCTACACTGAGCTAAGTCCTCCCTGAGACCATCAGTCCCTCTTCCCAGCATTATTTACACTGACGGGCTGGCAGGAGCCCACTAGCTTCTTACACATGTTAGAAAACATACCTAGGGCCTTCCACATGCAAAGAACGTGCTCCCCTAACAAGCTATGGCCCATCCCATAGTAATCTTTGGCACGCTGGAAAAAGACTCCATTACCAATAAGTAAACAGTTCTTAGCACCCACCACACATTTCTCTTTTAAGTGCACTTTAGAAGCATTATCTAATTTAGCCCTCCACTGCCTCCCTCTCTCAGTGTGTGCAAAGTGCTTTAAGATAATCAATAGACAGCATTTTTGAAAAAAAAAATAACATACAAAGCCTCTCCTTCATCCATTTGAACACCTCAAATGACAAGCCCCCAATTCTGCCTCAAATTGCCGGGCCATTCCGCCTCAGCATATAACTATGCCCAGTGCCAAAAAAAGGGGGAAAAAGTGATTTAGCAGCGCTTCATATTGCCACCCCCACCCCCTCTTTAAATATATATATATAAAGCTACATGATCCTGCCATAAGAATTTATCTTCCCTTCATTATAATAAAGGCTTACTCGGAGCACACAATGAGAGCAGCTCACTGAAGCATTTGGACTTATCAGGCGAGGACAATACTTTTAATGACAGTCGTCAAACAGATCTCCCTCTTTACAGAACAATCGGACCGTCTCACAAAAGGCCGAGGAGGATTATTAAAACATTAGCTTGAAAGCTTGCCGAGGAAAAGAATGAGCCGCGAGCGACTGAGGTTTCATCGCAAGCAGCCCAGCAAATGCATTCATTTATGTGCGGCAAAGAAGTGTCTGTCCAGGAGAACGTTTCCCAAACTTTTGCTATCTGGGATCAGGAGGGCTTGAAAATTAAAACTGGAGGCCTACTACTCTCCTATCCTCAGAGGGATACATATACATTTTCTTAACCTCTGCATACATCAAGAAGCAGGCATCCATCTTGCAGAATAGCACACTTTATGTTACAACACAGAGTCCAGCGGCAGCTTAAAGCTTAGCATTTATTGTGGCAAAAGCTTTCGAGAGTCAGAGCCCGCTTCATCAGATGTATGAAGTGTTCCACTCAATTGGCAGGTGCATGAATACAAATAAAGAAGCGGGCGGGCGGGCGGGCGGGGGGCAGATAAGATATTACAAAGACAGACCAGAAGATCAAACACTCAAGAGATAAACATGTGACATTATGCTGCAGCACGCAGATGAAAACAAAGTCCTGGCAAAAAAATGAACTGCCCAGTCACCATCAGCATAGACTATACACAACTGATGGGGAATCGGCAAAGCTACTGGACTAACATACATAAATCTCTAATGAGGGACAATTGCATCTCTTTAGTGAACAAACCAGCCTCAGTTCCTACCAAGACCTCTTCTGTGTGACTCAAATCAAACCCATGATTATTTTTGCATCACTGTTTCCTTGCAATAAATTTTCCTGATAAAATGCATGCATTTATCCCATGCTATCAGTGAGCCAATAACCCAGCTATAAATTACACCCATTGTAGGTTTTAATGCCGTGTAGATTGTATGTAAAAACATGCACATACAGTTCTTAACAAACCCACAAAAGTGACAGTGAAAAAATGAGAACCAAAACCGCTAACCAAAAGATGCATGAATATTAACAAGAGAAATGAGAATGCAAAACTAAACAGAGCTTCAGAGTAAAGACATCAGGGAGGGATTTCCTTATCGTCTAGGCATTTCTGCCTGCAGTTTAATGTATTTCTATAGAATATTTCTATCCCATCTTTTCAAGAAATCTGATTTATTTTTATTTTATTTATTCAACTTATATTATATACCGCCTCTCCACCATGTCTTGCCCAAAGAGGCAACTGTTTTACATGTTTGAATTGTTGTTTTTATATCTTTCTATGTCTTTGTTGCTCTGTTTTAATTATTTTAATACCTGTTGCTGCTGTTGTCATTTTGGTTGGTTTTAATAGTTTTAAGATGTGCTTTTATGACGTGTGTTTCAATTTGTTAACCATGTTGTGAGGGCAGAAAGGCAGGATTATAAATTTTGTCAAATATAATAAAAATGACCAAAGTGAAACAACACCGAATAACTTCAAACCAATTAAAAGCATTAATAAAATCCCAGCAATAAGATTCTCAATAATAAAACATTGCTCAGTAAAATCAGCAGAAAAAAAATTTCAGACATGGACAGGATTTAGAAAGGGGATTATAATACCCAAACCAAACCAGAATAAGGAACTATCTATAAAGTTTTTTCCTCTAGAGCTTAAAAGTCAAAACAGCAAGGCTCCATGCAAGCTTCAAGGGGAAGTGGATTCCATAACCAGAGCCACCACTGAGAAAGCCCTGTCCTAGTAACCTGTCTCCTCACTTTTTTTGCAAGGACACACTTAGCTGGGCTTACGGTGATCTTAGCTGGCAGACAGATTTCCTCCTTGGCCCAAGGAAAAAAAACTCCAGCAGGACAATACCGAACTACCTGTGAAAAGATGTACAAGCTGGTAGAACCAATACTGAAAGTTCAAGCCAAGGCGATCAGCACAACTGTGATCCTCTGGAAATATACATTTTTATTTGTTTATTTATATCCATTTTCCTCCTCAATGGAGACCCAACATAGAGTCTGTCTACATGAGTCTTCTTACATGAGGATGCTCAAGTGTAGGAAGATGCAATGTTTCTGGGAGGTGTAGTTTAAAAAGAGAGAGCCGGAAGACATTGCTCCTCAAAGGATTTGTTAATTTCAACTTCACCTGCCCAAAAGCTCTATCAATTTCACCTCCCCTTTGGGAGAGCAAAGATGAAATTAACAAACCCTCTGAGGAGTGATCTCTGCTGGCTCTGTCTTTTTAAACTATGCTTCCCAGAAACATTGCGCCTCCCTAAACTTGAGTGCCCTCGTGTAAGAGGTCTCATATAGAGAGACTTGTAGCTTACAACATTATTTTCCCTTCCTCCCTTTTTTTAAAAAAAATCACAACTATCCTATGACACAGGGTTAGTCTGAGAGACAGTGACTGGCCCAGTGTCACCCAGAGAACTTCCCTGATAGGGTGGGGATTTGAACTTGGGTCACTCAGATCTTAGTCCAATACTAACTAGTACATCACATTAGTGAAAAAGCACAGAGATGCCCTCCCCCCAAATCAACTGCCCTTTTATCCCTCTCCCCATCTAACATTTTACCCCTTTGCATATGGAACTTGCTAAAAGCCTAAAACTTTGGGTCAAATTCCAAGACTGTGCAACCTTATCTCCCTCACAGGACAGTGTCCTGGTCCACACATCTCTTCAACGGCTTACAGGCTGTACAGGCCTAGTTTAAAACAATATGGTGCCATGTATTAACCTGGCCATTCCCATTTTTTCATAAAGGCTTTTGCACAGCCCCCAACCATACTCAAACAAGGACTAAACACATATAACTTGGGGAGAAAAATGTATTTCCTCCCCGTTTCTCCTATCACCTAGCTTCTGTCATCTCTTTTATGTTACACTAGAGACTGCAGACTCCTGGAACATGGATCCATCTTCCCATAATCTGCAAAGCACCTCACACATTGAGGGCATTAAACAGTAACTCAAACTAGCAATGGGGATTTAATACCTAACTCAGCTCTACCCTTTAAAATTAAGGCTGGAGACAGAGCCCCTTGAAAAATTAACTCTGGGGAAATGACCTTGGTTCATCCCGCAAGAGTGCAACTGGAACCCAAAGGGTGTAATCTCCATATTTGCTCTAATTTGGCACGTTAAAATATTTATGCAGCCTCGACCATGTTCAAAGAGGTCTCTCCAAAGGTAGGTTTTAAAAAAAAAAAGTGAAATGATTAATTCAAGCTTGAGAACACTTACAGCATCGCTAATCAATCTCAGCAGGAGACGTGTTCCATGCAAACCCCCTTCCTCTTCAAGAATTTACATCATTAAACAAGTTGTTGAAACAGAGATCAAACTCCTGGAATTAGTTGGTTTTTTTAAAAGGACCCCCCCCCCTCTCTCTGCAACCCAATGTATACCATCTATCTTGCCACTGAGTCGAAGACATGTCGTTCATTTTCAAACCAAAGGAGATGCTAAGTAACTACCATTTACTTTCCCAAGATAGTTTTTAAAAAGAGAAAGATTCAACTCATTCATCTAAATAAAAGAACAGTAAACTCTGCTCTGATCCACGTTCGTCCAACCGTCTCTCGCATCCTCAAGTCACTCCCCGCATCATCCCGAGAGGCTGCTGATTCCACAACTGCCTGTGTAAAGAGGATGTTTGCAACATCGACAGAATGTTACAAGCTGTTTTAAGGGCTTTGTATTTAATGGAAATAATATCTCTCCGGCATCTGCTTGAGTGCTCTGGGGGACGCAACTGTTTTAAAGAACTTCATTAACTGGAGAGCCAAACGGCATGAGTTTATGAACGGCGCGGTAGGATGAGATTCGGATGAAGGCGGAATTCCTCTGCCACGATCCACTCTTGCCCACACGTAATAATAAATACAATTATGGGCATTTACATTTTACTTTAGAGAACAACAATAACAGTGATAATCCAGCAGTGTGGGGGGCACGTTACGGACCAGTGATATGTAAGGAAGAGGAGGAGGCCAGACTCCTGCCATGAAGATCTCACAGCTGAAATGTCAACTGACCACAAAGAACAGGGGAGGGCGCTAGAAAAGACAGCAGCAAGGGCAGGGCTGGTGTGTGCAGCTGATACCTGAGCCCCCTGAGACGGCCCTCTTCTAAATCCTGCCTTCCCTTGCCTTGGGAGGCAGACAAGGGATTCATCCCCTTTCAGAGATTTGGCCCCGTCCATAACTCTGTTCTATATACTACACCAAACAGGGAGCCAGTTTGGTGTAGCGGGAGCCAGTTTGGTGTAGTAGTTAAGAGCAGCAGGACTCTAATCTGGAGAGCCGGGTTTGATTCCCCACTCCTCCGCTTGAAGTCAGCTGGGTGACATTGGGTCAGTCACAGCTCTCTCAGAGCTCTCTCAGCGCCACCCACCTCACAGGGTGTTTTGTTGTGGGGATAATAATGACATACTTTGTAAACCGCTCTGAGTGGGCATTAAGTTGTCCTGAAGGGCAGTATAAAAATTGAATGCTATATTATTATTATTATTATTATTATTATTATTATTATTATTATTATTATTATTATTATTATTATTATTATTATTATTATTATAGTGACAGACATTGCTGCCCACAGCAGGATCCTCTTTGCTGCCATCACTGCCCATCCACCAGACAATCACAGTAGTAAGCAGTTGAGATTAATGCAACTTGTCCTTTTCCTGCTTCTGCCTGAATGCACAGGTGCAGGGGAGCTCCCATCGCGTGCGGCAACAACACTTTTTTTGGGTGGACTGGTGCCAGAAGTCGCGCTGCCCACCTGCCCTCCAAACCATACAGGGCAAACGTGCATGAATTCGGTGGCACATTCTTAAACTCGGCTTTGTTACGTAATGAGGGGCGATTAAGCTAAAGATTTGAGAAGGGATTTGAAGGAACGGAAGAGGAAGGCTAGTGTGGGTGTTTCTGGAGGCACTTCTGAGGATAAGGCAGATGAACGGATGGAGGAATCATCTAAAGGAGCCCTAAAGACAAGTGAAGGAGCAAAGTTTGGAAACAGGAAAAAAATATATTGAAATATGAGGACAAGAAGACGGGGAAAGTCCTGGAGCACTCAAATGATTCCCATCCCTCGTCTCAGCAGTCTTCGACTGCATTGCCAGGTAGGTCCGTATTATTAGCAGTCCCAAACTGCAGAAGACAGAATGAAGCTGTGAGACAGATACTTGCCTAAGGTCCTCTTATTGAGGCAATATGGTGTAGTGATCAGACTGTTGGACTATAATCTGGGAGACCCAAGTTTAAATCCATGGAAGCTTGCTGGGTTACCTTGGGCCAGTCACAAATTCTCAGCCTAGCCTACCTTGCAAGTGTGTTGCGAGGAGAAAATGGAGAAGAGGAGAATGATACGAGCTACTTTGGGTCCCTTGTGGGGAGTAAGGCAGGTATTAATGAAGTAAATAAGTGCTGCAGGTGAGATTTGAAATGGGGGCTTCCTGGTTGACAGTTCCTTCTCTTAGCCAATATCTCAGCAAGCAAAGCAAAGCCTTTGTTTCCCCCATGAGTCACGTCTATACTCCTCAGCAGTGTAAGCCACCTCTAGCCCTTTGGAAACAAGGGCTAGAGGTGGATTACACTGCTGATGAGTATAGAAATGACACATGCGCAGAGCTGTGGCTGCATCCAGCATGATGCAACTTTGGCTGATCCCTTTTTTTATGCTCACATCCAACCCCTGAACCACCAGATCCTGGGTCCAATCACAAAGATCTGTTCTGCAAATGCCCCAATGCAATAAAAGCATCTCACACCAGCAGAAAGGTATTTGCGCACGGCAAGCGCTGCCCCTAGCAGAATGGATCCACGGGATCCAACTCAAGAGCAGCAGAGCTCAAAGGTTCTTAGCCATCAAAACACTGATTTTTATGTTTTGGGGAGTGACATATCTCTCATAATAATGGCGAAATGCCCATTATTATGAGAGATATGTCACCCCCCAAAATGTGTGGTAATTATAGGGTACTAGAATATAAGATCCTGCCCTGACCACATTACATTCTAAAAGTTGACACAAGAAAGACAGGAAATGGAGGGGGGAGATGGATATCAACCGGGGGGGGGATGTGAATGCATTTCATGTACATGTGTTTATGCTCAGTTTTAGTGCCAGAATAGGACTCTGGCTTTGTGCCAAAGACAAGTTTCTAAGAGGGATCAAAGGAGTCAAGAGAGGGGCAACACGCAGGTGTTCTGGGAGGCAGTTCTGTGCATAAGGCATCATTATGCATCATCTGTGCATCGCTGGGGCAGACGGCGAGAATGACAGAAATTGATGGATGTTGCTGTGCGTGGGTGCTCAGAATCCATCAGTCCATCCTCACACATATTCTCCCCTTGGAGCTAACAGTCCCAGAAGATTCAGAAGCATCCATCAAGTCTGGAAACGAGGACTTCACTCTCACTTCGTGTCACTTAATCCTTTGCAATTTCACAGCGGAGTCTAATCTGCCCACCTAGCGTGGTGACTTCATGGCGCTGGCTCTCCCGCTGAAACCGCCTGCATGATAAGTCAACTGATGAGAGCTGCCCACGTGACTATCACCAGGACAAACAGACCTCACAGTTCGCCCCTCAATCTGAGCTATGGCACCAGACCAATTGTTAGTCTTGCCCTCACAATATTAAGAAGGCTTACGAATATGGCTGTGCCATAAGCCGCATCTCTAAATGTGCTTCAAACACACATACTGCCCAAGTAAGTAGAAATATGGAAGCCGGATCGCAGCTGGGAGATGGAACGTTGTTAGCGTGTGAGATCGTAGGCGAGGCCAGCTCTCAGCCCCCATGCCACGGAGTTGTGCATAGATCCTAAGACAAAGGGTTCTCCCGGAGTTCCTGAATCAATCACCGTAACACACCCTACCAATCTTCCATGATCCATTCTCCTATTCTCAGGTGATGTGGGGCTCTGATAGACTTACCCACCCATATTTTGTGGGTCATCAATCATCACTGATAACTTTAGTTCTACCCAGGAAAAACTTATCAGACCTTTGCAGTTCATTGTCTCACCCTGAAGACAGTTTACCAGTCCTTTGTCCCGTTCTGCGAACAACCATTAAGTCATTGTTTTGGGGCAGAAGATGAGTTCTTGCCCCAGGATACGTTCCACAGTTTAATTGGACTATCCCTCCACCATAGTTGTGTGCACGCTCTTGGATCCAGCATCCACCCCCGAACCTCCATTCATGTTCTTCCGCCTTGACGCATTGGTCGCTCATCGCTCTCTCTCTCAGATGCCCTTTTCTGCATGGTAACTCAAATCCCTCAAAATCTATCCAACTTTCACTACTGCTTTCTAGTTAGCTCTGAGGGTGTATTGTGTGTATTTCTGCGTGCTGTTGATCTTTGATATTTTCAATGTTAAAAAACCCTTTTGAATAAAACATCTGTCTGGTCATTGAAAGAGTTCTCTAGCCAGGACAGTCCTCGTATACACAGGTGGAGATCTTGACGTTACCCCCCTCGCTGCCTCTCCTTGCATGCTAATTCCCCCAACTCACAAGGTGACCTCCTCATTGGGTAAGAACATTGTTCTCATTACCACGTAGGGCTGTCTAATCGCCACTCGCCAACACCCCGGGAGCTTTGAGGAAAGGCCAAGGGGCAGACATGATGCCATGCAACACGTCAATATCACATTGGGGTGAAAACTGGATGTGATGGCAGGCAGTGTATCAGCCAGTGTTCTGGACTTCCCCCCAAACTGTACTATAGAGCCTCGGGGATATTCCAGAGGGTCAGGAGACATGCTGACATTATGTCCTGGTTTTCGCCCAAACATGACATCGACACATTGCGTGACATCAAAAGTTCTGCTACCAGCCCAGATGCAAGGGTAGATGAGAGGGATTGGACCGGACGGGGACTGCTTGCCTGAAATGGCAAGGAAGTTACTACATTGGTCTGAAATATAATCCTTTATTATTTCTTCAGAGGAGGTGACAGCATGACAAACATTCTCTTCTATGGTGGGGGGGAGACAGATTTATCTCTTTATACAATTTTTAGCCGTCCCGTCTTCCAAAGAGGTCAGGGGGCTGCACAAGGAGCTCCCCTTTCTCATCACAACAACCCTACAGCGTAGGCTTGCGTGAAAGGAAGTGACTGGCCCCAAGTCACTGCAGAGTGAGGATTTGAGCCGAGGTCAGTCATGCTCCAACCCACGAACCACTGGACCACAAAGGCTCACAGATGGCTCACCACTGAGTCAGGAATAAAAAACATCCAGAACCTTTGTCACCCCCATATGCCTCCCCCCCCTACTGTGCCTCCCAACTGCAGCCCCTTGATTTTGCCCAATCACTCTTCCTAATTCATACACTTGATTGCCAGGTGCCTCTCAGGGGAAAAAAAAAGATTCCTGACTTGAGTTTAAGGAACTTCTTTGGTCTTTCTGCTGTCACAGGCACTGCACATCCTCCAAAATCTTAGAAATGGAAATTGAGACGAGTTTGCAAAATCCCTTTCCCCAATTGTAACAATGGGATTCCTAAACTCCCTTCCAACCCCAATTTATGCACTGCTGAGGGCTGAACACCATTTGATGAATGCTGTATTCATTTACACTGCAATGGCCTGTCCCAGGGTGCTTTAAATATGAAAGACCTGCCCCAAGACCTGATATGAACTCTTTCAGATATTCAGAAAGCAACACATTTTGGCTTGGAGAAGCAAACCTGGCCCTTGGAGAACCTTCCATGCCTAGATAGCTTCTGAGACTCCAGAAACAATCACTTCTTGTCATGAATGTCATGTCTGAGCCCCATCCATGCCAATGCTAATGCTGTTTAAATCAACGGTTCATGCTGTACCTTGATATCCTATTACCAGTGCCATAAATGCTTCTGTTCAATTCTTTCACAGAATGATTGCAGGTGTTTATCTAACAAACTGTAGAAACTTTCAGTCCTCATGACCTTGTAAACTACTCACTTCTGTGCTATGTCTTGCTTTCCAGTGACTCAACTTGATAGTGCAAATATGCGAGATGTTGTCACACAAAGCGCCTGTCAAAATCATGTTAATTGTTGGGAGGGGGAAGGAGCAAACGTGTGTGTTAAGAGGAAGGGTTTTTCCACAGGTTCCCATTCCTGTCAATTTTTTGCTCTTGCTGCTTCGATGCTTAACCTTGCTTCCGAGTAATCCTATGGACATATATGGAAATGATTTGATTTCTGAATAAAACCATTTAACCAAGAGCTTGGACTTCTTATTGCAATGGTACCGGGATCTGTCTGCTATATCCTGTCATCCATAGCCTGACACTTCTGAGCTCAGAGAAGCCATCTTCAAGAATTCTTTCTCAGCCAGTACCGAGTGTCAGACTCCAAACTGGTCAGATTCCTGATTGGAAATCCCTTGGGATGACATTTCAAGGGAGCGGGGACCCTGTTTTGACCTATTTGATTTACCAATGTGATTATGCTACTCATAAACACACTGACTTGGAAGCCAATTGGGTTGAGCATAGTGTGGCACTCTAAGTATGCACAGGTCTTAGTTGAAAATCTCCTTGTTTGTGTTTGGCTGCTGAGTGATGTCTAAGGCCATAGTCAAAACAGACCTCTCGTGGCAGTGAAAAGTGGCAGCAGCTTTCACCAGTGAACAAAGTACTGGAAGCATCTTCTGAATATTTTTCACTAAAGCGAAAGTTGGCTTTGATGGGACAAACCCAGCTCAGTAATTGAGTCCAGCAACATAAGAACAGACAAAGAGTCCTGTTGGATCAGACCTGCGGTTCATCTAGCCCAGCATTCTCTTTCACAGAGTGGCCAACCAGTTGCCCTAAAGGGCCACGAAAAAGGGCACAGATGCAAAGGCCTGGCTCGGAGGCTGCATCCTAGCATTGCTATTTGGTAGCTTACAAAGCTTTCCAAATCTCATAAACCTCATTTGTTATAATTTAATTAATCTAATTACTATATAAAGTTATGATTAACATGGTTAATCATGAGATTACAAGCAAGTCCCTTCCCCTGATTGCCAAACAGCTTGCAGCACTGCTGCCTCTGCCCGTCTGGCTCACGGGTGGGGGGAGTAGCTCTGCTCCTCCACTTTGCCCACCTGCCACACTGGCAGTGGAGGAGGTGGTGCTGGCAACAGTCCTGCTTGACCCACCAGGCTCGCCTACTTGGTTTGCAGCAGCAACTTCTCCTCACTGGCTCCACCACCTCACCCACTCAGCTCGTGGTAGCGACCGAGAAGGGGCAGGGCAGCTCCTTCTCCTCCTCCCTTGCCCACCTGGATCACACCATGGCAGGCAGCTGCTCTTCCCTTCCCTAAAATGGTGGCTGAGATCTCACAACATAGCATCACAAGATCATGGTCTTTTCCTCCAGATTTTAAAAAAATTTCT
The DNA here is from genome assembly GCF_028583425.1 of Eublepharis macularius. Classification (NCBI taxonomy): domain Eukaryota; kingdom Metazoa; phylum Chordata; class Lepidosauria; order Squamata; family Eublepharidae; genus Eublepharis; species Eublepharis macularius. Next base: position 65,496,619 of record NC_072802.1, on the reverse strand, counting down.
TTGTTTTTAATATTTTTCTGCCAAAAAATACCCCTGTCCGGGGTCTGAGGCTCAGCCCCCAGACTTACCAGGAGAAGGGGACGGGAGGCAGTTGGGGGACAGCCACCCAGCCACCCCAGTGGGCACCCAGGATTAGAGCAGACCAACAACAGAAGTGGGGAAGGAGGCATCCCCGCCACAGGAGAGCAAAGAAGTACCCAAGCCTCAGAGAGTCAGGCAAGGCAGGTGGAAGCCAGCTAGCCCCACCCTCTGGTAGGAAGGCATGGGGCCGGGCAGGGAGACTGAGGACCCTCAGGAGGGGAGTAGACCCGAGGGAGGAGGCTCAGAAAGCAAAGGCAGTCAGCCAGCAGCCTTACCAGACAGGGAGAAGAGGCAGCCAAAGTAGCAGAGAACCACACCCAAGCCTGCAGGCCAGCTAGAAGGCAGTAGCCTGGTCCAGGAGAAGCCAGGAGCAAAACAATCCCAGGTGAAGCCACCTGAGGCAATCTGCAAGAAAAGCTTGGCAGCCAGCCAAGGAGGCACAGGTGTACCTGCCCCAATCAGCTAGCAGAGCAAGCCCAGGTGCAACTGCCTGAGTTGGCCAGGGCCGTGGATAGAGTGCAGGAGGAGGTGTGGCTGACAGGTGGAGCAGGGAAGAGATGAAGGGATAAAAGGGAAGACCACCCACAGTGCGGGGTGTATTGTGTAGGAGTGTGGTGGAGTCTGGAGAGAGTGAGAGAAGCTGAAAGAAATAGGAATGAGAGAGATGAAGAACAGGAGGAAGAGCAAGCCCTGAGGAGGGCAGAGGCTTTGAAAGGCGATGAGAAAGGGGAGGCAGCCAGGACTCTGTCAGGTTGAGCAGGCCTGCGAGTGGACTAAGAGGGAGCGAGGGTGATGTATACCCCCCTCCTTCCACAGAGCAAGAACCTGCACTGTCCCTGATGGCTTCCCAGAATCAAGGTCAGGCGTGTCGGCACCCAACATAGTAGCACTCATGGTGGAAGCTGACAACCCTCTATTTGTATCTGGCCCTATTCTCTTTTTTCAAAAAAAAATCTGCCTAGGAGCCAGGTTCATGATTAGATATATGATGCTTTATAGTCACACAATGGTAGTAGTAATTTTTTATTTAACTATAATGCTACAGGTTCAATGTTGATCGAGATGCAAGCTTAGCACCTGCTGGGCTGTGAACTAACAATACATTTAATTTTTTTTATTATGATGATGGTAAGCATATGGTACCTTGCTAGTATCAGATTTTCAACATTTATGTCCTGCCTTTTGGTTCCGCAGTCACCAAAACTACTATTAAATCAGAACAAGCAAAACATTTTTAAAAGCAACATCAAATAATAATATTCTTTTAAATACAAACACATTTAATAGAGTTTTGTTATTTAAGTCAATGCTATTAGGAAGAATAATAGCAAGGCAGTGAAAATCTGTTTATCATCCTCATGAGCAGAAGCCAATGTTTCAAAGATATTTAAAATTCAGTATGTAATAAGAAAGTAGCACTACTTGTTATTTAATTCTGCATTTGAATAGTGTAAAGTTTGGTTTCCGTTCATGAAAATAAATATATGTTCATTGCCTCTCTATTACTATTAGTAATGGTGTTTATGTTTAACTTAAGCAACAAACAACCATCGTTAAATGTGCTTTAACAATTTTTTGGTATCATTTTGTTATTCATCCTGAAGACCATGGAATAAATGGAGGATAGAAATATTAAAAAGAAATAATACCAGTAAGACGGCTTACATAGTTATAATCGACACATAATACCATATTGTTAAGCCACAATCCAGCAAGAGTTAACCTCTCCCCATAATCAATACTTGGTTAACAACAACAATAATGAATCAATAGCTTTTGTTATATTGAATTAAATAATACTAGCAATGGGTTACACCCTAATTAGCTCATATAACTAATGTGTTAATTAGCTGAAGCTAGTCACAACTAAATGTAGTATTTATTTTGTTTAATTAAATGATAATAATAAAAACAGTATCATTTGGCTTCCCCTTATATTGTAGTAAAGTCAGATTGATCAAACACAGTAAATATATTAATCACATTATTATTACATAATATAATATTGATGTCTACTTTCTCATTGAGATACAAGGTGGATTACACAGTGTAAGACAAATAAGATCAATGATTGGGATATCAATGCAATAAAGTTTGGATATCAGACATCTGACATCAAGAAGAAGTCAGAAAATAGAGTTAAAAACCAAGCAAAACATATTTAAACATGACACATCAGACAATACAAAAGTTACACAGTAGAACCATACATACAGTACTCAGTAGTATTGTCTACAGTCCCTATCCCTTTACCAGAGCCTCTTTCTGAACCATCTAATCATTGCCCTTGAGAAGTGGAGTTAAGCATAAGTTGAAGAAGAAACAGAGAAGAGGAAGGGAGGAGAAATTAGCCTGCCGAAGCCTCTTGTAGGATCCTGAAGAGATTATGGTTGGGGGGTGGGTGCACACAGTGAAGTACACATCTTCTATCTTTAACCCTCCCTTCCTGTCTGTTCTGGATGCTAAAAGCTTTGAAGGAATCTGAACTAAAAGACACCAGGTAGGAGGAATAGGATGCATGGCCAACCCGCATTTGCCCCTGCCTGCTCCAACTCCCCCATACATGTCAAAAGAGAGGTAAAAACAAACAAACACATATGAAAACTTCCGAACATGGTTTACTGCTCAGGTTCTAGGCCGGATGACCGACTTCTTGCTCGGCTGTCCAGAAGAGCACTTGATTCCTGAAATCCAGGGAGGGTAGGAAGGAACTCATCTAAGCCTGGAACTCAGCAATCTTGGATGGAACGTCCCAATCTATTACCCTTCTTCCCCTTTACAATTTCCCACAGGAACCTAATTTGCAGAATGCAATGAATGACATTGAGAACTAAACGAGTTGCCAACTCTGGGTTGAGAAATTCCTTCAGATTTGGGGGTGGAGCCTGGGGAGGGCAGAGTTTGGAGAGGGACCTTAGAAGGGTATAATGCCACAGAGCGTTACAGCAATCATTTCCCCCAGGAAACATGATCTCTGGGATCAGCTGTAATTCCGGGAGTTCTCCAGGCCCAACCTGGAGGCTGGCAACCCCAAGAGCATTCTGAAGCTAGAACCACAGTCTTGGCTCTGAGTTCCCTTTTGCAGCTTGATGTCATAGCAGGATATTTTGTCGGTGTGCCTTCCAACAGGTTTCATCTTTCAAACCAGCCATGCCAAATGCAATCCATGCAATCTTTCCACTGCCACCCCGACTTATTTTTAACACGATTTGCAGCCTGCTGTGTTGAAAATGACTGGCAAATAAAGGGGAAGTGGAAGCAACTCATTCAGGAAGTTGTCACTTCATCTGGCTTTCGCTTGGCATCTTCTTTTGGAGGAGGGAGGCGGGAATGAATACCAGTAAACTCCTTGTGAAATAACAACTCGAGTCCAGACTTTCATAATGGAAAACAGGATGATGACGACAATAAAAGCTGGGGGTGGGGGGGACCTCTGCTTCCAAGGGGCGGACTTTGCACTGTCAAGCTCCTTTCTGCACAGCTTCCATGCTCTGACTTCAAGCCAACCTCTCTCCGAAGAGCCACAGAGATGCAGCAAATGCCTGCCAAATTCTACAACGGCAGCCAGCCAAGTTTTAATTTCCACCAATCAAACTTCAAATGCAAGTCTCCGAAGATTAAATCATTGTGTCTCTGGCAAGTGCTACGTTGAAATCCCATGAACCCAACCTCCAGTTGAGACGCCAGCTGTGCCAAAGAAGGAGCCCCCAACAGCTTGGGAAACTTGTTTCTGTTTCATGTGTTGAATTATTGATTTGCTGGGCAGAGAGTTAAAACACACACAAAAAGGCACAGCATGGGCAGAAAAAATGGTCCGCCAAACACGTTTTATATCATAACCTTCGTCTGATCACAAATTTGCAGTGTTGTCAAGATTACTTGGATCTTAGAGAAGTTCTCCGCATCCGAAACTCCTCCCCAGATTTTAGAGTTCTGAATTATACGTCTTGCTTCGCAAGAGAAATTGACCAATTCCTTGCTTTGCTGCCTATTTCCAAATGTTGTGCATAGCACCATTCATGCACAGTTTGCTGCCATTTTCAGTTCATTCATGGCTTTGTCCCCCTTCCAAATGCCAATGTACCTTTGATAAAACAGTCATTGGAAATAAAAAAAGCAACCTCTATGTCTCATCCCCCGCCCCCACCAGGGGTCTGGCATCCCTAGGTACCATAACGGATCAGGCCAAGGGGAAATCCACTCATTCCTGTTCCTAATCGTGCCAGTGGTTTTCCATCTGCATTGCTAGGAAACTGGGGGTTCCTCTGAACAAGAGAGGTGCAAACTCTTGCATTTTCCCGCATTGATATTTACACCTTTCTGAGCCTTGCATGTTCAGGATACCTTACATGGGTACTCTGTTTTTGTTATTGCTCATCTGTTCTTGCTGATTGTATCAACTGCTTATTAGATCCACTATTTCACTCAGTGTTGGGCTACTACACATGCTCAGTTTTTCCACACAGTTCTAATGATACTTTTGCAAATGTGAACCAGTCACTTGTAGAGGGCATTTATTCACCAGCAACAGTGAACAGGCAAGTGTCATTTTGCAATCAGAAAGCCAGAAATATTGAGAGGAGACTCTTACTTGGGAGCAGCCTGAGCAGTTTGTCAGAGCTCAGAGGATCAGCAGGTCTAGCCACGGCTAGGACTAGGGTTGCTGTGCAGATGAAGGCAATGGCAAACCACCTCTGCTCGTTTTTTGCCTTGAAAAGCATTTAGAGGTTACTGTAAGTGACTTGATGGCATTTAATTCATTATTATTCTTGTTCAGGGTTCCCCAAAAGGAGGTACTGGAAAGACTGCATCGTTTGCCAAGGTCCCTCCTCTCCTAGAACTGCCAACTGCCAGAGTGCACTGAAAGAGCACCATTAGCAAGGCTCTCTCTAGCCTCTTTGGCAAACCTCACCGACTGATAATGCATCATCCCTGAACTGCAAGCCACATACGGGGCTTCCTTAGCAAATAACACATGAATGTATCATCCACATACCAGAGATATTCACTATCTGCTAAAATGACCCATAAACTCAACCCTCTAGATGGGTGGGAAGTTGTAACAATGCTCCCAAAATGGCAATAAAAACAAAGCTGTCCATCAGTGAGCCGCCCTTAGCTCTCTAAAATATCATAAAAAGCAACAGCACTAAAGTCATCATCAGTTAAAACCAGCATAATTAAAACCATCACCACTGAAACCCATTTTGAAATGGTACACAGGGAGCCACTACTGGGGACTGTCCAACCAACGTGGACCTTCTCAGTGACACAGCAGAAATGTATTATTTAAATAGAACCTTCATGTTCAGGAGCAGCAGACCTTTAAGTATCAGATAGGGAGCAACAAAACACGTCATCCCAACCTTCACACCATGTCTGTAAGCCTCCTAGATACATCTGGCTTACCAGAGCAGAACTAGAATACAGGGCTAGAGATGGAACCTTAAGTCTGATCCAACAAAGTAATCCCTGTCTTCTTAAAAACTCAACCTTACGCAAGCCATGCTGACGCTAAATCGTCCCATGGAGCAGATTAAATGTCATCATGCTTAAAGGGTACAAATAAGATCCCAGAAGGGGCGACCACCTTAAATATGGGCTTCATTTTCACTTTCCCGGAACCTTTATTGTTAGTAATAAAAGGGCAGCTGCCCAAAAAGGGCCTGGGGCTGTAATCTACAGGAACAACTAGAAGAGCAGAGCTGCCTCTAAAACCACTACCTACTCGTAGCAGGTTATGCTGTTATGGAGAAGGGATGATCGATGCAGGTCTCTGGATCAGTCATAAATAAAAAAGAGTTCTGATGGAAATCGGACTGGTCATTGATTCCCTTCCGTCACAAGGATTTAGTGAGAGCTAATCACTTTGACAATTTATAAATGTTTATCGTTCAAAAATGGCCTAAGTGACAGACGTATATATTAATTTATTTCTGTAAATTGGGGGGGGGGGGGGCGCAAGGTCACTCTCAATGGGAGCCTGCTTCAAACATACATAATGCATTTTTAAGGAACATTTATGTTAGGGAATTCTGGAACACCCTCCTTTTTCTTTATGCAGAGGAGTTAGCCGTGTTAGTCTGTGGTAGCAAAATCAAAAAGAGTCCAGTAGCACCTTTAAGACTAACCGATTTTATTCTAGCATAAGCTTTCGAGAATCACGTTCTCTTCGTCAGATGCATGGTACAGAAACTGGTCAAATATAGAAGAGGAGGGGGAAGAAGGGGAGGAGAGAGAAGATGTATCCTCTTCTATATTTGACCAGTTTCTGTACCATGCATCTGACGAAGAGAACTGTGATTCTCGAAAGCTTATGCTACAATAAAATTGGTTAGTCTTAAAGGTGCTACTGGACTCTTTTTGATTTTGCTACCACAGACTAACACGGCTAACTCCTCTGGATCTGTGGACAAGGTCTCTGATTAACACACACTCGCACATATTTTATGTTTATCATTTCATTTTACTCTGTCCTTCCTGAGCTTGGTTAGTACAAGATGAAGGCCAACATACCAAGCCTTGAGTGAATAAGGGATCAGATGTTTTCTTTCGTTCCTCTCTCTCGGGGATGGGCATATCCTTTCCCAGACATGTCTAGATATTACTGGAGTCTGAGGAGACAGTTTATGGTATTTGACCCAAAGCAGATACGAACAAAATCTATGACCCAAAGCAGCACCTCCCTCTGAGCAGTTGTAGATTGAAATTCTGATATTGTGCAGAAAACATGGTTGCGCTTACCTGTAACTGCTGTTCATCAGGTGGTCACCTGTGCAGTCACAAGCCTGCCATAGAGAGGTTTGGAACGCTCAAAAATACCAGCGGGTGCTCCTTTCCCCTTCCCCACATTGCTTTCCCACCTTATTCTAGCATGATTACAAGGGAGAGGCATGACCTTCCATCAGTTCCTCACTGCTGCAACCAGAGACAGAGGTGAACTTGCTTAAGTAGGATAGTAAGAGCTCACAGAAGGGCAGGAAGGAGGGGCGTGCGACTGCACAGGTGACCAATTCAATGAACAACAGTTACAGGGAAGTGCGACCATGTTTTCACACAGGCGGGACCACAAGTGACGCCTGACACAGGTCGGACACTAGTCAGCTTCCCTCAAGTTTTGATGGGAAACGTAGGCGTCCTGGTCTTGCAGCTTGGCTCTCCGACTGCTGTCCAATGGACTTTTCAGCTGTCACTTGTCCAACATTCCGCCAAGCTGCCTACATTTCCCATCAAAACTTGAGGGAAGCTGACAAGTGTCCAACCTGTGCCTTTTGTCACTTGTGGTCCCGCTCTAGTCACAGTACCTGTGCAGTCCCACATGGGAGAACAGCGAGCTGATGTACCAAGTCCTGGAAGGCAGGTGTCAGCTCTCAGTTGAACAGAGGCTGGAGCACTGCTCTTCCAATTCCTGCATCTTTTATGGTGTCAACATCCATGGAGTAATGGTTGGTGAAAATGCAGGAGAAGGTCACAGCTGCCTTACAGACAGCATCTATGGAGAGGCCACAACGGATCACAGCAGATGCCAATTGTGCTCGAGTGAAACGGGCATTGAGCTGTCAAGGGCAGCCAGCAAGTGCAAGTTCATAGCACAGGCAAATACAGGAGTCCATCCATCTCGAGATGGATTGGTCTGAAAGTGTGTAGCCTGATTTGGAACCTGGACAAGAGACGAAGAAGTCTGCGTCCTTCCCAAACAGTTTGGTTCTGCTGAGGTACGACAGTAGCAATTATACAGGGAAACCCCCACCGCAAGCCAACTTACTACTCAAATTTAACAATTTTCAAAAGGAAATTTTCAAAAGCAGTTTTTTATAAATAACAATTCCAACCTCCATAAAGTGAGTAAGTGTAAAGTGCAAATTGACAGTTACATATACAGACGGAGATTAGTATAAACCACAAAGAATCCCAAAGTTATAGGTCTTTAGACAGTCCAAAAGTGTTGCAGTGCCTTAGATATACTCGTTAATGTCTGAAATTAATCGTTTTCAGTGGTCTTGAGGTACAACAGTAGAGCTGTGCAATACAACAGAGCATTTTTGGTAGAATATTCACTTTCGCTTTTATAAAGAAAAGGTCTCCATTAAATTGCTTTCCTCCCTGCAAAGGAATCCAAAGGAATTTGCAGAGCTTAATATTTCATGGTGGAAAAAAAATCCCAGCGTCTTTCCAAAAGTGCCTTTGAACACTCAAATCCCTGGGCAAAATTTATTTATTTTTTATTTTATTTTGCACCGGCTGCCTGCCGGTGCAGTCACTCCACCACATGGATCAATAATTACCCTTCAGAAGCCAGGTATTACTGACGCAGAAAGCCTTGTAGCTGTCACATGCCAATCTGCAGGGCACTCATTCATTCAAGAGGTTCACACACACACACAAAAAAGAATCGCTTGTGGTTTTTCAAGCTTAGGAAGGAATGTCACACTTTCCAGTGGCCACCCTGCAATAGAGAAATACACATTTCCCCAAAGGCATCTCTGAAAGCCAGAAAGAACCTGTGGCACGCCGACAGCAGAGTTCAACTGGGGGGACATCATTACTGGCATTCAACCATCTACCGGGTGAGTGACACTCAACCCTCATTTATGTCAAATTGATAAAGAAGTTTGAGACATCAGACAAATAGAAGCAGACTTTTTTGCCAGGGTTACTGTAAAGTCAAAGCAAAGTACTTCAGAGAACTACAGCGATCAGGAAACAGACTGAAAAGGTATATAGCTTTAATATCTTCGCTGCTGTTGGATACGGTTTTACGGTTTTAAATTGTGTTTTGTACTTTGTATTGTCTAATTTTATGCTATATTTATAGTATTGTAATCTAACAGCGTTGGTACTCATCCAGCTGTTTCTCTTAAGTGAAGAAATTTCTCCTAATGTCCAGTCTCCTGTAGTTTAAACCCATGGAGTCCTGACCTCTGTTGCCAACAGGAATAGCTCCCTTCCCTCCCCTAAATGACAGTCTTTTAGAATCATAGGGTTGGAGGGGACCTCTAAGGTCATCTAGTTCAACCCCCTGCACAATGCAGGAAATTCACAGATACCTCCTCCCCACACCCACACACCCAGTGACTCTTACTCCGCGCCCAGAAGATGGCAAAACACTGTCAGGATCCCTAGCCAAACTGGCCTTACTTAAATACGTAAAGAGAGTGATCAGGCCTCCCCGCAACCTCCTCTTCTCCAAACCGAACATTCCCCAGCCCCTCAAGTCTTTCCTTGTAGGGCTTGATATAGGTTGCCACATCCATTCATATTACATTACAGTGCAGGCCAGTGGTACTCAGTCTACGGCTTGTGCAGAGCGATTTTCACAATTTCCATCAACCAAAAGAGCCACCTTTAGTTCCATCCCTGATATGAGGCCTTCACCTCAGGGAAGCACACAGCTTACCTCTGTCCCTCGGTTTCAGGGTGGAAACCACCTGTCAACCACAAGCCTCACCAGCCAAGGGCTTTCCTGAAACACACGGCAGGTGCCACACTGGGGAGCAACGCACAGAAGACGCACAGGCCATGTTTCAAAGAGCCGCAAGTGGCTCCTGAGCCCCTGTGTGACTATCACTGGCACAGGTAAAGGACCATGAGGGGAAAGGAAGAACAAGAGAATCGCACTGAAACGATGCACTCCCCAGGTGAGCCCGCTCCCCCGCCCCTAAATAAGGAAGGATGGTTTTGGCACTCTCAAAATCAGCTAAGAGCCAAGCTACAAGTGACGAATTACACTTGCCTGGCAAGTGAACAGACTCACGTGTATTCCTCCCTGTTCGCTTGCCATTCACTTGCGCTCCACTTGATCAAGTGGAGCGCAAGTGGAAGGCAAGTGAACAGGGAGGAATACATATGAGTCTGTTCACTGGCCAGGCAAGTGTCATTTGTCACTTGTGGCTTGGCTCTAAGTAGTTCTGATGAAAACTGAGCCAATATATTACATTTATTTAGCCTGCCGGTTCTCCAAGGAGCTCCACGTTGTCTTTCCCAACTCCCATTTTATTCTCACAACAACCTCTAAGGTAGATCAGGTAGAGAAACTGACAGGCCCAACAGGCCCTTTAAAAAAATTCAGGGAAATTTGAACCCGGGTCTCTCCCTCTTTCCACTCTACCACCCAAACATTTTCAGCCTAGCATCTACCCAATGGGCCCCGAAATGGCTTAAAACAGCCTCTTCTTCTCCATTTTCTCCTCACAGCAGCCCAGTGAGGTAGGTTAGGCAGGGGGGGTGTGACTTGCCCAAAGTCACCCAAGCAAGTTTCCATGGCAGAATGAAGATTCGAACCTGGGTCTCCCAGAGCCTAGTCTGATGCTCTAACCACTACAGTTGCTGGCTGTCTTCTCTACTGGAACTCCCACCTAACATATTGCTGCTTCAAGACGTACAGCTTAATTGCACAAGGAGCTCATTAGCAATCATTGAAAGGCACTTTATTTCAAAGGGCTGGATTTATGTTGGGGAATTTTCCTAACACCCACTCTTCCCCCCCCTTCCCTCTTAATTCCTTTGCTGAAGTCAAATAGCTCTCATTTAACTGCAATTAAGTCCTTCAGAAAAATTAGTCAAATCACAGTGGCACCCATTTGTAAATATTAAACCACCCTTTCCAAACACTTCCTAAAATGAGCTGAATAAATCATCCCAGGAGAGAGCATTGTGCATAAAGTTTTCCACTTTTTTGTGCACATGTATACGTATAGCTGGAGGGGAGGTGAAAAATGTAAACCGCTTTGGCTTCCCTCTGAAGAGAAAGTTGGGAGGACAAATGAAATAAATAAATGAATAATAATAACAAATGGCTTTGAGCCAGTTTGGTGTAGTGGTTAAGAGCGCGGGACTCTAATCTGGAGAGCCAGGTTTGATTCTCCACTCCTCCACTTGAAGCCAGCTGGGTGACCCTGGGTCAGTCACAGTTCTTTCAGAGCTCTCTCAGTCCCACCCACCTCACAGGGTGATTGTTGATAATGATAACATACTTTGTAAATTGCTCTGAGTGGGTGTTAAGTCATCCTGAAGGACAACATATAAATCGAATGTTGTTGCTATCACTACCACTACCACTACTACTACTACTACTACTACTACTACTACTACAACAACAACATTATATTGGAAGAGCAGTCTTCGATGGCTACCCACTCCGATGGAGGTATATCAAATAACAATCGCTGTTATGCAATAAGCAACGCCAAACTGCACCCTGCTTTCTTCCAAAAAACCAAGGAGGGTAGCTGCTGTTTTGAAAATGTTACTTAAGTCCCAAAGAATCTTTAAAAAGAAAATAACCACCAAATTTCTAAAAGTAGTGCTTCTCTTTAAAAATAATTCCATCTTGAACCATTTTCCAAGCTGTGCCTTAAAACTTGGCCAAGCTATTTTGCTTTGCCAGCTGAATTCTCTTGGCTCTCCTACCCCCTTCACAAATCTGAAATCCCCCTACACACAGTTGACACCCAAAAGACTGCTAAGTTTTTTCAGCATGTCAACAAGTTTGTAGGGTAGTTGATGGTCCGATAGCTTGACAAGGTGATTCTCTAGAAAACTGGAGGAGGGAAGAACCAAATGCTGAAAGCAACCTATTTTTAAAGCTGTCTAAGATGCCCAGTGGGGAGAGATCCCCCCCCCACTTCATCCTCCTCCTCATGTGGAGATGAAAACACTATCTGCTCATCTTATTTCCATGGGACATCAAAAAAGGTCTTGCCTGAAGGGAATATCTATTGAGGAAAGGAAAGAAGAAGGGAAGGCAGACTGGGAGAATTATGGCAGGAACCCACATCCATCCATCCAATTTATTTTCAAACACTGTTAAAACACCAAAGCTAGGGTTGTATGCTGTTATTCTGCAAGCAAGGCCGGCACACAATGTTGGCATGCTTGAATACCTGCCCGCTACCCATTGGAGGACCTGCCAGATGGACTCATAGGATGGGGAAAAGATTGGTCAATAATTGAGGGGACGTAGCAGAAGTGAGTCACTCGGCAATGTCTCCCTCAGGAACCCTTCCCATCAGATGTCTGGGGCAATCTCCCATTTCCCACTGAAAGAAGACTCAAAGGAGCAGAGCATGATTTTTCTTTTACCACCTATGAGCTGCAAAGGTGTTAGCGGAATTGGTCTCCTTGTGAGTAGGGGGACTTAGCAGCAAGGAGGCTGTGCGAAGCAGGATACTCCACCAATTTTTACAGGGTCTCCTCCCCAAGGAAACTGACAAGTGTTCTTCAAAATCAAAGAGTAATCTTCTTTATTTAAAGGGGGAAACACACACACAAGAAGTAACCCACAAGCTTATAAGATTCCTAAGAAAAGAATAGATTTGAGGGATTTCGGGCGATAATTCCCTATCCACGAAGAAGAGTATACTGTCCATGGGGGAAGAAGGCTTCAAATGGCCAGCATTCTCAACCAGAAGAGCTTAGGGAAAGAGACCCTAAGGGTACAGCGCTTGGATTCGAAGAAGCATGCATAATTAGAATGGGGCAAGGCTCAGGTTCTTATAGGGCAAATCATGACCCGAGGCTGGGGAGCCCCTCAGCCGTTAGGACAAAGACCTTAAAGGTCACCTCCTCAGAGTGACAAAGGTTTGAGTACCTTTGATTGGTGCTTCTGGGGTGTGACAAAGAAATTAGATTGGGTTCTCCTGGTGTTTCACAAAGAAACAGTTGCTATTCAATGTTCCTGGAGCTTCGCTAATGAATTTAGACTCTCGATTAAATGTTCCTAGGCAGGAGTTACAAATTTATCAGAGCTGACTGATGGCCCTTGACTGAAGGATAGGATTCAAATCATGGAAGAGGGGGGAGATTGGAATGTTTGGGTGGCCCTTATTGTCTTGATTTCACATTCCGCAGCTTGGAGGGGCAGGAGTCAGTCATGGCCGTCTCTCCCTGTAAGTCTGCCTATTGTAGACTTCAGCTTGCTACGTTGTAGTTTTTCCCCACATTTCAGATGGCCCGTTTGGCAGCAGCTACAGTCTGTGCCTTCTCTATAGTGGCTCTCACCTTGTGGAATGTACTCCCTAGTGACCTGCAAGAAGTTTTTAAACGGCATCATATAATTTGCAAGGACTTTTAAAGGGATTTAAAATGCAGACAAACCACCACTGCTTCTCATTTGCCTTGAAAGCCTCTTGCAGGGGCTGCCGTAAAACTGTGGTGCCTTGATGGCATGCACATATGTACATAAACAGCAAGCATTTTCTTTGGGGTGTTGAATGGGATCATATTATATTTTATATGTTTTTAATCGTAGAACTGTAAACCACCTGGAGCCTCCATGCTCAAAGAGAATAATTATTGTAATAATTATTGTAATAATTTAGGCAGATTACAAAACCTGCCTCCATTTGGAGCAGAATTTAAATTACCTTGGCACAGACTAATTTACCTTGCCTGTGTGGTTGGCAATTTGCCATCACACTCGGGGGTGTGGAAGAGGGGTAGATTAGGCTCATGGGAGTGAATGACATCACAGGCCCTCCTTCATTTCCTCCTATGTCCCTGTTTTTGTCAGTTCTCTGCTTTTGGGAGGTTTGAAACATGTACCCATGCTGTACAGTTTTCATATGAGCACCATGGTGTAGTGGTTAAAGCATTGCACTAGGAACTAGGAGATCTGGATGCAAATTTGCATTCTGCTATGAAGCCCCGCTGGTTGACCTTGAGACAGTCACGTTCTCTTACCCTGACCCATCTCACAGGGCTGTTGTGAGAATAAAATGTCAACCACCCTGAAGTCCTGAAGGGCAGGATAAAATATACCAGATAGATTCATTTATGTGCAATTTTTATGGCATTATGTATGTTGTTTATAATGAAATATATAATGCTGACATATCAATACTGAAGCACTGAAAAAAGAGACAGATTCAGTACAGGGAAACAGAAAATGGTGCAAAAATGGATAATCTCAGTTTGCGTAAGAAAGACCCGAATATAAAACGGGTTGAAAAATTCAGCAGAGAGGAGAAATTTGACCTTGTCCCTATTCTGTGGCCATGAGTTGCTGACCTCTCCATCTCTACCTTCAACAGCTTTCTCAGGGCGCCTTCTGCCAGCTGTTGATTTCACTGTTTTATCAGCCGGTTGGGGATTTAAGTACATCACGGTGACATCTCCCACTATTAGGTAAAAGTGTGATGGATGACGGAGGCCGCACCTGCAAAAAAGGCTTCTCAAACGTTGTCAATGCCAATCACACTTACCATCTGTCTTCTGTTTATCTAGTGCAAGGTTGACAGCCTTCTCTGATATTGTTTCATTTTCTTATCACTGAAGAACCTCTAATGTTTTCTCTATAGACGCCCAAGAAGGTATTGGAATGCCAAAGTGGAGAATGAGATGCAGCCAGTTCTAACTTATATATATTTAAAATCGCCCCCTTGCCCCCCTCCCCAAAAAACACCCCTCTATCACCTTGTAGTTATGAGCCAAAAGCCAGTTAAACGGATTTCTGGTGCAGCTCATTTCTCTCTATTAATGAAAACTTTTTTGCACGGATATGGGTTTTTCGCACACACTCCCCCACCTCAGCTTCCCCCCACTTTATAAAGAGGAACAATAAGGTGAATTGAGAGGCAAGCTCGTTTAGGCAACGTAACCCCTTAAAAAGGAACGCAGCACCCAGATTCATATGGTTTTTTTTGGAGACTGCTAAGATTGCATTTTGCACTCACTATCATTGCCGTCGCCTTCTATTTTTATTTGAAAAGGCCAACAATTGCCCCACAATTTGATCAACAGAGAACTGGAAGGACCATAAAGCCATTTTTTGTGTGTCTCTATGTCATCAAGTCACAGCTAACTTACAGTGACCCCAGAGGGTTTTCAAGGCAAGAGACATTCAGCGGTAGTTTGCCATTGCTTGTCTCTGCATAGCAACCTAGGCTGGCCTTCCTTGGTGGTCACTAAAGTTGCCAGGTCCCCTTACCCTCCCGGTGGGAGAGGGAGGACCTAGTGCTTACCTCCTGGTGTTCCAGGATGCTCCCGCACCAGCATGATGATGTCACTTCCCGGAAGTGACACCATTGCACATGGCTGGGGAGCGCACATGCACTTTGCTGCAGGCCGATTTGGGCCTCAAACAGGCCCAATTTGGCCCATTTGGGGCCCAAATCGGCCCACTGCAAAGTGTGTGAGTGATCTCAGGGCAGTGTGATAACATCAGCCCGGGAGGCCCATTCCTCACCTTCCCCCCCCCCACCGGCCAGGTAAGTAGTAGGGGGGGCAGCAAAAGTGGGAGCGAGGAATCCCCTGCCCCCATTGGGAGAATGGGATTCCTAGTGGTCACCCATGCAACCAGGGCTGACCCTGCTTAGCTTCCAAAAATCAGGCTACCTGGACCATCCAGGTCATTAAATATTTCCAGAAAGCAAAACTGAAGGCTCCTATTTCATACCTGTGAATTTGTGTGTTCACTCTCATGTGGTTTTGAAGAGATGGACAACACACATTTAAAAATGAGCACTAACTCAAAGTAAAATATAGCTGAGCTGTAAGTATCAGGCAATTCCCTCTTAGCTCAGATTCCAGAGTACAGCCTTTTCCCTAAGCAGACGTTGAAGAAGCTATCATGGGTGTGGGTGAGCTGATAGCTCTGGGATTCTCACTTAGTACCCTGAGAAACAGCCCCCAAACTAAAGTCTCTAGGCTGCTGCCTGAAACTGGCCAATTCTAAGGGGTTTGGGCTTGAATTGTGAGCTGTTACGGGAGCCAACTGGACTGAAAAGAGGAGCATTAATAAATTCTATCCCTGGTAGTTTGAAATTAATTACTGCCCTAATTGCTGTTTTAATAGCGTTATTAGTATTCGTTCATTAGCGAACTACTTTGAGAGCCATATGGATGAAACGCAGAATAAAAATATTGCAAACAAACCAACAAGAGAAGGTAGGGTGACCAGATGTCCTCTGTTGCAAAGGACAGTCCTATTTATTAAGATTTGTCTGCTGAAACATTCCAGTTCCGCTTCTGACCAGTAACAGCAACAGAAGAGGGATTTTTTTCCTTTTGCTTAAGAAGCTTTTCATAAACATTTGAGTGACAAGCTGACTTTCACCTGCTACGCCAGACACAGCCAGCCAGGGTTACCGGGGGGCACAGGGGCCAAACCAGGCAGGGGTGTAGTGGGGTAACCATCTCCTAAGTTCACGCACCACGCTAGAAAATGATGTTATTTCATGGTGGAACAGAGGAGCTGCAGAGTACACTGAAGCCAAGCCCAGCACATATCACCTCCAAATAGGTAATTTCTACTGTGCTCAGCTTCAGCGCTCCAATCAGCTCCTTCATCACCAGCGCAATAGGAGAGCGCAGGAGCACGTGCATGCATTTCTTCCCCCTCGTGCCTTTCTCTCCAGCCCGATGAGTGGGGCGGGGGGGGAGGTAGCGGCACGGGTTCCCCCTCTCCGAGCAGGGCACCAGGCTGAGTGGTGGCTAGGGCTGCCAGGCCCCCTGGTGGGGGCAGGGGATCCCCCGCTCCCAGCTTCTGCCCCCTGCTGCCGCTCACCTGGCCGGCTGAGGGAAAAGGCCCCAGAGAATGGGCCAGAATGCAAAACAACTCCTGGGCCAGTGTGCACTGGGCGCACTCCCCATGGGTGTGATGATGTCACTTCCGGAAGTGACATCATTGCGCCTGCCAGGAGCACATGACCACTTCATGTGCACGCAAGAAAATCACAAAGGTAAATGCCAGGTCCCCACCCTCTCCTGGTGGGAGGTTAAAGGGACCTCGCAACCCTAGTTCTAGCGCCACTTAAATTAGACAGCAATAATTACAGATGATTTTATGGATTTATTTTCACAATTTATACCTCCCCTTCTTGCCCTCACTGGAGCCACCAAGATGGCTAATAGATTAAAAACATACATAATAAAAATACATCTGTCAAATCATTTAAACCAAAGAAAAACAACAGTATTAAAACAATTAAAACCAAGCTAAAATACACGTACAAAAACATAAAAACAACAATGAAAATACAGGGCAGGAAAGAGGGAACACTGAGGGAATGCCAGACAAAACAAAAGAATATTCACTCACTGGCAGAAGACACTAACAGAAGGGGACAAGCAAGTCTCTCTGGGGGGAGCGTTCCAGAGTTTTGGAGCCACAACTGAAAAGGCCCTCTCCCAGGTTGCTACCTGCCTGGTTTCAGAAGGCAGGGGACACCCAAAATATGGCCTCAGAAGATGACCATGGTATTAGCATAGGTTTATAAGGAAGTAGGGGTGAAAATGATAATTTCAGAAAGGTACCTGTTCAAGTATGTAGTAGCAAAATAAGAAGTTTGGTAGCACTTCAAAGACTAACAAAGTTTATCCCACCAGAACCTTTTATAAGGTGACCTGTGACTCACAAAAGGTTATTTATTTATTTAGAAATTTATGCCTTGCTTTCACAACTACCCCTCTCTTGGGATAAGTTAGGCTGAGAGTATAGCTTGGGCCCAAAGTAACCTAGTTTCCATGGCAGAGTGGAGATTCAAAGCTGGGTCATGCAGATCCTAGTCTAACCACTATATCACACTGGCATTATACTATCATGGGGGAGTAAATTTTGTTAGCTTTGAAGGCCCATCTGGTTTATTTAAATTACAGTAACGGTGTTTAAATTTGCACCTAGGAATATAAATCAGCACATGCAAATTTCAAGCAAACTGTCCTCTTTTTTGGCAATACTAAACTGGCTCCCTCTGAATACAACACTTGGTGACAAGAACCCTTTGAAAGTTAGTTTCTCCTCTCCATTCCAGATGCTGCTGCTAATCCTTGAAGGGCTACACAGCCGGGCTCCAGGGTAGCTAACAGAGCATCTCCGCCCTTATGACACCCTCTCCTCACATACCTGAATCACTGAATGAGGGCCTCCTTTCAAGTTCTGTCTCTTACAGATGCCATGTTCTTTTTCAAAATGCCAAAGGACTCTTCTTGTTTGTCTTCTATGCTCCAGAACATCCAGCTCTGAGACACTTTCTAGAATGCACCAATTGTGGTGTATAGAATGCAGAAGCAAAGCTGTTTTACCTTGCCAGGCTTGTGTGCATGAGGAAGTTCACTGTGCATGAGGAAGTTCTCATGTGCATGAGGAAGTTCACTATGTCTCATCTTGCCATTTTAAGAATAATGTGGGACAGTTTACATAGGTCACTGTTTCTATAACTTAAAAAAAAATTATACTAGCTTGATACGCATGCTTCACTACAGTATTTAACTACTTTAAATCCAGTTACCACCTTTCTTCAACTGTCTGCAGTTTCCTTGACCTGATTTTTACCTCAGAACACAGAATTCCACAGCTGACCAATCAGAGAAAGCGGAGTGCAAGCAGGCAGCAGCCTGCTAGCCACACAGGGAAGCTGTATCCCTATGAGAAAACACATTTGATCCCTTTAACCCCCTTAGGGGGCGAATTTCTTACAATCCCTCTGAGTGGGTGTTTACATCATGAAAGGAATGTTCTCCCCAAATTTCATGTTTCTAGGTCCAAGGGTTTGGGCAGGGCGTTGATGAGTCAGTCAGGACACTTGTTTTTATAAATATAGACAGGGCTTTTTTTCTGGGAAAAGAGGTGGTGGAACTCAGTGGGTTGCCCTTGGAGAAAATGGTCGCATGGCTGGTGGCCCTGCCCCCTGATCTCCAGACAGAGGGGAGTTGAGATCCCCTCTGTCTGGAGATCAGGGGGCGGGACCACCGGCCATGTGACCATTTTCAAGAGGTTCCGGAACTACGTTCCACCGCGTTCCTGCTGAAAAAAAGCCCTGAATATAGATTGTCAGTCTCTTAAAGAATGGAAGAAAAGTTCTGCTGGGTTGGATCTAGGGATACTAGGTTCCCTGTGGCTCAAAACAGGGGACGGGGAGATCGGGGGTGGATGGGGTCGTGATGGTGGCTGATATTTATCAACTCAGACTCTGAAACAATGCAGAAGAGTTCCAGAGTGTGTGGGAGTATGCTCTGGAGGTTTCTTGGCCCATACACACTCCTCTTCCCCTGCCAATCAGGTGAGAGAGAACCCTAGTTGGATCAATGGTTCAGCTAATCCATTAGCCTCCTTGGAGTTGCCGTCCTCCAAGTGGGTTACTACCCAAAAGGAACAAACCACCTGGGGGTAAACAGGAAAATTATCAAAAGTTATTGTCCAATCAATAAGACTTTTATAAAGTGCAAGTGTGCTCAAGTGCTCAATAGAATATGTTTTAGAAATTCCATAAAGATGATTCTAATATCCTCTGGATATTGTAATCCTCAATCCATGAGGAATAATCAATAATTGCATATCAATAAATTACATGCCATAAATAACACTCAATAAATATCATTCAACAAATATCAAAAACAGTTCTTAAAGAGTCCCATATAAAGTAGCCAACCAGTGGCTGGTCCTTCAGTATCTGTAAAGAATCTTCTTTGGAGATGAAATGAATAAGGTAAGCAAGTATATAAAGTGTTGTTTCAAGCTAAATCCCAATTCTTGTATTTTTGTATCTTTTGGTCGTTGCATTCCAGACAAGAAAAATTTCACCGGAGAGAGCTCACCGTAAAGCTTAACTGAGGGCCAAGCTACACATGACGAATGACACTTGAACAGCAAGTGTATTTCTCCCTGTTCACTTGCCCTCCACTCAATCCACTTGCCGTTCAAGTGTCATTCGTCATGTGTAGCTTGGCCCTCAGACTCATTAAGACCACTCGCTGACGGGTTTTGCCAGCATAACTTGTATCCCGTTTCGCATCCAACTTCTTCAAAGGCTCATTTGTTATTGAATACTCAAGTACAAGAAGCAGTTTCAATCACGCCACCAAGTTGTTTCAAGAGTGATGGTCAGACGCCATCCTCCAAGAGGAGCCTGACAATCTCCCAAAAGGACAACTTATCTCAGACAACAGAAAACAATTCCCCTGGAGAAAACGGCTGCTTAAAAGGTGGTGCTATGGTCTTCTAACCCCACTGAGGTTCCTCCCTTCCCCAAACCCCACCATTTACAGGCTCCACCCCCAAATCTCCAGGAATTCCCAAACCAACCTTAGACCTGCTTCTTGCAGCAGTCATCCAGATGCGCTGGATGGGCAACAAGCAAGACACAGAGGTCAAAGGTAATTGCTGACCCCCAGCATCTGGTACTCAGAAGAAAATTGAATATAAGCCATCTCCTCCTTGAATTTGTCCAACCCCTTTGTAAAGCCAACTAAGTCATTGGTCATCGCTCCATCTAGTGGCAGGGAGCTCCTGAAGCTAATGATGAATGGTGTGAGGTGCTTCCAGCAGTTTGTACTAAATTGACAGCCCACCAACTTTGTTGAGTGCTCTCAAGTTCTAGCATCACAGGAGATGGAGAAGTTCTCTCCGTCCCTTTCCTCCACACCAAGCATAATTGAAAAATCCTCTGTCAAGTCTCTACCTTCCCTCCCACCCCGCAAATGGAAAAGCCACAGATTCCCTTGGCCAGATGGTAGTTTAAAAGAGAAAGAAATATTCAAAGTATCAGAGGGGCTGAGGCAAAGACCCAGCAAAGGAGCTGATAACAGACCACGCACTCCTTGCTTGGTGCCAAGAACCTTTCCAGCTTCAGCCAACTCTTTCTCCATTGACTGTCTTGTACTCTGTCCAAGAGCTACAGTCTGACGCAGTCCTGTCTCAGAGCACTCCATCTTCATTTGTCAGGGGCTCCCTCCCATTACTCGGAACCTGAGATAGTCGTCCTCGTTTATTAAGTTAAACAGGGACAGCAATTAAATACCAGGTGAACGAGCGATCTGTCAAAAAGCTTTGGCTCCCTGCCCACCATTTCCAGATTCCCCGCTAAAATTTCTACTGATCACCTGCCAAATACTGGGCAATTATTTCATAACATGACGTCCTTCAGTAGTAGTCTTGGGATCTCAAGGCTCCAAAAGGAACTGAGAACAAACACAAATATAACCTGCAAGGGGGAAAGGGATGAAGCCCTCACTGTGGGTTCTGAAGAAGATTTTCTGGGCTGCTGCAGAAGTTGGAGAAGCCAAAATAACCAAGTTCACAATGAATGATTTGTTTCATTTTGTCTGGGATTTTTTTTAACTCCACCCTTTCTCCAAGGAGGTCAAGTTAGCTCACAGAGTTCCTCCTTGGATCCTCACAACAATCCTGTGAGGTACGCTAAGTAGGGTTGCCAGGTCCCCTTACTCTCCTGGCAGGAGGGGACAGACCCAGAACTCACCTTCTCCTCTCTCCTCATGCCTGCATGATGATGTCACTTCCAGGAAGTGACACCATTGTAGTGGCGCACATGTGCTTCATAGTGGGCCAATTTGGGCCCCAAACAGGTCTAATTTGGCCCATTTGCAGCCCAAATCAGCCTGCTGTGCAGGAGCACTCTTGGGGTGGTGCGACGACATCAACCAGGGAAGTGATGTTGTTGCACCACCCTGGGAGCACACCAAGGAGGCCCATTCCTACACCTCCCCCCCCCCCCACCCCACCAGCCAGGTGAGTGGGTGGCAGGGAGCAGAGGGTGGAAATGGAGGATCCCCTACCCTCACTGGGTGACCTGGATCCCTAACACTAAGCGGAAAGGAAGTAACTTACCCAAGATCACCAAGTGAGCTTTATGGCTCCATGGAATGTGAGCGGCTCTCTAAATCCAACAGCATATGGCTCAGATCACCAGTGGTCAGAAAGAAGTATCTCTAGGAGACCAGGAAGAAATGTTCTTCTGGATTGTTTAAATTACTGCTTCTTTTCAGAAAAATGGCAATTTTTCCTGCTGCTAATTTTCATACATTCTAAATTATGGCATCTTTGTGGTGGGGGGCAGAGCAAATTGTAGCCATATTAGTTTGTAGCAGCAAAATAAAATACATGTTCTGTGACATGAAAACTTATGCTGGAATAAATTATTTTAGTCTATAAGGTGGTGCTGAACTGCTGCATTATTTGGGAAGGGCTGTTCTGTTGTAATTTAAAAGTTAATGGTTGTTATGACTATAAACTGTCTTGGATAGATTTATATTCAGGGAAGCTCAATGCTAGGATTGTATGGATTGGGGAATTACGAGAGACTTGGGGATAGAACCTGAAGGATAGTGTTTGGAGAGAGGAAGGACCCCAGTGGTATATAAACCCACAGAGTCCACCCTCCAAACCAGCCATTTTCTCCAAGAGAACTGATCTCTGTGGGCGGAGATCAGCTGAAATTCTGAGAGATATCCAGGTCCAACCTGGAGGTTGGCAACCCTACTCATTGCTAAAGGTATCAAGAATTTTGGTCTCATTGGCTTGGGTTCTAACCTCCTTTCTGGCTTGCAAAAGGCCTGCCCATGGAAGAGTAGGGTGATTTTCAATGATTCCTCCCCGCCTCTGCAGATGCCACCCTGCCCACACCCGGCTATTCCCAGGGGGTTCCACTGACCCCTCCCACCTCAGAAATGATTCCAGGGGCATAAAGGACTGTACAAGGAGGGGGGGGGGAGCAAAAAAATCCTCTTCATCTAGCACAGTTCTATTCATGCCATCCCATAATATCCAAATCCTTGGGCATAGTATCAAGTTTTCTCATCCCTGGCATTTCAGCTCCAAAATCCCAAAATCAAAAATCAGTTATTTTTTTCTTTTGTGCGAACCAAACCTTCTTCAACTTTGAGTCCTTTTCTACATCCTTGTGCTGACATTTCCCCATAAAATGCATGCATTTTTTTATGTTATCGGTGCACTCATAAAGCGGCATTCTACCCAGAAATGAGGTACACTGTACATATAAATCCTGCATTAAAGGCATATAAAAGATATACAGCATATTATGCCAAACAAGAGAATCTACAAAACCAACAGTGAAAAGAGGAAACCCAAAGCCACTGAGAAAAATATTAATAAACGCAAATGAAATAGGAAACATTCACTCATCCCTCTAATCCTTGTGCCAGAAACATTTTAAGCCTTACAAGAATAGAAAGGCAGCCTGACCCCAAATACACGGGGTGCATCTTTAAATAAGTAATGCATCTTCCTCAACAAGATATTGCTAGAGTTGCATTATTTTAATAACCGCCCTCCCATTAAGGTTTTCTCCATGAAGCACAGAAAAACGATAAAGTCAGCATGGCTGTGATTGCCTGACAGTGGGCTAATCCCCGGAGGTGGGCACAATGATATAAGCTCTTTTGCTTCCCTGAGCCACTCTTGGTGGCTAATTAAGGAGCCAAGTAAAGAGCAAAACAAAACATAGCAAAGCATCTGTCCATTCCAGGGTGGCACACGTGGCCGTCCCTCCAATGCAGCAAAGTGGCACAATTCATTACGCAATGGATGAAGTTTGCTGGGCAGCTGTATCCAACAGATCCTGCACTGTTACTCAAACAGTATGAGCAAAACCATTCAGATTCCCCAATTCTTCAAAGCAAACAGTTCTTCTTCCTGCCCTTTCAGCAATGAGGGTGTCTGAGATAATTTCTCAAGAGGCTTGTTTGCATCTTTTATAAGATGATGTATCGTTGGTATATGACTTCTGAAAAAGTGGCTAGAATGTATAAGGATATATCAAATGTATGTTGGAAATGTGCTAAACAAGAAGGGTCATTTTATCATACGTGATGGACATGTAAGAAAGCAAAAACTTTCTGGTCACAGATGCAATCATTGGTTCAGAAGACTTTGAAAATTAAAATCCAATTGAAGCCAGAGACTTTCTTGTTGGGCATGATGGACAGTCAGTTGGAAAGAACTTTTGGAACTTTATTTTTATATGTGATTACACCAGCAAGACTACTGTATGCACAAAATAGAAAGCTCCAATATTCCCATCACTACAATGGAGGAATGATAAAGGTTTTAGAATTTGCATCGATGGCAAAACTAACTTTACTGATTAGAGAGAGGACATTATATTTTTGGTTGAATGGAAACCATTTATAGACTTTTTACATGAAATAGATAACAATGATTTGAACATATGTGGGTTTATGGATTAAGGAATATGGAAAAAAGAGAGCTTTTATTCTTAACATAGAATGACAATTTGAAAACAATATGTATTTGTTGGGGAGAAAATCAGAACCCAGCTTGTAGTTTAGTCTTTTTTTATTTTTTGCACCTTCTTATTATTATTAGTTGCTTTTCCTGCTTTTTTCATGTTTATGTGTACCATTCATTTGGTTTAGTTCTTATATGATTGTGTTTTTTCTTACCTTTTATGTTTACTGTTTTTATATATGTTACTTTCTATTTGCTATTACCCACAGATGCATAAGTTCCTGCCAAAACCTACATCCAAGCTACAAGTGACGAATTATACTTGCCTGGCAAATGAACAGACTCATGTGTATTCCTCCCTGTTCACTTGCCATTCACTTGCGCTCCACTTGATCAAGTGGAGCGCAAGTGAACGGCAAGTGAACAGGGAGGAATACACGTGAGTCTGTTCACTTGCCAGGCAAGTGTAATTCGTCACTCGTAGCTTGTCTCCTAGAGAAGATCCAGAATTTGTGATCTAAGAAATGTCTAGGTGGGAATTCAGTGTAGGGTTCCTAGAATTGGATCTGAAATTTGAGTCCAGCCTCTTTCATAGGATGTCCAACAGGTGTGGAATTCAAGTATTCACAGCCTACATCATGGGTTCCCAACCTTTTTGAGCCTGCAGACATATTTGGAATTCTGACATAGTGTGGTAGGTGCAGCCACAAAATGGCCACCACAAAATGGCTGCTACAGCTTATTTTCAGTCACACAGTGAAGATCCTTTAAAGCAGCTTCTGCCAAAGCAATGTTTTTTAAAAAAAATCTGCACAGCCAATCAGATCTTCAATGGCCAATCAGAAGCCCTGCTGGGCAAAAGCCCCTCATGGCCCCACCCACTTTCTAAAAACACTTGGCAGGCACCAGGAAAGGTGTTGGTGTTGGGGGTCCCTGGCCTACATAGCTATCATCAACTTGGGATTTCTTGTACTTGTTTTTTAAATTTATGATATTTATATAGCGTACAGCAATTGTGAAACGGGCATCTCTATAAGCATTACAAAAACCAATTTTGAATGCACAGTGAAAACAGGCCTCTCATTCGACCCTGGAAATCAGGAAGGAAAAGAGTTGAAATCTCTTTAAAACCACTGGGCCACCTAGCTTTGCTCCAGCAGGCCCCAATCCCCTGAGTCTGCATAAAGCGTACAGCCTTCACAACACTGATTGTATCTTAATAAATTAACATTACTTACAATATGGACATTTTGGAGGTCTTTCATTCATAGTATCATCATAGGTCAGAGGCGACGATGGCACATGACACACATACATGATATGAAGACATATGATTTATATTGTATGCATAAATTGTGTATAAAGCTTACAACACATGTCCACACAATACAAAGAAATCTACACAACCGTCATCAAAATGCAGCAGACCAAAATTAACTGCAGACGTATCAACAGACAGAAAAAGCAAGGAAATATGGAAAGCGTTCGCTCATCCCTATCGAGGGCTCGAGATTCTTAAAACTAAATATTATAAGGGAAAATTGCAATTTACCAACGAAGCACATTGAAAGTGGAATGAAGGTTAAGTGGATCTTACCATTAAGAGCAAATGCTCCACTTAAAAATAATCAAGACTCAACTAATGAGCATGAATTCCAGGCGCACTCATCTATGCCCCGTTGAGCTCAAGGATCAATTAAGCTGATATGGGGTTGCCTTTGAAGCCTGTGCAAAGGTTCCAGCCACTGCAGAATCTATACCCTCCGACTCTTGAAACCAACTATGACTTAACTATGGCCGTTTCCACACAGCCAGTTGTTCCCGCCCTTTGCCCACTTTTGGTGTGTGTTTTGCTGACTCGCTCTAAAAAGTCAGCCTCCACACACACTTCCCAAAAGCGCTCCGTCAGAAAAGACCAGGGAAAGTACAGTTGCAGAAAAGGTGCTGAAAAAATGGAAACCAAGCAGCCTGTGACCATTTTGCAAACAGAGATGTCTGTAACCGTGGGGGAAAGCCACCAGCATCCCATGAGTGGGTCGCCCCTATAAGGACATGTGGAAACGGCTTATCTGAATTATACTATCTATGCTGGCTTCTGATCTGTTTCTCAGTCAATACCAGGTGCTGTTTTTAGTATTTATTGATGTATTATTTTATTGATTTCTATGATATTTTATTGATTATACTGTTTTTAACTGATTTTTTCTAAACAGCTTTTATGGATTTCATTGCAATTAGATTTCATTGCATATTACTGTTCTGTAAACTGCCCTGGGGACTTTTAGATGCAAGGAAATATATAAAAAGCTTACTTATGAATAGTTGATTTACTTCCCAGCTTGCAGCTGTTTTTATGTGCTGAAAATAGCTTTAAATTGCTGCTGTCCAGTTTTTTTGATTTCTTTAGTATCCTTTTTGACACATATTTGACGGTTAGTGTATACTCCAGCTTGCTTGAAAAAGGAACATTTGAACCACGTAAAGAAAGAGGCAAGAAAACTCTCACCCCCTGGTTTCGGAAAGAAGCACATCATTGGTTCTCAAAAGAATAGCAAATGACTTTTCTATTGGGTGGGGCAACCGTTAACATTATTTACTTCTCCCTCCAGTCTGTTGCTAGATCTGCAAAAACGGTATTTCTCTGGGTGGATCAGGAAACAAAAATGCTCTTGTGAAACAGCAGAGGAGAGAAAATACATCTGTGAGTGTCCTCAAGGGAAGGTGGCTGGGAAAGAGAGAAGATTCGCTTCTATGTGTGGGAGCTAATAACTCCCATTTAGCCAGAGAATACAGTGATAAGAAGGGGAGGGGGAACGCTACAGAGGCCTCCGCGGCATGCCTGTCACAGTTCTGCCTTGACAACCACTTGAAACACTGACGCCTGGAATTATTTTGCACAGCACAATGGAATTGCTCCGTGAAGGGCCTTTGCCTTTGAAAAAGCTCGCCCCTCTGCTATCCATGACAAGGAGAAGCAAAAAAGTTACTGAATCCTTCGGAAGATGTCAGGTAGTCAGGCCTTCCTATGGAAGAGTTTCCAATCTCCAGATATTGGCTGGAGATCTCCCAGAATTACAACTGATTTGCAGAGCACAGGAATCAGTTCGCCCGGAGAAAATGGCTGCCTTGGAAGGTGGACTCTGTGGCATTATACACTGCTGAGGCCTCTCTCCTTCCCAAACCTTGCCTTCCAAAGTTTTAACCCCAACATCTCCAGGAATTTTCGACCTGGAGCTGGCAATCCTATGGGCCTTCAGCTTCTCTCTGGCTTGAGAGTGATGCACTGAAGCAAAGAAATGGAGATCGAGACAACTTGACTGTTTGTGACATGGGAAAGATCCCGAGAAGGATCATTTTGATTCGGCATGTTCGAACACTCACGTTCAAGCAATGGTTCTGACAGCCAGCAACCACAGAGAGCTGATACTTTGTTGTTGTGCCACTTTGGCTGTGTTCCAGCACTGCAGGAATGCAATGAGACATTTTTTGTTGGGACGGGGGAAGAGATGAGAAAAGAAGAGAGGAGAGGAGAGGAGAGGAGAGGAGAGGAGAGGAGAGGAGAGGAGAGGAGAGAAGCTGAGCAGGGAAGTATTTTCCCCACACCCTGCTTCTTGTTACATCTCTGCAGGCTGAGATGCTGGGAGAAGCTGACAGGGAAGAAGAGAAACTGAGTCATAACTGATGGGGGAGATCAGATGACAGTCCACTTCTGTTCCCCCATCACCACCTAGACACATACACACAGCTTTCCTTATATCCCACCCTTGCATGGTCTCAGGGAGAAACTTGGGGGAATCAAAAGCGGAGAGTGGGCTTCTATTGACTTGGTGTTGGAGTCTTCTCCCCCCCCCCAAGCTACTGGCTGTGTGCTTGGAAGGCTAGAAGGCAGCAAAGAACTGGGGTAGGGAGGACAGAAGCTAATTGCTTCTAATCTGATTTCCCCACCCTAAACTCCTACTGCCTCCTAGGCTTACAGTTACACAGGGAAAAGCTGGAGAAGGGCAGATGGGCAGAGACTGCTCTGCATCCACTTTGCACCTCCAAACATCCATTGTGCTTCAGTTTTGCTGGGACTCAGAGCCAAACTACAAGTGACGTCTTACACAGGTTGGACACTAGTCGGCTTCCCTCAAGTTTTGATGAGAAATGTAGGCACCCTGGTCTTGCAGCTGTAATGGAGAGCCAAGCTGTAAAACCAGGGCGCCTACATTTCCCATCAAAACTTGAGGGAAGCTGACAAGTGTCCAACCTGTGTAAGGCGTCACTTGTAGTTTGGCTCTCAGCTATATTTCCGGGGAGGGCGGGATTAGAAGGCTGCTCCTAACTGACCCTCCAATCAACTGGGAAGCAGGTTCTGATTTCCTCCCCAGGAAAAAGTGCTGCATTCCCGCAAGGCTGGGACAGCAAAATGGAGGGAGGAGTCAGAAATCAGCACCCAGATGATCCCCAGACCGACTGAAAGTTATCTGCTGTACAATGAGGCAAGTGGAAATGTGCTCAGCAACTGCTCAGTAGCTCCTCGCAAACCAGAGACATCTGGGATTGGTGGATGATTTTATTAACAATGTCGAACACGGCAATACGCCCGGCAGCCGAACATTTTCATTGCAAAATTCCCAGCGTCTCTAGTTCTGATGCAGGTTCCCGAAGTCAGCCTCAGGTTGGGGACTGAGCTAATCATGCCCCCCAATCCAGATCTGGGTTTGCAGGACCTCTAAGCTCAATTAGTTGGACCTGAGGATCAAACAACACATTGCTATGCTTTCATGATAAGATTTCCTGACAGACGGATCAGGGAAGAAGGGGGTGGACTCTTCCCTCCTGGATTTCCTCCTTTTGAAAACGCTCTCCACGGGCATTTTGAAGCCATGGTCGTGAAAAAAAGACAGGCGTAATATGGGTCCTCTTTATTTCCCCTACCAGGGGTTAAAGTAGACCTGTGGGAAACTTTTCAATCAGGGAAAGAGGACGGAAGGAACATTCTCTCCACTTACTTGTCCGATACTTGGCTGAAATGATAGGCTGGGTGAGGAACAGAAGCCCTGAAAATGCCACTCAAGGAACAAAGGCAAACAAAGAAATCACTACTAGAAATCTTTCCTTGGGAAACTAACGGAAAAGGAAAACAAAGCCAATGAAACAACCACCAAACCAACACCAATGGCAACACCAAGGGCTGCCATTTCTGGGTTGGGACATTCCTGGAGATTTTGGGAGTGGAGCCAGGGGGCAGCAGGGTTTGCTGTGGGGGGGGGGGGTCCTCAGCAGGGAGTCCACCCTCCAAAGTATCCATTTCCTCCATGGAACCGCTCTTCGTTGCCTAGAGATCAGCGGTAATTCTGGGAGGTCTCCAGCCACAACCTGGAGGTTGGCAACCCTCCAAGGGACATGTGGCCATCCCTATCATGCAATATGGGACAAATGGATTATTTTCCAAGGAGGTACATGAGGCTCAGTGGGATAAAGAGGGTTGTACTCTTTGGGACACTGAAAACAGCTACATCAATAAGTAAAGAGAAACAGGGCTCAGCCAGGCTCTAGTTCTGCTCAACAATTTGGCATTGCAAATTTGCTCAGAAGCCTTGGCGGAAGGAGGTCTAATCAATGTTGCTTTGTGGAAGCAAGTGACCCACGAGAAAGTGTGTTCAGACCCTCTCTCTGCCGCTGGATTGTGGACCTCTGTCTTGAATAGCAGAGGGACTCTCTGTCCGTGCTGCTGATTCAAGGCCAATGGCTGCTGGCAAAAAATGTTTTCCCCGTTGCTTTTGCTCCAATGGACTGGAAACCAAGACTTGAACAGATGGAATGAATAGGCCGTACAAGTCAAGAGGTGAATGGCAACATCCAGGCACTGCAATCACAAGGGGAAACGTACTCATCTGCAGTTTGATGCAACTCCAGAGGGTGTATAGCACACAGGAGATGGCCCATACACGGCATCAGCGGAGCAATGTCCTGGGAGGAAACTGTCCCCTCCGTTCAAATCCCGCAACAGCATCCTATTTACTTTGTCCCACAGCATTCAAATAGGGACACTAAGATAAAAAGCCCATCCATAAACAATCTAGCAGGATCGGTTCATTTAGTCCGGCATCCTGCTTCTCTCACAGTGGCCAACCAGTATTAGCGCATCACCATACATATACCTTGGTCATGCTCCAGCAGAAACAAGAGATGGACTTGCTTCTGCCCAGTCTTACTCCTTTAACCACAACTGGGACAGCATGCAGCCTGTTATCGGGTTTGATAGGCCTGCCTGAAATTTTCCAACTTTAGGACTCACCCAGTTGGGAGAGACCAAAAATTCCTATCGTTCAATATTCCGCTTCCCCTGGTAGCCAATCAGATACCTCCAAGAAGATCACAATCAGGGCTTATTTCAAGGGGGAACGTGCAGGAACGCAGTTCCAGCAGTTCTCCAAAGAGGTCACATGTCAAGTGGCTCCGCCCACCTGACTTTCAGGCATTTTGGGCCCGTTTCAGCCTGGATTGGGGCCAAAACAGCCTGGATTGGATTGGTGCCGGGCAGGGGAACCCTCCTCTGCCCAGCACTGACCAGATCTGGGCTGTTTTGGCCCCAAACCAGGCCCAAAAGGGCCCAAAATGGCCCTTTTTGCCATTTTGAGCCTGATTTCAGCCCTGAATGGCCAGGATTGGGACCAAAACAGCCAGGATAGGTGATGTCGGGGGTGTGGCATACGCAAATCAGTTATGCTAATGACACACTTCTGATGATGTCAAGGGGCGTGGAATATGCTAATGAGTTATGCTAATAAGTCCCTCCAGCTCTTTTTCTACGAAATGATCACTGATCACAACTAAGACATACAAGTAGCAGCCCTTACCTTCAGTTTCCTCCCAGCAACCAGTACCCAGTGGCATTCCATGCCTCTGAACGCAGAGGTATCATTTATCCATCACAGCGAATAGCCATAGATGAATCTTCCCTCCATATATTAGTCTAGTCCCATTTTTAGCGTGGTCCTTTGCCTGCTGTTGGCAGGCAACGCCCTGCCAACTCCTCCCATCTCTTGCCCTTGTTCAATGGAACAGTAGGGGGAAATGGGGTGGAAGTGACATTGCAATTCTGGGAGAAGAACAGGAAGTGATGTCACCACAAGTGACATTCTAGGAATTCCCCCCAAACTCTATGGTCTTTACCATACATATCAGGGAAATTCCTAGAGCATCACTTCATGCTGTGATGTGACTTCAAGGTCTTCACCTGGAAATGACATCAACGCAGCATGCAATGTCACTTCCACCATGCCCTGCCCCCAAAACTCTTCCTGTTGCCAGACATAGGCCTGGCAACCAATCCCACAGAGAGTCTTCTAGCTAACAGCCTTCTAGTTAGCAGTCATAACTTCATCTTGTGACAGCAAATTCCATAAAGTAAATCTTGCGTGATGAAGTGTTTGACCAGAATCTACTGAAGGGATGAGTCAATGTGGTTATTTGTTTTGTTTTCATTCTGCAATACTGTCAGAATTTGTGTCCACCTCCTTTATGTCATCGTTGACAATCCCTTTATTTCTTCCGTGTCATTTATATACAACTTATGCATACAGTCCTTTGGAAATATCCAGCCCTTTCAGAGGGTTGTCTACTAATCCTCGTTCAACAGCCAGTATACTCGCCAAAGCTGGAAGAGTATACCAGTAGGGGACCAGCAAGAGCACCAAACATCATACTCGTAAGTGTACATGTAAAGGGAGAAGAACAGTCAAAGCTTTTCAATAATTACTGAGCCTAGGATTCGGTTTCGTTTTCTCAGCCATGCCGGACGCTCCTCTCGGCTGGTCCGGGAGGAAACGACCGGGCACCCTGACCGGGCGGCTGATCCGCAAGGATTAGCCCCCAGGACTCCCAGGGAGGGAGCCAGGGTCCGGGACGCGGCGGGAAGAACTCCCCGAAATCAATGCGGGGGGGGAATTGCCCGTTTGTCCCTATGGAGGCCGGCAGACGTGCGCGGCGCCTCAAGTGCCGCCGGGCAACGAGAAACGGCAAATAAAAGAAGCAGGCGGAAGCCCGTAAACAAGCGAATCCCTTCTGTTCTACAAGCGTTTGTGAAGGAGAGGTTGATCTGAAGAAGACTCGTTCTTCCCCTTCGCTGAGTTCCAGAATTTTGTTGGCGCCCCCCCCCCCCAAAATGGCAGCAAAGAAGCAAAGTCCCGCTCTCGGTAAGTCAATCTCGGCTACCTTGAAGGGGGAGTCGCTCGAAGAGTTGGTGCGCAGGGCGGTGGTGGAAGCCATAAAACCCTTTGTTGACAAGCTGAACGAAACTGATCAAAGGGTGGGCTTAATTGAAAGCGAAGTGAAAACCATTAAGGCAGCAGCAGGGGGGGCAGAGAAGTCTGCTCTGGAAAGTGCGTCACTTGTGAAGGCTACAAAAAAGGAGCTGAAGTTGGTTGAGAACCAGCTGATCGGGCTACAGATGGAACGAACGCAGACAATTTTGCGTCTCCAAAACGTGAAAGAGGAGGAAAAAGAGGATCTGTGGGAGGTGGTCTCGGAACTATTGGCGATACCCGCGAGGACGACTAAAGAAGAGGTTAAAAGCGCCATTTTGGAGGTCCGTCGGGCTTCTTCAAAATATGCAACAAAGCGACAGTTGCCTCGTGAGATCATTATTGACTTTTCATTTAAAAAGATTCGGGACACCATCCTATATAACTCATACAATGCGGATTTGGACTTTATGGGTTTGAAAGTCAAGATTTTGAAGGACGTTCCATTTCTAGTCCGGAAACGGCGTTTTAAATATAAAAAGTTTGCAGCTCTTCTGAGGGACCATGGAATAAAGTACAAATGGTTATTCCCGGAAGGAATATGGTTCAGATATAAAGATCAGGCCTATAAGATATTATCAGAAGATCAACTAAAGGATTTTGAGAATAAAAACCCAGAACTCTGCTGCACCGAGAACGAAGAAAAGGAGGAGCCGGAGGGGGGGGGGGAGGAGGAGAGCACCGCAACAGCGGTTGTACAGAGAGAACTGCGTCCGGGACCTAGAAGGGGGAGGAAAGTTTAATCAGAATTTGAAATGTTTATTTTCTGTATGATTAACCACTCCATCATTATCCTATGGAGCTATTTTTGTATTATGACAGTATGAAGGGAAACATTGAAGTGTAGTGTTTAGTGTTTGTAGTTTATTCCCCCCCCCTTTTTCTTTTTTTCTTTTTCCACCCCCCTTTGTCCCTTCCTTCTCCCCTTTCCTTGTGATAGTCTTAAAAAAAAATAATAATAATTACTGAGCCTAGGGGCTCTTGACTCTTCACTCTATGGCATCAGACCCTGCTGAGGTCCCTCCACAAACCCCATCACCCCCAGGATCCACATCCATAATCTCCAGGAGTTTCCCATCCCAGAGTTGGCAACCCTATTAGTGCCCTGATCTACCAGGGCTCTTCCTATGTTTTTATGTAGTACCTTCCTTAAATGTCTGTAGTTAGTGTTTAGGGAGATGGAGGAAATTATAGTCTAAGGGAATGAAACTGTTTCTTCAAAGAGGATGTGTGTCCAAAGATGGGAGGGCATAAAACAAAAAAGGTGTGGGTTACAGGGAGAGGGATGGAATTAAAAGACCTAGAGCAAAAATCCCCGCAAGAGATTCATTTTTCCCCCCCAGGCCTTCCATCAGAGGGTTAAATCAGGCTGCTTTGTTCTTTATCTGAACTGGGAAAATGTCAGGGTAGAACGAACATGTTTCTGATCCTCCCCTGCAACTAGATGCAACTTTATTCAATGGCCAGGCCTTTAGGATTCTTTATCCATACATTAGACGGCAACCAGATTCTTGCCTTGCGAAGAAAAGACTAACCTTGTTTGTTTCTGTTCTGCTGAAAGCCTCTCACAACTAGTTTGCTCCATGCCTGAGGGTGTATTGCAAAGGACAGCTGCGGATGTATCTCTTCTGATTTGTCCAATGGGAGGGGGGCGCAACTGAAGGATTTATAAGGTGCCTTCCGCACAAAGTGCTGCATGAAGAACTGTTCACCGGTGTCGGAGTCATAACCACAGAAGCAAAGCATAGGTCTCTTTTTAGATGCTTAGCAGGGACAAAAGCATACCGCAAAAGGCAAGAACTGTATTTTATTTTGACAGGGGACTCTCCTCTTGCCATTCTGAGTCAGAAAGTGTTGCCGCTAAAAAAAAAATGCCATGCCTCTCCTGTGAAGAACTACAAGGCTTGAATCAAAATCCGAACAGACTAAGGCCTAAGTATTGAGGCCTGATCGGGATCTGAGTGCCAGTTGCAAGCAGCGTCGTCAAACACCCAACAGAGCATTCCATTTCAAAGACTTCCTTTTTTTAAAACTGAGTTTAAATGGTTCTCACTAGGTTGCCAACTCCAGGTTGGGATATTCCTGGAGAGTATAGGGGTAGAGCCTGTGAAGGGCAGGGTTTGGGAAGAGGAAGGACCTCAGAGGAGTATAATGCCATAAGAGTCCAAAGCCCACACTGCAGCCATTTTCTCCAGAAGAACTGATCTGTGTGTCTGGAGGTCAGTTGTAATTCCAGGAGATCGCCAAGCCCGACCTGGAGGTTGGCATCTCTATGACTGTATCTCAGATATTCCATGCATTCTCATAGTGCATTCTCCTCCGTCAATCACTCACCCAACAGGAAGCAAAATAATTTACAGAAAAAGAGTTTGCCTAAGTTTGCCTAAAAGAGCCAGTTTTGTATAGTGGTTAAGAGCAGCAGGACTCTAATCTGGAGAGCCAGGTTTGATTCCCCACTCCTCTGCTTAAAGCCAGCTGAGTGATCTTGGGTCAGTCACAGCTGTCTCAGAGCTCTCTCAGTCCCACCCACTTCACAGGTTGTCTATTTGTGAGGATAATAATAACACACTTTGTAAACTGCTCTGAGTGGACGTTCAGTTGTCCTGAAGGGTGGTATATAAATCAAATGTTATCATCATTATTAGTGCCTGGATCGCGTGGAAGGTAGGAGGGTAGAAGCTGTACAGTTTGCTCTCATGTTGTAGTCTTGCACCTACCCAACTAACTCCCACAAATCATTACGTATTTTATACTGGTTCACAAACACTTTGCTTGCTTTCACAATGCCACGTGGGAACTGCAGTTTAATCAAGTGGGCTTTGGGCACGCACCGTCACGGCCAAGGCGCCAACTGCAAAAGCGACACACACGCTTAAAATACAGCAGATTTTAAATGAGGCAAATCTTACCCTTCCTGATCCAGAGGCATACAGAAGCTCAGCAATCCAGCCGACTGTGAGCATCCACCAACAGGGGCAAGTGGGCCAGCTACTTTGCCCTATTCCAACAAGGTCGATGTCAAACAACCATGCAAAACCTAACTCTAAAATCGTGAACAATTTTTCACTGCAAGCACTCG
The DNA here is from genome assembly GCF_028583425.1 of Eublepharis macularius. Classification (NCBI taxonomy): domain Eukaryota; kingdom Metazoa; phylum Chordata; class Lepidosauria; order Squamata; family Eublepharidae; genus Eublepharis; species Eublepharis macularius. The sequence continues at coordinate 65,461,227 of NC_072802.1, read as the reverse complement.
GGGTGCTTGGCTTTAGAGAACCCGGGCGCACCGAGCAGGGTGTTTTTAGTTCTCGAATGCACTACTTGATTGCTTGGGTCTTCTGCCCGCGTCACGTCCTCCTGACCATCACACATCTAGTTCCAATAACTGACTGCAGGGAGAAGAGCATATCATCCAAGCATGGATTTGGCCATGTCCAAACCTCTCTCTGGAGTATACATTCTCCGAGCCAACCGCCCCCGCCCCAGCCCTATTTGGCATCAATCAAGAAAACAACTTGCATGGAATTCAGCTTTTCACTGGCTGGCGTCCTGGATGCGCTGACCTTTTCTTCCCCGGAATAATTACTTCTGCTTCGGCTTGCATAAGAATTACTATCTTACAAGGGATCCTTGGCTTAATCCCTTCTCCAGGCTTCATTTGCAACTGCAACCAAGTTTAAGTGCATCTTGTAGCTGCATTTGCTCACATTCATCCCCGGTTACTCTGGCCTTTCCTTTTCTTGCCCTCCTTCTGCTCTCCCCCCTTTATTGGGATTCCCCCAATCAAGGGGGAGAGTTGGATCTCAGAATCAGGTCCTGGGATGAGCCAAGTAAGACAATTCCTTTGAGCAGGGCTTTTTTTCTGGGGGGAAAAGGTGGTGGAACTCAGTGGGTTGCCCTCGGAGAAAATGGTCACATGGCTGGTGTCCCCGCTCCCTGATTTCCAGACAGAGGGGGGTTTAGATTGCCCTCTGCGCTGCAGCATGGAGGGCAATCTAAACTCCCCTCTGTCTAGAGATCAGGGGGCGGGGGCACCAGCCATGTGACCATTTTCAAGAGGTGCCGGAATTCCGTTCCACCGCGTTCCAACTGAAAAAAAGCCCTGCCTTTGAGATTGATGGAGGAAACTAACTCGACTGGACTAAAAACCCCACTGTCTTATGAGCAGTTACAGGGTAATCTAAGTCACTGCCACCACCTCCTGCTTAAGTTCGTGGTGGAGAGTGCCTTCAAATCATAGTTGACTTATGGCGCCTCCTGGTGGGGTTTTCATGGCAAGAGACTAGCAGAGGTGGTTTGCCATTGCCTGCCTTTGCAACCCTGGTCTTCATTGGAGATCTCCTGTCCAAATACTAATCAAGGCCAACTTTGCTTAATTTCTGAGATCTGGCACGATCAGACTCACCTGCTTCAGTTAGCTTGCTCTTTTTAGGGTAGGAAGAAGGGTTCAGACACTGGTGTTGTCCACACAGGGACAGGTTTGTTTGGTTTCCCTGTTGCTGCTGCACCCGTGGATTCAACACAATCAGTAATGGGGTTTCGACACAGCAGGTCTCCCCACAACTTCCCTGTCTCAGCATCGGTAATTCTCACCTTTTATGGCAGCCCGTCAGTTTCACACATGCTGCACTCACAAGCAGGAAAGGGCATGTACAAGTCAACAGACACGAAACTCCCACTGAACATTTCATGCCAAAGTTGTCAACCCCAACCAACACGAGGACTTGCTAATATGTGAAGCAGCCCTCTGGAAGGAGCTACACTCAGCTCCGTACATGAGGTCAGAGTCATGGCCGATAGGCAGGAAGATGATGAAAAATGGCTTGTGTGAAGATGGATTCTTGGGCAGGAGCACAAGGAAGAGAACGATGACCCAAGCTATCAGCCAGTAGGCCAAACAACGGAGGAAAGGCATTAAGTCTTAAAGGAGTCCCAGAAGCCAAACCCAATTTGGCTTCCCTGCAACTTTCTAAAAACATTAATTAAGGGGGCTGGTAGAGGACAAAGGGGATATCTGCAATATGAGCAATAGAGAGGGTCCTGGCTACTGGGAGACTTCGGCCCCTCCTTGCCAGGAAGAAGATCAGCTTGACTCCTACCAGAGATGATCCCGTCTCAGCTCAGTCCTAGCTTCAGCAGGGAATAAATGTCTCTTAAGCACTCACCTCAGATGCTGGTGCTCTCAAACTGATCTCCTTGTACCATTTTCCCTCCCTTGCCCTATCTTTTCCTCTTTTTAAATGTAAGCCTGAGGGAAGAACGTATACCCTTATTTTGATTTCACAGTACCTTTGTGCAGCGCATAGTTACCATTGCGCTCTAGAAATATAAAAAACGGAACGGTAGTTTAATGGGCAATAGAAACCATGCAGATGGTTTGCAAACTCCTGGTTTGCAGGAGTGAAGACAGTTTGGTGTAGTGGTTAAGAACAGCAGGACTGTAATCAGGAGAGCCAGGTCTGATTCCCCACTCCTCTGCTTGAAGTCAGCTGGGTGACCCTTGGGTCAGTCACAGCTTCTCAGAGCTCTCTCAGCCCCACCCACTTCACAGGGTATCTGTTGTGGGGATAATAATGACACTGACTTGTTAACTGCTCTCATTGTGGCACTAATCTGTCCAGAAGAGCGGCATATAAGCACCAGGTTAAGGATAAATGGAGGGGCAGGGCTGCTGTGAGCACTGAGATCTTTGTGACTCACGTGCGCCATGCTGGCAAACACTACTCCTGCCCCATCAGCAGCTACCACATCACCAGCATTACTTATGCAAGGCTAAGGGCAACCTTGATTCTCTGTGAGGGCAGGAGGGTCATAGGGGAAAAAAAAATCTCCTGCAGGGTTTGGTCCCAATCCATAATGGGCTCACCTCACTAGAAGCCCTGCTATCCCCTTCCTCTACCCATTGAAACTTCCCTGGAAACAATCACTGCAACATTTCTGAAGTTACCTCCATTACAGTCCCTTTGCGTGTGCTTGCATATCTCTAAGAGGACAATTCCTATCCTCTTGGTCAGCTGTCCTTTCTGCCACCACCAAACTGATTTTCAGGCCTCCCTTTTGCCAGCAGTTTGGCCCTGTTAAGCCTCTGGGCATGTGCAAAGTACTGAGAATGAAAGAACATCTAGGCACATGGGGAGGAACTTTGACACAGTCTGATTTTTTAAACAGAGGCCGGTCTTTATTGTACCGCACCTAGATCTCCAGCGAAGACCAGGGTTGCAGAGGCAAGCAATGACAAACCACCTCTGTGAGTGAAAACCCCACCATGAAACCACTCACCATGTGAGTGAAAACCCCACCAGGGGCACCATAAGTCAGCCATGACTTAAGGGCACTCTCCACCACCACCAAATATTCCACAGAGCACAGAAACACAGGGAAAGTAATGTCATAACACCAAGGCTAGGCAGAGCTAAGAAAAGAATTAAAAACATTGCTAGGTTATTTGAGGGTCACATCCCCTTCATTGGGACAGGTGCAGATCTACTCCAGGGCATAGGCAGTACAGGCAAATGCCCCTCTAGTCCCTCTGCTCCTGTCCCTGGTGGGACAGGGCTTGCACACACACACACACACACACACAAAAGATGTTGTGTGTAGCACACAGACTAAAAAATGTTCAGCATTTAACCCTTCTCCTCCTTTGGGCACATTTCCTAACTCCTAATCCTGGGTTTGGAATTGTATCCCCTGTGGCCACTAGGCAAGCCTCCCTCCAACAGTGTCATTGCATGTGGCCTCTGGCTTTATTGCCCTGCACGTATTAGACAGCCAGTCATCCATCTGGCCGGCTTTGACAGTTAAGGAAATGGTTGGAACTTCATCTCACTCAGTTGACAACCCGAGTGAGATTGCCCCCTGCTCCCTTCCTGGGAAAGAAAGTCTTTCTCGGGATCTGATTTCCTGGGGTGCAATTAAGGCCTCTTTGTATCTCTTATTCACAACAACTTCACTGAATCCTCCATTATTTCCCATGTTTCCACGGCCCCCAGGAACCATGGGAAATAATGATTCTTTGAGTGCATTAGTAGCATTAGCATCTGAGGTCATCTTTGGAAGTGTCATCTTACACGTGACGCCTGACACTAGTTGGACACTTGTCAGCTTCCCTCAAGTATTGATGGGAAATGTAGGCGTCCTGGTCTTGCAGCTTGGCTCTCTGACTGCTGTCCAATGGACTTTGCAACTATCATTTGTCCAACATTCCACCAAGCTGCCTACATTTCCCACCAAAACTTGAGGGAAGCTGACAAGTGTCCAACTAGTGTCAGGCATCACTTGTAGTTTGGCTCTCAGCTTTCTGAAGTGGGGGAGGTTACAGCTGAGAGGGCCTTTGCTAGGGCTATCACCCCCTGGTGGAGGTGCTCAGAACAGTGCCAGGAAGAAAAAAATGGCCGGTGGGCCAATGACATGACATCACTTCCAGGAAAAACTCAGAAATGGTGTCACTCCTCTCTAAGAATCACTGGAAACTATGGGGTTTTGGTGTTTCCTAGAGATGACTGATGTCACTTCCTGGGATTCTCCGGAAGAGATGTCACACTATCCGTGACAACTATCCCAAATGTCCCCACCTTCTAATCTCCCTCTGGCCTGGCAGCACTAGCCTTTTCTCAATTATGAAATGCCTTCCCTGAATTCCTTCATCTGCTACCAAGCCCTTTGTTTGGTGCTAGGTTGCAATTACTATCTTTTCCCAGGCCTTTTGCTGATTCCAATAGGCTTAGACTGGAGTAACTTTTATTAGGATTGCACTGTTAGCCTTTTTACTATTTCCAGTGCCACCAGTGGTCCTACTGTTCTTAAGGCTTATGCTTTTTTGTGACACAAGCTCTTTGATTTGCTCCATGAAATGTGGTAGAGAACTCAAGGTGTGATGGCTTTTAATAAAATAATGAAAGTGCTCTGAAAAGTCACTGGCCATTTTTTGCAATTTGATTTTCGATAAAACCCAGACTGGGCTTTGAAACTCACTAGGATTCACTCTTCTCTTCCTTCTCTGCAGCAAACATTCCTTTGCACCCTCTACCAAATTTGCGTCCTGAACCACAGTGAAAACGACCAAAGGAAAAGTCAGCATTAAAAAATCTAATATGAAAGATGCAAAGTGTACAGAGGAAACTGCAGGGTCAATAGAAATAAATTTGCCATTTGCACTTTGCAGTCCAACTTGAAACTTACTTAACAGTCTCATAAAACCATCCCGGAGTTTGCTTCCTCTGTTGTCTCTAAAACAAGATCTATACAGGTAGGCAGCAACTGCTCTGTGATTGAAATGAAGTTCTTTTTTATTAGCTGCACGGGGGAGGGGGGGTGTCTCAAAGAGGTGTTAAGACAACTCAGGATGATAAAGAGAATCAAAGAGCCCTTAAATTTACTACCAGCCATAAAAACAGCTTTGAGATGGACAAAACGCCTTTAACCAAAAGTTAAGAGTCTTTGATTCTTGTTGGTCTATATCGGGGCTGGGCTGATGTCAGTTGTAAGCTGTGTCTTTTGTTCATCCAAAACACTTCAACTTAATAGGACAAGAGAAGATCTCCTGAAAAAGTTAAGGAAAAGGTATTCTGAGTATGCATTCTTATTCACCAGTATGAAAAAGGCCAGTATGGTCTAGTGATTAGAGCGACCAACTACATGATGAGAGATTCAAGTACAAATATCCAGAGGAGTTAGCCGTGTTAGTCTGTAGTAGCAAAATCAAAAAGAGTCCAGTAGCACCTTTAAGACTAACCAATTTTATTGTAGCATAAGCTTTCGAGAATCACAGTTCTCTTCAATCTGACAAATCTGACAAATAGACTCTTTGTCAGATGCATCTGGCGGGGAGAGCTGTGGTTCTCGAAGGCTTGTGCTACAGTGGAATTGGTTGGTCTTGGAGGTGCTGCTGGACTCTTTTTGATTTTGCTACTACAGACTAACACGGCTAAGTCCTCTGAACCTTTACAGAAGCAAACTGATCTCCACATCAGAAGGAGCTGTTTGCATCTGCATATCAGAAGGAGCTGTTTGCATCTACCCCACCCCCCTCTCCTCCTCTATATTTGGCCAGTTTCCTTCTGCCCTCCATGCATCTGACGAAGAGAACTGTGATTCTCGAAAGCTTATGCTACAATAAAATTGGTTAGTCTTAAAGGTGCTACTGGACTCTTTTTGATTCAAGTACAAATATCCACTCAGTCATGAGACTCACTGGATGACTTCAGGAGAGTTACTTTCCTCAGGCTAACCTACCTAACATGGCTGTTGTGAAGACAAAATGGGGCTCAGAGGTGAGCCAGTTTCCCCATGCTGCACTGCCCCCCTCCCCCCACCTGCCATTTGCTCTGCAGGACAACATGTGCATGGGGTCAGGGGTAAATGTTGAATTTGGTGATGTACTAGAGCACTTTCTGGTGCAGTGTGGCTCATACAGGCCCACAAGAGAAGGTCCCAGCGTCCATGTCTCTTGACTTTGTACCCTCAATGAGATTCAGGGCATGGCTTGGATGTAGAGCATCAGAGTGGGCATGGAGACAGAAAAGCTAGAGTAACACACACACTTTGTTTTCCAGGTTGACTTTGGAAAGCTGTCTAGCTCTGCCTGGTCTTCCCACTGGGCTGGAATAGACCAGCTCTGAGCATTCAAAAAATAAATAAAAAGGTGGCATAATGTGCCTAGGTGAGGTCAGCTGCGATGGTTGGTGCATGCTGTAAATGTGGTAGTGAAAGGGAGCTTCCGTGCATGCATTATTGATGCTACCGCTATGTCCATGTACCTTTGGGTATCTGTGTTTTCCTCTGTGCAGCAAATAGCAGCCTGGGCATGGAGGGTGGGGGCTGAGAAGCAAGCATGCTGTGTTTGAGGAAAGGGTTAAATCTCCTCTCTACAAATATCACAGCCCCATTCTGAACTGGTCAGCTTTCAGCCTTTCAAAAACACACAGGGAATGATAACCAAGGATCTCTTGGGTCACATCAAGTTTTGCCCTGGGTTGTATTTTAGAATCTAGGCACAGAGGTTTGTGGAAATAGATGAAACCACCAAGGAAACCGGCTAAAAACCTACAAGGGCTCAATTCAAAAAAAGGCTGAGTGGAGTTTTCAGTCTGGATCCTTTGATATAGACAGTTATGCTAGGGGAGGCGGCTTTGGTGTAATCATTCATTACTTAAATACTGCTAGAAACGAATTCAAGCAGGTGATTTCAGAACTTAATAATGCATGACAAATACTTGCCTACCTGTTTTCTGCAACATACCATTTGCAAACATACCAGGAAGGGAATTACCGCCCTCTTCTGCACCCTGGGAACCAATGAGGTTTTATGAAGACACGGACAGACTTCAAAACTGCTGTTGCTGCAACAGCGACAAACAGGTTTCAAATATACTGTTCCTCAACACATAAATGGGGTAACTGGAAAAATGTTTCCCAGACTTCTGATTGCTGATCCTTTCTAAATGAAAACTGGTGTCACGGCTTAATCTTACACAAGAAAAAAAAAATTAAACATGAAAGAATTGTTACCCAGGTCCAATGGAGACAATATTCCTTCAGCATGTCTGGGGCTGCAGATGAATGAAAAGAAGTAAGCTCACAGCAGTGACATCCAGTGTTGCCACAGGCAGCCTCGTCTCAGGCATCTCTACTAGTAGGGGTCAGTGCTCGATTCAGAGATACAGAATTACTTGCCCCCAATCGGCAGAGATGTTTTAGGCTCACATTAGTCTTCCACTAAATATTTTATTTCTCACCACGCAGTAGTGCACCCTGGCAATATAGTTCGGGAACAGCCCAGAATTGCCAACTGTACCACAAGAAACCATGTCACCAGAGGTCCACTCATCCCAACCAGGAAATCTGTGCAGTCCGAGGGCATCGCTTGGAGGTCTCATTTGTTCAACAGGTTCAGGTGGGCATCTGGATGGGAGACCCTCCCAGGACCTAACTGTACAATTGCCTTGAATTCCATGATAGAACAAAAGCACATGTAGAACACACAGTGCAATTTTCTAAAAACTCACAACTGCTACTTAACTCCTCAAAAATATTCCCTAGCTCCAAAATCCCACAATCGGACCAAATTGCACAGATGTAAGCAATACATGTGAAAGTTGGACGATAAAGAAAGCTAACAGGAAAAAAAATGATTCATTTGAAATGTGGTGCTGGAAGAGAGTTTTGCGGATACCATGGACAGCCAAAAAGACAAATAAGTGGGTACTAGATCAAATCAAGCCTGAATTCTACTTAGAAGCTAAAATGACAAGACTAAAGCTATTGTACTTTAGTCACATCCTGAGAAGACAAGATTCTCTGGAAAAGTCAGTAATGCTAGGAAAAGTGGAAGGCAGCAGGAAAAGAGGAAGACTTAAAATGAGGTGGGTGGCTTGACTCAATAAAAGAAGCCACGTCCTCCAGTTTGCAGGATCTGAGTAGGTCTGTTAGAGAGAGAGAACGTTTTGGAGGTCTTTCATTCATAGGGTCGCCATAGGTCGGAAACGACTTGACGGCACATAACACACACACAAGCAATACAAGATGCTACCACCCAAAGCAAGAACCATGGGGTCACTGGCCACTCCCCCCGCCTCAGGGCAGCATCAGAAAAAAAATATTGGAAGGGGAAGATGAGGCAAAGTTTATTCTATGGACATAGTCTCTGCATTCCATATCCAGCCAAAGAAGTCACATTGAGAGGCAAGCTACAAGTGACGCCTGACACAGGTTGGACACTTGTCAGCTTCCCTCAAGTTTTGATGGGAAATGTAGGCATCCTGGTCTTGCAGCTGTAATGGAGAGCCAAGCTGTAAAACCAGGATGCCTACATTTCCCATCAAAACTTGAGGGAAGCTGACAAGTGTCCAACCTGTGTAAGGCGTCACTTGTAGCTTGGCTCTAAGACTCAAACATCATAAAGGAAGGGCAGGAACGAGTCCCTGGCCCATATGCCCACTAAGCCATGAAGTTCATGGGGTGACCTTGGCCTAATCAACATTCTCTCAGTCTAATCTATAGGACGGTGGTGAGGATAAAGGGAAGAATTATGTCTATTGCTCTTTGGAGGCAGTCTGGATTAAACTGTGCTGGACAGAATTACATGAAAAAGATATTATTGTGGGGACAGGAGAGAATGCGACACGTTAAAGAAGCATGTTTTTGTTAACCAGGGCAGAGAGGTTGAAGAATCTCCACCTGAAGATTCCCGGCCTGAAAACTGAGTTAATTTCATTCCTTTTTCATAAAGTAACTTCCAGAGCCCCACAATTCAACTAATGAAATCTGAAGAACTAGAGTTCAGGTGTTGGCGAGTATACGAACATTTTCAGTTTTTACCGTTCAGCTTTAAATTCTGACTAAAACATTTGCCGTTCAAACGGGAAATCTGAACCTCACATTCCAAAATTTGAGAGCTTTTTAGCATCTTGTGCTTTGACAGCTTTCAAATATGGGATCTCACAAGCTGTCAGTGTTTAAATACTATTGTATGTCATCTATCAAATCTGATCAGATACTGAATATATGAAGCCGTCTCCCACTGTGACGTATCAATGGGAATGAACCTGGAATCCCTGCGTAAAAGAACGGGCTCTTCCATTGAGCTATGGCACCACCCCTAAATCCCATGGATATATGACACTACCTTGCACCGAAGTCAGACCACTGACCTATCTTCTTCAGACTTGACCATGCTGACTGGCAGTGGCTCTCCAAGATCTCAGGCAAAGAAAGATCTTTCATAAGATCCTTTAATCGGAGAAACTTGAACCTGGGACTTCCTACATATAACACATGGGCTCTATCACTGAGAGCAGAACCACAAGTGACAAAAGGCACAGATTGGACACTTGTCTGCTTCCCTCAAGTTTTGATGGGAAATGTAGGCAGCTTGGCGGAATGCTGGACAAGTGACAGTTGAAAAGTCCGTTGGACAGCAGTTGGAGAGCCAAGCTGCAAGACCAGGATGCCTACATTTCCCATCAAAACTTGAGGGAAGCAGGCAAGTGTCCAATCTGTGCCTTTTGTCACTTGTGGTTCTGCTCTGAGTCATGGATTTTCCCTCAAATACTAAGATCCTTCTTCCCATACAACATTAGTTATCAAACTCTAGTTACTACTGCATGTCAACAGTATGCTAAATACCACTGCATGCCAACCATCAAATACCATCAAGAATGAAATTCCATTTTATCCATTTCTATCATGAGTTAGTTTCAGATGGGTAGCTGTGTTCGTCTGTAGTAGATGAGCAAGATTCGGGTCCAGCAGCACCTTAAAGACCAACTAGATTTCCAGGGTATGAGCTTTTGAGAGTCAGAGATCCCTTCGTTAGATAATGAAGGGAGCTCTGACTCTCAGAAGCTCATACCCTGGAAATCTAGTTGGTCTTCAAGATGCTACTGGATCTGAATCTTGCTCTATGAGTCAATGACTGAATAGTCTCTGCATATGCACTGCAAAAGCCAAACAGTGGAACCAATATATCAGAAGATCTGAAACAGAGATATCAGCAATCTGGCGGACCTTCATAGCAAGTATTCAAGCGTTCAGAGAATACTTTACATCAGAACTCATACAGGAGAATTTTGGAGAGCACATCCACCTGGGCTCTTGCCTTATCCTTATCCCGTTTAGGTCTTAAAGCCAATAGGCTGACCAGAAAAAGACAGCAATATCATCGAAAAGTCATTGCTATTCAATATACATTAAAAACAGCAATATGACTAAAAAGTTATTGCTGTTCAATATTCATTCAAAGCAAAGAACATTTAATTGCAGCAGCTATACATTTACACACATCCAATATTGTATTAAAATCCAGGTCCGCTAACAGAGTCATTAAATGGGAGTTAGAAGAGCGAACAAGTTTCTTATTCAAATGAGGATCCAGAAATGTTCTTCTCAGATCCGAATAAATTACACAGGGAAAGACGAAATGCTCAATAGTTTCTCCCGAAGGCTTATCACAGATACAAACTCTGAATCATCTGGGCTCTTGCCTTACCTTAATGTGAACTGGTCCTCCGTTGAGTTCTTAGCAATGGTCACCACAAAGGTCAACACATCCCCTTGTTTCACCGTCTTTGGTATATACAGGATTGCTATGTTACTATCCAGCCTCATTTCACTCAAGGAAGGGCTGGCAGGACTTTGGTAAAGGAAAACAGTCCCAATCCTTTGCAAGGGTGGCCCTGATTCATCGATATCATTGCGTCCAGGTCTGATCCCGTTATTTTTTCTCTGGTTCCCCTTAGCGCAATCCCCTTTGTCCTCTCCCTGCTGGATAGCATAGTAAAGTTCCACAGGACTCCCTTCCAACTGATTCAGGAGTTTCTTACGGCCAGCCACCACCGTGGGCGGGTTGAACCAGCTGGGAAGAAGTTCCAACTCCGCCACGCACAACCCCAGGTCCCCTTTCAACCTACAGCTGCCTCGGACTTCTCTTGTTTCTCGAAAAGCAAAGACCCGTAAGCAAGGCAATCTTTCGCTAACACTGTAATCATCCCAGTCCCGCCCGATGATGTAAAACAAAATCTGGACTTTTGGCCGACTTGGGTAGATTTTGTTGTTCATGATGTATGCCTTCAGCTTCCAGTTGAAGGAGAACTTGGGGGCGGTAGATCCAAATGGATTTGAAGGAGACAACAGGTCTTGAGGAACCACTTGTTCAATTGAAAAAGGTCCATAAGTCGCATTCAGTATAGGTGGCTTCTTGGATTTATAGATTAGGAAGGACTCAACCCGGGACTGAAGGCTAGAGTTCCTCATGATATCCTGGTTGGCTTCTTTGAGAAAGAAGGAGACGTCTGTATTGTGGATATGGTAACTCACGGGCAGGTATGTTGGCAGCAAGGAAAACCTCTGTATGCTCTCGAGGATCCCTCGGCTCTCCGTCACTGGAGAAAGGAAAGGAGATTTTAGAAAACTAAAATCTAACAGTAGTAGTTAGAATGACCAGCTATGCCTAGGGAAGTGTAGGCCAGTTATTCTCTAGCAACCTGTCCTAACCTCACTGGGGTGTTGTGAGAACACAATAGAGGAGGCGAGAACCATGGTCACTGATTCCGAGTTCCTTGAAGAAACATCAGGGTCAAAATGTACTGAATTAGACATGGTTTCAAATGCCTCATACCTGCCATTCATATCTGAAAATTTCATTGCTCTCTCGTGCAAACTGACTCCGTGATACCTAGTTTTCGAATAATTTTCTGTTTCCTTACACTGAATTTTTCCTATAAAACACATGAACTTCTAATCTTTTTGTGCGTAATTAAATCGGCATTTGACATTATATGCATAAATGGCATATATTGTATATATAAACACCAAATGAATAGCATCTGAATACCGAACAAGCTCGCAAAATGCAAACAGACCTGCAAAACCAACAGCATAAAACATAGAGCTGCAGTTGGATATATATATCATGTGATAATAACCATGTGATACTGCTGCCCAGCCTCCACTGCCAGCTCCCTGGGTTGGCAGAAACAAATATCTTTGCCCTGTAAAGACTCCCTTGCTGTTGTTTAATCTGCGCAAGGTGCCATCTTTGGCTGTCGATAAAAAATTGTCACAGTAGCTTCACAAAGGCGAGCTGGTGTATTGGAACAGATAGCATTAGATGTGGGCCAGGGAGCTCGGGGTTCGAATTATTACAGAGCTATGAAGCTTGCTCAGTCATTCTAACCCATTCCCCAAGCAGATTACCTTGAATTCCTTGGAGAAATATAAAAATTTATCTGTACTAAACAAATCGATAGAAGAAACTATGGCCATAGTAGTTTCAGTTGCGAGCTGCAGTCTGTTACTCCCGGTTTTACTTTAGTGATTTTTTTTATAAGAGATGTGAAACAAGGACAAGGTCGCGCGCAATTGCTGACGGCACGTTAATCAAGCGAGCTAATGAGTTAACCCAGAACCCCGTGCAACTCCAAATTGAGCATTTTATCACTCTAAACCCACCAACAGTTTCAATTGCACAGAAAATACTTCAAATTCTGGACCAAAGGATCCCCGATCCTCTTTTTAAATGATTGTTTTGCGGCATTTCTATCTCTGTTCTTCCTCCCCAGGAGTATACACAGTGCCTGCTCATTTTCTCCTTACCAAACCCTATTCACACAGAATTCACACGCAGGGTGAATGTTGAGGGTGAAGGAGGACTACGGTGCTTGGCTCAGCCCCCCCCCCCATCATCCGCCCAAAGGTGCACATGGAGCTGTACACGTTTACTCATGTCAAGCTTTCAATTATGTGCCCAGAATGCTCTGTCGATGTAGTCACCTGAGCATATTAAGGGACAATGAGAGAAATCCCACTCCCTGGTACGTTCACTGAAGAAGCAAGAAGGGCCACCTTTGTTTCCCGGATTTTTGATCGCTTAAGTGCACAGTTGTCTGAATTGAAACTGGAGGTCTACTTTGCTCTTACATGTAAAAAAGGTTGCTTTTAGCGTGGAGAGTAAGGATTGTTCTACTGCAAAAGAACCTAACTCTTCTGAGTCTTTGAGGTGAATGTATCTTCTGTGGGGACAAGTAATTAATCTAACTGGGAATGATCAAAATTACAGCCAAGTGCAGAGACTGGGACGAATTAACCATCATCCAGAGCAGCAGTGGCCAAACTGCAGCTCGGGAGCCACATGTGGCTCTTCCAGACATATTGTGTGGCTCCCAGTGGTCTCTGAGTATCACCATGGCCATACATTTTATTTTAGTTTATTTCCCTCCCTCCCTTCCCTCCCTCCCCTCCTTTCTTTTCTGTCTTTCCCTCCCTCCCTTTCCTTCTTTCTTTCCATATCTTTCCCTCCCTTTTCCTTCCTTCCTTCTTTCTTTCCACGTCTTTCATATTTTCAATAAAAATGTTGGAGTTGCCAGGTCTGACTCAGAAAATACCTGGGGACTTTGGGGGTGAAACCTAGCAAGGATGTGACATCACTTTTGTCATTTCACTTCCAAGTCAAAGGTCAGGTGATGGCTCTTCCTAAGCTCCACCCCTTCTGATGATGTCATTTCCAGCATACTGCCCCCAAAACCCACCCCTTCCTGTGATGTTACTTTCAGGACACTCCTCCAAACCCACCTCTTCATCTGAAGTCACTTCAATGCATCATGTCTTGCGCCTCTCAAACATCTGACGTTTATTCTATGTGGCTCTTATATTAAGATCCAGAGGATGACTGGAGGGGACAGATCCACTGCAGGGAATCCTGCAGAGATGCAGAAAGAAGACTCCTCTGGATAGTTTGGGATCAAAGTAGTCTTTCATTCCCTTGAATGCCGTTCCTCTCAAACCTTGCCCGCCCCACCAGCATAATTTCTTGTATCAAAGTCTAGATACGCAACTAAAAGAAGGGGCTGCAGGGAGGGAGGGTAAAGGACAATTTTGAAAGTCCCCATTTCAGTCATGCTTTCTCCATAAAAGGTGCACAGTTTCCATTCTACTTGTGTGTTAATAAATGATTTAAATGAAATTAGTATTAATTATGTGTTTGTTAAAAACAAAAACCTTGTAAACTGCACCGACAAAGCCTACAGTTCAAAATGGAAGACCAAAATCATTGGCAAGGGAAAAAATCTAATAATAAAAAAAAGGAACAGAAAAAATTCACTCTTCCCCTAGTTTGGAAACGGGTTAGTGGACCCCTCTGGCCCTTGGCTTTTCATCCCCAAATCTTCTACTGCTTCACTGCAACCAGAATTTGAAAAGAAGTACTCTCTTTCTAGCTCCACATGCCACAGTTTGCAAAGCTCCTTGCCCTTTTCCATCAACAGCAGAACTAAAGTTTGCAGAAACGGAAAGAGCCTGTAAAAGGAGAACGGCAGCGCCAATCTAATTCCTTGATGCAGGTCACTGGATCCCGTCCCCTTTTTTCATTTAAAAAAAGAGAAAATCATGGCTGGATAATGCAGACAGCGGTGGGGCAGCTGATAACGTGTCGGACTTCGGGAAAGCAGGATCCAAAGGTCTCCAATCCAAAGAAGCCACACTAGTAAAAAGACTGCGTTAAATCTGGGTCAGACACTGGGGTGAGGTTTTCCCATTTTAAAGCAAATGAGGTGTGCAAGTGAGAGGAATGATCCCAGTGAATCCTTCCCCCTTGCTTACTGCTTGTTACTACACCTCCCTGGTGTATTTTTCACTTGGTAGTGGAATCAGGCGAGCATCGGAATTAGGCGAGCACGGGAGGGAATCAAGGTAAGTCACAAGGTGCTTACCTTTGCTCTGAAAATCAACCCCCACCCACCCACATAAGCGTAGATTTAACAAATGGATCAGCCATTGCAGGGTGGGCTTCATCTGACTCGCTAGCTTGGAACATAACCTATTCCATGGGGTTGTTTTGAGGATGAGTATGGGCAGAGAACTGTACCAGCCTACACTCTGTCCACATAATCAGGACAGGATTCCTGATGACATACAAAATTGTACAGATAGAGGGGTCCATGTATGCATCATTCAAGGGAATGTTTAACAGTCAGGGCAGAGCTCGCTGCTGTGATTCTTCTTCCCCATTCTCCATGTGTTCCTTTACATAACCATGGCGCAGACAGGGTTGTGGACATCGTGATGCGCAGAAGTGGGAGGAAGGAGAGGGGCACCTTAGGCAAGCAGTATTTTTTTTTTTAGTTAATGTTCCTTTCTTATGTTCTGCACTGCCAGCAGAGTTTATGACATCCCTTTGTGCTCTGTTTATGTTCGCTCTAAAGGCCTGCATAATTAAAGCCCTAAAAGACTGCAGTAAGGCCAACTGGCTGATAAATCTTGGCATTCTTGGCCACCACTCCTATCCCCTGGAAACAGCCCTGGTGACTCCAAGCATGAAGAACGGCTCTACCAGGCACTGCTACTCCAGGCAGTCTCTTTTCGTCGTCTCCAGACCACTGGTATGTGAAGAGGAAAAGCTGACGGCTCAGCACACCGACCTGTCTCGGATTCCTAGGGAGATTCCGTGTGCCTCGGACTGCTTAATGAGCCACATAATGTTATATTTATTTATGAGTAGTACAAGATGTGGTAAGAGCTGCTACCGCAGAACTGTGCATGGCTGTCCTGAAAAGTGGTAGATTTGGGTCTACTCCTTCCCTGTTTCCTATCACACATGGCGTGCTTGCCATCAAATCATGCAGTGCTCTACTGCAGTTCTTGGCTGCCACTGGCAGTGGGAAGGAAAACTCTTCTATGCAGTGCCTTGACATCCAGCATTTTCATTTTACTAGGCATTATGGGAGGAAGGTTTACCTGGATAGCCCAGGTAAGCCTGATCTCATCAGATCTCAGAAGCAGGGTCGGCCTTGGTTAGTAATTGTACAGAAGACCTCCAATGAAGACCAGGGTTGCAGAGCCAGGCAATGGCAAACCACCTCTGTTAGCCTCTTGCCTTACGGGGGTCGCCATAAGTCAGCTATGACTTGAGGGCACTCTCCTTCACCACATGGAAGGAAGATGAGAGTCTCTGGACTGCTGTTTTCAGAGACAATGCATCCTCAGTAACTTCTAGACCAGGAAAAGGAGACCTTTACTATGCTATGTATTGTCATGTTATTTTGTATTGGTTTGTTTTCTTATTTATTTATAGTTCACCTTTCTTATTGAGATCCAAGGCAGATTACCAGTGCCAGTGAAAATCTATACATATAAAAACAAGTATCCTGACTGACTCATCAATGCCCAGCCCAAACTCCTGGACCTAGAAACATGAAATTTTGGGAGAACCTTCCTTTCATGATATAAATACACACTAAGAAGGGATTTTAAGACATTCACCCCCTAAGGCAGTAAAAAGGGATAAAATGTGAAACAGCTTCCCTGTGTGGCTAGCAGGCTGCTGCCTGCTTGTGCCTCTGTCTCTGCCAGCTCGGCCACTCTTCCCTGATTGGGCCAGCCTCTCAAAGTCATTTGCATATGTGGGCTGATAGAGGTTCACAACATTCCACACCTCATCCCCGCCCCCCAGAGACAGCTGGAACACAGAGATCATCTGCGTATGCAGTCTGATTGGTCCTCACCCCCCACACTGGGAGTCATTGAATGTGTCCTGAGGTAAAATGCACAGCCCAATCTTCCTCTAAAAGTTCAATTGGGTTGCCAATTCAAACCCCCCCCCCAAAAAAACCACTAACTACAAAACGTTACATACCCATAAGTATTATAACTGGATTTAAAGTAGTTAAATACCATAGTGAAGCACGGATATCAAGCTAGTACAATATAATCAACCGCTAGTACATTCATCGAGTAAAATGCAATAGTGAGCAGCAGTTTGGACACCCCATGAAAGAAATATAATAGGTTACAGAAGCATAAAAGGTATTTTGGGGGGGGGGGAGCACAAAACCAAGCACAGAGATGAAATCTTTCTGCAATAAAGCGTAACTAATTCACATGGCATGTTTAGCAATGTGGAAACTCCCAAGTAGGTGCATGTCTACATCAGCAGACAGTACAGCAGACAGTGCCTGACAGAGTAGCATATAGCCCTGCTCATATCTCTCAAGGACCCTTCTCAGGGGCCCAGAAGCAACCATCTCAATAAGTCCCATGTAACCCTCTACCTCAACATAGCCTATCAAAGCATAGTTAAGGACAGCCACAATCGGCTCCACAATTGAACCAGGAAAGAAAAGCAGCCGCAAGTCCAACTAGAAAGCTCTTTGGTAGTTCCTGGTACAGTAACTTTTCCTGGGAGGTTCTTTCTTTCATCGTTCTAACCTAGATGGACAGCTCCCCTACTCTTTCTGGATCCTGATCGTTACTCGGACGGACAGCTCCTCTGCCTCCCGGGTACATCAAGACTCTGAGAGCCAAACTACAAGTGACGTCTTACACAGGTTGGACACTAGTCGGCTTCCCTCAAGTTTTGATGGGAAATGTTGGCGCCCTGGTTTTACAGCTTGGCTCTCCATTACAGCTGCAAGACCAGGATGCCTACATTTCCCATCAAAACTTGAGGGAAGCCGACTAGTGTCCAACCTGTGTAAGACGTCACTTTTAGTTTGGCTCTATGCCTCACCGTTCCATCTCGGGCATGAACTGGACAGCAGCAGATGCATCCCATGGGACTTCTGCTTGTCTGTTTAGTTCTGAGATGGATTTTAAATGATGACAAGAGACAGCCTTAGAGGACAGATCAACAGCTATTCGATGTGCTGGCTAAACAGAATTGCTACGTGTCAACGCATTACATACATCTGTTGACCAGATGCTGAAGTTCAAAAGGGGATGAGCCATCACTCCGTAGCCTGCTTGTGGACTTCTCAGAGGCATCTGTCTCACCAGCGTTGGAAACAGAAGACTAGACAGACCTTCATCAGAAGGAGAAAGAAAATTCTTATGGTATACACTATTTAACAGAAAGGGATGCAATTGTAACAACCCTATTCGTATACCAAGGATTTACAGCCACGCCCCTCCTTCCCTTTATAAATTGCTGCTATACTTATGCAACAGCCTGCCCTGCACTCTTTGAAAAGCCAAGATGTTTGCTCTCAAGGTAAAATGCATCCCGGAGAAACAGGATTGTCTTATGATGTGTTCAAAATGAGTCCCAACAACATGAGAAACAGCAAGCTGTGCAGTGTGACGCCTTAGTGTTCATATACATGCATTACATGGATACATGCTAGAAACAAGATGTCTCTCCCACCATGCAAAGATTTAACCTCCTGAAGCCCAAGGGACAGATGAACCTTGAAGAACAGTGGTTAGCAACTTCTCCAAACAAAAATAATCTTCAATGGCCTCCCTAGGGCTTTTTTTTCAGCGGGAACGCGGTGGAACGGAGTTCCGGCACCTCTTGAAAATGGTCACATGGCTCGTGGCCCCGCCCCTGATCTCCAGACAGAGATCAGGGGGCGGGGCCACCGGCCATGTGACCATTTTCACTGAGGGTGATTTAAACTTTAAACCCCCCCCCCCGTTCCAGCTGACCCAAAGTGACATCATCGTGCGGTCCTGAGCTCCACCACTGAGTTCCGCCACCTCTTTTCCCAGAAAAAAAGCCCTGGACCTCCCCTACATCTTTGCCAAATGCAAAAATAAGGGCAGGGATTAATCAAGAGTGAACGCCAGAAATAGAACCCCCTGTAAATAGAAACAATTGGGAGTGCATAATTTTCGTTCAGTTTTCCCTCTAAGGCAGAGCGCAGGTAGGTATCTGTCAATCCCTTCTCCCAGAAACAGAGGTTCACAGAATCAGTTGACATCAAAAAGAGTTTTCGGCTAAACGTTAGGAAGAACTTCCTGACAGCTAGAGCGGTCCCTCAGTGGAACAGGCTTCCTTGGGAGGTGGTGGGCTCTCCTTCTTTGGAGGTTTTTAAGCAGAGGCTAGATGGCCCTCTGACAGCAATGCTTATTCTGTGAACCTAGGCAGATCATGAGAGGGAGGGCAGGAAGGGTTACATCAGTGCTTAGTTCTCGTGGCCCCTTCATACATGTCTAGGGCAATGCCGATCGCCACCTTGGGGTCAGGTAGCAATTTTCCCCAGGCCAGTTTGGCTAGAGATCCTGACGTGTTTTGCCATCTTCTGGGCATGGAGCAGGGGGTCACTGGGCATGTGAGGAGGGAGGAGGGAGGTAGTTGTGAATTTCCTCCATTGGGCAGGGAGCTGGACTAAATGACCCTGGAGGTCCATTCCAACTCTGTGATTCTATGATCTGGATCAGGGGCTCTTCTGCATAAGTCAAGTGATTCCAAGCTCAAGGTCACAAGAGCAGGGAGATAAAGGAACTGGCACCGCTGTGTTTAGTCTGGGGAGTGGCAGCCCCCAGCTGTTCAGGGGGTGTGGCTTCCTGACCTTCTAAAGGTCTGAGAATTTAATTCTGAGGGCAGCAAAGTCCATAAAACAATCAGCTAAGGAGGGATAGCTGTATCATACTACAACTGCAGAAGAGCCAACAGCATGAAAGGGGGGGGTAGATAATTTGGGGGGGGTGCCTTGCACCTATGAATTTTGTTAAAGGGAGTGACTTTATTAGCAGGGATAATTTCTCTTTTGATTAGTTGTACTGTGCCACTATTTTTTGATGCTTTTTGAGATATGTTATACAATTTTGTCTTTTTCTTTTTCCCTTTGCCCAACTTTCTGGTCAATAAACACTGCACATTGCTGGATTCTGTATCTTGCATACAATAGTGCTTAAAAGAACACATTTTTGCGTTCTTTGCTGCTTAAAGCTAGATCTGAGTTTTTATTCAAAATATAGACGAAAGTATAAGCTGGAGAAGTGGGTTGCCTTTTATAAATTCTCTTGGTGTCTTTCAACTGGGTTTGCTACATTATTCACCCCTAGATCACACAGTGACGGTTCCATGTGGATTTAAAATACACATGTACAGAGAAAGGCGCAGGAGGATGGGTTGGTTAAAAAAGTCGACAGACTTTCCACAACCAGGCAGAGATGAGCATTTGGTCGTTTGTAATAGTGAAAGAGACAAGCGGGCATAGAGATCTGAAGACCTGGAAAAAATGGGAAGAAATCAAGGGAAGGGGATGTTTGTCCCAAGAACTCAAAAAAATATTCCAGAGGAAAACTGAGAGATTTGGAGAGCATGGCGGGGTGGGGGGTGGGGGACCCTTCTATTAATTTTTTTTCTTGGAAATGAACAAATGCTTTTGAAGATAAAGTTTTACTCATTCAAAATATATGGCATGAATGATTTTTTAATTTCTCAATGGAAATTTTGGAGAGCACCAATCCTATGGTTTTTTCCCCCAGTGAATGATAAGATAGCATACCGTACAGCAGTTTGCAACTCTTTCTTGCTTTGGTATTGGAATATTTCTAGTTTTGCTTGTAGAGAACGAAGGCATTTATAGTTTTAAATTCCTTAGCTGCGTCAATTAACATAACTTCATATGCCCTAGATTATGCAACTTATGCTGTTAAAATAGCATGTTTCAATTTTCCCCAAAGTTTCTGTTCCATTCCAATGAAACAATCCCCCCCTGCCCGCAATAGAGTCAAATTTTCTAGACATTTTACATCTCTAGGTAGATGATGAAACAGTCCTTGATGGGAGAATAGAAATGCTAAAAACACCCCTATTTGGGGAAGAGTGTTCTTCATGGAGGGGGTAAACCTGTGCCTGGCCTTACCATTTCAGGCTACAGAGGGATCTCATACGTATGAGTGAATATTCTGTACTACACAGCATAAAGAATTAAGCTAGGTTGCAATCTGACTTTTATGAACAGCATCTATGATGTGCCTTTACAGATTTGTCCCAGGTTCCCTGTTCTGGAAAGGCAGAATGCAGGTTCTCTTTCTCTTTTAGACGCCAACTGCTGAAAAACTATTCCAGCAAATCTCTCCCCAGGTCTCGCTTGCCTTGTAATGCGCAAGTCTCCCTTAATGAGCCATTTTTCCTATTATTCCCCAACAGGGAACCGAAGGCTCCTGACATGATTTGCAATGGTGGGAAGTGCTAATCAGCAACTCAAAGAGGGGGGGGGGAAATCAGCGTAGGCGAAAAATGATGACTGTCCAATGGAGTTGTAAGAACCAATCCAACTATTTTCTGCAGGGACTGGTATACTGAAGAGAGAGCTCGTCAAGTAAAAACCAGTGCTGTAATTATAACTGCATTTACTGAAGGGAGAACTAACCCTCAACCAAACTCTCTCTCTTTTGTTTTCCAGGTCCCTGTTGCTCAGCACATTGTATTTTCTTGCTGAGCTCCAAAAAATGGTAGGCATGCTGATCACCTGCCAATTCAGCTCATGCCCTGTTCACCAGTCCCATGCAGGGAGCCAGTCATTTGGTGGGCTGTTTGGTGCGTCCGAGTGAACTCAGATGCATCTGATATGCTCCACTGCAGCACTTTCTCACGCAATTAGTACTTGACTGCTGCAGTTGCTACTCATCTACCAGTGCTGCCTCTGATTTTTAAAAGACACACAATAAAAAGAAAATACTTGCAGATTTTTTTTAAATTGAGACCTACTACTTAGATGTCTTTATGTCTCTTCACTGGCTGCTTGCGAACCCAGCTAATTCTGCAACCTCTTCTTAAATAGGTGTCACTGACTGGGCAGGCCAAAAAGCAAGCAATGCAGTCTAACTGACGTGAGTCGTTTAAAAGATACTTTCAACTGCTCACCTGCAAAAAAGATACAAACTGAAAGTGATTCTGTGCTTTCCAATACAGATAGGCTCATTTCATGCCCTGCTCGAATGTAGGTTCTTCGAAAATATAAGGGATTATTGTATTAAGATTTAAATTAACCAACCATCCCCCTTATACTCCAGAAACCCTGACTCTTTTGCTTAGTGATAAGGATCTTAAATTTACCTTATCAATTGCAAAATATGTCTCAGCACGGCTTTTTTTCTGGGAAAAGAGGTGGTGGAACTCAGTGGGTTGCCCTCTGAGAAAATGGTCACATGACTGGTGGCCCCGCCCCCTGATCTCCAGACAGAGGGGAGTTGAGATTGCCCTCCGCGCTGCTTGGCGGCGCGGAGGGCAATCTAAACTCCCCTCTGTCTGGAGATCAGGGGGCGGGGCTACCAGTCATGTGACCATTTTCAAGAGGTTCCGGAACTCCGTTCCCCCGCGTTCCCCCTGAAAAAAAGCCCTGTGTCTCAGTCCTTTTAGCCCTTGCATCCAAAAAAGATAAAGAAGTATTCTCCAGTAAGCGAGATTGTGTTGTTCTCAGACAAGGCACAAGTAGTTGCAAGGTGCAATGACACGGTATTGTGGCACAGGTGTGTGCGCTCAGCAAGTGCTAAGCTCTTCTGCATGCTGTCGCACATGAGATGAACTTCACCGGGGAACTTGGCCAAGATCAGATCAGACGCTCGCATCCCATGCGAATGAGGGGGCTTGACCTGGACCGATTTGCTTGGTAGTCATGTCTGTGCCAAAGCATTTAGCATGCCTAAAAGTAATGGTGATTCCGCACACGTTGGATAATGCACTTCCAATCCTCTATATAGATCATTTGGAACGGATTTTTTTGTGTGCGGAACAAAAAATCCACCTTAAACGATTGATAAAGTGCATTGAAAGTGCATTATCCAATGTGTGCGGAATCAGCCTAAGTGGGTGAGAGAAGATCTTGCTTATGTAGAACCAAAACAGCGATTAGATGGGGGGACTCATTCAAATCTTCACTGTTCTGTGAAGCTCACTGGGAGACTTCGAGCCACTTTAGCCTACCTAATGAGGTTGTTCTAAAGATTAAAATATGCAGGAGGACTGATGCTCCACAGCTCAGAGCTACGAGCAGGCTAAGCAGCTGGCCAGAGAAGAGAATGTCCTGCCCCTTTAAAGTGGCTCAGTGTGTCAAAATGGGCAGTTTCAGCTTTTCGTGGGCCTGGAGGTAAATAACATCACCTGGTATTTGAGGAGGACAAACTGATACTAAAAAGATAGCTACACTTTAAAAGGTGGCAACCATAACAAAGAGGGAGAAGGAATGGCTCTCCCTGTTTCCTCCTCTGACAGTCTATAAAGCACATCTTCCGCTCCGAGCAACATTTAACTGCCAGCTGAGTAAGACCTTTGCATGGTTTATGGTGGAATTTATGCTTGGATTGTACTTGCTTATTTTATCTCTTTTGAGTCGCCTCGAGCACTTTTTTCAGAGCAAGGTGATATTAAAATGACACACATAAATAGCGTTCCATTCCAAACCCTTCTCTTCGTCCCCTGAAAGTTTCTCTGAAATGCGATCTCATGTTTCAGTATACGCTTTCCATGCATTGGATTATGCTGTAATCCTTCCTTTCATAATGATAATATGAATCCCATTGAACCAGCCAATTTTTCTTTCCCCCCCCACCCCGCAAAATAACAGGACACACTGACAGAAAGAAGGCAAAAGGAGTGTGCGTGCCACTTTGTTCCACAACACAGAGAAGTCTATCAAAATGGCATATTCTGGAGAGAATGTGTACCAGACAGCAATTCAGAACCCTCCTGGATTATATTAGCTGGTAAGTGCATTGTTAACAGCCTCCAAAGCCCTAATGATTATTATATATGTGTGATAAAGATATATGTCGATCAGCTTTTCAGTCTGAGTCTGAACATATTTATTACGAGTAGCGCCAACCCACGATATTTCAGAACCTGAGGCAAAAATCAGCACTCTGCTACTTAACTGCAGGCACAGCCAACCAAGAAGTTCTCAACAAGTATCACCGAAAGGAACTTCCAAAAGCATCTGCAGCTCCTGTTCCTTTCGGTTGGGATTGCGCCGGAGAACTTTCCAGTACATTTTGCCCCCTGGGTCAGAACCGTCTGTCATAAAGACACTGTAAAAAGATTGGCATGCCCAGACTTATCAGATCTAACTGATGGTACACATGGAATGTGTGTTGTTGTTATTCAAAGTAATAATTAATAGTAATAATAACTGCACTTATATATCACTCTTCCAGACAGATTAGTGCCCCACCCAGAGCTGTGAACAAGTTAGTGTTATTATTATCCCCAAAATATAGCTAGGTCGCTGGGGCTGAGAGAAGCAGCTTCCCCAAGGCCACCTGCTGAGCTCATGGCAGTAGGGGGAGTCGAACCATCGGAGTGCTGATTTGCAGCCAAACCACTTAACCACTGTGCTACAGCAGCTCAACAAAGACACTATAACTTAGGAAAAGGTTAATTAAGATTAAGGCCCCTCAAAGTTCAAAAGCTTCTGTAAAAAAGGAATATATTAAAGGTCTTGTGTCTTAATGGTACACAGTACTACTGGCTGTGGAACGCCAACAACAGGCACATTTAAGTTGTCCAGATTTGTAAATACTATTCACTTTTATATGGCAGCTGTCAGATACTAACAAATATGGATGGCGAGTGGACAAACGGCTCACTCCAGGAACTTCTAATCTGCCTCAGAGGAGTTGTTGTGAGGTTAAAATGAGAAGAGGGAACTATGCTTCTTGGCCAAGCCGAGCTTCCCAGCCGAACATTCATGGGATCAGGACGAGGACAACAGAGCCCTGTTCCTCATCAGGCAATCTACTAAGCACATTTGGTACAAATAGTGATATTTGATAGAGACGTTGCAAGTGTCACCACAAATGTGTTCATGCACAACAGCTACAAACACCTACCAACAAGGTTTGCATCAGGATTTTGCAAAACTGCGCATGTGCAAATACTCCGTTTATTCAAACCAACCGACAGCCATTAGCATCACTAAGAAAGACAAACACCAAAGATCTCCAAGATCTCTCTCTTGAACTGGCGGAGACTGACCAAGAGAGAGATCTTGGAGTCATGATAGATAACTCACTAAAAACGTCAGCACAGTGTGCGACTGCCATAAAAAAAGCTAATGCTATGCTAGGGGTTATTAGGAAAGGGATTGAAAACAAATCAGCCGGTATCATAATGCCTCTGTATAAATCGATGGTGAGGCCTCATTTGGAGTACTGTGTACAGTTCTGGTCGCCACACCTTAAAAAAGATATCATAGCACTGGAAAAAGTACAGAGAAGGGCAACTAAAATGATTAAAGGGTTGGAACACTTTCCCTATGAGGAAAGATTGAGGCGCTTGGGGCTCTTTAGCCTGGAGAAAAGACGACTGAGGGGAGACATGATAGAGGTTTACAAGATAATGCACGGGTTAGAGAAGGTAGAGAAAGATGTGTTTTTCTCCCTTTCTCACAATACAAGAACTCGTGGGCACTCTATGAAATTATTGAGCAGTCGGGTTAGAACAGATAGAAGAAAATACTACTTTACACAAAGGGTGATAAACACATGGAATTCGTTGCCACAGGAGGTGGTGGCAGCTACAAGCATTGCCAGCTTCAAGAGGGGACTGGACAAATATATGGAGCAGAGGTCCATCAGTGGCTATTAGCCACAGGAGATAGATGGTATTCTCTTTGTGGGGAGGTGGTGCTCTGTTGTCTTGGTGCTGGAAGGAAGGCAGTGGGAGGGCTTCTGGTGTCCTGGCCTCACTGACAGTCCTTTAGATGGCACTGGATTTCTAGCCACTGTGTGTGACAGAATGTTGGACTGGATGGGCCACTGGCCTGATCCAACATGGCTTTGCTTAAAGGGTTGGATTTTATTTTTTTTGAAAAACAGCATTTATTTATGACTGATTTATATGATTTATGATTCGTTTGATTGTCTATTTAAACCTTTGCCTGCTGAGCAGAGCATTTACGCAGCAAGGACCGGGGGCGGGGTTAGGTGGTAAAACTCAGTTGGGCTGTATGAGAAGAAACAAACACAATAAGCCAACTGGTACTACATTACACAGTTAGGAAGGAATAGAATGAAGCAACATGCTGAACGGCCACGAATAGGTCGACAAACAGCCAAACCAATTATAGAAAAATCAGGTAGCTGCTTGCAAATGACAAACAGGATGTGAGACAAACTGGTGGGCATTCAAGAATCCCTATTATTTTGTCATTCACCATGGTAGCAATTATATACCACTTTGCCTTAGGAGACCATGTGGTAGAGAGTATCGTCACGTTCAGGGCTTTTTTTCAGCTGGAACGCGGTGGAACGGAGTTCCAGAACCTCTTGAAAATGGTCACATGGCTGGTGCCCCCGCCCCCTGATCGCCACACAGAGGGGTGTTTAGATTGAGGGCAATCTAAACTCCCCTCTGTCTGGAGATCAGGGGGTGGGGCCACCAGCCATGTGTCCATTTTCGCCGAGGGCAACCCACTGAGTTCCACCACTGTTGCCAAGTAGGCCCCCTCCCCTGCTTTAAGGCCTGCCATGAACTGTGCTAAGGTTTCCTGCGCTACTGTTTCACTGCTGCACAAAGATTGCTTTGCACGTGTGTGCTCTGATACACGTGTCAGTTTCTTGCCTGCGTGTCAATTGCCTTGCTGCTGTTATAGACTGTGTAGTTTACTGACTCCATGTTTGGATAACTGCACAAAAGGACTCTCTTTCTGGGCAGCCCTGCCCTGACCTGTATCTGGAATTCCCAGTGTGTGTTTGGACTTTGCTACAAGTGTGCCCCGTGCCTGCATTGCCATCTGCCACGGACGGTGCCTGCTCCCTGCTTTGGACTGTGTTTTGTGTGCTGTTTCCCCTGCCTCCATGGAAGCCTGCCTCATATGGGCCCAAGCCGCTGCTAGCAGCCGGGCGCCTGCCGGGAAAACCTCCAGCGAGCCTGGCTAGGCGCTCCCTGGTCAGTTCCCGCCTGGAGACTCCCGCGGGCCGGTCGCCGAGCTTGCCCTCGCTACCGGGCAGCCTGCTATCCAGCCCCAGCTATGCCCAGCCGGCATCCATGTTCTTAGGCAGCCAAAAGACCCTGGGAAGAAGACTGCTTTGAGAAGCCATTTCGGCGAAGCGGGCACACCACGTCCGCAGCGAGAGCCCCTCGCCCCGCTCTGCATATCTTAGGAGCCGCCCCGGAGAAGAGCTAAGTGCTGACCATCCCAAGCACTTAGAGAATGCATCTCAAAGGAACCTCCGCATTCCAGAAGCTGATGACATCAGGACAAGCCCTGTCCGCTGGAACATCCTTTCAGCCCACTTGGATTTCCCCCTCCCTCTTTTGTCCCCTCTTCCTGAGGTGTCACTTATCACAATCTGATTACCAAAGTGGCCCATCTAAGCCATTCAGTAGCCCATTAGACCCTTTGTTTTAATCTGTGAGAACCACCAAGTACAGCACCAGCCCCAGGGTACGTTTTGGGGTATTTAAGCTGGTCTCCCAGACCACTCGGTGCCTCGGCCATTCCCTATCCAGACCTCCTTGCTGTCCGTCTGTGGCTCCAGTGCTGGCATTGGGCCACCCTCGCTGCCGTGTCTCTGCTTCGCTCCAGGATTGTGAGTATTTCCCTTACCATCGTTGGGAACCAGCTAATGCGAACGTCTCTGTATTTCATACCCTGTATTTCTTAGGTCTTGTGTGTTCTCTGTATGATTGTGCAAGCTAGGCTTACGCTACACTCAATACACGTGTTTGGAACTTATTCGTTGTCTGCCTCTTTTTCACTCGAGTGTCTGGGATCGGGACCTCCGTATACATAGGTTATGATCCGCGCTTAATTTTAAGGTTGCAGACTGCTATAGCTAATTCCCCATTATAATAAAAGAGCAGTTCTGGTAACAGTTTACTGGTGGAGGATGCGGGCATAACCCAGTTCGTGTGAATGCACGTGAGTCGACACGCGTGTCTTCAGCGAACTGACTTAGAGGAAAATTTTCCAGACCTCAGTGTAAAGAGCGCAATTTAGCTCAGGGAATTAAAAGTGTGAGTGTGTGTGGCTCTAGCGAGCATTTTCTATCTTGTGGGTTGGCTTTTCCCCATTTCCTCCTTCAGCCAGCTTTGGACTACTTGCCTTTTGTGGTGCACCGCGAGGCCCTCCAGCCGTTATAACCGGTGTACTGTGGGTGAGGACCTCTGAACTGGTGAAGTTCCTGGCCACCTTCCGGGCCGCCTAAACGCGTCTATGTGGGTGGGATCCCAGAAGTAGGCTCTATAGATATATATATCCTGAAGCAGCACATATAAAACTCTTTTCCGCCCTCCCCCGTCTCTCCTAAGTCCGTCCAAACCCCGTTCCTGCCAGCACTTAGGCTTCAATCCCCGCTCCGGAGGAAACGTGAAGGGATCGATAGTCCGTTCGTTTGTTCAGTTTTAGCTTTGGGAATCTAAAGCCAGGTTCCTGAAGCCCCGCGGCAGCCGGCCGCACCGTGCTTAAGAGTTTTAAGGTAGACTCTTGGGCGCCTTTCCGCTTGCGAGTTTTAAGTCAGACTCGTGGGCGCACCTCGCTTGGGAGTCAGTGGGACTCTTGGGCACATTTTCGCTTGAGAATTGGTAGAACTCTTGAGCGCTTTTTCCGCTTGGGAGTACAGTAAGCTTCACTCCTGGGCACTTTTTGCTTGGGGACTTGCAGAGGCAGTCCTTGAGCACTTTCAGTCTTTTGGTCTTGGCTTGGAGACAGTTTAACCGTTTGTCTCTGAGCGTGAGGCCTGGGGACTTTTTGAGTACAGTTCTTGGGCTTAGAGAAGCTTGAGAGCATTTGTAGCTTCTGAGCAGAGGCTTGGGAGCATTTCTGGTTGCCTGAGCAGAGGCTTGGGAGACCCCCTTAATTGCAGTTTCTGAGCAGAGGCTTGGGAACACTTTTTGGGTTTTCTGAGCACATAGGCTTGGGAGACCCCTGAGCTTTGGCTTCTAGGCAGAGGCTTGGAAGCACTGAGCGTTTTAGTTCTTGGGCTTAGAGAGCTTGAGAGCACCCTCTGAGCCAGTAAGCTTTCCTGGTCCCGTGGCTTGTAGGCAAGCTTGAAACGGGAATAGGAATTTTCCTTCTCCCCCGGTGGAGAAGAACTGAGTGCAGAACCCTTAAAAATACCCTTGCAAACCTAAAAGTAGAACCTTAAAACCCCCTGGTAAAAACCCTTGAGGACCTGAGGGAAGGATAAACCTCCCAAAGGAACATAGAGAGGAGAAAGTTGTTAAAAACCCCTAAGAATCCAGTGTAAGAATCCCCGAGGACCCGAAGGGAAATAACCTCTGAACGGCCCCTAGACGGGAAAACTTATAGGGAGCTTCAATCGCCCCACCCCTGGTGTCGCTGATCCATTCTTTAACCTCCCCGAGATCGGCCTTAAACGAAAGTAAAATGTACCGGGCAGCCCCCACCGTGCCCCGCCTGGAGAAGTGGCTAGTGAAGAAGGGAGATTGCCCTTGGGAAGCTGGTTCCTTCAAGGGACCCGACCCGCTCCAGATAGTCAGAAGTGCCTTCCAGGATTTCTGTGAAAAGGAGAAACCTAGGTCCAGTAAGAAAGACAGATACGGAGCTTGGGCACCTTTCACCGCCCTACAGGACAGCGTGTCCCTAATTAATAAGCTACAGATAGCTCAGGAAGAACAGGAGCAGGAGATAGAAAAGCTAAGGAAAGAAAAGAAGGAACATGAGGAAAAAGCAGCCG
Source organism: Eublepharis macularius (assembly GCF_028583425.1). Taxonomy (NCBI): domain Eukaryota; kingdom Metazoa; phylum Chordata; class Lepidosauria; order Squamata; family Eublepharidae; genus Eublepharis; species Eublepharis macularius. The sequence continues at coordinate 65,431,624 of NC_072802.1, read as the reverse complement.
AGTGGCGCTCAGAACGCGTTAATTTCATGATGGAAAAACAGGGTCTAGCCGCTGCCCTCCAAGACGCTCAGCACAAGGCTGAAGTGGCCACCGCTCGTGCCGATATGGCTGAGCACGCAGTAATTGAAGGACAGGAGAAGATTGCAAAATTAACCCATGCCGCCCAGTTCATGGCAGAGCAGAAAGTCGCAAAAATAGCCGCAGCAGACCACTCCGCTTGCAAGAGGGAGCTAGAGGCCCTAAGACAGCACCTGGGGATGCAGCAGGCCGTAATTTCCGCCGTGCATCCCGCAGCCCTCTTGGCCCTCCCCGAAGGTAGTACCGACAGTTGGTCACCCCCTTCGTCCCAGCCCGAGGAAGCTCCACAGCCCCTCCATCCGATAGCTACCAAAGAAATTGTCTCCACAGACGAGGATGGCAGGAAGACAGACCGGATAGTTAAGGAGACCCGCAATTGGAGGCCCGATGAGCTCCAAGCCATAGCTGACCGCATGGGACCCCTGAACCGAGACTCAGCTATACAATGGTTTGCCCACGTGACCATGTCCCAGCCCTCCGCCAGTGGCTCCGATGTAGCTCAGCTGGCCCGCCATTGTGCCAGCCCCGAAATAGTCACCTCTCTTAATGCATACATTTCTAACCGGAGACTAGCCACCCGCAGTCAGTATGGTGCCATGAAAGAGTTGTGTGCCTTCCTCTGGCCTACCAAGAGCTTGAAGGCCCTATACATAGCAGAATCTCAAAAACCCGGAGAGGATCCAGAGGCATATTTAGCCAGGAAACAGCTCCTAGCCGAACTAGCAGACGAGGTAGATTTAGACTTGAGCGACATGCCGGACTTCGACGACTTAGAATTTAGGAGGGCAGTCATAGATGGACTCAACAGCACCACTCGCCTGGCCCTAGCAGGAGTCGAGCCCGGGAGCATTACATGGGGAGAGCTGGAATCCCGCATCAGGAGCATTGCTGGCCTGTTGCGAGAGACCGGCGCCATCCGCCATGTGAAGTCCCCGGCCTCTCGTAGAAAGGAGAGCGAGCCGATAAGTGCAGTCACCTATGCCAATCATGGCCCCCACTCTCAGTACCGACCGCAGGGACGCAGCCCGTACTCGGAGGCAAGGGGAGGGATCCTGAGGGGAAGGAGCAGTAGCTTTAACCGGGGAAGAGGACCAAGGGACTACCGCCCAGGAGTTTCCTTTGCGCCCACCCCGAGTTACAGTTCCTCCTCCCAACAGGGACCCCACGAGCCCCGATCCCAGGATGCGCCCCTAGCCCCTTCTCACTCGCGAGCCTCACACCCGTACAACCACCAGGTCTACCCGCCTCCAGATCAGTCTAACGCTTGGGGAGCATCGCAGGGCGACCACGAGGGCTACCGGGACCGCGGCAGCACGCCCCAGTCCAGGGACCCCCTCCGTTGGGAACTATGGATGCGCCTCAAAAACATTGGAGCGAACATGGAGCTATTTGACGGAAAGCCCACGTCCGTTCTAATGAAGGCGATCATGGAGTGGGAAGACCAGCAACAGCCCCCAGTACCTCCGTCAGCGCCCCCTTTACCGCCAGACCCTCCCTTCTCGAGTCCCCCGATAGCTGCGGTCCGGGAACGCCCGAGCCCCAACAACCCCTTTAGAGGAAGCGCCGCTTCCACCGACCAGTGTGCAGGATCAGAATAGGGTTGCCCCGAGTCCCAGTCTCCCTCCGTGGGCATAGTTGCCAAACTAAAGCCGGACACATGGGGGAGACCGACGGTGAAGGCAGGGATCGGGACTCCCGGGGAAAAGAAGAAGCCTGCCACTCTCCTCATAGATACCGGAGCTTCACTTAATATACTCCGGCCCACCTTAGTCACTAAGGGCACTCAGACCCCCACCACCATGCAGCTCGCCGGTTTTGGAGGCGGCATGCAGGAATCCCCGGTCTGGCAGGATATCCCCCTCTCCGTTGGGAACCTGGCCACCCGGATTTCGGCATGCGCAAACCGGGGAGAAGATGATGGACTTTTGGGCATGCCATTTTTCCGTGCCGAGGGACTGACCATTGACCTAGCGAATGGGCTCCTGTGGCGCATCCCAGGAGGCCCAGACTTCGTCAATGCAATCCATCGATGCGCAGCCCTTAAGGCCCCCCTTCCTCTCGCCCCCATCACAGGAGACCCCTGGGTTCAGGACTTTCCCGAAGTGTGGGTGACAGACAAGGCCGAGTGTGGGATAGTGAAGGGCGCCTGCGTCTTGATTGAAGGAAAGGACCCCCCTCCCCAAAGACAGTACAAGTACCCAGCAGAAGCTGAGGCAGGGATAGCCAAAACTATAGAAGGACTCCTTGAGTGGGACGTCATACTCCCGATGCAGTCCATCTGCAACGCCCCATTGTGGCCAGTTCTAAAAGCAGATGGGGTGACCTGGAGAATGACGGTCGACTTCCGTGCCCTGAATGCCACCACCCCTCCAGTTGCCCCGGTTGTGGCCAAGTACAATGAGATCCTAACGGCCATTGCCGCTGGGTCCCGGTTCTACTCGGTCATAGACCTGGCCAACGCTTTCCACTCCATCCGGTTGCATGAGTCTTGCTGGTACAAGTTCGCGTTCACTTTCCGCGGCCAGCAATACGCATTCAAGCGGACACCCCAGGGATTCCACTCCAGCCCCAGTATTTGTCATGCCCATGTAGTTCAGATGTGGGAGCGCCTCCAACCCTCCTCGAGGCCCCACGTACTGAGCTACGTGGACGACATTTTAGTCCACGCCCCCACGGAAGAACTAGCCCGCCAAATCACCAGGGAAGTCCTGGAACTCCTCCGCGAGACTGGGTTCAAGGCTAGCAGGGGAAAGGCCCAATTGGTTCAGACCAGCGTCAAGTACCTGGGTCTGACCCTGGGACCCGAGGGTCGCACCCCGGACGCCCAGCGAATGGAGGTCATTTCCAAGCTGCCTGCACCCACCGATGTCCCCTCACTCAGAGCCCTTCTAGGAACTTTTAACTTTTCCCGAGACTTCATCGAGTCCTTTGCAGACAAAGCTCGCCCCCTTTATGCTCTCCTCAAGAAGAACACTCCCTGGGAGTGGGGACCGGAGCAACAGACAGCCTTAGCCGCGCTGAAGCGCAGTCTGGCCGCAGCCCCGGCCCTAGCCCATCCAGATGTTACCCAGCCGTTCTTTATACAGTTAGCCGTGTCCGACAAGAGCATAGGAGCCACGCTCACCCAGCAGCAAGCGGGAACCGCTAGAGTAGTAGCCTATGCCTCTCGCAATCTAACTTCAGTAGAGACCAAGTTTAGCCCATGCGAAAAGACCTGCCTTGCTCTAGTTTGGAGTCTGACCCATTGGGAATTTATCATAGGAGGGTCACGTACAATAGTTCAAACCACTCACACGCCTCTCAAATATATCCTGTCGGGAAAAATACAAGACGGACAAGTCTCAAACGCCCGCATAGCGCAGTGGACCCTGGCCCTGGTCAACCGCGGAGTAGAATTTAAAAAGGAAACCACCGAGCCACCAGCCCCCTATGGCCTGTTAGTGACCGGGACCGAGCACGAGTGCCCCCTGGACCCGCCACCGCAGGTTGTTTGGCCAGTCACTTGGGGAGTCCCGCTAGAGGAAGCCCGACAGAACGGCTTCACTTGCTGGTTCTGTGACGGCTCCTCCTTTCACGTTGGAGGCTCCCCTCGGACAGGCTACGGCGCCGTGCGAGTGAGCGACGCCCATACTCTCAAAGGTCCAGCCCGCCCCCATTCCAGCCAAGCGGCTGAGGTGCAAGCGCTTCTGGCAGTGCTTGAGTTTGAGCCCCCAGAAAGCCCACTGGCCATTTACACAGACTCGGATTGGACGGCCAAAGCCGCCACGGTCTGGCTCCCGGTGTGGCAGAATCAGGGGTGGAGAGCAAGTGATGGGAAACCCGTAGCCCACCTACAGCTATGGCAGCACGTAGCAGCACTCCTTCAGTCCCGATCAGGCCCAACGCAGGTTACCCATGTCAAGGGACACCAGAAGACAAACTCAGAGACCGCTTATTGGAATGACCAGGCAGATCTCGCAGCCAAGGCAGCCGCCACTGAAAGTGCTCCCCTACCGGAACCAGCTACCGATTGCCCCTTACACCCTGTCACCACTCGCGCACAAGCCCGCAGCCAGGCTCAGGGAACTACGGGAACACTAGACCTAGCACAACTACAGCTATCTGACCCAGAAGTAGCTGACCTCCTAACCGCAGGAAGAGATCAGACAGGAAGACTAATGATCCGAGAAGAGGAAGGCATAGTTTGGGCAGTAGATGCAGCCGGCGAACGCCACTGGGTAGTGCCACTGGAAGTCAGGGCCGACCTGATTCAGTTTGTCCACGAGCAGGGACACCGAGGCAAGGACCTGACTCTGGAAAGGGTAAAAGAGGTTGGTTGGTGGCCTGGCATGCGCACCGAAGTAGCGCAATGGGTAGACAACTGTCTGTCCTGCGCCATGGTCAATGCAGACCCCACCGGACCTAGAGCTCCCCTCCAGCATCAGAGAATTGACGGACCCTGGGCTCGCATACAAATTGACTTTATCGGCCCCCTTCCCCCCACTCCTCGCGGCAATCGCTACTGCCTCACTGTCATAGACCCCTTCAGCAAATGGGCCGAAGCGTTTCCGTGCAAGCGCAACAATGCAGCCACCACAGCCAAACTACTATTCAACAATGTCTTTTCAAGATGGGGCATTGTGAGAGTCATGGACTCTGATTTAGGCTCACACTTCATTGGAGAAGTCACGCAGGAGCTTTGTAAGGCGCTAGGCATCCAGCAACGCTTCCACATAGCCGGCCACCCTCAAGCTTCGGGCGCCATAGAAAGAACCAACCGGACCCTCAAGGAGGCTCTCCGCAAAATGGTTCGCTCCTCCGGGAGAGACTGGGATGAAAAACTCCCCATAATCCTAATGGCCATCAGAGGCACCACCGCAGTTCATGGGCTCACACCCCATATGGTAATGACAGGGCGAAGAATGCAGCTCCCGGAGGCCTTCTGGCTAGATACGCAGCTCCCTTCTGATATGCAGCCCGTAGTGATTAATGACGCTTGGGTCCAGGATCTGCTCTCATCCATACACGCCGTCCACATGCAAGTGGCCCAGAAGCTGGGCACTGCTCAGAAAGATATGGACCGCAAATTAGGATGGGTCAGGAACCCCAGGCAGTGGGAGGAAGGACAGCTCGTTCTGTACAGAAAGTTCTCGCAAAAGGCGCATTCACTAGCAGCCAAATGGCAAGGCCCAGTCTCCATCACGAAAAGAGTCTCCCCAGCCGTCTATCAGGTAGCTATCCAGAGAAAGACAGGAGGCACTTGGCTAAAATACTTTCATGCCTCTCAGTTAAAAGAATGGAAAGGGAAGCCGCTGCAAACTGCCCCTCCTGTGTATGATCCTGGGGGAGCCGCCACCAGCCCAGCCCCCCTCTGCCCAGTGATCCGCCAGATATCCCTCCACCCTGGGCCAGAGATACCCTGTATCCCTTTAGACCAGACCTTTGTAGCCTTAGTATAAAAGAAACAGTAGAATATGTAGATATAGGTGTGAATGTCAAAAGTTTTTCCAGTTCTATTTTTTAACTTCATTAGGCGGGCCCCACAGTTGGGACCCTTGGGGAAGACACGGCAACCAAAGCCAAATAGGACCACCACCGAGAGTGATTCTTAATTGGATTGTAAGCCGCATGTTCGGGAAAAAATTGCACAGGCAAAAGAGATTTGCTGTGTGTGAAAGTGTTTGGAGAGGCTTTAGCCCAAAAGTGAATGTAGTCTTCCAACGTTGAAACCACCAAAAAAGGTGATTTCTTTGTTTGAAAACATTTCACCCGCCGTGCTGGTGAAGATCCCGCATCTACGTAGATTCGGGGTCTCACCTGCCAGACCCACGCTTTCGCATGATGGTCGGCTTTGGCTTTGAGGGCCGTGCCTCCCCTGGAAAAGGACCCCCAGACAGCCCAATACCCCTCTTTTACTAATGTTCATATTCGTCATGGTGAGTTGCTATACGGCGCCACCAGTTAGTACGCCTTAGTGCAAAGGTAAAAGACCCGCCAGTATTTTGTAAATATGTTACCCCTGGAATGTGTTATTGAGGTGCGTTCGCTACGCGCAAGGGGCAGCGTGCCTCATTTACATAGCCAGGATCCCCCGCGCCAAGATGACCCCCGAATAACCCAGACACAGTGGCGCCGGCAGATCTCGGCCGCCTCCGCCGCTTTTCGATAAACGCTGCCGAGCACCTTCGGCTCCACTTCGGCCCTTTCCGCCAGCAGCCGCTCGTCCCATGTACTGAAATCTTTTCCCTTGCCCGTACCGTGCAAGGGAAAAGAAGGGGGGGAGACATATTGAAGTTTTAATGAAGCCCTGCCAGGCCTTCCAAGTGAGGGCAACCTGAAAATAACCCCACACCCGTATGCTTCTTGCTCCTGATATTTTTCTTTTTGCTCAGTGCATTTTTCTTTTGCTCAGTGTATTTTTCTTTTTGCCCGGTGTACTTCTTTAAACCAGAAAACGGGGCCCCCCGAGGGAGTCCCTCCAAAAATTGGTTGTCCTGCAAATATATGACGAAGGCCTATTTTTGAAAATTAAAGCGAGGGCCCCCGTCTGCAGCAACCCTTATAGTTGCTGGAAACCGCTCTCTAGTTTTTTTCGTTTTGAAGCGGCAAGGCCAGGCCGAGCCGGACCGATAGCCCTCAGCCCGCAAAATAAAAGCAGCCCGCCACCGAGCAAGGGGCACCTGGAGGTCACATAGCCTAGGCACCCAGGGACCCCTGGGGCGAGTTTGCATAATCCCGCCTAACGTTCAGCCGACCCTTGCCCGACGTAAAGACGTTTCCCCTCTGAAATATACACGCTTGAGAAAGAAACCCTCGCACAGGAGTTCCCCAGAGCAACAAGCTGGAAGGCTCGCTTAGTGCTCCGGGACTTCTCGTTCGAGCCCCACCTAATAAACAGTGCTGGCAGAAAAACGCCCTCCCTTTTTCCCCACTTCACTTCATTCATTTATTTTGCTGCAACAAACTCAGGGAACCTGTACTTATATCCGCAGGTCTCCCCAGGATATTTTCACTACAGAAAGGAAAAGAAGGCCAGGAGATGAGGCACCTGGCTACCCTGTGTTTGCTCGTGCTGGCAGGCACCCTAATAGAGGGACGCCCGTCCAAATTAATGCCCTACCCCCATTGGAGATGCATCAATACACTGGCAGGAAACGAAATGATGGTCTGCAAGGTTGTGCAGCAGAGCAATATGACCACCCCCACGGATCGCACAAACTTCCGCAGTTGTGAAGAGCAGTGGATCCGACCCCCAGAGCTTGTTATTTTATGTGTGGGAGTGAAAACCATGTCCCAAGAACTAGTGTGTTACTCGCCTACTGATACAGTTTCACCACTTGCTCCGATTCCATGTATGTTTCTCCCCCGCATCAGGCCAGCCCCCACCGCAGTCCCGGTGGTAGACAAATATACCACCCCTGCCAATGTCGAAACCTCGCCCTTTGTCACTGAGGCTTTCGGACCATACTGTGAAGTTGTTTTAGTGTCGGCCGCAGTATGGAAGGCAGGAGACCCCTTTAGAATGACCATCCTACTAGGCACCACTGCCACTGAGTCTGCATCTGTCACTATCACGCCCCCTTCAGGCACAGTTCTCTCCTTTGCTATAGAGCACTGGGAGAACTTGACCTGGATTGTAAAAGAGGAAGACCTAGCCAAACACGGCCCACCCGATTGGATACTGGTTCAACAGACGCCCGAATGCCAAACCAAGCCCCTAGTAGAGAAATTTCACCGGCTTGGGCTGCTCTTTGTAAATTTGACTCACGAACCAGGCAATTATTCCCTGCTGATCCGGACCCAGGAGACCCACACCATCCAAATTGACCCTTTGATTGCTAGCAATGAACAATTAAGCCAAGGCGGCACGCATATAGTGGGCTCCCATGTTTTGAAGACTGACATTCGAGAGAGAGTTCTAGTCCGCCCGCAAATGTCTTTAAAAGAGATCCGCATAGACTTAGCTGAGCTAAATGTAACCCAGAGGCTGCCGCAGTGCGCTCCCTATCTGGAGGCCGGTAGCAAGGGTTGGAATGCATGGCTACAACTGTGGATCGACCCCTCTCCTTCTCTCTCGCGTGCCAGACGAAGCATTGCCGACTGGACTGCTCCTGCAGCCGGAGGCTTAGCAATCATGGATTCGGTCAATATTGAGACTCTCGCTAATAAGTTTGCCCATGTCACGACTAGCATCTCCGACTTAGGTAAACCGGTGGTGCAGTCCCTAAATTCCATTTCAAATGGGCAACACGAGATCAGCTCCATTTTAGTTAACTGGGAGAGTCAAGTTGAAAGAGATTTTTCTCTGCTGCTCAAAGGAACACAGTCTTTTGAACGCAACGTGTCAATAGCCATGGCATGTATGCAAGCCCAACAATTAAACCAGTGAGGAGTTAAAGAGAATGGCCGTTTCCGTAATGAAAGCTGAGCAACATAGAGGGGAAACCCCCACGGAAACCAAACAAAACACCAATCAGTATATAAACTTTGAAAGTTCTTAAAGTGCCAGTGCAATATACAGTGCAAACTTTTAACATGAAAAGTATCAAATTCATTCAAATTACATTCATATACAGAAACATAAACATTCAGATAAACTCTACAGTAGTAGTTATAAACATTCAGATAAACTCTACAGTAGTAGTAATAATAGCAGCATAGACAGAAAGTGTCCAGAAGTATGCACAGACTACAGAGGTAAACCCCTCCTAATGACGATATTCTTGCTGTCCTTTAATCCATATTCTTCCAACAGGGATATATAAGAAGCTAAGACCTTTTTCCTCCACGCTCAATCTGGGGCCGGCTGCAAATCACAGATTTCGTGCCCACTTCATCAGGAGCGTGATTTCTATCGTGAAAAAGATTATATCAATCACTCCCCTCAATATATCAACCTAACCCAATTCTCACTGTTCCCAATTCATTTCCATACTCACATATCCCATCCATTATTCTTATTCACAATAAAGATTGCTAATTAGTCAACCTGGAGTCTGGCTGCTGCCTGTTCTTTAACGCGTGCATAGTCCCCTCATTAGACCTTTTTGTCTCTACTCCTTGATTGGAGACTCACAACTTAAAGGTACAGGCTTACAAAATACAAGTCAACTATGATGTGCAACTTACAGGTAACAGTTCAGTAACAGCTCATTATTCAAGCCCTTTGGTTTCACACAGTCAAATTTGAATATCCAGTAAGCCTCCCGTTGGAGAAGCCACGATTGTATTCCCTCTCGTTCACCCTTGGCAGCCACTTCTAAAATTACAATCTTAAGGCTATTAGCTTGGTGCTTTTGCTCCTTAAAGTGCTGAGTCAGTGGTGCTTCTATGACATTATTCCGAATACGTGCCATGTGCTCCAGTATCCTGACCTTGACGGGTCTGAGCGTGCAGCCGATGTAAAACAAGTTGCAGGGGCATTCCAGAGCATAAACCACTCCTTTACTCTGGCAATTGGCAAAATGGCCAAAACTATGCTTAAATCCCCTGATGGAGATCTCTTTACCCTCCACAAACAGATCACAAATCTGGCAGTGCCCGCATTTGAAATTCCCCTTAGGGAGGCGGCATAAGTTGGTCTCACTGCAAACATCAGCCCTAACTAATACATCCTTAAGATTCTTAGTTTTACGGAAGCCTACCCTTGGTTTCAATTCACAGCCTTTGATGCTCTCTATAATATTCCAATGGTGAGAGATGATCTTCCTTATCTGGTTAGCCCTGGGAGTGAAGTCCAAAGCCCAGACTATCCTATCTTCCTGTGTTTTTCTTTCTGATTCAAACAGGGATCTTCTCTCTCTCACTCTTGCTCTCTGCCAAGCATGCTCCACCACTTTCTCTGGGTAATTCCTCCTCAAAAACTGCCTACAGAGGGATCTGCCATCTCTGTCAAAATCCACTGCACAGGACGAATTCCGTTTAATCCTGAGCAGCTGCCCAAAGGGGATGTTCTCCCTTAGATGCCGGGGGTGATGAGGGGACTATGAGGGTCTAATGAGGGTCTAATGAGGGGACTATGCACGCGTTAAAGAACAGGCAGCAGCCAGACTCCAGGTTGACTAATTAGCAATCTTTATTGTGAATAAGAATAATGGATGGGATATGTGAGTATGGAAATGAATTGGGAACAGTGAGAATTGGGTTAGGTTGATATATTGAGGGGAGTGATTGATATAATCTTTTTCACGATAGAAATCACGCTCCTGATGAAGTGGGCACGAAATCTGTGATTTGCAGCCGGCCCCAGATTGAGCGTGGAGGAAAAAGGTCTTAGCTTCTTATATATCCCTGTTGGAAGAATATGGATTAAAGGACAGCAAGAATATCGTCATTAGGAGGGGTTTACCTCTGTAGTCTGTGCATACTTCTGGACACTTTCTGTCTATGCTGCTATTATTACTACTACTGTAGAGTTTATCTGAATGTTTATAACTACTACTGTAGAGTTTATCTGAATGTTTATGTTTCTGTATATGAATGTAATTTGAATGAATTTGATACTTTTCATGTTAAAAGTTTGCACTGTATATTGCACTGGCACTTTAAGAACTTTCAAAGTTTATATACTGATTGGTGTTTTGTTTGGTTTCCGTGGGGGTTTCCCCTCTATGTTGCTCAGCTTTCATTACGGAAACGGCCATTCTCTTTAACTCCTCACTGTGATTATGGCTTCTTTCAAAGAAGTTTTGGCTTTCTCTACAGAAGATAGGGAAGAAATTTTGGCAGGCATGTCCTCTATTATGAAAGATCCGGAGAGCTCTCCTAAGGATGATTGGGACTCTTTAAAATTTCTCAAATGCAAAAAGGTTAAATTTGAACTGCATGCGGCCACCCTGTTTGATTATTTACAGGCTTCACGAATACCACGAGGCTTGAGGATCCAAAAGCCCCCAGGCATGTTTGGGTTTGATGAAGGTTTTAAATCAGACTGGGCAGCTATTCTAAACAAGTGCAGCTTGGACTTGATGTTGCTTATAGTTAGAAGGAGTAAGAAGGAATGCGCAGAGCTTACCAAAGATATAGAGAAGATGACGGAGGCGATCCAGACGCCTTTACCTTCCTCAGAATTTGAGGCACGACTTAAGGAAATAGAACAGGAAGTCAAAGCGTTTGAAGCCCGTACCAGGGAAATTAAAATCAAGAAATATAAGAGGGACACCCTTGATTATGCCAACAATAGGGTATATTATTGGTGGGACAACTTGAATACTAACAAAGATACTCAACGCAGGGTGACCTGGGCAGAACCGATTAGATCCTTTTCGGACTTAGAGACATCGGGACTCTCTGATAGTTCAGGAGATGAGGGTCCTAGTGGACGTCATCTCCGGAGTAGAACTATATATTCCAACAGCAGGCAGCCTTTTTTGGGCAAAGGCAAGAGGAGAGGTTTCCACAAACCGAGATAAATAATTTAGTCATCAATTTATCAGGACGCCCGCTTTCCCCTGCAGAAGAATCTGTCCTTAACAAGGGTCTGGGATATGTTCCTACACCTATTTACTATCCCTTCCAAACGCGTTTGGATCTGTTTAAACTGATTCGCCAAATCAAACTAAAGGCGTTTTTTAGCAAAGTAGGAAATGACAGGTCCGACTCGGAGCTCACTGTGCCCAAACGACTTATACAGAAATCTACTTTCATGCCCCCAGTATCTGACCACAGAATTGATACATTCGAATTTATGGTTATGAGAGATGTGGCTAGATTAGAGAAAGAACCTTTACGATCCTGGAAGAATCTCACTGGGGCGGAGTTCAGAGCAATTAGGACATTGAAAGAGGATAATACCATTGTCATTAAACAAGCCGACAAAGGGGGAGGAGTGGTTGTTTTGGATAGGGAAGTGTATCTAGGAGAAGCTAGGAGACAACTGGCAGATGCATCCAGCTATGTGAAAATACCATCAGATCCAACAGACCACATTAGAAACATCATTAAGGTGGTCCTTAATGAAGCACGGGAGTCGGGAGAAATAGATGAGATGCTTTTTAAATCTCTGTGGATTAAGAATCCCCGGACTCCTTTATTTTATATTCTACCCAAAATACACAAAAAAGTGGACCCTCCCCCTGGTCGGCCAATTATTTCAGGTTGTGGATCCATCTTGGAGCCATTGGCAATATTGATTGACTCTGTACTTCGTCCAGCAGTGCTTAATATACGTCCCCTTCTGCAGGACACTAGAGATTTCATTAAACGTATAGAAGGCACGCATCTAGAAGAAGGGGCTGGATTCCTCACCATGGATGTGTGCTCCTTGTACACAATCATCCCGCATGAATCAGCTAGAATGGTGGTGGAGGATGCGCTGATTAGGGAGCAGGGCCATGGGCATTCTAGGGCTTTCCTGTTACAATTGTTGGACTTGGTACTTGAGAAAAACTATTTCCGCTTTGAGAAAGATTTCTATTTTCAATTGAGAGGGGTAGCGATGGGCAGCTCTGTGGCACCCAGTATAGCCAACTTATTCATGGGCAGCTGGGAGAATCACTTTATACTACATCCTTCAAACCCATATAGAGAACATATTGTCCAATATTTCCGTTTCATAGATGACCTTTATTTCATCTATAGGAACATGGAGGGAGTGGAAGAATTTTGTGAGTGGCTGAATAGTCAGGATCCTAATGTCAAGTTCACGTGGCAACATAATGAACAACAAATTAACTATTTGGATGTGGTTACATACAGGAGTGGGGACCATTTGGTTAAAATTAAGACCTACAGTAAGGAGACAGATAAAAATTCATATTTGGATTTCCAATCCTTTCACCCCCGGCATCTAAGGGAGAACATCCCCTTTGGGCAGCTGCTCAGGATTAAACGGAATTCGTCCTGTGCAGTGGATTTTGACAGAGATGGCAGATCCCTCTGTAGGCAGTTTTTGAGGAGGAATTACCCAGAGAAAGTGGTGGAGCATGCTTGGCAGAGAGCAAGAGTGAGAGAGAGAAGATCCCTGTTTGAATCAGAAAGAAAAACACAGGAAGATAGGATAGTCTGGGCTTTGGACTTCACTCCCAGGGCTAACCAGATAAGGAAGATCATCTCTCACCATTGGAATATTATAGAGAGCATCAAAGGCTGTGAATTGAAACCAAGGGTAGGCTTCCGTAAAACTAAGAATCTTAAGGATGTATTAGTTAGGGCTGATGTTTGCAGTGAGACCAACTTATGCCGCCTCCCTAAGGGGAATTTCAAATGCGGGCACTGCCAGATTTGTGATCTGTTTGTGGAGGGTAAAGAGATCTCCATCAGGGGATTTAAGCATAGTTTTGGCCATTTTGCCAATTGCCAGAGTAAAGGAGTGGTTTATGCTCTGGAATGCCCCTGCAACTTGTTTTACATCGGCTGCACGCTCAGACCCGTCAAGGTCAGGATACTGGAGCACATGGCACGTATTCGGAATAATGTCATAGAAGCACCACTGACTCAGCACTTTAAGGAGCAAAAGCACCAAGCTAATAGCCTTAAGATTGTAATTTTAGAAGTGGCTGCCAAGGGTGAACGAGAGGGAATACAATCGTGGCTTCTCCAACGGGAGGCTTACTGGATATTCAAATTTGACTGTGTGAAACCAAAGGGCTTGAATAATGAGCTGTTACTGAACTGTTACCTGTAAGTTGCACATCATAGTTGACTTGTATTTTGTAAGCCTGTACCTTTAAGTTGTGAGTCTCCAATCAAGGAGTAGAGACAAAAAGGTCTAATGAGGGGACTATGCACGCGTTAAAGAACAGGCAGCAGCCAGACTCCAGGTTGACTAATTAGCAATCTTTATTGTGAATAAGAATAATGGATGGGATATGTGAGTATGGAAATGAATTGGGAACAGTGAGAATTGGGTTAGGTTGATATATTGAGGGGAGTGATTGATATAATCTTTTTCACGATAGAAATCACGCTCCTGATGAAGTGGGCACGAAATCTGTGATTTGCAGCCGGCCCCAGATTGAGCGTGGAGGAAAAAGGTCTTAGCTTCTTATATATCCCTGTTGGAAGAATATGGATTAAAGGACAGCAAGAATATCGTCATTAGGAGGGGTTTACCTCTGTAGTCTGTGCATACTTCTGGACACTTTCTGTCTATGCTGCTATTATTACTACTACTGTAGAGTTTATCTGAATGTTTATAACTACTACTGTAGAGTTTATCTGAATGTTTATGTTTCTGTATATGAATGTAATTTGAATGAATTTGATACTTTTCATGTTAAAAGTTTGCACTGTATATTGCACTGGCACTTTAAGAACTTTCAAAGTTTATATACTGATTGGTGTTTTGTTTGGTTTCCGTGGGGGTTTCCCCTCTATGTTGCTCAACAATTAAACCAGGCTGTGGCCATGGGGCTAATTCGGCAAGCCACGGACGGGCATTTGCCCCTGGAAATTAAAAGATTGATTATGCCCAAATTGTCACCCATAGAACTGGAGCTTGAATCCTGGTGGTCTCTCGTAAATTCCTCATTCTCACCGACCACCCAGGAGCTTAAACTATTTTTATTAACGGCCAGTGCGCACGAGTCATTCCATGTGTACCCAGTCGTGCCTCTGGGACTCCAAGTCAGCGACACCGAAGTCCTCTACGCCCGCCACCCCCGACCATTGGGCCCGCTTCACCCCGACCGGTTGGCAGCTCATCAGCCTCCAAGGGTGCCAGCATCGAGACCAGACCGGCTTCATCTGCCAAGACCAAGCCTTTGCACCGCATCACCCCTGTGTAGCCCCGCAAGTCGACGCCCTCAACGAATGCCCTTTTGAGGTCGTCCGGGAGAACAGCTCCGCTGTGGTCTACCTTGGGAAAGGATGTGCCTGCGTGCGAACGGCTTGCGATTTTGTGATCCTGAACTCGTTCCAGCTTAAGCCCGTGATCCCGGGAGTCAACCGCTGCTTCTGCAACCTGTCTTCGGTGGCAGCCTGCGACTTCACCTACACGGTACCGGTCTGGACCCAAGAAGAGATCCTGGTGGCACCCTCCATCTATCGACATGTGAAGCCCATCTCCCTCGGCATCGGTCTGGAGCTAATCCACGAGCTCCTGGCCCACCCGCAGCTCCACCGCACCCTCCAGAGCATCCAGAGGGACGGGGACACTACTGCTTTGGTTGTGTCCCACAATGGCAAAGAGATTTTGGACCTTGCCCAGCGGATTAAGACCACCGGTGAGCACTCGTGGTGGGAAACCCTCTTTGGCTGGAGCCCCACTGCCACTGGAATTTACAATTTGGCGTTGCACCCGATCGTTGTGATTTTGGCCTTCCAAGTTTTGTTGTGTGCCTCACTGCTTTATTTGGGCTGTTGGAGCCGCCGACAGCTCCAGCAACTCCAACTGTCCTACCGTCTGGACCATTACAATCCAGACCTACTCTTGCCCTAATGGTTATTCTTGGCGCCCTCCTTTAACCCTTGTTCAGTTGCTTATGTTGGTATGAACTATGATTATGTTTATTATGTCTATGAATCCTGCACCGGCCCCATGGACGCTTTGCTGCCGGATACCGCTCCGGGGCCCTCTTGTGGACTAGGGGGGGACATATCTCTCTGCCTCCCAACCCACGGCCCGTCTCCAGACGATCGCCAGCAGCGCCACCTCCATGAGGACTAGAACTGTGTGCCTGAAGCCCTTCTTGCCGCCAGCCGACCCTGCTCTGCGGATTGACGCAGACAGCAAGGGGGGGGTGGAAGTGTGTTTTGGAACACATGGACTAAGCTTACTTGTTCCTGTATATATGCAACCCAGTCCAGCAGCTGTACTGCGGACTGAGCCGTCTGTGATCTTTGCTGCTCTATTGTTTTAAGTTTCCTATGAATTTCTTGCCATTGCTTCCTATGAATTTTACTCCCATGAATTTAGCCCCGAACTAGTCCCGCCCTCTATCCACTGCAAGTGCGCCCATGAACTTTATCCCGATGAATTTGATTTTAACCTTTTGAATTGCCTTCTTAACCCAACTCCCTCCGCCGAGGCAGTTCTAGTCTATGAATTTGATTTTAATCCAGCCATATTGATTTGGTTTTTAATCGCAGAGTTTATTTTTCTGACCCCCTATGAGCCCCTCCGCCGCTTACCCTCATGAATTATTTCCTCGCACTTGCTTTTATCATTGCTGCTTTTATCTATGAGTTGGTTTTAACTTCCTGGTTTATTGCTTTTAATCATATATATATGTATTTATGATTTTAACCATTTATGAATTACTCTACCCTCTATGAATTGGTCTATGCCTGACTTGCACTTTCCTATATGAATTATTCCCTCACCTATGAATTCTGCTTTATGAATTGCCCCTGCTTTTAATCTTATGCTTATGAATTAATCCATGTATATGAATTGCTCCTGGTTTTAATGCTTTTAACCCATCATGAATTCCGTATGAATTACCTTCATCCATGAATTAATCAATGTACACAATTATGAATTATTGCTATTTATATGCATGAATTGCTCATTGCTGCCTATGAATTGCTATCTATGTTGACTGTAGCACTTAGCACACCCCCTGGTGTGAACCCAGAGACCTGCAGCCCATTGGCTGATCTAAATTGCACTTATTCGGTTAGGTGGTTCTCCAAACTAAATTTTTGAGTGACGCCTCCTCCCCCTTCCCTTCCCACTCCTTTTTCGCTCGAAGCTCGACCACCGGACATTGCCGACCACCTCGCCTTTGAAGTCAAGTTCGGAGACCCGCGTGCCTGACGTCCCGGGGTCTCCGAGGGGGGGAATTGTTGCCAAGTAGGCCCCCTCCCCTGCTTTAAGGCCTGCCATGAACTGTGCTAAGGTTTCCTGCGCTACTGTTTCACTGCTGCACAAAGATTGCTTTGCACGTGTGTGCTCTGATACACGTGTCAGTTTCTTGCCTGCGTGTCAATTGCCTTGCTGCTGTTATAGACTGTGTAGTTTACTGACTCCATGTTTGGATAACTGCACAAAAGGACTCTCTTTCTGGGCAGCCCTGCCCTGACCTGTATCTGGAATTCCCAGTGTGTGTTTGGACTTTGCTACAAGTGTGCCCCGTGCCTGCATTGCCATCTGCCACGGACGGTGCCTGCTCCCTGCTTTGGACTGTGTTTTGTGTGCCGTTTCCCCTGCCTCCATGGAAGCCTGCCTCATATGGGCCCAAGCCGCTGCTAGCAGCCGGGCGCCTGCCGGGAAAACCTCCAGCGAGCCTGGCTAGGCGCTCCCTGGTCAGTTCCCGCCTGGAGACTCCCGCGGGCCGGTCGCCGAGCTTGCCCTCGCTACCGGGCAGCCTGCTATCCAGCCCCAGCTATGCCCAGCCGGCATCCATGTTCTTAGGCAGCCAAAAGACCCTGGGAAGAAGACTGCTTTGAGAAGCCATTTCGGCGAAGCGGGCACACCACGTCCGCAGCGAGAGCCCCTCGCCCCGCTCTGCATATCTTAGGAGCCGCCCCGGAGAAGAGCTAAGTGCTGACCATCCCAAGCACTTAGAGAATGCATCTCAAAGGAACCTCCGCATTCCAGAAGCTGATGACATCAGGACAAGCCCTGTCCGCTGGAACATCCTTTCAGCCCACTTGGATTTCCCCCTCCCTCTTTTGTCCCCTCTTCCTGAGGTGTCACTTATCACAATCTGATTACCAAAGTGGCCCATCTAAGCCATTCAGTAGCCCATTAGACCCTTTGTTTTAATCTGTGAGAACCACCAAGTACAGCACCAGCCCCAGGGTACGTTTTGGGGTATTTAAGCTGGTCTCCCAGACCACTCGGTGCCTTGGCCATTCCCTATCCAGACCTCCTTGCTGTCCGTCTGTGGCTCCAGTGCTGGCATTGGGCCACCCTCGCTGCCGTGTCTCTGCTTCGCTCCAGGATTGTGAGTATTTCCCTTACCATCGTTGGGAACCAGCTAATGCGAACGTCTCTGTATTTCATACCCTGTATTTCTTAGGTCTTGTGTGTTCTCTGTATGATTGTGCAAGCTAGGCTTACGCTACACTCAATACACGTGTTTGGAACTTATTCGTTGTCTGCCTCTTTTTCACTCGAGTGTCTGGGATCGGGACCTCCGTATACATAGGTTATGATCCGCGCTTAATTTTAAGGTTGCAGACTGCTATAGCTAATTCCCCATTATAATAAAAGAGCAGTTCTGGTAACACCACCTCTTCCCAGAAAAAAAGCCCTGGTCATGTTGAAGCTAACTCATGGCGACTCCTGTTGGGAGTTTTCAAGGCAAGAGTCGAACAAAGGTGGTTTACCAATGCCTGCCTCTGCCTAGCAACCCTGATCTTCCTTGGAGGTCTCGCATCCAATTACTAATCAAAGCCGACCTGTTACCCTAAATGAGGGGTCTCCTCGTTAGTCAGGGGAACGAGCATTCAAGGAGACACAGTGAGAGGGGGTCACTGCAGGATCTCCACCAATATATACCAGGATCATTCCCTTAGAGAACTCTCAAGTAAGCAGGCAGGTGCTCAACAGGAATGGTTTCTTTATTAACCGAGAAAAAGAGCAAACACACAGAGAACACACACAGCGCACACATAGGACTAGCTAGGAAAACAGCGAGGAAATGGGAAAGCAGTTTCAGGAAGGGCTATATTTACCAGACTTGAAGAGGAGCAGCTTAACAACCAGGGCTTCACAGAAGGGAGGGCTCAGACATAATCTGAGGGTGTATGGGTGGGTCCAGAACACACACATGGCATAGGGCTCGGGGCAGCCTAGTTATAAGGCAAAACGTGGCCTGGGGCAAAAATGACGTTTCTGCCTCAGAGAGAATGGCTTGATGACTTGTTCAGAGGTTGGGACAAGTTTAGGAGAGGCTTAGTGGCTCTACCTGAGGTAGACAAAAGCTGTGAATAGTGCTTGGTGACCCAGCAACTGATCAATGAATCAGGTTCAAGGAAGAGCTCTGATTAGGGTAAGTGGGTCCAAGAAAAGAGGAAGGGTGATGAGATTAAGAGGAACTCCTGGAAGACCTCTTTTGTCTTAAATCTTTGCACATCTCCAGGGTGTGGGGTAGCTAGTCAGTCTTGCCTATGACTCACATCCTGGTAATTTTTCAACTCCAGCCAGGGTTGGCAACTGTTCTGCCTAGACAGGCAGTGTTTCTGTGCTTGAAGCATATTAGGAAAGGGGTTTGTGATATTATAATATTCATAAACTTCCCTTTTAGTGTGAGGAAGGGTCTGACTGCTAACAGACGCTGCTTAGCTTCCACCATCTCATGAGATTGGGCTTGCTTGGGCTATCCAGGGAACCGTGAGTGTGTGTGTGTGCGTGTCTGTAAAGTGCCATCTAGTCATAACTGACTTATGGTGACCCTCTGCTGGGGCTTTCAGGGCAAATGAGAAGCAGAGGTGGTTTGCCAATTGCCTTCCCCTGCAGAGTCTTCCTTGGTAGACTCCCATCCAAGTACCGACCCTGCTTAGCTTCTGAGATCCGACAAGATCGGGCTATACCATGCCACCTTGCCTCTCCCAGGATGCCATACAGTAAAGAATCCTGGGGCACTTGGACAGCAGCATCAAGTGCAAGAATTACAGGGGAAGTAAAGGCATTAGAGTCCCATCACAGGACAGTGTGGCCTGCCCCACAATTTGAATAATACAGAAATATTGTTATAGCATAAGCCACTCCTCTCAGCCCCAGGTCCCCAGCTGTATCGTGAGGATAACAACAACACTAACTTCTTCACTGCTTGGAGTGGGACATTAATCTGTCTAGAAGAGTGGTATATAAGCACAATTATTATTATTATTATTAATGTAATTGACCAGCTTACATTTTAAAGGTAATCAATTTAGGCTAACTTAAATCTAATGGATTGATATGGAACGCTAATGCAGAAGATCATAGATCCATAACATACCCAGATAACATTTGGCCAACATTCGCCATCAAAACAGTCAAAGAAAATCAACGAGATTCTGGGCAAATTTATTATGCTGTATTGGGTTTTCAGCCTCATTTGTTCATTTCACTCGCCGCTTACGAATTCTACTCTTGTTTAATGCTTCTCTTCACCAGACTGATGAAACACCATTAAATACAAACGGGCATCGACAATGCAACTTTCCAAAGGCAAGAACAAAAGGCAGCGTGATTCCTAAGTGTTTAGTCTCTTAATTCATCTCTTCTTTTAATCGTGACCTTATCCCCACCTCCCCGAGTTCTGAGGTGGCGTTTCATTATATTATTATTTCATATTTCAAACAAGCAGAGCATGGAACGCCTCATAATTTTTTCAAATTTTTTAAGTTTAATGTTTAATTAGATGAGGGTTATGTGGGCGGGGGGGGGGGTTTCCTCCTCTTTTTCCCTGCTCCATTTCATTGCTCTCTTTTCTCTTCTCAAAGACAGTCGCACTTCTGAAAGTGTCTGCAAATTAGAAGTTGTTCTTGGCAACAAAAGCACAGCAAGTGCACGGAAGGGAGTGATCGGTCCAAAAACATCGAGACAGCAAAGGCAGCTGGGTAGCCCAGTCTAGTCCACTTGCTGCAATGCTGTCCCTTCAACTAGGAGGGCAAGTGCCGTGTGTGGAATTTCAATGGTCTCCTTCTGGAAGCTCACAGTAACTTTCCAAAATAGCCAAAGGCTCAACATTTCAAGGCACTTTGCTCTTTATCCAGCTGCCAGCACTAAGAAAGCAAAATGACCCATGCCACCAATTTCACTCCTCTTGGGAACACCATCTGGATTTCTACCAAGACATGTTACAAGAGTTCAAAGGGACAGTGAATGTAAGTCACAGAAACTAGAACCAAACAGGCAACATTGAGAGCTTGCCAAAGTCTTCTCACCCGAATTGCTCTCTGAAATTTGGAGTTCCAAATTTTTATCTGGGTTCTTGTCAGATCTCAGGGTCAGCCTTGGTTATTAATTGGATGAGAGACCTCCAGGGAAGACCAGGTTGCAGAGGTAGACAATGACAAATCATCTCTGTTAGGGCCAAGCTACAAGTGACGAATGACACTTGAACGGCAAGTGGATTGAGTGGAGGGCAAGTGAACAAAGAGAAATACACTTGCCGTTCAAGTGTCGTTCGTCACTTGTAGCTTGGCCCTCAGTCTCTTGCTATGAAAACCCCACTAGGGATCACCATAAGTCAACATTGACTTGAGGGCAGGATTTCATTTCCTGAAGTGCAAACAGGGCCTTAGGCATTGTCCACTGTTCTGTATTCTTTATTTCCAAACTCTGTAGCAAAACACTGCGTATGAATAACTTGCCATAGGTTTCAGTCCACTTCATTCCTGTCTTCCTCCTTCCCGTACGTTACTGAGATACACGTGATAATGCAGTGAAAGAGAACATTCCTCAAAGACCTGTGATCAAAACCCTCCTCGGCCTTGAAGCTCACAGGGCCAGTCACTCGCACGCATACAGTCGGACCAAATCATAAGGCTGTTGTGAAACTATGACACACAGGGCTTTTTTTCAGCTGGAACGTGGTAGAATGGAGTTCCGGAACCTCTTGAAAATGGTCACATGGCTGGTGGCCCCGCCCCCTGCTCTCCAGACAGAGGGGAGTTGAGATTGCCCTCCGCGCCGCTGGTCTCCCCTCTGTCTGGAGAGCAGGGGGTGGGGCCACCAGCCATGTGACCATTTTCTCTGAGGGCAACCCACTGAGTTCCACCACCTCTTTTCCCAGAAAAAAGCCCTGATGACGCAAAAGAAGAAAAATGCACATTAGCAGATCCTTAGGTGGGGCACCTAATGGGGCCCAAGGATTCGGGCAGGGCCAACTGCCACTGACCCACACCTGCACTTCTCCTCTGCCCCTACCTGTATGTCCTTGCAAATGCTCAACCTTTTGAGCTCCTGGCTGCCCGCCACCACCAGGGAAGAGCATACAGAGGGCGGCAAGTGATGCTCTTGTCAGTCACAGCAGCAGCACTCCTAGCCACACACCCTGCCCGTTGCCACTGAGGAAAGGGCGTGCATGTGGCAGCGAGCGTGGGTGGTGGGATGGGTTGTGAGCAGACAGGGGAAGGACATGCATGCAAGTAGGGGGTACATGGGTAGGAGCAGGAAGGGGAAAGGGAACAAGAGTGCTGGTAATGGGCAGACGAGGGAACGGAGCACTCCCCGCCAGGGCCCCTCAAAATCTGGAACTGGTGCTGAAATTACATAAGCTACATTGATCTCATTGGAGGAAGGGTGGGATAAAACATGATAGCCAGCCAGAGAGAATAGAACGGGGGTGGGGGGCAGGGGTGAGGGGAGACCAACAGGATGTAGTTGCACGGTATTTAAATCAAGTTTTTTGTGTATGTGTCCCTTTTATCCAATGGTGTATGCTCATCAGTAAAACTCAGCACAAAAAAGCATCTCGATATAATCGTATCAAGACTGTCTTTTTTCCTGTATCATTATCATCCACTGATAAGACAGAGAGAAAACAAAATAACTGGAATAAGAACATTTATTTCTTTTCAAAGGTCAGAAGCTTTTTACCCTTCTAAACATCTTTACAAAATAGCAACTTCCTTACATTCCCTCCTTTTAAGCATCTTGCCATACTTACCATCATAGCAGTTTTTTTAAAAAAGATGTTTTGGGGACTGCTTAAAATATAAGAGTGACGGAGATCCTTTGAAAAAATCTTGAAAAGGGAATCATGGGTGGGCAGAGCTGGAAGGGTCAGACGGATGGAATTTGGAGCAGTACCACTGGAAGGGAGGGGAGTAGCTGTGCCACTAGAATTTTTCATCCAGAAATATTTATATAATTTATAAAATAAGACTTTGTTGTTTAAATTAAAATGTTCCAAATTAAAAATGGCTAGGGGGTATTAATCTTTGCTCCAGGATGGTACATTGACTGGCCCAACTCTGGGTATGGTCTCTTGTGGGGGAGGGGGGGTATCTTTCCCCGTAGCTCTCAAAATTCTGTAACCAGTGTCAGTTCGAGTCAAGGGGATCCATAAAACTTTCTTTTTTAAAGAAAGATTTCAAAGATTTGGCGGGGGGGGGGGAATCTAGAGTAGTTAACAGTCAGTATTCCCACTCGTGATGATGCATTCATTGGCACTTCAAAGCCACAGGTCATGCAAGGTGTGAGACATTTTAATACTGATACAATCAGGAACATTTTGTGTCTTTTGCTCAGAAGTATAATTATGTGGGCCTCACTTTTTTTCTCATGTTGATCAAGTTTTTCAGGACATTGAACAAAACAGGGGGGGGGGGGCGGAATACATGAAAACGCTTGTTGATTACTTCTCAACAATTATATATTCTTCTTTATTCCCAGAGCAAAGGATGGGAGAGTACGTCAGGATACTTTATTCCCCAAAGACATAGGTTGAAACCAGATGAAATACTGGAAGACCTACTAATGCATCTCCAGTATAGGTTTTTTCGGACAATGGCTTGAATACTGCAAGGAAAGAATTAACTATTTCACCCTGTGCTACTGCTTTGACCTCAAACGTTCCCCCAGAACTGCTATTTCTTCACTCGGGGAAACGTGTATTTTCTTGAACAAAGCAAATAACAGCTCTGCAGGAATGTCTGGAGAATGGGTGGCCCAGAGGGTGTACCATAGTCCTAATTTAAATCTCATACACACAAACAAGCCCAGGCCTGGATAGCCCGGGTGAGTCTGATTTCATCAGATCTCAGCAGTTAAGCAGGGTCAGCCTGGGTTAGTAACTGGATGGAGGACCTCCAACGAAGACCAGGGTTGCAGAGGTGGGCAATGGCAAACCACCTCTGTTAGTCTCTTGCCACGAAGAGGGGGCGCCATAAGTCAGCTATGACTTGAGGGCACTCCCCACCACCACCACCACACACAAACATACACCCAGGCACAGCTATTTAGCAAATGTGTAATCTATCCATTTAAAGAATGCAAGCGACTGGGCTGAATGGCAGAGAACCTTCTTGGCACGTAGTATTTCCCAGGTTCTAACCCTGGCATCGCCACTTTAAAGGATCAGTTCTACCTGAGACCCCAGAGAGCCCCTGGCAGTCAGAGAGTAATCCAAATACCATCCTCGATAGATCCAAGGGTTTTATTCAGTCTCAGGTAGCTTCATGGTGCCCAACTTCCAGCATTTATAGACAGACTTTGGCACCTCTTTGTGCTCCTTGTTTTTCCTGAAGATCACTTCTAATTTTTTGAAAAAGCAATCATAGGTCCAACATATACCCTTATTTGGCCATTCTCATATGACTTCCTCTTCCCCCCTAGGAACCCTGTGGCTGCCCTCAAGAACAAGATTTCCATGTGGACCACGAGTTCGAAGGGGTGGCCTTCCACAGATCAGCCTGGTGGAACGGGCAAAGCATCTGGTGTGTCTTGTGACTGACCAACGAGAGTTGTTATTCACACAAATTCTCATGTAGGGTGGAAAACAGCTTGGTTCTGTCTCCTTGTCCTGAGATGTTACTACATCCCATTGTAACCTTGAGGAGGAGGCTAAAGACCACTAAACTGCATGTCGAAGCTGGTGAGCCTCTCTGAGCGATAGTTATACACTCAAGTTGAGTTCACTGGCACCTGTGCTCCTGAGGATTTGGGGAGAAGATAAGCTTGCAAATGCGAGAGCTGCACGATCAGAATATCTCCTAGTTTTTAAAAAGCCAGTTAGCACATGGCTGCCTTGAAAATCTGAATGTTTAACTCTAATCTTCCCATACCTCTTCCATGATCTCAGTAGCCGTCAGAAGTTGCAATTAGTTCTTCTGGGAAGTGGAGGAAGGACAGAAGTTTCTTCGTATCACGCCAACTGCAAACTCCTACCCCGGAAATCTAGTTGGTCTCAAAGGTGCTCCTGTACCCAAATCTTGCTCTTCTACTGCAGATCAACACGGCTAACCACCTGAAACTATCTACAAAAATCATGGGAGAGTTACCAAGGGGTGGAGGAAGACCTATGCACCCCATCCAACCACATCTCCTGTCTTCTGCTCCACCACAGACAGACAGATCTTTGAAACATCTGTGTCTTAGTGTCCATTGCTTGTGTGGTTTCCATTTCAGGATGGAGGGAAGGTCCTTTACAAATGGCAGGGGATAGACTCCAAGCAAAGGATCTCAGGTGGAAGTCACAGACAAATCCTAACCACACTTCCTCTCAGGTGAGGAACCAGAAACATGGAAGAGGCATGGGAGAAAAGGTTAAACTCACCATGACCTTCCCAAGTCTTCCAACAACCCCATGAGAAATGTGACATCCTGTTTAATTTGACCTGTCCTTCTGTGTCAAAAGCTAATGATCTTAAGCAAAGAATCCTTGGCACTTCCCAAAACTACCATACTTGAGTGGTGGGAAGTAATTTTTTGGAAGGTTGATGGTACCATGGCCTCTAAACTACTCACGAAAGTTTCAGTGTACAGGCTTGGTTCAAACATAATATGAAACTATAATTTATTTTAACGATGATTACTTGAAGCCAGGATTCAACTCGTTGATGATAATTCAAATTGTGGTTTGCCTCAATAAATGTTGGTTTCATTGATTTCATTTGCTCTGCTGCCAACACCCAACTGATATACCAGCCTGCTGGAGAACAATGCAGGCTGTCTACAGTCATGTCATATAAAATCACGATTAACAGTTATTGTGGATAACAGAGGAGCATCAAACCAGTTTCAGATCCTGGACTGAAAGACTAACTAATCCTAGTCAGTCAATTGGTCTGTAATCACACTAACCATAGTTCAATTAATTGTGGTTAATTACACATAACACACGTGCATAATTCACAAAATATCTGAACGGAGCCGTAGAGTGGACGCACCCCATAATAGCAGCACAACATTTGCTGGCAAAAGCCAGAGCTCTGATTCAACAGCCGACTCGCTAAATTACCTCATCTTCCTGAATACTGTCTTAGTAGTAACCTTTGCTTAAAAAACAATGAACGTTGCATTTTTAAGCTCGTGATTAAGTGTCAAGCTCCGTAGAGAGAGCAACTTTATTAAAAGTGTGACAGACTGTGGGGAGGGCTGGATCGGAGTGACTCAGAAAGAAGGAATTGGTATGGCATTTAAAGGCTCCCCTTTAGGGGGGAAAAAACCTTCTTGTACTTCGCTTTTTTAAAAAGTGTACATCAGATGAACAGAAGAGAAAAAATTTAAAGGCCAGTGACCTGAAGAGAGCCACCATCAGAACAGGGCAGCAGAGGAAGGTAGCAGCTACCAAATTTACAATCTCCTTCAGAGTGGGAGAGAATACAGAACAATGTCGAAGCACTGAGAGCACTTCAAGGGCTGGCGCTGGGAGTTCCACGGGAAAGGAAAGCACAGTTCTCCCTGATCAAAGGCCTCCCAGCCCAGACAGGAACTCGGAACAGATAACAAAATGCCACAGCCGTTCCTTTGAAGCAGCAACCTTCACAGATCTCATCCTGCACTAGAGAACAGCAATGATTTAAGGACCTAAGACAAGCCCACACAACTCGGGGGACTGGAATGTGGAATGCAGCCCACCCAGCCATGTACAGTGGCCCAGCAGCCATTCAAAAGCCTTTCTGCACCTTGTCTAAGACTCCAAAATGCAGCCCTCAAGAAATTAACTAACTTTAAATGTTAATAGTAAACTTGTAAATAAGTTATTGTTATGTGAATGTAAAAGTAAGACTTGAATTGGACTATGTGCTTGATAACCTTTAATAAAATTTAATTTAAAAAAAAAGAAATTAACTAACAACAATAACAAAATTTGATTTATATACCACCCTTCAGGACAACTCAGCACAGTTTACTAAGTGTGCTATTATTATCCTCATGACAATCACCCTGTGAGGTTGGTGCGGCTGAGAGAGCTCTGAGAGAGCTGTGACCGACCCAAGGTCACCGAGCTGGTTTCAAGTGGAGGAGTGGGGAATCAAGCCTGGTTCTCCAGATCAGAGTCCTGCTGCTTTTAACCACTACACCAAACTGCCTCTCTGATGATGAGGTGTACTCATTTCAGTGGGTCATTAATTTAAGGATAACATCCCTATTTAGCTCCTTTTAAACTCCTTTTGGTTTATTTTTAGTGATGCACATCTCTGCTTTTTGCTGTTGATTGTAGATTCAGTTGTTTTATGTATACCTGTTGACTGGTTGTTATACCCAAATGTATATGAAAACTATAAGTATTCTACCACGGCAGCTTTGATCATCTGAACAAGGCCTTCTGCAGGTGCTGCTTTGTGCATGAGCAAAATCAACAGCTGCCCCCACTTTACAGAATAGCCCACCTGAAGAGGCTGGGAAAGATCCCACTCTCCTGGCTTTCTGCCAATGATACAAAACTGAATTATTCAAGAGGGCTTTTTCTCAGATAAGAGAGCGGTACTGTAAGGAAATAATCTCAAAAAGATGCGTAAGTAAAGGGATAGGGACTATAGACTTTACTACTATATACTGCCTGTTACTGAAAGTATGATCCTACTGGATGGTTGTTGCATATGTCAGTCTTAGAGTTGTTTATGCTCTGCTTTAGCATTTCTTCCACAACATATTGGATTCTTGCTAGTTTTAAATATTTGCAAATTTGTATTTATAAACTCTATTATTTCATTTATTGAAATGTCTTTGAAATTGACTGTACTGATTCACACTGTCTAATCTTCCTTGAGTCTCAGTGAGAAAGGTGGACTATAAATAATGTAAATTTAAAAATACATAAATGCATAACAGTATAAGGGAAAACATTTGGTGTGGGAAGGAGCGGCTGGACTAGTATCTGGGAGACCCTATTCTGCCATGAAAACTTGCTTGGTAACCATTGGGCCATCACATACACAGCCTAATCTATTTCATAGGGTTGTGAGAATAAATTGAGCAAGTCAAAACCATATGTTCTGCTTTGAGCTCCTTGGAGGAAGGGAAGGATAAAAATTGGATGAACGGATGGACAGATGGACAGAGGATGAGTATATATTTTTATTCTATTTAACAAAATTTATATCCCACCATTCTGCCACCAAGTTGGTTTACAAATTAAAACGAAGGGCAGAAGACTAGACATGGGCACAAATCGAAATACATATCAAATTTCATGATGAATCAAGCCGATTCGTGTTTCGTGAAATGCGTTTTGCGAAGCAGCGGTTTTCATGAAATGCATGACTTTTGGGGCCAATTCATTCGATTCGTGAATGATTTGTGATGTCAGACAGGCTGGCACCGATCCATTGATTCCCTAGGCAACATAGGCCAGGAATGTCTGCAGACCTTTTGTTGCCATTGGAAACTCCAATCTTAGCCCACATAACCTTGTTAGGCAGCTCTCCCTGCCAATTGGAGAGCTTCCATTCTGCCCTCTACAGCCAGGGGGGTTAATCCCCTAGGCAACTGAGGAGATGGGCCTTCTGTAGCCATGGGAACAGCAATCTCATTCCTCCAAACCCTGTTAGGCAGGTCTGTTTGCCAACCAGAGACCTCCTGTTCTGCTCTATGTGAGCATTTTTTATATAAGACACAGCTCTCTGCCTCGTGCTTTTCAGTTCCAGTAGACAGAGGGAGCGGGAGGACCCCTGTTGCTGGGATTTGGAGTGAGGGAGTGGAATTGGGAACTTTGGGCTGGATTTGCTGCTGCTTTAAAAGAGACTGAAAAGCCTCTTTCTTATTTTCAGCTCTTGGCCTTGCTGGGAAGGTCGTTGGGTGAGGGTGCCCTCTTTCTGCCACACCACCCAACCCCAGTCTCAGGGCATTGTCTGGCTCTGGGGTCTAGCTTGACTGAGGCCTACCTTTTTTTTCTTTAATTTTCTTTGCTTATATTCTTATTTAGAGCATTTGTTCTTGCTGGCTTATTGGGTGAGGGTGTGTGGAGGAGAGTTTGCTGAAGTCTCCCTGCGAGTTTGGCATCTCTGGGTATGCAGGGGGCCATTGAAGTGCCCTGGGTTCTGACGAATCACGAAACTAATGAATCGTTTCACAAAACAGGACAATTTCGTGAAAGTTCATGATTCATGGAATATGACGAAACATGAAACGCTCGTTTCGTTTTTTCCATTTTGTGTTCATCTCTACAGAAGACACTCAGTGCCAGAGGAAACAATGAAAGAAAGAAATGAATTTTGAATAGTGTCTGAATAAATATTGTTAATCATCATGAAGGATTGGAAACATATAAAAGACAACAATAAATACCACGATTATAATAAACATACAGAGCAGTGAAGAGTAGTGAAGAACATTGAACAAAGAACTTCATAGTCTGAAAAACAGTTGCGCAGTCCAATAAGCAAACAATGACGATCTGCCATTAAATAGGTTTCGTTTTACAACCTTCTTCAGAACTGTTTCCTTGCCTCTGTGGTCTGGTCTCGTGATAATGAAGTGGTAGGTTAATTGTGTCAGCCAATCATGAAGGAAATCAAACACTATGATTATCTTACTAATGCTATGTCTTTGTAAACTTATGTTTATTTACTCTAGGGCATTGTCTATGGAAATGTCCTTGAAATTAACTGTACTAATCTCACACTGTGTAATCCGCCTTGAGTCTCAATGAGAAAGGCAGACTATAAATGACATGAAAATAGTAAGTATCCAAAATTGCTGAAATAGCAAAGAGGCAATTGTTATATTCACAGCAACATTCCCCCACCATGTCTCCTGTTCAGGCTACACGATCTTTTGCTTCTTTGATGCAGATAGGCTCCCACCTGGCAACTGGGAGGTGGAGGCTGTATTTACCTGTGCACGTACAAAGTATGTGTGCACCCGTGACCCCTAGCAATGACATCATTTTCAGCACGACCCCAGAAACGATGGCATCGTGTCAGAGCTGATTCTTTAAAAATTGGCCCTGGTCTGATTCTATCACCTCCAGGGTCACACCAGAAATGACATCATTGGTAGGTCTGCAGACACATGCATGTCCATTTTGCTGCCTGACGCCTGCATTTCTTCCAGGCCTGCTTCCTCCCACTAGCTGGCAATCAGTGGGCAGAGGCAGGAATCTCAAGGAGTTTGCCCGCTACTGGTGGACATCTGGTATGCCTAGGTGCAGTCCAATTGGAGTATTTCCCTTACTTCTAATCTATAATACTGTCTTAAAGTAACATGGATTACACAAACAACACTGTAAAACTATGAGCACCTGCAACAGCTGCTGTGAAGAATGTCTTACTGCGATACAGATGCAAAACTATTCAAACTATCCAACAAGATCAGCCATGCCATCTCAAGTTCATATTCCTGCTCATCTGTTAATGTGATTAATGCCATCACTTGTCAGCAATGCCCACCCTCTACATTGGAGAAACTGGCCAGTCCCTCGGACAAAGAATTAATGGACATAAGTCTGACATCAGAAACTACAACATTCAAAAACCAGAGGGGGACATTTTAACCTTCCAGGACTTTCGGTTGCTGCTGACCTAAAAGTAGCAGTTCTCCTGCAGAGGAATTTCAAAGGGAGATTATTAGAAAGAGAGATTGCAGAATTGCAACTGATAACGAAGCTCAAGAAAATGCATCCACCTAGACTGAATCGAGACCTAGGCTTCCTGTCTCATAACCAATGTTGATTTCTCCACACCCACTACACCTCTGCATATCCCACCTAATCCAATCATGCCTGCTATTGTCATTCGCCAGCTATTGTCATTCGGCATCTGAAATCACTCTACTCTCCAAGATATAAGGACAGATGGACTCACATTCTAGCTGTATCTGAAGAAGTTAGCTGTGATTTATCACAAATTTTGTTAATCTTATAGGTGTTACCGGACTCTTGCTTTTTTCTTCTGCCACTCAAAGTACTATTCATTTCAGACGGAAACCGAATTATAAACACGATCATGAAAACTTCTCAGTTCAAGAGGAAACTGGCATTGGGCATTGCAAACGAGGAAGGTCTGGCTTTTGAGCACCTGATTTGCAATCTTCAAATTATCTCTGCTTCAGCACGCCATTGGGGGAGCTAACCCTAACCCTGTTCTTTCCATAACTTGCACATAGAAAACTAATGTATCAGAGAGAAAGACCGGCAAGAACCCGTCTCTCCGACAGCCTAGTTTTCTTCGTTGGATTTTCAACTCCCTGTAGAGAAATTCCTAAAGATTCAGGGGTGGTGCCTGGACAGGGAGGAGTTTGGAGAGCGGAGGGCGTTAATTGAGGATGTGGTGTGGGAGGGCCCTCCTTCTGAAGCTGCCATTTTCTCCAGAGGAACTGATCTCTGTACTCAAAGGATCAGATTTAATTCTGGGGGGATTCCACCTTCAACCTGGAGATCGACAACCCTAGTTTTGTCGACAACCTGGAGATAGACAACCCTATGAGGATGGATTTCCTCAATGTATGTTTATTTATTTTATTCTATTTATATTCCATCCTCCCCGCATCAGCAGGCTCAGGGCGGATTACAATTAATACAATAATATAAAATACATGTACCTTTAAAAACCAATCAAACTCCTTATATATTTAAGGACCCCTTAAATATTTGCCTCCTTTGACTCCTCTACTCATCTTATCACAGAAGGCCCAATCTGCAGTGCTGAAGTGTTCTCGCTCAGCCACAAGTTTAGGGAGAACAGGCCTAAAAGCCAAACTCAGCATAACAACAGGAGATCCTTGGATGACTTTCCAGCTTTTCTTTTTATACTGTGAGCGGCAGCCATGAGAAGCATTGATCTGAGTCAGGGCTGCAGCAAGAGGAGATGAAGTTTAACTCCCTGTTGCTTTTGACATCTCAACGGATCACTCTAGGGTTGCCATTTACCTGCTGAGTGTGGGAGATCTCTCACCCTGGGCTCCTGGTGGCTGCTGATGCTATGGTGGGAGAAAAATAAAGTAAAAATTCACAGCTGACGCAACAGCATTATATTATTTCTGTGGAAAAGCGACTTCATGTCAATCTAGGAATCACTGGAAACTCTATGGTTTTGGCAGAGAGTTTCTGGCAATTCCTCGACAGGTGTGACATCACTTCTGGGTTTTTCCTGGAAGTGACGTAGCGCCATTGCACTGATGGTAGCACCCTGCCCCTGCCCCCTAGACTCCTCTGGCAACACTATTCCTAACCTCCATGGTGAAATACGGGGTAAAACTTGCAGGCACCAGGAGAACAGGCCCCACCTAGTGACTGGCAACCCTAGCATGGACGCAGTCCAAACTGGGGACCCCATCACTGCTATCTGCAATTTTTAAAACAGAGAGAGATCTGTTCATGGATCTCTCACTATCATTTCTTACTTGGTCCTCAGTTGAGATGGGTAAAAGCTTTTTGTATTCCCAGTAAACACCACGTTCTACTGAACATCTTCCCCTCTCATCAAGGAGACAATTACTCTTTGCACCAAAACCAACCTCAGGCACTAGAAAATGACAGGCAGTCTGGTATTCTCATTGGTTTATGCTGAAAGATGGATTTCCTGTCAACTTTTCACCTGAAGTCATTTGGAAGAGAGAGGGCAACACAGGAAGTTTGCCATGCAGACACAAAAAAACTAAAACATTCACAACCTGAAAGGTGTGACCTTTTTTTGACAAATAGGCCCACGCCCCTGTTGCACGGCCACACTTGAAAATCACTTGCCAAATGCCAGAGCCCAATGCGTGTTCTACAATTATGATTCTTTGCAA
Source organism: Eublepharis macularius (assembly GCF_028583425.1). NCBI lineage: Eukaryota > Metazoa > Chordata > Lepidosauria > Squamata > Eublepharidae > Eublepharis > Eublepharis macularius. Next base: position 65,399,067 of record NC_072802.1, on the reverse strand, counting down.
GCGCTCACTCTTAAAATTACATTCAAATGTCAAGATCTTAAAGAAACTGGTGGTTGCTTAGAGGAAAGGGGGAAAGAAAATAGAATTTGAGGGATGAAAATGCCTTTTCCCCCCAAGCTAGGCTAAGAGTTCTCAATACGGTAGATAAATCTTGCATCCATAGCTCGCTGTTAGTTGCGCTATAGGAATAAATGGCACACAGATCTTCCTAATTGTGGATGAAACAATCCAGTTGCACATGACTGCTCCAGTGTGACAGTCACGCCATGCCTACTGAGATGTGGATGCTGCAGTCTGAAGAACTTAATGTAGTGAGGAAAGCCATCAAACACAAATGGTTGTAAGGGGTAATAGGCTCTTTGCACGACCTTTCCTCCAACAAGCTGGGGACATTGTACATGGTTCCCTTCTTTTATCTTCACAACAGCCCTGTGAAATAGGTTTGACTATGGAATAGAGCTTGGTTCAAAGCACTGCACAGTTTAGCAAGGATTTGCCACCCGCCCCCCCGGTTCCCCCTGTTCTTCAAACACTCTATCCCGATGGTAGCAAGACCCACAGGTATGAATTCAATAGCGCACAGCGATGCCACTGCAGTCAACTCTACAGCAAATCCACCATGGTGCATCAGCCTGTTGTTTAATCGCACTACTGGAAATAGGACAAGTAGCACACAGCAGCAAGATCAAGCAGAGGTCAGAGGATTTTCAAAATCAAACTGGAAACCAAAGTGTAGGCATTTCTGTGTAATGGATGTTCCCACACTCTGCATGCCAATCCATTCCCAAACCTCAAAGCTATCTTTCGCTGGTGGCATCCAAGTCCGTAGGAGGGGATTCCAGAACCACACCTCCTTCTGGAAAATTGCATACCCTGTGGTTTTGATTCTTGTTGTTTTAAGCCACAATTCAGCTGGAAGCTTTCTGGTATTCCACCAACCTAAGCAGTCACCTCACACCTGGGGACAGCTTGCAAGTCACACATAGCTGTCTTACAATTAAATTGCAGCTGGGGAGGCAATTACAAAGCTACACACTCTGTCTATCTATCTAGTACTGCTCATACAGCTATCGCCATAAGCAGAAATTAAATGGGAAGAAATGGGAAGAATCAAGTATCATGTGTGTCGTCACAAGCAGATTTACATCCTTCTAAGCCCATTGACTTTAATGAGAAGAGTGTAACTCAGTTTAGGATTGCATTGTCAGTCTTTCTTCCCCTTTTCTGGAGTGATCTAAAATGCAAACCTACTTCCTGTAGTGTCATGCACAGGCAGTAAGAGTGGAGGTACAAATGAAGGTGCCATCCCAGGGCTATTAGCAAGCATCTTTGAATATTTAGAGGATCACAGTTCTCTTTGTCAGATGCATCTGGCGGGGAGAGCTGTGACTCTCGAAGGCTTGTGCTGCAGTGGAATTGGCTGATCTTGGAGGTGCTACTGGACTCTTTTTGATTTTGCTACTACAGACTAACACTTCTAACTCCTCTGAACCTTTACAGAAGCAAACTGATCTCCATATCAGAAGGAGCTGTTTGCATCTACATATCAGAAGGAGCCGTTTGCATCTACCCCGCCCCCCCCTCTCCTCCTCTATATCTGACCGGTTTCTTTTGGCCCTCCATGCATCTGACGAAGAGAACTGTGATTCTCGAAAGCTTATGCTACAATAAAATTGGTTAGTCTTAAAGGTGCTACTGGACTCTTTTTGATTTTGAATATTTAAGTATGCAACAGCCTAGAGAAAAGACCAGCTGCTGACACTGAACAACAGAACATCTCATAGCTCCACATACAAAATTAGATAACATGATGTTAACCTTAAAACCTTACCCTCACACTCCCTTAAAAGGGAAGCTACACACTCAATCGTTTGAATTATGCCAGGATTTTTGCTCCAAAAAAGCTAGAGATGTTTGTGTCTAAACTCACCTTTGAGTAATAGCTAACTTGCAAAACCAGAGCTCTCTGATGCAGATTAATGGCTACCCATATAAGGTTAACAATATCCCAAATGAATTCTGCATAAGGTTACTGAGAATAAAGGCAAAAGCTCTTTTTTTGTAAAAAGAAAATCCTCCTGTGCACGTATTATTTTGTTCCTATAAAAAAGCAAACGGTTTTACGAAGTCAAGAATGGAAAGCACTCCAGTGAAACTAGATCAATAGGTATCATACGGATGGAATTATTTAAAAACCTGCATGCAAACGCTCTGCGTATATATTTCATTAATGGGGGGGGGGGCAGAATAATGGGGCTTCAAAGCCAAACACAACCCTCCCAACTTATTTGAAAAACTTATTCCATTAGCATTTCAAGCCCGACAGCCCTGCTTAAGATTACTAGGGTTCTTGTCATCTTTTCTAAGATAGTGGGGGTGGAAACATTTTTTTTGTTCTCCCCAGTCACAAAGCTGCTCTTTCCCCTGTCAGTCTCTCCACCATCAACTTCAGAACATCGTTCTTCTTGCTCCAGTTCTGTACATCTTTATGGTTCTTCTTAAGCAAAAAGTAATGACAGGGAAACCTTACTTAGCACATCAAGGGGACCAAAACTGAAGAAGAGTTCCTTTGTAGCTCGCACAGGATCCTGGCCTCTCAGGGGAACGTGCTACATCAAGGAGTGGGGAGCATTAGGCTGTGTAATCTGAGAGACAAAGGGAACCTTCCCAGCCCGATCCAACGCATCTTTACCTGGAAATAAGGCCCATCAAGTTCTGCGGGACATGTGTCCTTACAGTGTGTTGAAAGGTTACAGCGGCAGACTTAAGAAATGGCACGCTCCCCAGCAGGGCTTTTTTTCTGGGAAAAGAGGTGGTGGAACTCAGTGGGTTGCCCTCGGAGAAAATGGTCACATGGCTGGTGGCCCCGCCCCCTGATCTCCAGATAGAGTGGAGTTTAGATTGCCCTCTGCAGAGGGCAATCTAAACTCCCCTCTGTCTGGAGATCAGGGGGCGGGGCCACCAGCCATGTGACCATTTTCAAGAGGTGCCGGAACTCCGTTCCACCGCGTTCCAGCTGAAAAAAAGCCCTGCACCTCAGCACGTGTCAATTGATAGAAAATCAGGGAAGTTCAGTAAGAAAGAAGGACTTTTTTCAAGGGAGAAGAAGCGATAGAAGCCTGGTTGTGCCAGTTTCAAAATGGTGGCACTTCCTGTTCTTGTGCCTCAGCAGCAATTCCAAGATATATTCTGAAGCCGATGTTCCATTCTTAAGCCATTTGATTTAGCACAGCACACGCATGCATACACAGGGCACAAAAGATCTTGCGAGGTAGGTGAGGCTGAGAGTGCGTGACTGGCCCAAGCATGAGTCTAAGAGCCAAGCTACAAGTGACGCCTGACACAGGTTGGACACTTGTCAGTTTACCTCAAGTTTTGATGGGAAATGTAGGCGTCCTGGTTTTACAGCTTGGCTCTCCATTACAGCTGCAAGACCAGGACGCCTACATTTCCCATCAAAATTTGAGGGAAGCTGACAAGTGTTCAACCTGTGTCAGGCGTCACTTGTAGCTTGGCTCTGAGTCTCCCAAATCCTAGTCCAACACTCTAACCATTGTGAAATGGTTTCTCTGAGATGGCATCCACACATTATTTGTATGGCAGCAGTAAGTCCTGTCTGGATTGCCTCGCCCCCATAGGAAAATTCAGTTACGAGCTATTTAGTATTCTGCAACAATAGTGCATTAACCAGGTGAAATGCAACCTGAACGGCAGCAGCTCCTGCTCTCCTTCAGAGAGTTCTTTCTCTGCCACCTGAGATCTTTTAATTGGAAATGTTAGAAATCGAACCTGGAACCTTTTGCAGGTGTTCCAACCTTGAGCTGTGACCCAGCCATGTCACACTGGCCATGCTTTTCTCCCACCTTCTGAAGCTTCAGAGAGTTCAGCTTCTCACAGAAGATCCTAAAGCACCTGTGTAATCTCCCAAAGGATAAGAAGGATCAACACAGCAGAAGCGACTTTATTATTCACTTTGACAGACAGATTAAAAAAGGCAACTCAGTCAAACAGAAAGGAACACAACCAAACTGGCACACCTTGCAATCTCCAAGAGATACAGGGATGATCACAGAAGGGCGGCAGAACAAAGGGGAAGAGAAGTTTTCCACTCTGAAAAGTTGGCAATGTAATGATTACATGGGGGGGCGGGGAGTAAGGATGAAAGGCTATCCAAATTCTTCAAAGAAGAATGGATGGAAGAGAGAACATAAAAGGGCAATGACAGGGATTCACAAACAAAAGCACAACGTAGTAAGGAAATCAAAATTCACATTGCCTTTAGTAACAGAGGCAAGAGCCATCTTTCAGCCTGAAAACAATATTGAAGACATAGCCCTCAAACTGTCCACCGGGATGATGCTTAACATAACTTCCTTGATCCTAGAAGAGAACGGAGGTGACTAGTAAATTAAGCACACCGGCCTAACAATCATGGGGAAAGACGGATGGGTACAAAAATGAAGCGAGCATTTTAACTGAAAAGATATTGCAAGCATGGGCAATGTTCATGGAGAAATGCCGTCTGCTCTAACAATCCCTCATGGGCCGTTTCCACACGGCTTACCTTATTCTGCAAAATAGTGAAATCTCGCTCGAAATCTCGCGAGAAGACGCCGTTATCGCGCGAGAAGACACGATAACAGCGTTTTCTTGAGAGATTTCGTGCGAGATTTCGCTATTTTGCAGAATAAGGTAAGCCGTGTGGAAACGGCCATGATTGGGAATAGTCCCTATTTTCTTGGAATTAGTCCTGACAAATCACTGTACCTTTTCTTTTTCTTTAGGGAATGCCTTGGTAACATTGTTAGTGCGAGTTGCATTGTGATTTTTTCAAGGTTCAAGACTCTCCCTAGATTTTTCCAGAAGCTGAATAACTGCATGAGTGGGTGGGTGTATCTTTTGCACATGCATAGCTAAATGCACATAAACACCAAGGAACCCTGCGGTATCCGACATGGAATATCAAACCCTGCAGTTGCCGAGGGATATTTCAACTGCTGATTGCCTAATGAAGGACAATTACATCTTTCTAGTATATCCTTAACCAGAATAATAATTTTTTTAAAAAAACCTTCACCCTCTTAGCTTCCAAAACAGAGGAGAACAGGCCACTGAGAATTAATTTCATCATAATGGAGGCGGCAATGTGCAAAAATGGAAGGATCAGAGCTCAGAGATTAGTCCTGGTTTTGAGAAAGGGGATTGCTACAACCATATCTGTAACCTATTCCTTGGGACAGAACCACAGGTATAGGAAAGGGTCCAATCCATTGCACAGAAATCACATTGTCATCCACCTGAATAAATAAGAGGCCTCAAAAGTGTAAATTGCATTGCGTGAATTGTACATTTTGTAGAGCAAATATACAGGTCCCAGTCCTGTGTGATGTTCTATATACATGGTCGCACTGCATCAAGGGAACTAGTTTACCTGCCCAGAATAGGGTTGCCAACCTCCAGGTGGGGCCTGGAGATCTCCCAGAATTACAACTGATCTCCTGACAACGGAGATCAGTCCCCCAGGGAGAAAGCGGCTGCTTTGGAGGATGGACCCTATGGTATTATACCTGGCTGGGTTCCCTCCCGCTCCCCAACTCTGCCCTCCCCAGGCTCCACCCACAAATATTTAGGAATCTCCTAACCATAATCCATCTGGCAATCCTAATCCAGAAGAATCTGGGATTTCTTTTATGTAGTATGAACATATGCCTAAACAAGACACGAGAATGAGTCAAATGCTGATCCTTAATCCCTTCCTCTTGTTGAATTGCGTCAGAACCAGGGCTGGTGTGCCCATTGAGGCCAGGTAGGTGGTGGCCTCAGGCGCAGGGTGCTGGAGGGAGCGCCGGAGGAGGCGTGGGGGGCAGGAGCGCATGCCACAGAGCTGCAGCCTCCTATCCCTCCCACCCCGCGCCGCCGCCGCCAGCACACACCCCCGGCCAGGCGCAGCAGCCGTGGGCAGGCGTCTGCGGTGGCACAGGCAACTGAGCAGGAGAGCTCGGAGGCCACCCGCCCACCATCACAGCCGCCCGCCGCAGAGATCGGGCTGCCAGCGGCGCGCACATGCATGGGGGGTGCCCGGGGGGACACCCGGCCGGCCAGCCACGAGTGCCAAAAACCCTGACGCCGCCCCTGCTCAGAACTGGCTGCAGGTCAGACTCTGTATGGCCACTGCCTCACCTGTTTTTCTCTTTTTAAACAAACTTCTAATTTGAGACAGTTTCCACTTTAAAAATGGATGCGTTATATTTGGGGCCATTAAAAAAAATGCCTTCAGCTGCCATAGCTGCAAGCCACAGCTAGGTGCTTAAAGGGGGAAATGGCCATGTCCCCAGCCAAGATTGTTCCCAGCCAAGCTCCCTTGGGAGGGGGGCAGAGTTAGGGTTGCCAACTCCAGGTTGAGACATTCCTGGGGATTTGGGGATGGAGCCTGAGGAAAGTGGGGTTTGGGGAGGAATCTCAGTGGGGTATAATGCCATAGAGCCCACCCTTTGGTGCAACCATTTTCTCTAAGGGAACCAATTTCTGTTGTCTGGAGAACAGTTGTAATTCTGGGACATCTTTAGGTCCCTGCTGGAGGTTGGCAATTCTATCCAGAGTTCCCCAGCCATGCTGTCACTCCTCTCCTCTTGCAGAAATTGGCGAAGGAGGGTCTGCCCCTAATCCCATTGAGTAAAGGCAGCAAGCTGTGGCCCTGACTGGCTAAAGCTGAAACGCCAGACTAACATCATCTACCCCGGCAGCCAAACCAGACACTACTACTTTTCACTGGGAGCTCTGACTCTCGAAAGTCATACCTTGGAAATCTAGTTGGTCTTAAGATGTTCCTTTACAGTTTAAGGTGTTTTCCTACTGCAGACCAACACGGCTACCCACCAGTAACTGGCTTTCAGACTGTCAGCCCCATCAAACTGCTGGGAAATCATATCCCAAGCACATGGGTACAAATTCATATTGGTACCAGGGCATGAGGGCAGATGACCTTTATTCTTCCCTGCACACTGTTTTCCCATCTCCAAACGGTCAGGGGGTGCTACGGGTCCCACCAGAGGTTTACGGGACTGCAACAAATTCAGCTTCCGTTATTCCGGCAGTTTCTCTTCAGCCCCAAAACCAACTGTGAGAAGGCTATTTAGGCCTCAGTGGCTTTTATTTAGAGAGGAGTTCAGAAATCTCATCCTTACTGTTTCTCCCTGAAAATCTATTTTGCTTTTGCTTCTGCCTTGCGTGAGCTGAAATCTTTAATTAATTTCACACTGTTCTGTTACCTTGTGCTGAATCTTTCCCATACAAATGTACACATTTTTCAACCTTATTTGTGCATCAATAAATCACCTCGGTACCTTTATTCTATGAATAAATGGTGGCCGTTGCACTGATAAATACCGTATACCCAGCATGTAAAAAAACAAGTAACAATGCAAGCAGTGTCAACAGCAAAGAGTGGAAAACTACCAAAAGCACTGATAAACATTTAAGTGGATATAAGGAAATAAAATGGAAGTGGAAAGTCTATATAGTATAGTGGTTAGCAGGGCTCATTTCGAGGGGGAACACACAGGAACACAGTTCCGGCAGTTCCCCAAAGAGGTCACATGTCAGGTGGCCCCGCCCACCTGACTCTCAGCCATTTTGGGCTCGTTTCAGCCTGGATTGGGGCTGAAATGGCCCGGATTGGGCCTCTGACGGGTGGTGGATTACTCTCCCACTCAGCAGTGGCCTTATACTGACCATCTGGGGCCCCTTTTTGGCCCTTTTCAGCCCCTTTTTGCCATTTTGAGCCCAATTTTGGCCCTGAATGGCCAGGATTGGGTCCAAAACAGCCAGGATAGGTGATGTCAGGGGGTGTGGCATATGCAAATCAGTTGCGCTAATGAACCACTTCTGGTGATGGCAAGGGGCGTGGCATATGCTAATGAATTGTGCTAATGAATTATGCTAATGAGTTCCTCCAGCTCTTTTTCTACGAAATGACCCCTGGCGGTTAGAAAAAGATCTAGGAGAGCCAGGTTCAAATCTATCCGATACAAATCCCACAGTGTCTTTGGGCCAGTCCTTGTCTCTAATCCTAACCTAGGTAGCAGGTTTGTTGTGAGGATAAAATGGAAGGGGGAATAATCATGCTGCCCCAAGCTTGCTGGAGGAATGGTGAGATACATAAGGGAACTAAGGAAGGTTTACAAAATTACTGGGAGGGAATGGTGTGCCAACGAGTAGAAGTCTATGGGCTGGTCTTAGCCCTACTGTCACTTATGCAGTAGCAAAAAGGAGACAGATTGCCCTCCTGAATGCGCTCAAAGATATTGGCTATTGATCCACAGAACATTTTTAGAACACAAGCTTCTCCCCTCACCACGTGAGCCTGACAACTAAAGTGGTTCTTAAAAATATATATCATTCTAAGCCTGCCAGCAGTCACAGAAAAGACTCGGCAATTTTCCTGCTCAAAGAAGCGCCCGATTGCCTAATGAAGATAGGAAAGAGCCCTCCAGGCTCTTTACATCGTCTCCAGCAGGAATCATGAGGTTATATAAAGAGACAAGGAGATGCCTTCTCCTTGATGTCAAATTTTTCATTTCACCGCAAGGTTGATCCTTGGACTTATCACATTCCTAACCCGTTATCTCTGTCTGCTTGGCTCTTCAAAGAGGCAGTTTTTGGAAAAGTCAAGATTGCACAAATCCAGCCCCTTTCGTTCCATAGATTTCCCCCCTCCTTTCTTGCATGCTGGAATTGCACATGTGGAGCACATCAAGCAGAAATCATTGCCACACATCACATCAAACAGGCATTATCACCCCCCCCCCCCGCCCGAATTGGCTTAACTGTGCATCCTGCTGGCCGTTCAAAAGACAACACGATGCATATTTGAACCAGTGCTGCACACTGCATCTGGAATCTGATTAATTGTGCATGCCCAACAGACCAAACATCCATTTGTGGTTTTATATTTTCAAAGATTCAACAAGAATATTTTCACATCTGTTCAACACTTATCCCCAATAGCAAATTTCTGAGGTTTATTTATTGATTGATTGATTTGATTTGATTTGATTTGATTTGATTTATACCCCGCCCTCCCTACAAATGGGCTCAGGGCGGCTAACAACATTCACAAAACACAGCAAATCAATCACAAAACCATAAAATCAATAATAATATTAAAAGAATCATTAAAATAGTCCAGGCGCAGGCTATTTAAATAAATATTTGGGAGTCCATATATGGGCATAGCACATGGCCGGGGCCAGTCCCAGAAAAAGTGGTGGATTTAGGTTTTCATATGGGGATTAGAAAACTGAAGGGGCAACAGAGCCTCTTCTTTACCCACTGCATAACCATTAATTTACAGGAGTCACTGAAACAAGATGCGGAGATGGCCACTGATTTTGATAGCTGTAAAAGTGGATTAGACAAATTACGGGCAGAAGTGACTTATTAAAGGATCCAAGATGAGACAGCAATGGAACTTCAATGTTCAAGGCACTGCTCCTTGGTAATAGGGAGGAGCCTATTGCCTTCAAACCTCATTATGGGCCCGCCAGAGAAGAAAGACATCTAAGAGCCAATCTACAAGTGATGCCTGACACAGGTTGGACCAATTGTCAGCTTCCCTCAAGTTTTGATGGGAAATGTATGTTGATTCTGGACACGTTGGATAATGCACTTCCAATCCTCTTTAGAGATCATTTGGAACTGATTTTTTCGTATGTGAAACAAAAAATCCACTTCAAAACGATTGCTAAAGTGCATTGAAAGTGCATTATCCAATGTGTGCGGAATCAACCGTAGGCACCCTGGTCTTACAGCCTGGCTCTCCATTACAGCTGCAAGACCAGGATGCCTACATTTCCCATCAAAACTTGAGGGAAGCTGACAAGTCTCCAACCTGTGTCAGGCATCACTTGTAGCTTGGCTCTAAGCGGTCTGAGGTGGTGTCACCTTGTGGCTAGGGTTGCCAACTTCCAGATGGTGGCTGGAGACCTCCCAGAATTATAACTGATCTCCAAGCCACAGAGATCTGTTCTTCTGGAGAAAAAGGCTGCTTTGGAGGGTGGGTTCTATGGCATTATACCTCACTGAAGTCCCTCCCCAAATCCCACCCTCTCCAGGAGGATTTTGGGGGTGGAGCAAGGAGAGAGCTGAGTTTGGAGAGGGGAGGTCTTAGTGTCTAAGAGGACTAAACACCATTTCACTCAACTCGCCTATAACACACCAGACACACTTGCAATATGGAATTAATTACCCTATTCGTTTACCGTACAGGGTTGTTGTACCGTAACCCTGTACCGTACAGGGTTGTGTGTGTGAACACACGCACACACACAAAAGAGAGAGTTGTGGCATCTCAAAATTAAAAGTGGAGAGGCAGTTAAGACTGCAGAAAACCAAGGACAAACCCCTGTCCCCACTATGAAACTCAATTGGGAATCTTGGGCCATCATTCACTGTCACCCCTACCTACCTCACAGGGTTGTTGTAAAGTTAAAATGGGAGTGTGTGTGCACATGTACACTTCTCAGAGCTCCTTGAAGAGGTAAGAGTGTAATAATAAATAGATATTCATGTAACTTCAAGTTGCCCCGATATACATCATCTCAGTTAACACCCTCTCCATTGGGAGGAACTAAAACATGGAGCTGCTGCTGAAAATGGCAGCGATGTGGCCACAACGTCCAGTAAAAAGGATGTTATGGAGACAGATGCTCTCATAACTGGTTTCCTCACCTCTGTTCCACATCTCTGGATTCTGCTGGCAGCACAAGAAAACACATAGAAGGAGAGGGAGGAAAACAGCACAGGGCTTCCATTTTCAACAGCAGTCATTCTTTCATCTGCCAAGCTTGACAGTGGGTTCCCTTTCTTGGTCACACTGGGTTGTGACCATCTTAAGGTGGTATAGTGGATCTGGATTTATATTAACAGCTCCTACTGATTCCGTCTTTAATGCATTTGCGAAAGCGAATATTTATTGGCGTGATTAAGTGTCTCTCTAATTGCACTTCAGCCTGAGCTGAAGTAAGTTAACTCTCTTAGTTACAAGGCTGCTGCAAACCTGACTCTCTGCCGCCTCCGTGTCCATGACAGCTCATCCATGTTTTCCTGCAAGATCATTTGGGTGGTGCCAATGATGAATGCAAGATTTTCCACTGTGATTATTTACAGCCTGTTTTCAGTCAGCTTGTGCAAGAACGTCTCTTTGTTGAAATCTTTTCAACGGGATAGGAATGCAGACTTGTTTCGTGTGTCAGAGGAGCAGAGAGCTTTAAGTATCTGAGATAATTGCAGGGTAGAAGAATTAATCTGCAAATTCTGTAGCATGGCTTCTTGTAGCTATCTCTTGTATACGTTTTGAAAAGTGGTGCTGAATTTCAAGTACTTTGCGTTTGAAGTGCAGAACTGGAGTGCAGGTCAAATCCTTCGTAGCTGGTAAGAAGTGATTTTCGTTTATTCTCCTCATGCAGTTAGGGTTACCGGGTCCCCTTACCCTCCTGGTGGGAGAGTGGATACCCAGTACTCACCTTCTCAGCCTCCTGTGTGTGCTCCCACGCCTGCGTGATGGCAGCACTTCCAGTGGTATCATTTCCAGGTAACATCATAGCTCATGCACAGGAACACGTGCATGCTTTGCAGCACATTGGCCCACTGTGAAGCTCAGGAGCGCTTGTGGGGTGGCACAGAGACATCACTCCTGGGAAATGACATCATTGCGCTGCCCTGGGAGTGCCCCTGGAGGCTCGTTCCCGCGCCTTTTCCTTTGCCAGCCAGGTGAGTGGTGGCAAGGGGGAGGGTTAAAGCGGGGGATCCCCCACTCCCACCGGGGGACTGGTAAGCCTACATGCAGGTCTTCAGGTCAGCAACTCTTGGGTGTAGAAATGCCCCCGTTTCAATCCAACAATAATCAACAGAGTGGTGTGAGGTCTAGACTCAAATCCGAACAAAACCCTGTGCAAAAGAAGGAACGTTTGTGACTTTTCTACCTGTGAAGAAAACAATGAGGTCCAGTTGATTGCAGGAGCTATTTTTAGGTGTTTATGGAACACCAAAAGCTGTAGCAATTTTTTTCTTCCAATGTAAGAACAGAAGGAAGAGAAGGATAGAAACATTTTTTCCCTATCATTTTCTTTTTTAAAAAATACTTGCTTTGTAAAGGGATGCTGGACAATACAGGGCTAAATGGGTTGATTTTCTGGTTCAATATAAAGTAGCTCCAAGTAATGAGAAGAACACTGCCCCAGTGGTTCAGGCCAGGTTTGTATGTACATGATCCCTGGATCAATGTTCATCATCACCAACCCAAAAGGAATCTTAAGGGGACAGAACTGGAGTCTCTGACCAAGAAAGCCACTACCAGACTGAATAATGGTCAATACAATAAGAGGACTTCCCCTGTTCTCTCCGTCTCTCATACAACACTTGCCCAGTCCACATATCTGTTATTGGTCCTTAGATAAAGATCGTGAATTATAAATATCTTAGGCTTGCAATTAGATATCACAAAGAGGGATGCGAATTTCCTCCTGGCTCAGAGTCCAAGCTTCCTTGGGACCAGATCAAGGGCAGCATAATAGCCAGTCTTTCTCCCAAGACCTCTACAAGTAGAAACGCCCATCTCAGAAACAGATACAGTTACTCAGAGCCAAGCTACAAGTGACGCCTGACACAGGTTGGACACTTGTCAGCTTCCCTCAAGTTTTGATGGGAAATGTAGGCATCCTGGTTTTACAGCTTGGCTTTCCATTACAGCTGCAAAAACAGGATGCCTACATTTCCCATCAAAACTTGAGGGAAGCTGACAAGCGTCCAACCTGTGTCAGGCGTCACTTGTAGCTTGGCTCTCAGATTGTACAAACGGCATGGTGCATGGGACGAAAGGCAAAGAGGTGTGGAGTTTCGCTTGTGATCTGAATAACTGCAAATGCAGAGCGATACAAAACAAGTACAAATAATGGCCAACCAATTTTTTTTTTCCTGCAGCAGCAAGAGATTTCATCTTATACATCCAAGGTAAGAGGTGACAATTAGGGATGAATCAAAATGGCCAGGATACGTCTGCTGCAAAATATTACTCACTTCAGCAATGGTTTGGGGACGGGGTGTACAATAAGGCACATATACTTGCCCTTTTTGCACAAAGGCAAAGAGCTCTGATTTGATTTAGCCAAATCGGACTTTATAACATAATGATGTCATCTCAGTAATGTATGATCCCTGACAGAACCACTTTCTCCTCTTTTTTTTAAACAGGGTGTGTGTGTGTGTTTCTGGGTGTGCATGCGTGCACACATGTGCATGCCAATGCACCACCAGAGAAGGCTGGCAAACAGGAAAAAATTGCTGTAAAGGGTAACATCTGGGGAGTTGTTTGAGCATCTGAAGCCACCTGTGGAGTGTGTTGCACATACATAGCATCAAAAATACTTGCCCTCACAAATTCAGTGCAATTTTAGAGATCTGAATCTTTCATGCTCCTGGAGGGTTTCAGCCAGCTCTTTCCAAAATTGGATCATACTTTCAGATTTGCTCTAGTCAGTGTAGACAGTCGGTACCACCTAATGGCTAATGAAACATTGATATTGCCATTGGGGGGGGGGCTCTGACAATAATTGGAGTGGGAAGTTCACAAGGGAGTGCCTTCCCCTGCATATTTGGCACACGAGTTCTGCACCAGCAGCTGCCTGAGAAATACCTACATATGAGGTTAAGAGACTCCTCAGTTTTATCTGGAAAATCAACCTCATGAACCATATGCAAGATTGCCAGGCTAGAACCAGCAATCCCCTGGAGAATGTAGGGGGGGGTGGATTGGTGCGCTGGCGCATTTCTTGTGCACTCCCCAATCCCCCCTCCCCATTTCTTTCCACCAGTGATTCAGGCACCAGCAGGCATAATACCAGGTTGGAGGGAACACCCGGCAACCCTGATTGTGTGGGGCACTGCCCTTTCCATGGCTGCCCCTTCTTGCTCCTCTCCGCGATAATTGCAATATTTATCGCACCGACTGCCCTTGTAGATTAAATGAGAAGTTTCTGTAGAGGGCAAATACGTCAAATACTTTCTGTAAAAGATGCTTTGTGAGCCTTTCAAGGCCTAACTTTTACTTCTTTAACCGAGCAGAAATCCTTCCCTTTAAAAGCCAAGCCGGCAAGCTTTTACAAGTCTTTGAGAAACAGATAACAAGGGTTATCCGGAGAGTTTGATGGCATGAGCGTACTACAGCACATTAGCCACCTCTCAGCTTTACACAGGTCATTAACCTAAACTCATTTGAACATCTCTTTGGCTGCAAATAAAGCATCCACTTTTCCATAATATTAAAATAGGATTTGGAGAGTTAATTTTTTATAATGCGCACAAATACATGAAGGTTTTTTTTTTTTTAAATGCAAATACCTGGGAATATTTCTTATCCAAGGGCCACAGTTACTATGAAATGATCCCGTGTGTGAATCAAATCCATGGTTTTGGCACTGGTTTCCTCCTCACATTAAATTTGTTCCATAAAATGCTCAGTTTTCAACATGACTTGAGTGGCAATAAACACTATCCTTACGTCTCATAGCCAAGGACATGGGAATACAAAAATCAGCATTATGGGGCCCAGCCATGGCTATATCTTTTGGTTCTGCAAACCTGTAGGAACTCCCAACTTAAAATAATTAAATAATAATTTAACTAATAATTTTTAAAAACCCTCAAAACAGTAGTAATGTTATCTGTGCATGTGCAGACATTGAAAACATTCTAGAACTAGGTAGCAGTTTGGGTTGCCAGAGGAGGACAAATTGAGCGGGACTACCCGACAATAGCCCTGCAGAGAAGATTAGCACATCAAGCCCCAATCCATATGCAAAAGAACCTCCTCGGGATACATTGAAGCCTCCCGCCATTAGCATTCCACACCCTGGGAAACTCTTACAGGATGACTCAGCCCAACCCCACCCCTCCTGAGTAGATACAAATGACCTGCCAACATCTTTTCCACACTGTGACACTGAGAGATCTCTGTCTTTTGGTGCTACACCTCTGAAGATGCCAGCCACAGCTGCTGGCGAAACGTCAGGAACTACAATGCCAAGACCACGGCAATACAGCCCGGAAAACCCACAACAACCATCGTTCTCCAGCCGTGAAAGCCTTCGACAATATATTGAGTGGGAGGAAGGTGGGCTTTCCATTTGCCCACCCACACCTGGTAAACCCTCTGCCCTTGATCCAGTCTCCTTCCCCTGAGAAACTGAGGAGCACTAGAAAAATGACCAAAAATGGCCTCGTGAACTATGCTTGAGGAATTTCCCCATGTCTCTATGGTCCTTACCATAGAGATTAGAGGAAATTTCTAGAGCATCACCAGGAAGTGACATCGCATCCTCCCCAAACTCTACCCTTCCCAGGCATCCCCCTCAAAGTCTCCCAGAATTTGCTGAGGTTGTGCCAGAAACTCTAAAGGGAGCGGGAGCTAAGAGGGGGGAAGGAGCCAGCAAGAGGAAAAGAAGAGCTGGAGCTAGGGGAGTGGTACAGTGGCCAGTGAGAGAATGAGATTTCCCCTCCTTCACAAGCCTTCCTCTTGTGCATTATAAATGCCATTCATTGTACGTATAAATACCTTATAAATTACATCTAGAAACCATACAATGTATGCACACAAAACAAATGAGTCTGCAAAGAGCAGAGAACTGAAAGCATTGGGGAAATGTGTAAAGGAACATAAACAGCAATGCAATAGCGAACATTTTCTCACCTTCTCTATGGGAGGCAGTTTCGTATGTTCCCATACATTCTCCCTCTGAAGCAAAGGTATTATCATTTTCATATCCTATTCCTGTACAACTTAAAATAATGGCATCATTCCCAAGAGAGAGAAAGCACTCCTGCCTTTTAGAACAACTAACACCTTCCTAGAGAATAAAGCATCTATCAACATCAGGAATGAGGGTTATCAAACTCCAGGTGGGGCCAGGAGCCTTCCCGGAATTAGAACAGATCTTCAGACTACGGCAGAGCAGCCAGGTCACCGGCTATCATGGGAGACCTGGCTGTATCCAGGCTCCCGACTCTGGCTGTTGCTCAGTGGAGCAGCAGAAGCAAAATAAAGTGAAAAGTAAAAACTTTCCAGCTCTCTCTAGAGTAGGGTTGCCAGGTCCCCTTGCCCTCCCACTGGGAGGGGGGACCTGGCACTCATCCTCATGCCATCCTGGGATTCCTCCTTGCATATGCGCACCCTGCGCCTGTGCAATGATGTCATTTCCCGGAAGTGATGTCACTGTGGAGGTGTGGGCCTGATTTGGTCCAGTTGGGGCCCACATCGTCCCGCTGCAAAGAACGGGAGTGCCCTCGGGCAGTGCGATAATATCACTCCCGGGAAATAACATTGTTATGCTGTCCCAGGAACACACCTGGGAGGCCCGTCCCTGCACCTCCCCACCTCCCCCGCCAGCCTGGTGAGTCAGGGTGGGGCGGAAGATAGAAGCAGGGGATCCCCACTAGAGAGAGAGTGCTTAACTGGAAAAGATGTCCACTCCCCCAAAGTTCCCAGAGGGTGCCAGCCAATGACAACTGTAGACTAAAGAGATCACTTCCCCTGGAGGAACTGAAAACTTTGAAGGGTGTACTCTGAAACATCTCTGCTGAGCTCCCGCCTCAAAACTACCCCCTCCCTGAGCATTGCCCCCCAATAGGGCTGCTCAGTAGAGATGTGTGTGGGGCTAGCACTTACCTTGAACATCTTGTGTGTGCGGACCGAGCAGGGTATGATGACATCATTTTGGCCCCTGTGAAGGGCTGGAACACACCTGCTGCCGGGCATGAGAACATCCTTTCCAGAAGTGATGTCATCGTACCTTGTGGGAGCGTGCCCGCTGGACACTGGCCGGGGAAGTTTCTTGCCTCCTAGGGCCTTTTCCCTCTGCTGGCCAAGTGAGTGGTGGTAAGGGGCAAAGGCTGGGATTGAGGGAACCCAACGTCCCCTCCTGAGGGCCCTGGCAGCCCTTGGGTGGAGTCTGGGGAGGGGAGGGACCCCAGCAGGGTATAATGCCATAGGGTCCACCCTCCAAAGCTGCCATTTTCTCCAGGGGAACTGATCACTGTGGCCTAGAGATCAGTTGCAATTCTGGGAGATCTCCAGCCACCACCTGGAGGCTGGCCAGCCTAGCCCAGCTCCAGACTACTGAGATTAGCTCTCTTGCCAAAACTGGCAGCTTCAGAGGGTGGCATCCATGGCATCACTTCCATGTTGAACTCCCTTCCTTCCCCCAAACTCTGCCCTCCCCAGGCTCCCCTCCCCCCATCTCCATGAATTTCTCAACTCAGAGTCGGCAACCCTAATCCAGCATGTCCCAGAGCTAAGCACCACTGCCCCAGCTGGGCTCTGGGGTTCAGCCCTCATGCAGACTGGCAAAAATTAAGCACAAAGGTTAGCTGGACCTATTGGGATGGAAAGCATAGCTGGGGACCTTCAAGGGAAAAACGGTCATGTGCGTGTACTAGGGATCCCAGGTCCCCCAGTGGGGGCAGGGGATCCCCCGCTCCTGCCCTCTGCCCCCTGCCACCACTCACTAGGCTGGTGGGGGGGGGGGAGGCAGGGGAACGGACCCTCAGGAGTGCTCCCTGGCCTGTATGATGACATCACTTCACGGAAATGAGATCACCATGCAGGCCCAGGAGTGTGCATGTGAAGAGCAAAAAGGTGAGTGCCGGGTTCCCCCTCTTCCACCAGGTAAGGGGACCTGGCAACGCTTGTGTGTACACAGTTGCTACGTACCCCCTTGTTTTCCAGTGGCCCATGTTCCAGATAAACCCTCCCCGCTCTCCCTGACCGGGTGGTAACTGTTTCCACACACCCCTGTGGTATTTTCCAACGCTAATCGTGTCGAGGGGGACTGAACACGTTTCTGTTTTCAGCTAGGCCTATTCAAGAAGGCTTCATTTTATCCCAGGTGGCATTTCATCTTGCTCGTTGCCACCTCTCCCACTGTTGCCCAGCAAGAGCTGTCATTACGAACGCCTGCTGAACAACGGCAAAATAAAATCTTCTATCCAGATTAATTAAAATCTACTCCTTTATCACTTTCTCTCCTGGACGTGGAACTCACTCATCTCCCTCTCTCAGAGTTCACATACACATTCTTTCCCCTCAGGGTTTATGCCTTCTGGTGCCTTCCAGGCCTTTTTAAAAAGGTCACACTGTGACATTTTCAGCAGTCTCGGTTAGAAGTATCTGTGTGAGAGTGTGTGTGTTTCTCCTTTCCCCACCTCTCATTCGACCTCAGCCTAACACTGTTTCTTTATAGTCACAGGGGCCAAAGCAACACATCTTTGCAAGAAAACCAAGATTCCTTAAGCAAGACTAGAGGCTGATTAAAAACAGGAAGGCTGGGCAAGTGCTCATGTTGAAGTCATGTTGGAAAAGTTCAACAGCGAGACCAAGGGAGAGGGAACCCAGTCACCTGCCGTAAGGGACGATCATATCCACTTTCTTAGTTGTAGTGTAGCTTTTTCTACTGAATTTGCCTTTCCAACAAAACTGGCCACAAACCCTGCCCTTCCTCCCAAGGAGCTCAGGACAACATATGCAGGGTTGTATCTTTGCTCAAACAGATGCTTCACTAACGTTACGGACCACAGACTTCACCACTATGTTGCCGTATGTACTGTCTGTTGCTTAAGTACGTCTTCCTATGTACTACCTGTTGCTTTTAAGTATGACCACACTGGGCAGTTTTATGTTGTCTAATATCAGTCGTAGAATTGCTTATGCTCTGTTTCAGCATTTCTTCAACTCTGTATTGGATTTTTGCTAATGTTCTGTCTTAGTAAACTTGCATTTATTTACCCTATGGCATTGTTTATTGAAATGTCCTTGATACTGACTGTACTAATCTCATACCATGTAATCCGCCTTGAGTCTCAGTGAGAAAGGCAGACTATAAATAACATAAATAATAGTAATGATTTCCAAGGAAAGGAAGGCAGCAGGGTATTTCCTGATCTCATTAGAGCCAGTTTGGTGTAGTGGTTAAGAGCGCCGGGACTCTAATCTTCGATTCTCCACTCCTCCACTTGAAGCCAGCTGGGTGACCTTGGTCAGCTCTCTCTGAACTCTCTCAGCCCCATCCACCTCACAGGGTCATTGTTGTGGGGATAATAATAACAGAGTTTGTAAACCGCTCTGAGTGGATGTTAAGTTGCCCTAAAGGGCAGTATATAAATTGAATGTTGTTGTTGTTGTTGTTATTCTCGCAAGCTAAGCTGGGTCGATAATTGGATGGGAGACCACCGAGGAAGAATCAGGAGAGGAAGGCAACAGCAAACCACCTCACTGGCCTTGAATGCCCCTTCTGGGGCTGTTATGAGTTGGCTGTAACCTGACAGCACTTACGTGTGTATACCATTTCCCAACCTTCTAACATTTCACATACAAATTTATGAAGCAGATGCTCTATCACTAAGCCATGGGTTGCCCCCTATCTAGTACATTTTTTTGTCCCGTCTCTCCTCCAAGGAGCTCAGAGCAGCATACATTGTCTTCCCTGTTTTTTTCTCACAACAACCCTGTGAGGTAGGTTACAGAGCATGACCAATGTCATCCAGCAAGAGTGGAGTCTCCCACATCCTAGTTTGACAGCTACACCGCACAGTCCTCACCCAGTACTCTAACCACTGCACCCCACTACCTTGCATGTGAACAGCTCACTTCCAAACCTGGAATCATCCCTATTGTTTGTATTCAAATCTGCACGCTCAAAGACTTTATGAAATGAATATGGGTATTTTTAAAGACACATCCAGACAGAACATCCAAGCTAAGCAGAGAGCACATAGTGTCCTGTGATCCACAGGGCCAGCTGCTTGGCCGGCTGGGCTCCAAAGTGCAAAGTGACAGGGGCCAGAATGCTGCAGCTTGGAGTCACGGTTGGCAGCTTGGAGCACAGAGCTTGTGCCTAGTGAACCGACTGACCCAGGCCGCATCCTATATAGGCCGAAAGCTCATCTGGCTCAGCTGCAACCACTGGCAGCGGTGGAGGCTCGGGAGGCTTGTGCTGACCTCTGGCCAGGATCCTGCGATGACTCACTACCCTCAGCACCCTGCTCTGGGTTTAAGAGGAGGTTGCACGCAGCCAGTCTCCTTTGTGCTACCCCAGCCTGGGCCTTCTGCCACCGCCATTTCTGCAGAGTGGCAGAGAGCCTTGAGGGACTGTGGGCCGCCCGTACGTCTCCTGCCTGGTGGAGGCCTAGTGGTTGTCTCAGCGGCCAGCAGTGTGAGTTTATAAGCAAGTTTTTCAGGGTGACTTCTGGTAATGCTGGAGTATGGTCAGCAGGTACCTCTGTGCTGTCAAGCCCTCCCTGATCCCACTGGCTCTCCTGGTTCCTAGGTCTGGGTTTGCCAAAATTACAACTGATCTCCGGGTCACAGAAATCCATTCCCCTGAAGAAAATGACTCCTTTGCAGGGTGGACTCTATGGTATCGTATCCTGCTGAGATCTTTCTCCTAACTCCCGCGCACCTCAAGCTGCACCCGCGAAATCTCCAGGGATTTCACAAGCTGGAGCTGGCAACCCTGTCCTGGTCTAGTGCCTCTGGCCCTTCTCCTGGAGTCACTGAGTTGGCCAGAGGGGGTTATGACACATAGAGCGGAACCACAAGTGACAAAAGGCACAGGTTGGACACTTGTCAGCTTCCCTCAAGTTTTGGCGGGAAATGCAGGCAGCTTGGCGGAATGCTGGACAAGTGACAGTTGAAAAGTCCGTTGGACAGCAGTCAGAGAGCCAAGCTGCAAGACCAGGACACCTACATTTCCCATCAAAACTTGAGGGAAGCTGACAAGTGTCCAACCTGTGCCTTTTGTCACTTGTAGTTCCGCTCATAGCTAGTGTGATGCCACATGAGGCCAGGATTACAGAGGTGCAAACTTGGAAATGCTGAAGTTGGACTAGACTACAGTTGTCCAGCACTGCAACCTTTTGGTACGTTTTTCAAGATCTCATTGTTCCTCTTTCCTCTTTCTTGTTTTCAGTATTACTGTAGGAAAAGAGAAACAGAAGTATTTTAAATGTAATTCTCCTTTTCTTTTCTTTTTTTAATTTCCCTTCAGAATTTTTACAGACATTTCACCTTGGCCAGAGCTGCAAGTTTCACCTTCCATTTTGTTTTGGGGCAAAATTAAACCCCCTGTTCCAACCAGGATGTCCCTGAGCTCGACTAACCAAATCACATGTCACTCCACAGCCAATCAGCCATTGCATAGCATTTTTCAGAGGCGTCCCCGTGGCAACAGTAACATGTGATCTCTCCCGGATTGGTCAGACCTCCCTACGGAAGTCCAGTCACCATGACCAAGGGGACAACTTGCAAATCAGGTTCAGAGAAGAGGAAAGAGAAGAGAATTGTAGAACCGGGGGGCGGGGGGGGGGGGGATGGAAACACTCCATAGGCAATTATAAACTTAATTGAGAAAGTGACCTATCGGCTTCCCTGAATAAGACTATCAGCAAAGGGCAGCAAGACTTGCATTAGACAATAGAAGAACCAACAGCAGCATTTAAAAAAAGAAGACAGACATTACTCTTTTCCCCCTACAGGCCCCGAACTGGAACAATCATAGTTCATTTCAAGACTCATCAGACCACCCCAATCATTTCTGCAACAAGCTGAAGCCCTGATATGAATGACAAATACACTCTCTCGAAAGGACGTCGAGTGACAAGCATTACCAACGGCCGATATCAGCAACAGGAAGCTGGAAATTTCAACCCAGGAGCTGCATAGGGGGGGGGGGGGGGCTGCCCTTAACAGCTTGCAGAGGGCTGATAATTTGGGGGTTCGCAGGATCCATTAATCAGCTCGGTTTAAGGAAGGCTGGTGCTTTAAGGAATCAAGCCAGCATTAAAAGCTACACCCACGCTAAATTGGGGGAGAATCAAGTTTTCAAATTAGCATGCGTCCCTCTCCTCTGAAAGTTTCCAGTCTTTTTCTGAAGGCTTGTTTCTTAAGAGGGGGAAATATTGGAAAACTTGTGGTGTGCACCCGCCAGTTTGGTTCAAATTCTTCCCGCCTGTCACCAGTTCAGTGCCAGTTTTTTAACAGGCTGTTTGGCTCAATGCCAGCGACAGGAATCTGTTTGTTGGTGTACTTTTCACCTATTAAAATAGTTCAATATCATCAGTGGGATTTCATAAATGTACCTGGGAGACCTGTTTCCCTACCCCCTCACTGGCCAGGTTGGTGGTGGTGGGAAGAATAGGGTGGGAGTGGGAGATCCCTCACCCCGACCAGGGGCCCAAGGATCTCTATCTCATTCACAGACACTGCTGTGCACCATTCAGTAGCCAATTGTACGAACAAATACTGAGCAAACTGACCAATTGGCTAGTGATTATAAATATTTCTTTTTTAAAAAGTCTTACAATTTAGTATTCATTTAAGTCTGCTTTGATGTAGTGATTATTTCGCTCATGTGCATTTTTGCATAGCTTTATGGGAGTCACACATATACCATGTAATCACATGACTTGATAGGGTTGCCAGTTTCCAGGCATTGAACAATCTCCTGCCACCTTACCCAGTTGCCCACTGCCAATCAATGTGGTGGCAGGGGGGAAGCATTGCGAATTCTGTGATGTCATTTCTGGGCAAAACCCAGAAGTGACATCACTCCCACCCCACAATACACCAGGATACCTACAAATCTACCTTATTATTCCACACCCCTCTCTGATGCTTACTCTGTAGTATTCTGCTAAAGGAAGGTATCAGAATCTATGTGATGAATGGATAAATGCACATTTAACATGCAATGAAAGATTCATCTCTACTGTTTACTCAGCTTTCACAATATGAAGTTAGGAGTAATTTCAAACTTTTCCTCCCTGTTTCAGTTCAGGAATCCCCATTTTGATTTCTCTTCATTTTTGCACAGATCAAAGCCATGTATATTTCCACACTATTTTCTATCTCCTTGCACCATTTTCCTGTCGAATGAACACATTTTTCAGTGTTATTAAATAAATCAGCATCACACTGTTAATAGTATATGTTTTAATGACATACATGGTGTGTGTGTGTGTGTGTTTATAAAAACCATGCAGAATACAAAGAAAACCGCCAAATCAGAGGTGAGAAACAGAAAATCAGAATCATTATTTTAACAATGGATAGAAAAGGAAGCTGAACAGGAAACATTTGGTCATCCTTACATAAAACATGTTTGCCCTTTCAGCTCATCACAGATGAAATATTCAAAAATCACCCCTCATTCACTTTAATGAAAGATTCGGGCAAAGCTCTGGAAGCCGGCTGGGAGCAAGATGAGGTCTCGGGCAGCTCCAAAAGAGGACAAATGACTCTGTTAGCTTGTTGGCACGCTTAGGAAAAGTTTGAGGGCCTGTCATAAATTTTGCTGCTTCCAGCATTCTCTGGAGGTAAAGAGTCCAATTAACCAGCAAGGCAGTGGAAGAACAACTGCGGGGAGGGGGCGGAAGGGGAATCTAGGCTGTATATTTATTGTTCTAAATGCAGGAAGAACACGAGAGATGAAAGGTGCCAAAGTCCCAATTGCCTGTCAACACCTGCTCCAACTTCATTAAGGCTTCCAGACAGCCCACCATCCTATTGTGTCGCCACCATGCAAGAATGCATGTTTTTCTTAAATATATGACTTGGCACCAACACCCATTTTTGTGCTTCAGCTAGCTGTTTTTCCTCTTTCCTAGCACCCTGTTGCAGTGAGCCGACGCAAAGCAAGATGGGAAATTCAACAACAGAGCGACTTGCCCAAGGCTATCAAAAATTTCATGGATCCAAGTTTTCCAAGTACAAGGCATTTCTAGGACAAAAATCTATCTACCTACTGGTCAGAACTGCAGGGACGCCTTAATCTGAAGGGTCACTGTGATCCTTCGGATTAAGCCACGGAATCCATGTATTTATTACATGAGATTATTATACATGATAAATTATACATGATATATTATACATGATAAATTATAAATTATACATGATAAATTTCGATAGTGAGCCCACTGAGGCAGAAATGCATTTGGAAAAATGTGGTGTAGTGGTGTAACTAGCGTGCGTAGTAGCTAGAGTGCTGGACCACAATCAGAGACACGGGTTCTAATCCCCACTGCCATAGAAGCTCACTAGGTGATCTTAGGACAATCCTACACATTCGGCCTAAGCTACTTCACAGGGTTGTTGAGAGGATAAAGTGGAGGAGAGGAGAACAAAGTGAGCCATTTGGGGTCCGAAAGCCATTCTGTCTTGAAGCCTCAAAATCCTGCCAAGTCAACAGCAACAGTGCCTAGAGATGCTCCATGTCATGGGAGAAGGGTCTCTAAACACACCTCCAGCAGCCAAGCTAATACCACCCATGGTTCTAGCCCATTAGCTGCCACCTCACCTAAACATGTGAGAAACAAACTCCACATTTTCCCAATCAATCCCACCAGTGGGGGAAAAAGTTCCTGCCCTGTAGTTTATAAATAGAGCACATTTGGCATTAGTCAGCTCTCCAAGTTTACAGAAGCCCGGTGCTCATAGAATCTGGCAGCCTTTTAGCTCCATCATATAAACGTCTTAATACTCTGCATTGATCTGGAATCAACACAGTTGCCGACACGCGGATAAAAAGCATCTAGAGAATTTGTTGGTTGTTATTTCAAGCTGTTTATTATTCCTCGAGGGCTCATAAGAACACTCAGACCTATCATGCCTTCATTAATACCGCTCTCCTACGCCGCTGGGTACAGTAAGACTGTACATTAAAGATGCTTTAGAAAATTGTTTGCAAGCTGCAATTGCAGAGGGATTATTCCCTACGATCTACTGCTTTGCAACAAATAAAGACTGGAAACCTTTTGTGTCTGGAAGGAGCGCAGATTGGACTTCTCAGATTGGCCTCTGGAACGTAGTTGGGAAGTTAAGAACAGGAAACGCTTGCGTTTAGGAAACAAAGACGTTTCGAGCGGAGTTGGCACCTGGGCTGTAGGCTGCTATGCAAAAAGAGAGCGGAAAAGCAAAGCACACCCTGCCGACACTGAGTGTGAGGCTGAAGGGGTTCTAGGGGAGATCCTCCAGGAATGTCAGTACAGAGACAGACTTGCCCAGAGGCCAGTCCATCCAAATGGGACTTGGAATAAGGCAGCCAGCTGGCCACCTGGCAGGCAAGTGTTGTGCTAATGGCACCCCTTCTCAGTTCTTTTCAATTAAGTTTGCTGTCCTCGGGAGCCCTTTTGGTTCATGCATTTTCATTGCGGCTGTTCCCAGCTCACTTGTTTCTTTTGCACCATTTCTAGGTTGACTGTGGTTGCTTGGGATATACCCTCCCCCCTAGGAGAGCTCCCTGCCAGTGACCCCAAAGCCTAAGTTAAGCTTCCCACCTGGCCCACTCAGCCAATCGCACAGTCTTTTCTGTCTCTGGGAGGAACAGGGAACTCCTCCTCGACCCCTGCCCGCCAAAGTTTCAAGAGGCACTTTTAGGCTCTACAGTTTCACAATCTTCCCTCAGTCCTGGGAGGGGGGAGTCTTCTAGCCTATTCCCCCATGGGCCGTCTAGGGCTGTCATCCTCCAAGTGGTGGCTGGAGAGCTCCCAGAATTACAACTGATTTCTAAGGAACAGAGATCAGTTCCCTCGGAGAAAATGGCTACTTCGGAGGGGTGATCTCTATGGCATTATACCCTACTAAGGTCCCTCCCTTCCCCAAACCCTGCTCTCTCCAGGTTCCACCCCCTTCAAATCTCCAGGAATTTCACAACCTGGAGCTGGCAACCCTAGTAGGGCTCCCAAGTGCCCGCTGGTGGCAAGCAAGCTCCCAGAGGTTGCCCACTGATCCACCAGCAATCAGTGGGAGGTGGGAAGTCCCCCGGAGGTCACCCACCATCAGCAGGCACTCCGGTGCACATGCTCCTGGGGAGGGAGGGGTGTCGATGTCACTTCCTGAAGTGACATTCTTGCGCTGGCCGCGGATGTGTTCCCGCACTTCGCTGGAGTCAATTTTGTTCCCAAATGGACCAGAATTAGCCCCACACAAAATGCAGGAGCATGCCCACAGACGGTATGACGACGCCACTTCCCGGAAGTGATGTCATCACACACACGCCACACGCAAACAGACCGGGAGGCAGCATGAGGTAAGTGCCGAGTCCCCCCTCCCACCGGGAGAGTAAGGGGACCTGGCCATCCTATACCACACCCAGTGGGCTTTTGTTTGAATGGACGTGTCACAAATCTGTATTTGAAACGGTAGTCTTGCAAGTGGTGGTCTTTCCTGATTCTTTCCATGTTTTCTTTGCTCATTTCTCTAATTAGATTTATTCTTCCTGTTTTTCAGCGGTGTCTGTCGGTCTGTGTATCTCTCTCTGTTATCTTGCTCTTCTTTTCAAGGAGTTCAGGGCAGGGGACATGTGTGGCACTCACCCCCCAAAGTGCCATTAGTTGTGTCCTTATGGCCAGTTTTCCCCTCTACAGTTATGCAATTTTTAATATTATCGTGAGATAAATTGTGCCTCAACATCACGGGCTCACCTGTCTGCTCAGGGAAACACCTGATGAGACAGTTGAGGAGGAGGTGGCTGATACCTGTAGACTGATGCTGCTGTTCGGAGACTAGGAGCCTGCACCTGCACTCAGTGCAACTGGAGCAAAGCCAGCCCAGCACCATGTCTGCTCGAGATGGGTCATTTCCCTAAGAGCTGGCCACAATGCCATTCAGCAGCAAGCCTAAGGATAAGCTGGGCCAGTTGACAGGGCTGGGGCAACATATTCATTGGGTGTCTGTGTGCTTCCAAAGTGGCACATGCCTGTCTTACCTCGACCTTGAATTGGTCCAACTTTGGCTTGTAAAAGTAAAGGTTAAAGAGATTTCCAGGGAGCTGGGAACCAGTACAAAGGCTGTATTGTCAAAGGCTTTCATGGCCGGAGAACGATGGTTGTTGTGGGTTTTCCGGGCTGTATGGCCGTGGTCTTGGCATTGTAGTTCCTGACGTTTCGCCAGCAGCTGTGACTGGCATCTTCAGAGGTGTAGCACCAAAAGACAGAGATCTCTCAGTGTCACAGTGTGGAGAAGATGTTGGCAGGTAATTTATATCTGCTCAGGAAGGTGGGTTTGGGCTGAGTCATCCTGTAAGAGTTTCCCAGGGTGTGGAATGCTAATGGAGGGAGGCTTCACTGTATCCTGAGGAGGTTCTTTTGCATATGGACCTGCCAACATCTTCTCCACACTGTGACACTGAGAGATCTCTGTCTTTTGGTGCTACACCTCTGAAGATGCCAGTCACAGCTGCTGGCGAAACGTCAGGAACTACAATGCCAAGACCACGGCAATACAGCCCGGAAAACCCACAACAACCATAGTACAAAGGCTGTTGCATGGATTCGCCCAATCCCCAAACTAGTTTTACCGACAACTATGGGAGGGGGGGGGGAAACGACAGAGCTGGAAAAAGAATTTCTTTCTGAGCAAGCAAAGAAAGCAGCCAAGATGTAGGAGGATGACCTCCACATTTCAAACTGGAGGAGGGTAAAGAAAAGAGTACAGCGTGGAAAGGTTGTGAAGCAAATAACCATCAGTCAATCATTTTCCTTTTTTAAAAAAGAGGTCTGCAGGTAAGTGGCTAAAGACTTTGAAGAAAATGGCACTTGATGGATTCCTGCTGGGATTTATGTTACTCAAGAGCAAGAGGGAGAGCAATTTGTCCCAAAATATATACACAAAATGAGAGCGAGCACTCCAGAAACTGCTGAAAACCATGGAGGTGAACTCCGGTCAGCCTTCCCCCTCAAATCCAAAACATTTTCTAGTTTAATTAAGGCCAGGGGGTTAAGAGAATAACAGCGTGTGCGCCATCCCTTAAGTTCCAAAGGATTTGCTATGAAAAGGTAATTTCACGACGAAAATATGAACGACATCCTTTTCTCTCTCATTAGCAGATGGCTAAACTTCTAAACTTTGCAAGTCTCTGACTGTTTCAGGCTCCTCTAAGGACCATGTAAACAAAGAGGCAGGGTAGGGAGCCAAGGCGGCGATCCAAGGAAAACCAGGAGATCTCCCAAATCCAGCCAAGAAGAGATGATGTAAATGGGAAGCTCAGACACAAGATTTCCGATGTGTACCATCCACAGACCCCTTGTCCTCCCCTTCAAGGCCTTCCACGGCCTCACCATCCCTTCTGTTCCCACAACCACACCCCAAACATCTTTGTCCACGACTTTTAGTTCCTCCAGTGTCAGCCATCCAAAGGTCCCCTGCTACCTGAAACGATTCTGCCTTTGTTCCCTTGGCAGGAACTGCTTCCCAGAACAACTGCCTGAGAGCCAAACGACAAGTGACTTTTTTCACGCGGAGAACACTTGATCGTTTTCGCAAGTTTTCCTGGGAACTCAAGTCCGAGTGTCCTTCCCCTCTCTGTTAGAATCGCTGCCTGAAGAGCCAGAGAAAGCCGGCGGCAGCAGCAGCTTTTGCAAATCGTTCCTCCGGTCACAAGCCTGCTGGACAAGAGGGCTCTCAACGATCTTTGGGGGCGGGCTGCTGCTACTTTCTCCCTGGGCGTCCTGCTCCCGGAGAGCTGCTCTAGGGAAAGCCGCCATGTTGGTGAAGCTCCAGCCGCAGCGACAGCGGAAGAATCTGCTGCTGCTCTAACATGCCCTCATTCCAGTTTTTCTCCAGGAGCAGGGGAAGGGCATGTTAGAGCAGCAGCAGATTCTTCCGCTGTCGCTGCGGCTGGAGCTTCACCAACACGGCAGCTTTCTCCAGAGCAGCTCCTCGGGAACAGGACGCCCAGGGAGAAAGTAGCAGCTGCCCGCCCCCAAAGATCACTGAGAGCCCCCTTGTCCAGCAGGCTTGTGACTGGAGGAACGATTTGCAAAAGCTGCTGCTTAAACATTTCAAATTGAGACAAACTTGTATCCTTCCCCTGCTGATCCGTGACTCCATCTCTCTCCCCTTTCTGTATCTCCCTTATGTCAATTTTTCAACTGTAAACCCCTTGCAGTCCATCAAGTGTCATGCATGTTGGTGGCGCTATGTAAACTATAATTTCTCTTTTTATAACGTTATCACCGTCTCTCCCCGCATGTACCTCGGAGAGCCCTTAGATCAGCAGGTAAACACCTACTGGTGGCCAGCATCAACCAGGGCCAAAGTGTTTTCTGTCCTGGCCCCGACCTGGTGGAACTCTCTGTTGGAAGACACTCAGGCCCAAGAAGACCTTTTATCTTTTCAGCAGGCCTGTAAAACAGAGATGTTCCGCCAGGCATATGGTTGAGGCCAGCACTTGGATCCATTCTAAGTAGCCTCCCTGCCGGTCTGCTACTAGTGGGGGGGGGCTAGATGGTCCATCTGCCCCCCCCCCATGCATTGGGGAGTTAGAGTTCATCAACCCTGCCCCTTCACCGGCGCTGCCAGGCGCCCCAGTGGTGCAGAGGCAAGCAGGGAGGCAAGCTGAGAGGTGGGCTGCGTCCCCACTCACCTTCCCACCCCTTCGCCGGTGCTGGTGGGCGCCCCAGTGGAGGGGAGGCAAGCGGGGAAGTGAGCCCGGGTGAAGGGGGCACCCCCTGTGAGATGATGTCACTGTGACATCATCACGCAGGGCTGGTGCGCACATGGGGAGCAAAACCATCCCCTGCCCCAGGCACCGCTAGACCACGCTACACCACTGATGGGCACGTCTATAGCAGCGTCCTGAGATGTAAACTCTTCAGCATGAGACAAAGGAAATAAGGAGCACATTCATGTACTTATAACACATATTCTTGCCCTAGTGATCAGTGTCTGAGCCATGCCACCATTAGACACAGCTAAGGCTCTTCTCTATTATTTATACATTTATATACATTTATTCTACAAGAGCCCATCTGTCCTGCACCAGCTTCTGAAGCAAGGCCTGGTAGGACACTGACCCTAATAGTTTCCTTGTATTTTTTTAATTAATGTTAATAGAATACTTAATCTCACAGAATGGATATGGCTGTTATTATAGAATATATAATTCAAATATATTTAACAGTGATTCTTGTTTGGACGAGATGGGGGAACTGGAGGGAGTCAATATATTTGCTTTTTTTTTTAATGCACACTCATTCACATGCATGGACAAGAGAGCTTAAAAAGCCCAAAACTGGGCTAGACCCAGATGACACAGGAAATGGAAAACAAGGTCATTCTCTGAAACACAGGGGAAAATTAATACAGGAAAAGTAGATTGATTCAAGAGCAAAATTGGTTGGAACTACTCAAAAGTACAGCCGAGAAGTCCATCCATGGGAGAAGAAACAGGGCGAAGGAGGAGGCAAATGTGGATAAAATTTACATTTACACTTACATTTCCCCCCAGAGATGTGAAATGGTTCATGCACTTAGCTCATTAATCCCAATCACCACCCTCTATGGTAGAGACAAGAATTCTCTCCATATTAAATATTACAGATAAGGGTGCGGTACAGTGACTTACCTAAGACCATGCCATTTAGACACGGTGGAGGCCAGATGTAAGAGTCCTCTGCTCATTCACATAAAAGAATATGGGATCCTTTCGGCAGATGTAATGCTCACCTGTCTGGAATTTTATAAGCAAAACACAGTTCCTAGAGGCCCATTTCTCCAAAGATGGTAAAACCTGCATCAAGGTTTTATGCACCTCAGATTGCAGGTAGGGCTGAATGCTTAGGTATTTTTTAAAAATCCCCAGACATAGAAAAATAGGTGTCAAGGACAAGTCAAGAACAGGATAATGGCCTTCCCCTAAAGGTTCTCTATAAATATAACATCCAAGATCAAGAAGAAGCAGAAGTAGCAGCAGCAGCAGCAGCATGAGATGTATTTGTGTGGAAATGAAGAGCAGTTCCAACCACGGATCTGGCTAGCAGCTCTTGAACAAAATAATCTCTCTCAGTCCTGCCGGTGCCAAAGCAGAATCTCTCTTCGAATTAAAACAAAAACTCTGGCCGGGGCCTGAGGATGGCAAGTCATCTATGGGCCCAGAGAGAGGGAAGCAAGTGCCAAACACCCCCTCCATGACTGCACTTGTTTATTTAGATATTTATGCTGTGTTTTTCCTCTCCGATGGGGTCCAAAAGTGACTTGCATCTTTCTCCCCTCTTCCATTTCATCCTCCCAACAACCTAGGGTTGCCAGCTGCAGGTTGGGAAATATCTGGAGATTTGGGGGGTAGAGTGCGGAAAGGACAGAGTTTGGGGAGGGGGGGGGGTACCTTAGCAGGGTATAATGCCATCGAGTCCACCCCCAAAGCTGCCTTTTTCTCCAGGGGGACTGATCTTTGATCTCTGTTCCCTGGAGATCGGTTGTAATTCTGGGAGATCTCCAGCTACCACTTGAAGGCTGTCAACTCTACAACAACCACTACTCCATGAAATGGAAGTATAGAATCATAGAGTTAGAAGGGACCTCCAGGTCATCTAGCCCAACCCCCTGCACAATGCAGGAAATTCACAACTACCTCTCCCCTGCCACACACACACAGACCCCTGCTCCATGCCCAAAATATGGCAAAACATCATCCCTAGAGAAATTGTCTATTTAACTCATGGTAGCTTCTTCTTTTGTTGTGAAAACACCATCCCTAGCCAATCTGGCCTGGGGGAAATTTGCTACATTGGCGACTGGCATTACCTTGGGCATGCAAGAAGGGGCCACTAGAACTAAGCACTGATGTAACCCTTCCTGCCCTCCCCTAGGATGAGATTAGGATGAGAGTATACAACTGGCTGAAGGCCACCTAGCAAGTCTGGATCCAGCTCCAGTTGTAGCTTCCAGCTGCGATTGATGTGGCCACGAGAGGCATGGGCAGGCAGCAGGTTCCCCCCTCCCCCATCATGCCTGCATGCCCATATGGGAGTTGAGTCCAGTTTCCAACCGCTACTCATAGAGCTCCCAGGGGGAAGGGCAGGAAGCAGGCTGCACACCCCTCGGTCATGCCTGGGACTAGCTCAGCTGGGAGCCTGCTTCCCTCCTGCCACCAATGGGGATGCCAGAGGGATGGGAGGGAAGCAGCTGGGCCCCCCTACACCATGAGCCTCAGTCCAGCTTCCTATTGCCATTGAGGAGACCACAGGGACAGGCAGGAAACAGCTGGGCATCCTTCCATCATGCTAAGATTAAGCTCCAGCTGAGCTCTTCTGCCTCCCAGCTTCCCCTTACTACTGACGGGGCCATTGGGGGAATGCAGGAAGAAGTCATCTGAGAATCCTCTCCCCAAGAACCAATTTTATAGAACTGGAACATGATGATTATTTTGAGCCTTGGGGACCTTCTTTGGAACCATTGCCTGGCTGAGAAACAAGGTCTAATGAGCAGTTAAAAGTCCCAAAGAGGGATCTGGGAATGGATCCTCACCAGTAATAATGGGCCCAGGTAGCACATAGAGCAAAAATTGCTTTATTTGCTACAGTGTGTAACATGTATTACAAGGAGAGTATCACAGAAAGAAACTGGAAAGAAGCAATAAGCTATGGATACCAATATTTTGCACTTTAGACATTGGAGCACTTTTAAAATTGCACTTTATTAATGAAGTGCAATGTTATGCACTTTATTAATGAATTTTGATATAAAGAATTTTACTATAAAATTGTTTTGGAATGTGGGACGTTTAGCTTTTCATGGCTTATTGCTTCTTTACAGTGTATAACACAGCTTAGGAGAAGCCGGGGCGGGGGGGGGGAGCCTTGCCCCTTAATTCTCTGGATACCAGCTGAAGGCAAGAAAACAGTGTGGACCAATTTTTTCTCAGGCTGGTTTGGCACCATTAAGAACTGTTCAAAGATCAAGCAAGTAAGTCCTACAATTCTGCCCTCGGTCTGCCCAGCCATCACCTCGCACCTCAGACTACATCACAGCCATTCGCTCTGCAGGAGAGGAAAGAAGACACACCAGGACTACAAGAGCTTTCTACCATGTAGCATTTCTCAGCTGCTTTTGAAGAAGAAAGGCAGGATATAAATACATGATGCATTCTGCATCATTCTACGTGCTTTATACGTATCAGCTGTTAAATAATAAGAGGTTTATGGGTTTGCATGACTCAAATTCTAAATGCTCCATAAACTGTCATTTTCAGAGCTGTGGGACTCATAAACAAATCCCAGATTAATACAATAGGCAGGCAGAAGGACCACACAAAAAGTTGTGATGGGTTTAGGTGGGCAAAAATAGAAAGAAAAATTAGGAAAAGGATGTCAATGTCTACTGAACAGAAAGACGGACCGCATTGAAAGCTTTATATTGTAGGTTTTTGGCAAAGTGCCCCTTCTCCAAAAGATGGAATATCACTTTGGAACAGTCTCTGCAACTTCATCTTCTGGACTGAAATGCATTTCAGATTCAAAGAGCCAGCTCCACCAAATGTGGAATGGAGAGGAGGGACATTTATTACCCACGTCTGGCGAATATTCTCAGATCTAATATCACACGTTCTATCAGACACATGAGCCTTAACAATGTGGAACAGCTCCGTTCAGCCATGCCAGCTGCAGCTTGTAAATTATGTCAAAAGGAGAGAGAGAAAAAGGAAGAAAGGAGCTATGGTTCAGTCCTGTAAGCTATTTGCTACTTTCCAGCTCGCAATGAGAGTGCACACAGCCATGGGGCCAGTAAAGTAAAATTATTTCAGCCTTTTTTTTCAAAAGGAAAAAGAAAACCTCCAAAAATCTTTAGCATCTCAGTTTCCTATTAACAACTTCCATTTGTAATTTGGCTTGATTCATTAATCCGTTTTGTTAAAAATCTGCATTTAAGATAGAAAAGGGGGCCATTCACACGCGCACGTTCATCATTTGGTAACAATGTCAAGGGATGACTGGCACGTCTGAATGGGTCATCACTTCGTGTTGCTCCTCCACCAGCGAAGTCAATTCAAGGCTGGTGTCCAGCAGGAGGCAGGGCCTTCTCTGTAGTTGCCCCCGCATTATGAAATCAACCTTACCTAGACGGGCCAGAAGAGATCCATCTTTCTTCATCACTTGCCTCTTTTCAAAGGCAGGTAAAGATTTGCTTATTTGATATATACCATTGTCTTTAAAATGCTTATTCTGCTGCTGAATTTGAATATTTTAGACACAATTTTGCATTTTTGCCTTTTGAAAGGTTTGAATGTTAAGATTGTTGCATTCAGAATGGCTGAAAGGACTTTTGATGCATCAATGGTACTTTTGTTTGTGAACAGCCTTGCAAATTATTATTCTTTTAACAGAAAGGTGCCATAGAAGCATGGTAAACAAACAAAAATAAATGATCTGCACAGCAGCCTCCTTGGCAATATTAAGCAGATATATTAACCCCTTGATATTTTGGGGTGGGGTGGGGGAAATGCAGGGTGCATGCAGTACCAAAAATGTGCATGTGGAGCGTTCTCTATTCTCCTCGCATAGCAGAGAACAGGGGGCCTTGTGTGACTCTCAGCCCTGCGGTTGAAGCAATTTGCATCTCCGAGGCTCACAGATTTATCTGCAGAGTCGGTGCTGTTTTTTTAGACTTCCGATTAAACCAGTCGCAGCCTGGTCAAACGTCTTGCTTTCTCCTCAGCATAACTCACTGGCCTCTCTAAGTTTCTATTTCACTTGCCTTTGGAGTCACAGCACCGTTAAGATGCATCGTGTCGGTTTATTTTAATTCCAATACCTTGTTAATGCTGCCCAGCAAGATGCTACCAAATTGGGTTCATCTATCTGTCGGCGAGAGCAAAAGCAGCAGGGCCTGGCTCATTACAGATATAAAAGTAAACATTATTCAGGCATCTCGTGCTCCAGGAATTCCAACCCTGAAAAGGCATATCAATGGAACAATAAAATTTTAAAAGCCACAAAACAAGCCAGTTCTAGGAGGGCAGAACACAAGAGAAGCCTCCATCCAAGGTTTGAGTTGGGGGGAGACATTGTATAATGTGATACTCGTCTGAAATTCTTAACACCAGGCAGATTCCAGAAGACCAGAATGGCACTTAACGAAAGTCAAGCAATTCTATGCTGTCAAATGGCTACCATCCAAAAGCCAGCTCATTTGTTGCAAAAAATAAAAGTATTGCACCTGTACATACATTGCTCACGTACACGTATATAATGTATGACTTTGGACTCACAATTTATATTGAGTCAGACTGTCAGTATTGTCTGTTCTGACTGGCAGCCACCCCATACTGTATATTGAGTCGACTGTCAGTATTGTCTACTCTGACTGGCAGCCACCCATACATTTAAATTGAGTCAGACTGTCAGTATTGTCTGTTCTGACTGGCAGCCACCCCATACTGTATATTGAGTCGACTGTCAGTATTGTCCAGCTCTCCAAAGTTTTAGGCAGAAGATTCTCTTACTAGATCCTTTCCGCTGGAGATGTCGGGGATTGAACCTGCAACTTTTGCAGATGCTCTGCTGCTGAGTCATCCCCCCCCCCCCGCCCCCGGCCATTGGAACTTATATCTGTAAAGGATCGTTGAGGATAACAATAAGCTCTGTTGTACCTCCCAGCAACATCCTCTTACAGACACTCAGCTGGCAGGCAGACTAGGGTGGGAACCTGTTTTTATGCCATCTCCCCCAAACCCTTGTTAAGTAGGATACTGAGGCACTTCTTCAGTAACTGCCATCACCTCTGGGATATTTGTTATTTGTCCCCCCTTTACTGGTATTGCCCACCTGCCTCCAGTCACTGCCCTAGAGGGATCATCGACCCCAGGTTTCCATTCAAAAGTGTGAAGCAAAGGCATGGTGGGTTAGGAATCAGGCAATACTCTTAACTACACAAATTTATTTCTTGAAGACATATTCTCTAGTGTCAGATACAGGACAGTCTAGCAAGCGGTCTAATAAAATAAAAGAAACATGAAAAGGTTACTAAGAGAGACTAATAAGTTCTATGCATCAGGTTCCCAGGCAGGAATCGGTGGGGGGGCGTTTCCATGGCTTTACACGCAAATCTTGCACCAACAATCACCTGTGCACCAACACACAAAAAGTCAGCCCCTTTTCAGTGTTCCTCCCACATGTACCAAAACAATATTAACCAATCTGGGCTTGTGGTTCTGGAACCCAAAGCTCACCAGGCCCGCTTGCCCAAGAGCGAGGCACTCGCACATCAAAGGGATGCAGTTGTTTCCCCAACGGGCCTTTATACCTGGTTCCCAGCCTGGGAGACTCCAATGGGCTAGTTTCAGGTGGTTAGCCGTGCTGGTATGCAGCAGAAGAGCAAGATTCAGGTCCAGCAGCACCTTAAAGACCAACCAGCATATGAGCTTTCAAGAGTCAAAGATCCATTTCTAACATATGAGGAGTAGAAAAAGAGGAGTCTTTATAATCCAGGAAGAAGGTGGCACGGGGATTGCAAATCAGAGTGTCAGGAAGCTAGCTACAATACATATTGTAATCAGTACAGTACAGAAAATTATTATTTCATACCTTGGAAATCTAGTTGGTCTTTAAGGTGCTACTGGACCCAAATCTGGCTTTTCTAGCGAGCTACTTTTTCACAATAAAATGTCTGTTCTCTACCTGCCCACCTGTTCCTCATTCCATGGCAATGCTATGTCTATTTTTTTATCCCGCCACTAAAACTACAAGGCATCGACGGAGACCCCTTTAAAGCATTCATCCTTTAACAGAACAAACTACTCAAGTGAAAATACACAAGCATGTGACTCCACAGTTGTGGGAGCCCCCAACAGAATCTAACATTTTTCTCAGCTTCAAGGTATTTGAAATAGCAAAAGGACGGGGACTGAAGCTTTTGTTTTCAGATCATTCATTTCAACGCCTTCATTTTGCTTATCTGAAATTGACAAAACTTTTCTATCACATGGACCCATTTCAGCTTTTGTAATGCTGGCATTTGACATGAAAGGAGACGAGGAACTCCCATCAAAAACAGCAACCCTACATCTCATTCTCACCATCTTTCCCCATAATGTCCAGAGATGCTGGCCACGTAACATTATGTCATCTCATCGCCGAGTTTCTTCACCCATACAAGCCACAGCGGATGAAGCAGAAGGGAGGTGTTATCATGTGATATCGTATCCTGTCTCAAATACCCCTAGATGTCGGCAAGACTGCGGGTTTTGATGGCACTTCTGTGCATGCAGTAAGCCCAAGTTCTAGCCTTACAGGACCTCAAGCACTGAAGAGGGGGCGGGGGCATGAATCCGCTTTTAGAAAGCAAACCAACTCCTCCCAATTTATAAGCCACAGTTCTGTCGTGTTTTGGATCAACACCAGAGATGGGTCAGGATTATGCAGTTGCTAGTTTCAGGTGGGTAGCCATGCTGGTCTGTAGTAGAAGAACAAGTTTTGATTTCAGTAGCACCTTAAGACCGACAAGATTTCCAGGGGAAGAACTTTCGACAGTCAAAGCTCTGGTATCTGATGAAAGGAGCGCTTGACTCTTGAAAGCTTATACCCTGGAAATCCTTTTGGTCTTTAAGGTGCTACTGGAAACAAATAATGTAGTTGCTGAAATAACAGGGGCATGCAAGGTGTACCAAGAGCCATTGCCTCCATCTTTGTTCCTGGTCCAGGATCCAACGGATGCTGTCCCCCCCCCCCCCAGACCTTGCATCAACAGGGAGTCTGTCCCAAAGTTCCCTGCAATGGTACAATAAATTCTGGAGCCCTTCCCAATTTCACACGTCCCCACTGTCTGTACCAGATCATCCAAGTAGTCTACAGCACCATCAAATTTAAGAATGATACTAGAACTGGCAGTGAGTACCCAGTGATTGTGTGCCAAGCTCTTAAAACGTAGGGTGGGATCTTTTTCAGAGAGAGTCTGCAAATTAAATAAATCAATATATGATGTGACCGATATTTTTTGGTTCCCTTTTTAAAAAAATTCTATTAAAAAAACTCTAATAGATTCAATTAGATGAAATTCAAATCCAACAGATGGGTAGTTAGATTGGGAAGAGGAAAAAATAGATGCGAAGACCAAGAAAACACATCCATTAAAACCTAAAATATGTTGGAAGAGGCACCAGCAAAATCCACTCAGCGATGAATGCAGCAATCCTCTCAGAGGAATCCGACACATATTTGTTTATATTAATGTTAATCACTTGCTAACCAATGATAAATGTATGCTAATTTATTCAATGGGAAATGAAGTGCACCCTAAAGACAAGACACTTCAGAGTTGTGACTGAAGGCTTCGCCTCACCCAGGTCTGGAGTGCAGGCGCTAGTAACACTCCTCCTTTTAGTGCTGTAAAAAACGACTGCATGACAATAAGATGCCAAGGCGAGGGAGAGAAAAGGGAGACCAGGAGGGGGGGGGGGCTGAAAATGCCACATGAACCTCAGACTTTGCCCCATGGCTTGCAATACTCCCAGGCTTTGAGGGAAAGCAGAGCAACATTAACAGGATTCAGTTTCTCCTTCAGCCACAGGAAAAATGCAGTTTGCCAGCTGGAGTAA
Source organism: Eublepharis macularius (assembly GCF_028583425.1). Classification (NCBI taxonomy): domain Eukaryota; kingdom Metazoa; phylum Chordata; class Lepidosauria; order Squamata; family Eublepharidae; genus Eublepharis; species Eublepharis macularius. The sequence goes on along the minus strand of NC_072802.1, from coordinate 65,360,656 downwards.
CATCCCAAAGACAGCCTCTTTGGAAAGTGTGCACAGGGATTCAAAGGAAAGAATCATAGCTTTGCAAAGTTTCATGAATGGCAGGTGCCTCTAAAACTGCATTAGCAGAAGGAAGTAGAAGGAAAAGCCATTTCATAAGTAGAAGGAAAAGCCATTTCTGAAAGGGGGCCTGACATTAGAGTCTCTCTACATAAGATATCTTACACACGACGCCGAAAGCTTACTTTTAAAAGACAGAGCCCATACAGATGGCTCCTCAGACGGTTTGTTAATTTCATCTTCGCCTCTTAAGGGAAGGTGAAATTGACAGAGCCTTCTGGGAGGCGAAGTTGTGACTCTTTAGTTACCTCTGGCATTTTTCTCCTGCTCTTCTTGTACATGGTTCTTGACCCGCCATTTTATCCTCTCAGCAATCCTGTGAGGAAAGTTAGGTTGACAGGGTTTAACTGTACAGATCCACCTCAATTCCACACTCAGCCCGGTTAAGCAGGCATGGTCCAAGAGTCCTTACATTGTATACTGTTAGGGCCACATAAGTTTCCCCAGCTGGGCAAACAGTGGCTCCCCAGAACTGATTTGGGATGGGGAAATGGTGCACACCAGTCCATCTGGGTCCTCATGAGGATCTAAGTTCCTGCAGGAAATTCCTAGCACACATCTGTTTGGCAGAACCTACGGTGGCCCCGTAAATGGCGTAACATGGAGTTTGGCTCTCAAGAGACTGACTAGACGGATCACCCAAATGAGCTTCCCAGGTTTGAACAAAGTCTGCCTAGTCCAGCTCTTGCAGCTGAACTACGGCACTACCCTGGCTGTCATGTTGGGGCACAAACAGAAGAATCAGGGTTGAACTAAGGCCAAACTACACAGGAGGTGGGAGATCTTTTTTTAAAGGGGGTGGGTGGGTAAAAGAGAGCTGGAGAGTGTCCCGATTGGAGCCCTGGTTGTAGAGAAAGGAGGGTTTTACCCTTCTGCTCCATTTGGGTACGTTTTACGAAGGATTTGCATTGTAGCAACCTTAAGGGAGAAGAAGTTACCTGCTCTTGCCCATGCCGTAGCCTTAATCCAAATTCAATCCCTCCTCTTCCAGCAGCTTTGGACTTGAGAGAAATACTAAGAGACCACCCTATATTCTTTAAAGTTCTGGTGCTAGTGAGCTGACTTATTTATAGTACTGCTATTATGAGCGTCAGTCGTATTGAAGGTTCCCTGTGGATGGAGAAGTGGGCTAAAAATATTTTAATAAATGACACGATTGGAGAAGCACCAAAGTTCCTCCAGATCCAAGCTGTTCACCATCTTGATGATTTCTCTCTTTCTGGCTTGTCTCCTATCTAATGGAAACCTACAGTTCCCCGCTACACGAGCAAACACCATCCCTTTTTCCTCCCTCCCTCCCTCCTGCCCTGCCAGCCAATACTTCTGGTTTCTGGAACGGATACTTCTGGTTTTGTGGCAAAGCAATGTTTGCTGTTACATCCAGGCCAGTGAGGTGTGGATTGCGCTTGCTTTGCAAGCGAGGATGCGACCAACGTTTGGTATCCCAGTTTGTAGCAAAAGCACAGACTGTAACTTGATGGTTCATATATGGCAGCAGCATACCGTTTACTGTGAAAGGGTAAATACTCAGATCAGTGGGAAGACAGAAGGCGCAAAATCTCCCTTGACTCAAATATGATCGGTTCAAAAGCCATGACGTGTCATCCTGTCTGAGCCAAGCATCTGTCTCGCTTGCCCGCTTTCCTGCCCATTTGACTCAACTACAGTCTTACTCAGAAGATAAAGCAACAGTTCAAAGCCCACTACCCATATACAGGGCTTTTTTTCAGCGGGAACGTGGTGGAACGGAGTTCCGGAACCTCTTGAAAATGGTCACATGGCTGGTGGCCCCGCCCCCTGATCTCCAGACAGAGGGGAGTTGAGATTGCCCTCTGTGCCGTGGAGGGCAATCTAAACTCCCCTCTGTCTGGAGATCAGGGGGTGGGGCCACCAGCCATGTGACCATTTTCTCTGAGGGCAACCCACTGAGTTCCACCACCTCTTTTCCCAGAAAAAAAGCCCTGCCCATATGTATGCTATTCTAAGGGAAACTCCAGTACAGGCAAGGAAGGGGGAATAGAATGACGTCGTTGATCTTTCTTTTCTATGACACTCCACTGCAGTGTCTCTTTGAAAGTTTCTCACACGGAAGACCACGTCCAAGAGAGCAATCGGTTTCAGGATAGCTCTGTTTGCTTTCTGAATGCATTCTCAGATCTCCTGCTGGGAATTTTGAGCCTCCCCCCCCCACCCCGAATGCTTTTCTCATCCAAACACAAATTTCTCCAACTTCCGCCAAAGCCAGTTTTCTAAAAATCTAAGAGGCCCTCATCTACTCAGCAGCAAGCAGATGTGGGGTTTGGGGGAAGCAACTGAAAAAGGGTCCAAGACCACAGGTGGGAGAGAGGGAGGGAGAATGAGAGACTCTTCCCTGAGCATTTGCCTAGCGCCACATCACAAGTCACAAAAGAGCAACAAGTCTAGTACCACCTTTAAGACTAACCGACTTTATTGTAGCATAAGCTTTCGAGAGCATCTGACAATGCATCTGACGAAGAGAGCTGTGGTTCTTGAAAGCTGACGATGCATCTGATGAAGAGAGCTGTGGTTCTCGAAAGCTGACAATGCATCTGATGAAGAGAGCTGTGGCTCTTGAAAGCTGATGATGCATCTGGCGAAGTGAGCTGTGGCTCTCGAAAGCTTATGCTATAATAAAGTTGGTTAGTCTTAAAAGTGCTACTGGACTCTTTGCTATTTTGCTACTGCAGAGTAACATGGCTAACTCCTCTGGAACAAAAGTCACAGTAGGCAGTGTGGTGGAGAGGGGTTTGCAGAAGCTCAGTAGCATTCCCATGGAAGCTGCTTGGAGGAACTTGACGTTTTCTGAAGCTCACAAACAGGCAAGTGACTCATTTATTTGTGCCTTGATTTACCAAGCTCACCTCCAAATCAAGCCTGGAGGGATTTCCCCACAACTTGTACTTAATTCCTCCTGTGCCCATGAATTTTTCTATCTAAATGTCTCTCCCAGCCCAATTATTTGTCTACTAGCCAGGTTGACTTCCTGTTGTTTTCAGCCCAAATAAGTGGAAAATTGGTGCTCTTTGATGCTGTCTGTAGAGTTTTCCCTGCAAGAACTCCATCATTTAGGGCTGCCGACTCCATGCGGGTTGTACGGATGGCCTGGAGATTTCTCAGAATTACATCTTATCTCTAGTCACAGAGATCAGTTCCCTTGGAGAAAATGGCTGCTTTGGAGGATGGACTCTACGGCATTATAGCCCACTGATGTCCCTCCCTCCCCAAGCTCCACCCTCAAATCTCTGGGAATTTCCCAACCCAGAGTTGGCAACCCTTCCCCCACTGCACCACCATATTTGCCTTCTGAACCAAACGTGTGGGGTTGGCCGTTTTGCATTTCTCCGGCACAACATGCAATTCCTCTCTCACAATCTTGTTGATTAAGCCTCATTGTTCAACACTTGAAGCCCACGTGCGAAGAGAGCAAGATACAATAGGAACATATGACAAAACAGCAGAAGGTGGGGGCTGATCAGACTTTTCGGCAGTCTGTTGTTCTGTTAATCAACCTCATTTTGAACACCAAACCTTCAAGCTTTAATGTTCTCTAATAAGTCACTGTTCAGATAACTATCGCTCTCCTGTGGATCGCCACTGGAAAGACATTACCCAAATGTTTGTGCTACCGTCGGCCCAGGTTGCTTGCAAGCAGCTGCTCTTTCTAAAAAATCTGCACTCTCATACAAACACAAGCCAAGAGGCTTCAAGGAACTGCAAGGGAAACAGGAACTAGCCAATATGTTCAAAACTATTTCTCGCGCCAGTTCTACAGAACTCAGGGAAGTGGTTGGCTATGCGAAGCTGGAGAAGTCCAAATCCACCTAATATTTTCCCCTGAATTTTAGAGGGGCAAAATACACAAGGCGAAAGGGCTGGTACGCACATGTCTGGGCATCCCTTGATTTCTCAACCCACAGCGATCGACAGCTGAGCTGAACATACGGACAGAACATATGGAGAGACCTGACTGGAAAAAAACACGGGGTGGATCAGAAATCCTGGCTTTGGAACCACCTCAGTGATAATCCGTGCACCATTTTCGATTCCAAGGCCTTGCGGTTGTCCTTCCAAATTAACTACTGGGTGGATTGCTCAGAGCGGGACCACAAGTGACGCCTGACACAGGTTGGACACTAGTCAGCTTCCCTCAAGTTTTGATGGGAAATGTAGGCATCCTGGTCTTGCAGCTTGACTCTCTGACTGCTGTCCAATGGACTTTTCAACTGTCACTTGTCCAACATTCCGCCAAGCTGCCTACATTTCCCATCAAAACCTGAGGGAAGCTGGCAAGTGTCCAACCTGTGTCAGACGTCACTTGTGGTCCTGCCCTCAGTTAGAGGACAGGGCAGTGGGAGGTGGAAGGGATTAAGTCAGCCAGAACCAGAGTAGATCAACAGTAATTAAAATGTTAACATTGTGCATCAGTGTGCATAGTCCATCACTGCATACTGTGCACAATAGATTGTTGTGCATTGTGCATACTAGATCAACAGTATTTTAAATAACATAAAATTTAATAAACAGAATGGCGGTAGCTGTCCGTGCCGTTTTAACAATAAAAACTACAGGATGATGGACCTCCTGTCATCTGAGTTAGGTCCTGAGCAACAGTACCTTGATCCAGAAGAACGGTCCAGTGAAGCTTCTCATTGGCCCCTAAAAACCAGGAAAGCATATTCAAGGTGACATGTTCATATCGTATTCAAGGAGACAACATCTGACATACGAGGCTGGCGGTTTTTTAAAGCAATTTCTTACAGTGAAATCCTAAGGAGACTTACTCCAGTCTAAGCCTGCTTAGGATTTCACTGTTGACTGTAGAACATCAGGAGCACTTGAAACTTCATCAGTACCATTAAAGGTAATAATAACAACAACAATTAACATTCCATTTATATACCGCCCTTCAGGACAACACCCACAGAGTGGTTTACAAAGTGTGTTATTATTATCCTCACGTCAATCACGCTGTGAAGTGGGTGAGGCTGAGTAAGCTCGGAGAGAGCTATGATTGATCCAAAGTGGAGAAGTGGGGAATGAAACCTGGTTCTCCAGATTAGAGTCCTGCTGCTCTTAACCACTACACCAAACTGGCAAGGACTTGTTGGGTCTGCCCTTTGTAGGAAAATATAGCAGAGATTGTGCAAAGATTGCGCATTGGAAGTAATGAGAATAGGTTCGCACACACACACTCCAGTGTAGCTCTGTAAGAATACTTTACTAAAGGATAAAAATTAGGATTACATTTGGAGAAAATAATAAATTGCTAAGCTGACTACATCTTGCTAGATAAGTGTCTTAGAGTAGAGACAAGAAAAAGTGGAAGTGAAGTGGAGAAGAAGTGAACAAAGAGCAATAAAACTTCAGTATATAGCATCAATTAATTGCCCCCAATAAACAGACTGCCCAATAGAAAATCCTAATCTTACTTCATTATGCTTAGTGACTCCCCTTTCTATGGCGGGAATCTTATTCGGAGCTCTAATGGTTACATTCAAAGTATGTTTACTAATTAAGCAGGTAACATAGTTTAACTCTTTCATGACTGAAATGAAAACACTTGCCAAATTCCCACACCCTTAACATCAGAAAGCTCTGTCAATTTGTCTCATTTTTATCCCGCGATTCCCCTAAGTAGCTCAGGACACCATAGAAACACATGAAGCTTCCTTACACGGAGTCAGACGATCAAGGTCAGTATCCTCTACTCAGGCTGACATCAGCAGCTCTCCAGGGTTTCAGGTGGAGATTTTTCAGATCACCTACACTCAGAGCCTTTTAACTGGAGATGCCAGGGATTGAACCTGGGAACTTCCACATGCCAAGCTACTTATGTGTATTCGCCTGTTTTGTTTAATCTGAATCAGAACACTGGTCTAACCAATTCAGTATTGCCCACTCTGACTGGCAGTGCTCTCAAGGATCTTGGGTAGAGGTCTTTTACATTTCCTATTACCTCAACCTTTTCACTGGAAATACCAGGGCCCTTCTGCATGCAAAGCAGATATTCGTCAATTAAACCACAACCCCTCCCCTAAACCAAATGGACTTCAATATGAATCATTCCCTGCATGCTGTTTTTATATAACGTCCATTTTTAAATTATATTTTCATTTAAGAAACCAGACGACCCCATTTCCTTAAGCCCCCACTCAGCCTAGGTTCCCATCACTTGGCCTAACCTACCTCACAAAGTTGTTGGAAGGATAAAACACAGGAAGGGAGAATTATGTACTCTACCCCAAGTTCCCTGGAGGAAGGATGGGACAAATACTTAATAGATAAAAATAAAAACATTTGCTGGGAAGAAACGAAATGCCAACTGGTATATATAATAATAGATAGTTCATACGGTAGGATTAAAAATAAGAACAAGCAACCAAAACGATCTCACCTTCAGTACAACAAAGTTTAAGAAGCAGCGCTGCAGTTTAACAGCTACCTCCTCGAGTGAGATCATCAGTATAAATAAAACACCAAGGCAAAATTACCCACCCAGAATTTGAGGTCAATTAGGCTTACTTTAGGTAGAATTTTTGATTACCTATTGCTTTCAGCTTTCTCTTTCTCTGCCTCATCAGTATTTGAATCTCTCATAGTACAGCTGCACTGGAGTGTAGAAAGGATTTATCCAAATGTCTTTTTAAGACGTCTCCCATGAAGTAACATTAAAAATGAACATAGTGGTCAGCTACGAACAAGCAACATGGGCTGGTATAATGACTATCAATACAGCAAAGGTTTGCTACTTTAGGTGCACAGCTATTTCGACCAAATACAATCATACCTCATTAATACGAAGAAACCCCAAAGCAAAATTCTCACCTCCCAAACCAGAGATTAATTAGCACCCCTTAACTATTGCTTTGTAGCCAGTAGATCTGCAAAAAAAGGCAGCGAAAATCGACAGGGGATGACAGTCCAACACACAAACAGCAAAAAAGGCAACCATCCAGAATAACCTTGTAGCTACAAACCATTAACAAACTCATTAAAAGGAGTCATTAATACATCCATCCTGATTGATTTCAATTCCCCCCCCCCCAAAGTAAAAGGTGGGGAAAAGAGGAAAGAAGGAATCCCGATGAAAGAAAAAAAAATCTGTCTTCTTTTAGCCATCATGGAACTTGCCTGGAAGCAATCCCAGCGAAGTAAACTTTGCATTAAATGGATGAAGCTTCAGAGTACAATTTTCAGCTCCAGCCCTGGCCAACATGCTCTACTTCATAACAGTGCTATTTTTTAAATCCTTGGAGAGGACTTCTGTTTCAATGGCGAGAAAAGCACACAAGCTTTGAAGGCAAAAGGTTCTCTGATCTATCCACATCTCAAGTCGTGCATATTATGAAAACCTTTCTCTCTCTAAGGGCTGCTGCCAGTCACAAGAGACAATATTGAGCTAAATAGGCCAATGGCCTGACTTCGTGTAAGTCAGCTTCACGGGTTCCTACATTTTAAAAGAAAGAGGGGGAGGAACAGTCCCATATTACTCATCCTAGACCCACTTCTTGGTCCAGTCTGTGCTCACAGAATACTTGTCTATAACACAAGATGTATTGTTGCCAGTTCTCAGCGTCATCAAACAGTGTTACTTGGATTAGGTTGGCTCTGTCCTGATCCACACTGTGGCCATCTTTGCAGTGAGCTCTCCAGGAATGGCTTTGAGCCAAACAACCCATCCAAAGAGCTCTCCAATAATGCTCATCTGCCCAAAGGTCTCACAGCAGCTATGCTGGCCACAATCTGAAATACTCCCCACCAATCCCTCCAAACAGGAAGCATTTCCAGACTCCAAAGTCACAGCACAGATCCTTCCCTGGGAAGTCCGAATCAATCATTAATCACTGCCCTGAATCCTCATGTGTGCAAAAGCAGATGACCTGACCTGAGGTTGTTCAACCCTGCCACAGTGCAAATTCGGAGCGCTGTTCCTTTAAGCCCTTTGCACTGAAGGGGTGGGGTCTGGCAGGCTTCAGTAGAATGTCCAATTTCCTTGAAGCAACTCCTGCTGTCCCTAGGAGCTGTCCCAGGTCCTGAAGTAGTGACTGCTGCATGCTCGTGGCAGTGGTGCTCTGTGGCAAAGGTCTCTAGCTACAAGAACTCATTCCCTGCAGACCACATGCCCACATCCTTGGGGCTGTCAGCTCTGCTGTATCACAGCCTTCCACCATGAGTCCACGTCATACATCTGATGTTCAAAGCACCCCAAGTCCCAGCCACCAAGTCTCTTTGCGGTGCTGTAACACTAGAGAACCATAAGGAAATTGGGCATATGGAAGCAGAGAAAAGCAGAGGGCTAATGAGGTAAGAATTTTAATTTATTCTGCCTTTGCTTCAATAGCATACAAGGTTCCCAACATCCCCACAATTGCAACCTTTGAAGCAAATCTTTGTGCCACGTTAGGTTATGAGATGGTGGACTAAGCTAGTCCCTGGCCTAAGATCCAAGCTTAGCAGGCACATATCTGAGCAGAAATTTGAACCTAGGATGCCTCGGTCTACATTTCAGCACTCCAACCACTACACCAGCCGGGGGGGGGGGTCTCACATGAAACCCAATAAAACCTACACAGAGCCATTAGAGAGCAAAGGGCTTGCAGAAACTTGGTTCAGTTGTACTAAAGGTCAGTTCATGCCTGGAGTTTTGGGTAAGCTGAAGCTCTTAGTTAGCCAGGAGACAGCCCAGCTCAATTAAACGACACCCTGTTTTAATCAATAGAAAATTCTCTACTCTAGAGCCAAAAGTCAATTAGTGCAAGGCTAATACCTAGCTGATTAAAACATTCCCCTGTCGTCTTAAGGTAAACGCAGATAAACCCCTCTGAAGGTGCAAGGTCAGAATGTTAAAGCCAGTCACAGCTGAGTTTTGAGATTAAACATGTGAAAAAGCACAGGCAGATAAATTCATACCCAGAGAGAGACACCCCCATCTCCAACTCTTTGCATTTTAACGAGACGAGAAGCCTGCAGACAAAGCCTTGGTGCATTCACTCAAATCAACGTGCAAACACATATAGAGGGCTAAGTCTGCTCATATTGCTCCATTGGGGTTGCCAGGTCCTACTGCTAAGAAGTACGGCACCCTTATGCCCTTCGGCTCCCAGGCCCCAGCCCTCTCATTCCTGCTCACAAAGAGCATATAGCCCATCTTGTCTCTAGATCCCATTTTAATTTCACCCCACTCCTGAATCATCCTTTTCTTCTCCTTTTTTCAACTCCCCAGGACAGTTTGCATGCAGGGAAGAGTGAATGCATGCATGGGGCCTGTAGTGTGTTCAATGAAACATGAGAACAAGAGTCTAGAGCAGTGGTTCTCAACCTGGGGCCATATGGCCCCCCAGGTGGCCCCAGGATATTCCAAGGGGGCCACAGGTAAAAACTGCATAAATGGGAGCCACAGCACGAGACTAGGGGGCCACAGAGGGAAGTGAGAAGTGAAGAAAACCGAGAAGTGACCGAGAAAAGAAAACAGAAAAGACAGTGTGTGGGGTGCTGTTTCTTCATGCAAGTATAACCCTGAGTCCACTAGGGGGAGCTAAAGAGCAGGGGTATTCTGTATAAGGAAGAAAAAGTGCAATTTATTGGCATATAAAATAGCTACCTTTATACTGGTAGGACAGGGGGGCCACAGGAAGGAAACAAGGTCAGAATGGGGCCACGGTCGGAAAAAAGTTGAGAAACACAGGTCTAGAGCAGGGGTCCTCAACCTTTTTAAGCCTATGGGCACCTTTGGTACTCTAACACAGGGTGATAGACACAACCACAAAATGGCTGCAGCAAGAGGTGGAGCCAACCACAAAATGGCTGCTGCAGGAGGCGGAACCAACTACAAAAATGTCCGGGAGTGAGTTATGCATAACTCTAATAGGACCTCTCCAACAGTTTAGGCAGAAGCTCTGCTTAATAGGATACCTGTTTAATGAACATATTTTCTCTGCATACACACAACTTACCTTTAGTGATTTATTGAAGAGCCTAGTTTTGCGGTGGCAGATGCTGCTGAAGCCCTGTTGTTGTTGTTTTTAAATCTGCATAGCCAATCAGATCTCCAATGGTCAATCAGAAGACCTGCTGGGCAAAAACTCAACAGGCCCTGCCCACTTTCTAAAAACACCCAGAAGAGACCAGGAAAAGTGTTGGCAGGCGCCATAGTGCTCATAGGTGCCACACTGGGGACCCCTGATCTAGAGGATGCATGTAGGCTATGGCTATCTATAGACTGTTGTCCTGCTTTTCTTGTGGTTTTGTAGCAAGCAGCATGTACCCATGTTGGAAAATAGGACCTGAGAACTGAAACAGTAGCTTCCCACAATCCTAAACACTACCTGGATTATTTTCAGGTCCCTGATATTCAGGCCACTGCCTACACTGCCCCACGTCCTTTATCCTCCCTAGGACCATTCCCAAGTTACAATCCAGGGAGAGAGAACATTCATAGGGGACAGCCCATGTTCATCCCCACGTTGAGTATATCTTGATGACAAAGCACAGGTCTTGTTCATAAGGTCAGGAACCCTGGTAGACGCAGGCTCCAGATTATATGTAAACTTGCATATTATGCACGGGATCCTATTCAGAAGTTGCCCTGAGTGCATGTGTCGGTGGGGGCAATCCTATGCCGTCACGTTAACACTTCCCCTGCTGTAATTTGCAAATAGATCCGTATCACTGGCCAATCTTCCCAGCATTCCTTTCCCTTCACCCATATCATCCAGTCCTCTGTAGGGTTGCCAACCTCCAGGTAAGACCTGGAGATCTCCCAAATCAGAAAAAGTGGCCACTTTGTAGGGTGGACTCTATGACATTATACCTCGCTGAGGTCCCTCCCCTCCTCAAATTTTGCCCTTCCCAGGCTCCACTCCCAAATCTCCAGGAATTTCCTGACCTGGAGCTGGCAAAAGTTATGTACAGTAAAGTTTTTTCACCTCCCATTAACCTTTCCTTGTCGTTGTTCCTCCACCTCTTGTCCATCAAGCTTAATTCTCCACCCTGCATCCTTCCTTTAGTCTCCTTGGCTTTAGGCTCACTGTCTCTTCATACCTATACATTCTGGGACTTCTTCCCAGCCCTCAACCTGCCTCAATTTGAGTTTTTAATACCAGCCAAACAGACAATTCCCCTTCCCTTACAGAACCTGGACTGGAAAACTAATGTGTTCCCCTGAGGAACTAAATAGTCTACTCCACCCTGGCTCAGCCAATCACAGATGTCACAAACACAATATAAATATTTTTAGCCAGCTGGTATTTTCCATCCTTTGTCTTACATTAAATTGCTTGCAATACTGTATTGCTCCTTGTTCCACATTGCCCCATTTGAAGTGAAATATACATGAAATGCTCTCTTGACACATAAAAATGAAAAAGCAGAGTCGAAATTTACAAAGCGGAGAGAGGCAGGCCTCCAAAAGCTTTTGGAAAAAGCTAATTTAATGCATCTGTCATCTACAATTACACAATAGAATGTAATCCAAAAAACATCAAATTTTTCTCCCCACTTCTAGATGTAAATAACCCCAAGGCAGTTGCTTAAACTCGGAATTAAGCAGCTGCCTCATGAGGATATTAACCTCCCCAAGCTTTTTATGAACCAATAAAAAATCTGATCATTCGCCGGACTTGCAGATCAACTTGCTTTTTCCATCCCATAAAACGTTAAGAGTGGATTCTTTGCATACACTAATACAATCAGTGGCTATGTGGGTGGCTTCCTCTTAGCACAAGGCTGCTGACGTCCCTTCTACAGATTATTCAACATACTCAAGGAATTTTCTTCTTACAGTAGGAAAAGACTCACACAGAAAGAAATATTTTGAGGAGTGAGAACACTAACGTGCTCTCTTATTAAACACAGGAACTACCTGGTAGGATCTCACTTAAAGCGACACACCGTATGTAGTTGTAAAGTCTATGGTCTCTTTGCATCTCTTTCAGACCACTTGCCTACAGTGCAGCCCTTCTATGTGAGCAAAAAGCCCGCCAGAATAATTCAGTTTTGCATCGTTTTCAGGAAGTCAGGGAAGCAGGAGCCTCTTCAGGCTGGCCAGTTCCTCACAGGATGAAATGAAGGAAGAGACCACCTGAGCACCCACGAGTTCCTTCCGTGGAGCAAGGCGGAGATCTCCAGCGCCAGATGAAGTTTTGAGAGATCCGGTTCAAAACTCCCGCGGTTCCAGCTGCGGCTAGCCACCCTCTTCCAGCTTCACCTGCCTCACAAGGCTGTTGTGACAAGGAGGCAGAAGCGGCGAAAACCCACATGCTCCGTCCATGACAACGTGCTAGATAAAGACCGACTCCGTGAGGAACTCTTTAATTGTGAGTAACCCCTACACATTCCGCATAAGTTTTGTCAGGAGGATAATCAGAACTCCTTTTAACATCTATTCCGAATGTGGACTTACAGGCTACACTCTCATGTTCTGAGACCTCAAGCACAAAATGTCAGGCTCCTGGGTATGCCAGAAGTCTTGAAGAGTGCATGCTAAGGCCTAGCACAGCCCAGGGTCACTCCTTCCTCGGGTTGCACCAATCTAGCTTTATTTATTCTAAACCCTACAGTGTGACCAGGGGGTTCAATGTTACTGGCCCCTCAACACACCAGAGGAGCATGTTAGTTGAAGCCTTGTGAGGCCCAGGGGAATGCGTGGGATGTACCAGTACAAACCATTTTAGTTCAAAATCCTCCAGTGAATTAAGGGTAGGGATGCTGGGTATTTCTTCCTCTTGCTGCTTTAACTCCAAAATCTCCATTTTGATTTCTCTTTTCCCTTGGGCAAATCAAACATGTTTATTTTCATTCCATTTCCTGTTTCCTTGTACCCAGTTTATGCATAAAATGTGTACATTTTTCAGTATTAGTTATACATCAATAAATCAGCATTATACATTATATGCACAGACATCTATTGTATCATAAATATTCCATAAGTGAGTATAAAAATTCAATATGCATACACCATACATATAGATCTGAAAACTCAAAAAGCAAGGAACAGAGAATCAAAACAACTAAACAATAAAAAGCTAATATTTTATTAAAAACTAAACAGAGAGTCTTTGGCTCGCCCCTTGTTGAAGGAGTAGTCGCAATGACCCCTCAGGCATACTTTGGGTTGCCAACCTCAGTGGGGGCACGGAGATCTCCCAGAATAGCAACTAATCTCCAGTTCCCTTGGAGAAAAAGGCTGATTTAGAGGGTGGACTCTATGCAGAGTTGCATTGAAGTAAGAAATCTCCTACCCCCAGCTTCCATTGCCCACCACCGCTCAGCTGGCCTGTGGGGGAAAAAATCATCTGGCAAAATGGGAGGTACGCATCGGCATCTCTGGCGCAATGGTGTCACTTCCGGAATGATCCAGAAGTAACCATCATGCTGGGCAATGCTCTAGCATTTGCCCAAAACTGGTTTGTCCATTCATGATGTCAGTGCAGCCGGGATGCCAATCTCCCCTCCCCGATCACAAAGTCCCCACCTTCCCCCACCAGCTGTCAGGGATTCAGGGTGGCATGCCTGGCAACCCAAATCTGTGGTATTATACCTTGCCGAAGTCCATCCTCAAATAACACTCTTCCCAGGTGCCACCCTCACATCTCCAGAAATTTCTCAACCTGGAAATCACTGGAGATTTCAGACCCAGCAAGGTTAGGCCCGGGAACGTTCATTCAGCTCTGCATCAGAACTCTGGGGATAAGACCAAAGGGCTCTGCTTTGCTGTAATCTCCCCTGGGGCAGACGTGCATTTCCCCCCCTTTGCCCATTGCCGGAGCAGCATCAGCATCAAGGAGCACAATCCGCTTGCCCTTTGAGTCCTTGTACTTGAAGTCTCTTCTTCGGGCATTGACTTGAAAGTCCAGGGGTTGAAGGGACTGCTGGCATGTGGTTGCTTTAGAGAGCAGAAGGACAGAGAAAGCCACTCAGTCGAACTGCTGAATGATCCTTGGGGCAGCCCGTCGCCTCCTGCTAGTCAGTCAAACACCATGGCACCCTTTTACATAGGGCATCTTGAGCCACAAGACATTTGGCTTGCGTAAGCAGTGACAGGAAGTGCCCCAGAGACTTAATTTTTGCATGTGTGCTGAGGCAGAGCACCTTAGCAGCCATTTCCCACTGATTAGGCCCAGCTGTCCAAACCAATTCAAGCTTGACAGACGAGAGTTATCATCGATCCCTCAGCCTCTCGGGAATAAATCTATGTTTAGATGAGTACTGCACTGCCTTGGGGGCGCTTACTTCAGAGGTCACTCTGACATGTGGAAAGACCAGCTTGCCAAGGAAATTCCTGTGGAAGCGACAGGCACTGAGATATCCAACCCAGTTCCCCTGCTCCACGCACATCTGAAATTTATCAATGGACCAACTCACCACAGCTCAAATAGCAATTGGGTCGTGCCAGCATCTGCAACAGCCTGGAAAAATTATATTTTGCTTTTTATCAAGATTTCAGCAGCAACTTATTTTTTGCTTTTTCACATGTGCCACTTGGAAACTGTGGTTCAAATGAAGACGACAAGTTGTCTAGACAACCACGCAACACTCCTTTTCTTCTTGCATACGTCATTCATCACATCATCTTGCCCCGTGTTTACCGCAGGGGTCTCTTCATGGGGGCAACGGCCGTAGCAGCTCTCTGTGTGTTACGACAGCATCTACCAAACGCTTGAGTCAGTTCCAGCAATCCAGTCAGCTATGCTGAGACCAGGGCTGCTTCCATACGGAGCTTTTGCTCTGTTTTCATGTTCGAACCACAGTGAGTGTTTTGCGAGCATCCATGTGGCTTCCAACGAAATTATTCCAATGGGCTTAGACTGGAGTGACTCTGCTTAGGATTTCAGCGTTTGTCCCTAAATCATCTAATTTCCGTTTTGGCAAGACTGCTCTAAAATCATGCTTGTATGCCAAGTGGGCAGAAAAGCTCACATTTTTTCAGGCCTCACCTACACAGTGCAATATTTCTAGCCTCAACCCCCCCCCCCCCCCCCCGTTGCCCATTACCATTCCCTGCTGCCACCAGAGGGGTTATGCAGGCCTTTTAAAAAACTGCATCTGACACATTGCCACAGTGACCAATCTCCACGTTTTTCTGAAGTCCTAGGCTTCATTTTTTAAAAAAGTAAAATTCTTTGCCCATTTCATCGCAGATATGCCTTTCCCCTTATATCTCCACAATGAAAGCTAGGAATTCATAGGACGTAGTAGACAGATTTTTATTACATTATAATAATATAGTGATATGTCAATTGATGGTTTTAAAAGGTCAAAGAAGGCCTCTGGTGAGGTGTGGGGGAGCAGCTAGCAAAGAAAAGACAGGAAAATTGCCATGTCGATGTTCCACTGCTGCTGTGAATGCCTCTGCGTTCACAGCCACGATGAAAGGTACATGGGAAATGATCATCAAGTGGAAGCAGAATAAGAGCCAAGCTACACGTGACGCCTTACACAGGTTGGACACTTGTCAGCTTCCCTCAAGTTCTGATGGGAAATGTAGGCGTCCTGGTTTTACAGCTTGGCTCTCCATTACAGCTGCAGGACCAGGATGCCTACATTTCCCATCAAAACTTGAGGGAAGCTGACAAGTGTCCAACCTGTGTCAGGCGTCACGTGTAGCTTGGCTCTAAGTTAAGAGCTAAAACAAGCAATTTCTGAGCAGGGACCAAAGCAGCACAGAAGCTTAAAATTCCTCTCATGTTAAATGGTGAAGAGAGTAACCATTTAAAGACAAAGATGCATAATCAAAAGGAGCATTACAAGTTCATTATTTCTGAACTTGGCAACATGACAAGTAACAAATAAATGCAATTTTCATCCTGCCCTTTCCCCAAGGAGCTCAGGCTGTTGTCCATGCCCCCCATTTATCCTCCTAACCACCCTAAGCTGAGAAAGAGTTAGCTGCCCATTATCCAGTATGCTTCAATGGGGAGATCAGGTGGGGAGCGGATATTTCCCAGAATTACAGCTGATCTCCAGATGACAGTGATCAGTTCCCCTGGAGAAAATGGCTGCTTTGGAGGGTAGACTTTAATAACAACAACAACAACAACAACATTCAATTTATATACTGCCCTTCAGGACAACAATGCCCACTCAGAGCGGTTTACAAAGTAAAAGGTAAAGGTAGTCCCGCTGTGCAAGCACCGAGTCATCACTGACCCATGGGGGGGACGTCGCATCACAATGGCAGACTTTTTATGGGGTGGTTTGCCATTGCCTTCCCCAGTCATCTACACTTTACCCCCAGGAAACTGGGTACTCCTTTTACCAACCTCGGAAGGATGGAAGGCTGAGTCAGCCTTGAGCCAGCTACCTGAAACTAGCTTCCGCCAGGATCGAACTCAGGTCATGAGCAGAGCTTGGACTGCAGTACTGCAGCTTACCACTCTGCGCCACTAATCCCCACAACAAACACCCTGTGAGGTATTGTAGAGTTGCCAGCCTCGAGGTGGTTGCTGAAGAGCCCCAAGCTCTATAGCATTATACCCTGCTGAGACCCTCTCCTCCCCAAACCCCACCCTCTCCGGGCTCCACACCCAAAATCTCCAGGAATTTCTCAACCCAGAGCTGGAAACCCTAACTCTATGGCATTATACTCCGCTGAAGCCCCTCCCCAGGCCCCACCCCAAACTCGCCAGGTTTTTTTCCCTAAGGGAGTTGGGAAACTTAGTAAAATGCCAGCGTAAGCTAGGCAGAGCACATGTGGGGAGAAGTCTTGCACATAGTAAAAACCACAAACCCACGTCACACTCCAGCCCCAGACATGGGTAAGATGACAGCCCTCTCTGGCACTGATCCCGAGCATTTGTACTCCCCGGAAAATATACCTGTAATTAAGTCCAGAACCTGTTTTGCTTTTGCTTTTGCACGGAGTGGTTTTTTTTCCCCCTTTTCTTTTTGCAACCAAAGTCATCATTTCTAGGCAGACAACAATTTCCTCTTCAGAAGAGTGACAGAAAGCAGCCAAATCTCTTCTTAATAGCTTGATAAACACTTTGCAGGGATTAAAAGTGTTATAAATAATCAAAAGGCTGAAAATCCCACCTCTCTGCCCCCCTCCTCAATAGAGTCTAATTAGATGGAAAGCTTTTATTTTCTTCTTCTTCATTTCATTTAGGGCAGAGCAGAGGATTTCGGAAATCCCAGTTTAATCAAAGCCAAATTCTACAGCTCCTTGGAGACGTTTCTTTCTTCAAAACCACAAAAGTGCCAGCCAAGTTTCTGTGCATATTGCTCCATTTGGTAGTGGGGTTTTCCCCGCCCTTCACCTTCAGCTCCCTCCAGCTCCACAATAATACTTAGTTTCCCCCAAAAAAATCTCTTTGGCCTTCTTAATTCAAAACAACATTTTTCGGACATTTAAAGCTGGTGGGCAAAGTAGGCTGCCCATCTATTTATCTTCAGTAGAGGTCCTTCTCCGAGCAACTTAAACGTCCAAAGTCAGACTGGAGGCAGCAAGAAGTGAGGCCTTCTTGGTGGTGAAAACGTGCATTCCTTCCATCCACACACCAAGTTCTTCAACACCACAGCACGGTGCTCTCACTAAGGTTGCCACCCTCCAGGTGATACCTGGACATCTCCTCGAATTACAACTGATTTCCTGATACAGAGATCAGTTTCTCTGAACAAAATGGCTATTTTGGAGGGTGGTCTCTATGGCATTATGCCCTGTTGAGCTAACATTCTTAGGAACCTGGATTTGTATCCCATAGCCACAATCAGAAGGGAGGAGGTATTCGTGTAATATCACTCACAGACCAAGATTTCTCAAGCTTTTGTCAGAAAAGGCAAACTTTTTTCCTAACAGAATTAGGGATTTCTTATGTAGAACACCATCCAGAGTAACATAAAACTGTGCTTACATCTTAAAACTGTTTACTTTTCTAAACGTATATAGGAACGAGATCTACTTTTGAAGAGCAAGATTTGAGTCCAGTAGCACCTTAAAGACCAGCAAGATATTCAGGTAATAAGCTTTTGAGAGTCAGAGCTCCTTTTGTCGAATACAAGCAGGAATGGTCATAGATCCAGAGGAGTTAGCCGTGTTAGTCTGTAGTAGCAAAATCAAAAAGAGTCCAGTAGCACCTTTAAGACTAACCAATTTTATTGTAGCATAAGCGTTCGAGAACCACGTTCTCTTCGTCAGATGCATGGAGGGCAGAAGGAAACTGGTCAAATATAGAGGAGGAGAGGGGGGAGGGGGGAGGAGGAGAGGGGGGATGTAAACAACTCCTTTGATATGGAGATGCAGACAGCTCCTTTTGGTGTGGGGATCAGTTTGCTTGTGTAAAGGTTCAAAGGAGTTTGCCGTGTTAGTCTGTAGTGAATCACAACAAACAAACAATTCCGGGAATATATATTTAACTATCGATTTTTATATTTTTATATAGTGCATAAGTGCAAAGTGCAAGGTGTGGTACATAATTATACACAATAATAAATATTCAATAAATACAATAAAATTCTGATCTCTCTGTCTCGACATGCAATAAATACAATAAAAGTACAAAATTTTATCCTGATTGTTATGAAGTTATTTTTCGAAGAATCAGTGTCCATAGGCTATATAAGGTGGAAATGTGGCAGCATACAAAATTCCATATATAGAGTTCCAATGCAGATGTTAAGAAGCAGGTGTTGGGAAGCTCCAGTCCAAACTAAAGATAATTCCAAGAGTGCCGACGGGATTATGCGTGCATATTTATACAATTCCCGTTTCGTATAACATACTTCTTCATGGGCACAATAAATGTGGACGGCCCCCAGTTCACTGGTAACTCAAGTATTGCTGTTTATACCATTCTAGTTCAATTTCAATACACAAGACGCATGGATTGACAGACAGTTCAGCAGCAGCACCTAGACTATCCAATTCCACTGCAGCACAAGCCTTCGATAACCACAGCCCTCCCCGCCAGATGCATCTGACAAAGAGAAAGTAGGAATGGAGAGCCCTGACCATATACTTGCTTATATCCTTATACTAAGCCGGGGATCTGCAACGTGGTGTCTGTCCACAAATATCTTTCCTGGTGCCCACCAAGGGTTTTTAGAAAATGGGCATGGCCAGGAAGTGCTTTTACCCAGCAGGCTTATGATTGGCTGTGCAGATTAATATGCATCCTATTAAACAAGGCTTCTATCTGAAATGCTGAAGAGCTTATTATTATTACATTTATGCATAACATTGCTCCCTGGTGTTTTGTGGTTGGCCCCACCTCCTGTGGCAGCCATTCCATGGCTGCACCCACCACCCTAGGTCAGAATCATAGACTTGGAAGGGACTTACAGGGTCATCTAGTCCAACTTCCTGCACAATGTAGGAAATTCAAAACTACCTCCCCGCTCTGACTCACACACCCAGCGGCCCTTGCTCCATGCCCAGAAGGTGGCAAAATTCCAAAGGTGCCTGCAGACTTAAAAGGTTGGGGGGTAGGCTTGCCAGCCTCCAGGTGATAGCTGGAGATCTCCCGGAATTATAACTGATCTCCAGGCAACAGAGATCAGTTCCCCTGGAGAAAATGGCTACTTTGGGGGGTGGACTCTATGGAATCCCTTCCTCAAACCCCACCCTCTTCAGGCTCCACCCCCCAAATCTCCAGGAATTTACCAACCTGGACCTGGCAAATCTAGTTGGGGGCCTCTGTATTAAGCTTATACTCTGGAAATCTTGCTTGCCTTTAAGGAACTACTGGATTCAAATTTTGCTCTTCTACTGCAGACCAATAATAACCCCCTGAAATCTCCTTCAAAGGAACCATTTGTCTTTCTGCATGAGTCACTGCACTGAACATGCCTCCTCTAGCAGTAAGTAGCTTTTTTCTGCATCATTACTACTGGCGTAATTGAGTGGTCCAATCGCTCCTAATGCAGGTATGGCAGAATTTCCTTCATGCGCCCAGCAATGACGGATGGGACCGGAGCAGGAACTCATGCAAAAATGCGGTGGGCAGCCTCTTCTGAAGACAGGTAGTTTTGACGTCTCTCTGCTTCAAGAGTAATTGGACATCCCAAACACTCATCAACACAGAGGATGGCTTGGATAAAACAAGGCAGAGCAACAACTCGTGCAGAGGCACAACAGGCACATACCTCTGACTACCGCAGTCTGGCAAGGGCCTTCCGCCTTTCCAAAGTGAATGTTTCCTCAAAGCACAGTTAACATGCACTGGCTCACCGTTTGGGGAATTACTGAAACACGCAAGCCCGAGGAGATCCTCTCCGCCAACACGTACAGTTTTACGATTCGCAGCTGGCATCAGGAACCCTAAAAAAAATCTCGCTCAAAGAAATCATTTCCCATCACTAGTCCTGCTCCTCCACTTTTTACAAAGCCGGAGAGAGGAGGCTTTGTCATGCTAATTATGAAGCCGGTTAGACAAGGAGCCTCTTAGGGAGCGGCTGGCACTCCATGCAGGGGCTGCGCTAAGATATTCCAAGGGAAAGCTCTCTGGGGAAATAAACACTGAAATACTGCTGCATTCAGAAAGCCCTCTCCCAATAGTTAATGCCTATGAAATGGCTCATAATTCGCTCACCTGCTTGCATCCTGCAGAGATACGGAGGACGGGCGGGGTGGGGTGGGGGGGTCCTAAAGATGGGGATGAGGGAAGAAATGAGACATCTGATGATTTCCTTCCCTGACTCCTGCCCATGCTGGTTGGGAAACACTACTGCCTTGTAACTGAGGGCTCCCTTGAAAACACTTGGACGAGGCAATGCGAACACCAGAGAGATCTGCTTGGAGGAGGTGTATGAAAACTTCATGAGCAAGGTCAAGAGGAAAAAAAAAGAAGAAATGCTTGTCTTTAAACCAGGGCTTTTTTTTCTGGGAAAAGAGGTGGTGGAACTCAGTGGGTTACCAGCACAGGGGGCAACTCTTGGCAGGAAGTGGTGCCCCTGGCACCACATGTGCGCGTGCAAAGTGCGACATGCTTCCAGGGCCAATGACGTCACTTTGGGTCAGCTGGAACAAGGGGGCAGTTTTTAAAAGTTTAAATCGCCCTAGGTGAAAATGGTCACATGGCTGGTGGCTCCGCCCCCTGATCTCCAGACAGAGGGGAGTTTAGACTGCCCTCCACGCCGCCCAACGGTACAGAGGGCAATCTAAACTTCCCTCTGTCTGGAGATCAGGGGGCGGAGCCACCAGCCACGTGTCCATTTGCAAGAGGTTCCAGAACTCTGTTCCACCACTTTCCAGCTGAAAAAAAGCCCTGCTTTAAACTAAGGATCCTATCAAGTTTTGCAGCCCTTTTATTGCAAGCTTGAAAATCCCTCATTCCTTTTTGCTTCTCTCTAGTGTGAATTCATCCAAGCATTTATTTTCATAGCATTTCTGCTTATTTTGCCTGTTAAATTTCCCTCCTTCTAAATTTCTTTTTAAAACATCCCTTATAACATACCAAAAAAGACAAATCTTTATATCCCTGGTTTAAATCTTCCCTAATTTTCGTGTTCCCCTCCCTACCTACAGTAGCGGAGTTGCCACCTCTCAGGATTAGACTTGAAGGTCCAGGATTTGAGCCTCCTTTTCAGGACAAAACTAGAGGTAATGAAGAGAATCTGTGATTTGATTCCAGGGGTAATTTAGCCCTGAAACACAAGATCACAAATGCTGAAGTGTATGTGTTAAATGGTTAAGCTTACTGAGTTTGACTGTGATGAACAGGCATGAGCCACTGGGTTTGTTCAATTCTGTACCAAGCAGCTTGAATGTCTGCCGAACAGATTACACAAGGTTTTTGCAAAATTGCACATGCACAAAAACACTGCAGTTCCAAACAGTCTGGCGATCGTTAACATCACTAAAGGCTGCTTAAATGAACAAGGTATGATTTTTTTTTAAAAAGTATAAATTTATGACTGATTTACAGGGCTTTTTTTCTGGGAAAAGAGGTGGTGGAACTCAGTGGTAGAACTCAGGACCGCGCAATGACGTCACTTTGGGTCAGCTGGAACGGGGGGGGGGGGGGTTAAAGTTTAAATCAACTCAGTGGGTTGCCCTCAGAGAAAATGGTCACATGGCCGGTGGCCCCTCCCTCTGATCTCCAGACAGAGGGGAGTTCAAGCGATGCCGCAACTCCGTTCCACCACGTTCCAGCTGAAAAAAAGCCCTGCTGATTTATATGATCTGTCACTGATTCAACTGTCTATTTAAACAATTGCTTCCCAGCAGCACAGCAAGGGGTAGCAGAACTCCATCGAGCTGTATGAGAACACACATGCATGAAAAGCTGATGGCGCTGTACTGTAGCATGATAAAGGAATACGTCGAGACAACCTGCCGATCAACCATGAACGGGTCAATGAACAGCCCATAAAAAAAAATTAGTTCCCTGTTCAGGACTGGTGAACAGGATGTGAGCTGGACTGGCAAATGTCCAAGCATCTCTAGCAAAAGGCAAACACAGGTGGTTCATTATGGATCTGGATCATGCCACTCAAGGGGCAGTTGTACTGTTCTCCTGATCAAAAATGCCTGGGATGTGTTAGCATTTACATTGCTGTCGCAGCTCCCCGCATTGGGTGTGTCTCCTGCCGGGTGCCAGCTCAGGCAACCTTAGAAGTACAGAAGGTTCTCCCCTCTCCATGGGATCTTCATAACGTCCCTGTGATGAACCAGTGGGCTTCATGGTTCAGTTGAGATCTGAACGTAGGCCTTTTTAGCTCACATTTGTAGCCGGGACAGTAGAAATCTGTTTCTTCCCTTCCCCTCCCCTAATATTCCCCTCTCCCTTCCCACAATAAGCTGGGTGCAAATGTGGATTTTGAAGCAATGATACAAGCAAGATCATTTAAGAGCCTTTTATAGCTGGGCTATCCTTGGCATTACTGCTGGGCACTGCTGGCCCAGTTCAACAAATCATTCGTAGGTCATGCATTTCCAAGACCGAGACCTTTCTGAGGTGAGTCACTTCTATCTCCCTTGCATGCAAAAACCTCCAATTCTGCAGCAACAGAATAAGTAGATCAGCCATATGTCCTCTCCAGCTTAGATGTGATCAATTCAAAATGTGTTTATACCACATTATAGCCACGGGGAAATCCAACAAGCTCCAATTCAGAGGCAGTAGCTTATATTCAGTCCCCATGAACTGGACAGTGAACAGCAAGGGTGGTGGTGGGGGGGGATGGCACAGTCTTTTGACTGTTCCTTCCTCCTCTGAATATTTCACTGCTGTGTACTCCAGCATATATTAAGGGAAGCAAACATCCTGCAAAGTAAGAGCCAAACTACAAGTGACGCCTTACACAGGTTGGACACTTGTCAGCTTCCCTCAAGTTTTGATGGGAAATGTAGGCGCCCTGGTTTTACAGCTTGGCTCTCCATTACAGCTGCAAGACCAGGATGCCTACATTTCCCATCAAAACTTGAGGGAAGCCGACTAGTGTCCAACCTGTGTAAGACGTCACTTGTAGTTTGGCTCTCAGGCTGATTCAGAGTATGGCTGGGAGGGTTGTGGTTGGGAAGGCAAAATGCCAACTGTGGCATCACATCACTTCTGTTAAAAAACTGGAATTTACTAGGGAGCTCTAGGAATCACCAGAAACTCTATTGTTTTATCATAGTTTCCTATATTCCAATTCCAGTGTGGTGTAGTAGTTAGAGTGCTGGACTAGGGTCTGAGAGACCAAGTTTCGAATCCCTGTTCTGCAACAGAAGTTGTGGAGTGACCTTGGGGCAGTCACACCCTCTCAGCCTAACCTACCTCACAGGGTTGTTGGAACAATATAAATGGAGAAGAGTAGAATTTTGTAAGCCCTTCGAGTCCCCATTGGGTGCAGTATAAATGAATCAAATAAATGAATAAACAGAATCACCATACTAGATGCCCTGATCAGGCTCGGCTGCAGTAAGCCATCAACCATCATGCTCGTTCCGTCCCGTGAAAATGATCAAATGGCCAGTCTGCCCATATATCAACCAGGTAAAACCAATGGCAACCCTATATCAGAGGCTACATTATTTACAAAAGATTTGCAGGGGGACTGATCTACTACACCTTCTTAGAACTCCGAAGAAATCAGCTCTGCCCCCAAAGCCCAGGAATTAATCTGCTATGCCCCCTCTGGCATTGCTTCTCTGCTATCCCAAAACATTCTCAGCTTTTCTGTCTCCTTTGGCCCAATCCCGCCAAGATTCCTGTTTGGATTTGATCCTGCAAAGACTGTTCAGCAAGTTCTCATGAAAGCAGTATGTTTCAGGACCCAATACACACCCGGAACACATACCCCCCAACCCTTGTACACTCCACAGTCACAACTCATCCAGTCTCTGGAGTCACAGAAAAAAATTGTCTGCTCCTTTTCTGAAATGCCTAATAGACCACTGCAAGATAACACATCTGCACTGGATCCAGAGGCTTTGGTCAAGTGCATTCATTCCCCCACACTTTGGCCGTTGTGCATAAGAACCCAGTTACCTGGCAGCTCCTTTAACCCCCACTCCGGTGCTATTAAAAGGTTGAGCAACCACCTATAGATTTTCAGCAGCTAGAGAACACCCCAAAAGGCAGAGACTTAATTTTTTTTTTAAAGTTCAGTTTTGACGGCAAAAAAGAGAATATACCCAATCGAAGGGTACAACCCTGCCAATAAAATCCATTGAACTTTCTTTAAAATCCAACAAATTGGCGTTTTTCAAGCAGTGCGCCTCCTCAAGGATCTTAAATTAAATAAGACAATATTTGCATTGATTCAATTAAACAAAGAAACCACCGAAAACCTCTTTTCCTGGATAAGCTTTTAAGAGTCATCTCCCAGTAGACATCCCTGCCCTTTTTTTCTATCTCTTGTCAGTTTTTCTGCTGATAGGAAGTCTCATGAATGTGACACACACACACACACACCCGTGCAAACACCCCTCTTTTTTGCCACGTGGTGGGCTACGGCACAATTTTCTTTTTCATTCCGATCTAAGAACAAACACCTTTTCAGGGATCCTGCTATCAGCTGGAAGGCCAAGGACTACTCTTCTGTATACGTTTGCTTTCCGAGGACCCACTGTACGCACCTGAGGAAGTGGGCTTCGGTCCACAAACTTGGTAGCCTTCCAATACCACTAGCCTCCTCCTTATTTTTCTGCAATATGGCTGCTCCTTGGAGAGCTTTTAACTTTAACGTGTTGTAACGTTTTTCCATCAGCAATCCTTGAGGGCCGTTCTAAACTAATTCCTTGAAATGATTGTCCTCACAGTGCAGAGATATCTGAGACTGCAGTCTGCATGATGTTTTGCAGTAACTACTACGAAGGAATTAGAGATGCAATAATTGCCCTACTTTGCAATAATTATTTACTACTGTACCAGAGCATTCAGCAGAAATCTATTTACTCCTTTTCTTGCTGGGGATAATGGGCTGGGTCTGGTATAACATCTCTGATGATGGAAGGATTTTTGCTGATTCCCTCCTACTACAGCAGACTTTCCAACTCCTCATGTTCCCTATCCCCCAGGAGCAGCAATTGGGGAGGGGCGTTGGGGCTTCAGGGGGAGGAAGAAAAGTTTTACTCCAGTGAAGGAAATCCTTTCCACCCGCACAGATTTTGCATGGGATCCAACCCAATGTACATATTATCAAAAGAGTGACTGCTTTTTTTTCAGTAGATCTTGGATGATGAAGGAATTTTGTCAGCCAAACATGCACAGGATTATAATTTTTTTGTTTTAATGACTGCACTGTAAAAGGTCAGTTGACCATATAATAAAAAGAATTTACTGTTCCTTGGGAAATATGCTTATAATATACACCTCACATTTGCCTCTTCCATTTAAATAACCTTCATTTGTCCCTATTTATTTGGATCTATCCATCCATCTATCCCTATTTTAAATTATTGCCATATTATGGCCTGACTTTTTAAACTTTTATGGCTGTCTTGTGACAATGTTTGGCACAAAACAGGCAATCTTTTGCCCCGATTCCATGTAGAAATGTAACACAGGGCTCTCGTGAGGGCAAGACTATGCCAAGACCTCCTGCAGCTGAGCCAATAGGGAAAGACTTGAAGCAGCTATTTTAGCCACTGTCCCCTCCCCGTGTGCAGGGTTTCATTGCAGCTGCTAGCCTGCCTGCTCACCCAGATCTCGATAACTCAAGATTAGCCAGCTGTCCAGGGTTGGACGAGTTGTCAGAAACACTATGATTTTAAAATAGAGTTTCTAGCGATTCCTAGAGCTACCCTTTGTTACTTCTGGGTTATACCCAGAAGTGACGTAGCAACATCAGTAATGTCACCGTCACACACCCAGAAGTGACAAATGGTAGCTCTAAGAATTAGTGGAAATTTTTACCATAGAATTTCCTTTGATTCCTAGAGCTACCTTTTGTCACTTCTGGGTTGTACCAGGAAATGAAGTAGTGGTGTCATGCTTATTGGCAGGAGGCTTCCCACCATAGCAGGAAGCCTGGAAAGCCTATACTGCAGTTTACAGTGTGGAGAGAACTCCCTTGGTGCTAAGGAGCATCAGCCATACCCATAATTGCTCAAGGGCACTTGAGGCAAGAAGGATGAGGCTCAGCGCCACTCAGCATAGTTTTCTGCGCAGACTAGTATAAATACAGCCAATGGCAAAGACAGCAAAGTTTGCAGCCAGGAACAAGCTGCCAAAACACTGGCATTAGGCAGAAGATGCCCATTGCCTTTTGTGGTAAACCACACTATGTACATGAGTGCTAAAGTCACACTCAACTTATGGCAATCCCATCAATGAGTTGTCAAAGCAAGTGAGGAGCAGATGTGGTTTGCCACTGCTTTCCTCTGCAGGCAACACCAGTCTGCCTTGGTGGTGGTCTCCCATTCAAATACTTGCTTAGCTTCCAAGATCTGATGACACTGGGCTAGACCACCCTACTGCCTCACCAGTAAGCCATGCTACAAGAAGGGAAATGCAGAACAACCATGCTGAACCCTTATAGGCATGTCTCATATCTTCGTTCTGGAAAGCGATCGTCAGACAAGTCATGCTGCCAAATTCAGCTCCCTGCCCAAGTTCTCTCTCTAGAAATTATATCTAGAGGAGGGAGTGGATGCATCATCTGTGCATGAACACTAAGAGCCAAGCTACAAGTGACGCCTGACACAGGTTGGACACTTGTCAGCTTCCCTCAAGTTTTGATGGGAAATGTAGGCGTCCTGGTTTTACAGCTTGGCTCTCCATTACAGCTGCAAGACCAGGATGCCTACATTTCCCATCAAAACTTGAGGGAAGCTGACAAGTGTCCAACCTGTGTAAGGTGTCACTTGTAGCTTGGCTCTAAGGCCTGCTTCACACAGGCAGAGGAATGAGGTGGCTGCGCTATTGAGAATATCAGTAAAGCTTTTTGGACACTAAAAACTCTCTAGAACAGTTGCTTTCTGAGGAAGGTTAATGCTTCGATCAGGAAAGGATTTTTTCGATGTTTTTATTTCTTGGCTTACAGCAGTTAACGTATTGTGGATATCAGAAAAGGTAAGGGCGTAAAGGAAAAAGGAGCCTTGAACAATTCTTGAGTGGTGGGGGGCGGAGATAAAAGGGGTCTCTACAACCGCTGACACTTTCAGCGCGTTAGGCATCTCCTTGCCTGTCGGGCTCGGGCTCCACAAGTAATCCTGCCCTTTCAATTCGCTCAGAGCTCCTGTTTCAATCTATTCCATCGCTGCTCCTTGAACCTTTCATTTCCAATCGGTTCAGCCTAATTCAGAGCAGCCGGGGAGGTTGACAAGCTTTGCCTTTCTTTCACGTCCTCGGGGCAACACACTGACATCTTTTCTCTCTTTCCTTTTTAAAAGAATTTAGAAATAAATCTAATACAGCTCCTTCCCGCAACAGCAAATTATTTATCCGAGTTCCATCAAGGGTGCAACTCAGCAGGTATAATCAAAGAATGGGAACTGGAGCTCAAGAAGGCTGCAGAAAAACTGCTTGGCCCATCACGCTGGAGCTCACCGCTCCGTTGTAATAAAATAAAAACACTCCTGTCAATTGACGCCCACTGAGGCAGAAGCCCAATGGCTTTAAGCAGCCGCAGGATGGACTTAAAAACCAAGGAAAATCAGAACGGTCACACATGGCCCATTACGATCCCCGACGGGTTGGAAATGAGCTTCCCTTCTCAGCGAAACACTGGAGTATAAATTAAAGGAGTGGGGGGTGAATGGCACAAATCCACTTCCCACTTGACGTCTATCTATCAATGCTTCGGGTGGGCTTTAAAGCCTGAGATGAAATTTTCTCTTTGTTGGGCTGCTTAAAAGCCCCAAGTTCAGAGTGGATAACCTCACACAAGAGAACGAGGTGGCAGAATCCTAAAGCAATTCAAAGGGCCTGCAGTTCTTCAGTCTGGAGGGTGGAGGGAGGAGTGCATTTATTCTGATTTATTTATTTGTTTATTTCAGATTTGTATTCCGCCCTCCCCACAAGCGGGCTCAGGACAGATAACAACATATTAAAAATACAATTAATGCACCTTTATCTTAAATAAAGCTCCCTAGAGAAGAATAACTTATTTAGAATTTTATACCCCCCTTTTCTTGCCAACGGCGATCCAAAGTGGATTGGAATACTGCTTTCTCATCCACCATTTTATCCTCACAAAGAGCCACCTTGTAAGGTAGGTTAGGCTGAGAGAGAGTGACTGGGAAGAGGGTTGTGCAGCAAGCTTCCATGCCATACTGCTGGAAAAATGCAGTAAGGTGCAACACTCAAAATTGGCTCCAAATGTTAAAATCCTTAATTTTGTGGTATATGTATGCGTTTAGACCATCAAGGCTGGAAAAAGCTAATCCTGTCTTGTGGTATATTTTCATCCTGAACGTGTTTAGCTTAGCTGCCCTCTTCCTTGAGGAGGGAGATGGCATGTTCCCCCACTGGCCAAGTAAGCGGGGGCCTGAGTAGAGGGTGGGAGCAGGGGATCCCCCACCCCCAGCAAGGGACTGGCAACACTAGTAATAGTCTCTCTCTGATGGTCCATTCACACACACTCGCTGTTTCTTTATGTGATCAAATGACAAATGTGTACAGGTGAATCAGCCTCTAACCTCTTGGCACAGGCAAGATGTCGCTCAGAAATGGTACAAATAATTACAATCCTGTGGATGATCCGAAGCTGAGCGTCTTTAGCCCCAGATTTCAGCTTAGCCAAAAAACAGGGAGGAGCTTATTATGCAAACATTCACAACAGCATGTACTTCGATGTATTGTCGAAGGCTTTCACGGCCACAGGTCATTTATATCTACTCAGGAAGGTGGGGTTGGGCTGAGTCATCCTGTAAGAGTTTCCCAGGGTGTGGAATGCTAACGGAGGGAAGCTTCACTGTATCCTGAGGAGGTTCTTTTGCATATGGACCTGCCAACATCTTCTCCACACTGTGACACTGAGAGATCTCTGTCTTTCGGTGCTACACCTCTGAAGATGCCAGCCACAGCTGCTGGCGAAACGTCAGGAACTACAATGCCAAGACCACGGCAATATAGCCCGGAAAACCCACAACAGCCACAGCATGTACTTCCTTCAGTAAATTTTCCAAGGACTAAACAGCATTTGCCAAATCAGGAAACAGTGAGAAGCAAATCAGGGTTTTGAACTGACTTGGTTTAGAAAGGGGTGGCCCAGCAGTAATGTCCATTCTTAGCAAGCACAAGTCCCAAGTTTGGTCTCTGTAATCTCCAGCTAAAGAATCTCAGGTAACAGATGTTGGGCAAAGAGCTGCCCCTGCTCAAAACCCAAGGCAGACATTGTCAGTCAGAGCAGGCCCCAGTATTTTTTTCAGGTGGGTAGCTGTGTTGGTCTACAGTAGGGTTGCCAGCTCCAAGTTGAGAAATTCCTGGAGATCTAGGGGGTGAAACCTAGGAGATCTAGGGGGTGAAAGTAGGGTTTGGGAAGGGAAAGGACCTTGACATGGCATAATTCCATAAAGTCCACCCCCCCAAAGTAGCCATTTTCTCCAGGTGAACTGATCTCCGTAGCCTGGAGACCAGTTGTAATTCCGGGAGATCTCCAGCCACTGCCTGGAGGCTGGCAACCCTAGTCTACAGTAGAACAGCAGGATTTTAGATCAACAAGATTTTCAGAGTGTAAGCTTTTGAGAGCTCTGACTCTTGAAAGCTTACACTCTGAAAGTATTTTTGCTTGCTTGCTTGCTTGCTACTTGCTTGCCCCTCAGTGATCCCTTCTCCCTTGCCACTATTTTTAACTGTTGTTTTTATTTTTGTATTTATTTTACATTTTTAATTATGTGTTTACATGTCGGTTTTAATGGTTTTTCAGATGATATTTTAATTTGAATGCTTTAAATTTGTTAGCCGCCTTGGTGGCCCTGTGAAGGCAAAAAGGCAGGGTAAAAATCTTGTTCATGATAAATAATAATGATATAAGACGGTTGCTTGTGTTCATATGCTCACATTAATATTCACATGCCATCATATATCACAATGACATCACCCCCCTCATCATGGGATCCCTGACTGGCTGGACTCACTAGATGTAATAAGTTCCAGGTAAACACCACCCAACCACCACAAAACAGTTAAATAAAAAAAATAATGGTCATGAACATTATCAAAAAAGGAGAATGTTTGTACAATTTAAAGGGTTTTCTGGAAATATTCTCCTCCCTGAAAAACAATCATTTTCATCAAAAATGCACTAGTGTTCAAATTAAAATTCAAGTATTCAGCAGAGGTCTTGCCCAGAAACACAAACTTCTAGTTACCATATCCCTGTCTTCTGTTACTAGGGATTTCATCCCCCCCACACCCCACCGGAGAGGGCTGAGAATCCTCTGCTTTTGGCCTCTGCCCCCCACCTCCACTTACCTGGCCAGCAGGGGGGGAAGTCCCAGGAACGGGCCTCCCAGGCATGCTCCTGGAGTGGTGTGATAATATCACTGACGTCATCACGCTACCCCAGGAGAACTCCAGCGCTTTGCCGCGGGCCAATCTGGACCCCAAACAGGCTGAATTGGGCCCGTTTGAGGCCCAAATTGGCCTGCTGTGAAGTGTGCCCCCTGCGCCTGTGCAGCGTCGTCACTACGCAGCCATGAGAGTAGAGAATAAATAGGAGAAGAAGGAGATAAAAGCCAGGCCTCCCCGCCCCCCGCCGGGAGGGTAAGGGGACCTGGCAACCCTCTCTGTTACAGATAGCCAACTCGCCTGCGTCGATCCGCAGGTTTTACATGCAGTACAGAGCCTCAGAGGAAGATCATTTCAATATCACCTCTGCCAGCTGGAAAAAGGAGGGCACAAAAAGTCCTCAGTAAAAACTACTTTATCTTCAATTACAGAAAAGTTAGCATGACAGAAGAGCCACCTTTAGCAGGTGCAGAAAGGTGAACGGCACAAGGGAAAAGCAAGAAATGATCGATAGGAAATGGATGCTAAGTTAAGTTACAGCCTCTTAACATGCCATCTCCCTCCTTAAGGAAGAGGGCAGCTAGGCTAAACACATTCAGGATGAAAATATACCACAAAACAGGATTAGCTTTTTCCAGCCTTGATGGTCTAAACACATGCATATACCATGAAAATTAAGGATTTTAACATTTGGAGCCAATTTTGAGTGTTGCATCTTACTGCATTTTTCCAGCAGTATGGAAACTTTGCGGTTCTTCTGAAGCACCTAATTAGCAGAAGTAATACCACTTTCCATTCAGTGAGAAGTTGCTACAATAATCTCTCAAACTCAGAACTGAGCTAAGACCAGAAACAACGCAGAAAATAAACATAACTTGTTAGTCCTTTACCCATTGTGCCAGGGAGCTTTCAGACAAGGCTACTGTTTGGTAAATAAATAGCTCCTTGTTAAACAAAGCAATCCATTTGTACAGGTCTTCCTACACAATATT
Source organism: Eublepharis macularius (assembly GCF_028583425.1). NCBI lineage: Eukaryota > Metazoa > Chordata > Lepidosauria > Squamata > Eublepharidae > Eublepharis > Eublepharis macularius. Next base: position 65,328,726 of record NC_072802.1, on the reverse strand, counting down.
GGGCCAACTTTTTCAAAAAAAGTGACATCATTGTGCAGGCCCCAGAATTGCTCTCGGGTTTTGCGCCAGGCTGATTTGGGCACCCAAATGGGCCCACAAACGGACCTGGGAGTGACATTGTTGCTTCGCGCCACACCAGGAGCGCGCCCCAGGAGGCCCATTCTTGCACCTTTTCTCCCACCAGCCAGGTGAGTGATGGTGGGGGAGGAGGCTGGGATAGGGTTGCCATCCTCCAGGTAGTGGCTGGAGATCTCCCAGAATTACAACTGGTTTCCAGGCCACAGAGATCAGTTCACCTGGAGAAAATGGCTACTTTTGGAGGTGGACTCTACTGAATTACGCTATGCCAAGGTCCTTTCCCTCCCCAAACCCCACTTTCTCCAGGTTTCACCCTCCAAATCTCCAGGAATTTCCCAACTTGGAGCTGGCAACCCTAGGCTGGGAGCAGGGGATCTCCCGTCCCCACTGGGGGAATGGCAACCCTAGTTGTGATGGGAGCTGATTCTCTAAAAATTGGCCCCAAATTTAGTGTTTGGGACTGATTTTTAGAGAATTAGCTCCCATTATCACCCATCGCTTCTACACAGAGCCAGAAATGTCATTTTCTGGCAACATGGGAGCACACATATCCATTTCGGCAGTGTGTCTATCAGGTGGAGGGCACACAGTCAGTCAGTTCCCCGTACCTTTTTCCGCCTGCCAGCCAGGAGAGTTGTGGGGGGGGGGGGGGTTGGCTGCTGGCAGAGGCTGGAGGTAGGGGATCTCCTGCCCCCAGCAGAGGACTGGCAACCTTATTGGTGGCAGGGAGGGAGGAATTCTTCTCTGGATCAAAATGCAAAAGAATTATCAAGGAAGTGGTGTCTAGTGTTCCCAAGTCTCCCACTATAGCAGAAAATCTCCCTCTGGCAACTGCCACCCCCCCCACCCCCCCTGCTGCTCAGTAGACCAGCAGGACGGGAGGATGCTGAAAAAGATCTACTTTGCATCGACGGCATGACATCATTTCCAGGGCAAACCTGGAAGCAGTGTCCTGTCACTATAGAGAGAGTATTGCAAGCACACCAAATTCGAATTCCAAATGGGTAATTATGAGTTTGGGCAATACCACCAGCTGCAACCTGATAGTACAATTTTTTGCATGGCAGAAGTTAGATCTCACAGGGGCAAATAGAGCTTGGTTGCTTCCTCAAGACTGGTTGCCCTTGGAGTCAGAAAACTGGGCCCTGATTCAGCAAGGTCAATTTCGTATCACTGTACTGGAGCGTTCACAAAATGGGGAAAGCGATGAATGACAAATACAGGGGGAAAAGAAAGACCTTGCCACATGCTTTAAAGCCATCATGCAATGTATTAAAAGCAGATTCATTATTCTGGGTTGAGACTGATGGAAGGGGGAACATAAGTCTAAAACGCCAATAGGAGAAAGAGAGAATCAAATAAATATGTTTCTTTCCAGAATCATTATCGTGCCATTACAGTGATTTACCGTTCCTCAAATGCAGGGAAGAATGAAAAGGCAAAAAAATAAAATAAAAGGAAGCAGTTGACTTGGGGTATTATTCTTCTTAAGCTATGGTAACAGGGGAAATTCAGCTTGGCTCTTTCTCAAACAGCAGGAGGCCGCGACAGCAGGATCTTAAAAGCTATCTGAGGACAAGTTTTGGGGGGGAAATATACAATAATGGCATCAACCGGATGTTTAAGCAGCAAAAACTCCAGGCACAGGCCTTATTTCGCAGCCGGTCCGTTAAACAAATGAAGTATTTTTTTAAATGCATAAATTATACAGAAATCAGAATCTCAGGCTGGACTGGGGTTGTATTATAGGATTGCCAGCTCTAGGTTGAGAAATTCCTGGAGATTTGGGGGATGGAGCCTGGAGAGGGCAGGTTTGGTGGAGGGGAGTGATCTCAGCAGCGTATAATGCTATAGAATTCACCATCTGAAGCTTCCATTTTCTCCAGGGGAACTGATCTCTACGGCCTGGAGATCCGTTGAAATTCCAGGAGATCTCCAGCCTCCACTTGGAGGCTGGTAACCCTAGGTTGTAATCACTTTGGGCAAAACCATCACATCACAGATGAAAACAGCAATGCAGTTGTGTACTTGAAGCACATTTCATCTCACACCAAGGAAGGTAGTCTAAGCCACCCCCACCCAGCCATATTATGGAAGACTCTGGGTTGTATCCACAGTAGTTGGGGCCTGGAGCTCTCCCAGAATTAACTGATCTCCAGGCTACCAAGGTCAGTTCCCCTGAAGAAAATGGCTGCTTTGGAGTATAATGCTTTACACATTATACCCTGCAGAGATCCTTTCCTTCCTCAAACCCCACCATCCCCAAGCTCCATCCCCGCAAATCTCCAGGAATTTCCTAACGGAATCGGCAACCCTAATCCGGATCCTGAGCTCAGTTATTAGGACCTAGGGTTGCCAAACTCCAGGTGGTGGCTGGAGATCTCCCGCAATTACAACTTATCTCCAGACTACAGATTTCCCCTGGAGAAAATGGCTGCTTTGGAGGGTGGGCTTTATGGCATTTTACTCCACTGAGGTCCCTCCCCTCCCTAAACTCTGCCCTCCCCCAGTTCTACTCCCAAAATGTCCAGGAATTTTCCAACCCAGAGTTGGCAACCCTATCAAGACCAAAGTCCAAACACATTCTCTGTCTGTTGTAGCACAGTGGTTAAGTGGTTCGGCTGCGAATCAGCAGTGCACTCTACTGGTTCGAATCCCACTACTGCCATGAGCTCAGTAGGTTGCCTCGGGTCAGCCACTCCTCTCAGCCCCAGCTCTCCAGCTGCATTGTGGGGATAATAATAACACTAGCTTGTTCACCGCTCTGGGTGAGGCACTAATCTGTCTAGAAGAGTGATATATAAGCGCAGTTATTATTATTTTCTGCCTGAAAAGCAAACATGATCAACTCTCAGAACACGTTTCTGCTCTAGATTTGGTGTCCAATGATATCTGTAAGGCCCCCTAGCCTATTGTATATCTCTACTCCAGGGATTACTGAGGTATTAGCCACCTTGCCACCTCTCACACCTCTGTTAGGTTTCAAATGTTACATACTTCTACCCAAAAGGCTGAGGCGACTGTCGGTAATTATTGCCTTTTTTACCTGAGGCAGTGAAATCTCTAAATCTGGCCTCTTCCCACCCAAGAGCTTGTTCTAGATTTTGATTTTTGTCTCTGCAAGGAAACCCACAAAGCTCCCAAATTCCTGTTTCAACATATCCACTCCGGTCGATACTGAAACGTTGGTTTGCTCCCTGTCTCTGGGAGGTTTCAAAAATATGTTTCTTTAGCCAAAAGCCTGAGGAGCTTGTGGATAATGGCTGCCTGCCAAAACCCCCAACTATCTCATGTAAAAAGGTTGGCTGCATTATTAATAAAAAGACATTAAAATCCAGCAGGGTTTCTCTAATGGCACAGCCACATGTATTATCACAAGGTGGTGAGAGGGGGAAATATAAAGACATCTTTATGACATATCCATTTTTAAGGATCTTGCTTCGCTTTTCTCCTCACTTCTTTGCTATTTAAAGTTGTTTAGATAATTTATTGACCAGTACTGGCTGGTGCGTTATTTTTAGTAACACTGTCTCAATCGGTGACATCTTTATTTTGCTATTTTTTTTCCCCTCTTTTCCTAGGATGTATAAAGAAACCTGGCCAATATTACCCATGAGTTGGCTGCTGCAGCTGGTAATTAGATTTTAAAACGAGGAAGCTGTTCTAGAAAACACAACTTCTGCCCAAGTGCTGATTTCTACATTTGTGTGGATGAGGATTGCTCGAGGCTAGGTGGAAAGGAAAATTCTCTGCACATGCTCATAGGCATTTGCCTTAGATTGTGGCTGAAAAATTAAAGAACTTGGGTAGGATACTGGCCTAAGTATTAAAAAAAGTCATGGGCTTTATCTATCCCTGATTATCACGGATGGTCGTTTGCTGTTCTCCATTCCCGGTAAACCACATTAACTATTTTTCACTTTGGAAAACGCCTCCTTAAAATCATTAGTGTGCATTGCTCTTGCTGTCATTCTGCAGAGTACCACCCCCTCCCCGAGTTTCTCTAGAAATTAAATCTCTGACGGGGGGGGGGGGGGGGATGGCTGCATCTTCTGCATATAAATCCAGTGCCTGAATGCTAAGAGAGTCGGCAATGCACAGCCGGCCACTTTAGACACTGCAGCTGTTGGGGTGTATTTTCAACAGTTGCCAACACATTGTAGGACAATTATCCAAGAAAACTTGTAAATTGACACACACACACCCCTCCAAGGAAATTATCCTTTCATCTTGGCTTTGAAACCAATGGAGGGCAGGCCCTTGAACAGCAAATTGATACATCCCATAATAGGGGGCTTCCCATTTATCCACTGACAGTAGGCAATCCCTGCACTCGCAATCCCCTAACCTCGAAAATTTCAGAAGAAGAAAAAATGGGGGTGACAGCATTCAGGGAGACACTCTTGGAATTTCTATGGTCTTTACCATAAAGATGAGAGACATTCCTAGAGTTGCACCCAGAAGTGATGTCACTTTCTCCTCAGAGCCAGTGTGGTGTAGTGGTTAGAGTGTCAGACTAAGATCTGGGAGACCCAGGATCGAATCCCCTCTCTGCCATGGAAAGTCTGGGTGACCTTGGGCCAGTTGCACATTCTCAGCCTAGCCTATCTCACAGGGTTGTTGTGAGAATCAAACACAGGAGAAGAGAACGATGTAAGCTGCTTTGAGTCCCCATTGGGGAGAAAGGCAGTGTACAAATGGAAGTAAATAAATGAAGTAAATAAATAAATCTCACCCTTCCCAAGCACTGTCCCCCAAATTTCCCAGTGTTTGCCAGCATGGGGCCAGGAATGCCATATAGTAGAGATACGTCTTGAGCTGTGTGTAACAGTGGGAATGGATGAAGCTTGCAAAACATGGAGGGGGGGTGATTTTTGTCAATTCCCCCTTTTTGCTTCAGTCTCCCCACCTCACACCCCACGCACACCGTTCCTTCAAGATTACCAGCCCAAAGGAGCAGGATTTTGGCCGGCAGAGAAAACTGCAGTGAGAGGGCAGAAGCAACGAAGTTGCTTACCTGCAACTTGAGTCTGTGCATGCCATTTAGGATCCAAGTCATTGTCCTGAATTTTTCCCAGTGGAAACATGTTCTGGGCACACACATTCCCAGCCTGAACAAGAAGAGTTCATGGAACCATCTGCCCCAGGCGCAATCTGGACGGGTGTGCATCATCAATATAACTAATAGTCAACATAGCTCCATCTGTGGACACTTAAACCCATAGATTAGGGCCTTGGAGAGAGAAAAGAGATTTTCCTGCAAACTTGGGAGACCCCCCCAGGCTTGCAGAAAAACCTGAAAGCTTTTAAAAATAGAAGGGGGAGCGACATCCTTCCCAGAACGGGGGATGGTCATCTGCACTTGTGCACACAATGCACTTCTGTCCACCTGGCTTCATGCACGACTTGCTAACAGCTGGAGAAGGGCGGGAGAGGAGGAGTGGGAGCTGCCACTACTGTGGCAGCGATGGGATCAGGTGCGTGAGCAGGGAGGAGCAGGGGCTACCTGCCCCCTCGCCTCCATGTGCACTGCAGGAAAGTGGCAATACAGGTGGGTGGGTGGCAGTGATGCAGATGGGAGAGTAAGCAAGCCACACCGGGGGGGGGGGTGCAATACAGGGAGGCACTGGAGGAAGGAGGTGCTGCCCCAGCTGCCTGAAGCAGCAGAGACACAGACTGGCTGTTAAGGGGGTGGGGGTGGGAGCCAGTGAGTGATAAGCCCAGAAACTCCCCACTCCACCGTAAGTATCACCGGTCCCCACTTCTGCTACCAAAATCTGTAACGTTTTTACCCTTACCCTTCCTCCCAAATACTCAGGGCAGCACATGTGGGTCTCATCTCCTCCATTTTATCTTCACAACAGTCTAGTGAGGTAGGCTAGGCTGAGGGAAAGGGGCTGGTTAAAGGTCACCCAGTAAGCTTCATGGTAGAGTTGGAACTTCAGCCTTCGTCCCCCTAGTCCTAGACTATGACATACTGGCCTTTCCTTGCCATCAAATAATCTTTTCCATTTACAGTACTCAGGCACGGGCAGAGCACGTCAGCTCTCCGCCTGAAGGAGCCAAAGCCCCTAATGGGCGACAGCAGTGGCCGATGGGCAAGGGAAGGAAAGATGTAGACAAGATCAGACACCAGCTGCCTGAACTCTTCTCATGAGGGGTGGTTCTGCAATAGCACAGCTGATTTGTGATCCTCCCTGGACACAACTGTATGGTGGTGTGGTTAAAGGGTGCTGGGTTCTGGGCTTTGATCAGGAAACTTAAATCTGCACTCAGCACTGATGCTTAAAGGGCAACCATTTTGCCAGTCACTCTCTTAGAGTAGTTTAAGAGCCAAACTACAAGTGACGCCTGACACAGGTTGGACACTTGTCGGCTTCCCTCAAGTTTTGATGGGAAATGTAGGCGCCCTGGTTTTACAGCTTGGCTCTCCATTACAGCTGCAAGACCAGGATGCCTACATTTCCCATCAAAACTTGAGGGAAGCCGACTAGTGTCCGACCTGTGTCAGGCGTCACTTGTAGTTTGGCTCTGAGTCACAGAGTTGCTTGCGAGGATAAAAGTGGGAGACCTACAATTTTCTGATCTCAATGGAAGAACAATAGGATAGTAATCAGAGGCGGATCTACTATGAAACGAATGAGCTTAAGCTTCAGGGCCCCTAATCCCAGGGGGCCCCTGACACAACTATTTTTTTTAACGAGTGAATGTTTCAACAAAAATTAATGGAGTTTTTTAAAGTGTTTGTTATTAAAATAAGGCTATTTTAGTGACAGAATCATAAGCCAATTAGTTGAAGTACTTCATACTGACTTGGGCTGCCAATCCCCCACCCGCAGTGGGGGATCCCCTGTTCCCATCTCCTCCCCCCCAACCCCACTTACCTGGCCAGCAGGGGGGCATGCCCCCTGGGTGCCCCCCCCGGAGCGCAATGTGCTCCGGGCGACACGCTCCCGCGACCCACAATGGGCCCATTTTGGGCCAAATCGGGCCCGCGGTGGGGGGTGCAATTCAGCCCTTTGACCCGCATGATGATGTCACTTCCAGGAAGTGGCATCATCACACACACCGGGGGCGTGTGTGGAGACAAGAGACGCTGAGGACCATGGAGGGTGAGTGCCAGGTTCCCAGTCCCCCATTGGGGGACTCAACGGACCTGGCAACCATAATACTAGCCTTAGAATGGAGCATGCTCAGTGTTATAGCTTCCTCTAAAGTGGGCTGGTTGTACCCAGTAGCCTAGCAGTTCAGCCTGGCCCAGGAAGAAGCAACTGCACCATATGTGTAGGGAAAGGCCAGCACAGATCTGGTTGTTTCAAGTCCTGCTTTGGATTACTGCAGGTAAATGTTGGTAACGTGTGCAGTTATTAGAGATCTTTTAAAACAAAGGTGAAGTTACTTCTTGGGAAGTTATTAAATGTTGGTTTGGAATTAAGACTTTTAATGAGAAATTCATATGATTGTGAAAAATGTGTAATTTTATAGTTATTAAAACTTTTAGAACTGTTGCAATACATCTTCCTTAATATTCTATTTGTTAATGCTTTTGAGGAGTTCAGTCTGGCTACAGCACTGTAAGGGTAGGAAAAGGCCTGCACAGATCTTGTTGTTTCAAGGCCTGCTTTGGATTACTGCAGGTAAATGTTGGTAACCTGTGCAATTATTAGAGAGCCCGTTGTAAAAATAAATACAACAGGCTCAAGCAGCGGGCCCCAGGCAGAAAGGCCGTGGCGGGGGGGGGAGGGGGGGCTCCTCCACGGCACAATTCCCTGCCGGTTCTGCAGGCAGGCCTCTGAGGGGCCACGAAGGTGGCGGGGAAGTGCAACACAACCCAACAGCTGCTGCAGAGGCAGCAGGAAGGCCACCGGGGGGGGCTCCCCTGCACTGTGCCTTCCCCCCACCTCTGCAGGCAGGCCTCAGAGGGGGCGCAGAGTCGGCAGGGAGGCCATGCAGGAGGGCTCCCTCGCACTTTGCCTACCTGGTGCCTCCCAGGCAGGCCTCTGAGGGGCCACGGAGCCAGCAGGGAGGCTGCACAGGAGGGCTCCCCCATGCTTCCCGGTGTCTCTGCGGCCCCTCAGAGGCGTGCCACTGCTGACTCATTTTTTATTCTGGCGCAGGCACACCACAGGTCCCTCAATGCGCCTGCACCAGATTGAAAAGTGAGTCGTTGGGAACACAGCTCAACTTTCATGTTTAAGGATTCTATGACGCATCATGCATGTATACAAAGTTTCCCTAACTTTCATCCTCCATAACTCGGAAACTATATGGCATAGCCTAGGAAATTTTTATTCACATTTGATGTGTGAGATAACCTATTACTGCAATTTTAATCAAGTAAGGAAATAATACAGGCAAAGAGTCCACAAATCAGGGCTGACACCAGACTTGGGAGTGGGGAGCTTGATCTCATCGAGAGTGAAGAACTTAGGGTGGCTGACAAACAATTCAGAATCCTTACCCAAACCTTCCATGCTGTAGCTCCCGATATCAGAATCTAATAACTTATTCTGGCAGAGAGATTTGCAAAGAGCTCTGGCCTCCACGTCGGATGGATTTGAAGGCAGCGATACTGGGGGGGGGGAGGCCAAACTTGGCTAATTACTAGAAAGATCACCATCAGAGGAGCGAGTCCTCATGCAGAGAACGAGCCTGTGACGCTTCCGTTAAGTCTTTGAGAAAGAGGTTGAAATCCTTTTTGTTTGTTTCTGTTGGTTTTTCCCAGGGCTTTTTTTCAGGGGGAACACGGGGGAACGGAGTTCCGGCACCTCTTGAAAATGATCACATGGCTGGTGGCCCCGCCCCCTGATCTCCAGACAGAGGGGAGTTTACGCCACGGCACGGAGGGCAATCTAAACTCCCCTCTGCCTGGAGATCAGGGGGCGGGGCCACCAGCCATGTGACCATTTTCACCGAGGGCAACCCACTGAGTTCTACCACCTCTTTTCCCAGAAAAAAAGCCCTGGTTTTTCCCCCCTCCTTAAACAAAAACTCCACTTGTGATAATTAACACTACTTGGGTTATTGCAGAACTATTTTAAAAAACCACTTGATTTCTCAATTGTCATTAATAATACAGAAAGTTATATTTCACTGCGGGATGGAAAACCCAGTAATTTAACATAGTACTTTATTATAAACTAAAGCAGCTACGAATTATAACTCCCTCTCTTCAGTCAAGCAGTCATCGTGCCAGTGTACTTTGGGGGGGGGGGGTGACAGACAGCCGCCACCCTCAGCTTCTACAACACCCTCCAGAGGAAGGCGGAAAATAAGAGCTTTGCGAAGTGTGAGCATGAGTGAGACCAAGAGCGAGAATTTGTCTCTGTGGGTGACCATGTGACCATGAAGATTTTATATATAAAACCTTTGGATTCTTTCTTATTAAGCTCCCATGTTTTCCATTCAATAACACCACTTTTATTAACATATTAAAGAACGATACTGGCCAATGTCAAGGATGCTGCCACCGCCAGGAAACTAATAAAAAATAAGGGGGGGGGGGAGAAAAATGAGAGCATTGCCGGAAAATATGAGAAACCAAATTGCATTAAGGATTGGAGCTGACAAATAAAATGGTACAGCTGCAGAACAACTTGTGTTTCAGTCAGAATTTATTATTGTGTTTTGCAGTGATGCTGAAAAGCATCAGCTAGAAGCAGCTCGTGTGTCGATCATAAGAGTCGGCCACTGGCAGACTCTGAACTGAACATGGGCCAAATACAGGAATTCTATGCCCTCTCGCACAGAGCGTCACGCTCAGAAGTCAAAAAGGGGTTAAGAAGAAGTAGCCCCACTTGTGGTAGCAGAGGGAACAAGGGGGAAGGGCAACGACTTGTTTGGGGAACCTCTGTCTTGCAAGCCGAAGACCCCACCCAGCACCCTTGACATTTCTAATTACTACTGCTGTGCGTATGAACCTACTGGGTAGATCCTAGGTTATTTAATGTGTAAATTGCAAAATTACTTAAGCTCGACTTCAGCAATTTTTTCAACTATGAACTGGATTTCTGCTGATTTTAAATCTTTCCAAATTTGCATGTGTATATCTTATTAAATAGCCCTGACCTAAATAGTCCAGGTGAGCCTGATCTCATAAGATCTCAGAAGCTAAGCAGGTTCGGCCTTGGTTAGTACTTGGATGGGAGACCTCCAGCGAAGACCAGGGTTGCAGAGGCAGGCAATGACAAACCACCTCTATTAGTCTCTTGCCATGGAAACCCCACCAAGGGGCGCCATAAGTCGTCTACGAGGGCACTCTCCACAACCACCACTTTAATACATGTGTATCGAAATCTTTGAAATTGACTGTACTGACCCAATCTGTGTAATCTACCTGAAGTCTTGGTGAGAAAGGGGGGATATAAATGTAAATAAAAATAAAATAAATAAAAGGATCCGGTAGCAGTTGATGGGTAAGACTTCTAGTTACAACAGGCGTAGTGCAGACAGAAGGAAACATCTTTATTCAATGAGTAATTACATTGTGACATTTACCTTCAGCAGAAGGAGCGATGGCCACGCGCACAGGTGGCTTTAAAAAGGGGTTAGACATTTATTATTATGGTTGTTGTTATTGATGGTTGTTGTGGGTTTTCCGGGCTGTATTGCCGTGGTCTTGGCATTGTAGTTCCTGACGTTTCGCCAGCAGCTGTGGCTGGCATCTTCAGAGGCCTTCGACAATACATCGTTGTTGTTATTATTCATGGAGGAGAGGTCTATCAATGGCTACCAGCCATGGTTAGTATAGAGAACTTCCACATTCACAGGAAGTAAACCTCTGGAACCCAATGCCAAGAGGCAAGATCAGAGAAGGCTTCAGTCTCTCTGACTCATTTTTTGACCCTCCAGGAAAACTGGTTGGTGGCTGTGGGAAACAAGTGTTGGATTAGATGAACTGCTGGTCTGATCCAGCATGGCTGTTCTTACGTACGTGAGAATCTAGAGAGCCACTGCCACTCAGAGTAGACAAGACTGACCACGATAGACCAATTTGTATAAGACAGATTCACGTGTAGCAGGACTTGGCCGGAGGGTGTGGCATGAGGCCTTGGTCCACCCTTCATTCCTATGACTAAGTCAGCCTTGGGCAAAACTAGCTGCCAAACAGGGCGCTACTGCACTGGTATGAGATGCAAAGGAAATAAAAAGTGCTTCATATACTTGCACAAGATCTGGTCAGTGGTGGCATAACCACCATGGACGCTCTCCCCTGATAAGTCAATCCTGCAATCTCACTGTCCATAATTCATTGCTGGCAGTCGTGGAAGGTGCCATCAAATCACAGCCAACTTATGGTGACCCCTGCTGGGGTTTTCAAGGCAAGAGATGAACAGAGGTGCTTTGCCATTGCCTGCCTCTGCATAGCAACCCCGGACTTCCTTGGTGTCTCCCATCAAAGTGCTAACCAGGGCTGAGCCTACCTCGCTTCCAAGATCTGATGAGATCAGGCTACCCTGGGCCATCCAGATCAGGACAATTCACTGTTATCTGGACAGGTTAATATTACAGATACCCAAAAGCTTTTTTTAAAAAATAAATAAAAGGAAGGAGAGTGCCTGCTAAAATTACAGCTTTTATTACATTTTTTCTAACTTTTTTTACTCTACTACTTTGAGTATAAAAATAGAAAGGCGGTGTGTGTGTTTAGAAACCTAATTAGCTTTAACAGAGAGCATTTATTCATCATTCTCCATTATGGTTTCCTTCCGCCACATGTCCTGCACACATGTTCACATCTCGTTTGCAGTAGTGGGCTGGAAGTCTGCCGGTGCGGCTGTGCGTTTCAACAAAACGAGAGTGTTTCAACCACTGTCTGAAACAACGGCCGTCGTCACACGGGCATCGGTTCCGTTAAATTTATAGCATATAGCGTCATCGCTGATTATCAGCACAGTAACATTTCTTTCGGTCACCTCGCGTTTCTTTGCGCTCCCAGCTGTCCACACCTAACCGCTCTGTTCTGTTCTCTCTAATGTGTGCAGAAGCAGCTCCTCCTCCCCCTTTTTAAAAATTTTTTGGCGTTTAATTCCGCTATAACGGAATAACATTAGGGCTGCCGTTTCCTGAATAATCTGAAATCCATGTGCACAACTGAAGTTGTTGTCAGCTGGATGAGGCTGCAGTCTTCCGCGCCTAAGATCCTCTCGGTAACAGCGGAAGTCGGATAGAACGGTTGCGGAGTTTAAAATTTTCCTGCGCAAAAAAAATAAAGGCATTATATCGCTATAACATCATAATGTTAAAAAAAAACAACCGGAAAATGACTGAACACGGCCATTTTTAGCGAGGTGTGGTTTTGGGTTAAAATAAAAATTTCTCTAATGGCAATTCAGTCATTTTTACTTGTTTTCTTCAGCAGAAAATTTTCATTGTGTGATGTCGTTATAGCGATATAAGGACACTGTTACAAAAAAAAAAGGGGAGTCACGGGAGAAATGGATTCTGGGATTGAGGAGAGAAAAAAAGGGTGGGCCTATGGCGTGGCGAGGCGAAAAACATCGATGTGAGGCATTCACACTGAGGCGCAAAATATCGCGACTATCAAGCACAAAGCAGAAGAGAGAAAATCGCATCAGTGTTGGAATAAGGTGGGTGTTAGCCAGGAAATTGCGCCATTTTCGCGCTAAATAGAAGCCCGTGTGACTACGGCCAATATCTCAACTCACAAGTTTCATTTCTCTTTCTCTAGCAGGTTGCATCCTATTAAGTTCCCTGGTAGGCTAAGTATCAGAATGTTATTTGTTCAGACCATAGATCGTAACAAAAATGTATGTAGTATGTTTCAAGTACTCAACTATTTCCCATACATTACCTCAGTACTCCTTACAACAGCCTTACTAGATAGACTGTTATTAATACACAATATGGCAGAGGAGGGGGAGCTAGTCACTGGCTCGCTTAACAATAGCTTGGGAGTTCATAGCGGATGTGATATTTAAACCAGGCACACAACTCAAGGTCTGTACTACTCTTTATATTTGGTAGTGGTGGTGGTGGAGTCATAGCTGACTTAGGTCAACCCCTAGTAGGGTTTTCAAGTCAAGAGAATAACAGAGGTGGTTTGCCATTGCCTGTGTCTGCAACCCTGGTCTTCATTGGAGGTTTCCCATCCAATTACTAACCAAAGTTGACCCTGCTTAGCTTCTGAGATCTGACAAGATCAGGCTTGCCTGGGCTATCCTGATGAGGGCACTCTTTATACTTACTCTTTATATTTATTGTCCCAGGCAAATATAATATTCTTGGATAAGCAGTACACAACGCTACTTCTAAGCATGCCAAGAATTTTACATATATATTCTTCAGTATTTCCAACAGTCCTTCAAGGTAGGCTAATATTATCATCCTTATATTGCAGATTGGTCAGGGATGGAGTATAGCACCCTGCCTAGTTCCAGTAATGACCCAGTATGGAGTACTGGTTAGTGTCAGAGTAGGACTGGGAAGGCAGAGTTCAAATCCCCATTCAGACACGGAAGGTTGCTGTGTAAACTTGGACCATTTATGTTCTCAGTTTAATCTACCTCACAGGGCTGCTGTGAGGATAAAAAGAAAGGGGTAAATGTGCACACCACCTTGAGCTCCCAGGTGTGTGTGTGTGCTAAAATGTAATCGATCAGATGGAAAGAGAGATCTTACACAATGAAGAACTTTATGCGGCCAAAAGCTGGTATAGCTGTAGGCTGCAAACTTTCTACCTTTACTGGGAGTTTTGCCTTTTGACAACTTCAGCGGAAGACTTATGCATCTACCACAGAACACTGCAGATAATTCCAGAGTGTGTTGTAATGTACCGTTTCTTCCCTTCCTACATTTCACAGCTGGAAACAGGGAGCTGGTTGCAATATTCTATTTTCAAGAACTATTGCCTAAATTCTGCCCCCTAGGCACCCCTCATTCCACATCACAAAAGATTCTTCTCCACCTGCAGTATTAGTTCCCTGTGCAGCAGCCAGCCCCTCCTTTGATTTAAAAGCCAAGAACATGTTTGTGCTTCTGGTTAAAGATGTCTCTGAAAAATATAATTATCGTACAGCATGTTATCAACCATTCAGAATCTACCTGGGCAGCCACAGCATGTGAAATGACAGGTTGCGTTCTGAACTAAATAGCAGGTTTGGAGAGTTCGTGCTAGAAGAGCTACAAGACTCAAGGAAGGAGAAAGCCCTGGTTCAAATCCTGCCTGTTCCCTGAACACATCAGGTGCACTTAGACAAGCTGCTCTTTCAATACACACACACGCACTCACCCTACATTGGTAAGATAGCGATAATACCATTATACCACGCATCCTTCTTACAGGGTCGTTGTAGGGATTACAAAATATTTTATATAAAAAGCTTTGGACACTGGAAAGCATGCTACGAATGTTAAATATTTGCACAGGATGCCTTAACATTCATGTGTATGCCTTTCCATGCATCAGCCAAGATGCAGCCACTCTTCAGAGACTTAACTTCCAGAAATCCGTAACAACATAAAAAACAGGGTTGCACTTACCTGTAACTGTTGTTCATTGAGTGTTCTTCTGTGCAAACCCACATAGGAACTGGCACATGCGCAGGCTGGCCTGCGCATGCGCAGTTCCCATATGGGACTGCACAGAAGACACAATGATGAAAACCGGGTTGCACCTACCTGTAACTGTTGCTCATTGAGTGTTCTTCTGTGCAAACCCACATAGGAACTGGCACATGCGCAGGCTGGCCTGTGCATGCGCCGTTCCCATGTGGGGCTGCACAGAAGACCCGATGATGAACAAGCTATTACCAACAGACAAAACGGCAACCGCTGTTTGCCAAGGACAGGGACCAGAAAATAGAGACTTCCACTGGAAAACAGGGAGAATTGGACCACGTGTTGGGAGGTGAGACGTTGGCCGGGCCTATCCCTCACTGTCACATGCTAGGGAAAGCACATCCTAGAACTCACCCTGCCTTCCCCTGCAGGAGAAATGGGCTAACAGAGGGCAGGCTGTCTTGCTGGGAACGTCACCCACCATCACGATCTTCTTACTGAGACCTGTCAATCACCTCCAAGCGTTCCCCGAGTTTGAAATCAGAATTCATCCTGACGATATGTATTAAGTGTTCCCTCTTTCCTTTTTTCACCTTGCCTATTTTTTTTAACCAGTGGTTTCCGTTCTGTTCTTTTCACTGTTGACTTAGATTCGTTGCCATCCCACTGCATCGCTTGCAAGTACAACCTATGTGCTTTTTACACATAAAACATGTGCCTTTTATCACGGCAACCTGATACACAAAACGTCAATCAAGGTGCACAGTTTGAAGGGAAAGATTCAGCCCCAGCAACCAGAAAATGGTATGAAAATGAAGAAGCAAAGGTTTCCTCCAGATAAGGAACAATCAGAAAGGGGATTCTTCTGAGTCCAGAAATCACCCCTACCCAGTTTGGTAGCCCTAAATTCCACCAGTCTTACCCTAGTAGCTTACTCACCCCTCTCCCCAAAAAAGCAAAGCCGCCTGTCTGTATCGCACACCACTCTGAAAACACGTAATTTAATTTCTACACTAATCACCCTTTTCTCCAACGGCAGCACGTCCCTCGCTGTATGAAAAAGGCCACATTTTATTTCAAGGTTGCGTGTAGGTCTAACACGCGCACACCTCTCGCTACCTGTGCCTTGCACTGTCGATCCTGC
This sequence comes from Eublepharis macularius, assembly GCF_028583425.1. Classification (NCBI taxonomy): domain Eukaryota; kingdom Metazoa; phylum Chordata; class Lepidosauria; order Squamata; family Eublepharidae; genus Eublepharis; species Eublepharis macularius. Next base: position 65,312,984 of record NC_072802.1, on the reverse strand, counting down.
AGGAGCAGATGCAGACACAAAAGAGGGAGAAGGAAGGAAAAGTTAGCACTCTCGTCTCAATACCATCCCTGCTGACCCAAAACACACAAGCTAGCTTACATTTGAGAGAGCTTTCCAAAGAGGCAACAGCAACAAGCGCGAGCAAAACAGAGAGAGGTTGTTGTGCGCTAATAACGATAATGATGATGATGGTGGTTTTGTTCCTTGACCTTTGTCTACTTTCAGCAATAACTGGAAAGTTGCATTTTCAACAGGAGCTGGGGGAGGGGATGCACAGAACAGGTGACAAAACCAGCTTTTTTTTTTCAATAATACCCATTTACAGTTGATGCCAAAGCTACCTGATGCTCACATCTTCCGTGGTGAAATAGATGGGTGACCGAACCCTTATTTAGTGGCATCCTTTAGCCCACCAGGGAGTTGAGGAGGCAGAGGCAGGATTTTAAAATAATTAAACTGACAAGCTGTTGGGGGGGGGGCAGGTTTTGAGCTCATTTGGCAAAGCTCTCCCTGAGCTGTACCACTTTGGGCTGCCAGTGGATAGCCACACGTGAGAACAGCCTGCCCCACAATGAGAAATGAGAGTCAGGAAGGAGGGCTACACAACACAATTCTTCTCCCTGACACACTTGTTTTCTGTTGTCTGTTTGTAGGGAGTATCCAAACACATAGCTCCCTCATGCCTGCAACTGCAAATTGGACAAACTTTATCTCTTTATGCGGCTGATTGCACAAAGCAGTTGAAAGTTCGACAAAGAGAAGCGATAGACTGACAGACCCAGTTTTTTTGTTACTCTTGATGGCATGAGTGCTGCTGTAGCATCCCCCCCTCCCCTGCGACCAGGTAACACAAGAAGCCGTGGACCACCTGGAACATGCCTACATTACAAATGTTTCCCCTGCCAATGTCATTCTACTTTCCAGAGCAGCGATGCTGCCTAGAAAGGAAAAGCCGGAGTGCCAGTTGCACTCACAGCTTCTTGATTCACCCAGCAGCAGAGGAAGGCACAAGACTGAGGCAGCGCCCACACCACTAGGCCCAACGTGGTCAAACTGTATTCTGTAGCCCTTCCTATACCAAAAGGGAATTGCATTTTGGATGCCTTTCCCTGTGATTTTTTAGAAGCCTCCCTGCCCAGAAAAAGGCTTTGTACCATCATCTCCCTGATGTGCTACATTACTACATGCAGGGAACATTTTACAAGAGGATAAGATTCAGCCGTATGCCCCTCCTTGCTTGTAGACACAGTCTGAAGAGGTACACAACCCAGAGTTCTAACTCCTCAGCTTACCGTTTCACTAGTACAACCTCAAGATTTGGGTCCAGCAGCACCTTACAGACAAATAAGATTTTCAGAGTATGAGCTTTTGAGAATCAGAGCTCCCTTCTTCAGATACCTGTACAACTTGGAGTATCTGACAACACCTTGGGGTTTCACTATAAACACCTCAGTCTGCAGAATAGATGTAGTTAGTCATGAAAGACGGAATGTTCCCACCAGCATACAGAGGGAAATAACTACCAGCTTTTCATTGGGAAACCAAAACAAAAGCAATTTATTTTTTTTAAAAACACATGCCAAGGAGTAAAAGGAGTACTCATCTGTGAATTCTCATGGCTGAATGTCTCTGTCTAGCAACAAGCAGCCCTTCCACAGCTTTTAAACCAGCCTTCGCATTTCTAATTGACCTTATTCTCAGAGCTGGCATTATCACATCAGTTGAGGGTGCAAAAGACATAGGGGGAAGGATTCTCGCTTCTGTTGTCACATGCAGTTATGTTGATCTAATGGGGGGGGGGGGGTGAAGACTTTTTTGGCACCCTAGCAAAATGAAATTGTGATTCTATTAAGAAGTATCCTAATAAAAATACATTCCTCACTGAGGACTAGACACATGCAAAGTGCAAGCAGGCAACATCACTTGTTCCGCTTCCGCACCATGTCCAAACAGCATGGCTACTTAACCTATGCCTGTACTATCTTGCAACAGATCTCCTGCCATCATCCAAATGAAATAAAATAAAAATTACCTACAGGCTTAGTGAAATACAGAAAGAGATGCTTCTTTCAGAATTTTACAACCCCAACAGAGCTTTCTTTTCCCAAGTACCATAGAGAAGCAAGAGGCTTTTTTCCTCTTTCAAACATCTGCCCGGAGGAAAAGACTCTTTGCATAAACAAAATATTTTGTTGTGGTCTGGGTGCTTCATTATCGTAAAGACTGTTTCAAGGCCATGGGGGGGGGTCTGTGGGTGGGGTCAGTCGTCCACTTCAGTGTTTCTGCTTCAGATAAAAAAAACTTGGCCCAATATTACACACCTCCAGACCTAGTAAATTGGGCCGGGGGGGGGGGCAAGAAAAAAAGATAGTTGCTAAAGATTTTTACAACAACATCTAAATGACGATGGGAGAGAGGAAGTTTATTAAAGGAAACTAAAACCAGATTTCTAGTTTCTGTAAACAGTGTCATAAAACAAAAAACAGATACATTCTTCTCTTTATTACTCAGTGGGGATTGCGGACCCTACCTTATGCAGCATTAAAGATACAACAAGTCGCGGGGTTGACTTCCTTAATGAAGGGGCAAGTTGGCACTGAAATGAGCGCAGTACCAACATGAGGGAACTCGGAATACAAAAACGACACATCTACCAGTGAATCAACACCCGATTTGCCCATTCACAGATTTCCACACATCACTCCCCACTTTCTCCCAGGGACAACCTGGGGGGCTGGGGATGCAGCGGGGGACCTCAGGCTCAGGCAGAGAAGGAAAGTTAAACCGAAGGAGCACCCTCGCTTCTTACCTTTGGAGAAAACCACCGCCAAGCTGAAGAAGGGAAGCCACAAGAGCCAATGCATCTTGCCCGGCCCAAAGGTCCCCATCCCGGGAACTTAGATCTCGGCCCACAGCAGCACTTTCCAATCACCACCACCCAGGCGCTCGTGCATTTTCCTTTCGGCCCCCCGCCCTGCACGAAGGAAAAAAGGTCATCTGCGGAGAGTGGAAAACATTCTCCCCGTGAGCCCCCCGGGGCTTGGTCCTCCTCGGCCCCACCGTACGGCAAAGACCTTTCCAACTAAGCAAATAAATCGAGTGCGATCAATAGATTCTCTCTCTCTCTCTCTCTCTGGCAGGGTGGATTCTCCCACAACTGCTCTCTCCATGCACAGAGACGGCGGCAAGATCGAGGAGCAGAAACGGGAGGGGGAGGGGGGGCTGCTTATTCGCTCTCACTCAGCCGGGGGTGGAAAGCGGGACGTTTGAGCGGAAAGCTCCGCGGCTGGCTCTTCCGCCCGGCTGTGAAATTGACAAGGGGGGAAGCGATGCCTTTCCTCCAGCGACGCGCTGGGAATGTTTGGGGCAGCCCAAGTCTCCTCCTTACTGGCGCCTGGAGATGGAGGGAGGGAAGGGGGGGACACGTTCAAGCGCTAAAGTTTGCCTTTGGGGCGTCTCGGGGGAAACGAAGCTGGGTTTTCCCAAGGATTTGCAGCCACCCCTCTCGTTTTAAAGGGGGCTACAATTTCTCATTCACTTCTTTGGGGTAGAAGACGAGGGCGGGCAGATCGGCTCTTCGCCTCGCAAAGCAAGTCTCTCTCTTGCGATGCTCTCAGGCAGCTTGGAGGAGAGGCAGAGAGATCGCCAGAGGGGTATTATTCCCTCCTCCCTTTTATTTTTTTTTGCATTGCAATAAACACAACTTCCTATGTGATGGGGGGAGGGAGAGAGAATGCAGCCCGCTCCCCCCTGCGTTTGTGGAGTTTCTCAAGAGCATTTGGGAGGGAAGAGGTTATTGTACTATATAAAGCCCAAATCACAACAGCGGGAATTAAAGAAATAACCCCCCCCCCCTTCTTATCTCCATCGCCCCCTCCCTTTCCAACATCCCATCTCTTCCACTCACTAGACAGCCAGGATTCAACCAATCCCCTTGGCCGAGGATAAAGAAAACGGGGCGGAGAGACTGGGGAAGCCCGCCCCCTTTGATTGGACACGCAGGCAATTCAAAGGAAAGGAGGCGGGGGCATGCAAATCAGGCGCGTGGAAACCCCGCCTCGTCTCCAAATCGCTCTCTTCCCGTGCTACACATACAGATAAAGAGATGCACTCCGCCCCCGGGGAATGCCACCAGCCGGCGCCTGTGAATTTGGAAAGACGTCCAGGAGATTTCTTAAAAGGAGAGATTTAGCATTAGCTCGAGGTTAGCTCCGAGTTCTAGCTGCCCATGGATTTAAATAAAGAATAGTTGCAGACTCGTAAATCGCATCTTCTAGCTGCTCTCAGATAGACTGCTCCTTCTCAGAACCCAGCACAAAAACATGGCTGCGCTGGTGTGCAGGCTGCTTTCAAACATACTGAATAATGCACTTTTAAGCAATGTGCTTTAGTGATCCTTTGTGGTTTCCCAGAGTAAAATCCAGTTGCAAAGCAGATTGAAAGTGCATTATACATCCTGTGTATACATTTAGTACATTAAATGTACTAAAATATCACTTTGATGCCCATTTTGGAGTGCTGTAAAACTTGGACCCAACAGAGGTACCTATCACTCCATCCTAGTAACACAATTGAAAGAAAAGAAAACTTACATATTTCCTCTTCCTTCCTGTCTCACCCCACCTCCCACCCCCAGTGTGCACGCATTGAAATTTGGCAAGGGCTCAAGCAAATTCTCCTAGCTCAGGATTTGCTCACAAAACTGAACATTTCTATCCCCTGCTCTGATCTCTACTTCACCATACCCAGTTAAGGAGGCTGAAAGACTTAAGGGATTTCTGAGAAAAAGAAGCAAGGAGTAAAGGTATTGAATTTAGCAAATGGATTCTTCAGTACTGATGCCTTAAAACAGGGATGTGTTGATTTCAGTAATGCATAATGAACTTTAAAAAAAAGTTGGACTCTCCATGGTCAACTGCTAGATTTTAAGTTTACCAAGGCAGAACATCTGCTCAGAATCTCTTTACAACATGACCTGAAGTGCAAACACACAACCACACCACAACATATTGACAAGCATTTTTCATGTGCATCACTGTTTGTTTATTTGATGCTGCCTTACACTATGAAACACACCATATATTCAGGTAGCAGCAGAAAAGAGCAAGAGTCCAGTAGTACCTATAAGACGAACAAAATTCGTGGTAGGGTATGAGCTTTTGTAAGTGACAGCTCACTTCTTAAGATATGGCGTGAGTATCTGAAGAAGTGAGCTGTGTATCTGAAGAAGTGAGCTGTAACTCACAAAAGCTTGTACCCTACCACAAATTTTGTTAGTCTTATAAGTGCTACTGGACTCTTGCTCTTTTCCATGCTACAGACAGACTAACATGGCTTCCCATCTTGATCTATGTCCATAGATTCAGGTAGTTCAGTATTGTCCGCTCTGACTGGCAGTAGCTCTCCCAGGCTTTAGGGCAAAGAAAAGTCTTTCCAACTCACTACCTGAAAGATTTTAACTGGATATGCCTTGGATGGAACCTGAGCTCTTCTACTGAGCAAAAGTCTATTTCCTAATATACACTTATAATCCAGTTTTGCACATATTAGGGATAAGTCAAAGAGAGCTAGTTAGGCACGTGCACAGGTGGATCATGTAAGAGAATCAGATGTGTGGGAAATGAAATTTTGCACAACTGTGGCTTCCCTGTGGCAGATGGTTAAACTGAGACAATCAGTCCTTCCCACATTACGCCTGGCTATCGATGAGCTCTCTCCATTGGGTTGATAAGTGTCGCCTATTGTAGACTTATGAACAGAATGAGGGGCAATAAAGGAAAAAATAACTTATCTATGGCACCACTGAACGTTTCATATATGCCTCAGATAAAACAGGGACATACTTATAACAACCGTATTCTCCTACTAAGGATATGATCTGATGAGCCCCTTTCGTCTCCAGGCTTTTGCTGAATTTTCTGTTCTGTCTGCTGCGTGTTGCGTTTTTACTTTGCAATAATCTGTCCTGTCTAAGAAGCCAGGAAGGTATTTGCTCTTTAAATTAAACAGATGCCCAGAAAACAGAATGGCCTCACAGTACTCTTTGAGTTGAAATCACATGTCAGGGAGATCTGAGATCCCAGCAACAGACAGTCAAGGGCTTCCTAATCAAAAGGTCATATTTCCAGACAAATTCTGACATGCCTTTTTTCAAGAAATTAACCACTGGTTTTAAAAGCTCAGAGGCAGCCTGTTGAGTCAGACCAATAGCCCAGCTAGTCCAGCATTCTATTTCCCACAGCAGCTGACCAGACGTCCCACAAGCCAGGGATGGATGCCCGACCCACCTGCTGTCCTTGCTTCCCAGTAACTAGTATTCAGAGGTGCAGTGCCTCTGTACTGGGGGGTTCCATTTATCCATCACACCTAAAAGCCATTGGTTGACCTATCTTCCATGATCTTCTGCCAGTTCTCCCTTTGAAAACATCACCTTTTTATTTTAATTTTTTTATTATTTATTGAAAATGTCACCTTAACGCATCACTAATGAGAGGATGCTAAACTTGATTTTCATGCAAAAGAAATACGATTAACTAAAACTATGCAAGGTGCTAAATGCAAAAAAAAACCCCACCGAAACCAGGGTTATGGGATAGGGGAAAGGATATAAAGATTTTGTTTTTTAAAATAAAGTTAACTAAAGATTGGAAAAAGAGGTTGCAGCAACTGATTCTCTAAACATTTTCACTTGAAATCCACTTGACTAATCCTTGGGTATCGGATGAAAGCTACTTTCTTTTTCTAGAGTTTTCTTCTTCAGTTTTTTGAAGCTGCTTGGAGACTGATTTTAAATCTGCCTTCTGCTGTGTTTTATCCTTACACTGCTTTTATTTTGTAAGTCCCCTTGGAGACCACCAGTAAAATCTTCATACAAATCTTTTAAAGGGAAAGTCCTGTCTAAGATTTTTGGACAGTCGTACGATTACGAGTTTCCTATTTTAAAAAGTATACAGAACGTGGAATATGACATTATTCTGGGATCAACAATACAGATTCCTAATGCCTTGCTTTAACCATTAGACACCAGAGCTTTTCTTTTTTGCAGTTAAGCAACAAACTGAATGTAATTGTTAGGGAACTATATTGAGAAACCTAGCTGTGTTATTGAATTGTAACAAGCGGGAAGGGAACAGTATGGATTGCAAGCACAATGGCTCTCGTACAATTTCTTTGGCCATAAACTGCGCCCAGGAAGTAAAAAGAGTCAGTTACAATAAGGGCTCCTTCCCCCTCTGCACTCTCAGGACTTAAAGCTATTTCCGGAGGGGGCAGTTGGTGAGATGACACAGGGAAGAATTAGCTCTCATTCTCCGGCACCACCACAGCCCTGATCCAGACCCCCTCCTCCTCCAAGAGTTTTTGCCAGTAAAATACACCCCAGAGAATCTGGTCAGGAAAGCTCCTCAGATCTCATGCAACAGGCACTGCTTCCCCACACAGACCCTGTTCCATCTTATACTGTTCTCTTCACAATGCAGGAGTTAGTGAGTAGTAATGGAACATGGTTCTGTTTTATAAGCAGGTTTAAAAAAAAAACAGGAGCTTTTGAAATCTTCCTTGAAGTAATTAAGATGACTAATGGGGAAGGAAGTATCACCTTAGTGGGGGGACTCACTCCCACCCTGTACAGGCTCCATTCAGCTCCCAAAAGCTCCCATAATTGGCTTGTAGTGGATTAATCAGCAGAAATTGTCTTTACCCTGAGACATCCTTGCTTCACTCCCAGGGTGATATATCGACTGATGAGTCCAATTTACTGTAAGTAAATCAACACAGCTAACTGTCCTGGCTGCATCTGGGCTCCTCGGGAGAGGCAGCCGTCCTTTCTCAATGATCATCCTGGGATACTTAAATCATAATAATCTCTTCTTCCTTTAACTTGTGTGAAAACTCCAAAGGAACCAAAAACTCCAGAAGGACCTGACCAGACTTAGCAAGTCGGCCTGCCTGGCTCTTAACAGGGACCAACGGACCTGCTTTGCCATTATTTAAAGGTTCACACGCCAATGAGACTCTGCACTACTCTGCCCGATTAGGGATCGAACTAAGTAAGCCCACCCTTCCCTCTGTGTTTAAAGGGACCCCGTTCCCATTGAACTCTGCTGATATGAGGCTGAAGGTAGATCTAAACACCCTTCTGTCTGGAGATCAGGGGGCGGGGCCACCAGCCATGTGACCATTTTCTCCTAGGGTAACCCACTGAATTCCACCACCTCTTTTCCCAGAAAAAAAGCCCTGGGTAATAGCAAGAACAGACGTACTCAAATACAGCCTATCCCTGAATCGCAAATAGCTAGCTTGTGAGTATCCAGAACTATCTGATGCATTGTTCTTCAGGACTGACGGCTGGATTAGATAGGCCTTTTTCTTGAACCAGAAAGGCTTTTCTTATGCTTAGCTACAGGGAGCATAGTTATGACTGCTGAAGAACCGATCTCTGTCTGAAATAATCTCTTGTTCACATACTGCTGTTCTCAGGGAGTACTTTTCTGCACAGACCCAAAGTGTGATTTGTTTCTTTAATAGCAAGGAAGGGAACTGTAGCCCAGAGGTGGAGCACATGCTTTGCATGCAGGTCACAGGTGAAATCCCCGGTCCCAAAAGAGGGCCGTGGAGAAAGCTGCCATGTAAGGACAACCCTGCCGGATCCAGCCAAAGGCCCATCTCGTTCAGCATCCTGTTTCCCCCAGCAGTCAGCTAGATGTCCCTAGAAGACCCACAGGTAGGAGAACAGAGGTCTAGGCGATCCCATACTGTTGCCTCCCCAGTTGTCTGGAGTTTGATCCAGGCACGATGAAGGAGTGCCTGGCTGCTTCCTCTCCTCTCTTGGACGGCCTTGTTGATGAGTATCTTACTAGTGAACTTTTTTTTAAAAAAAAAAAACCTTCATCCATTTGTGAGCTGCTGTCATAAAGCAACTAATAATTTCATCCTGAGCTAGGGCTGCCAACTCCAGGTTGGGAAATTCCTGGAGATTTGAGGGTGGATCCTGGGGCGGGGGGGGAGGGTTTGGGAAGAGGAGGGGCCTCAGTAGTGTACAATGCCATAGATCCCCCCTTTCAAAACAACTGTTTTCTCCAGAACTGATCTCTGTCATCTGGAGGGCAGTTGTAATTCCAGATCTCCAGGCCATATCTGGAGGCTGGTAACCCAATCCTGAGCACAGTTTTGAAGTCCATTGACTTCAGTGGGCATTGAAGGGTGTAACTCCACTTTGGATGGAACCATAAAAGACTGAATTGGAAACTGGGAGGATCAAGAACTTTTTCTCCCGATGAACCTGATGGCTTGGGGGGGAGAAGGTTGGCATCCCACAAGAAGGCACGAAGTCTGGCCTTCCGATCGCTCCTTGCTTTCGGGGTGAAGGACATACACACCGCACAACGCTCCACAATGTGCCCCTCGCCCAGGCAGATGAGACAGAGCTCATGGCCATCCGAGTGGGTCATCTTCGTGCTGCACTTCAGACACTTCTTAAATAAAGCTGTCTGAGACATCTCGGGATGATGTTTTCCTCAAGATGGACACAGGAAAATATCATACAGCACAAGAAACGATGAATAAACTCCGAAGAGACGCTGAGAGATAAGTAACGCTAGAACGAGAAGAACCTTTTCGACGGCGGCGAAAAAGGAACTGAGGGAATGCTGGGGACGTTTGGATATATATACATTCAAATTTGGCGGGAACACCAGTGTGCATGCGCGGTGGATCCGAACGTCCCCTTCACATGTCTATAAGCTAGAAAAATCTTTTCCGCGGCTGGCCTGCGCCTGCGCAGTCCCCAATGTGGGGCTGCACAGAAGGACGACGACGATCTTTTTCTTTGTTTGATGTTAATATTCAATAGTGAATAGTGGCTGTAGTATTTATTAAACAGCAGCCATTGCCTGCCTCTGCATAGCAACCTTGGTCTTCATTGGAGGTCTCCCATCCAATTACGAACCAAGGCCGACCCAGGTTGGATGGCCATCTGACAGCAATGCTGATTTTGAACCTAGGCAGATCATGAGAGGGAGGGCCGGAAGGGTTACATCAGTGCTTAGTTCTTGTGGCCCCTTCTTACATGCCCAGGGTAATGCCAATCGCCACTTTGGGTCCAGGTAGCAATTTTCCCCAGGCCAGTTTGGTTAGGGATCATGACGGTATTTTCCATCTTCTGGGCATGGAGCGGTGGTGACTGTGTGTGGGGGGGAGGGGGTTGTGGGGAAGGTAGTTGTGAATTTCCTGTATTGTTCAGGAGGTTGAACTAGATGACCTTGGAGGTCCCTTCTAACCCTATGATTTTTGTTTCTATGGTTAACGTCTAAGATCAAGCTTGCCTGACCTATCCACGTCAGAGTGAAAACTCCATGAGAGGTCATCATTATTATTATTGATGTTATTATTGTTGTTGCTCTTGTTAATTGACCACAATCTCATCCTTATCCTCCCTTTGCCACAGACTTACTTTCTTTTTCATGACTTGGCTTGCTGAATAGGGGAGATAGAAAGCAAAAGTCCGGCAGATCTGAATTAATATAAATTTGTTTGACAGCGGGTCGCTTTGCTGTCACTGGTAAAACCCCTTGGAATGTCTGTCTCCAAGCTGAACCCTTCGGTGGTGAAAAGGATTCTTATCAGACGCCTCTGGGGGGTTCCTGAGAAGGCTGTCAGTTCAGAATAGCTGCAGAGGCAGCAGCCAGGGAATGCGATTCCAGGAGTCTCGTCCATCATCTGACTGCTCCCACTAAAAGGCTCCCTGAAAGAAAGGGTGCTTAGTTCTGGCGGGGCGGGGAAGAAAGAAAGAGTGATGGACAAAAGAACGTTATCACAAGGAAACTGCAGCTGTCATAGATCTTACAAAGCACGGCTTATAACAGGGGTTCTCAAACGTCATCAAAGCACTTCTAATCTCTGCAGTGCTGTCAAACACGGCAGTTCATGCTTTTGAGAACTTGGGTCTCTCTCTCTCATACACGCACACACACACACACACATTTCTACCCAACTCAAGAAATCTTTGTTTTTAGATGGCGCACGCAGCTTTCGTAATAGGCATCATCCCAAACGACAAGTTTCCTTCTGTGCATGAGAAAAGAAGGAACGCTTCTTCCAAGATGGATATTAATTTGTAGTTATGAGGGGGGGGGGCATAGTTTATTTCTAGCGGATGTATGTTTGAGCATCATCTCAGAAAAGGCATTCCCTCCTGTGTGTAAGAGAAGGTCCGTATAAGAGCGATAGAGCTAAAGGAGGAAAGCATAATGTGTTTGTGTGTTGATGATGCACACAGTGGCATTGTCTGAAAAGAGGCATTCTCGCCGCAAGAGAGAAGGGGAAATGCCTCCTCCAAGTTGGACCTAACTTTGTATGTAAGTAAATACTGTGGCTCTGGAGCAAAAAGCATTCCTTCTTCATTTTGAAATGTATAATATCTAAAGAGGAATTCTTTCCTCTGTGTAGGGAAAGGATGGGGGGGGGTGATGCCTGCATTTTATATACATTAATATTGTTTTTTGTTTTTTAAAACATCTCCTGCCCATCTAACTCCAAACTCCGAGATTATTCTTTGACATATATAGGGTGGGATTTAACTAGCTTTTCTACTGGTGAAAAAGGGAAGAAAATGTCTCCTTTGGCCACCAAAAAGGCTATTCTGGGCATCATTGGACTGCAGACACAAAAGCCATGAGCAAAGGAGACTGTAGTAAGAAAAAGAATTGAGTGAGATTGTGACAAAACTGGAGGGATTCACCCCATATAATGTAAAAGAATATGTGTTATAGCCATTACGCTTTCCCACTACAGGTGGTGTTTTCTCCAGTGCAAAGAGAAAGGATCCATACACCACCACTGTTAGCAGATAACTTCTAGAGGAGCCAACCCTTTGTGTGAGAGACTGAGAGCCAAGCTACAAGTGATGCCTGACACAGGTTGAACACTTGTCAGCTTCCCTCAAGTTCTGATGGGAAATGTAGGCGTCCTGGTCTTGCAGCTGTAATGGAGAGCCAAGCTGTAAAACCAGGATGCCTACATCTCCCATCAAAACTTGAGGGAAGTTGACAAGTGTCCAACCTGTGTCAGGCATGACTTGTAGCTTGGCTTTGAGAGAGATCGATTAAAAGGAAGGTAACCCTGTATGTAAAATGTCCCCTCTTAAAAATGTCATACACACAAAAAAGTTATTATTGGACATAACTGTATCTTGCATGCAAATATATAACAACTCCCCCCTCTTTTTTTGATGGCACACCTGGTAAAAAAAAACTAGTCTTGTATTTATGTAAGTGCTGGAAATAAATGCAAAAGGTTTTAGCAACCTAGAACTACCAAACGGAAGGTAGGATGGCAGTGCACAAATGGAAGGGGGTTATGCAGCTACGAGCCTGCTCGATTCTCTGCTCAGCTCTTATCTTCAGAGGCTGAAGGCGGGTTCAGCCTCCACTCCAAAGCCTCCCCAAATGCACCTGTTTACTTTCTCCCATAAAAGTGAACGACAGGCATTGTGCTATTGTATCTAGACAGGACAGCTCAATATGCTGGGATGTGTCACTCCCAGACGCGACTGCGAGAGAGAGACAGAACCAACAGTCAAGCAATACAAATCGGAGCTGGCTCACCTCTCAGTGGCTCTCATTGAGCCATTGAGAACTGGGCCAGATCCCAACGGGTTCTCCGTTTCTTTGACATTGTATGTGACAGGACTACCAATTCCGACTGCGTTAAGATGGGCCAAAATCAGAGCCTTACAGGAGATGTTGGAGTTGGCAGGAGACAGCAGGTAGGTCCAGACCTTACCCTAGTCACATCCCCAAGGACATACTTTTACTTTTTCATCTGTGAATGGCTGCCATTCATGCATATGTGGGGTGTTGAAAAGAGCAAGGGTCCAGTAGAAGTCAGGTAGCAGCAAGAGTCCAGTAGAGTCCAGTAGCTCACTGAAGAAGCAAGCTATGGCTCACGAAAGCTCATACCCTACCACAAATTTTGTTAGTCTTATAGGTGCTACTGGACTCTTGCACTTTTCTACTGCTACAGACAAAAACCTATCTTGAGCTATATGTGGGGGGGGGGGTGTATGATTAGGGTTATCAACTTCAAGGTGGGCCCTGCAGCTCTCTTGGAATTACAGCTGATCTCCAGATAACATAGATCAGTTCCCCTGGGGAAAACTGCAGCTTGAGAAGGAAGATTGTATGGTATTCTGAAGTCCTACAGTGACATCGCATCCCTGTAGAGAGTCTGCCCCCAGATCTTCAGGAATTTCCCACACTGGGACTGGCAGCCCAGTTGTGATAAGCGCACAGCTTACCTTGATCCTTGACATTGGATGGCACAGCCTCCACTAAAAGGGAGGCGCAACATGTCTCTCTGTGTGCACAACATATAGAGACACATTGTGACCTCCCTCCAGTACGCAGGACTTCTGTTCACACATGCCGCTCCCAGTCAAATGCAAGGTGTTTTGTTAGTTCTTTGATAAACAGGCAAAGCGTGGGCCAGAGCCTGCCTTGCTCTGAATGAGACAGGTGGCCTCTGACTTCCTGATCTGCTTCTCGGGCATGCCTAAAGTCAGGACATGAAGAACTGTGTCAATTGCTACTGAAAGCTCCTCTGATGTCTTCTGAAGGTGGTTTCAGCTGGGTTGGCACAAGCACAGAGACAAACTGGGTAACCATCTGGGGTAGCCCACTGCCAGGGGCAGCAGCATCTGCTGTGTAAGACAGCTCCCGTCTGCTCTCTTGGTGGAGGTAGACGGAGGCGGCTAAGCAGATTGACAGCCAGGTAACATCCTCCGCATTCAAGGGTACACGATTAAGGTATCTTGAATCTCTTTGGTCAATCCCCCAAGGCACAGAAACAGTTGTAAAAAGGTGTTTCAGAAAAGGAAGCAAAACAGGAACCAATATGAAATTAAATAAAGCAATATCCCATTGATGGTTGTTGTGGGTTTTCCGGGCTGTATTGCCGTGGTCTTGGCATTGTAGTTCCTGACGTTTCGCCAGCAGCTGTGGCTGGCATCTTCAGAGGTGTAGCACCAAAAGATAGAGATCTCTCAGTGTCACAGGTGTCACAGGAACTACAATGCCAAGACCACGGCAATACAGCCCAGAAAACCCACAACAACCATCGTTCTCCGGCCGTGAAAGCCTTTGACAATACAATATCCCATAGGCTTCTTGATCTGGTGAGTGTGTAGAATCCCCTCAAGTCAGAGCTGACTTATGTCGACTTAGTGGGGTTTTCGCGGCAAGAGACTGACAGAGGTGGTTAGCCATTGCCTGCCTCTGCAACCCTGGTCTTCGCTGGAGGTCTCCCATCCAATTACTAACCACGGCCGACCCTGCTTAGCTTCTGAGATCTGATGAGCTCAGGCCCCCCGGGACTATCCAGGTCAGAGCTCTTGATTCTATAATGTGAAAATTTTATGCTGCTTGGTATACAATAAGGCAGTGAGCTTCAGTGTGACACCCCTGAGTGCCATGGCGCCCTTCAATATGTTTCCTGGCATGAATGTTCTCCTCCCCTAAAGCAGAGAACCTGTCCTGGTTTTCCTTCTGCTCACTGGAACAAGAGGTGCTTCAGAAGAACTGAAGAGGCACCACCTTTGTGCCTGCAGGAGGCAGCACCCATTTGGAAACGCCTGCCTCCGTCTCAGCAGGATGCCTGGCTCGGAACATCCCAATATTTTGTGGCTCACTGGGTGAGCTCACTGTGCTCCCAGCAGCCAATGCCTGTTCTCATCATTGCAATCACGCCCACAGGCTGAACAACTTTGAGGCCCCTTGCAATAATGCTTGTGTGGAGGGAGATGTTAATGTATTAAACTTTAATCACACCTTTCCTCCAGGTGGTGTACAAGGCTCACACATACTTCATCCTCAAAAAATAGGAAAGAGTCCAGTCGCACCTTTAAGACTAACCAACTTTATTGTAGCATAAGCTTTCGGGAACCACAGCTCTCTTCGTCAGATCTGACGAAGACAGCTGTGGTTCTCGAAAGCTTCTGCTACAATAAAGTTGGTTAAAGGTGCTACTAGACTCTTTACTATTTTGCAACTACAGACTAACATGGCTAACTCCTCGGATCTTTATTTTCACAATAACCCTATAAAGCAGGCTAGGAGAGACACAGCCTAGACGAAGATTTCCATGGGAGTGTGGCGAATTGAACCCAGTTTACCCTCTACTCTGCAATGTCTTTGTAGGTCAGATCAATATCTCAAGCAAATTTTATCCCACCCTTTCAACAAAACCACCCCACATTTATTAGGGTTAAAACTTGTAACCCGCTCTGGCCATACAAACTTGGAGGAGGTAACAACATCAGAGACAATTTTTTTTTAAAGAAGTCCCCAACATATAAATTCTTGTCCTCAAATTCCACCATCCAACAGCATGGGGAGAGAAATGCAAATTACTCAAATAGAAACTTTTTGGTTATGTTCCAGGTTTACAGGCCTAAATGGCACCAAGGTAGTCAACCTGTATCTATACCGCGTCAGACTGCAACAGATAGAAGACTTCTTCATACAGAAAAAACCCTCCCCACGGAAAACTAACATGTCAACAAGAGGGTTTATTTATTTATTTATTTATTTAAAAACATTTTCATGCTACCTTTCTACCCAAATGGGGTCCCCAAGGCAGTGAACAGAAAAACATTTTAACATTAAAACAGCCTTTCAAATAATATATAAAATCATTTAATAATTGTAAACGAAACCAAAAGCAAGGAGGGGGGGCCAATAACAACGACTGAGGGTACACCAAACGAAACAAAAAAGCCTTCATTTGCTGGTGGAAGATAATGATAGGAGGAGACATGAATCTGACTGGGGAGGGAGTTCTAAAGTTTGGGTGCCGCTACCGAGAAGGCCCTTTCTTGGGCTGCCACCCGTTTAGCCTCAAATGGCAGGGGAACCAAAAGCAGGGCCTCCAGAGGTAACTGGAGTGGACAGGTAGGTACCAGTTTTTCCTTCTAACTCCTTTGTAAAAAGAACTGTTGTTTGGATCAAGGCATATTCAAGCATCCACAGACCCACAGTGGTACAGCCCTGACACAAGTTTAATACTTCGGTACAAACTGGCCAGCGTTTTCACTGTTATAATGAGGATGGAAGGGAGAGTCAACCAGCTCAACGACTGAGGCGAAGGCTGTTGACACCAAGAGAGCTCTGGCAAACCACTGAGGCAAACTGACGGGCAGATCTAATGGGAACGAGAGGGAGTCGTTTGCAGGAAGGGCTTCGGGCCATCGTAACAAGGCAACCAGAGAACAGCTCTGCTACAGCAATGCTGATTTAGAGTCCATTCAAACTTCAATGCCACGTTGCCTCCGCATTTTCTGGGCTGCGAGATGTAATCAATCAACATCATCCTGTCCCGTTGCTCAACAGCAACTGACAAAGGAGACATGACCCTTTGCGGGCTGCCCTTCGGCTCCTGCTTGCAAAGGAGTGTTTTACCTGTGAGAGGAACGAGGCAGGGACAGAGGCTAAAATAGCTAGGAGTCACTGTCCCTTCTCCCAACAGCAAACGCTGTGCTTTGCTGACATACTGAATTGTGAGCGCAGAATTGCAATGGAATTTCTGAAGTCTCCCTGAGTCTACCATTCATTCATATGGAGGAAAGTCTCCCTTACTATGAGTCTGAGAGCTGATTCACACAACCTTTCAGCACCAGGGCAAGTGAAAATCCAGTGCATGGTGGCTGTTTTCTGTAGTTAGCCACACTTTAAGGCAGTGGTTCTTATTCTGCCACTCACGCAGAGCCACGTTCACAATTGTTTGTGTGCTGTCAAGTCACTTCCAACTTATGGTGTCTCTATGAATCCAAGACCTCCAAAATGTCCTCTCATTAACAGACTTGCTCAGGGCTTGCAAGCTGAAGGCCATGGCTTCCTTTACTGAGTCAAGCAATCTCATTTTGGTTCTTCCTCTTTTCCTACTGCCTTCCACTTTTCCTACCATTACTGACTTTCCCAAAGAGTCTTGTCTTCTCACGTTGTGACCAAAGTAAGATAGCCTGTTTTGTCACTTTAGCTTCTAGGGAGAATTCAGGCTTGATCTGATCTAGAACCCGCTTATTTGTCTTTTTGGCCATCCATGATATCCGTAAAACTCTTTGCAATTACCATCAACCAAAAGAGCCACATTTATTTCCATCCCTGGCATGAGGCATAAACGTTAGGGAAGCTAACAGGTTACTCTCTTGGGCAATCATCTGCCATCTACAAGCCCCACCAGCCAAAGGCCTTTACCCCCTTTCCTGAAACTTGGGGCACATGCCACATTAAGAACCAGTGCTCAGAAAAGCCACAAGTGGCGTGTCAAAGAGCCATGTGTGCCTCCCGAGCCACATCACTGCAGTATCACTGCTTTAAGGACTCTCCAAGTACGCACAAACACCTAAAGCTGCTTTATATCATAAGATCATTGGTCTATTTAGCTCAATGCTCTGCCAGGCTGCAGCCGCTCTTCAGGGTCTCAAACTGAAAAAGGGGTTTCCTGATATCAGTTACCTGAAATCCTTCAAGGGAATGAACCTGGAGCCTTCTGGTTATTCGTGGTGGTGGAGAGTACTGTCAAGTCATAGCTGACTTATGGCAACCCCTGGTGGGGTTTTCAAGGCAAAAGACTAACAGAGGTGGTTTGCCATGGCCTGCCTCTGCAACCCCGGCCTTTGTTGGAGGTCTCCCATCCAATTACTAACCAAGACCGACGCTGCTTAGCTTCTGACATCTGACAACATCAGGCTCACTTGAGTTATCCAAGTCAGAGTGCTGCTTATTTCTTCTTTGCTTTTCTCCCCAAAACAGCTTATAACATGCTCCCCTTCTCCACTTTCTCCATGTAAAGCATGTGCTTTGCCAGTGTTCCACAGACCTTTCCTCTGTAGGGCATGAGGCAGGCTGTTCACGGGTACACTGGCAAACTCCCAAGTCTTGAATTGGAGCATATTATTACTGCTTACTGGGAGAAGAAGAGATCTAAAGAGTTACAGCAGTAACCAACAAGTAACTTGCAAGTAAATTCATTGGCGAATCAGCATTCCCTGACTCAGTAGATTCTTGCATCTGTCTCCTTTCAACCACTAGCGAGCTGAGGCCAAAATGTAGCAAAGTCCTATCTGAAATTTGATGGCATTCCGAACGGTTTAATGTTTGGAAGTGGGAAAGAATGGGCTTTTGAGTCGATAACAAGAATGAATGGAATCAGATCTTTGACACCACAAAAACGGTAAAATTCAGCTTGGAGTATAAATTGAAATTCTGCTTTTTAAAAAATGTGCACCTTCTTTCTGAATTTGAAGGGAGAGTTTTTTGTTTTTGTTTTTAAACCATCTGCCTGGCAAGGTGAATCACTGGGCGTGAACACTGCAGCAGAAATTTTCTCCTGCGATAGTAGTACCAAATACCAACCCTTATGTTGGGTGAAGATATCCTTTATCTTCAAGGCAGAACAAGGAAATACTTATTTACAGTTTCAGGCACCTGGTTGTGTTGGTCTGTAGTAGAAGAGCAAGATTCAGGTCCAGGAGCACCTTAAAGAGCAATTGTACCCTGGAAATCTAGTTGGTCTTTAAGGTGCCACTGGACCCAAATCTAGCTATACTAAATTTATGTAACATATAGTGAGGGTGTCAAATTCACTGCTACAAGGTATAATGACGCCCACTAATTTAGATGGCTTTAAGAAAGGACTAGAAAAATCTCTCAGTATTAACCATGGTTGCTAAACAGAATGTTTAGAGATACTGTGCCTCAGTCTAAACCCGAGATCCAGGGGAGACAGCAAAACAGGAAAACTTCGTGGCCAGGTTGTGGGGTTTCCAGAGAATTTGGTTGTCTACTTTTGAGAAACCAGATGCCGGGGTACAGTAACCCTTCATCTAATCAAACAGGGATCTTCTTCCGTTATTTTATTTTATTTATACCCCCCGCAGCCTTAGGAGACTGAGCAATTTTAGCAGCAGCCACTGTGCCTCTTGAATTATTCCTGTGTTGATCCTTTACTTATTTATTAAGTTAGTTATTTCGATTTTTACCCCGCCCTCCCTACAAATGGGCTTAGGGCAGCTTACAACATAAAATATACATTAAAACATCATAAAAATATAAAACAAATTTAACAAACCAAATCCAGGCACCTCCAACAGAACACAGCTACTCTAAAACCACCATAAAGTCCACGGGCACAGCCGTAATACAGGGCCCAGGGCGGTCGCAGGTGGGGCGTGGCAGTCAGAGAAAGGAACAATTTGCTGGCTGTCAGAACATCTCCGTTTTGCAGGCCCTGCAGATCTGTAATAGGTCCCGCAGGGCCTGGATCTTCAATGGGCCCCTTAGCTGTCGTCCCTCCCTGCTCTTTGCCTCAAAGTAGGCAGAGAAGGAAGGGGAGCAGTGGACAAGTAAGGCAAACGGGTGCACCCTTGCCTCGTGCTCCACTGCATTTGAAGTTAGATGCAGTTTCCAAATGAAGACCTGGCAACCTTATCTTCAGTCCTATTAGGGGGAAGGCCAGCGAATTGGTGGTAGAGACAGTGTCATGTAAGTGTGTTGGACTGAGGAGCCAGATGGTGCAAGGCAACTTCATAAGCACATTGATAATTTCACAAAGCAGGGCCAGTTAAGAGCCCCGTTTTCTTGAATTCCCCCATTTGGATACTGGTTCTATGCTTTCTTGGTCCTCGTTTATACATTTCAGATAATGAGGGGATAGGGTGTTGAGATAGTAAAACAGACTGTTGCAGAATACAGGTGGGTGGAATTCCAGGTTTAAATGCTCCTTTGCATTTTAAAAAACTCAATAAAAATACAAAACTCGCACAGCAGGGAGGATTCTTCCTTTTCTCTTTGCTTGCTGTGCTGGTTTTGTGTTGGCAGAGAGTTTTTTTTTTAAAATGGGAGAGTATTCTAAATATGCGAGAGTGTTAAAAATAGAAGAGCCTTCTCCTCAGCTTCATGCAGTCTGACATTGGTCAGCCCTTTGTTCTGCATAAGCATTCTGCCCACTCTTTTCTGTGCATGCAAATCAGGTAATTACATATGAAAGTATAATGATGCAAAAATCTGCTTCATGCCCCCACCTCCAATATCTCTCATTCTGATCGTCATTATTCTACCCTGGTAGTAGCCTTCAGAACTATACAGGGCTTTTTTTCAGGGGGAACGTGGGGGAACTGAGTTCCGGAACCTCTTGAAAATGGTCACATGGCTGGTGGCCCCGCCCCCTGATCGCCAGACAGAGGGGAGTTTAGATTGCCCTCCGCACCACTCCAGCAGCGCGGAGGGCAATCTGAACTCCCCTCTGTCTGGAGATCAGGGGGCGGGGCCACCAGCCATGTGACCATTTTCTCCGAGGGCAACCCACTGAGTTCCTCCACCTCTTTCCCCAGAAAAAAAGCCCTGGAACTATATAAGGTTTACTTGAAACTTGGAGCAAGGGGTGGGGTGGGGGGGGAGAATGCAGCCATAGATCAGGCAAGAGCAAGCCGTAAAGGAACAGACAGTAAATTCTGAGCTGAAGGGAACTTCAATGAAATCCAGCACAGGGAGCAAGTTAAGTTGGATGGAAATACTTTTCACGTTGGAAAAAACTCCAGCGAACTAAACCACAGCACAGAACTCAAGTGGGCTGGCAGAACCTATCCTGTACTTACTGTACTGGTTAATCCAGCCCTTCCCCAAGGCCAGGAGGAAGAAAACATGTGCCAGACCCTCTAGCTGCTAAAACCAGTGAAGTATAGCAGAAGAGCCTTCAAGGAAGAGGCAGCACAACTAGCCACACAGCAAATGCAGCCTCCTTTGGGTGGGGTGTTATACTAATGGTTGTGTGTGAGGCAGGGCTTTTTTTCTGGGGAAAGAGGGGGTGGGTTGCCCTCAGAGAAAATGGTCACGTGGCTGGTGGCCCCGCCCCCTGATCTCTAGACAGAGGGGAGTTGAGATTGCCCTCTGCATCGTTGCCTGGAGGGCAATCTCAACTCCCCTCTGTCTGGAGATCAGGGGGCGGGGCCACCAGCCATGTGACCCTTTTGAAGAGGTTCCGGAACTCCGTTCCCCCGCGTTCCTGCTGAAAAAAAGCCCTGGTGTTAGGGGAGTAGTGACTGTAGGTTAGCACAGTGAGGTCTGGGACCCAGGATCCTAGACTGGGGGGTGAGGGAATAACCAGAGGTAAAGGAAGCCAGGACTCTGGTCCTTTCAAGACTGTCAGGTGCTACAGGAAGCCCTATAGCTCAGTCAGTGGATCTCGATGTCACTGGAGCTATTGGTCAGGGGAGATCATTCTTACTGGTGCAGCAACCCATGATCCTCTGGGCCCGGGAGGTTAAGGTATAAAAAGGACCAATTCGGTGCTACTTTGGAACAGAACGCAGACCTGGCAAAGGCCTCCCAAACAGCGGGCAAAGGCCTCCCCGGCAGCTGGCAAAGGCCTCTCGGTTACCCTCTGCTCCTCCAGTCTTGTTTTCTGTTTCCTGCCTGCTTGCATGCACTGTCTATCTGCAGTGGCTCCCTGCATCCAAGACACCTGCCCACCTTCAGCCTCTGACTGAGGGAAGCTGGTTTCCAAGCAGCTGCATGGTTTCCGACACCCTGCAAATGCCCAAATCCCCTGCTCTCCTTTGCCTCCGAGTTCCCTATCGGGACGTCTTTTCCATTAAACCTTATTGACACTGTATGTATCACAAAGTTCAGGCCTTTCCAAACAAACAAACAAAATGAACAGCCACTGGCATTAGATGGAATTTTTTCCTAAAACATTGCTTGTGTACATATCTGGCATGTATTTCTGCGCATACCTTGGCTGGACCAGCAGTTATGTGCTTTGCTGTGCAAATACCGTTAAATTGCGATGCAACAGGATGTTGCTATCTCGCACAAACATACAAATCTGCTTGTGGAGGGAGCCTTACATCATTAGTGGTGGAGTTCTACCACCCCCTAGTGTTATGTTGCTTTTGCCAAAGCTTGGTTCCAAAAGTCAGAACTTCTGGTCATGAAGAAATCATAAAACTGTTTTTGTCCCCTTTTGTGGATACCATAGACAGCTAAAAAGACAAATAATAACAACAACAACAACAATAACATTTGATTTATACACCACCTTTCGGGATGACTTAACACCCACTCAGAGTGGTTTACAAAGTATGTTATTATCCCCACAACAATCACACTGTGAGGTGGGTAGGGCTGAGACAGCTCCCAGAAGCTGTGACTGACCCAAGGTCACCCAGCTGGCTTCAAGTGGAGGAGTGGGGAATCAAACCTGGTTCTACAGATTAGAGTCCCACGCTCTTAACCACTACACCAAACTGGCAAGTGGGTACTAGATCAAATCAAGCCTGATTTTTCCATAGAAGTTAAATGATAAAACTGAGGCTAGCATACTTTGGTCACATCATGAGAATACAAGATTCTCTGGAAAAGTCAATAATGCTAGGAAAAGTGGAAGGCAGCAGGGAAAGAGGAAGAACCAAAACAAGATGGCTGGACTCAATCAAAGAAGCCACGTCCTTCAGTTTGTAAGATCTGATTAAGTCTGATAATGAGAGGATGTTTTGGAGGTCTTTCATTCATGGGGTCGCCATAGGTCGGAGGCAACTTGACAGCACATAACACCAAGTTATACAGATAATGTGTTCTGGATCTTAATTTTTTGTTCGGGGTACATATTCAAAGGGGCAGAAAACATCGCAACTTTTGTTCCTGGGACACTTTGATACTATCTGAGATCAATTTTTTGCATGCATTTTGGCCTAAGCTAATGAAGTCAGCCTCACATCTTGAAATGATTATAATATATACACCTACACTTTCCATCAGGCCATAGAACAGAAGAGCCCTGCCGGGTTATACCATTGTTTCATCTTGGTATGTTGAACTAGGATCTGGGACACCCCGGTTCAAATCCCGACTCTGCCAAGTAAGCTCGCTGGGTGACCTCGGACCAGCCACTCTCAACCTAAGAATTGTTGTGAGGATAGAGCCAAGGGAGGGTGGAATTTGGGGAAAAGATGGACCTCAGCAGGACATAATGCCACAAAGCCCACTCTCTAAAGCAGCCATTTTCTCCAGGGGAACTGATCTCTGTTGTCTGGAGATCGGTCGTGATTCCAGGAGTTCTCAGGCCCCACTTGGGAGGTTGGCAACGCTAGCTGAGCTCTACAGAGGAACGTCAGTATTTTTTAAAAGTCCTAAGTAAGTAACTAAAAGTGCAATACTGCAGTCTATGCCCATTGATTTGGTGTAACTCTGTTTAGGATTTCACTGTAAACGTCCTCCAGCATCCTGTTTCCCACAGCAGCCAACCAGCCAATCCAGCAAGGCCTATATCCAGGATCACAGAGGCAAAGCAGCCTTACGTTCTTGCCCCCTCACAACCGGTGTTCAGAGGCATACTGCTACTGAACGTGGAAGTTCCCATTAGACATCGCAAGTGGAATTCTTGGGAGCATCTCTGCCAGTTGCACTAGATCTGGGCAGAACTTCTGCTTCCCTTCTGTGGCAGGTATTAAAAGGCTTTATGTGGCCAGAGGCACAGGCAAAAGGGCTCTGAGTCTTGACCCCTGGCTCTTAGCAAAGGGCTCTCCGCCTGCGGACCCCTGACCAGTCCAGGGTGTCCATTTTGTACTACTGAAGTTGCTTTGGGTCCCCTTGGGAAGTAGAGTGGGGTGAAAAAAAATACGACGATGGCTATGATGAAGACTTTACTGTAGTGGTCATCTCCTGCAGCAAATTGTGAATTGTGTGAAGGAGAACTTTCTTTGTCTGTCCTCAATCACCAAGTTCTAGTTTTGTGGGGGAAGTAGTTCTCTCGGTTCATTTTCTCCATGTTATAAATGTTCATCATAGCCCCTTTTGGTCATCCACCCCCAACCAAAACACCCCAATAGTTTCAGCATCTATAGTCTCTTCCCCATGCCCCCATTTTGGTTAACATCCCTGAAGAAGAGTGCTGGGGAACTCAAAATCTTGCTTCCAACTATTTTGCTCAATCCAAATAAGCATCTGTGCTTCACCCACTCCAAAAACCAACCCCCAGAGAACTGCAGTTTTCACATGGTGGCAGAACCTGCCCTGAGAGAGCCAACTGAATTATCCCATTGATCTGTGGAGAGTGATCAGAGGTTGTTCGTGAAGGACGGACTTATTTCCCTGAAAGCCAAATTGTCACCCAATATTTCCTTGCAGAAAGCAGTCACAGGGGAAAGTCCTGGGCACGTGCTCCGCTCACATGGGCCAACATGGAAGTGTAGAAGGCCTGGAGGTACCCTTGTCACAACAATGTGCTCTTGCCCTGCAGTATCACCCAGAATCCTCTGCAGTTCACATGGAAAGTGTTCCCGGCCGAAGGAGGAACATTTCAAGGCCAATGAACTAAACCTTCCCTTAATTAAAACAAACTGGCCTCATTTGATTTTCCCTATTGCCAATCAGTTGGAACTGCTTTTAAACTTGTGGTCCATCAATCCACTACTGCAGAGTAGTATAAAGAAACAAGAGCTACATCCAACAGCATGCAGAAATATTGTAGGGCTGCCAACTGCCAGGAATCTCCCAGAATTACGACTGACCTCTTGGAGACAGAAATCAGTTCCCCTGGAGAAAATGGCTGCTTTGGAGGATGGATTCCCTGGCATGATACTTCACTGAGGTCCCTCCTCAAATTGCCCCCTAAGCTCCACCCCACAAAATCTCTAGGAATTTCCCATCTCAGAACTGGCAACTCTAAATATCTGCGATCCCTAGAATTTTTTTTCTTTCTAGCAGCTGATCCTTTCCCGCCTACCCCCAAAAGTTCCCCAGAGCTGATATTTACCCTATTGGGTGAACATAAAGGTTACCGATGACAGCTCTGGGGACCATTCAGGAATTTACCTGGGGGGGGGGGCTGAGTTGAAGAAAGCACCTGTGTGCCATGGTCCCGCATTGAACTGAAGCCTCCAAAAGTCAGCATTTACAAAAAGACAAGATTCAGGTCCAGTAGCACCTTAAAGACCCACTAGATTTCCAAGGTATGAGCTTTTGAGAGTCAGAGCTCCCTTCGTCATACAGGAAGAGTGGGAAAAGGGACAAAGGGAGCCTTGACTGTCGAAAGCTCATTCCACGGAAATCTAATTGGTCTTTAAGGTGCTGCTGGACCTGAATCTTGCTCTTCTACCACAGACCAACACTGAAACTACAGAAAGACAGACATTGAAAATTTGATGCCCGATCTTCCAGTATAGCAAGTATTTTTAGCCCTCAACTTTCGCATCCTATGCTGGTTTGCTTAGGTAAGTCTCACTTAATACAATGGAGCTTTCTATCAGGAAAGCATGCATCAAGACTGCAGACCAAGAATGTAAAATTAATGTGTGGAGAACTGCAGAGGAGGTTGTGCGGTCTTTATGCTCCCTCTGCTGGCTTGTGTGTGGATTGCTTTGAAATGCTGGTGCTGTGGTGTTCCAGGTTGCCGGGGCTTGGTGTGCCAATGTGCGCCTGGACTCTTAGAGAAGACTCAGACTTGATGCAGCCAGCAAGTTTGCCATATATTTACTGCCACTGCCTACAGCAAATACCCTATTTTTAGTCTTTGCAAAATGCTAGAGTGCCTGGCATGTCACTTCCGGTTTTTACTGGAAGCAACATAGGTGTGCCAGTTTGACACTGGCACATGTCTCTTTCCCCCCATTTCCTCCAAGGGGACAAGTTGCTGGGAGGTCTCCCACTATGGAGTAAGGGGGTCCACCATGCCACTTCTAGTTCTTACCAGGCTCTGCCCCCATTTCCTCTTGGAGTTTGCCAGCTGTGGCCTGGCAACTCTACTCTGTGGGCATACGCGCTGGCAGCAGGTCTTTCCAGAAAGCAGCAAAAATAAAAGGCAGCCCATTCTTCCACCCATGTAACGGCCCTGAGTCAGATGCCATACTGGATTTCAGTACTTACATTCTATCATCTCTCTTAGTTCAGTGCCCTCCTTTTCCCTGCAAACTCTGTCTTCGCCTCTGAATCACAACAGCAACTGGAATAAAGCCTAGATACCCACTGGCCCCACCCATGTGGTTATCCAGTTACTAGAAGGAAATCACCAACGGGGGGGGGGGAGACTTTGGCCTTCACACCCTGCCTGTAGGCCTTCTGGGAGCATCTTGCTGGGCACGGTGTGAAGCAAGATGTTGGACAAGATGGACCACAAGTCTGATCCAGCTAGCACTTTTTTGTGGTACCAATAACCTGGATAGCCAAGGCTAGTCCAATCTCGTCAGACCTTGGATGGATTGGCCTTTGTAAAAGGATGGGAGACCAACAAAGACAATCAGGGTTCATATGCAGAGGCAGGCAATGGCAAACCATCTCCGTTAGCCTCTTGCTTTGAAAACCTCAGCAGAGGTTGTCATAAATTGGCTATGACTTGATGGCACTTTCCACCACCAATTATCCAGATTGTTTCAAGTAGGTCGCCGTATTGGAGCAATATTCACATCCAGTAACACCTCAATGACCAACTAGATTTCCAGGGTATGAGCTTTAGCGAGTCAAAGCTCTATCACATTCAAGGAGTTGGAAAAAGGAGTCTTTATAATCCAAACAGAGGATAGGAGTACCTGAATTATAAAAACTCCTTTCTTTACTCACTCCTCGTGGTCCATTATCCAGGTGACACTCTAGAAATCAGGTGCCTTCAAGTTACCAATTTGTGTGCCTCCCTAATTCTATTTCCTCAAAAGCACTTCTAGTCTTTCACTTCCTATGTGCCCTGCTGTTGTTTCTTATAGTGCATGTCCAAAAACTGAAGGGTAGGCATGAGTTTCAACACAGAAAAGCGTATCCTCTTCTGTTCCAGGATGGACTGGACTCACCAACTAGGATCCTGTGGGATAGCGGCTGGAATCATGGAAGGAAGTTATTGTAAGCATGGCAGCACAGACTGTTCAGGAATTTAGTTCCACACACATTACCCTTCCATGTGTTCACTGAACTCACAGTGAGGGAAAGCAGGCACAACCAGGGCAAGTCCTTAGGATCACGGAAAGCTCTGATGGAGCAGAGCATCTACTTAGCATGTGGGAGATTCCAGATTTAGTCCTTTGGCATCTCTAGTCAAAGGAAATCACAGTTAGATGCCACACAGCTCCTGCCAGTTAGAGTAGACAACACTGAGCTAGATATGTTTGGGTGGGTATTTTTATAGGTAGAGGCAAAGTCAAATAGGGGAGCACCTGCTTTCCATGCGAGGTTAAATCTCCAGCCAAAGGGCTTCATGTAATAGGCTATGGGAAAGGCCTCCCTCTGCTTGAGACCCTGGAGAGCCACTGCTGGCCAGAATAGGTAATACGAAGCTAGATCCACCACCAGTCTTTAAGGCAGCTCTGTGTGCTCATCAGTGTGAAATTGACAACCAGCAGGAGACTCACCTAGTTGTCGGGAGGGGGGGGGCTTGCCAGCGATGCAGTGACATTGCAGGGAAACTGCTGATGTCACTTCTGGGGTGACCAGAAGCGATTCCATCACATCACTGGAATCCTGTACCATTCAGCCAAAACTCTGGTTTAACCATAGAGTTAAACCATAGAGTTTTGGCTGAAGGCTAAAGAATCCCCAGCAACACAATGACATCAGTTCCAGTTGCGCTGCAAGTGATAACAGTCCCATGACAGAACTGATGGCTGTCACCCCCTCCCTAGTTTTTCTCACAACTGAGTGGCAAGAGGAAGAGATCTGCTGCTAAATCGAGAGAAATGACAATCCTAAACAATGCTGGGGCCAGTTGAAAAGTCCTCACAGTCCTGATTTTGCCTCAGGGCCTCCAGTTGCTGTTCCTTAATCTACAGTCAACCACACACTTATTTTTTTGCACTCCATTTCTTCTCATTTCTTGCCACAGATGGAAGAGCATATGGCAGAAAGTCTTGTACAGTATGTTGGTGACAGCTTCCACATTTGTGATCAATTTCATGGCGAAAGCCTGGAACGAAATACATACGCGCGCACGCACACCGGAGAAGGCAATATTTTTTCATGTTTTCATTCCCTTGCTGTAAACGGCGTCTGCTCTCACACTGTGAGCACACGCAAAGCTGCTTGCGCCAGATAAACAGGCAGAAAGTAAGTGGGGATGTTTGGGAAGTGAAGAGGGTACCAAATGAAAATGAGGCGCAACTTTTGTGAGCCGAAAAGGTACAGTGGAGTTGTCGCTAAAGAGTCTGCTGATGGGCTACCGTTCTCATTGTCCCTCTCCCCCTCCCCTTGGGTCACTTTGCTTTGTGCATGAGCGGCGAAGACTAGCGGAGGCACTATTCATGGGTAATTAGCCCAATATCCTACCTAAAACAAGCAGAGCTCTTTACTCATGAGTGTGAGGGCCAAGCTACTAAAAAGCTGGCAGATTTGGGATCTGCTCTATAGGTGTGGGTGGGCCCAGTTAGGAGCAGGCCTATAGCACACCATGGGGAGAGGTTGCCTCTTTGTAACATTGGGCAACATACACCCTGTACGTTTTTGCCATTGGGACAAATAGCAGCTCCAAGGGGGACTTTTAAGGCCAAGAAAATGGGGTGCTTACAAAATGCCATTCTTTCTGTCCTGGTCCAATTTGGGGCCTCCTTGGAGATCCAGCGACTGATTTCCCAGCATCTTGTTTGATCCTAACTGTATTATTCAATGGGTATGGATCTGCCACCCGGAAAGGGCTCGAGTTCAAGTGAAATGTTGGAGCCCTCCCTGCCCCAGTGTAGTCTTCTTACAAATAAGTGCTCACAGCATGCTGCTTATGAACGTAGCAACCTGCCTGATACCTTGTCAGACTGTTGGCCTAGCTAATCCAGAAATGTTGGACATGTGCTCTGCGGAATCATCCCCAACATTCTTCTGTGGCTGGCAACATCTCTCAGACAGGTAGAGGTCCTTCCCAACCACACAACCGAAGACCCTTTAACCAGAGATGCCAGAGATTAAACCTGGGACATTCTACATGCAAGGCATGTGCTGTGCTACGGAGCTATGGTATGGTGTCATAGCTCTGTAGCATAGCACATGCTATGCATGTACGAAGGGTCAGGTTTAATCCCTGGAGCTTCTGGTTAAAGGATTATAGCCCTTCTGAATTGCACCCAGTAACAAGTTAGCAGTAAAGGGCCCAGCTTTTCATTTCATAAGGCAGGGGATGTCTACTTTACTTACAAGGAATCCTTCTTAAGTTTTATAAGAGATGCAAGTCCAGAGGCCCATTCCAGCAGCTTAGGTTTGCCTGGAGGAAAAAATGTCCTGTAGTTTAACAGAGGTGTAATGGGATGTTATTTACCCGATGAAGTTATTTACCTCCAAGCCATGAAAAGCTCCAGCTGCCCATTTCCACGCATGAAGCCTTTATTAAAATGGCAGGGCATTTTTCTCTAGGCCTGTTGGCAGCCCTACAGCAACCCCACAGAGGGCTCCCAAATGAAGTTGTACATCTTCTGCCTTGGCCTGTATGTGTGCTTCTCTGTCTCCCTCTGTCTCCGCCAGTCAGTCAAACTACGCCCCCCCCCTCTCTCTCTCTGAGGAGTGATAGAAAGCAACAGCAGTACTCAACCGAAGAAGGCATGGGAGTAAAGAATGGTGGGCGGCAGGAGCAAGAAACACTCAACAAATAGTTTATCCCATGCCCCTTTTCCTGGCAGTCAGCCCCACTGAACAAAACGAAACTTAATTCTTATACTTCTAAGTAGACAGCCATAGGCATGCACTGTAAAGGGAAAGGGGGAGAGAGGGCAAATAAACAGAACCAGCTATGCCTGGGTTTATGCGTTCACGCACACAGCCTTGCCTCCGCAAACCACCAGACCTGCTGAAACATCCGTAATAGTGCTGAGGGAGACATTTGGAAATGGAAGTCTGGATTGCATGCACCTTAGAGAAATACTTTGTTATTTAAAGAGTGCTTGCTGTTTACATTTACAAATGTCGACTCTCTTTCTCACTGCGTCGTTCATATTTCTCTCTGAAATCTTTTAGGGTGCACGTTTATTAGGATTCAGTCAGCCTATCCTATGCAGGATGAAGGAATTGCTTGCCTTCCATCGCATGCAGCTTACATTACCTTTCCTCTTTTTCCCAACTGCTTAGGAAGATGAGCCATGTGAGATACCACCAGAATATATTAAAAGCCTGACTACGTCGCCTCCTCCTCTCTGTCTTAAAGCTATTCTTGAGAGTTGCGCACGGTAGTGTTTTCCTCCTCCTTGAAAGGACACTGAAAGATGAGGGGCAAGCCCTTCCCTCCAGCCTCTCCTGTCTTCCCTCTTCTTGTTTGTGGGAAGGAGCCCCTCAGAGGTCTAAAAAGGCACAGCCAGGCTGTTTTTCACAGGATCAGTGTCAAATGCGGCTCTGCTTTGAGTTCTCGGAGGAAAGGACTCGAGGAGACCGAGTATCTCAGCATCATCTGCGCCCGATACCTTGTTGAAGCACGACTGCTGTGCTAATGCACTGACATAATTGCCCATTTCAGATCATTTCAGTCAGTTAGTCCTGATCTCAGGGGAGCAAGGAGTTTTCTCTTTCTTCCTCTTCCTTCCTCTCCCTTCTTTAACCTGAAACCCCTTCTGTTGGGAAAGGGAGAAAACAAGAAACAGTCTGTAACTGAGATCCTGCTGTTGGAAGGATGAGGGATATACTCCAGTTGTCTCCATCTAGCTGGTACGCGTCCTGTTTTCTGGAACCTCTCCCTTGTTTATCCCTTATTTGTCCCTAATGTTGAGGTTCCAGGGAGATGGTGCGGCTGCAATCCGGCACTCTCATCCACAGCCCATGAGGATTTTCACCAGACACCGCAGTCACCCAGTTTACCAGAGGCACTGGAGAGCCCATCTTTGAGCATTACTGGAGTGCTAGGCTCTGAGCACAAACACTGCCCCTTTATGGAGATGTTCCTTTATTTATTAATTTATTTGTTTCCTTTCCTTATAGCACGCCTTTCCTGCTGAGATTCAGGGCAGATTATACAGTGTAAGATAATGCAATCAAATAGCACGAGACATCCGACAAACAATTGGACATCCGAACAAACAAAAGGACTAGGGTCACAAAAATGGACATAAAGTAAGAGCGGGGGGGGGGGGGAATGTATCAGGCATGCTATGTCATAAACCAAGGAAAAAGAGAATGGGATTTGTCGAAAAAAGAGTGGCAATCGGCAATAGAAAACCTGGATAAAAAACTTTTAGAAGTGATTAAAGAACTTAAGGACATGAAACTGGAGCTGATTAAAGAGGTTAAACAGACAGTGAAAACTGAGCTGTCAGAAGTGAAGAAAGGTATGGAAATAATACAAAACGAATTGCAAGGGACACAGCAGAGAGTCAAAGTAGTGGAAGGTGCGGTGGAGAACTTAGCTGACACACAACAAACAGAGATGAGACTGATGAGGGGAAGAATGGCGGTTGCGGAAAGTAAACACATGGAGAAGCAGCTGAGATTTCGCGGCTTGCCGGAAGTGGAAGGAAAGACAGCGCAAGAACAGATGACTGAGGTGTTAGCTGAATACCTGGGAAAGGAGGAGGAGGAGGAAGTTGTGGCTATCCTTGATGTGGTATATCGTGTTAATTCAAGAATCGCGACCCAGAGGAAATTACCAAGAGACGTGATTGTGCAGTTCACAACTCGAAATATGAAAGAGAAGATTGTGACTAAACAGTTTCAAGATCCATTGGAGATTGATGGCAAGACGATTATCATCATGAAGGAACTACCCAGATCGGTGTTACTAGATCGGAAAAAATACAAAGCACTAATTCAGATTTTGAAGGACATGAAAATCAGGTATAGATGGGAATTACCAGAAGGTGTGTCCTTTGAATTTGGAGGGGCCAAAAAGCGTATCAGATCTGAGCGAGAGATGGAGTGATTCTTAAGGGACAATGAAAAAGACTTACCAGCAACAAGACTATGAATATGGAATGTAAAGTTTTATCTTGGAATGTAAATGGACTAAATTCACCAAACAAGAGAAAAAGTATTTTCCACTGGCTATTAAAACAAAAATGTGATATTGTATGTTTGCAAGAGACCCATATTAGAAAACAAGATGTAAAATATTTGAAACTGAAAAAATTGGGTAATGATTTTGCAGCAGCCTCTAATAAGAAAAAAAGAGGAGTGGTGTTGTATATAAAAGAGGAGCTGCAGCCAAAATTTGTAATGAAAGATGTGGAAGCCAGATTTATAGCAGTGGAATGTATATGGAATCTAAAGAGAGTGCTGGTAGTCGGAGTTTATGCACCTAACGGAGCAAAAGAAAGCTTCTTTGAGGATTTGAGGAGGCAACTAGATGAACTTTCATATGACCAGATAATTCTTGCTGGAGACTTCAATGGAGTGACAAATTTGGAACTAGACAAAAAATTATCAACGGCACAAAAGAAAAGAAGACTGTTACCAAAGCTCTTTTTTGAATTGATACAACAGGAGACTTTAGAAGATGTATGGAGAAGACAAAACCCCAAAAGTAGACAATTTACGTTCTTTTCTGCAAGGCATTCTACGCTATCGAGAATCGACATGATCTGGGCCTCAAAAGACTTAGCGTTATGGACTAAGGAGGTGGAAATAATGCCGATGGTAGGCTCAGATCATAATCCAATCATGTGGAAATTGGGGAGAAGGAGAAAAAGGAAAGGATGGAGAATAAATGAGGATTTGTTACAAGAGGGAGAGAACTTGGAAATGTTGAGAAGAGAGACAAAATTCTTCATACAATATAACATGAATAAAGAAGTACCAACCAACAAGGTTTGGGATACCTACAAGGCGGTAATTAGGGGCATACTAATGGACTTAAATGGTAGAGCCAGGAAAAAGAAAGAAGAGAAGAGACAGGAGATTGTGGAAAAAATAAAAGTCAAAGAAACACAGTTAAAGAAGAGACCAGGGAAAAAGAAAATTTATCAGGACATCAAAATACTTCAAGAACAGCTGACAGCAATGAATAACAAAGAATTGGAGTGGAATCTTAAAAGACTGAATCAAAAAGCGTTTGAAGGTGCAAATAAACCTGGGAAATACCTGGCATGGCAACTGAAAAAAAGAAAGGAAAAGAAAACTATAAATAAAATATGTGAAGATAATAAAACATATTTGGAACAGACAGCCATTAGTAGAGCCTTCTACAAATTTTATGCTAAATTGTACAACAAGAAAGAGGTGAACAAAGAATTAATAGCGACATACTTGGATAAAATGAAACTCCCAGTAATTTCGGAAGCTTGGAGAGATAGATTGAATAATGAAGTAACGGATGAGGAAATAAGAAAGGCAATACAGTCAACAAATTTGGGAAAGGCGCCAGGGCCAGATGGACTTACAGCTAAATTCTATAAGGTAATGGCCAATGAACTGGCACCATTCCTAAAAGAGGTGATCAATGGAGTTTTAAAGGATCAACGGACTCCAGATACTTGGAACGAAGCTAACATATCATTGATCCCTAAAGAGGGTCAAGATCTGACTAACGTGAAAAACTACCGACCTATATCGTTACTTAATAATGACTATAAAATTTTTGCGAAGATACTGGCGGAGAGAGTGAAGGGATGGCTTTCGGAAGTTATTGAGGAGGAACAAGCAGGCTTTTTGCCAGATAGACAAATTAGAGACAATTTAAGGACAGTGATTAACGCTATTGAATACTACGACAAGCGTTGTGATAAAGAGGTTGGTTTCTTCTTTGTTGATGCTGAAAAAGCGTTTGACAATTTAAACTGGGACTTTATGTTTGCCACTATGGAAAAGCTACAAATGGGAGAAAGATTCATAAGAGCAATTAAGGAAATTTACAGAGACCAGAATGCAGCAATTGTAGTGAATGACGAGACGACTAAGAAACTGACTATAAGCAAAGGAACAAGACAAGGTTGCCCGTTGTCTCCGCTGTTATTCATTTTGGTATTGGAGATCCTGATGATACAAATACGACAAGACGAAGAAATTTGGGGAATAAAAATAAAGGACTTTTCTTACAAGGTCAGAGCATTTGCGGACGATATAATGTTAATTGTAGAGGACCCAATGGAGAATATGCCAAAAGTGATAGACAAGATCAAGGAGTTTGGAGATTTAGTAGGTTTTTATATTAATAAAAAGAAGTCAAAGATATTATGTAAAAATATGACTAAGCAAAAACAACAATTGCTAATGGAAATAACAGATTGTGAAGTAACAAGTAAGGTGAAATATTTGGGAATTGAACTGACGGCTAAGAACATAGATCTATTCAAAAATAACTATGAAAAATTATGGACTCAGATAGAGCGAGATTGATTAAATGGAATAGATTGAATTTGTCATGGTTGGGAAGGATTGCAGCAGTTAAGATGAATGTGTTACCAAGAGTAATGTTTTTGCTACAGACAATACCAATTATTCGGGACTCTAAGCAGTTTGAAAAATGGCAGAGGAAAATATCAGATTTTGTCTGGGCAGGCAAGAAGCCTCGAGTGAAAATGAAAGTTTTACAAGATGCAAAAGAAAGAGGCGGAATGCAACTGCCCAATCTAAGACTTTACTACGACGCAATCTGCCTAGTGTGGTTGAAAGATTGGATGACGCTGAAGAATAAGAAATTATTGGCCCTAGAGGGATACAAAAAAATATTTGGATGGCATGCATATCTATGGTATGATAAAGTAAAAGTGAATTCGATGTTCTTACATCATTATATACGGAGAAGCCTATATGCAACCTGGAGGAAGTACAGAGACTATTTACAAGAAGGAACCCCCCTGTGGGTGGTTCCATATGAGGTAATAGATCCGAGAGCTGTCGATACTGAGCAACAGTGTTTAACTTACAAGGAGATAACCCGAATAGAGTCTTCTAAACTTAAAATAAAGACACAGGACGAGTTATCACCAAATTATGACTGGTTTCAGTACAGACAGATCAGAGATCTCTACAATTTGGACTCTGCAAAGGGAGGCATAAGAACAGAGAATTCGGAACTAGAGCAGACACTTTTAAAAGATGACAAGAAGGAAATTTCTAAGGTATACCAAGTACTGTTGAAATGGTATACTGAAGATGAAACAGTTAAAGTACAAATGGTGAAGTGGGCCATAAATTTCAATAAAGAAATAACAATGGAGGCATGGGAATACTTGTGGAAGACTACAATGAAGACTACGACGTGTACTAATATTAAAGAGAACATTTACAAAATGATTTATCGTTGGTACATGACACCAAAGAAGATTGCGCTAGGGAATTTGAACACCTCTAACAAATGCTGGAAATGTAAAAAACATGAGGGTTCCCTGTATCATATGTGGTGGACGTGTGAGGTAGCTAGGCAGTACTGGGGGGAAATAATAAGAGTAATAAGTGAGATTTTACAATTTCAAATTAATAAGAACCCAGAACTCCTGCTACTGAACTTGGGAATGGAGGGCATTCCAGCTCAACATAGGACACTGTTATTTTACATGACAGCAGCAGCTAGACTTTTGTATGCGCAAAAATGGAAAGTACAAGAAGTGCCAACTATCGAAGACTGGATTTACAAATTGCTGTATATGGCGGAAATGGACAAAATGACAAGAAAATTGAGAAACCTTGACCCAGGACAGTTCAACACAGACTGGGAGAAGCTGAAACAATATTTGGTGAAGAAATGGGAGGTGGGAGGAGAACTGTGGCAGTTTGAGAACTATTGAAATACAATAAAATGCAGAGGGGGGTGACTTTACCGGGGGGGAGAAGAGGTAAATGAAAATTTCTAAGCAGTTATGTCATTAGATTATTATATGTAGAATAATATATAGAATATTGATAGAAAATAATTAACCATAAGGATTAATCATAAGGACTAATTAACATTATTTTTGGTAAAATTTGTATAATGTACCAAACTGAATAAGGAAATATTTGAAATTATGAAAAATGGGATAAATTGTTTATCCAACATGGAAAAAGGGACTCAAAGTTAGGGTACAGAGTATCAAAAATAGTTAAAGAATTATTGCTTAGAATAAAGGGAGAATATGTATTTGTTAGATAGAGGAATATAAAAGGAGTAAGGGAAAAGGGACAAAGGGTTGGAAAACTGTTGGAAGTCAACAAAAAGGGGGGGAAAGGGAGGGGTTAGAAATTGGGAAATGGGAGAATTGATTGTAATGTGAAAATAATTGATCCTAACCCAATAAAAAAATTTTCAAAAAAAAAAAAAAGAAAAAGAGAATGGGATTATAAAAGTGTAATGCAGTAAGACAATAAGCACAGTAGAAGCAAGATAATACACACAATAAACAGTGGAATAGACTACACACCTGTACTGGGAAGGTGAGGACGGTCTGCTTCACCAGAACCTATGCATGAATGTGCCGTCAAGTCGCATCGAACTTATGGCAACCCCAGCAAGGGGCTCTCAAGGCAAGTGAGAAGCGTAGTTGGTTTGCCATTGCCTTCCCCTGCAGAGTTTTCCTTGGCCATGGAAGTACCAACCCTGCTTATCTTCTGTGATCTCACAAGATCCGGCTATACCATGCTGCCTTCCCTCCTGATCTACCAGCACCTGGAGGTGGTAGAGACTGAGTGCGGTTAAGTTGTAGTTGACTTATGGCGACCCCTTGCTGGGGTTTTCAAGGCAAAGAGACTAACAGAGGTGGTTTGCCATTGCCTGCCTTTGTATTAGGAACCCTTCCTTGGCGGTCTCCCATTCAGTTACTAAGACCAACCAGAGCCTACTCCACTGGAAAAGAGCACTGTTGTGCTTCCACCATCCTTGGAGGAAAGCATCCGCCTGAGAGCTCTCTATGGTGCTGAAGTTTATATACATCCCAACTGGCTCACTGCTATGCTGTCCAATCACTGAGATTTCATACAATACGGCTGTGCTATCAAGAGTTTCACCTCACCCTGTGAGCCCCTAATCAGGACAAGAAAGTGGTTCAACATCTGACATTCCAAGCCACAGAATCCTCTTGTCATTCCCAGTTCTCTCTGATGAAATTAGACTGAATGTTAGTTGAAGACCATACAGGATTCCAAAAGAAATATCCCTGGATCATAAAAATACCTCTCTCTCCAGTCTGCTAATCAGGGTGCATTATAGTACAGATTTATATTTGGAATCCAGAAACCTATATCTGTGGAATAACTCTTTTCATTGCCACAGGGAGGGGGTATTTGAGCAAATGAAATTCTTGATGTTTATCCCATTTTTCCAGTGAGCCAATCACAAAGTCTCTGGTCCCATTAAGCCTAGATCTGCAGGCTGACTTCTCTGATCAACTCGTCAGCCTGAGAGGATGTTGATGAAAGAAAGCTCTTCTGCTTTCTTTCATCAACCTACCCTCCTGGAAATTGACCGTGTCTGCCTTTGATTGCCTTTCGTGTCTCTGGCTTCTGCAGTTTGGACTGATCATTTAGGCTTCTGGCCATCTGCCTGATCTTGAACTTGCTCCATAACTTTAGCGCTGTACCTTGAACTATATCCACAGACTCCTGCCAATACCTAAATGTTCTTATTTTCCCCTCCCCATTTCCGTTTGTGTTGTGTGTCTCATGGTGTATGTATCCTATTCTGAACTGTAAACAGCCATGGCTCACTGGCACAGCCTCAGCTTTGCTTGCAGAAAGTTCCATCTTCAATCCCCGGCAGTTAAAAGTATCAGGTAGTAGCTGATATGAACAACTTCTGCCAAGACTCTAGAGAGCTGCTGCCAGCCAGAGTAGACAACACTGATAGACCAATGGTCTGACTTAATATAAGGCAGCTTCATACATTCAAGGAAGCCTGAGGAACTTCCTAGGAAATTGCACGGCCTGGGGGCCACCACTGAAAAAGCTCTGTCCTGTGCACCCACTACCTCAGCACTGCTAATGAGGGGATATAGGAAAGGGTGCCAGTGGCCATCATCAGAAGATGGGCAGGCTCTTATGGGCAGAGCCCCCAAAAAACTAGTCCTTTTTTTAAAAAAAATTTATTGGATGGGTTCCCAAACACACACAGAAATCAATAACATTATCTACCCCATAACATTTTCCCCATCCTTTCCCCCCCCCTTTTCTAGTGACTCCCAGCAGTTTTCCATGCCCAACTTAATCTAAAAAGTATATCATATAGATTCTTAAAGTCTATACTATATATCTATGTTATACATACTAATCAAATCTCTTTACTCATCTTAACTATCTACACTTACTATATTACTTGTCTTAATTAAAAATATAAAAATTATATAAGTATATAATAAGTACTACTAAATATACTAACTAAAAAAAAGATACATATATATGTGTAACATTCTATTCCTTAAATACCTATTACTATAACACTGTAACTCCATACCAATCCAATAAAATACAATAAAATATACCCCTTTTTGACCCTAAGTAAGTTTCTATCTCCCCTTTAATTCTCCAAAGACCACAGTTTCCCCTTCATATCCCACTTTTTCCCCACATATTTCTCGAATTTTTCCCAGCTTAATGTATAATCCAATTCTTCTTGTTCTTTCAATTTCCTTGTTAATTTGTCCATTTCTGCCATATTCAAAACTTTCAAAATCCAATCTTCCATAGATGGTATCTCCTGAGTCTTCCACAACTGTGCATAACACATTCTGGCCGCCATGATCATATAAAACACCATAAAACTCTGTCCATTTTATCAAAATCTTCTAGGTTCATACATAAAAACAGCAATTCCGGGGTTTTATTTATATTCCTTTGTAAAATATCTGACATAACTTTTACTATATCCCCCCAGAACTGCTTAGCCTTATCACAAGTCCACCACATATGATAGAATGAACCTTCATGCTGCTTACATTTCCAACATTTATCAGACATCTGGCTATTACCATTGGCCAACTTCTTCGGTGTTAAATACCATCTATACAACATTTTATATACATTTTCACGCACAGTGGTACATGCTGAGATTTTAACTACATTTTTCCACACCTTTTCCCAAGCTTCCATTGAAATTTCCCTATTACAATTTATTGCCCATTTGACCATCTGCACTTTAACAACTTCCTCCTCCGTAAACTATTTCAGTAATATCTTATATATTTTAGAAATTATTTTCTTCCCCCCCCCTGAAGCAAACAGTTCTCAATCTCAGAATTTTGTAATCTAAAACCATTTTTCCTTTTGTCTTTCTCATGTAAGTCTTTTATCTGCATATATTGAAACCATCCATATTGGAATGGCAATTCATCATTACCTTTAAGCAAATAGTTGTTCTGCTTTATCTCAAGAATCTCTTTATATGTCAACCAGTCTTCCCCCACATATTCTGTTCTTGGATTTACTACTTCCGCAGGGACCAGAAAACTAGTCCTTCCTAATCAATCTGGGGCTAGAAATCTTTACGAGAACCATGACAGATGAGTCATTCTGCATAAGCCAAGTCCACGAGTAACTCACCAGTTTGCCTTCACTGTCAAAATACTTTTGCCATTTCAGTTCCTAACAAGCCGTACACATTGCAAGTATTTTCTCAAAAAGGGCCCATTTATTTCAAAGCTGTTTTCAAATCAACCACTTACGCACTCCCAGCTCACTACAATTTTGCTTCGGAAGCCACTCCAGCTTTAGAATAGCCTTTCTCCATCTTCAATTGTTTTTTTTCCCATTTGGCAAGTGTGTGGATTCCAGCAGAAGCACAATAGAACCTGACGCAAAGATCTTTCAGCAACTATTTTATGTATAGACTGGCCGAAATTTCCATTTTTTTCTCCAACAACGTCACTGCAAGCTTTTAACAGGCAGTTTAAAACTGGGCTTGACAAGGCAGTTGCAAGCGCCTGTCAGACAACATTGTGGGCTTAGGTTACCATTATTAGGGGTTTATATTGACTGAACATGTGGCTAGTAAAATACAGTAATAAAACATAGCTCATTACGGGGGTGGATGGGATGGGGAGTTTAGAGGGTAAACTACACCCTGTTGCAACCTTTTCTTTATTTATTGCAGCTGTTTGCGAGTCAACTTGCATTTTATTTATTCTCCTTCCCCCCCTATTAAATGAGATTTGTGGTTGAGTTGCACTTGAGAGATGAGACAGAGAAATTATTGCCAGGGCTCTTAGGATTCCACTACAAACCAGGGATAGCAACTGCTAGTTCTTTTTAAGTCATTAAAACCAATAAATTACCCCACCACTCACATTCCCTTGTATTCTTTCCACAGCCAATCCCACTGCCCTGTTTCCCTAGTTTAGCCAGCGCGTCGTCATTCCTCTTTTCTTCCCACAGTGGCCAATAAGACAGAAGTTTTGATCAGACCCTTCGGCTGTCCCTGTTTATAAAGGACAGTTCTGATTTTCTAGTCCGTGTCACTGGTAGTTTGCTATTCCCAATTTTGCCTTTTGATATGATTTTGGGGCTACCTTTTCAAATACGTATTTTAGTATCCATATACATGCAATAGGACACAATAGCTTCCCATCAACACCCCCCCTTCCCAGAGCATAATTTCCTATCCAGACAGTAAATGTTTGATTTATATCAATTTTATATATTTTTTTTAAAAAGAACCAGATGTATTCTGAGATTAAATGTCTTGTGAAACAGTTGCCAGGGTTTTTCTCTCACACATTAATGCAGCCCTTCCTCCTAGCTCAGATCAGAAGATGTGGCTCTCCCTTCCTCATTTTATCCTTGTTGGCTACCCAAAAAGCTTCATGTCTGAGTGGGGATTTCAAAACCTATCTCCCAGTCTGAGTGCACAAGGAAGGAAGGGAGGCAGGAAGGAAGGCAGACCATTTCCACACACTCTTATGGAGATGGCCCACTCACAGAACACTGGCGGCTTTTCCCCACGAATCTAGAGACGTCTCCATTTTCAAAACAGTTGTGTGCAATTTGGCTTCTATTTTTTCAGCGCCTTTTCTGGGAATGCACTTTCCACTGAGAACTGTGGAGGCCTGTGTTCAAATCTTCCTCTCAACCATGAACTTCACTGGGTGGTCTTGGGGGGCACTAGTACATTCTCAAGTGTTCAAAGGTTTGTTGTAGAATAAAATGGAGGAGGAAAAAAAAACAATAAATAAAAACCAGTAAACAATACATCTGAGCTTCTTGGGGGAAGGAGGAGATAAAAAACGAGACAGTTTATTAATACAGTCTGAAGTAGCGAAGAAAAGATAAAGGAGGCAGAGATGATCCGTCAGAAATATGTAATAGGGGGAAAGGATGTACACAATCAACGACCCTTAGCATGAATCCTTGGTTGTTCCCAGCATACACATCTGTTCCTGTTAACTGTACAACTGTATTCCGGTTTTAAACTGTGTAATCTGTAATGAATAGGGTTGCCAGGCCCCCTCAACCTCCCGGCGGGGGGATTGGGGCCTGGCACTCACCTTCTGGGGGGGGGTGCGCGTGCACAAAGCACATGCGCACGCTCCCGCAAGCATGATGATGTCACTTCCAGGAAGTGACATCATCATGCAGTCCCCCTCCCCGGAGCGCGCCCACGCTCCGCAGGGGCTTGGATCAGGGCCACTGCAAAGGGCAGGAGCACTCCTGCCCTCTGCAGCGGCCCAAAATGAGCCCGATCCACACCAGAACAGGCTTGTTTCGGGCCCGTTTTGGCGTGGATTGGACCCA
The DNA here is from genome assembly GCF_028583425.1 of Eublepharis macularius. Lineage (NCBI taxonomy): Eukaryota > Metazoa > Chordata > Lepidosauria > Squamata > Eublepharidae > Eublepharis > Eublepharis macularius. The sequence goes on along the minus strand of NC_072802.1, from coordinate 65,271,426 downwards.
TTTTGAGCCGCTGCAGAGCACAGGAGCGCTCCTGCCCTCTGCAGCGCCGAGAACGGCCCCATTTGGGTGCGGATCGGGCCCACTTTGAGCAGCTGCAGAGCACAGGAGCGCTCCCCGCAGCGGCCCCGATCTGGGCCAAACTGGGCTGATCTAGGTGGCTGGTGTGCACAGGAGCGCACAGCACCACAGGGGAGTGCACACAGAAAGTGCGCCCCCACCGCCGGCCAGGTAAGTGGGGGTGGGGTGTGAGGAGTGGGGTATGGTATCCCTAGTAATGAATCCAACACATTTAGCCCAGCACTGTCTCTTCTGACCAACTAGATTGTTTTCATGGAGGTAGCCATCTTGATCTGCAGCCGAATAGCAGGATTCGCACCTAGTAGCACCTTAAAGATCAACAAGATGTCCAGGGTATACGCGTTCAAGAGACAAAGCTCTGATATCTGATTAAAGGAGTTCTAACTCTTGAAAACTTACACCCTGGAAGTCCTGTTGGCCTTTAAGGTTCTACTGGACTTGAATCTTGCTATCCTGACCCAGAGCATTATGTTACACTGTCCAAAGATGCCAAGCCATCTACCAAAGCAAGGAATCCACTCTCTTGGCGCGGCATGGTCAAAGCAGTAGCTTCTACTTATTGGATTTCTCAAGAACCAGCTCCAGCCTCTGAATTCAGAAACATGGACTTGGGTATCAGCGCCCACAACTCTGTCTTGGCTCAGCCCAACATCCTTAACAGTGCTCTGAGAGACACCGCTGCTACCCTTCTCTCATACACTGCAGCAAAAATCAAACATATCTTACAAGTTTTTACCAAGATCAAAACTTTACACTTGTATCAATGCCATCCAGGGTGATGGCTTCACTTAAAATAAATTGAAAGCTAGGCACCCCAGAACACGTGTGCACACACTTCATGCAAGGGAATAACCAAAGTCCAAGCTCGTTGCTTATGATTTCTGCCTCTTCTGCTTCTGACAAAATATTTGAAATACGTGCCCAAGATGCTTCGATTCCAATTATGTCGTGCTAACCAATTATTGGCACAATCTACATCTCAAAGCGTAATTTATTGCCAGGCTGTACGAAGTCCGATATTTGGAATTCAATCTGTTATCTTCCTGCCAAGAATAAAAATCTTGCTTTAGGAAGCAATTTAACCTTTCGCTTACCCAGCACTACTTTGGGGGAGAATTCATCCTGACTCCCTTCAAAATTATCTTCACACAATACAGCACTTACTAAGCTCTGTTAATGAAGCATTTTCTCCCCCCAACCTTCCATCAATGATCACCGTTTCAATTAACCATTAATTTAATCCATTATTGGCTTGTTAAGGGATATTACATTTTAAATCAGCTTTATTTTCATTCCTGTAATATGTATTGTTCAGGTCTTGCTTAACGAGATCATCATTCCAATGGCGAGATTAGTTATTTTATCACAACAGGGCTTGAGATTGAATCAGAGCATTTATACACCAGCTGATGTGATGTTATTGTTTGTTGATGCGCTCAAACCAAGAACCCAGATATACTGGATGCCACTCTGAGTCTTTTGTGAAGAGTAAAAGCATTTTAAATAAGTACCTATTCCTTATGCATTGTTTTAGGAGGGTAGCTGTGTTGGTCTGTAGTAGAAGAGCAAGATTCAAGTCCGTTAGCACCTTAACGCTCTATAAGGTTTCCAGAGAATGTGTTTTTACAAGTCAACACTTCCTTTTGTCAGGGGAGTCAGAATGCCAAGGGAGTCCTTTGCATCCTGACTCCCTTCTTTGCAGCACCCATTCCGCATTCTGCCTGGGATATAGGGCTCAGGTATCTCCATTCCTACTTGTATCTGATGAAGGGAGCTTTGACTCAAAAACTCATACCATGGAAATCTTGTTGGTTTTTAAAGTGTTACCGGACGCCATTAAGTAGTGTGTCTTTGGGACAGCAGGGAATGAACTGCAAATTTAAATTTAAAATTGTCAGCCCTTTAACCCAGGAAGGTGAAGAGCTCAGAGCAGAACTTATCTAGACTGAGAGTTAGCTGATCAGAAAGGACCAATCACCTCCTGCTTCTTGTTACTCTAAGACATGGCCTTTCAATCCGGGTAGCAGCTCATCCAAGGAAGTAATTTGGCTCCTCTTCAGACATTACGGACTACATTAGTTGAGTAGCAGGTTCCCACACTGTGTAACAATCACATGTAACTCACAAGTTCTCCTCAATTCCCAGACACATGGTGCCCAATTCAGATCACAATTGTGGCACACACAGCCTTTACTTCTGCTCTGTTTTCTTGACCTGAAATAGTCACATATCTGCACTATTTGTCTCATAGGAGAAACCTATGGTTTCTACTACAGGCCAAACAGTGCCCACCTAGGATTGATTCACATCAGGAAAAAGAGCGGGGGAAGACTGAAGCCCCTTCTCCATGAATGTTGCGGTCATGATTTGAAATGGACACTGCATGCACCTGGATTGAGGAGAACCTGAAAGTCATGTGTGACTATTAGGCTGAATCCACACCACCTTACCTCCTGCTTTTTTCATGGAATGATCGCGTCATGTATTATGGCGCAATCTCCTAGTGTCTGTCCACATCACCAACCGAACATCGTCTCTCTGGCGCTATGATATGATCACATCCCCTCTAAAAATGCGGAATGATGGGCGGGGAAAAGTCTCACACCCCCAGGTTGTTTTTTATAAAAAAGGTCAATTATCTGCTATATCAATAAGCAATTATCCCGCAGTAACGAAACCTTGCTCCCATAATAGCATGTGATTGGTTTATTATCTGACCACCTACAAAACTGCTCAGCGATTGGACCCGTTTAGGTGAGCAAATTTGAACAGATTTCAAAATGGAGATCCACGGAATTTTTCTCTCTGTTGGAGTTGGAGGATACTTGGAGTTAGCAGCATGGCACCTCAGGAAACTATTCTTTTCCTTATTGCGCAGGTAGTTTTGATCATGCTCCGCTGCACCACATTCATGTGCCTCACTTACAAGCGGTACATATGTAGAAGGAGACGTGCAGCAGCCCTGATTCTTTTTTTTCGCCACCAGCATTCCGCGGTCCGTCGTTTTGCTCGTGCGCCCCCTCGAAAAAGGATACGGCGTTGGTATGCATTGGCCGAGATGGAGGAGCCAAGGGAGAACTGGGTCTACCCAAGGAGCTTCCATTGGTGGGATAGAATTGTCTTGGGACGCTGGGATGACCATCGCTGGATGAAAAGATTCCAAATGTCTAAAGAAACATTCCTGGAGTTTGTGGAGGTGCTTCGCCCTTGTCTTCAGCGTCAGACTACCACTATGCATGTTCCACTGTCAGTGGAGAGGAGTCGCAGTGGCTGTGTGGTATTTCACCAATGGCTCTAGCTACCAGGTGGTGAGCGACCTCTTTGGCATAGGTTGTTCAACAGTGGCAGCTTCTGTGATAGAATTCTGCTTTGCTGTGGAGCTTGAACTGCTGTCAAAAACCATCTGCCTTGGCCCTGACATCGGAATGGTAAGTGTGTATATTATTCTTTTTGGTGTAGTGGAATACTACTATTTCGAATCAGCAGTGACTTGCCATGACACCTACCATCGCGAATCTATGTGCTGTTTTGTGATGGGTGGACTATACTTGCCCCTCCAATACCTGTCAGTGTTATGTTTGCAAGACCTCACATCACAGAGGTTTCTCATTCTGTGCCATGCAATGTCAAGTTTCTGTGATCAATGACTCTATGAGATGAGTCACCAACTAATGTGTTCATGATTGGGGAAGACTGGAAGGGTCAATCATCACTGTTCTTGGTTTTTTTTGGGGGGGGGGAGTTTTGAAGACATCTTTTCAAGTTCAAACAAGGCCACAAAAAGTGGCTTCAGTTTGCAACACGAACCACAGAGCTTGTTAAAAAACAAGGGAGAGAATCTTCTATATGGTTTGCTGCACAGTAACAAGTAAAGACATCCCTCGTCAAATGCTAACATCTTTCAATTATTTTTTCTTTCCCAACAGACAATGGAAGGTTTCCGCAGGTTAGGATTTCCACACTGCATTGGCGTGATAGATGGGTCCCATATCCCAATTTGCACTCCAGGTGGTCGCCAGACCAATATGGCAATAGAAAAAACTTTTCCTCGATCCTTCTCCAAGGAACAGTCGATTCCCGTGGACGCTTTATAGACGCTGAGGTAGGGTGGAGCGGGAAGACCATGACGCGTTTGTCTTCACACACTCTGCTTTTTGTTTGGCAATGGATGCAGGCTCCCTTGTTCCTGGGAACTTATGCCTTGTTTTGGACGGTGTGGTGGTGCCACCACTAGTAATCGCTGACGGCGCCTACCCCATGCGTCCGTGGTTGATGAAACCATATGGCAGGTCTGTGGACGCGGATCATCACCGCAAGTTTGACCGGTGCCTTAGTCGTGCCAGGAACACAGTGGAGTGCTCTTTCGGACGTCTGAAATCAAGATGGCGTTGTCTTTCGAGGCATCTTCAAGTGCGAGAACAGAACGTGGTTTCTGTGGTGACAGCTTGTGTGGTCCTCCACAATATTTGTGAGGAGAAGGGACATCCAGTGTTGGGTGCCTTGCAATCTCCAACCAAAGTTCGCCTTGCAAGTGACGAGGATGAGAATCTGGCCTCCAACTGTGGGCAACCGGAAGCCGGGAAGGTTGTGTGAGAAGCCTTGGCACAGTAATATGGCTGCTGGCTGTCCACAACTGTAGAGCCATCAGATTTTGAAATTACTCTATTCACACTTGGAATTCTGCAGTCTTATGCAAACTTTGGTTAATTTCTTGTGATGTGTTTTCTTGAGGATTGATTCCTACATAAAAATTACATCTCTGTTCTGAAAACAAGAGCTTGGTCTGTCTTCTTTTGATTACTTTTTACACAAGTCTCACTTCTTTTGAACACAAGTAATCATTTATGTTAATCCAGAATCAGCCTGAGTTGAAAGTGATAGGCAATCACGAGCTGCGCTAACGTCATTCACACAGGATCAGCTTTGTTTTTAATTTTTAAAAAACCTATTCATGTTTGCTGTGAGTGCGTTGACATAAGAGCTTCCTCAGCAGTGCGTGGCTGGACAGTCATCCACCACTTCCATGAAAGTGAGTACATCTGCCTCTCCAACTGTGTTATTAATCACTTTGCCAATCTGGACAAGTGTTCTTGATGATGTGGAAATGACATGTTGCCCCATAAGTACACCATTTGTCTAAGAAGGTTAACAATATGAGAGATACCGGTAGTGTTCTAAAGGAAAACGACTTCAAACAGTGGTGTAGGCTTTGGAGACCAGCAGGTGTCAAGGGTGGATACTTCTGCTCCTTTATTCCCACCGTGATGCGGGCATCCTCTCCGAAATCCCAAAAGGGAATGTAGGTGATTGCGAGCACGGTCTCCGAGCACGGGGGTGCGGGTGGCTAGAAAAATAAACAAACAATATGATCATGAGAGCGATATCATTTTGGGGGTGGGGGTGGGGCCCCAGTATGAATCAGAGACCACAGGAGGGGAGCAAGATTCAGCAGCGTGGAATGGTTATTATCATGGCCCTTTGATGAGGGAACATTGTGGGTGAGTGGTGGAACATTGTGGGTGAGTGGTGGAGAAAGGTGATCTGAAGGGAATCAAAAGAATACAGTAATTCAAGAGTTAACGATTTTTTCCTGGGTCTCTCAACGCCGGGAAAGGGTGAAGCCGCACTTTGAAGGACGCGTCACCGAAAAGCACATATATTTTTTAACATGGTCGCGGGAGCAAACAATGCTCAGTTGTTATAAAAAAACCCATTAGATGACATATCTCGTTAAATTTCCCCGTTGCGCCAAGCAATTTACATTGACATGTGTCCCACTTCCAGTGAATGTTTCCAATTTTACAGAACTGGTGCACGAAAAAACCGGTGTCCAAAAAGGGGGGGAAGATGAGAAACTGAGTTTATCATCAAAGTGAAGCAACGGAGTACTTCCGTGTGGCAGTACTCGAGATTCTCCTGCCCAAAAAAAGGGGCGGGTTTTAAATGTATCAAAATCACAGTCATGTGCCTAAACAACTTATTATATTTTCGGTATACCAACTCATTGAAAGAATGGCATCGAGCGGCAAGGGAGTGTTCTGGAAGGACGCAGAGGTAGAGACACTTCTAAACCTCATGCTGTGGTCTGGCAAGGCAGGCTTGGTAATGAAGAGCACCCACCTTCCAAACTGGCAGCTCTTCAGCCGTATTTCAAGTCAGATGCGAGAGATGGGCTTCCGACAGACTGCAGAGCAATGCCGCTCAAAATTCAAGAGAGTCAAGGGGGCTTTCTATGATGCCTTGGAGGCCTGGCAAGAGATTCCAAGGCAGAGAGGGAAGCCCCTGCACTTCTTAGAAATGATGAAGCTGTGGGATGCAGCCGGGAAACCCAGCTGGCAGGACCGTTTTCAAGCTTTTAAGTGCGACACCTCCCAAAATATCGATCTCATCAGCAATAATGGGACGTTACCAGAAATTAGGGAGCCTTGGCACACCTGGTGTGCCACGATTTGTTCTGAGGTTTGGCCACATTCTACTGCTAGAAAAATAGGCAGCATTGATGAGACTCAAGGGTTGTATGTTTAGTGACATCATGCAGCAGTTGGCTTCCAGCTAGTCATGATTTCCAATTCCCTCCCCCAACGTGGCTCTAAAAATAAGTCACCATGTACACGTCTCATGGTGTTGATGACAGGGGAAAATGGGGTCGTAGGGGGTTAGTTCAATAATGGATTACACATCTGTACTGAAACATAGTGGCGGCGGCAAGGTCTTGGATTGTGTCAGACGTCTTTGATGCTTGTGCAATCCTGAGATGCAACATTTTTTTTTAATAATTTTTTTTATTTTTCATAACTACAAAACACTACACAACACTACACAAGACTATCACAAGGAAAGGGGAGAAGGAAGGGACAAAGGGGGGTGGAAAAGGAAAAAAAGAAAAAGGGGGGGGAATAAACTACAAACACTAAACACTACACTTCAATGTTTCCCTTCATACTGTCATAATACAAAAATAGCTCCATAGGATAATGATGGAGTGGTTAATCATACAGAAAATAAACATTTCAAATTCTGATTAAACTTTCCTCCCCCTTCTAGGTCCCGGACGCAGTTCTCTCTGTACAACCGCTGTTGCGGTGCTCTCCTCCTCCTCCCCCCCCTCCGGCTCCTCCTTTTCTTCGTTCTCGGTGCAGCAGAGTTCTGGGTTTTTATTCTCAAAATCCTTTAGTTGATCTTCTGATAATATCTTATAGGCCTGATCTTTATATCTGAACCATATTCCTTCCGGGAATAACCATTTGTACTTTATTCCATGGTCCCTCAGAAGAGCTGCAAACTTTTTATATTTAAAACGCCGTTTCCGGACTAGAAATGGAACGTCCTTCAAAATCTTGACTTTCAAACCCATAAAGTCCAAATCCGCATTGTATGAGTTATATAGGATGGTGTCCCGAATCTTTTTAAATGAAAAGTCAATAATGATCTCACGAGGCAACTGTCGCTTTGTTGCATATTTTGAAGAAGCCCGACGGACCTCCAAAATGGCGCTTTTAACCTCTTCTTTAGTCGTCCTCGCGGGTATCGCCAATAGTTCCGAGACCACCTCCCACAGATCCTCTTTTTCCTCCTCTTTCACGTTTTGGAGACGCAAAATTGTCTGCGTTCGTTCCATCTGTAGCCCGATCAGCTGGTTCTCAACCAACTTCAGCTCCTTTTTTGTAGCCTTCACAAGTGACGCACTTTCCAGAGCAGACTTCTCTGCCCCCCCCCCCCGCTGCTGCCTTAATGGTTTTCACTTCGCTTTCAATTAAGCCCACCCTTTGATCAGTTTCGTTCAGCTTGTCAACAAAGGGTTTTATGGCTTCCACCACCGCCCTGCGCACCAACTCTTCGAGCGACTCCCCCTTCAAGGTAGCCGAGATTGACTTACCGAGAGCGGGACTTTGCTTCTTTGCTGCCATTTTGGGGGGGGGGGGGCGCCAACAAAATTCTGGAACTCAGCGAAGGGGAAGAACGAGTCTTCTTCAGATCAACCTCTCCTTCACAAACGCTTGTAGAACAGAAGGGATTCGCTTGTTTACGGGCTTCCGCCTGCTTCTTTTATTTGCCGTTTCTCGTTGCCCGGCGGCACTCGAGGCGCCGCACACGTCTGCCGGCCTCCATAGGGACAAACGGGCAACCCCCCCCCCCGCATTGATTTCGGGGAGTTCTTCCCGCCGCGTCCCGGACCCTGGCTCCCTCCCTGGGAGTCCTGGGGGCTAATCCTTGCGGATCAGCCGCCCGGTCAGGGTGCCCGGTCGTTTCCTCCCGGACCAGCCGAGAGGAGCGTCCGGCATGGCTGAGAAAACGAAACCGAATCCCCTGAGATGCAACATGTTAGCTTTGTGATTGTAGGCATAAACGTGTTGCTGTCCTGATGGGGGTGATGACAACCAGTTGATCTATTCCTCTGCTTCACAGCTGTTCTCCGACGACGAGATGATCCTCTGGTGGATGAGGAGGTGCAGGAGGACGAAACCGCGGAGGCAACTGACCCCACCACAGAGGAAGAAACCTCTCCTCTGAGCGAGGTGGTAGAATCAGGAGACGCCAGAACAGGTGGTTCATCGGTGACAATGACCATATGCAAATGTTACGTGGATTACCACTTTACCTGTCATAATGTGTGTATGGGTGTATGATGCTGTAGGAACAGCATGGGAGGCAGTGACCACTTGGGCCACCACCCTACAGTAGAATCTACATTATTATCCTGTGATTATTTCTGCGATCACTGAGATCATGCCACTTGAAGGCATCCCTCACATCACAAGACTGCGTCTTTTCACCCACCCACCTGCTTTTTATCTCCTCACAATTGATCCATATCTTTTGCTTGACCAACGTCACACCTGCCACAGAATTGTCGTGCCCTGGAAAGAGGTGGAAGTGACACGGCGCCGTTGAGCAGGTTGGCCAGCATTTGATGGAGCCCATGTATAGGCACATTGTTTGGTGCCATTTTTTCCACCACCATTTTTCATTCCCCACCTTCCCCCAGAACACCAATCACTGTCTGCAAACTTTGGAAGAGGACAGTCGTGAGTTCCCATAATGTTTGATTGTGGGAATAGAGTTGGTAAGGTCGACTTCTCTTGTGGATGTTCAGACTGTGATTATGTTGTTGGGGTTTGCTTTCATCATTACAGAGGTTGCGGTTGCACCAGAAAGAACCATCGCCACCCCCACAACCGACGCCTTCCACAAGTACACATCCAGCAACTCTGCCCCATCCTCCAACACATACACTAGACGAGCTCTTTACATCTCTGGAGAGCATGGACAGGCGCATCTCCGCATCATGTAGGTACCTCATCATAAATGCCCATGAAAAAAAATAAAAAATAGAACAGGGATCCCACTTATTCACCTGTTTCAACTTAGGTTAATAGCATTCAAAGACGAATGGCCACCTCAGAGGAGCGCATGATGCGCTTCGGACGTCGCCTGGACAACATGGAACAAAGACTACGTGAGCTTGAAGAGACTCACATGGCAGCCAGGATACCAGAGGCACCCCAAGATTTGTAAATGGATAAATCGTTGTGATTATGCAGTTAAGTTATTTTTATTGCAAGATCTTTTCATATTTTTCTCAGTAAAGTTGGAACTGTTTGTGTGAAAGCTTTACAAAGTCTTATGTTGTTCTAACATTTATAACATTCACAACATGTGTAACATGAGACCCAGTGATTTGAACTTACAACCCCAAAACAAGCATACTGCAAAAAGAAACAGTGGAAATCCTAAGAAGGAAAACAACACAATGCACATAGCCATTACATTTTCACAAGACGCTAGAGAGTCAATCTTTCTCGAGCCCGTCCAACACAGGCACGTCTCAGTGTCCCTGACCTCGGAGCGATGTCCTGTGAGTCGTTATCCTCCGCTTTTCTTTTATTTGGTGACCTAGCCCTTTGTTGACTCACCAACATCTCTCCAAGGGTTTGTAGAGTGGAAACAGCAGACTGCATGACCTGCAGGTTCTGCTTCCACACCTCCCTAAAGTCAATTCGCTCCTGCCGTATCTCCTCTATGAATTCACTTTGCAGCCTTTTGTCTTCCTCATGCCACCTATTCCTCTCACGATCAATGTGCCACTCTGTGATCTGGGCCTTGCGCTCATCCGCTGACTGACAGATCATCTTGTCAGCAACCGCAAACAGGCCAGCATTTCTCCGTTTTCTGCTCCTGATTCCTGCAAGGCGCGTTCCAGGGGAGACTTCGGCCATGGATGTTATTGGTGAATCTTAGGAGGAAGACGAAGAAAAAGAGAAAAGTTAGTCACAAATACGCATTCCCACAATTTCACAGTTGAGGTTCCTGGTTTTTCCCTATTTGGGAGCAGAAACCCCAAAAGGGAACACACAATTTGCCTCCCCCAAGCCAGAGATCTTCTCTGGGGGATGTCTCAATGGTGCCCCACACTTAATCCTATTGAGGGAAGATAAGTGGAACAGACATAACCTATACTTCCAAAACCTATACTCGCCACGCCACCCCCTGTATATCATGATTCTATGATTCTATATGCTATTGAAATACGTATCAGGAAGCACAGGCAACAGACGTACAGTCTATGCAGAGCCAAGAATGTTAACCTGGTTATTTAAAATCTGGACCAATTCATGAAACACAGAGCACAACTCATATGGTCCAAAGAAATAGATTTCTGTGACACCCCTATAACGTGTCAGTTTCACTAATCACAACAGAAATGCTGTCCACATGTTGCCTTTGCCAACACGTACCCCTGCTGCTGCCCTGTTGTGACGTGTTTGAGTTGCCATCACTTTGTTGGTCTTCCTGAGCATCAGGACATGGTTCATCAGTTTCTGAACAAACAGCATAGGAAGATGATTGCATATGAGGAACGTTAGAGAGCATTTCAGGCTTCATTTTTAAAGAAAACAAAGAATTTAAGACTGTATACACTTTTGCAAAAAACGTATGCCATGGTTTCCGGGTTATCAGCTGCACCGCAAAATTCACACAACCCAACTCCCCGTAGGCAAGCAAAGCATGTGTTGAACTGGCATGGAAGCAACTCCCTTGTTAGTTAACACTGTTATGTTTCCACACAGTCCCCAAAATCAGGTTTCCTGGTGTATTGACAGGATGACCATAAGAAGGAACCTGTCATTGGAAACACATTGCCATTGTCCACTGAACGTCCTTTGTCACCTGATGCAGTATCCCTAATGAAAGTATTGTTCTCACCGTTGTCATCCAGCCCCTCGACAGTAGCATCTGGGTCATTCTCTGGTGCGGCCAGAGGATAATCAGCACTGCCACCTGTGTAAAGATCAAGAATGAACAAAGGTGTTTTAGGTAACATTTGAAGAGGACATTCATCGCACTTCACAAGTTCGTTTTGGTAACACTCACTTCTTGGGCAGGGGGTTGAATTTCTAATCTGCCCACAGTCAACAGTGATCAGGTCGTGTGTGAAAAGTTCCTCAGACCCATCAAAACTGGGAACAGGCTGCATAGTGTGCTGTCCCACCGACTCCACACTGAGGCTTCTGACGACACATTTGGGTTTCATCCCCCTGCAGAATGCTGTCAAGCTCCCTGAAATAAGGACAGGTGATCGGTGCATTCCCGGAGATCGAATTGTGCGCCACCACCTTCTTATAGTCCCGTCTCATAGTTTTAGTTTTTGACCTGCACTCTGTAGCTGTTCTCTTATGGCCCCGAGAGGCCATCTGAACGGTGATGTGCTCAAAATAATCGATATTTCTATGGGTGATCTTCAGTGCCTCCTGGATTTTCTCCTCCCCCACAGAAGGAGAAGAGATCCAAAATTTCCCTCTCCCTCCATGCCATTCCACGGGAACCTGGAGGCCGTTCATCACACATCGAGACGGTCTGTCACTACCTGCTTCAGAATCAGAACGTTGTCCCACTGGTATTTGAAAATTTATTTGCTAAGTATGCACACTCCAGTTTCCATCAATGAGTTCCTGTAGCGTGCATTGGATCACGGGAGCAGATGGAATTATTTCCGCAGGAAATAATGGTTCCAAAAAAACATGGCGCATGCGCGACTGAGGACTGGCGAGCATCGTCTGTAGAATCTTGTGTTACCCGCAAGAGCAGTTTAACGCAATATTGTTATTTTAACAAAATTGGAAATGAAATTGTGTCCCTAACATTTCCATGTGAGCTCTCAGAATCGCTTCTCCTGCTGTCGGGTGGTGATCACCCGGGATCAGCTAAGCATTCCTGATCGCAGACAGCAGTCGCCCAATTTAATAAGACAGATTGGCCTGGGGAAATCGACATCCATGCCCGTCCCAGCAGCATGCTCACTTTCTGTCATCTCAATATCCATTGTTTCACTAACATGGAGCAGTCGACCCAAAAGCTGACATTTGACTTGGAAGAGGAAAATATTCCTGAGATCTCTAGTTGCATTCCAGGATGGGAAACGGAGATTGATTTTGCTGCAGTATTGCCCTAACAAGGAATTACCTTTTTTTAAAAAAAAAAGGGGGGGTGGCTCCTGACTTGGAAGGTGGGGCTTGAGTGACTGTGGCTCAAAATCCGCTAGGGGGCAGCCACAGTCGTCATTAAAGAATGCCATGAAAGCGTGATGGGCTGTGGCGACACCATAGTGAAATAATGACGACACTGAAGACAATGCGTGTAGACAGAGGATCGTATGGCACTGCAGCAGCGAAAAACTGGCGCTAAAACAAGGTAATGTGGATTCAGCCTTAGACAGGGTGGGGACCCCAGGTACAAATCTATGTACTCCACAATGTGTCAAAAGAGGCAATGTCCGCCCACCCATATATCCTCCTGCAGGGAGCCAAAGTGATCTGGCTCTTCACCTTTGGGTCAAATAAAAATAGGGCACCTGTTTAAAAAAAATCAATTGCCAATCGATGCTGTAGCTGGAATGAGCAGGTGTGGGTGTGGGCATGTGGGTCACATGGTTTGTCCCATCAAGTCACATCCCACATTTTCTCTCATGGTATGAATTAATGAAAGCAGGACAGCTACTCCATATTATGCACTTTTCTGAAGGCACTGGGCTAGCCACTTAAAGATTTCCCTGAACAGACAGATTCAAACACTTCCTGAACACACTCAGGCACAGGGTTGCAGCAGATCGCACTTGGTGAAATTTTTATGGAAGCCCGAGGCAAAAGAAGAGCACTTTAGAAAAGCATGTTGCTAATGCCTTACAAAGAAAAGAAAAGTTTTCACAGGGGGAAATGCTAAGTTTTGTTGGTTCATGTGTAACTGCACAAAAACTCTTTATAGTGCTTTTTTTTTAAAAAACAAACAAACAAACTTTAACAGCATTAAATAGTAAGGCAAGTGAGTTACAGACATGAATCAATGTTCAGTCTGTATAATTTCATGGTTTCCCTTCTGCCACACACACAAGGAATCCTGGGAATTGTAGTTTTGGGAAGGTGTTGAGAATTCTTTGTTCAAGGTCCAATTAATACAGCTACAATTTCCAGGGTTTCCTAGGAGGAGGATAAAATTTTGGTTTAAGTCCATACTGCAGACGTGCCAACTTTCTCCAGGATAATTTTCTGCAATATTGCTAATACTAGAGCTGAAATTTCAGATGAAATGGAATTGTTTGCAAAATTTCAGATGTTTTAAAAAATCGTGAACACCATCAGTTTGTTTTTTAAATATGAAGGATACTGCTCAGAAATAACTCAATACTTTTAATGCAGCCCTATACTTAATTGTACCAGCTGCTATACTAATTACAAATTATAACAGTAGTAAAAACAGGCCACCTGGCTGTAATATTTACATACTTGAGCATGCAGAAAAATATGACTGTCTAAATTAACCAGAAAACAGAATTCACCTGCTGAGTACTGAGAGTGCTCTGGGAGACACAGACTTCTGAGAGCAGCTGAGAGTCAGTTAAAGGGGAAAAGGAAGAGATTGATAAAACCTGAGAACTCATAGAATCCAGTGGCCGGTGAGAGTTTGTCGGCAAGGGGTAAAATTTTTCACATCTTTGTCCATTCTGTAATTGAATTGGTCACCATGAGGCATGTTAGTGTGCAAATTATGGGTTTCTAAGGAGGTTTACCCCATGCAATCTTGGCCATTTCCCACCAATCATCTTCGTTGTCCAGATACAACCTGGAAGAGACAATGGGTAGTTCTAGGAATCACTGGAAACCATAGGTTACCATAGTTTTTCCAGAGATTCCTAGAGATACCCCTTGTCACTTCCAGGTTGTACCCAAAAGTGACATGCCCCCTCCATGTCCCTGCCCTCCAACACTCCTGCTGTTTGCTAGGTCATGTGTGGCAACCCTATTTCTAGGTCAGATTCCGGTCAGTGATGACCCCTGCTTTAGAAGAGTGTTCAGCAAGAGCAAAGTAAACACTGCAAAACAACTGGAAGCCAGTGGGATGCAGTGATTAGAACAGTGGAGTAAAAAGCATAAAGAGACCTGAGTTCAAATCCCTCGTCTGCTATGAAAGTCACTGGTTGACCAGCCTGTCACTTCCTTTCAGCCTAATCTACCTCTTTTGGTTACTGCAAGATTAAAATAGAAGAGTGGAGAATATGTGGGTCAACCTGAACTCCTCGGATGAAATGGAATAAACATTTGATAGATGTAGGAATGAACACGTTTCCTATTTCTTTTCATCTAATACTCACTTTTGGCACTGGTTTCAGGCCTCTCCTTTTTGCTGTAAGTTTTATAGATTTGTTTGTGTCTTGTGCATAGGTTGTACTGTTTTTGCTGCAATTCATATGATATTTATACATACCACATGCATCATTTATGGACATTCATTTATTTATCAATGCCCAAATAACATTGATAAATTTGGAACCAGCCAACAGAAAATGGTGCAAAAATTAAGAGTTGCAGGCTGGATTTGCGCAAGAGAGAAGATCCGTCAAAATGGGATTGAAACAGCAGTGATGTGACACTTCCCATCAGCCCTTCAAAAACCACAGCTAGGAACAGTCCTCAGGGTGCTTTCTTGGCAGCAATCGCTTCTCCCAGCTGAAAACTGGAGAGCCTGAAAGTGTTGGAATGAGACTGCGAAAGTGCCGTATAAATAATGCACCAATCAGAAGGAGGAGTTACCTACACAACACCTTTGAGATGAGGCAAGGGCCAACAGTTATGTACGAGTGGTGCGAATGGGGCTGTTCCTTTTGAAGCAAATCCGTATTGGCCCAAAATAAAAGCATTCGCCGCAGTCAATTTGGGCATTTACTCATTCAGATCCTATTTGGTAAGAGGGTGCCTGAACGAGGGCGATGGGTCTGTTTTAGTGAGTTCCTTTAGTCACATTCCCAATGAATAAAATATGTATTTACTCGCTGTATAATGCACAGATGGCTTAAAATAGCTGAGAGGTGAATGAGACCCCCGCTCGGCCGACACTGCAAGAGAGCTTGTTTTCATCAGCTCTTGGTCATACGAGGCATGGATGAATTAGTGCAGCTTAATTAAGCCATAAAGCTTCATTAGGAGCAAGAGAGCACACACCCCCAGTGATCCCCCAAAACAGAAATCGCTACACGTGTCCTCAAAGCATCCTCTGTAAGAACGGCTGGTAAGAGGTACCCGTAGAGACAGGCTGAATAAGAGGCCCTGCTGGCCGATGATACCATCTGAGGGTGTCTAGGGGGTGGGGGGGAATTAATTCACTGAAAGCAGAAGGTGACAGTTGCTTGGAGAACACTGGGAGAAGCAGGAAGGATCAGAAAGAGCCGAGATGTTTCCTGACCATTGTCGTGATTTGTGTTTGTGAACAGGGCTTAGTGGGTGCATTAACTTCTGTCTCTGAGAATGCTGTCCAAGACTTTGGATTCTGTGAGTCTTTGGCAGAAGGTTCTTCATACAGAAAGCTGATCTGGCCATTGTCACACATGCTTTAGAAAAATCCAGTCTGGGCTACTGCAACACACTCTTCGTGGGGCTGCCCTTGGAGACTGAAAGCTTTAGGTAGCACAAAATATAACAGGTGGGTCTTTATGGGATCCTGCTGATCAGCATAAATTACACCTGTACCACTACATTTTCGTTGGCTTCTAGATTTCTTCCAGGCTCAGTTCAGGGTGCTGGCTTTGACCTGGGCTCCAAATACCAGAAGGACCAACTTCTTTTAAAATTAATTGGAACGGCCTTCTTGTAGGAACGTGCCTTGTTGGATATGAAATGGACAGAGACGTGGGAGGCCCTTTTCAGCTGGCATCTCCAGGTTGTGAAATGCCCTTCCCAAAGGTTGGAATAATCTTCGCAGGATTTTTAGTGAAATCTTTGCAGGCCTTTCTATTCTTCTGGAAAGCCTTTGAATCCAATGGCTGATGATGGCACCATCCTTTTAACTTATGCTCCCTTCATGTTGGGATGTTTTCAATGTCTGAGAGTTTTTTATGTTTTTATTATTACCATGAGCAGTTTTGGAGGCTACTTTGGGGGCAAAAGGCAGCATATAAAAACCTACCAAATAAATGTCTCCCCCCTTTTCCAGAGATGTAGCTTTGAATAAATGAAACTGCCTTATACTGCGTAAGATTATTGGTCTATTGAGGAATTGGTCTATCAAGGTCAATACTGTCTTCTCTGACCAGCAGTGGATCTCCAGGGCCTCCAGCAGACGTCCTTCACATCACCTACCACTTGACCCCTTTAACTGGAGATGCCAGAGACTGAACCTGGGAACTTCTACCTGCAAAGCCACCGACTCTCCAGATAGCATCCCCTCATCCTCCGACAGATTCCCATAGCTGCCTTATGCAACTAAATTACGTGTCTGAGGATTTGTGAGCATCCCACGTATTTTAAAGAAAGGGGAAAAAATAACATTAGAGTCAACTTTGAGAAACAATTCTAGGAAGATCTCTTCTTTGTGCCACGGTGTTGAACAGTATGCAGCCTGACCAGGCTTGCTAGTCAATGTGGAGCGTTGCTCTGTAGGGATGGTTTCACCAGTGCTTGCGCATTCCAAAATTACCACCCCCTGCTCTCCTTCTTTCCTTTCCTTGGGTTCCTCGTTTGCTGGAGGCAAGGAAAGCATTAAACATGTAAAAACAGTCCTGAGAAGTTAGCATAATTGATCGGGAGAGGCAGATTCCTTCAAGATGCATTAGTTTGAAGTGCTTCTTCTCCTTGCCCTCTTGCTGCCTCTCTTAACAATTACTAAGTGCTAATAGGAAAAGATCGTTATGTTTCCAAGGCACCATGTTCAGGGTTGTCCCTGAATGGCTCAGGGTCCCCCCTCCCCTGCTGTGGAAACAGAGAGATCATTGTGTTCTCTGCAACAATATTTCATCCCAAATCGCCATTCTGTGCTCAAGAATAGAAATGCTGTCAAATAGTTTCAGGTGGGTAGCCATGTGATCTGTAGTATATGAGTAAGATTCGGGTGCAGTGGCACCTTAAAGACCAACTACATTTCCAGGGTATGAGTTTTCGACAGTCAGAGCTCCCTTTGTCAGATACAAAGAGTGGAAAAAGGGATGAAGGGAGCTCTAACTCTCAAACGCTCATACCCCGGAAATCTAGTTGGCCCTTAAGGTGCTACTGGACCCAAATCTTGCTCTGCTGCCAAATCATAGCCCCAAAAGAATTAGAGATAAAATCCATCTTGCCGTAAGACAAAATCATATATTCTAATTAATGGCCAGAAAGATAAAATCTTATCATGTCTAAGGGATTCCATCTGCACCTTTCTTGTGCCACCAACCTCTTCCAATTTTTAGCATTATACAAGCGCCAGATGTTTGTAATCACATGTAACAACTTGGCCCCCACATACATCCAGGCCATTCTGAGGCTGATCCCAGAACTGTGGAACACTTATTCCCGGAAGATATATCCTACTGCTTTTTTCACAAAACATTCTGAAAGATTGTTTACAAATATCCCTTATAATAGCTATTTTAGATCCCATGTTTCCCTGTAACTGCCCCTAAGCCTGTATCCTATGCTGCAGTTTTTATTTATCATTGCTTATTTCATTTGTGGTTTGACTGTTTCAATTAGTGGTTGTTGCTTTTATATGCTGCTTTGAAGTCAGAAAAAGTGGCTTGTGTGAGTTTGAGTTATCTAAATAAAGAGAGATCCTCTGCATCATGAGGCTTGTGATTTCCTATAACCACAAAAACCATGCTGCAAGCTAACTGTGATCACAGAACCAACACAGGTGGTATTCCAAGTGCATGACTGGAAGGCATGTTGTGTTGCATCCTTGCTGCAACTAAGCATGTCTGAGTCCAAATAGTAGGATACAAAATGCATAAAGTGTGTGAGAACCTTTGGCAGCTGTATAACTTAACAGGTGAGAAGAGAGACTGGCATACATGAGGGCAGATGGGACTTATTGGTCAAAGCATATTTTGCACAGAAATCTATGACCCTTAAAAAAGAAATGGTTCTTATGACAAGAGACTGTCTTGCGACTTTCACACATTAGTATTCAGGGGAAATCGTGTGGGTGATCAATATGCATATTTAATTAATGAAATGTATTACTTATTTTTATGAATGAAACAATATCTCAAGTACATGCCTTATAAGTAATCAAACTGTGGGTTTTTTCTAAATGCCAGAAAATTGGAAGCTACCCTGTCAACACCTAGAAAGCTAGACTAGATGGCTCACTGATATGTATTAAGCTGTCTTATACTAGCACTGACCATGTAGCCTAGTACTGTCAATGCTAAGCGGCAGCTGCCCTTCAGCATCTCCAGCTCTAGGAATTGCCAGAAACTCTATGATACCAGAGTTTCTGGTGATTCCTATACCTACCTTACATAACTTCTGAGTTTTCCCTAGAAGAAACATTTTTTTAAAAGCCATAGCAGCACTGATGATGTTGCATGTCCCTGCTCCCAATACTCTTGCCAGTTCATAGGCTCTACCTGGCAACTCTAAGGGGATCAGAATTTCAAAACTCCCTATATTGTCCTCCATTTGGCTAATGCATGCTTCAGCCTGACTCATCACAACCTATTAGATACTCAAATACCCTTTATTTGCATGGAAGCCAATCCAGAACTCAACTGAATACATGAAACATATGAAGCTGTCTTATGCCAAAGCAGAGCCTTGGTATTGGGCAAGGAGTCATCTCTCAATCACGCTCCCTGAAATCTTTGTCACTGGAGATGTCAGGTATGCAAACGCAGTAATTGAGCCCCACGCCTTTAGACCAATGAGCCTAATTTTGATGGAATAGCCAACCCTTATTATGGCATCTATTTGGGTCCAGAGATGAAGTTGGGCTAGCTGAGGAGGTAAAGTTCAATTTACTCCACAAGCCTCCTTTCTCTTCTGGACATTGGTTCCACGTGGCCCAAGAAGGACAATTACAGGAAACACTACACATCTGCAAGCTATAGTCTCCTGTGCAGCAGCATAAGCAGTCACAGTCTAGGGCTTAGATCAATACCTTGGCTCATTACTGCTCATTATTCTGGTAGAGGAATGGAGGTGCGAGCTGTGATGTAAAAGAGCAGCTCAGGAGGTGACCTCTATTAGGGACAATGTGTGGTTTTTCCCCTTCCAGTTCTTCAATTCCAGCCCCATTGCATCCTGTTGTTTACTAGGAATCTTTGTTGTTAGACTCACATGTTGTTATACTCTGTAATCTGCTGGCCAATTGAATAGCTTTGTTTCACTAAGATTCTTTGTTGTTAGATTCAGACACTGTTATCATTCATATGTTATCATATTTTGTGATCTGCTTAGTGACTGACTGATTAGTTCTGTCGTACTTGTCATCCGCCTTGAGTCCCAGTGAGAAAAGGGGACTATAAAGGAAAATATTTTATTTATGTATTTAACTTATATACTGCATCTCCACCATGTTTAGTGCTCGAGGCAGTTTGCAGCATACATATACAAGACAATATTAAAAATAATATAAATACAAACATTAAAACCAAACACACAATATTAAAATAGAAATACAAACGTTAAAAACCAGTAACACAACAGAATACAAACATTAAAACCTATACATCTCAGAGAACAGCGCCATCACGAAATCCTACTCACAAATAAATACATTGCACAGACATGAGCTACCCGATATAAGTATAAGCAATGACTGGACATACCGAATTTTACTCAAAAATACCTAGTTCGCATTTTTAAAATCCGGCAGCTGGTCCAAATACCCAACTCATTCTAGGAGCTTAGCCAGAGATAGACAATCTACTAGATGGATTAATTTTTCTGGTTTGTTGGCAATCTAAACTATTTGTCTAAACCAGCATAATTCACTGACATGCTTGTATCACATACAAAAAACGCATTATAGGAAATGTATTACTTGCTTTAAGAACGCTTCCCCATTCCTTCCCTGTAAAAATAAGCTTTTGGAATAGCCCAAAGGTTGAGGCATCTTGTGCTTCTTTTGAAGAAAAAGAAAAAGAAGCCTTCTAAATAAAGTAAACACACTGTCTAACACAACGGCTAATGTTTAATCTTCTTTGGAGACTTTTTATAATTTATATACCTTGTGTAAGCACAGGAACCGATCCCAGCTGCCTGAAAGAGACTTGTGTCAATTCTTTTCCAGATGGTACCGAGGTTTTCGGCTGATTGCCGTCTTTTGCGTTAATTAGCACAAAATGCATTCCATCTGATGACGGAACCCCATCAAGAGAACATCTGGAGGAAAGCATGAGTTGTCTTGTTAACTATCTACTCTAGCTCTGCATGTAGGACTTCAATGGATCCTTGATGGTATGAACACTGTTCTGAAAGCAGAATTAACTAGCAGACTTCGGTCTAAGTGCCTCTGTTTATAAGATCACATCCATACTTCCTAGTTTATTAAGACCACGAGAGTAATTACTTGGTGTTCTAGCCACAGTGAAAGGAGACCAAAATAATTTCAAGAGATGATCAGAAAATGCCCTTAACATTCTGTTAGATAGTCTTATATACTTTCCTAATTTCAGAATGATAAGGAAGAACAGTGGCAAAGAGACTGGGAGAAGCCACGGCTCAGTAGGCGAACACACACTCTCCGCGCAGGAGGCATCTGGTTCAACTTTCGGCGCTTCAGGAAGCAGGTATTGAGAAAGGCCTCTCTATGCTTGAGGCTCAAGTAGAGTCGCTAGGTCCACAGCATCCCAAATCCTGACTCATGGAATAAAGCTTAGTGACACCATGTGGTGAGGCCCATTGATGTCACATGGGATAGCAGTACTAATGACCACGTTTCTACATACCACTAGAAATTGTACCACATGGTACTTATGAATGTATGTAGTCAACAATCACAGAGCTTTGAAGAGATGGATTCTTTACACCAAAAAGAAAAACAAAACATAGGAATTAATTAAATGTACAAAGCAGCTGAGCTGTTGATACCAGATTACGGCTTCCTAGCTCCAATTTTCAAGTTGCAGTTCTTATGACAACGTTGCAATACTTACCACACCAATTTGGTGAAGTGATTAAGAGTGGCAGGACTCTAATCGGGAGAGCCAGGTTTGATTCCCCACTCCTCCGCTTGAAGCCAGCTGGGTAACCTTGGGGTAGTCAGGGCTCTCCAGACCTCTCTCAGTCCCACCCACCTCACAGAGTGATTGTCGTGAGGATAATAATAGCTCACTTTGTAAACCGCTCTGAGTGGGCATATATAATTCAAATGTTTGTTTATATACCGAAGGGCAGTATATAAATCAAATGTTGTTGATGTTGTTATCTTAGAAGAATCTATCACTCTAGTGTATTTTATCCTGCCCTCCCTCCAAGAAGTTCAAGGCCGGTTACACAATTCTCCCCTTCTCCATTTTATCCTAGCCACAGCCACCCTGTGAAGGTTAGTCTGCAAGAAAATAACTGCCCCGAAGTCATCCAGCACTCTTGACTACTACAGCACACAGCATCCTTCCAGCGTTGTGTGGGTTAACTGATGATCCTGAGATTTCAACCTGCCACATAGCAAATTAGCTCCAAATCCTCAAAGCCTGAGACCTGTCAACCCTGAAGAACCACTGCCATCCGGTACAAGCCAACGGTTTGAAATGTGGCCAATGGTTTGAAATGTGGAGAGACCATGGCTTAGTAAGAGCGCCTCTCCTTTGCCTCCAGCATCTCCAGTCAAAAGGATCAGGTAGTAAGTGACACGAAAGGCCCCTGTATCCAAGTCCTGAAGAGCCACTGCCAGTCAGAGTAGACAACAACGATCTTAACAAAGAGAGGGTCTGACTCAGAAGGCAGCTTCATTCTTTTACGTCCTATAAACGAGTTCTGTATAATCATGCAGCACGAGTTGTGAGACAGAACGATTCTCATTTCATCTTTGCCTCGGACTGGCCTTAAGCAAGCCATACGTGGCCTTTGCACCTTGTAATGATACGGACTTGCTTAACGGAACCGTTGTAAGGATCGTTAAGGGGGAGCAATTTGAGCAAGCTGCCAGCTTTGCCACCGTTTTACACAAATCTGACCAGGAAGTATATGTGAATGAGTTCATTACTGACAATATTTCTCATGACCTCAGGAGTGTGCAAGTCAGCTTTTGTTGCTCATTGATCACTCCTAATTGCCCAATCCATCTGGGGCAGAAAAATCTGACCTGCTTTATCCTAATTCATACGCATAAGAGAAGTCACCAATCCATTATCCTTGGATTCTTGGAAAAGCCCTATGAATAAACATTACGCAACCTGGACTTGTATCTAAGCTAATTGTATTTACTTCACAATATACCATCTCTCTCTCTCTCCCGCCCTCTCGCTCTCTCTCTCTCTGTAAAGAAGGAGATAGCAAGGCAATTTACAGGATGGCCAATAACTCACTTCTTGGCTCACCAAAGGAGAAGGCAATGTATGTATTAAATGAAATAAACCTGATAGGGAATATAGGCCAAAGGAAAATATTCAAAATAGTCTCAATAAACTAGGAAACTTGTCTGAAAGCAACAAACTGAGATTCCCCAGAGATAAATATGTGTTTGTAGGTTTTTGCAAATTAGTAAGAAATTTAAACACCATTTATAGAGAGCACACAGGTGTGCGAAACTTCAGATCCACCACACAAGAACACAACTAGCTTTCCTCGGTAAGGTACAACATTTCTAGGTGGGATCAAACCACCTATTTACATCGTAATGACAGGGAGGGGGAGCAGTAATGTCACAACTCTGGAGGATTCCGCTCAGGGTCAAAACACAGGATAGTCATGGGCAAGTGTTGGATCCTGCAATGATCCCTGGGAATTGTAGTTTTAAAAACCATCCGCTCAACTGATTCTCAGCTGGGGGGAGTTTCATACACACACACACTCTTTCTCTCTTTCAAAAATCCTCTGAGAACCTGGGATGGGGGGTGGGTGGGGGGAATGACGTAACAAGAGAGAGAGAAAAAAGTAGAGGTGTTTTGTGAGCAAGAAAAAAATTTGTCCCTCCCAGTAGGGAATTGCAGCTCAGATTCCCCCCATCCCACCTCCATCACTGAGCTGAAGTAAAACCAGCTGATTGGATTTTTGAAAGAGAATCTGAGCCAAGCTACAAGTGACGCCTGACACAAGTTGGACACTTGTTAGCTTCCCTCAAGTTTTGATGGGAAATGTAGGCATCCTAGTTTTACAGCTTGGCTCTCTATTACAGCTGCAAGACCAGGACGCCTACATTTCCCATAAAAACTTGAGGGAAGCTGACAAGTCTCCAACCTGTGTCAGCTGTCACTTGTAGCTTGGCTCTTAGTCTCTCTTTGAGAGAATCTCTTTGAAAGACAATCTCTTCAGTTGAGCGGCTGTTCTTCACTCGGAGGGGGACGGGGGTTAGACTACCATTCCCAAACGTGAAGTTTGTCTCGTGTGTTCTGACCCACAGGCTGCAGAACCCGGCCACTATTGCTTCAAGGTATTTTTCCCCATAGTTCATCACATACACGCAGTTTAAACACCTTCTCATGCTGCAGTTTATAATTGCCACTGGGTGTTGGGTTTTTTTAGAGAGACTTTTATCTGCAAACAGGCCCCTATTATTCAAATGGAAGCTGTCATGTCACCGATTATATGGTTATAAATTGGTAATTTACCAATTCTTAAATAGAATGGACGTTGATTTACTAACCACATTTAGTCTTAACAATGGTTTAGAGAGAGAGACAGACAGAGACAGACAGGTCAAAAACTATGAGAACAGTGTTTGTGGGGGTCAAATCAGGATTTGAGAAAGCATCAGCTAACTGAATGTTGTTTCCACAAACTAACTGTAGTTAAAATAAACCAGAGTTTTGCATGGCTCTCTTCGCCAAAGACTGAAATGTGGGGGTTCATTTGCAGTGACTGGCAGAGTTGGGTATTTCTGCATATATAAAAAGAATGACCAATCTAGGGGCACTGGAACAGGTGTGGAGTATTTCTGCTGCTTTCTGCATAGATTACAACAGAGGATGGCGGTTTCCCATCGCAGGTGGTCCAACCTGGCATGGTATTCCTTCTGCAGGGCTTTGTTCTTTCCCAGTCTTGTTGTTTTTGCTGAAAAGACTAATTAACAACAGCCACGCACACTTTTCAATGGTGACAGATTGAAATATGGAATAAGGTAGGCCCAGAGGTAATATTGGGCACACCTGCCCCTCTCCTGCCCAATTACAGAAGAGAATCGTATTTTCTAGCCCATTGGCCAGTCAGTTCTTGCCCATTGTTTCCATCGAAAAACTACAAAAGGAAGAGGCCTGGCTGGCCACCACAGGCCCATTGTGGATTTAGCTGCTTAGGTAAATCTAAATTGAGGTCAAGCAGGGACACAACTCAATTAAGAACTTGTTTTCCAAAGCCAGGGAAAATGGACATTATGGGGTTTGGGGATGTTCTCTAAGCAGCTGTCTGTGTCATGGAGTTACTGCCCCCCCCTCCCATACACACACACACATCTGACAAACTGTCGCCGTATCCTGTCTGAAGGCCACCGGGAGCAATCCTTGTAAGCAAAGGATATTAATATACTCTTTGGCTTACTTAGCACAATTGAATTACTTTGCTTTTGTAATGTAAAACAGTTCTCGGTTGCTGGATTACAAAGTTTCCCTTCAGCTTGCCTCTCTGAGTAAATTAAATGATAAGGTAAAAGGGGGAAGCAAACAATAAAAGGCCATGCATTTCAAAAGGATGGAGGGGGGGGGAGACAACAATTGTAGCAGCACTCCCATGCAAAGAAGGGGAAAAGAGCTATTTGCGTTGTCCATGAGAGACTCTTCAGCAGTCCTTGGGTATGCAGCAAGCAACACGAATGGTGTATTTGTTCATCTTGCTTTTAGGAGCTACAATTGCAACTGTCTGGAAAAACCCAAAACCTCCTACAATCACAGTGGCACAAAAAAACATGGGACCACTATTTTATGGGGAAAGTCAGAGATCATGTAACTAATATGGTGTCAGATACCCCTCGCTCAAACTTTGTTGACACATGGTACCCAAGTTCTGGAATACATGGCCAGCAATGGCTTACAGCCAGACAAAGCATTCCCATTTGACCCTTTTATAATATAATAATAATAGTAATATTAAATTTATATACCGCCCTTCAGGACAACTTAAAAGCCCACTCAGAGCAGTTTACAAAGTACGTTGTTATTATCCTCGCAACAATCACCCTGTGAGGTGGGTGGGGCTGAGAGATCTCCAGAGAACTGTGACTGACCCAAGGTCACTCAGCCAGCTTTAAGCGGAGGAGCGGGGAATCAAACCTGGCTTTCCAGATTAGAGTCCTGCCACTCTTAACCACTACACCAAACTGGCTCTTCAATTGTATGTAAATCAAGAAACAGTATGACTTTTGCATTGTATATATACTCTGTATAGAGTTACAAATTTATGTTTTATTAGTTTATTATTGTTCAAAAACCTAATAAACAGTAAATTAAAAAAATATTGCTTTTAGGTGAAACCTTAGGCAGTTGAGATTTTGGATGTAAATATGTGACTTTAAAAAGTTCAGCCTACAGAAGGACTACTGATACACCTGGCCTGTATACCTGAGGAGGAGCACATAGCTCAGTCCCAGAGCACCTGCTCTGCATGCTGAAGGTTGTGGGTTTGGCCTCCAACTTCTCCCATTAAATAATCTCAAGTGAGAGAGTCTTTCTCTACCTGATACCAACTGGAGGAGGAGACAACAGGTTAGACGGACTGTTAAGGCAGCCTTATGATTTTGTAGGTACTAAACTTTTAGCAAGAAGGGAGCATGGCTCACTAGTAGAGAGCTGCAGAAGGTCCCAGACTGAATGCCTACAAACACCAGTTAAAGGATATCTGCCCAAAGGAAGCTGCTGATACTCAGAACAAACAATGGTGAGCTGGACAAGCCAATGGTATGATTCAGTGCAAGGCGCCTTCATACATGTACACACAACAACAGGAGGGGATCAGACCCCACAGTAAACACATGCTGACTTGGAAGACATGATCTTACGAACAGAACAACTGCACTGCAAATGTTACAGTCAGAAGAATGGCGGCAAATGTAATTTAAAGGCAAAACCAGGGGACTCTATAAAATCAATGGACTGAAATACTGTCAGACAAATTGACTAAAACATTTAACTGCATACTCAATTATGAGTAACCACGAGTGGGTTATGAACATTTTAGGAGTATCAGTGGAGCTGAAGCGATTACCTTTAATTATGTCTCCGGTGTCCATTCCAGATTGCTGGCTCTGTGGAAAAGAAATAAGCAGGAATATTTTATTGCCCAGTGATGGGGAGAGGGGGAGAGAATGGGCCCCAGTGTATTAATTGATGTTTTCTTAATGGGCTTCCTTGGAAAATATTTGAAACGATTAAGAAACATACTGAGGGCAAACACAATGAAAAAGAAATGACAAGCGGAAATTTATGTAGGCCGAGAAATGAGGCTGTGCCAGAGGAGTAACCCTGGTGTTTATCCTCATTTCTGTAATCCTAAAATAGATACTAATAGGAGAAAACAACCACTATCTTTCCCCCTCATCCCAAACCCCACAGGTACCCTGGGTTGGCATCTAAAGAGAAGATAAATCAAAGTATGTCTGGACTGTAACGGTTTCCCTAGCACTGATATTACTGATATTCAGTAAAGAAATATCTGCAAATTTCCACAGCACCTGTGGAGTAATTTCCCTCCCAGTAGAGTTGCTAACCACCAGATGGGCCAAAATGTAGAAGGATACACCCTCACCGAGGACAACAATCAAATAATAATACACATATATATACATACAAATGTAAGTGGTATTTTACTAGGTCAACAATAAAGTGCTATAGTGCTATAAATAAACCCCTGCTATCTTTTTAACTATTCCGCAGGTACCTCAATAATTATTGCATACACAGCTATAAATCCAATCAATAAATACAATGCAATAAATACAATAAATCTTGGCCACAAAAGGCATGTTAGGTGTATTCTTAAAGTGCTTTTCATTGTTTGCAGCGATGTCGGGACTGACCAGCTGTCACAATCTCGTGACTGCCTGAGTTAAGTATATCGATATGAGAAAGTCCCATATGATAAATTATCAAGTTCACACACTAGTGTTCTTCTTTATATTTTCACAGGTAATTTTATGCCTTTTATACCACTGGCTGTCAATAGGTTATAAGCCTACATTTACCTCCAATGATTTTCAAACTTGAATACATTTCATGCCTATTCAGCCACCCTTGAGAAAGTTATACAAAATGAGTTTCCTCGGCTAGCAGCTCATTGGACGTGACAATTCCACAATTACCTGTGGAGTCCACACTCCAAAGAAGCCATTTTCTCCAGACTTTGGATCTAGTAGCACCTTATAGATCAACTAGATTTAAGGTGCTAATGGACTTGAATCTTCCTCTTCTCCTACAGATCAACACAGCTTCCCACCCGAAACCATTTTTTCCAGGGGAACTTCTTTCTGTCGTCAAGAGATCGATTATGATTTCATGAGATCTCCAGGTCCCACATGGAGGCTGGCAACCTTAGCTCTTTCCTCCAGGATTGGGGGTGGGGGTGGGTAAAGCCATGTCAATGGAGAGATGCAATGAATTTGGAGGGGGGGAAATACAATTTGGAATTTTCCCCATGACATAAATCTCTCACTTCAGGGTAACATAAACTGCTAGGGAATTAAGCAAGCCAATGTCTCCCTTCCCTCTCTGGTCCCACTTTATTTCCTTCTGCTGATGTTCAAACATCCTTAACACTCCATGCCTCCTAGACTCTAAAGGGAAACAAACATGTTCATTCCTCATCACACCATGGGGGAGGCCTTTCTTTAATTTACGAGCTTATTTTTTTCTGTGTATCTCGGGAGTTTCTTGAATATGCAAACTCTTTATCTTGTCTGTGGCTGATTCTCTGCTCTACTGATAGGCGCTCAACCATCAAGTCTGCAATTAGAGGGAACAAGCTGGAAAATCATGAGAAAGGAGAGGATAAAATTTCCCTTCTTGAGGACTTGCCCACAGACACAACCAGGCCAATTTCCCCATCTCCCTCTCCTCTGCCCCCACAATTCTCAATTGCTGTCAACATGGCATGCTTTCTGGAGCATGACTGATCCTCATCCAGCTGTTTGGATGGGGGGGGGTCATTCATTTAATTTATGATGTTGACAATGGAGGCTTAGGTCATGGTGGTTGCCAGGTCTGAGTTCTTTTATCTTCACCAGGTCAGGTAACTTGCTCCCAACCTCTCAACCAATGACGTAGCTGCAGTGATCCACAGTCACCTCCAGGTTGGACCACTGCAACTCACTCTATGCTGGGCTGACCTTGAGACTGCTCCAGAAACTGCAACTAATCCAGAATGCAGCGTTCCAGTCACATATTATACCAATTTTGTCCCAGCTGCACTGGCTCCCAGTTGAAGTTTGGATCAGGTTCAAGGTCTTGGCTCTAACCTTTAAGGCCCGTCGCAGACTGGGACCAGCATATCTGCAGGACTTCTCTCACCGTATCTTCCCCAGAGGCTGCTTCGTTCAGCAAACACCTACTGGAGGTCCCCGCCCCCAAGGAGGTTCGCCTTGCCACAACCAGGACCAAGGCATTCTCGGCCCTAGCACCAACCTGGTGGAACTCTGGCTGTGTCAAACCGGGCTCATTCGGCTTTGTTATCTTTCCACCAGGCCTGTGAGACAGAGATGTTCTGTCGGGCATATGGTGACTGAGGGGGGCAGGTCACCCAAGCTGCCCACATCGGTCGGATTCCCAGAGGCCCGCTGGTGGCAGGCAAACTCCCAGGGATTTTCCCCCTTGTCCGCCAATCACCCAGAAGTCAGTGGGAGGGGGCAAACTCCTGGAGCTTGCCCGCCACCCGCAAACACCTCAGGAGCATGTGCTGTGTGCGCGCTCCTGCCCATCACTCTGGCCACGCTCCGTTTGGGGTCAATTTAGGCCCCCAACTGGCTGAATCTGAGCCACGCAGAGCGCGGAAGCACTCCCACAGCCGGTAC
The DNA here is from genome assembly GCF_028583425.1 of Eublepharis macularius. NCBI lineage: Eukaryota > Metazoa > Chordata > Lepidosauria > Squamata > Eublepharidae > Eublepharis > Eublepharis macularius. The sequence goes on along the minus strand of NC_072802.1, from coordinate 65,241,954 downwards.
GACGACGTCACTTCCGGAAGTGATGGCGCTGCACACTCAGCACAGTGACGTCACTTCTGGAAGTGATGTCATCAAGCCGCGGCCTTTGCACACACACACAATTCAAACCAGGGAGGTAAAAGTGCCAAATCCCAACACACACATACCCCGCCGGGAGGAAGGGGGGACCTGGCAACCCTACACATCGGCCTCCTGCCTGGGAGGAGTGTATGGTCCCTCAACCCTGTATCTATCTATAACTGGCCAACCTGCTCCACAGGTTGTTCAGGCTGAGTGGGCGGTGCAATATGTGACTTGCTGTTTTTAAATATTATGCTGCTATTGATGATTATATTTATGCTGCCAAATTTTATTTCTACAGTTTTGTTGTATATTTTATACTGTTGTGATCCACTCTAAGCCCACTTGCGGGGAGAGCAGAATAAAAATTTAATGAAATAATAATAAATACTAAATACCTTGGACTCTTTTTGCAACCTGTGCTCTATTATTTTAATCCATCAATTCCACCAGCTATTTGATTAGCCCTATCAGCCTAATCATTATTAAGCTGTTGATATTAAGGTGTTTTTTTTTAAATAACCCTTTCAAAAGATACAGAAGCAATATCAATAGATCTTGGGAGGAAAGAATTACTGGCAGGAGATGATATTTTTTACTGGCAGGGAAATTCTTCAAACAGTTTTACTGGCAGTCTGGAAATTTACTGGCAGTTAGCAGCCCTGCACAAGACCTCTCCGAAGGTGGAGGCTTTGTGCCAGCTGTTCATAAGTTGCATTCATCTATACAGGTAGGGAAATCGGAGTATGAATTGATGCAGGGTGTGTTTGTGTCTGCACTGGGCAATAAGTAGCTAAGCCCATGGAATGCTATAGCTGTTCCTCCTGAAAGGTTTAGACATACTCCGGCTCTTTCTTTTTACCAAGGATGCTGAGAGGAGCTGTGGCTCGGTGGTATAGCATTTGCTGGGCATGCAGGTCTCAGGTTCAATTGTCAGCATCTGCAGTTAAAAGGGTCAAATAGCAAGTGGTGAGAAAGACCCTGGAGGGCTGCTGCCAGTCTGCCTATACTGATCTTGATGGATCAATGGGCTTATTCAATGTAACGCAGCTTCATGTGTTCAACACTCCATCTTATCCTTGCTAAACTACTGTCACTATCATGTGCTGCTTTATCAGGGAGCGTACGTGTGTCAGGGATGCCTTTGCAAAATGTTCCTCGTGCAAACTGCAAGAATTCAGCTCTGCCCTTCTAGAAGTATTCATATGCTCTTGTCTGGATTTGGCATTTTTTCAGATGCTGTTATGAGCCCTTTCAGTCCATGCTATTTTCATTCTGAAGTCAAGATCCTGAGTTACGTGAGCCTGGAATCAGGGCTTCCACTGCATAGCAGTGGCTGTGGAGTTTCTTCTAAATTGTTACCTGACTCACATTCAGCTGCTGCTTGTTCTTTCCTAATATGGACATGTTTGCAGATGTAACAATCATGCAGCCGAGCTCCTTGCATCCAAAGCCTTGGGGACAGCTCTCCTTCTGCTTCAGCAAGTGCTGAACACACAGCCGCAGGACTCTTAAAGAGTTAATCCCTCACAAACTGAGAGAGCTTTGAGTGGCAGGCTACTCCAAGGGATCTGATTGGGTAGCATGAGCTGGAAAGAGGAGGGTCTGTTGTTAGACCTAGCAGAGAGGAATCCAATGTGAAGAGTTAGGAGATGAGTCCTAATGGTGAGCAGTTTAAACACCGGCAGGAGAACTGAGGAAATTTGGCAAAGAGGTTTGAGAAGTAGGTGCAGGCTCCCAAACGAGCCAAAGAAAAGGGGATAGATCTTCTAATGAGAAGATCTATCTTTCCCTACCCAGTCAAACAGGGAGGTAGCTCTGGAAAGGGAAGAGCTCCCTGTCGGGTGGGGTTGGAAACTGCCTTTGGAGACCTTAAGATTCAGTTAACGACTGAAGGAAAGCACTGGTGTTGAAGAGGAGATTGGGGTACTAGAAAGTGGGTGCCAGCACTCCTAACTCCAAAAGTGACGGAGAATACTAAAAGAAAGTATGCTAGAGCTCTTGCAGAAAAACAAGGGAACCAAAGCCTCAAAACAGAAGCCTTTAATTATCTGTAAAGAGCATGAAAACTATGTGGGGGGGGGAGTGTGGAGTCGGGGGCGGGGTGCATGCGCCTGCACGCCTCTCATATTTCCATCCCCTGATTTCACACCTGACCTTTCTCCTCTAAGGTAAATAAACTAGTTATTATTGGAATTTTAAAAACATCCCTGGTGCCGATGTATTGTCGAAGGCTTTCACGGCCGGAGAACGATGGTTGTTGTGGGTTTTCCGGGCTGTATTGCCGTGGTCTTGGCATTGTAGTTCCTGACGTTTCGCCAGCAGCTGTGGCTGGCATCTTCAGAGGTGTAGCACCAAAAGACAGAGATCTCTCAGTGTCACAGTGTGGAAAAGATGTAGGTCATTTGTATCTACTCAGGAGGGGTGGGGTTGAGCTGAGTCATCCTGTAAGAGTTTCCCAGTAATTCAGTAATTCCTTTGATATATGGCAAAAACACTTTTCCTGTGGGAGACTGTTTTTCTTTGGTTGTTTGATTCATCCTGGGTTTGATTGCTCTTCGGATTTCATTTCTGGAGTAGACATTTGCCTGAAGTGCGTGGTTTAGATGATTAATTTCCTCATTGAGAAAGTGCGGCTCACATATCCGTCTTGCACGATCCACTAATGTTTTCATTATGCCTCTTTTCTGTCGGGGATGGTGATTGGAGTTTTTGTGTAGGTACCGATCAGTGTGAGTTGGTTTCCTGTAGACCTTGTGACCTAACTGAAAGTTTGCTTTGCGGATGACCCAGGTATCCAGGAATGGGAGTTTTCCCTCGATTTCTTTCTCCATGGTGAATTGTATGTTCAGGTGGATGTTGTTGAGATGATTCAAAAACCCCAAAATGGGGTTTTGAATCATCACAAGGTCTACAGGAAACCAACTCACACTGATCGGTACCTACACAAAAACTCCAATCACCATCCCCGACAGAAAAGAGGCATAATGAAAACATTAGTGGATCGTGCAAGACGGATATGTGAGCCGCACTTTCTCAATGAGGAAATTAATCATCTAAACCACGCACTTCAGGCAAATGTCTACTCCAGAAATGAAATCCGAAGAGCAATCAAACCCAGGATGAATCAAACAACCAAAGAAAAACAGTCTCCCACAGGAAAAGTGTTTTTGCCATATATCAAAGGAATTACTGATCAGATGGGAAAGCTTATGAAAAAGCATAACCTTCAAGCAGTATTCAGACCCACCCGAAAAATACAACAGATGCTACGATCAGCAAAAGACAGTAGAGACCCCCTCACCTCTGCAGGAGTATACCGTATACCCTGCAGCTGTGGACAAGTTTACATCGGGACCACAAAGCGTAGCATCCAGACAAGAATAAAAGAACATGAAAGACACTGCAGACTTGGACAACCTGAAAAATCAGCAGTGGCCGAACATAGCCTAACTCAAACAGGGCACAGTATCTTATTCCAGGACACCAAAATACTGGACAACACTTCCAACTACTTTGTCAGACTGCACAGGGAAGCCATTGAAATTCACAAGCATAAGCAAAACTTCAACAGGAAAGAAGAAACCTTAAGAATGAACCGAGCATGGTTTCCAGTTCTGAAAAACACCAGGCTAACAAAACACTCCACACCCGACAATAGCCCTGCAGAGAAGATTAGCACATCAAGCACCAATCCATATGCAAAAGAACCTCCTCAAGATACAGTGAAGCCTCCCGCCATTAGCATTCCACACCCTGGGAAACTCTTACAGGAGGACTCAGCTCAACCCCACCCCTCCTGAGTAGATACAAATGACCTACATCTTTTCCACACTGTGACACTGAGAGATCTCTGTCTTTTGGTGCTACACCTCTGAAGATCCCAGCCACAGCTGCTGGCGAAACGTCAGGAACTACAATGCCAAGACCACGGCAATACAGCCCGGAAAACCCACAACAACCATCCCTGGTGCCATTTCTGTTGTTTAAGGATGAGGGAATGTCGTAATAGCTCTCCTTCTGCTTCAGCAACCAAGACCTCAGGGATCTCCAACACGGCACCACAGTCCCCATGAGCGCCATGTTGGAGATTCCCAAGGTCTTGGTTGCTTAAGCAGAAGGAGAGCTGTTATGATGTTCCCTCATCCTTAAACAACAGATACCTTTCCTGGTGCCCACCAAGTGTTTTTATAAAGTGAGTTGGGCCAGGTGGGACTTTCTGGCTGGCCACTGGAGATCTGACTGGCTGTGCAGTTTTTAAAAATACCTTGCTTTGTTATTAGCTGCCACCACAGCACAAGGACCTTCACTGTGTGTCTGAAGGTGAGCTATGTAAATGCAAGAAAATATTTCTAAGAGGCATCCAGTTAAGCAGAGCTTCTGCCTGAAATGTTGAAAAGTTACTATTACCTCTCTCCCTGACATTTTGTGGTTGGCTCCGCCTCCTGCAGCTGCCATTTTGAGGCTGCGCCCACCACTCTGTATCGAAATTTCAAAGGTGCCCACAGGCACAAAAAGGTTGGCGAGCTCTGGTTATTGTTGCAGCCTCAGCTGTTGTTTTCTTCTTGGACAACTTCTCTCTTTTGCCCTCCAGCCCTTGGCTTCTATAAATGGAAGTAGGACTTGTCAATGCATGATCAGAAAAGGATTATTTTACCCCTGTAAAATTACATAGGCAATGTCAGTCTGCCTGCCCCCACACTACAGTTCCTTCCCACATTGTTTTGAGATAATGCACATATACCAAAAGCATGATGACTACTTATTTATTTAAGATCTTTATATCCCACCTTTCCCCTTGGCTCCAGGCTACACACGAGTTCAAATTTTAAATATACAATAAACCCCCTAAATAACCTCCCGCATTAGAAGTCTCTAAAAAACAATTTTTTTATCACTCATGAAAGAAACTTATAATTACCAACCAAAGTTATTGTTCAAGCAGAGGGAAGTTCACCCATCAATAGTGGGTAGAGTTTGACCCCTGCACCTCTTTGATTGACCCTTGACTATCTCTTTCGCCAATCTAGTTCGTTGCCAACCACAGAATGACATGTACTGTTACTGGATGCCTAGTCTATCATCTGTCCCAGTTCAGATGTGCTGGCCAAGTTCTGCCCTCTCCCAGCAAAGTGCTGCTGCATGCCCCAGTGCACGGCTAATTAACACGTTCTGTCAATCCAGTTATTTTTATTTGCTGGCAAAGCAGATAGAGGCTGCGCCTTATGGAACAAAAAAGAATAATTTCCCCCTGGACTTTCCGACTATATATCTAGGCTGAAAGCATTAATAGATTAATCACAGCAATTAATTGATTAATGTATTGATTGCAGTTCAACAGGGCCACGCTAATGAGCTTGTGTAGAAAAAGGATAATAGATGAGCACAAACTAACATGTGTAGGTTAGCATTTCCTTTTTTTCCCAACTTGAGCACATTTTTTACTGCTTTGGTCCTTTTAATGAGGAGAGACCTGAAGAACTCTTGAAATCCCTCCTTCATAAGACTATAGGAGTTAGATCTCTCAGTGTTGCAGAGAATACACTACCAAGTACAGTGTTTCCCAAACTGGGGATCCTGCCCCAAAACAGGATTCTCAAGCCTGTGAAAGTAGGGCCCATATTTTTGCTGATTTGTGCTTTTTTTTTGATGGAATACCATACCAAGTAAGTTTGGACTTTTAGGTCACTATGCCAAAAAGGTGGGGGGGGGGGGGACACTAAAGGTGGCCAACTGGCAGCCCAGGACGGAGCCATTTCTGGTGGATCTACATGTCACCTCAACAAATGTAGTCTCAAACACATTAGGAAATACTCATGAGGAGGGGACATTTGCACTGGGATTAGAAATGTTTTTTTGTCCTTCCAGAACAAGCACAGAATCAGCATTGCCAGATCTCCCAGGGCCCAAACCGGGGGATGGGGGGGGGCACACGTGTGAGGGAAACTTACCGTGCATGTGCATAAAGTACATGCTGCTCCAAAGCCTTCATCGTTGCGCCCAGAATGACATCATTCCTGGCGTGACAAGGAAGCGTGCTCCGGCATATACTCCAGAGCACCCGTTCCCTGCGCTTTTTCCCCCTCACTGGCCAGGTAAGAGGTGGGGGTGGGTGGGGACTGGGAGCAGGAATTCCCCTGCACTGACCGGGAAACCTGAGAACCCTAAACGGAATAGTAATCTCTTTGTGAAACTCGCAAAGAGATGCATTGTTTTTCCCTCTTAGAAATGAAACAGCGGGCAAAACATTTGCCACCCTGATTAAGCTCTGAGGAACTGGGGAACAGACAAATGTACAGTGCAATCCTATGCAGTTATTCCAGTCCAAACCCTTTGATTTCAATGGGCTTAGACTGGAGTAACTCTGCATAGGAGGGCACTGTTTATCTGTTTGCCATAATGGGCCACTAGTTCCCCATTCTGGTGGCAGAGGTGGATCTAATGCATATGCACATGCTTAACCTGGGACTATTCCGTTACAAAACTATCTAAATAGTCTTTACAACACCATCTATCTGAGACAAAATGTATACTGGTGCTGCAATCAATAACAAAGCATTTATCTTATTCCTGTTTGTCTTTTAGGCTAGATCCTTCTGCGTCCATTTGACAAAAACCAGCAACTAACTGCTCTTGAAAGCAGTGTGCCTCTTGCTGGCTCCTTGTGCAGCAAAATAGCTGTAAAACTGCCATAAAGCACATCACTGCAAAGCACACCATACAACAGTACCCCAACCTCTAACTACTGTGGATTTGGGGAAAGAGGTTGAAGAGCCAGGAAAACTTTAATTCTTAATGCATACGGTTTACAAACTTTACACCATAGTAAATGTTCTAAAGCTTTGGCCTGGGTGATCTAGGCTAGCCTGAACTCAACTATCTTGGAAGCTAAGCAGGGTCAGCCTTGGTTAGTACCTGGATGGGAGAACACCAAGAAGTCTAGGGTCACTATGCAGAGGCAGGCAATGGCAAACCACCTCTGAAACATCTCTTGCCTTTAAACCTTCATGGGGATGTCATAAGTCGATTGCAACTTGACAGCAATTTCCACTAACAAAAGTTTTAAAAGAATCCCCAACATTGCTAAAAAGGCAGTATAAAGAAGGGATTTCCCAGGGACAGGTCTCGCATTGCCAGGTCCCCTTACCCTGATGGGAGGGGGTGACCCGGCACTCACCTTTTTCAGTGGCTTCATATGCATGATTCACACGCACACGCTCCCAGGGCAGTACAATGACATCATATCCAAAAAGTGATGCCATCGTGCAGGCCCCATGATTGCTCCTCCGATTCACACCAGGCTGATGTGGGCCCCAAACTGGCCCAATTTGGGGCCCAAATCGGTTCTGTGCAAAGTGTGGGAGCGCTTCAGGGGCAGTGTAATGACATCACTCCCAAGAGTGATGTCATCGTTCCACCCCAGGAACATGCCCATGAGGCCTGTTCCCCCATCTTTTCTCCCCACCGGCCAGGTGAATGGGAGGGGGGCAGAGCGTAGGAGCAGGGGACACCCTACCCCCCACTGGGGGACCTGGCTGCCTATTGCAGGCACAGGAACCAGGGAAGCTCCCTATAGGCTGCCACAACTCTAGTACAGGTTTCCTCAGAAGGGCCCAGAGCACCCACCCAACCCCTTTTGTTTACGCTTTCCCAGTAGATTTTACTTATTACGTGACTGAATGAGGTGTGAGGACCCAGGCGGTGTAATAAACGACTTTATTTAAGAGTAGGGTTGCCAGCCTCCAGGTGGTGGCTGGAGATCTCCCGGAATTACAACTGATCTCCTGGAGACAAAGATCAGTTCCCCAGGAGAAAATGGCTGCTTTGGAAGGTGACATCTATGGCCTTATAACCTGCTGGGATCCCTCCCTTCCCCAAACCCCATGCTCTCCAGTCCCCACCCACCCCCAAATCTCCAGGAACATGGACATGGCAACCCTATAGAGGTTTACTAATAACTAGGGTTGCCAGATGCAGGTCCAGAAATTCCTAGAGATTAGGGGGGTGAAGCATGGAGAGGGTGGAGTTTGAGGAGAGGAGGGGCCTCAGTGAGGTATGAAACCATAGAGTTCACCTTTCAGAGCAGCCATTTTCTCCAGGGGAACTGGTCTCTGTGTCCTGGAGATCAGTTGTAATTCTGGGAGGTCTCCAGCTACCACCTGGAGGCTGGCAACCCTATTAATAATAACTGGTGTTCAAACCTTTGTAGATTAAAGAGAACAGTAAAAGTAGGTGAACAAACAAAATAAATCACCCTAAGGCGACTAACTAGACTATTCCTAGCTGTCTCCTGGTGCCTGGCTTCAAGCTGACTCACCCCTTCTGGATGAGGGCTCCCTCCGTCTGCAGCAGCCTCTCCTCAGTTCAGCTCCCTAGGAGTGAGCCCTCCCACTGTGGCAAGGCCTTTTATCCCTTCTTCTCAGGCACCCCCTCACAATTCTCTATTGGTGCATTTTTTCCCTCCAAGTCCCCTGATAACCAATCACAGGGTCCAAAGGGAACCTGGGAAATGTAGGCCCCTGTAGTCACTCTAGTACAGGCTTCCCTGGAGCCACTAGGCCTGACTAACACTGCCCTAGATGGGTCCTAGAAAAATTAGGGTTGAGCAGGTTTTCCTAGATCCATACCCGAAAAATATCATGTTTTATCTCACTTTCCCCACAAGGAGCTCAAGATAGCAGGCATGAATCTCTTTCTTCTCCATTTCATCCTCACAACAGTCCTGTGAGGTAGGTTAGGCTGAGAGAATGTGACTGGCCCAATTTAACCAGGAAACTTCATGGTAGAGTGGAGATTTGAGCACGGGCCTCCCAAATCCTCGTGTAACCCATGCCATTTTCTCTTTAACATTTCATTTCCATTAAAGGGTTAGGGTTTAGTGTCCAGGGAGCCAAAGGTCACAGAGCACACATAGTTAGTAAAGACGCTCTTATATTACAAGAGGCCACCCCTTCTGTTGCAAGCAACAGGCAAGAAAAAGCCTAGGGCTGGATAGAGAGAACTGCTGGATAGAGAGAACTGCACAGGGAAGCCATTGAAATTCACAAGCATAAGCAAAACTTCAACAGGAAAGAAGAAACCTTAAGAATGAACAGAGCATGGTTTCCAGTTCTGAAAAACACCAGGCTAACAAAACACTCTATACTCAACAATAGCCCTGCAGAGAAGATTAGCACATCAAGCCCCAATCCATATGCAAAAGAACCTCCTCAGGATACAGTGAAGCCTCCCGCCATTAGCATTCCACACCCTGGGAAACTCTTACAGGAGGACTCAGCTCAACCCCACCCCTCCTGAGTAGATACAAATGACCTGCCAACATCTTTTCCACACTGTGACACTGAGAGATCTCTGTCTTTTGGTGCTACACCTCTGAAGATGCCAGCCACAGCTGCTGGCGAAACGTCAGGAACTACAATGCCAAGACCACGGCAATACAGCCCGGAAAACCCACAACAACCATCGTTCTCCGGCCGTGAAAGCCTTCGACAATACAACTGCTGATTTCTTTGCAGGTATACGAAGTGCCCAACCAGGGAGAAATTAAAGTCTAGAATTTCCCTTTCAGGAGGTATTATAAAAGAATGGTTTGGCAAGCTGTTAGATATTGTTTAAAACTGTTTCCCTTCAGTCAGTCTGGCCTGCAACAGTCAAGAGAAGGCTTCGCATTTGACTGAGGGAACAGTTGATTTCATGGCAGACCCAAGCCAGAGATAAAAAGCCTCAAGAGGAGCAGCAAGGAGCCATTGAAGAGGACACAAGGGAAGACGCAGCCCTACACTTCTTTAATTTAACACTTTGAACTTGCTGTTCTCATTGTTTAGGTGGGTAGCCTTGTTGGTCTGCAGTAAAACAGAAGGATTGGAGTCCAGCAGCAGCTTAGAGTAGGGTTGCCAGCCTCCAGGTAGTTAAAGATAAACCCCAACGAGAGAGCCACGTGTTTGGAGCTACCCACCTAAACAATGGTGTGTTACTGGATACTATTTATTAGGATTTGCCTTTGTTCAGAGTGCCCTTTCTGAAGGACACGGAAGATTCTGTCTTTGCAATCGTTGCTATATTCATAGCAATTACGATTGTTATATCTCTGGTTTTAAAGTTATTGGGTTTATGATAAATGTTGGTACCTTGAAAACTGTAATATCTTGACTGTTTTCTTTTTGAAGCAATTTCATAATTACCCAGCCACAAAGGTGCTGTCATTTATTGACTTGAAATGCCCCCCCCCCCCAACTCTCCAATTAAAAAAGGTCATTTAGGAGAGGGGTCTATGTAGCCAGGATTCTGCTGGGTTACACTAGTCCAACACCTCAACTGTGACATCATGTTACGTCTCCCTACTGCATTCTGCATCTTCTTAACTCCAGCACAACTTGGAACGATTCTAAAATTAATTCCAGACTTAGATCGTGCATGCACAGTTTGTTGCAGTTTTTATATCATTCTGTTTATGTGAGTCTGATTCCCTTATCTACGGTATAAATATGCATGTGGGTATTGGGAAACATTGCCCAAAAAATTGTACATTACAGTTTATCAAAACTTTTTTTTGTATAGTGTTGGACCGATGCATGCCTGTATTCCCATGCATTGGTAAGATACCACTCAGAAAGGATGTTGATACAAAGATATGTACAATCACATCAAGACTGCTTTGCACAATGTGCACATGTAACAAGGAAGGGACTGGAAGCTGTGGAAATAAAAAATGGAACAATGGAGGGTTCGTGGTGCATCGGTTCCACTTCCGAAACAAGAGCAGGCCATTCAGAACACCAAAATACAGGGAGAAATTCAGCATCCTTACAGAAAATTGGGTGCCATCCCTGCTATAGAGGAAGACTTAAGGCATGTTGATTTGTTATCAGAAGCCACAATAGTGACAGTGCAAAAGCTGGGATGTGTTTTCCTCATATCGGAGTTCCAGCTGAGCAATCCAACATTCCGAAAATATCTAATAAAATCTTAAATGGTTTCTTATCCTTTTCTTTTCAGGACAGCTCAGCAATCATCAATATGCATTTCTTTCTCAGCATCTAATATACTGGAATGTCAATAACGTGGCGGCTTATGAAAATATATCAAGTACTTTCATATTGTACCCAGCCTCATAAAATTGCACTTGAGCTGATAAACAACAGCGATAAAATGGATGGAAGAGGCTGTGCTGAATCCAGATTTTTTAAAAAAAATGGCCCAAAGGGAAGGGGAAAAGAAAAAGTAAGGTCTATAAGCTGGACTTTAAACTGCCCACTGGCGGGGGCATCCCTGGGCAGCGCAGCGCGTCCCCAGGCAATGCAGCGAGCTCCCACACCCACAGCGGCCCAAATCGTGCCCCACAGCCAGCACAGGAGTGTTATTCGACCTGCAGGGCCACTCTTTGTCCTGCTGATGACATCACTTCCCAGAAGTGACAGCATCACACAAGCCGAGAGCGTGCACATGCTGCGCGTGTGCTGCACGTGTGCTGCTCGCACCTGCGAAGGAAGAATCCAGGGACACAGTACGGTAAGTGCCAGGCTTCCAATCTCCTTCTGGGGGAGTCAAAGCTGGCAACCCTACTTCGGAGTAGCAATGCAGCTAGCAAAGGAGACAGAAGACTGTGGTTTTACACCTTACCAGTAGGCGAGAGTTGCAAGGTATGCTGTTGCTTTTAGGGGAAATGCTAAGACAGACAAGCAGGGCTTTTTTTCAGCGGGAATGTGGTAGAACGGAGTTCCGGCACCTCTTGAAAATGGTCATGTGGCCGGCGGCCCCGCCCCCTGATCTCCAGACAGAGGGGAGTTTAGATTGCCACTGCGCGGCATGGAGGGCAATCTCAACTCCCCTCTGTCTGGAGATTGGGGGCGGGGCCACCGGCCACGTAACCATTTCCACCTAGGGTGATTTAAACTTTAAAAAACTCCCCCCTTGTTCCAGCTGACCCAAAGTGACATCATTGTGCGGTCCTGAGTTCCACCACCTCTTTTCCCAGAAAAAAAGCCCTGCAGACAAGCATTGTCTGTAAGAGTACTTGCTTCACCACTGGAAACTGCCTCTAAGGGGAAGACAGAAGCAATTTATCTCAGCCTTCTCTCCTCATCAGGCTCAATTTATATAAGTTTGTATTCCCACAAATGGAGCTATGAGGTTTGTACTCCATGACTTGCTATATTGTTGAATAACAAGGCCATATTTTAATAGCAATTACTTTTGTTCTCTATGCAATAATATAAAAGCATCTCACTCTTGCATCCAGAGGAGTTAGCCATGTTAGTAGCAAAACAGCAAAGAGTCCAGTAGGACCTTTAAGACTAACCAACTTTATTATAGCATAAGCTTTCAAGAGCCACAGATTCCTTCATCAGATGCATCTGTTTCACTCTTGCATCATGCGCTTTTGCATCGCTGTAATAACAAACCCCCATTCTTCTCTCTGTGTATGTGTAGGTCTGTGTGTCTTCGTGTGTGTTTAGTACAGTCTTTAAGTTTGCTGCACGATTTCATGTATTTTGTTTCTTCTGCTCCAAATTCCAAACATTACCAACCAATTACTTTCAAACCTACCATCAAGGTCACAAAGTCTACAAGTTTTTTTAAAACTAAAATTAGAACTAATCTTAATTTTAATCTTAACGCCCTACCCTTCCTCCACAGATCTTGGAGCAGCATTCTTGGTTCTCCTCACCCTCTCAATAAACCTTTGAGATAGGTTAAACCAGGGCTTTTTTTCTGGGAAAAGAGTTGGTGGAACTCAGTGGGTTGCCCTCGGAGAAAATGGTCACATGGCTGGTGGCCCCACCCCCTGATCTCCAGACAGAGGGGAGTTGAGATTGCCCTCGCGGAGGGCAATCTAAACTCCCCTCTGTCTGGAGATCAGGGGGCGGGGCCACCAGCCATGTGACCGTTTTCAAGAGATTCCGGAACTCCATTCCACCGTGTTCCGGCTGAAAAAAAGCCCTGGGTTAAACCAAAAGAGAATGATCCGCCCGAGGTCACCCAGGGAGTTAAATGGCACAGCCAAGCTCACATTTCTCTCATCTGAGCCCAACATTTTAACCGGCTCTTAAATGTGTAGAAATTCTACATCCAAGGCCAGTAGCTCCGCTTGTGTGGAACTAGGGAATACATACTCTTTTAGCAATAAATAACCCACACATTCTCCATTGTTGCACATATCTGAATTAAGTGTCACTTTTCTAGGATGAGTGCTGTATTCACATCATCCCCCTGCAGGCAAAACTAATGCTAGAAATCTTGATGCTTCTATTTTTAAGCCCTGTTAGCAAAGGATGGAATTTTCCCCATTGATCCTACAAATCAATATCTATGAAGTGGGAGATGGATGACTTTGCTGATAGCCCCGCTGTTCACACCCGAGACCTTTGATTTCTAATCTGGTGCCATTTCCGGGGGAGGGGGAGAGACATAAATACTGATTAAACTTTTGATAGCAGTTCCCTCGTCGTCGGAAGTCAGCCACAGACGCTACAGTTCCGCATTCAGTTCATACTGTTGTAAGAGGACAAGTTCTTGTTCCTCCAGGGAGATTTATATATTTCTCTGATCACTGGTGTTTCTAATGGCTTCAGAAGGCAGTCATCAGAGCCATAACCACGAAATCTTACTCTAAAGTGGGAGGCTTATGCCAATCACAGAAGCATCAGAACAAAACTTGCCCCCACACAAGTCAGGGGAGAAAATAAAGGAAAAATGAACACCTTGAAGAGCCTGAAGAAAACTGAGCACGCCCCAGAAGGCACAGAATGATGCATGCCCTTGGGCAGGGGAAGACACATGGATGTGGGGGAATTAGGCTGCTAAATAATAATAATATTAACATTCCATTTATATACTGCTCTTCAGGACAGCTTAGTGCCACACTCAGAGCAGTTTACAAAGTGTGTTATTATCTTCACGATAATCAGCCTGTGAGGTGAGTGAGGCTGAGAGAGCTCCGAGAAGCTGTGACTGACCCAAGGTCACCCAACTAACTTCAAGCGAGTGGGGAATCAAACCCAGTTCTCCAGATTAGAGTCCTGCCACTCTTAACCACTACACAAAACTGGCTGACTTAAGAACTTAAGTTTACAGGATGCTGGATGGAGAGGAGTCAAGTGACAACAGAAAGCCAGACAGGTGCCATTGCTTCAGGTCCCCGGAGGTTGCCAGCTGCATATGGGGAAATTTCTGGAGATTTGGAAGTGAAAAGAAAGTGGTGAGGAGAGGAGGGACCTCAGTGGGTTATAATTCCACACAGTCCACCCTCCAAAGCAGCCATATTCTCCAGGGGAACAATATTGGAGTCCAGATAGGAGTCTTTATAATCCTACATTTCCCCCCTCCTTGTATATGATGAAGAGAGCTTTGACTCTTGAAAGCTCATACCCCGGAAATCTCATTGGTCTCTAAGGTGCTACTGGATTCCAATCTTGCTCTTTTAGTGCAGACCAACACAGTTACTCACCTGAATTTATTTTCGCCAGGGGAGATGATCCCTGTAGTTTACAGATCTCCAGATCTTCTGGGAGAAATTCTGGGAGATCTCCAGGCCCCACCTAGCGGGTGGGCTCTGTGGAATTACAGAGGCCCCTCCCCTCCCCAAACTCCACCCTCTCAGGGCTCTACCCAAAAAATCTCCAGGAATTTCCCAGCCCAGAGTTGGCAACCCTAGCTCATATGCCACTTTGCATGCCCATTGGGGTGAAAAGTAGGGTATAATTACCAAAATAAGATGAAGTTACCTGGAGACAACTGGGTCTGCTTGCATCATGTGAATTGGCCCCATATAAGCCTCTTAAGTTGGGAGTCTCTCCACAATCTTCTCCTGATTTAGGATGTATTGAAGAGAAGTTTTTTTAAATCAAATTGCTCCTTAAAGGCAGAATTTTTGGATCATCCTCCCCTCACAGATGTTCTTCTCTCCCCACCCACCCTCCACACACATTGGCATGAGACTTTATCATGTTTTGGACCCTTCATCAGTTAACTTCAAAAGGCAAGCAAATCAAAGCCCTTTCTTGAGGAAATAATACATCGTTTCCCTTCGTCTTTGCTGAGTGCCATCTCCTCTCGCCACATCATCAAAAAATAATCCAGTCTTGAATCTCTAGTTGGCAATTATCCCCAGCTTTGTTCAGTCCTTCCTTACCGTAGCAAAAGTCTTGATTTGTTTTTTAAAACATTGATGGAGGTTTAAAAAAAAAAAATTAAAATTGCACACTTGCCATGAGGGGGAAAGATATTATGCTTTCTGAAATGGGGCTACCCAAAGCAGAAAGAAAGAATTGTAGAAATACAAGTTTTAAAAGAGTCATTTAGAACAGCTGCAAATGTTTTTAAAAATTGAAAGTTGGCGGTGGGGGTGGGCAAAGTTGGACAGAGAGTGGTTTTCATTTCAGACTGGAGCCTGTGGTTAGAAGTTCAAACTGTTGGTGTATATAGCTGTACCCACCATATCATTTTCCAGCAGCCAGAACTCCGAAGGATGTCTATTCATTTATTTACTTATTTATTTATGTTACTTATAGTCCGCCTTTCTCACTGAGACTCAAGACAGTGTGGGTCAGTACAGTCAACTGAATAAACATATAATAGGGTCTATCCTTGAAAATTTGCAAAGATTTAAAACCTACAGAAATCAAATACAGAGCTGAAGAAATGCTGAAAGAGAGCATAAGTAATTCTAAGGAACACAGGAACGAGCCAGTAGGATCGTACTCAAAGCAAAAGTAGTAGAGTCTGTGGTCTATCATACGTACAGTGATAGTATTAAAGTCTATGGTCCCTCCATGTCCTTTTACTGATGGATCTTCTTGGAGGCTCTGGTAACTGTGAGGGGTTGCCTAGCAACAGAGGAATGAGAGGCCTGGTCCTCGGCTCTCTGTGGGAAGGCCTGTGGGGGCACAAAGGGGGACCTCCCGGGATGGAGGAAGAGTCTGAGGGGGCGTCTGAGAAGTGTCTAACTGAGTTGACTTGTCTTGAAGTAAAGCTGATCAATATGAACAGCTGAGAAGTCAGCCCAGGGCAGAGTTGCCACATTTTGATGTAGGCCCATTTCTGCCCAAACCCTTAAGGACACTACTATGGCTGATGTGGGGGAAATCTCCAGAATCCCTATGGGAGACCTCATCTATTCCACTGTGACATTTAAGGAAACAGCCTTCCTGGAGTGGTGAGTAGACCTCAATTTGCAATTGGGTTTATTGACTGTTAGGTTTGCCAGCGCCAGGTTGGGAAAAGCCAGGGTGTGCAGTTTCAGGAAGGAGGGACTTCATACTGTAATGCCATACAGTCCACCCTCTAAAGCAGCCATATTTCTCTAGGAACTGGTCTCTGTAGTCTGAAGATTACTTGTAAATTTGGAAGATATCCAGGTCCCACTTGAATAGAAATAGAATAGAAAATCTTGAACAATGCTGGGGAGTGGACCTTAAATTCTACAGAGGATTCCCCAAATCACAGTGCGAAGAGGAGGTTTTCTCATTGTGAGGTTGCCCCAGCAATCCAGAATGCTTTGAAAATGGCAACTACCAGAGGAAGAAGAGTGGGGGTACAAGTGGAGGTGGAGCTAGAGATGGGGACACAATTTCCCCACCCCACCAAGTCCATGAAGGTCCTCAACTCGTTTGACCAAAAACTGCTATGCCAAATAACTGCCTGCTCTCAAAATACAACAACTAGTGTATGCTTACATGAACAGAGGAAGAATTTCTGTAGTCAATGAGACAGCCACTTCTAGTCCCTAATGAGACCCTGCCTCATGGTGTCAAATATATATTCAACTCAGCACCTTCTCCCTGGACTGCTGGCATGGGCTTGCCAACTCCAGGTGAGGAAATTCCTGGAGATGTTGTGGATGGGGCCTGGCAAGGATGAGGTTTGGGGAGGGGGAGGGCCTCAGCCGAGTCCACCTTCCAAAGCACCCATTTTCTCCAGGGGAGATGATCTCTGTAATCTGGAGGTCAGTAGTAATTCCTGGACATCTCCAGGCCCTATCCAGAGGTTGGTAACCCCGTCCTGGAGTCTCCCTTTGAACTGTCAGCTGAAGTACTGCAAGCTTTAATTCTGTGCTGAAATGCAATGGTGGCAAAAAAACAAAGCTTCCCTGATACTGGGACGGGAGTGGGGCTAATGGTTTCTGCTGAGAGATTACTCCGGGAGTTCTTGCAAAGGGGGCCATCTTTCTACCCTGTCCCATCATAATAGTAGGTGTTTTTTCTGACATTCAGGACCAGTAAGATTGGTCACCTGAGCATTTTCTTAAAGGGATCTTGCGCCAGTTGGACTTTAGAGCTCCTCTGGTGTTCTTTTCTTTTGGTAGGTCTGCTGCCAGCTGATGGGGGGGAAAGAGATAAATGTGGGAATTTTATTTGCCTTTCCCAAGGTCAAAAACAGCTAGACTACAGCTTCTTTCTGGCTGCTGTGCCTTGGTCCTATTGCTGCATCTCAGACAGTTGGCAAGATGGATTCTTTGGTTGGGTTGGCTGTGACCAAACAGTGACCATCAGTTGCTTCCATTGTCCCTGTTAGGACAAGTGAAGTTGATCAGCTGCTCACTCCCACTCTGGGATTCAGATCTCCTGGAGGGTACATGAGTTCTGACTCAATTAATGCCAGGTCCATATCTAGCAAATACAGGGTAGGTTAGGAGGATTATCTTAGGTTCAGCATGAGAACAGAGAGCTCAAAACTCCATAAATCTTTCAAAGATATATTTCAGGAACTGATTCAGATTGAGTCTGACATGGGTGGGGGGGAGAGAGATTTGATCCTTCCACCACCCCATGGTTTTGCTAATCAAAAAAAGGAGGGGGGGATGCACTGTTACTAGCATCCATCTTTTTTCCTTTAACAATGAAATAACTAATACCCAAAATGTCATTAATGAATTTTCCTTTTATTTTTTTTAAAGCTTGCCCATCTCATTTATGCCTCTCCATTGAAAAGTGCTTTCAGCCCTTCCTCTTGTCTGTCCTAGGGAACGAAACATTATATATTTGAACTTTTCCTGTAAGCAGAAGAACTCCTAACGAAACATAAATCCATGCTTCATGGCAGTTGCTGATTTAAGGTCTGGGCCCGACATGATTAAGCATTTTGCTCATCCGTATTTTATCACTCGTGCTGTGTCAGTTTAATTTCCTCTCTCGGAAAGAGATCAATGGGGAAAGGGAAGCTGCTGAGAATGTCGAGCAGTTCTTGCTGCGTTCCAACTCACGTTGCAATGAGCCACTTGACTTCCAAAGATGTTAATAAGATGGAAAATGTGATCTAAACATGATGTGCATATAGGGAGGGTTTCAGGAATCCATATGCCCACTAGCTTGCTTTGTTATGCTTAGATTGGGAGAGAAGGCTCACTCCTCTTTCTGATAGCCCTCATCCAGTTCAAGCAAAAGATCAGGGGAGAGGATTATATTGTTCATAGGTCAACTAAACCTTAGTTCACTCATTAAGTCTCAGTTTGTAGGGCAGCTCAGCATCATTTGGGGGTTGGGCAAGATGGTTTCCAGTGGCCTACCACTAGATCTGGCCATCTTCCACTCTGTCCATCTCGTCATACACACATACTCACATGACAAAGAAGCACTGCTACCCTCCTTCTGACGTCTCTCTAGCCAGGAAACGGGATATTGCATATTGTGGCATCACAGAGGCCTCTGGGACAGTCTCCTGACGGAAACAAATGGGCCAAATGTCCGGACCCAACTTGGATTCATTCCCCACAGCGACAGAGCAGCTGTGAGGAATGGCCTTAAAAAAAATAAAGAAGAGCCCAAACATGCTTGGAATGCCACTGCAGGGGAAGGAAGATCTCCTGTCTTCCCCCAAGCCACTTTCCCCAGGCGAAACAGCACTTGGGGGGAGTTATTTCCCTGTTTTTGCCACTCCTTATACACAGAATACTCTATACGGAGCAGCAGAAATGGGGAAATGACCCCTTCAACACTGTGAATGGCTGGGGGCGGGGGGAAGGCTCTGCTTTATTTTTTAATAGCCATTTTCTACAGTGAACCCAATTTCGTTTGAGAACTCCGGACGCAACTCTTAAAAACCTTTCAAAAGTCAGAACTCCTTTCTTCAGACACAAGTAGGAATGGAGATCCCAGAGCCTTTATATCCCAGCCCAAGGTAGGTGGGGTGTTACAAGGGAGGGCATCAGAATGTAAAGATACAATGCAGCTTGCTTAGAGCAGAAATTAGCATCTGTGGTGAGATAAGAATCTTAAGTCTCTGTTCAGCCCTGGGGGAGGGTGTGTGTGTGCGTGCGTGCATGTGCACACGCTCATTATTCTAAATTTGTGAATAAATTCCAGCAATGGAGTTTATTCACACATTCAGAAGAATCTGGATGGGATATTGTAGATTTTATTGTTATGCTACCTGTTTTTATCTTTTATATTGTACTTATCAAAGCGATCCCCTCTGAGCCTGTTTGTGGGGAGAGCGAACTCTAAATATAATTAAATAAGTAAATAAATACAAATATAAAGGCTCAGAGATCTCCATTTCTACTTGCGTCTCAATAAGGGAGCTCTGACTCTCAAAAGCTTACACTGAAAATCTTGTTGACCTCTAAGGTGCTACTGGACTAAAATCCTGCTGTTCGACAGCAGACCTACATAGCTACCCACCTAACCTTTTAAAACCCGAATGTGTAATTTGGCCCTCAGGGGGTTCAACCTGAGACCTACACACTCTGCCGCTGAGCCATAGTCCATAAATGACGCTGACATGTATGAAGTAAGACTGCTGGGCCGATTCCACACAACTTACCTGAACCCAGGACGTTGCGGATCATGCCGGGGAAAACGCGAAATATCGTGTTTTCTCGCGCGAGTTTTGCGCGGTCACGCAAAACTCGCACGAGAAAACGCGATATTTTGCGTTTTCCCCGGCATGATCCGCAACGTAGCGCAACGTCCCAGGTTCAGGTAAGTCGTGTGGAATCGGCCCTGGTCTCGGCAGGTCAGTCTTGTCTTTTCTGAGCGGTAGCCGCTCTCCAAGGACTTAGGCAGAAGTCTTTCACATTATCTGCTGCCTGATCCCATTAGCTGGAGATGCTGGGGATTGAACCCTGGACCTTCTGAGCGCAAAGTAAATGTCCTTCCGCTGAACTGTGGACTTTCTCCATCATGACAAGAAAGAGAGGGGTGAAAAGGAACTAAAGAAATAAACTTTTCAAAGAAAAGAGTATTTCAGGGATAATGACCATATGCGAGGGAAAGAATGGGGTTGTGGAAACAAGCTCTGCTCCATTCTGTGTGTGTTCAATGTCCGATATGCGTTGGTCCTATGAACCAAGTGATCTTTCTCTGGAACCAGCAATCCTGCTTTTTGAGGAATGCCATTTGTGCAGAGATGAACACATAAAAACATACTGGATCTATGCACACCTTACCTATAAAACCAGGCAGGCCTGGGGCACAGTGTGCAGAGCTTGTTGCTGCAATCCTGGCTATAAATGTACATTGTCTCAAAAATGCTGTGTGAATGGAAGCCTCGTGATAAAAAAGCTATCCCCCCCCCCCCCCCGCAAACACACAAAAGTAGTTTGAGGAAGCTTTCAGGTACCAGATTGAGTTCTACTTTCCAGCCACAAGAGGGAACTGTGCACAATGATTAGGATGAATGAAGGGGACAGCTGGTGCGGCTGTATTGCCAACTGTGGGCCAGCAATTTACATTACAATAAAACTCAGCATCATTCTCCCCATTTTTCTCTCCCTCATCTGAAGTTTGTCACTTGGAGCCACTCTGAAATGAGCCAGAAGTAGGCACCACCCAGCTCTATAACTCACTATTCAAATCCTCTGGTGATGCAGTAGAGGTTCTGAATTGCTGCGTGACAGCTGTGGTCAGTTGGCCAAAGGCAAACAAATTGAAACTGAATGCAGACAAGATGGAACTAGTGCTGGTTGGGAAGGCGGAGATCTTGAAGAACGTTGTGCTCCCCACTTTTGATGGGTTCAGTTGACTCCTGCAGACTCAGTTAAGAGCCTGGGGAATATACTGGATCCAGCATTGCTGCTACAGAAGCTTACAGAAGCAAGTTAATGCAGCTGCAAAAAAAATTCCCTCTTCTGTTGCCTCAGTCTAGCCAGGAAGAGGACCCCTTACCTTGACACAGCCGATCTAGCCTCTTGGATTCACATCATGATAACATTGAGACTAGACTACTGTAATTTACTCTACATAGGTCTCCCCTCAAGGTCAACCCTGAAACTCCAGTTGGTACAGAACACTGCAGCTACTTTATTACTAAGAACTACGTGGAGCCGGTGCATGCATATCGCTTCCATTTTGCAGTCACTCCATTGGCTGCCCATCAGTTACGGGGCATAGTTCAAAGTTTTGGCTATCACATACAAAGCCCTTCATGGCCTTGGTCCCTCATATCTGCAGGATCACCTCTTTCCCTATGCTCTGCAATGGCATATTCGCTCATCTGAGCAGGTGCCACCCTGCAAATGGGGAAAATCTAGAGGTGGTGTCACATCACTTTAGGAATCATCGGAAACTCTATGATAACCATAGAGTTTCCTATGATTCCTAGAGTTTTCTGTAGTTCTGAGAAAACCTGGACATGACATCACGCCACAATCATTGCCAGCATTTCCTCCCCTCCTGTTACCTCTTCGAGTGGCAATAGCCAGTGGTGGTTGCCTGCAGGAGATCCGCCCCCCCCCCCCCCAAAGCAGGAGAACTGACAATCCTAGTTCACTACCTGTTCTTCTCCAGGACTGAGCTCTTAGAAAAACCACTTCTGCTTGTCTGCAGCAGAAGCCAGTTATGGATGGATCAGATTGCCTGGCATCTGTGACCTGAGGAACCCATCTTCTCCTCCCACTGCAACATCTCCAAAGCAGTTTTGCAATTATTTTAAAAACTTTCCCCTTTTAAACTAAACAAGGCAAGAATGAATGTACATTTTTGACACGCTGTTTTTTTTTAAAATAGGCATCCTGCCTGAAGAACCGGTGGACAGACTAGACCAGTGGCTGATGACAAAAATTGAAGGAAGCTGGGCCCACACAGTCAAAGAACACATCTGCCTTTGCCCTTAGGGCTGGCCTAGTTTTACATCTTGTAGTATAATTCACTGAGCCTCGTACCAGTGTAAGGGTGGTAAGATTCAGCCCGCAACTGGCAGAAACAGGATAGCTTGAGTGTTATGTCAGATCATCAAAGCTTAGTGCCACGAGCCAGTGAAACACCGAAGGCCGCAGGAGTTCGCATTAGCAAGCACCTGCCTGACCTCACCTGTTCTGAAACGAATCCCCTAAGAATGAGACAACTTGGCATCTGGCTTTTGAAGTGTTTGAAGGGCTGTTGTCAGAGGAGACACCAGGCAGGCAGCTCACGCTCCTTTGTAGCTCCTACAACACATGCAACAGCCTGCCTTAAGCCTGGCAAGATGTCACCATTCTTCCCCCCACCAGCTCCCAGCAGACTTAATGTTTTTCATTAATGTTGCAAAGGCATTATACAAGCACTCCCTTTAACTGGGGCCTCACACACCTGAGACTTCAGCGCGTATACTCACAGTAAAACAACGCTTAAAAGCAAATCCCTTTAAAACCCCCAGGCCAAACACTGCAACAAACACAGGTCTTGAGGAATCCGTATACAGCATGTGCTTTTGAACCGAAGTCTCAGGGTTTAAATGGTTTCACTCTTCTGAGCTGGTAAATACCCAGTACGTTAATTTACCTGCTTGTTGCAAAACACTCACAGTTGTTAGCTTAGTAATGCTCCCAGCCACAGTGCTGAAAGGCTGGTCTGCCTTGTTATCCCCATTTTGCTGAAGGAGAGCTGAGGCACAGAAAGTGTTTGCCCTTTCCTTTCCTTTCCTTTCCTTAAAAGCTCATCAATTAACAAATCTTGAACAGCGGAAAGTTCTTCTTCATTGTTTTTCGGGCTCAAGGGATCGAAGGACTGAAACAAATTTTACTGCCGCCAAAGGATTGTTATCTCTAAGTGGATGACACAATGTTTCCGAGGTTTAGGGTGGTGATTGATCATTAATAAGTGGCTTATTGTCTCTGATATTCTCACATAAACATCATTCAAGCAGGACATGTAACGTATCAATCCTATTAAGACAGCAAGGGCAGATTCTATCAAATAAGGCCTATTTATATATCTTCCTTCTAAAACCATAGAAGGAATAATACTCAATCTCACAAATAAAAAAGCTCTACAATACCATGGAATAGTCAAATATACATATAGGGAGGTAAAGGTTTCGGAGGAGTAAGACCAAGGGACAAGAGGGAACAGACACGATGAGCCCCAGGGCTTTTTTTCAGCAGGAATGTGGTGGAACGGAGTTCCGGCACCTCTTGAAAATGGTCACATGGCCGGTGGCCCCGCCCCCTGATCTCCAGACAGAGGGGAGTTTAGATTGCCGTCTATGGTGCGGCGTGGAGGGCAATCTCAACTCCCCTCTGTCTGGAGATCAGGGGGCGGGGCCACCGGTCATGTGACCATTTTCGCCAAGGGCGAGTTAAACTTTCAAAAACTCCCCCCCTTGTTCCAGCTGACCCAAGATGACATCATCTTGCGGTCCTGAGTTCCACCACTGAGTTCCACCACCTCTTTTCCCAGAAAAAAAGCCCTGATGAGCCCTATGTGTCAAACTTCCGTGGTCGATTTCTAAAACAGCCTGTTTAATATATGAGGAAGCTTTTGATTTACTCATCTCAGAAATAAGATTAGTCGTCATCGGTGGTCGTTTCTCATCCAAAGTTTTCTTCCAAACTGATTTGAAAGTATCCCATTTCATGGCAGCCAGTAGAGGGTGATTGCCACAGGCTGTCAGAGGCCTGATAAGCACTTGTAGGGGAATGAGGAGGGAACAGAATAGACCGCACCACTTCAGACAGCAAGATGCCAACAGAAAACTGGCATGGCAAGCAAAGTGGGGGGCAACAGAAGCTTTCTCCCTGTTGTGCTGGTTTTCTATCTGCATGGAGTTTTTTTTCTGTATGGTTTTCTTATCTCCCCGCTGTTGCCCACTTGACAGGAGAAAAATAAAATTAAATAAATTGCCATCGGCAGCAGCGCAGCATCGCTTCCGTGGACAAACCAAGAAGAGGCGTTAGTCCTCTCTAGGAATTGCCAGAGCTCCCCCCGCCCATGTCGTTGACCCCTCGGACTCCCACCAGTTGCCTGGCAACCCTAAGGGGGCCCCAAAAGAAAACTAGGAAGGAGTCCTGACAAAAATCACCAAGATAACAACCCAACAGGTAAAGACCTCCACAACACTATGTTATATGTTCTCATCTAAAATAAAATTATTCCTCTCCTCGTTAGAGAAATAATACGTGGACAATTTTTACATACAGTATGGTATGTTTTATGTTAGATGAGAACATATTATGTAGTGCTGTTGAACCCTAAGGAAGAACCTTCAAAGCTGCCATCCTATCAACTGC
The DNA here is from genome assembly GCF_028583425.1 of Eublepharis macularius. Taxonomy (NCBI): domain Eukaryota; kingdom Metazoa; phylum Chordata; class Lepidosauria; order Squamata; family Eublepharidae; genus Eublepharis; species Eublepharis macularius. Next base: position 65,217,473 of record NC_072802.1, on the reverse strand, counting down.
AGTCCAGAGCTGGGCAATTCATTCTACCACTTCACTCTTTGGCGTGTGTATATCAAGTGGGCTTATGGCGAGGCAAGATTAGAAGCAGAGACTTCCTGGTTCACAGCTTGGTCTCTTAACCATGGGACTGTATTCCATCTCACTTTCCCTTAGATATAGTGGATGGAAAGACTTGATTTTCACAAATACGGCATTCAAAAACTGAGAGTCAAACTAGATGTTACTGCATCCAGAGATCCGACCCTTGGCCACCAATGCCATTTTAAAGAAGAATTTGGCCGTTTGTGATTGAGTTTGTGATTGGATTTGGAGAACCTAGGGGGTAATTAAGAGCATGTTAGGGAATAATTTTATGATTTGATACATTTTTTTCTTTAGAGTGCAACAACAAATGAAGAGCAGTGTGTGAACGCAGTCCTGGGTCTACTGCAATATTTGCAGTTTATCACACAATACTAGTGATAAATTCTGATCCAGTATTTTACCTAGAATAATTCTAGCACTTTAGAATGGACTATATTATATTAAAAAAATTTCCTCCCCCCCTTCTTCTTTTGTTACAGCTCTAGATAAAACCCCGGGAGCATTGCATGATTGGTTTCCATATGTGTGGGTGTGTTTGATCATAAATTGTTTACAACTGACCACTGAGGAAGGCCTAAGGGCCGAAACGCGTCTGGTCAGTTTTGTACTGTACCTTGCTCTGTTTGTGTTGGTCATTGCACTGTACCATCATCTGTATCTTGAGATGTTTTAGCAAGTTTTAGTATATATATGTAGCCTGCCATTCCGGCCTTATGTTTTTAACTTGTTTTTATTCACATTGGTGCACATCTATAATAAATACTTTTTATATTTTATATGGGGTTCCCCCCCACCCCTTTTTTCTTCCTTGCATTTAAAAATGCTGCAAGATCCTGAGGTACAGCCGGACCAGGTGTTCTTGTGTGTGTGTGAGAGACCCCCTCCACGTGCTCCTTCTTTGAGCGTTGCAATAGCCTGTTCAGCAACTGCTCAGAACTCACAGGTCTGAACCAGAGTTTTCAGGTGGCAGACAGTGTAAGAATGCACAAAGTCTAGAGAAGCCTATTTAGCACCCCCCCCCCCCAGTTATCACAAACATGTGTGGCTTTAGCAGTCAGGCAGACAAAATAGGAATACTAGAAAAACAAGCCAGGCAACTTTTCTCCCCACCCTACCAGGACTGACACAACCAAGTAAAATAAGTTTTGTAAGTTATTTTTTCTCTCTTGTCAGATCAGTTGGGACAAACAGAGGATGCAGACAGGAACAGATGGAGGAAAGCAGTGTGGGAACATGTGCAAAGCATTTGCAATGCAATTCCGATGTTGGTTTAAAAATCAAAACTTTTTCAAGTAATAATAATAATGTTCAATTTATATACCGCCCTTCAGGACAACCCACTCAAAGCAGTTTACAAAGTATGTCATTATTATCCTCACAACTATCACCCTGTAAGGTGGGTGGGGTTGAGAGAGCTCTGAGAGAGCTGTGACTGACCTAAGGTCACCCAGCTGCCTTCAAGCAGAGGAGCAGCGAATCAAACCTGGCTCTCCAGATTAGAGTCCTACCATTCTTAACTACTACACCAAACTGGCATTCAAAAATGATGTTCGTAGTTTGTTCAAATTAAGAGCTGCATAGCATACTGGTTAAGTGGTTGGGTTGCAAATCAGCACTCTGCTAGTTCGACTCCCATTACTGCCATAAGCTCTGCAGGTGGCCTTGAATCAGCCACTCCTCTCAGCCCCAGCTGTATTGTGGGGATAATAATACACTGACTTTATTCACAGTTCTAAGTGGGGCACTCCTCTGTCCAGAAGGGCAGTATATAAGCACGCTGTTGTTGTTGTTGCTCAAACTGCAATTCAAACAGCAGATGCTTCACTGATCTTCTCTGGAGGCAGAACCGTTGGACGAAGCAATGCTTGTGGAGTTCCATCTTCCTTTCTGCAAAAGCACGGGCTACCTGGTTGCCGCCGTGTTGCTCTGTTATCTCTCACTGAACCGCTTCCTTGCATAGTACAGAATGGGTGACTCACACTTTAGAGATCAGCTCTGCTGACCTGCCGCTCAGCAGGAACTGTGTTTATCTCTAGAAGAGGGAACCAGAACTCTTCCAAACAACTCTGGTAGCAACAGTACTATTTCCGTCGCACTGTTTGTGTGCCTTTGATGGCTTTTCCCAAGAGCCCCGGGAGCATCAACTTATCCGACTTTCTCCAAAGCAGTCTCTCAGGCTGATGATCTCTTTAGTCGCTCTCTTTTTTTCTTCTTTGCCACCAGACTCAAAGCCCGAGAACTGACTCTCTCTTTAACATCCCAAACTGCTTCATGTTTGTAAAACGTTTACATCTAACAGCATCCCTAATTGGAAACACGGAACTTTGAGATTGGGCATTTGATGTTCTTCGAAGCGAAATGCACAGGTCAGAATTTGCTTCCCCACCTCCCACCGCACCTTCGTTACTTCTCCGCACTGCCATTCAACAAGTTGTGATAATCTGATCACATGCTGAGACCTAGTTTTATTTGTTAAAAGTATGAGCTGGAAAGTGTTGAGTTCAAATCTCACTTCTGCCACAAATCATCTAGGTAGCCTTAAGTAAGATATGCTTGAATCACCCATCTGTAATATAGGTATAATCCAGCTAAGAACCACTTTTTTCTAGCTTCCCACTGCGGCAGATGAGGCCATCAGACTGAGGCAATGCAGCAGTCAGGCCGCCCGCCCTCCATCATACTTCAATCCCAACCCCAAAGAATATTTTGCATTTCATTGTCATTAGATTTTGATTCTTGTGAGCCATATGGGCTAAAAAGCAGGCCTTTAAAAAAAAACAAAAAACCTTTTTTTCCAGACCACCTTAAAGGGCTCTTGTAAAGATGACAAAGATAACCTGCGTGAATGTTTGAAATGCACAATTGTGTCATTTTGCAGTGTGGAAATCAGAAATGCTCAGGAGGGCATTTTTATAGAGATTTGAGCTGTCCTATAATGGAACAACTCAGGAGTACGGGTTTTTTCGTGCAGTAGGATTTAGGTTTATTGCAATAATTATTGAATATATCATATTGCTTTTTCTGCACTGTCATCTACTTTCTGTAAAATACTTTCTGCATTATTAGTACATCATGCCTCAGATAGTTTTTTGTTTGCATGGTTTTCTAATTCTGTAATCCTAATTCTATTGCATTGTTCATTAGAGAGCCAGTTTTGTGTAGTGGTTAACAGCGCGGGACTCTAATCTGAAGAGCCAGGTTTGATTCCCCACTCCTCCACTTGAAGCCAGCTGAGTGATTTTGGGTCAGTCACAGCTTCTAGCTCTCTCAGCCCCATCCACCTCACAGGGTGTTTTGTTGTGGGGATAATTATGACATACTTTGTAAACTGCTCTGAAAGGGTGTTAAATTGCCCTGAAGGACGGTATATAAATCGAATGTTATTGTTATTATTATTAGGGTTGCCAGGTCCCCTCACCCTCCAGGCAGAAGGTGGGAGACCTGGCACTCACCTTTTTAGATGTCTTCGCTCCTGGGCTGTGCAATGATGTCACTTTCGGGAAGTGACATCATCTCACAGAACTTCTTGCTGCCCCTGGGAATGTTCCCCCCGCGCTCTGCAGCAGGCTAATTTCAGCCCATTTGGGGCCTAAATTGGTCCACTGTGAAACGCGGGAGCTTTCCAGGGACCTCCCAGCAGTGCTCCTGTGCTCCACAGCGGGCCAATTTAGGTGGGAGAACTGCTGGGGCAGCAGGATGAGCCCTGCTCCCGCACTTCGCAGTTGGCTGATTTTGGCACCGAATGGGCCCAATTCGTCCCGCTGCAGAGTGAGGGACTGCTGCCAGGAGGGTCCTGGAGAGCTCCTGCGCTTAGGGTTGCCAGCCTCCAGGTAGTAGCTGGAGATCCCCCGGCCACAAAGATCAGTTCACCTGGAGAAAATGGCTACTTTTGGTGGGGGGTAGATTCTATGAAATTAAGCCATGCCAAGGTCCTTTCCCTCCCCAAACCCCACTTTCTCCAGGTTTCACCCCCCAGATCTCCAAGAACTTCCCAACTTGAAGCTGGTAACCCTACCCGCGCTTCACAGCAGGCCAATTTATGCCCCAAATGGGACCCACAAAAAGGAAGTGACATCATCACTGCCGGTGTGAATACCGGGGCCTGCTGCACGCAGGCCCAGGTGGTTTTTTACCTCCCAGACCCATTCCCTGGGCCTTCCCCCTCACCAGCCAAGTGAGTGGGGGGAGGCAGAGGTTCTACTAGGGGTCCCTCGCTCCAACTGGGGAACCTGACAGCTCTAGAGATAAATATCCATTTCTTTACCAGAAACCAAAAAAAGAACAGCCATAGCAAATACCCGAGTCTAAGAATTGAGATGTTAAAAATGGGTCCGTGTTCTAGAAATGCCAACTGGCGAATGAGGCCTGGAGATCTCCCAGAATTACAACTAATCTCCCAATAACAGCGATTAGTTCTCCTGGAGAAAATGGCTGCTTTAGAGGGTGGAGTCTATGGCATCTAACATTGACAATTCAGAGCTGGAAAATTCCTGGAGTTTGAGGGGTGGAGCTTGGAGGGCATTGTGTACTGAGCCTGGAGCTCAGAATGATTACAGCCCAGTGATTTCAGCCAAAACAAGGTTCTTTATTGCAAGCCAGAACAGATTCACAACAACAGACACTAGATACTCAGACTGAACAGAAGCCCTCAATATATACAGAGAAACCCCGCCCCAAGAATAGCTAGCAACCAATAGCAACACATATTTTAGAATGCCATCATTTGCATGAACTGTATACAATGTATAAGACAGGCAGGCCACTGATTGGTCTTTATTTGAGAGGACCGATTGGCTGCTGCCTTCAGAAAGTACCCAATGAATGTGCATGTGAATGTACCCAATGAGGATTAAGTACAGGCAATGTAACCAATGAGAATGAAGTGCGTTAGGAACCTTGACCTGAAGCTAACAGTGCATAACATTCAATACAGTAATTACCTGAGAGGCCTTGTTTGGCCCAACTCAGCCCAATACGCAACACCCCTCCCCTGTTCCCAAAGTCCTACAGATAGGCTGGGGAAGGTGAATCAGAATACACTGGAGGCCTGGCTAAGCCCTAGTTCAACCCAATACGTAACAGAGGGGGCGGGGCTTGAGGAAAGAAGGGACCTCATTGGGGTATAATGTCATAGAGTCCGTGATCCAAAGCAGCCATTTTCTCCAGGGGAACTGATCTCTGCAATCTGACCCGCCTCAGCCCTGCTCCAAATCTTTAGACATTTTCCAAGTTGGTGTAGACATCCTTACCCTGTTGTGATCGGTGGAGTGCTGGTGGGTATCTTCTTGACAGGCTTTATTAACCTGGACTGAGCAACTGGGTTCAATGAGGAAAGGTTAGGCAGATCACATTGGGACACAATGTTGGAGTACCATTAAAGAGCAGAATCAAAAAGAGTCCAGTAGCACCTTTAAGACTAACCAATTTTATTGTAGCATAAGCTTTCGAGAATCACAGTTCTCTGCATCTGACGAAGAGAACTGTGATTCTCAAAAGCTTATGCTACAATAAAATTGGTTAGTCTTAAAGGTGCTACTGGACTCTTTTTGATTTTGCTACTACAGACTAACACGGCTAACTCCTCTGGATTAAAGAGCAGCACACTATCATTATTTTATTTGTTATTACATTTTTACCACCGGAGTACACCATTTGTGATTTTCTGCCTCCAGCACGAACACCTCTTGGGCTGTTCTCTGCTGTAGAGACAAATTGGCACTTTGGAAAAGGAAAAGGAAAGCATTCGATATTGTCTCCTTGTTCAGCCCACAAGGGGTCGCTATTACCATCTAGGATCATAGCTGTTTGGGGGAACTGAATGACAAATCTAATGGACAGAAGGAATGCTGAGCTACCTAGATAGCAAGCAATGCCAATTCAACTAATATGGGTCTTGGTCAGAGGGTCTTGCTTCCCTGTGGCCTTGTCGTATAGCTAGGAAAATGTCGACCAATGCTGGGAAAATTAGGTATGTTAATGCCCAGAGATCTACTCTTAAATGAACAATGCAAAGGATGGTAGTGGTGGAGATTGCCCTCAAGTTCTAGCTGACTTACGGTGACCCCTGGTGGGGTTTTCATGGCAAGAGACTAACAGAGGCGGTTTGCCATTGCCTGCCTCTGCAACCCTGGTCCTTACTGGAGGTCTCCCATCCAATTACCAACCAAGGTCGGCCATGCTTACCTTCTGAGATCTGATGAGATCAGACTCACCTGGCCTATAGCAACTGTGAAATGCAAAATGAGCCCCCGTGCAACTTTGAAAAGAAAAGGTTGGTAGACAGGGTTGTCAGCTTCAGGTTGGGAAATTCCTGGAAATTTGGGGGGTGGAGCCTGTAGAGGGCAGGATTGGGGGAAGGGAGGGACCTCAGCAGGGTATAATGCCACAGAGTCTGTCCTCCAAAGCCACCATTTTCTCAGGAGGGGAACTGGTCTCTGAGAGGTCTCCAGCCACCCCAGGGGTGGCAACCCTATTGGTAGATGAAGGAGAGCAACAAGATGAAAAGCAATGAAGCGATAAAGAAGAAGATACCAGAAAGTCCTTGGCTATTATTTCTCTGACAAACTGAAGGCCTGCAAGTAGGGTTGCCAATTACAGTTTGGGAAATTCCTGGAGATTTGGGGCAATCCTTGGGGAGGGCAGAGATCGAGGAGGGAGCTCACCGGGGCTGGTATAATCTTACCTGCAAGGAATTACAAGGGGGAACAAATGATTGGGAAATTTCCCACTCTCCCACCCAAATCTCCCCCTCCAAGTAACTTTCAGTGGGTTTAACAGGCCAATTCTCCCTGTTCCCCTTTTAATTTTTTTCCTTTAACTGATCTTCAGCAGCATTCGGTGTCCCCTGGCAACCCTCCCTAGATGTCAGTGAGGATGCTCAGCCCTCATCCGTTTTTTGGGAGGAGAGGCAGCTGTTTTTCTTATTCCTTTTTAAAACTAAAAAAATAATACTCTCCATACCTGGGCAGCCTCCAACCTTGTGTGCTTTGTTTTGTTGCTCTGCTTGATCATAAAATTTTGTGAATTTGTGCAGCGTTGATGAAGAAATTATTATTATGATGAGTAGAGAAGTTGGAGAGGAACCGCTTGCCTGTTATAAGGGCCGCTAGTTGGATGCAACCAGCCCCTTCTCTGTGGGGCTCTGAGCCAAGCTACAAGTGACGCCTGACATAGGTTGGACACTTGTCATCCTCCCTCAAGTTTTGATGGGAAATGTAGGCGTCCTGGTCTTGCAGCTGCAATGAGGAGCCAAGCTGTAAAACCAGGACGCCTACATTTCCCATCAAAACTTGAGGGAGGCTGACAAGTGTCCAACCTGTGTCAGGCGTCACTTGTAGCTTGGCTCTTAGTCTAAGGAAGACAGGGCACCCAGTGCCAGTTGCCCGTTGTACTGAATTTTCAGTTCCTGCAGAGAAATGACTAGCAAACAACAGGCAGACATCCTCCTTACAGTGGCAGGATAGCCCACGACCACCAAATGCCTGTGACTCTTAGCCTTTCTGCTAGCAGTTTTTAAATCAGCACCTGATAAAGAGGAACAGTTACGTAAAAACCAGAGACCAAAGTGGGAGTTGCTTATCTGGAGTGGATCTGAAATTGACAGTTGTTTTGGCATCTTCTTGGGAGCTTGGTGTGGTGGTTAAGAACAGCAGGACTCTAATCTGGAGAATCGGGTTTGATTCCCCACTCCTCCGCTTGAAGCCAGCTGTGTGACCTTGGGTCAGTCACAGCTCTCTCAGAGCTCTCTCAGTCCCACCCACCTCACAGGGTGTTTTGTTGTGGGGATAGGAAAGGAGGGTGATTGTAAGCTGCTCTGAGACTCCTTCAGGTAGTGGAGGTTGGGGTATAAAACCAACTCTTCTTCTTCTTTCCATGATCAAACATGGGATGTGCTTTCTGATGAAATGCATTTCTCATTTTCAGCATGGTCTGAAGTGATGGGAGGACCTTGTGGTTCCTTTCTCCTTAACAGAAAAGGGGGAATCCATGCGGCAAACACCCTTCCCAGAAGCATCTAATTGGTACCTGTGGGGAACAAGATGCAGTACTAGGTGGACCTTTGGTTTGATCCAACAGAAGCCTTACAGATCCAGTGGGCATGATAGTAGGTAAAGGTAAAGGTAGTCCCGCTGTGCAAGCACCGAGTCATTACTGACCCATGCGGGGACGTTGCACCACGATGTTTTCTTGGCAGACTTTTTACGGGGTGGTTTGCCATGGCCTTCCCCAGTCATCTACACTTTACCCCCAGGAAACTGGGTACTCCTTTTACCGACCTCGGAAGGATGGACGCTGAGTCAACCTTGAGCCAGCTATCTGAACCCTGCTTCCCCCAGGATCGATCTCAGGTCATGAGCAGAGCTTGGGCTGCAGTACTGCAGCTTACCACTCTGCGCCGCAGGGATAGTGGAAAAATCAAATATAGTGGCTTCATTTTTCAAGACAATCTTCAGCCCCTCTCATGTCCCAGCAGTGTTCACTGGCACCAGGATAGAGTCATTGTGATGGCTGTCAAACTCTAGGGAGTGCAGTTTCTTGGGTCTCTCACTCAGGGCCTGCCCGAGCCACACCTTATTTCACATCCTAAAGCAGGTTTTTTTGAGGGACAGCTGAATTCCTCTGGATTCTTGAGACATTTCTCATCATCCTTAACGACATACTTCAGAATCCTGACATTGCACAACCTTTGGCTGAGCTTAGATTTTATTTATGATGGACTCTGTGGTTGATCTCCTTCTCTCAGCTGGATCCTTTCTTTTTGGAAGGCAAAAATTTGTATCCTTTGCAAGTGTGCATGTTTGCTTCTTCCCTCAATGGTTTTTACAGCTGCTTCTTCCCTTCCACCCCAAACTCTAAATTTAACACCGTTGCGTTTGTACTGATGATCTTTGCCCTTATCCCCCGTTTCCTTTCCTGCTGCCCTTTCTTTGATCTTCTCAGTTTTCTGTCATAAAGGCCCCTTTGCCAAATGTTCATTCAGCAATGAGGATTCTCTAGATCAAAACTTGCTTTCTGTTGACTTCGGTGGAGAAAAAGAGAGTGAAAAAGATAAAGAGGGAGCGAGTGAAGAAAAACCGAAACAATAACGTATATATTTCCCGCGGTTGTTGGTTCCGTTACAAAAGAATTCTGCCAGAGACACAAAGCCAGAGTTTCTGCAAACGAGCCAGTCTCTGATAGCAGAAGTTCAACTTTAAAAAGAGAAAGGATTGTGATGAGCTGAAGATGGGGGGAGGTAGGGAAGGAGAGACAAATGAGAAGCCGGCAGAGATTGCAGTAAAAACAGACTTGAGTTTTCACAAATGGAACTAATATTTAATCAATGGGCAGGTCAGCAGGTGCGATGCGTTCAGAGGAGTCCAGGCACTTCAAATGGTTTAACTTTGTAATACAGAGTTTGAAGTCTCTCCCTCAGAACTGAAATTCTACCAGCCATTATAAAAAAAAATCGGCCTTTCTTACGGTGCTTGAAATCCTTTGTGTCCACCAAACAGAAAAAGAGAAAAAGATGGGCAAGGAGAGAACCGACCCAGCTAAGAGCACCGTCTTGTCCTCCGCTAAGAGGCACATCAGAAGGAGAAAGGAATTGCCCTCACCAGACCGAAACCTGCCTTCAGAGTAGCCACCCGCATGCCTTTGGGTTTACCGCTGCAAAGGTGCAGGGCCTCTGGACAAGTATCAGAGAGACCCAATGTTGCATAACGGTTAGAGGGTTGGACTAGGATCTGGGTGGCCCAGGTTTAAATGCCCACCCTGACATGGAAGCTCATTGGGTCTTGGCCCAGTCCCACCCTCTCAGCCTAACCTACCTCTCAGGGTTGTTGTGAGGATAAAATGGAATAGGCTACGAGCGTATCTTCCCCAAAAAAGTCTAGAACTGCCTGACCAAGCTGAATGTTTATCAGTTATTGCATCAGCCCTCGATATTATGCCTGCTAACTTCAAGATGCCATTCATGCCTTCTTCACGTCCTGATCATGCCTCAAAAACATAGTCAATGATACTCCTATAGGCTGGAAAATCCACCCCACCCACACACACACACATAAACTGTCCAAAGATCCCCTTAACCTTCTTATATGGGAGGCCGTTTCAGTCAAGATAGTTTCAAGCGGGTAGCCATGTTGGTACGCACTGAAAGAGCAAGATCCGGGTCCGATAGCACTTTAAAGACCAACAAGATTTCCAAGGTGTGAACTTTCAAGATTTCAAGCTCCAGGGGAGTGTTAACTCTTGAAAGCTCAGACCTTGGAAATCTACTTGGTCTTTAAGGTGCTGTTGGACTCGGATATTGTTCCAATCAATTATTGGCCAATTCTTCCCTTCCCTTGTATTATTACCATATAGTTCCATCTCCAGGCATCAATATCATAGAGTTGTTAGCCACCCTAAAAGGCCTGCACTAGCCAGGGGCTTGCCACAAGCTAAGAAAACTGCTTCTCAGATTATGACGACCTCTTTTAAACAAAGCTTACTGGCATCAGCTGGGATTTTAACAGAAAAGGCGAAGGGTAATTGGCTTTATAGACATATAAAGACGCACAACACTTATTAGCTTGAAAGCTGTACCTGTATCAACAGTGGAGAATCTTACAGAAGGCAAGATGAATGCATGTATCAAACGCTCCCTTTATTGTTGTGATAGGCAAACACCTTCATGCTTCATCTGAAATGGCTCTCATTTTTAGTTATTATTTATTTATTCACATCATTTATAGTCCAGCTTTCTTGTGTCAGATGCTCAAGGTAGAATTCTGTGTAAATATATCCTTAATAAGGCTTCTCTCTATCAGAGGTCAGACTTTGATATTGCAGACAGTTGTGAAGAAGTTTCAGGTGGGTAGCCATGTTGGTCTGCTGTAAAATAGCAAGATTTTGGACTCTAGTAGCACCTTAAAGACCAATGAGATTTCCAGGATATGAACTTTCGAGATTCAAAGCTCCTTTCTTCAGATAAATTCAGAAGTGGAAGGAGCCCCGTGGCATAGAGTGGTAAGCTGCAGTACTGCAGCCCAAGCTCTGCTCATGACCTGAGTTCGATCGTGGGGGAAGCAGGGTTCAGGTAGCCAGCTCAAGGTTGACTCAGCCTTCCATCCTTCTGAAGTTGGTAAAATGAGTACCCAGTTTCCTGGGGGTAAAGTGTAGATGACTGGGGAAGGCAATGGCAAACCACCCCAGAACAAAAAGTCTGCCAAGAAAATGTCGTGATGCAATGTCCCCCTATGGGTCAGTATTGACTTGGTGCTTGCACAGGGGACTACCTTTACCTTTATCCAGCCAGAGAAAGAACTTCAGTCAGTCATAAAGAAGTCTTCACATAATGTGCCCTGATTATTCAAGGGGTCACATGGAAAACCCATTTCCTTCTGGTGACTGTGACAGTTATAGCAGCAAATATTTCACACTTTGCCTGATATCTTTTATTAGGACTAACCAAATGACACATAACAATGAGCGAGCTTTTGAGTTCACCAGAACTCTTCATCAGGCTGCATGTTACAATTTTTTAAAGAAAAGTTTTAAAAGAGAAAGGAAAATCCCTCAGAATATTTCAGCTGTGTTAACTCCTGAAGTCTCTTCAAGGAAGCTGCATCCCTGCATATAGCTTTGTACATGCTGGATTCCCCATGTGAATATATCCCTAGGAGCTGGGGGCACGCCAGTGACCGCTGAAATTAAGAGCGCAAGTTAATTGTGACACTGCAATTCTAGCTGGACAGGGGCAGACTATATTGTCGAAGGCTTTCACGGCCGGAGAACGATGGTTGGTGAGGGTTTTCCGGGCTGTATTGCCATGGTCTTGGCATTGTAGTTCCTGATGTTTCACCAGCAGCTGTGGCTGGCATCTTCAGAGGTGTAGCACCAAAAGACAGAGATCTCTACTGTGACACTGAGAGATCTCTCTCTTTTGGTGCTACACCTCTGAAGATGCCAGCCACAGCTGCTGGCGAAACGTCAGGAACTACAATGCCAAGACCACGGCAATACAGCCCGGAAAACCCACAACAACCATTGCAGACTATATTGCTTGGAGGGTTTTGCTGGTGAGATTCATGCATGTCTGAACCCAGCCTCGGATCCATAATACATCAGTGATATCAGCAACGGGTGATCGTTTTTAACTACCCTGAAGGAACATAATAAAAAGCGATGTCATCCGTGGCAGCCAGGTTTGTGCTGTCTAACCACTAGAAAGCAAAGAGCAGCTTCAAAGGCTAAGGAACCAGATTTAATTTCCTATCAGATCAACCAAGAGAGAAATTTGTCAGAGATTAAACGCATTCAAATACCCTTTGAGCAACTTGCTGAGGAATTACTTGGAGCAGGTATGGGGAAACTGCAGGAAACCCTGCACAGCTTAAAGGGACAAAGACGCTAATCTACCAGTAGACAACGTAGGTGTCATAAATGTCGTCCTGAGCAGGTCTGCTCAGAAGGAAGTTTCATTTTATTCAGTGGCGTTTATTCTAATGCAAGTGTTCTTAGGACTGCAGCCATAATGTCTTAGCTATGCTACCGCTGCACCTTTTTTTTCTTTTGATTTCTGATTTTTTAAAATGCATTTCTCCTTGTCATCTCAGAAATCTGTGTGTGCCTTGATTGGCCCTGAAAGTTGCCGTGTGAAAAGCAGAGGGAGAAGTTGCCACATTCGTTCTTCATTCTTAGGATTCCATTTTTTTTTCCAGAATTCTGCTTTGTGCGGGAGGAAGAATTCCTAAAATTAATTCCAAAATTGAAATTGGAGTATTTATTTTTAGCTACAGTCCACCTTTCTCACTGGGACTCAAGGCAGATTACAAGTATGATGGAACTATGATAAAAATATTAGAATCTAACAGCAAAGGTTCCTAGTAAAACAAATCAGTCAGCAAATGGACTACAAAATAACAATAACATTTGATTTATTATTACATCTGAGTCTAACAGCAAAGTGGGGCTAGGATTGAAGAATTGGAATTTAAAAAAGAGTATCCCTAATAGAGGTCAGCTCCCAAGACTATCCATTTCCTCCCAGCTTTGCTTCTCTACAAGTATGAGCAGTTTGCCACAGCTTTCAATTTCTTTAGCTCATTTGTGTCTTTTTTTACTCTTCTTATACTAACAATGCAGATGTGCATTGATAAAACATTGCACAAAAGCAGTCTCAAAGTGACTGAGTGCATGCTTTCATCAATACTCTTTTGTGTGTGTTTTCCTGAATACGCAGGCACTGCTGTGCATTGGTAAAACATTGCACCAAAAAAAGTTGATATAACCATATGTAAAATTACATCAAGATTGCTTTTGTGCAGTGTTTTATCAGCACATTAGTAATGGGGGGTGCAAGTAGACTGAAAGGTGCTTATAGCACATTGTACAAAATATGGACATTTTAAAAACTGAGGTTCTCCATTTGGTTTGCTTTGCTTTGGTTCCCCTTTTGAAAACAAAAGCAGACAATTCAGAACTGCAGAATCCCGGAGGAACATTAAAGCAGACGTGCTGAATCAGACCGTGGTCCATTTGGTCCCACATCATATTTCTCAACCAAATGCCCCAGAAGGCTAACTAACAAGCATTTCATGCAGGCCAAAACTTCCCCGTGGTATTGCCTCCCCACACAGGTACTCTTAGGTTTACTGCCTCTGGACATGGAAGTTCCATCTAGGTATTGTGGTGAACAGCCATTGAGGAAACTCTTCTCCATGAATTTGTCTAATCCTTTCTTAAAACCAACTACATTTCTAGCTATCCCTTCTTCCTGTGGTAGAGAATCCCACATATGAATTACTCTTTAGGTGGGAAAGTACTTCCTTTGGGATGAGAGGAGTCTTGAAATCATTCCCTAATTTTATAGATTGGGTTTATAGATTGGGAGAACCTCTAGAGACAACCAAGAACAATGCGGTTCAGGAAAAGGAGCTGGACTTCTGAACCCAAATTTGAAAGCCAAAGTATAAGTTTGTTCTTGCATGGGATATGAAGCATCTTAAGAAATTCAGAGAGAAAAGTTGTTCTTTTCTTAAAGGAGGGTGGGAGGGAAGGAGCATTCGTGTCACTTATACCGCAGCTTCTCCTTGGCCCGAAAGGAACAGCTGTGCCAGAAGAGAAACTCAACAAATTCCAGAGGGGGATAGGAAACTATTATCACTCTTCCAAAGCTGCTGGCTCATAATGCCTCAAACACTTGTTGATGGAAACCAAGTACTGTGTCTGCTCTGTGGCAAACCGAGGGTTTTGATTTCAAATTGATGGTGGATGGGGAGGGGGGAGAGTTGGGCACTTTCCCTAAGGATCACGTTCACTCAATCCGGGCAAAAGCAACCCAAGATGAGATGAAACAGGATGCTTTTAATGGACTTGAACATAAGCAATCTGGCCCACTTGCAAAAGGTTATCAAGCTTTTGAGAACAGCAAACCTGACAAGGTATCTCTTTACTGATTAGATATCTTTGCCGCTTCCCTTTCCAGAGGAATCTTTTGTGTACGCCGCTTTCAGGATTTTACAGTATTTCACTGTCGGATCATTGAGAAATTTGATGTAACTCTTTTAGGAGACTTGATGCTATCCTAAAGAAGGAAGGAGACCTTAACCCATAGGGCAAAGAAATAGATATTTTCCCAGCGGCTTGTGTTCTCTTGCCTCTGTTTCTCTGCCATGTGCATGGATGTGTGTATGTTTGCCTACAGGAGGAACAATGTGAAATTCACAAGTATCTTACACCATTGTTTGTGTGTATAGCTTTTTCATTTACATCGATTTTGAGTGTTTTATGATGTTAAGTGTACACCGCCTTGAGAACTTTTGCTGTAAGAAAACATTTAAATTTTTAAAAAACAGTAAGAGCAATATTTGATACCTCTGTGAGTTTGTCTCACAGGCAGAAGTATCATATGAAAATGAATAATAATCCTTACTAATATGATTCTTTAGAATGTTCGAAGCACTCCCCAAAGATTGTCAGTATTACTGCAGTACGAAGGCACAGAGAGAGAGAGAGAGAGAGAGCGAGAGCGAGAGCGAGATTCAAATCATGTTCTTCCTCACTAAAAGGGAATGATGATGATGATGATGATGATGATGAACATTTGATTTATCTACCACCCTTCAGGACAACTTAACACTCACTCAGAGTGGTTTACAAAGTATGTTATTATTATCCCCACAACAATCACCCTGTGAGGTGGGTGGGGCTGAGAGAGTTCTGAGAGAGCTGTGACTGACCCAAGGTCACCCAGCTGGCTTCAAGTGGAGGAGTGAGGAATCAAACTCGTTTCTCCTGATTAGAGTCCTGACACTTTTATGAAACTAATAATACTTAGAATTTGTATAGTGTATTCAAGGTGCCATAATTCTCACTCCTTACAACAACTCTATGAGGTAGGCCAGAATAATTATTCCCTCGGTTGCAGATTGGGGTGGGGAGGCAGAAAAGACAGAGAGTAGCATGCCTAAGGCCAACTAGTTACTTTGTAGGTAGAGTTGCCATCTTTGTTGGAAAATTCCTGGAGATTTAAGGGGGAGGCAGGGTTTGGGGAGGGAGGGACTTCACTGGGCTATAAGGCCATAGAGTCCATCATCCAAAGTAGCCATTTCTTCCAGGGGAACTGATCTCTGTACTCAGGTGGTCAGTTCTAATCCCTGGAGAGCTCCAGGCCTCACTGGAGGCTGGCAACTTTATTTGTGGGGGAGATGTGGTTTCAACAATTTATTACACCATCTCTTCTGAGTTAATGAGTTACTGGTGTAGTGGTGTGTCGGATTAGGATTGAGGAAACCCAGGTTTGTATTCTGGCTCTGCCACGGAAGCTCGCTGGGTGACCTTGGGCCAGTCACACCTTCTCAGCCTGACCTACCGCACAGAGTTGTTGTGAGGATAAAACGGAGGAGACGTGAATGATGTAAGCCGCCTTGCTCCCTCGTTATGGAGGAAATTGGGGTGTATAAATTAAGTAAATATTAAACTAGATACTGGAGGTAGACTGTAGCTGAGATTAACTCACTTGCACAAGACAAAGGGGGTTAAAAAGAAACCATCAACAACTTTCTCAAACTTTGGTGCATTGGCACCTCCGGCCCACATTTGACCTTTTAGTTTTTCAGCTCCGATCTGGTTTCAGCCCCCCTGGCCTCTCCACTTGTGCTCGATTCTCTTGTTTGAAACTGCGTCAGGGTTTCTCCGTGAGGTTCCTAAGAATAGCGATACTTATCTGCCTCACTGAGGGTGCTGTTAAGTGGCATTTGGTGTCCGCAAGTCTCTCAAATGAAAGAAGCTATTCTCGACGTGCCAAGCAGTGAAGTGGACTGGAACAGCAACGGGGCCTCAGGTTGATACCTTCCCTGTTTATGGCTGTCTATGCTTGGAAGGAGAGCAAGGCAGCAGACTCAGAGCACCACTGAAAAACTTGCACACTCTCAGCTGTTTCATACATTCTTTTTTTAATTACTCCAGACGTTATTAGTATAAACCAAGACAATAGTGTATCCTACCAATTTTCCTGTTGGTGCAGAACGGCAATCTGTCTTGAGTGAGTGGCTTTTTGTCCACGATGGCCCACGATTGCTATCATAGCGTGGGGGGGAGGGCTTTCTCTTGAGCCAGTGAAGGACCTGATAAGATTCAACCCTTAGCATTTACACAGCATTTATAACATTCCAGATGCTTCACACATATTACCTCACTGCAGCTCTTGCAATATTGTTGTAAGGTAGGCCAGCATGTCGTATACATGCCCTCCCAAATTGCAGAGGAGGAGCCGGGGCTGAGCAGTATATTCAATGCCAACTAGGAAGTTTGTGATAGAGATGAGATTTGAACCAGAATTGCAGCTCATCCAAAAGGTGCCTAGATTTGGACCAAAAGCTTCTGGATCAGCATTCTTTACATACATACATACATACATACATACATACATACATACATACATACATACATACATACATACATATGTGTGTGTGTGTATGTATGTATGTATGTATGTATGTATGTGTATGTATGTGTATGTATGTATGTATGTATATATGTATATATATATATGTATATGTATATGTGTATGTATGTGTGTGTGTGTATGTATATGTATGTATATATGTATATATGAATGTATATACATATATGTGTGTGTATCTATCTATATCTATATCTATATCTATATCTATATCTATATCTATATATAAAATTTTTATTGGGTTTTTATAGTAGCAGGAAGGGGTTACAACAAGAAGTCAAACTTTAGCAGGTTCACCACAAGACAGATATACATCAATCCAAGTATAAAAAGCCACTAAATATATAGTTAACACCCCATATACCTTCAAGTTTCCCTTTCCCCCCCTTTTGTTTCCATAAACATTATTTAATTGTTACGCTTTTTAATCCACTTATCCTATTCCTTATGTCATTTCTAACATTCTTTTCTTTTGTATATATTATATATGAGTCATTCTAGGAGCAGAAAGTGAGACTAGCAGAACAGTAAATATCAATCAAACAATGATCTACATCTATATAAGAAGGAAGTAATTTTGTGCTAGTTTTCCTCTTTCTTGCCTCTGTTCTGGCCACACCCTCCCAACTTGTGTACTTAGGTTTTCATAGTGGTTGAGGCAGGGAGGCCAGATCAGTATTTAATTCAAGAAAGGCGAAGTCCAGCCAGAGCCATTTACTTAGATTTTGATATTAATAAGGCTGGGGTATCTACATAGGCTACAAGGCTAAAGCACAGCTTCACGTTTTGAAAAAAAGAAATAGGTTGTATATATTATAAATGAGTCATTCTAAAAGCAGAGAGTAAGAATAATAGAACAGAAAATAACAATCAAGCAGTGGTATAACATCTATATAAGAAGGAAGCATTTTAATGCTGATTTTCCTATTTCTTGCCTCCGTTCTGGCCAAACCTTCCAAACTTGTGTACTTAGATTTTCATAATAATAAAGGTAGAGATCAGTATTTAGTTCAAGAAAAAGAAAAGTCCAACCAGAGCTATTTGCTTGGGTTTTCATATTGATAAGGCTGGAATGTCTACATAGGCTACAAGGCTAAAGCATAGTTTCCCATTTAAAAAAGAAAAGAGAAAACTAGGTCCATCTGTTTTATCTTGACCATCTGCACTATTACTTGGGTTTCCATAATCGTAAAGTTAAAAAGAGCAGTCAGTCATTTAGCTTAGCCACTCATTTATATTCTAAAAGGAAAAACTAAAAAGCTTCAAGGGTCCAGCCATCACCATCATCCCTTTGGCAGTAAACATTCAAAATCTATCATAATACAGAGCCTCTAGAGCTTTCATAGATCTATATTGCATATCATTTGACATACAGAAAGAATCAGATCATTCGGATGGTATCCCTGATGGGTGAGCAAGACAGTGTTGCCAAGCAAGATGGGAATACTGCAGTTCTCTTAAGCTTGGCTGTCTGTTTCTAGATGTCTGTTGGGGGAAACTTTTATTACCTCTACTTGCCAGTCATGAAGTCCCCCTTCTCTACTTATCTGAACAATAAGTCAAGGCTTCAGTCCTGATGACCTTAGAAGCAGCAAAGGTTTATTATGAGAAATTCTCAAACAAACCTGACGCGCATGCTATTTCAGCAGGGCGCATGCCAACAAACAAGCTGCACCTACATTTATACCATCACACAAGCATGATGCAAGTAAACAACAGTTGCTTGAAGGATTATTACATGGGTCCGTAATGACTCGGTGCTTGCACGGGGGGACTACCTTTACTTTTTTTATATAAACAATCAAGTAAATGTCTCATGATGTTCAGAACATGATAGATTGACAGGTCGAGATAATGTTTCCTTTCAGGTTATGTAAACTATCAGAAAGGCTCTGTGGTTATTATCTCTACATTGCCTCTTAGAAGGGGAGGTGAAACTGACAGAACCGTCAGGAGGCAAAAAGGCAAAGAGGAAATGAACAAACCCTCTGAGCAGGGATCTCCCTGGCTCTGTAGAGAGGGGAAACTGGCAAAGCCTTCCGATCTCTTTTAAAACTCAGCTTCCTGGCTAACACCGCGAGTCTCGACTCCCTTCACGTGCTCCTCCTATAATTAGTCTCTTGTAGGTTGGCTCGTAGCCAGTACAAAACCCCACTGGGCACAGTGACTCACCCCCTGCCCCTTAGAATGTTATAAAGCATCGGTGAAAACTTCAATTCAAACTACCCCTCCCACAAAACCAGACACACTCCAAGCCCTGCCTGTCTAACCCATCCTGCTCTGCATATTCAAGCTTGCTGGAATAGATTTTCCGTGGTCGTCCTTAGGATGCTTAAAGGATCCTAGCTGTGAACATGGCGGAGTGTTTAAAAGGAGCAAGGGGTTAACATATTGCTTCAGTTAAGAAAGGTATTCATTATATGCAAATACCTCCGGATAATTGTTCTCATTTAACTTAGACTAACAATTCATAGATCCAGAGGAGTTAGCCCTGTTAGTCTGTAGTTGCAAAATAGTAAAGAGTCCAGTAGCACCTTTAAGACTAACCAACTTTATTGTAGCATAAGCTTTCGGGAACCACAGCTCTTTTTGTCAGATGCAACAAGAGTCCAGTAGCACCTTTAAGACTAACCAACTTTATTGTAGCATAACCAACTTTATTTTTTTGAGCCACAGCTCTCTTCATCGGATGCAACAAGAGTCCAGTAGCACCTTTAAGACTAACCAACTTTATTGTAGCTTAAGATGAATCTTCGTCATGCATGCATCTGACCAAGAGAGCTGAGGTTCTAGAAAGCTTATGCTATGATAAAGTTAGTTAATCTTAAAGGTGCTATTAGACTCTTTACTATTTAACAATTTATAGACTCTATGTTTATCTAGTGTGTTTTTAGTTGTCCTTTTCTTCAAGGGCCTCACAGCAGCATGCAAAGTTCTCGTTCCTTTTAGCCTCCCAACAACCCTATGAGGTAGGCTAGGCTAAGAGAGTGAGAATGAGCATCCCAGAATCACCCAGCGAGTTTTGTAGCAGCGTGGGAACTTGAACACAGGTTTTTCAGAACCTAGTCCAACACACTAACCCCTTTCCTTACACAGAGCAAACGCAGAGGTGGGAGAGATGTAAGAGGGCGCGCCTTGGAATAGACGGCCGCCCTATCCGGTTGTTGTAATATGAGAATCTTCAACCACATGGAACCAGAGGCAGTGCTCCCGTAGAAGAGGACACGAAATCTGAGGTTTCTAAGGCGGCCCCAGATTGGGCCTGAGGAGGATTTTTACATCTCTCCCACCTCTGCGTTTGCTCTGTGTAAGGAAAGGACACCAGAAAGAAGGAAAGAGTCTAATGCAAGGATCTATATTCATACAAACTCTATGACACCCGGACCTGTTGCAATAACCTTGAATGCACTTTCTGTATATTTATCTTGAATGCACTTTTTGTATATGGGATTTACTCTTGTTCCTGTAAGAACAACACAAATATGTATGAATGTTTAAATCATACAGCACTGGCACTTTAAAGATTGAATAGTTTGTGAAATATTGTTCTATTGTATTCCCCGTGGGCTTGCCCTTTTTTCACACCAGGATTTGGGAAGCGGCACCTACGGCTGCTGCTCTTCTCTTAAAAGGACCTGGAGGATCAAGGAAGCCAGGCAGGTTCTGTCCTCTGGCTTCTGGGCAGGAGCAGCATGTGGGCAGCCGGCTGGCCAGTGGGATGGGTAGTTACTACCCACTCCCC
Organism: Eublepharis macularius; assembly: GCF_028583425.1. Classification (NCBI taxonomy): domain Eukaryota; kingdom Metazoa; phylum Chordata; class Lepidosauria; order Squamata; family Eublepharidae; genus Eublepharis; species Eublepharis macularius. The sequence continues at coordinate 65,196,717 of NC_072802.1, read as the reverse complement.
CCAAAATCTGTCATCTGAGGTGACTGCCTCGGGTTGCCTCATTGGAGAGCTGGCTCTAAAGTGGGACCCAGTAACATTCCATAAGCCTCCCATCAAGGACAGAAGAAGAGCAGAGGATTCTCCCATGTGACACAAGAATCTCCCATTTCAGAACTGCCCTTTCATATTCCTTTCCCGTGGGAAAAAAGATGACTATCGAAAGAACGGGGATGCTCAACTAGCATTCCTGGGACCCAGGAGGTAAGCCCTTTCTTCAAACACTCATAGGCTGGAAGAGCTGGGGTACCCGTCCGGCACTGGCCAACAGCCGGAGCCGTACTCAGTGATGCCACCCAGAAACTTCACATCCTTACACTCAAAAGGGAAACAAAGTGTTCTGCTATATAAAAACCAGAATCGCTAAGGACAGCAAACCCCTGCTTGTAAGATCCCCACCCAAATAAGCAAAATGAACCAGGAAGAGGACGTATGAGAAAGAGGCACACTCCACTGAAACATCTCGGTTAACTGGAAAGGGCATGTCTTGAGAAAATGTTTGTGTTTTGAAGTACATCTGGAAGAGTGGGAAAGACTGGATCAGGTGGCTGTCTGGAGGCAGCAAGTTCCAAAAGCAAGCTGAGAAAATGGATGGAGGCATGAGATAACTGATACAATCTTTGCTCCAACTAAGAGGCTGGCACCAGAAGAACAAAAGGCTCTTGAAAGAGGATAAAGATAAATCTGTACTCTTTATATGAAGTAAAAGTTATAGTTGTTGCAAGATCAATAAAGCATGCAAGCTTTTAAGAATAAGAGATTCAGATAAATGTGATAAGAGAAGTAAAGCTTTACAAAGGTGGGCGTGGAGAAGACTCATATTTACAAGCCATAAGCAAGAGTCAAGCTGCAGTGGTTTTGAATAGACTGACTAGCGGCCTCCACACAGCCGGTATTATCCGTGTTGCTTTCAGAGCCACTCAAATGCAAAGATGTGTTGGCAGCAGAGCTTACACACAGGAGGATTTTCTGTGCTCCATCCTCTGTCTTTTTCTTGACTTTTCCCTTCCATGTGAATTACTTATTTTACAAAATTGCCAAAAGCCTTCAAATGGCATGGCGGAGGGGTGGGGGGGGAAGAGGGGGGAAATGGTGCCTCTGAAGGGCTGGGGGGGGCACCAATATGGGCAGGATCTTTGCAGGTAGAAAACTGAACACTGTTCCTTCAAGAGGACATGTTAATATCCGTGGCAAATTGAGGAGGAAACCTGAAAGCCATGTGAGGACAGTATGATATCCTATGGATGTGGAAGTTCCCCCCCCCACAAAAAGTGTTCAAGACCAAGTAGAGAAAAAGCTTCACACGGAAACAGCCAGAGCCTAATAAAATGAGAAAATTAACAAGAATTTTAATGCAATCTTCAAAGAGAAAGAACGAATTTTAGAAACATTCATTTTCTGGACAAGTCTGTAATTATAAAAAAACAATCCTTTCTATAATGAATAAAATTCAAAGTGGAATATTTCCTTAAAATAAACAGATGATAACAATCACATCTAGTAAAAAAGAAAAATGCTCTGACCTTGAACAGCCAAGTCGAGCCTGACCTCAGAAGCGAAGCAGGGTCTGCCTTGATTAGTAATTGGACGGAAGACCTCCAGCGAAGACCAAGGTTGCAGAGGCAGCCAATGACAAACCACCTCTGTTAGACTCTTGCCATGAAAACCCCACCAGGGGTCACCATATGTCAGCTATGACTTGAGAATAGGATTTCATTTTTTCAAAAAGAAAAACAATCCTAGAAAACCCCACCAGTCTATAATAGCTGTCTAACAATCCAATCTGATGCATGAAGTAAACACCACTCTGTCCATTAAAGTTTATTCTGAAGCAGATGTGCAGCTTAAAATGTTAAACAAGAATCTAAAACAGCAGCTCCACCTCTTTACCCACAGACACACACACCTACAATACAAACACAGTAGAATGACACAGCAGTAAACATTCAAGAATAATAAAACTCAGCCATTAGGGGAGGGAAGTCGTTACAAACAGATGACATAACGGAATAACAAGGTCCAGCAGTCACCATGATCATGAAGCACGGGCAGACACAAAATGTAGGAGGTCCTCATACCCTAAGACTCGCACTTTGGCCAATTCCGCACGGCTTACCTGAAGCTGGAACGTTGTGGGATGTTACGGAACATACCTGCAAAAACACGAAAGATCACGTTTTCTCGTGCATTTTCTCGCGATGTCGCTCAAAACTCACGTTTTCTTGTGCGTTTTCTCGCGATGTCGCGCAAGACTCGAGCGAGAAAACGCGATCTTCCGCATTTTTGCTGGCATGTTCCGCAACAACCCGGCTTCAGGTAAGCTGTGCAGAATCGGCCTTTGAACTGGTCCCAGAAACAAATCAGCAATCACTGTGGTTGCGCAAAAATTGGTGCTGGGTAGCAAAAAAAAGTGTGTTTTCAAATAGAACTTAGAAGATGTATTGTCGAAGGCTTTCACGGCCGGAGAACGATGGTTGTTGTGGGTTTTCCGGGCTGTATTGCCGTGGTCTTGGCATTGCAGTTCCTGACGTTTCGCCAGCCGCTGTGGCTGGCATCTTCAGAGGTGTAGCACCAAAAGACAGAGGTCTCTCAGTGTCACAGTGTGGAAAAGATGTAGGTCATTTGTATCTACTCAGGAGGGGTGGGGTTGAGCTGAGTCATCCTGTAAGAGTTTCCCAGGGTGTGGAATGCTAATGGCGGGAGGCTTCACTGTATCCTGAGGAGGTTCTTTTGCATATGGATTGGTACTTGATGTGCTAATCTTCTCTGCAGGGCTATTGTCGGGGATAGAATGTTTTGTTAGCCTGGTGTTTTTCAGAACTGGAAACCATGCTCTGTTCATTCTTAAGGTTTCTTCTTTCCTGTTGAAGTTTTGCTTATGCTTGTGAATTTCAATGGCTTCCCTGTGCAGTCTGACAAAGTAGTTGGAAGTGTTGTCCAGTATTTTGGTGTCCTGGAATAAGATACTGTGCCCTGTTTGCGTTAGGCTATGTTCAGCCACTGCTGATTTTTCAGGTTGTCCAAGTCTGCAGTGTCTTTCATGTTCTTTTATTCTTGTCTGGATGCTACGCTTTGTGGTCCCGATGTAAACTTGTCCACAGCTGCAGGGTATACGGTATACTCCTGCAGAGGTGAGCGGGTCTCTACTGTCTTTTGCTGATCGTAGCATCTGTTGTATTTTTCGGGTGGGTCTGAATACTGCTTGAAGGTTATGCTTTTTCATAAGCTTTCCCATCTGATCAGTAATTCCTTTGATATATGGCAAAAACACTTTTCCTGTAGGAGACTGTTTTTCCTTGGTTGTTTGATTCATCCTGGGTTTGATTGCTCTTTGGATTTCATTTCTGGAGTAGCCATTTGCCTGAAGTGCGTGGTTTAGGCTCCTTAGAGACCCGCAAGATTTTCAGACATGAGCTTTCAAGAGTCAGAGTTCCCTTCTTGTCTGAGGAAGGGAGCTCTGACTCTCAAACACTTGCACTCTGAAAATGTCGATGGTCTCTAAGGGGCCACTGGATTCAAATCCTGTTGTTTTGGGGTTCATTGTACCAGAGATGCCAGGCACTGAACCTAGGGCCTTTTAAATGGATGGAGGGGAATGCGTTCCACCAGTGAACCATAGACCTTGATCGAACATGCCTGAAAAGGGGGGGGGGTCCTACCCAGGTTTGGTTCTCTTCCCTGCTCTGGCCAGTTAGCAACCCTAAAGGGAGCTGCCAGTACAAGAACTGGACTCCCATTCTGAGCCCCTTTATTATACATTTGCGTAGGAAAGAGATGAAGCTTGCAAGCAAAAAACACTGGGGCACACTTCACAGGGCTGTTGCCCCTCCTTTTTCCTCCCACCCCTCCATTTTCTCCAGTTGTCTTCCATTTTGAGGTGAGATTTGGGTGACCTGGTTTGTTCCTTTGGCTATGCTTCAAACACAGAGCAGATGAAAGGTTAGGAGACAGATTCTTTAAAAGAGTCCTTTTAAGTGGCTTTCCCTCCTACCGTATCCGCTTCTGTTGGGTGACTATGAACTAAGATTTAGGGTTGCTGTCCTCCTCCCCGTGGTGTTCATTGCAAACTGCGCACAGGATCGCAGCACTATGCTCTTGGCCAAATAGCACCAATAATAATAGAACGTCACTAGCGTTTCCCCCATTCTGGGCCCTGTGCGGACAAGTAAATAGCATCTAGAGGATATCCACACACTGCAGACTTATTTACAATCCCTGCTCACCAGCGAACCTCAGGAACTGTAGTCTGCTTTTCTCACTGAGATCCAAGGTGGATTACACAGTGCATGTGAGAGACAATATAATCAACAGCTAGGATATTCACTGAGCAAGCATCATAATAACATCAGCTAGGATAGATATTCAGTGAACAGATACAATAGGGTATGGTAGCAGAAAATTTGAAAACAAGCATAAAGTCGAGCATAGAGATGAAATCTTCTGAAACAACCCATAGTTTATTCACATGGCATGTTAAGCAATGTGGAAACTCCCTAGCGGCACTTATCTGCATCACCAGACAGTACCCAATAGAGTAGCATATAGTCCCTGTCCCCACCAAAGCATCTCTCTGAGCTGTTTGTGTATGTATACATTTTAAAAATTTACTAAGATCTCATAAAGTTTCCAGTATCTGTCATCAGATTCTGGATAAAGTTTCTCCTGAATTCAACCCACCGCCTTTAAGAGGGTGGCACAGTGGTTAGAGTGCTGAGCTATGAGCTGGAGAACTTGAGTTCAGATCCCCAGTCTGCCACGAAGATGGTGGTTCACCATGAGCTGATCACCAGTTCTCTGCTTGGGAGAACCGTCTATTCTGCCCTGAACTCCTCAGAGGGAGGGCAGAATAAAAATGTACTATAGGTGTCATCATAAAATAAATACATCACTGGCTAACTGCTGTTGCTAAAGCAAAGTAGATCTTCTGAGAATAGATTATTTGGACATTCTTCTTGAAGCTAACTCATCCTGCTGGCTGGATAGCTTATCTGGCTGGGATGCCACACCTGAGACAGAAGGCTTTTGCTGTCGGACCAATACCCCTGCCACAAACATTGGAAGCTCTCTTTATCTGCCTTCACAGGGGAAACCAAGGATGACCTGGCTTTGCGAGCTCTTTATAAGCTGCTCCCACTGCCAACCATCTGTTGTTTCACCTGGATGGGAAAGAATCTTTTCCTGGACTGTTATTATCGAAAGGGAGAAATTTTGTATTTGGAGAAGGATGTGTTGAACTGTTTAGCTCTAAATAACAGGAAAAAACTCCTTGGACTACCCAATGGAGAACTCCCTGTTTGGTATGTAACCAGAATGGAATCCACACACTCCCCAGCACAACGCAGCCCATAGGTTGCTAACCTTCTCTTTAAAAGAGTTGGTTAGTCTTAAAGGTGCTACTGGACTCTTTTATAGTTTTGCTACTACAGACTAATGGCGAACTTCTCTGGATTTATATGTAGATGGTCTGACTAACTTTTCCTGGGTCTTCTGGGCATGCACTATCCATTCTGCAGCAGCTGGTGAGATACTGGAACCGGGTGACTGCCTTTTGGGGAACACAGGTGTGGTCAAATGCACCACGGATTCTGTGATCCATTACTGTGTGTGTATGCTGCTTTCCAGAAAGAAGGGCCGTTTTCACACTGCTTACCTTCCCTCGCAATGACCCGGAACATCGTGCAAAAAATTGCGGAAGATCGCATTTTCTCATGTGAAATTTGTGCGAAGTCGCGCAAATCTTGCGCAAGAAAACGCGATCTTCCGCGGTTTTTGCACGATGTTCCGGGTCGTTGCAAGGGAAGGTAAGGAGTGTGAAAACAGCAAGGTAACATTTATCCACATGTTCCTTTTGAAACCAAAAGGAGCACTAGGCCAGTGGCAGAGCACATGCTAAACATGACTGAGGCGGCCCCAGGTTCAGCCTCTTCGGCACTCTCAGTTAAAAGTAGCCCACAAACACATCACAGCACTTTGTAAAATGGTTCCTAGACTGTTCTCCCGCAGGGGGTGGCTTGCATGATTCAAGGGTTGCGCATATAATTTTAAAAACCTGGGAGACCTGGGAGACTTAGGTTCCTGTCCCCACTATGCCATGAAGCTTGCAAGGTGATCTTGGGCAAGCCACCCTCTCTCAGCCTACCCTACCCTTCAAGGCTGTTGTGAAGATAAAAAGGGGATGGGAGAATAGTGTGTGCCATGCTGAGCACTTCGGATGAAGGATGGGGTAAAAATGTACAAGACAGACTGTATTTTGGAGAGGGGAAGTGTTGGTTGAGTTTACAACGCTGCCTTCTACAGTTAGATCATTGTTTCATCTTGCTCAGAATAGTTTTATGTGCGTTGGTCTGCAGTAGAACAGAAGAATTTGAGTCCAGTGGCACCTTAGAGACCAACAAGATTTTAAGAGCATAAGCTTTCAAGAGTCAGAGCTCCCTAGAAGGGAGAAAATCTTGCTGGTCTCTAAGGTGCCACTGGACTCAATTCCTGCCATCTTGCTCAGAAATGTCTGTTCTGATGGGCTGGTGCTCTTCATAGTCTCACAGGACAAAGCTGTTTCTAGCTGAGATTCTTTAATAGGACCTCTTCCATATGCACATTGTGTGCTCTATCAGTTAAGTCACAGGCCCTCTCCCTTCAGGTCTGGGAATGTGTAACACAAGGGACATATCCCTTGACACTGGTCCCCTCCCCAATCTAAGAAACTATAAATTTGGAAACACTTTGCCCTTTGAAGCTAAAAGGTCTGTGCACTATTTGAAGGGGCATACTTCTTCAAGCACCCTGTTCTGAGATGTGACCATAATAAAGCCCCTGTTGTTTTATATTACCTGGGATAGGAGGTTATATTAGAGTTGGATGATTGCAATTTATTGTGACATCCAACAAATGGTGTGTGCATTTATGTGTATAGTATTTGATGTTTCTGATTAATCTGACCTGAATGCAATATACAGTGAAATACTATATTTAATTGTGACTAGCTATGGCTAATCAACATATTTGTGTTTGTGTTGAGTATTTTTGTCAGTGAGAAAGGTGGGCTATAAATGACATAAATAAGAGCTGATTAGGGTATGTTCCATTAAGAGTATTATTTAATTCAATATAATAAAAGCTATGGATACGTTGTTATTATTACCAAGTTTTGATTTAAATAAGATTTTAACGCTTGCTGGATTGTGGTTTAATCATGTGTTAAATGTTGGATTATGACATACATATATCATCTTACTGGTAATATTTATTTTTAGTTTTTATATCCCACCTGTTGACTCTAGTCTTCAAGATGAATAATAAAATAAATACGATTTAATTTAATACACATTTAATGATACTTTGTTGCTTAAGGAAATAATACTAATAGTAATAAAGAGACCATGAAAACATATTAGTCATTGAGAGTAGAAACAAAATTTTGCACTTTCAGACTGAATATTATTTCCTTGTTATTAAAAAATTAATTTCAAATATGTGTGAAATGTTGGCTTCCACTCATGAGTATGATTAACAAATATTCTGTCTTACTATTACTATTACTTGACAAGTCCCAGTCACCAGGTCACTATGACACCTAGAAGTTTTATTGTGGCACCCTGTATTTTCAGCAATGATTTTATTATCATATTTCTCAACAGTCCTCATTGAAAATGAAGTTTTTGTCATTGCTTGTTTATATGCTAACTTCACACAATTCAGTGGTAGTAGACTAATTCATTTCTCAACCAGTTGTTTTCTACACTGGCTCCAATATTAAATTAAATGGATCTTTTTAAAGCAATAATGAATTTATGAGAAATTGAGGGGGTTAATGGGCCGTCGTCACACGGGCTTAAAATTAGCGCGAAAATTGCGCAATCTACCGCAAAATTCCCACCTTATTCTGGCACTGTTGCGAGTCTGAGATTTCTCCTCTGGTCTCAATTTTCGCGCTATAATCTGCTTCCGTGTGACCATCCGGCATCGATTTCTATCCCATAATGACGGAATTTTCCCTTTCTTATCTTGACCCATTATCCCAGACGCCCTTTCGCGCTCTCCTGCAGCGAGCTCCTTTTTTTAAAAAAAAAAAAAACGTCCTTATATCGCTATAACGTCATAATATTATAAAAATACAAAGCAATGAAAGAGTGTTCTTTCTATGCTGCTCGAGCAGCATAGACCGAAAAAGTCTTTCCGCTGCCCTTTGCCTCCGACGGAGGGATCGCAGGTGTGCATGGCACAGAGTGAACGTGCTCTGAACCATCAAAACAACCAGTTGGGCCACCAGAACTACAAGTTCACTCGGTGGAGCCATGGTTGAGTCTTCGGCGATGGGGATCACGTCAGACAGGGGTTTTTCTCAGAACAAGAGTATATTTATGGATGTTCAAATTAGGAAGAAAAACAATCTTAGCCAATGTTCAAGCTGCTTCCAGGGCGGGAAAACTTGGCCAACCTATCCTGCTCTTTTGGGGTTGGGCTAACGTTTGGTTATAACGATGTAATGTCGTTATAACGCAATAAAGCGGAAAAAAAAATTTTTAAAAAGGGGGGAGGAGTTTTTTCTGTGCCCGTTCAAAATGACGGCACAGAGCGCTACAGTGTGAACAACTCGAAGCGGGAGGAGACGGTATTTGACAAAAGATTGCGTCATGGCGCCGATAGGAACAATAGCGCCACATAATGGAAATTTGACGGAATAAACGCCCGTGTGACGACGGCCATGGTTAGGTTTTTGTTGTTGTGATGACTACCATAGATACCATAGATACCTCCTTTGTTGTGATGACTACCATTTGTTGTGATGACTACCATAGATATCTCCTTATTTATTTATATACTATATTCTTTATTTGTAGAAAACGTATTTATTTACATACTACAACACTTTTGTCATAGCTAGAATAAAATTACAAGAAATCATGGATTAGGTTTTGGTGGTGGCAAGAATTTGAAAATATGCTCATTAAAATACAAAACCCTGAAGGCTGAAAAATGAATCTGATGCCTAAATTTTTTGGCAGGCTCCCAAAGAAAAGTTTTCAGTACCAGACTAATAACATTACATTAAATAACACGTCTGTTAAATATATTTAAGATAATGGTATGCTATGGGTTCATGTTGATTTTTAAAAACTTTTTTTGTACTAGGGTGTCAACGGGCAAGATATAAACATTGAAAACAATACTAACAAGGAAGTATTACATTGTTAGGTCACAAACTCACAATCCAGCAGGTGTTAAGCTTGCATCTCAAACGACACTGAACCTATAGCTTTACGGTTAAATAATACTATATCACCTATAATTAACAAATGTGTTAGTTATATTGGTGTTGTGTAAAATGCTGCCAAGTCACAGCTGACTTACGGCAACCCCACAGACTTTCTTTCCAAGGCAAGAGATATTCAGAAGGGGTTGGCCATTGCCTGCCTCTGCATAGCAACCCTGGTCTTCCTTGGGGCTCTTCCATTCTAATACAAAATAAGACCAACTCTGCTTAGCTTCTGAGATCTGATGAGTTCCGATGTGCCAACCATATGACAATAATTAGAAATAATCATAAATAAATATAGTAGTTAGGATTAAATGAATGCTATTTGTTGTTTTTAGGAAGAGCTGTTGCCAAATGTCATAGCTTGGTGGTATCTGTCCAATTTACTGCATCCAACTTTTGCTTGTCAAAAAAAAAATTCAGAAGATCATCCCAATTATTATTATCCACAGAAACTAGGGAGAACTGGACCATTTCCTCATCATTCCTTGGTTTCTGTTCTTCAACTAGATGAACTTCACAGGAAGATCTAGGAGTCAAATCCCCAAGAATACAGAAGGATTGAAGGCTAAATGAAATGAAACTTCAGAAAACCATTCATTCCTACTTGGATTACAAGTAAGTCACCACCACACTATAGAAGAGACTGGCTTCCAGACATGAAATAAAGACACGACACAAAAATGTACAGTTAAATCATTCAACTTTATTGAATGAAGCTTAAAATCTTTGGAGAGTAAGGCCTAAACACACCCACCTGGGCTTAGCGACACATGATACTGTTTCTGGGGCGAACCTGGAGACAGTATGATGTGTAGGAAAGCCCTGACTTGCCAGCCAAGAGGGCCGGTGCGGCATACAATGAAGGCAGTGCAGAGAAGGCAAAAAACCTGCTGCTCCCACAGCCAATTTGGGGCAACAGGGAAAAATTCCTTCTTGGCTCCCATTCAGGCAACCAGCTAAGCCTGCACTGTCTGGTTAACATGGTGGGTGGGGCCTTTTAAGTTGGGCCTGATGCATCCTCGGAGGAGGGGGGGAGGGATGGCAGAAGGGGGTGTGGGGGGAAGTGGGGGACAGCTTAGAGGAAAGCAGGGAATGGATCCAGAGGGAAGGGTGAAGAGGAGGAGGGAAGGGAAGTGGGGGGGGGGAGAGAGATTTAGAGCGAAAGTTAAGAGCCAGAACAGGCGGAGACGCCTGATCCATGGAGGACACTATGGTGTCAGGAATCACTACATTGCCCATGGGCTCCAGTAGTAGCCAGGACTCGCTTCATCAGGAAACAAAAGAGCTGTGAGCTCGCTTCACTCTCTTCCTTGCCCGTTAGGGAACTAATAGGAAACTGACAGCGTCCTTCATGTATCAGGCGTCTCACCTGAACTAACTCTTAGGGAGGGCATGAAGGACGTTGACCTCTCCGAGGGGAGAGGGGGGCTGCCTCTCAAAGAGAGGATGCAGTCTCCGTGGTGAGAGGCTGCAGGAGAAGCCAACTACTCGTCCGAGTAGCTATCACTTCCTCAACGTGGCTCAGGAATTGTGGCCTTTTTATAGGCAGTGGGATTGTGACCTAGGAGGCTAGGGGGCATTGTGAGGTAGTAGAGGGGGGCTGGCCTTCATTGTGACTGGAGGGAGAGGCTGGGCCTTATTTACAGAGGCAGTTTTGAAGCCTGTTGTCACGACGACTACTCTCTTTTAATCATGTGGTTAGATCTGGTGTGTCTGTGACTTGCTTGGGTTTTTTCCTTTCTCTCTTGGGGTGTGACGCTGCTGCCAGGCATTTAATTCCAATCCGATGAATGGACCTTTCCCCTAGTATTGTGCCCGAGGGTCCTTTGTTGGACTAGGTGGTCTTGAGGATGAGACTGTGGTATGATAATAGCAGATAACTCTGTGTTGTTTAACAATAAACCAAACTTGTTTTGTATAAGAAGGGTATTGGTTTCAGGATGTTTAGCATCATTTCTTCAGTAGCTTAAACAGTGTACATGAATGACTTTGGACTGCAGTGTCACAATCTTTCATTTCACAGTCACTCCTCTCAAATCCTCCTTTCTCTTCAGAATGTACTTTGTTCAATCTTTGTTTTATTTTTCTCGGTTAATCTCTCCCTTTTAAACTCAGGTTTCTGTCATCTTCTTCCTCTCACACTCGTATAATACTCTGACAATATTAGGATTTGACTCCCTCTACCCCTAATATGTCCTCTACTAGTAACAAACCCCGCTGTGGGTATAAATACAATGGGCTCTAGAAATGGTAGGATGGGCAGGCAGGGATTGCCTCCTCCTCCTCCGTGACTTATCCCGGCCAAGTGAATGCGTGGGGCGGGCACTGCCACCTGCTCCATGCCTGATCCCAGCCAGGTGAAGGGGGGCATTGCCACCTGCTCCACTTTTGATCCTGGCCTGGGCTAACCACCACTGCGTGGCCTCGGAAGGACAGGCTGCCTCTTCTGGCTTCCCTCCACGGCAGCACACTCTGGAGGCACGCCAGGGTAGGAAGTGAGTTGTCTGGAACATAGTTAGCCTTTTATATAATAGGATAGGCATTCTGCTTCCTTCTTAGACTCTTAATGCTTTCCACAGCACTATGTGCGATTCTAATCTGAAGGCTGCTTTTCCAGGCTCTGTGAGCTGCTGACTCCCTAACTGTCAACCGTAGACGCTCTCCCCCCACCCACACACACTTCTTAGCTTCGCCCCTTCACTCTCAGAGCCCAACTGCAAGACAACTGTCCCATGTGTCAGATGGGCGCAAATTTACCTGGGAAGCATAGGAGGCTCCTTCCCCTTTCCTTGCCCTTCTGTGAGAGCTGCCTGCCAGCTTCAGGCTCCCCTCACTTGCTGAAGAGCCCGAGGAAGCCAGCAGCAGTTGCCATCGCCAATACTTCTTCCAGGCACAAGCCGGCCAAACTTGAGGACCCCCGAAGACCATTCGGGGCAGGCAGCTGCTGCTCTCTCCGAGGGCGCCCTGCATCCAGCGGGCTGCCCGCCCGCCCCCGGGAGCTGCTACGGAGACAGCCATCAGTGAAGCTCCAGCCACAATGACAAGCTGAGGGATCTGTTGCTGCTGCTCTGACATGCCCTTGCTTCGGTTGTGCCGTGGCTGGAGCTTCGCTGACAGCTGTCTCCGTAGCAGCTCCCCAGCAGGCAGCCTGGCAGAGAGCAGCGGAGAGGGGAAGGGGTCTCCTATACTTCCCAGGTAAACTTGCACTGACCCGCCACGTGAAACTTTTCTCTTGGGGTTCGGCTGACGGTTGCCAACTGATCGCCTCACTCACTCAACCCCCTCGTTCATCCTCCTTGTTCTTCTGCAATTTACCAAGCACTTAAAGAAAACACACACTTAAAACTTTATTTCATTACACCCATTGATGGCCATTTATGGTTAAAATGGGAGAAGAGAATCCTGGGAGGAGCATGGAGATAGACGGGGGTGTTTGCCCCTTCCCCAATGGATGTTCATTCAGGATAAGAAATAATAATAACATTTGATTTATATGCCGCCCTTCAGGACAACTTAATGCCCACTCAGAGCAGTTTACAAAGTATGCCATTATTATCCCCACAACAACAATCACCCTGTGAGGTGGGTGGAGCTGAGAGCTCTGAGAGAGCTGTGACTGACCCAAGGTCGCCCAGCTGGCTTCAGGCGGAGGAGTGGGGAATCAAACCTGGCTCTCTAGATCAGAGTCCTGCCACTCTTAACCACTACACCAAACTGGCTCCCAGTTTATGCCATGTGGTTCTTGTCATGCTGAAAATCAGGCAGCAGGGACACGGAGCCTTTCTCTCACATGCTGGTAGACAGATCCTAACTAGAGAGGTTCCGCAGTACAATCAAACAACCATTCTCAGGGCTGTTACATCATCGACCAGTGCCGCGTGAACCAATCAGAGTGTAGATTCTTAACTGGCAGTGCTAGCATGAGAAATATGGAGCGTACTATCCTCCAAACCATTTATATCAGAAAATACTAGATAGTTAGTTATGAGCTAAGTTGCTTCAAGAAAATTTTGCATAATATCTTTAACTGTAAGAACTGCACATCATAGCATTCTGTGAGCAATTTTATTTATGAAGAGTATCTTATTGTTACTTCCATATATTACCTTTTGTATTTACTGTTTAAGTTGTATGTTTGAAGTTGTTTGTTTTGTTGATAAAAATTATTATTAAAAAAGAAATATGGAGCGTACTGATTGAAACAGGTTACGGCTGCAGACTACCAGCACTGATAGAGAGGGAATTGGCCAGGACCCCAAGGCAGCTGAAGATGAAGGCAGGATTTGGGGGAGGGGTTGTGGCAGCTCAGTGGGACAGCTTCTGCTTTGCCTGCAGAAAGTCCCAGGTTCAATCCCCGGCGTCTCCAGCTGAAAGGACCAGGGTGAGACCACCTCTTCTTCCTGAGGACCTGGAGAGCCACTTCCTGTCTGAGTAGACAATGCTGACTGTGATGGACCAAGGGTCTGATTCCGTGTAAGACAGCTTCATGTGTGTTCTGTTCACAAGCCAGCCGGATCAATGGTTGTGTAGCCAGGGAATTAAGGAGGGGTTTCTATCAATGATAAGAACCTGCTAAACCTTTAGTAACGTTAAGACTGGAGGGAACCCTTTATTCCTTCTTAGGACTTCAGCTGTGTCCCCACACGACAGAAGAGACTGACTTCCCAGACACGAAATAAAGACACGACACAAATATATACAGTTAAATCATTCAGCTTTATTGAATGAAGCTTAAAATCTTTTTAAGAGGCAGCCCTAAACACCCACCTGGGCTTAGCGACACATGATACTGTTTCTGGGGCGAACCTGGAGACAGTATGATGTGTAGGAAAGCCCTGACTTGCCAGCCAAGAGGGCCGGTGCGGCATACAATGAAGGCAGTGCAGAGAAGGCAAAAAACCTGCTGCTCCCACAGCCAATTTGGGGCAACAGGGAAAAATTCCTTCTCGGCTCCCATTCAGGCAACCAGCTAAGCCTGCACTGTCTGGTTAACATGGTGGGTGGGGCCTTTTAAGTTGGGCCTGATGCATCCTCGGAGGAGGGGGGGAGGGATGGCAGAAGGGGGTGTGGGGGGAAGTGGGGGACAGCTTAGAGGAAAGCAGGGAATGGATCCAGAGGGAAGGGTGAAGAGGAGGAGGGGAGGGAAGTGGGGGGGGGGAGAGAGATTTAGAGCGAAAGTTAAGAGCCAGAACAGGCGGAGACGCCTGATCCATGGAGGACACTATGGTGTCAGGAATCACTACATTGCCCATGGGCTCCAGTAGTAGCCAGGACTCGCTTCATCAGGAAACCAAAGAGCTGTGAGCTCGCTTCACTCTCTTCCTTGCCCGTTAGGGAACTAATAGGAAACTGACAGCGTCCTTCATGTATCAGGCGTCTCACCTGAACTAGCTCTTAGGGAAGGCATGAAGGACGTTGACCTCTCCGAGGGGAGAGGGGGGCTGCCTCTCAAAGAGAGGATGCAGTCTCCGTGGTGAGAGGCTGCAGGAGAAGCCAACTACTCGTCCGAGTAGCTATCACTTCCTCAACGTGTCTCAGGAATTGTCGCCTTTTTATAGCCAGTGGGATTGTGGCCTAGGAGGCCAGGGGGCATTGTGAGGTAGTAGAGGGGGGCTGGCCTTCATTGTGACTGGAGGGAGAGGCTGGGCCTTATTTACAGAGGCAGTTTTGAAGCCTGTTCTCAAGACGACTACTCTCTTTTAATTATGTGGTTAGATCTGGTGTGTCTGAGACTTGCTTGGGTTTTTTCCTTTCTCTCTTGGGGTGTGACGCTGCTGCCAGAAATTTAATTCCAATCCAATGAATGGACATTTCCCCTATTATTGTGCCCGTGGGTCCTTTGTTGGACTAAGAGCCAAGCTAAAAGTGAAGTCTGACACAGGTTGGACACTTGTCAGCTTCCCTCAAGTTTTGATGGCGTCCTGGTCTTGCAGCTGTAATGGAGAGCCAAGCTGTAAAAACTGGATGCCTACAATTCCCATCAAAACTTGACGGAAGCTGACAAGTGTCCAACCTGTGTCAGGTGTCACTTGTAGCTTGGCTCTATGAAGGGTATTGGTTTCAGGATGTTTAGCAACGTTTCTTCAGTAGCTAAAACAGTGTATATGAACGACTTTGGACTGCGGCGTCACAATCTTTCATTTCACAGTCATTCCTCTCAAATCCTCCTTTCTCTTCAGAATGTACTTTGTTCAATTTTTGTTTTATTTTTCTCGGTTAATCTCGGCATTGCCTCCTGCTCCATGCCTGATTCCGGCAGGGTGAAGTGGGGTTGGGCATTGCTGCATGCTCCACACTTGATTCCAGTGGGTTGAAGGGGGAGCAAGCACAGCAACCCGCTCCGCTCCTGATCCTGCCTGGGTGAAGGGGGGAGCGGGCATTGCCACCTGCTCCACTTTTGATCCTGGCCTGGATTAACCACCACTGCGTGGCCTCGGAGGGACAGGCTGCCTCTTCTGGCTTCCCTCCATGGCAGCACACTCTGGAGGCACGCCAGGGTAGGAAGTGAGTTGTCTGGAACATAGTTAGCTTTTTATATAATAGGATAGGCTTTCTGCTTCCTTCTTAATCAAAAAGAGTCCAGTAGCACCTTTAAGACTAACCAATTTTATTATAGCATAAGCTTTCGAGAATCAAGTTCTCTTCATCAGATGCCTGATCAAAACTGGGCAGATACAGAAGAGGAGGGGGAAAGAGAGAGAAAAGGGAGGGGTCATAAATCACAAGAAGGCAGAATGCAATTAGCATAGAGGCAATCAAAACATTCCTTTGCTTGGAAATGTAAACATCTCCTTTTGGTGTGCAGTCAGTTTGTAGCAGTGAAGGTGTCCAATTCCTATGTAGTATAAGCCTTCGGTAACCACAGCTCTCCCTGCCAGTTGCATCTGACAAAGAGAACTGTGGTCCCCGAAAGCCCACACCAGGCGTCACTGGGCTCCCCCAGATCACGCCTCTGTAAAGAGAATCTGTTACCTGTGGTAATGTGATAACCATTCATAGTCTCTATTCAGTCCCCGCTTGACAGAGTCAAATTTGCATATGAATTCCAATTCAGCAGCCTCCCGTTGGATTTTGTTTTTGAAAGGTTTCTGTTGAACCACAGCGACCTTTAAGTCTTTGGTGGAATGTCCTGGTAGATTGAAGTGTTCTCCCACTGGTTTTTGGACATTTCCATTTCTAATGTCAGATTTGTGTCCATTTATTCTTTTGCGTAGAGGTTGGCTGGTTTGTCCAATGTACAGAGCAGAAGGACATTGTTGGCACATGAGGGCATATATCAGATTGGAGGATGAGCAGCTGTAAGAGCCAGAGACAGTGTAGTTGATGCCATTGGGTCCTGTAATTGTATTCCCTGGGTAGATATAGGGGCAGAGCTGGCATCTGGGTCTGTTGCAGGGCCTGGTCCCTGTGCTGGTGACTCTGCTGGCCGATTCATGATTGTAAGTGAGAAGTCGTTTAAGATTGGGGGGCTGTCTGTAGGCAAGGAAAGGTCTTCCACCCAGGGCTTCTGAGAGAGAGGTATCATTTTCCAGGATGGGTTGTAGCTCACTGATGATACGTTGGATGGGTTTGAGCTGGGAGCTATAGGTGACAACCAGTGGTGTTCTGTTGTTAGTTCCTTTAGGTTTGTCCTGGAGCAGACTGTTTCTGGGTACTAGTCTGGCCCTGTTAATTTGTTTCTTCACTTCATTTGGTGGGTACTGTAGTCCCAAAAATGCTTGTTGTAAATCTCTTAAGTGTGAGTCTCGGTCGAGAGTATTGGAGCAGATACGGTTGTAACGTAAGGCTTGGCTGTAGACAATAGACCGAGTGGTATGTTTAGGGTGGAAGCTGGAGGCATGTAGATATGAGTATCGGTCTCTTGGTTTCCGGTATAAGGTGGTATTTATTCGTCCATTATGTAGTTGTACAGTGGTGTCCAGGAAGTGTACCTGTTGTGTAGAGTGGTCCAGGCTTAGGTTGATAGTAGGGTGAAAGTTATTGAAGTCCTGATGAAATCTCTCAAGGGCTTCCTTCCCATGGGTCCAAATGATGAAGATGTCATCCAGGAATCTTAAGTATAGTAGTGGTTCCAGTGGATGGGAGCTGAGGAAGCGTTGCTCTAAGTCCGCCATGAATATGTTAGCATATTGTGGTGCCATGCGTGTGCCCATGGCTGTGCCATTAACCTGTAGATATAAGTTGTCACCAAATTCGAAGTAATTGTGAGTGAGTACGAAGTGACAAAGTTCAGTGGCGAGGTTTGCTGTGGTTTTGTCCGGGATAATATTCCGTATGGCTTGCAATCCATCTGCATGTGGGATATTGGTGTACAAGGCCTCCACATCCATGGTTGCTAGGATGGTGTCATCTGGTAGGTTGTCAATGGATTGTATTTTCCTGAGGAAGTCAGTGGTGTCCCGTAAATAGCTGGGTGTGCTGGTGGCATAGGGCCTGAGGATAGAGTCCATGTATCCCGAGACTCCTACTGTGATGGTGCATTTTCCTGCAACAATTGGGCGTCCTGGGTTACCCGCTTTGTGGATTTTGGGTAGTAGGTAGAATCTTCCTGGTCGTGGTTCCTGGGGTGTGTCCGTATGGACCGGTAACTGGGAGATGTTTGCCACAACCAGAGAAACTATTTATTGTAATCTATTCACTGAATTACAGAACAAGAAGGAGAAGAAATTCTCAAAACTCCTGCCTGCAACAGAGAGCAAAAACACTTGGGATCCAAGCAACATCATCAATCTTTCCAGTTACAAGCTGAGCCCAGCAGAGGAATCAGTCCTCTCACGTGGACTATCCTTTTGCCCAGCCAGACCCACACAAACCATACAACTTTGTGGGGACCTGGAGGCCTATTTTAGACGCCTAAGACTGAAAGAATTCTTCAACTACTCTGCTGGACAAAATGACGAACATAGCACTGAACAGACACCATCACAGCAGCCTCAGCAGCCCCCACCCCCCCAACCCAGCAATACACAACCATCGTTACAAAACTCCAGGAAAAAGAATTCCACATGGACACCCCCTGAGGGCCGTAACTCCTCATTGGACTTTTACATTGAATGCTTCCGTAGACGTGCTCAGGCTGAGATAATTGACAAACAACAACACCTAAAGCAGAACCTCAGCCGTGGAGAAAGAGAGGCCATAAACAGCCTCCAAAATAATTCTGACATCGTAATCAAGGAAGCTGACAAAGGCGGAGCAGTTGTCATCATGGATAAACAAAATTATATACAAGAAGCAGAAAGACAACTCTCCAACACAACATTCTATAAAATACTACCTTCTGACCCCGCTAAACAATACAAAAGGGAACTCAATAAAATATTAAAAACACTCCCCATGGACATACAAGAATGCATCCATACGGACACACCCCAGGAACCACGACCAGGAAGATTCTACCTACTACCCAAAATCCACAAAGCGGGTAACCCAGGACGCCCAATTGTTGCAGGAAAATGCACCATCACAGTAGGAGTCTCGGGATACATGGACTCTATCCTCAGGCCCTATGCCACCAGCACACCCAGCTATTTACGGGACACCACTGACTTCCTCAGGAAAATACAATCCATTGACAACCTACCAGATGACACCATCCTAGCAACCATGGATGTGGAGGCCTTGTACACCAATATCCCACATGCAGATGGATTGCAAGCCATACGGAATATTATCCCGGACAAAACCACAGCAAACCTCGCCACTGAACTTTGTCACTTCGTACTCACTCACAATTACTTCGAATTTGGTGACAACTTATATCTACAGGTTAATGGCACAGCCATGGGCACACGCATGGCACCACAATATGCTAACATATTCATGGCGGACTTAGAGCAACGCTTCCTCAGCTCCCATCCACTGGAACCACTACTATACTTAAGATTCCTGGATGACATCATCATTTGGACCCATGGGAAGGAAGCCCTTGAGAGATTTCATCAGGACTTCAATAACTTTCACCCTACTATCAACCTAAGCCTGGACCACTCTACACAACAGGTACACTTCCTGGACACCACTGTACAACTACATAATGGACGAATAAATACCACCTTATACCAGAAACCAAGAGACCGATACTCATATCTACATGCCTCCAGCTTCCACCCTAAACATACCACTCGGTCTATTGTCTACAGCCAAGCCTTACGTTACAACCGTATCTGCTCCAATACTCTCGACCGAGACTCACACTTAAGAGATTTACAACAAGCATTTTTGGGACTACAGTACCCACCAAATGAAGTGAAGAAACAAATTAACAGGGCCAGACTAGTACCCAGAAACAGTCTGCTCCAGGACAAACCTAAAGGAACTAACAACAGAACACCACTGGTTGTCACCTATAGCTCCCAGCTCAAACCCATCCAACGTATCATCAGTGAGCTACAACCCATCCTGGAAAATGATACCTCTCTCTCAGAAGCCCTGGGTGGAAGACCTTTCCTTGCCTACAGACAGCCCCCCAATCTTAAACGACTTCTCACTTACAATCATGAATCGGCCAGCAGAGTCACCAGCACAGGGACCAGGCCCTGCAACAGACCCAGATGCCAGCTCTGCCCCTATATCTACCCAGGGAATACAATTACAGGACCCAATGGCATCAACTACACTGTCTCTGGCTCTTACAGCTGCTCATCCTCCAATCTGATATATGCCCTCATGTGCCAACAATGTCCTTCTGCTCTGTACATTGGACAAACCAGCCAACCTCTACGCAAAAGAATAAATGGACACAAATCTGACATTAGAAATGGAAATGTCCAAAAACCAGTGGGAGAACACTTCAATCTACCAGGACATTCCACCAAAGACTTAAAGGTCGCTGTGGTTCAACAGAAACCTTTCAAAAACAAAATCCAACGGGAGGCTGCTGAATTGGAATTCATATGCAAATTTGACTCTGTCAAGCGGGGACTGAATAGAGACTATGAATGGTTATCACATTACCACAGGTAACAGATTCTCTTTACAGAGGCGTGATCTGGGGGAGCCCAGTGACGCCTGGTGTGGGCTTTCGGGGACCACAGTTCTCTTTGTCAGATGCAACTGGCAGGGAGAGCTGTGGTTACCGAAGGCTTATACTACATAGGAATTGGACACCTTCACTGCTACAAACTGACTGCACACCAAAAGGAGATGTTTACATTTCCAAGCAAAGGAATGTTTTGATTGCCTCTATGCTAATTGCATTCTGCCTTCTTGTGATTTATGACCCCTCCCTTTTCTCTCTCTTTCCCCCTCCTCTTCTGTATCTGCCCAGTTTTGATCAGGCATCTGATGAAGAGAACTTGATTCTCGAAAGCTTATGCTATAATAAAATTGGTTAGTCTTAAAGGTGCTACTGGACTCTTTTTGATTAAGAAGGAAGCAGAAAGCCTATCCTATTATATAAAAAGCTAACTATGTTCCAGACAACTCACTTCCTACCCTGGCGTGCCTCCAGAGTGTGCTGCCATGGAGGGAAGCCAGAAGAGGCAGCCTGTCCCTCCGAGGCCACGCAGTGGTGGTTAATCCAGGCCAGGATCAAAAGTGGAGCAGGTGGCAATGCCCGCTCCCCCCTTCACCCAGGCAGGATCAGGAGCGGAGCGGGTTGCTGTGCTTGCTCCCCCTTCAACCCACTGGAATCAAGTGTGGAGCATGCAGCAATGCCCAACCCCACTTCACCCTGCCGGAATCAGGCATGGAGCAGGAGGCAATGCCGAGATTAACCGAGAAAAATAAAACAAAAATTGAACAAAGTACATTCTGAAGAGAAAGGAGGATTTGACGGCTGCAGACTACCAGCATTGATAGAGAGGGAATTGGCCAGGACCTCAAGGCAGCTGAAGATGAAGGCAGGATTTGGGGGAGGGGTTGTGGCAGCTCAGTGGGACAGCCTCTGCTTTGCCTGCAGAAAGTCCCAGGTTCAATCCCCGGCGTCTCCAGCTGAAAGGACCAGGGTGAGACCACCTCTTCTTCCTGAGGACCTGGAGAGCCACTTCCTGTCTGAGTAGACAATGCTGACTGTGATGGACCAAGGGTCTGATTCCGTGTAAGACAGCTTCATGTGTGTTCTGTTCACAAGCCAGCCGGATCAATGGTTGTGTAGCCAGGGAATTAAGGAGGGGATTCCATCAATGATAAGAACCTGCTAAACCTTTAGTAACGTTAAGACTGGAGGGAACCCTTTATTCCTTCTTAGGACTTCAGCTGTGTCCCCACACGACAGAAGAGACTGACTTCCCAGACACGAAATAAAGACACGACACAAATATATACAGTTAAATCATTCAGCTTTATTGAATGAAAGTTAAAATCTTTGGAGAGTAAGGCCTAAACACACCCACCTGGGCTTAGCGACACATGATACTGTTTCTGGGGCGAACCTGGAGACAGTATGATGTGTAGGAAAGCCCTGACTTGCCAGCCAAGAGGGCCGGTGCGGCATACAATGAAGGCAGTGCAGAGAAGGCAAAAAACCTGCTGCTCCCACAGCCAATTTGGGGCAACAGGGAAAAATTCCTTCTCGGCTCCCATTCAGGCAACCAGCTAAGCCTGCACTGTCTGGTTAACGTGGTGGGTGGGGCCTTTTAGGCTGGGCCTGACCTTACCTTATCAGGCCTCTCTGGGTCTTTGTTGTCCCTGAGGTGACACACACTTGAGTGTGTGTCACCTGAAGGAGGACAATGGCCTGACCGTACCTCATCAGGCCTGCCCAGGAAGAGAGTCAATGGCTCTCGTTTTCTGTTCTTCATTCTCCGGATGATGCATCCTCGGAGGAGGGGGGGAGGGATGGCAGAAGGGGGTGTGGGGGGAAGTGGGGGACAGCTTAGAGGAAAGCAGGGAGTGGATCCAGAGGGAAGGGTGAAGAGGAGGAGGGAAGGGAAGTGGGGGGGGGGGGGAGAGAGATTTAGAGCGAAAGTTAAGAGCCAGAACAGGCGGAGACGCCTGATCCATGGAGGACACTATGGTGTCAGGAATCACTACATTGCCCATGGGCTCCAGTAGTAGCCAGGACTCGCTTCATCAGGAAACCAAAGAGCTGTGAGCTCGCTTCACTCTCTTCTTTGCCCGTTAGGGAACTAATAGGAAACTGACAGCGTCCTTCATGTATCAGGCGTCTCACCTGAACTAGCTCTTAGGGAAGGCATGAAGGACGTTGACCTCTCCGAGGGGAGAGGGGGGCTGCCTCTCAAAGAGAGGATGCAGTCTCTGTGGTGAGAGGCTGCAGGAGAAGCCAACTACTCGTCCGAGTAGCTATCACTTCCTCAACTTGGCTCAGGAATTGTCGCCTTTTTATAGCCAGTGGGATTGTGACCTAGGAGGCCAGGGGGCATTGTGAGGTAGTAGAGGGGGGCTGGCCTTCATTGTGACTGGAGGGAGAGGCACCACATTTCCAATGAGTCAATTTTTGTCCTTTCAGCTTTCCCCATTGTCCACCTATCACACCCATACACACGAAAGGGAATAGTGGGCCTGGATCAGGCTGCTGTGGCGCACATTTCTTGGCTCGTGCCAATATAGGGACACCCAGGGCCAGGTCTATGGTTGCCAGTGCCCAGGGCAAGAAGACTGGCTACTAGAGCGCATGCAAACCACACACACCCTCCTGGATGACGTCACTTCCATGACCTCATCAAGTAGGGCAGCGCGTGCCGCCCCACAGCATGCTGGCTCTCCTGACACGCCGCAGAGCTGGCGGTGGCTGTGCAAGTGGCTGGGAGGCTGCCCATGCCATTCGCCTGCCCCACAGGACAGGGGGCGGCCAGCTTGCTGCATGCCTCCTCTCCTGTGGGGCATGCAAATGGCACGGGCAGCCTCCCAGCCACCCACACTGCCTTTCACCTGCCCTGCAGAGCAGGAGACAGCCGGCTTGCTGCACGCCCCCTGTCTTGCGGGGCAGGCAAGTGGTGCAGGCAGCCTCCCAGCCTGCACCAGGCTGCCTTTCACCTGCCTCGCAGGACAGGGGCCACATGGCAAGCGCCCCCCCTGTCGTGTTGCCCATGCGCTCTTGGGGTTGGCAGCTGCGCCCGGCGCCCCCTCTTTGGAGCGCCGAGGGCAGACTACCCCCCCTGCCCCCCCATCGATCCGGCCCTGGGGACACCATAACGTTACAACTCAGTCAACAGCAGAGAGTACCGAAATGGATATTAGGCATGCGTACTCTATCAAATCATGCCATGCAGTTTTGCCACTCCTGGAGCAGGTGGGGCAATTCTGTTCAAATCCCTCCTCTGACATTACGCGATAGACATGATCAGAAAGAGGAAGCTTCCAGAAGGCCCTTCAGACTTGCCTCTCAGGAGTTTTCGTGTCTTTAGGAAAACTTGAGTTCCGTATAGTCGTTGTATTTCAAGTATGCCCCTCGGCATCCCTTTGCTGTGGTAACCTGCTATCCAAATAGTAAACTCAGCATTGTATGTGGGAAGAGAAACTGAATGAGGGGAGGGGTTCAGCCAAGTGTGGAGAATCTGCAGTACACCTGAGCTCTCATGAAGGTGCTTCACAGGGTGTGACCACTGCCTAGGGCTGCCAGGAGATCCCTCGTTCCCAGCCTCTTCCCATCACCACCACTCATCTGGCCAGTGGGGAGGGGGGAAGACCTGGGGAACAGGCCCGGGAAGCAAAAAACCTGCGCATCAGGCACGCTCCCTGTGGGCGCTACGATGTCACTTCCTCCAGGTCCAGGTCAGGGAGGGTAAGGGGACCTGGGAACCCTACCACTGCACTAGCCAAATCAGTATTGTCTGCTCTGACTGGCAGTGGATCTTCTAGTCTCAGGCCGACGAAGGGTTTTCACAGCATCTCCTACCCGAACCTTTTAGCCGGAGATGGAGGGGCTTCAACCTGGGGGCTTCTGCACCCAAAGCATTTTTCAAAGAAGACCAAACCCCGGGGGGCGGGGGGGGGAGTCCTCCTTGCTGAATGCCAAACATTTTATTTCTTGAATATGATTTATTAGGCACAATTGAAAAGAGAAGAGATGTGGAATTTAAAAAATCACCCATATTTTAAATTGTTTTCACTGATTACTATTAGTAGCAAATAAGTATGTAGTGTACTGAATTTCAAATGTGTTTATGTATCTGTACAATATCATCATGATATATATAATTCTATTTTATTTATTTAAAACATTTATATGCTGCATTTATATGTGTATATGTATCTGTACAATATCATCATAGTAATAAGAACATACTTTGTAAAGCGCTCTAAATGGGTGTTAAGTTGTCCTGAAGGGCAGTATATAAATGGAATGTTATTATATAATATTATATGTATAATATAATTCTATTTATTTATTTAAAACATTTGTATGCTGCCTTAATACACACCAGGTGTCAAACAAGCAGTCCCAACAATGTTAAAATTCAGACAGAAAGATACAATACATAAAGCGATTAAATAAAACATATAAACGTATGGGCACAGAGACTAGGGTTTCCAGCTCCTTGCTCAGGGCGGAGAATCCTCCAGCCTCATGTTCCAGCCCCTGCCTCCACCTACCTGGCTGGCAATGGGGGGTAGTGTCTGGAGACTGATTGGAGCCCCCAGCACATGTGAAAAAATGGTGCATACATGCTCTGGAGGCTGCCCCGTGACATCACGTCCAGTTTAAAATGGAAGCAACAGGGGCTCAGTAGGGTCAAATTGGCCCAAACAGAGCAGTTTCACGAGGAGGAAGACAAGGACACGCGCACACCCCCTGTCTGGCACTTTGAAGGAAAGGGGTGGTGACAACCCTAACACAAACATAGGCCGTTTCTCCATGTCTTAAAAATAGCGCCCCGCTCATTTTCATGGTGCCAGGGAAACAGAATCACTTCCTGCATCCAGGTGACATCAGGAAATCCGGTGAAGAAGCCGCCAGCATTCCCTGAGTGGAGTGCTATTTTTAAGATGTGGGGAAACAGCCATTGATTTGAATAGACACATATTTAGATGATACATCGGTAGAGACCAAGTGAATGTGGGAGATATTTTGGTCTTTACCCATCATGGCAATTTTGACAAGCAAAGGCACTGGATCCTTGCTAATGCTACGTGTTTGTAAACTTGTGCTCATTTACCCTATGGCATTGTTTATGGAAATGTCCTTGCTATTGATTGTGCTAATCTCACACTATGTAATCCGCCTTGAGTCTCAGTGAGAAAGGCCGACTATAAATGACATAAATAAAATAAATAAATTAATAAATATTTTAACCAAAACTAATCTAAATTCATTAAGCATAGTTTAATTCTTGATTAAATATAATCATTTGCAGGGGTCATTTCACAGAAAAAGAGCTGGAGGAACTCATTAGCACAACTCATTAGCATATGCCATGCCCCTTGACATCACCAGAGCTGTATTAGCATAACTGATTTGCATATGCCACACCCCCTGACATCACCTATCCTGGCTTCTTTGGACCCAATCCTGGCCATTCAGGGCCGAAATTGGGCCCAAAATGGCAAAAAGGGGCTGAAAATGGCCGAAAAGGGGCCCAAAATGGTCAGGATCAGGCAGCTGCCGAGCGGGAGAGTGATCCACCACCCATCAGAGGCCCGATCCCGGTCGTTTTGGCCACAATCCAGGTCAAAACAGGTCCAAAATGGCTGAGAGGTGGGCGGGGCCAACTGACATGTGACCTCTTTGAGGAACTGCTGGAACTGCGTTCCTGTGCGTTCCCTCCCAAAATGAACCCTGATTCTAGTGTGGTGGTAGTCAGTGGTACAGTGGTTAGAGTGTGGTACCATGATCTGGAAGACCCAGGTTCAAACCTCCACTATTCCACAGAAGCTTGCTGGGTGTCCTTGGACCAGTCAAACATTCTCAGCCTAACCTATCACACAGGGTTGTTGTGAGGATAAAATAGAGAAGGGGAAAATGAGCTTTGGGTCCCCACTGGGGAGAAAATACAGGGTATAAATACAATAAATTTAAATGAACCCTGTGTGTACTATTATATAACCTGCGATTCAGTTTTTAAGGATTCATTTTATTGTTTTCATATCATAAACTGGCACTGCCTTTGAGTCTGTTGAGAGGTGGGAATAAAAGTCCAAAGGCAGCTTATAAAATCCGACAACATGATCCAAAATTTAAACAATTGTTGAGTTACAGTGAAATAGTTCTAAGGCAGATCAATACCTTGTTCGTTATTATGATATTTCTGGTTGCCCAAGCTAGGGTGGGCTTTTGTCCCCATTGCTGATGGAACAAGAGGCTTCCGAGTGGCTCTGCCCAGTCAATACCTGCAGACCAAAGGAGCGTCTATTTCACTCAGCCCCACTTCTGGTTGCCATTTTGTTTGGCAGCTGCACTCCACCCACCCACCAACTCTGTCATTAGACTGCAGAACTAGCTCATCGCCTTTCAGGATCCAATCAGGAATGTTTGGGATGAGGACTCCTTTCAAATTGGCCAGAAAAAAATCTTTGTTAATTTGCTTCCCATTGTGAGTTAAGGTTGGGTCATAACAGAAACTCCTGGGCTTTTGATAGGATAGACCCTAAATAGGCTGGCAAAAGTAACGTCGACTATCAGCATTGATAGAAAGTGAATTGGCCAAGACCCCAAGGCAGCTGAAGGTGAAGGCCGGTTCTTGGGGAGAAGGTGAGGCTCAGTGGAAGAGCCTCTGCTTTGCATGCAGAAAGTCCCAGGTTCTGACTGTGATGGACGAAGGGCCTAATTCAATATACAGCAGCTTGATGTGTGTTCTGTTCACAAGCCTGCCTGATCTTTGGGGTTTAAGGAAGGGTTTCTATCAATGATAAGAACCTGCTAAACCTTTAGTAACTTTGAGACTGGAGGAAACCTTTTATTCCTACTTAAGATTGCAGCTAAGTCCCCACGCTACAGAAGGGACTGACTTCCCAGACATGAAATAAAGACATGACACAGATATATAAAGTTTAATTATTCGATTTTATTGAAGTTTAATTTTTTTTTAAGTTTAAAAATTTTTAAACACCCACCTGGGCTTAGCGACACATGATACTGTCTCTGAGGAGAACCTGGAGGCAGTGTGATGTGTAAGTAAGTCCATGTTGCCAGCCAAGATGGCCGACGCAGCATACAATGAAGGCAGTGCAGAGAAGGCAAAAAACCTGCTGCTCCCACAGCCAATTTGGGGCAACAGGGAAAAATTCCTTCTCGGCTCCCATTCAGGCAACCAGCTAAGCCTGCACTGTCTGGTTAACATGGTGGGTGGGGCCTTTTAGGCTGGGCCTGACCTTACCTTATCAGGCCTCTCTGGGTCTTTGTTGTCCCTGAGGGGGCTCACAGCGGAGTAAGTGTCACCTCAGGGAGAACAATGGACCTCTTTCTGAAGTAGGACAACTCTGGTCGCCTTCATCTTTTCCATGTTCCTCTCCATCGTGGTCTTGCAAAATCCACATCCGGTGGCGCCTGAAAGACAAACAAGGTGTTCAGGGTCTCAGCTTCGAGAGTCAACCTCCTTTCCTCAGAGTCACGGCCAACACGGCCACCCGCCTGAAAATGTCATAATGACCTTGAAGCTGGAGCTCCAGCGGAGACAAAGAGGCGCTCCTAGTCCTTCTGCCATTGGCTGGCCTCTGCACTTCATCCTCTGGATGCTTCTTTTTGGGGAGGGGGGGAGGGAAGACAGAAAGGGATGTGGGGAGAAATGGGGGATGGATTTTGAGGAAAGCAGGGAATGGATACAGGGGGAGGGAGAAGAGGAGGAAGGAAGGGATGTGGGGAGGAAAGTGGAGGAAAGACTGAGAGCGAAAGATAGGGAAGGCATGCAAGGACGAGGGCCTCTCATATTGGAGAGGGATGCTGCCTCCTTGGTGAGAGACAGTGGAGGATATAACCACTCATTTGAGGGCTTTTGCTGCCTCAACTTGGCTCAAGAATTGTGGCCTTTTTATAGGCAGTGGGATTATGACCTAGGAAGACTGGGGGCATTGTGAGTTTGGGGAGGGAGGGCTGGCCTTCATTGTGACTGTGGGGAGAGGTTCAGCCTTATTTACATAGGCAGTTTTGAAGCCCTTTAAGGGCCATATATGGTCAAAATGGGAGGAGACAAACCTGTGTGTGTGGAGGTACAGGGGAGATATTTGCCCCAACCAAAACATGCATATTCATTCAGAAGTGAGTCCCACCAGTTGAAATAGGGCTGATATTCCCTGTGAGCCTTCAAAGTTCTCACTTCTAGAAGTGCACCTACCCCCTGAAGAAAGATTGCACCTGCCCTAACCTGGAAGTCTTTAGGCAGAGGAGTAGATGTGTAGAACACACAGCCACTAATGTCATACGAAAGGAACTTTAACAAGGGTAAACTCTTGTCAAAGAATCCCAAATGTCAACATGTTTGCACCCCAATAAAGGTGGAGGATGCTGATGTGAGCCGAAGGGAGGCCACAGCTTTATGAATCCTGTGGTTGCAATAAATTCCTTAATCAGCTATTCTGCTTCCCAACCTCCTGGACAGGTTATCAGATGTTTATCCGAAGCCTGGCCCGTGGCTTTGCATGGGGGACACATCTAAAGGACCCCAACTTCCTCTTGATTTTAGCCTTAGAATATCACACCCATCGAACAATAACTATATCAGTATAAAGAATTTTTTTTTCTTTTTCAGGCCAGGCAGGTTTTATATGGGTCACTTAAAAAGTGAAGCTCCAAATAATGGTTATAAATCAGACCTGCACAGGCTGAGCAGCCCTCAAAGATAATAACAAAAGACTACCATTCTGTCCTGGACCGTAGCGAAACTTCCAGTGTGTATTCATGAGCAAACCAGGGATCATCTTCTTTATACTGATCTAGTCATTGTTTCATGTGTGTTAATATAATTCTGACTACTGAAGAAGGCCCTCAGGGCTGAAATGGATTGGATCTTTTGGTTAATATACATGTGTAACCATTATTGTGATTCTCTATTATTAGACATGTGAGTTCATCTTGTTGCTGTAAACTATGATCTACACATCTATGATGTGCTCTCCTACATGTTCGATTTTTAACCCCAAATTCCTTGCACTGTGCAATAAATACTTGCATTTTTTCTTTTCTTTCTTTTTTTTTTTTGCTGCTCAACCTTTTGGTTCCTGACTTGACGCTCAGGTTGGGTTCCCCTCCTCCCCTTCCCCCTCCTTTTGTTCTTCTCTGATGGACACAAGTTACACTTTCTATCTGATTGGTAGGGACAGGAACAATTTGCTGACTTGAACATAGCCCACAAGAGAGCCCACAAGATGTCTAACCTTTCTTTCTTTTTTTTTTACTAGATATTTTAATTTTATTATTGATAGTTGGGGGAATACAGAATAAGAAGGGTAGGGGGAAGGAAATACAAGTTACATAATTCAAATACATTGCACCGTTCAGTCAGATACATTTTCTTATTATCTTTTTGTAATCCCTAGGTCAGCTTATTATTACAATTTTTCCATTCATTTTTAGCACTGTCCATAAAGGTCTTCAACTTAACTCGGAATTAAGTTCCTTCAAAGTTCTTTTGTATCCAATCGCAAAAAGGGTCCCAAATATCATCATATATCATACTTTCTCTATCTTTCAATGAACTGGATAGTTTATCCATTTCTGCTGTACTGAGTATTCTTTCAATCAGATTTTATTGTGTTGGGATATTTGTCATTTTCCAAAATCTCGCATATAAAATTCTAGCTGTTATAATTATATTCAGAATCAAATGTTTTTGGTTTTTATTCACCTGAGCCGTTATATGATTTAATAGAAAAAGTTCAGGGTTCAGTGGTATAGGAATTTTGAAAATCTGCTGGATCATTCGATAAGTCATCTTCCAAAACTCCACCGCTTTTTTACATGTCCACCACATATGGTAATATGTACCCACCTTAATTTCACATATCCAACATTTGTTTGGAACCCACAAGAGAGAAAGACGTCTAACCTTTCTAATGAGTTAGGGACCATAGACTTCACCACTATGTTGCCTTACATATTATCTGTTACTTTAAATATGTGCTGCTATGTACTACCTGTGCTTCATGTTGTCAAATGTCAGTCCTAGAATTGATTATGTGTTGTTTCAGCATATCTTCAACTCTGTATTGGATTCTTGTTAATATTGTGTCTTTGTAAACTTGTAATTATTTGCCCTATGGCATTATTCATGGAAAAGTCCTTGACACTGTATGTAAATGTCCTTGATAGTGATTGTACTGATCTCACACTGCGTAATCCGCCTTGAGTCTCAGTGAGAAGGGTGGACTATAAATAACATAAATAAAATAACCTTAAGAACACGAGAGCAGCTGGGCTGGATCAGCCATATGGTCCTTCTATTTCAGCATCCTGTTTCCCGCAGCGACCAGACAGGTGCTCCCATAAGAGCAACAAGTAGGGCATGGAGACCACACCCCCTCCAGCCCTGCCCTTCAGCACTAGAGGGTTTATCATGTGGCAGTGAATTCTACAAGTTAATTATTCTTGGATGAAATTATTCCTTTCATCAGTACAGAATCTACCACTGACAAGCAAGTTCCTTGGGATGAGTGGTATAAGAGTACTCTGCT
Source organism: Eublepharis macularius (assembly GCF_028583425.1). NCBI lineage: Eukaryota > Metazoa > Chordata > Lepidosauria > Squamata > Eublepharidae > Eublepharis > Eublepharis macularius. The sequence continues at coordinate 65,165,918 of NC_072802.1, read as the reverse complement.
GCTTCCGTGAAGGAACTGAGGCTGTTTTTCATTTTCTGAATGCTTCGCAGAACCTCAATATACGTAAAAAAGCCCCAGCTCTTGCACACATTCCATAAGTCTCTCGTGCTCTTTCCTCGCAAAGGAACATGAAACGATCTCCTTTTCCTCAGACTTAGCCTCACCCAGCTTTCTGAATCGCCATTTATAACGTATGGATCATCTCGTTTTCTGCCAAGCATTGTGGTGCAGGGGAGAGGGAATCACAGCAATCTTGCTGTACCACACAATCTCGAATGTAAATGCACAGATGTCGGCCATTTGCCCGTCTTTCAACAGCCACCACCCACCCTTCCTTCCGACTCACTGGATGCCAGGCACGGAGAATGAGGTGCAGATGACAGGACAGGCAGGTGGCAGAGAAGCTTGCCAATTGCAGCCGACAATCACCACCAGCCACCGAGGGATCAGTTTTCTTTATCTCGAAACACGCACTCATCGTAATTTGTTCAGAGGGTGAAAGATACATCTCTTCAGCCCCTTCTGCACTGGGGACATAACTCCTCACTTCCCTTAAAGTCAAGCCGAAAGGCATGAAATCGGCTTGTATGTGGCCGTCCGCACCTGTCTAAAACTTGATATTAAAATCTTTACTTTTGATACCCATATATTTAGCCCCCTGTACAATATTCCTGCCCATGCCAAAGCAAAAAAGAATAAAAAAGGAACTTCCCCCTGTGCTTTCAAACCAAGGATTCATTGATCCTGCACTGGACTAAAAAAAAAAAAATTAGGAAAGAGGGGAGTGGGGAAGAATAGAAAGGAGGGGAGGGGGTGGCTGACTAAATTAGAGTAGCCAATCACAATGCAGTGGGCTGGCTGGGGGCGGGAGAGAGGGGAAGAGGGTAGAACACCAAAAAGGGGATAAAGAGTATGCACTGAAACAACCTGCCGCAAAGCGGTTTTTTAAAACAGTCGAGGTATAAGCGCTCCCAGGAAAGCTGGGGAAAAGCCACATAGCGGCTGGAGCGACTACTCATGGTGGCAAATTGGGTGTAGACAGTCAGGAAAAAAAAATGCTGCAGTGTGGGAACTGAACCAGTGAAATTGATCCGTGCAGACTCGGCTTTCATGAGAATCCCGTGTCCTTCCTTCAAGGTGGAATCTAGCAATATGTGTGCACTAGGGTTGCAAACCACCAGGTGGGATGTGGCATACTTCCAGAACTACCACTGATTTCCAGACTACAGAGATCAGTTCCCCAGGAGGAAAGGACTGCTTTAGAGGGTTGGCACTATGGCATTACGCCTCTGCTGAACTCCCTCCTCCAAGCCCCACCCTCCCCAAGGCTCCACCAGCAGATCTCCAGGAATTTCCCGAGCTGCAGTTGGCAACCCTAGTCTGCCTGTGTCAATCAGACTATTGACTGGTGAGATCTCTTTCACAAGACCCAGAGGAGTTAGTCATGTTAGTCTGTAGTAGCAAAATAAAAAAGAGTCCAGTAGCACCTTTAAGCCTAACCAATTTTATTGTAGCATAAGCTTTCGAGAATCACGTTCTCTTCGTCAGATGCATCTGACGTAGAGAACGTGATTCTCGAAAGCTTATGCTACAATAAAATTGTTTAGTCTTAAAGGTGCTACTGGACTTTTTTTTATCTTTCACAAGACATCGCTCTATGCATGCCAATTATCAAGTGACAGACAGGCAATTATGAGCCACGCTTGTAAAAGGTATCACTGAGCCCTAAGCCAGAAGCCTCATGTATGTCTCCACTGAAGTGGAGGAGGAGCCGAATGTTGGAATGCTTCCACATTTTTTTAAAAAACCCTTCTATGCCCATACAAAAGTAGCATTTCAAGTAGAAGACATACTAGTTTGTAGGACAAGGTATTTTTTAGATAGCAGGTTTTTTTTAAGGCATTGGGTATTTTTTTATTCTGATGAAGGGAGCCTTGACTCTCAAAAGCTCATACCTTGGATATCTAGAAGAGCAAGATTCAGGTCCAGCAGCACCTCAAAGACCAACTAGATTTCCAGGGTATGATCTTTCAAGAGTCAGAGCTCCTAGAGCTTTGACTCTAGAAAGCTCTTACCTTGGAGATCTAGAAGAGCAAGATTCGGGTCCAAACTTGAATTTTGCTCTTCTACTAGACTTGAATTTTGCTCTTCTACTGCAGACCAAGACAGCTACCCACCTGAAACATGTTTTTTATGACTCTCAAGGAGGGCCCACCTCTGAGTTAGAAGAGAACCACTGCCCTATGCTGGCATGAAACAGGGCTATGGGATCACCATTGCTGGGTAGCTGTTGGGGCCCTAAGACAGCCCATCCCTGAGATGAAGATCAACATTGCAGGGGCCTGTGGGTTGAGCTGCCCATTTCTGAGGGAGGGACACCTGGAGAAGCATCCAAAAATAGGTTTTGTCCTGCTCTCTTTAGCCCGGGAGACAACATATAAAGGAGTATGTGTTCTCCCTTCTTCAGCCCTTCTGCTCAATTCACATGCATCCAAGGATTGAAATGAGAGGCAACAACAGGCAAAGTAAGAGTGCAACTAGAGGTCATTTGGACTAACCCACCCACCCTGGCCAATCCTGGATCTAGGCCTGGGCTCAAGGACCAGTGGCTGCCTTTCATATCCTCTCCAGCATGAAATTGTACTCTCTAGACCTGATCCTGAACAATAGAATTCCCCTTGATGTCTGTCACTTGCGTCACCAGTGTATAATATAATATACAGTGTATAATATAATGACATATTATAGTAATAACAGTTCATTTATATACCACTTTTCTGCACAGATTAGTGCCCCACTCAAAGCAGTGAACAAAGTCAATATTGTTGTTATCCCCACAATGCAGCTGGAGAGCTGGGGCTGAGAGGAGTGATTGACTCAAGGCCATCTGCAGAGTTCATGGCAGTAGCAGGAGTCGAACCAGCAGAGTGCAGATCTCATAATCTGTGCTTATATACTGCTCTTCTGGACAGATTAATGCCCCACTTAGAGCAGAGAACAAGTCAGTGTTATCATTATCCCCACAATACAATTAGAGAGACTGAGATTTAGAAGAAGGTGGAGTGACAATTGGTGGGAGGAATATTAACAATTTGAGATATGCAGCTGACACCACATTATTAGCAGAAAATAGTGAAGACTTGAAACAACTACTGATGAAGGTTAAAGCACCAAAGCAGGGTTACAGCTGAACATCAAGAAGACAAAAGTAATGACTACCAAGGAATTACACAATTTTAAAGTTAACAATGAGGAAATTGAAGTTGTTCAAGATTTTCTATTCCTTGACTCAATCATTAACCAACAGGGAGACTGCAATGAAGAAATCAGAAGGAGATTGAGACTTGGAAGAGCAGCTATGAGGGAGCTAGAGAAGATCCTTAAAGATAAAGATGTCTCTCTGGGAACCAAGATCAAGATAATCCAAACAATGGTATCCCCCATTATTATGTAAGGATGCAAAAGTTGGACAGTGAAGAAAACTGACAGGAAGAAAATGGATTCATTTGAAATGTGGTGCTGGAGGAGAGTTTTGTGGAAGCTAAAATGACAAAACGAAGGCTAATTGTACTTTGGTCACATCATGAGAAGACAAGATTCTCTGGAAAAGTCAACAATGCTAGGAAATGTGGAAGGCAGCAGGAAAAGAGGAAGACCTAAAACACGATGGCTTGACTCAATAAGAGAAGCCGTGTCCTCCAGTTTGCAGGATCTGAGCAGGTCTTTTAATGATGGGAATGTTTTGGAGGTCTTTCATTCATAGGGTCGCCATAGGTCGGATGTGACTTGACAGCACATAACACACACAGAGAGAGTTGGGGAGCTGAGGCTGAGTGGAGTAGCTTACCCAAGGCCTTCTGCTGAGCTCATGGCAGTAGTGCGATTTGAACCAGTGAAGTGCTACATCACAGCCCAGCTCCTTACCCACGACACTACACCAACTCTGTTCTACTCTCTGTTCTCCCTCTTCCTTCCATGGCTATGGATCTTCACTCATTCCCCTGCCACTGGGAAACCTCTACTAACTATGGAAACATTTATCATCTTGACGTCCAAGGAACAATTCCAGCAGGTGAAAGATGCAGCCTCGAAAGCCTCCTTCCTAACAGAGAATGCTGAGCTACCACAGACACAATTAACCGCAGCCCATTCATGACTGCACATGCTAAAAGATTAATTTTAATTTAGCAAAGGAGGTAGCCCAAGGGGTTGAAAGCGAAAGGAGCACATCTGCAGGAGGGTGCCGTTCGAGTCCTGTCCTGCCCTCATCACAAATCAGCCACAAATGAGACTTTGTTCTGTTCTCCGCAGTTTATAACCAGAATACTTTGCTCGGGAAACTTGATAGGGTTTGTTGCTGATTCCTAAGGGGAGCAGGGATGGGCGAGAAGCAGCTGGAAAGTGGAGAGGGGTGCATATTCACACTGATGCCTGACAGCTTGTCAACTGCAAACACAAAACTAACCTAAGGAAAATTGAGGTTGAGCTCAGATGCTTACAAGATTCATACAGCATCTGCGGGACCGCCTCTCCCCATATGAACCCCAGAGGACTCTTCGCTCTGGCGATAAGCATCTATTAAAAATTCCTGGCCCTAGGGAGACCCACCTGGCATCGACCAGGGCCAGGGCTTTTTCAGTCCTGCCCCCAGACTGGTGGAACGCTCTGTCCAATGAGACCAGGGCCCAGAGAGATTTATTAGCATTTCGCCAGGCCTGTAAGACGGAGCTGTTCCGCCCGGCATATGGTTGATGCCGGGTGGTGCCCCCTAGCCGGAGGAGCACAGTATATGCCCTCCCTACTAGTGATACCTCCGTCTCTCATACATCCCTGGCAAAATACTCTGGAGATGGCTAAATGGGGGGGGGGGGTCGTCTGGATTATGTGCCGCTGAGTTTACATACATACATACATACATACACACACACACACACATATGTGTGTGTGAATATGTTTACATGTATTGTAATCTATGTATTGGAATGTTTTATGATTTTAAATTGTATATATGATGAAATACGTTTTTAAACTCGGTTGTGATCCGCCCTGAGCCTGCTGATGTGAGGAGGGCAGAATATAAATTAAATATAAATAAATAAATACCTCTGCATCTGCCAGAGACTGGAGAGCAGCTGCCAGTTAGATCTGGCAATTCTGATCCAGGTGGACCAGTGGTCTGATGTACTTGCAGCTGCCATGTACCAAGCCAAACCACTGGTCCATCTAGCTCAATATTGCCTACTCTAACTGGCAGCCACAGTCTCAGGCAGGGAAACCAACCGACCCTTTAACTGGAGATGCCAAGGATTGAACCTGGAGCCTTCTGCATGCATGCAAAGCAGGCAAGCTGCTGTTGAACTGTGGCCCATTATAATAGTCCTGAACACAAGAAGCTGCCTTATGTTGTTATCAGTCTAGGTGAGACTCCAAGGCAAAAAAAATCTCACAATCTCCTGACACTTACCCAACACTTTTATCTGCAGGAAGGTGAAGCTGTACGCTCTTTCATGGAGCCACAGTGGCAATGAAGTTTAAAACTCAGATAGGAGGGCTGTACTGTAAGGAAGCAGTCTCAAAGAGATGTATTGGTAAAGGGACTATAGGCTTTACTACTATGTACTGTCTGTTGCTGTGGGTGTGATCCTGCTGGGTGGTTTCTCTGTTGTTCAATATGTCAGAATTGCATTTCTTCTTCAGCTCTGTGTATTGGATTTCTGCTGGTTTTAAATCTTTGCGAATTTGCACTGACGTACCCTATTACGTTATTGAAATTGACTGTACTGACTCATGCTGTATACTCTGCCTTGAATCTCAGTGAGAAAGGCGGGCTATAAATAACATAAATAAATATGGTTTTCCATATGTCAGTTCACATCGACGATTTACGAGCACTTCCTATATCACCCATGGTCAAGACGAATGTTAGAAGATGTATACCAAGCCTGCACACAAACCTAAGTTGAGTGAAGAGTTCCCTTTCGCTTTCTTTCAGATGCTTCTCTCTGTGCATCTGTCCGTCCTTCTCTCCCCAACGCTCTGTCATGCTTCAGCAGGACCAACAAGTAGAAGCCAATATGGGCTTCCCCAAAGGGTGGCCTGCTTCAGTCTTCATGCTTGGGGCGAACCAGAGGCAATTGAGTCCTGGCCCCAGTGATCCAGTCTTTTCCTTTCTCCTTGCCATTCAGAATGAAAGAACTCCACTGGGAATGGGAGAGGCAAGCAGCCAGATAGGTTTTGTTTTGTGAGAGAGAACTAGAGGGATGCTGGAGAGGAGAGAAGCAGCAGTTGAGAAGAGACAGCATCTATGGGGTGCTGGGAAGGAGATAAAATAAGCCAGTGGGTGCTTCAAGGAAAGGGTGCTTAAAGATCTGAAGGAAGGTAGGGTAAAATGGTGCAGGATGGAGCCAACGGAGGCTCCATTCCCACTTGGGAATTTTCATGGTCCTCTTGCTAATGTCTGTGGGTGTAAAAGACAGCCCATTCATCATAGTCTTAACCGATCTTCTCGGATGTGATATGCCCCTGTGCAATCCCCCACCCGCAGATTCTGCCTTCCAGATCAGGAGGAGGACGTCCATTGGGGATGGAGTACGTGTGCAGTTAGAAGGTGGAAGAAGATGCAGGGTCAGGTAAACGGGAGAGAAAAGGGAGTTCCTCCCCCTTTCCCCGCTGGTGTGATTTCAGATGTGACATAAAAGTAACTGGGATATTGACTTCCAACATCAGTGTTGCAGTGAGTGAAGAGTGAAGTGGTGTGCCCCAGGATAGCAGACAAAAAGATAAGGAGGGAGCAATTAATAGGAAGGGAAGGAGGGGAGTTCTATAAGAGTTACAATCCATAGTATCAATCTGTTTATTACGATCAAAGACCAGCTCAAAGACCAGCGTAACACAGAAACAAGAAATTACACTACACTAAAGTACGATCTAAATATGTAAAACTAATATACGATTTAAAATGTGATACCAATATACATTAAAAATGAAAAAGTTATATACATATAAATAATTCCAAATAAGTAGATACAATAGTTATGGCAGCATTATCCTATAAAATGATGCCTTCTAGTTTGTCTCTTCCGTTGACAGTGGCTTACTACTAACATTCAATGTTATTCAATGTTAACTACAATATTCTGCAATCCATAGTAGTCAAATACAAATATTTCTCATATATCTAGAAACACTGACTGGACTTCAGTCTATAAATTCTTACAAGACTGCAACACTTGCTGGGCCCCAGTTCCACTTTGCAGTTTTCACCCTCTGTTAATTCATAAAATACACCAGGTGGTTTAGCAAACTGGGTCCCAAAACCATCTGAATTCTGTACCTGTAATCCAAGGAATTAGGGAGAAGCACAGAGAACTAAAATAACCGAAGGAGCGCCTAGAGGTGAACTTGGATTTTGAGTAGGCAACCACCAGTTTCCCATTTGGGGTTTGACCTGCAGCAGCCAATCCTAGATTAAAATGATGGCTGTAGGCCAATCAGTTTTTTCCCTCCAGATTTGGTTCACTGTATTCAGACCCTCAAGAGGGCGCTGTTTCTTCCCTCTCTCTGCCATAGAAGGATAAGGGTCAGGCTTGACTTTCCATTCCTGCCCTCCTTAACAAATCCAGATACTGCACAGCTGAGCAACCGGTCCATCAAGTGCTTCTGCTGCTGCTGTTGTACATACAATGCAATCCATGCCATGTTTTCAACAAACCCTCCTCCAGGCATTCAGAATTGGCAGATCCTCCCTGTTGAATCAGGATCCGGTTGTCGCAGAGCTGGCCAAAGTTTCTAATCCTACAATCCTCGTACAAAATGATTCAGAAAGCCACGAACCACAAGAGACACCTCCGCTGACACACAAGTTACGATCTTCCAAGCTCCTGTTTAAAAACTAATAATCATAAAAGAACAAACCACAGGTTACCACATTTCATCTGTTACATCAAAACTGCAAAATCCTTTGCGTTGAGTCTTAGCCAAACTTCCTGACGACTTCATTTCTTGATCAACATTAAATGCACACGTAGAAAGTCAACAATTGGTGGGCAATGGCTACTCCTCAGGGGGGACAGCGTGTGTGCGCGTGTGTCATCAAGTCGCAACCGACTTATGGCAGCCCAGCAAGGGGCTTTCAAGGCAGGTGAGAAGCAGAGGTGGTTGGCCATTGTCTTCCTCTGCAGCATCTTCCTTGGTGGTTGCCCATCCAAGTACTGACCCAGCTTAGCTTCGGAGATCTGATGAGATCGGGCTGTACCATATCACCGTCTCTACAGGTAGGACAGCATCTGCCTCAAATTCAGTTTATCCGAGAATGGACAGGAGTTTTCATACTGAGCCATCCCTCATCCTTTTAAGAGGCCCCTTTTTTCAAGGCTCACCCTATCCCAAAGATTTTCCAAGGACTGAAGCTTCCATTCAAAAAACATGACCCTGATTTCTTACGTTCTCCTTTCTGAATTTTACACATTTCGTTTCCTTTTCTTTTGTCTTTTATGTTCGAAGTGCAAAAGATCCATACGGTGACACGGATCGGGGGCAGGGAGGAGCAAGATAACTTTCTTCCCCAGGTGAGATCAAAGACATGCTTGTCTCCCTGGTTTAAAAAAGCAAACTCTCCAGTATCTGTTGCCACCAGTTCCAGCTGCATGTAGATAGCCAGCCGTACAGCAAAGCTAGAGATAACACAGCACAGCCTGTTTTCAACACCTACCCATGTCTCCACCCCCGGTTTGTCATTTATCTTAAAAGAACCAAAAGCGAATCCTGTGAAGGCAGATTTTGGAAGGGACAAAAAGAAAGCAATGAGGGGCAATGTTTCTCAGTTGCTCCTAAAAATAGATATTTATGTGCTTCATTTATTCTGAGTTTTGGTGTGGTTGAATGGTTAGATGGTTGAACTAGGATCTGGAAGACCTGAGTTTGAGTCCCTACTATGAGTCTCTCACACAAGACACCTTGGCGGGTGTTCGTCAAGTGTTGGGATGCACAATGTTAGTTGGGAAGTGTAGTTTAAAAAAACAGAGCCAACTGAGATCACTCCTCAGAGGGTTTGTTAATTTCATCTTTGCCTCCCCAAAGGCTCTGTCAATTTCACCTCTCCAGCCTAAAACTGTGTGGGATCGCAACCAGAGGGCAGCCAGGAATGGAAATGGGCTGGAGCTGCCTTCCAGAGCTGGTCTTGGACTTGGAGAGGTAATAATGGGTTGAAGTTTCTCTTCTGGCATTTCACATTCTCTTCACACAGTGTACAGCAAGGCCTTTGCCTTGCTGCCAGCTCTGCCTTTTTAAACTACCCTTCCCAGCTAACATTGCATCTCCCAGCAAGTGTTCTTCACATATCAGATGTCTTATGTAGAGAGACTCATAGTCATCATGGCAGCTTGCTAGGTGATTTTGGGCCAATCATACACTTTCAGCCAAACCTACCTCGCAGGGTTGTTGTGAGGATAAAATGGACACTTTGGTTCCCCATTAGGGAAAATGGTAGGGTATAGATAAAGACAGATGAATGAACGAACGAACGTTAGGAGACAATGGAAGAACAGTGAGAACCAGCCTGGGGCTCACAAAAAAGAGCCCAAACGTCATATTTCAAGACTTGGTACTAAATGGTGGGAAAGATCCTCTTCTCCCTCCATGAGCCTATCCCATCTATGTCTCCTGAGTCAGAAATTCTGTTTTTGAACTGACACAGACTATTTCATTAGAATGGGCTTGTCCCTTGAACCCCAACAAGGGGTGTCCACCCACCCTCATGCTTATGTCCTGCTCTCACACTGAAACTGATACCCCTGACACCAGGATGCTGCTGGAAAAGGCATCAACAGGTTGTGTCTCCCTTTAACTTTGTCCACTGCTCTGTAAGAGCATTAATCTGTCCAGAAGGGCTGTATATAAGCAAAGTTCTGATTCTGATTCTCATTCTGATTCTCATTCTAAGTGGTATGGGTTACAAATCAGCACTCTGCTGGTTCGACTCCTACTACTGCCGCAAGCTCTGCATGTGACGTTGGGGAAACCACTGCTCTCAGCCCCAGCTTCCTAGCTGCATTGCGGGGATAATAACAACACTGACTTTGTTCACCACTCTGAGTGGGGCACTAATCTGTCTAAAAGAATGATTTATAAGCAATTATTTTAGCACAGTGAGTGCTTGGGCTGGGAATCAACACTCTGCTGGTTCGACTCCATTAGCTCTGCAGATGGCCTTAGGTAAGCCACTGCTCTCAGCCCCAGCTCCCCAGCTATATTGTGGGGATAACAATAACATTGACTTCATTCACAGATCTGAGTGGACACTAATTTGTATAGAAGAGCAGTATATAAGCCCACTGTTGTTGTTGTTATTATCAATGCTAAAAGATTTTGCACCACAACTCATGACCATATCCTTTTAGTTCAGTTTCAGCTGGCACAACTGTATGGGATGAGAAGGATTAAAACCCTTCCCCTCCCACAGCCCTGATCTGATTATGGTTCCTGTGCAGCAGCTACTAGTATTTTTTTAAGCAGTGGGAGAATTCAGTCCCAGCTCTTCCCGTGGCATGGCCAGTTTGGCTCTCGCATGCACACACTCATAGCATGGACGGCTCTGATTGGATCTGAGCAATATTTGGGGTCAGTGAAACAACACAGCAACAATTAGAAAAGAAAGAAAACGCAACTGCAACTGTAAGGAAAATTCCTTGTGTGAAATCTGATTTTCATCCCAACGACCTTCAGATTCAGAAGTTCATTTCAACTTGGAATTGTGTTTGGCTAACTGCATCCTCTTTTGCACAGCGACATTATCAGGTCAAGATTTCAAGTTGCTCCCACTTGGGGAAAAAAAAAAGACCGCTGTGTCGGGATCTTAGCCACTGTTCTCAGAGACTGGGATAACATCTGTAAGCAAGAGGCAGTTAAAAGAGCAATTATCAAAAGAATGGGGGAATGAAAGGAAGTATAATTTCTGCTGTCATTGATAGTCGGTACTAAAGTGGTGATAAATTCATTTGTGGCAGGAAATAAAATGACAGAGCGCTTCTGTAATGCAAATGAGAACTTCCTTGAAGGGTTGCTTTGAAATGGGTATTTCCCCTGTGATGGTTGTTTCATTTTCTTTTTCTTTTTACTGCTGTTCAAGCTTTGCATCAGTGAGCCAAAATACTGCCCCATTCCAGTGGTTAACATCGCCATGGAGACATCCTTTCTTCCCAGAAGGATTGTAAGAAACAGGAAGTGTTGTCGTTTGTGCTTTCAAAAATACTGCCAAACTCACTCTCGCACCAAGGTGTGTCTAAAAGCTGCAAACAGGGTAGAAGAACAACTTTAGAAGCTGGTGGCCTCCTGGAGAAGGCAGGAGAGAACCTGATAGGTCAAGGACAAAGCCTGGAGAAGTCGGGGGGGGGGGTCAGCAGCAAGGAATTCAGCACATCAGGGCAAAGCCAGTGCTCAGTTGCTCACTCTCTTTCATGATCTTTATTGTAAATTTTACAAAAGGATCTCTGAAGCTTGTTAAGAAAATATTGACATTAAAATCAAAAAGAGTCCAGTAGCACCTTTAAGACTAACCAATTTTATTGTAGCATAAGCTTATGCTACAATAAAATTGGTTAGTCTTAAAGGTGCTACTGGACTCTTTTTGATTTTGCTACTACAGACTAACACGGCTAACTCCTCTGGATCTACTGACATTAAATGAGTGATTTAGATATCTTACAACATGCTGTAAGGAAACTTTTGTTTCTGGCACACACAATAGTGAGAGACAAATTCATTGGGGGCCCAAGAGGGAACACAACAGCATACAGTTCTACCAAGATGGCAACATTTCTTGGGCAAAAGTGTAAATGTGGTATCAAGGGACAGAACATGGAGCAATAAGGCAACAACAGTAAAAGGTGGGAAACTGGAAAAGCTTCCTGGGATACATGGGATTGTGGAATCTCCCTCCCTCTCAAAATGACGTACAGAAACTGCAATACTTTACTTAATATACAAATAAATTAAGGACAGCCCAGGAAAGTTGCTAATAGATGCCTGTTAGGACCTGTTCAAAAGTTCAATTTTCTCCCTTACCTGTATTTCAGAAGTCAGTCTGAAATCTGTGTTTGTAGCGCATTCCTAAGCAGAATTACACCCTTCTAAGTCTAATGAAGACAATGGGCTTAGAAGGATGTACCACTGCCTAAGATTGCACTGATGTCCTTGTCCCTGTCTCTCTTTCAAAGGCATCAATCCCTAGCAAAGTCCTACTTCATGGAGAAAAGAATGGCAGGACTCATGCATGGCACCCAGTGGCAGTGCTCAGTTGGCTGCGTTGGGTGGAGCTGTAGTGGCATCTAATGGATTAAAAGGCCAAGCTTGGAGAATGTGGATTTACTGGCTTTGAAGCTAAAGCAACTCACACAACAATCTGGGGTGGGGTGGGGAACAGGCCATTCCGCTGCAATGTATACAGGAAATACATCTCAACAGTAGGGTCACTATAAAGAAAAAGAAAACAAAGCAGTAGTCCCCAAAGTGTATCCAATGGACCCTGAGAGACATTCAAGTGATCTCCCAGGCCAGAATGAAAAGCTGAAAATGAGGAAAGTGCAGAAGAGTTGCCAGGTCTTCCTGACAACCAGCAAGAGATTGAGAGGGCAGGGGGTACTGTACTCCCCTAGTCAATCCTTGCTATGTTTGGGGACAATTCTATGTTTTGGGCCAATTTGCAATCCCCCTCCCCCCACGTGCTGATGTCATTTGCAAAAGTGATGTCATTGCGGCAGGGCACAGAGGCGTATGTTTGCTTGAGCTACCTGCTGGTTGCGGAAAATTACTAAGCAGCATGTCTCCTCCCAGCAATCACCAGTGATTGGCAGGCTGGGGGGGCAAACGGCCAGGGTTATCACAGTCCGGATGTGATTCATTTGACTATGATGTAATTGACTAGATTGTTTGGTGCTAGAAATTGCTAACTGCTTGACTTTTGGTATGGTGGATGTTTCTCGCCCCTGAAGAGGTTGCCTGACGAAACATCGGACTCAAGCCGGCGCTGCGGGCGACACGGGTCTGCATTTGGTGCCCCGCCCCCACCGGTTCCACCTGCAATAAAACACAAAAATGGATACATTTATCTAAAGACTTTTCTAATACTTACCTTGCAATTACTTGTGGAAGCTTACCTGTGGGGCGTCTTCCTGCGTGGAATCTCTTTGCACCTTGATAATTGTTATACCTGCTGGACGCCTCTGTATTTAGAGTACTTTGTATTAGGCCGAATCCACACTACCTATTTGATTCTGTGGCTTTTTCTCAAGCAGCGCACTATTCACGCAGATACTCACATGCTTTCCCATTCCGTGTGTGCCCCGCCATCACCGCGCCACTATTGCGCCTTCCCTCCAAACCACGTGATATTCGCGGAAATCCGTTTTCTTCCCTTTTTTTTAAACAATGCATAATGGTTGGCATACCGGTAAACCAACCCTAGTGAGCAGTAGTTTGCGCGGGAAAAGGAACAGTCACCAGAGCATGCGCATGTCGCACGGGGACCGTTTCCCTACTGAATTCCCCAATTTTCAAGAGTGCGAGGTGCTAAGCTGAGCAATCCTGTATTTCCAACAACAGTCATCTCCAGTGAACGGCAGGTGCGGAAAACAAATTCAAGATATCGGTATACCGGATAATTGACCCCTTTTTTTTAAAAAAAGGGAAGTGACGTGCGCTGTCAATTCTGATGGCAGAGGATGGAACCGCCCACGGTAACGCTGTACTCGGTGGCATGTGGAGAACTGATTGCGCCATGAAGACGCACCGGAAGGGTGGATGTGAGGATGCACAGCCTGGTAGCGGAATGAAGGCGATTGCCACGACAGCGCAAGATAAGCAGAAGATGAGTGAGTGTGGATTTGCCCTTAGTGTATTAGTGTGTTGATTTTGTAATTCTGTGGTTCATAAGAGAGCTTAGGCCCAATACACATTGACTTGACTTTCTAGATTTACATATTTAAGTTTGTACAGACTGCACAAAAGCACCACACATTCTCAAAAATGGAGCTGATGTTAAAACGCCTTCCCCATGATGATCCCAGCTGGAGAATCCAATCCAAGCAATTCCCACTAAATTGTGAGCATTCGCTAATGTTCCACAAACAGCCCCTGTGCTAAATGCCACCAACAGCGCGGGTCCGAAACAGCTGCACATAATGCTGCTTATTTTGAACTGTAAACAAATCATCAATGCCTGCATATAAGACGCTTGAGCGAAAACAGGCATTGCGAGTGGGAGAAGTTCTATTTTCAGACACGTTTGTTGTTGCGAAGATCACAGTACCATTGTGTCAAACCTCAAAAAAGAAGCCTGCCTCTTCAACAGCACAAGTCTCTGATGTAGAAAGTTAGAAGAAAGCCTCGCTACTACAAGGAAGAGTTGTTTTGGTTAAATTTTCAAAAATGGGACAGAAGGAGCTGTGTCCTCTAGTGCTTTGTTGTGTTTTGTGCACCGTGGTATCTTGGAACAAGTTATGGATGTGAAAGTTGGACAGTAAAGAAAGCAGACAGGAAGAAAATTGGTTCATTTGAAATGTAGTGCGGGAGGAGAGTTTTGCAGATACCATGGACAGCCAAAAAGACAAATAAGTGAGTACTAGCCTGAATTCTCCGTAGAAGCGACAATGACAAGACTAAAGCTATCATGCTTTGGTCACATCATGAGAAGATAAAGATTCTCTGGAAAAGTCAATAATGCTAGGAAAGGTGGAAGGCAGTAAGAAAAACAGAAGACCTAGAATGAGATGGCTTGACTCAATAAAAGAAGCCACATCCTCCAGTTTGGAGGATCTGAGCAAGTCTGTTAATGTAGGACATTTTGGAGGCCTTTCATTCATAGGGTCGCCATAGGTCGGAGATGACTTGACGGCACATAACACACAATGCTCAGGGCAAGGAAAGCTAAGGGAAGTGCCTGTGAGTGGCTCGATGGCAATACCATCTGCTTGGCCTGCAGGAGGCCCCAGATTCAATCCCCGGCATTTCCGGTTAAAAAGATCAAGATAGCAGGTGACATGAAAAACCTTGACCTGAGAACTTGAAGATCCACTGCCCATCTGAGTCAACAGTTCTGACCTTGAGGGACCCATGGTCTGATTCGGTATAAGGCAGCTTCATGTGTGTTGATGCGTTCAGCTAATGCACCCTAAAATGCTGGAGCTTGCAGAGGTAAAATTGGGACAAAATAGGGACAAAGATTATACAGAAGCCAGACAATAGGGACCAAAAATAGGGATATTGCTTACTCTGGCATTTTTTCCTTAATCCAATTGCTGGGAGAAAAAGTCACTGCCTCCGTCTTCAAACTGCAACTAAAAATACCTGCTTGACCCGCATGTTTTAAATAAGGATTGCAAATATGGTTAACACACGACCCCCTGCTGAGATCAAAGCCTGGGCCGAAGTTAACTTAGAATTGGAGGCGGCTGTCACTGCTTCCTTGTTAGGGCAAAAGTATCTGGGTTTTCTTCTCTGTAGACAGTGTGGTGTTTTTTATTTGATCTCAGGCCTCTTTGGAATAATTTTGCTCTTTCTAATTGCTTTTGATTTTTTAAAAAAGTACGTTATAGACATTTCTGGCTGCAGTTCTATATGCAGCGGGTGATTATCGCATGGGAAGGACCACTTCAAATATCGCTCATCAAGGCAAGGAAAGATTACTTCAGATCAATCTCTATAAATCCTGCATGAATGCTGAAGTTCTTTAAAGTGAAAATACGCTTTCAAAAAAAGAGAAAAAAAACACGCCAAACCTTTAAACTCCAAAAGGTGGAAGGCCGCGTAACGATTTAAAGGCACATCAAATGTCGAATGCTGAATTTGTACGTTAGTTCCTGGCACCTGACAATGGATATTACTATATTAGGAGATGCTGAAGCTAAAGAACTGGAGAGAACTCAGATTTCATAAGCCAGATCTTCTGTCTGATAAAAGCTGCTCCGTGCCGTTCTTAGCACCACAAAGGCACAAGTGTGTGATCAAGGGTTGATATTGTGAAAACATACGGTTCGAACTAGCTAGGGGCCGTATGTGTGCAGATGCAGGCTCCCAAACTCCAGGCTGGAAATTCCTGAAGAGGGTGGTGTTTGGGCAGGTGAGGGAATTCAGGAGGGATGTGATGCCATAGAGTTAGGGCTGCAGGGTCCCCCGATGGGGGTGGGGGATCCCCCACTTCCAGCTTCTGCCCCTTCCGGCTGCCACTCACCTGGCTGACCAGGAAAAAAGGCCTGGGGAACAGGAAGTGATGTAATCACGCCCTCCTGGAGTGCACGTGTACAAAAACAGCACCCTGGTAAATGCCAGGTTCCACCCTCTCCTGCCAGGAGGGCAAGGGTACCTGGCAACCCTATCTAGAGTCCAATGCTGCCATTTTTCCAGGGGAAATGATCTCTATAGTCCAGAAATCAGTTGTCGTTTCGGGTGATCTCCAGGCTCCACCTGGGGTTGGCAACCCTATCCCAAATATGTATCCCTAGCTGGATGAGCGATCAGCTGTGTGCATGGATGCTGTGAATAAGGTACCCCACTCGCACATGCAAGTAAGGGTTGCACTCAGGGCTTTTTTTCTGGGGAAAGCGGTGGTGGAATTCAGTGGGTTGCCCTCGGAGAAAATGGTCACATGGCCGGTGGCCCTGCCCCCTGATCTCCAGACAGAGGAATGTTTAGATTGCCCTCTGCGCCGCTGCACGGAGGGCAACCTAAACTCCCCTCTGTCTGGAGATCAGGGGGCGGGGCCACCAACCATGTGACCATTTTCAAGAGGTTCCGGAACTCCGTTCCTCCCCGTTCCAACTGAAAAAAAGCCCTGGTTGCACTTACATAGGGCCAGTACAGCAACGCAATAACGTCAAACAACTGTTTTGAGAGCCTCTCTATACGAGACATCTTACACGAGTAGGATCAAGTGAAAGCTCTTACACTTGTTCTCCCATTGTGGATACACACGCAACGCTAGGGAGACAGAGGACACTTGAGTATAAGACCACACAGAAAGTAAGTCATTTTTGCGTCCCTGTGTAAGATGTTTTGTGTAGAGACGAGACTCTGAGTCTCTCGCTAAACCAGGTTGAGAGCGCTGCCATACACACGAAAGCCCTTATCCTAATGGAATGATTAGAGCATTAGACTAGCTCCGTTTAGTGAGACCCATGCGCAGATCCTCCTGATGCCATGATAGTCACCAGGTTACCCTGGGCCAGTCACTTTCAGCCAAACCTAGGCTGAATCCACACTTACCGGCACAGCCCTAAACAGGCAGAGTGAGAGCGTCTTTCCGGCACGTTTTATGAAGTCATCGTGCCATGATGCCGCTCTCGTGGCGCGATGACATCATAAAACGCGCCAGAAAGATGCTCTTACTCTGCCTGTTTAGGGCTGTGCCGGTAAGTGTGGATTCAGCCATTATTCACAAGATTTTTGTGAGGACAAAACCAAGGGAGGGTCACACAGGCTGCCCTGAGCTCCTTGGAGGAAAGGCAAGGTAGGAAAGTTATAGCGTTATCTGCAACTATGTATTGTTACCAGAACTGCTCTTTTATTATAATGGGGAATTAGCTGTAGCAGTCTGTAACTATTAATATTAAGCGAGGATCATAACCTATGTTTACGGAGGTCCCGATCCCAGACACTCTAGTGAAAAAGAGGCAGACAAGGAGTAAGGTCCAAACACGTGTATTGAGTGTAGCGTAAGCCTAGCTTGCACAATCATACAAAGAACATACAAGGTCTAAGAAATACAGAGTAAGAAATACAGAGACGTTCGCATTAGCTGGTTCCCAACGATGATAGGGGGAATACTCACTTATCCTGGAGCGAAGCAGAGACGCAGCAGCGAGGGTGGCCCAATGCCAGCACTGGAACCACAGACGGACAGCAAGGAAGTCTGGATAGGAATGGCCGAGGCACCGAGTGGTCTGAGAGACCAGCTTAAATACCCCAAAACGTACCCTGGGGCTGGTGCTGTACTTGGTGGTTCTCACAGATTAAAACAAAGGGTTTAATGGGCTGCTGAATGGCGTGGATGGGCCACTTTGGTAATCAGATTGTGATAAGTGACACCTCAGGAAGAGGGGACAAAAGAGGGAGGGGGAAATCCAGGTGGGCTGAAAGGATGTTCCAGCGGACAGGGCTTGTCCTGATGTCATCAGCTTCTGGAATGCGGAGGTTTCTTTGAGATGCATTCTCTAAGTGCTTGGGATGGTCGGCACTTAGTTCCTTCTCCGGGGCGGCTCCTAAGATATGCAGAGCGGGGCGAGGGGCTCTCGCTGCGGACGTGGTGTGCCCGCTTCGCCGAAATGGCTTCTCAAAGCAGTCTTCTTCCCAGGGTCTTCTGGCTGCCTGAGAACATGGATGCCGGCTGGGCATAGCTGGGGCTGGATAGCAGGCTGCCCGGTAGCGAGGGCAAGCTCGGCGACCGGCTCGCGGGAGGCTCCAGACGGGAACTGACCAGGGAGCGCCTAGCCAGGCTCGCTGGAGGTTTCCCCGGCAGGCGCCCGGCTGCTAGCAGCGGCTTGGGCCCATATGAGGCAGGCTTCCATGGAGGCAGGGGGAACAACACCTAAAACACAGTCCAAAGCAGGGAACAGGCACGGTCCGTGGCAGATGGCAAAGCAGGCACGGGGAACACAGTCCAAACACACACTGGGAATTCCAGATACAGGCCAGGGCAGGGCTTGCCCAGGAGGAGAGTCCTTTGTGCAGTTAACCAAACATGGAGTCAGTAACTACACAGTCTATTGCAGCAGGGTAATTGACACGCAGGCAGGAAACTGACACGTGTATCAGAATACACACACGTGCACAGCAGTCTTTGGGTGTAGCAGTAAAACAGCAACGCAGGAAACTTTAGCACAGTTCATAGCAGGCTTCAAAGCAGGGGAGGGGGCCTACTTGGCAACAATTCCCCCCCTCGGAGACCCCGGGACGTCAGGCGCGCGGGTCTCCGAACTTGACTTCAAAGGCGAGGTGGTCGGCAATGTCCGGTGGTCGAGCTTCGAGCGAAGAAGGAGTGGGAAGGGAAGGGGGAGGAGGCGTCACTCAAAAATTTAGTTTGGAGAACCACCTAACCGAATAAGTGCAATTTAGATCAGCCAATGGGCTGCAGGTCTCTGGGTTCACACCAGGGGGTGTGCTAAGTGCAATCGTCAGAATAAATAGTAATAATTCATAGCAATAGTAATTCATAATAATAGGCAGCAATGATCAATTCATGCATATAAATAACAACAATTCATATTTGGGTACATTGATCAATTCATGGCGGGAGGTAATTCATACGGAATTCATGGTGGGTTAAAAGCATTAAAAACCAGGGGCAATTCATATACATGGATTAATTCATAAGCATAAGATTTAAAAGCAAGGACAATTCATGGTTCAATTCATGAATGTAGGATTAAAAGCAATTCATACAAGATAAAGTGAAATGTGCAAGCAGGGCATAGACCAATTCATCAAGGGTTGAACAATTCATAGATAATTAAAACCATAAATACATAAATACATAGGATTAAAAGCAATGATTCGGGAGGTTAAAACCAATAAAAGCAGCAAGAGTAAAAGCAAGTGCGTGAAAACAATTCATGAGGGGTGAGCGGCGGAAGGGCTCATAGGGGGTCAGAAAAATAAACTCTGCAATTAAAAGACCAACTCATATAGTCAGATTAAAACCAAATTCATCGAGCTTAAAATCAGAAATAAAATAACCTTTAAAAGAGACCGTTCCGGAGGGGTCCCGGTTAAAACCAAATTCATAAAATAATGGATATGCTAGAATTACCTCGGCGGAGGGAGTCGGGTTAAAAAGGCAATTCCTAAGGTTAAAATCAAATTCATAGGGATAAAGTTCATGGGCGCACTTGCAATAGATAGAGAGAGGGACTAGTTCGGGGCTAAATTCATGGGAGTTAAAATTCATAAAAGCAATGAGAAGAAATTCATAAAACAATAGAGCTACAAAGATCACAGACGGCTCAGTCCGCAGTACAGCTGCTGGACTGGGTTGCATATATACAAGAACAAGCAAACTTAGTTCATGTGCTCCAAAACGCACTTCCACCCCCCCTTGCTGTCTGTGTCAATCCGCAGAGCAGGGTCGGCAGGCGGCGAGAAGGGCTTCAGGCACACAGTTCTAGTCCTCATGGAGGTGGCGCTGCTGGCGGTCGTTTGGAGACGGGCCGTGGGCTGGGAGGCAGAGAAACATGTCCCCCCCTAGTCCACAAGAGGGCCTTGGAGCGGCGTCCGGCAGCAGAGCGTCCATGGGGCCGGTGCAGGATCCGTACACATAGTAGTAAACATAATCATAGTCCATACCGGCACAAGCAATAAAACGAACAAGGGTTAAAGGAGGGCGCCAAGAACAACCCTTAGGGCAAGAGTGGGTCTGGATTGTAGTGGTCCAGACGGTAGGATAGTTGGAGTTGCTGGAGCTGTCGGCGGCTCCAACAGCCCAAATAAAGTAATGAGGCACACAACAAAACTTGAAAGGCCAAAATCACAACGATCGGGTGCAAAGCCAAACTGTAAATTCCAGTGGCAGTGGGGCTCCAACCAAAGAGGGTCTCCCACCACGAGTGCTCGCCGGTGGTCTTAATCCGCTGGACAAGATCCAAAATCTCCTTTCCGTTGTGGGACACAACCAAAGCAGTAGTGTCCCCGTCCCTCTGGATGCTCTGGAGGGTGCGGTGGAGCTGCGGGTGGGCCAGGAGCTCGTGGATTAGCTCCAGACCGATGCCAAGGGAGACAGGCTTCACATAGCGATAGATGGAAGGTGCCACCAGGATCTCTTCTTGGGTCCAGACCGGTACCGTGTAAGTGAAGTCGCAGGCTGCCACCGAAGACAGGTTGCAAAAGCAGCGATTGACTCCCGGGATCACGGGCTTGAGCTGGAACGAGTTCAGGATCACAAAGTCGCAGGCCGTTCGCACGCAGGCACATCCTTTCCCAAGGTAGACCACAGCGGAGCTGTTCTCCCGGACGACCTCGAAGGGGCACTCGTTGAGGGCGTCGACTTGCGGGGCTACACAGGGGTGATGCGGTGCAAAGGCTTGGTCTTGGCAAATGAAGCCAGTCTGGTCTCGATGCTGGCACCCTTGGAGGCTGACGAGCTGCCATCCGGTCGGGGTGAAGCGGGCCCAATGGTCGGGGTGGCGGGCGTAGAGGACTTCGGTGTCGCTGACTTGGAGTCCCAGAGGCACGACTGGATACACGTGGAATGACTCGTGCGCACTGGCCGTTAATAAAAATAATTTAAGCTCCTGGGTGGTCGGTGAGAATGAGGAATTTACAAGAGACCACCAGGATTCAAGCTCCAGTTCAATGGGTGACAATTTGGGCGTAATCAATCTTTTGATTTCCAGGGGCAAATGCCCGTCCATGGCTTGCCGAATTAGCCCCATGGCCACAGCCTGATTTAATTGTTGGGCTTGCACACATGCCATGGCTATTGACATGTTGCGTTCCAAAGACTGTGTTCCTTTGAGCAGCAGAGAAAAATCTCTTTCAATTTGACTCTCCCAGTTAACTAAAATGGAGCTGATCTCGTGTTGCCCATTCGAAATGGAATTTAGGGACTGCACCACCGGTTTACCTAAGTCAGAGATGCTAGTCGCGACATGGGCAAACTTATTAGCGAGAGTCTCTATGTTGACCGAATCCATGATTGCTAAGCCTCCGGCTGCAGGAGCAGTCCAGTCGGCAATGCTTCGTCTGGCACGCGAGAGAGAGGGGGAGGGATCGATCCACAGTTGTAGCCATGCATTCCAACCCTTGCTACCGGCCTCCAGATAGGGAGCGCACTGCGGCAGCCTCTGGGTTACATTTAGTTCAGCTAAGTCTATGCGGATCTCTTTTAAAGACATTTGCGGGCGGACTAGAACTCTCTCTCGAATGTCAGTTTTCAAAACATGGGAGCCCACTATATGCGTGCCGCCTTGGCTTAATTGTTCATTGCTAGCAATCAAAGGGTCAATTTGGATGGTGTGGGTCTCCTGGGTCCGGATCAGCAGGGAGTAATTGCCTGGTTCATGAGTCAAGTTTACAAAGAGCAGCCCAAGCCGGTGAAATTTCTCTACTAGGGGCTTGGTTTGGCATTCGGGCGTCTGTTGAACCAGAATCCAATCGGGTGGGCCATGTTTGGCTAGGTCTTCCTCCTTTACGATCCAGGTCAGGTTCTCCCAGCGTTCTATAGCAAAGGAGAGAACTGTGCCTGAAGGGGGCGTGATAGTGACAGATGCAGACTCAGTGGCAGTAGTGCCTAGTAGGATGGTCATTCTGAAGGGGTCTCCTGCCTTCCATACTGCGGCCGACACTAAGATAACTTCACAGTATGGTCCGAAAGCCTCAGTGACAAATGGCGAGGTTTCGAAATTGGCAGGGGTGGTATATTTGTCTACCACCGGGACTGCGGTGGGGGCTGGCCTGATGCGGGGGAGGAACATACATGGAATTGGAGCAAGTGGTGAGACTGTATCGGTAGGCGAGTAACATACTAATTCTTGGGACAGAGTCTTTACTCCCACACATAAAATAACAAGCTCTGGGGGTCGGATCCACTGCTCTTCACAACTGCGGAAGTTTGTGCGATCCGTAGGGGTGGTCATATTAATCTGCTGCACAACCTTGCAGACCATCATTTCGTTCCCTGCCAGGGTATTAATACATCTCCAGTGGGGGTAGGGCATTAATTTGGACGGGCGTCCCTCTATTAGGGTGCCTGTCAGCACGAGCAAACACAGAGTAGCCAGGTGCCTCATCTCCTGGCCTTCCTTTTCCTTTTTGTGATGAAAATATCCTGGGGAGACCTGCGGATATAAGTACAGGCTCCCTGAGTTTATTGCAGCAAAAATAAAGTGAAGCAGGGAAAAAGAGGGAGGGCATTTTTCTGCCAGCACTGTATGTTAGGTGGGGCTCGAACGAGAAGTCCCGGAGCACTAAGCGAGCCTTCCAGCTTGTTGCTCTGGGGAACTCCTGTGCGAAGGTTTCTTTCTAAAGCGTGTATATTTCAGGGGGGAAACGTCTTTGCGTCGGGCAAGGGTCGGCTGTGCGTTAGGCGGGATTATGCAAACTCGCCCCAGGGGTCCCTGGGTGCCTAGGCTAGGTGGCCTTCAGGTGCCCCTTGCTCGGTGGCGGGCTACTTTTATTTTGCGGGCTGAGAGCTATCTGTCCGGCTCGGCCTGGCCTTGCCGTTTTGAAAAGGAAAAAAAACTAAAGAGCGGTCGCCCTTAACTATAAGGGTTGCTGCAGACGGGGGCCCTCGCTTTACTTTCCTAAAAATGGGCTTTCGTCATATGTTTGCAGGACTAGCAATTTTTGGAGGGACTCCCTCGGGAGGCCCCATTTTCTGGTTTTAAAAAAAAAGGTACACCGGGCAAAAAGAAAAATACACTGAGCAAGAAAAATATAAGGAGCAAGAAGCATACGGGTGTGGGGTACTTTCGGGTTGCCCTCACCTGGAAGGCCTGGCATGGCTTCATTATAACTTCAATATGTCTCCCCCCCTTCTTTTCCCTTGTGCGGTACGGGCAAGGGAAAAGATTACGTGGGGCGGGCGGCTGCTGGCGGAAAGGGCCGAAGTGGAGCCGAGGGCGCTCGGCGGCGTTTATCGAAAAGCGGCGGAGGCGGCCGAGATCTGCCGGCGCCACTGGGTCTGGGTTATTCGGGGGTCATCTTGGCGCGGGGGATCCTGGCTATGTAAATGAGGCACGCTGCCCCTTGTGCGTGGCGAACGCACCCCAATAACACATTCCAGAGGGCACATATTTACAGAATACTGGCGGGTCTTTTACTTTTGCACTAAAGCGTACTGGATGGTGGCGCCGTATAGCAACTCACCATGACGAATATGAACATTAGTAAAAGAGGGATGTTGGGCTATTTGGGGATCCTTTTCCAGGGGAGGCACGGCCCTCAAAGCCAAAGCCGACCATCATGCGAAAGCGTGGGTCTGGCAGGTGAGACCCCGAATCTACGTAGATGCGGGATCTTCACCAGCACGGCGGGTGAAATGTTTTCAAATACAGAGATCACCTTTATTGGTGTGTCTCCAATATTGGAAACGCATTCACTTTTGGGCTAAAGCCTCTCCAACCACTTTCACACACAGCAAATCTCTTTTGCCTGTGCAATTTTTTTCCGAACATGCGGCTTACAATCCAATTAAGAATCACTTTCGGTGGTGGTCCTATTTGGCTTTGATTGCCGTGTCTTCTCCTAAGGGTCCCAACTGTGGGGCCCGCCTAATGAGGTCAAAGAATAGAATTGGAAAAACTTTTAACATTTACACCGATATCTACATATTCTACTATTTCTTTTATTCTAAAGCTACAAAGGTCTGGTCTAAGGGGACACACGGTATCTCTGGCCCAGGGTGGAGGGATATCTGGCGAATCACTGGGCAGAGGGGGGCTGGACTGGTGGAGGTTCCCCCAGGGTCGTACACAGGAGGGGCGGTTTGCAGCGGCTTCCCTTTCCATTCTTTTAACTGAGAGGCATGAAAGTATTTTAGCCACGTTCCTCCTGTCCTTCTCTGGATGGCTACTTGATAGACAGCTGGGGAGACTCTTTTTGTGATAGGGACTGGGCCTTGCCACTTGGCTGCTAGTGAGTGCGCCTTTTGCGAAAACTTCCTGTACAGAACGAGCTGTCCTTCTTCCCACTGCCTGGGGTTCCTGACCCATCCCAATTTGCGGTCCATATCCTTCTGAGCTGTGCCCAACTTCTGGGCCACTTGCATGTGGACGGCGTGTATGGATGAGAGCAGGTCCTGGACCCAAGCATCATTAATCACTACAGGCTGCATGTCGGAAGGGAGCTGCGTATCTAGCCAGAAGGCTTCCGGGAGTTGCATTCTTCGCCCTGTCATTACCATATGGGGTGTGAGCCCGTGAACTGCGGTAGTGCCTCTAATGGCCATTAGGATTATGGGGAGTTTTTCATCCCAGTCTCTCCCGGAGGAGCGAACCATCTTGCGGAGAGCCTCCTTGAGGGTCCGGTTGGTTCTTTCTATGGCGCCTGAAGCTTGAGGGTGGCCGGCTATGTGGAACCGTTGCTGGATGCCTAGTGCTTTACAAAGCTCCTGTGTAACTTCTCCGATAAAGTGTGAGCCTAAATCGGAGTCCATGACTCGCACAATGCCCCATCTTGAAAAGACATTGTTGAACAGTAGTTTGGCTGTGGTGGCTGCATTGTTGCGCTTGCACGGAAACACTTCGACCCATTTGCTAAAGGGGTCTATGACAGTGAGGCAGTAGCGATTGCCACGAGCAGTGGGGGGAAGGGGGCCGATAAAGTCAATCTGTATGCGAGCCCAGGGTCCATCAATTCTCTGATGCTGGAGGGGAACTCTAGGTCCGGTGGGGTCTGCATTAACCATAGCGCAGGACAGACAGTTGTCTACCCATTGCGCTACTTCGGTGCGCATGCCAGGCCACCAACCAACCTCTTTTACCCTTTCCAGAGTCAGATCCTTGCCTCGGTGTCCCTGCTCGTGGACAAACTGAATTAAGTCAGCCCTAACTTCCAATGGTACTACCCAATGGCGTTCGCCGGCTGCATCTACTGCCCAAACTATGCCTTCCTCTTCTCTGATCATGAGTCTTCCTGTCTGATCCCTTCCTGCGGTTAGGAGGTCAGTTATTTCTGGGTCAGATAGCTGCAGTTGTGCTAGGTCTAGTGTTCCTGCGGTTCCCTGAGCTTGGCTGCGGGCTTGTGCCCGAGTGGTGACAGGGCGGAGGGGACAATCGGTGGCTAGTTCCGGTGGGGGAGCACTTTCAGTGGCGGCTGCCTTGGCTGCAAGGTCTGCCTGGTCATTCCAATAAGCGGTCTCTGAGTTCGTCTTCTGGTGTCCCTTGACATGGGTCACCTGCGTTGGGCCTGAGCGAGACTGGAGGAGTGCTGCTACTTGCTGCCATAGCTGTAGGTGGGCTACGGGTTTCCCATCGCTAGCTCTCCACCCCTGATTCTGCCACACCGGGAGCCAGACCGTGGCGGCTTTGGCCGTCCAATCCGAGTCTGTGTAAATGGCAAGCGGGCTTTCTGGGGGCTCAAACTCAAGCACCGCCAGAAGCGCTTGCACCTCAGCCGCTTGGCTGGAATGGGGACGGGCTGGACCTTTGAGGGTATGGGCGTCGCTCACTCGCACGGCGCCGTAGCCTGTCCGAGGGGAGCCTCCAACGTGAAAGGAGGAGCCGTCACAGAACCAGCATGTGAAGCCGTTCTGTCGGGCTTCCTCTAGCGGGACTCCCCAAGTGACTGGCCAGACAACCTGTGGTGGCGGGTCCATGGGGCACTCGTGCTCGGTCCCGGTTACCAATAGGCCATAGGGGGCTGGTGGCTCAGTGGTTTCCTTTTTGAATTCTACTCCGCGGTTGACCAGGGCCAGGGTCCACTGGGCTATGCGAGCGTTTGAAACTTGTCCGTCCTGTATCTTTCCCGACAGGATATATTTGAGGGGCGTGTGAGTGGTTTGCACTATTGTACGTGAACCTCCTATGATAAATTCCCAATGGGTCAGACTCCAAACCAGAGCAAGGCATGTCTTTTCGCATGGGCTAAACTTAGTTTCTACTGCAGTTAGGTTGCGAGAGGCATAGGCTACTACTCTAGCGGTTCCTGCTTGCTGCTGGGTGAGCGTGGCTCCTATGCTCTTGTCTGATACTGCTAACTGGATAAAGAAGGGCTGGGTAACATCTGGATGGGCTAGGGCCGGGGCTGCAGCTAGACTGCGCTTTAGCTCGGCTAAGGCTGTCTGTTGCTCCGGTCCCCACTCCCAGGGAGTGTTCTTCTTGAGGAGAGCATAAAGGGGG
Source organism: Eublepharis macularius (assembly GCF_028583425.1). Classification (NCBI taxonomy): domain Eukaryota; kingdom Metazoa; phylum Chordata; class Lepidosauria; order Squamata; family Eublepharidae; genus Eublepharis; species Eublepharis macularius. The sequence continues at coordinate 65,139,099 of NC_072802.1, read as the reverse complement.
CGAGCTTTGTCTGCAAAGGACTCGATGAAGTCTCGGGAGAAGTTAAAAGTTCCTAGAAGGGCTCTGAGGGAGGGGACATCGGTGGGTGCAGGCAGCTTGGAAATGACCTCCATTCGCTGGGCGTCCGGGGTGCGACCCTCGGGTCCCAGGGTCAGACCCAGGTACTTGACGCTGGTCTGAACCAATTGGGCCTTTTCCCTGCTAGCCTTGAACCCAGTCTCGCGGAGGAGTTCCAGGACTTCCCTGGTGATTTGGCGGGCTAATTCTTCCGTGGGGGCGTGGACTAAAATGTCATCCACGTAGCTCAGTACGTGGGGCCTCGAGGAGGGTTGGAGGCGTTCCCACATCTGAACTACATGAGCATGACAAATGCTGGGGCTGGAGTGGAATCCCTGGGGGGTCCGCTTGAATGCGTATTGCTGGCCGCGGAAAGTGAACGCGAACTTGTACCAGCAAGACTCATGCAACCGGATGGAGTGGAAAGCATTGGCCAGGTCTATGACCGAGTAGAACCGGGACCCAGCGGCAATGGCCGTTAGGATCTCATTATACTTGGCCACAACCGGGGCAACTGGAGGGGTGGTGGCATTCAGGGCACGGAAGTCAACCGTCATTCTCCAGGTCACTCCATCTGCTTTCAGGACTGGCCACAATGGGGCGTTGCAGATGGACTGCATCGGGAGTATGACGTCCCACTCAAGGAGTCCTTCTATAGTCTTGGCTATCCCTGCCTCAGCTTCTGCTGGGTACTTGTACTGTCTTTGGGGAGGGGGGTCCTTTCCTTCAATCAGGACGCAGGCGCCCTTCACTATCCCACACTCGGCCTTGTCTGTCACCCACACTTCGGGAAAGTCCTGAGCCCAGGGGTCTCCTGTGATGGGGGCGAGAGGAAGGGGGGCCTTGAGGGCTGCGCATCGATGGACCGCATTAACAAAGTCTGGGCCTCCCGGGATGCGCCACAGGAGCCCGTTCGCTAAGTCAATGGTCAGTCCCTCGGCACGGAAGAATGGCATGCCCAAAAGTCCATCGTCTTCTCCCCGGTTTGCGCATGCCGAAATCCGGGTGGCCAGGTTCCCAACGGAGAGGGGGATATCCTGCCAGACCGGGGATTCCTGCATGCCGCCTCCAAAACCGGCGAGCTGCATGGTAGTGGGGGTCTGGGTGCCCTTTGTGACTAAGGTGGGCCGGAGTATATTAAGTGAAGCTCCGGTAGCTATGAGGAGGGTGGCAGGCTTCTTCTTTTCCCCGGGAGTCCCGATCCCTGCCTTCACTGTCGGTCTCCCCCATGTGTCCGGCTTTAGTTTGGCAACTATGCCCACGGAGGGAGACTGGGACTCGGGGCAACCCTATTCTGATCCTGCACCCTGATCGGTGGAAGCGGCGCTTCCTCTAAAGGGGTTGTTGGGGCTCGGGCGTTCCCGAACCGCAGCTATCGGGGGATTCGAGAAGGGAGGGTCCGGCGGCAAAGGGGGCGCCGACGGAGGTACTGGGGGCTGCTGCTGGTCTTCCCATTCCATGATCGCCTTCATTAGAACGGACGTGGGCTTTCCGTCGAAGAGCTCCATGTTCGCTCCAATGTTTTTGAGGCGCATCCATAGTTCCCAACGGAGGGAGTCCCTGGACTGGGGCGTGCTGCCGCGGTCCCGGTAGCCCTCGTGGTCGCCCTGCGATGCTCCCCAAGCATTAGACTGATCTGGAGGCGGGTAGACCTGATGGTGGTACGGGTGCGATGCTCGCGAGTGAGAAGGGGCTATGGGTGCATCCTGTAGTCGGGGCTCGTGGGGTCCCGGCTGGGAGGAGGAACTGTAACTCGGGGTAGGCGCAAAGGAAACTCCCGGACGGTAGTCCCTCGGTCCTCTTCCCCGGTTAAAGCTACTGCTCCTTCCCCTCAGGATTCCTCCCCTTGCCTCCGGATACGGGCTGCGTCCCTGTGGTCGGTACTGAGAGTGGGGGCCATGATTGGCATAGGTAACTGCACTAATCGGCTCGCTTTCCTTTCTACGCGAGGCCGGGGACTTCACATGGCGGATGGCGCCGGTCTCTCGCAACAGGCCAGCAATGCTCCTGATGCGGGATTCCAGCTCTCCCCATGTAATGCTCCCGGGCTCGACTCCTGCTAGGGCTAGGCGAGTGGTGCTGTTGAGTCCATCTATGACTGCCCTCCTGAATTCTAAGTCGTCGAAGTCCGGCATGTCGCTCAAATCTAAATCTACCTCGTCTGCTAGTTCGGCTAGGAGCTGTTTCCTGGCTAAATATGCCTCTGGATCCTCTCCGGGTTTTTGAGACTCTGCAATATACAGGGCTTTTAAACTCTTGGTGGGCCACAGGAAGGCGCACAACTCTTTCATGGCACCATACTGACTGCGAGTGGCTAGTCTCCGGTTAGAAATATATGCGTTGAGGGAGGTGACTATTTCGGGGCTGGCACAATGGCGAGCCAGCTGAGCTACATCGGAGCCACTGGCGGAGGGCTGGGACATGGTCACGTGTGCAAACCATTGTATAGCTGAGTCTCGATTCAGGGGTCCCATGCGGTCCGCTATGGCTTGGAGCTCATCGGGCCTCCAATTGCGGGTCTCCTTAACTATTCGGTCTGTCTTCCTGCCATCATCGTCTGTGGTGACAATTTCTTTGGTAGCTATCGGATGGAGGGGCTGTGGAGCTTCCTCGGGCTGGGGCGAAGGAGGTGACCAGCTGTCGGTACTACCTTCGGGGAGGGCCAAGAGGGCTGCGGGATGCACGGCGGAAATTACGGCCTGCTGCATCCCCAGGTGCTGCTTTAGGGCCTCTAGCTCCCTCTTACAAGCGGAGTGGTCCGCTGCGGCTATCTTTGCGACTTTCTGCTCTGCCATGAACTGGGCAGCATGGGTTAATTTTGCAATCTTCTCCTGTCCTTCAATTACTGCGTGCTCAGCCATATCGGCACGAGCGGTGGCTACTTCAGCCTTGTGCTGGGCGTCTTGGAGGGCAGTGGTTAGTCCCTGCTTCTCCAGCATGAAGTTAACGCGTTCTGAACGCCACTCGGCTGCTTTCGCCTCATGTTCCTTCTTTTCTTTCCTTAACTGCTCTATCTCCTGTTCCTGCTCTTCTTGGGCTGCCTGTAGCTTATTAATTAGGGACACGCTGTCCTGTAGGGCGGTGAAAAGTGCCCAAGCTCCGTATCTATCTTTCTTACTGGACCTGGGTTTCTCCTTTTCACAAAAATCTTGGAAGGCGCTTCTGACTATCTGGAGCGGGTCGGGTCCCTTGAAGGAACCGGCTTCCCAAGGGCAATCTCCCTTCTTAACTAGCCACTTCTCCAGGCGGGGCACGGTGGGGGCTGCCCGGTACATTTTACTTTCGTTTAAGGCTGATCTCGGGGGAGGTTAAAGAGTGGATCAGCGACACCCGGGGTGGGGCGATTAAAGCTGCTCAAGGGTTTTAACAACTTCTTCCTCTCTATGTCCCTTTCGGGAGGTTTATCCTTCCCTCAGGTCCTCAAGGGTTTTTACCAGGGGTGATTTTTAAGGGTCCTACTTTTAGGGTTTACAAGGGTATTTTAAGGGTCCTACACTCGGTTCTTCTCCACCGGGGGGAGAAGGGAAAATTCCTATTCCCGTTTCAAGCTTGCCTACAAGCCACGGGACCAGGAAACGTTTACTGGCTCAGAGGGTGCTTTCAAGCTCTCTAAGCCCAAGAACCAAAAACGCTCAGTGCTTCCAAGCCGCTGCTCAGAAGCCAAAGCTCAGGGGTCTCCCAAGCCTATGTGCTCAGAAAACCAAAAAGGGTTCCCAAGCCTCTGCTCAGAAACTGCAATTAAGGGGTCTCCCAAGCCTCTGCTCAGGCAACCAGAAATGCTCCCAAGCCTCTGCTCAGAAGCCAAAATGCTCTCAAGCTCTCTGCCCAAGAACTAAACTCAAAGTGTCCCCAGGCCTCGTGCTCAGAGACAAACGGTTAAACTGTCTCCAAGCCTTGACCAAAAGACTAAAAGCGCTCAAGGACTGCCTCTGCAAGTCCCCAAGCAAAATTGCTCAGGAGTAAAACCACGGTGCTCCCAAGCGGAAAAGCGCTCAAGAGTTCTAACAACTCCCAAGCAAAAGTGTGCCCAAGAGTCCCACTGACTCCCAAGCGAGGTGTGCCCACGAGTCCTGACTTAAAACTCGCAAGCGGAAAGGCGCCCAAGAGTCTACCTTAAAACTCTCAAGCACGGTGCGGCCGGCTGCCGCGGGGCTTCAGGAACCTGGCTTTAGATTCCCAAAGCTAAACTGACGGAACAACCAAACGGACTATCGATCCCTTCACGTTTCCTCCGGAGCGGGGATTGAAGCCTAAGTGCTGGCAGGAACGGGGTTTGGACGGACTTAGGAGAGACGGGGGAGGGCGGAAAAGAGTTTTATATGTGCTGCTTCAGGATATATATATAAATCTATAGAGCCTACTTCTGGGATCCCACCCACATAGACGCGTTTAGGCGGCCCGGAAGGTGGCCAGGAACTTCACCAGTTCAGAGGTCCTCACCCACAGTACACCGGTTATAACGGCTGGAGGGCCTCGCGGTGCACCACAAAAGGCAAGTAGTCCAAAGCTGGCTGAAGGAGGAAATGGGGGAAAAGCCAACCCACAAGATAGAAATGCTCGCTGGAGCCACACACAATCACACTTTTAATTCCCTGAGCTAAATTGCGCTCTTTACACTGAGGTCTGGAAAATTTTCCTCTAAGTCAGTTCGCCGAAAACACGCGTGTCGACTCACGTGTATTCACACGAACTGGGTTATGCCCACATTCTCCACCAGTAAACTGTTACCAGAACTGCTCTTTTATTATAATGGGGAATTAGCTGTAGCAGTCTGTAACTATTAATATTAAGCGAGGATCATAACCTATGTTTACGGAGGTCCCGATCCCAGACACTCTAGTGAAAAAGAGGCAGACAAGGAGTAAGGTCCAAACACGTGTATTGAGTGTAGCGTAAGCCTAGCTTGCACAATCATACAAAGAACATACAAGGTCTAAGAAATACAGAGTAAGAAATACAGAGACGTTCGCATTAGCTGGTTCCCAACGATGATAGGGGGAATACTCACTTATCCTGGAGCGAAGCAGAGACGCAGCAGCGAGGGTGGCCCAATGCCAGCACTGGAACCACAGACGGACAGCAAGGAAGTCTGGATAGGAATGGCCGAGGCACCGAGTGGTCTGAGAGACCAGCTTAAATACCCCAAAACGTACCCTGGGGCTGGTGCTGTACTTGGTGGTTCTCACAGATTAAAACAAAGGGTTTAATGGGCTGCTGAATGGCGTGGATGGGCCACTTTGGTAATCAGATTGTGATAAGTGACACCTCAGGAAGAGGGGACAAAAGAGGGAGGGGGAAATCCAGGTGGGCTGAAAGGATGTTCCAGCGGACAGGGCTTGTCCTGATGTCATCAGCTTCTGGAATGCGGAGGTTTCTTTGAGATGCATTCTCTAAGTGCTTGGGATGGTCGGCACTTAGTTCCTTCTCCGGGGCGGCTCCTAAGATATGCAGAGCGGGGCGAGGGGCTCTCGCTGCGGACGTGGTGTGCCCGCTTCGCCGAAATGGCTTCTCAAAGCAGTCTTCTTCCCAGGGTCTTCTGGCTGCCTGAGAACATGGATGCCGGCTGGGCATAGCTGGGGCTGGATAGCAGGCTGCCCGGTAGCGAGGGCAAGCTCGGCGACCGGCTCGCGGGAGGCTCCAGACGGGAACTGACCAGGGAGCGCCTAGCCAGGCTCGCTGGAGGTTTCCCCGGCAGGCGCCCGGCTGCTAGCAGCGGCTTGGGCCCATATGAGGCAGGCTTCCATGGAGGCAGGGGGAACAACACCTAAAACACAGTCCAAAGCAGGGAACAGGCACGGTCCGTGGCAGATGGCAAAGCAGGCACGGGGAACACAGTCCAAACACACACTGGGAATTCCAGATACAGGCCAGGGCAGGGCTTGCCCAGGAGGAGAGTCCTTTGTGCAGTTAACCAAACATGGAGTCAGTAACTACACAGTCTATTGCAGCAGGGTAATTGACACGCAGGCAGGAAACTGACACGTGTATCAGAATACACACACGTGCACAGCAGTCTTTGGGTGTAGCAGTAAAACAGCAACGCAGGAAACTTTAGCACAGTTCATAGCAGGCTTCAAAGCAGGGGAGGGGGCCTACTTGGCAACAGTATGGAGTGGAGGGACAGTGTGTGTAGTGGTTAGAGCATGACAGGAACTAGGAGATCAAGGTTTACACCCCAGTGAGACATAAAATTGGCTGGGGACCTTGGACCAGTCACTCCCTCTCTCTCAGCCTAAACTGGCTCAAAGGTTGTCATGAGAACAAAATGAGAGGAGGGAACTGTATATACCGTCCGTAGCTCCTTAGAAGGGTGGGATAAAATTCACAGGCAGAAAGGATAACTTTGTTCACTTCTCTGAGTTCTCTGCTGATGTTATTGTTGTTGTTATAGTTGCTCTGTTGTAAGAAAAAGGCTCTCTGTACAAGGTACTTTTGCTACCTATGTCTTTTTTGCACCTGGTCCACAGCCACAGATGAAAGGATGTTGCGGAAAACCGGAGTGGTTAAAAAATGGAAGGGGTGAGGCTACCAGAACAAACAATCACAGCAAAAGGTTTTCCTTTTTTTTTAAACTTGTGCCCCTGGCAAATTGCACATCAATGCTTTCCCCTCTGCTCTCCGCCCCCACCCACCCTGCAGTGCAGCACTGCTCATGAATCAAGTGGATTCAAAGGTTTCCTAAGAGAATTGTCGTGATGGGGGCCAAAACGTGAGCAACTCCAATATTGTGAAGGCTGTTTCCAGATGCCCTTGTTCAACATTTGCAGTCTAGGCTCATGAAGTTTGCTGGACTAACGTCATTTCAAGGTTTGCTCTCTCCTACTACATTCCTTGCTTTGGTGCAAAGTCTCAGGGCATCCAAGATCAGAAAAGAAACCCTTCCCTTTGCTCTGAGGATGCTTGAGCAGATGGTGGGTGCTAAAACACGCAACTATCTTGTTGACTTAAAGGGAACAAATGCCCATAGTGAGGTACATTGCCAGACCAGGGTCAAGGAAAGGAACCAGTCTGACAGTTTGTCCTGCCTCTCAGTTTCTACAGCTTGTCTGTGCAATCCTTTCTTTTCTGCATTAGTAAGGTGCACACAGCCATTGATGCGAGCCCTCTTGATGTGAAAGTACAAACCTGCCTTGGACATAGTCTGATCCTTGCTCTCTTTAGCCCCATGCTGCTTAATCCAGGGGTCCTCTGCCTCGTTGAACCTGCAGGCCACTTTTTGGATTGTGGAAGCATCAATCACAAAATGGTGACTGTGGGAGACAGGGCCAGTCACAAAGTGCCATGAGGTTCCAAGCCATGATTCTACCTACAAAGGAGGCAGCTGCTGCTGAATGGGTGTTTCCCGCAGGTGCAAAGGTGATGTCTCTTGTTCCAAGAAGAAAAGGAAAGCTGGGACCAGCTCTTTGCTTTGGGAAAGAGATGCCAGGAGGTTTCCGTTTCCAAAGAAGGGGGAGGGTTTGCTTTGTGTGCAGCCAACCAGGTGACGCTGCCAAGGCCAGAGGCAAAGTCTAAGCCTGTGCCAGACCGAGGGCACACAGATGTGATGCACCTGCCTGGGATCAGTTCAGTTCAGCTCCATCAGTTGGTAAGGGCTAACCCAAATTCCACAGTTCTTTGTGAATGCGTGTGCTCCATTCAAAAGCGATTTTATCCCACCAAGAGTCAAGAAGCAAGAAGATGCCGGAAAACATATAACAAATCAGCAAGTGCTGATGTCATGCTGTGGACTGCTGTTCTTGTCTGGCTGGCAGCAGCTTTCAGGCTGGGTGGAACCTTTCTCAGCACCTGCTAAGATCTGTTTAACTGGAGATGCCAAGGACCAAACCTGAACATACAGATGATGCACTCTGAGCCCTGTCCCCTCCATGTGACTGATCTCTAAGGTTGTTGGTATTTTTTGTTTGTTTGTATGACATTTTACAAATAAAGACAAGAACATGTGCACATTAGTAAAACACCAGACAAAAAGAATCTTGATGCAACCCTTCGTGCAGTTGAATCAAGACTGCTTTTTTGCAGTGTTTAACCTATGTATTACTGCAGTGTTGGAAATCTAGAAGGGAAAATAGTAATGTAGAAGGGAAGATGTCCGTGCTTCGGTTCTGAAATTAATTTTAGAAATTCTCCTAGTTACATCAGAATTAAGGAGAGGTGAAACATACCACTGTATAATTCCAGAATAATAAAAGAACAGAACAGGAGAAACCCAATTGTCTTTAGGCCAGACAAATGTTCCCAGCTATCCCCTCTGTCCCAGCCTACTTGGCACTGCTTTATAAAAAAAACTCCCAGATATATTCCAGGCAGATTGGGATAAAAAAAGTTTTAAGTCCCGACTCCTGACTGTAATGACTTGTAAATTCATCCAGCAGCTTTAAGAGAAGCTCCTCAGAGGTATGTCCTAATCTATGTGACATTGCTACGTATAGTTACAGCGATATGTATATTCAGGGGTTTTTTTCTGGGAAAAGAGAAGGCAGAACTCTCAAAAGGGAAATGAGGAAGAAACACATAGGATTCTTTGAAATCATATTATATTCAAGCCCTATTGCTGAGTATTTTCAAGAGGTGCCGGAACTCAGTTCCCCCGCGTTCCCCCGCGTTCCTCCTGAAAAAAAGCCCTGTGTATATTTCAGTTCTGCAATCACACTGTGAAAACACAGAACTCTGTATTTGGTTCAGAACTGACCAACTCATATTTCATTTTTAAAAGTAGGTTTCTTGCCCTTCGTGCTAAAGTTTAAAGGAATGTGATCTAGCCATACGCCGACTCCAAAATACACAGAATTAATAACCGTCTGAGCAAAGGCACAGAAAAGGATTTGTTAATAAAGAATAAGCAAAATGAAATGTGTTTGGAAGATCAGGAGCTGGGTCACATTCATGTATGTACATTGATTGTTTTCTGCAGGTATTAGACTTTAGCAGCCATTGCGATGTCTTGGATTGAATCTGTACTAAATCTTAGTTTTCTATACTGTAGGGAAGTACTGTCCGTAACCATCTTGATTCCCCCCCAAGAAATGTTTCTCCTTCTCTTATGATTCTAGAGCTCACACAGGCACCCAATGAATTTGATGGGCAGTAGATTCAGGAAAGAAAAAAAGGAACTTCTTCTGCAGTGGAATTCACTGCCACAGGATGCGGTGGTGGCTGTTAAATTTCTTGACTTGAAAAACATATTACAGGAATTCATGGAAGAGAGGCCCATCAATAGCTAATACCAAAGATGATGAAATGGAACCTCCATGTTCAGAGGCAGTAACCTCCTGATTACGGGCGATGGGTCTTACGACCAGGGGAGACTTTTGCCTCCATGCCCTGCTTGGCCGTTTTCACACGGCCTAACCCTCCGGAAAATCACACAAAACTCACGGCATGAAACGTCTTCCTAGCATGATTTCCCGGCACGGTCCCGTTTAATGGCGCGTTTTCTGATGTCATCGCGCCATTACAGGGGATTGTGCTGGGAAATTGCACTAGGGAGACGCTTCATGCCATGAGTTTTGTGCGATTTTCCGGAGGGTTACGGGCGCATGTGAAAACGGCCCTTGTAAGCCTTCTGGCAGCATCTGGCCGGAGGAAACACGTTGCTGGTCAGATAGACCACTGGTCTGGTTTAGCTCCGCGGCTCCTAGTCTTATGAGTGAAGGTCTGGCCCAAGCATCTTCATATAGTCCATGTTTGAATATGAACAACGCAGAACGTAAACAAACAAACAATAGATTGAACTTACTTTCCACTTTCCCTCCCATGTTAACTAAGGTATAATTCACCAAATGTCTAACATTACAGGAACGTTGCACAAATAGTTTTATAGACCTATAAAATAAGGTTTTCGTATACTTTAAATACCAGGTAGTAGAGTTTTGGATTCATAGACTAAAACGCACCCCGAAAGGTAATTAAATCCACCCCTTTATTTAAAACTGGATTATTTACATATTAACTAGCAGAACCCAGATAGGCAGTGAATGTGTGCAGCAACCTAGCACCCATGCAAAGCTATAAGTCTTGTTCGTCTTCACCCTGGAACTAAACCCTTGCCCTGTGTTGGAAGTCTCCTAACCTTGCAAGAGCTCTCATTCATCAGGGTTTGGAGTTCCCATGGGACTGTTCTGTCATTCACATATTCTCCTAAACACTATCAAAGGTTATTTATGCTGTCTCAAAACCTTCTGGTTCCCAAAATGAGACATGAAAAAATAGTCGATGACAAATTCTAATCAGTGAGGGGGAAAAAACAATAATCAGCAATAATTGCCCTGGGAGTCATGAAATAATAAATTATCATCAGCAAAGCATACAATTTTTCAGACTGAGCAGCAGATAAAAATAGCAGGATAGAAACAAGCATGTGTTTAATTTAGCTGTGATAAGACCTAAGCAATTAAATAAGGGGGGGGGATCATCCATGTTATACGCTAACCACAACAAGCCAGAATCTTTGCCCATCTCACCAAAATCAGGGGAGTTTTGCTCCTCACTTGCAATGGCTAACAGCTGGTATAACAGATGTCAGTCTCGTTCTGAGAAATGGATCAGGAAGCAAAACTACTGAGTTCTGTCCGTGCCCATACCTTGTCCATTCTACGCTGGTTCTCATGAGAGATCTACCATCAGATGTGAAATAACCATGTTGGCTCCTACATTCCTCTGTTAAATAACTTAGAAGGTGTTCAGTTGCCTTACACCAAGTTAATTCAGCTTAGTATTGGCTATTTGGACCTGCAATAATTCCCAAGATCGTTCCTACACTTGCTACCTGTGATCTTTAAAGTGGCTGCCTCAGGGATTGAGCCTGAGGCCTTCTGAATGGATATCATTTATTCTGTCGCTGGTCTGTGACTCCTCCCACTAAACTGCTCGTATGCCTTTCAGGGAAGAACTGGTGGTACCATTGGAAAGCCTCCAGAGGAAAGAGTGAGAGGGGTAAATAAGTCTTTGAGTCTTAGACGTCTTCTGTTCTGCTAGTTTTGTTGATCTTTAAGGCTCGTTTCTGGGCAATAACAAGGAAAACTTGCGGTCCTATCTCTGTGGTCTTGACTTCCGGTAAAGATGTTTTAGCATTTGGTAGTCTCATTTGGGCTGTGATCTAAGACCACTGAACAAATGGGACAAGAGCTTGTGTGTCCTAAGGTTCAGAGGGAGTTTCTGTAGAAGATTTGGGTAAAGTGGTAAGGCCAGGGCTTTTTTCCTGGGAAAAGAGGTGGTGGAACTCAGTGGGTTGCCCTCGGAGAAAATGGTCACATGGCTGGTGGCCCCGCCCCCTGATCTCCGGACAGAGGGGAGTTTAGATTGCCCTCCGCGCCGCTGAGCGGCACAGAGGGCAATCTCAACTCCCCTCTGTCCGGAGACCAGGGGGCGGGGCCACCAGCCATGTGACCATTTTCAAGGTTCCAGAACTCCGTTCCACCGCGTTCCAGCTGAAAAAAGCCCTGGGTAAGGCCAAGCAAGGACACCACAGCCACAGGCACAAGCAGTGGTGAATCCAAGAGAGGAAACACCCTCTTCCTCATCTGTCCAGCAAATAGCCTGCTAATGCATATACAAGCCTTAATTGAAGATGTCCTGGTGTCTGAAGACGGGACCTCAGACTCTCAAAAGCTTAAACTCTGAAAATCTTGTTGGTCTCTAAGGTGCCTCTGGACTCAAATGCTGTTTTTCTACTGCAAACCAACACGGCTACCCGCCCAAACTGGTGCAAAACGTATTCCAGAGGGGAAATGCCATTTTAGAACAGATGTCTGAGGAAAATCTTCTTCGATGCTATTGCCCCCACCTCACATCCTTTATACATAGATTTTGTAATAATATAACAACAATGTGGAATTTAAGGACCTACGTTCAAAGTTGGAGAAGAAAAAAGTAAGAACCTTCATCTTGATAGTTGCAGGTGGGTAGCAGTGTTGGTCTGCACTGCAGTAGAAGAGCATGATTTGGGTCCAATAGCAACTTAAAGAACAGCTATATTTCCAGGATAAGAGCTTTCAAGAAACTTTTGGAGGCTCATTCCCTGGAAATCGAGTCGGTCTTTAAGGTGCTACTGGACCCACACTTGCATCTTTAAGCTCTACAGTATTATTCCTGCTTTTTTAAAAGTCTCCCTACCCACCAAAAAAAGCGAGAAATTCTAGTCAGGTGTAACAACATCAAGTCGTTTTAATAAATAATGTACATGGGCTGCCTGCCTTTCAGAAGCAAGAAAGGAATAAAAATAAAAGCAAGCTCTTCTCTTTGTCAAAAGGTAAGGAAAGGACAGAAGCATTTTGTTCCGTTTAGTGGCTTCAACTGGCATTTGGGCATGTTTATTTTTAAATTGGCCAGTTGTTACAAATACCAGACATTTGCTCATGTGTCAAACTAAAAGCAAAGTTGTCAGTTATGATACATATCTTTCTGGTGGGACATAGCCAACAACTAAGTCCTGACTCCTGAACCGTTACATCAGATTTTTTTTTCTGATCTCAGACTTCAGGTATGATAATTGCATTACAGTGTTTTTGGCTTCCTAACCTAGCCAACCCACAGAGTCACACTCTGGAAACAGTAACACAGTTATGTTCCTTGGCCCTTAAGAGCACTGAGAGCTTCAAAAGAACATAAGAAGAATTCTACCGGATCGGCTCAAAGCTTCTTCTAGACCACCATCCTGGTTCCCATATTTCTCAGCAGACATCCTTTTCCGTAGCTGCTGCCCTCCAGTAGCTGGCACGTTTCTTTTCTTTTTCTTTTACTTTTCAGGTTTTGCTTGTTTTTTATACTGCATTTGTAAATTTAAGATTTTTCTTGTAAGACGCTTTGGGTCCCTGTTAGAGAAAAAAAAGCAGGATTAAAAATAATCATAAATTTAACCACTACGGGTCTAGCCTTCATGAATGTGCCTAATATCCTTGTTAAGCTATTGACCACATCTTATGGCGGTTGGTATTTGGATAACTGAGCCTCGGTAGACATAAGTTCTGCCATCTTTTCCCCTCTTCCATTCTAGAAGGTCCGAAAGAGAACGGTTGTTCTGATCAGCTGTTTGCTGTCCAGGGATCAAACTAGAGAAGTACAAATGTATGGAGGGGGGCTGTGTGTCGTTTTGCCTTTCATGTACACAATTTCTTCGCTTCCCCTGACCAAGTGACAAGCTCCTGGGACCTATTAAACCACTTCCTGGTAGGACTGTTGGAATCAAATTACAAAGAAGCAACAGGCAGGCGATCTGAGCAAGGAAGGCTATGAAGGCTAACGATATGTTTTCACCACGGAGCCTGTTACATGTCACTAGTATTTGTTTGCATTGCAAACATGGGGGGGTAGGTGGGAAAGAGGAGGAGGACAAATCGCCACCTTGCCCTGGAGAATAGTTAATTTGCTTGCCTCACACTCCCTAAGCTTGAAAACATTTGTTCAGATTAGCGGAAGCTCCCATTGATTTTTTTTTTTAAAGATCACCTCTGTAAAGACTGCTGTCAAGTAAAAATAAAACCCAAGCCACAATTAGCTCTAGTCTACCAGATAGTATCGTGCCTTTACAGGAGAAGAGCGGTGCGTTAGAGGAATCTCCCAGAAGCCTTTGCTAAAGTTCCCACCGATTTTAATAAAAGGGAGGATGGTTCTTCGAATGAGATTAACCCCAAAATAAAATAACGCAATGGGTCTGCAGCTAAAACCTTTTGCCAGAAATATACACATGTTCCAACTTGTCCATATTTGCTGGGGACAGTTACCTTCACCATGCCTGGTCATAGCTACAGCTAAGGAAGGACCGTCATTCTCCAACTTCCAAATGTCATCAATAGTGTCCTCAGAGGAGGGCAGGATGCAGGCAAGCATCCCTTCCATCACACAGCTCCATCTCTGGTCAGCAGTGGGCTCTCTAGCAGGTCGTGGGTCCTGGCAGATGCCCAGGGTGCACTTACGGTTGTTAATCTCCAAGTAGAGACTGGAGAGCTCCTGGAATTATCACTGATCTCCCGAGGCAGACTACTGGAGGAAATGGCAGCTTCAGAGTGCATACTCTAGTCTATGGTATCACATCCCTGCTGAGCTCCTCCACAGCTCAGCCCTCCCTAGGCTCCGCTCCCAAACCTCCAGGAATTTCTCAAGCTGGAATTTGCAACCCTTGGCAGTATCTGTATCAGGCATCTGAAGAAGAGAACTTGATTCTCGAAAGCTTATGCTAAAATAAAATTGGTTAGTCTTAAAGGTGCTACTGGACTCTTTTTGATTTTGTAAAGTTTAAATGGCCCAAACAAGCCCAAATAAGTAGCATCTGTGGTGCAAGCCCTCGTTGCAGGGATCACTCGAACAGATCGAGCCCACAGTGCTGACAAAGGGCATCAGCTCACCCATCGCTTCCAGTGGTGGTGCCAGAGGAAGCGGTGGATGAGCAGACGCCAAACTTTATTGCTGCTCAAGGGCCCGAGTCAAATGACTGTTGCAGCACTGGTGGAGCTCTGCTTTTTTCTGGCCTCCAGCAGCAATCCAGGAGCTTTCCTGACGAGCTGAATGGTCAGTCCCTGCAGATTTCTCGTGCGTGCTGATTCCTACCCATGATCCTGCAAACACGCATGCAGAGTCGAGCTGGCAACCCACCAGGAGGAATTGGGGGTGGGGACAGGTGCATTGACATGCAATGTCACATCCAGGGAAATATCAGAAGTGACATCATCACATCAGGTCGATGCTCTAGGAGTCTCCCCAAACTCTATGATTAAACTATAGAGTTTGGGTTCTATCCTAGAGCGTTGCCCGGATTACACCTAATGACACCCATTGCACCCCTCTCCATTTCCCCCCATCCCGCCTCCCCCCCCCTCGCTGGCCTGAGAGGGAACAGGACTTTTTGGTCTCCTGCTATAGCGGTAGACTCGGCAGCCATAACATATAGCCTTCGAAACGATCCTTCTGCCCAGGTCTGGACTTCTCCCAAGAGAAATTCGGTCTTGTTTCAATCACTCTCTGAACCTTTGTGGAAAGTTAGTAGTTCAAACATAAACAATCCCTAGGAGCCACTTGTTTTTTCCAGCTAGTCAAGTTCAAAGGGTATCCCTCTCTCTAGCCAGCAAATAACTTATCTAGTTTAACAGGCTGGGTTGCTAAAGGCAAGCTATTGATTTGCTCATGTTAAAAATGCACAAGCAACGCAAGTCTGTCTTGCTGAAACCACAGCAGACTGTAGCTCACCGTGCACTTGCGTTCTGTCTACACCAGTGGTCTCCTACTGTGAGTTGTAGAGCTCCACCTTCAGGGTCATCATGAACCATCAGCATTTCGTCCCTTTTTTGAAGGCCCCTGCTGCCAATGCACTTGTGAAGGGAGCAAGGGTGGTGGACCTCCTTCCTCTCTGCATTCACGGTGAAAGAAGCCAGCGTAGTGTAGTGGTTAGAGCGTTGGACAGACTAGAAAGGCTTACATTCAGATTCCCACTGTGCCTTAGAAGAGGTGCTGAATTACCAATCATTGCCAGAGATGGCCAACTATTATGAATGTTAACAACTGGGTTATTTGGAGACTCAGCTCAGATTTCCATTAGTTTATATCCAAGGGCATATCCCTATTGGCCGCTGATAAAAATGGCTTTTAACAAGTCTCTGTACACAAGACATCTTACACGGGGATGTTCAAGTGTAGGGAGACGCAATGTTAACTGGGAAGCTTAGTTTAAAAAGAGAGAGCCGGCAGAGATCTCTCCTCAGAGGGTTTGTTAATTTCATCTTCTCCTCCCCAAAGGGGAGCTGAAATTGCCAGAGCTTTCAGGGAGGTGAAGATGAAATTAACAAACCTTCTGAGGAGTGATTTCCGCAGGCTCTGTCTTTTTAAACTATGCTTCCTGGCTAACATTGCATCTCTCTACACTTGAGCATCGCTGTGTAAGATGTCTTGTGTAGAGAGACTCAAAGAGGACTAGACCACTTCATGGAGGATCTGCTGGGGCTTGTAGCCACAATGGCCAAAGGGAACCTATCATTTCAAAGGCAAGATACCTCTGAAAATCAGCTGCTGGAGACGTGCAGTGAAGGAAAACTGTTGCTTCTGGAGCTCTTGGAAACTTTGGGCCACTATGGGAAACCGGATACTGCACTAGGCACACCTTTTTGTCTGACCCACCAAGGTTTTTATGGGCTGCTGTTTCAAGTCCAATGTGTGGGAGGAAGCTAGGATTTCCTAATCCACTTTGGGAAATCCCTGGCATTTGGGGGGCAGAGCATGAGGAGGGCAGGGTTCGGGGAGGGACCTCAGAAGGGTATAATACAGAGTCCACCTTCCAATGCAGCCCTTTGCTCCAAAGGAACTGTTTCCTGTGGCAGAGATGTGATTCCACAGTCTGCCCTCCCAAGGTGCCATCGCCTCCAGGGGAACTGATCTCTGGATGTGGAGATTAGTTCTAATTCTAGATCTCCAAGCCTCACCTGGAGGTTGGCAACCCTCCTCAATGGCAAGCACAGCCCACCACTGTACATGCTCACAGGTATTCTCGTTTTTCTCATTACTTGCAAGACAACACCCAGGCATTAAAAACAAGCTTTCCAAAGCTGAGCCTTAGCTTTAAAAACTAAAGCCCGGAGAAAGGGGCGAGTCAAAGCGACCTTACGTGGGCCTGTCGGACTTCCCTCTTTGCCAAGGAACCAGATTGTTTCAAGGTGGTCTGAATTAAAACCAGGGCAGGTTACCTTGAGGAGATGCTCTGTTTACATTTCAAAGGCCCAGCTCCCCTCCTGTCAGGCCGATGGTGTTTCAGGCAGCTCCTTAATAGAAAGCATTTGCTGGCGACGAGGCCGTAACCGAAAACAAGCCAAGGCTGTCCCACACAGTCAGGCTCTTGATTTTGTATCTCTTCCCCAGACTTCTGCGGGTGCTATAAAGGTTATAACGCTCATGTCCGCTCTTGCCAGCTTTGCAGGGGAAGAGAGAAATTCTCCAGGCTCTTCGTAAATGCGTAGTTGCGAAACCGATGGCGTCGGATTGAAGCTAAATTTCTTTTTCTGGAAAAGAGAAACAAATGGGGGAGGGGGAGGGGGAAATATAGTTTTTCTTTCATTGGTAGAAATAAAAGTCTTGGCACAGTTTTCTTTAAAAAATTAAAGTTGTATTTGTATTCCATTTAGCAGGTACCCACTATCTATATTTTGCCCGTTTGTTCAGTTCTGGTTTCTGTGTGTTTTAAAAGGAAACTTAAATTTTAAAATTGTGTTTTAAAAGGAAACTTAAATTCTGTAGTGATAATATTATACACCACGAGGCAAATGCGGCAATCGGTAATAAATTATGTAAATTTCATATAACAATTTAGCTTTTAATCACATATTTTAACCCCACCTTTCGTCCAGGGAACTCAAAAAAGACATCCTATGGAGTTGCTAGGGTTGCCAGTCCCCTGCTGGGGGCGGGGGATGCCCCACTCCCACCCTCTACCCCCCGCCCCCACGGGTGGAACATGCCTCCCAGGGTGGAACATGCCTCCCAGGCGCACTCCCAGACAGCACAGCATGCTTCCGCGCACTGCAGCAGCCCGATTCAGGCCGGATTGAGCCAAATTCGGCCCTCCAGTGGATCGCTCCCAGGGTTCCATGTGGCATACACGATGATGTCACTTCCCAGGCACAAGAGGGACACCAAAAGGAAGGTGCCGGGCCTCCAACCTCCCGCCCGGGAATCTGGCAACCCTAGGGGTTGCTAATCTCCAGGTGGGATCTAAAGATCTGGAATTACAACTGATCTCCCGTTGACAGTTCCCCTGCAGAAAACGGCTGCTTTGGAGGGTGGAGTCTATAACATTGTACTCTATGGCATTATACTGCACTGACATTACACATCATCCTAAAGCCCACCTTCCCCAGGCTCCACCCCAAATATTCAGGAATTTGCCAACCTGGACTTGGCAACTTAACCCTCCACTCTTTTTTTTAAAAAAATCTCAGCAACCTTGTGAGGTAGCATTTGCTCCAAGGGTCTGCAAATAAGCTCCATAGCTGAGTAGAAATTTTAACCCAGGTGACGCCTGTCAAAAACCAACCCTTTAGCCCAACAGCGGGCAAATTTTTCAGCCTCAGAGCTGCATCATTTGCTTCTGAAGGGAGGGCGCAAAATATAGGATGGCGGTTAATGCCCAGGATTAAGATGGAAACTGAGGCCGTTTTCACACTGCTTACTGGCCACTGCAGTTCTCGTGCAAAATCGCGCCAGGAAGACGCTGTGGTTCCTGGAGCTTGGCGCAATGTTCCGTGGCCGGTAAGCAGTGGGAAAACGGCCTGAGTTCTAATCCCCATTCAGCCATGCAGATGAATATGGAACAGTCACTCTCTCAGCTTAACCAACCTCACAGGATTGTTGTGAGGAACAAGCAGAAGAGCAGAGAACGGTGAATGTTGTCCTTACCTCTTTGGAGGCAGAGTGAGATTTTAAAAATGTAATAGAGGAAGAAAAGTTGAGAGAAGAGAAGGCGCGGGAGCAAAAGAATACAGCAGAAGCTTATGGGTTCATTTCCATTGAAAGCCCACGGTGGCGTAGTAGATAGAGTCGGAGCAGGGTCTGGGGAAACACAGGTTCTAATCCCCACTTCAACCGTGGAAGCTCACTGGTTGACTTTCGGCCAGTCACAGCCTCTCAGCCTGGCCTACCTCACAAGGTTGTTGTTGCGAGAAAGCGAAGGAGGGGAGAACAATGTTCTAAGCCACTTTGAATTCCCTACGGAAGTGAAAAGCAGGATATAAATAAGTAAATGCAGAAAATAAATGCAAACACATGACTGGCACCTCCTTCAGTAAAGGAGGAGGATTAGGTGGATATGAAAAGCCAGTCTGGAACATAAAGAAGAAAAAATGCAGAGTGGCCTAAGGGAACAGGAGACTGGTGGAGACAGAGGAGCAGAAGTCACAGGGTATTTATATTTTTCAACTTCGCTTATCCCCACCTTTCTCCCCAACGGGGACCCGAAGCAGCTCACGTTGTTCTCCTCTCTTCCATTCTGTCTTTACAACAACCCTGTGAGGTCGGTTAGGCCGAGAGTGTGTGACTGGCCCAAAGTCACCCAGCGAGCTTCAGTGGCAGAGCAGGCATTCGAACCCGGGTCTCCCAGTTCCTAGCCTGACACTCTAATCACTACACAATGCTGGTGAAGATGGGAGAGGTTGGGTACAATTATTTCGTCTCTGTTCATCACAGAGGGTAGGTGGGACCCTGGAACCCCTTCCTCTGCCCTTTGGCTATCCCACTCACCATTAAAAATATATTTTTGCAGTTACCAAGGGCTAGAAACTTGAATTTTTAAAAAAGTGCTGAGTTTTTTTTATCATGTGGAATAAGCTCAAACCCATTTCAGAGGGTCGCTGGAGAACTTCTGGGTAGATTTTGCCCCATGGGTCAGATTTATCCAACTCCTGCTCTCTAGCAAACAAAAGCCTCCACAGCACAGGGCACCATGAGGCCCTCTTCCTTTCCTCTGCAGTGATCTCCTATTTGCGGCTGGGAAGCAAGTTGGAGAAAGCAGAGCCCCAATTCTTTTTGAGCTTGTTGCCCAAGGCTCCATAAAAACATACAGATGTCATTGCTTGTATTGAGTCAAACTCTTAAGTCTGTCATGCCATGCCTGGTACCAGTTATCTAGGGTCTCCAGAGAGAAAGGTCTCCCAGCCTCAGTTTCCCCCTTTCAGTATAGTCAGTATCACAAGGCTGTGATGTTGCCTTAAGGATTTTGAATGTTAAAAGGTGCTCAGTAAAAATGATTTGTAAAGAAAATGGCGAGCTTCCCTCTGGAATTCCTCCTCCGAGTAAGAAGAAGGGGCTCTCTGCCCCTGCAAGGAAGGCCTTTGATTAACTGACATTTTATGGGTGTCATTTAAGAAGGCCGTGTGTGCCTGGCAGGCAGTCACTTCCTTTCAGACTCAACCACTGCGCAGTTGGGAAGGTTGTCAAAGGAAGGGGTGGGTTTCCCGCGCTTGACTTACGACTAATGTTTAATGGAGGCTTTACACCTGGACCATGAAAGCTCCTGAACAAACAAAGATCTACTTCTGGCAGACCCTTGCCTGAACACCTGCTGCCGCTTCAGGATTGGGGATGCAAAAGTGTGGATTTCAAAAGCCCTTGGTCCAAATCCATGTGCATCCAAAGAGGATTGCGAGGACGCCTGCATTTCATTGGGTCCTGCACCCTAAGAAAATCCGATCAAGTGTTTCCTAGCTTTCCAGGGCTTTTTTTCAGCAGGAACGTGGTGGAACGGAGTTCCGGCACCTCTTGAAAATGGTCACATGGTCGGTGGCCCCGCCCCCTGATCTCCGGACAGAGGGGCAATCTAAACTCCCCTCTGTCTGGAGATCAGGGGGTGGGGCCACCGGCCATGTGACCGATTTTCACTGAGGGCAATTTAAACTTTAAAAAAATTCCCCCCCAGCTGACCCAAAGTGACGTCATTGTGCGGTCCTGAGTTCCACCACTGAGCTCCACCACCTCTTTTCCCAGAAAAAAAAGCCCTGACGGTCTCCATTAGAATCCCAAGAGCTGGCTGCACCCTCTAGAAACTACCAAGTCTCTGCAGGGAAACCAGAACTTATTGTATATAGCACCTGCAGCTCGGGGTGCCATTTTTTCTCCCTTCTCAGGTCCAGGGCCACTGGCGAGTCAGACCACACTTGGAGGTTGGCAAGAGTATGCTGGGAGTACCTGGAGAAGGGCCTGAAATGAAGATCTTTGCTGATTCCGTTCCAGACACTCTGTCCCATTAACTCTTATTTTACTCCATAGTTGAGCAAGATCTTGATAGAGGACCAGGAGTGCAGGCACCACACCTCAGGGGCAGATCTGTTCCCTGGAGCTATTAAGCATCTGAAACACAACGTCCTTCAGCTACCTTGCCAAAGTCTGTATTTCAATAGCAGGTTTAACATCTTTCTTTGTTATGTATAGATCAAGGGAGAGACAATTAATTAAAGGTAAGTATGCAGTACGCACAGATGAGCCGAACCTTTGAATTTTGGATCCTATGGCAGTTTGCTTGGCCTCCACTTCTGTTTCCAATGGACAAAAATTCTTACCTTTTATCAAAAGCCCCCAAATGATGATAATAATGGTTTCAATTCTCTGCTTTGGGAAGATTCATCTGTCATTTGTCACTGTCGCTTTGGGAAGATTCATCTGTCTGGCATACACCTGTTCTACGTTTTTTATATACAATTGATACTCCAGTTAGGGTTGCCAGCTCCAGGTTGTGAAATTCCTGGAGATTTTAGGGGTGCAGCCTGGAGAGGGTGTGGTTTGGGGAGAGGACGGCCCTCAGCAGGGCATAATGCCACAGATGCCGCCCTTCAAAGCAGCCCTTTTCTCTATGGCCTGGAGATGTTGTAATTCTGGGAGATCTCCAGCCGTTGCCTGAAGGCTGGCAACCCTAACTCCAGTGTGCATTTTTTCACATGTAAGTATAAGGGGAAACAATGATTTACCGATGCACAAATAACAGTGGGGAATGTATACGTTGTATAAGGAATAGTCAATGCTGGGAAAGAGAAAACGGCACAAAAATACAGAACCGCAAGTTCAGTTTGTACAAGGAGAGAACAAAATTGAAATGGGCATTTGCGGGTGGAAGGAGCAGGGATCAGAAACTTGAAATTGTCCTTACCGCATCTGTGGTGATCCATTAAATTTCTAAAAGCGGAGATGCACCGAGAAAGATTTTCTAATGATCACAATGTCTGGTAGGCAAAGTATAGTGGTGAGCTTTATCTGAAGATTAAGTGTTTCTTCTAAAAACTGCAGGAGCAGAGGGCAGTTTAAAAAGGGCAACTCTAGTCACAAGTTGTACGAGCCTAGCCCGAGCATTAGAATACCCTCAACTAGTTGCAACAGAAGGCGAGGCAGTACACTTATAATTTCATGTGATAATTGCTGCTATGATTCAGTAAGCAGAGTATAAGATTTTTCATATGTCATTTGGTTGTTATCGTATCAGATAATTAGGCTGAATCCACACTTCCTTTTTGTTTCCGTGCCTTTTTCGCAACCGCGGCGCTGTTCAAGCAGATACTCACACGCTTTCCCATTCCCATTCTGTTCCCCGCCATCACTGTGCCACAATTGCGCCTCCTTTCCATACCACGTGATAATGGTGGAAATCTGTTTTTGCCCGGCCCCAAAAGGGCTTTCATAGCGCATTTGCACAATAAAGAAAGGTCAGTATACCGGAAAACCTACTTTGTGAGCAACAGGGTTTCCGGAGAATGTTTTAATGTGACAAATTATTTTCAAATTTGCCCACCATAACAACCAGCCAATTGTTAGAAAGTGGTCTGTGACAAGCAAAAAATGGGCCAATCAAAGTTGAGGGGGAGGGGACCTTGCCATTTCTTAAAAGTCGGAATATCGGTATAGCGCAAAATTAACTTTTTTTTTTTTTAAAAAAAGGGAAGTGACGTGCACCGTCAACGCTGACGACGGAGGAGGGAACCACCCACTATAATGCTTCACTCAGTGGCGTGTGGAGAACTGATTGCGCCACGAAGACGCACTGGGAGGGTGAATGTGATGATGCACAGCATGGTAGCGGAATGAACCTGACTGCCATGACTGCACAAGATAAGTGGATGTTGAGTGCGTGTGGATTTGGCCTTACTCAGGGAAAGATGTAAAGGGTGGCTAACTTGATTCATTTCCTCCCACCTTCCAACCTAAAAGCTTGAGTACTCCCCTCAACAAAACAGATTAAATTGATGGGGGTGGAACCTATCTGCCCTAGTAAGACAAAGGGAGGACTTGAACTCGGGTCTCCTGTCTAAATCCACACTCTAACCACTGCACCCAGCTCCCTCGACCACATTGGAATCCCATCACTGGAGCTCCTGGTGTTATAGCGACAGCCCACATTTCAAGGTCTGGGGTTCAGCCCAGCCCTTGCCATTGGCTGCTGGCACTAAGCCCTGGACTGAATTAAGCCCCGTTGCTTTCACATCTGCTTGTGATAACGTTGACATTTTAACAAAATCATTGTCTGTAACCTCCATATACGACTTCCAGCTTGGTTTCTTCAAACCGCTTGCATAAATCTTTCTTAATAAAGTTACAGCTTACTTGCCACACACACACACACAAAATACATTTGAAGCTCAGCTCTTTAAAAGTCAGAGTAATATGGACAGAAATCTTTCTCCGGTGAGGCTTGTACGGATATAGTAGCCAGACTGCCGCCTGGAGATTGCCCATCTAAATCGAAAGCTAAAACCATCATCCGTTAACATTATTCATATTCCTTTTTGCAGAAACACGCATAACTATGATTAGTAGATCAACTATGTCATCATTCCCAAATGCTGCTATATTATATAACGCAGGGCTTTCTCAAATATTTTTTCTCCACTAGCTTATCTGCCAGGAACATTACAAATGATTCTCGAAAGCATTCTAGAACACCCACTCGGGGCCAGAACTGATGCTACCTGCCACAGTCCCAAGCAGGATCAGCCCCCTGTGGCAGTTGGGAAGAGAGCGAATTCCGAGGTAAAATGGCAGTGATATCCCTGGGGCGTCCCCAACCGGTTTGCCAGCTCCATATTGGGAAATTCCTGGAGATCTGGGGAGTAGAGCAGGGGAAAGATGAGGTTTGGGGAGAGGAGGGTCCTCCTTAGGTTATAATGCTATAGAGCCCACCCACCAAAGCAGCCATTTCCCCCCAGTGGAACTGATCTCTGTGGCCTGGAGATCAGTTGTAATTCCGGGAGTTCTCCAGTCTCTGGAGGCTGGCAACTCTAGCTTCCAAGGACACCGTATTGTCTATTTTGGCCCTCAATGCCTGTGAAGCAAGGATTGGGTCTAGGGATCCCCTTCCCCCAGTGGGGGTAGGGGATCCCCCGCTTTCACCCTCCACTCCCCCCCCCGCCACCATTCATCTGGCCAGCGGGGTGGAAAAGGCATCGGAACGGGGCTCCCAGGTGCACTTCCAGGGCGGCACAACGTCACTCCCGGGAGTGACATCATTGCGCCACCCCAACAGCGCATGCGTGCTTTGCCGTGGGCCGATTTGGGCCACAAATGGGCCGAATTGGGCCCGCACGATGATATCACCCGAAATAACATCACCAGAAGTCGCATCATTGTGCAAGCGCGCAGGACCACGTGCCCAAAGCAGGCTGGGGCCACAAGAAAGGTAAGCGGCAGGTCCCTAGCCTCCCACCAGGATGATAAGGGAACTTGGCGACCCTAATTGGGCCTCACCAATGCCCCTCTCCCCAGTGACTGAAGAAGCAGTAGGGTTAGCAGCCCCCAGTAGGGGCAGGGTATCCCCTGCTCCCAGCCTCTGCCCCCTCCCCCCAGCTCTCACCTGGACGGCAGGGGAAGAGAAAGTGCAGGAACAAGCTGGAAACTCCAGAGCACGTGGTGCCCTCCAGAACGCTCCTGCATCACACCAGGAATCACATTATTCCCAGGGCAACATGGGAGCATTCTGGAGCATGCACATGAGGTACGGCTCCACCAGCGTGCCCCCCCCAGGTCCCCTCACACCCCACTTTCTGAGCCAGGGGAACTGGCAACCCTAAGAAGCAGTGGCTTATTACTGCTGGAACCGCCACATTCAAAGACAGTCGGCCTCTGAATATCAATGCCTGGAGGCAACATCAGGGGAAGGCCTCGGCCTCTATGCCGTGTCGCTTGCCCTACTTGGCCACTGTGCTAGACAGGACGCTGGACCAAGTGGACTACTAGAATAATCCAGCAGGTAGGGTTGCCGGGTCCTTTGACTCCCCCAGTGGGAGGCTGGGAGCCTGGTTGCTGCGCCCCTGGGTCCTGGAGCGCCTGGGAAATGATGTCATCATGAGGGGTCAAAGGACGGCTGGGAGTGCTCCCACGGGGTCGATCGGCCTGCTGCAGGCCACGATTCGGCTTGAAAATGGCACCCCTACCAGCAGGCTGTTCTTATGTTCTTATGTTTGTGAGCTAATCAGAGATATCAGGCTGGCTACTGGACTAGTCAAGCCACAGACAAATTTTAGGTTTGTAATTCACCTTGAGTCTTGGCAAGAAAGGCAGTCTATAAATGAAGTAAGTAAAATTTAAAAAAATAAATACTTCCCCTCCTTTTGTTAAAGTAGTAAATAAGATCTTGGATGACAAGTGGTCCTGTTATTAGGCAATTTCTCATAGCTCACAGATCAATAAAGGCTTTCAATCATTATTCAAATCTATTTCATGTGCAAACATGCACCTCATTCATGTACTTACGGATTAAGGATATACACCCCCCACACAGGCAGAGAGATTGGCTTCTCCTTCCCACAGTGTGAACATTTCCAAAAGCGTCCAGGCACACCCATGAGGGATTAGCAGAGCTGAAACAAGCACCCTCAGCTGCCCCAGGGCCTTACCTAAGAATAAAAAGAGGGAAAGGTGTGTTACGCAGATGATTCATAGGTACCCAAGGCTGAGACCAGGTGCTCCTTAATTAGCAGCATTAACATCTCACTAGTGAGGAGTTCAGAGGGAAGGTTAGCCATTCTTAGCACAACTGGTTTCCCTGCCTGCATTGTTTCCAGGGTTGCCAACTTCCATGTGAGGCCTGGAGATCTCCTGATCACAAAAAAAAACCAGATCAGATTTCCTGCAAAAGATGGCTGCCTTGGAGGGTGGATTCTGGCATTATATCTCACCGAGGTCCCTCCCTTCTCCCAACTCTGCCCTCCCCAGGCTCCACCTCCCCCCCCCCCAAATCACCAGGAATATCCCAACCCTGTATCATTATTGATCAGGCCTGGTTCAGATGTGGCGGTAGGGTTGCCGACAGGTCTGGAGAAAAATGTCCCATCCCTTTAATAGAGGCTTAACACGTGTAAATGGACACAGGAAGCTTTTCAATGACATGGAAGAAAGTAACTGGTAAATAACCCATTAAGCCTCTGCTGAAGGGACAAGACAGCTTTTGTCTCCATACATTTGGCAACACTACATGGAATGGGGTGGGCATGAAGTAATAGAATGGACCGGACTGTTTCAGGTGGCCTGGCAGATGCCAGCTTTGACTGTTCCTTCTTACCACCACCACCCCCCACACACAAAAAACCCCACACAGCCTGCCCTGTTTGTTTGCATTGCTGGTTTTATATTTGTAATCCCAGCTGCTGAAGAGGATTGTTTTACCTCAGGACTTTTGGACCGCAGTGGCCTGACCCTGTGCAGATTGGGGGCCCACACTAATTTTGGCATCAATAGGTAATCAGTATTACAAAGATACTGTATGCCTCCAGTGCATGCTCTATCTAGGGCTGCCAACAACCTGAAGAATATTTTTCCCCTTTCCCCTTTGATAGAGACTTAAAGGACTTAAAGTTCACCTGCCCATTTCCACACATTAAGCCTCTGTTAAAGGACAAGACATTTTTTTTCAGGTTATTGGCAACTGCAACTCTACTTTTACCCAAAGGTGAATAAACAACCCTTGGGCTTCTTCCTGCTTGAGCAACCGTGGCAAGTTTGTTTCTGGGCTGCAAAGCTGGGAGCCGTCCTCCGCAAAACTTCCTTTGCCTCCCAGCCTAGTGGCTGCGTAATTCTTTACAGATCCACCGCAGAGCTGCTGAACCCCAGGTATCAAATGTAGGTGGCTCTTGCAGCATAAATTAAGGGGAGGGGAGGAGATCAAGGAAAGGAATGCCCAGGGCCCTACCCTTAAAGGAATTATAACTCAATTAAGGGTTTCTGTAGTCTGTCATAGAGGGGTCTGGGTTATTATGCTAGCTAAGGCTTTAATGCAACAGACCAGGCAGGCTGACTTCCTGCCTTCTCATTCCATTGATGTTTCTTGAAGAGTTCAAGTCTGTTAAGGCCTTGCCTCCATGCTGAAGCTTCAGGCTTAGAAAGGAGCCTGAAGGTCGTGGTTAACTGGGTGCAAACCTACCATATTGTACTCCTGTCTATCCTCCAAGGAGGTCTGCAGGGTAGTTTCCCTGTCCTCCATTGAATCTCACAGCATCCAGATGAGATAGATTTACTATGTGCCAGCTTATGGCAGGCAACCTTCTGGTGGTTCTTTTTGCTTTTTTGTTGCCCACCAGAACTCAGAGCAGTGGCAGGTGAAAAATAAAGGTTAAAAGCACTTCAGTTTCAGCACCAGTACAACACTTCTGGGTACAGCAGAGAAGTGATAGAGGATAGCTCTAGGAAACACCAGAAACTCTATGGCAAAACTGACCACATTGTACTCCATATTATACTTACCATAGAGTTTTGGTGATTCCTAGAGCTACCCATTGTCACTTCTGGGTACAACCAGAATAGGTACAACCTCTTTGTGTCTCTCTCTCACACACACATTGTTGCCCCTCAACCTTCCCCCAGACCGCCATGCTTGGCCGGACAACCCTAAGGTTAGGTCGGTTAAGCTGAGAGACAGTGACTGGCCCAAGGTCACCTGCACAGCTGAATGGGTATTTGAAACTAGATATCTCCTCCCAGTCTTCAGGGCAGCTCAAAACATTGTGTCTACCCAAGCAACCTCCTCTCATCATGTAAATTCATTGCTGATGCCAAAGCATCCCTCATAAATCTGAGCTAGGCAGCAGATGCATAGTTGGGGGAGCTTGGGTGTATCTTGCCACTTCTTGAGGAAGGGCGGCATACAAGTGCCTAGACAGAAAGGACCTGAACCCTTCTTCTTGTGTCTCCGAGCACAAACAAAGAGAGGCCTGATCTAGAAAACAAGGTGGGGGGCAAGGGGACAAAAGGCACTGCCCCCACCTCAGATTGCAGGCAGAGGATTGAATTTTGGCACATTCCCCTAATGTGAAAGACTCCCTGCAGATTGAAAATGAGCACAGCAAACAAAGCGAGGAAAGACCTTTCTCTCTGCGGTGCTCGCTTTCTATGTGCAGGGAGTTTCGTATGCATTCCAAGCTGGAATCCTTTTGTATTCACTGTACTCACAGGAGCTGCTGAATGTAACATTGTTTTATTCTCAACCAATAAGGAATTAACACAGGGGGGAAAAAGTAAGTAAGGGAACAGTCTAGGGGGTGGAGTTTTCCTCCATCCCATAATCAGGTCCCAGTTAACTCTTTACTATCCATTTTACTCCAAACCCCCTGCACAGTCTTAAGTGGTACAATCTGGTCTGTCTTCTGGGTTCTGCCACCTCATTCTCCAGTATGTGCAAAGGAGCCTTTAGCTAGTCTGATGCGTTCCACAGCCAGACGCCTGTCAGCGATGGAACTCAGGAGGAGAAGCTATGGAGATGAAGGGGTGGGGCTAGGCAGATCAGTAGCTGGCTCGCCTTCTGAGTGGTGCTCATTGAGTCCCATGTATCAAAGGAAACCGGTTGCAATCTGGGTCACAAGGGAGAGAAGCAAAAGCCTCTCTATGTTGCTCCCTTCACATTGGCGAATCAGGGACAGGAGAGGCAGTGCTGCCTGCGCTCGAACGTATTCACTCATTCACCCGTATAAGCGACTATTTTTTTCTATAAGGAAGCCCTGCATGTGGTCATACTCTTGTAACAAGGGCAGGGAATCCAGAAGCGCCTTTCCAGTAGGTAGCTGTGTTGGTCTGCAGTAGAACAGCAGGATTTGAGTCCGGTGGGACCTTCGAGACCAACAAGATTGTCAAGGTATAAGCTTCCCAGAGTCAAAAGTTCCCTTCCTCAGATACAGTGCCTTGCATGAGTCTATCCCCTTCTGTCCATCAGTGGGATGGGGATTTGCAATACAATATCCAACACAAACAACAACATAATAGTCTTAAACACAGAGAGAGAGACCATAGAGATATAAACCGTCACTTTTCCTTTCTAATTAGCTTGCTTCTTTTTTGTATTTGTTTTTACAAGCGTGTTTCCAAAGGCTTTCAAAAGGCACCCTTGATAAGGATCACAAATCCTTTGCATCAGTCGCTGCGCTGCAAACGTTCATTAACTAATCTCCAGACTCGTTATTTAAGTCCAATTATACTGGAGAGTAAGATCTGGAATTTGGGTATTCACAAGGTTCTTGAAGATTGCCCGCAAACATTCAGGGAGTTCCTTAATTACTATTTACTGATCTTCTTCCCCTCCTTTATCCAAGGAGCCCAGGGTGGCATACATGACTCCTCTTTTTATAATCACACAACAACCCTGTAAGGGAAGTTGTGCTAAAATACTCAAACCCAATTCCCACCCTGCCCCCCGGCCTAAATCAGAATATTAATCAGAAAACCTGAATGACCTTGGTCCAGGCGATCTCTCTTTCACCTTGCCATTCCTCACAGGGTTGTGGTGAGGAAATGACACAGACGGGACAGTTAAAACCTCCTTTCTCCAGCACTGTAGTCCCGATCAATGAATCAATGGATGGCCAAAGAATCAATGGACGGCCTGGCAGTTGATTTTTGAGCCGAACTGGGGGATCACAACTACAGCTTTGCAAACAAAAGTTTAACGGGGTTCCCATGAGGCAAACACAGGGGTAGGGTAAATAGATTATTTACTCCGTGCCAGTCCCAAAAAACCTGGGGTCTGTCCCCAGCAAATAGGGACAGTTGAAATGTCTAAAGTCTGTCCCTGGGATTTTAATTTGTTTGCAAAGAAACCAAACATAGCACCATATTTGGCAACTGGGCATGCCCCTCTTATTTTATTTTATTTTTCCAAAGTCCCCTCTCCTCTTCAAAGAGTTTGTTGAAAGGCCTTTCAGTACAAACAGCCTATCGAATCCTCACTCTTGAACGTCTCTTTGCCTTACTCTAACGACGCTTAGGTTCCCTGGCCTCATTTAAAACGGCAGGATAATATGGTTTAGAGACTTAAAACCAACAATATGATCACAATTGCCGAGTGTTCCTATCGTGGGATAATGTTACCCTCCTGTCCTTTTATTATGGGTTTCTATAATTGTTGTTATTTTTTCGCCCAGTGGGGTTTTTATTTTTTAAAAAACCCTAATAAAAGGACTGTATCTTTAAATTAGAAGTAGCCAAATAATGAATCTTAGGCAGTGAAAAGACTAATGCTGTATGGAAAGGAAGGAGTTTAATCTAATTTGGTTGGAGGGTGTCTGTCTATGGTGTTGTTTTCGGGACTGTGGGAATAGAGGCAAGAAAGTGCCCCAGTGAATGGTTCTTCCTCAGCTAGAAGCAGTAGGGAGTCCCCGAGCCGCCAGTGATCCAAAGCCAGGCCATGAAAAGGGGATTAAAGACCATGTTCTGATTTGCAATTCACACTAAGGCACCCCGTCGAACCTTTGGTAATATTTCAAACCACATTTCAGAGAAAGCGCTCTTAAAAAAAATAAATAAGCTGCACAAATTGTATTAGAGCAACGCTAGACAATCTATTCATCCTTTTATGATGGGGGGGAGGGTTGCTTTGTTATCCTCGGGGTGGTGTTTTCTTTGGGGGGAAGATTTTAACTATTGCTGATGGTGGTTGGTTGTTCCGCTTTTTTAAAAAAATGCAATTAAAACTTTTGCGCACACTTTTGTGCCTCTCTTCTTTCTAAAAAAGACACCATTGATTGCCTGAACTCATATTCTTCAGAGGAATCGAGGGCAAGTCTAGAGAGAGAAGGGAGAGAAAGCCATTGAGGTGGATTTCTTTGGGGGGGAAAAACAGATAATTACTTTGTCAACCATGTTGGCTGCTGGTGGGTTGGATGGCTGGATATTCCAATTGTTTATTAAATTTAAGTAGTAGAAACAAAACTAATGTTCTAACCGTTTGCTCGGACTATTTCTTTCTCACTCTTTGTGCTATTTTGTCTTGAAAATCATTGGGGCATAATCTAGAAGGAAAAAAAAGGTAAACCTTGCTGTGTTCTATTGAAATTGATATGGCTTGCACAGATGCGCATGGTGATCAATCCTGTTCAACTTGATGGAATTTTGGCACATTTAACTTTCTCTAGGATTGTGAGTTTTTGTCTGTTCTTATATTTTGCTACTCTCCATAAGGAAAATAAATTTCTAGTGGCTTGCCACATATAGCCTACATATGGCTGAACAACTATTTCTAAAGTATGGACCAACAAACCCACCCTCGATACTTGGAACTATATTTGTCCTAAGAAAACTTCAGAAGGGGTCTCCATCGAATTAAAGGCTGCTGTTTCTCTTTCAGTAAAATCCTTGAATTTTTTTAGCCTGCCTTTCCCCTCAAAATGACATGGTTTCAGCTGGGCATTAGGAAACATATTTCAAAATCTGTAGTGTGTCGATTTCCTTTGAACTCTCTAAACAGATCATTTCGTAGCCTGAGAGAGACAGAGAACCGGCAACCTCACGGCACAATTTAAATAGCCGTTCAATGGAACACGGATGAAGGAACTATAACTTTGATTTTTCTTGCCATTACCCGAATCAAAGTATTTGACTATACTTTTGCCCTGTAGATTACACCATTAAAATTGTCTGTATTATATTCCTTTCTTGCAGTCTCTCTCTTTTTATGCCATGTTGCACCACAAAAAAAGATTTCGTTACACTTTCCAGTTATGACATTCATTATTTGTTTGAAAACGATGCTTAAGGAAGTGAATGTTGAGGTATCTTTGGTGGGCTCTGCATGATTTGTGGAGAAGAGGGGGAGACACTGGGAAGAACGCATCCTCTATGTGAGTTGCCCAGTTATTTGAAATCATGTTTAATTATAAAGTTTCATTAAAAACCTTTGCTTCAAATTTTAGAGGCCTAATAAGATTTCCATTAATTTAAAGATATCGCGCTATTCCCACAACACCCCCCCAATGCTTTCCTCCCCCCTCCCCTTTCATCCATGGTTAAATATGTAAATAAAATGTGTAAAGTCACTCTTCAAAGAAGACAAAAGAAAAAAAGAGCCGAGGGAAAAGACAGGCATAAAATTCTTTCCCGATTCTCCATAACGTTTGCCAGAGGGGGGCCGGAGACCAGCCAGGGCCTATCAGCAGGGGTGCTTAGCTGTTCTATACAATCACACATCTCAAATCCCACACGCAGGGGGTAAGGAGGAAAAAAAATTAAAAAAATAAAATATCTTTTCAGCTGGAACCATCAAAAGGGTCTTTTCATTTATTAGTTACAGAATCCTTTTCGTTGCTGATTTCTCATAGCGTTCTTTCCCCCCCTTTCTGTCATTATGTTCTATTTGCTAGCTGCTGATGCGAGTTGCTTTTATTATTTTTATTTTTTGTTTCCAATGTACACTGCTCGAAACAGAGATTACTCCAAGCAAGACGTTTGTCTTCTTTTTTCCCCCCTCTGTCTCTTTCTGGAAAACTGCAGAAACAGGGAAAACGTGCTATAGAGAGAGCCAAACAATATTAGCTGAAATAAACAACTAGCGAAACCAGGCGGGTTTCAAAAAGTGACAGAAAGAATCGGAATTCCTACAAAGGATAATTGTTTGTGTCACTGGCTATGTGTGACTGCACTATATTTCACAACATGTCCTTTTACCTATTAGGCAAAAAAAAGACAATAAAAAGAAACAGTTATTTATTTACGTATAGATCTTCTTTATTTAAAAGACTAATGTTTTTATCCTGTTTCAACTTTGAAAAATAAAGTATTTCATGTTTAGATTTCATCTGAACATGATATATATATAAAGCCTGTGATCACAGCATGCCTGGCTGTACTGCAAATGTTTTTCTCAAATGGGCTTCACTTCAAAAAGGGGAGCTCAGGCCTTATATATACTTCCCATTCACCTGCCACAACTTAGTTCCACAGAAGAAGATCTGGAGTGCGTACAAATTCTAAAAAACACACCTTGCTGAATGAAGAACAGAAATCCTCTCTCGACCCACCGCGTGCAGTCTCCAAAAGTATTGATTTGTCAACATAAGGCTAGCTTTCCTCAACCCTCCCTGCCATTTTTAACAATCCCTAAAGGCTTCTTAAAGTGGCCAAAGACCCAATGGACATGACAAAATCACAGTTCTTTACATCAACCCAGCCTTCTTCACAAGGGCTCTTGACTCCACTGGGAGCTTATTAAAGAAGCTGCCAATTTAAATATATAAGAGTGTGTGTTTGTGTGTGTGTATGTGTGTGTGTGTATGTACGTATGTATGCAGGGCTTTTTTTCTGGGAAAAGAGGTCATGGAACTCAGTGGGTTGCCCTCGGAGAAAATGGTCACATGGCCAGTGGCCCCGCCCCCTGATCTCCAGACAGAGGGGAGTTTAGATTGCTGAGCAGTGCGGAGGGCGATCTAAACTCCCCTCTGTCTGGAGATCAGGGGGCGGGGCCACCGGCCATGTGACCATTTTCAAGAGGTGCTGGAACTCTATTCCACCGCATTCCAGCTGAAAAAAAGCCCTGTATGTATGTATGTACATTTCACTTTATCTGCATTTGCCACAGATCCAATGACTATATACCAAGTGGTAACTTATCCCAGGGTGTCCACATAACCCCTTGTTTCAACTGTACATATTACCCTGTCAAGATTGCTAGCCTATTTCTTCACCCGATCAAAAATCCAAGGGAAAGCAAAAAGAGCGATTAAAATTGTCCTCGCCACTTGGTCGGACAATACAGAGGCTTTGAACTGATTTGCAAAAACTCACCAATGCAACTTTCCACAGGACCACGGCCCATTTCACCTGTGATCTCAGATGCTCCAAACATTTGTACTCCAGATCTCTGTAGCCGGGGCTGGCCTTCTTTGCACATGTAGCAATGCAATTTAAACAAGAGCTGATACGAAGTCTGGAAATCCCACAAGTATCACTTTTCAATCAGCTTACTGACAACTAGTTTACCAAGTGTTTACAAGGAGGCTGTGGTAAGCCCCCGCTTGGAAAACGGCCCTCTGTATTCACTTGATGACAAGGGGTGGGGTTTTTTGCTTAATGCTAATGGGATATGGCTCAGCTCTTGTGGGGGGTTTTTCATATTCAAGAAAATGGTGTTCATATTGATAAGAAAGATGCTGGAGGACAGAGAGAGAATGAGAAAGTGCATTTATGCATCAGTAAAGGCCAGTCCTCACTAAATCTTTTGAATTTGGGGATTGTCCAAAATGTTGCCAGCTCAACAACACACCGATGTAAAATTTAGCATATACTCCTTTAAAATATTCAGAAGTGGTGGCCAGAAGAAAATTGAACCCTGTCTCTGAAGTTTGATTTTTTTTTAAGGGGGACATGCCAAATTCTAAATGCA
Source organism: Eublepharis macularius (assembly GCF_028583425.1). Classification (NCBI taxonomy): domain Eukaryota; kingdom Metazoa; phylum Chordata; class Lepidosauria; order Squamata; family Eublepharidae; genus Eublepharis; species Eublepharis macularius. Next base: position 65,104,961 of record NC_072802.1, on the reverse strand, counting down.
TGCCCTTTTCCAAGTCAGCAAGAGCCCTTCTCAGTCATTAAGACTTTAGCAATTCTTACCTTGTGTGCCGGGAGAACACACAATCCTCTTGATATGCGCAGTTAACCTTTTATGAGAACAAGCAGCACGTGTATTTTCCAGGTTTGGTACACAAAACTGGAAACCCAGGGGTACGCATTCATGTGTACCAATGGAGCAAAATATGTAAGTTGCCCTATTAAAATGACAACTGTGCATATCGAGAGGATAATGCATAGCACACTCTCCCGGTACGCACTATGTATGGTAGGACCACCCAAATTGTAATGGCTGAAAAGGGCTCTTGCTAAGTCTGAAAGGCATGTAAACTTCACCATGTGTCCAGGGTTCAATTCTTTTCTAGCCAATGTTTCAGAATATTTTAAAAGGATATACAAGGTAGGAGCACTGAAATCAGCCAGTTTGGTGTAGTGATTAAGAGCGCGGGATGCTAATCTGGAGAGCCAGGTTTGATTCCCCACTCCTCCACTTGAAGCCAGCTGGGGGACCTTGGGCTAGTCACAGCTCTCTCAGAGCTCTCTCAGCCCCACCCACCTCACAGGGTGTTTTGTTGTGGGGATAATAATGACATACTTTGTAAACCGCTCTGAGTAGGCATTAAGTTGTCTTGAAGGGCGGTATATAAATCGAATGTTGTTGTTGTTTTTATGACGGAAAAGGGCTAAAAAGAGTCTGTATTTTTTTACTTGGGCATCCAGATCAGAAGTGGAAATGAGGATGGGCACCAACAGAAGCTGTGTTCTGATAATGTGGTAATTTGTTAGAGTGTCAAACTAGGATCTGGGACAGTCATATTCGGATCCCTAGATGACCTTGGGTCAGTCACATGCTCTCAACCTAACCTACTTCACAGGGTTGTTGTGAGGACAAAATGGATGACGGGAATGATGTAAGCTGCTTTGGTCCCCTGCAAGGGAGAAAGGTGGGGTATAAATTAAATAAATATTTCAGTGTCTTTCTGATGAATTTACGGAACCAAAGTACCCCACTGCTGCTTTACTCAACAGTGGCTACCATGTCAAAGTTCCAGGTATAGGAGATGCAAAATTATTAGAGTGAGGCCTTTGACTGAAACTTCAAACAATGGTGTAGGATTATGCAAGCTTTTGTCTTCCACAGAACTCTTCATGAGGCAGAAATAAACTGCTGCCTGATGAAATGTTAGCTGGTGTTCAAAGCATGTACACAACCACAGCAACAACAGTTAGTTCAGCTGTGTTGGACCTTTAGCATGTATTTTTTTCCCCCTCCTTTGAGAAAAATGTTCTTTTTTCCCCTTTTCTTAGTTTTTAAAAAAGGTCTGTTTCCAGCTCTTAGGCAGATTAATCAGTTTATGATAGCAGATTGCTTGCTAAGTGTTACGGCGTTGGGAAAACATTGGGTAGGAAAGTCTAATCAAGCAATTTGTTTCTGACGGGAGATCTATTTTTCAGAAAGGGAATCTTTCTGGGTTTAAAATCTGTATCTGTGGGCCAAGGACAGCTCCACAGCCGAGCAGTACTGCAGAAGACATTGGCATTACACTGTGATTTCCCACAGCAAACATGAAATATAGATTGGACAACATGATGACACACGTCTTTGAACATCAGTGTATGCGCATCAAGGAAACAAAAGCCCTGATTCTTGTTAGTATGGTAAATCTGCAGGGCTGGACTGCATCACTTCATGCTGAAGACCGGAGCCCAAATAACTGAATGTTCCTTCACGTCAGAACAATCACCCTGCATGCAGAAAACTAGCGTGTCAGGGAGATGTTTCCCTTTTCAGAGATCGGTAAGTGGCTGGATATAGTCTTAACTACATTCAGCAATAAATCGCAGAAAAGTGGTGCATTTCTAAAACATATTACGATAATTCATCATGACTCGAGCAAGCTTTGGATCCAACAAGAGATTCCAGCTTTCAAGAACCCTTTATCAGTATCTGACTAAGGAAGCTTTGACTCTTGAAGACTCATGCCCTGGAAACCTTGTTGGTCTTTAAGGTGCCACCAGACCCCCGTCTTGCTCATCTACTGCAGAACAACATGGCAACCCACCTGAAACTATCATCACTTGTTACGTTTTTACTCCACCTTTCCTCCAAAGAGCTCGGGGCAGCAGACAAGGTTCTCTCCTTTTTCCACTTGATCCTTACAACAACCCAGTGAAGTAGATTCGACAGAGAGTGATAGACCCAAGGTCATCCGCTGAGCTTCACAGCTAAGGAGGAATTTGCACCCAGATCTCTTCAACTCTGGTCTGACCCTACCTTGCTGCAATTGGTAGAGCATCAGCCCCAGGCGTTCAATCAGTTGCAGAGCCAAATTCAGTCCCAGGGGAGGGCAGAGTGGGCAGAACTCTGTCCCTTCCAGGTGTAAGTCTAGAAAGAAACCATAGCCAGCTTGCTCCGGGAGTGGAACCGGTGCCACAGGTGCTCACATCTAATCCCAAACACAGGTGAGCAGCAATGTGCATAAATCTATGTGCATACACACATGTGCACAGATGGCACGTAACAATTTAGGCTGACCGACCAGCTGTAGCTGTTGCTGGCCACCAACGTTAGCATGTGCTAGTTCTAGCCTCCAGGACACACGTTCTGCTTTGGACTGCCCCTGACAAATCTAGAGGAATTTCAACTTGTTCAGTTTCCTTGTGGGCTGGCTTGTTTGGGAGCATGACATTTACACTACTGCATTTTTTGTGGGTTGCCAGTCCAGGAAAAGATAGAGAAGGATGAACCATGAGTGTGTATCCCTAAAAGCTCTGGAGGAAGGGTGGGATAAACATGTAATTGTTGTCTGGATGGGGTCTGCTAGTTGTTCCCACACATTCCAAGGCACAGTTGGTCGTTACAAGCAGGCCGTTTTCTGTGGTTGCCTCTTTGGTATGAAACCTCGACCCCTGCTTGGTGCCAGACATAAACACATGGAGCTGTCTTATACCGAATCAGACCCTTGGTTTGTCGAGGTCAGTATTGCTGTAGCATAGTGGTAAAGTGGTTGGGTTGTGAATCTGCATTCTGCTGGTTCGAATCCCACTACTGCCACAAGCTCTGCAGGTAGCCTTGGGCAAGACACTCCTCTCGGCTCCAGTTTCCCGGCTGTGTGGGGATAATAATAACACTTACTTTGTTCATTGCTCTGAGGCACTAAGCTGTCTAGAAGAGTGGTATATAAGTGCCGTTATTATTACCCTGGCCGGCAGCCGCTCACCAGAGTCTTGGATAGAGGTCCTTCACATTGCCAACTGGAAGTTGGTGGCAGGGATATCATCTTTGTTAGCGTCTCAGAAGTCAGTCAAGACTGGACTAGATTTGATTTCTATGCGGTTAGTCCCCTCTGTGGGTCTTAATCCATCCTACAGTATTTCTCAGTTGTTGATTTGTTCTGCTGAGGAGCGAGAGGGATGAAGGGAAGGTTTCAATCCTGACATCATAATTTGGAGTATTCTATAGTTTGTTTGGAACAGCTCAGTGGCAAAGCAACACCTTTGCGCACAGAAGACCCCAGGTTCAGTTGCCAACATCTCCAGGTTCCAGGATCTCACTCATTATTTACAGCCATTTGACGGAGGATCTCAAACACCAGTTGGTGAGAAGGACCCTTCTCAAGACCACTGACAGTCTGAGTAGACAGTACAGAGGTAGCTGGACTAATGGTGTGATGTGCTATAAAGCAGATTCATATACTTTCAATAAACATGAAAATAGAAAAGTTACTTGAGCATGCACAGAGTGTCCTCCTACCACTGATCGTCGATCAAGGGATCTCATTCTAGCACCACCCTACATATTTTAAGACTTTCAATGGCAAACCACCCCGTTAAAAGTCTGCCAAGAAAATGTCGTGATGCCAAGTCCCCCCATGGGTCAGTAATGACTCGGTGCTTGCACAGGGGACTTTACCTTTACCTAAATCTTCAGTGCAATCCTAAGAAGAGTTATGCCAGTCTAAGCCCATTGATTTCGGGGGCTTAGACTGGAGTAACTCTGCTTAGGACTGCACTGCCTGTCTTCATTTTTTTTGAAACTGGTTTTTAATAGGGATTTTTTAAATACTGATGTTTTATTATAAGATTACAGTTTTATACCAATTCCGCAGCTGCTCTTTTTACGTGGATCCTGCCACCGCTTGGCGTCATTACAGCGGTGCTGCCGTATTACGCTGTGACTCATGTGAGGTTTTTTAATGTGTTTCCCCCCTCTCCCCACTGACTGCCTCAAAGGAGTTTGGAGAGGCGGTACAGAAGTAAACTGTAAATCAATAACAACAAATATCGGGGCAGATAAATGCGGAGCACCCTTGAAGGAAATGTGGTGTGAAAATGCCCTTGATTCCCTCTGGGAAATGCATCCATCCACGCTGAGCCACCCAGCCATCTCCTACCCCCCTCCCCAGGAATTTTCCACTTTCCCTCGTGATGTTTTAGAGGACTTAACTGAGTCATAGAAGCCCCATGTGGCTCTGTTTCTGAAGTCCGGTCTCTATCTCGTTGGCGGTGCTAGCTAACTCTCCAGCTGCAATCAAAGCTTACATTCTGTAAACAGAAGAGTCTGCAAAGATTCTGGGCCAACCGGATTTTATGAGCCTCTTAGCCAGACGTTTATGGCCTCAGCAATAAAACGCATCCTACTCAATCCCTTTTGACTAACCACCCCAACTCTTTTACGGATCATCCCCTTCTTCTCCTCCCCCCAGCCTCAAAATAAAGGAATTCCAGGAGGCACCACAAGGGCTTGGTTTGAAACCCACACACCCCCTCCCCTTCCCAGCACTTAGCTCGGAAACTTGTTTTTGATGTCTTTTTTTTTCCAGATCTAGAACATATGAAGTAATGCTGAGGGATGAAGAGTCTTCTTGGTGCATGCACAGAATGTTTTTTTCCTGCGGCAAGAGAAAATATCTATTTCCAGCAGACGGCACTGGTAACATAAAAAGTTATATAGCTCTGTTGGTGTTCCAAGCAATTCACACACTTCTTGACAAGCCAGAGTAATGTAAAGCTGAGTTTTACATAAAGTCTGGGGAGAGCCAGGTTCAAATCCTCAGTCACTATGGAAACTCACTGAGTGAGCCTCAACTACTCAGTCCGTCTCATCCTTTTGTTATGGGGTAAAACGAATGGGGGAAGAGATGTGTGTGCTACTTGGAGCTCCTTGGAGGAAGGGTGGAATCCAAATCTCTGAAATAAATATTGTAACTCATGCAACAGCCCTCTAAGGTAGGCAATTCTTCATGGGGGAGGAGATAAATCTTAGAGAAGGAAGCTTGCCTAAAATGACACATAGTTAACTTACGGCAGCAGCAAGATTTGAATCTGGGACCTCCCGCATTGTCACTCAATCTGTACATTCCAGAATCTTTTCTTCGTAAAGTGAATTGCTTCTAAAGGTTTGTTTTTGGGCATGGTGAGGATAATCACCCGTTTTTCCTTGCCAGGTTCCAGTCCTAGAACAAAGGGCATAATTAACATTTAGGCAGTGTATGGCAGTCAGTGTACGGTAGTGATTAGAGCAGTGTATGATAGTGGTTACAGCACTTGGCTAGGAACTGTGAGACCACCATTGAAATACCCATTCAGAATAGATAGATGGATGCAAGAAGAAAATGAGGCTTGTTAGGGAAAAAAATCTTGTTTCTTGAACACAGGACGTTGGCCCAACCTGACAGATACATATTTGATCTTATTTATGGAGCAGGGGAATGGTGGCTCAGTAGTATAGTACATTGTATTGTCGAAGGCTTTCACGGCCGGAGAACGATGGTTGTTGTGGGTTTTCCGGGCTGTATTGCCGTGGTCTTGGCATTGTAGTTCCTGACGTTTCGCCAGCAGCTGTGGCTGGCATCTTCAGAGGTGTGGCACCAAAAGACAGAGATCTCTCAGTGTCACAGTGTGGAAAAGATGTTGGCAGGTCATTTGTATCTACTCAGGAGTATAGTACATTATTTGCGTGTATGCAGGCGCCGGATTCAAATACTTGCACTGCCAGCTAAATCATTTGGGAGACACACACACACACACACGCCTTCCAAAAGCTGTGGCCAGAGTAGAGAATGCCAATGGAGTTGACAGCTGTGATTTGGGAAAATTCTGGAGGTGGGATCTGGGAGGGGCAGAGTTGCGGGGGCGGGGGGGGGGAGCTCAGAAGAGATGTGAGGCCGTAGAGTCTGCCCTCCAAAGGGGCCCGCAAAAGGCCCCGGAGAGCTCAATGCCTCTCACCAAAGCAGGGACGGGAAACCAAACTTGGTCTGCTGCACCATAATGGCAGCAGTCATCAGCCCAAATCTACCATGAATGCATTAGATGGCCAACTGTGCAATCCTGAGCAGAGTTACCCCCTTCTAAGTCCGTTGAAGTTAATGTGCTTAGAAGAGTATAACTCCTTTTAGGATTGCACTGTTAGTCTACTAGGCAACCTACTTTCACTCTGCTACAGTTCAAGGGAGATTATATTCTGAATTATAAAGATTCCCAGAAAAGAAGGCATATGAAGTGCACATAAGAAGAAACCCAAAGTTCATCTCTCCCGGATTCCTGTTTTGCTCAATGGCCAGCCAGATGCTTCTAGGAAGCCCTAAGGGATGGTGTGAAATGAACAGCATCCCAACCCTGTTGCCTCTCAGCAATTGCATTTCAGAAATGGAAACGTCCAGAAACCAGTGGGAGAACACTTCAATCTACCAGGACATTCCATCAAAGACTTAAAGGTCGCTGTAGTTCAACAGAAACCTTTCAAAAACAAAATCTAGCGGGAGGCTGCTGAACTGGAATTCATATGCAAATTTGACTCTGTCAAGCTGGGAATGAATAGGGACTATGAATGGTTATCACATTATCACAGGTAACAGATTTCCTTTACAGAGGCGGGGTCTGGGGGAGCTCAGTGGCACCTGGCATGGGCTTTCGGGGACCACAGATCTCTTTGTCGGATGCATCTGGCAAGGAGAGCTGTGGTTATCGAAGGCTCATACTGCATTAGAATTGGATGGTCTAGCTGTTTGGCTGCTGCAAACTAACAGGGCAAACTCCTTTGAAGCCAACTGATCCACACACCAAAAGGAGATGTTTACATATACTAGCAAAGGAATGTTTTGGTTGCACCCTCCCTTTCCCCCCCCTAATTGCCTCTTCTCTCTCCTCCCCTTCTCTCCCTCCTCTTCTATATTTGACCAGTCTCTGTATCATGCATCTGACGAAGAGAACTTGATTCTCGAAAGCTTATGCTACAATAAAATTGGTTAGTCTTAAAGGTGCTACTGGACTCTTTTTGATTACACTGCCTTTAGACATGGAGGCTCCACTTAGCCATCACAGTTGATAGTTGTCGATAAACCTGTGCTTCACAAATCTAGCTGAATCTCCTTTTAAACCATTTTAAAATATAAATATGATTATTATGTAAGGTAAAGGTAATCCCCTGTGCAAGCACCGAGTCATCACTGACCCTTGGGGGGACGTCACATCATGACGTTTTCTTGGCAGACTTTTTGTTATGGGGTGGTTTGCCATCGCCTTCCCCCATCATCTACACTCTATGGCCTCATCTACACTTATTATGTGATGTTATCACAATCCACCAGATGTTTGGGCTGGATATTTTTATTTGGTCGGGCACCAACTTGGATTTTATCCAAGAATCTAGGAGTTCGTATTATTTTAAGTATGATGTTAATAACAACAGAACTGCAAAGATTGCTACTAGATCATGTATGCAAATGCGAGCCCACCCGGATCAGACCAGAGGTCAAACTTCACAATTGTAATATGCTGTAGAGAGCATTGAGGGTACTCCATAGCCCAGCAACAGTGGGACTAAAATGGGTGGGGAGGGTTCCCCCTTTCAAAATGCAACTGTGTCTTTTGGAGAGGGAAAGAGAAAAAAAGTACTTGTGCATTTTCAACATGATAGGAAAGAAAAAGATGGAGCTGGGGGAAACCAAAGGAGAGCAAAGAAACATGCAGGCCTCTTTGAACATAGTTTCGGGGGGGGGCGGGGGGGGGGCTGTGTTGCTCTGCAGTAGAACAGCAGGATTTGAGTCCAGTGGCACTTTAGAGACCAACCAGATTTCCAGGGCAAGATGGGGGTCCAGTGGCACCTTTGCGACCAACTAGATTTCCGGGGCAACATTCGGGTCCAGTGGCACCTTAAAGATCGACTAGATTTCCGGGGCAACATTCGGGTCCAGTGGCACCTTAAAGATCGACTAGATTTCCGGGGCAACATTCGGGTCCAGTGGCACCTTAAAGATCAACTAGATTTCCAGGCTCTGCGCTTTCCAGAATCCAAGCCCCCTTCTGCAGATGCAGTTTATCCCCTGAAAGTCCCCTCCCGCCTGCATACTTCCACTTCTGAACGCCCCTGAAGAGGGGAGCTGGACTCTCCAAAGCGCAGGCCCGGCAATCCGGCGTGTCTTGAAGGGGCCACCGGGCCCGCCTCTCGCCCTGCAACTCTGCTCGGTCTCCAAGGGCTCCGCGGCCTCCACCCCGGGGGCCTCCTGGAGCGCGGGCAGGGCAGGGCTGCGGGCGGGAGCCGGGGCTTCGCCTCCGAGCCCGAAAGGCGGCGGGGCGGGGCGGGGCGAGAGGGCGGCGCCGCGAGCGCGGAGCAAAGCGCGCAAGCAGCGCGTCGGTTTCGCCTTTTCTGCTGCCGGACGGCCGGCGGGGCGCGCGTGGTGGGAAGGCGGCCGGGGCGGCTGTGCGCGCGTCTCTCGTCTCCCGCCCCCTCCCAGCCCAGCCGCCGCCGCTGCTCCGGAGTCGCTCCTCGGAGGGGCGCGCGAGAAGGCGCCTTGCCCGGCCCGCCGGCCCCCCTGCCAAAGCCGCTCCGGAGGCGGGCGGGCGAGAGGGAGGGAGGGACGGGGCGCCTTCCCCTTCCCTGCCCCAGCGCCTCCTGCTCTCTGCAAGCCCCGCAGCCCTGCCCGCCGCCTGCGCTCCTGGCTGGGAGAGGCCGGGCGGGGCAGGGGGGCGTCGGACGCGCGGATCGGCAAGGCCGGAGACTCCGCCAGGAGCCGAGCCGGGAGGCGAGCGAGCCCAGCCCCCTCCGCGCCGCCTGGGACCGGCCGCGGCTCGGCGAGCGGGACGCTGCAACTTTCGCTGCCGCGATCCGGGCGGCAGGAGGCGGCGAGAGCGCGACGCTGGAGAAGCCCCCGCCGAGGACCCAACTTGAGCGGCGCGCCCGGGCAGTGAGTTTGCGGGCGGATGGCGAGGGAGAGGGGCTCGCCCGGCGCCCGCCTGCCCCCTGGCCCGGCTGGACGCTGACCGCGATGGACTCCGGCAGGAAGAGCGCGGCCCTCCCGGATCGCTAAAGGGAGGTGGGGGTGCTATGCTGCTGCCGCCCCCTGGCAGGCGGATCCGGTCTGGCCCCATTCGGGGGCGCTGCTGGCGAAAGTGGGGGGCCACGGTGGCTGGGGAAAGGATGATCTGACCTCCCCCCCCCCAAGCAGGACCTGTCGATCTTCTCCCCGAGCGGCGGTCGGTGGGTTGCTTTGGGGGGCCGCGAACATGGGCGCAGCCGGGGGCCACTCCCGGCAGGCGCTGGGCATCCTCTTCCAGCTGGTGTGCTCTTGCTTGGGCATCAGCTCCATTGACATCGACCGGCCAGGGGATGGCAGGTGCCAGCCCATCGAGATCCCCATGTGCAAGGACATCGGGTACAACATGACCCGGATGCCCAACCTGATGGGGCACGAGGACCAGCGGGAGGCAGCCATCCAGCTGCACGAGTTCGCCCCCTTGGTGGAGTACGGCTGCCACAGCCACTTGAAGTTCTTCCTCTGCTCCCTCTACGCCCCCATGTGCACGGAACAGGTCTCCACCCCCATCCCGGCCTGCCGGGTGATGTGCGAGCAAGCCAGGCTGAAGTGCTCGCCCATCATGGAGCAGTTCACCTTCAAGTGGCCCGACTCCTTGGACTGCAGCAAGCTGCCCAACAAGAACGACCCCAACTACTTGTGCATGGAAGCCCCCAACAACGGGTCCGAAGAACCGCCGCGAGGGTCCAGCATGCTGCCCCCCATGTTTCGGCCGCAGAGGCCGCAGAGCACCAGCCACGACCTGCAGCAGCACAAGGACGGGCTGGGCCGGGCCACTTGCGAAAACCCTGGTAAGTTCCACCACGTGGAAAAAAGTGCATCTTGCGCCCCGCTTTGTGCTCCTGGGGTTGACGTCTACTGGAGCCAAGAGGACAAGCAGTTTGCTGTAATCTGGATCGCCATCTGGTCCATCCTCTGCTTCTTCTCCAGCGCCTTCACTGTCCTCACGTTCCTGATTGACCCCCAGCGCTTCAAGTATCCCGAGAGGCCCATCATCTTCCTCTCCATGTGCTACTGCGTCTACTCAGTGGGGTACATCATCCGCCTCTTCTCGGGGGCCGAGAGCATCGCCTGCGATCGAGACAGCGGCCAACTCTACGTCATCCAAGAAGGCCTGGAGAGCACGGGCTGTACTCTGGTCTTCCTCGTCCTGTATTACTTTGGCATGTCCAGCTCCTTGTGGTGGGTGATCTTGACTTTAACTTGGTTTCTAGCCGCTGGGAAAAAATGGGGCCACGAAGCCATCGAAGCCAACAGTAGCTACTTCCATTTGGCTGCCTGGGCCATCCCGGCGGTGAAGACCATTCTGATCTTGGTCATGCGGAGGGTGGCTGGGGACGAGTTGACCGGCTTATGCTATGTGGGCAGCATGGATGTGAATGCTTTGACTGGGTTTGTCCTGGTCCCCTTGGCTTGCTATCTCATCATAGGGACCTCTTTCATCCTCTCTGGCTTTGTGGCCCTTTTCCATATCAGGAGGGTGATGAAAACTGGTGGGGAAAACACTGACAAACTGGAAAAACTTATGGTCAGGATTGGGGTCTTCTCCGTCTTGTACACCGTGCCTGCAACCTGTGTCATCGCTTGCTATTTCTACGAGAGATTGAACATGGATTACTGGAAGGTCTTGGCCGTTCAGCAGAAGTGCAAGATGAACAACCAGACCAAACACTTGGACTGCGCAATGAGCGACTCTATTCCGGCCGTGGAGATTTTTATGGTCAAAGTGTTCATGCTGCTGGTGGTGGGGATAACTAGCGGCATGTGGATTTGGACCTCTAAAACTCTTCAGTCCTGGCAAAGCGTTTGCAGCCGGCGGTTGAAGAAGAGGACGCGGAGGAAACCCGCCAGCGTGATCGCGAGTAGCGGACTTTACAAAAAGGCCCAGCATCTGCCGAAAGTCCACCATGCAAAATACGAGGCTGCTTCGCAACCATGTGAGCAGAATGTATAATTTATAAGAAGCGCTCCAACGTAACTCTCGTAGAGAAACTCACACATGCTTGCCATAGCGGTCAGAACTAAAGAGAATAATATGGATTAATTAACTGTGTGTATCTTTAACACCTTTTTGGTCAGAAAAACAGATGGCAGATTCAGAGGAGAAATTAAGACAGAACTTCAAGGTCTGGAGCGAAAAGAAAAGGTTGTACTTAGGGGAAGGGAGTGGGGGGGCAAGGGATACTGTCAATAAAAAGTCCCCTCTTTTGGTACTAATTTGTTTCAAATGATTTTTCAGCCCCTTGTGTTTAAACTGGTGTGTAATATTTTTGTATGTAAACTAAACATGGTTTGGCATTAACTTTCTTACTAGGTTCAGATAGAATTTATAGAGGAATTTTTTTTAAAAAAAGAACTTGAAAGGGATTTTGAGCCCTTTTAAGAAATTAGCCTTTGAGAGAGGCCTAAATTCAATCCGGTGTGTCTTCTTTGCAAACAACTTCAGTTTCTAACTTAAGAAAATCCCTTCCAAAGCACTTCTCTTCCCTCCTGCTGGGTATGGAACCTCCCTACATAGGTACAATGCGCTTGGCTCCTCGATATCCCATTCCTTAAAAGACAAAAAAAGTCCTCAACTGACCCAAGCTTGGAAAATAAAAAATAATGTGCAATACAGTTTTCCCTCTTTCCCTTCTACAACATGAAACGAGTAGTTTGCTGTACATAAAGACAACAAAAGGGATCCCCTGACAAAAGAACGAAGGGGTCTAGTCCTTAGAAACCCTTTAGTGTTACATTTTGTGGCTTTTTAATGGAAATCAGACACGTTTGGACTGATTTGTGGAAAAAGAAAAGGGGGGGAGGGGATCTGTTGAAAAGAATCCAAAGGGGGCTTATTGACTCTTTCAATTGTTAAACAAATTCGGGGAATGAATAGATCAAGAAGCCCTCAATACTCTTTGCTGTTGCAGGAGAGGTGCAAAGTTCCTCGTATATGTTTGTGTGTGAAGAGAGCATGTGTGTGTATATATAAATATATATATATATATACACATATATATATTTGTAATATACAACTATTTTTCATGCCCTGCTATTTTATTTTAAAAAAATTAATAATAAGACGATGGTCTTTAAGTTTGCTGATCACAAAAGTATCCTCTGCTTTCCCTCAGGATGGATTTTGTTGTTAATAAAACTCACTTTGCGAATGTTTTAAGTGCTAAGGGGTTCTTCAGAGGGAATGTGTGAACGATCTCTTCTGTGGCCAGGATGGAACAAGCAATTTTCTTCCCTTGAAAGAGAGTGATTTGGTTTTCCAGTTACCCCGTGGATAAGCCCTGCATGTGCTCACCGGGCATCTGGCAACTGGGCAGAAAAACAACCCTGGTGTGGTTAAAGAATTGGACTCTAGTTTCCAGGGAAGCCCGTGAGTCTTTATCCAGGTTTCCACATGGGTAGATAAATGTTCCCAAAAGGCAACTTGGCCTACACCGCTAATCTTCAGATACAGCCACTAGGGAGTCCTGAGTGTGTGCTGGGCAACTTTTTTTCAGATAATGGGTAAAGCCTCAAAGGCTTGGCTGTACCTAGGGCTTTTTTTCAGCTGGAACTCGGTGGGACGGAGTTCCGGAACCTCTTGAAAATGGTCACATGGCTGGTGGCCCCGCCCCCTGCTCTCCAGGCAGAGGGGAGTTTAGATTGCCCTCTGTGCCTCCGGCACGGAGGGCAATCTAATCTCCCCTCTGTCTGGAGAGCAGGGGGCGGGGCCACCAGCCATGTGACCATTTTCTCCGAGGGCAACCCACTGAGTTCCACCACCTTTTTCCCAGAAAAAAAGCCCTGGCTGTGCCTTATTTGTTCCAGAATCCTTTGCAACATTATGTTCCAGGTGTTCCAGATGATGTGGAAGGGGTCCCAATTTGTTTCTGTCCCATTTCATTTTTATCCTGCCCTTCCTCCCTCAGGATGGTATTCTGTTTTCTTATCATCTGCCTGTGAACTGTTAGGCTGAGAGGCACAGTGGCTGGCCTAGAGTCACTCAAGGAGCTGCACATCTGAAGTTGGGCCTCTCACTCTCTTCATGCTCCTACTGACTCTTCCAAGCCTACCTTGCAGGGCTGTGAGGTCCACATGATAGAACTCTTCCATCTATGCAGCCTGATTTCTTTTGGAGAAAGGTACGGAATGCAAAGGTAATCAGTCCAATCTCTTAAGGACCGTTGGGAGGATATCTGGATGAGAAGAAGAGTCTTATGTCATGGCATGTACTAAAAAAGAAAAAGGCTAGACAGTGTGAGAAGACAACTTCCTCCAGCAGGGTGGGGGACTAGCAGAAAATCCATTATTGCAATTCTCAAAAGCTCATACCCTGGAAATCTAGTTGATCTCTAAGGTGTTCTTGGACTTGAAATTTGTTGACGCCAGGGACTCCATTTTTTAAAAAATATGGGGCCCACTGAAAAGGGGGTTATAAACCTCTGAATGCAGGAGTTACCTCCTGCTAGGGTTACCAACCTCCTGGTGGGGCCCAGAGATCTCCCAGAATCACAACTGATCTCCAGACAAGAGAGATCAGTTCTGGAGAAAACGGCTGCTTGGGTGGTAGGAGTCTATGGTATTATACCCCACTGAGGTCCTCCCAAGCTCTACCCCCAAATCCCCATGAATTTGCCAAGCAAGAGTTGGCAACCCTACCTCCTGCCTACAGAGTGGCATTTAATCTTTCCAGACCTGGGATCTATTGAGCACAGGTCCCACTGCAAAAAAGTGACAAGAAGTCACGTGTTAGGAAGGGGAAGCCAGAGCTATGATTTTGCTCCTACGGCCTTAAACCTTGAAAGCGGCAACCTTATCCAGGGGCAGGCAATCTGAATGGAGAACCAGTAAGACCCAGCAGAGGGGCAAGAGTCGGGGGATTGATCTGCTCCACAACTGATCTTGCCTCACCGTGCTGCTTTTCCTCTCCAAAGTGCATGCAGAGAGGGGCAGGAGGCGGGGCAGCTTGCTCCAAAAGGCAGCAATAATTGTCACCTCTCTGGAACCAGACTGTCCTTAAGGGAGAAATAGTAGAGGCATGTTTGTGTAGGAACCTCGAAGGTGTGCACAGTAGTGGCTGTAAGTGATGGAATAAGGCTGGGTGAGATTAGGGTGAATACAGAGGCAGTGTGATAGGATATCAGACTTGGACTGGAGAGACGCGGATTCAAATCTCCTCTTAGCCATTAAGTAAGCTAGGTGACCCTGGGCAGTCCCATTCTCTCAACCTAATCTTCTTTGCAGGGTCATTGTGTGAAAACGAAGGGGAGGGGAAATAAGTATATACCATTGTGAGTGCCTTAGTGAGGAAGGGTGGAATGAAAATATGATTAGCAGACTACCAAGAGGGAACGTACAGCAACATGTAGCCGCTTGGTGAGCCAGATAACCCTACGGAGCCCCTGCAGATGACTAAACTAACTTAAGGGTAAGTGCTGTCAACTGGGAGCATCTTTGTGGTCACCGCAGGGTAACTTTCAACTGTATTGGCCCTCTAGGTAGGAGCCTGGTACTTATGAACGATTAATTATGATGTTCAGTGTGTGGGTGGTGTAGTTTAACTTCATTCACTTGCCCTGTGTAATCCCCTTGGATCTCAGTGAGAAAAGCAGACAATGAATGAATGAATGAATCAGAAAGTTTAGAACCCTACTGCAGTTTCATTGAGTTGGAGACATTTTGGCTTTAAAGTTTTCTAGCTACTGCTTTTTGTTGGGGAAAGGCCCCAGTTGAAGAATGCAGTCGTGTTGCTTAAAGGAGAACAGCTGGTAGCCATAGGTGGGTATTGTTAAACCGAGGTTTAATTTGGCTTTAACATGTAGGGTTGCAGTTAGAATGCTTAATATATTATGCTTTTGGATCACAATCCATATTCCAGTATATTCATGGAACAATCTGGAAGCAGGAGCTTTTGACGTGGCATGGTGGGTAGAGGGTCAACCTCCGATCCTGAGAGACCTGCGTTCGAATCCATGCTTCTGCCATTAAAGCTTGCTACGTGACCTTAGGCTGGTCACAAACTCTCAGCCTGACCCACCTCACAGAGTTGTTGTGAAAAAAATGAAAGGAGGGAAGAGCGATGTTCTAAGCCCTTTTGAGTTCTCAATAAATAAATAAATGCATCATCCAAAAATTTAATGAGGTGAGGCAGCTCTGCCCTGGGGGTGCATTTTCAGAGCTCCCCAGAAAAGACCTTTCCCTGCTCTGCTACCTTTGAATGTGAGATGATCGAACCTTGCACAAATGAAGTGGATAAATCTCTACCAGCACGCTATAGGCTCCCTTGGTATACATATCAGAACCTCTGGGAGAGCTAGAGTTCTTTGCGCTATAATTTTTGAGGGATGTAGTAGTAGTAGTAGTAGTAGTAGTAGTAGTAGTAGTAGTAGTAGTAGTAGTAGTAGTAGTAGTAGTAGTACTCATATACTGCTCTTCTAGACAGATTGGTGCCCCACTCAGAGCAGTGAACAAGGTCAGTGTGATTATCCCCACAATGCTGCTGGGGAGCTGGGCTGATAGGAGTGGCTTCCCCAAGGCCACCTGCTGAACTCATGGCAGTCATGAGAGTCAAACTAGCAGAATGCTGATTCGCAGCCCAACCACTTGGCCGCTATGCTACAGCTGAATGCATTTTGAAATGGTTTTGAAAAGAGAAATCACACCAGCCTTGCCTAGGTGACATATCTGTACAGACAGCCCATGCATGTGTATGTGTGTGGGGGTATATCTATTAGCCTCTCTGCATTCAGCTGAACATCTGCTCCTTGCGTGTACAAACTGTTACGTGTGAGCGGGGACCCTTAAAAAGCAACATTTCTGATTGTGTGCATAAAGCCTACAGTCAGCTGAGCTGAATGCAGATGTGGGGGGTAGTCCGTGCCATCTTGCTCCTCTTGTGCATCTCCAGGTAGAAGGACCAGTTCGCAGGTGATAGGAAAGCCCTCTCGCTGAGACCCTGAAGAGCTGCTTCCAGTCAAAGTAGTCAAAACTGATGTTGAGGCTCCAAAGATCTGGCTCAATAGAAGGCAGTTTGGCCTCTGTGAGCAGAACCACAAGTGACAAAGGGCACAGGTTGGACACTTGTCTGCTTCCCTCAAGTTTTGATGGGAAATGTAGGCAGCTTGGCGGAATGTTGGACAAGTGACAGTTGAAAAGGCAATTGGACAGCAGAGCCAAGCTGCGAGACCAGGATGCCTACATTTCCCATCAAAACTTGAGGGAAGCTGACAAGTGTCCAATCTGTGCCTTTTGTCACTTGTGGTTCTGCTCTGTGTGTTCACACATATTGCCTGTACTATTTATTTATTTATTTATTTATTTAGATTTTTAGCCCTCCCTCCCCGCGAACGGGCTCATGGTTACAGGGCAACAGATGGGAAGAAAGTAGGAATCCAGCTGCTGAGTAACTCCTGAGAAAGGGAGAAACAATTTGTGGAGCAGTTATGAGATGCAAAGCAAGCCAGCCCCCCAGATAGCAGAGAGCTCTGCGCCCCAGAGAAATGAGAACAGGGCTGCAAAGATATCTGGCCACATCACACTGAATGTACAAGCAAAGGGATTATCAGGCCGATCCCGAATTAATGCGCTTCAGAGTCTGCAGAGGGTTACGTTCGCCATGTTGGAGATGAATGGGTGAAGGAAGGAATCTTTTTATGTCACAGAGGCTTTTGTAACATCGATTAAAGGAAGAGTGGTGAAGTAGGAGCTGGTGGGCAGCGTGCTGTGGAGGGCTCTGATACAATCCCCCCCACCCCAAACAAACATGCTGTTTCCTCCATCAGAAATGGTCTTCCTCCCAGAACTGCTTTACATCTCCGGAAGAGGGGGAAAGAGAGACATAATGCAGTCTTTCCCCCTGTGCGTGTGTGTAAAGCGCTGTCAAGTCACAACTAACTTATGGCGACCCCTGCTGGGGCTTTCAAGGCAAGTGAGAAGCAGAGGTGGCTGGTCATTGCCTTCCTCTGCAAAGTCTCCTTTGATGGTTGCCCATCCAGGTACTGACCCTTCTTAGCTTCTGAGATCTGACCAGATCAGGCCATAAACCATGTTGCCTTCCCTCGTATCTTTTTCCCTGCTAGGGTTTAAAACAACTGGGAAAGACATTTTGAAGAGGGAAACAACCCTTGGTGTGGAGGGTTAACTCACCATTCCCAACACCATGGTCACTTTCTAGGGCCAAACAACACATCTGGAGTTTTCTGGTGTGGTTTGGCCCTAATTTGTGGCTCACAGATTCTCTCTCCCTTTGCTTCTGTATAAACCATTGATCTGGGCATGTCTCCCAGTTGCAGGGGACATAGAACAATGACTCTTATACAGGCAACAGGCAGCCTCCTCCAAATACAGCTAGTAGTGCTGAGTCTGTATTACGGGGGACAGAAAGATCCAATTAGTCCTGTTGAAGAAAATTAGCAGCCAAAAGCCACACATGCACAGCTGTCAGGCTGACTGGAACAAGGCAAGGGAAGATCGCTGCTACTAAATCCTGCAGAGATACAACAGGCAACCCCCCCTTTTGCTAGATAATCTATTTCTTATCATGTACTAGCTATTCTCTTGAGGCATACTGATATGCCCTGCTGTGCTAAAATCTAATTTGATAAAATAAATAGGGAATGACTGCATACGAAGATTCTTTTTTTTAATTATATTTTATTGTAATTATAACTTTTTTCATAATAAACAGGAAATAAAGAACAATAACATACATACAATCAATAAACATAAACTTTTTCAATACACAGGTAACATTGAAACATAAGCCTACAATTGACAATCGGCTGGTACCGGTCCAACAGTTGCCAGTAACTCGGTCCCACTATATAGCAAAAACAAAAGGGGGAATAAAGTTTTCACATCTCCTAAGTTCGGTAGCTGAGTTTCATTATGTTGAAGGTTAAATAGGTCACATAAGCCAAATTCATAGTTTTAAAAGAGACTGTTCTGTATTTATAGATTGGCCATAGAGAAGTAGAGGTCTTGTTTCACCTTGTTATTTGTCCATTTTTCCTCTTTAGTCATATACTCCAAAAGTGGAAGCCACTGTTCTAGAAAGTAAGATTTATAATTTGGATTTTCCCTCTGTTTCAGTTGCTCAGTGATCTTCTGCATATGAAGATTCTTGAGATGCTCGTGCCACGCCAAGATCACAGTGTGGCAACTCTTCTGTGTCCCTTAAAGGGCTTTGATCTTGTTCCCCACCCCCCACCCCCCAAGCAGGACTCGCCCTGTCATGTGGCTAACTCCTTTTTCAAAGCCAAGGGAATTTTGAAAGCAGTTTGTAATATATAGTGTGAGGCTACCATAGGAACAGAGAACAAAAAGTCAACCATCTCATTCGGAGTTTCTCAACCTACCCTAAAGTGGTTGTTTAACATCCCCTCCTGTGCCTTCCAGCAAATATTATGTACTTTAAAAAAAATCTTGTTTATAACATATCAGCATCAAGGGGAACTCCAATGCGGATGAAGGAGAAAATGCGCTTGAAAAAAAAGAGAGAGAACTCTGTAATAAATACCTTCATGTGCTGCTCCTAAGTATTTTTTTTTACAGATCAGCAAAACGATGCAGAGTGACAGATGATAAATCTGAAGGCACTTTCATAAGCGGCTGAGGGCGATTATGTGGTCTTGGGGGCCGCCTTTGATCTGGCATGACAAGCCCTCGGGGGCTGTGGCATTCGGGAACCCCCTGAAGGGAGATCAGCACCTGTTCATACTTCCCCAGCTCTTCTGCCTCCCAGCACTGTTTCATCACTTGGAACAACTCTTGGCACCGCTGATGGGTTTTCATTACTCATTTAGAAGGCACTTTTTTGTTGTTTAAAAAAAAACCTCTATGCAGAAAACCGTATTGCTGGGAAGTCTGTTTTTGGATTTGCAACCCCGAGGGTGATTTCTATCAACATTCCTGTTAGGAAAAGCTTGTTACAGTGGATACCTGGTTATGCATATTATTAATCTATTAATCTAGTTGTGACATCCTTCCGTGTGTTGGATACAATGCATGAGCTTACCGGTGATTATAATACTGGCAAGACCCAAGTCCTATGATGGGTAAGAGTAGGAGGCAGGAAATGCCAGGTTCAAACTCCCAAACACTGATAGTCTTAGACTGAAGTAACTCTTTTTAGGTTTGCACTGTAAGTGGCCTAAGAAATCTCTCAGGGCTCCCTCCATCCCAAATCTGGCCTTCAATACGAGCGCAGGGAATGAACACACATCCACTTAACCATGGACATTATGTAGCTTAAGAATCCCTCTATCTCTTGATGTTTTCGGTGTAACTTGAGGCCATCTTAGTTTCAGGTTGGTAGCCATGTTGGTCTGTAGTAGAAGAGCAAGATTTAGGTCCAGTAGCACCTTAAAGACCAACTAGATTTCCTGGGTATGAGCTCTCGAAAGTCAGATCTCCCTTCATCAGATACAAGGAGTCAAAAAAGGAAGGGGTCCTTATAATCCAGGAAGAGGGTGGGAGGGGTATTGCAAATTAGGGTGTCCAGAAGTTAGCTACATGGAGCCTAGGTGTGAAGTGCAGAAAATAAGCACCTGTAATGGGAGAAAAATCCTACGTCCCGATTCGACCCCAGGGGATCTGTTGATCCAAATTTGCAAAATAAACTCAATTTCAGCAATCTCGCCTTATAATTTTCCTTTGATGTTTCTCTGCTTGAGAATTGCTACTCTGAGGTCAGTGATGAAATGTCCTGGCAGACGGAAATGTTATCCCACTGGTTTTAGAATGCTGTGATTTTTTTGAGATCAGGTTTATATCCATTTGTTCATTTGCCAGGGGACTGACCTATTTGTCCCATATGGAGGGCTGAAGGGCACTGGGGCCATCTTGTTCTCAGAAATCAACTCTGAAAGCCTAAATTGAGGCACACCACCAGTTTCCTCAAGTCCTTAGGATAATGGAGAGATTGTTATGGGATGGCAGGAGGGGACAAAGCAGTTTGCTGCATGCGTGGGGATTTTGTTCCCAGCCGGGAAAATCAGTGTGGAGTGGACCCCGGACACAATCCACGAGGAAATGTCACTTCTCCAGTTGGCTACCTGTTTGGTGACATCAAGCTGTCACCCAAGATCTAAGCAGGTCTGTAGGGAGCTCTTTGGAAAAAGTGAAGTGGGAGGTTTTTGCTTGGCTTCTCCATGCAACGTGGTTCTAAAAACAAGCAGTATGAATCGATTAGCTCACCGTGTGTGTTTAAATAGCTGTATAAAATGTTTGGCTAATCTGTTTTCTGCAGGATGATTTGGGGCTGATGGCATTCAATTTCAGGAATCTCTGAAATTCATCACAGCAGAATTGGGACGTTATTGTCATTAACTGCAGTCACTGTCCAAAGTGATCAAGGTATGGAGATAACCAATAGGGTTTCCCCCTGCAGTTTTGAAGGCTCCAGGCCATTTGAAATAAGCATCTGTCACTACTAAAAACACTCAACGGGGTAGCCGCCTTGGTCTGCTAAAGCAAAACTCTATGGGAGCCTGGGAGCTCCTTAAAGCCTGACAAGTTTTTTTTATTTCTAACATCATCTTTCGGGAAGCAGAGCCTGCTTCGTCAGATGCAGGCAAAACTCGCGCTTATTCTTACGAAAAACATGCCACCTTCAAAGCATCCCACAAAATCTGTATGAACACGTCTCCAG
This sequence comes from Eublepharis macularius, assembly GCF_028583425.1. Lineage (NCBI taxonomy): Eukaryota > Metazoa > Chordata > Lepidosauria > Squamata > Eublepharidae > Eublepharis > Eublepharis macularius. The sequence goes on along the minus strand of NC_072802.1, from coordinate 65,084,001 downwards.
GGTGCTGCAGCTACAACCAGGGGTTATGATGTGCAGCAAACTATTTCGCCTTCCTCTCATTGGCTTGTGTCCGACCGCACAGTTCCAAAGGCTAAGAAACTTCCATTTTCAAAAGGGGGATAGTGATTTACATGGATTCCCCTCTCCCATTGTAGTTTCCCACTTTGGCCCCTATGCTTTTCTTGCAGGGGGTGGTCTGCTAATTTCCAGGAACAAATTTGGCAGGTCTCTGTAGAGAGAAGCAGTCAGGAGAATGGCTGATTCCGCACACGTTGGATAATGCACTTTCAATGCACTTTAGCTATCGTTTGGAAGTGGGTTTTTTGTTTCACACTTGGAAAAATTCAGTTCCAAATGATCTCTAAAGAGGATTAGATGCAGAGGAGTTAGCCGTGTTAGTCTGTGGTAGCTTGGCTTCTCCATGCAACGTGGTTCTAAAAACAAGCAGTATGAATCGATTAGCTCACCGTGTGTGTTTAAATAGCTGTATAAAATGTTCGGCTAATCTGTTTTCTGCAGGATGATTTGTGGTAGTCTCTGTATCAGGCATCTGACGAAGAGAACTCGATTCTCGAAAGCTTTTGCTACAATAAAATTGGTTAGTCTTAAAGGTGCTACTGGACTCTTTTTGATTTTGCTAAAGAGGATTGGAAGTGCATTATCCAACGTCTGCGGAATCAGCCAAATGAGAGAAGTTCTGCTCCAGAAAGTCTGTTTCACAAGTGGAGCTTATTGAGTACAAGTAGGGTTGCCAACTCCAGGTTTTGGGGGGTTCAGCAGAAATATAATGAGTTGGGAGAAAGTTTTATTACCTCTGTTTGCCAATCACAAGGTGATTGTCTGAATAACAAATCAAGGCTTTAGACTTGGTGATCTTAGAAGCAGAAAAGGTTCATTATGAGAAGTTCTCACATGACCCTGATGCAAACTCTATTACAGCAGGGCACATTCCAACAACCAGGCGGCACCTCCATTTATACCATCACACAGGCATGATGCAAGTAAACAACAACTGCGTACAGTACAAAGGATTATCACAAGAATACATAAACCATCAAATGAACATCACATGATGTTTGAAACATGATCAACTGACAAGTCAAGATTATGCTTCTTTTCATAACATAAACTATGAGAAAGATTCCGTGGTTATCTAGGAAGAACTTCCCAAAGGCTGAGAAAAGGGCAGGAAGGAAACATATGTAAGCCTTCATTTTTTCTCAGAGTACAAACTGGCTGTACACAGCAAAGCTTTTGTGTTATTACAACCAAAATACAGGATGGAATGAGGGGTGATATAAGCACATAGGGGAAAGGGTTTTATTCAAAACTTCTTTAATCAATTTAGACCACAGGAGTCACATATAGAAAACACAGAGCACCACAAAATATCTCTAAAATAATGCCATACAGCCCATCCTCGGAACCTGCCATTTTTTCCAAGGGAACTGATCTCTGGAGGACAATTGTAATCCCGAGAGAACTCCAGGCCCAAGATTCCAAAGGATTCCAAAGGAATACGATGTGGACTTTCAGAGTCCATTTTTCAAATGTATTTTTATTTCCGTTTTTTAAAAAATTAGATGGCTTTACAATATTGTTCTTATTAGAAGAGAAAGGGCGTGCTTTCTTTCCAGGCAGTAGGCAGTTTGTCCATTGAAAGCAACTTTAGTGGTGTGAAATTTGTGGATCGGAAGATGAGAAGGTCTGTTAGCACTGCCAGTTGAATTCCCTTTCCGGTACTGAATAGCATAGATTGATAGCATCGATACCTGTTGTTGCTGCCGAAGAAGAGAGTTTGGGGATTCTCTGTGCTTCATTTGGATTTTCTTACCCGCTCCCGGTCATTCTAGGAAGTCACCCTCTCTCGATTTCACTGTTGCAGCCAGAAATTCGGCTTTCTTTTCTTACCTCCTCCTCCGTTGTCAGGACGGAGTCTGATGCTTGCCTTCCATATAGCCAGTACAAAACCTGACAGTGGGACAGGGAATGCCCTTTACCAGGTGATACACGGGGCCTCATGTACAGAAGTCACTTCCAAATAACTCACAGCAACCAACCACCACATTAAGTGCATCTTAACTGAATAGAGAGCCAAAGAGGAAATAAAGGCCAATGGGGAGGAATTTAAAGGACCAGCATATCACAGCAACCTCAGGCCAATCACACACACATACACCAACTAATCTATTATCACTATCATTATCATTATATTACACTTCTAGACCGCCCTCCCCATCAGACAGGCATTATACCCTGCTGAGGTCCCAACTCTGTCCTCCCCAGGCTCAATGCCCCCCCATCTCCAGGATTTTCCCAGCCCAGAGTGAGCAACCCCATCCAGGGCTAATAACAGTCCCCAAGGAAGAATTTTAGGTTTGATTGGTATGACCACATAGGGAAGATTTAACCCCTTCACCTTCATGCCACACTCCTGGATCTAAACCGAGATCCTCTACAGCTACCCCTGTAGGGGCAGATCAGTCTCCCCAAATCTCTTCCACCACCGGCTCATGCTTCATTTTAGCAGAGCAACCATTTCAGATTTATTTTGCACTCCACTTTCGCTTCCCTAGAGAAAGCTGACCTCAAAAGGGCGGGCGGGGGGGGGGGGAACCCATCTTCACTGCAACTCTGTTCTCTCTGTCCTGTGTTTAGGCCTTTGTGCCACAGGCGGCTTTGAAAATGCAAATTCTGCCCTCTTTTTGTAATCCTGAAGCAAGCGGATGCATGGATTGCACAGGCTGGGAAGTTTACAGGCATAAACCCTGCAGGATTAGACCTTCCTTGATCAAAGCATCTCCGTGCTAAAGCCAGGATTTGCCTTACGTTTTGTGATGGGCAGGGTTGAAGGTTGCCAACTGACTTTGTCCAGCAGGCTCCTTTCAAGACTTAGTCATTGGGTTTGGGGTATGTACCCCGGAGAGCGCTTCGTTCAGCCGATAAGAACGTGCTGGTGGTCCCTGGCCCCAGGCAGGCGTGTTTGGCCTCAACCAGGGTCAGGGCTTTTTCGGTACTGGCCCCAACTTGGTGGAACTCTCTGTCTGAAGACACTCGGGCTCGCCAAGATCTGGTATCATTTCGGTGGGCCTGTAAGACGGAGATGTTCCGCCGGGCATAGGGTCGAGGCCAGTATTAGGACCATCATTGAGCCTCCCGTTGCCTTCTCCTGTCCAATGACATCCCGTCCGTCCGGGTGTCTCCCTCTTTGTATTTGAGGGCAGGAATGTGCAATAGGCCATCTGAGTTATGATTTTATAATATGATTTTAATTGTATTTCTATAATGATGTATATTATGAATGCTGTACCCCGTCCTGAGCCCGCTTGTGGGGGGGGGGAGGGCTAAATACCAAATAAAGTAAAGTAAAGAAAGCTTTGAATAGTTAAATTTAACTGCTGAGGTAGTTAAAGGCAGAGCCCCCCCCCAACAATGGTAACCACTGTCAGCTAATCAGGGCCAGTGCCATATAGTAGCTATGTCCTGGGGCTAGGAATATGGAGATGCCAGTTCAGATCTAAGCTCTGCTATGAAGCACGTTGGGTGAGTCATCATGTTCTGTCATCTTGACCTACCTCAAAGGGTAGCTGTGAGAAGGGGGAAGCACACTGACCTCTCTAAGCTCCTTGGAAGCAGGGAGGGATAAAGGTATGTGATTACTAGATGGAGGCTACAATCTTCTACATGCAAATTGTGAACAAGTCCATAGAAACATAGAGCTAAAAAGGACCTCAAGAGCCAATTTGGTGTAGTGGTTAAGAGCGGCAGGACTCTAATCTGGAGAGCCGGGTTTGATTCCCCCACTTGAAACCAGCTGGGTGACCTTCGGTCAGTCACAGCTCTCTCGGAGCTCTCTCAGCCCTACCCACCTCACAGGGTGTTTTGTTGTGGGGATAATAACAACATATTTTGTAAACCTCTCTGAGTGGGTGTTCAGAAATCCTGAAGGGTGGTATATACATCAAATGTGATTATTATTATTATTATTAAGTCATCGAATGCAACCTCCTTCACAGCTATTCCCCCACCCCCACACACATGATCCCTGCTCTATGATCAGAGGAAGACAAAAATCCCTGACCAGTCTGGAGGAAAATTCCATCCTTACCCCAAAGCAGCTGTCTGTATTACCACAAAAGTGTGGCACCAGTAACCCCTTCATGCCCATCCTCTCCTGATGTCACAGAATCATCTTTGCTCTCAGACAGCCATCTACTTTCTTCTTAAATACCCGCCCCCCCCCAAAGGGAAGCCTGTTCCACCAAGGAACCCATCTGTCAGGAATGTTCTTCCTAATTCCTTTCAAATCAGTGGGGCTTCTAAACAAATGCCTAGGATCCAGCAGCACAATTTCCCATATGAAACAAATAAAAATTATCAATGTCCTTATCTGGCTACCTTAATTTTAAAATATTTGGTAGTTAGGAAAGGGTTCCATTTTGATTTGAACAATCATACAGGGGGGGGGGAATAACCCCCTCATCTGCTCCTCTGTGGCATCTTTTCTGCAGTGGCACCTGTTACGGAGGCCCCTTCCAACATGGATTTCTCCGGTACTTCCATAGTCACCTTGTGGCACCCAATGAAGTCCATCCTGTGTGCCCAGGCTTTTCTCAGAGGCTTCGGACGTGGCTTCGATTATTGAAACAGTATTTTGTCTTGCTGCTGGTCCTACGTGCACTGACATACTTACACAAATGGGCTTTCTTATACTAGCTCTTTGCTGATCGCTTGCTCTGAATTCTGACGTGGCCTGGCTCTCACATTACAAAAGGTTGCTGACAACTTGAGCTAAAGCGTGACATGATGTTTGTTTGGGCCTGTCTTTGAGCACAGTTTATTGAACGGAATCATAGAGTAGTAAAGTATTCTAGGTCAGGCAGGCTCAGCACAGCTGCCGAGTAGCAAAACGGGAGCAATTTCTGTGGATTAAGAAAGGAATCTCTGGCCTAAAAGAAGATAATCTTCTGCTAGCTATCAATGGATCACTGCTTCATGGGGGTGGGCTGCAGTGGAACATGCCTTCTGGGTAGATAACATTACCCAGTTTGGCTTCCACTGACATATGGTCTAGTAGTACCCTACCTAAAATTAATCTCTAAGAGCCAAGCTACAAGTGACGCCTGACACAGGTTGGACACTTGTCAGCATCCTGGTCTTGCATCTGTAATGGAGAGCCAAGCTGTAAAACCAGAACGCCTACATTTCTCATCAAAACTTGAGGGAAGCTGACAAGTGTCCAACCTGTGTAAGGCATCACTTGTAGCTTGGCTCTAAGTCTCTCTCCCTATGTTCCTCCATAGAAACTTTGCTCATCTGAACAGGGTCTCCTGCAAGCGCCACCCAGCATATGGGTGAAATCAATAGCTGTCTGTACACATGCATTCTCTGCAGTGGCCCCCACCCTATGGAACGGCCTACATAAGGAGGTCAGGAGACCCCCCCCCCCTTCTCCTGGCCTTCTGCAAACGATGAAAAATTGAAGTATTCAAGGGGGCTTTTTACTCAGATAGAAGGGCTATATTGTAGGCAGGTGGTCTCAAAGAGACACTTCACTAACGAGTTAGGGACCATAAACTTCACCACTATGTTGCTATCTATTGCTTTAAGTATATGCTCCTATGTACTACCTGTTATGTTAAGTATGACCCTACTGGGTAGTTCTGTGTTGCCTAATGTCAGTCTTAGAATTGCTTGTGCTCTGTTTCAGCATTTCTTCAACCCTGTATCGGATTTTTGCTAATGTTCTGTCTTTGTAAACTTGCATTTATTTACCCTATGGCATTATTTATTGAAATGTCCTTGATACTGACTGTACTAATCTCACACTATGTAATCCGCCTTGAGTCTCAGTGAGAAAGGTGGACTATAACGACATAAATATAAATTAACAATAAAATGGATTCATTTGAAATGTGGTGCTGGAGGAGAGTTTTGCGGATACCATGGACAGCCAAAAAGACAAATAAGCGAGTACTAGATCAAATCAAGCCGGAATTCTCCCAACAAGCTAAAATAAGACAAAGGCTATTGTACTTTGAGCACATCATGAGAAGACAAGATTCTCCAGAAAAGTCAATAATTCAAGGAAAAGTGGAAGGCAGTAGGAAAAGAGGAAGACCTAAAATGAGATGGCTTGACCCAATAAAAGAAAGCTCCAGTTTGCAGGATCTGAGCAGGTCTGTTAATGATAGGACATTTTGGAGGTCTTTCATTCATAGGGTCACCAGGTCACCATAGGTCGGAGGCAACTTGATGGCACATAACGCACACGTACACATAAAGTAATAAAAATAATATATTATATATAATATAAAAATATATAGATGCAAATATTGTGCCATGCTGTGGCCCGCACTTCCCCTGCCCCTTAACAAGTAAGTCCAAATCTCATCTGCTGAGCTGTGAACTGTTAATGACAGAGGTGGCCCCAGGGTGCCAATGGTGGAGGGGCACCAACCACCTACCCACTGGCACTTACCGCCACTGCCCCCCCCCCCCATCTGCAGCAAGGTCTAGCGGGGCAGGCAGCAACATCTTGCCTCTCTGCAGCCTGGCAAAGTGCAGGCACTGCCTCCCTTGGGCGGAAGGGCATGTTTTGCCTGCCCTGGTGAATTACGTGTTTTATGCCGAGTTGCCAATAAGCCGGGGTGGGGGGAGGGAATCCTGTCCCTCTAATAGATGCTCGATTTGTGGAAATGGGCAGTTGAAACTTTTCACAACATGAAGGTCAATATCAGCTGGTGAATCGCATCCCACTCAGCCTCTGTTAAAGGGACAAGTCTTTTTCTCCAGGCAGCTAACAACCCTAATTTGACGATGGTGACAATTTTCTAGTATCTTTTTAAAGAAAGGACAAAACACCTTCTTGATTTAAAAAAAAAAATCTGTGTAGAACTGGCTGTTGTAGAAAGAAAGAAAGAAAGAAAGAAAGAAAAAGAAAGAAAGAAAGAAAGAAAGAAAGAAAGAAAAAGAAAGAAAGAAAGAAAGAAAGAAAGAAAGAAAGAAAGAAAGAAAGAAAGAAAGAAAGAAAGAAAAAGAAAAAGCTTCTAAAGGGTCTGGTAGACTTGGATTCAAGTCCCCAGTCTGCTATGAAGTTTGCTGGATTATCTTGGACCAGTCATACTCTCTCAGCATAACCTACTCTAGAGGGTTGTTGTGAGCATACAATAGGGATTGCCCTGAGCCCCTTTAAGGAAGGATTAAAAACAGACTAGATAGACAGGAGCGTTGTCAGTTATTGTGGACATGAGAAAAGGGGTGTTAGAAATGTCCCTGTTTTTATCCATGAAAGATTGAAGGGTGTGGGACTGCAAAGAGAAAGCCCCTCTGGCTCCTTAACCTTCCCAGGAGACCGTCTCCATTTGACTAGGGGCTGTCTTACTTCCCTGTGAAAATGGCTGCTCTCTCGAGCTCCTAAGTGTTTATAACACTCACACACGCCCTTATCCTCAGCCGTTGTGTTTCTGGAAATGCACCCCTTCAACCCGAGGATATTGTTTGCCGGGAAGCTCCAGACATTCACATTCTGATTTCAATCTCCACACAAGAGAGGTAAACTTGTAACCTGGGGAAAAGGGAAAGAAAGGGAGAGAAACAGACCCCAACAAGGCCCGAGTTAATTTCATTTGCATCACAAAAAGATCCTTAGATTTGGAAACAAGGCCAATGCCTTTTGAAATGCACAATCCCTTCTGTTGTGGATGGGAGAGGAAAGGGGCCAGGGAACTGGAAGATTATGGCTCCCTCCTCAAAGGCGAATACACAAACAGTGGGCAGAAGGGGCGGGGGGGGGGGGAGGTTGAATGGCGCTGTGTGTTAGGACTGCGTTAGGGTTTGTGCCAAGGTTTTCCTAACTTCTGATAGCGGGTAAACACACACACACACACACAAAATAAGTTAAAATGCTTGTACATTCTCACACACCACACACAGGTTTTGATTGGAAGGAGGCAGACCCACTCATGCAGAGACAGAACGGGCTGCCTCCTCTGAGGACACTGCATTCTGCAAAATCCCTGCATTACAGTAATTGTGTGGTCCATTCACTACTCTGTGCAGAAGCGTAGCAGTATTACTTGTTATCCAGGAAGCGTAATTTAAAAAGGCTTTGTCAGTTTCCCCTCTCTACATGAAGGTAGTTTTAAAAGACAGAGCCTGGGGAGATCACTCCTTAGAGGGTTTGTTAATTTCATCTTCGCCTCCCCCAAAAGGGTAAAATTGACAGATCCTTTGGGGAAGCAGGCGAAGTTAAAATTAACAAGCCCTCTGAGGAGTGATCTCAGTCAGCTCTATCTTTTTAAACTACCCTTCCTGGCTAACTTTGCGTCTCCCTAGACTTGAGCATCCTATGTAAGGTGTCTTGTGTAGAGAGACTCATCGAGGGTTCATAATCCAGTGGCCTTGCTGAAAATAAGCGAGTCCGGGGCTGATTCCATGAAGGAAAGGAAGGATATAAGAGCAATGAAATGAATAAAGGCAGAGTAGACTTTAAGTAGTTAATTAATTAATGGGGGGGGGGTTGCAATACATTAGCAGTTCTCTAAAAGATTGAAAGGATGTCACAAATGCTCTAAGATGGACTTTTTAAAAAAAAAATTCAAACAGCCCAGTTCTCTAGACAGGTCAAGCGGAGAAAAGGCAGTGCTTGGGCCCTGCTGGGTTGCAAATAGAGGGAAGGCCAAACCAGGAAGGAGTTTGCATTGGATGTGATGGATTAGGGCTACTGGCAGGACTAAATCTGATGAGCTGTGGATGGAGTTTAGCTAAATCTGAGGAGTGATGGTAATGGGGGGAGTTTGATGAGTCAGGAGCGGTGAGTTTTTACTTTATTTCAGAATGCATTTTGGTGACTTGACTGGAAGCAGTTTTACTAGCCGTGCCGATAAAATATACGCTGATCGGTAACCGATTCTAGCAGTGCACCTTGGCGAAGGGGAAGATGTATGTTTCGCATTGATACCTGGTTGTTTCATAGATCAAGATGGGTAGCTGGGTTAGTCTGTCTGTAGCAGTAGAAAAGAGCAAGAGTCCAGTAGCAGCTATAAGACTAACAAAATTTGTGGTAGGGTATGAACTTTCTCGAGTCACAGATCACTTCTTCAGATACCTGAATACCTGTGACTCAGGAAAGCTCATACCCTACCACAAATTTTATTAATCTTATAGGTGCTACTGGACTCTTGCTCTTTTCTACTGGTTGTTTCACGTCGTGATCCCGTGAATAAATCTCCAATTGCAGCATTTGCCTCTAGGACAGCTAATTAGGTGCCAGAGAAGAACTTGGAAGAGGGCGTCTTTAGTATTTTCACTTAATATCCTGTGTATAAAACGTGTTTAATTACAGTTTTAGAGGGATACTCAGCATATGCTCAAAGACACTCTGTCTTTATCTCATTTCTTTAAACAGGAGAAGGGCTGTCAGCATAGTCCGAAGTTGCTATGTTGTTAGACCTGTTTTAAAAAACAGAACCGGATTCCTTTCATGAAGGACTTCTTTAAATGTCCGAGGAATTTTCTCTAGAATTTTCAGGTTGCGCTCCTTTATTCCCTTACTTTGCAGTATTCCCTCTGCCTTCTGTTCCGCACAGACATTATGCACTTCTATAATCGCAAGCGAGGTGGATCATGGTAATCCAACACTTAGTAAGCAAAAGGGAGAATCAAATGGCTGGGCTTTGGTGGTGGACAGCGAATTAATCCCTTTGAGAAGCAGATGCTTAACAACCAAGGGTCAAGCACAAGTAAGGTTGCCAACTTTTCAGCTAGCCACTGAAATTGAGCCTTCCTTTGCCACTGAATGTGCTGATATTAGCAGGGGATAGCAAAGACCTCTATAAAAGTTTCACCTGCTACTTGCTGAACATCAGATTAAAGGTAAAAGAAAAGGCCAGACTATATTGCCAGTCAGTTGACGGGAAGGAAGTTTCGGATAAGACTAGTTTTTTAAATTATGGTGAATCTCTTGTTTGCCCTCTTACTCGGACAGTCAAAGTGCCATTAACAAAACCTAGCCCTCTGCCTTGAACATCAAACCAGGCTTTTTAATCGTCTGTTAACTTTAACTGTGTTTATACTGTTTATTTTGTAAGCTGCCTTGAGCAGATTTTTTGGAAGGGTGACTTACCCATTTCCAAAAGGAAACTAAAAAAACAAATAAAACAAATTAAGCAGGCGATGTTAAACTTTCCCTGTGAGGGTGCATAAAATGATGTGGAAAGCTTTATTTCAAATTTCTGGGTGTCCACTGCTGTAAGGACATAAGAACAGGTCTGATTTTAAACACTGGAAGCTGGAATTGCTTAGTTAGGAGGAGATCCAGAGGAGTTAGTTGTATTAGTCTGTGGTTGTAAAATAGTAAAGAGTCCAGTAGCACCAAATTAAGACTAACTTTATTGTAGCTTAAGCTTTCGAGAACCACAGCTCTCTTCGTCAGATGCATCTAACGATGTAGTTTCCCTGTTGCATTACAACTGATCTCCAGGCCATAGAGGTCAGTTCCCCTGGAGAAAAGGGCTGCTTTGGAGGGTGGACTCTATGGCATTATACCCCGCTGAGGTCTCTTCCCTCCCCAAACCCTGCCCTCCCCAGGTTCCACCCCCCTCCCACACACACACAGACACCAATCTCCAGGAATTTCCTAACCCGGAGCTGGCAACCTATTAAGCAGCAGTGGGGCTTCTTCGTTGCAGATTTCCCCATATTTTCCCTGCTGAGCAGAAATTCAAACTGGGGATCCCACCCCCCAGTCCAACACTGGAGCATTTGCAACACATGAGCACACCCACCCACCCCGATTTTCCTCTAAGCACAGCCAAGACCGGAGAGACTGGGCTCCTAGCTTCGCTCTGCTTGGGCACCTGCCGCTGAAAGAGAACCTGGACTTGGCCCTGATGGAATTGCAAACATTCCACCTCTCTTGCCACCCTGCATTTGGTTGGCACGGAAAGAAGGAAACAAACAAAAAGGCCAAACCCAAAAATGCTTAATGGGGAAGCCCTTCTCTCTTTGCTCCTGCCCTTTGAAGAGCCCCGTCCATTAATTAAGGTGCACGCTTCTAATGGCAGTGCGGCGTGTTGCTCTGAAGTGCCCAAGAACCGCAAAAACGAGTCTTTCTAATTATACACCGGCTCATGCAAGCAGGCTAGCTGCAAGATCGTGGATGCAGGAGGTGCGAAGGATCTCAGGCAGAGGAACTTATGGAAACAGTTTGTCATGGCTTGTTATCCTCCGGCCTGTCAACACGGCCTTCATCTCGGCCTCCATCTCATTCCACACCCTGCCGCTGCCGCTTCTCCACCTCTGGGGATGCCGTCTTTCACTCAGCCCGCGCTGAATCTGTGTCATATTTCCATACCAAGGTGGCTGTTTTGTTTCTGGCAAAGATCCTGTGTTGCCTGACAAGTAGGAATTCAGATCTCCGCAGCACGGATGAGTCCGGCAGCTGGTGGTGGTGTGGTTTTCTACTCAGATACGCCAACTGACCCTGCAGGACAGTCAAGGGGGCAGCCGTGTTTCTCCTCTGACTTGTACGCAGCAGGAGAAGCGGGGGGGGGGGGGGGCTCAGCAGTCTGCAAGCATGTGGTTGCTGACTGGATAGCCACCCATAGGCTGCTGATGGTTGGTGGTGGCAGCGGTGCCAGCGACCCACTTAGCATCTGCATGCTCAGACAGAACTGGCTGAAGCACCCCCTCTCTTGATTGAGGCCACTTGGCAATTAAGATAAGGGTGGGAATACCTCTCCTCCTTCAGGTTGCCAACCGCCAGGGGAGCCTGGAGTTCTCCCAGGATTTCAGCTGACCTCCAAACTAGAGAGATCAGCCCCCTGGAGAAAACGGCTGCTTTGGAGGATGGCGTTATGTAGCCAGGGCTTTTTTTTCTGGGAAAAGAGGTGGTGGAACTCAGGACCGCACAATGACATCACTTAGGGTTAGCTGGAACAAGGGGGGAGTTTTTTAAGGTTTAAATCGCCCTCGGCGAAAACGGTCACATGGCTGGTGGCCCCACCCCCTGATCTCCACGCCAGAGGGCAATCTAAACTCCCCTCTGTCTGGGGATCAGGGGGCAGGGCCGCTGGCCATGTGACCATTTCAAGACATGCCAGAAATCCGTTCCACCATGTTCCTGCTGAAAAAAGCCGTGTATATATCCTTCTGAGATCCCTCCCTCCTCAAACCCTGCCCAGCCTTCCCCCGGCTCCAAACCCCAGAGTGGACAACCCTTCTCTCACTCCTTCCAACCTCCCTGCAAATGCCCCCATTTGCGATGGAAGGCAAAGACTAATTTGGGAACTCTTTTAAATAAAAATCCTAAACATTTCCACTGTTCATTTCCACAGGATCCGTGCCCAGTAGCTCCTTAAAGACCAACTAGATTTCCAGAGTATGAGCTTTCGAGAGTCAGAGCTCTTTTTGTCAGATACAAGGGGTGGAAAAAGGAAGGAGTCCTTATATCCAGGTAGAAGGTAGAAGCGGTATTGCAAATTAAGAGTGTCAGGAAGCTAGCTATAATACATGCTGTAATTAGCTTGATAGAGCAGTGGTGCAAAATCAGATCTTGCTCTTCTACTGCAGACCAACACTGCTTCCCACTTATTTATTTTATTTATAGTCCGCCTTTCTCACTGAGACTCAAGGCGGATTACATATTGAGAGATTGGTACAGTCAATATGAAGGACATTTCCATAAACAATGCCACAGGGTAAACAAATACAAGTTTACAAAGATGTAGCATTAGCAAGAATCCAATACAGAGTTGAAGAAATGCAGAAACAGAGCATAAGCAATTCTAGGGCTGACATTAGCCAACATGAAGCACAGGTAGCTCATAGGAGCACATATTTAAAACAACAGATAGTAGTACATAAGGCAATGTAGAAGTGCAGTGTATGGTCCTTAACTCTTTAGCGAAGATAATCCATAGATTATATTTACAGGCCAGGGAGGTAGGCCGGTAGGATTGTCCCCGTTTCAGAGAGAGCATACTGAAAGAGAGGGTCGTTTGCCTAATGAGTTCATAACACAGGTTTGAACTTAGAAAACCCCTGATCACAGTGGGTTCATTTGCTTGGCTGCTGCCCATATGAGATGTTAGACACCTTGTGTATATATCTGCCCTATGAGCAAGATTTGGGTCCAGCAGCGCCTTAGAGACCAACTAGATTTCCAGGGTATGAGCTTTCGAGTGTCAGAGCTCCCTACTGGACCCAAAACTTGCTCTTCTACTACAGACCAACATCGCCACCCACTAGGGCTGCCAGGTCCCCTGGTGGCAGCGGGAGATTGCCTGCCTCCCTCCACCCCCTGCCATCACTAACTTGGCTGGCGGAGGGGAAATTCGGGGGAAGAGGCCTCCCAGGTGCGCTCCCAGGGTGGCGTGGGAATGACGTCCTTGTGCCACCCCAGGATCGCTCCTACAAAGTACAGTAGCCCACCCAGGCTCTGGGCGATGACATCACTTCCCAGAAGTGATGTCATCGTGCCACCCTGGAAGCACGCATACGCTTTGCATGTGCACAAGGACATCTAAAAGGTAAGTACCAGGTCCTCCCTTTCCCGCTGGGAGGATAAAGGGAACTGGCTACCCCACTCCCCACCTAAAAATATCTGTCCTATGTGAGTAGTAACCAAGGCTTTTTTTCAGCAGGAACGTGGTGGAATGGAGTTCTGGAACCTCTTGAAAATGGTCACATGGCTGGTGGCCACGCCCCCTGATCTCCAGACAGAGGGGAGTTTAGGTCGCCCTCCTCTCCGCAACTCCCCTCTGCCTGGAGATCAGGGGGCGGGGCCACCAGCCATGTGACCATTTTCTCCGAGGGCAACCCACTGAGTTCCACCACCTCTTTTCCCAGAAAAAAAAGCCCTGGTAGTAACCATAACAATATACTGTGAAAGTTCTTTGATTTCTGCGTCCCCACCCCACTGCTGTTTATGGATGCTTCTACAGCAGTCGGGCATTCTTGTAGCAAACACAAAATAGCTAATTGCACTCTGGAGCTTAATGAACTCCTACGGCTTGCAACCTCAGCTGAAAAGGCCGTTTGGGTTCCAGGCTAGAGGAGCTGTGAAGGTCTCCACCCCTAAGCCATCCATGGGCTAGACTAATCCCTGGCTTAGACTGCAAAGATCAGGCACTGTTGATTTCAAAGCAGGTGCTGCCACGCTAAATAGGCATGTTTAAGTGCACGAATTAGTTAATTGCATGTTCCAGCCAATCATTAAAGAGGCAATTACCTTACCCTTCACTCTCCCCTCCCCTCCTCCTTGAAATTTCATACGGGCAGGCTGGTGGATACAACCGGTACCTGTGTATTTTGCTTCTCCTTTGCAAAGATAGCACACAGCACTGCCACTGTTTTTCTGTACTTTTGGGACCCATAAAAAAAAGGCCATGGTTTCTTCTGGGAGAATGCTCTGCGTTGTGTGCAAACCCATCCCTACTGCACTAAATTAGGTCACCAAGAGTATCCTCTTTTTTAAAGTCCCATCCATCATCAGCAAATCGCCTATTGGAAGGAATTTCATTTCTTGGGCTGCATCATGTTATATGAGTTATTTTTGACTCATTGCAAATTATTGCATTTGCCAAATTATTGCAAATCATCGCAAAATACTGGGCCCTTTCGTTTGGATTCATTTAACCTTCTGAGTTCTGAATTCTTTTTTGACACCATTTCTTGTGTCTTCAAAACACGAGACGCAACACAAGTTTTTATTTATTTACACCCTACCTTTTTCCCTAGGGTTGCCAGCTCCAAGTTGGGAAATTCCTGGAGATCTGGGCGGTGAAACCTGGAGAAACCTGGAGAAAGTGGGGTTTGGGGAGGGAAAGGACCTTGGCAGGGCATAATTCTGTAAAGTCCACCTCCAAAAGCAGCCGTTTTCTCCAGGTGAACTGATCTCTGTGGCCTGGAGACCAGTTGTAATTCCGGGAGATCTCCAGCCACTACCTGGAGGCTGGCAGCCCTATTTCTCCCCCATGGTGACGCAAAGCAAAATACATCATTTCCTCGCCTCCATTTTATCCTAACAACAATCCTGTAAGGTAGGCTGACAGTGTGTGACTGGTTCAAGGTCACCTAGCAAGCATGTTGTGTGCTGATCAGATGAATACATGAACTGTTCACACATCACAGTGCGCATGCGTCCATCATGCATGCATTTGCATACATCGGTTTATAAGGAAGAGCTACTGCACATTCAGTTTGCAATTGCAACATCCCAGTAGCAGTGGGAGAAAATGGCCAGTGTAGGGACAGGGCTGGGGGAAATGGCTGTCATGTGGCTGAAAAACTCTTTCCACCCACAGAGCAGCCATCTAGGTTTCACTG
The DNA here is from genome assembly GCF_028583425.1 of Eublepharis macularius. Lineage (NCBI taxonomy): Eukaryota > Metazoa > Chordata > Lepidosauria > Squamata > Eublepharidae > Eublepharis > Eublepharis macularius. The sequence goes on along the minus strand of NC_072802.1, from coordinate 65,068,671 downwards.
CAATCTCCAAAAACTTCACAGCAAAACAGGGCCGAATCCACACGTCTCAAATTTTCCGCTTTTCCCCCACCCATTATTCGCTTCTCAGAGGGTTGTTCACATACTCTTACCTCAATCCCGCCATTCTCTCGCGTCTTTCACGTTGCTCCTCAGACGAATGAATTTGTCATGCGTTCAAATGCTTCTCTTGCGTGGTTCTCACCGTGGATGTGGACAAATAGAAGCGTTTCACAAGGAGACCGCCCCCTTCAAACCACCCCACTTCCATGTTTGCAGCCTTTCCGGAACACCATCCCTCTTTGCCGTGCAATTATCAAGCTTTTCCACTCTCTCCGCAGCATGCCTGCCTGCCCGCCCTTTCCCTTTTTTTTAAAAAAAAGGGGACTTTCCCAGCATTGTTGCACAATCCCGGCCATAAACCTTAATCGGGGTGCTCCAAAATCCCCGTGGAGACATCAAGGGGTGGCGTCATTTCCCATTTCCGTGTCATTTTTAGGATGCCGGACAGTCGGAAATATCGGTGGCTGTTAAAATTATTTTTTTTAACTGTTGAAATTACCGTTATAGCGGAAATCCATCATTCTAACATTACATTCAAGCGTCAAATAATTAGTCTGCCCATTTGGAGAGTTTGGATCACCCCCACCTTAAATATCAGTTTAAATTAGCCCGCCAGAATAATGGTCCAATGGATTTCAAAGAAGAAGGCATAGAATAACATTAACCAATCACAGGCATCATAGGGGTGTGGCCTTGCCATGGCAATTTAGCAAAAAAATGCTATAGCGGAAATCTGATGAAAAAATGAAAAAAAAAATTAACGTGATGTCGTCATTGGTGATGTCGGATTTAAACCCGCCCCGTATTGCGCGATTCTACCAGGGATGTGGATGAAGTATAGTGCAAGGCAGTGGCAGTAAGAGAAGGGATGTGAACACAGACTGGGACATTGCGGGATAGAATCCAGCACGATTAATGCACATGAAAAGCGGAAGGTAGGGAAGTGTGGATTTGGCCCAGTTTTGAGAAGAAACAGAGAAACGCCAGGGTTTCTGGGTGGAGCATGAATGTATCAGGATATTGTGGAGGAGCAGGAAAACCCCTCTTCACTTCTCTATTTTATTATTTTTTCCAAATAAGAAAGAAAAAAGAACAGATAAAAGGAGCAATAAAGTTTTCAGTACAGTTCAGTACGATTTCAGTAGGCTTGCTTAACTCAACATTATAATTCACCAAGGCTTCTAATTAATCTCAATAAAATTTATAACTGTAAGTTCTGATATTTCATACATCGTTGCCATCATGTTGGATTCTGTTCTGTACTTTTATTATTTATCCATTCATAAAAGGGATTCCAAGGTGTAAAGAAGTCTTCTTCCACTTGTCCATTCAATATAGAAGTTAATTTGTCCATTTCTGCAGTTTCCATTATCTTCTCTCTTAGTTTCTCCTGTTTGGGTATCGCTTGTCATTTCCAGTAAAATGCAAATAGAATTCTAGCTGCAGTTATTACATGAATAGTAAAATGCATCTGTTCTTTGTCTATGTCCGGTATACAATTTAACAAAAAATTCTCTGGTTTGAGAGCAATTGAAATTTGTAACACAGCTTGTATCAAGTCATGCACCATTATCCAGTACTTATGCACCTCCTTACAGGACCACCACATATGGAAAAACGTTCCTGTATGTTTGCCACATTTCCAACATTTATTTGACACATTTTTATGCATTTTGGCCAATCTATCCGGTGTTAGATACCACTCGTAAAACATCTTATATAAATTCTCTTTGAACGCAACAGATTTAGTTATTTTTACATTCACTCCCCATACTTTGCTCCATTGTGCTAAGTCAATGTTATTTCCTAGATTCTGCATCCATAAAGTTTTTACATTTTCCCACCCCTTCATTCCTTTTAATTTGCATTAAAAAAGATACATTTCTTCACTTCTCAACAGCACCAGACCTGGGGCAAATAACCCATGTGGAATGACACAAGGGTCTAGCTGCTACATCTGCTGGACGCCCAAGAGGCTCCTGTCCCCCCTTTCTGTTGGCAAAGGAGGGAAGACCAGCCGGTCATGGAGTTTTGAATTTTTACCAGGTACAAAGACATTGCTTAACTCAGTGGGGGTGGGGGGGGGACCAGAAAACTTCCTGTTACATTGTGTGACACAAAACAAATCATGGGGCGTGTAGTTCCTTAGGAGGAAGTCTCCGTCTCCATGCCTACTGACCTGGAGCTTTGGCCAAACCCACGTTGCGGTTTGCTGTTCTGCAACTCTTCCTGGGGCAAGCAAGTCTTTTCCATCTTTAATGTCACCGGGCCTGCGTGGGTGCATCCCTTGATGATTTAGTGCCACGTGCAGCCAGCGGAGCAAATCCTGCTCTTTGTAGATAATCCATAGAAAGGCTAAAGTGGGTCAGATGAGTGATTTGAATGTTTGTTGGGTGGGGCTTTTCAAAGCCTAAGATCGCAGCACCAGCCAGCTCATGCAGAACAATTTCTTTTCCTTAGCTCTACATTCTGGCTCTGGTAATCAGATCTTTCTATGCACTCTGAACTAAACACTCTTTACACATTCCGATGTTTAAAATTGCACCCAAAGACTCCAAATGTTGTACCCCCAAAAGCAGAATTCTTCCCGCATAAAGCAGGTAAATAAATCATGTTTGTATGTATTGACTGGTTACTTCATTTATACCCCACCATTCCCCCCCAGTGGAGAGACCCAACGTGGCTTTCATTCTTCTCCATTTTATCCTTACAACAACCCTGTGAAGTGGGTTAGGCTGAGTGTGTGTGGCTGGCCCAAGGTCTCCCAACAAGCTTTCATGGCAGAGCAGGGCCGGATCGATGGGGGGGGCAGGGGGTAGTCTGCCCTCGGCGCTGCCAAAGGGGGTGCTGGGCGCAGCTGCCAGCCCTGGGAGCGCGTGGGTAGCAGGACAGGGGGTGCGCTTGCCGCACACCCCCTGTCCTGCGGGGCAGGCGAAAGGCAGTGCGGGTGGCTGGGAGGCCGCCTGCGCCATTCGCCTGCCCCACAGGATGGGGCGCACGGCAAGCCGGCCACCCCCTGTCCTGTGGGGCAGGTGAATGGCGCGGGTGGCCTCCCAGCCACTCGCACTGCCACCACCAGCTCTGCGGCATGCGGGACAGCCGGCTTGCCACAGGGTGGCACGTGCTACCCTGCGTGATGACGTCATGGAAGTGACATCACGCATCGCCGGAAGCATGTGCGCACTGCACGCACGCATGCGCGAGTGACCAGTCTTCAGCTGCCCTGGGTGCCAGCAACCGTAGATCCGCCCCTGTGGCAGAGTAAGGATTCAAACCTTGGTCTCCCAGAGCCAAGTCTAACGCTAACCACTATACCATGCAGCATAATTTCTCTTTTGCATCATGTATTCTGCATGTTTTGCAGAAATGTTTCTTGCAAAATTAATTTCTTGCAAAAATAATTCCGATTTGTGCTATCCATCTGACACATTTGCAGGCCATACCCAAACACTTATATTTGCGGTCCTGGTGGCCACTTTAAAAAAACAAAAAAACCCTAAGAGTCCCAAAAAACTGATTTGCACCACACCGGTTTTGTACTTTCTGTGCTCCTGCTAGAATCTTGACACAATGGGCCTCAGCAACCTTGCCTTCTTCCTGAGGAGTAGCCCCATTTGAAGTTTGTGTGTCTTTGACTTACAGCTGCCTGGTAGCAAGCGCCATTTCAAATGGCTTGCAGGGACTGACACATGCAGGTGGCTGAGGCTGGCTCTGAAGTGCTCGGTGCTTAAGGGAGACCTCGTCATTTGTCTGAAACCCTTGTGGGGAAAGGGTCAGCTCCTGAAAACGATGAGTGGAAATATTAGCCAGCATCAAGCCTACAAGTAAGGAGAGGGTGAAATTGTGTAGCCGGAGACCTTCTGGCCATTTTGATTCCCAGATTTTTTGGGAGCGAGGAGGATGCGCGGCCTCCCTGAGAGTAAGCCGTGTTACAACATCCCCTCTCTAACATCCCACAGATGAAAAATGAGATGCCCGCATCTGTATATTTACCAGGCCCCTATTCTTCTTATTGTGTGTCCTGCCAGATGAGACCAATCGCCTGTGTAGCCCATCATCCAGTATCACATAGTGGCCAATCGGTTGCCCTGGGGAGCTAAACAAGGCATAGAAGCCAAATTTTACTGATTACTGTTTTTTACTGATTGATGGTTTTACTGATTGCTGTTTTTATGCTGTGTTTATTGTTTTTATGTTGTATATTAATCAATGTTGTACCTCGCCCTGAGCCCGCTTGCGGGAAGGCGGGTTAAAAATATAATAAATAAATAAATAATAATAAACTTGCTGTCCGCATGCACTCTACATACTGTCAACCGCACTATTACAGGTTCTTCTCAGGCTGCCTTGTGCTGTGGTCATTTATCCTGCAGTATCTGGGCTTGCTCTGGATTCTGAAGCAAGCAAGTTTAAAAAAGAAAAAGGAATTTTTCTTTTCTGAAAGTTTAAAAACTGTTTCACCTCCCGGTGTCTTTGTACTTAGTACAGAAAACAGCAGTGCATCGAGCATCAGCTCTCCCAGTCCTGTTGCAATGATTATTCGATGTCTCATCTTGTTGATTCCATTGACTCACATTGTTTGATCCACCTTGGAGTCTCAGTGAGAAATATGCACTATAAATAGCGTAAAGAAAGAAAGAAGGATGTATTATTTTTCTTTGTTCTCTTTCTTTAATTTTTGTTCTCTTTTTTCCCCTCTCTTTTTCTCTCCATTTCTTTTTCCTTTCTTTTCTCTCTCCCTTTTTTATTAGGATTTGAAACTTATCAATACAATCAAAAGTATTCATTAAAAAAGAAAGGAAGGAAGAAAATGATCTGGCTAGCCAATTACGCGGGAGATGAGCGAGGGAAGCAGGTGTACTGGCACGGATATCAGTTCGTTGTTGCGTTGCCTTGCCGCAGCACAAAGTAGAAACACAAGTCAGTTCTTATCTGATACCACCCCCCCTTAAAACGAACTGGGAGCACATGACAAAAGAGGACCAGATTGTTAACTCTTTTATCAAGATATGGTACACAGTCCATTTAACTAGGAGGCCTCCAGAGAAAGACCATGAGCGCACACAGAAGCTCCTGTGGTTGATCTCTGGCATCTCCAGTTATACGTTGTCCTTGAGACACTGGATAGCTTCTGTCCTTGAGACATCTATGCCATCCTGCATATCTGCCCTGTATGTATTCTGTGTTATGCGCTGATCCTCTGAGGGCATGGGAAGTTTCTTATTGATGCTAAGTGGGTTAACTTGCAAGTGTTTATTTTCTCTTTCCCTGCCGCTTCGAGTAAGTGTCCTTGAATGCCGGCTGCAGCCAGCTCGAGATGTATCCTTCTTGGGAACTGAGATGATTTCATTCTTTGCTCTGTCTAGCCTAAACCTATTTTCTCCCCTTCAACCCCCCAGGCTCCTTCGTTCCAGAACTTTAACGGCCACTGTTCTGAAGGTGGGAATCTGCCCTATAACTAACACTACCGACCCTATTTACATCACTTCTGCCAATCCCGTTGTCTGAGCACCTTGAACTTGATGGATCTCTAATAAAGTTACTTCAGCCAATATACCTGTGTGGTTGCTGTGGAGAACTTGGGGGATCTACCCGCCAGGGACTGACGGAGACACTGGACAGCCACTAGACCAATCGGAGAAAGCAATACTGAGCGAGATGGACCAATCAATGGACCACTGAGCCAATCGGGGAATGTGATACAGAGCTAGATGGACCAGTGGACTGATTCAATATAAGGCACATTCTTACCTCTGCTGTCAACCGGCTTATGTCTATGTCCCATTTCATTATCTGAATAGAGCACAGAAGAACTGCACAGCATCCAGTCCAATTGCTTCTTCACTTTTCTTATCAGGTTGGATCTCGACTAAATTGGCAGTTTGCCCAGTTTCCCCCTTCCTGCTGCAAACCCCTCTCCTGTTTTTCCTCTGGGTCCCCTATTCCTCTGGGAGCGGCATTCCATGGAGATCAGTTGGCTGCATCAGGAGGACAGAGACTTCCATTCTGTCATGGGAGAATGTGGCAGAGTCCAACCCATTTACTTTGGCTCTGAGAGCCAAGCTACAAGTGACGCCTGACACAGGTTGGACACTTGTCAGCTCCCCTCAGGTTTTGGCGGGAAATGTAGGCGTCCTGGTCTTGCAGCTGTAATGGAGAGCCAAGCTGAAAAACCAGGGCACCTACATTTCCCATCAAAACTTGAGGTAAGCTAACAAGCGTCCAGCCTGTGTAAGGTGTCACTTGTAGCTTGGCTCTAAGGCTACCCAAGTCTAGTCGGAACAAGGGGGTGGTGGACAATGGACCCAGAGAACAGCCTGATGGGAAAAACAACTGGCACATCTGCTTTGGATTTATTGGTTTTTCTAAATATTTATTAACTACTTCATCCCCATCTTTCTAAAACACGTCCAGAGTAGCACACCACCGAGTGCCATAAAAAAAAAAATTAAAATATTTTTAAAACAATGAGAGTGCCTCAATAAATTGAGTTGTAAGTCAAGCAGAACAAAATTGTGTTTCAAAATACCCACTTAAGCCTGGTTGAATATATAAAACAGTTTGGGAGCACTGAAGAACAAATTTACACTAAAACAAAACTAGGAGCCATTGGTAGGACTACTCAAAAACACCGGGGGTGGGGGGGCATTGCAAAAACAACACAGAGGGACTGCAGAAGTGACACAATGACAGGGCAAATCAAACTGGGACCTGAAAATGAACAGCTTGGGTACCAGATACAGGATTCTGTGTTCAATAACTGAGGTGCCTCCATGGGAAAGACCCTGCCTCTTGTCACCACCCACCTTACTTCAAAAGGTGGATACCAAGAGAACTGCTGTGAGTGGTGGGGGCACACAGAGATAATCTCTTTCCACATTGCACCCTGAGAACCTGATCATCATTTTTCTTACTGAAACGTAAGTCCCTTGTTTGTTTTATTTTGCTACAACAGATTAATATGGCTACCCTTTTACAATAACAATTTTTCTTCCTATGCATGAATTAACATACAAGAATAAGTATTCTATCTTGTTTTTAAACCTCATGACAAAGAGAGCTTTTTTTAAAAAAAGTGCAGCCACTTTAGGATCCAGGAAAAGAATGGTAGATTATAAACACTTTAAAATAGTTTGCAAAGGAAAGAGTACAGGAAACCCTTTGATGATACGGTCACTTGGCTGAAGCGGGGCCAGGAAAAGGCCTGCTTGGAGCCCCTAGCGAGTTTACCAACAAAGCTTCCTTCTCCAGAGAAGACTGTCTGCTGTTTGGGCTGAATCCATCTATTGGTTTAGAACAGCTGGATTCATGGGAAGCTTTAACTAGCAATTTTAAAAGATGTATTAATGAGTTACTGAGCCATTGTTATTGTGTGCCACAGTGGGTAATTGTGAACAATGTGGTTATAATTCAAGAATTAAGTGTGGTATGTAGGGGAATAACTCATCTTCGGAGGCACCAAAGAGGAGTCCCTGGAACTCATAACAAAAGCAGTTTTCAGGCAAAAATCCCAGCGCAAGAGGTTAAGATGTGCTGCTGCCAACCTTCAGGTGGGGGCTGGAGATCTCTTAGAATTACAACTCCTCTCCAAACTACAGAGATCAGTTCCCCTGGAAAAATCAGCTGCTTTGGAGGGTGGAACCAACGGTATTATATTATAACAACGACAACTATAATATCAATAACTATAACATATGATTTATATTCTGCCCTTCTGTATATAATGCCCACTCAGAGCAGTTTACAAAGTATGCCATTATTATCCCTGCACAACAAAACACCCTATGAGGTGCGTGGGGCTGAGAGAGCTAGAAGCTGTGACTGACCCAAGGTCACCCAGCTGACTTCAAGCAGAGGAGTGGGGAATCAAACCTGGCTCTCCAGATTAGAGTCCTGCCGCTCTTAAGTGGCTGGCCCAAGGTCACCCAGCTGGCTTCAAGGGGAGGAGTGGGGAATCAAGCCCGGTTCTCCAGATTAGAGTCCTGCTGCTCTCAATCACTGCACCAAACTGGCTCACTGAACTATCCTTCTGCTGTTCATCCTCTCCCCAAACCATGTCTCCCCAGGCTCCACCTCCCAAATCTCCAGAAATTTCACAACCCAGAGTTGGCAACGCAAAGCTTAGTTCTCAGCTCTATGAGCAAATGAGTCTGGTGAAAAAGTGAGGTCCCCAACTTAAAGGGATTGCCTCAGACGCATCCTCCCAAATGGAGACTGAAGCTAGGGGATTCATCACCTTCTCCTGCAGCTCAACTGTCATGGCTTCCCCCTCCCAAGCACCATGGGAATTGTAGTCTTGAGAAGATGGGGAAAGCTTTTGCTGGAGACCCCAGCGCTTATCTTAACAGCCTAGAAATTGTGGCTACCCCCAGAAACGAGAACTGTACATAGGTCTCCCATCGAAATTAACTAGGAGACTCCAATTGATGCAAAATGCTGCGGCTCGACTGTTATCAGGAACAAGCAGGAGCATGTACATCACTCCCATCCTGCAGTCACTCCATTGGCAATGGCTACCTATCAGTTACCCTGCTCAGTTCAAGGTATTGGTTATCACTTACAAAGCTCTCCATGGCCTCGGTATGGGACCCCCTCCCTCCCTATGTTCCTCCACGGCAGCTTCGTTCACCCGAACAGGGTCTCCTGCAGGTGCCAGCCTGCACATGGGCAAAATCAACAGCAGCCTGTACACTGGCTTTCTCTGTTGTGGACCCCACCCTGTGGAACAGCCTGCCTCAGGAGGTCAGGAGAGCCCCCACTCTCTTGGCTTTCCACACAGGATGCAAAACCGAATTATTCAAAAAGGTTTTTTACTCAGTTAGTGGGCTGTGTTGTAGGGAGGGTGTCTCAGATGCTCCTATAATGAGTTAGGGACCACAGACTTCACTATGCTGTTTTGGATTCCTGCTAATGTTCTGTCTTTGTAAACTTGTATTTATTTACCCTATGGCATTGTTTATGGAAATGTCCTTGATACTGACTGTACTAATCTCACACTGTGTAATCCACCTTGAGTCTCAGTGAGAAAGGCGAATTATAAATAAATAAATAAATAAATAAATATATAAATAAATAAATACATAAATAAATAAGCTGTAACTCCTCGATGATGAGAATCCATTGCTTTGCATTCTGCATTGCAGCAGAAGTCCCTCAGTTTCCTGATTGGCCAGCTATGGCACTTAAACCGATTTGAAAGCATTTTCCGTTGTGCAATGTAGACACACCCTTAGAAGCAGTGATTTCATTGCTTTAAGAAGAGTTGTCTACCTAGTACATTTCCTTCCTATTCTTCCCTCAAGGGGCTCAGGGTGTAGTAGGAGATGGCTCTTTGATCCTCCATTTTCTCCTCACAACAACCCCCTGAGGTAGGTTAGGTGTGAAGGGGGGAGTCATTGCGTATGTGGCTCATCCAGCTGGCCCCGACTGTAGTAGTACTCTTTATTACAGCACTTAGCCAGTACATTTACCATAAAAATTTAAGTGCACATTTTACAACCACTTAAAACATGAAACATATGAGTATATACAATTTGAAAACATAATTTCCTAATATCTATCAAAATTTGTAAAGACCAGGAAGTCAGCATAGTTCTAAGCAAGCAACCGAGATGGAGGCCCACACTCTGGCTGCTTCCACACACGTTGGATAATCCACTTTCAATACTCTTTAGTGAACATTTGAAACGGATTTTCCATGTGTGGAACAAAAAATCCACTTCAAAAGGATTGTGAAAGTGCATTGAAGGTGCATGGAAATGGCCTCTAATGGGCTTTAACGACCAGAGCACAAAATTTCGCTATCTGGTGTAGTGCAGTAAAATCTGAGTTTGACAGCAGCTTCTCTAATTTGTACTTATTCGAATGTTCTGAGATACCTTCCAGAAAGGGAATAATAAATCTCATACGTGCTTCCTTATAGAAAGGGCATCTCAGGAACACGTGTTCCTGGGTTTCAACCTCCCCAAGTATGCAAGGACATAGCCTCTCATTCCAAGGAATCTTCTTAAATCTGCCATCCAGAACAGCAGAGGGTAAGGCAGAACATCTGGCCAAAGTAAGCGCTCTCCTGAGTTTATTTACCTCCAGAATGGATAAATAAGAAGCAGGTGCAGAAATATATCCGTTACTAGGAGGAGCTATAAAAGCAGGAGTGCCTTGTAAGTCAGATTGTCGTTCAATATCATCAATTCTTTGCCTAACCATTTGCCTTGCTTGCTGGCCCGGACTGTGTGGGGATTTGAGTTGGTCATTTTTAACCCGGGACATATTTCCAACAAGAGTGTGGGTTCAAGAGCCAACAACTAAAGGGTTGTAAAAGCAGAAGTATTCCATGAAACCTTAATTTTACTTCATACCCCGCCCCAGTGGGGACCCCAAATGGCTCACATCATTCTCTTCCATTTTATCATCACAACATTTCTGTGAGGGATATTATGCTGAGTGTGTGTGACTGGCCCGAGGTCCCTCAGCAAGTGACCGTGGCAGAGGGGAGATTGGAACCTGCGCCTCCCAAATCCTAGTCCAGCACTGTAACCAGTACACCACGCTGCCTCTCCATGGTATATATAAAAATAGTGTATAAAAATGGTATATAAATTAATATGCTATAAGCTGTCTCTTAGAAGGTCCTGTGTTAACAGCAACATTAAAACAAGGTTTACAAACAGATCCAGTTTGGTGGAGTGGTTAAGAGCGGCAGGACTCTAATCTGGTGAGCCAGGTTTGATTCCCCACTTCGCCTCTTGAAGCCACCTGGGTGACTTTGGGTCAGTCACAGCTCTCTCAGAGCTCTCTCAGCTCCACCCACCTCAGAGGGTGATTGTTGTTGTGAGGATAATAACATACTTTGTAAACCGCTCTGAGTGGGCATTAAGTTGTCCTGAAGGGCGGTATAGAAATGGAATGTTATTATTATTATTATATTATCATCCTAGCATTGGCCCAGGTATGTTTTTTTTTAAAATGCAATGCTATGCAGAGTTATTCCATTCCAAGCCCATTGGCATCACTGAGTTTGGACTGGGGTAATTCTGTTTAGGATTACCCTGTGAATCAGATGTGTGACGGTGAGAAGATCTCGGATGGCTTTAAAGGAGGATGTGATGAATTCACGGAGGAGAGGAGGTCCATCCGTCATCTTGGTCTGGTCCCATAAGAGCCCTGCTGGATTGAACCAAATGCCCATTTAGTCCAGCACTTTATTTCTAATAAAGGCTACTCAGACATCTATTAAAAGCCTGTAAAGACACAAAGGTAGGGATGTCAGACCACCGGTGGGGGCAGGGGATACCCCGCCCCTGCTCCCTACACCCCACTCCCACTTACCTAACCAGCGGGGGGGGGGGGCGCACACCTTCGTATGTGCTCCCCCGCGGTGCTGCATGCTCCTGTGCGCAGCAGCTGCTGGGATCGGGCCCATTTTGGCCTGGATCGGGGCTGCTGCAGAGCGCGGGAGTGCTCCTGCACTCCACAGTGCTTCAAAATGGACCTGTTTCGGCCTAAATCGGGCTCATTTCGGGCCCATTATGCCAGGGATCAGGCCCGTTTTGAGGTGCTGCAGCAAAAGAGGTCCATTTTGGGGTGCTGCGGAGCGCAGGAGCACGCCTGCGCTCTGCAGCACTTCAAAATGAGCCTGTTTTAGTGTGGATCGGGCCTGTTTTGAGCCCCTGCGGAGCGTGGGCACGCTCCCAGGGGCCGCGTGATGACGTCACTCCTGAAGTGACATCATCACGTTTGTGGGGGCGTGCGTGCACACTCCTCTCCCCCAAGGTAAGTTCCAGTCCCCTATCCCCCCACTGGGAGGTTGAGGGGGCCTGGCAACCCTACACAGAGGCCAAAATATCCACCATTGTTACCCCAGTCCTAGTATTCAGAGAGCTTACCTCTGAAGTTGGAGGTTCCATTTTCCCTTTGTGGCTAATGGCCATTGGTGGACCTTTCTGCAGGAACCCAGCAAGCGCCCAGAAGTCATGGGTGGGTGACATATGCGTGGAGACAGTCTTTAGGTCTTTAAAGGTCATCACAACCTTTTGGAATTGTGCCCTAGAGCAGACCTCCTGATCTGAGATGGCTCCTCATGGAGTTTATCTGAGGTCATTCTTTTGTGAACTGGGCCAAAGAGGTACAAATTGGTGGGCCTTCCAGGCCAAGACATGTGAACTTCAATTTCATCTCAATGGCACAGTCCAAATTCTCCCCCCCGCCCCCGCCTTCTCTGTTTGCAAAAGCAACACCGCTATCATGAGATAGAAGCTTGCGCTTGTTCAGTTGCCGATAATGCTTCTCCCTTGGGGCACGAAGCCCAGCTGGCGCATTGATGCGGGCTTATTCAACTACAAAGAGAAATCTCTCTTCCTTCCTTTAGACTGTTCACAGACTACCAACAGTGACCTACATATGACAGGTTGCTATTCTTTGCTAAGGCGGTTGGAGAATGGGGAAGGGGGGAGAGGAATCGTAACATGTTTTTACAACCTATCGGAGGGTTTGGGGCCACTGTGATGGTACACCATGTGCGTACAACAAAGATAAAAGAACTTTAGGGAGGGAAATCCCTGAATAGGTTTGCTCTTAGGAAATGACTGCGTGTAAATAAAATGCAGCCCACGAGTGCAAATTAAAGGCTTTAAGTGGAACAAGAGAGCCAGGATGGACTGTAGTAAATTTCCAGCGGCACTGAGACGAGGCTGGCAAAGAAAATTATATGAGTTGGTTCAGTCCTTGTTACCCTATGGACAGGCTACTTACATGTATACACCATTATGGTGCAAAGGGACCATCTTAGAATCCAGGAAAGTATGGCAGAAGCTGTTGCCTGGCAGTTTCTGTGACCTGGCGAGAAACGGTTTCAGGAACACATTTTAAAAATCCACAAGAACCTATCCAGACGGAGAGCTGAGTTATGATACCTTCCTTTCTGATTTGGTTGGTTAATTGCTGTCACTGGGGGAAGGTCCAGGGAAGTGGTTGCGCTTACATAAATCATAATGTATAGGCGAGACTATTCAGATTTTGGGTTCATCTGCCTTGGCTGTGTTAGTCCATCTGAAGCTTTGGGAGCTGGGAACTCCTCTGGGAGAGTTGACAGGACAGGGGGAAAATTGTAGGAGGGGGGCATGGGGCAGCCAACAGCAACAACATGATGTCACTTCCAGGGGAACTCAGAAGCGATTACACCTCTCTGGGAATCGCTGGAAACTCTATAGTAATTGCTCTATAGTAATAGCAATTGCTAGAAAGGACTGGTGTCACTTCTGGGTTTTCCTCAGAAGTGATGCCACACCATTGACCCAATGGCCATTTAAAAAAAAAATCTTGCACTCTGAGCACCAGTGAGAAACAAGCGGGGGGCTGGCAAGCCTATGAGAGGCCATGATACAGTTATCTACTTTGTCATGAATTCCTTCTTCTACTTCTGCTAGTACAGAAAAGTGGACCTGTAGGAGATTGGAGTCACTGCTTTGTAGAAGAATAGTTCACAAAACTATCAGGACTAAATCTAGCTCTTAATTTAAAAGTAAGCAAACTGGACACAGCAGAATGTGTATGTAAACTACCCATTCTTCATCCTTATCTGGTAATGCCCCATAGGAATGCCACTACTATATATCATAAGAACATAAGTAGAGCCTGTTGAACCAGACCAGCGGTCCAGCTAGCTAGCATCCTGTCTCACCAGTAACTGGCCAACTAGTTGCTCTCAAGGGCCAACTCTTAAAGGCACAGAGGCAGGGATCTCAGATCCCCCCACTCTCAACCTCTGCCCGCTGCTACCACTCATCTGGCTGGCCGGGGAGAAAGGTGGGGGAACAGACTTCCCAGGGCACTCCCAGCATGGCACAATGACTTCACTCCCGAGAAGTGACCTCATTGTGCAGGCCAGAAGCACGTGTGTGCTTTGTAGTTGGCTGATTTGGGCCCCAAAAGGTTCCCCCCTCCCGCTGGGAGGATAAGGGGACCTGGCAACCTATTGCCAGCACTGGTATTCAGATATTTGCCACCTCTGTATGTGGCGGCTTCCTTTAGTCATCATGAATCTATTTAACCCTTTATAAAGTTATCTATACTTCTATCCCTCATTACCTCCACTGGCAGTGAATTCCAGAGTTTGATTATTCATGGAGTAAAGAAGTACTTCCTTTTGTCTGTCTTGACTTCTCAATGACTTCATTGGGTGCTCCGGAGTTCTCATATTATGAAAGAGATCCCAAAAGCTCCCTCTATCCACTTTCTCCACCCAATGCATAATTTTATAAACCTCTGTCTCCCCTTAACTGTCTTTTGTCTAGACTTTCCAGTCTTTGCTCATAGCTCAAGGAAGGCCTCTGGGTGGTAACTGGCTTGCTAGCAACCCACTCTCACCCTATCACCACCCAGTGACCTTCCTTAAGAAAACTGGCAATATTATGCACACGCAAACCCAGAGCATCTGTCACAGTTCCTCCAGATCTTTTGCCCGTGCAGGATTTTCCCAGATCAAAGTTGGTTTCGGGCAAAATATTGTGGCTATCTTCGAGGGTTGTTGCTGCCCTCCCAGACGCACATTCCTTTCTGCCTTATAATCACACCCCTCCTTGTTGATAGTGGTATGGATGTCAACACTGTCAGATATGAAATAAGGCAGAGTTGCTGGTTCAGCATTCCCCAGCAGGGGAGGAAAGAAATGGCCTTCAATCTAATTCCGGGCTTTTGTAATCACTGCCACTCTAGGAGCTGCAAGGGAACGCTGGGGGACAAATACAACAAGGGGGAGTCTTGTGGCAGTTGGCACACACACACACACACAGAGATGCACACAGAGGTGTGGGGGGGGGCGGGGGAGAGCCATCAGAGGCCTATTGAGTGCAAGAAGGCCAGGTTTTCACATTATTTGAAATTCCAATGTAATGGAAAAATACACTGACCATTCATGAGAGCAGGAATTGGTGATCGTGGAGTTTGTTAAAACAATTAACACTTAGGACAGCTGAGGAATCTGTGTTTTTTCTTCAAGCCTTGGGATGTACAATCCTATTTCTTGCTCATAGATCCAGAGGAGTTAGCTGTGTTAGTCTGTAGTTGCAAAATAGTTTGAGTCCAGTAGCACCTTTAAGTCTAACCAACTTTATTGTAGCATAAGCGACATGTCACGCATCTGACGAAGAGAGCTGTGGTTCTTGAAAGCTTATGCTGCAATAAAGTTGGTTAGTTTGAAAGGTGCTACTGGACTCTTTACTATTTCTTGAAGAATTCCAGTTCTTCCAGAAGGAAGGACTCTCACGCACCTCTCGTTTGCTACCAGTACTTTTTAGGTTGCTTCTAGATCTTATATCAGAGGTTCTCCATTGCACAACAGGTACTATCCTGGCCCAATATTGGCTTGCCTGCTTCATCCCAGGCTCCGCCCCTCCTTGCCAGGTGGTACCCTGACTCCACCCCCAGTCCCTTAATATTCCACCTTCTGGCCCTGCTTGAAGGGATGCCTTAGTTTTGAAGTCAATAACTGGCAATCCTGGCTTCTCTAAAAGAAAATATGGCTGCATTTCCCATTGCTGAGAATGCAGACAGAGCTTTAATCACCATCCAAAGAAATCAGGTATTAAGGCTGTCTCCTGGTTAAGGGAATTTAAGTTGGTTGATGGGTGAATTAAACTTGCATACATTTTCATAAGAATAAAACAGGAGTGACTTCTGATTTTTTTTTTAAAGCATGTACTGTATGTCTTTTTAGATGAGGCGGCCGACATTTTGCGGTGTGTGATGTACCACCAGAGAGTCTCAAGGTGGTTATTTTCTTTTCAGGTGTGATTGTTGGTGCGACTCCTGAGGAAGGATTCTTGAAACAAGTTATTAGCTAGCTCCTTGTCAAGTCGCAGGGGTCCTTATGCCCCTTAGATCACAGCTTCTGTGAAAAGAGAAAGATAAAGAAAATATTTACACTTTTGAAGAATTATTCTTTCAAGTACTTACCTGTTATGTTTAAACGTTGATGTTTCATCACTTTTTTCTGATTGATCACAGCATCTGCAATGGAAAGTAACAGTATATTGTAATTGGTGTATTTGATAACCACTGCCTTACGGATATTTTGTTACTTGGAATGTTTATATATATCTATATTTAGTAGTATGACATATTTGTATATGGTTTAATAGATGTCTTTGTAGCATATTGCACTTGATACATTTACCTTTTAAATATATAAAACACCTTCTTCATTTATATTTCCCTCTACCTCTTTTGGGGCTTCTTAGGTTTTGTGTATTACAAAAGAGCAAAATTCGTGTCCAGTAGCACCTTAAAGACCAACAAGATTTCGGAGTATAAGCTTTGAAGAATCAAAGCCCACTTTGTCAGGTGCAAGTAGGAATGGAGATCTCTGAGCCATTATACCCTTATACTAAGCTCGTTCTATGGAAAACTTGTTGGTCTTTAAGTGCTGCTAGACTTGAATCTTATTCTTCTACTCAGGGCTTTGGGGGGGGGAGAGGTGGTGGAACTCAGTGGTGTAACTCAGGACCACACAATGATGTCAGTTTGGGTCAGCCGGAACAAGGGGGGAGTTTTTAAAAGTTTAAATTGCTCTCGGCGACAATGGTCACATGGCCGGTGGCCCTGCCCCCTGATCTCCAGTCAGAGGGGAGTTTACATTGCCCTCCGTGCCACTTGGTGGTGTGGAGGGCAATCTAAACTCCCCTCTGTCTGGAGATCAGGGGGCGGGGCCACCAGCCATGTGACCATTTTTAATAAGTGCCAGAACTCCGTTCCACCGCGTTCCCTCTGAAAAAAAGCCCTGCTTCTACTGCAGGCCAACATGGCTACCCATCTGAATGCATCACAAAAGGTATCATCTTAGGAGACATTTCCTTCTAACATGAAAGAGAATGTGGAAGGCCTTCCGCTTGACCTTTTTAGTAAATGTGTAGGTGGTTAGATGAGGCTGCTTGAACACATGGCAGACCAGAGGTCCACCCAACTGGCAGTGGCATTCCAGAGTCTAAGGAATGGAAAGTTAATTCCTGAGATCCTTTAATTGGAGATGTCAAGGACTGAACATGAGACTTTCCTCATACAATGAAAGGGCTCTACCCTCTCTCTGTAGGTCCAGTCCCTCGCTCTTCCCTCACAACAAGACAAGAACCGATAAACTTCCACCTCCCAAGCACAAACTAACACTGACCCAAGCAAGCCATCCCGGACCCTGTTCTTACCTATAAATAGTAAACATTTTTAGAAATCTGGTTCCCAATTAATTGCAGGGGAGGGCACCTTTTAAAAGGCAATGAAAAGGTTTTTAGGTGATTCATTCGACTGATGAGTCAAGGAAACATCAGGGCCTTGAAAGATGCAGAAGTTTCCCTGTGCAGAGAAATGTGTAGACAGACAGTTCTACAAAACGGCCTCCGTGTTCAGTGTTGCTTGGAAGCAAGACAATTTAAGGAGCTCAATGCTAGGCGAGGGTGGGTGTTCCCTCCCCCCCTCGTCTTTAACGTTGGCTTAAGAAAATTTTGTGGGAGGAGTCATTCTCGAAAGGTGGGGAAGCCTTTACCCTCAGGTTGCCTCGGTAAGAACCTCCCGCTGTGCCACTTGAAAGCCCAGTAGACATGTCTGAATTTATAATACACCCTTGAAGTATTCATTCATAATCCTGTAGGGATTTTCAAAGCCGCAAAGAGAATGTAGGCCTTTTTAACCGGCTGTAGGGGGAAGAAAAATATTAGACGTAATAAACAAATAGATTCTAAAGGAACGGGGGTGGAGGGGGAGATCAGGCGATGCTTCTGAAGGGGCTTGGCAGAATGTGTTTTTGTTTAAGGTGTTTCACAAGGACGGCAAGTCTTAGTTCGCTACTTCAGTTTTCTTGGCAACTTTGGGGGAAAGCAGGAATTGATAGGATCTGACTGTGAAGAACTCAGTAGCCTAGTAGCAGAACTTACCAGGAAAGTTCCACCTGGGCTGCTGTCCTGGAGGGCTACTGGCATTCAGGAACAAGCCAAATGCTAGTTTCCTCCCACAGCGCTGGCTGAGGGCCAAGCTAGAAGTGACGAATTACACTTGAATGGCAAGTGTACAGACTCACATGTATTCCTCCCTGTTCACTTGTGCTTCACTTGCGTTCCACTGGACCATGAAACAGACTCACGTGCATTCCTCCCTGTCCACTTGCGCTCCACTTGCACTCCCATTAGATCACGAAACAGACTCATGTGTATTCCTCCCTGTTCACTTGCACCCCACTTGCACTCCACTCGATCACGAAACAGACTCACGTGTATTCCTCCCTGTTCACTTGCACTCCACTTGCGTTCCACTCGATCATGAAACAGACTCACGTGCATTCCTCCCTGTTCACTTGCACTCCGCTTGCACTCCACTCGATCACGAAACAGACTCACGTGTATTCCTCCCTGTTCACTTGCACTCCACTTGCGTTCCACTCGATCATGAAACAGACTCACGTGCATTCCTCCCTGTTCACTTGCACTCCGCTTGCACTCCACTCGATCACGAAACAGACTCACGTGTATTCCTCCCTGTTCACTTGTGCTCCACTTGTGCTCCACTAGATTACGAAACAGACTCACATGTATTCCTCCCTGTTCACTTGCGCTCCACTTGTGCTCCACTAGATCACGAAACAGACTCATGTGCATTCCTCCCTGTTCACTTGCGCTCCGCTTGCACTCCACTAGATCACGTGCGCAAGTGAACAGGGAGGAATACACATGAGTCTGTTCACTTGCCGTTCAAGTGTCATTCGTCACTTCTAGCTTGGCCCTCAGCCAGGTGGCAGCATTAATGATGCCAGTGCCAATGGGTGCACTTTGTAGGCTTGCCCCTCCACGTTGAGAAACCCCTAAAGGTTTGGGGGATGGAGCCTGGAGAAGGCAGTGTCTGCGGAGGGACCTCCTAAATCTCCAGGAATTTCCCAACCCAAAGTTGGCAACTTGTTCAGATAGAACAAATAGTACTGGGAAATCTTAAGAGGAAGGTTATGGAGGAAAGGGCCCAGGCTTGGCATGGATCACGCTATGAATAAATTCAAGAGTAAATTCTCAATGTAAGGGGAGTGGAGAGTGCCATCAAGCCATAGTTGACTTACGGCAACCCCAGCGGGATTTTCATAGCAAGAGACAAACCAAGGTGGTTTGTCTTTGCTTGCTTCTGCAACCCTGGTCTTTGTTGGAGGTCTCCCATCCGATTACTAACCAAAACCAACCCTGCTTAGCTTCTGAGATCTGATGAGATCAGGCTCACCTGGGCTATCTATGTCAGGGCTCAATGTAAGGGGGAAAGAGAGAAATTGATGTAAAAACAGCTCCTTTTGATCTTTGCTCCTTTTGAATGTTTTTTAAAAAATGTATTATTACTGCTAGCTTTATGATTGCTTTTTATCCTGCAGGCTGTTTGCTGTATGAGATCTTTCAGATTTCTTTTCGGATTTGTTCTATAATGTTTTAGTTTTATGTTGTGTTCCATCGGTATGGCAAAAAGGCCAGGTTAAACTTTTTCACGTGAATAAATGAAGACAAACATGAAAATCACACATTCTCGGAAAAGGCGAGAATCAAAATGGCGAGATATTCCATTCAACATCATACCCGAATTAATACGAAGAAAGACCTCATCTTGTGTCCTTATAGCCAGCAATGAAGTCCAGCTTCATGGGGCATCCTATAGGGATGGCTGACCCATAGTGCATTTTTAGTGGTGGCCCAAACTGTATGGAACCCTCTTGCCTCCAGCAATTAGTCAACAAAAGCAGTCCATTTATGTGCTAAAGAAAATTATGGGGCATGCTGTAGCGTGCACACCAAGTTCATATATTGCATCAACCAAGCCGGCTGTCTTCATAACCACTTCACATAAATTGGGAGCACCCGATGCTCTCTTATAGCTTCATGTTGCAAAAGAAGCTAATTAAAATGGGCAATTTGCCCACTGGCACACGAATGAATTAAGAATGTGCCCTAGAACTCACCCTATACACCCAGACTGAATAGGAAGGTCGGCTTCAGATTGTGGAAAGGGGTTTTCAGGGAACCTTTTCTTCTTCTTGCAGAGAAGATTCTAACAACCCCCAGAATTTCCTAGAAGACATTGGAAAACCGCTGAACTGAAGCATGGATCAACACTGGATAGGAAGAGGGTGCTCAGTTCTCCAGCTATTTATTTTGCTGGACAAGCGGAAAATGTCACGGTTATTAAGTATAATAAAGCTGGCGCCATCTAGTGGCCAGGGCTTCCCACTCTAGGAGTATAGGCATTGCAACTTGCAAGCAAGCATTGCTTCACTTACAAATTTAGGCCTTTAGATATGACAACTTTGGTTTGCAAAAGGTGGGTCAGGAGAGAGGAGGGAAACAGTGGGAGTTGCCTCTTAGAAGCTTGGTGGCAAATTTGCAGTGGCCTCTAAGATCACTGCTGCTATGTATCCATAGAAGGACGAATGGACGGACCGACCGACTGATCAATGGATAGATAAATAGAATAAAAAGACAAAGGTAACTTGTTCAGTGTTACATTTTATCATGGAGAGGGGGGAAGTAGCTTGGAGTGATTTTACAAGTGGGTCTCAAAAAGCAGAGTAAGTTTAGAACTCAGACACATTTCAGAAAGGCGGAGAATCATTGGCTTTACTACTTAGGCTTCCCAAGGTCCAGGTGAGGTCTGGAGATCTCCTGGAATTATAACTGACCTCCCCTGGAGAAAACATATTGGTCTGCAGCAGAAGAGCAAGATTCGGGTCCAGTAGCACCTTAAAGACCAACTAGATTTTCAGGGTCTGAGCTTGAAGAGGGCTCTGACTTCTGAAGGTTCATTCCCTGGAAGTCTACTTAAGCTTTAAGGTGCTATTGGACCCGAATCTTGCTCTTCTTCTGTAGACCGACACGGCTACCCACCTGAAACTATCTTTCTGGAGAAAACAGCAGCCTCAGAGGGCAGACTCTATAGCATTACTTCCTCTCCTCCTCAAACCCTGCTCTCCCCCCCAAATCTCCAGAAATTTTCCAAGCTAGAGTTGGCAACTCTGTTTTTTGTGGATTTTGTCACACTCAAGGGTGGGATCTCTCTCTCACAACTCGAAATGTCTCTTACAGCTGCACGTTGCAAAAGAAGTTAGTTAAAATGGGCAATTTTCCTTCTGATTGAAAGCACAGTCAGCTATTTTAAAAACTACAGCTCAATTAAAAAACAACATCAGAAGGGCTGCCCCTCCTTGCCTGAATCTCTCAGTTGAATCAATTTAGCAATTGCAGCTTCAAATTATAATGTAAAGGACACCGCGGTATTACGATTAAAGGCTTAATGCTGATGAACCATTAGTTGCGCATTTTAAAGGGGAAAGGGTGAAGCAAGAATTGCGCGGGCAGAGTAAGCAAATCTTGGTTGTTGTGGATTTTCCGGGCTGTATTGCCGTGGTCTTGGCATTGTAGTTCCTGACATTTTGCCAGCAGCTGTGACTGGCATCTTCAGAGGTGTAGCACCGAAAGACAGGGATCTCTCAGTGTCAAAGTAAGAGATTTGACAGTTTGACACTGAGAGATCCCTGTCTTTTGGTGCCACACCTCTGAAGATGCCAGTCACAGCTGCTGGCGAAATGTCCGGAACTACAATGCCAAGACCACGGCAATACAGCCCGGAAAATCCACAACAACCATCGTTCTCCAGCCGTGAAAGCCTTCGACAATATAAGTAAATCTTCTTCCCTTCCACCAGCACCCCAAGTTCTCCCTCTCAGCACCCCAATCTGGCACACGCCCCAAAATATGAAATTTGCTCAAAGGGATGAGAAGCTACCATTTAGTCCCACCAAAGAAGGCCTTCGACACAGCTTGATGTCTAAATCAAGATAGTCTGAGAACGCCTTTGTCTGTCTGAAGATTGCAGCAGAAGTAACTTCAGGTAACGCCCCCCCCCCCACACATACACACTTTAAATGCTTGAGGCTTGCAATCCTTAGCCAGATAAGGAGACGTTTCCTATTGCTTAAGTGTGACTTAATAGGCAGTTAACCTCAATGAATCACCACCTGGCTGCAAAAGCACCTTACCATCCTCAGAAAGTTTATGCAAGCTGGTGAGGAATCCACTCAGCAAAATAATCATTCCATTAAGGGGCTTGGGACAGGAGCGGGGCTGAAAATGGAAACTGTTCTAAAGTGCTGTGAGGCCTTATCAGGAAAAGAGGGGGCTGCCGTTAATTTGACATTCGGTGAAGTGCAGGGAAAGCAAGGAACACAAAGCAGAAGGCCAGGGGCATCTTAAAGACAAACAGCATTTATTCCAGCAGGAGCTCGGACTCACAAGTCCTCCTGCTGAAATAAATGCTATCAGTCCGTAAAGTGCCATTGGGTTTTTGTTTTGTTTTGCTACAATAAAATATTGTAGGCTATCCCTCTGGAAAACCAAGTAAACAACCAATCCAGATGCATCAGTTCTACCACCACCCAGTGTGGAGTGACCAGATGGACCTAAGAAGCTGTCCTATACCGAATCAGACCATCAGTCCATCAAGGTGAGTACCTAGGGTTGCCAGGAATCTATACCCTCCCAGGGCCTGGCTTTTACCCCGTGCTGGCAGTGTGCCAGCCCCAAACAAAGCGCGGGAGCATTCCTGCAGCTAGCGTGATGTCACTTCTGGGAGTAACGTCATCGTGCCCCCTGAGAGCATGTGCGCTGCATGTGTTCCTGGAGTGCCTGCTGGGGGTGGGTAGCCTCTGGGAGTTTGCCACCTCCCGCCAATCACTGGTGTATTGGCAGGCAAGGGTGGAAATCCCCGGGAGTTTGCCTGCCACCAGCGGGCACCTGGGAACCCTGTAAGTACCATCTACTCAAAGTGGCAGCAGTTTTCCAGGGACTCAGGCAGAGGTCTTTCACATCACCTACTGCCTGGTCCTTTCAAATGGAGGTATCAAGGATTGAAACAGGGGCCCTTTTCTTGGGGTGTAGATGCTCAAGAGTGGCAGGTGACCAACTCAACTTGTCCTGCATTACTAGTCTTTTGGGACTACAGGATTTGCATTACGGGGCAACTCACATGTCACATGGAGAGACAGGGGTGTCAACCTCCAGGAGATCTCCCATGATCACAACTGATCTCCAGCTTAGAGGGAATAGTCCTAGAAAAATGACTTTTTTGAAGGGTGGACTCTATAGCATTATACCTTACAGAGGTCCCATTCCACCCTCTCCAGGCTCCACCCTCAAATCTCCAGGAATTTTCCAACCCAGACTTGGCAACCCTATGTGATGTTACGGCCCAAGAGACTGGTGAAAGTTGACAGTGTGTGTCCTCTAGAGCACAGCCTACAGTGTAGTCCTGCACAGAGTTACTCTAATCTAAACCCATTGCTGAAACACAACTTGTCCTACAACATATTATGACCCATTAAGGACAGCTGGAACGCCTTACAGCGATTGTAGTTTGTACCACTTCACTATTTTGATTGAGAAGTGCCTTCAGCCTTCTAGGTTGGGAAGTCAAAAGTCTAGGTTGAGATGACAAATCATTTAGTAATTGAAAAATATAGAAATCGATTGCAGCAGAAACACAATTGTCCCCTCCCCCAAATGACAGAAGGCGTGCAAGACGGTGTTCGCGGTCAGAACCACCCCTGTAATATTAGAAGGCTTATAGTTATGGATATGCCATGAGCCCCTTCTCTAAATATGCTATCAGCATTAAAACTGCTGCCCGAGCAGGAAGAAAACGTGGAAGCCGCTGGCCAGGCAGGAAGCCAGATCCTGCCTCGGAGATGGGCCCTGCAGGCATGGGGAGAAACAGGCAAGGCCAGCTTGACCCCCCTCCCTTGCCCCAGAGGTGCGCTGCGGCTCCTGATCCAATAGGACTTTACCCGAGTTCCTGACTTAATCAAGGCAACCCACCCTGTTGATCTCACCTTAACCTCTTTCCAATTCTTAAGCAATTCAGAGGACTGACAGCCTCACCCATCCGCCTTGCGAGTCGTCAGTCATAATTTGATAACTTTAATTCTGCCCAGGAAAACTTATCAAACCTCTCTGAGAATCAAATTCTCTGTTATATCCCGGAGATGGTTTACCAGCTTATTGTCCCGCTTTGGAGACAGTTCGCCAGCTCTTTGCCTCGCCCCGGAGACAACTTCACAATCCTTTGTCTCGCCCCGGGATCAGCTACTCAAGCCTTTGTTTTTGTGGTAGAAGATGCAATCTGGCCCCAGGGTAGGATCCATGCTGTAAAGCAGGCTGCCCCTCAGCCCCAAACTCAGTGCATGCTTGGATCTGTTATAATCCACCCTCGAACTCTGTTTGAGCCCTTCCGCCTTGAAGCGCCGGCCGCTCATCGCTCCCTCTCTCAGAGCCAAGCTACAAGTGATGCCTTACACAGGTTGGACACTTGTCAGCTTCCCTCAAGTTTTGATGGGAAATGTAGGCGTCCTGGTCTTGCAGCTGTAATGGAGAGCCAAGCTGTAAAACCAGGGCGCCTACATTTCCCATCAAAACTTGAGGGAAGCTGACAAGTGTCCAACCTGTGTAAGGCGTCACTTGTAGTTTGGCTCTCAGATGTCAGGCTATAACTATCCCTCCCCTACTTTTACTCTCTTTCCTGATTAGTCTTGAATGCATGTTGCGTGTTGTGTGAATGTTGTGTGTGCTACTGATTTTTGTTATTTTCAATTATTTGTTTGTTTGTTTATGTCATTTATAGTCCGCCTTTCTCACTGAGATTCAAGGTGGATTACACAGTATGAGACTAGTACAATCAGTATCAAGGACATTTCAATACAGTATCAAGGACATTTCCATAAACAATGCCATAAGGTAAATAGATACAAGTTTAAAAGACATAGTAATAGCAAGAATCCAATTCAGAGTAGAAAAAACACTGAAGCAGAACATAATCAGTTCTATGACAAACATTAGACAACATGGAGCACTGGTGGTACATAGGAGTACACAAGGGGGAGGGTTCTGGGAAAAGAGGTGGTAGAACTCTCAAGAGGGAAATGAGGAAGAAACACACGGCATTCTTTGAAATCATATTATTTTCAAGCACTATTGCCGAGTATTTTAAAGAGGTGCCGGAACTCCATTCCCCAGCGTTCCCCCTAAAAAAAAGCCCTAGGAGTACATATTTAAAGCAGCGGATAATATGTAAGTTTGTTCGAAATATCTGTCTCTTTATTGAAAGGAGTTCTCTAGTTGGGACAATCCCTGTATACATAGACGAAAAGATCCCTCGGTTACCCCTCCTCTCGCTAATTCTCCTTGCTGCTAATTCTCCCCAACTCGCAAGGATACCTCTTTGGGTAACAACAGAGGACTAAAATGAATCTTTGCGGAGGGGAAGCTGCTGTACCTGCTGAGCAGACCTGGGGCCCACTCGCAAATGCCTCGGGAGGTGAAATCCCAACCCCCAGGCAACCAGCTTCTTAATTAAAAGCAATGTGTCTTTTTTTTTAAATGAAACACCCCACAGCTGTGCCCTGCTCTCTACTGCCAGCTTGGCCGCCTTGCGATTCCTTGAACAGGAGCATTGCTTCCATCAGCACATCTAGCAGCCGTTGTTCTGTCTCTTTGCTTCACCACACCATTTTAGCAATTGTTGTTTTTAATCCAGCCTGGGCTGCCAACTCCAGGTTGGGGAACTCCTGGAGATATGGGGATGCAGGACGGGGAGGGCAAATTTGGGGAGAGAAAACGCTCAACAGGGTTATAATGCCATAGAGTCCGCTTTCCAAAGCAGCCATTTTCTCCAGGGAAACTGATCTCTGTGATCTGGAGACCAGTTGTAATCATAGGAGATCTCCGGAATGAGCATCCGGAGTGAAAGACTTACTCACAAGTGAGGTTGACTTAATAACAAACTTTGCTCTCGATTTTCTACATTGTCTGTGTATTCTTCAACCTTCATGAGGTCTAGCGCCCTGTGGTATTCTATGCTTGCCTTTCCCTTGTAAATTGCAGTATCAATTCTGACAGCATTAGGACCCTCGGCATCTGACAGTGACAGAGCCAATAATTTATGTGCGCATTTTTGCTCTGCAGATGACATTTCACAGGCGTCCCCTTGTATGACATACTCTCAGTAACTGAATAATCGCAAGCCTCCCCCCTGCAGTAGTAGTACTTCTTTTTCTTTATAGAATTATAGGGTTGGAAGGGACCCCCGGGGTCATCTAGTCTCCTTCTCCTTCCTCTCTCTCTCTCTCTCTCTCTTCCTCTCTCTCAAAAATGTAGTCCCCCATGCAAGCACCAAGTCATTACTGACCCATGGGGGGATGTCTCTTATGGGGTGGTTTGCTATTGCCTTCCCCAGTCATCTAACACTTTACCCCCAGGAAACTGGGTACTCATTTTACCGACCTCAGAAGGATGGAAGGCTGAGTCAACCTTGAACCGGCTACCTGACTCTCTCTCTCTTTTTACTGTGGCATTATTGCAGATTGCTTTGTGCTCCCCCCCCTTTTTTTAAATTACAAAGGAGCTCGTAAAATGTGTCTGTCTGCAAGGGAGTTTCTACTGCCATGGCATCGGATGGAGCACCTCAGGGTATGGAAGGTTACAACTTAAAAGCCTAGAATCAAGGCAGTAAACTGGATTGCCCGCCTACCTTTATTAATAAAGGTAATGAAGGAATACCAAGCATCCTCCTCTGTCGGCCATCGGCAACAAAGAAGTGACTTTCCCATCTGCCAGTTACCAGATGGTTCTCACCTTACTGAGCTGGGAACTCAGTTCAGAGATCAGCAGGTGCTCAGATGTTTATGCAGAACTGTTGGCTCAGCGGGCTGTTCTCTTCATCTGGATGTATGGAGGCAATTCAGCCATTGTGACTAATAATCACCGATAGGCCTTTTCTCCAAGAACATGCCCAGTTCCCTTTTATAGCTGTCTAAAAGTTAGTGGCCATCTCTACATCCTGCAGCAGGGAGTTCCACAGGCTAATTGTGCCTGGTGAAGAAGAAGAACTTCCCCACTTGTCTGTGCTGAATTTGGCTTTTGTGAGTGCCTCCCTGAGTTCAAATTCCATGGGCAGACAAAGGCCCCCCAAAGTTGAGCCAAGTTGGGTCTTAATAACGTTTGGGGGAAAGGGACATTTCAGGCCCAGAAAAGAGCATTAACGCCCTGCAAGTGTTGATAGGAACAACCAGCAGGATTTAGCTGGCTGTTCTCCTGTCGCCAAGAAAGATGGGAAATAGCTCACTGCGTGCCGTACATCCTGCAATTTCACTAGAGTCGGAGAGTATTTCGGTACCACCCGCCGACATGAGAAGCAAAAGAACCAGAAATCTGCTATCAGCAGCACACCTCCGAGAGTAGGACAGCAGGGGACTGGGCAGCGTGTAATGGAGGCAGGGATTCGCGTGACAGCCAGAGGAAGGGGGGGGGGGGGAAAGGACGCTTCCGCGCCATCTCTGATAACTCCAGATGAGTAGCTGTGCTCCACGCAGCAAAATAAAACAAGAGTCCAGTCGCACCTTAGAGACGAACTGAATTCCTTCCAGAATTTATTCCCTCTCCACCTCTGAATCTTTGGCTTCACACTGTGCCTTCTCCTTCCTTCATCTCTCCTCTTTCAAACTATCCCTCCTCTAGCGTAATCTGGCTCTTTATTTCAGAAGCTGGCTTTTAGATTTCAAAATGGGAGCTATTTTATACTCAGCGAATGGCCTTTCTCATCTTAAGTTTGTTTTTCTTTTGCTGCCTCCTGCTGGTAATCCACCTCTTTTTTAGGGCTGCGGGGGGTGGGGAGGGCTGGATCCACTTGACCCTGTTTTTCATACTTGGATTTCACTATCATTCCTTGTTTCCAGCCCAAACAAATGCTGATTTATTTATTTTTTGCTGGAGTTAGAGCCAGGAGTACTCCATCCCGAAATAAATGGTCCTCCAACATTTCTAGCCGCCTTTGAAAACAACTTAAGTGAGCATTTGATTGTTCATGAACTGGAAGAAAAAGCAAATTGGCATCCTGCTAGATTTCAGATTTGGGGGCGGGGGGAGTCAGCATCCTATTTCCAAAAATGGCCAGCAAAAGGCCCACAAGTAAGGGGCACAGAGAGGCCAAAACATATCCCCCTAGCATTCAGGGATATACTAAGATGGGTAGCCATGTTTGTCTGTAGCAGTAAAAAAGAGCAAGAGTCCAGTAGCACTTATAAGACTAACAAAATTTGTGGTAGGGTGTGAGCTTTCATGAGTCACAGCTCACTTCTTCAGACAGAAAAGAGCAAGAGTCCAGTAGGACCTAGAAGACTAACAAAATTTGTGGTAGGGTGTGAGCTTTCATGAGTCACAGCTCACTTCTTCAGACAGAAAAGAGCAAGAGTCCAGTAGGACCTAGAAGACTAACAAAATTTGTGGTAGGGTGTGAGCTTTCATGAGTCACAGCTCACTTCTTCAGACAGAAAAGAGCAAGAGTCCAGTAGCACCTAGAAGACTGACAAAATTTGTGGTAGGGTGTGAGCTTTCGTGAGTCACACTCACAGCTCACTTCTTCAGATCCCGAAGGGATATACTGTCTCTGAACATGGAGGTTCCATTTCACCACCACTATGAATTTGTCTAAGTTCTGCTGACATTATCAGTTTGTTAGTCAAATGGCAAACCGAAGCAAGACCATACCCCATGGGTGGAAAATCACCCTTTGCTGCAACCCCAAGCATACTTGGAATTTGGAAGTCCATGCAATTGAAATCAAGAGGGCTGATTTCTGAGTAAACACAGAGTTCTTCTTCTGACTGACCTTGTGTAGGTCTGCAGTCCCACGTACCATCGTGATGAAAGAGAGGGGGCACAAATTTCTCCATCCATCTCTTCCACCCGAGCTAATCACCATGCCGTACATCTGTGCTATTGCTGTAGCTGACAACAGGCAAACACGGAGCAGGCGGGTGTGATAACGAAGAACTAGCAATACTGATGTGAGCCATAGATTGCAAACAACCAACTGGTTAACATCCAGTGGAGACTTGCCTTATTCTCTGGGGTTAACACAGCCACAACATCGAGATGAAAGGAAGGTGAAAAGCAGACAGCCACGGCAGTCCCTCAGTGGTCATATATATATATATATATATATTTTAAAGAACTGTTTTGGTCTCTGTGGCAAGACACGCTCCTCTAAAAAGAAAGTCAAGTCTTTTTGCACGCAGTTTTGAAGGCAAAACTTTTGACGAACAGGCTTTGATCCACAAATGCAATTAGCATTAGAATTAGAGATGGAATTGGAGATTTGTTTTAAAGCATTAATTCAAATCCCAGGCCTGGTCCCCCCCACCCCCGTCCCCTCTTATCACTGCAGTAATTCCAACAGCGCCTGTGGCGGATTCAGAAGAAAGGGGATCGGGTAAGAGGTCTTCTACTAGCCCAAAATAAAGTGGAAAAAGAGAACCGCGGATCCTCAAAGGCAAGTAATCTATGCATTATCTCCATCCCAATGCTGTTTCCAAAGTCTGGATTATTTATTTTTTGACTTTAGGAAAACCAGCGGATGTGTCGGCATTCGCACTGAGTGTAACGTAACAATGGTATGGCCAATGACAATACTTCCCCAGGTGCAATCTAGATCAGGGTATACGATAGCCATCCGAGATGATATAATACCTTGGCAGTTATTAAAATAATGTTACATTATATCTTCTTCTTTCCGTTTTAGAACATCTAAGCAGGTATTCCTGGGATAGCCTGGGCAAGCCAGTTTGGTGTAGTGGTTAAGAGCACAGGACTCTAATCTGAAGAACTGGGTTTGATTCCCCACTCCTCCGCTTGAAGCCAGCTGGGTGACCTTGGATCAGTCACTTAAGAGCAGCAGGACTCTAATCTGGAGAGCCAGGTTTGATTCCTTACTCCTCCGCTTGAAGCCAGCTGGGTGACCTTGGATCAGTCACTTAAGAGCAGCAGGACTCTAATCTGGAGAGCCGGGTTTGATTCCCCACTCCTCCACTTGAAGCCAGCTGAGTGACCTTGGGCTAATCTCTGGAGCTCTCTCAGCCCCACCCACCTCACAGGGTGTTTGTTGTGAGGATAATAATGGCATACTTTGTAAACCACTCTGAGTGGGCATTAAGTTGTCCTGAAGGGCGGTATATAAATCGAATGTTGTTGTTGTTATGCCAGATCTCATCAGATCTTGGAAGCTGAGCAGGGTTGGAGTCAATCTTAGTTAGTCGTTGGATGGGAAACCTCCAATAAAGACCGGGGTTGCAGACGCAGTCAATAGCAAATGACCTCTGCTAGTCTTTTGCCTTGAAAACTCCAGCACGGGTTGCCGTAAGTCAGCTATGACTTGATGGCAGCTTGCACCACCATCCTGTTTTCATTGTGGAACAACTAAGTAGGTAGTGGACTAAAGGCCACCTTACCCAGAGGTTTAGTGAGGGCAGCAGACCAGGCAGAATGGCTCCATTGCAGCTTCTCATTGTCTTCTCTTATTTGTCCTCTCTCCCCTCTGCCCAGGTTCTTTGGCTGTTTCTCCCACAACTGATTCTGACAATGGAGTTCACGTGTCACACCTACTCTGGCCTTTATCGAGCTTCTCGGATGCCTGAAGCCAGGTCTACCCCCTCAAAAATCTATGACAATTTTAATTCTGTATGATCTTCGGGTTAAGAGGGGACTGCTGGGCAGGAGGGGAGGTGGTAACAGACTCCGTCCTCCATCTTCAAGCCATATATTCTCCTCCCCGATATCACCCACTCTATGCAAATAACTTGGAAACCCACAACTTTTCTTGCTTGCTCGGGAATACAAGAGGTTTGACTAAATTTGCCACTCTATCCTCCCCGCCCCCTCCCGACACGTCACTTAATTCTTTTTCCCCCCAAAGAAAGAAAATAACTTCTGCAGGAACAAAGGCCATGTGGCTGAGCAGAACGCTAGCCTGTAAGAACCTTATCAAAGCTCCAACAGAGTGGGAATAATTATTCGCACGCTGTTGGGGGTCTGGGAGGGAAAAGGCTAACTCAGCCTTGGTTACGGGGGAATTTAAAAGAAAAATTGCAAGGAATTTGGAAAGTGGGGACTCAGCAAGAGGGGCAGGGGGGACTCCAGCTTTTATTCTACGCCTGCCACATTAGTGGCCTCTTAGTTAAGACAGCAAAGAGTCCAGTAGCACCTTTAAGACTAACCAACTTTATTGGAGCATAAGCTTTCGAGGCAGGATGTGAAGAGTCAGCTGAATAACACTGAGTGTTGTTGTTGTTGTTGTTACTGTCTCACCTTATTCCCCAGTGGAGACCCAAAGCAACATACTCATTCTTCTCTCTGCCATTTAATCTTTACAACAGTTCTGTGAGATACGTTAGGCCGAGAGTGCTAGCAACATACCCTCCAGTTGCCCTGTAACAGGATAATGCCTGTTACGTTACGTCTCCATTCATGAAATTTGCGCAGCTTTCCTCCTTGTTAACTTTGTGTGCGTGACTATTATTTGTTGCTTTCTTCTTCCTGCCTCCCGTTCACTCTGGAATTCTACGCTGGGTCTTTGGGTTGCCAACCTCCAGGAAGAAAACCAAAAAAAGCAGACTAACAGAGGGAAACAGCAATAAGAGAGATTTGTACAATGTAAAAATGTATTCCAAAAGGTGTATTCCAAAAGATATATTCCAAATAGATTATAAGGTGCAAGGTGCTGTACAAATATTTGTAAGAACGTCATCATACAAAATATTTCATATCTTCCCAAATTCCAGTATCAAATAATAACAATTATAATCCACAAAGCAGCGGCTATTCTATGTACTAGTTACAATCTCCTTAATATTTCCATTGCAGACGCTGGTGTACATCAGAAGAAAATGGAGACCACCAGATTGTCTCACGGGGGTTTATTTCTTAATGGGGGTGACTGTTGGGCGACTCCTGCAGAAGGATTGACGAAACAAGTTTTTGGCTGGCTCCTTGTTGCGTCGCCGGGTTCTTGTGCCCCAACAACAGCACCTGTGAAAAGAAAAAGAAAACATTCAGCATGTTGAATATTCTTTTCATTGTTTGTTACTTACCTTTATTGCTGAAGTGCTGACGCCTCTCCATTTTCTTCTGACGCCCCAGCGGCGCGGAGGGCAATCTAAACTCCCCTCTGTCCGGAGATCAGGGGGCGGGGCCACCGGCCATGTGACCATCTGCGCAGAGGGCAATCTAAACTCCCCTCTGTCTGGAGATCAGGGGGCGGGGCCACCGGCCATGTGACCATTTTTGCCTAGGGTGATTTAAACTTTAAAAAACTCCCCCCTTGTCCCAGCTGACCCAAAGTGACGTTATTGTGCGGTCCTGAGTTCTACTACCTCTTTTCCCAGAAAAAAAGCCCTGCCCTGAAGATTTTGTTGCCCTGTAAGGTGCTTTGAGCCTCGGATCGAGCTTTTTCGAGTTGATCTTCAGCCCAAAGAACAAACACCATCCTGGCTTTTAGAAGAGCAGGAAATTGCAAAGTAGATGACGGCAATATGCAGAGGGGGAGAAAAGAGGGACTTGAATGGGGTCCATGATATGAGAAGTGGGGTGCTACAAGCATGCGCCATTTCTTTATTGTTTATGGATCTGAAATATTTCTATAGCTTTCAGAAGCATTTGCCTGAGGCAGTTTTTCAATATCACACAACGAAAAACAATAACATCGAAGTGGATTTTAATCTGAAAGCAGAGCACGCTGACAGTGACAGATCCAATATCAAGCTCTCTGTCTAGTACATACCTCCTCTGCCCCTTATTTCAAGCGGCTCAGGGGGCATACACAGTTCTTCCTTTCTCATATAATCCTCACAACAGCCCTGTAAGTAGGCTTGCCAGGGCAGGCTTGGCTGAGCAGGAGGATTGGGAGGCAGTGGGAGAAAAATTAATAGAAATAAAGAAATAAATTGCCGGTGTGCCACTTCCAAGGTACAATCCAGAAGTGACGTCGGGTCGATCTAGGAACTGCAGAACTCTATGGTGAAACTTTATGGTCAGTGATGCTCTGGCAACCTTATTTTTATCTACTTGTCTCTTGCCACTGTGCAGAGTAATGGCAGGCAACAGAACAAATTACCTGGAGATTGCCCACCATAAGTGAGCAAAAGGTAAGCCTACCTGTAAGGTAGGTTCAAGCTGAGAGCGTGTGATTGACCCAAGGTCACCCAGTAAGCCTTTGTGGCTACATGAAGATTTGAACACAGATCCTAGTTTTATATTCATCTAAGTGCTGCAGTATATTGGCTCTCAAACAGTGTGGTCAGCATAAAACAGCACTGCGTATGTATGTATGTATGTATGTATGTATGTATGTATGTATGTATGTATGTATGTATGTATGTATGTATTTATTTATTTATTTATTTGTGTGTGTCATTTGCAGTCCGCCTTTCTCACTGAGACTCAAGGCGGATTACATAGTGTGAGATTAGTACAATCAGTATCAAGGACATTTCCGTACAGTGTCAAGGACATTTCCATAAACAATGTCATAGGATTTTACAAAGACACAGCATTAGCAAGGATCCAATATAGAGTTGAAGAAATGCTGAAACAGAATGTAATCAATTCTAGGACTGACATTGGACAACATGAAGCACAGGTAGTACATAGGAGAACATATTTAAAACAACAGATAATATGTAAGACCACATAGTAGTGAAGTCTACAGTCCCTAACTCATCAGCAAAGCATCTTTTGGTGCTACACCTCTGAAGATGCCAGCCACAGCTGCTGGCGAAACGTCAGGAACTACAATGCCAAGACCACGGCAATACAGCCCGGAAAACCCACAACAACCATCATCTGAGATCCCCTCCCTACAATACAGCCCTCCTTATCTGAGTAAAAAGCCTTCTTTTCATAATTCAGTTTTGCATCATTTATGGAAAGCCAGGAGAGTGGGGGCTCTCCTGACCTCCTTAGGCAGGCTGTTCCACAGGATAGGGGCCACCACAGAGAAAGCCTGTGTACGGGCTGCTGTTGATTTCACCCATGTGCAGCCTGGTACCTGCAGGAGACCCTGTTCAGATGAGTGGAGCTGCTGTGGAGGGACATTAAACAAAAACCAGATGGTTTGGAGCAAGATGCTGCTGTTAAACTGAAGCTAGGATTAACATCACAATTGAAATGCTTGGACTATTTTTTAAAGTCTTGCCCTGGATAAATTTGGCACCAGGCAGGGGAGGGTGTTTCGCAAGGGGAAAGCCTGGTCTCTTATGTGGTCATCTCATCTGTCTCACCTTCAAAGATGGAGGGCAGGAGGATAGTTGCCCAACTCCCAAGAAAACTAAATGATGAGTTATTAGGGTTACCTAACCAGATTGGATTTGAGTCTAGTAGCACCTTAGAGACCAACACGATTTTCAGGGTGTAAGCTTTTGAGGGTCAGATCTCCCTTCCTCAGACATGAAAGAAGCTCTGACTCTCGAAAGCTTACACTCTGAAAACCTTGTTGGTCTCAAAGGTGCCATTGGACTCAAATCCTGTTGTTCTACTGCAGACCAACACAGCTATGCAACGTGACAAGACTAAATGTCATAACAATGACACTGTGTTAGCGTGCACTTATTTTTCTGTTCTCCATGGGTAGGATGAGAAAGTGGGCTGACTGCTGAAATCTAGAAATCCTGGCCAGAGACTGCCATGATAATCGCCACTCCCTTTGATTGGCATGGATGCCAGATTGCAGCCTGGAGATTTCCCCTATGCCAGGAGGTGACAGGGCCGTGTTTTTTCCTCTATTCTTCATGCTGGGCAGCATGTGTGGAGCCCTGCTTACTAAATCAGAGAGAGAAGAGTGTAAGGAATAAAAGAGATGAGAGAAACCAGAGGTTTAAAGGCATTGAGGCTTGGTTCCAATTGGGCAACCCTAGCCAGCTTCTGAGATGTTACCATGTAACAACGGGCAAATTTTTCTAACTTCTAGAAACAAAATTTTCAGCTCTTTTAAAAACAAATTATAGGGGGTGAAATTCTCACATGCCAATGTCTACTATCAAGTTCCATACGCTTCTCTCCTTGACCATATTGGGGGATTTTCATCCCTTTCCTTTCTCCTCTACCTCTTTTTTGGTACCTTCAGGGATGGACCCTGTTCTTTCAAGTCCTGTTTTGGTACCAGCTGGATATTTTAAATCTAGTTTGGCCCTTGATTTTTCTTTTTAATTGAAAGTCCTCTGAACAGCGTTTTGGAAGGATAGCCTCGTTTTCCGGAAAATGGGAAATGTACCAAGGGAGACTCCATCAGGAGGGGGTATTTAACAGTGATACTGCTTTTAATTTTTAATCCCCCCTCCCAAAATAAAAATAAAAAATAGGACTCCTAGATTCAAAAAGGGGGATTTATCAGGAATGTGTCATATTCAGGGCTTATCTTTTAAAACTGGATGTTGCTGTTAACTGATTTATTTTTGCCTGATATAAGGGCATTTTCTTGAGAAAGATGTTTCGTATCTAAGGTTAAATTGTTCTCATAGCTCAAATTCTGAATCAGAGATGGTTTTGAAATTCCCTCTTATTAAAGCCTTTCAATCCCCATTTTGATTTTACATCTGCCTTGTACAAAGGAAACATTGTGGTTTCTTTTTTATTGTTGTTGTTGTTATTTCCACCACATTTTCTGCTTTCTTGCATGGAAGATTTCCTGTAAAATGTTCATATTTCTCAATGCTATGAGTGTATTAATAGATCAACATTATATTATATTTCATGGGCTGGATCTGTTCTTCAAATCTTTCTTCTGGTGACAGGAGCCTCAAGCTGTTTGGGGGCGGGGGGAGACCGTTAGCGGAATCCAGGATGCAACCCATGAAAGTATAAATGACATTCATTGTATGTATAAATTTTGTTTATGCAGCTGAAAATAGTTTACAGCACGTACATAGTGCAAATAGATCTGCTAAAGCAAGGGTGAAAAACAAAGAAGTCAAACAGTTGACAAGAATGTCCAAAGAAATGCAAGAGGGACTGTTGTTCATCTCTGAATTGCTCCTCTGCTTCCCCATCCTGTGATCGCCTGGCCCCCAACCCCTTCCTCATTTCCCTTCTTTCCCCCCTCAAAGCAGATAAGGTCTGCCTTCCTTGACTGA
Source organism: Eublepharis macularius (assembly GCF_028583425.1). Taxonomy (NCBI): domain Eukaryota; kingdom Metazoa; phylum Chordata; class Lepidosauria; order Squamata; family Eublepharidae; genus Eublepharis; species Eublepharis macularius. The sequence goes on along the minus strand of NC_072802.1, from coordinate 65,032,607 downwards.
CACTCTATGTGGGGATGTTCAGCTATTGTAACCTTCGTGCTCCCGCTATTGTCAGCAGGTCAAAGCACTGAATATCAATGGACTTATGCCTTCGCCCAGCCAACCCATTCCCTGAAAGGGAAGCAAACTTCTTTCGCACGCTGTTCACCTTTGGTCCCTGCCGTCTTCAACAGCTCTCCACGTCAAAGGATGCTGTTCGTGTAGAAAATGCCTGATGGGAAGACCGGTCATTGCTACACGAGCTTAAAAGAAAAAAAAACCCATTTTCTGTCTGCCGAGGGAGAGAGAACTGGCAGCGGCCAAGAAAAAGGGAGCCACTTTCAAGATTCACATTATGAAAGTCCAATGTGACAATGGTCTGCAACAGACAGAGGAAGTGAGTCTTTGCTGGCTGGCATAGGGGACAAAATTCTACAGCGATGTGTACAGTTTGATCATTCGCCTTTGCGTTCTTCGGGGCACCTGGCAAAATCCCCGGCTCGAATGAAAATAGACTTTGATTGTGAGTGTGTAGAAATTATTTTCTCTCACATCCCTTTCCCATCTTCCTTTCTTCTGAAGCGATCGCACACCACAAGATCAGCTATGGCTGCTGAAACAGGCACTTTCTATCCATTCATTCTTGGCCTTTTAAAATTTAATATTACAGGCCTCTCTATGGTTGCAGCCCAGGGTTGCTAGCCTCCAGGCAGGGCCTAGAGAGCTCTGGGAATTAGACCTGATCTCCCACTAACTGAGATCTGTTCCCCTGGAGAAAATGGCTATTTGGAGGGTGGATTCTATGGCATTATACCCCACTGAGGTCCCTCCCCTCCCCAAATTCCACTTTCCCCAGACTCCACCCCCAAATCTCCAGATATTTCCTTGGCAGCCCTACTGCAGCCCAAGCACATAAGACCTTCCTAATTTATCATTAATTAAATTTTCCTCCCATCTTTCCTCCCAAATAGCTTGGAGCAGCCTTGACTGCAAGACATGAGAGCTGCTGTAGTATAGTGGTTAAATGGCTGGGCTCTGGGCCAGCACTCTGCTGGTTTGAATCTCATTACTGCCATGAACTCTGCAGATGGCCTTAGGTAAGCCACTCCTCTCGGCCCCAGCTCCCCAGCTGCATTGTGGGGATAATAATAACACTGACTTCATTCACTGCTCTGAGTGGAGCACTAATCTGTCCAGAAGGGCAGTATATAAACACACTGTTGTTGTTGGTATTTTTGTTGTTGTTAATGTCATAGCTTCATGGAGAGTGGTGATCTGAACCCAGATCCCATGGGCCTAATCCAATAGTCTATCCATCCATTACATTACAATGCCTCTCCAAAGGCCCGACCAAATTTCAACCAATAAGAAAGATTTTTTCAGCGCCCAACTGTGCAGTTCCACTGATGGGACAGAATTTCCACTTGGGGAAGAGGGGGTGGTGATTTTCATCAATTTCCCCTCCCATCCCCAAAGACCCCGACTTTGCCCCCTGTGTTGTTCCCGGGGATCAGATCCTATGACTCCCCTCCACCAAGCTTTCTTCCAACAAAGAAAGGTTTTTTTCTTCATCAGAGAAAAGCCTTCTCCATCAGAAAAAGTCATTCTCCATTGGGGGGAATCTTTCTTGGTTGACGGAAGAGTGTCATAGGATCCAACTCAACATTTCTCAGGAAACAGTGACACAGAAGGAAGAAGCAGTAAAGTTTCATTTTGCAAAGTCAATGGATGGCTGCATACACACTGCTGTACTCAAGCTGTAAGAAATAGACACAATTGTGTGCTATATTGTTGTTGTTGTTGCTTTTCCAAATTGGCATTCATTTATAATAACAACAATAATAATAACTGCGCTTATATACCGCTCCTCTAGACAGATTAGTGCCTCACCCAGAGCGGTGAACAAGCTAGTGTTATTATTATCCCACAATGCAGCTGGGGAGCTGGGGCTGAGAGGAGTGGCTGACCCAAGGCCACCTCCTGAGCTCATGGCAGTAGTGGGATTCGAACCAGTAGAGTGCTGATTTGAAGACAAACTACTTAACCACTGTGCTACAGCTATGGAATCCATTTATACAAAGCAGCAAACAATTTTCAGTCAGTATACAATCACAATAAACTAAAAAGCAGACTTAATAAACACCAACAAAGCTGAGAAATAAGAAAGCTGAACAGCAAACTGAATATGCATTCAGATTCAGCAGGGCTCATTTCGAGGGGGAATGCGCAGGAACGCAGTTCCGGCAGTTCCCCAAAGAGATCACATGTCAGCCCACCTTTCTCTACTCTTTCCTATCAGCAATGGAGTTTCTGGAAAAAAAGGGATTCCTAGTTCTTTTCTAAGGCTTAGACCTGGCTCTATGTGCAAGTTTGTTCTTCATTCACGTGCTCTGCAATGCAGGCGCACACATGCACTTTGCACATACTATGCAACTCTGCTAATACAACCCTGTGAGGAAATTGAGCCTACAAAGAGCGATTGGTCCAAAGTTTTCAAGGCTACCTGGGGATTTAAACTAGGGTGTCCTTACTGCTATATTGCACTGGAAACTGAGCAAGTCTAGTTTTTTCCATTGTTGATCTTGCCAGAACAGGTGCAGAGTCAATAAAAATTCTAGACATTCTTTTTTATATAAAAGAGCAAGATTTGGGTCCAGTAGTACCTTAAAGACCAACTAGATTTCCAGGGAACAAGGTTTCAAGAATCAAAGGGAGCTCTGACCCTCGAAAGCTCATACTCTGGAAATCTAGTTGGTCTTGAAGGTGCTACTGGACCAAATCTTGTTCTTCTACTACAAACCAACACGGCTACTCAGCTGAAACTTTTAAATAAAAGTTTGCTTATTTACTTCACTAAAATAAGAGGATTCCTTCCTTCCTTCTCACAGCACTTGCAGAGTTTGAAGTCACAAAGGAGAGCTCACCTTTTACCTGCACTTCATCTTGAATCAAGTAGTACCTCCGCTGGCTTATGGGGGAAATGTTTTTAATTCTTAAAAAGAGCCTGCACTTTCCTTCGCTCAGCGAAGCACACGCTCCCCTAGCTTGGGCAAGGGTGCTTTGGAGGGTGGGCTCTTTGGCATTATACCCCACTGAGCTCCTTCCCCCCCATCTCTGAATCTCTAGGAATTTCCCAATGCAGGGCTGGCAGCCCAGCTGCTACGAGAGACTGCCTTTCTAAGAGCCAAGCTACAAGTGATGCCTGACACAGTTTGGACACTTGTCAGCTTCCCTCGAGTTTTGATGGGAAATGTAGGCGTCCTGGTCCTACAGCTTGGTTCTCCATTTAATTAAAGTTTACAGAACCCCCCCCCCCACACACACACACCCAGTGGAGGGGAAGGGGGGCGCCCGGCAAGAGCCCAACACCTGTACTCCCCTCCCGATCGCATGTTCTCCCTCCCGTAGACTGCCGCTCTGTAAACTCCTGTAAGCTGCAAGACCAGGACGCCTACATTTCCCATCAAAACTTGAGGAAAGCTGCCAAGTGTCCAACCTGTGTCAGGCGTCACTTGTAGCTTGGCCCTTACAGAGCCTGGCTTCATTAGATGCAGGTGGGCTCTTGGACAAAGTACACTTTTAGTGCTAAAAACCTCTGCCTGGATACTACTGGTCTTCCCCTCCTATATCCACCCCAGAACAGAAACTGCCCTCCCCAGCTTTCTACTATTTTACCTGATGTTCACGCTATAGTGTTTCCTTTGTGTTCCACCATAACATTTAAAAATTACAAGCAAGTACCAACAATTAAAATTACGCAGTGTTAAACGAGGCTTTTCCTTTATTTCAGATCTGTTGGAGAACATTTGTAGGACCCATTTAATTCATTTAATGGTAATGCAAACATTGATATAAATTAAGGCGCTGGAACACACTCTGACATCCTTCTTACACCCCATGAGAAGTGAATGAAAATGAGTTATTACTTGCACATTATAATTGCCTAAAATAGGTTGTGATGTAGGTTGTGGGAGGAAAAATGAATTGCTGCTACCAGGCAGGAACAAAATTCTACAGACAGAGAAATTACATTGAATGCCAGTGCGTTGGGGAAGCAATATGGTTCTTCTCCCTTTGGGGAAACTCTAAGGATGCCTTTTTAGAACTGTCAAAATTCACAAGCTGTAATAAATTATTCTTTTTCATTACCCACTTATTAAGTAGGCTGTTTGGTATAATGGCAGAAAAATTCTGTTTTAATTTCTGCAGTATTACACAACCTCTGATTTCTGATTTGAAACAGACTAGTTATCAAGAGAAAATGATGCGTTTTATTTTGTACACTGGGACCATCCTTTTACCCCCCCCCAAAAACCCTCTCTGATGGAAACTTCAAAAAAAAAAGGAAAAAAATAAGAGAAAAAAAAATACACTACATGCTGCCGCCTGTGAGAGAAACTGCATGGCCGTTTCCACACGGCTTACCTTCCCTCAGAACAACCCGGAACATCGTACAAAAAACAAGGAAGATCACGTTTCCTCGCGCAAATCTCGCGTGAGGAAACGTGATCTTCCGGCTTTTTTGCACAATGTTCCGGGTTGTTCCGAGGGAAGGTAAGCCGTGTGGAAATGGCCCATGTCTAGTGACCAAGTCTAGAGGCCCAGTTCAGATATTACTGTCCGTACGCAAAGAAAGTTGAACACGGGGTCTGAATAAAACAGGCAAATTTGGAAATGGCACAACAATTTATGAGTATCATTGGAGAACTCAAATCCCCCCCCTCCCCAAGAGTTCTCTTCCCCCCGCCCTCAAGAGTTTCCCGGTTGTTCCTCATTCCTGGGGCCATTCTCCTTTGTCCCCAATTCCCCTCCAGCCTCCTCCCACTATATTTCCCAGAGGGCACCTTGTTACTGCAAATGTTACTAAAACAGACTTTGTACTGGGGAGAGAATTAGGGTTGCCAACTCTGGGTTGGGAAATTCCTGGAGATGTTGGGAGAGGAGGATTTTGGGGAGGATGGAGTCTGAGAAGGGAGCTCAGCTGGGATGAGTCCACCCTATAAAGCTACCAGGGGTACTGATTTCCATATAGTCTGGAGAACAGTTATAATTCTGTCAGCTTCCTGGTTGGCCTTTGTATTTGCGGCACCATCAGCTACATGGGAAGAGGGCAGCATGGTCCTTAGGGCTGTTAGTTCCCCTTACACTCTCGGAGGGAGGGGGGACTTGGCACTCACCTTTTTTCTTCTCTTTGAGAACTGGCCCGTTTGGGGCCAAAATCAGCACCAAATAAAGCATGGGAGCACTCCCGCAGCCGGCGCAGTGACATCACTTCCAGAAGTGATGTCGTTGTGTCCACTGGGAGCATGCACGCTACACATGTTCTTGGAGCGCCTGCTGGTGGCGGGCAATCTCCAGGCAGCTCAAAACCTCCTGCCAGTCACAAAAATTTGTAAACAAATAGCTGATCTGCAGAACATATTGAGGTGACAAGAAATATATTAGATTGAATGGTGCAAAGTATTAGAGTGATATAATATGAAATCTTCCCCCCCCATCCCTCTTTATTCTGTATCCCCATTTTCTTAATAATAATAATAAAAAAACCTCCTGCCAGTTGCCAGTAACCAGCGGGCAATCAAGTAAATTGCTGGGAAATTGCCCACCACCCATGGGCTCCTGGGATCTTTAGATGGAGTTCCCTGTTTCAGATATAGAATCTGGGCTCCCCCCCACCCCATATTAAAATTCCCAAAATGATTCCCTCTGCCATAATGGTTTCTTCTTCACAGAAGAACACATGAAACTGTTTTATGCTGAATTGGACCTCTGGTCCATCAAGATCAGTTATATTTTCTGTGATTGACAGCCCCTCTCCAGGATCTCGGGCCGAGGCTGTTCCCGTCTTGGTCCTTTCAACTAGAGATGGGGGGAGGAGGTTTGAACCTGCGACCTTCTCTATGCAAAGCAGATGCTCTACCACTGAGCAATAGCCCCTCCCAAAGCAAAACAAAAACTGAGCTTTGACTCTTGAAAGCTCAAGCTGAAATAAATGTGGTTAGTCTTCAAGGTAAAATAAAAGTCCAGGACCACCTTTAACATCTAATGTTTAATTCAGTATGAGGTTTTGCGAGTCACAGCTCAGGTATCTGAGGGAGTTACAACTCCCACATTACAAGTCCACATTCAAATAAATGCGAGCCTTTAAGGTGCCAGTCGACTTTTGTTTTATTTTACTGTAACAGACTCACACAGCTCCCCCTTTGCTACAACAGACAAATAGGGCTATCCCACCACACTTGCAAAAAACACCGTCACCATACCCAGTAGTAAAAATGAGAAAATTATTGTGGAGTTTGAGATCTTTTGTTACTCCAAGCAAGGTACCCCCCTCACCTCTTGGCCAGCACCCCCACCAAATGGCTCCAAGCCAAGCTTCTATGGCAAGGCTTGGACGCAGATGGTGTTTGCCTGGGGGCAGGAGGTGATACAAATGGCTTCTCCTGCCATGGAAGGCTGGAAGCGAGTGAAGCCACTCCAATGCATTGGTCCTCTCCTCATCATGCAACCCCACGCAGTTGTATGGTAAGAAAAAACTAGCCCTGATTCTCTCCTAGGGTTGCCAGTAGAGAGGGCACGAACCAAAATACGAACCAAAATTAAGCATGAACCAGGCTGGTTTGTGGTTCGTGAACCGCGGTTCGTCAGATACCATATCTGACGAACCACCACAAACTTTAGGCTGTTTTGTTTGGTTCGTTTTTTGATTCGTGATTGCAGACAGCCTGGTGTCAATCAATCAGTTTCCTAGGCAACAGGGGATGGACTTCCTGCAAACCTTCTGCTGACTCAGAAGTGACCTTCTGCTGACCCGGAAGTGATGCTTTTCTGACTTGGATGTGCCGTTTTCATGAACCAAAAGAACTGGTTCACAAACTGGGGCAGGTTCGTGAAAGTTCGTGGTTCATGGTTTGTGAAATTTGACGAACCACGAACCGCATGGTTCAGTTTTTTTCTGGTTCATGCCCGTCTCTAGTTGCTAGTTCCCCTTACGTTCCCAGCAATGGGGGGGGGCAGCACTTACCTGTTGGATGTCGCACATGCACACTCCTGGCATGGTGTGATGACGTCACTTCCGGAAGTGACATTATTGCACAAGCCCAGGAAGTGCTCTGGGGCTTCACGCCGAGCTGATTTGAGGCCCCAAGTGGGTTGACTCAACCAGCACGAAGCCCAGGAGCACTTCCTGGGCTTGTGCGATGACATTACTCCTGGAAGTAGGCTTGCCATTCCCCTGCCTGGGGCGGGGGATCTCCTTCTCCCACCTCCCACCCCCCACCCCCACTTACCAGTCCAGCACCCCCCCAGGTGGCGCAGTGCAACCCCAGGCAATGCAGCGCGCTCCCGTGCCCTGCAGCAAGCCTATTTTGGGCTGAATCGGGCCCCACGGTGGAGCGATTCAGCCCTTCAGTAAGTGTGGGAGCACTCCCAGGCCACCCTTTGACCTGCATGATGACAGCACTTCCTGGATGTGACATCATCATGCCAGCTGCGTGCATGCATGTGTGCATGAGATGAACACAAGGGGAAGGAGGAGGGTAAGAGCTAGCGTCCCAGTTTCCCGCCGGGAGAGTGAAGGAATCCGGGAAACCCTACCTGGGAATAACATTGTCATGTCACGCTGTGCCAGAAGTGAAGGCCCACTCCTACGCCTTTCCCTGCACCGGTCATGTGAGTGAGAGTGGGGAGAGGAGGCTGGGAGTGGGAGTTAAAGGGAGGCCTTCCAAATAGGACAGCATGGCTCATAACTTGTTCGTCAGCCCAGACTGTCTGTCTGTCTGTCATCTCTGAGGTTCCAACGACCCATAAAATTGTAGTGTTCAACATTTCAGTTTCAACAAGTGCTTGAAAAATCCCCTTTTTAAAAGAAAGAAAATAAAGCAGAAACAAAAAATAACAAGGCTATTAATCTTTCATTAAGCTAAAGGGATGAAAAGGAATCACTTAAAGTATCGTTCTTTCTTTGCTCCGCAAGCTGGGATACCCCCTGCTATCTTCAAAGGCACTAAAAGAACTTAGTTAATATTGTTGGCTTGAAACCAGATTGAGGTTTGCTTTAGCAGAATTTTTTTTTTTTTTGCAGTATGATTTCTTGTCCTCCTTTAACAAAAGAAAACTCGACGGGTTGGTTGCTCCGTGTGAGCTGAAAAGGATTCCTTTGAATTGAGACTAGTGATATGTCAATTTTCCAGTGTTCTCCAGGCCTTTGTCAGTGGGTATGTAGAAGGGGAGAAATCCATACACCATCGATCCTGTTTATTCTACAAGTTTAGATCAAACGTGGGGGCGTGCAAATTGTGCTCCAGTATATTGCCAATAAAAATAGGGTTTGGTGACCTAAATATGATATGCAAATAGACCACATTTGTATAGATCCAGTTATTTTCTAAAATTAACCCTGCTGTTGCTAGTCTGAGGGAGGGGAAAGGAGATCCCGATAATGTTGGCATCTCTCTTTCTGATTACCTGTTTAACCTTTTCTAGTTGATTCCACCAAATCAGAACCAAAAGGCAAAATGTGAGCCACGAGAAATCCTAAGAATACATGCTGCAATGCATCTCCTCTCTCAAGGACTAGAAACTTGCCTTTACAAATAAAACCAAGGAAGATAAAACTTGCAGGGTGCTGAGAAACCCTAATGGTGCTCCAGGCTACAGAACAGGGTTGCCAACCTCCAGGTGGGGGCTGGAGATCACCCAGAAGTATAAGTGGTCTCCAGACTACCGAGATCAGATCCCCTAAAGAAAATGGCTCCTTTGGAAGTTGACCTTTACGGCATTATACCCTGTGGAGGTCCCTCCCCTCCTAAATTCTGCCCTTCGCAGGCTCCACCCTCAAAATCTCTAGGAATTTCCCAAGCCAGAGTTACACATCTCTGATTGCAGACCGCTGACTCTCCAGGTGTTGTTCCTGAGAGTCTTCTGTGCTTCATAGACAGAAATCCTTTCCACCCATGGAAATTCCTAGTGGATCCAAGTCAAAGGGTTTAGACTGGAGAGTAACTGCATTAGGATGGCTCCAGTGGGGGATGCCGCTTGGTTAGGGCAGAGTTTGGCGACAGGATGGAGCTCAACCGGTTATAATTCCATAGTGTCCACTGCCCAAAGCAGCCATTTTCTGCAAAGGAACTGATCTCTATCTCCTGGAAATCAGTTGTAATTCCAGGAAGTCTCTCCAGCCACCATCTGGAGGTTGACAAGTACACTATCAGGGCTTTTTTTCAGCTGGAACGTGGTGGAACGGAGTTCTGGAACCTCTTGAAAATGGTCACATGGCTGGTGGCCCCGCCCCCTGATCTCCAGACAGAGGGGAGTTTAGATTGCCCTCCGCACCGCTCCAGCAGCGCGGAGGGCTATCTAAACTCCCCTCTCTCTGGAGATCAGGGAGGCAGGGCCACCAGCCATGTGACCATTTTCTCCGAGGGCAACCCACTGAGTTCCACCACCTCTTTTCCCAAAAAAAAGCCATTAGCCAACACAAAAAGTTTGCACATTCGGTTCCTTCCAAGTTACGTTTGGCTGCACTGTTCCCCATCACAGGCCAGAAAAACAAGAACAGCAGCCATGTTTCCAAGCTTGAGGAAAAGTCTAGAGCAGGCCTTTCGAGCCCAAACTTTAGGCAGAACTACAACCATGTTTTGTGGCCTAACAGGTGCTCAATAAACCAGCATTTCTGTTTTATTCTCCACCCCAGGCCTTCCTGGCCACAACAACAGGATGCTTTTCAAGCACCTGATGGGCCGAAGGACATGGCCACTGACTGCTGCTTGCACCCTGGGGCCTGTGCCTTTGCCAAGACCCGGATTTAAATACCGTTCTGGCAAGCCAGGAAAGCAACGGACAGGAAAGGCTGTGGCGGACAGCAGTGGGGTGGTTGTGGACACGCTGCTCTCTTTCTTTTTTGCATATGAATGTTGGCAGATGATAAAACGTAGATTTTGGGGTCTGGGAGAGAAGGGAGAAAGGCCCAAGCCATTTTGGCACCCGAGGTGGAAAATACAAAACGGCAACCTTTCTGGTAAAAAAATAATATTTTTGTTTCAAAGTTGCTGCCTTGAAGTAGCGTGCCCAGTCTTTTGAGTACCTAAGGCAACTTTCTCACAACAGGCCCAGCCCCTCCTCAGGAGATTATAATCATAACCATTATCTATCATCATAATCAGATTTATATATTCTCCAAGAGAGAGGAGGAGATCTTTTTTTCATTCTGTCAACAATCCTGTGAGGTAAATCAGGCTGAAGAGAGAGCAGCAAAGCAAAATCGAAGAACTAAACGCACACAAACAAGCAAACTAACTCCAGAGGGCAAGAGAGATCTTTTTCGCCATGGAAGGTGTTGCAGAGGGGTCACATGTCACTGCTTTCATGAGGCCTAATGGCCTGCCATAACAAGCCTCTTTATAGAAGGTTATTGGCTATTATTGGCAGTTTTTTAAATATGAGGAAGGGGAGACGAGTGGTCAAAGGTGTAACACTGCAACGTTATTCTGACAGATTAAAGAACTGGAACAATATCATGGCTGGACACAGATGACATGTTAAAAAAACCTTTTCCTTTTGACGCTCTTGGCCTACTGAAATCTGGAATTACAACTGATCTCCAGACTATAGAGATCAGTTCCCCTAGAAACTTTGGAGGGCGAACGGTATGGCATTATACCCTGCTGAGGTCCTTTCCCTTCCACAAACCGGCTCTACCCCTAAATATCCAGGAATCCCCCAACCTGGAGTTGGCAACCCTTCCCCCCCCCGGAGAAAATGGCTGCTTTGGTGGATGGACTCAATAGCATTGTAGCCTGCTGAAGTCCCCCCCCCCCTCCATGCAAGCTCCACCTTCAAATTGTCAGGAATTTCGTAACATGGCGTTAGCAACCCCACAGATAGCACAGAAGACCCCCCCACCCCACCCCGGTCTGTTTTTTACAACTGTTCATGCTATAACAACAACAAAACAACAACAACATTCGAATTATATACTGCCCTTAAGGACAACTTAACGTCCACTCAGATCAGTTTACAAAGTATGTTATTATTATCCCCACAACAAACACCCTGTGAGGTGGGCGGGGCTGAGAGAGCTCCTGTGACTGACCCATGGTCACCCAGCTGGCTTCAAGCGGAGGAGTGGGGAATCAAATCTGGCTCTCCAGATTAGAGTCCTGCCGCTCTTAACCACTACACTAAACTGACTCTCATTTGGTGTGCTATAGGCCATACCAGTTATTTTCACATAGGATCTCTGTGATTCAGCATGGAACAGCATGAATGCAGAAGGAAGCATCTGTGGAATAACACCAGATATATAACATTTCTGAGTGTTTAAAGTACTTCCTGTACATTATCTTCGTAATCCTCAACACCGCCTTCTAAGGAAGGGCCATATTATTGATGTCACTGCATTGCAGGCTGGAGGCTGTTTTGCATGTTCTCAGCAGGATTTGAATCAGGGACTTCTCTATTCATATATTTAACATTTATGCAATATTAGATCAACTTACATTAGAGAACTGGTGTGGGCATAATGGTTAGAGCATCAACCTGGAAGCTCCGGGATCAAATCCCACTTCAGCTATAAAGCTTACTAGGTGACCTTAGGCCAATCGACTTTTCTCAGACTAGTCTACCTCACAGGGCTGTTGTGAGGGCTGTTGCATTTGACGAGGGAATCTTATATCCTGCTCTGAGCTTTGTGGAGAAAGGGTGGAATAAAAATGTATAGATGATCGATCCACTACTCTTGGAGGCCCAAATAAATGCATCCCATTCTGCCAATAATTTCTGTTGAAAGCGTGTTGCATGAAAGGGGGAAAAAACTGAGCATCTCAATAGCCAGACTGTAGTTTTATTACTTCCCAAACAGACCCCATGATGCATTTTCCAAAAATTATTAATTTAAAGGCTTTCAAAATGTAAAAGAGAGATGAAGGGAAACACCATGCTGGTCTATCGGGGTTAATTCCAGAGAATGGGGTGGAAACTCTGTGTTCTGCACATCTGATTTGAACCCATCTTGCTAGAGGACTCTCGCTGCCTTTCTTCTCCCCAGTATATCTCTCTAATCTGGAACTGAAGAGTGGATTGTTAGTAAAACATGAATATTGCAGAAACTTTGGAATGCAGATTAAAGGGTTTCTCCCCTCCCCCCTTGAAGACACATGCAATAAATGTGCTGCAGAAGGTGTTCTCTAATGAAGGTACAAGGAAGCCATTCCCCAAGAACATAATAATAAAGGAAGTGATAGACTAAAGAAAGGTAAGAAATGATACTCCTCAGAGATGTGTCCCAGGATCACTGCCGTTCAGCATCTTCATTTGTGATTTACGGGCGCTGCATAGTGATTATCCAGTAGGTGGATGATACAAAATCGGGATGAAGTGCAAACTGCGTAGAGGACAAGATTGACTTTCAACATGGCTTTCTTAAGATCCATTCTGTCTCTAATGTTTGAAACATACACATTCCCATTTTCCAAAGTTTGAGCTTTGCACTGCTGCTTCTATAAACAGCTTCTAAGAGGTCAGCATGTTAGGCAGGGCTCATTTCGAGGGGGAACGCGCAGGAACGCAGTTCCGGCAGTTCTCCCAAGAGGTCACGTGTCAGGAGGCCCCGCCCACCTGATTTTCGGCCATTTTGGGCCTGTTTCAGCCTGGATTGGGGCTGAAACAGCCCGGATCAGGCCTCTGACGGGTGATGGATCACTCTCCCACTCAGCAGCGGCCTGATCCTGACCATTTTGGGCCTCTTTTTGGCCATTTTCAGCCCCTTTTTGCCATTTTGGACCTAATTTCAGCCCAGAATGGCCAGGATTGGGTCCAAAACAGCCAGGATAGGTGATGTCAGGGGGTGTGGCATATGCAAATCAATTATGCTAATGACACACTCCCAGTGATGTCAAGGGGCGTAGCATACACTAATAAGTTATGCTAATGAGTTCCTGCATCTCTTTTTCTACGAAATGACCCCTGATGTTAGGCATATTGTTCCCAGATTCATTCCTTTGTTATCTCTTTCTTCTGCCATTCCTCTAAGGAGCTCAGGGTGGCATATATGCCCCCCCCCCTCAATTTTATCCTTACTTCAGCCCGGGGAGATCTATTAGGCTGAGAAAAAGTGACTGCACCAAAGCAGAATGGGCTCTCTCTGGTTCTAGTTTGACACTATTCCACATGGGTATGAAACAACTGACCTAGAATAAATGTACTTTAAAGTAACTGTGAATTCACCTCTGACCCACAAAATACACATATTTTTTTCTTCATTGCCACTTGCTCAATAAGTGGCAACTGAAGGAATTTTATTTCTCAGAACTTGTTTCCATACCGATCACAGATCTTTTAATCTGCATTCTCTTATTCTTGATCCGGGGACAATATTTGAAAGGGGCAATTTTTCCACAAAAGGAGCTCACTAAACATGTAATTTTCTACCCTCTTTGAGGGACCGTATGGTTTCGGCCTAATGAATTCCATCAAATCTAGTCACTTTCTTTCTCACAGAGTAACTGCCACAAAATAATGAGACATTTGAGAATCTCCTTATGTTTTGTCTCTCGCGGATCTCGCTCCTTAGTAGCATGAAACAAGTCCTTTGAGCACTTGATTAGTCATCTTGGCTTCAAGGGGTTTCCCAGGTTAAGAAGAAAATTATCCCAATGGTGTGCTTTTGATTCGCTGTTTCTCAGAAATAACCATTTTTATCCTGGCTTATAATCACTTCTGTCATCAAGTGACTTCCATTATCACTGTCAGAAGAGCCGAAAGGTCCCGCACCATCTCTTTAAAAATATTATCATTAGGCATAAATGTTTTAAGAAATATCAGCGCCATGGAGGAGGGACTTTTAAATTTTTTTTAACTTCTAAGACCTCCAACCAGATACCAGACTGAGAACAAGCAAGATAAGACATGGAGGTCTGCAAAAGCCAGAAGAAGAAACTCATTCCAGGCAGTGTGAAACAAAAGGAAAGGAGATCTCTCCATTTGTTCGCTCCCACCAAATTTGCCTCTACCGAGTTCAGGAGTAACACCTCCATTCAGGTCAGCAACTCATTAAAATTCAATGGAGCTGTGTCGTTTCTGAAAGTCTGGATGTAACCCCTTGGGGAAGAAAGAACGGCTTGGCTTAGAAGGACCCTCATTAAGGGGAACCATCAAAAGGCCATTGAAGTTCATAGGAGCATTTCCCTGGACTTCAATGGGATTTAGGAGCAGATCACATGCTGGTGCAAAAGTGTCTGGTATTTGAAACCCAGTTTTGTGAAGTGCAAGTGCTTTCTTTGGAGACCAGAGAAGTCGTCTAATGGATGGAAATCCCTTTAAGTCTCTTCCGGGCTTGATTCTGACGGCTTGCGTACCTCAGGAGTTTGCCTTGGGTCAGGGCTAAACTCCAGTAGAATTCTTGGCCTGCAGCAGGCATTGCGGAAGGGCTATTGGAGTAGTTTGGATGGGTCATGTTGGACTGTTGTGAAGAAGCACAAATAAATGCTCTGGAAGTGGATGCTGTGGGAATTGGCAACTGGAAATCCCATTGTAAGCCTTTTCACCAAACACACCCAACACACCCACCTGTCCAACACCCTAAAACCCTAAAAGCCACTATAGGGGGCCCATATGGATGAGAATCAAACGCTGGAGAAAGAGGAGTGAACTTTCCTAGCTTGTATCATCCCCTAAATGAACCCTCACAGTTGTTTTCATGTCTAACAAGAGGGGAGGGTACAGTTGCCACCCTCCAGGTGGTGACTGGAGATCTCTCAGAGTTATAACTGCTCTTCAGACTACAGAGACCAGCTCTCCTGGAGAAAATGGCAGCTTTGGAGGGTGGGATGTATGACAACACATTCATGTTGAGCTCCCTCCCCTCCCCAAACTGCCATCCCCAGGCTCTGCCTCCAAATCTCTAGGAATTTCTGCACCCAACGTTGGCAGCCCTAGCGGAGACACAATCCTGTACTGCATCTTTTTCTCATATAGTGCTAAAAGCAGCCCAGTCCACATGCTGGCACACAAAGGCCATGAAAAGGCCTCGTGCTTTTTAACAGTATTTATCATCCAGAATAAATATCAACCCCTGCAGGAAGCAAAAAAACAGGAGGAGGCCCAAAGCGGGCCCTCCTTTTGGAGGCCAACAAAGATGTAGATCTCCCCCCTCCAGCTGAACGCCCCCTCCACTACTCAGCTGGGTAGCTGGAGATAAATGCTGGCAGAAATTGTTGGGGGCAATTGGCATCACATTGACGCCATGACATTACTTCCAGCATGACCTGGAAGTGACATCATCACTTCAGGTGATGTTCTAGTATTCACCTAAAACTCTGTGGTTAACCCATAGTTTGGGGTTAATGTTGGAGTGTCCCTCTTAAGTGATGATCTCTGGGTCACTCCGGAATTGACATCACCGTGTCACCCCATGATAAATCCATGGACTTAGAAGTGTATAACTCGGTTTAGGATTCTATTGTCAATCACACTGGAGTGTGTGAAACTAACAGACATAAGTTAGGGACTAGTTATTTATAAATATGATCACCAATGTCCTAATGGAGCTGGCTCTCTTACAAAATACATACTTTAAAAAAAATAGTACTAACTACTCCACACAAACAGCAGCTTATGCATTGCTTTGTTTTGTTTTAAACTTGATCAAAAGATCGGTGTCCTTTTAAACATCATTTCTACCCTTACTTTTGGGCTTTCTCCTGTTTTTGCTTCCCGTAGGGGTTGATATTTATTCTGGATCATAAATATTTTAAAAGCGTGTGGACTTTTCATGTCCTTTGTCTGCCAATCACTTTGGTTATTTCAAGCTGGACTCGGATACAATTATTTTACTGGAGGAAAAGAAATACAGCTTTGAAAAAAAATGATAATAAAACAGCGTTGTGAATCAAAATGGTTCTTATTTAAAAGTTTAACTTTAACTTTCATCAATTTATAATCAGAGTTCCTCTGGTATGTTTGATTCCTGACAAATAAGGATAAAAGTCTCGTGCCCCCCCTTGCTAATGAGATGATAAAACAGCAGGGATCAAGTTTTTAATTACTAGAGGCTACACATTGGAGAGGTACGAATGATATTTTCTATTGCACGTCTAAGTTGTAACTTCAGGCTTACGGCAGTCCTGCTGTGCTCTTTTGCCTTTGATGCTCATTCATCTTTGTCTCTTGAGAATGTTCAAAAAAAAAATAGAGCCTGGATCTTGGGTGCGGGGTGGAGGGGGGCGGCTGACAATTATTGCCATAACCTGTTACAGATCCCACAGTCATGCCATCATCTCTCAGTTGGTGGTCCTGTGTCATTATGCTGTGTCCACTTGTAAAGGAGAGGAAAATAGGACGCTCGGGTTCGCCATGATCCAGCAAAGGCGATCAGCCTACAGAAACAGATCCCTGTACACAGGTGTTTTTTTCTGGGAAAAGTGGTGGAGGAACTCAGTGGGTTGCCCTCGGTGAAAATGGTCACATGGCTGGTGGCCCCGCCCCCTGATCTCCAGACAGAGGGGAGTTTAGATTGCCCTCTGTGCTGCCGAGCACTCCCCTCTGTCTGGAGATCAGGGGGCGGGGCCATCAGCCATGTGACCATTTTCAAGAGGTTCCGGAACGCCGTTCCACCGCGTTCCTGCTGAAAAAAAGCCCTGCCTGTACATAAAAGGTAGCTGGAGGAGGGAGCAATGTCCAGCAACTGGCTTTGTGCCTCCTGGAGTTTTGGGATGGGATCTGGAAAGGGTAGAGTTTGGGGAGAAGAGGGAGCTCGCAGGAATGGTATGCCATAGAGTCCAACCTCCATAGCTATCAATTCGCACAAGAACTGATCTCTGTAGTCTGGATGTGTGTGTAAAGCGCCATCAAGTCACAACTGACTTAAGGTGACCTAAACAAGGAGCTTTCAAGGCAAGTGAGAAGTAGAGGTGGTTTGCCGTTGCCTTCCTCTGCAGAGTCTTCCTTGGAGGTCTCTCATCCAAGTACTGACCTTGCTTAGCTTCCAAGATCTGCTGAGACTGGGCTACACCATGCTGCTTTTCCCTGTAGTCTGGATATCAATTATAATTCCAGGAGAATGTCAGAGGTTGGCAGCCTCGTGGGGCCTATGGCTGAGCAAGGCTGTGGGGGGAGCACTTCTGGTGCTCCCTGTTCCATATGGGTACCAGTATGTTTCCCTCTTGCTCCATAGAGGCAGTCGGTACTGGAGAAATGGCACAGAGAAACAGGCCGTTTTCACACATCTTGTCAGCCGCGCAAAATTGCACAAAACTCCCGGAACAACAGTGTCTTCCTGGTGCGATTTTCCATCATGACTCTGATTTGTGGCACGAATTGCGCCACAAACCGAAGTCATGATGGGAAATCGCGCCAGGAAGATGCCGTCATTCCGGGAGTTCTGTGTGATTTTGCACAGCCGATAAGACGTGTGAAAACGGCCACAATTTGCATGCAGGAAATGTCCCCTTCAGTTCTGTGCCCCCAGTTTGAATTGTCTCCTCAGCAACTACTTTTAAGCTCCTCAGAGGAGAAATCTGTCCAGGATCTCTCACCACCGGATCTTGTTTGGCCCTTAAATGTTCACGCACATGAATACAGCTTATAGGGGAAGCAGAATCTTGGTCGTCAAGATCAGTATTGGCTGCTCTGGCAATGCCTTTCCGGGATCTCAGGAAGAGATCTTCCACATCTCCTGCTACTGGAAGAGTTAATTGGGGATATCAGTTATTGAATTTGGGACCTTCTACATGCAAAGCAGATGCTGTACCAGTGAGCCATGGTACATCCCAAGTTTAGATTACTGCTTATATCCTTCCCTTTTCTTGGGGGATCTGTGGAATTATTCGTTCGGTTGAACGGAGAAGGACATTGGAAACTGTAAGACAATGCTATATCCTTCACTATAATTATTATAACATCAACAACAACATTCGATTTATATACTGCCCTTCAGAACAACTAAACGCCCACTCAGAATGGTTTACAAAGTGCGTTATTATTATCCCCATAAATAGATACTCTGTGAAGTGGGTGGGGCTGAGAGAGCTCTGAAAGAGCTGTGATTGATTCAAGGTCACCCAGCTGGCTTCAAGTGGAGGAGTGAGGAATCAAACCTGGCTCTCCAGATTAGAGTCCTGCTGCTGTTAACCAAACTGGCTCTCTACAGCCCCCAGGATTCTTTGGGGGATGCCAAGACAGTTAGAGTAGTATAAAATGGTTTATATGCGATCTGAAATACCACAGTTGGCTTAATTAGCATGATTATGTATGCATATTTCCAAATTTGAAGTGTGTGTGTGTGCGTGTGTGTAAGAGTAGATAAGAAGATATTAGAGTTGAAAATTAGTGATATTTGAGAATTATTCATCTAAGCAAATAGGAGTGCCCTAAATAAATTACATAATAGACCGTGAAATGAAACGGACCACAAAGTGTACGTATCATCTAAACCGCAGGAACTACTTCGCTTTTTTAATAATCTGTTTATAGAAATAATTTCACATGTTTAAGAGATGTTGCAAAATATATGCAGACAGAATAAATTATTTCTATCAAGTTTATGATGCCTTTAGAAATAGTTTATAGATGGGATAGCATCAGGGGCTCTATTAATTATTTTTTAAATGCAATGAATGACCTGATCTTGGTAAGTGTCAGTCTGGCACTGACCAACTTACTGAAGTTGAAGAAATCAAAAAAGTAAACCTCGCCCTCAAGCATAGGTCAGCAAACAGGTTGGCCGGGGGGCTGCTCTGAGAAAGAAGTGGAGGAATAATGACCCCCCGTTTCCAATCTCTTAAAATTGCGCACTTCTCTTAGTGCTGCTGCTATTATGCTTTGTTACAGCAACGTTTCATCTTTGTATTCGGTACTGTGCTAATTTTCAAATTTCTGCAGTCCATAGCCCGTTGCTTATTGAATGCCCCAGCCATTGACTGTATTGACTTACCTTGTGTAATCCGCCTTGAGTCTCAGTGTGGAAGGCAGACTATTAATAACATCAATCGGTACATAAATATTCCTTGCGCATCCCTTTGGGCCGTTGGGCCATGCCAATTGGTCAACAGCGACAGGGGGAGGTGTCTCACATTGCTTACTATGTGATACTTTTAACAGGAGATAACAAGCGGCTGAACCTGAGACTTTCTTCAGACATCATAGATGCTCTCTGACACAGAGCCTCTCTGATCAACCAGATGAATCACTGGAGGAAGATCCAGGACTGATTCTCCCAATGGTTCTTAAGTGGGTTTGCTTCCACAGGGCAATGACTGTCTGTGCAGCACACTCTGCCATGGCCAATGAAAGAGGCATTTGAAGGGGGAATGGAACATCTAAGCGGCAGTTTTCCACACCCTTTCCTCGACTCAGTGGCCCCAGGACCAACATTTCCCTACCCTCGTGACCTAGCTTTTTTCAAAATCAGTTATCGCTATACTGCTATGGCATTACTCTATAGCAATATAACAATTACCGATTTTCTAAAACCTCTCAAAAGCCCCCTGGTGGTGCAGGGAGGAATGACATTTGTGGAAGGCAGAAGCAAGGAAAATGGTGCCAACGTGAGCTGGCTGTGCAAAAAGACATACCCTCCCATCTACACAGAATGCAAATGTGAAAACACTGTGCTCTTTCCAAAAACATTATATCGAAACATGTTTGGGGAAGATTAGAGAAAAGCAGTCGAAAAGTGGGAAATAGATTATTAGGAGATAACATTGGTGGCCACACGGGAACATTTATTTATTTACTTCATTTATACTCAGCCTTTCTCCCCAGTCGGGACTCAAAGCTGCTCACATCACTCTCCTCTCCTCTGTTTTATCCTCACAGCAACCCTGTGAGATAGGTTAGGCTAAGAGGGGGCGACTGCCCCAAGGTCACCTAGCGAGCTTCCATTGCAGAGCAGGGACTCAAACCGGGGCCTCCCAGATCCGAGTCCAACACGATAACCACTGTGTTACACTGGCTGTATGGGACATTAGGTGCGGTTTCCCAGTTGCCAGTGTGTCTGCGGATACTGCACAATGGCAACAGGGCTTCCACACCACATAGGGTTGCCAGGTCCCTTTACCCTCCCAGTGGGAAAGGAAGGACCCAGCACTTACCTTCCTGGTGCTTGCCAGTGCAATGATGTCACTTCCAGGAAGTGATGCCATCATGCAAGGCTGGGGAGCACATGCTTCACTGTGGTCCAAATTGGGCCGCTAATGGAAAGCTGACAGGAAGAAAATTGATTTGTTTGAAATGTGGTGTTGGAGGAGATTTTTGCAGATATCAAGAATCCAGTAGCACCTTTAAGACTAACCAACTCTGATGAAGAGAACTGTGGTTCTTGAAAGCTTATCCTACAATAAAGTTGGTTAGTCTTAAAGGTGCTACTGGACTCTTTACTATTTTGCGACTGCAGACTAACACAGCTAATGTCTCTGGATTGCAGATACCATGGATGGCCATAAATACATATTAGTGGTTTCTGGATCACATCAAGCCTGAATTTTACCTAGAAGCGAAAATGACAAAACTGAGGCTATTGTACTTTGGTCACATCATGAGAAGACAAAAACTCCCTGGAAAAGTCAATAATGTTAGGAAAAGGGGAAAACAGTAGGAAAAGAGGAAGACCCAAAATAAGATGGCTTGATGGGAGTAAGGGAAGGCACAGTAGTTAAGTAGTTTGGCTGCGAATCAGCAGTCTGCTGGTTCAAATCCCACTCCTGCCATGAGCTCAGTAGGTGGCCTTGGGTCAGCCACTCCTCTCATCCCCAGCTCCCCAGCTGTTTTGTGGGGATAATAGTAACACTAACCAGTTTACCGCTCTGGGTGAGGCACTAATCTGTCTAGAAGAGCTGTATATAAGCGCAGTTATCATTATCATTATCTCCCAGTTTGCAAGATCTGAGCAAGTCTGTTAATGATAGGAGGTCTTTCATTCATAAGATCACCATAGGTCAGAGGCAACTTGACGGCACATAGCACCACCCACCCTAACAACTGTGGGAGGGCTATTCGATAGAATAAGAATGGCCACTGGAAAAGGCCTAGGTTTAGCAGTAACCCTCCTAAGTACCCTATTGAGAGGGAATCATCAGGAGGTGTTGGCCTGAGGAAGAGAACTGCCCCAAAAGTTGATGCTGGGAGAAGCAATCTTGCACCTATCCAGGAAAATCCTACTGTACTGAGGCAGATTGATTATTATGGGACTTCTACCGGTGGGGCCAGGGCCGGCGCCACCGTTGAGGCCGTGAGGCGGGTGCCGCGGGCACTGCGGGGCTGGAGGGGGTGCTGTGGGCAGAGGTCCACGCAGCGCCGCCGCCAGCCAGCCCCGCGCCGCCACCGCCTCCACACGCCCCCAGGCGGGCGCAGCAGCCGCGGGCCAGGGACGGCAGGTGGCTGGGGCGGCGTGTGGAGCGGGGCGACCTCCTCGTGCCACCCCAGCCACCCGCCAGCAAATGGCCCCGGCGTCACTACATGATGACGTCATCACGTGATGACATCATCACGTGATGGCGTCATTGCGCAGCCCGGGGTGCGCACACTTGAGGATTGCCTCAGGCACTGGTAACCCTGGTGCCAGGGCTGGGTGGGCCGATGGCCTCCCCCTTCTCCCCCTACCTGGGTCAGGGCCAGCCCAGTAACTAGAGTTGCCATCACAAGCCTGGCAAATGGAAGGAGACTTGCCAGGTATGGATTCACCAGTTTCCCATGAAGCACCTGGAGAATGAAAAGGCCCTGTCTTTTTTATAGAAGTTTAATGGGATGTTATCCATCTCCATGCCCAGAAAAGTTTCTCCTACCCATTCCTACACATCCCTCACTGAAAGCAACAGAGTATTTTTCTCCAGGCCTGTTGGCAGCCTCAGTTAAAAAGTATCACTGTGCAATACTAGGCAAGTCTGCTCAGAAGAAGTAAGCATCCCCGAAATTCAGTAGGGATTAGTCCCAGGTAAATGTGCATAGGAGTGTCCCCGACATCTAGAGCTGCCGTCTTCCAGGTGGGGGCTGGAGATCTCCCGGAATTACAACTGATCTCCAGGTTAGGGAGATCAGTTCCCCTGGAGAAAATGTCTGCTTTGGAGGGTGGACTGTATGGCATTATACCACACTGAGGTCCCTCCCCTCCCCAAACACTGCCCTCTTCAGGCATCACCCCAAAATCTCCAGGAATTTCCCAACCTGGAGTTGGCAACCCTACCAACATCCTTTCAGGGCACACAGCACATCATGATTCCCCCACGTCCCCACTTTTTTCCTCCATCAGTCAGCTGAGCAGCAGTTGGAAGCACGTTCTGGCAGAGGGGGATCCCCCACACCCACTGGGGGCACAGTAAGCTTGCCTAACGTGGGTTCTGATTGCAAGCAGACATCCACGTTAGTTTGATGTAGCAAAGCCACTCCTCTCAGCCCCAGCTCCCCAGCTGCATTGTGGGGATAATAATAACACTAACTTGTTCACCGCTCTGGGTGAGGCACTAATCTGTCTAGAAGAGTGATATATAAGCGCAGTTGTTATTATCACTGTCATAGAGATAGGCATATCTATCTGAGGCATCGGGCTGTGCGACTCACAAAAGCTCCTACTACAATAAATGTTAGTCTTCAAGGTGCCACTGGATTGATTTGTGTATTTATTTGCCTTTTTGGCCCACTCTGTTCGCTGAGATTTAATTTCTAGATATTTGGGGGAACGGAAGTGAACTCCAAAGAACAGCAATCTAAGCAGTGCATAACGTTTTAATAAGGTCATCCTTAAATATTAAAAACAGGGACAAAATGTTAAATGTTAAAAATGAGGGACACAGGAGCAAAAAAGGGGACTGTCCTTGGTGGGCAGGAGCAATTGGACCATCTTTGTCTCTTTTTAAAAGGCACACTTTTGTTTTAATCCCACTTTGGGGCAGCTTTCGCCATAAGCCTGATCTTTTAATTTCAAATTTTCTTTTTGGTTACAATAACATCAGATAATCACCAGCCATATTTCTGCTTTCTAAAGAGACAGAGGGAGGGGGAGAGATAGAGAGAAAGAGACATAAAGAACTGGTTTGAGCTTTGAACTCTTCTCCCACCCCCACCCCCTTCCAATCTCTTCTTTGGGTCTCAGTTGAAAAGGCCTCCCCCCCTCATTTGCGTTTAAAATGGATGTTTCATACCGGTTGATTAGTGTTCGTATGGAATACCAGCCGCTCTGAGCTCAGCACTCAGCTTGAAATCTGCAGATTATTCATCAACTACCCCAGCAGGAGGGACCGTTTCTCACTTTCCCTCTATAGCCTCAGAAGTGTTCAGGTTTGCTTTTAAAGCTTTTTCTCTCCCCTCCTTTCCTTTTTCACCAAGTCCCCCTCCCTCCCCAAAGAGGTTACTTGAGTGTATACATAACACCAAAGCCCTTTAACACTAAACCTGGAAAATGGATGCCCCCACGAAACCTTATTTTGAACGGGGCGCAAACCAGGCTGTGTCTGCTATCGGGCTGCTTGGTTGTGGCAATTTTTTTCATGCTAAAACTGTTGAAAGGACTCAGTGTGCAAAATATGGAAATGCATTTACTTTTCATCAGGGCTTTTTTTTCTGGGAAAAGAGGTGGTGGAACTCAGTGGTGGAACTCAGGAGCGCACAATGACGTCACTTTGGGTCAGCTGGAACAAGAGGGGAGTTTTTTAAAGTTTAAATAGCCCTGAGCAAAAATGGTCACACGGCTGGTGGCCCTGCCCCCTGATCTCCAGACAGAGGGGAGTTTAGATTGCCCTCCGTGCCGCTCCAGCCCATTTTGGCCTGGACTGGGGCTGCTGCACTCATAAATTCAGCGCACTCATTCCATTTGACTAAAGGAAGCCCACCCGCAAGCGCAATGACGTCACTTCCAGGAAGTGATGCCATCATGTAGCCCCCTGGAAGCCTGCCCACGCTCCACAGGGGCTCGGATTGGGGCCACTGCAGAGTGCTGGAGCGCTCCTGCGCTCCGCAGCGGTCCAAAATGGGCCTGTTTCGGCCCAAATTAGGCTCATTTCAGGCCCATTTTGGCATGGGCCGGGCCCATTTTGGGCTGCTGCAGAGTGCAGGAGCGCTCCTGTGCTCTGTAGCGGCCCCGATCTCGGCCAAAAGAGGCCCAATCCACACCAAAATGGGCCTAAAATGAGCCTGATTTGGGCCGCTCCTGTGGAGCGTGGGCGTGCTTCCAGGGGGCTACATGATGGCATCACTTCCTGGAAGTGACGTCATTTTGCTTGCGGGTGGGCTTCCTTTAGACAAATGGAACGAGTGCGCTGAATTTATGCACGAGATATATGTTTTTGACTATGTGCAAGTTCATTGCTCCGGTGGAGGACTTTCTGGCCCCTGAAGAAATGAATATTGTATGAAACAAGCAGATTATTTGTTGCTGGCCGCTTGTAGGGCAAGTTTTTGGAGCCCCTTGGGAGCTTCCCATATTCTTCACAACCCACCTGAAAGAGAAGAAAAGAGAAAGCAACTTTACACGAAAGCATTTTTTGGAACAATTAACCTTGAACTTTTCTGCCTCTCCTGATATTCGTGGAAGGAGGGCAACTCAGGGGAGTCCCTCGGGAGCTTCAATTTGTTATTCCACCTGAAAGAGAAGAAAAAAGAAAGCACCTTTACACAAGAAAGGAGAGTTTCTTTCCATCCTTTCATTGGAGGATTCATTTTTCCTTTCAAAAATTAATAGACCACTTGTGGATTGTTGGAAATACTGACTGCAGTTCATGTTGACACATTTGTTATATTGTCATTTTGATTGTAAATATGAAGATTACTGATTAGAAAAAACTATATCTTGTTTTGGTTCTATACCTAGTACTGGTGCTTTTAAGTGACTTGATTTTCATTCCTGGGACCTTGTTTCTTTTCTACTGTTTCCTTCCCCAGGAATACCTCTTGTTTGTTCGTTTATAGTAACCCTAGAAAGGTGGCTGAAGACTCTTGTCTCTGCACTCCACAGTCCTGATCGAAACCAAGTCCCAGCGAACCTGGGAATTGATTCCCCAGGAGAGAACTTGCAATACTCATGTAATCAAAAGACCCAGGACAGACCCAGGAAAGGTGTGAAAAAAAACATAATGTTTAGTTGGGCTTTCATTCACTGGCAGAAAGCTCCGTTAAGACAGGATAATTTCAACACGAGAAAAGGAAAAGCAAGGAGATGCAGGACTTCTGGTAGAACTTCACCTGGGACTTCAGGTATGCATGCCCAACTGGTTTTTATACAGAGACACTATAATATGCAGACACAGTTTACCATGAAGTACCAGATGGGGACAGGAAATAGGGAAGGTTGCTGCACTCAGAGCCAAACTACAAGTGACGTCTTACACAGGTTGGACACTAGTCGGCTTCCCTCAAGTTTTGATGGGAAATGTAGGCATCCTGGTCTTGCAGCTTGGCTCTCCATTACAGCTGCAAGACCAGGATGCCTACATTTCCCATCAAAACTTGAGGGAAGCCGACTAGTGTCCAACCCGTGTAAGACGTCACTTTTAGTTTGGCTCTCAATCACACCTTACAAGGGAGCATTCAAGCAGCAATGAACAAAGTCCTTCATGGCCTCGGTCCCTCTTATCTATGAGACCACCTCTCTCCCTATGCTCCACTATGGCAGCTTTGCTCATCTGAACAGGGCCTTCTGCAGGTATTGCCCTAACAAAAGGGCAGGATTGATAGCTGCCCATGTGCATATTCTATGGTGGCCCCCACTTCATGGAACGGCCTGCCTGAGGAGGTCAGGAAGTTCCCACTCTCCTGGGTTTCTGCAAATGATGCAAAACTGAATTATTCAGGAGGGCTTCTTTACACAGGTAGGAGGGCTGTGATGTAAGGAAATGGTTCAGAGAGAGGCAAAGGGATAGGAACTGTAGACTATACTACTGCATACTGTCTATTGTTTATTGAACGCCCCAGCTGTTTATTGTATTTCACTGTGTAATCCACTTTCACTGTGTAATCCACCTTGACTTCAATTGAGAGAGGCGGACTATATATAACATATCAAAATAAAAAATAAACACACTTTGGGCAAAACACAATTCTGAAACTAGAACTTGTGATCTATCCTTTGGCCCCCAAAGCAGCTGCCCGATGTGTTTGTGTGATATAGATTGGGGCTGTGGTGCCCCCCACAGCCATTTTAAACCCTGGTGAAAGAAGACATTCAAAATACATATGGATAGCCCCCCCCCCCCTCAGTTTAAATCTGTCTTGGGAAATAATACTGGGGTGGGGAGAGTTATCTCAATCCGATCATCCATGAGGTGGTAACCTCTTGTTTAGGCTACTGCAACTTTCTCTATGTAGGGCTACCCTTGAAGATGCTCTGTGGACTTCAGGTGATGTAGAATGCTGCTGCTAGGTTGCTGACCAAGTCATCATGATCAGCTCCTATAACACCAGTTTTGAAGCAGCTGCATTGGTCACACCAGTAAAACGCCAGATCCAATTCAAAGTGTTGGTCCTCACCTTTAAAGCCCTTCACAGTCTGGGATCCTCATACCTTTGGGTCCGCCTCTCCTATTATGAGCCGCCACCCCCCAGCACCTGCTTCATTCATCTTTGCAGGACTTGCTGGTGGCACAACTTTCTTACACCAGGAAGACGACCTTTGCGATTACGGCACCCTTTGGAATGCACTGTCAGAAGGCACTCGTGCTCAGCAGGACCTGTTGATGTTGCAGAAACTCTGATTCCGCACACGTTGGATAATGCACTTTCAATGCACTTTATCAATTGTTTGAGGTGGGCTTCTTGTTCCGCACACAAAAAAATCCGTTCCAAATGATCTATAAAGAGGATTGGAAGTGCATTATCCAACATGTGCGGAATCACTTTCTGTAAGGCAGAACTATTTCGGTGTGCCTTTGCTGTCTAATATTCTCTGTGAGACAAAGCAAATTGCTGTGCATTTTTATCTACCTAAATTTTTTGATGTTATTCGCAGGGATTTATAGGATAGGGTTGGGACTCGAGTGGTTTTTAATTATCGTATTGGGCTGTTTTATTGTGATTTTATTGAATATTATATTTTTGTATTGCTTTTAACCACTGTGGTTGTTGTGAACTGCTTCAAGATCTTAACTGAAGAGAAACGGTATAAAAATTGAATAAATAAATAAATAAATATAAAAGTCCCGCCCCCCTGCCCCGTGGCTGCTATTTTAGGGCCAAATTACAAATGTGGGGTCCAATCACAGAAGTCCAGCACCATGAAACGTTCGTTTTTTTAGTGGCATCTGTTGCTGAACAAATTAGACCTTTGGTCTCTGTGGACTATTATCATTGAATGGTCTCATCTTGTGTTAGAAGAATCCCAGAAGGCTAACATTTTGATGTTGACGCCAAGGGATTTGGACATATTGATGCAGAAATTAAACAGCACCATCTGCAGATTTGTAGGGGGGGGGCACCAAAGGAAAATCCAGTCTTGCCCCTCTGCCATCTGTAAAAGGACAGATGCTTTTATTTATAGGCAGATGGCTGCCACACCTCATATTCAATTTGTGGGAACCTAGCATTTGCAAATCCTGACCATGTCCACTCGTAGAAAACCTGGAAAGTTCCAATGTACCGGGGATGCTGTCAGTTAAGAGTTATGTAAGGTTCCCAACAGCTTCTGATAAAAAATCTTGACTGCCTAGCTATGAGAATTAAATCCTGCCCTCAAGTCATAGTTGATTTATAGTGACCCCTGGTGGGCTTTACATGGCAAGAGACTAACAGAAGTGGTTTGCATTGCCTGCTTCTGCAACCCTGTCTTTCTCTGGAAGCCTCCCATCCAATTATTAACCAAGGAAAACCCTGCTTAGCGCCTGGTTGTGGACCAGACTCTTAGCTTCTGATCTGGACATGATCAGGTTGTCCTGGGCTATCCAGCTTCTGATAAGAAAGAAATCTTGACGGCCTGGCTATGCCTCACATTTTTTCCTGAGGACATCCTCAGGTCAGGTTAAGAGACATATTGTGGAGTTCCACACTTCCCAGGTGTTTGGGAGTCCAGTTTGGATTGGGATTGTGATTCACACATAAAGGGGGTCTTGCTAAAACCATCTTAGACTTTCACCTTATGCCATTTTTCTGACCTGAAATGAAAGGGGGGGCCTATTTGCCCCATGGAGGGCTCTGTGTATAGAATCATAGCATCATAGAATTGGAAGGTACCTCCAGGGCCATCTAGTCCAACCCCCTGCACAATCCGGAAATTCAGAACTACCTCCCTGCTGTGACCCCTGCTCCATGCTCATGTAACTGATTCACTACACATTACACTACTTGGTTGAGGCAAACAGCATCCCTTGGGGCCATTTCAAGTCAAGAAACTGAGGCCAGGGAAGGTCTAAACCCCCTTTTCCCATACAGCACGGTCCCAATCCAAACTGGTCCCACGTACACCAGGGAAGCACAGAACTCCAGAATACATCCCTTGATCAAACTTGCAGATATCCCAGAGAAAATGTCATATGTAGATAGCAGAGATGGGCACGAACCAGAAAAAAAACCCAAACTGTGCGGTTCATTGTGTTTCAAGAACCACAAACCACAAATTTTTATGAACTTGTCCCAGTTCGTGAATCGGTTTGTTTGGTTCATGAAAATGTCACTTCCGGGGTAGCAGAAGGTAACTTCTGGGGCTGCCCACCCCCTGTTGCCTAGGAAACTGATTGATTGGCGCCAGGCTGTCTGCAGTGACAAATCAAAAACGAACCAAACTAACTGGCCTAAAAGTTTGTGGCGGTTTGTCAGAAATGGGCTCCGACGAACTGCTGGTTCATGAACCACGAACTGGCCCAGTTCGTGATGAATTTTGGTTCGTATTTCGGTTCGTACCCATCTCTAGTAAATAGTTCTTGAATTAATCCCCTTGGAGCAAATGGAAAATCTGCATAGCAGCTACTGTATAATTACTTTCTGCAGTCCATTATGAAGTAGGCAAATCTACAACCAATATTATGGAGAGCTGAAGGAAGTGGGGAGGTAGGTAGAATGCAGGTCTGGCTACTGAACTGAAGCTGGGAGCAGCAATGGCTAGAGTGGTAACTCTTGAATACCAGAAAACAATAAGGTCTACTAGACCTGAGCATTTTAAACAGAGTTTGATGTACCCCTTATTACATAATCTTGACAACCTGTCCTTTAAGTTTCCTGAACTCTTTGCAGGCTCAGACTTGGGGAGAATCAGTAATGTCCTCAGCAGATGGCTAAAAAAAACGAGTTGTGGTCTGCACCAGTTCTCATTAAAGTCTCTAGGTAGACCAGGCAAGCGACCTTCTCTTATGCTTGGCCCCTATCTACAATATCTGGCCTATCTTTTATGGCTGTCATGAGGATTTCTGCGAAAATGTATGCAAAGGGTGTTGAAAACTGAAATTGTTTGAAAATGCCAGGTATTAATAGCATTAAGCAGGGCTTTTTTTTCAGTGGGAATGCGGTGGAATGGAGTTCTGGCACCTCTTGAAAATGGTCACGTGGCCGGTGGCTCCGCCCCCTGATCTCCAGACAGAGGGGAGTTTAGATTGCCCTCCGTGCTGCTAAACTAAACTACCCTCTGTCTAGAGATCAGGGGGTGGGGTCACCGGCCATGTGACCATTTTCACCAAGGGCGATTTAAACTTTAAAAAACTCCCCCCTTGTTCCAGGTGACCCAAAGTGATGTCATTGTGCGGTCCTGAGTTCCACCACTGAGTTCCACCACCTCTTTTCCCAGAAAAAAAGCCCTGGCATTAAGGTATTTATGACCAATCTCTCAACGCAGTCCATAAGATGCAAAACATCCATAGCATCAGAGTGAAATCAACAATAAGAAAGATGATCAGTTAATATTACTCCAACCTTCCCAATCAAAGAGCAGCAGTAAATCACGGCCACAGCCACAGAACAAAAAAAAATCATACAAAACCAATTGCTTATTGCCAAATGCTGAAGAAAATTTTAAAAAGTCTTATTTGGGGCCTAAGATCAGTATTAGATTAAATAGGTGCACAGAGGGGACTCCAGAAATGTGGTGCCACACCAGATAAGACCCTGTCTGACTCCCCTCTTATTTAACATAGAGACACACAGTTTCTAGAAATGATTTCATTTGTTGGGCAAGTTTGTTTGGGAACCAGTGCTTCTTACTCCAGTCCCAAAAATACCCAGTTGAAAGCTTTAAAAGTTAAAAAAAAAACACCCAGCACTTTTGAACTGTGCTCAGAAATAAATTGGCAGCCAGCAAAAATCCTTCAATTACTGCCAACATACACTCCCTATCATCTCTACCAGTCAGCTGTCTTGCAGCTGTGTTCGGAACAAGTTGAAGTTTCTGAAAAGTCATCAAAGGAAGACCCTTGTAGATCTCTTTAGGTCCCCTTCCCAAAGTACGTGAAAGAGGTCCAGGGGATCCCATAAGAGACAGTGCCATTTCCCCACTGTGTGCTGATTAAAGAAGTTCCTCCAACTCACGCTCTTCCGAAAACATTCTCTGCAATTTTTTAATGGTTTCGGTTAATTTTCTTTTCTGTCTGCAATTTTCCTAATGATCCCTAATGTTCTGCTCCCCCCATCGTTTTTCTTTGTGACAGGCTCCAAGGCAAACTAATAATAATAATAATCCAGCTGCCACAGAAAAGGTTAAAAGCGTCAGACGGTTCCTATGAAACGTTCCAAAGGGGATAAGCCAGGAAGGCTTCTTTTTGTTTCCAGTTTACGAGTCCTCTATAAATAGCCGATGAGCCCCTAGGATGACAAATAGGCCTTTGTAACCCTTTGGGAATTTATTAGATCATTTGTAGAGAGTCAATCGCTGCCCTCAGGTGTTCAAGAATTTCTCCCCCCCCCCCCTCCTTTTGGGAAAAGAATTTAACAAAGGAGTGGATTTCAAAAGGAGGTGCACCGTGTTTGCCACCCTTTTCCCCTGAAGTGTTTTCAAACACGTTCCATGCTAAAAACCCTTAGAAGCTTTTTAAAAAAGGGGAAGCATATATATCAGACAATCCCCAAAACGTCGGATAAATCCTCGTGAGCTTGATGCGAGGGTCAAATTTGCGATGCCTGAATTCCAAATAAGTTTTCACCATAGGAGGGCCTTATTTTTCTGCCTCATCTAGTGAGCACCAAACGTTAGAAAAACGTACTACAAAAGCTTTTGCATTCTCACCCCATTAGTGTTAAATATTCAGCTGAGGGTTGATACTTCCCTATGATTCAATTGTCCTTATTTATCTGGGTCTATTAATTGTTTCTGGAATCTGCTGTGGTGCATCAATATTCATGTTTCCCTGTTAGATATGTTTTTAAAATGTTGCTAGTGGTGTTGTTAAAGTTGTCACTAGAGATGGGCACGAACTGAAATACAAACCAAAGTTTGTCACAAACCGGGCCATTTTATGGTTCACGAACCAGCGGTTCGTCAAAGCTCATTTCTGATGAACCATGACAAACCACTATGATTTTTAGAGTGATTCATTTGGTACTTTTTTGGTTCGTCACTGCAGACAGCCTGGCGCTGATCAACTGGTTTCCTAGGCAACGGGGGAGGGGCTTTCTGCAGACCTTCTGCTGCCCCGGAAGTGACATATTCACAAACCAAATGAACTGGTTCGCGAACTGGGCAATTGCATGCCAATTCGTGGTTTGTGAAATGCAACAAACCACGAACCCCAACAAACTTCCATTTTTCTGGTTTGTGCCCTCCCCGGTTGTCACTCTTTAGGGTCCAAATCCTTCCTTGGGGGCTTGAGAACTGAATTTTGTTTCTAATGCACAAGCACCTAAAAAGCACACATATGAACCTTAAGTTGCCCCATGGTATGTAAATAGTCATATTGGCCCATACATAATCCAGACTAGACTATTGGCCCATACACAATCCAGATTAGACTATTGTCTAGTCAGAATGGAAGCAATTCTCCAGGGTCTCAGGTAGATCAAGATGGGTAGCCGTGTTAGTCTGTGTGTAGCAGTAGAAAAGAGCAAGAGTCCAGTAGTATCTATGACAAAATTTGTGGTAGGGTATGAGCTTTTGTGAGTCACAGCTCACTTCTTCTGATATACTCAGTGGCATAGCATGGGGGGGCACAGGGGCAGTTGCCCCGGGCACAACATTCATAGAGGTGCAAAATTTCAAAAGGCTGATCAAGGAGAGGCTGAGGAGAGTCTGCATCGTGCCTGTGGGGAGGCTGCCCATGCTGCCTTGCATGATGACGTCACATAGGTGCAATACTTGTCTTGCCTGGGGCGCTAGCAACTAGAGATGGGCACGAACCAAAATATGAACCAAAATTAAGCACGAACCAGGCTGGTTCATGGTTTGTGAACCGCGGTTTGTCAGATCCCATTTCTTCCGAACTGCCACGAACTTTAGGCTGGTTCGTTTGGTTCATTTTTTGGTTCATGACTGCAGACAGCCTGGTGCCAATCAATAAGTTTCCTAGGCAACAGGGGATGGACTTCCTGTAGCCCTTCTGCTGATCCAGAAGTGACCTTCTGCTGACCTGAAAGTGATGATTTTCTGACCTGGATGTGACGTTTTCACGAACCAAATGAACCAGTTCACGAACCAGGGGCAGGTTCGTGAAAGTTCATGGTTCGTGAAATTTGATGAACCACAAACCGTATGGTTTGGGTTTTTTCTGGTTCGTGCCCATCTCTACTAGCAACCCACGCTATGCCACTGGATATACTTCTTTGTGGTTTGGGTATGATTTGTGGTAGGGTGAGCTTTCATGAACCACAGCTCACTTCTTCAGATATTCTTCTTTGTTGTTTGGGTATGATTTGTGGTAGGTTATAAGCTTTTGTCACAGCTCACTTCTTCAGATCTCAGGTGAAGGTCTTTCAGCTCACGTATTAACTGACCGTTTAAAAATAAATGGCAATGTCAGGGATTGAACCTGGGACCTACCACATGCCAAGCAGATGCTCTACCACTGAGACATCCCTGCCCAATAAAGATAACAACAAATTGTAGGATAATTACATGTGTTTA
Source organism: Eublepharis macularius (assembly GCF_028583425.1). NCBI lineage: Eukaryota > Metazoa > Chordata > Lepidosauria > Squamata > Eublepharidae > Eublepharis > Eublepharis macularius. The sequence continues at coordinate 64,999,681 of NC_072802.1, read as the reverse complement.
ACTCTGAGAAAACACAGATCCGGCCTTTTCCAACACATGCAGGAGGGGCCAGTAAATGAACTCTGAGGACAGTATAGAACCTTCAGCATGGGCTTAGATGGAAGAAAGCTTATCTATTTAAAACTTCTCATCCCTCTTTTCCATCTAACAACAAAAACAACAATAAATGTAATAATACAGCATCATCAATGGGCACAGTTCTTTACAGAGTACAAATAGAAGGTAGATTCCTGCCCCGAGGAATTTACAGTCCAAAATTTAACACACAAGAGGCTGGAAAGCTCAGAGAGGTGGCATGGGGTAAACATGAGAAGAATATTTGTTCCTCTCTCTCCCAAACAGAAAGGACAGTGTATTGACAGAGACCAGAAAATAGGGACTGTTGTCCAAATAGGGAAAGTTAGAGAGTGTGTAGGACTGAAAAGAAGGAAGGAGAGAGGTGAGGGGACAGATGAGACAGCTTGCTGAAACAGAGGCCTCAAGGGATGGATGGATGGAAGGATGCAGAGTGGAGAGAAAGATGTCAGTCAAAAAGACACAATCCCACCCTTTGATGTTCCCTTCCCAGTCAGTTAATACACTTGCAGTGGCAGCGCTTCTGAGATTCACATCGTGGGCTGCTCGTACAGAGGCCCACATTTCAAAAAACAAGTTTTATAACTTAAGAAAACATACTCAGGCAATTACTCTTTCCTCTGCCATGTTGCCAGAATTCATTGTATGCCGTGACTTTAAAGTGGAGATCTGAGGATCCTATCAGCTCTTGAATCCTCACAGTGGCTTTGGGCATTTCCTGATATTTATGAGGGGTGCTCCAGGCCTGCAGCTGGGCTTTCAACAACAACAACGAAAAATGAACTTCGCTGACAGGAAACCTTTCTTGTTTTTGTGTATTAAAAGAAAGCAAAGGCTCAGAAGTCTGGAGGTGGCACCCACCATTCCAGTATCGTGCAAGATATGGTTTTAAAGAACTACCTCTTGGCCCAAGGGGACTGGATTTTTATTTTATTTTATTGGTGAAGCTGTTGAGAGTTGATGAGGTAAAAGCTTGTTCATCTTTTGATCAGTTTTTCTCATTTCCTTTTAACACTATAGAGGGAGGGAAGGCGGCACATAGCTCTATCTTGTTAGATTTGAGGAGCTAAGCAGGGCCAATATTTGGATGGGGAACCACAATGGTTGCCAGATCCAGGCTGGAAAAGTCCTGGAGAATTGGGGGTTGGAGTCTGGAGATGATGGGGTTTGGGGAGGGGCCTCCGAGGGGTATAATGCCATAGAGTTCACCCTTCAAAGCAGCCATTTTCTCCAGAGGAACTGGTCTTTGTTGCGTGGAGATCAGTTGTAATTTTGGGAGAGCTCCAGCTACCACCTGGAACCACCCCAGGAACCACCAAAGAAGTCTGCAGAAAAAGGCAATAGCAAAACCACCTCACTTGAAAGCCTCTTGCTGGGGGTCACCATATAAGTTGATTGTGACTTGATGGCATGTGACTTCGTGTGTAAACACTGCAGAATGAAAAAGCCTAGATTTTCACTACTTGCAACATGAGAAAACAGGTGCTAGGCTAATTTAAACAGAGGCAGTGGGAAGGAATTGTTAGTTAAGTCCTTGCAGACTACATTCTTCTTCTGAAACACTCGTCCCCTTTAACCTTTCTGCACACCTCTGGTCTATGAACAAACACTCAACCTTTCGGGAACAGATATTCTCTTGCCAGGTTGTTTGGACAAGTCTATATGGAAGGACCCTACCACAGTTTATTTGTGCAACTCCCTCCTTTCTTGTTGAATTTTAGGCAGCAGATGAAAACATTCTTTTTCTTTCCTGAAGTTTTGATCATGAAATATGGGTGCCTTGCCTTGCTTTCTTGTTTAAGTACTTGGGGTCCCTTATCTGCTGTTAAATTATCAGTTTATTCTTGCCTTGCTATTTTAATCTGCTGCTAAACTGAAGTTAAACTTTAAAAAACATGATTGAGTTTATTGTTTTGACACGGTTGTTGCTGGTTTTTTTTTAAAAAAAAGTTTATTGTGTTTTGCTTATTGATGATCTTAAGAACCTCACGGTTATGAAGCTGTATCTAAATTTCTTAAATAAACAAATAAACTGTGCACTGGATCCCACAGTGATATTAAGAACATACGCTAACAGCTGTCCGCCGGTGATATTCCTAGTTTCTGTGACCCTAGCCATCATTTTCCTGTTTATTCTGGTACATCAAATGGACTTTCTGAAACGTCCCTGATTTCCCTTTTGTTCTCTTTTCTTTGTTCTGTGTCCACACAGTCTTCCTTTCCCTGGTCTCCCTCCCTCCCACAGACTTGTTTGGAGACGACACATATGGGAAATGGATTGTTGTGGCAACAGGAGGTGGCAGAAAGCCCCCCCTCCCATTCTTTAAAAAGAAAAAAACTTTGCAAACTCACACACATCTAGTTGTATCACAGGGCGGGGGGGGGGGAGAACCAAACTTCAAAGCAAAGATCAAGCAAGTTTTATATATATACACAGGAGATGGGTTTTTTTGAAACAGTTTGATTCCTGCCACATACCCAATGCTATGTATATTCAACAATTTGCTGCCACAATAGCCAAAGATTTCTATAGGGGTTACAAACACTCTTTCAGTGACATCCTAAGCAAAGTTACTCTGGTCTAAGCAGGGCTTTTTTCCTGGGAAAAGAGGTGGTGGAACTCAGTGGGTTGCCCTCGGAGAAAACGGTCACATGGCTGGTAGCCCCGCCCCCTGATCTCCAGACAGAGGGGAGTTTAGATTGCCCTCCGTGCCAGCAGCATGGAGGGCAATCTCAACTCCCCTCTGTCTGGAGATCAGAGGGTGGGGCCACCAGCCATGTGACCATTTTCAAGAGGTTCCGGAACTCCGTTTCACTGCGTTCCTGCTGAAAAAAAGCCCTGGGTCTAAGCCCACTGAAAGCTCCTTTGGGATCAGGTATCTGACAAAAGGAACTTTAACTGTTGAAAAGCTTAGACCCTGGAAGTTTTGTTGGTCTTTCGGATGCTACTGGACTCAAATCTTGCTCTTCTACTGCAGAGACTAACATGGCTGAAATGATCTTCTAGAACAGAAGTTCAGTGGCACCTTAACGATTAACGACAATTTTTGCAACATGAGCTTTTGTGCGTCAGAGTCCACTTCTTCAGATGCTATGAAGAGGAAATCATAGTCCACATTTTTATAGGGAATATTACCGAAAGGGGAAGGGGGGAGGGTCATTCTTTTAGAGGCAAGAGAATCGAAAATGAAAATGTCTCTGGCAATAATTCCAATGTTACAACAATGCCATCTTAAGCAGAGTTACACCATGCAATGGACTTAGAAGAGGCAACTCTGTTAGGGTTGCATTGTCAGTCCCTTGCAGAAAATCCTCACAGGAGACTTGTGTGATCTTTTTATTGCAATTACTACTATGGGCTCTGTACTTTTCTTGATTGACTTCCTGTATTTCATGGTCTGGTTTGCACCATTTTTCTTCATCAGCTCACGTATTAGTGAATAACCAGTTGTGCATCTGACACGGGGTGATTCTATGCTGTGGCCGTTCTCGACAATTAAATTTTTGCTGTTCCAGCATTATTCCCATGCAGAATTACAATGGAGGATCCATGCTTGCTGGTGGATATTATGCTTCCGATTTGGTGGTGAAAAGCACTGTCAAGTCATAGCTGACTTACGGCAAACCCCACTGGAGTTTTTAAGGCAAGTTCATTTCAAGTTCATTCTTCGTTGTCATTGTCATGAAAATGCCGGCCTCTGCACAGTGGCCCTGATCTTCCTTGGAAGGGCCAAGCTACACATGACGAATGACACTTGAACAGCAAGTGTATTTCTCCCTGTTCACTTGCCCTCCACTCAATCCACTTGCCGTTCAAGTGTCATTCGTCATGTGTAGCTTGGCCCGAAGTCTCCCTTCCAATTACTAACTAAGGTCGCTGCCGCTTATCTTCCAAGATGCCAGATCTCGGGCTTGCCTGGGCCAGGGCTCATTTCGAGGGGGAATGTGCAGGAACGCAGTTCCGGCAGTTCCCCAAAGAGGTCACATGTCAGGTGGCCCCGCCCACCTGACTCTCAGCCATTTTGGGCCCATTTAGGCCTGGATTGGGCCTCTGACAGGTGGTGGATCACTGTCCTGCTCATCCGTGGCCTGATCCTGACCATTTTGGGCCCCTTTTCAGCCATTTTCAGCCCCTTTTTGCCATTTTGGAGCCAATTTCGGCCCTGAATGGCCAGGATTGGGTCCAAAACAGCCAGAATAGGTGATGTCAGAGGGTGTGGCATATGCAGATCAGTTATACTAATGACACACTTCTGGTGATGGCAAGGGACATGGCATATGCTAATGAGTTATGCTCATGAGTTCCTCCAGCTCTTTTTCTACAAAATGACCCCTGGCCTGGGCTATCCCGGTCAGGGATGCTTTTGATTTATTACCCAGGTTTTTCCATCTGTATAGAAGTTCTGATCGTAAATCCTCTTTTTTTTTTTTTACTTACATCCATGGAGGTATATACCCTAGTAATTTTTTTTTGGTCATTTGAGCTGATTACTGCTGTTAGGTCATGATGCCTAATAGTAGAGGCATATAAGACACCAAATCATAATAGTGTAATAAAAAGCCTGCAAAATACAGTGGTTAGATTGTCAGACCAGGATCTGGGAGAATCAGACTAGAAGCTCCACTTTGCCACGGCGGAATCTTGCTGGGTGACCCGTGGACTGGCCATGCTCTCGCTCAGCTTAACCTACCTCAAAGAGTTGTTGTGAGGATAAATAGGACGACATTGTAAGGAGTTCCCCTTGGAGACAAAAGCAGGGTTTAAATATTTAAATAAATAAATAGCAGCAAAACAGCATCGTCAATAAACATTAAAAAGAAAAGATCAATCCAAACTGCGCCTTCCCAAAGACTTCTCAGACAGAAGAATTCTTGTGACTTTTCCAATAGCCAGGAATGCGCAGGCCTGGAAAGCAATCATATACAACACTTTCCGTCTAGGACGTGTTCCAGGCAGTTAGGGGACGGAGGACATCATCTCTGAAAAGTCTCTCGGACGTGTCAGCCTGACCTCCAAACGATGTGGTATTTGTATGTGCCCCTGGTGTCCCTGGGCCAAGCTACACATGACGAATGACACTTGAACGGCAAGTGTATTTCTCCCTGTTCACTTGCCCTCCACTCAATCCACTTGCCGTTCAAGTGTCATTTGTCATGTGTAGCTTGGCCCCCTGTTTACCAGAGACATTCCTGGGTTTGGAACCTGTTTCAGGTATTATGTTGCCCTGATGTTGTTTCTGTTTTTGACATTTGTGGAGATGTTGGCTTGCTATGTATTGTCGAAGGCTTTCACGGCCGGAGAACGATGGTTGTTGTGGGTTTTCCGGGCTGTATTGCCGTGGTCTTGGCATTGTAGTTCCTGACGTTTCGCCAGCAGCTGTGGCTGGCATCTTCAGAGGTGTAGCACCAAAAGACAGAGATCTCTCAGTGTCACAGTGTGGAAAAGATGTAGGTCATTTGTATCTGTAGGATGTAGGTCATTTGTATCTGTCTTTTGGTGCTACACCTCTGAAGATGCCAGCCACAGCTGCTGGCGAAATGTCAGGAACTACAATGCCAAGACCACGGCAATACAGCCCGGAAAACCCACAACAACCATGTTGGCTTGCCTTTTGCTTGCGAGAGATGCTGGAGTTGCCTTCAGGGTTCACACACAAGACTCAAAATCTCTAATAAAAGTTAAATCTTGGAATGGCGTCTGTTCGTGTAGGTTATTTGCCTCTAGCGCACGTCCATGTAAATGCTTTGCGTGGACATTAGGGCACCGTGTGGGGTACAGCCTGCCCTTTTACAGGATAGCCCTTTTCAAACATTCAAAGTGGTGTCAGTGAATGTCAGTGAAATCCTAAACAGAGTTACTCCAGTCTAAGCCCAGAGTTATTCTGTGTAGGTATTTCAGTGTAAGTGTCTTGGGGCCTGGGGAGTGCAACATCCCAGTGGTGAACTCTACCCCCCCACACACACACACCAGGCCCAACCCCGAGTTCATTGGAATTAGGGTTGCCAGCCTCCAGGTAGTGGCTGGAGATCTCCTGGAATTACAACAGGTCTCCAGGCCACAGAGATCAGTTCACCTGGAGAAAATGGCTACGAGGTCCTTTCCCTCCCCAAATCCCACTTGCTCCAGGTTTCTCCAGGTTTCACCCTCCAGATCTCCAGGAATTTCCCAACTTGGAGCTGGCAGCCCTGATTGGAATGTACTATAGAATCTGCATGCATACTCACAGTACTTGCAATTGGGAACCCTGAAAAACAGGTTCCCCTATTGCACAGAGTCTTGTGTGTGTACATATATAGACACATTCACTCTGTTCCTATGTTCCAATCATGCACCTAGATGGGTGTAGAGCATTCCCCCCTTCCCCCTCACATGCGGATTTGTTCTGGGTGCTTAAAGTGTCTGAAAAGGGATTTGCTTTGATCAGACTGTAGGTCCACTATGGTTTTCCAGCGTTTCCTTTCCCTAAAGAACAAACACCTTCTGACACAGAGCAGGAAAAGGGGCTAAAGGGACACCACATAAAGCCAGTGGAACAAAGACAACAGCAAAGGCCTTTGGATGTGCAGTCCTTCGTATGAGAATAGGGTGTCGGAAGCATGCCTCTGTTTTCCACTGTGCAGTTGTGGCGGGATGGTCTCCCTTAAAGCAGACCCTCCTCAGACTACCTGAGCTCATGAGAGCCAGGGTAGCATTTTATGGGCTTTAATTCCCACATTTAACAGGGGGGAGGGAGGGGAAGGAGTGGAGGAAGGCTGGCAGGAAACTGGCCCATTAATTGCTTCCACAACTTTAAACCCAACTCAATGAAAGATAATTAGGAATCACAGACAGAAATTCAAAGGAAGGATTTGGAATGTTGATTTTTTTAAAAAAAATACAGAACTAATAATACGTCAGGTACTAATAACGATGCATCAAAAGCCAAATCGCTGTTCTTATTTGCTTTGAATTTGAGGGTTCCTAGCTTGGATCCTGTCCCTCAAAATGGCTGTGGTGACAAACTGCTTTATTATTTTTGTTTCTCTTTGAGAACGGGTCAGTCTCCAGCTATCGGCAACTCTGGTTTCTGGAGCTCTAACTGTTTGACCTGTGGAGAATTCACAGCAGTCTGTTAAGCCATAAAATTTCCTAGTGTTTGGTAAAGAGCCCAGGGCAAGCCCTAATCAGCACTCCTATAATAACTATAATATGGATATTTGTCATAACTGTTTCTAGTAAGTCTGTTAAATATTTATCCTAGATTTATATTTGCACAGTAAAGAAATTAGCTGCTGGAAGCAAAGGCTGGATCAGTTCATGCAAAGGATATTACTTCTCCGAAATGTCTGTTGCATTTCCTTACATTCACTCTAAATTAAAACAAGCAAGCAATACCCAATTGGATTAGGAGCTGGGAGACCCAGGTTTCAATCACCACGACTCTGCTATGGAAAGTTCCTTGGGCCAATTGCACACTCTTGGCCTGTCCTACCTCACAGGGTTGTTGTGAGGATAAAATGAAGGACAAGAGAATGATGTGAACCACTTTGTATCCCCACTAGGTATAAATGAAATAAGTACATTAGAAAATTGAGCTTTGCATTTGAAGCAGGTAAACTGCACACATGCTTGCAAAGGTGCGTATCACAAGATGCCCAGAAAGAGAAACAGCTAGAAAAGTTGGCAACCATAATTGTGAGTTAAGTCAGCAATGGCTAGCAAGCCGCCCTCCCCCAATGATAACACACGACTGAAGCCTCCGCACACCCTAAGCATCTTTCCAAAATTTAGCAACCCAACCCCTATGCATTATGCAAAATATTGCAACCCAATCCCATATATTTTAAACCCTCTTTATCCATTACAGTTTCTTTACATGCATATTTTATATGTTTAACTTCCATGTTTGGTGTGAATGTAACAAACCCACTTAGAGCCATGTGTGTTGGGCAGATTTTGGAAGCTTAGCTGCATTAACCTGCTGGAGTGAAAACAAAAAGGAGTACTGTGGCACCCTAAATTGCAGGGCTTTTTTTCAGCTGGAATGCGGGGGAATGGAGTTCTGGAACCTCTCTAAAATGGTCACATGGTTGGTAGCCCCGCCCCCCCTGATATCGGCGGTGCGGAGGGCAATCTAAATTCCCCTCTGTCTGGAGATCAGGGGGCGGGGCCACCAGCCATGAGACCATTTTTTCCATAGGCAACCAACCCACTGAATTCCACCACCTCTTTTCCCAGAAAAAAAGCCCTGCTAGAGTAACAGGTTGGTTAAAAACAGACGCTTCCATGTACTGGAGCTCGTTTCTTCAGATACATGAAGCACATCCTCAGTTGGTAGGTATACACTTGAGATACATCACAGGAACAGCTGGGGCAATACACATTTGTAGTGATTTCACTTTAGAAAAATCACCACTATTACATTTTTATCCAGCCCTTCCTCCAAGGAGATATGGGAAACATATGTAGTTCTTTTTTTCTCCACTTCGTTCTCACAACAACCCTCCGAGGTTAGGCTGAGAGTCATATAGTGCTCTTCTCCATTTTACCTTTACAAAAACTTTGGCTGAATCTACACACCTGCGGAACGTCCCAGCATTGCGCTAAATGTTTGCTAAATACCCAGAAGTGTAGCGTCTTTCTAGCACAATTCAGAAATCGCGCTAGAAAGACACTACACTTCTGTGTGTTTAGCAAACATTTAGCGCAAAGCCGGGATGCTCCACAGGTGTGTGGATTCAGCCCTGATAAGGTAGGTTAGGCTGAGTGATGAGACATTACTAATACTGCTATTGCTATTACTGATCTTCTATCCCGCCCTCCCCACAAGCAGGCTTAGGGTGGGTTACAGCAATAGGTTGCTAGTCTCCAGGTGATGACTGGAGATCTCTTGGAATTACAACTGATCTCCAGGTGACAGAGATCAGTTCCCCTGGAGAAAATGGCTGCTTTGGAGGGTGAACTCTATGGCATTATACCATTCTGAGGCCCCTCCCCTCCCCAAACCCCATCTTCTCCAGACTCCACCCCCAAATTCTCCAGGAGTTTTCCAGCCTGGATCTGGCAACCCTATTGGCTCTCCATCCAAATACTGGCCCTGCTTAAGTCCCAAAATCTGACAAGACAGGGCTATATGCCGCCTTCCCTCCCTCTGTAGTGTTAAAAGGAAATGAGGAAAGCTGATCAAAAGATGAACATGCTTTTTTTGGAGGCCCCTCCCCTCCCCAAACCCCACCCTCTCCGGGCTCCACCTCCAAAATCTCCAGGAAATTCCCAACCTGGATTTGGCAACCCTAGCAATAATTTACCTTTAAAATTTATAGTAAACCACAGAATTTCCATAAAACACCACCCCCGGACAGCCACCTCACAACTCACCCCTGCCAGTAATACACAGAGGGTTGGGAGGAGGAGGGGGAAACAGGCCACTTCATTTAAGTTGTTACTCATATGGGGGGCAGATGGTCTAATCCCCCCACACACACAAGAGGCCAGCTGGGCGGCTTTTCTTGATGGTGCTTTTCTTCTGAGATATCCTCACAACACCTCTCTGAGGTAAATTAGACTGACAGACAGAAAGACAGAGAGAGAGATTCAGATTCGTTTTATTGTATACGGCCATTGGCCTTCACAATATCAAAACACTCTCGAATGTCACTATAATACATAATCAAAATGATCAGGTAATCGAACACTTCAAAACCATATAAAATGCCCTACTAAAAAAACATTAAAATGAATAAAACCTTCTAAAAGCAATCACAGCCAATCAATGGCTGATTCCTTTGCTCTGATCTTCCTAGCAGCTAAAGCAAAAAGCGCCAATCTTAGTGAAATAAAAGAATCCTTGTCGGAGAGCATCGTAACAATCTTGTCAGAGATAAACAAGGGATGTAGAGCAAACAAGATCTTAGCCAGGAATTTATTCCTAGGTTCTGTGTATAAAGGACAAGCCAGGATATAATGAGAGATGACAGGCAGCGAGTGGGCCATCATCACCGAGTGAATTTCCTATGCTGTGTGGAGATTTAAACCTGGATCCCAGATCCTATTCTGACCCTCTAACCACTACTCCGCACCATTAGCTACTGTTGCGTAACTGGCAGCTCCTAAAAAGCGTCCCTGCTCTCTCTCTCTTACATTGTCAGGAACGCGATTTGTTGATTCGCTGCTCCCTCTGCTGGAAATTTTACAATTGGCCTCCTTCGATGCCAAACAAACATTTTAAAAAAATCACTTGCTTTCTGGATTAAAAATGGGAGGCCCATTTCATTCTCTTGCCATTAAAGGGTGTTCTATTGATTTGCATACATCTTCAAACATGAACGTTCTCTAAAGTGGTTGCATTTTTTAAAAAAAAAATCAAATGATTAAGACCTTGTAAAAGCCTAAAAGCTAACTTTAGGCAGGCATAAAGAAGAATCCAGAGGAGTTAGCCGTGTTAGTCTGTAGTAGCAAAATCAAAAAGAGTCCAGTAGCACCTTTAAGACTAACCAATTTTATTGTAGCATAAGCTTTCGAGAATCACGTTCTCTTCATCAGATGCATGGAGGGCATCCTTCTGCCCTCCATGCATCTGACGAAGAGAGCTGTGGCTCTCAAAAGCTTACGCTACAATAAAATTGGTTAGTCTTAAAGGTGCTACTGGACTCTTTTTGATAAAGAAGAATGCAGCTGGATCTTGTCAGGATGGAGGGATGTCTCGTTGACGCTGCCTCCTCTTCCTCCTATGATGATCTTGGCAGCTGGAAGCTGCTAAAGCAGGGTTGCCAACTCTGGGTTGGCAAATTCCAGGAGATTTGGGGGTGGTGCTTTGGAAGAGGAGGGTGTGAGAAAAGAAGGGACATGAACAGAGAAGTGAAACCATAGAGTCCACCCTCCAAAGCTGCTATTTTCTCCAGGAGAACTGATCTCTGTAGATTGGAGATACGTTGTAATTCTGGGAGAATTAGGGTTGGCAACCCTATGCGAAAGTCCTTCCCCCATATTGTTCTCACAACAACCCTACTAGATAGGCTAACCTACACAAGAGTGTTTGGCCCAAGGTCAGATTAGAGCAATGGATCATCCAGAGGCACAACAAACAGCCTCCGCCGTGAGCAATTAGTCTGAATTGGCAGGAACCTCGTGGTTCCGGTCTAATTTATGTCTCCAGAGCATATGAGGGTCTGGTCTGTCCTGTTGAGAAACTGTATTGCAGCAAATCCTAGAATTCCAAGCCTGTTAATGAAAACAGATGCTAGAATTTAGTTGTTGTTGTTAAAATTGGTCTTTATATTGGGATAATAAATAGGGCTGCCGACTCTGGATGGTGAAATTCTTGGATTTGGGGCAGTAGAGCCTGGGAAAGGTGGGGCTTGGGGAGGACAGCGGGGTATACTTTTAAATAGTTAATTATTTATTTGTGCAAAGCAAAACCCTGCCCCCCAAAAGCTGTTGTTTCCTCCAGGGGAACAGATCTCTGAAATCTGGAGATCAGTTGTAATTCCAGATCTCTAGGCCCTACATGGAAGTTGGCAACCAAACCCTAGAGGAAAAGAGCAGTACCTTCTTGAGCTCTTTGGTGGGATATAAAAATGTACTGGATGGTTTGTGATGTCAAAAGACTGCTTTACTATAGTAAACGCAAAGCTTTCTATAACAAAATAAATTAATTAGGGTTGTTACTCTTCTTAATTTCTCTTTACCCAGTTTCTCATTGAAATCCAACAATTCTTTTCCTTTTTTAGGAATTTGGAGCCAACTTCTAATCAAATTCCTTTTTAATCAAAGAGTACTTTGAAAAGAGGAGGAGCAGGGTATTCAGCAAAATATTAGGATTTCACTCTGTAGATGCTCAGAGGCGGGCAATGTCTTCCCAAGCCTTCCTATCTTCCTGATAGACCAGCCTCCCACAGGTGGACCACTTAAAACAACTACAGGCTGAAGTTACAGACAGTACAGTGCTTTGATTTCTCTTTGAAGATAAATGAAAGAGAAATCCTGCTCTTAAAAGAGAAAACAAATAAGAGGAATCAATGACTCTGTCTTAAAAAAAAGTGATTTTTCTGAAAAATAAATTCTCCACCTTATAACAATTCTAGAACTAATGATTGGAAAATGCGTTTCCAATCATTAATAGTCAATAGTCCAATCATTTTCGGTCATTAATACATTTGGGGAAATCGCCTAATGAGCGCGCCGCTGCCGTTCCTTTTTTCATTAACTAGGGCGTTGCTTCCAAAAACGGAACAGCCGAACACGGCCTCGGCGACCTTCGGCCCTGCTCGGCAACTCCACGTGACCGATCCCGGGCCGCGCTCTTACCACCGCTCGGAAACTTTCGACGCTTGAGGGGAGCGCGGAGATGCAACAGCCAATCGGAATCTAGCGCGCGCTTTACTTCGGCTCGTCTAAGAGCACAAAGCCTCGTGGAGTTTTTTTCATTCGTTCGTCTTCCTCCGAGCGTCAGGGAAAAAAAAACCCGAGGAAAGAAACGAAACGAAGCCAAAAGAGAGGGTAGGAGAGGGATTCCCTGAAAGGATTATCGTGAAACGCACCGAGTGTGTGTGTTTTTCTGTGCGTGTGTGTGGTGAAAATGTTGGAATAGGGTCGGAGGGTGTGTGTTTGTGAGGGGTGGCGGAGTGATCTCTTCTGCGAGAGGCGCTCGGAGGTCATAGAAAATGGCTGTTGGAATGTAGTGCCGGTTCTTTTAAGCGCGTGTTGCGGGCGGGCGGTTGGCGTGGAGGGAGAAGTCGTTGCGCGTTGGAGGCGCGTTTGGGAAGGCGCGGCGAGGCAGGCGGGCACGGAGCAAGGTCTCTTCACCTGTGGTATTGAGGTGGGTGAGTAAGATATATTAACTCTACTCTATATGTGCAGAGGGCGCGCTGCTGCCTCTATGTTGGTCTGTGGAGTGAGGTTTTTTTTTTCACACATCCCCATCCTTTATTGTCTTGATTTATTGAGCATTTTCCATGCAATTTCCTCTCCCCCTTAATATACATAGGAGACAGTTATGGGGGATATTATTATTGTTGTTGTTGTTATTAAATAATAATAATACTGCACTTGTCTACTTCTTTTCTAAACAGATTAGTGTCGCACCCAGAGCCGTGAACAAGTTAGTGTTATTATCTCCACAGTATAGTTGGGGCTGAGAGGAGTGGCTGACCCAAGGCAGTAGTGGGATTCGAACCAGCAGAGTGTTGATTCACAATCTAACCACTGTGCTGCAGCACCTGTGTAATCTGCTTTGATCCTCACAGTTACTGGTGGGACGGGGGGGGGGGAGATATTAATTAATTGCCCTGTGGCACCTGCTTTGAGCCTCACTGAGAAAGACAGACTACAAATAATAATTATGGTATTTGTGGCAAAAAGATCTTTTCTCATCCTCACCTGCTACCTATTGGGAAACTCTATTTTTTAAAACTCCCCCAATTATTTTTGTTCATTTGTGGGTGGGATCCCCCTTACTACACTATTTAAGGCAGCAGTAGTAAATTTACTACTTCTGTATTTTATTTATTTTGTATTTTCTGTATTTTCCAAACTGTACACATCAGCTAAAAAACAGTTACATCTAATATCTAAATTAAAATGAATTCAATAAAACAATGCAATTAACCACGCTAGCCCAGAATTTAATACAAAAGAAGGCTTATCCTTATCCAGTTGTTTGTTTGCGTTCCCTCATTTCTCTTCCATCCATATACCTACTATTTATTGCAAAAAGGTCTTGTTTCCCACTCAAGCGTATGTATTTTTATTGCAATCCCCCCTCCTCCCAGTGCACCTTTGTTACTGTAAATTCTTCTATATATACACATTGTGTTGAGAAAAAAAACTTCCCATGTGCATAAACCTCCTACCTTCTGGCTGGTTAAAAATCTACATACTTCCAGTTCTGAACGTGTCTAAAGAAGGGAGCTTGACTCAAAAGCTCAGACCTGGAAACCCAGTTAGTCTTTAACATGCTACTGGATCTGCATCTTTGTGTTCTGAACAGAAATGTTATTAGAAATGTAACAAGGGTAATTACCAGCCAGTGTAGTGGTGGTGGTGTTAATGTAGGACTCAGATCTGAGAATCCCAAGTCCAGATCTCCACTATTTATTTATTTTTATTTTATTCAGTTTTTAGCCCGCCCTCTCTGCTAACAGGCTTAGGGCAGGTTACAGTTTGCAACTGATAACAAAGCTCAAGACAATGCATTCACCCGGACTGAATTGAGACATTGACTTTCTGTCTCATTAGGAGTGCCAGTTTCTTCACACCCCACTACTCCTCTGTATACCTCATCCTGTTCAATCACACCTGCCATTTATCATTCGGTTTCTGCAGTCACTCCGCTCTCCAAGATATAAAGACAGATGGACTCACATTCTAGTTGTATCTGAAGAAGTGAGCTGTGGCTCACGAAAGCTCATACCTTACCACAAATTGTGTTAGTCTTATAGGTCCTACTGGACTCTTGCTCTTTTCTGCTGCTACAGACTAACACGACTACTTATCTTGATCTATTTCATTAAAACCATGCTTGATTTATTTTTTCTTAATCAGATATTTCATTTCCAGTTGTTGATGATATTGGGACATAAAGCAAGCCTGTGGCTACTCCTTAAGTTTTCCTTTTAAAATATAAGTCAAAATAAAAATAATAAATCAGATCATGCTCTCTTCAGAGCACTGAGAAAAAAATCCAGTTCAGTTTTTCCCCCCAAAACCCATTTAACTGTTTAAGAATAAATTCTGTTATCTCTGGGGATATGATGCTGTAAAAATACTTGTTAATTTTGTCTCATAGCAGCAACTTGTGAAGCGCCATGTCGGGCAGGGCAAGAGCTAGAGCAAGGGGAAGAGCCCGTGGCCAGGAGATGACTACACCTGCTGTGGGAGCAGCTGCAGTAAGTGTGAAGCTTGAAGTTGGGATTCGATAGTATCCAGTTCATACTGCTGCTCAAGTTTTTACTGTATCCATGCAAACTGGATTTGTTTAATAACCTCTTCATATAACAAAGTTGGAGGAGAGGAGAATATTGTAAGCAGCTTTGGGTTGCTCTTGGGGACAAGGTGGAATACAAATGTTTAAATAAACAAGATTTGTGAAGCAGAGAACTTTGCTCATGAGTCTAGGGACCAATGCAATCAAGTGTTGGAGGAGAGGGGAAGTGATGGTCGTCAGGATTTTTCTTGTTGTGGTTGCCACTGGACTCAAATCTTGGAGGAAATGGCAGGTTTACAGGGCAGAAAAACAGAAGTTCTAGAGTGGCATCTCTGCTGAGTTCCATCTCAGATCACCAGGAATTTCCCAAGCTTTAGTTGGGAACCCTGACTGGGGCCTACGGGGATGAAAGGAAAATATAACTTGCAGTTAGACCCCATGAAGATTTGCAGTAAGTAGATTTCAGCTTTATATAGAAGCAGGAAAATCTTCTCTTTTGGAACTCCTTTTTCCCCAAGGCTTTTCCTCTCTGAACCATTTCAAACTCGATTAAACCCTCTAGGTTCCACAGCCTGGCTATGGGCCAACTAAGCCACCAGCGGCTCAAGCAGAACCACCCGCAGAAGCAGGAGACCTCAGGGGACGTGGGCGCCAAAACCGAGGACCCGCTGCGCCAAGATCACAAGGCAAAACAGGTCTACGGGAGGGGACTTTTCCGTATCATTGCAACGCATGAGTAGTTGTTTAGAACTGTGTTTGGTGTTCTTTAAAAGTTTAAATTTTTTGGCATTTGGCTTTTATTGTACAAATAGATGTTTCATGGCAAATTATTAGTCATATTTCCAGCTGAATTTGCTGGTATCTTTCAAGGCACATAGATGCCTTGAAAAGTTCCAACACTCCCCCCCTTTTTTTTTGTTAGTGTGGTGCTTGGGTCCCATGTTGCTGTTTGATTGAATTAACAGCAGTTCCAGTGACAGAATGGTGTTTCTGTCGGTTGAGGAATGGAGTGCAATTTCTGTTCATTACTCTCTTCCACTGCAGACTGTTCATGATGTTCTAGGGTTCTGTTGACTGGCAGGAGCACAGTTTTGAGAGGCACAGAAGTCTGCAGTGGGAGGGGGGCAGGGAAGTTCTCTTCCTTCGGCATAATTGCACTCATGCTGCTTAGGATCTGTGCCTTCATAGAATTCAGGTACTTAGGAATTCTCATCAGGCAGCCCTTATGAAACTTGCTTGCCTTTCTTTCTGCTTATGCTGTGACTATAATTGCTGCACTGCCTGTGTACTTTTATATTATAGTACTTGAGTTGTGAAATGTGTATTGTCAACCTGCCTCAGTTTTTGTTTGTTGTAAGACTTCCACTCTTTTGCTTTTCAAGTATCAATGGAAGTTGGGTTGCTGTTTGCGAGTATCTTAGGCTCTGAGGCCATGTCAATTGTTCAGACAGGCAAGATGATGATTAAGACATCTTGCTTCCATTTAGGAATGGTCGCTTACTGTTTCTGTTTAGAAAATTTATATGCTGCCTCTCCAAAGACAGCATACAAAATAACAGACAAGTAAATGCAAGTCGTGATAAACGTTTGCTTTTGAAATACAGAATTGCAGATTTCAGCAGGCTTTCAGGAAATGACATTAGGAGAAAGAGGTGGACGTCGCAGAGACTTCCATGATATTGGTGTAAATACACGTCAGTCAATGGAACATGTTAGAGAATCCAAAACAGGTATGGACTCTTTTTGGACATATTTTTTATTGTATGTGGTACACCACATTAATAAATGGGAGCTACTTGCAGAACCAGAACTCTTTTAGGGCCCCCATCCAGGATAGGATGGTGAGCCTTGGTTCTTTTTTGGGTCTTCCATCGTGCCTCGTGGTTTTTTTTCTCCTCTAACCTCAGGAACTTGACCTTGTACATAGTGTGGTCCTCTTCCTTGCTGCCTTGGATTCTAATGATTTGTTGGCTAGATAGGAGCAGCTTAATTGAAAATGGCTCCATTCTGTTGCACAGAGTAGTTTTTGATGTACAGGTGGTTGCAGAACTGTTCAAATAAAGAGATGACTGATAGTTGAATATTTCTCCTCAGGTGTCTCAGGTACAATAATAAAGCTAAGTACAAACCATTTTCGGCTGAGTTCTCGTCCTCAGTGGGCCTTGTATCAGTATCACATTGATTATAACCCGCAGATGGAAGCCCGGCGTCTTCGCTCAGCGTTGCTTTTTCAGCATGAAAACCTGATTGGAAGGACCCACGCATTTGATGGGGCCATTTTGTTTTTACCAAAGAAATTAGAAAACAAGGTATAGTTACTGCTCCAATTTCGTTGAGGCAGGTGTGGAAAGGCTTACTATACAACGATATGCTGAATAACTCAGAAGCCTGTTCTATGATGTTAGAAATGAAGTCTTCATATAAAGTGCTGAACCTCTCCTGAGATTTAGAACAGAGTGGTCAAGTGGGCATGGAAGCATGGACTTGGGGAGCCAGAGATGTAGTAGCAGTTTGTGTACATGAATGCCATTGCTTATAAGGGGCGGGTCTGTTCTTTTAGTCTTTCTCTTGATATTTCTGTGGAAGCAGATTTTAGTGCTTAACTCTAGTATAAATATTAATATTCTTAGGTTACGGAAGTATTTAGTCAGACCCGGCAGGGAGAAAACGTGAAGATCACAATCACCTTAACCAATGAGCTGCCTTCTACATCACCCACATGCTTACAGTTTTACAACATAATTTTTAGAAGGTAGTCTTTCAGTATATTTTTCTTAGTATTTAGTAATGGGACAATGGAATTTGTTTTAACCGTGAAAGTTTATCTTTAATGGCAGATTCTTACTTAGTATGCACTGAGAATTGTCTGAAGTTTTATCCTACTTGGCAACCCTTCTTTCCCAAAGAAGGGAAGAGAGTATCTTTGAAATGGGCTATGTAGTTCTTTTTCTTATTCCCCTTTGATGGGAGGGAGCTCCACCTCCATTTCCAGTGTTTGACATTTGTTTTGAGTTCTTTATCAACTGGTTCTATTACCCTCTGAATTATTGGGGGGACATGAAGGGAACTGCACCACTTTTGTTTTTCTTCATTTTTTGGGTAACTGTTCCAGTGGTGTGTCTGACAAGCATGTGTTTGCAGTTCTGACAGCTCTTCTGTTGTTAGCAAACGCTGTATTGCTGCAGTCTTCCACCTTCAGTACTAGCGGGAAGGGAAAGAAGATACTTAGTACACATGTCATTAAGATTTTCTTTTTTAGTTACCAGGGCTGTTACGGAACTGCATCTGTGTTGCACAAGTGGTAATTCTTGTGCTTCACTCCAGCTGTTCATGGCATAAATGAGTCTTAAGACTCCTTGTATGTGATACCCTTATGGTACAGAACACCATTCCTGGACAGTTACCATAAACAGACTGAGCAGAGCATTATGGCTGGAAAATCTTGCCCAGGCAACGGCATACCTGCTTCTGACTTACTGTAATAAGAACTGTCCCATTGGATCAGACCAAAGGTCCACTTAATTCAATATCCTGCTTCCAGTCGCAGCCAGTCAAATGCCACAAGCAGGGGCACAGAGGACCATGTTGTCTGCCAGCAACAGCCATTCAGAGGTATACTGCCTCTGAACATGGAGGTTTCATTCGCTCATTATGCCTATTAGTAACTAAACTCCCCCCCCCCCTGAATTTGTCTAATCCCCTTTTCAAGCCATCAAAGCCATTGCAACTTCTTGTGGCATGAGTTCTACCCACTGTGCTTTTTATGAAGTATTTTCTCCTTGCCTCCTCCAGTATTTTGGGAAGGGGAGAGAAAGTTCCGTCTGTCTGCCTTTTCCATACCCAGCATAATCTGCACACGCTGTTCTAGCTGTCTGTTTTTCTAAACTGAAAAGCCCCAGACTTTCAGTTTTTTCTTACAAGGAAGGTGCTCGTACCCTTTGATTAACGTGGTTGCCTTTTACAGCACTGCAGTTTTTTTCTGGGATGGGTACTACAAACGCAGCAGCCTTGTTACAGATCTCCACAAGAGGATTAGGACAGTGTCTGTTTTATTTTTAATCCCTTTTATGGATTGATAGCAGGACTGTATCTAATGGCACTTTTCCCCCTCAGACTCTTGAAGATAATGAATTTGCAGCAAATTGGAAGAAATTATTACAATCCTGGTGATCCAATCAGTATTCCAAAACACAGGTATATGCCACGAGATCGGTCTTGGAAGGGGGGTTTCCGGAGAAACATGATCTTGCAATCTACTTGACTTGTAAAAATTGAGCATTCAAAAGATAAGTGTTCTAAAATAAGCCTATCAAAGGGGGGGTTATGTGACCTTTTCTGAAAAAAATGATTCTGAAGTGTTTATATATTGTTTATTGGGAGCATAGTTTTTGGTGCAGTGACAACTATAATAGAAAAATTTAGAATTTTTTTAAAGTATTGAGACCAATTTTGGCTTTATAGTTCTGGGGTAGGTTAGTAATACCACTCAAAGAACATCAGTTACAGGCAAGCAGCCTCTTCTTACGTATTCAGTCTTTTCAGCTATACTTCCTCCTTCAGAGGAGGACATCCTGACACTTGGACACTCTCCCATAATCCGTGGAGGCAGGTAGTAGGATGCAGTTTTCCATTCCAGTGGGAGGAAGGAATGTTCAGTCCCTTCAGCTCTCTTGCATCTTTTGTGAGAGCCTAGATTAGAGTGAGCTCCATGAGTTTTTCTTTCATGCTCAGTCTTTTTTCTTTCAGTGTGTCTTGACTTAATCTCAACAGTCACATTCTGTTCCTCCAGTGCTTACAATTTTTAAAGGATCTTCCTTGCATTGATTCCTTTCATTTCTGTTTTTCTTCTGCCTGCTTTGTTTTCTGCCTTTAGCCATGGTGATGTTTTAGCCTAATGCTACTGCAGAAGGTTTTGATGGCTGCTGGGCCTTCAGAAGGGGAACTCCGCAGTAAAGTTCACAGATCTGGAGCAGGAAGGCCCCTTCTAACTGCACACCCAGCCAGTCAACTGTGACAGTATTTCAGAGGCAGCCACAACCTTCTGATGCAGATGAATGTTACCAAAACCTTGCTTTTTTTGGTGTCAGATTTCAGTGCAACCCAGAAATTTTAGAGGTGACCCAGGATGGCCTGGCCTGTGAAGCAGAGTCTAGGGATACCAGCCTGCAAGGGCTAGCTTTCAGAGTAGCTTATGACCAGAGAAATGGAAAAGAAGGGAGGGACTGTTGTAGTCACCCCCCCATCTGCTTTGTCATACTCCCTTTGTAGGGGAACATTCAGCCTTTTGAGTGTCAGAACATCTTCTGGCCTTTTGAAGTGGCTGGCTAAAGCTACCTCTTATTTTGGTAATAACCTTTTTGTCTAAGGCTGGGATGTATAAAATACGGGCCATGTATGTTGCAGATGGAGGCATGTCTTGTCTGGAGCCCAGGTTGGCTCACTTGTGTTCCACCTACAGTTGTGATGTAGCATGTGCAGCACCTCAGCTCACACCATCACAGCAGCTGCGTCCAGGCCGGCTACAATGGGAAACCCAGCTGTTGTGTGGAAGGAGGGCTTCTGCAAGACATCCAGTCAAGATGTGGCAGTAGTTGTGATGACTGCCATGTTTCATCTGGAAGGCAGGGAGAAAGTACTGTAATGGCAATGGGTGGTGCTTGTACTTTAGCTATTCCCTCCTAGGAAGAGCTTACAGGCAGAGGCCTAGTGCAGCCTAGTCAAGGGCCTTTCTAGCTTCAGACACTAGTTCAGGCAGAAGAGGTACAATTTTCTGTCAAGAACTTGCCCTAATAAGGGCAGCAGTCTGAGCACAATAAAAAATCCGATAATTCCATGCACCTGAAGTGGAACAACTTGGGGAAAACCTATTCTCCATATTCCTTTTTTCCTAAAGATGCAGATTTAATCAAGGTTCATGTGGTTATTATTCCAGTTGTGGATTTAACTTTGGGCATAGCTGTTACCAAGGAAAGCTCCCTTTAAGATGCCATGAATGCTTCTGCAGGTCTTCATTGTTGGAACTCTTGCTGCAGTGATGGCACAAGTATTGCTCAAGTGGACCAGGAAACATACAAGTACCTAGAAAATGTGGTTGCCTTCATGGCAAATGTTAGTTTGCATACTTTTTAACTTTTAATTTGGAATGATGGCCTTAGCGGTAAGCCTTGTCTTTTTGGGATATGGGATATGGATTTAGCATCCAACTTCAATCAGTCTGCTTATTTTCAAGTTCTTTGGTAACAGCTCTTTGGTACCTACATGCCTTTTTAGTCGGGACCAAGAACATATAAAGGCCGTGGTTTTCTCAGGTAGGAAACTCCCATAACGATACAAGATTCCAGACTTTTGTGTCCAAAGGGTCTTTCCTAGATTTAGTGGAGACCGTAGGAGAATGTCTTAGACAAAAACTAGGCAGGACTTCAGATCCAATACCCAACTCTTCAGTTCTTGGAATCCAATAATATGGGCAGCAGTGCTAACAACACAGCTGGTGCCAGACAGATCCCAGTAGTTTTTCACTGGTTCTAGCAGTTCTGTCTAGGATTATCCACTGATGGTTGGGTAAAGGACATCATCTGAAGCTACACTGTAGTTTATGAGTAACAAATTTAGTACCTTGCACCTTGTGCTTTACCAAGACGCCACACAAATTGTTTACCATTAGTCATCGTGATTGCCAGGGTTATAGATCCTGTATTGCAAACATTCTATCATTCCATCATCTTTCAGTTCCCAAGGTGAATGGGAACTATTCTGGACCGCAGATCCCACACATGTCCATAAGACCTTTTCCGAAAGCAGCAGTGTTCGAGTCCCTGGTATTTACCAAAAAAGAGAGGTTGTGAAACAAACTGGAGTAATAATAATAACATTCGTTTTATATATCGCCATTCAGGACAACTTAATGTCCACTCAGAGTGGTTTACAAAGTATGTTACTATCATCACCACAACAAAACACCCTGTGAGGTGGGTGAGGCTGAGAGAGCTGTGACTGACCCAAGGTCACCCAGCTGGCTTCAAGCGGAGGAGTAGGGAATCAAACCCAGCTCTCCAGATTAGAGTCCCGCGCTCTTAACTAGACATGGGCGCGAACCAAAAAAATGAAACAATCCAGCGGTTCGCAGTTCGGTGCCGACAACGATCCCGAGATCGCGAGCCGCAATGAACATTTCCCGTTACCGAACCGGTTCCTGATTCATTGAGCACGGAACAGCCCCCGCGGCACTTGCAGAGCCCATATTCCCGGGGAGTCTTTTGCAGGCTCTCCCCTACAGCTATCACCCAAGTTTGGACAAGATTGCAAAAGGGATCTTGGAGTTATACCCTCTCCAATCCAAGTCCCCCAGGAAACTCCCACTCGACACAATTAGAGTCACCGGTTGACGTTGGCCCTGTGGACAGAAGGTGGGTGTTGACAGTGGCCGCCGGGCCTGGCGGCCACAGAGAAACAACAACAAGCCACCTCCCCTTTAGGGGGTGGGGGGGTCTGGCCGCTTGCTGGCGGCACCCCCCATGTGCCTGCCCGCCAAGCCAAAGAGGAGCACGCTGGTATTCCCGGTGTGGTTGGGAGAGGACATGTCATTCAGACGGGGGCCTGATCCCCCAGCAAGCGAGGGTCCTCACTTGAGGGTCCCACTGACGAACAGTGTGGCAGCAGCCGACAGCACCCACCTTCCTGCCTTGCCGGAAAGGACGGGAGGGAGAGGAGATGTCATTTGGAGGGGTCGTTGGGAGGGGACTGAGTGTTCCGCAGAGGGTGAGGTGAGAAGAGGGACCGTGTACTTGTGTGGGAGAGGAGGATCATGCCCAAGGCTTCCTGGCTGCATTGCGCAGCACGACTGGGACGGAGGGATCCCACATCCACCCTGAAGGCGTGCGCAGACTGCTGTGGCAAAGGCTTGTCCGCTCTCCCTGTGTCACAGTGGAGGCTGTCGCCAGCATCACTCAACTTCCTGCCTTCATGGAAAGGACGTGACTGATCGTGGCGGCATTACCCATTCACCCCTGTTAATGGCATTACCCATTCACCCTCCTCTCCCACACAAGTACAAGTGATGCTGAAAGCTGATGCCGCTTTTCTGCCACGAGGAGCAGCTCTGCTGCTGTTGCTGGTGTTAGTATGGTACCGCATGGTACCCCCCTCCCTTTCCATGGGCACCTGCTGCCCCCTCTGAGCACCCTTTCCATGAAGGCTGGACGGTGGGTGCTGTATGATGCTTCAGCTTTGGGCCACGAGGGCTAGATCAACTGCTGTTGCGCATAAAATTACACGTCACGGTGGCCCCTGCAGCGGCTGTCCCCTCTGGGCAGCTGCTGCTGCTGTTGGCAGGAGCCATCGTGACGTACAATCTTATGTGCAACAGTGTAAAGCTCTGTCCCACTCCACTGCTTGCTGAAAGTGAAACCCAGCCTGGGAGCCCACGGCTATTTATAAGCACAGATCCCATTGAGCAACGCAGGAGGTCTGTGTTTGGCCGTCAGAGCTGCCTATCGGGGTTTGCAGGAATGAGATTGGAGTGCCCGTGGCTACAGGACACCCCTTCCCCCCTCCCTCCCCTGGGTGTCTTCTCCCAACTTGTAACCGCTTTGCAGCTCCGTGGTTGGAAGGAAGACCTGCCGATCAAGGTAAGCTGGGCTTCCATTTGGGTTTCCAGGGTGACAGAAGGAGCGCAGACAGAATTCAAGCATTCCCCCGGCTCCGTTGCCAGGGGAATTGATTGCTGGCGCCTGAGTGTCTGCCTTCCTGAACCACGGCTGAACGCACCGAACCAGGCTTTTACCGATTGCTGGTTCGTTGGCCATGGCTGATAACGAACCGCATCGCATGATTGCTATTTTCGTGGGGTTTTTTGGTTCGTAATCTGGTTCGTGCCCATCTCTTAACCACTACACCAAACTGACTCAGTAACAGTAAGGGCTTGACTTGCTGTCTGCTTGCATACAGGGTTGGCCTGGGAATTGTTGAGGGAAGTCCTCTTTCTGGAATCACCAAAAGTCTAATGACTCTGCCTGTGGCTAGTGGACATGCTTTTCCAAGAGATTGCTCCACCTCTGCCATTAAGGAAGGATATTGCCCAAGTGCCAGTATGTCCTTTCCATTCTCAAGGAGAAGGAACGTTTTTGGCAAGTCAGTGCTTCTTTCCTCTTAGCTCTTCAGTGATTATGGATGTCACAGAGCATGTTGGTAGGTTCCAATGAATGGTTCTTCTGTACAGTCTTGGCGAACCATCTTTAATTACAATGAAAATAAAATATAAGAACCAGTTTGTCATGTGTGATATGATATGTCTTCTCTGGCAGGCTGATGATTTGGCCAGGTTTTGCCACTTCCATACTGCAGTATGAAACGAGCATCATGTTGTGTACTGATGTGAGCCACAAAGTTCTCAGAAGTGAGACGGTTCTGGATTTCATGTATGCCTTGTATGAACAGGTGGAAGAACAGAGGTTCAGAGAAATCTGTGCTAAAGAATTGGTTGGCTTAATCGTTCTTACAAGGCAAGATGTCTTCTTTCTTTTAAAATAGGTTGTAGCTAATCTTAGGAAATCAAGTCACCTTTGCAGAAATTGATGCAACTTAGGGTAGTGTTCAAGGAATGACTTATTTAATTAAATAGAACTGCTTTGCCTGAGTTGTGAGGCTTAGAGGTATAATGGGTATATGATTTCTCTTTTTGCCAGGGAAAAGAAGTTTTAGAATACTTTCATGTGAGTAGTGGACAGATAACAAAATAGGAGTAGATGGTTGGAAGCTAAAAAGCTGTTAATGGCCAAACAGCTATATAGGGAATTCTGTTGAGAATAAAACATGTTTTGGGTGGGGGTGGGGGTATGTGTATAGCAAGGAGTAGGATGTGAAATGAAATATTAGATTGATAAGCATTGGATTTACAATCCACCTACTTTCAGTATATTAGAAATGCATTGTTATAAAGGAAGAAAGATCAATCAGATTTTTAAAATGTTGCTAGATACAACAACAAAACATATCGGGTGGATGACATTGATTGGGATTCGAACCCCCAGTGTGTATTTAAGAAAGCAGATGGTTCTGAAATCAGCTTTGTGGACTATTACAGAAAGGTAAGAGTGCTGAATTTGTGTAACCTTTATGGAACTTGTGTACTAAGCTAAAATTGTTCATTGGGACCCAGAAATTTGATGAGGTTGTATTAGATTTTTCCCCTGTGTGTCAATTACATAATGCAGATTAGGTTTGTCCACAGTCATTCTGGCTCCAGTGACCTGACCATTGTTACCATTTGTACATAATAGAAGTTGAGATTACAAAGGTGCATATCCTTGCGTTCTCTGAGATGATTCTCAAAATATGGGTAACCCTCAAGGGTAACCTGTGTCCAGTTTTCAACTTTCCCCTCTAACATGGTATTTCACCTACTCTGTTGACTGCCAGCCATTCCACCCGGGGTTGCTGAAGTCACTACGGGTGGTTCCTTGACAATATGTTCTGGGGGGGGGGGGGGTGTCCCAGGTTAACTCCTAATTGAGACTGCGGAAATGTGTTTACTTGTTCTGAGAACTTTTTGCAGTTGAAAATTGAAAGGTTTAATGGTGTCATGGGGAATGTTTTCCTGCTCCTGTTACACATCATTGGCTGGCACAGCAGGGCTCAGCATATTGTCAACAAGATGTACGTTACACTTAATTATCCCCATTGCCGTTTCTCCCCTCTCTACTTTGTTCTCAGCTGCCAAATACATCTATAGGTGACATAGTGCCCACGCAGTTAAGTCAAACGAATGCTTATTGTTCAGTGTATGTGAAACTTCGGTGTAGTTCCTGAGGGTGTGTGGAAGGGGGTCTTGCTGTTGAACTGTACAGTGATTTTACTGTGGCTGGATTTATCCTACTTGATCCTGAAGGCTCTGGGCATCTGTCGGTGCATTAAACCAAACAGTGTAGGTTATGGAGCCCTTTGGGTGTTGGACCTTCTAAGATAACTTAATTCCACTTGATTTTTGTAACTGCATCTGGGTGGAGTTGTTGCTCGTCACTGAGTAGGTCGTGGAAAAAGCTGGCTTTTCCTGATGTAACACTTCCAGAAATATAGGTCCTAAGACCAACGGGAAAACAATTATTTATCAATCATATATTACATATACATAATCATTCTTTTAATATAGCATATTACAATATTGCAGCCAATTTTTATCTTCGTTTTACAAGTTTCAGCATATAACTTATATTACATATATCATTCAAGAATCCTCCCGAGGAGGATCAAGGGGTGCAGCGGCAAATTAATGACTTGTACTATATCAAAGTCCTTTCAGGAGCTGGTTAAACAAGTTCATGGTTTGTTCCAAGATGAAAAGTGGAACCTTCAGTGGTGCCCGGAACTAAGGCCGGCAATTTCCAACTAGTTCTTCGTCCCCACGGACTTCCTCAGGAGCAACCATTTACAACTACATAAAAATGAATAAATATTACATAAATTCATTTTGGCTCATTTATATATTCTCTAATAGTACATTGATTGATTATTTTATATATTACACATTACCAATAGTCTTGCTAAAACATCTACATGTGCTCACCCATCCAAAGTCATTTAACAGGCACACCGTCAGTTCACCCAATGACGTGGAAAACTCCTACGTGATGCAGTTCCTAGCGTTCACATTTTTATACAAAAAAAAGATTTACAATACAGGGAGGTACCAATAACATCCATGATCTCATCACAAATCGGTGACACCTGCAAGTTACAACCTCAATTTCTCAGTATATCCTGAAATAACTTACAACCTGTAATGACAAAATGCCTATACGGGTTACTAAAAACAATGTGGATTCCATTCTACAAAGGCACTACACTCAAACCAGAAAGCTTTTCAGTGGTAATTCATTATTAAGTCCCCATGGTGATAAGGTTTTTAGCATATGAATCCACCTCGCCTCCTTTCTCAATAGAGTTAGTTGCGAGTCAGATTCTTTGGTGGTAGTAAAGAGTCCTGCTACTTTTATCTCCTCTGCCTTATGTTTCTCATCTAAAAAATGTTGTGTTAAAGGGGCTTCCTTCACCCCATTACGTATTCTGGATACGTGTTCCAGAATACGCACTCTCAGAGGTCGGGTTGTGCTACCCACATATAATTTTGGGCCAGGGCATATTATTAAGTACACCACTCCCACAGTTTGACACGTTATGAATTGTTTCAAATTAATTACAATCTTTTTACTTGGTAAATCCAGTGTCTCCCCCTGCAGCATGAATTTACAAGCTGCACAATGAGCGCAGTTAAAAGTTCCCCGAGGGGGTGGTAGCCTACCCAACGAATAATCCTCACTTTCAATCTCCTGTAACCCAGAGTGGACCAACATATCCTTAATGATGGTTGTTGTGGGTTTTCCGGGCTGTATTGCCGTGGTCTTGGCATTGTAGTTCCTGACGTTTCGCCAGCAGCTGTGGCTGGCATCTTCAGAGGTGTAGCACCAAAAGACAGATCTCTCAGTGTCACAGTGTGGAAAAGATGTAGGTCATTTGTATCTACTCAGGAGGGGTGGGGTTGAGCTGAGTCATCCTGTAAGAGTTTCCCAGGGTGTGGAATGCTAATGGCGGGAGGCTTCACTGTATCCTGAGGAGGTTCTTTTGCATATGGATTGGTACTTGATGTGCTAATCTTCTCTGCAGGGCTGTTGTCGGGGATAGAATATTTTGTTAGCCTGGTGTTTTTCAGAACTGGAAACCATGCTCTGTTTATTCTTAAGGTTTCTTCTTTCCTGTTGAAGTTTTGCTTATGCTTGTGAATTTCAATGGCTTCCCTGTGCAGTCTGACAAAGTAGTTGGAAGTGTTGTCCAGTATTTTGGTGTCCTGGAATAAGATACTGTGCCCTGTTTGCGTTAGGCTATGTTCAGCCACTGTTGAACATGTTCAGCCACTGTTGAACATGTTCAGCCACTGCTGAACAGCCACTTACATCGGGACCACAAAGCGTAGCATCCAGACAAGAATAAAAGAACATGAAAGACACTGCAGACTTGGACAACCTGAAAAATCAGCAGTGGCTTACCGGTTATTGTGCAGGTGGTTGTCTGCGTTCAGCAACCTGCCCACATGCCCTGCAGCAGTTGCCTTTAACTCAAGTTTGGAAGGAATATCTTTCCACTAGGTGTTACCCAAATAGGCAGTCCCCAATTAGTTGAGGGAATTAACTTAAAGGAGACAAAGTGAGAGGGGATAACTGGGAATCTCCACTAATTTTACCAGGATTGTTTCCTTAGAGAACTCAAAATAAATCAGGCAGATGTTCAGCCAGAAATGTTTTTTATTGAAAGAGAGAAATAAAGGGGGCAAATACAAGCACACTTAAAATGCGTACAAGGTTAACTAAGAGGAAATCAGGGAAGAAAAGGGGGAGAGCAGTTTCAGGGAGGGTAATAGTTACCAGCCTCGAAGATGGTGGTCTGCAGAAGCAGCAGCAAAACTGTCCAAAGAACAGTAGCTATAGGCAAGTTCGCAAGCTGTTGATCTTTTCTATCTAGCTTTAGTCAGATGTTCTAATTGTATAGCCAAAACTTGGCAAAACTTATTTTGTAAATGCCAGGTTTCTTACTGGAGTTTTTTTTAAATACAGCAATATAGCCAAGAAATCACTGACTTGAATCAACCAGTATTGGTGAGTCAGCCTAAAAGGAAGAGCGGTCCAGGAGGTGTTATGGCTGGACCAGCAATTCTCATACCTGAGCTTTGCTATCTTACAGGTATGATTCTTCACGTATACACTTTTAAGTGGCTTTATTGCCATGTAAGTTGCATTAAATGTCTTCTAGTGCTGTATTACGATACAGATTATTCTCAGTATAAGCCTGCAAGTCAAAATCTTGTGCTGTGCAAATAACAAATTGAAACGTTTACCCTTAGGCTAGTACACCATCTTAATCGGTGCATTGCACATTACTTTCACTTAGCAGTGAAGGGCTTTCATACAAATCCTGCATGATCATGTATTGGCAGATGGTTGATGATGAAATAGCTTGTGTATGGGACATGGATCGTGTTAAATGTTGTCAGTCACGGTTGCTTGTGAAGGATATACTTTCTCATATTTGTAGGACTAACAGATAAAATGCGAAGTGATTTCAATGTGATGAAAGACTTAGCTGTTCATACAAGACTTGCGCCAGAGCAAAGGATGCGTGAAGTTGGAAGACTTATTGATTACATTAATCAGTACGTTACTTAAATTCTTTTCTGGTGGGCTTTTTCTCTTCTCTTTATCTCTTCCATTGTGAAACTGTTTCCAGTGTAAATTATACTACTTACTAAAGCTGTCTCTCAACCTTTGTTTTTATCATTAAACAGAGATGACAATGTCCAGAAGGAACTTCGTGACTGGGGCTTAAGCTTTGAGTCCAATTTGCTTTCCTTCTCTGCAAGAGTCGTTCAGTCAGAAAAGATCCACCAAGGAGGAAAAATAGTAAGTAACTTACGGTGTCTCCAGAACATGTTGTTTGCCACTGAAGAAAGGAAGTCATTGAAAGACTTTGTTCTTCCAGAATATATAATTCAGAACTTTTTTAAATTTCTAGTTTGAGTACAGTCCACAGTCTGCAGACTGGTCTAAAGAAACCAGGGGAGCATCTCTCATCAGTGTAAAGCCATTGGATAAGTGGCTGCTGGTATACACACGCCGTAATTATGATGCTGCTAATACGCTGGTTCAGAATCTCTTCAAAGTCACACCAGCAATGGGTATACAAATGAACAAGGCAGTAATGTAAGTACTGTAGAAATCATGTCCGGAAATTGTGACTATACTTCTGGCTCTTTTATCAGATGTGTTGAATTCACAATATTGCCACATTTCCATTAAATGTCTTTGAAAGAATGGAAGCACTAAAAAGGTTCTAGAACTGCCCTTACTCAGGTTTTTTTTTAAAAAAAGAAACGACTTTTTACTTCTAGAGATGTTTGTGGAATTAGTGGGTATGTGGTAGTGAATTTTATAAATCTGGATTTGATGCACAGACCTTCCTGCTCATCTTTAAAAGTGTAACATTGCCTTTGAGCTCTTGATTTTGAATGGGAGGTGACTGAGATAATCCTGTTTCTTTCCTTTATAGGATAGAAGTAGAGGACAGGACAGAAGCATACTTGAAAGCCTTGAAGCAAAAAGTTGACTCTGATATACAGATGGTATGTAGTCTCCTTTCTCCCATAGAAGCTCCATGAGTCAACGCTCTTGAGCAACAGAAGTAATTTTGACTTAAGGGCTGAAAGGACTTAGAAAAATTTAGCAAATGAGAGTAATTTTAGGATCTCTATCGCAAAGTAAAAAGGATGGCGCATCTAAAATTGAAAATTTAGAATGACAAACTAGTTGATAAAAAGAGCTCTAAGTTCTTCATAAAATGGGCACTCCCAAAGAATATGAGAAAGGGTATCCATTTTACCTAAAGGGCACGGATAAAGACAATCAGAATATGGTATATTCATAAATCTGCTCTGGGGAACTTGAGAAGAATTAGTGTGGAATGTAGCCAGACAGAAAGCCCATACATACCAAAGGATTGTCAAATAATATGCATAAGGAAATTTTGAGGGGGGAGTACCAAAAAATTGGGAAGAGCAAACATGGCAGTGATACGTACTAATGACTATTTTATTTACTTTGGATTTCTATTCTGCACTCCCCACGAAGGGCTCAGGGTGGATTATAACAATTTAAAAATATATTAGAATTAATTTATACAGTTAAAATCATAAATAGTTTTAAAAGAGAATTTACTCATAAAATATACACGAATGACAATCAGATGGTGGCAATCAATAGGCAGCAAGCACAGCTCAACAAGATACGGTGGTGGACAACCCTAGTAGGGAGGGATTCAGGTTTTATATTCTTCTCAATTTTTTGGGCTGGCGGAGGCCAAGCCCTACCTCAACCATATGCCTGGCGGAACATCTCTCTCTTACAGGCCCAGCGAAACGATGATAAATCCTACTGGGCCGTGGTCTCAGTAGACAGAGTTCCACCAGGCTGGAGCCAAGACCAAAAATGCCCTGGCTCTGGTTGAGGTCAAGCGGGCCTCCTTGGGGCCAGGCACCACCAATAGATGTTTCTCTCCTGATCGGAGCATCCTCTGGGGCACGTATGGGGAGAGGCGGTCTCGCAGATATGCAGGTCCCAGTCCACATAGGGCTTTGTAGGTTAATACCAAAACCTAAGTTGTAAGTCATTCATTCTCTAAACTATGCTGAAGAAACAGTTCTTGAACTCAGTCATTTAGGTTAATTTATTTGAACAGGAAGGGGTGTGGGCAGAAGACAACTTTTTAAAACCACATAGAGAATAGCCAACCAGAGATTACTGAAATGTGTGGGTTGACAAACACCTGCTGGCTCCCGTGGTTTTGTTACACTATCAAGAGGTGGAGATATTGGGGTCACAGAGTGGATTTAAGGTTCTCTTTTGGCTGCTAGATGAAGACTGTTGACAATTGCTTTGAGTGCAGCTTTCCCTTCACTTTCTAAAATTACAAGCTCTTCATCAAAAGGTTCTTTGAAGGAGTCTCTTATTCTTTAATCTCTTCTGTGTAGTTCTTCATTGTATTGTTTCCATCTTTATTTTGTCCTGATTGAGTACTGTATTTCTATGTTAATCTTTCTGCATCCCTAGCCATGGATTGAATTTTCCTTTGCTTTCTTGGATCTGGTGGAGCAGGTCTTTTTTTTATTCTATGTTTCTTTTCATCTGTTATAACAGTTCTCTTTGTCTCTACATGCAAGTTGCTGAAAACCTCCATTTATAATTCTCATTCTAGTTCTGTCACCTTTTGCTTTGGATTCTTGTCTGTTTAGCAATTTAAAGAGTTTCATCAATCATCCATCAAGGCTTTTAATTTCTTTTGGCTACATGAATTGTCTTTGCACAGTCTTCCTTGACAGTATCTCTGGTTTTAACTTACCGTTTTTCCGGTTCACGTTCATTTAAATTGAGGAATGCAAATCTGTTCTTTACATGGTCTTTAAAATCTTCAGGAATGTTTAGATTACATTTTGCAACTATGATTGTTTTAGTGTTTTTCTTCAGCTTTATTTTAATTTTTGATACTAAGAGTTCATTGTCCATCTTCTATGCAGTCACAGATGGGACTGCCCATGCACAGGCATGCCAATTGGTAGGATTTACAAGCTTAAGTTCACTAGCGAGCACTTGTCTCTCCAGTACACATGTGTGGCTTTTCATGCCTAATGGTACTGGGAGATGGCACACCCTCCCCTCAGTTCCTTCTTTGCTGCTGACCGAGACGGTTCTGCTCATTCACATGCGTCCTAGAAGAGAGAGAAAAACATCGCAATAAGTATTTTACTAATATGGCTGATAAAGCCCTCTTTAAGAGGTGCACCATGTGTGCAACAAAGATGACTAATACGGATGGGCACTCCCTCTGTCTCAGATGCCTGGGAGAGGGTCACAGTGTGCAGGCCTGTGAGCACTGCCATAATTTTACTCCCAAGGCCTAGGCGGAGAGAACCTCTAGACTCAAAATGCTATTGTGGGAACGGGCTATGCAGGCCACTGACATGCCCAAATCACCCTTCCCTTCCACCTCTGCACGCGGGGATCACACGGCTGCTAGCTAGCTCCTCTGCACTCCTGAAGTCTAAGTCCCTGGCTTGGATCTGATGATCCTCGAGCCACTCTACCGCATCGACCTTGAATTTGACGAGGTCCCAATAGTGTCAGACACTTGAGAGCCAAAGTTTAACGGATCAAGACAGATCCATTAATAGTCAACAGATCTTCACCTTTAGCCTGTTCACCCAGGAGAGGGTAAACAGGATAAAGGGTTTAATCAATCAGATGTACCATTGCAGGTTTCAGTCTGCATTATTTATCCAAACATTGGGTTGATGGCCTCAACTACCCCAGTCACACCTATGACGAGGTTGAATATGCGCAAACTACAGTTGTGGTTTTTGTCAGTTCATAATTTCGAGGGTAATAAACCAGACGACAAAAAAATATTCAATACCTAGACAAATCATTAGATCCTTGCTGAGGTGGAGAGATGAGGACAATCTCTTGAGAGGGGTTGAATTTGTCCACAAATGCATCCAATTTGGGCTGGGGAGCAAACTGTGGCACGTTTAGTGTTCATGGGAAATGATTGATCTACGAACGGAAATTACACATTAATGTGTTGGAGCTCAGAGCTATCCATTATGCTCTTACTGCGTTTACCAATATGGTTTGACAAAAGAGGGTACAGTTTTTGACAGACAACAGTACAACAATGTTCTGTATCAACTAGCAGGGTGGCACGACGCCCAGAAGATTGCATGAAGAAGCCATTGTCATTTGGGAATGGGCAGTGCAGAGGCAGGTCACCCTGCACGCTGTGCATATTTCAGGCATCACAAATGCGATTGCAGACAGGCGAGAATCACGAGTGGTCCATTTCAATGAGATACCTGGAACCAGCGTTCAGAAGATTGGGGAAATCCAGAAGTGGACTTGTTTGCTATGGAAGGAAATCAGAAAGCCCTGCTGTATTGCTCCAGAGGCGGGGTGGAAGCCAACTCACTAGGAGATGCATTTCAGATAAAGTGGACGGTTGGTTATTTTATGCCTTCCCTTCACTGCCCTTGATATTCAGAACTGTAAGCAAGATAGTTGGACAGTCCTCATGATTTGAATAATGCCCTTTTGTCCCAGGCAGGCGTGGTTTTTCGTTTTGGCTTGGCACCGGACCTACTAATGGACAGGAGGTATGGTATCACAATTTACCCAAACTCAAGCTCACAGCATAGCACATAGTGGGTCATGAACCCTGTCCATGAGGGCAGCTGAAGTAGTGCTTAATGTTAGGAGAGAAAACACAAGAAAATTATTTTTAAATGGGAGCATTTCAGTATGTGGGCCCAGGGTAGGAATTTGGACTCCCTGGCCTGCTAATTGTCAGATACTTTGGAATTCCTGTTATTTCTCAAGGATGAGGGCTTGTCTAATTCCTCTGTTAAAGTATATTTGGCAGCCATCTCTGCCTTCCATCCTAAGATTGATGGCAAGATAGTGTTCTCCCATAGTTTGGCTAAGTCTTTTTTTAAAGGATTACAGAACCTATTCCCACTTGCGAGGGAGATAGTTCCCCAGTGGTCTTTACAACTAGTACTAGCAAAGCTTACAAAGTCACTGTTTGAACCCGTAAGGTGGCATTTCTAGTGGCTATCACTTCTTCCAGACATGTAGGAGAGTTAGTGGCCTTAAGATCTGATCTGCCATTTTTGAAGATTCATCAGGGAAAGGTAGTGTTGAGACCAGATTGTAGGTTTCGACCCAAAGTGTCCAGCCAATTCCACCTGTCGCAGGACATTAAACTTCTGGTATTCTTTCCTGAACCATCTAACAATGTAGAAAGAGCTCTGCACTCATAAGATGAGAGTAGGGCCATACTGTTTTATTTGCACTGCACCTTAGCTTTCAGGAAGGAGAAACAGTTATTTTTATGTTAGGCAGGCCCTATGAAAAGGAAAAAGGCCACAGCACTGTCAGTAGCCAGATGGGTCAGAGTAGGAATTAAGACTTGTTATGCGACAGCTAACTTACAGCGGCCCTTGGAAGTGAAGGCGCATTCTACCAGGTCCCGAGCATCGTCGGCTGCTTTCTTGAGGGGAGTTCCACTCCAGGAGATCTGCAATGTGGCTACATGGGTGTCTTCAGAGACTTGTCAGACATTATGCTCTAGACTTGTTGGAGAGAAGAGAACCAGCAGTGGGACAAGCTGTACTTCACTCCTTGTTTCAATGAAGAACACACCCACCTCCAAGATAAGGAGCTTTTGAGTCTCCCATGTGGGACTGCACAAAAGACGGGCAGTGAAAACAGTTTCACTTACTGTAACTGCTGTTCATTGACATCTTCTGTGTAGGCACACACACTCTCCCTCCTGCCCCGCTGTTTTTCTTCAGTACTTAGCTTTGAGGTCGGCGGCCATGAGGGACTGAGGGAAGGAGGCGCCGTCTCCCAGTACCATTAGGTGTGAAAAGCCGCACATGCGCGCACCGGAGAGATGAACATCCCTTAGCGGACTTAAGCTTGTAAATCCTACCAATCAGCAGGCCTGCGCATACGCAGTCCCATGTGTGCCTGCACAGAAGATGTCAGTGAACAGCAGTTACAGTGTTTTCATTGTCTGTACCACAGTCATCTCTCCATCTTCTGCTTCCAAATACGCAATCTATTTGATTTCTGTTTTGGCCATCTGATGACATCAGCATATATAACTCTCTGGTTACCTGAAGCATGTGTTTGCAATGAACAAATTTTTGATCTCACAGAATTTTATTACTTGCTCTCTTGCTTCATTTTATAACGCTAGTTCAAATTTTCCAACAATATTTGCTTCTGCTTTGTTTACTACTTTTGTGTTCCAGTCATCTATGATTATCAAAACGTCTTGTTCATGTCTATGATAAATGTCTTCTGGACACTTGAATAAAAGTGTGCACTTTCTTCCTCTTCAGTATCAGTAAACACGAATGATGGTTATTAATAATAATATGTTTATTGCTTTTCCGGCCGAAGCCATAAGCCATACAAACACCAACAAAATATGAACTGTACACTTGAACATACCCAATTCACATAGACATAACTTGGAATGATGGTTATTATATAGATAGCCA
The DNA here is from genome assembly GCF_028583425.1 of Eublepharis macularius. Lineage (NCBI taxonomy): Eukaryota > Metazoa > Chordata > Lepidosauria > Squamata > Eublepharidae > Eublepharis > Eublepharis macularius. The sequence goes on along the minus strand of NC_072802.1, from coordinate 64,964,044 downwards.
CTCCAAACCCTATAATTCTGGCCGCTGATAACAGACACTCCAGCAATCCGGCAGGTGGGACACACTACTGTTTGTTTTGTGAGACCGAAAGCTCTGCTCTCCCCAAGGCCCTGGCTTTGCAGTCTGTAGGTTTGTTCTTGGGTGTGCCCATGCCCATGTCATGTATTCCAGACTCAGCTTGAATAAAATGTAGTTTATTAGTTTAAGAAGTGTTGCAGTAGAGTATAAAGGCAGCAGACATAAAACAAGAAAATCTTAACAGTTGCTACGTAAAATTCTGCCTTACTATGAAACACCTGAGCTAGCTACCTAAGCATCATTGATTGGCATCTGTTTGTTGCTTGACTCGCCTATTAGCATGCGAGCCCTCGTCCTTGCCTGGCTGGTCTGGCATGGAGACACGCTGAGCTTTCAGCTTCTCTCTGGCATACTTGCATGATAGTCCTTCAGAAAGAAAAAGAATGGAGAAGGGAACAGAGTTTTTTTTCATTTCTTAGTTCTCACCCATCACCCAGTAACAAGAGCGAATCAGGGCCAAACCATCAATTAGCTTTTCAGCTGTAAGAAAACTAAGGAGTGAGCAAGGAGGCGCTCTCTGAGAACTGTCTCCCAAGGTCAGATCACAAGGGAATTCAGAGACCGCTCTGCAAGTGTTGTTGATCAGCCCAACCAGCACATATCTAAGCTAGGCTAGAGCCTGTAAACACAACCTGAATGTGAGTTCAGCCATTTTACCCCAAAACCCTTGCTTGGAGCTGGCAGTTCCTTACTGTTACGTTGCTAGATTTGGTCAAACTCTGCATATAGGACCTGATTGGTTGTACTACATTTTGCCTCACTATGAGTTTTTTTGTGTGTGTTTTGGGGGGGGGGTGTCATTTCCAGAGTAAAACGCTTCATAATTTTCTGGCTGAAAATGTCCCAATCTAGTCCACTTTTGTTTGCTCACCCCTAGGATTACAGTGGTTAAATATTCTGTTTCTTGTTTCATGATTTCAAGTTTACCTTGATTCTTCTCCCATCCCACGTTTGTATTACATGTATCATACAGCTTTGGACTTTTCTTTTGTATCTGTTCACATCAGCAACTGAATGTTCTTTCAGCTTTAATCTAGTTGCATCATAAAGAACAGCGCTATTCATACTTGTCCTCTGCTCCTTCCCAGTAGCTGATTGAGCACTTTCCAACTTAAGGATCCTGTCTTCCAACACTGTCTCTTCCTTCATTTGGATAGTCTCATCATAGGGTTAAGAAGCCTATACAGTTAATTTGTATAAGGCTTGCTGGCCCCTCATGGATATCCTCTTTGCCTGATGGAAAACACATGGTTCAAGCAAGGTGGAGGGGAAGACCTTTAATAGTGAGATGATACACTGAAGGCTTTTTCTTTTATTTTTAAAGGTGGTTTGCCTTCTGTCTAGTAATCGCAAGGACAAGTACGATGCAATCAAGAAATATTTGTGTACAGATTGTCCCACTCCAAGCCAGTGTGTACTTGCTCGCACTTTAAGCAAGCCCCAGACAGTAATGGCCATAGCTACAAAGATTGCTTTACAGATGAACTGTAAGATGGGTGGAGAGCTCTGGAGTGTTGAGATACCAGTAAGTGTTTCTTCTCGTGTGACTTTTATTGTAACAATATCAAGTCTTTAAATACTGGATATGGTTGATGTGTTTATCCCCAAACCATTAGTTTATCTGGTATCCTGCCCATGTATGATCTCTATCCAGTTGCTTTAGTAAGAGCCTAAGACTCAAAACAGACGTGATGAAATACCTAGATTCAACTCGTGTTCTCTTACCTAAAGGGTTGTCGGGAAGTGTAGGCGTCCTTGCAGCTTAAAGTTTAGCATTTACAGAGCAGCAGAGAGGGAAGTGCAGGCATGGGGCGCCTTTCCTCCCACTCTCAAGGTGCATCACGGCATTTTCCCTTCCCCTCACCCGGCCTGGCCCTGTAGAGCGACGCCTGGCTGCACTGGGAGACTTTAAGCTGCAAGGACACCTGCACTTCCCTCTCTGCTGCTCTGTAAATGCTAAACTTTAAGCTGCAAGGACGCCTACACTTCCCGACAAACCTTGAGGTAAGAGAACACGAGTTGAATCTAGGTATTTTGTCGCGTTTGTTTCGGCTCTAACTTACAGGGTTGCACTAAGGATAACATTAGAAGAGATGAGATGTTTGGTCCGAGCCAGTAGTGCTGCTCTTATGGAAGGATGTGGCATAGTATTCGGGTGGCAGCACTATTTTTTCATTTTGACTGACAAAGGTTTAAACAACAGATACCTTTGACGGTTTAAATAAGGTTTAACTATTATAATACTGTGTAACAGGTACATTCTTGAAAAATGAGTTTGAAAAAAACTATAAATGGAGATACGTTGCATGTACGTACTAATAGTACTATGTACATGGGAGCGAATATCCGAAGAAGTGAGCTGTGGCTCTCAAAAGCTCAAACCCTGTCACAAATTTTGTTAGTCTTATATGTGCTACTGGACTCTTGCTGTTTTCTGTGGGAGCAAATATGTGGGATGTTTCTCTGTTTTAACACTTGTCACTTACTCTTGGCATCTATGAAACATTCTTCCTTTAAGCTGAAACAACTCATGATTGTGGGAATTGACTGTTATCATGACACTACCAGTGGCCGACGATCAATTGCGGGATTTGTTGCTAGCATGAATCAGGGAATGACACGGTAAGATAATCTCAGGTTGAGAATTATATTTTCAGTACTTGAGAACTGTCTTGATGTGCTTTCTTAATTGAAACACTCTGTGTAAGTTGCTTATTACTTTATCCTGTACTGAATTCTGTACAAATTTGTCCTTATCATATCTTGTAATTGCTTGTTATAAGTATGTAATGAACTTGCTACTTCTGTCTTACAAGTTAAGTTGTGGATTCAGATACATAGTAGGAAATACAGAATATGTCTACATAGGACTGTGAAAATGCACCATGGCAGCATCAGCAAGTGGCACCCCCCGTCCCCATGTCATTTGCTGCCATTCACCTTTTCCTCCCATCACATCTATGCAGGTCTATACCTGACAGTAACTGCCAGGGTACCTTTATTGACCAGAACACCCCTCTTGATCTCTTTCCCAGCTGAGCCATACTGTAACATTACAGCGTGATTCAATTAAGAAAGGGGGAAAGACTATTTAAAGAGCTAAAAAGGAAAGATGGAATGTGGAATTTAGCTTCACCATCCTTATAGTGGCTGCAGATGAAGCATTCACATGAACTCCATCAAACGAGGCTTTTCTTTGATGAAGTTTAAAGGGGAAAAGCCTAGAAAGCTGTCCCAGATGATGGTGATAATGCTGGCAATTAATGTTAACTTTCTACCAAGAACAAGAAGTTTATTATATTATAATAAGAGACAGATTAAGACTTAACAGTTATTGAAACTTGATTAATAGTGTTATTTCAGTGTGGCTGCATTGAAAACGCCCCTTTTCCAGTTGTATTTAGGGTATCTAAATAGCTTGCATATTTCTTAAGTACTGGAAAATTTTGATGCCAGCGGAGGCCCACCAGTTGATGGTGGTTTTAATTAGCTCGGGGAGTAGGTCATTTGGACCTCAGGTCTTCCCCAACTTCATTACCAACGCTAAGGTGTGTGCACTGATGCTTTCTGCAGCTGGTATTTACAGTTGTCTTGTTCTTTGCAGTTGGTATTCACGATGTGTCGTTCAGGATCGTGGGCAGGAACTTGTGGATGGGCTCAAAGTTTGCTTGCAAGGTGAACTTTTCCCTATAGTAACTGGGTCTGTTGCATGGCATTTTCCTTCTTTAAGACAGCTTCTTTTGGGTAATGAGGCTTGTAATGTTGAACTGAGGAAAACAACTGACCTGGTGTTTGTCAAAGCTGCATGTGTTAATTCTGAAAATATTACTTTTAGTCATGCAAACACAGTGCAGAAGGCACATCTGCAGGTAATCAGTTTGTATGAATAGGTGTAACATTAAATAAAAAGCTTAGTTACAAATAATGCAGGATTGTCGTGAGGGTGAAATGAATAATTTTTGTTAGAATAGTAAGTTTAACTCTGTTCTCCCTGTCCTGATGATTCTTGTATCATTTAATTCTATAATCTGCTCCTTTTTAAAAAAAACCCTTTTTCTTTGATCATAGAGATCTTTTTATACTTAATCTTCATTTTCCCCTGGCATACACATAGAGCATTAAGTATTTCAAAGGCTGTGGCTGATGGGGGAAGGGATCTGGTTTATACTTGGGGTTGTTTCAGCAGCAAAACTTCAAGGTGGCCTTTCTTGGTATGGGTGGGGAAGGATGTATGTTTAAACATAAAGTCACAACAGGAATGATTTGTTCTGCTGATGCTTTTTCCTGAAGCTGCTTTAAGGATGTGGTATACCTACAACAACCACATGCCTTCCCGCATTATTGTGTATCGAGATGGTGTTGGAGACGGTCAGCTGAAAACCTTGGTTAACTATGAAGTCCCTCAGTTTTTGGAGTGCTTGAAAGCTATTGGGAAAGACTACAGGTTAGGTCATAAAATGTGATACTAAGAGCATGTTGGCTAACAAACATTAGGATGCATCAGTGTCATCTGAGGTAAATTAGCTTTATCGTGCCACTCTTCATTGGTGAAGTAGAGGGTACGCTCTGAAACCTTACAGTGCTTTTTGCTTGTTCCTAAAAGAGGAGCTTTCCTAGAACAGACACAGTAATGGATGCCACAACTTGACTGTTCAGTACAGTAATGTTATGAGCTGAACGTTAAACTGGTGTTGACCTCTTAAAAATCTTGAATTCCTACCTGGAGTTATAAATACTGGATAAGCATTTGGTGCCCCCATCATGACCTTGTGGATGGCAGGGATAGTTTGAACATTAGTGCAGAAAGCTCCGTTTTTAATTCTTCATTCATTCTTCTGGGCTTGGTGGTACCAGATTTCTGTTGAGGGTGGAGAGTGGGGTGGGTGGTTGGCAGAGGTTAAGAGACTTCATGTTCAGTTTGATTTGCATTTATTAGTATGTTCTCCTTGTATGTTTTCTTCAAATTGATGCCTACTCTGATGCTTCAGAAATAGTAGAGGCTGTTAAATTTTTTTTAAAAAATCTGGACTGCAATGCCAAATGTCTCTTGAGATTGTTAAATAGAAACCTGTTGCCTTAATAGTTGGAGCTTAAACTACATGTATGTTTGTGTAAAGTCCTAAGCTAACAGTGATAGTGGTGAAGAAGCGTGTGAATACCAGGTTCTTTGCTCAGACTGGGGGAAGACTTCAGAATCCACCACCTGGCACAGTGATTGATCTAGAAGTTACCAGACCAGAGTGGTAAGTTACTAATGAAGTAACTATAAGCAGCTTGAAAAAATAAGCTTGTGCAACTAAGGGACAAATGAGATTTTTCTATTTCAAGCTTTTATCTCGGAACAGAAGAGATGGGATTGCTTATGCTAAATTCTTTTTAGTAATCCATGAACTCCTGAGGTAATCATTGATTGAGGACTAGCAACCCATGTGTTTGTAATTTTATTTCCAAGAAGTTACTCCTGTAACAATAGGTATGTCACTGAATTCCAGCAGTACGTGAATGGAAAAGTAAAGGTACATGAGAGAATACTTTATTGTCTCTAAAATTGTATAGGTTTCCTAGTGACTAGAAAATCATACCAAATGCACCATTCAGTCATAGAAAATGTAGTTGGACTGATCACTTTCTACTTCAACAAAGCAATATTTTTGTTGTGTCCCCTGGAGGGAGAGAATTAGCAATGCTAAGGTGAGAAGCCCAAGTACAAAATCCTTTATATATAGTAGGTTGCAGGAATTTCAGAGGATAACATTGGAGTTGACTTAAGTTGTAATTAAATGTAAAGTTGTGTCACATGGGAATCAAGAACTTAAGCCATTCTGTTGAAGTGTGACAGAAATAAGAGGAATCTACAAGTGCGGGCTTATGCTGGCTGATTTGAGCCACAGTGTCTTGTAGCTGTGAGGTTGCTAGTGTAGTTCTTGAGCATGGATTGCAAAAGTGATTTATCAGCACTCAGGTGCTCCTGTGCTGGTGAACTTTTAGGTCATATGGTTTACAGTAGGGATGACTGAGCTTGAACTTGCGTAGGTTTCCATTCTGAATATTGAAAGCTTTCTCCTTCACCTCAGGTATGATTTCTTCATTGTTAGTCAAGCTGTGAGAACTGGCAGTGTTTCCCCAACCCATTACAATGTCATCTTCGACAACAGTGCATTGAAGCCAGACTACATGCAACGGTTAACATACAAGCTCTGTCACATGTACTATAATTGGCCGGTAAGCATTTATCAGAATTACAATGAATGGAAAAACTTATTTGTTCACCTGCAGCAGCTTCTGAGCCAGAGCAAACACAGGGAAGGGTCATTATGAAAAAGTTGTGCCATCCAGTGTGAATAGTATAGTGTAGTCTGAAATGTAAACTCTGAAGAGAGGGGGCTGTGGCTCAGTGGTAGAACATCTGTTTTGCTTGCAGAAGATACTGCATTCAAGACTCAACATCTCTGGTTTAAAGGATCAGGTAGTGAAAGACCTAAGTGTGAGAGCTTAGAAAGCCACTTCCCATAATAGACTCTGCTGATCTTGATACAGTGATCTGAGTTGACATAAGGCAGCTTCACGTGTGTCTAATTTGTACTAAAACACTGAGGCAGAATGAAATTCCTCATTGTGTCCTTCATGGCATTCATCTGGGTTCAGGAATATAAAGTGTGAATGCTGTGTAACATCCAGGCATTTCCTTCTTGGTTTTTTTTTTTTTAAAGTTGAATATGCAAAGATAAACTAGGCTTTTTGAGCAGGTCAGCAATAGACATGGGCATGAACTGAAATACAAATCAAATTTTGTGACGAACTGGGCCAGTTCGCATATCGTGAAAACACATTTCGTGGGGCCATGTTTTTTACAGAATCCATGACTTTGGGGGCCAATTTATTCAATTTGTGAATGCTTCGTGATGGCAGACAGGCTGGCACCGATTTATTGATTCCGTAGGCAACATAGGCCCAGAATGTCTGCAGCCCTTTTGTTGCCGTAGAAACCCTAGTCTTAGCCCACCTAACCTTGATAGGCAGCTCTCCCTACCAACCTGAGGGCTGAGCAATGCGGGTCTGCGCAAGTTTACCTGGGAACTGTAGTTGGAGACTCCTCCCTCTCTCTCCCTTCTCCGTTTATAAGAACAGGATGGTAGAGTAGCGGTGGCAGCGGCAGTCTCAGCAGCTCCTTCTGCCGCTGCTTTCCAGCTTCAGGAACCCTTCCCTGACTCTATCTCCCGTCCTGCTGCTCTGACATGCCTTCCCACCCAGCCCCCCCCCACCCCCAAGCTTCCTGGAGTGGATCTGCTCTGCTTTTCCTTCAAGAACTTGGAGGGGGAGGGAGGGCATGTCAGAGCAGCAGGAGGAGAGGAAGGAAAAGTCAGCAAAGAGAACCCGAAGAGAGGAAAAACCAAGCAGATCCGCTCCTCTTGACTTCCAGCAGCGGCAGAAAGCAGGACAGGAGGGAAAAGTCAGCAGAGAGCCTGAAGAGAGCTATTTGGAGGGTGGCTGGAGGAGAGCCTGCTGAAGTCTCCCTGCGAGTTTGGCATTTCTGGGTATGAAGGGGGCCATTGCAGGGCCCTGGGATCTGACGAATCATGAACCTAACAAATCGTTTCACGAAATGGGACAATTTTGTGAAAGTTCATAGTTTGTGGTTTGTGGAACATGACGAACCATGAAACTCAGGGTTCGTTTTTTTCCCATTTCAAGCCCATCTCTAGTCAGCAAGCCTCTAGCTTGGATCATGCTAGCCTCTGACTTCTGATTGAGTCCTATGAATTTCTGTTGACTTTGGAGACAGACTGTGTATCAGAAAACTGCTTCTGTGCATTTGGACTTGGATAAATTTGGGGGGGGGGATCAAATTTCTGTTCTTCCTAAATTGTTTACGTGCTAGTTTTTAGCTTAATTTCCCCTGTTGAAGAGGGCAGTCAAAAGAGCTCTGAATGTGTAAGGTATATAGAAGACTTGAACTGTCTTCTATACTGAGAAGAACTGTCTTCTTACTGAGGCCAAAGTTTTTTGCCATATAAGAGGAACAGGATTTCCAAAGTCAAGCAAGCTTGACTAGATTTGCCTGGGCACTGATCTGCAAATGAGTGCTTTGCCGATTCATCACGAGGAAGGCGGCCGCTTTGGGTTCAGGAAAGGCATGTATGCTGTCTTTTTATAAGGGAAGATGCTACTTGTAACTTGTTTTCTTCACAGGGTGTTATCAGAGTGCCTGCTCCCTGTCAGTACGCCCATAAATTGGCATTCCTGGTGGGTCAGAGCATTCACAGAGAACCCAACTTGTCCCTTGCGGAGAATCTGTATTACTTGTGATCCTGTCCAAGTACAGGATGAAAAGAAACCTCTGCAAATTTTCCTAAGAGGAAGCCTTCACGTTCTTGGAGCTGGACTACTGCACGTCAGCTTCATCATGCAATACTATTCCAAATCTGTCAAGATATAACTGCTGTGTACCAGCCATAGGAATTTGGCTGTGCTGTTTCTTGCAACTTTTTTTTTTAAAAAAGTTGACATTCATACTGCAGTATAAAGTGTCTGGATCATCCCTTTTCCAGTAAAGTTTGTGTTGAAAAATGTCTTATTTGAATGTTTTGTATGCATGCTTCATTTTTGGAGGGTATGGCAGAAATAGTCAAGATGAGCTTTAATAGAGGCAGTCTGCATAATTGGAGATAGAATGTTCAGTAATGATGAATAGCAATCTTGTATAATTAGGGCTTGGCACCCAGTTACAGAATTTAGTATACATAAATTAGCATTTATTACCAAAATTTCAATACAAGTGCTTTTGAGATTGGAGAAGGCAATTAATTTAAAAAAAGCTACCCTTTGAATGTTACAGGAGCTATCAATCCTTTTATTCCTTATCAGAGCTGCCACGTAATGTCTTGTAGTCTCTGCCTTCCAAGAACAAAAGTTTGTTGGAAAAGTGTAGTAAAGTGTAACCCAAGTGGGTGTAAGTTTCAATGTACAATTGCCACCTAACTTTAGCTACGTATGGCTGTTGAAAATTTGGACACATTTTCAGTGTTTTTACTGACTACTAAGTATGTGGACTTGGAAGGCAGTCCCATTGTGGCTTACCTTAAACTGCGGGCAAGCATGTTGTTGTTTCAGTTAAGCTGAGGCTAGTGGGTGCTTCCAGTTATATGCTTGAAAAGGAGAACCATCTTGGTGTAAGCTGATCAGCAGTGTGGCATATTTGCTTCAAGATCTGGCTGGTTAAAAAGAAATCAGACTGATGCCTGCCCTATGGAATATAGTATGGGTACTTGTAAAGAGTCACTTAAAGATGTGGCTTCAGAAGGGTTTCTAAAGGTGGCTCTGTTAGACGATGCAACGTGGTGTTGGCAAGTGCTACACCAGTATTGATGAGTTTTAACTCAGTGAGTAAAGAGGCAACCAACATCTACAAAATATCAAATTTATTTATATAAAATATTTTTACACATGAACAACTGTACACATGCACACGCCCACACAATACTTTACCACAAATTTAGGCCAATGTTTTTTCTTTAATTTCATAAATCTAGCACACAAGATTATTTTACAGGAATTTACATTATATTTCTTTGAAGACACAATGGGGGAAAAGCTTTGATCATTCATATTATAAACCTTCCATCAATTACAAAAAGAAAGGCAGTCTGAAAAGTATGTATAAACAGTAAAAAGAATTTTTACAAATGGACAAGTTACAAAAGAGTAACAGCCAAACATGTTTGCCAGCAACTACATCTTTTTTCCTTCCAGATTGTAATGCCAATAACAGGAAATAGCATGTGGCAAACCTCACATTCTTGTATATCCCTTTTAGTGACTCTTCCTGGCGAGGGCCAGTGAATAACACAACTTTTTCACTGTAGTACTTCCTCACATTTGGGTCTAGAACACTTCCCGAGAAATGGTGTCCAGCTTGAATCTGCATTTCAAGTTACATCTTTTTTTTACTTCTGTGGTGGCTGTTGGAATATGGAAACCTTTGTTTGCCGGTACCAGTGCCTACAATTTTTTTTTAAATGGCTTGAACAGGGTGTGTGCCTTTTCTGGCTCGTGTATGCAGTAAATCTGGCTTTTAATGTACTTGAAAAGTTGACTAGCAGAACTCATACAGATGTTTAAAAATGCATCTTGCACAACACTTTCAGACTCCCAAGAATTACATCAGACACTGAACGGAGTCAGCAACACTGATTAACTTGATCTTTTATATTACCAATGTCTCAGTGAGGATGGAAAGACAAGTTGAATACGCAGTACATACAAAGTATACGCTGTATAGTTCAGACAGTACAAATCATTGTGCATTAATAAGGCAAACATCAAGGCGGAGTAAACTAGGAGTTTCAAGACCATTTAAGTGAAATGAAGACCGGGAATGAACAGTAGAAGAGGGATCAGAGAACAAGATTTTGTTTTCTCCACTTTAAGGGAGGAAAATGCACCAAAATGTTTCCAAGGTTGTTAACAGGAGAGTTGCCTTGTAAGAGGGATGGTTCCGGATGCTCCTTAACCCCTTCAGTCTTCCCTTTTTGTTTTAAAGAAAGAGATACAAGTTGGCAACGCGGTGCTTGTGTGTGTATATTTTCTCCTCACCACCTGTTTTTTAAGTAACTTAACAGCAAACAAGTCAGATGTTTCTGCTGATGTTGGAATGTGCTAAGAAATGGCCAGGCTCTAGAAAAAGATGTTCTGAATAGTCATGAAAGCCCTAGTTTTGAAGTGTTTGTAAAATTTTATTTGTTTAAAAAAATACATAGATCGGAAGCTTTACAGGTTGTCCAGAAGAACACGAATTCATTTCACTGCACCAAGCTTTTTCAGAAGTTTCTTCCCTTTGGAGAGCAGCCCCTTTTTCTTTTTCGAGGACAATTCCCTGCCTCTCCCGGGACTACCAGAACCCACAGATGACGTAGGTGACCCCGAATGGAGATGAACTGTGGGGGATGGTGCTCTCCTTGGTGATGTACCTGTATTCTCAGGAGGAACCTAGTAGGTACATTATTACAGTTTACTGAATGTTTGAAAGCCAGCAACAACAAGAAAGTTGGTAACAATTTCTTTCTGTTTAATTACTCTCATGGTTTGGGGGGATTTGGGGGGGGGATCCATTTGTTATGCCACAAGACAAAAAGAACTTGTGGTGCTTACCAAAAGTTGCAAGGGACAGCATGTACAACAGAAACAAAGACTTTGGCCTCTTATTTTTCAAGAGTGACCCAGACGGGTTTTGTCAAAAATCAATTTTTTTTGTATTTCAATCTGTATGTTAGTGGTGATTCTGTGGACATGAATAAATGGGATATGTACTACAAGTGGCAAGTTCTATATATACACCAGCCAGTTTCCAGAAGGAATCACCATTTCTGAAGCTAATAAATTAGAACACTAATTGTTGAGATCCTTTGAATATTTTTTTTTCTTGAGCATACTGTATATACATATTTTGAGAAAATGGCACACTGGTTGAAAGAAAAAGCTAAAACGAACCTTAATTGTAATCAAAGAAAGCTTGAAGCCCCTTGTTGCTCTGGTGGCAATGTGATTACACACATTAAAAGTGGAATTGGATTGCTTGGTGATGCATTGCACAGGTATGTAGAAGAATCCCTTGAGAGAACGACTGAACCCCTAAGCAACTACAATGCTTGCACTGTAAGCTGGTCAACAGTTCTTCTCAGCAGCTGTGACAATTTATATGATAAGGAAAGGTAAAATTAAGCAAAGGGGGTCACAAGTTTACTTTGATTGCAAATCAAGGTCTTCATCTAATGAAAACCAAATCAAAACCACTCTGTAGAAGCACCCCAACGTACACCTGAAGATACCATAGAGTGAGTTCTAATGCATTCATTCATGGGTTGAGCTGCAAGGTTCACACTGACAGTTATTGCATTGATAAACCAAAGAGTGGCTGAGAGCTTTGCAAATGCAGGTGTGAAAACTGGCATTGTTACAAGGATTGCTGAGTTGGTATTGCCAGAGGCAGACTTGTGCTACTACTGACCGGAAGAAACATTTTAAGGCAAACTGATTAAGCAGATATCTGAGGTTAGAGTTTTCAAAAACAACCACACCCTTTTTTTGCAACTGCCATACTTATCTGCTTACATTGTTAATGCTTATTGTTGGAGGGTTGGGGGTTTTGTGCTTTTTTTCCTCTTAAAGTTGGGACTTCCCTCCCAGATTGGCTAACAATGCAATATGCAGCTTCTCTTTGGAGTTAAGACACTAGGAACACTTTTTAAAATGCAAACAAACATTAAGTTCAGTAAGAAATATGTTCCAAATGTTAATCTTATTTACGAACATAAGCCCTGAATACAAGGAGAAAGAACCATGAGACGACAGTCAATTTAGGTGATGTTTTTCTGACTACATATACCCTAAAACTTTATTTTAAATATGTATATCAGGAAAATCTGCAACCAACCAGGGCTAAGAATGGTTTTGGAGACATATTTCTCATTTTGTTTCCGCACACTTAAGTGCCAGGATGGCTGCATTAGACATTGTCAGTTAGCTTGGATTGGTATCTTTATTGGTATCTTCAGTTGCTCACTTACGTGAAGGCTACATTGCCTTTTTTAAGGTGTGAAATGAACACTCTTCTTCTGTTCCCAAGCAGATGAGCAAAGAAACAAAAATATATATAAAATATAATATATAAAAACTGCAGTGATGAAAGAAGACAAGTGAGACACTACATATGAATCATTCGTCCTTCAAGGGTGGGGAACACAAGGGCAGCAAGGAAACCTTGGAAGGGTTTATGACCTACGGGCGATGACCAGAGCAACACCTGTCCTATGAGTTCCCCTTCCAAGACCTGTTCTACTCCAGTTAAATCTAAATCTACGTGCTGCAGAAGTAAATACTTGTACGAGATAGAAAATGCTTGCAAAGCTAAAGTTACATTGTAATGAACCAAACAAAATGAGTGGTTCATTCTAAATGCCCATAATATACACACTGGTAGGTGAATCCGCTATTTCTGTATTGTATTGGTAATTTCCCCAAGTATTTCCTGAAAACAAGATGGATTTTTAAAATACCAAAAACAATACTCAAACTATGAAATGTGTACAAGAAGGGGAAAACAAATAGTACAATGGATGTTTTTCTTTAATGCTTGCTTACCCTTTTTGCTTTTGTACGCATTGGTGTATCTTGAGCATAGCGTGATGGGGCATCAGATAAATAGACTTCTACATCATCAGGCACTTCTTCAAGAAAGTTTGAAGGAACCAGGCCCTTCTGGCCATTAAGCTCGCCCTGTGCAGAGAAGAAGAGACGGGAGCACTTCGTTGCAATTTAAAACAGTTCAGAGCCATTAGAAGTGATACTTTTTTGCATAAATTGAATCATTCTTGTCCACCTTTTGCTCCTGTGATTTATCACATAATGCACCTGTTGACAACTGCATGCACTTCTGTCCAACAGCCCTTTTTTCATGCTGCAGGAAAACTAAGGAGTTCTAGCCTACAGGCAGCTATCTCTCTGACCCAAAGGAATTGTATGCAATTGCCAATCTCATGTTGCTATGTATACTAATAGTGTGCTTATATAACACTGTTCTAGACAGATCAGTGCATACTCAAGAGTGTGAAACAGTGCTGTTATCCCCACAATACAGCTGGGGCTGAGAGGAATGGCTTCCCCAAGGCCACCTGCTGAGTTCATGACAATAGGAGGATTCAAACCAGCCGAGTTTCCGACTCGCAAACCAACTGCTTAACTACTATGCTACAGCAGCTCTGTATGAGTCAGGTGTCTGCATACCAGCCAGAGCATGGCATTTCCAGTCCATTACAGGCCTTCAAATAATAACAATAGTCAAAATACAGAGGGATGCTGTGCTTGAGGAAGCTTTTAAGCAAAATGTAAAATTAGTAGAACTCCCTTTGTAAAGATGTCACAGGAAACCCCTGATGGGCAAGAATGCTTGTTCATAAGTGCCTGTCTTATCTCTCAGTTTGAAGGCTTCTTATTTCTGAAAGCCTTGAGATACCTTCCAGTTGTCATGACAGCTGCATGTAGACTCTTCCATGCAAAGAACAGTTTTGATTTTGTTCCTGAAACTAGGGGTCAAAGTCCCAAATTTTCCAAGCAGCTGGAGTTCCAATATTGCAGCAGATCAAGGCTTCCAAAATGAAGAATACTTCATTTCCACTACATGAGACAGGAAACTTGCTTGTAAGAGGTGGTTGGAATCGGGGTGGGGAGGTTGTCTCCAGTTCTTGACAGTACAGGTGTAGTCTGACAAAACGGACTGCTGTCTGATAGCAGTGGACAAGTCTGCTTGGAAAAACGGTCACTAACTCCAATTGCTCCCTTCTTGCAAAAAAGGAATGTTGCTGGCTAAACAAATACTGGGCATACTGCAACTGGGACAAAGACCAAGAGAAAGCACTTACATAATAAAAGCCATCTTCATCAATTTCTCCAATGACTGTGATAATATCTCCTGTACAAAACGTCAGCTCGGCCTGTAGAAAGTACAAGAACAAAACGTGTTAATTTCACTTTTTGCAAAGGGTTGATTTGTTTCATGCCGTTCCTGGTGGTTGGCAACCAGATCAGCATATGCATAAGCCCCTGCTTTTAAATTGGAAGTGCTGGTACTCCCATGTGAGGTTGAACAGGGAAACAAAGAGCTCCCAAGCTCCTCGGCTGAGCAGGGAATCATTTGGCCTGGATGATGGGCTCTGTGGCATCACTCAAGCCATGCTGTGTCAATTGTGGTCATGTTTGCCAAGTCACTGGGAAGGCACAGAATCATAGGGTTGGGAGGAACCTCTAGGGTCATCTAGTCCAACCCTATGCAGAATGCAGGAAATTCATAACTCTCTCCCTTCCCCATACCCCCAGTGACCCCCCACTCCATGCCTAGAAGATGGCAAAACATTTCCAGGATCCCTACCCAAACTGGCCTGGGGCAAATTGCTACCTGACCCCAAAGTGGTGATCAGCCTTACCCTGGGCATGTAAGAAGGAGTCACGAGAACTAAGCACTGATGTAACTCAGTTCAGCCTCCCCCAGCCAAATCTGGGGGGCTTGAGCCCCTCAGCCCCCCCCCCCTGTAATTTACACCTATGGTAACCCATTCTGCTCTCCCTCCCATGATCTGCCCAGGTTCACAGAATCAGAATTGCTGTCAGATGGCCATCTAGCCTCTGCTTAAAAACCTCCAAAGAAGGGAGAGCCCACCTCCTCCCAAGGAAGCCTGTTCCACTGAGGGACTGCTCTAACTGTCAGGAAGTTCTTCCTAATGTTTAGCTGGAAACTCTTTTGATTTAATTTCAATTGATTTAATTTTAATTTAGGTGAGGTCCAATCACAGCAGAGTAGAGGGATACCCTCACTTCGCATGATCTGGACACTATGCTTCTGTTGGGTGAGGACTACTGAAATAGTCCTGAAATAGATGTGAGGAATCAAATAGCCAAGCCCTGTTAAAGGGCTCAGGCTGATGTGCCGATTGGGGCAATCGGTTTAAGGCATTTTGCTACTCCTTCAATTCCTAAATCCCTGTTTTTGCACCTCGGTTCCTGTAGGGATACATAAAAACAAGCATCTGAAAATGAAAAGGGCTGTGCTTAAACTAATTAGCACTACAGTTGTGTGCTGTGTATGAGGCAAACTTGAAGGATGACAGTGTGAGAGAAGAGAACACTACTATGTTTTTGGCTCTGGTGCAACATCTCTCACTAGATACACTTTTTAAGTTAACACAGTTGTTTTGGGTTGTGTTTCCCCACCGCCACCACCCCTGTGGAAGGCATGAAATGGCACTTTCTGTCCTATAAATGAATGGTGGTGTAGGTTTCTGAGAAGAGTTTCAAAGCTACTTCAATGAATACCTCAACATCAACGTTAGGAGAGCTCTCCCTTGGGTCGTAGTCATACAGGGCCACCATCCTCCTTGTCGACGTGGCAGGTTGGCGGCTGCTCCTCCGGTTCCTTTCTGTCCCAACCCAAAGGAGGGAAAACTATCAAAGTTATTTTGAGACAAGCTAATGGTACACATTTCTCAAAAAGGTAGCAACCAACTCAAGCCCATTTGCTAGAAACCTGATGGGCAGGTCAACCCTCTATCAATAGCATTTGCTTTAAAGAATAAGTGGAGTTCCATCAATATCGTTCGTAATCCTTAGGGGCTGAACTGCTTTTGCTCGTTTGTCGTACCGGAGTGACGGGGGTATAAATTTCATTTAGCTAGAAGAGCTTGCGTGTAGGTAGACATCTCCCTAGGTAAATACTTTGTGGATCAATATAATTCTGAAGATAGTAATTACTAGAGTCCATGCTGGGCTAGGTAGTACCCAAACAAGGAGGACGTAGCTTGGCATCCTCAGATTCTCCTTTCAGTTCAAGGTAGAGGACTTTGCTAACAGGAGGCCTAACGAAATAGCAAATCCCACTTTTAATCTGTTCCTGCACCTCTGGGGTCAATTCATGCATTATGTAGCAAACCCAGATTCGCCACAATTCATTCACTCAACAGGGAGCCATAGCCGGCTCCCTGTTGAGTGACGTGTGTACTTAAATAGTACAAGTTAACAAATACATGTTTGTTGCAATCACACTTTCCCAGTTTTAGGTACACACCTAAAGAAATTCGGTAGAGGCAGGGCTCATTTTGAGGGGGAACGCACAGGAACCCAGTTCCAGCAGTTCCCCAAAGAGGTCACATGTCAGGTGGCCCCACCCACCGGATTCTCAGCCATTTTGGGCCTGTTTCTGCCTGGATTGGGGCCAAAATGGCCTAGATCGGGCCTCTGATGGGTGGTGGATCACTCTCCTGTTCAGCAGTGGCCCGATCCTGACTATTTTGGGGCCCCTTTTCGGCCATTTTCAGCCCCTTTTTGCCATTTTGGGCCCAATTTCAGCCCTGAATGGCCAGATTGTGTCCAAAACAGCCAGAATAGGTGATGTCAGGGGGTGTGGCATATGCAAATCAGTTATGCTCATAACACACTTCTGGTGATGGCAAGGGGTGTGGCATACACTAATGAATTATGCTAATGAGTTATGTTAATGAGTCCCTCCAGCTCTTTTTCTACGAAATGACCCCTGGGTAGAGGTCTAAAACGTGTGAGCTTCAAGGATTTCTTGAGAGAGACTGGCTCCCATTCTTGCTGTCACACTTCAAGAAAATCACAAGGCAATCCATGCATTCCATTAAGTGGTACTGTAATGTTATCTGTTCTTGTCAAGGACCAGATGGTAGGCATTGTTTAGACCCAGGACACGAAATGACGGCTCTCAGCTGTCTACCATCTCATCTCTCAGAAACTGGGCAACTGGCTGTGCAAAATGTCTAACAAAACAACTATCCTCACACTGCAGAATATGGCATTAGCCTATAGTCTCAGCGGCTGCACAACTAGCTGCTAAAATGGCTATACTAACAGCCCAGTGTAATGTACAGCATATAGAAGGGATTTTCACACGTGCCGGGGGGTGGGGGGGAAGCTTGCCACTAGACTAGAGCTTTTAAAAAAACCCTATACAGTTGTCTCATATACATTTCCTTGTTTTTAAATTTCTCAAGATATAACTCCTAATGAGATGAATTATCCTTTGCTAGAAGAACGAAAGCTGCTGCTACTCAGCCATTACTAAAAAAATAACATCCGAAATTTACACATTTTCTTAGTGAAACAACAGAACGAACGCAGTCTGAGCAAATTCTACTTGTGAAATGTTGTGAATGAGAAATGGTTAGACACCAACATTAAACACTTGGGGAAAGTTCTGTGATAGCTTTTTGGCTTCCAAACTGCACTACAGTAACATGACTTGCTGTTGGTAACGTGGCAACATGGCAAAAGAAACATGCTCGTCATCTTGAAATGGCTGTTTGGAGCAAAGCTGAGGAAGAACATGAAGGAGACGGATGGAAGAAGCTCAGCAGAGAGACTGGCTTTAATGGTCCTGGAAATGCATGGAGGACAGAGACAGGTGTGGGGACTAGGGTTCTCTTTTTCAGAGAGAAAGCAGAATGTGCAGCCACGCCATCTCCTAGCTGGCATTCCTTCTCAGGAGAGTGGATTCAAACCAATTGAAATCTCATCTGGGTTCACACACAGCTAACTTCAATTCTGGTTCTTGCTCTCTGTGTGTGTGTGTGTGTGTATGTGTGTGATGTGCCGTCAAATCGTTTCCGACCCATGGCGACCCTATGAATGAAAGACCTCCAAAACGTTCTCTCTCTAACAGACCTACTCAGATCCTGCAAACTGGAGGATGTGGCTTCTTTTATTGAGTCCAGCCACCTCGTTTTAGGTCTTCCTCTTTTCCTGCTGCCTTCCACTTTTCCTAGCATTATTGACTTTTCCAGAGAATCTTGTCTTCTCAGGATGTGGCCGAAGTACGATAGCTTTAGTCTTGTCATTTTAGCTTCTAAGGAGAATTTCGGCTTGATTTGATCTAGTACCCACTTATTTGTCTTTTGGGCTGTCCATGGTATCTGCTGTCCATGGTATCTCCTCCAGCACCACATTTCAAACGAATCAATTTTTTTCCTGTCAGCTTTCTTTACCGTCCAACTTTCACATCCATGCATGGCAATGGGGAATACCATAGTTTGGATTATCTTGATCTTGGTTCCCAGAGAGACATCTTTATCTTTAAGGATCTTATCTAGCTCCTGGTTCTTGCTGATTTCAACGCAATACCAAGCTACTTTGTACAGACTTTTTTTTTTTTTAAGGCCATTCAATTTTTATGTAAAGCAGATCTCTAACTGCAGGAAGACACAGAACACCATTAGATGGGATAATTAAAGAGCCAGGTTTATTTAGTTTTATAGCAAGGATACAGGGATCTGCAGCAAAGCACACGCCACACCTAACTGCGATGCAAACAAGATGGGAGGCAGCAGCGGCAGGAGCAGCAGGCCTCCTCTGCACATCTGATTCCCAGGCATGGCCCTCGTGGCACAAATCCTTGGGCTTTCAGGATGTGTACTGCCCAGGTTCCTCCTTGCTGAGCATTTGCCAGTGCTCAAGGGAGGTACGCCATGTCCTTTCTCTCTAGCAATGAGGTCTACATGTCAAGGATAATGGCAACCCTCAATGGGTTCCTGTCCCAGCTCCCCAAAGGTACCAAAGCCCCAGGCTTCTGGGCTGAAGACTGCCCCTTCAACCTATCCATTAGGAGTACTCTCCTAAGTTTTATACATGCCACAGCTTTACCCATGCTGCTATCACCTTGGGGGAGGGGGCACTGTTGGGTCCCCCCCCCCCACCAGCGCTCAGCTTCCTCTCATGTCACATTGTGTCTGGCTTCTCATCTCTGGATTCTAGAGGGAAAGCTAAGGCCACCACCAGCTCTTTAGGTAGCCTCCTGCCTGCCCAACACAGAGTGTCTGTGCTGTATTGGGATGCTTTCTTGTCTGCCCTTCACAGGCTGCTGGCAAACCCCACCCCTTCCTCCCACCTTGGCTGAGGAGGCAAAACAAAATTGAATCTTCAGTCTCTCATCCCAGGATCTGACTTCGGTAATCCATGCAATGGTCACCTCCAGGTTAGACTACTGTAACTCAGTCCAGAATGTGGAGGCATGCGTCCTCACTGGAACGTCATTCAGGGCACATACCCACTGTGTGCTGTGCCAGCTGCACTGGCTTCCAGTCGAGTTTCAGATCCAGTTCAAGGTGCTAATTGTAGTGTTTAAAGCCCTTCAGGGACTGGGACATGCATACCTATGGGACCACCTCTCTCCTCAGGGCCTTGCGCTCTGCGGATAAACAACTTTTGGTTCCTAGCCCAAGGGACATTTGGCTGGTCTCAGCCAGGGCCAGGGCCTTTTCTGCCCTGGTTCCAACCTGGTGGAACACACTCCCGATGGAGATCCAGGCCCTGTGAGACCTATTACAGTTCCGCAGGGCCTGCAAAACGGAGATGTTCCACTGGGCCTTTGGCTGAGAGACAGAGAACTGTCCCCTTTTCTGACCACCGTGCCCCACCTTCCACCACCCTGGGCCTGTATTGTGGCTGTGCCCATGGTTTTATAGTAGTCTTACAGTAGCCTGGTACTCCTAGAGGCACTTGGATTTTAGCTGTTAAATTGGCTTTATATTTTTATGATGTTTTAATTGTATAATCTCTGTTGTAAGCTGCCCTGAGCCCATTCGTGGGAAGGGCAGGGTATGTCAAATAAAATAAATAAATAAATTCATGTCTTTTCCTGAATGAAATGAGAACTGACTTTCAGCTGGTTTGAATTCCCAGTTGTAGCACTTCCTCAGATGCTGGAGGTCGCCAGCCTCCACCGTACAAAGGATATGGAGAAGAAGGTGAGGGTAGAGTCACACTGGGTTTACAGACATGGAAGGGATTAAATCTCCTTTTCTCATAGCATCTTGCACTGACTTACGGCAAACACAGATACTGGCACTGGAGATAAAGCCGAACATCAGTACCCCATGCCAGACACCAAACCGTTTTGGAAACTTCACACTGTTTCAAAAACAGGTTGTGACATGGGGAAGGCATCAGCAGTTCAGTACAATATCCCCACTGGTATCCTTCGGCATCACCCTAAGCAGCTTTTTAGATCCCAGCTGCTATAGCCTTGTGACTTCCATGGGGTGTGGGTTTAATTTGCCAGATGTGGAGATGTGACCAGATATTTAGGGTTTCTTTCTCACCGCGGTCCTCAGAGCTGTGAATACTTAGACACCCCTTATGGCTAGCCCTTTGGCTGTGATGATGAGCCATACAGACGGTGGCTGGTGAAAATCTAAAGCAAAGGGGAGGGGAGGCTCAGTAAGACCTCCAGGAGTTAGAAATGGAACTTCAGTGCTCAAGCTAGCATCTGAACACTGACAATCAGTTTTTAGATTTTCAAATCACATCCGTAAGCCTAATTGAGGAATCTCTGAGCACTGGCCATAGAGCCGTAGTATAATGCAGGCCAGTTCAGTGCCCATTCTAGAGTGCACATTCCATCTGATCATCGCCCTCCATGAACAGTCCTACACTCTTATTTGCATTTCAGAGGAAGGCCGGTGTTGATGGGCAAACTGCCTTGCATGGAGTCTAACATCTCTCCCACCCACCCCGTGTAATCTTATGAGGGAACCTTGGTCCCCAAGAAGATAGTTTGAACACCGCTGCGATTTGCAAATTAAGAGAGTGGATGCACACTTGCTTAAGTTATTCCAGTAATAGGATTTGTTTTCTTGGTGCAGCATTTTTATTCTGCCCTTGCGGTTCCAGTGTAGAGTACCCCACCAAGATGCTGTTGGACTAGGTGATGCCTAAGCCCCATAACAGGCATTCTGCTACGGCCCTTCTGCTGCCAGTATCTGACTTGAAGCCATACAAGGAGTATCAAACAGGACGGCTCAAAGTGCTTCGCTACATCAACAGGTGATTGGGTTGGTTTTGCTGTTAGCACAGACCTCTTTTAGACTTTCCGGATCTGCGGTGGACAGAGTGTGTGCTCTTTCTGAAACGGTCATAGTTGACTTCAGGAAGGAAGGCAGACAGACAAAAGAAGAGGGGAAGATATGAAGCTGTTCAAAATTCTCTCTCTTTGTAAAAACCAAAAACTTGGGCAAAGGGCTAAGTTAAAGACAGCCAAATGCAGCCTCTAAATCGATTGAAATGCATTTATGTTAAGAACCATCTATTGTTGAAAGTGTTTGATTTGGAACAGGGCTTAGTTGACTAGGTTGACTTGTAGTAAAATTAAGCAGTTTATCTTCTGCACCATTTGATGGCTGCTGGAATCATTAACCCCATCTGCTATCACTTTTTTAAAAGGTAAACAATATAATAGGAAAGAGAATAACTTTTTTAAAATGCCATTTTGCTTTACAAGCTTGACATAGAAAGTGCAAAGCAAAAAGCATCTTGTGTAATTTTTAAAAGAAAAATAAGGATATTCTGTTCAAATATGTTATTAGTCAGAAGAAACACCTCACTTTTAGTTTACGGGGGTTGCTTGAATTAATTTAAACTGTAACCAGACCATAGACTCTGCTTGGAAATGGATTTGTGGTCCAATAGAGATACCTCCCTCTGCTAATTCAGTCATGAGAGCAGGCAGAAACAGAAGTAAGTTAGCAACTCTGCTACAATATGGAGGGTTCCCTTACCTAGTTTCTCTACAGGGGTATTCAGAGGGAGAAACCCTTGTTTCAGGAGCTGGTCCATCATCTCTTCATCATCAGCTTGGATTTCAGAGACCATATTGCAAGGAATCAGGCCCAGCCGCGCACAGGTTTCCCCTCGGTAAAACCCATCGGCATCTTTGTCACCATAAACCTGCCATAGTTCAAGGAAAAAGCAAACAAGGGATCACAGTTTGATCATGCAACAAGAATTTCCAAAGCTTAAACTGAATTGCCTGAAGAGACTCAAGGCCTGCAACTCCTGTAACTTATCGGGTGGCTTGTAGGTTGTCTGGGTGAGCGGGCTGTACACACTGCAAGCCACAGGAGTGAGCCACCCTCCCCGTGTAGAACTTTTCATGAGAAACCTGGGCCTCGGCATTTTACAGGCGCAAGTGAGTCGGTCATTCATTGCTGTGCAGGCAATTTTCAAGTAAAGCCTATTCATGTCTAGGCAGTATATCTATGTTGTTACCATCTTTTCTTCCTATCAGTGTTTGCTGAAGCATCCTTGGGGCATAGTTGGTGTCCTGGGGGAACCTTGATGGATATAGATTTGAAAGTTTTATATATTTTCTTATATACTAAATTTGTGCCTTTTCAGTATTACATGCCTTGCACTTTTTCTATGCTCAGGAGCCAAAGTAGTATTTGTAATGAAACCTGCAAGAATATGACACTTGACACATATGTTATATTATTCCATAAGATTCCAATAGAAATCAGTACCAGAGAGCCTTTTGTAGAAAACTGATTTGATGCAGCAAGCTGGTTTTGGCCACCTGTGGCATTATCTCCCTTAAGGCTGAGAAGAAACTGGGGGAAAGGGCACAGATGGAAGAAAACATCCCTTCCTACCCACAGACTTGAGTTATCAGAGCGTGCCAAGGCTGCCAGATTGAAACTCATTGGCGCCTTTAAAGGTGTTATGCCCAGAAGAAAGTAGGTGAGAGGTCAGGAAGCGTCCTTCCAAAATGAAAGCAAGGAGACAAAAGCTGTGAAAACTGGAATTCCCCCAAGTAGAGGGGCCAACCCAGAATTGCATCTTCAAATCAGAACTGACCCTAGATACCTTACGAGCCAATAAGATAACAAGTATTAGAATATTGTAATATTGTTATTATCTGAAAGTATTAATTGCTCTGCGCTTCTATTGTAATTTTGATGAGCTTCGGACACAAGGAGATCACCTACTCTTGTGTAAAAGGGCTCCTCCATTGTTTAAATTAAACAATCATATATTGCTTCATTCTACAGGACTCCGTGGTGTGTGTGTGTCTCTCTTATTGTGATTGGCAAAAGGGACACCTAAGACACAAGTTTGTGCATAACAAATTTGCATAATTTGTGGTTGTGCTGTTTGATGGAAAGCGTGCCTATTTGCTGCCAATCAGTTCTGCTTATTTATCGGAGGTAAAACAAATATTATAAAGATACCTCCACGTGCTAGTTACCTTGCCAGTTTGGTGTAGCGGTTAAGAGTGTTGGGCACTAATCTGGAGAAATGAGTTTGATTCCTCACTCCTCCACTTGAAGCCAGCTGGGTGACCTTGAGTCAATCAGAGTTTCCTCTCAGCCCGACCCACCTCACAGGCTGTTTTGTTGTGGGGATAATAATGACATACTTTGTAAACCACTCTGAGTGGGTGTTAAGTCATCCTGAAGGGTGGTATATAAATCAAATGTTATCATCTTTCATCCAATGGAAACTGAGCTGTGGTGTGCTTCCTCTGGAGTTCTCAGTGCTCAGAGGAACAGGCGGTGCTGAATTAAAACCTTGACTGAGATTGTATTTCCAGTGGTAGGAATTACGAGCTTGGACAGCTCATAATGCTTACCTTCAGTAGGAAAGTGAGAATTGCAATCCCCCCCCGATGATTCTCCGTCTTGGAAAGGAATATCTGAACCAAAAGCCAACCAACCCATTTCCTCTCTCCTCCCTGCACATTTACTGTGATGGTTGCAGCTGATGGGTGAACGAACAATCTTGCCCTCCATGAAACTACATATGGTGTTCCAGGGACGGGATGGAGAGACAAGGAGGAGCAAAGGATTATTTTTGCTCCCACCTGTCTGCTCTTGCAAATCTGGCACCTCTGTAGCAAGAGCAGCCAACGACGACTCATTGACTGAGATTGGAGAAGAAGGCAAGAGAAAGGGACTGCCTCATAACGACTTACATGTTCCAAACAAAGCTTGATTTTTCCAAGTGAGCTGAAGGGAGCGGGAGGTTTTGCCTTTTTTGTGCTTCACCCTCCTCTGACAGGATCAAGAAATTCCTAACCCCTATGTCTATATGGGCATGGGCCTATTCCACGTACATACATCCTACCTTGATGATCTGCCCTTCTTTAAATGGGAGTTCCTCTTCCGCTGCATCAGGATTAGGAGACATGGTCAGTGGATCGTAGTCAAAAAGGGCAACAAAGATCCGTGTGGAAACTTCCTCTGCACCGGGGTCCGTTTCTGATTCTTCATAAATTTCAGGAGACAGACGGTCCCGGCTACAGTATCCATCTGCAACATCAACACCAGAGGCCAGGAATGGCTCGGTTACACAAAAGTTGGCGTGGCTGTGACCAATTTGAGTTTTGAAATGCCTCCCTTGAAGGTTCCTCACAAACCTCACAGTGAGGAATTTAATCTTCTGTAGCAAACTCCCTGCGTCTTCCTAGGGCACAGCAAACCACTCACTGTGAGCATGAAGGCCAACGGGGTTGGATGCAAACCTCTTGCAATAGGGGAAAGTGCCACCCTCATCAGAATGGCTCCAGCATCGGTATCTTGCCCATTCTACCTTGTGCCCTGCAGCTCACAGAGGCTGTCAGTGCCCCAAGGGACTTGTGATACTGTACATGTGTGTACATGAGCAACACAACTATAAAGACACACAACACACAGAACTGGAACACCAGCAGCCACTGTGAATGGGCACACAAGACAGCAAAAAGCCCCAGTAGCCTGACGCATAATTTGTGATACAACATCTAAGCCCTGTGGGCTCCACACCACAGGGTGGTTAAAGCACATCTGGATGGGCTTTGGGTGAAGATTAGACAGAACCAGCCCATTGACTTCTGGCTCCATGGCATATGGGCACTCTGATGGCCTACTAGACCTCATATGACTCTGCTATATGGAAGGGATTTGCACGCACACTCTATTCCCAAAGATTGCTTCTCGCACCAAAGGCCTATACCAGAACTAGCCGATCCACTGAGTCCATTTTACCTGTTCACAGCTACAGTTCTCTTAACCCACAGTTAGGGAGTGCAATGACCTCTTTTGCCTAATAGCATGTCCCTTAACCCACATTTGAATCTTTCCTAAAATCTCACTGCACAACCAGACACCAGAAGCATTCACAAGACTGGCTACCCTATCCCACAATATCTGTCCTTGATGATTTGGACCTTGGACCTGGAGAGGTTATCATGGGCTGTAGTTTCCCTTCTGGCATTTCGCAGCCCCTTCACACAGCTCCAGTGTATAGAAAAACCTTTGCCCTGCCGCCAGCTCTGTCTTTTTAAACTACCCTTCCCAGCTTACACTGCATCTGCCAACATGTGTTCTTCACGTCAGATGTCTCATGTAGAGAGATTCTCAGGCTGTGCTCAGATGACCAGGTCAATGCTAGCTTGAATCCACTGGCTTGTGTGTTCAACCTCACACAGGGCTCACAGAGGAAAGCTACTGTTTGCTTTGTAACAAGCCACAATTTGTTCTGACTTTCAAATTGTTTGCAGTGATAAACTGTGCTTTAATTCTTGCTTAAGGATCAAGATAAAATGGTATACAAAAGAAGGAAAGAAACAGTAATCCTGAGGACTTTTAAGATGCGTGCTTGGAACCATCGGAACGTATCCACCGACTTCCTTGGGGGCCAGTTCCCAGGACAGATTAAAACCTCGACCTAATCTGCGAACATTGGAAGCCCCTAGTCCAAATCTCACCTCTGCCATGAATTCAACAGGCGGCCCAAAGCAAACCGCAGTCTCCAAAGCACAGTTTCTTCATGGGCAATACAGGGATAATTATACCGGCCTACCTTACAGGGCTCTTATAAATATTACTTTGACAGAAAACACTTTGAATGGTGAGGAAGTGCTACATATAAAGAAATAGTTGTCCATTCAGAGCAGAGTAAATTATGCATTATTAGATGTACCAAGAAATGTATTTAGAGAATCTGATCCTGCGGGAAGCAGTCCAGTGGCAATCATTCCCTATAAGATACTGCTCGTATAATTCATTACCGGTGCTGCAGAAAAATTTGGTATCAGAAGGATACAGAGTATTTACTCGTGCTGCCCATCAATAAATTAACCCACCAAGTAAGAGCATCACCAAAATGGCAGTTCAGGTCCTCTTCGATTCACACATCCGGTTTTTCAACACGACAAGGCATAATATTAATGAGTGGATCTTTTTAAAAGAAAATGCAGTTCAGGCGAACGAGTCTTGTGAATGCTCCACTAGGTCTTTATTTTCAAGTTGCTCCCTCCGAGTTCTGCTCATTTTGTGGAGTGGGAGCTTCAGTGTGATAAGCCTTAGATCAGACACAGGTCGGCGCATTCGCAAGAAATATTCAACGAGCAAAAAACCTCTGGCTCATGCACACATCAGCATGGGGAAAGACAGGGTTGTTAGAACTGGTGCTTAATCTTCTCCCCGCACCTCCATCCTGAAAAAGTTACGATGTCAGATGTTTCCACGCAGGGTTATTCCAACTGCATTTCCTTCTCACCGCTGCTGTGGATCCGCAGACATTCAAAGCCGCAACCACGTCTCCACGTGGAGATTTGTTCCATACTTCCCTCTCCCCACCGGATATTTAATCTCCCCTGCCACTAGTGGGTTTGTGCGTTTTTTACAAAAGTACTGGTGGTCAGTTTATTACTAGAGTGATATACCAGCTCTCAATAATTTAAACAGATGGCAAAAAGCTGGCCAAAGTATGTGTGTATGGTGGTGGTGGTGGTGGGCATTGAATGTGGGAGATGCAGAAATCCACAACTTCCAGTCCACACTTTCTCCAGACCTGCATTTTGGTCCAGTCTTTCGGGAAAGACCATGCCAAAGCAAGTCTGACGAAACCTACAGCACAGCAAGAGAAAACCTGAAAGGCAGAACCTTATTCACAAAGAAACCTGCTACAACACCGTATGCAGGGCTTTTTTTCAGCTGGAACGTGGTGGAACAGAGCGGTGGAACGCAGTGGAACCTCTTGAAAATGGTCACATGGCTGGTGGCCCCGCCCCCTGATCTCCAGACAGAGGGGAGTTTAGATTGCCCTCCGTGCCCGAGTGGTGCAGAGGGCAACCTAAATTCCCCTCTGTCTGGAGATCAGGGGGCAGGGCCACCAGCCATGTGACCATTTTCTCCGAGGGCAACCCACTGAGTTCCACCACCTCTTTTCCCAGAAAAAAAGCCCTGACCGTATGTTTAGCTATGTTTCCCACTACCATTCACCGAGCAAGGTAACCATCTCAGAAACTCTGCCTAGTCCAGCATTCTGCCTCCCCCCCCCGCCCCGCACTCACTGAGGGCCTCTAGAAAGCACATGAATAGGAGCACGGAGGAGAAAGCCTCCCCCTGCTATTCAGTGCATCTTGGTTCATTTACCCACCAAGATAACTCCTCCATGCATCTGCTTTACTTTGTTGTTTTCCATCCCTCAAAAGGACAATCTATGCACACGGGGCTACGCTTGACAGGTGATCTTAGGCGGATTGGGACCAGCATATCTGTGGGACCGCCTCTCCTTACATACACCCCGGAGGACGCTTTGATCTTCAGATAAACAGCTACTGGTGATCTCCGGCCACAGGGAGGCCCGCCTGTCCTCATTCAGAGCCAGGGCCTTTTCAGTCCTGGTTCCAGCCTGGTGGAACTCTCTGTCCATTGAAACCAGAGCCCGGAAGGATTTATTGTCCTTTTGCTGGGCCTGTAAGACAGAGATGTTCTGCCAGGCACATGGGTGAGGCTGGGCTGGGCCTCCGCCAGCCATGTAGGGGGATGGGGTGGATGAATGTTTTTACCCCTCCCCACCAGATGGTTCTTACCACCACTCTGTTACTACCATTCTGTTACACCCAGAAGGTATGGTAATATTGAAATGGGGCTTTTACTCAAGCTAAGAGCTATACTGTGGTGGCCGCCTCTTGATTCTTAATTATTTATTAAGAAATTACTTAGATTTTAAATGGTTTTTAGGTTTTTTATGTACTTATTATGTAACATTGTTGTGATTTATGTTTTTAAATGATGTAATCCGCCCTGAGCCCGTTCACGGAGAGGGCGGAATAGAAATATAATAAAACAAAATAAATAAATCAGAGTTTTGCATTCTGGATGAAACCCATAAAGGTCCAAGCACCTCAGTCTCACTGGAATCTGCAGCCCTCAAGTCCCATTTCACTCTCTTGGCACGCATCAGATGTCCCTGGGCTAGTGGGCAGGGAACTGGGGGCTTGAAATCGGAGCGCATAGCCAATGTTGGTTTTTGCAGGGAATGATGCGCCTGCAGGCAACACCGTGATTATTACTGAATGTTCGCACTGGAACGTCAAAGTTCATCCCAAACCTGCACCAGAGGCACACAGGCCTTTTTAAAGGGAAGGTTGAGTTGCTGTGGTAAAGTGACCCGTTTACCTTCTGCTTGCCAAAATGGCAAACTCACAGGGATGTTAACAAAAAAAAAAATGTACAACATCTTGCATGTCAAAAATTGCTAGATAAATTAAGAGGAAAAAGTAGTAACAGCAGCAGCTGTGGCAGCAATCCTCCCACCCTCTCCATCCGGCAGAGAACAGGGGATGTTAGTTCCATGCTATCCTTACACGGCCCTAAAGAGCAGCGACTCCAGCCCGTCCCCCTGTGTCAGCAAGGCAAGAAGACGAATATTCTAACAGCCAACAAAGTGCATCTGGTATCACAGTCAGCAAAGCGGTTCAGCCTCATGCTCCTTTCTCTCCTTGCCCTGCAAAGCAACTCTGCATGCATCTAAACGAGGAACGTTGTCAAAGAGGGGAGTCTCATTCACTGCCAGTACAAAAGAAGCCCCAGACTGTTTGCGATACTGGTCATACTGGTGTCAGTCAAGCAGTTATACGGATAGCAGTCATCGGAGGACTACAGTATTCTTACAGCCAGTTAGAGATTCTCCTTCCCCTTCCACCTCCTCCCCCAGAGAGGAGAGAGTAATACAAGCAGGTCGCTTGGTCAGGGCCAAAACATGACATGGAGAAGGAGGTCCTGGATGGGATCCCCAGGGTAATTTAGCCTCAAAGAGCAGCTGCAAGGGGAAGGGAAACGGGGATAGTGGACAAGTCTCTGGAAGAAGGAGGCTCAACTCTCTCCCTCCCCCTTTTCTGTTTAAGAATCCCAGCAGCATTGAAACCTAGCAAAGGAAACAAAAAGACAAGCATGACATGGTGACCCGTTTTCTTTGCAACTTTTATCCCTCATCTCTTACTCAGGGAAGCATACATGGCCCTCACCTGTGTTTTACCTTCTCAACAACCCTGTGAGGCAGGCTGGGCTGAGAGAGGGTGGCCGGCCAGAGGGAGCTTCGTAGCAGGGTGAGGAATCACTCAACCTGCATTTGCTCTTCTGGCTCAAGGGCGATTTTGAAATACAGAGCAAACGCCAGGTGCTAGCCTGGGGCTGGGGAGACCCCGGTGGCCTTCCCCCTCCACCCTCTCCTGAAACTAGGTGTTTGCAGCACAACCCAGCTCTCACGCCTGTTGCACGATGGAACATTATAACCCCATGCAGGCTACATAGAGCGCCCAAAGTGTAAGCGACCCTAGCCACAGGCTGCATGAGTGACTCAGTCCAATGCAAAAAAACATACTTTAGATGTGTTCTTCAGGCATCTGAGGTTTCTAGCAGCATTTTTCTTATTTTAAATGCCCAGCTGTGGGTACTTCTTGACCTCACAGAAAATCATTAGGTTAGCAAGCCTTTCTAGAAAAGGTGCACGGGGACCTTCTCTTCAGTTCAGTGCTCGTTCAACCCCTCCCCATTGCCATCAAAAGTTGTTCTGGGTATGAAGTGGGGGCCATTGATTTTGCATGGGCAGTCGAAGGCTCCCTTCACATGTACCTTTCCTGGCCTGTCTCGGAATGTTCTGAAGCTTCCTCCTTGACAGTTCATCCTCCTCATAGTAAAGAGTCCAGTAGCCAACTTTATAGTAGCATAAGCTTTCGAGAACCACAGCTCTCTTTGTCAGATGCATCTGACGAAGAGAGCTGTGGTTCTTGAAAGCTTATGCTACAATAAAGTTGGTTAGTCTTAAAGGTGCTACTGGACTCTTTACTATTTTGCGACTACAGACTAACACGGTTAACTCCTCTGCATCTTCCTCATGTATCCAGAATAGTCTCTGGGTAGAAAGGTGGCATAGAAAGCTTTTAAGTAAATTAAATTAACAAACAGATGCACCCAGCCTGACACTACAGCCACTATGAAGGCAGCATCAGTTGCACTGGTATAAATACACGTGAAGAAGATCTAACATTTCCATGAGCAGAACCAGCAAGTTTGCCAACACCCTGCCCATGGTGAGACAGTGGCACACAAACGGCCAGTTCTTTGCACGGCAAAACTGAACAATGCACTCACCACAAAGAGGGGACTGTCTGCCATGCTCAGGCACACACATGCACACACATACACACCCACACAAAAGACACGGCTGCCATAAGCAAGCCATGAGTGCTGGGCCTTTTTTTGGCCAATGTCAAAGTTCATCTCAAACCTGCATCAGAATACCAAGATTTTGAGGCACACAGGCCTTTTGAAAGGGAAAGTTATTTGGAGCATCGGGAGGATGGAAGAATGAGTGCGAGAAGGGAAGGTAGGTCAGCCCCAAATTCTCATGCTTGTTAAACAGGTCAGGATGTGGGCAAGAAGAACAGCCTAAAGAGCAGGAGGGAATGCAATTACCACCAATCCCCCAATACCTGAAGTAAGTTTTCTGCAGCCAAATCAGTTGGGTCTTAAGAGGTTATATTACATGGTCTACAGCATTACAACAGTCACAGAAATCAATATCCTGGCAGGCAACCTAATCACACTGGAGTGGCAGCAAAGTCCCACTGATTATGTCCAGTCTACACAGTACCCTATTCCCTGTCCTGGCTGGCTTATGATGCCCCAGCACGCCCCCATAAGATCTAGTATCGGTTATCTCCTGTCTCCTTCCCATTAGGCTGAGAATTCTCTGGACTGTCAAATGGCGAGGAGAGTCTCAACATGATTTGAGAGTTAGGCTTGGTAGGTCTTCCCTGGTAACCAGCATGATTGTCATCCTCAGGGCACGATCTGAAAGGGACAGTGCCGTGTTGAGGCTGATTCTTTAGCCCTTGGCCAAAGACATAGCGTTTTGGGCTCAAAACTCTATGCTTCTGGCTGAGTATTAAAGCCTCAGCCCTGGCACACCAGGTCACACCAGAAACAATGTTATC
Source organism: Eublepharis macularius (assembly GCF_028583425.1). Lineage (NCBI taxonomy): Eukaryota > Metazoa > Chordata > Lepidosauria > Squamata > Eublepharidae > Eublepharis > Eublepharis macularius. The sequence continues at coordinate 64,932,366 of NC_072802.1, read as the reverse complement.
ATGTTTGGATGATGATTGCGCCTCCCATTTCACCAGCCTACCTCCTCCTGCGGAGGTCTTAATTGTCAGGAGATTATCCACCATAAGCAGGCACCCAGCAAGCCTATTTGAAGGAGACAGGTGGTAAGCGGTAGCAGGCTGGAAAGAATAAAGAAGATAGCGTGTAGACCAGCCATTAATTCCAAGAATGTATGCTCAGGATACCAAGATGGGGAAAGTCTCCGAAACGTGTTTTTGCAACTCTTGGATTCTCTGCATTATAATTTGGGCAAGAAAATTGTTTTTAAATACAAACACTCGTAACAACACATTTGTCTCTCCAAACAAGCTTGCAGCAAAACAATTTATCTTTGTGGAGGACCACATGAGGATGTTCTCAAGGTTTTGAATAGTCCGTATTTTGTTTAAACGGGAATGGCCTTTTGGAAGGGATTAGATCGGTGTACAGCTCTAATACCGTGCATCTGGACAGCAAGGCACTTTAGCGACAAATTCTGAAACCAGGATGGAGAGATGTCAGGCAAGGATTCAGCCTGCACCCTACCAAGCTCTGGGCCAAGGGAACACAGCCAGCTAAGCGAGGAAGCACTAAGCCATAGTGAATCACGTGGTTTTGCTAGATGCCTCTGAAAGATTCCAGGTCAGACATGCACATTGGTCACAGCAACAAGTGGATTCCGCCATTGCGTCGTCTGCCCTGTCCTCTCCAAACCTGCCACTGTGTTTCCAGAGACAAACTGAAATGGGATAGACTGACAAGGCTTCTGTTGCACTTGACATTAACTGAAGTCGAATGAACATATGAACTGGCCCACTGGTTCACCAAGCTCCCCGTTGTCTACTCTGACCGGCAATGTACCTCTTCAGCGTTCAGGCAGAGGAAAGTCTTGTCCAACACCTTCTGCCCAAGATATTTTAAGAGGATATGGCAGTATTTGGAACTGAGACCTTCTGCATGCAATAAGGTGCTCTTCCGCCATGTAACGGCCCTTTTCCTAATACATGATAGTTTTAGGTGTGTGCAGTAGAATAGAAGGATTTTTCTGTGGTACCTTAGAGACCAACACAATTTTCAGAGTATAAGCTTTTGGGAGTCAGGGCTCCCTTGGTGTCTGACTCTCGAAAACCTGTACCCTGACAATCTTGCAGGCTTTAATACACAAAACTGCTTGTTTTAAGTCAGACCATTAGTCCCTCCAACTCAACCTTGTCTGCTTTGACTCTGTAGCCACTTTTCAGGGTCTGTGACACAGAAAGTTATTACCCACCCTCTGCTACCTTAAATCCCTTCTCTGGAAATGCCAGGGACTAAACACCTGACATTCATGCACGCCAATCAGGTGCTCCACCACTGAGCTATGCCCCTCCCACAACAATAAAGAGTTTTGGGAAACTCAAAAGCACCCTTCAGCATTTTGTGATATTTTGTTTAGACTTAATAAAAAGGTGTTATGCTACTGTTCTGTGGGGTTCTTTTTGGAGGGGTGTGAGTGTGTGTCTGTGGACTAACACAATTACCTATTGCCTTCCCTAGGACAGTGTAAGTGAATTGGCTAAATCTTATGGTTACTTATTGATTCCCCCTTTAGAGTCCTGTATTCACAGACCACGTTGCAACAGGGTCGTTCGAATGATGGCAATACAAAAGCAGTAACGTGGTCGATTTTCCTCGGTGGGGTACAGCCAGGTGGGGAGGGAGGGAGGGAGGGGGAAAGAGTCATGCAATGGCAGGTGCTTTGCTCTGTTTCAGTATGGAAAGCTGGGGCGGGGGGTGGCAGAAGGTCGAGGAGGATGACTCACAAGCTTTCTTGCCCCTTGACGGCTGCGCCTAAGCAAACTTACCTGCTTTGAAAGGAAAGGATGGCAGGAAGCAGGGCATGACTGGCCGTATCAAGAGGGGCCTTGGCATTCTGCGTGGCATGCAACAGCAACATATAGGGATGGTGCTCCTTTAACACCCAGCTCTTTTCAAAAAAGCAGCTTTTTTTTGGCACAAAGGACGAAGAAGGGTTTGGCATACCGTATCTATAGTCAGAGGTCATGGTACGTTGCCGGCACCATTTCCTGTGTCCACCAACGCTGCGATAATAAGCATCTTCTTTTACGGGGGAAATATTTCCCTCACTACCTGACCGAGAGCGATCGCCTTCACTGTTACTGTCCAGTGTAATTTCTATGGAGAAAAACGGAATGGTCCATTAAGGAGGGCTTCGGTTCTCCTCCGCAAATGTGCTACGTGGCAGGGCTGAGCCTGACTTGGGCTTCAGATTGGACCCAGCTGCTGCTGGCATACGTCTCAAGTGTCTCACGCTGGGATGGTGCCCCCACGTTTAGTCCACGGTCACTCAAAAACATGGACGGGTTGAATAATGGGAGGGACAGGTCAAGCGACATGAACGCATGAGACTTTAAAAAAGCTGTTGAGGGCAGGAGTGAGAAGAAATGTCTGGTATTCCCTGTTATAAGGAACGCTTGAGAGGTATGGTTTATCAGGCTTGGTATTTCCTCCTTTGGGGCAACGGGGGATAATTTTCCTCGGACAGATCAAGCTCTGGAAAGGGTCAAGGTTTTTTTTTAAAAAAAAAACAGATAAGGTGAGCTCTTACAGTGTCTGATGTACAGAACTCCAAATAGGAATTACACATTTACACAGAAGAGACTTGTGGCAAACCAGAAGCTGATTCACTCCCCGACAATGGATGCTAACCACACAAAAGGCTTCACCGTACCTATTTTGTAAGGTCTGATTCATAAAGCTATTTTTTTTGAGGCTGAAATGTTGCCTCCAAAATGACATTTACCCTCTGTTTTAATTAGATGATGTAGCCTCACGGAGGGAAAAATAACCCACAGGGTTAAGAGTGCAATTTGTTACGTCACGAAAATCAGAATATTTTGTGATGTAGAATCTTGCACGGGGCAATTACTTTCGCAAGATGGTTTCATCGTGTGACCAATGGAAGGAAAACACAGTATTTAATTCACCCATGAAGCTGAATCAGTCAAGAAGCACCACAGCATGACTCGGTACAAAGAAGGAAAACGGAGTATTAGAGACTGCCCGAGAGTGTTACTTTCACACTCGTTCAAGGACATAGAGAGGGTGAAAGCAGATGCTGCCGCTAGCTTCTTGCAATGTCTACACAATTCTGTTTTCTCTTCCACCAAGGCATTTTAAAAACATGTCTCTAAAGTTAGGTACGTGTAAGTAAAAACCGCAAGCTCCAGTTGCCCCTATCTGGAAACCCACATTTCCTGGTGCACGGAGAGCTCCCTGTGTGTTTGGATGTTCCCATTTGTTGCAACGGAATATGTCATCCTGCATATACAAAGGAATGCATGTGCAGATCAGCTCCCACTGACTGAAAAGAACAGAGGAGTCTTTGTTGGTAGGAGAATGGGAGACACATATAAAAGGGATATCCACGGCTATTAATGACTGCCAGATAGGGGCAAGCGCCTCGCTGATATTACTTAAAAGGAAATCTCTTAATTTGCATGTTTTTTTAAAAAAAATAATGTGTATTCATGAGAAATGTACCTTCCCATACACTTGGTGGCTCCACCGAAGAGGGTAGAGAGCAAACTCAAGAGGGTTTATACTGGCTTTTCTGAGAAACTTGGGATTATTTCTCGTATTCTTTTTAAAACATTTCCCGCTCCAAAGATGGCTAGCATCTTCATGTACAGCTGGATTTGCATAAAGAGCACCAATCATGTTTTTTAAAAAAAAGTCATTCTCAAAACTTAAAACAGCATCCGATTAACTTTTAAAAAGGAAAAAAAAGCTCAGCATGACAGCAGAGATTTCGCTACAATTCATCTGATTTATTTTTTAAAAAGTTTAATTCATTGAATGTACCAGAAACTCTGTTGATTCTCACAGAGGGAATTAACAGAATAGTGTTCAGGTAGATAAGAACTCTAAATGAAACAAGAAGTGTCCACTCTTTATAGATAACTGCCTTTATAGATAACTCAGAATTTGGGTCGATTTTTAAAAATCTCCTTGGTGGAGTTTGATAGGTTTGAAATCGCATTTTAAAAAAGACATTGGCTTAAAGTGTCTGTAACACTACAGGGTGGGCAGAATCGCAGTTCCTGGGGTGGGAGTTGATGATACCAGAGAGGAGGGACGATGACCACACCGCCGTAAACGGGTGAGCTGAAGACAAGAATTCTGCACACTGCATGCCACACACTGGACCTTTGTTTCTGAATCTTGGGCTTGCGTAGCTTTAAGAAGTACGGCAAGTCAGAGGTAGAGTAGCGTAGGGGCTAAGACAGTTAGCTATGCTAGGAGAAGTCCTTGGTTCACATTTTTCCGTGGCCAAGAACTCATGAGGTGGACTTAGGGCAAGCTCTTTTCTTTCAGCTTCACATACACAACAGGGAGTTAATAATATGAGCTTACTTTACTGGGCTGTTGCAATAACATACCGGGTGACAGGAAGGATTACAGAGATAACACATGTGGAGCCCTTTGAATACTGTAAAAGCACTCATGGAAGCTGACTGTAATCTTCAATCTGCCGCCAATACATTTGGCTGTCTTTCAACAAGACTGTCTTGCAGGGGTCATTTAGTAGAAAAAGAGCTGGAGGAGCTCATTGGCATAACTCATTAGCATATGCCACAGCCCTTGCCATCACCGGAAGTGTCATTAGCATAACTGATTTGCATATGCCATACCCCCGACATCACCTATCCTGGCTGTTTTGGACCCAATCCTGGCCATTCAGAGCTGAAATTGGGCCCAAAATGGCAAAAAGGGGCTGAAAATGGCTGAAAAGGGGCCCAAAATGGTCGGGATCGGGCCACTGTTGAGCGGGAGAGTGATCCACCAACCGTCAGAGGCCCAATCTGGGCCATTTTGGCCCCAATCCAGGCTGAAACGGACCCCAAATGGCTGCGAGTCAGGTGGGCAGGGCCACCTGACGTGACCTCTTTGGAGAACTGCTGGAACTGCGTTCCTGCGCGTTCCCCCTCGAAATGAGCCCTGCTGTCTTGTGCAAGTGGCAATGTGAGAATGATTCCTGGTCAGTATAATCCAGCCTGCTCCTTGTGCTGCTTTCTTTTTATCACACCTTTTAGCTCCTGTAGGGCTTTGTTTCTGATTGGTTGTGTGGCTTGCTGGTATCAGTAATGGGACTTTCTTTGCTGAGTTTGTGAGTTCATTATCTCATTTGTGCTACTTAAAGAGAGAGAGAGAGCGCCTTTCAGTTAGCTTGTGGTTGCAGAAAGGAAAGTATCAGGGCAACAGGCATTATTGCAGATGTTGTTGGATACTCTCTAGTACCTCCAGAATTAGTGAAGAAAATGAGAGGAAATGCAAAGTGGTAAAAAAGAGGAATGGAAAGATGCAGGGCTTTTTTTCAGCTGGAATGTGGTGGAACGGAGTTCCGGAACCTCTTGAAAATGGTCACACGGCTGGTGGCCCCGCCCCCTGATCTCCAGACAGAGGGGAGTTTAGATTGCCCTCTGCGCCGCTCCAGTGGCGCAGAGGGCAATCTCAACTCCCCTCTGTCTGGAGATCAGCAGGCGGGGCCACCAACCACGTGGCTATTTTCTCCGAGGGCAACCCACTGAGTTCCACCACCTCTTTTCCCAGAAAAAAAGCCCTAGAAAGATGGAAAAGTGAACTGGTGGGTTAATGAATGGAGGGAGTTGCAGTTCAGTTACAATTAATTTTAACAGCAGGTATATTTCACTTCGAGGTTATATTGGTTTAAACACCATGACTCCCTCCCCTCCGAAATCCTGGGAATTAGAGGGTCAATGGAAAGAGTTTGGTAAGATTTTCCTTCATTGCTTTTTAAACTAACAGCAGCCTTTGGCAGGTGGCATGAGATTGCTTACGCCTTTCCCATTTGACCGTATTTCAACTCACGATCCCTTGTCAAGCCGTTTTCCAACCTGCGAGTGCAGGGCTGCTCGAGGGAAGAGGACAAGTAATTTAGTGTGACCGTGTGTACCTATTCCCAAGTCTTAAACGCCCTAGTTTATTTTCAACCAACTAACCATTTCACATTTTAAGCCATAACTATCTAGAATGGAAGATGAGGGAAAATGAGACAGGAAAACTCCAGATAGAGGGATAGGGGCCATCCCACCCAATGGGACCAAACTGCGGCAATGCAATTTGCAAATAGTTCTTTGCGATGAGGACAACTATCCTGTATAGCCCAGCAAAGCAGAGGCCTTCAGCTCTGCCCCTCTTGCAGCAAACTCCTTAGTGAAGGAGGGGAGCGGTGCAGGATCGATCCCCTCTTCCTCTGGGCCGTAAATAGCCCATTTCTTTCATTCTAACCATAATAAGAGCCAATTCAAACATTCAGAAAAGACATGTGAGTACAGTCTTCAAGGGGCTGTGCCCCTTGAGAATGCAGGTATGGTATGAAGCCTGCAAGTTTCAATACTCCTACATGTTAAAAAAAAAATAAGTATCTCCGGTGAGTTGGCACAGAAGAAACGCGATTCTTTCGGAGACTTGTCCCTGAGGTGGAATGCTCACGACACCTGGCCCAGTAATTCTCTAAGTGGTGCAGAAAGTGGTACAAAAAGGCCACTCGTCACAAGAGGCACATGCTCCGTGACTCATCCGCTGGCCGGACTCGCTGCTCCTGCACAGCAGTTGATAAGATTGCTAAATCTTCTGTATTCAGTCTCCATAAAATCAAGCAGAAATGGTTTTGCTCCACTGTATCGAAATGAAGCTGAAGGGCTTTCTTCTAGAAAACCTTCCCCCCACCTCTACACCCATGGCTGTAGTTCCAAGTAACATGAAAGTACCAATCAGGCCAACTAACCAATAGAAGGGACCATCATTGGTCGAGGCCTTTGTGGTCCTGTGCTGCCATGAGAGATCCTTCGGACCGGGTGCTCCGTCCTCTCTGGCCGTCCAGAGGATGGGTTACCTAAAAGCTGAACAACCAAACAAACAACAAGGGAGAGGAGAGAAAGACAAATTTGAAAGTCACACAACAGCATGTCTCAGAAAGGGGAGAGGGGGAAAGGGGTGTGGAATTAACGGAAAATCATCAATCATTGTCAAAAGCATAAGGTCTAAAGGCAACTAAACTTGGTTTTTAACTGAAAGGTTAGCTGAAAACAGGACAGATGCCGGCTAAACCTGGAAAAGGAAACCAAAAATAAAAAAGAACGTTTGCTAGCCCGATGTGGTACGTACGTTGCAAACAACAGTTACACATTGGAACGGAAAAAAAGAGTTCAGACATTCTTTTGCCTTTGTCGTTGCCACTAAACATGCTGACGATCCCTTGGGTGCCTCCTTGAAGAGGAACATGCCATTCCCAAGAGCTGTGAAGAGTGGATTCGTCTGCATTGCCTAGGTTTACTTATTTCTCTCCAGCTAGACTGTGTTGCATTTGCAGCGTCGCCATCCATCTCCTGACATTTCTTCCCCCTAGGCTTGGTCTGTGGCCACCTATGGACTTTTTCAAAGTCATTAAGACTCACGGAAAAAGATCTGAAGGCCGCCTTTAATATTTTCCCCCAAGAACTGCATAGCTTGCATGCTTGGCTTGCTAGTTTGCTGGAAACGCCGCTATGTTATAAAGCTCTTCGGGGGACCTGCTTTTGTAACAACCAAGATTAAATGGAAATCTAATTTTCCATGGATGATTTTTTTAAAGCGGAAGAGAAAGAGAGAGAAGAAAGAATCAAATGAGGATAAAGGGCTGGCCCAGATAATGCAGAAGCAGTGGCCGAATCTACTATCGTCAAGGAAGATGAAATATTTCAGAGGCTTTGATTCCCTAAAATGGCACAGATTTAAAAGGTAAATAAACTACATAATATATTGGGGATCAGGGAGCTTTTGAAAGATAAGATAATGTGAAGGCCATGTAAAGCATAGCTGGCTGTCTTGTGAATTCAGTATGCAACTGCTCTAGTTGCCCATGGGATGGAGAGTTGGGGAACGGAGGAGGAATTCTCCTGCATGCAGAGATGCAGTTTGCAACTTCAAAGGCAAGAAGAGGTGGTTCTTTTAAAAAAAGAGAGAAAGAGAGTGAAGAAGGTGGTAAAGAAGTGAAGGCAAGGAGGACAATAGAAACACAACGAATCTTGTGACTCCAAAACCCTAGCTCACTGTCGCGACAGGACAGGAAAGGAGAAAGGAGTTTGCACTTGGTACTTGCCCAGAGATAAGGACTGAAGAGAAAGAGAATTCTTCCTTGAAAATCTGGGAGCGAGGGAAGCAAAAACAATATGACAAGATGGAATTTTTAAAGCAGACTTTAAACAAACAAAAAAGGGAGTGAATCAGGGAGAGGTCTTTAAAAATAAACCCAAATTGCAAATAAAATCTTACTGTTAGATTCAAATAAGCACATAAAAACCCCTCCAGCTCCAAATTCCCTCCCTCACATCCCAGCGGTAGGAAAATGATAGTTCAGCTAACCCTTAATTAAAATTTCGTTTCAGTTGTCCTTTTATTAAAAAGAAAAGAAAAGTAAGCCACTTTTTTTGGGGGGGGGGGTTAGTCTCCAGGGAAAAATCATTCTTGTAAAGCAAAATTAATCCCATTTTGGTATGGCACAAAATTAAAACAAACAAACTAAAAGCAGAAGTATTAAGAAGCCTGTGAAGCCACACAGATTAATTTTTTTAAAAAATTAAGTGTGAAGGAAAGAACAAGGAAAGGAAATGAAAAAATAGCAAACAGGTGCCAAGGATGGACTTTTAAGAAAGGAAACAAACAAACAAAAGAAGGATAAAAAGGAAGAAAGAAAAAGAGATTGATTTGGCAAGCAGATGTTAGAAGGAAGTTTTTAACTTCAACACACCAGGGGGTCTTCTGGATCTCTGTAGGATGATTTTGCAAGTGGCATGGAAGATGCCCTAATGTCATTCATTTTTAAGTGGCTCCTCCAGTCTCCCTGATAATCTTCCTCACGAGTCAAATTATTTGGTCTATTACACCTTTGAGGTTCGTACTTCCTCTCATAACCCAACTTGCCCTCTTCACTTCTGGATTCTAAAAAGGAAGGGGCAGGGTCTCCGAAGTCTTCTTCAACAGTACTCTGCCTCGTCAGCGTTCTCCGACGCGCAAGCAGAGGCCGTGGAGTCTTTCCGCACGAACAGCTCCTGCCATCAGCACAACAGCTGGGCGTGGCACTGGCAGGAACTGCACTGTAAGTGTTTCGGAAGTTAAAGCGGGACTCTTCTTCTTCGCTGCCGCAGTCCAGGCCACTGTCTGGACTTCTTGTTGAAGACCGGCTGTATTTGTAGCCTCTTTCCTCCGAGTCCTCCAAAATCCTTTGCTTTGCTGGGTGCCAGAAGTTGTGCTGTTGGTCTTGATTGTAGGATCTGGCAGATCTACTCTCTCTAGCTATTGTGCTTCGCATTTTGTGGGGCATCCCTAAACCCTGCTTGTGCAGAAGTTCAGAATGATCGCCATCCTCTTCTGCTACTTCAGGGATACTGAAAAGTTTTTTACTGTGGTGGATCTGCTGGGCAAAATCAGGCTGTTCCAAAAAAGCTGCTTCAGTGGTCCTATTCTTATAGCATTCCTTAAAGAATATGTGATTTAAAAGGAACAAAAGAACAGGCGAGGGGAACAAACAGTGTGTGATAAAATAAAAAAATAAAAAAATAAGAAGAGGGAAAGGGAGAGGAAAGAAAAAAAATAAAGACAGAATTAGTTTTAGAGCAATGGCGAACAGAAAGCATGCAGCTTTTACTCAGTGAGGAAGGATGTCATGCTTTGAATGGGAATCTGTGAAAATAAAAGACATGGTTAGGAAGTTGCTCCGTGTCGTACGCAGCGTAAGGATGTTGGTACAGCAGGCGGATATATTAATGCTTGGTCGAGAACCAAACCAAACCTACGCTCTGAAAACAAAGTGGAGAAAAGCCACACAGGAAGTTTTCTTGCCATGCAGGGAGGACATAACAATTGCCCAAACATTTGCTTTAACCTCCCCCACTTCCCCTCTCCCTCCTGTTGGCTCAGTATCAATCAAACCTGCCCGTGCTGAATCGCCTCTCCACTCGTCAACAGAAGTCAGAGAAAGAACAAGAAACCACCAGCACGTCATCATTGCAAGAAGAGTCAATACCATGCAATTTATGCTCCTTTGCTATGGATGGGGAAAGTGGAGAGGAAATACCCATGTTTCATTGGGCCATTACCATTTGCTGTTTAGGACTGAACTTGTCTAACCGTGATCACGCTTTGGAGGTCATCTTATGAACTGGTTGGTCAAACCTCCACCATGACACTTAGTTCATAACAAAATTCTCTCTCTCTCTCTCTCTCTCTCTCTCTCTCGGCACCTAAAGAACAGTACCAGAAAGCAGACTCAGCACCTTGGAGAGCTCCACAAGGACACAGGCCTTTGCTGATGTATCTTTCTGCTCCTTCGTTTTAAACAGCACCCACCTTTTCCAACTTGGCATTCATTGCAGGCCTGATGTAACGTCATTTCTGTTTTCCTTTCTTTCTTTTTTGGGTTTGCTAAGCCAGAAGCTGCTGCTGCATGGTGCATGGAAGTTTGGAAGGGGCGTGTGCTGGCCTTCTCTTAAGGAAAAAGTCCCCTCCAGCTCTGTGATTTTGTGTGATTGTACAGGAAGTTTATCTCTGGGCAGAAGGCCTGTTCTAAGCAGAAACATGGGCAGAAATTGTAAAAAAAATTACCAAGGGTCCAGAATTCAGAATTTCCTTGTGCAACATTTGGGCTCTTTTTCGATCCGTTTTTTAAAGAATAGAATGTATAAATCCCTGAAATGTTCATCTGAGACTTAGCATGAAAGATGCTGCCAGTCCGTGACAGATTCAAACACTGTAGGCCTCATTGGTTCAAAACGACTGAACCTGTCCTTCCGTATCCATCTCACAGTTACTTTTTACCTTAAGCGTGTTATGCGATGTCACACTAACTCTTCTCCTCCCGCCATCCTCCAGCTGCATCTCCGAGTACAGCTCTTCCTCGTCTTCTTCCATGATGTCAGACAGGTCGGAGCCCCGGCTGCTCTCGGTGTGATACTCCTCCCCGTGGCCATAGTGGGGCTATGAAGTGGGGGAGGGGGAGATAGGAAGGGGGAAAAGCATGATGGACTTTTAAAACTAAATTAAAGACAACCTCAAAAGTTGAACTGGGGAGTGATGGAAGCTCCCAGCCGCCTCGTTCCTATCAAGGCTGAAGGCTTTTACCAAACCCAGGCCACTCTAGCACATGATTCACAGTCCTGAAAATTTTGGATTTTGTTTTTAAAAAGAAAGCAGATTTCCTCTGTGTGGTGAAATCTTTCCAGTTTTTTCTCTTTGCGTGCTTAAAAATATGGCAGTATTTACCTGCTTTCCGAGTTCTGAGCCTTTTAAGAAATCGTCAACGGAAGCCCCTCTCCTTTTAATGCGTGGCGAATCGTAGCCATCTTCTTCTTCGTCAGAGTTTGCATAATGCATAGCGTTGCCCCTTTCGCTGAAAACGTTTCTCCTCTCCAGCTGGAGAATGGAAAACAGAACTCGGTGAGAGGCACCTCTCTCTTGGGACAGGATGGACAACTGGATCTGAGAACTCTGGGTGGGATCCAACCAGCTTTTTGTCTGGTGAAAAGGATCCCTTTGCCACCAACAAGGTTATGCTGGGTTTCATGGGGTACACATGGACCAAAGCTACGCAGGATGGGGACTATAGTAAGGAGGAGAACTGGGTGAGATTGAATGTAAAGGCTGGCTGGATCCCAGCTAACGTGTTTATGAAAGTTCTGAAGGGATACAGTTTCAGGTGGGCAACCGGGTTGGTCTGCAGTAGAAGAGCAAGATTTGAGTCCAGCAGTACTTTGAAAACCAACAAGATTTCCAGGGTGTAAGTTTTTGAGAGTCATAAGATACGAATAGGAACAGAGAACCCTGAGCCCTTATATCCCAATCAGAAAGTGGAATGAGGGCTTTTGAACTCAAGACATTTTCCCCCAGTGGTACTCAGTCATTCCTTTCATGGAACCAGCTGCAGGGAGAAGTAAAAATGTGCTTCTACATGGAAAAATGATGCTATATAGAACACATCTGGCAATGCCCATCCTCTTGAACAACAGACTCTATCTGCAAGTAAGGTTTGTTCAACAAGGATTACAGAGGGTGGGGTCAATGGTAGAAAATCCTGAGCAGAACACCCAAGGTCCAATCCATGGCATTCCCAGTTGCAGGCAGAAGGTATCAGGAAATATTCTTCCCTACCTAGAAGGTGATACCAGTGAAATTAGACTCTCTTGCAGGGAGTTCCAAGGACTGGACTTGAGATATTCTTGCATGCCGATCAGGATCTCCACCACTGAGCCATGGCCCTTCCACACAATAAAGTGTTCTGGGGAAGTCAAAAACCTCCTTCTTCACAGGGGACCCCAAATTTTCCATCCTATGGGCCTCTTTGAAATTCTAACATGGGCTGGGCGCAACTACAAAATGGCCACGAGAGGCAGAACCAACTCCGCAACGGGTGCCTTCATTGGCAGAGCCACACACACACACACACACACACACACACACACACACACACACAGGAAGCACAAGTGCAGGGGACCAGAGGAGTAATTTTTTAAAAATACACCAGAAAAGAGGAATGAGAGAGAGAGAATAAAACCAGCACTGTGGAGGCAGCTTCCACTGAAACAATGTTATTTTAACGTGCACAGCCCATCAGATCTCCAGTGGCTAATCCGAAGCCTTGTTGGGCAGTAGCCTACCTGGCCTCACCCACTTTCTAATTAAACTTGGCGGGCACTGGCAAAGGTGTTGGTGGGCACCACATTGGGGACCCCCTGCTTCAGTGTTTTGTGGTTTGTCCTAATCAAAAGATGTCACACTATTTTTTTTTTTAATATTTAACGGACTAACACTGCTACCTATTGCCTTTCCCATGGTAGGGCAAGTGAATTGGCTAAGGTTCCTACGGTTTACTAATTGGTTTCTGCAATACAATCCCATATCCATGAACAAGTTTGCAGCGTGATGATTCAGAACGGTGAGCGTACAGAAGCACTAACGTGGTAGATTTTCATCAGTGGTGTACAGCCAGGTGGGAAGGAAGGAAGAGAAGGAGGGAGGGGAGAAGAGTCACGCAATGGTGGGCAAGATATGCTTATTTTCAAGTAAGGCTTGCTCAACAAAGCCTGTGGAACAGTGGTGGAAAATCCCAGAGCCAATCCAGTTGCAGGTTCTCAAATAGCAGGTATTGGAAAAGCCCTTCCTCTACCTAAGAGCAGATACTAGTGAGATTAGACAACACTGAGCTAATTGGTGCAAAAGTCTGACTCAATATAAGTAACTTTACCTGCTAAGGAAAGGACTATAGCTGAGGGTATTGCTTGTATGCAGGCACATTCCTTGACCTCTCCAGTTCAAGTAATATCAGGTAACAGGTACTGGAAAAGATCTTTCTCTGACTGAAACCTTGGAGAGTTAATGATAATCATGGTAGGAAACAGTGAGCAATGATCTCACTCCAGAGAGACAAATTTGCTAGGTGAAGACCACTTCTCCCCGTAGCCGTACCTTTTTAACATTTTAATTTTTTTTTATATCGTCAGTGTGCAATTAATGAGCAATCACTTTGGTTGCAAAACAGACAAACAGTAATTATTTCCGGCCCAAGGAAAAGGAACAGAGAATTAAAGACTGATCATAACTAATTAATAACAAATTAAGCTGAGAAACAGAAGCTGCTTTCAAATAACAAAAAGGGGAGGAGAAATTGATAAAAGACAGCAAATCTGAGAAGTCTCCACAGTGATCGGGAAAGCCTTTGCTTTGCTCTGGAGGGCACTGCTGCGCCCCATTAACAGAGTGAGAAGTACGCCTGGGACAGAGTCAACGAGCGATGAATGTGCATCGGATGTGTTTTGCTTGTTAAGAAGAAGCGACTCTACTCACCCTGTTGCTCTCCGCAACTCGCTGAGCAGCTTCCCTTGCCATGGCCTTTGCAACGGTGTTAGGGATGGGCGTGCCTTGTGGCTGGGGGAGTATCCGATTTGGAGAAGGAGACCTCCTCCCCTGGAGAGGGCTGTGGAAATTGGGAGGCTCCAGCGTGTGCCCGTGGATGGGAGACGCCATACGGGTCTGCTCCCATGACTCATCCCTTTTTACATGCGGACACAGATGCTCGTCTTTGGTATCTGGGATGCCGGCACTTGATAATGGCTTAGATTTGGGGGCTGGCCGAGGGTGAGGGGTTGGAGGCACCAGAAGGTCGGGTGGAATGGCAGCGCTCAGTGAATCCATAGATTCTCCCTGGACAGAAAGTGTCCGAACAAAAACTTCCTTGGCTTCTAGGTTCCGGAGTCTCGTTAGCTCCACAACGGTGTTCTCTGCCATAGGAAATATGACTTCTGCCACCTAAACACACAGGTGTACAAAGAAACTTATCAGAAGGAGCCAAGTTCTTCAGGCACTCAAAACGGAGATTTAGAACGCAGTAATGGGGAGGGGTCTCAAAGCGGCACAGAACAAGACAAGCACCCCAATCAGCATAGGCTTGCCATTGCCCCCTGGTAGTAGCAACCCCCCAACTCAATTCCTTGCCCTCGATGATTTGAGGAGTGGGAGAAAAATTATAGGAGGAAATAGGGGGAAATGGCATTGATAACAACGCTCTAGGAATTTCCCCTAGTCTGTTTTCCATACAGATTAGGAGAAATTCCTACAGCATTGCCCAGAAGTAATTCTGCATCCTCCTGAATTCCTCCTCCCGCCCCCAAAAGCGACCAGCGTTTGCTGGGTGCAGGGTTGGGAACCCTAGATGAGCGTAACAATAATCTATTAAATCTGGCACAAAAATAGAGAATTATATGATGGCAAGGTGAGCTGTAGGGAGAAAATAAAACAAAGTAAGTTTTTGTGAGCTACTGTGCAAATGCTTGTGGGAAATGTGAGGGTTTTAGGAGTGTCTGCATGGAAAGCTTGCAAACATAGGGAGTTTGTCCATCACTCTGTTGAAACGTTCAGCTCCAATCCCCCCTTCTTGGGGAAACGTCTCAAACTTGACATGGAACTCTGGGCCACCTATTTGAATTTCAAATGGAAAAACTACGGCAGCTCTTATCTAAAATTTTGAGACTACCATTTTATCCCATCCAAATGTCTCTGCAATGAGGCAAGACCTGAGGGTACAGTGTTTGCATGAAAAATCTCAGAAAGGCAAAAAAAATAAGAGACTAACCCATATATGAGGAGGCAGGTACGCCAGCCAAAATTATTGTAGGGTTATATGTAAGATTACACTAGAGCTTAAAATACGTCCTGACATCTTGTCTGTTCACGGGAATGGACCGAAGCCCGACTTACCGGGCTGAGGCGTTGCGGCCGGCGGCGCGGTGGGGAAGGAACGGCAGCTGGTGCCCGGCTTCCTCTTCCCGGCAGGCTCGGTTGGGCGGCCAATCGGTTTGAATCCTGGCCGCCCAATCAGAGCTGCCGGGGGGGGGCGGCTGCTGGGGGGGCGGGGCCAACCGCCGGACCTGGAGGGAGAGGTTTTCCCTCTGGTCCGGTGGCTTGGTACTTAAGCCCGCTCGGCCCCGCCGCCCGGCAGTCTGCGCCGGGACGCGAACCCCACCCTCCACTCCCTGTTTTGCTGTTTTCTCTTGTCACAACTTTTGCGGGTAGCATTGGATCGGATCTCTATCTGGGGACCAGGGCCACGGCTTTGGTACCCTGTTCAGGGGATTCCCATATGGAATCTTGGGAGTGAGGTGAGGGGCAGACCCATCCGGGGGGTCGCCAAGGTGCCCACTCCCAGGTGGCAGGGGAATCAGGCAGGGGTTCACACCCAGCTGATCCCCCGTTAATGTCACTCCTCGGTGCCCCCCCCTTCAGCGGGGGTCCTGTAGGGGGGGGAGGGTTCTATGGCTGGCAGGCGGGCCAGCCTTTGCTCGGGATCCGATCCATATGCTGGCCAATGCTCCTTTGTTTGTTTTCTGTTCTCAATAAAGTTGTGGCCTGTTTTACTCCACCCCTTGCATGGATCTGAGTTCTTTAGCGCGCCGTCCTCCCCGCCGGGCCTCAGCATAGGCTGCAACTCTAGCACGTTGATATAAATCAGCAGAATCAAACCTTTCATGGACTGTTCCGTCTGAGGCTGCCTGTATGAACGCTCCTCCATACAAATAAACTCCCTGCATTCAGAAAACTAGCTTGGGTAAAAACTAATCCTTCTCCTTGACAAGCTAGTTTTCCATTTATAGGGAAAGTGGTTTTTATGTGTGTGTAGCATGTGAGGGCCAGGAAAAAAAAAACACTTTACTGCTCAGTGCTGCCAATTCAATTGACTGCTGCCGTCTCTTGTGAGAGAAGACAATGTGATTCAATGGTTGTTGTGGGTTTTCCGGGCTGTATTGCCATGGTCTTGGCATTGTAGTTCCTGACGTTTCGCCAGCAGCTGTGGCTGGCATCTTCAGAGGTGTAGCACCAAAAGACAGAGATCTCTCAGTGTCACAGGTGTCACAGGAACTACAATGCCAAGACCACAGCAATACAGCCCAGAAAACCCACAACAACCATCGTTCTCCAGCCGTGAAAGCCTTTGACAATACAACAATGTGATTCCTCAATAACAACAACAATAATAACAGATTTATATACTGCCCTGCAGGATGACTTAACACCCACTCAGAGCAGTTTACAAAGTGTGTTATTATTATTATCCTCCCAACAATCACCCTGTGAAGTGGGTGGGGCTGAGAGAGCTCTGAGAGAGCTGTGACTGACCCAAGGTCACCCAGCTGGCTTCAAGTGGAGGAGTGGGGAATCAAACCCGGCTCTCCAGATTAGAGTCCTGCCGCTCTTAACCACTACACTAAACTGTCTCTCACTGCATAGTCACTGTATAGATATAGACAAAAGCTGTCCTAAGCGGATCCTTCACTCAAAGAGTATTTCATTTGTGGAATTCACTGCTACAGTATATGGTGAGGGCTGTTACTTTAATTTGCTTTAAAGGGGGGATTGGATACCTTAATGAAGAGTGGCTGATATCCATGATGGCTAAATGGAACGTCCATGTTCAATAATTTTCTGAATATCTGTGCTGGGGAAGGGGCAAAAATATGGAAGTCTTGTACTTCTATGCCCTGCTTTGTAGGTACTTCTAGGGGCATTTGGTTGGCTACTGTGAGAAACACGATGCTGAATTAGATGAATCAGGTTGGCCCTGGTTAGTACTCAGATGGGAGGCCACCAAGGAAGTCCAGGGTCTCTGTGCAGAGGCAGGCAATGGCAAACCACCTCTGTTTGTCCCTTGCCTTGAAAGCTCCAGCAGGGGCTGCCATAAGTCAGCTGTGATTTGACGGCACTTTACGTACACATAGGAAAATGATGAAGAGCTCAGAATTTGGGTATGTTCCAGATTACGTAACAGAATGACACAATCACAAAAATAGATCTATTGACCCCCTCCCTTAACAAAAATAAAATCCTACCTACCCTTTGACCTTTTGCATAAACACCATAACCAGTAACATTGGCTGCATTGGAGGTCCCAGTTGCTGTAAGAGTCGGTGGCTTCCAAGAAACCAATATAGTTCCCGGTGTCGGCCCAGCCTGAATTCTAACATCTTGAGGGGGAGCTGGAGGACCTGGAACAAAAAACAAGCTTGTTAAAACTTGGGGTGTTCCATATGCCCTGTGAACAGGGCTGCCCGTTCCTCCACTATGGTGGGGGATCCCCTGCCCCAGCCCCCGCCAGCTGCCACCCCTTACCACTGCTTACCCGGCTGGTGGAAGAAAGGCACCGGGAAATGGGTGTGGCAACCCTGAGACATATCTGTGAAGTGCATGCACACAACCACCTGCCTTGCTGGAAAATGATGTCATTTCTGGTGTGATGGGAAAGTGATGGATTTTGCCAGGGGCTGATTCTTTAAAAATTGACCCAATTTTGTCCTGATTTTTGGAGAACTGGCATTTGGTACAACCCATTGTGTCAGTGTTGTGCTGGAAATGACGTTATTTTCCAGCAATACGGGTTGGTAGGCATATGCAAAGCACACACATGGGGTGCAAGTACAACGCACACACACAGCTCCCCAGTTTCCCCTGTGGGCGACCTGGCAACACTGCCTGTAAATGGAAACCTCCACCAATAAGATTAAGATGCCAGCAGAAAGAAGGGCCTTCTCTACAGTGACCCCAAGATTGCAGTACAAGAGTTCAGAGGAGTCTTCCCTTCTCTCATTAATATTTCTTTAATTCTTTTTTAAAAAATACAATGTACTTTACTAACCTTTTAAAACTCAGTCACAATTTCTTACTGAACAGTTACTTTATGAGTCAGTGCTATGCTGAGTTACTTTTAAATAAAATAAAATGCTCAAATGCTATTGCGAGGCCTGTCTTTTTAAGGAAATCATCTTGAGGACTAAACTGGGATTTATGCTTGTTGCTTTCTCCAGAGTTTCAAATTTTAGACCCGAGTCAAAAATTAACAAAATCAAAATCAACTGCTCATCCTACAGTTTTGGGGCCACTACAGTGAAGGCCCTACTTATTTCTGTTGGCATCTTAATAATGTTCCTAGGTGATGATAATTTGAGGAGGCCTACCTGTCAAGGTTATTGGCAACGGGTTCAATTCATTGGCACATTTCAAGTCAACACTTGACTTCCTTCATTGATATTTGTATTTCAGAACCTCCAAAATCAGAACCAGACTCATTTAATGGTTGTTGTGGGTTTTCCGGGCTGTATAGCCGTGGTCTTGGCATTGTAGTTCCTGACGTTTCGCCAGCAGCTGTGACTGGCATCTTCAGAGGTGTAGCACCAAAAGACAGAGATCTCTCAGTGTCACAGAGGTGCTACACCTCTGAAGATGCCAGCCACAGCTGCTGGCGAAACGTCAGGAACTACAATGCCAAGACCACGGCTATACAGCCCGGAAAATCCACAACAACCATTGTTCTCTGGCCGTGAAAGCCTTCGACAATACATAGACGCATTTAATGTTTGAGAGGTTGTTTTCCAATTAATTAAGTTATATAAAATCTGTGCAATGCAATCCTATGTAGAGATATTCCAGTCTAAACCAGTTGAAATCAATGGGATTAGATTAAAAGTAACTCTGCATAGGATTTCACTGAATGTGATTGCAACTCTATTGCAGATCTGGTCCTGTCATACATTTGAATGCTATGGCTTGGATCCAGCGATGTGCACGCGGAAATATAAAGAGCACAGTTCCATTTGTGCAAGATCTTGTGCAATACCTAGCATCCCCCCGCCCCCCCGGAATCTTATAGTGGTCCAAAATTGCTTACACAATGCCTTGTACAAGCAGAAAAGCAATTTGGAATATGCAATATTTAACTTAGAGCGAAGGGCTAACATACGTTTTTTCCACATTTCCACTTACGCAAGGAACTTGTGGAAATATTCTGGAGCATTCAAGCCTATGGCTGCACATCAAAGGATGACAAACAGGGACTTGATGACAAGTGGAGACCCACAACAAAATTGCAGACTGTGGCGGTCCCTGGGGACAGCCGTGTTAATGGTGGGAGGTAGGGAACTTTGGAGGGGGGGGTGAATGCCATCCCCCTTGCCTTACCCTCCCCTGTCCTTTCCTTTTAGTCTTTCCTGCCCCCTCCCAAGCACCCTTTCTTGTTCCTATTCTTAACCACCCTTCCTTTTTACTCTTTGCCTCCCCTTCCTGACCACCTTTCTTTTCCTTACTTTCCTTCCGGCAGAGGGAAGATCCAGAGCCACGGCAAGGTAGCTATGGCAGGCCAGGTGGTGGTGAGGCCGGGGGGAGGTGAAGTGCGTTTCCAGTCTCCAAACGCTGCAGGGGTGCAGCTACAACAGTGCAGGAGGGAGGCAGTTACAGCTTCACTTCCCATTCCCAGCTTTGGTGCCTCAGCATCAGCAATTCTGCTGGCAGGGCACTCTACAGTTTCACAGTGGCAGCAGTGACATTTCCGGCCATCTGGGCACCCCACAGGTTCTCCAGTGTGGCCCCAGTGACTCTTCCATTTCTTACAATCTATTTCTTACAGCACCGTGGTAGGGAAAGATTCAGCTCATGGGCTGACAAATTTGGCCATCCTTGCTCTAAGGCAGCCCTTCCTTTCCTTTAAGCACCTTGCTATGCGCACAACCCAGGCTTTTTTTCTGGGAAAAGAGGTGGTGGAACTCAGGACCGCACAGTGATGCCACTTTGGGTCAGCTGGAACAAGGGGGGAGTTTTTTAAAGTTTAAATCGCCCTCTTGAAAATGGTCACATGGCTGGTGGCCCCACCCCGATCTCCAGCAAAGATCTCCAGAGCAAAGTTTAGATTGCCCCCTCTGCGCTGCTGGAGTGGCGCGGAGGGCAATCTAAACTCCCCTCTGTCTGGAGATCAGGGGGCGGGGCCACTGGCAATGTGACCATTTTCAAGAGGTGCCAGAACTCCGTTCCACCGTGTTCCAGCTGAAAAAAAGCCCTGCTCACAAGAGTAGATAAAAGGAGGCTTTTTAAATCAGAAAGTGTCCAGAAAACAAGTTCCCATTATTTCAATGTAACCTTTTATGCTAAAAAGTAAAAACCTTCCCCCACCCCCAAATTCTTTGATGAGGCTGTATTCACATGCCAGCTAAAGTTAATAGGTTCTAATTAGCTTTGTTTGTTGATCTAATTGAGGATCTGTGACTCCTTCATGATTTTAATGACATTTGCAAGCTACCTTGGATAGCTTGGAAAAGCAAGGCAGTGACGTGAAGTCAATGACTTGTAAGCTACAGGGACATTAGATGGCTCACGGGACCCCTTAACAACAAACTTCCATCTTTCCTTTTTCCAGTCCCACAAGGCTGATGTGGAAGGAAAGAACAAAGTGCCAAGAAGTCATTCAAGAATGTAAGAACCTGCTGCGACCAAGCATGGGCCAAAGCTTGCAAATTGCCCTCTGGAACATTTGAGCACGCACTTCCTCATTCCAAAATTTCAAAGCTATTCTGGTAGGAACAATTAGAAGCGGAGGAGGGAAAGCTGGGAAGCTTGCCAGACTCCCTGGATCTCAGAATTTCCTTCAAATAATGTGAGAGGCAAAACCTCGCCACTGCAATTTAAAAGGCCCACAGTAAAGAAGCAGGGACATAACAGTGCTGAGGCGGAGGCTCAGCCTGTTTGCAACTTGCTGTCCTGCGTCTTGTTCCATCCATAAGTACAGCCTTCAGTTGCTTTAGAGTCATACAGGGAAAACCTGTTTAACCCTTCCTCCTCCATTTGTTCTGGCTACTTGAAACAGGGCTTTGGTTACTTTAAAGGAGGAAAGGTAATAGTAAAAGTAGTCCCCCGTGCAAGCATCGAGTCATTACTGACCCATGGGGGGATGTCGCATCACGATGTTTTCTTGGCAGACTTCTGTTACTGGTTAGTTTTCCATTGCCTTCCCCACTCAGATGTGCATTTAAAACCAGGCTTCCCCAACCCTTTTAAAATGCTAATAACAAAGCAAGCAGCCCAACTGTGCAACCAAATGGAGTATTATGTGTCTCAAGGTAACAAGAATCACAATCTACATGTGACCTTTGCCACTGTTTCATGAAGAACTGTGCTATAGTCGAGATTCAAGTCATTTCCCATTCCATTGGATTTCAATCAAGAAGCTTTTGTCAGTTTGGTTTACATATCATACAGCTTTCAAGTTGTTTTCTCCAGCTCACCAACTATCTAGGGTGGTAGACCATGAAAGGAATTTGAATGGCACGTTAATAACAACAACAATGACATTTGATTTATATACCGCCCTTCAGGACAATGTAATGCCCACTCAGAGTGGTTTACAAAATGTGTTATTATTATCCCCATAATAATCACCCTGTGAGGTGGGTGGGGCTGAGAGAGCTTCAAGAGAGCTGTGACAAGCCCAAGGTCACCCAGCTGGCTTCAAGTGGAGGAGTGGAGAATCAAACCCACCTCTCCAGATTAGAGTCCTGCCACGCTTAACCCCTACACTAAACTGGCTCATTGCCTATACAATGCCCTGCAGAAGCACAAAAGCAATTTGGAAATACAATGTTTAACTTAGCGCGAAGGGCTATTGATCTTCAAGAGGGACCCCCAGTTACCATCTTGTTTGTTGCAAACTTGCATTTGAGTAGATACGGGAGGTATCTTTCGACTTGAATGCCCAGTATAAATTTAGATTTCCAAAGGGTTTGCTTACCAGCCAGTATTTTACTGCTCTGACTAACACACCCTCAGGAAACCAGTACCAGGGCCTGAGAAGCCACTTTGCCAGACTCCCCTTACATGAACTGCCATATTCCATTCTGCCTTGCCCCTCATCTGCCAATCTCAATCTATCACTAGCCTACCAGGTTCTGCCCAGTCTCTAATCAATAACACAGCAGGGTCGGCCCCTTGTCCTCCTGCTCTGGCGTCACCATTCAGCCCTAATCCAGTAGACCAATATTTGGCAACTCTGTCCAGGTTCCACTGGAGAAATGTCCAAATTCATCAAACACATCTGCAAGAGCTGGCTGCCCCATTCATTCATTGAAAAAGACAACGGCAGAGCAGAGCAACGGTGTATGTGTACTTTCTCCAAAGGAACCAACAGGGAAGATGCTGTGATGTAGATTGGAGGATCTCACGGTTTGGTGTACTTGTTCTCAAAAGAGTTAAATAGGATCAGAAAGCAAAGCAATTAACAGTGCATTTCTACAAATTAGGGACTTGTGAGCAATCATGTGGGGAGGGAAGGCAGCATGGTATAGCCAAATCTTGTCAGATCTTGGAAATTAAGCAGGGTCAGTACTTGGATGGGTGACCACCAAGGGACAACCACCTCTGCTTCTTATTCGACTTGAAAGCCCCTTGTAGAGATCACCACAAGTCGATTCTGACTTGATGGCCCATAGGCACACATGCAAGCAATCAGGCAGATGGGGAGAGAGAAATGACTGGGAAATCTCCTGGCCAAAATATCTCCTTCTAGAAAAAGGGACTGTGCAAGTTAACTTCTGCATCTTCATTTGTTCTCCCCCAAACTGAGTCTCAACTGCTCTCAACTTCCCGAGGGTAATATGCATACCCAGTCTTCGTCACGCCGTTTTTGTGGAGGGGCGGGGGCTGTCCTTCTTTTAAAAAAATTATAGAGCAATATTTTTAAAATGCAGAGGGAGTCCCTCAAGTATGCAGAACCTTTGGCCTTGTGGATTCCGTTGTGATAGGCACCTCAACCTGAAGTCTGTTATTAGAGGGAAACGTAGAATTGAAGTATCTTGTGACACCTTAAAGACTAAGAAATAGATTGTATGACATCAAAAAGTAAATTATTTCACAAAAATAAATAAGTTAATTAAATAAAGATTCCTGCTTGTTTCAATGCAACAGAGTCGCTACGCTCTGGAATATCCCTTCATATCCAGGGCTTTTTTTCAGGGGGAACGTGGGGGAACAGAGTTCTGGAACCTCTTGAAAACGGTCACATGGCCGGTGGCCCCGCCCCCTGATCTGCAGACAGAGGGGAGTTGAGATTGCTCTCCGCACTGCTCAGTGGGGAGGGGGAGCAATCTAAACTGCCCCCTGTCTGGAGATCAGGGGGCGGGGCCACCAGCCATGTGACCATTTTCTCTGAGGGCAACCCACTGAGTTCCACCACCTCTTTTCCCAGAAAAAAAGCCCTGTTCATATCTATATATGCAAAACATGCCACAGTTTTGCTTGACAGTGACCTTTTTCCTGCTAGGGGTCTAACATTAATTTATTATTTATTCATTTAAAACCTGTGATTCCTCCATGGGGCCCCCAGTGGCATAGATAATATTCCCAAAAGGCCCCCTCAACCAGGCACTGACTAGACCAGACCAACTTAGCTTCATCAAAGCTGCAAGATCTTCAATACCATTCCTCGAGCCGTGGGGAAAATGTGGACTCATTCCAAAACCTTGATTCTACGCAGCAAAAAAATAACTGAGTTTAAAAAAAAAACCATTTGAAGGGCCTGAAAATGTGTTATCGTGATAGCATGCTTGCTACCTCTCTAATTAAAACCGATTTGCTATAAATAACCCTGTGCGGGATGGAAACCTGACCTCAAAATATCTCTTCCTTTATTGAGGCTCATGAATGTTTCATGAGTTCTGTGTCACATGTTTGGCAACATCCTGGTTAAATCGAAGAAGCTAAAAAGGCTTTCGGAGAGAAAGGATCACCCTTTCCAGCTACCCCCACCCCCAAACTCCGTTCCTCTAACTGGGACAACTCCCGACAACGTCACTTCTTCACGGCCAGACCAATTCAACCAGTTAAGAAGCGGGGTGGGGGGATAAGCACATTTTGGAGTTGATGGTATGCACATTTCTAGTTGGTCAATATACATCAAGGATGCTGTGCTCATTATATCCTTAGGAAGAAAGGGAAGAAAGAAATGTTCCAGGGCCCCACTCATAGAGCCAAGCTACAAGAGACGCCTTACACAGGTTGGACACTTGTCAGCTTCCCTCAAGTTTTGATGGGAAATGTAGGCATCCTGGTTTTACAGCTTGGTTCTCCATTACAGCTGCAAGACCAGGATGCCTACATTTCCCATCAGAACTTGAGGGAAGCTGTCAAGTGTCCAACCTGTGTCAGGCGTCACTTGTAGCTTGGCTCTTAGCTTCAGTTTGAGAAGGAATGGCCCGTAAACAAAAGCAGCCATGCGGTCACACCTGATGAATGGGCTCTATCTGTGTTAAAGGACACTGCACAGCAGGGCCAGCGCCAGCGTACCCTGAGATGGGGCAGCTGTAAGAGCCCAGGTTTTCTGGCAGGGCTCACTGATGCTGACTCCTACTCAATAGCTACGCGCCACCACCCATGCTCCCAAATGCATGCACTGTCCAGTGCCATTGGGGAACGCGCTGCAGGCAGCTGAGAGCACGGATGGTTGGAGGGCTCATGAGCAGGCAGGGGAAGGACACACAGACAGGTGGGAGGTGTGCAAGTGGGTGGGAAAGAAGAATGATGGGGGGGGGAGGGAATGGCTGTGGGCAGGAAAGGTACTGGTAGGTGAGCAAGATTTGAGTCCGGTGGCACCTTAGAGACCAACAAGATTTTCAGAGCGCAAGCTTCCAAGAGTCAGAGCAAGCTTCTTCAGACACCTACTGATGCCCCGTTGGCAACCCCTGAACTAGTCCCTTATGAAACAGGAAGTGTTCGACTTCTGGCTCATGTGCAAGGGGAGCACATGAACTCAATGCACAAAGTTGTAATGACAAACTGTGATTTAAGGTTGCAGCTTTGTTTCTGGATTGCCCATTTCTCATTCAAAACCTCACAGTGAAATCCTAAACAGATTTCGATGGGTTTAGACTGGAGTAACTCTGTTTAGGATTTCACCATTAAAAACCTTGCTGGTTCTTTAAAAGCCTTCTGCCTGCCTCGGATTTTCATTCATCACATCACATATGCCTCTCCACTATTATATTCTTAGTACCGGCTTCTCCTGGCTTTTCGTAATCATTTCATTAGTACTAGCTTCTCTTTCAAAAGTCTGCAGAAGAAATGGGCTCTGCTGAGCAAAAGATTACTGCACAATAAATTTGTTAATCTTTTCAGTGCTGCAAGACTCCATTTTCATAGGGCTGCTACAAACTAACATAGTTTACTCCCCTAGAATTTGTGAGATGCTTCATAAAACATAAACATTATTTAGCCAGAACAGTCATTCTTGGTTGTCAAGATGGAGCCCAGGGGCCATTATTATCAATTAAAAGGAGCTGAAGATAGAAATGCTAGCTAGTTTATTAGGATTCCAGGTGTCAGAACGACAACTGCTCTGATATGTTAACAATACAATTGTATGGTGGTGTTCATATTTAGAGCATAGTTGCTTGTCATCAGGTAAATCACTGTACTTTGGTCACATCATGAGAAGACAAGATTCTCTGGAAAGGTCAATAATGCTAGGAAAAGTGGAAGGTAGTAGGAAAAGAGGAAGACGTAAAATGCGATGTCTTGACTCAATAAAAGAAGCCATGTCCTCTAGTCTGCAGGATCTGAGCAAGTCTGTTAACAATAGGACATTATGGAGAGCTTTCATTCATAGGGTCGCCGTAGGTCAGATGCGACTTGACAGCACATAACACACACACACAAATGATCAACAATATAGTAATGGTAAAATGAAAAACCAACCTGCGGGCAATGTCGAAAATTCAACAAAGGCTTCTTTTTTTTCCCGCTGCTCCAGAGGGAGTTGCCAGGGCATTTGGTGAGGCTTGGCCAATACCTTCACCTTGTAGGGCATGTTGGGCTTCAGGTTAAAAAACTGGTACTTGTATCTGGCAGCCTTGACAATGTCAAACTCTTCTTCGTTGAGAAAGATCACATGACTGTAATTGCTGTTCGTTGGGAGCCACGAGAGCTCGGCAGAAATCTGGGTTATGTTGTCCACCTTAAGGTGAGAGGGAGCCACGATGACATCCTTCCCAACTAACAAAGTGCACTGCAGCTCATCGGAGTTACCCCGGCTCGTTATGCTTTGAATCGATATTCGATACGTGCAAGCAGCAATGTTGAGTTTTTCTATGAGAGCTTTAGTTCTGCTCCCCAAAGATATGTTCATCCGTATCTCTTTGTCTACCAGAACGTTGTAGCTATGAATGGTTCCCCATCCAGGTGGCACAACAGGAGGCTCCCAGCCCACAATAACACTTTTGGCTAGTTGTTTGATAAGGGTAATTTTTCTAGGATAAGGCACAATGTCTTCTCCGATATCATCAATGTTCACATCCAGAGTCCCTGCACCGTTATTGACGACGCTGGATTCTAAGTGGCTCGGCGGGTTGATCTCTAAAAGGCCGTCGCCTTCCAACGTGTGACCAGTTTGGTTAATATAATTCTGGTCTTGCTCGCTGCCCAACCCACTCGACAAACGGGATTCATTGTCTTGAACAAAATCCACAAAGTTGGAAGGGACCAGACCTCTCTGTCCATCTAGAAGTTCACCTAGGTGGGAAGGATACCGGATGAGTGGCAGATTGCACCAGCGGTCAAAGTTGAACCGTATTCTACAAACACAGGGAGGAGTGAGGATTTCCATCTAACTATTAGAAGCATACACATTTTAAAATGGGCATGGAGAAATGTAACCAATGTCATGCCAGCCTCCTGTATAGTCACGTCATCTAGAGCAGGCTGCCCCAGAACATAAAAAAGAGGGAGGCTAAAGGCACCCCTACTTGCTTTTAGACCCAGAGAACAGATGCCAAAAGGCCAAGGAAAGATGCAGCTTAAATGGACTCAGAGGAAATCAATTGCCAAAATCTGTTCAAGTGTAAAGCAAGGCACCCTTTTGCAAGCAAGTTTACCCCGAAAGCAAACAATCCTAACTTGCTAAGACCGTTCTGATATGTAGCAAAGACACTTGCTCCCTGCCATGCCGGTTTTCTAGCTGCATGGATTTTTAAAAGCAAATGAACATCCGAAGTAAATATCCACCCTCCGTAGTCTGAAGTAGCGGAGCCCATTCTACCACTTCAGGGCTCTGCTTATCTCCTCCCCGGCAGGATTTGCAAACAAGGCCTTACGTTCTAATGGGTTGAAAAGAGACAAGAAAAAGCAAACGCTGGGCGAACCTTCATAGAAGCCATCTTCGTCCATGTCTCCATAGACATAGAGGTATTTCCCTGCTGTGAGGGGGAGCTCTGCTTCTGGGTTTTCATTTGGTCCGTCGAACGGGTTGTAGCTGCAGCGGAACACAGACGGTGAATGTTCTTCATCAGCTTTCAGGAATTTAAATTAGTCACTGTCAAGATTGCTGGGCAGCAGGTCTTCCTGTTCCCTCTTGTTCATCCACTGGCTCCAACATAACTGTGCATACTCCCACATACTGACTTTTCCCTATGGAACTAGCAAGTCAGGTCCGGTCAGCACCCTCAACTACTTCCACTCCTCTTGAATTACAAGAGGGAGCTAGTTCTCAACCCCTGCATCTCTCAGTCGCTGTTATGTATCTCGGGCAGTTCTGTATTGGCCAGTCCCTCCAGCATCCTGGCTTCTACCACCCCATCCCAGCTCTTCACTCTTGTTGCTGTCGCAGTCTACAGAGGTGCCCGTGGGCTCAAAGGGTCCCGGGACTCTCGATCTACTCTGACAATGTGTGGGTCTTTCACTGCCCTGCTGAGATTCTTTTGGGTGAGAGATGTCAGGGGCTGACTGGGGTCCTCCTCCATGCAAAGCAGATGTTCTACCACTGATCCATGCCTTCCTCCCCTCCTAAATAAAGAGGAGACCAAGCATAAGAACATAAGAAGAGCCTTGCTGGATTAGACCACTGGTCCATCTAATCCAGCACCTTGCTTCTCCCAGGGGTCAAACCAGTGCCTCCAGAGGGCCAATGAACAGGGCATGGAGCCCAAGGTCTTCCCCCCGATATTGTCTCCTAGCACTGGTATTCAAGAGGTTTCCTGCCTGTGTACATGGATAGTAGTTGGGCTGCAGTAGATCAGCAGGATTTTAGTCCAGTAGCACCTTAGAGACCAAAAAGGTCTTTAGTGTATAAACTTTCGAGAATCTGAGCTCCCTTCTTCAGAGCTGAAGAAGTGTATGAAGATGACAGCTCTAACTCTTGAAAGATGATACTCTGAAAATCTTGTTGGTCTTTAAGGTGACACTGGAATAAATTCCTGCTGTGTACATGGAGGTTCCCTTTACTCACCATGGCTAGTAGCCACCTCGAGACTTATCTATGCTCATGGCCATTGCTGCATTCAGAACCAAGGATGCTACTGTGTGTGTGTTACCACCAACAGGTTGTGTGATGAGACAAAACATCAACAGGAGATTTGAGTTTGATTCTTTGTTCCAGGCAGCAAAAGGAATTCAGCTCGCTCAAGGACCAGCTCCACCCAGTCTTGCTCCAGTTTAGCCAGCAGCCCCATCTGGCCCAGCCTCTCTTCACCACTTAGATGTTATTCTATTATATTACTTCCAGCAACAAAGCAGAAGCCAAGTTTGATATTAATAATAATTATTATAACTGCACTTATATATTGCTCATCTAGACAGATTAGTGCCTCACCCAGAGCGGTGAACAAGTTATTGTTATTATTATCCCTACAGTTCATCTGGGGAGCTGGGGCTGAGAGGAGTGGCTTACCCAAGGCCACCTTCTGAGCACATGGCAGTAGTGGGATTTGAACCAGTAGAGTGCTGATTTGCAGCTGAACCACTTAATCACTGTGCTACAGCAGTGCTTCACATTTGCTTGATGGTTTGCACAGGGGTAAAATGTCTAGCTCAGTGAGAAGGCATAAACAGCCATTGAAGATACATCATGCTAAAGCAGGCACTGCAGGCCGGCATTACCTGTAGCGGGCGATGCAAAGATGGACTTTTCCCGAGTATCTCTGCTTTGAGGTATTGGAATTCCGTTCATTATCCATCTGCGGTCAGAAAAAATATGTGTGTAAGTTTTCTGCTGCCCATGCATGCTTGGTCACATCAGTCAACACCAGGGTGGTGCCTGTCTTAATCTCAGAGGGCACGACACAGTGAAGTTCAACATAAGAAACAAAAAAAAAAGATGTTTCTCATTTTTTTCTACTCTATTTCCATGCACGAAGCCTCTATTAAAGGGACAGGACATTTTTCTCCAGGCCAGCTGGCAACCCTACAAACAAGACCTGTCAAAGATCCTGTTTATGTAGGAAACTGCACAATATTAAGCAATAGAAACTGAAACCAAGTAACTAGCACCTACAAGTGTGATGTTAGACTAGGACCTTGGAAACCTGGGTTTAAATTCCCACTCGGCCATGAAGTTCTTTGGACGATTTTGGAACAGTCATTTTCAGCCCTACCTGCCTCACAGGGTTGTTAGGAGGATAAAATGGAAAGGAGAGAACCATATATTCTGTCCTGAATTCCAGGAAGGATGGGCAGTGTAAAAATGTAACAGACTTACAGAGTTTCAAGTGCCAGAAACAATCATAGGAAGCAGCATTCAGCACTGTCAAAATCCCATCTATGTAATCTAATTCTGAACCTAGCCCAAGAGTACGGATTGAAACCTCTATACAACAGAAGGTATGAAAACAGGAGAGGCTTCTAACAAATTGAGAAAACAGAAAAAAATTCACTTTCAAAGGAGGGGATAATATAAAATTTAAAAGTTTTAAAATGCCAATATCTTTCAAGATTGCCTCACAAGATCTCAGCAGCCATCTTGGGTTGCCTTGGCAACCTCAAACCACAGCCTGCAGTTGCTTGGGTTACCCAAGATGGCGGCTGCAGTTTCATTTTGAAACCTGAGGAGAGAGTGAGAAAGAAGGAGTTGGGGAGGCAGGAAAGAAAAGAAGGAAAGAAGGAGTAAAGCTAGAATAAAGAGAGGGAGGGAAGAAAAATGGGCTAAAAGAGAAGGCAGCTGGAGGGTGGGTTGCCAGCCTCCAGGTGGTGGCTGGAGATCTCCTGGAATTACAACTGATCTCCAGGTGACAAAGATCAGTTCCCCTGGAGAAAATGGCTGCTTTGCAGGGTGGAATCTATTGCATTATACCTCATTGAGGCCTCTCCCCTCCCCAAACCCAATCTTTTCCAGGCTCCACCCTCAAAATCTCCAGGAATTTCCCAACCTGGACTTGGCAACCCTAGCTGGAGGGAAGGAAGGAAGCAGGGAAGGAGGAGAAGCTGTAAAGGGAGGGAAGGAAAGCTGAGATAGGATGAGAATAAGGACCAGCTGGAATGGAAGAGGGGATAAGATTTGCCCCCACCCACAAATCCTTGCTGTTCCCCTGCAACAGACAATTCTCTGCTCCCTAAGACTGAGAAAACTGTCTCAAAAACATGCAAACATGCAAACAGTGCATGCTGGTAAGAACTCAAAATAACACACACACAACCCAAACAGAGGGATGAGAGAATTAGAACAGAGAAGAACATCAGGAGTTATCATCTAGCTGAGTACTGTCTGCCCTTGGAAGCCACATGCTCTGCCAGTCCCCCTTTGAATATAAGATGGATATATTCTATACTGGATTGGATGGACTGTGCCCTCTCGTCCCAAAGGGGTTGGACTGTTACGGCAGCTGCCACTCCTTTCTTTCAGCTTTGGGCTGGCAACTGGGGGATAGCACATCATTCCTTGTGGTTGGGTTTGGCCACGGGGCCTCCAGTTGCAGATTCCCAGTCCTCTCTGACTGGTAACAACAACCACAACCACAACAACTGCGCTTATACAACATTCTCTCTCTCTCACACACACACACCCCACACCCTTCAGGACAACTTAACACTCACTCAGAGAGGTTTACAAAGTGTGCTGTTATTATCCCCATGACAATCACTCTATGAGGTGGGTGGGGCTGAGAGAGCTCTGAGAGAGCTGTGACTGACCCAAGGTCAGCCAGCTTGCTTCAAGGGGCGGAGTGAGGAATCAAACCTGGTTCTCCAGATTAGAGTCCTGCCACTCTTAACCACTACATCAAACTGGCTCCCAGTTCTCCAGCATCCTAGACAAAGAGCCAAGCTACAAGTGACGAATTACACTTGCATAGCAAGTGAACAGACTCACGTGTATTCCTCCCTGTTCACTTGCCATTCACTTGCGCTCCACTTGATCAAGTGGAGCGCAAGTGAATGGCAAGTGAACATACACGTGAGTCTGTTCACTTGCCATGCAAGTGTAATTCATCCCTTGTAGCTTGGCTCAAAGTCTTTTAACAGGCTTTTGACCCCAGTGGTGGTATATTCTGCATGTGAAACCCAGCTCACTGAGCCCCCCCCCTCCCCAATATGATTCTTCAAGCATGTTAAAAGTTCTCACTCGGATGTGAAGTCACTGCAGCCAGCAAAACAGCCTGTACAAATGATTCTGCACTTTCAGCTTTTGGGGGAGGGGGAGTATTGCTTCTAGCCACCCACTTTCAACTGACCCACCTCCCCATAAAAACATGAATGTTTGAGCCATTGCTTACTTTCCACACATGCTCTGGAAGCATGTCGAGAAAACAAAAGGCCCAGCCCTGCCCTCCACTTAGCCCTCATGTAACACAGAACTCACACCACAGTCCTTAATGATTACTTCAGGAGTCTATTTCCCCCCTTGTTATCAATCACATAGACAGTAAATGGATGCTGTCTTTGAAGAACGAGGCCTGCACGCAACTCCAGAAATTGCCACGTCAAGCGCCTCTTTGTTGGTTTGACTTTTCAAAGCTTGAGTTATTCAATTGCATTTAATACGATATAACTCCCCTGCCTTCTTAGACGGTGGGTGTGCTACCTTTGAAAAATGTCTGGGGCAAAATCTCCACGTGTGGCATACATCCACTCCCTAATTACCAACACAAAAGCAAACAAAGGGCAATTTCGTTGAAAAGGCTCTGCGACCATAAGAAGAAAAAGGTGTGAGAGAAGGAAATGCAACCCTGAGGCTGCATCAAGACATCATGTTCTCAGAGCAGTGGGGTTACCTGAAGGATACTAACCCTGTGGCAGGTACTTGACCAAACCAGTTTTGCAGGTTTTCAGCATGGTTAAAGATGCACTTAAGTTAACTGGATTCCTGCTCCCAGAAGGGAAGAAAGGTTGGTTACCTAGATGTGTTCAGATGTGTGGTGTATAAGTAGGGTCACTAGCCCTAGCTGGTGTCCCAGTGGGAGAATTTGAGGGGTAGAAACAAGCTGTTTGGCATTGTGCTAATACACAACGATACTTCCGGTGTGAAACTGGGAATGATGTCATCATGTCAGGTCCATGCTCTAAGATTCATTCCAAACTCTATGGTTAAACCAAAGATTTGGGGTAAATCCTAGAGGAGCCTGTCAAAATGATGACAGAAGCTATGTAACGTGTCAGCATGCCACTGGACCCACCCACCCCAATTCCCCAGCACCACCATGTCAAGTTATGGAGGGGAACCATAAGTCTACCACTATAGCACCCCCCCCCCACACACACACACAGGGGTGTGCCTGTGGCATTGGTGAGACGACTAGTCCATCTAGTTCAGTAACTTTTACTCTTGCTGGGTCTCTGACAGAGAAGGTCGATGCCAACACTTTTGACCTCCAGCTTTCAGTGCTCTACCAATGAGCCTTCCCTGAACACTCGAAGCTGCCTTATACCAAGTCAGATCATTGATCCAGCTAGCTCAGTACTGTCAGCTCTGATTGGCAGCAGCTTCTCAGGATCTCTGGCAGAGAACAATCTTTTCCATACATACTAGAGATGGGCACAAACCGAAATACGAACCAAAGTTCGTCACGAACCAGGCCAGTTCGTGGTTTGCGAACCAGTGGTTTGTAAGAGCCCATTTCTGACGAACTGCCACGAACTTTAGGGTGGTTCGTTTGGTTTGTTTTTTGGTTTGTCACTGCAGACAGCCTGGTGCCAATCAATACGTTTCTTAGGCAATGGGGGTTGGGCTTTCTGCAGACCTTGTGCTGACCTGGAAGTGGTGATTTGCTGGCCCAGATGTGCCGTTTTCACATACCAAAAATGAATTGGTTCGTGAACTGGGGCAAGTTTGTGAAAGTTTGTGGTTTGTGAAACATGACGAACCACAAACCATATGGTTCATTTTTTTTCTGGTTTGTGCCCATCTCTAGTACATACTACTCCTTAAGTGGAGATGTCAAGAACTGATGTCAAGAGAGCCATTTTGTGTAGTGGTTAAGAGAGCGGGACTCTAATCTGGAGAAGCTGGGTTTGATTCCCCACTCCTCCACTTAAAGCCAGCTGGGTGACCCTGGGCTAGTCACAGAATCTAGGAGCTCTCTCAGCCCCACCCACCTCACAAGGTGTTTTGTTGTGGGGATAATAATGGCATACTTTGTCAACTGCTCTGAGTGGGCATTAAGTTGTCCTGAAGGGCGGTATATAAATTGAATGTTGTTGTTACTGTTGTTGTTGAACCTGGGATTTTCTACAGGCTAAGTAAGAGCTCTTCTACTGAGACGTGTTACTCTCTTATCGCCCTTCCCCAGCCCTTTCTCCAGAGCACTTTCCCCACAGTTAGTAACTTTTTCCATGTATTTTTATAAAAGTAAAGTGAAGGACAAACATCTTGCCTTATATTTGTTGGCGTATCATCAAAGTCTCAGAACAAGAAATGTTTATCGCAGCTTTTTCATATTACGTTGCAGTGTAGCTGGCTCGATTTTTTTTCAAACACTGAGCTGGATTTAGATTTTCCACTAATGGCAAAAGGATTCCTTTTACCATCAAACAGGCTATACTGGGGAACATGGGACCTGCATGGGCAAAAGCCACGTGGGACAGCGGCTGTTAGTAAGGAGAGGAAATAGGTGAGATGGAGTAAAAAAAAAAAGTGGCTGGATCCATTCCACTGTTTTTATTTGCTGCTAGCTTTGAATCGTTAATGATTTTACTTGGTGTTTTTATAATGCTTTATTGCAATGATCATTTCTGTGTTTTTAATGTGTGGTTAACCAGGCCTGGGGGGTCAAATCTACGGATGGAATGATGGGAAATATATGATGAAACAGTCAAAGAGGCATATAAATTGGCTGATCACCATGCTGTGGATAATTTAATGAAAATGTCAACTAATCCATTTCATGCTAACTCCCTGTTTGGAAATAGCTGGAAGTAGAACTACAGGTTCTACGCAGCTCCTAATACAGCCCTACGTTCCCCATTAAAATACAGCAATGCTGGTTCCCATGGCAAATAAGGCAAAAAGTCTTGCTACTGAACAGTAATAGGGAGGGGACTGCTTGCCAAGTTAATTCGGTTAGAGCACACTTCTGCTGTAATACACCAGTGAAATGAAAAATTTTATTTACCATACCTGCCCTTCAGTGCAACAGGGGGGTTCATCCCCCTACATTCCTGCTTAACTTATTATTGTTATTGTTATTGTTATTGTTATTAATATCCCGCCCTCCCCGCAAGCAGGCTCTGGGCAGGTTTCAACAGAAGATAAAATATACAAGATAAAATCACAATAAACACAGCTTCTAATAAAACACCTGCTCACCGTATAAAAACCAAATAACATCTGATGGAGGTGGAGGTGCAGCTTAACCATGCGTGGCCGCTCATATATGGGGGGTAGATGGTCAATACCCCCTACAGACATAAAGGAGAACGGGAGAGAGGCTCTTTGGTGGAAACCCTGATGGCCTCAACCATACACCTGGCGGAACATCTCTGTCTTACAGGCCCGCCTGAAGGAGATCTTAGCGGGACCGGGTGTCCTCAGACAGAGAGTTCCACCAGGTCAGGGCCAGGACCAAAAAGGCCCTGACCCTGGTTGAGGCAAATCGAGCCTCCCTGGGGTCAGGGACCACCAGTAGGTGCTTACCGGCTGATCTCAGCACCCTCCAGGGAGTATATGGGAAGAGATGGTCCCTCAGGTATGCTGGTCCCAGTCCGTTTAGGGCTTAATACCAAAACCTTGAACCTGATCTGGAACTCCATGGGAAGCCAGTGTAGCTGCTGCAGAACTGGAGTTGCATGTGTCCTGAAAGGCACACCCATCAAGACACGGGCAGCAGCGTTCTGGACCCGCTGTAATTTCTGGGTCAGACTCAAGGGAAGCCCTGAGTAGAGCGAGTTACAGTAATCCAATCTGGAGGTGATCATTGGATGGATCACTGTTTCCAGGTCTTAACTCTGTTTCCAGACTTA
This sequence comes from Eublepharis macularius, assembly GCF_028583425.1. Taxonomy (NCBI): domain Eukaryota; kingdom Metazoa; phylum Chordata; class Lepidosauria; order Squamata; family Eublepharidae; genus Eublepharis; species Eublepharis macularius. The sequence goes on along the minus strand of NC_072802.1, from coordinate 64,896,797 downwards.
AGTCCCCCACCCACCCCTCTCTCTCTGCATCCCCTTCAGTTTTTAAGGAACACTTTGTTATTCTCCATCAGTAAAACCTAAAGCTCCATTCAAGACAGATTTTCTAAATGGGCTTGGGGAACTTGCCATTTCCAACACAGTATACTGACCACTCGCCCTCCTCTCTGTCTGTTGCCATTGCTGGCCACCTTTCACACAGCAATTTCAAAGTATGAGCCACAGATCAATCTCAAAAGGGATCGCAGAGATTCCTTAGGAGATCTTACATAGGGGGTGAAGGGAACTTGTCCCTGAGAAGAATTTGGGTGGAAGATACGGGTTAAGGGAAGGGGGGAACCAAGGGCCATATCAGGAACAGAACATAAAGAAGTTAGGAAGAAAGTTTCTTGTCAGTTGCCGGAAAGGGAAAGCAGATCATTTGCAAAGTGGGAAGGGGATGGGAAAGCTGATGTCTTCCCTCCTCCCCCATTCCATGCCTAAATCTGGTGCTAAAAATGGTGCTTCAGCACAATGTTGTTGTTTTTTAAAATACATATTTCAGTGTGATTAAACTAAATAAATAAGGCCAACTTGCGCTGTTGAAATATAATTGGGAGAAGAAAGGCATGTCATGATGGAGGCAGGTCAGTAATCATTGGTACCTTCTCGGCAGGATTCGGCCACCATAGCAACTTGGTGGAAATTGCTCCCAAGATATTGACACGTATCCAACCATCCGCAGGTTTGGTGGGAGTGGAATTCCCTGCTCCCTCTTCCTGCTGTAGCCCACTGAACTCCCCCTCACCACTTAGTACAGCCAGTACCACCAGTGTACCGTCCAGGATCAGCATAAGGGTCAAAGTGGGGATTTGTAACGAGAGGGGGAAATTGGTGGAAATTGCTGCCCCCTCTTCTGCAAACAGAAATGCCATTCTGCCACAGCATGGTTAGATCAATGCCAATATGAGTACACACAGCCTGGTTTTCGCTTGTTTTTTCCATGCACTTTCCCTAGGGTCTCGAGCACACCTCATGATATCCACACAATCGGACTTTTTGTTTAAAAAATAAACTAGTTGCCTCATCAGAGCCGAGGAAGACGGTAGACTCAAGCTTGTCCAACTCATTTCCAACTCACGTCTGATTCAAATCTGCATCTTGGGCTGCCAGATCGTGACCGGGAGAGGAAGGTTGGCTTGACGGACAATTGCTCTGGTTTGTCACCGGATAGCTGCAGGGGCCGTATAAACTCTGAGATCACGCAGTGTCCTCCTGAGGAGCTTTCATGACCTGGGAATGAAAGAAAAGGAAGTGCGTCATAGGATATGCTTCAAGTTTTGCTTTCAGAGCAGGTTTTGGTGCTTATGTTAGACTATAACAGCAAAGCAAAGCAGAAGACCAGTGTCACCTTAAAGACGAACATTCCATCATGAGCTTTATGAGTCACAGCTCACTTCTTCAGATTCAATGGAAAGAATCTTTTTCCTCAAATTTGGTGCTACTGTCTCACTGTCCCCAGGGGCGGCGCTAGGGTTTGCCGCGCTCGCGGCTGGCCGGCCAAGCGCCCCCCCGCACGTGCATGAGCACATGCGCACCTGCCTGCGTGATGACGTCATGCGTGATGTCATCACGGGAGCACACGCGCTGCCGCCGGCCCGATCGCTGCAGCAGGCAGCCTCCGAGCTCTCCCGCTCGGTTGCCTCCACCGCAGCAGATGCCTGCCCGCGGTGGCTGCGCCCAGCCGGGGGCTTGTGCTGGCAGCAGCGCGGGGTGGGAGGAATAGGAGGCTTCTGCTTTGGGGGGGGCGCTCTCGCCCCCCGCGCCTCTTCCAGCGCTCCCTCCGGCACCCCGCGCCTGCGGCCACCGCCTACCTGGCCTCAATAGGCGCGCCGCCCCTGACTGTTCCCCATGGGACTTGTTTCTTAGCTAACTCAAGGGCTGGCTATAATAAAGGAACATGGGATTAGATAGAATCACAATTTGGAAAGTTCCTTATAAGTTATCTAGTCTAACCCTTGCTCCATGAAGCAATACAACGTTAGACCCTCTCTGATGGCTTTTCAGCTGCAGGCAAGGGGGACCCCACCATCCTTTTTATAGTTTTCCTACTTGAACTAATCACACAATTAGGAAGTTTTCTCCTATATTCTACCAAAATCTACTGTTCCGTTGAAAACCATGAGATCTAGTCTTGCCCTTTAGAGTAGCAGAGTACAAGACTGTTGCCCTCTTCTGTCAGCCCTTCAGAATTTGAAGAGTACAATTTAAAAGAGCAGAGGAGTTAGCTGTGTTAGTCTGTAGTAGGAAAATAGAAAAGAGTCCAGTAGCACCTTTAAGGCTAACCAACTTTTTCCTTAGTGTAAGCTTTCGAGAATCACAGTTCTCTCCGTCAGATGCATCTGATGAAGAGAACTGTGATTCTCGAAAGCTTACGCTACAGTAAAGTTGGTTAGTCTTAGAGGTGCTACTGGACTCTTCTAATTTGAAGAGTATGAAAGACATTAAGCTTTTTGTATGTTGACATGTTACATGTTGTTGTATTGAACTGTTAATTAAAATTTTTAAAATTTTTTTAAAAAAAACATTAAGCTTGTCTTCAAAACTAAGGCTAGGGACACTTTTTTGTATAACAAGCACATCTCACATGGGGGAGGGAGCACTTGGTCTTTCTAGACCTATAATAATCTGCAACAACGTTAATATAATACACATATGCATATAGTTCCTTCCTCTGGAAACCAGTAGCAACACTACAAAAAGTTAAAGTGTTCACGTAGTGAGTGAATGTGTCATTCCACTATGGACTCGGCAACCAGACGGTTGCCCCATTTGGCCACACTGTGCTCCAGTACCATCTGCCACGGTGCAGCATGGCCAATCAGGGAGCACCAGATCTTGGCAACCAGCCTATGTCTTTTCCCCTCTCCCTATTCACAGTGAGGGAAAGTGATTGGGTTCATTTGCCCTCACTCATGTCATACAACTAAATCTGATTGGCTAAACTGGACTGTAACGTATTCACTATATGATCCATGATTGGCTAGGATCACATGATGAGGGAGAAGGAGGGAAAACGGTGCTGAAAGAAAAAGGGGGAAGATGTGGTTTCAAATGATCAAAAATGGGGAGGTGAGGTTGACGGAGTACCCAGGGCCATTTCATACCCCCTGTGTTACTTCTGCGTCCCCTGCTTTGCCTCTGAACATTAAGCGTAATCCTAGTGACTCTCTCAATATCATCCCTCCATTTCACAATGTAGCTTGTGTCAGTTCTTGGCATCTACAACATTATGATGTACAGAATCTCTGAGACATGGGCCATCATTTCACAGCTGCTCTGAGAAATTGCATCTGTCACAGATTGAGGTGGAGGGCATCTTGCAAGGCAGAAATGCGTGGGGAAGGCGATTCCCTGCAGGGCCAGCCAGCCACCATTCAGGCTGGCAGCTGCACAGGACTGACATTTCTAGGCCTAGAACTTCAGGAGGTGAGAAAGACACATTCCTGGATATCAAGCATGAAGGAGGAGAAAAAGGTAACATACTCAAGATCTAGTATTACCTTAAAGACCAGCAAGATTTTCCAGAGTATAAGCTTTCGTGAGTCAAGGTCCCTTGAACGTGATTCTCAAAAGCTTATACCCTCGAAATCTTTTCTACTGGGCTCAGATCTTGCTCTTCAACTGCAACTAACATGTACTAAAAGTCAGTTTCAGGTGGCTAGCCATGTTGTTCAGTAGTAGACGAGCAAGGTTCGAGTCCAGTAGCACCTTGAAGATCAGTAAGATTTTCCAGGGTGCTACTGGACTCGAACCTTGCTCAACTTACGGTCCGCCTACATAGTTTACATAAACAGGAGCCTTGTGGCGCCTTAAAGAGTAGCTACATTTCAATCCAGCATGAGCTTTTCTGGACTATAACCCATGTCTTCAGATGTAATCAGGCATTTTAGGAAGTTTGAAAACTAACCAACCACCAGCAGGATCAAGGGAACATGAAATGGAGGAAGTGCAGAGGGAAATGTAACGATGAAAAATCCAAATTTAGGCTGCTCTCTAATTATGCTAAGCTAGCAAACATCTGCAATAGCCTTGGAGTACCAGGTTTTGCTAAATTAGTTAATTCCTGACACTCTCTTCCCCTCTGATAGCTGACTAACTGCACAATGAGTCCTTGAATTATATCTGCTCAGCTAAGCAGGGTGTCTGCCACCAGTTCTAGGATTCCTCTTCCAGAGGAAAGGGCACTTCAGCTATCTTTTACACCAGCAGTAGGTCCACTCTTAGTGGAGTATGGTTGCAGGATACAACCTGTTAAGCATTTTCCTGCTGCCCCGGGCAGCCATCACTCTCCGAGTTATCCTTTGCACCTGAGATGAAAGAAAGGAGGACTGCTGAAACCTCTGGGGGCAGGGAGTAGCACGTGTGTGTGCGTTTATAATCCTGAAATAGCAAATTGGTTTTGTGAACTGATTTGGACCCAAGATTCAAACCAGCCGAATTCAGATCTGACCTGAAGTCACATGCATATCCAGGGTTTGGAAACGATAGGTTGGCTGAATTAAAGCAAGAGCAAGGCAGGCACGCAGGCAGGCAGAGAGAGAGAGGTTTGGATATCTGATTATGTCAGCACTGTCCTAAATTGTACTCTGTGGCTTTGCTACAGTGGCTGCTGCCAACGTAATTAGGCACAGTTTGCTATCTGGTGCTTCTGTATTCGCAGCTCCCAAAGAACAACTGTGCAGTGTGGGGAAAACAGTGCGGTGCGCTTCTCCCCCACCACCCCAAAGGTCCTGCTTTTTCGAAATGCTGTCTTTGAAGATGTAGCTTGCTGCAGAATTTAGTGAATGCCTAGCACCTAATGCTGAATAGCCCCAAAGACAGAATAAAGGGCTCAGCACCATTGTGCCAAACCATGCACAGAGACAAAGGGTTTCTGACTTGCTTGTACCTCTTGTTCCCTAAAGTACACGTTGGCTTGGCTGGAAGACCTGTAGTATCAGCTCAAGTCCACGGGGAGTCATCCTGAACCCCTTCAAGTAAACTGGTAGCTGTAGGTTCCTAACTCTGCAGCTATGATTCATCAACCCAGTTGGCTTTAATTACCCAATTGCCTGCGATTACGTTTCCTCTGCATTAAGCACGCCCTCCTCCTTGGAGGATGTCCTCAAAGCCCTCCAGACTCACTAGAACTTAGTAGGAACCGCCCTAAAGGCCTTCTCACTCTCCAAGCGGCGCTTCCACTTATCTGAATCAATGCTTCTGTAAGCAAACCTTTCCTTTCTGCATGCAACTGTAAAAAAAAATATCGAGATTCCATTGTGGAAAACTGTATTTACGTGGTGCTTTAGATCCTGGTGCATACACATATACATGAAGCTGCCTTATATGGAATCAGGCTATTGGTCCACCAGTCCTGTCTACTCAGATTGACAGTGGCTCTCCAAGATCTCAAGCAGAGGTCTTACCCATCACCTGCTATCTGATTATTTCAACAGAAGATGCTGGGGATTGAACCCGGGACCCTCTGTATGCAAAGCAGATGCTCTATCACTTGAGCCATGGCCTATCACAAGCACTGAACGCTCCGCCACTGCCTTGGTCTGGATATCCTGTTGTCCAAAGAACAGATAACGTACTGATATTCAGTGGTGTGGCACTTTGCCTCATCCACTGGGTACTCTTAACTCCCATGAACCCCTTTTGTACTCCTGTCTGGACACCAAATGTATTGTGGATAGGCCACAGAGGCTACAAAGCACATACACTGAAGGTAGTTTTAGAAGGGTGGCCATGGTGGTCTGCAGTAGAACAGCCGGATTCGAGTCCAGTGGCACCTAAGAGACCAGAAAGATTTTAGAAAAGAGCAAGAGTCCAGTAGCACCTATAAAACAAAATTTGTGGCGCTACTGGAATCTTGCTCTTTTCTACTGCAGAAGGCCTTCTTTTCTATAGAAAGACTAACACTGCTACCCATCTTGATCTATCTCCAGCAAAACTGTGTTGGTCTTGAAGGTGCCACTGGATTCAAACCCCAATGTACACACTTTGCCTCTTTCCTTCTGCCAGTCCATCTTCTCTGATTCCTGGTACCTTCCGCATATTCCAGAACCTAAAATGTTTGGCACTACACATACGTCTATCTATCCAGTTTGCCAGTTTTGTACGCATATTTGTTTCAGCTGTACACTACCCTTTCTCCAAAGACCTTAGGGAATCAGCATGCCTGGGATTATCCAATTTTATCCCTGCAACAATCCTGAGAAGTCAGTTACTGTGAGAAATAATGATGCCCCAATGCTGCCGAGTAAATGTCATGCAGAGAGAGAACTCGAACTCAGGTCTCCTATGTTTAAGTCCAATATGCTATCCATTCTTCTACTGCAGGAAGTGCAACCACTGCTCTTGTGAGGAAAGAACACACGCTACGTTTAATTGTGAAGGCACTCTTCACAGGGGCAGGATTTCAGAGAACTGCCCCAGAACAAACCTCTCCTCTCCAACAGTCTCCTCGGTCTGGTTTGGCAAATTGCTGCAGCTTGACTGTTAGCAGGAGTGAGCAGGAGCATAAACATCACTCCCATCCTACAGTCACTCCATTGGCTACCTATCAGTGACTGTCCTCAATTCAAAGTATTGGTTATTACATACGAAGCTCTTCATGGCCTTTGCCTGGCATACCTACAGAACCGCCTCCCTCCCTATGTTCCTCCACAGCTGCTTCGCTCATCTGAACAGGGTCTCTTGCAGGTGGCAGCTTGCACATGGGCGAAATCAACAGCAGCCCGTACACGGGCTTTCTGCCCTCTGGAACGGCCTGCCTGAGGAGATCAGAAGAGCTCCCATGCTCTTGGCTTTCCGCAAACAATGCAAAACCAAATTATTCAAAAAGGCTTTTTATTCACATAGGAGGGCGGTATTGTAGGGAGGGGGACTCAGACGACTCGCTAATAAGTTAGGGACCATGGCTTTACATATTATCTGTTGCTTTAAATATGTACTCCTATATACTACCTGTGCTTCATGTGGTTTAATGTCAGCCCTAGAATTGCTTATGTTCTGTTTCAGCAATTCTTCAACTCCATATTGGATCCTTGCTAATGCTATGTCTTTGTAAACTTGTGTTTATTTATCCTATGACATTGTTTATGGAAATGTACTTGATACTATATGGAAATACCTGCCCTTGTCCTTGCTACTAATTGTCCTAATCTCATACTATGATCCTCCTTGAGTCTCAGTGAGAAAGGCTGACTAGAAATGACATACATACATACACACATACCCTTCCAAGGGCTGTGTTTCATTGCAAAATGAAGCTTCCAGGTGCTAAGATTCCAGTCAAGACCACCTTATCCTTTATTTATTTATTTATTTCCTTACTTGCCCTGACCTGGATAGCCCAGGTGAGCCTGATCTCGTCAGATCTCAGAAGCTAAGCAGGGTCAGCCTTGGTTAGTAATTGGATGGGAGACCTCCAACGAAGACCAGGGTTGCAGAGGCAGGCGATGGCAAACCACCTCTGTTAGCCTCTTGCCATGAAAACCCCACCAGGGGTCGCCATAAGTCAGCTTTGAGTTGAGGACACTCTCCACCACCACCACATACTTAGTTCACGTATACCCCGTCTTTCTTCCTAATAGGGACCCAAGGTGCCTTACATAATTCTCCTCTCTTCCATTTTTAGCCTCACAACAACCTTTTAAGTGAGAGTGTGTGGCTTGCCCAAAGTCACCCAATGAGTTTTCATGGCAGAGTGAGGATTCAAACCTGGTATTCCTGGATCCTAGTCCAACCCTCTAACCACTACACCACACTCACTGGCATTTTAGCAATCTATGCTGATGAAATTCTGAACATTGTAATTTCATGATATTCATGCTGTCATGTCTTCATACCATTTATCCGTGCCATTCAGATATTCTCTGTTCCCTATATTGATTTGATCATACTGCATATCTATATGCTCTCTTATTATGCTCATGTACTATGACCATTATATTCATGCCATTTCGAGCTTGCCTAAAACCGAAAGTACTAATGTTGAGACTGTTATCTCTGAAGCCTGCTTGTGACCTTGTACTGAACTGTAACTCCTCACAAGAGACAGAGGGAGTTAAATTCCTTGTAATCTTCTAGCTTTCTCTGGCCAGACAAAGCTATTGTGTTTCTCATGAGAATTGGGACTTTTGCGCCCTTTTGCTAACTGCCCCAGGGGAGGGGGAATCCTGCTCCTTATATCAAAGTGCATTTGTGTGTATTCTCATTCCTGCCAATTCCTAGTCATCTTTGGAAGTACTTGTGAACCTATTGGATCTCTACAATAAAACCTTTTCAATCAAGACCCTGGAGTGCTTGCTGTGAGGGGCTTGGGGATCTATCTGTCATGGACTGCCATCCCTAGAACTGGCACATTCCTTTACTCTTTGTTTTGGGGAGAGGATTAGGGTCCCCCCCCACCAGTGGCTGAATGGAAAGATGAGCTGTGCCGCAGAAATTAAGCAGCAACATATCCAGATTGACCCAGAGTACCATTGTTTTTGCTGAGGATTGCAACACATAACTCAAGAGTCCACATCATTCCATTTCAGGGGTCTCTAATATAACTCATGGTACCCCCACCACACTTTGTACAAAGCTAAACCATCTGCAGGGCTAGAAAGTCAATACCCTTAAGAGGAGCAAAAGGGCTAAAGTGGCACACCCAGGGCTTTTTTTTCAGCAGAAACGCGGTGGAACAGAGTTCCGGCACCTCTTAAAATGGTCACATGGCTGGTGGCCCCGCCCCCTGATCTCCAGAGGGGAGTTTAGATTGCCCTCCATGCCGCGCTGTGGCATGGAAGGCAATCTAAACTCCCCTCTGTCTGGAGATCAGGGGGCGGGGCCACCAGCCATCTGACCATTTTTGCCAAGGGCGATTTAAACTTTAAAAAACGCCTCCCTTGTTCCAGCTGACCCAAAGTGACATCATTGTGCAGTCCTGAGTTCCATCACTGAGTTGCACCACCTCTTTTCCCAGAAAAAAAGCCCTGGGGCACACCTACCCATATACCCAGCTCTATGAGTTTGGCAAGGCGTGGCATCAGCTGTGATCCCTGACATGGGAAAATAGGCTGTATTTTTACAAGGATTAGCGCGTAATGTTGAAATGAGATTTTTTTTTCAGTATAAGATCATGTGTATGGTCATCAGCTAGGCAGAGAACCCTCCCACTCATATGGGTTTGATGTTGCTTTTTTACTCATCTTAGCGCACATGAACCTTCTTTCTTTTTGTCCAACCTCACAGGAAACAGCTGATAGGAAAGTTTGATCCTTTTCACCTGTACAACTCAATGGCAGAAAGGATGCTATTCTTACCTGTAAGAACCAGAGGCGGGGGCGGGGGGAGGTGCCTGCCATTTCCCTGCTATATTGTTGGGGGAATAAGCCCTGAAGCTCCAGCGCTGCCAACATTTGAAGCGCAAGGACATGCAGTTCATTCAAGCCAGGCCCAAGCACCTGAAGCGAATTCTGTACCATAGCTGGGTTTTAACATGAAGCTTAAAAAATTATGCATCCGCCTGCCAGAAATACACCTGACTTTATTCGTGCAGCCTTGACATTAAAAGAAAATAGCTTTCTTTCAAAAATGGGATAAGGCAAAGTTATTCTCTCCATGGCAACATGGAAAAACAGTTCATGCAAAGAGCTGACCTGCGCCAGCAGTAACATGGCTAAGTGCTTGAGTCGAGCAGCTTTGCAAAGAGCCAGCAGAGATGAACTGCCCCAACCCCACCGTTATTGTGTGTACTGCGCTGACATAACACCCTGAACAAGGCCCGCTTCACATGTTTTGTTTCTCAGGTGTACAAATTATGGCAGAGTGGATATTCTCTGTTTCATTTCTTTCCCTATTCATCTACACTTTTGGTCCTCCATTTCTACTCTTGGTTTTGTAGATTTTGTGATACTATGCATGTATCCCACTTACGTATAATGACCGTATACTGACACACAAATAACGCTGTCATAAAAAACAGGAAAAAACCCTGCTATGCCAAAACAGAAAGTGGTATGAAAGTTAGGGCCAAGCTACAAGTGACGAACGACACTTGAACAGCAAGTGAACAGACTTACGAGTATTCCGCCCTGTTTGCTTGTGCTCTACTTGATCACGTAGTGATCAAGTTCCAGAACGGTAGTTGTGTGATAGTCTTTTGCAACTGTAACAACCAAAACTTGCAGCATCTTAAAGACAAATGAATTTATTATGGTGTGAATTGGTTAGTTTTTAAGCAGGGTCATTGGAGAAGGGGCTTGGGAGATAAAATTCCAGGGATCCTTGGGATCCTAGGAGCCAGGCAAGAACTATAATTTTGTTTTGACATGATGTTTGGGTTAGAGCCTGGTTGCAGTAGAGAAGGGGTAATGGGAATTTGCGTCTGAGAGCCCCCAATGACTCTTAGCTGCCTTGCCTGGAAGAGATTCTACGTTGTCATGAAATGAAGGAAGGAGATACAATTCTCACAAAGGAGAAGGAAAACCGAAACAGGTTGAAACACCAAAGTAGTGAAGAATTCAGAATCGTCCCTAGCGTACGCCCATGGAAGAGACAAAACTACTCTTCAGAGTGCTGGGAAAGGGTGACCTTAAATGTTAGGGGTGAGCCTGAATTTGGAAATCTACCTGTTTCTATTCAAATGGGCATTTCCTGATTGACTGAGTTTGTATCCTGCACTTCTGAGTGGAGTCAGGCCCGGCGCGTCCATGGAGGCAGTGCCGGCAGCCGCCTCGAGTGCGGAGCTCTGAAGGAGGAGCCATGCTGACCCTCAACGACCCCCCCAGACCCGGAAGCAGGCCGCATCCTTGCTTGCATCTCTGCCCCTTTGCCATTGCTGCCTGCCTCGGCTCAGCTCCTGGCAAGCTGGTCGCCCAGGTGGCGCGGCAGCGAGCGGGGAAGCAAGCTGGGAAGCGGGCCGCCTCCTTGCCCCTTCACCACTGCCACCTGCCTCAGGTGAGGGGGATGCTCCTGCGCGATGGCATCACACGTGATGTCATCACGCAGGGCTGGAGCGTGCATGGGGAGAGGGGCACAAGTAGGTATCTCGCCTCAGGCACCAGAAACCCTGGCACCGGCCCTGACTGGAGTCCCAAATGCAGGGTGCAATCATTCTGAAATGCAACTTTCCATGTAAAATAGCCCCATTCTGATTTTTTGTTTCTCTTTCATGAGAAGTAAACTAGCAACCATTTAATTTTTGCCCCCGTTTTCTCTTTTCCCGTGCTGAATTTCCTCCATTATAAGGAACAATCTTCCAGTTATTTCTGCCTCAATAAATGACACAAATAAGAAACCAAAGACTCACCGGTGATCCCTATTAAATACATCCTAAATAAGACCGAAGCAATCTTGCAGCTTCGGAACCTTGCTCGACCATGCCCCGGTACAAATACTGCTCTCACTCTCACTAGCATTCGCTGGAGATGATACCGCAGCATGACAACTTTAAAAGTTTCAGGACACAAATCAGCTGTTGGCTCTTAAAGGGTATTTCCACAAGCCAATTATATCCACTATCCAACTCATACAATTATTGATCGATCAATTATGAACTATTGTGAATGCCGGGGAGACAACATTAAGCCATCAACAGCAAAGTCTTGCTGATCGGCTGTACCTGGAAGATTATTTTTTCCCCCAGAATGGCTTTCAATTGCAGCTGGGAGTGATCTCTTTCTTACAAAGTGGATTTGGTAGGTGGAATGTGATCCAAGGTGTGTATGTGTCTCTTTAAAAAATTTACTGGCATCTCCCCAAGTGCAGAAAGTAAATCATGGACACGTTCTAAATTTGACATTGCAGAATTCTCCTTTACGAATTGCACATCACATTTTGCTCTTGAAATTAATTTCCAGGAATGTTTTTAAAAATGTAAATGTTAACTCCGTAACAACTGCCGATTTTGATGGCCTCTTAGGCACAGGGGGTCTGGTTCCCTCCATCATAGTTCCATTCTCTCCTTCCTCTTACTGTGACACTATTCCCCTCTCCCGATCTGACCATCTTCTCGCTCAACTGTGGGTCCCTTCCCCACCATCCCAAACTGAAAGTAGGCCACAGGGAGCAAAATGGAAATTTCTAACTCTCCTTTTAGCCCCACCGGGGCTGGTGGATCCCAAAGACATACAAAAGAATTGCTTCTTCGATCCATCCTTGAAATGGAAGATTGTCCTAAAGCCCCTGTGACATTGGAGGAGGAGGCAGAGCATGACTCTCTTGCCCTCTGCTTTCCACCACTGCTGCTTCCATTGGGAAACGGTAGATGAGCTCAGCCCTGACCTGGACAGCCCAGGCTAGCCTGATCTTGTCGGATCTCAGAAGTAGTACTTGGACGGAAGACGACCCAGGAAATCCAGGGTCACTACGCATTGGCAAGCAATGGCAAACGACCTCCGTTTGTCTCTTGTCTTGAAAAATCTATGGGATCACCGTAAGTTGGCTGCCACTTGACAGCACTTTACACACACACACAGGTCAATTTAGCTTCTCTGATTTGGGACAGGCCCACTCCCTGGCAGCAGCCCTTGGGTGCTTGCCCAGCTCTGCCAACCCCTTGTGCTGGCCACGTTTTACGAACTCCCCCCACCATCAAATTTGGAGGTTCCTCTCTTTGCAATTGCATTAAAGTAAAACCATAAAGAAAAGCATCATGCGTCTCCCGTGGCACACCTAATTTGGCCCGGAGTCTTGAATGGGAGAAACCCCACTTGGTAGCATTTGCTCTTAATCACCGCTCTGCAACTCTTGCGACTGCCTAGACTTCCACGTGTGGGTGGACATGGGGACGTGCCTGCTAACCTTTGGGTTGGGTCCAGTAAGTGTTCTGGTACAGACAGGAAGAGGGATGCCTCCCTGGCCTGCATATACATCACTAGCTGAATCGACCCTGCTTGCATATTCAGTTCTCGCCAGAGGGGAAGAGCTACACAAAACAGACTCGAGCACACCAATCAGCATGCTGGAGCTATGCCAAGTGTCCTCGGGTGACCCGTAGTCCATGATGCTGCTGCAAGCCTTGGAAATTATGGATGCACTAAAAGCAAGCTAGCAGGCTAGATAGCAGTAGCTGCAGCAGTAGACAAACAGGAAAGATCTAGCCGTTTTGCTTCCTCTGCCCGGTTTCTTCCCCCGCCCCATTCATTTTCTGCACTGTTAAAAGGGGAAAAAGCATCACCGACAAGGCAAGAGGAGGGCAGACTGAAATGAATCAATAGCCGTTTCTTTCATTTCCTTCTTCCTCAACAAGCAGGCACAAAAGCCGTCGGACAGGATTCGTGGGAAACGGGCACACTCGTGAAAGGCTCATGACTCCCACTGGGCTCTTAGGAGATCTTATAAGCAGGGCTTTTTTTCTGGGAAAAGAGGTGGTGGAACTCAGGACCGCACAATGAAGTCACTTTGGGTCAGCTGGGGAACAAGGGGGGAGTTTTTTAAAGTTTAAATCGCCCTTGGCGAAAATGGTCACATGGCCAGTGGCCCCGTCCCCTGATCTCCAGATAGAGGGGAGTTTAGATTGCCCTCCGCACAGTGGTGCGGAGGGCAATCTAAACTCCCCTCTGTCTGGAGATCAGGGGGCGGGGCCACCGGCCATGTGACCATTTTCAAGAGGTGCCGGAACTCCGTTCCACCGCATTCCTGCTGGAAAAAAGCCCTGCTTATAAGCCTGTCTTATTGAAGTCAGCATCTCAGGGTGTTTGGTTTTATGGGCTGATTTAGGGCAGAAGCTGCCAACAAGTTCTTCTGCTGAAATCTCGCTGGTAACATAAGCACATGTTATCAGAAATCGTCACTCTTCCTGTGTACATGAGGTACAGTCTAGAGAATTAGGATCATCATATCACAGCCCTGATAGGAGTGGGCCATTTCAGTCTGCTGGGATGGGGTGGGTAGGGGAATCCCGGCTTAAATGTTCCTCTCTGGGAATGGAACTCTCTTCATTTGTAAACGAGAAATTCAGTAAGACGGTTTAACCTAGCCCTTGATCTGATTTACTTACCTTCTGAGTGTAAAAGGTTTTGTTTAAACTAGCAGCCCCCCCTATTCACCCCCCTGCTACATTCCAGCCAAGCTGTAACATGTGAATATTAACAGGAATAGAATTCAGAAAGGCAACATGATAATAACAACATAATAATAACATTTGATTTATATACTGCCCTCCAGGACAACTTAACACTCACTCAGAGTGTTTTACAAAATATATTATTATCCCCACAACAATCACCCTGTGAGGTGGGTGGGGCTGAGAGAGCTCTGAGAGAGCTGTGACTGACCCAAGGTCACCCAGCCAGCTTCGAGCAGAGGAGTGGGGAATCAAACCTGGCTCTCCATATTAGAGTTCTGCCGTTCTTAACCACTACACCAAACCACTACACCAAACTGGTTCTCTCAATAGTTTGCAAAGTATGTTACTGGTATCCCCACAACAACAATCACCCTGTGAGGTGGGTAGGGATGAGAGAGCTCTGAGAGAGCTGTGACTGACCCAAGATCACCCAGCCGGCTTCGAGCAGAGGAGTAGGGAATCAAACCTGACTCTCCATTTTAGAGTCCTGCCGCTCTTAACCACTACACCAAACCACTACACCAAACTGGCTCAATAGTTTGCAAAGTATGTTATTGTCATCCCCACAATAACAATCACCCTGTGAGGTGGGTGGGGCTGAGAGAGCTCTGAGAGAGCTGTGACTGACCCAAGGTCACCCAGCTGACTTCAAGTGGAGGAGTGGGGAATCAAACCCGGCTCTCCAGATTAGAGTCCTGCCACTCATAACCACTACACCAAACTGGCTTTTAGATTTTTATTTTTACTGCATTTATACCCCACCTTTCTCCCCAATGGGGCCCCAAAGCAGCTTACAACATTCTCCTCTCCTCCATCTTCTTCTCCACAACAAACCCTGTGAGGGAGGTTAGGCTGAGAGCTTGTGTAGGCCCAAGGAGACTCGGTAAGCGTCTATGGCAGAGTGGGGAATTGAACCCTGGGTCCCTCAGATCCTAGTCTCTAGCCGCTACATTGAGTTGTCTGAATTCTTCCCTTTGAGCAGTACAAAGGGCTCATTCTTACCTTTGCTGAGGGAGGTGGCAATTCCGTTCATTAACTGGGTTAGGGATTTGCTAGGGGATCCAGGGATGTCCGAGGATGCCAGCGCGTTACTGCTCAGGAGATCAATCTTCCCTGCTTGCTGCCGAAACCTTTCCAGTTCTTTGGAGAGGAGATTAAACTGCTCGCTCTGCGTCCGACATTTCTCTTCTAGCTCGCGGACCTTGGCCTGTATTGAAAATAAAGGGGGGGTCATCCAAGTGGGGGTCCCAAACAGGCACACCCGTCCATCAAGATTTCAAAAAGCTACTGTACCCCACACTTTGTCTTTTCCCATGAGCTATCCTGGCCATTCCTATGTGCGCGGTCAAATGTAATGTGTACAGTGGACGATCTCTGCCTATGGAACCGGTCACATGCTTGGTGCTTACATGCAATTCCCTGTGGAGGCACACAGGCTCAGGTCCCAGGCGGGACTGAACAAGAGAGGCCAACTGTACGATCCAAACCTGGGTGAGGGGTGCCATACACATCACCGCATGGTAGTTGCTGTCGTCAGCTGGAAAAATGGGCTGCTGTTATCATGCGAACTGTGTAGTTAGGATGATTAATCTCCATGTAGAAGTACCAATTCGTGCAATCCGTACCCTCCTGGGATCCTAGCTGGGTCACTAGCTAGTTGGTAGTCCAATGTTCTCCTGTGGCAGTTTGTGATGGGGGGAGTGTTTGAACTGGGCCACAGAAAACAGTCCCTGCGATTGTGGAAGATGAGGGCTACTGCAAACACAAGAGTTGCTTCTTGCAAAAGAACGGATTGCCTAATATTAGATACTGCCAATATTGTAATAGTAATACGCAATGACCTGCAAAGGGTGATGACAATGGCAAGATTTTGCAGGAGTACAGAAAAGTTGCAGAACATGATCTGGGGCACAGAATTCAACTTCCTCTGAACCTCCGATTTCTCTCGTTTGTGTATTTTAAAAGCAAGTTTCTAGCCCTTATTGTTATGGAGAAAGGTTTGATAGTACATAAGCTTTCAAGTCGCAAAAGCTAGAGAAAAGGCTGAACAAAAATAAAAAAAGACTAGAAAAACAATGGGAGCTTCCCAGTATCTTTTAAAGCCCAGTTACAGCAGTGTGGAGGTCCCCATTCACAACAGGGCTTTGCAAAGGAGTTTAAGTCCTTCCAGCCCCCCACGGGTTTGCTAACTAAAACTCACAAATATCTATTAAAGAAAAAGAAATCATACAGGCAAAAGATGTTACCTGGCTTTCCTCTCTAAACACCTAATAACAGAGGCCTGGGTGGTTTTTGATTAGCAAAACCATTTGAGGTAGAATGGCTAAAACGCCTCCCTGTGCAGCCGCAGTCAGAACCAAGGTTCTGCATGGCTGTAATCGAACTCCAAAAGACCCTGGGAGAGCCACAATCTACATCATGTCTAGGTTTGACCCTAAGATCCTGAGGGGCTAGGGGGAGGGGCTTCAGAGCTCAGCAGAGCTACTCCCTTTACGACTGGCAAAGGCAACATAAATTATGAAAAAAATTAAAATAATTATGCTAAAATAAGAGAAAGCAAGCATGCATATTTAAGGTATCATGGGGACCAAAAGGTAAGATATAAAGTAAACAAATTGCATCACTTAAATGAGCTGTGGGGATTCAGCATTCCTTTTTGACCAACTTCAAACAGCCTCCCCCCTTTGCAGAATTTTGGGCCCCGTCTTCAGCACGAAATGTACACACAGCTGCGGAAAATAAAGAAGTGCCTTCTAGCAAGCGATGAGAGCAAGGATCCATTTGGCCAAGGGTCCTTTCCTCTCCCTGCCCTAGGAAATGGGTTTCCTTCAGCAAGTTCTTTCTCAATTCTCCTACCTATAAGACGTCTTTAACCAGAGATGCCAGGAACGGAACATGAGACTTTAAATATTCAAAACCATGCGCTGCCATCAAACAGCAATGCTGCTTGCTGGTGCTTAGATCGATGGCGAAGAAGCAGTCTGATGGCACCCCTAAGTCCCCAGATCTCAGCTTGCTATGTGCACTGCACACATGCCAAAAAGGTGGTAAGTGGAGGGGAGACAGCTGTGATCCAGATGTGGGGCAAAGCAACCAACCATCTCCTTCTCTCTGAACGGATTCATCCAAGCCTAGAATTTACAGTTGCAATTGCAGAGAGGTCCATAAAGCACATCCCCATGGAAGGTAAGAACAGAGCCTCCATGTTCAGAAGCAGTACAACTGATTTTCAGATGCTGGGGTCAAACAACAGGAGATGGTCCCTTCCCCATCATGCCTGACTTGCGGATGTTCTCCAGGGGTTTCTGTCTGACTATTGAGGGGGTGCTGAACTAGATAGAACCTTGGTCTGAGATCCCACAAGGCAATTTGCTTGTTCCCCTCTCTCCCGATAACTTATTTCTCACCATGTTAAAATGGCTTTGCGAATGATCTCATTCAGGAGAGCTTTTTTTACACAGGCTGTACTGTAATAAAATGGTTCCAAAAGGTGCTTTGGTGAAGGGATAGGGAGGGACTGTGAACTACAATACTGTTGATACAAGTATGTCTATTGATGTCTGTTGATGTAAGCAGGGCTTTTTTTCAGCGGGAACGTGGTGGAACAGAGTTCCGGCACCTCTTGAAAAGGGTCACATGGCCGGTGGCCCCGCCTCCTGATCTCCAGACAGAGGGGAGTTTAGATTGCCCTCCGTGCCGCCAAGTGGCGCGGAGGGCAAGCTAAACTCCCCTCTGTCTGGAGATTGGGGGCGGGGCCACTGGCCATGTGATCATTTTCGCCAAGGGCAATTAAAACTTTAAAAAACTCCCCCCTTGTTCCAGCTGACCCAAAGTGATGTCATTGTGCGGTCTTGAGTTCCACCGCCTCTTTTCCCAGAAAAAAAGCCCTGGATGTAAGTATGCTCCTATGACACAATTTCTGCATCATTTAAATGCATATGCTGTGTTTCTGCAAATATGAATGTAGTGAAGTGGCCTCGAAACAGTCAAACCTACCGGCTCCTAATCTGATGCCTTTTCGTGTTGCTACTTCCACCCTCTCTTTCTCCCCCTCCTGTTGAATATCAACCTGCTTATCTTCACATTCAGTAAAGCAGCCTTGGTAATTCCAGTTGGGCATGATCCAAGCCGCTTTGGAGGCCTCTTCGTGCAAACCGAACGGGAACGAGTTTGCAGTTATTCACCTCAAAAGGCTACAGTAGGGTTGACCTACATTACTATCCTCCACTCAGGCAAAAACATTCAGTTGGGCAAAGGTGTTTTATTTTTCAGCGAGTTCTTTAAGGTCCCTCTTGGCTTTTCACAAACTACGTTCAATTAAATTGTTCAGGAGGGCTTCTTTACATGGATAATAGGACTGTGCTGTAAGGAAACGGTTCAGAGAGAAGCTTTGATAAAGGGACAGGGACTGTAGCCTATAGCACTGCATATTGTCTGTTGCTGTATGTTCCTACCGGATAGTTAGTTCTATGTTCATTTAATATGCCACATCAATTGCTATTGTTTTATCTCAGCATAGTTTCCAGTGTTTTGTCAGATTCTGCTTCTTTTTAAACTTCTGCAATCCTTTCACTATTGTATTGTTTTTTTGTCTCAGCCATTGATTGTATTGACTTACACTGTATAATCTACCTTGAATCTCAGTGAGAAAGGTGGACTATAAATAGCGTAAATAAATGTATCAGACATTTCTCAACAGAAAATTATCCTGGTTATACTGTATGTAAAGCAAACAGTTCCAGATGGCTTCTCACATTCCCCAATAAGGTCTTAGAGGGCAGACTTAGAATCTCTCTGCACGAGACATTTTACACAGGGACACTCAAATGTTTGGTGATTGAAGGGGGCGGTGCCATGTCGGCCTCCCACCTTTGGGGTGGGGAAGGTTCTCCCCACCACTGCACTTTGTTAATTTGTTTTATTATTTGTATATTGATTTTAGTTTTTGTTTTTATCAATTTTAACTGTTCACCGCCCAGAGCCCCTGGGGATGGGCGGTATATAAATTGAATAAATAAATAAATAAATAAATAAAGATGCATTAGCTGGGAAGAGTAGTTTAAAAAGTCAGAGCCAACAGAGATCACTCCTCAGAGGGTTTGTTAATTTCATCTTCACCTCTCCCAAGGCTCTATCAAGTTCACCTCCCATTTGGGGAGGCAAAGATGAAATAAACAAAACCCTCTGAGGAGTGATCTCTGCCGGCTCTGTCTTTTTAAACTACGTTTCCTGGATAACATTGCATCTCCCTATAATTGAGTGTCTCCGTGTACTATTTCTCGTGTAGAGAGACTTTTAATCTGGAGTTTAATCACAATTTCTTCTTCCCCAAGGGATCTTGGGAGCTTTAGTTTGGAAGGTGGGGGGGGGGAGTCTATGGGTCACTCAAAGAGAATAGTTGTTCTGTGCGAGATGTTAGAAAATTATAGGCAAAATGTGGAATGAAAGCTGGTAATAGCTTTCAAGGCAATTATGTATGTGCAGTCGCAAGACTTGCAGTACGATCCAATGCAGAGTCACTCCAGTGTACACGTATGCATGAAGTTGCCTTATTCTTAGACCACTGGTCAATTAAGGTCAGTCTTGCCTACTTGGTCACTGACTCACCTGGGTCTCAGGTGAAGATCTTTTCCATCACTTAGTACCTGAGCCTTTTAACTGAAGAAGCTGAGGTCTGAGCCTCAGCTGCAGGACAGTGAAATCCGCTGTCTGTTTAAATTTTGCTGCCAGTTTCAAATTGCTTTTAGCTATATGTTATTTATTGTATATTGTATTGTGTTTTAATTAGGTTATGATCCGCTCTGAGCCTACATTGCAGGGAGAGCGGACTATTTGTCTAATAAATAAATAAATAACCTGGAACCTTCTGTGTGAAAAGCAAATGCTCTACCACTTGGCTATGGCCCCTCCCTGTTGAAATTTACAGGCCTAAAATAATTCTGCAGAGGACTTACCTTTCCAAAGCTATCTGATTTACCTAGAGAGGCAGTTTGATGGGACAAGTTAAAGAAGCTGCAGTTCTGGGATTAGAACTCTTAATGTGCTATTTCTCCCTTAAAAGCACCTGTGCATAGGGGAGAGATATGGATTGTGGCTATGAAACTGGAGGTGAAGCTAACTCCTCCCTCTATTTCCCCAAATTGGAAAGCCTGCCCCCCAACTTCTTTAAGAGCCAGTAAGGAAAAAGTTGGATTCCTGTATTATTTTGGATCAGAGAAAATGAGGGCAACTACACGAGACGCCTGGGAGCCAAACTACAAGTGACGTCTTACACAGGTTGGACACTAGTCGGCTTCCCTCAAGTTTTGATGGGAAATGTAGGCATCTTGGTCTTGCAGCTGTAATGGAGAGCCAAGCTGTAAAACCAGGGTGCCTACATTTCCCATCAAAACTTGAGGGAAGCTGACAAGTGTCCAACCTGTGTAAGGCGTCACTTGTAGTTTGGCTCTGGGTGTGTGTCGGGTCCTGAAAGGTTCCCAGGGTAGTACAGACTTATAAAGAACAGCCACTCAATGTGATTCTCTGCTGGGGGAAGAACAATGGGAGGGATCCTCTCTCTTTCCAAAATCCTCAGCTTGGGTTTTCCTCTGGGATCCTGGGGCGGGAGGATGTAACAGGAGGCAGGAAATTCAGAGCGGCTTTTTGCAAGAGAGAGAGAGAATCCACAATGCCATTCTCCGCCCCCTGGACTTCCTGCCTCCTGTTATGTCTCCCCATCCCCCCAAGTTCCCGGAGGAAAACCCAAGCCGAGGATTTGAAAGACAGAGAAAGAATCCCTCCCATCGCTCTTCCACCAGTAGAGAATTGCATGGAGCAGTTTTGTAAGACTACCCTACCCAGAGAACATTGTGGGACCCAACACATGAAGAACACGTGTCTGGCGTCTCGTGTGGTTTGGCCTCATGACTGGCAGCGGAATCATGGAAATCCAGGATTACATGAATTACCACCAGAGTTCTGAAGTTTCGTGAAAGTTATGATCTGGGCCCAAAGTTTATTACTGGGTTTTTTGTTTGCGTTCATGTATATGTGTGAGCATCTGTGCGTAAACATAGGAGAACCTTTTGAGCTTTCGACAACATGGAGCTTTAGTCCTCAAAACTTTCTGCCAAAATAAATTTGTTAGTTTTTAGTGTTTTGTTGCTTCAGGCTAAACCTCGGAAAGATGTTCTGGTATTCCTGATTGCTTATTTTCCCTGTTGCTATGTACAACAGCAATTCCAGAACAGAGGTGGATAGAACCCACTCCACCTGAAACGAATTCAGAGCTCAGCAGGCGTTGTGTGCTTGATCTATGGTAAGTGTGGAACGAGAGGGTGAGAAGGAGTTTTGTCCTTCCCACTTTTATTCATCTACAGCAGGCTCTAAAACCCAGAACAAACAAAGCATATACTCCAAGGAAATTCCAACTGATGCAAAAGCAGACATAAAGCAACGGAACAGCTTTCCAGGTTGATTGCCTGAATTCAGAATAGCCCTGGTATTGGATTCTGCACGCAGCCAAACTCTAAGAATTTTGTGCTAAGATTTCTTGTCCTTCACTGTCAAAATCTACCAAATCCTAGATGGCATGACCAGAGTGACACATGGTATTGCCGTACATCGAGTCTGTACTGCCCGGAATTGTCTACTTTGATTGACAGAGGGTCTGTAAGGCCTGAGCCAAGGATCTTTCCTGGCCCAGCTACCTGTGTGTCACCTTTTAAACTGTGGGTTCAATATTATGTCTTCTGTCTACATAGCGTGTGCTGTAGTGCTATGCTGCAGGCTCTCCTGTTTGCAGTTTCTTGTTGCATATGATTCCTGGGAAATTTTTTGAACATTAACATTTGAGCACCACCACCCCTTCCATTATGAACTGGAAGGATTTGAAAATCCTGAAAGATTAGACGGCCACGTGCATGCAAAGGGAGGGCAGGGGCCGCAGGGAGAGAAACTCGGACCTACATCTTTCACAATGAAGACAGATCCAGAGGAGTTCGCCGTGTTAGTCTGTAGTAGCAAAATAGAAAAGAGTCCAGTAGCACCTTTCAGACTAACCAACTTTACTGTAGCATAAGCTTTCGAGAACCACAGTTCTCTTCATCAGATGCAAAAACAACAACAACTGCGATAGACAGATTAGTGCCCTACTCAAGTGTGGTGAACAGGGTAGTGCCCTACTCAGAGTGCTGAACAGAGCAGTGGGGATAATAATAACACTGGGGGTAATAATAACACTGCAGTGTGTTATTATTACCTCCACAATACATCTGGGAGCTGGTGCTGAGAGCAGTGGCTTACCCAAGGCCACCTGCAGAGCTTGTGGCAGCAGTAGGATTCGAACCAACAGAGTGCTGATTTGCAGCCCAACCATTCACTGTGCTTAAATAACTGCACTTATATACTGCTCTTCTAGACAGATCAGTGCCCCACTCAAAGTAGTGCACTAGGTCAGTGTTGTTATTATCCTCACAGTGGAGCTGGGCTGAGAGAAGTGGCTTACCCAGGGCCACTTGTTGAGCTCTTGGCAGCTGTGGCATTCGAACCAGCAGAGTGCTGATTCACAACCCAAACACTTACGTTGCAATTTTTGCACTCATGGAATGTACCTGCCATTTAACCACACTCATAACAGAGCACTGAACCCAGACTGAGGGATGCCATTTTGCCACCAGGGTCAGGGAGCCTCAGCCACCAGCGCCTGCCCCTGTTGCTGCTCACCTAGCCAGTAGGGAGGAGGACACATGTTTGATGCAAGCATGTGCTTCTGTATTGTACTGGAAAATGATGTAATGGAAGCTCTGGATTGTGCCGGGGACCGATTCACTAAAAACCACCATGAACATTAAGTTGGAGGATATATTTAATGCATCAGCTCTAGCACAACCCAGCGGGTAAGTACCTGCTGTCCCTGCCCCCCCCCCATTTTGGCCCCAGGGAGCCTGGCAATTCTGCCTGGAGTATTACCTGTATGTTTGTGATATAGTTTTCTGCATGGGTCATTTAGTAGAAAAAGAGCTGGAGGAACTCATTAGCATAACTCATTAACATATGGCACGCCTCTTGCCATCACCGGAAGTGTGTCATTAGTATAACTGATTTGCATATGACATACCTCCTGACATCACCTATTCTGGCTGTTTTGGACCCAATCCTGGCCATTCAGGGCTGAAATTGGACCCAAAATGGCAAAAAGGAGCTGAAAATGGCTGAAAAGGGCTGAAAAGAAGCCCAGAATGGTCAGGATCGGGCCACTGATGAGCGGGAGAGTGATCTACCACCCATCAGAGGCCCAATCTGGGCCGTTCTGGCCCCAATCCAGGCCGAAACAGGCCCCAAATGGTCGAAAGTCAGGTGGGTGGGGCCACCTGACATGTGACCTCTTTGAGGAACTGCTGGAACTGTGTTCCTGTGTGTTCCCCCTCGAAATGAGCCCTGGTTTTATGCAATGAGCTCTACATGTAACTGCAGCGCGCTATAGCTCTCCAAAATTAGGCAACCAGGTGAAATTGCTATAGCCTTCAAACAGGATAGCTTTCCTCCAGCTTCTCTGGTGAGCTGCCCAATAGCTAAAGGTTCTTCCTAAAAGTGCACACCAATAGACAGAAGCTGCCTGCATCCAACCACCCTTGATGTCTGATGGTTACTACTACCGAGTGCTTGAGGGTGGGTGGCTGGAGAGAAACCGTTTAGTAGCTTGGAAGGAAGCCAATGAAGGAGAAAGATTAAACTTTCCAGCTGACTGATAAAAATAGAGCCGGGGGAAATTGTTACTGCATGATGTTTGTGGGTGGGGGATGATTTAAAGACTAGAACTGTTGGTCCATTTGCCTCTGTAGGCTTGTAAGTAAAACAGATATTACAGAAATGGAGTTTCCTCACAAAGGGACCGAGTCTCTGAAAAGCTGCCCCTGCTACTTGAAGGGAAGCGGAGACAAAATTTCCTTCATCTTCATCAGTCCACCTGATATTCTGAATTCAGACAAAATCACACACACACACACATACACAACTGGAAAGCAACTACTTTGCATGAAATTTGGAACCATTCTTATCGGGCATGCTCATAGGAATGTCTGGCAATATATTACCCAAATCTGGGCTTTGGGAGTTACCATGGCTTTTTTTTTCAGCTGGAACACGGTGGAACGGAGTTCCGGAACCTCTTGAAAATGGACACATGGCTGGTGGCCCTGCCCCCTGATCTCCAGACAGAGGGGAGTTTAGATTGCCCTCCGCGCCACTGCACAGAGGGCAATCTAAACTCCCCTCTGTCTGGAGATTGGGGGGCGGGGCCACCAGCCATGTGACCATTTTTGTCGAGGGCGATTTAAAAACTCAGCCTTGTTCCAGCTGACCCAAAATGACATCATTGGTCCTGGGAGCATGTGCACACTTTGCACGTGCACATGTGGTACCAGGGGCGCCACCTCCCGCCACGAGTTGCCCCCTGTACTGGCAACCCACTGAGTTCTACCACCTCTTTTCCCAGAAAAAAAAAGCCCTGGGAGTTACAATTAATGGATTATTCTCCTCCCCTAGGCATGTCTTTGGTGAGATTTACCACCGGGTTTGATTTGCCCTTCTCTCCCGGGATACCAGTACCATTAACCAAGCATGCTTTCATAACAATGGTTCTTCCATGTGAATTTTCATGCAAAAGTAAGCAGGGCTGCTGCATTCACTCAAAATTGGCAATCGGTGTTGAAATGGGGAGAAAAAGATTTTTTTTTTTGTCCTAAATACCTGCATGCTGTCCAAGGTGTTCTGGATGAGGAGCAAAGCAATAAATACCAAACAAGACACAGGAAACAAAGATTTGAAATAAAAGAAAGAGTTTTTAAAACAAAAAAGCTGAACAACAGATTAGAAATCACTTCCCCCCTTCTTTTGCACATTTAAAACCAGAATGCATATTGAGTGCATCTACGATACACGTTTAAACCCATTTCAAATCCAGCTTGCCTATTGCAGCATCCTTTAAAGAAACCTGGAAACTGCAGTTTGGTAAGAGCACAGCTGGGCTCCTCCGTTAGATGCCCCCAGATCCCCCACAGAACTACAGTTCCTTAGAGCCAAGCTACAAGTGACAAATTACACTTGCCTGGCAAGTGAACAGACTCATGTGTATTCCTCCTTGTTCACTTGCCATTCACTTGCTCTCCACTTGATCAAGTGGACCGCAAGTGAATGGCAAGTGAACAGGGAGGAATACACGTGAGTCTGTTCACTTGCCAGGCAAGTGTAATTCATCACTTGTAGCTTAGCTCTTAGAGACAAGCTACACGAGATGCCCGACACATGTTCTTCACATGTTGGGTCCCACAAGGTGCACTGTGTAGTCTTACAAAGCTGCTCCATGTGATTCTCCATTGGGGAAGAGTGGTGGGGTGGATTATGTCTGTCTCTTGTAAAAAAAACCCCGCATTGCTCAGGTTTTCCTCTGGGAGCTCGGAGGCAGGTGGATGTAACAGGAGGCAGGAAATCTGCGGCAGCTTTTAACAAGAGGGAGAATCCCCCCCCCTGGTTTTTCTCCCAGTGGAGAATTCAGCTGTTCTTTGTAAGACTACATTCTTTGTAAGACTACATTACCCAGGGAACCTTGCAGGACCTGACATGCACATGGGCATCTCGTGTAGTTTCCCTCTCAGATTCCATGATAAAGAATAACCCAAGTTTGAAACGGATTTTAAATGAGTAATGTAGATATATCTACTAACTGAAACACTTTACCACACATTTAAAAAAAAGAAGAAGAAGGCATGCAACCACATGGGCATACATTTCAGAAAAGTCAATACTGCCACTGATTTGCAGCTTCAACAGGCTAATTAAATAAGCAATTAAACGATGAAAAAAAATTAAATAGGCTCAAGGAGGACAATGTAAGACCAGTAAGCAAATCAGAAAGGAGAGAAAGCAAAAAGTTCAAGTAAAATTGGAACTTCGGCAAGGATAAACGGCCTCTCCCCAGTTTAACACCTCTCTGGACCTGGCCAAACTCATTTCCTCTTGCATGTTTTTGGAAATAATCTTATATGAAGTGGCTTCTGCATTTTTTTTTAAAAACCCAGTTTTAATTCATTTGGTGGTGCAACGAACACTGGGCATGTTTCGACTGTGAGTGGACAAACTTTCAAAGAAAAATGTTGAAATTCTTGGTTAGTAACTAGGTTTTTTAAAATGGCTGTGTTTGGACTGGAGGAAAAGTTCCACCCACTGACTCATAGGAGCCAAGGGACAGGCAAGAAATCTTAACCCCTTGTTTCCTCTGTATGAACTATAATTAGGGTTGCCATCTCTGGGCTGGGACATTCAAGGAGGGTTGGGGGTGGAGCCTCAGAACGGAATGGCTTAGGGAACGGTGGGACCTCATTGGGGTATAACGCTATGCAGTCCACCTTCCAAATCAACCATTTGCCACTGGGGAAAAGATCTCTGTAGTCCGAAGATGAGTTGCAATTCTGGGAGATCTCCAGACCCCACCTGGAGGTTGGTAACCAAGCTGCAACAGAAGCATTGGCAGAATTCTCCATCTATTATTGTCCTCCTTCAAATATTTGCAGGGCTGTCCCAAAGACTTGTTCTCCGCTGCTTGGTGGACAAGGATGGATTTAGGGGCTTAAGTTACTCGGGGATCGCTTTTGGCTGAACATTAGGAGAAACTTTCTAACCTGCGGGTGGTGGTGGTAGAAAGTGCCCTTAGCCATAGCTGACTTATGGCGACTCCTGCTGGAATTTTCAAGGCAAGAGACTAAAAGTAGAACTACAAGTGACAAAAGGCACAGGTTGGACACTTGTCAGCCCCCCTCAAGTTTTGATGGGAAATGTAGGCATCCTGGTCTTGCAACTTGGCTCTCTGACTGCTGTCCAATGGACTTTTCAGCTGTCACTTGTCCAACATTCCGCCAAGCTGCCTACATTTCCCATCAAAACTTGAGGGAAGCTGGCAAGAGTCCAACCTGTGCCTTTTGTCACTTGTAGTTCCGCTCTAACAGAGGTGGTGTGCCATTTGCCATTGCCTGTCTCTGCAATCTTGGTCTTCATTGGAGGTCTCCCATCCAATTACTAACCAATGCTGATCCTGCTTAGCTTTTAAAGATCTGTTTAATTTACATTTTTGGTAGCTATATTATATATCATTAGCCAGCTTTGAACAGATTTGGAAAAGCAGATATACATTATTAAATATCGGTCAACTAGCTTGCTCATCTCACGTATATGTGCACTCTTCATACACAAGAATTTTATGGCCTGAGTAGGCACGCTTCACTGCATATGCAATGACCGAAAACCCAGTTTAAATGAGATGGTCACCACACAGAACACCATGTGGGTATTTCTTATGCACTTGGTGTAGAATACAAGTCTTGGCTCAGGCACGCCAATGGAGGAACGTCACAGAAGAACTCTGATGCAGCCTATTTCACTATTCACATAGAAGGGTTTGGGTTCATGCTGGTCTCAACTCATCTACGGAGACTCAGAAACAACATCACAGAAAACAAAGACGGGAAAGGGACAATTTTGCAGGGTGGTCACAGGGTGGTGTTTGCACTGGTGACCACACACTCAACCTTCAGACAGTTTGACATTTATATGTGACTAGTTTGATAACCCCTGCTTTGCTACCGTATTTAACTACTATTGTATTTAACTACTACAGCTTTCCTATGGTATTTAACTACTTTAAATCCAGTTATAATACTTATGGATATGTAACATTTTTTGGTTTGTGGGAGGTTTTTTTTGAGTTGGCAATCCTAGTGAACTTTGAGGGGAAGACTGGGAGAGGCATTTGACCTCAGGACACATTCAACGACTCCCAATAGCAACTGCATACTGTTTAGAATATGGGGAGTGAGAACCAATCAGGCCACATATGCAAATGACCTCTGTGTTCTGTCTCGCGGGGGGGGGGAGCAATGAGGTGTTGTGATGAGGAATGTTGTGAGCCCCAATCAGCCCACATATGCAAATGACCTTGAAAGGCTGACCCAATTAGGGAAGAGTGGCCAAGCTGGCAGTGGGCAGAGGCGCAAGCAGGCAGCAGCCTGCCAGCCACAAAGGGAAGCTGTATCCCTTTGGGGAAACCGATTTTACCTCTTTTTATTCCCTTAGGGGACGAATTTCTTAAAATCCCTTCTTAGTGAGCCTCTACATCACAAAAGGAACGTCCTCCCCAAATTTCACGCTTCTAGGTCCAGGGGTTTGGGCCGAGTGTTGATGAGTCAGTCAGGACACTTGTCTTTATATATAGAGAGAGATTTTTATATTCTCCTCTATTCCAATATATGCTGTTCCCACTCTGGACTGGGACCAAGGTACCATGCAAAAGGTACTCACACACACACATTCCATGGACTGTAACCCCGAACAGAAATAATCTGCGAAAGGAACTACAGTATTTGGAGTCACACGGTCTTCTACAAGCGGCCAAATTGTTCCTTCCCAGGGCCGTTTCTGTTACTGGGAACAGCATGTGGGGGTGAGGGAGGCTGAAACTCCTTCTCCACTACACCACAGGCCCAATCCAGAGTGGCAGCAGCACACAGGGGAATAGAGGGGAACACTTCAAACGGGTGTGACTAATCACAGGCTGGGTCCATGGTCCCCACAAACTCTGTCTTGTGGTTCTTGACCTCTAACAAGGCAGTTAGGTGGGCAATTATGGCTGCCTGAGGACTCCCAAGTCAGATCAGCTTTGTGTCCTCTGAGACACTGAACTTTACAGAGCCTGAGAGTGATGATACTCATAACAGCAGGGCTTTTTTTCTGGGGGAAAAAGAGGTGGTGGAACTCAGTGGGTTTCCCTCGGAGAAAATGGCGGTGCGGAGGGCAATCTCAACTCCCCTCTGTCTGGAGATCAGGAGGTGGGGCCACCGGCCATGTGACCATTTTCAAGAGGTTCCGGAACTCCGTTCCCCCGCGTTCCTCCTGAAAAAAGCCCTGCATAACAGTATGATAGGAAGTGGGCCTTTCTGGATGAGCTGGCTTAGTCAAGAAGATTAGAGTTGTGAGAGGCAAAAAGAAACAGGCTGCTATGTTGTTGTTTTTTAAGTGGAGAAATAATAGACTCCATCAACCTTTCTTGTGGACTAATGACCAGTTCAGAGGAATGAAAAGCACAGAGGCACAACCCCTGGGTCGATATAACATAGCCAGCCATTATTCCCCAGGAAATACCCGGCATCAAAGATCATAATTGTTATTAGAAGTTGTTAATGATGCCAGCGGAGGAGTATGGATTTTTACTTCTCTGAGAGCCGACTGCATGGACGGGGCAATTAATGGGCTTTGAACAAACCAGGAAGATTATCGGACTCAACCCTCCGTGTTCCATGCAGTTTGATGACCCAGTTTATTGCTAGGTTTACAAAAGGGAAGAAAAATACAAGGAGGGTGGATGTGGAGGTCTTCTAAGGACCATTTCTAAATGTCTATGTTATTCTCCCCTCCCTACAGAGGCACATCTAACAGATACCAACACACACTATGGGGTGTCTTTTTTTGTTATCTTTGTCCTCAGTGGAACAGGCTTCCTCAGGAAGTGGTGGGCTCTCCTTCCTTGGAGGTATTTAAGAAGAGGCTAAATGGTCATCTGGCAGCTATGATGATTCTCTGACTTAATATGAATGCACACAGATCAGGAAAGGGAGAGCATGAAGGGATGAGCCAGTGCTTGGCTCTCGTGGCCCTTTCTTATATGCCCTGGGTAATGCTGATCACCACCTTGGGGTCAGGAAGGAATTTTCTGCCAGGCCAGATAGGCTAGGGATCCTGGAGGGGTTTTTTTGCCTTTCTTTGGGCATAGAGCTGTCTTTGGGGAGGTGGGGGTGAGAAATAGCAGTGAACGTCCTGTGTTGTGCAGGGGCTAGACTAGATGTCCCTTGGGGACCCTTACAGCTCTATGGCCGTTTCCACACGGTCTATAAATCGTGTGAGACTCACGGTTCCCAGCTTCCTCGTGTGATTTTTAACACCATCCGATTACAAAACGCCGTAAATCACTGTTTGTGGCGTTTTGTAAACAGATGGCGTCAAAAATGGCACGAGAAAGCCCGGGAGCCTTCTGAGTCTCGTGCGATTTATAGACAGTGTGAAAACGGCCTATGTTTCAACCCTCTCTCTATACACTGACTGAAACATTCACACCATTTTAACCATCATGCGTTTCATCGAAGAATCCTGGGAGCTGTCCTTGTTGATGGTGCTGGCAATTCATTTGAGGTAATTAGTCTCAAATGTCAGAATTACAGTTCCAAAGGGAGAAGGGGTCTTCTGCAAAAACAGCTGACAGTGGAATAACACCTTTGCGTCTTTCTTTCATGTGGGAGAGCAAGAACATGGGAAGGCCTTTAGGTTTGGGGGCCTTCATATAGGCCCTCCCGGTGTATCTGGTTGGCCACAGCCACTGTGAGAGACAGGATGCAGGAGCAGGCAAAGCTGTGTGTCATGGAACAGTTAAGGTGTCAATCTAGGGATAGGGAGACCTGGGTTGAAATTTCCACCCTGCTATGGTTCTTGCTCCGTGAATCGCAGCTAGTAACACACTCTTATAGTCACTCTACATGTTACTTCTTTTACAAGTTCTCCACGGAGCCAACCTGTGCTCTGTGCAGACATACGTCACTTTGGGGATTGGCTTCTCTATATATATTCAAAAACCAGCATGCAAATAGGCTCAGAAAGCTGTTGCTGGGGGAGGGAAAGCTCCCGCCTTTCTCCCAAGCTTCCCCCCCCCATGAAAAAACAATGTGGAGGGGAGACAGTTCTTCATTTCTGCTGCTTCACGTGGAGGTATCGTGTGCGTGTGCAGCAGCCCCCAAGGGGAAAAGTCTCCCCGTAGTGTTTTTTCATGGGGGGGGGAGCTTGGGAGCAAGGCAGGAGCTTTCCCTGACCTCTGTGTTCCAACTGGGGGAGGGGGGGTGGATGAGGTGTGGAATGTTGTGAACCCCAATCAGCCCGCATATGCAAATGACCTTGAAAAGCTAGCCCAATCAGGGAAGAGTGGCTGAGCTGGCAGTGGGCGGGGGCGGGGGCGCAAGCAGGCGGCAGCCTGCCAGCCACATAGGAAAGCTGTATCCCTTTGGGAAAACACATTTTACCCCTTTTTACCTCCTTGGGGGGGGCGAATTTCTTAAAATCCCTTCTTAATGAGCCTCTACATCACTAAAGGAACGTCCTCCCCAAATTTCACATTTCTAGGTCCAGGGGTTTGGGCTGGGCATTGATGAGTCAGCCAGATATATCTATCTATAGTTAGATATATATAAGCCAATCTACGAGACAATGTGCACAGAGCACGGAGAACTTGTAAAAGAAGTAACATACAGAGTGACTGTTATGCTAATCTACTTTACAGGGTTGTTGAGAGGACAAAACAGTGTGGGGGGGCATACTTACCGTAGTTCCTTGGAGGACCAATATGACAACCGTGGATGGACAGACAGATCTCAGTATGATCCTTCAGATACTTCCTATCTTCTTCTCTCCAGCCCATCTCGGTCCCCCCCATCCTTTATCCCTATCGCTTTCTGTTTTCGATCCAGAGGAGTTAGCCGTGTTAGTCTGCAGTAGCAAAATAGAAAAGAGTCCAGTAGCACCTTTAAGACTAATCAACTTTATTGTAGCATAAGCTTTCGAGAACCACAGCTCTCTTCGTCAGATGCATCTGATGCTGTGGTTCTTGAAAGATGACGATGCATCTGACGAAGAGAGCTGTGGTTCTCGAAAGATGACAATGCATCTGACGAAGAGAGCTGTAGCTCTCGAAAGCTTATGCTACAATAAAGTTGGTTAGTCTTAATGGTGCTACTGGACTCTGCTAATTTGCTTTCTGTTTTGTGTTCAAATGGCTGCATTGCCTCTTGTCCAGTTTCCTTTTCCACTCGTTCAGTCTTCTAACCTTCTTTGCTTGGTCCCTTCTACTCTTAGGCCTATCTCCTGGCAGACATTTGTTTCTTTCTCCCATTTTTGGGTTCTGGGCCTTCTGCGGCTTGCTAAGTTCAAGCACGTCAGCTGGCTGCGCTTGTCCCCATTCGAAATTCTGATGGCCAGGAAACCTGAATATTCAGCCCAATTTTTCTGGTTGTTAAGAAACATTCTCCCCTTCACCCCCGAACACATACAAGATTTCCAGAGAGACTTGTAGGAATGGAAAGCGCGGAAACTGAAATAAAGATGGTTACAGTAATCCAAACGGTCATCTTTAATGTCTCCCAAACAGAGGTTTATAATTTTATTTTAATGTGCTTTGACTAGTTTTATTACGGTTAGTTTCAACATGCTGTTACTGAGTCAAACCTACTTGAATGTATTGCATTTTATTGATGGATTTTTTTCATTTCTTTGTTAACTGCCCCATGGGCCTGAAGGTTGATCGCTAGCACTTCTTATGTAAACAAACTGAAATGTTTTAATTGTTTACTCTCCTGCCATGTGACTATTTAATGGACTAAATGGAAATATGTTGGCACGCTTGGTTGGATACCATTTTGAGCACTTAAGTAGGCAGGACACAAGATCTCTGCAATTAGATCTCCAGATAGGCTTCTGCTATAAGGGCTGGGGGCACGGTTGCACTTTGGATTAGGGCTGTGGCAAGGGGAGGTTTAGCGATTTATTTATTTAGTTTATTTATACCTTGCCTTTCTTCCAATGAAGACCCAAAGGACTTTAGAGAATTTGCCTCACCTCCATTTTATCCTCACAACAACCTTGTGAGGTAGGTTATGCTGAAAAAGTTCAAGCTCCGTGGCAGAGCAGGCATTTGAACCTGGGTCTCCCAGGTCCAAGTTTAACACTCTAACCACTACACAAGACCGGCTCCTTATCCCCCACATATAATCATTTGGCTAGCAATTGTTCTTCCCATGCCTAACCCGCAATCTAATATATCAGCTCCAGTAAGGAGAAATGAGGCAGGCAAGTGTTTTTAAAAAGATGGCAGGAAATCCAGTCGCACGCTTTGTATCTCACCTAGTTGCAACCCAAGATATTCAAGCAACAAGAGAAATGATGATTTCATGAACAAAACCTGCCACTTGTTGGACGGAAGAGCTGTCGCTAATCAGGACCTTTTAAAATCCCCTTTTATATCACACCAGAAGCAAAACAGTAAATAATAACAAACCAGCACGTTCCCAACACGCACCCCAATCTGATTAAAATTCTCCCTCACTAATTAATCAACTAAAGCTTTAGTTGATTAATCTATCAGTTAATTGCACTGGAGCTTTCAGCCTTAGTAAACTCTCAAAAGAGAGGGGGAAATTGCCCCACTTACCTCTAGCAGCTGAACTGCACCTTCATGTTCCTTCTTAGCTTCAACCTGAGCCTGGGACAGACAGAGGGAAAAGCGTAAAGAAAATTGACACCACCTTCCCATTACTGTAAAATGAAAGCATATCAATGGGTCTTTATGGGCAGGATGGTCTTTAATGTGATTAAACCCAGAGCAAGGGATCTTGACAGACTGCACCGCACAGTCCAAAAATCCCTTACGATCCTACAAGATCTCTTGAGAAGCTTTAATGTGCTCTTGCTGAGCACACTGAAGTCCCATCTCAACAGGAATGGAGCCCACAGGAGAATCTAGAGACTGCTTAGGATTCCACGGCACAGAAACATAATGTCAGAGAGTCGAGTGATAAACAAGGCTGAGGACAAGGGAAGAGGGATGCAGAAAAGCAGCCGGAAAGAAGCAAGCAAGCAAGCAAGCAAACAAACTAGAAGACAGAGAAGTGACGCATGATGAAGATATCAAGCAAAGAGAGCAAAACACAGATAGGGTCAGAAGTAGCAGAGGCATTTATAGCTTGGAGGAATCAAAGGGCTTGTTGGAAGGCAGTGAGACCTGGGAAGACTCTGGCTGATTCCGCACACGTTGGATAACGCACTTCCAATCCTCTTTATAGATCATTTGGAACGGATTTTTTCGTGAGCAGAACAAAAAATCCACCTCAAACGATTGATAAAGTGCATTGAAAGTGCATTATCCAACGTGTGCGGAATCAGCTAATCTTTCCCTGACTCTGTAGCCTCAAGTGGCTTGCCAAAAGACCCCTTGTACTCAGGCCAAGCAGTTCCTAATTCAAGGCCCGTATAATCCTAACAACCACTTTAGTCTCCAGCATTCTTCCTAGAGGAACAGATCCGGCAATGGCTTCCTTTGGAACCTCTGTCTTCTTACGGGAAAAAATACAGGGCCTATAGGGATGAAAAGTATCCTTTCCTGCAGCGAAAACAGATTTATTTCCCGTGTCAGTCTGTTTAGCATTCTCTACCAGCATGTGATAGTGGCAACAACAACAATCCATCAAAATTCAGTCTACAGAATGCAAACAATACTTTTCCAGGCAATAAGACGCCTCCATCTTATCTATTATCGTAAGTTCAATAACAATAAGAAAAAAATCTTTCCAGAAGCCAAACACACAATAACGACGTGGAAAGCAATAGCAGAATTATCTTTTGCTGCCGCTGCTGCAGACCTAGGCGTGGGCAACAAACTCTGCTATCTTATCAGATCCTCTTATTGGCATCTAGGCTGGGTGGACAATATTATGTTCTCTTTTCTGTGATCGACGGGCTGGATAGGAACGGGCTGGATGGGAGAAACATGTTATATATCCTGAACTAGGACAATCACACTGATTATGCCAAGATGACAGCAGCCGTTATTAGCTTTGTTTATGGGAAATGTCGCTTCAGAAATAACACCGATAGCAGCTAGAGAAACAAATTCTGCATCAGCCTTGCACGTTAACAGCTGTGTCCTGCATTGCTTTGTCAGGACTTGGCTGTACGAGGGAAAGAGCCACAGGTTATACTAAATGGGGTGGTAGGAACCTAGAGTGAGTTATTTCAGACTGCGGGCAGAGAAAGGAGTCATATTTTTAATGTGGGCCAGTTTCCTTCTGCCCTCCATGCATCTGACGAAGAGAGCTGTGGCTCTCAAAAGCTTATGCTACAATAAAATTGGTTAGTCTTAAAGGTGCTACTGGACTCTTTTTGATATTTTTAATGCTTCCTTACACAGAAAAGTTCCTTGCATACACTAGGCTCATCCATCATGTAGTACGCTACTGTACAGTATGCTGCTTACAGGATTTTTTTAACATGGGGAAGTATTGAAATCCCCAGATTGCAGAAATAATGCAATAATCTTTTTAAAGACTTTGTTTTAAAAGAGGGCTGTAGTAATAAGGAAGGAGTTTTGTGATAGGGTCACTCTGAAAATTGCTATGGTTAGGCAGTGGTTGCTTTTAGAATGATGTGATGTTTGTTTATATAGTTTATTTAAGTGTTGTTTAAATTCTGCTAACTATTTTGAGCATTGTGCTAATGCAAAGATACATAAATAAACAGCAGCCTCAAATGAGACAATCCAAAATTCTTCTACACCGTTATCGAGTAATGTGCAAAATGGCTTGAGGAGCACAATCTTTTTTTTAACTTTAAATAAACTTTATTAAAACAGAGAAAAATTGTACAATAACAGCTTAAAAACAGCATACATCAGAAGTTAGAAATCAAAACACTGAAAGACGCTAAATATTAAAGTATACACAAGAATTACTAAGTAATTAAAGAATAATGGGTCAACTAAATTTACTATCATGGACAGAATTACAGCTAATGATATATCTGTGTCATAGAAGTAGGAACTGTTTGGGGTGGGTGAAGTGGAATGTCATCTCATTTTTTGCTATAAAGTCAATTAAAGGAGCACAATTTTAACTTTGTTGATGCAAAAATAAGCCCTACCAAGTACAATGAGACTTACTCATTAGGAAGTGCAAGCAAGAATGCAACCTTCTTCGCTCAACCACAGATTACCATTTCTGTTCATTTTAAACTATGTTATTTTACCTTTCATATTTATCTGCCAGAAGTACTTTATCAAGATGGAGGATATAACAGGGAGACTGAGGTGATTTTTGCAGGCATACATACATTGGGGGTTTTGGATATTCGATCCATGTGGATTGGATCTGCTTTTGGGCCTCTGTAAGAGCCCCGTGGCGCAGAGTGGTAAGCTGCAGTACTGCAGCCCAAGCTCTGCTCACGACGACCTGAGTTCGATCTGAGCCAAGCTACAAGTGATGAATTATACTTGCCTGGCAAGTGAACAGGGAGGAATACATACACATGAGTCTGTTCACTTGCCAGGCAAGTGTAATTCATCACTTGTAGCTTGGCTCTCAGCCTTCCATCCTTCCGAGGTCGGTAAAATGAGTTTCCTGGGGGTAAAGTGTAGATGACTGGGGAAGGCAATGGCAAACCACCCTGTAAAAAGTCTGCCAAAAAAACGGTCATGATACAACGTTCCCCCATGGGTCAGTAATGACTTGGTGCTTGCACAGGGGACTACCTTTACCTTTTTAATTTCTGCACTTAAGGGGGTCAAAATGAAGTGGTGTCTGTTTATTTTTCTCGGCACTAGAAAAATGCCCCGTTTCTGCTATGGGCTCTATGGGGAACAGGTTGGTTTTGTCGGTTGATCAGCTGAGGACAGGTCAATTTCCCAAGTTGATTACAAGTTTTTTTTAAGGGCACCAACCTTGCAACACTGCTCTCTATTTTTTTTAAGCCAAAAAAGGATGAACTAAAAAGTACAGAAACCAGAAAGGGAAAGTTTAAAATATCAAGTGGGATTCAGGGCTCCCTGCAGAATTTTATCAGTCATATTGCAGCATCTCCTCTCCCCCCAATTCCAAGGGTTATCTTTCTTTCTTTTTTTAAGGCACCGGCCTTGCAATTTAAAGTTTTTGTTTAAAAAATAAGGGGAAAAAAACTGGATTGGATGCTGTTCAACCAATCAAATTGCAGGGGTATAAAGGGGCGGGCGAAAGGCAGGGCTAGGCCTCACATCGAAGAAAGCATTTTGCACTTCAAAAAAGCTCCGGTTTGACTGCAGAAAAAAACCCACCCGGGTGTGTGTGCAGGGGGGAAAGCCGCAGAAAATCCAGGGGAAAAACTATTCTGTTGCAGATGCAGTCTTTCTCCATGCAAAATGCAAAAAAGTCTCAGAAGCAGTTTGGAAACTGAATCAGGGTATTTGGACCATGAATGCAGAACTCCGGAAGAGAAATCGATGCAGTACGGGGCCAGAACTGATGAAAAAATCCTTTGAGAAAAAGACCTGAGAAACATTAACCCTTTTCTCTGCTGTCTTTTTCTCACTGGAAGAACCCACCTTATTGCTGATTCTGACCACACTGGGGGAAACTTACTGGAATCTGTATTTCCCCTCTATAATAGCCAAGGAGGTGGCTTTTTCCATTGAGGAAAATGCAGGAAAGAAAAAGGTTAAAGCTCCCCTGCTATCTCGTCCTGGAAAAAGCAATTCTTGCTTCCAAATTCCCCCCTCCCCACAAAAAGTTGCTCAAAATATGCATGGAACAAACGGTAACATGTACCTGAGCTCCAAAAATCTCCCTTCTGCATCTTTTCTTGCGAGTCTGGGAAGTGTTTGTTTCCCTCCATTAAATATAGCAATAGATAAGACACGGGCTTCTGTTATCAGCCGTGGTGCAGTGAACAGCCTTCTATAGACTAATCTGCTGATGTCCTCTTCTCTTCCAAATTCCAAATTCTTCTTCAAGATGCATTTTGTTCACAAGGATTTTTTGATTTTTAAGCCTAGATAAGATGCAGTTGTAGCAGACCCCTGGGTATATCACGTGACAGCTTAGTGATCTGTTCAGCCAAAATGAATTTGGTATTACTGTCACGCCCCATGGAGCACTCAATACCTCTAGAAGCAACTCGGTGGCATGAGTTCGGCAGAACATGTGTGGCGGACCATTTACCCAGCTCCATCAATGTTCAATCAGAGTGCAAACAATGAGTTTGCTGTCAGATGGCTGCGATCTGGATTTGTCATTATGGTTTTGAACTCGCAACAGCCAGGGCCTATGATAAAAGAATGCTAACTTTCCTTGCTGAGTGATAACAGGAGTTCTCTGGTAGTTGTGATCAACATGGAGGAGGTGAGAAAAAAAAGTCTGAGTTTGGAACAGACAAAAGTTATAAAGTTGGCTGAAGTATCCTCGTCTCTGTCTGGCTGCTTCCACACAACACTTTTGCTTTTGTTTCTTGTCTAAACTGGACCTCCAAATCATTCACTTTCAACATTTTCCCATGCTTTTCTGCAATCTTTCCCAAACCTGGTTTTTGGGACACTCTTTTGGCAAAGATCACAGGCGATGTGCCTTTGGTACTGTGGAGAATCAGGAACAAAAAACCTGCTTTCCAAAAGCATGGAACTTTGAGTAGATAACCAATGTGGAAATGGCCTCTCTGTCTCTCTCTTTCTCTTGGAATTTGATGGGGGAGAGGGAAAGCGAATTTGCTGCCCCATAAAAGCGCCTGTGCTATATACTTGCACCTAGAAAAGATCCGTAAAGGTAAAGATGTCTCTCTGGGGACTAAGGTCAAAAGAATCCAAACTACAATATTCTCCATTACTATGTATGGATGTTGTCAGGTCCAGTGTATATCTAAACTGTACTGACTCCATTTTCTAATGCTTCTAGTGTTTGAGTATTCTCTTCCCAGGTGCACCAGTTCCCAGGCAACATTCCCACCGGAGGAGACTGTTTTGTCTAACACCGTTCCACCAAGCATTGGCCTTGAAGGAGAGCAGCTTCCCAGGACTGAGAGATGTTGTTTTGAGAACTGTGGGGGGAGGCTGATCCAGATGGGTATTGTTACTCTGTATCTTATGCTTGCTCTTCATTGGTAACAATGATCATGTACCATCCTGATTCTCCTATTCAGGACAGTGGACTATAATGGACCTTTTCTGCAGTAAAGTTTCCTTTTCCAAACAATGGACTTGTGTTTGCTTCTGAAGGGAACCCTGTAGTGAGTGCCTTATTTAGCCACAGTCTGACATTTTGTTACCAATCATGTCTGAGTCGGGCCCAGCGGAATCCAAGGTTGTCCCGGACAGGGATCCTTTATTTGATCCGTATGCGTCTCCCGACAATCAACCTGTGCAAGCCCAAGACTCCCAGGAGCTGGGAGCAGCCGGGAACGGAACCGGAGCCTCCACTTCCACCCCGCCTCTCATCGACCTCAGTACTCGGGCCGAGACCGAAGCCAACCTCGGGGCAAGGCCGAAAGCGACTGCTCTCCCTTTGATTTCGGTACCCACCCCGTCGGAGTGGGGAGCCAGACCCCGAGAAACCAGAGAGCGTCGGGCAGGTGGACTCCATCCACTATTTTCGATGGAAGGGCGCCGAAGCCTAGGAACCGTCCCGGAGCTAGACAGCAGCCAACCATGGCGATATTGGAACAGGACGTCCGAACAGGCGGAGGGGGACACGTCTCGCCGCGGCGCCCTGAGTTGGGATTACTCCGAACTTGTTTCGTGGAAAGAGCCAACGGAGGTCCCTGAACAAAGTTGGGAGCAGATACAAGGTCGCACCTATGCGGTGGATACCAGCATCTCGGCCGTGACGGGTATGGCCAAGGGAATCCTAGCTGCGAGATCGAGAGTCGTCCAAGGGGACCCTCCTCCTTGGGGCCCCTTGACCCCGGTGAGTGCAACGAATGAAGCTTCCATAAGCGAGCAACCGGGGGCAAGTCGAATGCAACAGTTAGAAGCTAAACTGATGGATATGGAAGAGAGTTTGGCTCATGCCATCCATTTAATTTCGGCAATGGGAGCAGGGGAAAGACTGTCCCCTGAAGAGATGGCGGTACAGATAGCTACCCTTCAAAGTGTTATCTCCTATCCGATGGAGAATGTCCAGCAGCGGCCGTCACCTACCGGTGAAGGAGACACCCATCCGGGCGAAACGGGAGAGCAACCCAAGGAACTTCCAGCACAGCAGGAAATTCCACCGAGCAAGGGAGACCCGGTTGAGCCACCCGGAGAGACCCCCACCGAACTTCCTAACCAGGCAGGGGATGCGCCGCCAGACGGGACTCCCGTTGAGAGGCCTACGGAAGGGGAAGAAAAGCCCAGTGATACACCGGTGGGACCCCCTCTTACTTCTTCTATAACGGTCCGGCCGGACCAAGCGGGAGCACACGCGGCTCCATCTGAGGAGGGAGCCCCTCGTCAACCGCGAGACATTGTCCCCGCCGGGCAACCTACGGGGGACGGTCTAACAGCGCCAAGAGGCCAGCCGCTGCTTCCCAGATTAACAACACCCGGAGGGGCAAGCCCGCGCGGCCTTCCACCGGTTCAACCCTCGCCGCTGCGGCCTCTCTCACCTCGACCGCAGCTCATACTGTCGCAGCAGCCCCAGGACCAGCCCGTTTTACCACCCCCGAACCAACCGGGACGGCCTGCACCACTACGACACCTTCAACCCCCTCCACAGCGGCCAATTTCCACTCTTCCACACCAACCTCCTCCACCTCGACAGCTGCCACTAACGCCTCCCGTGTTACCGGCCAGACCGAGACTGCCGCCTCCTGCTCGCCTGCCACTACAGCCTCCGGCCCAACCAAGACCAACCCCGACACAGCAACCACGGCAACCTCCGCCCGCACAACCAGCCCAACCCCAGCCGGCACCGCCGGTTCAACCGCCACCCGTACAGCAGGCACCGTTGCCCCGTCCGAGACTCCAGTTACCTCCTCCTGTGCCTCAGGCGCAACTAAGACTGCCGATGGACTTTTACCCAGCGCCTGCTCCGAGACAGGAACTCCCGATGGGTTGGGTGAAGCTGGAAACCACCTTCGATGGGGATCCATCCAAATTGGGATTTTTCCTAGTCCAAGTGGTACAGTTTTTCAACCGGTGGGGGCACCTCTTCGGCAGTGAGGCCAGTCAAATCGAACATCTTGGATCTCGTTTACAGGGCAAAGCAGCAGACTGGTATGTAGGACTATACAATGTCGGGGCCCCAGAACTTGATACTCTTCAGGGGTTAGTGGATGCTATCCGAGCGCAATATGAAGACCCCTTAGAAGAAACCCGGGCCCGAACAGAATTGCAAGCCATCAAACAAGGCAGCATGTCAGCAAGAGACTATGTCACAAAATTCCGGCAATTAGCAGCCAAGTGCCCTAGGTGTGAGGAGTCCACCAAGATTATTCTGTTCAAACAAGGCCTTAACCCGAGACTTTTGGACAGAGCTCTCATGCAAGACAATCCCCCCACGTTGTTAGGGTGGATACAACTTGTTTGCGAAGTAGAAAATCGCATGTTGGAAGTCCGTTTGGTTGAACAACAACAACAAACGGGACAAAGAAGATCATTGACCTTACAGAGGGGAACACGGGGAGCTAGCTACGCCACCCGTGGAGCGAGAGATGCTAGATGGCAACAAGGGCTGTGTTTGCAATGCGGACAGGCTGGTCACTTTGCAGCACAATGCCCTTACCGGCCTGTGCAAAGACCTCCGCTCCAATTACGGCGTCCAACCCTTGCTCCGTTTCCTACGCTCCAACGCCCGACTCCAGCACCCCGAGCAAATAGAGGCCGCGGCGCTGCCCAAAGGCCAGCCTCGGAGAGAGGGCTGGAAGCGGAAGAAATCATGGAATACGATCCCGCTTCCCCAACCGCAGAAGCTAATCCAGAAAGTCCCCAGTCGGGAAACGAAATGGATCTGTCGTG
Source organism: Eublepharis macularius (assembly GCF_028583425.1). Taxonomy (NCBI): domain Eukaryota; kingdom Metazoa; phylum Chordata; class Lepidosauria; order Squamata; family Eublepharidae; genus Eublepharis; species Eublepharis macularius. The sequence continues at coordinate 64,855,146 of NC_072802.1, read as the reverse complement.
AAAGGACCCAAACGACAGATCCGCCCTAAGCCCGTCCCTGCACGGAACCGGCCGCCTGGGTCCATCTTATTCATGCCAGTGACTCTAATCAACCCAGAGAGGAAGATGCATATTCGGGTGCAAGCTCTTATTGACTCGGGCTGCTCAAGAGACATCATTGCCCCTGCTCTAGTCAATGGACTAGTCCTACCAACTCGGGATCTACAAAACCCAGTAATCTTTGAGCAAATGGATGGTACCAACATGAATCCTGTAACAACTGAAACCATCCCAGTGATCACAGGCATGGGACAACATTGGGAGAAGAGGTCCTTTGTCATCAGCTCGACTGCCAAGTACCCGTTAATTTTAGGCAGCAAATGGCTATGTGATCACAATCCCTACATAGACTGGGCACAAGGATGTATTACCTTCAGTCATACCAACTGCAAAAATCACCGTTGGAATCAAAACTGGGGCGAAGATCCGACTCATAAAGAAAAGGCCCTTCTCACCCAAGAAGAAGTCAACCAAATACCCGAACCGTACTGGCCTTTTCTAAAGGCTTTCTCTGAAGAGGAAGCAGATACTCTACCCCCGCACCGACGAACGGACTGTGCGGTCGAAATTCTACCCGGAGCCTCACTGCCCAAAGGACGACTTTATCCCATGAGCCTCCATGAACGCGAAGAGCTCCGGAAATTCATCGACACCAACCTCCAACGAGGGTTCATCCGCCCAGCCGCTAGCCCCCACGCCGCTCCAGTCCTCTTCGTGAAAAAGAAGGATGGGGGACTTCGACTGTGCACAGATTTCCGAGGCTTGAATGCAGTGTCCACCAGCAACGCCTATCCTATACCGCTCATCCGAGACCTTCTCAACGTCGTGGCCCAAGGTAAGATCTTTACGAAATTAGATCTAAAAGATGCTTACTTCCACGTTCGTATCAAGGCAGGGGATGAGTGGAAAACCGCTTTCAATACGCCCCTCGGACAATATGAATACTTAGTTATGCCTTTTGGTTTGACGGGAGCCCCGTCCGTATTCATGTCCATGATAAACGAAGTTCTACACGAATTCCTGTACAAAGGGGTGGTAGTGTACCTTGATGATGTGTTAATTTACTCAGACACCGAGGAAGAACATATTCAAACGGTACGAAAAGTTTTAGCCACCCTGATGAAGAATAAGCTGCCCATCAAACTGTCCAAATGTGAATTCCATAAAACCGAACTCACTTACCTCGGGTATTGTATCTCCCAAGAAGGCCTGAAAATGGATCCAGCCAAAATACAGGCGATCCAAGACTGGCAAAAACCCACCACCCGTAAAGAACTGCAATCCTTCCTGGGTTTTGCCAACTTCTATAGAGACTTCATAGCAAATTTCGCCCAAATCACGCTCCCTTTAACAGACTTGCTGAAAACCAAAGATAAAGGGGACCAAGCTAAAAAACCCTCTGCCAAACTGCAATGGACCCCCGATTGCCAAACGGCCTTCGATTGTCTAAAAAAGCAATTTGTAACGGAACCCATCCTCTCCCACCCCAACGAACAATCCCCTTTCATAGTACAGGTTGACGCCAGCGATACGGCGATAGGGGGGGTTTTACTGCAGAAGGGGGAGGATGGCAGGCTGCGGCCGTGTGCTTTCTTGTCTAGAAAATTTTCGGAGGCGGAAAGGAATTGGAATGTGTGGGAGAAGGAGGCCTTTGCCGTAAAAGCGGCCCTTACTAACTGGAGACATTGGCTGGAGGGGGCGCGATACCCTTTCGAGGTCTGGACGGATCATAAAAATCTGGAGGCCCTCCGAAGCCCACGCAGACTGAATGCCAAGCAATTGCGATGGGCGGAATTCTTTTCCAAATTCAACTTCACTCTAAATTATCTCCCAGGCAAAACTAACTTTTTGGCAGACGCCCTATCGCGCATGCCCCAACATAAGAGCAAACGGGAGGAGACTGTCGACACTGTCTTCTCGCCTACGCAACTTGGGGGCGTGGTGACTACTCGCAGCCGTGCCAAGCAGCCCCTCCCGGCCAACCAAGAGTGGAAATCGAAACTTAAAACTGAGGTGGAGAAGGAGGGGGATAAGGCTCCGCGAAGCAAACTAACCCAAGCCCCACAAGGGGATTGGCTAGCCGGGAGCAAATTTTATGTCCCAGACAGCCTCAGACTGGAAGTTTTGCAGCGCTGTCATGACGCTCCCACTGCTGGACATTATGGGTATCTGAAAACTTTGCACCTAATCCAAAGACAATTCTGGTGGCCGGGCATGCGCAAAGACATTTCCCAATACGTTAGTTCCTGTCCTATTTGCCTCAGCGCCAAAACCAGAAAAGGGAAGCCTCCGGGTCTCCTGCAACCATTGGAAACGCCAAACAGACCCTGGGAAATAATATCTATGGACTTTATCACTGATCTACCTATCTCAAAAGGACATAATTGCATTTTAGTGGTGGTAGATCTGTTCTCCAAACAAGCTCATTTTATCCCCTGTACTGCTATACCCTCCGCTCGAAAACTAGCAGATTTGTTTCTAAAACACATCGTAAAATTACATTCTTTTCCGTCCAAGGTGATTTCGGATCGCGGCGGACAGTTCGTTGCCAACTTCTGGCGGGAGCTTTTGAAAATGTTGAATATTGAACAAGGCATCAGTTCAAGCCACCACCCACAAACCGACGGGCAATCCGAAAAAACAAACCAAATTTTAGAACAGTTTCTTCGTTGCTACATTAATTTTCAACAAGATAATTGGGTGGACCTTCTCCCTCTGGCCGAGTTCTCTTATAACAACAGTGTACACGCTTCAACGGGGGAGGCCCCCTTCAAAATTGTCTACGGGACTCACTTCAATCCCTTCCCGTTGGATGCCCCCCCTCTCCATTCCTCTAAATTGCCAGATGTATCTTCGTGGTGGGGGGAGGCGGCGCAGCAATGGGATCTTATTAAGAAGCACCTTGACAAAGCCAAACTGGATTACAAAAAATACGCAGACCGCCATCGTGCGGCCGAATGGGAATTACAACCCGGAGATCATGTGTATATTTCCACAAAAAATCTAAGACTTGCTCAGACCAGCCGCAAACTCGCTCTGAAATTCCTAGGACCTTTTCCTGTGCGCAAGATAATAAATAAAGTGACTGTTGCTGTAACTCTGCCCAAGAACCTGCGCCATGTGCATGATACGTTCCATGTCAGTCTTCTAAAAAGAGCTCCCACCGACAACAAATGGCACGTCAGAGCTCCACCCATTCCAACGTTGATTGACGACCAAACACACTATGAGGTACAACAAATCTTGGACTCTAAACTCAAACGAAATCAGCTTTTTTACCTCATTAGGTGGAAGGACTTTGATTCTGGTTACGATGAATGGGTGAACTCTGCACATGTTCATGCTCCTAGATTAACCAAAGCTTTTCATACTCGCTATCCATATAAGCCAGGGGGGGATTTGTTTTAAGGGGGGCAGAATGTCAGGTCCAGTGTATATCTAAACTGTACTGACTCCATTTTCTAATGCTTCTAGTGTTTGAGTATTCTCTTCCCAGGTGCACCAGTTCCCAGGCAACATTCCCACCGGAGGAGACTGTTTTGTCTAACACCGTTCCACCAAGCATTGGCCTTGAAGGAGAGCAGCTTCCCAGGACTGAGAGATGTTGTTTTGAGAACTGTGGGGGGAGGCTGATCCAGATGGGTATTGTTACTCTGTATCTTATGCTTGCTCTTCATTGGTAACAATGATCATGTACCATCCTGATTCTCCTATTCAGGACAGTGGACTATAATGGACCTTTTCTGCAGTAAAGTTTCCTTTTCCAAACAATGGACTTGTGTTTGCTTCTGAAGGGAACCCTGTAGTGAGTGCCTTATTTAGCCACAGTCTGACAGATGTATGGATGTAAAAGTTGGACAATGAAGGAAGTGAACAGGAAGAAAATTGATTCATTTGACACGTGGTGCTGGAGGAGAGTTTTGCAGATACCATGGACAGCCAAAAAGACAAATAAGCAGGTGCTAGATCAAATCAAGCCTGAATTCTCCCTAGAAGCTAAAATGATAAGACAAAGGCTATCGTACTTTTGAGCACATCATAAGAAGCCCCCCTGGAACGTGCTGTCTTTTGGGGAAGTGGGGAGTGTCTGACAATAACCTTAAGAGAAGGAGGGAATGTGTTTGCTTTGTTAAGCCTCCCTCTGTCCCACCCATTTGCCCCTCGCTTTGCTTCTTGCCTCCTCCCCGCCCCCTCGGGCTTACCTTCTGCAGGAGTTCAATTTCCTGCTGCTTTGCGTTGAGAACAGCCAAGGCTTGCTCATGCTCCAATTCCAGCTGTTGCCGCCGTTCAGCAGCCTCTCGCATATGCTGTTCAGTGGAAAAGAAAGCGACCCATTAGGCCAGGGGTGGCCAAACTTGCTTAATATAAGAACCACATAGAATAAACGTCAGATGTTTGAAAGCCGCAAGACATGATGCATTGAAGTGACTTCAGAGGAAGAGGCGGGTTTGGGGCAGTGTCCTGAAAGTGACATCACAAGAAGGGGGGGTTGCCCCAGTGTGCTGGAAGCGACATCATCGGAAGGGGTGGAGCTTGGGAAGAGCCATCACCTGACCTTTGACTTGGAAGTGACAACACAAAAGTGATGTCACATCCTTGCTAGGCTTCACCCCCAAAGTCCCCAGGTATATTCTGAGTCAGACCTGGCAACCCCAACATTTTAATTGAAAATATGAAAGACATGGAAAGAAAGAAGGAAGGAAGGAAAAGGGAGGGAAAGACATGGAAAGAAAGAAGGGAGGGAAATAAACTAAAATAAAATGTACGGCCACAACGATACTCAGAGACCTCTGGGATAGGGTTACCAGCCTCCAGGTAGCGGCTGGAGATCTCCTGGAATTGCAACTGGTCTCCAGGCCACAGAGATCAGTTCACCTGGAGAAAATGGCTACTTTGGGGGGTGGACTCTATGCAATTATGCCATGCCAAGGTCCTTTTCCTCCCCAAACCCCACTTTCTCCAGGTTTCTCCAGTTTTCACCCCCCAGATCTCCAGGAATTTCCCAACTTGAAGCTCACAACCCTACTCTGGGAGCCACACAACATGTCTAGAAGAGCCACACGTGGCTCCTGAGCCGCAGTTTGGCCACCCCTGTATTAGGCAAAGCAAGAGCTGTCTGCCTCCTTCCAAAGGCGAGGAGGCTAACGAGGAGGAGCTAATCCTTAATGGGTGGGAAACTCTTGAGTTATACTAGCAGTGCAATCCTGAGCAGAGTTACTCCAGGCTAAACCCATTGAAGTGAGCCTCCAGTTCAGAAAAAAAAGTCCCAGCTATGCCTCAGTTATCAAAAGTTTGGAACAGAGAGCAGAAGGTATCATTTGGCTTCTGGGAGCCAACAATCCATCCACTCCTGTGAGCAGCTCTAACCCTTCTCAAAAGTCACCTAAAGCCTTTGTGAGAATGCTAGAGAATGGCATGGCATAGGATTCTCCTTGCCCTTCTCAATCTGGCCTCCTTCTCCCCCAAACATTTTCCTAATGAGCCAGTTTGGTGTAGGAGAGCCAGTTTGGTGTAGTGGTTAAGAGCAGCAGGACTCTAATCTGGAGAGCCAGGTTTGATTCCCCACTCCTCCACTTGAAGCCAGCTGGGTGACCTTGGCTCACTCACAGCTCTTCCAGAGCTCTCTCAGACCCACCTACCTCACAGGGTAATTGTTGTGGGGATAATAATAACATACTTTGTAAACTGCTCTGAGTGGGTGTTAAGTTGTCCTGAAGGGTCGTATATAAATCAAATGTTGTTGTTGTTGTTATTACTAAATTGTGCAATATTCCCACTGGAGATGTGACTGTAATTGGTGCCAATTTTATGGTGCACAAAAATGCAGGTAGGGGGCGTTAAAGCACTTTTATGACGCGACAGATATACTGGCTTGAAAAACCTTGAAAATTAGCTAGCCAAAGCTGCATGTAACTTTTCTTTTGCCTGCCTTTGAAGGACTAAAATAGGAATCAAACATACCCCGGCTTGCATCTTGAATAGCTTTTGTAAAGGGCATAGGAGCAAATGTGAGAAAATAGGTTTTTTTTCTCCCCCCCCTTTCTTAAATCAAAAGGCACAGTAGCTTTGCCTGCCTTTGTTCCTCCTGAAAGGTACGCACTGTGCTTCCTTTATGGTGGGCAAAGAAAGTTAAGGTTCTGAGACAGCATTTGAACTTTGCTGTGTTGTACTAAAAGAGACGCCAGGAGCGGGAACTGTGATTCAGGGAGCTGGCAAAATAGAACAAAGTTCCTCAAAGAATGAAATTCCTGCAAAACATCACGTAATAAGTTTTAAAACCTTTTTAGCTCATCTCTTCGTCACATCTTGGTATGTTTGGCACACCCACTTGTTTGCAAACTAAAGGCAGGATTTAGCAAACTGGCAGAGGAGTTCAGCTTTCATTTCTTTCTTGCTTGCTTACTTGCTTGCTTGGGAAAAAAATCAAGTTTCTAGCTCTCATGTCCTATTTATCCATTTTTTTAAAATCTGCCTTTCCTCCAAGAAGCTCAAGGCAATGCACAATCTTCTCCTCCCTTTGTGTCCTCACAACAACCCTGTGAAGGAGGTTCGGCTGAGACTGTGACCCAAGGGTCACCTAGTGAACATCATGGCTGAGCAGAAATTTAAACCTTGGTCTGACATTCTGACTACTAAACTCCTCTAGGTCCTACTGGAAAAAGTTGCAGAAACGTTTGTTAACTTCTTCCTGCTCTTTGCTTCTTTCCTACCATCCCTTTCCGTCAAGTTTTTCCTTGTTCGAAGTGCCAAATGTTTTGGGAGAAAAGCCTCCCAAAGCGGCTGGATTTGGCCTTACAGGGGAAACATTATTTTCCAATGTACGACAAACCTCTCTGGAAGGAAGTGAGCCAGTGTAGTGCAGTGGTTAGAGTGACAGACTGGGATCTGGGTAACCCAGGTTGGATTCCTTGCTCTGCCATGGAAGCTTGCTGAGTGATCTTGGGCCAGTTATAAAGAGAGAGCCACTTTGATGTAGTGGTTAAGAGCGGCAGGAATCTAATCTGGAGAACCGGGTTTGATTCCCCACTCCTCCACTTGAAGCCAGCTGGGTGACCTTGGGTCAGTCACAGCTCTCTCAGAGCTCTCTCAGTCCCACCCACCTCACAGGGTGTCTGCTGTGGGGAGAGGAAGGGAAGGGGATTGTAAGCCACTCCAAGACTCCTTCAAGTAGTGAAAGGTGTGGTATAAAACCAACTCTTTTTCTTCTTTTTTCTTTTTCTTTTTCTTCATGAACTCTTAGCCTAACATAGCTCACAGGGTTTGTTGTGAGAAAAGAAATGGAGGAGAAGAGAATGATGACAGTTCATTCCCAATGGGTAGCAAGGTAGGGTACAAATGAAGTAAAATAAAATTAACATTTAAATTGAGAAAATTACATTTTCACAGATTATAACCCCAATATAGATAGATTCCTAGCAAAAGCATTTAGCTCTTTAAGGAAAAAACACTGTGGGTAGCCGTATTGGTCTGTTTAGGAATTATTATTATTGATGGTTGTTGTGGGTTTTCCGGGCTGTATTGCCGTGGTCTTGGCATTGTAGTTCCTGACGTTTCGCCAGCAGCTGTGGCTGGCATCTTCAGAGGTGTAGCACCAAAGATGCCAGCCACAGCTGCTGGCGAAACGTCAGGAACTACAATGCCAAGACCACGGCAATACAGCCCGGAAAACCCACAACAACCATCGTTCTCCGGCCGTGAAAGCCTTCGACAATTATTATTATTATTATTATTATTATTATTATTATTATTATTATTATTATTATTATTATTATTATTATTATTATTATTAACAACATTTCTACAGATGGATAAATTATTATTTAGTACATTTTATTACATTATTTATTACATTTCTAATGTAATGATGCATGTTATGTGCGTAATATTTGCAGCAAGGCCTAACTGGAGGAATGCAATTTCTCCAGTAATTCTAATGTAAAGATGCATATTATATGCATATTATGTGGTACAAGGCCTAAGTGGAGGAACAGAGAAAGCAGGGAGGGTTCAGAGAGAGAGAGAGAGAGAGAGAGATCATTCAGGTATGTATGTCCCAAGCAATATCATGAAATTCCAAGTTCCTGGGAAAGCTGGCCAAGACGTTACTGCCCCTTCCCATCTCACCCCTATTCCCATTCTCTCCATGGGATGAAGGTTGGTTGTAACGACACACCGCCTTGGAGAAATTTGCCAGAGAACTCATGAAGAAAAAGCCTAGCCCAGAAGCGGATTTATTTTTAAAAAGGCCGATATTTATAATTGGCCACTGACATTAGCTGTGACTCAAATGGCTTTTTGAATGTCATCGTCTTCTTTCAGGAAGGGAACTAGGACACGAAGTGGAAAATAGTGCAAATCTAATTCCACGCTTGGCTGTGGCGATCAAAGAGGCGATCATCCACTCGACGGACATGACACCGTGGAAATGACAGGGAGAAAGTCAGGCTGCTGGTAAGCATCACCGGGTGTGGGGAGGGGTGGGGGAGAAAAGAGAGTGATCTATTCGCTTTGAGATGTTATATTTAACTTTTCAGAGAGAGTTAAGTTGGGTCAGCATGTTTCAGCCCTAGTTCTTCTGCCGAGTTAATAGATCCTGATAAGATGAAAGAGAGAATTAAGATCACTCCTGCTCCATGCAGAAGCAAGACCCACTTTTCTTATTGTCAAGCCATTTCAGCGACAGAGAAGGGACAGGAATAAAAATGTCAACACTTTTCTGGTTAGGTTATAAGAAATGGGGGGAAGGGATGCAGACCTCCTGTTCCTTTGCAGAATTTCTCTGGTCTAACTTGGAGAATTTCTAAAACTTAATTCAAGAATTGGAGCAATTGACCATGGCTGTCCATTCTCCATGGCCTCACTGCATTATCTCCCCTCTGTGGCACCCAAATATCAATTTGTCTAACATCTAGAAGGCAGATTTAGGGAATGGCCTTATTAATTCATTAATCCAGAGGAGTTAGCCGTGTTCGTTTGTAGTAGCAAAATCGAAAAGAGTCCAGTAGCACCTTTAAGACTAATGCATCTGACGAAGAGAACTGTGATTCTCGAAAGCTTATGCTACAGTAAAGTTGGTTAGTCTTAAAGGTGCTACCGGACTCTTTTCGATTTAATTAATTAAGTAGAGGATACCTAACTTGATTAATTAATTGCCTTCATTTATACCTCACCTTTCTCCCCAGTGCAGACTCAACCAGTTTATATCATTCTCCTTTCATTGATGTGAGGCAGGCTAGGCTGAGAATGTGTACCTGACCTGAGGTCAGGCTGTTTCCACACATCCTTATAGGGACGTCCCATTGACAGAACGCTGGCAGCTTTCCCCCATGAATCCAGACGTCTCTGTTTGCAAAATGGTTGCAGGCTGTTTGGTTTCCGTTTTTTTGGCGCCCGAACTGGGACTGCACTTTCCCACCGTCCCAGAAAAGGCACAGAAAGAACAGAAACCAAATAGTCTGCAAACTGTTTCACAAACAGAGGCGCCGCCAGCATTCCGTGAGTGGAACATTCTCTATTTTTTTAAAAGAAATTTTTATTAGATGAGTATACATACAAATAAAATCTTCAATTATAAACCTAAATATCAATTTCCCCCCACCCTTTCCCTCCCCCCTTTTTCAAGAGACTTCCAACAGCTTTCCAACCCATATCTTATTTTATAACTTACTTATCTATTTTATCTATATGTTATTATCTCATATTCCATTAATATACTAATATCCATTAATGTCAAATCTATTCTAAACTTAAACTTAGCAATAATTAAAACTTCACTTTAAATGGTAAAGATCCCTATCTCTACTTATCACCCCAATTAATAACTTTCAAATTGCCATAATTTCCCCTTCACGTCCCACTTTTTCTCCAAATACTCTTTCAACTTCCCCCAATCATTAAAAAATTCTTCAGGATTCTGATCTCTCAACCTTCTTGTCAATTTATCCATTTCCGCCATGTACAGCAACTTTTGTATCCAATCTCCAATAGATGGTATTTCTTGCACCTGGTATTTCTTGCCGCCAGCATTCCGTGAGTGGAACATTCTCTATAAAGACGTGTGGAAACAGTTTCACACAGCACCCTTTCATGACAGATTTTGGATTCGAACCCGGGTTTCCCAGATCCTGGACCAACACTTTAACCACTACACCACACTAGCCTGTAGGCTCTGTTTGTTGACTCTCCAGGATAACTGGTTAGGCAACTGTGTGAAACAGGGTGCTAGACTAGATGGAACCTTGGACTAACCCACACGTTGGATAATGCACTTTCAATGCACTTTAGCTATCGTTCGGAAGTGGGTTTTTTGTTTCACACTCGAAAAATTCAGTTCCAAATGATCTCTAAAGCGGATTGGAAGTGCATTATCCAACGTGTGAATAATCAGCTCCAGCAGATTCTTCTTATGTTCTCATGTGAAGGGCTCATTCAAATGCTCATAAGGAATCCAAAGTTGTGGCAAACTGCACATGTGCAATGGCCTTTACGAAACTCAGGAATAAAGGAACAGAGTGGAAGGCACAGGAGTTCCATGTTATTTGGAACTCCAAAACTGGGAGAGGAAGTGGTTTAAGAAGAGTGTGGAGAAACTCCCAAGTCTGCAGCACATCTGGACAGAGGCCAGGAGGTCTCGATGTGTCAGGACTCAAACCTGTACTGGAGTTCAAACCTTGGACCTGAAGGAAATCATGCAGGGGCATCTGTCTATGTATCACTGCCATCCTCTGGCCAAAAGAGGGATGTTTTGGAATGTGGGTCAGACCAATCAGGAAACATGATGCCTGTGATAGGCCGAGATGTGTCATGTGTTACTACCTGATCTCCATAAAAGCTTCCAAGTCAGATTTGCTCTCTCGTCTACTGCTCAATATAGGCTAGACCAGAAGTGTAGCTCCATATGACCTGCTGGATGTTATTAATATTTTCTATTATGAGAGCCAGTTTGGTGTAGTGGTTAAGAGCGCGGGACTCTAATCTGGAGAGCCGAGTTTGATTCCTCACTCCTCCACTTGAAGCCAGCTGGGTGACCTTGGGCTAGTCACAGCTCTCTCAGAGCTCTCTCAGCCCCACCCACCTCACGGGGTGTTTTGTTGTGGGGATAATGATAACATACTTTGTAAACCGCTCTGAGTGGGCATTAAGTTCTCCTGAAGGGCGGCATATAAACCAAATGTTATTATATAACTTGAATGTTATTAAAAGCTTCCAGCACCAGAAATGGTCCCTCATGAGAGAAATTGAGTTGAGAGCTCTAACTCAGGTGGCAAAATATGGTTTCGGCAGGGGAAGAAGATCAAAGGAAGAGAGATCAAAGAGGAACACTTTGATGGGTTAGAATATTATTGGACCAACAGAGCATAACTGCTCCCTTTTACTTTTAAACGTCAGCTCTGCGTTATGTTCAGATTCCTTTTAAACAAACACGACACGACGGGGAATTTTAGAGGAGGAGGAACCAGTTCTGCTAATGATACTAAGAGGAGCGCCCAGATAGAAACTTGTGCGGCTTGGAAATCAATGTGAAACGGGACATGGAAGAATACAAGGGCAACTGCAGCTGTTTTGTGATTTGCAAGAAGCAGAGCCAGGAAAAGATGCACGTCACCAAGGGAAGAGGGTGAGAGGATCGGATACTGTGCTGTTAATTACAGGCAAGGGCTGAGTGGGGGAGGAGAGCGGGGAGGGGGCACGGCGACAAAAACACACGGACACAGTGCTGGAGGTAAAGAGGCCACAACTTTATTGCGATTACAGCTCAGGGAGCAAAGGCGCGCGTAGGGCACAGATCCGAGCATCAGCTGACCTGCCTGCCAAGCCAATGACCCATACACCCCCTCAGACCCCTGCTGGGGGGGAGGAACCACAGTGGCCTGCCCCCGATGTGCCTGGGCGTGCTCCCCTGCCCCCTGGTCCTTCCCCACCCCTCCACAACATGGCGGCCACCATGCCGCCACCCTGCTCACCTCCCCTGCAATCCAGGCCCCCCAGCTAAGTCTGGGAGCCGTTGTTTTCACGAGCTACCTCTACCAAGTTGAGTCAGGATCACGTCTCGGGTCTCACCGAAGACAACAGGACTGCTTAGTGGGTGTATCCTAATAATAAGTCCATAATTATAGCCAGGGCTTTTTTTCTGGGAAAAGAGGTGGTGGAACTCAGTGGTGGAACTCAGGACCGCACAATGACGTCACTTTGGGTCAGCTGGCACAAGGGGGGAGTTTTTTAAAGTTAAAATCGCCCTCGGCGAAAATGGTCACATGTCCAGTGGCCCCGCCCCCTGATCTCCAGACAGAGGGGAGTTTAGATTGCCCTCCGCGCAGTGGCACGGAGGGCAATCTAAACTCCCCTCTGTCTGGTGATCAGAGGGTGGGGCCACAGGACATGTGACCATTTTCAAGGGGTGCCGGAACTCCATTCCACCACATTCCCGCTGGAAAAAAGCCCTGCTTATAAGTCTGTCTTATTGAAGTCAGCATCGCAGGATGTTTGGTTTTATGGGCTGATTTAGGGTAGAAGCTGCTAACAAGTTCTTCTGCTGAAATCTCGCTGGTAACATAAGCCACTTTGGGTCAGCTGGAACAAGGGGGGAGTTTTTTAAAGTTTAAATCACCCTCGGCGAAAATGGTCACATGTCCAGTGGCCCCGCCCCCTGATCTCCAGACAGAGGGGAGTTGAGATTGCCCTCCACGCAGTGGTACGTAGGACAATCTAAACTCCCCTCTGTCTGGAGATCAGGGGGCAGGGCCACCGGCCATGTGACCATTTTCAAGAGGTTCCGGAACTCCGTTCCACCGCGTTCCCACTGAAAAAAAGCCCTGATTATAGGCTTGACTTGATCGTCCTTTACAGAAGCTTATCTAAAGGAATTGTAAGGGTTGGATTCAGCTGAGTGGAGGACTGCTCATGACACCAGAAGTCAGCAGACCCACACCCTGCTTCTGCCCTCTCCTCTATCTGAATGTCTGAAAATGGCAAGCTAGAGAATGCTACAGATTTTATGCATTCCCATAATTTTGTAACCATGAAAAGCATTCCTATAATTCATATCTAGTGTTCCTATTCCGCTCCCCTCCCCTTACTTATCTCGGCTTACCTTTAGGACCTGCTCTAGGTTCTCCAGTTTGGCTTGGAGCTGGTGTTTCCGCTTCACAGCCAAATCACGTTCTTTGGTCACTGCGGCGAGGGTTTCTTTAAGCTGATCATAGTCTGCTTTCACCTGGACAATGACAAAGAGACCACAAATGTCCTTTCAGTCCTTTCAAATATTGCAGAAGTCACAAGATCAAAAAAAAATGTTTCCCAAAATGACTGTTTAAAAAAGGCTTCAATTATCATTCATGAATCTTGGGGACAGTTCAGTCACCGGAGGAACGGATGCACATATAGTCTGGCTCTGCACAGATGAGGAAAGGTGTTACATGGGCATTCGCTGGAATGGAACTTTGTGAACATCATGGAACTTATTGGAAAGTGCTGATGACTAATCTCAAGGTAGAGGCAGGGCCAAAGCAGGGCCTTGCAAGGTAACTGCAGTGGTTGGGTAGGCGCATAATGGAGTAGGTGGTCTTTCAGTTATGCTGGTCCCAAACCATATTGGGTTTTTAAAGATCAACGCCAGCATGATGTAGTAGTAGTAGTAGTAGTAGTAGTAGTAATGATAATAATGATAATAATATTCAATTTATATACTGCCCTTCAGGACAACTTAACATCCGCTCAGAGCGGTTTACAAAGTATGTTATTATTGTATTGTCGAAGGCTTTCACGGCCGGAGAACGATGGTTGTTGTGGGTTTTCCGGGCTGTATTGCCGTGGTCTTGGCATTGTAGTTCCTGACGTTTCGCCAGCAGCTGTGGCTGGCATCTTCAGAGCTGTAGCACCAAAAGACAGAGATCTCTCAGTGTCAGGAACTACAATGCCAAGACCACGGCAATACAGCCCGGAAAACCCACAACAACCATATGTTATTTTTATCCCCATAAAAATCACCCTGTGAGGTGGGTAGAGCTGAGAGAGCTCTGAGAGAGCTGTGACTGACCCAAGGTCACCCAGCTGGCTTCAAGTGGAGAAGTGGGGAATCAAACTCAGTTCTCTGGATTAGAGTCCCACTACACCAAACTGTTGAATTGTGCCCAGAAACAAACTGGGAGGCAGTGTAGATAGGCTAAGATTGGAATGATACAGTCCTTATGACCCACTCCAGTCAACATCCTGGCCATATAATTCATCTATAAATTGTGTGTTATCTTGGTTGCAAAAGAAAATTTTTATGCACACGAAGGATAATGGAAAATGTGTATATTTTAAGATTCAGTGTGAGAAGAGAAAACGGCACAAAGAACTACAGCTTTAACTTCCACAATGGCGAAACTAAATCGAAATGGGGATTTAGAGGATGAAACAGCAGAGATGAGAAATTCAAAACCATCCTTTCTCTTGAGGCAAAGCGTTATTTTAATTTCCCCCCTATAGAGAGTCCCCGGATTTTGCTTTGAGATTTTAGCTGGACTTGTTTATGTTTGACAGAGGAACCTAAGAAAGAATTGGTGTCGATTTGGATCTAACTACCAGCCTTCCAAAATAGGGGAGGGGATTTTGTTGGTTGTCTTGTAGGTCAACAGATCGGAAAACAGGCTGTAATTTTCTTTGATTGACAAATAAATAAACCCAAGCGGAAGTCCACCTTCTGACAAGTCTCTCACAGTGCAATCCTAAACAGAATTACACCCTTCCAAGTCGGCTCAAGTCAATGTACCCTTGAAAACAGCCTGGATTCCTATGCCCTTGAAAACAGCTATTATAGTCTTTTGCATAAATAGCGAGAGGCTAAAAAGATGGTTTTCACTGTCATTTTTGAAAACATCCTGACAGAACGTTGTCGAACTCCAATGTTTTAAAGCCTGCTGCTTCTAAAAAGGAGGAGCGGGTGCAGCCATTTTGGGCCACTTTTATTCCTTCTGAATTTTGTCTGCTGTTACTGTCATTGGTTTTGGCTCGCTTCATTTCCGTGACCGCTGTTGCCAATTCTTTCGTTTCTTTTATGCCACTTACAACAGTGACACGTCTTAATTTTTGTGGGGAAAATATGCCGTAAAGAAAATGAGACTGGTTTGTTCCTCCCAAAGGAGAAACAAAATCAAAACGGGGGAAGTTTGGCTGAATTGGGTGGGTTTAGCAAGACAGCAGGGTCGGATCTAGGGCTGCCAGCACCCAGGGCAACCCAAGTCTGGCCCCTTGTGCGTGTGCTTCCGGCACTGCGTGATGACATCACTTCTGTGATGTCATCACGCAGGGCGGAGCGTGCCACCCACGCAGCAAGCTAGGTGCCCTGGCGCGCTGTGGAGTTAGCAGAGGCAGCGCAGGGGGCTCGGAAGCCACCCGGGCCATTTGCCTGCCCCCCAGGACAGGGCTGTCCGGCCATCCCCTGTCCTGCAGGGCAGGCGAATGGCGTGGGCGGCCTCCTAGCCCCCCGTGCTGCCTTTTGCCTGCCCCGCGCTCCCAGCAGTTGGCAGATGTGCCCCCTCCTTGGCAGCGCCAGGGGCAGACTACCCCCTGCCCCCCCTCGATCTGGCCCTGCAAGACAGGGATATGATTGCACTTTTCAACTAACCAAAAGGGTTAGAAGAAGGCAAGGACGTGTTCCCTACTGCTCCCAAAGGGAAGACTAAACTCAACTGGCTTAAATTACAGGAGTGCTCATTTCAGTTCAACACTAGGAGAAACTTCTCAGTGGCAAATGTACATTATCAGTGGAACCAATTTCCTAGAGTGGTGGCAGACTGGACTTCGCTTGGAGGTCTTTTAAGAAAGAATGGACAGCCACCTGTCAGGAAAGCTCTAGTCTTGCATTTCCTCTTTTAGGTCCCAACATTTCCTCTTCAGTTCTGGACTGAAGAGGAGGCAAAGGTCAGGGTGCGTGAGTGTGCATGAACTGATTTAAAAACCTCATCGTTTCTGCCAGTTTTGTTTTATTTCACCCTAGTTATCGTTCTCCATACTGTATTAAGTTTGCCATCTGTTAAGTGTGTGAAAACTCTACATAGCTCGTATGGGGCCAGGAAAAATAATATTCCACAGGGATGACTACACTCCCCTCCCTCCACCTTTATCTGAATACCAATTATTTCAAGAGAAAAAAGTGTGTTCGGAGCACACACACTTCTGAGCACTTGTAATTAAGAGACCCAGTAATGAATTTTCCTTTCTTAATCACAGCTATCAGTGAGCAGATTGCAAAACCTGGCTGAGAAATAGTACTATAAACCTGCACTATCAAACATTTCACTTTATCCTGGGATCTTTCTGATTCACTCCAGTTGAGTTCTGGTCTTGCTGTGGAGGCCTAAGCATATCTACTGATGTGGATTCTTGCTCTCCGACCCTGAATTTTGGTATTTTGAAAAGCTGTGAAATTAATCTGCAAGCCAGTTTGGTGTAGTGGTTAAGAGTGAGGGACTCTAATCCAGAGAACCAGGTTTGCTTTCCCACTCCTCCACTTGAAGCCAGCCGGGTGACCTTGGGTCAGTCACAGCTTCTAGGAGCTCTCTCAGCCCCACCCACCTCACAGGGTGATTCTTGTTGTGGGGATAATAATGACATACTTTGTAAACCACTCTGAGTGGGCATTGTCCTGAAGGGCGGTATATATATCGAATGTTGTTGTTGTTGTTATCTGTCATTTTATCCTATGTCTAGTCAAGACTATTTGTTACCAAGACACAGGGCTGCCCTGGAAATGGCATCTCTGTGTTCACCTCCCCCACACACTTCTTTCATAACTTTTAGTCAAACTTTGAATTTCATTGTCCTTGCCTGTGATAGCCAATAATAAGAAGCATGTCCTCTACGCCATGCCACAGGCGTGGAAAAAGAAATTCACAGTGTCAGTCCATGTTCATGTCACATGGAGAATTTCATTAGACATTGGGGAGGGATTAGACAGGAATGTAGCATATGGGTTACAGTGTCAAAGGGACCACGTGTGCACTGAATTTCTGTGGAGAAAACCCCCTGCAAGATCCGGTGTGTATGAAAAACAAGAATGGATTCTCTGGACTGCCTTCTACACATGATAACTCTGCTGTGCGTAGGTGACAAAAGATTCTTGTGCAGAGTTGGTAGAAAGGAAAACAGGCCCAGCAAGTCATGCCTCTTTTGGACTGGCTATCCAGAGGCAGGGTGGGACACAAAACATGCCTGTACCGAAGTTCCACATGCAGGATGTGGAACTACCAGGGCTTTTTTTCAGGGGGAACGCGGTGGAACGGAGTTCCGGAACCTCTTGAAAATGGTCACATGGCCGGTGGCCCCGCCCCCTGATCTCCAGACAGAGGGGAGTTTAGATTGCCCTCTGCACATCTAAACTCCCCTCTGTCTGGAGATCAGGGGGTGGGGCCACCAGCCATGTGACCATTTTCAAGAGTTTCCGGAACTCTGTTCCCCTGCGTTCCCCCTGAAAAAAAGCCCTGATTGGGTACCAGCTGGGTATAAAGTCTCTTGATGACACCTGGGGATCTATAAGTGAGAGTCTGGCCGTTTCCACACGTCTTACCTGCCTGCGGAACATCGTGCGAAAAACCCAGAAGACAGCATCTTCTCGTGCGAAATCGCGCCAGGAAGACGCTGATATTCAGGAGTTTTGTGCGAAATCGCGCAAAACTCCCGGATAACAGCATCTTCCTGGTGCAATTTTGCACGAGAAGACGCAGTCCTCCGGGTCTTTCGCACGATGTTCCGCAGGCAGGTAAGACATGTATTAATGGCCATTGTCTGTAACGGCAGCCGCACTATGATTGTCCCATAATTTTTTATGCCATAGAGAGAGATCTGGAGCATTTACATTTTTCCGGCAGGTGATAATGGATGCTTTGGCAACTGTTAACAGGATCGACGTAGTTCGTGTCTTAATCTGTGTACCTCCTGTTGTTTAGGAGCAACGTCTCACAATCTCACCAGATTGCTTCCAGCAAGCTGGGCTGGCAGCTGATACGACATGGGTTAATTTTTGAGGTGTTATGTACCAGCGCGAGATGATTTTGAACGCTTGTAAACTTTCAGTTACAATAGGAGATTTAAATGGGGGTAATTTCCGAATCGATATCCAGTTTAGCTTCCGTCAGTTGTGTGTCACAGATTTTTTGCCAGCATGCTTGGTATGTGAGCGTCCGTGTTTTATTCATGTCAGATAATACATTATAAATGGCTGAAATAAGGTGTTTTCGACTTCTGTGCTTTTTTTATTACTACCTAAAAGTTTGTTAGAGGTTGCCTAAGAACGTTTTGCAAATCTATTTGAGAGCACGTATGCGTTACCTGAAGATACTGAAACCATGGAATTGATGTACCTAATTTGTCCCCTATCTGTGTCTTGTGCATTAATTTTCGATTGGTTGTGCGATCCTGAAGCAGTAGGATCTTGGCCCTTATCCATTCTCAGAAGGAGTTATTGCCCAACCCTGGTGGAGACCAGTGCTGATTTAGAAAAGTTTGTAATCTGGATTTGTTTGGTAGTAATTTTGTTCTAAATTCATCCCAGACCTCCAATATTGAGGTTAGAAATGGATTAGATTGCATTATATTGGGTCTGTCCGCTGTTCTTTGCCATACAGCTTCATGTACCAAAGGTCATTTTCTACCAGGAGAATTTCTCTGTTCCTGACTGTCTGATTTTATCCCACTTTTCCTTGAAAGAGCTCAGGGCAGCATACATAATATTCCTTGCCTCTTGATCCACACAACAACGCTATGCTTAAGGTTCAGCTGAAAAAGAGTAACTGGGCCAAGGTTACACAGAATGCTTCAGGACTCAGTTGGGATTTGAACTTCACTGGTCCTGTTCTGGTACTCTAACTACTATACCAGTGGTTCCTCCCACTCCACTGCTGACCCTCTAAGGAGCAGGAAGTGGAAGGCCTGGCACTCACCTTATTCGATGTCTTCGTGTATGCTCCTAGGCTGTGTGATGATGTCACTTCCAGGAAGTGATGTCATCAAGCAGGGACTCGTGCCACCTCTGGGAGCACTCCTGCACTCTGCAGCAGGCCAATTTTGGTCCATTTGGGGCTGAATTGGGCCTGTTTGGGGCCTAAATTGGCTCGCTGTGAAGTGCAGGAGCTATCCAGGGTCCTCCTGGTGTCACTCCCACGCTCCACAGTGGGCCAAATTGGACCTGTTTGGGCCCGAAATCAGCCCACTATGGAGTGCGGGTGTGGGCCATGCCGCCCAGGAGGCACATTCCCCCCTCCCCCCCCGGCCAGGTAAGTGGGGCAGGGGTTGGCAGCAGGGCATCCTAGTGTGTACCATTCCACCGACCACACAGCTGCAGCAAAATTCAACCTTTGGATCCAACTGCTAATATTTTTAAAATGTTTATAAGCTTCCTCACAAATTCTACAGCTTAGTAAAAGAGAAATATTTTAAACAAATAAACACACTAAATCCCCAGCTACAGAATACTAGGTGCCGGGGAGAAGGGTTCTAGCCTAATATTCTCTCTAATGTTCTCAGCCTAACTTAACTCACAAGGTTGTTGCGAGGCTGAAATAAGGGAGGGAGAGAATGGTTGCTATCGGATAAAAACGCTCTAGAAAGTAGTTCGTCCTAGGCGAGCAAACCAATTTGGGGCATCTTGTTTGGGTCAGAGCACTTTCTCTGTGTAAATTTACTAGGCGGATAGTTACTTGTCTGTTTTATGGCACAAGGACAAAAAGGATGAGAATAGTTTTATCTGCCTACCAAGAGGTTACCTGGTCATACTGCAGGGCCTTGTGAGATATGCTGGCATACTGGAGGCTCAAACGATTCTTGTCATGCGCCGCATCCTTCGGTTCATTTTCCTAGAACATACAAAGGTTAAAGTGCATGTTGAGGGACTGTGTGGTACAGTGGTGAGGTCTTTGCAGAAGAGATTTTAATTGTCGGGCAGGGTAAATTCTGGGTAAATGAATCTGCAGTCACTGCCTTCCCGTTTACTGAATTCCGAATCTCAGGGTTTTTTGAAGGGAGAGAATGAATGTTAGTTAAAACAGCTTACATCTGCAACATAGATCTCCATGTTGAATTCCTGCAAATATGGCAAGAAGCCCATTTAAAAACCTTTCAGGCCCAAAACAATGGAAGATTTTAAAGAAATGGTATTTCCGGTTGGGATACATCAACACAGTATCTTTTCACATTTTCTTGGTATAGAACAGAACCATAAACCATCACAGAGCATCCCGGGGGCTGAGGAAGAGATTCAGCCCGTGCCCTGCGACCAGAGAATCACAAAGAGACCAGCGCAGGAATCCTGCTTTAACCTATAGGCTACAGCAAGTCATGTGACACTTGTACTACCTGTGCTCCATGTTGTCTAATGTCAGTCCTAGAATTGCTTATGTTCTGTTTCAGCATTTCTTCTACTCTGTATTGAATTCTTGCTAATGCTATGTCTGGTGTCGTGGTTAAAGAGCGCAGGACTCTAATCTGGAGAACCGGGTTTGATTCTCCACTCCTCCACTTGAAGCCAGCTGGGTGACCTTGGGTCAATCACAGCTCTCTCAGAGCTCTCTCAGCCCCACCCACCTCACAGGGTGTTCTGTTGTGGGGATAATAATGACATACTTTGTAAACTGCTCTGAGCAGGCGTTAAGTCATCCCGAAGGGCGGTATATAAATTGAATGTTGTTGTTGCTGTTACTGTTTGTAAACTTGTATCTATTTACCCAATGGCGTTGTTTATGGAAATGTCCTTGATACTGTATGGAAATGTACTTGATACTGATTGTACTAATCTCATACTGTGTAATCCATCTTGAGTCTCAGTGAGAAAGACGGACTATGAATGAATGAATGAATGAATGAATGAATGAATGAATGAATGAATGAATACAAGCTGCCAGGCGTTCCAGCTGGACAGAGCGCAAAGGGAATCTGATCTAGAGCAACGGCTACAGCAACTGATGGCCCCTCCATACCTCAAAAGTCACTCACAGGTGATCAGTGCTAGCAATCCAGCACAGGATCAGTTCTGTGAACAGAAAAGCAGTAGGAATTGCAGAAGTTGCTGCGGAACTCTTCCCTTCAGTTCCCTTGTGTCATGCAGTTGTTTGCACAAATAAGCAAGCGGGGGCTCTAGCGGCTGCATCAGCTCTCTGTTCAGCCTTTGCTAGGTTAGCCTTGCTGCCAGGGTTACACCCTTCCAAATAGGCAGAAGCAGAATCTGATCAAGGATCCGAACACACAAGAAAAAAGGCAAGACAGGCAATTCCATCCCTTTTCAAAAGGAGAACCCCGATTCTTGCTCCATACCTCTGTATTGCTATCTGAACTGGTCCAATTCCTCAAAAGATGTAAACGGTGAAATAGCTACAAATGGAATCAATTCATCCTTTAATTTATGAATTAAATATGTCTGCAGCATCCCTTGTGAGCACATGGCTATTGGGGAAGCAAACGCCAAATAATCAAATCAGCTGAAACCCAGCAATTAAGTTCTAAAAGTCAGTAACGGACAGCCAAGAACAAAAACGATCCCGAAGGCAAACTTTTCCCACAGCAGAGAGGATATCCGAAGCCCTAACAAAAGTATTCAAACTAAAAGGAGATTAGAACTAGACACTGGGATGGATCCAGAATAAATTGGCAATTTCCACTTATTCCCCTCCCTGCTGTAGATCCCCTCGTGTAATTCCTGTGTTCTCCAAGGAGCAGCATTTATTGGAGATCAGTTGGCGGCAATGGGAGGAGGCAGAATGGAGAAAAGCTCCATTCTGCCCTTGGAAAATTGCGTCTGCATCCAAACCACTACATTTAGTTCTATGATCGTTTAAAAAGGTTTCCCACCCCCCACCCCCCAATTCCCAAATGCAGCCGCAGGGGAGAAGAGCCCTTTTCATCCTGCCACTTTCCTGCTAAACTATTTTGAACCTCCTCAGGGAAGAAATAAGAAGAAGACGCTGTCAAGTCACAACCAACTCACAAATCCGGAGGAGTTAGCCATGTTAGTCTGTAGTTGCAAAAGAGTCCAGTAGCACCTTTAAGACTAATGAAATATGTTGCAACATAAGCTTTCGAGAACCACAGCTCTCTTTGTCAGATGCATCTGACAAAGAGTGAGCTGTGGTTCTCGAAAGCTTATGCACCAATATAGTTAGTTAGTCTTAAAGGTGCTACTGGACTCTTTACTATTAACCAACTCATAGTGATCCCATCCACGGGGTATTCTAGGCAAGAGACAAGCAGAGGTGGTTTGCCATTGCCTTCCTCTGCGTAACAAGCAAGCACGTTTTTCTTGGGTGATCTTCCATCCAAGTGTTCACCGTGGCCAACTCAGCTCTGACAAGCTCAGGCTAAACTGGGCTATTCAGGCTGCTATGAAATATGAGTACTCATACGTTTTTCCTAGCAGGCATAAAAGCTAGTGGAGATGGCTTTCTTGAGAGAGAAAACGGCAGGGGAGGAAAGGTTAAAGAGTTCCTT
Organism: Eublepharis macularius; assembly: GCF_028583425.1. Lineage (NCBI taxonomy): Eukaryota > Metazoa > Chordata > Lepidosauria > Squamata > Eublepharidae > Eublepharis > Eublepharis macularius. Next base: position 64,832,652 of record NC_072802.1, on the reverse strand, counting down.
CCCCTCTCCCCCCAGCATGGTTCTTCCTCTCCAAAAGCAGACCCAGCAGCTGTTTGGAAAAGTCTTTTAAAATGATCAGGCAACTAAATGTAGCATGTGCTTCCACCCTGAGGCCTATGACAAATATCAAGCTATCAACGCTGGCTTACGATCACAATGATACGGAGCCATTCGCGCTCTTTGACTATTACAGAGATAACAGCCTTGCAAGTCAACATGGAGAACTTAGCCTCGCTTTGTGGGATTTTCAGAGCCCGTTATTTTTCTGTCGATCCAACACCAGCATGCAGAACGTCATGAATGAAAAGAGACAAGTCTCTGCCCCAAGGAGATTACTAACTGATATTGCAAGAACAACTGACAACAGAGAGAGGAGGGAAAGTCGGAGCTGCCAGTCTAATGAAAGGTGAGCAACTGCAAACACAAGAATTTGTTTTTAGGAGATGAGGATTAAGGAGTTAATTCGACACAAGGCTTTCGGGAAGAGATGGATTTTGAGGAAGGATCTCGAGACAACTGGCACCCTGCTGGTAAGTTGGAAGGGACGTACCCAGCTTCCCAACACATGCTAAATGCTGCGCTTGGTACCCACTTTGAAGAGTACTTTCTCGTCTACTTTGCTCCTGTGCAAAAGGGTCCTAGAAGGCACTTGGCTAAAAAAGAACCACCCTTTAAAATGTTTCAGCAGAAAACATTTCCTCCCACTCTTTCTGCATGTCCCCAAATGATCTTTGGCTTTTCCATTTTCTGTGCCTGCCTCTCGGAGGAAGGACCGGGTAGCATCCCTTTTCCTTTCCAAGAAATTAATTATACCTTGACGTTTCCTCGTCCCCGAGTCAACCGAGGTCTACCGTTTAACCTACTCAAATCAATCCCCCACAGTGCTCCTCAGCCGGGCAGCTGTTGGCAAAGACGAGGAGAGATTAAGAGCTCACCCAACCAGTTACTACGAGCCACTGTACACAACCCTTGGAGAAGAGAAATGCTGATCAAACATTGCTGATCAAACAAATAGCCTGTGGTCCTCCAGGTTTTTATGCCATTTAAAATCCCCAACTAATATAAATTTGCCAGTCCTTCTTTGATAAAAATCTATGCCCGCTTCCAAACCTCTATGTTTGCAAACAGAGATGAATGCAGAAAACAAAAGAGGCTTACTTTAACAACAAAATTCCACATGGAAACTAACTAACCTGCTAATGGGCACAGGGACACCAGTGAGCTGTTTAGAAGACGTGGAATTTAAAAAACAAACAAACCAGAAGAGTCCCAACTATTCCTAAAATAATTCATATCTAACATTAAAAAGCTAACAAAGAAACAGAGGAGTTAGCCATGTTAGTCTGTAGTAGAAAAATAGTAAAGAGTCCAATAGCACCTTTAAGACTAATCAATTTTATTGTAGCATAAGCTTTTGAGAGCCACAGCTCTCTTCGTCAGATGCATCGTCACCTTTTGAGAGCCTCAGCTCTCTTCATTAGGTGCATCGTCAGCTTTCAAAAACCACCGCTCTCTTTGTCAGATGCATTGTCACCTTTTGAGAACCACAGCTCTCTTCATCAGATGCATCTGACGATGCATCTGATGAAGAGAGCTGTGGCTCTCAAAAGCTTATGCTACAATAAAGTTGGTTAGTCTTACAGGTGCTACTGGACCCTTTACTATTTTGCTAACAAAGAAAGATACTGATTTTCTCTGTGCAGGAATAAAACACATACCCTAAAGGGCATCTATAATAAATATGACCGTTCCATAGTCAGAATATTTTGGACTGCCCCCAAGACCAATCTGGCAGCTTTAGTAACATTTTGAAACAAAAAACTATCCCCAAATGAATGCAAACACTTTAAAGATGTCGCCCACTCAAGAGACGCAGGAGCACAGTCCAAATCCCTTTTGACATCCCTGAAATACGACTATTCAGAAAAAAGTCGCTTTTTTCCTGCCTTGCTCGTGGTTTACCAATTTTAATTGGAAGTCAGGCTGTCAGATAGTTGTGACAGCCATTCGATAATACCCTTTAGGGGAGTTAAGAACAAATTCTACAACGTTTTAAAAAAATACCTTATATATCAGTTGCATCTTTGTGGAAAGAAAGCCAGAATGTCTTCCACGATTTGAAATAAATGCAACTTTGAAAATTCTTTCAGTGGCCAACAGACTCTGAAAATTCACGGGGCAGGGTGTGTGTGTGTGTGGGGTGGGGTGGGGTGGGGGGATGACTTGCCTAGATTTAATGCAATCTGACACCTCTGTCTGGCCAGCAAAGTTCTACACTGCCTAGAGCGAAGCATCTGTTTTCCTGTGTTCTACTTAACTCGATCCAGTTTTGTATTTGAAAACAAAATCTGTGCACTGCTCCATTGTAAGGCTGTTGAGGATGCTTCATTAGCGCTTCGCTAATTACTGCCTTTTTTCAGATGTTACAGATAATATGTGGCACTTACTTTACTATCCCACACTTTGTATCTTTTTTTTTTAAAGCAATATGATTCCCCCCCCCCAAATACCAGGGTTCCCTGCATTTTCCCCCAAGGGCTGGTGGGAAAAAGTCGTGACAGGCCAACCTGAATACAGCCAACCTGCCAAGTGTCATGAACGGTCAACAAGGCGACATGGAGAGAAACTTCAGCTTGGGCAGGGCTGTAAAACAATCTCTTGTCAAGCTGCCGGTGTTAAGTCTGAATCATATCAAATACGGTCATGGACTGCTCTGGTGTTGAGTCAGGAGAAGAGTCCTCAAGAGAGGAGAAGGACAATCTGCCCTCAAGGCACGCCTTGGCAGACCCCTCCCGAGCGCCAGGTCCCTCACAACTCCCCACAAAGGAACCCTGAGCCAGCACCGGTGCTGCCTCCCGAGCCAGCAGGGCCTCGAGCCAGGAGGCCTCAACATGGATCTGGCCACCACTAGACCCGCCATGGTCTCCTGAAGGACTCCAGGAGCAGAGAAGACAAAGGGCCAGGCCTGAACCAGGCACAGGAGTGTACACCTGGCAGCCCAAGGCCTTCTGAGGAGGTACCAGGAGAGACCGAAGTCATTATAGGATATGGGCCCCAATACTCCTTAGGAGAGGAGACGGCTCAGTTTGGAGATTTCTGAGGGCCAAACTACAAGGGACGAATGACACGTGAACGGCAAGTGTATTTCTCCCTGTTCACTTGCCCTCCACTTGCGCTCCACTCAATCCACTTGCCGTTCAAGTGTCATTCGTCACTTGTAGCTTGGCCCTCAGTTTGTAGAAAAGAGCCGAAAGAGGAACCCAGCCTCACCGTAGGGGAAACTCCCTATAGGAGGCTGGAACCAGCGTGGGATTAACTTGTCTGTTGATGAGTTTGCCAGTTGCTTGACCTGCCTGTTGCTAAGCTCTTGGGCCCATGTTGCTTGAAGCTTTAACTTCAATTTTGGACTATAACCTGAGAACCCTTGCTGAGGGACCTGTTCTTGCTGGGACTTGCTGCCACCTGATGAGCAGGACAAATACAGAGATCGCAACACAATAAAAACAGGGTTACCACACAGGATTATTGAAGGATGCAGAACTAGGCATCGGGATCCATATGTATTTCAATGGCACATCTCTGCAGGTGCACATATCAAACGGTGGAGAATATTTTTCTTTGTTACCCAAACAGAGCCAGTGCTGCCTAGTGGTTAGAGTGCCAGCCTGGGTTTTAATGCCTGCTCTGCCTTGGAAGATTGCTGGGTGACCTTGGGCCTATCCCAGTCTTTCAGCCTAACCGATCTCATAGTGGTTTGTTCTTGTGTGGATAGAGTGGAGCTGTACTGGGTCCCCAATCAGGGAGAAAAGCAGGATATAAATAAAATCAATATAAAATGAATAATCATGCAGACAAAGGGAGTTGAACCCCATACTCTTCTCCTACTCTATTACAGAGTTGTGTTAGTTCTGCAGTTTGTGTTTCTTTTTCAGCTGGGCTGTTCCTGCAGCAATCATAGCCAGGCCGGAAGAGAAATTCTGGAAAGCAATGGAAAGAAGTGAGGTAAGGCAGGAGAGGGAGGTGGGGCTTAACTCTCCTTGCCTAGGCAAGTTTTAAGCGGCCTCCTTTCTTTAGATCCAGAGAGCCATGTTAGTCTGTAGTTGCAAAACAGTAAAGAGTCCAGTAGCACCTTTAAGACTAACCAACTTTATTGTAGCATAAGCTTTCGAGAACCACAGCTCTCTGCATCTAACCATGCATCTGATGAAGAGAGCTGTGATTCTTGAAAACTTATGCTACAATAAAGTTAGTCTTAAAGGTGCTACTGGACTCTTTACTATTTCCCTTCTTTAGGTGTGAGTGGATGGACAATTGCAGAATATCCGCGTAAGGTCGTTCCCCCTGCCATGTCTAGTTTTGCTCTTTGATAAGGTTTTCGATGCTCTAGACTTATCTATATTCTTCAGTGCTACTTAAAGGTTTGTTACTATTATTCCTTGCAGGGACCTTGCAAGGAAAGCTACCATTGTCCTCATAAATCGGGAGGGGGTCTTAAGAATGACCAGGGCTTTTTTTCTGGGAAAAGAGGTGGTGGAACTCAGTGGGTTGCCCTCGGAGAAAATGGTCACATGGCTGGTGGCCCCACCCCCTGATCTCCAGACAGAGGGGAGTTTAGATTGCCCTCCGCGCAGCAGTGCAGAGGGCAATCTAAACTCCCCTCTGTCTGGAGACCAGGGGGCGGGGCCACCAGCCATAAGACCATTTTCAAGAGGTTCCGGAACTCCGTTCCACTGCGTTCCCGCTGAAAAAAAGCCCTGAGAATGACTTGTGTAAGGCACAGGAAGTGAGGTCACAGGCATCGCAGGATGTAAGGAGGAGCTGTGGTAAAGCAGCTGCTTGGCACGTGGAAAGAAACAGCTTTGATTGCTGGCATTTCCTGCTGAAAGGATCAGATGGTTGGTGACGAGAAAGACCTCAACCGGGTTCTCCACTTAAGGTTCAAAATTTCAGGATCTTTCCTAGCTATGATCCTACTCTATAAGACACAGGGAACTGCCTTGCTATTGCTTTCTTCTTCTTCTTTTTAATGAATAGCAACTTTGGGAGACAGTATGCTTGAGGCAGAGGAACACTGTGGGGTAGAGGCTGGTGAACCTCTTCCCTTCCCACTGTTTTTTCTATCAAAATCCTCCCCCTCGCAAATTGCTTGCCAACCTGTGGGCCCCCAGTACATTTTCCCTTGCAGGAAAAGGTACCTCAGGAGGGCAATTTCCAACAGAAAATGATGGAGAGGGAAAGGGTTAAAACCCACCTTCTTCACCTATTGACCCATCAAATTTCCAGCCTCCAACTGCTACTTTTCATTAAAAAAAAGAACTACGAGACTCACTCTACACAAGATGCCTCAGCACGTGTTCGTCAAGTGTAGGGAGACACAATGTTAGCCAGGAAGCGTAGTTTAAAAAGACAGAGCCAGCAGAGATCACTCCTCAGAGGGTTTGTTAATTTCATCTTTGCCTCCCCGAAAACTCTGACAATTTCACCTTTCCAGTCTAAAACTGTGTGGAATTGCAACCAGAGGGCAGTGAGGAATGGAAATGGGCTGGAGCTGCCTTCCAGAGCCGTGCTTGGACCTGGAGGTTACAATGGGCTGAAGTTTCCCTTCTGGCATTTCACAGCCCTTTCACACAGTGCCAGCGTATAGCAAAGCCTTTGCCCTGCCACCGGCTCTGTCTTTTTAAACTACCCTTCCCGGCTAACATTGCATCTCTCGACACGTGTTCTTCATGTGTCACATGTCTTGTGTAGAGAGACTCTTCTATAGAGTCCTGCAAACCAAGAATTTTCACAGTACCACTGAAATTTTCACAGTACCACTGGGCCCTCTGTTCTGGTTTTGAAGACCCAACAAATGCCAGATATTTCCATGTTCTGGAACCAACACTGACTTATCTTATGGTGCCTCAGGATTTCAAAATGCAGTACCACTGATTTGAAAGGGGTAGCATGGAATGTAGGCCAAACCACCAAAGGGCACAGCGAATGGTGACATTTCAAAGACTGTGCATTATAAACCAAGCGAGAAGTCAGCTCTGCTGCCGGTCTGGCGACACAAGGCAGGTTTTTATTTAGAACTCATCTACATTTTAAATAAGCTTGTTCCGCAATTAGGATTGCTTTGTAAGATGCAAATTAAAACATGTTCTAATAAAAGAGGATTGACAAAATATGAGGGCTGCTCGTACTTTAATGATAGCCTAAAGTGAATCTTAGAATCTAACGTACATAAAAACAGCAGGTTAAAAAAAAATCAATCCACTCAAGGCACAAGGTTGCTTCTCAGTGAGCAGGAGTTTTGTATCACAATCAGATTATGTTCCAAAGACATTTCAGTCTCTACACATTCAACACCACACCAATCAGGAGCAAGATTGGAGAGGGAATCAGCATTTTGTCAATGCCGTGATGTCACTTCTGGTGTGAAGTGATGTTTGGAGCAATGCTCTAGGATTCACTTGAAACTCCATGGTCCCAGCCTGATGTAGTGACATCACTTCCGGATCTGTGGCTGAAGCAATGTCATGCTGTTAGCAGGAGGGTTACCGTAAAGTTTCTACTCCGCACTATTCTAAACATGGCAATTCTGTTTAGTAGCCATGATGCCTATGAGATCTGTCCTTCCTGAATTTTTCAGGTTCCTTTTCATATCCACATCTTGCAATGGTGACATTTGTTAATTATGCATTGTGTGAAACAGTCCATTCTTTGGTCTGGTCTGGCGTGACTCCACTGACCTCAAATTCTGGCATTACTGGAGAAAAAGATCTCTCTCTCTCTCTCTCCACTTTCTCTAGCTTGCATCATTTTTGTAAACATCTATGTATTACACGTACAGTTCTCCAACAGGGAAGCAAAACCTTCACTCTTTGATAGAAAAGATACCTGCGGGACTGCCTCCCACCATACGTTCCCTGGAGACTGCTCTGTTTGGCAGATAAACATCTACTAGTGGTCCCTGGCCCCAGGGAGGTTCAGCTTACCTCAACCAGGGCCAGAGCTTTCTCAGTCCTGGCCCCAACCTGGTGGAACTCTCTGTCCGTGGAAACCCAGGCCCAGCCGGATAAACTGTCTTTCCCCCGGGGCTGCAAGACAGAGATGTTCCGTCAGGCATGTGGGGGTTGAGGTGGGTGGGCCCCTTAAGGTATTGTATCGGCCTCCTACTATGGGGGAGAGTATATGCCCCCGCTTGGGTTCTTTAACCATCTGTAACTGGCCACTCCGCCCCATGGGTTATTAGGCTGAGGTGGTGGGGGGAAATGTGCATTTTATGTGTTATTAATTTTTATGTTGTTACAAAATTTTATTGTATACAATGTACATTTTAAAATGTTGTGATCTGCTTTTGAGTCTGCTTGCGGGGAGAGCAGAACAGAAATCAAATGAAGGAAGGAAGGAAGGAAGGAAGGAAGGAAGGAAGGAAGGAAGGAAGGAAGAAAGAAAGAAAGAAAGAAAGAAAGAAAGAAAGAAAGAAAGAAAGAAAGAAAGAAAGAAAGGCATCAGAATTTGATATTTTCTATTGGGAAAATAAACATATTTCAAGAAATAGCAGTCGGAGGAGAAGAACCAGGGCTTTTTTTCAGCAGGAACGCAGTGGAACGGAGTTCCGGCACCTCTTGAAAATGAAATGGTCACATGGCTGGTGGCCCCGCCCTCTGATCTCCAGACAGAGTGGAGTTTAGATTGCCCTCCACGCAGCAGCTAATCTAAACTCCCCTCTGTCTGGAGATCAGGGGGCAGGGCCACCAGCCATGTGACTATTTTCACCGAGGGCGATTTAAACTTTAAAAAACTCCCCCCTTGTTCCACCCAAAGTAACGTTATTGTGCGGTTCTGAGTTCCACCACTGAGTTCCACCACCTCTTTTCCCAGAAAAAAAGCCCTGAGAAGAACCATGTGCTGAGCTGGGCACTGATGCTTTAACTTCACCTTATTTTATTTACTTCATTTATACGGCACCTTTCTTCTGAAAGGTCACTCCAAGCGGCTTTCATTAATCTCCTCTCCCCCATTTTATCCTTAAAACTACCATGAGGTAGGTTAGGCTGATACTGCGTGACTGTCCCAAGGTCACCTAGAAACCTTCTGTGGCAGAGAAGGAATTTGAACCTGGTTTCCCAGATCCTAATTCAGCATTATAACTCCTGCACCACACTGGATCCCTGTGACTCCACATGGACCACGTAGGCCACCTTAGAGATCACAGACACTCCAAAAACCTTTTATGCCTTTTCTCATACTCCTACAGATTAGAATCTTTTTATTTTCAGTGGTTTCTTTATTTTTAACGAAAGCTCAGATTTTTCGGCATAGCAAGGTTCATTCTAGACAGGAGATGCTATTCTGAGAGGCAGCCTCAGGGGTGGAACAGACTAGCAGCTCCAAACTTAACATGCCGTACCTCTGCACTGTGGAAAGAACTGGAAAGGAGATACTGGGGGAATTCATTTTGGGTAATTAAAGCACAGCAGAAGATGATTAGATTAGTGCATGCTGGGTTTTTTTATATAAAAAAAAGCTCTTCTCAAGCTCTCAATATTTCACAGTTGAATTGCTAAGCACCATATGCTCTGTGGATACCTGGGGAATCTCTCCTTCTCTCATACTTCTTTTCATTACTCCAGTAAATCAGAGATGGGAAGCTGTAAGAGCAGAATCCAGGATCACCGTTCCTTTTATGCCTATCCCAGGATGGTGTTTGCAGACAAAATGTCACAAATGAAAATATGAACGCTATTGTGTTCTTGTAAATTCTCTTATTTTCACATCAAGAATGCTTCCAGCGAAAACACTTTTGAAAGAGCTGCTCTGCTTGCTGTAAATTAGAATTAATTTATCATGCAATAACCAGTCCTGAGCTGGCCTCTAAAGCAGGGGGAAAGAATGCTCAATAGCATCACAGATCTGGCTGTATTTGTTGGGCGGGGGGGAGCTGCAATCCAAACATATTCAACTTAGGCTAGTTACGGAGGAAGGGATGAAACGACAGCAGTGTTTTGTATTCGGACAACCCAGAAACCATCAGCTCGTGCTTTATTAAGATGGCACACACAAACTAGAGTTCCAGGTGGGTAGTCATGTTGGTCTGTAGTAGAACAGTGAGACTCAGGTCCAGTAGCACCTCAGAGACCAACTAGATTTCCACAGTGTGAGCATTCAAGAGTAGAGATGGGCACAAACCAAAATACGAACCAAAGTTAAGCATGAACCAGGCCAGTTCGTGGTTCGTGAACCACGGTTTGTCAGATCCCATTTCTGACAAACTGCCATGAACTTTTAGGCTGGTTCGTTTGGTTCGTTTTTTGGTTCGTCACTGCAGACAGCCTGGTGCCAATCAATCAGTTTTCTAGGCAACAGGGGATGGACTTCCTGCAGGCCTTCTGCTGGCCCAGAAGTGACGATTTTCTGACTCGGAAGTGACATTTTCACGAACCAAATGAACCGGTTCGCGAACCAGGGGCAGGTTTGTGAAAGTTCGTGAAATTTGACGGACCACAAACCACATGGTTCAGTTTTTTTCCAGTTCATGCGCGTGTCTATTCAAGAGTCAAAGCTCCTTTTGCCAACCAGAGTTTGTTCACTGTGAACACAAACCTGATTTAAAGTTGGGCTTTCATCTGCCCTCCCTGCCCTTTTCAAAGATTTCCTGGTTTTGATCTAATTTCAAATTGTTGTGACATTCAAAATCATGTACCTGAACAAAGGCTGTTTTCACACTCTTTAACACTGCGCAAAACTCACAGAACAAGGGTGTCTTCATGGCATGATTTCTGACGTCACCTCGTCATGATTCCGTTTTCGTGGCGCGATGACTTAGGAAATTGCGCCATGAAGATGCCCTCGTTCGGTGAGTTTTGCGCGATGTTAAAGAGTGTGAAAACAGCCAAACTCTGGTTAGTTTGTTCCCCAGCAACCAGAATTAAACTGTGAAACAAAATCTTAGTTGGGAAGAGACAAACTTCAGTTTGTTGAAACATCTGCATTCTCACATATACAACACACTGGAGTTAGATCAAAGTCATCCTAAACCAGGAAGTTTTCCATCATGGCACAGCATCCAATGGGCACAGGGAGGCATGAAGCCTGGTTTGTGCTTGCCACTTAAGGGACTTAAGTGAATGGGTATACAAAGAGGATGCCCTAATTGACAATTTTTTAATCAGTAAAACACAATTTGCCCCATGGTACAAAACCATCAAAAAACCCACATTAGAGCACGTTATCTGACTGATATCACAGTCTATAAGCTTAGGGTAGCATTTACGTCATTACGTTTCCAGTCTATGCCAACTGAGATGCTACTCGGGCAATTCCAAAAAAACCCCATCCATCAGCGGATATGTATCTGTGGAACCTCAATTGAGGACTTAACACACTGTGTTTTAAATTGTCCCTTATACCAGGAACCAAGGGGAAAATTTCTCACGAATATTTTCAAGTCAAGCAAGCCTTTATTGGCATATATAAAATATACAATTTTTAAATACAGAGACTCCATACAAAATGAGATTAAAATACAGATAGGAGCAGGGCAACAGTGCAGCAATATTACTTGTCATGGTGTATAGCCATGGCACTGTAGAGAAACTTGGCTACTATTTCAGTTATTTCCCCATCTGGGGACGAATATTTTATCTAGTCTCCACCTTCTGTCTGACTTTGATAAATTAAATTTTATTCTTTCAGATACAGGCCCTTTTATTTCGAATAGGATGGCCCTCTATGCCCTGGCTGCTAGGAAAATAAGGGCAAATGTGGTAGCCAGGAGAGTAAACACCTGACATAGATGAAAAACCGTTTGGTTTTAATGTTGTTTAATGCTTACATTTTATGCAAAAAGCATTTTATAGTAATTTTATTTATATCTATGTAACTATATCTGTATTCCTGTATTTTTTTGTTCTGTTTTTAATGAATGATTTTAGATCGTGAAAGACTACGGCCACATACAATAAATTCGCAATTTGATTTGAAGTTCTTTGATTAACACCCAAATGCAGTCGTGGCCAAAGCTTGAGTTTTGCCATGTGAAACCTAAAGTAGAGAACTGCAACCATTGTGCATGGGAGCATATCGTAAAAGACCAAACTACAGGTGCCTATGAGAGCTCTCTTCAAGCCATTTTGGCTTTTTTTTTTAACAAAAGGAAGTCACAGCAGGCGTGTTGGAGAATCAGCTTGTGGGCGCTGAAGCTGCCTCCAGTCTTCTTCATAAGAAAAAGCAACAGATATTTTTTGAAACAAATGAATACTGCACAAATGAATACTGTATATATCCATTCTTTCCCTGCCAGCAACGTATCTGATCGAAACCACACACAAAGGAGGAGAGATGTGTTTTTAAGAGGCAAGGCAACCCTAAAATCTTTGTAAGGCAAAACACAGGGTTGCCACCCTCCAAATTTCTTCATTTCTTCAACTCTGTATTGGATTCTTGCTAATGCTATGTCTTGTAAACTTATATTTGTTTACCCTATGGCATTGTTTATGGAAATGTCCTTAACATCGACTGTACTAATCTCACATTGTGTAATCTGCCTTGACTTTCAGTGAGAAAAGTGGACTATAAATGACATAAATAAAATAAATAAAAAATAAAATAAATGGAGGCTGGAGATCTCTTGGAATTACAATTGATCTCTATGGCCATAGAGATCAGTTCTCCTGGAGAAAATAGCTGCTTTAGAGGGTGGACATTATACCCCGCTGAAGTCTCTCCCTTCCCCAAATCCTGCCCTCTCTAGGCTCGGCCGCCATAACCTCCAGAAATTTCCCAACTTGTTGGCCGTCCTAATAAAACAGAAGAAGAGCTACCCAGATTATCTGAAAAACATAACATTCATGTTTCTGTTTTTTATATATATATGGAGAGAGAGAGAGAGATTTATATTTTCCTCAGAGGGGGAAGGCAATGGCAAACCACCCCATAACAAAAAGTCTGCCAAGAAAACGTCATGATGCGACGTCCCCCTGTGGGTCAGTAATGACTCGGTGCTTGCACACCTTTACCTAGAGGCTTCCAACAATTTTGGAAATCTTTTTGACAAATTCTTTTTGACAATGATCCAGGGCTTAAAATGAGAGGAAAAACCTGGAGATTGGGCAAAAAAGGGGTGTGGACAGCCAGCAAATGGAGGTGGGGGGGATGGGGGGGAGAGGGAAATTAAGTATGAGAGACAGACCTTTACAAAACACTTCTTCCCAGTCATAAATATGGCCACTGGGAGAGAAGGGAAGAGAGACTGCTTAGTGGAGCTTCTCCCAAGAGAAACTCCTTAACTGAGGCATGCAGGGAATAGCTCCAGCCAAAACAACAGTATGTAAATTGGCTCAGGGGCAAGAAGCATCAGAGCATGGACATCTAATAGGCTGCCTGTTCTTAAGAGAGGCATTATAGCAACAGTGAGGAAATGCAGAGGAGTGAGCAGTGAAACATTTGATTCAGAGCCTAATCCCCCCCACTCCCCCTCATGCAATGTTCAGAACAGATTTTCACAACTACTCTAGAGGGGAAAGAGCTAGGCTGCTGCAGCCTTTCTGCTTAAGAGCACGAGAACAGCCATGTTGAGTAAGACCAGCGACCAGGGCTTTTTTCCAGCTGGAACGCAGTGGAACGGCGTTCCGGAACCTCTTGAAAATGGTCACATGGCTGGTGGCCCCGCCCCCTGATCTCCAGACAGAGGGGAGTTGAGATTGCCCTCTGCGCCGCCGAGCGGTGCAGAGGGCAATCTAAACTCCCCTCTGTCTGGAGATCAGGGGGCGGGGCCACCGGCCATGCAACCATTTTCTCCGAGGGCAACCCACTGAGTTCCACCACCTCTTTCCCCAGAAAAAAAGCCCTGCCAGCAACTCATATCTAGTTCCGCATCCTGTTTCACTCAGTACCCTACCAGTGGTCCCAGGAGGCCTGTAAGCAGACCAGAGAGGCCAAAACTTCTCTCCTGTTCACATTTTATACCAACCAACATTAAGAGCATGGAGGCTCCATTTAGCCATCATGGTGAGGAGCCAGCCATTTATGTACCTCAGGGTTGGCAGGTCCCCTTATCCTCCCGGTGGGTGGACATGAGCGATGACATCACTTCTGGGAAGTGGTGTCATCACGCTAGCCGAGGGCATGCTCCCATACTTCGAGTGGGGCTAATTCTGGCCCATTCAGGGCCAAAATTGGCCCTAGTGAAGCATGGGAGCACGCCTGCCGCTGGTGCAACGAAAGCACTTCAGGCTGCTTTGGAGGGACATCATCGTGCCCCCTGGGAGTGTGCACATTCCACGTGTTCCCAGGATGTCTGCCAGTGGAGGACGACCTCTGGGGGCCTTGCCTCCCACTGATCACTGGCAGACTGGCGGGCAACGGGGCAAACCCCTGGGAGTTTGCCAGCCAGCGATGGGCACCTAAGAACCCTAATGTGCCTATCCTCCATGAATTCGTCTAATACACTTTTAACATCATGTAAGCTAGTGGCCATTATGGCACCCTGAGATAGAGAGTTCCACAAGTTAACAATGTACTGCGCAGGCCTGCCATTCACCCTGCTGCAGGAGTGGGCAATGAAGAGTGGAAGACAAAAATGGCCTCCATAGTGACGCTCTAGAAATTCCCCCATGTCTATATGGTCTTTACCATAGGGATTAGGGGAAATTCCTAGAATCTCACCTGGATGTGGTATCACATCCTCCCCAAACGCCATCCACATCCTCAAAATCTCCCAGCATTTGTAGAGGCAGTGCTGACATTGTGTGATGTAGTCACCTAGGAATGGAGCATAAATTAATGGGCAATCCCACTCTTTGGGTGCAGGACAGGTGGAATCGATGCTACCAAGTTTCCTGAGGGGTGGGGGGAAGCCCTGCTATAGCACAGCAGGTGGCCAGAGGGTGGTACTGCAGCTACCAACTTAACAAGGATCAGGTGACACAAGTGGCCAATAGGGTTTCACTGGGCCTTATAAAGCTGCCAACTGTGGCTTGGATACTTAGTCTAAGCAGCAGGTCATTCCAGTACAAACCAAAGATGCTCTCGGAGTGCCCAGTCCCATTTGCCTGCCCACCTTTCTAGTATATTTTTATTCCAGGGTTGTTTTAAGCCCTACACCACCATGTAATTTAGATTACCGACTAATCAAGTAATATAACTGTATGCATGAACCGAACACAGGATTTTACCTTTAGTTACTTTAAAATGAAAGCAGGCACTGGGGGTGGGGGGTGGGAAGGGAAAGCACTCGATGGAAACACATTCTGTGCGGCCGCACAACGGAACCTGGAGGGAGCGAGCGGGGGGAAGAAAACCATTTCATTTTAAAGACAGGGAAAGCATCTCCTCGCTGCTAAGAAATGCCTTCTCAGGGACTCCCTTGGCCACTAATCAAATTGCCAATGCATTTAAAGTACCTCTGATTGGATGGCCTCCCCCAAAGCACGGGGGAGTCTGGAGTGGAAGAGAGCTGAGAGCTATTCAAATTGGAATCTTGGATTTATCCCTTTTTGGGGACATCTTGAAAATGAAACGAGGAAAGGCAGTACAGAGAAACGGCGTTCTGTAGTGGTGAGAGTGTCAGATTATGACCTGGGATATGTAGGTTCAAATCCTGACTCTGCCATGGAAACCCGCTGGGTAACCCGCGAGTAACCTGGGTAACCCGCGAGTAACCTGGGCAACTCTCTCTCGAAATAACCTACTTCACGGGATAACATGGAGGAGGGGAGAGCGATGTTACCAAGGAGGAGAAAAGCAGGGTATAAGCATCTAAATCAATAAATAAGAACTCAGGCGTTATGAAACATTCCCCCTAGAGAATATTCCCCAGGAGCAATTTTAAAAGGCAAACAAACTTGCACACATCTCCAAGAAACAGGAGGAAAGGTTTTACATTTTAAAAAGTAGCTTTCTCAACGAGGGAGCAATTTCCGTATCTTTCCATCTCACTACAAGTAAAGTATCTAATTCATTTTTATCCAAACCTTCGAAGAGCTCAGGAAGAGCTGCTATAGCACAGTGGTTAAGTGGCTGGGCTGTGAATTTGCTCTCTGCTGGTTCAAATCCCGCTGTTGCCATGAGCTCAGCAGGGGGCCTTGGGTGTCAGCTCCAGCTGTATTGTGAGGATAACAATAACATTGACTTTGTTCAGTGCTCTGAGTGGGCACTAATATGTCCAAAAGAGCGGTATATAAGCACAGTTACTGTTACTCTCCCTCTTTTTGGCCTAATGACCTCTGGGAGGAAGATTAGGCTAAGAGTGTATGATGGGACCAGATGGGTTATCCAGTGAGCTTCAGGGCAATTGAACTCAAGTCTTCTCCAACATCCTAACCACTGTTCCTAACTGATGAGGCTGAAGCTGGTTCCCAATTCTTTTTTATCACTGTGGGGGGATATGATATGTGGTGGTCCACAGCTTATTCTGGGATCCAAAGCTTTTAGGTATCCTCAATATTTGTGGTTGGATTCACGAATAAGGAACGAACATCCAACTTCAGCCTTCTTCCATACTGGCACCATAGCCACCTCTTCTCTACATGATATTACTTAACATTTATATGGTAATTCAAACTCTACAAAGCAATTCACACACATGCTTTTCATACCTTTTTAAAATCTAAATTTCTCCCTGAGTTTATCGAAGTTTCTCCCTCCCTTACATCTTGTTCCTGAAGTGACTTAACTACAGTGATCCAAGCAACGATCATCTCTAGGCTAGATTACTGTAACTCACTCTACGCGGGGCTGCCCTTGAGCCTGACCCGGAGATTACAGCTGGTACAAAATGTAGCGGCGTGTGTTATTACAAGACTGCCAAATAAGGCGCATATAACACCGTTCTTATGCAAGCTGCATTGGTTGCCAGTGGAGTACCAGATCAGATTCAAGGTTCTGGTACTGACCTATAAGGCCCTGTGCGGACTGGTACCAGCGTATCTACGGGACCGTCTCTCCCCATATATTCCCCAGAGGACACTCCGATCAGGGGACAACAGCTGTTGGTGGTCCCTGGCCCCAAGGAGGCCCGCCTAGCCTCGACTAGAGCCAGGGCCTTTTCAGTCCTGGCTCTACCTGGTGGAACGCTCTGGCTGCTGAAATCAGGGCCCGGCAGGACCTAATATCCTTTCACCGGGCCTGCAAGACAGAGTTGTTCCGCCAGGCATATGGCTGAGGCTGGGCCTCTGCCGGCCTGGAAAAAGGGGTGTATAAATCTTAACCCTCCCTGTGAAGGCTGTCCACCATCCTGTTTTCAATGTGTTGTTTTTAATGAACATGAATTTTTAATTGTATTTTTAATATGTTGTTATCCGCCCTGAGCCCACTCGCAGGGAGGGCGGAATACAAATTTGAAATAAATAAATAAATAAGTGGAGCCAAAGCATTAGGAATCTTCCATTGGTCCTTTATTTTAAATTTCCAAAATCTGTACAGAATTTGCTGCAGCACTCAGTTCCCTCATTTGTCCAAAACTTTCCCTCATGTTACCGATGTGCATGTGAATACATGAAACTGCCTTATAGTGAATCAGACCATTGGTCCATCTAGATCACTACGGTCCACTCACACTGGCAAAGATTCTCCAGGGTCTCGAGTGAAGGTCTTTCACATCACCTTCTGCCTGGTCCTTTTAACTGGAGATGCTTGGAATTGAACCTAAGAACTTCCGCATGCCAGTTAGATGCTCTACCACTGAGCCACAGGCCCACCCCCAAGAAACTGGAAAAAACGCTGCAGAACAGAATTCTTAATGTGATTGCATGCACCGTTGCAGTCTATGTTTGTGCAGTGCACAGGAGTGCGTGCCTGCATCCATAAACTACTACTAAACCAGTGAGCCACTATAAACCATTATACCACTATAAATCACGAAACCACTATTTTTGATCAGTGCATAGGAGTGTATGTGCACACTTGTAAAATGACACACACAAAGAATCTTGATGACCATATTCAGGATTGCATGAAGATTGACTAAATAAAATAATAAAATAAAAAATGTACACATTTGTGTGCATCATTAATATAACGAGGATGCTGAGGAGACAGAGAGGCATCAAATTTTGCATGCTCCAATTTCTAAATTGGATTCAATTCAGAATTTTTTCTTAGTTAGGTCAGAATTAAGGAGAGATGGAATGTAGGTCACAGTGGAACAATCAAGGAACGAATGTGGGAAATCTGTTTATTCCTAATGCAAAATTTGAGCAATCCTTAAAAGAAACCTGTAGGTTAGTTCAGTATCATTATCCCCTTATTGCAGATGGCGCCCTGACCTGGGTGGCTCAAGCTAGCCCAATGATGTCAGATCTCAAAAGCTAAGCAAGGTTGGTGCTAGTTAGTACTGGCATGGCAGTCCATCAATGAAAACCAGAGATGCTACAGAGAGGGAGGCCAGGGCAAACCAACTGTGCTAATCTCTTGCCTTGAAAACCTCCTGATTGGCTGCAACTTTACAACGCCTTACACACATATTGCTGATGGCAGATTGAGAGTCTCTCAACACAAGACATCTGATTGCCATCTGATTGCCCTCTGGTTGCTATCCCACACAGTTTTAGACTGGAGAGGTGAAATTGACAGAGCCTGGGGGAGGCGAAGATGAAATTAACAAACCCTCTGAGGAGCAATCTCCGCCGGCTCTTTTGTTTTAAACTACCCTTCCCGGCTGACATTGCATCTCCCTACACTTGATGAACATGCGTTGAGGCATCTCGTGTAGAGAGACTCTGGGGCAAAAAGCCTGATTTACACAAATAGAGGAGAAGAAGATGGCAGAACGCTGAGGTGAGAGAATGGGCTTCACCCAATTGCAGGTGGAGAATTCTGGAAGTTCCTATTTTGGAATGCTCCTTAGTGTTAAAAACTCGCAAGTAGAAAACCAGGAAAGCAAGCAAAGAGAGGAGAGAGAAGTTTTTGCCTGCTGTGCAAGCTTTCTGTTTTCTTGGAGGTTTTTTTTTTTAAAGCAAAGGACCATTCAAAGGTGGTACCTACACCCTGCAGTCTGAAATGGTGCAATTCATTCTACCATCTCAACATGCTACCACCCCATTCTCCAGCAAGTGTGAAAAAGGCCCTGAGAGAGGTATGTTAAAAACTACCTAGAGTTAAATCGTAAGCAAAGTTATACTCTTCAAACAGTGAAAAATCAATGGGCTTAGAATGGAGTAACTCTGATTAGGATTTCACTGTAAATCATTTGCAGTCAATGGGCTTGGAAAGGTGTAACTGCATTTGGGATTACAGCACTACTGAGCGCACAGCAGATGCACAATCTGAACCAAGGACTTGCATGTCCACCTATCAGTCTTCGAACGACAATTGTTTGAATTATTTAAAGTAAGATAATGCAAACAGCCTGTAAGGGGGTAAGGATTAAGAAACCCTTCACTTTCTTTCCATTCTTCTTCTTTGCTTAGAAGAGAAGTAGTAACTGTCTTGTACTCCCTGGAATTATGTAAGGAAAGCAATATTCCCCTATCCCCGGTGATTAGAAATAATTACACAGTGCTGCCAAACTCCGTTACAGCCATCTCTGGGGAAACAGTACGGAACGAACACAGGGGAAAGGTGAACACAGCATTGAACGAGGCTCATACATCAGGGCTCTGTATTGGTAAACGGCCAGTCCAGATGCATCTTTGGGCTGAAGACGGACCACAGAATGAACTGAAAATAGTGCGACGGAAGCAGCGCTTTCCTCACACTCATTTTTTTCTGTTGATATTATTATTAATAATAATAATAATAACAACAGCAGCAACAACAACATTTGATTTATATACCGCCCTTCAGGACAACTTAATGCCCACTCAGAGCAGTTGACAAAGTATGCCATTATTACCCCACAACAAAACACCCTGTGAGGTGGGTGGGGCTGAGAGAGCTCCTAGAAGCTGTGACTGACCCAAGGTTACCCAGCTGGCTTTAAGTGGAGGAGTGGGGAATCAAACCTAGCTCTCCAGATTAGAGTCCCGCGCTCTTAACCACTACACCAAACTGGCTAGTCAAACAGATTTTGTTAGCAATTTTCTCCCCCCCCCCCCTCCTCTCTTGCGCAATTCATGCTCACCGTGAACGGCAACCCCGCTTTCAGACTGTCTGAAAAACAGAAACACTTTTTTCTCCTAATTCACTTTTTTAAAAAAATGCTATTGACACATAAATTACCAATTGCCATCTGGGAATTAAATGTTTCCTTTAGGGACCAAACCTGGTGACTCAAATTCCGACCCCGGAAGTACATCCCGGTGTATTAAAATCCTGCTTGTTTCACAGGAAGGAATAGCTGGATTTTTAAAAAATTCCCAGGGCAGAAGGAGTACATGAGCAGTGAAATCCTAAGCAGAGTTACTCCAGTCTAAGCCCATTGAATCCAATGGGCTTAGACTGGAGTAACTCTGTTTAGGATTTCACTATAAATCTCTACCTCTAATGTATTTTCTGAAGGCTCAACTGGACGAGATGCTGGAAAATCCATAACTGAATTTCCTTATACATTGCATTGGTAAATAGCAACAACAAGGGCATATGATTGGATCCTGGCTGCACTGAGCAGTTTGGTTTTACCAACCACAGAGCAGCCCTCAGGCTAGGGTTGCCAGTCCCCCAGTGGAGGTAATAGACCGCCCCACCTCTTCCAACCTCCACTCAGAGCAGCAGCAGGAGAAAAAACGTAAAGGCCATTGGACTGACAACAAGTTTTTGATGATTCCTAGAGAGGACTATTGTCGCTTCTGGGTATTTGCCAGTGGCTGCCCCCTCCATGTCCACTCTCGGTTTCCTGCTGGTTGCCAGCAGGGGCAACCTTGCCCCAGGTGCTACAATTTTCCCTGGCAAAACTATTGTTTCCTACAGCAAAGTATCAACTCTCACTCTTTCTCTCTGAAGTTAACAAAACAGTGCCAAGAACAGTATTCACCCCCCTTCTGCCCCTGTGCCCCAACTAGGAGCCCACATGGCTAATTTTAACAATTTAAAACTGTTTGAGAAATCCATTCATGAAAATCTCAGTGTCTTGTCTAGTTTGACCTTGGCTGGGTCCACACATCCCTGGATACTGCACTATTGAAATCATTCACCCACTGGTAACCTTGAACACATAGGCAAATCCAGGAGGTAAATGGTTATGACATTGCAACTTCCAACTCTATACCAGCAGGATTTGAGCCCAGAGGCACCTTAGAGGCCAACAAGATTTTGGGAATATAAGCTTTCAAAAGTCAGAGCTAGTGTCTGAAGAAGGGAGCTCTGACTCTCGAAAACTTCCACTCTGAAAATCATATTGGTCTCTAAGGTGGCGCTGGACTCAAAATTCTGCTGTTCCACTGCAGATCAACATGGCTACCCAACTAAACCTTCCAGTACTATATGAATCCATCCAGTGCGCCAGGAAGACGGCATCACCATAGAGTTGCAGAGGCAGGCAGGGGTACAGCCCAACAGACTCTATCAAGGCAAGCCACTGTACCACACTGTTCTTATGCCAAGTTGGTCACCCACACCTGGAGCGCTCAATGAAATGTCAACTCCTTAGCTGAAAGATTACCAGCGTTCTCATTTTGGCCTTGCATCTAGCAATTGTACTAAAGATATTCTGAGTTTTTGAAATTCTTAACATTACAGCATATGGAAGCTAAATTGGGATGATGCAATGATGTGTTAAAAAAAATCATGCATTATGTGGAAAGCAAATATATCGGGAAATGAAGAATTTCAAACTTGCGTACCAACCAAACAACTGTCAAAAGTTCATGATTTGTCCTTGCTGTTTGTCTTCTCCCCCACTATGAGGAGCTATTCCCTCACATCCTAGAAAACACACTTAAAGTCATGAGAATCTCATGGAACAAGGGGAGAGTTTTTAAAAGCTTAAATCGCCCTTGGCGAAAATGGTCACATGGCTGATGGCCCCGCCCCCTGATCTCCAGACAGACGGGAGTTTAGATTGCCCTCCGCACCGCTCCAGCAGCGTGAAGGGCAATCTAAACTCCCGTCTGTCTGGAGATCAGGGGGCAGGGCCACCAGCCATGTGACCATTTTCAAGAGGTGCCGGAACTCCATTCCACAGCGTTCCCGCTGAAAAAAAGCCCTGAGATCCTGGAGAATGTGCAGGCTGGAAGTCACGGTTCCAACCAAGTGACCCTTGAAAGAAGGAAGAGCTGAAGATACTGAACTTCTCATACACTAAAAGCAAAGTTTAGTACTGTTCTCAACAGTGCAGCACATTCAAATTGTATCTGCTAAACCTGCAAACGTCACTTCACGTGGGCCACTGTGAGCCAGGCCCGTATCAGCCTTGCCCAGATAGTCAGTTATAAGTATATCCATCCCATATTCTCTTTCCTGCTGATAGTTGCATTTTAATTAAGAGAATCAAGCATTCACAAATATTTTCCAAGGTTTACCTTATTGAAATGCACAAAGGAGGAAGATGGGTGAGAGAACAGAGAAGATCAGCGGTTGTCAAGGCAACACAGCCCAGCAGGTAAGAAATATAGCTGTCCTGTAATGCATATTCGGGGAGAAAGAAATGCCACAGATGCTTTGAAGAGCCAGAAAAAGGATGCTAGTCCCATCCACACAGAGCCAATATAATTTTGGACCCCCTGCTAAGACACTATGTACTTCTATGATACTCGGGTAAGGGGGCGGGGAGAAACAGTGCGCAAGGCCCGGGCATTTCGTACCATGCTCCTTCAGCCTTATTAATCTCACAGCTAGAAAGATTAAATGCCCACTCCAATATGTGCATACACAAAAGGAAGTCCCATTGTGAATGGATTTACTCCCAAGTACATATGTACAGGATAGGGTTGCCAGCTCCAAGTTAGGAAATTCCTGGAGATCTGGGGGGTGAAACCTGGAGAAAGTGGGGTTTGGGGAGGAAAAGGACCTTGGCATGACATAATTCCATAGAGTCCACCGCCAAAGTAGCCATTTTCTCCAGGTGAACTGATCTCTGTGGCCTGGAGACCAGTTGGAATTCTGGGAGATCTCCAGCCACTACCTGGAGGCTGGCAACCCTAGTACAGGATCTAGGGTTGCGAGTCTCCAGGTGGTGGCTGGAGATCTCCCAGAATTACAACTCATCTCCAGGCAACAGAGTTCAGCTCCCCTGGAGAAAATGGCTGCCTTGGAAGGTAGGCTCTATGGCATTATACGCACCCGAGGTCCCTCCCCTCTCCAAGCTCCACCCTCTCCTGGCTTCACCCCCCCAGATCTCCAGGAATTTCCCAACCTGAAGTTGGCAACCCTAACAGGATTGCAGCCATAGCCTACTAAGTTATGTGCAGTCACCTCTCTGAGCTAAACTGAAGCCCAAAAGTAAACAACATGGCCCAACATCATCCTCTGCAACTGGCAGATACTATTTATTTACAAAAGTTGAGGTTTCGTGAATAATCGCTTAGGGGGAAGTATCTGATTACTAAATACCCTACCCATCTTCCCCTTCAAATATTACAAGCTTTCAAATGCTTGAGAAGCATAATTTCCCCACCCCTTTCTGCCTTGTCATTTAACTTACTTTCTGCAGTGTATTTAATGTATATACTACAATGGAACAGTCTGTGCCCCTCTCTGATAGTTGTGTGTGTTTGTTTAGTCTCATGGGGTGGAGTTTCTGCTCAGCTAGGAATTGTAGACTGCATGAGCTCCCTCGTTCTGAACAGTTGCTCCTGTCCCTGCATCTTTTTGCTAATCGATGGATATCGTCTGGAACACATCTGTCTCTCCTGTGTGATGGGAAACGTAGGCATCCTGGTCTTGCAGCTGTAATGGAGAGCCAAGCTGTAAAACCAGGACGCCTACATTTCCCATCAAAACTTGAGGGAAGCTGACAAGCGTCCAACCTGTGTAAGGCGTCACTTGCAGCTTGGCTCTGAGAGCAGGAACCTGAACGTGTACCCTATTTCTGATTTGCAAGCAAAGGGGGACTTCTCAGAGTGTGTGTTGCCAGGTCCAGGTTGGGAAATTCCTGGAGGTTTTAGGGCTGGAGCCTAGAGAAGGTGAGGTTTGGATTGGGGAGGGGCCTCAGTGGGGGATAATGCCACAGAGCAGCCGTGTTCTCCAGGGGAACTGATCTCTGGCACCTGATCTCTGGAGACCAGTTGTAATTCTGGGAGATCTCCAGCCACCACCTGGAGTCCAGCAACTCAGCATTCTACATTTTCAAGATCCCCAATGCTAGGGGGTTGGCCTCTTGAAATGATGCGTGGGGGGCAGGAGCCCCCCCCCCCCCCGGTGCCATGATCCCTGACAGTTTTTGTAAACAGAGGGAATTTCATTCGTAAAATGATGAATGTATCCCTGTGGAGGGACCAAGGAGGCCGTCACATCTAATTCGGCTCACATTCTCAACATTCTAAAGGCATCAGAATCTTTTCTTCTTTGCCTGATTTACAAAATCATGCTTTTTCTCAGGAGTCTCTGGAGTATGAAGATATCCCAGTCTTATCTGTGCCGGTACGCCTTCTTTGATGGTGTAGCCTGGCAGACTGCACAATCCCTTTTACACATAAGACATTAAACTGAAACATTTCACATCTCGCTCAGAACAAATGTGTAGCTTGGCTTCTAGAAATCATTGTATGACATTTGAATGGAACCTATTTCATTCCACAATTAGACTGAACAAACAGTAAAGAGAGTAATAGCACAACCTCTCAAGTACGTCATCATGGCTGAAGGGAAGGCCCCCGCCTTGACAAGTTTTAGCATCCCCTCACCACCCTTTCAGGCTCCAGAGTGTGATAAACATAGCTGCCACTACCAAGATTTAAAATTATGGGAGGGTAACACAACACCTTGGCTTTTCTTCCTCTCCATGTTTGTACAAGAAAGAACTCGGTTTAGCTCTCACCCTCTACATAGACTTCAGACTTGAACAGCCACAGGCCAGAAAAACCTCACACTTTCTGAGTCCCTCCTCTCAAACTCCAGATAGATGTGGGGAGAGAGAAAAAATCTGGAATTTATTAAGAGATAAAAATAAACAGGATTAAAAAAGAACATGCATATATCCCCAAGGGGTTGAAGGGGGGATGACTTAAGCATTGAACGTAATAAAAAACTCAAGAAGATAAAGGCACAAATACAATACAATATAATCCCTAACACATCCTAGTTTACATCTGTTACCATTTCTGTCACCTTCCTCCCTCTTGAAGATAAGAACCCCAAAACAACCCTGATTCAGCTACTTCAGCAACTGAACAGAAACAAATGGATATTCCTAACAGTTTTATGTGGCAATAGAATCTTCACCGGTTGCAATCTCTACTAATCAAAGTTCTAAGGGAGCGAGGCGGTTCTGTTGTCCCTCTACAAGGTTCTGGGAAACCGAATCTCAAATCTCCACCTCGCCATGGAAGCTTGTTGGGTGATCTTGGGGCAGTCACACCCTCTTAGCCTAATCTACCTCACAGGGTTGCTGTGAGGATAAACTGAAAGAGGAGAACAACGTAAGCCAATTTGGATCCCCCACTGGGGAGAAAGGCAGGATAATAAGAGCAACAACAACATTTGATTTATATACCGCCCTTCAGGACAACTTAACACCCACTCAGAGCTGTTTACAAAGTATGTTATTATTATCTTCACAACAATCACCCTGTGAGGTGGGTGGGGCTGAGAGTGCTCTGAAAGAACTGTGACTGGCCCAAGGTCACCCAGCTGGCTTCAAGTGGAGGAGTGGGGAATCAAACCCGGTTCTCCAGATTAGAGTCCCATCGTTGTTAACCACTACACCCAACTGGCTCTGAAATAATGTAAATAAACAAATTAAATCTCGTTTAAGAAAAAAGGCCTCCAACAACAACCAAAGTTACCTCACTTAAAATTAAAAGACAAACCCATTTTTTAAAAATCCTTTAAAAAACCCAGCAAATCACTCCTAGCTCAGATTAAAACAACAACAATAACAACAACAACAAAACCACCTCACTTTTGGAATGCTTATTGAAACATTTTTTTTCTTTACTAATTTCTGGAATTGATGATGGAACAGGATGCAACAAAGCTACATGACCCTCCCTCACCTGGAGGAAAATACAATGAATCACAGTGCTAATCTTTTATGATTATATTTATAAAGTGACCAGTGCAATATGTGAATAAATAAGTTATCTCATACAATCTTTTTACAACATTATACAAAATATACTCACACCCATCTAAACACTACGAAGGGTATTCCAATAGTTCCCCAGGGCATTTTTTCAGCCGGAACGTGGGGGAACGGAGTTCCGGCACCTCTTGCCCTCGGTGCAAAATTCTGAGGGGCTGTGATGCTGCGTGGAGCTCCGGTGTGAGTGGCTACTTGGGGAGGGGGGGCTGGATCGTTGTGAGGAACGGGTCTCCCCAATAGATACGAGGGACTTGCTTTAGCTGCCCTGGGGAGGGTATAGAGGCGGGGCTGGAGAAATTTTGCGCCCCTCAGAATTTTGCACCTGAGGCAATATTTCACGACTATTGTGATGTATGATCCTACTGGGTAGTTCCTATGTCATTTAATACCACCAGCCCCCACAAGGTAGGGGGCTCTGTCTCACAATTGATGTATAGCGCATGAAAATAATATTATTTCAAAGAATCCCGTGTGTTTCTCCCTCATTTCCCTCTTAAGAGTTCCACCACTTCTTTTCCCAGAAAAAAAACCCCTGCTTCCAATATCAAAAATAGCTCTGTCACAAATATAAAGTCATATGTTCTATTACAAATATTAACTCTTGTTCAGGTGTATGTACACATGGCCAGTCTTTCACAGTACAATACAGTAATAAAGAAGAATTTCTCTCTCTTTGTAATAAAGAAGGTTTTCTCTCTCTTTCTTTTGAAGGGTTGCTGAGGTGGCGTCTTAAAGTGACAAGTACCAGCCCTTGGTGATCATCTGTTAAGCACACAAGCTTTGATGAATAAGTTGCTTACTGATGTTCTTTCTCTGTGTTGTTTTATAGGTCGGATACGGCATCACAGGGTCAAGCCCCCCCCCCCCACAAGCCCAACAAGGAAGCCGGGTCACTCAACCTGTTTCGTAAATTCCAATTTTTCAGGGGCTAAAAGCATATCCATACATCCCAGACCCTTGTGGTTTACAACATGTGACTCTCCAGAAGGTAATCACTACCAGTTTGGTGTAGTGGTTAAGACGGCGGGACTCTAATCTGGAGAGCCGGGTTTGATTCCCCACTCCTCTGCTTGAAGCCAGCTGGGTGACCTTGGGTCAGTCACAGCTCTCTCAGAGCTCTCTCAGCCCCACCCACCTCACAGGGTGATTGCTGTGGGGATAACAGTAGCATACTGTGTAAACCGCTCTGAGTGGGTGTTAAGTTGTCCTGAAAGGCAGTATATAAATCGAATGTTATTATTCATGTTATTATAGGTATCAGCCACTTCCTATGCATACCGCCCTGAGCTCCTTTGAGGAAGAGAGAGATAAAAAAAGTGTAGCTAAATAAAGAAGGAACATGGTTTCACATCCTCTGAAGTGTTCAGGGAAGCTGATTGGGAGGATAGGCAGATACAAGCTGGACCCTGGACCTTTCCGGATTTAAAAAATAAAATCAGAATGAAGATAAGGCCCGTTATAACCCTTTGGATCCTTGTCTTCTACCCCTTGCATATCCATGATTTTAAATCATAGGTATTCATGCTAATCATGTGTTCATAACCTCTGTAGGTACAGCAGCCTTTAAGCCTGACAGTTCATTAGCACAGCAGAAGAAATAGATTTATTGCTCTTTTTAATCGTGAACAAATGCCACATTTAGCCTTAGAAGTTAGCTTCGCAAAATTAATTAGCATTATCAAGATGCGTTCCAAGTGCACCTGCTGCTTTGGGGGACTGATCGTTTTATTTAAAGGACAATCGTGTGTTATAGTTAGAAGAATTTATCTCTGCTTCTAACTGTGTCACTTTCTCTATAAAAATGGTCACCTTAAGGGCTAATCAGGTTTTCTGCTGATGGCTTCCAGTCATAGAAGATTTTAGGTGAGCTAATTGTCTTTGTGTTTGGGGCTTTGCATAGCGTTCTAGCAGTCAAATAAAACCCGATTTGCTTTAAAATTCGTGTATTTGGCTAAGGTTGAAAAATATTAGATCTGGTTTTGTATTGCATGTGACTTTTTTTTTCTGGAACAGCAGGATCTGTATTTATCTGACAAGTTCTATAAAAAGGGCTCTGTCTTATTTTAAATAAAACCATTAAGAACTAAAGAGCACATGTCTAGACTCCTCTTATTTCACTGTGCTATAAAGGATAATTTTCTCTCATAAAGTTGATCTCATTTAGATCTGAAAAATGGTTCTACCGCTGGTCAAGCTAATGAGGAAAATTCTCACAAGGCTGATCGGCGCAGACCCCTAAATTGGATATGAGTTGATAGTTCCATCACCTGCCCATAACAAGTCAACTGAGCCATATCTTCTGCGCACCCTCCCCTAGGCTAGAGCCCTCAGTCCAAGTCTGAATTTGGGCACAGTTGTCAGACGATGGATGACAGGTTATGGCAGGTAGATCCCTGGATCATTTCAGCAAGACATGTCCTTGGTTAAAAGACTTTTATTCAGGAAATCAGCCTTTTCCCATAGTCACAGGTCCATAGGAGTACATGAAGTAAAATGCATATGAGCATGGCAACTTCTCTTTGAAAGGAATAAGGTTTAAGGCAGTTACACGACAATATACTCAATCAACCCCCTCCCTCCTAAACCACAAGTACAGCGGCAGTCTGGGAAACATTTTCGGAGTTCACACACTAGGTAGACAAGATACTGAGCAATGCAACACTTCAGACACTCAAGGTCAGTTTAAACAATATCAACGGAAGAGATTGTCCACAGCTTTGCCAGCTGCCGGGCTATGCTGTGAGAAGGAGAAAACGAAAGTGGTTATTGAAAGCCAAGGAATGTACTTATCAGTCACAACATGAGACCAGTTACAAGACTGAGGTAACTCAGGACCATAAACTCAATATTGGCATGGGTACAGTCAAACATGACAACAGTTGTCATGGCCCAAGCATTGGCCAGACTAGAAGTCTAAGACTGACAAGATGTCAGCGCTCCCACTGGGCGTTTCCCCCCTCTACTGCCATGTGCACACTGCACACCTAGGGATGAATCTTGCTGCTCGCCCTTTACTTAACGAGCAAGCTGTGAGGATCCAGGCTCATGTTTTATTGATCAAAGGTGTTTTACCACATTGAAACATACCAATTATTTTTTTTTCCCAATTAAGAACTTACGGATCACTTTTCTTTCCCTCAAAACATCATCATCTCCTTCAAATGCAGCCATTTTATTTTGGCCAAAGCAGAGCGAACTAGCTTAAGACCACACTCAGTCAATTATACTTCAAGGAACAGCTGGCAATAATCCACTCATAAAACACACACACACACAAGTTTATTGCAAGAATGAGGAGTCTGGGTGGCTCCTGTTGTTTTCCCCACAACGTTCCGAGGGATGCTTCAAAAGCAACAGCAACTCCAACTCTCGATTGGGCTGGCAACTTTTGTTACGCTGTGTCCTATTCACACAAACAACAGATCAGGTGGCAAGATTCTCCCTGGACTCTTTCAGACGTCTGCCGGACATGACCAGGCCTTCCTAGAAGCCTAGATCTCCAAAGCCCAACTGTTCATCTGCCAATCTACAGTCTTCCTGTCAAGCATATTCTTCTTGACTTTCAGTACCAGTCATATGGCACAGTTGCAAATTCTGGGGAAGGGCAACATAGAGTTAAGTGCAGAGAGAGAGAGAGAGAGAGAGAGAGTGTGTGTGTGAGTTTGTGTGCAGAAGATCTATACCTGGCCGCATGTCCCCACCTTGCCCTGCTCACTGCAAATTAAGCTTTCTCATCATTTCATTCTGTTTAAAACACACACAGAGTTTGGGTCTCCAGCCCAAAATCACACCCCTGGCTGCTACTCATTACACAGACTGCAAACTTAGGCACAAGCAAGTTACCTGATGCTCCCCAGCAAAACCATCAGTCACCAGAGATTCATTCCTGCATTTCTACAGGCCAAACTAGACCTGGCTGTGTCCTTGGGGCTGCCACCAGGACACCACCACCATTTTAAAGTGGTTTATAAATGTTGCAAAGCCCTGTACAGGATCAGGCGTGCAGTGTGGTACTCTTGTCTCCCACCCCCAATGCCTTTTCAAGCACTGAAACAGCCATGCACTGGAGGGTGCAGATGTTTAGGCACTTGATGGCTGCTTCCACACATGTCAGATAATCCACTTTCAATACTCTTTAGTGAACATTTGGAACTGCTTTTCCATGTGTGGAACAAAAAATCCACTTCCAAAGGATTGCTAAAGTGCATTGAAAGTGCATTATTCAACGTGTGTGGAAATAGCCGATAAGTAATGAGGTGGGGGGGGAGACTGTCTCAGCCCACAGCACACTTGAGAGTTGCAGCAGTATCTCCATCACATCTAGTCTGGCCCTTGCCTGTAGACAAAGCATCGATAGAACCCTTTGCCGTGCAGCCGGTTTGAACCCGATGCAGCTCAGCTTCCTGCAACAGATACAAACCCAGCCCCCCAAAACCATCATCATCAACAGGTTAGCAAACTACCAGACTACATAACATGAAGCAAACTTACCAGCTTAACTATCAGCCGAGGTTCACTGATTAGAAAGGGTTTGGGATGGGCCCAAAAACGTAACCAGGTAATCCAGGTAATCAAGATGAGCCGGCCAGTCCTTGTCGCCAAAGATTGCAGCATTAATTGCACCCAGTATTTCTGATTTGTTCTGATCTACTTCCTTGTATAGCCCCTCAGACTGTCTGGCCCATTTGAAAAGGCACCCAAGTCAAGTGCCGGAGCGTGCTGCGTGCTGCGGGCACATGCTGTTAAATTAAAATTAATCTTCCTTACTGGCTAGTGCTGACCTTTTCCAGCGAGTGCCTGGAAACAGAACATCAATCCCCTGGGGGCTGAGCAGAGAGGCGGGGCCTAGAAGAGTACAATATTACCTTAGTCACTGGACAAGGTAAAAGAAGGAGTCTGGCAATAATAAAAAGGGATACTGAAGCCTCCCTGGAAATTGTTTTGGCCTTAAGAGGTTGCATCAGCATTGCTGTCTGAAAAACGCTAGGGTGCAAATCCCAATTAGAATGCTACTTCAGTGGCACCACCACGAGGGGAGAGATTCCTGTACAGTTGAGCCAGCCCTGATTATTATAAAGTTCCAGGATTAATTTCACATGTATGTATAGATGTGAAAGTTGGACAGTGAAGAAAGCTGACAGGAAGAAAACTGATGCGTTTGAAATGTGGGGCTGGAGGAGAGTTTTGCAGATACCACGGACAGCCAAAAAGACAAATAAGTGGGTATTAGAGCAAATCAGGCCTGAATTCTCCCTAGAAGCTAAAATAACAAAATTGAGGCTATCGTACTTTGGTTCCATCACGAGAAGACAAGATTCTCTGGAAAAGACACTAATGCTAGGGAAAATGGGAGGCTGTTATCCGCCCTGAGCCTGCTTGCGGGGAGGGCGGAATACAAATATGATAAAATAAAATAAATAAAATAAATAAAGTAAGAAAAGAGGGAGACCCAAAATGAGATGGCTGGACTCAACAAAGGAAGCCACGGCCTCCAGTTTGCAAGATCTGAGCATGTCCATTAACAACAGGACCTTCTGCAAGCTGAGCAGCTGCTCTACCCCTGAGCAATGGCTCTTTGATCTGCTTGATTCTGCCTTTACTCAACCCCCTAGTCCCTTCAGGGGCCTTTTAAAAAGTTGGCAATACCAATGACTATTTGTAAACAGAATTTCATGTGTGGTTTCATCAAGAAGAAAATTTTGTTCACACTGTGTTAAAGATCAAAGAGAACATAATGGATCCTGAAGCTAATCCACGTCTGGCTTGCCTTTAGGGTTAGAGTTAGGATTAGGGAGGCATTCGCAAACTTGATTCATGCTCGGTTGTGTTTCTGGTATATTGGGGACTGTCAAGTCAGTTTGCAGGCCACCATCCTCCTTGAAATTCTCCAATTCAATTTCAAGAACAGAAACAAAGGGGTAATGAAAAGTGCCCAGGGCAAAGGCTGTCAAGCTTTAATTGTTCAAAAATACAATAAAATAAAGCCAACGGCAGAGTCCGAAGAAATTCAAGACTTAGGATGGGGATAAAAACTGATCAGGGACTTCATGTCCCAGCCTCCTTATCTACCAGGAACCCAAGTTGAAAGTAAGGGAAAAAAATAATGGCTCTCCATCTCCTATCATCTGTCTGTAGCTGGGTGAGTCCCATAACAAATAAGACGCAGGTAATGTGTAGGAATACAAATACATACCCATTTTCTCTTTGTAAAGGAATAACAATGTTACACATTATATACTAAATGACCGTAAGTAACTGCTTTTCCTATACATCTAGACATTCTTTCCCTCTTCCTAATATTTGAAAGCATACATCATTAGTTCATCTTTCTCGCAAAAAGTCTATAAGCGAGGTTCGAGTTGGAGGGTGAGGGAGGGAGGGATAATAATAATATGCAGGGCTTTTTTTCTGGGGAAAGAGGTGGCGGAACTCAGTGGGTTGCCCTCGGAGAAAATGGTCACATGGCTGGTGGCCCCGCCCCCTGATCTCCAGACAGAGGGGGGTTTAGATTGCCCTCCGCGCCGCCAAGCGGCGTGTAGGGCAATCTAAGCTCCCCTCTGTCTGGAGATCAGGGGGCGGGGCCACCAGCCATGTGACCATTTTCAAGAGGTTCCGGAACGCCGTTCCCCCGCGTTCCCCCTGAAAAAAAGCCCTGATAAAATGTAAGCAATCATACTGAGAGTCTGAGCATTCAATACACTTCATACATTACACCAGGGCTTGCCAATGTCACACCAGCAGACACTTCCCCAGGCATTTGCCATGCGTGCCAAGGAAGCAGCTGGGGCCATTGTGAAGGCAGAACCAGGGACTGGCTGCCTTCACATAAAGAGTTTTCACTTGGTTACTCCCCACCACTCACTGGGAAAGGATCCAGGATCCTGTAAAAAGGACCCATGGATCTGCTGTGAGGTGGTGGGGGCTAGGGAGTAGCAGAACAAAAGAGCATATCTTTCCTCCCTTTGGTGGTCTTTTCTCTCCATATGTTGTGCCCTCGCTTTCCTCCCTTGGGCTTCTTCTATCAGTTATTTGCTCTACCTCTTGTGTTTTGTGCTGGATCCGCCTTCCGTGGCTGCCATTTTGTACTGGCATCCACCACCCTGCTTTGAAATACCCAAAGGTGCCCAAACACTCAAAAAGGTTAAGGATTCTTGCGATATGCACGAGCCAGTTCTAATGCAAAGGAGGTCAGTTTTACTATTCCGTTTTGCAGCTAAGGAGGCTGCAACATCAGAATGACTTGCCTAAGGCTACCGGGCGAGTTTGTAGCAGAGGCACAATTCAAGCAACGGTCTTTCCGATCTGTGGGCCAGCCACTGCGCTATACCAAAGGGCACCTGGCAATGTCTGATCTGAACTCTCAACTCCAGAATGAGCGGGCATATCCTCTAACCAGATGGCAAGGACACTGCCCTCCTGCATGAACTCTTTGCCAGGGCCAACAGCACAGTGCAGAGTGATGCTACAGCAAGCGATCCATGGGAGTTGCAAGGTTCAAGGCCAGAGCAAAGCCCCATCAAGCCTTATTCAGTAATAATAATGATGATGATGACGACGACAACAACATTTGATTTATATACCACCCTTAGGACAACTTAACAGCCACTCAGAGCAGTTTACAAAGTATGCCATTATTATCCCCACAACAAAACACCCTGTGAGGTGGGTGGGGCTGAGAGAGCTAGACGCTGTGACTGAGCCAAGGTCACCCAGCTGGCTTCAAGCGGAGGAGTGGGGAATCAAACCTGGCTCTCCAGATTAGAGTCCTGCTGCTCTTAAGTGACTGACCCAAGGTCACCCAGCTGGCTTCAAGCGGAGGAGTGGGGAATCAAACCTGGCTCTCCAGATTAGAGTCTTGCTGCTCTTAAGTGACTGACCCAAGGTCACCCAGCTGGCTTCAAGCGGAGGAGTGGGGAATCAAACCCGGCTCTCCAGATTAGAGTCCTGCGCTCTTAACCACTACACCAGACTGGTTCAAGTTGTGCTGAAATGCTCTGCCTGGAACGGCTAGCCTGCTCTTGGATTCTCCCACATCCCCGCCCTCTGCTATGTTGACAGATGTATACTTAAACATGAAAAATACGGATGTGAAATTGCCTGTATCATAAAAGAGAGAATGCAAGAAGGGTCCTCCTAGATCAGACCCTCTATTTTATCAGCTACTATTACACTGATGTGTGTAATTTAAGGGCTCTGCTGTAACTCTGTCCAGCTTTTAAAGAACACATCTTTGTTCCTTTAAATTGCTATCTGAGAACAAAAACTGAGTGGAAGTTAACCCCCTTCCCTATTCCCTCCATGACCACAAGACGAATTGAGGCCACGCAGAGTCTGCAATTTTGCATTTTATGGACTGAGGAGAACACAACTACTTCAGCCCTTTCAAAGAAGAAATCGCCCTGCCGGGTGCCCTTTGGAGCTGTCCGTGGTTCTGGCAACTCCTGCCTCTGATTAGAGAATCTGTTACCTGCTCTCTTCCTCCAGCCTGCCCTCCCCCAGCAGCAGGCTATCTGCTTCCACTGCCAATTACCAGCAGCTCGTGCCACCTGCTTCTCTGCCCATATGTGCCCGGCAAAGACTTCTCCAGCCAGTGCCAACACAGCCCAAATAACAGAGGAGTACCTTCAAACATAGGCACATGTTTGAAGGTACAAAGGCTAATCAATTCAGTCTGAAAGAAATGTGAGTTCAAACGAAAGCATGCCTCTGGCTGAAGTTCAGGATATTATTTACTCCACAGCCTCCAGTTACCGATAGTACTACGAAAGGAAGCCTAAGAGAATAAGCAGCAGTTTGGGTCTGCCTATGTATGTGCATAATTGAAAAGGAAAGTGTCAAGTACCAGTGTAACGGATGCAGGGTTTTAATGAGATATCACGATGAGCCTGAATTTTTAGTTAACATACCCAAGAAGACAGCTGTTGTGAGCGAATGTTGTCGAACAGACAAGGCAAAATAAAACCTTGACAACATCCCTCTTTTCTCCTTCCCCCTTTTAATTATGTAATTTCCCAGTAATCCAATCATATACAATGGACAGCCTTCTAGGGAGCTAATATCCAACTGCTGCCCAATGCAGTAGTTATTTATCTCTTTTTGCTATTTATCTCTTTTTGTTTTATGACACTTTCATCCCTCCCTTCCCTTGGGGGGGTACCACCCAGTCAGGCACTGGCTAGAATGAAGCCTGCTCATTTTTAACAATCTAACAACCCGCAGATCCTCAGTTAGTGGAGCCTATCAAAAAGGACGCCGATGAATTTGCAACGAACCAACCTAACCCCTGAAAGAAGCCGTGAAAAAATGTAGGAACTTCTCATAGGTTCAGCAAACTTGGAATGTTGTCCTTGCCAAATCAAGTAAAAGACTGAGCAACCAGCAAGATGAGAACGCAAAGCTTTCCTCCGGTTCCTTTTAGAAAGGGAAGGAATAAGGGAAAGTAGGCAAACTGTACTTATAACTAGAATGCCCAAAAAAATCTAGCATTCTTGATAGTAACTGTAGTATGCAGCCCTTAGAGTCAGGGCCAGCCCATCCACTGAGCGGCCCTAGATGTTTGCCTTGGGCATCAGAGGTAGAGAGCTGCCAACCAGCCCTGTCGCTCCCTCCCTGTGCCCACCCATGGCAACCAGGTCTGCTACAGCAAGCGACAGCCCAAGAGGCACCCCCTGGCTTCAGTGCGTGGCCATGGGGAATCTGTTTTACTCTTTCCCTGTTTCCATGGGGGTACAGGAAGGTCTGGACCTTTTCCTCCTCCCCTCATTTTGCCTCACAGCAGCCGGGGGGGGGGCGGTGAGGAGGTGGGCAGCACTTTCCCACCATGCTTTGCTGGGGAAGGGGAGGAGAGCAATGGCGGGGGAAGAACGAGCAGAGTGGTGATCGCTGCCTAGGGTACCCAGAGTCCTTAGGCCGGCCCTGCTTAGAGTCTTTGCTCCATCATGCATAGGAACGCTGCTAATGGGGAGGAGCCATGGCTCAGTGGTAGAACATCTGCTTGGCACGCAGAAGGTCCCAGGTTCAATCCCCCCTATTGCCAGTGAAAGGACCAGATAGGAGGTGATATGGAAGACCTTTGCCTGAGACCTTGGAGGGCCACTGCCAGTCTGAGTAGGCAACAGCCACCTTGACGGACCAATGCTCTGAATCAGTGTGAAGCAGCTTCAAATATGTTCAATGTTTGGTCCTCAAAGAGTGATTCCGCACACGTTGGATAATGCACTTCCAATCCTCTTTAGAGATCATTTGGAACAGATTTTGTTGTGTGCGGAACAAAAAATCCACCTCAAACGATTGATAAAGTGCATTGAAAGTGCATTATCCAACGTGTGCGGAATCAGTCGAAGACCAGATTTGTACTTTCTGACTTGGGCATACTTGGTTTGTTCTATTTATTTATTATGTTATTTATTTATGTTATTTATAGTCTGCCTTTCTCACTGAGACTCAAGGTGGATTACATAGTGTAAGATTAGTACAATTAGTGGCAAGGACAAGGGCAGGCATTTCCATACATTTTCAAGAACATTTGCATAAACAAAGTCATGGGCTAAAAGAATAAAAGTTTATAAAGATATAGTATTAGCAAGGATCCAGTATGGGGTTGAGGAATTGCTGAAACAGAACATAATCTATTCTAGGACTTACACTGAACAACATAAAGCACAGGCAGGCTATAGAGCCAGTTCGGTGTAGTGATTAAGAGTGCGGGACTCTAATCAGGAGAGCCGGGTTTGATTCCCCACTCCTCCACTTGAAGCCAGCAGGGTGACCTTGGGCTAGTCACAGTTCTCTGGAGCTCTCTCAGCCCCAACCCACCTCACAGGGTGTTTTGTTATGGGGATAATAATGGCATGCTTTGTAAACCGCTCTGAGTGGGCATTAAGTTGTCCTGAAGGGCGGTATATAAATCGAATGTTATTATTATTATAGGAGCACATATTTAAAGCAACAGATATATAAGGCAACATAATGGTGAAATCTATGGTTTCTAACTCATTAGTGAAACATCTGGGACACCTTTCCTACAATACCACCCTCTTAGCTGAGAAAAAAGGCCTTTTTGAATAATTCCGTTTTGCATTGTTTGTGGAAAGCTAGGAGCGTGGGGGCTCTCCTGACCTCCTCAGGCAGACCGTTCCATAGGGTAGGGGCCACCACAGAGAAAGCCCGTGTATGGGCTGCTGTTGATTTCACCCATGTACAGGTTGGCACCTGCAAGAGACCCTGTTCAGATGAGCAAAGCTGCCGTGGAGGGACATAGGGAGAGAAGCGGTCCTGGAGGTATGCCAGGCCAAGGCCATGAAGGGCTTTGTATGTAATAACCACTACCTTGAACTGAGCACGGTAACTGATAGGTAGCCAGTGGAGTGACTGTAGGATGGGAGTGATGTTCAAGCGCCTGATAATAGTCATGAAACATGACTAGATGCCAAGGGATTTACTCATAAGCAGGTGTTTCAAATGAGAGCCTTGTTTCTAACGAGGAGTGACACATGAGTGAGAGAGAAGCCACTCTCTTTTCTCCCCTTAGGTAGGCAAGTCAGAGGAGGAGGCGTGAGCATTGCCGCTCCCTGTTGCTCCACAGGCAATCCAAATGTCTGTCACTCACTCTAATGGACACATTTACACTTATGCTGTGATTCTTTTTCTCTCCATTTCTCCCCATGCCAAACTGCTATTTAAAGCAGTTTTCATCCCCCCCCCTCCCTCCGAGAGCCAAATCGGCTTTTGTCTTTGTTGTAAATGTTTTGACAAGAACACACTTTTTATGAGAGCAGCTTCGAAGGTCCTTGCAGTAAATGATATCTGTGTGTGAGCAGGGAAGGGAAAAGAGAGAATGGTAAAGCACAGCTTCTCAAATTCAGCTTTCAGTGTGAATACATACTTTTTAAAAAAAACAGCCACAAAGATGTACGACCTTGGTAAAGCAAATGGAAAGCATTTAGAACCTGCCAGGGTTTGCTTTGGCAGCAAATCACAGAGCCTGCAAATCGAAGCATACATTTTTCTGGTCAGAAAGGATCTCGTTGAGCAAGGAACAAGTACGAGGAAAAAAACGGCAGCTAAAAATGAATCAAGGGATTGGAACACTTTCTCTACAAGGAAAAGGGCCGTTGAGTTCATTTTTAAAAATGGCAAAGAGGGGACATGACAGAGGTTTCTAGGATTATGAATGATATGGAGAAAGTGACATCTTCTCACATGTGCACCAAACTCAGGTGTACTAAAGGAGACTGAGAGTCTCTCTATATGACACGCCTTGACATGTGTTCGTCAAGTGTAGGGAGATGCAACGTTGGCCAGGAAGTGAAGTTTAAAAACACAGAGCTGGCGGAGATTGCTCCTCAGAGAGTTTGTCAATTTCATCTTCGCCTCCCCCAAAGGCTCTGTCAATTTCACCTCTCCAGTCTAAAACTGGGTGGGATGGCAACCAGAGGGCAGCAAGGAATGGAAATGGGCTGGAGCCATCTTCCAGAGCCAGGCTTGGACCTGGACAGGTTATAATGGGCTGAAGTTTTCCTTCTGGCATTTCACAGCCCCTTCACACAGCTCCAATGTATAGCAAAGTCTTTGCCCTGCCGCCAGCTCTGCCTTTTTAAACTACCCTTCCCAGCTATCATTGCATCACCTGACACGTGTTCTTCATGTTTCAGACGTCACGGGTAGAGAGACTCTCATCGGCAGAAGCTCTGGAATGAACCCAATTAAGCTCAGCTTTCCACAAATACATAGTTAACTTATGGAACTTGCTGTTCTGATTCACTGTGTATTGATTCCCAGTCTTTATGTACTGAGAATGGACTTTTATTTTGCTGATTGACTGTACGTGTAATTTAGCAACTCAGCAATGCAAGTCAAGTGGTGTTCTCAGAACACTACTGTATTAAGATAGTCTCTTAAAACTCCTCCGCACACTCTCCTCTGAGATCCGGCTCTGCACTACAGCAATTTGACCCCGCTACCTGAAGCAGTATAGTCCTGCATCAAACTGGCTCCCAGTCGGAAAAAGAGGCCGAAATAGAAAGACATGGATTACTGGGAACACATTACACTCGAATTTATCATTACACTTAAAAGTCCTTTTACACTGTGTTAAGTTTTCCATGTGTGTCAATTCCCTATGGATCTTTCTGATGACGACTGTGTAGACAAGTTTTCTCATTCTTCTTTCTTGGGGGGAATCTCTCCCCTTTTTCTGTCAATCATGGCCCGGTCCCACTTCCCCTTTCCATCGTTCACGCACTTCCCTTTCTTCTCCTCTCTGATTTAAGAAGACCTGCACATTTTTAAAAGGCTGGTGAAAGAGGAAAGCAGTCTTCCCAAACTTCAAGAGAAACCCCAGTGGCTAAAGAATGCGCAATTTTAAAAAAACAACAACCATGGATCAAATCCATCCCATGCATCTTGCTCAGAGAGTAGCCTGAAGGAGAAGCAGAGATATGTAGAGATTTCACTTATTGGGAGGGGGGAATCATACATGGCACAGCATTTATATAAATACTCCTACCACATGAAAATAAACAGTTCCATAGATTAACCTATGGGGTTAATCTATGGAACCATGTTGGCTCACCATACAATCATTAGAATGCATAAAGCATCTCTTACAGCACTGCTACAACCTTGATAGGCGTTCTGGCATAACACGTCAACAATACCCATCTCTGTTCTGCCTCCTCTTTCACCCCAATCTCTCCTCACGTTGAGGAACCCGTAGCGGTCTTTTTTTCTCACTAATGCCAGCTCCACCTGAATGAATGTTAAATTGAATTTGGTACGAAACAGCATTACAATTCTTCTTTTGCATCTCTCTTACGTAATCTTTGGCTCTGTTTAACGAGAACAGTTTCTGCTTCGGTTTATTGCCGTCTCCTCTGAAAGATTTATCTTCCTTTGGGTGACCGAATGTTCGTTCCTTTTAAAAAATGGTCTCCCAACAGATTGGGAAAAAGGAAAATAAGAAGTGATGTATGTGTTTAAAAGATGGGCCGGCAACCAGCTAGCCCCAGGTGAAACCCACCCCCGAGTGATGTGATGTGTACTCACACACACACACACACACACACACACACACAGAGAGAGAGAGAGAGAGAGAGAGAGAGAGAGAGAGAGAGAGTTTTTAACCCTCCTGTTCTTTCTTCCTCCCGTCTGTGCTTCCTGAAATAGTCCAAGAGGAAGAGATGGACTAACTACTCTCTTGCTCTCTCCCTCCTCCTTTTACACCTTCCCAAATCATCACCCTTTCAGACAGACAAGGGAAACAATGGCTATATTTGGGACACAGTTCCGGCAGTTCCCCAAAGAGGTCACATGGCAGGTGGCCCCGCCCACCTGACTCTCGGTCATTTTGGACCCATTTCAGCCTAGATTGGGGCCGAAATGGCCTGGATCGGGCCTCTGACGGGTGGTGGATGATTCTCCCACTCAGTTGCGGCCCGATCCTGACCATTTTGGGCCCCTTTTCGGCCATTTTCAGCCCCTTTTTGCCATTTTGGGCCCAATTTTGGCCCTGAATGGCCAGGATTGGGTCCAAAACAGCCAGAATTGGTGATGTCAGGAGGGGTGGCAAATGCAAATCAGTTATGCTAATGACACACTTCCAGCGATGGCGAGGGGCGTGGCATATGCTAATGAGTTATGCTAATGAGTTCCTCCAGCTCCTTTTCTACGAAATGATCCCTGGAAAACAACATAAACAACTTTCAGTTGCACTAGTTTATTACAGTTGTCAACTCTGGGTTAGGAAATTCCTGGAAATTTGGAGTTTGGAGTTTGGAGAGGGATCTTTCAGGGTATAATACCTTAGAATTCGCCCTCTAAAGCAGCCATTTTTTCCAGGGAAACTGATTTCTATAGTCCGGAGATCAGCTGCAATTCCAGGAGATCTCCAAGCCCTAGATGAAGGCTGATAACCCTACAGTTGGAATGCACTCCAGGAGGCTGATTGCGTGAGCACTGATTGTTGGGCAAGAATTCATTTTTTTACCTAATCTTGGGGCTTCCTTGAAAAATACTTCTGGCTCTGCTTTGCTATGTCCTGAATACAATAGGGTATTGGGAGATGTGCCATAGCAATTGAAAACAGAGAGAATTGTAAAGTTTAAATGTAAAAATATATGTTCTAAGAAGGAAGACGTGCACTGGTGATTTTGCAGGCACTAGCCAATAGGTCCTCTTCCACAACTGTTGTAAGTTTATAATGAACATAGCAAGGGAGTTTTGAGACCAGCCCCTGTCTCTCCAAACGTTCTGTCTGTCTTCCCCAGAAATCCTGGTATGAAGTGTTATTTGAAAATGACTTAGCATTGTTAGCCAAAGGAAGTGGGAGGAAGATCATTCTCAGCTTCCTTTGAAAAGCTCCAGCACAAAACAGGTGCTGTTCCTCCTTCCATTTCAGCAACCCTCCTCACACTTCTTGCCTTCCTGAAGTGTCAGAAGCAAGATATTATCGGTGAGATCCATGCCCTATTCATGCAGCCACACAAAATGATTTCCAGCTTTTTAAAAAACCCACATTTATCTGCAGAACTGTTAGAAACAAAGGGTGTAGGAAGGAGCAGGCCTACTCAGGGAAAGAAATCTGGAAGACATCTTCAGGTAGGTAGCTGTGTTGGCCTGCAGTAGAACACTTGGGTCTACAGTCAATCTTGTTGGTCTCTAAGATGCTACTGATCCAGAGGAGTTAGCCATGTTAGTCTGTAGTAGCAAAATAGTAAAGAGTCCAGTAGCACCTTTAAGACTAACCAACTTTATAGTAGCATAAGCTTTCAAGACCCACAGCTCTCTTCATCAGATGCATCATCAGCTTTTGAGAACCACAGCTCTCTTCGTCAGATGCACGTGGTTCTCGAAAGCTGACGATGCATCTGACGAAGAGAGCTGTGGCTCTTGAAAGCTTATGCTACAATAAAGCTGGTTAATCTTAAAGGTGCTACTGGACTCTTTACTAAGATGCTACTGGACTCAAATCCTGGAAAATATCTGAGAGACATCTATTTCAACTACTGTTCTGTCATCTATTTTGGTTCTAATTTGAGCATGGACTTACAGTCCTCTAGGCCCCCCCTCCCCCCAAAAAAGTTCTAATAAGAAATCACCTTGTTGATACTGCCCTTCTGTCCTGGATTTCAACTCATTGTGAGAGGACAGGTGGTAATGCAGAAAAAGAAGCCATTTGGCTAAGCAACCACTGATGCTTCCGCCCTTCTACTGGCAAGCTTCCACAGGAACTGACCGAAGTCAACTGTCCCTACAGATATCAGGATATCCTGACAAAGAAAAGCAGACCATAACTGATAGCAGAAGAGAGAGCACACACCCTCTATGGGGTAATAGCAGAACAGAGTGTTGCGCGCTCACTGCTTGAACACTGTGACTAGATCTATTAACTATAGTTTGGCTTAAGATGGCACACCTGATAGGAGTCCATATTTATGAAAAAATAATGTCAAACTACATTAATATTTGTACATGTTTCTTCAGTAGGACCTAATTGTCTGGAAAGCTATTGGCTCTCTTTCCCTCCAATTTCTAAACTGTATATTTATCTAATTTCATACATATCATATAATGCTATATAACCATTTTCATGTAAAACAAAGATCACAGATGATTTTACATATGATGTAAAACTGTATTGCCAACAATCCTCATCCAACAGCTATTTGATCAATTCATAAAGGACTACTTAAATATTAAACATATTACAATAACTAAGAATATTTCAAACTCCTTACTCTCGGATAATTCAAGAGAGGCAGCCGTGTTAGTCCACTTTAGCAAAATAAAGTCAGAGCTCACTTCGCAGAGCATCAGAGCTTCATCACAGCATCTGACTCATGAGAGCCAGTTTGGTGTAGTGGTTAAGAGCGCAGGACTCTAATCTGGAGAGCCGGGTTTGATTCCCCACTCCTCCGCTTGAAGCCAGCTGGGTGACCTTGGGTCAGTTACTTAAGAGCGGCAGGACTCTAATCTGGAGAGCCAGGTTTGATTCCCCACTCTTCCACTTGAAGCCAGCTGGGTGACCTAGAAGTCACAGCTCCTAGAAGTCACAGCTTCTAGGAGCTCTCTCAGCCCCACCCACCTCACTGGGTGTTGGTTGTGGGGATAATAACAACATACTTTGTAAACTGCTCTGAGTGGGCATTAAGTTGTCCTGAAGGGCGGTATAGAAATCAAATGTTGTTATGATGAAGATGAAGATGATGATGATGATGACGACGACGACGACGACGATGAAGAAGAAGAAGGAAGAAGAAGAAGAAGAAAGCTCGTGCTGGAATAAATGTGCTCAGTCTTTAAGGAGCCACCTGCCTTCTGTTTTATTTTCCTTAACCTTAGAGCAATAGATTATTCCACATTCTCTTATGCAGGTAACAACAACTTCTAAAGATATCGATCCATCTCCTAATAAACACTGTTGTTGAAGGGCCCATTCGGGACTGCAGAAAGTGCCACTCTCTCCAGCAGAAGAGAGAGGGCAGGTGTGTGAGCAGCATATCTGGAGCAGCAGCAGCTTGGAAGAGAGCAAGAAAACTGTGAGTTGGCTGAAGGTGAAGCCCCTCTTGTGCAAATAAAGCCAATATTCCAGAAACGTGCTCACAAGTGGTCTCTCCTCCAAAGGAAACCAAATCCAAGAAGTGCTCCCCCTGGAACTTGAAGTTGCCAGTTCCTTATTGGCGTTTCCTAGTTCCTTATTCGCAGACCAGTCCCCAGTTCCTTATTCCCAGTTCCTAGTTCCTTATTTGCAGAGCAAAACACAAATATTGGGAGAAGTTGAAAAGCTCTGATATGTGCTCCTACGGTCTTTATTTTGGGGTACACAGCTTTTCAACTTCCCCCAATATTTGTGTTTTGCTTTGCAAATAAGGAACTAGGAACCAGGAATAAGGAACTGGGAACTGGTCTGCAAATAAAGAACTAGGAAACGCCAATAAGGAACTGGGAACTGGTCTGTGAATAAGGAACTAAGAACTGCGAATAAGGAACTGAGAACTGGCCTGCGAATAAGGAACTAAGAACTGCGAATAAGGAAATGGGAACTGGTCTGCAAATAAGGAACTAGGAACAGTCAATAAGGAACTGAGAACTGGCCTGCGAATAAGGAACTAAGAACTGCAAATAAGGAAATGGGAACTGGTCTGTGAATAAGGAACTAAGAACTGCGAATAAGGAACTGAGAACTGGCCTGCGAATAAGGAACTAAGAACTGCGAATAAGGAACTGAGAACTGGTCTGCGAATAAGGAACTAAGAACTGCGAATAAGGAACTGGGAACTGGTCTGCGAATAAGGAACTAAAAACTGCGAATAAGGAACTGGGAACTGGTCTGCGAATAAGGAACTAAAAACTGTGAATAAGGAACTGAGAACTGGCCTGCGAATAAGGAACTAAGAACTGCAAATAAGGAAATGGGAACTGGTCTGCGAATAAGGAACTAGGAACAGTCAATAAGGAACCGGGAACCGGTCTGCGAATAAGGAACTGGGAATTGGGAACCAACTTCAGCTTCGTGGGAAAGAGAGAGGCACCCACAACAATATAAACAAAGCCAAATTTCAGTCCAGTAGCACCATAAAGACCAAGAAGATTCCCAGGGTATAAGCTTTCAAGAGGAAGGGAGTTTGACTCTCTAAAACGTATAACCTGGAAGTCTTATAGGTCTTTAAGACCGATTTAAGTTGTTCTGAAGGGCAGTATATAATTTGAATGTTGTTGTTATTGTTGTTGTTAAGATGATGCTGGGCTGAAATCTTGCTCTGCTACTGCAGAACAACATGGTATCCACCTGAAAATATAAACAACCACGTCACAAAATCTTGCAGAGACATGAAACATAACGGTAGGGGAAGATGCAACTCTTGAGCCTCTGTGGTGGCCAACTGTGGGAAGCTGCACGTCGCGGCTAAGAGGGTACATTTCCCCAGCAGGCTCCTGCCTTCAATTATGCTGATTGAAAAGCCAAACTCTCTTCACAGACATAGAATCAAACATTTTCCTCTAAAACAGCAACTTTTTAGAAAATCTGCCAATTTCCTCTTCTCGTTCATTAGTCCAATACAAGAATTGCCTTGGCTTGGTTTCTTAAAAAAAAAAAATCCTTCCCCCCCATGTTTGCATCCAACAATGTTATTTTTACAGCTGTATTTTGGGTTCGGAAAAGAATTTCCTTCAGTAATTCAAATTTAGCTCGTTTCATATCTGGCTATAATAATCTACAAAAGGAGCAGCAGCTAAATTTAGGAGATGATTGCTATACAAGCCAGTGAAATGGGCACTGTAACAGCCTCTATCCTTTGGCTCACATGCCCACTTCCAGCTCCTGAAAGCTGAATTGCAAGGGCGGGAAGGAGGACAGGATTGCTTCTTTGCTGGCAGCTCTTCCCAGCAGAAACAAAACTAATATTTTACATTTCTGAAGCATCTGCCTCTGAAAAATGTCAAGTGTTTGAAGTTTCAACCACGGAACGAACATTCCCAAGCATCACCCACACGTTCATGTGTCCTGAAGTGCAGCGATCAGCCAAATGGTTCCCTATGAGAAACTAACTGGTCCTCAGGTTTCCAGTTCTGAGGTAAGAGAGAGTGATGGAGAGAGAGCGGCACATATGGTAACAGGGAGTTTAGTGAAGGATGGGGAAGAAAAGTTTAAACCAGGACCAGAACATAAAAACAGCCCTGCTGGGTGAGACCAAAGGTCTATCCAGGGGTGGT
Source organism: Eublepharis macularius (assembly GCF_028583425.1). Classification (NCBI taxonomy): domain Eukaryota; kingdom Metazoa; phylum Chordata; class Lepidosauria; order Squamata; family Eublepharidae; genus Eublepharis; species Eublepharis macularius. The sequence goes on along the minus strand of NC_072802.1, from coordinate 64,787,834 downwards.
CAAACTTGCGTAATGTAAGAGCCACATAGAATAAACGTCAGATGTTTGAGAGCCGCAAGACATGATGCATTGAAGTGACTTCAGAGGAAGAGGCGGGTTTGGGGGAGTGTCCTGAAAGTGACATCACAGAAAGGGGTGGGGTTTTGGTGCACTATGCTGGAAGTGACATCATCGGAAGGGGTGGAGCTTGGGAAGAGCCATCACCTGACCTTTGACTTGGAAGTGACATCACAAAAGTGATATCACCTCCTTGCTAGGCTTCACCCCCAAAGTCCCCAGATATTTTCTGAGTCAGACCTGGCAACCTCAACATTTTCATTGAAAATATGAAAGACATGGAAAGAAAGAAGGAATGAAGGAAAAAAGGAAAAGGGAGGAAAGACATGGAAAGAAAGAAGGAAAGGGAGGGAAAGACATGGAAAGAAAGGAGGAAAGGGAGGGAGGGAAATAAACTAGACTAAAATAAAATGTATGGCCACAGCGATACTCAGAGATCTCTGGGAGCTGCACAATGTGTTTAGAAGAGCCACATGTGGCTCCCGAGCCACAGTTTGGCCACCCCGGTCTATCTAGTCCAGCATCTGGTATCCTTCAGTGGCCAACTAGATATCCCAGAAGGCCCACAAGTCGGTACACAGAGGCCAAAGCTTATTCCTGCAGCCCTCCCCAGAATTTTCAGAGGTCTATTCCCTCTAAAATGAAAGTCTCATCTGGCATTGCCTTGTTAAAACAGCCTTTTTGTACAGCTAGGGGGTAGGTTATGCTTTCCAGTCACCAGGAGATGAGATATACACAGTTGGTTGTCACGGGGAGGGGGGGGGAGAGTTCTGCATGCAAGATTAGGAGACTCTTTCCTTTATTTTTCAGTACTGACAAATCCATCTGTTTCTCTTTGATACTGAGCCCCCAACTATCTGATGGTCTCCAAGCATTAGCTATTCAGGGTGGGAGCATTTTTTAAAGAGGCCAAACCAGTAGCAATGTTGTCAACATGAGTTGCTATGGCTGCCATTCACAAAAGTTCAATTCTATTGCTTGGTTTTTAGCGGCTAAATCGCTCGAGGAAGGCGGTGAATACATTTGGACTCTCGTACACATGCACACTTGTGAACACTAAAGCCCACTAAAGCACAGCCCGACCCTTTCCTGTTGGAGAGGCTGATTTTGTTCTGTTAGCAAGGTTGCCAACTCTGGGTTGGGAGATTCCTGGAGATTTTGGAAAGTGGGACCTGGGGACAGCAGGGTTTGTGGAGGCGAGGGACCTTGAGAGCATATAATGGCATAGAGTCCACCCACCAAAGCAGATAATTTCTCCAGGGAAATTCATCGGTGTGGTCTGGAGATCAGTTGTAATTCCAGGAGATCTCCAAGCCCCTCCTGGAGGTTGGCAACCCTTTCTGTTTGTTATGTGGTTTCTCTAGTATCTCTTTAAGCCAAATGCCTTCTTGGCTTTGGAAACAGTGCAAGAGAAGGCAAGATGCATATCTACAAGAGCTAAAGGCTTTCATCATTATGTAGTGGTGGCGACAGTCAGACAGGTCAAGAGGTCCTTCACATGAAAATTAGAGATGCCACAAACTCATTTGACAGGCAAACATACTGCACTCGACAGCCATGACCACATGTGATCCAAACTCCCGATCTGCTTCCCTGTTCCCCATCTGCCACAAATGGCTGGTCAAGCCCCTCTGCAGCTGCGTTTTGTTGCTTTGCAATGGTGGAGTTTCATTTCCGTATCTTGTGGATTCTATTGAATGAGCAGGAGGTGAGAATATTCTATCTGCAGTCATGAATGGTTGGGCGAGGTAACTAAGGCTGATTCCGCACACATTGGATAATGCACTTTCAATGCACTTTATCAATCGTTTGAGGTGGATTTTTTGTTCTGCACACAAAAAAAATCCATTCCAAATGATCTATAAAGAGGATTGGAAGTGCATTATCCAATGTGTGCGGAATCACTCATCATTAACGAGATGTTATCCTTCCCATAAGGTTTTGCGAAAATGTGCACGCATGAAAAATATGACTAACATGGACTTAACTCACTAAACAGTCAGACTTTTTTTTTAAATTACAGCCTGTGTTCATGATTGTTGGCTGATGGACTGATTTGTTCACTGCTTATGCGTACAACTGCCTATTAAGCAGAGAATATGTGAAGAAGGGGTGAATACTAGGATTCCTATCAGGCTGTAGGCAAATGCACACATGTTAAACCCGACTGTTTGTGAGCGGTGAACAGACCACAAACTGAACCAGCAGGAACTTGACCATCCATAAGAATAGGGGAGGGGGTCCGAGCAAGTCCCTAGCTTCAGCTCTGAAACACTGGTGTCATGTAGAGGAGGACCTCTTGCAAAAGTGGGGGAAATTAGCAAAGCCAGGACCAACGAGAGGTAATTAGGAATCTTCTGCCAGCTTTTCGAGGTCCACATGAGGATGCAAACAAGAAGACAGGAGCTTTTTTAGCTTTTATTAAGAAGAAAAAATACCACAGACACAGACAGACAAAACAATTGCATACAAGAGCTTAGGAATACAGATTGGACAGGGGGGATAGCATCGTTACCATCAGAGGTCTGTGGAGGAAGTCACCGGCCAGCTTTCTTAGGGAAGGGCTCAGACCAGGGTCCGAGGGTGACACGCTTGGATCTAGATGAGTCTGCACACCGAGACTGGGCCAGAGCTGAAACATGTATAGGGTGAAAGGGACCTTGGAGCCAAATGTTCCCAGGCACTCAAGACTTTGATGCTGTGAGTGAAAGGGACTTTGATGCGATGGTTGTTGTGGGTTTTCCGGGCTGTATTGCCGTGGTCTTGGCATTGTAGTTCCTGACGTTTCGCCAGCAGCTGTGGCTGGCATCTTCAGAGGTGTAGCACCAAAAGACAGAGATCTCTCAGTGTCACAGTGTGGAGAAGATGTAGGTCATTTGTATCTACTCAGGAGGGGTGGGGTTGAGCTGAGTCATCCTGTAAGAGTTTCCCAGGGTGTGGAATGCTAATGGCGGGAGGCTTCACTGTATCCTGAGGAGGTTCTTTTGCATATGGATTGGTACTTGATGTGCTAATCTTCTCTGCAGGGCTATTGCCAGGGATAGAATGTTTTGTTAGCCTGGTGTTTTTCAGAACTGGCAACCATGCTCGGTTCATTCTTAAGGTTTCTTCTTTCCTGTTGAAGTTTTGCTTATGCTTGTGAATTTCAATGGCTTCCCTGTGCAGTCTGACAAAGTAGTTGGAAGTGTTGTCCAGTATTTTGGTGTCCTGGAATAAGATACTGTGCCCTGTTTGAGTTAGGCTATGTTCAGCCACTGCTGATTTTTCAGGTTGTCCAAGTCTGCAGTGTCTTTCATGTTCTTTTATTCTTGTCTGGATGCTACGCTTTGTGGTCCCGATGTAAACTTGTCCACAGCTGCAGGGTATACGGTATACTCCTGCAGAGGTGAGGGGGTCTCTACTGTCTTTTGCTGATCGTAGCATCTGTTGTATTTTTCGGGTGGGTCTGAATACTGCTTGAAGGTTATGCTTTTTCATAAGCTTTCCCATCTGATCAGTAATTCCTTTGATATATGGCAAAAACACTTTTCCTGTGGGAGACTGTTTTTCTTTGGTTGTTTGATTCATCCTGGGTTTGATTGCTCTTCGGATTTCATTTCTGGAGTAGCCATTTGCCTGGAGTGCGTGGTTTAGATGATTAATTTCCTCATTGAGAAAGTGCAGCTCACATATCCGTCTTGCACGATCCACTAATGTTTTCATTATGCCTCTTTTCTGTCGGGGGTGGTGATTGGAGTTTTTGTGTAGGTACCGATCAGTGTGAGTTGGTTTCCTGTAGACCTTGTGACCTAACTGAAAGTTTGCTTTGCGGATGACCAAGGTATCCAGGAATGGGAGTTTTCCCTCGATTTCTTTCTCCATGGTGAATTGTATGTTCAGGTGGATGTTGTTGAGATGATTCAAAAACCCCATCAATTCTTCCTCCCCATGGCTCCAAATGATAAATGTATCATCCACAAACCGGAACCATACACTAGGTTTGTGGGGTGCTGATTCTAGAGCTGTTTTTTCAAAATGTTCCATGTAGAAGTTTGCTATAACTGGGCTGAGTGGGCTCCCCATGGCCACCCCATCCATCTGTTCATAGAATTCGTTGTCCCATTGGAAGTAACTGGTTGTCAGGCAATGGTGGAATAAGGCTGCTACATCCTCTGGGAAAATCTGATTAATAAGTGCAATAGTGTCTTTTACTGGAACCTTGGTAAACAGGGATACAACATCAAAACTGACAAGTATGTCTTGTGGACTGAGTTTCAGAGAACTGATTTTGTTGATGAAATCTGCTGAATCTTTGATGTAAGACGAGGTTTTCCCGATGTGGTCCTGCAGGAGATCTGCCAGATGTCTAGCTAATTCATATGTCGGTGAACCAATGGCACTCACAATGGGTCGGAGTGGGACTGAATCCTTATGTATTTTGGGGAGTCCATATAGTCTAGGTGGCTGTGCTTCAGTCTTGCATAGTTTTCTGTGCGTGTCGGGATGTAGTGAGGAATTCTTGATCAGCGCATTTGTTAGCCTGGTGATTTTGCATCTTCTCCACACTGTGACACTGAGAGATCTCTGTCTTTTGGTGCTACACCTCTGAAGATGCCAGCCACAGCTGCTGGCGAAACGTCAGGAACTACAATGCCAAGACCACGGCAATACAGCCCGGAAAACCCACAACAACCATCGTTCTCCGGCTGTGAAAGCCTTCGACAATACATCGGACTTTGATGCATTTTGATCAACGTTCTGGCCGGAGACAAGAGGTACAATGGCTTGTTTTAGTTTCCTGCCAATAAAACAATAATTCAATATTCTTGTTCAAGGGACAAGAGGGAGGGTTGCTTATTCAGGTGGCCAATAAACTACAATTCACCAAATATCTCTAAAGATTGGCGAAGTGTTACAGAGTTTTAATTAAGTCTTCTTCCAGGAAGAAGGTGACAACTGACTCCTGATATTTGGATAGGGTTGGATAGGGGGGAGGAATGTCACGGGGTGTCATTCTCCAAGGACCTTTTTTGCCACTGAGCTGCAATTGTGAGGTTTGGGAAGGCAGAGCGCACAAAGCTTAACTGCCCTTCTTTCCATTTGCTCTACTCCAGTTGATCATGTTGTGCCGTGACGTGAAGTACATCGGATTGAGAGGCTCATAGATTTCATATCGTAAGCAGCTTTTGCAACAGGGGCCACAGCCTACCACTCACACTGGAGGTTAAGTTCTCTGCACTACAACTGTGAATGCCCCACACAACACCAGCACAGCCACTGATTCTTGGCTGGTGTGGACACTCTCTGCGTGGCTTGGAAAAGACATTCATAGCCATTCTCGCTTCCTCCAAATCACACGAATGCATTACGTCCCTTTACACTGGTCCATGAAGGTCAGTATTGTCTACTCAGACTGGCAGCAGCTCTCCAGGGTCTCGGGCTGAGGTCTTCCATATCACCTATTTCCTGGTCCTTTTAACTGGAGACGCTGGGGATTGAACCTGGGCCCTTCTGCATGCCAAGCAGATGCTCTGCCACTGAGCCACAGCCACTCCAGGAACCAACCAGCAGATTAGCCCTAACTGACAGGAAACACGAGCACAAGAAACTGCCATATGCTGAGTTAAACCTTTGGGGTTGGACTAGATGACCCTGGAGATCCTTTCCAACTCTATGATTCTATGATTGGTCTATTTGTACTCTCTACTGACTGATCTGACAGCAGTTTTCTAAGCATCCAACCGTCTCTCCCCATATATTCCCCAGAGGACACTCCGATCAGGGGACAAACAGCTGTTGGTGGTCCCTGGCCACAAGGAGGCCCGCCTAGCCTCGACTACAGCCAGGGCCTTTTCGGTCCTGGCTCCCACCTGGTGAAACACTTTGTCTGCTGAAATCAGGGCCCGGCAGGACCTACTATCTATTCACCAGGCCTGCAAGACAGAGTTGTTCTGCCAGGCATATGGCTGAGGTTGGGCCTCTGCCGGCCTGGAAAAAGGGGTGTATAAATCTTAACCCTCCCTGTGAAGGCTGTCCACCATCCTGTTTTAAATGTGTTGTTTTTAATGTACATGAATTTTTAAATTGTATTTTTAATATGTTGTTATCCACCCTGAGCCTGCTCGCAGGTAGGGGGGAATACAAATCTGAAATAAATAAAATAAATAAATAAAGTCTCTCTCCCCGTGGTACCAAAGATCCTTCAGCTAGGCTTGAACCTGGGATTATCTGCATGCAAAACACAGGCTCCACTATTGAGCTCTGGACTGACATGCCAATTTGCTCTGTTTCCACTGGGCTCTGACAGCCGCCCCAAAAACACACGCACGCACACACAAAGAGGCCAATTCTTTCCGGTTTCTACTTCTCTTCCCTCCATCACAGAATTCCAAAATTAATCATGATTGACATAAAGAGGCAAATTACTAAAAGGGAGACAAGAACTCCATAAAACAGATTAAATTAAGCCCTGTCATAAATGCGAAGGCTGTTTTCTTGCTCGCCAGCCTGGGACAACATTATGAATATACGATGTCATGTCCGCCCCTCCCAAAATTAAATTAAATTGAACCGATTAGGAAGGTGCCCGTCTTCCTGGTCCTTCATAGAGCATTGCTAGCTCTGCAGACAGGAATTGAGGATTCATCACCAGCTGTTTTGATAACTTCAGTCGCCCTCAGTTATCTAAGGAAGAATGAGATCTTCCCATCCCATGGTAATTTAAAAACTGCGACTGCTAAAACGATGACCAGGAATGGCCCCGCGTCTGTGCTTCTTGCCCTGCTCATATTAAAAATGCATATCGCCAACAGATATGAAAATCACAGAAGCGGGAGGGAGGAACTCCCCTGCTTCTCCATTTTTAACATTTATTCCTGTCATTATCTGATTCTAGGTCTAGGAGGTTAGCAAGCCATAGTAACCCTCAGGCCAAATAACCGGGTTATTATGCCTGCCAAGGATTCAGCAGGACAAGCAAGTAAGAATCTTCAGCTGCCAATTTCACCGTTGGCGTGTGGATGTTTGCAGAAGTGGGGTTGGCCTGGAGGAAAGGGAAGCCAAAGGATAAAGATCCAGAGGAGTTAGCCGTTTTAGTCTGTAGTTGCAAAATAGTAGAGTCCAGTAGCACCTTTAAGACTAACCAACTTTATTGTAGCATAAGCTTTCGAGAACCACAGCTGTCTTTGTCAGATGCATCGTCAGCTTTCGAGAACCACAGCTCTCTTCATCAGATGCATCATCAGCTTCTGAGAACCACAGCTCTCTTCATCAGATGCATCGTCAGCTTCCGAGAACCACAGCTCTCTTCGTCAGATGCATCGCCAGCTTCCGAGAACCACAGCTCTCTTCATCAGATGCATTGTCAGCTTCCGAGAACCACAGTTCTCTTCATCAGATGCATCGTCAGCTTCCGAGAACCACAGCTCTCTTCGTCAGATGCAGCGTCAGCTTCCGAGAACCACAGCTCTTTTCGTCAGATGCATCGTCAGCTTCCGAGAACCGCAGCTCTCTTCGTCAGGTGCATCTGACAATGCATCTGACGAAGAGAGCTGCGGTTCTCGAAAGCTGACGATGCATCTGACGCAGAGAGCTGTGGTTCTCGAAAGCTTATGCTACAATAAAGTTGGTTTAAAGGTGCTACTGGACTCTTCACTATTTTGCAAAGAATAAAAGTATATCTGAAATGCTCATTTAATTCCACTAGGATGAACTGCTCAGTCTCCACCAATTGCAAGAGCTAGGCATGCCATCCGTATAAAGACACATACACAAATCAAATAAATTAATAGCTGCTGCTGGACCAATGGCTGCCACATGCATGGACCTAATTGCAAAAGCCGCACGACTCAGGCAGTCATAGGAAGGCTGAACCCTGTGTGGCTTGGCTGTTCAGTGTCAGAACAGATAATCAATTGCTCATGGCACCATGCCAAACCGTCACTTCGGTTGCTGATTTCCAGCCAGAGATGTCGCACACTGATGTCCAGCCACTCTAACCAGTATGCCACACTGGCTCATTAGAAGTCAAATAACACTTCAGTAAGCTATAAAAAATACAAGATGTAGAATTGTAACTTCACCTTTCTGGCTCCTTTTTCCTGTACTATTCTATTGTTATGGATTCGGATATGTAATATGAATGGTGGTAGAGAGTCCCTCAATTCATAGCTGACTTATGGCGACCCCTGGTGGGATTTTCATGGCGAAAGCCTAATAGAGGTGGTTTGCCATTGCCTGCCTCTGCAGTCCTGGTCTTCGTTGGAGGTCTCCCATCCAATTATTAACCAAGGCCAACCCTGCTTAGCTTCTGAGATCAGACGAGATTAGGCGCACCTGGATTACCAAACTTCAATAAAAAGCTTCATTCTGGGCAGGTAAGAGCCCCTATACTGAGGTCTGGTTCATGTTCAAATTACAATTATGCTTATTCAGTTAACAATTTGGTTAAAAATCAGATAATTAATCAATTAAAAATTCTTCCATCGGTTGGCAGCCCTAGATTGGATTACCAGCCACCAGGAGGGGGTGGTATGGAGATCCACCAGAATTTCAATTGATCTCCTCCTGACTACAGCGATCGGTTCCCCTGAAGAAAACGCCAGCTTGGGATGGCAGACCCCATGGCATCGCACGTCTGCTGAGCTCCCTCCCCAAATCTCCAGAAATTTCCCAGCAGAGCCTGGCAACCCTACTGTGAGAAGGGGCCTCAAGTTCAATGCATTTCAATCGTCTCGCTTTAATTTCGTATTTTAGCAGTGGTATGTTGGGATACAAAGAGATTCTAGAGTCCCTTTGTACACCCAGTGTCCGACAGGGTTTCTTGAGCATCAGGACAATATGCTGCTCTGGCCACCAGGAGTTGTTTCTCTGTCTCCCTTACTGCCCAGAGAGCTGCCATCATGGCTGCGTCTCCACTTTCTTGTTTCATGTTTCTGATGGTTGCTCACAGGGACGGGGAGAACCTCCATACGATAGTGTCCATCTGCGCAATAACGCATTCTACAAGTTAGTTGGCTGTGTGCATACACATGCGAGTAACTGTTAATAATAATAACAACAACATTAAATTTATATACCGCCCTTCAGGACAACTTAATGCTGAGAGTATGTTATTATTATCCCTACAACAATCACTGTGTGAGGTGGGTGGGGCTCAGAGAGCTCTGAGAGAGCTGTGACTGACCTGAGGTCACCCAGCTGGCTTCAAGCGGAGGAGTGGGGAATTAAATTCAGCTCTCCAGATTAGAGTCCTGCCGCTCGAAAGTGACTGACTCAAGGTCACCCAGCTGGCTTCAAGCGGAGGAGTGGGGAATCAAACCCAGCTCTCCAGATTAGAGTCCTGCCACTCTTAACCACTACACCAAACTGGCTCTGGGGTGAGTTTCCTGGAGATCTCCCATGTATTCAAGCAGTAAAGGATAGAAACCTGCCCTTTCTCTTAAACAAAAGCAAGACAGTTGGGTTTCTGAATCCTGTGTCCATGACTACATTTTGCATTCCAACTCCACCCCTATCCATGATCTCGTGAAACACTCTCAGCCGGGCTGTAGGTTTAACTAAAGGCTACGTTATGCAGTAAGGAAATCCTTCCTTGTGTATCTGTATGACAATATTACCCACCCTCTGGAAAAAGATGTTTTACAAACCATTTCAACCTCACAGAGATATAACAACCCACCAGGATATTTCCAGGATGGAGGCAGCTCCTTCCAGGGGTTTGGACCTGATGAGGTGGAGACCACATCCCCACCACGAATTCGCTTCTGCAATTTTCCTGTCCTTCATCCCCGCCGTTTCAGCAGACGAAGAATGACTAAAATAAAGCCATGAGTCATGGCTCACACCATTCATTTACAAGGTATGTTTTTACGAGGTCTATTAACTGCCAGCGATGAAGTTCCCCTCCAGTTGGTCTGCCTCTCTTTATAGATGACCTTCTGAATGGCTGGCACAGAAGAATCAGCCCAACCTGGAGGCTGATTTTAAATTAAGTTCTCGAACAAGGAGTCTTTCTTCAGGAAAGGCAGGGCTTTTTTTCAGCTGGAACGCGGTGGAACGGAGTTCCGGCACCTCTTGAAAATGGTCACATGGCTGGTGGCCCCGCCCCCTGATCTCCAGACAGAACGGAGTTGAGATTGCCCTCTGTGCTGCTGGAGCAGCGCAGAGGGCAATCTAAACTCCCCTGTCTGGAGATCAGAGGGCGGGACCACCAGCCATGTGACCATTTTCACCTAGGGCAATTTAAACTTTAAAAAACTCCCCCTTTGTTCCACTGACCCAAAGTGATGTCATTGTGCGGTCCTGGGAGCGGGCGCACACTTTGCACGTGCGCATCTGGTACCAGGGGCACCATCTCCCACCCAGAGTTGCCTCCTGTGCCAGCAACCCACTGAGTTCCACCACCTCTTTTCCCAGAAAAAAAGCCCTGAGGAAAGGCTTTAGGTACCACTCCTCCAACCCAACTTTCATTGGATCACTGGCTCCCCGGAGGCCACCTGAGCTTGTCTTTGGGTTTCAGCTTTCCAGACACACTCCCTATAAAAAAAGCAGTAAGGTCCGACAAAGCAGCGTTTTCTCCAGGGGAATTGATCTCTGTCCTCTGGAGATCAGTTGCAATTCTGGAAGATCTCTGGAAGTTGACAACCCTAGATCCCATGGATCCATCCCACTAACAGCGGTGTTCTCACTTGGGGAAGAATGCCTTGTCTCATGGAAAGGATCCTTGCACTGGAGTTAAGAGTTATGGGAGCACATCTGTGAGATCCGTAGCTCCTTTAACTTTACTGTAGCACAAGCTTTCGAGAATCACAGTTCTCTTCGTCAGATGTGTTTCTTGAAAGCTTATGCTACAGTAAAGTTGGTTAGTCTTAAAGGTGCTACTGGACTCTTTTCGATTTTGCTACTACAGACTAACACGGCTAACTCCTCTGGATCTGTGAGATCTGACTCACTTTTATGCCCATCATCTCCTTTAAAAAAATCTGTTTCCAATATGGGAATTTTCTGCATTAACGGCTTTCAGAGCACCTAGGGAATAAACATATTCTCGTGCCTGTTATTTATTAAAGCACCAACACTGCCTGACCAAGTTGTCAAAAAATAATAAGGGAATAATGGTGGGGGAGTGCCTGGCCCTGTCTCTATTGAGACCAGGGCTTTTTTTCAGCAGGAATGCGGTGGAATGGAGTTCCAGAACCTCGTGAAAGTGATCACATGGCTGGTGGCCCCGCCCCCTGATCAGGGGGCGGGGCCACCAGCCATGTGACCACTTTCCCTGAGGGCAACCCACTGAGTTCCACCACCTCTGTTCCCAGAAAAAAAGCTCTGATTGAGACCATTTGTACTTTGCTATCAAGAGCTAGAGACATTGTTTTAGGCAAACAGAATAAAAAAGAGTCCAGTAGCACCTTTAAGACTAACCAATTTTATTGTAGCATAAGCTTTCGAGAATCACAGTTCTCTTCGTCAGATGCATGGTACATCTGGTACCATGGTACCATGCATCTGATGAAGAGAACTTGATTCTCGAAAGCTTATGCTACAATAAAATTGGTTAGTCTTAAAGGTGCTACTGGACTCTTTTTGATTTTGCTACCACAGACTAACACGGCTAACTCCTCTGCATCAGGCAAACAGAAACATCCAACCAAACTTTTGCCAAACAGCACACAGGAGCAAAAATGGCCACCCCTGCTGATTTACCAACCCAGGCTATACTCTGGGCCTTGTGCAATATCTCAATTAAGGAGGAGATGAAAATCGTTAGGAGTGCAGAGAGGAAAGGTTGATCAAAATCTCTCCCCCCCCACCCCCGCCAGTCCTTTTGCTAATGGACTTTTTCATGATGGGTGGCCGAGATAAATCAACAGCCACAGAGGGAAGTGCTAATGCGTTGGGGAGCAACATAGCTGGAAAGGATGTGACTCAGTTAGACCAGCAATTCTCAAAGAGCACAAATGGCCCTCCCGAAGCACCCCCCCCTTGCCTAGACTGCTTCTTTATTGACCCAAGCTGAGCCCTGCGTAGGTTAATGGCATTTGGGCTCCGTGAAGCTGCCTGGACTGGACTGACCCCCTCCAACCTTGTCGTCTCAAAGTCTCAGTGGCTAGCTGCAGCCTGATTGGCTGTGCATAGGGTTGCCAACCTCCAGGTATGGCCTGGGGATCTCCCAGAATTTCAGCTGTATGCAGAGGATGGAGATCAGTTCTCCCGGCAGAAACGGCTGCTTTGGAAGGTAAACCATATGGCATTATACCTTGCTGAGACCCCTCTCCTCATTAAACCCCACCCTCCCCAGGCTCCACCCCCTAATCTCCAAGAATTTCCCAGCCTTGTCTCTGTTTCACTGAATGTCCTAACTGTCGTTCTTCATTGTGCTTTGCTCAGTGAATGTCCTAGCCGTTGATTATACTGTATTTCACTTGCACTGTGTAATCCGCCTTGGATCTCTGCGAGGAAGGTGGACTTGTCAGGTCTGCCTTTTTACATCTTCGACAGGCCAGGCAACTGGTGCCGTATCTTTCGCCCTGGGATCTGGCTACAGTAATCCATGCAACGGTCACCTTCAGGCTAGACTACTGCAACTCACTCTATGCTGGGCTGCCCTTGGGCCTGACCCAGAAGTTACAGCTGGTCCAGAAAGCAGCAGCATGCGTTCTTACAGGAACGCTTATTTGAGCACACATTCATCCTGTGCTGTGCCAGATACATTGGATCTGGTTCAAGGTGTTAATTTTGGTGTTTAAAGCCCTTCACAGACTGGGACCTGCATACCTGCGGGACCACCTCTCCCATTATGTCCCCTGCAGGGCGTTGTGCTCTGCAGACAAGCAACTCCTGGTGGTCCCCAGTCCAAACAAGATCCATCCTGCTTCGACCAGGACCAGGGCTTTTTCTGCCCTGGCCCCGGCCTGGTGGACTACTCTCCCTCTGGGGATCCGGGCCCTGCGGGACCTGTTACAGTTCAGCAGGGCCTGTAAAACAGAGATGTTCTCGGGCTGAGGACCAGCAGGTGTCCCTCCTCTTCCACCTAAGACCACCACTTTTTTCCTGGGACTGCCCTTGGCCATGTGCTATGCCCATATGTATGCCCATATATGGACTCCCGACTATTTATTTAAGTAGCCTATGGAAATGGTGTCTGGACTATTTTAATGACTGTTTTAAGATTATTACTGATTGTGTAGTTTTATGATTAATTTATTGTATTTTATGAATGTTGTGAGCCGTCCTAAGCCCATTCATGGGGAGAGTGGGGTATAAGTAAAATAAAATAATAAATATAACAGCAACAACAAACCTGTTTTGCAAAGCCTCCTGGGAAAACCAGGCTGTCGGGCCATCTACCTTCCCTGGGAAACCTGTCTGTCCCATTTGGTTGACCCACCTTGGTAAGTAAAGTCAAAAAGGGCTGACTTGAAGTTAATAGGGCTGCCATTTGCCTGGGGGGACTTTGCCATCGAGGTTGAGCTTTCCCACCTGCTCAGCCCCACACTCCGACTGCCGATGTGTTCAAAAGGAGCCTTGGCACGGAGGTGCTGCCTTTTGCTTGGGGAGATTTTGCCAGTTGGTTATTTTATGTATTGTTATGGGACCGCGTAACTGCATTATTATAGGATTTTGTGTTTATATTGTGATAGGATTTTGTGTTTGTTAGCCACCTTGGGTGTTCTTTTGAACAGAAAGACAGGATAATCAATCAATCAGTCATCACCAGCTTGCTGCCTGGAATTCTGGTCAGACTTCAGGGAATATTAACCTGCAGAGAACTCCAGGTTACAGGTAATCGCTTTGCCTTTCACTCTGAGGAGCAGCCGTAGGCCTGAGTTCTCGCTAGCATGATTTATCTCACATTAAATCATGTTACAAGATGCTAAGAAACCATCTGCTCAGGGTTTGGTGCAGCAAACTAGCAGCCTTAAGAGGCCTCTAAAGAATCTTCAGAATTTCATTCTCATACAAAGAGCCAACCCTCTGTACTAGTACATGTGGAGGACTGTCCCCTATCTACCTGCCAAAGAAGCGGCCTTCAGGGATGTTACAGGATGAGGAAGAGGTTGCCGAACTCCTCCGTACCTCCCTTCCCTTGTTGATCAGGATCATACTGAAGGATCAAGTCCACATATCTTCTACACGAGAGCTACCAGACCTCCTAGAGCAATATCCTTGATATTGTTTACACGATCACTAATCACTAGAGATTAAGTCCCATACTTTGGGCCCAGATAGTTGGGTCGCACTCTCAACTCATCTCCACTTCATATGCACCTGCTGAATGCATCGATCGCAATGTTCAGGTCTTCTGAAAGCGAGGCATGTGAGAAAGAGCAAGGGTTGTCCACCCTCAAGGGGGCACCTCCTGTATTTCTGCATGAGTTGCTGTTCTGAGCATTAGATTGGGAACAGGCAAACCTCAATACAGAGACATAACAGGCAGCCTCCTCTGAGGGCTGGTCATTCTGTTGTAATCCTACATCTAGAGTTACTGACCTGCTTAATCATTCCTGAGGCAAATGACCAGCAGAAAGCTGTTATTAGCAGAGGCCTATTTGCTGGAAGCAAAGCCAGAGCTGTGAGCATACATAGATGCAGAAGGTAGCTTCCTCTCTGGTTGAATCCCTTTGGCCTGACAGGGTTCCTTAATAATCCAGTGTTTTTTCTCATGGCACATCAGCATTTCTCTCATGGCATAATCTGGAAATGATTGGTGTAAATAACTGGCAATTGTTGGTATAAACAAACGAGAGGCTGAGGTGATTTTGGAAGAATGTGTCCAGATAAGCTGACTGTCGACAGCTGCTTTTTTGTAAAACAACACGCACGGCTTTTTTTCAGCTGGAATGCAGGGGAACGGAGTTCCGGCACCTCTTGAAAATGGTCACATGGTTGGTGGTCCCGCCCCCTGATCTCCAGACAGAGGGGAGTTTAGACTGCCCTCCGCGCCGTGTCTGGAGATCAGGGGGTGGGGCCACCGGCCATGTGACCATTTTCGCCAAGGGCGATTAAAACTTTAAAAAACTCCCCCCTTGTTCCAGCTGACCCAAAGTGATGTCATTGTGCGGTCCTGAGTTCCACCACTGAGTTCCACCACCTCTTTTCCCAGAAAAAAAGCCCTGACAACACGAAATGAGAGTTTCAAAATATGGAAAGGATTGTTTGGGTTTCCCGACTTCACTTGCTGTGCTTGCAACCTACATTACGAAGCTCACTCTTCTTCCCGGTCCCTCCCTATTTGAGCGGAGATCCTGAAACACGCAAAACCCATTCTCTCTGTCTCCCGCCCACATTGAGAAACTAGAAAAGGATTTCCCCTGCCTCAGAGCACGGGTAATAATCATTTTTCTGCAAATGAGTCTCCCAGGAACTTGCTGCTGCTATTCCCAGAACAAAAAGATCCGAACCAGAATTGAGATTCAGGAGGAGCAAATCTTAGCCAATTTACCAGAACAAATGCTTCAGATTCTACCCTCCCAGCACCGACTCTCTGGCTGGTAATTGAAAAATCAATATTCTCATTTCCTGCCGTAGAGCCAATGGTAACATTAAAATTGCAATCTGGTTACCCACAGTAATCACAGCCAAACACAATTATCCTTCTCAAGCAGAAACACAACAGAAACCCTTCAAAATGCGGCTCCCACCCTATTGCAGCTAAATAGAAGATAAGTCCATTATTCTTTTCAGAAACAAGATCCTCCATGTCGGCCTTGCCTCCTCGGTGCACGCAAGGCGCTGGATTTCTTGTCCCGTTGAATTGAAAGGCCTACCATGGGCCCAGATCAAAGGAGGACCAGATGTCTGGTTTCTGTCGCTCCCATTTCTCCCTATGCCAGGTGGAACAAGCAGTCACTACTGCTAGCACAAATAAGAAGATGCTAGTGAGTCAACAGCAACACCTCAGTGCATTGAGGGGGGGGGGGGCTGGCAGTGCCATGTTCCAAAGTAAGATATGGAGGAGTACCAAGGCTCACTGGCAGAGCAGACGCCTGGCACCAAAGATTGCAAACTCAATCTCCAGTTAAAGACTCTCGAGCTGTGGGTGTCAAGAAAGACCTTTCTCTGCTTAAGACCAGGGAGAGCCACTGCTCATCACAGCAAATAGTACCGAGTTCGGTGGACCTAGGCATACCAGCCTCCAGGTGGTGGCTGGAGATCGCTAGGAATGACAACTGATCTCCAGGCAACAGAGATCAGTTCCCCGGGAGATATTTTGGAGGGTGGATTCTAAAGCATTATACCATGGTGAGTTACTTCTCCTCCCCAAATCCTTGCCCTCTCCAGACTGCACCCCTAAAATATCCAGGAATTTCCCAACTTAGAGCTGGCAACCCTAAGTGGACCTACAAGGCAGTTTCATATGTTCATAACCTCTGGAGGGAGGGGGGGATTTATGCCAGATTCTTAAACTTTGGGTGAATCTAGACCCTTCCTACCAAGTTGCTTGGCATCATGCTGACATAATCAGCAAGAGGTTCTGCCTCCTCTCCCTGCCCCCAACAGCTCAGCTGGGAACAGCCTGGCTCTCCCAGGCTGAAGAAAGCAGCCACTGCTCCCTTTCAACGAAGGAACAAGATCTGGAAGACCCTGCGTTCACAGTATTTCACCTTCCCTTCCCGGCCCCCAAAAGGAACAAGCCCAAATGATAAGAAGGTCTCTTGATGGATATTTGCAACGCAGGTGCAATACATTTGTGCTAAAGGTACGGACTGCCATGGAAGTTTGCTCAACAAGATTCCATATATCTTAGGAGTAACTCCTTGATTCCTTCCACTTTCCTTTCACCCAGATCACGAGGGGAAAAAACCTTTGGTTGCCCTGATGGATGGTCAATACTGGTTCTTTGATGGGGAGGGGCATCTTTCTTGTTGCTCCTGGACCTGAAGAAGGGAGCGCTGACTCTTGAAAGCTTATACCCTGAAAATCTTGTTGGTCTCTAAGGTGCCACTGGACTCCAATCTGACAGTTTTACAGCAGACCAACATAGCTACCCAAAGGCTTTTAATACCACTAGAAGCTTTTTAAACAGCCTACTGAGATGGGCCTGGCTGGTGTTTTGATAATCTGATTTGGGTTCGTTCTGGAAGGTCAGTTTCAGAAGATCCTGCTAGGAAACTTCTACACAGCCAAGGTCTCCCTCACCCCCCCCCCCCAACTTTTAACACCTACATGAAATATTGGGAGAGGTTATGCAAGGATTCAGGACGAGTTGTTACCAGCATGTAGATGGTACTCGCCTCCCTTGTTCCTTGCCATCAAGATTCAGGGGAGCAATGGAGGAACTCCGCAGGTAAAAGGCTGTAAGGGGCTTTATGAAACTCAAATCAAATCCATATAAAACGGAAGTGCTGTGGTTCAGGGGTAAAGACGATCCAGGAGTTTAACCTGCTCTAGAAGGGGTTGTACTCCCCTTGAAGGTGAAAGCTTGTCGTTAGTTGGGGGGTGATCCCAGGTGCCTCCTTTTTTCTTTTTTTTTGACATGCTGCCTTTATTCTAGCAGCCAAGCTTCCTCTAAAACACTCTGGTCCTTTGAAAGCGGTCACCCTCAGGAACAGAGAAACTGATGAGCCTCTCGGATTGTGGCCTGCATGTCCTGGTACTCTGCAAGCGTGCAGGCCTCCTTGAGAGCCAGCCAGCGAAAGGCCTGGTGCTCCGATGACAGCTTGATCTCTGTGTCACGGTCTTTCATTTCAGCCAACCAGCAGATGACTGTTTTGGCTTGCCTCTGATGGAATAGTTCACTTCCTTCCTAAAGCCTTCCATGATGGAGAACTGACTGGCATCCAGCCCTGCTTCCTCCTGTGTCTTCCGGAGGGCTGTCTGGAGGTCGTCTTCCCCTGGGTCGACATGTCCTTTCGGAGGGGTCCAGTGATGAATCCCATAGGACGTCTGCAAAAGAAGGAACTCAATATTGCTCCCAGCTGTGGTGGCAGCGGATGACAACGATGATGATGGCTCACGCAGCTTCCTGAAGATAATCAAGCCGCACGCCCTTAAGGTCATGATTGTCCTACCAGCTTCGCAGGTGCCAATGGGAACCTCTGCCAGGCAAAGCACGATCCCTTCACTTCCCAGGTGCCTCCTTGACCCTGGATAGCCAGGGGACTGAGATAACCCTGAGTGCCTTTCTTCTACTTAGGCTAGTTCACTAATTGTGGCTTTTTTTCTGAAAAAGGCGTACCTAGGGGCCACAGTCACACATGCCTTGGTTACATCCAGTTAGACTTCTGTAACATACTGTGTATGGGCTGCCCTTGAAGACTGTTTGGAAGCTTCAACTGGTTCAGAACACAAGAGCTGGCTGCTGTGAGCACCTCTTTCCCATCCTCTGGCAATTACTTTGCCTACTCTTTTATTTCCAGCTCCAACACAAAGTGCCAGAATGATCCTTTAAGGCCTTAAATCGCTTGAGTCCCGCCTCCACTCATATTCTGAAGTTGGCCATGGAAGACCTCTCTCGGGAACCCATGTTGGAGAAACACAATCAGAGGGTGCTGCATTATCTTTAGACCTGGTTTCCAGAGGATATACATGGTTTTGTGGAGAGGAGGGTCAAAAAAACATTCCTCAACAGGAGTGGTTTTGGAACTGCTGCTGTAGGCACAGCCAGGGGTTTTTTTCAGCTGGAATGCGGTGGAATGGAGTTCCGGAACCTCTGGAAAATGGTCACATGACCGGTGGCCACGCCCCCTGATCTCCAGACAGCGGTGGGGGGGGAGATTGACCTCCGCACCGCTCGGCGGCGCGGAGGGCAATCTCAACTCCCCTCTGTCTGGAGATCAGGAGGCGGGGCCACCAGCCATGTGACCATTTTCTCCAAGGGCAACCCACTGAGTTCCACCACCTCTTTTCCCAGAAAAAAAGCCCTGCGCACAGCTCTTGCATTATGTTATTCCTTGCCGTGCCAAGAAGCTTAGGTTCAGAGCTTTAAAAACAACAAACAAGGATAGCAAACGATTTAAAATTTTCTGCACATTCACCACTGATCCCTCTCCAAGGATCCAAAGCTGCTGCCGCTGTGTTTCTCGGGACACAAAATCCAATTTGCAGATAATGAAAGGGCTTCAGATTAACAAATCCATTTAGAATCCTTACACTGATTTAAACGGTAGAAAAGGAGCGTGCCACATTCGGAAAATGGGAGGCACTTATTTCCAAAGTATCTTAATATATCATATTTGGGAAAAGAGATTCACACATGTGTTTAGGCCGAGGCAGGCTTTCTGTAGCTATTTTTTGCTAATAAAGAATGAAATAAGCCAATTTTGTTCCATTCTGTATTGCTACCTCCCCTTTAAGCTTGACTTAATTCACGGCCAAGGGTCACATCAGGTTTTATAATCTGGACACCCGAGTACAAAGCTGGAACATTTTGTAGCAAGAGAATCTGATACATGCCTTTTTAAAAAGAACAAGACAACACATCACTGCTTACAAATGGTAGTAGCAAGGCAGGAGATCGTCCAGCCAAAGCCACTGCGATGCATGAGCAGCAATGAGAATGAGAAAGCAATTTTTATGTGCTATGCGATTCTGTGCTGGCAGCGGCCATGACAATCCTGGTGGTGACTGGCTGAGCTGCCCTAGCTCCACTGAAAGTGGGGCACAGGGAAAGGGGCAACGGCTGCCTCCAACTGTAATCCTTACAACAGCCCTGTAAGGTAGGCAGATATTACTATCCTCATATTGCAGATGGCAGGCTGAGGGTGTGACACAGTGGCTTGCTTAAAACTATTCTGTGGTTTGAACTAGTGACCTCTGGGACCACAGCTCGTGTTCATAACCACTATGCAGTACACCACCTCCTAACAACTAGATGGTTACATTGCATGGAATGAAGAGATGATTCCCTGGGCTTTTGTGTAAATTAATAACTGGAAGTATTTCCTTAAAGGTGGAGAGGGGGTCAAATGTATATATTTATTTATTCATTTATTTCATTTATACCCTATCTTTCTCTCCAACTGGAACCCGAAAGGGACTTATATTATTCTTCTCGCCTCCATCTCCTGAAATGAAGGAGTCCTCCTTGTGCTGGAATGGGGGCTAAAAGTAGTGTGAAGAGAAACCAAAATGGGGGGGGGGGACTGTTCAGTAGTTTTGATGGTGACTACCCAAATGGGAGCCCTGATCTGGATAACCCAGGTGAGCCTGATCTCGTCAGATCTCAGAAGCTAAGCAGGGCTGGCCTTGGTTAGTAATTGGATGGGAGAACTCCAACGATGACCAGGGTTGCAGAGACAGGCAATGGCATGCGAACCTGGGTCTCCAAGATAGTCTCTCCTCGCAAGGAAACTGACCCAGTAAATGAGGCTTGAGAAACTTTGCCCCATTCAATGTGAAACAATACACTTGAGCAAATGTCACCCCTCTCACAACTACTTTCATAGCAGGATTGGTTCAAATGCAAACCAGAATGCAGAGGAAACATCTGGCCATGGTTCTCCATGCTCTGATCACATCCCATCCAATGTGCTCTACGTAGGGATGACTTTGAAGCCAGTTCAGAAGCTTCAAATTGTGCAGAATGTAGCAGCACCGTGGATGCAACTTATATATCTTGCCAGTTCTTCAAGTACCCCATTGACTGCCGAGTCCATTCCAGTCACAATTCAAAGGACCAGAGTTTACTTTTAAAGGTCTGGGACTATGGTACATGTGGCCCCACCATCACAGGTAAGTTGTATGGGAACCAGAAACAGGGCATTTTCAGTGGTGGCACCTTTGCTATGGAATACCCTCCCCACATTTGTTCTGACAACTACAGTGCAGTGCTGAGCAGAGCTATAGCCTTCTGAGAGCCTCTATAGCCGAGACATCTTACACGAGGTTGCTCGAGTGAAGAGAGACGCAATGTTAGCTGGGAAACGTAGGAGACAGAGCAAAAGGTTTCGTCACTTTCCCCTCTCTACAAAGATCCGGGAGGGTTTGTTAATTTCCCTTTCCCCCCTTGTCTCCCCTGAAGGCTATCTCCCGGCTCTTTGTAGAGAGGTGGAAGTGACTTCTGCTCCGTCTCCTACGTTTTCCGGCTAACATTGCATCTCTCTTCACTCAAGCATCCTCGTTTAAGATATCTATAGAGACTCTGAGTCCACTGAAGTAAATAAGCATAGAAGGGAGGGACTACATTTAGGATTATACTGCTAGTCTGTTAGGGTTTAGGTGCCAGGTGAAAGGGTTTAGGTGCCGAGCACTGCTAGGTACTTGGGCATTCCATTAATTTTTTTGGTGCATCAGACGAAGTGGGCTTTGGCTGACACAACAGTCAGTCAGAATTCAAGGTGCTGGGAGACACTCTTATTATTTTGGCTGGTAGCAAACTAACACGGCTATCCCACTGAAATTTGGTCTGTAATCTTGTCCTCTCCGTTTAATGCTTAGAGAGTTTTATTAACTGTCCCGTAAGGCATTGCTTCATCACGGTTTTGCTTGCAAAATTTGGGCAACCTTCTTTAGAAAGTTCTTCATGCTGGGCTGCTCTTTATAGCATCTTTTATCATGTGTTTTTTTACTCTGCTGCTCATGAAGTTATTGGCTTCAGACAATTTCGGATGTTTCGCTGTTTGTATCTGCTTCAAGCAGTTTTGAAGAATGTGATTAGTAAGTCTTTCAAATAAACAAATAAATAAGCAGGTAGGCTTGTGGGGCGACTCAAGGGTTCTGACAGGTCCAAACTGGAGCCGATTGCCTGCAACGTACAGCTAAAGGTTGCCCTTTTTCTCGCAAGCGGCCGTGTCTTTTTCTTCTTCTTGGATGTAGGAGAAATAAGGATTTAGCTTTAACATTCTGGTAAAGTAGGAAACGAAGACAAGACAGTCACTTTGGTGAGATTTCTTTCATAGTACTCAGCAATAGGAGGAATCCTCTTTGCAAACAAAGCATACAGTTCAGAGGGAGAAACTGCAGCAGATAGGAAACAAATTGCAACGACAGACATTTGATTCCTTGAATGGCTTTGGTGTTCCTTTCTCAGGTCATTACACTCTACTGCTGGCAGCGGATTCCCAGGCAGAATATATGCACACAATAAGCAAGTACTACAAGCGCACAAAAGGGAGAGAAACAAGTGAGGAATTATACTTGGGAAGATCTCCATTACCTTCATAAGGTGCATGGCTCATTTCTATGTTTAAAAAAAAAGGAACACACTTTGAAGAGTAATGCTGGAAAGTTCTGCATCTCCTATTGAATTGTCTACATTTATGTCCCCAAAAAGCACGCTGGGAAACATCACAAGGTATTTGTAAGGTTCGGGTCCAAGAGCACCTTAAAGACCAACAAGATTTTCAGGGCATGAGCTGTCGAGAGTCAAAGCTGCCTTCATCTGACGTCTCTTTGTCTTGCTCTTCTACTACAGACCAACACAACTACCCACCTGAAGATATTTGTAGGTCATGTATTTTTAGGATCGATACAAGCCTGAGATGTTGTTTTAGGGCGATGATGATGATGATGATGATGATGTGTGCTTATATACCACCCTTCTGGACAAATTAGTGCAAGAGCCCCGTGGCGCAGAGTGGTAAGGTGCAGTACTGTAGCCCAAGCTCTGCTCATAACCTGAGTTCGATCCTGGCAGAAGCCGGGTTCAGGTAGCCGGCTCAAGGTTGACTCAGCCTTCCATCCTTCTGAGATCAGGAAAATGAGTACCCAGGTTCCTGGGGGTAAAGTGTAGATGACTGGGGAAGGCAATGGCAAACCACCCTGTTACAAAAAGTCTGCCAAGAAAACGTCGTGATGCGACGTCCCCCCATGGGTCAGTAATGACTTGGTGCTTGCACAGGGGACTACCTTTACCTTTTTTTACAGAGCAGTGAACACAGTCAGTGTTATTATTATCCCCATAATGCAGCTGGGGAGCTGGGGCTCAGAGGAGTGGCTTCCCCAAGGCCACCTGCTTAGCTCATGACAATAGTGGGAGTCAAACCAGGAGACTGCTGATTTGCAGCCCAGCCACTTAACCACTATGCTACAACAGCTCTCAACACTGATGGAAGGGTGTGTATTTAAGACAGATACATTTACTGCCCCTGTCCACCCATCCCCACACAACAATTCCACTTCCAATGATGGAATGGCATTTCCGTTGGTGGAGGAAGAGAGAGATATTCCTACTCATTTGATTGCAGACACCAGCACTGGCCACCATACTGTTCTTGGCCATCCACTGAACCACAGAGGGACAATTGGGGGTGGGCATGGAAGGCTGCAGCAGAAAGGGGGAGGCGGGGCAGCTGACACCCTCTAGCAAGACTCCAATGGTAGTACTTTGGAGCCTTGAATTATTGCACTACCTGCAACAGGAGGGAGAAGGGAGTATGCAAACCTGAGGCTCCCCTGGGTTTGCTTATATGGGTTGCCATTCTCTTAGAACCCTCCCTCTGAATCCAGCTGCCAAAGCAGAGCACAAAACTTTCTTAATTTTCAGAAGTCCCGAGAGGAAAGCTAGCCAGGACAACATGGCTCTTGGTTAAATGGTAACAATGAAAGCTGCTTTGCAGTAGATTGGCCTTCTGCACCAGCAGCGAGAACACAGACACAGTAGAACTGGAAATTTCTTTGGCCAGCTATTCCACTTCAAGCATGTGTGTGCATTGTGGAGGGGGGGTGGATGCAAGCGAGCCTTCATTGGCATATATAAAATATAAAATTTTAAATACAGAAACTCCACACAAAATGAGATTAAAATTACAGATTGGAACAGGGCAACAGTGCCGCAAAACCAGTACAGAATATTACTTGTCAGGGCATGGGGGGGCGGGGGGGCGGGATGCTGACGGAAGCAACAAAAAAAAAAAAGCAGGCTGCACTGCAGCAGTTTCTGTTGACCAAAATCCTTGTTGCAAATCATCCCATGTGTGTCTATCGGTTGACATACTAAAAACAGATGCTAACTGACTGCATGTTCTTTCCCTCGCTTCTTTTTCCCTTCCCTCCCCTTTGCCGCATCATAGCTTGTGAGGTCCTTGGGGCAGGGACCGGACTTGTTGCTACTCTGCTAAGCGCCAGGCATGTGAACAGCCCTGTATAAAAATAAACACGGAAAACTCCCAATGTATTCACAGCGCAATGAGCTCCCTGGTGATGTGTGTCGGGGGGGGGGGGTCTTCTTGAGGCTAGGCCTGACTATACAAGCTGTGCTGGCTATAGGACTTGTGGGCAGGGAAAGTACCCTCAAGGGGCCACCACAACCCAGAAGAATTTTCTCATATTGCCTCTTGGGTAAGCTCCAGAAGGTGGCGATGAAGGTGCCATTCAGCAGTCCTGGGGCCCTGACAAATGCCCAGCCTTCTCATGCTCTGGATACAACCTCATGTTCAAACCACTGGTCCCATCACAGGAGCCGGATCCTGGAACGAAGGAGAGGCGACTGGCTGCTGCTTCTCTCTGTGTGTGTCTTCACTGATGAACTTCGCTGATTGGCTACCGGTGGAGTACCGAATCAGGTTCAAGGTTTTGGTATTAACCTACAAAGCCCTAAGTGGACTGGGACCGTCGTATCTGCGGGACCGCCTCTCCCCATATAAGTCCCAGAGGACCCTTCGCTCGAGCGATAAACATCTATTAAAGATCCCTGGCCCTAGGGAGGCCTGCTTGGCGTCGACCAGGGCCAGGGCTTTTTCGGCCTTGGCCCCAGCCTAGTGGAACGCTCTGTTGTACGAGACCAGGGCCCGGCAGGACCTGCTAGTATTTCGCCGGCCCTGCAGGATGGAGCTATTCCGCCAGGCATATGGTTGATGCTAGGCCGTGCCCCCCCTGTGGGGGGTTAAACTATATGCCCTCCCGTTCCATGTCACCTCCCATCTCTCACATATTTTGCTGGAAAATGCTCTACAGATGGTGAAAGGTGAGCGTCTAACGTGCTGCTATGCTCTCTGTTTTTATACTTATATAGATGTAGTATATTTTTAAATGAATGTTATGTACTATTTATGTTTTTAATGGTTATGTTGATTAATTGTGCAGTGCGTTTTTAAGCTTTGTTGTGATCCGCCCTGAGCCCACTGGTGTGTGTGGGGGGGGGGGCGGACTATAAATTGAATAAATTAAATTAAAGCTAGGGGGATTGGATCTCTCAGCTAGAGTTGATCCATGCCGGATGGAGAGGAGCTTGGCAGTTACCCCTTCTCCTCTCTGGCCTTGCTAACGGCAGCTGGCAACAGAAAGGGGGTCTCTCAGCTGGAGCTGCAGCCAGGCATGATACAAGGGTGCCTGGCTGCAGCCTCTTTTCTCTCAGCAAAAAGGATGGAAAAATAACTCCCAAAGGACCAAGGAAAACGTTCAAGGTCAGCAGAGAGGAGAAGGAGGGCAAATCTCCCTCCCTCAGCTTTTTCTAAGTTGACAGGCAGGTAGGGTTCCATTTGCCATTTGGGAACTGCTGCTACGCACGTGGAAAGACGATGGCATGAATCAGTCCTTGCTTATGACAGCTTACAAGACAGTGTTCTGAAACGAGGTTCTTTGGGGGCGCAGCTCACATTATGGAAAGAATGGGATTAAGTGCCTGTCAAAGAATCCTCACCGGCTGATGTATTCTGGTCTGCCGCCCTGTTCAGCTGTCTGCCGAATCAAGGAAGCGGGCGGACGCAGAGTGTCTAAAAGGTTTTGGAGGAAGAGCTTAGAGAGGCAGAGACAACCTGCTGAGAGAGTCTCGGGCCCAATTTGGGATGTGGCTCATGTCCAGGTTCTCTCAGCCGTGATTTCGCCGTCGCAGACCGGAATGCCAAAACAGCGCGGTAATTAGCAACAGGTGTGTATTAAAAAATTGCAAAATGCAACCTCCAACACTGTGGGGCATTCATCCCCCAAAATAGGCTAGGCAGGCATGTATCATTTCTGCCCTCAAGGAGGACTGTTTCTTAAAACCTGATTCTCCTATCTAAGGAGAAGCCGGTTTAGAAGCCTCCAGCTGGCGGTAGCAGCTGCTGAAAGAGACTACAGGCATCTAAAAAGCCTTGTTTTAACCCCTCCTTCAATGCTCCCACCCTCCAGCTACAGCACAACAAGAATTCCCACCCAGCTAGACAGCGAACGAGTAATTCAGTGAGAGGCCAGGTCATGGCAGCCCTGAGGGAGGGCTGGAATGAGGCTTTCTGGTTGACTGTAGCACCTGTCAGAACGAATAGCTGCTCAGACCAGATGGAGGACTCACCTTTCACCCCAGCCAGCAATATGAGTCTCAATAAACTTTTCACTGTTATATGTATGTCTTTTCCCATCTGCCTCTGGCTTGCTCCTAATTTTTCCACTGCACAGCTCAGAGTCCTGACCTCACAGCTGAGAACCAATACTTTAGGGGTGCGGAAATCAATACACTGCATTCAAGCTACCGAAGGCCTCGGTTCTCATTACACTGAAGAGGTCTCGGTTGCCATTATTTTCTTTAAGCAAAGCAGCCCTCTGACGGAAACCCAAGGCAAAACGGAGGAGGGCATCACCTTAAATGAGGCTTGCCTCTTTCTTTCTTGGAGAGGCAGCACTCCTTTCAAAAACAATTTGAAGAACTGCACTGTGTTTAGTTACGCAATAGTAAAGAATCCAATAGCACCTTTAAGACTAACCAACTTTATTGTAGCATAAGCTTTCGAGAACCACAACTCTCTTTGTCAGATGCATGACGAAGAGAGCTGTGGTTCTCGAAAGCTTATTCTATAATAAAATTGGTTAGTCTTAAAGGTGCTACTGGACCCTTTACTATTTTGCAACCACAGACTAACACTTTATTGTAGCATAAGCTTTCGAGAACCACAACTCTCTTCGTCAGATGCATGACGAAGAGAGCTGTGGTTCTCGAAAGCTTATTCTACAATTAAGTTGGTTAGTCTTAAAGGTGCTACTGGACCCTTCACTATTTTGCAACCACAGACGAACACTTTATTGTAGCATAAGCTTTCGAGAACCACAACTCTCTTCGTCAGATGCATGACAAAGAGAGCTGGGGTTCTCGAAAGCTTATGCTACAATAAAGTTAGTTAGTCTTAAAGGTGCTACTGGACCCTTTACTATTTTGCAACCACAGACTAAGACTTTATTGTAGCATAAGCTTTTGAGAACCACAACTCTCTTCGTCAGATGCATGACGAAGAGAGCTGTGGTTCTCGAAAGCTTATTCTACAATAAAGTTGGTTAGTCTTAAAGGTGCTACTGGACTCTTTACTGTTTTGCAACTACAAACATGGCTAACTTTTCTGGATTTAGTTACACAATCACCCTTTCCCTTATTGAGAAAAGAAGAAGAAAATATAGAAGTCAAAGAACTGTTTCAGGAATTGTGACATCATGATGTGGGACCCTGGGGGAGCAGGCAGGGGAATATGAGAGTCCGTGACAGGCTGCAGAACACATTCCCCTCCCCCCTGCAAGAAGTTGGCTGTAGAGAAAGAACAGGTAACTTTGGACCACATGCCAAGAGGGTGTTTTCAGAGCAGCTCCATTAATCCACAGTTATAAAAATCTTCTAGGCTGTTCCAGGTCAGTGAAGCTAGAGAGCTTCGGAGAACTGACACAATAGAGTTCCACTACGGAGGAAATCATCTCATTGTTACAGGTCAACCTTGCTTAGAGCTCTCCAAGAACAAATCCAAGCCCAATTAGAGACAGCAACGGAGTTATTACCATGATCTGGTGGTACGTTTGAAAGGTATACAGAAAAAGTCATCAGCAAAAGAGAACCTCACTTTTTTGTGTATTATTGTAGTATCACACAACAGAGAAGGGTTTAAACATCTGATTTGACACTGGAGTGGGGAAGGGAAAGAGAATTCTACACTCACAGGGGGGATCCAGAGACTTCTTGCAGGAGTCCGGCTCAAGATGGGTTACGAAAAGAATTAAGAACTGGGTCTTAAGTTGATACGTCACCTCGGCAGGAAGGCTGTCTGAGGCTGCTCACAGCACTCGCATTAAAAACTCACACGTTAAAACATGAAGCAGTGATGAAACAGAACCAGGCAGCAACAAAAACAAACCCAGGATGCAATACGGCAACCAACACTGGTGAAGAATGCGACAGCCCAATTACTAGCAGGTACCAGGCAGAACATGCATGTCGCATCCATACTGGAATGTACGGGCTGTAATCCACAAAGCCCTTCATGGCCGAGGATTCACATATCTGAGTGATTGCCTCGCCTACTACGCTCTGCTACGGTTACTCCTTGCAAACTAGTAAGATCAGAAACTGCCTGCTCATACACATTCACCGTGGTGGCTCATACTTTGCAGAATGGCTGGCCTGAGGCGGTTAGGAAAACTCCTGCACTTCTATCATAGCATGGAATGCACAAAGAAATTTTCAGAGGAGCATGCTTGTAATACAATTAGAACTGTAACGGGACAGAATGGTCTGGAAGGGCGCTTTCATATGGGAGAGGGCACTGCATTGCCTTGTGCCATTGTAATCCCACATTCTGCATTGTTCACACTAAGGATGCCAACTACGGGTTTGGAAATTCCTGGAGATTTGGAGGTGGACCCCAGTAGGGGTGGAGGCAGGACCGGCACCAGGGTTTCTGGCGCCTGAGGCCGGGGGCAGCTTCAGGTCTGCTCTTGCCCCCGCACGCACACACCCAGACTGTGGGGCGGTGGGTGGCTGGGCGGGAGGGCTGCCCGCTCAGACTGCCCCGCGCTGCCGCCACCGGTGTGCGCTCCCAGCAAGGCATGGCAGGTGTCTGGGGAGGCGCTTTTGTGTCCTCCAAGCCCTCCTGCTCTGTTGCTCTGCATGCCACCCTGGATGCCTGCTGCGCCTGGCTCGCGGCTGCTGCTCCCGGCCAGGGGCGCATGCTGGCGGCAGTGGCAGCATGGGAGGGCTGGGAGGCTGCAATAGCTGCGGGCCAGGTGTGGCAGGTAGCCAGGGCGGTGTGCGGGTGGCTTCTCATCCCTCCTGCTCAGCCACCCACGTGCTGCTGCCGTCAACTCTGCAGCGTGCGCCCTCGCCGCTGGCACCCCCTTCGGCGCCTCAGCGCTGGAGGCGGTTGCTGGACTGCCTCAATGGAGGCGGCGGCCCTGGGTGGAGGTGGACCCCATCTATAGAGTCCACCAGGGCTTTTTTTCTGGGAAAAGAGGTAGTGGAACTCAGTGGGTTGCCCTCGGAGAAAATGGTCACATGGCTGGTGGCCCCGCCCCCTGATCTCCAGACAGAGGGGAGTTTAGGTTGCCCTCTGCGCCACGTAGCGGCGCGGAGGGCAACCTAAACTCCTCTCTGTCTGGAGATCAGAGGACGGGGCCACCAGCCATGTGACCATTTTCAAGAGGTTCTGGAACTCCATTCCACCGCGTTCCTGCTGAAAAAAAGCCCTGGAGTCCACCTTCCAGAGCTGTAGTTTTCTCCAGGGGAGCTGATCTCTGTCCTCTGAGGATCAGCTGTAATTCTGGGATATATCCAGGCCCCATCTGGAACTTGGCAACTGTAGCTCGCACTATATTGTTCTGAGCAGTTTGCTGTTATCATCATTGTCATCAATAAATCTAATTCTCAACATGGTCCAATCTATGGATACTTAAATCCAGAGATTAGAGCCATGAACAAACAAGACAAGACCTTTCTACAAACCCAAGGAAAGTCGCAGGTTTGTATAAAAGATGAAATCTGAAAAAAGAGTACACTGGAGGATTACCCCCACCTCATAACAGAAGCTGTGCCTATAGTTTTAAGAAGTAAAAATACGTTCTGTAGTCATCGCTAGGCAACCACAACAGTATCGACAGCTGAAGCCTTGACAGGGGGAAGGGCAGACATGCTCCTTCGCAAGTCCTTGTGAGCACCCCGCTTATTGTTATTTTTGTAATCTTAGTCCTATTGTGTTGTTCATTGTATGTCCCATCTTGTTGATTGTACTGTGTACTCCGCCTGGAGTCTTAGTGAGAAAGGCTACAAATAAGCTAAATATATACATGCATAAAACTTAAAACAGTTCAGAGGCTTGACTGCAGAAGCACAATACACAAAAACAAGATTGAAATTATGCTAGGCAGGGTTGCTGTGTGGATCAAATGGAGGAGGAGAGAACCATACGTTTTGTTCTGGACTCCTTAGAAAAACGGCAGGGTGAAAATGCAGAATCTTATGTGGGTATTCTGGTCCTCGACGACTGAGGACTTTCAAAGCCCAAACAAGCACCCTGAACTGGTCCTAGAAACAGGAGTGGCGCCAGGGTTTCCAGCGCCCGCAGCCGGCTGGCTAGCCAAGTGAGCACATGCGCGCGCGCACTAGCCTGAGCGATGACATCATATGTGTTCATCACGGGCGTGCACACGAGCCAGCCCAATTGCTGCGGCGGGTGGCTGGGACGGCACGTAGGTGGCCTCCCAGCTCTCCCGCTCGGTTGCCCTGCACCGTCCCAGACGCCTGCCCGCCACTGCTGCGCCAGGCTGCAAGTGTGTGCTGGCAGCGGCAGCAGCACGGGGCAGGAGGGCTGGGAGGCTGCAGCTCCGTGCCGTGCACTCCTGCCCCCAGCGCCTCCTCCGGCACCCCCTCCGGCGCCCTGCGCCTTAAAGCAACCACCTACCTGGCCTCAATGGGCACGCCGGCCCAGCCTAGAAACAAAGATGCAAATAAATTTCTGGAACACATGTGATATATGCTCACTCTTGTCTCCCTCAATAAACAGGCAGCTGCATTTTAAACCATCTCAAGTTTCTGGACAATCTCCAAGGGAAGCCCTACATGGATCCTATTACAGTAGTCAAAAGAGGAAGTAACTTTACAGTTCAATCTTAAGCGTGTATACAGGTCGGGACTAAATCCTATCGACTTCAGTGGGACTTATTCCCAAGTCACTTGGAAAGGGAAGGTTTAAATACTTAAATTTAGTTTATTGGTTTATTTACTGTAATTTATTTATGATTGTAACCCGCCCTGAGCCTGCTTGCAGGGAGGGAGGGCTAAAAATCTACTCAATCAATCAAATAAATAATTAAATGTGCTTAGAATTGCTAACTAACACACGCACTTTCAGTGTGGCTACGCAGAAGTTCAATGGGGCTTATTTCTTAGTAAACATGCCTAGGTGTAGAGTAGCAATGTCATATTTCGAGGAGAGGGAGGTATCTTCAAATCGAGGCCTTACACACAGCCCACAAAACTCAAGGTTTTGTTTTGTCAGATCTCAATTTTAAAAGTCATGTCTGAACGTTTCAAAGTGCAGGCATTCCAAGTCAAAAGGTGAAATGTTAGCATTATCTTGTATGAGTTAATTTGCACAGGGAGTAGCAAATCCCTTCCTCACCGAGAGTCTAAATCTGGTGGGTAACACACAAATTGCCACCCCAGTCTCATCTCAAGTGCACAGAAAGCTTTGCTTAATAATCCCCTGGTGTGCTAAAAGGCATCCTAGGAAGCATCCGTTATTCCATCAAACCGGTCTATAAAAATTACATGACTTTTAACACACTTTTTTAATTGCCTTCAATTATTAACAGCTACAATTGCTTTTGAAATGACAAAGTGACTCTGTTGGAAACACAGCTGAATTTTTAATAACGCTTGGAAAAACAACGCAACATGGCTGAGGCGCCAGTTGGAAAATGCACACAGCGTTTCGGGGGACAAATGATCAGGGGGCCCTGAAATAGCGGGCTCGTTGTTCCCCTTTCCTTGCCTTGGGATCTCCTCTATGGCAAATTTGAGTTCAAGGTTGTTTCCATGCTATCCATTGATTCTGGAATGGGTATCATTCACTTTCTGGAACAGACAATTTGTGATACTGCTACCTGTCCAACATATTTCAGAGTGCTGTATTATTCTGTCTTTTTTCACAGCTGATTTTGTGTAATTTGTTTAAAAAGTATTTAAAATGCAGTTGTAGCAACAGCCTGTCAGGCGTGGATGCACAAAGCTCGACTGGAGCTTTCTGAGGTTACTGTCTCGTTTAAAGATTTACTCCGTCATTGTTTTCCTTTCTCAACTTAATTATTTATTTCCTGTTCACTCCTTGAATAGAACCTTAATCAACTGAGGGAGGGGATTTAATCCTTGCTTTTCTTTTAACAACCAGGGCTGTCGCCACCATTGAGGCGGTGAGGCGGGTGTTGCGGGGCCGGAGGGGGCACCAGAGTGGGTGCTGGGGTGGAGGCGCGCACCACAGAACTGGATGGCTGGCCCAGAGCTGCTGCAGCCAGCCAGCCCCGCGCTGCTGCCACTGCCGCCACAAGCACCTGGCCGGGCACAGCAGCTGCGGGCCAGGCATGGCAGGCGGCCAGGGCAGCGTGTGGAGCACGGGTAGCCTCCACGCGCCGCCCCAGCCACCCACCGGCCAATGAGCCCGGCTTTGCTGTGTGATGATGTCATCACGTGGTGATGTCATCACGCAGTCCGGGGGCGTGCACGCACTGTGTGTGCACACACAGGGGAGTTGGCAGCAGGTGCCAGAAACGCTGGCGCCAGCGGTGTTTACAACCAAGGTGATTCCTCATCGGTTTTTCTTTTTTACTTTTTCATGACTGAAATTTTGTAATCACTTAATAATAATAACATTCGATTTATATACCACCCTTCAGGACAACTTACCACCCACTCAGAACAGTTTACAAAGTATGCTATTATTATCCCCACAACATTCACCCTGTGAGGTGAGTAGGGCTGAGAGAGCTCTGAAAGAGCTGTGACTGACCCAAGGTCACCCAGCTGGCTTCAAGTGGAGGAGTGAGGAATCAAACCCGGCCCTCCAGATTAGAGTCCTGCCTCTCTTAACCACTACACCAAAATGGCTCTATGGTACGTTTCCTGGAGATCTCCCATATGTATTCAAGCAGTAAAGGATAGAAACCTACCCATTCTCTTAAATGAAAGCAAGACAGTTGAGCTTCTAAATCTTGTGTCCATGACTGCATTTTGCATTCCACCCCCACCCTCCATACAAGAGTGTCCATCTGCACAATAATGCTTTCTACAAGTTAGTTGGCTGTGTGCACACACATGCGAGTAACTGTTAGTAACAACAACAACAACAACATTCAATAAATATATCGCCCTTCAGGACAACTTAATGCCTACTCAGAGTATGTTATTATTATCCCCACAACAATCATCTTGTGAGGTGGGTGGGACTGAGGGAGCTCCTAGAAGCTGTGACTGACCTAAGGACACCCAGCTGGCTTCAAGCGGAAGAGTGGGGAATCAAACCTGGCTCTCCAGATTAGAGTCCTGCCTCTCTTAACCACTACACCAAAATGGCTCTGGGGTGCATTTCCTGGAGATCTCCCATACAGATTTAAGCAGTAAAGGATAGAAACCTGTCCTTTCTGTTAAACGAAAGCAAGACAATTGGGCTTCTGGATCCAGATCAGAGTCCCACTGCTCTTAACCGCTACACCAAACTAAAAGAAAACTGATCGGCGATTTCTTTAGCTGTAAAGAGGAAATGGTTCCTTTACCACTAGGGTTGCCAACTGCCTGGAGGGAAACGAGTCCCTTATCATCCATACAAGAAGGATTGGTTCAGGAATGACCCACAGGAAATAATTGAGCTGAGAAATAAAAGCAGTTGTGTAGAGTGAAGGAAAAAATAATCAAAAAGAGTCCAGTAGCACCTTTAAGACTAACCAATTTTATTATGTAATAAAATTGGTTAGTCTTAAAGGTGCTACTGGACTCTTTTTGATTTTGCTACTACAGACTAACACGGCTAACTCCTCTGGAAAAAATAATGACACTTGCAGGGAGATGCAGAGTTTGATAAATGGGACTTCCACATAAACATGACGTGGGATGTTGCCTACGGAGACAGGCGTTGCTGGATTTTTAAACAGACAACTGCATGATATTAAGGCCTTTTTCCAATTTCCCTTGCAGCTGAGAAATGACTGAGCAATGCAAAAGGGTCCTAGTATAGATGCAATTCCTCCTGCCACAGATTTACTGACAATACAGGCAGCTTTTCAAAGAACTCGGGGCAATATTATGTCATCGGTAGCCGTCCACACATTTGTTTTGTGGGGTCCTGCCACAGTTTCTGATAATTCAGCCTTGCAAGAATTCTGCAGTGCTTTAAGCAGTGTTTGGGAGGAGCTCAAACTGGCTCCCAGAAAACTGAACTTGCAATAGATGTGGGTACATTTTGCTAGGGATGTTGCAGGCACCCTGTTGAATAGCACTTCTGATGAAAAGCAACTCACACTCACCCTGCACAAAGCATTAAGTCTTGCTGTCCTATTAGTTAGTGTACATTCTCTCCATGGTATTTGCACACCATTTGTTATAGTAGAAAATTAAGATTTAAAAAAAAATCTACTTCCCAACCATTAGTTGGGAATAAACTGGGGCATCAAAATCTAGAACAGTTTAGAGTCACTAATGTCAGACTACTAGAACTTCCACTGTAGCAAACAGAAGGTCCCGTTCTGTCGACGAGACAAGAGCACAAGGCCAGATGATTCCAGGCTATCTAGAGAATTCATATTACCTATCACCTATGACAAGAGTCATTATTGCACATTAGTTAACTTCTTGACTGAATGGAAACCATTAATAGACTTTTTGCATGAAATGGATAACAAGGATTTGTTGACATCTGGATTTATGGATTAAGAAACATGAACAATAGAAAAAGAGGGGTTTTGTGACTAACTTAGAATAAGTGGGATTCTAGAAATGACATATACTTGTTGCGGAGAAAATCGGAACTCAGCTTGTAGTGTAATTTAGGGTTTTTTTGTTTTCTTTTTTCTTTTCCTCTTAATTTTATAGGTATATGTATTGTTAGTGTGTCATATTTAGAATTGTGTGTTTTTTCTTATGCTCTATGTTTATTGTTTATTATGTTATGGTGTACAGTTTATAGTTTAAATAAAGAAAACTCAAACACGAGTCATTATTGCAAATAACCACAGTTCCTTTAATTGCTAAGGTCCAAGGACACACATATCCAGTCGATCTTCAAACTGGGCCCCAGCCTCAGGCCAAGCAGTTCCTGGATAAAGCTCAGAGCCCTTGGTGATTTCCCTGCTTGCAATCCACAGCAAATCTCTGTGCTCTATTTTATCCCATCATTTTAGCAGTTTACCATTCAAGGGGATCAGTCGTACTGGGATTGAATCGAGTCAGAATGCTAGCAAGGGAGATCACGAAATTGAACGCTCGGCAAAAGCTCAAAAAAATACACATCCCTTATAGGGAACGACAACAAGCTGCCTCCTCGACAAGCTCACCCGAATGGAAGGAATATTTTCTTTAGAGAGATTTATATGGGGAAAACATACAATCATACAATTCACCACCTGCCTTCCGAAGTGGGACAATATTGTGTTTCGTCAGCCAATTGCTGACTGCTCATTTCAGACCAACTTAATGGGCCGTTCACGCTGCCACGGCGCCCAACTGCTTCTCTTAAAGGACTGCCGTGCCTGGAACATTAACCAAAGTGCTGTTAATGAACCAGGATGTTGCTAATAGTCGCTCAGCTGTTACACGGTTTAGCAACGCCAGGAAAAACAGCCAACAAATGGGTACCTTGCTGTTCTCTAAAAAAAAAAGAACAGTCCCGTCAGAAATCCAGTAAGGAAAAAGTCAGAAATACCATGGGAAGCATGAAGGAATTTATTGTCACTGTTTATTGCGCACCTCTCCACTCAGTACCAACTCAGAGGCAAGAGAAGTGTGTGGTGTGTAGTGGAAGAGGGGATCTTGGCGGGGACCAGTTGAGAATCTTCTTCTCGGCAGCAGACTGACCTTTTTATTTCATTTTATTTACAATATTTATAGTTTGCCGTTCTCATGGAGACTCAAGGCGGATTACTCAGAGTGAGTTAGGTAAAGGTAAAGATAGTCCCCTGTGCAAGCACCAAGTCATTACTGACCCATGGGGGGACGTCACCATCACAACGCTTTCTTGGCAGACTTTTTAAGGGGGTGGTTTGCCATTGCCTTCCCCCGTCATCTACACTTTACTCCCAGGAAACTGGGTACTCATTTTACCGACCTCGGAAGGATGGAAGGCTGAGTCAACCTTGAGCCGGCTACCTGAACCCGGCTTCCGCCAGGATCGAACTCAGGTCGTGAGCAGAGCTTGGGCTGCAGTACTGCCGCTTACCACTCTGTGCCACGGGGCTCCAGTGTGAGTTAGCACTATCCATTTCAAGGACACTTCAAAAAACCCAACACAATAGCATGTAGAAATGCAAATCTGCAAAGATTTAAAACCAGCAGAAATCCAATGCACGGAGTTGAAGAAATGCATCAGCAATTCTAAGACTGACTTAATAAACAACATAGAACGTCCCAGCAGGATCACACCTCAGGCAACGAATATTTCCCTTCACCACCTCCCTCTACTCCCTTCCACCTTCCTATGTAACCCCAGATGCCTGGGGTATGGTGACTGACTGATGGTTTGGGGCAAAAGTATTGTGGAAAATTTGGGAGTTATTACTCCGGACGTTCTGGGAGAAACCACAGGTCTTCCTTCCAACCCCCTGCCCCTTCCCATGTTCCCGCAGCCACAGGTCCTTTATTGCAAGGGCAGAGATGCTAAGGTAGCATGCAAGTCTGAGACGTTAAACACCTTGGCAGAGTTTTAAAAGCTTTAGTTGAAAGATTGCATTTAGGGTCGCCACCTTCCAATTATAGATGCAGAGGAGTTAGCCGTGTTAGTCTGTGGTAGCAAAATCAAAAAGAGTCCAGTAGCACCTTTAAGACTAACCAATTTTATTGTAGCATAAGCTTTCAAGAATCAAGTTCTCTTCGTCAGAGGAAGCCTCCTGGAATTATGACTTATCTTCAAATAACAGAGATCCGTTCCCCTGGAGAACACTTCTGCTTTGGAGGGTATTACAGTATTATAGCCCATTGAAGTCCCTCCTTTCCCCAAACCCTTACCTCCCCAGAATCCACCCCAAATCTCCAGGAATTTCCTAAAGCTGGGAACTCCCAACTGCATTCCAAACCAGAAAAAGGCACAAGTGCAAAAACTTGTGAATGACTTGCCAAAGGGAACGGCAGTTCAAAATGATGCGACGGCTTGCACAGAATGACAGAGCTAAGCAATGGGGGCACTTGGCAAAGATGGACAGGGCACAGAACACCTGGTTAGCTAGCCCTGGAAGGGTGGCACAGCAGCAGTCACAGAAAAGCAAGGACAGAACTGAAGCTGTACATGCTCCCAGTAAATGAAAAGCAATGGGACTGACCAAAAGAAACGTACACAATAGGCATATGCTTTAAACAGAAGCCAAGCGAAGAAAAGCAATATACATTCCCTAATCTTACATGTTCCTTGAGTCACACTTGGATCACATTTGCAGGACTCGCACTCGGGGGCACAGATTCTATTGCCAGCAACCCACCAATGCAGAGCAAGTCCAGATAATGTACACCTGAGTTCCTGGGCCAAAGAGTCCACCCATCATACAAGACTGACACAGACTTTGTCACTTGGGTAGGGGAGGGCCAGTTCTGAGGCTTGAATTTCACCCGAGAGAGCAAGAAAAGGAGTATTAGGGAGAAATTTCCATTAAGTCCATGGCTACTTGGTTAAAACTCAGATATGCAAGAGGATGCTATGAGCAGGGCTTTTTTTCAGTGAGAACACGGTGGAACGGAGTTCCAGCACCTCTTGAAAATGGTCACGTGGCCGGTGGCCCCGCCCCGTGATCTCCAGACAGAGGGGAGTTTAGATTGTCCTCCGTGCCGCACCACGGCACAGAGGGCAATCTAAACTCCCCTCTGTCTGGAGATCGGGGGCGGGGCCACCAGCCATGTGACCATTTTCGCCGAGGGCGATTTAAACTTTAAAAAACTCCCCCCTTGTTCCAGCTGACCCAAAGTGACCTCATTGTGCGGCCTTGAGTTCCACCACTGAGTTCCACCACCTCTTTTCCCAGAAAGAAGACCTGGCTATAAGTGTCTAGGAAGCTGGATTCGGTTTCGTTTTCTCAGCCATGCCGGACGCTCCTCTCGGCTGGTCCGGGAGGAAACGACCGGGCACCCTGACCGGGCGGCTGATCCGCAAGGATTAGCCCCCAGGACTCCCAGGGAGGGAGCCAGGGTCCGGGACGCGGCGGGAAGAACTCCCCGAAATCAATGCGGGGGGGGAATTGCCCGTTTGTCCCTATGGAGGCCGGCAGATGTGCGCGGCGCCTCGAGTGCCGCCGGGCAACGAGAAACGGCAAGTAAAAGAAACAGGCGGAAGCCTGTAAACAAGCGAATCCCTTCTGTTCTACAAGCGTTTGTGAAGGAGAGGTTGATCTGAAGAAGACTCGCTCTTCCCCTTCGTGGAGTTCCAGAATTTTGTTGGCGCCCCCCCCCCCCCAAAATGGCAGCAAAGAAGCAAAGTCCCGCTCTCGGTAAGTCAATCTCGGCTACCTTGCAGAAAGGGGAGTCGCTCGAAGAGTTGGTGCGCAGGGCGGTGGTGGAAGCCATAAAACCCTTTGTTGACAAGCTGAACGAAACTGATCAAAGGGTGGGCTTAATTGAAAGCGAGGTGAAAACCATTAAGGCAGCAGCGGGGGGGGGGCAGAAAAGTCTGCTCTGGAAAGTGCGTCACTTGTGAAGGCTACAAAAAAGGAGCTGAAGTTGGTGGAGAACCAGCTGATCGGGCTACAGGTGGAACGAACGCAGACAATTTTGCGTCTCCAAAACGTGAAAGAGGAGGAAAATGAGGATCTGTGGAATTTGGTCTCGGAACTACTGGCGACACCCGCGAGGACGACTAAAGAAGAGGTTAAAAGCGCCATTTTGGAGGTCCGTCGGGCTTCTTCAAAATATGCAACAAAGCGACAGTTGCCTCGTGAGATCATTATTGACTTTTCATCTAAAAAGATTCGGGACACCATCCTATATAACTCATACAATGCGGATTTGGACTTTATGGGTTTGAAAGTCAAGATTTTGAAGGACGTTCCATTTCTAGTCCGGAAACGGCGTTTTAAATATAAAAAGTTTGCAGCTCTTCTGAGGGACCATGGAATAAAGTACAAATGGTTATTCCCGGAAGGAATATGGTTCAGATATAAAGATCAGGCCTATAAGATATTATCAGAAGATCAACTAAAGGATTTTGAGAATAAAAACCCAGAACTCTGCTGCACCAAGAACGAAGAAAAGGAGGAGCCGGAGGGGGGGGAGGAGGAGGAGAGCATCGCAACAGCAGTTGCACAGAGAGAATTGCGTCCGGGACCTAGAAGGGGGAGGAAAGTTTAATCAGAATTTGAAATGTTTATTTTCTGTATGATTAACCACTCCATCATTATTCTATGGAGCTATTTTTGTATTATGACAGTATGAAGGGAAACATTGAAGTGTAGTGTTTAGTGTTTGTAGTTCATTCCCCCCCCCCTCTTTCTTTTTCCACCCCCCTTTGTCCCTTCCCTCTCCCCTTTCCTTGTGATAGTCTGGTGTAGTGTTTTGTAGTTATGAAAAATAAAAAAATTTATAAAAAAAAAAATAAGTGTCTAGGAAGCTCAAGGGTGGAGGCTCAAGAAAGATAGCAGAAGTCAGGGAAAATCATAATTACCCGATATGCTCCGTGTGAGATTTATTACCAGGTGGAAAAAGGATTTGCTTGGACGGTAGTCCAAATTTGGGGAATGTTAGAAGGGATCCGCCTCCCATTCTCTTCTCAAAGTGGCCCAGCAAAGACAGCCACATTAATCTTAGCACTTACTGAAGTGATAAACCATTTCAGACTGCAGAGGCAGGTCTCATGAGTGAATGTTCCTCCATATTAAAAAAAACCCCATAACCCTGTACATAGAAGAGAACAAATTCTAGCAAAAGAAGAAAACAAAATAAGAGACAGTCCTAAAGTACAAATAGACAGAAGAGATGGAAAGATATTCTTTCCTAATGAGCATGTTTATGTGCTATATATAGACGACGGACAAATGGCTTTGATACCACACCTTAGATTCAGATGCCCAGAAAATTCACATTAAACAACCCAATGGAAGAAAGAGAAGACCGTTCGTTTTGAAAGAAGGAAGGCATGTGGGCAAATTGCCGTACACGGCTGAGTTTAATAAAATCAAGACTAATTAGGTTTTTATACTGAATACATGGATCCTTTGGTTCAGGAGGCTTCAAACAGCCTCTCCAATAAGGAAGCGGCTAATTGCCAGTTCCTCAAGGTTTATCATCATTGTCATGAAATACACCGTTTGGCAAAGCCTCCTCAACAGCTCCTCTGTCTTGCGTTCAAAGCTGGGGAGTGAGATTCTGAACTCTTTGGTGGTGTTTTTTGGCTGTGGCTTGGCTCTCAGTAAGGCTATAGAGTTTGTGAAGCCTTCATCTGCCGTCTCAAGGGGCGGAGCCACCAGACGCAAGAGAGGCACTTCTCCATTTAAAAAGAGTTAGCAATGAGGGTATCGGCAGGGCTTTTTTTCAGCTGGAACACGGTGGAACGGAGTTCCGGAACCTCTGGAAAATGGTCACATGACCAGTGGCCACGCCCCCTGATCTCCAGACAGAGGGGAGTTGAGATTGCACTCCGCGCCGCCGAGCGGAGTGCAATCTCAACTCCCCTCTGTCTGGAGATCAGGGGGCGGGGCCACCAGCCATGTGACCATTTTCTCCGAGGGCAACCCACTGAGTTCCACCACCTCTTTGCCCAGAAAAAAAGCCCTGGGTATCAGCAATAGCCCGCTCAGTAGAAAAACTGGGAAGAGGCCTTGAGACTATGCTCTGAGAGAGTTTTAGGTGGGTAGCCACATTGGTTTGTGGTAGAACTGCAGGATTTGGATCCAGTAGCACCTTCGAGACCAACACTATTTATCAAGGGTGCAAGCTTTCGAGAGTCACAGCTCCCTTCTTCAGATACGCTTCTTTCAAGAGTCAACAGTAACTTTACCTGATTAAGGGAGCTTTGACTCTCAAAAGCTCATACTCTGACAATCTTGTTAGTTTCTAAGAGCGAAACTAGAAGTGACGAATGACACAGGTTGGACACTTGTCAGCTTCCCTCAAGTTTTGATGGAAAATGTAGGCAGCTTGGCGGAATGTTGGACAAGTGACAGTTGAAAAGTCCATTGGACAGCAGTCGGAGAGCCGAGCTGCAAGACCAGGACGCCTACATTTCCCATCAAAACTTGAGGGAAGCTGACAAGTGTCCAACCTGTGTCATTCATCACTTGTAGTTCCACTCTAAGATGCTACTAGACATAAATCCTACTGCTCAGAGAGACTGCTCCATTGCGGCCTGCTCGTTGGCTCTCCTTCTAACTGCTACAGCCCTATGGGGCAGCCTTCCAAAAGCAGTAAGCAATTTTGCAAGGATGGTAAAGATGGAAAGCCTTTGGACTGAGTCCCCTGGTGGCTTCTGTTGCCTGTTGCTTCACAGGGCCAGGTGTCAACTTGTGCCTTTACATTTTTTACTGTCTTCCTCACCCCACAACTTAATAGCATACTAAGCAAAACAGATGCATCTAGGCCGAAGGGCCTTCCACATAAAAACATTCCACTCTGCCCACAGAAATGTAAAGATCCAAAGTACACGAGAATGGCCTGACTCACATTCCTGGCAGCCAGACGGCAGCTGCGGAGAACTTATTTCCCAAGTGCCAGAGTTCAATTTGGATTGGGGACATGGCACAGGAGGGAGAAAGGGCTTCAGTGCCCCCCCCCCATGCAATATCCTTGTCTTGAAACATGCCAACCTGCAGGTTTACCTACCATCATTTCAGTCTCTTCCAGGGAAATCTACTTTCTTGCTGCTTTAAAGCTGATGCTTTTTAAGCTTTAACGTATGACACTCTCCCATAAAAGTAAGATTTCTTTAAAAAAACCTGCAGCCCAAATTCCAACCAGTGAATTTTTAGCTCCTGCTTACCAAGACAGGATTGTGCAAAGAGTTTGATCCTTCTAATTAATGGAAATTTATTTAAGCAGCCAAGCTCCAAAAAAACCCACCCCTTTTAAATATGTTAATCACTAATTCTTTGGGCTCTGTAGTCTCTCCTGTCCCACTGGTGACAGCAACATGGCATAGATGAACTGTGCATTTAATAGAAGATTTGGCTAGGCAACTGATACGTTCATCAAATGATCCAGAGGAGTTAGCCGTGCTAGTCTGTAGTAGCAAAATAGTAACAAGTCCAGTAGCACCTTAAAAACTAACCACTTTATTGTACCATAAGCTTTCGAGAATCACAGTTCTCTTCATCAGATGCATTGCCAGCTTTTGAGAGCCACAGCTCTCTTCGTCAGATGCATTGTCAGCTTTTGAGAACCACAGCTCTCTTCATCAAATGCATCTGACGATGCATCTGACAAAGAGAGCTGTGGTTCTCAAAAGCCGATGATGCATCTGATGAAGAAAGCTGTGGCTCTCGAAAGTCTTTAAGGTGCTGCTGGATTCTTTACTAGTTCATCAAATGAAAGTCTTTTTTTCATGTTGGATTTGAGGACAAACTAATCGCACATTTGTTGTTGACACGTTAAAAGAAAAATATTGCCAAATGAATGCAAAACAACGACTAAATGGCTTCGAACACAAGGTTATAGAGTGTACAATGGTATCTCCTGAACAGGGTATGAGATGAAACTGGGATCTACCAGAAACTGCAGTGTATGTTGGGCCCAATCTAGATGCAAAAATCCAGGACCCTCGTAACGCTTCCAGGAAGGGATCGAGCAGTTCTGCCAGTCTCTGCAATCCATGCTGCTATTACAGAAGAGCTCGTTTTAAACCTCCTCTACTCCGTAGCAATAAAGCCATGAAATAAAATTAGAAGGCTATTTGCAGGATTTATCAATAGCGTCCAAGGGAGTTGTGGACCAACCTTCCATCGAACATTATTTAATGGGGCAATGGGAAAAAATGAATCCTTAGGCTAGATAGATTGCCTTTGTTTTCCCATTGATTAAAAAGCTCCAGTTCCAGTGTGTGTGACGAGCTCGCTACTGTCATCCATGTTTCCCAGGGCTCCAATTATAGTGATAAAAAAACTACCGTGGAAATTAACTGTAGCTGGGAATTAGATTTTGGAGTTATTGCCACAATTGAAGGATTGTGGCAATACAATCAATTTAATAGCATCTGGGGCAGGAAGCCGTCAGATCGTCAATAACAACCACCCCCTGCCTGCACAAATAGGATATATCTGCACAGTGGATAGGGCGTGCCACACATATGATGCCCCTTTAAAATAGCACCATATTCTTTGTGGCTGGGAATACGTTGAACTACTTAGGCCATTCCCATATATTTTATTTACTTTATTTACAGATTTATATCACACTTTTCTCTCCAGCAGCGATCTGAGTCTGCTTACAATATTGTTCTTCCCTCCTTTAGTTTGGTGTAGTGGGTAAGAGCGGCAGGACTCTAATCTGGAGAACCGGGTTTGATTCCCCACCCCTCCACTTGAAGCCAGCTGGGTGACCTTGGGTCAGTCACGGCTCTCTCGGAGCTCTCTCAGCCCCACCCACCTCACAGGGTGATTGTCGTGGGGATAATAATAATAATATACTTTGTAACAGTTCTGAGTGGGTGTTAAGTTGTCCTGAAGGGCAGTATATAAATCGAATGTTGTTGTTGTTGTTGTTATCCTGCCTTTCTCCCCAGTGGGGGATCCAAATTGGCTTACGTTGTTCTCCGCTTTCAGTTTATCCTCACAGCAACCCTGTGAGGTAGATTAGGCTAAGAATGTGTGACTGGCCCAAGATCACCCAACAACCTTCCATGGCAGGGTAGGGATTTGAGCCTCGGTTTCTCAGAACTTTGGAGAGGGACAACAGAACCACCTTGCTCCCTTAGAACTTTTATGAGTAGAAATTGCAACTGGTGAAGATCTGTAAAATATATATTTCTGTTAACAGTCCAAGTCACAGCTTCTTGGAGCTCTCTCAGCCCCACCCACCTCACAGGGTGAGTGTTGTGAGGATAATAACAACACACTTTGTAAACTGGTCTGAGTGGGCGTTCAGTTGTCCTGAAGGGTGGTATATAAATCGAACGTTGTTGTTTTTATTCATCTTATCTTATCAACCACCCTCTCTAGCCAAACACTGTGACCTGCCTGGCACCTGACAACCAACCTGTTTTTTCAATCCCAGGCAGGGACCAAAACCAGAAGATCGATAAAGCCCCCCCAGAAGCCTGATGGGCTTGATTTTACTTTATTGGGCCAGGAGTTGTG
Source organism: Eublepharis macularius (assembly GCF_028583425.1). Lineage (NCBI taxonomy): Eukaryota > Metazoa > Chordata > Lepidosauria > Squamata > Eublepharidae > Eublepharis > Eublepharis macularius. The sequence goes on along the minus strand of NC_072802.1, from coordinate 64,743,734 downwards.
GTCTGGGCTGGGAGAAACTGGGTTTTCCCAGAGGACAAAACCAAAATAAATAGGATGGCTCTGAAGGTGACATTGATGTGGCTCTAGCACCATTTTCTCTGCAGCTGTCACTTTTTAAAAGAAAGGAATAGGACTCATCAAAAAAAATGAGGGAGGAAGCAGGAGATGGTAGCTATGAGCCACTGCTGCTCTTTGAATGAATTATCATTTTGCAACTCAGCATACAAGCAAAAGCACAGATGCGACTTCTTGCAATCTGTTAAATGCGCGTACAAAGAAAAAATATATATAATTGAGTTTCAAAATAATTTGATCTGATTTTCTCTTTCTAGATGGGACAGGATGTGTTTTAACCCAGTTACTCAAGGAGCTAATTTAATAACAGGCAAGGATGAGTGTTGATTACTTGAGTAGATGGATCTTAACCATATAGATAATAAAATATCCTCTGTTAACAGCAAGGAGGCTTCATAAACCTCAGGAATAATAGGATCCATGTGTAGCAACTGGCACAGTAGGCTAGGTTGATGATCAAAATTCTCACTTTTTGTGCCACTGTCACTAATACAGCTTGGAGTTTTTGACTTGGCTTTTGGTTCAGTAAAATACAGTTTGACGACAGTGGTGGTGAGAATATGTCTTTACAGATTATTTGCTGTACAACTCAATAGGTTTCAGTGGGTTATACAGCTGTGCAGTTCTCTTCTCTCTGCCCGTGCTCTTCTATCATCCTTCTTGGGTCTCTTTCCTACCTTCTGTCAGCTCAGCCCACGGCAGATAAAGACCTTCATGCCTCTCCCAGCATGCAATTAGGATAGCTCAGCCAATCACTGCCAGAGGATCTCACAGACACAAAACCCTTTAAACATGTATATATTAGTAGGAAAGAGCAAGAATCCAGTAGCACCTATAAGACTAACAAAACTTGTGGTAGGGTATGAGCTTCCGTGAGTCACAGCTTCTTTACATACAGACAGACTAACACGGCTACCCATCTTGATCTCTCTCTCTCTCTCTCTCTCTCTCCATATCTCTTAGTTGACTGTCATTGTATTTGGGCTCACAAATATTTCTGGACTTGAAGCTGGACTTGAAGCTGGACCAGTCCATGGTGCTGAAGCAGCTCCCTTACTGGAGGTCCAAGCAGTTAATACAAAATAAGCCATACAATGTTTTTCTTGATGTGATGGGAAAGGGGGCTGCTTCAGCACCATGGACAGAGCCAGCTTCAAGTCCTGGGTTGTACTGGATTCATCCCACATCTCAAGGGGAAACTACATATCCATCCCTCCATGAGAGTTTTCGGACAGAAACCAGCTACTTAAGACCAGCGCAGCAACAGAGTAGCTGCTCAAAGCTTTCTTCTCATGCCATCTTCCCTCCTAAGATTGCTGCCCCAAGCACTTTTTTCCCCATGCTGGGGGCAAAAACACAAGAGCCCACAAATTTTCCCCGGTGGCAATAAAAGCAGGGTACAGTTAGTTGTCTTTAGTGGGGAAATGGTCAGGGGGTGGGAAGCAGTTAAAGAGCTCCTCTCCTGCTGTGCCAAGATTGCTGTTCCAGCAGCTGTTTCATGTTTTTAAAAAAAAAACCAGGAAAAGAACCATGCAACTGTATGTGATGTGCAATTCCACCCACAGTTGTTACAGATCCAGCCTAAAATGGTTCCTGGCTCAATTGTCTGGTTGCTTTAAATAATCTCAGCTTGGTTGAAACAAAATACACACGCAGGATTTCTTTTGCAGTCCTCCTTAACACTTGCCATTTGTGCATATATGTTTGCATACATCTGAATGCATTAACATTTTAATGGCGCACTGGCACTTATGAACTGCTCTGCTCAGGTAAAAATCCATGGTTTTCCCCAACAGCATCCAGCAAGAATCCCTCTGGGAAGAAGGAAAGCAATATCCCCTCCACTTTCTTGGTCTCAGGACTTGGGAAACAGAGATATGCTGCATTTGGACATGGGGGTTACATGTTTAGCTATTATTACGACTTAAGACCGTAAGAGCGAAAAGTAATGTTAGTAATATCCAGACGAAGATTTCCTAGCTTACCAACCAAACTTCCAAACTGGCCTCTATGCCATTATCTTAGACTCAGATCTGCCAATCCCTCTCCATAATGGACTACTGGACCTTTTATTATTTATATATTTATTTGTAGGCCACTTTTTTCTTCAGTGGCAACCCAAAACTGCTCGCATTGTTCTCCTCTCCTCTATTTTACCCTGTGAGATACATTAGGCTGAGGGTGTGACTGGCCCAATGTCACCCAATGAGCTTCCATGGCAGAGTGGGGATTTGAACCTGGGCCTCCTGGACCCCAGTCCGACTCTCTAACCACTACACCATATTGTCTTACTTCCACGACTTCCCTTGTCTGTTCACCTAACATCTACTTTAAGTTTTATTTGGGGCCTTTTAAAAACGTTTTATTTGCTCAATCATTTAAAAGCATTGAATATAATAATAATAATAATAATAACAACAACAACAACAACATTCGATTTATATACCGCCCTTCAGGACAACTTAATACCCACTCAGAGCGGTTTACAAAGTACGTTATTATTATCCCCACAACAAACACCCTGTGAGGTGGGTGGGTACCGAAATAATAGTGATTCCAACAGGATTTTTTTTTCTGATGCACTTTATTTTTAATGTAATTTTACTGCTCATTTTTATTGGCATTTTAGCATTATTGCAATTAGCATTATAGCATTATCCTAAGCCAACTTGAAGATTTAGGTCAAAAAGTGGAATTAAAATGTCTTAAATAAATAATGCACCAAGGTGGGGAGAGAGGTGAAGTTTGCTGCCGGAGGATGGAGAGGTGGCCACAAGCACAGACGGCTTTAAAAAGCGATTAGGCAGATTCGTGGAGGACAGGTCTATCCGCTAGCCATGGCGACGAAAGGGAGCTTCCACATTCAAAGGCAGTAAACCTCTGAATGCCAGTGACAGAAGGCAACATCAGAGGAAGACCTCAGCCTCTACGCCCTGTTTTATGGCCTTCCAGAGTAACTGATTGGCCCCTATGTGAGACAGCATGTTGAAGTAGATGGACCATTGATCCCATCTAGCAGGGCTTCTCTTATGTTCTTCGGTAGCATCAGGAGAAACGGAGAAGCTTCTGTAAACTATGTCAGCTTTCAAGAACCACAGCTCTCTTCATCAGATGCAAAATAGTAAAGAGTCCAGTAGCACTTTAAGACTAACCAACTTTATTGTAGCATAAGCTTTCGAGAACCACAGCTCTCTTTGTCAAATGCATCTGGTTCTGTGAAGAAAGTGTCTGTCAAACGTAAAATTAATCTACTATGTTTTTCATTCTGCCTGTCCTCCAGGGAGCTCATCGACCTCACACGGTTCTCCCCTAAACTTGCTCACGAATACGGGCCCCTGAGGTCGCTTTGGCTGAAAGAGAATGACTAACCCCAAGCTCACTCTATGAGCAAGAGTCCGGTAGCACCTATAAGACTAACAAAATATGTAGCAGGGGATGAGCTTTCGTGAGTCCCAGCTTACTTCTTCAGATACAGCTAGAAGGTGAGTCCATCTGTCCTTATATCTTGGAGAGCGGAGTGATTTCAGAGGCAGGATGACAATAGCAGGTGTGATTGGAGAGGGTGAGGTATGCAGAGGGATAGTGGGTGTGGAGAAATCAGCATCGGTAATGAGAGAGGAAGCCTAGGTCTCGATTCAGTCCAGGAGGATGTATTGTTTTGAGCTTCGTTATCAGTTGCAATTCAGCAGTCTCTCTTTCCAATCTCCCTTTGAGATTTCTCTGCAGGATAACTGGTATTTTAGGTCAGTTAGATCAGCTACTGTCATTCACCGGCTATTGAAATTTGGCATCTGAAATCACTCCTCTAAGGTATAAGGTTAGATGGACTCACATTCTAGCTGTATCTGAAGAAGTGAGCTGTGACTCACGAATGCTCATACCCTACCACAAATGTTGTTAGTCTTATAGGTGCAACTGGACTTGTCTTGCTCTTTTCCACTACTACAGACAGACTAACATGGCTACGCATCTTGATCGCACTCTGTGAGTTCCATTGGTGCATGGGGATTTGATTTCTGGGTGTCTCCATCCTGACCACCCACCACATCACATCGGTTCTCATGTATCCAGTTTTAAAACAATCCTCCCCAAAGCAAGGCTTACATAATTGCTGACTAGTTGTTCTAAATGCCCTGGAAGATAAGTAGAACTTAGAACACATTGAATGAAAATAGTCATCCATCACTTTTTCTCCTGCAACACAGAGGGCTAAAGCAGCCTACAAAACTTGTGCAAAGCATAAAAACATTTACAACAAGAATTTAAAAATCACAAAAACAACTGCAAGCACAAATTAACATCGCAATGGCAGAAGCCCACTATTCCTTTCAACACAAAAACAAACGACAAAAACCTCTCCGATATAATGCAGCCTTGGATTTTTTGGGAGGGTGTAATCCTTTTTCTGCCAGCATCGCTCAGTATTACCCACACCGAGGAAAATTCTGAATAAGCTAAAATTCAACGGAGAAGTACAGGTCCCATATTCTAAAAACCTGTGCAAAACTTAAAAATGGTTCACAGGTTGATTCTATTTGGGGTTTGCTTAAATAATCCACTAAATGGACAAAATATTTACTGCATGTGCTAAAATAAACACAGAGCACATCTGCTATTGTACAATAATTTGCAGACGCAAAGCACACCCTTGAATAAACACAGATGTTAAAGAGTTTGTGGACTTTGCGGCTGGCAGGCTCGCCTAGAAAGAGAAAATTAAACAGACCAATCTTATCACCTGGAAGGTACGTCAGGAATGGATAAGGATAAAAACAGTGGAAGAGGAAGAAGATCCACACAGGTATGAAAAGAGCATAAAATGGTTCTGCATCACAGAGATTGCTCTGCCGTGTTTGAATACTGACTTTCTCTCTCATGACGGAAGCACTGACTGCTGACTTTGGAGAATTTTTGTGCAATGCCTTACTGGCCACAAAAAAACAGGTGATAACAATTCTGCTGCAAGGCGTAAAGCGTCTTCTTTTGATTACGCAGCAGCTCCGGCCAAGACTAGTAAGCTTTTAAAGCTGGGTTCTATAAATACTGCTACCTAAACGGCACTCTATATTCATACCGTAATTGAATTTAGATTGAATTGACTGCAAATGATTGTGAAATGTGGTTTCCTTCTCTTGGCAACTTCTTGTGCATCGTTGGGCTTGATTTTAAGCTTGAAGCGTGGCTTTTATGAAATAAGCGAGGTTTCAGTGTCTTGGGCGTAAAGGTATGCCATTTCAATGTTAGGCCGTGGCCGGTGGCCAGCTCGTGAATACAATGAATGCTGTTGACCAGCTAGCTCAGGCCCAAGAAAAGAGGAGGAAGTCTTAAAAGTATCAACAAGAGAGGAGAAGAGGGGTCAGTAACTCTCCCAACCCCTGCTCCATAAGATACTTTAACTAGTGACATAAGGGTCTTGGGTCTTTCCGCTCTCAAACCAGGTGCCTTATCATTAAGACATGACCCTTCCTTTAGCAAAAGATGCTGCTTATTCCTAGAGTTACCAGGTGCCCATCAATGGGGGGGGGGGGGGGGAAACGCCTTTTCCTGCCAATCTCCAGCTGATTGGCAGGAGAAGGCAAGCCAGCAATACGGGCATGCTCAGGCCTGTGGGCCCAGTTGAAGACATCACTTCTAGCGTGACCCAGAAGCGATGTCACCACGCTAGGGCTAATTCTTTAAGAAGCAGCCGACTCTTAAAGAACTGCCTCTGGAGTGACGCCATCAGTTCGAGGTTGAAGCAAAAATTGATCAGGGCCACGGACACAGACCCGCATGAGAGAAAAGGGGTACGTGCCCAGCACCTCCCCAACTCCTGCCGGTTGCCAGGGAGGACCCGGTAACCCTACTTATACCTACGGTTGCCTATCTCCAGGTGGAGCTTGGAGTTCTCCTGGAAGAAATAGCAGCTTTGGAAGCCGCAAGCAAGCCGACCCCATTGGTGCGGTGGGCAGCTGGGACGGCACGCCGAGACTGCCTGCGCTCCCAGTTGGGCACAGCAGGTGGCTTGGGAGGTGCACACGCATCCTCCCAGCCCTCCCGCTCCATTGTTCCACATGCCGCCCCGGACACCTGCTGTGCCTGGCCCACGGCTGCTGCACCTGGCTGGTGACGTGTGTTGGTGGCGGCAGTAGCGCAGGGCAGGAGGGCTGGCAGGCTGCAGCAGCTGCGGGCCAGGCTCGGCAGGTGGCCAGGGCAGCGCCTGGGTGGCTCCCCATCCCTCCCACTCAGCCGCCTGCACTGCCGCCGCCAGCTCCGCAGCATGTGCCCCTGAGTCCTGCACCCCGTCCGGCGCCCTCTTCGGCGCCTCAGCACTTGAGGCAGGGGCTGGACCTGCCTCAATGGCCGCACTGGCCCAGTGCCTATTGAACTCTCTTCCCAAACTTCACTGTCCCCCAGACTCTGCCCGCAAATCTCTAGGAATTTGCCAATCCAGTTCTATCATAATAAGGTCTACTCTGATGGAAAGAGGGCCTCAGGGTTTCCTCCGTACCCGCAGTCTTTTAACTGGAATGCAGGGATGGCTCCTGGGATCTTCAGCATGCAAAGCAGCGGCTCCACTTCTCCTGCAGGCGTGGATTATACGAAGCTGCTTTGTATAGTTCTAAACCAGACCATTAGTCTCCAGGGTCTCAGGAGGAGGTCCTTCACATTTACTTAATTCTTTTTACTGGAGACGGCAGGGATCGAACCTGGGACCTTTTGCATGCAAAGCAGATGCCCTACAACTGTGCCACGCCCCCCTCTGCTCTACCTCTAAAAGTCTTGGGCATATGAAGCCTTATTGTGAACCAGGCTAACTGGCTCAGTATTCTCTGTTCTGACTGGCAGCAGGTTTTCAGCAGCTTAGGCAGAAAAAGATCTTTCCCCACCACTTGCTACCTGAGCTCTGACTTGGAACATCATCCTCCATGCAAAGCATGACCTCTCCCACTGAGTTGCAGGCCATCCCTCTGCCTAAAAACCCCCAATCCCGCCAACCTTTGTCACCTTCCAATTTAAGCAGGATTGCCATATATCTGAAGAAGTGAGCTATGACTCATGGAAGCTCATATTTTAATCAATCTGGCTGGTAGCTTTTCATTTTGCTACATGGCTGCCCCTTTGCAATCACTACCCACGTGGACTATGTTAAATTGTCAATCAAACTATCCTGGGGCTCCTTGGAAGTGAATCTTACAGATGTCTGGTAGTTCCTAGATCACAGAATCATAGGGTTGGAATGGACCTCCAGGGTCATCTAGTCCAGCCCCCTGCACAATGCAGGAAATCCACAACTACCTCACCCCCATCCCAGTGACCCTTGATCCATGCCCAGAGGATGGCAAAACACCAACAGGATCCCTTGCCAAACTGGCCTGGGGAAAATTGCTTCCTGGCCCCAAAGTGGCGATGGGCATTACCCTGGGCATGTAAGAAGAGGCCACGAGAACGAAGCCCTGATGTAACCCTTCCTGCCCTCATGATCTGCCCAGGTTCACAGAATCAGCATTGCTGTCAGAGGACCGTCTAGCCTCTGCTTAGAAACCTCCAAAGAAGGAGAGCCCACCTCCTCCCAAGGAAGCCTGTTCCACTGAGGGAGCACTCTGTCAGGAAGTTCTTCCTAAAGTTTAGCCAAAAACTCTTTTGATTTAATTTCTGACCCTCTGAGGCAGCGGAAAACAAGTTTCCATTTCTCTTCTTAGGCCTTCACTAATCTGCTGGGCAGCACAGAGGTGTGAACACTTGGGGTCAGGAACAGAAGAAGAATGCCCTCTCGGTTGTGCCGTCTGGATCTGGAAGAGAAATGAGTGCGGACTTCAGGCCTCTGCCCAGACGTAAATGCTGCCCCTGGTTGCCATTGGTGAGGAAAGCATCACTTACACGCACATTAACCTCATTTTATCAGCATCTGTTGGAAACTGAGAGCAATTCAAGTTTACATTTAGCCTTATAAGTCATTTCACCAACAGCTGCAGCCAGTGGTAAATAGCACAGTTGCCTAGTAACCAACAGGTAAGTGCTGGCAGCCGGGGATAGATCTGTGTGTATCGCATGCTTAATAGCCAAAGACAAAGAGGATGTTTGCCTGTACAGGCTGTTTGACCGTGTTCCTTATCAATGATATTGCCCTGCTGTTTTCTTGGAACAGGTGCCTGAATAAAAAGCACAAAGAAAGAGCGGGGGAGAAGGGGGCTTGTCACGCTCAGACCTGCTGACCTACCAAACATCGGAGAATCCACTGACGCAGGACGCATTGATGGCCACTAGCCCCAATGGCCTTAGAACGGACAAATTTATAGAGGAGATTATCAATTTAAACCTGAACTGAAAATCTAGGAACATGCCCTCAAGTGCTAGATGACGATGATGCAGGACAACTCTTTATACCCTCCTTTCGTGTTACCTGGGAGCATCTGGTTGTGAGAAACAGAGTGTAGGTAAAGGTAAAGGTAGTCCCCTGTGCAAGCACCGAGTCATCACTGACCGATGGAGGGGACGTCGCATCACGTTTTCTTGGCAGACTTTTTGTTACGGGGTGGTTTGCCATTGCCTTCCCCAGTCATCTATACTTTACCCCCAGGAAACTGGGTATTCATGTTACCAACCTCAGAAGGATGGAAGGCTGAATCAACCTCGAGCCGGCTACCTGCACCCAGCTTCCACCAGGATCGAACTCAGGTCGTGAGCAGAGCTTGGACTGCAGTACTGCAGCTTACCACTCTGCGCCACGAGGCTCTTAAACAGGGTGTAGGCTAGAAGAAACTTTTCATCTTGATCCATCAGAGATCTTCTGTTCACCAGCCACCGTGGCCCTGTGTTTTTGTAGCTCATTCAAACTAGATGTTGATTAATTTACTTGGGAATGTCCAATTGAACTTTGCTACAGGCCTCTCCAACAATTTACCCGGAGTCCATCCACTTGGGTGCCATTTCAAGTTTGCGAGGGGAGATATTTTCATGGCAGGCTGCTAAAAAATCCACAGCAAAGTCCAAGATACAAAAAAGCAATATATTTGGTAGCAGATGAGCATTTTTAAGGTTTTTTAAAATATATATATATATATATATATATATATATATATATATATCTCAATAACAGTGGTTGATTGGTCAATTCGTTTTACCAGGAAAAATTTGGTAGGGCTGCTGACCCGATAAGCAAGGGAATGTGCCTCCTTCTACCTGCCAGCTTCCAGTTGTCCCAACCAGAAGTGAGGGAAGAGCACTCCACCTTTTGTCACTGGCCAGAAGTCCAAGGACTTCTTAGTAGGATTCTTTTTTAAAGTATTTAATCTGCAAAACTGCTGCCGCTTCTGCTTTTGAACTAGAGCGATGATTTTGGGAGCATCCATACAATGCTATCCTCTAATTATTCAGTTCAGTTCAATTCGTTTATTAATACCGTCAAAGACCAGCACTAATTATTCACTTTCCAGGTTTTTCCCATCCTCTATACACAAAATCTCTCTCTCAAATTGCATCACTCTGATCTTTTTGGAAAATACACAATCCAAGCACAGTACGTTACCTGAACGGGAAAGTTCACATTCTCAAATCCGCTCTGGCTTCCTTCTGTCATAACCTTGAGGCTGCTAACTTCCCTGCTACACCACCAGGGAGCTTTTCTTGTCAACTGGCAGTTGCTCTAGCGCAGGGGTGGCCAAACTTGCTTAATATAAGAGCCACATAGACTAAACATCGGATGTTTGAGAGCCACAAGACATGATGCATTGAAGTGACTTCAGATGAAGAGGTGGGTTTGGGGGAGTGTCCTGAAAGTGACATCAAAGGAAGGGGTGGGGTTTGGGGGCAGTATGCTGGAAATGACATCATCAGAAGGGGTGGAGCTTAGGAAGAGCCATCACCTGACCTTTGACTTGGAAGTGAAATGACAAAAGTGATGTCACATCCTTGCTAGGTTTCACCCCCAAAGTCCCCAGGTATTTTCTAAGTCATACCTGGCAACCCCAACATTTTTAATGAAAATATGAAAGACATGGAAAGAAAGAAGGAAGGAAAAAAGGAAAAGGGAGGGAAAGACATGGAAAGAAAGAAGGAAAGGGAGTGAAGGAAGGGAAATAAATTAAACTAAAATAGAACATATGGCCATGGTGATACTCAAGAGACCACTGGGAGCCACATAATATGTCTAGAAGAGCCACATGTGGCTCCTGAGCTGCTATTTGGCCACCCCTGCTCTAGCGCTATAATACTGTAGCACTACAGCAATTGCCAGTTACTTTTTTAAAGCCCTCAAAAACCCCTCCAGCGGCATGCGGGGGGCGGGGAGTGCAGGAGAAATGGCTGCTGATGGAGGGAAGTGCACAAAAAAACTCCTGTATGGATACTTCTCTACCAGTGTGAATGCCTCTGCAATGAAAATGAAAAATACTTTCCATGTGGATGTACCCTAAACCTCCTCGAGGATCATTTTAAATAAAGGCAGGTATTAAACTTTTAAAATAAAGGATGAATCAATAGACGTTCTCAGCAAGAGAGTCCAGTTCTATATAAACAGAAGCTGTCCGGGGATTCTGCAATGAGGTCAGAACTGGCACTCTGTAAGACGTTGGTGTGTGTATGAATACAAACCTCCTCCATCGGCCAGACACCACTGAAACAGAATCCTCTCCAGGGGCAATGCAAACGTTCTGTAACCGTGTCTATATACTTCACTCTGGCATTAGAGAATCTTCCCTGACCATTTAATATTAGAGAATCCTCAGTATCAAAACAAAGGAAGGTCAGTCCTCAGAAAGAAAGCATGAGGCACACTTCCATGCATCCTGCTTTTACAGTAGAGAACAGCATTTCGTTCGGTTTGTATTCAGTTGCATCAGATATCATATGCTTGCAGGGGAAAAGAGAGAAAAGACGCAGCCCTAGCCACGCTTCCGTGTAAGCAACTAAAATCAATAGGTCATGCAGACAAGTACATGTGTCTGAAGCAAAATTTGATGAGAATGATGATGTTGATAGTGATTACGGTACGTCCAAGTCTAAGGATCTCTTGGTCACGTTCCAGCATTACCAAAAGACAGGGCTCATTTGGAGGGGGAATGCGCAGGAACGCAGTCCCGGCAGTTCCCCCCAAAGGTCACTGTCAGGTGGCCCCACCCACCTGACTTTTGGCCATTTTGGGTGGAGGAGCCCTCCCCTGCCCAGCACCAACCCAATCCTGGCCGTTTTGGCCCCGATCCAGGCCCATTTCTGCCGGGATCGGGGCCAAAACGGCCAGGATCGGGGGCTATTTTGGGCCCATTTGGGCCTGGATTGGGGCTGAAACCGCCCTGATTGGGCCACTGCCAGGTGGAGGAACATTCCCCCGTCTGGCAGCAACCGAATCCTGGCCATTTCGGGCCCGATCAAATCAATCATGCTAATGACACACTTCCGGTGATGTCAAGGGGCGTGGCATATGCTAATGAGTTATGCTAATGAGTTCCTGCAGCTCTTTTTCTATTAAATGACCCCTGCCAAAAGATATAAAGCACTTCTCCCCTCCACTGAGTCATGCTAAATTCTGTAGAATTTGTTGGGGATTAGCAAGTGTTTCCATTTCAGTCATGAAAAGAGTTAAACTATTTATGTTAATTACTTATTTAATAAACTTACTTTGCATGTAACCATTAAGGCTTCGAGTAAAGATTCCCGCCGTAGAAAGGGGAGTCTCTAAGCATAATGAAGTAGAATGAGGATTTCCTATTGGGCAACTTGTTTATTGGGGCGGGGCAATTAAGTGATGCTAGATACTGAAGTTGTATGGCTCTTTGTTCTGTAGTCTGCAGCCCTCTTTTAGTTCACTATCTATACTAGCAAGATGTAATCTGTACAGCATTTATTATTTTCTTCCAAAGTAACCCCATTTTTATCCTCTTAGTAAAGTATTTTTACAGAGCTACACTGGAGTCTGTGCCAATTCTCATTACTTCCAATGCACAAATTCTGCATAATCTCTGCTAATTTCTTACAGAAATGGGGGCAACAGGTGGGCTTTGGCTTTTGTGCCTTCCAATACACCCTCCATTGATGCTTGGTTGGCCAATGTATGAAACAGGAAGCTGTATTAGATGGGACTGTTGGTGTGACGAAACAGGACTGTTCTCTTCATGTTCTGAACAGAACATTGACATGAGTGAAGGAATGACCTCCAACCTATATCACCCCTCTCCAGCCTCCCTTTTCTGGAGCTCCAGTGATACAGCTGCAGCATCTTTGTCATTCTGCTCCCAACGTGTTCAGGTTGCAATTGAGCTGACGTGCACGAAGCGAGCCAGCAGTTCCATCGTGAGATTAAACATCCCATTAAAAACATTCTCTGAGTTTACCGTTTACTGTCACAGCCTGTTTCAGAAGACAGCGCAAGACAGGCTACTGCAAAGTTAATGACTGTCGCACAGAGCAGCCAAAGAATAGGGGTGTGACCAGGGCTTTTTTTCTGGGAAAAGAGGTGGTGGAACTCAGTGGGTTGCCCTTGGAGAAAATGGTCACATGGCTGGTGGCCCCGCCCCCTGATCTCCAGACAGAGGGGAGTTCAGATTGCCCTCCGTGCCGAGCAGTCTAAACTCCCCTCTGCCTGGAGATCAGGGGGCGGGGCCACCAGCCGTGTGACCATTTTCAAGAGGTTCCGGAACTCCGTTCCACCACGTTCCCGCTGAAAAAAAGCCCTGGGTGTGACAAGTATACACGAGCATCCCTGTTTGTGAAATGGGGTGTGATGCATGAAGCGGCCCTACATTTTAGCAACGAAATCCATGGTATTGGAAGTTACTGTAGGCATATAATGCTATTTATTAACAACAAATAATGCCTTCAAGCAGAGACTCTTTGAAACCTTTCAGATGGATCCAGAGTTAATCTGCAATTTTCAGACTGGCACTGCACTCCCCTCCTCACGCCTGTCAAAAAACCAAATCACTGGGCAAGCTATTCAAAATGAGGTTCTCAGGCCACACGTAGTTATTTGGACTCCTCCAACCTGCAATCAGAGCCCCCTAACACAACAGCCACCTCGATGAAGGCCTAACTGCAAGGCCTCCATTATCTCTGGCAAGTAGCAAGTTTTAACGGTTATTATTGAGTGGGCCGAGCCTAATTCCCCTGGCATTAGGCTGTATTCACTGCTGGAAAATTGACCATGCACAATTTCAGCTAAGTCAACTTGTTCAATTTGGATTGGAGCTGCAATATAATTTCCCCCAACTTAATCGTATTTCTCTCCTCAAATATCAAGCCAAGAGTGTCATTTGGCAGGGTTCCCCCGCCTTCTTTACTAGCGGAAACAGAAATAGCCCTTTGTGCAAAGGGGGGGGGGGACCCAGAAGTTGATACAAAGGAAGAAGAGCTGTCCCTATCAAGCAGATTGCATCTGGAACACTGAAAATGCTGGTTTCGATTTTTTACGACCAGCTTATTAGCTTCTTTAATATGCATCCATTCAGCTTCATTATTGATTTGGAAAGCAGGGACAGCCTTTCACATCTCTTGCTACCAGTCCTGATCCTTTGCAGTAGAGGTGCTGTAGATTGCACCTGGGACCTTTGGGGTTCAAAGCCATGTGCTCTGTCATGAGCTGTGGCCTCTCCGCACTGGGCCACCTTCATGAGTTGCTATCAGGGCTTTTTTTCTGGAAAAAGAGGTGGTGGAACTCTGTGGGTTGCCAGCACAGGGGGCAACTCCTGGCGGGAGGTGGTGCCCCTGGTACCACATGGGCATGCGCAACCACATTCCCAGGACCGCACAATGATGTCACTTTGGGTCAGCTGGAACAAAGGGGGAGTTTTGTAAAGTTTAAATCACTCTGCGGTGAAAATGGTCACATGGCTGGTGGCTCTGCCTCCTGATCTCCAGACAGAGGAGAGTTTAGATCGGCGCAGAGGGCAATCTAAACTCCCCTCTGTCTGGAGATCAGGGGGCGGGGCCACTGGCCATGTGACTGTTTTCAAGAGGTGCCGGAACTCCGTTCCACCGCGTTCTCCCTGAAAAAAAGCCCTGGTTGCTATTGAGACAGGAGGCAGTTCAGTAAGAACAGGCCCCATTGAAAAAGCAGGTCTGCCTTCCAAGTGAATATGCAAGGGGAGCTCTTCCAATATCATTCAGCAAGTTTCATTTGTGGGAGGCTCTTCTGACGCTCAAAGATATATAAATATATAAACTGCATTATCATCATATCTGTGATATGATGTTATGATACAAGGAACCATTATTTATTTTTATTTATTATTTTATTTATTGCATTTCTAGACCGCCCTCCCTGTCAGATGGGCTCAGGGCGGTGTAACAGCATACAATTTGTAACACACAGTTTAAAAACAATAAAAACATTATAAATAAACATTAAAACACTATTCCATATACAATAAAATTTCTCGATTGGCGGAATAAATATTAAAATACAGCATTTTAGGCACAGGGCTTGGCTCTTACATCATGCCCTGCGCCACACTTAGGAGCTCCTGCATGGGTGGTGGACGGTCTTCAGTGGTATGGCCGGCGAGAGGACAGCCTAGCCCCCACCAAATGCCTGGCGGAACATCTCTGTCTTGCAGGCCCGGCGGAAAGATAACAAATCCCACCGGGCCCTAGTTTCCTCAGACAGAGAGTTCCACCAGGTCGGAGCCAGGACCGAAAAGGCCCTGGCTCTGGTAGATGCCAAATGGACCTCCCAGATTCAAAGCATCTGGTCCCCACACATACCACATGGAGACAGAATCTCCAATACAGAGAGCTGCCATAGACAGAATAAGGCTGTCAGCCCATCTCGCCCACAGCGATTCACCCTGGCTGGCAGCCGCTGTCAAGCAAAGTCTTTCCCAAGCCCCAGCAACCAAGGTTCTTTAACAGAAGATATCAGGAATTGAGTTTAGGGCCTTAAACATACAAAACGTTGCTACGCTATGGTTCCTTTTCCCTAAGACGTGTTTTGCGCCATTCTCCCAGTTTGAGGATGATGTTTCGTCCAGTTTGAGGGGAGCACCACTCCCCTCTACCTTAACCTGCTTCTTAGCTTATTAGTTTTAAGCAGACTACTAAAATATAAAGAACTGGACCATACTTAAACGGCTGCAAAAATCAATCACAAGCGCATAAAATTTTGCAACTGAAAGAGTGATAGTTATTATCTTCTAATAAAAGAGGTAATGTCTCCATGTAATTTATATTTTGGAGCAAAGAAAAAAATTGAAAGATTTCTAGCCTCAGATAAATAACTGCATTCAAAAGTCGCAAGATATAGGGTATGCACGCTACCTACTCCACAGTTGCATACTCTAACATACTCTATCACAATCCAGATACTTATCTCAGATCTATTTGCATGACTAATAACCAATGTATCTCACAATAAGAGGGGGGAAAAACCCCACAGTCATCATTAATAGGCCTGGAAGCAAAAGTTCATATGGGAGAGATGAAGAACTGACAGTGGAGATAAAACTCCGTATAACATGCACGCTATTCAGTAGGTATTCCATTACATTTGCGTGCGTGTTGTCAAGTCATAACTGACTTACGGACATCAGATCAAGGGGTTTCAAGGCAAGTGAGGAGCAGAAGTGGTTTTCACATTGCCTTCCCCAGTCTTCTTTTGTGGTCTCCCATCCAAGTTCGGACCCTGCTTAGCTTCTGAGCCCTGATCAGATCAGACTATCCCATGCCACCTCATCTGAGCAGGGGTTATTTCGTAGAAAAAGAGCCGGAGGAACTCATTAGCATAACACATTAGCATACGTCACGCCCTTTGCCATCACCGGAAGCGTGTCATTGGCATAACTGATTTGCATATGCCACACACCCCTGACATCACCTATCCTGGCTGTTTTGGACCCAATCCTGGCCATTCAGGGCCGACATTGGGCCCAAAATGGCAAAAAGGGCCCTGCGGCCCCCGCCTCACCGCCTCAATGGTGGCGCTGGCCCTGCCTTTATCTTTACCTTCCAAATACAGCAAACACCTTTGGATTTTATCCAGTATGGGATCTGCAAAACTACAACATGGATATTAAAAGGAAAAGGCCAACACATTTACTAGTGCGAAAACCTACTGCAGCACATAGGCAAAGTCTTCAGGGGAAACTGCATGCTGCAGTTTACACTTGACACAACACTGCCGCTGGAAATGGCAGTCCTGTGACAACCTCTTCCCACAGAAACACACCTGTAATCTTCAGGCATATTCATCTGTGTTGTGATACCACTTTGTTAGCATAGTTCCCATAAGCAGCAGCCAATGATGCAGAATCAGGATGCCATTAACACAGGTAAGTATCTCCATATTGGAAGGCTGCCTTGGGAAAATCTAAAGTGAGGGATGCTGTTTTCAGCAGCAGCCCTGAGTCAAGTGTAACAAACCGTTCTGCCCTCGGTTGGCAAATGAAACACAGCTCTATTGATCTACTACTTTTCTACCAATGTACATACACCAAGACAGAATGCTGCTTTTCAACACAGAGCTGAAAATCATACTCAAACATTACATAAATTATAAAAGTGATTCTCCCTTTTGAGGTTGTACAATATACAAATCTGGCACAGCAGAGATGGAATGGCAAAGCAAGCAGGTCAGTTGAGAGACTCCACCTTCATTACAGCAAACTGAGTGACACCCAAAATCTAAAACAGTCAGGGCTTTTTTTCAGCAGCAACGCGGTGTAACGGAGTTCCGGCACCTCTTGAAAAAGGTTACATGGCTGGTGGCCCCACCTCCTGATCTCCAGACAGAGGAGAGTTTAGAGGGCCCTCTCTCTGGAGATCAGGGGGCCGTGCCACCGGCCATGTGACCATTTTCTCCGGGGGCAATTTAAACTTTAAAAAACTCCCCCTTTGTTCCAGCTGACCCAAACTGACGTCATTATGCGGTCCTGAGTTCCACCACCTCTTTTCCCAGAAAAAAGCCCTGAAAATAGTAAAGTGTCCAGTAGCACCTTTAAGACTAATCAACTTTAATACCAACCTCTCTGGATCTATGCCCAAATCTACACGTTCTAGCATTTTGAACAAGAGGTTATGTGAATCTAATTTGAAATATGAAATGCATTTGGTTCCTATAGTTCTGTGCATGTACCAGGCCCGATCTTTTGGAGGAAAATGGGTACACTCTATCAGAGAATGTCCGGAAGGGTGACCCAGAATACAAGCCCATTACCATAATCGGATTTATTTATATCAATTCAAAAGTAAAACACAGACTTTAATTCTGGGAGTCATAAAATGAGTGGATTAACAGGTTTCTGCTTGACACAGACTTGGGCCTTTTTATATACGGTGCCCTTTCAGATAAAATAATATTTTGACTTTGAAGGTTTTTTTATTTGATAATCGCCTGCTGTAGAAAGACAAAGAATCAAAATATTCTAGAGAGATACAGCAGCCTGAGTAGGCCAGGGGAGGGGGGAAGCTGTGTTTGTGAAAACTTTGGGGTTAATTACTCTGAAGTGCAAAACCAAGTGAGTCAAAGAAATCCAAAGAAAGAAAGTTTAAACTTACGACTTACTAAAAATCTCCACTGATGATAGTCCTGGTTTAGTGCAGTGACATTAGACTGAAAACTCTGGCTTTGCTCCTCTAAAAAACGGATCCGATCGAATATTTTCTGTGGCACTGCAGGTTGTAAGTATGGCAGCACATTTCCAAACTGAGGGAGACAAAAAGAAAAATATGTAGAGAGGGATTTGTTATAAGTTTAAACCTTCAGTTTAATAAACAGTCGTAATAACCTAAACGTTTTGTTTTGAAAGTCCAAATCTCACAGGTCACAGTTTGAAAAGATTTGAGATGTGTGTTGTCTTTCCATTTGTAACAACATGCCTTTAGACACCAGCTCTATTAGAAAGTCATTTACAAACAACAGCAAAAATGGTTGTTGTGGATTTTCCGGGCTGTAAAGCCGTGGTCTTGGCATTGTAGTTCCTGGCGTTTCGCCAGCACTATGACTGGCATCTTCAGAGGTGTAGCACCAAAAGAGAGAGATCTCTCAGTGTCACAGTGTGGAAAAGATGTTGGCGGGTCATTTATATCAGGATACAGTGAAGCCTCCCTCCATTAGCATTACACACCCTGGGAAACTCTTACAGGATGACTCAGCCCAACCCTACCTTCCTGAGTAGATATAAATGACCTGCCAACATCTTTTCCACACTGTGACACTGAGAGATCTCTGTCTTTTGGTGCTACACCTCTGAAGATGCCAGCCACAGCTGCTGGCGAAACGTCAGGAACTACAATGCCAAGACCACGGCTATACAGCCCGGAAAATCCACAACAACCATTGTTCTCCGGCCGTGAAAGCCTTCAACAATACAACAGCAAAAATATTCTCCTTAGCCTCAGCTATGTATCAAAGACAATCCAAATGAACGGGTTTTCAATTTTTTTTGGAAATACCTTGTAATTGAATTAAAGTGGATAACAAAACAAAGTGCATCTTGATTTTGGGCCATCACAACAGTTAAGAGGCTCTTATTCAATAGCATAAAGAACTTAAGAGAAGGTTCAAATGAGCACACGTATCACACAATGACTCAAATAGTAAATGACGGTGACACTTAAATGTACAGATACATCAATTTAGTTGAAATACGAGTGTCCCCGCTATATTCATATCAAAACATATTTTGGCTTCCCTTGAAAACTCCTCAGCTATTTCAGATGAGCAATTCAGTTTGGATTTTATTGGTGGCAACCTCAAATGAGCAGATAACTGGAATTACAGGGCATGATCAAAGGCGCCTTAAGTCCAAGAGCGCCTTAAAATTTTTATTTTATTTATTTAACAAAATGTATAATCCCTTCTGTCCTCATAAGAATCACCAGGGCTTTTTTTCAGGGGGAACGCGGGGGAACAGAGTTTTGGAACCTCCTGAAAATGGTCACATGGCCAGTGGCCCCGCCCCCTGATCTCCAGACAGAGGGGAGTTGAGATTGCTCTCCTTGCCACTCCAGCAGCGCAGAGGGCAATCTCAACTCCCCTCTGTCTGGAGATCAGGGGACGGGGCCACCAGCCATGTGACCATTTTCTCCGAGGGCAACCGACTGAGTTCCACCACCTCTTTTCCCAGAAAAAAAGCCCTGAGAATCACCAAGGTACCTAACAAATAACAACAACAACATTCGATTTATATACCACCCTTCAGGACAATTTAACACCCACTCAGAGCGGTTTACAACGTATGTCATTATTATCCCCACAACAAAACACTCAGTGAGGTGGGTGGGGCTGAGAGAGCTCCGAGAAGCTGTGACTGACCCAAGGCTTCAAGTTAGAGTTGCCAGGTCCAGGTTGGGAAATTCCTGGAGATTTGGGGGGTGGATCCTGGAGAGGGCAGGGTTTGGGAAGGGGTGGAGCCTCAATGGGGTATGATGCCATAGAGTTCACCCTTCAGAGCAGCCATTTTCTCCAGGGGAACTGGTCTCTGTTGCCTGGAGATCAGTTGTAATTCCTGGATATCTCCAGCTACCACCTGGAGGCTGGCAACCCAACTTCAAGTGGAGGAGTGGGGAATCAAACCCGGTTCTCCAGATTAGAGCCCCGACGCTTTTAACCAATACACCAAACTGGCTCTCAAATCAAATCAAAACACACACAATAAAAACATCTTAAAAACCATTAAAAGCAGAGCTAAACACAAACAGAAACATAAAAACAACAATTACAACACAGGGCAGGAAGGAGGGTAATTGAGAGGAACAAAGAAGGCTTCCCCCACTGGCAGAAGATGGCAACAGAAGGGGAGAGACAAATCTCCCGGGGGAATGAGTTCCAGCGTTTTGGTCCCATGACTGAAAAGGCCCTACCCTGGGTTGCCGTCCACCTAATCTCAGAAGGCGGGGGCGCCTGAAGCAAGGCATCCGAAGGTGACCATAGCGGTTGGGTAGGTTTATAAGAGTTTTTCCTCCAAGTGAGGCCTTGCAAGAATTAAAAAATTTATAAAGGCAAAGCAACTCAGATGTATGCAACTATATGCATGGCATCCCTAATGGATTTTTTTTTTAAATGTACATCACATAACCAGTGTATTATAATCATTTCAACCAAGAGAGGGTAAGCTTTTTAATTAACAGACTAAGCCACAATACAGTGCACAATATGAAAGATTTTGTTCTCCATCAACAAGGATTATGTACTAAAACAGAGGGGGGGGGGGGGAAACAGATGCCGTAGCTCTTGCCTGCTCAAAATGGGGCCCACAAAGCCACAACTTCGCCCACCTACAGCAACATAAGGCAGCCCTTCAAATGTTTCGTTAACCTCTGGTTGGTGCTGGCTGCCTGGAAGTGCGAAACTAAGAGGACTTATCAAGCGCTGGGCTGGATACATAACTTATGACATGGATACATGAAATATATGACAAGCTGTTTAGACTTCTTCAGGGCGTTTTTCTGGGAAAAGAGGTGGCGGAACTCAGTCGGTTGCCCTCGGAGAAAATGGTCACATGGCTGGTGGCCCCGCCCCCTGATCTCCAGACAGAAGGGAGTTCAGATTGCCCTCCGCACCGTGGCGCAGAAGGCAATCTGAACTCCCTTCTGTCTGGAGATCAGGGGGCGGGGCCACCGGCCATGTGACCATTTTCAAGAGGTTCCGGAACTCCATTCCACCGCATTCCAGCTGAAAAAAAGCCCTGGACTTCTTATAGAAAAATCACAATGGTTCCATACTGGATAAAACTGGCAATTGTGTGTGCACAGTGAAGCACTGGCCAACACCTACATGCACTGTGGACATGACAACCTATGGCAGGAACATTATGCACATGCGAAGTCATCGCTAATAGTCGTATCATCAACAGTGCACGACAGTACCCCTGCGCTACCAAGTTAACAGCCAGCACAAAGTAGTGGTCAGAGTGATGGATATGGGAGCCCCAAGTTTGAATCTCTGCTCTTCCAAGGAAGCTTGCTGGATGACCTTCAGCCTGTCACACACACATAGCCTAACGTACCTTATAGGGTTGTTGTGAGGATAGAAGAGAAGAAACTGTTGGGTCCCTACCAGGTAGGGATATCATACCCCTGGTGGGGGTGGGGGATCTCCCGCCCCCACCCCTCACACCCCACCCCCACTTACCTGGCAGGCAGGGGTGTGTGCACCTTCTGTGCACGCTCCCCTGCAGGGCTGCACACTCCTGTGCGCACCAGCTGCCTGGATCGGCCCAGTTTGGCCCAGATCGGGGCCACTGCAGAGGGCGGGAGCGCTCTGCGCTCCACAGCAGGTCAAAACGGGCCTGATCCATGCCCAAATGGGGCCGTTTTCAGTGCTGTGGAGGGCAGGAACATTTCTGCGCTCAGCAGCAGCTCCAAATGAGCCCGATCCCTGCCAAAACGGGACCGAAATGAGCCCGTTTTGTCACGGATTGGGCTCGTTTTAGGTCGCTGTGGAGGGTGGGAGCATTCCTGCACTTCTCAGCGGCTCAAAACGGGCCCGAAACGAACCCGTTTTGGCACAGATCGGGAGGGCAGGAGTGCTCCGGGGGGGGGTGCTGTGTGATGATGTCATTTCCCGGAAGTGACATCATCACGCTTGCGAGAACGCGCATGCAAAGCCCCCCCCCTGTGCCAGGCCCCAATCCCCCCACCAGGAGGTTGAGGGGACCTGGCAACCCTACTATCAGGGTGGATTTGATTTAAATCGAATCAATTTAAATCGCGATTTAAATCACTAGTCAGTAAGACTAGATTTAAGTCACGGTTTTCTACATAAAGACTCCTCCCATTTAGCTTCTTGTGCAGATCTCTTCTACTCCCAACAATCTTCTATTCATTGAATGTTTTGAAACTTAAGAGGTAAGGGGTTGGGGTTATGTGTACAAAGATTTGCAAAGGAACAATGGGATTACGGTCTTTTTCTCAACTGTGTGTGTTTATTTTATAACCTTTTTGCTGTGAAGAAGAGACATGATCTCTGCAGACACAAATTCACAGTTTTGAGAACTGTAAAACCAAGCATCTGTGATAATACCTTCTAGATAGAAAAACTGCCCAATAATCTTACAGAAACCTCTGGAAGAGCATGACATTGTGAATGGATGAATGGCATTTGTTTACCAAAAAGTTTAAACATTGTATGAATAAATCAGATTTAAAAAAAAATCTGATTTAAATAAAAAACATCCAATCGAAATTTTAAAAATCCAATGTTTATTATTTTTTTAAAAAATCATTGATTTTTATCCACCCCAGTCCCTACGGGGGGAGGAAGGCAGGGTACAAATGAAGTAAGCAAATAAATAAACACGTACCACCACTCGTGGCCAGCTTCACATTGTGGTATGTTTGTTCTGTGGCTGCTGCTCTTGCTACTGGAAACTGGCCAGCCTGCCCAGCAAGCAGATCGACAGAGACTCATCTTTTCCTTCAGCCTCTCCATACCTATTTCTACATTGCCTCCAAACCTGCCCCAAACCACTGAGACAGCTTTCTGTCTTTCAGTGGTAATTAAATCAGTAATCAAGGACATTGACATCTCCTAAGGAACTATATATCCCAATTTTTTGCCATTTCAGAACCACAGTGTAGCAGAAAGCTTTCCAGCAACAACATGGGATCTGCTAGAATTTAGGTCTGCCAACCTCCAGGTGTGTGGGAGGAGCCACCGGAGATCCCTCAGAATTACAACTGATCTCCAGACTACAGAGATCTGTTCCCCTGGAGAAAACGGCGGCTTTGGCATTATACCCTGCTCTATGGCGGGACCCCTGCTGAGGTCCCTCCCCTCCCCAAACTTCACCCTCCCCAGGTTCCTCTCCCAAATATCCAGAAATTTCCCAACCTACAGCTGGAAATCCTAGCTAGGTCCGGCACAGAACCTGGAATACTTGTTGTCCATCAGAACGGACAGTTTGGTGCAGTGATTAAGAGCGCAGGACTCTAATCTGGACTCCGGAGAGCTGGGTTTGATTCCCCACTCCTCTGCTTGAAGCCAGCTGGGTGACCTTGGGCTAGTCACAGCTCTCTGGAGCTCTCTCAGCCCCACCCACCTCACAGGGAGTTTTGTTGTGGGGATAATGGCATACTTCGTAAACCGCTCTGAGTGGGCATTAAGTTGTCCTGAAAGGCGGTATATAAATCGAATGTTGTTGTTATTAATAATGATAGGTTAGTAAAACATGAATTTATCCGATTGGCTGGCAGGCAGTCTAAAGCCTGGGGGTGGGCCAGGCTTGGTATGAACTCATGCCTTCTGGCCATGCCAAATCACTGGAGCAAAACCTCCTGCCTCGAGTTTGGGGTAACACTCGGTCCACCAGCTCCCCTCTGTCACCCTCAATTTTAAATATAACAACTTGCAAACCTGAGGGCATTTGGAGGCTTATTAACATAGGCATCAGATATCTAAGTTTATAAATCTCATTATTAGCAAACACTGAGCATACACACACACACAGAGCCGAAGTGAGATTCGTTCCTTGGTGCTAGCTCAGTTTTATGACCTTGCCAAGTTTTTATCAGCTCCTCGAATAATATTGCAAAATGGCTCTGTGCCATCTTCCATCTCCGTGGTAGGGACGGGACGGCGAGGTTGTTCATTTATTCATAGGCTTACTGGGGGCCGCTTTTGTATCGGCTGAATAAGACTGTAATTCAATCTCCCGGACCCATTCAGCCTTAATGAAACATTCAGATAAAGATACACTGCTTTCATAACAATAACAGGGTCCTTTTACCTAAACCAGTAAAAGAAAAAGAAGAAAACAAAGGAGATTGGTAAAGCAACCTTGGGTAGAAGGATCTCAGGTGTTGCAGGTGCCACTATTTTAATATTTTAAATTAGAAAAGCCTGCAAGTAAAGAGGTGGCAGGTTAAGTTCAACGCATGGTGAAGCTCCTTAGTTTATTAAACCCTTTCCTACCAACAGAGCACATGGCCAGGCCCCATGAGAGATTCTTCACTAGCTGGTTTTTCTCCTTGGCATTCCTCAAGCCTATGCCTCTTCTATCCATCTGGTCTTCCCCACTCTTCACATCCCTCCTTTTCAAACCTGCTTCATTCACCCTTAAGTCAACTGGCCTGATTTCATCTCATCTCACCTCCCCCTACACCCTGGAAGTATTTTTTGTTCCATCCAAACTGATCTCTCTTTCCACTTTCATAGAAGTTGTGCTAGCTGGTCAACATTCTGTTGCTGGCCAGTGAAGTGGTGTGGAAACATTCCATGACATCAATGCAGTTCAGCGAATACATGGCAAGCAGGAGCAGCGCCAGGGTTTTCGGCGCCCGCGGGCAGCCAGCAGGTCGGGGTGCACACGCACACGCACACATACCAGCCTGCGTGATGATGTCACATGTGATGTCACGGGCGCACGTGAGCTGGCCTGATTGCTGCAGTGGGTGGCTGGGACGCAGGTGGCCTCCCAGCTCTCCTGCTCGGTTGCCCTGCATCATCCCAGAAGCTTGCCTGCGGCTGCTGCGCCCAGCCGAGGGCATGTACTGGCGGCAGCGGCAGTGCGGGGTGGGAGGGCTGGGAGGCTGCAGGTCCGTGGCATGCGCTTCTGCCCCCAGTGCCTCCTCCGGTGCCCCCTCCGGCACCCTGCGACCTGAGGCAACTGCCTACCTGGCCTCAATGGGCGCGCCGGCCCTGATGGCAAGAGCTTCCAGGGAACAGACCCAGTTTCTAGCCAATTCGGTTATTTAAAAAAAAATGAGGATGCCAGCCTTTTATTAAGGGGGCTGCTGTGCCTTGAACAACTGCTTAGGAGTGCAAAAATGAAGTTCTACACAACATGGAGATGGGGGAAGGTATGCCTGCTGTATCCTTGCCTGTCATGGATCTGTAAATGGTGCAGAATTAATACAACTAGATACAACTAGAGAGCTGCTGTAGCATAGCGGTTAAGTGGCTGGGCTACGAATAAGCTTTCTGCTAGTTTGACTCCCACTATTGCCATGATCTCTGCAAGTGGCCTTGGGTAAGCCCCTCCTCACTGCCCCAGCTCCCCAGCTGTATTGTGGGGATAAGCATAACACTGACTTGGTTCACGGCTCTGAGTGTGGCACTAATTTCTTCAGAAGGGTGGTATATAAGCACCCTGTTGTTATTATTGTCATTAAATCGGAGGGAGAGAGATACTCAGTTGTATCACCATGCAAAACCGTGGTTTATTTTAATACGGTTCGTTTCAAAAAAGAGGGGTCAGCTTACGGATCAATTCTCATCCCGTCAATTTCCCATCACTTCCTAGTTCGCACTGGCAAATGTTGGTTTCATGGCTGCCTTCTCTCTGTAGGTGGGAAGGGCATCGCCAAGGAACAAGCCAGCATCCAACCAGGATTAAGCCAAGATGTCTGCGTTCACACATCATGTGAAAACGGAGCTTCCACACAACGGGTTGGAGGCTGTGATCTGCGGGCACAAGGCGTGGGGAGGGAGAAGGGGGTAAGATTACTCTCTTCTTCTTGTTCTATAAGCAGAGCTCATTCATGCAAGAGGCAGAAGGGCAATCTCCCCCCTCCCCATTGCAGCCAACCAACTGGTGCAGCTGATGACACTTGCAAGTTCTTGGACACCAGGAATGAACTTTCTCAGAACTTAAAACGGGTCGAGGAGAGGGGCAAGGAAGATCCCAGACTGTCATGTTTTCCACGGGCAGTTTGCAAGATTCAAGTCCGTGACGATTCCCTGTGAATCATGTTGCCATGAATGGAGGGGCACAGGGCTTTTTTTCTGGGAAAAGAGGTGGTGGAACTCAGTGGTGGAACTCAGGACCACACAATGATGTCACTTTGGGTCAGCTGGAACAAGGGGGGAGTTTTTTGAAGTTTAAATCGCCCTTGGCGAAAATGATCACATGATTGGTAGCCCTGCCCCCTGATTTCCAGACAATCTAAACTCCCCTCTGTCTGGAGATCAGGGGGCGGGGCCACCGGCCATGTGACCATTTTCAAGAGGTGCCGGAACTCCGTTCCACTGCGTTCCAGCTGAAAAGAAGCCCTGGAGAGGCATTTACAGTGGCAACAAAGCATCCATACAGCACTTTTCCTTACATTTTCTTTGACGCAGCCCCACTCACTGCGAATGCCATTTGTTTCCCCCACCCCGTGCACAAACTAATAACTGCTATATCACTATAGTGATATAACACTATAGCAACATGTCAACTATTACTTTTTTTTTGTAAATTATTTTTATTAGGTTTTTATAATGGGGGATTACAAAAAGAAAAAACATTTCAGCAACATGTCAACTATTGCTTTTGAACGGCCACCAAAAGCCATCATCCAAGGAGGAAGAAATGGGGGGGGGGGATTGAGGCAAGGAAAAATGTACCAATATGGACAGAACCTGCAAAAATGTGCACTTCCCATCTGCATGGCATGCAAACATGCTCTAACGGAGATATTTCCCAAAAGATGATCAAACCAGGTCTGGAAAAGATCAGAGTAAAGCAAGGGGAAAACTAGCTTGATCAAAGGCAATACCGTGTAGAGTCTCCTCCAAAAAACCCACTTCAGTTTGGGTGCCAAACCAGATCAAAACCTTCATGTGGAAACAGCCATCATTAAGACAGACCCTAACTAACCATAGTTAGTGGAGCAGTCCACATTTAGACGACCACACTAACCATAGTTACTTTTAATTAATGGTTTTGCGCAAAGTCTAAACCAGGCAGGGCTTTTTTTCTCTCTACTCCTCCTGAGCCTTTAAAAGGCAGAAATTAAGCACAGTGGGACTATGCAAACACTTTCATTTCTACGCCAGGAAAAACTTCAACAGTAGCATCTCCGTGAAAGGTAGGCCCTGCGCTGTCGTCTGGATTACAGTATCTGTCCAGCGCTCTTTTCCTTTGGGGGGGGGGGGAAGTGACTTCTCTCTCTTCTGTTTGCTGAGTTATGAACTCTCAAGGGGATATTCTGGAAACTTTCAAGAAATGAAACAACACAGCTTTAAAAACAACAACCACAACCTCTTAATTGCAGCATTTCACACAGAGGGCTGCGTTGTGGTACAGTCTGCCTGGAATTCATCGGAAGGGTGCTGCCATCTTGCTGTACGTTGGGCAATCTCAAATATAATTTAGTAGAGGCTTTGCCTTTTTGTTTTTCATTTGCTCTTCACTTACCCACAATGACAAATGAACTGCCGCCGAGGAATTGGTAGCCGGAGAACAAGACAGGGAACAACGTTCAATGAAGCAGACAAAATGTCAGCAATTACAAAGCTATCAATCTAGCAAGCCATTTCTGGAAATCTCATCTATCTGCATGGAAAGGAACTGGGATGAATCTCGCCCGTATTGCATCGCTAAAGCTTTGCAAAAAATGGCAGAACCTCGCCTCGATTACTGCCTCCTCGTCCTTGTCGTCATCCAGTCCCACTGTGAAAAGGAACAGGTCAAGATGGAGACGCCTTCCTTGCTTCTGTAAGCCTCAGTTCATGCGCCTCTAATAACATAATTCCCTTTTTCTCCTTCCATAAGATGAAAGAACCCAGTTGGATCACACCAGGAACACCTCACCAATGTCACGGCCAGGCCTGTGGATAAGGATGCCCATTGGAGAGGAATAAACTGTCCCTTCAATAGAAGCTTAACGAGCAGAAATGAGTAAGTGAAGGTACTCACTGCATGAAGGTAAACCTGCTAATTGGATACGGATCGAACTGATATCAGAGTGCCTCATACCCGTACTGTTAAGCCCACCAGTTAAGAAGACCCTCTGTGCCCCCATTCCCCAATACAGGAATTTTTCAGTGGTGTCATCTTGCCTTCGCACGCAAGTCTTTTTAAAGATAACATACCCACAATTCTGGCCTCCAGTAGCAAGGAAGCAATGGAAGAAATGCAACATTAAGAGATGTTCAGAGCCAAAAAGTGACTTGAACATATGGCGCATGATATAATGGTTGCAGTGTAGGCTTGGGGAGACTCGAGTTCAAATCTCTGCTCAAACCTTGAAGTTCATTTTCTGGTCACTCCCCTTCTCTCAGCCTAACGTATCTCCCAGGATTTTTACACGTGCTCCAACCATCTCTATTTACAGACCACGTTTTCTATTATTTATCTCTACTATTTATCAATGTAGGATTGCTAAATCTGGGCTGTGAAATTCCTGGAGATTTAAGGGTGGAACCTGGGGACGACAGCGTTTAGGGAAGGGAGGAACCTCAGTGGGGTATAATGCCACAGAGTCCACTCTCCAAAGCAGCTGTTTTCTCCACGGGAACTGATGTCGGTAGCCTGGAGATCAGTTGTAATTCTGAGAAATCTCCAGCTCCCCACCTGGGGGTTGGCAACCCTACAGCAAGAGCCTCTTCTTTTCATAAACCTGACTTGCCCAGTTAGACTCTTGGAACATCCAGTACTGTCTACTCTTACTGAGAGTCCCTCTACATGAGACGTGACACATGAAGAACACGTGTTGGGAGATGCCATGTTAGCCGGGAAGGGTAGTTTAAAAAGACAGAGGCCGGTGGCAGGGCAAAGCCTTTGCTGTACACTGGAGCTGTGTGAAGGGGCTGTGAAATGCAAGAAGGGAAACTTCAGCCCATTAGAACCTCTCCAGGTCCAAGCCCAGCTCTGGAGGGCAGCTCCAGCCCATTTCCATTCCTCACTGCCCTCTGGTGGCAATCCCACCCATTTTTAGACTGGAGAGGTGAAATTGACAGAGCCTTTGGGGAGGCGAAGGTGAAATTGACAAACCCTCTGAGGAGCGATCTCTGCCGGCTAGCTGTCTTTTTAAACCACACGTCCTGGCTAACATTGCATCTCCCTACACTTGACGAACACACGCCAAGGCGTCTCGTGTAGAGAGACTCAATATCAAGCAGAGAAAGGTCTTCCCAACATCTGCTCCTTGCAGCCTTTTAAGCTAGAGATGTCAACCAAGAGCCAACATCCACACACACAAAACGTGTGTTCTGCCTCGGAGTTACATTCCTCACTGAAATTAAACAAAAAACTCCCAGTCTGCAAAATGAGATTCGCTGCTTCTCACCCCATCCTTCTATCAGATGCATCAAATGGAAAAACGTATCTTTCTTCTGAAAAAGCTTTGATTCCTTTCGAGGCCCTTCTTTTCACCCACATTGATTTTTTTTAAAGGCAAAGTAATCAGCGCACAATACTGCCAACACGGAGCGGTGTTGAATTAGCAGCAGATGGCTAAACTGAGAGAACTGTAATGCGGGCCAGCGGGGGGGGGGGAGAGATACACTTAGGCAGGTGCTGGAAGGAGCAAAGAACTTCCAGAGATGCTCTCCCAAGGGAACTAGCAGTGGGACCATGTTTCTGGTTAGGAATCATTCATCAGTTTGAACCCTAGGTTAAGTCTCAGTGGCGACTAATCTCGGCGAAGACTGGCGGTGTGGCGTTGTTTATATGTTTTCATTGAATTATCTGTTATTTTAAATGAGGTTTTAAAGTTCAAATGTTTTAGAGTTTGAATGGTGTATGGCCTATTTGGCGTCAAAAAAATTTTTTTCCCAATAAATTACAAAACCATACAAGAATTTATTTATTTATCGTTTATAGTCCCCCTTTCTCACTGAGACTCAAGGTGCATTACACGGTGGGAGATGAGTACAGTCGATATCAAGGACATTTCTATAAACAATGCCACGGAATGGAAGATCTGAGATTGGATCTCTTGACATATGTGAAAAATCAGTTATGTGCGTGTATGGGGAGAGGGCAGAATATGATTGATTGATTGATTGATTGATTGATTGATTGATTGATTGATTGATTGATTGATTGATTGATTGATTGAACTTGCAGTCTGACGGTGTATAACAACAATATTTAAAACCAACAATAAAATCATAAATAACAGTTCAGTTCAGTAAAACATCACCCTAAATGGCAGCTATACTTTCTTAATCCCAACCAACACACCCCATCAGGGCAGAATTGCAGGGGGAGTCCCCCTCCCCTCCCCAAAAGCAGCTTGGGAAGGGGCCATGATTTTTTTAGACCCCGGGGGAGGGGGGGAAGCAGGTATATTATGCATATATGCAGTTGGCCCAGGCTAGCTCAATCCTGTAGTTCTCAGAAGCTAAGAGGGTCAGCCCTGGTTAGCCCTTGGATGCAAGGCCACCAAGGAAGTCCAGGGTTGCTGCACAGAGCCAGGCAATGGCAAACCACCTCTGACCATCTCTCGACGGTACTTTATGCACACACATTGTGTATATCTGTCTTATTTTCTCTGACCAAGGCTAACAGTGACTAATTACAATTGGGAAAATTGGCAAAAGGGACTGGATTTTCTTTAACTGCCCACCTCACCGCAACCTTGATGTTAATCTCCACTTAGCTGTTTTTCAGCTTTTTAAAAACATGAAAGGGGATTTAGTCACAGATTTCCTACTTAACATGTAGATGAAGCTGGAGTTGGTAATCTTGAGTCTGTACTGCATCGTTTCTGACGCCAGGTTTGAGTTCACATGATGGTATATGCAGGGCTTTTTTTCCCAGCTGGAACGCGGTGGAACGGAGTTCTGGCACCTCTTGAAAATGGTCACATGGCTGGTGGCCCCGCCCCCTGATCTCCACACAGAGGGGAGTTTAGATTGCCCACTGCACCACGGAGGGCAATCTAAACTCCCCTCTGTCTGGAGATCAGGGGGTGGGGCCACCGGCCATGTGACCATTTTCACTGAGGTCAATTTAAACTTTAAAAAACTCCCCCCGTGGTTTTTGTGCGGTCCTGGGAACATGCGTGCACTTTCCATGCACGCATGTGGGACCAAGGGCACCACCTCCCGCCAGGAGTTGCCCCCTGTGCTGGCAACCCACTGAGTTCCACCACCTCTTTTCTCAGAAGAAAAGCCCTGTGTATACACCATCTCTCAGAATTAAAAGCCATCTCCAGACTACAGAGATCAATTCCCCAGGAGAAAATGGCCGCTCCAGAGGATCAGTTATATGGCTTTACATCCCTGCTCAGCTCCCTTCCCTCTCCAAATTCTGTCTTTCTCAGGCTCCACCTCCAAATTTCTATGAGTTTCCCGACACTGAGTTGACACCTCTATCTCCACCATTCCCCTATCCATACTGGAGAGCTCTTTTGTTAGTATATTGCTATGACGTTTTGGTGCTGTAGTGATATACCTATTACTTTTTGTTTAAAGCCAATTAAAAGGCCCTGACCTGGATAACCCAAGTAAGCTTGATCTTGTCAGATCTGAGGGCCAAGGTACAAGTGACGAATGACACTGGTTGGACACTTGTCAGCTTCCCTCAAGTTTTGATGGGAAATGTAGGCATCCTGGTCTTGCAGTTTGGCTCTCCGACTGCTGTCCAATGGACTTTCCACTGTCACTTGTCCAACATTCTGCCAAGCTGCCTACATTTCCCATCAAAACTTGAGGGAAGCTGACAAGTGTCCAACCTGTGTCATTCGTCACTTGTAGTTTGGCCCTCAGAAGCTAAGCAGGGTCACCCTTGTTTAGTAATTGGATGGGAGACCTTCAACAAAGACCAAGGTTGCAGGGGCAAGCAATGGCAAACCACCTTTTGCCTTGAAAACCCCACTAGGGGTTGCCATAAGTCAGCTTTGACTTGATGGCAGGATTTCATTTTAGACCTGGATAACCTGGGTGAACCTGATCTCATCAGATCTCAGAAGCTAAGCAGAGTTGCCCTTGGTTAGTAATTGGATGGGAGACCTCCAACAAAGACCAGGATTGCAGAGGTAGGCAATGGCAAACCACCTCTGTTGGTCTCTTGCCATGGAAACCCCAGCAGGGTTCACCGTAAGTCAATTATGACTTAAGGGCAGGATTTCATTTTCAAAAGGCTACTGGTGATCAAGGTGTGGAAACCGTGGAGATAGGGAGGGAAAATGCAAGTAGGCTGGTTCAAAAATCTATAGTATCATGCCCACTCTGTAGTCAAACCCACTTTAGGTCTAATCTTTCCTGAATGACTGGAGCAAAGCAGGTTTGGGAAACATCACAGCAAACCTAGTGGAAGCACGAAATGCAACAGAACTGCTGGAGGATGATTGGAGGATGTCTTGCTGTGCATACTTAGAAAAACTGTGCTCAAGCTGAGATCTGGGTGGAGCAAACCCTCTGTGTGGAAACAGCCCAAGCCATAAGGAATTTGGACATGAAAAAAAAGAGAATGTTTATTTCTAACAGAGTAAGAGGAAATTTGAAAATACTAATTTTTGTTGTGGAGAAAATTAGAAACCTCCTTTTAGTTTATATAGTCCCCCCCCCCCTCTGTTTTGTTCGTATGGTTTGGTGCTGTTGTTTGTTTGCTAACCGGTTTTATTTGGCTAATTTTGGGGTTATTGCATATTTAATTTAATTTAATTTAATTTATTATATTTATATTCCGCCCTCCCCGCTTTCGCAGGCTCAGGGCGGATAACAAATACAAACATCATTAAAAACATTAAAAACATAAAAATATAAAAAAGAATTTATGTTCTTTTTTCCATTTTATAAAACTCTTAATTTAAAAGAATGCTAAAAAGAAACAGCCCAAGCTGAGCCTTACTCTCCAGCAGTAGTGGATCTCAAAAGCTATAAGCAGGTCCCACTTCAAAGAAATTAAGGACCACAGGGCGAGAGACTGAGGAAGCTGATGGTTGGTGTCAGTTGTATCTTGAGGCTAAGAGGCTTGGGGTGGGGTGGGGAATCAAGTTGGCTGCGGTGCCCTTTCCACATCTTGAGTTCAATGTATTGCTTTGCCAGGAGAGCGCATCCTTTTTCCCCAAACCAAGAAATCTTAGTTTTTAAAAAAAACTAGATCGGAATATGCAACATGAATTTATACAGAGAGGCATCCTTTCGGATGGTTGACCATTTGAACCTAACAGCTCACCAAAGGGAATGTTAAGCAAGAACATTCTTGTGAACTAACACGATGCTGTAAAAGAGAAGGGCGGTGAGGGGGGGCAATCTTTAAATAAAATCCAAGCATACATCTCACACCAAGCAACATATCAAAAGGGAAAGATAAATTGAACTTGAAAGCAATTCATTTCTTTCTCAGTGCCCTTAACGAAATGCAATACTTTGTAGTCTCTCTTCCAGCAATACATGCCAGGGAAAAAAAATTTCTCCTTTTTTGGTATGTCACCCTGAACAAAAACAAAACCCAACCAGCACTGAAGCCTTTAACAAAAATAATACTCGCATATATCGTGTAATCTGCTCCCTCCATTTGAATTCTAAAATGATGAATTTAAGAACTTGCACAGCAATTTCTCTCTTCTCAGATGTTTCCAAGTTTTTCAAGTTACTGACAACCACTACGCTAGGCATTATTATTTTATACATACATACATACAGAGTTTGCCATTGCCTGCCTCTGCATACCAACCTGGCCTCCTGTGGTAGTTTCCCATCAAAATACTGACCATGGATCACTCTGCTTAACTTCTGGGATCTGACAAGATTCAACAAGATCAGGTCACAGAGAAGATCAGGGTAAAATAAAACAACTCTGCAAATAGAAAACAGCAGGGGCGAGTCAACTAGGCTTGCAGTGTAAGCAGTCAGCCCGGGCTTCGCCAATTGTACAGCAGTTTTCATATAGCTGCGTGTAATATTAAAAGTGTACAAGCCTCTGGAGTTTATAAATGGCTACTGTATGGCCACCAGGAAGCCTCTGCCGTTGCTACATCCCGCCCAGGAGAACCAGGCATGCAAGGAAAGCTGCCCTGGAATGCGGAGTGATTGCAGCTTGATTGGATTTACTGCCATCCCAGCCCCGAAAGGGTCCAGTGCAACAAAGGCCTCGCAGAGTCATCCCCACTTAGCACATTCGTCTCCCTCCTTCCGTGATGAGATCTGTCCATGACTGAGGAGCTAATCAAATGACATTCATAAGTATAGACAGTCATTCCTGGCACGATGCGTTCCCTCCCTAAAAACACTTAACCTAGCTCTGGTGTACTTCATCAGAAAACTGTCCTTTTTGTGCAGCGCTAGAACTAGTTTTGTAGTTTAAGCCCATTGCTTCGCGTCCTACCCTCTGCTGCCAACTGGAACAGCTCCTTGCCCTTCTCCAAATGACAGCCTTTCAAATATTTAAAGAGAGCAATCATGTCCCCTCTCAACCTCCTATTCTCCAAACTAAACATTCCCAAGGCCCTCAGCCTTTCCTCGTAGGGTTCAGTTTCCAGACCCCTGATCATTCTTGTCACTCTCCTCTGCACCCTCTGCACCCTCTCGATTTTGTCCAACACTGGAGGACACTTTACAAGAAAAGAACAGATCAGCCCTTCTTAAACAATGCAGAAGGGAATATCAAAGCGTCAGTAAACAAAGCTGGAATAATTGTATTCACTTATTAATTTCAAAATGATAGTCCCAAGGAAAGAAAAAGAAAATAAGCTCACATCATAGGAAGAAATAAATTCCCGTTTTTTTTTTCTTTCTAGACACTCATATGGCCCTGCATGCACACACCCCGGCAGCTATCAATCAAAGTACTCAAGCCTTTTGTCTAACCCAGGAACTGGCCATTGGAGTCTTTGTCCTAACTGCTAGGAGGACTCTCCTCCACCTCGGGACACATTTTACCTATAAAAGCAGAGCCTTAGCCCCATTCAAATGGAACATGTTTCCAGATCCACAAGCGCTGTTCCCTTGAGGTTTGCTCTAAGCCTCTTGCCTTGCCGAGGACGCTGAATGTTTGAAGCTTCTCTCTCTCCTCACCATGGACTGGAGCCCCTTCTCCAGGATAGGTAGATATATTTACTCCCTCTCACTATCCCCAATTTCTGGCTACATTTCCTAGGACTCTCTCTCTCTGTGTAATTATTTTCCCCAGTAATTGGTGTGTATGTGCATGAAGTTCTTGTGTTCAATAAAAAGTCATTGTTTGATGTTAAGCACCAGATTTGCTTGTTCTATTGTTGGAAGGGACCTGGTATACAAAGGTGACAGATCCCAGTTACCGCCTCTCGTATAGCCGTCTTCCTTGCTAGTTAATTCCTCCATAAATCATATTTTGCAAGGAGACCCGGTAACAGCAGGGGTGGCTTGCTATTTGCAGGGAACCATGTTTAATATTGCAAAATGAGATTCTCCGTGATCTTCTGGCTGCACTCTGAAGTGGCACAAGTCACTCTATGCCTCCGGTCTCTGTCTCTTCACCCCCCTGCATGTGTGAGCTAAGCAGGGTGCTGGGCACAGCCACTGCTACAGTCTGAGGAAGAAAGGAAAAACTGGGCATATCTACCTGTGCTCAGTTTCTGATATTCAGCAGAAGGTGCTCAGCTGAAACAGGTACAGTTTAGGCTAGGGCTTGTCTCCCTCCTTTCCTCCTTCCGTAATATATTTTTCTCAGTTTTGTTTGTGAAATTCACTTCCGCTCCCTAGTGTTGCCAACCTCCTGGTGGAGCCTGGAGTTGTCCCAGAATTACAACTGATCTCCAGACTACAGAGATCAGCCTCCCCCTGCCCAGAAACTGGCTGCTCTGGATGGCAGGCTTTATGATATCATGTTCTGCTGACATCCCTCCCCTCCCGAATCCCTGCTCTCCCTAAGATCTTCCCACAAATCTCCAGGAATTTCCCAAACTGGAGTTGGCAAGCCTACTCAGTTCCCTTTAGGCATTACTGCTTACTGAAGGTTTCTTCAGCACAGCAAAAACTCCTGGAACTTCAAAAACTGCACAGAATTCACAATTACATCCAGCATGGCTTCTCCTGTCATTGGATGGAAAAGGACACGGGTGGTATAATTTCTCCTCCTGTACGCATCTCCCAAAGGGAAAAGAGATCCTTCAGGTATGGAGGCCTGTCAGTCAGGTGTCCCTTCATCGTTTTATTTTGCTTGGGGATTTTTTTTTGGTCAGGATAAACACACGGTAGAGCAGCTTTGGAACCAAAAGAGCTACTGAAACTCTTTACAGAAGTCGGAAAACGGCTCTACCAAGCAGCTGTGATAAGGGAAGTCTTTTCTTAAGCCTAGGAATTGCTTGTGAAATTTGCCATGTTTTATCTTCCCAATGTGTGCTGTGAATGTTACATATTAACGTGACCACAGCAACCGTGATAAGGCGACAACGCAATACAAACGGAAACGCACACTTCTTGACATCCCTCGTAAGCGCGCAATTCTGTTTTGATGGATATTCTGCTTGCTGAAGAAAACAGGGTGGAGCGGACTCGTGAGCCGAATGGTTGGATTTGGACTGGAAAGAGCCAGGTTCAAATCTTCAC
This sequence comes from Eublepharis macularius, assembly GCF_028583425.1. NCBI lineage: Eukaryota > Metazoa > Chordata > Lepidosauria > Squamata > Eublepharidae > Eublepharis > Eublepharis macularius. Next base: position 64,707,565 of record NC_072802.1, on the reverse strand, counting down.
CCAATCATACAGCTCACCGGGTGGCCTTTTGTCACCCACCCATCCTCAGTTTAAGCTACCTCGCAAGGTTGTTGGGAGGATATGAGAGGGGACTCTGAGCTTCTTTAGAGAAAGATCCAGTGGAGTTATCCATGTTAGTCTGTAGTTGCAAAATAGTAAACAGTCCAACAGCACCTTTAAGATTAACCAACTTTACTGTAGCATAAGCTTTCGAGAACCACAGCTCTCTTTGTCAGATGCATCGTCAGCTTTCGAGAACCACAGCTCTCTTCGTCAGATCCTTAGACAAAGGATCAGATTTGGATTAACTGTGTTTCAAAGATGACAATTCATCCTCAGCAGGAAAAATAAAAATGCAAAAGCGAACTGTTACGCTAATTTACTCTCTGCCCAATCCTGCCAAATTAGGATTTGAACCACTGAAGTCCAAGAACAGCTGTCTTTTCTAAAATGTTGGGTCTTTTAAAAAAAAGCTTTCCCAAACAACATAGTTTAAAGCTAAAGTTGCCTTAATCTCCCAGTCTCCCCCACTCAAGAAGATCTGTCACATTCAAAACATGTCATGAATGCATTTGCAATTAACAATACAGTTTTTCCTTTTCTGAACCCATCAGATTCGGCAAATTCCTCAACTTCGCATCCTTTAACTCCCCAGCTGGGTGAAATCCACTGTATCTGCAAATGAGAGCAGCCAAAGCTACAGGGACATGTCTTGAAACCTTACCATAAACTACCCCCTCCCCAAAAAAACCCTTAAGGAAAAGTGGGAAATTAATTCACACATATTGGCTAAACAAGTTCTGCAAGCCACAAAGGGATAAGATGACTAATCAGAGACAGATTTTGTTCACACTCAGGCACGTTCCAATGTATTAGGAATTAATGGTGTGCTTTCTCCTCCTGCTATTTGTCTTGGATACGTTCAGAAGAGCTCGGGACTAGCACTCGTTGCCCAAGAGGGATGATGGCAAAGCTTAAGGCAGAAATGTACTGAATTCAGTGGCATAGCTACCATTTTTTGGCACTGGAGCAATTGTTGGTAATTGCTGGCCGTGGTGCAATTGCTGTCTTGTTGCACCCTCCGCTTTTTGCATCTGTATAAAGTAAAAAGGTTATTTCAAAGGCAGTGTTCCTACTTAACTACATATCCAATCTTCCCTCCCTTGCTTCATCTTCCCTTATTTTCTAGTCCAGCTGCAAACTTTTCAAAGGCGTTGTGCCAAACATTATGCAAACATCAGAAAATTACAAAAACCAAAGACAGTAAAACTTTACTGCACAGTTGAACAAAAGAACACCTTGAAAAATAGATTAATGTAAGTAAATGCTGCACAATACATTTAATAGCTACACAAATGGGTATTATTTCTGGTAGATAGCTGTGTCCCGAGTGGAAACCAATTCTTGTAAGTCTCACCTGAGACCAAAGTCTTGGATTTGAGGCCAGGAGCTGCCTCGGTCCATCAGAACTAGCTGCTGCTGCAGTTCTGAATCAGCAAGAGTTGGACCTACAACAGCAGGGAAGTGCAATTGTAGCCTGGAATGCTGACATTACCAGGCCGCTGCTGTTGCAGTCAGGGAATGGACTATATCAGTGGAACTCACTCTGCAGTTTATGGAGAGCCACATTAGCTCCCAGTGGAGTTCCAGATCCGGTTCAAGGTGTTAACCTTGGTGTTTAAAGCCCTCCATGGACTGGGACCTGCATACCTGTGGGACTGCCTCTTCCATTACGTCCCCTGCAGGGTGTTGTGCTCTGCAGACAAGCAACTCCTGGTGGTCCGCGGCCCGAAGGACATCCGTCGGGCCTCAACCAAGACCAGGGCTTTTTTTGCCCTGGCCCCGGCCTGGTGGAACGCTCTCCCACTGGAGATCCGGGCCCTGCGGGACCTGTTACAGTTTCGCAGGGCCTGTAAAATGGACATGTTCCGCTGGGCCTTTGGCTGAGTGCCAGCAGGTGTCCTCCTCCTTCCATCTAAGACCACCACTTCTTCTGGGGCTGCCCTCGGCCATCTGCTATGCCCATATATGGACTCCCAATATTTGTCTAAATAGCCTGCTCCTGGAGTATTTTAATGATTTTTTAAAAAAATTATTGTTGATTTTATGTTTTTGTGATTTCAATGTATTTTTGATGTTGTTAGCCGCCCTGAGCCCATTTGTGGGGAAGGTGGGGGTATAAATTGAATAAAATAAATAAATAAATAAATAAATAAATAAAATTGTGATAACCATATTGTTACTTCAGGGCTGTGTTTTTCAGACTATAGATAATATAATTTTGTTTGTGTGAGGTCCAGTGTGTTAGAACTGAATTCCTTTTTACAAAAGAAGAGAACTGAAAGAATCAGGCACCCTATATTTTGGAAGACAGATGGAACTTGGCCTGCTGCTAGGTTTGCAAACTTCCCAACTTGAAAGACTGGGGGGGGGGGGAAGAGACTCACCTGAATGGTCTCCAGTGATGCCACAAGGTCATTTGTGGTTACACAGCTGGAAATAACCTTGTGGTGTTTCAGACACTGCCCCCCCCTCAATTTTCTGCTACCGATCTATTAAGTGCCAACAGGGAGCATGGATGCATTTGCAGGCAAATGGTACGTACCCCTGCTCACCGCAAACCTTTGCAAGAAAGAACTATTTGTTTAGTTGAACTCAGACAGGCTATCTCGGGTGGGTGTTTCTGTTCATTGTTAACTAAACACACATGGTTGTTACACAGTTCTATAGGGTGGAGGATTTGGGGCTAACTAAATTATTTAACTTGGTTTGCATTGTTCCAAATGTGGCACCAGTAGAACTTACACCTTTGTGTGTTCTCTAATACAAAATCCTTTACCTGGAGAAGTCAGAGATTAATCCAAATGCCACTGAGCTCAAGGGAGCTACCTGACCTTTGCCTTTGCAGGGAATGCTTCTTCGCAGTCCTGTAGGAGAGTAGATCCAAGTGTCAGGTCCGGCTCATTCGGAGGGGGGGGTGCAAGGTGATAACTTCAGACAGTATATTGGGAGGAGGAGCAGCCTCTCCCCTAACCACTACCCAAGACAGCTTCCCAAACTCTCAAGACATCCCTGCCTCTTGTGACCCTTCAGGAAATACAGTAGGGTATGTATGGCTTGCTATGACGGTTTTAGAAAGGCCTGGGTGAACAAAGAGATGTTGAAAATTATCTCCTTTAGTTATAGGGTATGGACAGGGCCAGATCTAGGGTTGCCAGCACCCAGGGCAACCCAAGTCTGGCCTCGCACGCACAGTGCGCACGTGCTCCCGGCACTGTGTGATGATGTCACTTCCGTGACGTCATCACGCACTGCAGAGCGCACTGCCCCACGTGGCAAGCTAGCTGCCCCAGTGCACCGTGGAGCTGGCGGTGGCAGCGCAGGTGGCTGGGAGGCCGCCCGCTGCCACCACCAGCTCTGCGGTGTGCCGGGGCAGCCAGCTTGCCATGTGGGTGGCACACTGACAGGGTGGTAGGCTTGCCACGTGCCCCCTGCTCTCGCGGCAGGCGAATGGCGCGGGTGGGCTCCCACTGCCCTCTGCTCAGCTGCCCATGCGCTCCCAGGGGCTTGCAGCTGTGTGTGGCACCCCAACTTTGATGGCGCCGGGGGCAGACTACCCCCCCTGCTCCCCCGTCGATCGAGCCCTGGGTATGGAGGTGGGGGCTGCAACAGCAGAGGAGGGGGGAAATGGGGTGGAGGGGGACAATGTGGCAGGGAGACAGCAGGGGAGGTCACAGCAAAATGTTTTGAACTATAACTGAAAAGCCTGTACCCAGGGACAGATTCTCAGAAGGTGGTCAAGCAGGGGCAAGGAGCAGGTTTAACTAACCAGCGGATATCAAATATGCTCCTATCTGCAGAGCCCTGACTCTAACTTCAGCACTCTAAACCCTATTACTTGCTTATTGGATGTCCCAGCTGTTGATCATATTGACTTACACTGTGTCATCCGCCTCAAGGCTCAGTGAGTAAGGCAGACAACAAACAACAACAATAAACAAAGGCAATAATGCTAGGAAAAGTAGGAGGCAGGAGGAAAAGAGGAAGGCCCCAAACGAGATGTCTTGACTCAATAAAAGAAGCCGCGCCCTCCAGTTTGCAGGATCTGAGCAAGTCTGTTAATGATAGGATATTTTGGAGGTCTTTCATTCATAGTGTCGCCATAGGTCGGGGGCGACTTGACAGCACGTAACACACACACACACACAAACAAAGGCAACAATAAACAAACAAATATTTTGCTTCCTCGGCTGTTCTGTTTCTTCATCCTATCAAAAAGTGACAGGATGTCAGAATATTATTAAAATATAGAAATGTTTTAGCTTTGAGTGGTGGAAACAAAATATTGAAGGACCATTTACAAAAATGCGCATGAAGTAGAAAAGTATTGATAATTTTGTACAATTTCATGTGAGGTGGAGGGAGACTGTAGGAGTTTGTCTTAGATGAGGAGAAAATAATGTTTCTCGCCCCCTCCCACTATCCAAACACCAGATAACTACCATTTCTCAGTAAATACTCAAGGGGAAGAATGAAAAGCTTGCTCGAGGGTGGTGGAGGCAGTATTGCCACCAGCCACAAGTAAACAAATAACTCTCGACAGCTGCTTGGATACGCAAGCGGCTTACCAGCAAACATTCCAGTATTATTTATTTTGAAAATTTCCGTGCTGCCTCTCCGAAGTGTTGCTTCAACATAGTGGACAAAGGAGTAGATACAGATGAGACAAGCTCGAGTTCAAATTCCAGTTTCAGGCATAACTACACATTTCACTCCAATTCATATGTCAAAATCTAGATGGCTATTGTTTTTAAATGGAAGGAGGCCTTCGGTAACAGATATAAGTAACTGCGAGTGTTTGGGAAGATTTCTGACTTCCCTCTTTACTCACCATTACTCAGCTCCAAATTTCAATACCCTCCACCCTCAGAGTTGCCAGGGCCAGGTTGGGAAATTCCTGGAGATTTTGGGGGTGGAATCTGGAGAGGGTGGGGTTTGGGGAGGGGCCTCAGAATGGTATAATGCCATAGAGTCCATCCTCCAATGCAGCCATTTTCTCCAGGGAACTGATCTCTGCCACTTCGAGAACCGTTGTAATTCTGGGAGACCTCCAGCCACCCTACACCCCACACGTGCAGGATTCCAAACAGTTTTTAAAAAGATTTCCAAGTTTCTCTACAGCGCCACGGCTATACGCCCTGACAAGTAATATTCTATACTGGTTTTACTGCACTGTTGCCCTGTTCCTTTCTGTAATTTTAATCTCACTTTGTTTCTGTATTTAAAATTTTATATTTCATATATGCCAATAAAGGCTTGCTTGACTTGAAAAAAATATTTCCAGAAGGGAAGAAAGGGTTTATGTGATGACCATAACAACCTACCCCAGGGCTCATTTCTAGGGGGAACGCGCAGGAACGCGGTTCCGGCAGTTCCCCAAAGAGGTCACATGTCAGGTGGCCCCACCCACCTGACTCGGCCATTTTGGGCCCGTTTCAGCCTGGATCGGGGCCAAAACGGCCTGGATCAGGTCTCTGATGGGTGGTAGATCACTCTCCCACTAAACAGTGGCCTGATCCTGACCATTTTCAGCCCCCTTTTGCCATTTTGGGCCCAATTTCGGCCCTGAATGCCCAGGATTGGGTCCAAAACAGCCAGGATAGGTGATATCAGGGGGTGTGGCATATGCAAATCAGTTATGCTAATGAGTCCCTCCAGCTCTTTTTCTACGAAATGACCCCTGACCTACCCAATAACAGAGCGTGGCATCTCTCTTAAGAGAACAAGACCACATCAGAAAAGGACAAGATTTACTAACATTTACTAACACAAAGAGGTAGGCAGGAATCAGTGAAAGCAAATAACTCATAAGACATACATGCAGGATCCATCTCACTCTACCATCTTCATCATTCTTAATGACCATGATGCAAAAGGAAGTGATTTTACAACCACTGCTTCCTCAACTGTCCCCACTTCCCATCTCTGCTGCTACTAAAAAAATTATTAGAGCAAAATGCATAATTGAATATTTATGAAGCAATGGGTTTGGTAGCCATCTCGTTTGGGAGTGGCCAAGCATGCAATTTCATGTTGTTGTAAGCTTCTTTCTTTGTTTGTTTGTTTTACAAAAAGAGGTTATTATCTAAAGTGAATGAGGTCATTGAGTGCAAATGAGACCAAGAACTAGAAATGGAAGAATCAATTGTATCTATGCTGCAGAATCCATTTAACAGACATTTTCTCTTCTTGAGAGCCTAATAGACAATGCTCAATACCACCTCCAAGCTACAGTACGTGGAATTTTTGTTTAGAGAAGTCACTTCAAAATGCTCGAAGTTTTAAGGGCCGGACGCACTCCTTCTACATCCCAAGCAGCTCCTCTATTCTGTATTGTGATTTCTGCTCATAGTGATTTCAACAGGTCAGGATCTCAGCTCAGAGCAACATCTTCATTGAGCTGGAACAGACAGACCGGACCGAGGAACAGGCCCAATGGAAGTCAAATATATACACATAATCCACGCCCCCCGTTACAGCACAACCAATAGAACACACACAACTAGAATCCTTGATTTGCATTATATACATTATAACATATCTACAAGATTGTGATTGGTCTTTATTCAAGAGGACCGGTTGGCTGCTGCCAACAAGACACCACCAATAGGATTGGAGGCTTTAGGAGCCTAGCACTTATTGAAGCTAGCCCAATACGTAACAATCTCGCCCTTATATTGAGTCAGACTATTAGTCCATCTAGTCCCAGTATTGCCTGCTCTGACTGGCAGCAACTCTCCAGGGTCTCAGGCAGAGAAGGTCTTTTCCCAGCACCTGTCCCCTGAGATCCTTCGACCAGAGATGGCTGGTCTTGAACCTGGGACCTTCTGCATGGAAAGCAGGTGCTTTATCACCGAGCCACAGCCTCTCCTCTTCTTCTAGAGACAAGCTGAACTAAGGTTTTGTGGGACCAGCAGTTCTTGTGCTTTACTGAAATGGCAGCTGGGAGGAGGAAAGGAAGTAATTTATCTTATTTTGAGGGCCATCTATTGAAAATATATATCAATTAATGGAATTTTCTTTTTAAAAACCCAACTCATTGGATTGTTGACAGATGAGCCACATATTTCAAAACACAAGACAATTTAAGCCAAAAAAAAAGAGTCTACTTTAGTCAGTATAATCATATCCCATAAACAATACATCATTTGTCTTCATGAAAAAGCTCTGGAACCACATGACCAATTTTTTATACCCGCAACACCCAGTTTGAAATCCCACAAAGGTGATGCTACTTTTAAGAAAACGAAAACAGATCACAGACCTTGAAATTGCAAGTCCCCAATTACCAATCTACTGCTTGTCAATTTAGGCGCACTGTGACATCAGAGCAGGTCGGCCAATGGCATCAAAACAGACAAGTCAAGCAGTGAGGTAGGAGGAGGAGATCGCAAGACTTGAGAGATCACGTCAGTGCAAGTGGTCATGCGATGACACGTGCTTGGCTAGTTCCCTATAGACTTCCACCATACTTGCCATTTTCTGGAAGGAGAAGCTCTCGGCATCTTGGGAAGGTTCAAAGCCAAAGGTGACTCTGTCTTATTGGAGAAATTCACTAGTAACGGGCCATTTTCACACTGCTTACCGGCCACAGAACATCGCACCGAGCTCCTGGAACGAAATCGCACCAGGAAGACGCTGTTGTTCTGGGAGCTCGGCGCGATGTTCCGTGGCCAGTAAGCAGTGTGAAAATGGCCCTGGCTGAAAGAAAGGAGTGTCCATAGGAGGCACTCCCTTGACCAGAATAAGCACCACTTGCTCGGAATGAATACTGCATATGCCTTCATGTATATCCATAGGAGAACCAAAACACACAGGCAAAGAGTGCATTAAAATTCTTACGTTCCCACTGATTGATGAGAAAATCCGTGGGTTTTTTAAAGACAGAAGCAGCATTAATTTGTCAATACAAGACCAAGTTCTCATTCTTTTAATCAATGAAGAAAGAAAACTAGAAAATATAAAGTCAGGGCTTCGGGGTTCTGTTTCTGTTTTTTAATCAACATCCTGAAGCTACGGAATGTCACCAAAAAAAGCACCCTTGAATCAACCAACATAGAAAAGCTGCATGATCTATATAAAGCCCTTTTATTCCAAGTCAGCCCCTTTGTCCATCTAGACTCGCCCTGTCAGCTCTCCCAGACCTCTAACTGAACATGTCAGGGACTGACCTACGGGCTTTGGGAACAGAGACACAGGGGCCAAAGCCCAGACCCAAAGATGTCGGGCTTGCCTGGCAACAGGAGGAATCCAATTGCAGAACCCCATTCAGGGAAAGGGAGCCATGCTCTTAAGTCTTGCTAGGATCATGACCCCACTAGCTAACTTGGCAAGCTACAAAACCTTCTGCTCAGGGCTTTTTTCGGGGAAAAAGAGGTGGTGGAACTCAGTGGGAATGCTAGCACAGGGGGCAACTCCTGGCGGGAGGTGGTGCCCCTGGTACCACATGCACACGCGCGCAAAGTGTGCGCATGCTCCCAGGATGGCACAATGATGTCACTTTGGATCAGCTGGGAGTTTTTAAAAGTTTAAATGGCCCTCGGCAAAAATGGTCACATGGCTGGTGGCCCCGCCCCCTGATCTCCAGACAGAGAGGAGTTTAGAGGGCAATCTCAACTCCCTTCTGTCTGGAGATCAGGGGGCGGGGCCACCAGCCATGTGTCCGTTTCCAAGAGGTGCCGGAACTCCATTCCACCGCATTCCCGCTGAAAAAAAGCCCTGATTCCGCTGATCACCAGAAACTGGTACTCTGACAGAGCTAGCTGCATGGCTGACATTACGGATGAAAGCCAACAAAATAAAACACACGTAAACAGAATAGTTGTAAAAATGTATTAAAAAATCACTACATAAGGAATATAATTTTTTTTTTAAAGTAGCACACACGTAAAACTAAGTAAGCATGGAACCTCGGTAGAAAAGCGGGCTTAGAAAAGCTGCGAAGTGATGGAGACAAAAACTGCAAGTCCAAATGAAGAAAAGCATGACTGACACACAAACCCGGGCCAAACAACACGCGTTACACTTTATACACGTTCACTGAAAGGACTTGCAGTCATAGTAAAAATGCACATGTCCCCGGTGGCAACTCTGGTGTAAAAATGAAGCAAGGCTCCAGGGTGAGGTGAGAGGAGGGGATCTTATCCTCCTCCCCCTGCCCCATGCCTTTGTCAGGAGCAAAAACAGCTGCTTGCCCCACGCACTGAATGCTTGCACATGCAACCTCTTGATAGAGCAAATAAAATTTATTGTGCCCTCCCAAGCCATTTCTGCTCCCAAAAATGGGGCTGGGGGAGACAGGAGCCCCTCCTCAACACACACCATGGTCCCGATCCCAATCAGGCCCCTATTGTGTTTTTACACAGGAGTTGCCACTGGGGACTCACAGCTACAGTATGACTGCTACTTCCCATTGGCAGCTCATGTAAAGTGCCAAGAACAGGAATTCTTAACAAAACACATCCCTTCTTTATTTGTTAGATTCCAAAAAACCCAGCATGGCTTTTAATAGGATCAGAAGAAGACTGAGACTTGGAAGAGCAGCTGGGAGGGAGCTAGATAAGATCCTTAAAGATGAAGATGTCTCTCTGGGAACCAAGATCAAGATAATCCAAACGACGGTATTCCCCGTTGCCATGTATGGATGTGAAAGTTGGACAGTGAAGAAAGCTGACAGGAAGAAAACTGATTAATCTGAAATGTGCTGGAGGAAAGGTTTGCGGATACCATGGACGGCCAAAAAGACAAGTAAGTGGGTACTAGATCAAATCAAGCCTGAATTCTCCTTAGAAGCTAAAATGACACGACTAAAGCTATCGTACTTTGGCCACATCATGAGAAGACAAGATTCTCTGGAAAAGTCAATAATGCTAGGAAAAGTGGAAGGCAGTGGGAAAAGAGGAAGACCTAAATCAAGACGGCATGACTCAATAAAAGAAGCCACGTCCTCCAGTTTGCAGGATCTGAGCAAGTCTGTTAAAGATAGAACACTTTGAAGGTCTTTCATTCATAGGGTTGCCATGGGTCGGAGACGACTTGACAGCACATAACATACACCATGCACACACACAGGGACTTTTCAGTCCCCATGTCCCGTAGCCACCTCTGAAGCTTCCATCCAGCATGACATCCCGTGACGAATGAGGGGTTGCCATGAGATACAAAAATTAGCATTTCCCTCTGCACGGCACATACAAAAGCACTGAGTGGACCCAAGCACACTTTGATCCCAGCAACAAATTTCAGCCAGCAATTGCCTTCCATTTGATATTAAAATGCCCTCCGACATGCAATAGGACAAGAATTATAACCAGACTACTAGGACAAAGTTGGTAGATAACACACATCAAAGACAGCCCCGAATCCTTTCAAGTAGTTATTCAGAGGTATTCCTTTCTACAGATGGGACACAAAGCAAATCACAACGTAAAAAAGATAAAAGGATACAGTTATAAAAGAGATTGCTTTTAAAAGATCTAAAAACAGCAAAATAAAAGCAAACTATCAGACACCACAGTAACACTTTAACGAGCGGCAGATAAAAAAGCAGTAGTCAGTCATATAACATCACAATCAACAGAGCAAAACAGATTCAGGGAATAAACAAATCAAAATGCCTTCTGGGAAGACCATCGTTATAAATTTCTGAAAGGTCAACAGACTTGCTAGACATTATGGTGTGGGGGGGGGGATTCCACAGCCTGGGGGCCACTGTTGAGCCTTAAGAACTCCCCTCCCTTATCTCTGTTATAGATGTAGGACAATCAGAATAGCTTCTTGAAAATCTATCCATGCAGTGGTTCAGCCATCATGTCGAATAACCCAGCCGTCTGGGAATGGTAAAACTTCAAATGGGACGTTCAAGCAATGGAAGGGCGACTGCATATTTATTGTATGTAATGTCAGTTGTTCATTATGAGAAACAGGGCTCACTTCGAGGGGGAACACGCAGGAAAGCAGTTCCGGCAGTTCCCCAAAGAGGTCACATGTCAGGTGGCCCCGCCCACCTGACTCTCGGCCATTTTGGGCCCATTTCAGCCTGGACTGGGGCCTAAATGACTCCGATCGGGCCTCTGACGGGTGGTGGATCACTTTCCTGCTCAGCAGTGGCCCAATCCTGACCATTGTGGGCCTCTTTTCAACCATTTTCAGCCCCTTTTGCCATTTTGCGCCCAATTTCAGCCGTGAATGGCCAGGATTGGGTCCAAAACAGCCAGGATAGGTGATGTCAGGGGGTGTGGCATATGCAAATCAGTTATGCTAATGACACACTTCTGGTGATGGCAAGGGGCATGGCATATGCTAATGAGTTATGCTAATGAGTTCCTCCAGCTCTTTTTCTACAAAATGACCCCTGATGAGAAACGTGAATAGTAAGAATGCCTTGGCAATGGAGCTTTTTAGGGGGCGGGGGGGGGAGGAGACAAACCAGGCAGAGAGTTCAGAGGATGAGGAAGCAATTGAAAGACTATAGAGGCCACATCAGAGCAACTGGTCATGTAACGGCACGTGCTTTCCTCGTTTGCCGTTTCCTGGGTCAGCCTTTTGCTCAGACGCAGTGGTGTCCCTTTACCAAAGCGCCGGAATCGCTGTTTTTAGCTATTTTCTCTTTCTCTGTGGCCTCCCCCTCCCCCCACAAGTCTCAAGCACAGTACAGGGGACCTCTCAAAACGCTTGCCCATTATTACAAACAATGTATTACAGTGACATGTTCAAGGCAGCCAAACTAGAAAGCAAACCGAGGGTCGCAGCCGGAAGTTTGGCACATTGCATTGATAGGGCAAGCTGCTGACAGCAGTGGGGTGGCTCCTTTTCCCAATCAAGTGGCCAGGTTTTTTCCAGGCGTGCCAAGGGCAGACTGGCAGCTCCCTCCACTGTAAAAGGGGACTGGCAGTAGCTCAGATTCTCAATGGCAGTGCCAGGCTGGGAAGAATTCTCACCTCCATGGGACAATAAACAGCCTCCACGGGAGTTATGAGATCTTTCACACCCTCGTAGGCGAACGGGCCAAGAATTCAGGTGCGCTCAGTGAAGCGCCAATTCGGTGCCAACTCGAGTGGTTTGGGGAGAACCAAGCTGCAAGCCAAAGCATGTCTGGGAGACTGTGCTGGAGAAAGGACAGGGTTTTCCCTCTCTAGCGCAGTTGTTGCTTCAGTAGATGGTGGTTTATGTCTCCCTCCCTTGCATTTGCAGAACCTACAGCAACAGAAGCAAAGAAGGGCTTCCGTTCCCCTCCGTTTGCCCATTTCTGGGTTGCGTCCCTCTTTCCGGGCTGCTGCAGAAATGGACCAAAGAAAGCGGAAGGGTTTTTGTTGCAGAAGGAAGTGGAGTAATGCTTTGCCTTTTTTAAAATCAGGGTAGGAGTCAGGGACAGCAGATAAGCCCATAAGGACAAAGATGGGGAATGCAAGAAGAGGATGCAGTTTAAGAATTCCACCTTCCTTCTTCTCACTGTAAGTTTTCTAAAAAAAAAATTCTTTTGAAACTCTGGGGCAAAGACACCAGGCAGATAATCTTGTAACAGCCACGCTCACCAGTTTCCAAACTGGGCTGCAATGATTGAGGTTGAGGAGCCAGGCACATGCCCTTCTGGAATACCTAATGCCATTTGTCTGTTTGTTTACAGCCCACAAAAGCCACCTCATGGCCCCACCTGTGCCCTGTACATTCTTTCTTTAGACTGCTAGAAGAAGATCCAGGGCATCATGTTTCACTGAGATTAACAAAAGGTCAAAAAATTGTGGTCTCTTGTCATTGGTATATCTGAAAAACGAGCTGTGATTTTAAATATTTACAGGCAAACTCTGCAACCACAAGGTGAAAGGTGTTACGGAAATCCTTATAGCAAACGGTGTAAGAGGAGAAACTGGGAGGGTTTGGGGAGGGAGGAAGTCCCGTCCAGCCAGTAAACATACTTGGACTCACACAGCTTCTGTCTACAAAAGCAAATCAGGACCGAGGAGTCCATACCAGCAAAACCTAAAATTCCTCTTTTTCATTTTTGCAAGACGGGACCCCAAAAGAGGTTAAGATACTTGCAGCGTGGCGTGCCATACTTTCCTCCCTGCCTTGTCCCCCCCCCCCATTTCTGTGGCAGTCATGCAGTCATACCCACTGAGGCTAACATGATGCAGTACACATTACCTTCAACTCACAAACAACAACACAACAGGCAAACTAGGGCAATAATAAGAATAATAATAATAACATTTGATTTATATACCACCCTTCAGGACAACTTAATGCCCACTCAGAGCGGTTTACAAAGTCTGCCATTATTATCCCCACAACAAAACACCCTGTGAGGTGGGTGGGGCTGAGAGAGCTCTGAGAGAGCTGTGACTGACCCAAGGTCACCCAGCTGGCTTTAAGCGGAGGAGTGGGGAATCAAACCCGGTTCTCCAGATTAGAGTCCTGCACTCTTAACCACTACACCAAACTGGCTCAAACTGGCAAGAGGATCAGGTGGGCATTTTGTCTCCCCTCCTGAGAACTCTGTTCATCCTGAAAAGAGTCGTGTGCAAGACATTTGGTACAGATTTAAAAGCAGCAGTCGGGGAAACTCAACCCATTGAACTTCTGCCTGTTAAAGCAGTTGTTAAAAGCATGAGAGACCAGCAAGGAAAAAAAGTAGAGTCCAGTAGCACCTTTAAGGCTAACCAACTTTATTGTAGCATAAGCTTTCGAGAGCCACGGCTCTCTTCATCAGATGCATCATCAGCTTTTGAGAACCACAGCTCTCTTCGTCAGATGCACGTGGTTCTCGAAAGCTGACGATGCATCTGACGAAGAGAGCTGTGGCTCTCAAAAGCTTATGCTACAATAAAGTTGGTTAGCCTTAAAGGTGCTACTGGACTCTTTACTATTTTGCTACTACAGACTAACATGGCTAACTCCTCTGGATCTATGACCAGGGGAAAAAAAGGGTACACACACAAACTCAAATACACCTTTTGGTGGATCAGGCTGAGGTTAATCTAGACTGACCACCTGTTTCCAACAGTGGGTAGTTAGAGATAGTTCATGAGCAGGCCACAATTCACAATGGGGGATCCATTTGACTACCATGCCTAGTACAGTCTCAGAGATATGCCCCCTATGAATGTATTGTCGAAGGCTTTCACGGCCGGAGAACGATGGTTGTTGTGGGTTTTCCGGGCTGTATTGCCGTGGTCTTGGCATTGTAGTTCCTGACATTTCGCCAGCAGCTGTGGCTGGCATCTGCAGAGAAGATTAGCACATCAAGTACCAATCCATATGCAAAAGAACCTCCTCAGGATACAGTGAAGCCTCCCGCCATTAGCATTCCACACCCTGGGAAACTCTTACAGGATGACTCAGCTCAACCCCACCCCTCCTGAGTAGATATAAATGACCTGCCAACATCTTCTCCACACTGTGACACTGAGAGATCTCTGTCTTTTGGTGCTACACCTCTGAAGATGCAAAAAAAGAAAGAGGCTGCTCCTGTTCAAAACTGTATATAAAGAGAGAAAAGACTCACAGGAGCCACTATTCAAAACTCATTTGAATATATAATCACAATCAAATATATTAATGCATTTACTAAACAATGTTATTGATCACAGTCAAAAATATTAATGCATTTACTACTCAATATTATAAAGCATATATGAGCTATTCAATAAAGTTAGTCCAGGGTTTCCATCGTGTATATATGTGTGTTCTTTGGCCACGAGGAACAGCAGAATCTTCACAAAGTCTTCTTAAACGAAAAATTACCAGGTGGAACAGGTTCCAAAGCAAATTAGAAATTAGCTCTGAAGATGCCAGCCACAGCTGCTGGCGAAACGTCAGGAACTACAATGCCAAGACCACGGCAATACAGCCCGGAAAACCCACAACAACCATCCCCCTATGAATGCTGAGGTTTTCTTTAGTTGGCATAGCTAATACCAGCTGACAGACCTATCCTTCCTGCACATCTTTTCAAGCTATGTTGCCACAAGATCACTTGGAATTTTCCCGCCCACCTAAACACCTGCCAGCAGCCAACACACAGCAGCAACTGCACACTGGGACTGGGGGGGGGGGGGTGTCCAACCAGGACTGCTGCTTGCCACGGCAGACCCTGGTGCTGCAGGCAGATAGGAGGGGCAGCAACAAGGCTGGTTTGGGCACCTCTCCACCTCTGGCACACTTGCAATCAACTAGGTATGCCTAATGTACATGCTGGTGGAAGACAAACAGAACAAATAAATATACTGCATATTAAAAAGCAGTTTTTCTAAAATATTGAAGCCTTTCGCTTGTCATCTGCCACGACTGTTGTCAATTTCAGGTTGGGAAATTCCTGGAAATTTGGGAGTGGAGCCTCAGGAAGGAGGGGTTTGGGAAAGGGAGGGACCTAAGCGGAATATAGTGTCATAGAGTTCACCCTCCAAATCAGCCGTTTGCTCCAGGGGAACTGATCTCTGTGGCCTAGAGATCAGTTGTAATTCCAGGAGAGACCCAACTGGAGGGCAGGAAGCTGTTCCAGTTGGCAGCAGAGGGTAGGACCCGAAACAATGGGCAGAAAGGTACCGGCTGGATATTAGGAAGAACTTTTTCACGGTCAGAGTAGTTCAAAAGTGAAATCAGCTGCCTAGGGAGGTGGTGAGCTCCCCTTCACTGGCAGTTTTCAAGAAGAGGCTGGATGAATCTTTGTCAGGAATGCTTTAGGCTGATCCTGCACTGGGCAGGGGGTTGGACTAGACGGTCTGCATGGCCCCTTCCAACTCTATGATTCTATAAGAGACTGGCAACGCTATCTGCCACAAGGGCCTGAGAACGAGAATCACTTTCAATTTTTAATTTTGGAAATTACAAATCTTCCAAACACGGTGGTGATAATGACTGAAGAATGGTTGGACAACAGTTGCGGCAACACACCAAAGGCAAAACTCGGGAACGCCTCAGCCAAGCCGTGGTTGTCTTTCTGCCAGGCATTATGCCTCCGCGGAATTTATTAATCTCCTCCATCCATTCGTCCTGAGGAAGGGGGAACGCGAGCACCACTGTCTGTCTTTCTGACCCACATAAAGATGACGGCAGCACAAAAGGCACACAGCCTGTACCAGCAGGTAACAGTAATTTCCTCTTTTGCTAGATGTTCCATATAGAGATGCAGCATCTGACCCTCCCAGTGATCAGAAAACACGCACTTGCAATATTGTACTGTGAATAAATGTATTGCCATTTTTCATCTGTTTATGGGTATGGATTATTAAATCTTGTGTGGAGTTATAATATAAATAGCTGAGAAAAATGGGAGAGGGGGAGGAAACAAGATGAGCAATAGGCCTGCGTGAAGATACACACTGAAGCACATCTCTTAAAGCAGCCAACGGCATTTATTTGAATAAAACACTCGGATTCAATTCAGACGGAATGCAAAACCACGTTGTAATTAACCTATGAAGTCCGTGTCATTGTATGAACAAAGGACACTACGCTGGCTAGGGATAATTAGGGTCCATCAAATAGGGTTGCCAGCCTCCAGGTGGGGCCTGGGGAACTCCCAGAATTCCAAACAACCTCCAAGCTACAGAGATCAGTTCTGTAGAAAAGAGCTTCTTTGGACGGAGGAATTCAGGGCTTTTTTTCAGCGGGATCTCTGCGGATCTGAGATCCGGCACCTCGGAAAAAAGATCACATGGTTGGTGCCCCCCCCCGGTGCCCAAAGACCCGTGGGCTGTCTCCCCGGGTGGAGCTTCTCCTGGGCCGCCTGCTTCCCCAGCCTCTTCCCCATCCTTTCCCTTCTCCCTCCCTCCCTTCCTCGCTTTCTCTTTCCATGTCTTTTCTTCTTCCTTTTCTTTACCTTCCTCCCTGAGGCTCCACTGTCACCTGGCTGGCTGAGAGGCAGGCCAGGAGGGAGAAGAAAGGAAGAGGAAGCTGCCCTCCTGTTGCACTTCCCGCTGCCGCTGTCATGCCAAGCAAGCGGTGAGAGAAGGAAGGAGGCACGCGGCTGGATAATCAGATGGATTCTGGTTTTGGAAAAGGCGTGACCAAACTTGCAATTTGCTGCTCACAAAGTAGATTTCTGGCTCACAACACTGCACCACTTAGAGGGAACATTGCTTCCAGGTAAGGGGCAGGAAGTCGAGCGGGCCAGAATTGAGGGAGCGCTCTGGGGGGTGGCTGCATCCTGCACGATGACCTCACTTCCAGGAAACGAGGTCACTTCCAGGAAGAGAGGTAACTTCCAGAAGTGATGTCACTTCCCAGAAGTGATGTCACTTCTGAGAAGTGACATCATTGTGTGTTTCCAGTGGCGCTCGCGCGCTTTGCACGCGCACATGTGATAACAGAGAGATCTACCACCTCTTTCCCCAGAAAAAAGCCCTGGTGGAATCTATGATATTATACCCTGCTGAAGTCCCTTCCCCAGGCTCCCTACAATTTTTATTGTAGGCTCACAGCTTACCTGTTCTTCTGGTGACAGATAAGAACCTCCTGCCAGCCACAAGCCCTCCTTGGCATAGCCTTTCTCACTCTTCTGAAATACGAGGCAGGTGCCACATTGAGCAACACTACTCAGAAACACCACAAGTGGCCTGTCAAAGAGCCACACGTGGCTCCCAGGCCACTGAATACCACTGTCCTCGCTCTTAAGCCTGACATTCCAACCACTACCCCACACTGGCTCTCACAACAGAGCCTTGCACAAGGATGTCTTCAAAAAACTATGTTATACAAGCGACTGTGATTCCCTAGGACTGTGCCATTTATTAAAGAATCAGGCAAAAACAGCCCCCAAAGCAATTCCGCCACTCCCCTCACCCCCCACTTAACTCCTGGCAATGAGAGATTGAGACTTCATGCTCCAACAAAATGCCAACCGCCGCAAAACCCATTAAGAACACATACGGGTGATTGAGGAGATTCTTAAGTTATTATAATATTTTGCACTGCTCAACCGGCTCTGGCTTCCCTCAAAACTATCACCAGCTCATCGTAGATCAATCTGCCACCTATAAAAGATGGATGTGCCACCTCTAATGGAACACAGGGAGCAGAAGACGGGGGGGAGGCAAGTTGGGAAGGCGGCAACAGGGACATTTGCAGACCTGTCTCATCGTCACTTAGGTCAGCGGGAGTAGCTTCCTTGGCCACATTTTTATCAACAAATCAAAGATTCTCACCAGATCCAACGCCCACCGAGTGGGTCAGACGCTGTGTTTCTGAATGGGCGACAGTGGGGGCTGAGCAGAAGGGATTGCCGATATATGCAGATCTATATAACATGCATATTTGCTTTTGTGCATTTATTACACAAAAGCAGGGTGACAACGTGGCACGGGGATGGCAGAGAATGGGCGTCTGTGGGACAGCAAGATAACCTCTGGTTTTTGTTGCTGCATCAGGGATTTATTTCCTCTCCACTATTGCTTTGTGGCCTGCAGAAAATGCATATGGTAGCATTGACAAACTGCTTTCAAGAGTGTTCGAAGACCTTAAATGTACGATGCCAACTCATAGATTCAGACTGCTGGCCTGCCTAAGTTCAGAATTGTTTGTTTGGACTGGCTGCAGCTCTTCAGAGTATCAGGCAGGGGGGGGGGGAAAGACCTTTTTCGACACCGGACAGCCCAGATCCACTTTTTAAAACCGAACTGAATCTGCATGCCGTGTGACCAAGCCAGAGATCCACCTCACTTCGCGTGCATTCTTCTCTAATCCTTACGACAGCCCTCTAAGGGAAGGCTGGGACTATCATCTCTGATGACAGATTAAAGCTCAGAAACAAGCAAGTGGCTAAAGTTCCTCTAGGCGGATCTCGTAATGAAAGCAGGTTTTCAGATTTATCTCTGCCGCATATTTATCTCGCCCTTCCTCCAAGTACCTCTGGATCAGGCTCTCCTCTCCCCCATTCTGTCTTCACAATCCCTACCTCTGCTTAAGTAAGTTAGGTGAAGGGACAGAGGTGGTGGCTGGCCTCAGATCGCCCACTTAGCTTAATGGCTCAGGGTCTAACTATACACACTGCACATCTGACTATACAGGCCCTGGGCGGACACAAGGAAATGGTGACATGTAGCCAGGCCCTGCTCAGCAGGGATTCGAACCTCGGTCTCCCACTTCCTAATTTGACACCTGAACAGCTATGCCACACTGACTTTCTTATGCATATTCTGGGCTGCTAATGGCTCATTGCTTACCAGGTGATGTGATGTACCTCCATGCTATGAAAAGCATCACCCCTCTTTAGGGCTGCCAGCCCCCACTGGGACTGGGGGATCCCCTGGCTCCAGAGCCTCCCCCACCCACTCACCTGGATGGCAGAGGAAAGGTACCTGGAGAAACGCGCATGCTCTTCCGCATTGCACCCGAAAATGACGTTACTTTCTGGCATGATGAGGAAGATATGGGTTGTGCTGGGGAGGGGTGTCATTAAAAATGGCCCCCAGCACTAACTTGGGGAGCAATTTTGAGTGAACCACCACCATCACCCCACAACGCAAATCGTAGCTTCCACATCACGGTGTAAAATGATCCCGTTTTCTGGCGTGACGGGTAGGTGCAAGAGGTACGTTCCCGCTGCCCTTCCCGCCGCCTGGGTTGGCCCCTGGGGAACCTGGCAACCCTCTCCCTCTATTACACAGCCAGGACACTTTTTTCTCCAGGTTTTCGACAACCGTGCGCATAACTTGGCCTCATATCCACTGACAAAGCATCAACACATGCGCTGTACTGACTTCTGCACACCTTTAAAAAAACCACAAGCATAAATACAGTAATAATGGAAGCTGGTGAAGCATAACAGCTAAGGACTTCATCTGTGGTTAAAATCTTGCCTTAGTCATGATTGTCCTAGGAAAGTAACTCTCTTGCAAGCTCCCAGGCGGCAATATTGTACCAAGAATACTGACCTATCTGACGGAACTATTCATTTTTATACCCAGCTATTTATACCCAGCTTTCTCTCCCAGGCTTACAACATCATTCTTCCCTGCTCCATTGTATTCTCACAACAACAAACCCAAGGTCACCCAGCTGGCTTCAAGTGGAGGAGTTGGGGAATCAACCCTGGCTCTCCAGATTAGAGTCCTGCCGCTCTTAACCACTACACCAAACTGGCTAACACGCCAACCATTGCTTCACAGTAGATCTCATCTTGTAAAGTTTAATGAGAAATGAGAAGTATTTTGAATACTCTGAACCTGCTACAGAAATGCTAGCCCTGATGTATCTGCTGAAGTACTACTACTATGTGAAATATCTATCATTGTCTTGGTGTGCAATTCCCCAGAACGTACCTTTGCTTAGAGCTACACGAATTAAGAGGAAAAACTAGCAACTAATTCGAAAATCCCTGTTTCGATTGTATTTCCCCCCTGTGTGAATCAAACTCCTGACGCGTCAGTTCTGCTTCATTTACTGTTTCTTCATACTAATTTTTTTGCCATTGAATTTAGGCATTTTTTAAAATATCATTTTGGCCTCAATTGTGTGTAAATGGCATAAAATGGCATAAAATCATGCTAAAATGGCATAAAGACACACAGAAATCAGGAATGCCATCAATAAAATGAGACAGATGAAAAGACTCATAATGGCACATGAAAGCACAAAAAGTAAGAAGAGGAATATTTATACCAGCAGTTTAATAGCCCAGACTAGCCCAGTTTTGCAGAGCTTGGAAGCGAAACAGATCAGCCACAGTTAATACTTGGTTGGGCAACCACCAAGAAAGCCTCGGGTTGCTATGCAGAGGAAGGCAATGGCAAACCACCTCTGCTCATCTCTTGCCCATAACTGCCACTTGATGACTTGATGGCATAAAATTATCTTATTATATTTGTGCCTCCCCTAAAGCAAAGACTTTTTGTTCAAAGATGTCATAAATCTCCAGTATTCCATCTTCCAAAAGAAACGAAAGCGATGATCCTAAAACACATTTATTTGGAATCATCAGAGCTTACTTCCAAGTAAAATGATAGAGGAAAAAGCCTACTAAGGAATTTCCTGGAACTTCTCATTGCTTGGGGCAGGGGGAAGTGATTATTATTACTGCATTTCTTTTTAAAACCTAAACACTGTTTGCTAACTAATGGAAAATTTGCAGCCTGGGCTCAAATTGTTGTTTACTCCTATGTAAGGCTGCACAGGACAGCAGCTTTAAGATGGAAACAGAAGGGGTTAACATGTCATTTAGCTCCATTACTTTTAGAATGCAAACATCTGACATAAATATTATTGGATTTCCACCAGGTTCTGCAGCCAAAAAAATTTAGCCGTGCAAGCTCACCCCAGCAGCAGGAACGGCACTTCGCTACAGGAACCTCCCAGCCTTCCAACAAAGCCACAGTCCACCACTTTAAACCTACAGGTGAGTAATCTGTCAATTTGGCTCTCAAACCGCATTTGGCAAAGATGAATTTTTCTCAGCCAAAGGCACAGGCATTTCACACCTCAAAGGACATCCCAGAACCTTCAGCAAGAGGTCTTGTCTGGATCCAAAAACATCCATTTTCATTGAAGAGCATCGCCCCGACAGCCACATCCTCATGGAAGCTGCAAATGAGGAATCACTTTCCTGCCCTCAACCTTTTAATCATAGGTTATTTCCCCCCTAGAAAATCGGTGTGATCTGTTTTTATTAAAATTTAAAATGAGCGGAACAGGCAGATTGAATAGGTATTCCACTAAACAAGCACAGTCATAATCGGGCTGATGTGTAACCCTCTGCAAAAATCCTCTCCCTTTTGCAGTTAGAACCTTGGTGACATTTCAGGTTGTTGTAGGGTTACCAACTTCCAGGTGGTAGCTTGAGAGCTCCCAGAATTACAACTGATCTCCAGTCTACAGAGATCAGCTCCCCTGGAGAAAATGGCGGCTTTGAAGGGGAGGGACCCTACTGAGTTCCCTCCCCTCTCCAAACCCCACCTTCCCCAGGCTCCACACACCAAATCGCCAGGAATTTCCCAACCTGAGCTTGCCCATACCTTCACATCTAAACTTAAGGCACTGTGATCAGAGATTAAGAGTTTTGTTCCTGTAACAACAAGCACTGGTTGATGAGCTTACAACCTCTTGCCACCTCAAAAGACTCCTGACAGGAGGCGGGAGACCTGGCACTTACCTCTGTGGTGCTGCAGTGAATGTGCTCCCGGCCTGTGTGATGACATCACTTCTGGGAAGTGACGTCATCACTCAGGCCACATGCTGCCCCTGGGAGCGCTCCCATGTTCAGGGGGCCAAATCAGACCCGATTCGGGCCACTGCAGAGTGTGGAAATGTTGCTGTGCTCTGCAGCGGCCCAACTCGGGCTGAACTGGGCCCAAATCATGCTGCTGTGGAGCACATGAGCACTTCCGCGCTCCACAGCTGCTGGATTCGGGCCAGACCAGGCCCAATTTGGCCTGAATCTGACCCAATTTGGCCCAACTCAGGCCACTGTGAAGTGAGGAGCATGACACACCACCCAGGAGCATGCCCTGGGAGGCGCATTCTTCCCCTTGTCAGGCAGGTAAATGTGGGCAGGGGATGGCGGGTGGAAGTGGGGGATCCCCTTCCCTCAGCGGGGGACTGGCAGCCCTATGCCACTGCCATGGCCCACGTCAAAGCCACACAGACCCTGAGCCCTTGCAATCACCAAAAGGGCCACTTAGCTCAGCTTTCTCCTGTCCCCCAGTGGCCCTCCAGAACAGCAGTTCACCCAGAATCCTGCCAGGAAGTGAGAAGGCCAGTCTGCCCCTAGAGTGGCCTGGTTCGAACTCCTGAGCCTTTCTGTGTTAGGAAAAAGTAACTGCAGTCCCACTCCCACAATTCATATCAGGGTCACAGCATAGGGGGGAGAGATCCCCACTGCATCCTTTTGTCATGTCTGTGCCCCATCCATGCCACTAATGCTGACCTGTTGTTCTGAACTAATGTTTCATGCTATAACTT
This sequence comes from Eublepharis macularius, assembly GCF_028583425.1. NCBI lineage: Eukaryota > Metazoa > Chordata > Lepidosauria > Squamata > Eublepharidae > Eublepharis > Eublepharis macularius. Next base: position 64,684,612 of record NC_072802.1, on the reverse strand, counting down.
GATGTCATATTGCCAATGCCATATCTGTTTCCTTTCACAGGCTGCAGCTGCTGTATCTAACGGACTATAGAAACTCTCAGTGTTTATGACCTTGTATACTGCTCTCTCATGCACGGCTATGTCTCAACTTTGATCTCTTGCTTTCTCAGTGTCTCTTGACTTGATAGTACAAATATCTGAGATGTTCTCGGGACAAGTTCGCGCCAAAAGTCCTGTTTTACTGTTGGGAGGGGGAAGGAGCAAACGTGTGTGTTAAGAAGAAGGATTTTCCCACGTTACTATTCCTGTCAACCTGTTCTTACTGCTTAGATGCTTACCTTGCTTCTGAGTAATCCTAAGGGCATATCTGTGGAATTGATCTGATTTCTGAATAAAGCCATTTAACCAAGAGCCTGGATTTCTTGTTGCAATGGTACAGGGATCTATCTGCCATAGCCTGTCATCCATAGCCTGACTCCTTTCACTGAGCTCAACCCCACCCACCCCATCTCACCTCACTCCCCAGAGTTTCTATTCACGCCACTGGGAAAACACATAATCTGAATCTTTCCCCCAGCAAGGCAAAGAGATGCTGGGGCAGGGTGGGGGTTAGGGTTAGGGAAAGCACTTTCTTTTCACTTGCAGCAATTCTCAGAAATGATCTACAAAATTAATTTTCATACTTGTTCAGCACAAGAAGCTACTATGGTAAAGATCATGAGCAAGTTTGAAGAGAACGTGCATGGTTCCAATCCAAATGGGTTCTGATCCAAATTCGGAGGGGCTGATTTAGCAATGTAAACTGTTCAAGAGATCTAATCACAAATCTCTCCTGGTCAACTATGCAGTTTTACACTCTAAGTTAAAGTAGTTCTTCGTTACCAGCCAGGGTGATACAACCACGTTTCCGTCTCTCCCGCACTACTTCTACCTCCTCCCCCAGGAACACGGTAATTGCACAGCTGACGTGCGACGTGCAAGGGATTGTTGCGATAATTCGCCTGAAATATTTATACAATGCTTGTATTATTTATACTGCAGCCTTTTATCCATCCAACAATAACGACTGATAAAAAGGAGGAACAAATTGCCCCTTGGAGACACTTCACTTTTCATGGAAAGATCTTTGGGGGCTGACGGAAAATGAAATAATACTTGGGGGAAATTAGCAAAGGATTTGGGAATAGTCACCTTGTCCCAGAGTCACAAGAGACATATGCTCAGGAGAACATCTACCATGTGACCTGTTTTCTTGCCCCTCTGCAGCCCGTCCCGTACACAGGAAACCTCATTTGTTCCAAAACTTGCCACTCTGAACAACTGTCTCCAGAGACAGAAATTGAACAGGGGTGGCTTCCTTAGCACATCTGCATGCTGTGAATCGCTGCGTGCTTCTTGCAGCGTGTGATGTTAGACGCATGGGAGCATTGCCAGGAAACAAAAGATGGCAATGCTATTTAACTCATGGCTACTCCAAGCCTGGCCACACCAACTCTGGGCAGACAGAGGCTACCAGGAAAACTGGGGGGTGGAGGGGAGCCCACAAGATAAATTGCTTGAGCTGCATACCCACCACTACACACAGGAGTCAGCTTTTGAGTGACACACTGGCAAAAATGCTGGGCGAGCAACATTTGCTGTGCCAGTATCCTGCATTGTGCATGGAGGATAACAGCTAGTACATGCCAACGACTCGCCACAAGTGAAGACATCAGTGCACCAAGCCATTTCAGATAACAGGCTGAAGGCCTAGTGGGATTGCCAACTTTTGGAGGTCTCCTGGCATTTTAGTTGATCTCCAGACTACAGAGATCAGTTCCCACAGAGGAAATAGCCGTTTTGGAGGGCGGACGGGATGACACAATAATATCCCCTCTGAGCTCCCTCTCTTTGCCCTCCTAAGGTACCACTCTCAAATCTCTAAGGATTTCTCAAGCCATAAAAGGCAACCCTAGAGCCTAGTTACAAGACATCGTCCTTATGTCCACCCCAGTACCTGTTGCCAAAATGTGTGCTCGGAGCTCCATGCCAGTTTGGTGTAGTGGTTAAGAGATGGGCACAAACCAAAATACGAACCAAAGTTCATCACGAACCAGGCCAGTTCGTGGTTTGTGAACCAGTGGTTCGTCAGAGCCCGTTTCTGATGAACCGCCATGAACTTTAGGGCGGTTCGTTTGGTTTGTTTTTTTTGGTTCGTCACTGCTGACAGCCTGGTGCCAATCAATCAGTTTCCTAGGCAACGGGGGTTGGGCTTTCTGCAGACCTTCTGCTGACCCGGAAGTGACCTTCTGCTGACTCAGAAGTGGTGATTTGCTGGACTGGAAGAGTTGTTTTCACGAACTAAAACGAACTGGTTCGTGAACTGGGGCAGGTTCATAAAAGTTCATGGTTTGTGAAATGTGATGAACCACAAGCCACATGGTCTTTTTTTTTTGGTTCGTGCCCATCTCTAGTAGTGGTTAAGAGCAGCAGGATTCTAATCTGGAGAACTGGGTTTGATTCCCCACTCCTCCACTTGTAGCCAGCTGGGTGACCTTGGGTCAGTCACAGCTTCTCGGAGCTCTCTCAGCCCCACCCACCTCACAGGGTGTTTGTTGTGGGGATAATAACAACATACTTTGTAAACCACTCTGAGTGGCTGTTAAGTTGTCCTGAAGGGCGGTATATAAATCAAATATTATTATTATTATAGAATCATAGAACTGGAAGGGACCTCATTTATTAAAACATTTTACCCTGCCTTTCTATGTAGTTCAAGGCTGTGTATAAACATAGATTAAAAACATTTATAGTTAAAACCAAAATAAAATAACAAGCCCCAATTTTCAAGTGTGAAAGGGGCTGATTTGGACTGGGACCATAGAGAGAGAGAGATTAAGCCTTCTCCCCACCATGTGAGTTTCCTGACCTCAAATGGCTCCAGGGAACAACTGTGTCCCCACTGGAGAAACTTAACGTGGCGCCCTTCAATACATGCAAGTTTCCTCAATAATAAAACAGCAACGGATGTCTCAGGTCAGGAAAATGGGGGGGGGGGGAGATTAAGACTCCTCTCTCTGTGTGGTCCCAATACAAATTGGACCCTGAACGCTTCGGAGGTCCCAGGTATATCAGACTGATGGAAGCCGAAGGGAGAGGAGAACTACACATTACTTTATTTGTTGAAGACCTCCTGCATAAGGGGGCTTTTGACACTTTTCATAGGTTGCAGCCAGGGCTTTTTTTCTGGGAAAAGAGGTGGTGGAACTCAGTGGGTTGCCCTCGGAGAAAATGGTCACATGGCTGGCGGCCCCGCCCCCTGATCTCCAGACAGAGGGGGGTTTAGATTGCCCTCCGCAGCGCATGGCGTGGAGGGCAATCTCAACTCCCCTCTGTCTGGAGATCAGGGGGCGGGGCCACCAGCCATGTGACCATTTTCAAGAGGCTCCGGAACTCCGTTCCACCGCGTTCCAGCTGAAAAAAAGCCCTGGTTGCAGCTCTTCTTTTTTAAAATCAGGTTGTAAATTATTCACTACCAGTTAGTTCTCTGTTGAGTCTGCAACCCATGTCATTTTGTACGTCGCTTTGAGAGAATAATTTGGCAAAGAGGTTTATAAAGATCGGAAAATAAACAATGTTGATGCTGAACAAAATAAATCCCAGCAGAATGCTTACAGGCATAAAATCAGCTTTCTCCATTTTGGATTTTAATTGCAGAAAGAGAAGATTATGTCAACAGCACTGCTGAGATGGTCACTGACTACAAAAAAAATTAATCTTTTTTTAATTACCATACGACAGCAAAGGAAAACCCTACAAATAGGGTTGCCAGCTCCAAGTTGGGAAATTCCTGGAGATCTGGGGGGTGAAACCTGGAGAAAATGGGGTTTGGGGAGGGAAAGGACCTTGGCATGGCATAATTCCATAGAGCCCACCCCGAAAAATAGCCATTTTCTCCAGGTGAACTGATCTCTGTGGCCTGGAGACCAGTTGTAATTCCAGGAGATCTCCAGCCACTACCTGGAGGCTGGCAATCCTACCTACAAAGGTGGTGATACTGGGAATACTGGATGATCTTGGAGGCTGAGATGTGGCTGTTTGTCCATGGTAGGGGTGGGTTATGAATGGGTGAGGCCTCCCTAAACTTGACCAGGGCCAGAGTGTTTTCGATCCTGGTCCCGACCTGGTGGAACAATCTTGTCGGAGGATACTCGGGTCCACCAAGATCTGATATCCATTCAGCGGGCCTGCAAGACAGAGATGTTCCGCAAAGCATATGGTTGACGCCGGCATTAGGTCCATCACATGAGCCTCCCTACCGGTCTCCTGCCAGCGGGGACTATATAGTTCTCTGCATAGTGGTTGCCCCATGCATGCAATGTTAGAGCGTAACATGTACTCGCACCTCCCCCCTTTGTTAGTTTATGTTGGTGGGCAGGGAAGCGTGGAGGGGCCCCATCTTGAGATGCTGAACTTATAAATTGATTTTAATTCTGAAAGTTGTATTCTGAGATTGCCGTTTTATTGCTATTCTGTGTATTTTACTGTTATTGTGCCCTGCCCTGAGCCCGCTTGCGGGGATGGTGGGTTAAAAATCAAATAAACCTAAACCAAACCCTCTCCAGCCTCCGCCCATGAAATCTTCAAGAATTGCTCAACTTGCGAGCTGGCAATCTGGCAACCTTAGAGAGTGGCCTTTTATCTTCTAATGCAAACATGACTCGGAGATGAGAAGAGCTTCCCCTGCCCTGTCATTGTTTGAAGCATGCATTTCTAAACCTAGCTCCGATACACCCCAAAGTGTGGCAGGATGGAAAATGCTTTAAAGTAATAGAGTGCTGCAATGTAAGCTGAAACAGGGGGACAGGATTTACCATCTTTAACTTTAACTTTAATTGAATTTTTATACCGCCCATCTCCCGAAGGACTCAGGGCGGTGTACAGCAAAAATAAACATACAAATATAAAACAATAAGAATATAAAATATAAACATATTAAATAGTTTAACTCAGAAACAGGACAACTCAATTAAAACACATTTAGGCTGTAAGAAACTGCCCTTCCTTTCCCACTTGAATGCAGAGGCACGCGTGTGACTCAGAGCCAAGCTACAAGTGACGCCTGACACAGGTTGGACACTTGTCAGCTTCCCTCAAGTTCTGATGGGAAATGTAGGCATCCTGGTCTTGCAGCTGTAAGAGAGAGCCAAGCTGTAAAACCAGGACGCCTACATTTCCCATCAAAACTTGAGGTAAGCTGACACGTGTCCAACCTGTGTCAGGCGTCACTTGTAGCTTGGCTCTCAGCTGCACAGCCCGCAGATATCCCAAGTACGTCGCTGGTCTGCTCGTAATCAGCGTGAAGCCTGAAATGAACTCTAGATGACGTCTCGGCACCTTGGCGAAGCAAGAGTGATCATATCCTGCTCACAAGCCTTCCAGAGACATCTGGCAGGCAGGAGACAGGAGCTACCAACTAGACGGACTCTTGGTTTGATTCAGCAAGGCAATGCTCGCTGTTCTTACTGCAACAATGGCTGCAATTCGCAATGATTTCATTTTTAAAAACTTCCATGCATTTGGTCTGCTGTTCTTCTTATTGGGAAAAAAATTGGAATTTATGCCAATACCGCCAGCTTCTGTGCTGAGCAGAATTCATCCATTGGCCTAACTCCACTGAAGTCAAACAAGAGAAATTGCTGGCGCATCTGGCTGAGTCGGTCTACATTGGCTTTAATTATACAAATTATCCAAGATTGCTTGGAAACAGGAATGCCCGCCAAAAATGGAAGCATCTATCCCACGGCCACAGTATGCTGACAACAGGGTAGAGGAGCTATTTAGCTGTAATTATTTAGAAGCCGTCCGAATGGTGATAATAATAATAAAACCCAAGCTGGTAATACAAAGCGATTTCTATAGGCCTGATTTTTTTTTTAAAGTCCTTTCTGGACCACAAGCTGGAAAGGGACTAATGAGAAAAAATTCAAAGCATTTCTTTGTCTCAGGCTACCTTATGGAATGGCCTGTCTGAGGAGGTCAGGAAAGCTTCCACGCTTCTGGCTTTCCACAAATTATGCAAAACTGAATTATTCAGGCTGTTGTGGATTTTCCGGGCTGTCTTGGCGTTGTAGCTCCTGATGTTTCGTGAGCAGCTGTGACTGGCACCTTCAGAGGTGTAGCACCAAAAGACAGAGATCTCTCAGTGACGAAAATCCACAACAACCATCATTCTCTGGCCGTTCTCTGAGAATGGAGCTCAGAAATGATATTATTAATGATATTATTAATTCATTGGTAGCCTGCCTTTCTCACTGAGATCCAAGGTAGATTACACATCGCGAGTGAGATACAATATAATCAACATCTGGGACACGTACTGAGCAAGTTAGGGAATTCAGTGAACAGACACAATAGGGTGTGGTAGCAGGAAATTTGAAAACAAGAATAAAGTCGAGCATAGAGCTCACCACCCCCCTAGGCAGCTGATTCCACATTTGAACTACTCTGACCGTGAAAAAGTTCTTCCTAATATCCAGCCGGTACCTTTGTGCATGTAATTTAAGCCCATTGCTTCGGGTCCTACCCTCTGCTGCCAACTGGAACAGCTCCTTGCCCTCCTCCAAATGACAGCCTTTCAAATATTTAAAGAGAGCAATCATGTCCCCCCTCAACCTCCTCTTCTACAAACGAAACATTCACAAGGCCCTCAGTCTTTCCTCGTAGGGCTCAGTCTCCAGACCCCTGATCATCCTTGTCGTTCTCCTCTGCACCCTCTCGATTTTGGCCACATCCTTTTTGAAGTGAGGCCTCCAGAACTGCACACAATACTCCAGGTGCGGCCTGACCAAGGCAGTATAGAGAGGGGCTGTGACCTCCTGCGATTTCGATGCTATGGCCCCTCTGATACAACCCAGGATTGAATTGGCCTTTTTTGCCACCGCATCACACTGATTGCTCATATTTAGTTTACAGTCCACTCTTACCCCAAGATCCCTTTCACATATACTACTGCCCAGAAGTGTATCCCCCATCCAGTACTTGTGCTTCCCGTTATACCATACTGGCTTAATAAACTCTCATAGGGTTAAGTACTAAGACTTTCAGGGGAAGAAATGGTAACAGAAACAGATAACTGTTGTATGTTCATTAACCTTTCCATCCTGTTGTTCCTTGAGCTGAACTAGGTAAAAAATGGTCACTTCAATATGCCTATACTATCCAATATTGAACCCTCTGGCTGTGAGAAGATTGCTATTTGATGTTGGAAAGCAATCTCTGCCCCAGGAAAAACTGGACAGTTAAGGAAATGGTGAGATTTGTTTACTTGGCTTGAGCTTATCATTTATCCAAGATACAGTATCAGAAATCTAAGGGGCACGTGGGTATTCCAATTGTACACAGTGCCAGAAATATTCACTGTCAACAGCAACGCATGAAAGTAGTTTCCACACAGGGACAGGCTGGTGTGCAGCTGCCAATACAGTATGCAAGAACGCGTCTTCCACATGGCAGGTTTCCTACAGCACCTTAAAGGCAAACAATATCTTATTCCAGAACAAGCTTCAATAGACTGTCACATGCATGTAAGAGGAGGATTTTTTTTTGTCCAAGAAAAGCCCCGACCCCCATTCTAGGAACAGGCAGGTAGGCCGAACGTCAAAGATGTTTCGAAGCTGCCGAAGTTAGCCGAGTGTGAAAAATTCATGAGCCAAGCAACTGGAAGGTTTCTGCAGCCACTCACGCCACAAACGGCACTTGGGCTGCAAGCCTGAGACGGCGCCTTCTGCCATCCTTAGCATCACAGTAGCCCGTTCCCTCCCTCCTCTTCCTCCCCCTCCCCACTACTTAGAGGTTACGTAATACTGATCTGCCAGGGCATTAGCAATCACATGACACAACCCAGCAAGATTTCAAACTGTCACCTACAAAATTTAATTAGCAGGTGGTAAATGAGAGAAGGGGAGGGTTGGACACTCTCACAGGATAGAGAGAGAGAACACGCTGCTTAATGCTATCAATAAAATTCATAGGGATTGCATCTTTCTATATCACAAAAAAAAAAACCAGAGAGGGAAGTCAGATGAACAGATAAACTGCAGCTACCACAAACCCAGAGCCAACTGGGGAAAGAAAATAAACTATATAGAACACATGAACACAGGAAGATGCCTTATACCGAGTCATACTGTTGGTCTAGCAAGGGCAATATTGCCTACTCTTACGAGTAGCACTGTCCAGGTTAGGGTTACCAGCCTCCAGGTAGTGGCTGGAGATCTCCCGGAATTACAACTGGTCTCCAGGCCACAGAGATCAGTTCACCTGGAGAAAATGGCTACTTTTGGGGGTGGACTCTATGGAATTATGCCATGCCAAGGTCCTTTCCCTCCCCAAATCTCACTTTCTCCAGGTTTCACCCCCCAGATCTCCAGGAATTTCCCAACTTGGAGCTGGCAACCCAGGTTCTCAGATGGAAATTGTTCCCATTCCCTCCTACCTGATCCTTTCAACTGGGGATTGAACCTGAGACCTTCTGCATGCAAAGTGGATGCTGTACCCCTGAGCCGTGGCCCCACCTTACTACCTCATACCAGTACAGTCTCCATTGACTAATGGATCTCCATCAGGGGTAATTCTCAGCTTTGTCATCTTTTAATTTAAGATATCAGGGATTGCATCTGGGACTTTCTACATAGAAAGCACATACTCTTTAACATTTCTTATTATTGCTATTTACTTGTTCGGCAACATTGGTAGAATTCATACCTTATGGAGTGGTATAGAAAAAAAGGTAAGTCCCCGCCCACAAGGAGCTTACAATTCAAAACAGACCATGGGGATAAAGAGCAGAGGGAGAGCAGGGAAAGGGAAAGCGGAAAGAACGTGAGCCCTAAGCTACTGAACCTGCCCCTCTGTGTGTAGTTGCCCTTGATCCTGAACACAACACAGCCACAAACATGAGCAATCACATTTCTTGGCAGAAAGAAACCATAGTTTGACCGTAGATGCCAGGCATGCAGTCCTACATTCCACCATGAGCATCACTAGACAAAAAAGGCCTTGGGTACCAGGGCTGGGGAAAGCCTCCACTGGAGACTTTGGAGGGCTGCGTCCAGTCCAAGTAGTCAATGTGAAGTTGGATATACCCACCCATCACAGACATTATAATGGACTGGATCCAGCCACCTTTCACACTCAATCTCACCCAGCCCCTCCTCTTTATTACCATTCCCATTGCAGGTGGCCTTTGCTCATACACGGCTCATACACTTCGCCTTTTTGAGGTGAGAGGTCCAAAATGACCCCCTTCTTCTCCTTTTCACTAGACGAAAAGCTGCTTGGGTCCAATCCAACAAGGCAATGGCTGGGATGTTCTTTGAACTCTCAAAAGCACTAGTTACAGTGCCACTATTTACAGTTACACTCTTCGAAGCCCATCGACAGTCTGATGCCTATTATTATTATTTGGCTTATTTATAGCCCACCTTTCTCACTGAGAGAGGCCTTCCCTTGGGTCTGCCCCGGAATTTGCAACGGGTCCAGAATGCTGCTGTATGCGTCCTGATGAGGATAAGGCACATGTTACCCTGATCTTGCAGCAGCTGCATTTACTCCCCGTGGAGTTCTGGATCAGGTTCAAGGTTTTGGTCTTAAATTTTAAAGCCCTAAACAGACTGGGACCAACATACCTGAGGGCCTGCCTCTCCCTATATATACCCCCAGAGAGGGCTTAGATCAGCAGGGAAACATCTACTGGTGGTCCTTGGCTCCAGGGAGGTTTGGCTGGCCTTGACCAGGGCCAGGGCTTTCTCAGTCCTGTCCCCAATCTGGTGGAACTCTGTCAGAAGATACTCGAGCCCACCAAGACCTTATATCCTTTTGGGGAGCCTGTAAGACAGAGATGTTCCGCTAGGCGTATGGCTGAGGCTAGTCTAGAAATGCCTCCCTACCAGTCTCCCTTCGGGGGGGGGGGGGCTACATAAACATTTGCCTCCCATAGGGTTGCCAGCTTCAAGTTGGGAAATTCCTGGAGATCTGGGGGGTGAAACCTGGAGAAACCGGGGTTTGGGGAGGGAAAGGACCTTGGCATGGCATAATTCCATACAGTCCACCCCAAAAGTAGCCATTTTCTCCAGGTGAACTGATCCCTGTGGCCTGGAGACCAATTGTAATTCCAGGAGATCTTCAGCCACTACCTGGAGGCTAGTAACCCTAGCCTCCTATTTGCATAGTCACTGTGGTGACACCAGTTTGTACCTCCTTTCCTCCACCTTGTTTACTTTTTGACTGGAAAAGAGTGGAGGGGGCTGCCATCTTGGAACTTTGATTGAATCTATATACACGAATACTTGTAGTTTTAAGTTATCTAATTGTTTATTTTTGTATTATTATACAATAACCTACCCTACTGCTCAGGGTTGTAACCTACCCTGAGCAGTATAAGATATATAATTAACAATGGAATAGGAAGATAAAAATTAAATGGCAATGTTGTTGTTGTTATTAAAGAGAAACAGTGCTACAGCATTTCAGAAAACCTACTGAGTTCTCAAAGACAAACACTTCACCATGAAGGTGGTTGTATATATACACACTTGGGTGGGTTGAGTCCCAGTGGTGGCTAAGCAATTTAACAGGGTAAGAACTAAAGATAGAAGGAATGCAACAGAGAGAGAGAGAATAATCTATGCATAATCTATTCAGAAATATAAGGGCAGTCAACTGACTAAAGGATTTTCTAGCTATTTGCCTTTTAGACAGAATTTAAATATATTAGCATACTATCACAACCTCAATATCCATTCATTTATTTATATGTGGTCCACCTTTCTTACTGAGACTCAAGGTGGATGACATAGTATAAGTTAATATGATCACCAGCTGAGATATTCAATAAACAATAGAATAGAATTCCTACTTTTACTGTTCTTAACTGTATTGTGACGGCCTTTGGCCATATACAATTAAACCTTACCTGTGGTTACCCAACAGAATAGGTTACGCATTGTAGAAATTTGAACAGCATCATAAATTTAAATACAGGAATACAGAAGCTAAATGCGAACACAGAATGAAACATTGTCGAAAACAAATGTAAGTAATTTGGAATTGGACATATTAAACAACATGGAGACTACCCAGTAAGAGCACGTCTACATCAACAGACAGTACGAAGTAGTATTGTCTCTTTCCCAAAGCTTCTCTCCAAAGCATTTCCTTACAGCACAACTCTTATTGCCTGTGTAAAAAAGCCCTCCTGAACAATTCAGTTTTGTGTAGTTTGGAAAAAGTCAAGAGGGTGGGACCACTCCTGACCTTTTCGTACAGGCCATTCCATATGGTGGCGGGGGGGGGGGGGGGGCACCAGAGAGAAGCCATATGTATGGGTGGCTATTGGTTTAGCCCAAGTGCATCTGCAGACCCTCTTTGGATATGTGACTTTTTGCAATCCAGAAGGGAATATCAGACAACGTTTGATTCAACAGACAAATAGTTGCCATTTGCTCTTGGGAATCACGTTTAGTTGATAAACTTTATGTATTTATTTACTTCATTTATACCCCTCTTTTCTCCGCAATGGAGACCAAAAGCAACTTATATAATTCTTCTCTCCTCCAATTTATCCTCACAACAACCCTGTGAGGCATGAAAGAAGGAGCATATGGGACTAGCCCAAAGTTACCAAGCAAGTTTCTATGGTGAGTCGGAATTTGAACCTGGGACTCCAAGATCCTAGTCCAGCACTCTAACCTAGGGTTGCCAGTCCCCCACTAGGGGTGGGGAATCCCCTCTCCCACCCTCCACCACTCATCCCTGCTTACCTGGCCAGCAGGGGAAAAGGTGGGGGAATACGCCTCCTAGAGCGTGCTCCTCGATGGCACAGAGCATTCTCATGCGCTGCATTAGGCCAATTTCAGCCTGAAACGGGCCTGATTCAGCCCGAATCCAGCCCAATTCGGGCCAAATCGGACCGCTGCAGAGCACAGGAGCACTCCGTGGCCCATCGCACCATCCTGACAGCACTCCCGCACTCCGCAGTGGCATGATGATGGCAACTCCAAGGTAAGTGCCAGGTCTCCCACCTCCCGCCCAGAGGTGGCAATCCTCTAACTACTATACCAAGCTGGCTGTCACGGCGTGAATAGCGAAAAAAAATCTATTTCCTATAGCCGCAACACACTGGAACCAAAGTAGCCTCAAGAATAAATGAGGATGCCTTTTAACTCACAGCCCCAGTCATTTCAAATTCACCATTAGAAATTAAATTTGGTTTCCGTCGGCTAATTTGTTGACTGAATCCAAGTGCAGGATGAATGAGAAAAAGCAGCCCTAGGCCCAATGGCTTCTAATAGTGAGAGAGTTTTTCCCTCTTCCTCCAAGCCCAGACCAGAGACATACCGTGGCCACTCTAGCCCCTGCCACGTCAACAAAACATTTCATTTTATTTGTTTTAATGCTAGATAGCTCCATGCTTTGAAAGTCTATTCTGAACAAAAATGAATTAGAAAGCGTTTCTCAATCACTTTGTGCAAGTGGCATTTTAGGAACGTAAGGAGAGCAGTGCTGGGTCTGCCCTATGGTTCATCTAGTCTAGCGTTCTGCCTCACAGAGGCTAACCAGTTACTCTAGAGGGCCAACAACAGGGCACGGAGAAATAACATAGTAAGAAATAACGCAGTAAACCCTCCCGCTTTGCCAGCAAGTGCTATAAATACTTGGTCTTCGCAGGCGATCGAGTGTAAGGTAACACCCCTTTAAGGCCACTGAGTCCAAGGGCTGGAGATGGCGGTATTACAGCTTATCAGTTAATCACGATATCAAGTGTTGGCTCTTCCTTAAGCATCCAGGTTGAACACTCAGGATTCTCTCACGACCCAAGAAAGTGTAACTCTTACAATGTAAGCCCATGTGGAGTTACTCCACTCTAAACCCATTGATTTTTTTCAATTGACTTAGACCGGAGTAACTGCAGAGAATTACAACGTTCATTTCCTCTTTCTCTCTCTCGATCACAAAAGATCAAGTATCGCCCTAAAACTGTACTTTTTAAAAAACAGGTTACCATGGTGTTTATAAAGTACGTTCCTTCCCCCTGACACGGCACCATCTCCTCTCTTTATGTTCCTGTCCCACTCTTCCGTATTTCCACAACATGCCGATAGTAATCTGTGTTTGTTTTCTTTCCGACTCAACACAATTCTACACACAAGGCTCCAAACCAAACCATGCTGGCAGCAGGACAGACATCGAGCGAACAAGTCTTCCCTCCCACCTGTGGAGAAGAACCGTTACTTTCATCGTGAACTTCTGCCTACCCTTCACAAAAATTTTAAAATCTACAGTTTAGGGCTGTTCAGGCTAATCTAAGCACAAGGCCAACAAGCAAGAAGGACCTACCAGAGGAAGAGAGAGGAGGGAAACAAATTTCTTGAGGTCCCTGGTCACCACTATGGGTTTACGGCCCCTTTCTTTAAAAAGATCCAGAGGAGTTAGCCGTGTTAGTCTGCAGTAGCAAAATAGAAAAGAGTCCAGTAGCACCTTTAAGACTAACCAATTTTACTGTAGCATAAGCTTTCGAGAACCACAGTTCTCTTCGTCAGATGAGGTTCGAGAACTGTGGTTCTTGAAGCTTATGCTACAGTAAAGTTCATTAGTCTTAAAGGTGTTACTGGACTCTTTTCTATTTCTTTAAAAAGGGAGAGGTGTGTCCTTGCGTCTGTCACTCTACCTCTCATTTGAACCTACCTCACAGAGTTGTTGTGACAGGTCTTCAGAGAGTTGCCACACAAAGATTTCCCTTTCACGCCATCCAGACTCAACCCATTTGTCAAAAGGAAGTAACATAAATATTGCCTGATTAAATGGACCAGCCTGGAGCGGCAAGGACCCACAGAATTTTGTCCCTCTCCCTCAGGATAAAAGAGAGGGAGAGCTCACAGGCACTGTCCTGAGGTCTTCAGAGGAATATTTTATTTTATCATATTTGTATTCCGCCCTCCCCGCAAGCAGGCTCAGGGCAGATACTGGAATATAAATATAAAAATGGAGGGAGAATGCCCATAGGGTTGCCAAGTCAGGATAGAGAAATTCCTGGAGATTTGGAGGAGGTGAAGTTCAGGAGGCCAGGATTTGAGGTGGGGAGGGACTTAAGCTGGGTATAATGCCATTGATTCCACCCCTCCAAAACAGCCACTTTCTCCAGGAGAACTGATCTCTATCATCTGGAGATCAGGGCCATTTCCACACGTCTTACCTGCCTGCGGAACATCATACGAAAGACCCGGAAGACACTGTCTTCTCGCACGAAATCGCACCAGGAAGACACTGTTATCTGGGAGTTTTGCATGAAATCGCGCAAAACTCCCAGATAACAGCGTCTTCCTGGTGCGATTTTGCACGAGAAGACAGTGTCTTCCGGGTCTTTCACGCGATGTTCCGCAGGCAGGTAAGACGTGTGGAAACGGCCCAGTTGTAATTCCGGGAAATCTCCCGGCCCCACCCGGAGACCGGCAATTCTATAAAGCACACAGAAATAATTTATTACGCTGTACATTCTGACAGCAACATCATGTGACCTGGTTCCATATGATATTTGAGTTGAATCTGAGTAACATGGAGGGGGGGCACAGAGAGCCTTTGTGCGTGGGGAGGTCTTGCGGTCAATCCTGAGATCCATTCTGAAGCACCTATAGCCCAGATCAGCAGCCGCCCTTGCACAAGGTAGGGGAGAAGTGTTCTTAAACGAGGGACAACCCCCTCTCCAAATTTCATCTCAGCCATAGATGACGTGACACAGGAGAGATGGCTGAGCACGGTCTCCCAAGGGTTTTGCTTGCGCGCGCGTGCGTTTTTTTAATTGAAAAGCAGGCTTAGAAACCATGGTGCAGAATTGAAGATCAGCAGGGGAAGGGGCTACTCAGCCCTTCGTGCCATCGGATGGTCCAGAAAAGCAGTGTGGGGGGTTGGATCCACAAGAGCAAAAAAAGCAGAGGGGTAAAGCCAAAGCTCCCCCCCCCCCCGCGCCCCAATTCCCTCTGCCATTCCTCCACTCAAAACCACAACTATTTTTTCCCGTTTTTATATTATATATGTACCTCAAGCTGCCAGGAAACTGTTCACACCACCAGTATCACATCTGCTTGCGCCCTCACAATGCCTATGAGCAAGCCACAATCTCCTGGTCTCCCCCCATTCCATCACCAACACAGAAACAATAAAATAGACCTCACAGCTCGGATCCTTTGCAATGCAAGCAGAGCAACAGCACATGAGTGGTAACTCGCCTGCCTCCCCTCTCCCCTGCAGTCATTTATGCCTCTGCCCAATATTGTGCCCCATTGATCAGTGGACCCTTGGAACATCATGGGGGAGTCAAAGCAGAGAGCTGCAATGAGAGGAGAGAATTGGCAAAAATCAGATTCCCCCCTTCCCCACAAGCGGAAAGGGAACGTATGGTCCAAGCCATGATACATGTCTCCTTAGGGTTGCCAGCTCCAAGTTGGGAAATTCCTGGAGATCTGGGGGGGTGAGACCTGGAGAAACCTGGAGAAAGTGGGGTTTGGGGAGGGAAAGGACCTTGGCATGGCATAATTCTATAGAGTTCACCCCCCACAAAGTAGCCATTTTCTCCAGGTGAACGGATCTCTGTGGCCTGGAGACCAGTTGTAATTCCGGGAGATCTCCAGCCACTACCTGGAGGCTGGCAACCCTATGTCTCCTCCATCTTATCCCCGCAACCTTGTATGATCCCCAAACTAGCCCAGCATTCTAATCTCTGTGCCACACCGACTATCTCACCTTGCAAGCTACTTACATCAAATGCCATAGAGTCAAGCCTCCAAAGCAGGGATTTTCTCCAGGGGAACAGTTCTCCGAGGTCAGGAGAGCCCCCCCCCTCTCCTAGCTTTCTGTAAACGATGCAAAACCGAATTATTCAAAAAGGCTTTTGTATTGTAGGCAGGGCCTTTCAGATGCTTCGCTAATGAGTTAAGGACCAGATTTCTCCATTATGCTGCCTTATGTACTATTCGTTGTCTTAAATATGTGCTCCTATGAGCTACTTGTGTCCTAGAATTGCTTATGTTTTGTTTCAGCATTTCTTCAACTCTGTATTGGATTCTTACTAATGCTATGTCTTTGTAAACTTGTGTTTATTTACCTCGTGGCATTGTTTACGGAAATATCTTTGAAATTAACTGTACTGGTCTCACACTGTGTGATCCACCTTCAGACTCAGTGAGAAAGGCGGATTATAAATGACATTAATAATACTACTAGTAGTAATAGTAGTAGAGATCCATGGTGCAGAGTAGTAAGCTGCAGTACTGCAGCCCAAGCTCTGCTCACGACCTGAGTTCGATCCTGGCGGAAGCTGGGTTCAAGTAGCTGGATCAAGGTTGCAGGGGCGGCGCCAGGGTTTTTGGCGCTCGCGGCTGGCTGGCTGGGCGCCCTCGCGCACATGCATACACGTGCACGCACCGGCATGCGTGATGACGTCATCACGGGAGCGCGTGTGCCGCCGCTGGCCCGATTGCAGCGGCAGGCGGCTGTGACGGTGCACGGGTGGCCTCCGAGCTTTCCCACTCGGTTTCCTGCGCCGCCGCAGACGCCTGCCCACGGCTGCTGCGCCCGGCCGGGGGCATGTGCTGGCGGCGGCAGCAGGGCAGGGCAGGAGGGATAGGAGGCTGCAGCTCTGTGGCGCACGCTCCCGCCCCCCGCGCCTCCTCCAGCACTCCCTCCAGCACCCCGCGCCTGAGACCACCGCCTACCTGGCCTCAATGGGCGCGCCGGCCCTGCAAGGTTGACTCAGCCTTCCAACCTTCAGAGGTCAGTAAAATGAGTACCCAGGTTCCTGGGGGTAAAGTGTAGATGGCTGGGGAAGGCAATGGCAAACCACCCCGTAAAATATCTGCCAAGAAAACGTCGTGATGCGACGTCCCCCCATGGGTCAGTAATGACTCGGTGCTTGCACAGGGGGCTACCTTTACCTTTAGTAGTAGTAGCAGTAGTCAATAATAATAATAATAATCTGGAGATTTGTAACTCCAGGAAATTTACTGATGTATACATTTTGCAAGAAAGTTTTGGTGCAAGGAAACAGAAAATGGTTTTAATCGTTTCTATTGACCACAGAAAAGCAAACTGGAGGGTCTTCGCAATGAAGAAACAGACCTAAGAAATTCAATATCATCCCTAGTGGACTGTCGCTACTGAAATGCCTTGCGTTTGAGTGGTTGTCTGGTCATCTCATAATACTGTCCGAGCGCCTGACCCTTGACGAGCCACTCATCCTTGCAAATCATCACGTGATCATCCGGTTGTCAAATGATGAACATGTATTTATGAACCGTCACCCAATGTTGACTTTAAAAAAAAAGGTTTTCACATTTGTGAAAACAGCCATCACCCCTCAGAGTAAACACTACACAACAAAACTTAATTTGAGCCCATTTCAGATGTTACATCCACATATACCAGGAGTGTGTACTACCTGCCACAGTCCTCACATGCCTAGTTGCCATGTTGTTTGAACAGGGACAACATATGCATTTTGCACGAGTGTATTGCTTCCTTATGTGCAAATAAACTACTGGATTTTTCAAGGTTCTGGTGTGGGCATATGGAAGCTGTACAAGCATGCAAAATACATGCATCATCCCGTTTCAGACAGCATGGTAACCGTGCATATTGGGAACACTGCTGGTAGCATACACTCCAGATACACGTCGTTGCAAACCTCCTGATTCATGTGCCTATATTTGAACAGGGCTCTGCTGTGCTTTTCAATGGCAAAAGCTCACAGCAGGGTCAAGCCGGGGGTGAAAATGAGAAGCCAGCAACGTTCATTTCTAGATGACTGCAGTTTCAAGGGGCGATCCACATATGTGAAGTTAACCTTGTGCAGGCACCACTGAGAGCTCTTTCCTCTCACCTTGCATTTCTTCCGGTAACCCAACAGAGCAATGACCCAAGTAACAAGCACAGTTCACACAGACACCGATTACTCGAAGTTAAAAGGTATAAAGTAGGGACTTGTCAATCTGAATGAACCATCATGCACCAAACCCCAAAGACAGGACACGTATCACCTCCAGTCCATATGGCCAGAGGCTGTTCACGCATTTCGTTTCTGGCTCTTTTCAGGAACGCACACTTTCATTCCACTCCCACTTATCAAGACTCAACTAGAATCATAGAATCGGAAGGGGCTTTACAGACCATCTACTCCATCCCCCAGCCCAATGCAGGAACAACCTAAAGCATCCCCATAGAATCAGAGAGTTGGAAGGGGCCTTACCGACCATCTAGACTACTGTAATGTCAGTTTGGTGTAGTGGTTAAGAGCACGGGACTCTAATCTGGAGAACTGGGTTTTATTCCCCACTCCTCCACTTCAAGCCAGCTGGGTGACCTGGGGCTAGTCACAGTTCTCTGGAGCTCTCTCAGCCCCACCCACCTCACAGGGTGATTGTTGTGGGGATAATAATGACATACTTTGTAAACCGCTCTGAGTGGGCATTAAGTTGTCCTGAAGAGTGGTATATAAATCGAATGTTGTTATTATTACTACTACTACCACTACTACTACTACTACATAGGTCTCCCCCCAAAGACAACCTGGACACTCCATTTGGTACAGAATGCTGGAGCTTGATTATTATCAGGAATCAGTTACTGGGCTCAATTCAAGGCCTTGACGATCACATATAAAGCCATTTGTGTTTTTGGCCCATGCTATCTGCAGGACCCCCTATATTTCCCCACAGCAATTTTGCCCATATAAACAAGGCTTTCTGCAGATACCACCCTTCACATGAGCAAAATCACCTGCAGCCCACCCTCCTACATTCTCCGTTGTGGCCTCCACCTTATGGAACAAACTGCCTTCTGCAAGCTATGCAAAACTGAATTATGCAGGAGGGCTTTTTACTCAGCTAATGGGCCAGCGCTGTAAGAAACAAAAAGAAAGAGAAGAAAATGGCTCAGACAGATGCCATGGTAAAGAGACAGGGACCGTAGGCTATACTACAAGGTACTGTCTGCCAATGTAGATATGCCCCTACTGGGAGTGTCTGCCTCTTTAATATGTCATGTCAAATTACTTATGTTTTGTTTCAGCCATGTTTCATGTCTATAGGATAGCAAACGTGGTCACCATGCAGTAGTTCTCTTTCCATGCTCCGCAGCAGCCGAAGAAAGCGATGAAGAAGACGACAACACCCACAATCAGGATAACAATGGGAGCCCCTGAAGCAGACTCACTGGTTATCCGCAGGGTGTTATTCAGCTCAATCTGTATGAGGATCCCCAGGACAATGAGAGCGATGCCACAGAGCCAGAATATAAAGTTGAAGAAGAAAACCAAGAATTTGACACATTTCATACCACCTTCAACCCCCATTTTGAAACTCAGTCCCGCCGCGCCGACCAGTCGCACTCCCTCCGCCAATGCGGCCCCTCCTCCCGCCTCTGGCCCAGCCCAGCCCAGCCCAGCCCCCTCCTGCGGGATGAGGCTGGTCATATCATTTCATGTCTATATTTGAATTTATGCTTGCTTTCACATTTCTGCAGTCTATACCCTGCTGTATTGGGTATTGAATGTCCCGCCATTGACCATATTGGCTTATACTGTGTCATCCGCCTTGAGTCTCCCTGAAAAAGGTGGACTATAAATAACATAAATAGAAAAATAAATAAATAAATCACATGAGACATACCTGCATATATGAAACAATTCTTACTGAGGTATTAACGAGGATCAAGATAGGCTGGGCAATGGGAGATCCATGCATAGATCTCCCATGTTTTTCAAACTGAGAGCTAAACTACAAGAGACGAATTACACGAGGACGTTCATGTGAAGGGAGTTGCAATGTTAGCCGGGAAGCTAAGCTTTTAGAGACAGATCGGAAGGCTCTGTCAATTTCCCCTCTCTACAGAGCAACAAAGATGGCTCCTCAGAGGGTTTGTTTATTTCCTCTTCACCTCCTAGAAGGGGAGGTGAAACTGACAGCGCCTTCGGGAGGCTAAGAGGAAATAAACCCTCAGAGGAGCGATCTTTGCAGGCTCTGTAGAGAGGGGAGATGGACAAAGCCTTCGGATCTGCCTTTTAAAACGCTTCCTGGCTAACGCTGCGACTCCCTTCACATGAGTGTCCTCGTGTAATTCGTCTCTTGTAGTTTAGCTCTGAGAAGAAGTGCTGTGGTGGGGAGAGCCTGAGTGGGATTTAAGCTGTGATGCAAAGGCAAGGGAAGTCAACTTTTTCACCCACACTGTTTTCAGGGTACCAATTCAATCCTCTTCCCGGCTGTTTTCTCCTTGCTGAAATGCATACAGGTACCTATATGGCTGCCTGCATGTTTTTTCCCTGTGAGGCTAGTAGCAGTTCAAATGGAGAAAAACAAAACTAACATGGAGGAAAGGGTTAAACACCCTCCGCCTCACCCTACACTGTGGCTCCAGACTGAATCCCTCCCAACACAGCTATTTACAGTTCGTGGATCTCCTGTTATCATGCCTAGCATGGGTCTCAGTGATATAAGCATGTACATGAGTGAGTAAGACCCGAATGCTCCTCCAGGGCTGCAGCTGCAACAATTCTCTTAACATGCAGGCTTATTTATTAACCAGCCTCCATTCCAATCCATTCCACTCTCTGGCTTTCCCTGGGTTTCTGAATTTCATGCGTGCTTCTTAAGGTGGATCTTTTCTCCTTGCTGCTTTGGAGTCCTTATTCAGCCCTCCCTCTCTTATCGATCACAGCCTTAACACTTCCCTTCTGTGGCCGCTTGATGCAGTTAGTAAAACATTAAGATGAATAGCTTTGTCTTTTGATCATTAATTTTTTTTAAAAGCCATTCTAAGGCTGCTCCGAAGAGAAGCTCTTCCGGGTGCAGCGACCAATACGTTCAGCGAGAGCACGTGTGAACACTGGGTCCTTTTCTGCCCTTCTTGCAAGCAGGACAGGCCCGGTTCAAAATGGAAGTGGGCCTGCCCTGCATGCAAGACGGGTGCTGGATAGGGAAGGGCACCTGTATCCAGCATTTGAGGCTCCATGTCTCCCCTCCCTTGTTGGGTTGGAGGCCCCGCGTGCTCCTCAAAACGGACTGTCAGTTTTAATGCAGGCAGTTCACTCCTGCAATCTGAGGATGTTTGAATCACAACTCATTCAGACGGGTCCCTCTCCATTTTCTCACAGATGGGAGCTTGCAATTCTTAATAACAACAACATTCGATTTATATACCGCCCTTCAGGATGACTTAACACCCACTCAGAGCAGTTTACAAAGTATGTCATTATTATTCCCACAACTATCACCCTGTGAGGTGGGTGGGGCTGAGAGAGCTCTGAGAGAGCTGTGACTGACCCAAGGTCACCCAGCTGGCTTCAAGTGGAGGAGTGGGGAATCAAACCCGGCTCTCCAGATTAGAGTCCTGCGCTCTTAACCACTGCACCAAACTGGCCCTCTTGCCCAAGGCATCACTACTTGAGCCAGCCAGTCCGCATTACTGCAATATCACACTGCTGACACCTGCCCTCCATTTATTCTGCAACAGCCTATCTATCCTCCGTTGATTTAAAAAACAACAATACAATGGTTCTGTTTGCTAATGATATATTTGGAGAGGGGATCATTGCCTTATGATGCATTACCTAAAATCTACTTCAGCCAGTACGGCTTCATGTGGTGCATGAAGCAGAAGGCTTGTGTGTGCAACACCACTGTGAACTTAGCATTCAAGGGCATACCTTTATGTGCAAGCCCATTAGATCAAGAGCCTATGCTCCTCTCGGAGGTTAAACTTCCAGAGACTTTAGGGAGGGGGCCTGGTCCTGAAGAAGAGCAACCTACATTCAACACACGGGACTGGATCCTTTAGATCCATTCTGCTTACGGTGGTGCTTTCCCCCAGTGCAAGGAGAGTACAGGCAGCTCCCCGTGCGGAAGAATGCCACCCTTAGCAGATTTTGTCCATGGGTTCCAAACCATTTTCTTTTCCAAAAGCAAAAATGGGAACGATGAAGGGACAGGACTTTACCAAGGGTGCCGAAAAGCAGAACTATCTCTAGTAAATGGAGAGCATGATGCACGTGAATATCAGTGATGACAAGCCAGTGACCAGTCTTTTGGGGGGGGGGGTTAAGACTAAGAGTGCACCGCGGAGGCCATTGCAAGTCAATGCAACCCAGCAAAAAACCAAAAAATAAATCCAATACACATCAACTGCAGTCATTCATCCCATCAAACCATTGTAACAAAACACAATTCGGTCTTAATTAAAACAAATATGCCAAGCGTGCAGCACTCTGAGATTTTTTTGGGTTTCGCACTGATGGCCAGAACACAGGAAGGAGGGAGCGGCTTCACTCTTATGGAGCAATCAGGGAGTAATATAGTGTGCCTCTTTTCCTTCCATATAAAAAAGCAAGAAACTTACTTTTTAAAAAAAAAAACAGCACTGAAAACTGAACATTTAGAGAAATGGTTTGGTACAGCTTTGAAAGGAGGGGAGGGGAGGGAATCCATTGCACAGCTATGGCCTCCAACAGGAGATATATTTACTTGAGGGACATTGCAAATAAGCTTTGGCGGACAATCGGAGAGAGAGAATGTTGTCAACGGCCTAGAGCCAATATGCACAGTCTCCAAGTCAATATGTACCAGGCAATGAGAGGAAGACCCAATCCATGCTTCCAATTTTGACCATGTGTCAACTCCACGCAGGGGTGATGCACATTGACCCCGCCGTGCACAAAATCCTAGTTTCTGCCTCTCTGTGTGCAGCTTGTTGCCTCCCCTCTGCTGTCCCTCCATCTTCCCTACTGCCAAAACTCAGATTGCTGTGGGGGCAAGGCGACGGGAGAGCACAGTCTTTGCCTAAGAAGGTTCCAGGTGCACTCTTGTGCATCTTCCTGTAAAAGATCTCAGGTAGCAGGAAACTGGGAAAGCCCTTTCTCCACCTTGGAGGGATACGGCCAGTCAGAAGAGCAAAGGGTGAGGCAGATGGATCCATGGCCTGACTGGGTACTCAAGCAGCTTTGTACATCTACATGGTTCATGCCGCTTGTGCACGTTGCTCCCCAAAGCCGTATGCTTAATTTGGATGCACAAAATGCACAGTTCCAAGCAAACACACAAGATTACAATGTCAAGCCCTGGGCATTAAACTTATTTACGAAGTGCCAAACGTTCTATGTGCTGTATATATATATTTTAAATCTAACACATCCTTACCTCCAATATATCCCCCCTGTCACCAGGGGAATATATACAGGAATACAGAAAGGGAGAGGAATACAGAAAAGGAAAGGAAATACACGTTAAAGGGAAATACACATTAAAGGGAAGGGAGATATGCATTTATGATACCCTACCTGGTAGAGGAGAGTGCCCTCAAGTCATAGTTGACTTATGGCAACCCCCAGTTGGGGTTTTCAAGGCAAGAGACTACCAGAGGTGGTTTGCCATTGCCTTCCTCTGCAACCCTGGTCTTCCTTGGAGGTCTCCCATCCAAGTACTAACCAAGGCCGACCCTGCTTCGCTTCTAAGATCTGACAAGATCAGGCTATCCAAATTAGGACATGACACCACATAAGGAGTAAATAAATGACGACCACCAGCATTCATAAGACATCCACCACTGAGCTCACCTGCATACAAACTCACATACCTATACACCCCACCTAAGTCTCGACCAAATGCCCCGTTACTCCTGCCTCCTGTTATGCCCAGTGGCTCACCAGATGCCAGCAGGAAGCCTGTAACAAGGGCTCCTCCAGGGTCCAGCATTTGGAGGCAGCCCGCCTCGGCACCCGGAGATCCCACTCAGCTACCACAGCAGAAGCGACATCCCCACCTTCACAAGGCGACCCCCAGAAGGCCCCAACCGTGCATCCAGCAAAAACCCGAGAAGAGTTTGCAAATCACATCCCACCCCGAGCAAGCAGGCGCGCGCTCTCCTCCGCCGATGCCACCGGATGTGCAACGCGAGGGACCCGGGGCGGGCGCGCGCCGAGCCCGCGGCTAATTGCATTCACGAGCTCTCCAAGGGAAGCGTAAGAACGGCCTCGGCGACTTCGCAGCGCCGCTCTGGCGCTGATCCGCCACGCCACCGCATCGGTCTCCGAGCTGCCGGCCGATCGGCGCCCCGGCTGAGCTGCGCTAATGGCAAAGGGGGGAGGCGGCGGCCGGCAGGGCCACAAGTTTCCCCCACGCAGAAGGCAGGCAGCGGAGGAGGCCGGGGGCCTGGCCGGGCGGCGCCGGATGATGGAAAGAGCATTAAATAAAAGGAGAGGGGGAGGGGGGAAGGATCGAGCCCCGCGCAGCTGCTGCGCGCACGTCCGCCCGCCTCGGCATCAGTCCCGGCCGCCTTCCCCAGCGCTCTAGGGGGGACGTGAAGGGCATGAAACTCTTTGCAACGGGCCAGGATCGGAACCGAGAGAGTTTCTGGAGCAGAAGAGCAAGGTGCGGGTCCAGTTGCTTCTTAGAGGCCAACTAGATGGGCCAATAATAATAATAATAGTAATAATCACGCTTGCCTGTCCGCAGGGGCCATCGCCTGCCGCCCGGGGAGCGCCGAGGCAGGCCAAGGGTGGCTTATCCGCTCTAAGCTATTTTTAGGGGAATCGAGCCCGCCTTACCTTGGACAGGGGCGCTTCTCGCCCGCCCCTCCGAAGCCGGGGGCAGCGACGGGAGACCGCAGCCTGGCGCCGGGAGCAGCGAGGACGGAGCAGGCAGCCGTCAGTGCGCGAAGCCGCTGGCGCTCCGGGCTGCGAGCGCTTCCGTGGCCGTCTGCAGGGAGGCGGGCGAAGGCGAGCGCAGCATTCCCGGCCGCGCAGCAGCAGCAGCAGCAGCTGCAAGCGCCGCCGCCGCCGCCGGAGCCTATGAAAGAGCGGCGCCTCGAGCTCCGCGCGCCCCCGCTGCGCCCCCGGGCAGGCGCGCGCGCGCCCCCGTTCGCCCCAAGATGGCTTTCCCCCCTCGCCCCCGACTGACCCCCGCGCTGGACAGCAGCAGGCCGGGCTTGCAGGCGGCGGCAGCAGGCGAGGCACCGTTACGCAGGCAGGGGAAGGAGGGGGGCAGAGGAGCGCAGAAGGCGCATTTTACCTCCAAGTGGACGCTGGGTAGGGTTGCCAGCTCCGGGATGGGGAATTCTTGGAGATGTTGGGTGGGTTGGGAAAGGGAGGGATCTCAGTGGAGACGAATGCCTCCAAAGTAGCCGTTTGCTCCAGGAGAGCTGAGCTCTGTAGTCAGGTGTAATCCTGGGAGAGCTCCAGCCACCACCTGGAGGTTGGCACCCCCTTACAGACAGACCAGCTGAGAAACCAGAAGCAATGTGTGTTCCTAACAGGTGTTCCTTATAGGTCACATATTACACCAATTCTGCAGCAGCTCCACTGGCTCCCCGTGGAATTCCGGATTCGGTTCAAGGTGCTGGTTTTGACCTATAAAGCCCTAAATGGCCTGGGACCAGCATACCTGAGGGACCGCCTCTCCCCGTATGTGCCCCGGAGAACGCTCCGATCAGCTGGAAAACATCTACTGGTGGTCCCTGGCCCCAGGGATCTCGGTAGGCCTCAACCAGGGCCAGGGCCTTTTCGGTCCTGGCCCCAACCTGGTGGAACTCTCTGTCTGAGGACACCCGGGCCCGTCAGGATCTTCTATCATTTTGGCAGGCCTGTAAGATGGAGATGTTCCACCAGGCGTACGGTTGAGGCCATCATGAGATCCTTACTGAGCCTCCCATCAGCCTCCCACTAAGTGTGGGGTTATACAGTGTCCACCGGCCGGCTGCCCAACGTATGGGTACAGCACGGGGCTATGTAGTGCCCATTCGTTAGCTGACTCACATATAGGTTGCAGTACATTATCTGTCCTCTTCCCTCCCCCTGTATGCTGATGGGCAGGAATCTGGAATTGACCCCATCTTGGGACAGTTATTATCTGTTTGTTGATTTTATGATGAACTGTTGTTTATGAATTGTAAAAGGGTAACAGAGGCAGATTAGCTGGACTGTCCCAGCCAAGCACTCGGATTCCTCTCCCCTCTCCTTTTGCAAAAGGCAACTGCAACCAATACACACACACACACACACAGAGGCACAACTTCACAGCCTCTAGCTGCCTGATGAGGCAGCTGCCTAGCAACTGGAATAGGGGTGGAAAGAATTAAATATATAGAAGATGCTTGTGCGCGCACACACAAACAGAATACCCGAATCTTCTTGGGGATAGGACCCAAAATCATTTGTTTGTCATGTTTTGAAGTCACTATTCAGCAAGGGGTAGAGCCGCCCCCCCAAAAAGCTTTAATGGATGTGTATTTGGGGTATGGAGAGGGGTATGGAGAGGGAAATGTTACAGGAGACCTTTCTCTACCTCCCTTTTGAAATAAGGTATATTCCTAGTCTTCCTCCTTTATGTGACTGGCAAATGTAATGTTTCTAAAGCTATTTTAACAGTGAATGCTGGCAATTAAGGAACCATTCGTAAGGTTGCCAGGCTCCAGGTGGGGCCAGGAGATCAGTTCCACTGGAGAAAAGGGTGCCTTTGGAGCGTGGACTCTGTGGCATTACACCCTGCTGAGATCTCTTCCCAACCCCCCACCTCCCCAAGCTCCAACCCAAATCTCCAGGAAGGTCCCAACCTGGTGTTGACAACCTTAGGCCTGGAATTCTCCCAGAATTACAACTGATCTTATTTATTTATGTCATTTATAGTCTGCCTTTCTCACTGAAACTCAAGGCGGATTACACAGTATGAGATTAGTACAATCAGTATCAAGGACATTTCCATACAGTATCAAGGATATTTCCATAAACAATGCCATTGGGTAAATAGATACCAGGCCACACTATCACATGTTTAGGCTGCTTTACCACCATGCCTCTCAAGATGGCTCACCTGGTTCTCCCCTCTTCCTTTGCATCCTCACCACAACCCTGTGAGGTAGGTTAAGTTGCCAGATGGTGACTGACCCCACATTACCCTATGAGCTTCATGACACAGTGAGGATTTGAATGTGGCTCTCTGTGGTCCGACATTTTGATCTCTGCACCATGCATGGCCTGTTCTCCACATGCAGACACTACTGAATTATACTGATAAAAGTACTATAGGATGCTGGAGTATAGCAATGTCTTGTGTACAAAGAAGAAGGGAAGATCTGGCAGCAGCAGGCAGCAAGATCTAGTTAGTTAAGTCTGCAGGGCGTGAACTTTCTTTCTAATAAGGAGTTTTCTCCTTGTCCATCTGCAGAATGCAGAATAATCTCAAAACTCTTGAGAACTCTCAACTAGCAAGGCAGTTACATTTATTTTCTTATCTTTCCTATCCGGTTTGTTAGTTCTGTTAATAAAGCTTTATTATCCTTTATCAGTTCATTGTCCTGACTGCTGCATAGGTCCTCTGCCAGCATTAGACAGTTACGTTTTTTCTCCCTAATGATCATTGCTTCAAAGACCCCTCCTTTGTTTTTCCAATTAGCACAGGGCAGGAAGTGGCGGAATGAATGAATACAGAATAGAGCAAAAGGCTTCAGCAATGCATAATGGGGATGAGAGGAAGACAAGAGAAATGATGGGCAGAGATGCTATAGGAAACTTGGTCATTATCATTGTTGACCAATCAACTATGGGCCAAATCTTTTTTGGCCTGCCAAGTGGCTGCAGTGCTCACCTTGTTATTTGTGGACAAAGTGCACAGGGGTGTCCCAGCAGAGAGAAAGGAGAGCTGCCTCTGTAGCCTCAGAAGCTCCTTCTGAGTCTGTTTCATCAGTTCCTCCGTGTCGCTTGGCTTTTGACCCACCAGCCCTTCCTGAAACACCAAAGAGTCTTCCTTCAGTAGGCATTAAAAAAGACAAGCATACAGTTTGGGGAGCAACGGCCTCCATAAAGTTGGAGACAGCATGGGGCACGTTTTAGAAACTCGCTGCTCCACTCTCGCTGGTTTGCAAATTGTGATCCGAGGCTCTTGGAAGCACCCACTCCTGGCCGGGAGCAGCAGCACGGGGCAATTGAGCTCCATGGCGCACGCCCCCGTCCCCGGGCCGGTGCCCCCTCCGACGCCTTAGCACCCGAGGTGGCTGCCGGGCTGGCCTCGATGGGCAGGCCAGCCCTGCTAGTGCATATAAGCACATGCATGGGAAATCAGTGGTGCATGTGCTGTTCTTTCATAGTCACACTCAACGGGCTCTGTTGAGCACAGGGAGGCAGGGTGGACAAAGTCCAAAGGAAGAAGAAAGAGGTGGTGGGGCCATAGCTGGGAAAACGGATCACATCCTCTTCTACTTTCTTCTGCTGCTTTTCCAACCCATATTAGAACCCAAGTACAGCATCTTGTACTTGTAGCTGGTATTGTGCAATGGCTAGGAAAATTAGTACTTATGCAGGAAATTCCAGGTTCAAACATGACCTCTTCCATGAAATCGCTAGGAAGCCGCACTCTTTCAGCCATAAGAGATAATAAGAGTGACCTGCCTTACAAGAGATTTGTAAAGAAGGGTTATATACAAGATAACACACTTTGAACAAGAATGTATACTATTCCAAGTGCTTCACACGTGAAGTTTGTAACCCCTACAACAGCCTTTTAAAGCTAGGCCAGTATGGTTATCCTCTGTACTAGAGATGGGCACGAACCAAAATACAAACCAAAATTAAGCATGAACCAGGTCAGTTCGTGGTTAACGAACCACAATTTGTCAGATCCCATTTCTGACAAACCACCACGAACTTTTCAGCTGGTTCGTTTGGTTCGTTTTTTGGTTCGTCACTACAGACAGCCTGGTGCCAATCAATCAGTTTCCTAGGCAACAGGGGATGGACTTCCTGCAGACCTTCTGCTGACCCGGACGTGACAATTTTCTGACCTGGATGTGATGTTTGGAAATAAAAAAACTGGCAACCTCTATGTGTGAAGTAGAAGTTATATATTTACCCTCAGGCATCCCAGCCTGTTTCGTAGCTCCTCACATTCGACTTGAAGCACATGAATCTCCATGTCTTTAAAGCTGAGAGAAGATTGGTTGGTAACATTTTGCCTTTTCCAGGTCTGCATAGTAGCTGAGTCCATTTTCTGCTTTGATTCTTTCTTTTTAAAGACTGCCCTCGAACTTCGAACGGATGAAGAAAGAGAGGATGCAGTTGATGGACGACTGGTCTGCTAAAAATAATACTACTATTACTGCAATTATCATGTAGCTAAAAGCCAAGAATGTCACCACTGAAGAACAGAATGGGAGCAGAATGGCTTCTGTCTGAAATGCTGAGAAGTTACTATTAGAGTGATGCATGATTTCAGTCCCTGAGGTTTTGTGGTTGGCTGCGCCTCTTGTGGCAGTCCTTTTGTGGATTGCTCCACCTCTAGTGACAGCCATTTTGTGATTATGAATACCATCCAGTGTTCAAATTCCAAAGGTGCCCACAGGTTCAAAAAGGTTGAGGAACCCTTATCTAAAACCTGCCCAACTAAACCATCTACAGTGGATTATTCTGTCTAATACGTTTTCATCTGGGCCTTTCCTCCCCAAAGCTCGGGGCACCGTACATAATTCTCCATTCCAGTCTGCTCTAATAACCTGTGAGATAGTTGAGGCTAAGTGGGAGTGAATGGCCTAAGATTAACCAACAAGCTTTCTCTGCAATGCAGGGACACGGGACACGGCCTTTTTAGCAGAGGCGCTGTAGGGCAACTAGGTCTCCCATTTTTAAAAATGGTGCTGTACCAGTGGTAGGTAAAGGTAGCACTGAGTCATTACTGATCCATGGAGAGATGTCGCATCACGACATTTTCTTGGTAGACTTTTTACGGGATGGTTTGCCATTGCCTTCCCGTCATCTACACTTTACCCCCAGGAAACTGGGTTCTCATTTTACCAAACTCGGAAGGATGGAAGGTTGAGTCAACCTTGAGCTGTCTATCTAAACCCAGCTTCCACCAGGATTGAACTCGGGTTGTGAGCAGAGCTTGGGCTGCAGTACTGCAGCTGGCTGTACCAGTGACACCATTTCTGGCAAATACCCACCACCCACAGTTAAATGGCAAGCCTAGATTTTTAAAAGTTGCTGTGCCTAATTGCACTAGAAATTCCTGAAGATTTGTGGGGGCGGGGGGGGGGAAGTGGAGCCTAATTCAAAACCATAGAGTTTCTGGCAATTCCTAGAGCTACGCTCTGCCACTTCCAGGTTATACCCAAAAGCGATGTAGACAATGTTGCTGTTTTTTCCCCTCCCGCTACTGCTCCAAGTCACAGCAGGCAATGAAGTGTGCTGGCAGGAGTCCTGCCATAGCAAGAGGCTGGGCAAATCTCTAGTAATCAGCTGGGAATTGCCAGTGCAGGCATGAATAGAGTGTAAGACGACAAACAGATCCACTGTCTCCTCACTGTACAATGGTCTTAAAGGCACTACAAGGTGATAAAGCTTTTCTGGACATGGTGGCGTTCTGCCTGGGAAGCGTCATTGGTTGAATCCCTGCCTACAGACACAAGAGGTCTGCTCTCTGATAGTGCCAAAAGGAAAAAATAAAACATTCCTCAGCATGAATTTGAACAGTATTGAAACATTCTCAAAATTACACATTGCACACGTACCGGTAAAAACACACTGCTCCTCCTCACCCCAACCGCTGAAAATCCACTCCAATTTGAAGAGGCTTTTTAAAAACGCCCCGGCTCCTACTGATTTCATCCTTTTTCTCCCTGTTTGTCTCACACTCAAGAGGGAATTTACAAAGGACCAGAATCAGCTTGCATGGCTTGATTCCAAAGAGGCAACTCAGAATTTCAAATCTGCTTCTGCAGCTAGGGTTGCCAACTCCAGCTTGGTGAATTCCTGGATATTTGGGGACAGAGCATGGGAAGACAGGGGTTTGGGCAAAGGCCGGAGCTCAGACGCAGTGTAACGTCATGCCACGGAGTCTGCCTTCAGAAGCTACCATTTCCTCCAGGGGAACAGATCTCTGGGGCCTAGAGATTTAATTCCCAGGGAATGCCAAGCCCCTGGAGGATGGAAATCTTATCTGCAACTCCTGAGTTTGGGCTTCCAATTTAATTTTGCTTTATATTTGGGGTTTGATTTCCAGACCCAAGTCAAGGCCCACGCACAGACCCTGCCCTCTTGCCCTGACGTTATCCCTCCCCTAACCCAAACGTTCTCCCAACTGGCGAGCGATGTTGTCATTATTCCCATTTTAGAGATGGGAAACTTGAGCTGATAGCCTGAATTCTAGCCAATGATATTTACTGGCTGGGATAGAGAGCGAACAGAGATGAAGCAGCAGCCAGAACCCAGAACATGTCGTACGGTTATTGTGACAGCAGCGATGTCGCACAAACACCAAAACAGAAAGTAACTTCTAAAAAGGCTGGGGCTGGGTCTCCCCTAAAAATCCTGCACTAATCCCAGATTTGTGAGGGAAAGTAACTCAGTGGTGAGACAAATTTGCTTTTCATCTGTTCAGAGGAAGGGTCACCAACCTACAGGAGGGGCCTGGAATTCTCCCGGAATTACAACTGATCTCCAGGCTACAGCAGAGGAAATGGCCACTTCAGCGGGTGGACTCTAGGGCATTACATCCCGGCGGAGCTGACCAAACTCTGCCCTTCCCAGACTTCACCCAAAATGTCCAGGAATTTCCAAACCTGGAATTGGCAACCCTTCTCAGAGGTATTCTCTTGGTGATTCATATATTCTGGAGCTGGGCTCTGGGATTCAAAAACAGGCTGTAAGAGTCCAGGAGCACCTATAAGACTAACAAAAATTGTGGCAGGGTATGAGCTTTCGTGAGCCACGGCTTGCTTCTTCAGATACCTATCCAGCTCGTACCCTGATACAAATTTTGTTAGTTTTATAGGTGCTATTAGACTCTTGCTCCTTTCTACTGCTACAGACAGTAACATCTTGATCTAAAAACAGGGTGCGGAATTGGGTTTATTAAAAGGGAGCTCTAGTCTTCATTTTTCATATTTTCTAAACTTTGGTAGGTACACTGCTAGGCAGGATCGAAGCTAACTGACTGGACTGCCACAGCCTCCAAAATATAGTTTTGGCTGCTTTCCAAAGTGCCACGAGTTTTTAGAGCCAGTTTGATGTAGTGGTTAAGAGCGACAGGACTCTAATCTGGAGAACCAGGTTTGATTCCCCACTCCACTAGAAACCAGCTGGGTGACCTTGGGTCAGTCACGGCTCTCTCTTATAGCTCTCTCAGCCCCACCCACCTCACAGGGTGATTGTTGTGGGGATAATAATAACATATTTGTAAACCACTCTGAGCGGGCATTAAGTTGTCCTGAAGGGCGGTAGATAAATCTATCATCATCATCATCATCATTAATGATGATGATGATGATGATAATTGTGTCAAACTCCCCTCCCTCAAGTTTACCTCAGAACTCTTCAAAGCTCCCTCCCAACCTTCACATTCACCTCAGACATTGCTTTAGGCAGGACAGAGCAGCCCCCTCCCCCGACAAAATGAATAAGGCATCTTGGCACATCTGGAAGCATTCTTTAGGGTGAGGCCCCTGCACAGAGAAAAGCTGCCCTCTGCTGCCGAGTCACGTTCTGTGCAGGCCGGACCGTCGCTCTGGCTTCCAAACAAAGCCTGAGGAGAGAAAAAGACTCGGGGTCGAAGTCTGTGAGTGGAAGAAATTCTTGACAGGGCTAAATGGAGGGGCTGAAGAGGGCAAGGAATTTTGAGTCTCCTGGCAAGCTAAGCTCTAGAACGACCTGAGGAAAAAGTAGGGACAATGTTTCTTCAGTAACCCTTTGAGAAGATTCTGGTCACATTAAACCCTAAATACAGGAGGTCCAGGGCACCTGAAGCAGCCGAACATTTTCAGCTCAAACTTCCTCCACAGAGCGCAGTGAAGCATACATGGTTCTCTCACCCCTCTGTTTTGTCCTCACAACAACCCTGTGATGTAGGTTAGGCAGAGAGCAAGACTGGCCCCAAAGTATCGAGTGAGCTTTGTGGCAGGGTAGAAATTTGAATATTGATTTTTCCAGCTCTACACCGACCCTGTAGCTTGGGTTGCCAGCCTCCAGCTGGGGGCTGGCAATCTCCTGGCATTATGACTGATCTCCCAGCGACAGAGATCAGTTCCTTTAGAGAAAATGGCTGCTCTGGAAGATGGGCTCTATGGCATTGTACCATTCTGAGGCCCCTCCCCTTCACAAACCCCACCATCTCCAGGCACACACACACACCCCAAATCTCCAGGAATTTCCCAACCCGGACCTGGCAACTCTAACTGTACCACATTGGCTCTCCATCGTTTAAAACCTTCGTCTGAACACACTGGCCTTTGGATATTTGGGGGGTAGGGCCAGGGACTTCCATGGTAGCACCCCAGTTATGAAATATACTTCCCAGACCTCTTGCTTGTCTTCTGAGCTCCTCTGTTTTAGTGGCTGTTAAGATTATTTTATCCTCTCAGTCTTTATATAATATGATTTTTTTGGTGTGGCCTAGGGTTGCCAGCCTCAAGGTAGTGGCTGGAGATCTCCCGGAATTACAACTGGTCTCCAGGCCACAGAGATCAGTTCACCTGGAGAAAATTACTCCCTTGGGGGGTGGACTCTGTGGAATCATAACATTCCAAGGTCCTTTCCCTCTCCAAACCCCACTTTCTCCAAGTTTCTCCAGGTTTCACCCCCCAGATCTCCAGGAATTTCCCAACTTGGAGCTGGCACCCTAGTGTGGCCTGTTTGTGTTTTCACTGCTCATTCTGTGACTATTGTCTGCGGGGTTTATTGAGACTATGAAGGCTGGTTTTTAGGCGGCACTGGTTTGATCCTTGTTTTTAAGTAAATTTTATCCAAAAATTATTTTGGACTCTAATTATTTTGGACATTATGTGACGGCAAGGCTGGATATTTTTATTTAAATATTAATATAAATTTGTACCCTGCCACTCCATTTCCATGCTCAAGGCAGCTAAACAAACAAACAAAAATCAGAGTTGTACTGCCAAATTATCCAATACAAAATAGAAGCATTAGGGCTGGCTCCTTCCTCTATTGTCGGAAACGGAGGGGTCAGGTCTCCACAGCAGGGATGCTAGACAGAGACAACTGGGTTCTTCTTCAAGACAGCACAAGGGATAGCCTAAATGTCTTAGAGTAAAATGAGGGCCGCCACACTCCTAGCTAAAGCACCCTCCAAGTCACTACAGCCGGGCAGCAAGAGGTGATGGGAAAGACCTCTCTTTGGGAAGGGGCCGTGGCTCAATGGGAGAACATCTGCATGGTGCACAGAAGGTCTGAGGTTCTATCTTCAGCATCTCCAGTTAAAAGGACCAGGCAGTGGGTGATGTGGAAGACCTCTGCCTGAGACCCTGGAGAGCTGTTACCAGTCTGAGTAATCAATGCCAGCCATCGGGCACAGGTGAGAAGAATCGGGGGGTGGGAGTAGGTGGGTGCTGGCATGCCAGTATTGAGCTGACATGCTAACATCACTTTTGGTTTAAACTGGACGTGATATGGAATGCTCTATGATTCTGCAAAGGCTCTATGGCTAAACCACAGAGTTTTTGCAAAATGCTAGAGTGTCCCTGGTGACATGCTGATGTCATACAAGGAGTGACATCAGTGCATTGCCACGGACATCAGTGTGTCAACACCAAGCCCCCGTGCCACTGGTAAGTCTCGCGCCAGTTGCCAAGCTCTGTCTGGCATCCCGAAATACTAACCTTGATGGACCAGTGGCCTGATTCATTATAAGGGCAGCTTTGTTCATCTGTGCTAGTCAAAGCAAACATTGCTAAGTGAGACAGACTAGCAATTTGACTCAGTGTAGGACATATTCTTACAGTATGTCCAAGACAGAACTAGACCATTTCCATCACACTTAAATGCCAAACGATCTGGCCTCGACCAAAGTAAACTGGCGATTCCTTTCTCATCTTCATCACTTTTATTCATTCAAATATTTGTATCCTGCCTCTCTCCATGGATACTGCTTTAAGCAGCAGCGTACCAAAAGATGGGAAATCGTTCCTTTCCATTTGCAGGAAATGACATGAGAGAGCCATTAACAAACAGTCCGGGCTTTCTTGTATTCAGTTCCCTGGAACCTGCATTACTGGACCTACAAAACTGGCCCTTCCATTGAACTGCCAATGACTACATCACTTGGGTACAGGAATATTAACAAGTTCTTATAAATAGGCCATGACACCGACCTCGAAATAAGTAATTCAGTTGTTACTCCTCCGGCGAACACAATTTTCATTCTCTCCAAACAGTTCATTTTGCCATGAATGAATGGAGTTAAGAAAATTGAATCAAACTGTGATGTGTTACCCTCCGTTAGATCTGTCCATGAATATTTAACAGGCGAGGTTCCTATTAAGCACTAACATGTTGAGTAAATGGCAGAGTAAAAGAGGGTTAAGTGTTGCCAAATGCTTGGCTATTTATTGATTTTTGAAATATGTATGCGTAATGAATTCTTGTGCCCATAACGGGTGGGACGGCATAAGAAGCCTCAGTGGGGGAAAATCTTTTCCCTTGAAGAAAAAGTCAGCAGTGATCCCAAAATTTGTTGGTCCATGGACTGACACTTGCAAGCAACTCAAAATGTACCGGGGGAAATGCCAGAACATTGTATGTATTCTGTAGGGTTGCTGATATGACTGGAAGTATGTGGTATTCAAGGCCTATGAACATGGAGAAACATTTTACTGGATTAAGGTTACCAACCTTAAAGGTTTTGGTTCAAGGTTTTGGTGTTGACCTATAAAGCCCTATGCGGACTGGGTCCAGCATGCTTTGGGACCGCCTCTTCCCATATGTTCCCCAGAGGTCGCTTCGATCAGCTAATAAGCACTTGCTGATGGTCCCTGGCCCCAGGGAGGTCCGTCTGGCCTCTACCAGAGCCAGGGCCTTTTCAGTCCTGGCTCCGACCTGGTGGAACTCTCTGTCTGAGGAAACTAGGGCCTGGTGGGATTTGTTATCATTCCACCGGGCCTGCAAGACGGAGATGTTCCGCCAGGCATTTGGTGGGGGCTAGGCTGTCCTCTTGCCGGCCATACCACTGAAGACCGTCCACCACCCATGCTCATAAAGTGTGACACATACTTATATCCGCCATCTGAGGAATTTTATTGCACATGGATAATGTTTTTAAATGTTTATTTATAATGTTTTTATTGTTTTAAACTGTATGTTATAAATTGTATGCTGTTACACCGCCCTGAGCCTGTCCGATGGGGAGGGCGGTCTAGAAATGCAATAAATAAATAAATAAACTGCAGGCAGAGAAATTCCTGGAGATTTGGCAGCGGAACCCGTGGAGGGGAGGGACCTCAGCAGGGTACAATGCCATAGAGTCAACCCGCCAAAGCATCCGATTGACTTCTTTCATCTAGAGATCAGTTGTCGTTCCAGGAGACCTCCAGGCGCCACCTGGAGGCAGGTGACCTTACGCCAGATCAGAGCAAAGCTCTAGTTCAGCATCCTGCTTTACACAGTGCCCCCAAAGCCCACAAGGCAGGCACGGAGCCAGCAGATACTTCAGCCACGACGGCAGTAGCATCTCTAGCACCAGAGGCAGCTCAGCTCTCAACGCCAGTTAGGTGGGTGGCCCAGGTTGTTGGTCTGCAGTAAGAACAGCAGGATTTGAGTCCAGTGGCACCTTAGAGACCAACTAGGTTTTCTAAGTGTAAGCTTTCAAGAGTAAGCTTACACGCTGAAGATCTTGTTGGTCTCTAAGGTGCCAGTAGAGCCACTCAATGCCAATGACTGGATGGCGAAAACAAAGGAGGCCTGTATGCATTCATTTATGGTGGCGTGGAACCTCCATGTTCAGAGGCAGTCTGAACACCAGTGTGTGGGGGGACGGATGGACGAGAGAGGCTTTTGGCTCTGTGCCCAGTTTGTAGGACACCTGGGGGGGTTGTCTCTCTTTTGCCACCATGTGAAAAAAGGATACTGAATGAGATAGAACATTGGTTGTTGGGGGTTTTCCGGGCTGTATTGCCGTGGTCTTGGCATTGTAGTTCCTGACGTTTCGCCAGCAGCTGTAACTGGCAACTTCAGAGGTGTAGCACCAAAAGACAGAGATCTCTCAGTGTCACAGTGTGGAGAAGATGTTGGCAGGTAATTTATATCTACTCTTCTTACCTGCCAACATCCTCTCCACACTGTGAGAGATCTCTGTCTTTCGGTGCTACACCTCTGAAGATGCCAGTCACAGCTGCTGGCGAAACATCAGGAACTACAATGCCAAGACCACGGCTATACAGCCCGGAAAACCCACAACAACCATCGTTCTCCGGCCGTGAAAGCCTTCGACAATATATCGAGATAGAACATTGTTCCGATCTAGCAGGGTTGCTCTTAGATTCTTATTTATTTACCGTACAGATTTGTTTGCCACCTTTTCAGAAGAATTTGGCAGAGTTGTGACACTGGTTTCAAAGGCAAGTGTAGCTATTGCAACTGCAGAATGACATGAAATATCTCCAGTTTGTCACCAACCAGCAATTCGCTCAAAGAGCAGTCACCGGAAAGTCAATCCGAGCTGGAGAAATGGATGCTGCTTATGTCGGCAAATAGGAAGCACCGTCTGAGATACCTCCATGCTTACCTAGGAAATATTAAATTTACAGGACGGTCCAGGGCAAAACGTGTAGTCAAATATCTTACATCAATTTCTCTTTCAAGAGCCTAGCTCTTGGTAACCTTTAGGCGAAAAGCAGTAGCTAGCTTCTACAGAAAGCATCATATTGCTTAATCACACTGCTGCTGGAGGGGAAAATGCTATAAAGCTGCCTTAAGCACACTGCTGAAAAATGCCATAAAGACATGAACAGATGGTATGATAGAAGTGTCATTTCGCAATAATTTCTTTTGAGCCACTGTAATATTTGGCACTCCAACTGTTGTTGCAGTGAGCAGAAACACGCACGCCCTCAGCAATAACATCTCTGTCCGAGCATTCGGAAAATGCACACATCCTGTTGTCAAGATCTGGATACAGCTTTTAAAATGTACATCTCCTCTGTCTCTCTTCCAAGGCAGCACCAATGTTTTACTTCCTCTCAAGCCCCACCCCAGCCCCAATATGCCATACCAACTGGGATTTTAAGCATTCACAGTAAATCAGGGATTGTCGTTAGATTTGCCTGCTGGCCAATTTAGGGTGGAGCGCAATGGAGATCAAAATATTTCATTGTGAAGAGTGTCTGGACACATTTCTCTACTCCTTTACAGAACCTGACACCTTTTGAAGAAGTTATGAATCCCCTGGGTCATTTTAATTTTAAACAAGTATAATAAAGTTCCGAAGTCACCAGAAGCAAGTCAACGACCATGCGATTTGAGCATCAGATACCTGGTATCTGGGTCTCCCACTTGGGATTAGAGAAGCGAGGCTTCTTTTTGCATTTGGAACTCTGTGGCTGTTTCCACACACGTTGAATAATGCACTTTCAATGCACTTTCGTTATCCTTTAGAAGTGGATTTTTTGTTCCACACATGGAAAATCAGTTATAAATGTTCACTAAAGCGTATTGAAAGTGGATTATCCAGCGTGTGTGGAAGCAGCCAGTCTATCAATGCTCTTGAAAAAACGACACCGAAACAGGAATCCAGTTTGCGCCCTGTTGAGCAGTTGATAGCTGTGATTCTTTCCCTGCACCTCCATTTTCTCCACTGTGGGTTCTCCGATCCAGAAGTCGGCTTCTCGCTCGCTCGTGGCTTCGGGTTCCCTTGAAGGCGTCTAAAGAAGAGAGCTTGGGCTCCGTTTCCAATTTCTATTCATATGGACTTTGGAGAATCTGGACCTTCCTATGGGATAATTTATGTGATGTTCAAATCACATGGTTGTTGACTTGTGCCTAGTGACTTTGGAACTTTATTATACTTGTTGTTCTATGATTGCATGAATACCTGCTGGTTAGATAAATATATTTTCGCTAAACTGTTAGAGGAAGCATGTTTTCTTCCAGCCGTACAGTGTGCTTCAGTTTTGTGGGTCTTTTAGACCTGGCCGTGGTAGGTCTTTGTTTTGTGCGTTTCTGGCAGGGGCTTCCAAGGAACGAAGGGGAAAGCACCGACTTCCTCAGGGTCAACTTCAACAGCAGCCTCTACAACGGTTGCCAAGCCCAAGTGTCTCCATGCGTTTTAACGGCTATGCATTATTTAGAAACACAAGCATCCTCACTGAGTCAGCAAAGCGCTTCTGGAGTTCTGAAAGAGTGGGTGGCCAACATCACAAAATGGTTGCCAGGAGAAGGGGCAATGCCCAGGGCTCATTTTGAGGGGGAACGTGCATAAACACAGTTCTTGCAGTTCCCCAAAGAGGCCCCGCCCACCTGACTCTCAGCCATTTTGTGCCCGTTTCGGTCTGGATTGGGACCAAAACAGCCCAGATTGGGCCTCTGACAGGTGGTGGATCACTCTCCCACTCAGCAGCAGTCTGATCTTGACCATTTTGGGCCCCTTTTCAGCCATTTTCAGCCCCTTTTTGCCATTTTGGGCCCAATTTCGGCCCTGAATGGCCAGGATTGGGTCCAAAACAGCCAGGATAGGTGATGTCAGGGGGTCTGGCATATGCAAATCAGTTATGCTAATGACACACTTCCAGTGATGGCAAGGGGTGTGGCCTATGCTAATGAGTTATGCTAATGAGTTCCTCCAGCTCTTTTTCTACGAAATGACCCCTGGCAACGCCTATTGTAAAATGACAGCCATGGAGGATCAGCTTTTAGCTGCTGCTTGGTTACAGGCTCTGCCCTCAAGAGGTCCTGGGATTTGTTGGCATTGGCCTGGGAAATCTAAGACCAAGTCAGTGCCCGTGGCCAAGCTAAAGGCAAAGGGCTGCGACACGCCTGCTCAGGAAGAGCTCAGTTCCTTGCTAGCCAACCAGCTGGTAGCAAAACAGTACACCGCCACTTCAGGAAACCTGCCCAAGGTGGCGTACAACAAACATAGATTATTAATCAAAATCCAGAATTAAAACACCCAGCCAGAGCATAGCAACATAGGTCAACATTGCAACAGCTTACAATAATAACCAGGGCATTTTTTCAGCTGGAATGCGGCGGAACGGAGTTTCGGAACCTCTTGAAAATGGTCACATGGCTGATGGCCCCGCCCCCTGATCTCCAGACAGAGGGGAGTTGAGATTGCCCTCCATGCTTCTTGGCAGCGCAGAGGGCAATCTAAACTCCCCTCTGTCTGGAGATCAGGGGGCGAGGCCACCAGCCATGTGACCATTTTCTCCGAGGGCAACCCACTGAGTTCCGCCACCTCTTTCCCCAGAAAAAAAGCCCTGATAATAACAATTATCAGACTAAAAGGTACTAAAAGAGCAACCCCTTAATTAAAAGACTGAACAGTTACATTGAACTTTGGCACCTAAAAGAGCAGCATTCACACCAGGTAGCCTCAATGGGAAAGGGCATTCCATAGGAGAGGTTATGATAAAGTCCTGTCTCTGGTTACCATGCAGGGCTTGCCGGGAAGATCTTAAATCTATTTTTAATCCCATTTTTCCGCCAAGGAGCTCAGAAACCCATACATTGTTGCCCTCCCCTGTTTTGTCCACACGTGCACCTGGCAAGGTAAGTTATGCCAAGAGAATGACTGGCCCAGTTCATCCAATGTGTTTCATGGCTGAATGGACTGAACCCTTGATCCTAGGCTGGCACTCCAGTCACTGCTCTACTGGCTCTTTCCAGATGAATAAACCTCAGCGAGCTTTATAATCTTCACTTAGGCCAGGTAGGTTGGCCAGGTAGGTGGATTACAGGGTTTAAGGCACAAGAACAGCAAGGGCCCATTACCTGATGTCCTGCAGCTGCTCCGGAACACAGACCAACTATCGCACTCTCAGTTTCATACTGTTATTGGAGTGAACTTATGCAGGGGGCTATTTTCCTACACAGGCGCAAAACTCGAAAGGTTTTGAATGGATCTATTTGTCACTGGCAAACAAACAGGAAATTCACTCACCGTCCCACTTTGACTGGTAACGTTTTGGTTTGTTCCAGCCTCTTCTCATTTATCCTACACTCAGGCCCTTTAAGCCACCATGAAACCCTTTGCAAACAAGCACTCGGTGCCTTTACTTCTCATTTGCTTACCTTTTCCATTTCCCCCCACCTAAGCACTTGGCAAAGACGAGTTAAGGACCCACGAAACACTCGTACACCCCGACGATCAACTTCTTTGATAAATTCCCAGGAACCGATCTGGCCTCCTTTCCTGTCTTTGGACGCTTTAGATCAGTCACCAAAATAGTGTTTGCGACTGATGTTGTATAAACCGAGAAGCCGATCATGGCGAGTGGCTCGAGTTGCTTCACAGGTGCAGAGGCTGATCCGTTAGCTTGCATCTCAGGACGGGTGCCATGGTTATATTTAGC
The DNA here is from genome assembly GCF_028583425.1 of Eublepharis macularius. Classification (NCBI taxonomy): domain Eukaryota; kingdom Metazoa; phylum Chordata; class Lepidosauria; order Squamata; family Eublepharidae; genus Eublepharis; species Eublepharis macularius. Next base: position 64,643,278 of record NC_072802.1, on the reverse strand, counting down.
GAGGTGTATGAGTCACGGGACACAGCAAAGGGCATTTCAGACCAACGGGGGACGGAAGAATTTACAGTTAATTTCTACCCCCCCCCTTTTTTTTTGCTAGAAGCAACTGGAGACCCCAGAATCCATTCCGTTACGGGCCCCTGCTGATCAGCCCAGTTGTCCTTCCAGTCCCGCTTCTCTCAGTAGCCAAGCCAGATGCCCTGGAAGACATACAAGCAAGAGTGGGACGGGAGGAAAAACCAGCCCTGGAAAAAGGCACCGATCCTGGCTCTACCCCATCCAAGGAGGAAGAGATGCCATCGCACCCTCCTTTCCTGTCCAGCCAGCCCCACTCCACCGTGACTCAGCCGAGCACTATTCTTTATAATGGACTGGCCTGGTGCATATGGAGGGGCAGGTCATCGGTCCACCAGGATAAATTCTGGTGGCTACAATGGCCAGTCTGCCCCTGCTGACAAGAAAACCACAGGAACCAAGTCTTACCCCACTTTAACCCCCCAGCACCAGCATACACGGAGTTCGCTGGCCTGTGAACATGGAGGCTGTAGTCAACCTGGCACCTATTGCTCCAGCTGCAAACTTATTTTCAAACATCTAGTCAGAGTCACAAGGACTGGAAAACTGTTAAGTCTCCCAGTGAAACAACTGTACATTTCTTGACGGTGTTTCTTTAGAGCCATTATATTATCTACTGGAATACGCTGTCCCGCTTTTCTGCTATGGGGTGCTCAATATGGCTAACATAATATGAATGAGCATAAAATCTGGAGGAAAAATTAAACAAAACAGTAAACAGAAAACATGCAAAGACGACAGCATCAGAGCTTTTTTTTTTTTAAATCCCCATTCCTCAAATAAAAAAGCCTTTACAAAAGAAAATACCCAGGAAGTAAAGAGCGAGGCACAGTTCAAAGGAGAGGGGACTTCCAGAGCTAAAAGTACCCCCAACCTATGAACTGATGCACCCCCTTGCCTCCATCCATGGGGTTGTCCAATGCAGAGAGCCAGTTGCAGACCTAAAGAAATAGCTAGATCTGCACTCCTTAACCTTTAAATTCACCCCCCCTCCGCCACACTCATACACACAAAGCAGGCTAACATCATCATCCAACAATCCCTCCCACAAATCAAGGATGAGGGGGGAGAATATCAGAGCTCTTAGGACACGGCAACTTTATTCACACATGTACAAGATCTCTGCATATAATATGTGTGTGCCTGAGATCTATTCAGTGATACCCTTGAACCCAATGTCCACCAGCCAACTCCTGAATATTCAAGGTTACATTCTTATTTGATGTATGTTGGCCCTCCTTTAAAAAAAAAAAAAACTGGGGGAGAAATCTAGGAACCTGAGTGGGGAACGAGCCGTGTAAAAAGAATTCCATTAAGAATCACCAGGGCTTTTTTTCTGGGAAAAGAGGTGGCGGAACTCAGTGGGTTGCCAGCACAGGGGGCAACTCCTGGTGGGAGGTGGTGCCACATGTGTGAGTGTAAAGTGCGTGCACACTCCCAGGACCGCACAATGATGTCACTTTGGGTCCGCTGGAACAAGGGGGGGGGGTTAAAGTTTAAATTGCCCTCGGCGAAAATGGTCACATGGCCGGTGGCCCCCCCCCCCCCCCGATCTCCAGACAGAGGGGAGTTTAGATTGTCCTCCGCGCCCAGCTGGGCACGGAGGGCAATCTAAACTCCCCTCTGTCTGGAGATCAGGGGGCGGGGCCACCGGCCATGTGACCATTTTCAAGAGGTGCTGGAACTCCGTTCCACCACGTTCCAGCTGAAAAAAAGCCCTGAGAATCACTAAATGGGACAAGTCTTTCAAACCTGTCTACTTTCGCTCAGCCACAGACAGCTCATCCTGAAAACTGGTACAATCATCACAAAACTTCCAAAACATTGTTTCAATACATTTATTATTGTTGTTGTTGTTGTTGTTATGGGTTTATTTTCCATTCCATCTTTTCATACATCGATTGTGTGCATTGTGAATCTTGAAAGAAAAAGTCAACAGTTTTAACTACACCGCATAGATTATGTATGCAAGTGCCGTCAAGTCGCAACCGATTTATGGTGATTCCGCCAAAGGTTTTTCAAGGCAAGAGAGGAGCAGAGGAGGGTTTTGCCATTTCCTTCCTCTGTAATACAGTCATCTTGGCCGCCTCCCATCCAAGTACAGACCAGGCTCAACTCTTCTAAGATATGACGAGATCAGGCTATACCATGCCACCTTCCTACTCAAGTATAAATTAGTTCTGCAAAATGCAGAGAATAACCTATTTTACTGATGCCCATATTCAAAACAGAAAACCAGAAATCAAAAGGTTTTTTAAAAAGATAAATTACCCCACGCATGAATAGATGTCTTCTGATAACACTACCATGTCCAGTTTTTCTCTACCTTTTACAAAGACTACAAACCTTCCTAGGAAAATTAATTCTGAAAGAGGCAATTTCATCTCTTCAAATTTACAGAATGGGCGTGTCCAGTGAAAAGCCCATAGTATCAGCTTCTCTTTAAGCCACACTGATAAGAACTACTATTGGTTCCGGTGGGACTTGTGGCAGGAGAAAATCATTACCCACACCCACAGCAGATTGTCTCCCCCAGGCACTGGGTTTTGCTGCATGGGCCAAAAGAAAAAAGATTCATAGGTGTCCTAGTGAAGGACACTATGAAATTGGCATTCACCAGGGTAGGAGAGCCACTCACGGGTGTCCACCTGTAAGCTTGAGAAATGGCATTCTAAAAACAACTTATTTGTATGTGCAGGATTCGAGTCCAGTGGCACTGCAGAGACCAAGAAGATTTTCAGGGTATAAGCTTTTGAGAGTCAGAGCTCCCTTCTTCAGATACTAGATGGCTCTCAAAAGCTTATACCATGAGAGAGGACAGTATCTGCATTTGTGCAGAAACCGTTTATAGATTTTTACATGAAACAGACAATGACTTGATGGTGTGTCGATTCATGGATTAAGGAATATGATATGAACTATAGCTGAGGGCCTTCGGAATGTTTAGTTTGGAGGAGATTGAGGGGGGACACGATTGTTCTCTTTAAGTATTTGAAAGGCTGTCATTTGGAGGAGAGCAGGGAGCTGTTCCAGTTGGCAGCAGAGGGTAGGACCCGAAGAGATGGGCTTAAATTACATGCACAAAGGTACTGGCTGGATATTAGGAAGAACTTTTTCACGGTTAGAGTAGTTCAAAAGTGGAATCAGCTGCCTAGGGAGGTGGTGAGCTCCCATTCACTGACAGTTTTCAAGAAGAGGCTGGATGAATATTTGTCAGAGATGCTTTAGGCTGATCCTGCACTGGGGAGGGGGATGGACTAGATGGTCTGTATGGCCCCTTCCAACTCTACAATTCGATGAAAAAAAGAGGGCTATTATTCTTAACACAGAATAAGTGAGAATTTGAAAATGATACATATTTGTTGTGGAGAAAATCGGAACCCAGCCCGTAGTTTAGTCTTGCTTTTATTTTTCTTCTCTATATCTTCTTCCTCGTTTTATTAGTTGCCTTTTATGTTTTTTCTTTCATGTTTATATGAATTGTTACTTTGGATTGTTTCCTAGATGATTGTTTTTTCTTATCTTTTATGTTTATTGCTTTTATATATATATACGCACACACATACATATATAGATTTATAAATACATATATATAAAAGCTTATACCATGAACATCTTGTTCATCTTTAGGTTGCCACTGGAAAGCAACACGGCTACAGACTTATAATGATTTGAAACTTGTATCACCATATTTTAAGCATTAACATTCATTTAGAAGAATTTTTATTGCAAGGCCTTTGTAATCTTTCAAGGAAGTCAGACACATAGAAATGACAATTATTAATGTTATCTTTTAGTTTATTATATACATAACAAACATTGAAGAATATACACTGTAAATATGTAAAAAGTCAATAAACTATGAGTGATGAGAAAGATTACCTGTAACACAAAATATATCTGCAAGTTTATTCTTCTTGTTCAAAACACAGAAATAAATATTTCAAGACCATTTATCGTTTTTTTAAAAAGGCACCCGTTGCACTTTGTTTCACTTCTGGCATAAATATCCACATATCTACATGAATATATTGGAAACAGTGAGAAATCAAAAACACAGTTATCAATATTTTACATAGCAATAACACAATACAAAAAAAGCTATTCAGCAACAAGTGTTTTGGTTACTTCTGAAATGCTTTAAATGTTGCTCCCAGCTGCACAGTTTTGGTCCTAACCCAGAGAAAGGAGTGCAAAGCCCCCTTCCTTTCAACAGAACTCAATTGTGACGTACTTTGGACCAAGGCCTTTGCTAAGTTGCAAACACTTCATTCTTGCTAGGGAAATTCAAAAAGCACATTCCCCCAACAAATTCAGTGTCTTGTTTAGAACGAACACCTGCTCGTCCTTTTCGTCACCCGCCTTCATTAAGGACTAAATGGAAATTTAAAGACACAAAACCTTGATTTTTGTGATTGTTCCTTGATGAAAAGGAAATCACGGCTTGCTGCACTACAGCCAGAACTGTAAAGCAGATCCAATCTGCAGGGTTAAGCTGTGTCACAGATTAGATTAGAAGGATTCCAAGATCAAACCGAGCTTTAAAATGCTCGTATCTTTGCCTCATTATCATATTTTTACTGAAACCATTTTTTCTCAGTTATTAGACACTGTGAGTAAAGCCCACCAAACCATATGAAAGCAAAGGTTCCACTAAAACAAACGGGACTTTTTCCTCTGTGTGTGCATGCATGTGCATAAGAAGATAGAGACCCTTGTTAGATCTGAAGCAATCATACCTATAAAAGCTTCTCCATTCACTTCGATGCCGGAGGTTGTTTGGTACGCACAACAGGATGTGTGTAAATCTTTACCAAAGAGAATGAGGAAGCCAGTATAGGCAGGACATTCAAGCTCTGAAGGGCTTGCTCCAGAGTGCCAGTGAGCACCTTCCATTCATCTCTAGAAAACTGGAGCCCTCTAAATATTTTATGGCATAACTCTGAAAGGGGGAGAGCCCATAGGAGTATCAGGGGAAAATGTATAGTAATCTTCACAGTGGAGTAGATCCTCTTTAAAACAGTGTTATGTGATAAAGTCGTAATAGTACTTAAGCCTATACACAATTTTGGCTGGTCAGTACTAAGAAAAAGGCACTTGCTTCTACACAGTTGTCGAAAAGCCGTCTGAAAACTATGAAACTGCTCACATTAAAAGCATACACTGACTTGTTAAGCACTTTTTTAAAAAAATCATGTTTAAGACAGTTTTTTTTAAAAAATACGGAAACTGGAAACAAAAGACACTTCATATCTCACCCCAATCACGTTTACCTGAAAGTCAAAGACCTGCTGACAGCAATGGAACTCGCCTCTGAAGTCTGACGACAGTCCTAAGCATAGTTACAAATTCTTTAAGAGAATGTGGCTGCATCAGTTTTAAAATAAGATCCACCGCTATGTTAATAAGATGGATTAATTAATGGCAAATGAAGCCACAAAAAGCAAAGGCTCAATGTTTGGGGACAATGCATTCCACTTGGATAGCACTGGCCTATTAAAAACACAACAGAATTCATCTCCAATAGTGCAGAACAAAATCTGAGCAGCCTTTATGTCCGTGAGATACAATTTGCAGTTTTCCATTTTCGAGAGGAAAACCCCCACTCCACCAATTTAGCGCTGTCGGCTAAATAGCTAACAGTCATCTGGTTTCCCTCGAAGAACATCTGACTGTGGCAAGAGAAGGCATCTTTACAAGCAGGCTGGTTGGTTTCCTCGCATGTGTGAGATTTGGATGCTGCAACCTCTTGGTATCTGCCGTGTGCTACGAGAAGGTTGCTGCTAGGATAATTCCAAGGATTACAAGCAGCAAAGTTACACAAATGATTATGAACATCAATTTCTGCAAGACAAAGGGGTGGGGGTGGGGAGTTAGGGAAACCTATCATTAGTTGGCTACAGCAGAAATTTTTAAAAATACAGAAGATGCAGGGAAGGAACATTTAAATTCCAATTCCAACCATATGTACTGGATTTCAATGGAAATTGCATCTAGCGACTACTAAACTTACAGTGAAATCCTAAACAGTTACTCCAGTCTAAGCCCACCGACTGGAGTAACTCTGCCTAGGATTTCACTTTTAATTACTAGATTGAAACAAGGACTCAGCAGGGCCGGATCGGAGGGGGCAGGGGGGTAGCCTGCCCCCGGCACCGGCAAAGAGGGGGTGCCGGGCGCGGCTGCCAGCCACCAGGAGCGCGCCGCGGCTTGCTGCGCAGGAGGCTGAGCGTAGGGTTGGGAGGCCCTTGTCTGCCCCGCCGATGGGGCAGCTGGCTTGCCGCGCGCGCAGGACCTCCCAGCCCTGCGCTCAGCCACCCGCGCGGCAAGCCAGCTCCACGGTGCACCAGGCGCTGGGGCAGCCGGCTTGCCGCACAGGCGGCACGGGGCAGCGGGGTAGGCAAACCGCGTGGAGGGCCTCCTAGCCCTGCGCTCAGACACCTGCGCAGCAAGCTGGCTGCCCCAGCGCATGCATGCATGCGCCACCGCCGCCAGCTCCATGGCACACCGGGTGCCTGGGTGGCTGGGTTGCCACGCGGGCAGCACGCCCCCACCCCTGTGTGATGATGTCACTATGACGTCACGATGACGTCATCACGTGGCACCGGGAACGCGCGCGCGCTGTGCGCATGCACAGAGGCTGGAGAAAGTGTTGCGCTGGGCACCAGCAACCCTAGATCCGGCCCTGGGACTCAGTTCAGAAGTCACACAAAAACATGATTTGATTATGCAAACTACAGTTAGCATGATTGTCTGAAAGTGGGCCACTCCATTAACTGTGGGTACCGAGATTTGAAGTTGGCTTATTAAGTCTTCAATAAAGTTTCATGGGACGTACAAATGTGGGCATCTTAGCTTGTTTCTTGGTGTTGCCTTTGCCAGGATGCAGACTGAGATACCAGCCAGACTCAGTAGGGAAGAAAGGAGAAAGACAGAAGGCAATGAAACTGGGATCGTGTGAAAGCTGAGTCCGAGTTTCACAAAATAACCGTTGTTAAAACAAACCATGATTTCACTTCAGGTTTCAGCCAAACCTACGAAACATGATAGCTTTTTTTATTTCAGAGGTGCATTGCGCTCAATACTGGAACAGGCAAAATTTTAGAATACATAAAGGTGTGTGTGTTACTGGGGCACATGGGGCTTTACAGTGTAACTAAAATAATGAAGATTCCTGCTTTGGAAACCTTACAATCTGGATTTTGGTGCATGCATGCATTAGGTGGGGGTTGGGGATAGCAGAAGAAACGGGGAGGGAGCATGGATAACAGGAAACAAATATGCTACTATTCCTGCCGGGATTTCATTACTAAGATCACCCAAGGCTGCAATGAAGAAAGGACAGTAGGGTAACAGCAAGAGCGAAGGAGGTAGAACCAAAGACCGGGTTTCGAGGAAGGATTAGAGGGAGGTGGTGCCATATACTACTGGGCTATAACAGGGCAAGCGTCCTCACAAAAACATTATTTTTAGTCATACCAAACCAACAACAGATTTAACATAAACTTCTTATTCTACACAATGTACAGATAGAAAGAGGATTACGGGCTGTAGTACTGATCTAAATGTTCTCTCCAAACCCGTATAAATTGAGCTTGTTTCTAAAGCTGGTCTATTTCTACACCACTGCAATGTTGGCTCAAGAGAAAAGATCTAATTCTAGCGGTCTCAACTTTTCTTGCACTACTGTGTGTGAGATGGACGCATGTTCAGCAGCTAGCCACTAGGGGGCTCAGCCCGCACAGTAGCTGCTGTTTTTAGGGCTTACACGGACGCTGAATGCAATGTTCCAGTTTAGCAAGTGAGTTAGATCACGGTCTTTTGTATGAAAATCACACACGGACACAAATTAGCACAGAGGGCAAATTAATAGAGCTAAGCCATTTGCAGAAAAGCAAGTTAGTTGATTAGTACTTACTGCCGCAACAGCAGAGCGAGATGCATGCTGGCTTATCCGAGCATCACCGAGTCCCGACTGACAAGCCAATTATTAGAGCAATTACGGCAAGCAGAACCAATACAACAATGAGAATTATCCACTTTTTCTGCCAAAGGAAAAGACGGTCAACATCTCCGTTTTGGAAAAACAGTGTCAAAACAAAGCTTAGAAAGGCCAATTTCCCATTCGACACCCAGTTTAAGGAGGCATGGGTTCAAATCCACATTCAGATACAAAGCTTGCTGGCAGCCTTGGGTGGGGGGAACCCCACTATGACAGGCTAACCTACACCGCAGGATTACTGTGAGAATCAACTGAGGGAGTTCCATGTAATTCAACACTGAATGCCTCAGAGGAAAAGAGGAATATAAACAGGAAAGTATGCAGCTTTCCCAGGCAGGAACTGTATCAAGAAGCAAAAGCAATGCTCCAGGATAGAGGCACAAGACAATTACTGTGGCACATGCCCCAACTGCTGACCTCCATCCCTTGCGTGCACAGTGGTGTCACATGACAGCTCTTGCCAGGACCCAGCTCATCTCATTGTGTGTGTGGCTGCAGAACAAAGGGGGGGGGGGTGGTACTGCATGCTCTTTTGTCCAGGTTCAAAAATTAGTTTGCTGACATTCCACTCGATCATTCTGGGGGCTATACGGATGGGTCAGACGAAACAATGAGGTCATTTCTGGGCTAACACACACAAACACAATGCAGAATTTGAAGCAAGCCGTTCTGACTGTGTTAGGCCAGCCTGGTTTTCTGGCCAGCGTGTGCTGCCCCGTGGAGTCGCAGTTCACAGCATTATGAAAAGGACCCAGCAGTACTGATATGCAGCTTCAGGAGACTCGAGAGAAGTGGGAAGTATAACAATGTTGGGAGCAGAATTAGAGTCTCTCTCCACAAGACACTGACATGTGAAGGACACGTGGCGGGAGATGAAATGTTAGCTGGGAAGGGTAGTTTAAAAAGACAGAGCAGGGGGCAGGCCAAAGGCTTTTCTATACACTGGAGATGTGTGAAGGGGTTGTGAAATGCCAGAAGGGAAACCTCAGCCCATTATAACTTCTCCAGCTCAAGCCCATTTCCATTCCTTGCTGCCCTCTGGTTGCGATCCCACCCAGTTTTAGACTGGAGAGGTGAAATTGACAGAGCCTTTGGGGAGGCGAAGGTGAAATTAACAAACCCTCTGAGGAGCGATCTCTGCCGGCTCTGACTTCTTAAACTATGCTTCCTGGATAACACTGTGTCTCCTTACACTTGTTGAACATGCATCGAGGCGTCTAGGGTAGAGAGACTCTTAGCAGCACTTGAACTGGAGTTAAAGACAGCACATGAAGAAAGTTTGCTGATAGGGTTCCCAAAAGGCTTGGAGAAAAACATCTTGCTCCCTTCCTGGAGACTTAATGTGTGGAAACAGGCAGCTTATCATGACATGGAGGTAACTGACATCACCTGGCAAAGAACATCTCATTAAGGATTGATTAAAAGGATGGAGCATTTTTTTCACCAGGTAATCACCAGGTAACCCTACCCCTGAGCAAAGAGCCTCAGCAGAAACACCCAGGGCTTGTTCCATGTGCGTTACTGGGACTTCTCTCCATCCTGTTCTGAAGAGATAATCAAACTCTACTGAAGGGTGCACAATTTGAGGCAATACGCTAGTGTTCGATCTCCAATAGTCCACCCCTCCCGAAACAACAAAAGCATCAATCAACGAATACGCCTGATGAGGACTAGCCTCCAGACATGCCCTGCTTGATGCCCTGTTAAGAAAGAGCTCGTGTACATTTAAGAAAGAGAAGCACTGCTGTGCTCGACTTTTAAATTGTTTCAACAAGCATATGGAGGGGGTGGACTGCCAAAACTTTAAAGCGCTCCATAAATGATAAGTATTATTATTAGTAAGCACCGTCTCCAACAAGCAGCGATTTGTTAAAAAGCTTTGCAATTGTGTCTTGTTCTTCAGAAATATCAGAACCAAACTAAATGTTAGAGTCGGGGGTGGGCAGAGATCATACATCATTTTACAGATGGGAGTTCTGGGGAATAACAAAGCAGATAAGTCTAAACAGGAATGGTTTAAAACAATGATTATTGCTGCACATGCAGTCATAGCTTATGACTTAAAGATTGTATATATTTATTTTCACAGTCAATTTATTACATTTTTGATTGAGTATTATACTTTTTAGACTGTGTTGCTACGTTCCCTGTTTGTTCTGTTTGTATCTTGAGTAGGAAAGGGAGCCCCTTGCTTTCCTTTTTTTCTCTTATGACTAGGATACGGCAAAGTGGACTATGGGTAGATGGAACTTGTATCTATATCAAATGATTCAATCAGACATTTTGTCTATATTAAAACAGGAAAAGACATGGGAGGATAATATATTGGAGATAAGGAAGAAATGGCTTGGGTATATAAGTTGGGTAAGGGAAGGGGGGCCCAACAAAGATACATTTGACAAAATCCAAAGGGTGTGCTTATGGTTGCAAGTATAAAGTTGTGTTTTTTTTCAAACTGGTTGTTCACGGGAAGGGGGGGAGGGTAACATAAAGGGGAAAAGGTTGTATTGAGGTAGGATTATGTTAATGTAATGAAAGTGACTATGTATGGCTATGTAAACAAAGACATCAATACAATAAAAAAAACCCATCATTTTACAGATTTCCACTTGTTTGTGCATGGAGAAAGGGTGGAGGTGTCTATTTTTTTTTTAAAGAAATTGGCAAGGGAAACTGAAAACCAGTTGAGTGAAGTAGGACATCGAGATGTCCTACTTCACTGCTCTGTTGCTCTCAGCATCGTCCCCCGCACCCCAAGCCTGGCTTCAGTAGCACCAGCAAGGTAAATCTGCCCTTGCTCTCCATGTTTTTTCCAAATAGCACCTGCCTCCAATTTAGACCACGAAGGGAAACTACATGGATTCCCACTGTGGGAATTGAATAAGGATTCAAATTAAGAACCCAAACCAAGCCTCCAGTCCCTGAACCACCACCATCTTCAGAGCAGCGTTACTCCAAAGAAAGAGGGTTCACAACAACCTCCTCTCTTGCATGCCTGGATGAAAACAGACAAGGAAGCAGAAGCCCTTCAAGCAAGACTGGTAAGAGTAAGCCTCGTTCCTACCCTGCGAGCTTTGCTTTGATATTTGACGGCTTTCTTGGTCTCCTCTTTCGCGTGTTCGACATAATCGACTGCATTCATCACGTTTTTCTCAATGCTGTTGACCATTTCACCCTGAAAGTCAAACCATCGAAAAGAAAAACATTTACTGCGAAACTTTCAAGGAACTGCTGGATGACCCAGGACAGGAAGAAACGTTCTTGAACAATTTTAGAACAAGGGTTATGTGCAACAGATGTATTGCTGGGAATTGTCACAACGGCATTCACAAAATAGCATCTCCCCCCCCCCCCGGTTTTATATTTTACAGGGATCGCATTGGGGAAAGCAGGCGGTGCGTAGTGGGTGGGAAATAAGGAAAAAGGAAAGCGTAGCTACAAAAATGAGAAATGCTTTTGACATTTTGGACTGGCATTCTAAGTAGGAAGGAACATGAAATGCTGAGATGTACCATCCGCCCCTTCTGGTATGCGCCGGGGTACCAAATGCAATTCTCATAGCACTGTCTGGTGCCCGACCCTCCTTCTCAGGACAGCTGCTGTGGCTGCAACCTGGAAGCATCCCTGGGGCCAGTGAGGGCTGCATCGTCTCTACGGGGTCTGAGGAACTTGCGGTCATACTGAATACAGTTCACCAGCCGTATCTTATGCCCTTCCAGGTGCTCTACCTGCTTTGGCAGGCACGGGAAGAGAGTAAGCACCAGAGGTCGGTTGAACCCAATGGGCCGCCATGCATAGCGAGTGGTTTGTGTCCAACGTGGACGGCAAGGCCAGGCGTTCTCTGCATCATCAGAGGGAGGTGCTGGCAGGTGGTTTTTCTCCACTTTTCATGAGATGCTGCACAGCAAGGATGTCTCTTTGTACCAGCCATGAAGGAGACCAGATGAGACTGTGCCGTCAGATGCCGGACAAATCTGCCCCACCGGACACAATCCATCGTCCTCCTGGAGAATCTGCATTGAGGTGAAAGGGAGGTTTGAAGAGAACTCCCCAGTGGATTGTGCCCTGTACTAATTAACAGGCAGGGATGCCGTCTGGATGTTCTTCCTTGGGCAACAAAATGTCATGAGCTTGCCCTGCTGGTTTAGAGGCACAGCCCCAGGCTGCCAGCATGGAATCTCCCTTTGAATATGCCTGGTTTAGAATGCCAGTATACAATCAGACAATGGGGTTGATGAACAAAGTTGAGAAACAATGTGTGGAAAACATGGGAAAGTTGTAAGAGAAGTGTTACCTGGGCGGCTCTGTCCGACAGCAGACATTATCCGCAACAATAAACAGCAAAGTGTTAAAGGTGGTCATGCCACGTTCAATTTCTGCATTCAGTTAACAGCCCCACAAAGGACACCGCTTAACTTGTAAGGGGCAAAGCTCACCCAATATGGTAAGTTAAAACAAAAATTCAAACTACTACATAAAAAGCTTGTTTTTTTTAAAAAAAAAACTTTCAGTGCCCCAAATCATTAAACTAATCCTAAGAGGGCAATTCATGCTTGCATACTTCACATGACTGCTTATAAACTGTCTGCTCCAATGCATGTTACTGCACTCCTGTTTGGGGAAAGGGTGTGAGTGGAAATATTGGGCTCCTGCTCACTGTAATGTTTTTTATGTAAATAAGTTCGTGGGTATGAATGTGGGGGTTCTGAATATTGGTTAACTTGGGTTAGAAGTGCAAGCCTCTGAGAAAAGAAGCGGGGGGCTGGATGGGTGAAATGAGTATGCTCTGATGGGACAGTGGCTGTGCCTCAGGGGGCAGAGTGAACTGCAGTGTTAGTCCGAATGCTGAGAAAAGTGTTCATTCTGTCATTCTGTGCGGAGTTCACCAGCAAACTGTGTGTGAGACTTGATCAGTCTGTGTGTATCTCAGAGAGGTTATTCTTTCTAGGGCAGGCAAGCTGTCTGGAATGGCCTGGGTGAATATAGGCGTGGATGAGAAGAGTGTTTATTCTGTTAGTGAAGATCTGTGTGGAAATAAGTCTTTGTGACTGGGTCTGTGAATATACCTTTAAGAAGATATGGCTATTTTGAAACCACCATGCTTATGGACCTATTCTGAAACCAATACGCTTATCAAGACTCTGCAACCATCACACTTACTTACTTATAAATAAATTCTACTTTGGGTTAAGCAAAAAAGGATCCCCCTTTTTACCTCACAACCACCCCCACGTGCTGACTTTTCTGTCATAATACCATCCATAAATAAGACTTCCTATAATACAAGTTGAACTGAAGAGCTCTAAGGTGAAAGCCTTTGGTGGCCGTGGAAACCTTTTGGGAAGCAGCAACATATATGTCACACAACATGGGGAAAATGCCACAGCTGGGATTCAAACCCCAAAGGAGGGTGTTCTCAAGGTAAAAGGCTGGGTAGAGAACACTTAAAGTTCTGTGTGACTGGAGAAATAAAGGAGAGTTGGTTGCAACCAGGGCCCTTTTAAGGTAAAAATTTAAGGTAATGTAAGTAGGAGCTGTAATAAAGGTCCAAGGGTTTGAAACAAAACATTACACTCGCATTATTTGCCTACATGTAGCAGTTGCATTTTGAAAACATTTGTTTGGACGTTTTTGTTTATGCCTCGGCTTCCACTGTTGTGTGGGATTCTTTTCTACCTCTTATACATCCAGTTCGACTCAATTACATTCTCCCCCTCCTTCTTATGCACTTCGATTCCTACTTGTACTTTTTGTTAGTTGGAAAAAACTAGACTGCTGCTACAAGTCAACAAGACAAACTGTGGTTGACACAAATCACAGTTTACCCAGAAAGCATAACTATAAAACACAATCAAACCATGGTTTGCCGTTCAAATTTCCAGGTAAACCATGGTTAGCACAAGCAAACAGCTTGCCCAGTTCACATGCGGCTGCAATTGTTGGATTGCCAACAAACTGCCAGAAAGAGCCAAGTGCACATGAAGGGAGAAGAGAGGGACAGAAAGGGAAGAATGAGTACACCAGCCCACAATTCATTCACAAAGCACCAAACGACGGTTTGGTGTCAAGTGTGTACTGACTCAAAGAGACAAATACAGCAGAAGGTAACTTTACCAAGCTTTGGAATGGGGAACAGCACTAACTGTTTCCATCCTTCAGTCTTTACTGGATACACACTCTTGGAAAGCTTCCTAAATATTGCTTACATTAGCTGTTAGCAGCCCTCACAGATTAAGGCCCCTATCAGATTTACAGCATTATGGCGTTAAGCTTAACCTCTGAAAGCCCACTGGACAATACAGCCCTGGGCGAGGCACATTTCTTGTGGTCCTGGTAAGATGGCACAGTGCTCAGTCAAGAGTGAGGAAGAAGTGGCCCCAAGGAATTCAGCAATCCTCTCGCCCTAATAACCCCAGTGCGGCTTCTTACGCATGTTATTAAGATTCTTCAGCTGTTGTTTTTGTTTAGCAGTAAGGATCACCAGAATTGGGGAGCATGAGAGGTTGTGTTTAAGTTTCACGTGCACTTGAAATGCAAGAATCTAATTCGAATTTCCAGGAACCAAAACGACAGGCTGCATCACACACCCATGCTTATTCTTCAACATTCTTATTCCAACGTTGGAAATAATCTTGATATATCAGCTTGGAAACAACAAAGGTTGCGGGGGGGGGGGGGGGGGGCGGAGGACACCAATGCATCTGAACCAGTTTTGAAGACCATAAGAAGGACTTTGTTCTTTGCTACATTTCACATGTTGTCAGCAGCCAACACAGTTTGCAATTTCCTTTCATTTCAGTGGAGTTCTTAGACAAGGCAAAGAAGCTACCTTGCGGGTCCCTTGCATCCCACTTCAGGTTAAAAGGAATAAATCCAACACTGCTCTAACTACGGAGTTTCAAACATATTCTACTGCCAGCGATAATGCGACTTTGCTCACTTACCTGGACCTCAACTAGCATTGCCATATCCATGAACATTTCATGTAGCTCATGTATACTGGATTCCAGCTTTATAATGTCCTTGTGACGTGATTCAATTTCATCTAGAGCTTCCCTGGTAATTTTGGTGTCGAGAATAATCTTTGGGGAGTAAGAAAGTACTAAATCAGTAGGCATTCGGGGTGAGAAGGAGGGCGGATATAATGAGGGCAGCAAAGCAGACTGGAAATACGTACGTCCGAAGTGAAAATAGAAAGATTGCCACTCTCCAGCATGTCTTCTAGTTCATCATCACTGGTGGCCTTCCCAGCTAGTAAGAAATTAAGAGTCATCCATTATCATCCATTGCTTCCTATATCTTACCATGTAAAAGGCAAGCTGTACTGGCTGCTGGAGCTTAAGTAGACTCTTCCCCAGCACATGAGGAACTGAGAGCCAAGCTACAAGAGACGAATTACAAGAGAAGGAACACATGAAGGGAGTCACAATGTTAGCTCGGAAGCTGAGTTTTAAAAGAGATCAGAAGGCTTTGTCAATTTCCCTTCTCTACAGAGCCAGCACAGATTGCTCCTCTAGAGGGTTTGCTAATTTCTTTTTTGCCTCTGGAAGGCCCTGTCAGTTTCACTTCCTCTTCTAGGAGGCAAAGAGGAAAAAAACAAACCCTCTGAGCAGTCATCTCCCTGGCTCTGCAGAGAGGGGAAATTGATGAAGCCTTCTGATTGCTTTTAAAACTCAACTTCCCGGCTAACATTGCGACTCCTTTCATGTTCTCTTCCTCGTGCAATTCGTTTCTTGTAGCTTGGCTCTTATATAACCAATCCTGGGAATTGTAACAGAAACAGAATCGTGTTATTTAGAGGGCTGAATAGCTTTAAAAGCTCCAAGATGATCATTCTTAAAGATGGTTTCTTTCCCTATTATTGCACAACTGTTTTGTGTGCTAGAAAAACTATTTGGGTTTATTTTTTATTTGCTTCCAGAAGAATAGGAATGTATTTCGAACTCTTAAGCACCAGTTTTAAAAGGACCACAGCCTTCCAATTCTAGGCATTTTCCTTACACAAGCCTGAATTAGTTAATATCCCAAGTTTTTGAGTAATTAGACACCTGAACATTTTCCATGCCTATATAGCAGAACAATCTGCCTACCAGGAGGCACAGAAAATAAACATTCAGATGACTTAAGGCAGGGCTTTTTTTCAGAGGGAACGCAGTGGAACGGAGTTCCGGCACCTCTTGAAAATGGTCACATGGCTGGTGGCCCCGCCCCCTGATCTCCAGACAGAGGGGAGTTTAGATTGCCCTCCGCGCAGTGCGCGGAGGGCAATCTAAACTCCCCTCTGTCTGGAGATCAGGGGGCGGGGCCACCGGCCATGTGACCATTTTCAAGAAGGCGATTTAAACTTTAAAAAACGCCCCCCTTGTTCCAGCTGACCCAAAGTGACGTCATTGTGCGGTCCTGAGTTCCATACTGAGTTCCACCACCTCTGTTCCCAGAAAAAAAGCCCTGATTTAAGGTAACCAACACAGCTGTTTACAAGGCAAGAAAACGGCATAGCCGTGAAAAACCCACCCCACCCACTCACTTCCTGCAAATGCCATTTTAAAGTCACTAGTTTCATACAACAAAAGAAAAATAAAAGGAACACTTACTTATTTCTAACTGCCGCCGTATCTGATCCTTGGTGCGTTCTCGAAAGAGGGTCTGCGTTCCGTTATATGCTGTCATGACCTCCACAAACTTCCGCGTCAACACTGAGTGCTGAGATGAAACGAAAAAAATTATTTTCTGAAATAAATTAGATATGTACATATGCCATTTTTTCAAGTTGGGAACCAGGAACAGAAAGAGGGGTTCCTCCAAATTCTACACTAGATAGGAAAAAGAGGGGGGACACCCTATCAGAGGAATGAAACTCTAATATTATCAATAATTTTAATCAATTTTATAAATCTTTTTAAGAAAGTGCAAAGGTGCTAACGTGCTACATACATGCAATAAATATGCCACAGATACAATAACAACTATTAAGGACTTTAAAGGACATAAACAGTGCTTTGGATATAATCCAAAACCACTAAGGAAAACAGCATGGATATTTTAAAATACAGGAGCGGTACGATTGCTGTGGCACATCTCTGTCGACGGCAGGCCACTTCCTGGCCGTGAAGTTTGTAAGAGGTCTTCAAAAGCTGCTCCACTTAAACACCTAACAATAATTTAGCCTTGATGTAATGAGAGTATAGGTAACCAGGTCACTTCTTTCCAGCAAAGCTCATCAGCTTCGGCTGGTACAAGAGGCTTTCAGCCACAGATGTCACAGGGCCCAGAAGCACCCCCCAAACTGCAAAGCTGAATGCAGTTTGGTCAGCCAGGGGCTCAGCCGAAAGCAGACCAGGCTTGGAGTCATTCTGTGCATCATCATCATCACGCCCCAACTGTGGAGTTTTATTGTTTATAGCTGCATCCCAACACTAACTGCATTATCCTCTTTGACACGTTTGCTGTCTGTACCTGCGTCTTCCGTATTCTGACATCCGCGGAAGTTCGATTCGCGTTCTCATTCCGAGCTAGACCCTGTTCAATGGCTAGAAACAAACAAAAGCATCCCATCACGCCAATGTCACACACACGCAACACAGATATTTTCAACAGACCAGGCCTACATGGGGAGGGAAGGTGGCATGGTATAGCCCGATCTCATCAGATCTCGGGAGCTAAGCAGGGTCGGTACTTGGATGGGAGTCCACCAAGGAAGACTCTGCAGAGGAAGGCAAGGAAAGACCACCTCTGCTACTCACTTGCCTTGAAAGCCCCTTGGTGGGGCTGCCGTAAGTCAGTTGCGACTTGACAGCACATATGCACACATGCTAGCCTACTTGAGATTTCCACACAAATCCCACTTCTCTGTCGTTGAAAGGGGATTTTAATTTTTTTTTAAGCGTTTTCTTACAAAAACAACACACAGTCCAGTTCCGAAACAAATTATTTAAAACAACCAACTTGGTGGGCCAATTTGGCAACATGTTGTTAAGCTGGAAGGACCCAAAAAACAATCTGGCAGTTCTTGCAACTAATCAAACCTAATTTGCGTATTATTTTCATGCGCCTGGGAGATGCCACACTGCAACTGGTGGGCATCTTCTGCTTGTTCTATAATGTGTTTATGAACAAGTTTGCCTTCCAACAAGAGCAGGGAGAACTGGGCCTTTACTAGACACTTACTTTGTTATTTAAATAAAAGCTAGACCCTGTAGGATACCACCAGCTGAGCACAAATTAAACAAATGAACAACAACAACAACAACAACAACAACAACAACAAACCCTCCTTGCTTCTACTCTATTTTTCAGCCAAATACCGGCAGCCAAAACAGCTCACAGGAACCAAGCGGCAACGCATATACGACAATTCAATATGCATCTTCCTTGCTGGGGAGATTTCTGCTAGTTGCTTTCTGGCTTCCCTCTGGTAGCCAAGCTGAGAGAAGGTGGAAGGAGGGAGAGGGGGGGGGGCTCTCATCAGAAAATGCAGTCGGACATGATGAAGGGATAGCTGGCTGCTTCCTACCTTCCCTTGGACGGGCCCACAATGGCAGCTGGAAGCTAGAGTGAGGGGGAATTTGGGCTGGAGGCACTCTGCCCGGCTGCTTCCTGCCCTCCTTCAGGCTCCCTCTATGGACCACTGCGTTGTCTCTTAGTCCTCAATAACTCATGATCTACAAAACTGAACTTAAGTCTGCTTTTATGTACTGGGGCCTGACAGGTGCTGACTGATCTCTCTGTTTTTGTAGCTCCAGGGAGGAACCCCTGAGAAGCCACCCCAGAACCTGAGGGGCTGTGTTCAGCTGCGTATGTAGCTCTACAGGTCTGCTCGAAAGCTACAAACGGTGCTGAAAGGTCACCAGTTCCACAATCCGGCAGCAACTTCAGCCCCACAATAAACAATACGATAAAAGCATTTCATCCAATTGCCTACCTTTCAATTTAGCACGAACTACATTCGCTGTTTTCCTGATTTCTTTGTTCAGATCTTCAAGTTCTTCCTTGGTTTCTGAAATGGAGGAATTTGAAAGATGGATCTTTTAGAGTGGTTTGCTACCAATGACGCCTTAGAGTCACTGCAACCTTGTAAATACTTTTTAAAAAATGTCAACATAAACGATCAAGATGCACGCATGAAGCTGCCTTATACTGAATCCGACCACTGGTCCATCGAGGTCTGTATTGTCTTCTCAGTCAGGCAGCAGTTCTTCAGGGGCTCACGCAGAAGTCTTTCACGTTACTTTAGTACCTAATCGTTTTAGCTGGAGATGCCAAGGACTGAACGTGGCACCTTCTGCATGCCAAGCAGATGTTCTATCACTGAGCCATGGAGCAGTTACGTTTCTGACTGAAGATGTCATGTCTGAGCCCCATCCGTGCCAATTTTAATGATCCTTCTGTGCTGAACCAATGTATCCTGCTGTAACTTGATGTCATTTTACCAGTGTCATAACTATTTCTTTCACAGGCTTCCACAGGTGTTTATCGAATGGACTGTAAGAGTTTCCAGTTTTTCTGACCTTGTACTCCCTCTCAGACTTTGCTATGTCTTGCTTCCTAGTGACTCAACTCAATATTACAAAAATGTGCAACATTCTCACACAAGAAAAGTACCAACATCTTGTTTATGATTGGGAGGGGGGGAAAGAGCACACTTGAATGGTAAAAGAGAAGTCTCTCTCACATGATGTCATTCCTGTCAACTTTTACTCTTGCTGCTTAGACTTCTGAGTAGTCCTATGGACATATGTATGGAAACGATCTGATTTCTGAATAAAAACCATTTAACCAAGAACCTGTGTCTTGCTGCAATGGTCCAGGGATCTGTCTGCCAAATCCTGTCATCCACAGCCTGACATTACACTCCTGCCCAGTCCACAGCTGCTAGAATCAAAAAGCCTCGAACCAGAATCACTTTCCCTGCTACTTTCTCACATTTTTATCCCATCCATTCAACAAAAAGCTCAGGATGTTTACACATAGCTCTCGCCTTCTCTACTCTACCCCTCACAACCGCCACGCATAGTAGGGGAGAGACAGCCACAAGGACGAGGTCACACGATTGAGCTCCATGGCCGAGTAGAATTGGAACCCAGGCCTTGGAACGAAAAACAGAAATGACAAAGATCACAGAGCTCTGCCCATTAATCCAATGCGAACTGCAGGCTTGTGTAGTCTCTGTTTGCCTCATGACCACGTAGGGAGAGGATAGGAAGTTTTACCCCTTCGTCTACTAATTGATTTTACTAAGCAAAACTAGCCTCCCTGGTTTGCTATTAGCACTCTAAAGAGGGAGGGGAGTTCTTTTTGAAGCACATGTATTTTCTTTTTTTAAACTGTTTATTTAGGTTTTTTTAAACAATAAAAACAACAGAACATACATTTGTAGCTATGTACAAATAATAATAATAATATTCGATGTATATACCGCTCTTCAGGACAACTTAATGCCCACTCAGAGCGGTTTACAAAGTATGTCATTATTATCCCCACAACAAAACACCCTGTGAGGTGGGTGGGGCTGAGGGAGCTCTGAGAGAGCTGTAACTGGCCCAAGGTCACCTGGCTGGCTTCAAGTGGAGGAGCGGGGAATCAAACCCGGCTCTCCAGATTGGAGTCCTGCGCTCTTAAGTGGCTAGCCCAAGGTCACCCAGCTGGCTTCAAGCGGAGGAGTGGGGAATCAAACCCGGCTCTCCAGATTGGAGTCCTGCGCTCTTAAGTGGCTAGCCCAAGGTCACCCATCAGCTTCAAGCGAAGGAGTGGGGAACCAAACCCGGCTCTCCAGATGAGAGTCCTGCCGCTCTCAATCACTACACCAAACTGGCTCTCAAACAGAGTAAGTGCAAAGTGAATTTTAACTAAGGAACATGATGTCTCTGAACTTATATACAGTTGAATAACATTTATAATATAAAGGGCTCAAATGGGTATGCTTTACCTGGCTGTAAGCCCATACTAGCCATATACTCTAAGATTGGGTACTATGTCTCTACAAAGCTTGAATATGGACTGTCTGACATCATATGGGTTATACGATCTTTTCCATAAAGTAATGGCCCCATATTTTCCTGTGCCACATGGTAACAGAAAGTGGTTTTGGATCGTTCCAAACTGTTGCTATCGTGGCTTTTGCTGCTGCTAAAAGTATTCCAATCAGGTTTTTTTGTCCTTTTTGGAGTTTCAGTATCTGTCCACAAGTTAAGTAGTATCAGTTCTGGGTTAGCCTGAAGGGAATGTCCAGTGATTGAAGCACACATCTTTTCTTCCTTAAAATACTAACGGCAAAGTTGGGGGAATCAGTTTCAATTATCGAAAATAAGCTGAGGTTGAAGGATTAAACGTCCTCTTCTCCACGTGGCCCTCAAGGCAAACTCGGGCTGTGTAAGCTTGCAGTTTGCACAAGGCCTTCCTTATGTTTGTTTGAGCCTCTAAGATAGACACTGTGATCACTACCCCATAAGCAGCCCTACATGTTTTTGGGGGGAGGATGCAAAGTCACATAACACCAACAGCAAAACAAAAAAAGCAACACAACCATAAAAAGTGGTATAAAACACCAGCATGAAGCACTGCCCTGCCTTGAGCTCAATAATTACGAGAACACCATATGCAGTCACGATAACAATAGATGCAGTCATTGGCCTATTGCAAAGAAGCAATCTATTTGCTACTGAAGAATGCATGTGAGAAGGCTGTCTTCAGTCCATAAGTAAAATAAAACCCCTAATTAAAAGCTTAGGTAAAAAGATGTGTTTTGGCCAGGCGCCTAAAAGACAGTAAAGGAGGCACCTGGCCAAAGCACATCTTTTTACCTAGGCTTTTAATTTGGAGTTTTATCTTACCAGCTTTTTAAATGGCCTGCTTCTGTTTATGGACTGTTTCTATGCTGCGTATGACCAATGGTTTGTTGTTAATGGCTTCTTTTTTGTTATATTATTTTAATCGCAAGCTACCTCAAGCAGGACTTTCAACACATGGTATAGAAACATCCTAAACAAATAATCTCCTAATATTTGTTGCCTGAGAGAACTCTCCGTGCCTTGGACAGCCTTTATCAGTCAGAACAGTCAACAACACCTAGATGGACCAATGGTTGGACTTAGTATCAAGTCGCTTCATAAATTCTTATGGCACTCAGTATTCTCCTGACTTGCAAATTCAGCATCCAAAATTTGTATAAGCCTATGGAAAAGTAGGAACTGCTGAGACACTGAATCAGGGCATTTTTTCTGGGGAAAGAGCTGGGGGAACTCTCAAATTGGGCCCAAAAGGGGCTTAAAATGGCCTAAGATTAGGCCTGTTACAACCCCTTTTGGGTAGATTTGGTCTTTAGACCTTTTATTCTTGCCCCAAATGGCCTGGATCGGGGCCGAAATGGCCAGGATCAGGCCACTGTCAGTCAGGGGAGGGTTCCCCCGCCTGGCACCGGCCCAATCCTGGCCATTTCAGCCCTGATCCTGGCCATTTTGTGCTCTAAAGGGGCACAAAAGAGCCAGAACGGCCCCAAAACAGCCCGGATCAGGACCGAACCGGCCTGGAATGGACTGCTGCCGGGCAGGGAAACTCTCCCCCGCCTGGCACCGGCCCGATCCGGGCCCAAAATGGCCAAAATAGGCAGGCCTTTTAAAAAATACCCACGTGATACCAGTCACATGGGTATTTTAAAGAGCTGCTGGAACACCATTCCAGGGCATTCCCACTCAAAAAAAGCCCTGCATTTAATTATGGGTCAGCAACTTATTGTTAAATGTGCAATCAAATTAATTTTGGCAAATAGCCCTTGCCCAGACCACCTTATACTCGAGAGCAGAGAGCCAGTTTGGTGTAGTGGTTTGGTGTAGTAGTTAAGAGCGATGGGGACTCTAATCTGGAGAACCGGGTTTGATTCCCCACTCCTCCACCTGAAGCCAGCTGGGTGACCTTGGGTCAGTCACAGCTCTCTCAGAGCTCTCTCAGCCCCAACTACCTCACAGGGTGATTGTTGTGGGGATAATAACAACATACTTTGTAAACCGCTCTGAGTGGGCGTTGTCCTGAAGGGCAATATATAAACTGAATGCTGTTGTTATTATTATTTTATTTATTTATTTTATTCAATTTATACCCCACCCTTCCTGCAAGTGGGCTCAGAGCGGCTTCCAACAAAATATACTGTTAAAATACAATAAAAACATTATTAACACACTAATCCAAATAGCATAAAATTCAGGCTCCACCAGACAAATCAGGCTACTGCAAGATCACCATAAACCACGGGCACCACCATGATATAACAACTCCAGGCCGGCTGCAAAAGGAGGGTATGGCGGTCAGTAGGGGGGACAAAACACTGGCCCCTAGTCAAAGGCCTGGCGGAACATCTCCGTCTTGCAGGCCCCGTGGAACTGTAAAAGATAATGTAGTAACTACATTAAAAAAGAGCCCGAAGTTTCCAAAAATTTAAAAGGAAGAGTCTTTTTTTAGCATGCAGACCCTAAAGCTGCTAACTCTGGGTGGGAAATTCCTGGAGATTTAGGGGTGGAGTTTGAGGAGGGGCCTCAGTAGGATACAATGCCATACAGTCCACCTTCCAAAGCTGCTGCTTCCTCCAAAGGAACTGATCTGTATAGCCTGGAGATCACTTGTAATTCAGGAAGATTTCCAGGTCCTGGAGACCTGCAACCCTAAGACAAAACAAGCCCTGGTGTTATGAGGCCACTTTACCTCACCTCATCACCAATCAGGTCAGGCTCGAAGTCCTAGAATGTTAGCAATCAATTTACATGTTACTCATATACTTGCGCCCCCTAAGAAGTATGCTTCAAATGTGCACAGTTTCTGATAAAACAATGCTCTGTATATTTGAGCTTTTATTATTGAATCTTTGTTTTGTTTTTTCTCTCTCCCTCCGGCCAAACAACTGTACCAAGCACGGCTTCGTATTCCACCAGAGAATACAGTATACTGTACAGTACTTAGTCCACTCTGTCCATGAAACTAAGAACTGAAATTATTTATGATTACAAAACTGTCAGTGAAAACAAGGGTTTTTTTGTTAAAAAAAAAGATCTAATACGCATTCTAGTTAAGCCATGACTTAATGCTTTACAGCAGGCCTATTTCCTGCATTTGGAAATAAGCCTCACCAATTAAAGTGATTCCAAGTAAAAGTTGTATCAGATTGTAATAATAACATTCAATTTGTATACTGCTCTTCAGGACAACTTAATGCCCACTCAGAGCGGTTTACAAAGCACCCTGTGACGCGGGTGGGGCTGAGAGAGCTCTGAGATAGCTGTGACTGATCCAAGATCACTCAGCTCGCTTCAGGCAGAGGAATGGGGAATCAAACCTGGCTCTCCAGATTAGAGTCCTGCCACTCTTAAGGTCACTCAGCTGGCTTCAAGCGGAGGAGTGGGGAATCAAACCTGGCTCTCCAGATTAGAGTCCTACTGCTCTTAACCACAACACCAAACAGGATCTGATCAAACAGGAGGGAAACGGACTGGCTACTGCACTGGCACAATAAAGCACATCATGCCTTTGGCTACACAGGCTCAGCATTATCATTCTAAGGTAGGCCACTTTAGACAAACCATTAGGTTGCATCCTGGGGACCCATTCTACGATCGGCAGTGCTGACTTGCTCTCGAGACATTCCAGTGATGCCTTCCCAGAGAACAGAAGGCGCAATGAAAATAAACCTGCCAGTATAAATAACCAGACAGGCCACAACAGGAGGCAGCTTTGGCCTTTGCACCTACCTTATAGGCCTTCAGGTGGAGGGGAAAATCTGACTGGCCAATGCATGAAACAGATCCTGATCCAACAGGGACTTTATGAAAGCTTTACCGCTGATTTTGGCGAAAGCACATAAAGCAGCCTTCATCCACTAGATGAAACCAAGCCAATTAGGGAGACAGTGACAACCAAAACATAGCTTTTTACTGTTCCTCAGAATACTTTTCAAATATCTGTAAAGAAATGTGCCCCAATCATGTTATGCCCGACTAGAACGAACGGGCGATTCCCCGGCAACCTACTCATGAATCCTTATGACAAACGCTGCAGAAAAACAAAACAAAGCTCTGGAGAGGCAACAGTCCTACAAAGCAGAGACCTTCACCATTCCAGCCGGGCAAAACGGGCACTGAGGAACGCGCCACCACTTGTGCAGCACTGATTGGCGGGGAAAGAGATGGCACTGTGCCTGCTACTTCAATCAAGGCGTGAAAGCAACACTCAGGACCTCCACTTGGGAGGCTGACACTTTGGGTACAATTAATAGGAAACTAGAGATCAACTATCAGATCTCCAGCTTAAATTTCTGTAAGTAGCAGCTGCTCCCTAGAGGCGAGGGCTGATTTGGATCAGAAGCACGGTGCAAGGTTTTCTTCTAACCATTTCCTGATGGAAAGCAAACCCTCCCTCCTGCCCCGAGCTATAGGATACATTAGGGGAAACATACATTCTCCCTGTTAGGGCAAACAGCATCTTGAATGCTGGATTTACATTTTTTAAAAAAACAGTGCAAAGAGAATGGAGAAAACCAGGGCTTTTTTTGAGGGGGAACGCTCCAGAACGCTGTTCTGGAAACTCTAGAATCTGTGCATGTGATTCCTTCCTCCTTCGGCCCTGCAGGCTCTGTGGAGGATGCTTAGCTGCTTTGAGTTCATTCTGCTTTCCCCCCCATTCCTCTGTGTGTGTGTGGGGGGGGGGGGTCTGCGAGTGAGAGTGAGAGCTGGGGCCCAGCAGGGCTCTGCAGAGGAGGGTAAGCTGCTTTGAGTTCATTCTGCTTTTCCCCCCATTCCTCTGTGTGTGTGTGTGTGGGGGGGTGTCTGTGAGTGAGAGAGAGAGAGAGAGCTGGGGCCCAGCAGGGCTCTGCAGAGGAGGGTAAGCTGCTTTGAGTTCATTCTGATTTCCCCCCCATTCCTCTATGTGTGTGTGTGTGGGGGCGGTGTCTATGAGTGAGAGAGAGAGAGAGAGCTGGGGCCCAGCAGGGCTCTGCAGAGGAGGGTAAGCTGCTTTGAGTTCATTCTGCTTTTTTCATTCGTGTGAGTGTGTGTGAGAGAGAATGTGTGTGTGTGTGTGTGTGTGTGTGTAAGCATAGCTTCTGGGGTCGACTTTGGAGAGCAGGCATTAGCTGCTGAGTTCATTCTGCTTTCTTTTCATTGGGTGGGTGAGGCTGTGTGTGTGTGTGTGTGTTGCTTTCATTCTTTTGTTGACTGAAGTTGACATTGTTATGGTTCCCACAGCTTTTGAAAGCAGATTGGTTCTGTGTTAGTTAAATATATCAGTTATGGTTATTTGAATTAATTAAAATATCAGTTATGGTTATTCCAGTTTTATGCTAGGAATGGATAGCTGTGTCCATGTCACAGAAGCCTTTCATCAATATATTCATCAGTATATAGGTGTTCTTATGTCTTAATAGCTGTAACTCAAATGGTTCTCCCCACCCTCAGCTGATTAACATCACTGAAATGGCAGTGGACATACGGGTGTTAAGTTTTTATGACTATTGTGTCTGGGACATTGGAATATTTATGAGCATTTCACAATGTCACAACAGCTTAGCCATGGGTAAGGTAGAGTTGAAAGGCAACAAAAAAAAAGCCATTTTAAACTAAGTATAACTCTAATGCAGCTAAAGTTGAGTATCTAATTTTGAAATGCTCCAGTAAAGCAAAACCCTCCCTGAAAATTTGAAAATTCAATATTCATTAGATTAGGAATTTCAGACTCTGTGGAATTTTGAGAAAGAGTTTAAAAAAAATTTCTATGCTGGCAGAGGGAATCGGTTAGAATTTAGATTTGTGAGATGGGTTTTGGATTTTTAGAGGCCCCTTCCTTCTTGCATATTTTAAAATATGATTCCAAAGAAATGAAATGTTTGGGAAAAGGAATAGAAGATTTCACTTTTTGTAGGAGATACAGAAAGGGAAAAAACCCTTTCTCATAATAGTGTAATTTCCCAAGCTTACTAACATTTACCTTCTTGTAACGCATTGTGCTGAGTTCCGGGAAGTGGTGTCTCTTCCGGAAGTGACGTCATCACGCATTTCTGGGAGCACGTTCCACCACCTCTTTTCCCAGAAAAAAAGCCCTGGAGAAAACCTTTTTCTTCTGCACTTTGGCCCTGATCCATATTGAAGCTCTCCGTGCCTATTTGCAGTTATTTATATGCCTATCTCTACACTGGGTGTAACTCAATTCAATTCAATTCAATTCAAATACCTTTAATGGCATACCGGGTGTAACTCTTAATCTGTCAGGCAAGTAGTCACTATTCTTGCTTACTTCCATTCAAGGTTTAAGCCTTTCGGTCCCAAAGACCTTACCTGCTTATTGCAAGTTTCTAACGGTTCCCAAATACAGAATATTATTCTCCAATGCAAGACTAAATGTTTTGCCATTAGGGGAACTAGCAGGCATGTTCCTAGGATTTTCTTTCCCTGAGTGACTTTGTGACTGTAAATCTGGGGCTGTAGACCCTATCTGCAGTTTTTTATTGATTGCAACAAATATAATCTGGCCCGTAACAAAGGGAGCACGATTTATATCCAAAAATGGAGTCCTGTTGCGAAACAAGAGATTGTAGCTAAGTTACTAGCTAGCAGATACCGATCCAAACATGACTCTTGCAGTTGCAAAGTTTTTGTCTTTGGCATTTAATGGCATTATTTCCTATTCTTGAGTTTTTATTCCTGTTCTTGTGTCCAATTCCTATTCTTATGTTTTTAATCTTGCCTGTATATTTGCTTAGGATCTGTTGGTTTTTTTTATCTTATCTGTATATATGATTAAGATCTGTTGGTCTATGAGTATTAATAAAAGAACTGAAACTTCGTTCCAGGCAAAGAGCTGTACATTTCAATAGATGAAAACTTACTGACTGAATAATAGACCATTACTGACTGAATAATAGACCAATCTTAGAATTTCAGGAAAAATGGAAAGACCTTTTTGACTATGTAGCTGGAAATTAAGACAAACTAAGAATAGTTATTAGGGAAGCAGACCAATTAGGTCATTAATATTTTAAAATGTTGAATATAAAAGGTTGAGTATAATGGTGAATATAAAATGTTAAGTACAAAATCTTGAGTATAAGTAAGTAAGGAGATGGAGAGGAGTTATATTCTGGAGCTTAAATGTGCTGTTTATGTTTCTTTATGTATTGTTTATTGTCTCTCTCTTTTCAAATAAAAATTAAAAAAAGAAAACTTACTATCTTTAGGATTTGTGGCAGAAAGAATAATACTGTGCTTCTTCTTCACTTCTTCCACAATGTCTGATATTTTCGTAATGTGCTTTCTAACTTCCTCAACCTCGGGGATGAAGGGAGAGAGAAAGAGAAAAATGCCAGTGAGATAAGAGAAATAATTACTATCAGGTCAATCCAACAACTGAATACATTTTTACTTCCGACTTTAGCTTAGACAGAAACATTACAACGAAGCTCAATGGAGGCAACAATTCATTTCTGACATGCGCTTTCCTTTCACTCTGTATTTTAAAATCATCATTTCTCCAAAATCTCAGCGCAAACTGAAATGCTGCTCTTCGTCATCGGCTTTCAGAGGAGCAAAACACTGGTCTTTGGTTACTGAGTAATACAGACACATGCGTTGCTACAGGCCAGACAAATCAATACTCGAAAGCCTGGATCTATGCATTGGTCATACACAAAAAGCCGTACTCCACTGAGCAGCCTGTTTATACCCCAGACATAACCAATTTAAATTATTAAGGAGCCTTGGGAATTGTAGTTCTGAAAGTACTTTCCCCCAGATCAGTATTCAGAGCATATCTGAGGTAGAGGGAAGAGGGTATGTATTAAGACTGCGTGGCCCATTTTTGAGACCGTATTGTAAACACAGAAGACTTTAGTCTGAAAGAAGAAACCATTTCCAAAAGAGACATGGAAGCAACTTGAAGATGAGGAGCAGCTATAATACTTAGGCTGCCTCTCGAAGACGTTTTACCTGTTGGAAGAAGTCTTCCATGTAATGGTCATTTTCAACAACAACTGAAGCGTCCCCATCTTCGTTTTGTGTACACTGGAAAAAATCAGGAAAAAAATTACATTTGAGCACATCTAATTAACAAGGCAAATGTGTTTTGACCGGTGCTCCGTAGAGGGCACGTATTACTCCCGTCTTGCAGCAGCTGCACTGGCTCCCCCTGGCGTTCCGGATAAGGTTCAAGGTTTCGGTTTCGACCTTTAAAGCCCTTAGCGGACAGGGACCGGCATACCTATGGGACCACCTCTCACCCTATGTACCCTGGAGAGTGCTGAGATCAGCTGATAAACACCTACTGGTGGCCCCGGACCCCCAGGGAGGCTAAACTGCCCTTGATCAGAGCCAGGGCCTTTTGAGTCCTGGCTCCGACCTGATGGAACTCTCTATTGGTGGGTATGTGGGCCCACCAAGATCTTTTATCTTTC
Organism: Eublepharis macularius; assembly: GCF_028583425.1. Lineage (NCBI taxonomy): Eukaryota > Metazoa > Chordata > Lepidosauria > Squamata > Eublepharidae > Eublepharis > Eublepharis macularius. Next base: position 64,613,783 of record NC_072802.1, on the reverse strand, counting down.
CAGCAGACCTGCAAGACTGAGATGTTCCGCCAGGCATATGGTTGAGGCCGGTCCAACAGTCATCCAGAGAGCTTCCCAGCCAGCCTTCTGTCAAGGAGGCCATATGATCATCTGGCCACCTATACGAGTTGCAACGTAAACTGAATGAGCTGCTTCCCCCGGCCCTCCTTTTCCCCACCCCTGTGTATTACTGGCAGGGATGGGTTGTAGGATCGCTGTCTGGGGGGGGTGTTTTATGGAAAATGCTGTGATTTTATTGTAAATTATATGTTTTATTGCTGTAACCTGCCCTCAGTCCGCTTGCGGGGAGGGCAGGATAGAAGCCTAATTAATTAATTAATTAATTGATGGTGTGTGGGGTGTGTGATTTTCAATTAAACAAATATTATTCATGAATCTGATCTATTATTCTAGAACTACCTGCTTCATTTGTTAAAGCTAAATTTCAAAACAGCCATTGATGCACTCAACAAAGCTTCAAGTCAGTGACTAAATTTAACACAATTTTTTCCTCCCATCAGCATAAACCTATGGTGTCCCCCCCCCCCCCCGCCGTTACCATCATGACTCATTGGAAAGACGTAACAAACAAGCTTTCAGAGCATTAACAGACACAGGGGAACACACACATGCATCAAGAACTTTCCTATGCGATCTTATGAGACTAGCCCTTGTGAAATGTTTAATTGGGAAAACACTTCCCGGTCCTGTAGTTAAGTATTCAGTATTCATATTTATTCTGATTTTTTTCTTCTTGTCATTTTGCTTTGTAAGATTAAGAACATTTTTTAAAAATATTAATAAAAAAAGAACCTTATTATATTACAATCACTTTGCAGAACTGATTGCCTGTACCCAAGGCTTAGGACGCAAGAAACACGAGTTGAAAATATAATGAATAAATAATAGATCTACCTGTTCTTACTTGGGAGACAGACCCAATGACACCATGGGAATTACAAGTACACAAGGCTTGCAATATTTCAATAATTACTAGAGGCACTCCATATACAGTTGTCTCAAAATTTAAAGAACCCATTTCAAATAAAATCCTATCCGGTGTATACTGCATTTTCAACATACTATTTTGGAATTCAAGGTACACTGCTTACAAGAGACATAATTTACTGTTCTTACTCAGAACGTTTAGGCAGTTATATAGGATGAGAAGTACAAAATTAAGCACTTATTTGATGAGCAAGCATGCTGTGTAGAACTATAACACAAATAGCCAGTAATTACCCATTATATATCAAGCTATAAGACCGGTACCAATAAAAACACTGAGCTACCCGAGGTCAGAAAAGAATATTTCAGACTATTAATTACAGAAAAGTCAGAAAGACATTTAACAGTCATTTGGCAAAAAAAGGAACTAGGTAATCCCAAGAAGAATCATATAAATTAATTAGCAAATGGGTGTGTATATGGAGACAGGCAGGGCTTTTTTTCAGTGGGAACGCAGTGGAACAGAGTTCCAGCACCTCTTGAAAATGGTCACATAGCCGGTGGCCCAGCCCCGATTTCCAGACAGAGGGGAGTTTAGACTGGCTGCTGGAGTGGCACGGAGGGTAGTCTAAACTCCCCTCTGTCTGGAGATCAGGGGGGCGGGGCCACTGGCCATGTGACCATTTTCGCCAAGGGCGATTTAAACTTTAAAACACTCCCCCCCTCCTGTTCCAGCTTTACCCAAAGTAAAGCCCTGGAGACAGGTATACATTTGAAGCTTGTTCAGTTTATGCTGTATACTTAAACAGAAAAACAACAACATATAATTAATTAAAAACGTTACTTGCTGGTAATGTCTGAGTGTTCAGGGATTTTGCAAAACAATGAAAACCTTCAAAAAGTCTTAATGCGCCTTGCCGGCACAATCTTAAAGCAGTTGCTGCACCAACAAACAAAGCACACGACACAAGGAATTACTTTAAACTGTGTTACACTATTTATTTAGAAAATAACTTAGATTTTTGGTCTGTCTAGCCCAGCTCGCTCTTTGCTCTTCAAGATACTGACCAGAGGTCTTCCCCACACCTGCTACACAAGATCCTTTAACCAACGATGCCTGAGACTGAACCTTTGCCACAAAAGCCAAAACTCAGTGGTTAGCCTGTAGCTCAGGAAAGACCTGCATTCAAATCATGATTTCCTGCAGAGGGCCTCCAGCAACGATCTAAATTGTAACAATCATGAGCTACTCTGCAGGGGTACGGAGAGAAAAGTGACTATTTGCATCATTTATACCCTGCCTTTCTCCCAATAAAAGCCCAAAGCAGTTTACATTGTTCTCCTCGCCTCCATTTTATACTTACAACAACCCTGTAAGGTAGTCTAGGCTGAGAGTGTGTGACTGACCCAAGGTCTCCCAGCAAGATTCCATGGCAGAGAGGGGATTCAAACCCAGGTCTTCCTGATCCTAGTCCAACGCTCTGACCACTATATCACACTGGATGTAGTACACATTAATGCTCTAGAATACTATTCCAAAGTCATAGCTGTACAAATATTTTTTCACGAGTTCTGCCTTTGCATAGCATCTCAGCAACTGCCAAGACTCATCGTTATCTCATTTCCCGTCCTTTGGAAGAAAACACAGCATTGACTTTTTTTTTCTCATGATAAAGCCACTGTTGTTTTTTTAAAAAAACCCTTAACACCTCCCTTTCCCTTTCGAGTCTTTGTTTCTTCAGGAAGAGATAAGAACAAAAGGAAGGAAAAAGACACACATATTTTACTCGCACACACGGTCATGTTTCTTTACCCAGCTGTTAAATGTAAAAATGGTGAAAATTTGATTCTATTGTTTGCACGGAAAAAAACCTAAACGCACATAAACACATGAGATAAAAGCACACTCGTAACAGCCGTTCTAACACAACAGATTCAGAGAAGAGATTCAAAGAAGAAAGAGTAATTCTTATGTCTCGGGGCCAAACCGGACACACACTGGACGTTCCATGTTGACAGCTCCCAGGGATTTCTTAAACTTCATTTTCAGGTCTGCAAGGTCTGGGTTGGGACTGCAGCATGTGAGGGGTTTTAAGCATTCCCTCCTGCGCCATCTTCCCAACAGGAAACTGCCCCAGAGCGCCGTTAAGATAAAGAGTGACTCCCTGGGGGAATGGTGCAGGGAAATCAGCTCAAAACCCCCTCCTTGCACGCGCTTGGACATTAGATTTTTAAAAACTCTGGAAGCTCCGAACACAGAATTCCCAGTAAACGTCTGTTGTGGCCCTCAGAGGTCTAGTGCATCAAAGAGCAGAGGCTGTCCCACGACAACTCGCACTGGGACTATACCGCTTCAGGTTGGAAACGGGGACTCAAACGATTCGACACTTCTCCGTACAAAAAAATCCCCTGCAAAGACACACAAAAATTAATGTTAAAGGGAAGGGTTGTAGCTTAACCTTTTTGTGTAAGAATGTGTTCTTTTCGTTGGGAAGTGTTCTACCACGTATGCCATCAACCACAGAGCGAAGCGGCAAAACTTTCCTTTTAAACTGCTGTTTGAAAGAACAGGCCCAGATGGGATAATAAGACCAGGATCTCTGTGGAGCCATTTCAAGCCAGGAAAATGGTCCAAGAGCAGAAGCGTAAATCTCTATAATCCTGACCCAGATCAAGGCCCCATGCGCCTCCTCTTTTAGAAGGAAAAGCTATCGGAGTTCCTTAGTGGAATTGCCAGCAACTCGGTGCAGTTTGGCTGACTGAAGCTGGAAGCATAACCTCTTCTCAGATCTCACCAGCTTTCGGAAAGACCAAAAACTGGCAGGATTGGTTATACCTCCTAGAACAAGAAAGGCAGGAAGAGAGCGTGTGGCAGCTTAGAGATTTTTCTCCAGAGATTTAATTCAAAGGGCCATTCATTCGACAAGCCTCTCTCTGAATCTGAACTTTTCATGAAGTTGGCTATATTCCTATTAATATATCAATAATACAGCGCCGTGAGCATCCCATAGTGCTTTACAGAGTAGACAAAGAGAGACAGATCCATGCTTGAGGAGCTTAAAATCTACATTTTGACCATAGGCGAGATGGGAAGGAGGGGGTAATAGAGGGCAACACCTGCCATTCCGGATACATAGGTTGTACTTTTGTTGGGGGTGAGGACCTACAAGGCTAAACTAACAGAAATATCTGTGTGTCGAAAGACTGCCATGGTAGATGCTGGTCAAAGAAAGCCGGGGAGGGAATTCCAGCTACCACCAAGAATTCCATATTGGCTGCAGCCATCCAATTCACTTCCAAGGACAGGGACACAGGAAGAAGCCCTTGGAAAAAGATCTAAATATGCAGGCAGGCAGTCCTTAAGATTTTCAACAATCTTTCAAGCATCTCTGTAAGGTAAGCCTCAATACAATGGGGGGCTGTCATATATTGCATTGCTTAGTAGGTTGGTAGCCAAGACTGGAACAAAATCAAGCTTGTTCCCTCCATGATTACGTTCAATAAGGGTACAGGTTGGTATACAGCTCATCCGACTGGGTTTTTGCCTAGAATCTGGACATACTGTCTGGTGCCCATTTGTCCCCAAAATAATTATCCTGACTTTTTGTATTCTCTTTTTAAAAATCTCTAGGCATTGTAGGTCCTAAGACTGGTGGTAAAATGTCTAGATAGTATCCTGCCCAGTTGTTCAGTGAGTCGTGAATCCATACCCATCAGTGTTTAGCCAATGAGGCAAGTCTCTCATTTTAATAACAACATTCAATTTATATACCGCCCTTCAGGACAACTTAACGCCCACTCAGAACAGTTTACAAAGAATGTTATTATTATCCCCACAACAAAACACCCTGTGAGGTGGGTGGGGCTGAGGGAGCTCCTAGAAGCTGTGACTGACCCAAGGTCACCTGGCTGGCTTCAAGCGGAGGAGTAGGGAATCAAACCTGGATCTCCAGATTAGAGTCCGGCAGCTCTTAAGTGACTGACTCAAGGTCACCCAGCTGGCTTCACGTGGAGGAGTGGGGAATCAAACCTGGATCTCCAGATTAGAGTCCTGCACTCTTAACCACTACACCAAACTGGTGTCTGGGAACAAGGATGAATGGGTTAAATAAGAGAAGAGGACATCAGGACCGGATTCAACCAAGTCCGTGATCTGCTGCTGTTCTTTTAGATGCTGCCCTTGCCAGACAGCAAACCTTTCCTGACCCTCACGTCCTGCTTTCTTTCCTGCATCTCCAGGCCATCCCAGAACCCGCCATAAAGGTCCCAGCCAGTCCAGATTGGATGCTACTTTCTGAATCGTTAGCCTTAGTTCCCTTAAAGCAAGCCTAGCCCCACATAGTCCATGGCAAGAGCATGCAAGCAGATGGATCAGAAATCCACGCCATCCATCCATCACACTGACCCAGCCTGTTCAGCACCTCACAACTTAAGTGCCAGGCTCAGTATGACAATTAGTACAACCACAAAGCATCAGATAAGAAGGGCTTGCTCACCGATATCTGCCCTGTGTTATTAGTACCGCCATCCCACCCCTCTGTAAAGATAACAGATAAGCTTCATTATCCTTCTCTCACCACACCCAAAGAGTAATCAGATGTCTCTGGAGCCTGACCCGTCTCTCTCACACCCTTTCACAAAACCCACAATGGACCCACAGTTTCAATGGACCCACAGTCAACATACCCATTTTGGCAGCTGCTCTCTCCGTTCTCTGCCTACACACTCCATCCAAAGTTAATGCAGAAGGCATCAAGTCTTACCAACATACTTCCTCTTGGCATCTTATCCCACTGTATAACTTTGCCCCATCAACTTTCACACCACACACCCCTTCCTGCTGAGGGTGAGCCCCAATCTTCATCCAGGTATCACCTTCTACCCAAAACAAAACCTCTCCTGTCCCCCACTCTACACCTCAATATTATTAGCAATGTCTACTGCTCTCTGGAGGGTTCAAAACATCACTGATAGGATCTCAATAATCCCTACAACATCCCTGTAAGGTTGTTCAGAACTATTAATCATTCTGCCAGTGGTATTAAGGGAGATTGGGTTGCCCAGGACCGCCCAGGGAACTCATAGCCAAGATGACATTTGAATCAGAGACTTCTTGCTTCACAGCTCAGACATTACATCCTTCTTTAACCCCTGGGCTACAACTTGCCATTTACCTCCCACCCTTGATTCTGGCACACACGTCAACCCTTCATCCCCCATAATTCCCCGTTCACACCGTCAGTCTCTACACACTGCCTCCAAGTCCCATGCTCGCCACACCACATTGTCCTATGTTCCTTCCCACAGACTCGCCCTCCTGTTTCCTGCTCACCCCCCATAAAATATCTGTTCACTAATACCCTCAAAAAATAAGAAAGTCTTAAATCAGTATTCCTCAAATTATGTGATGAGAGGGAAAATGAAACAATTAAAGGATCTGGTGAGCCCAAAACACCCCCAGAATGGACTGCCTACTGTATCTCTACATGAGTCCTTGTTCTGGTCTCCCAATTGGCCTTTACTACGGTCTGATAGTTCTCCCATGTCTCTGCATCAGGTGTAATTTGACTAAACACTCCCACTGTGGAGAGGCAGTAGCAATATCCTCTCTCAGAAGAGGATGACTGTTGCATCCCTGGATGAGTCACTGCTTTAGGCTTTACTCCTTTTCATTAGAAGACTGGACCAGAAGAGCAGCTCACACAAACAACAGAGCTTTAGTGAGCTCTAAATGTAAACCTTTCCAAAGTAAGAGTGACCTGTGCCTCCAGCTTTATTTCATGCCGGGGGGGGGGGGGGGGGACAAAGAAGAGCTTCAATTACCAGAAGTTTGGAAAACGCTATCCTAAAAGGTAAAAGGATTATAAAGCAAACTTTCTAAAGGAATGACTTCACACAGGTATCAGATATAGCCATTTACAACAAATATCCAAATGCAGAGACTGTCAAATAGTCACAAAGGACTGTTGTGAGCCCCTTGTGCAACCGGAGAGTCTCCAGTCCTCACACATACACATAAGCTATCTTTATCTATCTATAAATGCACATGCATGAATACACATGGATGAATACATCTACACACTCTTATAAACACATCAGCCTTCATTTGTCCCACATACATAAAAATTAAATAAATTTCTCGGGCTCTCCCTTGCACATACACAACCATTAGGATTCTCTCTCTCTCTCTAGAAGTCTCTCTCATTCTCTCTCTCACACACTTATTTGCAGTTGTCAGGTGGGTGGCCATGTTAGTAGCAGAACAAAATTCAAGTCCAATATAAGTTTCCATGGCTCAAAACTCACATCTGACCCAGTATGGCTCAATGCATGAAAGCTTATACCCCGAAAACCGTGCAGGGTCTTTTAGGTGCTACAAGACTCAAATTTTATTCTATCTGGTGTATTTATAAAAGCAAGCATGTGCTTCTATCTAGATAGATACATGTAAATACAGGTATATGAACAAGAGAGACTTACTTTTATCTACCTACATAAACTGGTACCAGCATTTGCATGCATACCTATCTCACATACAACCCATCAGCCCTAATTTATAGGTGGGTAAATGAAGCAGAAAATAGCTCTCTCACACGCACTCAATTCGAACAGCAGGATTCAAGTCCAGTAGCACCTTAGAGACCAACAAGATTTTCAGGGTATAAGCTTTCACGAGTCAAAGCTCCCTTCTTCAGATATCTTGAAAAGCTCATACCCTGAAAATCTTGTTGGTCTCTAAGGTGCCACTGGACTCAAATGCTGCTGTTCTACTGCAAACCACCTGAAACACCCAATTAAGAGAGAGATAAATTAAAGGCTAGTGGTATGCCCCTATATATTAGGGCTGCCAACCTCCAAGTGGTGGCTGGAGATCTCCCAAAATTACAGCTGATCATCAGGCCACAGAGATGAGTCCCCCTGGAGAAAATCAAGATGGGTAGCCGTTAAGTCCTTCTGTAGCAGTGGAAAAGTGTAAGAGTCCAGTAGCACCTATAAAACTAACAAAATTTGTGGTAGGATGTTAGCTTTTGTGAGTCACAGCTCACTTCTTCACAAATTTGTGGTAGGGTATGAGTTTTCTACCCCAAATTGTCAGAAAGCTGATACCCTACCCCAAATTTTTAGTCTTATAGGTGCTACTGAGCGATTGCTTTTTTCTACCGCTTGGAGGAAAATGACTGCTTTGGAGGGTGGGCTGTGTGGCATGATACCTTGCTGAGGTCCCTCCCCTCCCCCAAATCTCCAGGCATTTCCCGACCTGGATTTGGCAGCCGTGTTTTTCAGAGAACCATACACACACACCCCGTTTTCTTCCTCCCTCCCCTCCCCAGCCTTGCACGGAAACAACAGCCGAGGCGACGAGCTGGGCGCCCCTTTCGCAGCATCCTATTCGGGCAGCGGCGACCCTCCCCCGGCCCCGGCCTCCCCCCTCACCGCCGCTAGTTCGGCCAGGCGGTCCTTCATCCCAGCGCAGCGGGGTCCCGCGCCCTCGTCGCCCCGAGGAAGGGCTGCCTCTCCTCCGCCTCCTCCTCAGGCCGCCCCCCGGAGCTCCTCCCGCGCCGCTCTCGGGCTGGACCCGAAGCGGCTTCGCCTTCCCTCGGCGCCGATGCCAGGGCAACCACCGCCTCTCCGCCCCGCTCTGCGCATGCGCCGCCTGGCACGACGGCCGCCTCCCGCTACCAACCAAACAGCCGGGAGGCAGAGGGACCACCGCGGGTGGGCGGGACCGCATGCAAATCAAGAGGGCGTCGCTTATGCAAATCAGGCTGGCTCTTCGCGAGGAGAACCGAGCGGCCAGCGGCGAGCGGCAGCGCAGTTCGCGGTCAGAAGACGGGCCGTTGCCAACTTCCAGGTGGTGGCTGGAGATCTCCCGGAATCACGATTTTAGATTGATAGATACCAGTTCCCCTGGAGAAAATGGTTGCTTTGGAAGGTAGACTCTATGGCATGCTATAGACTGCTCATCCTGTCCCGTCCTTCCCCGAACACCTCCCTCTCTCACCAGGATCCACCCCCAAAATCTCCAGTTGACGATAGCTCAAAGGGCCAAATTAAGGTTGGCAATCTCCACTGGAGATCTCCTGGAGAGGCCGTAGATATCAGTTCCCCTGGAGAAAATCAAGATGAGTTAGTCTTATAGGTGCTACTGGACATTTGCTCTTTTCTACTTTTGGAGAAAATGACCGCGTTGGAGAGTGAACTCTATATAGGCTGCTCATATCCCTTCCCTCCTCAAACCCCTCCCTCTCCAGGATCCACCCCCAAAATCTCCAGTTCCCCTCCAGTAGCTCAGACGGCTAAATTAGGGTTGCCAGTCTCCCGGTGGGACCTGGTGATCTCCCGGAATAAACAAATCTCCATGCCATAGGGATCTGTTCGCCTGGAGAAAATAACTGCTTTAGAGGGTGGACTCTTTGCCATTATACCCCCCCTCTCAAACCCCCAACATCTCCAGGAATTTCCCAGCCTGAAGCTGGCAACTTTAGGTCTAGGCTGCTGGAGTAAACTTGCTGCCCAAGAGGGTTTGTGATGAACGTTCCAGATAAATACTGTTTAGGGTTGCAGCATGCAGAGGATTGGGGCTATGGGGCTGCAACCTTGCCCCCCCCCCCCTTACCTAGGATTAGAATTCCATTGAAGTCAGTAGGATTTCATTTACCCGGAAACAAACCCAGTTGAGTCCAAGAAAATTTACTCCCAAGTAAGTGTGCTGAGGATGGGCAGAACTGGAGGTGTAAGACTCGAATTCTATGTACATTCGATTAGCACTAAACTCCAGTGAATTGAGTGTAATCTTAGTAAGCATGCAGGCTCAAGATGTAATGGTTAAATTCTGTTCATACTTTCTGCAAATAATCCCTATTGAAATCAATACTATTTACCCTTGAGTAAATTTAATAATTCTGAAAGGGTAGAGGCTGTAAATCTCCGCTGATACCCAAACTTCTATGTATTTATATCATTTATACCCAGCCTTTCTCCACAATGGGGCCCCAAAGCAGCTTACACCATTCTCCTCTCTACCATTTTATACTCACAACAACCTTGTGAGGTAGGTTAGGCTGAGTCTGTGACTGTCTCAAGATCACCTGGCAAGCTTCCGTGCCAGAGCGAGAATCGAACCTAGCTTTTCCAGATCCTAACATGACGAAACTGAGGCTATCGTACTTTGGTCACATCTTGAGAAGACAAGACTCGCTGGAAAAGATAATAATGCTAGGAAATTTTAAGGCAGTAAGAAAAGAAGGAGGGAAGATCTCATCAGATCTCAGAAGGCAGTACTCTAATGCAGTAAGAAAAGAGGGAGGGAAGGTGGCTATGGTATAGCCCGATCTCATCAGATCTCAGAAGCTAAGCAGGCTCGGTACTTGGATGGGTGACAACCAAAGAAGACTCTACAGAAGAATGTGGAACCCCCATGAACTCATTTGGTTTAGCCCAGAAGGGCAGAGTTAGTATCTGGAGCCAGGCAGCTGAGGAAGAGGTTGGTTGCTGAAGAGCTTGATAAAAATTAACATGCCCTTACCACTTTGAATAAGGTAATCAGAGATGTTGTATGTGAACAATATGACTAAAAGTTGTGAATGTGTATTGTGGTTGTTGTGGGTTTTCCGGGCTGTATTGCCGTGGCCTATGTGTATTGTGTAACACAATGTGTATTGTGTTTGCTTGGTGTTGTTATTGAGATTGTATTGTTCTTACAGGGCTGTAATTCCCAAAGAAGAGGACAGAAGCCTGGATCTAGTTGCTTCAAACCAGAAGGATTGTGGCCAAGGACTCTTGTTAATTGGTGGGATCTGACAAGTTGAACTGTTTACCTTCAGTGGTTTTCAAAGACATGGCTGGTTGAAAGTTCGGTATGGTTGCACTTAGGAGCTTGTTTAAAGAAAAAAATAGTTGTACTAATTGCTAAAAGGTTTGGGGGGGAAATCAAAGCTCTGTTTTGAATCCACATGTTGTTGGGAAAGGTAATACAAAAAGCTTTTAGAATAAAAATGCATTTTAAAACAAAATAAAAGGAAAGATACAGTGACAGGTATATTTCAGTGGGTGAAAAGTTCCGGAAGTGAGGGGCCGCCACGGAGTGTGCCACCTCTCTGGTCTCTACTTGGTAGCATAGAGAATGGCTTCTCCAGAACATATGAACTGCTAGAGACTTATGCATATAAGGGGGCCAGTGTGTCAGCCAGACTGAGCATTTCCGCATAGGCTTCTTATTCCTAGGAAAGGACAAGGTGATCAATAATGCAACGTGTCTGTGTACTGAGTTACTGAAAATCAGCGTCTTCATCGATTGTCATCTAATGTAAGAATCTTTTTTACACATGACCAGGGCTTTTTTTCAGCTGGAACGTGGTGGAACGGAGTTCTGGCACCTCTTGAAAATGGTCACATGGCCGGTGGCCCCGCCCCCTGATTTCCAGACAGAGGGGAGTTTAGATTGCCCTCCGCGCTGCTCCAGCGGCCACCTGCCATGTGACCATTTTTGCCAAGGGCAATTTAAGCTTTAAAAAACTCCCCCCTTGTTCCAGCTGACCCAAAGTGATGTCATTGCACAGTCCTGGAAGCATGCACGCACTTTGCACATGCGCACATGGTACCTGGGGCACCACCTCCCACCAGGAGTTGCCCCATGTGCTGGCAACCCACTGAGAGCAGAACTACAAGTGACAAAAGGCACAGGTTGGACACTTGTCAACTTCCCTCAAGTTTTGATGGGAAATGTAGGCAGCTTGGCGGAATGTTGGACAAGTGACAGTTGAAAAGTCCATTGGACAGCAGTCAGAGAGCCAAGCTGCAAGACTAGGATGCCTACATTTCCCATCAAAACTTGAGGGAAGCTGGCAAGTGTCCAACCTGTGCCTTTTGTCACTTGTAGTTCCGCTCTCAGTTCCACCACCTCTTTTCCCAGAAAAAAAGCCCTGCACATTACTCCATCAGGGGCTATAGCCATGACAGGTAAAATGGAACCTTCACATTCAGAGGCAGTATGTCTGTGATTAAGACTGGTGATAACCCAAAGGAATGGCTGTTACCTCTACACTGTGCTCGTGATACCCCCAAAGGCATCCAGCTGGTCCCTGTATGAAACAGAATGAACCTTGTTTTCTGGACCAAAGAAGCAATTCTGTTGTCAAGATGAGGATTTTAAAAGGTACAGCTGTTTATAGAAGATGACATCGTTGTTGACAAATAGATTTGGAGAGGGTAGTTTCCCACAGTATGTCCTGTTCTCTCTATATGAACTAGGACAGGCTGGAAAGAATGTACTTTTTCTTTGGCAAGCGCCAAAGTGCGATTTTACTGTCTTAGGAAGGAGGGGAAAAGGCAGAGAGAAAGACCTTTTGTTTTCCTGTACATTTGCTACTGGGCACATTTACATCTGGGAGCATTCTTCTAAACCCTCCTTGTACAGTCTATAAATAATAATTACTAGCTTTTGCATAGTGCTTTCAGGGTTGGAAGTGCTTTACATGCATTATCTTTTTATAAACCTTACTGCAAACCTATAAGCGTTTATTTATTTAGAAGATTTCTACCCTGCCTCTCCAAAAACTGCTTTGAGATGGTTACTGTGGGAATAAAAATGTGAACACAAAAATGAAAATTAAAATAATAAAAACAAAATCTAACAATAAAATCAGTGTGACAACAGTGAAACCACCCTCACTTATGTGTTAGAACAGCCATCAATAAGAACCGGCAATGTTAAAAACTTTGCAGCATAAAAACTCGCTCTTTGAAGTCTGCCCAGTAACAGAGAGGCAGCCAGACAATACAGATCTTTAAACACAGAGGTGGTATGATCCCTGTATCTGACATCTGACATCAACTTGGTGATCATATTTTGGACAAACTGAAGATTCCAGACAATCTTGAGAGGCAGCCCCACATAAAGAGCATTGCAGTAATCTACTCTGGATGTGATTGTAGCATGGATCATTGTAACCCAATCGTACTTTTATTATTCATAATTATTCGGGTGTTTGTGTGTGTGCTGAGGCTGTATCATTTGCCTAAGGCCATTCTGTGTAAATGCAAGAGACAGAACTCCTGCAAAAGAATAAAAATTTGATTTATTGTCGAAGGCTTTCACGGCCGGCGAAACGTCAGGAACTACAATGCCAAGACCACGGCAATACAGCCCGGAAAACCCACAACAACCAAAAAATTGATTGTTTCTGCAGGTGGTTTGATTGTTTTCGCAGGTGGTATATATAGTATATATTGCAGGTAGTATATATAGTAGCAGCAGCTCCTCTACAAGGCTAGTCATGATGGGTGAGTGGAGGAGGGGAAAGTAACCTGTTAGAGCACAACCAATGGAAACCCATTAAATGAGGAAAATAATACTTGACATTTGTAGACCTAGAGTGTTCAAGGCATTTCATGTGCATTCTCACAGGAAACCTTAACAGCCATGAAAAGCCAGCATGTTATTCCCATGTTGGAGACAAAGGCCTGAAATATAGTGGCTCTTCTAGGAAGCTGAAGTTACGATTTGAACTGAAAGAGGGCTTTGGGGCTCATGGCTTAACCCATTACACTACACTACAGCCAGCCAAAGGCCTGATGCATGAATGACTGAAACTTTTGTGGCTACAGTTGCCAGTCTCCAGGTGGGGCTCTGAGCTGTCTTGGAATTACAACTGATCTCTAGATGATAGAGAAAATGGCTGCTTTGTAGGGTACACTGTATGGCATTCTACCTTGCTGAGATCTCTCCTCGAACCCAGCCCTCCATGGCTGATATCCAAATTGCCAGGAATTTCCCAACCCAGAGCTAGCAACCCTATTTGTTGCGAGAGTTATAGACTGAATAGGAGCTCAGACACTATGTAGCAAACCCTCAATAAATTGAAATAAGGTGTTTTTTTTTTAAATGGCATTTAGTAATTATTCAAAAAGGCTTTTTACTCAAATGGGAGGGCTGTATTGTAGGGAGGGGGTCTCAGATGCTTCGCAAATCGCTAATGAGTTAGGGACCATAATAATAATAATAACATTCGATTTATATACCGCCCTTCAGGACAACTTAATGCCCACTCAGAGCGGTTTACAAAGTGTTATTATTACCCCACAACAATCACTCTGTGAGGTGGGTGGGGCTGAGAGAGTTCTGAGAGAACTGTGACTCGCCCAAGGTCACCCAGCTGGCTTTGTGGAGGAGTGGGGAATCAAACCCGGCTCTCCAGATTAGAGTCCCGTGCTCTTAACCACTACACCATAGGCTTCACCACTATGTTACCTTACATATTATCTGTTGCTTTAAATTTGTAATTCTATATATTATCTGTGCTTCATGTTGTCTAATCTATAATTGATTATGTTCTGTTTCAGCAATTCTTCAACTCTGTATTGGATCCTTGCTAATGTTATGTCTTTGTAAAATCCTTTGACATTCTTTATGGAAATGTCCTTGACACTGTACGGAAATGTCCTTGATACTGATTGTACTAATTTTACACTATGTAATCCACCTTGAGTCTCAGCAAGAAAGGTGGACTATAAATGACATAAATAAATAAATAAATAAATAAATAAATAAATACTTTTACAGGCTATTTACTCTGGTGCCAGTCTTGGAAAATGCCCCCAGAAAAGGTGTGAGAGTTGAATTACTTGTCACAGAGAATTAAACATCACATAAGAAAGGGGGGGGGGGACACACTAAGATGATGCTTTTGTAGAATAGACAAACTTCAAGATTCTTGTCCATTGAAGACAGACAGGGAAACAAGAGAAACAACAAAGGATACTGATGGATAGCCACAGTTTAGTGTAGTAGTTAAGAGCATAGGACTCTAATCTGGAGAACCGGGTTTGATTCCCCACTCCTCCGCTTGAAGCCACCTGGTGACCTTGGGTCAGTCACAGCTCTCTCAGAGCTCTCTCAGCCCCACCCACCTCACAGGGTTTGTTGTGGGGATAATAACAACATACTTTATAAACTGCTCTGAGTGGGTGTTAAGTCATCCTGAAGGGCAGTAAATAAATCAAATGTTGTTGTTATTAAAGTCCACTGTGGTAGCAAACCCTCAACCAAACTACATAGAGATGAAGGAAAATGCTACAGAAATTCCTTTCCTGACCTCTAGAGGCAAACTGAAAAACTCCCAGGAGAGGAAAAAAATCCTCATCCCTTACTTTATGTAGCTTGAGATTTCATCATCAGCTTTATTGCCTGAGCTGTAATCGCAACAAATAAAGCAACAAATCAAAATAACTCAACAGAATCACATAAGAATTGTAATAAAATGGCATTTTGTGTTAGATCAGTTCATTTCCTATTTTTCCACAGAAGTGCAAATAACCTGTGTTTTAAATGATGTAATCCACCCTGGCAGAGCTCCGTGGCACAGAGTGGTAAACTGCAGTACTGCAGCCCAAGCTCTGCTCACGGCCTGTGTTCAGTCCCGGTGGAAGCCAGGTTCAGGTAACCGGCTCAAGGTTGACTCAGCCTTCCATCCTTCCTAGGTCGGTAAAATGAGTACCCAGTTTCCTGGGGGTAAAATGTAGATGACTGGGGAAGGCAATGGCAAACCACGCCATAAAAAGTCTGCCAAGAAAATGTCGTGATGCGACGTCCCCACCATGGGTCAGTACTGAATCGGTGCTTGCACAGGGGACTACCTTTACCTTTAATCTGCCCTAAACCTGCTTGTGGTGAGGGTGGAATAGAAATCCAATGAAATAAATAATAAATAAATAACCTGAATGATAAAAAGATGTTCATGTTCAAATTGATAGACAATAATTCCCTCCTTATGAGAGGGAACCCCCCGCCCCCATTTCCGTATATGGTTTTGCTTTCTGCTTTCTGTTATTCTAGTTTGAAAATTATTATTTATCCTATGGTTTTATGTTGCTTTATTTTGATTTTGTTTAACTACGGACATTTGAATTTTTAAACAGTTTTGGAAGACGGTACATAAATGTTTTAAATAAAAAAGGCAACACAACATATAGTGAAGCACAGCTTTAAATCTACAGACTGCGTTCACACTACAAGCGATTTGCATGCCTGATCATTAAACACTCACATTCACCCAAAATCATGATACAAGAACTCTCTAACACATACTATTATAGTATTGTCACACTTTATTTACTATGATAGTATATCTACAGCTCATGAAAGATAAAGAGTGTTGGAGATGTAGTTTGACATAGACAGTAATAAGAGCTTTTTGTGCTAGAAAGGATAAATAGGTCAAAATCCTAGCAAGGGTATTCATGGAATAAAGTGTCCAAAGGAGGGCAACAAAGATGGTGAGAGATCTGGAGATCAAGTCCTATGAGGAAAGGTTGAAGGAGTTGGGTATGTTTAGCTTGGAGAGGAAATGACTGAGAGGTGATATGATAGTCCTCTACAAGTATTTGAAAGGGTGTCACATAGAGAATGGAACAGTTTTTTTATGTTGCGCCCGAAGGTTGGATCAGAAACAACAGGTTAAAATTAAAGCAAAAGAGTTTTTGGCTAAACATTAGGAAGAATTCCTGACAGAGTGGTTCCTCAGTGGAACAGGCTTCCTTGGGAGGTGGAGGCTCTCCTTCCTTGGAGGTATTTAAGAAGAGGCTAAATGGTCATCTGGCAGCTATGATGATTCTCTCACTTAATATGAATGCACACAGATCAGGAAAGGGAGAGCATGAAGGGATGAGCCAGTGCTAGACTCTTGTGGCCCTTTCTTATATGGCCCAGGGTAATGCTGATCACCACCTTGGGGTCAGGAAGGAATTTTCTCCAGGCCTTTCTTTGGGCATAGAACAGGGTCACTGATGGAGGTGGGGAGAATAGCTGTGAATTTCCTGTGTTGTGCAGGGGGCTGGACTAGATGAACCATGAGGATCCCTTTCAGCTCTATGTTTCTAAGTTATGAGATATAGATTAAATTTATATAATGTGAGATGTTATGTACAGCAGTTACTACTCAAAGAGTGCTATCCTAAACACAAGCCTTTTGAAGATGCCACCCTACAAATGGGCAAAATCAGCAACTGCCAGTTCAAACATATTCTCTGCAGTAGCTCCCATCTTGTGGAATGGCTTGTCTAAGGAGATCAGGAATGCAAAAAAAAAGGAATGTTCAGGAGGACATTTTTATAAAGAGATTAAAATTGTTGTATAATGGAAGAGCTTAGAGTGTTCCTTTTATAAAGGAACAGAATTGTATTGTCGTCTACTTCAGTGATTACTCTAGGTTTTGCAATGAAATCCTAAGCAGAGTTCCGCCAGTCTAAGCCCATGGAAATCAATGGGCTTAGACTGGAGTAACTCTGTTTAGGATTTCATTATTACTGAATTATCTTCTTCCTTTCCAGTTCCACTAATTTACATTTTGCCTTAGTCAGTTCTTCCCATTATATTCTAATTCTGTAATCCCAGTCATATTTTGTTCATTGGATACCTTATCCTAAAAATAGTTTGCATTCTGTAATTCACCTTGGGAGCCTCAGAGAGAAAGGTAGGCTACACGTATAAGGTAAATAAATAAATAAATCAGGGTTACGCCCTTCACTCAGTTCTTAGGGTGGCAGGAACTGAGCACAGAGCTTTAACAGTGCAGTGACGAGAGTAACAACAGCAACTGTATCTATCTACTGCAAAATGTAATTTTTCAGGGCATTTTTATGAAGGTGACAGGGCTGTATTATTATATATACAATATACATTATAAAAGAATAGTGCCGGAGGTATTTCAAGGGAGGCAAGGGGTCTGTTGGCTTTATGGCTGCATATGGTATGTGTCATCTGTTGCTTTATTCTTTTATCTTGTTCTCGAACAATTTATTTTTATAAATTTATTTTTAATAATTATATAAATCTGTTATATATATAACGTTTAAATTAAATTTATTTATAAAACAGATAGGGATCGACAGAAAACATTTACTGAAAACACAAGACGGTTATTACAGCCCTCCATCAAAGCTGGCGAGAGGAAAAGGCTGTTTCCTCCCCGCCCCCTTCCTAACTGCCCAGCTTGACCGACTGGCCTGAAGCGAGTGGGGGGGGGGGAGGGAGACGGAGCCTTTCCCGCCAGAACTCTCATTGGCGGTTGTGCACGCGCCGAGGGCCTGACGACTGCGACGGACGAGGAAGGAGCGACGGCGGGACAGAACGATCGCGCGCTCTCCCACCTCTCCTTGCGTCACAAAGGAGCGAGCCAATCAACCGGCGGCCGACGTGAGCGTCCGCGCGTGCGCGTTCCCTCCCTCCCTTCAGGCGGACCTCGTCCAAGAGCGGGCTGGGGCGCGCGCGCGCTGCCTCCGTCTCTCTACCCCAAAAAGCGGGCGGCGCCTCCTCGCGACGACATGCGCGCCCGGGTCATGTGACCGAGGGAGGCTCCTCCTTCTCCTTCCCCACCGCCCGCGTCTCTCTGTGTCTCTTGGCCGCGCTGCTGCGTCTGCGTCGTCGCCGCCGCCTCCTCCTCCTCCTTTCACGGGTTATTTGAACCGCCGCGCTTCCGCCATCTTCCTTCGCTGAGGGGGAAAAAAGAGAAAAGCGAAGCGAGGGGAGCGAGAGAAGCTTCGGGAACGGTGAGCGGAGGGAGGGAGCGAGCGAGGCCGAGGCGGGAGGCGAGAGGGGAAAGGCGGCGTGTGCGGAGGGAGCCCCCCCCCCCCCTCAGCCTCGCTTGGAAACCCAGAGCGGCCTCGCGCGGTCGGTGGCGGCGTAGAAAGTGCCAGAAGGAAGAGCCCCTTTATTCGCTCACGCGTTGCAGAGGGAGGGGAGAAAGGAAGGAAGCGCGCCCCCACCCCTCTCTTTTCCCTCAGCCCTAGTTTTTCACGACCCCCCCCTTTCAAATCTAGGCGGCCGTTAACGGAAGGCCGTTGGGAAAGCGCGCGGCCGCCGCGCTGCGGGCGGGGGGGGGGACCAGGCAGGCAGGCGCGCGGACAGGGCAAATGCGCCTGCGCGTTTGCCCTGTGGTGGGGATGGGGGGGGCGCGGGGAAGGGAAAGCAGCGACGGGCCTCGCCGCTGGCGACTGCTGGGCCGCGTGTTCTGCGGGTGGGGCGCGCCGTGGACTGAAAGGGGGCGGCGGCGGCTGGCGAGGCTCGTGGCCGGGCCCCTTTCTTTTCTTCTTGAGATGGCTTCCTCCTCTTTTCCTCTTTTCTTCATTGTGTTGAGCCATCGGGTGCGGATTTTTGAGGCGGGTGGGGGGAGTAAAAAATGAACAGGGCCGCCGCCATGGAGTGCTTCCTCCCTCTTGACCCGGATGAGTAGCGAAGTCGCGCCTTTGTGGCGCGGGGCCGACGGGATGGCACGGAGCGCTTGAGTCACGCCTTGCTTTTTCCTTTCTTTTCAGACGCAGCATGGCCGCCCCGCAAGGAGAACCCCAAGTGCAGTTTAAGGTAAGGAACAGGGCAGGAAGGCGTCTGTATTTGGGGAAACCTGCCCTCTGTACCTTCCCCCTCATTGTTCCCTTCTGAAACCGGAACAAGAGGTGACACGTTGAGGCTTTTTCTTTTAGAAATAGACCCAGTACTACCTTGACTGTATTTCCTGAGTATAAGCTTTTGAGAGTCAAAACTCCCTTGGTCTGGTGTAGTCGTTTCACAGTTGGAAAACAGTTTTTTAAAATTAACTTTGCATTGGTGCAATGTATATCAGGTATCTGAAGAAGAGAGCTTTGACTCTGGAAAGTCATATTCTGAAAATCTAAGGTGACACTGGATTAACATGTCTACCTACCTGAAACTATTTAATTGGTAGAATTAAAGCAAGGCAAGCTACAACAAACCAAGATGTCAAAATTGATGTCAGAACCAGCCATTCACTCAAACTAGGAGGGAATGAAAATGTAATAGCAGTGTTGTTTTCTGCTGCCTCAGAAGGTCAGACCAGAACCAACGGGTTGAAATTAAATCAAAAGGGTTTTTAAACATTAGGAAGAACTTTCCGACAGAACGGTCCCTCAGTGGAACTGGCTTCCTTGGGATGTGGTGGGCTCTCCTCCTTTGGAGGTTTTTAAGCAGAGGCTAGATAGCCATCTGGTAGCAATGTTTATTCTGTGAACCTAGGCAGATCATGAGAGGGAGGACAGGAAGAGTTATATCAGAACTCATTCTTACATGCCCAGGGTAAGGCCAATCGCCACCTTGGGGTCAGGAAGCAATTTTCCCAAGGCCAATTTGGCTAGGCATCTTAATGGAGTTTTGGGCGGGGTGGTGGTGGTGATATTTGGGAATTCGCTGCATTTTGCAGGGGATTGAACTAGATGACTCTAGAAATCCCCTCCAACCCTCTGATTCTAAGTAGAAAGCAGTATAGGTTTTGATTTTTGCCCACTTCTACTGTCATAGCCGTACCTGTAAAAGCTCATGTGGATGTGGCAGAACAGTCCTCTATGACCATGGTTCTGTAGTGCCACCAAGGTAGCTGTGTCATCAGTAGTCTGACGCTGGCATGTGCTAGGATTGTATGAGAAGATGGCATGCAGGTACACAGAAAGGCTTGTGTGGATTCCCTTGGTTACACTAAAATGGATGGGACGACAGCATAGATGTATTTTAAATAACATTAAAAACTATAATTGATTTCAGTAAAACTTTCTTTTAAGTGTATGACATTGGATTTACTCCAACTGGTTCATATTTACTTGGAAGAAAGGCCAGATATATTTCCTAAAGCCCTATGTAAGTGTATAGATTTGCAGATTTAGGAGAAGATTATATCCAAAGCCAAGTGCTTTGTGAAGTTGGTGCTTAGCTTCCAGATTTTTTAGTTGTAGTCAGTTTAATCAGGAAACCAATTTAGTAAACCTTTTAGTTGGTGAGTTGGAAATATTTTGGGTGAAGGCAGACGCGGGAGGCTGTTTTGGATATTACTATTATTGGAGGATACCTTTCTGTCAGTGAGAAGGTAAATGTTATGTTGTGTTTCTTTCAAATTACTAAAATATATTTGGATTGAGACTTCATTAGTCAGTAGCAAATGGTAAATATGCTTATGTGTCTTGCTAGTTGACAGTCTTATTTGTAAACATGTACAACTTTTTAAATCTTGTGTAAAAAGTTAGTATGAATGTAGGATATTAAAAAGCAGCTTCTTGCTTTTTATGCTCCCTCCCAAACTTCTGTTAAACTCTTCCCTGATAAATGCTTTGAAGAGCAAGATATAAGACCTAAAGTGATTGAGACAAGACAGTGACTTAGAATGCTTCAGATATGTAAAGATGAAGACTTCCATCCTCTTCTTTGACCGCAGAAACAGTTTAATCATTGATTTTAATGTGTTGACAAACTTTTTTACTTGTTTAAGCAGGTAACAAAAGAATTGTTAAATGTTGCAGCTTCACAAATTGAAGATAAGTTAATAATATGCTGCACAGGTTTTTGTTTCTTGGCAGGGCCAGACACCTGCTTTTTATGAATAGAGATAGTTTAACCTAAGTTACACCTGGGATATAATATATCATTTAACAACTGAATAAGTAAGAGGCTTAATATACCCCCTGGGAGAGTAGTCAGTTGAATCTTTCAAAACATTTTCTGAAAAACTATTATATTGCTCCCTTTTACTGAAGATTCCTGTTCTGTTTGTATTGTGCCTACCTGAGTTTTCGGGTAATATCCAAGCTTAGACCCTTTTTAGCTTTAGAGATGGGGCGTATATTCAGTGCTTTCAGGCATTCCTCTAGAATGAATCTTGGCTCTGCTTATACTGTCAAATACTGAAGTTTCCAGCAAGATACATAATCATATTTTTATCCCACCCTTTCTCTAAGGAGTTCAGGGAGGGGTGAGGGGTGTGCCTAGCTTTTATCTTTTTTGTCTTCATAAAAACACTGAAAAATTGAAAATGGGCTACAGGTTTGAGATCACTCAGTAAACTTCATGGATGAGATGAAAATTAGCACAGACTATGATCTTTGTATTAAGCTATAATAATTGGTTTCAAGGTAGCTTGTTCTCATGTAATTGCATTTTATTTGCCTAAAATCCATGGATTTGTCCATAAGATTGATATAGTTTGAAAACTTACTATGGTACTGTATACTTTTATAGCCAAAGTGGTGTATAACTTGAAAATGTCTTTCAACAGCTTGTTCTGGTTGGTGATGGTGGTACTGGCAAAACAACATTTGTAAAACGTCACTTGACTGGTGAATTTGAGAAGAAGTATGTAGGTATGTTGAAGGTCTTAAATCTGTTACCAGTAATGTTCCTTAAATGCAGTATAAAAATATCTGTATATTGTTTTAATAGTAATAATAACAACAGCCGTGTGCTTATATACCGTTCTTCTGGACAGATTAGTGCCACAGTAGAGCAGTTAACGAAAGTCTTGTTATCCCCACATTGTAGCTGGGGAGCTGGGGCTGAGAGGAGTGGCTTACTCAAGGCCACCTGCAGAGTTCATGGCAGTATGGGGATTCGAACCAGCAGCGTGATGGTCTGGAGCCCAGCAACTTAACCACTTTGCTACAGCAATTTCTATTGCACAGGTGTTTAGAGCAGGAGGCCCTATCCTTTTTGATGGGCATTTAGAATTCAAGCAAAGGGTGATGGGTGCAGCTTCTGTAGGAGGTGGAGCCAGCCATAAAATGGCTGCCACAGGAGATGGAGCAACATAAAGAGGAAGCCGAAGTGCAGGGGATAAAATGAGTAATTTTTTTAAAAATACACTGGGAAAGAAGAATTGCAGAGTGAATAAAGTTGCTGTGTTGGCCATTGTTGAAACAATGTTATTTGAAACTGCACAAACAATCAGTTCTCCGATGGCCAATCAGAAGCCCTCCTGGGCAGCAACCACACCTGGCCCCACCCAATTTCTAAAAGGGCTTGGGGGTACTATGGTGCCCACAGATACCATTTTAGGAACCCCTGGTTTAGAGTGTTGAATTTTGTATGAAATGTAGAAACCTAAGATTGGCCATAATCTACATGAAAATATATAGCTTTTGTTCTCTGCTGAGTGACTGCTAGGAGAAGAAATGATAGTTGGTAATAGAAATAATTCCCCAAGAGCATACAGGGTTACAATACAGGGGGGGGGGGGGGGAATGGTGGAGGCGGGAACCTTGAAGTGGCAAACACCACTCTGTGTTTTGTTTTGGTAAACACAATTATCAAAGCAGTCCAAAAGTTGCTAATAGTTCTGTAAATCAAAACAAGTCTCAGCAGCTTTGGTTATCCTAGTCACAGTCACTTTCCTTATTGCTTGATAGTCCAGTTGAAATCTTGACTTGCACGCTGTGTTCATTTGCCCATCACAAGCAATATCCTAACTGAATATTCATTATCTTTTAGCCACCCTGGGTGTCGAAGTCCATCCTCTGGTATTCCACACTAACAGAGGTCCTATTAAATTTAATGTATGGGACACAGCTGGGCAAGAGAAATTTGGAGGTCTCAGAGATGGCTATTATATCCAAGGTAAGTGGAGTAGAATAAACACTTGTTTTGATTATTATTTCTTCTGAAACTTCACTTCTTACGTGTTTCAGCAGCAGATTTGTACCCTTGGCACAATTTCGCCATCTAAGCTATGTTACGGGTTTAAGATGGAGGATCTTATTGCTTGACTTGTCCTGGTTTCTGCATAGGCAGAAGTGCTGCAGCTCATTTTTGTAGCTTTGCCAGCTGTCTATTGTTGTGCATTATAGCTGTTAATAAATCTATAAACTGTTTCTTCTTTCAGCTCAGTGTGCCATCATAATGTTTGATGTAACATCAAGAGTTACATACAAGAATGTACCTAACTGGCATAGAGATTTGGTACGAGTTTGTGAGAACATCCCTATAGTGTTGTGTGGCAACAAAGTGGATATCAAGGACAGGAAAGTCAAAGCAAAGTCAATTGTCTTTCACAGGAAGAAGAATTTGCAGGTAATATGCCAACTCTCTTTAGTAGGAGCTGTATATGAAACAGTCACTTGTTTTGCAAGAACTAAATAGGGCCTCATCCTCAGTAAATGGCTTCTAATCTTGGATTTCAAAATGTTTAGCAAGTTAATGTGGAAAGTCCTCTGTCTTGTAGATTTGAATCTGCTTTGTTTTCTGTTGATGGCCTGTATTTATAGCTTATTTTTAAGTTAAATCTGTGAAGTGGAAGGAAGATGGTAAATAACATTTGATGACTGGTAACTCATTGGTAAACTTGGTAAACAAAAACCATACAAAGCCATATTGGCAATAAATACAGATATAAAACTTTCCCCACTGCTTATGGGACAGAGAATAGTCTTCAGAGTGCTTCGTTACCTTAAAGAGAAATTTACTGTGGCACAAGAGTTTGTGGACTAGAACTCAGTTTCATGATTCTAATGATCTGTTATCCAGTTGGTTGATCTATGATGTGTGCCAAGAAAAAACAATAATGAGTTTAAGGCCATACAAAGGGTGCCGCTTGCTGTTTCTTTGCAGAACTTGGATGTGTACAAAATTGTCTGCTGTGCTTACTTTAGATAAACTTGAGATTTACATAGAAATGTTCAGTTGTATTTTTTAAACTTCATAGAATTTTGGCCCAGTGCTTACAAGTTTTATCCCTCCGTATACCTGTGTATGCACAGGCTTGTGTCACAAATGTTGGGGTTTTGTTGTGACAAGACACGTAGCATATTACAGCAAAAACAGTGACTGTGGTTTCTGTTCTCTTTTTAGTACTATGATATTTCGGCCAAGAGCAACTACAACTTCGAGAAGCCGTTCCTTTGGCTGGCCAGAAAGCTAATTGGAGATCCCAACTTGGAATTTGTGGCGATGCCTGCTCTCGCACCACCAGAGGTCGTTATGGATCCAGCACTGGCAGCACAGTATGAGCAAGACTTACAGGTAGATATTCTCATAAAGAGCGTAGGAATAGGATAGGTGTGTATTGATGCAGAATTTAGAACAGCACTGAATGTATCTCTTTCCCTTTTACAGATTGCTCAAACCACTGCACTGCCAGATGAGGATGATGATCTGTGAGGGAGTGAAGCTGGAGCCCAGCGTCAGAAGTCTAGTTTTATAGGCAACTGTCCTGTGATGTCAGTGGTGCAGCGTGTTTGCCACTTTATTATTATAGCTGAGCAGAACATGTGCTTTAATCTTGGGATGCTGAAAGAGAGAATGGGCTTTGGAGTGAATGTGGCAGTTAAAAAAATTTCCTTCATTTTGGACCTGCATATTTAGCTGTTTTGGACTGCAATTTACTCCCTATTTGAGTTTCACATCTGACTGCTGCAGTCACATCACAGTATTCAGTGGTAAATCTTGTTTGTTACTGTCATTCCCATTCCTTTTTGTTTAGATCATAATAAAGTTGTATTAAAAATAACCAAGCAAGTGAATCTTTATGAATTAAGACTAATTATTTCAGGTTTTAAAAAATGTGGTCTGTTTAGCTTAGTACTTATATACCAATTTAGTATTTTAAGAAGCCTTCTTAAAAACCTTTAAGGACTTCTGACAAGCCAGTACTCTGACACACATTCTGGTTACTTGAATTTAGACCAGTTGTTAGATTTAAGTAGCTGTTCTCTGGTATAAGTGGGTTGTTTACTGCTCCAGGCCTTGTTCTCACAGATAATAGTAAGCTGGTATAGGAAGTTCTAGTTTACTCTATGGAGCAAATATTCTTCTATGTTAATATTCCACCATACCAGTTGAGTGAACTTGCACTTGTAGTTTGTGCTACAAGTTACCTTGAAAGAAATAAAGCTGTAACAACCTCTGCATGTTGACTTAAAAGCAAGTCCCACTGCTTTGTGGGGCCTTGCACTCAAATAGGCATTAGCAAACAGCTCTTCTTTCAAAGTGTTCTTAGATTTTCAGTAGGGCTGTTACCATCTTTCATACCTAAACTTGCTAATCTCCCTTTCTGCATTTAAAAAGAACATCTTGAGTTTTAGGCTTCAAATAGGTGAGACTACTACTTTGAGGCACAGATCACAACTATTATTGCTAATCTCAGCAATTCCTAAATACGCTTCTTTCCTTTGTCCCTAAGTTTACTGTGTTATTCTACATCAAAAGTGTTCAAATAATAAAAGTAGAACTGCAATTTAATTTTTGGTTGGAGTATTCAAATAGAACGGGGAGAGAATCTATTCATCATTCCTAAAATGCCGCAGTATGATGGAGCAATAAATTAAATGGCCTGTGTAGTTGGCTTGCCTGCAGTTAAACAGAAAAATTGGGAATAAAAAATTGTGCTGTGCTATGAATGAAAAGAAGATTGGAAACCTTCCCAATTCCATTCTCCTTAATCCATGCAATATTCGCAGGATGTGCATATATTATAAGAAACTGCCTCATTTAATGTGTTACACTCGTGCATATTTTACTGTTTCTGCTGATCTCAACCATTGCATATTGCAATATTTACTTAAAGCTGCCAAGATTTTTAATACTTTCAAGAAGATCCTTGTACCTTGATACTTAGTAGCTTGTTTTGTACGTGGTCTAAAGCACTAGGTATGCAAAAGTTTCATATGGAAGTAAGATGGTTGCAACATGCTACTAGATCTGAGTGTAATCAATTGCTCTTTGTGTTGTATTAGCACTGAATTTCAGTGTCACTTTCAGTTAGCAGGTTACAACATTACTTAAATACTTCTTAAATTGAAGTAAGATCTGTTGAAATCCAGTTACAGGAAACAAATGAGCTTGGAATTGAACTAAGGCTCCTTTATTGGCTGTTCCAGTAGAAACTTCTAGGTTTTGATCAGTAACTGTTTTAAAGGGAGCAACGTAATACAAGTATAGATTAGTACTCGTTAGAATTTTAAGCATTAAAAGTTCCATGAAAAAACAGTATTGGGCTGACTTCATTCTTCATGAGATACATTGAAGGGAGAAGTGCACAACCTATACAGTATATCCACCCTCTTAATGGTGCCATCCACATATGGAAGTTAGCATTCATTTTATATTTTCTATTACTGTTCATTCAACAGAGTCTTGTTTTATCTGGTGGTGGAGTGTGTGTGTGTCATTCCTAAGGTTGCTTCCTTGGTCTATTAAATGATCCGTTCAAGACCAATGAGCTACACACTAAATTTGTTTATGGGGAAGAAGTGAAAATAGATAGAGTACATTTGAAAGTGGATCTTGTCACTTGAAGGATAGAAATTAAGATGGGGGTGAGGGATTCTTAGAAGTAACTGTTGAAGTTGTCAGTGTCAACGGTTGCTGTTGGAGACCGAGTATCTTCAATGTGGCATTACGAACTTTCATAGGGGTGCAATCTTATCCCCACGGTGTATCATAGGGAGAAAGGCCATGAAGGACCCAATACCTTGAACTGAGCCTGAAAAATGATGGGTACCCAATGGACTGACTGCAAACTGTAATATGCATGCTCTGCCGAGCTGATAATAAAACTAGCATTCTGCACGAACTGAAGTTTCCAAATTGACTGTAGTGACCTATGTAGAGTGCTTTACAGAAGTGTAGATTTGGTCTTACTGTGGCATAGATCCAAGTAGCCAGATGGGCTGTTTTAATGTAGGGGGTCACCATCTGGGCCAGATTAAATTGCCAGCGTTTTTCACAGCTGCATTAGCTTGCTTCTTCGGTAGCAGTGTAGTGCTGGATCAAGTACAACCCATAGGCTTTTAACCGAGACAGCAAGGGCCAACTGAAAACAGTATTTGATTTATATACCGCCCTTCAGGACAACACCCATTCAGAGCAGTTAACAAAGTATGTTATCTCCACAACAATCACCCTGTAAGGTTGGTGGGGCTGAGAGCTGTGACTGACCCAAGGTCACTCAGCTGGCTTCAAGTGGAGGAGTGGGGAATCAAACCCGGTTCTCCAGATTAGAGTTTGACTCCTGCCACTCTTAACCACTACACTAAACTGGCAATCAAAAGTTGAAAGCATTATACCCTGCTGAGGTCCGCCCCTGCCTAAACCCAACCTTCCCCGGGCTCCACTTCAAACAATCTGCAGGAATTTTACAACCTCTAACTGGCAACCATAGTTCAGGAGCGTGCACTAGGAAAATGGTTTTATTTCTGTATTGGGAAGGGTATGCAGTTGTCATTAAGTACCAGCCCTTCCTGACTTTCCAATGTGGATTAAAACAGGAGGGAGAAAGAAGAAGGAGGCCCCTGGCTGCTTGCTGGTCTGTGGGCCAATTACATTTTAAAGTGTTTTTATTTCCCATAGAGGGTACACTTTGTACTCCAGAGGCCAAGTCTACCCTATTGGAAATAATGGCCCTTTCAAATGTAAAGGGCCCATATCCTAGTAAGCAGTTCAGAGTGCTCCAAATAATTGGCAGTAGACTTCAGGGCCAGGTTTACTACTCATTATAACCTCCAGGTAGTCCACCTGGAAGTTGGTGATTGAAGACTGGTTCTGCTGCTCAGTCTGTAACTGGGCCTACAGTTACCTGTTAGGTGAGAGCCCCTCACCCCACGTTGAAGGTGATCTTCAGCCTGTCCCACTGTTGGCTCTGGGACTGTGTTCTAGCCCACTGTTGGCTCTGACGCCCATTCCTGGTCGTCAACTTCAAGGCTGAGTCCACCCCATAAAACAGCAGGAGAATGAAGGGAGTGGGCCGCAGCAGCACATGGAGGACCCTCTGGAGTCCTGCAAGGCTTGGTTGCCCCATGGAATTCCTTGCCAAGCCTCATGGAGGACTGAAGAACCCGCTGGGCACAGATGAAGGCCGCCTTCCTATTTTCTTGCTTAACTGAGAGGGGGGAATGGGATCAACCTTCAAGAGTTGCCCTGGAACACAGCTCTAGATTTCCTTGCATGGTAATCAATGGCCTGAAGATCTCCTGTGGTGTGTGCGTTTGTGTTTTCACCTGACAGTGAATTCCAAGGTTGGTTACGGATATCATACTGTGGATGGTAGACCTAGTCTCCAGCCCATTATTTAGAACTAGTAGCAGAGCCCATTGAAAAAATACAACGGGCTCTAACAGCAGGGGCTTGGGAGGACCATGCTGGTGCGGCTGTCCTAAGGCCACACAGTAGCCATGGTGGTGGCAGAGAGCCTACCCACCCACCACCCACCCCCTACGGGGCATTGGGATGTTTTGGGAGGGAACAGGCTGTGAAGGTGACAGAGAACCTCCCTGTTACGACCCCTTTCTTTCTCTTGGGTAGATTTGGTCTTTAAGCCTTTTATTCTTGCCCCCTCTTGGTAGATTGCTGCCACCAGGAATTAAATTCCAGAATAACTTGCCGAAGGGTCAGGCTTTTTCGTGGTATTATATGGCCCTGAGGAAAGGAATGGGATATAGAAATAACTCTGGGATTGAAAAAAAACCCAAACTTTTTATAAGAAGCGTATTGGTTTCATAATCAAAAAGAGTCCAGTAGCACCTTTAAGACTAACCAATTTTATTGTAGCATAAGCTTTCGAGAATCAAGTTCTCTTCGTCAGATGCCTGATACAGATACTGGCCAGTATCTGTATCAGGCCAGTATCTGGCCAGTATCTGTATCAGGCCAGTATCTGGCCAGTATCTGTATCAGGCCAGTATCTGGCCAGTATCTGTATCAGGCATCTGACGAAGAGAACTTGATTCTCGAAAGCTTATGCTACAATAAAATTGGTTAGTCTTAAAGGTGCTACTGGACTCTTTTTGATTTTGCTACCACAGACTAACACGGCTAACTCCTCTGCATCGGTTTCATATTATTTCTAAAACTTGATGGTTTCAGGAGAGTAGTTCTCAATTCTTAAAGTCATTTTACTTCAACCCAGTCACACAGATCTTCTCTCAGGCTTCACACACAGCTTGGCTGCTTTTGATAATAATTTCTCAATTACATGTAAGACCTTTTCCCAGGCGCGCACACACAGTTTACCTGCTTTTTCCTGACTGAATGTTCTTTCACAAACACAACTCAGGTTTCCAAATAGGTCATATTTCTCTCAGGACTACTTAAAACTACTCAGGCTGCACACAGCTTGCCTTCCTTGCTCTGACGAAATGTTTTCTCTCCACTCAGTAACTGAAACAGCAGTTGACTCCGCCCACACTCCCAGTCATCAACCAATAATAACACTCATTCATTCCTCTCTTTCACCCCCACTCTTCATCTATAACCACACCAAGCATTTAAAGACACATGCATGCATTTATTTAAAATCATTACATTCCCCCCCGCCCCGGTGTCCTTCCCACCACCTCCACGGGGCTTTGGGAGGGACATGTTGCGAGGGGATGTGCCGCAGTGGCTGTGGAGGTGGTGGAGAGCCCACCCCCCGCAAAGCCTTCCTGCCTCCGTGGTGCATTGGTAGGGACGCACTGCAGCGACTGTGGAGGGGGCGGGAGAACCTGCCTCAGCACCTCCCATAGTGGTGGCCTTCCTGCCACCTGCGCGGTGGATGTGGGACTGTGCTGTTCCTTCCTGCTGGCTCCACGGCTGCTCAGAGGCCTGCCACAGGCAGCACAGAAACCTGGCGCAGACCTCCAAAGGCCCCACAGCACCCTGCCAGGCCACACAGACAACTCACTTTTTATTCTGCACTATTCTGCGCCTGCACTAGAATAAAAAGTGAGTCACTGCCAATACGGCTCGCCTTTTATCTAGTAAGAAACCCCCCATTTAAAGCACCATTGTGTTCAATGGGGTTAGAGGTGGCCTGCAAAGTTTTATCAAATCAGCAGTATCTGACGACATGCCTCCAGACTAGATTCCACATGCCTATCCCTCCTGTGTTTTTGAAAACTCCCTTTGCAGGCATACTCCCTCTCCAATTCCATCTTTTTTGATTCTAGCTTAGTTCTTACCGTTTTGCAGAAAGAGGCGAAACCTTGTAGCTGTGTGCAAACCATTTTCTAACAATATTGCTAATATACATGTGATATGGTATGGTATGGTATCTTCAGCGGCAGCAATGCCCAGGTACCATTTCCCAGGGCTTGAGTATAAATTTGTGTGTATTCCCCTACCCTCACCCTGAAACCCCATACTGTCTCCTGAAGCCAGAAGTAAGTGAGGGCTTCTTATGTTATTTCAGAATGAAATGCTTTATTATGGTGGTGGAGTTTCGGCCCGGGTGGGTTCCTTCTGGCACTGTGGGCCTTGGTGAAATGTATTCCTCCTTGTGTCCCTGCGGCAAGGGTTGGTGCAGACCAGAACGGAAAAGCTTGCTGGAAGAAAAGTGAAAGAAGTCCAGTGGCATCGTAAAGGGTAACAATATTTACTCTAGAGTGAGCTTTCATGAGTCAGCACCCCCAAGCACCAACTCATGAGAGCTTACGCAGGAATAATGGTCAGTTTTTCAGCTGCCTCTGGAATTGTTAGGAGAACCCTTTAAAGAAGTATGTTCCCATCATGTCAGGAACCACATGGTGGCGCTCTAGGCCTACACAGAAGCCCTTTCTCGCACTGACCAAATTCATCTACTTTCTTAGTCATTCTTGGGGTATAAATCAGTGATTTGTCATCGGTACAGGGTGACCTATGATGCTTCAAAATGTTCTTTCCTTTCTCAAGTGTGTGTGTGTGTGTGTGTGTGTGTGTGTGTGTGTGTGTGTGTGTGTGTGTGTGTGTGGAGCGTGAATTTGAATTTTTCATCCTTGCTGTTTCCACCCAAAACTCCCATTTCAATTTCCCATGTGCAAACTGAATGTATAATTTAAAAAACTCTTTTACCATTTTCCATTTCCTTACATTGAATTTTCCTTGTGCAATGTATATGTTTTCAAAGTTATTTGTGCTTTTGTGTTAGTATTATATATAAATGTCATATATATAAAGAGCAAAAAGGGAGCCCCGTGGCGCAGAGTGGTCAGCTGCAGTACTGCAGCCCAAGCTCTGCTCACGACCTGAGTTCGATCCTGGCGGAAGCCAGATTCAGGTAGCCGTCTCAAGGTTGACTCAGCCTTCCATCCTTCCGTGGTCGGTAAAATGAGCACCCAGTTTCCTGGGGGGTAAAGTGTAGATGACTGAGGAATGCAATGGCAAACCACCCCGTAAAAAATCTGCCAAAAAACTCCTG
This sequence comes from Eublepharis macularius, assembly GCF_028583425.1. Taxonomy (NCBI): domain Eukaryota; kingdom Metazoa; phylum Chordata; class Lepidosauria; order Squamata; family Eublepharidae; genus Eublepharis; species Eublepharis macularius. The sequence continues at coordinate 64,581,924 of NC_072802.1, read as the reverse complement.
TGATGAGACGTCCCCCCATGGGTCAGCAATGACTCGGTGCTTGCCCAGGGGACTACCTTTACCTTTATATAAAGAGCCCAGCCCAATCCAAACAACTCTACCAAACTGGCAGTAGAAAGCACATGGTGAAAACTATTGACTAAAAAATAAATGACTATAAAAAGGGGGATGCTTACTGAATCCCTAATTCAGAGGAGTTAGTCTGAAGTGGCAAAATAGTTTACCCAATCTGTCTGGAGATCAGGGGGTGGGGCCACTGGCCATGTGACCATCTTCTCTGATGGCAATTTAAACTTTAAAAGACTCCCTCCTTGTTCCAGCTGACCCAAAGTGATGTCATTGTGCGATCTTGAGTTCCACCACTGAGTTCGACCACCTCTTTTCCCAGAAAAAAAGCCCTGGTGTCCTCTGTTGCAAGTGGCTCAAAGGGTGGAAATACACGTTACTAAGTACCTAGGGACACCAAAGTAAACCTCATTTCATGTGTTCCCCCTCCGACTTTCTATGCACTTGCTCGCACAGACACACTTCAATTTGCTCTGCAAGAATTCATTCATGTGTTTGATATCAGTTCCTTCTCAATTGCTAAAAGTATCCCAGTTCCGCCCACATCCATTTATTGAAATGTAGATCTGGACACTTTCTCACACCTTAAAGAAATGCAAATTGGCAAGACAAAGGAGCCTACAGTACTTGTTCTTGCAGTGAAAACAGCTGAATTGGAGCTTTGCCTTCCGGAATCACTTGCAGATGCAGCCACACAAAGGGAGTTCCCGTGAAAGCAGCATTCACGCACACCAAACAAGAACAGCCTGCATGTGAACTGAGGACTAGAGATGGGCACGATCCGCATTACGATCGAAAAAAAACCCACGATAATGGCGATCGCACGATCGTGACCTGGCAGATCGTGATCGTCCATGACCAACAGTCGGAAGAGGCCTGGATCGTTGCGTTCGGGCTCGGATCGGGGATCCAGACACTCAGGCGCTAGCAATCTATCCTCCTGGCAAAGGAGCCAGGGGAAAGCCTGAGCTCTGTTTGCCCTCCTTCTGTCGCCCTGGAAACCCGAATGGAAGCCCAGCTTTCCTTGATCAGCAGGGCTTCCTTCCAACCACGGAGCAGCAAAGCAGTCACAAGTTGGGAGAAGACACCCAGGGGAGGGAGGAGGAAGGGGATGTTCTGTAGCCATGGGCACTCCAATCTCATCCCTGCAAACCCTGATAGGCAGCTCTGACGGCCAAACACAGACCTCCTGTGTTGCTGAGGGAGGGTGAACAGAGCCCCAACATGGGCTGCTGGAAGCCCCCCTGAAACAGCTGTTTGGAGTGTGGCTCGTTGCCGCCTCCCCATGCCTGCCAGGCCCGGCGGCCGCTGCCACCACCCACCTTCCCACATAGCTGGGAATAGCAGCGCGGCCTGCTTTGGCCTCCACGATCCACGATCCACGGCTCGGGAACAGGAGATGATTGGTGTGGATCGTTAATTCGGGATCATCGCTGGCACCGATCCACAATCAGCTGGATCTTTAATTTTTTTTGGATCGTGCCCATCTCTATTGAGGACTACACATACACAATCCTGCACTTGAGCATCCCCCAGTACTTAGTATCGTGAATTTCCACCCAAAGAGGAAGGCTCCTTGTGTCAGGGGAAAGCACCGGCATTCGTGAAATGGATCCACTGCACGCAATGCACGGTCTCTCCAGATTTGTGCAGCGTCCCTTTTTTCCCCCAGTCCTCGCAGCGCTGCTTTGCTCTTCAATTATATCTGCTTGCAACTCTCATTGCTGCTGACAGCCCACAAACCAAGCCAATGCTCTTTTATGCTTTGTCACCTTTTTCTTTTGTTTTGTGCTGCAAAACAAAAAGGATTGGCAAAAACGTTGATTTATTTTAAGGGTGCAAAGCAATAGCCTGATAGTGAATTCTGAGGAATGACGCTGCCAGTATCTTTAAATCTTGTGTGTGGAACTTAGTTGAATGCATCCCTATTAAGCATATTAAAGAACTCCAGGGGTCATTTCGTAGAAAAAGAGCTGGAGGAACTCATTAGCAGAACTCATTAGCATATGCCACACCCCTTGACATCACCAGAAATGTGTCTTTAGCATAACTGGTTTGCATATGCCATGCTCCTTGACACCACCAGAAATGTGTCATTAGCATAACTGATTTGCATATGCCACACCCCCTGACATCACCTATCCTGGCTGTTTTGGACCCAATCCTGGCCATTCAGGGCCGAAATTGGGCCCAAAATGGCAAAAAGGGGCTGAAAATGGCCGAAAAGTGGCCCAAAATGGTCAGGATCAGGCCGCTGCTGAACAGGAGAGTGATCCACCACCCGAGAGTGATGACACACCCATTTTGGCCCCAATCCAGGACGAAATGGGCCCAAAATGGCCAAGAGTCAGGTGGGCAGGGCCTCAGGTGGACATGTGACCTCTTTGGGGAACTGCCGGAACTGCATCCCTGTGTGTTCCCTCTTGAAATGAGCCCTGAAGAACTCATATGGCCAAATTAGGCAGGATATGGAAGAAGCATGGTCAGATGTCTACTTTTTCATCAAGATAACTTTCTGGGGCTGCTAATTTGATTGGGAAAGCAATGTTCAAAGACGGGTGTGTTTCGTCCGTCCTATTTCCCTTGTTCCAAAGTGTCCCCCTCCATCCTATAAAATGTTGTTACACATGTTGGGGATAACATTAACAACAACAACAATAACGTTCGATTTATATACCACCCTTCAGGACAACTTAAGGCCCACTCAGAGTGGTTTACAAAGTATGTCATTATTATCCTCACAACAATCACCCTGTGATGTGGGTGAGGCTGAGAGAGCTCTAAGAAGCTGTGACTGACCCAAAGTCACCCAGCTGGCTTCAAGGGGAGGAGTGGGGAATCAAACTCGGCTCTCCAGATTAGAGTCCGGCCACTCTTAACCAGGTCCAACATACAGGTACCCAGGGTTTTTTTCTGGGAAAAGAGGTGGCGGAACTCTTGTGAGGGAAATGAAGAAGAAACACATGGGATTGTTTGAAATAATATTATTTTCACGCACTCTTGCCGAGTATTTTCAAGAGGTGCCGGAACTCCGTTCCGCTGCATTCCCACTGAAAAAAAGCCCTGCAGGTACCAGATTATTTTCTCCAGTCAGGCTAACAACAGCTTTGAAAAGCAATTTAGATGTGGGGAAGGATTAACCCTTTGTCCTGTAAAGATGCATTGCTGATCAGATTAGCATGTCCCATGTGGCTTGCTTTGAAAGCAAGGAGAAGTATCGGGAATCCAGCCTCTTTAGGCCCTTAAGAACAGGCCGTGTGTATGTACATGAGCACACTTGGCGGGGTTTTGAGAAACACAAACTTCCTCCTCTGTGTTGTCAGTTCTGATCATACAAAAGCAGTGTGGAGAGAAACTGGGAATTTGGGTAATGGGACTTTGTAGGAAGACGTTGCTTCGTCCATCCCTCTCCATTCCATCCTCAAAGTGGTCTTGCTGTAGTACAGTTTGCTGAACAACGTGATGAATATTCTCTAGAATGAGACCTACATTTGTATCAAGGCTTAATACTATACTTTAATGAGAAGCATTTTTCCTATTGCTCAAAGCACTTCACGTTATTTACAGCAGGCTTAAACGACATAAGTTGTCATCCCATCCCTTCACAGGGGATCCTGCAAACTAGTTCTGCAGATACCAAACCATTTATTTCGCTACAGTTTTATTCTGCTTTTTAGCAACAATTTTCATCCAATTCACACATGACAAACTCCCAACACATCCATGAAGGATGCCATGGTGAAGTATCATGGTATGGTGGACTTTTCTCATCCTCAGCAGTTGAGGACACAGCCCAGGAGGAAGGCTTTTCCTTTAAGAGGGAGCTGCAGCGGGACACTGACGCTGGGCGACAGTAAAGGTAAACCACTGCAGCAGTTCTTCCTTAGGCTCTTCTGGCCCCTGACAGTTGAGCACCAAACTACAATTCCCAGAATCCTTTGGGGAGTGAAACTCTTACAGTTAAACTGGTACATGTAGGTGGTGCAGACATGCCTTGAGTAATCTCTACAGCAATATTTTAAGGTAAGTCAGTATAATGATATCCACTAGACTGGATATAACCATTTCCACCTCCCACATTCACCGCTAAAGGCACAAGATATCTTAAATTCCAGTTCAAGTCTGTGAACCACGACACCAGATTCCAGAGGGTTATGTTGCTGCACAACATGAAGAAATGAATTGTTTTATTAGGGCATGGGTTTGCAACTAATGGCTCTAGGTCCAAAGGGGTGGGGTGGGGGGGTCGGTACAGAACTGATACAAGTTGCCTTGGAAAATAGGTTATAAGTGTTAAGTCAGCAAAAGAGGAGAGGAACCTACTTCTAGCCTATAGGAAGAGAAGTGTGGATCGGAAGAAACGTTCTCGGGAAGAGATAAGACACTGGGTCATCCTGACAAGTAAAGAATGGTGGGAAATATTATAATTATGTTAATGACAAAATCAGTCTTCCAATCAAGAGGCATTGGGTAGCTAGAGGTGGCAACCGGCAACTGGTCTTCGCCAATGGAGATCCCTGGAAGACTTAAGCCAATTAAAAGCCTAATATTTTAATGAACCAAGGGGTATAAAATGCCTTGCACAAGCTTTGTAATTTTGATGAGCCTTGGGTCAAGGTGGGGCTTGGGCCCTCTGTATGGCCAGGGCTCCTCCCATTTAATTAAATGATTTAAGCAGCCTTCTCTCCCTGGATCCTGTGTGCTGTGGAAAATACCATTTGGGTATAACAGAAGGGTAGGTCAAATGTTAGAATAACCCATATATGAAGAAGGGTTGCCAGCTCCTTATACCCATCAACGGGAAGGAGGGACCTGGCACTTAACTCATGCCTCCTGTGTGTTGTGGCTTGCGCATGTGTGTTCCTGGTGCGGACGCAGTGATATCATTTCCAGGAAGTGACATCACCACACCAGCTGCAGGCATACTCCTATGCTTTGCGCGGGGCTAATTCTGGCCCGTTTGGGGCCAAAATTGGCCCCGGCAAAGCGCAAGAGCATGCCTGCAGCTGGTGCAACAATATCACTTCAATATGTGACATCGTTGCATTTTTTGGGAGTGTGCACGCTGCGCATATTCCCAGGGTGCCAGCTAGTGGGGGGCAATCTCTAGGGGGCTTGCTCTTTCTCACTGATCGCTGGTGGTTCAGGGGGCAAACTACCTGGGAACCCTAAAAGGGAATAGTGGGCAAAGATCTTTATGGGACTAGTGCATTTCTTAGAGATGCTTACAGAGAGGGAAATGACAGAGGTGAACAGCTGCCGGTAATTCAAGTGCAAACCATGGACAGATTTATTCCATCACACATTCACATTAGGTGCTCCAGTGTACATTTATTACTTATGGTGAGGTCTCCGAGTGTGCCACTCTAATAAAGAACTCACAACAACCAGTGATTGAGCTGCAAAAACTTTATGGATTATTAATCCAGATATCCATTATCAGTAATATTAAACTGTATATTTTCAGTTATTCAAGTTAACTTTATACTGATTTTGTTTGGCCCTTCAATTATAGACGATTGCTGCTCTAGTCTTTTGATTATTCTGATACCTCAAGGTGCTTGTGTAATTCGTATCGGTGGTCCTAGAACCCAGAATGTGGACTGCATTGTTCAGCCAGGTGCAGGTTAAAAGCAATATGGCAAGGGGATGGGGTGCTTGAAAGGATCCTTTTTTGCTTCTGGCCACAAAGGGATGAGTGGGCAGTAGGGTTGCCAAGCCCAAGTTTGGAAATTCCTGGCCATTTGGGGGTGGAACATGGGAAGGATGGGGCTTGGGGAGGGGAGGAACCTCAGTGGGGTATAATGTAATGGAGTCCACCCTCCAAAGCAGCCATTTTCTCTAGGAGAACTGATATCTGTAGTCTGGACGTAAGTTATAATTCCAGGAGATCTTCATGCCACAACTGGAGGCTGGCAACCATGGTGGAGAGGGAAGTTTTGGAGCTGGTTCTGTTTATTTACTGAAAACATTCTACCTTCTGATGCATTAGAAATCCTCCGTTGTTCCATTTTTTATTTCTAAATTTTGTACTGAGCATCATGCAGGTGCAATTTGATGCAGATTTCAGTTCTTTCATGTCTTTCCCTCTTTTACACCAACAACACTCGTATGTATATTGATAAAGCACCGCTTAGAAAAGCAACCTTGACGTTATTGTACCGACAACTGTATCAAAATCCTTTATGCCATTTTACCAACATGCTGGAGTCAATGTGTGCATCAGTAAACCGTTTCATAAAAAGACTCCTGACACAGCTTTACATTCAGTTATGTCAGAATGGCCTTTTTTTGGCAGAATTTTATCAATTGTGTTGTAACACAAAGGGCACACAAAGAAACTGATGGTTGTGGCAAACTACAGTATTCCAAAGTGTAAGACAGAAGAAGGGAGGGTTCCTAATGTGCTAGGTTGAGGTTGCCACTGCCAGTCCCCTGCTGGGGGCAAGGGAGCCCCTGCTCCCACTTATCTGGCTGGCAGAAGCAAAGGCGGGGGAAAGGCCTCCCAGGGCGCGCTTCCGAGCTCCGCAGTGGGCTGTGAAGCTCAGGAGATCACCGGTGCCCTCCCAGCAATGCTCCCGTGCTGTGCAATGGGCCAAATTGGGGCCAAAATCGTGAAGTGTGGGAGCATTCCAGAGCCCATTGCGCCACACTGGCAGAGCTTCCCTGCTCCACACTGGAGCACTGGAGCACTTCCAGGGGTGGCACAAGGCCTGCGTGATGACATCACTTCCCGGAACAACATCACAGCCCACGACAACATCTAAAAAGGTGAGTGCCAGGTCTCCTGCCTCCTGCCTGGAGCAGCATAAGGGGCCCTGGCAATCCTACGCTAGGTCCACTTTTGAAATGGCACCAAGTAATTCATAACTCCAAAATTTGGGGCAAAATTCAGAAAAGAACTCTGGAAACATCATTGTCAGATAGTCCAGCTTCTCTTAACAGAGGAACCAAATAGACTTTTTGTTATGTATTGGTCAAGCTTCTAGCTCAAACAAGGGTGCTGAAGCTTGCAATGTCATTGGTTGCGTTTTGCTGGTAGCAGCCGATCAGGGCGGCACGATAAAGACCAATCACTGAGCTGTAAATAAGTTATAAAGTATATAGTTGATGCAAATGAAGGGTTCCTGTTCTGCATATTCTCATTGGATGTTAAGATAGTTGGGGCATGGTTTTGGAATGAAAGTTGTGTATGTATGTGCGGCTTGCCACCTAGGTTTTCAGTGATGTTCTGATCGAATAAAGAGCTTGTTGAATCACCCAGCGTTTGAACCCACCATTTAACACTTTTCCTGTAAGGTCTCCCCAGCCTTAAGACCATATGACAAGCTCTACCAGATCAGACCAATGGCCCATTTTGTCATGTATCCTGTTTCCTAAAGTGTTCAACCAAAAGGCCCAGAAGCTGGGGCACGGATGCTAAGGGCCATCCCTGTTTCTGTACCTCAGGAAATGCCATTCAGAAGTTTGCTTCCTCAGAACAAGGAAGTTCCATTTAGACACCATGCTTATTGAAGGACTTACCCTGTATGCCTTCATCTAATCCCTTTTTACAGTCATCTAAGCTAGGGGCTAGTGGGCCGCACAGAAGTATTGTATCCTGCACAGGGCTTTTTTTCTGGGGAAAAAAGGTGGTGGAACTCAGTGGGTTGCCCTAGGAGAAAATGGTCACATGGCTGGTGACCCCGCCCCCTGATCGCCAGACAGAGGGGAGTTTAGATTGCCAGTGGCATGGAGGGGAGGGGCCACTGGCCATGTGACCGGTGGCCCCGGTCACATGGCCCACTCAGGGGGCAGGGTCACCAGCCATGTGACCATTTTCAAGCGGTTCCAGAACTCCATTCCACCGCATTCCAGCTGAAAAAAAGCCCTGATCCTGCAGCAATGACCTTCGTCAAATAAATTAGTTGTTGTACATCCTTTTGTCTGCTCTGGACCTGAGCCTGTTGCCCCTCAGAACCCTGGGCATTTTCTTCGTCTAGAAGCATCTTTAGTTGTGTTGCAAAGCTGGCCTCTGCTGTCATGTGAATTGGGAGGCCAATGGTCCTGCACACATGAAGGTTAGGGAGTCAGCGGCATTTTGCAATGTGTTATGTTCTAATAAGCTGCTGTTCCCTCATGGTGCTCACTGCTTACGTTTGCTGGTAGCTTAACATATTTGAATAATAGGAAAAGAGGTTGCTTTTCTCCCCTGGCCACTTCTTTCTGGGCAGTGCCGAGTGCGGTCTCAAATTAACTTTGCACCACAATTCCCGTGGGTATCAGCTTGGAGGCTGGAGTTCTTGCTTGCATTCGGCAGGAGAGCGATGTCTAGGGAGCCAATGGACCCAGAAAAGATGGCACTGTGCATATGTCTCGGTAATTCACTTTGAAGATCTCGATGGAAACTTAATCTTCCGAATCTCAACGGAGGGCCTAGAAGTGCTGTGATGGCCATTATGAGAAAGGGCAGGAGAATTCTATGCTGATTAAAAACAAAGCAGGGGGAAAAAGCTTTCAGCTGAAATACAATATGCAGATCAGCTGAATCTGCATTTACAGTCTCGGTGTGTTAGGGAGGCTCAGGGTTGGAGAAAACAAGGGATGAGCCTGTGTTGTCAGTTTCTTTTCTTTAATATCTTATATACTAATAGTGAAGTGGCTCTGATCGGTGGATACTTAAATCCAGAGACTGGAGCCATGAACGGACAGGACAGATCTGAAAAATGACCCAGGTTTGCAGAAAAATCTGAAATCTTAAAAAACACACACACACATTTGAGGTTAAAAAACCCCAAAACGATTAAAGGCGCTCCTGGAGCTTTAATTAGATGGCCGGAGTGGCTGTTGCTAGGCAACCATAACAGAGTATTCCAGACAGGCAGAGGGGTCAGGCCTTTTCCAGGGCTGATTTGGCCTTTGAGGGAGCACTCATTGGGGTCAGGCCCAGAAACCACCACCAGGGAACTTATTACCACACAGCTTACATGGCTCACCCAGGCCTGGCTGCTTGCTACTGCTCAACAGCATCCCTCCCCCAAAGCTAGTGCTGTGTAGCGGTTAGAGTTTCAGAGTAGGATATGGGAGCCGCAGGTTCGAGTCTCCAAACCGGCTGTGGAAGTTCACGGGGTGATCCAGTCACACATTCTGAGCCTAACCTTACTCTCTTGTTGCGAGGACGATACAGAGGCAAGAAGCTGCTTTTAGTCCCCACTGTGGAAAAAGACGGTATATAAATGAAGTAAATCAGTAAATATAGATGAAGATGGGGGGCAGGAAAAAGGTAAGTCGTTTAATGGGTTTGAAGGAGAGAAGGATGTAGGGAAAGGTGAGCATATGGGATTGGGTTGCCAGGGTCCCTTACTCCCCTGGAGGGAAGGGGAGGACCTGGCCCTCATCTTTGTTGCTTCATGTGCCTTCTTGTGCTTGTGATTCCAGGGCAGCGTGATGATGTCACTTCTGGGAAGTGTAGTGTTGCCAGGTCCCTTGGCTCCCCCGGCAGGAGATTGGGAGCCTGGCCGTGTTACCCTGGCCGCGTTCTGTGATTTTTTCATCGTATGTGCCCGCTCTCCCGGCTTGCACAATGACATCACTTCCGGGAAGTGATGTCATCACACGGGTCAAAGGGTGGCCTGCAGGTCGAAGGGCGTGCCCCACTCTCACCGAGGGGCACAATTCGGCCTGAAATGGGCCTGCTGCAGGGTGCTGTGGGTTGCGATTTGGGTCACTGTGGGCGCAGGAGCATGCTGTGCCACCTGGGGGCACCCTGGGGAGCACAGCCCACCGCCAGCCAAGTAAGTGGGTGTGGGGGAGGGAAGGGTGGCAGTAATCCCTAGTCTGAGTATACAAAATTGTCCTTGATGGAGTCCAGTGTGTGATTTACTGTAAGGTGGCTTAATGTGTGTTCATATGTGTGAGAATTTCCCTCCTTTGCTCCCATGATTTCTCTGCAAATCCCCAGCTGGTTTGTTTATTGGGCCACAGTTCTCCTGTGTTTTCCTGTAGCATTTGCAGATTCATCTATATTATTTATACGTGTCGTACAGTTTTTACACCTAACTTTTATGACATTTATATACATAATATTCATGCAATGTATGAGGCTGGTTTATTGACAAACCAATATTGCAGACAAATGCATACACTTTATGGGAAATGATTGGGAGCAGGAAATCATACCAAAATAAACAATGGCTGATTGGATTTGTCCACGGGAAAAAGGAAAATTTAAATGGGGATTTTTATGTTAAAGCTACAAATGTGAGAAATTTGATCTGGCCTTCACGGCGGTGGAGTGTTGATTTGGGGTGTGTCTTGTGTAGCTCTTTGGAGCACGCCTGATGGTTTATATTGAATCAAACGCTTCTTTGGTTAAGTGAAACCTGGAATATAACCAAATTCTGCATCAGACAACTTGACTCACGATGAGACGCAGATTGTGTTCATAATGCCCTGCCCTACTGGGTTAGAATAATGATCCATCTCATACAGGGGTTCCTAGTTTTGTTGAGCCTGTGGATACTTTTGGACTTTTGAGGTTGAGAAGTGGGCTTCACCACAAAACGGCTGCCATCGGAGGCAATCACAAATGGGTGGTTCATATATGTGAAGGGTGTGGGCCCACATAACAGGGTGTGTGGGCCAGTCACAAACCGATAAGACTTTGTAAGTCAAGCATCCTCCGACACTGTTTCTCAGTGGGTGTTCCCTGAAGACATAAATATCAACGACAACATTTAATTTATATATTGCCCTACAGGACAACTTAAAACAACACCTAGAGCAGTTTACTAAGTTATGTTATTATCAGGGCTTTTTTTCTGGGAAAAGAGGTGGTGGAACTCAGTGGGTTGCCCTCAGAGAAAATGGTCACATGGCTGGTGGCCCCGCCCCCTGATCTCCAGACAGAGGGGAGTTTAGACTGCCCTCCGCCTAAACTCCCCTCTGTCTGGAGATCAGGGGGCGGGGCCACCAGCCATGTGACCATTTTCAAGAGGTTCCGGAACTCCGTTCCCCCGCGTTCTCCCTGAAAAAAAGCCCTGGTTATTATTATCCTAAAAACAATCACCCTGTGAGGTGGGTGGGGCTGAGAGAGCTGTGACTGACTGAAGGTCACCCAGCTGGCTTCAAGCGGAGGAGCGGGGAATCAAACCTGGCTCTCCAGATTAGAGTCCTGCCGCTCTTAACCACTACACCAAACTGTGATGCCTGCTGTGTTCTTTTGAAACACCTGCTGCTCCTATGAGGTCGAGAAAATCCAGGATTCATTCTTTGCTTTGGAGAAGAAATGCTTTTTCAAAGATGCAAAACTGGCACCAGGTGATGCTATGCTGGGGATAACTGATCTGGTCCAAAATTGGAACAGTGCTCATCTAGGTCCCACTGCGAAAAAAACAGGCTGAAGGAAACATGCATAACACATAAGAACACTTACATTGCCGAAAGTTGTTATTGCCACACATTCCATTTTGTTTATTCTTTCTCCAGCCTGTTTTGGGCCAGTGAAAGATATTAACTTATCTATTTTGCGTTTTTCCCTGTGAAACCATTTGCCGACTAGCTTGGGGGGGGGTGCTTTCTGTTTCATTTCTTCGGGCTGGAATGATAGAATTAATTTGCAGAACGAGGGGCTGCAATTTTTATTTTAGTTTAGTTTATGTGCGGTCCTCTTTCACCTCAACAGGCGGCAGGGAAGTGAATTAAGCAGGCAACAGAAACAAACACGTCGACCCAAATTTCAAGTGACGACGCTTGCTGCAGCAAAATATTTTTTTCTAATTACAAACATCTGAAGTTGCTGTTGTGATGCCAGGAAAGTTAAATGCAGCTAGAATAGCTGGTGGCTGTTCGGTACACACATTATGGATTAAGGAGGGGAACAAACCCCACACCAGAATTTCTGTTGGGTTATGTCAACATTGGGTTGGATCCAAAGGTGTCCTCGCACAAGCTGAAGGCACGATTTCCACAGATTTCCCCTTCAGCTGCAGCATACCAGCACTGCCGTTCTCTAATTCTTTCTTAGTTTTATGCTTCTTTATATGTATGCGTACTGAGCCTCGTGGCACAGAGTGGTAAGTGGCAGTACTGCAGCTCAAGCTCTGCTCACGACCTGAGTTCAATCCTGGCGGAAGCCAGGTTCAGAAAACCAGCTCAAGGTTGACTCAGCCTTCCATCCTTCCGAGGTTGGTAAAACTGGTACCCAGTTTCCTGCGGGTAAAGTCTAGATGACTGGGGAAGGCAATGGCAAACCACCCCGTAAAAAGTCTGCCAAGAACACATTGTGATGCGACGTCCCCCCATGGTTCAGTAATGACTCGGTGTTTGCACAGGGGACTACCTTTACCTATATATATGTGTGAATTGGGAGAGGCTGGAGAGAGGCCCATAGTAGCTCTTGGTAAGGTGGCATGGTATAGCTTGATCTTGTAAGATCTTGGAGTCTTTCTACATGAGACATCTTTCTGGGACGCTCAACTGTAGGGAGTCGCAACATTAGCTGGAAAGCATAATTTAAAAAGACAGGCTCTGTCAATTTCACCTCTCTACATGAGGGTAGTCTTAAAAAAGAATGAGTCAGTGGAGGGTTTGTTAATTTCATTTTCTCCTAAGGATCTGTCAATTTCATCTCCCCTTGGGGGAGGTAGAGATGAAATTAGCAAACCCTCTGAGGAGCGATTTCCGCAGGCTCTGTCTTTTTAAACTACGCTTCCTGGCTAACATTGCATCTCCCTACACTTGAGCATCCCCATGTAAGATGTCTTGTGTAGAGAGACTCTCGGAAGATAAGCAGTGTCTGCCTTGGTCAGTACTTGTATGGTAAACCACCGAGGAAGTCCAGGGTCACAGAGGCAGGCAATGGCAAACCACCTCTGCTCCTCACATGCCCTGAAAACCCCTTGACCAGATTGTCATATAAGCCTCTTGTGACTTGGTGGCAATCAAATACATATATGGTTGCTCTTGGCACTCATCATGAGATGGGAATGTTTTATACAGTACAATTAATTAAAGTGATAGGGGAGTTCCGATCCCGTGCTTCCTCCACTTCCATTCTTGATTACCATGACATGCAGTATGTTGGGGTTGCCGTTGAAGACTCCCCGGCAACTTCAGCTGGTACAGAAGTCAGCCACTTGTTATCTGGTGCTATGCAGCAGGCTTACCTCCAGCTTATTCTATGCCAGTCGCACTGCTTACTAACGTAAATCTGGGTCGTCTAAAGCCTTTTCATGGCCAGCAAACCACGTACTTGAAGTTCCACCTGTCTATGTGTGAGTTTACATGTCAGTTAAGATCAGGTCAGCAAGCTCCGCTGGTGGTTATTTTCATTGTTTTAGGAAGGTGGCTGCCTCTATGCTCTGGAATCACAGTTTTAAAAAGGCCCAGTGGACTACATGGCTTCTGAGCTTGCATAAAGAATATAAGGCTTTCTGTTTTCTCTTGGCATTTTGCTGAAAGGAGTTTTCTGCATTGTTATAGAAATGGCTTTTTACGCGCAGGGAGTGTTCTTTTGAATATGTTTGAGTGTTGTTTATTGGTGGTTTAATTGGCCAGTATATATCCACATTGCAAAAATTTAAGAACCTTAATTCTTCAGCTGATCTCCAGGAACAATATCTTGGAAGTGTCAGTGAGGGATATGGACGCCATTTCCCCACTGGCATCTACTCACCTGGCCGGCGGAGGAGGAAAGGTGGGGGAACTCTGCCGCAGGCACACTCCCAGGGCGGCACAATGACGTCACCTGTGCTTCTCAGAGGGCCGATTTTGGCTCAAAATGGACCAAATTGGGCCTGTTTGGGGCCCCAAGTGCACGCAATGATGTCACTTCCTGGAGGAAACTGCTGACAAGGTAAGTGCCGGGCCCCCCACCTTCCTGCCGAGGGATAGGGTAACCTGGCATCCCTAGTGAGAGATCCCTTCGTGATGTTCCCTGTCTCCCACCCTCGCTCAGTAGAGCAGTGGTGAGAAATGGTTGGGGGAACAGCATGTGGAAGTCACTTCCTGTTTTGAAACAGGAAGTAACATAAGACACTCTTGAAATTCCTGTTTCAAAAGAGGAAGTGACTTACCCCTCTGTGCTCCCAGGGATTGCCAGTCAAGGGCTGGCTTCCTTAGTTGCAATAGGAGGTGTATTTCCATGCTCAAGGCAGCTAACAAAATTCAAATTGGTTTGAATACAAAATAGAAACCTGAGGATCAGTGCTTCCCTAAGCTAAGGGCAATTAAGCTATCCAGCTTGGACTCTACTGGGACAGGGAGTAGCGAGCTCTTTATAGAAATACTTCTATTCATTTTACTTTGCCAATTCATCAGTTGTTGAAAGTGATCCACACCCACTGTGACTGAATAGTTTACGCTTTTGGCCAGATCTTGTTTTCATCTGTGCTCTGTAATGCAGCTCAAGGAATACTGGACCTTTCGGCCTTTCTTTGTAATAACTTTCTCCCCCTCCCTGTCCTTTCCTCTATTTGTACCCTTTTCTGTAACAATTCTCCCAGCTGAATTTTTAATGCCTCTGTCAAAGCGGGCTCAAGTCTCAAAAAGCTTCTGCCACAATACATTGGTTAGTCTTTCAAGTTCGTACTCTGTTTTTAATTTTTTATGGCTTTTGTGCTGCTACAGCAAATCAAATTGTCGCTTGATTTTGTTCTTGCTGTTATTCTATAGATGTGCCTTTTAAAAAAATTGATTGTAAGCTGCCACTTGAAAAAGGGAAGAGCTTTTTTTTTTTTTAAATGAATAAACATTCATGAGAGGATGTTGCGATGATGGTCACAAACCCACAACTTTATTGGCAGTCATTTGAAGATGGGGAACTTGAATGATCACCGTTTGTTTGAGTGAATTGTAACTGCATCAGGCCGGCCACCCAGGGCTCGTTCACCTGCATGTTCTGAAATGGGATATATCTGGTTTAGAGAAATTCAGAGAGGACAGCTCCGTCGGTGGCCATTAGTCAACTGCGAGAACATGTCCTATTCCTCTTTTATTGCCATTGTGGAGTACGAAACACCGTTATGCCGGGGAAACAAAAAAGCCTACAGTAACACTCAAACCATTCCTTGTCTGAATGATATTTCCCCCCCGCCCCTTCTCCCTGAATTCTAACCTATCAAATCCTTGGTGCCGAAGCACTTGGGATTTATAGATGGAGAGATAAACAGTGCCAATAAACAGTTTTAAAACTCTGTAAAATGGGTTTCCCACAAGCTAGCTAGCCTTTGGAAAAGGCAGCCGTAGTTGGGTCGAGAATAAATATTTTACTGAAGCTTGCAACTCAGGCTTATGAAGATGATTAAAACTTTACGGCATCATTTCATTTAAAGACTGCAGCACGCAGTCAAAAAAGGTAAGGCGGAGAATGAAACAAGAAAGACGTTTGCAGGTAGCAGAATGCAGTGGAGGTTTGGTCGTACTTGTGGCCTCTTATGCTTAACATTACCAACCTCCCAGGACTTGTTACCCAAATAGGCAGTCTCCTAATTAGTTGGCGGAAATTAGCTTAAAGGAGGTACAGCAAGAGGGGGTAACTGGATATCTCCACCGATGTTTATAGGGATTGTTCCCTCAAGAGAACTGTCCAAATAAATCAGGCAGATGTTCAACCAGAAAAGTTTTTATTAAAAGAGACATAAAAGGGCAAACATACAATTACACACAGCACACATATATAGCTAGCTAAGAGGAAATCAGGGAGGAAAAGGGCAGAAAGCAGTTTTAGGGAGGACAACAACAACAACAGCGCTTATATAATGCTCTTCGCTCTTCTAAACAGATTAGTGCCTCACTCAGAACAGTGAACAATTTAGTGTTTTTATCCCTGCAATACAGCTGGGAATCTGGGGCTGAGAGGAGTGGCTTACCCAAGGCCATCTACTGAGCTCATGGCAGTAGTGGGATTCGAACCAGTAGGGTGCTGATTTGCAGCTGAACCACTTAACAGCTGTGCTACAGCAGCAGCAGTTTTGAAGATGGTGGTCCGCGGAGACAGCAGCAAAACAACCAGAGTTTCATGGAGAGAAGGGCCAAACAGATTTGAGAGTGTATGGATCCCAGAACACACACACACACACACACTGGGGGCTAGGAGCTCCAGATATAGGGCAAAATGTTCCTTGGGGCAAGCTGATGTATTTGCCCCCAAAACAAGTACATTAGTCAGCTCTAACTCTAACAGCGCAATCCTAAGCAGAGTTACACCAGTCTAAGCCCATTGAAATCAATGGGCTTAGACTGGTGTAACTTTGTTTAGGATTGCACTGTAACTCTCCTACAATATTTTTCCAGGCTCTTACCTGGCTGATATTCCTTTTAGACCAGGCAGTGTCTTACGATTATATTTGAGGAAGGGGTTTATGTTTTTCTATCCATAAACTGCCCCTCAGCAAGAGGAGTCTGACTGCTAGCAAATTGATCTCCAGAGATCAGTTCCCCGGGAGGAAATGGGAGCTTTGGAGTGTGGACTCTGTAGCATAGTAATATCACTCTTGAATCCCCCAAAATGCTGCCCTCCACAGACACTGTCCCCCAATCTCCAAGAATTTCCCTAGCTGGAGTTGGGAACCGTAAGGTTTTGTAAAGCGGCCATTTATTCGTTAGTATGTATTTGCTTTTAATACCCTACCTTTCTCCCCAATCGGGTTCTAAAGGGGCTTACATTGTTTTTTGGGGTTTTAGTTAAGGCACATTAACTAAGCAAACTGCATGCAGAAAGCTCTCATCCAAGTTAGAGAACCAATAACGGTTTATTTATCTAAAGGAATATATTTACATAAGATTAGCGGAGAGAAAGAACTAGTAACTGATCTAACTAGCTAGGATGGCTTTAGATTGAAAGTAGGTCATCTCTCTTAGGAGGAGACACCATGCTACCTCTTCTGGTGCATGCAGGGATGAGAGAGAGAGAGAGAGAGAGAGAGAGAGAAAGGAAGGAAGGAAGTTCCCCTGGCAGGAAGGAGACTGATAGCAGCCTATCTATCTAGCTGACTCTACGGTTGTCGCCTTCCTTCTTCTCTTCTGGCCGTCCTAAAGGCCCGAGCAAGAGACATCGCCAGTCCCTTCTTCTAACATTGTTCTCATCGTCTCTATTATTATCACAACAACCCTGTAAGGTAGGTTTAAGCTAAGAGTATGTGTAACCCTTGCCCACTAGAGGGAGATAAAGAGTTGGGGTATTCCTTATAAGGAAAAAAAGGCGCAATTTTCCTTGAGAGACTAGAGGGCATGAAACTGCAGGGAGAAGCTCTCTCTCCTCAGAAGCACTCCTTTGTATGAACCCTCTATTAATGTTGTAGGTATGAGAATTTCTGCTACTTACTGGAAGGGAGGATTGCGTTTATATTAATTGGCTGTTAGCTGTATTTTGATTATTGTTGGGACTATTTGAAATGAATGTTACATGTATGAATTTTTCCTTGAGAGACTGGAGGGCCTGAAACTGCAGGGAGAAGCCCTCTCCCCTCAGAAACACTCTTTTCACGAACTCTCTGTTAATCTTTTAGGACTCCTGTGAAGAACAGAAGGCATCCCAACGCAGAGCACAGCTACAAGTTGCTGCATTTCAAGGGACTGGCTAGAAGATGTCAGAAAGACTGGGACCTGGGTCTGCTTGCACAAAACAGGCCTGTTTTGTTACATGATGGTTGCATACGCTCTATTATTGTATTCAGGGCTTTTTTTCAGCGGGAATGCGGTGGAACGGAGTTCCGGAACCTCTTGAAAATGGTCACATGGCTGTTGGCCCCGCCCCCTGATCTCCAGACAGAGGGGAGTTGAGATTGCCCTCCGTGCCGCTGAGCGGCACGGAGGGCAATCTCAACTCCCCTCTGCCTGGAGATCAGGGGGCGGGGCCACCAGCCATGTGACCATTTTCTCCGAGGGCAACCCACTGAGTTCCACCAACTCTTTTCCCAGAAAAAAAGCCCTGGTTGTATTGTTCCAAATAAGATGTTTTCTTTTCCAAGTTTGTTCATTGTTATTTTTTTATAAATGCAAGTGTCACCAGGTGGGATCGCACTGTCATAGACATGAACTTTCCCCGTTCTCAAATTAGATACATCCATTTATTTGATGTTGTTCCTTGAACAAAGCAGGTTACATATGCAATGGGCTTAAGGCCTCCCAGGAAATGTCCATGGCAGAGCGAGGATTTAGATGGGGTGTCCCAGATACCAGACATGAGAAAGCAGTCAAGGAGCTTTCAGGGGCGATGTGGAATGAGCACAGTAAAAGCTGATTGAGGGTAGGGCTGTCAACCTCTTGCTGAGGGCTTGGAGATCTCCTGGCAGAGATCAGTTCCTCTGGAGAAAATAGATTCTATGTAGGGTTGCTGAAAGTGGCTGCTAGGCCTATGGTGTGACATAACTTCTTGGGAAAACCCTGAAAACACCCCCTAGGAATCACTGGAAACTCTATGGTAAAATGACATCACACTGCCTGCAGCACCAGCAGTTTATTATTTACTTTTCTCCTCCTGCTGCTCTGAGTGGTGGCGAGAAGAAAGCAGCAAGAGGTCTCCCACCATAGCAGGGGAGGGCTGTCAGCCCAACTGGTGACTGAGTCTGAGCTGGCTGTTGCTGTGGGACTATGGCTAAGATCCAGCCCATGGCACTCTGGGCCCAGGAAGTGATGGCCATCATCTCCCACACTGTGAATGGCCAGTAGCAAGCTGCCCTAAGCAGTCACATGGGTGGGTTGGCTGGAGAACTGGCCCTAGGCCCCATGAATAGCCCTCAAGGTCTGAGGCCAGGACTAGGTTTTCTAGGCATGGTCTGGCAACCATCAGGAGATGGTGGGGATATGGGAGGTTGCTGTTAGTGATGGTGTGACATCATTCCAGGGAAACCCAAAAGTGACATCATGCTTATCTAGGAACTGCCAGAAACTCTGTGGTTTCCAGGCCTCAGACAAGTATGAGTGTGTGGATGGTGTGTGCATAGGCCTCAGGTCCTCCTTCAGGCTATGTGCCCAGCTGTGGTCCTTGCAATTGGCCAGCAATATGGAGTCAGGGCTAGCAGAAATTCTATAAGCCTGATTTTCTGCTGTTTGGACAACAGAGCAGTTCTCTGAATTCCCAAACTCAGGATCAGGCAGTCAGCCTCAGTCTCAGGAACTCTGAAGGTCATAAGGTGACATAAAAGATCTGTGATTAGGATTTTTTTAAAAAAAGCTAATCAATGGTCCTGGGCTGCTGCTTTGAAGACTGGGGAAGGGTCTGGATGAAAGTGTTTTTAACTCTTTCCTCCCATGCCTCTTCTGTGACTAGGGCGGCCAATTCTCCCAGCTCCCGCCACCCTAGTTCGTTGCCTGCTGGTGCCTGAAGCACCGGCCCTGCAGGAGGAAATGAGTGGTGAAATTACGGGTACGTGCCAGCATTGTGCTGGCATGCTGATGTTGAAAACCAAAAGAGGCATTGTGAGACATGCTAGGATTCACAAAACTCTATGTTTTTTTGTAAACCCTAGAGTATCCCATGATGTCACTTCCAGTTTCCATCAGCGCACCAGCATGATGCAGGTGCTCCAGTCCCCGACTCGTAAGTGCTCCCGGGCCACCCACGTATCTGTGACTCAGAACACCCTCAAAGCTGCCATAAGCTGGGCTTATGGGAAAGACATAGGGTTGCCAGCTCCAAGTTGGGAAATTTCTGGAGATCTCGGGGCGGGGGGGAGAAACCTGGAGAAACCTGGAGAAAGTGGGGTTTGGGGAGGGAAAGGACCTCGGCATGGCATAATTCCATAGAGCCCACCCCCAAAAGTAGCCATTTTCTCCAGGTGAACTGATCTCTGTGGCCTGGAGACCAGTTGTAATTCCGGGGGATCTCCAGCCACTACCTGGAGGCTGGCAACCCTAGAAAGACAGCTTCAGGCATTTGTATCTGTCTTTTCTTCTTGCCAATTGGAAGGGGTGTTTTCAATTATGGAAGAACATAAAAGGAAAGAGTTAAAGCTATCTCACCCAGAAACACTTATTGGCTCCTAATTAGTTTACAAAAGCAAAAAATTATTGCCAAAAATGCTCCAGTCCCCCAGGACAGCGTTTCCGGTGGGAGAGATTTCATGCTGCAGCAGTAAGGAGAGGGCAGAAACTGGCACTTCATGGGTGGAAATCCTACTCTCAGATTTTTTGTATGGCATCTTGTTTGGCCCTTAATAGAAAGAGCAACCTGGGTCTGGATTCAAATGTTGCTGCCCGTAACCCTGGCCTGGCCCCAGCCCCAACGTTTCTCTGTGTGCTGCCTCCTCAATGATATCTCTGTCCAATTGCCACTCTTCACTTTTCCCAGGGGAAAGAACGGCGGCCATTTTGTGCGAGTGAACGCATCTTCTTCTTCACCTAAGAGCTTGTGCGAGTATCTCATTTATCTAATGTATCATTTTTGCCTGGTGCCAAATTTGTTCGGTTTCAGATGCCACGTGAAACCATTTTTAAAACACTTTCTCAGGCTTCTTGCCGATTTTTTTTTTTGGTCTCTTGATTATTTAAACCTTCTGGTTCCTTCTGATGTTTTATTGGCTTTCTGATACATTGCTCTGCTTTTATTGACTGTTTTATTGCTGGTTTGATCGATGGTCTTCTTAAGGCTTCGTTATTGTTCTAATGGATTGTTGGAAGGTGCCTTGGGAGTACATATGCGAAGAGTGGAGCAGACAGAATGCTTTCAAGAAATAATTTCATTGGATCTGCCTGAACTAAGACCTAGTTTACTCATAAAGGAGAATGAGGTGGTGCAAACCTGAGGTGGTTATGTGGACTGTACCTAGGGGTGTCAGACCCCCGGTGGGGGTGGGGGATCCCCCACCCTCGCCCCCCACACCCCGCCCCCACTTACCTGGCCAGCGGGGGGGGGGGGTGCACCCTCTGTGCGCTCTCCCCTGTGGAGCTGCGCGCTCCCGCGGATCGGGCCCATCTTGAGGCGCTGTGGAGTGCTCCTGTGCGCCGCAGCGCCTCAAAACGGCCCCTTTTTGGCACAGATCAGGCCCATTTTGAGCCGCTGAGGAGAGCAGGAGTGCTCCTGCATGCTGCAGCGTCCCAAAACGGGCCCGATCCGTGCCAAAACGGCCGTGGATCGAGCCCGTTTTGGCACGGATTGGGCCCGTTTTGGGATGCTGTGGCGTGCAGGAGCGTTCCCGCGCTCCACAGTGGTTCAAAATGGGCCGTTTTGAGGCACTGCGGAGTGCAGGAGCGCTCCTGTGCTCCACAGCGCCTCAAAACAGGCCCGATCCACGGGCGCGTTTTGGGCCGCTTTGGAGTGCAGGAGCGTTGCTGTGCTCCACAGCAGCCCCCAACGCGAGCCCCTGCGGAGTGTGGGCACGCTGGGTGTGTGTGCGTGCGCAGCGTGATGATGTCACTTCCCGGAACCCTAACTGTACCACTTGAGGACTGCACACAGGGTGCATTCCAGTTTTGGATGTTTCTTCATGTAAAAAAAGGGATATAAAAATAGTTGGGCAGGAAGAAAGGTTCTTTCTTCCTCTCTTTGCTTACTGTGCTCATTTTCTACTTGCAAGGGTTCTCTTTAAACATAACGGAGTGTTCTAAAGTGTAATTTCCCACCTACAATCAGTCCATTCTACCCCATAAGAGTTTTGTCGCCTCATTTTCTTGCATATCTACACCATATTCTGTCTGTTCTTCCACACCACCTCTTGTCACATTGCTTCCTTTTTGGCTGAGGGAGCAACTGCCTGGCGATGCACCTCGTAATTGCAGTCCGGGATCGAGAGCGGATGCAGAACTGGGCCAACTAGCTCAGAGCTATTTAAACCTGACTTGCACAAAACCGCGGGAATCTTTTTGCTCTCAGATGTGAGCATGCTACAGAACTCACTTGGAAAGCGAGGAGGAAGATAATTCACCCCTCCCCTCCTTCTCCGTAGCCCACTGAAGCAGATACTGAAGGCTGCTTTCACATACTTTGGATAATACACTTTCAATGCATGTTAGCAATCGTTTGTAACTGGATCTTCCTATGAGAAACGGGAAAGGCCAGTTGCAAACAATTGCTAAAGTGTGTAGTCTAGGGTTGCCCGTTCCATGTTGGGAAATCCCTGGGGATTTTGGGAGTGGAGCCTGGAGAAGGTGGGGTTTGAGGAGGGGAGGGACTTCTGTAGGGTGTAAAACCATAGATTTCACCCTCCAAAGCAACCATTTTCTCCAAGGGAACTGATCTCTATGGCCTGGAGATCAGTTGTAATTCTGGGAGATCTCCAGCCACCACCTGGAGGCTGGCAACCCTAATGTTATCCAACTAGGGTTTGCAGGTGCCTGCCAGTGTCGGGAAAACTCCTGGTGGTTTACCCTCATGTCCGCTGATCGCTCAGTGATTGGCAGGAGGTGGCAAGCTCCCGGAGGTGCTCCTGCGGCTGGTAGGATGACATCACTTCCAGGAGTGACATCATCGTGCAGGCGTCAGGGAGCCCGTGCGTGAAAGACATCCACACTGCCAGCATGAGGTAAGTTCCGGGTACCTCCCCCTCCCGGCAGCTGTGAAAGCACCATGACTACTTACCCTGCTCTTCTTCCTATAAACTCAGCTGTACCTGGTTCTTCCCTCTTCCATGTTTATCCTCACAACAGACTTGCGATGTAGGTAGCACCAAGAAAAAATGACTGGCCTTAGTGAGTTTTCAGGGCCAGCAAGGATTTGAGCCAATGTCTGCCCAGTATTCTTCCAACACCAGGGCTTTTTTTCAGCAGGAATGTGGTGGAATGGAGTTCTGGCACCTCTTGAAAATGGTCACATGGCTGGAGGCCCCGCCCCCACGGTCTCCAGACTGAGGGGAGTTTAGATTGCCCTCAGCAGTGCAGATTAGATTGCCCTCTTTTCTCAGAAAAAAAGCCCTGTCCAACACCATAACCAATGGTCACTAACTGCTATGTTAAACTGTGTGCTTGGGCCTTTCCCTGGTCAGGCTGCAAACTCAGACTGGCCCTTCCCCAAGAAAAAGGAAAAAGAACCTTCCATTGCTGTAGCTCCCTTGAGTGTTGGAAGATCAAAATGAATGTTGGTTGGTACAGTAGGGTCAATCATACATTTCTTTTTTACAAAGCGGGGGGGGGGGTCGACTGATAGATCCAGCACTGAAATTATTTAAGAGCAAGGTCATCCCACACCTCCTATATGGAGCTGCAGTGTGGGCTTGGAAGGAAGACATTCTAACCAGCCTTGAGGAAATCCAAAACCAGTTCTTGAGATGGATTTTGGCTTTACCCAAAGGCGCTCCTGCCGCCCTGATGAGGGCCGAAACAGGGCTCCCCTCCCTTAGGGCGCGGGTACACCTTGCAGTTTTAAAATACTGGGAAAGGATCAAATTTTCCAGTTCTGACTCCTTAAGTTGCCAATCAGTAAATTACTTACTATCCAAAGACCCCACACGGCCTGGCTTTCTATCCACCATTTGCCAAAGGTATACCATCCCGGATGACCTGTTAGGGGTCTCAGCCAACAACCTCCCACTTAAGGAGTGGATCTATAAGTCAGATGCAGTGATGGATCGGCTATCAATATCAAAATCTAAGGCAGCTCCTTGGTATAAACTAATCAAATTTGACCATTCAAGATCTCCCTACCTAGCCAGTATTTCTCATTACAACCTCAGAGTCTCTTTCACTGCTCTGCGCTTCCAGATGATGCAGACAGCTCTTTCGGCAGGACGTTATTCTCACACCCCTATGGAACATCGCACCTGCATTTGTGGATTACCTACAGTGGAGAACCTTTCTCACTATATAGTGTACCCAGAGCTAAATTTTTGGCCAGAATCCTACCAGTGACAAACACATACTTTGAAATCGCGAAGATTGTGCTTTTGTTATCCGACACTGATAATCATGTGTCCCGTAGAGTCTCTCAGTTTGCACTCGCCATCAAAAAGATAAGATCTAGGGTGGTACTGAATGAGGCTGCTTCGTGATCCCTGGGATAATTTGGCATACTGTATTGTTTTAATTAATTTTAGTAACTTATATAAACTGTGATAAGGGACTTAATTGTTTATTAGTCAATGTTTGGTGAATTGTGACGGCCTATGGCTATAGACAATAAACTCTTTTGATCTTTGGTACTGCTCTGTGTTGGCTGCCTGATTGCTAGGAATGGATTTATCAGTATGGTTGTGTCCGAAAGTGTCATTTGATTCCAGCCTGAGATCTTCCACCCCCCAAGTTACAGAAATGTTAGTATCTCCTATTGTGCTGAATATGCCTTATGGGGAAGGGGTTAAGACACGCTCCCTTATCGTGCTGACACAGCCGCTGGGATAAATGGTAGCAAATGTTAGGATTTTCTTTCTTGCTTCCTACTTCGATTTTCGTTGCAATGCCGAAGGCATGCTGCTCTGTGCTGTGAAACTCCTAGGGAACTCCAACGTATGTTTTGAATTCACTTACTCAAGGCGGTATTTCTCTTGGGTGAGAGCCACGGTGGAGCCCCGTGGTGCATTAAGTAATGGACAGCAAATGAAGCAAGGGTGTGGCATTGTTGCATGAACCAGAAATGAGGGCAAGCAATTTCAATTCCCTCCTGCCTTCCAAAGAGGATTAGGAGATGGGGAGGAAGGGGAGGTTAGAAAAATTAGGCTGAGAGGGGAGTAAATGGATACAGAGAATATTTTTTTTCCTCCCTGCCTCCTGTGGTTGCCAGGTCCCCTACTATCTGGGCAGGAGGTAGGAGACGTGGCACTCATCTGTTAACATGACTTCGTGTGCTCCTGGGCTGCGCAATGACATCACTTCTGGGAAGTGATGTCATTATGCAGGCCTCATGTGGCATGCATCGTGCAGTGACAGCATCGTGCAGGCCTCATGTGGCCAGCGGCACGGAGGGCAATCTCAACTCCCCTCTGTCTGGAGATCAGGGGGAGGGGCCACTGGCCACGTGACCATTTTCAAGAGGTGCTAGAACTCCATTCCACCACGTTCCAGCTGAAAAAAAGCCCTGGGTTTAAACAAAATTCCAATTTTCTCTGAACTTGTTCACTTATGACATCCCACTTAGATGAGGTGATTTTACTCACTAAAATAGGCGATTTAGTTTTAATAGACCACTCAAGCCGTTTGGATAGGAAGTATACAATTATTTCAGTTCTTGGCAAAGAACTTGGCTTTGTAACAGAAAAAACCCCTTTTAAAACAAATGGATGGTTTGATCTGATCAAATGGTTCTGCCAACAGCGGAGCCTTCCTCCAGTGCAGGTGCCAAAGGCGCTTTCACTAGCTAAGAGCCTCATGAGTCCAGGGCTGGCTCACGGGTTTTTGGTGCCCTAGGGGTAGAGTAGCCAGATCCGGAATGGGAACTTCCTGGAAATTTTGAGGATGGAGCTTGGAGAGGGAAGAGGGACTTCTGCAGGGTATCATGCCATAGAGTCCACCACCCTCCAAAGCACAAGTTTTCTCCATGGGAACTGATCTCTTTGGCCTGGAGATCAGTTATAATTCCAGAAGACCTGGAGGTGCGTTACAAGCAATAACAAACCGCAGAAACAATCAAGTACTTAAAGTGCACCGTGCAATAATATCCAATTGTATCTTTCTTTAATTAAAGAGCCATAGGCTCTTTAATACCTTCTAAAGTTCACAGTGCAACTCACAAAACATTAGTATTCCTTAGGATCACTCAAAAAGTTCATAGGATCCAACTTCAAGTATGGGTCCAAGTACCTGCAGGTTGGAATTCCTTAGGAGCAGCAACCGACGCATGTTTAAGTGTTGTTTGAATGGGAGTTTCTGAATATTGAGAATAACGGTGAGATAACCATATTTGAAAAAGACCCTGAAACGGGACCCCCCCAATGAACTGATCTGCCCGTTAGATGGTATAAATTCCAACCTGCATGTACTTGAGTGGGGCACTAATCTAAGTGGGGCACTAATCTGTCCAGAATGGCAGTATATATTAAAGATCCCTGGCCCTAGGGAGGCCCACCTGGCGTCGACCAGGGCCAGGGCTTTTTCGGCCCTGGCCCCAGCCTGGTGGAGCGCTCTGTCTTACGAGACCAGGGCCCAGCAGGATCTGTTAGTATTTCGCCGGGCCTGCAAGACGGAGCTGTTCCGCCAGGCATATGGTTGATTCTAGGCGGTGCCCCCCCTAGTAGGGGGGTTAAGCTATATGCCCTCCTGTCCAATGTCACCTTCCATCTCTCACATATCTTTCTAGTAAAAATGCTTTATAGATGGTGAAAGGTGAGCATCTAAATTATGTGCTGCTATGCTTCTGATTTTTTATATTTATATAGATGTAGTAATTTTTAAATGATGGTATGTAGTATTTTATGTTTTTTATGGTAATAATGGTTAATTATGCAATGTGTTTTTAAGCCCTGCTGTGATCCTCCTTGAGCCCACTGGTGTGGGGAGGGCGGACTATAAATGGAATAATGTAATTAAATTAATAAGCACACTGTTGTTGTTAGGGTTGCCAGCTCCAAGTTGAGAAATTCCTAGAGATTTAGGAGGTGAGGCCTGGAGAAGGCATGGTTTGGAGGCGGGAAGGACCTCAGTATGGTATAATTCCATATAGTTCACCCTCCAAAGCAGTCATTTTCTCCAGGTGAACTCTTCTCTGTAGCCTGGAGATCAGTTGTAATTCCAGGAGCTCTCCAGCCACCACCTGGAGGCTGACAACCCTAGTTGTTGTTGCTGTTATTGATGTTGTTGTTATTTGTGAAATGTTGGTCGTATGCAGCTCTTCATAAAATTTCAGCTTTATATTCATCGATAAGGGTTTTTCTTTCTTCACTTCAATGATTTCTAATTGTGATCCCCCCCCCTTTTGGATGTGTCTTCTAATAGAAATTAAATAAAGCAAGGTGGTTTTACTTCCCTTGAGGCTTGTTACTTAAGCCAGAAAATGAAAACATTAAAGCTATAATTCACATCAATTGTGTTTGGATTTTAGGAACTTTTTTCCTACTGGGATCGGCAATATTTTACTCATTAATCATCCCCATTATTTATTTAGAAACAGATTTGAACTAGGTTCTTCCTTCCTTTCTTTAAACCATTCTCTCTTTTTGATTTCAAAGCTATCAAAGATGGGAATATTAGGTCATTCGTAATGAAACTTAAAAGCTAGAAAAGTAAAGGAAATGTGTTAAATTGTCCCTTCTGATAATGTTCGTTAAATATTTCAGTGGCCTTGGATGTATTCAGCTGGCTTTACCAAGAGGGTACCATTTTAAAGACAATGTTAAGAAAGCCGTATTATAAATTCCCCCATCCGTGGCATAAAATATAAATTACATTTTTCCTGAGTCTGCCTTTTATGGAGTCAGTAAAAAGACAGGGTTCCCCCAACCCACCCCGCTTTAGAATATTATTCTTTTTCTGGTGTGCTTTTTGTCAGCTTATGAAAATTAGCTAATTTTCTGGCAATGTCAGTGCTAGCATTTTTTGGAAAGAGTCTGGGGTGAACAGAGTTCGGAAACCAAAATACCAAGTTTAATTGTGTTAGCTCGCCAGGCATATATTTAATTTCAGGCCGGGGTGGAAGACCCTCTCCAACACACACACAAAATTACATCTGTTTTTCTTTGCCTTGCTTAACTGTTAAGGAGAATTTGATATGCCAAAATTGTTATGCAAGCCGTCCTGTTCCTTTCAGGTGTGCAGCTTGGGGGAGAAAATTAATTTAGGAGCCACTGAAAAGATTTCTGGAAGAAAGCAGTTCCTTTAATCAGTGTTCTCAAACATTTCTAAATGTTCTGTCTTTGTAAATCCACACTGATTTGTCTCTCCTGCAGTCCCTGCATATTGCAAGAGAATCATACAGTACATCAGTACATCAACAGATGTAGGATGCTGGTTAGATCCCTTGGGCCTCTCTGCCACAGTACACAAACCAAGAATGAGCCCCAGATCATAACTAATGCTCCCATACAGCTGCAGAGGAGTTAGCCATGTTAGTCTGTAGTAGCAAAATCAAAAAGAGTCCAGTAGCACCTTTAAGACTAACCAACTTTATTGTAGCATAAGCTTTCGAGAATCACAGTTCTCTTCGTCAGATGCATCTGATGAAGAGAACTGTGATTCTCGAAAGCTTATGCTACAATAAAGTTGGTTGGTTTTAAAGGTGCTACTGGACTCTTTTTGGTTTCCCATACAGCTGCACATTGTAGAATGTTAATAGGGTAAGGAGTAGAGGCGGGCATGAACCAAAATACAAAACAAAGCTCATCACGAACTGGGCTGGTTCATGGTTCATGAACTGGTGGTTTGTGGGAGCTCATTTCTCACGAACCTTGACGAATTTTAGCCCAGTTCTTCTGGTTTGTATTTTGATTTGTCACTGCAGACAGCTTGGCGTTGATCAATCAGGCAACAGGAGTGGGGGATGGGCTCCCTGCAGACCTTCTGCTGACCCGGAAGTGACGTTTTTATGAAGCAAATGAACTGGTTCACGAACCAGGGCAAGTTCGTGAAAGTTTGTGGTTCATGAAATGTGACAAACCACGAACCGCACGGTTCGGAATTTTCCCGGTTCGTGCCCATCTCTAGTAGGGAGCCAGTCATCATTCAGAGACACTCATCCTTCTTTAATGATCCCATAACTGGGGAAGCTATGATAAGTTTTTAAGACCTTCCTCCCTTGAATTTCTATGACTCTTTCTCTGCTGAAGTCATATTTTACTTGAGGGCCACTAATTACAAGCTTCCCCCCGAACAATGGCCTTTTCCCAACAGTGTTAAATTGGCTCAGAGTGTTTTGGTTATGCACATTCCTGCAGTGTTACTTGGGAGTTGTAGCACAGCAGTGCGCAGGCAGTAGCATGTTGCAAGTAAGCGCATGATGCTTCCAGGAGCCTATTGCTGGATTGCTGATGGGGTTGGGGTACGCTTGCCAAGTCTTCTGCTGAAAAGCACTGTTGCACATTGCCACTCCGAATGGGGGTGGAAGGAAAAAAAAGCAACACCAGTACCATAGATTTTCTGCTGATTCCTAGAACTACCCTTTGTTGCTTTTATCAGAAAGTGATAGGGCAATGTCACACCCCTGTTGTCCCCACTTCCAGCTCTCCTGCAATCTTATGTTGGGTCCCCCCCCTATAAATTTCGTGGCTATTAAAAAATAAAATCAATTACATGACCATTAAAAATAGCCCTTTTCAATGTTTCAGGAACATTCAGGTACAGCCTGAAGAGATAGTTTCCAGGAATACTTTTACTTCAGGCTACGTATATACTGCCCCCCAATGGGTTAATATATCTCTGAAGGCTATTTACAATCTTTTTGCAATATCAATTCAGAGTCTGTTGATTTATTTTTAGAAGGACAGAATTTTTTAAAAAGCAGCAGCTTTACCATGGAGAAAACATCTACATGCACCATTTTTTGTCATATATCCTAGAAATTAGCTGTTTTTTACATTTCTTTTTCTAGTTTTCTTGAAGAGGTCTCTTTCTCACATCTTTTCTTTTTTTTAATACATCACTCTTTTTTCTTGTATTTTTGCTTTTCTTTGTTAAGCTGCAGTTTCTTCTTCTTCCTGATGATGGCGCACTTTAACAGTTAATGTTTTCAGGGACTTCTCTGAATTGTGTTGATTTTTTCCCCCTAAGCTAGAAAGAGGTACTTCTTGGTTTGCTAAGAACATGCTATGTGCAAACACTGGTAAATGAATCCTAAGGTCTTTGAATAATGGCTTGAGGTGGGGTGGGGTGATTTTTAATGGGAAAGTTGCGTGTGTGTGTGTGTGTGCTTAGCCCTTTTCCAGACAAGGAGAAGCTGCCAGTATGGGGATGATCTAGAGCAGAGAACTTTTCCTTCTCTAATCAAAAGTGTCCCCTCCCAAAGCAGTTTTTTTCAATTTCATGTCCAGGTGAAATTCCTTGCAAGCTTTCAATTATATAAAGAGGACAGGAGGTGGACAAATAAGAGGACAACAGGTCTCTATGTATCTGCTGGTGCGCAGAAGAGAAAATGCAGCTTGTCTCTGCAAGAGGCAGAAAGAACTGAAATTCCTCCTTTTAATAGCCTCTTTTTAAAGGTACAGGGGCCCTGTGCATCCATAACCTTGTAAGTATGTGCTATAAACTACAGCAATCTTTCACCTTTAATAAGAGTCTCTCTACACAATCAAAAAGAGTCCAGTAGCACCTTTAAGACTAACCAATTTTATTGTAGCATAAGCTTTCAAGAATCAAGTTCTCTTCGTCAGATGCCTGATCAAAACTGGGCAGTTTTGATCAGGCATCTGACAAAGAGAACTTGATTCTCGAAAGCTTATGCTACAATAAAATTGGTTAGTCTTAAAGGTGCTACTGGACTCTTTTTGATTTTGCTACTACAGACTAACACGGCTAACTCCTCTGGATCTCTACACAATACTTTTGACTTGTGTTCTTCATTTATCAGGAGACACAATGTTCGCCAGGAAGCTTAGTTTTAAATGATAGAGCTGGTGGAGATTGCTCGAGAGGGAAGGGATTCTCTCACAGCCCTCCACCACCTCTGGCGTCTCCCCTTCCGGAGCATTTGCCGTACTGAGGCTTGGTTAATTCAAAGTTTTAAGCAACGAGAGTGGCAGGGCAAAGACTACAGGAAGGGAGACACCAGAGGCGGCAGAGGGCTATGATAGAATCTGTCCCCTCCCCTCCGGAGCGATCTCCACTGGCTCTGTCTTTTAAAACTATGCTTCCTGGCTAACAACTGCATCTCCCGACACTTAACGGACTCATGCCGCAGCGTCTTGTGTAGAGAGACTTTAAGAGGAGACAGTACTATGGACGCAGTAAAATACACGGAGGAAGGCATCAAAATGTTCAGTGGAGTAGACAGGTGCAGGATCCACCCCGCTGGTTTGGAACCCTGGAGGTGTTTGGTGGGTGACTTTGAGCTGCCCATACTGACCCTCAGCCTAACCAACCTTCCAAGGTTGTTGTGAAAATAATCCTCATGCAATGTTAATCTTATTTCCTTCCCACCGTTTAAAGCACCTGGGAGTGGGTTTCAGTTGGAGAAACAACTTAGAGGGGACCTGCTGCTGTCTTCCATCTATAATTGCAAAGGCACCCGGGATTCACGTTAACACCTTGGGCACTTATTTATTTTAATGTATGTTGGCAAAGGTGTGTTTTATTCTCTTACATCATTTAATACATTAGCAGTAAGAACATTTTTCTGTGACTAAACCCCATTGAACAGACCTGAACAGGGTTCTGCAGAGACCTGCTTCGAATGGCCCTGGAAATAACCTGATGCATATGGGACTACTCTTACTTGGAAAGAATTGCTGTTTTGCATTAACTTGCAATCTTCTCCCTGGTACCCATATTCCTCCCCTCCACCACACCGCAACATTCCTTATGACTTTCTTGGGAACGTTCCAGGTGACCCCCCCCCAGTCCTCATGCTGAACTATTTGCACTTGAGTATTATACTAGCTGTGGCTGACCTGATCCAAAGCATGTTTACGCAGAAATAAGCCCCACTAGGTTCTGTAGGACGTGCTTCCCAGCATGCGATACATCGTAAGGAATCCTTTTTTTAAAAAACAGATGTCCGAAAACGATGCCTCCAACTCATTGAAAGCTCGTGAAAGTTAAACCGATTGTTTGTACTGGCTTTGTTTCTTAAACTCTGTTTGTTCAACATTTGGAAGGGTTTTTTCGCCCCCCTTTCTGAACAACTCTAGATTCCTCTGGTCCCCCTTGTTTCTAACACATTGGTGTTAGGACCCAGCGAAAGAGGTTTTGGAAACGTGAGATATGGGACCAAGTTTGAGAAGAAAGCATGACATCATTTTGACTTTCTCCCCACCCAAAGAGAAGTCAGATGGAGGTGTAAACTTGAACTAGCACAGGGAGGGAACCACACATCTCCATACAATTTCTACAGAGAGGAAGAAAGCTAAGAGTTCACCCGTCAGTGGAATAAGAGAAACGAAAGAGCACAGAAGAGCATTCTTCACCACAGCTGCCAGATTGGCATCCGGTAATGAGGAGATAAAACTAAAACGGAAGTTTAGCTAGAAGTTTGAGAATCCAATCTCTTCCAGACAGGAATTTCTATCTGTAACTCTGGATACTTTCTGTGGAA
This sequence comes from Eublepharis macularius, assembly GCF_028583425.1. NCBI lineage: Eukaryota > Metazoa > Chordata > Lepidosauria > Squamata > Eublepharidae > Eublepharis > Eublepharis macularius. The sequence goes on along the minus strand of NC_072802.1, from coordinate 64,549,838 downwards.
TGGTTCCACTTGCATCCAACTCTTTTCTTCTTGTCCGGTTTATCGGAATGCATTTGCTGACGACTGAAGCGCTCTATCCTTTGAGGAAGAACCAAATATTCCTTATCGGAAACCAGGAAGGCTTTTTCTTCCTGCAAACTGATGGCATGGACTTTATTTGAACTTTTATATGAACCACGCTCTTTCAAAAGGATACAAACCAACAAGGGAGAGTTAACATTTCGTAAACAGAAGTCTCACCCGTGTTTTCTTCTTTGACGCACTTTTCGCAGCAAGAAAAGGGACCATGGAGAATTTCTCATTGCTGTTGTATTTTCTGTCTTTGCTGATTTTATTTCAGGTAATGCTCTCAACACATCTGACACCTCCCCCCCCCCGCCCCATTGCTTGGATTTTTTCATTTGATACTTCTGCTTTGCTACCTATTCATGCTATGTTCTTTTTAACATACAGGTGTATGGAAACAACACCTGGCTGCACAAACATCCAGGTAAGGAACTTTGTTTTTCCCTCCTAATGCTAAGATTGAATTCTCTTGTGTTTTTATCCCACCCTTCCTCCAAGTGCCTGGTAACGTGGTTGTCTCTCCTCTGAATTATTCTCATGCCAGCTCTGTGATGTAGGTTAGGCTGAGAGAAAGTGACTGACTTTAAGGTGATCCAGGGAGCTTCTTGGCAAAGTGGCATGAAGCTCCCTGACAAGAACCACAACACCATACTGACAGCAGTATGTTAGTTGTCAAACAATGGTGTCTTTTCACGTTCTCATTTCAGAGGCACTTCCAATAGAAAGGCAACATGGAGAGCTGAACCCACAATTTCAAGCGGCCCAAGTATTTGGGGGTAGTGATCTAGTTGGGTAGCCAATAAACCAGTTGAGTTGCGAGACACACAGTGGGATGGGAGATGCAGTATCACCGAGGTGGCTGTGAGCACACCTCTAAAATCATATATTGTAGCTGTGAAGTATCTTGGATCACAATTTTTTTTACCCAGAATTTAGTAGATCAAAGTGGATCATAGAGGTTCTCTTGTGTCCCGAATTGTGTGTCTATGGGCAAAATGTACCTGTTTCATGGCCCCTGATAAATCGCTGTTTCTATTTTGCCCATTGTTAGAGTTTTGTTAGTAAGAGTTGCTTGTGCTGTCATTCTTTAGGCTTCGTCTCCCTCCCCAGGTTCATTGGAAGTTAAATTGCTGAGTGGTGAACTAGATGCTTCTTCTCTATAGCATATATCTGTGTACATGGATGCGCATGAAGACCGATGCACCCTATAGTGTTCAGCCTGCAATTTCACACCCCGCTGGTGCCAAGCTATATTTGGATGGTTGATAAAATACTGTCTTTTCTTAAACACATTACCTTCTTAGCTTTTCAATCCGTGGCAGATAGATTATTGCTGAGTAGACCAGTGCCGCAGAGTAGAGCCTTCACCAAAGCATAGTACTAGATAGATGTTGGTGATCTTTGGAATAGAGATGTTTCAAGTGTGCCCCTATTTTCCTCTGTGAAATGTTTAAAGGTATACTGATGCTTTCTGTGCTTAAAAAAAAAATCAAAATTATGTGCCAAATTATTCCAGATTATCTGTACAGCATCTGAATTTTGCAATTTGTACAAATGATAAAAATAATTGGGGTTGCGTATTTGAGCTCATCTTACATAACTGGTTAGTGGTTATGTTTTTCTTAACCAGTAAGTCCAGCGCTGTAGTTCTACCCTTTATACTCTGGAAATCTTATTTAGCCCCACCTGTAATTGCACAAGGCATTCCCCACACCATTTGGAATTGAGTTTTCTGGTCATAAGGGCTAGAAACTTGTTTTCTTAAAATCCAAAGCAATGACGTAGAAATTCTCAGCAACTGGAATTCTGTGCTCACTGCTTAGCCTTGTGATGGGGAGTGGAAGTTCTTTTCCCATTTTTTTAGATACGGCCATTGATTCCTCTTATTCTCTTTCAAAAGAAGAATTTCTCTTTCACTTCTCTCTATTTTTCTATTACTCCTCTGTGCACCCTTTTGTAAGTTCAGCCCTTGCAAGTTTTGTGTGTATGTGTGTTACACACCACAGGATGCTCTAGCAGGAAGATACGAAGATTTGGGAACATGTTCCCTTCCTCTGAGCATCTACAGAATTAAATTCTGAAATTTTGTGGAATCTTCCTTCCTGCCCTCTTCTCTTAAGAATAAAAGATTGCTTAAATGTAATGAAGAGCTTATTAATTAAGGAAGGTATTCATTCTCTGCTGTTAAAGCTTTTGATCTTAAATTGTTATTTAGTGTTCAGCTGTCAATAAACCACAGTTTATTCATAATGAAAATAAGCCAGGAAGTTCTTGGGTTCCCTTGTCCCCGCCTTTATTGGCCACGCCAAGATTACAGGTGTCTTACTCTAGAACTAATTGTAATTTTGGTACGACACGCAAAGGGGAGGCGGGGAAGGGTTTGCTCTTGTTATGAAAAATTATGTTTGTTTATAACGTCTGAAGACAACTAATAATGTTTTGGACTTGGCAGGAGCATTATAGAAATCCCTGAGGGTTATCATTGATTTTCCATTTACCTCTTTGAACCCCCACCTAGGGAAAGGATGGCTGCATTTTATTCACATTTTAAAGAATATAAGCATGCAGATTTTCTCATACTCTGCTCATACAGTGTTTGCTCTGATGCTTATCCTGGAAAAAAATGCTGGGTTTCTGGCTAACGTGTCCAAATCTGTTTATATAAACATCATCTGCATTTTGTGGCTGGGATGGGTGCACTAAATTCCACATGTTTTATGGAACTGGGGATTTTAGGAATCGGAAGAGTGAGCTCTGGGCCATTTCCCAATACAAATCTTTTTGAGCTCCCTCCTGGGCTTTGCCGCACATTTTTATTAAAGACTGGATTTCTTCAGGATGTATTCTCCAGTAAATATAGAAGGACCAATCAATTGGTTGTGCTGCTGTGTACTAACTCTTTCCTCCTTGCTCCAGCATCAACATTAATGAATTGAGAGATGGTCCTTAAAATGAGGGATAGGCATAAAATGTAGAGTGGTTGGTCGTTTTGGAGAAGAAATCAGTGAAGAGTGCTTTTTGTTTGCCTTCTGCATAATCCTCAAAATATACTCCTTACCAGGGCTTTTTTTCTGGGAAAACAGGTGGTGGAACTAAGTGGGGTTGCCCTTGGAGAAAATGGCCAAGCGGCGCGGAGGGCACTCTAAACCCCCCTCTGTCTGGGGATCAGGGGGCGGGGCCACCAGCCATGTGACCATTTTCAAGAGGTTCCGGAACTCCGTTCCCCCGCGTTCCAGCTGAAAAAAAGCCCTGCTCCTTACACAAATCTTTCCTGGGTCACATGTGGGGGTGTTTTCTGTGCCAGCTGCAGTACTGTACCAAGTCAAATTTTTGGTCCATCTATGTCAGTTTTGTCTGCTAACTTCTCTCTGACATTTGTGACCTAAGATCTTTCAACTGGAGAGGCTGGGAATCTGGGATCTGACTTTCCTCATGCAAAGCAGGTGCTCTGCCCCTGAGCCACTCCCCAGTTGCTGAAAGTTTACTCAGTCTCTCTCTATATAAGACATCTGACACGTGGAGAACACGTGCCCTGAGATGTAATGGTAGCTGGGAAGGATAGTTTAAAAAGACAGAGCTGGCAGCAGGGCAAAGGATTTGCAATACACTGGAGCTGTGTGAAGGGGCTGTGAAATACCAGAAGGGAAACTTCAGCCCCTTATAACCTCTCCAGGTCCAAGCCTGGCTCTGGAAGGCAGCTCTAGCCCATTTCCAATCCTTGCTGCCCTCTGGTTGTGATCCCACACAGTTTTAGGCTGAAAAGGTGAAATTGACAGAACCGTCAGGGAGGCGAAGATGAAATTAACAAACCATCTGAGTAACGATCTCCGCTACCTCTGTCTTTTTAAACTACGCTTGCCGGCTAACATTGCATCTCCTTACACTGGACAAATATGTACCAAGGCATCTCGTGTAGAGAGGCTCTCAGTGTGAGGACAGATATGATGTTTGAAGAGTGCCGCAGGTAGGATACATTGCTGCCACTTCCAAGCACACACATATTTTATGTCCTTGGCTCAATTCTCTGGTCAAGAGACGGGAGAGCTTGGAGAGGAGGAACCCTAACCAAGGAAATCTGGCATCAGTAGGACAGTGTGGGTTAGTTTTGTACTCCCTGACCCTTGTAAGATTTTCATACCTCCCATCAGTTCACATAACAAAAAAACCCCTGACAACAACACGTGGTTACATTTTGCTGTAAGCTCTACTCCACTGTGCCTAGGATCCATTTATCCTCCCAAAGCCTGTTCTCTGTTGATTTAAAAGCTTAGACAGTGTTTGTTCGTTTGGTTAAATATATCCTAGAAAAGCCTAATTGTCCCATAGTGACTCAGTTTAGAAATAACGCGACACCACGGTTTAATTAAACTGCGTGTAGTGGGATTGCCAAAATGCGGGCCACTTCACTAAATACGGCCATCCCCAAAATTGAAATAGGGGGGATAGGGATATATCAGGTAAAGGGAACACAAAATACAGCCTGTCACTTATACATATGGACAGTTGGAGTGCATAAGTTTGGGACATATGCTTGTTTACTGATCTAAGCAATTAGCAGTGGAATATTAAACAAAGTTACACTTTGCAAAATCCATTGATTTCAATGGACTTAGGAGGGTGCAACGCTGCTCAGATCGTACCATATATGTCCTTTTTGTGTTGGTCATGACTGAAATGTGGGTGACCTCCTTTGCTGGTCTACTGTTGGGGGAGAGATTGAAAACTCCCTCGTCCCAGTCCCCCCCCCCCATGGACATGCTTTCTGTTTGTCCGCCAGTCCCCATCTCATAGAATGTATTGATGGGGCCGAGCGATACGGGTTGCTGTCTGAATTATATGTTCTCTGAATTTGATGTTGTTAATGTGATTTTATTGTTGAATATATTTATATGATGTGATCTGCTCTGAGCCTGCCTGCGGGAAGAGCAGACTATTATCGGTATTACCAATAATGATACTAATAATAATAAGTCATAGATCACTCTTGCTGCTCCTCAGCTGTATAGGAGCTGAAGGTCAAAGTAGGTGTGACGGTAAGAAATCCACGAAGGATCCCCTAGGACGGTTTTAAATGAGAACAGCAGAGATGTTTGCCTCCATTTAAAGATGGGCTGTGGTCTGAGTGGGGAGATAGTGTTTGATTGCATCGTTTCAACAACTGAAATTGACCTACCCTGTGTGTGTGATGTGCTGTCAAGTTGCCTCCAACGTATGGCGCCCCTATGAATGAAAGACCTCCAAAGCATCCTATCATTAACAGACTTGCTCCGATCCTGCAGACTGGAGGACGTGGCTTCTAGCCTGTTACTAATCCAGAAAGGTAGAATAGGTGCCCCCCCCCCCCATTTGTTTGTCTTTCTGTCAGCCTTCCAGGGCTACAACAGCCAGAGAAGTGGGGCATTTTCCACTGTCAGGTTTGCATGGAGGAAGTGAGGGGCTAAGAAGAACTGGGCAGATCCACAGAGTGATTGGCTTGTGGAATGTGCCATCACGGAAAGCAATGATGGTTACACGGTTATTTGGCTTACAAAAGGCGATTTGACAAATTCATGGAGGAGGAGAGGGCCATCGGTAGCTATTGCCCACAATGGCTAAATGAAACCTCCATGTTCAGAAGCAGTGTACCTCTGAATAGGTGCAGGGGGGCAAGAATAGAAGGAGTTTTGGCATCCACGCTGCTGCTTCTAAGCCGTCTGGGGGGCATCCGGTTGGCCACTGTATGAAACAGGATAATGGGTTTGATGGGCCACTAATCTGATCGCATTGATCTGATGCAACAGGACTGCTCTTATCCCTTAACTGGCTGGTTACAAAGTCTATAGAGTCTCTTACTACTTCAACTTTTACGTGATTCAAAAATCAAGTTTCATGACAAAAGCACGCGTGCACAGGGTCCAAGCCCAGGTATACAGAAAACATGAATTGCAAAAGAACCAGTTTAGTGTAGTGGTTAAGAGGCGGAACTCTAATCTGGAGAGCCGGGTTTGATTCCCCACTCCTCCGCTTGAAGCCAGCTGGGTGGCCTTGGGTCAGTCACAGCTCTCTCAGAGCTCTCTCAGCCTCACCCACCTCACAGGGTGATTGTCGTGAGGATAATAATAACACACTTTGTAAACTGCTCTGAGTGAGTGTTAAGTTGTCTTGAACGGCGGTATATAAATCAAATGTTGTTGTTACTATCTCCTAGGGTCACATCTTGTTTGGCAAAATCAAAAAAAGTCCAGTAGCACCTTTAAGACTAACCAATTTTATTGTAGCATAAGCTTTGGAGAATCACAGTTCTCTTCGTCAGATGCATGGAGGGCAGAAAGAAACTGGTCAAATATAGAGGAGGGGAGGGGAGGAGGAGAGAGGGGATGTAAACAACTCCACAAATCTGACATTAAAAATGGCAACGTCCAGAAACCAGTGGGAGAACACTTCAATCTACCGGGACATTCCATCAAAGACTTAAAGGTCGCTGTAGTTCAACAGAAACCTTTCAAAAACAACATCCAACGGGAAGCTGCTGAATTGGAATTCATATGTAAATTTGACTCTGTCAAGCTGGGACTGAATAGGGACTATGAATGGTTATCTCATTATCACAGGTAACTGATTTCATTTACATAGGCGGGGTCAGGGAGAGTCCAGTGGCACCTGACATGGGCTTTCGAGGACCACAGTTCTCTTTGTCACATCCATCTGGCGGGGAGGGCTGTGGTTATCGAAGGCTTGTGCTGCAGTGGAATTGGATGGTCTTGGTGGTGCTGCTGGACTCTTTTTGATTTTGCTACTACAGACTAACACGGCAAACTCCTTTGAACCTTTACACAAGCAAACTGATCCCCACATCAAAAGGAGCTGTTTGCATTTTCATATCAAAGGAGTTTTTTACATCCCTCCTCTCCTCCTCCCCTCCCCTCTCCTCCTCTATATTTGACCAGTTTCTTTCCGCCCTCCATGCATCAGACGAAACGAACTGTGATTCTCGAAAGCTTATGCTACAATAAAATTGGTTAGTCTTAAAGGTGCTACTGGACTTTTTTTGATTTTGCTACTACAGACTAACATGGCTAACTCCTCTGGATCTTGTTTGGCAGTTACTCTGAGACCGGGCAGATAATTTAGAGCGTAGTACGTCTTCCATATCTTTCCCCCTTCTTCAAAGGAGGAAGTAGGGGTTTGGGGGGTTATGAAGGTATGGGAATGTTTGCTCCGACCTTTCTCAGCCCTTTATATTCTGGCATTGATGAAGGACTGGAAATAAATTCAGAAATGCCAGAAGAAACTCTTAGTGGCTTAGATCCAGAGGAGTTAGCCGTGTTAGTCTGTAGTAGCAAAATCAAAAAGAGTCCAGTAGCACCTTTAAGACTAACCAATTTTATTGTAGCATAAGCTTTCGAGAATCAAGTTCTCTTCGTCAGATGCAAGGTACAGAAACTGGTCAAATATAGAAGAGGAGGGGGGAGGAGGGGAGGAGAGGCTGCTGAATTGGAGTTCATATGCAAATTTGACTCTGTCAAGCTGGGACTGAATAGGGACTATGAATGGTTATCACATTATCACAGGTAACGGATTTCCTTTACAGAGGCGGGGTCTGGGGGAGCCCAGTGGCACCTGGCGTGGGCTTCCGGGGACCACAGTTCTCTTTGTCAGATGCATCTGACGGGGAGAGCTGTGGTTATCGAAGGCTTATACTACATTAGAATTGGATGGTCTAGCTGTTTTGCTGCTACAAACTAACATGGCAGACTCCTTTGAAGCCTCACACAAGCCAACTGACCCCCACACCAAAAGGAGATGTTTACATATACTAGCAAAGGAATGTTTTGGTTGCATCCTCCCTCTCCCCCCCTAATTGCATCTTCTCTCTCCTCCCCTCCTCCCTCCTCCTCTTCTATATTTGACCAGTTTCTGTACCATGCATCTGACGAAGAGAACTTGATTCTTGAAAGCTTATGCTACAATAAAATTGGTTAGTCTTAAAGGTGCTACTGGACTCTTTTTGATCTTAGTGGCTTATTTTCACTCCCGACTTGACTTTTTGTTTTACAAGATTTCTGTATTGTCTGGATAACAGTGTGTGCTACAAGATCATTCGGGCTAATTCTGCACCTTCACTACTTTGACAGTTTTTATTCCTCCTTGTCTTTTTTTGGCATGCTTTCATCCTTTATTCCCCCACAACCCTGGGAGGCTGCCAGGCAATAGAAACAGATACTCGATTTTATGGCAGGAGAGAATCCGTTTTTTACTGAGGCTTATTCCAAAGAGTCTCTTTTGTTAGAGGCAGGCCTGCCTATCTTCTGGGATTCTATAGAGGCAGAGTTTCCAACTGAACATTTGATTTTATTACTTTGATTTTAAAATTCCTTTTAAGCACAGCTTTCATTTAAAAACTGCATTACTAGAATGTTTGCATTGCAGAATGAAGAAGTATTCGGTGAAATTAGTTATGAGCTTTGTAGTAAAGAGTGGTTCTCGAAAGCTTATGCTACAATAAACTTGGTTAGTCTTAAAGATGCTACAGGACTGTGGTTGTTGTGGGTTTTCCGGGCTGTATTGCCGTGGTCTTGGCATTGTAGTTCCTGACGTTTCGCCAGCAGCTGTGGCTGGCATCTTCAGAGGTGTAGCACCAAAAGACAGAGATCTCTCAGTGTCACAGTGTCACAGAGATCTCCCTGTGACACTGAGAGATCTCTGTCTTTTGGTGCTACACCTCTGAAGATGCCAGCCACAGCTGCTGGTGAAACGTCAGGAACTACAATGCCAAGACCACGGCAGTACAGCCCGGAAAACCCACAACAACCATCATTCTCCGGCCGTGAAAGCCTTCGACAATACATGCTACAGGATTATTTACTATTTTGCAACTACAGACTAACACAGCTAACTCCTCTGGATCTATGACCATTATCAGCTTTGATGTCTTAAGGGCCAAAATACCCGGAATGATTTTTAACATGTTGCTTCTAGGTTCCTCTAATCTGACTTTAATTCAGTCACATGCCTGCTGTTGGAAACTTCTTTTCCAACTGTAGAAGGCCATTAGTTGGCTTGGGACAGTGGTGTGTGTGGGGAGAAGATGCTTCACCCCCCCCTTGCCAATTTCCCAACCCCAAATGGCCCTAGGGGTGCTATTTGCCCCATTAGGGAGTTGCATGTGTAGCCCTATTTTGTTATAATCTCCTTATGTGGTAGAGAGTGCCCTCAAGTCATAACTGACTCATGGCGACCCCTGGTGGGGTTTTCATGGCAAGAGATTAACAGAGGCGGTTTACCATTGCCTGCCTTTGCAACCCTGGTCTTTGTTGGAGGTCTCCCATCTGATTACTAACCAAGGCCGACCCTGCTTAGCTTCTGAGATCTGACGAGAGCTCAGTATAGGAGACATGGCAGGTACATTGAATACCTGAAGTTGCTTTCTACTGAGTCAGACCCTTGGTCTGTGTCTACTCTGGCTGGCAGTGGCTATCCAGGTTCTCAGGCAAAGGTCTTACAGATCACCTAATATATGATCCTTTTAGCTGGGGATGTCAGGGAATGATCCTGGGACCTTCTGCAAGCTAAGCAGATGCTTACTACAAAGTCACTGGGCTTTTCCAGAATAGCTCAGGCAAGCCTGATCTTGTCAGATCTCAGAAGCTAAGCAGGGTTGGCCTTGGTTTGTAATTGGACGGGAGACCTCCAATGATGGACCAGGGTTGCAGAGGCAGCCAATGGCAAATCACCTCTGATAATCACTTGCTATGAAAGCCCCATGGGGGGGGGCAGGGCTTGAGGGTGCCACACACCCCCTAGAATTCTTTTGAAAGTATTGCATTTATATCTTGCCTTTCTGCCCTCTTGGATCCAAGGTGATTCCAGCAAAGGCCCCTTCCAGGTTACTGGCCAGCATAACTTCAAGAGGATGCTGTAGTTATATACTTTGGGATTTTGTGGGTGCCCTTTTGTTGGATATATTCAACAGTTGTCATTTCTTAATAAGCAGCATTTAGGAGAGTGCTCTGTGTCCCTCCAAACTTTTGTTTAACCCAGGATTGCAATTCAGCAACTAGTTAAATGTATTAATCGGGTACCTTTATCTTTACTCTGTGTCCCTCCAAACGTTTGTGCAACCCAGGATTGTAATTCAACAGCTAGTTGAATGTGTTAATCTGGTATCTACGCACTGTAAAGTTCAAAGAAATCAGGTATCTATGCACTGTTAATTTCAATAAAACCTAAGGGGCACTGTTTTCCAAGGAAGCTTGCCAGCCAAACTCAATTACTGTCAGAGAATTTTTCCTTTTGTACAGTAAATCTTTCTAGTTTCACTTCAGTTAGTAATTCATTTATCCAGGTATTTCTGTGTGGAGAAGCTTCTAAGCCCTGGAAACAAATCTCTTACCCACTAATGACGTGCTGAATCCAAGCCATTTTGTGCTTCTCTAAAAGGCAAACGCTTGACACTGTTATGTCCAGATGCCAACCAACAAACTGGACCCCAAATTTACAATGCAATCCTAAGCAGAGTTACTCCAGTCTAAGCCCACGGATTTCAATGGGCTTAGACTGGAGTAACTCTGTTTAAGTTTGCACTGTTAGTCTATTGGGCCTTTGGCTGAGTGCCAGCGGGTGTCCTCCTTCTTCCATCTAAGACCACCACTTTTTCTGGGTCTGCCCTCGGCCATCTGCTATGCCCATATACGGACTCCCAATATTTGTTTAAATCGCCTGCTCCTGGACTATTTTAATGACTTCTAAAAAATTATTATTGATTTTATGTTTTTGTGACTTTTAATGTATTTTTTAAATGTTGTTAGCCACCCTGAGCCCATCTGTGGGGAGGGCGGAGTATAAACCAAATCAAATCAATCAATCAATATTGTGCTTAAGTTCTTTTTATGGGCAACTAGTGGATTCTTCATAACATTTCATAATATAAAAAGTACTTTCTATCAACTTTGGTGTGACCAAGAAATGATACCCAGGATGTGGCTATGCAGAACTTAGATCTTGGCTTCCATCATACTCTGTGGGATAAAGAAAATTTGCTGCAATCTGAGATACAGTTAAGAAAATTTAAAACCTAAACCAGGTTAGCATGTTCAGCCTATCGCCACCTCCCAGCACAGTCCCTATTGCTTTTTCCCATAGGAACGAAAGTCAGCTACCGACTCTGTCTAAATTAAAAAAATGAGGCAATTTATACTAGTAAAACATAAAACCATTCAAAATGTGATAATACAAATAACAGTGAGTTAAAATTACACTCAGAAAAAAAATTCGTAAAAAAAAGCTAGTGGCAGAATAAATTAAAAAAAAAATCATGTGCTAAAATATTAAACAGCAATAGCAGAGTAGCAAATAAATAATTGAAACCCCTCTCTGTTAGAAACCACAGTAAACCGAAGTGAAGGCAACACAAAATACATGGAAGAAGCTGATAACCAGAAGACTAAAGAAATCCTTACCGGGCACTGAAAAGCCATTTAGTATCAGGTGAAGAGGAGCATATTCTGTTACTGGGGTGCCACCAGAGAAAAGGTCCTATCCTTAGTATGGCTATGTATAGGGTCTATCATGCAGATTGTAACTTTAATATAGCTATGTGCTATGGCCTACCAGGTTGTTGATAGCCTGCCTGCCTGCCTGCCTGCCTGCCTGCCTGCCTGCCTGCCTGCCTGCCTGCCTGCCTGCCTGCCTATCTATCTATCTATCTATCTATCTATCTATCTATCTATCTATCTATCTATCTATCTATCTATCTATCTATCTATCTATCTATCTATCTATCTATCTATCTATCTATCGGGAGCTGCTGTAGCACAGTGGTTAAGTGGTTCAGCTGCGAATCAGCACTCTGCTGGTTCGAATCCCACTACTGCCATGAGCTCAGTAGGCGGCCTTGGGTAAGCCATTCCTTTCAGCCCCAGCTCCTCAGCTGCATTGTGGGGATAATAATAACACTAAACTGTTCACCGCTCTGGGTGAGGCACTAGTCTGTCTAGAAGAGTGGTATATAAGCACAGTTATTATTATCATCATCTCTGTCTGTCTTTAGGGGGCTGTTCAGGTACTATAAAAGGTCTGAGGAAAATAAAAACACCTCCGGTTAGAAAAGTAACAAATGAAAAGCAATGAAGAGGCACCCTCAACTTCTTCTCCCAAAGGCAACAGATAAAGATAGTGAACAGTGGTCGAAAGTGGGGGGGGGGGCTTTGCAAAGTTGGAGCACATGGCCAAGCGACAACTCCGTTCCACCTCCAAGCTGCCTGGAACTTTTCCTTCCCCCAAAGCATCCTCCATGTAGCCGTCTCTTGCATCCTGCAGATAAATGCGTCCCTGGAGGTAGGAAGCTTCAGATGGCTCTTGTCAGCTTGCCCACCTGGAGCTCAGCATGTGTGGCCATCTGCAGCTGAAGCAGGCACTTCGGGAAGGAAAATGTTCCCGTTTAGCTGTGGCGCTTATTTATGAATCAGTAGGACGCTGAAGAAAAAGAATCCCAAACAACCCAGATGTGCGACATGCTTGCAGAATGGTAGACTTAACGGTTTTTATTTTTCCAGCTGCTGCTCTGCGTATGGCACAGAGGGAATAAGGGTTGGCCTCCCTGTCGATAGTATATGTGTGTTTAACGGTGCAATCCTAAGAAGCGTTACTCCAGTCTAAGCCCATTGATTTCAATGGGCTTAGACTGGAGTAACTCTTCTTAGGATTGCACTGTTAGAAACTGAATGCAGGGTGGAGTGATGGAGGCAGAGAGGTGGAGGCATGTTTGGTGTAGTGGTTAGGAGCGCAAGACTCTAATCTGGAGAGCCGGGTTTGATTCCCCACTCCTCCGCTTGAAGCCAGCTGGGTGACCTTGGGCTAGTCACAGCTCTCTGGAGCTCTCTCAGCCCCACCCACCTCACAGGGTGTTTGTTGTGGGCATAATAATAACATACTTTGTAAACCGCTCTGAGTGGGCATTAAGTTGTTCTAAAGGGCAGTATATAAATCGAATGTTATTATTATTATATGTAGATTACAGAAGTTTCAAGACTGAGTGGATTCCACTATGTTTGGTGCAGTGCCACATTGGGGCTGCGCATGTGCAGGCCAGCCGTGGAAAAGATTTCCAGAGCTTTCTAGAAGAGTAGGAGCAGCCCTTCTCCCCTAGGCACTTTCCCACCGAAATGATCACGTGATCAGGAGGAAGGCCGCCACTCCCTCAGTTCTCTTTTTGCCGCCGCGAAGAGAGGCTCTCCATTGCTGTTTTCCATTTTTTTTCCTCACCTCATTCTTGAAACTGAGGAGATTAGTTCCTCTGAAAAGTTTTAAAAATCATCAATAGCCATTCTAGAAAGGAATAAAACTAGACTGGAAGAAGAAAAAATTCTTGTTTTTCCATTGTTTTGTTGCAGCTTGAAAGAAGCCTTTTCAGGCTTGGGCTGGCTGTGGCTTTAAAACAGTGCTGATAAAACATCCGTTATGTGTACCTTTATCTATCTAGGGAATCACGTGATAGCGCTGCCTGATCTTTCTGCCACCAATTTACCCTGAAGACGTGATGTGTTAGAGGTTCTGTGAGATGAGAGGCTACAGTTGACAAAGCTGTTGGCAGGTGGGCCAGCTGGCAACTAGGGGAGCAGGGAACAAATTTAGAGCCAAGCTACAAGTGATGAATTACACTTGCCTGGCAAGTGAACAGACTCACATGTATTCCTCCCTGTTCACTTGCCATTCACTTAATCAAGTGGAGAGCAAGTGAATGGCAAGTGAACAGGGAGGAATACACGTGAGTCTGTTCACTTGCCAGGCAAGTGTAATTCATCACTTGTAGCTTGGCTCTGAGTCCCCGTTCACTAGTTCCCTGACTTTACTTGGGATTTGAGTCCAGGGGCACGTTAAAGAACTTAGAGACCAACAAGATTTTCAGAGTGTAAGCTTTCAAAGAAAGGAACTCTGACTCTCGAAAGCTTATACTCTGAAAAATCTTGTCAGTCTCTAAGGTGCCACTGGACTCAAACCCTGCTGTTCTACTGCAGACCAACATGGCTACCCACTTAAATGGACTTTCCTTTCTTACTTATCACTGAAAGCCAGTGTGACGTAGTGGGTAGAATGAGGAATGAGGATATGGGGGACCCAGGTTCAAATCCCCATTCTTCTGTATAGCTCGCTTGGTGGCATTGGGCCAGTAATTCTCTCTCAGCCTAACTTACCTCACGGGGTTGTTATGAGGAGAAAATGGGGAAGGTCGTCTTCCTGACCTCCATGGAGGAAGGGCACGATAGAAATTGTACTGGAGAGAAAACAGGGTTCCCAGGTTATGGTTAGTGAGAATGTTGCTGAACTAAACAGGTTTAGTTAGCATAGGGTTACCAGGTCCCTATACAGTCCTGGGCCATTTCCACGCGGCTTACCTGGTTTGGAAAACAGCGAAATCTCGCAGGAAATCATAGAATCATAGAGTTGGAAGGGGCCATACAGACCATCTAGTCCAACCCCCTGCCCAGTGCAGGATGAACCTAAAGCATCCTGACAAATACTTATCCAGCCTCTTCTCGAAAACTGCCAGTGAAGGGGAGCTCACCACCTCTCTAGGCAGCTGCTTCCACCTTTGAACTATTCTGACCGTGAAAAAGTTTTTCCTAATATCCAGCCAGTACCTTTGTGCATGTAATTTAAGTCCGTTGCTTCGGGTCCTACCCTCTGCTGCCAACTGGAACAGCTCCCTGCCCTCCTCCAAATGACAGCCTTTCAAATATTTAAAGAGAGCAATCATGTCCCCCCTCAACCTCCTCTTCTCCAAACTAAACATTCCCAAGGCCCTCAGCCTTTCCTTGTGCAAGAAGATGCGATAACAGTGTCTTCTCACACGATTTCACGGGAGATTTCACAGTTTTCCGGAACAAGGTAAGCCGTGTGGAAACGGCCCTGGTTAAGGGAGATCTGGCACTTACCGTATGCCATCTCTGTGTGTTTTTTCATGTGCACGCGCTCCCAGCACTTGTGTGATGATGTCACTTCTGGAAGTGGCATCATCATGCCAGCCACAGGAGCGCTCCTGCGCTCTGTGTGGGGCTGATTTTGGCCCCCAACAAAGCATGAGAGCACAGCACAACGAAGTCACTTCTGGATGTGACATTGTCGTGTCTGCTGGGAGTGCACATATTGCGCGTGTTCCCAGGATGCCAGCCGATGATGGGCATTCTCTGGGCAGCTGAAAACCTCCCGCTGGTCGCCAGTGAGTAGATAAACAGTCCTGAGATTGCCTGCCACTGGTGGGCACCGGGAATCCCTAGGTCAGCGGCTGGATGAGAGATCACCTGGCAACCCCATATACAACTTCCTGATTGCCATGATATGAGAATATATATATGTGATGAATGCATTTTGATTTTTTAAATTTTTAAAAATTATTTTAAATTATTCAATGTAATTGTTTTAAATTAAATTGTTTAATTTATTTAATTATTTTAAATCAAATGGTTTTAATTAAATGATCACTCTGTGTTTCGGTACTCAGAGTCAATCATTATCCATCCTTGTCCTCATCATTTTTTTAAAATATATATATATATAATTAAAAATACATTTTGATGATGACAAGAATGATGATGATCGATCGTGAGACCAGAAACACCGACTGATCATTACTCCAGGCTGAATCATGCACAGTAATCTTTTTTCTGATGTGTTGATGGATGAGCCGTGGACATGCCTTCCACCCGAATTCCGGGGTGAATGTACCATTTAATTTATTTCCTGGTGGGCCGCTTTCCAAGGGCCAGGACAATGGCCAGGAGCAAGCATAACCAAGCTCCTGCCACTCTTCTGGAGAGGGGGCGGTTGGCTCAGACCCATCATTGGTAATGGCAATTGGTGTCAGTTCACCAGTTGTCTTTTCCCAACCTGCTGCCCCTTTTTAGGAGGAAGCAAAGGGTGACCCTTGCAGTGGTGGCTTGTAGCATCGCAGGGGCCATTCAACGTGGCTTGCTCCGTGACCATTTTCACTTTCTGGCCTGCTCCTCCCCCAGTATCACCTTTTGTCCTCGGGTTATGAGCATCACTGATCCTTAACATCAGGTGTTGTTTGTTTGTTTAAACAGGGTTTGATGTTCTAGCCCAAGCGTCACACTACTGGCCTCTGGGGACTGTGGAAGGAATCCACGAGTTGCGGGACACCAATGGAGGTACATCCAAGGATTCGTGACCCTGAGAGTTACTTATGTCTTTGTGAAAGTCAGAATGTAAAGAACGTGGAGCGGAGAAACAAGCGCTGTCAGCCTCCTCTTTCAAGCTGCGCCAGATGCTCTTTATGCAGCAAATACTTTGGAACCCAAATGATTTTTTTTTGCATTTCAAAGCTGCCTTCCTCAGACTTCTTTGACCATTTAAAGGTGACCCATACAGAGCTAGGAGTGTAACAGCAAAGCTACAGGGAGAGGAATCTCATGATGGGTGGCCAAACTTGCTTAATGTAAGAGCTACATAGAATAAATGTCAGATGTTTGAGCGCCGAAAGACATGATGCATTGAAGTGACTTCAGATGAAGAGGCGGGTTTGGGGCAATGTCCTGAAAGTGACATCACAAGAAGGGATGGGGTTTTGCTGCAGTATGCTGGAAGTGACATCATCAGAAGGGGTGGGGCTTGGGAAGAGCCATCACCTGACCTTTGACTTGGAAGTGAAATCACAAAAATGATGTCACATCCTTGCCAGGCTTCACCCCCCAAAGTCCGCAGGTATTTTCTGAGTCAGACCTGGCAACCCCAACATTTTTATTGAAAATACGAAAGAAAGAAGGAAGGAAAAAAGGAAAAGGGAGGGAAAGACATGAAAAGAAAAGAGAAAGAAAGAAAGAAAGAAAGAAAGGGAGGAAAAGACATGAAAAGAAAGGAGGAAAGGGAGGGAAATAAACTAAACTAAACTAAAATGTATGGCCATAGCGATACTCAGAGACCACCAGGAGCCACACAGTATGTCTAGAAGAGCCACACATGGCTCCTGAGCTGCAGTTTGGCCACCCCTGATCCAAAATGTCTCTGGCAAATCAAGGCTGTCCTCCATGGCTTTGTATGTGCAATGAATGATATGATGGGACTGCAGCGCTTGGTGGGACATCAAGTGCCTTCTCTTTCAAGGAGAAATCACCAGGTGCTGTGCCTGTGAGGTCTGAGTACATAGTATCACAGGCTGGGGCAGATGGAAGCCCTGAAGAAATGTGCTTGAGATCTTGCATTTCCATTTCTGGATATGAGGTTCTCTTCCTCCTGCCCTCTCCAATAGTCTTACTCAGGGCATTTTTCAGCTGGAACACAGAGGAACGGAGTTCCAGCACCTCTTGAAAATGGTCACATGGCCGGTGGCCCCGCCCCCTGATCTCCAGGCAGAGGGGAGTTTAGATTGCCCTCCACGCCACTGGCGCGGAGGGCAATCTAAACTCCCCTCTGCCTGGAGATCAGAGGATGGGGCCACCGGCCATGTGACCATTTTTGCCGAGGGCGATTTAAACTTTAAAAAACTCAGCCCTTGTTCCAACTGACCCAAAGCGACATCATTGTGCGGTCCTGGGAGCATGCACGCACTTTGTGCGCACACCTGTGGTGCCAGGGGCACCACCTCCCGCCAGGAGGTGCCCCCTGTGCTGGCTACCCACTAGTGCCACCATCACTTTTCCAAGAAAGAAAGCCCTGGTCTTACTCATGTGGTCGATTCGTCAGATCGTGTGCCGAAACCTATTTTGGTGTATGGATTGTATTCGCTTGGATGGGTATGTGTTTGCGTACCTGTGGGCATATATCTGTGTGTGCATTGCCTTCTGATGACCCCCATGGCTGTGGCTGACAGAGTTATGACTTGAACAGTGCAATCACGTGCAGTTATTCCAGTCTAAACCCACTGCAATCAGTAGATTGAAATCAAAGGACTTCAACGAGATTGTACTGGATTGTATCAGATTGCACTGCGGGGTTCACATACACACACAGATCATTTGATCTGCCACGAATTGCTTCCCCCAGTCCTTAGGCCCAGTCTATACAAACAGCAGATGAGGTGTGTCTGAATTGTACCACTTCATAATGCATGTAGTGGCATTGCGCAATTGAATGTTCCTCTTAACAAAATATTCTTTGCACATAGAAAACCAGATGGCAGAGAGGAGAGTTCTGCCACGGCCTTCCCCCTGTCATGCTAACTTTCTGTGAGCAGTAAATTGTTCTTGGTGGGAGGGTGTAGAAACTTGAATCCCCCCACTGCTGTCATTTGCAGTTTAACCACCACCTTTTTTTTAAAAAATGCATTTTTATACAAGCTTTCAAGTATCCAAACTGCTTCATGTACTTAACAAAAATCCTGTAATGCAGGTAAGTACTGCTGTCTCAGTATTGCAAAGGGAAGGGCTGAGGGCCAAACTACATAATGTGTTTGGCCAAGAAGATTTGTCTATACCTGCGGGGGACTTACCCAAGCACCACAGGACCCAATTCGCATTGGAACTGCAGGGCTGCAGCCTGCCTCACCCTGCAGCAGTTTTCTGAGCTGAAACGGCCCCAGGGGATGCCGTTTCCAGGGCTGCACATGTTGCATTCAGTGCACATACAGCCTGACACTAGGACAAATTCTGGGTATTGTAGGGCCAAGCTACAAGTGACGAATAACACAGGTTGGACACTTGTCAGCTTCCCTCAAGTTCTGATGGGAAATGTAGGCAGCTTGGCGGAATGTTGGACAAGTGACAGTTGAAAAGTCCATTGGACAGCAGTCAGAGAGCCAAGCTGCAAGACCAGGGCGCCTACATTTCCCGTCAAGGATGCCTACATGTCCCATCAAGGCAGCTTGGCCCTAAGTGTTCGGAATACAGGGGGGAATGAAGTGGAGGAATAATGGAAATTGAAGGGAGTTGGTTGGCACTCACTCATATTTAGCTATATTTGATGTTTCGGTCCCTCCTCTTTTGCTGAGCCATGGTGGCCAGGCTCCAGATTTTTATCCCAAAGTCTAGTCTTAACAATACCACTGTTTATGGCTTAGTAAAGTGCAGCTTAATATGTGAACAGAGCTCCCCTCCCCAGTTGAAAAGTATTGTGCCTGTGATGACTTCCTGTGATATGAAAGTTGGGCCTTTTTTTTGCATGGGCGATTTTTGCCACTTTTGGTCCTCTGCAACTTCAGATTTTCTTCCAAATTCTGGATGCTTAATTCCCCCTTCAGATTTCAATGCATTTCAAGAGTCCTCTTCCGAATTTGCAGCCTGCACTTTTTATGTGCGTGCCAAAAATTCGGAAGAGAAGTCTTGAAACGCTGCATTGAAATCTGAAGGAGGAGTCGATGGCCCAGAATTTGGAAGAAAATCAGAGGAGGTACGGGGCCCAAAGAGGCAAAAATTGCTGTGCGAAAAAGGTCTTGCTTTTGCGGCAATTAATCTACAATGGCTGGTTTCATACATGCAGCAAAAAATGTGCATGTGTGAACCCAGCTGCCGGATTATTTTGATTTGGTAAGGACAAGATTTAGCATCCTTAGAGGGTCGATGCTGCAGGTAATGTGTTCTCCTGCTGATTGTGTCTCTCTTCCATTCAGCGCTGAGGGCTTTGGGGGGATATTATTTATGTTTCCCTTCCATTTGTCATAATTCCATGCAATTGTTTTTCGCTCCATGTTCCTTCTCATAAATCATTGACACATCACAAGCTTGCCTATCATGTTGATTCATTTTACTTGTGAAATCTTTGTATGGCTGCAGTCCAGTTCCATATCTCTCAACGGTTCACTTTTCCGGATGCTAGGGCCACCAAGATAAATTTTCTGAGAGCCATATATTCATAGGGTTTGGGATGCCTTCCCTAGAAGTTACCTGTCTTATGATGTGTACGTAGCAGAAAAGCAAGCCTGGTTTTCATTAGAAAATTGAAGGTTGTCAGAAATCACATACAGCCAGGGCCGTTTCCAGACGGCCCCCCGCCTCGCGAAACGTCGCGTGTCGTCGCGCATCGTTGCGCAGAAAAAGCGAAATATCGCGTTTTCTCGCACGAGTTTTGCGCGACGTCGCGCAAAACTCGCGCGAGAAAACGCGATATTTCGCGTTTTCTGCGCAACGACGCGCAACGACGCGCGACGTTTCGCAAGGCGGGGGGCTGTCTGGAAACGGCCCAGGTCTCAGTGTCTATGAACCATGGAACATAAATGGGACCTTCAAGTCCAGTGTATCTACACATATCAGACGCCGGAAACAAATAATGGTGCAGTATATTGCCCTTATACATTGCTTGTGGGTTTTGTGGAGGCATCCGGTGAGTCCCTTTTGAAAATAGGATACAGGACTAAATATGTTTTTAGTCCATTCCTGCAAGAAAATTTTGTATTCCTTTTGCTCTTTTTAAAAAAGATCAAGAAAGAAAAATGTTTCAATTACACTCATGGTGAACTTTAAAAGTAATTTTACAATCATTGACATAGATCCAATTCTAGGAGGTTAGATAGAATGACGCCATTCCCTTCCATTAAAAGCTCTTTTGATAGAGGATGTCTTCCTCCTAGGGGGGTTTTTTGGGGAAAAGAGGTAGTGGAACTCAGTGGGTTGCCCTTGGAGAAAAGGGTTACATGGCTGGTGGCCCCACCCCCCGATCTCCAGACAGAGGGGAGTTTAGATTGCCCTCCGGGCTGCTCGGGGGCGCGGAGGGCAATCTAAACTCCCTTCTGTCTGGAGATCGGGGCCACCACCATGTGACCGTTTTCAAGAGGTTCCGGAACTCCGTTCCACCATGTTCCAGCTGAAAAAAAGCCCTGCTTCCTCCAAGGGAAGACATCTTGACTGATTGAAACGGATCCTACGTTTCTCTGGTGATTCAGGGTGGCTGACAAACAGTATTCCATATAACATGAAAACAAGTAACATCCATTTTTTAAAAAATCTAAAGCAATCTAGAGACATTTCTAACAAAAACTAGCCTCTCACTCCCAAGGCAAGTCCTTTCTCTGATGGAGGAAGTCATTTTCCTACAGAAAAAGGCTTACCCGAAAGGCGTTATTGAATCCAATCCAATGACTACCCACGTCACGATGACTCCACCACCTTTCCTTTTCTGAGCCACAGGATTGTGGAATTGTCGGTGCCGCTGAAATGGGATTTTATGATTTTATTTTATTTATTACTGATTTTATCTGTTCGTTGTAATCCGCCCTGAGCCCGCTTGTGGGGAAGGCAGACTAGAAATTCAGTAAATAATAGTAATAATAATTTGTGCTAAAATCTGGCTGAATAACAGCCAATGGTGAAAGCTCTCGAGGCTAGTTTTCTCACTGGAGGGCCTCTTATATTGTGTTGTATAGAAGCAGCAGTTGTCGAATTTTGGATCTTTAAAAAGTTCCTGAAGGATCGTATTGTGCTGCCCTGATTGCCCATTGATTGATAACCCTTGATTAGTAGCTGGGCCTTTCCTCTGTTCGGTAGAGGCTTTCAGTAACGGCAATTGGCAGTATAAATAATTAATACCTTTAAGTGACCTATAGAGCCCTGTGGCGCAGAGTGGTAAGCGGCAGTACTGCAGCCCAAGCTCTGCTCATGACCTGAGTTCGATCCTGGCGGAAGCCGGGTTCAAGTAGCAGGCTCAAGGTTGACTCGGCCTTCCATCCTTATGAGGTTGGTAAAATGAGTACCCAGTTTCCTGGGGGCAAAGTGTAGATGATTGGGGAAGGCAATGGCAAACCACCCCGTAAAAAGTCTGCTAAGAAAACGTTGTAATGCGATGTCCCCCCATGGGTCAGTAATGACTCAGTGCTTGCACAGGGGACTACCTTTACCTTTTTAAGTGAGCTATGCATTTTGATACTGTTCTTTCTAAGGTTAAATGGCATTTGATAGTCAGTTTTGTTTGTAAAACCAGTGCTGTGAAGGAGAAAAACTTGTGGGAGGGCTGCCCTGATTCCCAAGACAGTCACTTACTGCCATTTGTGCCCCCCTCCCCGTTGAGAGATAAGAACTGGAAGATTCATATTCATCTTGCAATTTAATCATCGTATTGCCTTTTTTTGTCTTTGTCGTTCCACCCAGCTCTAAGAGTCCACAACTTCACTGTGCTTCCTTCCCATAACTCTACTTTTGTATATACCAATGATTCTGCCTACTCTAACTTCTCTGCAACTGTAGGTGAGACTTCTATATGTTTCTTCCGCATTTGCCACACATGGACCTTTCTGATCAAAGTTATGTTAGGAACTGGAGGTTCCCTGGCAACTAAAAGCAGGTTTAAAAGCATTAAAATGCTTGAATATTTGTGTGTGTTTGTATATCAACTTGAAAACAGCTTGCACATGGGTCTCTGTCATACGGAGGTTAATTCAAAGGAGATCCAAATAGGCCTGGGACAGACATCACTTAATCACGTTTAGTGCTCACTAGAGGTGGGCACAAACCAAAATTCGTCCCGAACCAGGCTGGTTCGTGGTTTGCTATCCGGCGGAGCCCATTTCTGATGAACTGCCATGAACTTTAGGCTGGTTCATTTGGTTCATTTTTGGTTCATCACTGCAGACAGCCTGGTGCCGATCAAGCAGTTTCCTAGGCAATGGGAGGATGGGCTTTCTACTGCCCAGGAAGTGACCTTCTGCTGCCCTGGAAGTGACCATTTGTTGCTCTGGAAGTGACCTTTCTGCTGCCACAGAAGTGCTGTTTTCACAAAACAGTTCGCGAATCGGGGCAAGTTCGTGAAAGTTCATGGTTTGTGAAATGCGATGAACCATGAACCGTACGTTCAGTATTTTCCCGGTTTGTGCTCACCTCTGGTGCTAACCATGGCAAGGTCTTTTAACCCTGATTGAGATCACCAAAGGACACAAGCTCAGCACTGCCCTTTGAGGGCTTCTGTAGAAAGATACTAGCCCTTTATGGATGTCCTGGGAGGGACAGACACAGGATCACAGTGGTAAGTTCTGCCACAGCAGGATTTGAGTCCAGTGGCACCTTAGACACCAACAAAATTTTCAGGGTGCAAGGTTTTGAGAGTCAGAGTTCCCTTCTTCAGACACCCTGAAAATCTTGTTGGTCTCTAAGGAGCCATTGGACTCAAATCCTGTGGTTCTTCTGCAGACCGACATGGTTACCCACCTGAAACTAAGTCCTGCCTCAGTTTTGCACCATAGAGACTGTGTGGGCACAAACGTATATATGTATTTATGGATTGTTTCCGAGTTTTTGTATAGCATGGAGAGCACCCTACATGTGTGTGCTTGGGAACTGTCATGTCACAAAATAAATGCATGTTTTTCTTAAAAAATACAATGATTTAATAAGGAGCTGGGTAGCGTTTCCATCCTCCAGGTGAAACCTGGAGATCTCGTGGAGTTACAGCTGATCAGACGACATAAATCAAAATCAGTTCCCCTGGATGCAATGTCAGCTTCAGAGGGCACTCTATGATGTCACATCAGTGCTGAGCTCCCTCTCTTCTCCAAACTCCACCCTGTCCAGGCTCTGTCCCCCAGATCTCAAGGAATTTCTCAACCCTGAGTTGGCAGCCCTAGATCAAGGTGGTGCAGTGTATCCACCCGCCTGTGAATTGTTGCTAGAGAAAGGGCCAGTTTCCACTGGTTTCACGGACCCAGGGGTCATTTCGTAGAAAAAGAGCTGGAAGAACTCATTAGCATAACTCATTAGCATATGCCACACCACTTAACATCACCAGAAATGTGTCATTAGCATCACTGATTTGCATATGCCACACCCCCTGACATCACCTATCCTGGCTGTTTTGGACCCAATCCTGGCCATTCAGGTCCGAAATTGGGCTCAAAATGGCAAAAATGGGCTGAAAATGGCCAAAAAGGGGCCCCAAATGGTCAGGATCAGGCCGCTGCTGAGTGGGAGAGTGATCCACCACCTGTCACAGGCCCCTATCCAGGCCATTTCGGCCCCAATCCAGGCCAAAATGGGTTTAAAATGGCCGAGAGTCAGGTGGGCAGGGCCACCTGACATGTGACCTCTTTGGGGAACTGCTGGAACTTCGTTCCTGCCCGTTCCCCCTCGAAATAAGCCCTGCACGGACCCATGGAAATGAGGATGTAGGGAAGTGGGACAGGAATGAAAATGTGTACGTAAAATGCTTGAGCCACATCCTCAGGACTGTGTGGACTGAGAAGAGAATATTAAAAATAAGGTTACGTGTTTCTTACGTTTCCTTTCCTCAGATATAGTAGAAGGAATGGTAAACAAGGGAATTTGCATCCCGGATCCAACCGGAGTGATGTTTCTCCTCTTCGGAAGCTATCAGAACTCTTGCATTATTAATCCTGAACTTTGTGAACCTGAAGGTTAGTACACAGCCATTGCCCGTGCTTCTATTGTCTGCTTTTTTATTGTTCTGCACTTATAACTAAAAAAGAAAGAAAGAAGAAGAGATGATACAACTCCTTTCAGCAATCTTAAGGCATCAGCAAAATCTTCTCTTCTCTTAGGGAAGTGAGTTGTATATGAAAATGTCACAAAATTGTTTGCACGCACATCCGTTTTTTTAAAAAAGAGATCCCAATGATGTGCCTAGAAATTGCAAATCCTGAACAATCGGAATAAATTATGCATATTTGCATATTACTGTAATTTAACTCTGGGTTTAAAGAATAGTGAGAAAAGGCCCCAAGTGATTCCCACAAAGATTTCCCCCCCTTGAATAGCTTTGTGTAGAGGTATGTGTTCTGTACTTTAATAGCTGCCTCTTGAATCCGTTTCACATTACTACCACGACTGAACATCACCCCCCTTAGGACTAAGTTAGATCTCTCAACTCATAAGCTTTTCTGGATGAGAGAAATGCTTGTTTAGAATATCTCCAAGGATTCTTGGAAAGCTTCTTTCAGAGAACATGAAATGCTAAACTGATGCAGGAAACCAGTGAAGGGCCCCTTGATATTTTTTAAAAGGAGACTCATACAGCCTCTGGGAGGCTCCAAACTTGATTAGGGGAAGGGTGGGGGTGGAGAGGGTGCTTCATCCTTTCCTTTTGGGCTGTTTTGTCTGCTAAAAATTGCTCTCCCCAAGCTGGCCTTCATCATACTAACAAAGATATATGAACCTGGTGTCCCTTCCTTTGCAGGAGGGAAAGCATTAGTGGTGAGTGATGGTTTGATCGAAATAACATCCCACAGGGTAAACAGAGAAGCATGCTCCTTCTCACCCCATCCCTTAGTAGAACAATACTAAGCTTATATTTATTTATTTAGCTTTTACACCTAGGGTTACCAGCAGGGCTTTTTTTCTGGGAAAAGAGGTGGTGGAACTCAGTGGGTTGCCCTCGGCGAAAATGGTCACATGGCTTGTGGCCCCGCCCCCTGATCTCCAGACAGAGGGGAGTTTAGATTGCCCTCCATATTGCTGAGCGGCGCGGAGGGCAATCTAAACTCCCCTCTGTCTGGAGATCAGGGGGCGGCGCCACAAGCCATGTGACCATTTTCAAAAGGCGCCGGAACTCCGTTCCACCACGTTCCAGCTGAAAAAAGCCCTGGTTACCAGTCCCCTGGTAGTAGCGGGAGATCACCTGCTCACACCGTCTTCCCCATGCCACCACTCATTTGGCTGGTGGGTGGGGGAAGACACGGTTACGGGCCTCCCAGATGCACTCCTAGGGCGGCACAATGACATCACTTCCTGGGAGTGACATCATTGTGCCATCCGAAGAGCACTCCCGCACTTCAGAGTGGGTTGCTTTGGGCCCCAAACGGACAGAATTGGGCCCATTTGAGGCCCAAAACAGCCCACCATGAAGCACGTGTGCGCTCCTGTGCCTGTGTGATGATGTCACCCCGGAAGTGATGTCACCGGACATAGTTTTCAACTCTCAGGAGTCCCCAAGGCAGCCCTTCTTTCTCAATCACCTTTCCCTTTGGTACGGTATTGAAGCCGCTCTGTCAGGTATCCCATTTACTCCTTGCAAAACACTTCTAAAATACTTTTAAGCCGCTGTAAGCAATTTTGTATGGCTGCCGGTGCCCCTACTGAATTTTAACCAAAGTGTGGAGCAAAGTTTCACTCAAAAGGGAAAAGAAAAACAGGTTTTCATGTGTCATGTAAACAGAGAGAAAGAGACAAACGATGCTATGGCGCAATCTCTCGCTTAAGCTTTTAAAGTAATGCTCCAGCTATGCCTGAGTAAATGTGCTCCATAATAATGTAACTCTTACTGCGGGGCGGCATCATTTTCATTCACAGAGTCTCAAACATTA
Source organism: Eublepharis macularius (assembly GCF_028583425.1). Classification (NCBI taxonomy): domain Eukaryota; kingdom Metazoa; phylum Chordata; class Lepidosauria; order Squamata; family Eublepharidae; genus Eublepharis; species Eublepharis macularius. The sequence goes on along the minus strand of NC_072802.1, from coordinate 64,523,605 downwards.
TTGTGAAAACTGGTTTATGCAAAAAAAAAATAAATTTCTGGCCGGGGGCATTTGCTTAAGCATCCTGCTTTTCTGGCATGTATTCAGGGCAGCTTGCAAGAACAGAGAAAAACAAGCAACTGTGTAATAACGTACAGTCAAAAACCAGAATAAAGTCACTAGAAAATGTTATCAGCTTGTCAAAACAGTCATTCTAGGGTGAAAATTACACAGACTCCCTGACCCCCCCACAAGGCAAGGCAAACCAAGACAAGGATAGTTTTAGCTGCTTTTGAAATGAAAACAAAGAGGAACAATCTGTTCTTATCGGAGGCAAGAGGTTCCACAGGTTGAAGATAGGGTTGACAACCTCCAGGGCCGATTCCAGATGACTAACCTTAAGGCGCTTCATGCCGCCCTCTTCCGGATCGCGACGGGGAAAATGCGAAATATCGCGTTTCCTCACGCGAGTTTTGCGCGTCGTCACGCAAAACTCGCGCGAGGAAACGCGATATTTCGCATTTTCCCCGTCGCGATCCGGAAGAGGGCGGCATGAAGCGCCTTAAGGTTAGTCATCTGGAATCGGCCCAGATGGAGCCTGTAGATCTCCTGGAATTGCAACTAATCGTCAGACAGCAGAGATCAGTTCCCCTTAGGGATTCCATTCCCCCTGTGGGGGCCGCAGATCCCCCGCTTTCACCCTTTGTCCCCTGCTACCACTTCCCTGGCTGGTGGAGGGGAAGGGGGAAGGTGCAGGAATGGGCCTCCTGGGCGAGCTCTCGGGGCAGTGTGACAACATCAATACAGGAAGTGACATCATTGCACTGCCCCGAGAGTGCTCCCACGCTTCACGGTGGGCTGAATCGGGCCACACACTTGCATGATGGTGTCACATCCTGGGAGTAATGTCATCACACAGACGTGGTGCCCATGCACAAGGAGCATCGTGGGAGTGGAGAGGAGGTAAGCACTGGGTCCCCCCTGGGGGGGGGGTAAGAGGACCTGGCAACCCTAGTTCCCCTGGAGAAAATGGCAGCTTTGGAGGATGGACTCTAGGGATCCTATCCCCTCCACAAACTCTGCCCTCCCCAGGCTCCACCCCCAAATCTCCATGGATTTCCCAAGCTGCAGTTGGCAACCCTTGCTTCGGAACATGACTGTGAAATCTTCACTTCTGGCAGCAGATGTTAACATCGCACAGATAGGTGACTAAAGGAGGGCCTGGTTTGACAAACCAACAATGGATCGACACATCATTTATTTATTTATTTTATTCGACTTATACCCCGTCCTTCCCACGAGTGGGCTCAGGGTGGCTTCCGACAGAATATATTGTTAAAATACAATAAAACATTATTGCAAATAGCATAAAATCCAATATTAATACACATTAATACAAAGAGCATAAAAATCCAGGCGCCACCAAACAAATCAGGCCACTACAGAGTCACCGTAACAACAGGCGCCACCATGATGTAACTCCATGGTGGCTGCAAAAGAAGGGTGTGGCAGTCAGAAGAGAGGACAAAATGCTGACCCCTAGTCAAAGGCCCAGCAGAACAGCTCTGTCTTTCAGGCCCTGTGGAACTGTAAAAGGTCTTGCAGGGCCCGTATCTCCATTGGGAGAGTGTTCCATCAGGCTGGGGCCAGGGCGGAAAAGGCCCTGGCCCTAGTTGAGGCCAGCCAAATGTCCCTCGGGCCAGAGACCACCAGAAGCTGTTTATCCACAGAGCGCAAGGCCTTGTGTGGGGCATAATGGGAGAGGCAGTCCCATAGGTATGGAGGTGACTGCATACTTATGGCACTACTACATACCTATGGCACTACAAGTGAATGATTACAATTGCACCATACTTAGCGACGTTTCTTTTTTTTTCCATTTAGGATATTTCTATGCCACCACTTCCAAGTCCTGCTCAAGGTGGCTTATAATTAAAAATATCTCAATGTAAAAACAAGCTGTTAAAAACAAGTCACTGAACATAAGTGCATAAATGCTGCTGTAGCATAATGGTGAAGTGGTTGGGCTGCAAAACCACTGGCTTTGTTCACTGCTCTGAGTAGGCACTAATCTGTCTAGGAGAGTGGTATGTAAGCACACTGTTATTGTTATTATACCCAGGCAAGAACAGGCCTCGCAGTTCAAGCAGCAGTTTTGCTGAGGCTGGGCTGCCAATCAGCATTCAGCTAGTTTGACTCCCACAATTGTCTTGAGCTCTGCAGGTGGCCTTGGGAATCCACTGAATCACAGTCCAGCTCCAAGAATAATAATAACACTGACCTAGTGCACGGCTTTGAGTAGGGCACTGATCTATCTAGAAGAGCAGTATATAAGCCCAGTTATTTTAGCACAGTGAGTGGGCTGCAAATCAGCATTGCTGGTTCGACTCCCATGACTGCCCTGAGTTCAGCAGGTGGCCTTGGGGAAGCCACTCCTCTCTGCCATGGCTCCCCAGGTGGATTGTGGGGATAAGAACAACACTCATTTTGTTCACTGCTCTGAGTGGGGCACTAATCTGTCTAGGTGTAATAATAATAACAACATTCGATTTATATACCGCCCTTCAGGACAACTTAATGCCCACTCAGAGCAGTTTACAAAGTGTGTTATTATTATCCCCACAACAAAACAGGGAGGTGGGTGGGGCTGAGAGAGCTCCTAGAAGCTGTGACTGATTCAAGGTCACCCAGCTGGCTTCAAGCAGAGGAGTAGGGAATCAAACTTGGCTTTCCAGATTAGAGTCCTTCTGCTCTTAAGTGACTGACCCAAGGTCACCCAGCTGGCTTCAAGTGGAGGAGTGGGGAATCAAACTCAGTTCTCCAGATTAGAGTCCCATGCTCCTAACCACTACACCAAACTCCTAACCACTACATCAAACCGGCTATATGTGCAGTTGTTATTATTCAGAGCTGCTGTAGCCTAGTGGTTAAGAGGCTGGGCTGTGATTCAGCACTCTGCTGGTTCAAATCCCATTACTGCCCTGAGCTCAGCAGGTGGCCTTGGGGAAGCTGCTCCTCTCAACCCCAGCTGTAGTGTGGGGTTGATAATAACAGTGACTGTTCACTGCTCTGAGTGGGATACGGATCGGTCTAGAAGAGAGGTATATAAGTGCTATTATTATTATTATTATTATTATTTGAATTTCACATAACACAATAAGTAAAGATCACATGTTATCATTGATTGGCCTTGCTGAGCTGATACAAGTTTCCACCAGAGACCTAAGTATCACTCAGGTATCAATGTAATATGTACGCTGTTCCAAGTAATGCCATCTTTTGTAGTTCTGTAGGTGTTATATCAGAAAGCTGCAGCTTTTCCATATAAGTTGCGAAGTTTTTCAAAATAGTTCCCAGTGCCCTGATGACAATGGGGACTACTGTTGTATTCTTCATCCATAGTTGGGTGGTTTCTATTCTAAAAATATTTAATCATTTTTTCTTACTCTTTTTCTTTGACTCTGGCATCCCCCGTAATTGCAGTGTCAACTATCCAAACTTTTCAATTTTCCATAACTGTTATGCCAGGTGTATTGTGTACAAGGTGTTGATCAGTTTGTATTCTAAAATTATTATTATTATTATAATAAAAACTGTCATACAAAGCAGACTATTAAAAAGCTGGTGAGGAAAACCCCCTAATTAAAATCCTAGCTTAAAAGATGTATTTTGACCTTGAGCCTCAAGGTACCAGGTGAGCTTCAAGAGAGAAGGCATTGCAGTAGTGAGGCACCAGCACAGAAAATGCCCCTTCCTAGTCATCACCATCCCCTTGTGTCTGAAGGCAGGGGCACAAAGGGCAGGGCTTGAGATACACATCTTGGAGATGTTGGGATTAGAGATGGGCACGAACCGGAAAAAAAACGAACCATGTGGTTTGTGGTTCATCAAATTTCACGAACCACGAACTTTCACGAACCTGCCCTTGGTTTGCGAACCGGTTTGTTTGGTTTGTGAAAATGTCACATCCGGGTCAGAAAACCATCACTTCCGGGCCAGAAGAAGGTCACTTCCAGGTCAGCAGAAGGTCTGCAGGAAGTCCATCCCCTGTTGCCTAGGAAACTGATTGATTGGCACCAGGCTGTCTGCAGTTATGAACCAAAAAATGAACCAAACGAACCAGCCTAAAGTTCGTGGCAGTTCATCAGAAATGGGATCTGACGAACTGTGGTCCGCGAACCACGAACCGGCCTGGTTTGTGCTTAATTTTGGTTCGTATTTCGGTTCGTGCCCATCTCTAGTTGGAATCCTGTCCAAGATAGCAGGACACTGATTTCTAATGTGAAATGGCAGGTGATGTAAATCTGACCTGCAACTGTGGAAAGGACTCAATATAGATTGTGGAAAAAGAGGCAGAGAAGGTGGGTTTTAACTGCCCTCCATGTTGTTTCCCCAGTTGATCATGGTCCCCCAGGCTGCTTTTTACCTCAGTGGGGAGGGGGGAAAGACAGATATCTCTTTTCTTTTATAGGGCTACAGGCACCCTGAAGAAATCATTTTCAGTCAAGGAAACTGTGCATGTAGCATTTAGATAAATACCCCCTTCCTAAATGCCATGGCCCCAATCCATTTCAGGTCGCCTGAAGCCACTTTGCAGGTAAGTTACATGTCAGGGGATCTGGCCTGGGAACCCCTCTACATCATGTGTAGCTCGGGTCTGTGGAACAGAATAGCCCAGGAGAATACAGAAATGGGACATCTCTGGTTTTTACTGTAGTTATTGTATTGTATATAGCCAATGAGCTGGAGTGCAGGGAGAAGAGTTGTCCCCACTTCCCCATTTTCCTAAAATGGGGACCCCATATCCTGATCTGGGCAGACTCGAGGAGATTTTTCATCCTCTGCCGCAACAATATTTTTGTTGTGTGCACCATTTCTTGTGTATATATTTTGCTTCTTTCCCACCCTGTTGGGGAAATAAAACTTACCCGTTTGCAACATTAGTTCTGCAATGGTGATGGTAATATAAGTCTGGGAATAAATTTTTTACGACCAGCTTTCCCTGGGCTTGCAAACGAAAATATTAAGATCACAAAACACTGAAATGCACAGTGGGTAAAAATACTAAAGAAAAGGTGGTAGAGGGAAGGAACATTGTTCCTTGTTATTCCTAAATTTTGCATTACGGCATTCCGTGGTGTCATAAGAAATGAAATAAATAATTAAAGTCTTCTGTGAATCCAAAGCAGCCTCCCGGGGAAAAGGAGCAGTATGCCACATCTCTGCATACTTCATTGGTGTGGCCAAACCTCTTTACAATTAGCATTACCTTTGCTTGGCAGAGCCAGAATGGTGTAGTGGATAAATGCGAGGAGCAGAGAGACCTGGGCTTAGGTTCCCATTGTGCCCTGAGTCTTATAGGTGACCGTGGATCAGTCACCATCTCTCCACCTAACCGGGGATGTTATGAGGCTAAAGGGGGAACAGAGGACTATGTCCTTTACTGAGTTATTTTGAGGAATAAAAGTATCCCACCCTTCTTCCAAGGAGCTGACATAGAGGCCCCCTTATCCTTTATTGTTCTGGCAACAGTAGATTAGAACTCAGGTCTCACAGGTCAAAATTCAAGACAGTAGCCGCTATGCTATGCACAGGATATGGCTAGGGATAGCTAATTCCTCTGTATCTTTTTACTTTCGATCAATACTGATGTAGAGATGCTGCAGAATTAACTGCCTTCAAAGGAGGCTGTCTGTTATCTCTCTCTAAGTGTTGCTGCTCTGGACTTCTCCTTCCAACCAGCCTCCCTTGGGTGGATGGAGTGTCTAATTCGGCCAGGTATCTTTATCAGGTGTGATTCGGTCAGAGCAAAGCCCTAACGTTCTTCATTGTTTACAGCAAGGGTTGGCAACCTTGCTTTGTGCGTACAGCAGTGATCAGGGCTTTTTTTCTGGGAAAAGAGGTGGTGGAACTCAGTGGGTTGCCCTCGGAGAAAATGGTCGCATGGCTGGTGGCCCCGCCCCCTGATCTCCAGGCAGAGGGGAGTTTAGATTGCCCAACGCGTCGCTCAGTTGGGGTGTCCTACCAACTGGCTACCAACAACAACCAACAACTTGGGGTGTCCTTTCCTTGGCCTCCATGCCCTGCTTGTAGTCGTTATTGGGTATCTTTGAGCCTAATCGCAGCCCATTGCAGGGGCAGTGGAGGAGCAGAATAATTTAAAAAGCACAAATAAATATGATTGTCCACTTTGTAATACAGGCTGTTGGACAAGATGTACCATTGGTCTGATCCAGTACAACTGCTGTTGTGTACTTATGGTGAAGTTTGTGCGTGTGCATGTGGAAAATAATGGAATTATTGCATTAGAATTCTGTATTCATGCATGTGCATTTTCTTACCCATGCACGAAAGTTTTAAAAGTAATCTCCCAAGAGATAGAGAACATGGACTATCCCTGATAAATATGGGCAGTCAAAAGGCATAGAAAGCCGCCGTAATAAATTGAGAATGGCCTTAATCCAAAAAAGATTCATTTGAGCAAAGCTTCGGCTCTTCGAAGGTTTGCCCATCTGTGTTGTATGTAAACAAGGGGGAAAAAATCAAGGGGAGAATTTGGCTGCCCTAAGCCTGTGGTCGGATGAAGGCCAGCCGGAGGATCTGAAGCGCCGCGGCCGTAGTTAGGCCTGGCTGCTCTCATTTCCAAGCGCAACAGTGTACTTTCCTCCACCAACAATAACACAGATCTCAGCAGGCCTAAAATAATAGCAAACAATGCTGGAAAAACCACAACTTTCCCTTTTGCAGAAAGAACTGATGCAGAATAAATAAAAGATCAATCAACAGATGTGTCATTGTGTTGACCGAAAGCCAGGGCTCTCCACCCATCTCTAGGGGGCTCCTGGGGAAGGGAACTCCAAACCTCAGCTAATCTGATCCCCAGCATGGAAGTAAGGCTTTTGGCATACAAAATATAACTCCCAGCTATTCACAGGGATGTAGATAGAATTAGGAACTCTACAAACTATAACCAAGCTGATTTTATTTATGTAGGTCGTGCCTATCCCTCCCTCAACAATGCTGCTTCCCAAACTAATTTAGGAATACAAGTATGGAAATCTTATCTCTGTGCAGGGGATTAGATTAGATGAGCTGTGGAAGAGGGGTGTGTGCTTCGGGTTTCTGATTCGGGTTATTAACCCAAATTGGGCCGATTCATGTAGATTCGTAATTTCCGAATCGGCCCCAGCATTACTGAGCTGATTCAGAAATACCGAAGTAAAGCTTTCTGGAAGCTTTGGAGCATTCAGGAAGTTTTGGGCAGCAGCCACAGCACTTTCTTGCTGCTTGCAAATGACAAGAAAAGTGCTGCTTTGAGCTTCCCGCACTGCCACCTTTTTTACCTGATGGGGAGGAGGGAACCCCTTCTCCCCCCTCCATCTGGTGAAAAAAGCAGCGGAGCAGGAAGCCAGTTGAAAGCAACACTTTTCTTGCTGCTTGCAAGAAACCCAAAGTGGGAAACCTGAATCTTTTTTTGGTGCACACCTCTGCTGTGGAATTCCTTTCCTTTCTGCCTTCTCTAGGATGGATCGCTGTCCTTGCCTCAGACACAGCACTGTTGTATAATGGTTAGAGTGCTGGACTAGGCTGGGAGAGACCCAGGTAAAAATCTCCCCTCAGACATGAACTTCACCAGATGATCCCTTTCTTAGCCTTGTCTACTTCATATTGTTATGAAGATAAAATGGAGGATGGGAGAACCAAGTGCATCACCCCCAGTTGTGTGGAGAAAGAACAGGGTAAAGTGTAATAAGAAAGTTTTAACAGTAAAAAAACAACAAAAACTCTTAAAACTATACTAATTTCACACTGTGTGAGCCACCTTGGGACTCAGTGAGAAAGGCAGACTGTAAATAACATAAATAAATATATGCCCATATATGGACTCCCAATATTTGTTTAAATAGCCTGCTCCTTAATGACTTTTTAAAAATTATTGATTTTATGTTTTTTTGACTTTTAATGTATTTTTGAATGTTGTTAGCCGCCCTGAGCCCATCTGTGGAGAGGGCGGGGTATAAATCAAATCAAATCAATCAATCAATAAAATATAATAAATGAATAAATATGTTAAAAAAACCAATACAATTAACTGTTCAAACCATCAGCAGTAAAACAAACAGCAGAATGTAATCCAAGAGCTATAGCAGCAAAATCAATATTATAAAAAGCAGCAGCATAAGAAGGGGAAAAGTTAATCCAAAACTGAAAAAAACGTGTCTTTGTATGGCACAAAATGGTCTGTTGTCAGGCATAGGGATGTCCTTGTTACTGCTTACTGGACAGTTTCATAAGCTTATGAGTAACATAGAACTTTTCTTCTACTATATGATTGTTGTGATTTTGAATGGTTGTGTAGACAAAAGATAGATTTGGATGCCAACCTGATGCTTTTGTGCTAACCTTCAAAATTACCATACGTGAGCTTCCACGGACTTCATCAGAGGCTAAGGATGCCAACCTCCTGGTGGGGCCTAGAGATCTCCCTGAATTACAACTGGTCTCCATTCTACAGAGATCAGTTCCCTTGGAGGAAATTGCAGGTTCAGAGGGTGGAATGTAGGGCATTAAACCTTGCTGGGGTTCCTCTTCTCCCCAAACCCCGCCTTCCCTAGGCTCCACCCCCAAATCTCCAGGAATTTCCCGGCCTGAAATTAGCAATCCTATCGGGCTCTAATCTGCAAAGCCTATGTCATAATAAATAAATTAGGCTTTAAGGTGTCACTGGACTCTTTTGTTGTCCCTGTTGTAGCAAATTAACATGTCTGACCTTCCTGAAGTTTATTTGCTTAATTCTGTCTCTCCCCCCCCCCCCCCGCCGCGTTCTTTTTCCCCCTCCTAAAGATTTTAGGAATAGGATAAAAACCATAACAAAAAATGCATTCCAGAACAAAGTACGCACTTCCAAACTTGCTATCCATCGCTCAAGTTTCTGCACAAGTTATGCATGCACCTGGTTGTGTAAAATGAATAGAAAAGATTTTCTGGGTGGAGTTGCTTTGTCTGATGCAAAGGCCTTTCTACAGGCCATGTGGTGGAAGAGAAAAGCGATCATGGGCACACCGGGTTTGTGAGCAGCCGTATGTAGACTTGGAGGGTGTGCTCTCTGGCTCCAAATCCATGAAATCAGGAGAGCTGGGAGCCTGAAATTAGCAAGCAGAAGTTAGTGTCCTGTTGGCCCTTCAGGAAGGTCATGCTCCTAATATTTATAGAAGGTTGGGCCAATTCAGAATTTTTTTTAAATTCCTGCCAATTTCAGGGGCTGATGTTGCATGCCCTTTTTGCGGGTTTGGTGTAGTGGGTAAGAGCACGGGACTCTAATCTGGAGAACTGGGTTTGATTCCTCACTCCTCCACTTGAAGTCAGCTGGTTGACTTTGGATCAGTCACTTAAGAGCAGCAGGACTCTAATCTGGAGAGCCAGGTTTGATTCCCCACTCCTCCACTTGAAGCCAGCTGGGTGACCTTGGATCAGTCACTTAAGAGCAGCAGGACTCTAATCTGGAGAGCCAGGTTTGATTCCCCACTCCTCCACTTGAAGCCAGCTGGGTGACCTTGGATCAGTTACTTTAGAGCAGCAGGACTCTAATCTGGAGAACTGGGTTTGATTCCCCACTCCTCCACTTGAAGCCAGTTGGGTGACCTTGGGTCAGTCACAGCTCTCTCAGCCCCACCCACTTCACAGGGTGATTGTCATGAGGATAATAACAACACACTTTGTAACCACTCTGAGTGTGGCCATAAGTTGTCCTGAAAGGCGGTATATAAATAGAATGTTGTTATTATTATTGTTGTTGTTATTATTATATTTGAGCACCTATGAAAACCAGCTTTGAAAAACAACTTAATGTACTTTGGATGCCGCTATTTTCGTTTCTGCTGCTTTGCTGTTTTATAAATTGTAGCCTTTTATCATTTATAATAAAATGTATGCTAAGATACTTTGAATAAGAGAGAAAGTATAACAAATGAATAAGTGGAAGAGAGTCTCACGCTTAACAGCTGCAGTAATGGGATATAGGCAAGTGAGCAAAGAGTTTAAATTCCCCATCCATCTTCACACAGTCAACCTCCCTTCCATCTTCTCTCCCTTGCCTCTGTTAGGTGTCACGTTCTCTTTTTTCTGGAAGACAAAGGGGCAGCAGGCTGATTCTCCCCCAGCATATGGTGATCAGGTCCTTTCCAATGGGTTCAAGATCTCCTTCAGTGAAGGCAAAGGATCTGTGGAACTGTACAACCATCAACATTCATGGAAGTGGGAGGCAAGTTTCATCCCATCAGGTAAATCCAGGTTTTCCAAATGGTTTGTTTCTTGAAGACGAACAGGGATGATGGATGCAGCAAACTTATTTGTTATTAAATAGGGCTACTGTTCAACTAAGAATTGATCGTGCACGTTTTAGTCGATTAAATCTGATTCCAACAGAAAGCGACAAACTAAATCAAATCAAACTAACTAAATCAAATCAAGAAGATTCCTTCATAAGTCAAAAACTCTTATTCATAAGGCAATTTTAGTAAAGTGGTATGTGTATAACGTGTTGATTACATATAGTAGGCAAAGCATCAAACAATAATCCAAACTCTGAAACAGCCAAAGTTAAAGTGCCAAGTGCTGTAAACAGATAAAATATTTTTAAAGTGCTAGTGCCAATACTTTAACAACTGTTATATATATAATACAGTACCACAAATATGATAAATATAGATATATCTCTCCAGATATATAAGGTCCAAGCAATATATCCAGAAATATTTCAAAAAGTATCAAGTTCCATCAGAAGAAAATTCCTTTTAAATTCATTTTGTACTTACGACTACAAAAATCAACAGTTTTTTTACAGAGTCAATTAGCATCCGTCCTCCATTTTGAATGAATTCTAACAGGTACCGGAGGTCTCCATTTTAAAGATAGATAAGCTGTTCCAAGCCAAACAGGGAGCCCCGAACTGGGAGATTTAAGTCCAGTAGCACCTTAAGGACCAACTAAATTTCCAGCTTTCGAAAGTCAGAGCTCCCTTTGTCTGATACAAGGAGAGGATTCAGAGACAAAGCATTGTCTACTTTTATAGTAAATTAGAAACCCCTTATTAAATTATAGTAAATTGGAAACCCCTTATTTACTTTCTGCGTGAGACAAGAAAAAATGAACTGATGATTTGTGGATTCGATTTCTAAGAGGATAAAACTGGGGGGAAGGGGGGCATTATTGAAATGTAAATTTTGGAGGTATCAAACCTACATGTATAATGTTTGTAAAGATATGATAGGTATTGTAGAGAAAAATGGAAAATGACTTCTTATATATGTATTATTTTTCTTTGGTTTTTTCTTTAATTTTTTGTTCTCTTCTTTTTCTCTCCTTTATTTCTTCTTTTCCTTCTCTTTTCTCTTTCCTTTTTGTTGGAATTTTAAACTTATCAATAAAATAAAATGTATTCATGAAAAAAAAAGATACAAGGAAAGGAGAAAGCTCATACCTTGGAAATCTAGCTGGTCTTTAAGGTGCTACTGGACCCGAATCTTGCTTTTCTACTACAGACCAACCCACCCAAACTGGGAGGAAACTCCAGCTTAATGAGTCAAGGGCTTGAGAAATCAGGAGCCCCCTGACTAGGGTTGCCAGGACCCCTCAACCTCCCAGCGGGCGGATAGGGGCCTGGCACTTACCTTGGGGGAGAGGGGGGTGCGCGCTTCAGGAGTGATGTCATTGTGCAGTCCCTGGGAGCGCGCCCACGCTCCGCAGGGGCTCAAAACAGGCCCGATCTGTGCTGAAACGGGCTTGTTTTGAGGTGCTGCGGAGCACAGGAGCGCTCCTGCGCTTTGCAGCACCTCAAAACGGGCCTGATCCGCAGCAAAATGGGCCCGAAATGAGCCCGATTTCATCCAAAATGGGTCCGTTTCGAAGCGCTGCAGAACGCAGCAGCGCTCCCATGCTCTGCAGTGGCCCTGATCCGGGCCAAAATGGGCCCGATCCCGGCGGCTGCTGTGCATGGGAGTGTACACAATCACGGGGGAGCGCGCACGGAAGGTGTACTCCCCCCGCAGGTTAGATAAGTGGGGGTGGGGTGTGGGATCCCCCAACTCCACCATGGGTCTGGCATCCCTACCCCTGACTGAATTTGTCCACCTATAGACCTTCCATATTCACTCCTAGTCCCCTATATAGCCGTAGAATAACTGGTTTTCCTGTTGGGTGGTAAATTTTCTTAGTTTGTGCATTTTTTGCTAGATGATGCTTACTGTAATGACTTTATATGAACGATATAGCTAGAGCCTACTGATATATGGTTTGCTTGAAGCTCCATGTTTTATAGCTCTACCTGTGACTTCTGAGATTTTACCTGGCACTGACTTTCAACTAACTTTCAGCCAGAGGGGCTAGCAACATGAGGTTTTTTTTTTAAAAAAAATTAAATCTAAATTCTTTGGAAGAACCCATTATTACATGTTGTAATTTTTCTAGCACTGAACAATCCTGGCTGTGAATAACAGGAACCCTCTTACAAGGGCATGAGATACAAAGCTGCCTTATGCCAGGTCAGACCATTGGCCCATCTGGCTCAGTACTTCCATTCTCAACGGCATCTCTCCAAGATCAGTCAAGAGAATCTCATATCTGCTGCCTATTTAGTTGGAAAGGCCAGGGATTAAACTTCAAGGGACCACATACCTGCAAAGTGTGCGCTCTGCCACTGAGCTATGGCCAGGTTGCAGAACTGCCAGCTCTAAATCCTGGCTCAATGAATACCAGGGCTCTTCTGGAGTCAGCTGCGGCATCTGTTTACAGTGCCATGGCTTAAATTTGGGTGGTGCAAAGTAGAAAATGGGTGCTTGAACAGGTGCAGAGTACATTTCCATCAGCACTGAATATATATGTCCTTGCACATCAGGAAACAGAGGGAAGAGCGGAAGGTGATGTTTGGAAACAAGCTTGAGCAACTCTCTTGTTTGAAATTAAACATTTCTTTTGGGCAATGTGCTGATAATTTTGGTGCACTTTAGGGCTGGTTTGTGCAAGCAGTAAAAGGAGGCATTGGAGTTTTGAGGTGGTAAAACATTGTACTCCGCTGACCACAGACGGAGGATCATGTTTATGAATGGTACTCTATGCAGCTCTCCGCAAGAAGAAAAATTAATGCAATAGGGATTTGGGCTGGGCCAGACTCTTTCCAACTTGATGTGATTTTTTTTTTGCTTGCAGGAAGGTTTTTACGTGTGGGAGGTTCCAAATCCGTATACCCTAGTATATCTTATTCTACAATCTTAGGCTTCTGTTACATCATTTTACCAAACCTTAGTTTTCATTTAACATATATTAAAATCAATTTTTATGCTAAGTGATTGAAGGCGTGGTAAAATATGGATCTCCTCCTATCCATGAGGATAGTTTAAGCGTGTGACCGTGTTGGTCTGCGGTAGAACAGCAGGATTTGTTTCTAGAGATCAACCAGAATTTCAGGGTATGAGCTTTCAAGAGTCAGAGCTCCCATCTTCAGGCACAAGTAGGGAATGGAAATTCCTGAGTAGAGATGGGCACGAACTGGGAAAATTCTGAACCGTGCAGTTTGTGGTTCATTATGTTTCACGAACCATGAACTTCCACAAACTCGCCCCGGTTCGTGAACGAGTTTGTTCGGTTTGTGAAAACGTCACTTCTGGGTCAGCAGAAGGTCTGCAGAGAGCCCCCCCCCGTTGCTAGGAAACTGATTGATCAGCACCAGGCTGTCTGCAGTGACAAACTGAAATTTGAACCAAACGAACTGGGCTAAAATTCGTCATGGTTTGTGAGAAATTAGCTCCTGCGAACTGCTGGTTTATGAACCATAAACTGGCCCAGTTTGTGACGAACTTGGTTCGTATTTCAGTTCTTGCCTTCTTCTATTCAGGAGCCTTTATATCCCAGCCAAAGGTGGGTGGGCAACCCAACTTTGGCTAGGATATAAAGGTTCAGGGATCTCCATTCCTACTCATGCCTGAAGAAGGGAGCTCTGACTCTCAAAAGCTCACTCTGAAAATGTTGTTGGTGCCACTGGACTTAAATCCTCCCCCTCATTCAATATTTGTTTACTTCTGAGATGCAGATTTGTGTCAGTGACTTTATGGAACCTTATGATCTCCTCTGTTTTATTTTTCTTTCCAGGTCCCTACTGGACTCATGTTCTTTTCACCTGGAAATCTCAAGATGGTTTGAAAGTGTATGTCAACGGAACCTTACATACCACTGATCCTAACGGAAAAGTTTCCTACAGCTATGTGGACTCAAATTCAAACATGTTGACGGGATCAGAGGCTGACCAGACCGGGCGTTATGTTAACGGGGTTTTTGATGAATTTATCATATGGGAAAGAGTGCTCACACCCAAGGAAGTTGAACAGTATTTTGCAGCTGCTGTAGGTAAGTGGAAATACCACTCATTCTAGCAAGCCGCGGGTGCAAATCTTGGATTGCATCTGAAAGAGGAGCATTTTAAGGGACTTAAAAGACCCCTTCAAATCTTGGCTGCACATACTAGTTAAAATGGGAACCTTGACCTAAATTGATAACTTTGGTGCAGATATAATATTGGACTTTCAGACTGATGGAGGGAGAGAGGACTTCGTGCTAGGTAATTGGTGGTATGGGGAATCGTATACTTGTGACTGGCGACCAACTTGCAAAAGATGGTTTGCTGGGAGATAGTGTTATGTATGTGCTGGGCCAGAATCCAAAGATCTTATGTGCAGAGTGGCTCATATCAGGGAGGGGACACTGTGCTTTGATACTCTAGCAACAATCAGCATCTGTTCACTTAGCAGGGAAACGAAGTGTGGGAATGAGGAATCAGAACACACTGCAATAGGCTGGTCTGTTGATTTCCGACTAACAGAACTTTGCCAGCTTTTACCCTGGTTTTATCTTGGATTGTGCACTGTGATGATTTAAGGTGAAGGGACAATTTATATGAATGTTTTTTCTAGGTGATCAACCTTTACTTTCTTCGACAGCTCCATGGAGCCAACAAGCAACAGAAACGCTTCCAATGGTAGGCAAGGTTTTGAAATTCTGTCTCTTTACTGCTGGTTATGTGTAATGAAAAAATTTGTCCCCCCCCCTCCCCCAATTTTAATCAACAAAAAAATTTAACTGGCGTGAGTCCAGGAAGGCAGGGGACCTGGAGGGGGTGCTATCAGTGGCAGCATGACATCACTTCCCGATAAAACTATAGAGTGTCTGGCGATTCTTAGAGAGGACTGACATCACTTCCATGTTTTCCCTGGAAATGACATCATGCTGTCACTGTTGGCTTTTTAAAAACATGATTGTTTTCCAGCTGCTGCTCAAGGCAGGAGATCCCTTGCCCCCAGCAGTAGCCTAGTAAGCCTATTTTGATGTGGTGGGGGCACACTTTATGCAGTGTGATGGGTGGACTGCAGATGGGAGGGGAGAGGGAACTGGCATATATACGAATTAGCAGCCCTCTCATTAATCTCAGGCTTTAGAGCAGGGATCCTCATCTTGTTATTCCTGTTGAAATTTTGAGAATGAGAAGTGGGCACCATCACAAAATGGCTGCCCCTAAGAGGCAATCACAGAATGGCTGCCATAGAGTGGGAGGGCAAGTCACAAAACATGGGGAGATTGTACGTCAAGGTGTTCTGACAATGGCAGCTATTTCTGAATCGGTGTTCCTCAGACGTAAATGTGATGCTTGAAGGGTTCTTTTGAAATACCTCCTACTCCAATGTGACGGGAGAAAGATAGGGCTGGCTCTTTGCTTTGGCAAGAGATGGTTTGTCAAAGAAGTAAATGGACACTAGGAAATGCATAAGATTTCGCCATGGTGCCCACGGGTATCACATTGACAATAACTGCTTTAGAGAAGTTCATCCCCCTACATTATTGTCCGTTCACAGGAATTAAAAAAAAAAGAAAAACAGTAAAGCTTCCAGTTTAACTTGTAGCACAAATAAGTTTGTTGCCGGAGTGATTGCCTCGCCCTCTTCAACAACACATCAGAAATTCAACTCACGCCCCGCAAGTCTGAAGCGAACAAGATGAAAACTAATGGGATTTTGACGTAGCTGTTATCAAGTGTGTTTAGTCAGAATGAGAAAGGAAGCAATTTTCACTCGGTATAGGTGAAACGCTTTGGTATTTGTTTTCGTTAAAACCTCTTTCGCTCATTGCTCGTTCTTGAGATCGTTTTATTGAAGCAAGCTGCAACTTAATGGCTCTGTGGTGAGTACTCTTCGCCACAGCCCCAGGTCGCAGCTCACCACAGCAATTTCTGGAAGGTTTGTAGTGGCGCAGCCTCCTATGGCCCTTTCATGTAACGGAAGAATGGGATAATTTTTTCAGCCGTGATAGCTAAATTGTACTTTCACGTAAAGAGGCTGAGTGCTGGATGAAGAGGATAGCTAATGAGGGCACACCATTAGGCCTTGACTGTGGCTGACATTTTTTGGCAATAGATTGTTGGATTAGATGGACCTTGGTTGATTTGCCAACACCCTTCTCATGTTCTTAGATAGGAGTGCTCCACATAACCAAACTGATAAACTTGAGAAAGGGTGCATTGAGTAGATGTTGATCTTCATGTAGAAAATAATAACACAGATCAATGCCATCCTGAGATGGAGGCAAGATAAGGAAACATTGCCTTGGAAAAGCTATTACTATGTTAGATAACATCCTCCGTGGGCATGACGCTTCAACATAAAAGACAGGTCAGTGCCCAGAGGATATAATAATTTGAAATTTAATGGGGGAGAGAATTGATAGAGGAGAAGGAAATATGGATGGAGACTGGCAAGGTTAACAAGGGATAGACATGAGCAAATGCAGCAATACATACTTAAGCTTTTTTTCATTTGTTGGTGCTTTCTGAGGGCTTAAGCCAAAGACCCCATGGAGAAGGTGGTTTCATTTAAAGAGGGATTTGCAGAAATTGAGGTAGTCCCATGTAGGCAGTCAGGGAAGGAATTCCAGGCAGTGGAGACTGGATAGAGTCTTTAAAGGAGTGAGAGAATTGCAGGTAGTTTGGGGGGTCAATCAGCTGACAAGAAGGTGACAGGAGATACAGGCATGTAAACAGAGTGTAGTCTAGCCACGACGAGCTTTTGAAGTAAGGACTTGTGTTGGATGTGGAAGGGGTGGGGGAATCTGTGCAAAGATTTGAAGGGGGCATTTCATGCTCTGAGCAATGAGAGAGTGAAATTATTTTGTTACTGGAGTTTGGGATAGAGGATAAAGGACTGAGGGGAGACAAGGGAAGGCCAGAAGGTTGCAGTAGTCAAGGCATAAGCTGACCTATGAAAGTTCATTGGGTTATCCAGTTAATTCATCGCTTTAAATTTCTCAGAATAAGACACTTGCTTCTTGCACCTGTTGTGTGCCTTAGTGTTTAGAAGGTATTGTGTTGACCCCTGATAATGAAAGGTGAGATATTGTGTCAACCTTCCAGCTGTCCAGAAATGCCTACCAACCCATCATAATGAACCTTACTGAGGAGAGAGGAAACTTCCATCACCCTGGTGCCATGCTGGACTACTTGGAAAACATTTCCCTTGCATTGCCCAATGAATCACTCTCAGCAGAGACTGCCTTTAATCTTACTGAGGTAAATTTACTTTTATTTGTTAGTTCAGCTACTGAGGAATATTTTCTTCATATATTACTTGATTTACTGAGGGATACTAGTCAATTTATGGAGGTAAATGTTCTTCATCTGTTACTTCATTTGGAGTGTAACTCTGTAGAGTTAAACCCTCCTAAACCTATTTACTTCAATGGGCTTAGAAAGGTGTATGTCCACTGAGGAACATTAGTCCATTTACTGAGGTACATTTCTTTCATCTGTCTCTGGATTTACTGATGTTAGTTTTCTGAGGTAAATTTCCTTCATCCCTTACTTGATTTTCTGTGGAATGTTAGTCAATTTATTGGGGGAAAGTTCATAGTTGATTCACTGAAGAAAATTTCCTTCATCAGTCAATATACTGAGGTAAATAGTAGATGTATGGCTGTTGGTAGGGCTGGCCAAAGTGATTGGATTGGTAAATTAAGAAAAAAGGTTGTTAAATGGAGAAAGTATTTTCTATTAAAAGAGGGAGTTTTTGTAAATGTGTAAGAAGGGGGTTCTTTTTTCAGGCTGCCTGACATTACGCCACAGATTTAATGGTGGTACTTAGTGGCAGGAGAACTAGTAACATATTTTTTGTGCCTTTATTTGCAAGGCTTCTGTGCTTCTTGCCACTGTGTGAACACACAGGTTGAGAACATGAACTTCTGAGTGAGGCTTTTGATTGATCCCTGGTGAGAATTGCACGTGATCCTTATTTTGGTTCTAAAGCTGTTTCTGGAGGGTTGCCATTTTCTGCTGTCTATCTAGATGGTCTATTCTATATATTAACAGTATATTTTTGCCATTTATACAGAACAGACACACTGACTGCTTTGAGCTTGTTGTATCTAGTGGCAACTACCATGCAAAACAGCAGGATTTGAGACTAGGGGCAACTAAGCCCATTTTCACATGTCATACCGGCCATCTTACTCCACCACAAACCAGAGTCATGATGGGAAATTGTGCCAGGAAGACACCATCGTTCTGGGAGTTTTGTGTGATTTTGTGTGGCTGGTAAGATGTGTGAAAACAGCCTTCGAGACCAACAAGATTTTCAGCGTGTAAACTTCCGAGTCAGCTTTTCGAGAGTCTACAGCTTGCCCCCTGAAAATCTTGTTGGTCTCTAAGGTGCCCCTAGACTCAAATCCTGCTGTTCTACTGCAGACTAACACAGCTACCCACCTATGGAAAAGCTGGGGGAGGGGTACATTTTTTTAAAGATATTGTTAATCTCAAATGTGTGTAATTTTACATTGTTACCAGACTCATTAGGTAAGAAATAGTTTAAGGAATATTTTATACAGATAAGCAAATGAAGTTTATCTAGGGAAAGACTGGTGGCTGGCATTGGCAGCTCTGAAGAGGCAGGGGGGAGCTGTGTTTCTATTACGGAGGCCTCATGCTTTTGGGCTCACAGTTCAGATGTGGCTGCAAACACGCCCAGCAAATCTCCAAGGCCTTTCCCCCCTCATTTGATGGCACTCAGGCAGAAGTTTTGCTGACTTGTATGTATTTTCCAGTATCGGCCCCATCATCTCAATGAACTGAATGCCTCCCGCACTTTGTCCTTCCGCTTTGCTTTGTGTTTTATGGCCCCCATTTGCCTGCAGGGTTTGAGCTAGCCAGAGGTCGAGAAGACACTTTCTGCTAACAAAACGGTGGCTTTGGCTGCAGCGGCAGGCAGATTATTCCCTGTTAAATCCTGGCCTTAACTGAGCATTGTTGTGATAGTAATCAGTTGTGATTGTGTGATGCTAAAGCCAGGAGTAATGGCGGGGGAGGGGGGCTGCAGGTTACATACTCAGGCGAAAGGAAAATATACCATTTCTTCTCCGTCCCTTTTCTATTTGTGTGTGTGCCCCTTAAAAGTATTCTGAATTTCAAGGAAAGAGGATAGGTTGCTGTTATTATGTTCAGCAGGCCAATGGGAAAGTGGAGAGCTAGTGTAGCACAGTGGTTAAGTGGTTCAGCTGTGAATCAGCACTCTGCTGGTTCGAATCCCACTACTGCCATGAGCTCAGTAGGTGGCCTTGGGTCAGCCACTCCTCTCAGCCCCAGCTCCCCAGCTCTATTGTGGGGATAATAATAATAACACTAACTTGTTCACCGCTCTGGGTGGGCTACTAATCTGTCTAGAAGAGCGGTATATAAGAGCAGTTATTATTATATAAATTTTCTAAATTAAATAAGTTATCAACCTGTATAATGGTGTTTTGAGTGCTGAACTAGGATCTGAAACTTCTGGGTTCAAGCCCTGACACTGCCATGAAGTTTTTTGGGGAATTTTTGGCCAGTCACTCTGTTTCAGCCTCACATACCCCCATAGGATTGGTGTTCTATCCTGAGTTCCTTGGAGGAAGAACGGGATACAAGAAATGTTCCAGAGGGAGAAACATTGCAGCTATTTTTCCGGCAAAGCAACAATTCTGTAACTGTGCAGGATTTATAAAAATAGAGATGTAACACCCTAGAACAGGCACCCCTTAATACATGCATCACGGGTGCTGGTTGCAGTAACTGGAGGGTGAGAGGACATCCTATGGTGCTCTGTTGTGCTTGGACCTAAGAAGCACCCTGTTGGATCAGACCAGTTGTCCAACTTGTCCAACATCCTTTTCACACAGTGCCAAACAGTTGCCTCGCAGAGCCAACCAACAGAGTGACGAGGCCAAGATCTTCACCTGATGTGGCCTCCCAGCACTGGTTCTGCGACCATATATTAGCAGCAAAGAATCATTCCTGGCAGCACCTGAAGCGGAAAACCTGGATCCAAGGGGTGTTAATTGGCTTCTGTTATGATAATCTGTTATCACAGGGGCTTTGAGCTTCATGCGATTATTTCAGAAAGGGGTGGTAGGTCAGTGGTTGTTCATAGGCAGAAGGGCCTCGATTTTGTCTGGCAGCTCTAGTCCAAAGGATCTAAGGTAGCTGGGCTGGGAAAGACCTCTGGCTCAGCCCTTAGCACAGAGGTGAGCAATTTACAGCCTCGGCCTATATAGGGTTGCCAGCTCCAAATTGGGAAATTCCTGGAGATCTGGGGAGTGAAACCTGGAGAAACCTGGAGAAAGTAGGGTTTGGGGAGGGAAAGGACCTTGGCAGGGCATAATTCTATAGAGTCCCCCCCCCAAAGTAGCCATTTTCTCCAGGTGAACTGATCTCTGTGGCCTGGAGACCAGTTTTAATGCCGGGAGATCTCCAGCCACTACCTGGAGGCTGGCAACCCTAGGCCTATATCTGGCCCTGAATTTGCTTGTCAGGAATATCGGTCTATGCGGCTGCAGAAACCCTTTAAAAAGCCCCACCCTCAGCCCCAATCCCCCACACTCTCGTGGCAGAAATGATGGCCAGAAAATGACTTCCATAGTTGTCATGGCCCCCTCTGACCAGCTCAAGTGACTCTGACTTGGAAGGCTTGGAGGAAGAGCCTGAGAAACCAAGGCCAGGGAACCAGGAGGACTTGGGGGATCATGGAGGGCCTGACTCTGCGGACACACCCACCAACCATGCTCTAGCAGCACTAGAGGAGACCTTACCACCCGCTAGGGTTGCCAGGTCCCTTTACCCTTCCAGTGACAGTGGGGGGACCTGGCATTTAGCTTTGGTGATCTTACCCTCAAGGTGGGTGCGATTATGTCACTTCCCAAATTTGTGCCCCTGTGAAGTGTGGGAGTGTGCCCACTGCCAGGCATGATGAGGCATGATGATGTCACTTGAGGAAATGATGTTGTTGCATCCGCCTGGAGTGCGCCCGTTGTGTGCTGGCCAGGGAGGTTTTTTGCCTCCCGGGCCCGTTTCCCCGAGCCTTTTCCCCTCGCTGGCCAGGTAAGTGGTGGCTGGGGGCAGAGGCTGGGAGTGGGGGATCCCCTTCCCCCACTGGGGGACTGGCAGCCCTACCACCAGCCTCAAAGATAACCACTAGGCGTCTACCAGCCAGGACATGAACCCCTTAGAACCCAGGTTGCAGAAGGTCCAGTCTGAGGTGGCACAAAGGAGGCCAAATGCCAGACTGACTGCATTCCACCTCCCTGTAGATCCAGAGTACAGTGCTGAGAGTGGTACTTCCTCACAGAATCCTGGCCAGAGCACAGCCCAGCCTTAAGAGCTGCAGCACTGGCCAGCAAGTGCAGCTGAACGTGATTAACACCCAGCCTATTTAGGCTGAGACTTGAGAAGGCTGCCTTGTTGGATCAACCAGTCCACTAGGCCCAAGTCCTGTGCTCCAAGCTCTAGGCATTTCTCCATGTCTTTATGGTCCTTTACTGGCGCAGAGTGGTAAGCCGCATTACTGCAGCCCAAGCTCTGTCACACGACCTGAGTTCGGTCCTGGCGGAAGCTGGCTCAGAATTGACTCAGCCTTCCAGCCTTCTGAGGTCGGTAAAAGGAGTACCCAGTTTCCTGGGGGTAAAGTGTAGATGACTGGGGAAGGCAATGGCAAACCACCCCGTAACAAAAAGTCTGCCATAAAAACGTCGTGATGCAGTGTCCCCCGATGGGTCAGTAATGACTCGATGCTTGCACAGGGGACTACATTTACCTTTTTAAAACCATAAATATTAGATTTAATTCTTGGAGCGTCACCCATCAGTGACATTGCATCCTCCCCAAATTTCTGCCCCCCCCCCCCAGGCACCAACCTCAAAATCCCCTGTCATTTGCCAAGGCACGGCTGACAACTCCAGCCTGCTCACAGCAATATCAACAAAAAAAGCAGGGGAAACAATAGAGAGTCATGACAGACGATGTGCACGACTGTCGATGTGCACTGTAGACTTGCTAGTGCAGAGGCACAGCCATGCAGCATTGACACAATCCTTGATGTAGTTTCCATTATTAAAAGAACTATACACACATGAGGTCCCCAACCTTTTTGAACCTGTGGAATTTTGCAAGGGAGTGGTGAGTTCCAAAATGGCAGCCGTGGGAGGTGGAGCCAAGTCCCAAGTGGCTGCACCAGGAGATGGAGCCAAACACAATATCCTCCTCCTCACTTTGTAAAAGAATTACAGAAGGAGGATAAAAAGAATTGATGGAAGCCCCTGGGACGGGGAACAAGGGAGAAAGAGAATGGGAGAATGAAAAAAAAAAGAAAGCACGAAGGAGGAATCGAACCACAAATGCAGGTGCTTACCAGTCCTTGTGATCCTCCAATGGTGGTGGGTGCTATTGCAACCATTTCATATGGACTAGGGCAGGCAATAACAAGCCATGTCTTACAATGGCTGTTCCCATTTTTTTTGGAAAGCCTGGGCACTCTTGTGCCCATGGGCACCATGCTGGGCTCCATAGGCACCAAGTTGGGCCCCATGGGCATCAAGTTGGGGAACCCGGTAACTTGAGTCTGTAGCTATCTGGCCTATTTTTCTTCCCGCTTCAGTCATTTTTGCTCAATTTTCATTTCAACGTTTTGAGGAGAGAAATAAACAAATGACAGCGTAGCTGGAACATTATTGCACTGTTAGCATCAACAAATAGCCAATTACTTAGGAATAATACCATATGATATCTAATAAGACAAGCGTCGGGCAATGCTGTGTCCCTGTGACATGCATGAATATGTGTCTATTATTTGGAATGAACAGGCAGGCAACATCTAATGAAGCCCTTGCCTTGATTGTTGTTTGCTAGAGGAATGGCGGTGTCATGGCATAATCTATTTTTTTTTATTTGTAGGCTTTCTTGCAAACTGTAATAGATGTGCTTTCCTTATCCAGCTGGACTGATATCATGGAGGTAATTTCTACATGCCAAACTACATGTGACAAGCAAATATGTGCCATCAGATCCCTGATGGCCTATTTCCCTCCCCAGGGAAAACTGCTTTGGGAGGTGTTGATTTTTAGTGGGGAAGCAGCAGGAAAGAGGATGTGCTCAGTCGTTTTCCTACCCATTATTCTTCGGTATCAGATTTCCATGCGGATGTTCTCCTCCCCGCATGGTCTTCCAAACAGCTTAGCTCTAGGAGATTGTTTTTCTTTTTTTTTGTCCAAGAAAAGCTGCTTGGGGAGGAGTTGATTTTTTTACCTATTTACCTTTTTTTAAACTATTTACCTTTCCCCAAACCAACACTGATCCACTCTAAATTCCCCGTACATTTACTTTCTCTCCCCCCGCCCCATTCTAGGCTCCAAACATACCTTTGCCTTCAGAGAGGATACGAAAGTTCTCTCTGTGATGTTAGATGTGTGATGGCACCCGCCCCCCTGAAAATGAAGTTTTGGTGCTGCAGTTGTCAGAGGACGTTAATATGGAGACACCTTCCAATGTGGGGTGACAGTTCACCTGTTTAGCTGGAAGTCATCGAGAGATGGCAGCTCAAATGTCATATAGTTGTGGCCCATGGATTTCTACTTGAATGTGTTCACAAGGTTCTGAGGATCTCAAACAAAGCTGAGAGGCCTGGCTCCCTGTGTCCCTGTGAAATTTGTATGGTCTTTGGTCAGCTGCTCAACAGCGCCATCACGACTGGTGCTCAGAGGGTGGTACTGCAGGCATCATCCCAGCAGGAATCAGGTGACATAAGAAGCCAGTAATATCCTATCTGGACCTCTAAAGCTGCTGATTCTGCCCCAGCTCCTTAGTCTGAGCAACTTGTCACTCCGGCCAAAGGCTGGGCTTTTTGCTGACTGCCTGTCCTTGCTTGTCCTCCCGCTGAGCTACAGGATAAAAATTAAAAGGTACAAAACAATGGCAGTATTGCTTTAACTGATTGAAAGACAGCTGGTCAGTGGATGGGGGAAATAATCAACCCATTGACCAAAATAATCCCATTTTTAGAAGTACTATTACATGCGTATTTTAGAATCATTAGAAAGGACCAACTAGAATCATTTAGAAAGGCCTCCAGGCTACCCTCTTTGAATCCTTCGATAAACAGGCATACTTGATTTCTCAGGCATGCTTTAGAGATCAGATACCTTTGCTGCCTCCATTTCTCATCATTCTGTCCCTTTTTGGCTTTCCAGACAGCACCCATTGCTGGAGCATTGGTCGAAACGGTTGACAGTGTGATGTTGCACGTGGCCCGCAATCTGGGAGGCAGCTCGTCGGGTATAGCTTTCGAAGGAGCGTCATCCGTGGCAGGTGAAGTTTATTTTGCAGTCACGGTACTTGGCTTGAAACCAGAGTCTGGATAATCACAGTACAACACTTGTGTATCTGGAGCTTGTCACTTGTGGACAGTGAATGGGAAGCATACTACAATCTGTCTTTTCTCTTCCTTTTAATTGGGGCAGGAGTAGGGGAGAAAGATTTGCATCCATCACCAAAGAAGGAATAAAATTAACTCATGAAATGGTGACTCAATTTGGCTCCATAATCAGGTTCCCCAAGATGTGTGTTTTTTTTTAATGGTCATGTGTGTTGTGTGTAGATTGCAGTTATCACTTGATGCCCCGGTTCTTTGAAGCATCTATCACAGGTTAGTCAAGACTATTCCAGACCCACGTTTAAATAAAAATTAAATCTCTGGGATGAAAAAGCTAAATTTTGCAATGTATATAAATTATACAAATCGGTAGCAACACTTATCACTTATGTACATGCATTCCAGGAGCTCAAACTGTGGTTAATGCCCATTATTGCCACAGTAATCTTTACAATAAACCTGTAAAGTAAACCAGCTTTATTCTCATATTGTTGAATGGATGTCATGGCGTGGCAGATCAAGCTAAGAGTATAACACCTTGCCTGAGGTATCTTTTTAAAATGGGAATTTCCTGGACCACATTGTAATTTTTTTAGTATCGATACCCTGCCTCATATGTAGCTCTCAAAGTGGCTTACAAGAATATCCTCACAATAAAAAATGAACTTGTGTCCTCAAGTCATAGTTTACTTATGGCGACCCCTGGTGGGGTTTTCATGGCATGAGTCTAACAGAGGTTGCCTCTGCAACCCTGAACATCCTCATAATAAAGTCCAATTAAAATGGCCAATATCAGGACCTGAGACAATGGGGGCTCCATGGGCTGCTAGGGTCACTCACAATTTCAGGATTGCCTCTCCCCATATGTTCCCCAGAGGTCGCTTCGATCAGCTAATAAGCAGTTGCTGATGGTCCCTGGCCCCAGGGAGGTCCGTCTGGCCTCTACCAGAGCCAGGGCCTTTTCAATCCTGGATCCGACCTGGTGGAACTCTCTGTCTGAGGAAACTAGGGCCCAGCGGGATTTGTTATCATTCTGCCGGGCCTGCAAGACGGAGATGTTCCGCCAGGCATTTGGTGGGGGCTAGGCCTCATCTCTACCACTGGCCTCATCTCTACCACTTTCTGGGTGTTCAACTCTGTCAATAGAAGTTACAGTATTTGGTGAAACTTCTTTCACTGGGCGGGGGTGGGCGGGGGGGAGAAAAAGCAAAACACAGCATCACAGCAGTAGGCCTTAATTAAAAATTGTGATGGATTTTAATTGTTAGCTGTTACAGGAGCGAATGTGGCTGAAAAGCGCGGTATAAATGCATTAAATGCTCACCTTAAGAGCTTCTGAAGGCTCTTAGAATTAATTAAACCGCACATAACATAAATTACAATCATGCATAAATTTAGTCCTGGCAGGTGGGCAAGGACTTGTCTCTCAGCAGTTTAACGTCCTGCATATTCAGCATCAACACCACATTTTATTTAGGCTGTGATTCGTGACTAAGTGCTGTGCAAAAGTAATTAAAAACCCAAAGTTGTGCATGCGGGCTTACGATCTGAAAAGCCTTCGGTCATCCCTCCGGGTTAGGATGAGATTTCACCCAGCGTAGCCTCTGCAGTTTTAAGCTTGTTGTTGCAGACAGAAGTGTGGCCAGTTTGCTTTTTATTATATACAGCAAAAGCTGAAAAGCTGAAAAAAGAGCGAGGTGGGTGAGCACCAGGGACGGGGCTTTTTTATTGAGAGCGCGGGAGATAAATATTTTAAATAAATCAGGAAATAATCAATATGGCCCAGTGTGAGTGGGTAGTTACCGGATTTCCAACCTGTGGGGGTGCCCACAGGCTTGTGATGTGTTAGATGAATCTGTGGCTCCACGAGGAGCCTGATATACAACCCCATCCCCGACGACTGCACCGTTGTGCGAAATCATTTTCAAACCTATAGTATTGCATTCTTGTCTGTGTACCCCGTACCGAAGCACCACTTCATGCAACTGGCGCCCACATGCAATCCCCGTGAGGTTGAAAGCACACTGCAAGCGGTTGTGTGTGCGTGTGCCATGTGTGTGCTAAATGTTTCTGTGGCAGAAAAGAAAATGGGCACCCCTGTCAGTTCCACTTATGTGACTATCTCACATTTTTTGTGCATGATACACAACGGCTTCTAATAGAATACCTGTCCCTTATCTGTTGTTTTTTGATGAATGAAGCCTCAAATCTCAGTTTTCTTTAGGGGAAAAAATGGTTGCAGATATTAAAAGAGTAAATCCAGGACAGGTGGCTCTGGTGATGGTGGTGGGAGGGTTGGATCCCTCTAAGTAATAAATATGATCGTATGTATTCTTTGTATTAAATGTCTGTGTTTTCACACAGATTATTCTTTGGTCAAGAAGCCTCTTCAACTCCTGAACGTGTCTCACTATCGTTTCCCATTGCAAGGGCAGAGTTATATTTCTATCCCTGGTGAAGCTTTCCAAACCAAAGGTAAGATAAAAGTTTACCTGGGAACGGGGAGAGTGTGAGAACTGCAGCCGGGAGAGACTGCAGTTCTTTTAAAACAGCGTTACTGGAACATTTGAAGCCCAACCATTGCTCCACCAAGCTCAGAGCTGTCTTTGCTGACGGGCAGCAGACTCCAGGATCTCAGAAGGCCTTTCCTGATACCTGCTAAATAAAACAAAAATCTATCGGCACCCTAAAAGGCTAGCAACAATTATTTCTGTATGAGCTTTTGTGAGTCACATCTCAGTTCTTTAGATACGTAGATTATGTAATACCTGCCACTTGAGATCTTTTAGCTGGAGATACCAAGGCTTTCTGCATGCAAAAGAGATGGGCTGTTTCCACACGGCTTACCTGAAGCCGGGCCATGGCGCAACGTTGCGGATCATGCCGGGGAAAATGCGAAATATCGCGTTTTCTCGCGCAACGTGATATTTCACGTTTCCCCCGGCATGATCCGCAATGTTGCACCATGGCCCGGCTTCAGGTAAGCCGTGCGGAAACGGCCATGCTCTTTGACTGAGCGATGCCACACACACACATTGGAGATTCTGTTTTATCCACAACACGCCCAGTCCTCAGTACGTTTACTCAGAAGTAAATCTTACGTAGTTCAGTAGCATTAACTCCCAAGAAAGCATTTTGGAATTATTATTTTTTTGTAGTCTGCCTTTCTCACTGAGATCCAAGGTGGATTACAGAATGCAAGTGAAAATACAACTTATTCAACCGCTAGGACATTCAACGAGCAAGGGACAATAAAGAATAACTATTAGGACATTCAGTAAAAGAGATACAGTAGGGTAAAGGAGCAGAACATTTGGAAAACAAGCATTAAGCCAAGCACAGAGATGGAATCTTTCTGAAACAAAGCATACCTAATTTATATGGCATGTTTGGCAGCATGAAAACTCCCTCAAAGGCTCATGTCTAAGTCAGCAGACAGTACTCAACAGAGGAGCATATAGTCTCTGTTCTTAGCAAGGCATCTCTCTGAGCTACTTCTTACAGCACAGCCCTATAATCTGGGTAGAAAGCCCTCTTGAATAATGCAGTTTTGCATAGTTTGCGGAAAACCAGGAAAGTGGGCGCTTTCTTGACCTCCTCAGGCAGGCCATTCCATAAAGTGGGGGCTGCCGCAGAGAATGTATATGTGCTAGCTGCTGTTGATTTTGACCAATTGCAGGGCGGTATCTGCAGAAGGCCCTGTTCAGATTAGTGAAGCTGCCAGGCTGCTCTAGGGCTGCCAAGCCCCCTGTGCTGATGGGGGAATCCCCTGCCTCTGCTCCCCCACTGTTGCACAGAGGGGCAGCAGAAGAATTAAAAACAAACAAACCATAGTGCTGTGTATGCCGTCACTTCACTTCCGGTAAAAACTGGAAGTGACATAGTTCAGTTCTAGGAATTGCTGGAAACTCAGTGGTAACCATAGAGTTTCCAGTGATTCCTAGAACTACCTGTGTCACTTCTAGTTCTTTTACTGGAAGTGACACAACACCTCAGCCAGCATTGTGACCCCACCATATCCCTACAGCCCTCATGCCAGGAGACCCTAGCCTGCTCTTCACTAGTTAATTTGGATGGGAGTTGCAGGCTGGAAACCTGAGCCATGGAGTGGAAATTCAGGAAAAATTGACTCAAGCTTGGGTTAGGAATCTCATCGAAGGGTAAGAAGGACCCTGTTGGAACAGCCTGGCACTCTTCATCAGGCCCTGCCTAACTGAAAAGGCTTCTGAATGTTGAGTACAAAGTAAGAACATGTAAAAGAGTTCATGAACATGCAAGAGCTGTTAAAGGGGGGATTTGTGGATCAGGGACAGAGTTCCTGCTCGGTATGCTGACGGCTCCAGGTTTAATCTCTGCCCTTTCTGGTAATGGATATTAGGGCTCGGAAGGAAGTCTTATCATCTGCTCAGGGCCCTGCAGAGCTGCTGGCAGCCGGAGTGCTGAATTAGATGGTCCACATCTGTGATGCTCACTGAGTGGCTCACAGAGAGCCACTTTCACAATTGGTGGTTATGGAGAGTGCCGTCAGGTCATAGCTGACTTATGGCGACCCCTAGTGGGGTTTTCATGTCCAGAGACTAACAGAGGTGGTTTGCCATTGCCTGCCTCTGCCACCCTGGTCTTCCTTGGAGGTCTCCCATCCAATTACTAATCAAGGCTGACCCTGCTTAGCTTCTGTGATCTGATGAGATCAGGCTCTCCTGGGCTATCCAGGTCAGGGCAGCCGTCAGCCGAAAGAGCCACATTTACTTCCATTCCCAGCATGATGCTTGCACCCCAGCGAGGCTTGCAGCTTTCCCATTCCTCTTGCAGCAGGTGTTTCAAGGTGGAAACCAAGGGCCAACCAAAAGCCCCTCTGTGCAAAGGCCTTACCCTCTTACCTGAAACACGGGGAAGGTGCTCTGGGAAGAGTCATGTCAAAGAGTCACATGTGGCTCCCGAGCGAGCATCACTGGGCTAAATAATCTAACTTGACATAATGCCATGTCATTCGGCAACATCTGCATTACATACATAAATTAGTTTAGTCTTTAATAATAATACTAATAACATTCGATTTATATACCGCCCTTCAGGACAACTTAATGCCCACTCAGAGCGGTTTACAAAGTAAGTTATTATTATCCCCACAACAATCACCCTGTCAGGTGGGTGGGGCTGAGAGAGCTCTGAGAGAGCTGTGACTAGCCCAAGGTCATCCAGCTGGCTTCAAGTGGAGGAGTGGGGAATCAAACCCGGCTCTCCAGATTTGCGTCCCGTGCTCTTAACCACTACACCAAACATGTGTGGCCAGGAATCTCTAACAGTATTATTAATATTCTCACCAAACTGCATCACCTGTTTGGTGAAGCAGTTAAGAGTGGCAGGACTCTAATCTGGAGTACCCAGTTTGATTCCCCACTCCTCCGCTTGAAGCCAGTCAGATGACTTTGTGTCAATCACAACTTCTCAGAGCTCTCTCGGCCCCACCCACCTCACAGGGTGATTGTCGTGAGGATAATAATAACACGCTTTGTAAACCACTCTGAGTGAGTGTTAAGTTGTCCTGAAGGGCAGAATATAAATTGAATGCCGCCGCTGCTGTTGTTGTTAGTATTAATCTGACTTTGACTGCAGTGAGAAAGATGGACTATAAACAAACAACAATTATAGTAGAACCTGTGTGGTGTAGTGGTTAGAGAGTTAGAGTAGGATCTGGGAGGCCTGGGCTGAAATCCCCACTCTGCCCTGGAAACTTGCTGGGTGAACACGGGCCCGTTGCACACTCTCAGCCTAACCTACCTCACAGGGTTGTTGTGAGAATGAAACGGAGGAGAGGAGAATGATGTAAGCTGCTTTGGGTCCCCACTGGGGAGAAGGCAGGGTATCAATGAACTAACTACATAAAATAAGTATGCAGCCAATATGTTTGCAGCCTAGATGCACTCATTAAGGATTTCCTTTAAAATGTAGGACAAGAAATACCTATGATGGCCTGAACTACCGTTTACACTATCTATAGCAGAGCAGAGACAGAATCATAGAGTTGGAAGGGTCCTCCAGGGTCATCTAGCCCAACCCCCCACACAATGCAAGACATTCACAACTATCTCCGCTCACACATATCCCCAGTGGCCCCTGCTTCATGCCCAGAAGATGGCAAAACACCGTCAGGATCCCTAGCCAAATTCGCCTGGGGAAAATTGCTTCCTGACCCCAAAGTGGTGATCAGCATTACCCTGGGTGTGTAAGAAGGGGCCACGAGAACTAAGCACTGATGTAACCTTTCCTGCCTTCCCTCTCATGATCTGCCCAGGTTCAAAGAATCAGCATTGCCGTCAGATGGCTATTTAGCCAGAGTATCTCGGGCAGTTCTGTGGGTGCCATGGTTTTATAGAGTTAATAATTTAGCAGTTTAGTTTCATTTCATTGTCACAGCCGTGAGAAGGTTCCTCCACCTCTCTTCCTGGTTTCCATTTTTTTAAAACCACTGCAGGGGCTTCTTGTTTCTTTAGGAAAGCAATCAGAAATCCCATTAGAGTGAAAGTGTGAAAGGTCTACAGAGGCCAGAGACTGTCAATTTACAACGGGTTTCAAATTGTGGTTTCTCTTTCTTTCAGCGCTGTAACTGACATGTAAACACCGCTTCCTTTTTCTTCCCACTTCTTTCCCCCTCCCCTCAGCTTGGATTACCATCGTGGGGCTTCTCTACCATTCCATGCACCAATACTTCCACAGTATCAAACCTATGCAGACCAAGTAAGTGTCTTAGAGATATTGCCCTACCTGTTCCGTCTAATAATAATAATGTTGATGGAAGTATTTCTATTTTCAGAAAGGCATTTCTTTGCCTCTCCTGCCATAAAAAGCTCAAGGCAGCTCACGTCATCCTCAAAACATTGCAACATTGTCAAAATCGAGCCATTATACCACACCGGGATCTGTTTGTCAAGGTTGTGATTGCGTCTTAAAATAGCATGAAGGACTAAAACTAATATTGCAGCATAATACGACATCCCTCCGCTGCCTTTCTCACATGCCACCGGCTCATTTTTATACCAACAGAACAGATCTGATAAGGCACCAACGCCATTTAAAAACGTTCTGCCTTGCAATAATGCGAGATAAAATAGAGGGAACTAGGAGCAACAAACCATTCAACAAGACAGCATCTTCCACCCTGGAAATTTTCCCAGCCCATTTATGGCAATTGCTACATCCCCCTCCCCTTAGCCTGTCAAAATGTATTTATTCACGTAATCGCTGCCGAGAGAAATTGATTAGGATAGTGGCTGGTTCTTTTAGTCTAGTTTTTTTTCCTGCTCTGACCTTCTGATGTGAAGTTCTGGGTTTCTCTGCAGAATTTAAACACCGGTGCCCCCCCCCCCGGTCCCCCAGTCTTGACTGTAGAGACAAGTTCTGTTTTGGACATTGTTGGGATCCACAGGGAGGAAAAAAATGAACCTATTCACTGTATGTTGCAGCTGCCTACTAGAGCAGTCTTGCCTTCCTGCCCCCCATTTGCTTGCTCCCAGGGCTTTTTTTCTGGGAAAAGGGGTGGTGGAACTCAGTGGGTTGCCCTCGGAGAAAATGGTCACATGGCTGGTGGCCCCGCCCCCTGATCTCCAGACAGAGGGGAGTTGAGATTGCCCTCCGTGCCGCATGGCGTGGAGGGCAATCTAAACTCCCCTCTGTCTGGAGATCAGGGGGTGGCGCTACTGGCCATGTGACCATTTTCAAGAGGTTCTGGAACTCCGTCCCCCCATGTTCCAGCTGAAAAAAAGCCCTGCTTGCCCCTATGGCAGACTGAACTTTCGTGAAGGGCTTTTCAGGTCTCCCAATGTGTAATTCAGGTGCTAAATGAGGGCTGTATACTGAGGAGGCGGTGTTTAGCTCCCCCAGTCACCATGAATTAAAGTGACTTTCCCTAGGGCTGCTTTTAGCCATGGCTGGGGAAAAGGAAGGGTACATTTTGGGATATGGTTTCTCCAAACCATGGCCATTTCCACAAGTCCTTATAGGGACGGCCCACTCACCGAATGCTGACAGCTTCCCCCCAAGATTCCAGACATCTCCGTTTGCAAAACGGTTGCAGGCTGCTTGGTTTCCGTTTTCACAGCATTTTTTTCTGGAACTGCACTTTCCCTGGTCTTTTCTTTTGCTGCGGGCTGACGGAGCGCTTCTTCCGTGTTCTTGGGCATGTGACTGGTTCAAGCTTTCTGAGGAATGATCCGATCTCAGCCCAGCTCCTCCCCCGAAGCTCTCAGCATGCAGCTGCGCATGTGCAGAACAAAAACAAACACTTGAAAGGGAGGCTGGCGATAATAACGAAAGTGCCCAACCTCCCTTCCCAAACCGCTTTTTCTAAGAACTGTAAAGGATGTCCTGCGACCTCAAAGTGCAAGGTAAGCGCTTTTGGGGAGCGTGTGTGGAGGCTGAGTTTTCAGAGTGACTCAGCAAAACACACACAAAAAGCAGGCAAAGGGTGGGAATGACCGGCTGTGTGGAAAACGGCCCATAGCACCCAACCTGTATTGCCCCTCCCACTCCACCATGGCTGTTTGTGGCTTCCTGCCTTTTGAAAAAAACACCCGGATCTGAAATCAGGCTAGACGGCAATTTTAATAGGGGAAGTGGAGTGGTGGCAAAGATTTACGTTCTTCTTTCCTTGTATCACATCCCTGGTGCATCTCTCTTGCATATCAGCCCCCTGGTATGGCAGCTCTTTTGAGCTTAATTGCATCTTTCTGTGAGTCCCCCACAATTCACGGATATTTTGGCCCCAAGATCAAGCCAGAAACCTCTGTTCTGGTGTCTGGCTCCATGGCTCTGGACATACTGGGGACTTTATTTTTTTATTTATTTCATTTCATTTATGCCTTTCTCACTGAGACTCAAGGTGGATCACACAATGTGAGATTAGTACAGTTGGTATCAAGGACATTTCCATAAACAATGCCGTAGGGTAAATAAATGTTTTGCTTCCACTAGTTCACAAGTAGACATTGTGGGTTTTCTGACACTTGAGCTGAACAGGTTGCCTTCCTCTGAATCAAATCATTAGGAGGGGATTTAGCCATAGGGAATAGTGGGCAGAGGATTAATAACACGTGGCAAGGTCTTTTCAGGTATGGCACCGCACTTTATGAATGCCCGCCTGATTCTCCTTTGATTCTTTGATATTGCATTTTGATACTGTCCTTTTTTATAATGATTATTCTGCCTTAAGGGCCTTTTCTGATGGGTGGGTGGGAATATATGCGCTTCAAATGAATAAATTAAGCAATAAGGATAGGGACTGTGGACTGGGCATTGGATAATTTTTAGTTTTTATTGAGGAGTTAGTGATCATTACAAGGGGGAAATATGGGCAATGATGTGAAATAGTAACTGAGTTAAGAGAACAATTTATTTGCTAAATAGCCAAATAATATTAAGCAGAGTAGTTAGATATTGGGTTGGAAAGCTGTTGGAGGTCTATAGTAGAAGGGGGGGAGGGAAAGGGGGGGAATAGATTAAGAATGGGCAGATCTGGGAAATGTAAACATTGATATTATACTCACCCAATAATTTTTTTTTTAAAAAAGGATAGGGACTGTGGACTATACTACTGTATACTGTCTGTTGCTGCAAGTATGTTCATACTGAGTATTTTGTGTTGTTTAATATGTCGTGTTAAACTGCTTATATTTTGTTTCAGCATTATTTCACCTCTGTGTTGGATTTCTGCTAATTTTCAAATGTCTGCAATCCAGACCCTATTGTATAGTTTATTGGATGCCTCAGCTGTTGATCGTATTGACAAAACATGATGCAATTCACCTTAAGTCTCAGTGAGAAAGACGAAATCATCGAATCATAGGGTTGGAAGGGACCTCTAGGGTCATCTAGTCCAACCCCCCGCACAATGCAGGAAATTCACAACTACCTCCCCACCCCCACCCTCAGTGACCCCTGCTCCAGGCCCTGAAGATGGCAAAACACCGTCAGAATTCCTAGCCAAACTGGCCTGGGGAAAATTGCTTCCTGACCCAGATAATGTAAATAAAATGTAATAATACTGGATCAGAAGTCAATGGAACTGATGCCACACCTTTTGCCTTCTGAAGGCCAGCTATATGGATTGTGCCAAGCAATTGCCTTGGGGACATAGAATATTTCTGACCATTATATGATATGAAGTAACAAAAGCCTGTAATTTAAAGGTCACTGGGTGTTTGAACTGCATTATCACAATTTATTATGGGAGATAGGGTTGGAACAATTGTTTCCCACACATATACAGAGATAGTGGGTGAGAATTAATTATTTTTAGTAACAGTGCCTTGATAATCTGCCAGTTTTGATGTTCAATGTATCTTGGACTTTCTTTATATGGGATTCTTTCCAGTTTAATTCTTGTCGGGTGGGCGGAGGTGGGTGGGGGAGAGGATTGGATAACTGCTGTGGGGCGTACAAGTTCTTATGCATGCTGCAGAAAGAAAGAAAGAAAATAACGTGGTGGAATGTGAAACATCAAGTGAAGCCCTCTCATGGTGAATGTTCACAAGGAGTTTAACAATCTTTGTCAGTTTGATATCTGCAAGAAATGGGCTTCCCTAGGCTTGAGCGTGTTAGTTTCCCCATGTGTGTGTGTCTTATGTGCCGTCAAGTTGCCTCTGACCTATGGTGACCCATGAATGAAAGACCTCCAAAACATCCTGTCCTTAACAGAACTTGCTCAGATCCTGCAAATTGGAGGACGTGGCTTCTTTTACTGAGTTTAGGTCTTCCTCTTTTCCTACTGCCTTCTGTTTTTCCTAGAATTATTGACTTTTCCAGAGCGCCTTGTTGTTGGCGGTTGCACAGCAATTAGATAAAAGTTTGCAGAGTTGCAGAGTTTGATAATAGTGCAGTGGAAATAAGTAGACAGGCTTCTGTGATTCTAGCTCTATACAAATACTTTACAACATAATAGGGTAAAAAGGGTACATTTGGTAGGAAAAACAACAAACAGTTTCTGACTACTTCTCGATAAGTCTCAACTAGGTACTAGAGAGAGAAAAACTTAGACTGCATGGTCTAGTGAAGTAGTAGAAGTGGACTGTAGTAGCAGACGACTGAACAAAGAGCAATAAAACTGTGACACTGAGAGATCTCTGTCTTTTGGTGCTACACCTCTGAAGATGCCAGCCACAGCTGCTGGCAAAACGTCAGGAACTACAATGCCAAGACCACGGCAATACAGCCCGGAAAACCCACAACAACCAACGATAGCTTCAGTTTTATCAGTTTAGCTTCTAGAGAGAATTCAGGCTTGATTTGATCTAGAACCCGCTTATTTGTCTTTTTGGCCGTCCATGGTATCTGCAAAACTCTTCTCTAGCACCACATTTCAAATGAATCGATTTTCTTGCTGTTAGCTTTCTTCACCATCCAACTCGCACATCCATACATAGTAATGGGGAATACTATAATTTGGATTCCCCATGAGGACAGATAATATGCAGTATGTGGCTGAAACTGGTGACACTGAATTGAATCCAAGCTTCACAACC
This sequence comes from Eublepharis macularius, assembly GCF_028583425.1. Taxonomy (NCBI): domain Eukaryota; kingdom Metazoa; phylum Chordata; class Lepidosauria; order Squamata; family Eublepharidae; genus Eublepharis; species Eublepharis macularius. The sequence continues at coordinate 64,487,358 of NC_072802.1, read as the reverse complement.
CCTTGGAATCTCCATGGTGTTCCCGAGAAGCCCCTTCTTTTCATTAATTACTGCTTTTCTCACTGGAACTAAAGGCAGATTATATAGTGTAAGTCAATGCAATCAATAGGATGAGAAATCTAGTAAGTGATGCAATAGGACTAGAACTACCAACTTTTAAAACAAAGCAAAAAGTATTAGACATGATACGTCAAATACGGAAGAAAATGGTATTATAAAAGTAGAAAACAAGGCTGTGGGAGTGGGCTACCGCAAAAAGATAATACGTAACATATAGTTATGTAGTCTACAGTTCTGTCTCCTTTATAAAAACGCCTTCCTGAACCATTTCATTATACTGTAGCGCTATTACCTGCATAAAAATGTCTTTCCTTTTGCCGAAGAATGCTGCTTCTTTAAATACAGCTGGATTTTTTTTTGAATTGCTTATTGTATACCTAAGCAAACCCACCCCTTAGTTTTTTGGATGGCACCTCCCTCTGTCTCTTGGAAAAATAATAATTCCTGGAATGCTCTGTTGGCATCCCTCTCTTCCCCCGTGACTCGTACTCCAGCTATTTGAGGAACGCTTGCAGATAATAACCTTGCTTTTCTTTCTTTACATTGGTGTGTTTTTTTAAATATATGTGAACACATGCCTAACTCTCACTTAGCTTTTATCCTTTTGACAATTACCTTTTCTAATGAGAATTTTAAAGTTACAATCTCTTCTTTTTAGTATCTTAAATCTCGCAATTGTATTTGCTCTTCAGTAATTAATATCACCTGCCTGCTTTTTACAAGTAGATTCTTGTTCATTAAAAAAAATTATTATACAATTTTTATTCTTCTTTTTTTTTTTTGCGCACACTTAAATCCTTAACTATATTGCTCTGTTTGCTGATTGTCTTAATAAAGTTTCTTTAAAATGTTGCATTTTCTTATAGGGAACCCAAGAGGAGATCGAGGGTGGTTTCTTTTCTCTCATTTGTATAGATTTACAAAATAAGAAACAAAACTTGCAGAGAGCAAAATATTCTGCAAATAGGAGTCTTAAGAGCGGGACCACAAGTGACGCCTGACACAGGTTGGACACTTGTCAGCTTCCCTCAAGTTTTGGTGGGAAATGTAGGCAGCTTGGCGGACTGTTGGACAAGTGACAGTTGAAAAGTCCCTTGGACAGCAGTCAGAGAGCCAAGCTGCAAGACCAGGACACCTACATTTCCCATCAAAACTTGAGGGAAGCTGACAAGGGTCCAACCTGTGTCATTCGTCACTTGTAGCTTGGCCCTCAGAGCCAAGCTACAAGTGATGCCTGACACAGGTGGGACCCTTGTCAGCTTCCCTCAAGTTTTGATGGGAAATGTAGGCAGCTTGGCGGAATGTTGGACAAGTGACAGTTGAAAAGTCCATTGGACAGCCGTCGGAGAGCCAAGCTGCAAGACCAGGACACCTACATTTCCCATCAAAACTTGAGGGAAGCTGACAAGTGTCCAATCTGTGCCTTTTGTCACTTGTGGTCCCCCTCTAAGTCAGAGGGGGGCAAATTACGGTCTGGAGGCTCATTCAGCCCACAGCAGTTTCCATTTGGCCCTAGAGCCATTTAATGATGTCAGCCGGCTGCAGCGCCACATTGGCTAGTGGGATAGCACTGCTGAAGAACTGTTCAGCAGCAGGAAGGCCATTAAGTGCAGTGGACGAGGCTTAGTTCACTCATGCATGCTCCTTATTTGACCAAGTGTGTGTGTGTGAAACAAGGCTGTGATCTCTCTGGAATCAGAGAGAACATTTATAACCTCTCAAATGCAATGCTATTCTGGAGAGTCCACATTCTGTTGCATGATAATCACATGATGCCATACCTGTGGGCAGGGCTCATTTTGAGGGGGAACACACAGGAACGCAGTTCCGGCAGTTCCCCAAAGAGGTCACATGTCAGGTGGCCCCGTCCACCTGCCTCTCGGCCAATTTGGGCCCGTTTCGGCCTGGATCGGGCCTCTGACGGGTGCTGGATCATTCTCCTGCTCATCAGCGGCCTGATCCTGACCATTTTGGGCCCCCTTTCAGCTATTTTTAGCCCTTTTTGCCATTTTGGGCCCAATTTCGGCCCTGAATGGCCAGGATTGGGTGTAAAACAGCCAGGATAGGTGATGTCAGGGGGAGTGGCATATGCAAATCATTTATATTAATGACACACTTCCGGTGATGGCAAGAGGTGTGGCATATGCTAATGAGTTATGCTAATGAGTTTCTCCAGCTCTTTTTCTACGAAATGACCCCTGCATGTGGGAGGCAGCTTTACATGTGTGTGAAAACAATTGCCATTTGAAGCTGCCCAATAATTCTACTACAGGGTCAAGTTGCAAGTTCATACAAAGTCCTGCCGAGAAGCCTGTAAGTAGTTAACAAGGCAGCACGTCTTACAGAAGATCCAAAAGGATTCTTGTCCGTTTTCCATCGAAACTACCCATGATGCGTCCCCGTTGTGACTATGATTCACGGTTGGGACTAACAACAAGGACGGCCTCTTTGCAAAGTTTGTTTGTTTGTTATGGAAAATGCTGATTTTTGCCAGCTTGTTTATTGAGAAATATTCAAGTTAAGCATGATTAGGGAAGAGGCAGAGCGTTCTGGATAAAAAAGGCTCCTTAGAGCAAATGCCACATCTTTGGAGACCCCTAGTACCGCAGGATCTATTTCCACAACAGTCATAAAAATCTATCCTGTTTCTCTTGGTGGCTTCCTTGCTTCAGACTATCTTCCTGCCATTCCTCTGTGATAAGTGTGACATTTCAAAGACTGGAGAAAGATGTCCAGTCCTTGAGATCCATGGAGCTCTTTTGTCTACCATCAAGTGTCAGGTTGTGCAAAATAGGCCCATTCACAACCACTGGCTCAGGGACAGAGCTTCTGCTTGGCATGCAGAAGGTCCCAGGTTCAATCCCCACTATCTCCTGTTAAAAAGGATCAGGCAGTAGGTTATATGAAAAGACCTTTGCCTGGGACTCTGGAGAGCTTTTGCTGATCTGAGGAGATAAGAATGCCAGTTATGGACCAATGGCTCAGTATAAGACAGCTTCATGTTTCCAACCGTTCACAGTAAGCAAGAAAGCCTTAACACCACAGGGCTGGAGGGTCAAAGATCAGAAAGGATAGGGCCAATGAGTCAAAGTCTCCTCCAATGGCGCATCAAAACTCCGTGGCTCAGTTGAGATGCAAAACGATGGTTTATTTTCGCTATGGTTCGTTTATGAAAGCAGGATTCGGCTTGTAGATGATCATTCACATCCTGGCTTGCATTGAGGAACGCTTGTTTCATTACCTTCACTCAGGCCTAGCTGTCTCTGTAGCTGTGGAGGGTGTGAGGGTAGAGCTGAGGAACAAGCCAGAAGCGACTCGGGATGCTCAATTTCATGCATTACACCGGAATTCCCCAACATGGAGCCATGGGTGCCGTGCTTGCCGCCACCTTTCCTGTTGCCCACCAAGTGGGTCGGGCTAACCCAAGTGCCTGCTCAGCAGAGCTTCTGATTGGCTACTGTAGATCTGATTGGCTGGCAAATAGCATTGTTTTAGAGCCAAGCTACAAGTGACGCCTGACACAGGTTGGACACTTGTCAGCTTCCCTCAAGTTTTGATGGGAAATGTAGGCGTCCTGGTTTTACAGCTTGACTCTCCATTACAGCTGCATGACCAGGATGCCTACATTTCCCATCAAAACTTGAGGGAAGCTGACAAGTGTCCAACCTGTGTCAGGCATCACTTGTAGCTTAGCTCTCAGTGACAGCTGCCACCACAGTTTTGGTTTTATTCTCTTTCACTTCTCTTTCCCAGTGTATTTTTAAAATTACCCGCCTTTCCCCCTGTACTAGGGCTTCCTCTGTGGGTATGGCTCTTCCTGCTGCAGTAGCCATTTTGTGGTTTGCTTCACCTCCTGTGGCAGCCATTTTGTGGTTTGCTCCACCTCCTGTGGCAGCCATTTTGTGGTTGCGCCCACCACCCTGTGAAAGAATTCCAAAGGTACGCACCACCCACAATGCTCAAAAAGGTTGGGAACCCCTGCATTACACAAAACCATAGTGAAAACTAACTATGGTTAGTAAACTGATTTCAAACCATGGGTTTCAGATCCTGGTTTGACAAATCTTACCTAACCATAGTTAGCAGAGTGGCTTAAGTTGAGACAATCACACTATTTATAATTAGTTTCATTAAACTGTGGTTTTGCGAGATGCCTGACCAGACCCTGCCTTTTGTGCTGTTCTTTAGGAGTTGGTATTTGTGCGCAAAGTTTTGCCCCACAGAAAAAAAGTGAAAACAACGTTGTTATTTAAACATTGCTTGTCAAAATTCCCTCAAGCAAGGAAAATATCTTAGCTGGCAGGCTTACTGCAAAGAGGCTGAGCCAGCTTGGCTTTCCTCGGTATCCTGGTTTGAATTATGCTATCTTTGAAAAGCAAACATTTTTCTGGACGAGATGGGCCTCTTTCATAACAAAGCTATAAATAACGTGCCAAAATACTAATTTGAAAAATATCTATCTCTGAATGGGGAGCCCAGGCTCTGGGTGTGGGAAGTTTTCCCTTCATTGCCTTCATTTTGCTGAGATTTATCTCCAGGCATTTTCTATGAGCCCATCAAGGAATGTAATTGTCTGTAATGACAGCAAGTCCTTATGAAAGAGGCTTAAGAAATGCCATAAGGGACTGAATGAAGTATGCAGGGACTCAGCTGTGGCTCACTCCAGATGGCAGCAAGGTTGGGCTTTTGGCAGCCCCCCCAAGAACAGCAAAAGGCCGACCCCCGCAAGAGTACTGCCCATTTTTATTTTGGCCAAGAACACCCAAGAAGGTCAGAGGAAGCATGACGACGTATGCATCCACACTCTTTGCACCTTAAGGGATCCCATGGGTGGCAGGTAGCCTTCCTTTAAGACCCAAACCTGGGTTTGTTACATTTAGAGTCTCTTTACACGAGACATCTGACACGTGAAAAACGTGTCAGGAGATGTAATGTTAGCCAGGAAGTGTAGTTTAAAAAGACAGAGCTGGTGGCAGGGCAAAGGCTTTGCTATATACTGGAGCTGTGTGAAGGGGCTGTGAAATGCCAGAAGGGAAACTTCAGCCCATTAGAACCTCTCCAAGTCCAAGCCTGACTCTGGAAGGCAGCTCCAGCCCATTTCCATTCCTCGCTCTGGTTGCGATCCTACCCAGTTTTAGACTGGAGAGGTGAAACTGACAGAGCCTTCAAGGAGGCAAAGATGAAATTAACAAACCCTCTGAGGAGCGATCTCCGCCGGCTGTCTTTTAAAACTATGCTTCCTGGCTAACATTGCATCTCTCTATACTTGACAAACATGCCCTGAGGCGTCTTGACTCCACTGCCTGAAGGTACAGTCCAGAAACAGGGTATGATTAGGGAAGCCCAAATACCCACTGGTTCAGCATGCATCCTTTTTTCTGGGTGCAAAGAGAGACCTGATTTTCTGACAGCGCACCAAGGCATTTTGTGTAGAGAAGTTCCCAGTTCAGACATGATGCAAAATGATAGTTTAATGAAACTAAATATAGTTAGTCTCTGAATGCGGACCATTTCGCTAGTTATAATTAGTTAAAGTACATCAACCTGGGTTCTGAAAACATGTTTTCAAGTTGGTTTATTAACCAACAGTCTTAATTATGATTTCACATGGTATACAAATGTATACATCATGGTTTAATCCTGACGGCTACAAAGATGCCTGGCTAGAGCAAAAGCAATGAAGCTGACATTTTTTTGACAAACCATGGTTCGAGTGATCACCTGCAGCCGTATTGTGGCTTCTCAAATTAACCCTGGTTTGTTTTAACTGTGATTCTGCTTTATGGTCTGAACTGAGCCAGAGTATAGCCCTGCCAGGGAACCTGAGCTAACCCTGCCTCTCTGCTGAGTGCGCCTGACTGATCCGCATGTTTGATCCTTTCCCATTTAATTTTTTTAGTTGTCTATTTAAAGTACATGGTCTGCAATGTGACTTTGAGAGGAAAGAGAAGGTGAAGAAAACTCCGCTTCCCCGAAGGTGGAGGCAATAGCTGGCTGACCCTCTCTTGGAGACGAATTGCTGAATTGGGTTGGCAGAGGGGTGCTGCCAAAAATGGCATCCCTCACGTTGAATTCTTCCCCAGTCTCCTTGTAATGTATAGGATTAAAATAGTCTGCCTGCTGTAATGCTAACCAGATGGTGTGCACCGTTCCTGAATCATAACATTTACTGTAACCCGCATGCTTCTCAAAGGCAGAGGCAGGCCATTTTAGGGGTGAGGAGATGGGAAGATCCAAACTTCTTCCCCAGGTCGTGATGTCATCATGTTTTATGTTTGCGTCTCCCCCTGCCTGCAGCCAACAGGAATGCAGAATGGAGATGGTGATACACCCCAAATGGGGAATTGTTACTGCAGGTTAAGTGGAGGAGAAGGTTCTGGGCTGCCCCTCGGGACTGGCTTTTTTCTGCCTGCTATTAGCATTCTCTGCTCCAGGCCTCCATCACTACCTGGCACATGACCACCACACTAGCATTTGGACGTATGCATTTAACACTTCCAGACTCTGGTGCTTAGACTAACGTGAGAGTTTACCTTTATGGTCATCTCTGGCTTGGAGGACCAGTTCAAAGAATGGGTCTCATGGTCTGTTCTGTCTTTCTGGCCTAATAGAAGTGTTAACTCAGAGTCTCTCTACACGAGACCTCTTACCTGAGAATGCTCAAGTGAAGGGAGACGCAATATTTACCGGGGACCGTAGGAGTTTAAAAGACAAGAGCCAAAGGCTTCCTCACTTTCACCTCTCTACAAAGAGCTGGATATCGCTCCTCGGAGGGTTTGTTTATTTCTTCTTTGCCTCCCTGAGTGCGAGATGAAATTAACACAGCTTTCATAAACCCTCCAAGGAGCAATCTCCGGCTCTTTGTAGACAGGTGAACGTGACAAAGCCTTCGGCTCTGTCTTTTAAACTCCTATGTTTCCCGGCTAACATTGCGTCTCCCTTCGCTTGAGCATCCTTGTGTAAGAGGGTTCGTGTAGAAAGACTCAGGGCCAAGCTACAAGTGATGAATGACACAGGTTGGACGCTTGTCAGCTTCCCTCAAGTTTTGATGGGAAATGTAGGCAGCTGGGCGGAATGTTGGACAAGTGACAGTTGAAAAGTCCATTGGACAGCCGTTGGAAAGCCAAGCTGCAAGACTAGGACACCTACATTTCCCATCAGAACTTGAGGGAAGCTGACAAGTGTCCAACCTGTGTCATTTGTCATTGTAGCTTGGCCCTCAGAGAGAGGTCAGGAAGAAGTCTGAATTGGCCTGAAACCTGGCCACATTGTCCTAGAGTTGGTCAGCTGTGGTTTTAGAGAAGCAGATGGGGGAGGCAGAGGATGCTATGAGTCAGGTGTTGTGCATGCCATCTGGTTAGCATTACAGCAGGCAGAACTTTTCCTTTCCTATTTTAAATCTTGCTTAAGTTATGCCAAGTCACCAGCTGACCCAAACCTGTCTTGACACTCGTGCTTATTTAAATCACCTGAAGATAAGAATCCTTGTTCATTTTGGCTTCCCTTGGATTTCAATAAAACTCAGATGTTATTGCAGGTTGATCTTAACCACATTCACTCAGAAGTCAGTCCCAACTATTTAAGTCGGGCTCATTTCCAAGGAAAGATATTAGGATTACAGCCTCTACAACCACGAGTTACAATGACCATCCATCTCTACTGACAAAATGTTCATCGTTATGGGGTATGTGTGGAGGAACTAACTACCTGTTTGTGCATGTGTGCGCATAGGACACACAGACACATTACCCCCAGAGATCTGTAAGAACTGGGCCAAATTGGGCTAAAATGGGCCCAAAATGGCCATGATCAGGCCTGAATCGGCCTGGGGTGGGGAGGTGAGCGGACTCAAATTGCAGGAGTGCTCCTGGAGGTGGCCGCACCTTGCACAATGATGTCACTTCCCGGAAGATAAACACATGGAATTCGTTGCCACAGGAGGTGGTGGCAGCTACAAGCATTGCCAGCTTCAAGAGGGGACTGGACAAATATATGGAGCAGAGGTCCATCAGTGGCTATTAGCCACAGGAGATAGATGGTATTCTCTTTGTGGGGAGGTGGTGCTCTGTTGTCTTGGTGCTGGAAGGAAGGCAGTGGGAGGGCTTCTGGTGTCCTGGCCTCACTGACAGTCCTTTAGATGGCACTGGATTTCTAGCCACTGTGTGTGACAGAATGTTGGACTGGATGGGCCACTGGCCTGATCCAACATGGCTTTGCTTATGTTCTTATGTTCTTAAGTGATGTCATTGTGGGGTCCTGGGAGTGCGTGCGCTGAGTTCCACCACCTCTTTTCTCAGAAACAAAGCCCTGCAAAAACTTCATAGTCTGCCACTATGTTGTTGTCAGGTTGCAAATGATTATCATTTGCATTGTTATGTTGAAAATCATCACTGAAGGTAACAACAACATTTGATTTATGTACAGCCCTTCAGGGCAACTTAATGCCCATTCAGAACGGTTTACAAAGTGTGTTATTATTATCCTCACGACAATCACCCTGTGAGGTGGTGTAGCTGAGAGAGCTCTGAGAAAGCTGTGACTGACCCAAGGTCACCCAGCTGGCTTCAGGTGGAGGAGTGGGGAATCAAACCTGGCTCTCCAGATTAGAGTCCTGCTGCTCTTAACCACTACACCAAACTGATGTCCCTTTAATATACCTTCATTAAAATTTGTACGGATTCTGAGCATGATTTTTAAGCTGCTTTAGCTCCTTGCACTTAAAAAACAACAACCTGGTTTTATTTCTAGATTGAATTTGCGAGCGCTTTAGAGGTATTAAACAGCCGGTTGTGATCCTCAAGGCCAACTTTGTGGCCTCGCTTAAAAACATTGCAGGGCTTCCTGCACTCACAAAGCTCCGTGTGAGGAGGGGCTGCCTTATTCTCTTCCACACTGGGAGCTGCATTGTGCAATGTAACAAATGCCAGGCACAGCTATTTCGACTGCGAGTTAAGGCTGAAGCCCTTAATTGGGTTCGTTGTCAGCGTTTAAATTTGAGACATAAAGTAATGTTCTGTACTGCTGCTTAAATGGCATCGAAGTCACTGGGATTTAAACAGACTATTTGTGAATAGGTCTATTGCTCAGATCCCTGAGTATTTTGCAGAAGAGCCATCAAGCTTTCTTGTTTGGTATGCTTTATGGTGCCTGGTTCTCTCTTTTTCTTGTCGTTTTATAATGGTGTTGCTATTTGCCTAATTCTCATAGCTCGGTGCAGAGAGTACCTGCTTTGCAAGCCAACGGCTCCCAGATCCAATCTCTGCCATCTCCCGTTAAATGGATTGGGCAAGGACTTCTCTCCGCCTAAGGCTTTGGAGGGCTGCTGCCAGTCGCAGTAAAACATACTGAGCGAGGGCCAAACGAGATATGCCATCCGGAGACCTGTGAAAGGATCTCTCTAGAGTTGTTTATAGGGAAATGGCATCCACGTGGAATTCCAGTGGAGGGAAGAGGGAATTCAGCTCTGAATGTTGATCCTCCAAGGGAAGAGGGGGTGGGGGAAAAAAAAGACAAGCCTCTTATAACAACACAGAGGATGCATCAGCTTTGAGCAGTGAAATTGCACAATGCAGAACAGAACCACTCTCTCCTCTTTGTGCTGTGGCATGTTGCCCTTTAAGAATGCTGGGAATCTACCAGGATGATATCTTAGGTGACACCTAGAGCCAAAACACACGAGAAGAAATACCTAGGTTCAGCACGTGTTCTCTTACCTCAAGGTTTGCCGGGATCTGTAGGCGTCCTGGAAGCTTAAAGTTTAGCATTTACAGAGCAGCAGGAAGGGAAATACAGGCGCCTGTATTTCCCTTCCCCTTCCTGCTGCTCTGTAAATGCTAAACTTGTTCTCTTACCTCAAGGTTTGTTGGGAAGTGTAGGTGTCTTGGCAGCTTAAAGTTTAGCATTTACAGAGCAGCAGGAAGGGGAAGGGAAATACAGGGGCCTGTATTTCCCTTCCTGCTGCTCTGTGAATGCTAAACTTTAAGCTTCCAGGACGCCTACAGATCCCGGCAAACCTTGAGGTAAGAGAACACGTGCTGAACCTAGGTATTTCTTCTCGTGTGTTTTGGCTCCTAGATGCACCAGCAGTGTAGCTCTGCCCATGTAAGACAGCTTGGTCATTCTCAGGATGAGTGTGTGTGTGTGTGAGTGAAGATCCAGAGGAGTTCGCTGAGTTAGTCTGTAGTAGCAAAATCGAAAAGAGTCCAGTAGCACCTTTAAGACTAACCGACTTTACTGTAGCGTAAGCTTTTGAGAATCACAGTTCTCTTCGTCAGATGAGTGGAGGGTAGGAAGAAACTGGTCAGAGATATAGGTGGAGAGGGGAGGGGGGAGTAGATGCAATCAGTAGCTTCTGATAATGAGATAACCATTCATAGTCTCTATTCAATCCAAGCCTGACTGAATCAAATTTACATATGAATTTCAATTCAGCAGCATCCCGTTGGATTCTGTTTTTGAAAGGTTTCTGTTGAACTACAGTGACCTTTAAGTCCTTGATGGAAATCGCGTTTTCTCGTGCGAGTTTTGCGCGACGTCGCGCAACACTCTCGCGAGAAAACGTGATATTTCGCGTTTTCCCCGGCACGATCCACAACATTGCGGCATGGAGCGGCTTCAGGTAAGCCATCTGGAAATGGCCCTGATAGATTGAAGTGTTCTCCCACTGGTTTCTGGATGTTGCCATTTTTAATGTCAGATTTGTGTCTATTTGTTCTTTTGCGCAGAGGTTGGCTGGTTTGTCCAGTGTACAGAGCAGATAGACATTGTTGGCACATGAGGGCATATATCACGTTGGAGGATGAGCAGCTGTAAGAGCCAGAGATAGTGTAGTTGATGCCATTGGGTCCTGTAATTGTATTTCCTGGGTAGATATGTGAGTGAATTAATGATTGGAACAACCAGGGCTCATTTCGAGGGGGAACACACAGGAATGCAGTTCCGGCAGTTCCCCAAAGAGGTCACATGTCAGGTGGCCCCGCCCACCTGACTATCAGCCATTTTGGGCCCGTTTCAGCCTGGATTGGGGCCAAAACAGCCCGAATTGGGCCCACTCAGCAGCGGCCCAATCCTGACCATTTTGGGCCCCTTTTCAGCCATTTTTCAGCCCCTTTTTGCTATTTTGGGCCCAATTTCAGCCCTGAGTGGCCAGGATTGGGTCCAAAACAGCCAGGATAGGTGATGTCAGGGGGTGTGGCATATGCAAATCAGTTATGCTAATGACATACTTCTGGTGATGGCAAGGGGTGTGGCATATGCTCATGAGTTATGCTAATGAGCTCGGCTAATGAGTTCCTCCAGCTTTTTTTCTACGAAATGACCCCTGGGAACAACTAACTAATTGCTAAGAGGTCACTTGTTTATTTTCTCAGGATTCCGGAAGCCGCTACCTGGAAAGACTGTATGATCTCAGCAGCCAGCTACCTTATTTCCCTGAAAGTGGAGCCCCCGCCGACTCTGTCCCCAAACTTGTCAGCTGCTCCTCTTATCACTATCCATCTGAAGCACAAACTGGTAAGTGGCCACAGTGCTGCAAATTCTTTGGTTTGCTTCTTTGCTGTCACCTCGGCGGTGTGTAACTTGGTGCTCAGAAAGTAACAGACAGGATCCAAAGGTGGTGTTCTGTAAGGACGCTTGGAATCACACCTACCTTGTCAGAGCAGGAGGAAGTGATTTCTGCCGTTTTCCTGTTATTCCCCCCCTTCTATTCCTGATAGTCTCTTGACCAGTAAGGAGCAGAATTTTGGAACTAAGGAACAGAGGCTGTTTCCACACTACTCACCTTTATCCGGAATGTTGCGAAAAAAACGCAGAAGATAGCGTCTTCTTGTGCGAGTTTTGCGCGGCATCGCGATATTTTGCTTAGGGGTTCAGTGGGCTGCAGCAAAAGGGGGGAGGCATCTTCCTCTGCCAACTTCTGTCTGCCGGCAGCGCTTCGCATCCAACCCGATACTACGTTAAAAAAACACGCACACACGAGCAAACATTCTGTATCAAGATACCCCATATTCAGTAGTCAAGAAATGCAGAATCATGGGACATTGGTAGCTTATGTAAATTATAGGCATTTGTGTATATTGTTTATTCTGCTTCTGATAATTCTGTGAAAAGGCGTAAAGGGTAGGCAAAGCTCTGCCCAGCCTTCCAGTCACAGGAATTCTTGCTTGCTCCCTTCTCCTTCTGTTTCCTGAGATTCCTTCACTTCCAATCCAGTCTTCAGGACCACGAGGACTAGAAGCTTGCTTTAATACAAAGAAAGTTGACATTGCCAGGATACCAGATTCTATGTACTACCTATGCGCACGGTGTTATCATGAGGCCAGACAATAAGCACTGTCTTGACCAAGGCAGACTGAAAATGATGTTGCCTGATTGTGATCAGGCTGTGCGTGTTTTTGGAAGTTGGTCTTCGCTTGCAGTGGCTGCTATTAAGGAAGGGAGGAAGAAGGGTATGGGGATTCGGTCATGCAGGTTCTTCAGCTACAGGCTTGTTAAAATTGTGCCCGCTCCTCTGGCCTCTTTCTGCAAAGCTGAGGCAATGTGACTGTTGTGTGTGTTTACATATGTGTGCGATTTTGAAAATGCAATATCAATGGGAATGAACCCACGGGATTTATCCTGTGCTGCTCACAATGAGAAACTGGTAAACAGAACTGCGTTGCTGTTGGTTACGTCTCTTTGCTTCTCTGATTTCAGCCATGGCAGCTCAAAAGCATCTAATTGTGGTTAATTGAAGTGGATCTGCTATGTTGGCCCATTCGCTTTCACACCTAGCTTTTCCTCAGAGTAGAACCAGTGTCATCTAGAATAGTTCTTAGTGTGTCACATTTCAGAGGCGAAATCCAGGTTCAAAATAGGGGTGTGCAATCCGGAATTTGTGAACCAGCAACATAGCCAGCAACATAGCCAGCATTATGCTGATCTGGCATAATCTGGCTACGCTGGATCATTTTAAAGGCTCCTGGATCAAATCTGGGGAGCCAAACTGTGATGGTCTAGATGATTGGGCTGCACCTTGTAGAGGGAGAGCATTCAGCCAGTGGAGCAGCAGTGATGCAAAGTGGAGGCAAGTTTCACGCCATTGCTGGAGAGCAGCACGTAACTGGCGAGGGATAGGTGGTAGCAGACACAGTGGATTCCCATCCCGCCCCTCCACCCCTGCTCGAGCTCTAAAAAACCAAGCCACTGCTGGCTGCCTTTTAAACTCTCCAGTGAGCTGCATCCACTTGTTTCAGTTTGTGATTCTTTGGTCTGACATAGGGGCTTTCTAGTTTGACATTGGGGTTCTCTGATTTTTCTCATTGATTTTTTTTCTGGCTTGACGTTAGTTCCCTTGCTGAAGTTTGGTTCTTTTTGGACTTTGTTGGTTCAGTTTGTGTTGGGAGTGGGACTTGTATTTGGGCCTGGCTTTTGGCCAGGGGTTCCCTTTGCTTAACTTTTCCCTTTGCCTGGAGAGTCTTGAAAATGTCCCCTCGCCCCAGAGACAATGGAGAGTGGTTGGAGGCATCTTGTTCGGGGGCCCATAGAACTGATCGAATCCAACTGTTCTCTTCTCCACCGCAAGGACAGAAAAAGGATGAGGTACATTGATATAGTACAGCAAGAGAACATCCAAACTGCCCCTGCTGTTCTTAATGCATTATGTCTGTCTTTACCCCCCAGGAGAATTGCTGGGATAGTTATAAATGGAAAAGGGAAGTATGTATAAATATTTTCACTAATTTCCTTCCTTCAGCGCCCCGCTTTTGAAGCGACATGACGTATTTTATTTCAAAGATACTTTCCAGCCAGCTGCAGCGTACTGGATTTGTTTGCTCTTGCTAGCTGAGTTGCATCAGGTGCTCGGAGTTGGAGAGGAAGGAAAAATAGAATGTGGAAACTGACTTTTTTCTTCTTCAGTTGCTGGGATATTTTCGAACACAAAGTTCTTCTGAATGGCGTCCCGACGGACCCTTCTGGCTTGCTTGAAGACTACGGTTGCACAGTTGGCCCTCCTGATTTATTCAGCTAGCAGTGTACTAGGGATGTCGATTCACCAGTGGCTGTTCAATGGCCCAGTTCTTCGGTGGATTTCTTTTTTCAACGTAGTTCCAAGGCATGTTATTGTTGTACTTGGTTCGGACAAAATGGAAGAGTTGCGAAGTAAGAAGGTCGGACAACAGATGTACAAGGGAGCAATTTTTACCAAGTAGGGGAAAGGACACAGTTCCGAAAGCTGCCCTCTGTTTCTTGCCATTAGTGACAAAATGCCTGCCATTCACATGGGTGGAGTATGTGTAGAGACTGGTGGTGAGAGCGGTGTAGTGGTTAGTGAGTCGTGCTGGACAGGGGAGAACCAAGTTCAAATAATATGCGATACACTGCTGCATTCAGACACCGTTTGCTTTGCTGGCTTTAACATTCTCCTCCGTCGTTATTCTCTAGTAGATGACTTTCAGGGTGTCCCCTTGCCCGGTCTCAATATATGAGGCCGAATCTTTAAGATGGATGCTACATTGGACAGAAGTAAAACTCTCTATTCCGAATTTTCTCCCTGGTTCAAGGTGTTCAAGAAGGACCATGGCAGAGCCTCTTATTTGACCCAAATCTCCTTTCCTAGTCTTAGGATGGGTTTAATGGCTCTGAGGTTTCAAATCACGCCCTCAGCTATTCTAGACAGTCATTACTCACAAATACCAATTAATGCCCATTTCTGTATTTGTGGAGCTTCAGTCCCCGAAGAGCTTCCCCATTATCTTTTCTCTTGCCCTTTGTATACAGAGCCCAGAAATACATTTCTTGGGGAAATCTTAAAAAACACTGAATCTTCAACTACGGTGGAAAAATGAACCCTTCTTTCTGACCTGGATCTGCACATCTTTTATACAGCAGCCCAGTTTGCTTTGGCAGCCAAGAGAATCAGGGCTTGAGCCGTGCTTAATGGTTGACAGTCCGTTGCCTATGTATAATGAAGGTGCTCAGGGCTTTTTTTCAGCTGGAACGTGGTGGAACGGAGTTCCGGAACTGCTTGAAAATGGTCACATGGCTGGTGGCCCCGCCCCCTGATCTCCAGACAGAGTGAAGTTTAGATTGCCGTCCGTGCCACTGGAGCTGCGCGGACGGCAATCTAAACTTCCCTCTGTCTGGAGATCAGGGGGCGGGGCCACCAGCCATGTGACCATTTTCACCGAGGGCGATTTAAACTTTTAAAAACTTCCCCCTTGTTCCAGCTGACCCAAAGTGACGTCATTGGCCCTGGGAGCATGCGTGCACTTTGCGTGCGCACATGTGGTCCCAGGGGCACCACCTCTCGCCAAGAGTTGCCCCCTGTGCTGGCAACCCACTGAGTTCCACGACCGCTTTTCCCAGAAAAAAAGCCCTGAAGGTGCTTATGTCTTTTAAGTAATTTTTAACATCGTTTTATTTTTTAGTGTTTATGTTTTGCTTATTTAGTTTTATTCACTCGATTGCGATGACCTTTGACCACATGCAATAAATATTCTATGTATGTATGCATGTGTGTATGTATGTATGTAATATGCTATAATGTGTTTAATAATACATTATTAAAGAGTTCAGTATTCTCAGTGTTATGAATTTAGCTGGATATCCAAGCATGCTGGCAATCCTACCTGAAACTAGATTGAAACAGATCTAAACCGTAGACTTTGGAATCCCTGAAGTTGCCCAGGTACCACTCATTCAGTCACCTTGTGCATGAATGGTATATTTCAGACTGGATAGTAGTTATTCAGCTCTCCTGGGTCTAGAATAGATTACTTTAGAACTGGACATACCACTACTTGTTTCAAAGCAGGGGCCACCACCTCTGCCTCAGTGAAGCGTTTTACAGACTCCCACACCCAGTTTACCAGCCCTTCCCTCCTGGCACATTTAAGCAGCCAGAAGGTGCAAAGGTGGTTCAAGCAGGTGGCAGGTCTCAAAATTCCGGGAGTCCTCTCCACATCCTCAAATTGGACAAGCTGATAGACATCCCACACAAATGGGCAATGCCAGGGACCACCCAATCCTGTTCATGTCCGAGTGGATGCAAGAAATTTTATCTGCAAAATGTTTAGCAAAATGATCCCACAGGCTGCAGAAATCAGCGCAAAGAGAAATCCTGGAGTAGCTGTAGAATAGGTATTTATTTATTTGTTTAATTGAATTTATATTCCACTTTCCCCGCAAGCGGCCTCAGAGCGGATCACAGCAATATAAAAGTATACATTAATAAAAATCGGCAGCATAAAATATAAAATCTGCAAACAACAATACAATACTAAAACCAGCCGTGCACGTATTGCACCACTCGTTCAGCGCCCAAGGGACAGGGTGGCTGGTTACAGATGGATACAGAGTCAGGGGGACACCCGGTCTCCATGGCAGGAGGCGAGTTTGGATGGCCTGCCGGCCTCAATCATCATATGCCTGGCGGAACATCTCTGTCTTGCAGGCCCAGCGGAAAGATAAATCCGAATGAGCCTGAGTTGCCGCAGACAAAGAGTTCCACAAAGGTTGGTGGCAGGGCCAAAAAGGGCCTGGGCCTGGTTGAGGCAAGGCGAACCTCCTTGGGGCTGGAGACTACCAGAACCTTGAACCTGATCTGGAATTCCACTGGAAGTCAGTGCAGCTGGTGCAAAGCCGGTGTGTTATATGTGACCGGAACAGAGTCCCGGGCAGGATATGCGCCGTTGCAGCCTCTCACCTGTGCTTTCAACCTCTCTGTAAAACCTCCGTAAAAAACCTCTGTAATAACTAGCGCCCACCTCAAGCTGGAAGTCCTACATAATGACTTTTACTTTGAAAATGTTATCTGCATTGTTGTCTTTTTTCCTCCCCGCTTTTTAAGCAGACACTCCAGTAGCCTCGATGGGTTTCTTCCCTTGGCGTCTGAAGAGGTTTCCTTATTACAGATTCATCGCAAAGTGGTGGGAGGCAAGGCTGGAAGACAAGAGTTTGGTTTGGAAGGGGCTGCAGTTTGAAGTTCTGGGGGAATCTGTGCACTGGGCACGGCCCAGTCTGAGAGGTGTGATTATATATGTCATTCCTCATTACCCAAACATCATACTTGACATTTTGGTGCTCTGGGAACTGTAAAATAGTAATGCAGACAGATTCAAACCCTCGTCCTCTGCCTGACCCCATTTCTACCTCTTCTAAGTATAGGTTATTTCTGCTGAACTGGCTTTCCTGCCTTTTGATTTCTTTTTACTTACACTCAACTGAGCTGGTTTTGAGAAGTGATACTTAAATCAACATTTTTTAAAATAAAAAAAACCCCTCCTTTGACTATAATTGGAATGTGATTCCTATATTGGCTCGAACAGTAACTCCCTACTGTATGCTGTGAGAGAATTGCCAGGGAGCCAAGAGAAGCAAATCAGATAATTAAAGGCTCCGGTGAGTCCCATCCAAAGATGAGGCTGCCTGCTGCATCTCTGCCTTGTCTCTTTCTAAGTAGCCTTCACTGGAAGCTAAATATGCCATGTCTCTGAAACATACAGTCACACCAAATGCAATCATTAGTGAAGCTAAATATGCCATGTCTCTGGAACATACAGTCACACCAAATGCAATCATTAGTGATTTAGAGACAGGGCAGAACCATTTGGTTTTGGAGGAGGGTGCTTGTTGTGTCTCTGAATGAGTTACTTGCTCTGGTATGGCCTCTTTCCAATCAGGAGAAAGGCACAAAGATCAGTGGCTCATGTAGAGTGATGTAGGCTCTTTACAGTGCAATCCTAGAAAGAATTACTCCATTCTAAGCCAATTGATGCTGTGCAAGTAAGCTTTTAGAGGCTCCAGATTAAGTCTGGAAAAATGAAAGCATATCATCTCTCAGAAATTTGCAAAACACGTAACTAGAATATACATTTTGATTTTGGTGTAGTGGTTAAGAGCAGCAGGACTCTAATCTGGAGAGCCAGGTTTGATTCCCCACTCCTCCACTTGAAGCCAGCTGGGTGACCTTGGGTCAGTCACAGCTTCTTGGAGCTCTCTCAGCCTCACCCACCTCACAGGGTGATTGTCGTGAGAATAATAACAACACACTTTTTAAAACCACTCTGAGTTGGTGTTAAGTTGTTCTGAAGGATGGTATATAAATCAAATGTTGTTGTTGTTGTTGTTATTAAAATGGCTATCTTCCACTTCCTGTCTGGTAATAAGAGCAGTTACACAAGATTGCATTTGAATGTTGTCATTAGGACCTAACTAGAGAGACCCATTTAGAGGGACCGTGATCAGACATTCATTGTGCCATGCCTGCCAAAGGTGCAGCTGCATTTTAAGACTGGCATCATGGTGGGGCAACAGTAGGTAAGCTGAAGACCCCGGGGAGGGGCTGGCAACCCTGAGCAAAGGGCGGGGGGTTAATTCTTTCTTTCCATGCTGTTTTCCTAGCTTCAAACAACCCCCAGGAAAGATAGAATTTTTCTAACAGGGCAAATATCATCTCTGCGGTGTCCATTTGAGGTTGGGAAAGACACTGCATGTGGGACGAAAGAGATAAACCCTTTCTCTGCCTTTTGTGGCACTCATGTACAAAGGGGAAAATGCAGTGACGATCCAATTGTGGATCTTTCCTATCATTCATTTAGAGCATTTCTTATCCTGCTTAATAGTGAAGAGCCCAGTAGCTCCTTTAAGACTAACCAACTTTATTGTAGCCTAAGCTTTCGAGAACCACAGCTCTCTTTGTCACATGCATCTGACGAAGAGAGCTGTGGTTCTCAAAAAGCTTATGCTTCTGGGAGGTGACATCTGGGAAGTGACATCATTGTGCAGGGGCCGGGAATGCTCCCATGCTTCACAGCAGGCCAATTTGGCTAGTCGAGTTTGTAGACAGCTCTTTCAGTTCAGTCTTATTTTCCTATTAGCCATAGGCCATACAACAGCAATACCGTATAAAATAATGGAAAAAGACAGAGATCCATCTTGCAAATGACCACAGCTGAAGAAGAAGCAGGCACTGATAACCATCTTGATAACCATTTGCAACATAAGCCTTGACAGAGGCAAGAATTGCCTCTATCTTAACAATTTCAAGGAATATTTAAAAAACATTTAAGTGCGTGCCTGATGACAAAACATTTAAATCCAAAAGTCTGGTATTCTTGCATTCTGCACGTAAACTTCGTAGCAGTGATATTAGTGGGTGCAGTTGCTTGAGAATTCTTCTTATTCCACTATAGCCCGATTCCTCTCTCCCTGCTGCAGTTATTCAAAGAGCGGGAGGTGGCCCAACCACGTTGTTAGTAATGACTGTTAATTTATACACCATCATTGTCATCTGTATCTTTCTGTGCCTTCGGCAAGACATCGCTGCTTATCACACGTGCAGTTTCCTAAAACACATTCTTGCTCTGCAGAATAGATTACCTACAATGTCTTTTTACATGATATCGTAAAGCATTTGACAGATCTACTCATAGGATGAGAGAGGGAATGGGGGAGAGAAGAACACGAAGCTATTTCAGGAGGGGGGTACAGGAAGCTCTGGGTACCCATAATCAAAGATGGAAGGGAGGGACTGTGTGTAGATGTGTGTGTATGTGACAAGCATCCTTTGTTACAAACCTGTGTCTATTGTTCTTGTCCCTTATCCTCATCCTCTATTCTAGCTTTTGTTCTGGGTGCAGCTGCAAGAAGCTTCTTCTCCATCTCTCTCTTCTGCCTTTTGTCAGTGGCTCTCCGATCTGCTCCTTTCTTTACCCTCAAGTAGCTGCCTTGTTTTCATTTTCCTCGTTCTTGCATAGCAGTTGCTTTTGAGTAAAGTGTCCAGTGATCCCTGTTGTCTTTGCAAAGAGGTCACCTTCCACTTTGGGGACTGCCAACTTCCTGCTTTGTTTCCTGTGCCTTTCAGAGTAGTGTTGTTGGCAGAGGCAGACTGTAATGGTAATAATTCTCCTCTCCATGCCAGGTGTTTGTTGATTCTTGCCCAGCAAGCTGCTGCAAAAGAGCCTAACAGGCCATTTCTTTCTCCCCCACCCCCTGGCAGCATTCCTACTAGACATGGGCACGAACAGAAAAAAAAACACATGAACATGGTGTTTGTTGTTTGTTGCCATCCACAAACAATTAACATTGACAAACATGACCTGTTCATGAACATGTTCGTTGTTCGTGGGGGCCAGCAGGCTCTCCTCCAGCCATCAAGATCCCTACTGCACCACTCCCAGGAACCTTACCTGACCAGGCAGCAGGAAAGGTACCAGTAATAAATAGTAGCTTGGCCCAGAGCCTGGCAGCAGCCCTGGAACTTGAAGAGGTAGATTCCTATCTGACCACAAACAAAGAAAATTCAAGCTCCAATGCACTCTCCCTGTCTCTCTCTCAAAATGCCAACAGCAACTGTAACTCCTTCACTGTCTGCAAAACCAGAGCTGGGAGCCCCCCCTCCCCCCTGCTCTTTGCTTCCTTGTAACAAATTTGGAGCTCCACACTTGAAAGGAAGACCTGCCTATCAAACTAGATTGGGGTTTCCAGGGTAACAGCAGGAGTTCAGACAATCCCTGCCTCCAATTGCCAAGGGAATTGATTGCAGGTGCCAGATTGTCTGGCTTGATGAACAGCGACAAACAAGTCTTGCAACGACCACCTGTTCATTTAGAATGGGGCCTGAGGAACAGCTTGTTCGCAAACAGCTGATTGGGCTGTTCGCGGCTTTTTTAGTTCGTATTGCTGTTCGTGCCCATCTCTAATTCCTACTCCCTTTCAGCTTGTGCATGCCAATGTCCACCTTCGAAAAGCCCATCAGATCCTGCTCCTTTCTAACCTTGCTTAGCAGGATGAGGCTTGCTTCCCCATAGTTTCCTCAACTCCCAAGGAGGGTCCATGGCTCAGTGGCAGAGCACATGCAGAAAACCTCAAGTGCAATCCTTGGCATCTCTGCTGAAAAGATTTAAGGCACCATGTGCCCTGGAAAGCACCAGTGGACTTTCCCTCTTCTGCTTCTTGGCCTCTTTCTAGAGGAGCTGGAACTTGAAGAATTACAACTCATGCTAAAAACTGTTAATGAAAATGAAATCCAGCCCTCAAGTCAGAGTTGACTTATGGCGCCCCCCTGGTGGGGTTTTCATGGCAGGAGACTAACAGAGGTGGTTTGCTATTGCCTGCCTCTGCAACCCTGTTCTTCATTGGAGGTCTCCCATCCAATTACTAACCAAGGCTGACCCTGTTTAGCTTCTGAGATCTGACGAAATCAGGCTCACCTGGGCTATCAACATTCCTGCAAAGGCAGGCATAGTGTCAGAGAAAAGAAGTCTCAGGATACAGCAGCTGTTTCTCTCCAGATGCTAGAATTTAGGAGCACACATACAGCTGATGGGCAGCAGGTTCACATTAGGCAAAAGCAAGCACTGTTTTACCATGATGTGTGATTGACTTGTGGATCTCAGTGTGGCTGCGGTGAAGGCCTCTCACTTTAAAAGAGGACATGGTGAAATCATGAAGGAGAGCTCCAGCAATGGCTGTTAGGGTGGAAATACACATTACTAAGTACCTAGGGATGCTCAAGTGAACCTCATTTCACATGTCTCCCCTCCGATTTCCCATGCGCTTGCTTGGACAGTCACACTTCCATTTGCTCCATGTGAGGACGTTCAAGTGTCCGATATCAGTTCCTCCTCAACTGCTAAAAATATCCCAGTTTCCTCCACCCGCCATATCCATTCATTGAAATGCAAATATCGACACTTTCTCACACCTTAAAGAAATGCAAATGGGCAAGTCAAAGGAGCCAACAGTACTTGTTTTCGCAGCGAAAACAGAGAGCTGAATTGGCGCGCCGCCCTCTGTACTCACTTGCAGATGCAATCACACAATGGGAGCTCCCATGAAAGTGGCAGGCACGTGTGCCTAGCAAGAAAAGCCTGCATGCGAATTGAGGACCACGCATTAAAATCCTGATCTTGAGCATCTCCAGGTACTTGGTAACATGTATTTTCACTCTTAGTCATGATTAAATTGAACATCCATGTTCAGAGGCAATATACTCTATGGAACAGCCTGCCTGAGGAGGTCAGGAGAGCTCCCACGCTCTTGGCTTTCTGCAAAGAATGCAAAACTGACTTATTCAAAAAGTCTTTTTATTTATTTAATTATTTATTTTATTTTTAACCCACCCTCCCTGCAAGCGGGCTCAGGACAAGGTACAACATTGATTAAAACACAGCTTAAAATCAATTATAAGAACAGATAAAATATTGTACCCCTTTTGGGGCAACCAGCGGGAGTGGACTCTCCATACCCCTTGTAGAGGGAGACCGGTGGAAGGCTCGGCAATGATGGGCTAAAAACTAGCCTCCACCATATGCCTGGTGGAACATCTCTGTCTTACAGGCCTGCCTAAATGATACAAGATCCTGGCGGGCCTGAGTGTCCTCAGACAGAGTGTTCCGCCAGGTTGAGGCCAGGACCGAAAAGGCCCTGGCCCTGGTAGAGGCCAGCCGAGCCTCCCTGGGGTCAGGGACCACCAGTAGATGTTTTCCTGTTGAACGAAGTGCTCTCTGGGGCACATACTCAGATAGGAGGGGGCAGTATTGTAGGGAGGGGGTCTCGGATTTTTCACTAATGAGTTGGGAATCATGGGCTCCACCATTATGTTGCTTTACATATTATCTGTTGCTTTGAATATGTACTTGTATATACTACTTGTGCTTCATGTTGTCTATGTCAGTCCTAGAACTGATCGTGTTCTGTTTCAGCAATTCTTCAACCCTGTATTGGATCCTTGCTAATGCTATGTCTCTGTAAACTTGTATTCATTTACCCTATGACATTGTTGTATGGAAATGTCCTTGACACTGTATGGAAATGCCTGCCCTTGTCCTTGCTACTGATTGTACTAATCTCACACTGTGTAATCCGCCTTGAGTCTCAGTGAGAAAGGTGGAATATAAATGACATGAATGAATGAATGAATGAATGAATGAATGAAAATCAGTTGCTCAGGGGAAAGGACAACAAAAAGAGCCTCTCCTTCTCATGCTTATTCTAGATCTTCTGGGGCATCTGGTTGGCCGTTGGGGAAACAGGATGTTGGCTAGATGGACCATTTGTTTGATCTAGCAGGGCTCCTTGTGGAAATGGAGAGAGTATGTTGAGACCCGTTTAGCATTCTGCTGAAGAAGATGTACACTTTGCCTCCTGGTCTTCTTTGGGAAAAGTTTTCAGTCTTTAAAGAGGAAAAAAAGAAAGACCAGGCAGTCACCCACAATGGCCTTAACTTTAAGGTGTGTGTTTGAAACAGTTACAAAAATAAATGTTTGAACTGCCTGCAGCAACTGGAACGCAAGCAACATGGTTCTGTCGTGCCAAAAATCTCTTCAATAATTAAAGCTTTTCTTAACCAAGGGCTTTCCAGGTTTGGGGTTTTTGAAAAAGGCTTTCATCCACATTTCTGAGGGTTTGGAAACTGATTTTTTAAAACATACTGTGGAGACAATGTAGTATGAGGGCAAACTATCTTTTGCACAAGACTGTAGAAGGTGATACTGAGGAGCTGTGTTAGTACCATGGTGAATTACATTAAACAGGAAAAGCATCTGTGTGAGGGCAACTTCTAGGGTTACCAGCCTCCAGGTAGTAGCTGGAGATCCCCCGGGATTACAGCTGGTCTTCAGGCCACAGAGATCAGTTCACCTGGAGAAAATGGCTACTTTGGGGGGTGGACTCTATGGAATTATGCCATGCCAAGGTCCTTTCCCTCCCCAAACCCCACTTTCTCCAGGTTTCACCCCCTAGATCTCCAGGAATTCCCCAACTTGGAGCTGGCAACCCTAGCAACTTCACTTCCAGGGTGGTGGACTATTTTAAATGTAGATGGAAGAGACCCAGGTGATTCCAGGGAGATGGTTTTACCGTCCATGAGTTTTGGGGTAGTAGGGCATGACACACCTGGAGATCCAGAGTGAAGTGGTGTGTAGAGTATGAAACTGAGGCGAACTGGGTTCAGCTGTGGTGACATCTGACATTGGCTGACATTGGTCTGTTTGTTATGAGACACCCCCCCCCCCCAAGTACAGTTCCTAGGATTTTCTGGAGGGAGGAAGCAAACCTAGAGTTGTCAACTCAAGATTTGGGAAATTCTTGGAGATTTAGGGGTGGAGCCTGGGAAAGGCAGATTTTGGGAAGGGGAGCCAGTTGGGTAGTGATACCATAGATTCCCCCCCCCTCCAAAGGAGCCATTTTCTCCAGGGGAAGTGATCTCTTGTCTGGAGATCAGTTGTAATTCCCGGAGATTTCCTGGTCCCACCTGAAGGTTGGTATCCCGAGGAGTGACTTTTTTATATCTGTGGTGTAGACATGCACACAGGTATATATTAATCGCATAGTGTAGTCTTTAGAGTGTTGGAGCAGGACTGGGAATTCTTGGGTTCTAATCCCACACAGCCACAAAGTTCCCTGGGAGATCTTGAGCCAGTTGCTATTGTCCTAACCTACCTCACAAGGTTGTTGTGAGGATAAAATGAAGAAGATTAACAAGCCCTGCGCTTGGAGGAAAAAGCGGGATAGAAATGTAATAGATGGAACTTGATGAATTAATCTTGAATGAACAATTCTTCCTGGTAACCTCTGTAGTAGTGTAACATTAAGTATTCTCCCTCTGTTCTCTGCTCGGTATTTATAAATTCACAGTTAGGCAAAACAAAATAGTTTGTATGTGTGTGTGTGTGTGTGCGTGCATGGACGGTGACTGCGGTTAGTAAAATGTGTAATTCAGAAAGCAACCAAAAGTTCCAATGGAAGAAAAAAAATAGTTTTGGACAATTTTCATGCTCCTTGGCAAATTCAAGCTTCTGTTGGCCTTTACACTGATTTACAATACATTTTAAACCGTTATAGCATCTATTCGGCATTGTTAACATTAATAAATGAAATCCCAGGGCTGCTGGATTTTGCCCTACTAATAATTCTGTCTGAAAGGCAGAGAAGGGCAGAAGTGACATCAGCCATAAACTTTACTCTGTGTGTGTGTGTGTGTTGCCATTTTCTCCAGAAGAACTGGTATCTGTAGTCTGGAGAGCAGTTGTAATTCTGAGGGATCTCCAGGCTCCACCTAGAGGTTGGCAACCCTGCCTCAGAGGTCTCAGCTCACTTCAAGCTGTCAGTGGCATGGAAGGTGAGCTGCCCAGGTACGAGCCAGGCTCCTGTGGCATTGCGGTTGGGGGTTTGTCTTGGTTCTGGCAATGGGGCCCAGGAGGCAGCGGGTATAACTTGCTTGGGGTGCACAAGTTCCTTAAACTGGCCCTGGAGATATATATGTGGTGTTTTATAACATCATTACGGATTGAGTTTTGCTAAAATTAATATAACGTTTAAAAAACTTGATATCTCCAGTGTAAAGGACAGGAGGGACAGAGAGTAGAGTGGTTATAGCATTTTGCGTTCAGGAATATCCCATGTTCAGTCCCCAAGAGGTCCGGGACAAGTATTTGTAGTAGCAGGTCTGGCAATGGCCCCTGCTGGATATTCTGGGGAGCAAGTGCCAGTTCTGATAAACATTGTGCTGGATGGACCAATAGTTTGACGTAGTAGTAGATGGCAGCTCTATGCTCGTGGTGTTCTGGAAGGGTCTCTCCCTGAGACCCTTCAAAACTGTTGCCAGTTTGGGTAGAGCGTGCCAAGCTAAATGGGCCTCTATTCTGATCTGCAAAAACTTTATGGAAGTTGTGTGGTCTAAATATTGGGAAAAGTGACTACAAGGTGAATTTTTGGGACTGAAAACTAAGTTCTTCTAGCTTTGGGTGACCAGATGCACACGGGACACTCCGCAACATCCCACATCCTGTTGGGTATGACATCATTCTTGGCACAATACAAAAATGATGGGTCGTGCCGGGAGCTGATTCAGTAAAAATCAGCCCCCAAATTTAGTCCAGCATGCTCTGGAGTTTCCAGCTCCATTCCTGTGCCTTTCCCCCTCACTGGCCAGGTGAGAGTTGGCAGGGGGGGGGCAGAGGCTGGGGGGGCTGGTAACCCTAACCATGGGGAACCTTAGCTTGCAGTATCTTTGGCAGTAGGAAAGTGCAAGAGACCAGTAGCACCTATAAAACTAACATAATTCGTCCTAGGGTATGAGCTTTCGTGAGTTAGTCTTATAGGTGCTACCCATCTTGATCTATCTTGCAGTATCTATGCAGGAGAGGGAACTTTTAGCAGGTCCCTCTCGACATGCAGAGGTATGAAAAGCTGTACCCCTGCTGAAAAACCTTCCGCCGCTATCTAAAGATACAGGAGCAGCTTCTTCTTTCTTTGCGTCTGTTCCACTCTATGTGGCAGAAATACTATATTTAGTCACGTTCGAAGCACATTTCACCCAGGGAATGAAAAGGTCAGCAAAACATTTACATTGTGGTGGCTTTACCACATCAAAAAATGAATGTGAAAACTGAGCCTTGGTTCAAAAACATATTCAGGAAAAAAAATGTAACTCTTAAAAAAAAATCAGCTGTGATTTTTTTTTTTTGGCCAGTGGTTTGTTACCACATCATATAGTGGGCCTGGAAGTTGCTTGACATCTTTTAGGAAAAATGGCACTTAGACTCTGACGCAAAAATGTATCCTCTATATATCTGTATTTGACCATTGATCCAAAATGTGGATTAAATGTGGGCGGGCAAGAAAGGCAGGAAGGAAGTGAGAAACAAAAGAGAATCGAAGGAGGGAGGGGAAAATGGAGGAAGAGTGAGAGCCAAGCTACAAGTGATGCCTGACACAGGTTGGACACTTGTCAGCTTCCCTCAAGTTTTGATGGGAAATGTAGGCGTCCTGGTCTTACAGCTTGGCTCTCCATTTAATTGAAGTTTACAGACCCCCCCCCCCCGCCCACACACCCAGCGGAGGGGAAGGGGGGCACCCGGCGAGAGCCCGACGCCTGCATTCCCTTCCCAACCACGTGTTCTCCCTCCCATAGACTGCTGCTCTGTAAACTTCAATTAAATGGAGAGCCAAGCTGCAAGACCAGGATGCCTACATTTCCCATCAGAACTTGAGGGAAGCTGATAAGTGTCCAACCTGTGTCAGGCGTCACTTTTAGCTTGGCTCTGAGGGAATGCATCCTGGAGGGAGGGAAGGAAACAAGGGAAGAGGAGAAGCTGCAAGAACAAGGGGAAGGAGGGAAAATGGAGATAGTGTGAGGAGGAAGGCCAGCCAGGAGGGATGAGAGCCTTTCTCGAGAGTCGTTGCGGATCCCCACTTCTCTTCCAATAGGGACTGGAGGTGACTCAGTGGGAGGACATTTACTTTGCATGCAGAAGGTCCTAGATGTAACCCCCATCTCTTCCAGTTAAAGAGCCTCAAGTAGTAGGTGCTGATAATAGGGGTTGCCAGCTGGGAGCATTTGGGGGATGGTTGGAGCCTGAGGATAATGACAGTGCATGACCTGGAAGTGACTTCATGGTGTTGCATGGCACTCTAGGGGAATTCTTAGAGCGTCGCGCACCTCTGTCATGTCTCCTCTCCATTTTTGCTCATGCTGTTCCATGCAGGGAGGGCAAGGGCCAGAGCACGGAGCAGGAAGTTGCTGGTGGATTGTCCTCTCCTAAATGCCCCACAAAGGATAAGTGTGATGGAGACTTGAAATGCTCCATTGCTTTACAAGGAAGGCAATCTGGAACCTTCCCATTCAACGCTGGAGGACCAAAGGAGATACAGGCCACCTTCTGACACCGTGTAGTGTCCCCCTTTGGCTGTGGGTTCCCAGGATAGAGTTTGCACTCAGGCACTCGTCCTCAGGTCCGTTCAGCAGAGACAAGCTGGCTCAAAACATTAACCATTTATTTGCAAGGTGACAACTCCAGCAACCAACAACTAACCAACTAACATCCAAAACTGGAAAATTGAAACAAGCGGTCTACCCATTAGGACCAAACTAAATCACACAAATATTAGGAGAGGAGCAGACTGTTCCATTATATACATACATATATACATACATATACAATAAATATACCACAGCTGGTGGGCAATCTGGTAAGTCTAGCTGTCTCTGTCGGAGATCCTGCCAGCATCCCCTTTCGTTGCTTCTCAGGCTATCTCCGATCTGAATCAGTTCAGCTGTGGAGCAGGAAAGATTAGCCCAGGGATCCGGATCTAGGGTTGTCCGCGCCTGGGACAACCCAAGTCCAGCCGCCCTTGCGCGTGTGCGCAGCACGTGCTTCCAGCGCTGCGTGATGATGTCACTTCCGTGATGTCATCACGCAGGGTGGTGTGCCACCAGTGGAGTGGCGGCAGTGCGGGCAGCTGGGAGGCCGCCCGTGCCACTCGCCTGCCCCGCTGAGGGGGTGGCCAGCTTGCTGCGTGCTCCCTGTCCTGTAGGGCAGGCGAATGGCGCGGGCAGCCTCCCAGCCCTCTGTGCCACTCGCTTGCCCAGCAGGACAGGGAGCGCGTGGCAAGCTGGCCACCCCCTCAGCGGGGCAGGCGAGTGGCACAGAGGGCTGGGAGCCTGCCTGTGCCATTCACCTGCCCCGCAGGACAGAGAGCGCGCGGCAAGCCAGCTGCCCCCTCAGTGGGGCAGGCGAGTGGTGCGGGTGGCAGCTGCGCCTGGCATCCCCTCTTTGCTGGCACCAGGGGCAGACTACCCCCCTGCCCCCCCTCAATCCGGCCCTGCATTAGCCATACCAGCCAGTATAGACTCTACTGAGCAAGATGGACTGATGGTCAGACTCGGTACAAGACAGCTTCATATGTTCAATGATCTTTTTTCGGTAAGCTGGAGATTGTATCTGCCTGCCTTTGCTGAGAGTTAATAAGATCCGAACCTATAAATCCCCTTCCCATGGACACAAAACCCCTAGATTTGAGCTGTACATCACACTTCTACACTGAAGGTCTGTTTCCCTCCCCGAACTTCTGCTGACGGGAGGCGGCGTGTCAACATTCACCACGCTGATCAATACCAACTGGGGAAGCCGGAGCAATTTTGCTGGGCTGATAAACTTCTAACTGAATCCCACAGATATCTTATTTTCAAGAGCGGCATGATATTGAGTTTGCTCTCTTCTCTTGTGATTTGGCATTTGTCACCCGCAGGAGGAAAGACGATCATGGGGCACGACGCAATCAGATTTCGCTCGGTGGTTGTATTGCCTAACCTCCAACGCGCTCTCGCTTCTGAAATTAAGTTTCACCCTCCCTAGTTTCTGGCCCTCATCAGTGAATAATAAACATTCTCGAAGTAGGGTTGCAGAACTGTGATGGATTGCTGCAGCGGTGCCAGAATAGCTCCAATATGGTCAAAAGGTTTCTGCTATAAAGTCTTCTGTCCCCTCCCCACACCCCCATCCCTGTGAATTGGAATGCAGTTATGTCTTTTTGTGAGAGGCATGGGGGATTTCTAAGCTGCTCTCTTGTTTCTAGGGCATAGGAAGTTCTGTCTGTGTGCCAAAGAGAACTGTAGAACTGTAGCCCAGAAAACATCAGAGCTTTTTTTCAGCGGGAACGCAGTGGAACGGAGTTCCGGCACCTCTCGTGTCCGGTGGCCCTGCCCCGGATCTCCAGACAGAGATCAGTTCCCCTGGAGGAAATGGCCGTTTTGTAAGAGGGCCCGTGTGTTTCCCCCTCATTTCCCTCTTGAGAGTTCCACCGCCTCTTTTCTCAGAAAAAAAGCCCTGGAAAACACTATAACTTTGCTTTTGCTTGTGCTGTGGCTATGAATCCACCAAGCTGCCTTATACTTAGACCCCTGATCATGACTTCAACATTGTCTTCTTTTTGGAGACCACACTGCTTTGAATTAGCTACAATTAATTGGCCTATCTGTGTTCAGTATGGTAGTGATTTGACAGCAGTGGTCATTGGCCATGCAAACAATAGACAGCAATGCAACTATGGTTCCAAGGCAGATAAAAGTATGGGGTGGGTGGGACAGGAAACAAGATCAGCTGGTCCTGCCATGCTGTGAGCCTGACCAAGATTGAGCCCTTCTGGCATTTTTAAATAGCCGTTTAGCTTTAAGATGGTGTTGGGGTCCATGAGTCCGACTTAGGGATGCCATAATGTCTAGTTTTGCCCTGTGTCTTATAGTCTCTCTACATGAGGCATCTTACACGAGTATGCTCAAGTATAGGGAGATGCAATGCTAGCTGGGAAGCATAGTTTAAAAAGACAGAGCCAAAGTTTCTGTCAATTTCACCTCTACAGAGCTGGCAATGATCACTCTTCAGAGGGTTTGTTAATTTCCTCTTCGCCTCCCTGAAGGCTCTGTCACGTAACAAACCCTCTGATGAGCGATCTTTGCTGGCTCTATAGAGAGGTGAAACTATGCTTAGAAACTTTAAATTGCATTTCCTGGGTAACATTACATCTCTCTATACTTGACCGTTCTCGTGTAAAATGTCTTGTGTAGAGAGACTTTCAGTTGCATTTCCTGTGTTTTCTACTTCTGTGTGCCTCTGTCCATCTTTCTCTTCTTCCGGCAGTCCTGGTCGATTGTAGCTCTGCAATTAACATATTTCCCAAACAAATGTTTTTGCTATTCACGCGTGGCATTTGGGAAGGGGGGGGGGCTATGCTTAAAAACCTCAGATGTAGACATTAAAAACACTGCAGTGTGCGAAGTGGTTCACATAGTTGCACTGATCTGTTATTTTACAGGAGGAAACAGTGGAGCTCTACAAGAGGGCTGGAGTTAAATTTTGTGCGACTCAAATATTAATAACCTTGGTGTTTTTTTTTTTTTTAAAGAAGTTACTGCACAGCTAGATTTCAAATGTCAATAACTTGGCTGCTGAAATTATAAACGACGGCAACAACAGCTGAGTTGCAAATTGCATTCCACCAGTCCCTAATCCCCGCTATGAGCAAACCTCCTGCGAAATTGGTCCCGATGATTTCAAACTGTTTTTGTAATAGAAGGAGGGGGAACGTTTGTAATCAATAACATCTTGATTTCGTAGCGGAGGCTGCCAAATTCAACTCGATCTTTTTGTAAAAAAAATGTAGATCGTTTTTATTATTTCATAGTAGAAAATGCCAAAAGAAAATTAATTGAAATGAGTAATGATGGGAGCCATTTATTTCCTGAAGTGTTTTCTTAATATTCTGTTTTAAAGAAAAAGCCAAGGAGTTTGAGGTCGCATCTTGGTTCCTGCCCCTTTACACTTGTAACTCCACCAAGAAACAAGCAAAGATAATAAGAGAGAGCTAAAAAAGGTGGCTTTGTCTATGTATTTCACTGATGCATATGCTAACATGGTTATGTGGAAGCAATAATCCCCCCTCTCCTTCTTATGCACAACAAGGAGCTGATTATTTTTTGTGCCGTTTTCTGTTTCCTTATATCAACTTTCCCCATAAAATGTATACGTTTTCCAACATTTTGTGCATCAGTAAATCAGTATTATTCATTATACATATGAACAACACACATGCTATATGCAAATGTCATTTAAATTGCATATCAGAAGTGTGTGCATCAACTATACAAACAAATACAGAACCCTATAATGGACAGCAGAGAACTGAAACTGTAGACGAAAATACAAAAAAAAAATGAAATCGAGAACATCTATTCATCTTTATTACCATTATTTGTGTTTGTAAATCCCACCACTAAATTATGCATTGTGTTTAGGATTCAGCGTGACAAGATGTTTGATGGGCTGTGAAATTACACATGTGTAGGGCAAATAAATAGGTTCAGTGGTGGCTTAGGACTCCAGACGAAGTTGTTCATCTCCTTTCCTCTTGCTTGTGAGTTTTTGGAGACAGAATATTTTAAGAACAGCAAAAATCTATCTTAACACTTTTTAACTTACCCTTCTTCTGAGAAACTCCAAGTAACAGACATGGTTCTCCCTTTCCCATTTTACCTTTTCAACAACATGGTGAGGCAGGTTAATATAATATTTGTGTGCTGTCCAGTCACAGCTAGGGTTTCCATCCCTCCGCCCAGGGCGGGGGATCCCCCAATCCCCCCCTTTCCCCCCCTTGCCCACTTACCTGGCTGGCGGAGGGGGCATGCTCCCTGGGGTGCCCCCTCCCCGCATGGTGTGGTGCACCCCTGGGTGCGGGGCACGCTCCCACACCATGAGAGCAGGTGGCGGCGCTAGTGGTGGCAGAGAGAGAACGGGCGGTGGTGGCAAGAGCAGGCCGCTCTCACCGCCATGGTCACCACAGGCTGCTCTCTCACTGCCGCCACTGCAGCCACTGTGGCCTGCTCTCTTGCTGCCGCCGCTGCCGCCGCTGCCCTTGTGCAGCCCGCGCCAGCAGGGACAATGAGTGTGGCAGTGGTGGCGGCGAGAGAGCGAGCTGCCTGCTCTCTCTGCCCTTCCCGGCGTGCATGATGTTGTCATGTAGGGCACCCTTTGACCCTGTGTGAAAATGTCACTCCCGGAAGTGACATCATCATGCATGCCAGGAGCACATGCATGCTTTGCACACGCGCAGTCAAACCATCTCAACTGGCAACAGGGTAAGAACAAGTGTCCCAGTCTCCCACTGGGAGACTTGAGGGACCTGGCAATCCTAGTCACAGCTGACTCATGGTGACGCCAGGACCAATGGGATTTCAAGGCAAGAGACGAGCAAAGGTTGTTCGCTATTACCTTTCTCTGTATAGCAGCCCCTGTCTTCCTTGGTGGTCTCCCATTAAAGTAGTAAAGAGTCCAGTAGCACCTTTAAGACTAACCAGCTTTATTGTAGCATAAGCATTCGAATACCACCGTTCTCTTCATCAGATGCATTTCTAACCTTGGCTAACCCTGCATGCTTCAACATCAGGCTAGTTAGGGCTATTTAGGCTGCTGAGGTAGTTTAGGCAGAAAAAATATGACTGGTCAAAGTTACCCCACATGTAGGGTTGCCAGCCTCCAGGAGGGCCCTAGAGATCTCCTGGAATCACAGTTGATTTCTAGGCAACAGCAATCAGCTTCTTGGAAGAAAACAGTTGCTTTGGAGGGTGGATTCTACTTAGGGATTCCGGGTCCCCTTACCTCCCAAGTGACGTTTCGGGGTGTCTGCAGGTGGTGGTGGGGAGGTGATTCTGCATGCTCTCGCACATGCTTTGCTCATGTGGTCCCGATGACATCATTTCCGGTTGAAAACCAGAAGTGACGGGGTCTCTGTGGGGGCAAAATCAGCCTTAAACATAGCATTTTAACTATGTTTGGGGCCAATTTGCCCCCACCCCATTACTTCTGGTTTTCAGTAAGATGTGCATCACTGGGGCCTCCAGCCCTTGTGTGTGTACCATCTACCCTCGTGCTCTGGTGGCTCCAGGCATGTCTCTCCCTCCTCCCCCCCTCTGCCAGCCAGGTGAGGGGATCAAGACGCAAAAGATGTGGCCGGCATCCCTAATTCTATGGCATTATACTCCACTGAGCTCCCTCCCGTCCCCGAGCTCCACCCTCCCTTGGCTGCACTCCCAAGGCTCCAGGAATTGCCTAACCCAGAGTTGACAACCCTACCCTCAAGCATTATGATAGTGTAGGCTTTGGATCTTGGTCTCATAAATTCTAATCCATCAATCGAAACTCTACACTACGCTAACTGTAGAAGAAACAGAAGAAAGTGAAGTTTGAAAAGTGGATTAGCATGGAAGGTAGACCAAAATAAAATGTTGTTTGAGGAAGGAGAGGGGAACAGACTATAGAGGGGCCTTCCAGAGCTCTGGGTTGCAACTCTCCATTTGTTTTCCAATAAATTAGATTTCAACGCAGGGCCTTATTAACTGGTCTCTAACACTTGGGGCTGCTTCATATCGGAGGGTTTGCTCTCTGAGATAAATGTAAATGCATTGATGTTCAGAGATTGCAAGTGCGAAATAATTGACCACATGAGCGGGTGCCCCTGTAACACATTTCAAAGAGGCCTGGAATGAGAAAATGGAACTTTTCTCTGTGTCTTTGCATTATAGGTCTGCGTTCTCACTGTATATGCACATTCCATTGGCCCAGATATAATTGGATTTCCTCTTTGCTTACACACAAAAATATCACAGTGAAAAATGAGAGCTTTGAAACCATCTATTGGGGAAACTGAGAGCTCCCAGCTTAGGAGCAGCAATGAATATTCCGTACAGCAAAAATGATACCCTCTTGTCTGTGAAGCCGCTCAGTGGCTTTCCAAGCACTGGCCCACCCCTTAAGATGGATTGAAGTATAGGAAACAATTCCTAACCCCTTTTTTTTTCAAATATGGGAGATCATATGAACTTGAGACCCTTGGGAAACAGTCCTTGTTGAGGGAGCTGGAATGATTCAGTTGGGAAAATGTAAATAAAATCTGTAGAGAATGGATCTGGATTACGACCCTTTTCCTATTGGTTGTGTTGCCAGCTTTTCAACCATTTTCAGTGCCGTTAAAGGCAGATTGATGAGCAGACATTGGGTAATATTAATCTCAGTTTTGGGAAAAGTAGCACTTGCTGATTTCTATGCATCAGGGTGCTGTTAAAGGCCCTTTCCACATGCCCTTAAAGGGATGGCTCACTCACCAAACCCTGCCGGCTTTCCCCCTTGACTCCAGACACCTCCTTTTTCAAAATGGTAGCAGGCTGTTTCGCGTCCGTTTTTTTCGGTGCATTTTCTGAGAAAGCGCTTTCCCACAGTCCCAGAAAAGGTGCTGAAAAAACGGAACAGCCTGCTACTGTTTTGAAAACGGAGACATCTGGAGTCAAGGGAAAAGCCGGCAGCATTCGGTGATTGGGCTATCACTTTAAGGATGTGTGGAAAGGGCCAAAGTCACAGCTTCCTGGTCAGTTGGTAAGTCAGCTATGCAGTATCTGTGAATTCTTTGGTGTTCCTTAAACCTGAGATATATTTTAGCCTGGAGAAGACAGAGGGGAGACATGATCATGCTCTTCAAATACCCGAAAGGCTCTCAAACGGAAGAGGGTAGTAGTCTCAAATCCACCTTGAGAAATTCCTGGAGATTTAAGGGTAGAGTTTGGGGAAGCAGGAGTTTGGGGATGGAAAGCTGTTCACAGCTGGTACCTGATTCTGTAGAAGAATCTGAACAAAGTGAAGTTTGAAAAGCAAATTAGCACTGAAGGTAGACCAAAATAAAACTGTTGTTTGAGGAAGGAGAAGCTTGTACCTGATTCTATAGAGTTTGCCCTCTGAAGTTGCCATTTCTTCCAGGAGAACTGACCGCTGTAGTCTGGAGATCAGTTATAATTCCAGGAGAACTCCAGACCCTAGCTGGAGGATGGCAATCCTAGAAGAGGGCAAAGACTTATTCTCTGCTGCTCCAGGTTAGATTAATGGTCTTCAATCACAGGTGGCATGGCTTCAGTTGAGCATTCGAAGAAACTTCCTAATGATCAGAGGAGTTTGGCAATAGAACCAATGACTGGGGCAGTGGCGAGGAGCTCTCCTACATGGAGACCTTTAGTCAGAAGTCAGACATCCATCTGTTGGGGATGGTTTCGTTGGATTTTCTGCACTGAGCAACGGAGTGACCTAGATGGCTTAAAGCCCTTGCAACTCTACGATTCGATGACTCTACACCACACTGGATCTTCGCCAAAAGGTTCCTCCAATCCAAACTGCCTAATATGTATGCAATTCAAATTGTTTGCTAATTATGCAAACCAAGCCCATTAACGGTTGCATTGCAGTTGCTTTCTAAGTACAAAAGTTGTGCAAAGATCGGAGGCATCAGTTTTTCGCACAACTGTCCATGACAGGATTTGCTCATGCTTTCTTCTTGGATGATGGGCAAAAGATGGGTGCCTGTCTCCCTCCGCCTCTTCCAAGTCTCTAATCACAGCGTGGAGATGGAGAATCAAGAACCAGTTTTGACTGGAGAATTCATGCCAGAGTGGAAGAGTTAAAGTTCCTCCTCCCTCTGCAGCCCTGATCCAAATTGCAGCCCCGGTCTAATTTTAATCAACATGGAAAGTCCAATCACAGATCTCTCAGTGTCCCTTCTAGATCGGCCCTCTCTTTCACTGCTCAGTCTATGCAGATTCCCCCCTTCCCTCACTTTTGGCAGTTGCACATTTGGGGGCAAGCAGAAAAGATGACAAACGGGTTAGCGGCAGGGAGGTGAGCTTCTGCCGTCCCTTTCCGAAGCAGGTGCAGTCAGTTTTCCAGCACATGGTGTTCTGTGCATTTGGGGATGAATCTGTCGGAAGGATAACATGCAGTGTGGGAGATGCTCATTCTCAGAGCGAGAAGAGTGAGATGGAATTTCCTAATTGCTCTGCCTGTACCAATTGATTAACCCCGGTGGCTGGAGCTTCACTGGGGAGGCTGCTGGAGGCAACGTGGGAGGTGAAAAAACATAATCTGAGGTCTTGTTTATGTGAAGGCAAGACGTGTGCGTGGGGGGAGCAGAATTGTTGACTTGAAGCAGAGCTGGCAGGCGACTTGAGTTGTCACAAACCTTTATTTATCTGGGCAACTTAATACCCTGCTTTTCTGCCCAAATGTAGCCCAGAGGGTGTTGGAATTTTTGCAAGTGTCCTATGCTCAGTCATGAAAGAGTTAAGTTGTTGTACTGTTTGTTAGCCACTTAGAGCCAAAACACACGTTAAGAAAAACCTAGGTTCAGCAATCAGCACGTGTTCTCTTACCTCAAGGTTTGCTGGGATCTGTAGGCGTCCTGGAAGCTTAAGGTCCTGGAAGCTTAAAGCTTAAAATACAGGCGCTCTGTAAATGCTAAACTTTAAGCTTCCAGGACGCCTACAGATCCCGGCAAACCTTGAGGTAAGAGAACACGTGCTGAACCTAGGTATTTCTTAACGTGTGTTTTGGCTCTTAGGCTTTGAGAGAAGTTCACACCAGAGAAAGGGGGTGTCTTTAGTCTTAATGAGAGAATCCAGGACTGTCTATTGGATGAGCCAGTTTATTGGGGGGCAATTAGCTAGCAACATATACTAAGGTTTTATTACTCTTTGTTCAGTCGTCTGCTACTACAGTGCACTTCTACTACTTCACTAGACCATGCAGTCTAAGGTTTTCTCTCTTTAGTATCTAGTTGAGACTATCAAGAGGTAGTCAGAAACTGTTTGTTGTTTTTCCTACCCAATGTACCCTTTTTACCCTGTTATGTAGTAAAGTATTTTTATAGAGCCAGAATCACAGAAGTCTGTCTACTTATTTCCATTGCAACTCTGCAAACTTCTGCAAATGCTTACAAATCTACCTAAGAATGATTCAATAAGCAAGTGATTAAATAAAATATCATTCAGTGTGTCATGTAGTGGCTGGATAGTAAAGTGTCCAGTGACGCCTGACACAGGTTGGACACTTGTCAGCTTCCCTCAAGTTTTGATGGGAGATGTAGGCATCCTGGTCTTGCAGCTGTAATGGAGAGCCAAGCTGTAAAACCAGGACGCCTACATTTCCCATCAAAACTTGAGGGAAGCTGACAAGTGTCCAACCTGTGTCAGGCGTCACTTGTAGCTTGGCTCTCAATCTAACTTACCTTAGGGTTGTTGTGGAGAAAAACAGAAGAGGGGAGAATTATTTTGTAAGCCACATTTGGGCAGGGGGGCAGGGAATGTGGTATAAATACCTATAAAATCAATCAATTTGGCTCTTTCCCTTCAGCTCATAGCCAAAGGCTTGTCTGTTTTATGGCCATACCCAGATTTCACACCTGCAAGCAGGAAGGGAAAAAAACCCTTCGGCTTTGAATGTTATACAGATGGATGTTCCCTTCCCAGAATCTTCCTCCTCTAGGGTTGTCAGCTCCAGGTTGGGAAATTCCTAGATATTTTGGGAGTGGCGCCTGGAGAGGGCAGGTTTTGGGAAGAGAGGGACCTCAACAGGGTATAATGCCACAGAGTCTATCCTCCGAAGCCACCATTTTCTCCAGGGAAATGGATATCTGTGGTCTGGAGACCACAACTTATCTCAAATTGTAATTAGGGGGGATCTCCAGCTACCACCTGGAGTTGGCAACCTTCCCCTGTAAAACGAGGGTGGGGGAGGTGCATATTTTAACAAGAGAAGTGGCAGGTGGGAGGGAAATTCTGAGGCCTTTCTCAACCCCCTGCTTCCTCCTCTCTGCCTTTTGCTGTGTGCCCCCTCTTTCAGATACTGTTTTTCATTTCAGTCACCAAGTTAAATCATTCTTATTTACCTGGGCATTGATTGGCTATGTTGGTTCTCTCCCTTCCTCCCTGCTGCAGGAATGGATTTATAGTTTTAACTCGCTTGCACTGTTTTTTTTTTAAAAAAAAAACACTGCTGGTATCTTATGACGTTGTGTTTGGAATTTGAGCGATCATTTTATAGACTCTTGTATTGTTTAATTTTAACTTTTTTAAAGGTAAATGTTTGATAGCATATCATCCCGGGAGGCTGATAATTGAGAGGCAACATTTAAATCTGTAAAATAAATGAAGGAATGGCAACAATTTTGCAAGTGCACACCCCTAGGGAAGGGTTAATTCAGCTTGCGTTCAGCCAGTGAGACATTTGATGAAATTTAAAATCAGGAATTTAAAAGATGTTTTCCCAATGGGGAGTGTGCAGCTGTGAGAGAGGGATTTTCCTTTTCATAGGGAAAAATGGTAATAAAATGAAGACCTCACTGACTTGTGAATCTGGGCCAGGAACAGGGTTCTTCTCAGGAAATCACTAGTTCCTAAAATTGCAAGCCCTTGAATCATCACGGGATACATCTCCATACACCTTCCTCTTGGACAGGGACTCAGGAGGACAGACTTTATTACTTGTGTTTTCTTCAGCAGTATATTATTTAATAATTAGCATGTGCATGAAGGAAAAGATAGTTAGCTCCCAGCTGGGGCAGGCATGATGATTTGAATTCAAGACGAAAAAATGAAGTCATGGATCCTTTCTCTGTGGGATAGAATTGACTGTGTGTGTGGGAAGTTAGCTCAGTTGACCTTCACTGAGGTTCTCTGGAGGCTTAACTCTTGGTAGACCTTTGTTGACATGCTCTGGAGGATGAATTCTGGAAGAGCATCTGTGTTTGTCTGGTACAGCTAAAAGAAACAAGAGTCCAGGAGCCCTGTTTTTATTCTAGCATATGCTTTAATGATCCCTGATTCTTGTCAGTAGAGATGGGCACGAACCGAAATACGAACCAAGATTCGGCATGAACCAGGCCGGTTCGTGGTTCGTGAACCAGCGGTTTGTCAGAGCCCATTTCTGACGAACTGCCACAAACTTTAGGATGGTTCATTTGGTTCGTTTTTTGGTTCATCACTGCAGACAGCCTGGCACTGATCATTTTCCTAGGCAACAAGGGATGGACTTTCTGCAGACCTTCTACTGCCCCAGAAGTGGCCTTCTGCTGGCCTGGAAATGACCTTCTGCTGACCTGGAAGTGACGATTTGCTGACCTGGATGCGGCGTTTTGACGAACCAAACGAACTGGTTCGCGAACCACGGCAGGTTTGTGAAAGTTTGTAGTTCATGGTTCATGAAATGCGATGAACCATGAACCTCACAGTTTGTTTTTCCCCTGGTTCGTGCCCATCTCTACTTGTCAGATCTTGAAAACTAAGCAGGGTTGGCCCTGGTTAGTAACTGGATAGAAGACCTCCAGTGAAGACCAGAGTTTCAGAGGCAGGCAATGGCAAACCATGTTAGTCTCTTGCCATGAAAACCCCACCAGAGGTTGCCGTAAGTCAGCTATGACTTGATAGCATTCTCCACCCCCACGCTTTAATTGACTAAGTGGGCATGAGAGCTTGTGCTAGGAAAAACTCCCTGCTTTTTAGCCTTTGAGGTGCCACAAGACTCCTGTTTTATTTCCAGAAGACTGAATTCTGCTCACGATACCATAGTCTTCATTTGTACGGCAAAGCCAAAGTTGTGCTAAACATACACTGGAAACAGCTGCCCAAAGGTGGGGACCAGAAGTACAAAATTCTCTTGGTTAGGTTTGCTCGAGGGGGCCCAAGGTGTCTCATTTTTTTTCATCATTCTCACCAGTCATCTAGCTGTAGCTGGAA
Organism: Eublepharis macularius; assembly: GCF_028583425.1. Classification (NCBI taxonomy): domain Eukaryota; kingdom Metazoa; phylum Chordata; class Lepidosauria; order Squamata; family Eublepharidae; genus Eublepharis; species Eublepharis macularius. The sequence continues at coordinate 64,447,436 of NC_072802.1, read as the reverse complement.
GCCTCCTGGGGAATTCCTAATCAATACTTTATATCCTTTGTTTGACATGAAATCATATCAAGTTCTCTCCTTCAGAGAGAAAGCACTTAGTTATGTTTTCCAGTCCAGCAAAGGGTTCAAGTGAGTGATTGTGGACTGAGGCTTTCCCCTCTTCTTTTTAATTAATTGACTTTGTTTATACCTTGCCTTTTTCCCCAAAGGGTACCCAATGCAACTTATATTTTCTCCTTTCCTTCATTAAGGACTCATGAATGCCTCCCCTCGTCTTTGTTTATCACTTCTTTAAACTGGGGTTGGGCATTGTCTTCCTCTGCACATCAACCCTGGATTTCCTTGGTGGTCTCCTATCCAAGTACTAACCAGAGCCTACCCTGTTCAGTTTTTGAGATCTGATGAAATTGGGTTAGCCTGGGCCATCCAGATCAGGGCAGTTGAAGGGACACCCGGATATGAACTAGTGACCTCTTGATTTGTGGTCAGATGTTGTACAATGTACACATCCATTGTGTACAGATGTCTTGTTCCCAAGTAGGTGTGTGTAGGATTGTAGCCTGAGAATACAATCTAGAAGGGAGTTAGTTCTTCATTAACCCCATTTGTCTTGATAGGTTGTGCCCCGAAGAACTTGCTTGTGGGTTGTGTTATAAACTATTTTGTGGCATTTAAAGGAGCAAATAAGTGGGTACTAGATCAAATCAAGCCGGAATTCTCCTTAGAAGCTAATATGACAAGACTAAAGCTATCATACTTTGGCCACATCATGAGAAGACAAGATTCTCTGGAAAAGTCAATAATGCTAGGAAAAGTGGAAGGCAGCAGGAAAAGAGGAAGACCTAAAACGAGGTGGCTGGACTCAATAAGAGAAGCCACGCCCTCCAGTTTGCAGGATCTGAGTAGGTCTGTTAGAGATAGAATGTTTTGGAGGTCTTTCATTCATAGGGTCGCCATAGGTTGGAAATGACTTGATGGTACATAACACACACAATGAAGGAGCAGAAAGAAAAAAAGCTCTCAGATTGTCTTCAAAAATTTCCTCTGAGAATTTTAAATTTCAAATTTCCTTCAGTTCTTCTATGAATAGTTGGAATTTAATGAAGGATCTCTGGATGCATAATAATCTATACTTGACATTCTGCGGTTTCAAGGTATAACCTTTGACCGCTGATATTGATTTGGTACCTAATACTTGATGGTTTTTGAGGCTACGTATTTCATGCTTGCCAGAATGAAAGCGATCAAAAGAAACCAGCATGCTTAGAACACTCAAATTTTGAATTATCAGGGAAGAACAGAAATTCTCAGGGCTTTTTTTCATCTGGAACGTGGTGGAACGGCGTTCCGGAACCTCTTGAAAATGGTCACATGGCTGGTGGCCCTGCCCCCTGATCTCCAGACAGAGGAGGGCAATCTCAACTCCCCTCTGTCTGGAGATCAGGGGGCGGGGCCACCAGCCATGTGACCATTTTCTCCGAGGGCAACCCACTGAGTTCCACCACCTCTTTTCCCAGAAAAAAAGCCCTGGAAATTCTTATTTGAAGTTCTTGAGTCTGAATGATAGCATTGAGAAGTTTGGATTAATTTTTCGTTTTGAAAATACTTGATTCTCCCTTAGTGTGACGATTTCCTTCCCTCCACAGCATTTTCAGGCTGCAGGTGGTAGCTGGAGATCTTCCAGAATTACAACAGATCTCCAGACTACAGAGATCAGTCCCCCTAGGAGAAAATGGCTGCTTTGGATAGAGGACTCTGTGGCATTCAACGAACCCTCCCCTCCCCGGGCTCCAGCCCCAAATCTCCAGGAATTTCCCAACCCAGAACTGGAAACTCTATCCCCCACTCCGTTTCCAGTGGCTGGCACTTTACAGTAAAGCACTAATAGGAAGAAAAAATCTGTATGGCATTCACTGGTCGATCAGGGTGGAAGCTGTATAAGATGACAATCTGTGCAGTACTATATCTGTAAAGGTTAATTAGCACTCGGAGAGTTAGAAATACTTACAAAGCGATGGGACAAAAAAGGTAATATTTTTGAGATACTTGGCAAGAGGTAACAGATATTTAAATGCATGTGTCAAGGACTCCCTGAAAGTTAATTGATGCTGCCTCTTGTCAAGAACATGTCTTCCAGTGATAGGGGGTGAATTGAAAAAGCAAATGACCTAACCGAATCCAGACGTGTTCTATCCAACGAAACGTAAGAGGTCAAATGAAGCCTCTCGTGGAAAATGGTGCATTTTCTCATTTGCAAGATGGATGGGAGTGTTTATGCCATTCAAAAATGATCTATTCCTTGGTTTACTTGCCAGGTTCAGTGTAGAAGGAAAGCTTTTATGACAGACTCCCCTCCGCTTTTACTCAGTCAAATTCACATTGATTGCTCCAGGAAGTGAGTTTGCCAAGTGTTATACCTTCCGGCTTGCAAGGTTTTAGGAAGTGGATTAATGATTAACTCCATTTTAAGAGTTTATCTATGGAGGGGACAGCTGTCTGGAACGAGGGTTGTCAGATGGAATAGGGGGAAAAACCCTAGACTTACCTGATTAGAATTCTTCATGCGCGCTCCCAGGCCAGCGTGGTGATGTCACTTCTGGAACGATGTCCCCGAACCCCTCTCTGGGCTGCTTTTGCAGGGCCAGCGTGACTGAGAGGTGGAGTGGCAGAGTGAGGCCGGCCCAGGCGACGGCACACGTCTCCTTCCCTCACCCAGGCAGGCCTCACTGAGGGGCACAGCGGCAGAACAAGGTTGGCCCAGGCCTCAGCGTGCACCTCCTTCTCTCACCCAGGCTGGCCTCGCTGAGGGGCGGAGCACCAGAGCGAGACTGGCCCAGGCTGCAGTGGCATATCCTTCCCTTGCCCAGGCCAGGTGTTTGGTATTTTGATCTTATTTTTCCCGAGACAGTCCAAGAGAATACTGGACAGTCCAGGTGAATACTGAACACCTGGCAACCCTATTCAGAACAGAGGTCTGCCCTCACAAAATTTTCTACCATTCTATTGAATTTGATCTATCTGTTCACCAGCAGAGAGAGCCAGTTGGGTGTAGCAGTTAAGAGTGCAGGACTCTAATATGGAGAGCCAGGTTTGATCCCCCACTCCTCCACTTGTAGCCAGCTGGGTGAGCTTGGGTCAGTCACAGCTCTCTCAGAGCTCTCTCAGTCCTACCCACCTCACAGAATGATTGTTATTGTGGGGATGATAATAACATACTTTGTAAACTGCTCTGAGTGGGTGTTAAGTTGTCCTGAAGGCTGGTATATAAATCAAATGTTGTTGTTGTTATTATCATTATCAGCACAGCCTATCAAAATGGATCTCATACTGCTTTTTTCTTTTCGCCTTTGGAATGACCATTTGTTACATAATCAATTAGAGGGGTTGCTGCTGTCTCTTGCCTAGAACAACCCATAGTTGGGGTCGTCATGAGTCAGTTGTTACTTGACAGCACCTTCTTCTTCTTATTTATGTAAATAAATAATACCCTTGATGTCCCGTCAGAACTCACAGAAGTGTGTACAGCTGGGGAACAATGGCTGACTTCTGAGGCCAGGGTCTCTTGCCTCCCGTCTCCTGAGTCCCAAACAAGCCCCCATACAGCCTCCGAGATCAGTGCAGGCATGCAGTGTCTATTCTTGATGAATGTCAAATCAAATAGTAAAGTAAAATATGTATTTATATATTTATTCATATACATGTGTATTTATTTATTGACTGCATTTATATTCCACCTTTCTTCCCAATGGGGACCCAACGTAACTTACATAGTTCTCCATTTTATCCCCATGATGATCCTGTGAGGAAGGTTAGACGGAGAGCCAAGCTACAAGTGACGAATTACCCTTGCCTGGCAAGTGAACAGACTCCCGTGTATTCCTCCCTGTTCACTTGCCGTTCACTTGCGCTCCACTTGATCAAGTGAATGGCAAGTGAACAGGGAGGAATACACGGGAGTCTGTTCACTTGCCAGGCAAGTCTAATTCGTCACTTGTAGCTTGGCTCTGAAGTAGAGTTGCCAGGCCTCCCGCTGTGGCTCGACGTCTTCTTCCAGCAACTCTCATTGGCATGATGATGTCACATCTGGAAGTGATGTTGTTGCACTGGCTGCAGGAGTGCTCTCGTGCTTTGCACGGGGCCAATTTTGCTCCCCCCGCACAGAGGCTGATTTTCAAAGAACTGCCCCTTTGTGAAACACTGGAGCACTCTCCTGGCCAGCGTGAGGTTGTGCAGAAGCTAGGAGTATGCATGTGAAGAAAGGAGCGCCGGTGAGTGCCGCCTCTTGCTGTTTGCCTAGGAGAGCTGGCAACCCTAATTGTACCCCACAGGGTCCCTCTGCTCCCCAAACCCTGTCCTCCTAAGGTTATATTCCTAAATCTCCAGGAATTGCTGAACCTGGAGTTGACAACCCTATCTCTAACATAGTTTTTGTGAAATAGTAAAGCGTCCAGTAAAGGCAAACCACCCCATGCATGGGGAAGGCAATGGCAAACCACCCCATAAAAAGTCTGCCAAGAAAACGTCATGATGCAACGTCCCCCCATGGGTCAGTAATGACTCGGTGCTTGCACCTTTGCCTTTACCTAAAGCGTCCAGTAGCACCTTTAAGACTTACCAACTTTATTGTGGCATCAGCTTTTGAGAACCACAGCTCTCTTCGTTAGATGCATCTGATGAAGAGAGCTGTGGTTCTCAAAAGCTGGCGATGCATCTGACGAAGCGAACTGTGGTTCTCGAAAGCTGATGCCACAATAAAGTTGGTCGTCTTAAAGGTGCTACTGGACTCTTGACTATTTTGCAACTACAGACTAACATAGCTAACTTCTCTGGATCTATAGCCTTTGTGGTGGTCAAAAGAGATTCTTTCCTCTCCATTTCACCAGCAGAAAAAGCAGTTGAAGCCAATCCATTGTTTTGAGTAGGGAAATGGATTTCCTGTTGTAAACAAGCAGAGGCTAGCTGCGGTTGAAAACCACGTTCAGAGTTTGCTTGATTATTTCTTCTGAAATGAAGGGGAGTGGAAGAAGGGTGGATTGATGGCACTTAAACAAAAAAACCTAATAAAGAAATCTATGGAGGATACGTTAGCCATGGCTGTTAGCCATGATAAATGGAACCTCTATCTTTGGAGGCGATGTACATCTGAACAGCAGATGCTGGGGGCTAACAGCTGGCGAAGGCTGTTGCCATCTTTGTTTTCTTGTGGACTACCTGGAGGCATCTAACTGGTCACAGATGGAAACAGGATACTGAAACTGATGGACTTTGGATCCCATCCAACAGAGCTCCTCTTATGTTCTTAAAAACAAACTCCTAGAGAGCGATTCCTAATTACTCCTTTCAAGTCATTCATAGCCTCTGGCTTAAACTAACACACGTTTAAGTGTGTGTGATGAGCTCATTTTACATCTCTTGTTTATTTCTCATCTACCCAAAGCACGGCTGCCTAAGTAAATAGAGGGACCACCCTCCCAAGTTGGCTGGAATATTCCAAAGGACATTTTTTAAACAAGCTCTAGATTTGGACCAGGATCCAAAGAACCATATAATTGGAGGGAGCTTTGGACTTGCGTTTCTTGAAGAGCGGTTCCCTCCATTGTACCTGGCAAATTGCTTTGGGAAAAAGAAATGAGTTTTAAAAACAGTCTATCAAATGGCTTATGTTATGGGGGCTCTACTTTTAAATAGGAAAAATCCATGCAGGCGCTTGGGTACATGTGATTCTCTCTTTACATGCTATTTCCTGTTTCCTTGTATGGACTTTTCCCTAGGAAAATGTATCTATTTTCTACTGTCATTTGTGTGCCGCTGGATCAGCTCTCAGAAGCTAAGCAGGGTTGGTCTTGGTTAGCAATTGGATGGGAGACCTCCCGAGAAAACCAGGGTTGCAGAGTCAGGCAATGGCAAACCACCTCTGTTAGTCTATTGCCATGGAAACCCCACCAGGGGTCCCCATAGGTCAACTCTGACTTGAGGGCACTCTCCACTACCACCAGATCAGCCTTATACATTACACCAGTAGTTCTCCAACTGTGGATCAGAATCAAAAATGGATTATGAGTATTTCACAGGGCAGTCATGACTCACGAGGCCAGGAGAGAGGAGGAGGAGCAGGCTAAGCCAGAAGAAGAGACCCGGTGGCAAATTTGGCTCTGCCACTGCACAGGGTGCAAAATAGCCATTCAGTGCAGTTTGTTGTTTAGTAATACCTCAGATTTATAAATATTAAATATGCAAAATAAAATCTTGACTTGTTCATTGTTAACAAATGGGAGGTTCCTGCATTTATATCGGAGAGGGAGAAAGTATGAGAGGGTAAAAAGTAAAAGCTTGAGCCAAATAAGATATATTTTGGCCTGGCTCCTTAAGGAGAGCAAGGTAGGTGCCAGGCGTGCTTCAAGGAGGAGAGCACTCCAAGGGCAAGGCGCCACCACTGAAAGAGCCCTGTCTCTGGTCACCACCCACCACAACTCCGTAGGCAGGGCTTCAGTGAGGAAAGCTTGGGATGATATGAAGAATAGGAGCAATGCGCTGAGTCTCTCTACACAAGACATCTGACAACTGAAGAACACGTCAGGAGATAAAATGTTAGCCGGGAAGGGTAGTTTAAAAAGACAGAGTCGGTGGCAGAGCAAAGGCTTTGCTATACACTGGAGTTGTGTGAAGGGGCTGTGAAATGCCAGAATGGAAACTTCAGCCCATTGTAACCTCTCCAGGTCCAAGCCCATCTTTGGAAGGCAGCTCCAGCCCATTTCCATTCCTCGCTGCCCTCTCTGGTTGTGATCCCACCCAGTTTTAGACTGGAGAGATGAAAATGACAGAGCCTTGGGGGAGGCAAAGATGAAATTAACAAACCCTTTGAGGAGTAATCTCTGCCTGCTCTGTTTTTTTAAAAACTATGCTTCCCAGCTACCATTGCGTCTCCCTACACTTGATGAACACACGTCAAGGCTCTCCATTGGCTCTGTCTTTTGGGGAGGCAAAGATGAAATTAACAAACCCTTTGAGGAGCAATCTCTGCCTGCTCTGTTTTTTAAAACTACGCTTCCCAGCTACCATTGCGTCTCCCTACACGAACATGCGTCAAGGCATCTCATGTAGAGAGACTCAAAGAGTCAATATGGTATAGTAGAGAGTGCTGGGCTGGTGAGTTCAAATCCCTCCTCTGCCCTGAAACTTGCTGGCTGACCTTGGGTCAGTCACACCTCTTAGCCTATCTTACCTTACAGGGTTGTTGTGAGAATAAAGGCTGAGAGGAGAGCCATGCACGCCACCCTGAGCTCCCTGGAGGAATTGCAGGATAAAAATGTACTATATTTATAGAACCCAAATCCTCAGTATAAAGGAAATGAAATAAGGGAATATTTGCTCATTCTGAACGGAAAACTCTAGGAAGTCTTCAGGTTCGTCACTGACCCTTCCTTAGAAGAAGGGGCTCCAAAGGAATTGTTCACATCTAGAACCTCCAAGTGAACAAATGAATTCATGAATGAATTATTACGGTCAAAGACCAACTCGAGGTAAATACAATAACAGAACTGATACCAAAAAGAAGTTACATAAAAGAGCAAGTATTGTCCGTTAGCTCAATATATTAATATTAATGCAGAATTGTGAGAAGCTCTAGCAGTTGCACAGAATCTCTTGAGTGCAGAGTTTTAAGCACAGAGAAGAAATCTGTCTCTGAGTGACAAGAAGGATAAATAAATACAAGAGGTCTTGACCTGGGAATGTTCTTTTTATTCAATTCATAATTTTTCGTTGGCGCAACTGACTCATTTTTTGTCCCTTCAAACATTTTCGATGGCTCCTTGAATCTGAAAAAACTTCTGAAAGTTGGGGGAGAAAACGTGTCACCGAATCCCTGACAGCAGCCCGATCTTACAAGCTTAATGGAAAGCGATGGCACCCCCAGTCTAGAGATGAATTGTTCCTGTCAAAGATGTCAGCGCTGTCCTTTTTAGTTGATGGCATTTCATACTGAGGCTGCTTTGTAATTCTGACACTGGCTACGGGAAATAATATCTTCAGGCTGGCCCATCGATTGGAAGGAGGAGACGTTTTGTCCCCGATGCTGTCCATGTGGCATAGCAATATGGCACAGTTTATCTGCAAACTGTCTGAGGAGTGATCTTTTGTGGGTTTTTAAAAGTTAATTAGCTGCCCCGGGTGGATGTCCTGAAGATCAGAGAAGGGTTCGGGGAGAAGAGAATATTTAACCTTCTCTGTTGCCTCTTCCATGATTGATAGTCCCTCTGCAACTTCAGTTCATGGATTGGAAAACAGAAGTTCAAGAGCTTCTATCAGCAAAATGCTATGCAGAATTACTCCGATCTAACCACCACCACCACCACCACCACCAATGTATATACCGCCCTTCAGGATGACTTAACACCCACTCAGAACGGTTTACAAAGTATGTCATGATTATCCCCACAACAAAACACCCTGTGAGGTGGCTGGGGCTGAGAGAGCTAGAAGCTGTGATGGACCCAAGGTCACTCAGCTGGCTTCAAGTGGAGGAGTGAGGAATCAAACCTGGTTCTCCAGATTAGAGTCCTGCGCTCTTAACCACTAACCACTTTCCTGGAGCCAACTGAAAAAAAAATAGGCTTAGGCAGGAATAACTCTATATCGAATTGCATTGTGTCTATCTTTCCACACAGAGCTCAGAACTACCCCCCCTCCCATGATGTAGAGGATGGAGCGTAGGACTGTCAATCAATCATATTTTTATGCTGCCCATCCTCCAAGAAACTCAGGCAACACATATGGTTCTTCCATTCTCATGTCCGGAACACTCTTCCTTTGGTGCCAGTCACTGTCAATTCACACATTGTGGAAACTCTAGTACACATCTGAGTGTCCCACAAGGTGGATATCCCAGACCTAAACCACGTGCTCTGTAATGTACGAATTGGCCATTAACCAAACTGATGTAATGGGGTTGTTGTGTGGATACAATGGACGAGGGGCAATCTCATGTGTGTCATCCCCAGCTCCTTCAAGAAAAAACAGAAAATTGACGGCACCGAATGCCAGGTCTGAATAACACAGACTTGTTGAGGATTTTTAGTGGCTATGCCTGCATCTGTTTTTAGATATATTTCAATTGAACTGCCCTTTCCTGACATGTTTGGTGTAGTGGTTAAGAGTGGCAGGGCTCTAATCTGGAGAGCCAGGTTTGATCCCCCACTCCTCCGCTTGAAGTCAGCTGGGTGACCTTGGGTCAGTCACAGCTCTCCCAGAGCTCTCTCAGCCCCACCCACCTCACAGGGTGTTTGTTGTTGTGAGGATAATAATAACATACTTTGTAAACCGCTCTGAGTGGGTGTTGTCCTGAAGAGGTATATAAATCAAATATGATGATGATGATGATGATGATGTTATAAGAAGAAGGGTTGGTGTGTTATATCCCTTGCTTAGTGCAGTAGGCCCCGTTGCTTGTGAGATTCCAGGTAAGGGAGAAAAGGAGAGCAGTAACGAGGTCGACTGGGTTGTATCCCATTAAGCTACGGGCTATATTTATTGAGAATAGCTCCCAAAGAGATCAGCATTCAGAGTACCCGATGGAGTTTTCCACAGGTCCTCTCTCCTTCTTCAGTGTATAAAAAAGGTTAGTTTAATCCAGCCTACTGTGGCTTTATGACTCTGAAAGTGTACGATCAGCAAGTGGAGACAAGATGGATGGACACACAAACTGTCTAGCCTAAGGCCAATGCTTTTAATCTTTGTAAGAGGAGGGCGTCGACCATCTCTCAACGATTGGAACTGATGATCAGCCATCTTTGAAAAGGAGGTTTTATAACCTGTTTTCTAACTGAGTAGGATCTGGCTAGGATGTTGTGGAACATTATGAGGATAAGTTGTGCTCCCAAATATAATGCCTGTTTTGTTTTTATAACTGGAGCCCTTTCCTCCACTCCCCCATTGAGATGCTGTCTATTATCTCATAGGTTTCACACAGCTAACGTAATTATTTCAGCTGCCTCTCTCTGAAAGGGAGAGAAGTATCTTCTTCCTCTTCAGAAGGTGGCTCTTTATACTGTTAGCGCCAACAGACCGACAGGGAACATTGTGGGAAGAGATGGTAATCCCATATTTGGAAGTATACATTGGTCATGCATTTTTGTACGCTCTGAACCCCAAGGATGCCTTGATCTGTTACAACTGAAAGCCCCTGCTGTTGCACTTTGGAACAGAGGGCAGAGGAGATTGTTGTGAGTCATTGTACAGTGCCTGCAGGCCGGTTCACACCTTCTTCGCTGGTTGAGTACAGCGGCAGCTTGCACGTGTGAATCAGCCAGCGGAATTCTCCAGCGCTGCAGACACAACTTGCGTACCCCCTCAAGCAAAATGCTTTTTCAATCGTCAGTTCGCACATTTGGCTGAGAGTTAATCCAGCATTTTGTAAATCGAGGGGCACGCATAACTGAACAGGCCTGAAATCCCCCTCATAAAAGATTGATGCTAACGAAAGAGCCAATGCAGTGGATAAGTGCATATGCTGCAAAGGGGAGAACTTCTCCAGCAGCCTTTGTGTCCCCCCCTCGCCCCCCGCATTTGCAAGAATCCTAGCCGGCCCATGGCTGACATGCAGATCGGTAATTTAATTTATACCGCAATGATAACATGTTGCAGTGCCAGTAACTTTTTATAACTCTCGTAAAGCTCTTTACTCCTGTGGCAAACATTCCTATGGCGTGGGCAGTAAAACGATCGTTTTCAGATGGCAATGTGGATTTTGCATTCAATCCTTCCAGCAGCCCCCCCTTCTTTCCTCCCTCCCGCCTTCACTTCCCTTGTCAAATATAGATCAAGGTGACCAGATTTTCTAGCCACCAGGTTGAAAGAGGGGATACATGTTGAGACATATGAGAGGGAGCTATAAACCTTTGAAACGCTCAGAATTCCTGCTTTACTTGACAGTGAAGAGTAGGTTTATCTTAAGACCACTTCAAGGTAGGATGAAGCGTTTATACCGGAATGCCCACAGGGAACATATATAATGCAATCTCCATCTTAGAGACATACTGGCCGTTTTCACACTGCTTACCAGCCACGGAACATTGTGCCAAGGTCCCGGAACGACAGCGTCTTCCTGGCGTGATTTCACCTGGCGAAATTGCACCAGGAGACGCTGTCATTCCGGGAGCTTGGCACGATGTTCCATGGCCGGTAAGCAGTGTGAAAATGGCCACTGTAAGCCTGCGCCACTAGACTTTGACAATGGCCTATGACATGTTTCAAGTTGTGCTTCCTGGGGTGTCCTGTATCAAGGGGTATACACGCCCCTCCGTTTTTCAAACAACACGTGATTATTCCTTTGGAACACCCTTATTTCTCCGGCTAGCTCACTGGTTCTACACATTGAATGCTTACAGCACAAATCACTTCAGTAAAAACAACAGCAACAACATCAACAAATGATCTGAAAATGAAAATTGTTTCTGTTAGTGATATTCCAGTTATTCTAGTAGTGATATGCATGCTGGGTGCAATTCCATAAGGACTAACGAAACATTAAGACGGTCGTGGCATTGACAGGATAACAGTTGGACAGCTGCAAACAGCCACTACAAACTACTTGGAACATGCCGCATACTAAGATGATAATAAATAATATTAATAATAACAGTAACAACAACAACATTCGATTTATGTACCGCCTTCAGGACAACTTAATGCCCACTCAGAGAGTTTTACAACGTGTGTTATTATTATTAATTTATTTATTTATTGCATCCTCACAACAATCTCCCTGTGAGGAAGATGGAGCTGAGAGAGCTCTGAGAAGCTGTGATGGACCCAAGGTCACTCAGCTGGCTTCAAGTGGAGGAGTGGGGAATCAAACCTGATTCTCCAGATTAGAGTTCTGCCGCTCTTAACCACTACACCAAACTGACTCTCAGTTGGTCCTTCACTGACTCCTCGATTCCTGGATTGAAATCTGAGTAGGCAAAGGATCAAAAAGTTCCAAACATTTGGTGGACTATAGTAACATCACAATAATGATAAATGTTAATCATGATAACAACAACAACAACATTTGGCTTGTGTCAATAGGATCACCTTAGTAGTTCTGAACTGTAACAAAATGGAAATTGCCACAAGTTCAGCTAAAGTAAATGAAAGCGGAGAATCTCCAGATCGATTCCGGGCATCTGCACTCTTTGTACTTTTCACAGTGTAATTTTGGAGTGCAAAGAGTCCTGCAGCACAATCTCGGAGACTCCCGTTTTGTTCTGACTTTTGAAGAAATTGGTTTCGTTTATACTTTGGAATCCTCTCCCTGGCTTCCTCCTACACAGTCCGTAGAAGTATTTTTCAGGGCGCGAACTGTCAGTCTGTGCCAGCTACAGCTCTGAAAATCCAGCCATGTGCTGCAGTTAGGTAGGTAAGTGATAGGCCAAGGCACCGAACGGAATGTTGGAAAGGGCTGGGCGTGGGAACAGATTTCCTCCTCCAGAAATTCTCCCCGGGGGCCAAGGAATGTGCAGACTCCAACACTGCCCCGGCTTAACTTGCCTCAGTTCAGGAAGGGGGTGGCCTGATGGAAATCTCACTTTTTCGTAGGGGGCTGTCGAAGCTGCATGTGTGCAAATTCAGTTTAACCCAGCACACTTTCACCCTCTGTTTTCACTGATTTTGTACAACTATAATTTTTTTAAAAAATTGCTTCGAAAGGGCAGGACAGTGTGTCTGAGTTATTTTCTCAGTTGGGAGCAAGTCATACCGGAAGCAGTACAAGGCCTGATAAGGGAATGCAGTGCCTGGCATCGTCAACACCATTTGAATTGCATCACCCGAGGCATTTGTCTAGCCTGCTTGTATGGTCGAGCGGGACTACATTTTCACAGAAACTTGGAAATTGTTCCCCTCTGGCTTCTTGTCACTGCACTAACCTCTAGAGTATGGTTGGTCACATGGTAGTCTATAGGTCAGAGCCAGCCCACAAAGCAATTTCATCTGCTCCCCAGGGATTTTACCAAACTCTAATCAAGACATCTGAGTAGGTCTGTTAGAGAGAGAACGTTTTGGAGGTCTTTCATTCATAGGGTCGCCATAGGTCGGAAACGACTTGATGGCGCATAACACAACACACACAATCAAGACACAGCGAGGATTATGTCCCAAGGTCCCTTTGCGTGAAAAAGAAAATGGTTTTCCGCAGTACTTAGAATGATGCAAAAGAGAATCATAGTGACAAGATATTTTAACAGAGCTCGAATTGGGTCCAGTAACACCTTAGAGACCAACTTGATTTCCAGGTTGTGAGCTTTCAAGAGTCAAAGCTCTTTTTGTCAGATGCAAAAAGTATCCGATGAAGGGAGCTCTGTCTCTTGAACGTTCATGCCCTGGAAATCGAATTGGTGTGTAAGGATCTACTGGACTTGAATCTTGCTCTTCTACTACAGACCAACATGGCTACGCACTTGAAGATATTCTAACGTTAAACTTCTTTTGGGGCTTTGTATGTAATAAGGTCCAGTCATTCTTAATAACGTATTAATAACATTCAATTTATGTACCGCCCTTCAGGACAACTTAACACCCACTCAGAACAGTTTACAAATTGTGTTATTATTATCCTTATGACCTGGGCCGTTTCCAGATGGCTTACCTGCCTCTGGAACGTTGCGCCATCTTGCGGGGGAAACGCGAAATATCGCGTTTTCTCGCATGAGTTTTGCGCGACGTCGCGCAAAACTCATGCAAGAAAACGCGATATTTCGCGTTTTCCCCGCAAGATGGCGCAACGTTCCGGAGGCAGGTAAGCCATCTGGAAACGGCCCAGGAGTCATTTCGTAGAAAAAAAGCTGGAGGAACTCATTAGCATAACTCATTAACACAACTGATTTGCATATGCCACACCCCCTGACATCACCTATCCTGGCTGTTTTGGACCCAATCCTGGCCATTCAGGGCCAAAATTGGGCCCAAAATGGCAAAAAGGGGCTGAAAATGGCCGAAAAGGGGCCCAAAATGGTTAGGATCGGGCCGCTGCTGAGTTGGAGAGTGATCCACCACCTGTTAGAGGCCCAATCCGGGCCGTTTCAGCCCCAATCCAGGCCGAAACAGACCCAAAATGGCCAAGAGTCAGGTGGGCAGGGCCACCTGACATGTGACCTCTTTGAGGAACTGACAGAACTGCGTTCCTGCGCTTTCCCCCTCGAAATGAGCCCTGATTACAACAATCATCCTTTGAGGTAGGTGCGACCGAAAGAGCTCCAAAGAGCTGTGACTTACCCAAGGTCACCCAGCTGGTTTCAAGCGGAGGAGTGCGGAATCAAACCCGGCTCTCCAGATGAGAATCCTGCCACTCTTAACCACTACACCAAACTGGCTCCTATCCTGATGCCTAATGCAGGGTAATGACCTCTGCAGGGTATGACCCCTGCATGGATGAAAACATTCGCACAATGGGATGACACTGAGCTAGGAATATAGGTTTCTGAAAACCTGTGAGAGTCCCCAGGTTTGCTGAAAAATCCTCACTGTCTCCTGCTTCCCCAAATGGTTGGTGGATTAAACACCCCCAGAAGACCAGAAAGGCAGGATAGGTGAAAATGTGGGGGAAGGAAAGCAGAGCTGGAGCAAAAGGAGGTGAGGATTCAGGGCCAAGAAGAGAAATGGGATTTCCTTTTCCAATGAGCAGTCTTAGCTCCCTCTTTTGTGTTCCTTCACCACGAAGCCTTTGCAGCTAAACATCATGGATCTTCCTATAGAGCTTGGCCTCTAGTGAAATTATCAGGCGCACGTCAGAGTTCATTTCTGGTCCTTGAACACAATGCTCAAATCCAACTCCCCCACCCCTCCGCCAAATGTAGAAGTTAGCCATCTTAGTACTGGGAAGGTAAGCTGGGAATTACTGGTTTGGCCCTTTGCTTACTGGTAGTTCATACCTACCCGAGCCAGTTCGCTTTCCTCCCTGTTGGGAAGCCATGAGATTTGTTTTCAGAAGATGTTGAGGTTGAGTGTAATCCGTGTGGATAGAGCTGGCTCAGAGGAAGTGTGGCTCTTGGAAGCTCCGGTACTGAACAGAGGAATCGTGAGGGCAGAACAAATCAATTGGCCCGCTCCAGTGTTGACTGGTGTCCAGTGAGATCATAGCATTCCCCTCCAATTCCCTCCCCAATTTAGACAGAGTAGGCAGCGTAACTAGAGCGGGACGTGCAACCTCTCCCCGACCCCAAACCGAATGCTCCTATCTACCGTAACGAGCTCCTACATCTTCTCTGGAATGGAGGATGGAGTAGGTCGCTGGAATATTCTCATAAGACTTCTAGAAGCATTTCTAGGGAAAACCCACTTTGCAGTGATGCATGGCATAAAAAACCCTTCAGTCCTTGTGTTTTGGTGATCTCATCTCACATAAGGTGGCATTATGCACAATCGTTTCGATATGCATGATAGTCATTTTGTGTGAAGAGGACATGCGATTGTTTCAGAACATGTGATTGGAAGCCCAGAGTAGACAGTCACATGTACTGGAGCTTAAAAAAAATAGCACCTTACTGCATTCAAACAAAATGGTGACACTGTTTATTGAAAAGATCATGGGCAGTATGTTCTCCCATTATATGGTGGTGGTGGAGAGTGCCCTCAAGTCATAGTTGACTTATGGCGATCCCTGGTGGGGTTTTCATGGCAAGAGGCTAACAGAGGTGGTTTGCCATTGCCTGCCTCTGCAACCCTGGTCTTTGTTGGAGGTCTCCCATCCAATTCCTAACCAAGGCCAACCCTGCTTAGCTTCTGAGATCTAACAAGATCAGGCTCACTTGGGCTATCCAGGTCAGGGTCTCCCATTGTATGAGGCCCAAATGGGACTATACCCCACTGATGATGGAGGTATCCCATGAGTCAAAATACTGCGTCTTTACCTGCATGCTAAGATGAGCCCTGCCAAAATGTAATGTTTTAAACACCGTATATCAATAGCTGAGGAGTGTATGGTAATTGCACACTAGTTTTTTATTTAATGGAAGTATTGAAAATAAAATCAAACAGGCCAAACTAACTGGCAGGACAGTACATTCCTCTCTTGCTCCTTTATCTAAATCATCAAAATTTAATTACCCATTTTTAAAAGGTTTTTAGCTATCTCAGGGAAAACAAAGGGAGACTCTGAAAAGGTATATAAAACTTTAGATGTCCAACTGGTTTGCATATGGCAGGAAATTTCTGAGATGATGGGCCCTATGAGGCCCTTTGACAAGATTCCCAATTTGTCTGTGTATCTTACTTTTCGAAGAATGAAGAGGCATCAAGAGAATAAGAAATGAAAAACTGAAAATGAAGAGCAAAGATATAGTCCAAGTTATGGCCTCGGACAGTTTTGTCGTAAATATAAAGCTTACTTTTTAGTCTTGAGGGACACATGAAACTTGTTCAAACTTGTACTAAAATGTCTTCCAATGACTTTCTCTCTTTTTTTGGCTTGCATTAACTGGATGTTTTTTCACATCCAAAAGGAAGCTAGAGGAATAGAATCCCTGCTGCTGATTAATATAGACCTGGGCACAAGGCAGGGAGGAGAATGGTTTTAGTTGAAAGAGACCGTTTCAGATTTCAGAGAAAAAATGTCAGAGGTGCGTGATTTATTTATTTCATTTATACCCTGACCTGGATAGCCCAGGTGAGCCTGATCTTATCAGATCTCAGAAGTTAAGCAGGGTCAGCCTTGGTTAGTAATTGGATGGGAGACCTCCAATGAAGACCAGGATAGTAGAGTTAGGCAATGGCAAACCACCTCTGTTAGTCTCTTGCCGTGAAAACCCCACCAGGGGTCGTCATAAGTCGGTTATGACTTGAGGGCACTCTTCACCACTTCATTCATGCCCTATTTTTCTCCCCAGTAGGGACCCAGAATGGCTCACAACATTCTCCCCTTCTCCATTTTATCTTCACAACAACCCTATATGATAGGATAGGATAGGATAGGATAGGATAGGATAGGATAGGATAGGATAGGATAGGATAGGATAGGATAGGATAGGATAGGATAGGCCAAGGAGGGTAAGATAGGCCGAGAGTGTGGAACTAGCCCAAAGTCACCCAGCAAAGGTTCAAATGCACACCGGTATTTTATACCTCTTAATAACTAGATATGCTGGTGTTCCTAAGGATACATGGAATGGAGTGGGAGCAGTTGCCCTCTGGCTTTGACTAAAGTGCACTCTTGATTCGGGGATGGTGGGGGGAGAGATCTGATGCAGCGGCCCATGTGATCTGGAGTAATGTCTGGGATGTACTCTCTAACATGAGTTGTTATCACTGAACAGGTAAATAACCTCCTCCTGCTAGTAACGAGTGTTGTTGTGAACCCCCGCACCAACAGGAGATTCGTACAGGGGCTGAAATGGATCGGTGTCAAAAACGAGTTTTTTTGGTGGGTAGCTGTGTTGGTCTGCAGTAGAGCAGCAGGATTTGATTCCAGGGGCCCCGTAGAGACCAACAAGATTTTCAGGGTATGAGCTTTCGAGGGCCAGAACTGCCTTCTTCAGAGAGGCTTCAATGTAATTTTCAGAGTCGGTAGTCAGGGACCTGTAAGACTTGTCAAGCTGAAATTGACCTAATGTGGTCCAAGGATACGTGATTCTCTTTCCTTCAGTTTATCTTCACAGGCTCCCTGCAAGTCGTGTTATTCTGATAGTGAACAGTTGATATTCGAAGTGATAGTTGAGATTCGAACTCCATTCTCCCCATCCTAGTCTTAAGTGCTACACCATGCTCTCTCTTTGTAATGCCAAACTGTCCATCCACAGGTCTCTAGTACCACCTGCCTACCTTCTGCTTGTCTATATGCCTCCGGTATATCCCAGCCGTTCCTCCTCGGTGCCTGCCATAGCTTTCTGCATTACCTTGCACTCATAGCCACCCATCCCTCAAATCTCTCAAATATTTCCCCCCTCCCCCCGCCAAACTGCTTAGCATATTTCTGCAATCAGGCTGGCCCCAATTCATATAGTTTTAGCAAAATATTTCACAAAAGTGCTGTAGGAAAAAGGGACAACGGATGCACCCTCTCTACCCAGTTTCTATTGTTCAGACACATTTACAGCAAAATGGCTTTCCTGAGAATGGCAGAGCATCCATCATCTTTACTTTCCCTTCAGACAAGAAACCCTAAATCGAAACAGCTGCAGAAAGATTTTGCAAAAACAACCATGGTAGTTTTCCCTGCGGGCTAGAGCGAGGATAACCCATCTTTCTTCCGTTCCTCCAGACTCGGATGTTCCTTGGATTCTCCCCCTCCCCCTTTTTAAATAGGCACGGAGCTTAAGGTTTGATGAAGGTGTTTTAAGGGGCCCAGCCTAGGGAGGGGAGGAGATTGGAAAGATTGCTGCATAAAGAGATTAGCTGCTCAGCCGCTTGTATACGTCTCGCTTGCGGCGGAATTGAACACCGTCTGTTTCAGGCATTAAGAGAGCATGTTCCCAAGGCACTTCATTCATTTGTTTATAACACAGAGCACATCTGTGAAACTGTACTGGCCCCCAGATAGCATGATTTCATCGAGAGCAGTGGCTGGATTCCAAAGGGGCACTCTTGTTTTTTGCTAGATGCTTTCTTGTCTTCACTTACAAAATTGATTTGTAAAGAACTTTCAAGTGGGGTTTCGTCAGGCACACTTCAGTTCTTCAAAGCACCTTTATTAAACATTTCTCATTATTAATACCACAAGCCACTTCCAATTAAATCTGCACATGGCTCTGAACAGGTGAGAACCAGTGAGCTTCCCTAGAGTGTGAAGAAGTCTCTATTTATCAAAGTCGGCCTCTGGCATTTCATCTCATATTTTTAATATTCTGTCACACCAAGAAACAGAAGCCAGGGCAGAGCTATGTAGATGAAGGGGCTGATTTGGTTCTCAATGACTTCCACTGAGAGCCACTCTACACATCTTACATGGGGACACTCAAGTGACTGAGGGCCAAGCTACAAATGATGAATGACACTTGAACGGCTTGTGGAGCACAAGTGGAGCGCAAGTGAACAGGGAGGAATACATGTGAGTCTGTTCACTTGCCGTTCAAGTGTCATTCATCACGTGTAGCTTGGCCCTTACTTTCTGTGTGGTCTTATATTCAAGTGTATTCTGTCTACTTAGCCGTGCTTGTGCATCCACAATGAGGGAACAAGTGTAAGATCTTTCACTTAATCCTATTCGTGTAAGATGCAGAGCCTGATCTAGGGGCGTGGGTGCCCGGTGCAACCCTTGCCCGGGTCTCTGCGTGCGCGCGCAGCACACACTCCCAGCGCTGCATGATGATGTCACTTTTGTGACATCATCATGCATGGCAGGAGGCATTCCCGCCCGTGCGGCAAGCCGGCCGCCCCAGTGCCCAGTGAGCCGTGGAGCAAGCCAGCTGCCCCAGTGCACGCCCTCGCTGCCGCCAGCTCTGCGTCGCACTATGCGCTGGGGTGGCCGGCTTGGTGCACGGCCAGCTGTGCAGCCGGCTGACCGCAGGGCTAGGAGGCCCTCCATGCGGTTTGCATGCCCTGCTGCCTTGTGCTGCCCGCGCGGCAAGCCAGCCACCCCAGCAAATGGTGCACCATGGAGCTGGCAGCAGCGGTGGCGGCGGCGTGCACTGGGGCAGCTGGCTTGCCCTGCAGGTGGCTGAGCACAGGGCCGGGAGGTCCTGCGTGCATGGCAAGCCAGCCACCCCATTGGTGGGGCTGGCGAGGGCCTCCCAACCCTGCACTCAGGCTCCCGCGCGGCAAGCCGCGGCGCGCTCCTGGGCGGCTGGCAGCCGCACCTGGCATCCCCTCTTTGGCGGTGCCGGGGGCAGGCTACCCACTGCCCCCCCTCGATCCGGCTCTGGTAAGATGTCTTGTGTAGAGAGACTCCGAGTTTTATGGGACAAAGTTAACACTTGTCCAAACAAAACAGGTATGTTGCTAATCTAGTAGGTGGGGTCAAATAGACCCCAAAGTAAGATAGAGAAATAAAAGCTTTGGGAAATGTCACCAGCTGCCATGGGCAAAAACAAATTCAAAAATAAACCTTTTATTAAATATTTCATTTTGGTAGTAAAGGAACAGAACAGCCATAAAGATATCAAGGAGAAAATAGAAGAGGTTTTTTAAAAGTCTAGTTTGGCAGTTTTGCCTTATATGCTCATTTCGCTTTCAGATCAGTGGAAATGTTGGTACGCATTTACCATGGGAGGAAGCATGAAATACCGCAGGGCAATTGACATCATTAATAGGGAAGTGTATGCCAATGTAGTGTGGTGGTTAGAGTGTCAGATTAGAATCTGAGAGACCCAGGTTCGAATCCCCACTCTGCCGTGGAAGCTTGTTGGGTGACCTTGGCCAGTCACATCCTCTCAGCCTAACCTGCCTCACTGGGTGGTTTTCTCCTGGCCAGTTGGGCCAAAGATCCTGGAGGTTTTTTGTCATCTTCTGGGCATGGAGCAGGGGTCACTGGGGGTGTAGGGGGGAGGCAGCTGTGAATTTCCTGCATTGTGCAGGGGCTTGAACTAGATGACCCTAGAGGCCTCTTCCAACTCTGTGATTCTATGATTCTATGAAGTAAAATAAATAAATAAATAGAATAATATGGACTTGCAGATCTTGAAAGCAATCCACCCCTCTTCTCTGACTGTAAGAGGTCCTATGTGGGATCAGAGCAACGCTTCATCTAGTCTTGCATCCTCTCATTCAGAGACGAACCAGTTGCCCTAGAAGGTCAATAAAAAGAATGTGGAATGAGAGCTGCTGTAGCACAGTGGTTAAGTAGTTCGGCTGCGAATCAGCACCCTTCTGGTTCAAATCCCATGACTGCCATGAGCTCAGTAGGTGGCCTTGGGTCAGCCACTCCTCTCAGCCCCAGCTCCCCAGCTGTACTGTGGGGATAATGGAAACATTAACTTGTTCACCGCTTTGGGTGAGGCACTAATCTGTCTAGAAGAGTGGTATGTAAGCACGGTTACTATTACTACGACTACTACTATGATGATGATGATGATTAAATAAAACAAATAAAAGATGGAGAAGAGAGGAAATGTATTTTGAGGAATGACCGTCACTTCCCTATTCATTTTGACAAGTCTTAACTAATCTCTCTATAAAAGTCAGTTTCCAACAATCTGTCACACACTAGTGTTACCAAGAAGAGAGAACCCAGGTTGTGGGTTGTGCATATTGGAGTAGGTTGGTTTTTGAATGGCTTGACTTTTAATGCCTTGGACAAAAGATCAGGTGTGCCCCTCAAATCGCAGTCCTTCAAGGCACCCCTCTCCCATATGGTCGCATCATTCCCGTTTGCTTCCACAAGGTAAAATAAAACACAGCAGTTGGGGACACTGTTGAAATGAAGTGCCTTCAGTTGCTTGACTTTAGGTGGTTTGGCCCTTACTAACAGGTGTCCCACCAGTCAAGATGATGTAGTAGCCAGTTTGGTGTAGTGGTTAAGAGCAGCAGGACTCTAATCTGGAGAGCCAGGTTTCCTCCACTTGAAGCCAGCTGGGTGACCTTGGGTCAGTCACAGCTTCTCAGAGCTCTCTGAGAGCCAAGCTACAAGTGACGCCTGACACAAGTTGGACGCTTGTCAGCTTCCCTCAAGTTTTGATGGGAAATGTAGGCGTCCTGGTCTTGCAGCTTGGCTCTCAATTTAATTGAAGTTTACAGAACCCCACACCCACACCCAGTGGAGGGGAAGGGGGGGTGCCCGACGAGAGCCCAACGCCTGCACTCCCCTCCCGACCGCATGTTCTCCCTCCCATAGACTGCCCCTCTGTAAACTTCAATTAAATGGAGAGCCAAGCTGCAAGACCAGAATGCCTACATTTCCCCTCAAAACTTGAGGGAAGCTGACAAGTGTCCAACTCGTGTCAGGCGTCACTTGCAGCTTGGCTCTCAGTCCCATCCACCTCACAGGGTGCTTGTCGTGAGGATAATAACAACACACTTTGTTAACTGCTCCGAGTGGGGCATTAAGTTGCCCTGGACGTTATATAAAGTGAATGTTGTTGTTGTTATTGTATGCCCCCCCCACCTCGCACACACCCAAACCTGTCACAATGCAAAACGTTTTTTCCTCATTATTAGTGGGTAGGAGATTATAAATCCCTGGCCCTATAGCATGAAAGCAATTGGCTCCTTTGTACGTATTTTTTCATCTTTTTGAGATGGGAGAGTTTGTACTGTTACAGATTCTGAACAGCTCCCCTTGCATCTTTGGGAATATTTTGGGCTGTTTGATTATGTTAAGGGGAAGCGCTAAGCCAGAGAGGGGACATGTAATAAAGGATTGGAATTTCCATGGAAAACATATGTTTGGATGCTTCACAGGCAGGCACACAATTTAGTTTGTGTTTTGCGAGCCTGTTCTCTCGCTTGCACCTGTTCTCAGCATTGTTTTGATCATGTCATCTGTCTGCAGTTATGGTCTTTATCACTCTCGTGTTTCAGAAATCTCTCATTTCTCTAACATTCTTAACCCTGTCCTAACCACTGAATCATTATGCCTCATAGAGGATTTAAAACAAAAAAACAATTTCTCCCCTGGCTCCTTCTGATAAGCTCAATGCTTTTCAAGGTCAAGGTAGACCTGGAAGCCATTAACTCTCCTGTTGGTCTCCTCCTCCACTTTAGTTTTGTGAGATGGTGATCTGGATTGGAGAGAATTGAAGCAAATAATGCAAATTGTAGCTCTCTCTGTGTGTGTGTGAGACAGAGAGAAAAATTCAGATTAGATTGTGAAAACAGGAGAGGGGAAGCTAACCCCCCTCCCCTCTCCTTACACCTTGATCAGACGTACAATTTCCTCTCCAAGATCAAGTTCAGGGGAAACTTTTTGCATCAGAAGCCAGCTACGCATGAGGTTGATTGGCTGGAAACTCATAAAACCTCTCCCTTCTCATCTCACAGATGACCTTCTCATCTCACAGATGACCTTCACAGGCATCTGGATCGAGGCGGGTCAGTGCTGCTTGTGTTACTCGATCTCACAGCAGCGTTTGACATGGTTGACTATGATTTGTTGGCCAGCCGCCTTGCCGACGTGGGGATTAGGGGGACAGCCTTACAGTGGCTGGTCTCCTTTCTCCAGGGTCGGGGACAGAGGGTGACGCTCGGGGGAGATCTATCGCCCCGTCACCCCTTGGTGTGCGGGGTTCCCCAAGGGGTGATACTCTCCCTGATGTTATTTAACATCTACATGCGCCCCCTCACCCAGTTGGTGCGGAGGTTTGGGCTGGGCTGTCATCAATACGTGGATGACACCCAGCTTTTTCTGTTGATGGACGGCCGGCCAGCCACGGCCCCAGACAATCTGGCCAGAGCTTTGGAGGCTGTGATGGCATGGTTGAAACAGAGCAGGCTGAAATTGAACCCATTGAAGACGGAGGTCCTGCAGCTGGGATGGGGGCTGCCAGATGTTGGGATCCAGCTCCCTGCCCTAGATGGGACACCACTGGCAACTTCGCCAGTGGTAAAGAGTCTGGGTGTGCTCCTGGATGTCTCCCTATCGATGGAGGCCCAGGTCACGGCAGTTGCCAAGTCCGCATTTTTCCATCTTCGTCAGATCAGGCAACTTGCCCCCTACCTGACACCCCAGGACCTGGCTACAGTGATCCATGCAAAGGTCACCTCCAGGCTAGATTACTGTAACTCACTCTACGCTGGGCTACCCCTGGGCCTGATCCGGAAACTACAACTGGTCCAGAATGCGGCGGCGCGGGTCCTGACTTGTATATCTTACCAGTCATATATCACACCTGTCCTGCGCCAGCTGCACTGGCTTCCGGTTGAATTCCGAATCAGGTTCAAGGTGTTGGTTCTTACCTTTAAAGCCCAGAGCGGGTTGGGACCGGCATATCTTCGGGACCGCCTCTCCCTGTACGTTCCCCGGAGATTGCTTCGATCAGCGAATAAATGTTTACTTGTGGTCCCCGGCCCTAAGGAAGCCCGCCTCGCTTCGACCAGGGCCAGGGCCTTTTCAGTCCTGGCCCCAGCCTGGTGGAACACTCTGTCAGTGGAGACCGGGGCCCAGCGGGACATATTATCATTCCGCCGGGCTTGTAAGACAGAGCTGTTCCACCAGGCGTTCAGTGGTTGAAGGGGGTGGTGCCATGTCAGCCTCCCACCTTTGGGGTGGGGGAGGGTTCTCCCCACCACTGCACTTCGTTAATTTGTTTCATTGTTTGTATATTGATTTTAGTTTTGTTGTTTTCTTGTTTTTATCGATTTTAAACTGTTCACCGCCCAGAGCCCCTGGCTAAGGCTGCAGTCCGAAGGATACTTTTCTCAGAAATTAACCCACTGACTAAAATGGGACTTACTTCTAAGTAGATCTACTTAGTCTATAGGCAGCACTTAATTTTTAAAAACCTCCATGTGAAGCATGGCAGGGAGGTACAAAATAGATGAGTGAGCCAGTGTTAGAATTGCTAGTGAGTAGAGATGGGCACGAACCGAAATATGAACCAAAGTTAAGCATGAACCAGGCTGGTTCGTTGTTCGCAAACCACGGTTCGTCAGATCCCATTTCTGATGAACCGCCATGAACTTTCAGGCTGGTTCATTTGGTTCGTTTTTTGGTTCGTCACTGCAGACAGCCTGGTGCCAATCAATCAGTTTTCTAGGCAACAGGAGATGGACTTCCTGCAGACCTTCTGCTAGCCCAGAAGTGAACTTCTGCCGGCCCGGAAGTGACCTTCTGCTGACCCAGAAGTGACGATTTTCTGACTCGGAAGTGATATTTTCACAAACCAGACGAACCAGTTCGTGAACCAGGGGCAGGTTCGTGAAAATTTGTGGTTCGTTAAATTTGATGAACCACGAACCACATGGTTCGGTTTTTTTCCAGTTCGTGCCTATTTCTACTAGTAAGTACATCAAATTGCCAAGGTAAAGGAAACCTGTTGCAAGTGTTCGCTTGAGCACTCTCTCAGTGCAGACAATGTGTTCCCAGTGTAGAATGAATGTTCTAGCGTAGAATGAATGTTTGTTCTTCAGGAATAGCAGTAGGATCTCTGAAATTTGGAGCTAGGTGGTTTGTAGAAACTCTGTAAGAAACTCTCCTCTAGGACCAGTATTCTTTGAAATGTAGGGCAAGGCTGTGATCAGCTGTGTAAGTCACTCATGTCAGTGATCTACACCCATCATTTTAAATTTAAGAGAGCTTTTTTTGGAAAAGAAAAAAAAGACCCGGGTTTCTTTTCTTTTTCTTCTGTGTGGCTGCCATATTTAGACCTCCCAAAAGGAGAACTTTTGTTTTTCATTTCAGCAGTTAGTTGATAACCCTGAAATAGTAGGAGGAAAACACTTTAGCCTGCCAATTCCTTACACTGAATGATAACAAAACCATCATGTAAGAATAATCTTGGGTGTGTAGCATAATTGCTTATTGGTGCTGGGCGCATGCCAGCCCAAGGTAAGCGCTTTGAAGCTCCACTGCCTTCCTATGAAAGGGAACACGACGAGTAGCTCTCATGTCATAATCAATTGGGCTTCAAAGTACTTTCCTTTTGGCTTGCAACATTATGGATTTATTTGGCACCTCTTTCATGGCAACAAGCAGTTTTACAAAAGCAATAATTGACGAGTTCTTGACCAAAGGGCCTGAAGAAACATATGAAGAAACAAGAAACATATGAAGTTTGTAAATGGACTGTCTCATATTGGAAGAACTTAGCACATGTGTTCACCCAATGCACCTGGGAAGGTGAAGGCCTTGAGGGTCAGATAGCTTATGGAATTCCCTCTTGAAGGAACGTTGCCTGACAAAAATTCCTTGTCACTTTCTCATTCCAAAGGATTCAGTTGCAGCTAAAATTGTATCTGCTGTTTTCATACTAGTTCCCATCTGGGTTCACCAGGACTTAGTATTTATCTCAATTATAACTGTGACCAGGGCTTTTTTTCTGGAGAAAGAGGTGGTAGAACTCAGTGGGTTGCCCTCGGAGAAAATGGTCACATGGCTGGTGGCCCCACCCCCTTATCTCCAGACAGAGGGGAGTTTAGATCGCCCTCCGCGCCGCTGAGCGATCTCTGTATCAGGCATCTGACGAAGAGAACTTGATTCTCGAAAGCTTATGCTACAATAAAATTGGTTAGTCTTAAAGGTGCTACTGGACTCTTTTTGATTCAACTCATTCTGTCCTTAGTGCTTTGGACTCCTTTCCTTTCTTTTTCATCCCTGGTAGGCTTGAAGCAAAGAGCCAGGGGAACGAAGGTGCTTGTGTGTGGGAAGAGAAATGTTCCATGCCACAGTATTTAATCTGAGTACTGTGTATGCTAACAATCAGTGATTTGCTTTGCACCTTAAATTATATTTTACATTTTTAAACATCCCTCAGGAACAAGGAACAAGTCAGAGAGCTCAACTCACTGCCAGGAAAAAAGGTCTATTATTCGGTATAATAACATGTAAGATGGAGCACTCAGATGTTCACTGCTAGGGGTGTGCACCCGAGAAATATTCGGGTTTCCTGCTTCGGGTTTACCCGAAGCGGGAAAAGGGTTCGGAAAAAGGCGGCATGTAGCCCTGAACACCGCTGTCGCATCCTCTGTTTTTTGCAACCAAGCAGCACATCTGGGGATCCAAATTCTGATCTCTAGTGCAACATGAGCTTTGGTCCTGTGCAATCACCCCTCGGAGGGTGTGGACACTGCAATTAAGAGTCCATGATTAGAATTAAAATATACTTAAGCTAAGCACATGTTCTTCTGTCCATGAGCAGAATCTTGTCTTATGCTAGAAACCAACTTAAAAAAAAGGTTCAGGGAAATGCTGTAGGATAATATATGCAAGCATCATGAGGAAGGCAAATCTTTATATTGAGTCGAGTAATTATGGATTTTGTCAGCATCGCCACTTAGGATGTCAGAGCGGTAGCTTTGGTGATGCATTCTTGTGGAAAGATTCAACTACCATTAGGCGGGGACAAGAACATTTCTTAAGCGATTTTTCTCCTCCCCCAATCCATTCTACAGGATGATTTTCTCGGCTCCATCTGAACTGCATATCTTTAGCTACTATTGTATTGTATTGCTGTTTAACATTTCAGGGGCAATCAGGGTTTTTCTCTGTTACATACTCCTATCTTTAAGCAGTAGAAACCGCCTTCTCTGATAACCATAATACAAACGTTCATCCCTGTATGTTTTCGTGGCATAATCTCATGTCTCCTTTCAAATAATTTTCTAGTTATTGCAATTTCTGCTATCTTGTTGGCATCTGGCAATTTTGCCTTATGCTTTTTATTGATTTAAGAATGGAGTAACACTTTGTAGATGATGAGATTTTGCTTTTTTCTGATTCAGACTCATCTTTCAGCTTCATTCAGCCACATTTGTTAGTGACAGGCAGGTTGACAGGGAGAGTAATCTATCAGTACTGTGCTAGATATATTAGATATCCTTTTATGATTCCTTTCCCCCCCATTGCAATTTGTGATAAGAAAGCTCTGCCTTGGGTGATTTCCCTTCCTTATTAATCAACACAAAAGGATCAAACCCATTTTTAGTAGTACCCTTTTTCTTGTCTCCCCATTTCCTCTCAAGCCTGATAAAGTGGCAAATATCTTTGCAATAGATATAGCAGCATTTTTTATAAACACACAGAGAACACACAAGGAGAATGTGGGTAAATGGGATATGTCTTCCGGATTGAAGGTTAAAAACCTATTCCTGGTGTTCCCAGCCCCTGACTAGCAATCTCCAGGAGCAAAATGGTGGCAGAGAGTTAAAAAATTGGCATTGGTGACACCATGACATCTCTTCCCATTTCATAACTGGAAGTGACATCAGGGCATCATACGATGCTCTAGGATTTTCCCAATTACCATAGACATTTGGGAAAACCCAAAGAATTTTGAGAAATTCCTACAGCATTGTGTGATACCAATTTTTGCCTCCCATTTTTCTTCCATAGCTCTGTGGAGTGGATCTTCAGCACAGACGATTGCCCACCATAGAGGGCCACCTTTTAGCAGTGGTTCCAATGTATCTTTTCCAAGGGAAAAGTCATTGCAGGATTGTAAAGGCTATACAATGCAATTGCAATTGCTGAAGGGAACCAGAATTTACTGTAGAAAATGATGAAAGTATGTTGTTTCTGTTGTCAGGGGTCACGTCTACAGGGGTGATACATAGCAGTGGTAGACAACTGTTTGGGCAAGAGTGCCATACAATATCATCCATATTATGGCATACACCCACCACTCTAGTGCACATTACAATACATGTATAGGCTTCCAGTGCCTTGCCTCTTTTCTATGAAGCTGGGGATCAAACAGCAGGTATGATGTCAAAATCAGACTCACCGAAACTCCTACTTCGGTGTGCAGGTGTGCCACAGCCACCCCTCCACCATTGCCACTTGGTGCACCTGTGCTACAGGATGGCCATCTATGGGTCTGTGACGACCTCCAGTATTATTTCCAATGACATCACAGCGATCCCGATGCCTTTACTCAATTCAAAATTTCCATGCAGTTTTAAATAATTTTAACTGTTTCAATTAATTAATTGGTGAAATGCGTATTTATTGTTTTTATGTTTTTAATGTTTTGTCTCCTCAAGCAAGATTTTGCAGAGACAGGATAAAAATATTTTAAATAAATAAATAAATTATACTGTTGCTGCATCACTAAAACATAGACATTGGGATGCTGAATGAGATCATTTATAGTGCAACCCTAAGCAGAGTTACTCCAGCCAAAGCCCATTGACTTCAGTGGTCTTAGACTGCAGAAACTCTGCATAGGATTGCAATGTTAGACACCCAATACCCAGGGTAAGCAGTTTTTCATTTTTTTCTCAAATTAAAAACACGGATAGGGGTGGGTGGGATAAAATACATGTCAAATATATATATATATATATATTAATAGTGTAATTCTAAGTAGGATTACACCCTTCCAAGTCCACTGAAGTCAGTGGGTTTAGAATTGCACCGCAAGTGGTGTGTAGGAGGAGGGGAATTTTATTATATTTTGAATACTCTCTTAGGGTCAGTATTGGGAAGTTACAATAGAGATGCCAGAAGTGGGTCTTGGAACCTTGACCATACAGAGTAGATGCTGGGAACGCAACGCGTGAAAGAACTGGAATAATATTGAAAGACATGACCACTGGAGAGTCTTTTATTGTTCCATCATTATGCATGATATCATCTAAAGCACAGAGAAGGATACCTTATAAGCAATAAAAAAAACTAACAATGTTTGTCTAATGTTTGAATCCAACACAAGATGCATTTTTAGACTTAAGTTATTGCAGGCCACTGTAATCCTAGATGGGAACGGCCTCTCGGTTGCCGCAGAGTCCTGTACATTCTGTGCCAGAGTCCACCGTGGGTTTAATAAAATAAATTGTTTCTTGGGTCGGGTTGCGGTAACCTAGATGGTGGAGGAGAGCCATCTCTCTTCGGGCCAAGACAGCAAGAATGGAACTGGGCCAAAGTTCTATATGAGGTGACAAAGTGGGGTAGGGGTGTGTGTTTTTCAGAAGAAAAAAAGGGGAAAACTGATATGTTAAAGTGGGGATGCCCCCCCCCCCCATCAACCCTCATCTTTAAGAAAGCTACCATCCACGCACAAATGTAGATCAACGGACTGCTGCCTTCAGATCTTCATATTTTTCCTGCATCAAATGTTTAGGGAACTAGAAGGGTCTGGCAGATCAGCATTTCAATGTTTTGGGACACTTTGTATTTTTCTCCTGTGTAGTTAAGAAAAAAACATGAGAATTACACCACTGGATCAAACCAAGGTCAACCTAGTCCTGAATCCTGTTTCCAGCAGGGATAATTTCTCATCTCTGCTGCTTTGACTCCCCAGATCTCTATTTTGATCTCCTTTTTGTGAACCGAACTCCAGAACTGATTAATATCATGTCATTTTGCGTATCATTGGATCGGCGATATATATATATCAATGGTGTACGTCGTAAATATAAATATCATATACAATGCATGATGATGTCACTTCCAGGAAATGACATCATTGTGCAGGGCTGGGGAGTGTGAGTATGATCTGCTGCGGGTCGATTTGGCCCCAGACAGGCCCGATTTGGCCCATTTGGGGTCAAATCGGCCTGGTGCGAACTGCAGTAGTGCTCTTGGAGTGGGGCAATGACGTCAGTGACATTGTCATGCCAGCCCCAGGAACATGCCCGGGAAGCCCATGCCCTGCCTTTCCCTCTGCTGGCCAGGGAAGTGGTGGGGAGGTGAAAGGTGGGAGCGGGGGAATGAGATCCCTATGAGTGTGCAATACAGGTGAATTTACAAAGCCAACAGAGAAAAGCAGGGAACTGAAACCACTAACAAAAGAATCACTATAAAAATTAATAGTTTCCAAAAATGGCATTCGATGCTCCCAGGAAGCTCCAAAGCTTGATGGTGAATGATAGCCACCCTCTGTTGTTTGTCCCAAAGAATTGGTGTTCAGAAGTACCAATTGGTGCCTCAGCACCAATGCAATTACAAAGTGTTTCAGGGGGCTGTGAATGGCAGATGCATTTATAAAACTGAATTATTCAAAAAGGTTTTTTACTCAGATCGGAGGGAAGTATTATAGGGAGGGGTCTCAAATGCTTTGCTAATGAGTTAGGGACCATAAACTTCACCACTACGTTGCCTTGCATATTATCTGTTGCTCAAACATGTACTCTTATACTACCTGTACTTCATGATTATCTAATGTCAGTCCTAGAATTGATTGTGTCTCTTTCAGCAATTCTTCAGCTCTGTATTGGATCCTTACTAATGCTACGTCTTTGTAAAATCTTATGACATTGGCCATTTTCACACTGCCCAATATAGCGTAAATATAGTGCCACGAATCGATATCGGTCATCCCGCTATCAGGGTGCATTTTTTCAATCTAAAGCGACTTGTCACGCTTACTTGAGTTTCCAGAAGTTCTCATTCAGAAGCGCAAGTTTTGGGAAGCGCAGGTTTGGTCAGTGGATGTAGTCACGTCACAGCTGACGACAGCACATTCCCACCGTTTCCCTTTAAAAAAAAATGGCGCCAAGTTTTGCGCTATTTTGCAGTTCCATAATATGAAAATGACAGAAATCACATTTTGGAAATGCCCTTAACACTGTATAGAAATGTTCTTCATGCTGTATAGAAATGTTCCTGATACTGACCGTATTAGTCTCACACTATGTAATCTGCCTTGAGTCTCAGTGAGAAAGGTGGACTATAAATAATATTGGTTGTTGTGGGTTTTCCGGGCTGTATTGCCGTGGTCTTGGCATTGTAGTTCCTGATGTTTCGCCAGCAGCTGTGGCTGGCATCTTCAGAGGTGTAGCACCAAAAGACAGAGATCTCTCAGTGTCACAGTGTGGAAAAGATGTTGGCAGGTCATTTATATCTACTCAGGAGGGGTGGGGTTGAGCTGAGTCATCCTGTAAGAGTTTCCCAGGGTGTGGAATGCTAATGGCGGGAGGCTTCACTGTATCCTGAGGAGGTTCTTTTGCATATGGATTGGTGCTTGATGTGCCAATCTTCTCTGCAGGGCTATTGTCGGGTATAGAGTGTTTTGTTAGCCTGGTGTTTTTCAGAACTGGAAACCATGCTCTGTTCATTCTTAAGGTTTCTTCTTTCCTGTTGAAGTTTTGCTTATGCTTGTGAATTTCAATGGCTTCCCTGTGCAGTCTGACAAAGTAGTTGGAAGTGTTGTCCAGTATTTTGGTGTCCTGGAAAAAGATACTGTGCCCATCGTTCTCCGGCCGTGAAAGCCTTCGACAATATAAATAATATTAATAAAATAAATAAATAAATAATACCCATGAAAATGTTCATGTCCTCAAACAAGGCACCATGTGTATTTTTAAAACAGTTCATACCACTAATTAAAAAAAAATCCTGTCAAAATCCACACCAGTATGTCTCCAGCTTGTGGCTGCATATGAGACGATAACAGAGCCACCATCAAGAGCAAAATAAGCTAATGACAAATGCAATACTCTGCAATACTCTTGGCTCTCCAGGTGGCATCTGGGGGTGAAAATATCTATACATTTTCATGGATTCCCATTTGTGGATTGAAGTGCTGGATAAGCTACTACCCTTCCTGCTAGTGCGTGAACAATGACAAGAGTTACTTGTCATTATCATTAAGAGACAGGAAATCTTTGCTCTAGTCTACATAAAAACCCCACCAGACACTGAAACTGTTCCTGGACTATACCTAGGAATGCTTTTGAATTTCTTATCCCTTCTGTTTCAACGAGCAAGTTTACATGGCGATTTTGCGTCGCCCTCATGTAAATCAAACGCCCAATTATTATTTTTTGCTTTATTTTTGGTGTTCCTGCACCAAATCTTTCCTGTAAAATGTATATATATTTTTACAACATTTCTGTGCATCAACAAATTGTCATTATCACTTAACAGATATACAGTATCTAAAAATGACATGTGTGATACGTATACACACCATATGCAGTGTGTACAAAAGCAGTACAGCAGGTATACAAAACATAAATGACTACGAAACTAACAGTGAAAAGTGGAATCAAAGGAACTGATGAAAAAATGTAAATGAATATAAAAATAAATGAAATGGGGAACATGCTTATCCCTAATTTATACCATTTCTAACTGCAGATGTGGGGATTACCGGGTCTGTTGTTACCTGCTCTGCCTTGTGAATTTGTTTGTTGATTATAAGTAATATTTGTAAAAAAATTCAGTTGTTTTCTTTGTGGGTTTTTTATGGTTTGTTGTAAGCTGCTTTGGGTCAGCATTGTTTGAAAAAAAGTAAGTTATAAGGGCCCTGAATCAATGAGTGAATGAGTGAGTGAGTGAGTGAATGAATGATAGCTCCTCACCCAGCTAGATTCAGGCACTTGGGTTCTTGGCAAGAGATCTGCATATAGATTTGCTTTCTTCCTAGGGGTGCATTTAAGCATGCAACTTACAGAGTCTCTACATGAGAGACATATGACACATGAAGAACACGTGTTGGAAGATGCAATGGTAGTCGGAAAGGGTAGTTTAAAAAGACAGAGCTGGTGGCATGGCAAAGGCTTTGCTATATACTGGAGCTGTGTGAAGGGTGCTGTGAAATGCCAGAAGGGAAACTTCAACCCATTAGAACCTCTCCAGACCTAAGCCCAGCTCTGGAAGGCAGCTCCAGCTCATTTCCATTCCTCCGTGCCCTCTGGTTGTGATCCTACCCAGTTAGACTGGAGAGGTGAAACTGACAGAGCCTTGGGGGAGGCAAAGATGAAATTAACAAACCCTCTGAGGAGCAATCTCCACCGGCTCTGTCTTTTAAAACTACCCTTCCTGGCTAACATTGCATCTCCCTATACTTGACTAACATGGCCTGAGGCGTCTTGACTCCACTGCCTGAAGGTACAGTCCAGAAACAGGGTATGATTAGGGATGCCCAAATACCCAGTGGTTCAGCATGCATCCTTTTTGCTAGTTGCAAAGAGAGACCTGATTTTTTGACAGCTGGTTTGATAGTTTGTCGACCTGTTCATCAATTTGTTTTGCAGTATTCCTTACCAACCATAGCTGAGTTAGCCTTTAGTGCAAGTGAATTCTCACACAGCCCGTTCTACTATTCCCCCAACTCCTCCTGCGTAACTGCTGTTCTCAGCAGACAGTTGTTTACAAATCATCAGTCATCAGTAAATGCTGTGTTTCAATAATATCCTACCCTTCGGTGTTCATGTAAGTCAGGGGTCCCCAACGTTTTTCAGCCTATAGGCATCTTTGGAATTATGATACCGCGAGGTGGGAGCACCCACAAAATGACTGCTGCAGGAGGTGGAGCCTGTCATACAATGGCTGCTGTAGCTTACCTTCAGCCATACAGTGAAGATCCTCGTGAAGTGGTGGCAGCTGTTGCCAAAGCAACATTTTTTTAAAAATGACATAGTCAATAACAACAATAGCAACAACAACAACATTTGATTTATATACCGCCCTTCAGGACAATTTAATGCCAACTCAGAGCAGTTGTATTATTTTTTTGTGGGGAATCAAACCCAGCTCTCCAGATTAGAGTCCTGCTGCACCAAACTTTCTCTCAGTCAAATCTCCAATGTCCAATCAGAAGCCTGGCTGGGTAGAAACTGCACCCATTTTCTAAAAACACTTGGAAGGCACTAGGAAAGGTGTCCATGGACACCATGGGGCCCAAAGGCACCACGTTGGGGATCCCTGGTCTAAGTAGTCCTTCATGAGGATAATGGCTGCTCATCAATTTGAATTGGCAGTATTTTTGCACATGCACAGTTTGGGGGAACACGATGCAAACTCCACACACATTGGATAGTGCACTTTAGCGATCGTTTGGAACTGGGTTTTCGTGTGTGAAACAAAAAAATCCACTTCTAAAAGATTGCTAAAGAGCATTGAAAGTGCATTATCCGACATGTGTGGAAATGGCCCCAGTTCAGCAGTTGTTTGCCATCGGGAGCCGAGGTGGGACCCTCGGGTAAGGACACCCAGCTGCTGTGGGACCTTCTCCCTCCCCCTCCCCATTATGACACATCCTGTCCGTCCCATCCTTTCTGGCGAGGCAGGAAGGTGGGTGATGCCGGCAGCCGTTGAGTGTCTCCTAAGTAGGAGCCTCAGGTGAAGTCACCAGGTAGCTGGGGGATCAGGTTGCCCCTGGGCGAATGTGGCCTCCTTTCCCCCCCACGCCGGGAATACCTGCGTGCTCGACTTTGTCCTTCTGGTTGCGGGGGACCTTCTCCCTCCCCCTTCCCACTTAGTGATAAACCAACTGAGTGATTGACTCCCATTTGATCTCCCCTTGTGAACACTGGAAGTTTGACAGTCGAACATGTTTGCGGTGAAATTCACAGCATCCGAACTCATGATGACCAGGCTTTCCCTTTGGTTCTTTCTTTCATCACTCTGCCTTCTGTCTTCTTCATTTTCACTCGTCCTAAACAAATTTGAATTACTTGTCATTCTTTTCCCATTTCCCACTTGACCATCTTTCACCCACGGTAGACTGATTGAACTTTATCAATTGCTGACATTCTGAATCAATTCTTCTTCTTTGAACTTCTTCAAATTTGTCAATATTTTTTTCCTGACAATGAGTTCAGCATTTCCATATATGGCGAATTTATGGCTTCCTTCCTCCATGATGTGCGATACTATTTAATACAGAACTCAAAAGTCCACTGACCTTTATTGGCTCTGGTTACGAAAGTGTATCTAATTTGTTAGCCAGGTAAATCTGTACACAAAATGTACTTCTTCCAAATAACTGATTATGATGGAGGCTAGGAGGACGCTGAAGAGCATTATGAGTGGAATAAGGCTAGCTTTCCTTTTGTCTCTTAAAAGCTGGCAAGTGATGGGTAGCCAAGGTAATAGCATTTTTTGTGCCTGTCAGACTTCCCTCAGACCAATTATGAGCATTGTTGGAATATGTTCAGGAACAGACTAGCTTTATTTTAGATATATATTTTCAAGTGTAATATATAATGAGAGCTGCAGCCATTCAGGATAGACAATATTGAGGCAGATGGACCCATGGTCTGACTATGTATAACACAGCATCAAATATTCAGTTTGTGAACAGAGATGAGATGGAGTCTACTCAATTAGAATCAGGGGCAGAAGGACAGAAGCATTTCTGAGCAGACTCAGGACTCTACTTTTCTCTGGCTCCAGGCCCATTCTGGAAATAGGTTGAGGCCCTGTTTCTCCTTGGAAAAGTATTTAAGATTTTCTCACATGTATTTCTGTAGAGTCCTTGACTTAGTTCCCCCCTCCCTTTGGAAAAGTTGCTTTCACATTTTTGTAAGACTATTAGTCTAAGCCAATATGGCATATTGACTAGTTTGTTGGCTAAGTCGGGGAAGATCCAAGTTTTAGCCTGTATTCTGACATGAAGCTCCTTGACTGACATTGCCCAGCTCGCTGTCAAAATCCAACCTACCTCACAGGGTTGTTGTGAGGGAAACAAGTGTGTGTGTGTGTGTGTGTGTGTGTGTGTGTGTGTGTGTGTGTGTGTGTGTGTGTGTGTGTGTGTTGGAGGCGGGGAGGGGAACCATGTGTGCTTCCCTGAGCTCCTTTGAGGAAAAAGTGAGATAAAAAGTATGAGTCAGAAACCCTTTCTGGTTTGTGGTGATCCATTGTTTTCTATTTATTTGACCAACTGTTTTAAACTTCTGATTCTCATTATTTTAGCATGATTGTTGTGAGTTGTTAATTGTGAGCTGTCCTGAGTAATTATGAAATTGCAAAGGCAGCATAGAAGTATCCTAAATAAATAATCATAGCAATAAAAGTAACAATAATAAACACTGGCCCCGTTAAGCAATTGTTGCACTAAGCAATTTTTGGACCGGTCAGTCTTGCATTTTGCTTGTCTTTCTTCAGAATCTTACTTGGGCTTCAGGGTTCCTTAGCTACAGAAGCAAGGAAGAAAGAGCTCCTTTCTTTGCAAAAAATTACCAGTTGGACCAAGTGATAAAGCAGAGCTTGCCTTTTGGTGGACAGTGCTGAGGTTATTTTGCTTTTGAGCTGTTTTGGGGTGTAATTCGTCCTCACAAGGGTTCCCATGCTCAGTTCAAGGTATTGGTTATCACGTACAAAGCTCTTCACAGCCTGGGTCCAGCATACCTACGGGACCACCTCCCTCCCTATATTCCTCCATGGCAGCTTCGCTCATCTTAACAGGTTTCCTGCGGGTGCCACCCTGCACATGGGCGAAATCCTGGGCTTTTTTTCAGCAGGAACGTGGTGGAACAGAGTTCTGGCACCTCTTGAAAATAGTCACATGGCTGGTGGCCCCGCCCCCTGATCTCCAGACAGAGGGGGGTTTAGATTGCCCTCTGTGCCAATCTAAACCCCCCTCTGTCTGGAGATCAGGGGGCAGGGCCACCGGCCATGTGACCATATTCACCAATGGCGATTTAAACTTTAAAAAACTCCCCCCTTGTTCCAGCTGACCCAAAGTGACATCATTGTGCGGTCCTGAGTTCCATCACTGAGTTGCACCACCTCTTTTCCCAGAAAAAAAGCCCTGGCAAAATCAATAGCAGCCCATGCACAGGCTTTCTCTGTGGTGGCCCCTACCCTGTGGAGTGGCCTGCTAGAGGAAGACAGGACAACCCTTACCCTCCTTGCTTTCTGCAAATGATGCAAAACCGAATTATTCAAAAAGGCTCTTTTACTCAGATAAGAGGGCTGTGTTATAGAGAGGGAGTCTCAGATGCTTTGCTAATGAGTTAGGGACCATGTGCTACCAGTGCTTCAAGTATGATCCTACAGGGTAGTTATATGTTGTCTAATGTCAGTCCTAGAATCGCTTATGTTCTGATTCAGCATTTCTTCATCTCTGTATTGGATTCCTGCTAATGCCATGTCTTTGTAAACTTGTATTTATTTTCCCTATGGCATTGTCCTTGACATTGGCTGTAATAATCTTGCGCTGTTTAATCCGCTTTGACTCTTGGTGAGAAAGGCGGACTATAGATGATATTAATAAAATAAGAAATAAAATAAAATATTTTTAGCAGCAGAGGGTCTCTTCCATCAGTTCAGATGCTTGGCTAGCTCAGGAACACCCCCCCCCCCCCCGGCCCTCCAGTGTATAGAACTGTAGCTGCCTGGAGTGGAGTGATTTTGAATCAGAATAAAGATTGTTCCTGATGCAGAAAAAATTCCACATTGCACAAACGTCAAATGATGACTTCCCCCATGAAACGAGACAGAGCAGAGTGCAGCCGAGCGGTCTCACGTAACTGTTCCTATCATCCTTTCACTTGACCAATCTGGTGATTGTTTAGATAAATCTAGTTTATTCCATCAGGAAGACGGCTGAGACATTCCAGGTTTTTTTTTAATCCTCCAAAGAGCGCTGCAGGGGCATCTCTCAAGAGGAGGTGCATTCATCCACGGTTCACAATTGTTTGCACGCTTTTAATCAGAGCCCAAACCCTCTCAAGTGCTCTGAGGTTTGCCCCTGGGATGTTAATATGGCATCGTTCAGTCTGGAGCAATTTCTTACTCTTCTGAATATTGCCCCTCCCCCCGCAACAGAACAATCCAGAGTAGGTTGGGCTGTTAGCCCTGGAACCAGCGCAGCCAAGTTGCCCTTGCCTGCCATAAAACCTCAGCTGGATTGTGGCAACGCTAGCAGTTGGCAACAGATAGGGGGCCCAGACTACATCTGTTCTAGCCCAGCCTAACTTCAAGTTTTGGGGTGGAGAGTTTTGGGGTGAGCCTACATCTGTGGCCATCGTCACTACAGGCCGGCTCGAAGCTGCACAGACCCTGCTAGCACTGCAAGTGCCACTTGTCCCAGCATGCACCTGCCCCCCTGTGGCTCTCCAGGGCAGCTACTTCCTGAAAGCAATGTGTATATTGCCAAATGAAGCTACTGCAAAGCCAGTGCAAAGTCGGTTTGCCAGCACTGCCTTGGCAAATGCCAGATTTTTAAGGATGGTGCTTGGGGAATAGTGGAGTTAGGGGGAGAATGTGACATTATTTCCAGGTGATGCTATAGAAATTTCCCTTCATCTCTGTGGTAGGGGGGATTCCTAGAGCGTCACCATGGAGGCCATTTTCCAGCCACTGTTTCTGCCACTTCTCAATTTCTTGAGGGCAAGGGATTAAGGCTGAGGGCGGGGCAGGCAAATGGTAATCTTACCGCAAAGGTGCTTTAAGTCAGTAGCGCTGGCATGAATCATTCTTGGTATAACGGACCCCGAGGAACAACGCAGTAAGGCACAACAGGTACAATCCTGTGGGGACTGCATCACTTCTCTCTGCATGTTAGATGCTTTTGTATGTTTAAAAAAATCCTTCCTGAACAAAGAAAGCTGGCATATCAGGGAAAGAGCCATGTCAGAAAATCAGCACATGAAAGATAGGATTTAAACTATTACACAGGGGAAGAACCCATTGCTTCTCTCCCGCCTGCAGTTTAAGGTAGTACGTTCCCAACAGGAACATGGAACTGTTCCTTATAGTTTATTTTTTAAAATTTATATCCCGCTTTTCTCCCTGACTGACATTGTTCCCTCCTCCTCCACTTAATCCTCACAACAACAACTGTGTGAGAGTAGATTAGGTTGAGGGATTGTGACAGGCCCAAATTCACCTGGGAGGCTTCTGTGGTTGACTGAGGAGTTCAAACCTGGTTATCTCAGTCCCTAGTCTGATACTCTAACCTAGGGTTGCCAGCCTCCAGGTAGTGGCTGGAGATCTCCCGGAATTACAACCGGTCTCCAGGCCACAGAGATCAGTTCACCTGGAGAAAATGGCTACTTTGGGGGGTGAACTCTATGCAATTATGCCCTGCCAAAGTCCTTTCCCTCCCCAAACCCCACTTTCTCCAGGTTTCTCCAGGTTTCACCTCCCAGATCTCCAGGAATTTCCCAACTTGGAGCTGGCAACCCTACTCTAACCCCTACGCCACACCAGCTCTGTGCAGTTCTTCAGACTGCAGAATGCATGGATTAGCTCTGAAACGTTTATTTTTACCCGTCTCCGTGAACTTCTAGCCTTGATTGTCCTGAAGAGATTGGGTGGGTTAGGGCTATAGAAATGCACACAGAAGAGCAAAATTCCTTCCCTCCCAGACAGAATGTTAATCAGGACGTTATAGTTCTCTGGTGTTTTCTGCTTCAGTGAAAAGGTTTCTTTTGAAAAGAGTATGTTAAAAGACCAAAATAAAACTGAGCCTGCCTCACCCCAAGCATTAAAAATAAAAACGGAGCTGAAAACTGGCCTCTTTTCATTTTGGAATATCAGCAAGCTTGAGAGGTAGCGGTGGTTTCCCTAGGCTGAATATTTTAAAACTCTCCCTTAGACCACAACACAACAGCGGCTAACATTCTAGCAAACCACTTTATGTGCGCGAGTGTGGATTCAGGGAGCACATTAGCCCTTACAAATCAGAGCATTTGATGGCGGTGTTGTGTTTAAATCACAGTGCGAAGTCTTCATACTTTCCTCTAAACCATGCCCTGTATTTAAGGTTTCTCATGTTAAGGGCTTGGAAAAAGTGGGCCGAAAGGGTCAAAGGGAAGGAAACAGAGACAGGGAGACATCTGCAAAACTTTGCATTCAGTGCTGGCAAACCCTCTAATATCCAGTTACCGCAGAGCTCTATGCTATGATTTAGAATATATATATATATATATTGGCAGAGCCTGTGATTGACACGTAGAAAGTCCCA
Organism: Eublepharis macularius; assembly: GCF_028583425.1. Lineage (NCBI taxonomy): Eukaryota > Metazoa > Chordata > Lepidosauria > Squamata > Eublepharidae > Eublepharis > Eublepharis macularius. The sequence goes on along the minus strand of NC_072802.1, from coordinate 64,407,306 downwards.
GGTTCAGTCTTTGGCGCCTCCAATGAAAGAACAGGAATAACCGATGTTACGGGGAGGGGGGGGGGAACACACCTGCCTCTGCTAGAGGCTCTGAAGTTCTGCTGCCCTGTAGAGAAGACAAAACTGAACTGGATGGACCAATATTCTGACTTGGCACGAGAGTGAGAATGGTGTAATTATTAAAGCACTGAAATAAGTCTGAAGAGACTTCAGTGCTTAGTTCTCGTGGCCTCTTCTTACATGCCCAGGGTAATGCTGATTGCCACCTTGGGGGTCCGGGAGCAATTTTCCTCAGACTGGTTCGGCTAGAGATCCTGACGGTGTTTGCCATGTTCTGGGCATGAAGCAGGGGTCACTGGGGAGTGGGCGGGGGGGGGGGGGGAGTTGTGAATTTCCTGCATTGTGTAGAGGGTTGGACTAGATGACCCTGGAGTTTCCTTCCAACTCTATGATTCTATGAAGCAATCTGTGTGACTGTAGGTCAGACTGGGCCGGAAACATTCCAGCAGGCTTTCCCACTGCTGCTAGGCAAACGGTACCCTTGTGTATGTATACACATACCTCCTCAGGCGGCAGGGATTCTTTCCATTCCTTTAAACAACATTGGTGCCAGCCAAGCCTAGAAGGAGCATGGAAGAGTTCACTCTCCCATTCCCAATGGGAACAGATGAGCCAAAAGCCTATCTAGGAGTGGGCTCTTTGCCAGGCTGTAGCCCTCAGTAGGTGCCCCCCCACACCTTGCCAACCTTTGATGCTGGCCCTGGCCATTTAATAGGAGATGTCGCGGGACTAGATCCAGGACGTTCTGCATGCAAATAATGTTTCCCCACAAAGCTCAGTCCCTCCCCATAGAAAGAAAGAACAGCTTAAAAGGCTGGTGGGGGTACAACATACTTTAACAGCATCCTACGACTCCATGAAGCCACTTCCAGCTGTGTAACTCAAAGTGATGTCACTGCATTATGGCATGTTCTAGGATTCGTCCAAACCTCTATGGTAAAAACCACAGGGTTTCAGGTGAATCCTAGAGCACCCTACAACATGGTGACATCACTTCTGGTTACATAGCTGGAAGTGATGCTTCCGTCCCCCATTCCCCTCCTCCCTGCCACCCCATTAAGTGCTGGCAATGGACAGGGGAGTGCCAGCAGTGATTCACATGCCAACGGCTGGCAAATGGCGACCCTAAGAGAGAACGTTGGAGGAGCTGTAGTCATATTGCTTTGCAAGGCATGAATGCATTTTTTTTCATGGCACCGATAATCCTTTGAGGGTTTGGCTTCCTGGTTCCTGCTGGGATTCCAGTCCTCAGGAACAGAGAGAAGAGAGGGGAGAGGCATGGGATTTTTAAAAGCATGGGTTGTTTCCAAACCATCGGCATGATTAATGAATAGGAATCTTATTTCTAGTATGTCTAGAAAAGCAGCTTAGTGTAATCGGAGGCTGAGGACATGGCACTATGTACACTTTATTTGTTTGCCTTGCATTGGTTTCTTCAGCTTTTTTTAAATCATAGGCTTTTCCATCCAGACATGCATTTTATCGCAGTAAAAACTTGTAACTCAGGGTATGTGTACGCTAGCCAATTCTCTTCCAGAAGGAAAAAGAAAAGAGCAAATGATCTTCTGTCTTCCTTTCCCTGCTCCCGGCACCCTTTGCTGCAGACTCATTTCAGATAAGCCTTTTCTAACCACACTCCAAAGAACTGCTACTCGTGTGTAAGTCGTGCAGATTGATGTCAGAAGAGATGAATGTAAGTCAGGCAGTTCTTAGGAACGAGAAGATTTCCCCTGCTCCATTCCTTGATTGTTTAGTAATTTTGCTCCGCTCTGGTCCAACTATTCTTGAATTTAATAGGGAGAATTTATGAAATTAATTCCAAATGAGATGAGGTGAAGTTGGCCTCAGATTTCAGTTCATTTGCATCCCCTCTGCCCCCACCATGTTACCAGCCTGCACATGTACATCAATAAATCATTGGGTGTGATAAGATTGCATTTGGCTATTGCGGGATGTAGCTGTGTTAGGCTATTTCCACATGCCCTTAAAGGGATGGCCCACTCATCACACGCTAGCGGCTTTCCCCTAGGAATCCGGACGTCCCTGTTTGCAAAACGGTTGCGGGCCATTTGGCTTCCATTTTTTCAGCGCCTTTTCTGTGAGCCGCTAGCGTGTGATGAGTGGGCCATCCCCTTAAGGGCATGTGGAAACGACCTTAGAGTGTAGTAGCAAAACCAAACTGAAGTCCAGCAGCACTTTAAAGACTGCCAACATTTATTCCAGTATGAACTTTCACGAGACAGAGCTCACTATGTCAGGTATAATAGGAGAAATAAAGCCCTTTACCTTGGCTTAACAGAAAATTACAAAAAGGGAATGACAAAGGGAAGAGTTGAGTGTAATAAATCAGGTGAGATTCTTTGTGCGGGGATTTGAACCATTCTGGAAACAAGACCAGTTAATTTGGAGCGTCAAAGTCTGATTGGAAATTCCCTACTGCTAACCTAATATGTCAACATCCCACTATTATGTAGAGCTGGGCCCTGCCATTAGGTAGGATGAAGTGAATTTGGCAGGTGGCAGACGTTAGGGTGCCATTATAGGCCAGCAAAATGTCATTTATTTAGTGTAAAGGTAAAGGTAGTCAGTCCCTTGTGCAAGCACGAAGTCATTACTGACCCATGGGGGGACGTTGCATCACGACGGTTTTTTGGCAGACTATTATGGGGTGGTTTGCCATTGCCTTCCCCAGTCATCTACACTTTATCCCCGGGAAACTGGGTACTCATTTTACTGACCTCGGAAGGATGGAAGGCTGAGTCAACCTCGAGCCGGCTACCTGAACCCAGCTTCCACCAGGATCGAACTCAGGTCGTGAGCAGAGCTTGCAGTACTGCGGCTTACCACTCTGCGCCACGGGGCTCCTCTTTATTTAGTGTATTATTCCATTTTTAGCAGCATAGTAGGAGGCATCATGTGGGGTCTTGACCTGGATCGTGTTGGACCAATGCTGACATGGGCCCTTTTGTACAATGCCCCCCGCTTTCTGAACAGAGAATCTCCTTTGATTATTGAGAAGAGAAAAGTAGTTGTTTTTTTTTAAAAGACAGGCTTAGAATATCTAGTGTGCTGACTTAGAAACAGTGTGAATAAAAATCCCATACATTTTGGGGGTAGAGCAGGGCAATCTAGTCTAGGTTCCTCCCCCATTTTTAAAAAAAACCCTTTTATGTACAATAAGAAAACCCTTCAAATGGCCCACAACTCTCTCCCCTTGAGATGAAACCGAAGTACCTTTCCCTTCTGATGTCCAGGCCGTCTTCAGTCATTGCTAGTGCTTAGTGATCTAGCCCAGCTGTGGCTTGAAAAGGTATCCAGATAAATGAGATCTAAACGGCTTCCCTTCTGCTCTGCTCAGCTACAGAAATCCCTCCCCCCTCAACACACACTTGCTTTCGCCTAGATACACTCTCCCCCGAATTATTGGCACACAAAACAGGGTTATGGTATAAACTCCTTCACGTTACCCACTTTGCTATTGCTACCTCTTCGCCTGTTGCTTGCATCCCTGCTAAACTCCAGTTTTTTAAGAAAGAAACCTGTCCTTTGTGTACAGTGCAGGTTGGCAGATCTAGCTTTTGTATCCTAGTTGTTAACTGTTCTCATTCTCACCTTTTAACAGTGTCTAGATGAGTTCCTTAAGGCTATGGCATACATTCAGAGCGCGTCCCAGTTATAGTGGCTCATCAGGGTCAATTCAGGTGAGAAAAATGGCACAGAATGACGGTGGTAATCTGAGGTCCCAACACAAATGCAATCCCCTGTGCACTACTATTTAACAAGAAAACCTCTGGAGAACTCTCAGAGCCAAGCTACAAGTGACGCCTGACACAGGTTGGACACTTGTCAGCATCCCTCAAGTTTTGATGGGAAATGTAGGCATCTTGGTCTTGCAGCTGTAATGGAGAGCCAAGCTGTAAAACCAGGATGCCTACATTTCCCATAAAAACTTGAGGTAAGCTGACAAGTGTCCAACCTGTGTAAGGCATTACTTGTAGCTTGGCTCTCAGTCTAGTCCGATCCTTAGAGCTGATCTTTAGAGTTCAGTGTAAAGGCTCTGTCAGTTTCACCTCGCCTTTGGGGAGGCAAAGATGAAATTAACAAACCCTCTGAGGAGCAATCACTGCTAATTCTGTGTAGAAAGATGAAATTGACAGAGCCTTTGACTCTGTCTTTTTAAACTATGCTTCCCGGCTAACGTTGCGTCTCCCTACACATGAGCGTTCTTGTGTAAGATATCTTGTGTAGAGAGACTCTTACAGTGCAATCCTATGGAGAGTTACTCTAGCCTAAGGCCATTCACTTCAGTGGGCTTAGACTGGAGAAACTCTGCATAGGATTGCACTGTTAGAATCCAGAGGAGTTAGCAGTGTTAGTCTGTAGCTGCAAAATAGTAAAGAGTCAAGTAGCACCTTTAAGACTAACCAACTTTATTGTAGCACAAGCTTTCGAGAGCCACAGCTCTCTTCGTCAGATAAGAGCTCTTCGCTAGAGTCCACTGTCTCTTCAGGCTGGCTGAGTGGTCTTGAAAATTTAGTTTTTGCCACACCTTTCCTGGCCCTCTGATTGGGGTCAAGCTACACGAGACAGCAGTCATGGGTTCGTTCCCATGGCCGTTGATGCAATTGTACACGAGAATTGTAGTTTTGTAAGAAATTGCCGTGCAGGCTTGATGAGGGCCAGAGAGGGAAGGGATTGCTGTGCAGCCCTCTGCTCCGCTGCTCCCAGCTGCTCAGCCAGCTCCCCCACCCCACCTCCCCCAAGCTCTGAATTGCTGCTCCTGTGCAGAACGGGAACCTGCTGCTTGCTTTCTCATGAGGTTGGCTCATCTTGGCGCACTCAAGTCCAACTGCCGGCAGCTCTCCAAGGTCTTCCCCAGCTCTGTTATCACAGATCCTTTTCTGCTGGAGGTACCCAGGGCCGCATTGAGCTTTTTCTCCATGCCATGGTGGCCTTCTTCCTGCCCCCCTGCTCTCCCCCTCCCATGTGGATGCTCTACCACTGAACCACAGCTCCTTCTTGTTAGGCTGGTGCAGTTAGTAATTTCTAGTCTAATGCAGTTAGTAATTTTTAGGAATTCATCTCGTGGCAAAATAGTAATATAACCATAGCCGATTCAATGTTGAGTTTCATCAGTTGTATTTTTGCGGGACTCTACATTGGTTTCCTCGCAGGGCGATGTATTAGAAAGTCTCCAGATAATTATAGAAAAATATCCCCTTGTGGTAATATTCTTGTGTAGTTCTGATTCGATACATTCACATTTACTCCGGTCACAGTGAAATCGTGTTTTAGTTTTGACTTGTCATTTTATTTCTTTAAAGTTGGAGGATTTCTGGCTTTTGGGCTACACCTGGCTATTCACTTTTTAAAAACTCAAGCTGAAACGAATTATTCTTAGAAGCTCAGTAATGCGCCGCGTCATTACTGTGGATTGTTAAACATGTGATTATAATTTTTGTTAGCTCTCAAATGTTCCCCTTTACGTCGGGTATTTTTAAATGTTCATTTGTCTTCCCAAGTTAATCAGTCATACACTTTTTGGAAAGCATATATTGCTGAAATAATAGCTATTAAGTCTTGGTTGTCAGGACGCTTTTGAATCCTGCTTACCAAAACAGTGACGTCGACCCGTACTCTTTAATGCGAAAGAGGGGAAAACATGAAGAGGGGGCGTAACTTTTGTGAGTTTGTTTGTTTGCTAACGAAAAGGGAATTGTGAAGTCATTCATTCTTCTCAGTTCTGCAGAGAAACTCTTGGGGATTGCTTGAGGAACCGTGCCAAACCCTAATTACTCTAGCAACATTCCACAGTCCATTAGATCAATTTCCAGAGGGACCAGTCACTGGTTTCACAAATTTCATGGAAAAGAATGGAGGTATAGACACAACCCAGAGAGACGGTGGCTGAGCCATTTGAGAACAACATTCAGAATTTACATCGTAAGATGTTAACGGGAGCTTTTTCCACCACATGCAGAGATGCAAGATTGCCAGATGCCAACCTTCTATTAGGCCATTATTTTCTTCTTTCAAGGTTCACAGGGTTGCCGGAGCAGATTTTTAGTTTGCTTGGCTCTGCATTTTACGACGCCGGGATTCGCACAGTTGTGTGCGCATTTAGGGGAACGGCTGTTGTAATTCTGAACATCGACTGGTATATATTAGATGCATGTTTTGCTTGCGGGTCATGGCTCAAGTATTGTTCCCAACCGAGCTCAGAAACCCGTTCATCAACTCTGTCCAGGCGTGATTGCAAGAAGACTTATTTTCTCAGCATGTCAGGTGACCTCCCCAAGGAAGTGTGGGCGGTTGATGATGAGGTTGCTAGCGGGGATATCCATCTCCTCCCAGCCCATGTTGTCTGCACATTTACTGGAATGCTGACCTGGCCCTTCCCAAGCGACGGGACTGCAGGAACGAAGAACACAAAGCCCCAAAGAAGCAAAAAGTTGCCCTCCCCAAACTAGGAAACTATTAAGTTGCACTGTGAGAAGATATCACTTGGGGGGGGGGAGAAAGAGAATACTTTTTATGGCTTTCCAGAGCTATTGATTGAGGATTTTTTTTTTTTTAAAAAAAACTGTCTTTGGGTGAGTTTAGAAACTTGGGCCTGACTTAAATGTGTTGTGAGGGGAAAATGTTCCTTTATGGAATGTTAGACTTGCATCATCTCTTGTTTAAACTTGCCCACAAGTTTAAAGCAGACACACGTGCTTAATGACCATGCCAGAAGTTTGGGCCGATGTTGCGCTGATATGCTGATTTAGCGCATGTAACAGCTATGCAGACATTCTCTATCTGCTTCTGTGTCTGTTGCTCTCCATTGCATTTGGGGTGAAATGATGCAGCCATGCGCAGCCTGAAGTTACAATCGGGAATGTTTTCTGGCCTCTGTCACCACTTATGAGTCTGTCGCTTCCATTGACTGCCTCTCCCACCCATTCCCCGTGGATTAGCTGAGATAGCATGGAAGAGGCTGACTAGCCAATCAAAGGACGCAACTGCTGAAAGGTCAAGAGAATAATGGGTCACCATGTCATTCTGAAAATATGCGAAACGTACTTTCGAGCCATTGCTGAGAGAGCCAAAATATGAAGGGAATGGGACAACATTTCCCTATAAAATGAGGACTCTTAATAAAAAATTGAGACAACTGAGTTGATGCAACTATGGATCAAGTGGATATGGTCCACCTTTCAATGAATGTTTTGCAAATATTAATGTAAGAGACCAAGACAAATACAACATTCACTTTCCCGCTACATGTGCCTCATGCTGCATAAAAGTCTCAGGTAGCGGGCCTGTAACTTTTTGTGTGGAAATTCAAATGAGATCTCAGCACTGCTAGACAACTCCAAAATTGTGAGCGCGGGGATCCAAATCAAGACTGCAAGTTTATTCTTATTTAAAGGGCTTGATTATCAGAGATTAGAACAATCCATGGAGGATGGTTCTTTCTACCACTGTTATCCACGATATGAAATGACACTCCCACTTGAGAGGCAATGTCTTATTGTCTGTATTGCGTTTTTATCCTGTCCTTCTGTCAACACCCTCAGGACAACACACTTGTTACTCCTTTCCCTAAAATATCCTTAAATCCTTGTCCTTAAAATAACTGTGAGGCAGCTGAGGATGAGAGAATGACTAGCCCAGGTTCATCCACCAAGCAGGTATATGTATGCATTTTAATTGCATAATTTTGGATGTCTCATGGCTTTTTAATTTATATTGACTGTTTTATGTATTTTAACCTGTATATGACTGTAATCCGCCCTGAGCCTGCCGGTGTGGGGAGGGAGGGATATAAATCGAATATAAATAAATAAATAAATATTTATTTATTCTCACTGGTGGTGGGCAAACTACCAGGGGTTTTCCCTGTTGCCTGCTGATCCACCAGTGATCAGCGGGAGGTGGCAAGCTCCTTGGAGGTTGCCCGTCACTGGCAGGCACCATGGGAACATGCGCAGTGCACCATTCCTAGAGGGTATAATGATGTCACTTCCTCAAGTGACATCACACTGGCCACGAGCATGCTCTCGTGCTTCACTGGGGCCAATTTTGCCCCCCCCTAAGGACCAGAATTAGCCTTGTGCAAAGTGCGGGAGCTCGCCTGTGGCTAGTGCAATGACATCACTCCCAGAAGTGATGTCATCACACATGTTCCGGAGGACCACACCAGAGCCACAAAGTAAGTCTCAGATCTCCCCCTCCACTAGGAGAGTGTAGGGAGCGCTTGAACGGGGATTTGGACACAGGTGTCCCTCATCCTTGTCCATCATTTTAGCCACTACACTACACCGCACCAGATGTTTTAAGGGTGCAACTTGGGAAGGGCAGGATTTATATAGGGGAGGGACCTCAGCAGAGAATAATACTATAGAATCCACCCTCCAAAGCTGACATTTTCTCTAGGGAAACTGATCTCTGTAGTCTGGAGATCAGTTGTAATTCCAGGAGATTTCCAAGCCTCACCTAGAGTTTGGAAACTCTAAGGAATAAAGAAGAGGGGATGGCCATTTGTAGCATTCCTTGTTTGTGATCTTCTTGGGGGTGTCTGGCTGAACACTGTCAGAAGCTAGAAAAACTTGAATTGATCTTGCCGATGTGGGGAGCTTACGGTTGCCAGCTCTGAGCTGAGGAAATTCCTTGAGATTTGTCGGTGGAGCCTGGAGAGGGCAGGGTTTGAGGAGGGGAGGGACCTCAGCAGGGTGTAATGCCATAGAGTCCACCCTTCAAGTCAGCCATTTCCGGGGAACTGATCTCTGTTGTCTGGAGAATAGTTGCAATTCCAGGAGATCTAGGTAATGGTCACATCTCTATTGTTATTTATTGATATTTATTGTATATAAGCATTCTGCACTTTATTCACTGTAATTGTCTTTTGGTGACCTGATTGTTGCATGGTTGACTTTGTTTGTCTCTGAGTTCTATTGGCAACTTTATGTATGCAGCATGTATAGAAAAAATCGTTTATATAAAAAATCAAACAATCATTTTCAATGAAGATATAAGATTTTTCACACAGTTGTTTTGATTTATTTTATTTATTTTGTTCAATTGTTATTCTAGTTGGTTGGTCATGGCGCTCCTTGAGCTCTTTTCCTTCTTGTTCCTTCCCGTGATTCTCTCTTCATACTACTGTTACTCTCATCTGTAGGTTGGCATCCCTATAGCTTCCCCCAGGACTTTTTTCTGGGAAAAGAAATGGTGGAACTCAGTGGGTTGCCCTGGGAGAAAATGGTCTCATGGCTGGTGGCCCCTAGAAGGCAATCTAAACTCCCCTCTGTCTGGAGATCGGGGGTGGGGCCACCAGCCGTGTGACCATTTTCAAGAGGTTCCGGAACTCCGTTCCACCACATTCCAGCTGAAAAAAAGCCCTGGCTTCCCCCTCCATTGAGCCACGTGGTTCACCCAGTCAGTCAGTCTTTCCCTCTCAGCCACAACTCTCTTTACTTTGGCTACAGTCTGGCATGGCTGTCTGTGGCATCCTAAAGACAAAAATCTCAACAATGAATTACCAAGTGATAACGATGAATTACCAAGTGATAACAGAAACTGGGACCATCCCTGGTACTCAGGGATAATGGAAGTGTTTGAAGTACATCCACTGAAGAAAGTTGCAGTTTTGCATACCAGGAGGACAGCAGCAGCAATTAAAAAGCTCGAGGAAAATTCATACGCATTACATATTCCACATAAACACTTCAAGAAGGGATAACAGAGTTGTCTGTTTTTTTCACCCTTAGGAAGGAGAACATGAAATCACAGTCCAGCGCTGTTGATTGATATTTATATTGCCAAATGAGTTTCTTTTGAAGCAAGGAGGGCTGGTCTGGATGCGTGCAATCTGTTCTGCGGCAGGTTGTAGAGATAACCTGACAGGATGGACACCCAGTATGTTCTATGGCAGTGCCATGAACCGAACGAGGCAGTTCTCTGTAGAAAAAGAACATCTGGCAACCCTTATGTGAAGGCAAAGCCCAGGAGGCGCGCAATACATCACAGTCTCGCTCTGAGGGGGAACCTTCCTCCCTTCCAAAATATTTGCCTGATTAGCTAATTGCACTGCTTACAACATTTCTTTTTGATAAGAAACATTTGCATTTCCAGGGGAACATGAGGCACTCAGTTAATGTTATTTTTTAAGCTGTTAGAACTGCAAGAACTAAAAGAATAATTCACAGCAATCTATTCTAAGTGACGGAGATAAAGGAAAATGTCAAACTGAACCCAGGTGGGTGTAAGAGAACATTTTATCCCATGCAAACCTCTCGAAATTTTGAGTCCCTCAGAAGAGGACTTGGTTTTGATACCTTCCTTTAGAGATCAGACAGGGGGAACGAGGATAGGATTATGATTACTCTGACAGAAGCACCCCCAAGAAAGTTTCACAGGCCAAAAAGGACAAGTCCTTGCCTGCAAAGAGCTTACAATCTCCGTGCAAGAGAAAAGAAAAACACCCTGGTAGCAAAGGATTGCAGTAAGCAAGCACAATTATGTAGGTTACAATGTATGTGAGGGAGGGGGTACGGATTAAGCCAAAGACATGATGGAAAAACGGGTTGTGTGGAGGGATTTAAAGACATAAGGAGAAATAAACATGTCTGGGGACAGAGGGTTGAGTTCCACGCAAAAGGGACAGCAAAAGAGATGTCCCAGAGTTATCAAGAGGAAGACCTGCAGCGAATTCTTCTATTTGTTAGTTGCTTGCATTTGTACTTCACTTTGACTTCCAAAAGCAGAGGACACGTTTAAAACCAATGCAGATATTTATTGGGATCCAGGCACGATGTGAGACTGTTTAATGGCTGCCTCTGTTCCCTCTGGCTTTGCAGATGGAAGCTGGCCTCTGGGAGAAGGGGAGCTCTCCGCTTGAGCTGGGCCCAAGTAGAATAGAAGGGTTTTGTTTCTTTTGAAGGATTCTGGCTGCTGTGCCTTTGCCCTCTAGTCTTCTCCCTTTTACTCTTCCATTTCTACTAAACAAAGCAGAGCTGCTATCACCACCCATCCAAACCCTCCTCAGAGGGTTTGCTAATTTCCTCATTGCCTCCAAAAGGCTCTGTCAGTTTCACCTCCCCTTCTAGGAGGCGAAGAGGAAACAAACTCTCTGAGGAGTGTTCTTTGATGGGTCTGTAGAGAGGGGAAATTGACAAAGCCTTCCAGTCTCTTTTAAAACTCAGCTTCCTGGCTAATATTGCGACTCCCTTCACACGAGCATCCTCATGAAACTCATCTCTTTTAGTTTAGCTCTTACTTTCTGTCTCGTCTTATATTCAAGTGTACTTTGTCTCCCTAGCAGTACATGCGTATCCACAATGTGAGAACAAGTGTAAGATCTTTCACTGGAGCATCCCTGTGTAAGATGTCTTGTGTAGAGAGAGAGACGAGCTGCAAGTGGAAGCGAGGCGGAGAATCCAAGCCAGAAATCTCAAGAGTGAATGTTCCCCCTTTTGAGGAAACCGAAACAGAGGCAAGGCAATGACAGGGAAGAGAAAGGTTTACTTCTAAAGTTACTCAATATTCTGGAGAATGCTAGTCCTGCAAGCTCTGTAGAGAGGAACTGACCCACTAAACAAGAATAATAAAGAGTCCAGTAGCGCCTTTAAGACTAACCAACGTTATTGTAGCATAAGCTTTCGAGAGCCGCAGCTCTCTTTGTCAGATGCATTGTCAGCTTTTGAGAACCACAGCTCTCAGATGCATTGATGCATCTGACGAAGAGAGCTGTGGCTCTCGAAAGCTTATTCTACAATAACGTTGGTTAGTCTTAAAGGTGCTACCGGACTCTTTACTATTTTACTGATGGAGTGAGTGTAAATAACGCAGTGGAATTATGCTGTGCTGATTAGAGAGGCAAAAAGTTTTATTTGAGGAAGTTACATACTTGATAGTAAAGAGGAGAGAGAGAGTCCTTGCTATCTGACTACATCCTGCAGAGAGAGAGAAGAAGTGTGGCAGGAGAGAGAAGAAGCAGGATATTGCCCTGTTTAGCCCAATAGGAGACAAGACAAGGAAATGACCCCCAGGAAACAAGAGAGATGCTGCTCTCACTGTCCTAACTAAGTGATCCTTGCTGCCCCCTGCATGGTAGGCTCTTCTTCCTTCTTGCTGCTGTTGTACACCAGACATTGCTATTTCCAACATTTACAACTACAGATGAACACAGCTAACTCCTCTGGATCACTAAACAAGAAGCTGATCTGCATCAGTCATAGCTGGTGTGACCTCCTGTGGCAGAAACTGGCACCCTTGGGAGAGGGGAGAGGAATTGGCCCTGAGCTTTGAGCTGGGCTTTTTAGCAAAAGTGGCCTTTGATGGCCCATCGGGACAGAGTGTCTAAGGAGAGAGCTGCTTTGCGGAACTGCAGAGTTGGTCATGACAGCCATAATTATGCTGCCAAAGGGACTGTACACGTTAACAAGGAAGATCGTTTGACTTACTCGTTTACGAGGTGGAGGAGTACAAAAATGGAAGTTCTTATTTCTCCCCTGCTTTTATGGGCATCCCTTCTCAGCCTGACATTAGTTTGTTTAATGAGCATCCTGGATCTTCCGTCCTGGTTATTATCTCCCATAGTAACCCGCTGGACGGGCTCTATTTATCCACACACAAGGCTACGCCTGAAGACATCAGTATTTATACTTTCCACATCACCATTGGCAGTTTTAAAGGCACCTTCTAACCCTTTACTGTCATCCTATAAGACTTAACAGTAAATGATTTATGTTACAGAGAGCTGAACTGCACGATTAGTAGACTATGATGGTTCTGGGGATGAGACTGCACCAGTGCAGATTAGTTGATTTGAATGCCTATAATATAAGGAGGGCATTCAAATCACCTAATCTTTACTCCATGCTCCTGAAAATCTAGTCTGGCTTTTCCTTAAAACTCTGGCTTTGGATGTGTTGTTCACATCAGAGATTGTTGCATAGCCCGTTAAGTGGTAGAATCCAGTAACGGATACGTCTTGAGCATATTGATGATGTTTTCTGGCCTTGATCAAATTTAGATCCACCCATGTACCCAGTCCCACTTCTGGTTAGCTCATTTAGTTTTTTAAAAAGAGTTTCTACCCTCTCGTCCCATTTAATTGCCCTATATATTATAACAAATAGAAACCATACCTAATATAGCAATGAAACAATAAAAACAAAACCTAGTGAATTTGGCAAAGAGGGAAGTCCATAACTTGGGTGCCACCATAGAAAAGGCCCTTTTGGGATAACCACCCTTGAGACCCTTGAAGGCAATGGAGCACTTGGAGAAAGGCCTCTGCAGATAATCTTAGTAGGCGGGCGAGATTGTACAGGGTCTTTCCGCATGTCCTTAAAGGGGCAGCCCACTCACCGAACGCTGGCAGCTTTCTCCCTTGACTCCAGATGTCTCCGTTTTCAAAATGGTTGCAGGATGTTTGACTTCTGTTTTTTTCCATGCCTTTTCTTGGAGCGCACTTACCTGCGGACCAAAAAAATGCCAAAAAACCCGGAAGCCAAACAGCCCGCAACCGTTTCGAAAACGGAGACATTTAGAGTCAAGAGGAAAAGCTGCCAGCGTTTGGTGAGTGAGCTGTCCCTTTAAGGATGTGTGGAAAGGGCCCAGGTGCAAGCAATCCTTACTTGATTTTTAAGTCAATACTGGCACTTTGAATTAAAATGGGAGCCCGTGAAGTTCCTGCAGACTTGGGGAAATGCAGTCCCAGTGGCTAGCCCCAGTCCCTAGTTTGGCTGCTGGACCAGATGAGATTGCTGAACAGTCTACAAAGACAGCCCCATGAGGAGTGCATGACACTAATCAAGGTTAGATTTACGTGTGTGGATAAAGAAGAGTAAACAGCAAAGCCAAGTGGTTTCAAGGATGCAGAGCTTGTGGTGGGGGGACATTCAAGGAATTTCGTTCAAGATGAGCAGCCAGGGTGAACTGCTGCATACAGAAGAGGATGCTTTTAATAGTTCAAATGCAGAGGTAAATTTCTGCAAGTGCAGCTTTTCTAATCTCTGCATGACAAATTGCATGTGTCATAATTGTCACTTCTACACAGTTGCTAAAAATACAAGAATCTTCCTCTGCTCTGCGTCCGGGTTGAGCAGCTGACTGTGTATCATTGTCTCTCCAAGTTGCAAACATTGCTTGTTTGTTGTTTATCTATCTCTGGTGGAAGAGAGTGCCCTCAAGTCAGAGTTGATTAATGGCGACCCCTGGTGGGGTTTTCATGGCAAGAGACTAACAGAGGCGGTTTGCCGTTGCCTGTCTGTGCAACCCTGCTCTGCGTTGGAGATCTCCCATTCAATTACTAACCAAGGCTGACCCTGCTTAGCTTCTAAGATCTGATGAGATCAGGCTCACCTGGCTATCCAGGTCAGGTCAGTGTGTATAATGCTTTATGGAGTTCAAGAAGAAGAAAAATATCTGGCCCATAGAGGAGTCTATTGGAAGGAAAGTTTTGCTACTAGCGCCATGGTTTTCTAAGTCTGTGTGTCAACCAGGGCTCATTTTGAGGGGGATGCACAGGAATGCAGTTCCGGTAGTTCTCCAAAAAGGTCACATGTCAGGCCCCGCCCAACTGATTTTTGGCCATTTTGGGCCCATTTCGGCCTGGATTGGGGCCGAAATGGCCCAATTCGGGCCCAAAATGGCCAGGATCAGGCCCCAAACAGCCGGGATTTGTCCCGAAATGGCCAGGATTGGGCCTCTGACGGGTGGTGGATCACTCTCCCACTCAGCAGCAGCCCAGTCCTGACCATTTTGGGCTCCTTTTTGGCCATTTTCAGCCCCTTTTCGCCATTTTGGGCCCAATTTTGGCCAATCCTGTATGGCCAGGATTTGGTCCAAAACAGCCAGGATAGGTGATGTCAGGAGGAGGGGCATATGCAAATCAGTTATGCTAATGACACACTTCCAGTGATTGCCAAGGGAGCATGGCATATGCAAATGAACTGTGCTAATGAGTTACGCTAATGAGTTCCTGCGGCTCTTTTTCTATGAAATGACCCCTGGTATCAACCATAACCTCAAAGAAGAGGTCCGCAAAATACTGCTTTAGATGCTTTAGATGTAGTTCCCAAAGTATTCATTTATTTTGTGCTTTGCCTTTTTTTGCAAAGGCTTTAGGGAGGCTGGAGTCAAATGAGCTCAGAGTGGACCAGTATGTTTCAGGGTGTGACCGGAATCTGTCCTCAGCAAATGCCGTGGACGTTTCTTGGATACTCTCTTATCCATGAGTTTACCCTAAAAGGATACTGGATGGCATATCCTCAGATCAGATGCAACAGCAGTGCCTCTCAAGTCAACAACATGGGCTTAAAGAGAGGCTTCACGCCATTTATATATCTGCTTATCATCTTCTACCATTTCCTCTCTCCCTATTGGCATTTGAAGAATCCGACAACTTTATGGTCAAAGATGGGTTTGTTTTCACGCAGAACGATTCATTTTCTTCTTGTCTGCCAAGGACTTTCACCGAAAGGGTAGAAAGTACAGCTGCATTTTGTATTTTTGAAAAAAAAAAGGGGGGGGGCAGCAGGGATTAACTAAGATACATAATGAAAATGCATCCTTGCTGATCTTGATTTCCAAATTTTTGTTTTTAAATTATGTTTATTTCAGAGGGTTATGCAATCAGGCAATTATTGGTACCCCCCTGTACTAAATCACACTTTTGAAAGAAATTACTCCTTCGAGAGCTATATGGCTCTGACTTTAATGGCCCAGGCTGCCCTGATCTCATTAGATCATGGAAGCTAAGCAGTGTCTGCCCTGGTTACTACTTGGATGGGAGACCACCAAGGAAATCCAGGGTATTTATAGTAAAGAGTCCAGTAGCTGTAAGACTAACCAACTTAACTGTAGCATAAGCTTTTGAGAACCACAGCTCTCTTCATCAGAAGAGAACTGTGGTTCTCAGAAGCTTATGCATCTGAAGAAGAGAGCTGTGGTTCTCAAAACCTTATGCTACAATAAAGCTGGTTAGTCTTAAAGGTACTACTGGACTCTTTACCGTTTTGCAATTACAAACTAACTCCTCTGGATCTACGACCAGGGTCTTTATGCAGAGGCAGGCAATGGGAAACCACCTCTGTTCATTTTTTCCCCTCAAAAAACTGGCCGGATTGCCCTATATCAGCTCTGACTTGACAGCACTTTTCACTGCCACAGCTGAATGTCTGAATCGCAATCTTGAATGCATAGAATGCTTCCAAGTGGCTTTTTAAAAGAGATTGTAGTTATGATTAATATTGCATTCTGTCATGTTAACAATATATATAAAAAGCTATAGTTAGAATATAATTGGGTTCATAGCTAGGGATATTTCTCCCACAAAGCCACTGAAGGAGGAACCTGGGACAGCATAGGGGTGAGGTGTCATCGTGGCGGTGGTGCAAGATTGAAATGCAGAGGTCAGCAGCCATTTCTAGGAGTTGTATGCTTTTCAAAAATTACATAATTTTGGATCTGGATTTCAGGTACGGCACTGGTTTTGTTATCTTGATTTTTCAGAAGTATTTATCAAGATGGGTAGCTCTGTTAATCTGTCTGTAGCAGTAGAAAAAAGCAAGAGTCCAGTAGAACCTATAAGACTAATCAAATTGGTGGTAGGGTATGAGCTTTCGTGAGTCACAGTTGAAGTATCTGAAGAAGTGAGCTGTGATTCATGAGAGTTCATACCCTACCACAAGTTTTGTTAGTCTTATAGGTGCTACTGAACTCTTGCTCTTTTCTACTGTTTCAGAAGTATTGTTACCAGTTCAGGATTTAGGGGAGTATTTTTGAGAGGTCCTGGAAATCTGTGAACGTTATTTTATCATCCCCCCTAACCGAGTTGGTCGCCCGTCCAAATACATTAAAGCAATTAAAACCAGAGCTAAAAACATACAAAAACATAAAAACAGCAGTTTAAAAATTTAAAACAATTAAAAACATTGGTTGGGAAGGAGGGATTATCAAGGGAACGCCAAATAAAACAAAGAAGTCTTCACCTGCTGGCTGAAGATGGAACAGAAGGGGACAGATAAATATCCCTGGGGAGAGCGTTCCAGGGTTTTGGTGCCCCAACTGAGAAGACCCTCCAGGTTGCCACCTGCCTAATATCAGAAGGTGGGATACCCGAGGCAAGGCCTGTGAAGATGACTGGAGTGGTTGGGTAGATTCATAAGAGAGTAGAGGTCCTTCAGATATGTTGGTTCCAAACTATTTAAAGCTCAACACCAGCAGTGCACTTTCAATTGTGCCCAGAAATTTTCTAGGAGTCAGTGTAGGTTGGCCAAGACTGGAGTGATATGGTGCCTACGACCCACACCAGTCAACACCTGGCAGCAGCATTCTGTACCTGCTGGAATTTCTGAACCCTTCTCAAGGACAGCCCTATGCAGAGCACATTGTAGTAATCTGATCTAAATGTAACTGGGGCATGCACCAGATCTTTTCTGCCCAGGAAAGGTCTTGGCTGGCTACCCAAAGCTGGTAAAAGGCACTCCTTGCCACAGTTGTCATCTGCTTATCCAGCAGCAGGGCTGAGTCCAAGACCACCCCCAAACTATGGACCTGTTCCTTTAAGGGGAGTGCAACCCACCTTGAATTGGTAACACCTTCCATTAGTGTTGCCAACCTCCAGGGGGTGGCTGGAGATCTCCCAGAATTACAACTGATCTCTAGGCCATAGAGATCAGTTCTGCTGGAGAAAATGGCTGCTTTGGAGGGTGAACAATATGGCATTTTACCTTGCTGTGGTCCCTCCCTTCCCCAAACTCTGCCCTCTCCAGACTATCTGGACCTGGCAATCCAACCTGGACCTGGCAATCCAAATCCGGACCTGGCAATCCAACCACATCTGGACCTGGCAATCCAACCTTCCATCCTGGGTCAGGCCTACCACTCACCAGTAGCACTTCTGTCTTGTCTGGATTAAGTTTCAGTTTGTTAATCCGCATCCACTCCAAAACTACCTCTAGAGTTTCCTGGGATCAACAGGAAGTGCGAGACAGAGCTCTGTCATTCACATATGGGGGACAACTCAGCCCAAATTTCTGGATGCCCTCACCCAGCAGTAGCATGTAGATGCTAAAGAACACAGAGGACAAGATGGAACCTTGTGGGACCTCAAAGGCCAAGAGTCTGACCAGCATTCCCCCAGTACCAACTTCTGAAACCTGCCCTCCAAGTAGGACTACTGCAGAATGGTGCCTTCCAATCCCAACCTGTAAATGCAGTCTAGAAGGATACCAAGATTGATGGTATCAGACGCTGCTGAGAAGTCCTGGAGAATCAACAGCAGCACAGGTCACTCACCAGGGTAACCAAGGCTGTTTCAGTCCCATAGCCAAGCTTAGAAACAGATTTGCCTCATCCAGGAAAGCTTGAAGTTGTCCAGCCAATCTACTGCTTCTAAACACAAAAACGTCATTAAGTATCATGGCTGCTAAGGTTCCTCTGATAGATCATTCCTCCATGAACTCGTCAAATCCTTTTTCAAAGCTCTTTGCCACTCGCACATCTTGTGGCAGCAAATCCCACAAGTTAATTTTGCCTTGAAAAGATGAGCTTCATGTCCTTCAAGAGACTCTAGATTCTGTTCTTTCACAATACTCTCTTATTTCACTGAACATCTTGGTTTATATTTCTGATCTCTCCGTCTCTCAAAGCAAGTTATTCTAAAATAAAGGCTTACAGGAGATATTCTGGCTAGTTAACAGAAGCATAGGATGTTAGGGTTTGTTCTTTTCTAGGAGAAGGAAGAGTCTTTACAAAATACAGAACAGAAAGGTGGGGTAGGAACAGTTTGATAAAGAAGCTTATCTGTTGTACGGTAGCAACGCAGGATACTGGAGAATGGAATCCAACTGTGTATCTGTTGGCAGAGAAAGGGAGTTATTTATCAGCCGATGCAGAGATGACTCTGCTGCTGGTACCTGGCTCTTCCTTCTTTGGTCTTGTGAGAGACAAGAAGGAAATTGGCACCAGGGGGTTCCTGTAAGTTCTTTGGTTTCAGCACCCAGTGAATTCTCTGTCTCAGATGAGAAATATTTCTTTCCCATATTACCGGGTACCACTTTCAGCTCCTTGTTGCAATGATCAGCGAGGCTAGGAATTTGTCAGACATGCCTTCATTTTGATGATTTATGAAAAGAAAGCAAAAAACTCGCTACGACTCAAAGGACGGTTCCCGAATGTTTCTGGGATGTCAGATTTCAATGCAGAATCATGGAACTGATTATACTGATGACAAATTCTCAGCACGCCCTTCAGCATTAGACGGATGGAAACAGGTTATTTCAAAGCCTATAGGAAAAGGCACGATTGCCACACCAACAAAAGATACTTACCCTGGCACAGAGCATTTTTGTTTTACAAAAGGATGGCGGGCCTGTATCTGTTATTTGCACCAGATTCAAAAGGTTCTTCCAGTATCTCAAAAGTTTTTGCAAATGGAGAACCATGTTTTGTGTGTGTGTGTGTGTGTGTGTGTGTGTGTGTGTGTGGAGGACGCCATCCTTATTGTCATTTTGAGGAAGGCCGATCTACGGTATGTCTGTGAAAGAGGAGCACTTAGAAAACGCTCCGAACTTGGAAATCCCACAAGATACTTTCACAAGCTATACTTTTTGCTCTTCCATATCTCCCTCCTCCTCCAGAAGCAACCTCCCAGTGGCCCATCCGAGATGGTCCCTGGAACTGCTCAGTGGAGCTCCACGGAGAACCACGGTTTCCTGTTTACCCCCACCTCTGGTGTTTTGGGGTGACTCATGCTCAAAGGCCAAGGTTGAACATACATCACTTCCATCTCCATGAAACTCATCAGGAGCATGGGGCAGAGTTTGCTGCCACAGTTATACTCCCCACTTGCAGGGCTGAGCACTGGGTAGGCCTGTGTCTAGCCTGGCACATCGTTGCTTGCTGCTCGCACTGGCTCCTGCAGAGGTCTGTCTACCATCACCTGGGTAGGCAATAGGCCTGATATGGGTTTTCATACACTTTCTGCTGTGCCACACTGAACAAGTGCCTTCATTGCGGAAGGAAAAGGTTGGAGTGCAGATGTCCACAGCAAGATCAACTTCTGGATGGGAGTTTGGGTTGCCAGTTCCGGGTTGCGAAATGCCTGGAGATTTTGGGGGTGGTGCCTGGCGAGGGTCGGATTTTGGGAGGGGATGGATCTTACTGAGGTATAATGCCATAGAGTCCACATGGGCTGCATGTGGTTGGACTCCTTGTACAACATCTTTATGAACATCGTGTGAGGCACCTGCAAGGATAAAAAGACAAAAGCAGATGGATTTTATTTTGACTCATACTTACCATTCTTCTTCACCCATGGAGATCTTGCCTTGTTCATAGAAGAAACGGAACGGGGCACGCAGTTCCCTGTGGCAATTGGACTATTGGGAAATGATAAATGTATTATGCATGTAATAAGCTAACATATTTGCACTGTTTGCACATTGGACAAATTTGTATATAACACTGCTGTAACTTTGCATAAATGTTGAGACTATTTTTGTGAATATCCGGGTGGTTTTCCACTTTGTGCTTTTCTGGTTTGAACCGGCTATTGGGCTTGTTGTTTTGTATACCTCCTGGAGGTTGGCAACCCAAATGGGAGTGTACCCTCTGCATACCTCCTGAACAGCACAATTTATTTCCAGTGGCACCTTGGAGACTAGGAGGTTTCCAGGATATAATCTTTCGAGAGTCAAAGCTCCCTTCCTCAGATGCTACTGGACTCAAATCCTGCTGTTCTACTGCAGACCAACACGACGACCCACCTGAAACTATACTGAATGAAATGTCAGCTGTAAATGGAAATACAATGTTGTCAGAGGATGGTTGTGAATGCCGATGCATTTATTCATTATGTTTTTATTGTGCTATTCAGCCCAAAACTGGCTCCCAAAGTGCCTCACAGGAGTCAAAAGCCTATATAAATGGAAATTAAAATGGAACATTGGCAGGAGATTTTTAGTGGGGTGAGATCCAGGCGCGACAGAGGTGTGCCTGTCTGTCCTTTGACGGCCCCAGTGGTAGTTCATAATACGATAATGTTTTTATGTTCTCCATTAGCATTGTGCAATTATTTTCTTTTGTGGCCCGCGACAAAGAGGAAAGCTGCTGAGGCTGGCCGTTAAGATCTTATTCCGTAGTCATCGACTGCCCAAAGTCAGGTCAGGGGAGGCTACCCGTCCATCATTCCCGATAGATGATCCCATCTGATCCAGTGCTTAGAATGCTACAGGTTATACTTTACTGAATGAAGCAAGTCTTCTGAAATGATCCCAATGAGCGAGCCGAATAAGGGATTTTTTTTTTTAAATCATGCTATTTCTGCCCCCCCCCCCCCCAAAAATCTGGTGCTTGATGCAGTTCACACTCTTCATGTTCCAGTTTGTGTGATGGAGAGGTGGGTGTGCAGCCACAAGGCTGCCAAGAAGGGAAAGACTAGGGGCAACGCTATTGCAGGGGCCCTGGTCACCTTGGGCCGGGGGGGCGGGGTCTCTCACAAAGCCAGGCAATTTATTTATTTTATTTGGATTTCTATTCCGCCCTGCCTACGAAGGGCTCAGGGCGGATTACAACATATTAAAACACATCAATTTATACAGTTAAAAACCATGGCTAGATTGATAAAAAACATAGTACATTATAACATAGATATTTCACATATAAAAATATGTGAAAGTCATGTGATTTGTTTCCCCGTATGCTCTTTGGGTTGGATCTGGGTGGTGTAAGGCGAGACAAAGGGAATCTTTGTCAGGAGTGGGGAAATGGTGGCTATCGGCGCCACTCCTTTCCTATAGGCACAGGATGTAAGATAAGGTAAGAGTTCATTTAGATGGCCAAAATCTGACATCGTTGTCCCACCCCCATGGGAGGGGTGTGTGGGGAAAAATCAAGCAAATCTGATTTACACATCTCTAGGGCTAACACCCCCTTCATTTATTACATTATGTGTATGTTCACTCTTCTTCCATGTAGATTGAAGTGAAACCTTGTAAGCAGGGCTTTTTTCTGGGAAAAGAAGTGGAGGAACTCAGTGGTAGAACTCAGGACCGCACAACGATGTCACTTTGGGTCAGCTGGAACAAGGGGGGAGTTTTTTAAAGTTTAAATCGTCCTTGGTGAAAATGGTCACATGGCTGGTGGCCCCGCCCCCTGATCTCCAGACAGAGGAGAGTTGAGATTACCCTCTGGCGTGGGGGGCAATCTCAACTCTCTTCTGTCTGGAGATCGGGGGGCGGGGCCACCAGCCTTGTGACCAATTTCAAGAGGTGCCGGAACTCCGTTCCACTGTGTTCCCGCTGAAAAAAAGTCCTACTTGTACGTATGCAAAGGAATTCACTGCCTTTGGCCTTTTTTGCGTGGACAATTTTTGCCAGTTTGGGCCCTATACCCGTTCAAGTTTTCTTCCAAGTTCCGGCCGATTAAGTCGCCCTTTGGATTTCAATGTGGCGTTTCACGGGTTCTCTTCTGAATTTTCTGCCTGTACAGGAAAAGCACAGGGCACTTCTTATATTCTTTTGAGACTTTGCCAAGAACCCTAAAAAAATGGGGGTGAGTGGTGGAGATGGGCAGAATGTACCGGTTTTTACTTGTGACATATTCTGGCGCCCTTATTGTACTCTATTTCTGAGACATCTTTCTTTCTTTCATTTCAGACTGCTCACCAGTACAGCCAAGCGGTGAACAAAAGCAACCGAGTGCAACTTTACTGTGCTTTTTTGGATTACAGGTACGTGACACAGTTATGAATGAATTCCTTTTGAAGCATTTGAACAAAGAATGGAATTTTTTTTAATGGATACAGTAACAGACCCACCCGCCTCTTCCCTAATGGATCCATGGGAATAGTCAAAATAATGAAATCATAATAAACTGGAAACAGCTTACTAGTCCATTATTAATCTAAAAAAAGGGGGTTTACATTCTTACATCTGGATAAAAGGAAGGCTGGAACACATTTCTGATAAAACTATAAATCTCATCATACTTTGGAATAACTCCGTTCCCACACTTGGGCTGAATTTTGGGACAAAACTGACGTTAATAGTCAAGAAGGGCCAGAATTTATTGTTAAAAGGGAAAGATGAAAGTTACAATTTTTGGATCAATAAACAAATGTTTTGGTTTGACTCTTGCTGGATCGTCAAAGACTTGTGCAAAACTTCTCTGGGAAATTATGCAGGCCTTTTCTCATTCCTGATTAGGGTTGCCAGCTCCAAGTTGGGAAATTCCTGGAGATCTGGGGGGATGAAACCTGGAGAAACCTGGAGAAAGTGGGGTTTGAGGAGGGAAAAGTCCTTGGCATGGCATAATTCCATAGAGTCCATCCCCCAAAGTAACCATTTTCTCCAGGGGAACTGATCTCTCTGGCCTGGAGACCAGTTGTAATTCCCGGAGATCTCCAGCCACTACCTGGAGGCTGGCAACCCTATTCCCAATTACTAAATCTGGGCAAACTAATTTGTTTATTATACCTATCAAGCAATTGTTTTAGGCAAGTAACTGTTGGATTGTTCACCAGGTGCTTTGTGTCTGCTCTTGGTGACTAATGCTGCAAAGGATCAGAGGACGTGTTTTTTTTTTAAAAACGTAACTAGTTGCTCATGCCAGGTTTTCACAGACCACAGCAAAGCTTGCTGGGGAGAAAGGGAAGCAATCATGTCAGTCATAAGTGTGACTTTCGCTACTTATACTTAACCGTGTTATGCCTCGCCACCCCTTTAGATGGTAATATGCAAAGCGTAAAATAAACAAGCAAAGCGTAAAATAAACATGCAACCAGCTTATCTCATCCCATCCCACCATCTCTACAAATAAACACACATGCTGCAAACTGATTCTACACATATTTACCTAAGTAATTCTCACTGCGCTCAATGGGGTATGCCAGTTGCAGCCTGCATTTGCTCTCCCACCCCGCTGTGCCTGTGAACTGGGGCCTTGATCGGCCATCCTGAAGTCCTGGCGGTGCCACTGGAGGGTAACATACACGGTGCTTTTCTCTCCCACCTACAAGGGTGGGGGGAGCTGGGAATCCACAGCGGCTAATGGCCCAAACAGGCACTGAGTGGCATGTCTGGTCAAAGCCTGGGCAATTATACAATATGGCAAGTCTAGACTTTTCAAAATCCTTTGCTTGAATTGCTACAGATGTTTCAACCCCCCCCCCCCCACACACACACAGAGCAAAAGTAAGTGTCAGGCCCTCTTGCACTGGTAACCTTGGCTATTGTATTTTTAATACTAGATGAATTCTCAGTGCTTTAGGCAGATGCCCAGGAGGCAGGAAAACAGATAAACCTTCTCTTGGGAGCAATTTCTATTTCTCTCATGTTGTCATGGAAGCAGCTGTCTTACTGTCACTTACAGTGCAATCCTAAACAGAGTACAGCAACGTAGGCCCATTGATGTCAATGGGCTTAGACTGGAGTAACTCTGTTTAGGATTGCACTGACAGTGACTAAGCACCTGTACATAGGAGGTCCAAGGTTCAATTGTTGGCCGCTTGATAAGGCTTTTTATAGGGTTGCCGACTCCAGTTAGGGTAATTCCTAGAGATTTGAGGCCGTGTCGGGGGAGAGCAGAATTTGGGGACATGAGGGGGCTCCAGTGAGGATGTTATGCCATAGATTTCACCCTTCAAAACTGCCATTCCCCCCAGGAGAACTGCTTTTTCTTGTCTGGAGATCAGTCGTAGTTCTGGCAGGACTCCTGGACTCAGCTGGAGGTTGGCAACCCGAGCTTTCCAGGAGCCATGTCGGAGAAAAGCTCCAACAAAGAGCCAGTGGTCAGCACTGGGTGAAATGGACCCATGTTTTAACCCAGCATAAGGCAGCTCTGAATGTTTTTAGTATCTTTTTTTCTAGCTCTTATGAGGGCCCGTGGCGCGGAGTGGTAAGCGGCAGTACTGCAGCCCAAGCTCTGCTCACGACGTCCCCCCATGGGTCAGTAATGACTCGGTGCTTGCACAGGGGGCTACCTTTACCTTTATGAGGGCCGAGAAAAGGAGGAGCAGATAAATT
This sequence comes from Eublepharis macularius, assembly GCF_028583425.1. Lineage (NCBI taxonomy): Eukaryota > Metazoa > Chordata > Lepidosauria > Squamata > Eublepharidae > Eublepharis > Eublepharis macularius. The sequence goes on along the minus strand of NC_072802.1, from coordinate 64,382,224 downwards.
CTGGTATAAACCATGCATGAGAACAAGTGATGCGGATAGCGTTCCTGCCGTATGCTGCCGGTCTCAGAAATGCAAGAGAGGATAGAGCAGGAGGCAGGCGAGGGCCTCTCTACATGGAGCCTTAGGAAGATGGACGAAAGGATTGGCAGATTATAACAGCAGGATCACATATTCGGTGCTGGGTATGAGCTCCACATCGTGAGAAACTTGGCAGCATCGCATTGGGGGCTAATTTACACTGTGAAAAATTGCAATTCTTGCACCCGCACCACTCTTTGGAAGACAGAGGGGTCCCCCGAGAATGCGGCCCTGGCCGTCCCTGTGGTTCAAGAGCTTGGTTCGTTGGTCCCATAGCCGATTGCACTATGAAAGCAGAGCAGACCTTTGATGACAGTGGTGGGCGATTAGTTTGGTGGCTAATTTGCATATCAAATTGCCGGTAATGAATAGAGTGTGCATATCATTTGCATAACATATGTTGGATGTCAGGCCACATGCTTCACTTTATTTGTAAGAGTTTTATGGCTAATCCCCACAATCAAGATTTAAAGGCTGCCATCCCAGGGTTCATGTTTTGAGACAGTAGCGCCTGTTTGAACAAATGAAGATCAACAAGCTGTTGTGACCACACGGTTGCCCAAGTAAAGGGCTTGCGGCTGTGGACAAGGAGGCTGGAGGGGGGATCTTAAATGGCTGTTGCCTGTTGTTATTGGAGTGGCTAACTACTACAGGCACTGGGGCGCTTCTTCACATTTGAGCTTTCGGATGAACCGAGATGCCTTTCTTGTGGCGTGTCTGTCATCTCGACTCACTTAAGTGCTGTTAAAGTCCTGCTATTGCCATACCAGCAGGTTTACGTTGCTATCACAGGCACGGTGGCGGTCTGAAGGATGGCAACACACAAATAACGTGGTTCTGTTCTTCTGGGGCGTTTTTGCTTTGGGGGCAGTTTTAATGATGGAAAAGTTATCCTGAGATTTCTCTTCCTTCCTTTCTTCTGTCAGCTCCGTCGGGGCCTGTCTCTTCCAATTCAAAAGCTCTTTTCCATTTGAAACTTCAATGACAAACTTCACCTGCATATTTATGGCCGCTTCCTGTTGTGCTCACTTGATGAATCGGCTTCTGAAAAGAATGTTTCTTTTTCTTGTTTTGCTTTGGGAATGAGGATGAAATTTAAGTGTGTTAACTTTTAGGCATTTAGAGTTTTCAAAGATCCAGAGGAGTTAGCTGTGTTAGTCTGTAGTAGCAAAATAGTAAAGAGTCCAGTAGCACCTTTAAGACTAAGCAACTTTATTGTAGTTTGAGAGCGACAGCTCTCTTTGTCAGATGCATCGTCAGATTTCGAGAACCACAGCTCTCTTTGTCAGATGCATCGATGCATCTGATGAAGAGAGCTGTGGTTCTCAAAAGCTGATGATGCATCTGACGAAGAAAGCTGTCGTTCTCGAAAACTAACAATGCATCTGATGAAGAGAGCTGTGGTTCTCGAAAGTTGACGATGCATCTGACGAAGAAAGCTGTCGCTTTCGAAAGCTGACAATGCATCTGACGAAGAGAACTGTGGTTCTCAAAAGCTGACGATGCATCTGACGAAGAGAGCTGTGGCTCTCGAAAGCTTACGCTACAATAAAGTTGGTTAGTATTAAAGGTGCTACTGGACTCTTTAGAGTTTTCAAATTAACTCCCCTCCTGCCCCCAAACTTCAGTTTTAATTGGCTGTGTTTAGCATATCGGGGAATAAAATGAAAGTAAAACCATATCTGCTTTGCAGCAACGGGAGTGGCGTCTGGTCTAACGAAGGCTGTGTACGTGAGGACGGCAACCTCAACTACTCCATCTGTTTGTGTAATCATCTCACCAACTTTGCCATTTTGATGCAAGTGGTCCCAATAAAGGTAAGGCAAATTAAAGGCACACAGGAAAGATATTCTGTACCAGGGATGGGCTAACCACTTTTCTGCTATCTTCCTTCTGCTTCCCTCCCTGTGTTCGTCCACGGCAGCTTTGCTCATCTGAACAGGGTCTCCTGCAGGTGCGACTCTACAAAAGGGCAGCAGCCCGTACATGGGCTGTCTCTGTGGTGGTCCCTACCCTGTGGAACAGCCTGCCTGAGGAGGTCAGGAGAGCCCCCACTCTCCTAGCTTTCTGCAAATGATGCAAAACCAGATTATTCAAAAAGGCGTTTGTGTTGTAGGGAGGGGTTCTCAGATGCTTCGCTAATGAGTTAGGGACCATAGACTTCACCACTGTGTTTTTTACGTACTATCTGTTGTTTTAAATACGTGCTCCTGTGTGCTACCTGTGCTTCATGTTGTCTCATGTCAGTCCTAGAATTGCTTATGTTTTGTTTCAGCATTTCTTCAACTCTATATTGGATTTTTGCTAATGTCTTTGTATGGATTTTTGCTAATGTTCTGTCTTTGTAAACTTGCATTTATTTACCGTATGGCATTGTTTATTGAAATGTCCTTGATATTGACCATACTAATCTCAATAACAACAACAACAACAACAACAACAACAACATTTGATTTATATACCACCCTTCAGGACAACTTAACGCCCATTCAGAGCAGTTTATAAAGTCTGTCATTATTATCCATACAACAAAACACCCTGTGAGGTGGGTGGAGCTGAGAGAGCTCTGAGAGAGCTGTGACTGACCCAAGGTCACCCAGCTGGCTTCAAGCAGAGGAGTGGGGAATCAAACTTGGCTCTCCAGATTAGAGTTCTGCTGCTCTTAAGTGACTAATCCAAGATCACCCAGCTGGCTTCAAGTGGAGGAGTGGGGAATTAAACCCGGTTCTCCAGATTAGTGTCCCACGTTCTTAACCACTACACCAAACTGGCTCACACCGTGTAATCCGCCTTGAGTCTCAGTGAGAAAGGCGGACTATAAATGACATAAATAATAAATAATAATAGAATCTCCAGGCCCTATCAAGGTATGTAAAATTGCAAAGCGGAAGTGCATATTTGGCATGTGTGACTTATGGAAGGCAGCTCTCGCTTGTAGTTTTCTGGAGTTTGGGGCAAGACTCACTTAAGTGCTCCTCTCCCAAGTGTGCCACTCTGCACATGTGCTTTCATCCTAACACATTTTCTTCTTGAGGAGAGACACCTCTTTCGTGCTTCTTGGAGTCTTGCCGATGCTAGCAGAGCACAGAGATGACAGTGAGCCTGGGAGGAATGTGGAAGATTCCTGCTCCTCTCCTTTCTCCGAGAGTCACTTCCACCAGCAAATGGGAAATCACACTAGACTTCCCATTTCTGTTAGGAGCATATCAGCCAAACGCTTCTGATCTTTTTGCAGGGCCCTCTACCAGGCTGTGTGGTCTTGGCAGATGCCCAGCCATGCTGACCATTGCCGATGGCTTAAGTAGTCTGTGATAAATGATGGGACTTGCTTACAAATATCATAAATGCCTTGCCGGATCAAATCCACCCAGGACAATGTTCTTTGCAAGAGTCATCATAGCCATTCACTGGCAATAGGCGATCCAGTAGAAACTGGCTGCCGGTTTGCTTCTGGGCTGTAATTACTATCTACTTTGCTGCAAAATCACTTCTGGCTTCTGGTACCCTGAAAATTTAGCTGGTCTTAAGGTGCTACTGGGCCTGAATCTTGCTCTTCTACTACAGACCAATATGGCTTCCCACCTGAAACCTGACTTATGGCGACTCTTATGAATTAATGACGTCCAAAACATCCTGTCGTTAACATCTTTGTGAAGGACTTGCAGGCTGAAGGCCATGTCTTCCTTTATTGAGTCATTCCATGTAATGTTTGGCGTTCCTCTTTTCCCGGTGTCTTCAGCTTCTCCTAGAATGATTGTCTTTTCCAGGGAGCCTTATCTTCTTGAGATATGACCAAAATATGATGCCCTCAGTTTTGTCAATTTCTCTCTTAGAGAGGATTCATGCTTGATTGGATCTAGAACCCACTTAGGCAGCCCATGGTATCCGTAGAATTGTCTTCCAACACCACATTTTGAATGAATCAGTTTTCTTCTTGGCTGCATTCATGGTTTTCCATTTTTCATTTTCATACTTGATCTTGGCCTCTAGTGACACATCCTTAAGGATCCTTTCTAGTGCCTTTATGGCTGCTCTTCCAAGTCTCCGTTGCCTCCAGATTTCTTGGTTGCAGTCTCCCTGCCTATTCCTAGTCTAGACTAAGCATGCGCGGACATATCATTGCATTTTTCTCAATCCCTGCGCAATCAGGCATGGGATGGGAACAGGAGTAAGCTGCTGGTGAGAAGACGGCAAGCAAGAGCAGTCTCTGTTGCTTAAACTCATGTAGGTTTGCCAACTCCAGGTTAGGAAATTCCTGGAGATTTGGGGATGGACCCTGGGGAGGGTTGGGTTTGGGGAGAAGAAGAACCTCAGCAGGCCAAATGCCATAGAGACTACCCTTCAAAGCAGCCATGTTCTCCGGGGGAACTGAGAATCTATGCCCTGGGGAGTGTTGCAGGTTTATTACTGTCCTGCTGTCTCATAAATAGCGGACAAGCTCTATGACATTAACGCCGGGTGGCATCATAAGATTAGATGACGGCGTATTTTGGGCAGGGAAATTAAATGGATCCAAAGAGCGATGCATTATGCAAGTGCTGGGATTTCGTGTTTCGGCATTGTGTAATAATCAAGGCCATTGGGGAGCCAACTCCTGGTTTTGTTTGCCAGCGACCTTGGAGTAGCTTGGCCTTGCACCTAGTGCAGGGGTGGACATATAATTAACAGAGAAAGCTGGAAGCAGGAATAGATGGCGGTTCCCAGTTTAAGATGGCTTTGTGTTCAAGTATTTTCTAGCTGTGTGTGTTTCTCCTCACAGAGTGTTCTGACCTAGCACTTGCCCCGTTGCCAATATTTGCATAGTTCCCCAAAATTGTTTCCCTCAGGAAAGCTTTTTTTTTTTAACCCCCCACTCAGCAATTAACCCTCTCTCCCCTCCTTCTTAAATCCCAATTGCTCATATTATTAATGTGCATCTGCCGGCTGTGTTGGACGAAATGGCATCTGGCAGAAATCCCATTCTGTCCTGTCTGTTATGTATAAAGCCCCGGGGCTGGAATTCATCGACCAAATCCGACAGACTGTCTCAGGTTTTGAACAAAGATGGTGGGCGGCTTCCTTTTTTGTAGTAAGTTCTCCTCGTTCAAGTCCTGAGAGAGGCTGTCAGATTTGTTAATGAATCCCAGCCCCGAATCTTCAAGCATAAGGCATGGCCAGTGACAAAGAACAGGCTACCATGAAGGTCACTGAATCAGAAGATGACCTTTTCCTCTAGTCTTTCGTTTAGATAGTTTCAGGAGAAGTTTCTTCAGAGGGCAACCATGGCTCTAAGATGTTTTGGGAAAGGTAGGGTTGCCAGCTGAGCGCTGGAGACTGCTGGGAGGTTCTGGGGGTGGGGGTGGAATTCAAATTGCCAGCATTCTGATGGCATGACATCACTTCCAGTGTGATCCTGGAAGTGACATAATCATGTCAGGGCAATGCTGTAGGGGTTCAGGGGGTCTCACCAGAAGTGACATCACACTGTTAGAGCAACAGCAATTTTTCAAGCATTTCTCCTCCCTCCTTGCTCTAGGGCTACCAGTGGGAGGTCTCTCAGGGCCAAGCTACAAGTGACAAATGACACTTGAACGGCAAGTGAACAGACTCATGGGTATTCCTCCCTGTTCACTTGCGCTCCATTTACGCTCCACTTGATCATGCAGTGGAGGGCAAGTGGAGCGCAACTGAACAGGGAGGAATACCCGTGAGTCTGTTCACTTGCCGTTCAAGTGTCATTCGTCACTTGTAGCTTGGCTCTCAGAAGACCTGGCAGCCCTAGTGGATGTCTGGGGTCTCCTAACTCGTTGGCCTGCCTGTTAGCCAGTTCAGCATCTGAGATCAGCATCCTGTCTCTAAATAATCAGTCTCAAGTTGCTTACTAAGCTAGGTGCAATTTGCAGGATTTCTGGTTCAAATGGTCGTTTCCCCATGTCCTAATGTCGCACCGCACTCATGGAACGAGAGCATCTTCTTGGCACGATTTCTGACATCATCACACCACGATCCCGTTTTCGTGGCGTGATGACATCAGAAATTGCACCAGGAAGACGCCCTCATTCCGTGAGCGTGGCGTGACGTTAGGATGTGTGGAAATGACCCAGTTTTTCAAAACCTTCCAGGCTGATTACAGTGGTACAAACCAACAGTAGAACAAAAAGCAAAAAACTTAGGGAAGCTTTCAGGTTTCACGGCCTTAGTGTTTTGATTCAAAGAAGGCCTCTTCTGACTTGGATTCCCTCTGCTCAGGATAGAACCGCAGTTGTCTTTTTTCCTTGGCTATTAATTCCACCATTAAAATTAGTGCCTGTTTTTTGTTTCTACTGCATACAAATAGTTTAAAAATGGTATAAAAGGAACAAACAAATCTGGAAAACCAGCACTTCAAAAGGTGACACAGAAAGGCTCATGGCAACAACACTGAGGAAAAAAATTGTAGATCCTTACAAAAATTATCCAAAGAAAACACCATTGGACAGATAAAAGCTAGAAAAGAGACAAAAAGCATAACCAAGCAGATGTATCAAATGCCAAACCCCCTCTATCATCAAACCACCTTTGCCTGGTGTCTGAAGACTTATAAAGATGGGGTAGCATGAACCTCCCTGGGAAGGGAATTCTTAAAAGTTGGTGCAACCGCTAAGAAGGCCCTTGTCTCATCAGACCTCTTGCCACACCACAGAAGATCATATGGTAGAATCTTCCAGGACGGTTAAACTCTAACTAGCTTTGCATGGAAGAAAGAAGTCCTTAGGATACAGGACTTTTTTTTAGTTGAGTTGTACGCTATATATGCGATAAAGCAACTGCGCCCGCTCTTTGTTTACAAATTCAGCTTGAATTCGTTGTGTCTCTGCACACTTGAGCATGCCGGTCTGGTGATACGAATTGGCCTTCTGAGAAAAAGACACACGCGGAGCTTCGAAGCCCAGAAGCCATTGTTGGAAGGCCGCTACGGATTCTTTGATGGATTTGTAGGTCGGTTAAACGGCAGTTTATAATTCCAGCCCAGATTTAAGATAGGAGTGCTTGAGACGTGTGTGCCTTATGGGAAGACTTTTATTGTGCGTGAGGAACTTCAAGAACTGAAAACTCAAAGCGGGCAAACATTTCTCGACTGTTAATTTGTTTTTATAGCCTCCTTGCTGTATGGCTTGTGAGGCAGATTAAACCGCCCAATTACTCATGTTTCATTCTCCGATGTCTTTCCAAGAAATTTCCTAAAGAGTCTGATTGCGTTTCACAGCGTTAGAGCCAGAGAGATCTATTTAATACCCTCTGTTTCTCTTGCTCCAGCAAAGACCTCTTGGGGAAATAATATAAAAACATGGGTTATAAGTATGCAAAAGTATTTATTTGCCTTTGGAGTAATCGTGTACGTGGAATAATCTTTTTTTTTATTATTATTTTTTAAATTGATCTGTTTTCCTCTTTTGCTGGGTAGACTGCAGGGAAATATAAAAGAAGTGTTGCTTCTACATTAAGAGAACTCATATTTGGTCACAATGACTCCAGTCAATCATGTTATTTATGCCTCATTGCAAATTTTTGATGTCATAATACATTATGCAAATCAGTGTGAGAGACAACATATTTACACTATTTGCAATGGGCATAACTATGCATAATTTGCATAACACATTCTGAGCCCAATAGCTGAACTTGCTGTTTGGCGTTTCTTTTTTCTTGGGAAGAGCAGGGAGTCAGGAAGACAGAGGAGATATAGCAGCCAGCTCACATGCCACTGGATGATCACAACTAAGGCACAGACAGGGACGGTGCCAGGTTTTCTGGCACCTGAGGCCAGATACCTGCACCTGGGGGCAGCTTCAGGGGTGTTGCTGTCCCCGCGTGCGGACTGCGTGATGGCGTCACTGCGTGTGACATCATCACGCAGGGGGCCAGCTGCTTCATTAGCGAGGCAGGCAGCTGGGATAGCGCGCAGGTGGCCTCCCAACCCTCCCGCTCAGTTTCCCCACATCGCCCTGGCTGCCTGCCATGCCTAGCTGGCCCGCAGCTGTGTGCTGGCGGTGGCGGCAGCACAGGGCAACTGAGTGGGAGAGCTGGGAGGCTGCCTGCTCAGTTGCCCCACGCTGCTGCTGCCAGCATGTGCTCCTGGCCGGGCACCTGTGAGCTAGGCACGGCAGGCAGCCGGGGTGGCACACGGGAGCAGCTTCCCAGCCCTCCTGTTCAGTCACCAGCGCTGCCACCACCAGCCGCGCAGCATGCGCCCCTGCCCCCATTCAATGCTCAAGGCGGCTGTCAGCACCACCTCAATGGTCGCGCCAGCCCTGGGCACAGACATGATCATCATCCTCTTTGGGTCATAAAGAGGAATAAATAAATTATAAATTCATAATTCTTTCAGTGCTGGAGTGGTGGAGAGTGCCCTCAAATCAGAGTTGACTTATGTTGACCCCTGGTGGGGTTTTCATGGCAAGAGATGGTTTGCAGTGCTACAGGCCCCCTTTTTTTACTAATAGGAGCATTCTCCAAGCATCTGTCTAATCCATTTTTAAAAGTCAACCTTGCGGTATGCTTTGGTAGCAAGTTGCATAAGTTAATTACGGGTTGGATCCAGCGGAAATTTCCTCTGATGAAAGAGATTTCTGTCAGTAGAATGGAGCTTTCTTGCCTCCCCCTCCCACTGCAGCCCAAAATGTCACTCCCCCCCCAAATGTTTCTCCTGGGGGACATCTAGGAAAAGCATTAAGTTGGGGAGTCAGAAGTCTGCAGTGGGAGGGGGGAATTGGCAACAATCTCCTCTCCCCACGTATTAGTGGAAATCTACTGCTGTGTGTTACATGGTAAAGTACTTTAGTTTGTCTAAGGTATAGATGCAGATCAATGTAGATATTCTTGCGAGGGGGTGTGTCTCAAAGAGCATGGTGCGACATGGATAGGATGTGAGACAACAGGTGTGGCATACACAGGACGTAAAATCATGCACTGGAAACATTTTCCCGTCCAGAATTGTGTGTGCATCTCATTATGTGGACTGTTAATCTCATCCAGTTGAAAGTGCCCCTCTAAGAGCCAAGCTACAAGTGACGAATTACACTTGCCCGGCAAGTGAACAGCCTCATGTGTATTCCTTCCTGTTCACTTGCCATTCACTTGCACTCCACTTGATCAAGTGGAGCGCAATTGAATGGCAAGTGAACAGGGAGGAATACATGTGAGTCTGTTCACTTGCCAGGCAAGTGTAATTTGTCACTTGTAGCTTGGCTGTAAGGATGTCTGCAGGATGCAGAAGGTGAATAGAAATGCTCCCTCAGTGCATGGAAACACTTTTGCCTGAAAGAGACCCGTGTGTTTGTTTGCAGGTCCAATTCTGAGTGATGACACATGTATCAATTATGTAGCAACGTTTAGGCTTCCTTGCAACTTCACTCTCTGCCACATCTGCATCTGAAGAAGAGAGCTGTGGTTTTCAGAAGCTGATGATGCATCTGATAAAGAGAGCTGTTGTTCTTGAAAGCTGATGATGCATGCGACGAAGAGAACTGTGGTTTTTGAAAGCTGATGATGCATCTGATAAAGAGAGCCGTGGTTCTCGAAAGCTGACAATGCATGTGACGAAGAGAGCTGTGGTTCTCGAAAGCTTATGCTGCAATAAAGTTGATTAGTCTTAAAGGTGCTACTGGACCCTTGACTATTTTGCCGCATCTTCTGAGGAAGTTTAATGACACTTGCAGCTGTGGTGGGACAGGAAACTGGCACCAGGGTCTGCATCAAGGTGCCATCCTTCAGGTGAAGATAGATCTAGTAGTGTTGGGAGGTAGGGCTTTTGTAGTAGTGAGACTCACTGTGGAATAATGGGTTCAGTATCGGGTTAAGGAAGCCTGGGTTCAAATTCCCACACTGCTGTGAAGTTTGCTGGGTGTCATTAGGGTATCCTTGAGCCAGTCTCAGCCCAACCTACCCCATAGTCTTGTTATGAGGATAAAATGAGGAAAAGGAGAACCATGTGTATCAGGAGTAGAGATGGGCAAGAACAGCAATACGGACAAAAAAAGCCATGAACAGCCCAATCTGCTGTTCGCAAACAAGCTGTTCGTGAGGCCCCATTCTAAACGAACAGGTGGTCATTGCAAGCCTCGTTCATTGCTGTTCGTCAAGCCTGACAGTCTGGTACCTGCAATCAATTCCCTTGGCAACTTAGGCAGGGATTGTCTGAACTCTGTCTGAACTCCTGCTGTTGCCCTGGAAACCCCAATCTAAGCCCATTTTAGCTTGATAGGCAGGTCTTCCTTCCAAGTGTGGAGCTCCAAATTTGTTACAAGGGCGCAAAGACCATGGGAGAGGGGGGAGCTCCCAGCTCGGGCTAGTCTTTGCAGACAGTGGAGAGGGAGAGACAGTTGCTGTTGGCATTTTAATAGACAGGGAGAGTGCATTGGAGCTTGAATTTTCTTTGTGTGTGGTGGGATAGGAATCTACCCCTTCAGGTTCCAGGGCCGCTGCCAAGCTCTGGGGCCAAGCTATTATTTACTATTGGTACCTTTCCTGCTGCCTGCTCAGGTCAGGTTTCTGGGAGTGGTGCAGTAGGGATCTTGACTTGGATGATGGCTGGAGGAGAGCTTGCTGGCCCCCACAAACAGCCAACCATGAACATGTTCATGCACGGGGCCATGTTCGTGGTTGTTCATGAGTCCCTGTTCGTGGGTGGCAACGAACAATTAACATCATGTCCATTTTTTTTTCTGTTCGTGCTCGTCTCTAATCGGGAGATCTCCAGGATTTTCCCAACTTGGAGTTTGCCTCTCAGTTTGAGGCCTGTGGGAGGGTACGCAGTGCTCCCTGCTGGCAAGCATCGGCCAGACTTGGGCAGGTCCTTCCTCTACACACCGCAAGTGCCAGCGGGATAGCTGAATTAATATACTGCATCAGAAATCAAAAGAAGAGTCCTGTGCACCCTAAAGGCTTTCAAAGTTATTGTAGCATAAACTTCGATGAGTGCATTTTCACCAGACCAAGTGCATCTTTGCTTCATTTGATGGGAGTGGGTTCAAACCCACAAAAGAATGCGCTGCGATAAATTTGTAACCTTCTAAAGTCTCACAGGACTCTTTTTATTTGTTTGTTTTAGACAGCAAATGACAAAGCCTTTAATTTTCTCTTTCCGTTGAGGTTGCAGCCTGGCTCGAAATAAAATATTGTGGAAGGTATTTGCCATATATTATACAATACATAGAATGTGTATTTTATTATTTTTATCCCTTCCTTTCTCCAATGAGCTCAGGGGTGGCATATTTGGTTCTCCTTTTTATTCTCACAACAACCTTGTGAAGTAGGTTTCATGGTCACCCAATGAACGTCACAGGAATTTGGACCTGGGTTTCCTCTGCTATGGACCGGCTTTCTACCAGTTACTCTGTTCTGTTACATCTCTAGATTATGGCTACTATCAGAACATTGCTAATGACTGTCAAGGGGAAAAAAATGGTACTTAAAAATTCCCAATGTTCTGTACTAGATGCTAGATTCTACGCTGAGTTCATATAATTTTGTACGTGCTGAACAGGAGAAGGGAACTTGTTCCAATAATAAATCAAGAGGAAGTTTACAACTCAAGGCAATTAAATAAAACTTGAGGCATGCAACTAAACTTTTTTAAATTTTCACTTTTTTGCTACTTAAATAAATGTTCTTGTTGCTTTTCGGATAGAAAAACCCCCGTTTAAATCCCCTCCTTAAAAAAAGAATTGCATGGAAAAACAGGTGATAGTTTTTATAAGAACAATAGAGACAGTGTTGCTTCTGGCTTATGCATCTATTTCTTTTCTTCCACTGTTTTCTCTGGTGGAACAGATTTTGTAGGTTTTTGAAGCAATAGAGAAACCTACAAAAACTGTTTCGTCGGGTCAGTAAGCGGAGGCATGCACATAACATCAGTAACAATGGTTCCATCACATCACCTTAGATGCTCTGAAGTAGAGATGGGCATGAACTGAAACACGAACCAAAGTTTGTGACGAATCAGGCCAGTTCTTGGTTTGAGAACTGGCAATTCGTCATAGCCCATTTCTGATGAACTGCCACGAACTTTAGGCTGGTTTGTTTTCTGGTTTGTCACTGCAGACAGCCTGGCGCCGATTAATCAGTTTCCTAGGCAACAGGGGATGGACTTTTGCTGACCTGGATGTGATGTTTTCACGAACCAAATGAACTGGTTTGTGAACCAGGGCAGGTTTTCCCCCCAGTTTGTGCTCATCTCTACTCTGAAGGGCAAGATAAAAGAGATTCAGGTCTGGTTCTCCAGATCTTCAGATTTTTCAGAAACCAGGTTCTAGGGTCCCTTAAAAATACCCTCTTCAGTTTTGTTCTCCCCCGTTTGAATCAAACCACAATTCTTTATTCTACTCTATTCTTTATTCTGCCTTGTACTGAATTTCCCCCATAAAATGTATGTCTTTTCAGCATGATTTGTACATATAAATATCATGCTGATTTATGAATAAATGGCTTACATAGTACATGTATTGTTTATACTGTGTATATAAAAATTTTCAAGAATTATGAAGAGGGCTTGCTCTCTTCATAACATGAGAAGGACAGTGATCTCTTATTATTTTTTCCCCTTATCATATCTTCCTGAATTCCATCCTCAAACAGAGAGGGGAGAGCAACCTTTCTTGAGCTGGCATGACCCAGTCTTTTGGCTGTCAGAAGGTTTAGGTACAAGCGGCAAGTCAAGCAGAGAGATTCTCACCTGGAGATAAAATACTAGCAGCCCTTACCTTTTGTACTGCATTTCAAGCACCGGCTGAACAGTTGGTGATCACATTCTTGAGCAGATCAAAAGGCGACCACTTTTTAAACAAGTACATCTTAGGCCCCACAGGGGTTCTTTTTTTAGACCTGTTTCTCTGCAGGCTTTTACTCTTTTGTAGTACTTTATTTTAAGATAGCTTGATTATGAAATCTTTAAAACAACCCTTTTATTCATAATCCAGTAGAAAAGATAATTTTACTCATTTGGGGGGTTGGTCAACAGAACCCAGTGGGCGATGGAGGGGCACCATAACCCTGAAAAATCAATGCGGAAGCTAAAGTCAATCAATGGTTATTGAACAGGTTTACCCAACATGTTTTCTTGATCTTTGTCGGGGCGATCTGCAAAAACACGTAGAAATGAATATAGAATTAACAAGAAATTCATTAAAAATGGAAATTGACTTATGTTGAAGCCATTTTATGGTGCTTTCAACAGTTCCTGTGGGAGAGTGAAGATAATGGGTAAGGCCGCAGCGGTAAGATATCTACTCTGCATGCCAGACATCTGAAGTTCAGACTTTAGCATCTTCAGTTAAAATGATCCAGAAGTAAATGATGTAAAAGAACTCTACCTGAGGCTTTGGAGACCTGCTTCCAGCCAGTCGTCTGTCTGACTCGATGTAAAGCAGCTTTTGGTGTTCAACAACACAATCACTACAGAGAGAATGTAACCTGGACTAGATCTTAAATGGTGTGGTGTGGGTCAGGTACTGCTGTTGTGTTGGAAGTGAAAACCTGCTGGAAAGAGTTGTTTGGATTGAAAGGACTGTTCAGTTGGTTCCCTACACTCAAATGGGCTTTCGGCATATAGTTCTCTAACTAGAGCCACCAAGGCTTTAAGGCAAATCAGCTGTGAAGTGAAGGGGGCATTCAAAAGCGGTTTGTAATACGGCATGGGGATTTTTATGGCATAGGGGGAATGGTTTAATCTAAGCCAAACCAAGATCAGGATCCAGATATAGCATTTCTATGCCGAAACAAAAGTCTAACAAAAAAGGGAGGCTCCTCCAAACTATTAAGCCGAACAAAACAAGTGGCAACAGCACACGTGGAGGTCAAAATGAAATATTCAAGATTAGGAATATCAATACTCAATCTACTATCTGTAAAAGTGCTACCTTTAAAGTGACAAAGTGCTGTAATAAGTATTCATAAATACAACAGGTACAAATGCGAATAAATCACTCGATGACATTCCGTCATCCAAGACAAGCGTATATATAAAGTGTATGTATAGCAATTATTCAATGTAGACCACCATTACATATGCAGCACAAGTAGTTTTCAAAATACCAAACAGTCTTATGTTGGACTTTTTGGACAAAAGTCCAAGCAAGCCAATGATCAGGTATTATCACTCTTCAGAATTAATATAGTAGGCCCCAGAACCTATAAAAGGTGTCCATAGTTAGCCTTAATAGAGTAGCATCAATTGCAGAGAAAGACATGATGGCAGTTGGAGCATGCCGGCTGGTGTGAGTGGGAGAAAATAAATTAACACTTAGGTTTAGAAAAGAAATTAGAGTTCTTTATTCTAGGAACTCCATACTCTGATAGGAAAGTGGAGAGAGAGATTTCTATATACCAGTCTAGTCTAAGGATGCTCATGGATCCCTGCATCCATGGTGCAAGATGGAGAGAAGAGATAGTTGTGTGACAAAGAGAGGAAGAGAAGGATGTCATGAGGAAGAAGTCCTGAGATTAGCAATCGACACATCAAAGGATAGTTCAGAGCAGTAAGGGGTAAACAGTTGCTCCGACCTTTCTATCTCTCTAACTTTCTGGTTTGTCTCCCTCTGAAATCTGAGGAAAGGGACAGCGTCAGATCCCCCTCTTCTAACCATCAGGAACAGTGGGTGCTGATTCTAGCAGTCTTCTTACTAGGAGACCCTTTGCTGAGATGGTGGTTCATACATGAAGATGCCTTGTAATAAATTAGACCACTGATCCATCAAGCACAGTAGAAAAGCCAGTGTAGTGTAGTGGTTAAAGTGTCAGACTAGATTCTGGGAGACCCAGAGTTAGAGATGGGCACGAACTAGGGTTGCCAGCCTCCAGGTAGTGGCTGGAGATCTCCTGGAATTAGAACTGGTCTCCAGGCCACATAGATCAGTTCACCTGGAGAAAATGGCTACTTTTGGGGGTGAACTCTATGGAATTATGCCATGCCAAGGTCTTTTCCCTCCCCAAACCCCACTTTCTCCAGGTTTCTCCAGGTTTTACCCCCTAGATCTCCAGGAATTTCTCAACTTGAAGCTGGCAACCCTAGCACGAAATGAAATACGAACCAAAGTTTGTGATGAACCAGGCTGATTCGTGGTTTGTGAACCAGCGGTTCGTCAGAGCCCATTTCTGCAGACAGCCTGGTGCCGATCAATCAGTTTCCTAAGCAACAGGGGATGGACTTCCTGCAGACCTTCTGCTGACCTGGAAGTGGCCTTCTGCTGGCCTGGAAGTGACCTTCTGCTGACCTGGAAGTGATGAACCCTTTCGTGAACCTGGGCAGGTTTGTGAAAGTTCGTGGTTCATGAAATGTGATGAACCACGAACCACACGGTTCATTTTTTCCGGTTCGTGCCCATCTCTACCCAGGGTCAAATTCCCGCTCTGCCATGGAGGCTTGCCAGGCTATCATGGGCCAGTCACACAGCCTAATCTACCTTCCAGGGATGTTGTGAAGATAAACTGGAGCAGATGAGAACGTTTTAAGCTGCAGTGGTGATTCATGCTTGGATTTCATCAAGGTCAAAGCACTATAGTGTGCTTTACCTGGCACTACTCATGTCAAAATATATACAAATTTCTGTTTCTGCTTCCTTTTATGGCAAATCCTCTTTCCATGCCATCATTTGCCACCCAAATGGCTGTGTTCAGTTGGAAAATGGGAAGTGCCAATCAAAATGCTTCAGGGTCAGGACCTCTTGGGACTTACACATCCATGACCTCACTAAAAATGCATGGTTGCATTTGTGATTGCTTCAGCAATAATGTTAGAAGTAACACTTTTGATAAAGCACCAATAAGAGAGCATTTAAAAATGTTGTTTTTATTTGGATTTTTCCATCCACCCTAAATCTCTGGATGAGTTGCAACATATTTCAGTCAAAGGAATCAAAACAAGACAGTCAGAATGGAACATAATGGAAGACTTTAGAATCTTTAGCATGCTGGCCGGCTCAGCCAGCATCAGGGTTTCACAGCCCTTGCAGTTTATTTTTGGAAAGTAATATAACAATACTGGACGAATTTACAGCCATGTGGCACTCAGACCCTGGGCTGGCATTGGCCCTGTTAGCCGAGTGATAAATTGGCATCCTGCAAGGCTGACATTATTTGCGTCTTTATCACTTGGCTGCGATGTCCATATCACGCTAGGCTCGCCTGCGCTGAAATAAATTCATCATGTTTACTAAAGGCTGGAGTACCATTCTGGGAAGATGAGCAAATTAAATGGAAACAAAAGTTGCCCTGCAATTAGCTACAAGGTAGCTGTAGGATAGGGTTGCCTAGCAACCAGCAAGAGGGCTGTGGGGGGGATATGGGGGAGCATGATACCAGCTATGGAGCCACACCACTTCCGATAAAAAAAAAAAACTAGAAGTGACATAGGTAGCTCTAGGAATCACTGGAAACTCTACCACAACAAGATTGTTCTGCGGCCTAAGGAGGCAGAACTGTGTGTGTTGCCCTGAGATCCTTGGAGGAAGGAATTCAAAGATAGCCAACAAAAAATTATTGTTTTCCCCAGGCTGATTTATTTCCTTTGTCAACAAAACTGGAGCACTGTGAATTTGATCAATGGAGAATGAGGGATTCTGTTTCAAAAACTGAAATTTCACGTTTAGGGCTAAGCTTCATTCTGGGTTCATTTTTCTTTTGAGTGTTGAAGAACACTTCCCCGATCCATGATCTCTGGTGCTTGTGAATATTTTTGTGTAACTTAGGGCCTGTTCTTCTCTGTCCCCTTTTCCTTTGCCCTCAGTTTCTTTGTCCTTATCTGCTCTCACTACAAGTTTATCAGCTGGCTGTGAGCCAAGCTACAAGTGACGCCTGATACAGGTTGGACACTTGTCAGCTTCCCTCAAGTTTTGATGGGAAATGTAGGCGTCCTGGTTTTACAGCTTGCCTCTCCATTACAGCTGCAAGACCAGGATGCCTACATTTCCCATCAAAACTTGAGGGAAGCTGACAAGTGTCCAACCTGTGTCAGGCATCACTTGTAGCTTGGCTCTGTAGCAAAGACACCAGTGATCTCACCAACTGTGTTATGATGTGACATCTGATGTGATGACATCACAGAGACCTACATAAAGGTTGTCTTGGCAGTTGAGGCTGTCAACAAACGATGGCAGTTAAGGTTATTAACAAATGGCAATCGAGGCTCTCAACAAATAAGGATGACAAGGAGCAGCAGCTGGCATAACAAGAAAGGATGCCAAATAGCATTCATACAAATGTACAGCAAGCTATGGCGGAGGGGAAGGACTTGGGGGAGAAGTAAGGGCCCCATTCCTCCAAGAGGGGCAGGAGAGAATAAAAAAAGGCACAATGTCAAATGCCGCATCACATCAGAAGCGACATAGGGTAGCTCTTGGAATCACTGGAAACTCTGTGGTAGCTCTAGGAATTACTGGAAACTCTATGGTAGAGTTTCTGGCAGTTTCCAGAGCTATGAAGGTCACATGTTTTTTTTTTTTACTAGAAGTAATGTGATGCCACAGCCAATGTCACATCCCCACACATCCCTGCCCACAGCCATCCCACTGGCTGCTGAGCACTGCCTGGCAATTCTTGAGGGAAGGTAATTGTTTCTGTTGCAGCAAATGCACTAATTTCAAGGGGAGTTTTCAAAATTCCAGCACAACGCCAGCTCTGTTTTTATCTCCTTCTTCTCCAAATGAGTATGTGTAAGAAAATGTGAAGCGGTTTTAGGCTGAATCAGACCCTTGGTCTGCCTGGCTCATTATGGGGTACCCTGACTGACAGCAGCTCTCCTGAGCCTCAGGCAGAGAAAGAAAGAGCTTTTCCAGCACCCACTACGTGAAATCCTTAAGTAAAGCCACCACGGACCGAACTTCTTAATACAAAGCACGTGTTTGAGCAGTAGAACGTTCCAGGGAATTTATATGGGGCTTTCTTTCTTGCTTTTTAAAAAAGGTTCTCCTTGCCCTTTCTATTTAAGCAAAATGTTCAAGATACTATACAGAGTTTTAAAACTCCACATTAGTTAAAACATTTTAACTAAAAAACCTGAAACATACACGTTCAAAGCCCCCAAAAGGAAGCACTAATCTTAAAAAGCGGCATCAATCCTCTCGCAAAGCAACCATTCCTCAGACAGCAAAATGCCTCGTTTGGGCAAACAGAAAGGCTGTGCTTCTTGCCTTTCGCTCTCAGGACTTAAAGCCACCCAAGGGGAGACGAATTTTTGTTGGGGGATACTTTGATCAGGTGAAACTGACCTCCCAACTGCCAAATGTGGGAACCTCACAGCTGTTTTAAGGGAACGAATGACATGGTTAGAGTTCCAGTTGTGGAACTCGAATAACCCCGAGAAGAGTACAAGATTTCATCTGCTTGCACTGGGCAAGAGGAGATTTCATCTGTTCAGTTCCTTGTTCTAGGATTTTGGACTGTGATGTGTTTCATTCCTCCTCAATTCCAGTTTAACTCAGTCTCTCTCTGCATGAGTCATCTGACACATGAAGAACACGAGTCAGGAGATGCAATGTTAGCTGGGAAGGATAGCTTAAAAAGACAGTGCCGACGGCAGGGCAAAGGCTTTGCTTTACACTGGAGCTGTGTGAATGCCAGAAGGGAAATTTCAGCCCATTACAACATTTCCACGTACAAACTTGGCTCTGGAAGGCAGCTCCATTGCTGGCTGCCCTCTGATCGCGATCCCACCCATTTTTAGACTGGAGAGGTGAAATCGACAGAGCCTTTGGGGAGGCGAAGATGAAATTTAACAAACACTCTGAGAAGTGATCTCCGCAGGCTCTGTCTTTTTAAACTACACTTCCCGGCTAACATTGTGTCTCCCTACACTTGACGAACACGTGCCGAGGCGTCTCATGTAGAGAGACTCTCAGACAAATGGAGCATATGCCACACATTTCCGTTGCTTCTGTTTATTTGCTTCAAACCCTGGGAGTACACCCTGCAGATCTTTCTGCCAGCCGGAGAGGGGGGGGGGTCTGCTCTTTTCTAGAAAGGCTGAGAAATCTTCTTCTCCAGGATGCTCTCCTTTCTCACTGGTTTAAAAAATTTTCTTCCAGGCCCTTACTTAGTTTTTGAAGTTGCCCATCTATACCATTGCTGCAGAACATTTTTTGGATCACATTGTGTATCTTTTAATCAGATTTTTTTAGATCATTATTTGTTGTGGCTGATTAAGTGTTATGGTACTGATTCTCCTTTTTCATTTTTGAGCCACCCTGTGAATTCTTTTGACAGAAACTGTTACCTGAAGTGGTCTCCTTGCAAAAATATGATTTATGGGGGAATTAGCTAGCAAGGAAGACGGCTGTACGAGAGGCGGTAACTGGGATCTGTCACCTTTGTATACCAGGTCCCTTCCGACAATAGAACAAGCGAGTCTGGTGCTTAACATCAAACAATGACTTTTTATTGAACACAAGAACTTCATGCACATACACACCAATTACTGGGGGAAATAATTACACACACACACACAGAGTCCTAGGAAATGTAGCCAGAAATTGAGAATAGCAAGAGGGAGTAAATATATCTACCTATCCCGGAGAAGGGGCTCCAGTCCATGGAGGAAGAGAGTAGCTTCGAATGCCAGCATCTTTGGCCAGGAGAGCAAGAGGCTTAGGGAAGTGACCCTAAGGGAGAAGCCAGAAAGCTTGCACGATTTGAATGGGGTCAGAGCTCTACCTTTATAGGTAAAATGTGCCCTGAGGTGGAGGAGAGTCCTCCTAGCAGTTAGGACAAAGACTCCAATGGTCAGTTCCTGGGTTAGACAAAAGGCTTGAGTACTTTGATTGATAGCTGCCGGGGTGTGTGAATGCAGATGCAAAACTAGTTTTAGCACTGCACAAAAAGGACAGTTTTTCAGATAAAGTACACCAGAGCTAGGTTAAGTGTTTTTAGGGAGGGGATACATTGTGCCAGGAACGACTGTCTATACTTATGAATGTCATTTGATTAGCTCCTCAATCATGGACAGGAGATCTCATCATGGAAGGAGGGAGAGGAATGTGCTAAGTGGGGTTGACGCTGCGGGGCCTTTGTTGCTCTGGGTACCGGTGGGATCGGAGAAGGTAGTAAATCCAATCAAGCTGCGGTCACTCCGCATTCCAGAGCAGCATTCCTTGCATGCCTGGTTCTCCCGGGCGGGATGTAGCATACAGTAGCCAATTTAAATTCCAGAGGCTTGTCCATTTTTAATATCACACACCACTATATGAAAACTGCTGTACAACTGGCAGAGGTCGGGCTGACTGCTTACTATTGGTGGTGTAAAAATAAATAAGTATTTACATAAATTTGTGAGTTTGGTCCCCTCTGTATTACTGATGCATACTTCCACATTGCTAGAACCCTGGGAAGATAAGGAATGTGTCTGTATATCATGTGTCAAGATTCTTTAGCGTGGTATTCTGCTGACCGACGCTTGTGTGCCTGTGCATTGGTAAAACACCATTTTAACAGAGCCTTGATTTGACTGTGCATACAGTCACATCAATATTGTTTTTTTGCAGTTGCCAAAGGAACCAAAGGAACTGATAGCTGTGGCAAGTGATCCATGCAAAGGTCTCCGTACAATATTTGGAAACATAAAAAAAGGAACAAGGGAGAATTTCTGATGCCTTGTTTCCACTTTGAAAACTACATAGGTAATTTGGAACTATCAAACCTGGGAAGAAATTTGGTTGAGATTAAGCCTCCTTAGTCTGTGATAAATGAATGAGATTTTGTAGAAGGTGTTTCAAGCAGGGTCTGGTTGTTAGACTCACAGGCAGACAGCACAGTGTGAATTGCATAGCTTGGAAAGAATGGGAGCGTTTTGATGTAGCTGCATGAACTGTTTAAAGCTGTGGCCTCTCAAAAGCAGGCCCCACTAGATCTCCTACAAGCAAAGTTTGACAGCTAACCACCAGGTCAGACCACGGGTCAATGGGCCTCTCCCCTCTTTGCATCACAGTAGCCTTTGCTGGTTTGGATGCATCTAGTCTGATATCACTCCAGATCTAGTGGGGAGTAAACCTTGAGCCTGATCGAAAGAAGTTGGAGTCTTCTGAACTCTCAGTTTGAAAAGAATCTCCTGCTGGGCTGCAAACTGAGAGAAGGAGAGAAGAAACTACTTTTTAGGCAGCAGCAAGAAGCAGCAAGCAGCAGGGCTTTTTTTCAGTGGGAACGCGGTGGAACGGAGTTCCGGCACCTCTTGAAAATGGTCATATGGCCTGTGACCCCGCCCCCTGATCTCCGCTGGAGCAGCGTGGAGGGCAATCTAAACTTCCCTCTGTCTGGAGATCAGGGGGTGGGGCCACCAGACATGTGACCATTTTCGCTGAGGTCAATTTAAACTTTAAAAAACTGCCCCCTTGTTCCAAGTGACCCAAAGTGACGTCATTGTGCGTCCTGAGTTCCACCACTGATTTCCACCACCTCTTTTCCCAGAAAAAAAGCCCTGCCAAGCAGCCTTGGTGGACAACTACAGTGTTGTGGTCCTAGTAAATTCCACTTCTTGTCACCAACTCAAAGGTCCTAGCTGATGGGGCAAGAATTGAGCCTAGAGTTATGAAGGAGAGGGCGTTAGGCCAGGATGAAGGAGATTAGAATCCGTGCATGACTGGGCAGAATGTCTGGAGGACTTCGAGCCTGGTTAGTAGATTGTTCCATGCTTCACGTACCCCAGCCGAAAGAAACAGGGGTTCAGCAATTTAGAGGAGGCCAAATTCAAAGCATTTACAGTTGTGGTTTTCATTCTGTTCTTCGAGGAATTCTGTGGTGTCTCAAGAAGCTCATAGGGCCAAACTACAAGTGATGCCTGACACAGGTTGGACACTTGTCAGCTTCCCTCAAGTTTTGATGGGAAATGTAGGCAGCTTGGCGGAATGTTGGATAAGTGACAGTTGAAAAGTCCATCAGACAGCAGTCAGAGATCCAAGCTGCAAGACCAGGACGTCTACATTTCCCATCAAAACTTGAGGGAAGCTGACAAGTGTCCAACCTGTGTCAGGCGTCACCTGTAGCTTGGCCCATAGAAGGGGGCCTTAGTTCAATGGTAGAGTGCATACGTTGTTTGCAGGTCAGAGGCAGGTCAGAGACAGAGGCCAAGCAGTGGCTTGTATATACATGATAACAGTTCTAGGGTCCCCCCCCCCCAAGGCTTACCAGGCTGATGGGTCACCCATTTGCATGGAATGTTGGCGAGTTTTTGCCTGTCAATAAACCATACAAATGAGGGAGGTGAAGGAAAAGAATTGTATTACCTACAGATTTCACAATGCCAAGCATTGGACATGTAACTAAATGAGAAGCAACCTGTTTCGGGCCCAGGTTTGTGCAATATTAAGCTCGAGCTTCCAAATTCCATCCCAGCTTGCCACCCATACGTAATGGTTTTGGAATGCTGCCGTATGGAAGCTCTACGCATAAAAGACTTCCCCCCCCCCGCCAATGTTTTTTAATCTGGCTCCTTAGTTTTGATTTGCTGCTTTGCTCTGGCTTGTTCTGACGGCTGTTCCATTGCTTGGTTTGCATTTTTAATGATACCTTCTTGTTTATTACCATTGCGTTTTATTGATTTTTAAAAGGCTTTGAGCATTTGGGTCAAGCCCCTCCCCCCAGCTTTGAAGCATGGGATATAAATATGTTAATATAATAAGTATAATAAATAATAGAAAATTTAGGATGGGCTATAATTACGGAGTTTTGTGGCACCCTGGAGACTAACTTACCCAGTCCTTTGTTAGATCTTGGCAGATGCATACATACATTCCCAGGCCCACATTTCTTGGCTGAGATCCCAAACCGACTTACTTGGAAGTGAATCTCACTGATAAGACCTCTGCAGGATAGGATTAGATTTGGGCCATTGGTTCTTATCCAGTGCTGGTGAACATTATATTTTGGCTTCGAGCAATGATCCACACCCCGGTTTTCTTTCTGTGCCCTCTGATGCCTGCCTTAAAGCTGCCTTGCTGGAAAAAGCCTTCCATTCTCAGTTGAAGCTTCATTAATCACAACATGACCTTCCTCCTCTCACAACCCAGTGTCATATTTTTGGACCTAATTCTGTTGACTGAGTTGCGATCTCCTGAGAAACAAACTGGCTGCTACATCTTATGCTGGACTTGAAGAGTTGATAGAAAATGTTCCTTTTTTGTTAAGGGGAAAAGGGATAAGAGAGAGAGAGTATCTATCTGTCTGTCCGTCCGTCCGTCCACTTTTGGCGCCAGGGTTTCTGGTGCCTGTGATGATCCTCACGTGCACACCCCCAGACTGCGCAATGATGTCATCACGAGATGATGTCATCATGCAGCAAAGCTGGGCCCATTGGCTGGCAGGTGCCTGGGGTGGTGCACGGAGGCTGCCTGCACTCCACACTCTGCCCCGGCTACCTGCTGTGCCTTGCTCGTGGCTGCTGTTCCCGGCCAGGGGCGTGTGGCAGCAGTGGCGGTGGCAGCGGCACTGCGGGGCTGGACGGCTGTAGCAGCCACAGGCCAGGCACGCCAGCTCCGTGGCGCACGCCTCCATCCTGGCACCCCCTCCGGCACCCTCTCCAGCACCCCAGCGTCCACAGCGCCCACCTCACTGCCTCAATGGTGCCGCTGGCCCTGTATCGATCTGTCTGTCTGTCTGTCTGTCCGCCCGCCCGCCCGCTCCCCCCCTCTGTCTCAGTCTATCTGTCCATCTATCTGTCCAGTCCATCTCTCTGTCCATCTCTCTCTCTCCCTCCCGTTCCTCCCTCTTGTGTGCATATGGTTTGAATCCCCATTCTTCCCTAGAAGCTCGCTGGGCCAGTCACATACCCTCAGTGTAACCTACCTCACAAGGTTGTTATGAAGATAAATGGGGGAAAGGAGAATGATGTAAGCCACTTTGGAACTCCATTGGGGAGAAAGGTAGATAATAAATGTAGTAAATAAATATGTACACACACTGTCTGTTTGGCCTATTGTGGCTTTACATTTAAAATGCAGAGCAAGTATGGTAGAGCATCCAGGACTGTTGGGGTGCCAAAGCAGGCTGTGAGTTTCAACTTCTTTGCATCCACTTGACAAGCAGTTTCCTTTCTCTAGGGTTTTTTCCCCACTGCTATAAATCTGGAGATTCAAACCATGGGTCAATCCATCTCAGCTATGACTCTTCTGATTGGTAGCCGCTCTTCAGAGTCTCTGGCAGGGAAAAGTCTTTCCTGACACTTGCTACTGGACATCTGGTTAAGAAGTGCCAAGGATTAAGTCTGGAAATGGAACTTAGATCTGAATGCAAAGGAAGACTTTTACCCACCTAGCCATGGCCACTCCCTGAAGTTCTGTAGTGACCAATTGGTGTCCATGCACCAGGACATGGTTTTTGGGAATTACACTATCTTTACAAAGTCCATTGTTGGTTCCTGGCATTTCACCGATCTCTTTGAGTTCCACTGATTGATTTCTCCCTCCGGAATGATGCCACAAGGACCATATGTCAGCTTGAAAATGGACAGTACAATCCTATGGAGAGTTACTCCAGTCTAAGTCGGTTGTAGAGAGCCAGTTTTGTGTAGTGGTTAAGAGCGCGGGACTCTAATCTGGAGAAGCTGGGTTTGATTCCCCTCTCCTCCACTTGAAGCCAGCTGGGTGACCTTGGGCTAGTCACAGTTCTCTGGAGCTCTCTCAGCCCCACCCACCGCACAGGGTGATTATTGTTGTGGGGATAATAATGGCATACTTTGTAAACCGCTCTGAGTGGGCATTAAGTTGTCCTGAAGGGCGGGATATAAATCGAATGTCATTATTATCATTATATTGTCTCCAGTGAGCTTAGACTGGAGTGACTCACCACAGGATTGCACTGAAAGTCGTTATTAGTTACAGGAATAGGAATAACATATTTTTAAAAGGAAAAAGAAAACCCTGGAAAGCTATTTCTACGGAGGACTTAACTGTATTATTTTGGGTAATTAGCTTAAGTGGTTTCTCAGATCCAGAAGTGACCAAGCTATGCACTCCGGCAAGCAACCAGCATATAAGCATTTATTTCCTTTAAAGCACCTGACTGCAAAGGAGTTAAAAGCAGGAATGGCCTGAGCCTATTATAGATGCATAATCAAAGGATTTGTCTCTGCTTTGTTTAACCTTCCTTGATGTTTTACTTATGAGATTAACTATTTATGCAAGGATCATTCCAAAAGAATTCTTCAGGGTCGGTGACTAATCTGTCATTTAAATGTAAAAGGATTTCCTGGCAACAGGTTGCAGGTAAATGGTTTGGATTGAAATAGGGCAGTGCGAGGTGACAGCGCACACAGGCAGCGAAAGGAAAAACTCATACTCTCTGCTCCTAGTCAACATCCTATTTGAAAGCAAATTGAGATTTTTGACAGAATTGCGTATCTCAGACATTTCAAAGAAGTTTGGGAACCGGTCGTAAATTTGGACTTCCCCTCCCAAAGACATGGAATAACTAAAGTTAAAAGATACGGTTCTTCGTGGAGAAATTTCCACAAGGAAAGTTCCAAGAAGTTAAATTATTTATTAATCTTTATCAGACGTCATGGGCTAGGCCTTGCCTTGGAAAGCACTTTTTTTCTCTAAGCTTTCTCAGAGAATTGGTGGGGGAAAGCTCTGATGTTTCCAAGGACTTTTTTTCCCTGAGAAAACTTGGAGCCACCAAATCTGGGCGTGATCACCTGAAGCCAACCTCCAGATGGATCCTGGACATCCCCTGGAATCACAACTGATCTCCATACTACAGAGATCAGATTGCCTGTAACAACAACAACAACAACATTCGATTTATATACCACCCTTCAGGACAACTTAATGCCACACTCAGAGTGGTGTTGTTATTATCCTCACAACAATCACCCTGCGAGGTAGATGGGACTGAGAGAGCTCCTAGAAGCTGTAACTGACCCAAGGTCACCCAGATGGCTTCAAGCAGAGGAGTGGGGAATCAAACCTGGTTCTCCAGGTTAGAGTCTTGCTGCTCTTAACCACTACACCAAACTGGTTCTCACCACACTGAACTGGCCTAGAGAAAATGGCTACTTTGGAGGGCTCCCTACTGAGGTCCCTCCCCCCACACAATCTCACCTCCCCCAGGATCCACACACAGATCTCCCTAACAAATTTCTCAACCCGGAGTCGGCAACTGTACCTCAAGCCCTCCATACTATTTCTACCTTCCAAGCAAAGGAGTACCATCAGGGGCCAGTTAGAGGTCCACCAATTCCAGCAGGCGTTCCAATATACGTTTCAAACCAAGTGTATTTTCATAGTCATTTCCCAAGATTTGGCCAAATGCTGAAAGATTTATGAAACAAGTTTGAACAAATTAGCCAGCCACTTGGGCAAGGGTGTGGGGGTCCTTCCCCTGTCTATTTGGCTCCACCTGTAAAAAGAACAAAAAGAAGAAGTGAAACATTTTCCTTATTTATTGGTTGAGTTACCTGTTGAATTTCTGCCTTTGGCTGAGCTTTCTCTTCTGGAACCAACATCTGCATCAAAGAAAGGAGGAAAATATTATGCATGGACTACTCTGTTTTTTGTCACTACTACTTACCTTGATTTCGGCTTTCCATCAAGAATTGTATCCTAAATGTGTATATTTATTACTATCTATTTATGAGCATTGATCTTAAATATTTATTAGTATTTATATAAAATGCACTAGGCACTTTTCACTTTAATATATTCATAAACCAATCCTTATAATTTTGCTTTTTGACCTCCAGTGTGGTTTCTCCACTGAGTTTGGTTTGTCTCATCTGGGCCTGAGTCGTACCGGAGTAGAACTTTCAAAAGCAGGACTTTTTGTTATTTCAACTGTCTTTAATTAGAACTTCGCTTACCAAGGGTACCCATTCTGTCAAAGAAGGATAAACACGAGCACGCTAGGAACAAAATGTACATGTTCCTACACACACCTCTCTGGAAGAAGGGAACCGAAACCTGAAGGAAGACAACTTCCATTAAACAATCTTCAGCAATTCTACGATCCGTCATCATTCACTGCTTTGTAGCAGAATGCCAGCTTGTGGACTGATGATATAGTGGGTGGATAATTAGAACATGGTGAGAAGGAAGCAGGGGGGGGGGGAAGGCTCACCAAACAGACATATAATTATTGACTCAGTTTTGTGTGAAATCTTGTGGCAATCAGGGTATGGAGGTTTGGTTTCTCCCTGTCAAAGGTCTTTTATCTATTAATGAAGCTCATCTCCTTTATTGGCACTCGGTCCCCCTGCCTGTGGTGTCGTCTTATTTTTCTTTTAAAAAAGAGAAATCTGTGCATGAAAAATTTAAAACGCTTCTCTTGAATAATTGATAGCCAATAATGCAAAGACCTCTTTTAGTACATCTCATTGTCTGAATTATGAAATATGAAACAGTTTACCCTTTTTAAAAAGCCCCCGAAAAGATAAGATGCATTTTCGGCTCTTTCCATTGAATACTTTTAAATTCACCTGCTTTTGTCTCAGGTTCAGGTTATGGGCAATGAACCGTCGGTGGCTGGGATTTGCATACAGAAAACGGGATGATTGACTTTATCTCGGTGTTCTTCTTGGATTCGACACGTAGCCTTGGTGCTGCAAGGCAAAAATGATGTGGTTGCTTGAATGTTCAGGGCAGCAGCTGTCAGAGCAGAAAATAGAAGGCAAGAGCCCAGCAATGGCGCACGCATGACTGTAAATGATTGTCTCTCTCACAGAAGTAATAGCATAAAGCAAAGAAGAAAAATCCCAACGCTTGCTGTGATTGGCAGGAACGATTTCCAGTTTCTTCCCTTGCTGTTGTTACCAGAACAGTCCCGTCTGAATTTTGCTTCTTGTTCATGCAAATCCTTGATATTCATGTCATTTTGTGTTCCTTCACACCAGATTTCTCCCCCATAAATTGATTGATTTTCAATGCTATTTATGAATCAGTGTTATACGTGTATGCGATGTACATTGTTTGTGCACTTTTCATCTAAATACAAACAAATATAAACATATATACACAAGTCAGCCAACAGCAAAAAGTAGAGAATGAAACCATTGACAACAATGTAAAACAGTGTAGAAAGCAAATGAAACAGGAGATGCTCAACCATTCCTAGTAATTGGTCTGTTCAAAGCAGTCATAAGACCAAATCGGACAGGATAACAACAGACATGAGTATGAGCCAGCGGGGTTAGACTGTTGGAATAGGTTCTGGGAGAGCCAAGTTCAAATCCCCACTTAGTCCTAGAAGCTTGCTCTGTGATTGTGGGCCAATCACATACTCTCAGCCTAACCTACCTTACAGGGTTGTTGTAAGGGTGAAGGGGAGAATGGCACCAGCAATTTTGGGTCCTTTTTGGGGAGAAAAGTCGGAGGTATAATTTAAGTAGGTTTCTTTGTATTTACTTTGTGCATTTCCTAACATTTTGTTCCGTTGAGGTGCTGGTGCTGGTATCTTTTTCTGTTGATTCTGGTTGCTAAAAGCTGACTGATCAAAGACATTCGATTGGTGGTTCTGTTTAAGTGAGACTTCTTTTGAGTTTTGTGCTGCCGGCCAGAAGTCCTGCTTTTGGAAGTTGTGTTTTTGCTTCTCCTTAATGCCTTGTGTGATGTTATGCAATTTTATATAGTGTTTTAATGATCACATTTGTTCCCTCTGTAAACTACTTTGTGCTCATTTTCTGCAGAGAATCTTCTGATAATAATAATAATTAAACTTAGACTTAATTTTCTTTCGTTGCACAGCTACCAATCGGACACCAGATGGCGCTGTCCTCCATCAGTTACATTGGCTGCTCTTTGTCCATCTTCTGTTTGACTATCACACTGGTCACGTTTGCTGTTCTGTCGTGAGTAATTTTAACTTTTCTACCCACTGAGCCAATATCTGTCTGGAAATATCAGATGTTAAAAAAAAAATTCATTTCAAGCCACTGGACTGGATGCTCTCAGGTGTTAAGAGTTTCATAAAAGGTTATTAATTCCTTAAACCTCTTTAATTAGATTCTGCATATATATTTGCAACAGTCGGTTGACTTTGTACTAAATTACTTTAATTTCCTGAAATTGGGACCCTCTTTAAATAGCAAGTTATTTCTTTGCAATTTATTCTTTGGCAGTTTTCGCAATCGCTCTTCTTATTTTAGGTAGATTCTGAATATGGAAAGGAGGATCAGAAAAGCTAATATTTGATCTTGAGGCTGACGAAAGGCAGAACTGGGAATCCAGACTTCATAGCTTGCTCCAAAAGGCAGCAAAGACAGCAACAGCTTATGGGGCTCTGTGAAAGAAGGCTGAGGAAACAGGATGAACGCTTTGAACAAAAAATATCACGTTGCTTCGTTTCCCGTTTTCCTTGATGAAGCTTTTCTTTAATTACCTCTTGCTGTAGAAAAGAGCAAGAGTCCAGTAGCACCTATAAGATTAACAAAATTTGTGGTAGGGTATGAGCTAGATACAGATAGATACAGATAACAGGTAGAATGTGAGTCCAGCTGTAGCTGATCTGTCCGTCTCTTATTTAGCTGTATCTAGCTGTTCAACTCAGATGGCAGAGGGGCAAACGGACCCTGTCCAACAGCAGTGCTCACTCATCAACCCAGCCATAGATCTGTTTGCCCCGCTGCCGTCTGACTTGAACAGCTACTGAGCAGCATTGCAGCGGCACAGCCACTGTGGAAGTGGAGTTTCATCCCTCTGCCTTGCATTGGCTCTGTGCGTACCATCAAGTCAACCCTATGAATTAATGACCTCCAAAATGTCCGATCATTGACAGATTTACTCAGGTCTTGCAAACTGAAGGCCGTGTCTTCCTTTAGCGAGTCAATCCATCCCATGTTGGGTCTTCTTTTCCCACTGCCTTCATCTTTTCCAAGCATTATCGTCTTTTTCGGGGAGTCTTGTCTTCTTATGACACGACCAAAATACGATACCTTCAGTTTTGTCATTTTAGCTTCTAGGGAGGATTCCGTCTTAATTGGATCAGGGGCCTGCTTATGTCTGTCTGTGATATCTGCCTCGCACGAAGCTGTGCAAAAATGTGTGTGCACAAAGTAAGAATAATATGGATTCAAACACATACTAACTGGTCATTTCAGAAAACATTTTTAGGTTTTCTTTATGATCACAGGATGGCTGATTGATTTGTTCACTATTTACTTATACCCTTGGCTGCCAAGCAATGTGCAGCTATACCAAACACGGAGAGGTCCCCACTCACCGGTATAAGTTAGAAGGTGAACTCTCATTGGGCTGTGCGAGAATGCACATGTGTGAAATACTTCTGATAGCACTCCTCTCTGCTGGGCTGTTTGAATATGTGAAAAATAACCTGGCACAGAGGTTTGAACTGTTTCCAAAAAGCCAAACTGATTGATGGAAAATTGGCTCTCTGCTTGAAACTGGCTTACAGGACGTGTGCTGCTGGTGTGTCTTCAAGTATCCCTGGTATTAGCCTCTCTCATTCCTCCTGCCTATTCTCAGCCTGTATCCTCTTGAGAGACTGTGGTACATGCAGAGCTCTGTGTTCAGGAGAACACTTGACATACTCTAAGTAGCTTTTTGGGTATCATATCATTACCCCAAGATTAGCACCCTGCTGCTCATTTATGTACTGTCTTATGGATGTTTTGAGGGTGGCTTTTATTGCCTTTAATGATGATGATGATGATGATGATGATAATGATGGAACCAATGACATTATATAGCAACAACAGCAGCAATAGCAATAACAATAGCAACAACAACAACAACAATAATAAAAACCACTCAATTTATATACTGCCTTTCAGGACACCTTAATGCCACACTCAGAGCGATTTACAAAGTGTGTTGTTATTATCCTCACAACAATTACCCTGTCAGGTGGGTGGGACTGAGAGAGCTC
The DNA here is from genome assembly GCF_028583425.1 of Eublepharis macularius. Taxonomy (NCBI): domain Eukaryota; kingdom Metazoa; phylum Chordata; class Lepidosauria; order Squamata; family Eublepharidae; genus Eublepharis; species Eublepharis macularius. The sequence goes on along the minus strand of NC_072802.1, from coordinate 64,351,336 downwards.
TAGGAAGCTGTGACTGACCAAAGGTCACCCAGATGGCTTCAAGCAGAGGAGGGGAAGCAAACCCGGCTCTCCAGATTAGAGTTCTGCCGCTCTTAACCACTACACCAAACTCTTACGCACCTTGAGTTCTAGCTCTGCCGTAAAGAGAGGTGGATTTATAAAACATTTTAAATAAATAAAGGAATAAAATGTTCTGCACAACCACTGCATTCTCAGACTTCCATGTTCCTTCCCCTGTAGGGAGTTGCTTTTTATATGGCTCTCCTTTTTTGGCTTTCAAGTTGCAGCTGACTTACGGTGACCCCATGGAGTTTTCAAGACAGATGTGGTTTGCCATTTCCTGCCTCTGCATAGCAACCTTAGACTTCTTTGGTGGTGGTCTCCCATCCAACTACTAACCAGAACTGACCCTGCTTCCAAAATCTGATGAGATCAGGCTAGCCTGAACCATGCATACCTTTTAAAAAAAAGTGAATTGTTGCCCTTGTGTTTGGTACATTTGTGTTCTATTCTTGGCCCTTCACCTAGCTAATGCACAAGAAGCAGGACTTGGCATGCAAGTGGAATGGGGGAGCTGCTCCCCTTTATCCCACTTACAAAGAAGGAAGGGGTGTGCTCCATAGAACCTCTGGCCAGCTGGCTCCTGCAAGGAGCATTTCTTCAGCCTCCCTGTCCTGGAATCATAATGCGATTTGGGGAACAAGTAATAAATGCTGTATTTCCATATTTATAGGAAACCCACCCATATGTAGATAATAGCACAGTGCGTTATTTATGAAGTGCCAGATTTGATATAAATATGGAAATGGCTGGCTGGATGCTCTGCCCTGTTTGCTTGGACTTTACACTGGCTTCGACCTCGCTAATTTCCATTGAGTTACTTTCCCAGTTTCCTGTCGGAGGAGAATTGGCCCGGAGGTTGTTAATTGTGAACTGATTTAGAACGATTTGCCTCTGAGAGAGATGCATAAATCCAAATAGATGCAGAAGCTTATTGCAGGAAAATGAAAATGGATCTGTCAGTTCACAGCTCCCTCTTTTTCTGAATTAAAGTGTTTACAAGCTTGAGTTCTAGTTGTTATTTCACAGGACAGCCCTGCTGCTTATGATCTTGATGGGTGACAAGCAGGGCCGGATCTAGAGTTGCCAGTGCGCAGGGCAACCCAAGTCCAGCATTCTTCCACGCGCATGCGCGCACGCAGTCACTGCGTGATAATGTCACTTCCATGACGTCCTCATGCAGGGGCCCAGAGGCGTGCCGCCCGCGTGGCAAGCCGCCCACCCCAGTGCACGGTGCGCTGTGGAGCTGGTGGCGGCAGCACAGGCGGCTGAGTGGATGGCGGGGAGGCTGCCTGCCTCCAGATGTTATTCTGGAGATTTTTTGTAATGTCAGCTTGGTCATGGCTGGTTTTTTTCTTTCTGATTTCATTTGTGTCGATTGATTTTATTGATCCCAAAATAAAGACTTTCTTTTTGGGTAGGACAGAGTGTCATTTGTTACTTTCTGGACATCCAGAATTACCATGGGGTCCATGGCCATCCGAAGACTTGGAATACATCAGTGGCCTAGCTGATGCTCAAAAAGCTGATTACGTCAGCCTTAAGTAGGATTTTCTTTAACACAACACCATCCCAATTAAAAAGTAACTCTTGAACCTTGTTGTTGGAAGATTGAGGCTCATTAGGATGCAAGGGAGACATATCACGGTCCAGTGTGAAGCTGCTACCAGGGACAGATGTCTGGAATGTGGCAGCTCGATCTTGATCTGACGGCAGCAGAAATGAGCAGTTTCCCAAGAACATTGCCCCAGTTGCCTTCGGGACACACTTTAAGTTGATGCAACATCTATTACTAGATTTTTGCCAGTGCTGTTCAGTGCTGTCTGTCCCTTGGAAATGTCAAGGGGGTGTCACATAGTACTGTTTTAATCAGATCAGAAAAAGGATAAATCTCAGTTGAAAATCAGTTTCCCAGACTGCCTTAATTTAAAGTTTCATCGGCACTCTATGTGATGGCTGAGAGGGGTGCATTCAGAAATCCTACAGCTGAACAGATACACAAAAACTACTGTTTCCAATCGTTACTGTGATTTTCTGGAACAGTAACACAAACCTGGGATTCCTGACATTATGAAAAACACCCCCCGCCCTGAAAAATCCACTCTGTTTTGTCAGTTTGGTTGCATACCATCAGAAGCAGCAAGCATCATTTTTCTTTGATTCTCCTGATTTCCCAGGCAACGACATATCTTCCTTCCACTCAGATCCTTGCAAGGGACCAGGAAGTGACTGTTCCCAGCCAATCACCTTTTGGAGACAAGTCCCAGAGGAGGAACTTAAGCTACGAGCACTAGGACTATTCCACACGCAGCTCCAAATTTATGCAAATAATATCCCACTAGAGGTTCTTTAGGATCAGGAAAAAGGCTGGGGGGGGGGTGGTGGTGGACAAGAGCCCTCTCTCCACCTGTGCCGCCTCTCATCAGCAAAATCAGCTTCTGTGGATTTTTAAACACTGTTCTTGGAGCTGACATATATGACTCTGATCAATGCAAGGGACTCAGAGACAAATCATAAACAAATAAGTAAACAAACACCTCCCATGTCTCAGCTCCTGTTGCTGCCTCCTCCTCCTCCTCTTTAAATAGTAGTGTTCTTAATTATTAATTAAGGTACCACCACAGTTAAGGGATGCCTAGTGTGAAGACATGTATCATAGCAACTAGATGATTGATTCGTCACATGCAATCACATACACATGTGCTCTTTTTTAAAAAATCTTGTCTGATTTCAAAGATTGCATTTACGGGACAGTAGAGGGGGTTCTGTAAATGAAGTATTCCTTGTGGCCCCCAACAAGGAATGATGGCAAATGTAGAGTTTTCAGTTGAAAGGAAAAAATGTTTTGACAGACAGTTACTGTAAGATTACATAAAAATCTCTGACATAAGATTACATAAAAATCCCATAGAGCCAGTTTGGTGGAGTGGTTAAGAGTGGCAGGATTCTAATCTGGAGAACTGGGTTTGATTCCCCACTCCACCACTTGGAGCCAGCTTGGTGACCTTGGGTCAGTCACAGCTCTCTCGGAGTTCTCTCCAAGAGAGAGCACCCCACCCTCCTCACAGGATTATTGTCATGAGGATAATAATAAAATATTTTGTAAACTGCTCTGAGTGGGCATTAAGTTGTCCTGAAGGGTGGTATATAAATCAAATGTTATTATGATGATGATGATGATTCCCCACTCCTCCGCTTGAAGCCAGCCGGGTGACCTTGGGTCAGTCACAGCTTTCTCGGAGCTCTCTCAGCCCCACCCACATCACAGAGTGATTATTGTTGTGGGGATAATAACAACACACTTTTTGTAAACCGCTTTGAGTGGGTGTTAAGTTGTCCTGAAAGGTGGTATATAAATCAAATGTTGTTGTTATTATTATTATTATTAAAATGCTGGCAGTCAGCAGTCTCTGCTGGGCTGCCACCATTTCCTTCTGATAAGAGTCAGTGGAGACAAATGTGTCTCCTCTGAGAGGCACCTACTTTGGAGGTCTGTAAAATTAATCCCCTTTGTCCATTCAGCTTTAAACTTAGGGAGTTTTCACTAGGTTTGAGGAAGGACTGTGTTTTATGCAAATGTGATGCCATTACCTTTAAAAACAGGTGTCCCAGAGCCTCAGATTGCTTCCCTGTTGAAAATAATGGTCCTGAAATTCCAGAATCTGAAGGAAAAAAACCCACAGAGATTTAAATCCCAAACTGTCAACGCCCTATTCAAAAATCAGCAGTCACAGTGAAGATTTCCCCCTCAAATCTTGGATCTGAAATTATAACCACTTTCCCCCCCTCAGAGCACATCCTTTAACGGCTGCCTCTTCTACGGTTGTTCCCATGCTCTCCTGGATAACACTTTCATCTTCCACCCGTGTGGAGAAGATAAATGGCAGTGCCATGCACAGTGTCTCACTTAGTGGGGGCAATCACCTTAATTATGTGGGTGGAAGATGTGGCAGGGGTCCAGAGCTCAGGCACAGCCAGGGCTTTTTGTCAGCTGGAATGCAGTGGAACGGAGTTCCGGCACCTCTTGAAAATGGTCACATGGCTGGTGGCCCCACCCCCTGATCTCCAGACAGAGGGGTGTTTAGATTGCCCTCCACACCATTGCGCAGAGGGCAATCTAAATTCCCCTCTGTCTGGAGATCAGGGGGCGGGGCCACCAGCCATGTGACCATTTCCTCCGAGGGCAACCCACTGAGTTCCACCACCTCTTTTCCCAGAAAAAAAACCCCGGGCATATCACATACTTTGCACGCCAAAGTCTCAGGACGAAGCCCATTACCATGATTGCCAGACAGGATGGAGATTCTGGATGGAGCTATGGCAAATGCCTACCCCTCGGAGGTGGATATAAGATAAATGCCTACGACAAAAGCATTTCTCTACTGGATGAGTTACCCAAGGCTTAAGCAGCCACAGCGCTGGCCCAGTGGGTACTTGAACAGTTGCGGTTGGTACAATGACGTCTGTCTGCTGGAAAGCTGTTAAGAAACTTAGGATGCACCAGGCTTTGAGCTGAGAAAGGGAGACATGGTGCTTTGTTAGGTTTATGATCAAGGACTAAAACTGAGATGGCAGACGTTTCTTGGCAAAAAGACGCTTTTGTCTGGTTTGTGGCTCTGTTTTTTTCTGGGCATAAAAGTCATTATTGCTTTGCAAGCTCTGAGCCTCTTTAGCAATTCTTGGCTTACAGTAAAAATGGTGTGATTGTACTGGGGAATCTAATCAAATACAGTGGAAACCTGAAAAACACAAACCAAATCCTTTTGCATTAAATGATGCAAAGACTGAATGCTAACCCGACTTCCTTTCCACAGCTCCGTCAGCACCATCCGTAATCAGCGCTACCACATCCATGCCAACTTGTCGTTCGCCGTTTTGGTGGCTCAGATCCTCCTCCTTATAAGTTTCCATTTAAGTCCTGGAACGGTAAGTTCCAACTGGGTGTGACCTGGCATGCTGAAAGGATTCTTGTGATTAATCTAAGTGGAAGATCAAAGCAAGCAGGAGGTCTCTCTGTTTCCAGATAATTTTATGAGTATAATCAAAAGCAGGAAGCTATTTTTAGCCATCCTACAAACAAGACTGACTAATCTCAAAAGTAATAGGATACACATTTTCCTCTCTGGACACTGTGTGATGCTACAAGACTGGGAACAACTTCTTCTTTTTTCATTAGAGTTGCATCAGTCCTGCTGGGAAGTTGTATTTTGTTGTCCAGGCACAGACAGAAGACAGGATTCATGGGGTTTATACTTGGTTTGGCCAGTCTGGAATCCTTATTTTGCCTGCATCTTATTCTTGTCATTGACTTTGTGGCCACATCTCATATAAGGCCAAGCTAGAAGTGACAAATGACAGTTGAACGGCAGGTGAACAGACTCAGACCCAAGCTACAAGTGAGGCCTGACACAGGTTGGACACTTGTGAGCTTCCCTCAAATTTTGATGGGAAATGTAGGCATCCTGGTCTTGCAGCTGTAATGGAGAGCTAAGCTGTAAAACCAAGACGCCTACATTTCCCATCAAAACTTGAGGGAAGCTGACAAGTGTCCAACCTGTGTCCGGCGTCACTTGTAGCTTGGCTCTCACATGTATTCCTCCCTGTTCACTTGCGGTCCACTTGCACTCCGCTTGATCACATGTGATCAAGTGGAGCGCAAGTGAACAAGGAGGAATACATGTGAGTCTGTTCACTTGCCGTTCAAGTGTCCTTTAGTCCTGTTTAACTCTTCAGGCTGAACTCCTGGGTTTTCTAATTTTAACAGCCTGTCTCCTGATAGGGCTATGAACTTAATTGGACCAGAAACAATCTGCAAAAACTCAGAGGCAATACACAATAAGCGAGCACCAATGTCTTCAAACCAGAAGAATGAATTTGATAAATTTATGATACCCCCCTAAGGAATGTTAAGAATTTTATCAAAATTCTTTTGGCTTCCCCAAAATCGATATTTTTTTTTCTTGAAGGAGAAACTTATATATTTGTTTAAGAAACAAGCAGTGATGATACAATGGTGTATGAAACCCCACTTGAGAAATTTCATGAATCTTTTAAAAAAATATGGATTTTTCTCAACATTCCTTTTGTGTTTTGCTTGAGGAATGTTGAGGGAAGCCCCTAAATTAGCTTCCAGTTTCACTGACAATGGAACTGAAGTGGCAATTCTGAGAGTGATGGTTGCTTATGGTTGGAGTTAGAGAGTTAGCCACCTAAATTAGCACAGGATCATATGCTGCAGCCAGTATATTAAGTAAACTATGTTTTCTTGATTTTTTATAGCTTTACTAAATGGTTACCTTGGCCCCATTATACTTCATTCATACACTAGTGCTTTTATCCATCACATTTTGGTTCTACACTAGTCTGTACAAATTAAACATGACAAATGTAATTTTGAGCAGCAAAAATTGAGTCTGAAGGTAAAGTCATATATTAATCAAAGGCAGTGCTTGCACTGTGATTTAAGTTAGTAATAATATTAATGATTATCGTGGAGCTTCATTTGAAGATCTCGCAGCATTGGATGGAATCTGAGTCTCATTATTTTGATTTAAGTGGTGGAGAAACAGAAAGGTCATGTGGCTAGTCAAGTTCCAAGGAACAGTTTGTTTCATGTATCTTCTTCATAGCTTGACCATCTAACCATTGCCTGTCAAGGTAGACAATGCTGAACTAGGGTGGTTCTGTGGGGATGGAATGTCTTTTTCTGAAATTTTCTTTTTTAAAATATAGCAATTGGTTCCTGTTATTCTCTTTTCCTCTTTCAAAAGAAGAATTGTCTTTGATTTCTCATTAATTTATCTTGGAGTTGCTTTGTTTATTTTTAACTGTATGATAGTGTAGTTTCCATTTATGCCGCATAATCGTGCCCTATGCCCTTTTGTAGCTTCAGCCCTTTCAGCTTAACCTACCTCACAGGGTTGCTGTGAGGTTAAAAATGGAGACAATGGTGTAGAGTTTAGGATGTCAAACTGGGTTGACTCCCGCCTCTGCCACAGAAGTTTCCTGGGTGACCTTGTGACAGCTGCACACTCTCAGCCTAACCAACCTCTCAAGTTTGTTGTGAGGATAAAATGGGGGAAAAAAGATTACTATAAGCTGCTCCGTGGAAAGACAGCAGTGAGAAGGTGGAAAATATCCCATCTTTTACATAATGGGTCTTTTAAAGAACTTCCACAAGTGGTCAGAGAGTGGTTAGAATCCATGACTTCTTTGAGATTTAATCAGACCTTCTTGCTGTGCGTTGTGGTTGCAAGCAAGCAAACCGAAGACTGAACCTCCGACTTTCTGCATGCAATCCTATAGGCTCTGAACCTTAGCACAGAGCAGTCCATGGGTCTGCACAGAGCAGTCCATAATAAAGTGTTCAGCAGAACTGAAAGGAATTTTGACTGATGAGAAAATTTCCAGGGAAATCTATTCCAAATGTCCTTACCAAAAAATTCTCCTCCTAATTGGATTTTCCATCCACGATTGCCCCGCATTATGAATAGCACTGGGATTTTAGAAAATGGCAACATATAAAAACACTGAATGTGTTTTCTTCCTTGTACTTTCCTTAAAATTTATCAACAAGAACTAAGGTTAAGTTTCTCAAGTCAGGTTTAAATTTCTAAAAAAAACCTTGAAAGCCTTTGAAATTTCAGAGTCAAGCCCGCATTTTCTAAAAGTGGTTAAAGGTTCACTTCAGTTGTAACATTCACAAGCTTGAGCGACCGTGTAAGATGATGATCCAACGCCTGGCTTATGTGGGTCATAAAAGCAAATTACCCAGATGCTGTGGGCACCAGCACTGGCATGGCAGAGCACTCTTGGCGCATTTAAGACACCAGGGATTTCAAATCGGGGACTCAGCAAAACCCTGGCACCTTAGGCTGAGCTACCACAGAAGATCAGGGCGGGAGGAAGCAGCTCGCTTGCTGTTTTTCAGTTCCACCATCACAGATGGCTAAGAGGTAGTATTGCAGCTAAGAGCTCAGGAGGCATCAGGTGACACGAGGTGGCAATGAGGCTTCTCTGGGCCTTATACAACTGGCTTGAATTCTCAGTCTGAGCACCTTGTTGCTTAGTGCAGCCTCTTTGTTCTGCAAACACCTTCCTTCCTTTTTTCTTTCCTTCCTTCCTTGCTTGCTTCTTTCCCTCCTTGCTTCCTTCCTTCCCTCCTTCCCTCCTTCCTTCCTTGCTTCTTTGCTTGCATGCTTCCTTCCTTGCTTCCTTCCTTCCCTCCTTGCTTCCTTCCTTGCTTCCTTGCTTGCTTACTTCTTTGTTTGTTTGCTCGCTCGCTTGCTTCCTTGCTTGCTTTCTTCTTCCTTCCTTCCCTGCTTGCTTCTTTGTTTGCATGCTTCCTTCCTTGCTTCCTTGCTTCCTTCCTTGTTCCCTTCCTTCCTTGCTTCCTTGCTTGCTTTCTTCTTCCTTCCTTCCTTCCTTGCTTCTTTGCTTGCATGCTTTCTTCCTTCCCTGCTTGTTTCCTTCCTTGCTTCCTTCCTTCCTTGCTTTCTTTCTTCCCTCCTTGCTTGCTTCCTTGCTTGCTTCTTTGTTTGCATGCTTCCTTCCTTCCTTGTTTCCCTCCTTGTTTCCTTCCTTCCTTGCTTCCTTCCTTGCTTTCTTTCTTCCCTCCTTGCTTCCTTCCTTGCTTGCTTCTTTGCTTGCATGCTTCCTTCCTTGCTTGCTTCTTTCCCTCCTTGCTTGCTTTCTTCTCTCCTTGCTTCCTTCCTTGCTTGCTTCTTTGTTTGCATGCTTCCTTCCTTCCTTGTTTCCCTCCTTGTTTCCTTCCTTCCTTGCTTCCTTCCTTGCTTTCTTTCTTCCCTCCTTGCTTCCTTCCTTGCTTGCTTCTTTGCTTGCATGCTTCCTTCCTTGCTTGCTTCTTTCCCTCCTTGCTTGCTTTCTTCTCTCCTTGCTTCCTTCCTTGCTTGTTTCCTTCCTTGCTTCCTTCCTTGCCGCAAGACTACCCTGACCTGGTTTTTACTTACAGGACCAATCACTGATTATACTTGATGTACTATCAAAGTTCTCTCCTCTTCATGGTTCTATTCCAGCCTCCGTAGTTGGCAAAGAGTGGCTTTTTGGTGCTACCTTCAGATCCCCAGGCCAAAAATGAGATACTTGTCACTTGGGAGGAGAGGCAAGAGAAAGGTCAGAGGCAAGACCAAGGTGAGGGACCATGGTTTAGTGGTAGAAGGTCCCAGGTGGTCCCAGGTTCAATCCATGGCATCTACAGTTACAAGGACCAGGTAGGAGGTGATGTGAAAGACCTTTCTTCAGCTTGCTCCCTCCGCTAATTTTCATTTCCCTCCGGCCTGAAGTGCTGCTGCCAGTCTGAGTAGATAATACTGACCTTGGATGGACCAATGGGCTGATTCAATATAAGCCAGCCTCAAGTGTTCATGTGAAACGGGAGCAGGAGCAGCTTCGGCTTACTCTAAATTTTTAGAAAGTTTTGTGCAGGGCTTTTTTTCAGCAGGAACACAATGGAACAGAGTTCCGGCACCTCTTGAAAATGGTTACATGGCTGGTGGCCCCGCCCCCTGATCTCCAGACAGAGGGGAGTTGAGATTGCCTTCTGCGCCACTGGAGCAGAGGGAGATCTAAATTCCCCTCTGTCTGGAGATCAGAGGGTGGGGCCACCAGCCATGTGACCCTTTTCGCCGAGGGCAATTTAAACTTTAAAAAACTCCCCCCTTGTTCCAGCTGACCCAAAGTGACGTCATTGTGTGGTCCTGAGTTCCACCACTGAGTTCCACCACCTCTTTTCCCAGAAAAAAAGCCCTGGTTTTGTGAGCCAGGAGACATAAATTCAACTGCCAGAAGGGCCCTTCTCTTGGTTGCCCAAACTGTGATGTCCGTTTGTGATGCCTCTGTGAAGAGACAAGAATTAGAGGCAACGGATCCCGGCCCTCCCATGCCACACCTGAGAAAACCGCTGAGTCACTTCGCTTCAAATAGCAGAAAAGGCCCTGGGAGAAGTGTATGTGGGCGGGGGGGGGGGACAAAAATGGATTTGGTTTTAGAGGGGAAATAAAAACTCAGAGAGGATGAAGCTGAGCAGGAAAGATATAATCAGAAAGAGAAAACAAGGCCAGAAAGTAGGCAATGAAATAATCCCCAATAAATCAGTTAGACAGCGTGTGACTCCTGAGAGGGAACAGAAGCCGGAGGGAAATGAAAATGAACGGATGGAGCAAGCTGAAGGGAAAGGATGCTTTCTTGTCACGCTCGCTATCTTTTCATTTACACGCACGCCCACACAATGAAGGTGCTATTCCATGTGGGAAGCAGTGCCTTTGTGATGACCCTGGGAGGGCTGTGGCTGTGGCCCAGGCCAATTTGGGTAGGGATCCTGGAAATGTTTTGCCATCTTCTGGGCATGGAGCAGGGGGTCATTGGGTGTGTGTGTGTGGGGGGGGAGTTGTGAATTTCCTGCATTGTGCAGGGGGTTGGACTAGATGACCCCGGAGGTCCCTTCCAACCCTTTGATTCTACGATTTTATGATTTGCTGCATTTTCAAGACTGGGAAGGGTCCTTAGCCCTAAGAATGCCACCATGCTCAATTTTCTGAAGGGACTTTGCCCAGTGAATCCTAGAGGTGGCGCTGCCTATTGACACAACCATTCTGAGCTCATTCTTGGGCATGTTGTTGTTTTGTAGAGCTGTGCTGCAGAAGAGTTTGATTCTCCCTTTGCAGACCTCCCTGCTTTATCTTTGTTTTGCTCCTCTCCTTGGATTACTCCAGGGAGCTGAAGAACTTCATTAAGCAGGAACGAGCGCCAGAAATCATTTTGAAAATACAAGGAACTCAACTCTGTACATTTCCCACCTATCTTACAGACAAAACCGATCCGACAGGTTTTGCAGGCTGCTTTGACTTTGCAGGGGGAGACGAGCGCTTCAAGGCTAAGGAAAAGAAGTCGGCAGTGACCTGCCGACAGTAAATAATGTTGCATTGTGCTAGCAGAACCCGGGAATGCTTTTAAAGTACGGCAGCCTGCATACAGAACTGTGGTTAGCTATCAACTCCTCTGCAGAACTCTGAACCTGCAGGGCCTTTGCAGCAAGGCTGAGAAAAACACCCTTTCTTCTCTCAGACATCAGGTCCTAATGAAGTCTATGGGTAGCCAGCATGGGAGGTCTGTTCTTCGGAGTTTACACCCCTTTAAAAACATTTGCTACAAAAGACAGCTGTTCCAAAAGAAGAAGGACTTCCACAAAGGAACTGGTGTCATTTTTCCCCTCCCTTCCTGAGGACCTGGAATTTCAGAGTAGCTTTTGTATGGTGATTCAGTGGCCTGGGCTTCCTGGGACACTCCCACTTCAAAATGCTGGTAGGAGATGGCATTAGAGATGCGTCAATTCCTCTTGTTTTATTCCCTTATTTTTCCAGAAGTGAATGCTAAATGCTGATCCACTCCTTAATTCCAGTTTAAACCGGAGACTTTAAAACATGAATTCCAAAGTTGGTGCATGTGCAGTAACTAAAACATTGCAAAAAAGCATTCTTAATGTGTTCCTATATCTCACGATCCTCTCTCTGTGTGATTCTAAACAATGTAAACACACAGGTTTGCATTGCTAAAAACGTCACCAGAAGAAATTTGATACAGCCATCTGTGCAATCACATGACAATCGCTTTTTTGCAATTTTTTTAAAAATCAATGCCTCCATGCACATTGATAATGAAGGAGTGAGAAAGACAGGAATGGCGCAGAAATCGTATCCTAGTATTGTCTATCCCGACTGTAGTTCCCAGGGTCTTAGACAGGTCTTTTCCTCCTTTGCTGTGCTACCTAAGATGGTTTGACAGTTCTGCATGCAAAACATGTGTTCCTACACTGAGCTATGGCTCTCCAAAACAGTACATTACAGATGAAATTGTCATTACTACATCTGGCTCAGTATTGCATACTTTGACTGACAAATGGCTCTCCCGTGTCTCAGGCAGAGAAGAGTCTTTTCCAGCTCCTGCTGAGACCTTTCTCAGAGGAGGCATAAGGAATTGTTCCAAGTATCTTCTACTCCTGGTATCTTCTGCAACTAAGCTTCCAACCACAAACTCCCGCAAGATCTAACCATGTGTAACCCTGGCTCATGTGAACTTACCTTATACTAAATCAGACCATTGGCTCATCAAGGTCAGTATTGTCTGCTCAGACTGGCAATGGATTTCCAGTGTCTCAGAGAGAAATCCTTCACATCACCTGCAATGGGGTCCTTTTAATGGCGATTGAATCCGGGATCTTCTACGTGCAAAGCAGGTGCTCATCCACTGAGCCATGGCCCCTCCCCTAGGCTTTGAAAACACCTCTTCATGTAAAGCTTGCACTCTTGAGTCACATATGCACTTCTTACAGAACAAGGAGAAACCTTTAAGCACTTTCTTAAAATTGAGAGCTTTGCTTATTCACCTGTGTACTAGTGGTGTAGTTCAGGGAGGCTGTATACAATGCCTTTTTGACTGTGAACTAGCGTGTCATTGTGGGTGGAGTGAACATTTGGCTGAAAAAACAGAACTTATTAATGTTGTTCAGGCGTCATTTCGTAGAAAAAGAGCTGGAAGAACTCATTAGCACAACTCATTAGCATATGCCACGCCTCTTCCCATCGCTGGAAGTGTGTCATTAGTATAACTGATTTGCATGTGCCACACCCCCTGACATCACCTATCCTGGCTGTTTTGGACCCAATCCTGGACATTCAGGGCCAAAATTGGGCCCAAAATGGCGAAAAGGGGCTGAAAAGGGGCACAAAATGGTCAGGATCGGGCTGCTGCTGAGTGGGAGAGTGATCCACCACCCATCAGAGGCCTGATCTGGGCCATTTCAGCCCCAATCCAAGCTGAAATGGGCCCAAAATGGCTGAGAGTTAGGTGGGCGGGACCACCTGACATATGACCTCTTTGGGGAACTGCCAGAACTGCATTCCTGTGCGTTCCCTCTCGAAATGAGCCCTGATGTTGTTATATTTATGTCCCAGTTTTCTCCATGATCAGGGACGCATAGTGGGTTTTCGCATTGTTCCCTCCTCCTCCACTTAATCCTCACAACAACAACTTTGTGAGGGTAGGTTAGGCTGAGAGATTGTGACGGACTCAAGGTCACCTGGCTCTCACGGTTGAGTGAGGTACTCGAACTTGGTTATTCAAGGTCCTAGTCTGATACAAAATCAAAAAGAGTCCAGTAGCACCTTTAAGACTAACCAATTTTATTATAGCATAAGCTTTCGAGAATCAAGTTCTCTTCGTCAGATGCCTGATCAAAACTGGGCAGATACAGAAGAGGAGGGGGAAAGAGAGAGAAAAAAGGGAGGGGGCATAAATCACAAGAAGGCAGAATGCAATTAGCATGGAGGCTATCAAAACATTCCTTTGCTTGGAAATGTAAACATTTCCTTTTGGTGTGCAGTCAGTTTGTAGCAGTGAAGGTATCCAATTCCTATGTAGTATAAGCCTTCGATGACCACAGCTCTCCCTGCCAGCTGCATCTGACAAAGAGAACTGTGGTCCCCGAAAGCCCACACCAGGCGTCACTGGGCTCCCCCAGATCACGCCTCTGTAAAGAGAATCTGTTACCTGTGGTAATGTGATAACCATTCATAGTCTCTATTCAGTCCCCGCTTGACAGAGTCAAATTTGCATATGAATTCCAATTCAGCTGCTGAATTGGAATTCATATGCAAATTTGACTCTGTCAAGCGGGGACTGAATAGAGACTATGAATGGTTATCACATTACCACAGGTAACAGATTCTCTTTACAGAGGCGTGATCTGGGGGAGCCCAGTGACGCCTGGTGTGGGCTTTCGGGGACCACAGTTCTCTTTGTCAGATGCAGCTGGCAGGGAGAGCTGTGGTCATCGAAGGCTTATACTACATAGGAATTGGATACCTTCACTGCTACAAACTGACTGCACACCAAAAGGAAATGTTTACATTTCCAAGCAAAGGAATGTTTTGATAGCCTCCATGCTAATTGCATTCTGCCTTCTTGTGATTTATGCCCCCTCCCTTTTTTCTCTCTCTTTCCCCCTCCTCTTCTGTATCTGCCCAGTTTTGATCAGGCATCTGACGAAGAGAACTTGATTCTCGAAAGCTTATGCTATAATAAAATTGGTTAGTCTTAAAGGTGCTACTGGACTCTTTTTGATTTTGCTACTACAGACTAACACGGCTAACTCCTCTGGATCTAGTCTGATACGTTAACCGCTATCCTACACCAGCCCCATTCTCTGTTTAGTACGTTCTGAAAAAGCAAAGAAAACCTTTCTTTGGGGATTGCAATAAAACACTCTTTTTTACAGCAGTGCCTCTTGCTATGGCAAAGTTAACGCAGCCATTATCGACAGAGCTGGCAGAAATGAAGTTTATTTATATCTACGACTTGTTCAAAAAATGGACAAGGACTGTCTGAAAGAAATCTTTTGCTTAATCTTGCTACAAAGGAATCTGATAATACCATCGCCAGCAGCAACATCTCCTAGCGAGCGAAGATGGGATCAGAGAATCCACTCAGGAAGAAAAAAAATACTGTGACTAAAACAACATGGCACGTTTCCTATATCAGGAGGGCATGAAAGAGGCAATGCTTCTCCACTTCTGTTTTCACAAAGCAGGAAGGGACGTGGGGAAGGGGCGGGGGGGGGGCTTGGATAGAAACTTGAAGTGATCTCTTTGAGGAGTAATTGATAAGAGCAGCTACAACAACATGCCTGCATGAAGTGTCAGCAATTAAAAACCAGGTTTCAAATGCCTACGTTCTTTCTATACCAATCTCACGAGCATTGTCTGATTCCAACGTGGATATACAAGGAGAGTTTCAATAGCATTTCCTTGCTATTTGCATGATTAACTGTATCTAAGAAACATCTTTAACATGCTCTGAAAGGTTCTATTGCCAGAGAGTGTCTTATCTTTATTCACCAGGCTCCAACCATCTTTTAGTAGCAGAATGTACAAATTCGAGAATTCCCAGTATGGGGCAACTCTAGCATGGCAGAAATTGTTCTGGATTCTCTTCTCACTTATCCTACAACTTCTGCCCAGGTTTGATCCCCAGCACCTATAGGTGAAGGTTCTTTGGTACTAGTTGTCACACCACGTAAAACATCCAAGCAGGGCTCATAGCAGAGCCCTGACAGAACTATACCATTTTATCATGCGTCTGTCTGGGAGGATTGCTTGTTCGAATATGCTCTCATGTCCAAACTTCCTTTCTTTTGGCAACCGGCCACATTGTAAAGAAGTAAAGAGTCCAGTAGCACCTTTAAGACTAACCAACTTTATTGTGACATAAGCTTTCAAGAAGCACAGCTCTTTTTGTCAGATACATCTGACAAAGAGAGCTGTGGTTCTTGTAAGCTTATAATAATCATCATAATAACATTCGATTTATATGCTGCCCTTCAGGATGACTTAACACCCACTCAGAGTGGTTTACAAAGTATAAATTGAATCCTCACAACAACAAACACCCTGAGAGGTGGGTGGGGCTGAGAGAGCTCCGAGAAGCTGTGACTGACCCAAGGTCACCCAGCTGGCTTCACGTGGAGGAGTGGGGAATCAAACCTGGTTCTCCAGATTAGCGTCCTGCTGCTCTTAACCACTACACCAAACTGGCTCTCACTTATGCTACAATAAAGTTGGTTAGTCTTAAAGTGCTACTGGACTATTATTTTGCAACTACAGACTAACACGGCTAACTCCTCTGTTTCTATGACCACTGGAAAGAAGGCAACCATGGATTCAGATATTGCTGTGTGTGAGATCCTGAAGAGCTGCTGCCAATCAGAAAAGACAATACCGAACTAGATGGACGAGTAGTCTGATTCAATATAAGGCAGATTCATACATGCATAACCTTATTAGGACAGTATTGGAGGAATAGTACTTTTGCATTGATACTCACTCCAGAGGATCCATACTACCCATATAGATCCTAGTATATCGGATGTCAACCCGAAGTGCTCTGTCTTGCATCTAGTTGGGTCCAAATCTCAGGTCAGCCAGGAAGCCACTGGGAAGATGTAGTCAGATGCTTTCTACATGAAGCATCTGACATGTGAAGGACACATGTTGGGAGATGCAATATTAGCCAGGAAGGGTAGTTTAAAAAGACAGAGCTGGCAGCAGGGCAAAGGCTTTGCTATACACTGGAGCTGTGTGAAGGGGCAGTGAAATACCAGAAGGGAAACTTCAGCCCATTATAACCTTTCCAGATCTAAGCCCAGCTCTGGAAGGCAGCTCCAACCCATTTCCATTCCTCACTGCCCTCTGGTTGCCTTTGCACACAGTTTTAGATTGGAGAGGTGAAACTGACAGAGCTTTCCGGGAGGCGAAGATGAAATTAACAAACCCTCTGATGAGCAATCTCTTCTGGCTCTGTCTTTTAAAACTATGCGTCCCAGCTAACATGGTGTCTCCGTACCCTTGACAAACACGCGCCGAGGTGTCTCGTGTAGAGAGACTCTCAGCCAGCACTGGTCTTGGTCTCCACAGTCTGTAAAACAGGATGAAAATATGGCCTTACTTTACAGAATTGCTGTAGGTGTTATTGAGAAAATGCACATGATGCAGTTTGACCGTGCAGGGAAAATGTTCAAATGAATATTTAAGTTTGATTGTAAGTTGTCCGTCGGCTGGCGTTTTTGAAAAGTTGTGTGTCCCTTTCTCTCTCTATATATCTGTTTGCTTTAATTTGTAGGTTCCTTGTAAAATCTTAGCGATTCTCCTGCACTTCTTCTTCCTGAGTGCTTTTGCTTGGATGCTGGTGGAAGGCTTTCATCTGTACAGCATGGTCATCAAGGTGTTCGGTTCAGAAGAAAGCAAGCACTTCTACTACTATGGAATTGGATGGGGTAAGTAACTTCTTCTCTACTTAAGAAAAGAACCCATGTCTGGTAGTGGCTGGAGTGTTGGGCTAGGATCTTGGAGACTGCCTGATTTCAGATCCCAACTCTGCTGAATGATTGTGGGCCATTCAATCTCTCTCAGCTGCACTCTTGGGGGGAACTTTTATTACCTCTGTTGGCCAGTCATGAGGTCCCCCTTCTTTTCTTGTCTGAATAATAAACCAAGGCTTCAAACTTGATGATCTTAGAAGCAGAAAAGGTTTATTATGAGAAGTTCTGAAATAAGCCTGATGCGGACAGTATTACAGCTAGGTGCATGCCAACAACCAGGCGGCACCTCCATTTATACCATCCCACAGGCATGATGCAAGTAAACAACAATTGCTTACAGTCCAGAGGATTATTACAAGAATATCTAAACAATCAAATAAATGTCTCATGATGTTCGAAATATAATAGATTGACAGGTCGAGATTATGTTTACTTTCAGGTCATGTAACAAACTATCAGAAAGGCTCTATGGTTATCTCTACATTGCTGAGGAAGAACATTCCCAAGGCTGGGAACAGGGCTGCAAAGCAGCGCCAGATCTAGGCGCCTGGGCACCCGGGGCAAACCTTGCCTGGGTGCTCCAGCGCGCGCTCCCGGCGCTGCGTGATGACATCACTTTTGTGACGTCATCACGCAGGGCGGGAGCCATGCCCGCCTGCGCAGCAAGCCGGCCGCTCCAGCACCTGGTGAGCTGTGGAACTGGCGGCGGTGCGGGCGTGCGCTGGGGCGGCTGGCTGGCTTGCCGCGCGTGCAGGACCTCCCAGCTCTGTGCTCAGCCACCCGCGTGGCAAGCCAGCTGCCTCAGCGCACGCTCTCGCTGCCGCCAGCTCTGCGGCTCACCGGGTGCTGGGGTGGCCAGCTTGCCGCGCAGCCAGCTGAGCGCAGGGCTAGGAGGCCTTCCGCGCAGTTAGCGTGCCCCACTGCCCTGTGCTGCCTGCGCGGCAAGCCGGCCGCCCCAGCGCACAGTGGAGCTGGCGGCGGCGAGGGCGTGCGCTGGGGCAGCTGGCTTGCCGCGTTGGTGGCTGAGCGCAGGGCTGGGAGGTCCTGCGCGCGTGGCAAGCCAGCCAGCCGCCCCATCGGCGGGGCTGGTGAGGGACTCCCAACCCTGCGCTCAGCCTCCCGGGCGGCTGGCAGCCGCGCCCGGTGCCCCCTCTTTGGTGGCGCCGGGGGCAGGCTACCCCCCCTGCCCCCCTCGATCCGGCCCTGCTGCAAAGAAACATCTGTAGCCTTCCTTAATTCTCAGAGTGCAAACTGACCATACACAGCAAGGCCTTCGTGTTATTACAACCAAAATACAGGATGGAATGAGGAGTGATTAAAAAAAATCCTTTTAAAAAGGGATAAATCTGCCCTGACCTGTATAGCTCAGGTGAGCCTGATGTCATCAGATTTTAGAAGCTAAGCAGGGTCGGCCTTGGTTAGTAATTGGATGGGAGACCTTCAACGAAGAGCAGAGTTGCAGAGGCAGGCAATGGCAAACCACCTCTGTTAGTCTCATGCCATGAGAACCCCCAGCAGGGGTCGCCATAAGTCAGCTCTGACTTGAGGGCACCACACACACAAACCCTATCTACATACTGAAGTGATACAGTCTGCACACAGCTTTTCTGCTGTTTGGAATACCTAGGTTAAATTGCCACTCAAATATGGAGATCTCTGTTGTCAGTCCCATAGCAGGTGCTGAATTTGGGACTCAAAGTGTGAAAATACATATTGCAAATTTCCTGGGGATGCTCAAGTGCAGGATTTTATGTGACATCCTCAATTTATGTGCAGGCTGTCTCTTGCTTGGCACATGTGAATGCCGCTTTCATGAGAGCTCCCTTTGTGTGATTACATTTGCAAGTGAGTACGAACACCATCAACAAGTCGGGAGGGCAGAGCTCCAATTAAGCTCTGTCTTCGCAGTGAGAGCTCTCAAGGATGGACACTGTAGAACAAGCACTTTAGGCTCCCCTGACTTGCCAATTTGCATTTCTCTAAGGTGTGAGAAGCCCTGACCTGGATAGCCCAGGTGAGCCTGATCTCGTCAGATCAGCAGGGTCGGCCCGGCTATCCTTTCGCTGGGCCTGCAAGATGGAGCTGTTCCGCCAGGCATTTGGGCGGTGCTAGGCGGAGCCCCCCTGGCCGGTTGATGGTGGATTGCGCCCTCCCCACCACAAATACCTCCCATTTAAATCATCTTTTTACTATGAAGATACTCTGGAGATGATTTAGGCTGGTTAGTTGTGCTGCTATGTTCATGTTTATATGTATTTTAACTTGTGTAGTAGTTTTGGATGTTTTTATGGTTACTAATTTATAATAACCGTCTTATATATTTTAACTGTATGTGTCTGTAACCCTTTCTGAGCCTGCTGGAAATGTGGGGAGGGTGGCATATAAATTGTAAATAAATAAATAATTGGACGGGGGACCTCCAACAAAGGCCGGGGTTGCAGAGGCAGGCAATGGCAAAGCACCTCTGTTAGTCTCTTGCTGTGAAAACCCCACCAGGGGTCGCCATAAGTCAGCTAGGACTTGAGGGCACTCTCCACCACCACAAGTTGTGAGACAGTGTCAAGATCTGCATTTCAATGAATGGATGTGAGAAGTAGGGGAAACTGGGAATCTGGCAGTTGTAAACGGCCTAGGATACTTTTAGCAGTTGAGGAGGAACTGATATCTAATGCGTGAATGTACTCACACGGAGCAAATGGAAGTTTGACTGTGCGAGTGAATGCTTGGGAGGTTGGAGGAGGGAACACGTGAAATGAGGTTCACTTGAGTGCCCCTAGGTACTTTGTAATGTGTATTTAGAGAGGGCACTAGAGAGCATTTTGCCTAAGCTGCTGTTGTTGGGAGGATATTGGCAGCTTCCCCTTTGCTGGATCAGGACATTCAAATACTGGTCTCTAGCGTGGCATATGGTTTGCCCCTTCTCCCCCAGGTGCCACTGCTTCTGAGCCCCTTTCCATTTGTGACCAAATGTGAGTCACGTAGCAAAGGAGAATTTCTGCAGCCCCCAGTGTCTGGCTTCCTTTGCATCTGTTCCCCCTGAGACAAAGGATATCTTCCTCTTATTGTTTGTGGAGATGTAAGAAAAGGGCTCATCAAATCCTCCTCCTCGGAAGAAGAAAAGGAAGCAACGCCTAGAGAACAAAAGAAGGAGGGGGCAAAGGTATCCGAGAACAGAATATCCATGTCAGTGGTGGATCCTTTGGAAAATGTTCTTGAAAAAACATGCGTTCTCCCCCCCCCCCCCGCCCCCAACCCGCTCCTACAGATTAATTGGGAAGCTTGAATCAAAAAGCAATTATGGCAATTACTTAGAAATTCTGCTATTGTCATTGGAACGTTTTTAACACCCAGGCTGGACCCCGGGGCATGAGCAAATGAACACAGTTTATTCATGTATACATTCCTTGAGCGCTGCCTGTGTTATGCATTCTGTCGACGCAACCTTCTACCTTCCAGTCTTTGCTTCTAATGCTGTAATTTATATGTTCGAAACCTCCATATTCACCAGTTGTCTTCTTGGGGGCGGGGGGATGGAGGACCTGTGGGCACTTCAGAGACGAGTCACATATTGTTTTGGGAAAAGAGTAGGCAGAGAGAATCATATGAGAGATTTAAAAAAAAAAAAGATGAGGAGAAGACCACGTTTCCTTCCATCAATGGGGACAGTTTTAGTTCATGTGGAGGCAACGGTGAGCTCTAAGTAAGAGTCCAAGTAAAATGCTCATCTGACATGCTACCCAAAATTTGAACTGTCCAAACCTTTTTTGGGGGGGGGGTTTCCAAAACTTCTTTCCAAAGTGCAGCCAATGCATAATGGATCCTCCATGGTTCCAGTTATTTTTGAATATAGTACAGATGCACTGCATAACAACAACAACATTCGATTTATACACTGCCCTTCAGGATAACTTAACGCCCACTCAGAGCAGTTTACAAAGTATGTCATTATTATCCCCACAACAAAACACCCTGTGAGGTGGGTGGGACTGAGAGAGCTCTGAGAGAGCTGTGACTGACCCCAGGTCACCCAGCTGGCTTCAAGTGAAGGATTGGGGAATCAAACCCGGTTCTCCAGATTGGAGTCCCGACGCTCTGAACCTCTACACCAAACTGGCTCTCAGGTTTCTGTTCCTTCAGTTCCTTCATGCTTTTTCTCTTTCTGCATTGCAGATGTGCACTGAAATGATAAAATCCTGCAAAAAGGATTTTTTTCTTCATGTGATTTATGTCAGATTGTACCAAGATTCTTCTCTTGTGGCCGTTTACCAGTGCACTGGATCAGAGATGTGCAAAGAGTTTTGATGCAGTCATAGTAGTTTTTTTAAAAAATGTTTTATCAAAATACATACGTATCAATGTGCATACTTGCATCGGTAACCAGGGTGTGTGCAAATGAATGGAAGGAACTGAAAGCTGCTAAAAACAGTGCATGTTACAATTCCAGAATTTATTTCACAAATTCTCCTAATTAAACTGGAATTCAGGAAGCAGTGAAATACACGTAGGTTAACCCACGGTGCAACGCAACCATGCAACGGGGCAACGTGCCTCCCTCTAGACTCAAGAGGACTGGCCAGTGACCTGCACTAATTGAGTGTGCAACCACAGAACCTCTTAAGACATGCCGGGTTTCTCATCAGACAACTCGATGCACAAAGTTCTCTAAACACAGAAAATGGAAACGTCTCTGGACACAGTTTATCTATTTGTATGCAAGACTTAGATCAATTAGGCGCTCTTACTGGTTGCATTGGTGGACCTAAGTGCGCCCTCCTCTTTTGCCTGTAAGATTTGCCTGCGGTTTCCTGAGAAAAACGCACCTCAATAATCCCGAAGTTCCATATGAATTTACCCTCCGTGGACTTGTTTCATCTTCTTAGCCAACTGCAATTGCTACGCTCGGAAGTAGTGAATTTCCTAAGTCAGTTGTGTGACAAAAGGCTTTCTTTTAAAATCCTTAATCTACTGCCCATAAACTACACTGGATCCCCTGAGTTTTAGTATTTTGGGAGAGAGGAAAAAAGTTCTTTTTCTCTCCTCTCCCCCCACTTCCTCCACTCTATGCATAATTTTGTAAAACTTTATGTCTCCCTCTGAAAAAGGCCCATGAGCTAGGATCTATATAAGAACCAGAGGAATTATTTAGAGCATACAATTATATTACAAAATCTTTTATCTATTTTTTTCTATCCTGTTCTCAACCTTAGCTCCTCCTGTACCCTTTATATGAGAATAGCAAACTGGCTTCAGGGATCTCTTGCTGACTATTGGCACCACAGAAGTAAAGCTGCCATCCAGCAGGTCCCTGGAAAATAGGGTTGCCAGATCCAGGTTGGGAAATTCCTGGAGATTTGGGGGGTGGAGCCTGGAGAGGGTGGTGTTTGGGGAGGGGAGGGGCCTCTGTGGGATATTGTCAGTCCTTGGCAAGTAAATCCCCAAGTTCTCCACAGCAATCACACAGGTGGTTTGGTTGAAGTAACTTTTATTAGAGATCTATCAGGTTCAAGGTGCTCAAGACAGTGGAACTGGCAGAAGTGACGTGTTAAGGGAAAGTATGGTTAGATACAGAGTAAGGTCCCACCCCCAGGTTAGAAGCCCGTTGAAATTCTGGCGCGAACGCCAGAGACAAAAAATATCACAGTTTAGACGACATCTACAGAGAAAGCACAAAATCATCCCTGT
This sequence comes from Eublepharis macularius, assembly GCF_028583425.1. NCBI lineage: Eukaryota > Metazoa > Chordata > Lepidosauria > Squamata > Eublepharidae > Eublepharis > Eublepharis macularius. Next base: position 64,328,706 of record NC_072802.1, on the reverse strand, counting down.
TCCCAGGCGAAGCCTCGTTTGTGTTAGATGCAGCCGGTCTCAAGGCCGCTTGCTTTAAAAGCGAAAGTATTTTGCTTCCTCGGGAGAGTGTTTAGCTTCAAAGCAGAGACAGCACACCGAACTTCCAGATAACAGGCATTGAAAGGTACTCAGAACTCTCCATAGTGTCAGAGGATTAATTGTCACACACAACATACTCATGGCATGTATAGCAGATACATGACATATATAATTCCATAGAGTCCACTCTTCACAGTAGCCATTTTCTCCAGAGGAACTGATCTCTTTGGCCTGGAGATCAGTTGCAATTCCGGGAGATCTCCAGCTACCGCCTGGAGGCTGGCAATCCTACTGGAAAATGCAGTCAGACTCAACATGGCCTACTTTCCAAATGGTCAGAAAATCATCCTTTTGCCTTGGTTATTCAGAACAGCTCTCAAAAGAATTGCGTCGCTTTTTTAGAAAACAAGAAGGCGTTTCTGCCTTTCCACTACAAATCCACTCAGTTCTGGTGGCTGGCTTAAAGAAACTGTTTATAGCACAGAAAATCATTGCTGTTGGACTTTGCACTTAGCTTCTCCACAGCCTTAAAAAAAACTGACCTGTGTTTCTTTTGGATTTGTTTGGTGGCATGGGGAATATGAATTCCAAACCATTAGAAAGGTGGATTTATCTCACTCATCTGCTAGGCCTCGTCTCCAGGGCCCTGTTCTAAGAATCGGGCTGACCTAATGAAAAGAAATCATATCAGCCAAGATTAATTCCTACCCAACAAATTGGAAGAAAATACCCTTTTGCCAACAAACCAATACTGGTGTCTTAAGTGAAGGCTCTGGAACAGAGCAAGTCCTGTTCACGGGGCTTAGAAGTGACTGTGGAGTTTCTGTCTAAAGTAGGGTTGCCAGGCCCCCCTCAACCTCCCACTGGGGGACTAGCTCCTGTCATTTATATTTTGGGGGAACTGATGTCATCGCGCTTGCGGGAGTGCACCCATGCTTTGCAGGGGCTCCGATTGGGGCTGCTGCGGAGCGCGGGAGCGCTCCTGCCCTCCACAGCAGCCCAAAATGTGCCTATTTCGGCCCCAATTGGGCTTGTTTCGGGCTCATTTTGGCACGGATCGGGCCTATTTTGGGCTGCTGTGGAGTGTGGATTGGGCCCTTTTGGGGCCACTGTGGGCATGGATTGGGCCTGTTTTGGGCCGCTGTAGAGCACAGCTCACACTCCGCAGTGGCCCAAAACAGGCCTGATCCATGCCAAAATGGGCCTGAAACGAGCCCTATTTGGGCTGAAATGGGCGCGTTTTGGGCCACTGTAGAGGGCAGGAGCACTCCCACGCTCTGCAGCAGCCCTGATCCGGGCCAAAATGGGCCCAATACAGGCAGCTGCTGTGTATGGGAGCACGCAGTGCCACAGGGGAATGTACATGGAAGGTGTGTGCCCCCCCGCTGGCCAGGTAAGTGGGGGCAAGGGATCCCCTGCCCCCGCCGAGGTTCTGGCATCCCTAGTCTAAAGGTATGGGAGGCATTTCAAAATTCTGGACAGAAAATTTTGAAAACTCTCAAAGGCAGAAGTTTAGAAAATAAGGTTATGTTTATTACATCTGAAGCCATGGGGGTTTACTGTGTGGTCTTTTAAAGCTGAATGATAATCCTACTCCTTGAGCAATTGTGGAAATCGATCAATCTCCAGATGCATCAATAGTTTAACTTAGGGTTGCCAGATCCAAGCTGGAAAATTTCTGGAAATGTGGAGGTGGAGCCTGGGGAAGGACAGGATTTGGAGAAGAGAGGGACCTCAGCAAGCTACAATGCCATGGACTCCACTCTCCAAGGCCTGACCTGGATAGCCCAGGTGAGCTTGATGTCATCAGATCTCAGAAGCTAAGCAGGGTTGGCCTTGGTTAGTAATTGGATGAGAGACCTCCAACGAAGACCAGGGTTGCAGAGGCAGGCAATGGCAAACCACCTCTGTTAGTCTCTTGCCATGGAAATTCTGCCAGGGGTTGCCATAAGTCAGATATGACTTGATGGTACTTTCCTCCACCACCACTCTCTAAAGCAGCCATTTTCTCTTAGGGAACTGATCTCCAGTTAGCTATCCAATTTTATTTTAGCATAAGCTTTCAAGAATCAAGTTCTCTTCGTCAGATGCCTGATACAGAGACTGGTCAAACACAGAAGAGCAGAGGGAAGAGGCAATTAGGGGGGGAGGGGGAGGGAGCAATCAAAACATTCCTTTGCCAGTATATGTAAACATCTCCTTTTGGTGTGTGTATCAGTTGGCTTCAAAGGAGTTTGCCCTGTTAGTTTGTAGAAGCCAAACAGCTAGACCATCCAATTCCAATGCAGTGTGGGCCTTCGATAACCACAGCTCTCTCTGCCAGATGCATCTGACAAAGAGATCTGTGGTTCCCGAATGATACCTCTCTCTCAGAAGCCCTGGGTGGAAGACCTTTCCTTGCCTACAGACAGCCCCCCAACCTTAAACGACTTCTCACTCACAACCATGAATCAGCCAGCAGAGTCACCAGCACAGGTACCAGGCCCTGCAACAGACCCAGATGCCAGCTCTGCCCCTATATCTACCCAGGGAATACAATTACAGGACCCAATGGCATCAACTACACTGTCTCTGGCTCTTACAGCTGCTCATCCTCCAATCTGATATATGCCCTCATGTGCCAACAATGTCCTTCTGCTCTGTACATTGGACAAACCAGCCAACCTCTACGCAAAAGAATAAATGGACACAAATCTGACATTAGAAATGGAAACGTCCAGAAACCAGTGGGAGAACACTTCAACCTACCAGGACATTCCATCAAAGACTTAAAGGTCACTGTAGTTCAACAGAAACCTTTCAAAAACAAAATCCAACGGGAGGCTGCTGAACTGGAATTCATATGCAAATTTGACTCTGTCAAGCTGGGACTGAATAGGGACTATGAATGGTTATCACATTACCACAGGTAACAGATTTCCTTTACAGAGGTGGGGTCTGGGGGAGCTCAGTGGTACCTGGCGTGGGCTTTCGGGAACCACAGATCTCTTTGTCAGATGCATCTGGCAGGGAGAGCTGTGGTTATCGAAGGCCCACACTGCATTGGAATTGGATGGTCTAGCTGTTTGGCTTCTACAAACTAACAGGGCAAACTCCTTTGAAGCCAACTGATACACACACCAAAAGGAGATGTTTACATATACTGGCAAAGGAATGTTTTGATTGCTCCCTCCCCCTCCCCCCCTAATTGCCTCTTCCCTCTGCTCTTCTGTGTTTGACCAGTCTCTGTATCAGGCATCTGACGAAGAGAACTTGATTCTCGAAAGCTTATGCTAAAATAAAATTGGTTAGTCTTAAAGGTGCTACTGGACTCTTTTTGATTTTGCTACCACAGACTAACACGGCTAACTTCTCTGCATCTATGACCAGTTAGCTATGTTTCCTTTTTAATGTGCAATGTACATGTACAATCTGTAGCATTTGTAAGTACAATATAAGTATTGTTTATAATGCTGATTTACTGATTCACTGATAATGTTGAAAAATGTGTACATTTTCTGGGGTGAAAATCATTATTGGGGAAAAATAGAATATGGCACCTAAATAAGAATCACAGAGGTTTTTTTTGCTCTGCAGTCATTCCACACGAAATTCATAATATTTGGCTTGTGAGGGTTCCAGCTGTTTACAGTATAGCACATCTGGAGGAAGAGCACAACTAATTTCAGTGCATTTTTTAAAAAAAATGGACAGACTATATCAAGATGATGACTTGAATGCTGCAACAATCCCTCCACTTATGACTATAATGCAACCCGTTTGTGGATTTGGCATGGAATATAACCCACAAGGGAGAAGTGAAATCAAAATGTACATTTTTAAATCAAAACATCCAGGAAATTTGAAATTATTCCAGCTTTATTCCCTGGCCCAGCTCAGAGCCAAGCTACAAGTGACGCCTGACACAGGTTGGACACTTGTCAGCTTCCCTCAAGTTTTGATGGGAAATGTAGGCGTCCTGGTCTTGCAGCTGTAATGGAGAGCCAAGCTGTAAAACCAGGACGCCTACATTTCCCATCAAAACTTGAGGGAAGCTGACAAGTGTCCAACCTGTGTCAGGCGTCACTTGTAGCTTGGCTCTCAGTTCCTCAGCTCTGCCAGCTTCCCTACCAGCTGCTTCCCCTTCGCAATCTGTCTGCCTGAATCACCTCTTGACATTCGACCTCAGTTTACTTCTGTGGCAAGCTGGTTTCATCTCACCTCTTGGTAAAATATTCCCTGCCCTGGCCAGATCACTGGAAAAGGCAAGACCCCTTAGAGATCCATTCCCTACCTCGCTTCGGCTGAAAGGCCAAATACCACAATGGGAGGCATCTGGCACCTGATGTTGTAAAACTCCAATGGCAAACAGAATTAAGGATGTGTGAAACCTGCTTCTTTTATTTCAGCAGATGTTTTATCTTCTGGCAGGACAGCTGCAAAGATCATTGAATAACTGAGTAATGGTTCCCATCTCCATGGAGACCTGAGTCGTTGTTTATCTAGGGGATGGAGTACATTCACTTGTATAAGAAAGAGAAAATTGTATATGGATAGGGAACATCTGGCCAACCTTGAGTATATATAAGTAAGAGGATCTACAGAGAGAACAAATATCGCCCCCCCCCCCATTATTGCTTTTCTGGATTGCTTGCCACTTTCATCCTCTGTTCCAGTGCACATGGATCACATAAAAATAGCATCCTCCCATCAGGTGGCATATTTGGGACAGCTGCGCACAAGAGTAGATTAGCGGTTTTTACTTTGGGCATGAATATCTATGCGTATTCATTGTGTCCATAAATAGACTCTCTGTACAATCAGGTTGATTAGGTGGGGATCAATTTTTTTACCCCACCTTGTAGAGACATTTTACAGTAATTCCCACTGCAGCGTGTGCAATACAAAACTGAAAGAAGGAATATTATAACTCCAGTGGAGGTATTTACTGTTTTTAGCAGGCTACCGCTGAGCTGAATTTCTTTCCATTTAATTTTTCACATTGTAAATTGCCTGTTCAAAAAGGCAGAAAATGTTGTCACAAACTAGGGCAGCTTATTTGGGGAACAAAATGTTTTCTTGAGGCAGTTTCACGGTAAGGGAAAGGACTGTTTCCCTCGCCTGCCCCTTTTAGGAGGGCTGCAGCCTTCATCGTGAACATGTTCGGCAGGCAAAATTCTGTTTCTGACTCACACAATCCGAGAGCCAAACTACAAGTGACGCCTTACACAGGTTGGACACTTGTCAGCTTCTCTCAAGTTTTGATGGGAAATGTAGGCGTCCTGGTTTTACAGCTTGGCTCTCCATTACAGCTGCAAGACCAGGACGCCTACATTTCCCATCAAAACTTGAGGGAAGCCGACTAGTGTCCAACCTGTGTAAGACGTCACTTGTAGTTTGGCTCTGAGTCTTGGATCTCCTTGCCTCATCGGCTTCCATCTCCAGTATCTGCCAGACAGCTTTGTGGCTGCTCAGCCGCTGGGATGGTGGAGTGTTATTTTCTTCTGCCTTGCGGTTGCTTTTCCGTCTCCACAACTGTAGGTGAAATCAATTCTTCCCCAACATCATGGGTAGTCAGATAAGGTAATTAAATGGCGCTGTAAACTATGACTCCCATGATGTTATGCGAACATGTGCACACCTAAAATAATGTCACACATGCTTAGGCAGAACACCCAGTCCTAAGGCTTTTTAAAAAACACTCAGCGTTTATCTCAAACCCCGGTCTATATGACTGCTTTGTTAACTTTTTATTTAAATGATGACATACAGACATGGCGAAGTGGTACTTGGGGCCCCAGGGCCCCTGTTGTGCTGTGTGAGAACACATGTGCTTGAATTGGGGGCGGCTTGCACTGTACTGTATCCTTAACCCCAGCTCATTTTAAAGCTCACTTGCGGATTCCAGAACCCCGGTGTAAAAAGAACAAACAGCAGTTTGGAGCTGGAATAACGTGAGAAACCGAGGTTTGCAAAACCCAAGTGGTGAGTGGTTCTGTTCCTTTGTAGTTATCTTGTTCACATCTATGAGGTCTTAAAAGTGTTGACATTAAACATCTGGACTGCTGTGCAACGTTGTGTCTGAATCCTATGGCTCACCTGCAGCTGCTATGCTCCCGACTGGGTACGGAATTGCACAAGGGCCTTGGTTTATTGTGGCCGATGTATCATCTGTAGGCAATTTTTCAAGGTGAATCCAGCATTATGACCCTAAGTTGATTAGATTTCTTCTCTTTCTTTAGTGCCGCAAGTGGTTGGTTCTTAGCTTAGTTTATTTCACAGCAAACAAAATCCAGTGGAATTTAGATGCTACAGCACAAACACTGCCTGGATTTTGCTAGTTTACCTACTCATACTGAAGCCGAGAAAGGAAGAGCAGAGCAAGGTGGGCTCTGAGCCACTTTACATTCATGGAATTAGCTCATCTTGTTATCCAGATGACTGCCCGGCATTTCATCTGCATAAGTTTTATTATCTTGCCAGGGAACCCTCTATTTAATTTTCTTCTCCAGTGCAGTTTTAAGCTGATAAATAATCAAGTTAAATCCTGGGGACGTTTGAAATGTGCTGTGGAAAAGCAACCAGGTTCGGGTTATATACCACCTAAGCAGACCTGTCTTAAATGTTTCTTCCAAGTGTATATTTCTGCACTGATGTTTTCAGTGCCGCATGTGTAGCTTTTATCTGTTTGCCTGTTCCCTCTTCCACCCAATTTATTTCCCATTCATCCCCCAAAGCTCTGAATGGATTATGCAGGACTCCCCCCCCCCCCCCGCACTTTGCATTAAAAGAAGACAAGAGGACAAGAAAAGGGGAAAGGTTCCCCCAAAAGATACAGAATTTTTTGAAGGGAGAAAAGAGGGTTCACTTACTGCCATTCTTCTTTCGGTCATTGGGTGAGGCAAAACTGGAGCAAGGATTGTAACACAATGCTATAACATTTTGTATATAGAACGCCTGTGCCCCATCTTTGACATCTCCAGTTAGAAGAACTCCGGCTTTGAGAATTCTGGGCACATTCTCATGGGGATCAAATTGGACTTTAGTCATGTGTTGAAGGTACACAGTCAGGAAGTTAAGGGAGCAAGATACTCTAATGATATTTTACGGGGTGACAGAATGAGAGCCCACGTTTTGCAGAGGTATGCCTATGTGTTTGTGAGAAGAGTGATGGGATCGGGGGGGGGGGGGAGAAATGTGCCTCTGCCCAAATAGGTACATTTCCCACCATGTGGAGTTCTTGCCAATGAAAGTTGATGATCTTGCTTTTGACACATCAATGCATCACAAAGCAGTTGCTTTGTCCGGTGCAAGGGGCATATCCCACCCCAGGCATTGTATTGGGTCTAGAGATGGGCACGGGCCAAAATTAAGCACGAAACCAGGCTGGTTCGTGGTTCGCAAACCACGGTTTGTCAGATCCCATTTCTGACAAACTGCCATGAACTTTTAGGCTGGTTCGTTTGGTTTGTTTTTTGGTTCATCACTGCAGACAGCCTGGTGCCAATCAATCTGTTTCCCAAGCAACAGGGGATGGACTTCCTGTAGACCTTCTGCTGACCCAGAAGTGAACTTCTGCTGGCCCGGAAGTGACCTTCTGCTGACCCGGAAGTGATGATTTTCTGACCCGGATGTGACATTTTCAGGAACCAAACGAACCAGTTCATGAACCAGGGGCAGGTTCGTGAAAGTTCGTGGTTTGTGAAATTTGACAAACCACGAACCATATGGTTCAGTTTTTTTCCAGTTCATACCCATCTCTAATTGGGTCCAGTGGATTTGACAACAAAACAATCTCTTGTGTCAGAAGAAGGCTCCTTGCTTCAGAGGAAAGTGCTGCAAACGTTGAGATACACAACAGGTGTGCTCTGGCAAACTCCAAGCATGCAGTTCTTTGGTGTTTTGGTATTACCAAAACATGCTGTTGTGATTCAAATGGTCCAATTTCTGACATGGTTTCTCGCTGTTTGGGAGGAAAGTGCAGGGTTTCCTCTCCCCTGACCATACTAATGGATTTAGATAAAAATATGACCATTAACACTGACATTTGGGTATGTGTGTCAGTTCTGTATAAATAATGTAAACATGACATAAAATAAATGATCAAATTGGGTCTCAAAGGACTGAAAATTAGGCTAAACAAACATGCTCAGAATTACAACATTTTTTAAAAAGCCCAAACAAGCAGGGAATATGAAGAATATTCATGCTTCACTGGCCAGGCTAGATCAAAACTATAAAGCATTTTTCTGTCATGCGTTCTCAGGTACAACAAGTTTGAATCTCTTAGTTGGTGATATCAGTATTTTAATCTGGTATTAAATGTTGTGACCTATGCAATCCTGTGAAACCACATACATTCTCTTAGAATGCAGTGCGTTCCTCAAAATGCAATTTATTTCAGTTTTTTAGGGTTATCCGTTGCCATTCGTTTAAGAAAAATAGCCCCTGCTAGGACTGTGGAATGGGATCTTAAAATGGATAGGTTTTATTCATGGATTTCCTGTGTACCCTACTTTTGTGGTACTTGAGAGAGAGTAACCGTCCGGTGACATTTTTATGCCTTATCCATGCTGATCGAGTTATCTCCGGGGAGACTTGGTGCTTTCTGATTTCGGAAGCTATTTTTAGCGGCTTGGATTGGGAGCCATTGACTGAGGAGTGTTATTAAAGGAGATGAGCTAGATATTGCTTGACTGGGAGGCACGGCGGAGAGCCCAAGTGAAAGAGATTAGATTTTTTTCCCCCTTGGAAATGCAGATCAAAGATACAAAGTATCGTTAACAAAAAAGGCAAAGCCGGTGATCACTTTTTAACGACTATGGTTCAGGACCCTGTTTATTGATTAGCTATTTCAGGAAGTGGTAGCTATTGGTGGGCAACAAATGTTATCCTCTTTCTGTGCAAGAGTGGAAGGGAACAACTCACACAAAAACGGCTGTCGTCGTCATCTATCCATCTGCATTTTTTAAATCTCATCATCCATCCAAAGGGTTCAGAGTAGTGTACATGGTTCCCCCATCCCCACCCCATTTTATTCTTATAACCACACAGTGAAGTCAATCAGAACACTGAATAAGGATGACTGACCCATGGTATTGCATGATGGGGATATTTTTGTATGCAGATCTTGCCAAACCTAGTCTGGCACACTAATTTCTACACCACGCTAGCTCTCGGGTACCCATTCAATGACCCTGTAAGATGGACCAGGACTGCCATAATACAGATGGAGACTGGCTTATCTATGGCCACCCTGTGCGTTCATGGCTAGAATGAGATTTGAACAGTGCCTTTCTGGCCTATAGCTCATTGTCTTAATTACCACCATGCACTGGGATTCTTCCTTCTCATTTTTATTACAGGCAGCCCTCCTGGATGTCTGATGAGAATAAACTCTATGCAGGGTGGTGGTGGAGAGTGCCCTCAAGTCAGAGTTGACTTATGGCGATCCCTGGTGGGGTTTTCATGGCAAGAAACTAACAGAGGGGGTTTGCCATTGCCAGGGCTGGATCGATGGGGCGGGCAGGGGGGTAGTCTGCCCCCGGCGCTGTCAAAGGCTGGCATCTGCCAGCCCCCGGGAGCACTTGGGTGGCTGAGTAGAGGGCAGTGGGAGCCCACCCATGCCATTCGCCTGCCACGAGAGCAGGGGGCACGCAGCAAGCCTGCCCCCTGTTAGTGTGCCACCTGCGTGGCAAGCTGGCTGCCCCAGTGCACTGTGGAGCTGGGGGCAGCAGCACGGGTGGCTGAGAGGCTGCCTGTGCCATTCACCTGCCCTGCAGGACAGGGAGCCCACAGCAAGCCGGCCACCCCCTCAGCGGGGCAGGCGAACAGCATGGGCAGCCTCCCAGCTACCTGCGCTGCTGCCGCCAGCTCTGCGGTGCGCCGTGCTCCGCAGTGCATGATGACATCATGGAAGTGACATCACCATGCAGCCCCGGGAGCGTGCGCACGCTATGTGCGCACTTGCGGCCAGACTTGGGTTGCCCTGGGTGCCAGCAACCCTAGATCCGGCTCTGGCCATTGCCTGCCTCTGCAACCCTGGCCTTCGTTGGAGGTCTCCCATCCAATTATCTTTAATATTACTGTTTACCCCAATATAGCTCATGCTAGTTCTGAAATTTGTATTCTCACTTAAATACAATGGTTGCTATATTTTTGAATGATGTTTGATATGGCCGTTCAGTTCAGAGTTAGTGAAATAATATTTCAAGCATGCATGTATCTTTATCCACCCACCATAAACGCTGCAAAAATGAGCAGCCAGAAGGTCAGAATATCATTTGGGAAATCTGAATTTACAGTAGTTTTAAGTGCTTTTTTAATCGTGCGTGCGATGCCCTGAATACTGACCTCAGCCCTTGGATGTGAGGGCAGATGATTTAGAAATTCTTTAAAAGCAAAACAGGCCCTAATAACAATCATAAAAAGAGGTTTTCATTTGTTTGCCTACAAAAGACTAATTGCAAAAGTTTTATGTCCAAGTTTTAAAACACGTACACAAACATACAGAACAGCAAAAGCACAACATACTGGTAATAACATATCCACTTCAAAAAGCCTCACTATGTATTGACTTGCATAGGTTCTAACAATCTCAGTTCTTTTCAAAGGATTTATACCCATATCTTTGTAATTTTGTTGTTGTTGTTGTTGTTAATTACGGTCATTTGACCAGCATAACTTACAATCAGGCAATTCACTTGCTATTTGTTGGTAAAATCTACCACAAGTAGGTTAAAAACTGAAGAAAAATATTTACATATAGATGAATTAAAAACAGATAGATGAAACAGTATAGCAGAAAATATTTAAAATTATGTCCACTAGTTTGTATCCCCCATAAACAGTGGCTTAATATAGATTAGCCACTGGTCCATTTTATATCTCAAGTATTTTGACGGGCTTTGCAAACGGCTGCACAAAATTTTGCGGGTACGGTTGTTACATGCACGTTCTCACCCATAAGCAGCATTTCCACGTGAGCTTAGTTTGAGTGGCCTGGAAGACTTTCAAGAAGGGGGGATATATACTTTAATCTTTTTTTTAAATTAAAAATTATTTAGAAGAAGAAAAAGGACATTTGACAGTGCATTAAAAATATTAAACAGAAGGAAATTCTGTTTAAGATTTCCTTCGGTTTAAGATTTTTAAATTTGAGAGAATTTCCTTTTGTACAAGGTAAAGGATAGAAAGAGGCTAACATTGTTTATAGCAATCTATATTTATATTAAAGGTTGTGGTAAGCAGTTGTATTAAGAAATAATTAGAGATCCTGCTATTAATTGTAATTACTTAAAAAATTAACACATGGAATTCACTGCCTCAGGAGGTGGTGGCAGTTTCAAGCATAGACAGCTTTATGAGGGGATTGGATAAACATATGGAGCAGAGGTCCATCAGTGGCTATTAGCCACAAGGTATAGATGGAACTCTCTGTCTAGGGCAGTGATGCTCTGTATTCTTGGTGTTTGGGGGGGGCAATCATTGGGGGGGCTTCTACTGTCCCTTCCCCACTGGCAGACCTCCTGAGGACACCTGGTTTTTGGCCATTGTGTGACACAGAGTGTTGGACTGGATGGGCCATTGGCCTGATCCAACATGGCTTCTCTTATGTTCTTATGTTCAGCTCCGCAGCGATAGGAATAGGAGGGAAGGAATAGATAGGAGCAACAATGGAATAATGAGGTTTTTCTTTTTATTATTAGTATTAATACTAAAAATAAGCAGGAATACACTTAAACTATGCTTGTGTAGTATAGTTGGAAAATATATATTAGCTAAGGTTAATAATTAATTAATTACATCTTAATAATGGGAAAACTTACAGTTATAAACTTTGTATTTTTATAATCTTTGTAGCACAAAATCATATATCTGGTTTAATTTTTCTCCTCCTTTTTACCCCTTTTTTCTATACCCCCCTTGAATTGAAAATAAAATATTAAAATATTTTTACAAATCTTAAACAGAATTCAGAATAATAGATTTAAACTACAGCAAAAAATATGTGCAAGATATATACCAAGCTAAATTTCATAATATTACTCCTCTCCCTCTCCTTAATTACTTATACCCCAAATTTTATGTTCATACATTCTATATTCAATCATATACATCACTTTGAACTGTTTATTTGATGGATAGGGCACTGGAGTAAAATATGTTCTGTTGTTTCCACTGCTGTCTTTGTGGCTGAACTCTCATCATGTTATCCGGGATCTTTTCTTGATGCCTCCTACCAGAGCTTTTTTTCTGGGAAAAGAGGTGGTGGAACTCAGGACCACACAAAGACGTCACTTTGGGTCAGCTGGAACAAGGGGGGAGTTTTTTAAAGATTAAATTGCCCTTGGCGAAAATGGTCACATGGCTGGTGGCTCTGTCCCCTGATCTCCTGACAGAGGGGAGTTTAGATTGCCCTCTGCGCTGCTTGGTGGCGCGGAGGGCAATCTAAACTCCCCTCTGTCTGGCGATCAGGGGGCAGGGCCAACAGCCATGTGACCATTTTCAAGAGGTGCCAGAACTCCATTCCACCATGTTCCAGCTGAAAAAAAGCCCTGCATCCTACACTGATAATGAACATGTAGCACCTGACATCGAGTGGCAGCCAATCTGTGAAAAAGAAATAAACATATGCACCCATCCACACACAAGATTTTTCTGCTAGAAAACGGGGCTGCAAAATCCATAAAGCCTACTTTGTGTCTTAAAAACAATATTTCAGATGCTTTCTGTTTTTTGTAAAAGTACTCAAAGGATGGCCTTCATTGGTACCGACCTTTTTTTACATCCTTCCTGGGGGAAACAGCCTCGAGTTGAGGACAGGCCAGCTGGGATCCATGGAAGGGCTTTCCTGGCCATTGCTCAGTGGATCTAACTGCCCATTATGGTTTTCCCGGGTACATCTTTGAATTAGATTCAGATTGGGACAACAGCATGTGGAGAAAGAACTTAGGCCTCCCCCCATCCTTTTAATGATGTGAACTGGCCCAGTAGAACTGTTATTTGCCCTGATGGAGCTGTTGATATGACTAAAAGTCAGTTTCCTCAGTGGAGCAAGCAGTGGCTCCCTAGTGGCATGGTGTGTTTACGTGGGAAGCCGAAGTCCTTTTCTCCTATGTTACACCATCCTGATTTGAATAGTTCTCCATGCACCTGGGAAGCATGGAGCTCCCAGAACGTGTCTGTGACCGAACTTGGGGATACCTCTTGGGAAAAAATGTAGTCTATACATAAGCCAAGATAATGACTGTGCCGCTTTCGTCAATTGCTGTGGAGCTGAACATAAGAACATAAGAGAAGCCATGTTGGATCAGGCCAATGGCCCATCCAGTCCAACACACTGTGTCACGCAGTGGCCAAAAAACCAGGTATCCTCAGGAGGTCTGCCAGTGGGGAAGGGACACTAGAAGCCCTCCCACTGACTGCCCCCCCAAACACCAAGGCAGAGCATCACTGCCCTAGGCAGAGAGTTCCATCTATACCTTGTGGCTAATAGCCACTGATGGACCTCTGCTCCATATGTTTATCCAATCCCCTCTTGAAGCTGTCTATGCTTGAAGCTGCCACCACCTCCTGTGGCAGTGAATTCCATGTGGGTGAAGAAGTACTTCCTTTTATCCATTCTAACTCGACTGCTCAGCAATTTCATTGAGTGCCTACGAGTTCTTGTATTGTGAGAAAGAAAGAAAAAGACTTCTTTCTCTACCTTCTCCATCCCATGCATAATCTTGTAAACCTCTATCACGTCACCCCTCAGTCGTCGTTTCTTCAAGCTAAAGAGCTCCAAGCGCTGGTTTAAATCTCTCCTCCTCTACTGTTAAAGAGATGTAAAGAGATGGGGGATCCGGTCACAGATTTTCAATGTCTTGTTTTGGGCTAAACATCACAACGGAAGCCCTTTCCCAGGACATGGTCTTAACCTGTATAGATATATTGGGCATGAGCAAGAGTAATTTTTTTTTTTTAAAACATATTGAAGTTCTATTTGTCTCTGAATTCTGCAGGCTGCCCACTGCTGATTTGTGTCATCTCGGTCATTTCAGCTATGGAAAGCTATGGAGAAAAGAACAAGTAAGTTCTGAAACGTAGCAGTCTATTGGGTTCAACAATGCATGGAATGAATACATGGACACATAAAGCTGCCTTGTATTGAATAGACCATTGGTTCATCAAGGTCAGTATTGCCTATTTAGGCTGGCAGTGGCTTTTCAGAGTCTCAGGGGGTGGGCTGTTACATCACCTCCTACCTGATCCTTCTTAACAAGAGATGTCGGAGACTGAACCTGAGACCTTTTTTATGCCAAGCAGGTGTTTCAATATCTGTCGAACACCACTCACCAAGCTCCATGCAAGGTGAAATAAGACTTCAGGAAGGGAAATTCAAACACAAATTCAAACACTGAACTTTGTTTTTGTACCTGTGAGCTATCCTGTGAGGTCCCTAGGTATACATTTACCTATAGTAATTTGATGATAGGCAGTTATAGTCATGGCTAGAGATGGGCACGAGCTGAAATACAAACCAAAGTTCGTCACGAACCAGGCCGGTTTTCGATTTGCAAACCGGCAGTTTGTCAGAGGGCGTTTCTGACAACCCTCGACGAACTGCTATGATTTTTAGCCCGGTTCATTTGGTTTGTTTTTCAGTTTGTCACTGCAGACAGCCTGGTGCCGTTTCCTAGGCAATGGGGTTGGGTGGGTGGGCTTTCTGCAGATCTGCTGCCTTGGAAGTGATGTTTTCATGAACCAGTTTGTAAACTGGGCAATTTCATGCCAGTTTGTGGTTCGTGAAACGCGATGAACCACGAACCGCAACAAACTGCCTTTTCCCTGGTTTGTGCCCATCTCTAGTCACGGACATCTGGAGTTCTAGTGACTGGGGTGTTACCCAAGAAACAAGGTTAAATATACCTCTGTGGCCTCTACATGTGCATCTCCTGACCCAAATCTGTGTATACATTTGGGTGTTTAAAAGCAGTATCTAGAGAAATGAGGGGGAGGCCATTTTAATTCAGTAGAGATTTTTTTTTAATTCACTGATCCACAGAAGTTAGCCATGTTAGTCTGTAGTTGCAAAATAGCAAAGAGTCCAGTATCACCTTTAAGACTAACTGGCTTTATTGTATTGTATTGTATTTCTTCACTGATTAGCAGATTGTATTGTATTTCTTCGCTGATTAGCTCAGGAAGGCTGTTTGATTGTCCTGTCTATTAATTTAGGCCAGGCCTTGACAAATTTGCTTTGGCTTTAGGAGCCAGCCCAAAAATTAGGAGCCAGACTTAATATTCCAGTCTTCAGGGTTTTATAATTTGTTACCATCACAACAAAAAGCTAACCTCTAACCCTAGCCTAACCTCTCCCCAATTTTTCATAATTCCATTCCCGCTTTCAAAAGCTCCAGTTAATTGAATATGGAAGCCAGTGAAGAAGGCAACTGCTTAAGAAATGATTTGATCCACCGCCATTGAATGGTATAAAGTTAACATATAAACCAGACAAGAACTTCAGGCATGTGCATTTTTCTATCATACAAAACAATATTCTCATGTGAAATGATAAATAAAAGCTTTTGCTTCTACTGAGGACCACAAGACCATACGATAAATCGGTACTGAAAATACTGTGCACCACAATGAAATTTCTAGGTGTCATGAAGCCCTGCTGTTGGTGTTTTGGATCTGTTGAGCCCTGATTCAGGCATTATTTTGGAAAACCATTGAAACACTCCTTGGTGTTTGTTAATGACCATCCAGTTGGCCTGGTTTTAGGTTGATCTCCTGGAGTCACAAAACAAGAGGGGTTTCACAGTTTCCCTTAGGGAACCTGGCTGCCTCATCACGAAGACAGCATTTTATTGCATTTATTCCCCACTGTTGCGGATTGTGATTTCTTGGTTCAAATGAAGAAGGATCATTCCTGTACCCTTAGCATCGTATGACCCCAGGCACTTCAGGGGTAGCAGGAGAAAGCACCACCACTGCTCCTGGCTGTTCCTACAATCTCCCAGTTCACACATTCCCTCTGCCTGTGCAAGGGCATTCCTGAAGATATGTTCCTAATACTAGACCAAGAGTGTTTGGCCACTTGCTGACATTGATTGACAGCAGATTCAGGACAAAAAAAAAGAACAACAACCAAAAGGAAACACTTCTTCATTCTGCGTAATTTGCTGTTGGGATTGTCTGCCACTAGCTTAGATGTCTTCAAAAAGAGATTGGAAACATTTAAGAGGGATAGATCTGTGATGACTATTTGCCGTGATTCAATGGAACCTCCAGGCTTAGAGGCAGTCTGCTCGTGAATATCAGGTATCAGGGGACAACAGCTTGTAGTGGTTGGGAATAAGATGTTGGACTGACCTAGCTTCTTATAGAGGTTGACTAGGGTAGGTAGAGATACAAAACGAGTGTTGTATAAACTAGCTTGGCATTCTGTTATGAACCAAATGTCAAAGGTGGAAAGGAAACCCTCTATGGCTGATTCCGCACACGTTGGATAATGCACTTTCAATGCACTTTATCAATCATTTGAGGTGGATTTTTTGTTCTGCACAGGAAAAAATCTGTTCCAAATGATCTATAAAGAGGATTCAGATCATGCATCTGACGAAGAGAACTTGATTCTCGAAAGCTTATGCTACAATAAAATTGGTTAGTCTTAAAGGTGCTACTGGACTCTTTTTGATAAAGAGGATTGGAAGTGCATTATCCAACGTGTGCGGAATCACTCGGAGTGTCTGTTCTCAAGTGAGCGTCCTTCTGTTAGCTTTATGGTGACCCTTCCAGAGCTTGCATCAGACTTGACTCCTGCTTGGTCTTTTTGCTGCCTCATTTTTTTGCTCCTGTCCACAGTTTCTTTGCCCTGATGTGGATAGCTCAGCTGAACCTGATCTTGTCAGATCTCAGAAGCTAAGCAGCGTCAACCTTGGTTAGTAATTGGATGGGAGACCTCCAGAGAAGACCAGGGTTGCAGAGCCAGGCAATGGCAAACCACCTCTGTTAGTCTCTTGCCTTGAAAACCCCTCCAGGGGCTTGTGACTCGAGAGCCCTCTCCACCGCACCTCAGTTTCTTTAACCACTGCCCATCCATCTATTCTGCCTGCCCCACTGTACTTTGACCCAACTCCAGGTGATTTCCACCCTCCAACTTCCAAGTACTACTGAAGTAGCCATCATTGTGGAGAGGAGGCAGGAGCCAGTTGCCCCTCCATCACGTCCGATCCAGCTCCATTTATGAGGAGTGGTCTTCATATCACATCATAGCTCTGCCTGCTTGCAATGTACACTGCTTTGAGAATCCTTGTTGAAAAGCAGTAGATAAATATAATTAAACGTCATTCCTTTAACCGACTAAAACAAACGTCAAGTTTCAGTTTCTGGAAGACAAATGACAAATTGGATCTGAACATTGTAGCTTGCAGGACTTTGGTGTTCAGAAAATGCTGCCGGGTAGAATAATTCCTCTGCTTCTGCCCTGGGGTTTGTATTTCATTGATTCTTACCTGAAGGTATGAAAGAGAAGTTGAACCTTTCCTCCCTCCCCACCTCTTTTTCCTTTGGCAGCTGGAAGGAAGAGAGGAGGGGGATATTTCTCTCGCTGCAAGGAAGAATAATGCCTGTAGCAAAGCGTTCTTTGATGAATGACATGTTACCCGGTGCAGCTGCCAAAAATGACAAATTACACGTGTTTGTTCTGTGGGTTTGCCCCTCCCACCACCCAGAGGCATGTCAGGAGAGGCAATTGCTGCTTTCCATCAGTGATGGATCAATCAGAGCGAGAGCCCACCCAAGACTGCTTTGCGAGAAGGGGAAATAAATCGGCATGCCTGTTTTTGAGCGGCCCTGTGCCGGCTTTTTTTTCAAAGCACCCAGTGGTGTAGGGAGGAAGTACCTGAATCTCTTCATGGGATGAATAAATGATTGGGGTGGGGGAGCCATTTCGCCAGATTTTTTTTTTTAATTATACATCTTTTGGCTGGGATGAACAAACATCCCCTACTGAAGTTAATTCAAACTGTAATGAATTGGTTGGAGACAGAGGCCGTTTTCACACTGCTTCCTGGCCACGGAACATCAAGCCAAGCTCCCAGAACGACAGTGTCTTCCTGGCGTGATTTTGCACGAAAACGGCAGTTCTTGTGCAAAATCGTGCCGGGAAGATGCTGTCATTCCAGGAGCTTGGCGCGATGTTCCGTGGCCAGTAATCAGTGTGAAAACGGCCATAGTTTCCAAGTCTAGCATACAGTTATTGATTCATTTAGCTAGAATAGAGTATTGGTTAGTGTCTGACTAAGATCCGGGAGTCCTAGTTTCAAACCCTCATACTGGCATGAAACTCACTGGGTGACCTTGTGCCAGTCTCTCTCTTTCAGCCTTACGTACCTCACAGCCTGGCTGTAAGGATCAAATGGGTAAGAAAGAACCACTGTGGGATCCTTAGAGAAAAGGCAGGATACAAATGGAATAGAAATATTGATAGATATTTAAAGTATTCACATCCTGGTCTGCTCCTGCCCTACTTTCTTCTTTGGAATAGAACAAGAAGCTGAATAAAAAAAAGAACAGTCGTTCCCCAATGCTATAACAAACTTGGTGCCAGGTAAATAACTGTGAAAAGGGGGTGCCCCAATCAAGGTGCGATGGCAGAGAAAGCCCCCTTTTTATTATTTACTCATTTATTTTCAGTCAGTGTCTGCCATTTTCATCCGCTCAGGTTGTATGAAAAATAACAGAACGACTGAATTAATATCTGTGACTGGTTTTAAACTTCCATCAGCAGCCGCAGAAGGGAAGCTTATAAAGGGAAGATTATAAAGCATGGCCTGGGGACAGAGATCTCAAATTCTCGGGTAAAGGCAAATAGCAAAGGAACAGTGAAATAAAATAAACAGATTTTGAACCCCTCATCCCTGTGAAAAGAAGGGAGGAAGGTGTCCCTCCCAACCTGACTTTGGAGGGAAGAATATTCCACTTTTTTAGGGACACTGTTCAAAAGACCATGTAACCTCCTCTCCCCCATGAAATCTGCCCTAACAACAAACCTTGATGATTGAATATGAGAAACAGGAAACTCTCCATCTAGTACATTTCTCCCTTCCCTGTGTGGTCATCACAACAACCTTGTGTGGTAGTCCAGGCTGAGGGAGGATGACGGGCCCGAGGTCATGAAGGAAATGTCACGAAGTTTAATCTGAACTTTGTCACCTCAAAGGTCTTTTGCTCTGTTGCTAGGGATACGATATACGGGGTGGGGGGAAGAAGCAAGATTTGGGTAGTGGCCTAGTGCCAGCCCTCCAAACAGGGGGTTCCTGGTTTGGGATTAGCCCCCCTTTAACCTGCATGCAAAGACAGAGTTTTCTCATGCTGCCCTGAGGTGTTTTCTCCTCTTCTGAACTTCTCTTGAATTCTCCTCCTCTGAATGTCTTTTCTGGAATTTGGATTCCTGATTACCAGTGCCGTTTCCTCACGATTTACCGGCCTCCGGAACGTTGCGCAAAACACGCGGAAGATAGCGTCTTCTCGTGCGAAATCACACCAGGAAGACGCGATGTCGCGCAAAACTCCCGGATGATAGCGTGAGAAGACACTATCTTCTGCATGTTTTGCACAACATTCCGGAGGCCGGTAAGTCGTGTGGAAACAGCCCAGATCCTGTCTCTGAAACGGAACCAATCTGTGAGGAAACCTCCACGGTTCTGTTTTTTGTTACTCATTTCAGTACAGAGAGCTTTGCACAGTTTTCTGTATTTGTCAGTCCCTTTGTATCAACAACAATAAAAGCAGCAGCAGCACTTAGATGTGGTTGTACATAGGGTTGTATACAGGGCGCTTTTTGGGGGGAAAGAGGTGGTGGAACTCAGTGGTGGGACTCAGGACCGCACAATGACATCACTTTGGGTCAGCTGGAACAAGGGGGGGGGGAGTTTTTTAAAGTTGAAATTGCCATTGGCGAAAATGGTCACATGGCCGGTGGCCCCACCCCCTGATCTCCAGACAGAGGGGAGTTTAGATTGCCCTCTGTGCAGTGGTGCTGAAGGCAATCTAAACTCCCCTCTGTCTGGAGATCAGGGGGCGGGGACTCCGTCCATGTGACCATTTTCAAGAGGTGCCGGAACTTCATTCCACCGTGTTCCAGCTGAAAAAAAGCCCTGGTTGTATAGAGTTTGTGTGTGGTGTTTCACCAATGCATAGCAGGGCATGTGCACAATGCAAAAAACAAAACACATAAAAAGGCAATGCAGTCATATGGTTCAATAGCATCAAGTTTTCTTTTTTAGCAGTGTTTTCAGTGGGGTTTTTTTACATTAATTGCAAGGAAGGGAAAAAGATACAAACTAAGGAAACAAAATGAAAGCCATGGTAAAAAGGGCATGTTCCAATTTAGCTATTAATTTCAAAAATCCTGGTAGTGAAAATGGAATCAATCAGTGTGCAATGAGAAAACCCCTACAGAACAATAAAGGAATAGGCTGGCAGAAAGCTGCTCATTCCAACTGCCTGGGTGCTCCATGGGGTGAGATTACTGGAACAGAAACTTTTGCACCTTTACACTTGTGCAAAGACCCAGCCTCGCTACCCTCCAGAATTAGCATGATGAAACCGTGTTTTGAAAAATCTTTGCTCGCTTTTCTTCCTTACGTTTCAGAGTCGTACGTTTGGAGACTAAGCAGGCTTAAATGATGCTCTCTTCTCTCTTTAGCACTTGAAAGCTTTTAAACATTATAAATATTCACATTGGATCCCCTGAATCTCTTCCCCTAGTGGCCCTTTGCCCAGGTACAAGCAGTCTTCCCTGGATGTCAAAGTCTTTGAGCCTTAATGCCAAGGAAAGGCTCCTTCTGCCCGGGGAAAAGCACTACCATCAGTGGAACAGACTAAAAGAAGATCCAAAACTTCAGCAGGATATTTTCTTTGTAGCAGCAATCTGTGTTGAGTATTTCTTTTTTAAAGTGTGCATCCAACTGCTGTTAAAATCAGAAACAAGGCTAGTCAATGGGAAGGCGGCAATCCATAATGAAAGCAGGCACCAGAAATGCAAACTTGTATAGCGTCTGGCCATCTCTCCCTACTAACACAGCAAAACCCTGTTTTGATCTTCCAGCGGTGAACAAAGAGTAAGTGTTTTTCCTTTTTCTCTGCAGCTGCTGGCTTTCCCTGGAGAACGGTGCAATCTGGGCTTTTGTGGCTCCAGCTCTATTCGTAATAGTGGTATGTGCAGCCCTTTAATACCTATTCTGTCTTTATTCTGTGTGTCAGGGGCACGGGAATGCTGTGGTTAAATCCCTTTTTTGTGAGCTACAGTACAACCCAGCAAAAAAGGTCTGCAACTGTAACAGGCTCTTTCTGTCATTACGGGAAGGCAGGCAGGGTGGAATGGAGAAAGCGGTAGCACCTGTAGGAGAAAAGGTAGGGGGTAAGACCCAGAAATCACACAATGCAGCTCTAATTGTATTATCCCACTTGAGAGTTGGCAGGTAAGGAATTGAATGGTACGATGTGTAAAATAACTCTGTCCACAGAATACCACCTGGTCAGGGGAAGAGTTCTAGCCTGGCTTTTTCACTGATGTGTTAGCACTCCATGAGCCAAGAAGAAGGGTTTTTTCTTTTAACGAGAGGGAGTATTGAATATATACATAAACGCATACATGAAGCTGCTTTATGCTGAATCAGACCATGGGCCCATCAAGGTCAGCATTGTCTACTCAGATGTCAGCGGCACTCCAGAGTCTCAGAGTCTCTCTACACAAGGTATCTTACACAGGGACGCTCAAGTGTAAGGAGTCACAATGTTAGCCGGGAAGCACAGTTTAAAAAGACAGAGCCAGTGGAGATTGCTCCTCCAAGGGTTTGTTAATTTCATCTTCACCTCCCTGAAGGCTCTGTCAATTTGGCCTCCCAGAAGGGAAGATGAAATTAACAAATCCTCTGAAAGAGCAATCTGCACCTGCTCTGTTTTTTAAACTATGCTTCCCGGCTAACTTTGAGTCTTCTTACACTTTAGCATCCCCGTGTAAGATGTCTCGTGTAGAAACATCTACACGATGAGCTGCTGTAGCACAGTGGTTAAGTAGTTGGGCTGTGAATCAGCACTCTACCGGTTCAAATCCCACTACTATCATGAGCTCAGTAGGTGGCCTTGGGTAAGCCACTCCTCTCAGCCCCAACTCTCCAGCTGTATTATGGGGATAATAATAACACTAACCCATTCACCACTCTGGGTGAAGCACTAATCTGTTTGGAAGAGTGGTATATAAGCACAGTTATCATCATCATCGTTGTTGTTATTGAGACTCTCAGGTAGAGGTCTTTCACATCAACTGCTACCTGATTGTTTTTTAACTGGAGATGCTGGGGGTTGAACCTGGGACCTTCTGCCTGTCAAGCAGATGTCCTAACACTGGGCCACAGCCCCTGGCCATTGAAGCAGTGATCCCCCCCACCTGCTGTCAGAAGTTTCAGTAGGAACAGCACCGTATGATTTTCCTATTCATGTAGCTCAGCTCCGCATGGGAGAGAAGAAATAAATGGTGTGTAAAGACTCCTGGCCATAATAAGAAAGAGTTATGCCCGCCTGGGTAATTATGGGGCAAGCAGTGGACTGTGTTGGCTCAACCCCACTGGAAATGACTCCCCTCCTCCCTATCACTGTACAGTGGTGGCCCCGCTGTTTGCACCCACTGCTGACCCCCTCATTTATTGTACCTCCCCGGAATAAGCAGGTGAATGCATCTTTCAAAAATCTGAATAAGACATGCCTTTGGAGAGACCCATTGCTCCGAACCTTAGCATGATGTTCTCCACGGCAAAGGCAGGTAATGAACCACTTCTTGATCTTTTCCTGCCAGCGGCACTCCGAGGATGCCCAGCCAGCTGCTATGATTGCATTTCCCTCCCTTGCTGCACTTCTAGCCATGCTTTATAATGAGAAGAGGCTCCTCCCCTCGCTTTCCAGTTTTGGAAGTCGATGCCAAGTGTTTGCAGCTTTAACACTCGATCAAAGGAGGGTAGTTAAAGCAGGTCTGTTAGGTTCCAATGGCTGCTCCGGGTGCATCTGTCGGCTGTAATGAATTTAATCTTTCTAGACGGGAGTTGCAGGTTCACGACTGAGTTACTGATACGTGAATGTATTACAGGGCTTTAATTATCCCCACACATTAAATTACGGCGAATTGTTGCTTAATCACTTGGATTGCTCAAGGAGGTTGCAAGGAATGGTTTTGAAAGGGATGAAGGAAGAGCTGACTCCTCGGGAAGGATCGCTGCAGCAGCTCAGCACTGATGTTTTTTTATCGATTAGCCTGCTGTACCTCCTGCGATAACAGTGCTCACTGCAGGTTTACTGGCAAATGGAAGGATAAACATATTGATTCAGAATTCACACCTCTGTCTTCTGTAACTTCCAAAGATCCTGGTGGATTTTCAAACAGGGAAGCCAAAACGTAGGCTGCATTCTCAGGAACTGCTTTGTAATGGTGGGGAGACTTTTTTGTTAAAGGGGGAAATGGGAAAGAGGTCACAATACACGGTGACCAGGACCTTAAAGACCAGGACGTTTTTATTCTAGCATGAGCGTTCATAGATATTGATGTATTTTCTTCATTTAGACCCTACTTTTCTCCCAAATGGGGATCCAAAGTGGCTTGCGTCATCCTCTTCTCTATTTTATCCTCACAACACCCCTGTGAGGTAGATTAGGCTGAGGGTGTGTGACTGGCCCAGGGGCACTCAGCAAGCTTTCATGGCAGGGTGGGGATTTGAACTGGAATCTCACCTCATCCTAGGCTGACGCTCTAACTGCTACACCACGCTGGCTCTAGAGACACCTTCAAAAGGGGCGTGTAGTGAGTCTTCGGTAGGTAGGGGAGAGAAGGATGAAGCCCATCCTCTCCCTGCTGTGATAATCATCTACTTACAGGGAGTTGTTCACATACGGAATGTTAAACATGTATTCTCTCGACTCCCTATCCTGCCTGCAGGCTGATGTGCTACACACTTCATTCTACCCGTTCAGAATCCGCTTCATTGTGCGGCATTTGTAGAGCAGACTTTGTGTAGCAGAGGTTGAGAATGACCTTTCTTTGCCTGAGATCCTGTAGAGCCACTCACAAGAATGAGCTAGATGGGGCAACGGTAGGGTTGCAAACTCCAGATGGAGTCTAGAGATCTCCCAGAATTAAAATTAATATCCAGACTGCAGAGATCAATGCCCCTGCTTGGGAGGATGAATTCAATAGCCTTACACATCAGTGAAACGTTTCCCCTCCCCGCCTCAAACCCTGCCCTCCCCAGGCTCCACCCTCCAAATCTCCAGGAATTTCCCACCCTGGAGTTGGCAGCCCTAACCAATAGCCTGCTTCCATATAAGGCAGCTTCCCTATTGTTCATAGGAGCCGATCAAAAACCTTTCTGTTTATCCCAGGGTTTAATGGCATTTAAGGGATTAATCAGCTCTCCTGCTGTTTTTAATCTGCCGAAGGTGTTGTTTTGTTTCAGTATTCATTATTGATGTTTGATATTCTGCTGTTAATATTGTAAGCCAGGAGACTTATGGATAGCAGGTGCAAAAGAAATATTGCAATTAAATGAAATACTAGTGGGATGAGTTTGCATTTATACATGTATGTTGCGGCGAATGACCAAATATGCTGAAATCACGAGTGAATACTGACAATTATAGATTAATTTTGCCCAATAACATATTCATCTGTGTGGTCTGGTAGAGCTTACTCAGACTGTTAGGGGACTGGCTGGCTACTGAGTAGGGTTGCCAATCTCCAGGTGTGAGCTGGAGATCTCCTGGAATTCCCTTTGATCTCCGGACCACAGAGATGAATGCCCCTGGATAAAATAGCTGCTGGGGGTGGGGTGTGTGGACTCAATGGCATTATACTCTGCTGAGGTCCCTTCCCTTCTCTCCTTGAACCCTGCCCTCCCCACAGTCCACCCCCTTAAATATCTAGCAATTTCCTAACCTAGAGTTGGCATCCCTGCTACTGAGCCACAGATACTCTCAGTCTGGTGCAGTGGTTAAGAGCAGCAGGACTCTAATCTGGAGAACCAGGTTTGATTCCCCACTCCTCCACTTGAAGCCTGCTGGGTGACTGGGTCAGTCACAGCTCTCTCAGAGCTCTCTCAGCCCCACCCACCTCAGAGAGTGATTGTTGTGGGGATAATAATAACATATTTTGTAACTGCTCTGAGTGGGCATTAAGTTGTCCTGAAGGTCAGTATATAAATCGAATGTTATTTTTATTATCATTGAGAAACAGGCTTGAACCAACTTACTCCCTGGAAGAAGCAGTACCTGACTGTCCAATCCTGTGCATGTATTCTTGGAAGAAAGTCCTACTGAGTTCATAGAATTGTGGCCAAGAAGTCCTATAAAATAGAATCTGCCTATCATATTTTTAACCCACCCTTCCTCCAGGAATGTTAGGGTAGCCTGCATAGTTCTCTCTTCCACTGTTTTATCCTCACAGCAGCTCTGTGGGATAGGTTAGGTTGAGACAGTGTGACTGGTCCATGATCACCCAGAGAACGTCATCATGGCTAAGTGGGGGATTTGAACCCAGGACTCCCAGGTACTAGTTTGGCATTCTAACGAGTTTGGTGTAGTGATTAAGAGTGCAGGACTCTAATCTGGAGATCTGTGTTTGATTCCCCACTCCTCTACTTGAAGCCAGCTAGGGGACCTTGGGTCAGTCACAGCTTCTAGGAGCTCTCTCAGCCCCACCCACCTCACAGGGTGATTGTCGTGAGGATAATAATACCATACTTCGTAAACCACTCTGAGTGGGCATTAAGTTGTCCCAAAAGGCGGTATATAAACCAAATGTTGTTGTTGTTGTTGTGCTGTTGTTGTTGTTGTTATTAACCACTATACTCCACTGTCTGAAAGTGTGATGCAGAGCGAAGGCAAATTCTGTGTTCTCATATTACAGTTGGTTGTTTTCTTTGATTGCTCCAGTGATTGATGTGAATATGTAGATAGTATATCTGTTAGGGGAAGAGAATAAATTGATCTTTCCTCTGGAGGTATGATTTGTCTAGTTGATTCTGCATTCAGTAAAACTGCAAGCCGTCAACCCTGCTTTTTGGGCTGACATACGGGAAGGCTGACAATCAACTGTAGGTGTCTGTCATCATACACCAGTGAATCACTGAGTTATATCCTCATAATTCATCTGAGGTTGTCAATATTTACCCATTTTCAGACATTCACTGTAATGTACGTACATAATGTGGGGTGTTACGATAATCAGAGGCGGCCTTCTATCTTCATTTCCACCCTTTCCTCGTTTTTACAACCTAATCCTTGTTGTTTTTGTCTCGTTAATGCATTTTCAGTGGTTGCTTTATGGCACCTTTGCAGCAATGTTGCAACACTATAGATCAGTACAGAAGACTGCTTTCAGATCCAGCCAGCTTGCTACAATCTTCTGTAGCATTCAGGAGTGTACTGAGCCTCAAATTGTCAGAAATAGGTTTTAAACTGTTGCAACGGAGGTCACAGATCTCTTTCTTTTTCTTATTTTTTTTAAATATTTTCAAAATAGAAAGGGGTACAGAAAGAAGAGGGGGAGATACAGGGTCAAAGGAGGGGTAGGATTTTGCACTACAAGAGTTATTAAAATACAGAGTACTCAAAACATCTCTTATTCTGAGTTAATCAATATTAAAATAAAGAATACATATACTATCCCAGCTACTGTATATTTTCACATTTACCTTCCCAAACTAAATACATCACGCAATCTACCTTGTTATTAATATTTGCCCATTTCCATCTTATCATAGCTTTATATTCAAGAGGTCACAGATCTCTTACCATTCTCTGAAAAGTAAAATTGCTTATGAAGATAGCCTCATTTTGGATTGGAACATACTGGAAGGAACAAGTGGATTTAACCCGTCAAGCCCCACTTAGTTTCACTAATTAAAACTGGCTCCACATTCTTTATTAGATTTTTAAAAAGAAGGTGTTAAGAGGATATATCTTTCCCCCCTTTGAAATGTATAATAAAACATTCCAAGGGATTAGAACAGTAATATATTGGAAAATTCAGGAAGATGCTTTCTATAAGAATATAGGATTACAGTCAACTGCAATGTTTATTGTAGGTATCATTTTACTGCATTGTCTTCTATCTTTATAATCCACTTTCTGTGTGGTTTATGATCAATCTTACCAGTTTGTGGTTTGCATTATTTTCTAATTCTGTAATCCTAGCCCCATTGCATTGTTGGCTGGATCTCTTATGCTGCCTGATTGCATTTTTTGTTTGTTTGTTATAATCTGCCTTGATCCTCAGTGAGAAATAACAAACAAAAGAAGATGGAGCCCAATTTTGATTGACGAAACTGAGTAGGACTGGATGGGTGAAATCTCTGGTTCCCACGTGACCCCCCTCGACCCAAATCATGGCTGTACACACATGCGATTTACATGTAACGACTGATGGGAAACCATCATCTCTTTTTAATAATAATAACATTCGATTTATATACTGCCCTTCAGGACAACTTAATGCCCACTCAGAGCAGTTTACAAAGTGTTATTATTACCCCACAACAATCACCCTGTGAGGTGGGTGGGGCTGAGAGAGCTCCAGTGAACTGTTACTCATCCAAGGTCACCCAGCTGGCTTCAAGTGGAGGAGTGGGGAATCAAACCTGGCTCTCCAGATTAGAGTCCTGTGCTCTTAACCACTACACCAAACTGGCTTTTTGGTGGTTGTTTTCCTTTAGCCATACTAAATTATGCCTGGATCTAGTAGAACATTTCTTTGAATAATTAAGATCTCCTGGTTTGGTGCCGAAGTGTCCTTAGCTGTGCCGTTGTCACACTGCAGCCGCTCACTCGTGTCTTCTGTTCTGTCATATTTTGAGTGTCTGAAGACCTTTTTAGAGAGGTGTAAATGCTAATGAATAATGGAACGAGAATAGAAGTATTCAGAGGTTGTTGTCATTGATTCTGCACCTTCTTCATCTTGCTTCACCTCCTCTGACGTAATTACTAACATACCTTCGGGCGAATGCCCCCAAAACGTTATTGATTGCAAAACGAGACACAGTAAACACTGATTTCGCTGGGCTCAGTAGTGTGAATTACAAGAGCTTTTAGCTTTGGCTGTTTATTGACTACCCTTGGATCCTGTTAAAGCCAGTTATTAATGGAGCTGAACTAGATGTACAGGGGGCAGATTGGGGCCAAAATGAAATAACTGAAAAGCTATGAGAGGAGGGGACGATTTGCAGCAGAGAAGCAAAGGGTTGTGTGCATATGGGTGTGCTTGACCCATCGGTTAACCAGCCACCTTCTCCTCAGGCTGTGGTTCATCAGGTGGGAATACTGGATAGGCATAGCAGCTGTGTGTCAAGGAAAAGTGTTTGGGAGAAAGATGTTTCAGAAGAAAACAGCAAGTTGAAAGAGAATTAAGAACTCTCTTTTCTACCACTTCCACTGCTAATTGCATCCTCACCTGTCTTATAGCTTTTTAGAAACTACCTTAGCTCATAGGCCTGGGATTTCCATTCGTTTGGCCTTCAGACACATTTTTGCCAAGTTGGAGATAACTGCTAATCTTGTACTGGAAATGAATGTTTGCTAGTAGGGGTGTGCAAGCCAAAAATTTTCGGCTATAGCCGAAAGTAGAAAGCTGAAAGAAGATTCTCTATCGTTAAAGCCGAAAGCCGAAACAAGAATCTCTTTCGGCTTTCGGCTTTCGGGATTCTTTCGGCATTATTTCGGCATTCTTTCGGCTTTTTTCTGTGGGAAAATGCCTCCGTCTTCCAGGACGCCTGGAGGAGGCATTTTCCCACCGAATAAGCCCAAAATTGGTGGGGACCTTCCTCTAACCCTTCTCTAACAACCACCCAAGTTTCAGACAGATTGGACTTTGGGGGGCCATGTAATGGCCCCCCAAAGCAGGTCCCCCCATCCTCCCATAAGAAAGCGAAGGAGCAGCATATTGTTAGCATGCTGCTGCTCATCTTTCTTCATTATTTCCTATGGGGAAAAAATGAAGAGGCAGGCTTCCTTTGCCAGGGGTGGCATTTTGCATGCAAAATGCCCCCTTACCCTCAGGGGCCCTTCTCCCACCCCTCCTCCCACCCCCCACCAAGGCTCAGCCTGCTCCCACTTGGGGGGGCCATTTCATGGCCTCCCCAAGTAGGTGCTCTAATCTCTACCACTGACAGCTGGGGGAGGCTTGTGTTGCCAGGGGTGGCATTTTGCATGCAAAATGCCCCCCAACCCTCTGGGGCCCTTCTCCCACCCCTCCTCCCACCCCCCACCAAGGCTCAGCCTGCTCCCACTTGGGGGGGCCATTTCATGGCCTCCCCAAGTAGGTGCTCTGCTCTCATCTCTACCACTGACAGCTGGGGAAGGCTTGTGTTGCCAGGGGTGGCATTTTGCATGCAAAATGCCCCCCAGCCCTCTGGGGCCCTTCTCCCACCCTTCCTCCCACCCCCCACCAAGGCTCAGACTGCTCCCACTTGGGGGGGGCATTTCATGGCCTCCCCAAGTAGGTCCTCTCAGCCCCTAAAGTCCACCCCTTACAGCCCCACACAAACCCAATTCCCCCCCAGCTGCCACACACAGACCCAAATCCCCACATTAGCCCCTCACAGACCCAAATCCACCCCCACCTGCCCCACACCCATAACCCCAGGAACAGGCTGGCAAAGGCCAGCCCTCTCCCTTTGTTCCCTATGCTGGGAACTTCTAAACTCTCTTTCCCTGGGCAATTCTGCACAGCCCAGGGGTGCCACAATGGTGGGCACACTTCTGAGTGCCAGCTGGTCCCTGTGAAAGAGCACCTGAACCACAGACACCCTCCCTCAAATTCCCCCACCACCTACAGAGATGGCTGGCCAGCCAGCCCCATTGTTCCCTATGATGGGAACCAACTGCACAACAAAGAATAAAACAAGAACAACACAAAATAAAGTTTTAATTTTTTTTCTCCCTTCCAAAGTACAAGTAGGCAAAGCATTATGACACATTACACCAGCAGTCCCCCACACAGAAAAATAACACAACTCACTTAACATCAGAGAATCACAAAGCACGATTCCTGTCAAAAACACTTTATTTCTTGAACAGCTTTAGGTTACACAGCAGGGGGGAACACCAAAGGGCATGGCAGCACTATCTTACACAAAAATAACACAACTCACTTCACATTAAAGAATCACCCCAAAAAATTGCTGTCAAAAGCACTTTATTTCTGTAACTGCTTTAGGTTACACAGTAGGAAGGCACCACAGAGCAGGAAAGCAGTGTACTACACAAAAATAACACAACTCACTTCACATCAGAGAATCACACAAACACAATTGCTGTCAAAAACGGTGAAGTGGGTTGTATTATTTTTTGTAGTACATTGCTATCATGCCCTGTTGTGCCCTCCTACTGTGTAACCTAAAGCTGTTCAAGAAATAAAGTGTTTTTGCCAGGAATTGTGTTTTTGTGATTCTCTGATGTTAAGTGAGTTGTGTTATTTTTGTGTAAGATAGTGCTGCCATGCCCTTTGGTGTTCCCCCCTGCTGTGTAACCTAAAGCTGTTCAAGAAATAAAGTGTTTTTGACAGGAATTGTGCTTTGTGATTCTCTGATGTGAAGTGAGTTGTGTTATTTTTGTGTAAGATAGTGCTGCCATGCCCTTTGGTGTTCCCCCCTGCTGTGTAACCTAAAGCTGTTCAAGAAATAAAGTGTTTTTGACAGGAATCGTGCTTTGTGATTCTCTGATGTTAAGTGAGTTGTGTTATTTTTCTGTGTGGGGGACTGCTGGTGTAATGTGTCATAATGCTTTGCCTACTTGTACTTTGGAAGGGAGAAAAAAAATTAAAACTTTATTTTGTGTTGTTCTTGTTT
Source organism: Eublepharis macularius (assembly GCF_028583425.1). Lineage (NCBI taxonomy): Eukaryota > Metazoa > Chordata > Lepidosauria > Squamata > Eublepharidae > Eublepharis > Eublepharis macularius. The sequence continues at coordinate 64,297,786 of NC_072802.1, read as the reverse complement.
TATTCTTTGTTGTGCAGTTGGTTCCCATCATAGGGAACAATGGGGCTGGCCGGCCAGCCATCTCTGTAGGTGGTGGGGGAATTTGAGGGAGGGTGTCTGTGGTTCAGGTGCTCTTTCACAGGGACCAGCTGGCACTCAGAAGTGTGCCCACCATTGTGGCACCCCTGGGCTGTGCAGAATTGCCCAGGGAAAGAGAGTTTAGAAGTTCCCAGCATAGGGAACAAAGGGAGAGGGCTGGCCTTTGCCAGCCTGTTCCTGGGGTTATGGGTGTGGGGCAGGTGGGGGTGGATTTGGGCCTGTGAGGGGCTAATGTGGGGATTTGGGTCTGTGTGTGGCAGCTGGGGGGGAATTGGGTTTGTGTGGGGCTGTAAGGGGTGGACTTTAGGGGCTGAGAGGACCTACTTGGGGAGGCCATGAAATGCCCCCCCCAAGTGGGAGCAGTCTGAGCCTTGGTGGGGGGTGGGAGGAAGGGTGGGAGAAGGGCCCCAGAGGGCTGGGGGGCATTTTGCATGCAAAATGCCACCCCTGGCAACACAAGCCTTCCCCAGCTGTCAGTGGTAGAGATTAGAGCACCTACTTGGGGAGGCCATGAAATGGCCCCCCCAAGTGGGAGCAGGCTGAGCCTTGGTAGGGGGTGGGAGGAGGGGTGGGAGAAGGGCCCCTGAGGGTGAGGGGGCATTTTGCATGCAAAATGCCACCCCTGGCAAAGGAAGCCTGCTTCTTCATTTTTTTCCCCATAGGAAATAATGAAGAAGATGAGTAGCAGCATGCTAACAATATGCTGCCCCTTCGCTTTCTTATGGGAGGATGGGGGGACCTGCTTTGGGGGGCCATAACATGGCCCCCCAAAGTCCAAACTGTCTGAAACTTGGGTGGTTGTTAGAGAAGGGTTAGAGGAAGGTCCCCACCAATTTTGGGCTTATTCGGTGGGAAAATGCCTCCCCCAGACGTCCGGGAAGACGGAGGCATTTTCCCTTTGAAAAGCCGAAAGAAAGCCGAAAGAATCCCGAAACGTTTCGGCTTTTTTCTTTCGGCTACCCGAAACGTTTCGGCATTCCCCGAAACGTTTCGGCATTCCCCGAAAGAAGCCGAAACACTTTTGTTTCGGCATTCTTTCGGCATTCTGAATGCCGAAACGCACATCCTTATTTGCTAGCATTTGAAATCCACTGGAACTGCAAAGTTTAGAATTAAAAGTTTGAGTCTGCATTTTGATTGTGAAATTTTATGGAAAAAATATATTGTTTGTGTTCTGTGTTGGCATTTCTTGACTGTTTGGTGTCAGATGAAATGGCAGGTGTTAGATACTAAATACCAGTGCATGTCAGTTATCAAATCAAATATCAATTATTGAAAGCCAACCATCGAAAGCTGTCAAGTATGACCTCCCATAATATGGCAGCTAATAAAAAGGCCCAGTGCAAAATACTATTACATGCCAACTGTCAATCACTGCATTGATATATTATAAACTACCAAATGCGAATATTAAATATTCTATGATAATTCATTTAATATCTACAATATACAAATGTACTACAGAGAAGAATTTTGGACAGCAAATTAATTCCCTCTCTAAAGTCTTAAGATTTTGAAAGAGCAGGTCTCTGGAGAGGTAGCATATAAAATTATATATCAGTATCACAACATTATCTACTTTAGTTATGTCTCTTATTTCTTTCTCCATCTCAGTACTGATACTCGATACTGATACTTAGGGTCCTGAAGGAAGAAATGCCTGGGACCTTCTGCAAAATGTTATTGTTGTTTACCCCTGAGCCATGGTCCCACCCAATAATAAAGAGGCAAATCCTTGGGGATCGTGAACTGTAATGTGGCCTTATATGGAGTCAGTCCATTGTTCCACTTAGCTAACTGTTATTGGCAGCACCTTTCTAGTACATCAAGCAAACAAAAGGTTTTCTCCACCTCTGTAATTGGGGAATTGAGGAGTTGAACCTGGAACCCTCTTCAGGCAGAATGTGTGTTCTGTCTAGGGTTGCCAGGTCCCCTGGGGCCCAAACCAGGGCACAAGGGGCACATGTGGGGGAAATTTACTGTGCCCACGAGTGCTCTGGAGCCTTCGTTGTCATTCTGGAAATGACAACATTCTCGGAGTGACAAGAAAGGGAAGGCCCCCACACGAGGGCCTTCTTTTTGCTGTTATGCTGAGAATGACATCATTCCTGGCATGTCAACGAAGGCTCTGGCGCACATAGGAGTGCGCTCTGGAGTTCCCATTCTCATTCCTTCACCTTCCCCCTCTGCTGGCCAGGTAAATGGCGGCAGGTGGTGGCGGTTGGGAGTGGGGGAATCCCTTGCCCCAACCGGGGGACTGGAAACCCTATTTCTTCCATTGCGAATTTCTTCCGATGCAAATACTAAAGCTTAATATGTATATTGTGCTTTAGAAGTGCTTTATATACTTTGATTTGCACAACATTCCAATACAATAGATCAATATTATTTTCCTAATAATAAGATGGAAAGGGGGGCAGGCAAAGGATGAGAGAGAATGGCTTGCCCAAGGCCTAAGAAGCTTTTATTAGGGGCAGGATTTGTACTGTGGACTTCCAAATGCATCACGTTACAGTCACAGCACTACATCTTTTCTTCTATTTTTAGTCAGACTGAATCCCAGAGAACATATTTCTGAAGAAGGAAAAATAGTCACACCACCTGAATTTTTGGAACAAAGCTGAGGGGGTGGGGGTTGGCAGAAGGTTTCCATTTTTATTAGCCATCTGCCGCCATGGTGTATTTCCATATATATAGCAGAATTAAGGAAATTCTACTGGAAATTCAAACATCTGTTTATTGCGTAGAGTTAGTAGTGTTTGAATAGATTGGAAGTCATTAAGCTCTTGTAGGTGGGACAGACAATGTTTCATGGGGCTCTATATAGTATTTTTCTTCATCAATTACCACATTCCAGGGGCTTCAGTGAAATCTTCCACCAATATTCACGTGTGTGTTAAATAGCAGGTTTCTTATGCAAGTTTTGAAAACGAGATCACTCACAACATTCCATATTATCATCATTGTCTGAAATTCTAGTTTGCTTTCCCTGCAGTGACCTTAATGCTGGGATCTTTTGTTGGGTTTTATGGTTCACGGCATGAACCCAACTGCACGTGGCTTTGTAGCTGCAATAACACATATTTAAACCTCAGAGATATGGACTGATAGAAAGCTAAGAATACTTTAACCAGGGATTTTTTTCAGGGGGAACGCGGGGGAACGGAGTTCCGGCACCTCTTGAAAATGGTCACATGGCTGGTGGCCACACCCCCTCATCTCCAGACAGGGGAGTTGAGATTGCTGCAGCAGCGCGGAGGGCAATCTCAACTCCCCTCTGTCTGGAGATCAGGGGGCGGGGCCACCGGCCATGTGACCATTTTCTCCAAGGGCAACCCACTGAGTTCCACCACCTCTTTTCCCAGAAAAAAAAGCCCTGACTTTAACCATGCACCATTATGTTTTGTTTCTTTTACTATTTTAATAGTCATGAGTCTCACGACTGTTGCCTTAGAATCGTTGGTTGGTAGTTTGCAGAGAGTGCTGGAAATTCTGTACTGGAGATCCGTAACTCCTCAGGGAACTACAGTTCCCAAGGTTCCTAGCGGAGAGGAATGGCAGTTCAGTCATTTGATGTCTGTAGTGTAGAATCTCCAGAGAACCTTCCTCATGTTTGTGCCTTTGTGAACACTCATCTGGTATGGAGGTTGGAGAGCACTCCTACCCTCCCAAAGATTCCCAAGTCAAGAGTTAGACCCATCATACTGGAGAGGAAGTTTACAACAGAAGGTTGAGAAGAGGGGGGGGGGCTATAGGGGAAACAGTGGTCCTGACATGAAGGCAATGGATATTTGGTACCCTTGATCAGTTGGCTTGATCCTATGAGATGCAGAGTCAACTGGCCAACGGGGCTCTACCTGCTCATATGTAAAAGGGTGCTTGTCAGAAAGACAAAGGAGGCAGGAAATGAGTGGTGTTGGGACAAGATTGCCAACCTCCAGGTGGGCCTGGAGATCTCCCAGAATTACAACTGATCTCCACGCTATAGAGATCAGCCCCCACCCCCTAGAGAAAATGACTGCTCTGAGTGGTGGAATCTACAGCATTGCACACTGCTGAGGTTCCCCAGACTCCACCCCCAAAATTTCCAGCAATTTCCCAACCTGGAACTGGCAACCATAGGCTGGAAAACCAAGGGGAGGGGGAGTGGTGTCTGGTTACTGTGTGTGTATGGGTGTGTGGGAAAGAGGGTGCACACAAGAATGAGTGAGTGAGTGAGTGAGTGAGTGAGTGAGTGAGTGAGTGAGTGAGTGAGTGAGTGAGTGAGTGAGTGAGTGAGTGAGGCCAAGAGTGTATGTTTGCTCACCAGAAGTTTGGAAGGAGAAACAACATGGAGGGATTATGCTCTTTCCTGTGGCTCAGACCAGAGCTGCTGGAGTCTGGTAAACAGAGCGACTATTACAAAGGCACCATAAGTCTCCCTCGCTCTTTCATGCCAAGAAAGTCGACCCAGACGTGCTAGAACTTCCCATCACTCAGAGAATGGGGGAACATCTAACAATATTGTATAGGATGTATAACAAAGTTCTCCATTTTCTGTAAGGAAATCTGCATGGAAGCATTTGGTTACTTAGAAAGAATGAACATGCTAGTAAGAAGACCAAAATGAAACACGATTAATGAATGGACCAGATTCCCCTCTGGTGCTCCTTCTTTTGCTAAGGTTGCCAACAGGCCCTAAGAAAAATGTTCTGTGCCTTTAATAGCAGCTTAATGGAGACTATTTATCTCTGTGCTGTGAAAAGCTTTAGCTGACTATTTCTGGACATGAAATCTCTATGAAAGGGACAGGTCATTTTTCTCCAGGCCTGTTGGCAACCCTGTTTATTTCTTCTTCCATCTGTCTCCAACTTGATTATCTGTTCTGGCCTCTTGCCTAGGTTTGCTCTCAAGTTTTAAATGGCAACTTGCCCCCCGCCCCTGCCTCCAAGCATATACGAGCTGTTTACAGCAATTACGAGGAAAATACAAAACATGCCCCCCCCCCCCCCCCCGGAATCACTAGGCTGACTACGCATTAGTCTGGTGTAAACACAGAGCAGAATGCACCACTTTGTCTTCCTCTTCCCATTTCACGCAGGCCCATCTGGCTCGATTGATCAAAATACCAGCCGGGTGGAAGCACGCGCCATCCATTTAACGATTTCCTTTGTGACCTAGCAAGGGACCGCACAGCCCCAATAACTTGCAATGGCAAGTGTCACTATTAATGATGCTGCGATGGGAGTTGAGACAACTCCCAGAACCAGAGAGTACATTAAAGCCAAGGTAGGGCATGTCCTTTCTAACGAGTGCCCTGGAAATCAAGCGGAAAAGAGCGAGGAGTTTGCATTTCCAGGAGTTTGTTCCATTGATTTTAGTTAGGTTAATGGAGAATTGTTCTATTTCCAGCTGTAGAAGATGAAGAAGAAACGTGGCTCTTCTCCCATTTATAGAAGGCCTCGGAGTTGGAGTCTATGGCTTGGTTCAGATCCGCTATGCCAAGTGAACGCATGGATTTAGTAGCATGTAGGGAACACACATCTGACTTGAGAGCCACCTACTCCTGGTGGCGATTCACGTAAGCGCAATGGGCAAAAATGTCTCCTACTTTAGTCACAATTTTAGGATTGCCAACTCTAGGTTGGGCAATTCCTGGAGATTGGGACATGCAGCCTGGGAGAATTAAGTTTGACGAGGGGAGGGACTTCAGTGGGATATAAGGCCCACCCTCGAAAGCAGCCATTTCCTCCAAGGGAAATGGAGATCGGTTGTAATCCTGAGAGATCTCTCAGCTCCACCTGGAGGCTGCCAACCGTAAGTCTCATAAATCATCCCAGGAGTTAATATGATGGCACAGGATCATATTTTACTTGCATTCTACTGCATCCATAGGGATGCTTGATGTGCATCTAAACCAGGCCTTGTGTGTGTGTGTGTGTGTGTGTACATGCCGTCAAGTCACAGCTGGATTATGGTAACCCCAGGAAGGGGCTTTCATGGCAAGTGACAAGCAGAAGTGGTTTTCCATTGCCTTCCTTGGTGGTCCCCTATCCATGCTTAGCTTCCGAGATCTCTCATTCTGTGGTGAGATTGTCAGACATGTGAGCGTAGGCAGAGACGAATGGATCTCCCCTATTCCCATTACTTTATTGCTCCAGAATTTCCCTCTGCGCTGCCTTCCATTCTGTTAATTAGAATTTCTAAAATAAATGATGGCATTGTAGCATTACTACAGCTTTATGTCCGTTCAGTTCATATTAATCTTTCTCCTAGTCTACCTTACTGGTCTGCCCATAACACTGCAAAAAGCGTCATATATATGATGGTGCCATGATTCTTTTAGGGCCAGGGCTCATTTTGACGGGGAACACACAGGAACACAGTTTCGGAAGTTCCCCAAAGAGGTCACATTTGGGGCCCATTTCGGCCTGGATTGGGGCCAAACAGCCCAGATTGGGCCTCTTACTGGTGGTGGATCACTCTCCCGCTCAACAGCAGCCCGATCCTGACCATTTTGGGCAGCTCTTCGGCTATTTTCAGCCCCTTTTTGCCATTTTGGGCCCAATTTTGGCCCTGAGTGGCCAGGATTGGGTCCAAAACAGCCAGGATAGGTGATGTCAGGGGGTGTGGCATATGCAAGTAAGTTATGCTAATGACACACTTCCGGTGATGGCAAGGGCGGTGGCATATGCTAATGAGTTATGCTAATGAGTTCCTCCAGCTCTTTTTCTACGAAATGACCCCTGTTTAGGGCAATGTGGTATTAATGTGCATGTGCCTTCTTGCACATTGGTGAAACACCACACAAAAACAAAGGTCACACTGTGGTTGCTCTTTTGCAGTGTTTTATTAATGTGCACATATGTGTCAATTATAGGGGCATTAATGAACTGAAGGAGGTGAAACTGCTTAAGAGCAGCACTCAGTACAAACTTCAGAAATGAATTTTTTTAAAAAAACAGAACAGTGGAGGATTCCACTACTAGAGAAATGAGACCAGATAATGAGGACCAGGCAACTTGAAAATATGGGGCAAAATTCTTACGAGAAGGATAATAGAAGCATCCCTAAGTACTGGGATGTGCGTGCATGTGTGAACCAGTCCCAGTAGCTCCCTTATATTTTTGCAAGTGATAGCCATGTTAAATCTGGTGAAGCAAGAATAAGTTTTGTGACACCTTAAAGAATAAACAATTTATTGTGCTTTAACCTCAAGCTTGCTTCCATCCGATGCATACATTTCCTGCATCTACAGCTTCCTCCTTTAAACTAAGATGCTCTTTCAGCCTAAATAATTCTCCCCCTGTAAATTATCTCCCTCCCTTGTTGTGTTCATTCCCACCCCAGAATTCAACCTGTTAAATTTAACGAGGATTTTTGCTTGAGAAAGACTGCAAACTCGTCTAAGACCCGGACTGTTTTTATCAGCTAGACTGTTTCGATACGAGTAAACTGCAGCTTCGGCTGCCAGCGCCCAGTCAGCCAACAATCCTGAATTCATGTGTAATTATAGTGCAGGATAACTGCAGCCACACAAAGCATATCTTGAAAAATAAAGCAATTGGCTCAGCACGTAATTCCCCAAATCTAAATGTTTATCCCTGTCATTCAAACACACTAATGTGGAAAAGCTCCATTTGCGCTCACGTGTCCACAATTGCACTGTAATTCTGCCTCAGCGTTAAGGTTGTGATAGTTGGGGAGTTTAAAATATAATGAGCGTTTCATCAGCCCTTCATTCATTCTCCCCCCATTCAAGCCGTTGACTAGGTATTTGTGCCAGACGTCAGGAAGGAGGGAAGAAAATCACCCATCGATGGAACAAGTCGTTGGTTGTTTCTTAGATTTATTTTATAGTATAAATGGAATGGTTTCTTTGCTCTAGCTGGCTGGAACATTAATAAAGCTATTCATATCTAATCTGTTTACTCAATCCGAAGATGAACACTGTTATTTCTCCTCCAAACTTTATCTTCCTTCAAGCAACTTCTCTTTGGTTACTGCTTGTCTTGCATAAAACTTTTCTGTTTGAAGCTGGTTCATATCTGCTAATGATGGCAAGCTGGTGTAAGGGGCTGTCACGGATCCGTTGCCCCCAAAAGGAAGCTCACCCAGTACCAGCTCTAGCGCTACACGTTTCAGTGGGGAACATTGCCACACAAATGTGTGTCTGTGGATCTACCTTTGGGACATGTCAGTACTAGAGATGGGCATGAACCTAAATATGACCCAAAAAAAACCCACGAACCAGGTCGGTTCGGGGTTCGCGAACCAGGGTTCGGGGAAGCTCCTTTCCATTCTGGTTCGTTGGGTTGTATTTACAGGGGCAGTTTAAATGGTCATTTCCCCAGGGAAATGTCCATTTAAACTGCCCCTTTAAGGGCCCTGCCATAGCAGGTCTCTTTAAACTATCAGCTGGCAGGCAGCAGAGGAGATCCCCCCCCCCCGGCCTCCTGCTGGCTGATAGTTTAAAGGGACCTTCCGTGGCAGGGCTCTTTAAACTGCCAAAGTGTGGGGCTGGGGCTGGGAAGGTAGGGGGTAGGGGGGGCTGGGGTTTGTGCAGTTTAAAGGGACCTGCTGCTTGCAAGGCAGGAAAGGGCCCTTTAAACTGTTAAATGCCCCTTCCCCTGCTGCTGTTAAGGCCAGAAAGGGGCATTAAACCCCACGAACCATGAACCACGAACTGGTTTGTAACTGGTCCAGTTCCGTGGTTTGTGGTTCATTTTTTTTTTTGTTCCGTGCCCATGTCTAGTCAGTACTAGCATTAGAATGGGGACTTTGAATTTCAGCTTTGGCCGAAGCAGGTTACAAGCAGGAGAGAAAGTACGGCTCAACAGCACAGCATCCACTTTGCATGCAAAAGGTCTGACTCAGCTGAAGTCTGCTGCTTGTGTGTTCATGTCAGAAATTATGCTAGCGGAAAAAATAATTGTGTGGTGCAGGATATCCCCAGGGTAATGCTTTTTCTGGCCAGAGGCAGTCTGAGAGACAAATGCAAAATCATCAGCCTTAGAGCTGCTGTAGCATAGTGGTTAAGTGGTTGGGCTGCAAATCGGCACTCTGCTGGTTCGAATCCCACTACTGCCATGACCTCAGTAGGTGGCCTTGGGGAAGCCACTCCTCTCAGCCAGAACTGTATTGTGGGGAGAATAACAAAACTGACTTTGTCCAGTGCTCTGAGTGGGGCACTAATCTGTCTAGAAGAGAGGTATATAAGTGCAGTTGTTGCTGTTGTTGTTTAGTTTATTTTTATCCTGCCGTTCCTCCAAAGACTTCAAGGCAGTATATGTGGTTTCCCCCTCCTCCATTTTATCATCACAACAACCCTGTAAGGCAGGTTAGGCAGAGGGAGACCACCCAATGATCATCTGCTTCATGGCACAGTGTGGATTTGAACTTGGATCTCTCAGATCCCAGTCTGATACTGCACTAACTTTCAGTGTATCTGTTGCTGGGTTGTACCACTTCAGATCTTTTTTTTTTTTAAAAAGCCCTCCCTCAATGTTTAAAGCTCATATATGAGGGAGAAAGTTGGGATAGCTCTTTCTCCCCAACGGGACTGATTTGTGTGTAATTCCAAACATGCATATGCCCTCCTGGAAGGCAGTAGAAAGAGGAAGACCCAGAATAGGGCTGCTTCCACACACGTTGGATAATTCACTTTCAATACTCTTTAGTGAACATTTGGAACTGCTTTTCCATGTGTGGAACAAAAAATCCACTTCCAAAAGATTGCTAAAGTGCATTGAAAGTGCATTATTCAACGTGTGTGGAAATGGCCTAAGATGGCTTGACTCAAATGACGGAAGCCACCACCTCCGGTTTGCAAGATCTGAGCAAGGCTGCTAATTATAGGACATTTAGGAGGTCATTAATTCACCTCCACCTCCAGTCTGAAACAGAATGGTCCAGGAGTAGATACATTATGACTGGATGCAGCTCATCGGTTCCAAATCGGTCGTTCTACTTCTGTGACAAGATCCTTTCTTTAGTTGTTGTAGATTTTCTGGGAGTATACGGCATACCCTGCAGCTGTGGACAAGTTTACATCGGAACCACACAGCGTAGCATCCAGACAAGAATAAAAGAACATGAAAGACACTGAAGACTTGGACAACCTGAAAAATCAGCAGTGGCTGAACATAGCCTAACTCAAACAGGACACAGTATCTTATCCCAGGACTCTAAAATACTGGACAACACATCCCACTACTTTGTCAGATTGCACAGGGAAGCCATTGAAATTCATAAGCATAAGCACAATCTCAACAGGAAAGAAGAGAGTTGAAGAATGAAGAGGGCATGGTTTCCAGTCCTGAAAAACACCAGATTAACAAAATACTCTACATCTTACAATAGCCCTGCAGATAAGATTAGCATATCAACCACCAATCCATATGCAAAAGGACCTCCTCAGGATACAGTGAAGCTTCCCCCCATTAGCACTCCACACCCTGGGAAACTCTTACAGGATGACTCAGCCCAAACCCACCTTCCTGAGCAGATATAAATTACCTGCTAACATCTTCTCCACACATTGACACTGAGAGATCTCTGTCTTTCAGTGCTACACCTCTGAAGATGCCAGTCACAGCTGCTGACGAAACGTCAGGAACTACAATGCCAAGACCACGGCTATACAGCCCGGAAAACCCACAACAACCATCGTTCTCCGGCCGTGAGATTTCTGATTACACATACAACGCTGCAGAATAGGTTTGAAGATCAACACCAATACTTTGAATTGGACCTGGAAGCAAATAGGTAACCAGTGAAGCCATAGGCTTCCACCTCCAGGCTCTAACCAACATGTGAGCAGCCATATTTTGCACCCATCGGAGCTTCTGAGTTGTTTTCAAGGGCAGCCCCACATACAGCTTGATGCAGTAATCTAGCCTTGAAGTTTCCAAATGTAAATTTTTCCCAGTTCCCCAAAGGATGAATTTCTTTAATATGAGCTGGAGGAAAGGATGGCCACCATTTCTTCCTATGTACAGGGATGCCATAAAAGAAAGATGAATGTTTGAATTGAATTGTCGTGAAACTCAACTTCCTTGCCAACATTTGGCTTCTCTCTGCGTGATGACTATAATGGCTCTTCAGGTGCTAAGTTTAGAAGGGGAAGGGGCTCTTAGATGCAGAAGTTCAGTGAACACTGATCATGTGCCTATTAGAATGAGGCTCATGCATTACACAGTGGTCGCACCTGCTTCAGGTACGCAGATGTTCCCTGCAAAGCCCCAAAGGGTAAATAACAGATACTTGAACTTAAACAAGCATGTGCACATATTGGAATACCATAGTTAGTGGCCTAGTCAGGGCTCCCAGATACATATACTGCATACTTAGTGATGTATATCTGTCTGATTTTGCATGTTTGGTACAGTGTGATGCTAAAACAAGACCTGTGTTAAATTTAAGCTAGGAAACGCGATGCGGGGCTCTGCAGTTTCCTAAAAGGTTCAAGCTTTGACTTGAGTAGCTCCCATTATAAGAAGACTCGATTGCAAGTTATCTGGAACTCATTCCGAAGAGTTGTATACGTTTCAAATGAAACGTAATTGGCAGCCATGAGCGATTTTTAAGTGCTGCTTAAATAATGGGGGGGGGGGGGGGAGTCTAGTTTTCCAACTAATTACTTAGATGGAGAGGCCGTGCCAGGAATTTGAGTTGAATAATGTCAACAGTCAACTTTATTTGGATGGTTGAATAATGAAGATGTCTGTTTGCAAATTATTATTCAACAGAAAAGCTGTCATTTTTTTAAATCAGTGCGTTAACAGGCTGCTCTGCCAACTTAGAGGGGGGCTCTAAATGTTAATGCTTAATGACCAAAGCCTCCATGCATGGAATCCAATAGGGACTCTTCGGAACTCCTCCAGCATATGGGTTGCTGATAGCTCCGGGATGGGAAATTCCTGGAGATTTGGGGTGGGGGGTGGAGCCTAGAGAGGGTGGGGTTTGGGGAGGGAAGGGGGTTCAGCAGGGTATATTGCCATAGAATTCACCCTCCAGGGCAGCCAGGGGAACTGATCTCTGTGGCCTGGAGATCAATTGTAATTCCAGGAGATCTCCAGCCACCACCTGGAGGCTGGCAACCCTTGTTGCTGATTTCTGTTTGTAGTGGATAGGTTTAGGGCTGTATCATAAGACCAAGGCAGAGTTGAGACTTCAAGGGGTCTTTGGTGAATACTCGTTAACCCCTGGAGGAATAAAACTCGTAAGGGGCAGAGAGGGATGGGGCTTTGCAAACTGAGAGTTCCCTGTGCTGTTATTCTTATTTACCTTCTTATTTTCATTTGTTTATTTTATATCCCACCTTTCTGTTTGAAAGAACACCCAAGGCAGCTAACAAATATGAACTATTATAGAGCAGCCCCTCAGTGGAACAGGCTTCCTTGGGAGGAGGTGGGCTCTCCTTCTTTGGAGGTTTTTAAGCAGAGGCTAGATGGCCCTCTGACAGCAATGTTTATTCTGTGAACCTAGGCAGATCATGAGAGGGAGGGCAGGAGGAGTTACATCACTGCTTAATTCTCGTGGCCTCATCTTTCATGCCCGGGGAAAGACCGATTACCACCTTGGGGTCAGGCAGAAAATTTCCCCAGGTCAGTTTGGCTAGGGATCCTGATGGAGTTTTGCCATCTTCTGGGCATGGAGTAAGGGTCACTGTGTGTATGGTTTTTTTTTTAAAGGAGTTTCCTGCATTTTGCAGGGGGTTGGACTAGATGACCCTCGAGGTCCCTTACAACCCTGTGATTCTATGATTCTATGATTATAGCATGAAATAATTAACTATGAACTAACAAAGCTTCCCCAGGCAAAATGCAGCACTCTTGAAAGGTATCAGCAGGCAAGGGGTTGGACAGAGCAAGTGGAAAAGCTCAGCCCAGATGGCAAACTCCCCCCAGGCAATATTTGGCACAGCAGAGCCCAGACAGGCCAGAGGATGTGCTCACCTTTTTTACCTTGCTCTGGGAAGTAACGGATGCCTCTTTAAGAGAGGCAGAGGTCCTCGGTCCTCTGTGTAGCCCTTGGTCAGTGAGAAGAGCTCATGCAACAAGAAGAGTTTCTTATTTAATTCCTCCAGATAAAACATCTTTGGTAGCCAAGATCGGAAGGATCTTTCTCTACATGAGACCATGGAGGGCCACGATTCGTTTTCGTTTTCCCAGCCATGTCGGACGCTCCTCTCCACAGGTCCGGGAGGAAGCGGCCGAGCAGCCTGACCGGGTGGTTGACCTGAGAGGGTTAACCCCCAGGACTCCCAGGTAGGAGGTCAGGGTCTGGAGCGCTGCAGGAAGAGCCCCCTGAAGTCGATCCAGGGGGTAAATAGCCCGTCTGCTCCTATGGAGGCCAGCAGACTTGCGCAGCACATCGCGTGCTGCCAGGCCATGGAGAACGGCAACAAGCAGATTTAAGGTGAAAGCCTGTAAGTAAGCGGATCCCTTCTGTTACTTTAAGCGTATGCGAAGGATTGGTGAGAGTTGAAGCTTAAGAAGGTTCGGATATCTTCCCCTTCATTGAGTTTTGGAACTTAGTTGGCGGACTCCCCCCCCCCCCCCTAAGATGGCGACGAAAAAGTAGAGCCCTGCTGTGGGCAAATCAGTTTCGTCTGTGTTGCAGGGGAAGGGAGAGACTCTTGAAGAGGTGGTTAAATGGTCGGTCGTTGAAGCTATGAAGCCCTTTGTTGATAGGCTAAATGAAATCGGACAAAGGGTTGGTTCAGTTGAAAACGAAGTGAAAACCACTAAAGATGTAGCGCTCGAGGCAGAGAAATCTGCTCGTGAAAATGCAACACTCTTGAGAGCTACAAACAAAGAAGTAAAGCTTTTGGAGAATCAATTGATAGGACTACAAGTGGATCGTGCTCAGACGGTATTGCGTTTACAGAATGTGAAGGAGGAAAGTGAAAATTTAAAGGATTTGGTGTCGGAACTTTTGGCGTCATTCGCAAAGGCAACTAAAGAAGAGTTAAAAAGCGATATTCTGGAAGTCCGTCGGACATCTTCAAAATATGCAGCAAAGAGTCAGCTGCCTCGCGAGATTATTATTGACTTTTCATCTAAGAAGACTCGGGACACCATTTTATATAATTCGACTGACGTGGACTTGGATTTTCTTGGCAACAAGGTTAAGATATTGAAGGACGTTCCATTTCTAGCTCGGAAAAGAAGATTGAAGTACAAAAGGTTTGCAGCTCTTCTGAGAAAGCGTGATATAAAATACAAATGGTTATTTCCGGAAGGCACCTGGTTTAGATATAAAGACCAAGCCTACAAGATAATATCGGAAGTACAGCTGAGGGGTTTTGTGCTTAATCATCAAGAGTTCGAGCAAGAAGAAGATCCAGAATCTGAAGGGGGGAGTGGGGAGGAGGGAGTGAGCGCCGCTATTGTAGCTGTTTAAAGAGAACTGAGACCGAGACGCAGGGGGGGGGGGGGAAGAAGACCTGATCCTGACTGTAGTACGTATCTTATAAGATCTACCAATCTAATAGCATATTAGAAAGTTTAACTTTAAATAATTGTATTATGAAGGGAATTCAATACTTCTAGTTGTAGTCTGTGTTCTTATGTTGTGACGAATTACACTTGAATGGCAAGTGAACAGGACGAATTGCTCTTGAATGGCAAGTGAACAGACTCATGTGTACTCCTCCCTGTTCACTTGCACTCCACTTGCACCGTGCAAGTGGAGTGCAAGTGAACAGGGAGGAGTATTCGTGAGTCTGTTCACTTGCCATTCAAGTGTCATTCATCTCTTCTAGCTTGGCCCTGGGAGATATTCGGGGCAATGGACACTTAACTGTGGTGCTCGCAAATGGTGTCGTTCCTGGCTTGACACGGAAGCAACAAGTTTGGAGCTAATTTGTAGTGAATCAGCCCCCAGTGTGCCCCATTGATGTCATTTCCTGGTGCTATGTCATGTGGGAAATGGTATCATTTCCTTGTGCTATGAAGGGAAGCAGCTGAGCATCTCTACAGGTTATGAAATTCTTGTGTGCTAATGTTGCACACATAGCAATTATGAGCCCATCTTAACCTGGCAACTTGCTGTGTGTACTGTTACACAGGTACCTTCATCTATCCTGCTGGTCTGGCATCAGGCTTAAGACCTTTGGCATGTGCGCGCAAAAGGGTTGACTTGAGATATGAGACAAAATACAATGTTTCAAGGCAAGAAGAATCATTTTATGACAAAGTTGTTACTGTTTTATAGACAGACAGCGATGATGGATATGTCATGCAGTAGCTAATAAAGGGATGCTGTTGAATTAATTTCAAATATTGGAGATCGTGGAGAGACCTCACTTGCCTCTGGGTTGTTTCACACAAGTAATAGTTTTCTCTTGAATTTAATAATATCTTGTAATTTTTTTTAAATGAAAAAGGGACATGGTGATAAGCTAACTTTGTTAAAGACTGAAGGCAAGAAGACTGAAGGAACTGACATAGACATCAAATCAGGCACAATTAGTTACATGTTAGGTAAACAGAGGCGGGAATGGGAGATCCCACAATGAAGTCCAGTGCTAGCACTGTGGTCATGTTACTGTTTATGTATATAAACACGCACATAAACTACTACTATTACTATTTCTACTACTACTTCTGAAACGCACCGTAAGAACATTCGCTCCTGCTCACAAGACAAGGAAGTAAACATGTTGCAGAATCAACAAGACGTGGTGTGCATTCAAATCAATATTGTAAGTAAGATTTCAGAACTCAGCAAAAAAGTTGTCGCTCTCCCCCACCCAAGCTTTTCCTTTGCATTGTTCTTCCTTAGGCTTCACCACTTCAGTTAGTTTAGACATTTTAGTGATATGCCAGAAGTAATTCAACCGCTCTTGCTGGCATTTTTGAAGATGGCCAATATTTTACCTTATTTTGTTGAAAATAAATGCGAGCCTAATAAATACTGTTTATCTTTCACCTTCTGTATTATTAATATTGCAATCAAAATTTAGCAGGCAGCATCTCTTTTGATCTCCTTGAAGCGTCTCTTCCCTGTATTTTGAAACACTTATAATGGGATGAGTGTATAGTTCAGTTACCAGTCTCAGCTCTCTAAATCTCACTGATCTCCAGATGTAGTTTCTTCTGGAAATGGTTTGGGAATAAGGTTGCTTTAAAAATTCTCCTTTACATTTTGGAGTTCCAAATTGCTTAATCTTCTTGAGGCTGGAAGCAGGGCCTTATTTTTCTTTTAATCTCTGACATTTAAACAGAGTGCTGTGTGTCTGTAATTTGATTTCAATTCCTCAGTTCTTTTATCCGTTCCCTCCACATTTTTGAGGCACATGCTTACATTTATAAACTTTAACACAGCAGTCTTGATATAATCAAATGTAAGGTCATAGCAATGTTCTTTCTGTGTAGACTTTTACTAATGCACAGACAGGATCACATCTGTAAAACACTGCAAAGAAAGAATCTTTACGCTAAAATCAAGATTGCTTTGTTGCAGTGTTTGATCATTGTGTATGAGTGCACCTGCAGCATAGGGGAGAAGGCAGAGGTCATTTCGCAGAAAAAGAGCTGGAGGAACTCATTAGCATAGCTCATTAGCATAACTCATTAGCATATGCCATGCCCCTTGCCATCACCGGAAGTGTGTCATTAGCATGACTGATTTGCATATGCCACACCCCCTGACATCACCTATCCTGGCTGTTTTGGACCCAATCCTGGCCATTCAGGGCCGAAATTGGGCCCAAAATGGCAAAAAAGGCCTGAAAATGGCCAAAAAGGGGCCCAAAATGGTCAGAATCGGGCTGCTGCTGAGTGGGGAGAGTGATCCACCACCCGTCAGAGGCCCGATCTGGGCCATTTCGACCCCAATCCAGGCTGAAATGGGCCCAAAATGGCCAAGAGTCAGGTGGGAGGGGCCACCTGACATGTGACCTCTTTGGGGAACTGCCGAAACTGCATTCCTCCTCAAAATGAGCCCTGGATGCAAATAAATGGAAGCATTTATATGATGTGGCAAGCTACACGCGTCAATTCCAGAATTTTTTTAAAAAAATTTCTAATTAAACCAAAATTCAGAAGGTGTAAAACTCTGGACAGAACGGAATTATGGAAAAGGGTAAATCCTCTCGTTCTAACCTGGAAACAGCCTGTCAGGAAAGGCTGAAGATGTTTTAGACATTATAGGAAAAAAGAGATTTGAATAATCACCCCACCCCCGGTCCAATTTAATAGTTGCAGTAAGGGGTCACCCAATACAATTGATTTACAGCATGTTGCTTAGTGCATTGTGGAAATAGCATAGGGAATTCATTGCCATTAAATGTGATGATGGTCAATATAGCTTCCTTTTAAAAAAGTTAGATAAATTCAAGGAGATCAGATCCCTTACGGACCATCAATCATGATATTAGAAATGGAACCTTCATGTTCAGCAGCAGTATAGGATGGACAGGACGCAGTGAACACCCGCTGTGTCTTTACGGAGAGCTTCCGGAGACATCTGTTAGGATTTATTTGCAGAAGAGAGATCTACCAGTCATATAGTAAAGAGTCCAGTAGCACCTTTAAGACTAACTACCTTTATTGTAGCATAAGCTTTCAAGAACCACAGCTCTGTTCGTCAGATGCATGGAGGGTATGAAGAAACTGGCCAGAGATATATAGGTGGTGAGGGGAGGGGGGAGAGGGTGCAGGGAGTGAGGACCATGTAAATGTAAATCAGTTGCAAAAGTCATGAAAGAGGTGGAGTGCTCAATCCAGGTTGGGTGTGACCCCTCCCCTCCATTGCTGAGTCCGAATGGAATACCTGGAGGCAGTTACTTCTGGCAATGAGATAACCATCCAAAGTCTCTATTCAATCCAAGTCTGACTGAGTCAAATTTACATATGAATTCCAAATCAGCAACTTTCTGTTGGAGTCTGCTTTTGAAATGATTCTGTTGAACTATGGTGACCTTTAAGTCCTTGATGGAGTGTCCTGGTAGATAGAAATGTTCTCCTACTGGTTTCTGGATATTGCCATTTTTATGTCAAGATTTGTGTCCATTTTATTTATTTATTTATTTCACATTTCTATTCTGCCCTCCCCACGAGCGGGCTCAGGGCAGGTAACAACATATTGAAATATAATAAAAACCCATCTACATTAAAACATCATTAAAACAGCAGTGTATTTCTATTAATACACATTTAAAACAGGATGGTGGACAGCCTTCACAGGGAAGGTTAAGATTTTATACACCCCTTTTTCCGGACCAGCGGAGGCCCAGCCTCAGCCATATGCCTGGCGGAACAACTCTGTCTTGCAGGCCCGGCGGAATTATTCTTTTGCACAGAGGTTGGCTGGTTTGTCCTATATACAGAGCAGATAGGCATTGTTGGCATATCACGTAATGATTAGTCATGATATATAACCTGCTATCACCCGTAGGATCATAACAAAGTCTGCAAGAGTCAATTGAACCCCATCAAAAGTGGGGAGCACTTTTGTCCTTCAAGATCTCTACTTTCCTGACCAGCATCACTTCTGTCTCGTCTGGGTTCAGTTTCAATTTGTTCTCTTTCAGCCATTTAACCACAGCTGGCATGACTCTTCATTTTCAGAGTAACCCTCTGAATCCTAATGCTGGGGGAGCTTTGGACTCTGTGCTCCTGCTGTGAACCTTGTGTGTTGCCTGGTTGGACATTGTGGGAAATAAAATGCTGGACTAGATAGACCTTTCTCGTGTCCTTATAGATCAGCTTGTGTTGGAAATAACAGAATGCTGGAGATTAACCATTGGTTTGGTTAGTAAGGGGAATCTTGTGTTGTTTAACCCTGTACCATTAACAACAAGAACAACAGCAACATTCGATTTATATACCACCCTTCAGGACAACTTAATGCCCACTCAGAGTGGTTTACAAAGGATGTTACTATTATCCCCACAACAATCACCCTGTGAGGTGGGTGGGGCTGAGAGAACTCCTAGAAGGTGTGACTGACCAAGAGTCACCCAGCGGGCTACAAGTGGAGGAGTGGAGAATCAAACCCGGTTCTCCAGATTAGAGTCCTGTGTTCTTAACCACTACACCAAACTGGCTGAGGGCGTTGAAGAACTTTAGGTAGCTCACAGTAAATGTTTTTTTCTTGTTCTTTTAGCCATCACGAGTTTTTTGAGAAGTTTTGTGCTTTTGACAGCCGCCGTGTCTTTTGATCAGTCTTCTTCAAGTGACAAAGTTTTCTGTTCCTTACCTGTGGCTCCAGAGAACTTGGCAACCGCTCATTTGTTCCTCCTTTCATTGTCAGCCTTTTCAAGATTTCTGTAGAGAGTTTCTTTTCATCGCGTGAAGGGCCCTGACTTCAAACACGGCACGACTTTTTGCGAAGACTTGCGTTTCTCCCCCTCTTTCCCTTTCAAAGTGATCTGGTATGCTGTGGCTGTATGTGGATTCAGCAGGGATTTCTGGAGCCTTCTCCAGGTGCCACAATGCGATTTTTCATTGACAATATCAGCAGCAGAAATATTTTCAGAAACCAAGCACTATAGCCTTAGATGTACTCAGAAATGTAATAGATATGTAAAGGCTTCTAGTCTCCTCTTTATTGCTAGGCTCCTGGAGGTGCCATTTCAGGTTTTTGAACAAGACAAATTCTCTTTATTTAAAAACAGTCGTGACTGGGCAGAACTGTGGTCCATTTGTTTACTGCTGTCTGATCTCCAGCGGCCCTCAGACCTGGGAGTATTGCAAGGACAGCTGGAATATTGAAAGGACAACTTAAGTAGTTATTGGGCTGATCCAACAAACAAGGAGAACAAGAGCTTTCACTCAAGGCCCTGCAATATGTATTTATCCCAACATGCAAAGAGAAAACTGTGTTTTGATTTTGAAGTCTGGACCCCGAGGGGGTCCAGAACAGGAGATGATGCAAATGAGTTCAGAAGCAGCTTCGTACTTTGTAGGCATTAGATTGGGGTCTACAGTGACACAAAGGTATGTGTAGCCTGGAGAGGAGACGACTGAGAGGTGATATGATAATCATCTTCAAGCACTTGAAGGGCTGTCGTGTAGAGGATGGCAAGGAGTTGTTTTCTGTTTCCCTCGAAGGTCAGACCAGAACCAACGGATTGAAATTAAAATCAAAAGAGTTTTTGGCTAAACATTAGGAAGAACTTCCTGACAGTAAGAGCGGTCCCTCAGAGGCTTCCTCGGGAGGTGGTGGGCTCTCCTCCATTGGAGGTTTTTAAGCAGAGGCTAGATGGCCATTTGACAGCAATGCTGATTCGGTGAACCTGGGAAGATCATGAGAGGGAGGGCAGGAAGGGTTACATCACTGCTTAATTCTCGTGGCTCCTTCTTACATGCCCAGGGTAATGCCAATTGTTACCTAGGGGTCAGGTAGCAATTTCCCCCAGGCCACTTTGGGTAGGGATCCTGGAAATGTTTTGCCATTTTCTGGGCATGGAGTAGGCATCACTGGGGGTGCGGGGAAGAGAGATAGTTGTGAATTTCCTGCATTGTGCAGGGAGTTGGACTAGATGATCCTAGAGGTCCCAGCCCTATGATTCTATGATTCCAAATGCTTGTTTTGATTTAAAATATATACATCATTGGCCACTGGTATCTGCATGGCACATGGGATCTTACAGTCTTAATTCAAGGATGATTTTAAATTTCCTTGATGTTTCAACCTGACATCCCTACTTCAGTTCTGCTTCTCTTTTATGTGAAACTTGAAATGTTTAAAATTTGTTTTTTCTCATGCTGAATTTCCCCATTTTTCCAGTCTAATTTATGGATCAATAAATCAGTGTTAGACATTTATACTATGCATATAAAAAACATACTTTGTGCATATAAATGCCATGCATGCTCAATACAAATGAACCCACAAAAGTGTTGAAAAAATATAAATGAATATCTAAAGAACTGAAATAGGAAAGATTCATTTAGCCTTCGTTTATTTGTAGTTTTGTCATCTGTACCATGTTGGGAATGTTCTGTATCTTGTTGCTTCTTTTAAAGATGTCCATTCAGTGTTTTGAAAGGGACGTTCCCACCTCTTTTTGTCTCCAAAATGCCCTGTTTTCTCTCTAATACATGTTTATTCTGCCATTCTTCCAAAAAGCCCAGAGTTTCCCGTTCCTCATTTTATTTTAACCAGGGCTTTTTTTTTCTGGGAAAAGAGGTGGTGGAACTCAGTGGTGGAACTCGGGACCGCACAATGACGTCACTTTGGGTCAGCTGGAACAAGGGGGGAGTTTTTTAAAGTTTAAATCGCCCTCGGCAAAAATGGTCACATGGCTGGTGGCCCCGCCCCCTGATCTCCAGACAGAGGGGAGTTTAGATTGCCGCTGGAGCAGCACAAAGGGTAATCTAAACTTCCCTCTGTTTGGAGATCAGGGGGCGGGGCCACTGGCCATGTGACCATTTTCAAGAGGTGCCAGAGCTTCGCTCCACTGAGTTCCCACTGAAAAAAAGCCCTGATCTTAACAGTAACCTTAAGCCGACACAGAAACTGGCTCACGACGACCAGTCTGTCAGTGCCATGGCTGAGCAGGGATTTTAATTCGGTCTCACACCTTTTAGTTGGACAGTGAAACCACCATACAACATGGCTTTTCTCTGTTTCTCTGATGAAACCTTCCCATGTTTCTCCTCTAGGTCAACATCTGCATCCTCGTAGCAGTCACGAGAGTCATCTCACGAATAAGCGCTGACAACTACAAGGTGCATGGAGATGCCAATGCGTTCAAGTAAGTGCTTCTCCTTAGTGCTATCTCAGAGCTCCAAGTAGATCAGTAGAGGTGATGCTGTCTGTCTTGGATTGTGATACTTAAATCTACAATCCAAAGGGTTGAATATGGAATAAACAGGTTTTTATTCAGAACCAAGGTACTAGACCTCATGGTTCTAGACCTAGAATCATGGTACTAGACCTCATTGCATCACACGCAAATGCTTATGGAGTCATTTTCTACATGGCATGCCACAGGACAATCCTGCACCAACACACTCCCTTGGATTATGCCAAAGATCCAGCCTACCTTATGCAAATGAACTGCCTATATTCCTTCCTTCCTTCCTTCCTTCCTTCCTTCCTTCCTTCCTTCCTTCCTTCCTTCCTTCCTTCCTTCCTTCCTTCCTTCCTTCCTTCCTTCCTTCCTTCCTGTGCAAGTGGGCAAGTAGTGCATCCTACTAAAGAGAGGAAAGCCAGTTTGAAATATACTATAACGCAAAGATGGCCCCTCCAGGAATTACAACAAAGGCAACCAGAAACTTCCCGGAGTAACCAGTAATGGAAATAACCAAAAATATCTAACGGATCTTTATAAAGTGCAATAAGTGCCAAAAGTGCTCAATTCCATAACGATGAGTACATATAATAAATATAGATAATCTTACAAAGTCGATGTCTGAGAACCATTCAATACAATGCAATTCTGTCCAAAATGGTGGGAACAACATCCAAAATTATATAGGTACAATTCATTCAAAGAGGTGCACGCAGGCACTCAAAGGCAAGTCCAGTATGAAGATACGAGGCAGTAAAGTTGCTTGAAGGATGCAAAATGCCACGCCTGCGGGGTGTGCCGGCATAGATTATCCCATCCCATTTCGTGAAATCACTTCTTCACAGGTATATTTATTCTCATATTGCAAATGCACAAGTCAGTAACACTCCACCATGTTGGTATTTTCCGTTAGATATTTTTGGTTATTTCCATTACCGGTTACTCCGAGTTTGAAGTATGCTGCCTTGTACAGTACAATTTTTTTGCGCATCAGCAGCCGTCAGTCAGAAGAGGAACATCATCAACTCTTTCATGATAAAATATGTACTATTGGAGCGCATGGCTTAAATCTTACTTTCAGAAGAGTCATTTGCTGTAATTTAGATTGCTTGCCTTTTTTTTTTTAAGCAAGCAAGCAACTTTTCTCTTATTGGCAGCCAGGTCTGAGTTAATGAAACTTAACTCAGTTATTGTATGTCTTTTCGAGAATCGAAGAGAGAAACCAGTAGATATGCCCCTGTAAAGATCTATATCCTAATTATTCTGTAATGAGTTTGAAATATTGGGAATGAAAATGATGGCTGATGTTCCGTTTCGGAAAGATACAAGACGCGTCATCCTTTGGGAGACGAATGGTTTTTATTGACAAATTGGCATTTTCTGCAGGAGTAGAGAAGCTGAAGGTTTCCATAAATTATTCTAAACGTTAGGCATTTTCCTGTTTGGCTAGTGTTGTTGATTACTGTTCATATTACAGCATTAATTAGCATTTGCTGTATATTGCTTTGGAGACTTAGAGCACCAAATCAATGCCAAAATCCTTCTCACCTCAAACAGATCCCTATGATAAAAATATCCTGTATTCTCTGTGGCTAGAAAACAGGGCCTTCTCTGTTAAAGCCCCCTCTCTGTGGAACTCCTTCCCAAAGGAGATATAAACTACCTGCTCTTTTCAGAACTTTACACAGATGGTAAAGGACCACACTGAAGAGCCTCGTGGTGCAGAGTGGTAAGCTGCAGTACTGCAGTCATAGAATCATAGAATCATAGAGTTGGAAGGGGCCGTACAGACCATCTAGTCCAACCCCCTGCCCAGTGCAGGATCAGCCTAAAGCATCCCTGACAAGTATTCATCCAGCCTCTTCTTGAAAACTGTCAGTGAAGGGGAGCTCACCACCTCCCTAGGCAGGTGATTCCACTTTTGAACTACTCTGACCGTGAAAAAGTTTTTCCTAATATCCAGCCGGTACCTTTGTGCATGTAATTTAAGCCCGTTGTTTCGGGTCCTACCCTCTGCTGCCAACTAGAACAGCTCCCTGCCCTCCTCCAAATGACAGCCTTTCAAATACTTAAAGAGAGCAATCATGTCCCCCCTCAATCTCCTCTTCTCCAAACTAAACATTCCAGTCCAAGCTCTGCTCACGACCTGAGTTCGATTCTGGCAGAAGCCAGGTTCAGGTAGCCGGCTCAAGGCTGACTCAGCCTTCCATCCTTCCAAGGTTGGTAAAGTGTAGATGACTGGGGAAGGCAATGGCAAACCACCCCATAAAAATCTGCCAAGAAAACATCATGATGTGACGTCCCCCCCCCCCCCATGGGTCAGTAATGACTCGGTGCTTACACAGGGGACTACCTTTACCTTTACCTAAAGGACCACACGATAAAAAACATGGGTGAACCCCCCCTGCATTTTAAAAATTCTTGTTCATGTGTTACAGTGAATGAGTGTACAACCTATATATACAATGATTTATAAGAAAGAATCAACACACATTCACTTTGCAAACGAAACCGGGACCATTTCCTGGACAAATGGGGTGTTTAAATCACACATCCAACTTAATATGCATTGTAAGCAATGTGAGAATTTCTTAGGGTGGAAATACACCTTACTAAGTTCCTAGGGATGCTCAAGTGAACCTCATTTCACGTGTTCCCCCCTCCAATATTCCATTCACTCGCTCGCACAGTCACATTTCAATTTACTCTGTGTGAATACATTCACATGTTCGATATCAGTTCCTCCTCAACTGCTAAAAGTATCCCATTTCCCCCCACATCCATTCATTGAAATGCAGATCTGGACACTTTCTCACACCTTAAAGAAATGTAAATTACACTTGATCTTAGCCAAAAGGCCGAGAAGCGATAAGAAATGTAAATTGGCAAGTCAAAGGAGTCTACAGTACTTGTTCTTGCAGTGAAAAAGAGCTGAGTTGGCAGTTTGGCCTCCAGAATTACTTGCAGGTGTGATCACACAAAGGGAGCTCCCATGAAAGTGGCATTCACATGCTCTGAGCAAGAACCGCCTGCACATGAATTGAGGACTACACATACAATCCTGCACTTGAGCGTCCCGAGGTACTTAGTAATGTGTATTTCCACCCTTAGTGTATGCATAAAGATCCATCAAGTGTGTTCAGTGTAAACAGGGCTAAAGTAGCTTGGAGGAAGATTAGGTTGGGAAATATCTGGGGATATTTTTAACCTTTTCTTCTTGCAACCAAGGTCACCCAGTGATATTCCATCGCAGAGTGGAGGTTGGAACCAAGATTTCCTAGATCCTAGTCAAAGACACTGGATCTCATTTTACAACTATGGGGGAAGAATACAGGAGGGACTTAACTGTGATGAGTCACTTTGTTGAGGGATTCTTACAGCCCAATCCTATGCATAGTTCTTCTCATTTATGGGCCACTGTATTAATAATACTACCGCTCACGATTATATCCCCCTTGTGGGAAAATACAGGCATTGCAGGAGTAGTGATACCGCTGAATTTCACGGCCCCACCATTTCAGCTTGCAAATCCTTTTTTCATTTTGCTTCTCCCTTGTGCAAATCGAACCCACAAACGTTTATTTTTGTCCAAATTTCCAGTTCCCTGTGGTGAATTTTCGCATTAAATTTTCAGTTTTAGTGTTGTTTATGCCTTAGTTGTGTAAACACATTGCAGAAAGCCCCAAATGTTTTGGGAATAGCAGCAAGCGCAAATGGGCAAAACACAAAGGCTCAAAACGGCAACACAAGAAAACAAAAAGAAATGTGAAAGGGGAAATTCATACATCCCTACACAGGAGTGATACGTGTATATCCTCAGTGGGGCAAAAGGCAGCTTCGGAGGTGTGTGCGTGATTACAGGGAGAAAGGGCTAAACATTCCCTCCCTGGTGCCTTTTGGCTGACCCAGGCCTCCCCCCTGCTGACCTTTTTAAAAAATAGGAGAGACAATGGTATTTTTATCATCTTGGCCTCAGAGCAGTATAAAACAGAACTCCAGTGGTACTAAATTATTAACAACATTTATCCCAGCATGAGCTTTTGTGTGAGTCAGAGCTCACTTCTTCAGATGCTTATGGAAGGAAATAATTTTGGAGATTTTTATAACAAAAATCTCAGAAGGGAGGGGGAAAGAAAGAAGAGTTGGACCAGAGAGAGGCTTGGCGTGAATCAGGTGGTCATAAATCCGTGTAAGGGACTGGAACAAATTTGGTTATTACACAAAATGGGTTGAATCCGGACTAAATTTCCAAGGGCACCATGGAACTTTCCGCCCTTCCACCACCCACTGCCGGAAGAATGACAAGGGGGCGAGGGGAGTCTGCAATGGAAAGAGGGAATTGTTGGAAATTGCCAATGTAGAGCCAAGCTACAAGTGAGGCCTGACACAGGTTGGACGCTTGTCAGCTTCCCTCAAGTTTTGATGGGAAATGTAGGCATCCTGGTCTTGCAGCTGTAATGGAGAGCCAAGCTGTAAAACCAGGATGCCTACTGTTACATTATTAAAGAAGATATGCTAAGAATGTAATATTTAGTTTGATAAGTTAAGTGGGGAAGGGAATAAAGATAGTACTGTGTTAGAATATATTAGCTTAGAAGAGAATGAAAGTGTATGCTTAATAGAAAAAAGTAAGTTTGAAATGAGTGAGAAAAAAGATAGAGAAGAGGTTGGAAAACTGTTGGAAGTCAACAAAAGGGGGGGGAAGGGAGGGGGTTAGAATTGGAATAAATTAAAGGGAAATGATTGTATTGAATAATTATAGGATTTCTAATCCAATAAAATTAAAAAAAAAACCAGGATGCCTACATTTCCCATCAAAACTTGAGGGAAGCTGACAAGTGTCCAACCTGTGTCAGGCGTCACTTGTAGCTTGGCTTGTAGTCTGGATCCAACCTGGTGGATGATGAGAGAGGCCAGAGGTTCTTGCCTCTCACACAGGATACAGATAAACAAAGGCAGTAGGATACACATGATTTATCAGGAAGAAGCAGTCTGAAACATAAGAATAATGAGCATCTATAAAAATTACAGAATGATACACCATATTAAGAAGAGCCACTGGAAATCTCTAAAATGTGTGTCTCCTTGAGGTATTAGAAATTACAGTGAGCAGGGAATCTCCAAGTCTCTTTTTAGGTCAAGGCAAGAGAATGTTTACTTTCTTGATGGATTCTAATTCAGGACTTTTCATGTCATATACTCCTTTTGAAGTTTCTTTTCTTTTCTTTTGTAGAAGAGTAACTTTCAGATCTATAATGGTATGTCCAGGAAGTTTAAGATGTTCCTTGAGTGGTTTCTGAATGTTGCATTTTTTAAAAAAATATGTATCTGATTTGTGTTCATGTTTCTCTCCAGTAGGGACCGACCTTTTTGTCCAATATAGATAGTAGAAGGACATTATTGGCACATGATGGCGTATATTAAATGAAATGGTGACCCTAAGATGGTGTAGCTGATGTCCCATAATAGTATTGCCAGAATGTATATAGGAACAAATCTAGGTCTGTTGCAGGACTTCATTCCTGGGTTGTATATTGTGGCCCATTGGTATTGGTGAGCAGCTGTTGGAAATGGGGAGCTGATCGGTAAGCGAGGGAAATCCCGCCATCCAAGGCCTATGAAGGAGAAATACCCTCATCCAGGAGAGGCTGTAGACCATTGATGAGGCATTGTGAACTGTAGGCAACAAGCGGTTGAGTTCTGTTACTTCCTTCCGGTCTTGACTTCTCGCAGTCTTGGAGCAATTTCCAAAATGATCTCCTTTTAAATAGACTAACACGGCTACCCCTCTGGAATCTTCAGTGAGAGCAGCCAGGTCTGGCACCAGGGTTTCTGGCACCTGAGGCCAGGTGGGGGGCAGCTTCAGGACTGCTCCTGGCCCCGCACGCATGCGCGCGCACAGATCGCGTGTGCGCACCCGGACTGCGCGGTGGTGGGCGGCTGGGTGGGAGGGCTGGGAGGCTGCCGGCCCAGCCAGGCATGGCGGGGGGCTAAGGAGGTGCGTGTGTGTCCTCCCAACCCTCCCAGTCCGTTGCTCCACGCGCTGCCTCGGACGCCTGCTGCGCCTGGCCCACGGCTGCTGCTCCCAGCTGGGGGCACGTGTTGGCGGTGGCAGAAGCATGGGAGAGCTGGGTGGCTGCAGTAGCTGTGGGCAGGCGTGGCAGGCAGCCAGGGTGGCACATGAACAGCTTCCCATCCCTCCTGGTCAGTCGCCTGCGCGCTACTGCTGCCAGCTTCGAGGCATCCGCTGCAGCCCCCAGCCCCGGTGCCTCGGCACCTCAGCACTGGAGGTGGTCGCCGGGCTTACCTCAATGGAGGCACCGGCCCTGAGAGCAGCCTTCCATTTTCTGAAAGAGGAGGGAGTGGAGGAGGCAACTTCTTCTTTGGCTTGGACGTACCATCTGAACTAGAGAAGAGCTCAGGCTTGTAATCAAAGCTTCTACTCCAGGCACAGGGAGTATGATTTTTGCGGGCAGCTATCTTTTGCTTGACTTTGCAGAGAGGAGGTAGGTCAATGGCAGCCAGATTACCCATATAACATCCAGTTATGTCTAAAGGTACCAAGGTCACTAGTTGTCACTAAAAAAACCCTTCCTTCCTTCCTTCCTTCCTTCCTTCCTTCCTCCTTCCTTCCTTCTTCCTTCCTTCCTTCCTTCCTCCTTCCTTCCTTCTTCCTTCCTTCCTTCCTTCCTTTGATGTGTCAATAATGTAAAGGAATGCATAAGAAAGTATTAAAACTCGAGGGTTTGAGGGAGGTTGTTGCATCAGGTAATTCTTAAAAACAATGAGCCTGTCAGCCATCCATCTGAAGAACACAGTTCATTTGGCATTAGCGGTGGCAGAAATGTGCAAGATTTTTCAGGTGTATTTTTAGAAAGAAGAAATAAGCTGGCTTGATTAAAACAGCATGAGAGAATTTAGCGAGATGAGGCAGGAGAAGATGTACAACGTATAGCTGCCTGCCGAACACAAGCGGGGGTGGGGGTGGGGGGGTGAGACTTGGATTTTTCACAGAATCATAGGGCTTCAGTGCTCGAAGGGAGCATAGAGGTGATCTCATCCATGTTCTTAAAATGACAGCCAAATCTTACGGGCCGTTGTGCTGGGGTAGCTAGGCACATCCTTACCTATTAGGGTAAAGATGCAGTATCAGTCCTCTTTACCTGCCAACAGAACCAACTTTCCTTCTGAACGTTTTCATTCCGATTTCCTCGTACAAATCATAACAAGGAAATAGCAACAACCTCATAATAAAAAGCAAACTTTAAAAAACAGCAAGCCCAGCAGAAAAATATAACAGCAGAAGAAATAAATGTGCATGTGCTCTCAGGGCAGCGCAATGACGTCACCCCTGGGAGTGACATCATTGCAGTGCCCCTGGGAGCATGCCCAGAAGGCCTGTTCCCTGCCTTTCCATGGCCAGGTAAGTGGGGCGGGGGGGGAGTGGAAGTAGTGAATCCCTCGCCCCCACTGGGGGGATTGGATCCCCTGGAAAATACCAACAAAAGGCCTTGCTTATTTGGCTTAAGAGGGTAGCTGAGAGACAGAAGCAGGCAAAAAGAAAAGGAGCCAACACCCTATCCATTTGAGAAACAGGATGCGTACCAAAGGAGATGAATGAATGCCACTCAAATAACTCGTTAATTGGGTCTATCAGAGTCATACATGGGCCCTTTTCACACTACTTACTTGCTTCCGAAACATCGCGAAATGTAGCTCAAAAACCGCAGAAGATAGCGTCTTCTCACGAGAGTTTTGCGCGATGTCGCGCAAAACTCTCGCCAGAAGACGCTATGTTCCGCAGTTTTTGTGCTACATTTCGCGATGTTTCGGAAGCAAGTAAGTAGTGTGAAAAGGGCCAAGGGCGAAGTAACCTACAGTTTTTATACATTAAGTGTTTAGTAACGTGGCCTGTGACTCTGATTGGCAAGAATAAAAAATGTTGGTCGTACAAAGATTTGCCGGGGTGTGTTTTGAGACCCTGGAGAGGAGGCTTGTTGGCAGCAGATGCGTGTGTTTGCTGAAGGGACTTGTTTCTCTTGGCAGACTGCAGTAACAAACAGATGTCATTGTTGCCAGTAATTGTTACGGATTTTCCACACGGCACTGCCGAGCTGAGGCCAGCGCGTTGATTCGATTAACGGCACAGAACGGCACAAGCCTGGCATTATAGCTGTTTACCGAAACACACGTTTTCATCATCTGTGACCGTTTAGTAATCTGTAAAAACTGTTTTTCACATTTATTAGGAAATAGATATCCTGCCGAGAGGGCACAGCCGCAACCCAAAATAGATTCTGCTTTTGGACTCCGTCTTAATTGCACAGCACATTCCGTGTCTATTGGATGACGTTCAGAGCCCAATGTATTCTAAATGCAAGGATTGTTAACGTTTTACAGCGCAGAGCTTGATATTGTGTGATTGCTCCAGCATGCAAAAAATCCAGAGACTAGGCAGTGTTGTAAACCTGAACTGTGTCAGCCAAGCTCCTGTGCTTTTGGAATGTTCAAAAAATAGCTTCCGTCCCTCGTGCTGTTCAGATAGTTTCCTGCAGGAACTGGGTGTGAGCATCCAATCATGTGTAGGCCTAAGTTTTGTGATTCCCCCAATTTTTGTGAGTAGAAAAAAAATCACATGAACTCGGACTGTAGACGATCCGGTGTTAGGGTTGCCAAGTCCCCTTACCCTCCCGGTGGGAGCAGGGAGACCCGGCTCTTACCTCCTTCTTTGCTTCTCAATGTTGGACTCATGCGTGCTGTTCACGCACAGTCCTGCGGCTGCGCAATGATGTCACTGCGCAGGTGCAGGAGTGCTCCTGTACTTCTCAGCAGGTCGATTGGAGCCTCAAACGGTCCCAGTTCGGCCTATTTGGGGCCAAATTTGGCCTGTGGCTAAGCGCAGGAGAGTTCCCGGGGTGGCATGATGATGTCAGTGACGTCACACTGCCCCAGGAGTGTGCCCGGAAGGCCCCATTCCCATGCCTTCCTTCCCCTCCGGCCCGGTATGTGGAGGTGAGGAAGGAGGTGGGGGAATGGGATCCCTATCTGGTGTCCACCTGCAGTTGGGTGTAGTGGTTAAGAGTGTGGGACTCTAATCTGGAGAACTGGGTTTGATTCCCCACTCCTCCACTTGAAGCCAGCTGGGTGACCTTGGCTCAGTCACAGCTCTCTCGGAGCTCTCTCAGCCCCACCCACCTCACAGGGGGATAATAATGACATACTTTATCACCTGCTCTGAGTGGGTGTTAAGTCGTCCTGAAGAGCGGTATATAAATCAAATGTTGTTGCTGTTGTTGTTATTATTATTACCAGGGCTTTTTTTCTGGGAAAAGAGGAGGTGGAACTCAGTGGGTTGCCCTCGGAGAAAATGTTCACATGGCTGATGGCCCCGCCCCCTGATCTCCAGACAGAGGGGAGTTTAGATTGCCCTCTGTGCTGCTCAGCGGCGCGGAGGGCTATCTAAACTCCCCTCTGTCTGGAGATCAGGGGGCGGGGCCACCAGCCATGTGAACATTTTCAAGAGGTTCCGGAACTCCATTCCACCACATTCCAGCTGAAAAAAAGCCCTGATTATTACAGGCTGTCTTGCATAGTGAAAGAGACTCAGTGTTCCTCTTTCGGGTTGTCAGCTCGTATTTGGAGACTGGGGAGATCAGGGCTGTTTCCAGCCGGCTTACCTGCCTCCGGAACGTCGCGCCATGTTGTGGGGAAAACGTGAAATAGCGCGTTTTCTCGCATGAGTTTTGCGCGAGAAAACGCGATATTTCGCGTTTTCCCCGCAACATGGCGCGACTTTCCGGAGACAGATAAGCCGTCTGGAAACGGCCCAGGGTTTAGTTAGGGGAGAGACCTCACTGGTGTACAATGCCATAGAGTCCATCCTCCAGAGCAGCCATTTTCTCCAGGGGATCTGATCCCTTTAGTCTGGAGATCAATTGTAATTCCTGGAGATCTACCTGGATGTTGGCAATCCTATTTCTCATCTCTGGTACGGACGAGGCAGGACTTCGTCTCCACTGAGAGGGATGACATAATCTCCGTCCACTACACAAGTCCTCTCTGCACACTCATACACAACACATCCATCACAATGAGGATCATTTGGCTGGTTGAGACTGAGAATCGTTCATGAGTTTCAAGCGGAGTGCCAGGGCTTGGCCCACAACCAGCATGCTCAGCTTTCTTCCTTCGCATTTATCCCACAAGCAGACTCTCATTAACCAGCTCTCGATAAACTGCCAAGCCCAGATCTTATCGAGCACTTTCTCGTCGTCTTCTTTGAAATGGTCTGATGGGCTGGAAAAATCTGTATCATTTATATAGTAAATGCAGGTTCCCTAGAAGCAGAGAGACTCAAAATACATGAGCTATCCTATTCAGCGGCAGAGGAAGGCCATTACAATCTAATTAGAAGATTTCTTGAGCATTCTTTAATGCTCCATTCTGATTTTTCATGTGACTCATTTGTTCTGCGAGGCACATTGTTTGCTCAACAAAATGATGATATACTCCTTGGGGTCCCAAGGCAGAGAGCAGCTTTTTATTCAATTGAATTAGGCAAGTGGTTAAAACAGTAGTGATGCAAAAATGTCAAGTAGTATTTCTGAAAATCAGTACAAGGATGGGCAGGATTGGTCTGTATCATCCTCATATAACTCGGAATAAGGTAGCAGATGAGCAGTCGTAGAATTCCAGTATATACCACTTTAGCCCTGCCAGTACAGAATTACATTTTTAAATACTCTTGGACATAAAGGACTGCATAAAAAATAGCACATCACAGAGAAAGGTGAAGCATCGTTCTCTTCCTGATGTGATAGTTGCTTGTGTACAAGCATCTGTTCAACTGGGCGGGGGGAGAATTCAGAAATACAAACCTCTGCTTGCAGTCTCTGAATTAGTATCATTAGGGTTGTCAACCTCCAGGGAAGGGTATTCTGGAGGCAAGGTGCCACCACAGAAAATGCCCTGTCTCTAGGCATCTCTCACCTCACCTCTGAGGGCTTTTAAATTAAAGGTTTGATCTCACTGTTTTTATAATGTGCTTTTAGCCTGAAAATTCTTACTCATTTTGAACTGCTTAATGTTTTTGTTTTATGCTCTGGCTGGGTTTTTAATGCTGGGCTTGAATTAACAATGTTTAATGTTTCATGTTTTTATTATATTTTATTTTGTAAGCCATGTGGGACAGGTTCCCTTGAAGAAGGGGCATAAAAATGTTCTAAACAGATATGTTTAACTATCACAGCTAGTAGATACTGATGGACCTCTTCTCCATAACTGCAAAGAGTCCAGTAGCACTTTTAAGACTAACCAACTTTATTGTAGCATAACCTTTCGAGAGCCACAGTTCTCTTCCTCGAAAGCTTATGCTACAATAAAATTGGTTAGTCTTAAAGTTGCTACTGGACTCTTTGTTATTTTGCCACTGCAGACTAACACAGCTAACTCCTCTGGATCTTCTCCATAACTGTGTCTAATGTTTTGTTTGACACTCACCATATCTTTGATTCCATCTTAATTAGGCCTTGTGCAAAGAAATGCTTCCTTGTCAGTCCTTAAGCTACCACAGACATGTTAAATCGATGTTTTCAATCATACTACTTACATGGAACCACTCCAAATGGCCATAAATAACTTTTTGCCCTGATTTTGTGCTTCCAGAGACATTTGGCTGTTTTTGGAAACAAAATGCTGAACCTTTGGTCTGACCCAGCAAAGGAGTTCTTTTTTGTGTGTGCCATCTTTCCAGAGTCCCACTCAAAGTGCCTTACAATTAAAATAATAAATTATCAATATAAAAACAAACAAGCCATTTAAGAAGCTGTAGCAGGCTGTTTGGCTTCTGGTTTTTGGCGCCTTTTATGAGAATGCAATTTCCCACACTTTCCTGCATCCCCGAAAAGGTGCCAAAAAAACAGAAGCCCAACAGCCTGCTCCTGCTCTGAAATCAGAGATGTGTGGAGTGAAGGAGAAAAGCTGCCAGAGTTCTCTAAGCGGGCTGTCCCTTTAAGGACGTTTAGAAACAGCCCTTATGTTCTTCTCATGTCCGTCAATCCAGGTACATTGGTGACCCTAGTTTATTCCACAGATATGAGAAAGGAAGAAAAATATCCCTAGGTCTGCGCTTTCCACAGTATATGATAGTAAATGAATGAGCTGCCAAACATGATACAGAGTGGAGGGGATAGGGAATGGTATTCTAGCCTCTCTCATCTATCAACAAAAAAAATGCAACCCCCATTTTGCAGAAAGGAACATCTAGCCATTAGGCAGAGTGATTTGGCAAGTTGGATCAGCTTTCGGTAATTATTTCTCTTGATAAATGCCTAAGGTCACGGCGAGAACCCCGCTGGCTCAAGAGCGGGCATCCAAATGGAGTAGTGGGGTGCCCTCCTGAGAGAGGCATGCAAGACATTAAACCGAACACATTAAGCAACGATCATTAGCGAAGCAGGAGCTAGTTGCCACTGATAATGTCTTAAAGCTAATTAAATCTTTGGCTCATTGGACATGACAAAATATAAACACTGTTTGGGTCACAGTTTATTAGTCTCGAGGGAGGAAGAGCTCGAAGCATGCCAAAAAACCAAAAATAAAATAAAAGTAGACAGCTACAAATGGGAACAACAGAAGCAATGTGGTTAAAGAGTGAATGGGGTTGTGTATCTATTAATGTTGCCGTCATTACTGATCTACAGGTTAGAGGCCTGCAAAGTTTAATAGGGAGGAGGGTAAGGTGGGTTGAAGAGATGCAGGGCCAAAACAGGTGATATTGGAGACTCTTGACCAGGTCTTCTGCCGAATTTTGAAATTCAGCACAGCCATTAAAATGGTGGCAGCCCCAGTATTGATTGGAGCAGCAACTCTAGGGCAAGGGGTAGGGTTAAAACCTCTTTTCCATTTAACCCTTTTCCTTCAAGCTGTTTTCTTGATTTAAATCATCCCTTTGCAAACAGCTTCTGCAGAATACGGGAACCTGTATTGCACCTGCATGTTTTTGCTCTTTTGAAGCTAATAGCAGCTTCACATAGGTGATTTAGGTGTCGAGCTTTTAAATCCATGTTAAAAGTTGGGAGATCCAGTCGCAGTTCTGTTTTGGCCCCGAGTCTGTTCCTCAGCGGCATCTCCATTCCTTTTACACCCCCTGAATCTGTGTCTGGAAGGTGGAAGGAAGAATGCTTCACGTGCAAGCGGTCCCAGGTTCAGTCTCTACTGTCCCCAATCTAGGGTTGCTTGATTAGACAAGACCTGCCTGAGACCCTGGAGAGCCAATGCCAGTCAGAATAGCCAGTTCTGGGCTACACGGGCAACCAGATGTCCTCAGATGGTCTTCAAGCAAGGCATAGACAGGGTCAGCTCAAGGATTTTTTGCACCTTATGCACACCATGTTACTGCACCCTCCATGCTTCAGGAAAATTTCCACTGATACTCTTCCTTCTTCCTTGCACCATGGGAGACTGCTGCCCTTCTCCTCCACCTTACACCAGAGGGAAGCTGCCCCCACTCAAACTACCCTCACTGGTCATGGATTGGAAGGCAAAAACGTCCCTGGAAAAAAGCCCTGCTACCCCCAGTGCAGGGGGGGGGAGGGGAAGAGAGGAACGGAACAGGTTTGCCACAGGTTACCCAATACAGTTGAGGATGTTGCTGAGGGACACCACTTGCCCCGGCAGACCCTGATGTTGAGGGAAAGCCGGGCAGCAGCAGAAATGGCTTGGGAGCACCTCCACCCAGTGGAGGACCTACATTTTTGGGGCCCTGAAGCTTGAACTGTTATGGGGGCCCCTTCTCAACCAGCAACAATAGGGCAGCATCCCACAAGGTCCAAAGGGCCTTGCTGCCCTTGCAAGGACCTCAAGGCCCAAATGGCGGAGAATGGGGTGGTGGGGTGGGGTGGAGCCCTTGAAAATGGGCCGTACAGTGAGCCCTTTAGAACTATTGAGCCGTGCACCAACGAAGGATTCGAGGATCCAGCTGCCAAAATGTAGGCTATGGATAGATTCTGGCGAGCTCGGCGAGCCCGTACAGCTGGGGGTTCAGGGGCTGCAAGTCCCCGAGAAAATAGTGAAATGTGACCAATTACAGGGACATTTTGAGGCCATATGAAACGGGCATTAGAGCATATCCTAAGGTCAATATTAAGTACGTCAACCCATTGGCTTATTATTCTGTCACTAAAATAGCCTTATTTGAATAACAAAGACTTGAAAAAAACCCATCGATTTTGTTGAAAAATTGACTCATTAAAAAAAAAAGAAGGTTGCTTCAGGGCCCCTCCAGGATTAGGAGATCTGAAGCTTAAGCTTCATTAGTTTCATAGTAGATCTCCCCTGCCTCCACCTCTGGTGCCCTAGGCAACTGCCGAGGTGCAGCTAATAGTTAGGCCAGCCCTAGGCACAGAGGCGACAGATTCCCTGTGCTATTGCCCTCCAGCGTCTCACCTGCAAGAGCAATGACGTCACTTCTGGAAATAGGGTTGCCAGCTCCGACTTGGGAAATTCCTGGAGATCTAGGGGGGTGAAACCTGGAGAAACCTGGAGAAAGTGGGGTTTGGGGAGGGAAAGGACCTTGGCATGGCATAATTCCGTAGAGTCCAGCCCCCAAAGTAGCCATTTTCTCCTGGTGAACTGATGTCTGTGGCCTGGAGACTAGTTTTAATGCCGGGAGATCTCCAGCCACTAACTGGAGGCTGGCAACCCTATCTGGAAATGACGTTGTCATGCCCATGGGGAACGTACCTGCTGCACCCTGGCCCAGGAGGTGGCTGCAGGGGGCAGAGGCTGGGAGCGGGGGATCCCCTGCCCCACCGAGGGACTGGCAGCCCTACCTCCTTTCCACCCACATGCTGTAACTAGCCAAGAAAGGCTGGGGGAGGGCTGCTTGCCATACTTCCTGTTTCCATGCCGCCTGCCTACATGTGATTAGAAGATAGAGGCAGATCCTTGGTAGATGCGTGGAATTGTCAATAATGCAAATAGCCCTGTCCCCATGACCTTTCTTGGCTAGTTAAAGGGTGCATGGGTGGAAAGGAGGGGATGAAGAGGCACCTTTTGCTTCCACGTGTGCACGGAAGTTGATTCCCCCTCCCACTGTTTTAAAAGTAAACTTACAGTCACTCATTAAACACGAGGTGGGTTGGGGTTTTCCTCCAAACCAAACCCGAGTTTTTGTAACGCGTAAAGAGGCTGTGGTGCTCGTCTTTTTTTTCTGTTTCTCTAAGCAGCTCTGAAAGTATTCTCTGGCCCTTTCCAGCCCCTGCTCAACTGGCTTTTGGCTAGACGGCGTGAACCGCAAGGGAAGTCTCTTGCTGTTTCTGGTGCAAGTAGGCCTGGTACAAACATTGGCATGTTGAGTGACAGCGAGGAACAGCCCACTTTCTGCACGCCAAGTCTGTTCCCATCAAGGGGTGGGATGGATTAAAACTGGGATTTATTTCATTTCATTTCATTTATTATTATTTATTTGTCCACCTTTTCACTGAGACCTAAAGTGGATTACACAGTGCAAGTCAATAGGAACAACCGCTAGGCTGTTTGATGAACAAATGCAATATGATCAGTAGCTAGAACATTCAGTGAACAAATACAGTTTGGTATAGGTTGCAGAAATTTGTAATGGGCATAAATCAAAAACACAGCGATGAAACATTGCTGCAACAAAACCTAAGTAATTAAATACTGCATCTTTAACAACATGGGAACTGCCCAGTAGGAGCATATATGCATCAACCGACAAGACAACTCAGTAGAATAGTCTACAATCTCTGTTCCTTTACTAAGGCATCACTCTGAGCCAATTCTTATAGCACAGCTCTATTGCCTGAATAAAAAGCCCTCCTGAATAATTCCGTTTTACTTCGTTTGTGGAAAACCAGGAGAATGGGAG
Organism: Eublepharis macularius; assembly: GCF_028583425.1. NCBI lineage: Eukaryota > Metazoa > Chordata > Lepidosauria > Squamata > Eublepharidae > Eublepharis > Eublepharis macularius. The sequence goes on along the minus strand of NC_072802.1, from coordinate 64,260,086 downwards.
CTTTCCTGACCTGTGCTGGCAGGTCATTCCATAAGGTAGGGGCTACCCCAGGGCCTCTTTGAGGGCCAAGCTGCAAGTGACGAATTACACTTGAATGGCAAATGAACAGACTTACGTGTATTCCTCCTTCTTCACTTGCGCTCCACTTGCACTCCACTCGATCACGGTGTAATCGACGTGATCGAGTGGAGTGCAAGTGGAGCACAAGTGAACAGGGAGGCATACACGTGTGTCTGTTCACTTGCCATTCAAGTGTAATTTGTCACTTGTAGCTTGACCCTGAGTTGCAACCCTATAGACTCAGCTGTTCTTTAAGATCCAGAAGAGTTAGCCGTGTTAGTCTGTAATAGCAAAATCGAAAAGAGTCCATGACTGGGGAAGCCAATGGCAAACCACCCTGTAAAAAGTCTGCCAAGAAAACGTCGTGATGCAACGTCCCCCCATGGGTCAGTAATGACTTGGTGCTTGCACAGGGGGCTACCTTTACCTTTAAGCTTTCGAGAATCACAGTTCTCCTTGTCGAAGAAGAGAACTGTGATTCTCAAAAGCTTATGCTACAGTAAAGATGATTAGTCTTGAAGGTGCTACTGGACTCTTTTCGATTTTGCTGTTCTTTAAGAACTGACTTTGTAGGCTATGTACACACAATAAAAACATTTTTTTTAAATCAAAATGGGGCTGCTCTAAGTTACACTGCAGCTTCTCATGAACTTTAAGCCATTCAGTGCTGCATGAATGGAGAGGAGATATTTATTTTATTCAATTTATATTCCACTCTCCCTGCAAGCCATGGACCACAGGACAGCAGTAACCACCAGGGCCTTTTTTCACACAACGTTTTCTTTCTGCATAGTCTAAGAGAAGGAAGCCCTGAGAAATTGGTATTTTAGGAGCAGTACCCTAAAAGGTTGAACAGCCCCTGGTATTGGTTTTGACTCACAGTGCAATCCTAAAAAGGGTTATTCCAGTCTAAGCCCATTGATTTCAATGTTCTTAGACTGGAGTAACTCTTCTTAGGATTTCACTGACAATTTTATTGTAGCCAATTTTATTGTAGCATAAGCTTTCGAGAGTCAAGTTCTCTTCGTCAGATGCATGTTACAGAGGCTGGTCAAATATAGAAGAGGAGGAAGGAGAAGGGGAGGAGAGAGAAGAGGCAATTAGCGGGGGAGAGAGACAGTGAAGAAACCTGTAGTGAGTATAGACATGACTAATTTCAGCAGCAGAGTGCTAGTTAGGAAATTTGGGACAGGAGAGTAACTTTGTTTTTTCTGGCATCTGTGCTATCTGTAATGCCAGTTTTGAGAAGTTCCCTTCAACACCTGCATTGGAAGAAACTTTCCTGCTCAGCTCCGATCAGATGTTCAGGGTAGGAGGGGGAGCAAACATCAACAACCGTGCCTCCCTTGATACAGTACAATTTGTAAATGCAACTTCACTTCAGCAAAGCACTTGTGAGTGTTTTTCACTTCTTCTCTGTTCAGTACATTTTCCTCTCTTGAGTGGGCGTAACAGAATGGTACAATTAGAGGATTTTTATTGTGGGGTTTTTTTTTTTTGCTTTTCTGTTTTCCTTTAAAGCTACAAGTTATGTAAAGTTCTGTGATTCTTTTTTTTCAAACCCAAGGCAGCTGGGAATAGGCTGTATCAGGTTGGAGAAAAAAACATTGGCCAGGAGACCCATTCTAGTCCTTTTCCGGCTTAAAATCACCCACCCTCAACTGTTCTTTCAGAGCCAAGCTACAAGTGACGAATGACACTTGCCTGGCAAGTGAACAGACTCACGTGTATGTATTCTTCCCTGTTCACTTGCCATTCACTTGCGCTCCACTTAATCAAGTGGAGCTCAAGTGGAGCACAAGTGAACAGGGAGGAATACATGTGAGTCTGTTCACTTGCCAGGCAAGTGTCATTCGTCACTTGTAGCTTGGCTCTCAGTCTTGTGTGGGGTGGGAGTGTGGATCCCTGTTTCTTCCCTGAATCTTACCCCTGTGGGTGAAAGGTCAGCTTGGGAAGGGTGTTTTTGAGCTGAGATGACAGGAAAGGAACATAGGAACAAAACATCCATGCTCACCAGGTCTGAACTGGGCATGGCATTTAACATGTGGCTGTGATGGAGTCAGGCAGCAGTTATGAGATCCCCATGGGAACTCAATCCCCAAATGCCCTCAGATGGCCCCAGAAGGCTATTTGCCCTGAATCGGGCTCCTGAATCGGGGACTGAGTTTCCATGGGGATCTTGCAGCTGTTGTCTGACTGTAAAGTCCCCATTGCAGTTATGCTTGAAGCATGTTGTCTAATTACTAATTACTTCAGGCCCAGCCTTCTTTGGACTTAAAAAAAGAGAAAGGGGGGGGGGGAAATCACAGCATTCCATGTAATGCCATTTCAGACTATGGCTGCTTTCGCATGTCAGACAATGTGGTTTCAGTGTACTTTCAATGCTCTTTAGCAGTTATTTGCACCTGGATTTTCCTGTGTAGGAAGGTCCACTTGCACAAAATTGCTAAAATGCATTGAAAGTACATTATCAAACATGTGTGAAAGAAGCCTAAGGCTGTTTCCACAGTCCTTAAAGGGACGGCCCGCTCCCTGAATGCTGACAGCTTTCCCCCTTGACTCCTGACGTCTCCATTTTCCAAGTGCTTGCAGGCTGTTTGGCTTCTGTTTTTTTCGGCACCCAGCTTGCAACTGTTTTGAAAACGGAGACATCTGGAGTCAAAGGGGAAAGCCCCCAGCATTTGGTGAGTGGGCTGTCCCTTTAAGGACGTGTGGAAATGGTCTAAGGCTCTCATTACATGGGATGCCTGAAGCAACTTGCGTTGCGTTTTCCCAACCTAACTCACAGTCAGTTGTTTAATAGAGAACTCACCTTAAAAATGATTGGTGTGGGAGGGTGGCGGATTTTGCTATGAGTGGCAGTGCACCTCTCTGGCATTGTTTTTGCCAGCTGCCAGGGACCACTTGTCCTTCATCGCATGATCCAGGACACGTGCTTCCAGCAGCGCTACAAACAGGGCCTTCTAATGGCTGTTTCTGCCAGCAAAAATGCGGGAAAGAAGGTTGAATCTCCTTCATGGTCCACGCTGCCACTCCAAGCAATATCCCACCCCCAATCACTCTTAAGATGAGTCTCCTGTTGAATATCTGATTGTTACATATCAGGTTCCCATGTAACACATCAGGCATCTCATGTAACGGCAGTCAAAAACATTGAAAATGGGCATTAGGGCAAAACTTAAGGTGCAGGGGAGGGGAGGCTTTGGCACACTATGCCTAAGAGTTTGGGCATACATACTTTTCTTCCTAAGTTAAGTGATAATCAGGGCTTTTTTTCCACGGGAACGTGATGGAACGGAGTTCCGGCACCTCTTAAAAATGGTCACATGGCTGGTGGCCCTGCCCCCTGATCTCCAGACAGAGGGGAGTTGAGATTGTCCTCCACACCACCAAGTGGCGTGAGAGCAATTTAAACTTTTAAAAACTCCCCCCTTGTTCCAGCTGACCCAAAGTGATGTCATTGTGCCGTCTTGTTCTACCACTGAGTTCCACCACCTCTTTTTTCAAAAAAAAAAAAGCCCTGGTGACAATAATACATATTTTTAAAATCATCCAATATGTTTTTAAAAGTCTCATGCAAAAGCACTGCCCGCCGCAAGAAAAGATTTGTGCTCCTCTGTAGGAACTCTCCATTATGATAATACACCAGGTTACATTAAACATGAAGCCTTGACTGGCATGCATTTCAGTTTGGGGTTTTTTAAATTTTAATGGGGCCTATTCATTAAATCAGAATGTAGATGAGTAATAAACGAGTCTGCTGATAGGAGAGGAGCTCTTTCAAATAGAACTGCAGACCCAGCAAAGAAGGTGTTTCATGTACAGGATGCCGTGGCGCCATCTGATATTCATAGCATGTAAATAGGCGAAAGGGCAGTAATTTTCACGGGGAAGATTTACCGCTTTCAAATTTTAATGTGGGTGAAGAATGTCATTTGTTAAAGTTGGGTGAGTTACAAATGATCTCTGGAGCATCCGCCGGGTGCACTTGATTGACGCTTCCTTTATTCCGAGGGCGAGAATTTGGGGTGCAACACAATATCACATGCAGCTTCATGATTATTTTTCTTGACACTTTTCTTTTGCCAGATTGTATCCTATGGGACTGAGATTTTAAAGGGGAAGGCATGTGTAGGCATAGAGGGGCTATTTAAGTTTTTGAATACTTAATATTATTTAATGCTACAGTGTACGGTACTCTGCACATTTACTCCAAAGCGACTCCAGCCTAAGCCCGTTCGTTTCCATGGTCTTAAACTGGCGTAACTCCACATAGGATTGCTCTGACAGTTGATTTAGGGCAAAAACACAGAGAGGCTTTATCCTCTGTGTCCCTTTTCTGGGTGTTCCAGGACATCTGATGGGCCACTGTGGAGAAAAGGATGCTGGACGAGTCTCTAATCTGCCCTTTCTGGGCAAAGTGGTTGAGAGAGCAGTAGCTTTCCAGCTCCAGGCCTTCTTGGAAAACTCTGGTGCGTCGGACCTTTTCAGTCTGGTTTTAGGCCAGGCAATGGGACGGAGATGGCATTGGTGGCTCCAGTTGATGACCTCTGCTTAAATGTAGACAAAGGGATGCTTCATTGTTGCTTCTCCTGGATCTATCTGCAGCCTTCGACACAGTAGGCCAGGCCATCCTGCTGAGGTGTTTGGAGGCAGAAGTAGGGATCAGGGGATGTGCCTTGGGCTGGTTTAAATTGTTCTTCATGGGACAAACTCAAAAGGATCCTATTGGAGACCAGAAATCTTCAGGGTGGGAATTATCTTGTAGGGGCACATTCTTATCCCCCATGTTATTCAACCTCTATGGAAAGCCTTGAGGAGAACTCATTTGTAGCTATGGAATTGGATGTCATCAATATGGAGATGATACCTAGCTCTATATTTCATTATCCAAATCCCCTGGAAATGATCACGTAGTGATCAAGTGGAGTGCAAGTGGAGTGCAAGTGAACAGGGAGGACTACACGTGAGTCTGTTCACTTGCCATTCAAGTGTCATTCATCACTTGTAGCTTGGCCCTCAGTTAAGAGCCTAGGGGGTTATACTAGACCTAGCGCTGCTGCTAGGGAAGCAAGTAAATGCAGCTGCACAAAAGGCCTTCTCACAGCTCAGACTAGCCTGAAAGATGGCCCCCTACCTTGACATGGCCGATCTGGCCACCTGGATTCATGGCACAGTAACATCAAGACTAGACTACTGTAATGCTCTCTACATAGGCCTCCCCTCAAAGTTGACTGGGAGACTCCATCTGGTGCAGAATGCTGCAGTTCATTTACTCTCAGGAGCTAGATAGAGCAAGCACATCACTCCCATTCTGAAGTTACTCTGTTGGCTTCCCATCAGTTATCAGGTCATTAATACATCATTCAAAGCCCTTCATGGCCTCGGCCCCTCATACCTGTGTGACTGCCTCTACCCCATGTTCTGAAACAGCAACTTCATTCATCTGGACAGGGCCTTCTGCAGATACCACCCTGTAGTTGGGCAAAATCAACGGTACTTTGCTCAGTGAATGTCCAAGCTGTTGATTATGTTGTATCTTTCAATCACATGCTGTAATTCACCTTGGATTTCAGTGATGATGATGATGATGATGATGATGATGATGATGATGATGATGATGATGATGATGATGATGATGATGATGATGATAAGGTGCTTGGTGCTAGAAAAGGTGCTAGAAAATGATCAAGTCAAGATCTTATGGGATTTTAGAATACAAACTGATCGACACCTTGAACACAATACACCAGACATAACAGTTGCAGAAAATCGAAAAGTTTGGATAGTTGACATTGCAATTCCGTGGGATGCCAGAGTCGAAGAAAAAGAACAAGAAAAAATGATTAAATATAGAGATCTGGCAATAGAAACCACCCAACTATGGATGAAGAATACAACAGTAGTCCCCATTGTTATCGGGGCACTGGGAACTATTTCGAAAAACTTCGCAACTTATGTGGAAAAACTGCAGCTTTCTGATATAACACCTACAGAACTGCAAAAGACGCCGATATCTGGTTGATACTTAGGTCTCCAGCGGAAACCTGTATGAGCTTAGGAAGGCCAATCAATAATAACATGTGACCTCTGCTTTTTGTTGTGTTTTGGATTATTCAAATAATAACAACAACAACAACAACAACAACAACAACAACAACAATATAACTTTAGTCTGATCGGGTGTCCCTGTGCTGTGTTGTCATTATAGCTTCTTCCCTATGTTGTGATCTTGCACTACTCTTAAAAGATCCGTAAAGAGAAACCATGCGAATAAGGTCCAGTGCGAATAAGGTCCAGTGCCATGGCTAATTCCTTGGCCAGCACCTCTCCTCCCTTCTTCCACTTATCCAAGCAGGTTGGCCTTGCATATCCTTCCCAAGAGCTCTTCATTGTAACAAAACTCTGCAGGGGGCTTTAAAACGTTTGATTTCAAATCATTTGGATCCTTGCATGGAGCTAAGGGCAGATCCGTTCAGAGAGGTTCTACGTAGAGTTCCTCTGGGAATCTCTCTTTCACACACACACAATGGTAGTTGAGTTTTCAAGTGCAGACTTGTGGCTGCCTTGCTTTAGAGAGCTTCAACAAGATAATTTGAGGCTGAACGGCTCATTTTAAACCTCTGTTTTGAAACTGGACTCTTTTTTTAAAAAAAGAGCCGATCTGTTCACAGTCACAAAAATCAACCCAGTCACTGCAGCACCAATTTCCTTTCCTTGCCTACTGAAGAACTGGGGACGGTAGACTCAGAAGACAATGGGTATTCTTTTAAAAAGGATTTCTGAAGCACGACATCTCTTTGAAGCAGGTTGAAGTCGTCGCCAAAGGGGCCATCACTGAGTAGGCATTTGCCTTCTGAAAATCGGCTCCTGAAATCAGCCTAACAGCAGCAATAACCGCTGCAGCATCAGGGGTGAACTGTGAATTGTCTGACCTATACTAGTGAGAATCTAGAAGTTGGTTAGGCAGAGTGAGTAGCAGGCATGCTATGGAGCAAACTCTCTTACAGATTTAAACTCACTTGGGTGCTCCCCCCCCCCCCGGAAAAACAGCTTTAAGGAGGAGACATTTTTAGCAGAGAAGCTGCAGGGAAGAAGTTCTTATCACCCTTTCCTGCCCCGTTGATTTTCCACTTCACTGTCGTATTCTCATTCTCTTTTCTTTACACACTTCCAGGTTCCAGATAGGTGGAAATCTACCGGGGTGGTGGCTTGAGGAAAGGGAACGGCAGAGGCAAAGGAATGGACTGCATTTATTCTGCTTTCCGATCTCCTGCTGACTTTGATCCCCTCCCAGGCAGTCATGTGAGGTTAACAGAATGAGAATAAGATGCTTTCAGTGTATCAAATTTTACTCGCAATAACAAGATTTTATGCCTCCGTCCTTTAGGGCTGCCAATCTCCGAATGGGGCCTGGAGATTTCCCAGAATTACAGCTGATCTCCAGATGACAGAGATCAGTTCCCCTGGAGAAAATGGTTGCTTTGGAGGGTGGATTCTCTGGCATTATACCCTTCTGAGGTCCCTCTCCTCCCCACATCCCATTTTCTCTGGACTGTACCCTCAAAGCTCCAGGAATTTCCCAAACTGGAGTTGGCAACCCTATTGTCCTGTCTAAGTGGCTCCCCCTTTCTTCCAGTGCTCACTACCTACCAGCTTCCGGATTACTGCCTCTTTGCCTCCCTATGTAAAAATCTGACGTGAGTTGCATGTTCTCCCCATGCACAGGAGTTTGTGTGTGGGTGCCTAGCAGTGGGGGCGTGGGGGGGGTGCCACCTCTTCTCTGTTTCACCCATGTGCAAAACACACATAAGCACTCCCTGATGACATCTATTCTGGTTTCAACCAGAAGCAATGAGCATATGCCATTTTGACATGTGCTCTGTCAGCCTCCCTACACCTCCCCCCCTACTGGCTAGGCAAGCAGTGCCAGGGGGGCAGCAGTTGGGGGCGGTGCATCCCCCGCCCCCAGCAGGGTGCTGGCAACCCAGTTTCCTGATAGCCTGGCCCTTGCATCTGGATTGGCAGGAGAAACAGCGCATGTGTTTGGGTGGGAATGTTGCAATGTGTGGACAGCTGGACATGACATCAGTGCCAACAAGAAGAAAGAAAATGGGGGTGTGGGGGGGAAAGACCCCACAAAATCAACCCAAACCAGCAGGGGAACAAAATTAGAGGGGTTAAGTAACAACCTAAAAATATATTAGAAAATATTTATTATAAATGGGCACAAATGTAGATTAAATAGACCTTGGTCTATTTGTGTTGGTCATTGCACTGTACAATCATCTGTACCTTGAGATACTTTAGCAAGTTTTAGCATATACTTGTAGCCTGCCATTCACGCCTTGTGTTTTAAACTTGTTTTTAATCTACATTTGTGCATATTTATAATAAATATTTTCTAATATATTTTTAGGTTGTTACTTAACCCCTCTATTTTGTTCCCATGACATTAGTGCATCAGCAGAAATTCTGTGGTAATTCTATGGTATTGCCATATTTGTTTGTTTGTTTGTTTTCTATTTTTATTCCACCCTCCCTGTACAGGCAGGCTCAGGGAGGATTACATCCAATAAAACATACATGTAAATTTATACTTTAAAACAGTTTACACCAAAACAATCCAACAATATAAATACTTAACATTCACAAGATGACAGCAACCAACTAATAGAAGGCAAACAATCCACTTAAAAAACTGGGTGGTGGATACCTCTGACAGGGAGGGCTCTGATGTTGCCATCTCCTTCTCTATTTAGGTCAGCGGGAGGCCTGGCCTGGCCTGGCCTGGCCTCAACCATACGCTTGGTGGAACATCTCTGTCTTACAAGCCGGGGGAAAGGATAATAAATCCTGCCGGGCCCTGGTCTCGTTAGACAGTTCCACCAGGTTGGAGCCAGGACTCCCTATCATAAAGTTTTCTGTGGTATTCCATGGTAATACCATAGAGTTTCCAGAACATGGGCTGACATACTGATGTCATATCAACACATCACACAATGGCCGTTCCCACACAGCTTACGTTGTTCCGGAAAACAGCGAAATCTTGCGCGAAATTTCGCGAGAAGACGCTGTCATCGCGTCTTCTTGCGTGATAACAGCATCTTCTCGAGTGATAACAGCGTCTTCTCGCACGATTTTGCGTGAGATTTTGCTGTTTTCTGGAACAAGGTAAGCCGTGTGGAAACAGCCAATATCATGTCTACTTATTTTCCCATCCCAAAAACTCCCAGAATAACAGGAAGTGCCCAGGATAATATACAGTGCCCTGTATGTTCTTTGAACTCTGTTAGAGGCCTCTTTCTTTGACTTGATTTTCATTCTCCACAACTTGCGATGAGGAGTGCTGGAAAGATAAATAAATAAATATGCTATGTTTATTTTGTTGCTGGCTTATTTATTTATTTAGAACATTTTATAACTCCACTTCACAGCTATAACTTCTGAAGAGCTTTACACTAAAAGCATAATCCAAGACAGCGGTTACTATTTGCTCATAAATGCCTACTTAAAAAAAGAAACGAAAAACACAATGTCATCAACCTATCATAACACAATAAAGTACAACTTAAAATGCATCCACAACAAAGACCTTAAAAATGAGTCACCTCTAGCTAAGTGAAAACCTAACTGGTAATTTCCTTCCCTCATCTCAGAAAAGGTCTTGTGCCCAAAAAATTCTTTAGCCTCGGTTGTAAAACTGAGCTTCAGCTGTACCACTTCTAACAACAGGGTGGGGCTTACAGTGCAGTATCCTCGATAAAATAAGAGTCCTATTTGTAGAAAGCTAACATGTTATTTAGAAGGCCAGGATCTTTCTTTCCTCATAAACCACCAGCTGCATAATAAAATGATATAGCCTAGACAACAAGCTAATTGCCTAGTGACAGCCAGTTTGGTGTAGTGGTTAAGAGCGTGAGACTCTAATCTGGAGAGCTGGGTTTGATTCCCCACTCCTCCGCTTGAAGCCAGCTGGATGACCCTGGGTCAGCCACAGCTCTCTCAGAGCTCTCTCAGCCTCACCCACCTCACAGGGTGATTGTTGGGAGGATAATAATAACACACTTTGTAAACCGCTCTGAGTGGGTGTTAAGTTGTCCTGAAGGGCGGTATATAAATTGAATGTTATTATTATAATGTTATTATAGTGAGAATGGACTCTCTGTTGGTAATCACCACATGAATTACATGGCATTTTCACACCCTTTCTCTCTTTTTCCCTGCCAATCATTTGCGGAAAGTGACCAAGCGTTGTCCCATCATGCAAACTAGAGTATGACATCTGGAAAACACCCATCGGCGATGGGCAGGAAACCACAGAGAAGACTATAGATAGGAAGAAACTGCTCTGTAACAGGAACCTGATTTCTGGAAGCTGGAATCTAGAATCTCTCTGTAGTTCCAGACCCAACTGAGTAGGCTGCCTGTGCTCCAGCAGCATTTTTGAGTTGCCTTTTAATTGTCATTCACACTGGAATCTAATTATCGCATGGCACTTTGGGATCCAATTATGGCTGGATAAACATATAATCAGTTAATTAATCTCCTCCCTGACTCAGAGGAAAGCTGACATCAAGGGCCAAGGTGGCTGTGTTTGTGGATGAGGGTGACACTGGTGTCATTTCATACTTAGGCTGTTTTCACACTGCTTACCGGCCACAGAACATCGCACCAAGCTCCCAGAATGACAGCATTTTTCTGGCGTGATTTCGCGCAAGAAGTTCGCACACGAAATGGAAGATGCTGTCATTTTGGGAGCTTGGCGCGATGTTCCGTGGCCGGTAAGCAGTGTGAAAATGGCCTTAGAGCCAAGCTACAAGTGACACCTGACACAGGTTGTACACTTGTCAGCTTCCCTCAAGTTTTGATGGGAAATGTAGGCGTCCTGGTTTTACAGCTTGGCTCTTCATTACAGCTGCAAGACCAGGATGCCTACATTTCCCATCAAAACTTGAGGGAAGCTGACAAGTGTACAACCTGTGTCAGGTGTCACTTGTAGCTTGGCTCTTAGTTTGGACTTGGCTTATGGCTAGGAAAGCGCATTCCTTCTCTTTTTATCGCCAAAGCCCTGTTTCAATTTCACTTTTCCCTTCAACAAATGACTAAGAGCTGCTGTAGCACAGTGGTTAAGTGGTTCGGCTGCGAATCAGCACTTTACTGGTTCAAATCCCACTACTGCCATGAGCTCAGTAGGGGGCCTTGGGTAAGCCACTCCTCTCAGCCCCAGCTCCCCAGCTGTATTGTGAGGATAATAATAATATTAACTTGTTCACTGCTCTGGAGGAGGCACTAATCTGGGTAGGAGAGTGGTATAGAAGGGCAGTTATTATTATTAACTGGTATTTTCACACCGTTTTGTTGACTTGCACCCAAATTTCCCCCTAAAATATGTGCATTTTCAACATAATTGCTGCATCCCAAACCAGCATTACATATTATGTGTATGTATTATTTATATAATACATAATATACATTATATGTTATGTATTATATAAATGATAAATAGAAATGAAAAATAAGAGGCATATAGAAAATGGTACCATGTATATAGACAACAAATCTACAAAACCAACAGTGAAAAGCAAAGAACTGATTAGGTAAGTGGGAGAGGGGAGGAAAAGGCAGGCAGGTGTTGAGGGGATGCGGCAGGGAGTTTTCTCAGAAAGCCTCATGATCTCTGCTGCTCTCCTGGATGCGGAGGGCTGTCTGTCAGTCATTCCCCCGATGACTCATGGCTTGGTAACTTCCCAGTCTCCAGGCCAGCTGGCATCTGCTCTGCCTTGGACCAGGCAGTGTCTAGGACTTATGGCAAGGGCTTTATGATATTCAATATCCATAAACCGTCTTTTAGTGTGGGGAGGGGCCTGACTGCTAACACAGCAGAGGGCCCCAGCAGAAGCTCTGGGCCCCAGCATCTGCCTCAACTCAAGCTATGCTCAGGGCCGGATCTAGGGTTCCAGTGCCCAGGGCAACCCAAGTCTGGCCTCCTTCCCTGTGCGTGCGCGCAGCTGCACCTGGCACCCCCTCTTTGGCAGCACCAGGGGCAGACTACCCACCCCACCCCACCCCGTTGATCCGGCTCTGGCTACGCTGAGTCCAGCCTGTACTTGACCTGAGTGGACCATGCAGTGCTACCTCCAGCAAGGGCCAATTGACTCAGCTTGCTCACAGTTCTTTGCCTTGCAGGACCAGTCTTGCCACGAAGAGGCTTGCAGAATTACTGGTGGGCTACATTGCAGCCAGGAGACGAGGCTGGGGAAAAGGGCAAGCCACCTGGCAATGGTGGAAGCAGGGATTGCCAGAGGGCCCAAAAAGGGAGGTGCGCAGGAGGGGCTTTGCAGCACGCCATCTGCCCTTTGTCCCTTGCTTGGGGGCACCAGCCTCACACATAGCCTACACATGTGCAAAGACTTGGATTCGGAGTCCCTTGTCTCTGTGGAACTAGCCAAGGTGCACTGTGTGTGTGCACAATCCAAGTTGGAGCCGTAGTGGAGTACCGTGATTTGCGCTGAGCCAAAATGAATGCACGTCTCCTGCCGAGATTCTCTTCCCCAGAAAAATGAGCCTCTCTATTTAAAAAGAAATTGCCGAACATAACGTTTTTATTTGACATGAATAATAAAAGACAAATATGTACATAACAAAATAGTATAGGTAAAGAGAGCATGTGAGGTTCCATAGCAAAAAAAAATTGCAAAACTGGTTATCAGGAGCAATTATTAGAAGAAGAGGGAACATTTTCTCATGGCAAAAACCATGGCGTTGGACTAAGTTTTCCCCTAACAGAGAAACAAAATTATAGGAATGGAAACATAAAGCTGGAAGGGACCCCAGTGGTCATGTAGTCCAACCCCCTGCACAATGCAGGGAATTCACAGCCATCTAGGGTTGCCTGGTCCCTACACTCACCCGGTGCCGGAGAGGGGGGGGGCTATCCCTTACCTTGCACTTCCCAAGAGTCTTCTCTTCATGTGTGCACAGCACTTGCGTAATGATGTCACCTCCTGGAAGTGACATCATCATGCCAGCTGTGGGCACGCTCCTGTCTTTGCATGGGGACAATTCAGCCAATTTAGGGCCAAAATTGGCCCCAGAGAGGCATGGGAACACACCCATGGATGGCATGATAATGTCACTTCGGGAAATGGGCTGTTTCCACATGTCTTTTCCCTCTCCCGAAAAATGACGCAAAACTTATGGAACGACGCGCCTTCATGGCGTGATTTCCTGACACGACTTTGCTTCGTGGTGCGATGACATCAGAAAACGCACCACAAAGCGAATTCATGATGGAAAATCGCGCTATGAAGGCGCGCTGTTCTGTAAGGTTTGCGCCATTTTTCAAGGGGGGGGGGAACGTGTGGAAACAGCCATGATGTCGTCATGCCCAATGGGAGCATGCCCAGCGCATCTTTTCCCAGGTTGCCTGTTGGTGGTGGGCGATCTCCGGGGGGGGGGGGTTGCCACATCCCGCTGATCACCAGCGATTGGCAGACAACAGGGCAAACCCACGAGAGATGGCTCACCAGTGGCGGGCAACTGGGAAGCTTATAGCCACTCCTCCAATCCCTCAGTGACTCCTGTTCTATTTCTTAAGGAAGGTAAAAACCTCCAGGATCCTAGCCAATCTCAGGAAAATTCCTAAGTGATCCTAAAGTAGTGATCGGGGGAGAGAGAATTTTTACCAATTGCTCCTCACAAACCCGATTTGCATGCCATGCCATTCCTGAGGGCCCTAATCCCCTGGAGCAGGATTTCAGTGGGCTGCAACAGGGGGCAGAGGTCAGGGCCGTGCTGCTGATGGAAGTGCCTTCCGTCAGTGGAAAACTTAGTCTGGATCCAACCCAGGGGCCTGATGCTCCTTTGCACTGAGAGGCACATTGCAAAGCACTGAAACTACTGCTGCACAGAGCAGAACATCTCCATGTTTTCCTTTGCAACTGCCACAGAAGTTGCAACTTTCATAGTGGAAACGGACGCTTGCGAGACTGCGTCACAGCCCTAATTATGATTACCAGATGCTATTTTGCAAATTGCACGCTGGAATATTTTCGCTGTAGCATTCTGGCAGAAACTGTGGGATATGCTGCAGCCAAAATTTAGCGCCTTTGAGCTCTGCTTTTATCAGTAGGCGAGAGTTAATTCATCCGTGAAGTCTGCCATTGATATCAATGGGACATAAAAATTGCTTAACTCTGCCTGGATGGCGCTCTGAGTTTGTTCAGCTACAAGAGGCATTCTTTTTTTGTCAGTCGCACACTGGAAAGCTGCAGATAGGGCACCGGGTGGCATCAATTTTACCTTTGAATGCCTGTGTTTCATTTTCAGAAATGAGAGCGAGCGCGTGCGACATAAAGAAAGACATTAAAATGTGGAACACTGAAAATATGCAAGGGACATGAAAAATCACATCTCAAAGCTTGAAGAGCATTGATTTCAAAAATACAGACTTTTGGCTCTTCTTAATTATCCTATATATTCTCATTTTTATTTGTGGGCGGGTGGGGTGGGGGGAGAACATGCACCTCAGGATCTGCATTGCTAAACGTGCTGTCAGCCTTCTCCAGTGATTTATGTCTCCTGCCCACCGAGCAATGCAAGGTGCTAGTTTGAATAAGTGTTTACTTTATGCCATGGCATAACTTGGATATTAGTCTTCTTATTCTCCATAAAGCTGACACAGAAGTCTTTGGATTATAAATAGGGCCAAGGATGCTAGCCTGGCATTTCCAGCGATGCCTTTAACGTATCGCCTTTCACGGCAACTTGTACCATTCTGCAAGGGGTCTTGAATTGTTGCTCCGCTGCACGCACAGAAACACAACTCATCTGCTATCACCTTCCTTTAACGTGGAAGTTTCATGGTTTTAGAGAGAGAGAGAGAGATTGTCAGGACAAAAATACAAAATGCCGAGCTGTAGCCTTCAAGGCTGAGAAAACAAAGAGCTTTACAAACTGAGAGCCAAGCTACAAGTGACGCCTGACACAGGTTGGACACTTGTCAGCTTCCCTCAAGTTTTGATGGGAAATGTAGGCGTCCTGGTTTTACAGCTTGGCTCTCCATTACAGCTGCATGACCAGGATGCCTACATTTCCCATCAAAACTTGAGGGAATCTGACAAGTGTCCAACCTGTGTCAGGCATCACTTGTAGCTTGGCTTCAGGATTTGGGGAACACAGAGGATTCTTGAGGAACCTTCCAGGGGATCCCTGATAAGAAGGTTATAATAACAAAGCTTCCTTAAAAGACACCCTTCTCTCCTTTATTGCATTTCCCCTGCAACCCAGAATTGCAGGCAAGTTCTGAGTACGGTCTGAAGCAGCCCCAACACATGGGAGAAGAAAGTGAGGACAGATACTGAATACACATCTCAAAATATGGCCGCTTCCATACACCCTTAAAGGGATGGCTTACTCACCGAATGCTGGTGGCTATAGCTCATGAATCCAGGCGTCTCCGTTTGCAAAACGGTTGCAGGCCACTTGGCTTCTGTTTTTTCAGCACCTTTTTTTGGGAACACATTTTCTGTGGTCCTGGAAAAGGCACCGAAAACATGGATGCCAAACAGCCCGCATAGGGCTGCATAGCGTTGCCAGCTCTAGGTTGAGAAATTCCTGGAGATTTTGGTGGTGGAAAGGGTGGGGTTTGGGGAAGGGAGGGGCCTCAGAGGGTATAATGCCAAAGCAGTCATTTTCTCCAGGGGGACTGATCTCTGTTGGCTGGAGATCAGTTGTAATTCCAGGAGATCTCCAGCCACAACATGGAGGCTGGAAACCCTAATCATTCTGCAACAGGAGGCCAAAGCAGCATGATATAGCCTGATATCATCAGATCTCAGAAGCTAAGCAGGGTAAATACTTGGCTGAGCTGCCATCGGGGAAGATTCTGCAGAGGAAAGCATGGGCAAATCACCTCTGCTTCTCACTGGCCTTGACAGCCCCTTGCTGGGATTGCCATAAACCGATTGTAAGTTGATGGTGTGCAAACTCACACATTCTCTGCAACATGCAGGGATTCTCCCAGTTAATGCTTAGGATGCTCAGTCCACCTGGAAAGGATTCCCTTGAGACCAGGGCTTTTTTTCAGCAGGAACGCAGCGGAACGGAGTTCCGGAACCTCTTGAAAATGGTCACATGGCCAGTGGCCCCGCCCCCTGATCACCAGACAGAGGGGAGTTGAGATTGCCACAGAGGGCAATCTAAACTCCCCTCTGTCTGGAGATCAGGGGGCGGGGCCACCGGCCATGTGACCATTTTCGCTGAAGGCAACCCACTGAGTTCTGCCACCTCTTTTCCCAGAAAAAAGGCCCTGCTTGAGACGGAAGGGCTGAAATGAACTGGGAAGTGGGAATATAAACTGCTAATGTTTTCTGTGGCTCCCAAGAAAGAGATCTCACGTTGCCTTAATCACTAAAACCTCAACAGCAATTTTTAAAACTCACATCAGGCCTTCCTAACAGGAGGAAGGCAAACCAAGCCATTAAAAAAACTCCTCTGAAAATTCATTTCACTTCAACCAGACAACAGGGAATGAATCTTGGAAAAGCCCTGTTGTTTAGTTTCCTAGAAATAAACAAAAATTCCCGGAGCTGTTTCTCTGAGAATGACAAACTACACTTCATTTCTCCTGCTGCCTCTGCTTAAAGCAGTCCCAATGTAGCAGCATTCAGTGATGGATGAAAAATAAAATAACTGCTGGGGAATAACCAGAACTGTTCCAGAAACAATACATACACTCAGGTGGGGACATCTGGTTTGAGTGAGAGCCAATGTTGTGTAGTAATTATAGTCTGGGCTAGGATTTGGGAGATCCAGATTCAAATCGCCACTCTGCCGTGGAAGTTTGGGCCAATCACACTCACTCAGCCTAACCTACCTCACAGGGTTGTTGTGACGATAAATTGGATTAGAGGAGAATGATGTAAGCTGCTTTGGGATCTGTCATGATCTGGCTGTGCCAGGAAGGCCTAGCAAGGCCTCAGAAGCCTGTTAGCAGTGGGAGTAGGCCTGCCTACGATTCCCAGGAGCCCCTGGGCTGTTTTGGAGCCCTTTTTGGCCAATCAGAACACCGGGGGCTAGTGCTATATAAGTCTGGGAGGGAAAAAGCCTGCATTCTTCCTCCCAGGGAGCAGGCCAGAGGAGGTTTCTGCCAGGGGGAGAGAGGCCTTCATCCAGGTAGGGTGGGAAGACAGGCCTGGCAGACAGAGGGACACTGAGTTCAGTTGCGCTAGGGCCTTTTGTTTATTTTGCTTTCACCTGTCTATTGTTGCTAAGGCACCTTGCTTCTTGCTTGCTTGCTTGTTTGTTTGATATTAACTGACCTTGTAAATAAACCCTTTTGTTTGTTGTTACTCTGCTGGGTCCTCACGCCTGTTTATTGGCCAAGCTACAGAGGTCAGAAAGGTTGGGAGGGTACTCTGGGCCTTCCCAAGGGACCCTGAATCCCAGAGTGGTGGCAGCATAAGGTGGCTCACCCTACCTGAGGCATGACAGGTTCCCATTTGGGAGAAAGGCAGGGTATAAATGAAGTAAATAAAATTGTTTTGGAGGATTCCATAAGACTTGCTCGTCTTTGTATCCCACAGCCAACCCAATAAAACAGTGCCCAGGGCACCACAGTTCCTGGTACACTGGCAAAATTCACTAGGAAGAAAGTTAGTCTAGAGCCTTTTCTCCTGACATGCTAGCTATATATACCTACATACCTTTGTTATTGGGTCTGTGTCAGTGTTCCTGCAGCAATTAAGACAACAGGTAGAATGTTTTTTAAAAATTTGCACATGACGTGGGAGAGAATCTGCACCTTCCTGGCTCCCCTATTGGGAAAGATTTTCTTACCACTAGGCAGAGACAGGGCTTTTTTTCTGGAACTCAGTGGGTTGCCAGCACAGGGGACAACTCTTGGCGGGAGGTGGTGCCCCTGGTACCACATATGTGCGCGCAAAGTGCGTGCATGCTCCCAGGACCAATGATGTCACTTTGGGTCAGCTGCAACAAGGGGGGAGTTTTTAAAAGTTTAAATTGCCCTCAGCGAAAATGGTCACAAGGCTGGTGTCCCGGCCCCCTGATCTCCAGACAGGGGGGAGTTTAGATTGCCCTCTGCGCAATGGTGTGGAGGGCAATCTCAACTCCCCTCTGTCTGGAGATCAGGGGGCGGGGCCACTAGCCGTGTGACCATTTTCAAGAGGTTCCGGAACTCCGTTCCACCGTGTTCCTGCTGAAAAGAAGCCTGGGCAGAGACAAAGCCAGAGGCTGCCTTGCTGCATTCCCCAACTGGGATTTAGAGAAATGAAAATAAGTGATTTGTTTTCCTCACGACCCTCTTGGGCAAACAGCTGAGCTGGGCTAATATTTGTGTAACACATCCCGAGTGGAGAAAGCACAGCTAAAAACCTGTGGGTCAAGTCAATTCTTTTTGATAAGCCACTCCGGAAAAAGAGTTTCGGCTTCATAAGATTTCCCTTCTCTGATCTTTATATAACCTTGGTTTATAGGCCCAAGAAGCGTTTCTAACTCAGCAGATGGGGCGGCTGAAGTGGCGGAGGTCACCCTCCTTAAAAGGGATTAGTTACACACATCTAGCTGATAAAATCGATTTGTAAGTTATGGGCCATGTCCCTGCAAGCAATAGAGTTTGCTTCCCATGAGAGGTGAAATTTCTTCCTAATGGCTCTTGGGCCTGGCACCTTGTCTCACTATCTGATATTGACAGAGCTAGAAGAGGAAAGGGGGAAGATTAAATAAGGGAAAGGGGGAATTGGGTAGATATTTTTCGACGCCAGTGGAAAATACCAACAAACGGACTTTTTTGCTAGTAGTCAATAAAGTTGTAACCTGGTGTGACGGAATGCAATTTAAAGAAAGTTTTCCACAGTGCAACACTCAAAGAGGGAAGGGAAGGTGTTAATAACTGGTATGAGAGCTTGATTGACAGGCTGCTCTTTGATTGATTAGGTGGAATCAGCTTCAGGATGACAGTTGGTACTGACAGGATTTTGAGTTACTTAGCAGTTGAGAGTTGAGTATGTGAGAGAGTCTGACAAGGAGAGTCAGACGGGTACCCCTCTGAAGTGAAGTAAAGAAAACATTTGCCCTGACTGTAACAACATTGTCTTAAAGGAAGACTGTGTTTACACAGCCAAGATAGAACTGGGTATGTGTTATTGGCAGAGCCAGTTTGATGTAGTGGTTAAGAGCAGCAGGACTCTAATCTGCAAAACTTGGTTTGATTCCCCACTCCTCCACTTGAAGCCATCAGGGTGACCTTGGATCAGTCACAGTTCTTCCAGAGCTCTCTCAGTCTTGCCCACCTCACAGGGTGATTGTTGTGGGGATAGTAATAACATACTTTGTACACCGCTCTTAGTGAGCATTAAGTTGTCCTGAAGGGCAGTATATAAATTGAATGTTGTTGCTGCTGCTGTTATTATTATTATTATAGTAAGTGGAGACTCCCATTCAAGCCACGTGGATAGGGTTATGTCTTCTGAAGTTATTCCTGAAGAGGAATAATTCCTGCCCAGTGTCTAAAAGGGGATTTGGCTCTAAGGAGGATCCTACACCCCCTGACATGACCTATCCTGGCTGTTTTGGACCCAATTGTGGCCATTCAGGGCCGAAATTGGGCCCAAAATGGCAAAAAGGGACTGAAAATGGCCGAAAAGGGGCCCAAAATGGTCAGGATCGGATCACTGCTGAGTGGGAGAGTGAGCCACTACCCGTCAGAGGCCCAATCTGGGCCATTTCGGCCTCAATCCAGGCTGAAACGGGCCCAAAATGGCCGAGTCATGTGGGCGGGGCCACCTGACATGTGACCTCTTTGGGGAACTGCCGGAACTGCGTTCCCTCACGTTCCCCCTCGAAATGAGCCCTGGTGCCATCCCACCTCCCACCTCAGTGACAATGAGGTAGGAAGGAATTACGGTTGTCGCTGCCCCGTGTGGTTCAGTTCTTCAGATGATTCCTCCAACAATGTGGAGAAATTCCATAAGGAAGTGATTAATGTCTACTGGATCTTGGTCTCATTTGTTTCCTTTTCCTTCTCCAAGGATCTTAGCATGGCAAGCACTGAGAGTTCTCTCATTTTATCCTCCCAACAACCCGGCCAAATAGTTCAGGCTGAGACACCATGTCTAGCTCAAGGGAGGTTGAAACCCCTCAAGCCAAACATGGGATACTTTGACAACGCTCCTCCCACTTTGCAGTTCTGGGCATACAGCAAAAATTTCTGACGGGCCACAATATGTGGCAAGTTGGTTATGTTATTGTCGAATTATTGTCGAATTGATTATACTATGTTGGAAAATCACCAAGTTGCACAGGCCATCCATAGTCTAACACTCTTCTTTTGAGCTGCTGTAGCATGGTGGTTAAATGGTTGGGTTTGGAATCAGCACTCTGCGGGTTTGACTCCCACGAGCTCAGCAGGTGGCCTTGTGCAAGCCACTCATCTCGGCCCCAGCTCCCCAGCTGTATTGTGGGGATAATAATAACATTGACTTTGTTCACCGCTCTGAGTGGGGCACTAATCCGTCTAGAAGAACGGTATGTAAGCACAATTCTTGATTCTGTCATACCGTCCTCGGAACTCAAGGAACCCTTCCCCTTCCTAGCAGAACAATGCCTTTGGGAAAATCACCATTATTAAGGAGAGAAACATTTCAGTCAAGGGCAATGGGATTTCTCCTCTACAACAAAGAATTTTACCCAGCCTTTCTCCAGTGACCCAGATTTCTTTATCCAACTAAAAAGAACCTTGTGCGGTATTTTGTCATTCCTTTTGAATTGAACATGTAATGATTTGTTTGCCAAGCGGTGCAATGGGGACCAAGGAGCCTTAGATCTCGGTTCTTTAATTACACAAAACCTTCTTGCTTTCTTCCCACTGAAATGTGCTACACAGGCAGCCTTTTAGTTCAGGCTTTGCTTTGTGCCGTCCTGGAAGCATCACATTGCTGAGCTGTACCTTATTCATACGTTCTCAGACAAATGGTTTGGATTGCGCAAGTTGGTCTGCGGAAGGCTTGCTAGAGGGAAGGACCCAACAGGGAGAGTCAGTGTAGTGTAGTGGTTAGAATGTCGGGCTAGGATCTGGGTGACCCAGATTCGATTCCCTGCTCTGCCAGGGAAGCTTGCTGGGAGATCTTGGGCCAGTCACCTATTCTCAGCCTAACCTACCTCAAAGGGTTGTTGTGAGGACAAAACAGAGGAGAGGAGAAAGATGTAAGCTGCTTTGGGTCTCTACTGGGGAGAAAGTCAGGGTATAAATGAACATCCCTGTAGGTTGTACAGTTGTAATTCTGGGAGATCTCCTGCCCCCCTCTGGTGTTTGCTGACCCTCTTTACTACAGTGTCCTCTACCAATATCCTTAACCGCTTTCTTCATTACGGCATGGCTTGCCTGTTTCATTTGCATTTTTTCTATTTCTGTAATCTGTCTTACTGCATTGTTTATTGGAGGTCTTTGTTTATGGCTGAGGAGAGCCTGACCTCATCAGATCTCAGAAGCTAAGCAGGGTCTGCCTTGGTTAGTAATTGGATGGGAGACCTCCAACGAAGACCAAGGTTGCAGAGGCAGGTGATGGCAAATCACCTCTGTCTCTTGCCATGAAAACCCCACCAGGGGTTGCCATAAGTCAACTATGACTTGATGGCAGGATTTCATTCATTCATATAAACAGCAAATCGTGTTGCCAATGACTCACCTCTTATCCCTGTGCAGGCCCAGTACGCGGGGATAAGAAGTGAGACGGGGGGAAATGGTTTGCCTCCCTACCACCTACTTGGAGCCTCCAGAGGCCTGGAAAGGCTCTATGGTTGCGGGAAGGCTCAGCTCGGCAACGAGAACCCCCCCCAAACGTCCTACAGCAACGGGAGGGTGGGGCTCCCCGCTGCCTCTGTGGGGCCTTGCACAAGCCAAGTGGCGGCCGAGGGGCTGGAGGAGGAGGGGGCCCTCCAATCTCTTCCCTGATCCCCCCTTGACTGATGCCACGGGGGGGGGGAGGTGCGAGGGGGGAAGCGCTGCTAGGACCCATTGTATTTCCCCAAACAACAGGCCTTATTGCTAGTATTTTGATAATCCACATTGACTCTCAGTGAGAAAGGTGGGCTATAAATGAAGTATATAAATAAAAAACTGGAAAGGAGGGGTCAGTTCTCCATCTGGCAGTTTAGTTCTTGGACAGGAACAGTGTATTCCGGAGGAGGACAGGAACAGTGTATTCTGTTCAGGGAAGAAGCATCCCTTTCCCCTCCCATCCTGACTTCTCTCTGCAGGGTACCTGGGCACCAGAGTGAGAAACTCAGCCTGTTACCAATCTACCCAGGGACCAGAGAAAGACTTTTGAGGTGTGTTGTTGGTCTCTTGTGTTGGAAGAGGAGGATTTAACACTGTCCCTTTCCTCAGGTTTCAGAGGGGGGCAAACCAAAGAGTTAGAAAGATAGAGAGGTCAGGGCACTCTGTTTACTGTTTACTGCTCTGACTGTCCTTTGATATGTAGATTGCTTTTCTCAGGATTTCTTCCTCCTGACTTCCTCCCTCTCACTTCTTCTCTTCCTGCCTTTGTTCCAGGCAACACCTCTCTCCTTCTCCTCCCTCCATCTTGGCAGCATGGATGCAGGCCTTGTGCAAACTAGATAAACTAGATAGGTAGTTAGGATCTGTCTCTCCTCCTTTCCTATCAGTGTATGGAGTTCCTACAATAAAGAACTCTTATTTCTTTTCTAAATATAAAGCAAGTGTATGCTTTTGTTATTTTCTCTCCTGCACATATACCAGCCAGCAGAACCAGCTCACAACCACCTATAATTATGCTTTCTATGCCAAAGGATAGACTCTGCTAACAGCCCAAACATGGAATCCTTTAATTAGGTTCCTGGTTCCTACATAATGATTTATTTATCATCTTGCTCTCAAGATCCCCCCTGCTGCCCACTTAGCCCCATCTATACCACTTCCCAGAAACCTCTCCTAGTCTGATTGTCATCCCTTTTGCCTCCTGTAAAATTCCTCCGGTGTTTTTGCCCAGATTTCACCTTGGTCCTTGACTTCCATTGCAATCCAGTAGCAATGTAGGTGGTGTGCCAATTTTCATGGACAGACTTCCTTCCTCTTGCCAAAGATCTTTTGACTCTGCTCTTCTCTCCATCCCCAGTTACTCCCCCTGCCTCTGTATGTCCTACCGACACGCCAGACAATTCTCTCATTCAACAGAGGGGGGGGGAGCTACAAATTAAAGCAGCAAGGGACCTCTGAGTTTGTAGATTGCTTGTGGCAGAACCCATGTCCATTGAGTATGGTGCACGGGGATACTTGATTAGTAATTGCATTGCACGCATGGAAACAGGGCTTTGTGATTTAAGGTCAGCTAATGTACCCCCCCGCTCCTTCCCCAATAAAAGGACTGCATTACGAAAGTGGTATTGATTAAATTCTTCCTACAGGCTGTGGACATAAATATGCCCGCACTGGTTTGTCATCTTGTTGATCGAAAGCCAACATGGCTAATCCTTCAAATATCAGTCACTCGCTTGCATTCAGAATGGAGAGAACTCGGAATGGTGATTCAGGATGTTATATGTGGCCTCTTAGACCTGTCACTGGGCTGAAGCCCTAGAGAGATGGCTGGACCCTCAGGGCTATTCAGGGCTCCGACTTTGAACGTTAATCTTTCTTTTTAAAAATGAGTGAGCCTCCGGCTCTGTGGGAAAATTGGCAGATGGTATTACGCTGAATTGTTCGGAGCTAAACTAGGCATTGCATTAGCCACATGGCTGCTGTGGCAAATGGTAGCTGCGTGTCTAACTTTTCCTTCCTTAAGGTCTAGGTAGGGGTTACCTGTGTTCTGATATCATGGCATTCTGCAGGAAGAGCCACTGATGTGGGGCAGGGCTGCTGTAGCACAGTGGTTAAGTGGTTCGGCTGTAAATCAGCACTCTACTGGTTCGAATCCCACTACTGCCATGAACTCAGTAGGTGGCCTTGGGTAAGCCACTCCTCTCAGCTCCAGTTCCCGAGCTGTATTGTGGGGATAACTTGTTCACTGCTCTGGGTGAGGCACTAATCTGTCTAGAGGAGCGGTATATAAGCGCAGTTATTATTTTTATTAGGGGTTGTAAGAAGACGAAGATTGAACGCTGTTCCTTTCCTCAGGGACAGCTGTCCTGTCCACCTGGATTGAATCAAGACCTAGGCTTCCTGTCTCATTACCAGTGCTGATTTCTCTGCTCCCACCACCCTTCTGCATACTCCACCCTATCCAATCATACCTACTATTGTTATTTACTGGCTTTTGTCATTTACGTGCTATTGTAATTTGGCATGTGAAATCACTCCGCTCTCCAAGATATAAAGATGGTTGGACTCACATTCTAACTGAATCTGAAGAAAAGAGCTGTGATTCACAAAAGGCTCATACCTTACCATAAATTTTGTTAGTCTTATAGGTGCTACTGGGCTCTTCTACTGGTACAGATAGACTAACACAGCTACCCATCTTGATCCATTCCTCAGGTTTCAGAAGGGGACAAACCAGAAAATTAGAAAGATAGAGAGGTTAGTTTACTCTTTACTGCCCTGAACTATCCTTTAATGTATAGATTTCTAATCTTAGAACTTCATCCTTGTGACATCCTTCTCTTCCTCCCTTTGTCACACAACTATCTCTTCTCTCCATCTTACACCATGGATGCAGGACTTGTCCTGCAATCCATGAGCATCCTTAGACTAGACAGGTAGATATGAATCTCTCCACTTTTCTATCAGAGTATGGAGTTCCTATAATAAAGAACTCTTATTTCTTTTCTAAACCTAAGCCAAGTGTAAATTTGTTATTTTGTCTCTCACACTCACACCAGCCAGCAAGCAAGCTCCAAAACACCCATCACATTTTCTCTGCAATTGTTGCTACTCTGCTACCCTCCTACTAGTTCATGGTGGCCTTGGTTATTTTTAATAAGGATGAGGTAAGGAGACATGGAATACCGTGATGTCAGTTATGGATATTATGAACGGGGGACATAGACATGAGGTGCCATTTCAAAGCAGCAGGCATCTGTTCAGTATAAGGTTGAATTTCCATAAGAGTCAAACCAACACTGGTTTTCAAAATACTGATTAGGGAGCATGGAGGCATTGGGACGGTCAACCAGTGATTTGTTTTAAATTGGATTAAGATGGGGCATGATCCTGCCAAAATTAAACCCTTTTAAGTTAAATGGATTGATTTGAGAGACAATTGAAAACAGGCTTAACTTTCCCATTATGAAACTAAAGGTTCTTCAACGGGGTTAACTTAGCTGGATCAAACTAATTATATTTCATGTTACTCAAATGAATATTAAAATGGATTTAATACATTAAGTAATTGCATTTAAAGTGCTTTAAATTTTACCCTGCTGGGTAATGACTTACACTCATTCAAATGTACTGTTATCTCAACCATCTCTCACGCAGTATTCATTCATTCATTCATTCATTCATTCATTCATTCATTCATTCATTCATTTTAAATCCTACTTTTCTATTCAGTGGAGACCAAGAGTGGCTTACAACATTCTGCCTTTCTCCATTTGGTCCTCACAACAATCCTATGAGGTAGGTTTAGGTGGAGAGCGTGTGACTGTCCCGACATCACCCAGTGAGCTTCCATGGCAGGGTGAGGATTCAAACTCGAGTCTCCTAGATCCTAGTCCAGTACTGGCCATTACACCACGCTGTCTCTCATGTAATAATAATGTAAGGCTACAGACTTATTCTGCTATGCTTACACCAGGCTGGCATGGGTGCCAATCCTTTTTGTTGTGCTGTAACAAAATCGGAGACTAGCACATGGTCAAAGTGTTCTATTAAAGGCCAAATCCACACGCACTCAACCATCCGCTTATCTTGCACAGTCATGGCAGTCGGGTTCATTCTGCTACCATGCTGGGCATCATCACATTCACCCTCCCAGTGCGTCTTCGTGGCACAATCAGTTCTCCACACGCCACTGAGTGAAGCGTTATAGTGGGCAGTTCCCTCCTCCGTCGTCAGTGTTGACGGCACACGTCGCTTCCCTTTTTTTTCCCCCAAAAAAGTTAATTTTGCGCTATACCGATATTCCGACTCTTATGTAGGCAGAGCCAGGGAAAAGCCAGAGTATTTATAGGGGGGAACCAGGTCCCATTCAAAGCCGAGAGCAGAAAGTAACTGATGGTAAGATAAAGGACCATCATCTGATTCTTTTCCCGCGCAAACCGCTGCTCGCTAAAGTAGGTTTTGTAGTATACCGAGACCTTTCTTTATTGTGCAAATGCGCTATGAAAGCCCATTTTTTTAAAAAAGAGGGCTGGGCAAAAACAGATTTCCGCCATTATCACATGGTACAGAAAGGAGGCGCAATTGTGGCGCGGTGATGGCGGGGAACACGCGGAACGGGAAAGCGTGTGAGTATCTGCTTGAACAGCGTCGCAGTTGCGAAAAAGACGCAGAAACAAAAAGGAAGTGTGGATTCAGCCAAAATCCGGGGATGAGTCTTGTACCTGCCCATCGTATTAAAATCCCCATTCTTTCTTGCTGTATTTCAGGTTGACAGCCAAAGCCGTGGCTGTATTGTTGCCTATCTTGGGAAGCTCCTGGATCTTTGGCGTTCTAGCAGTCAACGACCACGCGTTAGTGTTCCAGTACATGTTTGCAGTATTCAACTCCTTGCAAGTGAGTTCACAGTGCAGCTACAGAGCCAGGGAACCTGCATCAATTTTGTGCAGACTCTTTCATGCTTTTAATAGACAGGTCTTTACCAGCAAATTTCTATTTATGTTTTTTCCTCTAAACTTTCATGGCCTTTGTGCATTGCTCATAAGTCTGTATGATCAACAGGAACTCTTGGGGCTCATCAGTGATTTTCTGTTGTTCAGTATATTACAGCCGCTGTGAGATAAATCAGACAATGGAAGTATTTGCTTGAGCGTAGTAATTCTAAGTTCATGCTTATCGTTTTCAGGTGTTCTTGCCTGAAGGGCTTAGATTTCTTTCTTAGTGGATGAATTACACATCAGAGAAGACATGGGGCTGCTGTCGAAAATGGCATCCCTGTGTCCATTTCTTCCCAGGGGAACGCAATGCGGGAATGCCATTTTCAGGGGCAGTCTCATGTCTTCCCATGGGATTTGCCAGTGGCAGTCTTGAAGAGAAATTGACCTTCCTATTCCTTCATTTCAGGGGAGGAGGGCCTAGTGGTCAAGGAAACGCTAGTACTCAAATCATCCTCCGGTGGAGGCAAGGGGGATCCTCTGTGGATGGGTTTCCACTCTGGAAACCGTGAATATAAGAGCATCTCCACATGACAGCCTAGTTCAGGCGGGGCACTAAGGGCAGAACTACAGAAGATGTCCAACGTGTGCCAAGCCACAGGTACATGCTTGCAGCCAGACGTACCATTATGGTGCACAACCAGACTCATAGTCAGATGTACATTGAGGAAACTTATCTTAAAAAGTGCTCGTTTCTCAGCACTGCGGGGGGGGGGGGGGAGAGAACGCGCTTCCTGCTTCCCTCCCATTCTGCTTTCACCAGCAGAAGGGGTGTGGGGAGAGCTTTCTGCCCACTACTTTGGGTGCACGTGTCCGTCCTCGTGCACATGGAGCCAGAAAAGCCCTCCTGCCTCCCTTTCTGTGGGTGAAAGCAGAGCAGGGAGAATACTGGAAGCTCCTTCTCTCCCCCCCCCTCCCCTCCCCTTGCAGTATTCTTTTGCAGCACTGAGCAAATGAGCACTTTTGCTCATTTTTTGCTCAGTTTCCCTGATGTACATCTGGCTGTGAGTTTCCCTGATGTACATCTGACTGTGAGTCCAGTTGCACACCTGATGTATGCCTGACTGAGAGTCTGGTCATGCACCTGTGACCCAGCACATGTCAGGCATATCATAGAGCTTAGCCCTAAAAAGGCAGGATAGAAGGAACTAAGGGCCAAGCTACAAGTGACGAATGACACTTGAACGGCAAGTGTATTTCTCCCTGTTCACTTGCCCTCCACTCAATCCACTTGCCAGGCAAGTGTCTTTCGTCATGTGTAGCTTGGCCCTCAGTGATTCCTTTGAACAAGCTGGCTTTCAAAATGATTCTCAGGGCAATTAGAGCCTCCCTGTCCTTTATGAAGAATGAAACTGCTGTGCTGTTCCCCCCCTTCCTACGTTGCCAGAACCAATTTCTATTTAATTGTAAACCTGCCTAGTTATGACCAGCTCGGACCATCATTGGTAATATTTTTATTTTACTGTTTCAGGGATTTTTCATCTTCCTATTTCACTGTCTTCTGAACTCAGAGGTACGTTTTCACGTAAGAGGCCTTTGTGCAGTAAAACCGAGAGCACGGTAATGCTGGGATATATATCTGTATTTATTTATTTAGCGAAGTAATAAGATGATTTAAAATTTGGTTGTAAATCAGCCGCAGTATTTGGAGAATGGCGCCATTTAATGATGTTGCCCCGGAGAGCGGGCCTTTTATTTTTCACTCAGAGTTGCTTAGCAATGTTCACGGTTTATATATAGTACATTTAGCTGCTGTCTGTGCGATTTATAGCATCCTCCGAAAACTAGAAAACTAGGCTGAAGTCGAGGGCTCTGGGTGTAAAATGAATGGCCGCAGCTTGGCCGTTGTAAGGATTCAGGTCACATCTGCACAGCTTTAATGTAGGGAGAATTATTTTATTTTATTTATTATTTATTTCTATTATGGGGCCTTAGCTCAGTGGCAGAATGCTTGCTTTGCACGCAGATGGTTCCCGGTACAACACATAGCAAAGATTCAAGGTTTTGGTACTGACCTATAAGGCCCTATAAGGCCCTACGCGGGCTGGGACCAGCGTATCTGCGGGACCGTCTTTCCCCATATGTTCCCTGGAGGACACTCCGATCAGGGGATAAACAGCTGTTGGTGGTCCCTGGCCCCCAGGAGGCCCGCTTAGCCTCGACCAGAGCCAGGGCCTTCTCGGTCCTGGCTCCCACCTGGTGGAACGCTCTGTCTACTGAAACCAGGGCCCAGCAAGACCTACTATCTTTTCACCTGGCCTGTAAGACAGAGGTGTTCTGCCAGGCACATGGCTGAGGTCTGGGCCTCTGCCGGCCTGAAACAACAAGGGGTGTACAAAATATAACCCTCCCTGCAAAGGCTGTCCACTATCCTATTTTAGTTTGTCAGGCTGACTGCATAATTAGAAATATGTTTTTATTTTAATGATGCTTGTAAATGTTTTATGGAAATGGAATGTTATTGTATTTTAATGGGTTGTGATCCGCTCTGAGCCCGCTCTTGGGGAGGGTGGAATAGAAACACCAAATAAATAAATAAATAAATACGGAGGGCAGGCAGCAGGGCAGGGGAAGACATGACTGCGTGCCTTTCTCCCACCCAGTTGTTTGCAAGCAGTCCACCATCCATGCTCCCAGCTGGCCAGGATGCCCAGCATTGTCCAGGAAAGAACATGGGGCTGATGCAGGCAGCTGTGAGTGCAGGCAGTGAGAGGACCCATGAGGATGTGGGGCAGATGCACAGGCAGGCGGGGTCTGCAGAGAAGGGGAACGCACCTGGGCACTCTCTGCACAGGTACTTTCAGGAGGGCCTCCTGAAATTTGGAACCGTCTCTGACTATGATCACCCTTAGAGACCCTGCGATGTCCCCCCATGGGTCAGTAATGACTTGGTGCTTGCACAGGGGACTACTTTTACCTTTTCACATAAATGACAGGCATAGGGGGCTGGGGCTGAGAGGAGCGGCTTCCCCAAAGCCACCTGCTGAGTTCATGGCAGTCGTGGGATTCTAACCAGCAGAGTGCTGATTTGTAGCCCATTCACGATACCATTATGCTACAGCAAAACAGGGGAACAAAATAGAGGGGTTAAGTGTGTGTGTGTGTGTGTGTGTGTGTGTGTGTGTGTGTGTGTGTGTGTGTGTGTATATATATATATATATTAGAGAGTATTTATTATAGATGTGCACCAATGTAGATTAAAAACAAGTTTAAAACATAAGGTCTGAATGGCAGGCTACATATATATACTAAAACTTGCTAAAACTTCTCAAGATACAGATGATGGTACAGTGCAACGACCAACACAAATAGACCAAGGTACAGTAAACACCGACCAGACGCATTTCAGCCCGAAGGCCTTCCTTAGTGGTCAGTTTTAAACAATTTATGATCAAACACATCCACACATATAGAAACCAATCATGCAGTGCTCCCGGTGTTTTATCTAGAGTTGTAACAAAAGAAGAAGGGGGGAGGAAATTTTTCTAATATAATATAGTCCATTATTAAGTGCTAGAATTATTCTAGGTAAAATACTGGATCAGAATTTAAATCTAGTATGGTGTGATAAACTACAAATACTGCAGTAGACCCAGGACTGTGTTTACACACTGCTCTTCATTTGTTGTTACACTCTAAAGAAAAAATGTACCAAATTAGAAAATTATTCCCTAACATGCTCTTAATTAACCCCTACAGCAAAACAACCAGAAAAGAAGGGTTCCTCCAGACTCGAAAACGCTAGCAACTAACAAGAAAAATTACCGGAGATACAAACAAATCAAATCACATTATTAAAAAGTATTGATGGTTAAATATTATATAACGGTGATATTTATTAATTATATTTAACCATCAATGTTCGAAGCACTCTGGCACATAGCACTTTACACTGTTATATAGTAAAAATAATTTAAACATTTTTGAATGGTTGAATGATTTGATTTGTTTGTACCTCTGGTAATTTTTCTTGTTAGTTGCTAGCATTATGCTACAGCAGCTGTTTTCAAAAGTGGCCTCTCCTCCTACTTTTGCCGGTGGAAAAAAATTGGTAGGATTCAGCCATTTGTCGGTATAAATTCAGTATAAATAGTGCTAAAATGCATACAGGATACAAAATAATGGACAGTGCTAGCAATGCATCTGTCATGCATCTGACGAAGAGAGCTGTGCTTCTCGAAAGCTTATGCTACAATAAAGTTGGTTAGTCTTAAAGGTGCTACTGGACTCTTTTTGATTTTGCTACTACAGACTAACATGGCTAACTCGTCTGCATCTAGTGCTAGCAATGAACGTGTGTAGACCAAAGCTGTTTACAGTGACAGCAGATGGAAATTTTTTTTAAAATGAAAATGACGTATTGATTCATCCCTACTATTGACTGTTTAGTAGTTTTTTCCACTTATACTTCTAAGAGGTTTTTACTTGAATGCAAAGAAGTGTACAAGTATGGAAATGGGGTCTATTAGACCTCATAGAAAATCAGTTTGGGGAGCCTCAAAGATCCCAAACACTCTCCACGCATCACTGCTCCCCTGGACTATAACAATAATACAATTTCATGTATTTTAAACATTAACTCAAAGAGATTTTACAATACACCTCTCATTTCCTTAAAACCATGACTTAAAGGTAAAGGTAGTCCCCTGTGCAAGCACTGAGTCATTACTGACCCATGGGGGGACATCGCATCACAACATTTTCTTGGCAGACTTTTTGTAACAGGGTGGTTTGCCATTGCCTTCCCCAGTCATCTACACTTTACCCCCAGGAAACTGGGTGGTCATTTTAACGACGTCAGAAGGGTAGAAGGCTGAGAGCCAAGCTACAAGTGACAAATTACACTTGCCTGGTGAGTGAACAGACTCACGTGTATTCTTCCCTGATCAAGTGGAGCACAAGTGAATGGCAAGTGAACAGGGAGGAATACACAAGAGTCTGTTCACTTGCTAGGCAAGTGTAATTCATCACTTGTAGCTTGGCTCTGAGTCAACCTTGAGCTGGCTACCTGAACCTGGCTTCCTCCAGGATTGAACTCAGGTCATCGTGAGCAGAGCTTGGGCTGCAGTACTGCAGCTTACCACTCTGCGCCACGGGGCTCCTCAAAACCATGACTGAATGTTGCCTATTTGGGCCCACTGTCTGATTAATAAAGTACTTGTTACAAGTGCAGCAGATTTAAACAGATTAAGACAAGAAAACTTTCCAGTTTGAGTATAGCTAAGCAATCCAAGCCAGGATGAGGAAATTTTGCTGCTACCTTCAAACTCAGGCGGCGTCAAGCTGAAATCCCATTTCTTGCTGACTTTACAAGCAATAACATAAGGGCTCGATGGGAAAGTATGTTGTAAATGATGGGAGCCGTTTGATTGCCTCGGGAGCAGAGCTGTTCTGAGAGCGTGCACCATTTCATCTTTTCCCGTTAGAGTTTGTAGTTTGTTTGCCAAAGGAAAAAGGGAAGACAAGAGAGAGAAACGAGCAAGGGTTATAAATAATAGTTTTTGGCAAACACCGCAGAAAACCCTCCTAAACATTGCTCCCTGCTGACGGTGTCTTGCACGGAAGCGGTGTTAATGAATTAAAAATTATAGGGCACTGCAGGCCTTCATTCCTTCTGTGGTCACCTATCTTGTAAGTTTGGTGGTTGCAGTAGCTGTCCCAACTTCCATTAAATGGTCTAGATATCACTTTCCCCGTAGAATCCACATAGTTTTCCCTACTGTTTGGCCATTCGATGAGTAATACTTTGGCTGTTCTGAATTGCGAAGCTCATTTTGGGGGAGAGAGGGAGGTTGGCATGGAAAAGGGGTCTTTCTGGTGAGGGGTGACGTTTTCTCCCAAAGTGCAGAGCTCCGCCGAGCCAAAAACGTAATCTTCTGCCAAGCCATTGCAACATTTGCCAAGGGCAGGAAAGCGGTTCTGCTGGAAATCACGCTTCAAGATTGCTCCTTTAAAGGAGGCTATCTGCCGCCATATGCATAGCTTGATTCTTCCACCATCGCTTGCCGCTTTAAAAGGTGACGGAACATATATATGTATTTGTTCCTGTTTATGGGCCACTTGAAAGACTGGCAAAATTGGGAGACATCTTTTGGTAAGAAGAAAAATATTTCCCAGAAAGGGTGCTTCCTATTTTCGTTCAGCCTTGAAACTCATTGTGTGAACAAGGGCCGTGTGTGTGTGTGTGATGTCCTCAAGTCATAGCTGATTTGTGGCAACCCTTGGCAGGGTTTTCATGGCAAGAGACTATCAGAAGTGGTTTGCCATCGCCTGCCTCTGCAACCCTGGCCTTCGTTGGAGGTCTCCCATCCAATTACTAACCAAGGCCGACCCTGCTTAGCTTCTGAGATCTGATGAGATCAGGATCCTATCCAGGTTAGAGAAAACTAGCACCATAGCAGAACTGATTTCCCACCATACAAGGGCTGCTGCATAAAACTACCAAAAAGCATTAAAATGTAATTCTTGATGCCCTTAACTCATGTAGTACTGTACAAAATAGCTGAGGTTAAGGCTGTGATATCAGTGCCCTATCTATTTCGCAAGGATGTACGGAACATAGATATCACTTGTTGTATCAAACTAATGTTCCGTTAACATAAGAGGGTCAATCTTGCCTGATTTCTTGCAGTCCCTACCCCGCCCCTGCCTTATAATAACAACAATAATAACATTTGATTTATATACCGCCCTTCAGGACAACTTAACCCCCACTCGGAGTGGTTTACAGAGTCTGTTATTATTATTCTCACAACAGTCACCCTGTGAGGTGGGTGGGGCTGAGAGAGCTCTGAGAGAGCTGTGACTGACCCAAGGTCACCCAGCTGGCTTCTAGTGGAGGAGCGAGGGATAAAAACCCGGTTCTCCGGATTGCAGTCCTGCCTTCTTAATCACGACACCAAACTGGCTCCAGGAGAGTCCATAGCCTCAAGTAGCAGCTTCTCAGGGGCTGAAGGTGCTGCTTGAGAAAACAGGGAGACAGGATCCAACCCTTGGTTTCTCATCAGCAGTCTGAAGTGGTATGATCTGGGAATTGCATATCGGATGCTGGTACAGGGTGTATGAATATGCCCTTTTTATTTTAGTTTCGTTGCGCTTTGGGGGAAGGGAGATTTTTGCTGTTTTTTTTTCCATTTTGTTTGAATATTTGACATTGTTTGAATGCCATTTATATGCAACTGAGGCAAAGTGAGGGGCTGAGGGATAGGGGCTATAGGTCTTACTTCTATGTACTGTCTGTTGCTGTATGATCCTACCGGATAGCTTATATGTTGTTTACTGCCAGTCTTAGAATTGCTTGTGCTCTGTTTAGCATTTCTTCAACTCCATATTAGATTCCTGTTAGTTTTAAAGCTTTGAAATGTGCATTTATATACCCAATTACATTGTTTATTGAAATGTCTGTGAAATTGACTGTACTGACTCACAGTTGAGTCTCAGTAATACAGGCAGCCTATAAATAGCATAAATAAAAATAAATAAAATAAAATCAGTGAAGTTAAATATTACATAAATTTAATGGAGAAAATTTGGTGGAAGGAAACAGACAATTACACAGAGATTAAAAAACCATGGGTTCACTGTGCCCAATGGAGAAGATAAATTGAAACAGGGATTTTCAGTTAGTAATTGTGGGTTTGCAAAAATTTGGTAGCATCTCTACCACTGTTCTGCCCAGTTTTTTTGTTATTTGTTTACTAAAAACTATGGTATATCTTGGAGTAGAAAAAGACCCAAAATGAGATGGCTTGATTCAGTAAAGAAAGCCACGGTATCCAGGTTGCAAGATCTCAGCAAGATTGTTCATGCTAGGATGTTTTGGAGGCTGCTATTTCAGAGAGGGTTGCCGTTAAGTCAGAAGCGACAACACACACACACACACAGAAAGAGAGAAAAAGCATCAGTTGCTGACCCCTTGATGACTCTGCTAAACATGTGAAGTGCTCTGTGTTGAAAAGCCACCGAGTTTAAAGAACTGTGAGGCCATATGAGTCTGGGTACTTGATTTTTCATATTCACTCACACACACAGCTCATCATGCGATGCTGCAGTCATCGTACGATGGACGTGCATGTGTGAATTGGCCTGGACAGTCATCAGAAAGGGGTCCAGCAGCCACTGTTGAGCAGCAGAGAAAGTTGAAGGACAAAGGCTGTGGAAAGATTTGTGGTCCAGTTGGCTTTCTGTGGCTTTAGACCTTCTAAGCGAATGGCCAAACACTCCCGGCTTACGGAAGCCTCTTACCTCTTGCTCTCTGCTTTGTTTCCCCACCCAGGTAAGAGCTGCCTTCAAGCATAAAACCAAAGTGTGGTCCCTCACCAGCAGTTCCATGCGCAACATCAATGTGAAGCCTTTCAACTCTGATATTGTAAGTATCCCTAGGCTGATGTAAGATGGTTTGTAACATAAAAACTTCAGTCATGGGAAAGATCTTTCCAGAGGCACGTTGGAATAGGAAATGGGCCGGACAACCAGGGTGGTGCAGAAGTCAGACTAGGAACTGAGAGACCCAGATTTAAATCCCCACACAGCGGTGAAGCTCACTGCATGACCTGGGACCTGTCACACCCTCTCAGCCAAATCTACCTTCGCAGGGTTGTTGTGAGGATAAAATAGGGAAAAGAGAACAAGGCGTTTCACCCTGATCTCCTTGGAGGAATGGTGGGATTTATATGCACTCAACAGAATGAAGGCAATTACCTAGCTCATGCCCTGGTTTAACCTTAATATAAATCAGAGAATCCTTTGCTAGGCATAGGGGTTTCATGACAGATAGAATCATAGACTCATAGGGTTGGAAGGGGTCTCCAGGGTCATCTAGTCCAACCCCCTGCACAATGCAGAAAATTCACAAGTCCGCCCCCCCCCCCCCGCCACACACCCAGTGACCCCAGCTCCATGCCCAGAAAACAGAAAAACACTGTCAGGATCCCTAGCCAACTGGCCTGGGGAAAATTGCTTCCTTATCCCAAAATGGTGATCAGTATTACCCTGGGCGTGTAAGAAGGGGCCACGAGAATATACAGGGACTTCTCATCAATGGATATGGAAAAGTGTTCTAAGATGTTTAAACAGCCCAGTTTTGTCAATGAATTTGCCTGGTTCTTAAACAATTAAATTAACCATATATCGCCCACACTACAGCATCTCAGTAAAAGTGCTTTATCGGGGCCTTGATGAAAAGTGAGAATCTCTTGTAAGTACAAGAAGTTCCAATATAAAGAAAACAATCTCCCTCCCTCACAACATACCTCTTGATAGAAAGGAAAGCCATCAGTAGAAAGGAAAGCCAGTAAAATTGGTTAGCCTTAAAGGTGCTACTGGACTCTTTTCTGTTTTGCTACTACGGACTAACACGGCTGACTCCTCTGAAAATACAATATAATCAACAGCTAGGACATTCTCTGAGCAAGTACTGTAACGAACAACAGTTAGGACATTCAGGGAAAGAGATACATGGCCCTATAATCTGGGTGGAAAGCTCTCCTGAATAATTCAGTTTTGCATAGTTTTCTCCAGAGTAAAGAAGAAAAGGAGCCAGATGAAATGTGCTCAGATTGGGCATGATGATGTCTGTATGCTTGCCTTTACTGTGAGTGGTTCCGCACATGTTTGATAATGCACTTCCAATCCTCTTTATAGATCATTTGGAACAGATTCCTTTGTGTGCGGAACAAAAAATCCACCTCAAACGATTGACAAAGTGCATTGAAAGTGCATTATCCAACGTGTGCAGAATCAGCGGCCTCCTGCTGTCCAAGTGAGGGGAAATCCCTGTATGGAAGGAGACAAAGTTGCCTTATGCTCTTTAGTTAATAAAAATTGGATGAATGGATGATTGCATGATTCATGCATCGCTGCTATAAATACTTTTTAAAAAGACAGCCCACCGAGAGCGTTTGTGGAGAGGCACATCTGGGGGTCGTGCTAGCATCTTTTATGTGAGTTGTGAGGCTGCATTCGCCCAACGGCAAGAACAACATACTGTGAGCTGACCTTTTACAAGACGTCTGTCTTCAGACTGGTGATGCTGAAAAAGTTCATAATTACCCAATGAAGAATACAAATGTGCCTAACTCATGTTACCCATGTCTTTTCCTGAGAGCTGAGCGCAGTTTGGTGGGAATAGGAAACTGGTGTCTGCTTCTCTTGGGGTGGGGGCAAATTTGCATCTATGTATTGTCGAAGGCTTTCACGGCCGGAGAATGATGGTTGTTGTGGGTTTTCCAGGCTGTATTGCCACACTGTGACACTGAGAGATCTCTGTCTTTTGGTGCTACACCTCTGAAGATGCCAGCCACAGCTGCTGGCGAAACGTCAGGAACTACAATGCCAAGACCACGGCAGTACAGCCCGGAAAACCCACAACAACCATCAAATTTGCATCTGTTTGCATCTGCGCTGTTTTATTTGCCCCTGAGGAGGCATTCCAACATGTGAGTTCTCACATGCAGATTGAAGTGGTAGAATCAAGAGGCAGGTTTATTATCTCAATGAAAGCTCGGCTGTTGCTTCAGTATTATTTTTTCTCTCCAGATAACTGGGAACAGGCCAGGAACCAGTCCTACAAAACTAAATACTTGGGACAAGAGCACCAATTCAGCAAACAGGATCGATCTCTCGGCAGTCTGACATCAGACCCTACCAGCTGCCCTGTCCAATAGCCAAGCCATACCTTCAGGACTTTGGATGTGGCGTCTGCCTGCCCAGGATTTACTCTGGATTTGTGCCTCTCATTTTATCGTCACCTGCTAAATTGGAAGGGGAAAAAATACCATGTTGCATTGGACCGAATCAATCTTTCCAGCTTTCAAAAAACATCTTTACCTGCCGTAGCCATTGAAAACTGCTACAGAATAGCTAGCAACGATATACACTGGACAGTCTTGTAACTAAGGCAGAGACGAGAGATGAGGAGGAGAAATGGATACTGCTGCCTTGGTAATAGGACTGAGACAAGTTTATGGCACCTCAGGAAAGGAGATCACAACGAGCTTCGCTTTCTGCTTTGCAGAACCAAAGTTTGCTACGGTGTTCTTAAAACGGAGTCATTCTTGTCCAGATCTTCATCCTCCACTGATGTTAAATAACAAGTAATCCAATTATCTGAGATGAGATTTCCCAGCATCCAGCCAACAAACATTTCATTTTAATACTGTTTAGAAGTTGGTGATGTAGAGGAACTAAAACCCAAGCCATGCTTTCTTACTGTACGCTGGTCTTGGGACTAACAAAGATGGCAGATATTGTGTTTGGGGGGGGGGGGGTTGCCTCCTACACATCTGTTCAGTTTTTATGATGCTATTTCTAAAGACTGTTGGTGATGCGAAGGCCACCTGCAACGTTGCTTCGTCGGAGGGGCTATTCATGTTGACTGAAATACCCTTTAGTAGGAGAATCAACAGCAGTCTGTCCGGTGGATTCTGCCAACAGAATTAACCTGTAACTTTTGGAAACTATTGCGGGGCTGACACTGTGACATGTTTCTCTGTTTGCAGAGCAGAGTGGGACGCTGAATGCCGAACAGAAGCATACCAAAAAAAAAAAAAAAAGGAACACCCAAATCCAACCCACAAAATAAAATAAAAACTCCTCTGCTCAACTAAACTATGACGAGAAAAATATTACTGTGAACTAAGCAGACAGACTGCAGCTGAGATTGTGTTATTATCCACAGATGTCATTTTTTATTTTCTTTTTTCCCCGTTGGTAAACAGCTCTTTCGTCTTTCCAACAAAGCGATGATAGAGGAGAAAGCAGCACCTGTTTTCGTTCTACAAATGTTTTTTCCCCCTTCTTATGGGCTTTGTTGCTAGGGCTCGCCAAGCACTGAGCAAACCTATCCTTGCTGCCTGAAGGGCTAGAACCTTGCCCCCCCCCTCAACACTGCCTTCTGTGTTCAATCACAGATACACACAGAATCGCTGAATACAATCCATTCTGTCTTCCAGAACCCCTGTAATGTATTGATGCTGATAATCAGAGGCTGTGGTCAGGGGCATTGTTTCTCATACTCTTCATATTCTGGTTTCACAATGCCACTGTAGCGTGGAGGGAATTTGTGCTAGAGGGATCTATAAGCTAGACATGCCTCTGGAATAAGCACACCTCCCCT
Source organism: Eublepharis macularius (assembly GCF_028583425.1). Classification (NCBI taxonomy): domain Eukaryota; kingdom Metazoa; phylum Chordata; class Lepidosauria; order Squamata; family Eublepharidae; genus Eublepharis; species Eublepharis macularius. The sequence goes on along the minus strand of NC_072802.1, from coordinate 64,221,118 downwards.
GCGCACATTCTGTTTCAAACTATGTAGTAGAAACAGGAACCATAGCTGTATAAATCATTAATGTATCCGTTGGCTAGTACTTTGTACATTGTCCTAATAAGCCTCTCAGATTCTGTAGGCTCATTCATATGTCAGATATCCTGGCTGATTTTGATAGATTAAGGGTTTCCAGAATGTGTTCTGGGGAACAGTGGATTGTTTTGGAGGCTTATCAGAGGTTCCTCAAGGAGAAATATTCACAGATGAAATTCCCCAAGAAACTGCTTGCCCACCTCTCTACCAAGCATCCTCTACAATAGGCGAATGTTTGGTGAGCTAGAGAGTAAATAAGATCCTCCAAGGCAGCAAGGAGCAACTCTTCTCACTAGCAAGCTGTTCTTCTCAGTGTTCTTGCAAAGAGAAGATGAGGGATGGCACCCTTACTGCCTATACCACTTGCCCTTCCAAACTGTAACAAAAAAGAAAGCTCTGTAAGAGATAACAACCAAGTCAGAAGGACTCTGCAACCCATGGGCTGATAGCCACTGGTTTAAAGCAGTAAGAAGAGGCTGCATCCAGGTTTTATAGTTACCAACAAGATACTCCTCCTTTCCTGCCCTCTTTGGATGCCAGTCTATAGTCAGGTGGCTGTGGTTACTCAGCCCCTGGATTTCACTTCTGGCAAAGGGTTAAACAGTTTTCTTTTAAAAATGTCCAGGTATAACACACGTTACAAAGGGAGGATTGAAACAGCATCAACAAAGTCAATGAATCATGAACATTTCTTTTGTTTCTACTTTGCAACATGTCATAGATTTATTACACTCGGACTGACCTTTTATTAGCTGCATGTACAGTGAACCATTGCATCAGTGGTATTCCCCCCGCCCCTCCACTGAGTAATGTCACAGAGCATAGAAAACTGCCTTATACCAAGTCATACTATCAGTCCACCTAACGTATTGGTTCATTCCATGGGCTGAGGCAGAGAACGGTCTTCACAACATCTTCTCTTTGACATATTTTAATGGGAGATGTCAGAGACTGCACCCAAGGCCTTCTGCTTCCCAGGGATATGTCACTGAGCTATGCCTCTTATGTGTGAAAATCATGTTGCAAATTACCTGGGAATGTATTGTCGAAGGCTTTCACGGCCGGAGAACGATGGTTGTTGTGGGTTTTCCGGGCTGTATTGCCGTGGTCTTGGCATTGTAGTTCCTGACGTTTCGCCAGCAGCTGTGGCTGGCATCTTCAGAGGTGTAGCACCAAAAGACAGAGGGATCTCTGTCTTTTGGTGCTACACCTCTGAAGATGCCAGCCACAGCTGCTGGCGAAACGTCAGGAACTACAATGCCAAGACCACGGCAATACAGCCCGGAAAACCCACAGCAACCATTACCTGGGAATGTTTAAGTGTAGGATTTTATGTATGTCCCTCAATTCATGTGCAGGCTGTTCTTGCTCGGTACACATGCATGCCGTTTTCATGGGAGCTCCCTTTGTGTGACTGTATCTTCAAGTGAGTCTGCTATGTTTTCCCTGTGAGCCTCCTTTGACTTGCCAGTTTGCATTTCTTTAAGGTGTGAGAAAGTGTCAAGATCTGCATTTCAATGAATGGAGGTGGGAGGTGGGGGAAGCTGGGATACTTTTAGCAGCTGAGGAGGAACTGATATCGAACACATGAATATATTAATGCGGAGCAAATTGAAGTGAGACTGTGCAAGCGAGTACACGGAAAGGTGGAGAGGGGACACATGAAATGAGGTTCACTTGAGCATCCCTAGGTCCTTAGCAATGTGTATTTCCACGCCATGATAACCTGAGTCAAGAGGCTGAAGCCTGCTGGCTAACATATTCTTGGAAGAGCCATAATTTATTGTTTCATTTCGGTGTTCCATTTTCTCCTGTGCTTTATTACCCATCCTCTCAAAGATATTTAACAATGCAATCCTAAGCTGAGCTATATCCACTGACTTCAGTGGACTTCGAAGCTGTCAGAAGCTTTACAACCAAAATAATGCAATATATCACAGCATCTAACCACTGCCAGATGATCCACAGTAGCCTTTCCACACAAAATATTTTTTCTTAACCAAGAAAGGTTTTTGTAAGTCAAGGTAAGGCAAGGTATATGCTTCCCAGTGAGGCCTTGGCTTATTTAGCTTGCATCTGGCTGCTGGCCTACCTCTCTCCTGCTTTCTTCTCAATCTTCGCTTCAACCCGATAGCAGATGACAGTTCTGGACAGGTCCATGTGGATCCTGAACACATGGAACCAATCTTTTCCCAGCAAGTATCACATCACCTCCCACTATGGTAGAAGCCCTCCTGCCGATCATCTGCTTAGAACCATAGAATTTTCAGTGATTCCTAGAGCTACCCATTATCACTTCTGGGTTGTGCCTGGAATGACGTAGTGATGTCAGCCATGCCACCAGCATCACATTCCACCCCACCCCAGACTCCTAATTCTCCCACTGGTTGCCAGGTGTGGCCTGACAACCCTATTAGCCAACATGCCAATGGGGAATGTCTCAATGTTCTCTAAGTGAATGATTAAAAACATACCCATCCTATCTGATCTGTCTTTTCTCATTAACAGCGAAACAATCGAGGTCAGCCATGGCCTCTCAAGGGCATTAGGGAGCACTATAATAAAGGCTGTTTCCCTCCCTCAAGGGCTCCCCCACAATACAGTCCCCCCTTCCACCCCTCTATTTCTTATAAATATCAATGTGCCCAGAGGCCATTTCACACAAGGACCACTGCATTAATTTCAGTGTAGGAAATGGATTCTCATGCCCTTTTCTTGACATGAGTTGATCACTGAAATGCATGCGAATAATGCAACTGGGGTACATTTTTGTATCGGGACCAAAATAATATATTTAAATTGAGCTGATGATTCTGGCCTAGGGCACACATAATGTTCCTGTTCCGATCTTCTAACCACGTTTTAAAAACGTTTAACATCTTGTAGGCTTATGGGTTCCTTCCACTTTCCACCTCCTGTTCTTCGCACACAATTTCCCACACCCTTCCCTTTTCAAGTTACCCCTAGTGCATTTACATCAATCTTCAAGCTAACCGCGGTTAGCTGGAAGCTAGGGCTTGTAAACATGGCTGGAAGTGGGTTTAGAGTTATGATTGCTACGGACATGCTCGATGGCATGGTTAGCTCTGAAGGGTAGGGGAAGATAATTGGAGAGGAAGAGGTACGGGGAAGGAATGTGGAAGATTAACAGGTGCTCAAAGATAGCAATGGATAGGAAATTGGAATTGTTATATTTATACCAGGCCTCTTGTTTTTGCCATTTTATTTACGGTCAAGTAATTCAAGCTCAATGCTTTACCCATTTCAAACAATGCCTCTAACAAAGTATCTTTTTTAGAATGCCCTCCAGTGTTAGGAATTAGAACACTGTATAAGAATTCTGTGCTTTGAGGATCGGTGGGGAGTTTTTCATCTGTATGTACGTATCTTCTCTTCTGTCATTGCTTTTTCTGTCTCCAATACAGGGTACTGTTTGTATATGTTTTTCTTGAATAGGAGCAGATCATAAATGTTGCTTTCCCCATCACAGTCTGTTCATTATGTTGGACTTTAAATATTCCCCACTGTTCTGTAGTAAAGGTATGAATAAGGAATGCTCCAAAAAATTTTTCCTTTTTCTGAACTCTGCCTATCTGTACCCTACCCCTTTGGAGTATGAAAATCCTGCTACTTATTTATGGGCTTTACGTTGTGGCTTTTGCAATAAGTCTTTGCGACAGCGTGATGTTGTCAACAATATGAAATCTTAATTGAATGAGATGTGAGTTAAATATAGATTATATAGCAGCAATGACGACTTTGTCTCCAAAGTAATGAAATGGTAGAAATGGTCCCCCTCCCCCCCGCCCCAGTTTTCTAATAAAGAAGGATGTGTGAGTGTTCAGTTCATTTTTTTTTCATTGTAGATTGCAAGAGCAATGGGGGATATATAACACTACAGTCTTAACAACTCAGGCAGGGATCCAAGGAACTGCAGCTAGGGATCACATTAGAGAAGAAAATTTGAGCCTGGGTTTCTGCTGGAAGTGTAGACAATTGAAATGCTTCTGAATGCTTCCTCAAATGAATTTCTTAGTTTTGGAGTTAGGATAGGAATGCAGACACGATCCTCCATTGTTGTCCTCCGTTTCACACACGGTTTGCTATATTTTTGTATTTCTGTCCTCCCATGCTTGTGCACTGCAAAAAAGCACTGATAACGCAATGAAATATAAATATAAAACACTGCAAAAAAGCAACTTTGAAATGATCGTATGTACATGTCTATCGAGATTCTTTTTGTGTGGTCTTTTACCAGTATGCTGTTTTGCGTTCATAAAATGGACCGCCGAAAGAATCTTCATGCAATTATACGTACAAACCCATCGAGTATACTTTTTTGCACTGTCTATCATTGTGCATGTGCACATGGTTAATGCAGAGGTAGTGGAAGGTGTGTATGAACAGAAGGGATCAAAAGCTTCTGCATGCTCTGTGTGTGCTCTGATTCGGAATTCATTTCAGAAGTTCTGGTTAAACCGAAGCTAAGGAAGAGTGGAATGCAAAGCTGCTTCTGAAACAGTAAAATAATGGAACTGGAGCAATCATTCCTACCAGGGCTTTTTTTCAGCGGGAACGCAGTGGAACGGAGTTCCAGCACCTCTTTAAAATGGCCACATAGCCGGTGGCCCCGCCTCCTGATCTCCAGACAGAGGGGAGTTTAGATTGCCCTCCGCACCGCTGACCACTGGCTGGCGTGGAGGGCAATCTCAACTCCCCTCTGTCTGGAGATCAGGGGGCGGGGCCACCTGCCATGTGACCATTTTCGCCGAGGGCAATTTTAACTTTAAAAAACTCCCCCCTTGTTCCAGCTGACCCAAAGTGATGTCATTGTGCAGTCTTGAGTTCCACCACTGAGTTCCACCACCTCTTTTCCCAGAAAAAAAGCCCTGATCCCTCCTAAAAGCAGCAAAGAGAGACCAGGATTTGGATGGGGAAAGCAGCAGGCAGGACAGTGCCTACTGTCTAATCCTTCCTCATCCCACCAGTTGTCTCGTGCTCTCTCCTTCCTGGCCACTTTCCCTTGACACATGAAAGAAAAGTGACTGAGAAAAGGGTGGGTGGTCAAAGGGTCAAGGTTCCCCCCCACTTCTCCTTTTCAAATGCATGCCCTCCCCACTTCTTAAATGCGCTGCAGAATCCAGAGATCACAGATCTGAGTCTCAAACGTACGCCTAATTTGGTCCAAGATTAGCACACTCAGCTTTAGACGTGCCGTTTCTCCAGCAGTATCTGCTCCAGGCCAAATGACAAGCTGCTTTGAAATTTTCCATGGCAAGGCACAGCTTTAAGGAGGTGTCTGCTGTTTAAATCCCTCTGTCACAGACTAGCTGGATAAAAACATAAGAAGAGACCTGCAGGAACAGGCCGATAGTCCATCTCGTCTCACATAGTGGCCGACCAGTTACTCTGGAGGATCAACGGCTGGACATAGAGAGAGAGAGACCTTCTCCTGCAGTTGCCCCTGGCACAGTTAATGAGAGATTTACTGTCTCTGAATGTGAAGGATCCCTTCAATCACCAGGGCCAGTAGCCCCTGATGGATCTCTCCTCCATGAATCTGTCTAATCCCCTTTGAAAGTTGTCTGTGCCTATGGCCAGCACTCTATGCTCTGGCCGCAAATTCCACACACTTTAATCACTCGTGTAAAATACTGTCCTTGCCATGGAATACCTACATGACTACGATAATCTTGTTGGAGTTCCAAACTGACAATTGGTTGGAAAGCTCTTTTGCACATTCTAGGTAGGAAGAGCCTACACATAAAGCACATGCGTTCCGGGAATTGACGGCAATGGACATATCAGATTCTTGGTTTGATAACCTCATGTATTTGTGTTGTTGTGCATCGATAAGTTACACTGTCTGGCATCGCCGTCTTCCTGTCCACCCTCACCAGCCCTGCAGTAGCAGGCACCATCCTCAGGCCCTGCAGCACCACTTGTGTCAATACTTCAGCTGCAAGAGCCTCTACAGAGCCCCAGGCCACCTTCACCATTGGGACAGCAGCAGCCAGGGCTTTTTTTCTGGGAAAAGAGGTGGTGGAACTCAGTGGGTTGCCAGCACAGGGGGCAACTCTTGGCGGGAGGTGATGCCCCTGGTACCACATGTGTGCACGCAAACTGCACGCATGCTCCCAGGGCCAATGATGTCACTTTGGGTCAGCTGGAACGAGGGGTAAGTTTTTAAAAGTTTAAATTGCCCTCGGCTAAAATGGTCACATGGCCGGTGGCCCCGCCCCCTGATCTCCAGACAGAGGGGAGTTTAGATTGCCCTCCATGCCGCTGGAGTGGAGGGCAATCTGAACTCCCCTCTGTCTGGAGATCAAGGGGCGGGGCCACCAGCAATGTGACCATTTTCAAGAGGTTCCGGAACTCCGTTCCGCCACATTCCAGCTGAAAAAAAGCCCTGGCAGCAGCCAACATCCAGGTGCAACCCTGGGGAACAGCCTGCAGCCACCCAGCTGACTCACCCCCCTGCTGTTGCCCAGGCAGCCCAACCTCAGCCAGGCCCACAGGGGACTGCTGACAGCATGAGCCAGGCAGGCACAGGCCCCAAGATGCCAAGGGAGCTACTGGAGAGACCCCAGAAGCTGCAGGGGTGAGCCAGACAGAGAACAGAAAAAAGGCCCTGCCCTGGGCTGGGATGGAGTGGGTGGGGCCAGGAGACTGCAGAGTCTATCCAGCCCTCCCATCGGATGGGTGGGGAGAAGGGCTACTCAGGGAGGCTGGGTGAGGATTGGGAGAAGATCAAAGGAAGCGGGCAAGGGGGGTCCTTTAAAGGTCCAGGGAGGTAGGGCAAGGGGGATCCTTTAAAGTCAGATTCCCGTGAAGGCTGAGGAGGAATTGCACGGAGAGGCAGCAAGTGCGTGCTTTCACTCTCAGGATAGGTGAAGGAACAAGGCGGTGCAACACCCTTCCCTGTCCATCTGAGGCTGGAGGACACCTCCCTGGGGAGCTGGTCGGATGGCAGACGGTCAGGTGGCGCATCGGTGAGGGAGGAGCCTCACATATACATCTAAAAGCCCCTCTCCAAAACATGTACCCATCATTGAAATGTGATGTATGGTAGAGGAAGCGGCCAGAATCAGAAGCAAAAAGGCTGCATTGAACCCATGACCCAAAGCTCTGTTTCCATGGGGCCTCTTGTATAATGTGAGCTGAGGTCATACCATGTTCTGTGGCAGGAGAACCCATAGCCTGGTCAATGCAGCAGTGCATCGAGCACACGACCCAAAATACAATACTGGCGGTACCTGCGGTTATCAGAAAGCCCAATCTACTCCAAAACAAAAATTCCGGCTCCGATGGATACTTGTCGGAATGGAAGTCTTGCAGCAGATGGCTCATTATGGCTAGGATCAAATTACAGGACATAGTTTTCTAGCATAACATTTGGAAGTTGCTTTGGGAATGGCATTCTCTCCCTTTAGTCAGGGAGCCTGTTACGAAGGCAGCTGTTCAGAGACCACCTCCTGCAAAGCTGACAATTAGCCAGGTGGTCAAATGACCATTAGCTGCCTGTACGTCAAGTTGGGTTAGAGCTTTGCCTTCTGTGGAAGATCAGGCGGGGAAATGTTTCTCTGCCATACAGACTGGCATTCCTCCCAGGTGATGCTATGACCCCCGTTGTCATAATATTTTATTACTTCACATTTTTTAGTTTAACGCTAAGAAAAGAGCCTGGAGAAGACTTCAGGACTCATGGAAATATACGTAAAATTGTCACCAAAGTGTTTCTTCTCTAGGGCACACAAGTAACGCAAGATGGACCACCAGCAACTCTGTTGCTAGGAATCACCCCAGGAAGCCTTGAGAAAAACTCAGCCTCCTGCCGTGCTTGCTCAAGCCATCACCAGCTGTTCCACAAGTGTGGAGAAAACATGCACCAGGCTGCTTTTGCCAGAAAGTCAAGAATATTGGGTTTGTGAAGTTGGATTAAGCACCTGTTAAAGGAGATGGGTTAACATCCTTCATTAAGATGGTGGCAAAACTGGATAGTCTGTGACCCCCCCCCCCGTGTGGTGCCCATGGGCTGCATGGCACCCACTGATGGGTTTGCCAGTGCCCATTTGCTTCTTCCACGAAGCATCTTTTTCTCAGAGCAAAGAGCCACTCCTGGCTTTCTTCAACCTCAGAGGAACAGGAGAACCCAGGGACAACTGACTCCATAGTAGAAGGATGCTGGGCTTGGAACTTCCGAATATTTTGTGACGCCCCAGTAGTACATGACAACCATTTTCTGATTCACCCCCATCCTCCATGGCAGCTATTTTGTGGTGACACCAGTGATGGATTGCACTTTTTAAAAGCTTAGAAGTGCTGTACAAACAGCTTAAGGACTGTGAAGGGCTCACAGAAACAGAGAGTTTTGAGTGACAGGCCACTCCAAGGAATCTGACTGGGTAGCATGAGCTGAACAGAGAGAGACTTCTGAACTGGATGCTGGGGTGAGAAGAGGCTGATTTCAGCCCTAGCTGAGAGGAGTCGAGTACTCACAGTTGGAGAGTCAGCCTGATGGAGGACGGTTTAACACAGACAGGAGAACTAGGGGAAAGTTGGCAAGGAAGTTTGAGAGATAGGCGCAGATTCCCATTTGGGCCAAAGAAAGGGGATAGATCTCTAGTGACTCATGAGAGAATTTCCCTACCTGGTCAAACAGGGAGTTAGCTCTGAAGAGTGAAGAGATCGTTGAAGGCTTTCACGGCCGGAGAATGATGGTTGTTGGGGGTTTTCCGGGCTGTATTGCCGTGGTCTTGGCATTGTAGTTCCTGACGTTTCGCCGGCAGCTGTGGCTGGCATCTTCAGAGGTGTAGCACCAAAAGACAGAGATCTCTCAGTGTCTGTCTTTTGGTGCTACACCTCTGAAGATGCCAGCCACAGCTGCCGGCGAAACGTCAGGAACTACAATGCCAAGACCACGGCAATACAGCCCGGAAAACCCCCAACAACCATAGTGAAGAGATCCTTGGTCTGGTGTGGTTAGAAACTGCCTTTCGAGACCTTCAGATTCAGTTTAAAACTGAAGACAAGTACTGTTGTTTGAAGAGAAGGGGTTTGGATACTGGAAAGAGGGTACCAGCCTTCTTAAAACCAAAAGAGTAAGAGAAGAAAATGTACTAGGGTGATTGGGAAAACACTGGAATGAAAGCCTCCCAACAAAAAGATTGAAGTAAGTGAAGAGTTCTCATTAGTCTGAAACATAAGAATGGAAGTCTGTGCATGTACTGATTTTCCCTCAGAGTTATCTATATTGAGTGAAAGGTAAAGGTCGTCCCCTGTGCAAGCACTGAGTCATTACTGACCCATGGGGGGACATTGCATCACAACAGTTTCTTGGCAGACTTTTGTATCGGGGTGGTTTGCCATTGCCTTCCCCAGTCATGTACACGTTACCCCCGGGAAACTGGGTACTCATTTTACTGACCTCGGAAGGATGGAAGGCTGAGTCAACCTTGAGCCGGCTACCTGAGCCCGGTTTCCGCCAGGATCGAACTCTGGTTGTGACTGAGCAGAACTTGGGCTGCAGTACTGCAGCTTACCACTCTGCGCCATGGGGCTCCTATCTATATTGAGTTACTTCAAAAAATTTCAACCCTTAATTTCACCTGACCTTTCCTCTCTATGTTAAATAAAATATTTGTTATTTTTGAATGTAAAAGGGGCTCTAATACCATTTCAGTTATTTAAGTCAAAAGGGGGGGGAACATAGCACCCACCCCTCATTCTAGATATACAAATAAACTAGTTTTTGCTCCGCTTGATTTTTTAAAAAGCATTATATCTTGAATTGCTGAGGGCATATAAATAAATGACAGAATTCGCATTCCCAAATTTTCATCCAAACATCTTTTCAGATTCTAACATTCCAAATTTCCTAGTCTTAATTCCAGAGTGGAATTTGATGCATCAGGAATTTTCCATTGTTCTGCTTTTGATTTCTGAATTTTGCACAGAGCGCTCTGCAAGCATATTTTGCCATCTGTAGACCACGTGCGTTGCATGCATGTGAGACTCAAGGGTTGCTTGCTTTTGCACGGTAAGGATTCTCTCCTTTGCATTCATTGCTGAAGCAAATGCAGAAACATGCCCATAGTCAATGGAGCATCCACCCAAAAGATTTCTGTGCACATACCTCTTGTCAGCCACCATTTCCTCTGCAATTTATCCCTGTCGCGTCCCTGGAAAGATGGCACTCGATTGCAGAAGTGACATGGCCGTATACCTAGGTGCAATTTACAGATCCTGCCTAAGCATGTGATCTACCCTGAGCCTACCGGTGTGGGGAGGGTGGAATACAAATCTAAACAAAATAATATAAATAAATAAATAAGCACATCGTTTCGGGTGCGTAGCCATCTTGGTCTGCAGTAGAAGAGCAAGATATGAGTCCAGTAGCACCTTAAAGACTAACAAGATGTCCAAAGTATAAGCTTTTGAAAGTCAAACGCCATTGTCAGATACTAGACTTGTATCTGACTAAGGAAGATGTATTGTCGAAGGCTTTCATGGCCGGAGAATGATGGTTGTTGTGGGTTTTCCGGGCTGTATTGCCGTGGTCTTGGCATTGTAGTTCCTGACGTTTCGCCAGCAGCTGTGGCTGGCATCTTCAGAGGTGTAGCACCAAAAGACAGAGATCACTGTGTCACTGAGAGATCTCTGTCTTTTGTTGCTACACCTCTGAAGATGCCAGCCACAGCTGCTGGCGAAACGTCAGGAACTACAATGCCAAGACCACGGCAATACAGCCCGGAAAACCCACAACAACCATTGACTAAGGAAGCTTTAACTCTCGAAAGCTTATATCCTGGACATTTTATTGGTCTTTAAAGTGCTGCTGGACTTGAATCTTGCTATCCTAAGCAGAGGTATGTCCTTCTGAACTCAATGAATTCAATTGACTTCGAATGGTGTAACTCTTGCACGGTAAATTGCTTACCCTGTTATACTTGTTATACCTAAGGATGTACCCTGGCATCCTTAAAAATGGAAATCATCAATTCTCTTCCAGGGTACGAAAATAATCCTCTAGTTGATTACTTGGGATCCATTTTTCACCGACCCAGATGAAACGTTTGTGACTTCGCCAGGCATGAACGAAATGTTAACTTTTTTCTCACTCTCAGAACCTTGTGGGATTCTGCCCCCCCCCCGCCCTTATTTTTGACAAGATGCAATATCAGTACACATAAAAAACATCTCTCAAGCGGAAGATCCCGTGGAGGCACCAGCAGCCAAAATAACCATCTCTCCTGCACAGCTGTCACGCCGTTCCAAGGTTAAAGATAGATCTGGAACAATTAATATGCCACTAACCCAATTCCCACCGCTGGGCTCATTGCACGGAGGAGCATGGAGCGATTACATCCTTGGTAGTTTTAATGAAAAGTTTATTATTTAAATGACAGGAATGGCCCAGCAGGGGCTGAAATAGCAACTTCTGTTTCATGCTAATATACAAAAAAGTGTCTTTCCTTCCCATTTTTGGAGAGCTCTTTTTTAAAAAAAAGTATTCATCATTCTGGACATTACAATAAAATTATGACTGTCTCTTTCTTTGAGGGCAAGTTCCTCTAGAAGGTATTTTTATCACATCCATGGTTCCACTTGAAAGGGCCACTGCTGTTTACGTCCAGGGTGGTTATTGCAAAGTAATTACCCCCATTCAGCCAATTTTCTTCTTCAATAATCCCTTTTGCTCGTGGTGTTGGGACACCATCTTTCATCTTGTCAGCTACAACGCTAAGCATACCACAGACACTGGTATGTTCAGCGGAGACTAATATGATGCAAAAATTCCGTTGTTGTTTTTTCTCCCGTAGAGATGCTTCTGAATTTCTCATCACCTGAATTGCAGCCTGCCCACACACGCCCATTCAGAAAGGAACACCTAAGGGTTTAAATGAAAAGCCAAAGTGGCCAACTGTAAAGATCTCCCCCTCTCCCCTGCAAAAGCCAAGAGGAGGTATCAAAATTTGCGCAATCTCAGCCTGGAAAAATTGCCACACCTCACTTTTCATTGCCTGCACCAAAGCCTGTGTCAAAGGACGCTGAGAAAGCCCACCGTCTTCCAATGTTGGCTATCACATGAGTTCACATGATGCTACCCTACGCTGAGGCAGTTCCCTCCTCAACCCTCTGGGTCTAGTCAACCATGAGCCTTGGGTTTCTGCCTCTCCCCCCACATCCTCAGTTGCCTACAGGTGTTTGACGATTTGCACAACCAAGAGCCAGTTTGGTGTAGTGGTTAAGAGTGCAGGACTCTAATCTGGAGATCCAGGTTTGATTCCCCACTCGTCCACTTGAAGCCAGCTGGGTGACCTTGAGTCAGTTACTTAAGAGCTGCCGAACTCTAATCTGGAGAGCCAGGTTTGATTCCCCACTCCTCCACTTGAAGCCAGCTGGGTGACCTTGGGTCAGTCACAGCTTCTCGGAGCTCTCTCAGCCCCACCCACCTCACAGGATGTTTTATTGTGGGGATAATAATGACACACTTTGTAAACTGCTCTGAGTGGGAATTAAGTTGTCCTGTAGGGTGATGTATAAATCGAATGTTGTTGTTGGTTGTTGTGGGTTTTCCGGGCTGTATTGCCGTGGTCTTGGCCAAGACCACGGCAATACAGCCTGGAAAACCCACAACAACCATCGTTCTCCGGCCGTGAAAGCCTTCGACAATACATCGAATGTTGTTGTTGTTGTTGTTATTAGTATATTATAAGAATTGGCAGTAATCGTAGGGTTGCCAGCTCCAGGCTGAGAAATTCCTGGAGACTTGAGGGTGGGGTCCAGGATGGGTGGAGTTTGGGGAAGGTAGGGGGCTCAATGGGGATGCAAAGCCATAGAATCCACCCTCTGGATCTGCTATTTTCTTCTGGGGAACTGATCTCTGTAGTCTGGAGAGAAATTCTGGGAGAATGCCAGTCCTCACCTGGAGGTTGGCAACTCAAAGTCAGGACCGGACAAGTTGTGGGATTAGGCCTATTTACATGGCTGGACCTGCCAGAACCATGTGAAGCAGGGAAAAATGAGTGCAAGCCCACAGTGAGCTAAGCCAGGTGGACAGATTCCCACCCCTACCATCCTTCTTGGCTACAAGCTGAACAGCTAATTCCGTATGGCTGTGATTGATGGACAAGCTAGACAGGCAGTGTAAGTCATCTTGGTTGCCTTAAAGAGGACTTTACTTCCCTCTTCTCAAGGCTGCATGGGGCCTTGTGTTCCATTCCAAATGGAAATGGAGCCAATTTCTTTCTGAATTTTAGCAGTGTCACTCACCACACTACAGCAACTAAAGGAATGACTGTAGCATATACTCGGCTCACTTCATCCAGTGACACATGTACTGTTCTTGCCCTGTGCATCTGATGAAGTGGGCTGTGGCTCACGAAAAGGTTCCACAATACGTTTGCTAGTCTTTATGGAGTCACAAAACTCTTCATTCATTCAGCTGCAGCAGATCAGCACGGATCGTTCCTTAGAATCTGCCCCTGGGTTTTGGAGTTCTGAAGAACTCTCAGTTCTATTGCTATCTTTGCCCTGATCTCTCTTTTGCTGATTCCAGACACGTTGGATAATGCACTTCCAATCCTCTTTAGAGACTATTTGGAACTGAATTTTTCGTGTGTGAAACAAAAAACCCACTTCTAAACTATTGCTGAAGTGCATTGAAAGCGCATTATCCAACGTGTGCAGAATCAGCCTTTATCTTCTTTTCCTGCAGAGGTTGATTTTGGTAACTATAGAATGTTACGAATGCCTGGACTGCCTGGTAAACAATGTTGCAGATGGTCAGTGATTTTCAAACTCTTGGGGTTGGAGAAGAATTAGGAGTGGATACACCTGGGTGCAAGTGTGTCCCTTGATTATTCCAAAGCCAGCATTGACTTTAACTAAGCGTTCAAAGAACAATGGTTGTTGTGGGTTTTCCGGGCTGTATTGCCGTGGTCTTGGCATTGTAGTTCCTGACGTTTCGCCAGCAGCTGTGGCTGGCATCTTCAGAGGTGTAGCACCAAAAGACAGAGATCTCTCAGTGTCACAGTGTGGAAAAGATGTTGGCGGGTCATTTATATCAGGATACAGTGAAGCCTCCCTCCATTAGCATTCCACACCCTGGGAAACTCTTACAGGATTACTCAGCCCAAACCCACCTTCCTGAGTAGATATAAATTACCTGCCAACTTCTTTTCCACACTGTGACACTGAGAGATCTCGGACTTTTGGTGCTACACCTCTGAAGATGCCAGCCACAGTGCTGGCGAAACGTCAGGAACTACAATGCCAAGACCACGGCAGTACAGCCCGGAAAACCCACAACAACCATCGTTCTCCGGCCGTGAAAGCCTTCGACAATACATCGGTTCAAAGAACAGTTGTTGGATGTCTTTTGTGCAAAGAAGAAGAGAAGATCCTGCAGAGGGCAGCAAGCTCTAGTAGACTGGGCATTAGGGGAGCACCTTCTTTCTAAAGGGGGTTTTCCTTGTCTGTCTGCAGAATGATTTTTTTTGGCAGAAAGCTTTAGCTCTTCTCTTTGTAACCACTTTTTAAACACACTATCCATTTTATTAATTTTATATCCAGTCTATGAATGGAACGTATACATTTTTGTTTCTCTTCATTGGTTCAGTATCAAAGAATCTGATACTTTGAAATCAAAGAATTTTCCATTACTGAGTTTTTAATTTCAGATTTCTTTACAAAGAGGCATGCATAAGCAAGTTGCTGCAACTTTTGTTTTCTTCAGTTCATCTGTATCATATTTTCCCCAACCATCATTCTAAGGAGCATGTGTGCATTAGTAAAACACTGCAAAACAGCAATTAAAATGTATCACTATAGCATGTGAGTTTGTTTTGTGCAGTGTTTTACTGATGTAAACAATATGCATTCAGAAAACACAAAATAATTTGATACAGTCCAAGTAAGATGGCACCAAGATTTTTTGTAATTTTTTTTTTAAATTAGTGCACATGTGCACACTAGTAATATTGATAACAGGGGCAGAGAGCCAATAAACTGAAAGGGGATGAAAACTGTGATAATTATGCACATGTTCCTATGCTGTAATTAATTTGAAAGATTCTAGTTAAACCAGGTTTAAATAGGAGCACACCCAGAGGAGTACAGAGTGGAGAATCTACTGATCCCTATTTGCCTCATGGGAAGCTTTTCCTCCCATCCATCCATCCATCCATCCATCCATCCATCCATCCATCCATCCATCCATCCATCCATCCATCCATCCATCTTCTGCCTTTCTCACTAAAACTCCAGGCAGAGCCAGTTTGGTGCAGTGGTTAAGAGCGGCAGGACTCTAATCTGGAGAGCCAGGTTTGATTCCCCACTCCTCCCCTTGAAACCAGCTGGGTGACCTTGGGTCAGTCACAGCTTCTCAGAGCACTCTCAGCCCCACCCACCTCACAGGGTGATTGTCATGAGGATAATAATAACACACTTTGTAAACCACTCTAAGTGGGTGTTAAGTTGTCCTGAAGGGCGGTATATAAATTGGATGCTATTATTATTATTACATGGTATAAAACAATGTTATCAATCAAACAAAGTGAAACACATGCATGTGTGTACCAAACCTGTGGCTGAATCCGACAATTAGTTGCTTGCCTATCTGGCTACTGAAAATGTATTTGAGAACTATGCATTGGCCAGGCAGTGAACTTGGTGTTACATCTTCCTACTCATCAATGAATATTCAAACCAAGGAAAGAGCGCGGTCAAGCCAAGCTAACTCTGTCACTGGCACGCAAAAGAAAAAGCCACACTCAAGGACCCTGCGGATTTGAGCTGTATTTATCCCATCGATGAATCACGGTTTTCGTTTCGTCCTTAATCAAGGCAGACCTTTCCTCCGCTGATGATAGTTTTCACATGAAGATTATCCCTCGGTGTCTAATCGAAATCAATTATTAAAGCAGGGTTAAAAAATTCATTTGGTCTGGGCAGTTCAGGCAATCCTAAGAATTTTTGTTTCTTTGTTTCATGTTTTTCAACAAGGGCTTTTCTGTAAGATGCCGGAAAAATGCCCGTGGCAGCTATGTGGCAATCTCAGAAGTTGCTTCGTGAGGAAGTGGGCGAAATCAAAGACTGACTAGAATTTTGGTTTCTTACAGAGGTTAGGCAAATAGATGGTATTTCATTTCTCGTTATATTCCTCGTATTTTGTTCAATTGTTTCAGAACTCTGCTTTTGGCTGTTGGTTTTATAGACTGTGAACACACATTGAATGATATTTGTAGGCATTTTGTATGGTATTTTGACACACAACGTATGCCTTTTAAATATATAATAGAGGCATATTGCTGATTTATTGCATAGATAATGCATGCTTGATGGGAAACATTTGGTGTGAGGAAAGAGGAAATGGTGCAGAAATAATTGATCACAGGTTCAATTTGCATAAGGGAGAAATTGAAATGGGGGGGGGGGTTTCAAGTCAAAACAGCAGGAATTAAGACATTTGAAATCACCCTACATTTAAACCAGAATTCAGAAGAGAAGGGACTCTGGGCAGATCAATCTATGAATAATATCGGAACTAAACAGAGGAAACCTAGCAAATGTTTTCTTTTCAGGTTGGAAACATTCAATGCAGACCTAATGATGTGAGTACACATGAATGCATGAAGCTTCCCTATTCCAAGTCAGACCATTGGTGTATTAGTGTCAATATTGTCTGTTGTGACTGAAAGCAACACTCCAAGGTCTTTCACAACATCTACTGCCTGGTCCTTTCAACTGGAGATGCCGAGGGTCTCTGGGACCTTGGATGTTCAGCCCTTAAGCCACAGCCCACAGAGCCAGTGTGTGTGTTGTCTCCATCCAAGTATTTTCCCGTGATCCAGTGTGTGGGATTTGAGGTCTATTGCTCCTTCTTCTTCTTCCAGATCTCCACAAGGCCCAAACAGACCATGAAGTGAAGGCAGTGAAAAGCTGACTAGACAGTTTCTTGGAGGGCAGGTCCATCGATTACTACTAGCCATGGTGACGAAAGGGAATCTCCACATTCAGAGGCAGTAAACCTTTGAATACCTGTACCGGGAGGCAACATAGGGAGAAGTACTTGTTTGTGAGTCCATCTTATGTCTTCATGGCAGCATATCCATGGCTTTCTTCAGCTTCCTACCTTGAATGCAATGCTAACCATACATATGTCTAGGGCTTTTTTTCAGGGGGAACACAGGGGAACGGAGTTCTGGAACCTCTTGAAAATGGTCACATGGCTGGTGGCCCCGCCCCCTGATCTCCACACAGAGGGGAGTTGAGATTGCCCTCCGCGCTGCAGCGCGGAGGGCAATCTCAACTCCCCTCTGTGTGGAGATCAGGGGGCAGGGCCACCAGCCATGTGGCCATTTTCTCTGAGGGCAACCCACTGAGTTCCACCACCTCTTTTCCCAGAAAAAAAGCCCTGCATATGTCTCCCCAGGCCTAGAGTTCACTTACCTCACTTGTCACTACAGCTTCGGTGCTGTTTTGTGACTTCTTTTATAGTCTTCCAAACAGGAACGTAGCTTACTCTCAGCTCTCATGTCAGACTATGTATGACAGGATATGGTGCACCAGAATCTGGACCATCGCAGCAAGAAATCCAAGCTCTTGAGTAAACGGTTATATTCAGAAATTCAGGCTTTGCCATATATATGTCCATAGGATAATCAGAAGCAATAGAAAGGCCTCTGGCTGTACACAGGTCCTTTGTTAAGAATAGCAACTTGAATACAGTACAGATTCTAAATACCCACTCCCTGCTCCCCCTCCCATCTAGACCACAGAGTATAGTATCAACAGCAATGTGAACAATAATAGTGTAGACGTCTCAAGGCCAGAGCGGTGAGCCTCCAACTCAAGATAAGCCAGCTGCGTTCCTAGGCCGTGAAGAAACAGAAGCTGTAGAAGCAAAAGTTAAACAGATGCACATTGGTCAAGACGCAGAGCAATGGCTCAGTACAGAGAGCAATGAAATGGCTGTGGGGGACAGACATGACATCTCATCCTTCTCATCCATAGCAACAGCAGCAACAACATTCAATTTATATACCACCCTTCAGGACAACTTAACACCCACTCAGAGCGATTTACAAAGTACGTTATTATTATCCCCACAACAATCACCCTGTGAGGTGGGTGGGTCTGAGAGAGCTCTGAGAGAGCTGTGACTGACCCAAGGTCACTCAGCTGGCTTCAAGCGGAGGAGTGGGGAATCAAACCTGGTTCTCCAGATTAGAGTCCCACTATCTTAACAACTACATCAAACTGGCTCTCAATGGACAAAATCCATGGACAAAATGGCTACCTAGGGAACTATGACTAGCTTCTCCTTGCACTTCAGCACCAGTTTTTTGCTCATCTGAGAGGATGTTTGGATAGGAAGGATTTTATTAAACAATGCCACCTAATTTAATCACAGGATAGGGTTGCCAGGCTGCAGCCAGCAACCTCCAGGAGCATTTAGGGGGCGGGGACTGGAGCACCAGCATGCTGACATCACTTCCGGTGAAAACTGGAAGTGTGTTGGGATTTTTACAAGTGTCATTCTCTTCAGTCGTGAAAGAGTTAAATTGTGTTAAGTTTGCATGAGACCAGTTAGATGTCGAGTTGTTGTTCCTGCCAGGGTGAAAGGGGAATTGCATGCATGTTGGATAATGCACCTCCAATCCTCTTTATAGATCATTTGAAACGGATTTTTTAGTGTGTGGAACAAAAAATCCACCTCAAATGATTGATAAAGTGCATTGAAAGTGCATTATCCAAAGTGTGCGGAATCAGCCTAGGATTACTTATTGGCTGACCAGGTTTACTGGGGGGCAATTGACATTCTTTCCTCTTCTCAGGACGCCATTGCTCTCCAGTTGGTTAGACTGTTACCTTTAGATCGTCAGGATGTAAGGTTGTAGGAGCTAAGTTAGGTATTCTTTATTTTATCTCCAAGGTACCCTATTTTTCCCTATGTGTAGTAAAGATTTATTCTAGAAGCTAAAACATACATGTGTCTGTGGTTCTTTATCGGCTGTGCATACTCTACTTGGCAACAATACTTATCCAGCAAAGATCCAGAGGAGTTAGCCGTTTTAGTCTGTAGAAAAATAGATAAGAGTCCAGTAGCACCTTTAAGACTAACCAACTTTACTGTCTCATAAGCTTTCGAGAACCACAGCCCTCTTCGTCAGATGCATCTGACAAAGAGAGCTGTGGTTCTCGAAAGTTTATGCTACAGTAAAGTTGGTTAATCTTAAAGGTGCTACTGGATTCTTTTCTATTATCCAACAAAGTGACATCATGGGATGCTCTACAGCATCCCATGACCTCACTTCCAGTTTTCACCAGAAGTGACATCAGTGGGCTGGTGCAATGCTGGTGCATCCTGCCTCCCATTTTCATCTGCTGGTGCTTCAAGTGCTGGTGGACCACAAACTGTGTTGCCGGAAGGTCTCCTGCTATAGTGGAGGACTGTAAGGAAAAGAGAAGCACCCTTAGAAGTAAACTGCAAAAACCCAGGTGGATAACCACGTCTAAGGGAACAAACAATGTACCATTAAAGACTCTCTTCAAAATTATATTATGTGAAATGTTCTTAAAGTGGCGCAGTGCATATAAGACAACAATTTTTTTTTTTTTTACAATTTCATACTTAATTCACACCGATTTACAAAGTGACTATAAGACAAAAGGTCCAACCAATAATGGGAGTAGGATTGGCTCCCACAAAGTGCTGAAAGTTCAATAGGGGATTGCCAATCAAGTCCACGCTGAAATGTGCAAAATAGTTGCTGTTTGATTGTAGATATTTATGTTGTTGTTTTCATATTTCTTCATAGATGGAACAAGGAGATGACTGAACTTGAAGGACTAAGGACCCGACAAGGAACTGGTTATTATAAACGCTTGTTTCCAGACTGCATCAGGGGTCCTCAGACCTCCTCCCCATGCATTTTCAAAGCAACGCTGCTGCTTGGGCAATCTCAGGCGGCATACGGTGCACCCCTCTTTACTTGGCTGTGTACTGTGCCACTTTAAGAACATTTCACATAATATAATTTTGAAGAGAGTCTTTAATGGTACATTGTTTGTTCCCTTAGACGTGGTTATCCACCCCGGTTTTTATAATGGAGGACTGGGCAACCCTACTATCAGGGGTCATTTTGTAGAAAAAGAGCTGGAGAAACTCATTAGCATAAGTCATCAGCATATGCCATGCCCCTTGACATCACCAACAGTGTGTCATTAGCATAACATTAGCATATTCCACGCCCCTTGGCATCACCTGTCCTGGCTGTTTTGGACCCAATCCTGGCCATTCAGGGCCGAAATTGGGCCCAAAATGGCAAAGGGGGCTGAAAATGGCTGAAAAGGGGCCCCAAATGGTCAGGATTGGGCCGCTGCTGAGTGGGAGAGTGATCCACCACCCATCAGATGCCCGATCCGGGCTGTTTCGGCCCCAATCCAGGCTGAAACGGGCCCAAAATGGCTGAGAGTCAGGTGGGCGGGGCCACCTGACATGTGACCTCTTCAGGGAACTGCCGGAACTGCGTTCCTCGAAATGAGCCCTGCCTACTATGTTCGACAACGAATGACCAAGTCGGTGCGAGAATCCCCAAGTACGTAACAGGGACTGAAATAAAAACCAAATGGTAAGACTGTTTTTTAAAAATCAAATGTTTATTTATAATCACTAGCTGGCTCATTGGTTTACTCGCTGTTTATTTCTACCACTAGTTGCTGAGCAGCTGCAAGAACAGATCTGTAGGGGAGGGGGGGGGGAGGGGAAAGCAGGATTGTGGTTTGGCTGTGTGAAAAAGTGCCTGTGTGAAACACCACTGCTTGCATGGCACTCTGCTGTCTGAATACTCAAAAATTAACACGACCAACTGGATGCAGCTATTTACAAACAGCAACCTGGTTCCTGGAAAATCAGAGTATCCCCCAATAGCATGGCTGGGTCATTAAAGCGAGCAATTGGTCAAGTACAATCGCTTGCAATTCCACCTCCACTTTTGGCCTGCCTAGTTAGAGGCTTGCTTTAAATAACCTGGGGAAGTTATACAGATCCAGACAGCTCGGCAACCATCAAAGAACAATGACTGGTTAGAATGAATTAATAACGGCAAACATTCAATCTGTTTACTGAGTCTGCCCACTTCTTCACTCAGCAAGCAAATAAACTGTGACATTCTCTGCTAGTCAATGAAGTGAAGGCCAGGAGTATATAAAAAGGTAAAGGTAGTCCCCTGTGCAAGCACCGAGTCATTACTGACCCATGGGGGGATTTTTTTTTACGGGGTGGTTTGCCATTGCATTCCCCAGTCATCTACACTTTACCCCCAGGAAACTGGGTACTCATTTTACCGACCTCGGAAGGATGGAAGGCTGAGACCAAGCCACAGGTGATGAATTACACTTGCCTGGCAAGTGAACAGACTCAGAGCCAAGCTACAAGTGACGCCGTACACAGGTTGGACACTTGTCAGCTTCCCTCAAGTTTTGATGGGAAATGTAGGCATCCTGGTCTTGCAGCTGTAATGGAGAGCCAAGTTCTTGAGACAACTACCTGAACCCGGCTTCCAACTCTGAGTCAGTTCTTGAGACAACTACCTGAACCCGGCTTCCTCCAGGATCGAACTCAGGTCGTGAGCAGAGCTTGGGCTGCAGTACTGTCACTTAACACTCTGCACCACGGGGCTGACTCTGACTGAGAGGAGAGATTCATTTCATTAGCAGCTACTAGGCATGATGACGAAGAGGACCACAACGTCCGGAGGCAATACATCTCTGCACGTCAGTGGTAGGGGGCAGCACGAGGAGACGGCCTTGGTTTCTACCTCTTGTTGTTTGGCCCCTCAGTGTAACTGGTTGGCTGCTGTATGAAACAGGATGCTGAACTAGACGGACTATTGACCTGATCCTTCAGGGCACCTCTTATGCGCATCAAGAGACATTTGTCGTCTTTGCATCTCATCGGTTAAGCTTCTCGCGATGTTGGCTTTCCTGCAGCCTCCTTCTGCACCAGCAAGATCGGCAGTTCTTAGATCCTTTCTCTTTACATTACAGCCTTTTGGGGAGCGACTTGAAATGCCTCCGGCAAAGGATCACTGCGTAAGTTCGTTGTTTTCAGTTCTCCCGGCAGACTCACAAGTGGAACGATGCACTTTTTGGAATGGGTGTATTTCAGAAGCCAGACAGACAAAAGGCGGGCCCGTCAATCCGCTTTCGGTGAAGCCAAAAGATAAACACGGCTTTCAATGTGCAGCGGTTCACTTGGCACCACCCCTCCAAAGCCAGGCAGTGCAACGTAGCTCATTATCCTGAGAAGCACTGTATGGAAAACAATTCCAGGCACCTCTAGGCAAATGAATGGTAATATTGCCAGGACCTGATGAACCCACAAGGAGAGAAAAGAAAATCACTTGCAAAGGGAAACAAAGCTGGCCAAAAAGAGAGAGGGGCCTTCTGTAACCGGCTTGAATAAGTGTTTGTCCTTATTCATTAATTCTAACCGTGTTACTGCCAAGCGTGAAACTGGAGCTTTTCGGGATGCTTTTGATCCGCTTATCTGTGCAGGGCAAAGAACATGCAAAGCAGGCCCCTCTGTTCTGAAGCAGGTGCGCTAGGCAAAGGAGAAAAGAAAGGTTCTCCTCTGAAAGGGAAGCCAATCTCATCATGCAGCCTGGACTCAGGTGCTGTTTTGAAGTCAGTGGCAAGGATGGGCACAAATGACTAACGTTGGAGTGCCAACAAAGCCTGGTCTCCCCTTTGATCACTGAGCTAAGGTTGAAGACAGATGTATTCACTGATGGAATATTTTAATATCCCTCGTTACTTTCCTCAAGCAACTCAAGGTGACTCATACAGAATTCCCAAGACGATTGCCATCCAGGCGCTCAGCCCCTACTGTAGGGTTGCCAACAGCAAGCAGGGAAAGTCCTGGAGATTTGGGGGTGGAGCCATGGGAGGGTGGGGTTTGAGGATGGGAGGGACTACAGCAGGGTATAAGGCCTCCCTCCAAAACAGCCATTTTCTCCAGGGCAACTACATTCTGGAGATCAGTTGAAATTCTGGGAGATCTTCAGGCACCACCTGTAGGTTGGGAACCACACCCTTTCCTGCCCTATGTTTTAAATACTAGGGGTGTTTTTTTGTGCTTTGATAGATGTAATTTAGTTTTAGTTTTAAATAAAGGGATCAGGTGTTTTGCTACAATGGGAGATTTCCTGGCCAGCCCCTAACCCCATTCCCTGCTACTATTTAACAGACTGGCAAGGGGGAAATGAAAGAGCTTCCTTGGCAAAGAGAGAGAGAGAGAGAGAGAGAGAGAATGTGATGCCGGGGCAATCCTCTAGGATTCACCCCAAATGCTACTGTTTAATCATAGAGTTTTGGGTGAATCCTAGAGTGTCACCTTGGCATGATGGCATCACTTCCAGCTTTGTGCCAGAAGTGACAACATGCACTGATGTGACATTGAGAAGAATGCCCCCCCCCCCCCGCAAATTCTCCCAGCAGATTGCAAGTCTTAGGTAGTAGTGACCCTACTTCTAATTGTTTTTATGATGTGTTTTTATAATGCTTTAGCTGTTTGCTGCAGTGGCCATAATAGGGTAGAAAGGCAATGTACTAATTTAACAAACAACCAACAACCAAACACCACAGCTTTCATTAGGACCAAACAAAATACTACCCCACAGTGTCCAAATATAACTCAGACATCAGAAAATGTCTGTTTCTCTTTAAAACTTTAAGGGGTGTGTGTGGAACAGAACTTCAGGTGCTCCAGAGACCCCGAGAAGAAACATTGACAGAAATCCCGTGGGCTATTTTATAGGCCCTGTACAATTTGATTCAAGTCAGGGTGAAATATAGAGAGCTTGTCAAAATTTCTGTCACAGTGAGTTTTTTTTTTATTTTTGTTATGTTTTATTCTGCAGTAGGGTTGTATTTTGGGTCTACAAGGATGAAAACTCCCAAGTTAGAATCTCCCCTCCGTTTAAGTGTGTTCATCTGCAAGCAGCAGAGCTTGTGGACTGTACAAAAGAGGAACTTAAATGATATAAGACGATCTCTAATTTGTACCTTGATGTGTCTAGAAATACATTTGCTGTCTGTATGCTACTAGATGCTCTTGTAGTTCCTTCTCATTCTTGGATGCTGCAGAGAAGGCACACCCAATACAGAGAATTTCAAATTCCCTGAAACTATATCAGGCAGGATGTTAAAGAATAAAGGGGAGGGGGGAAAAGATTTCAGACTCTCAACTTCAGGCATCCTGTGTAGAATCTGAAGAGGTAAAATGGTGTTGTTAGAGCTGGTATCACGTTACACTATTAGCATTCTCGGGAGGCGGTGGTGGGAAATAGAAGGATAGCCTTTAATGAAAATATTTTTAAAGGGATTCACCTGGAAGGAGACTCAATTTGCACATTGCCTGACCTTCAAACCATTACCATGTAATCCTAAACCAAGGTCCACCATTCTAAGCCCATTGACTTCAGTTCATTTAAGCTGCGTTTTCCAAGAAGCAAGCCCTATTGAATAACATGGGACTTACTTCTGAGTAGACTGGCTTAGGATTGCTCCTTTAGAAGGCTTAACTAGTGGCAGGGCTTGGGGGGACATGGCGGGGGCACTGTCAGCATAACTGTCACTTTGTTTCCAAGGTTTTACCATAGAGTTTCCAGAGATTCCTAGAGAGGTATGACTTGCTTCCTGGTTTCGCCTGGAAGTGATGTAACACTGTAGCATTGACAGTAGATTTTTAGTTTATTTTTCTCCCGCTGGCCAACAGAGCAGAGGCAAGCAGCAGGTATTGCGGGTGGGTGGTTTCCCTCCATAGTGGGAGACCTGGCAACCTTGTGTATAGCCTGAGTAATTAAACAAGGTGCTTTTTAGCCACGAGTAGAACCTGTTGTTAAGAGAGTTTCTATTACCTAACCCCAGGATCCAGGCCCATACTTGGGAAAGCCTCCACATCATTCCCCAGTTTGAATTCTGTCCTGTGCATCCAATTTGGATCTTATTATTGTTACACGTTCATGCTTTTTCATTGTTGCTGGCTGTGTTGTGAGATTTTATAGAGAAACTGCTTTGTATGTGTGAGGAGAGTAACATACAACTATATTAAGTACATAAATATTAAATCATTAAATAATATTCCTTTGGTTCTGTGTGTTTTGGCCACGCAACTAGGGGGAAAAAGGGGTTAGGAAAACTGTAAGAATTGATCGAGCTGGCAAAATTCCACAGCATACACTACTCGATACATTCTTTTCTCTTCATACAGGAATTTTCCTTTCCATGCTGATCTCTTCATTAGAAAAGGTTCAGAGCCATGAAGAATACACTCAGTACATCAGTCACAGCGGAGAGAAAGAAAAACAACAGACATTTAGGGAGCAACATAATCTCGTTATCGATTTTCAAGTGTTATGATCTTCTGGAGATTTTCACAAATCCACTCTAAGTTCTGAGGTTTTTGCTTGCGCCCACAATTTAAGCTTGGGTGGGGGAGAATAAAACATACACATTACCTGCTCCTTGCTAGTTATAAAAGACTCGGAAGTATAAGTCATTTCCCCTATTCCAGCATTCACTTTAAATTTACAATTTTTGGACACTGGGATAGGAATGAAATCTTGTTTGCACAAGAGTTACTCTAATTGCAGGAGCAGAAAGAATGCCCCAAGCACCAGAGTTAATTCGCCTGCCCAACAATTTAATGTATTTGTCTAGAGAGTTTCATACCCCTTGCTTTTCTCCCCAATGCAGTCCTAAAGTAGTATACCACATTATTCTTCCCTCCTCCATTTTTTCCTTACAACATCCCTGTGAGGTAGGCTAGGTTGAGAGGGCGTGACTGGCCCAAGCTTACAGGACATAGCAGGTATTCAAACTTGGATTTCCCCAGCTCCTAGTCCAATGTTCTAACTGCTACGCCATGCCTCATCAAGCATGACTCACTCAGTTGCTGTGGCGTAAAGATTAGAGATGGACACGAACCGAAATACGAACCAAAATTAAGCACGAACCAGGCCGGTTCATGGTCCGTGAACCACGGTTTGTCAGATCCCATTTCTGTCAAACTGCCACGAACTTTAGGCTGGTTCGTTTGGTTCATTTTTTGGTTCATGACTGCAGATAGCCTGGTGCCAATCAATCAGTTTCCTAGGCAGAAGAGGATGGACTTCCTGCAGACCTTCTGCTGGCCCAGAAGTGACCTTCTGCTGACCCAGAAGTGACCTTCTGCTGGCCCAGAAGTGATGATTTTCTGACCTAGATGTGACATTTTCATGAAGCAAAGGAACTGGTTCGTGAACCAGGAGCAAATTCGTGAAAGTTCAGGTTTTTCCAGTTCGTGCCCATCTCTAGTAAAGATACTAGTTCCTCTTTTCCCCTCCATGCACGGCTGCAACATTTCCTTGCTTCCTCCATCTTCAAGTCTTTGTTCACAGAAGTAGACGGTTGGATGGAAGGTAGAAACAAGCCCTTGTTTTGTAGACAACTTGTTACAATTTAATGCCAAGGAGCTCCAGAAGGGTTGCAAATAAACATTTTTTTAAGGAAAAGCCAAAGCCAAAATAGAGATTCCTCTTGGGCCGTTGGTGGTCTCTTCAGCTGCTGATATCTTTGGTTCCCTTGGCTGATGTGCTGCTTGAGTTTCCCCCCCACAAGACAGCTAGCTTAACCCACTAGGAAAGAGGGTGAGGAATTGCAAGAGCAGGACTCTCTCAGGTTAGGGTTGCCAACTCTGTGTAGGGAAATTCCTGGAGATTTGGGGTGGCACCTGGGGAAGGCAGAGTTTGGGTAGGGATCTCAGCAGGAATTGGATGCTCTAGAGTCTGCTCTTGAAAGCTGCCATTTTCCCAAGGGGAGCTGATTCCTGAAGTCTGGAGATCACTTGGAATTCCAGGAAATCTCCAGACCCCACCTGAAGGTTGGCAACCCTATCTCAGCTTCTTGCAGGACTCTTGAAGAGCTGATTCTGTGAGTTCCATGGCCTGGCCTCTGTTTCAGCTTTAGAGACTAAGAAGAGGAATTCATGTCGGCTACATTTAAAAAAACCCCCAAAATTCCTACTTTAGACATAACAAATTAAAGCTTCAGCAGAGGACTGGCATTGGCGTGGGCATTCTCTGGGCAGCCGCTGAGTTTGGAAAGGCCGTGAAACATCTGAGGTGTTGCTCATGTTCTATGTGCACGTGGGTGGATAACCACCCTGCTTGCTCACCTACCTCCCCCTGCCCCTGAGTGCTGATAAGGATCAGGCTCTTAGTGGCTATCACTTGCTCAACCGCCACCCACCTCTTGGGGGTGAAGATGCCCCACTGGAAGGGAGTCCACCAAAGTCATTTTGCCGAGCCCTGGACCTAGACATGCGCTTCTTCCACACACATTGGATAATGCACTTTCAGTGCTCTTTAGTGATCATTTGGAACTGGGTTTTCGTATGTGACACAAAAAATCCACTTCCAAAGGATTTCTAAAGTGTATTGAAAGTGCATTATTCAATGTGTGTGGAATCGGCCCAGTGTTTGAGTATTTATCAGAAAGTTTGCAGGGCCTGTCTGCTTGGCGTTCAAGGTCAAATTTCATAATGATTTCAACTTTCGCATCCTTACTGTTTTTCCACCTAAAAAAAATCTTTGTTTCAATTTCGCTTCTCCTTTCTTACCTGCACTCCAGAATGAAGCCCAAGTTGTTGGTTCTCTCTTTCTGGGGATTTGCCTGCCTGCCTGCTATGTAACAAACAGTGCATACAGCCTATTGGGGTTTGCAGCTCATTAAAACTCGCTTCCGGTGGTAATTTACTACAGTGAGCATTCGAGTACTTTCAAAGCTTGTTATTATCTTGGCATGTGATCAGGAGAACCTCTTCATTCCCCATCTTTCTTGCTGCTTGGGAGTTTTGATCAGGTGCAGAGCTGTGGAATGATTCTCTTCACTGCTTGGAAGGATGATCTAGGTTAGTGAATTGGTTTATACATGCTGCGGTAAGTTACTACTCGAAACATGGCGGTCTGGACACCCAATCTGCTCCACGCCATGTGAAATTCGAGACAGGAAGGAGACCAAATATCAAAAACTAGCTGGTTTGATTTGAACATTCCTGTGTTATGCCATACATTTTTATCAATAGAATAACAGATGGAAAACCACAAATGAAGGAAAAAAACAACAAACACCATTAACCAGGTACAATCAATGTAATAACTTAGGCATACAAACCAATTAACATAATAAATGTGTAAATCACAGTCTAAAGGCAATTAACAATCCTACAGTCAAACACCCAGTTCCAAGCCATTACATGATAAATGCCGCTCTTAAATTTGTTCAACAGCATTTAAGGTCCAAAAGGTACAGAAGAATTACAATGCTGGAAGACATTAAACAGGTACATTTCTCTTAGTGAAAGGTAAGTATATCTCAGTTCTCAGTATTCAATGTTCCTTTATCTCCCTCGTTTCTTTTTGTCTTGCAGGTGGTACTGGTGAAGTTGGGATGCCCA
Source organism: Eublepharis macularius (assembly GCF_028583425.1). Lineage (NCBI taxonomy): Eukaryota > Metazoa > Chordata > Lepidosauria > Squamata > Eublepharidae > Eublepharis > Eublepharis macularius. Next base: position 64,192,539 of record NC_072802.1, on the reverse strand, counting down.
AAGGACACTGCCTGCCCACCCAACATTCAGAGCCAGCAAGAACCTGATGTTTTGTCAAGACCTCTTCAGGGGCTGTTAAAAGATCCATCAGCAATGTGCATAGAAGTTGTACAAAATCATTCAGCACCAAAGAGTCAATCAATCGAAAAAGGCGGCCGAGCGTCATACCTTTCACTATGAGAAACTTACCTGTTGAATATCTTCCTGCGTTGTGATTCTTCTGCACCTTTTGGACCTTAAATGCTATTGAACGAATTTAAGAGCGGCATTTATCATATAATGGCTTGGAACTGGATGTTTGACTGTAGAGTTGTTAATTGCCTTTTGACTGTGATTTATTATGCTAATTGGTTTGTATGCCTAAGTTATTACATTGATGGTACTTGGTTAATGGTGTTTGTTGTTTTTTCCTTCATCTGTGGTTTTCCACCTGTTATTCTATTGCAGGAACCTCTGATTTTTGTCTTATACATTTTTATCAGGCATAATGGAACACCTTTACTTTACCTAATGGAACACCAGTCTCATAGGAGCCCCATGGTGCAGAGTGGTAAGCGGCAGTACTGTAGCCCAAACTCTGCTCACGACCTGAGTTCTATTCTGGTGGAAGCCGGGTTCAGGTAGCTGGCTCAAGGTTGACTGAGGGCAAAGCTACAAGTGACGAATGACACTTGAACGGCAAGTGTATTTCTCCCTGTTCACTTGCCCTCCACTCAATCCACTTGCCGTTCAAGTGTCATTTGTCACTTGTAGCTTGGCCCTCAGCCTTCCATCCTTCTGAGGTCGGTAAAATGAGTACCATTTTCCTGGGGGTTAAGTGTAGATGACTGGGGAAGGCAATGGCAAACCACCCCGTAACAAAAAGTCTGCCAAGAAAACATTGTGATGCGATGTCCCCCCATGGGTCAGTAATGACTCGGTGCTTGCCCAGGGGACTACCTTTACCTTATCTAATAGAACACTAGTCTCTAAAATGTTTGAGTGTCCTTGAGGTTCTCTCATTTCAGTTTTATTCCTCCCTTGAGAGAAATCAATCTGTAAATCTCTGTGCCTGCATCCTGTTCCTTAGACTTCCCATAACATTAAAACATTTTAATATTTTTGCATTGAGAGCATAAAAAATGCCATCAAACTGGGGTAAAAAGAATCATAACAGCAAAAACAGTAGGCAAATGGAAACAAATGGCAATATAAGAAATTAAAAAGAAACAAAAAAAGAGCCCCATTGGCCAGGCCCTAATTTCAGAGGAAATGGAAAAGACATCTTCCCATCACATGACGCGAGGTGTTGAGCTGATCATGTGATTTTAAGAGACACAAACCTTGTTCACAAGTTACAATGAATGCATGCACAATCAGTGTACAGTGTGTAGATTTTTCTCTATATGTGTGTTGAGTAATTTTCATGCGTTCAACAAATGTACAGCTGAAAATTTAAATGAAACAGCCCATTTATCCTGGTACCAATTTATTTGCGCTCATACGAATCTTCCCTGTACAAAATTAGACCCTTGGTCTACCACAGATAGTATTGTCTTCTCAGACTGGCAGCGTCTCTCCAGAGTCTTGGGTTCAGGTCTCGGGTTGGGTTGAAGCAGACATTCTACCACTGAGTCACAACTCCTCCCCAAACCAGGTCCCAGTTTCATCTGTACAGTAAACACACATTGGCTCTTTCTTACAAATGGATGTACACTTATACAGGCAGAATGTTATGTGTGCTTGCGAACTAGACTAGAGATAACCATATATGGTATAATATTAGTTGCCAAGGTGAGCAGTAGGGATAGAGAAGAGTGGAAGAGAACCACCTTTAATATCCTTTGAAAGGTTTGCTAAATTATACTACCAAGAAGCAATTTTCATCAAGGAAGAAGAAACATGTAACTGAGTACAATGGCGCAGCACCCAAAGAGTGATTAGTGCAGCCAAAGACTTCTTGGCTGAGGTCTACATTGTTGACAAATTCCATTCAATGTATAATTGATTTTATTATATTAAAAAAATTACCATCTGTGAACACCGAAAAGCAGAAGGTTACTGCATTGTTAGTCAAGCTCTGGCTCTGTACAAAATGGTTTCTATCAAGCTAGGGAATTAATTCAGGAGTAAAGGAAACATTTGGAGTGTCGATATAAACTGGAGCAGGGCCGTTTCCGGATGGCTTACCTTCTGCCGCTCCATGCTGCAACATCGCGGCTCGTGCCGGGGAAAACGCGAAATATCGAGTTTTCTCGCGCGAGTTTTGCGCAACATCGCACAAAACTCATGCGATATTTCGCGTTCACCCCAGGACGAGCCGCGACGTTGCGGCATGGAGCGGCAGAAGGTAAGCCATCTGGAAACGGCCCAGTAGATCTGTCAAAGACTCGACTTAGAAATGCTTTACTCAGCTCCGCAAGATCTAGGGTTACTACTCTCAGCCCCCCATCACCACTCGCTTGGCCGGTGGAGGGCAGGGAAAAGGTGTGGAAATGGGCCTCCCAGACACTGCTCTCAGGTCAGCATGGTGACATCACTTCCTGGGTGTGACATCATTGCGCCAACATGAGAGCTCTCCTGAGCTTCACAACATTCCAATTTAGTCCCCAAACGGGCTGAATCGGGCCCGTTTGGTGCCCCAATTGGCTCACTGCAAAGCACACGTGCGCTCCTGCGCAGTGATGTTGCCCGGAAGTGACATCATCAGAAGTGATGCCATCATGCAGGTGTGGGAGCAAGGGACACAGAGAAATTGAGTGCCAGGTACCCTCCCTCCCACTGGGAGGATAAGGGGCACTTGGTAACCCTAACAAGATAACAAGTGCCCCTGGGGGAGTCTATGCCCTTTTGGTTCATACACTAAGCTACCTTCCTCATTCTGGCTCACAGAAACTCACTTATTCAGATTTATAGTTTATTTTTCTTGAGGAAGCAGAGAGTGTGTCAAGATAGGGTAGAGTCTTCTTGAGTCTTAACTGGCTGGTGGATCAATCTGTTTACAGGAAGTATTCTGCTTTGATCGTGGCTCAACTTTCACCTCTTGTTTTATGGATGGTCACTGGAGGAAACCAGCAATGAAAAATGATCTTTTTTTTTCAACAGCAGAAAATTGATGACTTACACAAAAGATGCTTTACATTCTCCAGATCTATCGTCTGCAGCACCAAAGGTGTTCAAAGTGAGTCTTTGGAGAAGGGTTTCCTTTGAATTAGTCATTTCCCTGATAACCAGAAGAGGAACATGGCTTCAGCTTGAATATTTCATTCTTTATTTTCTTGGACTGAGTAAACAGGCATGTAGCCAAAGCTCCAGGTTCCCCTGGAATACACTACTATAACAAAAAGTTACTGATTAGTACACACCCATAAAATAGCTAACATTTTCTTTTCTTCATAATGGATTTGTAGCTCAGTGGTAGAGCAGTATTTTGTAATAATATTCAATACTGGCCTCTCTGGTTATTTATATCTCTGGAAGAAATGAGAGAATCCAATAATTTCATTCCTGTTTGCATCTGCAAATAAAACTTTTCATATTTATTCTCCCCCTAATCCTGATCGAATTCATGCTCAGAAGTCATTAGGGTTTATGCAGGAGCGTGTTTGCAGTAGGATGACTGAAGCCGGGAAAATGGCAGAAACAGTACTTCTGAGAATGAGCAGAGTGCTTTTCCCTCATCACTTAACAACCACAGACTCCTGCCAGACCACAAACTTAGAAGTTAGGAGAAATGGGCTTCCTCAGAGCTTAAGAACTGAGAGCACAATTCCTTTGTTCCAGAAAATAACTAATTAAAAAATCAACTCCTAGTTTGCACTCCTCCCACATTTTCCTCATTCCAGCATTTTTTAAACTGCTTGTCTTGATTAAGATTAAGGTGTGTGTGTGTGTGTGTGATTAAGGGGTTTATGTGTATGCAGCTTAAAAAGTGTTTTTATTGGCCAAATGCCTCCTTCTCTCCATTCCCCCATCCCTGAAAACCTCCTCTTTAACTTTAGATGGCTTCTTAGTGGGCTGCAAATGGGACGATTGAATAGATTTAGAATCAGTTATGCATCTGACGATGAAAGCTGTGGTTCTCGAAAGCTGACGATGCATCTGATGAAGAGAGCTGTGGTTCTCAAAAGCTTATGCTACAATAAAGTTGGTTAGTCTTAAAGGTGCTACTGGACTCTTTACTATTGTGAAATAAAGAAACGTCTACTTTCTCGAAAGCTTACACTGTGAAAATCTTGTTGCTTTCTGAAGTGCCACTGGACTCAACTCCTGCTGTTCTACTGCAGACCAACATGGCTACCCACCTGAATCTACTTTCCTGAATTGTTATGTGAATGGGAAGGCTCTACTGTTTTGGTTTCCTTCCTTCTGCCAAACTAGAAGGAGGAATGTCAATATGTATGTATGTATGTATGTATGTATGCCCGTCATTTACAGTCTGCCTTTCTCACTGAGAGCAAAACCACAAGTGACAAAAGGCACAGGTTGGACACTTGTCAGCTTCCCTCAAGTTTTGGCGGGAAATGTAGGCAGCTTGGCGGAATGTTGGACAAGTGACAGTTGAAAAGTCCGTTGGACAGCAGTCAGAGAGCCAAACTGAAAGACCAGGATGCCTACATTTCCCATCAAAACTTGAGGGAAGCTGACTAGTGTCCAATCTGTGCCTTTTGTCACTTGTGGTTCTGCTCTGAGACTAAAGGTGGATTACGTAGCGTGAGATTAGTACAGTCAGTACCAAGGACATATCAATAAACAATGCCATAGGGTAAATAAATGCAAGTTTACAAAGACAGAACATTAGCAAAAATTAGATACAGAGTTGAAGAAATGCTGAAACAGAGTGTAATTGATTCTAGGACTGACATTAGACAACATAGAATTAACCAGTAAGGTCATATTTAAAGCAACAGGTGGTACATAGGAGCATATACTTAAAGCAACAGACAGGACGCAAGGCAACATAGGGGTGAAGTCTGTGGTCCCCAACTCATTAGTGAAACATCTCTTTGAGACCACCTCCCTACAATATAGCCCTCCAATCTGAGCAAAAAGCCCCCTTGAATAATCCAGTTTTGCATCGTTTTCAAAAAACCCGGAGAGTGGGGGCTCTCCTGGCTTCCTTGGGCAGGCCAGTACATAGGGTGGGGGCCACCAAAGAGCATGCACCTGTTCGTTGAAAACATTAGGGCTCCAAAGCTTCTTTGCTCTTCTGTACTCTTGGTGTCAGTGAGTCTCCCTCCCCATTCAGAATGGATGTTTGGCTGCCAGTTTCCTCTTTTTGTTTAAATCAACCCATTTCTTTTTATGCATTGTAAGTTTTAACTGGATGGATGTTTATGAAAAATAACCTCTGTTGCTCTTTTTGTGTGTGTGTGTATGCACAGATATTTACCTCGGCCCTCTCTTCTGCTAGGAGGGGTCATCTCTAGGTTCCACTGGACACGTCTACTGAACAATTAACACCTATTGTAGAGACATGAGCCGGCTATTCTGAGAGTCTCTCTACACTAGATGCCTCAGCACATGTTCGTCCTATAGGGAGACACAAAGTTAGCCAGGAGGGGTAGTTTTAAAAGACAGAGCTGGCAGAGATCGCTCCTCAAAGGGTTTGTTAATTTCATCTTCACCTCCCCAAAGGCTCTGTCAATTTCACCTCTCCAGTCTAAAAATGGGTGGGATTGCAACCAGAGGGCAGCGAGGAATGGAAATGGGCTGGAGCTGCCCTCCAGAGCTGGGCTTGGACCTGGAGAGGTTCTAATGGGCTGAAGTTTCCCTTCTGGCATTTTGCAGCCCCTTCACACAGCTCCAGCATATAGCAAAGCCTTTGCCCTGCTGCTGGCTCTCTCTTTTTAAACTACCCTTCCCGGCTAACACTGCATCTCCCGACACGTGTTCTTCACGTGTCAGACGTCCCACGTAGAGAGACTCTTAGCCATGAACTTAACAACACAGTAGCCAGCTAACATTTGCAGCAATATTGAAAGCGGGGGGACACTTAAAATAACTCTTGAGGGAATACATCCAGCCAGGGGAGTAAGGCATCCTAACCCAGAAAGAAGGAAGGAAGGAACGAATGAACGAACGAACGAACTAGACAATAGAAATATGCTTTCTGCTTAAACAGCAATCAGATATTCTGCCTTGCTTTCTCTCTCTCATGGTACAAAAGCCAATCAAACCTCATGGCTGAAACCGAGCCAGTGAATGTGAGAATTTCCTTTGCATCTTTATTAGAAAGCCAGTGCCTAGTCGTACCACTTACCACCTCTTTTTAAAGCATACATGGGACGCAGCCCTAAGGGTTATACAGCCTTATCAACTCAGTTCTGATTAAAACCAAGAGACTAGGGAGTAACCCCACCCCCAGCCACAAAGTCCTCTTGGACATGTCTGAATCCAGTATCACTGCTTGTGAGTGTCTGTTGGTAGGGGTGATTTGTGAATACCTCTCTCTTCAGCCTCGCGGCCAGAAATCATTAGTGAAGATTTAATCAAGAAAGAGTAATGAAGTCTATAGAAGTTGTCCAGATAAATGCTCCACTCCAGCACAACACCTAGCCGGTTAAAAGAAGCGTTAGATTTTTTTTTTTTAATTAAAGCCTACATATTTTTTCCTATTAAGATAACATGGTTCCACTTGTCCTTTTGATTAGAATCTCTTTTTTCCCCCTATAGCCCTAGGCCTCTTTCTCTATTCTTCTTCAGATGTTCAAATTCAGATTTCAATTACAGTGAAACTCACAGAGATTTATCTTCTTCTTTTTTTAAAAAAAAAACCCTTGAATCAGATTAGTGGGGTTTAAATATGGGAAAGTTTTATCTGAACATCTAACTCACCTGCAGATCATAAATCTCACAGCACAGTGATGCGTCGTCCTCTGACACATTAAGATGCACAAATAAAGGCTGGCTCCCGCAATCCAAAACCTATTACCTTTATCGCGTCGTGAATTCTTAGTACATTATAGCTGCCCAAAGAGCATAATGAGCAACAGGCATGAGTAGATTTCTGCCATTCAATTCCTTTATTGCTTTAAGATTTCTTTCCACTCCTCCTTAATCCCAGTGTAGCAGAGAGATTTTCTAAAATTAATTCCAGAGTTAAATCATGCCAATTTCTCCCTTCAGTTCATTCTCATCTGTCCCCACTGTATCACCCTACATATGTGATGGTATGTATGATTTCTCCAAGATGATTTTATGTACTGTTTTATTTAGGTGTACACAAGCTTTTTCACACCACAAGCCCTGACAATGATGGCCCGGCCAAGCCCAATATTGTTAGATCTCAGAAGCTAAGCAGGGTCTGCCTTGGTTAGTAATTGGATGGGAGACCTCCACTGAAGACCAGAGTTGCAGAGGCAGGCAATGGCAAACCACCTCTGTTAGTCTCTTGCCATGGAAACCCCACCAGGGGTCACCGTAAGTCAGCTCTGACTTGAAGGAAGGATTTCATTTTTCACCAAAGGCACCAATGTTCATTTCCTATGACTTTAAAAGAAGGCACACACCTACTCCTCCTTGTTTCCCATCAAATGTGACATGTTGCCGTCTGAGCATGCACTGCTCTACTGCAGTTCGTTAGCTGCCACTAGCCGTGGGAAAGAAAACTCCTCTATGCAATGGCTTGGCATTGGACAATTTCTTTTTACTAGACTTTATGGGAAGAAGGCCCTGACCTGGTTAGTCTGGGTGAGCCTGATCTCATCAAATCTCAGAGGCTAAGCAGGGTCAGCCTTGGTTAGTAAGTGGATGGGAGACCTCCAACGAAGATTGCCAAGCCCAATTTTGTCAGATCTCGGAAGCTAAGCAGGGTTGGCCTTGGTTAGTAAGTGGATGGGAGACCTCCAGCGAAGACCAGGGTTGCAGAGGCAGGCAATGGCAAACCACTTCTGGTAGTCTCTTGCCTTGAAAATCCCAGCAAGGAGTCGTCATGTCAGCTATGACTTAATGGCACTTCCCACTACCAACATTAATAAAAAACTAGAGAAATACACCAATACCTATTATCTATAAAAATTGAACCCCTATATGGGTTCAATAGGCAGAATATCTGTGACATCCAGGGATCCGCAACAAGGGATGCCAATTTCCCATCATGCCCTATTTCCAGAGCTTCCTGGTTGGCTGGACGCCAAACAGATGATGAGATAAATATTTATCTGATCCAAGAAAGCAAGTCTTTTCGTAGTGCTCTTAACAAGGAAAAAGGCAGTAAAGACAGGATGAAGATAGTATCAGTTCCCCAACCCACAAGGGGTTCGCTTTCCTATGGTTGCATGAATCATAGAATCATAGAGTCGGAAGGGGCCATACAGACCGTCTAGTCCAACCCCCTGCCCAGTGCAAGATCAGCCTAAAGCATCCCTGACAAAGATTCATCCAGCCTCTTCTTGAAAACTGCCAGTGAAGGGGAGCTCACCACCCCCCTAGGCAGCTGATTCCACCTTGGAACTACTCGGACTGTGAAAAGCATGGAAGTCAATGGGATTACACTGGAGTAAGCCAATGAAATCCTCCAGCCTAATGGCACAAATTGCGGGGACGAGTCACCACTTATGCTGAGCCACTTATCGTATAATTTATGAGCGGTATTCTTTCCCCACCCCTTTGTGATTGCATGATTTATAGGATTATCACAGCTCATTTAGAATGTTACTGTTGATGGAGACTCAAGCCCTGGGAGCCAAAGCGTCCTCTTTCCTCTCAAATATTTGTTCTAGCAACTAACAAGATATTAACATGAAAGCATATTCTGAAGTGCTTTATAAATATTAAATGTTGTTTTCATCACCATTGCAAAAAACCCTCAAAGGTGCTAAATCAGTTATCAGAAATAAACAAAGCCAGAGTTGCTGAATTCCGATAAACCACTCGCTTCTCTTCATGAAGTGCAAAAATAAGTTATTTCTGTCTCAGTCAGACATCTTGCAAAGGCCGTTGCCTCAGCAGAGGCAAGAAAACACATGATAAATCCTTTGCAACAGAGAGAACCGCATTAAACGGTAATGCAAGGGGAGAGAAAAAATATTTTACACTAGAAGTAGGAAGGGATAAACATAAATTGTGTTTGAGAAGGCTGAAAAATTTTGTCACATTGCCTTCTCTTTCTTTTCTTCAGTTTCACTCCAGTGAATTCCTCTGTTTAACTCCATAGCCCATCGGCCCTCTATTTGCCACTCATTTACTGCTAATTGTCTGGATCTGTAGCTGAATAAACTAGAAGGCACTGCCTGCACTCTAAACGGATTTCATTGATCTTGAGTTATGTCGTCACACAACCACATCTGATTGTTTACATAGCACCTCTATGAGTCTCTCTACAAGAGACATCTGACACGTGAAGAACATGTGTCGGGAGATGCAATGTTAGCCGGGAAGGGTAGTTTAAAAAGACAGAGCCAGTGGCAGGGCAAAAGCTTTGCTATACACCAGAGCTGTGTGAAGGGGCTGTGAAATTCCAGAAGGGAAACTTCAGCCCATTATAACTTCTCCAGGTCCAAGTCTGGCTCTGGAAGGCAGCTCCAGCCCATTTCCATTCCTCACTGCCTTCTGGTTGCCATCCCACCCAGTTTTAGATTAGAGAGGTGAAATTGACAGAGCCTTTGGGGAGGCAGAGATGAAATGAACAAACCCTCTGAGGAGCAATCTCTGTTGCCTCTGTCTTTTTAAACTATGCTTCCCACTAACATTGCATCTCCCTGCACTTGACGAACACGCGCTGAAGCCTTTTGTGTAGAGACACTCTAATGCAGGTCAGAGAAAGATGCATCAACCAGAAGAATAAATATCAGCAAAGCAAATAGTAATAATAATTGCACTTATATACCGCTCTTCTGGACAGATTAGTGCCTCACCCACAGCAGTGAACAAGCTAGTGTTATTGTTATCCCCACAATACAGCTGGGGATCTGGGGCTGAGAAGAGAGGCTTACCCAAGGCCACGTACTGAGCTCATGGCAGTAGTGGGATTCAAACCAGTAGAGTGCTGATTCACAGCCAAACCACTTAACCACTGTGCTACAGCAGAGCAAAATTTTCCCTGGACGGGATTAATAAAATAGGAGTATTTACACAATCATAGTGTATTTCAGGGTTATTTCCATTCCCCGCCCCCTGAAATTACCATTTTCATCCTAAAAATATAAACTGGAGAATATTTGGTCAACCCTCATAGAAAATAAATACAGTTCTTTCCAATGCTGAAGAGGAAAAAGAGTTCCTCCCTCCCTCGCTCCCGCTCTCTTTCTCTCTCTGTCTTAATATTGCACTTTGAAACACAAATTGCCTCACCTGATGGGAATTCTTTTGAAGTGCTCTGCTATTTAGCTCTCTTTCATTCTGTAATGAAAGCACCGGGGATTCTCAGAGCAATCTGGAAGCATGGGGGTGAAATGAGAGCCTTCTGTTGTGGTGAGCTGTTCATTTGCCAAATGCTTCAGAAGCTCAAGGCAACCTGATGAAGAAATTTTCCACTGACCACGATGCAGAGACGGTCAGGGTCAACTTGTGCAATCTTTGACCATACCACTTCCAGCTGCGGAGAGGCAGCGTGTTTGAAATCCATCCCCCAACCTCCCTGAACTTAAGAAATCTAGTTTATCAGGGAGAAGAGCATGGAATGTGTCTATATAGCATGGAATGTTTCTATAGTTATGTAAGTGCCAGGGCTTTCTCAAACAGGTTGTTTCCACAAGTCTGTAGAGGTATGGTTCACCCTCGGAACTGTGGCAGCTTTTCCCCAAGCATCCACGTTATCATTGGCCAAACATGCACATATTGTTTTGTTATCACATTTTCTCCATCTTTACTAGGACTGCACTTGCACTGGTGTTTTCTTTTGTTGTTGGTTTGCAGTATTATTATTTTTTTTGCATTTTCTGGCATATGAACGGTTAAAGCGCTTCTGAAGACACCTCCTACTCCACTCAATCTCCACTCAGTTCCTCCTCCGAAGCTCTTTCCCTTCTTTCTTCACATTTCCATTCAGTTGCGGAAGCCTGCTTGCAACAGAAGCTGCATTGCAATTGCGGATGTGCAAAATAAAACAAAAAATTTAAAAGGGGGCAGTGGGCACTTTTAGACCATGATGACGAAAGTGCACGACCTCCCCTCCAAAACTTCTTTGGTCTTGGACTGTTTGGAGGATGTCCTGCAAAAGGTATGCACTTGCGGAGACTGAGTGTGGAGGATGAGTTTTCTGATTCAACAAAATATAGACCTAAAGTGGGGAAAAGGCGGGAATGATGGGCTGTGTGGAAAAGGCCAGAGTTATATCTTTCGGCCAAGCACCCATCACATTCAGACTTGCTCAGTTTCAACTATGCTGACATATCCGAGTTGACAGTTCTAAGCAAACATTCTGCTCATTACAGCCCAGGAAAGGGCTACCAAGTCCAGGTTGAGAAATTCCTGGTGATTTTGGGCTTGGGGATGGGAGGAATCTCAGCCATGAATAATGCCATAGACTCCACCCTCTAAAGTAGCCATTTTCTCCAGGAGAACTAATCTCTGTCATCCAGAGGTGAGTTGCAATTCCAAGAGATCTCCCATACCCACCTTGAGATTAACAATCCTAACCCAGGAGGACCCAACCAAATTTCTCTAATTCCACCCTGACCAGCTAGGATCTATCCTTTACCATCCCATCTCCATCCTAGATACTAAAACAAACACAAAATTGGAGTGCAAAATATTTTGTTCAACTAAATAATCTGTCCATCACCAACGGCCACATTTCTGGAATTAGAGTGAGGAAAAAAACCTCCTGGGCTAGTTTGGTGTAGTGATTAAGAGCAGCAGGACTGTAATCTGGAGAGCCAGGTTTGATTCCCCAGCTGGGTGACCTTGGGTCAGTCACTGCTCTCTCAGAGCACTCTCAGCCCCACGTATCTCACAAGGTGATTGTTGTGAGGATAATAACAACACGCTTTGTAAACCGCTCTGAGTCGGTGTTAAATCGAATGTTATAATATTATTATGATTATATTTATCCCCCAAAGGAATTGCCAGGGTTTTTTTTGTAACTGGCTCCTGCTTTTTTTTATTCCACAGCAGCAAATTTATCCGCAGGCATCAGCAGGCAATAAAACATCCTGCGAAAAGCATTACCTGATGCTTTCTGCACACAGTCACTCTTAAGTGTGAGAGAACAGGTAAACCCACTTTTCTGTGCTCAGCTGCTAACCCTGCTTAGAGGGAAGTTGGAGTCACGCCATCCTTTATGATATATATTAAACTTTATGGCTGCGTCTGGCACTGATCCACTATCTGGCAGAAGGGAAGAGGGGGAGGGAAGAGGGCAGTAGGGATATTTCTGTAACTCTCCTCAAACAAACCTTTTTCTGGATTTTTGAGGTTCCAAATTACCTGGTCGTATTTCCAAAGTGCATTTTGAAAATGCATTTCCTTGGTTATTTAGAAGTTGTGTACGGGGAGCACCGTGCGCAAGCAGTTTGCCACAGGTTTCATTTCCTCCAGTTCTGTTGCATACGTGCACTAATAAAAAGCAACCTTGATATAGTATCCGTACAACTTGATATAGTTGTACGGATAGATTATTAAGACGATTAAAATGCTTTATTCTGGCATTCTCTCAATGTGCAGGAGCACACGAGTGCTTCATTAAAACACCAACCGGAAAGGATCTTGATGCCATCCCATCAAATGGTTTCTTTTGTTGCAGTGGCAGAGCTGACAGTCCTTCAATAGCTGTGGGAGGGGAGATGCAGAAGAGCCGTATGCCGCAGACATTTTCAGATCCTGGAATTAATGTGAGAAATTTCTCTTGTGCATCTGAGATCAGAGAGAAGTGAAATTTGTCACAGAGTTAGATCAAGATGGGTAGCTGTATTAGTCTGTCTGTAGCGGTAGAAAAGAGCAAGAGTTCGGTAGCACTTATAAGGCTAACAAAATTTGTGGTCGGGTATGAGCTTTCAGTTGTGCATCTGAAGAAGTGAGCTGTGGCTCACGAAAGCTCACACCCTACCACAAATTTTGTTAGTCTTATAGGTGCTACTGGACTCTTGCTCTTTTCTATCGTCACAGAGTGAAATTCCAGGCCAGGAATGGACCGGACAAACCGAAACGGAGGGCTCCTCCGAAACGACTCACAAACAACAAGAAGGCCCTGCCTAACGGAGGATAAAGAAACTGAAAAATTAATAATATAAATTTTATAAAGTGCTAAAGTGCTCAATAGTGGAAAAGGATATAAATATACAGTCAATAAATACAGTCAATAAATATATTTCAAATGTCTATCCAAGAGAGGTAAATAATTAATCAAACACCACTGGTAAAATTCCATAGGTAATCAATCCAAGTGAGTAACCAGTCCTAGGTAGATGCTCCTCAACTTTCAATGATTAATATCAACGTGATGCATCTATTATAAAGTTATTTCTTCTTATTTTTCAGATGATGTTGGGTATCACCAAAGAAACCGGCGTTGTCACCTTCTTTCCAAGTTACTTATGAATAAAGCCTTTTCACAAAAACACTGTAGTCGTATCTGGGATTAGATCCTAATTACAGTGGGCGGAGCCTGACAGGCGTTCGCCAGCATTATAATCCCGTTTCATAATAAATACTTTTTCAAAGGCTCAATATGACCATGACGTTCAGCATAGAGCTACATCAAACAGTCTCCATTTTCCAGTTGGTGTGGTAAACGACGGGAATGGACCAGAACAGGAGGAATCTTCTCAGCCCTAAGGTTGCTTGCTTCCACACAGAGGTTGCCTTTCTTCTTTGTCCTCATTCCCTCACAAATTGCAGTGGTTCCTTTAGGGCCTTCCACACAATATAGTTGTTTGGTTATCCCTCTCCTGAGTTTTCCCCGTCTCTGCAGTGGGTATTCCTAAATCTGCACAATCTTTCCTGAAAGGTTATACTCAAAGCAGGTTTGAGAAAAGTGTGAGCAGGAGGTACTCCACCTGCCTCAGGTACCATTTTCTCTCATGCCCACCCTATCCTCCCACTCCATTGCTGGTAGGCTTTCTACTGGCTATTTTATAAAAAATCAGTCATCTCTATAGCATCCTAATACTATAGTGGCATACATTTACTACCATTGTCAGTCCTTGGCAGTTAGGTCCCTCAAGTTCTCCACAGTTAACACACAGGTTTTCCAGTTGAAGCAACTTTAGTAGCGATACATACAATTCAGGGTGTTCACACAAAGGTAGCAATTGGCAGAAGCGACTATTCAAAAAAGGGCACTACTAATTATAGGGAAACTTCCCGCCCTTTGGGTCCATTGATATTCTGGTGCGAAAACCCCAAAAAGTTACATGGGAACTGATTAGTTTAGGCTAGACATGGTACAGAATGAAATCATCCCAGACTCTGAGAAAAGATACATTGCTCGCTGCCTGCAGCTTGCGTCCAAGGACACTTACCATAAAAGTGGAAGTAAATACTTTCAACAGATAGCAGTCAACCCCCACTGGTCCAGTACGTTACATGTTAGCAGTTAACACACTCTCAGATGATTTATACAGAATACAACCTTAGCAAACAGTTATGATCAGCACAAAATGCAAAACACATTAATGGCAGGCATGCAGGCATACATGATGACCATTTTTTTTAAAGCAGGCCCGAAGCACTTCAAGGATGGTGGTGGGAGAATGATGGACACAAGGGGGTACCAAGGGAATGCCCTGTGTGGAAGTACCACACAATACAATACCTTATGGTATTGTATTGAAATGTACTTACTTGATACTGATTGTATTAACCTCATACTGTGTAATCCGCCTTGAGTCTCAGTGAGAAAGGCGGACTATAAATGACGTAAATAAAATAAATAAAAATAAATAAATTGCCACGGCAAATGCCTCTGTACTCATAGCAGCAATGAGAGCAGGACAACAACCCCTGGCCATTTTCACACATCTCGGCATAGCGCTAAACTCATGGAACGAGGGTGTCTTCACGGCGCAATTTCTAATGCCATCGCACCACAATTCCATTTTCATGGCATGATGACATCAGAAACGTGTGAAAGCGGTCCCTGTGTGGAAGCAACCTAACAAACTGTTGTCTGCAGATTTTGTACTATTTCCTGTTAGCAGCTAAGGGCAGTTCCTTAAAAAAAGAGAAAGGAAATAAACGTGAACAAATATACCTGTTTTAATAAGTTTTCCCTGGGGGAACATCCCTTGGCGAATGCTCTTGCTGTTGAAGTTAAGCATCTCAGCCTTTTGGGTTCCACCCTTTGCCCCTCAGAGACCTTCCTCGAAGAGGCTGGGCAGTCTCTCTTTCCCACAGCTTTTGACATCTGACTTATGAGAAAGCCATTGGCTCCTTTTAACAGGCTCTCGGCGAGATAATTCACCTAAATGGAGAGGCTGTTTTCCTCTCCTGTTTCCCTTTGTGGATCAGATGGGTATAAATCCATGGCTTGGTACCTAGCAGTAATTGTAAAGAGGTATAGTCCCCTTATGTCTCATGGTGAGCTAGGACAAGATAATTCCTCCTGATATTTGCGTTACCATAATCAGATTGTGTTGAGCATCGTTTCTTTCTTTTATTTCCAGGCTGGCTGACTACAAAGCACCTTAGTCTCATTATTGGAGCAAAGACACATGAATCGGTTGTACTGGACACTAGCCCAGTCTGCCGTGGCACAAAGCCAGGGATCATTAACTGCTGCAGAAGTAGGAAGCGCTGTTACACCAGCAAGGGAAGCAATGCCATTGGCTCTTTCAGAAGAGCTTTTCAGCGCTCCCTCACCGTTGCATATTAAAGGTTTGCAATGAAAGAAACCTAGTACAGTGGCCGGTCTGCTTTATGGCTTCTGCTCAGCATGGTTCCTGAGTTGATTGAAAATACTATTTCACCAGTTCCTCATATCTAATGATGTCACCCTGTAATACCCACCCAACCTACATAGTGTCTATAGACAGCATCCACTCCATTGCACAGATCTTAACACTCACCCATAGCTATGGAAGAAATGGCCAGACTGCGGTTGCAGAAGCATATAGCTCCATCAGAAGAACTGGGACATTAAGTCTCTCTGCACAAGACATCTGACATGTGAAGAACACGTGTCGGGAGATGCAATGTTAGCCTGGAAGGGTAATTGAAAAAGATGGAGCTGGTGGCAGGGCAAAGGCTTTGCTATACACTGGAGCTGCGTGAGGGGGCTGTGCAATGCCGGAAGGGAGACTTCAGCCTATTATAACCTCTCTGGCTCTGGAAGGCAGCTCCAGCCCATTTCCATTCCTTGCTGCTCTCTGGTTGCCATCCCACACAGTTTTAGACTGGAGAGGTGAAATTGGCAGAGCTTTCGGGGAGGCAAAGATGAAATTAACGAAACCTCCGAGGAGTGATCTCTGCCACCTCTGTCTTTTTAGCTTCCTGGCTAACACTGAATCTTCCTACACTTGACAAACATGCGCCGAGGCACCTCGTGTAGAGAGACTCTAAGAGCTATTGTATGTTTGGAGTACTAATCAGAGATGCGATTTTCACAAGGCAGAATGGCACATCAAGTATGCACTATTAATTACACATTAGCTTCTGCTCTTTCTTTTGCAGATTGAAAGATCTTATTTCCAAACCTGCTACCTGCTTGGGCCAGTTACTCATGAATGTAGTTTTCACAGTGGAAGGGGACAATCTGGAGTACAACTTTTCTGAATGCCAATGCAGATAAATCAAAAATTCACCATTGTCTACTTTGAGCCGATCTCTTCTACCTTTGCACCACAAGCCATTCATATGCATAAGCTTGTTAGCGGGCTTCGGAGTTCTTTCCCTTCTACAACAATGCTTTGATAAAAAAGATTTGCGGTTGCATACAGAAAATCGTCAATCCCAGGGAGTGGCATTGTGCAGGGTTTTTTTCCCCTCCCTCCTTTATGCTTGTTGCACAGACGAAACAAAGCAACCACTAGGATCAATTTCAGATAGTCTCCAGGTGACAGATATTTCATGCATATCACCTGTATGAGGAGCTGCAGAACTGCCAAAGAAAAAGACTGCGAGAGAAGATCTGCAATAAGGTAGTTACTTGGGGGGTAATTACTCATGTTTATGACCTCAAGAGCTGACACTGGTATAGACAGGCCACCCAAGTAGTCCCTGCTGATGATCTAAACTTTCAGTGAAAGGCAGTATCAAGAATGTGTTAGTCCACATAGATCACTTAGATTTCAAGCACAGGATTAACAGCGATGTGGGGGTTAGAAGGGTGGCTGGATTGACTTTTGAGCAATGGAACAGCCAACACTTATCTCACGAACCAATATTTTTAAGGCCAAATTGTTTTTTCTCCTAAAGTGTTTTTATTTTTTTATTTTTTTAATAACAGATGTGGGATACAGAATAGAAGGGAGGGGGAAGAAAAATTTGTATATTTATAAATTTAACACATTGCACCGTTCAATCTAATATGTTTCAAACTCATAATTCTTATTATGGATATATTGTCGAAGGCTTTCACGGCCGGAGAACGATGGTTGTTGTGGGTTTTCCGGGCTGTATTGCTGTGGTCTTGGCATTGTAGTTCCTGACGTTTCGCCAGCAGCTGTGGCTGGCATCTTCAGAGGTGTAGCACCAAAAGATAGAGATCTCTCAGTGTCGAGATCTCTATCTTTTGGTGCTACACCTCTGAAGATGCCAGCCACAGCTGCTGGTGAAACGTCAGGAACTACAATGCCAAGACCACGGCAATACAGCCCGGAAAACCCACAACAACCATCTTATTACGGATACATCCTTGTGTCCTGTGGCTCAGCTATTATTTTCTATTTTTCCATTTATTTTTAGTTATTGTCCATAAAGGTCTCTGTCTTGAGTAAAAACTAGGTTTCTTCAATCCTCTTCTGTATCCAGGTGTACATTGGCTCCCAAATGTCGTTATGTATTATAATATCAACATCTTTCAATAAACTCGAGAGTTTGTCCATTTCAGCTGTCTCAAGTATTTTTTCGATCAGGTTTTCTTGTGTTGGGGTAACTGCCATTTTCCAGAGTCCCGTGTATAAAATCCTAGCTGTTATAATTATATTGAAAATCAGGTGTTTTTGGTTTTTATTAACTGGAACCAATATGTGGTTTAGTAAAAAGAGTTCTGGTTTCAAGGGTAAACAAATCTTAAGTGTCTGTTGAACCATTCTATGGACCATCTTCCAGAATTCCACCGCTTTCTCCTAAAATGTTCTAAAGCAATATCAGTATTGCTCTGCTTCTTGGGTTTGAGGATTGCTCCTGTTATCCTGACCTGGATAGCCCTGACATACCTGTTCTCATTAGATCTTGGAAGCTAAGCAGGGGTGGCTGTGGTTAGTAATTGGATGGGAGACTTGCAAGGAAGACCAGGGTTGCAGAGGCAGGCAGTGGCAAACCACCTCTGTTAGTCCCTTGTCATAAAACCCCCAGCAGAGGTCGCCATAAGTCAGCTATGATTTGACGGCACTGTCCAACACCAGCTGTCACAAAATCCTACTTTTCTTGAAATGATATGGTTCAGCCGAAACATTTGGAAGGGCTGGTGACTCAGTGGCTTCCATGTGCAGAAGGTTAACTGCCATCTCCAAGTGAAAGAATCTCTGGTTAGCAGGAACTGGAAAAGACCTTTCTCTGTCTGAGTCGCTGGGGAGCTGCAGCTTGTTAGAGCAAACAGTTTTGAGCCAGATGAACTTTAATTTGACTGAGGGCCAAGCTACAAGTGACGAATAACACTTGAATGGCAAGTGAACAGACTCACGTGTATTCCTCCCTGTTCACTTGCATTCCATTTGCACTCCACTCGATCACATGATCGAGTGAAGTGGAGCACAAGCAGGGCTTTTTTTTCAGCAGGAACGCGGTGGAATGGAGTTCCGGAACTTCTTCAAAAGGGTCACATGGCTGGTGGCCCCGCCCCCTGATCTCCAGACAGGGGAGTTGAGATTGCCCTCCAGGCAACGATGCAGAGGGCAATCTCAACTCCCCTCTGTCTGGAGATCAGGGGGCGGGGCCACCAGCCATGTGACCATTTTCAAGAAGTTCCGGAACTCTGTTCCACCGCGTTCCTGCTGAAAAAAAGCCCTGCTTGTGCTCCACTTCACTCGATCATGTGATCAAGTGGCATGCAAGTGGAGCACAAGTGAACAGGGAGGAATACATGTGGGTCTGTTCACTTGCCGTTCAAGTGTCATTCGTCACTTGTAGCTTGGCCCTAATTACAAGGCAGATTTTCCAAGCTCCAGATAATACGTTCCAAACTTACATGAGTGAAAACATCCCATTGTGGCATCTGCATGGGAGAAGAAACGTGCAATGTGGGAACTGCGTGGCAGTGCCCAGTTGTGTGGAGGATGGTGGTTCCAAGCTGATGAAGTCTCCCTCTCAAAAGAAAGAAGGATATGGGAAACTTTACTTTCTAATTTTCTCTCCCTCAAAAAAAGGGTATGGTGGAGAGTGCCCTCAAGTCATAGCAGAGTTCTGGCGACCCCTGGTGAGGTTTTCATGGCAAGAGGCTAACAGAGGTGGCTTGTCATTGCCCGGCTCTGCAACCCTGGTCTTTGTTGGAGGTTTCCCATCCAATTACTAACCAAGGCCGACCCTGCTTAGCTTCTGAGACCTGTCAAGATCAGGCTCACCTGGGCTATCCAAGTCAGGGCATTCAATAGTAGAGGTCTTCCTTGGAGGTTTCCCATCCAATTACTAACCAAGGCTGACCCTGCTTAGCTTCTGAGATCTGTCAGGAGCAGGCTCACCTGGGCTATCTAGGTCAGGGCATGGCAAAGAGTAACTGGCTCATATGCTTGCAGCAGTGGAATTGCTCTGGAAGGGGGGGCCACACCAAGGCAGAATGAAGAAGGAATAGCAATTGGTGCAAAGGGAAGAGTTCTTTGATTATAAAGTAACCCCTATGTGTTTCACATGCTTACGCAGAAGCAAGTCTCACTGATGGCTGTTGTGGGTTTTCAACCATTTTTCTTCCAGGCCAGTGTATTTGGTTTCACAGACTTAAACTCGCATGTTGCTTTGCTGCTCCTGAAAACATTCATAATTGGCAGCCTCTCGCACAAAACAAATCTGGGGGAAAATATAATAATACGCAGGTATCAATGTGCCCTTAATGACCCCGTGGCGCAGGCATGTTGACAGTCTAAAGGAACCCGTTTATTTGATTTCAGCTGTTCCAGTTAATGGGATTCAATGCATCTCTTCTGTAGTGACGACGCGGACATCTTAATAGCAGCCGGATCCTTGGGGTGACCTTCCACTGTCCAGGGTTAATAGCCATCCATCTAAAGCCGTTTATATAAACTGGAAAGCATCAAAGGTGTGGAAAATTAACAGCAGCTTCTGCCCAAAGCCAAGCTTCACCCTCTCTTTTCCATCTGCTGCCTCCAGGCCATTCCTTCCAGACACAGAGACCACTATCTACATTATCCCCAGGGCAGCTTGCAGCTTTTATTCACCCCTCCTGAGCCACCGATCAACCCAATGTTCCTGGGGGCTGTTTGCAATAATTTCAGCCGTGTGTGTGTGTGTGTGTGTGTGTGTGTGTGTGTGTGTGTTTCTAGGCAAAGGGAAAGGAACCAACTGAGCAGGTGAAGAAATTCATGGCATGCATCTATTTTTTATATTTTATTTATTTGGTGGATTTATATCTTGCCCTCCCTGCAAGTGGGCGCAGGGCGGGTCACAACATCATAAAACCACAGTTTAAAATATAATAAATAACAGTTAAAATCATGAAACAATAAAATCAACAGATCTCATTGGACAGTGGAGCGGAACAGAGGAAAACAGGCAAGGGACCATCCACCACTCTCACAGGCTTGGCAGAACTTCTCCATTCACAGGCCCGGAGGAACTGTAATAAATCTGGCAGGGCCCGGGTCTCAACTGGGAGAGCGTTCCACCAGGCCATAGCAGGAGCTGAAAAGGCTCCGGCCCTGGTTGAGGCCAAGGGAACATCCTTGGGGCCAGGAACCACCAGCAGATGCTGGTCTACAGAGCAGAACATCCTCCAGGGAACAAGCAGGGAGAGTACATTAAAAGCTAAACTTTTAATACCTGCTAATTGCCTCCAGGCAAAGTCTTGCAAAAGGAAGGAGTAGGGAAGCTGCATCCATAGGTTAGCAACTCTACGGTTGCCTTCAGGGTTTGGGTCCAGTAGAATCTTGAAGGCCAACTAGATTTCCTGGGTATGAGCTTTTGAGAGTTTGACGAAGGGTATCTGACGAAGGGAGCTCTGCCTCTTGAAAGCTCCTACCCTGGAAATCTAGTTGCTCGGTGCTACTGGACCCCAATCTGGCTCTTCTACTGCAGACCAACACAGCGGCCCACCTGAAACTATTTTCAGGATGTGGGGAAGCGCTGCTCTCCCCCTCCCTGTGTGCCAAGATGCAGCTAGGAGCATTGCCGACTTTGAGTCCCTTTCCCTGGGGATTGCAAAAGGTAACGTTGTCAGTCTGTTGTAGCAAACTAAAAAAGAAAAGTAGTGGCACCTTCAAGATTAATGATGTGTATTTCAAGCAGTGGTATAGCATGGGGGGCGGCCTAGAGGGGCAGTCGCCCCAGGCACAAAATTTTTAGGGGGTGCCGTGCTGAAGGGAGCCTGTGCTGCGTTTGCGGGAGGCCACCTGTGCCGCCTGCCATGCTGACGGGGTGGCTGGCTCGCTGGACGCCGAGCTGGCCCTCCTGCAGGAGCTGTTGGCCGAGGAGCATGCCAAGCTGGCAGCGTCGGTGCATGCAGTTGTGCCAAACAGCTGCCAGGCAAGGGGTAGGGAGGTGAGCGGTCCCGAATCGTGGGAGTGCTCCCGGGGGGCAGGTGGCTGCAGCGGAGGACTGCCAGGTAAGGGGTGGGGAGGTGAGCGCGCTCGAATCGCAGGAATGCTCCTGGGGGGCGGCCACACCCTGATGTCACTTACCAGAAGTGACGTCATCGCACGGTCCCGGGAGCGCGCGTGCTGGGAGTCACCCTGGGTGCTGGCACTGATTTCAGCATGAGCTTTCGTGAGTCACAGCCCACTTTGTGACTCTGCAAGTGATCATCAGGCAGTGTTACTTAAGCTTCGTGCCATGAAAAACTTTAGTGGCCCATTTCTACTCATTAAATCTCTGTTAAAGGGACCACCCCCTTCAATTTGGCAACCTTATGCAGCTATCTTGAATCCCTCCCTCCCTCCCTTGGTGTGGGCAACAAAAGCCAGTTACTAGGCTATGATCACTCAGTAGGTTCATTCAGTTGAATGAGAAAGGCAAAGACAAAATCTTGAGGTCAGCCTGTTCCCTCCCATCTCCCCCCATGTACAGTGCCAAGCAAAGCAGTAAATCTTTGATAAGCTACAATTTGCTGTGATGTCCTAGTTGGGAATGTCCATAAACGGTTTCTTGTATATGGGCCCAAAATTAGGATTGCCAGGATCCCTTATCCTCCTGGTGGGATGTGGGGAAACCCAGCACTCACCTCTATTTTCTCCTTGTGTGTGCGCAAAGCATGTGCGCATTTCTGGCATGGTGCAATGATGTCACTTCCAGGAATGATGTCATTGCACAGGCCCCGGGATTGCTCCTGGGCTTCAAGCTGGGCTGATTTGGGCCCCCAAACGGGCCAAATCGGCCTGCCGCAAAGCCCAGGAGCACTCCTGGTGTTACCTGAATTGGTCTCCTTGCGAGTATGAGAATTGTGGGGGGAATTGGTGGCAAGGGAGACAGCTAAGTGAGAGGTGGTAACTATGGGATCTTTTCCATCAATTTTTACGGGGTCCCTTCCAATTATAGCAAACAAAACTGGTGCTTAAATTCCAAAGAGAAATATTTAATTGGAAGAGGAAAATGCATGCACACACATACAAGGTAAGTAGTAAAAATGGTTACGCACTAGGAAGCTAGGCAGAAGTTGGAATAGAGTGAGGGAGGGCAGAGTATATCTACCTATCCTGAAGAGTATTCCAGTCCATAAGGAAGAGGGCAGCTTCAAACACCAGTGTTCTCAGCCAGGAGAGCAAGAGGCTTAGGGCAAACCTCAAAGGAACAGCACTTTGGATCCAGTAAGCGTGTACAATTTGAATGGGGCCAGGACACTACTTATAGAGTAAAACATGCCCTGAGGTGGGATAGCCCACCTAGCTGTTAGAACAAAGACTCCAATGGTCAGTTCCTGTGAGTAACAAAGGGTTTGATTACCTTGATTGGCAATTGCTGTGGCGTGTGAAAGAGAATGCAAAATTTGTCCTGGCTCTGCACAAAAGTGCAGTTTGTTAATGAAGTCCACCGGAGCTAAGTTGATTAATTTAGTTTGGGAATGTACCTTCCCAGGAATGAATTATAAATAGTTATGAAAGCTAGTTGATTGTCTCCTCAATCATGGACAGGAGATCTCATCATGGATGGAGAGAAAGGAATGTGTTAAGTGGAGGCGACTCTGCGAGACCTTTGTTGTGCTGGATTCCTTTAGGGGCTGGGGAGACTGCAAAACTAATCACTGCTGGTCTCTCCGCATTTACATGCAGCTTTCCTTTCATGCCTGGGCCTCCTGGGCGGGACTCAGCAACTGTTAGCTGGAATTCCCTTGGCTGCAATCCAAACTGCCATATTAATCCAGGGGCCTGGTGACATTTAATATCACAGGTGGCCATATTCAATGGCCATTAAAGATGGTGGAGGCCGGGCCAACTGCTTACACAGGGAGCTGCATGAAGATGTCACTCCTAGGAGTGACATTGTCACACTGTGCTGGTAGTGTGCCCCAAGAGATCTGTACCTGCGCTTTCCCCCCTACCAGTCAGGTGGCAGGGAGAGGAAGCTGGGAGTGGGGGGATCCTCTGCCCCCACCAGGAGATCAGCAACCCTAACCCAAATTCTAACCTATCATAGAGCGCTGCTGCCAGGCAGAATTGACAATACTAAGCTAGGTAGACCAATAGGATGACACAAGAGAAGCCAACTTCCTATGATCACAGAGCACTTCTATGAAGAAAGGGAATGGCAGAACTTTGAGTGACAGTCTTTTTGCCTTTTTATCTTTGAAGCTGCTGCTTGGTTCCAGCTGGGGTAAAGTGGGAGAGCTCAACCTGATTGAATTTTCCCCCTTCTGATGCAGCACTTCATCCTCCCCAATTTAGGCATACGCTCACCAGACAGTTTTTCTAAAAGAAAAGGAAAATGGTAGAAGAGGAGTAGAAACAACAAAGAAGGAAGGAAGGGATAGAAAATGAAAGAAAGAACAGCACACACTATTCAATTTCATCTCCTCTTTCTTTTAATCTTCTTTCCCCTTTTCTACATATTTTTAAGGAACAGCCCATCGCCTTATTAAATGCTAGCTGCTCACCAAAATATATGTCCAGCTGCACATTTGAAAAACCTCTAACGGTGATAATAGGGTTGCCTGGCCCAGCAATAGACTGGAGAGGAGGTCGGGACATAGAAGGATGGCTCTCAGCATCTGTGTGATGTCATTTCTGGGGAAATCTGGAAACGATGTCAAACTTCAGAAGAATCGCCAGAAAATCTAGGGTAAGACCATAGAGTTTCCAGCAATTCCTTGAGAGGCACGGTGTTTTCCCCAGAAGTGACATCACATCGCTGACAGCTTTTTTTCTTTCTCCCACCAGCCACTGGGGTGTTGACAGGACAGTGGGGGCAGGATATATCCCACCTCCAGCAGGCATTTGGCAAGCCCAGGTGGTAACAATCTACTAGTTGTACCTCTCGGGTCCTTCACAGAGAAGCCTTCTCCTTATACCATTTTCCTGTATGGCTGCTTCTTCTCTGTGAATATCACAACTCTGTGAGTGATACCAATCTCACCCAATCAGCACCTCAGTGTAAGTGGGATGCATGTTGCCCCACCCCTGCCAACAACCAATGAAAGGATGCTGGGATGAATTAATACACAACATGATAAGATTATATCATGCCTGTCGTGGGCCAGGCAGGCACAGGCTGGGCTTCCGGGCGTGAGACACGGTAGGCAAATACACTAAGCTCAGAGTGAGTAGTCGAGGGCTGGTCTGAAGGTCAGGGGTGCTGGCAACGCCGATAATCAAATCCAGTCCAGAGGTCAATTACCAATAAGTCCAAGGATACAACAAAGGCAAGGTCAACCAGGTCCAGAAGGTAAAGCAAGGCTCAAGGTAGTGATCGCAGCACCAGGGATGCTGACTGGTTACTTCCACACCCCATCGTTCTCCTGGGCTGATCTTTATGGCCGTGAGCTGATTGCAGCCAGCTGGTTGGGAGCTATCCTGACGCTACTCACCGTCTCTATCTGCAAACAGCTGCCCTTGGCTTAGGAGGCAAACACTGTGCCCGCCTCTCCGGCAGCTGTACCCTGCTTCTGCCAGTGGCGCTCTCTGGGTGTAGGTGAACCTGGGGAGTTGGAAGTCTCTGGCTGGGCTTCACTGGTGGAGTTGGAGGGTGTGGGTAGCCCTGCGTCAGCTGCTGGCTGTACTCTCTGACCGGCTGGCAGCTGCTGCTCCTGATTGCTGGCTTCTACTGACTCGGAGCTGGCTGCTTGAGGCTCCTATTCTCCTGAGGAGTCCTCCTGGGCTACCCTAGGCTCATCTTCTCCCTACCAGTCCTTGCTAGAACTGGGCTCTGGCTGACCCACGACAAAGCCGTACGCTCAGCTAGGATGCTGCAAGGAAAATAGAGAGGGGAGGAGACACAGACTAGCAGCAAGACTTAAAGCAGTTTATCTGGGGACTCTAGTGATTTCCCCTCTGGTACAGCTTAGCTACAAGGCAGCTATAGGTTCCAGATCGTTAACTGGGCCGTACGGGTCATGAGCTGCCTTTCCTAAGGATTTTCTGCCCGCAGTTCCACCCCCTGGCCTTAGTTAGTTAACAAGGCTCTCTGCTTTGGAAACTTTTGGGTAAGGCTTTCAGGCCTTGTTTAGCTGGAGATGCTACCTGTCGCCATTATTTACAGGTCATCAGACAGGGAACAGGGGAACAAGCCAAGCTGTCAAAAAAATTCCAGTGAGAAATATGGGACAATTTGATGTGGCAAAATGAAAGGAAGATACAGCAAGGAGCAAAAAATTGATTTCCTTTCACATTAATCTGGGCATATATTGGAGAAAATAGCAGCTGGGGGGGTGGGGGTGGGAGAATCAATAGCAGAAAAGGCTTAAGAGGCGATTTAACCTCTTAAAATTTACATTTACTAGGATGGAGCCTTGTTCATATCAGTGGAGTTGCACTACGAAAAGCAAGCAGTGAATCATACTCTCAAGAGGAGAAAAATGATATTTTTTAAAAGGTTAAATGTATTAAACAGATACTAAACCATGGAACCGGAAGGAAGTTTGCATGAAGAAGCTAAAGTCAATGAGCATAAATTCCA
This sequence comes from Eublepharis macularius, assembly GCF_028583425.1. Lineage (NCBI taxonomy): Eukaryota > Metazoa > Chordata > Lepidosauria > Squamata > Eublepharidae > Eublepharis > Eublepharis macularius. The sequence continues at coordinate 64,166,250 of NC_072802.1, read as the reverse complement.
GGTGTTTTAAATTCCAGGTGTTTGCTTAGCTTGGAAAACACAAAAAGGAACAAAATTGGAAGCCTAAGAAAATCAGTTCACAAAACTGTAGCATGAGTGGAAACGCATAATTGTTTGGAGGGCCTGAAGGCACCAGAAGAAAAAAATTGCTGGCCATAAACACAGACATATCCTGGGGCAGACAGGTGAAAACGAATGTGAGGAGACCTCTTGTATACCAGTGCTAAGCCAGTGGTTTTAACAGCTGAAAGGTTAGAGCATAGAATGTTGTGGGTTCTAAGCAATGGCTAGCAATTTGTCACCGCATTTTTATTGGCCCAAACTTGCAAGAATTCACTCAACAGCAGTCTCCACACAACTATAGTAAGGAGCAGGGCTCATTTCGAGGGGGAACACGCAGGAACGCAGTTCCGGCAGTTCCCCAAAGAGGTCATATGTAAGGTGGCCCCGCCCACCTGACTCTCAGCCATTTTGGGCCCATTTTGTCCTGGATTGGGGCCAAAACAGCCTGGATCAGGCCTCTGACAGGTGGTGGATCACTCTCCTGTTCAGCAGTGGCCTGATCCTGACCATTTTGGGCCCCTTTTTGGCCATTTTCAGCCCCTTTTTGCCATTTTGGGCCCAATTTCGGTCCTGAATGGCCAGGATTGGGTCCAAAACAGCCAGGATAGGTGATGTCAGGGGGTGTGGCATATGCAAATCAGTTATGCTAATGACACATTTCTGGTGATGTCAATGGGCGTGTCATATGCTAATGAGTTATGCTGATGACTTATGCTAATGAGTTCCTCCAGCTCTTTTTCTACAAAATGACCCCTGGTAAGGAAGGATGTCAAACTTCAGGATTTCCCCCCGGTTCTTTAAATGTGGAGCTGAATCAAGTCATGAGACAGCTTCTCCCATCACCTCCCCACAATCATTTCCTCAATCCCCCCTCGATCCAGAATCCTGTCTTGTTACAACCGAGGAGGGGCTGGAGCAGAAGATCCCACTGCTGGCCAGTTCCCCAACTGGACGACTGAACTAAACATACAGTAGAGGGCTCTAGGTGGCAACCTGGTAACTCTGTTACCATCTTTCCCCCCCTAACAGGGCAATTCCTGGGTCGTTAACAGCATTTCAATGGACAGGAATTTATCAGGTGACTCTTATCTCTGTGTCCTGAGAAGCAGAGACTTTCTTTTTCTGTGGATGCAAGTTACAGAGAAGGAGGGAATCTCCTGTTTGTAACCTGACAACTTTATTGCATCTCTTTTTAAAAATGGGTCTGCTCCTGTGTCTTTAAGAGCATCTTGACATACAGCACTTTAGCAGAGTAAAATTCAAGAGTCCAGTAGCTCCTATAAGACTAACAAAATTTGTGGCCAGGTATGAGCTTTTGTGAGTAGAGATGGGCACAAATTGAAATACGAACCAAAATTAAGCATGAACCCGGCCAGTTCATGGTTCATGAACCGCGGTTCATCAGATCCCATTTCTGACGAACCACCATGAACTTTAGGCTGGTTCGTTTGGTTCATTTTTTGGTTTGTCACTGCAGACAGCCTGGTGCCAATCAGTTTCCTAGGCAACAGGGGATGGGCTTCCTGCAGACCTTCTGCTGACCCGGAAGTGACCTTCTTTTGGCCTGGAAGTGACCTTCTGCTGACCTGGAAGTGATGATTTTTCTCTCCCCGGATGTGACGTTTTCACGAACCAAACAAACTGGTTCGCAAACCAGGGGCAGGTTCATGAAAGTTCGTGGTTCATGAAATTTGACGAACCTCAAACCGCATGGTTCAGTTTTTTTCTGGTTCGTGCCCATCTCTATTCATGAGCCACAGCTGATAGAGATAGAGATAGGTGCTACTGGACTTGTGCACTCTTCTCTAATGCTACAGACAGACTAACAAAACTACCTGTCTTGATCTAGCAGGGTAAATGTTGGGATTTTTAGCAAGAGTCATTCACTTCAGTCATGAAAGAGTTAAATTGTTGTTCTGTTTGTTTAGTTAAATAGGGAGTTTGAATAGGACCACTTAGGTATAGAGTAAGAGTTCCCCTCAAGGAAGGAGGAAGTATTATGCTTAATTAAGGGATCTAGGATTGTCTGGTGGATGAACCAGTTTATTGGGGGCGGGTGGCAATTAACTAGCAATATATACTAAGGTATGTTCAATCAGTCAGTGTGTCAGTGCCTTAGAAGAGATCTAGTCTGACCTCAAAATGTAGAGAGATAGCTATTCATTTATTTTCTCACCCTTTCCCCTGATATGTGGTGGTAAGAGTATTTTTCTAGAGCTAAAACCGCAGGAGTCTGTCCGTTTGATTCTACTGTGCAATAATTACTCTGCAACTTTACACACACACCCCAACAGTAAAGCTTACCTTGGCCGATTCCAGATGGCCAGAAATTGCGGTTTTTCTGCGGAAATAATTGCCTACCGGCCACGCGTTCACTTTCGTCTCCATCCGCTTTGTCTCGCAGCGTGCTGTGCCGTCCCGCTTCCGGATGTTCGCACGGCCAACTGAGGTACCAGGGATTGGTTGTTTCCTCCCCATCACAGTTGACGTCGGGGGCCTTAATTGGTTCGCATTTCGTGTTTTTTTTTTTAAATTTTTTTTTACGTGTTTTGTGCAAATGCGCAAATGCGCAGGTATGCGAATAAGCAGCGTCGACGTTTGTGCACTTTTGTGCATTTGTGCATTTGTGTGCATTTGCACAGTTTGATGTGCGCAAATGTGCAACTGCGCAAATGGCGCCCGGTTTTTAAAAAAAATTAAGGGAATATTGTTGCCAGCCAGCTGGCAAAGGAAGGAGGGAAAGGGGAGGGCCTCTCCGCAGCGACAAAGCGTCCAGAAGTGTGCAAACCCACAATACCGTGTTCACACCGTCCGCTTATAGAGTGCAACCGAGCGCCATGGACCGCAGGTAAGCCGGGACGGGAAATTGCGGGTTTTTACAAGTGCTGTCGCTGAAAAAGCGAAAGCACTTGCTTTATTTGTGCCCGTCTGGAATCGGCCCTTGTTTATCTCTGTACTAGCATATGCAGAGACCCTTTCTTCTTTCACAGACCCAGAATGTTAAAAGGACGGGGAATCTCTGGGTTTTGACCTGGTGGGCTATAAATATTGGAATAAATTAAAAAAATGGAGAGGAGTAACAGATACATATTTTTAATGTCCAAGGGTCAGAAGGGAGACAACAAGCTCGTTACCCTGAAACAATCTATTTTCTCATGTTTCAGAAACAAAAAGCAAAATTTTAATTTCATGCCTCAAGATACTGCATGTGTAGGAAGGAATTGGCAGAAGGGGGCGCATTTTAACAAGTTTAAACAGAGTCCACCAAAAAGCGGCTCCATCCCGCTGGTGGGGAAGTTTCATCGGTGAAACCAATCAAATGCCACCGGGGCAGTCATCTAGGCCTGAATGAGGAACACTCAGGTAACGCTTTCCGTCATCCTGCTCTCAGGGTTCAGAAAAGAAATGTTTCCGATAAACACCCTAGGTTTCCTTTGTCCTTCAAACACAGATATTATGAACTGTTCATTTACATTTAAATTAAGGTGGAGCCATTCAGCAGCGAGACAAACAGCCCCACAGAATTGGTTCTTGACGCAAGAGAATGGCCCCATTATTCCACAGAGGTAATTTGTGTTCCTGGAAAACAATTGGCCGCGCTATTGTTAGCTGCTATTGCATGAGTCTCGGCGTGAGGATAATGAGACGGTGTGTTTTTCAAAGCTGGAAAGTGTGGCGTTAAGTGAGGGGAATGGCAGGAAGGGGGGGAGCAGTTTTATACCAGCTTTTCTGAATGCAAGAGACAGAAGCACCTGATGGATCAAGAATGCTCCACCAGGAGAGAATAAAAATACAAGGTGCAGTTAAGGCCGCTGCCTAGGACCACATTTTGTGGTGTCTTGATGTCTCTTCCAAGGAAAACCTGGAAGTGCCATAGAGTAATTCTAGGAATTGCTGGAAACCTTGTGGTAAAACCAGAGTTTCTGGAGATTCCTAGAACTACCCTACATCACTTCTGGGTCTCCACCAGAAGTGATGTAATGATGCAGGCTATGTCGCCTTTTCTCCCAGGCAAAGAGGGCTGCCAGTGGGAGACCTGGCAGCCCTACATATGTGCAATTTTGAGTTTCTAGAGAAAGGATAAAATGTAGACATTGTACAGTTGATACAATTTAGAGAGCACAATGAACTCCCCAGGCCTTGAAGATGTAGCTTAATGAAAAAAGAGGGAGCTGACTAGGTTTGCCAACCTCCAGGTAGGGCCTGGAGATCTCAAGGAATTAAAAACTGATCTCCAGACTACAGAGATGAGTTCTGGAGAAAATGGCTGCCTTAGAGGGAGGCATTAGACCCTGCTGAAGACCCTCCCCTACCCAAGCCCCACCTTCTCCAGACTCCACTCTCAAATTGCCAGGACTTTCCCAACACAAATTTGGCAATCCTAGGATGGGATTCCTGAATGGGAATGCTTGGACACCCAGCTGGCTTGACTCACTTTCTGCTCACTGGTTGCAAGCAGAGAGCTGATTTTTCCATGAGCAGTTTGGCTGTTCATGAGTAGGGATGTGCGTTTCGGCATTCAGAATGCCGAAAGAATGCCGAAACAAAAGTGTTTCGGCTTCTTTCGGGGAATGCCGAAACGTTTCGGGGAATGCCGAAACGTTTCGGGTAGCCGAAAGAAAAAAGCCGAAACGTTTCGGGATTCTTTCGGCTTTCTTTCGGCTTTTCTATGGGAAAATGCCTCCGTCTTCCAGGACGTCTGGAGGAGGCATTTTCCCACCGAATAAGCCCAAAATTGGTGGGGACCTTCCTCTAACCCTTCTCTAACAACCACCCAAGTTTCAGACAGATTGGACTTTGGGGGGCCATGTTATGGCCCCCCAAAGCAGGTCCCCCCATCCTCCCATAAGAAAGCGAAGGAGCAGCATATTGTTAGCATGCTGCTGCTGATCTTTCTTCATTATTTCCTATGGGGAAAAAATGAAGAGGCAGGCTTCCTTTGCCAGGGGTGGCATTTTGCATGCAAAATGCCCCCCAGCCCTCAGGGGCCCTTCTCCCACCCCTCCTCCCATCCCCCACCAAGGCTCAGCCTGCTCCCACTTGGGGGGGGCCATTTCATGGCCTCCCCAAGTAGGTGCTCTAATCTCTACCACTGACAGCTGGGGGAGGCTTGTGTTGCCAGGGGTGGCATTTTGCATGCAAAATGCCCCCCAACCCTCTGGGGCCCTTCTCCCACCCCTCCTCCCACCCCCCACCAAGGCTCAGCCTGCTCCCACTTGGGGGGGGCATTTCATGGCCTCCCCAAGTAGGTGCTCTGCTCTCATCTCTACCACTGACAGCTGGGGGAGGCTTGTGTTGCCAGGGGTGGCATTTTGCATGCAAAATGCCCCCCAGCCCTCTGGGGCCCTTCTCCCACCCTTCCTCCCACCCCCCACCAAGGCTCAGACTGCTCCCACTTGGGGGGGCCATTTCATGGCCTCCCCAAGTAGGTCCTCTCAGCCCCTAAAGTCCACCCCTTACAGCCCCACACAAACCCAATTCCCCCCCCAGCTGCCACACACAGACCCAAATCCCCACATTAGCCCCTCACAGACCCAAATCCACCCCCACCTGCCCCACACCCATAACCCCAGGAACAGGCTGGCAAAGGCCAGCCCTCTCCCTTTGTTCCCTATGCTGGGAACTTCTAAACTCTCTTTCCCTAGGCAATTCTGCACAGCCCAGGGGTGCCACAATGGTGGGCACACTTCTGAGTGCCAGCTGGTCCCTGTGAAAGAGCACCTGAACCACAGACACCCTCCCTCAAATTCCCCCACCACCTACAGAGATGGCTGGCCAGCCAGCCCCATTGTTCCCTATGATGGGAACCAACTGCACAACAAAGAATAAAACAAGAACAACACAAAATAAAGTTTTAAAAAAATTATATTCTCCCTTCCAAAGTACAAGTAGGCAAAGCATTATGACACATTACACCAGCAGTCCCCCACACAGAAAAATTAAAACAAAACTCACTTCACATCAGAGAATCACAAAGCACAATTCCTGTTAAAAACACTTTATTTCTTGAACAGCTTTAGGTTACACAGCAGGGGGGAACACCAAAGGGCATGGCAGCACTATCTTACACAAAAATAACACAACTCACTTAACATCAGAGAATCACAAAAACACAATTCCTGGCAAAAACACTTTATTTCTTGAACAGCTTTAGGTTACACAGTAGGAGGGCACAACAGGGCATGATAGCAATGTACTGCAAAAAATAATACAACCCACTTCACCGTTTTTGACAGCAATTGTGTTTGTGTGATTCTCTGATGTGAAGTGAGTTGTGTTATTTTTGTGTAGTACACTGCTTTCCTGCTCTGTGGTGCCTTCCTAAAGCAGTTACAGAAATAAAGTGCTTTTGACAGCAATTTTTTGGGGTGATTCTTTAATGTGAAGCGAGTTGTGTTATTTTTGTGTAAGATAGTGCTGCCATGCCCTTTGGTGTTCCCCCCTGCTGTGTAACCTAAAGCTGTTCAAGAAATAAAGTGTTTTTGACAGGAATCATGCTTTGTGATTCTCTGATGTTAAGTGAGTTTTGTTTTAATTTTTCTGTGTGGGGGACTGCTGGTGTAATGTGTCATAATGCTTTGCCTACTTGTACTTTGGAAGGGAGAATATAATTTTTTTAAAACTTTATTTTGTGTTGTTCTTGTTTTATTCTTTGTTGTGCAGTTGGTTCCCATCATAGGGAACAATGGGGCTGGCTGGCCAGCCATCTCTGTGGGTGGTGGGGGAATTTGAGGGAGGGTGTCTGTGGTTCAGGTGCTCTTTCACAGGGACCAGCTGGCACTCAGAAGTGTGCCCACCATTGTGGCACCCCTGGGCTGTGCAGAATTGCCCAGGGAAAGAGAGTTTAGAAGTTCCCAGCATAGGGAACAAAGGGAGAGGGCTGGCCTTTGCCAGCCTGTTCCTGGGGTTATGGGTGTAGGGCAGGTGGGGGTGGATTTGGGTCTGTGAGGGGCTAATGTGGGGATTTGGGTCTGTGTGTGGCAGCTGGGGGGGAATTGGGTTTGTGTGGGGCTGTAAGGGGTGGACTTTAGGGGCTGAGAGGACCTACTTGGGGAGGCCATGAAATGGCCCCCCCAAGTGGGAGCAGTCTGAGCCTTGGTGGGGGGTGGGAGGAAGGGTGGGAGAAGGGCCCCAGAGGGCTGGGGGGCATTTTGCATGCAAAATGCCACCCCTGGCAACACAAGCCTCCCCCAGCTGTCAGTGGTAGAGATGAGAGCAGAGCATCTACTTGGGGAGGCCATGAAATGCCCCCCCAAGTGGGAGCAGGCTGAGCCTTGGTGGGGGGTGGGAGGAGGGGTGGGAGAAGGGCCCCTGAGGGCTGGGGGGCATTTTGCATGCAAAATGCCACCCCTGGCAACACAAGCCTCCCCCAGCTGTCAGTGGTAGAGATTAGAGCACCTACTTGGGGAGGCCATGAAATGGCCCCCCCAAGTGGGAGCAGGCTGAGCCTTGGTGGGGGGTGGGAGGAGGGGTGGGAGAAGGGCCCCTGAGGGTGAGGGGGCATTTTGCATGCAAAATGCCACCCCTGGCAAAGGAAGCCTGCCTCTTCATTTTTTCCCCATAGGAAATAATGAAGAAAGATCAGCAGCAGCATGCTAACAATATGCTGCTCCTTCGCTTTCTTATGGGGAGGATGGGGGGACCTGCTTTGGGGGGCCATAACATGGCCCCCCAAAGTCCAATCTGTCTGAAACTTGGGTGGTTGTTAGAGAAGGGTTAGAGGAAGGTCCCCACCAATTTTGGGCTTATTAGGTGGGAAAATGCCTCCTCCAGGCGTCCTGAAAGACGGAGGCATTTTCCCAAAAAAAAAACCCGAAAGAATGCCGAAAGAATGCCGAAAGAATCCCGAATCCCGAATCCCGAAAGAGATTCTTGTTTCGGCTTTCGGCTTTAACGGTAGAGAATCTTGTTTCGGGTAATCCCGAAACAAGAAAGCCGAAAGTTTTTTCCTTGCACACCCCTATTCATGAGTTAAGAAAAATAATAATCACATTTGATTTATATACTGCCCTTCAGGATAACTTGATGCCCACTTAGAGCAGGTTACAAAGTGTGTTGTTATTATCCACTCAATAATCACCCTGTGAGGTGGGTGGGGCCGAGAGAGCTCTGGAAGTGGAAGAGTGGGGAATCAAACCTGGCTCTCTAGATTAGAGTCCTGCTGCTCCTAACCACAACACAAGACTGGTTGCTTTTCTGCATATTTTTACAGTAGAATGGAGTACATTCAGCAGCATTTCACTCATGCATGTTTTCATACGTCTCATTTACAAACCTTTCTCTGCAGCCAATTGGAGCAAACCAGCCAGCCAGTCAGTGATTGTAAATGAACAGTATGTTTTTTTTTTTAAAAAAAGCATTGCCATTTAGGGTTCATCTAAGAGCCCAAACAGATGCCTGATTCGTGGAGGACACACGTCAATTTCCTACAAGGGTCCATGGGAAGTGCAGTGAGAAAGAATCTCTGCCAAGGATGATGATGATGATGATGATGATGATGATGATGATGATGATGATGATGATGATGATGATGATAATAGATTTATATACCGCCCTTCAGGACAACTTAATGCCCACTCAGAGCGGTTTACAAAGTATGTCATTATTATCCCCACAACAAAACACCCTGTGAGGTGGGTGGGGCTGAGAGAGCTCTGAGAGAGCCGTGACTGACCCAAGATCACTCCGCTGGCTTCAAGTGGAGGAGTGGGGAATCAAACCCGGCTCTCCAGATTAGAGTCTTGCCGCTCTTAATCTCTACATCATAAGAACATAAGAACATAAGCAAAGCCATGTTGGATCAGGCCAGTGGCCCATCCAGTCCAACATTCTGTCACACACAGTGGCTAGAAATCCAGTGCCATCTAAAGGACTGTCAGTGAGGCCAGGACACCAGAAGCCCTCCCACTGCCTTCCTTCCAGCACCAAGACAACAGAGCACCACCTCCCCACAAAGAGAATACCATCTATCTCCTGTGGCTAATAGCCACTGATGGACCTCTGCTCCATATATTTGTCCAGTCCCCTCTTGAAGCTGGCAATGCTTGTAGCTGCCACCACCTCCTGTGGCAACGAATTCCATGTGTTTATCACCCTTTGTGTAAAGTAGTATTTTCTTCTATCTGTTCTAACCCGACTGCTCAATAATTTCATAGAGTGCCCACGAGTTCTTGTATTGTGAGAAAGGGAGAAAAACACATCTTTCTCTACCTTCTCTAACCCGTGCATTATCTTGTAAACCTCTATCATGTCTCCCCTCAGTCGTCTTTTCTCCAGGCTAAAGAGCCCCAAGCGCCTCAATCTTTCCTCATAGGGAAAGTGTTCCAACCCTTTAATCATTTTAGTTGCCCTTCTCTGTACTTTTTCCAGTGCTATGATATCTTTTTTAAGGTGTGGCGACCAGAACTGTACACAGTACTCCAAATGAGGCCTCACCATCGATTTATACAGAGGCATTATGATACCGGCTGATTTGTTTTCAATCCCTTTCCTAATAACCCCTAGCATAGCATTAGCTTTTTTTATGGCAGTCGCACACTGTGCTGACGTTTTTAGTGAGTTATCTATCATGACTCCAAGATCTCTCTCTTGGTCAGTCTCCGCCAGTTCAGACCCCATCAACTTGTATTTATATTTTGGATTTTTGGTTCCAATGTGCATTACTTTGCACTTGGCTACATTGAACCTCATTTGCCACATGGATGCCCACTCTTCTAGCCTCGACAGATCCCTTTGGAGTGCCTCACAATCCTCTCTGGCTTTCACCACCCTGAACAATTTCGTGTCATCTGCAAATTTAGCCACTTCACTGCTTAATCCCAATTCCAAATCATTAATAAACAAGTTAAAAAGCATTGGACCCAATACCGACCCCTGTGGCACCCCACTGCTCACCACCCTCCACTGTGAGAAGTGCCCGTTTATACTCACTCTCTGTTTCCTATTAATTAGCCAGTTTTCGATCCACAAGAGGACTTGGCCCTTTATCCCATAGCTACTGAGCTTACTTAGGAGCCTTTGATGAGGAACTTTGTCAAAAGCTTTCTGGAAGTCAAGATAAACAATATCTATCGGGTCTCCCTTGTCCACTTGTTTGTTCACTCCCTCAAAGAACTCTAACAGATTGGTGAGACAAGATCTTCCCTTACAGAACCCATGCTGAGTTTTCCTCATCAGCTTTTGGTCATCAATGTGCCCACTAATTTTATTTTTGATAATAGTTTCCACCAACTTACCCGGTATTGACGTCAGGCTGACTGGCCTGTAATTTCCCGGATCTCCCCTGGAACCTTTTTTAAAGATGGGGACAACATTAGCTACCTTCCAGTCCTCAGGAACAGATGCAGAGTTTAATGACAGATTACATATTTTTGTGAGGAGATCTACAAGTTCACACTTGAGTTCTTTCAGAACTCTTGGATGTATGCCATCTGGGCCCGGTGATTTATCAGTTTTTAAATTATCTAGCAGTCGCATAACCTCCTCTCTCGTCACCTCAATGTGACTCAGGTCTTTCAAAACCCCTCCCAAAGTCAGTGCTTCCGGAGTGGGCATGCACTTCTTATCTTCCACAGTGAAGACAGAAGCAAAGAACGCATTCAGCTTCTCGGCCATTTCCCTATCACCCTTTAGTAATCCTTTTACGCCTTGGTCATCCAAGGGCCCCACTGCCTCCCTAGCTGGTTTCCTACTTCTAATATATTTAAAGAATTGTTTATTGTTTTTCTTTATGTTCTTTGCAATATGCTCCTCATATTCCCTTTTTGCCTGTCTGATCACAGACTTGCACTTTTTTTGCCACAGCTTATGCTCCTTTTTATCAACCTCACTCCGACTAGTTTTCCACTGCCTAAAAGAATCCTTTTTACCTTTTACAGCTTCTATTACATTGCTTGTTAACCATGCTGGCCTTTTCCTAAACCTATTTGTGCCTTTCCTAACCAGCGGTATATATTTAATTTGAGCTTCCAGGATTGTAGTTTTAAATAGTCTCCAAGATTCCCCAAGTGTTTTGACCTTTTTTACTTTCCCTTTCAGTTTCTTCTTCACATACCCCCTCATCTCAGAAAAGTTACCCCTTTTGAAGTTAAACAAGGCTGTGTTGGTCTTATTTGGCAATTTCCTATTTATACATATGTTGTACTCAATAACATTATGGTCACTGTTCCCAAGTGGTGCAATCACATTTACATCTCTCACCAGGTCTTCAGCATTACTGAGGACCAAATCCAGGATCACCTCTCCCCTAGTAGGTTCTGTAACCATCTGTTCCATAGCACAGTCATTGAGACAGTCTAGAAACTCACTTTCTCTCCCCCGATTCGAACACCCATTAGCCCAGTCAATGTGTGGGTAGTTAAAATCACCCATTACAACACAGTTTTTTTGTTTAGCAGTCATCTTTAATCCTGTCATCATTTTATAATCCTCCTCTATTTTCTGATCTGGAGGGCGATAACAAACTCCCACAGTTAAGTTTCCATTTGGGCCCGTAATTTCAACCCATAGCATTTCCAGAAGCGAATCTAATTCAGTTACCTTCTCAATCTTACTGGAATGTATACCTTCTCTGACATATAGAGCCACCCCACCACCAACCCTTCCCTCCCTATCCTTCCGATATAATTTATATCCAGGAATCACCGTGTCCCACTGATTTTCCTCATCCCACCAAGTTTCTGATATGCCCACAATGTCTATGGATTCGCCCAACACTAAACATTCCAGCTCCCCAATTTTACCTCGGACACTTCTAGCATTTGTATATAAACACCTGTAACTTCCCCGGCACACTTTGCCTCGAGACGTAGTTAGGTCATCTGCACTGTTTGTCTCCATCTCAGTTGACAACTCTAATCTATCTCCCTGTAGAAGTGTTATACCTAGCCCTTCATCTCTCTGAGATGAACCATCCTGAACCAGAGACACTTTATCTCTTGTCGGCTTTCCCCTAGCATTTAGTTTAAAAACTGCTCTGCCACCTTTTTGATTTTAAGTGCCAGCAGCCGGGTTCCTTCTCGGGACAAGTGGAGACCGTCTCTCTTGTACAGCTCCCGCTTGTCCCAAAAAGAATCCCAGTGCCTAACAAACTTGAACCCTTCCTCCCTACACCATCGTCTCATCCACGCATTGAGACTCCTGATCTGCGTTTGTCTCTCTGGCCCTGCGCGTGGAACAGGTAGCACTTCTGAGAAGGCTACCTTGGAGGTCCTGGCCTTGAGTCTCCTGCCTAACAGCCTAAATTTTTGTTCCAAGACCTCACGACTGCATTTCCCAACATCGTTGGTTCCAACATGGACCACGACCGCTGACTCTTCCCCAGCACTATCTACCAGCCTATCTATAACACGCGTAATGTCCGCTACCTTCGCACCAGGCAGGCAAGTCACCATACGGTCAGAACGCGGTTGTGCCACCCAGCTATCTACTTGTCTAAGGATTGAATCACCAACTACCAAGAGCCTCCCTCCTGCCCCACCCAGGGATGGTTCCTTGATGTGAAAGGAAACCTGCTCACCAACTGAAGAAGAGGTCCCTTCTGAGGGCATGTTCCCCTTATCCTCAGTACAGTGCCCTGATTCCACAAGATCCTCATTCTCCTTGACAACAAGAACGCTGCCATTTTTAGAGTGGGACACATCTATCCTGTCCCTGAGAATCTTGTCCTCGTGCCTATCTAACTGTCTCCGCTTCTCCAGGTCAGCCACCTTGGCCTCAAGGGTACGTACTCGTTCCCTGAGAACCAGGAGCTCCTTGCAGCGAGCACACATCCAGGACTTCTGACCAGAAGGCAGATAGTCATACATGTGACACTCAGTGCAATACACTGGAAAGCCCCCAACCCCCTGCTGGCATTCTGACTTCATTATTCTGTTTTAGGAATAACACAGAAAGAGGAAAGAAAACGGCTATGATCCCCCGGCTAAGAGCCACAGGCCAAGAGCCCTTTAGCTCTCGCCCTTCGGCTCGCGCCAAAGGCTCGCGCCCCTGCCCAGCAGTTGCCTTTTCAATGCAAAAGGTCACTTCCTGCTAAGCACAGGAGGTGAGCACAAAGGGGGGTGTGGCTTGTACTCCAGCAACCCCCAGCAGCCTTACAAACACACTCACCCTCAAACACAATCAAGCCCAAACACACTCAGCCTCAAAACTACTCTCAAATCAACACAAAACTACACACAAAAAGCCCCAAAGCTAGAGAGGACCACCCTTAGCTTCTCAGCTTAACCCACCACAGCCAAGAAAGGCAAAAAGCCCTTACCTCCTCTAGCAGCTGCAGACCATGTGCTCCTGAGCCCAGGTGACTCTGCTCTGCTCTGCCCTGCCCCTGCCCAGCAGTTGCCTTTTCAATGCAAAAGGTCACTTCCTGCTAAGCACAGGAGGTGAGCACAAAGGGGGGGTGTGGCTTGTACTCCAGCAACCCCCAGCAGCCTTACAAACACACTCACCCTCAAACACAATCAAGCCCAAACACACTCAGCCTCAAAACTACTCTCAAATCAACACAAAACTACACACAAAAAGCCCCAAAGCTAGAGAGGACCACCCTTAGCTTCTCAGCTTAACCCACCACAGCCAAGAAAGGCAAAAAGCCCTTACCTCCTCTAGCAGCTGCAGACCATGTGCTCCTGAGCCCAGGTGACTCTGCTCTGCTCTGCCCTGCCCCTGCCCAGCAGTTGCCTTTTCAATGCAAAAGGTCACTTCCTGCTAAGCACAGGAGGTGAGCACAAAGGGGGTGTGTGGCTTGTACTCCAGCAACCCCCAGCAGCCTTACAAACACACTCACCCTCAAACACAATCAAGCCCAAACACACTCAGCCTCAAAACTACTCTCAAATCAACACAAAACTACACACAAAAAGCCCCAAAGCTAGAGAGGACCACCCTTAGCTTCTCAGCTTAACCCACCACAGCCAAGAAAGGCAAAAAGCCCTTACCTCCTCTAGCAGCTGCAGACCATGTGCTCCTGAGCCCAGGTGACTCTGCTCTGATTGGCTCTCAAATTGGCTCTCTCAATGGTTTATAAAGTATGTTATTATTAACTTCATAACAATCACCCTATGAGGTGGGTGGGGCTGAGAGAGCTCTGAGAGAGCTGTGACTGACCCAAGATCACCCAGCTGGCTTCAAGTGGAGGAGTAGGGAATCAAACCCGGCTCTCCAGATTAGAGTCCTGCACTCTTAACCACTACACCAAACTGGTTCTCCAGTTCTCCAAAGAGGGAGAGCTCCCTCTCACCACCTCTAGCTCTCCTTGCTCCCCTAAAAGCAGCCAAGCCATGGCCTCAGTGGCTAAAGGTGGAGAAAGGGAAGCGGCGGCTGCAGCTCAGTTGGACTTGGAGGCAGCGCGCACTGCTTCCAGTTGTGCCCCAGCATCAGGAGCACCTCAGCCAGGTTGGCACAGCACAAGCCCCACTCTGGCTCCCTGCGCTCACGCTGTCCATCCTTCTTCCACTGGCAGCCCCAGAAGAGTGAGGACAGGGTGGGCTTGCTCAGCTCTTCCCCCACTCAGCGCCCGTGAATCATTCTCTGGCTCCCACTCAGCTCCCAGCTCCTCAGCGCAAGGGCACACCCTGGCCACTGCCACCTTGTGCCTCTTGCCACCACCAGCATGCTCAGCTTGGCTCCCTCTGGCTGCTGAATGCATTTCGGGGAGCAAGGGGAGCTGGCAGTGGCAAGACGGAGCCGAGTGGACTAGACAAGATGCCTAGAGAAAAATCCTCTGCCAGGGAGAAGAGGAATTCTCCATGGCTGAGGTTCTTTCTCACTACACTTCCCATGGAACCTTGAGGAAAACTAATGTGTGTCCTCCACGCATCAGGCGTCTTGTCTGTTTTGGCTCTAAGTATTTGTTCTTGAGATTATTTCACGCGTGCATGCTAGAGGATTCACAGTCCCCCTCTTGCATTATTTGATTATTGATCCTGGAGTGAGTCAGTTTCACCTATTGAACAGAAACAAATCATCCACAATATGGAAGGACTAATACTCCACCATCGTAGGTCCTGCACAGCAACAAAGCTGTTCAACATCTGTTTGAGTCAGATGGCACTAGGGGTGCCAGATCTGGGCTTGGACATTCTAGACGATTTGAGGGTAGAGTATGGGGAGGGAGGAAGGAACCTCTGTGAGGTTTGATGCTACAGAATCCATCCTCCAAAGCAGCTCTTTTCTCCAGGACAAATGGAGATCTCCAAACTCCAACCCTAAACAACAGTGAGGCAAGAAGAGCACTGGCTCACAAGTGTTTGTGGCTATTAAAAAATGGTTCATTCCCCTATTAAATGTGTTTGGTGGGAAGTTTGTGGCACTTTTTCAGATGTGAAATCATGATTTCAAGTCAGCTTATTAAACACAGTGTAAATGAGCGAGAGCCCAGTAGCACCTATAAGACTTACACAATTTGTGGTGTACGAGCTATGAGCTATTGTGAGTCACAGCTCACTTCTTCAGATACAGCTAGAATGTGAATCTATCTGTCCTTCGCCATTTCCACACTACTCACCTTCATCCGGAACGCTGCGGAACGTCGTGAAAAGAATGCGGAAGATGGCGTCCTCTTGCATGAGTGTTGTGTGATGTTGCGCAAAACTCAGCGAGAAGACGCTATCTTCCGCGTTTTTTTCATGACGTTCCACAGCGTTCCGGATGAAGGTGAGTAGTGTGGAAATGGCCCTTATATCTTTGAGAGTGGAGTGATTTTAGATGCCGAATGACAATAGTAGGTAAATTACAAAAGTCAGTGAATGACAATAGCAGGCATAATTGGATAGGGTGAGGTATGCAGAGGGGTAGTGGGTGTGGAGAAATCAGCACTGATAATGAGATAAGAAGCCTAGGTCTTGATTCAATTAAACAGTCAGTCTTCTGTGTGACGTACAAATGTGGACACGCTGGGTTGGATCCAATTTGTTTTCCTACTGATGGAAAAGGGAGGAGGGAGCCCTTTCGACTGGCAAAAATAGCTGTGCTGGGGATCATGGAACCTGCATGGCCAACGCTGTGGGGGTCATGAACTGTAGTAAGCAGAATTTGCGAAGGTTAAACAAAAAAAAAACTGAATGCATCCAACCCTCAGGCTTGTTCCGCAGCACCCCCCTTCCTGCAATGCAGGGCAATTTCCACAGGACTTACCTTCCTCCGGAACATCGTGGAACGTCTTGAAAAACTCGCGGAAGATAGTGTCTTCTCACATGAAATTGTGACAGGAAGACGTGATGTTGCACAAAACTCCCAGATGATCGTGTCTTCCCGGCACGATTTCGCGCAAGAAGATGCTATCTTCCTCGTGTTTTTCGTGACATTCTGCAACGTTCCGGAGGAAGGTAAGTCGTGTGGAAATGGCCCAGGTTATAATAAAATTGGGTAAAGACTGAAGATGAGGGGCCGTGGCTCAGTGGTATAGCATCTGCTTTGCATACAGAAGGTCCCAGGTTCAATCCTCAGCAGTTCCAGTTAAAAGGATCAGGCAGTTAAGTGATGTGAAAGACCTCTACTGAGTCCCTGGAGAGCAGCTGCCAGTTTGAGTAGACAACACTGATCTTGATAGACCAATCGTCTGACTCAGTATGAAGGAGCTTCATGCGTTCAAACCAGGATTTGACCTATCATCAGGGAACCAAATCCTGGTTTCACAAAAGAAGCACAGTTAAAATGAACCCCAGTTTTGCATCATGTCTGGAGAGTGCCTGAGCTTCTGGTACCTTTCAGCCTTGGTTAATCCTGATATTCCCTTAAAATATCTCAGGGAAGAGTGTCTTGTTATATCATTTGGCTAACATAGTGGAATCCAGCGAAGATGTAATGCCGACGACTGTATTTATTAGCAATTAGTGTCTTTTAAATGCCTTGCACGTTGCCCCATTACCGTTCATGGTTGTCAGTTAAAGTTATAGCACATTAAATTTGAACACCTTGTTCCGAAAAAAAAACGAGCCAAAGATGAATTCAGGTTTTTAAATCTCACCAGGTGGGAAGCGCACAGCCAAGATTAACGCGCAAAGCCACAACTGAAGCTCATATATAAGCAAATTCGTTTCCCTTTAAACATTCTAAATGATAAAGGTCAGCATAAAATATTTACAATACCTAGGAAAGAATACAGAGAATAAAGGGATTTCAATAGATAACGTTATTTTATTTTAAACCACCATGATATACTTGTCTCTCTGCCTACAGATCTCATGCAAAAAAATGGAGAAAGATAAATTGTAAGGGAAAAGGAGGTATCAACGGTATATGTTAATGGCAAATTTAACTTCTCTTTAGAGCAAATTTATTTATTGCTAATCACGCTTCATCAGGGCTTGATCCTTTTAGATACTCTGTGTGGTTAAACAGCTGCCTGAGAATCTTAAGGATCCTTGTCCCTGTAGATTCTCCTCCATGTACCTTATATTCTGCAGACATGGCTTTTTTCTCAGGGATGTGTTTGTAGAGTTGATTTTGGATCCCCTTTTCCTGCTCTTTTGACTTGAGAATCCCCCTTTTGATTTCACTTCTACCTTGTGCAAATGACTCCTTGATTCTTTATTGTTGCCAGATTTCTATCTTTTCCACTCCCTCTCTGCCTTAAATATACAATCAAACTGAGTTTACTTCTTGCAGTGTCAAGTGGGAAGCCATGTTGGTCGGCAGTAGAAGAGCAAGATTTGGGTCCTGTAATGCCTTAAAGGCCCTGACCTGGATATCCTGGGGAAGCCTGATCTTGTCAAGTCTCCTATCCTATCACAAGTAGACATGGGCACGAACAGCATTACAAACAGAAAAAACCCATAAAAATTCATGAGGCCCCATTCTAAACAAACAAGTGGTTATTGCAAGCCTTGTTTGTTGCCTTCGTCAGCTGTTCGTCAAGCCAGTCAGTCTGTCACCTGAAATCAATCCCCTTCGCAACTGGAGGGAGGGAGGGACTGAACTCTGTCTGAACTCCTTCTGGCTTTCCTTCTGGCTTTAACCCTTCAAAGTACTTCCAGCAGAGAGTCCCATTTTTGCCACTGTGAAGAGAAAATGACAGCCAACGGGGAGACCCATGCCTTTCCCGGGGTGCAACCTCTCTGAAACTTGGGAGGTCTTCAGAGGACAGTGAGGACTATGTCCCCTGCAAATTTGGTGGGCATTGGACATTGGGAAGTTCAAAACTGCTGCAACAAGGAATTCAACTTCATCCTTTCCGTAGTTCAGTAAGATTAAGGGGCCTTGGCCTGACATGAATAGCTCAGGCCAGCCCATTCTCATCAGATCTCAGAAGCTAAGCAGGGTTGGCCTTGGTTAGTAATTGTATGGGAGACCTCCAAGGAGGTCTTGCTATGCAGAAGCAGGCAATGGCACACCCCCTGTTAGTCTCGAGCCTTGAAAACCCCCGGCAGAGATAGCTGTGGTTCTCGAAAGGTGACTATGAATCTGACAAAGAGAGTTGTGGTTCTCAAAAGCTTATGCTACAATAAAGTCGGTTAGTCTTAAATGTGCTACTGGATTCTTTACTATTTTGCAGCTACAGACTAGCGTGGCTAACTCCTCTGGATGCTATTAATAGGCACTTAAATGATCATTTTTGTATACCAAGAAGAGTGTTCTGGTTAAATCATCTACTCTGTTATGGAATCCTATCCACAGAGCCTCCTTCCTATTCACTAGACATCAAACCTGATGCCCTTAAAGCCCTTCTGTTTTTTCTGATATTGAACTTTTTGGTTCTGCACCGTGAATTGTTTTTCAGGCATGCTGCTATAGTTACGTAATACGTTATTGTGCTGCTAATTGTTATATTATAATTCTTGTTTTATGCAGCTGGTTTAAATTGGTTTTATTGCATCTGATGGATCATTTGTAGAGTTTTAATCTATGCCCTTACCTTGACGATTCTGCGGAGAGTGTGAAATATACATTAAATGAATAAAATAATAGGAAAGATTTACTATGAAAGACATCAATTTGTCAGGGACATAAATGGAAGGTGCTTCTTTTCTTCTTGATAATTGTTGTACTTAACAAATGGAGGGTACTTTTTTGACATGTCTGTGTTTTTATTCTAATTTTAACTAAAACCCCTCGGCTTTATTTCCAGTGTTATTGAAAGAGTCATTGACAATCCAATTTTTTTAAAAAAGCTAATGATGCTAAACAAAAGTCTTCAGAATTCTTTGTCAAGATACACTGTGTGTGTGGACATGAAGGAAGGGTAGGCTTGGATATAGAGTTACCAACCTCCAGGTGGGGTCTTGAGATCTCTCAGAATTGCAGTTGATCTCCAGATGACAGAGATCAGTTTTCCTAGACAAAACCTCTGCTTTGGAGGGTAGACGCTATGGCATTATACTCCACCAAGCTCCCTAACACCTTCTCAGGCTCCACCCCAAAGTTTCCAGGAATTTCCCAGCCTGGAGTTGGCAACCCTATTTGAATAGGTGTGTTGTGTTGCAAGGGCAGCACAATGCTTCACTTTTCTTTGCTTCACTATCTCTGCAACTAAGAACATAAAGATGCTCCCCAAATGCTGACAGCCAAATCCATGCAAAGGCAGCTAGCCCTGACTGTCATTTGGCACTCTACAAAACTAGGGGAATCTACATGTTTGCAGAAAAACCTTGGCAATTTGAGGTGAACCCTGCTAGGCTGCCCCCACCCAAATTACCACCTGTACTTGATCGCACAAAAGCCAAACTGCTGGCTTTTGAGCATCATTTTAGACAACCACCAAAATAGTGCACAAAATCCAGGAATGGCATGAAATCCGGGAATTGCGGAAGGAGCAAGGCAGTTGGAATGGGCTGAGATGAACTGAGAGGGAGATGGGAAAAATGAGATTTCTCCTCCCTCCACAAGTCTTTGTGGATCTCCCCTTGCATAACATACATTAACCGAGGAAAAATTCTGGAAGATCCAAGCCCAAACCCAGGCAAACATAAAGGAAATCTAATACTTATCATGGCCAGCTTGCTTTGAAGGTTTTCCCACTCCTGAATACCGCAGACGATAGGAGTAAACTGACTGCAGCTGAACCCAGTTGGTCTGTGCTACTGACTCACCACTAGGGATGTGCGTTTCGGCATTCAGAATGCCGAAAGAATGCCGAAACAAAAGTGTTTCGGCTTCTTTCGGGGAATGCCGAAACGTTTCGGGGAATGCCGAAACGTTTCGGGTAGCCGAAAGAAAAAAGCCGAAACGTTTCGGGATTCTTTCGGCTTTCTTTCGGCTTTTCTATGGGAAAATGCCTCCGTCTTCCAGGACGTCTGGAGGAGGCATTTTCCCACCGAATAAGCCCAAAATTGGTGGGGACCTTCCTCTAACCCTTCTCTAACAACCACCCAAGTTTCAGACAGATTGGACTTTGGGGGGCCATGTTATGGCCCCCCAAAGCAGGTCCCCCCATCCTCCCATAAGAAAGCGAAGGAGCAGCATATTGTTAGCATGCTGCTGCTGATCTTTCTTCATTATTTCCTATGGGGAAAAAATGAAGAGGCAGGCTTCCTTTGCCAGGGGTGGCATTTTGCATGCAAAATGCCCCCCAGCCCTCAGGGGCCCTTCTCCCACCCCTCCTCCCATCCCCCACCAAGGCTCAGCCTGCTCCCACTTGGGGGGGCCATTTCATGGCCTCCCCAAGTAGGTGCTCTAATCTCTACCACTGACAGCTGGGGGAGGCTTGTGTTGCCAGGGGTGGCATTTTGCATGCAAAATGCCCCCCAACCCTCTGGGGCCCTTCTCCCACCCCTCCTCCCACCCCCCACCAAGGCTCAGCCTGCTCCCACTTGGGGGGGGCATTTCATGGCCTCCCCAAGTAGGTGCTCTGCTCTCATCTCTACCACTGACAGCTGGGGGAGGCTTGTGTTGCCAGGGGTGGCATTTTGCATGCAAAATGCCCCCCAGCCCTCTGGGGCCCTTCTCCCACCCTTCCTCCCACCCCCCACCAAGGCTCAGACTGCTCCCACTTGGGGGGGCCATTTCATGGCCTCCCCAAGTAGGTCCTCTCAGCCCCTAAAGTCCACCCCTTACAGCCCCACACAAACCCAATTCCCCCCCCAGCTGCCACACACAGACCCAAATCCCCACATTAGCCCCTCACAGACCCAAATCCACCCCCACCTGCCCCACACCCATAACCCCAGGAACAGGCTGGCAAAGGCCAGCCCTCTCCCTTTGTTCCCTATGCTGGGAACTTCTAAACTCTCTTTCCCTAGGCAATTCTGCACAGCCCAGGGGTGCCACAATGGTGGGCACACTTCTGAGTGCCAGCTGGTCCCTGTGAAAGAGCACCTGAACCACAGACACCCTCCCTCAAATTCCCCCACCACCTACAGAGATGGCTGGCCAGCCAGCCCCATTGTTCCCTATGATGGGAACCAACTGCACAACAAAGAATAAAACAAGAACAACACAAAATAAAGTTTTAAAAAAATTATATTCTCCCTTCCAAAGTACAAGTAGGCAAAGCATTATGACACATTACACCAGCAGTCCCCCACACAGAAAAATTAAAACAAAACTCACTTCACATCAGAGAATCACAAAGCACAATTCCTGTTAAAAACACTTTATTTCTTGAACAGCTTTAGGTTACACAGCAGGGGGGAACACCAAAGGGCATGGCAGCACTATCTTACACAAAAATAACACAACTCACTTAACATCAGAGAATCACAAAAACACAATTCCTGGCAAAAACACTTTATTTCTTGAACAGCTTTAGGTTACACAGTAGGAGGGCACAAAAGGGCATGATAGCAATGTACTGCAAAAAATAATACAACCCACTTCACCGTTTTTGACAGCAATTGTGTTTGTGTGATTCTCTGATGTGAAGTGAGTTGTGTTATTTTTGTGTAGTGCACTGCTTTCCTGCTCTGTGGTGCCTTCCTAAAGCAGTTACAGAAATAAAGTGCTTTTGACAGCAATTTTTTGGGGTGATTCTTTAATGTGAAGCGAGTTGTGTTATTTTTGTGTAAGATAGTGCTGCCATGCCCTTTGGTGTTCCCCCCTGCTGTGTAACCTAAAGCTGTTCAAGAAATAAAGTGTTTTTGACAGGAATCATGCTTTGTGATTCTCTGATGTTAAGTGAGTTTTGTTTTAATTTTTCTGTGTGGGGGACTGCTGGTGTAATGTGTCATAATGCTTTGCCTACTTGTACTTTGGAAGGGAGAATATAATTTTTTTAAAACTTTATTTTGTGTTGTTCTTGTTTTATTCTTTGTTGTGCAGTTGGTTCCCATCATAGGGAACAATGGGGCTGGCTGGCCAGCCATCTCTGTGGGTGGTGGGGGAATTTGAGGGAGGGTGTCTGTGGTTCAGGTGCTCTTTCACAGGGACCAGCTGGCACTCAGAAGTGTGCCCACCATTGTGGCACCCCTGGGCTGTGCAGAATTGCCCAGGGAAAGAGAGTTTAGAAGTTCCCAGCATAGGGAACAAAGGGAGAGGGCTGGCCTTTGCCAGCCTGTTCCTGGGGTTATGGGTGTAGGGCAGGTGGGGGTGGATTTGGGTCTGTGAGGGGCTAATGTGGGGATTTGGGTCTGTGTGTGGCAGCTGGGGGGGAATTGGGTTTGTGTGGGGCTGTAAGGGGTGGACTTTAGGGGCTGAGAGGACCTACTTGGGGAGGCCATGAAATGGCCCCCCCAAGTGGGAGCAGTCTGAGCCTTGGTGGGGGGTGGGAGGAAGGGTGGGAGAAGGGCCCCAGAGGGCTGGGGGGCATTTTGCATGCAAAATGCCACCCCTGGCAACACAAGCCTCCCCCAGCTGTCAGTGGTAGAGATGAGAGCAGAGCATCTACTTGGGGAGGCCATGAAATGCCCCCCCAAGTGGGAGCAGGCTGAGCCTTGGTGGGGGGTGGGAGGAGGGGTGGGAGAAGGGCCCCTGAGGGCTGGGGGGCATTTTGCATGCAAAATGCCACCCCTGGCAACACAAGCCTCCCCCAGCTGTCAGTGGTAGAGATTAGAGCACCTACTTGGGGAGGCCATGAAATGGCCCCCCCAAGTGGGAGCAGGCTGAGCCTTGGTGGGGGGTGGGAGGAGGGGTGGGAGAAGGGCCCCTGAGGGTGAGGGGGCATTTTGCATGCAAAATGCCACCCCTGGCAAAGGAAGCCTGCCTCTTCATTTTTTCCCCATAGGAAATAATGAAGAAAGATTAGCAGCAGCATGCTAACAATATGCTGCTCCTTTGCTTTCTTATGGGGAGGATGGGGGGACCTGCTTTGGGGGGCCATAACATGGCCCCCCAAAGTCCAATCTGTCTGAAACTTGGGTGGTTGTTAGAGAAGGGTTAGAGGAAGGTCCCCACCAATTTTGGGCTTACTAGGTGGGAAAATGCCTCCTCCAGGCGTCCTGAAAGACGGAGGCATTTTCCCAAAAAAAAAACCCGAAAGAATGCCGAAAGAATGCCGAAAGAATCCCGAATCCCGAATCCCGAAAGAGATTCTTGTTTCGGCTTTCGGCTTTAACGGTAGAGAATCTTGTTTCGGGTAATCCCGAAACAAGAAAGCCGAAAGTTTTTTCCTTGCACACCCCTACTCACCACGCTGCCAACTGATGCCAAAGCGCCAGAAAGATGCTACTGAAGAGGCCCCACCGTGAACCAGAGCATGGAGTGCAGAATCCCGACATTTGGTTCCTTTACTAGCTTACATTCAGGGCTGTGCTGAGGAAGAGATTTGTCGTGTCCAAACTGGTGTCATTTGGGACCTCAGTAAACTGAAATGTGATTTCCACTCACGGCTACTGTATTGCATGGCAAATTCAGTTTTCTTCAGCGCAAGGTCTAGCTCAGGGATCCGATGTGCTCTTGAAATTTGGAGACGCTGACAGTATATGCCTTCAGGTCCCTCATGTAGCAATTACCCCTCTGCTTCTTATTTCTAGCACAATCACCTGAAATACACAGTCTTAACTCCTGCATTCATTCTCTGCAGCGGTGGTGCTTTCAAACATGTGGTTTTAATAAATAACCTTTCTTCCAAAACAATTTTTAAAAGCTGTGTAAGAAAATGTTTTAATGAATCAGCAAGTTTTGCAGTAAATGCACAAAACCGCCTTTCTAGCCCTCCAGATTCCGAACCAATCTAGGTCAGTATTTCTACCCTGATTGGCAGCAGGTGACTCTCCAGGGTCTTTTAACAGGAAATGATCTTTCCTAGCACCTGCTACATGAGATCTTTAATCAGGAGAGACAAGGCTTGTATTCTGTGGCTGAACCTCAGTCCTTCTCCCATGCTATAAAGTAGGGGTGGGCACGAACTGCGAAAAAAATGAACCGTGTGGTTCCTGGTTTGTGCGTTTTCACGAACCACGAACTTCCCCGAACTGGAGCAAACTTGCGAACCAGTTCGTGGTTTGTACATGGGGTTTAAATGCCCCTTTTGGGGCATTTAAACCCGCAGATCAGCTGCTTGTTGGGGAGATCCCCTACAAGCAGCTGATAATCTAAACATCGGGGCTTGGCTGGCCGGCTGGGAGTTCCTGGCCAGCCAGCCAAGCCCCACCTGCAGTTTAAATGGCTATTTCCCCATCGCTCTGAGCGGTGGGGAAATGGTCATTTAAAGAGCATTTAAAGAACTGTGGCACGGAAAGAGGCATTGCTTTTTAAAACGAACAAAACCAGCATACCAGTTCGGAAGTTCATGGAAAGGAGCTTCCACGAACCGCTGGTTCGAGAACCACGAACCGAGCCGGTTCGTGGTTCTTTTTGGTTCGTGTTGTTTTGTGCCCATCTCTACTATACAGCAATCTCTGATGGAGGTATTCACTGTAGCAGAAATTCCATTCCATTTTGTTGGATAACCATTCCTGTGATCTGCTGTAGTAAACCAGTGATGTTACTGGGACAAACTATCCAGACATTTATGTATTTACTTCATTTATACTCTTCCTTTCTCCCCAATGGCAGACTTGCCCTGTTCTCCTCTCCTCCGTTTTGTCCTCACAACAACCCTGTGAGGTAAGTTAGCGTGAAAGTGAGTGATTGCCACGTAGTCACCTGTGAGTTTTTAGTGGCAAAGCGGGGATTCAAACCAAGGTCTCCTAGATCTTAGTCCAATACTTCAAGCACTTCACCGCACTGGCTCTCATTCATTTATTTTCTTAATTTGTGTGTTCAGTTGTCGTTAATGCTTCACTTCTTATGAAATTTCAGATGTAAATCTTAAGGGAAAAGGAATGGAGAAGATGTACAGCACATAAATCAGAGGTCCCCAACAGGGTGCCCGTGGGCACAATAGTGCCCAATGAACTATTTGTGGTGCACACCAAGTGTTTTTAGGAAATGGGTGGGGCCAGGTGGGGCATTTGCAAAGCATGGCTTCAGATTGGCCATTGGAGTATTGATTGGCTGTGCAGATTTTTTGAAACATTGGTTTGGCAGAAACTGCTTCCACAGCACAAGGATCTTCACTGGGTGATAGAAGGTAAACTGTAGTAGCTGGCCTAGGGATGCCAGACCCCTGCTGGAGGCGGGGATCCCCTGCTCCCCCCACCCCCACCCCTGCTTACCTGGCCAGTGGGGGGAGCACGCCTTCCATGCACTCTCCCCTGTGGCACTGCACACTCCCATGTGCTGCTGCTGCCTGGATTGGGGCCGCTGTAGAGCACGGGTGCCCTCCTGCCCTCCGATGGGGCCCAAACCACGCCTGTTTCAGCCCAGATTGGGCTTGTTTCGGGCCCATTTTGGTGTGGATCGGGCCCGTTTTGAGCTGCTGTGGAGCACAGGAGCACTCCTGCACTCTGCAGCGGCCCAAAACATGCCCATTTTTGCCTGGATCAGGCCCATTTCAGGCCGCTATGGAGTGCAGAAGTGCTCCGGCATTCTGCAGCAGCTCAAAACAGGCCCGATTCACACCAAAACGGGCCTGAAACAAGCCCAAGCTGGGCCGAAACAGGTGTGTTTTGGGCCCCTGCAGAGTGTGGGTGCACGCCCATGGGCTGCGTGATGATGTCACTTCCAAGAAGTTGGTGCTATTGCCCCCCCCCCAAAACAGGTAAGTGCCAGGCCCCAATCCCCCGCTGGGAGGTTGAGGGGGCCTAAGCTGGCCCTGGCTGCTGCTGCAGCCATTTTGTGGCAGCCATTTTGTTGCTGCGCCCACCACACTGTGTCAGAATTCCAGATGTACCCATAGGATAAAAAAGGTTCCGGACCCCTGATGGAAATAGACTTGCGGGGAAGACGTACATGTGATTATTATATAAGGAAAGCTTGCCCCTTTCCCTCTGCTCCTTCATTTGCTGTTTATTTGGCATTTTTTCACTTCCATCATGAGGACAAGAAACCTTGCTGTCTTTCATTCATACGCAATCAGCCACAGCTACATCTTTCGATGTTTCCTGCATACAAATGCATGATTTGTTTGTTTGTTTGTATAAAGCTCAAATAAAGCTCCCTCAGCCATCCCTATCCCCTAATTTTATTTTGGCCAGACCCTAAATTCTACAGGAAATTTCCACTCCTTCCAAGTAGCATTTTGTAGCCCTGAAAAGCTGCTTAGAATGTCACAGTGTCCTTTTCCATGATTGGTGGACTGCCTCACCTTGCATTGCAAACATTTTATCTTTATTATACATACATCTACGTTAGCTGGCCTCGTGAAAAATTCATTTTGAGACACTGTTTCCAAAACCAATATAATAGCTCAAAGACTGGCAGGTGCAAATACTTTGTGTGCATCTGACCACAGAGAGCATGCTGTGGGTTTCGGAGACTGCCGAAGGACTTTTAAAATATTCAGATCCTTGGTTTCCAAAACGGAAGACTGATGTTCCTATAGAGGGTCAAGAATAGGGATTTTGTGCAACCGATAGTCATACAACTGCTTGCTGCAATTCAGGGAGGGGTGTGTGTGTGGCTTAGAGGCAGGGCACATGATTTGCACGTGGAAGATCAAGCCCTGGCACTGGAGAAGGACGGTGGGTCTCACCACACACAGTAACGCCTGACGTGCTGTTTACCTGGGAGCTGTAGTTTTAAAAGCGCTGTTGGATACAGAAAGAGTCACTCTTTTTGTAAAACAAAGAGTTGGAGTGTGGGTTGAAAAAAGAGAAGCTTTTGGCTAGTGCCCTTAACTCCCCAGATGCTGAACTGCACAGTCTCCCCCTCCCTCTTTATTTTTAGATCTGGTAGATTCCATGCAGAGGGGTTGCTGAACTACACAATGTCTTCCTCCCCGCCCCCTCTGGGTAGAATCTGCCAGGAGGGGGGAGAGACTGTGTCGTTTAGCAACTAAGGAGTTAAGGGAGTAGCCAAAAGCTTCTTTTCTTTTCCACCCCTCCCTCCCAACTCTTTGTTTTACAAAAAGAGTGAACCCTTCTTTCTCTACAGCGATCCGATCCAGTGGCTCTTTTAAAACTACAGCTCCCAGGTAAAATTGTGAAACCCGACACTTAAACAGTACGTGCCGGGTGTCACTGTGTGGTGAGACCCTGTGGCTCAGTGGCAGACCATGTGTTTGCATACAGAAGGGCCCAAGTTCAGTCCTCAGCAGATCCAGTTAAAAGGCCTCCTCCTGAAACCTTGGAGAGCTGCTGCTAGCCTGAGTCGATAATCCTTGATGGACCGTTGGTCTGCACAGTATAAGGCAGCTTCATGTGTTCTCCACGTACAGGAACTCTTGTTGCAAGACTGCAACAAGAGTCCTTTCTCTGCTTGAGATCCAGGAGAACCGCTACCAACCAGAGCTTGGTGGACCAATGGTCTGACTTGGTATAAACTAGCCTCATAATCTGGAGAACTGTAGCTCAGTGATACAAAGGGTTGCAAGGTCCTGTGGGCTTGAAACTGGGGGATCTGGGCATTGGGGGGCGCTCTAGAGCACTTGATAAAAATTGCCTCCAAACGCTATATCAGGGACTGATTTTATCAAATCGGCCCCACCTGCAAACCTGTCGCTTCTGCATCCCGCCGGAATGTATTTATTTATTTAATTCAACTTATATCTCGCCCTTCCTGCAAGTGGGCTCAGGGCGGCTTCCCACAAAATATAGTGTTAAAATACAATAAAAACATTATTAACACATCGATCCAAATAGTATAAAATCCAGGCGCCACCAGACAAATCAGGCTGCTGCAAGATCACCATAAACCACGGGCACCCCCATGATGTATGGTGGTCAAAAGTGGGGGGGGGGGGGCAAAAACTGGCCCTTAATCAAAGGCCCGGTGGAACGTCTCCATCTTGCAGGCCCTGTAAAAGGTCCAACTGGGAGAGCGTTCCACCAGGCTGGGGCCAGGACAGAAAAAGCCCTGGCCCTAGTTGAAGGCAATGAGAGTGCCTTTCCCACATCTCCCCCCCACCAGCCGGGAGTGGGGGATCCCCCACACCCACCATGAGAATGGGATCTCTAGTGATATGCCACCTGCTTTGCATGCAGAACGTCCAGGGTTCGATCGGTGACATTTTCCATTTAAAAAAGTTATATATGTCAAAATGAAAAGACCTTCCTCTGCCTTAGTTCATGGAGATCTACTACCAGTCAGAGTAGACAACAGCTTCTACCTGACCTGGTAGAAGGTAGGCTGTTGTAGTTATCCTTGGGGTAGTCCTCCGAACACCCAAGTTTGTCAAACACACAGAGGCCTTTTTTTAGAATACTACTAATGTAGCGGGGCATGTGGAAGAAAGTATGTTTGAGGAAGAACCAGGGCTTTTTTTCTGGGAAAAGAGGTGGTGGAACTCAGTGGGTTGCCCTTGGAGAAAATGGTCACATGGCTGGTGGCCACGCCCCCTGATCTCCAGACAGAGGGGAGTTGAGATTGCCCTCCGCGCCGCTCCAGCGGCGTGGAGGGCAATCTAAACTCCCCTCTGTCTGGAGATCAGGGGGCGGGGCCACCAGCCATGTGACCATTTTCAAGAGGTTCCAGAAATCCATTCCACCATGTTCCAGCTGAAAAAAAGCCCTGGAAAGAACTCTTGGAAAATGAAAGAGCAGAGAAATCGCATGCAAGTGAACTTTGTTGGATCTGTTTTTTAAAAATAATACCTGAAACAAAGCTACACAATGAGGAAGAATTATATGCCAGGGAACAGATTCTTAGAAGGTGCAGGGATGGCTTCAACAATGGGACAAATTAGTCATTACACCAAGCCCAGTACATTTTATTTCAAGGCTGATGGTGGATACATTCTCTTATCCCACTATTTTTTCATCATTTTAGTGGTTACAATCAGCGACGAGAGAATTCCCCCCGTCAATTGCTTTATTGTTTGTAATTCCACTCCGCCTGTTGTTTCACTTCTCCTGCATCCCAGTTTAACCAGGATAAATATTGAAAATTACTTCTGAAACTGCAGCAGGAGTCAATGGACACTGCTGTCAATCCCTTCAGTTCGCCTGTATCTATCTCCTCTTCTCCATTACTCATGCATAAATGTGCATTGATAAACCATTGCAAAAGTCAATCTAAATGTGATTGTATCTAGGATTCTATCAAACTCTAGTATGGATTTAAAATCAAAGAGCGGGTTATATTCATTCAGTGAAATATCTACTATAAAAATGTATCTGTCATACAATAAGTTGTCAAGAATTCAAAATTAGTCTTAAGCACAACACAACTCTGGAAAAGTCAATAATGCTAGGAAAAGTAGAAGGCAGTAGGAAAAGAGGAAGACCCAAAACGAGATGGCTTGACTCAATAAAGGAAGCCACGTCCTCCAGTTTGCAAGATCTGAGCAAGTTTGTTAATGAGAGGACATTTTGGAGGTCTTTCATTCATGGGATTGCCATAGGTCAGAGGCAACTTGATGAAACATAACACACACATACAACAAGCACAACTCATGACAGTGCCTTGGGAGTGCACTTTCATGTACCTCTTTCAATCTGATACATTTCTATCTCATTGATCTTCTGGGATGTTCCGTGTTTTTCCGATCTCTCTTTCATCCTCACAACAACCCTGAGAGGAAGGCTAGGCTGAGTGAGAGAGAGAGAGACTAGTCCAAGGTCACCCACTTAGCTTCCTGGCAAAGTGGAAATTTGAACCTGGGACTTCCAAGTCCTAGTCTAGCAACTACACCAGGGCTGTTTTCACTGGAAGTGACGTCATCACATAGGCCCGGGAGCGCATACGCGCGCGGGAGTGACTGTCACTGGCCCGGGTGCCCTAAAGCTACACTAGCCAGAAAATAGGGAACATTTGTTCATTGTTAGCACTACAGTCAAGAAGCATCAACTTCTGCTTCATGCTCAGACTGTATTGTCCTTCTCAAGACTCGAGATAAGGGGCAGAAACTTGTGGTACTCTTCTAGGAATTTATTTTAAAAATGCATTTTCAAAATCTCCCCCAAAGGCAAAATAAAACAGGAAAGGAATAAGAAAAGAGGGTCTATCCTCAGAGTCCCTCTACATGAGATGCCTCAATGCATGTTCGTCAAGTGTAGGGAGATGCAATGTTAGCAGGGAAGGGTAGTTTTAAAAGAGTGGGCAGAGATCACTCCTCAGAAGGTTTGTTAATTGCAACTTGGCCTCCTTGAAGGCTCTGTCAATTTCACCTCTCCTGTCTAAAACTGTGTGGGATCACAACCAGAGGGCCACAAGAACTGTAAATGGGCTGGAGCTGCCTTCCAAAGCCAGGCTTGGACTGTCCTGGAGAGGTTATAATGGGCTGCAGTTTCCCTTTTGGCATTTCACAGCCCCTTCACACAACTCCAGTATATAGCAAAGCCTTTCTCCTGCCACCGGCTCTGTCTATTTAAACTACCCTTCCCGGCTGCCCTTGCATCTCCTCCTGCCATGTGTTCTTCACATGTCAGATGTCTTTTGTAGAGAGACTCTCAGGAAATGACAATTGATGGACACGTTACATTGATCAAAGCTGGTCCAAACATAAAATCTGAAAGCAAGATCTGCTAACTACTGCAGACCAAGATACAACCGAGAGCAAAATATCACCAGATTTCTACAAAACCACAAGAAATGGTTGTTCAATGGAAGCAAAGCGCAGTGGGGTGCCTCCTGCCTCGCCCTGAGCAGAAACCACCCAATTCTGATGAAGCAATTTGAATGCAGATTGTCTTTGGGTTCTCAAGTCATCAAAATTGCTAGCATCTTAATATTTAATAGTAGTTTAGTGCCTGTACTTCCTTCTGCATTATATGATTCCCACAATATGAAACTAAGGGCCGATAAACCTATAATGCGCAATTACGGGACCTGCAGAAGAAGAGGCCCAGCTGTTTCTTGGCTAGATCTGCATTAGGTTCCTGCCAATCTGTTCCATGCACGAAACGGAAAGGCCAGCTGTTTTCCCTCCTGCCCACCAGCTCTTAACCTTCAAAGTTCCCCGAGCCACCCTAGAGCTGCGCTCCTCTTTTCTCTGTCACCTGAAATGAGTAACGTTCCACAATTAATGTTTGAAATGAAAATAGGTTTGTTAATTATGCCTGTTCCCTTTGTCCCTGCGGCACATCATCTTTTTGTAACTTGCCTCTATGGCTCCCTGAAGATATATCTATGTGCATCTCTGCGTAGGAGCAGAGACGGGCAGCGAGCAGCTCCTGACCAGAGCCGGTGGTAAAAATGACTTGCTACTTCAATTGAAGCCAGAAGAGATTTAAAGGGAGGTGATAAAAAATCCCCTTGCAAAGGTTTATAACTTGAGATTTTTATTTCTGCCGGCTCACAGAGGCATTTGTCCGGAGCACTTCTAGAGATGTTCTAGCTGTCCAGTTTATTCAGGACAAAGGGTAGCAGCAGGACCTCAGGGTCTCATTTGACCATCAGTGCCCGTGCCGGATACTGGCCCTTGTAGAAACGAAGATCCAAACATGACTAGAGGGAGACATTGCTCCCCAACCGTCTCCCTGCTGGATCAGTAGGTACAGTGAGTTTTTTTCTCTCCACAGCAAATTGTTCAACCATCTGCTGCCTGAACTGGTACAATTGGAAACAAATGTATTTGTGTTTGTACCAGCCATACATTAAAGCAACAGCATGAGAAGAAATCAATTGAAAGAACTGCCCCTCTTTCTTTGGGGGGGGGGGTGGTGATGGTCAAATTATGGCAACAGGGATTGCAATGACAAATATGAGTCATAGCCCTGCTGTATGCTCCCCCCCAACCCCAGGTCTTCAGATGAACGGCCATAAGCAATAAAACCTTTCATTGTGGCACCCCAATTACAGAATGCCCTTCTCTTTTCTTTTCACATGGCTGTCTTCTTCTGGCTCCAGCCTCAGTCATGTTTATTGGGTCATGCTTTTAATTCATGAATGTGAAATTCAATGGCTGAAGGCGTGCCATTTGCCCACCCACCCTTGCTCCCAATCCTTATCTTCAAGAAATTGAGAAGTAGGAGGAAAAAATGGCTGGAGAATGGCCTCCACAATGGTGCTCTAGGAATCCCCCCGTATTTCTGTTGTTTTTATTATATAGAGTAAAGGAAATTCCTAGAACATCACCCAGAAGTGACATCACATCCCCCCAAAATCCACCGTCCCCAGGTACCACCTTCAAAATCTGATATTTGCCAAGGCAGTGCTGGGAACCCTATCCTATAATCATTCTTCCCTTGCTGATATCAAATTTTAACTTTTTGATTTTTAACTTTTAGCTGTATGGTAATTTTAACTGCCATTTTGTCAGCTTAGCTGATTGTTGTTTTAATTTTAGTTGATTGATTTGTTTTGTTAATTTGCAGTTGTTTAATTACATTTATGGTTTTAATTGATATTGTATGCTTATTGATATTTTGCTGTTTATTGCCTAAAATGTCATCCAGGGGAGGTCTCTAGATTTTTTTAAATTCATAAAGCTAATATTACATAAGGAGAATGTATAGAACTTGATATAAAGAGTTAGAATAATATAACTATATATAGAAAAGAAAATTCAATCATGGCTGAACCCTGTGAATTAAATACAAACCCAAACTTCTTCTCTAATATGTTCATCTAATTTTACATTGCTCCCATACTGAATCAATAGTATGTATTTATTTATTCAATTTATACCCCGCCCTCCCAAAATATGGGCTCAGGGCAGCTAACAACATCAAAAAATACATTGAAATCACAAAAACATAAAATCAACAATATTTTTTTAAAAAATCATTAAAATAGTCCAGGAGCAGGCTATTTAGACAAATATTGGGAGTCCATATACGGGCATAGCAGATGGCCAAGGGCAGCCCCAGAAGAAGTGGTGGTCTTAGATGGAAGAAGGAGGACACCCGCCGGTACCCAGCTGAAGGCTTAGTGGAACATCTCCGTTTTACAGGCCCTGCGGAACTGTAACAGGTCCCGCAGGGCCCGGATCGCCCGCGGGAGAGCGTTCCACCAGGCCGGGGACAGGGCAGAAAAAGCCCTGGCCCTGGTTGAAGCCAGACGGATGTCCTTCGGGCCGGGAACCACCAGGAGTTGCTTGTCTGCAGAGCGCAACACCCTGCAGGGGACATAATGGAAGAGGTGGTCCCACAGGTATGCAGGTCCCAGTCCGTGAAGGGCTTTAAACACCAAGGTTAACACCTTGAACCGGATCCAGAACTCCACTGGGAGCCAGTGCAGCTGGCACAGCACAGGATGAATGTGCGCTCGGATTGGCGTTCCGGTAAGGACGTGTGCCGCCCCATTCTGGACCAGCTGTAACTTCTGGGTCAGGCCCAAGGGCAGCCCAGCATAGAGTGAGTTGCAGTAGTCTAGCCTGGAGGTGACTGTTACATGGATTATTGTGGCCAGGTCCTAGGGCAAAACATAGGGCGCCAGTTGCCTGGCCTGTCGAAGATGGAAAAAAACAGACCTGGCAACAGTCGTGACCTGGGCCTCCATTGAAAGTGTGGCATCCAATGTCACACCCAGGCTCCTCATCATTGGCGAAGGTTTCAGTTGTACCCCGCCAAGGGCTGGGAGCCGGGTCCCCAACTCAATCACCCCACGACCCAGACACAGAACCTCCATCTTCAGGGGATTCAGTTTCAGGTGACTCTGATGTAACTGTACCATCACAGCCTCAAGATCCCTGGCCAAGGAATCCGGAGCGAGATCAGACTGGCTGTCCATCAGCAGATAGAGCTGGGTGTCATCCGCCTACTGGTGACAACCCAGCCCAAAGCTGCGGGCTAACCGGGTGAGGGGGCACATATAGATGTTAAATAGCATCTATATGGGGGAAAGAATCCCCCATATAGAATCCCCCACTATAAGGGGGAAAGAATCACCCCCTGAGGGATGCCGCATACCAAAGAATGGCGAGTGGACATCTGTTCCCCGAGTGCCACCCTCTGTCCTCGATTGCGAAGGAAGGAGTTCAGCCATTGCAGGGCTGTTCCACGAATCCCCACATCGGCAAGGTGGTGGGTCAGAAGATTATGATCGACCGTGTCAAATGCTGCTGTAAGATCTAAAAGTATCAGCAGTGCCAACCCGCCCCAGTCCAGGTGTCGCTGCAGATCATCTGTGAGGGCGACCAGAGTCATCTCTGTACCATGGCCAGGCCTGAAGCTGGACTGGACTGGATCCAGGATAGAGGCATCATCCAGGTATACCTGCAGCTGATTTGCTACTGCCCCCTCAATTATCTTACCCAGGAATGGAAGATTCGAAACTGGGTGGTAATTGGCTGGATCAACAGGATCCAGTGATGGTTTCTTTAATAAGGGCTGCACCACTGCCTCCTTCAGTGAGTCTGGAAAAAAACCAGAACTCAGAGAAAGATTAATGATGTCAGCTAATGGTGCCCGAATCCCATCACCGCCAGTTTTCACCAGCCATGATGGGCACGGGTCCAGTGGGCATGTGGTAGGTTTCACAGCATGCAGGACTCTGCCTACCTCCTCCTGGAAGAGTGGCCTGAATTGATCTAATATCAACCCTGAGAACGACCAAGGGTCCTCCAGTACACATACTGCATCAATCGTGGTGGACAGATCCCGGCGGAGTGACAAGATCTTATCTGCAAAATAGTCTCCAAAAGCCTGACAGCTTATTACCAAATTTACATTTTTATTTGTCCCATGTGTGGGGGATGTTAAAGACCGAATCACTCTGGAAAGTTGTGCTGGGTGAGAACTAGCGGACGCAATGGAAGCTGCATAGTAGTCTCTCCTTGCAGCTTTCACTGCCATCTCATAGGCCTTCATAAATGTCCTATAAGATGTTCTTGTCACTTCACCACAGAGTTGCCGCCACACTTGCTCTAGCCGTCTCAGCTCCCGTTTCATTTGTCATAGCTCATCAGTATACCAAGGAGCTACCCTAGTTTGGGGGTGGAGAGGGCGACGGGGAGCAATCTCATTGATAGCTTCAGAGAGACGGGCATTCTAATCCTCTATCAGCTCATCCAATGGGCCACCAGGGGGCATTGGATCCCGCAGAGCATTCTGGAATTCAATTGGATCCATTTGACTCTGCGGGCGAGCCTAAATCAGCTCATCGTCCAAGCAGGGGGGGGTCATGGTGCCCAGACAAGCCCTCAGGTTGAGGTGGTCAGACCATGGCACTGCTATAGGTTCATCCAGATCCACCTGTATCCCCACCCCAAAGATAAAATCCAGCGTGTGTCCTTCTCGATGTGTGGGCGTCGATACAAACTGGGAGAGTCCTAATGCCGCCATGGAGGCTATCAGGTCCATGGCCCGTGAGGAAGTAGCATCATCGGCATGGACATTGAAGTATCCCAAGACCAGAAGCCTGGGGTACTCCAAGGCCCAGCCAGCCACTGCCTCCAACAGGCCAGGCACAGCATCTGCTGGTGCGCTGGGCGATCACTACACCAGACAGATGGCTATACTCTCCTCAGCATCCCACACCAGGCCCACACAATCAATGCCAGCAATCTTTGGCATGGGGAGCGGCCTGATGGAGAAAGACTCTCGAATGAGCCAGTGTTGAGTATGCATTTCTTGAGAATAATCTTCCTTTTTCCATAAAAGCTTACATGTTTTAAATTTATCCATAAGCATCATAAAGAAACCTTTATGAAGCCAGACATTGAATTTCGGCAGACGCATCTAAATGTTTTACCATAAATAAACAACAAAGATAGGAAGGAGAAAGGAAACGAGGGATAAACAAACAAAACTATAATGGATACAGTGGAGCGGCAGGGGGTCTGCCACCCTGCAGCTCTTGTTGCCTGCCACCGCTCAAATTGATGGTGGGAGGAAATGTTTGGGTAAAATGGGGTGGGTGAGTTGTCATCAGCTTTCATAGCATGATTGCTTCCAGCATGACCCGGAAGTGATATCATTACACTGGGAGATGCTCCAGCATTTACCCATAACTCTATGGTTGCTTCACCTGGCAGCTGTAGAGTGAGATACAGATACACACAGGCACCTGTATAGTTCCAGGGTGAAGTGGCCTTCTGTGCTGATACAGTGTCTTTTCTTTCAATAACAACACAGACCATGTTTTTATTTTGCAGATATTGGTAGAGAAATTCATACTGGGCTGATGAATGGGATCTTCAGCTTTGCCTGAGGACTACATAACGGAGAACCCCTTGACTGCCTTTTTACTGTACTGTAATCAATACTTGAATGTTCTTTTTTGATCTGAATCAAAGGCAACTAGTTAAAAATACAAATGACTTGAGACTTCCAACAATGGTTTCTTATTTAAAATCAATAGGCATAATCTGGGGATGAACAAAAGTTCTCCATTTCATTTCTTTTTATGTTTTGTTTGTCTTTGATGTCGATGGTTTTGGTTCTCTGCTTTCCAGTTGGTTTGCATTATTAGAGTAAGTAATACATTTTTTTGCAGGCTATTTATATCTGTTAATTACCAAACAATGTAATTAATGTGTCCAGAGATAAGATTCCCTAGAAAAGTCAATAATGTTAGGAAAAATGGAAGGCAGTAGGAAAAGAAGACCTAAAATGAGATGGCTTGACTCAATAAAAGAAGCCACGTCCTCCAGTTTGTAGGTAGAAATGGGCACAAATAGCAATATGAACAAAAAAAAAAGCCACGAACAGCCCAATCTGCTGTTTGCGAACAAGCTGTTCATGACGCCCCGTTATAAACTAACAAGTGGTCGTTGCAAGCCTCATTCGTTGCTGTTCATCAAGCCAGACAGCCTGGCACCTGCAATCAATTCCCTTGGCAACTTAGGCAGGGATTGTCTGAACTCCTGCTGTTGCCCTGGAAACCCCAATCTAAGTCCAATTTAGCTTGATAGGCAGGTCTTCCTTTCAAGTGTGGCGCTCCAAATTTGTTACAAGGGAGCAAAGAGCAGGGGGGAGGGGGGGATCCCAGCTCTGGCTTAGTTTGCAGACTGTGGAGAGGGAGAGAGTTGCTGTTGGCATTTTGATAGAGTGCATTGGAGCTTGAATTTTCTTTGTGTGTGGTGGGATAGGGATCTCTCTCTTCAAGTTTCAGGGCTGCTGACAGGCTCTGGGCCAAGCTATTATTTATTATTGGTACCTTTCCTGGTGCCTGCTCAGGTCAGGTTTCTGGGAGTGGTGCAGTAGGGATCTTGACTTGGATGATGGCTGGAGGAGGAGCCTGCTGACCCCCACAAACAGCCAACCATGAACATGTTCGTGACCAGGGCCATGTTCATGGTTGTTCGTGAGTCCCTGTTCGTGGATGGCAACAAACAACAAACATCATGTTTGTGTTCACGAACAAGCTGTTCTTGAGGCCCCATTCTAAATGAACAGGTGGTCATTGCAAGCCTCGTTCATTGCTGTTTATTGCTGTTTGTCAAGCCAGACAGTCTGCCTCCTGCAATCAATTCCCTTGGCAACTCAGGCAGGGATTGTCTGAACTCTCTCTGAACTCCCCCTGGAAACCCCAATATAAACCAAATTTAGCTTGATCGGCAGGTCTTCCTTCCAAGTGTGGACTGGAGCTCCAAATTTGTTACAAGAGGAAAAAACCAGGGGGGGGGGGCTCCCAGCTCTGTCTTTCAGGGAGAGAGAGCTGCTGTTAGAGAGACAGGGTGAGTGCATTGGAGCTTGAATTTTCTTTGTGTGTGGTGGGATAGGGATGTACCCCTTCAGGTTCAAGGGCTGCTGCCAGGCTCTGGGACCAAGCTATTATTTATTATTGGTACCTTTCCTGGTGCCTGCTCAGGTCAGGTTTCTGGGAGTGGTGCAGTAGGGATCTTGACTAGGTTGATGGCTGGAGGAGAGCCTGCTGGCCCCCACAAACAGCCAACCATGAACATGTTCATGACCAGGGCCATGTTCATGGTTGTTCGTGAGTCCCTGTTCGTGGATGGCAACAAACAACAAACATCATGTTTGTGTTTTTTCCTGTTCGTGCCCATCTCTATTTGCAGAGTCTGAGGAAGTCTGTTAATGATAGGATGTTTTGGAGGTCTTTCCTTCATAGGGTCCCCATAGGTCAGAGGCTACTTGACAGCACATCACACACACTAAACAATGTATTGTCATAGATATGAATAATGCTGATTTATTGATGCAGAAACAACAATGTTGAAAAATGTACATTTTACTGGAAAATGTTGGGGTCAGGAACAAGGACAATGATGTGAAAATAAAGTACATTAAGGCGATCTGATCAGGGAATAACCTTGCCCGTAATGGATGAAATTCAGACAAGCAACACTTATTCACCTGCTGAGCATGTTTGACACGAACTTCTCAGCATCCCACATAATGATAGTCCTTTAGAGTGTGGGACCAGTGACTATGCCAAATCACTTGTGCTATACCATCATATCTGAAGATTGGCAAAATTCGTTAAACTGTTAATGTGATTGCAGATAATCATGTTATGAAATAGATATGATGTAACAAAAAGATAGAAGCAACATTATTACTGTAATTTCATCCATAGAGAAATAAATGGGGAAACTAGGCCATGCAAATAGGAGGCCTAGATAAAAGGGATCCCAGGAGGAAGGGCAGGGGAAAGAAAGAGGACAGCTGTAGATGGAGAAGAAAGGGATGGAGGAGGAGAAGGAGGAGATGCAGAGCAATGGGGAAATTTCACACTGCTCCTAGGAACAGGAGGTTTTTTTCTCTTTTCCCTAGAGAAGATCCTATCACAGGTTCAATTTGCACAAGGGAGAAGCAAAACTGAAATAAGGACTTTCAGGTTAAAACTGCAGCAACACGGGATTCAGTACCATCCTTTCTGTAACTTGGTAAGATTATAGGGCCGTGGCCTGACCTGAACAGCCCAGGCAGCAGTGGTCTCATCAGATCTCAGAAGCTAAGCAGGGTCAGCCTTGGTTAGTAATTGGATGGGAGACCTCCAAGGAAGACCAGGGTTGCAGAGTCAGGCAATGGCAAACCATGTTAGTCTCTTGCCATGAAAATACCAATAGGGGAGTCCACTGTGACTTGACGGCACTCTTTATCACCACATTGGGCCTTGGACAAAGTGGGGCCCTCTCATCCTTTTTTCTACCACCCAAACCACTCTGAAGAAGAATGAAATACCATTTGTTTTCCAATACATTCCCCTTCAAAAATGCACCACAGTTTTTGTGTTGACTTTGCTCTATTTTCCACCGCCATTTTTGATCACCCTCACCAACCAGCAGGGCCCTCCCAGAACAGGGTCCTGGGCAATTGCCCAGCTTTCCCCCAAGTAAGACCACCTCTGACTATTATAATTTATTATAAAATATTCAAAAGTCATCCACAACAAATACTCCGGAAATACTAGGTCCTCCTCCAAATAAAACTGAACCTTGAATAAAAGCAAGCCTACAGGCCCTTCCAAATTTCATCTCGTGCCCTGAGGAAATCATTATTTCTGTAACTGTAATAAATTGCCCTCATTCTTTCCCTTGGTCCTTCCCTGACTTTTTAGCATAAGACTAAAGTGTTTAACACTCATCTTGCTTGATCACAATCACTTTTGTTGTTGTGAGATTCTCTTACTAACTGCTAGAAAATGTTTGACTGGTATTTGTGAGCATTTAATAGGACACTCACAAAATATGCACGCACTCATGTATGTACCTGTCCCCTCCCTGGCAGCTGCTCTTGACCACCAGTTTGGAAACAAGAAAGCAATTTCCTCCAGGAAACGGCTTGTTAAACAGCAGATAGGCTCCGAGTGGAGCTTTTCTTTCCTTTGAATTATTTTCCCAATCTTCCACAGCATGTTTTCCTGTTGGGGTTGATGCGAATTGTAAGTTTCATGGTCTTCCAAATTGAATTGGAATGTTAAGAAAGCCACATTTTCCGTTCCAAACCGTAGGGATAAGAAATGTGAAATCATCTCTAGTTAGCTTTTATACTGCCACATTTGTTCCTGCTATGTCCTGGCCTGAACACACAGAGTTCGGACAAGCTGACATGTCGCAATAATCTCTTTTTGACAAAGAAGTTGCAAAATGGATCCTGCACTTCCAACCGTTTTGAGGAGGCACTGAGCACCACAGATGCAGGGTGTGCATTGAACTTCTCAGTTCTTTCAGTATTTCAGCAACATGTATAAGAAAGAGCTCTTTTTTAAGGTAAATATTTTTGACATAAGACAACTCCCATGAGTCATGCCTGTGAATACATACATGCTCAAAAGTATTGTCGGAATAAATTATACATGCCACCAACGTTTGGAGGGACACGCACTCTGAAGATTTTCATTGTAAGCATCTGCCCATCAGTGATGAGTATTATACATTCAGACAAATATATGCCAGAAGGTAATAAAAAATGAAATATGCCCATAGAAACCTTTCCAAACAAGACATCTTAGAAGTTGTAACTGCAGCACTGAATGTATAGAGTGCCATGAAAAATTAGAGAATACATTAAACCCCGGATGAGCCATATTTTCCTTCTAGCACAAAGAAGGCTTCTGCAGAGGGTGCTATTGAATTTGGCAGATGTCATTTAAACACATCATCACCACCACCGCCACCGCCATCATCGTTTTTATGATTATTATTTAAAATATTTGTGAGCCACCATTCTGCCAATTAGGACCCTCAATGAACAATTAAAAGAGATTTTTTTTTTTAAAAAAATCAACTTTTAAAAAACAACACTCACACAATAAACTGTTAAATTGTTCCTGTGACAATAACTGTGAAAAGCAAAGACTTAGTCAAGGTAAATTTGTTGAAGTTCTTAACAGCCCAATGGCAGAAGAAAGAGATGGAGAACATGGGAGAGAAACCAAGTGCAAGAATGCTAGTTGTGCTCTAGAGATAGTGTTGAGGAACTTCGTGGGTGTGGCAAAGAAAGAAAGAAAGAAAGAAAGAAAGAAAGAAAGAAAGAAAGAAAGAAAGAAAGGATGGAGAGAGGGACAGAGGGAGGGAGGGAGGGAAAAAGAGAGAGAGAGAGAGAGAGACAGACAACAAAGAGGAAAAGAATTGCTAGGCATTGCAACATAGTGCTAAGTGCCATAACTAAAACAGAAGAAGAATAAGAAAGTAGCAAAGGAGGTGGTTGGCTTTTGTCAAGGTCCGAGATATAATTACAACAGGAAACAGTTTGGCACACAGTGTGACAGGTTTGCTAAGTGTTCTACACTATGCCTACAATTAGGCAATGCTATTTTGCCATGCAATAATTCTTCCTCACAATTACCCCCCAGCAAAGAACCATTTAAAAGACAACAGGTACAGCCAGAAGGAGATTCAATACAGAGAGAGAAATTTCTGAGATGGATATAGCAGGGGAGGGGGAAGGGAAGGTAGTCCCAGCAGATGGGTTGCAAAATGTAGCAAACAAGAACTGTTAGGATGAGGTTAATACAAGCCTCTTGGGTTGAATCTGCTTTGCCAATGGCTACACTTTTCCCACAGGGCAAGGATCCTTCCACTGTTGTGAGAACCTCTGGAGTCCAGGGAAGGCTCTTTGTGGGGGTGGGAAAATTGCCAAGATTAGCAGAATGGCTCTGCGGGATCCAACCCCACGTGCACAAGGGATGCTGCAGAATTTCTCATCCCAGCAGGTCTGACTTGGTGGTGGTCAGGGGGAACGAGACACTGTGCTTCAATTTTGCTTCTCTGTCCTGTGACTCTCCGAGCCGGGTAGAATTTTTTTTTTGCACCACCTTTTGTTTCCTCACGCTGAATGTTTCCCAGTTAAAATTAACACCATTTCCGGCATTATTTATAGCATCGATTACCTGTGTGAGTTATGTCATATCACCTCTGACCTATGGTGACCCTATGAATGAGAAACCTCCAAAACATCCTATCATTAACAGACATGCTAAGATCCTGCAAACTGGAGGATGTGGCTTCTTTTACTGAGTCAAGCCATCTCGTTTTAGGACTTCCCAGGGCTTTTTTTCTGGGAAAAGAGGTGGTGGAACTCAGTGGGTTGCCCTCAGAGAAAATGGTCACATGGCTGGTGGCCCCGCCCCCTGATCTCCAGACAGAGGGGAGGTGAGATTGCCCTCTGTGCCGCTCAGCAGCGAGGGGGGCAATCTCAACTCCCCTCTGTCTGGAGAGCAGGGGGCGGGGCCACCAGC
The DNA here is from genome assembly GCF_028583425.1 of Eublepharis macularius. Taxonomy (NCBI): domain Eukaryota; kingdom Metazoa; phylum Chordata; class Lepidosauria; order Squamata; family Eublepharidae; genus Eublepharis; species Eublepharis macularius. Next base: position 64,123,866 of record NC_072802.1, on the reverse strand, counting down.
CATGTGACCATTTTCTCCAGGGCAACCCACTGAGTTCCACCACCTCTTTTTCCAGAAAAAAAGCCCTGGTTTTATAGATGAAAACAGGATGGTAGTTTGAGTTGACAGAGCATCATGAAGATTCAACTCTCTCCCCATGTTCTCTAAAAATTAATTCCCTCAGTGTGTGCATGTGTGTGAGCCCTAGGGTTGTTATGTCCAGGTTGGGAATTTCTGGAGATTTTGGAGGTGGTGCCTGGAGAGCGTGGGGTTTGGGGAGGGGAGAGGCCTCAGTGGGGTATAATGCCGTAGAACAACAACAACATTAGATTTATATACTGCCCTTCGGGACTACTTAATACCCACGGTTTACAAAGTATGTTATTATTATCCTCACAACAACAATCACCCTGTGAGGTGGGTGGGGCTGAGAGAGCTACTAGAAACTGTGACTAACCCAAGGTCACCCAGCTGGCTTCAAGTGGAGGAGTGGGGAATCAAACCCAGTTCTTCAGATTAGAGTCCCACACTCTTAACCACTACACCAAACTAGTATAAAATCGAATATTGTTGTTGTTGTTGAACAAATAGAATTTTTAGCAATTCCCACAGCAACCAGATGTCACTTCTGGGTTTCCCCTGGGAGTTGTCAGTCTGGTGATGCCCCTCCCATGTCCCCAGCCCTCCCCCACCAGTTGCTAGGCTCAACCTGAGAAGCCAATGTCCAAAAAGTTCATTCTAGCATGGACAAGCATTGCAACTGATTTTTCATACAGGGCAACGTATTTCATACAGTGCCTAGGTCATAGAATCATAGAGTTGGAAGGGACCTCCAGGGTCATCTAGTCCAACCCCCTGCACAATGCAGGAAAATCACAACTACCCCCAGCCCAAGCATCCATGCCCAGAAGATGGCAAAACACCTCCAGGATCTCTAGCCAAAGTGGCCTGGGGGAAATTGTTTCCTGTCCCCAAAGTGGTGATTGGCATTACCCTGGCTATGTAGGAAGGGGCCATGAGAACTCAGCACTGACGTAACCCTTCCTGCCCTCCCTGCCTACGTTCACAGAACCAGCATTGCTGTCAGATGGCCATCTAGCCTTTGCTTTTAAACCTCCAAAGAAAGAGAGCCCACCTTCTTTGGTCTCAGGAGTTGGATTTGCACCAGTCATACCTATTGTGAATGTCCCGGGGTGTGCACTAGGGTAGGTGTGAATGGAAGCAGGGCCGGCTCCAGCGTCACCAGCACCTGAGGCAGCTTAATGCTGCCTCTGTGCGTGCATGCACGCTGGACTGCATGCGCATGGGGGGGGGCTTCCAGCCCTCCCATTCAGTTGCTCTGCAGGCCAGGCGCTGCCGGCCACCCTGGCCACCGGCTGCACCTGGCCCACAGAGCAACTGAATGGGAGGCTGCCCGCTCAGCTGCCCCAAGCTGCTGCCGCCAGCACGTGCTCCTGGTCGTCGTCATCGGCAGCTCCGTGGTGCATGCCCCAGCCCCTGGGCCGGCGCCCCTCCGGCACCTTAGCGCTCAGAGACAGTGGCCTCACCGGTCTCAATGGGTGGGCCGGCCCTGAATGGAAGCTAGCCTGTGGGACAATATTTTGCCAAGGACCTCTAAAACTTCAAACCAGCGCAGAAGTGCCCAGCTTGAGCCAGCATAGTCTCATCTCAGAGGACTCAGCTGTAATCCCACTGCTCTTTCTCCAGCCAAAGCAATTTTCTGCAGGTGTAAGCCTTATTACATGAGTTCTTGTGATGGCGGCTGGTGTAAGCCTTATTACATGAGTTCTTGTGATGGCAGCTGGTGTAAGCCTTATTACATGAGTTCTTGTGATGGCGGCTGGTGTAAGCCTTATTACATGAGTTCTTGTGATGGCAGCTGGTGTAAGCCTTATTACATGAGTTCTTGTGATGGCGGCTGGTGTAAGCCTTATTACATGAGTTCTTGTGATGGCAGCTGGTGTAAGCCTTATTACATGAGTTCTTGTGATGGCGGCTGGTGTAAGCCTTATTACATGAGTTCTTGTGATGGCGGCTGGTGTAAGCCTTATTACATGAGTTCTTGTGATGGCGGCTGGTGTAAGTCTTATTACATGAGTTCTTGTGATGGCGGCTGGTGTAAGCCTTATTACATGAGTTCTTGTGATGGCGGCTGGTGTAAGCCTTATTACATGAGTTCTTGTGATGGCGGCTGGTGTAAGCCTTATTACACGAGTTCTTGTGATGGCAGCTAATGGTCTGTTATGGTTTTATCTAAAGTGTTTTCATCAAGACAGAGCAAAGCTAGCAGCTTTCTCAAAATGCCAAGTAGCATCTTTAGAAGGAGGGGCACACAATAAAGTTAAAGGGTGGGAAGAGGGGAAAAGTGGGTCTCCCTCATATATGCGTATCTTAGAGGGTGCAGATGCATTTTAAAAAATCTGCTCTGCATATGTAGTCCTTCTGCAGCCTGAATGGAAGATTTCCGAGTGCAACAGAATAAAATCTCAATTTATTTTTTATTGTTTAATCTGCCACAGTTCATCCCAGGGCAGAACACAAGCCAAAGCTATTAGGGAGCATAATTATTTATGCCTTCGCCAATGATGAAGCCGCAGCTTCAGGAATTACACTCACTGACAACATTAAGAGTATAACGAAGGGGCTACTGCATTCGGCTGTCTTTCGGTGATATACAGTTGCAAACTCTTGTGGATTAGACAAAGCAGTAGCATATTTTTTTTAAAAAAAACATACAACTCTAACCAGAGTTGCGTTTCTTTAACTGTGAGCAGTGGATTTTCTCTTAAAGTGAGATTATTTAAAGAAGGGTGACAAGTCTTTTCCTGCACAAACCTTGCTTGCTGCAGCATTTATCACCGGGTAATTGTTTGTTTTCCATGGTGTCAGGATCTAAGCTCATAGAGTTTTCTCTGTTCTTTGCTTTACTGTTCCAGAATTTTGATTCAGTGTGTTATTATTTTCACGACAATCACCCTGTGAGGTGGCTGGGGCTGAGAGAGCTCCGAAAAGCTGTGACTGACCCAAAGTCACCCAGCTGGCTTCAAGCGGAGGAGTAGGGAATCAAACCTGGATCTCCAGATTAGAGTCCAGCAGCTCTTAAGTGACTGACTCAAGGTCACCCAGCTGGCTTCAAGCGGAGGAGTAGGGAATCAAACCTGGCTCTCCAGATTAGAGTCCTTTTGCGCTTAACCACCACACCAAACTAGCACTCTCTTTTTGTACTATTTTTGACAAATTAATGAAGGAACTGAATTCTGTAACAAGGTATAGAGGTGCTGTGCTCTGTGCAAGAAACCAGAAGGAAAATACGAACAATGGAAGATTCCTAACAAATTGGTTCCCCTTTGGAAACAAGACAAAAATGAGCTGAAAAAACAAACAAAAAAAGGCAGAAATCATTTTCACACCTGTGCTAGCCGAAGAGAAGTAAGGGAGCCGCTGCTGCAAGTGTGAACTAAACTGAACCCAAATAGTGTTGCACGCGCAGCCCATTTTGAGATCCATGCAACCAGTGGAAGATCATTAACCACCCAAAAAACCTGTGCACTTCAACTGCCCGTAGAGATGTTAACATGTATGGTTGTTTTTTAAACCAAACTTAATGTCGCAATCTCTGCATTGCTTTAATATGGTTGCTCCTGTTCATTACAGCAAAGATGATAGAATCCTGACAAATGGGAGAGGAGGAGAATTGTTTTGATGTGAACGAGACATTAATTAATGCCCCACTGCAGTGGATTTTCTGCATAAGTATATATCATCGTGACACCAGTGCAACATCTTCTGTAATCGGCAGCAACATACCCAGAATCACAACTAAAGGTAGACTCTATTGCATAAAAATGGAATTTTCCTCCAGTTTCTTCTTAGCCCTTTTCTTAGTTAGATGGAATCACATACCATGGCTAGAATTTTTATTCCTTGGTTCCTTATTTGAAATATTTATATCCTGCCTTTTTGCCCATAGTTTGGTGTAACGACGACGACGACAACAACAACATTCGATTTATATACCACCCTTCAGAATGACTTAACACCCACTCAGAGCAGTTTACAAATTATGTCATTATCCCCACAACAAAACACCCTGTGAAGTGGGTGGGGCTGAGAGAGCTAGGAGCTGTGACTGACCCAAGGTCACCCAGCTGGCTTCAAGCGGAGGAGTGGGGAATCAAACCCGATTCTCCAGATTAGAGTCTTGCTCTCTTAACCACCACACCAAACTGGCTCTCAGTAGTGTAGTGGTTAAGAGTGGCAGGACTCTAATCTGGAGAGCCAGGTTTGATTCCCCACTCCTCCACTTGAAGCCAGCTGGGTGACCCTGGGTCAGTCACAGCTCTCTTGAGCTCTTTCAGTCCCACCCTCCTCCTGGGGTGATTGTTGTGAGGATAATAATTACACTGACCTGTTAACCATTCTGAGTGTGGCACTAATCTGTCCTGAAGAGCAGTATAGAAATTGAATGTTTTTGTTATTGTTGTTGCTGCTGTTGCTGTTGCTGTTGTTGTTGTTGTTGTTGTTGTTGTTGTTGTTGTTATTATTATTATTATTATTGCATTCACATGCAGGTCAGCTTCAATCTCTTGTGAATCAAATACAAATTCGTAACACAATTAAAACCCAAGATCTACCCTAAAACTGAACTGCACCAATAACTAAGAAGAGAAGCAATATTAAACCCATCAACTAAGCAACAGAACTGGGAAACAAACACTCTATAGAGCAATTATGCCCAAATTAAAAGATTGCAGAGATAAAAGGCCTTGGACTTGCATTTCAACTTCCATGTTCGGAAGCATCCTATCTGCAAATTGCACCTGGCAGAGGGATAAAGGGGAAGAATTTAGCCCGTGAGCCTCTGTTTGTTGATCCTCTGGGGGTGTCTAATTGGCTGCTGTTGGAAAGGGGCATTCTCGACGAATGGACTTCTGATCCAGGGCAGGTAGACACGTCTGAGAAATTCTCTGTGATCTTATCCAAACTCTTCCCTTGAACAGGTTTTATTGGGAGAAAAATTCCTCAAAACTGGTCACTTATCAAAGAATACCAACTGGCACTAAAACAAAGCCAATGTTTGATGAGGTGAGAGGGGTGGGGTTTTTTTGTTTATTAGTTCTTTGAAGAGAGCACTGCTCTTGAAGTGAAATACTAAAATTCTCAAGTATTTCACCCAATGCTGTTTATTATACAGAATACTCCGTGAAATATATGTGGCAAAGGGCCAATTCTTAGCTTTAAAAATGACATGAATGGCAGCTCCAGAAGAGACTGAGGGGAAAAAAAATATCCCCATTATAGTACTCCCTTTTATCATTCCATAACTATCATTTATAGATGTCTACCTGGTCTACCTTTTCGGAATTGGGTCCTGTTATGCAAATCAGTAGGCTTTGGAGCTTTAAAGCCCCTCTCCACTTCACCAGAGGGACTGAGCCAATTATTATAACTACTCAAGCTGGTAATACTAATGAATTCCATTCGGCCGAGTACTCTAATTGCCCAGAGCTATTTGACAGCATTCTACAGATGTTCTGTGAATTACTCTGCAAACTGACTTCCTCAGATATGCCTCCTGATGAAAGGAGGGGATCATTTTATTGATCTCGAGGAAAAAAAGAATATTTAATGATAACAAAACTCTCTCTGGAAACCTCTTTGCATTTTCCTCTTTCCTCATTCTGTAGGGAAGGAATGGAGTTATGAAAAGGTGAGGGAATAGGATGGGGGTGGGGGGTCAGAAGTGACAAGCAGAAGATTACAGTTTTGTCCAAAATTAAACTGTATGTCCCATGGGTCAGAGAGCTGTCTTCTTTCTAAAATAAAGTGTCAGCAACTCTGATGGTGGTATATTACTCTATCAAGGTCCCCCCCTCCATTTTATCCTCACAGCTCTGTGAGTAAGGAGGTCTGGGTAGGGTACATGGTGGGGTGATGGTGTCACAAACATGATGACACCACTTCTGGGGAAAACTGGAAGGGACTGCGATAGCTCTAGGAATTGCTGGAAACTCTATGGTTTTACAACCAAACTTGCCTGTGAGGCAAATTAGGCTGAGAGAACAGCTGACCCAGTTAACTTGGTGATCGCGATGCCTCAGCGAAGATTTAAACCCATGCTAAACTTTCTACCACACCAATTCTCATAGCTATAACTAAGTAAGTATAAGAGGCAGGCTATTTTGGGGTGAGTTGGGTCTGGGTTCCCCAGAATACTGCACATGCAGCTCAGAAAAGGGAATGATAATTTCCAGGGGCCATTTTAGCTCAGGAGAATGGTGTAGGGGTGAGGCAGGAGCCCCCTTCTCCACTCCCCATACTGTGGTTCCAAGCAGAGTTGGGCCACCAACAATTTTTCTGCCTAGCCCTCATGAAGTCTCATGCTCCATGTTGAAACAGGAGGGCAAAAATGACCCACATACAGTGGCAGACTGAGAGGAAAAGGGCCTCAACGGCTGGAGGGAAGAAGAGCAGGTTTGTGTCTGTCTGCAAAGAGTAGAGGCTGGTGGCTTCTGGCAGTGGAGAATCAAGCCCAGCTTGCACCAGGCAAGGGCTGCCTCTTGCTTGGGGCCCAGGTGGCCCTGGCATTGGGCAGTCCACTGCGATTTTTCCTGGGGTGTGTGTGTGCTAATGATCAATCCACCTCTGTCCTGGTACCTATAGAGAGTGGGTACCCTACCACTCCTCAAAAATATCTGCAAGGCAACAGAGTTGTGAGAGGGAGTTGCTAGACAATACATCGGAGTTGCTAGAGTTGTCATTTTTCCAATTCTCTAGCAGATAGCTTTCAAGTAAAACAGAGGTGTGTCTAATCTATCTTTTGCATGCATGTCAATGTGTGTGGATGAACACTAGGACTCCACACAGAAAGTGTGTCCTGCCTGCCTGTCACACACTGTGTCACTCCTTATAAAGTATAAATGGCACAACAGTGACATTTCATTGGCATTTAGCTATGCTAAACATGATGTCAGAACAGCCCCGAGAAACTGGAAACAGACACCAAGAACATGGGCAAAATGAAAGGATGACAATGACAGGGCATGAAAATATAAAAGGGCATAGTTGTACATCCTTACCAAGCGTGCAAATTAGATATGGGAACCAAAATTTACAAATATTTTGCTCTGACCTAGTAGTAATGTGCCACCTGCCCCTCCCCCAGCATGTCAAGACGGGATGAAGGCCGTCTCCAGAAACGTACATTCAGCTTTTTTTAGCCTCCTTCCTGGGAAGAGATTCAAAAATATTAATTTCCACGCCTTCCCATCTCTCTGCAGTGATTAGAGTTCATTTTATTAAATCTGTACAAACGACAGGAGACTTTGGCATTAGGTCAAATGCTGGTACTTACATTTGCTATCCTCCTAAATGGAATTGCTCGTCATAAACGAACGCTAGGGGATGAAATACGGAAATAAAAAAAAGAATTGACCATTGTTCCTTAGCTGCTTTATTGGCTAAGTCTATATAAACACAACTGAAAATGCCATAGTGTGGTCAAAAGGTTTAGCGGGCCGAAAAGGTATAAGTATATTTAACATAAAAGGAAAGAACAGCTCTCATAAAATGTTACGATGGCAGACATTCTATATTACGAAGACACCTAATGTGAACTTGCACATGATAAAATTCCAAATGAGATTTCCCAAGAGTTAGGGAGAGCAATGCCATCGAAGCAATTCTCCATGCACTCTGGTCAGAAGCTTGAGGTGAACATGACACCACACGCATTTGCTTATATGGTACACTCAAGTTAAGGAGAATTTCTTCTCCTGCACCTCCTATCTCATCCTAACTCCCCCCGCCAGCTCTCCAATTTATTGTCTTACTGACTGGGGAGTTTAGAAAAAGAAGGGTTGGCCACTATCCTAGTTAGGCAAGAACTTCAGTAGGGACTAGAGATGGTCACGAACTGGAAAAAAACCAAACCATGCGGTTCATGGTTCGTTAAATTTCCCGAATTACGAACTTTCACAAACCTGCCCCTGGTTTGCGAACCGGTTTGTTTGGTTCATGAAAACGTCACATCCAGGTCAGAAATTCACCACTTCCAGGTCAGCAGAAGGTCTGCAGGAAGTCCATCTCCTGTTGCCTAGGAAACTGATTGATTGGCACCAGGCTGTCCGCAGTGACAAACCAAAAAATGAACCAAATGAACCAGCCTAAAAGTTCGTGGTAGTTCATCAGAAATGGGATCTGATGAACCGTGGTTTGCGAACCACGAACCAGCCTGGTTCATGCTTAATTTTGGTTTGTATTTCAGTTTGTGCCCACCTCTAGTAGGGACTTGAGGTGTTGGGTTTATAGGCAGGGCTTGGATATTGTTCCTATTCAAAAAAATTAAAAATCAAGTCTATCTATTGTGCGTTTACAAGTCTGAACCATTCAAAGCTATTACATTGTACATGTGCACACCCTCAGACCCAGTTTTCTGTTACTTTATGACATTAAGGTCTGATGAGAGTTAACTGTTCTCTGGCCAGTTCAATAAACTTATTTCGTGTTTTCCCCCTAACTTCAGTGTGTGACATATAACATATAACAACAACAGCAACATTTTATTTATATACCACCCTTCAGGACAACTTAATGCCCACTCAGAGTGGTTTTCAAAGTGTGTTATTATTCTCACGACAATCACCCTGTGAGGTGGGTGGGGCTGAGAGAACTCTGAGAGAGCTGAGGCTGACCCAAGGTCACCCAGCTGGCTTCAAGCAGGAATCAAACCCGGCTCTCCAGATTAGAGTCCTGCCAGTTAACCACTCTACCAAACTACAGAGGGTAGGCTGCCCTGAATGTAAATTCTGTCCCTGTGATGATCAAGTGGTACAAAGAATATATCTTCACCACATTTGACAGTCCAGGATACTGTAAAGACGGGGGTTGTGGGGTTGGTGAAGGGCACCCTGGTTCAGGCTGAGGAACTTGGAGAATTTATTTTTAAAAAAGTGATGGGGGTTTGGATCAGGGTAGGGCATGACAATTGATTCCCTAGGATCATTGGATTTCCAGAACTGGGAACATTCTAGTCTATGATATTGGTTTCTTAACTTGAACTGCCTGGTGCCCCTCTTTCTGCCAGGTGGCATAGGAGACACAGAACTGGTTGCAGGTAGCTGATTTTATGGTGGGACGGGAGCTTAGAGGCTGAACTCTTGTTTTACTTGCAGAAGGACTTAAGTTAAATATCTAACATTTCCATTTAAAGGACCTCCAGGAGCTAGGCCTGGCAACCCTTCAGATCCATTGCCCACCACTTCAGCCGGGCAACACTACCAGGGGCAGATGTCTGAGAATATCTTTCCCTGCTTGACAATCCAGAGAGATGCTAACGGTTAGAGTATGCAGTACAGAGCTAGAGGGATCAATAGTTTGACTTTGTTTAAGGCAGCAAATGCTCATCTATAATGCTCCTGGCTTGAGAGTTGCAGTCAGGGCTTTTTTTCTGGGAAAAGAGGTGGTGGCCCTCGGAGAAAATGGTCACATGGCTGGTGGCCCCGCCCCCTGATCTCCAGACAGAGGGGAGTTTAGATTGCCCTCTGCGCCGCTCAGCGGCGTGGAAGGCAATCTAAACTCCCCTCTGCCTGGAGATCAGGGAGCGGGGCCACCGGCCATGTGACCATTTTCAAGAGGTGCTGGAACTCCCTTCCACTGCATTCCTGCTGAAAAAAAGCCCTGGTTGCAGTGCTGTCCAGACATACCACTGGCTCCATCCCAGTTTGGATGGGGTGTTCAGAGTAGTGGAAGAAAAATCAGCATAGGACTTCCTTGTCTGTGAAATTTACCAATATCCCTGTTATTTTATGGCTTGTTTATTGCTGATGTTATTTTTAAAAAGATTTTATTGTCTTTGAGTTGCCTTCTGCAGGTCTGTGGAGAGACAACACCTAAATCTTCTAAAACAAACAAACAAACAAACAAACAAACAAACAAACAAACAAACAAACAAACAAACAAACAAACAAACAAACAAACGTTTCAAACTGGAAAAATCTTCATTTTGGTTTTTCTTTCTCTTGCCTGACTCAAACACACAATTCTTTTCTCTGTTATTTTGTTTGCACCAATTTTCTCCTATAAAATATATTCATTTTTCAATGTTATTTGTTCACTAAGAAATCAGCATAAAATTACCCATATGAGCAACATATACTTAATTTGCCAATACAATATAAATACATTTATGTAGAAAATATATGTCACATCCCAGGAGAACCTGTTTGAGAAGGTAAAGTAAAACACAATTATAAATAATAAAACAGCATAAAAACATTAACATTACAAACTATTAAAAATCCAACCAGAGCATAAATAGAACTTAAAACATGGAGCAGCCAAAAAACAATTCTCATAAAACAAGCCTCAGGCTAGAAGCAGACTGTAAAACAATTTTAAAAAGATTGACCTCTTAATTAAAACTTCTTAAATTGCATGTAAAAGTGGCATACAATGCAAACAAAATCAAAGCAGAAAGTGGAGAACTGAAATGGTGAAAACAATAGAAAAGAATTTAAGAGGAAGTGAAAGAGGTTGGCTTTGCTGCTGCAAGTTCACCATGCACTCATATTTTAAATTTTGATTTAATTCCCACCCACTCTTCTTGCAAACAACTGGATCAGTTGACAGTGAGCTGAAATTAGCCAGAGCCAAATGCAAGACACCTCTTTTAGAAGGCAGCAAACAGCAAAGCTTCATTTCAACAGCTAATCAACTGCAAAAAGCCATTTACTGTTCCTATAACACTAACACATTACACTTTAAACTGCGGTTAATTGCTAACTTGTACAGTACAAATTAGCGATGTTACAATCCTTTAAATCACTACATGTAAAAAAATTACACAATAAGCTAGTAATTGTTGAAAACATTGCTCTGCAAAGCGTTCTTGTGCAGGGAAATTTGCCAAAAAATTAAACTTATAAAATTTGCAAAAATAGATTACGAATCCAGACAAATTTTCGGGTTCCTGAGCCAAAAGCTCTAGCAGCTAATTTTTTGACAATCATACCATATTCACGTCAGCCAGCAAGTTTCTATTGTTGTCCTTCTGACATCAAATAGCAGTTTGCATTCTCAGAATGTATTAACTCTTCCATGCCAGAATGGTTACATACTGGAGTTGCCAACCTCCAGGCAGTGGCTGAAGAACTCCCGGAATTAAAACTGATCTCCAGGCAACACAGATCAGTTCCCCTTGAGAAAATGGCTGCTTTGGAGGGTGTACTCTACAGCACAATACCTCACTGAGGTTCCTCCTTTCCCCAGATTCTTCCCTTCCCAGGCTCCACCCCCAAATCTCCAGGAATTTCCCAACCCAGAGCTAGCAACCCTATTACATACACACCCATGTGGTGTGCTTATCATGTCCATTATAATGTCCCTTCATTCAAGTGTGCGACCAGCACCTTTTTTCTGGCCTCTCCTAAGTCTCTGTCTTCTTATGCTGGCCTGCCCCATTCCGTCAGAGTGAGTGAGCCCTCAGGAATAGGATTGCCAGGTGTCTGGTGTTCACTCGGACTGTCAGGTATTTTAGGAGACTGTCTGGGAAAAATGCTCCCCTCCAAACCAGACACCTGGCCCCTCCCATTTGCCTCTCCCTTCTCCCTTCCTCTTACCACTTGGCACTGCCACCAGCCCAGAGAAGCAGCCAGCCACCCTGGGTGGCCTTATGTGGCTAAGCAGTGCTGGCAGGAGCAGCCAGCCAGCCCAGACTCTTGGTTGGCCTCCTACCTGAGCACCTGTGCAGCACCACTTGGAAATGGCCAGCTGGCCAGTCTCCTGCATGGCCAGGAGTGGCCAGCTGCTCATCCGCCTGTGCGCCTGTCTGGTGCTGCCTGGGAGTGGCCAGCTGGCTTCCCAGCCTCCTCTGCAGCACTGCCCAGGAGTGTCTGGCTTGCTGGCCACCCGGAAGTGGGACGGTGTGATGACGTCACTCAGGAAGTGATGTCAGGACACCATGGGGGCGGGAAAACACAAGCTACTTTTTTTTAACAGATGAGTGCCGCCCCCTTCTCCTCAGAGTCTAGTATTTTTCTGGACCCCACCTGGCAACCCTTCTCAGGAACAGCTCAGAGGAGATCTGCTGAGGGAGCAGGAGATGGGTGGAAATGAGTGTAAAGAAAAAATGTTATGCCGAAAGCCATCTTGGTGAAACTTGGTTCAGAAGCTTTTCTGTTCTTTGCTAGGAAAGCTTCCCCCCCTCGCTCTTCCCCGTTGAGAGGCCTCTTTCTTCTCTCTTTGAAACAAGTTGCTTTCATTTTCCTAGCCTCTGTCCTTGAAATAAGATAACATGTTCTAGCTGGTGCCAAGTCGAGCCTCCATAGCGGAGTCTCCTGAGTTAATTGACTAATAATTTGCACCTGCAGAATTGGAGTCTGTGCCGAGGACTGAAGCCATGTCACGTACTCCCTTCTGCATGTAGACACCTGCTTTCAGGTGATGTCAGCAAGTTGTGACTTGATTGGCCATTCAGGTCTGCATCACTCTGGTCTCAACTAGACATGGGCACGAACAGAAAAAACAACAACATGGTGTTCGTTGTTTGTTGCCATCCATGAACAACGAACAATGAACACTGATTAACATGATCCTTTCACGAACATGTTCATTGTTCGTTGTTCATGGGGGCCAGCAGGCTCTCCTCCAGCCATCAAGATCCCTACCGCACCACTCCCAGAAACCCTACCTGAGCAGGCAGCAGGAATGGTACCAATAATAAATAATAGCTTGGCCCCAGAGCCTGGCAGCAGCCCTTGAACCTGAAGGGGTACATCCCTATCCCACCACACACAAAGAAAATTCAAGCTCCAATGCACTCACCCTGTCTCTCTAACAGCAGCTCTCTCTCCCTGAAAGACAGAGCTGGGAGCCCCCCCCCCCCTGTTTTTTCCCTCTTGTAACAAATTTGGAGCTCCAGTCCACACTTGGAAGGAAGACCTGCCTATCAAGCTAAATTTGGTTTATATTGGGGTTTCCAGGGGGAGTTCAGACAGAGTTCAGACAATCCCTGCCTGAGTTGCCAGGGGAATTGATTGCAGGTGCCAGACTGTCTGGCTTGACAAACAGCAACGAACAGCAATGAACGAGGCTTGCAATGACCACCTGTTCATTTAGAATGGGGCTGCACTAACAGCTTGTTCGTGAACAGCAGATTGGGCTGTTCGTGGGGTTTTTTTTAGTTCGTATTGGTGTTTGTGTCCATGTCTAGTCTCATAAATTGGCTACTCAAAAATGGAGTCTGAGCTTGTGGTGGGTGTCAGCAACAGACAACTGCCCCTTGCCCCTTTGTTTTGCTTCTGCTTCGATTGTGAGAGGGACGCCAAGGTTCCCACCTTATGTTTTGCTGTGCTGCTCGACTGGTTTGACTCTTGACCAGATACTTTGATTGCTACATCTTTGAAACCAACTTGATTTGCCTCGTTAAGGAATTACTGTGGTATGTAGTGCTCACTGCTGAAGGATTTTTTGTTTAGTTCCTCACATTCTGTCTTGTGACTTGTGATAACCTTGCACTCTGATTAATAAATCATTATATTTTACTTTGTGTGGGTTATTGTCACACTGAAGCCTCAAAGCTATAAACTCTTTTGTGGAACTCACCCTGTGTATTCTCGAGAACAACCTACCATAATAGTACTTTTATTTTATTTTTAAAATTTATTTATTTTCAATTTATATTCCGCCATCCCCACACCAGCAGGCTCAGGGCGGATTACAAACACATACAAGTTAAAATACATAAGACAATTAATATAAGTTAAAAACCATGAAAACATCCAAAATTACACAATTTAAAATACACATAAACATGAACATAGCAACACAAAATCCAATCGACCAAACCTTAACCATCTCCAGAGCATTTTAGCAGTAAAGGAGATTACTAAATGGGGGTATTGGTAGTAGGGAGGGCCTATTCCACCATCAACCGGCCAGGGGGGCTCCGCCTAGCACTGCTCATATGCCTGGCGGAACAGCTCTATTTTGCAGGCCCAGTGGAAAGATAACAAAGATAACTTTGTTTTGAGACCTCTACTTGAAAACCACCTTTGCAAGCTAGACTTCTGTTAATTCCCTAATAGGTTCTGGAGCTTTGCTTCTTTACTCCTTAGCCTTGGGGTAGCTAAAGGAGCTGGTGGCAGCCTACTTATGCAGGTGTAAGACTTTTCTCTTCTTGCCCATTTTGTAATTTGTGTGATACCTGAAACAGGCTTTCTGGGCAGCCTGTGTCCCTTCCCCTTAGGTGGGTTGGGGCACAGGGGCCTAGAAGCCTTGACAATCAGCACAACAACATATGAGTACTAGCACAAAAACAAAAAAGAACGATTGAAGCCCATTGTGCTACGCACACATAAGGGAAAACTCATGCAGTGAAAAAATCTCAGGCTTTTAACAGATTTCTGTCTTCCCTTCCAATGGTTTGGAAGAGTAACGGGCAGCAAAGGAGTGCCTGATTTACCGGATTCCTGGGTCAAACCAAGGTGGTACCTGACCACAGAATGGGGGAGCATTATCTGTTGATGGGTGGCACCATTCGCTGCCAACTCCCGGTTGGTAATGGCCCATGAGTCACTTGCCCTGCTACTGACTTTCTAATAATAATAATAATATGTTTATTGCTTTTCCGGCCGAAGCCATAAGCCATACAAACACCAACAAAATATGAACTGTACACTTGAACATACCCAATTCACACAGACATAACTCGTCATTATCACTTTAAACTATCTAAGCTCATGAAGATTTTGTTTCTTTATCACCATGGCTAAAAAGGAAGCCACTATAGCAGAGGTTTGATTGTACTGACTTTCTAAGAGGCTCTCGGAGAGCAAATGGAGAGTGTGCTTCTGGGATATTCTCTTCTTTCTTACTGGAGATGCACCTGCCGATGTATTTAACCTACTAGAACGGTGGCCCTTCCATTACCAAAGTGCTCAAAGTTGAGATCGGAGCTCCAGCCCCTTAGATTCTTGCCTGGTGGTGGTGGAGAGTGCCCTCAAGTCATAGCTGACTTATGGCGACCCCTTTCATGGCAAGAGACTAACAGAGGTGGCTTGCCTGGCTCTGCAACCCTGGTCTTCGTTGGAGGTCTCCCATCCAATTACTAACCAAGGCCGACTCTGCTTAGCTTCTGAGATCTAATGAGATCAGGCTTGCCTGGGCTATCCAGGTCAGGGCAGATATTTTCCTAAAGCACTTCTTTCTTTCCCATCCAGCCCATTTCAGGCAAAACACTTTGTCTATCACCGCCTTAAAACACTCACATTTGAAAGGGGAAGGACTGAGTAGTTTTGCTATAATTCTGGTTGTGGATCGTCCCGAGGTGCTTGAGGATAATGAAAGTGGAAGCATTAGAAATTGTGTTTGACAATTAGGTGCATCAAGGAGATTCTCCTCCGGGGCAAGGCAATTACCTTGATTTTGAAAGTTTGGAACTTGGCCACTAATACTTGTTGTTTGCAACCTTCCCTTACTCACAATGCTTTTACAGATTCATTTCACCGCCCTCTGGAGAGTCCTTATTTCTCCTCTCTTCTTTATTAAGAGGAGGTACCATCGCAGGCCAAATGAGTGATCCGGCAATATCCAACCTGAGCTCATTTGAAAACAGAATCAACGTTATTCAGTTATTATACTCAAAGGATCTGGATTAAAAAGAAGGCAATTTCAACAACGCTGCTGATGTTTGAAAGGTGTTTGGAGAGTAATTACACAGGGAACATGCGAATCTGGAGTGATGCCTGCAACCAGAACGTGCTTGTATATTTAAAATCATCGCATTGTGAGGACGCAGCATGTTTGCACCGTGATGTAAAAGAAAGCAGAATGAATAATGGAATACATACCATGGAGGTGTTGTGCTTTATAGGCTGTCCAAGTATATATGGGTAGATGCTTCAATCACCATTATGGTTGCTGCACAAAGTTGTCACTTATCCCTACTGTTGCTGCTACCCTTCCACTGATTTTCTCAAGCTGATGTCACAGCCACCCTACAGCCTCTATGCATTCCCCCAATTTCTATGGTCTTTACCATAGTGATTTGGAAAATTCCTAGAATGTCACAGGGCGGCCATGACATCATTTCCTGGTTTTCAGTAGAAGTGTCATCATGACACATGCAACACTGTTTTTTCAAGTGTTCTATCTCCCAAAGCTCCCAGTATTTGTGGGTGCTGGGCCAGCAATCCCAGAGGGGCAGGAGCTGTACACTTATTTCTTTACATGCTTTTCTCCTCAATGAAGATTCAAAATGACTTAAACAATCTTTCTGCCCTCCTCCAATTTATCCTCACAACAACAATCTCATTAGGCTGAGAGGGACTCGCTGGCCTAGGGGGAGTCACCCTTTCGTGGCAGAGTGGGCATTTGAACCGTGGTCTCCCCTAGTCTGATACTCTAATCACTATACTACATTGGCTATGAAAGCTGAGCTGAGGCCTCACCTTTGAAAATCTTGTTAATCAACAAGACTGTGCCAAATTGGAGGGGGGGGGGCAGATTTTGCAAAACAGGTTCTCATCCATAAAAGCTTCACCCTGTTCAGTAACCTTTCCGAGACTAAGCTAAAGATTTTGTCAGGCATTTCCACAAACATTTAAGCATTCACAATAACTTGCCTTTAAAAAAAAGAAGTGAAGACTGACTTTTTCAAGAAGGTGACCTTTATCTCTAATACTGTATTTGTCGCTTTTTGGCACTCCCATGGAATCAAAGGGAACACGCACAGTCTCGAATTTACCTCAAACAAATGTCTGCTAGAGACAGGCTGCATTGTGCTGAAGGTGAGAACAGAACCTCTCTGCAGCATCTGATGGAGGCTGACTTGTAGTTAGATGGACATTGGAATGACCCAGCAATGCAATTCTTCCGTTCCTGTGTCATCTATCTATCTATCTATCTATCTATCTATCTATCTATCTATCTATCTATCTATCTATCTATCTATCTATCTATCTATCTATCTATCTATCTATCTATCTATCTATCTATCTATCTATCTATCTATCTATCTATCTATCTATCTATCTATCTATCTATCTATCTATCTATCTATCTATCTATCTATCATCTTTTACAGTGCTGCCCTTCCAGTTTGCAGAGAAAATACGAATCTACCCGAGCACCTTCAGACCTCTTGTTTTGGCGTAGAAATTGGACTCCTTGATATTCTGTTTGGATCGGCTGTGGGATGAAACTAATCTTTCATCTTCATGCTAATTAATAGGATGTCTGGAAATTAGCATCATCCCCAAGAGTTTATCTTCAAAAGACTTGCTTTGAATTTCAAAGAGGCTCTCAGCTCTTTGAGATCTACCCATGAATGGTCAGGAGAAAAGCCTGTTGCTGGGGAAAGCCTTCTAATAGTGAGATAGAACATGGGTGTGGAATCCTGCACTGGATTTATTTATTTATTTATTTATTTATATCATATTTGTATTCCGCCCTCCCCGTGAGCAGGCTCAGGGTGGATAACAACATTAAGAACATTTAAAACATTCCATATTAAAACATTTAAAATATCATACAAAAGATGCGTTGACCCAGCCACAAAAATCCAGATACTATCTATTGTCAAATGATGTGTGGTTCAGAACACGAGTAGAGATGGGCACGAACAGCTATACGAACTAAAAAAAGCCACAAACAGCCCAATCAGCTGTTTGCAAACAAGCTGTTCGTGAGGCCCCATTCTAAACGAACAGGTGGTCTTGCAAGCCTTGTTCGTTGCTGTTCGTCAGGCCAGACAATCTGGCACCTGCAATCAGTTCCCTTGGCAACCGGAGGCAGGGACTGCCTGAACTCTGTCTGAACTCCTGCTGTTGCCCTGGAAACCCCAATCTAAGCCCAATTAAACTTGGTAGTCAGGTCTTCCTTTCACGTGTGGAGCTCCAAATTTGTTACAAGAAAGCAAAGAGCAGGGGGGAGGGGGGCTCCCAGCTCTGGTTTTGCAGACAGAGAGGGAGAGACAGTTGCTGTTGGCATTTTGAGAGAGAGACAGGGTGAGTGCATTGGAGCTTGAATTTTCTTTGTGTGTGGTGAGATAGAGATCTACCCGTTCAGGTTCCAAGGCTGCTGCCAGGCTCTGGGCCAAGCTATTATTTATTACTGGTACCTTTCCTGCTGCCTGCTGAGGTAGGGTTTCTGGGAGTGGTGTGGTAGGGATCTTGACGGCTGGAGGAGAGCCTGCTGGCCCCCACAAACAATGAACAACGAACGTGTTTGTGAACAGGTCATGTTCGTCAATGTTTGTTGTTCATTGTTCGTGGATGGCAATGAACAACAAACACCATGTTCGTTTTTTTCTGTTCATGCCCATGTCTAAACATGAGACAATTGTCCCTTTAAAAATGAGAAAATATCCCAGTGGACTGTTGCCCTGGAGCACAGCTGGCAGTCAGGAGCAAGCTGAGCCAAGCTCCAGTGGTGCTGACAGAGTCCCAAGGATGCAGACAACTTTAGAAAGAATGGGAAGAGGGCAGGGGTACCCAACCTTTTTGAGCCTGTAGGCATCTTTGAAATTCTGACACAGGGTGGTGGGTGCAGTTGCAAAATGGCTGCCACAAAGTAGTTGCTGCAGGAGGTGAAGCCAGCCACAAAATAGCTGCTGTTGCTTACCTTCAGCCACACAGTGAACATCCTTGTGCCATGGCAGTAGCTGCTGCCAAAGCAATGTTTTTAAAAATCTGCACAACTAACCATATCTCCAATGACCAATCAGAAGCTTTGCTGGGCAAAAGCCCCACCCGGCCATGTCCACTTTCTAAAAACATTTGATGGGTTCCGGGAAAGGTGCCCATCAAATGCCAAAAGGTTCCCATCAAATGCCACCCCTTTTCAAATGCCAAAACAACTCTCATGTCTGGTGCAAGGGGGGGGGGGTAAGATCACATGATGCAACTAGATTGCCAGCTCCAAGTTGAGAAATTCCTGGAGATTTGGGGGGTGAAGCCTGGAGAAGGCAGAGTTTGCAGAGGGAAAGGACCTCAGCATGGTATAATTCCAGAGTCTGCCCTCTAAAGCAGCTGTTTTCTCCAGGGGAACTGATCTCTGTGGCCTGGAGATCAGTTGTAATCCTGGGAGATCTCCACTCACCACCTGGAGGCTGGCAACCCTAGATGCAACTGCAATGTGCAGGCCCTCATGTCAATTCCTGATGGCTAAATTCTCCTCTAAAATGGCAGTAGCGGCCTTGGGTTGGACTTATGGCTGCTGTAATATGTAGTTTGTCCCTAACAAGGGCTTAATTTAGTCTCGATCGTGCCCGCAGCCCTCCTTTGAACACATTTGGATGACAAATTATATCACTCCCTAGTGACTGAATGCAGTCCGCAGATAAATTACTTTTAGACACTTTACAAGTAATTTAAAAACAAACCACTCACGATAAACAAAAAATATTGTTTATGAATGTTTTATGATGAGATTATGGGAAAATAAATCTTTGCTCGGATGACGCTTAAAACAGAAACAGTCTTAAAATGCTTAGATACCGAAATGGCAGCCATGCTTTCTCAATGAAGGTCAGGACATGACAGCAATAATTTAAATTCATGAATGCAGCATTATGTCTGAAAATGCAATATAAAGCCCCCAAACTCACACATGTTAAGCTACTATACTTCTTTTTATTAAAACAGTAAATAATTAAGATCCCCGACAGAGTGGAGCTCAACAGATTTTAGCTTCTGGGGGTATATTTCACATTTCTGATATTTGTAATATGCATCCAAACATTTATGATTATTTACATTATTTCTTTTCTGAGAACACATGCAAAGTAATTTGTGGAACATTCCAAAAAAATGTAGTCATGAACAAGCGTAAGACAGTAGGACATGTTGATATAAGATGGTTGAATTTTTCAAAAGCAGGGTGAGTGGAGATGGAACTTTTACCCATAGGGGTGCCATTCCTATGGTTGCGGTGAGGAATCCTTTATCCTGAGCTCCTGTTGTCTGCCACCCCTCTAAGCAGCAATGGGGAATTTTTTCAAAATTGGCATTACCGCAGGTATGATGGTTGTCATTTCCGGGGAAAACCCAGAAGTGACAATGGGTAGCTCTAGGAATTGCCAGAAACTCTATGGTTTTCCCCAGAAATGATGTTGTAACATCTCTGATGCATGTCTACCTCCAACCTTCCCACCGGTTGCCAGGCTTGGCCATGCAATTCCTATTGTGCCCATGCTGCAACAATCCTCCTAAGCCCATCAAGAGATGGCATCTATAAGTGTATCATGCACTGGAGGAATCCTAGACCTGCCCTGCAGCTGGCAGGTCTTCTGCGCTTACATTTTTGAAAAGGAAGAACGTGGGAGATGATGAGTAGCAGAGCCTGGTAGTATTGGGAGGGGGTGGCACCTGTTGGGGCAAGGTCTAGTGGTAACTGGTAAAGGCAGAGTGGCATCCGGTGGCTTATGTGCGAAGAACTTGGCTTTGCCTTGTTCCTCAGACGTGGAGTGTGCTGTACAGGAGATGGAACGAATAGCAAAAGTTTTCATCACACCTAACAGAAAAGTTAGGCCAACAAGTAAGCTGGGGTCATTTCCCAGATGAAGGTAGGTTTAATAAGAAGCAGGGTTGGGAAACCATTAAAAAAATTACAAAGCCAAGAAATATTACAAGAACAGGCAAAGCAAGAGACAAGAGTCAGCAGCGGCATTTCATTGCATATACGAGGCTTGAAGGCACACATTGTTTGATATCACACTTTTATGGTGCTATAGCAACCCTGTGCAGCTAAAATGGCTAGAAAATGCAATTGCAATTGATTGTGCTAGCACATCAAGCGCATAGTATCCAACGGCATGCCTCCTGTGACTCAGTACTGTTTTGGGTGAACTATCACTTATAGAACATTTGTATTGCAGGAGGAAAACAAGACCTAAGCTGAATCAAGGCCAAGCTAAGTGAGATGGTAGAAAATCAGGGAATTATAATGGACCATTTTGCTAAGAGAGGAATTTTAAGCCCCCCCACCCCCCTTTGTGCCATTTTCTTGATTTTTAAGCTGCCGCTCACCCTTGGTTCTGCTTTTTGTCTCTGTAGGGGGGAGCATAAGAGTGAGCAATTCCCAGTCCACTGGAGAACATGTCCTCTTTGTGGCTGCAAAGGGAAGAAAAACTATTTAAGAACTTTTGCTGAAGGACTGCAGAAGTAATTTCTTTAGCCTCTGCACCCACATAGAAAGCCAAACTCAGTTTATGCTTACCAAGATATAAAGAAAAGGCAGGGGAGACACCAATTTGGTTTTTTGAATAGCTCTAAGAAGAATACTTCCAGGTTTCCAGTTTGGTGTAGTGGCTAAGATTCTTAATCACTACACCAAACTGGAAACCTGGAAGTATTCTTAAGAGTGGTAGGACTCTAGTCTGGAGAGCCGGGTTTGATTCCCCGCTCCTTCGCATGAAGCCAGCTGGGTGACCTTGGTTCAGTCACAGCTCTCTCAGAGCTCTCTCAGCCCCACCCACCTCACAGGGTGATTGTCGTGAGGATAATAAGAACACACTTTGTAAACTGCTCTGAGTGGGCGTTAAGTTGTCCTGAAGGGCGGTATATAAATTGAATGTTGTTGTTGTAGTTATGCTTATTATTCCTTATTTCCAGGTGGCTGGAGTGGAAGAATGGTTTTAAATTTATTCCTATGTGTACTGAGGTGGGGGAGGGAGAGTGGAGTAAATCTGGAGAGGCGAACTCCTCCTTGTGGTCTAGTAGCATGAGACATGGCCAGCGTAGGCAAACATTTTCCCACCTGGAACTCCATCTCCCCCCTACACACAAACAATTCAGCATTCAGAATGCTGGCAACTCTCTCCAAGGGATCCAACATGCCAAATTTCAGGCAGATACAAGAAAGAACCATTTTCGAGTCCATTAAAGCTCTCACTTGGACAGCAATAAGGTGTGTGAGAAAAGAGGTGCGGAGTCACTCCCGACCCCTTTTGTTCCCACATCTTCCATCACCCGGGGAGCCAAAACCATACAGGCAGGTTGCAGAATAAAGATCAGAAGATCAAATAGATCAAGATCAAAAGAGTTTATTGTCTATAGCCATAGGCCGTCACAATTCCCCAGACATTGACTAATAAACAATTACGTCCCTTATCACAGTTTATATAAGTTACTAAAATTAATTAAAACAATACAGTATGCCAAACTATCCCCGGGATCACGAAGCAGCCTCATTCAGTACCACCTGAGATCTTATCTTTTTGGCTGTGAGTGCGAACTGAGAGACTCTATAGGAGACATGGTTATCAGTGTCAGATAACAAAAACACAGTCTTCTCGATTTCAGAGTATGTGTTTGTCACTGGTAGGATTCTGGCCAAAAATTTAGCTCTGGGTACACTATATAATGGACAATAAAGTAAGTAGTGGGAAAGGTTCTCCACTGTAGGTAATCCACAAATGCAGGTGCGATGTTCCATAGGGGTGTGAGAATAACGCCCTGCCAAAAGAGCAGAAGATCAAATATCAACAACAACTTTTTTTCTGGATGTGGAGCATCCCAAGTATTAACGAATGTGTGTCAGGCCAGTTGGTTTCCAGCGACACAGCCCCACTATACATTTCTGTCGAAAGCTCAGCCATTTCCCAGTTGTGGGCTTTAGAATGGCTTCTTCCCCAGTGACTTGTTTATTTGTAATTTCTCAGCTTGCTCTGAAATGTCGTCATTTATCACCACTTTGACATACCATCTCAGATACCCTTCCTGAAAACAACATTTTGGATATGGATCTGTCTTTAACATCTTCCATTGCGGCGGAGACTGATGCAGAGACTTCATTTAGCTTCCCTGCAGTCTCCCGACCCATTTTCAATATTCTTTTCATAGCTTTTTCATCTAAAGGATCTACCACCTGCCTGGCTAGTTTCCGGCTCGTGGATAATGTTTTGTTTTGATATCTTTTACAATTTGTTCCTGAAATTCTATCTTGGCTCGCCATATAAATGAGCTCTCCTTTATTTTTCTGGAGTTTGTGCTCTCTTTTATCTTCCTCATTGGGACAAGGCTGTCCTTTTTATTTTTAGGCAAACCGCCTCAGATGCAATAGTAGTCAGTGACTTTTACACACAGTCACTTGTCAGTGTCCAAACGGCGTATATACATGCATGAAAACAGCTCTCTGTTTTGGCTGGGGAGCTTGTGAAATAGGGTAAAAAATATTCTTCCATTCAGAATGATGGCTGAAAGCGTGATCCCTGATTACCTGTGTTGGATAGCCAGCAAGAACCAGCAGGGCATAGCCAACATGGTGTAGTGGTTGGACTAGGGCAGTGGAGAGCCAAATCCAAATCCATAAATAAGGTGAAAATATTCTTCCATTCATAATGATGGTTGAAATAGTGTTCCCTGATTGCCTGGATATCATAACCATTAAGACCAGCCAAAGTGGTGTAATGGTTGGACTAGGGCAGTGAAGATCCAGGTCCCAATCCCTAAACAGGGTGAAAATATTCTTCCATTCAGAATGATGGCTGAAAGCATGATCCCTGATTGTCTGGACTGCATAGCCAGCAAGAAACAGCACGGTATAGCCAACATGGTGTAGTGATTGGACTAGGGCAGTGTAGATTCAGGTCCAAATCAATAAACAGAGTGGAAATATTATTCCATTCAGAATGATGGCTGAAAGTGTGATCCCTGATTGCCTGCGTCACATTGTCTGGGTTGCATAGCCATGTTGGCAGGGCATGGTCAATATGGTGTAGTGGTTGGACTAGGGCAGCAGAGATCCAGGTCCAAATCCATACATAAGGCGAAAATATTCTTCCATTCACAATGATGGCTATGAATGAGTGATCCCTGATTGCCTCGATCAGATAACCAGCAAGAACCAGCCAGTGTAGTGGTTAGACTAGGGCAGTGGAGATCCAAATCCATACTCAGCCATGAAGCTCACTGGATGACCTTAGCCCAGTCATTCTTTCTCTCTCAACTTAACCTACCTCACAGGGTTGTTGTGAGGATGAAATAGAAACATGCACGCAGTCCTGAGTTTCTTAGAGGGTTGGACAAAATTGACCAAGGGGCAAAGACATTGAAGGAGCTGCTGAGAGGGAGAGCAAAGGAGCACAAACATTTGGTTTGGTAGTGGTCATTTTGCCCTGGCCTGAATAGCTCAGGCAAGACCAATCTCATCAGATCTTGAAAAATAAGCAGGGTGGGCCTTGGTTAGTAATTGGATGGGAGACCCCCAATGAAGACCTGGGTTGCAGAGGCAGGCAATGGCAAACCACCTCTGTTAGTGTCTTGCCACGAGAACCTCAACAGGGGTTGCCATAAGTCAGCTATGACTTGATGGCACTCTCTACCACAGTGGTCATTTTGGGCCTTTGGCAAATCTCACATCCCCGGGTCCATCCACCCTATTTTAGTCCCGCCCTTCTTCCCGCTATTCTACAGATGGATCAAACGTGAGATTTCATATTAAGCATTCTGAAAGCCATCTATTAGGGTCCCTTTAACCTCAAACAACTGAAGAAGAGCTTCGCGGAATATAAAGGGCAGGGAGTTCCGTGGCAGTGGACCCTGGTATGAGAAATTGGTGTTATAAGTACACAAGAGTGTCCTCTTTTCCTCTGCAAAATGACAGAAGGGGGGAGTCCTTCCTTACCATCATGCATGAGAGTAACTTGATTGCTTGTTAATCTCATCAGCCCATGAAATCAGACAATTTGATTCCTCTGTTCTAGAGCTCGGAAGATGATTAGCAGATTACAACTCTTCCGTCCCATTTAGGGCTTCACCCCTCTCCATTCCTGGAGGATGATCCAAAAATTTTATGTGAAGATTTGCAAATTTTGAGAAAATAAAACCACAGGGGGGGTGGGAGGGAACAGTCTGAATTTCCCCTCCTGCTGTTTACTTGTATTTCCTCAGTCTTTGCAAAGACTGCAGATGCTGGGCTGTCTGAAGAAGGGAGCTGTGACACTTGAAAGCTTACACCCTGGAAAGCTTGTTGGTCTCTAAGGTGCCACTGGAATCGAATCCTGCTGTTCCACTGCAGACCAACATGGCTACCTGTCACGTCTGCACCCTGCATCCATGTCATTGTCTTAAGTGTTGCACCACTGCCAATACTATGCCTTTATTTCAGGTTACAAATGCTTTAACCATCACTTTCATTTCTCTCCCTTTCACCAGCCTGAGAACACAGCTGTGTTATCTCTTTCTTTGAAGTTCACTGAAATGACCTCGTACCGTCTGAAATGTTACCGTTTCTCTGTATGCCTTTTTGTCTTGTCTAGCTAAACTCCAGAAGACGTTCCCAGACTCCTTCCCGCACAATTCTGTGGTCTAGATGGGAGAGGGGGAATGTTTGAGTATTTAGAACTATATTTTCCTCAAGTCTCTATTGCTATCAAGGAAGTGTGTAATGCTTGGATGCTCTCTTGCCTCTGAGTAAATCTATGGACATATATATGGAAAGAACTGGATTTCTGAATAAAAAACCATTTAACCAGGAACTTGTGTCTTGCTGCAATGGTCCAGGAATCTGTCTACCATATCCTGTCATCCATAGCCTGACACTACCTACCTAACTGTCCTGGGGGAAATTTTCTTATCTTAGCACTTAGAGGTGGCTCCGTAAAGACCAGGATCACTGCTCCAAGTCCAGAAGAGCTTTTATTTATCTATTTATTTTTTGCAGAATGCATATCTAGCATGGATTCAGACATTTTAGAGTTTTTTTTTTAAATGCCAAGAGCCCCAAAGATCACACTATTGGGCTGCGAGAAGCACTCCTGGAAGTTAGAGAACCATCTGTAAATGCCAGATGCGAACTTGGGTGGACATGGTTTACTTGTAATGGACGCGATCTGACAAGCCGTCTGCGACAGCATGGAACCTGATTCAACTGCAGAATCGGATCTCATTGAATTTTGCCCATCTTTCTACTTTATTCTGTTAGCGTAAGCTTTATTAAGGTTTTGCATATATGTTGTGGTTGGGAAAATCAATACAGATTTTTCACAATTCCCAACGAGAGAAGTCAGGCAATTTGGTCAAATTATGCTGTCCATCAAAAGATGCCCAAATAGATTGTCTCGTTCATTTTATAAACATTTGTTCTGCAGAGAAATAGTTTGTATTGGGTTTGCCAACCTCCAGGTAAGGCCTGGAGATTGCCCAAAATTACAACTGATCTCCAAATTGCAGAGATTGGTTCCCCTAGAGAAAAACGGTTGCTTTGGAAAGAGGAATTTATGACATTATTCCACAGTCTCCTCCTCAAACCCTGCCTTCCCCGGACTCCACCTCCAAATCTCCCAAACTGGAATTTGGCAATTACCCGAACTGGATTTGGCAACCCTAGTTTGCTTATAGTTAATGCCCTCTTCACATTCCTAACGAGTTGTGCCCGTCAAAAATTATCTTCCTGTTGAAAGACTTGCCTGCTTCTCTGGTCCCCCCCCCCAAATTAGAAACCCGTCAGACCCTAACAGAAAATGACCTCATTTAAAAACCAGTTATTGTGCTGTCAGATAATTTCAGTAACTAAGATTAAGGATCAAGAACAGGCACCTGAAACAGAAAATTCTCTCATTCCGGCAGATAAATGCAATTGTTTCAAAAAGCCGCTGCCAGGGCCAAGAAGGTGGGAGACAGCATCATTTAAATTCTGTACCGCAATGTGTTGTTTTCAGAATTCATTTGCAACATTGCGCACACCTGCCGAGCTGTATTTCTGTTATTGAGCAATGAACAATATTTGAATATTTAGATCAGCTTCAGTCCCCTCCCCACCTCGGTTATCCTCTGTGTAACAGCTTGAAACCGGGACTTCAAGAAATCAGCGTGTCCACAGATGTTCCAAAGCTCACAGAATGTGCTTTTGTAGTGTATAACAGGATTGAAAACATCTTGGATGATTAGGTGCTCAGAGCGTTTTTTTGAAAAGTTGATGGCAGTGCCTGGGGATTTGGAAATTTCACACAGTCTGACGGAGGGATGGCGCTTCAAAACAAAGTTCTGCTGATGGTTGTAAAAATTCATGCTTAAGTTGAGGCTCGGTGAGCCCTGCCAATATCCACAGGGCCCTGGGCAGCTGCCTAAGCTGGCTGACTGCTGATGGATGTCCTGCTCTGGCATGCTGAGAGTTCACCTGAGGCTGCTCTGGGGAAAGCAGCAGGGATAGAGCAAGAGATTAGCCCCAGCAGGTGGTACAGTGGCAAGGAGAAGGAAGCCAGGAGAAGATAAGAGAGAGCCAGTAAAGTTACGACAGGAAGTGGGGTGGCCCTGAGGGACAGCAAGCGATGATGTGACCGAGACCACAGCTTAACTGAGTCCCTCAGGTGAAAAACAAAATCCTGCACTCCAGACATAGCAACCCCTAGTGGGGTTTTCATGGCAATAGACTAACAGAGGTGGTTTGCCATTGCCTGTCTCTGCAACTTTTTTTTTTGTCGGAGATCTCCCATTTAATTACTAATCAAGGTTGACTCTGCTTAGCTTTTGAGATCTGACAAGATCTGGCTTGCTTGAGCTATCCAGGTCAGGGCAAGGGTTCCCCGAGGCCTGCTGATTGCATGCAATTTAATAATGTAGGGGCATGAACTTGGAAACTTACACCGTGGTACTCTTGAAATGGTCTATCCGTTTTTGCTTTCTACCATGGAGTCCTGAAAGATCTGAGTTGCTACTCTCAGGTTTCTAGTCTACTGAGAGCCAAGCTACAAGTGACACCTGACACAGGTTGGACACTTGCCAGCTTCCCTCAAGTTTTGATGGGAAATGTAGGCGTCCTGGTCTTGCAGCTGTAATGGAGAGCCAAGCTGTAAAACCAGGACGCCTACATTTCCCATCAAAACTTGAGGGAAGCTGACAAGTGTCCAACCTGTATCAGGCGTCACTTGTAGCTTGGCTCTAAGTTTCTCTTGCTCTTCCAAGAAAACTATGGGGGATTGCACCTCTGACTTTGTCTCCATTGTCAGTAGTCACACGTAAAGGGGACCACATTTCCTTACTGTTTGTTTCCAATATCTTCGTGTAGGTAGTTTCCTAGGTCTATGTTGGCATGACACTGGAACGTCTAAAAATGAGGACAGCAAGTAAGGGCTGTATGTATGTGTGGATGTGACAGAAGTTTCCTTTAAGCCTGGTGTGCATAGTTGATACACACACCATAAATTACCTGGTAATTGCATTCACTGTGTGATCTGATTACCAGCATCTTCTGCATGAATTTAAGAGTTCCCCTTTCCATGCAAACATCTGTGGAACGTGGAGTTGGAGAAGTGGTTTGGAGGGGCAACCAAATATCACTTTCACCAGTGGATAGAATAATGTCAGTCAGACATGGAGCCATGTAAGTGGTTGGCAGGAAAGAAGGGTCAGAAAAAGTCAACATGTCCATTAGGGCACCAAGTCAGGGTTTCAGGGGGAAGTTTAAGGCTAGGAAGAAGCTTGTTTGAGGTCAGAATGGGAATCAGAATCCACAAAGCAGTCCAGGTCAGAAGCAAAAGGGGAAAAAATGGCAGCATGCATCCACATATCAGATATTGTGTTCTCATTTCACTATAGCAATCGTTCCCAATGAGAGTGTCATATCCACACAGGAAAATCCAGTGCAGTGCACACATTTGCATATGTTTATTTATATTCCACTTTCCACCCCCAATGAGGATGCAAAGCAGCTTTGAACATCGTTCTCCCTGCCTTCATTTTCCTAATATGATTTTTCTGATGAGTCAAAGCAATATCTACATCTAGAGCAATATCAATATCTAGTGATGTGTGGATGCAGACATAGCCTTCACACCGCAGATGAGTGGCTCAGTTTGAAGGATCTCAGCCCAGAGGCAACAGTTTGATTCCTCTAGGCTCGGCCTTATTCATCTCTTCCATTAGCTGACCCTAAGAAGGTTTTGCTGGTGGAATCAGCTGCCTAGGGTGGTGGGTGAGCTCCGCTTCACTGGCAGCTTTCTAGAAAAGGCTGGATGAATAGTGGTCAGGGATGCTTTAGGCTCATCCTCCATTGGGCAGGGGCAGGGATCATTTCGTAGAAAAAGAGCTGGAGGAACTCATTAGCATAACTCATTAACATATGCCACACCTCTTGCCATCACCAGAAGTGTGTCATTAGTATAACCGATTTGCATATGCCACACCCCCTGACATCACCTGGCCATTCAGGGCCGAAATTGGGCCCAAAATGGCAAAAGGGGGCTGAAAGTGGCTGAAAAGGGGCCCAAAATAGTCAGGATCAGGCCGCTGATGAGCAGGAGAGTGATCCACCACCCGTCAGAGGCCCGATCCAGGCCTTTTTGGCCCCAATCCTGGCCATTTCAGCCCCCAAATGGCTGAGAGTCAGATGGGCAGGACCACCTGACAGGTGACCTCGTTGGGGAACTGCCAGAACTGCATTCCTGTGCATTCCCCCTTGAAATGAGTCCTAGGCAGGGGGTTGGACTAGAAGGTCTGTACAGCCCCTTCCAACTCTGTGATTCTGTGATCTCTCTAGGATCTAAGCTAGAAGTGACACCAAACACGTATTTTTTAACACCTGGAAACTGTCGTTTTCAAAAACAGTTTTCAAAGACAGAGCCGCCCAGGATCGCTGCGGGAGAGGAACGTTGCAATTGCTTTCTTGCAGAGATGAACTACCAGCCTGGGAACGGTAGTTTTCAAAGACAGTTTTCAAAGACAAAGCCACATGGAATCGCTGGGGAGAGGAACTTTGCAGGGGAGGGGAAGAGCGGGTAGTTCATCTCCCTGTTGAGATTGCAAGGAAATGATTGCAAAGTTTCTCTCCCTCAATGATCCCTTGTGGATCTGTTTTTGAAAATGTCTTTGAAAACTACAGTTCCCAGGTAAAATTGCATCCCCTGGCATCACTTGTAGCTTAGCTCTAGGTCGGGTGTGTTTCTTCAGTTAGAAGAAGGCACTGTGGTGCAAGGGAGACTAGGCCAGATATTCTGTCTAAAGGCAAGCAGCTCAACTAACACACCCAGCAAGATTTTACATCTGCAAGTTCCAAGTTCATAGTATAAGCTTCCATGACATCTGACAGAGACCACAGAGAAGAGGAAGGTAGAATGACAAGCTGATACAGTTCTACAACAAGAGCTTGATAACTTGTCAGACTAACTGACATGGTGCATATGTAACCACATGTAATTATGCCAACTGATCAACAAAATACAGCTTAAGTGAAAAAACGGGATGGAACCACTCGAGAACAATGTACCGGATACTGTATGTGAATACAGACATGCGGTCAGGGCTTTTTTTCAGCTGGAATGTGGTGGAACGGAGTTCTGGAACCTCTTGAAAATGGTCACATGGCTGGTGGCCCCGCCCCCCTGATCTCCAGACAGAGGGCAATCTAAACTCTGGAGATCAGGGGGCGGGGCCACCAGCCATGTGACCATTTTTGCCGAGGGCAACACACTGAGTTCCACCACCTCTTTTCCCAGAAAAAAAACCCCTGCATGTGGTGTAAGTACTGCTCAGACTACTTCACAAACATAGGGTCAAGTAGGAAAGGACTGAAAGGGGACAAGGTTTTCAGGATCCTCAATAGGACAGTAAGTATGGCATCCATTTCTAGAGTGGTTTTCAGAGTCTCAGGATACACAGTTGGTGTCCTGTATGAAAAGTCTCGTCATGTATTACATGAAGACATGGATCGCGAAAGTTTATCAAGAAACTTACCAAACCAGCATCACTTTGAGGAGAAACGACAACTCTTGATTGCCAGAGGCTGGGGATTAGTGAGGGATGATGTCGTGATCTGCTGGTGAACCACCCGGAAGCGTCTGGCTGGCCACTCTCAGGACATTGAGTTCAATGGGCTATTGGCTTGGCCAAGTGCGGGGATGCTAATATTCTTATGTTTGACATTATTGATATGCCTCTTAAAGCTGCAAATGAGATTGCTGGTGTTTGGGCTGTTGGTTTCGATGGCCTGTTGAGAGATGCTTCTTTCGCAGAATTAATGGACCCAGACAACGTAAACACTCTTGAGTCTCTACTCCATTTGTAGCACGGCAAGCAGTCTGTAATTTTTTTTAAAAAGAAGAACCTTCTTTATTTTTCTGACAACGATAAAATAAGAGAGAACCAGCAGTGAACTATTTTTGGGAGCACATTGGTTGGAGAATTCAAAATGGGGTTGCCAACCTCCAGGTGAAGGCTGGAGCTCTTCTGGAATTACAACTGACCTCCAGACAACAGAGATCAGTCTCTCTGGAAAAAACAGCAGCTTCAGATGGTGGACTGAGTCTCTCTACCCAAGATGCCTCGTCGGCATGTGTTCATTAAATGTAGGGAGACACAATGTTAGTTGGGAAGTGTAGTTTTAAAAGACAGAGCCAGCGGAGATCGCTCCTCAGATGGTTTGTTAATTTCATCTTTGCCTTCCTGAAGGCTCTGTCAGTTTCACCTTCCCAGTCTAAAACTGTATGGGATCACAGCTGGAGGGCAGCAAGGAATGGAAATGGACTGGAGCTCCCTTCCAGAGTTGTGCTTGGACCTGGAGAGGTTCTAATGGGCTGAAGTTTCCCTTCTGGCATTTCACAGCCCCTTCACACCGCTCCAGCCTTTGCCCTGTCAGTCCCTGGCAGTTAGATCCCCAAGTTCTCCACAGCTAACACACAGGTGTTCCAGTTGAAGTAACTTTATTAGAGATCCATTCAGTACAAGGTGCATAGACAGTTGAGTTGGCAGAAGTGACATATGTGGGGCTGCAATGTTAGTTATAGGGAATCTTCCTGCCTTTGGAAAAGAAGACCGTTAACGGGGGGGGGGGGGGGGTTGGGCGAGACATTGTTTTAGAGTAGACAGTGAGAAAGATGAACTTATCTTTGGTTCTCAAGAAGGACACATCTCGAGCCAGTTTCATCTGGCAGTCAAGGACACTGCCTCAGCGGAGCGAGAAAGCGAAAGTAAACATTTACAAGATAACCTACTGGCATTGCAGCGATAAAGAACTCTCCGTACTCTCAGAGACCTGGGACCAGAGGCTAATAGACATTCATGACAGATATGCAGGAGGCATATATGACAGAGGTTCTAATGGGCTGAAGTTTCCCTTCTGGCATTTCACAGCCCCTTCACACAGCTCCAGCCTTTGCCCTGCCACCGGCTCTGTCTTTTTAAACTCCCCTTCTCAGCTAACATTGCATCTCCCGACACCTGTTCTTCACGTGTCAGATGTCTCGTGTAGAGAAACTCTCTCTGTCTTCACATCTCCATCGAGCTCCCTCCCCAAACACTGCTCCCAACTCCCCAGGAATTTCCCTACCCGGAGCTGGGAACCCTGAGTCACAATAGAGACTGCCAAACTTTTGCTAAGCCCTACTAGTTTTTCCAGACTCTTCCCTGCTTGTGTAAGAGAAGCAACAGAAACACACCTATCCAATCTGGTAATTTTGGCCTCGATTGTTACTGCTGATCAATCTTTTTGCTACATCTGCTGTAGCATGGTGATTAAGTGGTTGGGCTGCAAATCAGCCCTCCGCTAGTTCGACTCCCACTACCGCTGTGAGCTCAGCAGGTGGCCTTGGGGAAGCCCCTCCTCTCAGCCCAACTCCTCAGCTGTTTTGTAGGGATAACAACAACACTGACTTTGTTCACCACTCTGTGTGTGGGACTAATCCGTCCAGAAGAATGGTACATAAGCACACTATTATTATTTATTATTAGTTGTGGAGATAATAATGGCATACTTTGTAAACCGCTCTGAGTGGGCATTAAGTTGTCCTGAAGGGCGGTGTATGAACTGAATGTTGTTGTTGTTATTATTATTAAAATGGATTGTAATGTGCTTGCTGCTATTTACTGCTCTTTTCTTTACATGGCATCTTTGTTTTAAACACTCCCAGGTTTTTTTAAATAATTGGTGTGTATGTGGTTTTAATGTTTGATGAGCTGACATGAGTTGAAAGGAAGGACAGAAATATAAGCGCCAGCAAACAATCCAATTAAAAACCAGCCTTGTCCCTAAAATACATTTTGACTTCTTCCTGCTATCGTTTTGTTTTCCCCTTGACTTTAGTTCATTGGATGATCTGCCCTAGTGACTGCGAAGGTAAGTGAATGCCTTTTAGATGGGTGGATGGACAGCTTGATTGTGGGGTGAATTATTACATTGGTTTTAATTGCTTTTGTAAAGTGACTTTTGACGTCTTAGGCAAGGACGGGGTTGCTAAAGTGTCAAATCAAATTTTGCATTCTGCCACAGCAAAGATTGCATGCATTTTGCTGTGCCAGAAGGCCAGAATAAATCACATCACAGTCTGTATTCATTCACCCTAGCGAGCTGACGAAATCATGCACATGGGTTATGCAACTTTTTTTTTCTTGTTCCAACATCCAGGCACTTGTAGCCCTTTTTAAAAAGCTGGGGACCCTCAATCAATTGATTATTTGTGCAGGAGAGAGTGTGGCTGGGAAAATGGGGCTGCTCCACAACCCTACATTTCCTCCGAAACAGATATCAATAGTGAACAACAAATGTTCTTGGATTCATTTTTTTCTTTTATTATTAAATGACAGTTAAGTGGCAGTCGGATTGCCTCCGTTTAGCTCATTGCTGCTATCTTGTACATTTTTAATCTTATATTGTAACTGTTGCACTGTTGTTGTTTTTAAATAGTTTTAAAGTGCAAAGTTTTATGTGAATGTTTTTTACTTGATGTAATCCGCCCTGAGCCTGCCTGTGCGGGGAGGGTGGAATAAAAGTCAAAAGCAACAAATAAATAAATAAACATTTCATTCTATATTCATTCTGTCAGAGATAGCCTTCCAGTCCTTCAGGAATAGCAAACCAATTAAGTTAGTCTGCCCCCATTTGCGGATGGATCCCATGAAATTCCAGGAGGAGTTTTAAAGACAGGGTTGCCAGCTCTGCATTGTGAAATTCCTGGAGATTTGGGATGGAGCCTAGAGAAGGCAGCATTTGAGGAGGGGAGGGGCCTCAGTGGGGTATAAGG
The DNA here is from genome assembly GCF_028583425.1 of Eublepharis macularius. Lineage (NCBI taxonomy): Eukaryota > Metazoa > Chordata > Lepidosauria > Squamata > Eublepharidae > Eublepharis > Eublepharis macularius. The sequence continues at coordinate 64,089,938 of NC_072802.1, read as the reverse complement.
CCATAGAACCCACCCTCCAAAGCAGCCATTTTCTCCAGTGGAACTGACCTCTGTCATACGGAGATGAATGGTAATTCTGGGAGATCTCTAGGACCCACCTGGAGGATGGCAAGCCTATTTAGAGGATCTGAATGCCAACTCTGTTACAACCAAGATAATGCCCTGAAATGTCAGACAGAAGCAGGCTATTGACAGAGACACTCCATGGTGCCATCTCTTACCCCCGTCTACAAGCTCAACACCATAATTTAATTTGGAGCTGGGTCAGCTGTAGAGGATAGGGAGACATCTAGAGCTGTGATATCTAACATGGCATCTGTGGGCTCCATAGTGCCCCGCACTGTGTTTCCTGGTGCCCAGTTCCTTCTTCCCAAAACAGCTCTTCCCCCAAACAATGATCCAATCCTGTCTTTCTTCTACCATGTTGGAACAGGAGTTACTTCAGAAGAGTCCAGAAGACATCAACTTTGTGTTTACATGGAGCAGCAATTTGGAAACAGCCCTCTCCACCATTGGAGGACGTTTGGCCTGGAATGTCCCAACATGTTATGAATGGCCCCTGAAACCTTTTAGCTCTGGTCCCACAAAAGCTATTTTGTGGTCAGCTTTCCCACTCACCACTTTGGCAACCATGTTATGATGGCGTCCACGATCTGTTCTCTTTTTTAATTTTTTTTTTATTGGTGAGTATACTTTTCAAATTCAATACATACATTCCCTCAATATCTAATTAACCCTATCCCCCACCCTTTCCCTCCCCCCTCTCTATCGACTTCCAACAGCTTTCCAACCCTTAACCCCTCTTATTACTTAATAAGTCCCTTACTCTAAGCACATTATAATTTTTTTCCAGGTATTCTATCATATATATCAAATATCCTATCAATATAATATACTTCTATCAATTATGCTATCAAATATTCTATCAGTATAATATACATCTATCAGTTATACTATCAATATAGTATAGATCTTATACCCCTCAATATAGCAGACCAGTATAATATAGTGTAATATATAACAGAAGTCTTAATTTAAACATATTCTATTTCTTTTAAACCTATATTCTATCAAATATACTATCGTCATTATAATATGTATTAAAACCCCTACTGTGTGCCCTGCCACCAATGTGGCACAGCATACAACACCGTACTACACATTCATTATATAATATACAATCTGATCCACTAACATTATAGTATATATAGTATACCCCATCAGTATATTTATTTAACTATTTCCTTATTCATATACTCTAAAAAAGATATTACTTATCCTAACCTCCCTATCTTATTCTTTACAAGATCAGTTCTAAATTTCACCCCTTTTCTACTATATTATAATCCAAGCTTAGATTAAAATAGATATAAATTCTTAATGGTAAAGTCACTTCTCTCTTCTGTTTAAAATGTCTTATTTTAAAAATTCTCAAACTGCCACGATCTGTTCTCAAAATCATCCAGAGCTCACAGGGTCAACTAGACTGAGGACCAATCTGAGGGTCAAACTAAACACGCAGGTTTTTAAAAAGTTGAACCCACGTTCCCCAGATCCAACCCAGGTTCTCTGCAGCCACACAGCAGCTGTGAGGAATGGCTGTTAAAAAATAAAGAAAAGCCCAAACGGCCTCAGAATGCCAGTGCAGGGGAAGGACGAATTCCTGTCTTCTCCCTTAAGCCATTTCCACATTTCAAAATAGTTACCTCTTTCTACTGCTCCACGTGCACAGAATACTCCATGGCCGTTTCCACACAGCTTACCTTGTTGTGGAAAATAGCGAAATCTCGCGCAAAATCACTCGAGAAGACACTGTTATCCCGTCTTCTTGTGCGATAACAGCGTCTTCTCGCGTGATAACAGTGTCTTCTCGCAAGATTTCGTGCGAGATTTCGCTATTTTCCACAACAAGGTAAACTGTGTGGAAACGGCCCGTGTGGAGCAGCAAAAACAAAAACTCCCCCTGCTCATATTTTGGAAAATGGCTTGAGGGGTGAGGAAGGAGCCCTCCTGCCCCTACATGGCATTCTGAGTTTTTTTGGGCTCTCCTTTATTTTTTTTAACAGCCATTCCCCACAGCTGCTGTGTGGCTGCAGGGAGCCCAAGTTGGGTCTGAGGAAGCCGGACCGAACTCTTCAAAAATGGGCACATTTAGTTTGACCCTTGGACAGAGCCCATCGGAAAGCCAATTTTATTTATTTATTTATTTTATTTTGTTTGACTTATATCCCGCCCTTCCTGCAAGCGGGCTCAGGGCAGCTTCCAACAAGAATATACAATTAGAAACATACAATAAAACCTCATAATCATATAAATCAGATAACATGAGAGCTGATATAAATTAGAGCTGCTCAGATAACTTGCAAATCAGATCTCAACTACTAGGTAATCAAGGAGCGGATAGGCTTGCTGAAGATTAGTAACTGCTGTAGGAGACAGCTTCTAATCGAGCATTAGCACTGAAATGACCCTTTAAAAATGATCTTATTTATAGTCCTCCTTTCTCGCTGAGACTCAAGGTGACTTATGCAGTGTCAGTCAATACAATCAACAGTGGTTGTTGTCATCTCAGCCCAAGCAGAGGCTGGTCTGTTCTGCAGATTTCCTAAATGACCTGCAGTTCCTCTCTAATCAGCATATACAGTGATAAGAGCTTGTGGGCCCTGTGATGGACAGGAAGGTGATGGACAGGAAGGTCTCCTGGTCGTCTGGACCGCACATTGCCTGTCTCTGCCAACACTGTTTTAAACAAACAGATGGGGAACGACAAGTTTTGCACATTTAAAACATGAATAATGTATCACTCAACCATATGTGTGGTCACAAGCCTGAAAGTCTGCTTAAAACAAAAAATACCAACCCTTCCCAAACCCTTCCCAGTTGAAGCTCTTCGGAGAAAATTAATAAAGTGAGGAGGACACAGAAAGGACATCTCGGATACCATGCAGATGAGAATCAAAAGGCTCTCTGATTGCCTTAAAGAATGAAAACTGTGGTTAGTGGGGTGGGAGGATAAAATACTAGCAAAGAACAGATGATTACGGTATTACTTCCAATGGAAAAAGGCTTTCTTCTCTCCTTGGCTGTTGTCCCAAGTAGAGATGGGCACGAACAGCAATACGAACAAAGAAAAGCCACGAACAGCCTAATCTGCTGTTCGCATGCAAGCTGTTCGTGAGGCCCCATTCTAAACGAACAAGTGGTCGTTGCAAGCCTTTTGTTGCTGTTTGTTGCTGTTCGTCAAGCCAGACAGTCTGGCACCTGCAATCAATTCCCTTGGCAACTCAGGCAGGGATTGTCTGAACTCTGTCTGAACTCCTGCTGTTGCCCTGGAAACACCAATCTAAGCCCAATTTAGCTTGATAGGCTGTCTTCCTTTCAAGAGTGGAGCTCCAAATTTGTTACAAGGGAACAAAGACCAGGGGGGAGGGGGGCTCCCAGCTCTGGCTTTGGAGAGGGAGAGAAAGCTGCTGTTGGCATTTTGATAGAGTGCACTGGAGCTTGAATTTTCTTTGTGAGTGGTGGGATATGGATCTACCCCTTCAAGTTCCAGGGCTGCTGCCAGGCTCTGGGGCCAAGCTATTATTTATTATTGGTACCTTTCCTGGTGCCTGCTCAGGTAAGGTTTCTGGGAGTGGTGCAGTACGGATCTTGACTTGGATGAGGGCTGGAGGAGAGCCTGCTGGCCTCCACGAACAGCCAACCATGAGCATGGTCATGAACAGGGCCATGTTTGTGGTTGTTCGTGAGTCCTTGTTTGTGGATGGCAACAAACAATGAACATCATGTTCAGTTTTTTTCTGTTTGTGCCCATCTCTAGTCCCAAGTAGCCAGTATTCACAGATTCTCTGCCTCTGAACATGGAGTGTTCAGAGGCCGTGATATCCTTCTAAATCCACTGAAGTCAATGAAGAATATAACTCTGTTTAGAATTGCACTGTTAGCTACCATGGTTAATTGGCATTGATAGATCTATCCTCGGTGATTTTTTGTCCAATCTTCTTTCAGAGCTAACAACCAGGGCCACATCCTGTGGCTGTGAATTCCATAAGTGTCATGGATTGTGTGAAGAAGTGGTGCCTTTTTCTGTCCCGGATCTACCACCCATCAACTTCACAGGGCCCAACCAATTCTAGAGTTATATTTTTGCCTTCAGTAATCTGATAATCATGGCATAGTGGTTAGAGTATCCGACTAGGATCTGGAAGGCCCAGGTTTAAATCCCCACTCTGTCGTGAAAGCTTGCTAGGTAACCTTGGGCCACTCACCTTCTTTCCGTCTAATTTACCTCACAGAGTTGTTGTCAGGATAAAATGGAGGAGAACAATGTGAGCTGCTCTGGGTCCCCATTGGGAAGAAAGGAAGAGTATAAATAAAGCTAATAAATGAAACCAGCAAATAAAGTATATAAATAATCAGTGACATACTGCATCTAAGCGTGGAGGTTCCATTCTAAAGTGACTCCAAATGATAGAAAATTCTTAAAGGAAAGAATCACAAAAATATATAATAGTCTAATATTAATAACAAGATAGACCATAATAATATGTCTTACATTGCCTTTTAACTCCCCCCTCCCCAAAACATTTGAGTCGGTTTTTTTAGCCAGATCTGTAACCAAAGGGGTGATTTCATACTCGTCTTCACTGGAAAATTCAAGCACCCCAAAAAGAGAGTCTCAAAGCACTGTTAGTGAGTCCAGCTCCAGTTTCATCGGAAAGACGAAATGGAAAGCCATTATAGCTTGAACAAGAGGCCATGAAATCTTATAAGGATAATCACAACAATTAAGCCAACCAGAAGCTGAGTGCAAATATTAGCATGAAAACTGTAATCATTATTTTCAAAAACCCTCTCTAATCTACTGCCATTGGCAAACAACCAACCAAATAAAAAAAAGGTGAAAGATTTATGCGAACAAATAATGCGACCAAATAAATTCTCCAGAATGATTCAATTGACTACAAAAAAGAGAAAGAGGAGAAGGTGAGTTCTGTCAAGGGTTCGTTCGGGAAGGGAAGGATTCCAAATACAGCCAAGGTTTCAGTATCAATTAAGGTCAAAAGGCAGCTAAAGTGAAGCGAACTTGCCCTAGGTGGATTTGTTTACCGCTTGCAGGAAAATGCTGCCTTATACCAAGTCAGACTATTGATATGTCTTTGCCAGTTTCAGGTGTGTAACTGTTTTGGTTTGTATTAGAAGAGCAGGATTTGAGTCCAGTAGCACCTTAAGACACAAGATTTCTAGGGGATTCGTTTTTGAGAGTCAAAGTTCTCTTCATCAGATACTAAGGTGCCGCTGGACTTGAATTTACATCAGCGATTCACTCTGAAAGGCTGAGGGTCTCTAGAGTTTCAGGTCGATTACGACCTTTCTTGAGAATAGCTTCCTGAACTCTTCTAAATAAATCCTATGTTTTTCAGTCCATTTCTTAATGGTGCAGAGAAATTCTAAAGACTCCATATCAGTGTGTTTGTTTGAGCAAAGTCCAAGATCTTTAAGGCTGCAGTACAGCAGATGCCTGTTTGGAAGTTAGTCCCATTTAAATGGATAAGTTTTACTTCTGAAAAAGTCTGGATTAAGGTTTACGCCTGCAGACCTATTCACACATTGTTGATAGTACATTTCATGAACACCTGTGAAACTCCACAGAAACCAACAGAAAACAGATGTGCACAGAACAGCACCCCAAATCTTTCTGCAGCTGACTAGGAGGACTTTCCAGTTCTATTAAGGCCAGGGCCGGCTCGAGGGTGGGGCAGGGGGGTTATCCTGCACCCGCCGCCGCCAAAGAGGGGGCGGCAAGCCGGCCGCCCCAGGAGACGTCATGCTGCGGAACTGGTGGCAGCCACATGAGTGGCTGAATGGAGGCCTGGAAGGCTGCTGTGCCATTCATCTGCCTCGCTGACCGGGCGGTTGGCAGCAGCGCAGGGTGCCCCCTGGAAGTGTGCCACCCGGACTACCTACTGCTGGAGGGAAGGGAGCATGCAGTAAGCTGGCTGCCCTATCACCAGGGAAGGGGAACAGTGTGGATGGCCTTCCAGCCCTCCACTTAGCTGCCCGCGTGGCTGCTGCCAGCTCTGCAGCGTACCATGTTCCAGGGTGGCCAGCTTGCCGCACGCTCCCTTTCCTCCAGCAGCAGTGGGGTGGCATGCTTTTCCTGGGGGGGGCACGTGATGATGTCACAAAAGTCACGAGGAACTGCGGGGCTTGGGTTGACCTGGGCATGGGCAACCCTAGATCCAGCCCTGATTAAGGCTAAAGGCTACAAGCTAAGGCAGGGGTCCCAAACCTTTCTGATTCTGTAGGCACCTTTGGAATTCTCTCACAGCATGTTGAGCACAGCCACAAAATGGCTTGCCACAAAATGGCTGCCTAAGGATGCAGACTCAGTCACAAAATGGCTGCCCCAGCTTATCTTCAGTCACACAGTGAAGATCCTGGCTAGCACCAGGAAAAGTGTCAGTACTGGCAATGCTTTGGGAACTCCAGGGATAAGGGATGTGTGGTTAGTATTAATTGTCAAGGGTTCAATACCTGGGAAGTAAGCAATCAAGAACTTCGATCATGGGAACTTCTGCCTGCACGTTAATTGAACAAGATGCAGCGCCCGGTACTGCGGAAACAACTGAGCCAGATTCCAAGTGGGACCAGAGCCTTGTTCTGTCTTTCTTCTTGACCAGCTCTGTTACTGTCTCAGAGGAGAGCCTGCCTAAGCCAAGGGCAGGTAAAGACGATCTTTTCTATCATCTTTCCTAGATTTCTTTGTGGTTATTAATGGGAGGAGATGGAAAGCAATTGGTTGGATCTCACAATTAGATTTTAAATTATATATTATTGTCTATTGGTTTTAAAGTTGAAATGTTAACATTTTTTATAATGTATATGATGCAATCCGCCCTGAGCCCGCTGATGTGGGGAGGGCGGAATATAAATCAAATATAAATAAATAAATAAACAATTACATGATACGTAAAAAATTTCAGAATGGGCAAATTCAGTTACCCTGATTGAGAAACCTGGAATACGCTGATCCTGTCCGTAAAGTCTACCCATGATTAGAATGCACCATCGCAAATAATACTTTTGGACAGAATAAATATACAATTTCCAAATAAAACTATATGCTTCTTAATCTGGGACTAACCTGTCAACTGGTATCCACAAGTGTCAAGCAAAGTTGTCAGTTACAAATTTAAGATCTCATACGTTAGACAGACAGACAAATAGATAATCAGTGTGGGTTTCTAGTACTCTTCCAGTTTTGATGGAAAACCTCTTCTTCAGACTTGTATTCTGTAATCACCGCATTGTAAATAAAAAAGATAACCACAGTTACCCGCTACAAGTCTTTTCATTAACCTTAATCAAGAACCCAGCTCTACTCAGTTACAAACTAAACCTCAGACAATGTTTTAAACTCACATGAAATTTTGGGATGGAGTTTTCCTAAGATGTTCAGCCAGTCAAGCTGGATCAGCCTAGATATTTTCAATCCTATGGTAGCACTTCCAAAATCACATTCTCATTTAATTACTTTCCATACGGTTGCCACCACTGACTTGGAAAGTTCCTGGAGATTTGGGGGAAGTCCATGGGTTTGGGCAGAGTTTGGGGAAGGGAGGGACATTGGTATGGATGTGATGCTATAGAGTACCCTCCGAGTCCATTTCCTTCAGGATAAGTGATCTCTGTACTCTGGACTCTCAGCTGCAATTCCAGAAGAACTTCAGATGCCGTCTTGAGGTGAGTAACCCTACTTTTGGAATTCACTATGGTGTAGCGGCTAGGGTTCTGAGCCCCATATAGGGGGAAAGATGGAAGCCTGGTCCCCACTCTGCCATTAAGCTCACTGAGGGCCTTTGGGACAGGCATTCTCTTTTAGACTAACCTTTATGACTGATATGAAGATAAAACAGAGGAGGGAAGAAACATGTATTGCTTTCCTGTGCTCCGTGGCGGAAAGGCAGGATAAAAATGGAAAACCAAAGAACAGCATTCTTCCCTTTATGTAACTTGACTTTCTGTTGAGGGATAATTTGTTTACACTCCAGGAACAGCTAGCAAATGGCTTTGGAAGGTGTGACCGTAAACATAAAGGGCATCCATCTCCAGCGCTGCAGCTGACCTTTCTAATTAAAAAATAAAGCAATGACAATTACGGATAATGAGTCAAATTAATTCTGCGCTTGGCGACACGACAACAGAGGACTTCCTGTAAAGTTTGCTTATGTCACCCTTTGAAAGGAAGGGGCCGAGCTGAGGCCGAGGGATATGGGAGTGAATCCGAAAGCCGTATATTTGATTTGCTGGGGATTGTTGAAGTGTGGATGTGCACATACAGGAAAAAATGGAAGAAGTGTAGTGGAGGATCAGTGGAACAATGTTTGTGATTACATTACTAGACATTTGCCCATAAGAAAGTTAGGACCAGATTTAAAAGGTAAAGGTAGTCCCCTGGGCAAGCACCAAATCATTACTGTCCCATGGGGGAACGTCGCATCACGACGTTTTCTTGGCAGACTTTTTACGGGGTGGTTTGCCATTGCCTTCCCCAGTCATCTACATTTTATCCCCAGGAAACTGGGTACTCATTTTACCAACCTCAGAAGGATGGAAGGCTGAGCTGGCTACCTGAACCTGGCTTCCACCAGGATCGAACTCAGGTTGTGAGCAGAGCTTTGGGCTGCAGTACTGCACCTTACCACTCTGCGCCACGGGGCTCTGTGTACCTGATTAACAAAGTACTAACTTGTATGTTAAGGAGTCCAAAGGTAGAAGATTAACAGTGCAATCCTAAGCTGAGTTACTCCTGTGTAAGCCCACTGAAATCAATTAGACTGGAGTAAATCTGTTTAGGATTGCACTCTAATTGGGCTAGGTTGTGTCCCAATTAATTCAGTATTCAGATACCGCATGTACCAAAATGGCTTAGAGAAGGTGTACTTTAATGCCCCCCTTCCCAACCGAGGCCTGTTTTTGCTCAATTAAATATAAATGGCAATATAACGATTTTTAGAAGCAGAGGTGAGGAAGAGAAATGGGCAAAATGAAAAAGTTTATGGTAACTACAAAATATAAAATCAAAAAAGAATTGGAAAGTGGGCATTTTCTTCCATGCCTTTTCCAAAACTCCACATCCGGAAAGAACTTTGAATGAAGGGCATTTCAGTCTTGCGGTGTGTGTGTTGCAGGTGGAAGGAGAGCTCAGTACAACAGTTAGGATTAGGGGTGTGCACCAAGAAAAGTTCCATTTCAGTTTAGGTTCTGGGGGTTTCGGAAGAATTCTATCCTATTACTAGTTTGTTCTGGGTGGGCCCGTGCTGGCTTGGAACTGATCTGTGTTTTTTTCTCCTCTCATTTTAATGCGTTTTGGCCAGTTGTGCACATGTTAGCAGCACATGCAGAAATGCACACTGTTCTTTTCAGGAGGGGGGGGTAGGGAAACAAAGCTTTGGGGCAGCTGATTTCGGGATTAACCAAAAACCAAAGCCCACATCGACCATTACTTCCCTTCCTAGTCTAAACCTTTGATCTGCTGAGTTTTTCCTCAAGCACAATAGCACACAACAACAACAACAGACCCAGGGCAGTGGTTGCAGGCAGGGGTCATTTCGTAGAAAAAGAGCTGGAGGAACTCATTAGCATAACTCATTAGCATATGCCACACCCCTTGCCATCACCAGAAGTGTGTCATTAGCATGCCTGATTTGCATATGCCACACCCCCTGACATCACCTATCCTGGCTGTTTTGGACCCAATCCTGGCCATTCAGGGCTGAAATTGGGCCCAAAATGGCAAAAAGGGGCTGAAAATGGCCAAAAAGGGCCCCCAAAATGGTCAGGATCAGGCCGCTGCTGAGTGGGAGAGTGATCCACCACCCATCAGAGGCCCGATTCGGGCTGTTTCGGCCCCAATCCAGGCTGAAATGGGCCCAAAATGGCCGAGAGTCAAGTGGGCGGGGCCACCTGACATGTGACCTCTTTGGGGAACTGCCAGAACTGCGTTCCTGCATGTTCCCCATCGAAATGAGCCCTGGTTGCAGGGCACTCCAAAGTGGGAGAGCTCTCTAACCAGTGAAGTGCTGTAACATTATGAACAATCCTGCTTCATGTTCACTTTTTTCTTTTTCTATAGTGCCAATAACTTACCTTTGCATTCTGCTGTTTCCTGTTGCTATGATGTTTCCTTGTGCAGTTTGCAGCTTGATTCCCACAATGAGGAGTGAGTCCAAATACTTCCTTTTGATGCTCAGTGTTCCAATGCAAAATGGGGCATTCTCGCTGCCAATCTTCTCCATCACCCAAGTGCAGGTAGGCAGCCGTCCGTCCAGCAAAATGATCGTCTGAATTCCTCCCCCCACCCCCATCCAAATATACCTATATTTTCCCCATAAATTTTCCTTTTGCTGTTGGGGCAGGCAGAATTGTTTCTGAAAGGGCAGAATAGGTACACGTTTGCCGTTTGACTCAGAAAAAGAGGGAGCCCTGAAAGACTATGGAAGCAATCCTAAATGGGGCTACTCAGATGTAAATCCCATGTCGTTCAATAGTGCTTCCTCCCAGAGAAGTGTCCTTTGAATTCCATCCTATGATTGAAGTCTCCCTTCCAAATAATTCCAAAGCTGATAGGAGGGGAGGGGTCTCCCCTTGTGGGGACTTGATTGACAAGGAGTCGGAGAATGCCATTTCCTGGGTAGCTAAGGGGAGGGGTAGGGAGATGCACTCATGCACATTGGTCTTATTCCCCTTTTCTGCCAACAGAGTTAATAATGTAAGCTGTCTCTCTTCTTGGGATCTGACTGGTGAATGCTGTTTAGGAAAACATGATGCTACCCTACAAGGGGATCCCAGCGCCTTCCTGCTGCTGAAGGTACAAAACGAACTTTTTGCCCAGAGAGACTCATTACAATTTAGTTTCCCAGATTTGGTTCAGCATTTTGGAAGCTGCTTAACGAGCCAAACCAGTGATTTCTGTGTATATTTTTGGTTTGGTTTTTTCCATTATGCACACCTCTAGTTAGGATACAAGAGCAAGTGTTGGAAGTCAAAGGGACAATAAAAGCCACGACACAGAGTAAGGATATAATTTCCTACATTAATTCAAACTAACCAGGCAAAACTTTGGCTGCCGACTTCATCCATCTATATAATTGTTGTTCAGCATGATGGGGTTTTAACACATATAGCAAGATGAAGTTATTTCACATAGAAGTCCAACCGAGCTCAGAAGAGTTCATTCTCCTCATTATTAGAATTCTCCTAAATTAGAGCCAGTCCACATGGTTCATTACCTTTAACAATGTCGGTGTGTTCACACCAATCCATTCCATTTGTGTTAATTAGATGCAATGCAGAAGTATTTAGAAGAACCACTTCCTTTTGGTTAATTGACTAAGAAGAACGTAAGAAGAGCCCGGCTGGATGAGGTCAAAGGTCCATCTAGTCCAGCTTCCTGATTTCCAATGTTTTAATGAAGAGTTTTATATAATAAAAGGCAACCAAAGTCTACAATTACACAAGAATTAATAAACAAACGAAAGCAACTAACCAACAGACAGAAATAATGAAACATACAGATAGTGCAAAGAAAACAACATAAAAAGAAAAAACAAACTTCTCTCTCCACAACAAATTTGGTATCATTCTCAAATTTACGTTTACTCTGTGTAATAATTAAAAGCACTCTTTTTTCTAATGCCCAAATTTCTTAGTTCCATAAATCCACCAGTCATCAAATCATTATTATCTATTTCATGAAAAAAATCTATTAATGGTTTCCACTCATCAACAAATGAATTTATTGGCTTTTGGGGGGGGGACTATAACGATACTATGGCCAAGCTCATTTATAATAATTAATAATTAATTGTATGCTGATGGACCTAATACAAGCAGTGATTTCTTATGTGTTTGTTATAAGCAGTTCACAATTGCTTAGTAACTTTGAGAAGCTGTTTTAGTTAACATTGAGTACCGAAGGCAAGATAATAGTATAGGCTAGGATTGTGTGTTTGTCAGATACTTTCAAGCAGAAAGGAATTCTTGAAAAGTAACATATTCAGACAATGGCTTATTCTGTAGGATCACACGTGTGCAAATATAACATGAGCTGATTTTGCACTAAAAAGATGACACGCGTACTGAAATTTCTAACTGCGACATAAACTGTAAACCAGTCATATTGTAATTAAGTACACAGATGTTGTGATGACCATTTTCACACATCTCGGCATAGCGCTAAACTCATGGAACAAGGGCGTCTTCATGATGCAATTTCTGACATCATCACGCCACGATTCCGTTTTTGTGGCGTGATGAGGATGTCAGAAATTGTGCCATGAAGACGCCCTTGTTCTGTGAGTTTAGTGCTTTGCCGAGACATGTGAAAATGGCCGATGTCGTGATTGCTATAAAAACTCTGCTGCTCAAGGGAGGAACCAAAGGGAACCATTTTTGACATTTTGTTCTCTCTCCTACAATTGCAATTAAAGTTCTAAAGACTACTCCCTTCACTCCAGCCCTTTGTGTCTAATTGGGAATGGCACAGAGGGTTAGCTGTTTCAGGTATAACATAATAGCCATCTGAAAAATGACCTTAAAGAATCCTCCAGAAAGACACAAGCAGGGCATGAAGACCACAACCTTCACATGTAATTGCCAGCTCCCTGCAGCAATCGATGTTCACTGGCATCCTGCCAGACTAGGAGGTACCATCGAGCCATCACAGCTGATCGCAATGGATGGCCCAGTTCTCAATGCTTTGGTTCAGCACCCACGTATTCACATATTTAAAAAATCAGTAAAACAGCACAAAACGTGCTGTCAACTAATTGGATGTTTTCTGATATCTGGGAGGAAAAGCAAGAACGGGAAAGGCTTGCGGTTCTGTGGCAGACCATCTTCAGTGTATGCAGAAGGCCCTAGTTTCTAGGCAGCAGGTGATGTGAAAGACCTCTGCTAGAGACTTTGGAGAGCCACTGCCACCTCCAGGTCCCCCCTGGCTACTGGCAGGAGATTTACTTTGCTTGAGGAAGGGGTTTGCTGGTGACACACTGATGTCACTGGAGACATGCTAATGTTATTCCCAATGCACCCAGAAGTGATGTCAGCACGTCGCCAGGGATGATCTAGCATTTGGGGCAAAACATAGTGGGACAACTCCCGCTCCAAGCTACCAAATCCTGCTGCCCCACGGTAGACTGGTGGAAATAAAAGTTTTTAAGATACTGTTGCTACGATGGCATGGCATCATTTCCTGGCTGAACCTTGAAATGACCTCACACTGCAGTAGAAGGTAGTGGAAACTCTATGGGAAACCATAGAGTTTCTGCTGTCTCCTAGAGTGGCATGACATTACTTCTGAGTTCAGCCTGGAAATGGCATCATGATCTTGCTGTGACAGCACCCCTCATTTCTCTGCCTCCCTGTGTAACACTAGATGCCTGCCTTTGGTAACCCTACATTCAACCTAGATTCCATAGCTTCCTTGCTTGGTGGAAGAGCAGCTGAGAGCCAGCATGAGTCCCCAGACAAAGATTCCTTCTGGGGACACCATCCAAACCACCCAAGTATCATATGAAAAAAATAAGTTGGACTGGCTGTTAGCATAAAACTTTGCAAAAAATGCATGGAAATTCAAATTTACTGTGATCTGATTTACATGTGAACTGAGCCCTTCACCAAATTGCCTTGCTTGAAGTTCAAATATATGGATAGGAAGATCACAGCCTCCTCTGTTTTTCTTCTTGTCCTCACTATTGTAGAGGTATACTGCCTCTGAACATGAACGACCCAGTTTGTTATTATGGCTAATAATAGCCAATGTGAGAGGGCCCTTCAAATTGATCTAAGCTAAGGAGTGATGGACTCACACTGTACCATCTTGCCTAGAGTTCGGATGGATGTCACGTGCCATTAATGGCAGCCCAATCTACTGATTTCGTAAGGATTTATAGCCACTAAAGACCTGGATTGTGGCATTAATGATTCCCAACAGCACCTGTTGTGACGTGCAGGAATAGTAGTTAGGAGGAACAGATTTTTAAAATTGCAACAAGTGTATTGTTAGCAGTGCATCGAAAAACCATTCTTTTGGAATCTTATGTTGTTAATCACGAAAGCAACTGAAAGATAAATACTTGAAAGGGAGGGGGTGATGCATTTATTTTCACATTGGCAGTGCTCACTGGTGGGTACAGTTTAAATTGATTTTTTCCCTGCTCATTACTTCCACTATATTTCATTGGGAAAAACTGGCACTGTAGAATAAATAGATGACAGAATCCCTCAGTATTGCACTGGGTACTTTTGTAGAGGAGTGGTAAATTGTTGCAATCTATAGTACAGTTCTGGAGGGAAGGTGACATGGTATAGCTCGATCTCATCAGATCTCAGAAGCTAAGCAGGGTCAGTATTTGGATGGGCGACCACCAAGGAAGACTGCAGAAGAAGGGAATGGCAAACCACCTCAGCTTCTCGCTTGCCTTGAAAGCCCCTTGCTGGGTTGCCATAAATCCATTGTGACTTGACAGTGCGCACACACACATATTAACAGTTCTGCCATTTGCATTTTTATCAGAGCAACTTTCAAGGTTCTTGAACCCAGATCCACAGGGGAATGTTGACTGCATATTGAAGACAGAGGCTAAGCTTATCTTCTGGAAGAGGTGTAACCCTAAAAGTGTTAGACTGAGAGCTAAGCTACAAGAGACGAATTACACGAGGAGGAGCACGTGAAGGGAGTTGCAATGTTAGCTGGGAAGCTGAGTTTTAAAAGAGATGGGAAGGCTTTGTCAATTTCCCCTCTACAGAGCCAGGGAGATCCCTGCTCAGAGGGTTTGTTAATTTCCTCTTCGCCTCCTAGAAGGGGAGGTGAAACTGACAGAGCCTTCTGGAGGCAAAGAGGAAATTAACAAACGGTCTGAGCTGAGATCTCCCTGGCTCTGTAGAGAGGGGAAATTAACAATGCCTTCTGATCGCTTTTAAAACTCAGTTTCCCAGCTAACATTGCAACTCCCTTCACTTGCTCCTCCTTGTGTAGTTCATTTTTTGTAGCTTGGCTGTAAGAGTACATAAACCTGGATTCTGTGGGTGATCATTGGACACACATTCTTTCTCAGAATAACCTACCTTGCAGTGTTGTGAAGATAAAAGAGACGAGGTGAATATCATGTTGCTTAGAGCTTATTGGTAGATGGGTGAAATAATCATGTAACACAGATTTTATGGTTTGATCTGGATAGCCCAGGCGAGCCTGGTCTTGTCAGATCTCAGAAGCTAAGCAGGGTCGGCCTTGGTCAGTAATTGGATGGGAGACCTCCAACGAAGACCAGGGTTGTAGAGGCAGGCAACGGCAAACCACCTGTTTGCCTCTTGCCATGAAAACTCTACCAGGGGTCACCATATGTGAGCTATGACTAGGGCACTCTCCACCATCACACATACACTTACATGGATAAATGTTCTGTGAAAGGAGGAAATACTATATTTATTCAAATCTCTTGCCACCAGCATAAACCTGGTCAGCCTACCAGGGAGGTACCATCTAGGTTGCTGATATGTTGTATCCATTGCGGTTTTGCCCTTTACTGCAAACACAAAATGAGACCGTTCTGTTTTCCAGCTAAAGCAAAGTGATCCATCCACTGCTTGCATAAGTTATATTTTCTACACCATCTAACGAAGTTCCACATTCCAGCTTCTGTTCTTCTTACTTTTCCTTCCTACAGGTCCATTTTTATCTCTGGCAAGCAGATTAACATTACTTTTTTTTTTTAAAAAAAAGGTTGTGTTTTGGAGCCAAATTTAAGATATATATACATATAAACTAGAGAGAGAAAAAAGGTAGGATCCATTAAAAATATGCTGACACCACTAGTCCCTTTTGCTGTATCCATCTATCATATTAATTGTCTTAGTAAAACTGCCTGTGTGGATAGAATACAAATCGGGTCATATAATTCGTGCTCGCTGGATGGGTGTTTAGCATCCCCGATGTACGGGGGTCATAAGTGAAAGGTAAATAAAGTCATTGCAGCTGCATTATTGCCTGTGCAGGTCTGAGGTGTGCTAATAAAAGCTTTCTATGCTTGTAAACTCAAGGGCCTCTTCCTTTAGAAAATGAACAAGGAGGAACAGTAAAATGCTCTGTCGGGACTCATTTGTAATACATGCTTGGTCATATCTGGGGGGGAAAGGGGGGAGGAAAAGGTACAAGCAGATAGGGAAAAGGCAACCATGACGATACAGGCCATCAGTCAGTGGGAATATTGTTGCCAACTGCGAGTGTTCTCTTGGAATTACGATGCAGTTCCCGACTATAATTCCGAATCAGGTTCAAGGTGTTGGTTCTTACCTTTAAAGCCCTGAGCAGGTTGGGACAAGCATATCTTCAGGATCGCCTCTCCCTGTATGTTCCCCGGAGACTGCTTCGATCAGCAGATAAATGTTTACTGGTGGTCCCCAGCCCTAAAGAAGCCCGCCTCGCTTCAACCAGGGGCAGGGCCTTTTCAGTCCTGGCCCCAGCCTGGTGGAATGTTCTGTCAATGGAGACCCGGGCCCAGCGGGACATATTATCATTCCGTCGGGCCTGTAAGACAGAGCTGTTCCACCAGTGATTGAAGGGGGCGGTGCCATGTCGGCCTCCCACCTTTGGGGTGAGAGGTTCTCCCCACCATTGCACCTTAATGTATTTGGTTAATGTATTTTATTGTTGTTTATTGTATGTTGATTTTAGAGTTGTTGTTTTTTTTGTTGATTTTGACTGGTGAGGATGGTCAGTTTATAAATCGAAGTAATAAATAAATAAAAAATATAAAGAACAGTTCCCCTGGAGAAAATGGCAGCTTTGGAGGGTGGACTCGACAGAATTATATACCCCTGAAGTCCCTTCCTCCCCTCCCCAACCCCTGCTCTTCCCTCTCTAAAATCTCCAGGAATTTCCCCAACCCAGAGCTGGCAACCTTAAGAGACTAGTTTTAAATGGGCAGCCATGTTGTTCTGCAGTAAAACAGCAGGATTTGAGTCCAGCGGCACCTTAGAGACCAACAAGATTTTCAGAGTGTAAGCTTTCTAGAATCAGAGCTCCCTGACTCTTAAAAGCTTACACCCTGAAAATCTTGTTGGTCTCTAAGGTGCCGCTGGACTCAAATCCCGCTGTTTAAGTGAGACTGACTTCCAAGTAAACATGCATTTTAGGAATGAGTTTGAATTTTCCATCTCTGCTGTTTCAGCCTCCAATTCCCCCACTGTGATTTTACTTCTCCCTTGTGCAAATTGAACTCAGGAGTCTTTATTTTCACATTTTCCACATCTTCACACAGAGTTTTCCCCGTATACAATGTTATTTGTGCATCAGCATATCAGCTTTCTGCATGATTGTATATTATACATTTAAATTCCCCATAAAAACTATACAAACACACACGAACAAAAGAAATGAATCTACAAAACCAAAGGTAAAAAGCAGAGAACCGAAATGGAAATAAATATAAAAATAAACTTTAACGGGATCGTTTGCTTATCGTTTACCTGCTTATTTAGAACATTTCTGCTTCACCTTTCATGCTAGTAGAATCTGTAAGGTGGTTTACATAAAACGGAGAAAGCTCCAATTCAATAGCCTATTAAAACCATTCAATTAAAACCATCTATTTACTTCTGCTGTCTTTTACTGAGCCACCTCACACAACCACACATTGTTGCACCTCAGAACAAATTCCTCCTCCATATTGTACACACATACACAGACCTTGGGGGGTTTGCTTTCTTGAGACGTTGCTTTCCTTTTCATGCAATCAGAAAGCTGTACATGAAAAGTAAAAATGGCAAAGCTATTCAATATCCTATGAAGAAAATTTTTGCTGTAAGTCTGAGACAGAATTCAGAAACTTTTAACATTGCCATTTTGTTTTTCCTTTGTGAGTAGGGTTACCAATCTCAGTTTAGGAAATTCCTGGAGATTAGGGAACAGTGCTGGCGAGGGTGGACTTTGGGGAGAGGTGGGAGCCCGGTAGGGGCGTGATGTCATAGACTGGTGATATTCACTCTGTGGCTTGGGAGCCACCAGTGGTTCTTCTGACCTCTGTACCTTAATGCGACTCCTATCCAATATTTCAAGAAAATAGGAAAGGCCTGTGGCCGACAGATAGGGTTGACCTCCTGGCAATACCTGTCATTGCTCACTGTGGACTGAAAAGCTGAGTAAAGAAAAAAGGCACCAAATTGCCATGGGTTTTTTGGCAAATCCTAGTATCCCCTCCCACATCATGATATCACTTCCAGTTGTCATCAGCTGTAGTATTGTGTGGTGGCATAGGCTTCTCAACCCCCCTTCCTCCAGTGGAGATAGGGGATTCTCCACTTCAAGCATCTGTTGTCCACTACTGCTTTGAAAATTTTAAAAGTTCACTGGTGTTGTGAGCACAACGACATCTCTTCCAGGAAAAACGTGGATGGGACAGTGGTAGCTCTAGGAATCACTGGAAAATCTATGATTTTACCATTGAGTTTCAAGTGATTCCTAGAGCTACTTCTGCCACTTCCGAGTTTTCCTGTAAGTGGCATCATTGCACTCATGACGCCAGCATCCCACCATGTCCCCATCCCCAATCCTTTCACTGGTTGCAAGCCTTGGCCTGGCAACTCTATGCTGGCACAATACTGGTGCATCTATTCCCCCCATTACTTTGGGGGGGTTCCAGGCTGCAGCTTGGCAACCCTTCCAGTGGGGGATGCTGATTGTGTTTTGCAGATGGTTCTCACCTGGAAACAGCTGCCAGAGGAATGAGTTAGCTGTGAGCATTCCTGAGAAGCAGGGTAGCTTACCATGTTCCTGTTGGCGGTGGGTGATTTCCACTGCCAGTAGGGTCTTTTTTCCACTGTTCAGCCGGTTGTTGGGAGGAAAATGACGTAGGGACTATGGGTAGCATCCTGACATGCTGATGTTTTGCCCAAATTCAAGAGCATCCCCAATGAAAGGCAGACTTCTCTTCCGGGTATACAGGAAGTGACATCTGTGTATCACTGATAACATCATTATGTCACTTGCAAGACTCCTCCCCACAGGGTAAGTCTCTCTCTGGCTGCCAGCCTTGAACTGGCAACCCTAGGTGCAGGCCTCATGTCAGCGATGTGGCTCTTTTGATCAATGGTATTTGTGAATATAGCCCTGATCTGGATAGCCCAGGTGAGCCTGATCTCATCAGATCTCAGAAGTTAAGCCGGGTCGGCTTTGGTTAGTAACTGGATGGGAGACCTCCAATGAAGACCAGGGTTGCAGAGGCAGGCAATGGCAAACCACCTCTGTTAGTCTCTTGCTATGAAAACCCCACAGGGGTAACCATAATCAGCTATGACTTGAGGGCACTCTATACCACCAATTGTGAATGTGGCTCTCCATGGAATGAGTACACTGCCATAAAGTCCACTCATTTTCTCCAGCCTAGAAACTGGTTTCTGTAGCCAGGAGGTGAGTTGTAATTCTAGGAGAACTCCAGGCCCTATCCTGAGGTTGTTACTCTACTTCGGAGAAACGGAATTAAAAACCTTTTCTCTTCACCCGGGCAAATTTTTTGCAGTTAAAATGGACACATTAGTTAATAGAGGAAGAGTCCGGTACCACCTATAAGATTAACAAAATTTCTGGTAGGGTATGAGCTTTCATGAATCACAGCTCACACCCTACCACAAATTTTGTTAGTCTTATAGATGCTACTGGAGTCTTGCTCTTTTCCACTGCTACCAACAGACCTATCTTGAGCTATCACATTGGTTAATGTTATTTAAGCAGCAGTAGCAGGTAAGGAGAATACAACGAAAACCAATGGCAGTAATAATTTACTAAATCAAAAATAAATGGAGTCACGTCACCTCATGCCTTCACTGAAATTTTCCATTAAGTGAAATTCACAGTGATTTCTGTGGATCCTTCTTCAGGCAAAACATGTGAGGAATTCTGAGGGAACGTCAAAGAAGTTTGATAAGAGGAACGGTGTTTCTCAGGAGGCCTTCACAAGTCTCCGTGGTGTGACTGGATTTCATCTTACACAAAGAAGTTCTCTGGAGGTTTCCTTTCAGGCATATAACATCTAAGGAACGTATTAGATTTTTATCTTGTCTTTCTTCCTTGGAGCTGAGGGCAGCAGCATGTTTACATGACTTTCCTACGCGTCCTTCAATTTTATCCTAAATACAATTTTGTGATGTAGGTCAGGCTGAGAGAACAACTGGCCCAAAGCCACCGAGTGAACTTCATGGTAGAGAAATGTTAAAAAAAAACCAACTTCTTTTACTAACCTTCTGGATTTTTGACACTTATAATTCATAGACTATATTATGCGTGGCCTTGGAGAAAAGGTTACAGAAGTTTCCATTGATTATAAGAAAATCATTACACATTTCATTGTTCCTTCTGAAACTGGACACTTTGGGCTCTCAGGAGAATTTATTATTTTCGGCTTCCTTCTGCAAAGAAATAGTTCTGTCATGATGTAACAATATATACCACAATATATAGCGGGCTCAGGGCGAGGTACAGCAGTTATAAATATACAATACAAATATTAAAAACAATTAATAAAACAACAGTTCATCCTAAAATCAACAAACAGATAATAACTGTCCCAAGATGGGGTCAATTCCAGATTCCTGCCCATCAGCATACAGGGGGAGGGAAGAGGACAGATAATGTACTGCAGCCCATATGTGGGTCAGCTAACGAATGGGCACTACATAGCCCCGTGCTGTACCCATACGTTGGGCAGCCGGCCGGTGGACACTGTATAACCCCACACTTGGTGGGAGGCTGATGGGAGGCTCAGTAAGGATCTCATGCTGGCCTCAACCGTATGCCTGGTGTAGTGGTTAAGAGCAGCAGGACATCTGGAGAGCCGGGTTTGATTCCCCGCTCCTGCGCTTGAAGCCAGCTGGGTGACCTTGGGTCAGTCACAGCTCTCTCAGAGCTCTCTCAGCCCCACCCACCTCACAGGGTGATTGTCGTGAGGATAATAATAACAACACACTTTGTAAACCGCTCTGAGCGGGCGTTAAGTTGTCCTAAAGGGCAGTATATAAATCGAATGTTGTTATTATTATTATTTGAAATTAATGGTCTCGTATGCCCTAGCATGTTTATATCCCCCCATGTTATTCCTTATTTTGAATTTTCTTTACCTCCATCTAAATTCCTGAGAATGTTTTACCTGAGAAGAAACTCTCAGACTTGCCTTCAGTTTTTGCTATAGACAACATTTCCGAGGCAGCTCTATCACACACATTTTACAATGGACAAAATGCAGGGAAATAAATGTAATCTGGGCTGAAAAGGAAATCAGCTTTCATGCCAAGGACAAAGGGGATTGTGTGACTCATTCTTAAGGACATCCATCTCTGAGATTTCAAATACAAGTATTATTGCCGTGTACAAGGATAAGAATCGAGCACCAGTAACTAGAAGGGGCTTGGGGTGGGGGAAGTTGTTTTGAAGCACAATAAAACTTCCCTGAAAAGAATATTGGTTTCTAAGGACTTAGAATTGACCTCTTGGAATATTATTGTCACTTGAACATTTCATTTGCGGAGGTTTGAGATTGTATATTCCACCCCACCCTTATATAAAGCAGGCCTTCAAAGGTGACTAGAACAAGGCTGATTGGGAAAAAATATATATAATACTGTCTGCGAAAGGTAAAGTTTGGAAGTGAAAATTTTAGGTTGATAAAGATCTTAGGTTGCTACTACATCTAGGAATCACAGAACTCTCAGACATTTGAAGATACCTGCCTTTGAGGAAAGATTCTTGTCTAAGTGGCTCATAAATTAGCCACATATGCAGGGATATTTGAGGGAACAAGTATCTCTTCTCTGTAAGGATAAGGCTTTATTGTTCATGATAATAATGATAAAAAGTTTAAAAGACGCAAAAGGAGAACCAGTAATTGCTTACAGCTCCCATCTCCTTTGAAGACAAAAAGCACTTCAAAACCCATTTATTTGACGCTATGCTACACATAGGGTTGCCAGCCAGTGGCTAGCATCCAGTGTGAGACTGGGGCATAGGTGACATGGGAGGACAATTATGGCGTTGCTGGCATAACATCATTACCCGGCTGAAACCAGAACTGATATGCCATTCTAGGATTCAGTGGGAACTAAACCATAGAGTTTCTGCTGAAAGCAGCATGACATCACTTCCACTTTCATCCTGGAAATGATGTCATTCCCCCCACTGGTCAACTGACTGGTGGTGAGGGTCAGGGGCTCAAAGCAGGGGGATCCCCCACTGTAGGATTACCCGGCAACTAGTGACAGAGCTGGAGAGCAGAGATGTGGGGGTTGGGGGTGGGGCATGTGATATTGGCGACATCACTACATCACTTCCAGGTACAAGCCAGAATTGATAACGGTAGTTCTAGGAATCACTCCCACTCTATGGTAAAACTCTTTGGATAGAATCCCTGGGAGTTCGCCTGCCATAAACAGGCATATGGAAAGCCTGCCTCACTGGGAACAGGAATATGCCAACCCTAGCTACAAACCACCATGCAGATTGATATAACCTTATAAAATAACTTATGAACATAGATCTTGCACTAGATGGGGTCAGATAATTATTCCGTCTAGTTTAGGATTGTCTAATCTGGCAGCAGCTCTCTGGTATTATATTGGTCGGGATCCTACGGACCTGTTCCATTAATGGAGGTGCAAGGAGGTGGCGCCTAATTTGATGCAACACACGGTCCTGATCAGTGAAAATCTTGCACTAGACAAGGGGTCCCTAATGTTTTTGAGCCTGTGGGCACCTTTGGAATACTAACAAAGGGCAGTGGGTGCAAATACAAAATGGCTGCTGCAGGAGATGAAGCCAACCACAATATGTCAGGGAGCAAGGTTATACGTAACTTTAACCTAAACTCTTCAACACTTCAGGTAGAAGCTCTGCTGGACATGATACCTTTTTAAAGGAACACATTGTTTAAAAGTATCTGCTTGTTTACACACAGCTTACCTTCCATCATGCAGTGTTGTGGTTGTGGTGGCAACTGTTGCCAAAGCAATGTTTTTGAAAATCTGCCCAGCCCATGAGCTCCCCAATGGCCAGTCAGAAGCTCTGCTGGGCAAAAGCCCCATTTGCCCCACCCACTTCCTAAAAACACTTGACAGGCACCAGGAAAGGTGATGGAAGGTGCCATAGTGCCTACGGGCACTACATTGGGGACTCCTGCACTAGAGGAAAATGGAATGGATTGGCAGGGCCTTGCAGGGGCCTCTTGCCTCAGCAGAAGGCTCTATGTCCACATAGGCTCTTCTCACCAGCCCTAGGGGTACTGGAACAATGTAGAAAAGAGATCAAGATGGCCATGTTAGTCTGTAGCAGCAGAAAAGAGTAAGAGTCCAGGAACACCTCTAAGTCTAACAAAAGTTGTGGTAGGGTATGAGCTTTTGTGAGCCACAGCTCACTTCTTCAGATACAGCTAGAAGGTGAGTCCACCTGTCCTTATCTCTTGGAGAGTGGAGTGATTTCAGATGCCGAATGACAATAGCAGGTTAATGACAATAGCCAGTGAATGACAATGGCAGGCTTGATTGGGTAGGGTGGGGTATGCCGAAGGGTTGTAGGTGCGGAGAAATCAGCATTGGTAATGAGACAGGAAGCCTAGGTCTCGATTCAATCCAGGCGGATGCGTTGTTCTGAGCCTCATTATCAGTTGCAATTCAGCGGTCTCTCTTTCCAATCTCTCTTTGAAATTTCTCTGCAGGATAACTACTACTTTGGGGTCAGCAACTGAATGTCCTAGAAGGCTGAAATGTCCCCCCACTGGTTCTTGCCCTTTCCAATGTAGGAAAGGTCCTTCTGGCAGAGGGTCCCATGTTTCCTCATGGCTGAAGAACGGGCTCATCTACTTGGAAAGGCACTTTGTAAAGGTGAAGGAGAAAACATGCTGGCAATGGCAATTTTTTAAAACGTTGTTTTACAGCTTGTGTCACTGTGAGTTTTGACTTTAGGCTATTCTTGCATCAGCTGTGATTTACAGTGTTTTTCAATTATGCCATGAACTACCTGGAGTGCCTTGGAAAGGCAAGGTAATAAATAGGGGGAATAAATTAGACACAGAATGTAAGGCAAAAATACGGATGACCGTTCTGCAAGTGGTGAGCACGGGACGTATCAAGCTGCCTCGCACCAAGCAGACTGCAGCTCCACTTGGCTCAATGTTGTCTGAGGGCCAAGCTACAAGTGACAAATGACACTTGAACGGCAAGTGGATTGAGTGGAGGGCAAGTGAACAGGGAGAAATACACTTGCCGTTCAAGTGTCATTCGTCACTTGTAGCTTGGCCCTTAGTGATGGGTGGCTTTAGGAGGAGAAGGGCCTTTCCCGATTTGTATTCCAGATATCCTGTAACTGGAGGTGCCAGGAATCGAACCTGAGACCTTCTGCATCCAAAGTTCTTCCCACAAACTATGCTGCTCTTCTTCCAAATATGTTAATGATACCAGATGAACTTACAAAGCTACCTTATACAGCTATTGGCCTACCTTCTTGTTGGGGGGGGGAAAGGAGCATCCAATTTAGATTTCCCCCTTTTCAGGTCTGAGAAACTTTCCAAGGCAACAAACCATGGTGATTATAAAAGAATAGTTTATTTATGTCTGACTTCCAATGCTTGGCAAAAATTAACCTTGCAGCCATCATTGGATTCATAACTCTAAATTTCCTAGGAATCATGGCAACATGTCCAGTTTAGTGTAGTGGTTAAGAGCGATAGGACTCTAATCTGGAGAACCCAGTTTGATTCCTCACTCCTCCACTGGAAGCCAGCTGGGTGACCTTGGGTCAGTCACAGTTCTCTGGAGCTCTCTCAGCCCCACTCACCTCACAGGGTGTTTGTTGTGGGGATAATAATAACATGCTTTGTAAACTGCTCTGAGTGGGCATTATCCTGAAGGGTGGTATATAAATCGTATGTTGTTGTTGTTGTTGTTACAGCAAGACTGTAGAAGCAGTAAAAACACAAACTGGCTAAGGCTAGCTAGATAAGACAGATGGGAAAGTTCCACTGGAGCAGAGAAGCAAAAGGAGGTAGGCTTTCCTCAGAGTCTCTATACGAGACATTTGACACATGAAGAACACATGTGGAGAGATGCAATGGTAGCTGGGAAGGGCAGTTTAAAAAGATAGAGCCGGCAGCAGGGCAAAGGCTTTGCTATATGCTGGAGCTGTGTGAAGGGGCTGGAAAATGCCAGAAGGGAAACTTCAGCCCATTATAACCTTTCCAGGCCGTTTCCAGACGGCTTACCGGTCCCCGGAACGTCACGCCACATTGCGGGGAAAACGCGATATTTCGCGTTTTCCCCGCAACGTGACACGATGTTCCGGGGACCGGTAAGCCGTCTGGAAATGGCCCAGGTCCAAGTGCGACTCTGGAAGGGAGCTCCAGCCTGTTTCCATTCCTTGCTGCCCTCTGGTTACCAACCCACACAGTTTTAGACTGGAGAGGTGAAATTGACAGAGCCTTCCTGAAGGTGAAGATGAAATTAACAAATCCTCTGAGGAGCAATCTCTGTCGGCTTTTTAAACTACGCTTCCCAGCTAACATTGTGTCTCTCTAGTCTCTACACTTGACGAACACACACTGAGGCATTTGATGCAGATAAACTCTCAGAAAAGAGGCTTTGTCTCAGAAAGAATAAGATATAAAAGATCCCCCCCTACCTTTCTCGAGTGGGCTCAGAGTGAACTAACCTTACTGAGCTATTTACTTTATTGTTTTCTGCTGTGAGTGCAAATAGCTCTCTAGGGGCCAAAGAAAAGAGGCTGTTCCCAGAACATGCTATTTAACATCTTGTTACTATAGATGATGAGGCTGGACCTGGGACTTTCAGCATGCAAATTACTCCAAGCTATGATCTTTCGTTTGGGAGTGCAAGTTGTCTGTATTATCTAGAAAAGTCATGGGGAGAACTGTACCTCTGATTTCTGATCCAGTGCAAAAGCGTGGTAAAAGTCTCCTCGACCCTTGACAGAAAGTGGGGGTATGAAGAGCTGTCGATATAGTACTGATTAATAGCAGAGTGGTAAGTGGCAGTACTGCAGCCCAAGCTCTGCTCATGACCTGAGTTCGATCCTGGTGGGAGCTGGCTTCAGATAGCCAGCTCAAGGTTGACTCCGAGGTCGGTAAAATGAGTACCCAGTTTCCCGGGGGTAAAGTGTAGATGACTGGGGAAGGCAATGGCAAACCACCCCGTAAAAAGTCTGCCAAGAAAACGTCGTGATGCAACATTCCCCCATGGGTCAGTAATGACTCGGTGCTTGCCCAGGGGACTTTCACCTTTACCTTTATAATAGCAATGTTAACGCAGCATGGACCAATCTGGATTTTTCCTGCTAAAACTGCTATCTTCGCTGGCTACCTGGGTAGCAGCCATTGCATTTTATTAGGTGCACGGGGTCCTTAATAATCCTCTATCAAATCGAGGAAAAATTTAATAATGCCAAGCGCATCCACGGCTCTAAATAAAGGTTAGTTCTGTGAATGAAGGACAAGCCAGTTTCCATCTCTAGTGAGCTGTGGATGTGCTGACCCAGCACAAATGGCTTCCGTTCATTATGGTTCCTGAAACATTTAGCGGAGGAAGGGTTATAAATAGAGCACATTAAGAACATCGACGCAGGTCAACGACTTCCTAACAATGCATTAAGGATCGGAGGGGAAGGAATCTTCCTTGTCTAAAGTTCCGAGGGAGAGCTGCTAACATGAGGCCTGCTGCCATGCCCGTCCCCGGAGAAGGCAACGCTGTTTCGGTTCAGCCCATGGCCTAAAGCAGGCATTTTGGTTCCCGAACTACAACTCCAGATGGGGTGGGGATCATTCCAGCTTCCACAAGGGGTAGAGAGGGGCAGGACGATGGTCAGAGGTTGGCTTCCTCGGACAACTGCTGAATCTTCAGCCCATCACAGAGGGCTGTTCTTGATGATCCAGATAGGGTTGCCAGCCCTCCAGGTAGTGGCTGGAGATCTCCCGGAATTACAACTGGTCTCCGGGCCACAGAAATCAGTTCACCTGGAGAAAATGGCTACTTTGGGGGGGGGGTGGACTCTATGGAATTATGCCATGCCAAGGTCCTTTCCCTCCCCAAATCCCACTTTCTCCAGGTTTCTCCAGGTTTCACCCCCCAGATCTCCAGGAATTTCCCAATTTGGAGCTGGCAACCCTAGATCCAGATGTATTACCATTGAGGGAAATACTACCACTGAAGGCTACCTAGGGTTACCAGTCCCCAGGGGGGAGTGGTGGACCCCCCTGCTTCCACCCTGACGCCACTCACTTGTCTGGGGGGGGGAAGGGCACATGAAGGGGCCTCCCAGGTGTGCCCCCAGTGTAGCATGATGACATTACTTCCTGAGAGTGTCGTCATTGTGCCGCCCCAAGACCTCTCCTATGCTTTGCAGGAGCCACCAAACAGGCGTGCGAGTGCCACTTGGAGGTACTGTATGCACGTGGAGCAGCAGGAAGGGGGAATCTCTCCTTCCCTGCACTGGTTTTGCGTTGGGGGGGGGGGGGGGAAACTTGGAAGAAAGGCAGGAGCTTTTCCTCTTCTAGCTGCAGATTTTCTGAGGCAATTTGCATGACTTTTTTTCAAAATAGAAGCCAATCCCAAGGTGATGTGTGGCTGCGCAGAGCACAGGTTGTCTCCATGGAGAACTTGTAAGAGAAGTAATGTGTAGAGCGACTGTTGGGTTCGGCTGGAAGGGAAATTCCCATGTGCCATCTCCTCCCTACTGAAAATTACATGCACATCTACCCCCCAATTATCTCCTATGCATACGTACAGCTTGATTTAAATAAAAAGCATCTCAACACCAAAGCTGAGCTTTCAAATGATCCTTTTTACAAAACGGAAAGAACACCCGGCTCCTTTCTATTTCTTTCTCATCTACTAAGTCTGAAAGCCATTTCGGGTGCCCTAAGTGAAGGCAGATTGTTAATTCTCCCGTGAAACGGGCAGGAGTATAAAAAATGGTCCCATTAAATACTCCATTCCGAAAGATTAGGGGCTGAAGAGGTAGCAAAGGAGGGAAGTGGCTTATCCTCTTAGGGTGTTTCAAGTCATTAGTTCAGCCAGGGCTCTTAAGTAGCGGAGAGAAATTTGCTGCTGCTAGAAATCCCATCTGCTAAAGACAGGCCTTGGCCGCCGTTTTGCTCCCTCCAGTGACGGGTGCACATTATCAGAAGGTTCCAGAAAAGCCCCCCCAGGGAGACCATCTTCAAAATGCTCGTCCCCTCTGAGCTGTGCCTCCACAGCAGCCGAGTTGTTTACCTCAGGCAAAGTCTTCTGAAACCTTAACGAAGAACGAGAGTTTGTTCCAGTGTCAGCTTTTGTGGACTAAAGCCTGTTTTGGCAGAGGCCTATGTGATCTACGCTAGCCAGATGTTTATACAGGACATTATGATTTTTAAAAAACCCAGCAGGGCCAAATATAGGAATTATGGGGTGAGAGAATCTTTTCAAATTCAAATGTAACGGAGAAAAGTCCAGAAACCATTCAGATCACCTCAAATATAAATGTCTACCTAGCAGGGTTAAGCAGCGAAGGTGATCACTCTGCCGAGAAATATAAATTCACATAGCAATCAATGACCATGAATGGTTCTGTTAACAAGTAACCAAAGTGCAAAGTGCACACAGTGTAATAAATAAGTATAAAGAGATCATATAAAAATTATACATTCAGTAAGTGCAATACATATGAACTCATCACTTCTTAAAGGTATACAATCAATAGTACTAGAGGAGTTAGCCGTGTTAGTCTGTAGTCAGGGCCGGATGGTACTGGAAGCAGCACATGTGGCTGAGCAGCCACCTGTGCCATTCGCCTGCCCCACAGGACAGGGAGCACACAGCAAGCCGGCTGCCCCCTGAGCGGGGCAGGCAAATGGCACGGGCAGCCTCCCAGCTGTCTGCTCTGCCGCCGCTCTTTTGGCAGCACGCTCTGCCCTGCATGATGATGTCATGGAAGTGACGTCATCATGCAGTGACAGGAGTGCGCATGCATGTGGGGGGGGGGGGCTGGACTTGGGTTGCCCTGGGCGCTGGCAACCCTAGATCCGGCCCTGTCTGTAGTAGCAATGATGAAGAGAGAGCTGTGGTTCTCGGGAGCTTATGCTACAGTAACGTTGGCTAGTCTTAAAGTTGCTACTGGGCTCTTTTCTATTTTGCAATCAATAGTTCAATCCATGCAAGCTCATCATCACATGAATATAGCTGTAAAAGAGATTCATGTCTCTACTTTCAAGTTCTCGTATGATACTTTCTTGTTCTCTTTGCAGGTTCAATGAAAAACGTCCATTGGAGGACCCATCACTATATGAGTCTTCTGCTCACTTGTTGTACCTGGTTTCTATGAGTGACAGGTAGCACTTTCGAGGGAGCTTCTTTGTGGTTGTACCTAGTAAGGTTGCCAGCTTCCAGTTCTCCTGCAATTACAGACTACGGAGACCATGTCCTCTGGAGAAAATGGCTGCTTTGGAGAGCGGACTAGATGGCATTATAACCCACTGAGGTTTCTCCCCAGTGCCATCCTTCCTAGGCTCCACCCCAAATCTCCAGGAATGTCCCAACCCAGAGGTGGCATGCCTACTACCTAGGAAGGACCCACTCCATGCATTTGATTGGATCTAGTCCATGATTACGGGTGCTAAAAGACTTTGCAGTGCCACAAGACTCCTGCTTAGTTTTAGTCTGCAGTGGAAGAGCAAGATCTGGGCCTAGTAGCACCTTAAAGACCCTGACCTGGATAGCCCAGGAGAGCCTGATCTCGTCAGATCTCAGAAGCTAAGTGGGGTCAGCCTTGATTAGTAATTGGACGGGAGAACTCCAGCGAAGAACAGGGTTGCAGAGGCAGGCGATAGCAAATCCCCTCTGTTAGTCTCTTGCCATGAAAACCCCACCAGGGGTAGCCATAAGTCAGCTATGACTTGAGGACACTCTCCATCACCACCACCAGCACTTCAAAGACCAACTGCTTAGTTTTGTTGTACATGGCTACCAGGGCCGGATCTAGGGTTGCCGGTGCCCAGGGCAACCCAAGTCTGGCCTCCCCCCCAAGGCCCGCACAGTGCACGTGCACTCCCAGCACTGCATGATGACATCATCACACAGGGTGGGGCAGGCTGCCCACACAGCAAACCGGCTGCCCCGGCACACAGTGTGCCACGGAGCTGGGGGCAGCAGCGCGGGCGGCTGCACGGAGGGCTGGGAGGCCACCCGTGCCATTTGCCTGCCCTGCTGAAGGGGTGGCCCCATCGGTGGGGCAGGTGAATGGTGTGGGCAGCCTCCCAGCCCTCTGTGCAGCCACCCGCACTGCTGCCCCCAGCTCCTGCACACTCCCGGCAGCTGCGCCCGGCACCCCCTCTTTGGTGGCACTGGGGGCAGACTACCCCCGCGCCCCCCCCCCCCCGTCAATCTGGCCCTGATGGCTACACTTGCTGGAATCATTTCCTCCTTGACTTCTGATCAAGGGACTAGCTTTTGTGTCTGCCTGATCTTAACCCACTTCTGGGGGAAAAAAAATCAATGCAGTCAAGAAGCTGAGTTGCAATGGAAAAGCCCTGTATGTCCCTAATTCACATTGTGCAACAAAACCTGTCTGAGAACATGATCTCCATAGCATTGCAACTTTGGATATGGGTCACACTTTATTTAGATGATTTCTTATCATTGAGCCTGGAAAATGTTGGTATTCTAACAGTGATATTTCTATTGCATTTTATTAGTATTGTGGTGAGGGAAAGGGAGAAAGCAATTTTGTCTGGCTGAGAATAATTTCTTTTTCCTTCTTTGGGCAAAGAAGATATGAATGATCGATCCTTCATGAATATACATTGAAGGTGATGAATTGAAGTCCTGTATTCTGCATAAAAACTGCTGATGAGACTGGGAGCAGAAATATGATCATTGGGCATTTTTATTGAACCGACTTGACTTCAATGACCGACTTTGGAATTGTTTGATTTGTAAATTACTGCTTTTAAATACTGGCTGTTGCTTCATGTACTTGGAACGGCACCCTCGGAACTGTGGCGGCTTCTCCCCAAGCATGCGCACATTATCGTTTGACAGCCGTGTGTGTATTGTTTTTTTAACCAGGTTTTCTGTATATTTTGGGTGCACTTGCTCCATTTTCTTTTGTTGCAGGTTTCTGGTGTTTTTTTCTCCCTTGCATTGTCTGGCATATGGATTCGAAGCGCTTCTGAAGAAACCTCTTACTCCTCTCCATCTCCACCCAGTTCTTCCTCTGAAGCTCTTGTCATTCCTTCTTCACATTTCCATTCCATTGCAGAAGCCGACTTGCAACTATCTCTGTATGCAATTGCGCTTGTGCAAAGTAAAAATAATAATAATATGGGGATGGGGGCTTTTAGTCTATGATGACGAAAGTGCCAGACCTTCTCTTTAAAAACGCTTTTTTAAAAAGCTGTTTGGAGGTTTTCATGCAACCCTACAACCAGGGCTCATTTCGAGGGGGAACGCACAGGAACGCAGTTCCAGCTGTTCCCCAAAGAGGTCACATGTCAGGCGGCCCCGCCCACCTGACTCTTGGCCATTTTGGGCCCATTTCAGCCTGGATTGGGGCCGAAACAGCCCGGATCGGGCCTCTGACAGGTGGTGGATCACTCTCCCACTCAGCAGTGGCCTGATCCTGGCCATTTTGGGCCCCTTTTCGGCCATTTTCAGCCCCTTTTTGCTATTTTGGGCCGAATTTCGGCCCTGAAGGGCCAGGATTGGGTCCAAAACAGCCAGGATAGGTGATGTCAGGGGTGTGGCATATGCAAACCAGTTATGCTAATGACACTGCTGGTGATGTCAAGGGGCGTGGCATATGCTAATGAGTTATGCTAATGAGTTCCTCCAGCTCTTTTTCTATGAAATGACCCCTGCCTGCAACCAAACTGCATGTGGAGGATGAGTTGTCAGGGCATCTCAGCAAAACACAGACATTAAGCGGGTGGGGTGGGGGGGAAGGCAGGAACAACTGCCACTTGGAATTTTATGGGGCAGGGGTGTTAATAGCTATCTGATATTTCTCCTGGTATTTTTGTTCTTAACATGCTAACTTTATCCTGGAAAAAACCCCTCTTTTGTTAATAAGACTCTGACCTTAAAGGGGCTGACAGCTAACTTTGTGTATGTTACGTGCTGTCAAGTTGCCACCAACCTATGGTGACTTTATTCTATCGGCTAACACACCCAGCAAGATTTTGCATCTGTTTGTTCCAAGTTCATGATTTAAACCGCCATGACATCTGACAGAGAAGAGAATGTAGAATGACAAACTGATGTGTGTGTTATGTGCCATCAAGTCGCCTTCGACCTATGGCGACCTCCATGAAAGACCTACAAATTGTCCTTTCATTAACAGACTTGCTCAGATCCTGCAAACTGGAAGACATGGCTTCCTTTATTGAGTCAAGCCATCTTGTTTTGGGTCTTCCTCTTTTCCTACTGCCTTCCATTTTTCCTAGCATTATCGACTTTTCCAGGAGCCTTGTCCGCCATTTTGTCATTTTAGCTTCTAGTGAGAATTCAGGCTTGATTTGATCTAGAACCCACTTATTTGTCTGTTTGGATGTCCATGGTATTTGCAAAACTCTCCTCCAGCACCATATTTCAAATTAATCACTTTTCTTCCTGTCAGCTGTCTTCACTGTCCAACTTTCACATCCATACATAGTAGTGGGGAATACCATAGTTTGGATTATCTGGATCTTGATCCCAAGAGAGACATCTTTATCTTTAAGGAACTTTTCTAGTTCCCTCACAGTTGCTATTCCAACCTCAATCTTCTTCTGATTTCTTGGTGGCAGTCTCCCCTTTGGCTGATGATTGAGCCAAGGAATAGAAAATCTAAACTGTTTCAATTTTCTCATTGTCAATTTTAAAATTGTGTAATTTCTCAGTAGTCAATACTTTGGTCTTCTTGATGTTCACCTGTAATACCGCTTTGGGGCTGTCTCCTTTAACCTTCATCCATATTCATTTCAAGCCTTCGCTATTTTCTGCCAGTAGACAGCTAACTTTAGGAAGATATTCTCTCTCTTTATGGAAGGTCATTAGAAGTTTTCGAAGTAAAACAATGAACATGCTCAGATACTTTGTAGACACTATGATGCTCATAGATGCATGCGCATGACAAGTAAGTAGGATATGTTTCTGCTTGTTTTGAGGATCAACCTGGCTCTTCAGACATTTCTTTAAAGCCACAGCTGGAACTGTGGCAGCCCTACCAAGGGAGGAAAACTGGCAACTGCTCCATTGGGACTAAATCTTTCTTAGGTAGAGAGTTCTACGAAGCCCAATTCAAACACCACCACAATTTCCTCCAGCTCATACAAGCCAAAGCCAAGACTTGGTTATTGCAAGAAAACTCATAAGGGTATTTCATGAGTGGAATGTGTCTGATCATTACACGACTGACAAAAATGCAGGCTATACACTTTTATCCATGCTCCTACAAGCAACTGGAAGTTGCTTTAATATCCAGGTAAACCGCTTATTAAAACACAGATAATTTCAAATGCATGAGTGATATTTCCAATTTAAACATTCCACCCGAAGCACTTGGGAGGAGGACTGCTTCACTAGAAGTGCGTTTCAAACAAAAGGCTCATCAGCACATGAAACCCATTATCTCACCGATCCAATGAAGCGAGGAACTTTAATGAGCTTAAGGCACAGCTTGAGAAAAGCTCTAAACTGCAGAAAAAGAAGGAAGGGGCTGTGTGTGA
Organism: Eublepharis macularius; assembly: GCF_028583425.1. Taxonomy (NCBI): domain Eukaryota; kingdom Metazoa; phylum Chordata; class Lepidosauria; order Squamata; family Eublepharidae; genus Eublepharis; species Eublepharis macularius. The sequence continues at coordinate 64,056,147 of NC_072802.1, read as the reverse complement.
AGTGGTGAAGCCACAATGTGTGAAACCCGTTCCAGGGATTCCAAGCTTGCTCCCCATTTAGTTAATCGTTTATTGTATTAAAAGGCTTCCCCCCCCCAAGTAGGGAGTTGCAAAAAGTGGTGTCGCTCAGGGTGGAGCACCTGTTCTGCATGAGCAAAGCCCCTGGTTCAATCCTTTTAAAAATTATTCATCACCCCAGGTGTTTTAGCTATGGACTAGCTGCGCCATCTTTTTCCTGTGGTAACATCAATTATGGTGCGTAGTCACTGGAATTTTATTCCTATGCTCAGTAGAGATATGTGTAACCCTCAGAGCTTTTTTTCAGCTGGAATGTGGTGGAATGGAGTTCTGGCACCTCTTGAAAATGGTCGCATGGCCGGTGGCCCCGCCCCCTGATCTCCAGACAGAGGGGAGTTTAGATTGCCCTCCATGCTGCTGCGCGGAGGGCAATCTAAACTCCCCTCTGTCTGGAGATCAGGGGGTGGGGCCACCGGCCATGTGACCATTTTCGCCAAGGATGATTTAAACTTTAAAAAACTCCCCCCTTGTTCCAGCTGACCCAAAGTGATATAATTGTGTGGTCCTGAGTTCCACCACCTCTTTCCCCAGAAAAAAGGCCCTGGTAACCCTCATACATTTGGGAAGAAGAAAACCGAATCCACTACTTCCATAGAATTCCAAAACAGGTTGCCAACTGTTCCTGAAATTTCTTGGCTCTGAGTTTTATTACGTTTGCAGACTTGCTTGCCTGACAAGAAGATAAGTCTGGCACCCTTTAATATTAAACTACGAAATTATGGTAGATCAGCAATAAAAGCATGGCCATCTGAAGAATCTCAAATAGCAATTTCCTCCGTGTGAATACATTCACAAATTGATACCAGTTCCTCCTCAACCACTAAAAGGATCCAAATTTCCTCCTACTCCCACATCTAGTCATTGAAATAGCAACCCCTGGTGGGGTTTTCATGGCCAGAGACTACCAGAGGTGGTTTGCCATTGCTTGCCTCTGCAAAGCAACCCCAGTTTTCCTTGGTTGTCTCCCCTCCAAGTACTAACCAGGGCTGACCCTGCTTGGCTTCCAAGATCTAATGACATCAGGTTAGCCTGGGCCATCCAGGTCAGGGCTTGAGCCTGATTATCCCCCTGTAAGAATGTTGCAAACCACTTTGGAGTCAGACACATAGAGAACCACTGCCCTATTTAATTCTTGTCCACCCATTGCTTTTGATTCTCTACTGTTTGCTGTTGGTTTTAAAGAGATGTTTGCATTGTGTATGCATGAGGTATGGTGTTTATATGTAATTAGTACATACAGTATGTCTTATTTATACTTATAATAAATGTCTAATGTATAATGCTAATTCACTGATACCCAGATAGCACTGCGGGAGAATTATAGGAAAAAATCATTTTATTGATTTATTTGGCCAGTTTGGTGTAGTGGTTAGGATCATGGGACTTTAATCTGGAGAGCCGGGTTTGATTCCCCACTCCTCCGCTTGAAGCCAGCTGGGTGACCTTGGGCTAGTCATGGCTCTCTGGAGGTCTCTCAGTTCCACCCACCTCACAGGGTGTTTTGTTGTGGGGATAATAATGGCATACTTTGTAAACCGCTTTGAGTGGGCATTAAGTTGTCCTGAAGGGCGGTATATAAATCGGATGTTGTTGTTGCTGCTGTTGTTATTATTATTATTTGTTTCAATTTATATTCCACCCTCTCCACACCAGCAGGCTCAGGGCGGATTACACTGCATAAACGTTTAAATACAACATTACATTTCAGTATACAGAAACATGGGTTTGATTTGTACAAAGGAGAAGCAAACTGAAAATGGGGGGGTGGGGGTGGAAATTGAAACAGGGAAGATGGAAATCCAACCCCCCCCATATCCTTTGCTATACAAGGACCCTCATTGGCTCAATATACTTCCAAATTAGGTTTCTAAAACATCTCCTCTTACTTCTGCCAATTTTCATTTTGGCTTTCCTTTTTTTCTTTCTTTCTTTCTTTCGAGCATTTGAACTGAACAGTGAGCAGAAACCTCTATCATTTCTGGAAAACCCTGATGAAGGTCAAACATTTGTTAGATTGAAAGTGACATGAATACCTTCTAAATTTGTATTTGAGAGGTGCCATCATGATTCCATTTTCCTGGAGAGTAATAGGTCAGCTGCCGAATCCATCACCGTGTTCACTTCTTCCTACTTTCAAGTCAGGATCAAGGCAACTAAAAAAAAAAAAAGATATTGAAAAAGAGGAGCCCAAAGGAGTCCATTTCTTGACAGCATTAGTCTGACAAGTTTAATTAAAAGCCACAAAAGTCCGAGAATATAGTAATCCATTATCTGAAATCCTTAGGTTCTTCATAGTGCTGTGACCCAAAGAAGATGAATGGGAAGGGTAGGGAAGGAAAGTGAGCATGTATTACCTTCTAACATAATGGTAAGAAAAAAGAGATGGGAACCAGTTCGTGAGTTATATGGGAAAGATGTGCACAGAAGTTGTATTCGGGTTCAGATGCGGATCCTTCTGCACATTAAACATTTTAAAGCAACTTTTCGGGGCACTCCTGGAAGTGACATCATGCTGCTTTGACTGCTGCAGGAAGTGAAGCCAAGCACAAAATGGCTGCCACGGGAGGCAAAGCTGAGCACACACAACAGGAGGGGGAATGGGGATTATAAACACACAGAGAGAAGAAGAAGCCCAAAGGGGGTGGGTTACATACACAGAGAAGATGACAAGTGGGGGAAAGGGAGTATAAAACACACACAGAGAGTAGAAGACTAAGGAAACAACAGGTGCTCTGGTGCCCCCATACATCCATTACCTTGCAGCTGATCTTTTTACAGGATCCTGTATCCTTTCCCAGTGAGCAATGAAAAGGATCCAAGTGAAAAGCTGCTTTATTTGTATGAAGGGCAGGCAGTCACTGGTTCTGCTCTCACAGTCCTGTTCCCCCCCCCTTCCCCTGTCCCCCAGTTTCCTGGAGCACAGGGCAGGTGCCTGGGAAAATGCCTTTGGGCATCATGTTGGGGAATCCTGCTCTAAAGAGCCATTGCCAGTCTGGGTAAATGGACAAATGTTCTGACTAGAGATGGGCATGAACCGGGAAAATACCGAACCATGCGGTTCGTGGTTTGTCGTGTTTCATGAAACACGAACTTTCACAAACCTGTCCTGGTTCGCGAACCAGTTCGTTTGGTTCATGAAAATGTCACTTCTGGGGCAGTAGAAGATCTGCAGAAATCCGTCCCCCACATTGCCTAGGAAACTGATTGATTGGCACCAGTAATGTCTGCAGTAATGAACCAAAAAATGAACCTAATGAACCGGCCTAAAGTTCATGGCTGTTCATCAGAAATGGGCTCTGATGAACCAGACTGGTTCGTGACGAACTTTGGTTCATATTTCAGTTCATGCCCATCTCTATATCTGACTGAGAAAAAGGCACCTTAGTATGTTCAAATTCAGGTCCCCCTTTTCTCACTTCACAGCTCTTTTGACGAGGGATGTGCTAGCTCTTTGGAAGCTTCAGGGATGCCCCTTTGACCGTGTTGACAGTTGCAATGGACAATAATAGTTGCATTTTAAAACCTGTTTACGAGACTCACTTCTCAGCCTTGGAGTGGTAAAGCAAACCCTGACAGCCAGCGATGTTCCACAAAAATGCTTGCACGAGTTGTGCTCAGACATCCATGCGGCTGATAAACCCATGGAATTGTTAGCTGAGGCTACAGAGCTGCTCTGAATATACTTCTACAAATCTAGGAGGGGGCATAATTTGTCCTTGGTTCACCAAGCTTCTTCTCGTGCCTTTCCCCTTGTGAGCTGAGCGCTGCCAGTAGCAACTAGCTTTGAGCAGGGAAATGGCCAAAGCACCATATTCCTTTGCTTATTACAAGGACTGGGGTATTTTGTAGCTCAGGCCAATGCTGCTAAAAAGAAAGAATCATGTTAACGTGGTGGGAAAAAAACTAGTGTGGGTGGGAATAAGAGTTCTAAGACTGTGATTTACTGCAAATACAATATTCGGCATCCCTTAAGTAACTGCCAGATGCTGAAGTGTTGACGCTGACAGATATCAGATTGGATTTCTAAATGCCTAAGTGAAAAGAAAAAAAATCTCTCTCATGAAAGCCGATATTTGTTTCTCAGAGATGTCTTCTGTTCAAGCGCGCTAGGTTCTTTTGTATTTGATCTTGATATAGCATCTCTCCCAAGTTAGGCCAAACTGGCTTCTAAGCGGTTTGGAAGCTCTGTACAATTACGATGCTCAGGAGGAGGGGGAAGTAATAAAAGAATTGCCCAAGATGAAGGGAAGATAGAAATCATTTGCATGAAAATGAACAAGGAAGCGGTTTACGTGATCAGGGATACCCAAAAGTGTTTGTGTGCTTGCTGATTTAAACTTCCATCCTGAATCAACCACCCATGGCTTGATTAACAATTTCTTTAAAACCTTGTTTTTAAGCTTCATACTCTCAAACATTTCACAGATGGAAACAGGGACATGTTTTTAATACCTCTATTTTCATAACAATGATCGCTGCTGGCAGGGGGCCTTCCACTGCCAGAAAACGCCCCCCACACTGCTGAATAATCTACTCCGCCTATTCATCATTAATAACATGAGTGTACCAATCTCAACAGCAGCAAGACATGAAAGGGCTCTCCTGTATAAGAAGAAGTGTTGTGCAAAACATAAAAGGTTGGGTTTAGATTCAGGTTATTTGTCCATGTAAAAAACTGAGCTGAATTCTTTAATGTCAGAATTAAAGTAAGTCATATATCTACCATTGTAATAATACATGCAGCAGATCCTCTCAATTCCCAGGTTTTATTTCAAAACAAGCATGTCTATAACCTAGTCCATTTCAGAGAGATGCCTTTCCCCTTATATCTCTGCAAGGGAAGGGGTTAGAGTCTTACTTTTTTTTTAAAAAAAATGAAAGCTAGGAATTCAGATCAATTTAACACTGAGAAAATGACAATAATAATATTTAAAAAATTGCAAAAGCTCTGAGGGCCCAGGGGAGGTGGGTGGCCACTTCTAGTGCCAGAAAAAGCAACAGTGTTTGGTTTGTCGCACCAGTACCAGTCTCTGCCTCCTAGCTGTGGGTTAGCCCAGGTGGGGCTCTCCGGTTTGGACTGGGAGGGGTTAGGTATGGGTGATAGAGCTGCTCCCCTTTCCAGCCTCTGCATGCAAAGACTTCCCCATGTATTCATTTTCGAACATTAAAAAAAGTTCAGTCCTATATCAATATAACATTATAAGCATGAACAAAAAATAAAGGGGGGGCTGCTGTGATGTCACGGATGATGTCAGCGATGATGTCACTTGACTATTTAAGGCACTTACAGAACAAAATAAACTGACTACAACTGTATCTCAGGAGAGTTAACTACTTTCCATACCGCACTATGGCACAGCCTTTTGTAGGAGCTTGGCGGGGATGCCCACTGGAGAACAGTAACCATCGGCATTTTGTAAGTATAGGGCTTGATTCAAGCCATTTCATATAATGTTAAGAGACGAGTGGTTACTTGTAGTTTGTTCATTTTAATATAGAGTTGAATATGTGACTGCACTGAGGAAAATAACGAAACGGGATTACAAAGTGAAATGGACAGCCCGTTCAGTCAGACGAAGCTCTTGGGCTCCAATGGTTTGCATATTTGTCCACAACAACTTGGGATCTTGATTGGACTTATGGAACTGTACTTAAATGCTTATTACTCTGTTTGCCCAGAGCTACTTGTGGACTCAACATAGCAGAAGGGGTCTAGTGCAATAATTGTCTGATTATTTATTGTATAATATTTATTGTATAATGCATATTGAAATGGCAAATGTTTGGAAATAAGCACTAGCACTTTATGAGTATGAAATAATATTGCAACACACAATGTGAATGCTATGCGGTATAGGTATTCTTTATTTCGCATATTAATGAAATACGTACAGGCGTTACTTTATTTGAGATAAAAAACTTTGTTGAATGGCTGTTGATAACAGCAAAGTTGTTTCTTAGTAAGCTATCACGATTTGCATCTTTGGTTGCGTACAACTGTAAAAATGCAAAGAGGGGCAGATAGGCCGGAGAACCATGCCCAAACTGATTCCAGTGCTTGGGGGTTGACTGGTAACAAAATCAGGAAGAAACTGAGTGTGTGGAAAAGCCCATAGATGGGGTGTGAATTTTCCAGTCATTTCTCTCCCCTGTGTAATAGCTTGCCTTCCTTAATTGCTTTAAAAGCTTGGGCCTGTTCTTTCGGCTCAAGATTGAGTTGCAAAAACATTTTCCCCCACTCTGTACAATTCAGAATAAATTTCTGCAGCTGCAGCGTGTGCAGTGGCAAGCTTTTCAAAGCATTGTTTTTTAGTGTTTATGCACTCGCTTGGATAGGAGATAAGGTTCACCCACACACACCCATTCAGAGATTTAAGTGTGAGCGCCAGAGATAAGATTCATCCGCACAAACATACACACACACGAACAGGCTGGTTGGAATTGTGGATTTCAGACTCTGACTTTGGGATCTAGCCTAACAGAAAGATTTGGATCCCATAGTAAGTCTCTGGTGATGGAAATCCTGTCTGAGCAACATTCTCCTTGGCACCTTCCTCCTGATGCAGTCCCAAATGATATCTGGAACAGTACTTCTGGTGTACATGAGAACTCCATAAACAGCATGGGGGGGGGATGCTGGGGGTCTGTAGTAGAGATAGGCACGAACCGAAATACGAACCAAAATTAAGCACAAACCAGGCTGGTTCGCGGTCTGCGAACCACGGTTCGTCAGATCCCATTTCTGATGAACTGCCATGAACTTTTTGGCTGGTTTGTTTTGTTTTTTGGTTCATCATTGCAGACAGCCTGGTGCCAATCAATCAGTTTGCTAGGCAATAGGAGATGGACTTCCTGCAGACCTTCTGCTGACCTGGAAGTGACCTTCTGCTGGCCCAGAAGTGACCTTCTGCTGACCTGGAAGTGAGGGTTTTCTGACCTGGATGTGATGTTTTCACGAAGCAAATGAACCGGTTCACGAATGGGGGGGGGGCATGTTCATGAAAGTTCATGGTTCGTGAAATTTGATGAACCACGAACCACATGTTTTTTTTTTTTTCTGGTTCGTGCCCATCTCTACTCTGTAGCAGGAACAAGAGCTGACGAAAAATGTCTATCATTTCTACGTATAATAGATGTGCAATGCATACCATGGATTTATTGTTGATGCAGAACAAATGCTGAAAAATACACCTGAATTATGGTGTTACCATGATGCAGCTAAGCTTACCTGGACAAACAATTGACTACTGATGTTCCAACAGGAAGCATAACTGCAGTTGAACAACATTGTACTGGAATCTCATTAAAATCTCTAGTGTGGACTGGGAGATCTGATAGAGTTAGAATTTATGATCAGAAAAATTCCATTGCCAACACTTTACTACCAGTTTGGGATTGTTATAAGAAGAAAATATATCCTGCCATTTCCCTTCTCTCCTTAGCAGCAAGGGAATTAGAAAAACTGCAGGGATTTTGACTGCAATCACTCTATAAATGAGAAATTTATGGACCAGATGCCTTTCAGTCCTTAGTATCCAGTAATGTGGTAGTATCACTTGTACAGGTCACCACAGTAAGTAATTCTAAGATCCCACTTTTTGAACATTTGTTGATGTGACATTTTCTTACTTCAAGATTTTATAACAGAGAACCATTAGAAGGCTTTCAGAATTCAAGACACAGCTAATTCGAGAAAAACATTTGCTTCCTGGGATATATAACTTCTTTTTGGCTCTGGAGCCTAAAGCTAAGTTGATGTATCAGCTTAAACCTTCTAATGCTGACTTCCTTTACATGTGGTGGTCATGTTGGAAAGCTCAGCACACACACACACACACACACACAACTTTTATTGGCATGTCAGAAGCAAAAGGGGATGCATTTAAAAATGGAAGGGAAAAGGCATTAAAAACCAAAGTAGTAAAAATTAATTAATAGCTTCCCTGATACAAATTGCAGACTGAAGAAAACAAGCAATGTTGGAGGTTATAGAAAAATTGTGACCAGATAATAGACGCTGGACCTTGACATTATCAGAAAGGCCACACCATGGATAAAGAAGGGAGTTCAGAAATTTGTCTTGGATCTTAGAGTAAAATAAACAGTTTAATGAAACGTGAGAGACAGATTCAATGACATCCAGGCCACAGGGGCATTTCTCCTACGTTCATAAGGGGTCCCTTGACATCTGTTAAGGAAGATGGCTGAAGGCAGTATGTTAAATCTGGCCAACATTGGTGCCCTTCTTAGGTGGGGATCAGTTAGAGAACACAAATAGGCGGCTAACTGGCTCAGCACTTTGGGAAAGTGATTGTTGATGCTGTCAAGGAAGGTTTAATTTCATTCATCAAGGGAGGTTCTTCCATCCATGCCAGACACACTGTTATTGAACTATATAACAACAACAACAACATTTGCTTTATATACCACCCTTCAGGATAACATAATACCCACTCAGAGAAGTTTACTAAGTTATGTTATTATTATCCTCACAATCACCCTGTTTGGTGGGTGGGACTGAGAGAGCTCCTAGAAGCTGTGACTGACCCAAAGCCGCCCAACTGGCTTCAAATGGAGGAGTGGGGAATCAAACCCAGTTCTCTAGATTAGAGTCCTGCCACTCTTAACCACTACACCAAACTGGCCATGGTGTCATGATTCCTAGGAAATTAATGAATCCAATGACTGCTGGAAGGTTGATTTTTGCCAGGCATTGGAAGTCAGACACAAATCGTACAATTTGGCCATGGTTTGCAAAGGATCTGTATTCTCTGATTAGACTTACTGCTTATCAGCATAATGATTACGTTGTGGAATTAGATTCTCTGTGGAAACCTTTTATGTATTGGCTGCAGAATTATATTATTAATATCTAGTTGAGATGGCATTAATGATGGCTTGTTATTCCTTAGCTAAAAAATAACACTAATATTAATAGTCTCAGGGAAATTTAAAAAGCATAACATGTTCCGTTTATACGAGGAACAAACTCAATCAAAATTGGCATTTTCAGAGAGAAGCTGCAGGAATGAGAAACTAAAAATTACCTCTGCTCAGGGCAGAATGTGCTCCTGGGCACTGAGGGCAGTTAAGTGGGATGAGGCCTAGTGGTGAATCTCTTGAGCCAGTTTCTTATGCACTCCATGATGGCATTTGGGGTTCAAAGGCCTAGTCAGTCACAGCCAAGCAGGTAGGGGTGCCATTCCCCTGCCCGGGGTGGGGAATCCCCTACTCTCACCCTTCCCTCCCCCACACCCACTTACTTGGCTGGTGGTGGGGTGCTTCTCAGAGTGCCCCTTGGGCGGCACGATGTGCCCCCGTGTAGCACAGCACACTCCCGCACCCACAGCGGCCTAAATCACAGCAGGCCCATTTGGGGCCAAATCATGCCCCTTGGGGAATGCAGGGAGCACCCTTTGACCTGCAGGACTGCCCTTTGACCCGCGTGATGATGTCACTTCCCAGAAGTGATGTCATCATGCAAGCCGGGAGTACGCACATGCAAAAAAAGAATCCTGGAACGTGGCAAGGGTAAGTGCCAGGCTCCCAATCTCTCGCCAGGGGAGTCGAGGGACATGGCAACCCTACAAGCTGGTGATCCAGAAAACCCAACAGTGGGGACAGGCACTGAAGCCTTGTTGGGCCTACTGGAGAGGATATCAAAGTGGTCCACATTAGAAGAGTCAGAGATAAATTTGGAACCAAAGCTGGGGGTGTGAGATAGGAGCTGAGAATCACTGGGCAAGGAAAGGGTTAATGTGAAGCATCTACTCTCTGATTTTTGTGCTTTAAACCCCCCTTCTGTGAGGTAACAGCATCACACTTTTGTTTCAAATGTTTATATATAAGATATATGGGGCTCCCAACAGCCTTGGTAAATGCCTGGAAATTTTGGAGACGGAGCCTGGAGAGAGTAGAGCTTGGGGAGGATGTGATGTCACTTCCAGGTAATGCTCTAGGCTTCTCTCTAGACTCTATAGTCTTCACCATAGGGGAAATTCCTAGAGCATCATTATACGGAGGGCATTTTTTCCTCCCGCTCCTTAATTCCTCAGGGTTGGGAAACTGGGCCTGGGTTCCCCACCCTAGAAGGGTAAATAGCAGGACTCAATTATTGTGAGGCCTTGAGATGAATTGAGCTGTAAGTCATACACGGGCACATACTCTGGATCCAATGGACCCTGAAGTAGATGAAGGATGTTACCTCAGATGACAGATTTTTGGTGACACTGAAGGCTGGCAAATTATGTGATTTTTTTTAATTATAGGGGGAGGTTTGGATTTTCCGTCTGAAGCACCAAAATCTCCTGTGTCAATCGTAGTGAAGTAAGTTGCAGATGTTGAGAAAAATGCAATTCACTTGCTGACCCCCATCCACTCCATTCCTTCCACCCCTTGGATGATTCTAATTTGTTGGAGCAGAAGGAAAGCTCTCCGCATCTGTCATCTGACAAACTCGCTCTGTTAAGTATCGATCACACAATCATGGCTAATGACAGAACCCTTTAAGTGAATTAGACAAGTCTCCCCCCAATGCCTTCCCATTTAATTTCCCCTGTCCAAATGTGCTTTTGTGGTAGAGTGAAAGCCCTTTCCCTGTAAGATAGATGGGCCTGCCACTCCGCGGGTGCCTTTCCATCGCCAGTCGCATTTATTTCTTTCATTTCATTTTGAAAACATGGATTCCACTTCCCCTTCAAAATGAAGCCCAAGGCAGCTTACAAAAACCCAAGCAGATACTGTCAAAATGCACGCAACTCAGGCAAGTGACCATGCCGAATCAAGCTGTTCACTCCAAACCGTTTCCTCCAGGGCTTTTTTTCTGGGAAAAGAGGTGGTGGAACTTAGTGGGTTGCCCTTGGAGAAAATGGTCACATGGCCGGTGGCCCCGCCCCCTGATCTCCAGACAGAGGGGAGTTGAGATTGCTCTCCGTGCTGCTCAGCGGCACAGAGGGCAATCTAAACTCCCCTCTGTCTGGAGATCAGGGGGCGGGGCCACCGGCCATGTGACCATTTTCAAGAGGTTCCGGAATGCTGTTCCACCACGTTCCAGCTGAAAAAAAGCCCTAGTCTCCTCACAATTAATTTATCATATAATGTGCGCGTTGAATAATTAAACGTAATTTGCATGTTGCCAACCTCAGCTTAGATGGTTTTTTAAAGAAAAGCAGCATAAATCTAAGAAGGGAGCATTGCAACAGCAGGTGATTAAGACCACCAGATTATAACTTGGGAACTCCCAATGGACCCTTAAAGCAGTAATTTACCAGTGATTAGGAAGACTGGACAGCTGTGCCTTCTCCAGTTGATTTTGTTCCTGGCTCTCCCATCTTTGCCCCTCCTTCCACCTGCAGTACTGAGCAGGCGTGGGGGAATTCTGCACTGCAAAGAGAGTAGCAGGGTAGACACAAACGCTAGGAAGGGAAGCATGTACACAGAAGTCACAATGACTGATAAATTTTAAAGTATGACAATTTCTGGATTGTCACCTTGCCATTCCACGCAGGACAAAAGTATAAGAGTACAGCATTCTTGGTGCAAAAGGTCATAACTTTTTAAAAGTTAGATTTATGCTGCCTTCAGAATCTCAAAAAAGTCCTCTACACAGAGGCTTGCGTGAGCTGCATTGGATTTAGTTTTGAAGGGAAGGTGGAATCCTTGTTTTCAAAATGAAATGAAATAAATAAATACGACTGGTAATGGAAAGGCGCCCAAAGAGCGGCCCATCTGTCTTACAGGAAAATGGATTTTACTTCTCTCTCTCTCTCTCTCTCTCTCTCTCTCTCTCTCTCTCACACACACACACACACACACACAAGCCAAAATGAAAGTTCTTCAAAATTTCACAATTACCTATATTTCAGACTCTGCAACGTAATGTCGAGTTTTGGACCCCCCCCCCCCCCCGCCAAATGGAACATTCAGTGTACGCACAAAGCTTACTTGACATTTGGAGTGGAAAGCTTCCTAGAAACATTCTTATGTTTTGAATTCAAAGCGATCCAATTTCCACATCATAAACCAACGCTTATCAATTGTGCCTATTCACCTCTCCAGGTTCTTAAACGCTGTGCTGTGTTGCGAGCAACTGAACAGCAGATATTTTATAAAGGAATTGTGGCAACTCCAAATGCCCGGAGGAGAGGAGAGAGTCAGTTTGGTGTAGTGGTTAAGAGCGCTGGACTGTAATCTGGAGAGCCAGGTTTGATTCCCCACTCCTCCGCTTGAAGCCAGCTGGGTGACCTTGGGTCAGTCACAGCTCTCTCAGAGCTCTCTCAGCCCCACCCACCTCACACGGTGATTGTTGTAGGGATAATAATAACATACTCTCAGCATTAAGTTGTCCTGAAGGGCGGTATATAAATTTAATGTTGTTGTTGTTATTATTATTATTATTATTTCATTTGGGATAGCTTCAGGTTGGCAAGTGCGTGGTAGTAGCACCTTAAAGACTAATAACAATTTCCTGGGTATAAGCTTTTGAGAGCCTAAGCTCACTTTGTCAGATGAATTTTGGATGATGCCAATTTATGCTTGCCTTTTTAAAAGGGGTAACAGTATGGTTGCCAATCTCCAGGTGGCAACTGGAGATCTCCCACATTTACAACTGATCTCTCGGCCATAGAGATCAGTTCTCCTGGAGACAATGGCTGCTTTGGAGGATGGGCGCTATACCACACTGAGCCCTCCCCCTCCCCAATCCCACCCTACCCAGACTCTCCCCCCCCCAAATCTCTAGGAATTTCACAACCTGGAGCTGTCAACTCTAGGTAATATGGAACTGTTTGTTGATGCAGCTTTAGGAGGACAGGAAAATGAACTTTGGCCTGGCTATCCCAAAGGAAATTATGGTTTTGGATAGTTCCCTGGGTTAAAATAATTCTCAGCTACCGGAAAACTAGCGTAATAAGGAAAAACATAGGCTCAACTTTTTCTCTTTGGTAGTTTGTTTACAAGAAGGTGGGGATTTGGGGTTTTATTTGAACATAAGAAACTGCTTTAAACTAAGTAAGGCCCTTGGTCCAACTTCTTCTGCATTAGCTGTTCTGACTAGCAACAGCCCTCCAGGGTGCCAGAAAGGAGATAATAATAATAATAACATTCAATTTATATACTGCCCTTTAGGACAATTTAACGACCACTCTGAGCAGTTTACAAAGTGTTATTATTATCCTTATGACTAGGCCTTTTTTTCTGCTGCAACGCACCGCAACAGCATTCCGGCAGCTCAGCAAAGTAGTCACGTGTTCAGGTGGCCCTGACCAGCTTGCAAGGGAAAGGAGCTCTTTCACCCCCATTCTTCAGCTGGTGTGGGAAAGCCCCAAACGGGCTTTAAATTTCAGCTGAGAGGAAGGGGATTCCCCCTCCCAGCTGAAGCCTCCCTTCTTTCTTTCTTTCTTTCTTTCTTTCTTTCTTTCTTTCTTTCTTTCTTTCTTTCTTTCTTTCTTTCTTTCTTTCTGAAGGGGCAGCCACACCATGTGCGATGATGTCACTTTTCAGAAGTGATGTCATTGCACGGTCTTGACAGCGTGCGTGCACTTTGCACAGATGCTCGCATGTAGTGACAGGGGTGCCATCTCCTGCCAGAAGTTGCCCCAGGTGAGAGTTCCCCCACCTCTTTCCCCAGGAAAAAAAAAGCCCTGCTCGTGACAATCACCCTGTGAGGCGGGTGGGGCTGAGAGAGTTCTGAGAGAGCTGTGACTGATCCAAAGTCACCCAGCTGGCTTCAAGCAGAGGAGTGGGGAATCAAACCTGGCTCTCCGGATTAGAGTTCTGCTGCTCTTAACTGCTACTCTAAATTAGCTCTTTCCCAGTACCTAGTCCCTGAGATCCTTTTGCTGGAACTAAAGACTGAACTGGCTACCTTCTACTTATAAAAAGACATCCACTATTCCTGAGCAATAGGCATATTAATGCCAACTCCCCTTACAGTCTTAAGTAGAACTGACCACCTACCTCCTTGGGATTCTACCACTTCATTCCAGGCCGAAGAAGCATTCAGTGACATTAATGAAAGGTGGCATGTTCAAAGCAGGACTCGGTGCTCGCAGTGTGTATTTTGAGATGCTCAGCTGCCTTTCTGGTGTGAAAAATCTTTACTTCATGATGAGATTTCCCCCCTTTGCCTTTTCAGCTTGACAAAACAACGAAAGCCAATACCATGAAACCTAATAATAACTCCCAGTTGCTCTTCCTCCCTGTTCAGCTTTATGGTTTCTTGTAACCAACCTCTATAAATTCTCAAACAAACAAACAAACAAAGCATATATTAAAGAGATATCAACCCTGGTTCAACACCAGATAGATGGCATGGCTCTTATCATCCACAGCGGCAGGCGAAAGGGGGAAGAAACATGTATTTTGAACAAGATCAATACTTTACTCACACCTGAAGATGGTTCTAGAGAAAATTAGTGCAGCAGCCTAAGAACAAATGCAGGAAGTTTCAAAACAAAGTAGAGTACAAAATGGTCATCTTTTCCACCTTTTCCCCCCACTTCCGGTTATACGTCATCACACAGGGCACAAGAGCGGGGAGCCCTGACAAGCCTACTGAAAAGTGAATTGAAAATCCAATTAAAAATCAAGGCTGTATCATATCAATTGACTACAGTCCAGTACACAGGATGTTTGCCATTTGCTGGGAGGCAAGAATAGCAAGCAAGAAACTGCTGTGATTGCCTAACTCCTAGAAAGTTAAATCCAAAATCCAATAAATGTGCCATTCATGAATCATACCCTGAAACAGGTTACAGTTTAGTAACAGATAAAGGTTATAAATTTCCACAAATGCTTTAAGGTGTCCGAGATAAAGTTCAAAGTGTTAATAAAGAGAGCCGGTTTGGTGTAGTGGTTAAGAGCACGGGACTCTAATCTCGAGAACCGGGTTTGATTCCCCAGTCCTCCACTTGAAGCCAGCTGGGTGACCTTGGATCAGTCACTTAAGAGCAGCAGGACTCTAATCTCGAGAACCGGGTTTGATTCCCCAGTCCTCCACTTGAAGCCAGCTGGGTGACCTTGGATCAGTCACTTAAGAGCAGCAGGACTCTAATCTGGAGAGCCAGGTTTGATTCCCCACTCCTCCACTTGAAGCCAGCTGGGTGACCTTGGATCAGTCACTTAAGAGCAGCAGGACTCTAATCTGGAGAGTCAGGTTTGATTCCCTACTCCTCCACTTGAAGCCAGCTGGGTGACCTTGGGTCAGTCACAGCTCTCTTGGAGCTCTCTCAGCCCCACCCCCTCACAAGGTGTTTTGTTGTGGGGATAATAATGACATACTTTGTAAACCACTCTGAGTGGCCATTAAATTGTCCTGCAGGGCGGTATATTAATTGAATGTTATTATTATTATAAATACATTAATAAATACATAATTTAATACAATTCAAATCTATCTATAACTAGTTGTCCATAAGGTCATGTCTCCAATTAGGCTGTCAACGGGTAAATATATTAATAATTTCCTTGCTGAATGCTTTATATTCTTGTAATTTGTTTCTTATTCTTCTCTTTCACACAGAAGAGGATATGCCATCCCCACGGCGCCACCCGACAAGGAGCCTGGTTTGCTTCCTCGTTTCCGAGTCCCCTTTTCAAGGATGTGCTGCAAATGACTTCCAGTCTCCTGAAGGTGTATTCTTTGATCGCAATCTTTCCATACACACAGATTTCTCATCAAGACCACCTGGAAGGCGGCAGGCGAACTCCTATCTCTGGGCACCAAGCCATGCAGGGGCTTTTTTGATCCAGCAGGAGCAAAAGTGGAGATTGGGTGGAAAGGTTGCGATGTCATTTCTGGTAGTACCCGGAAGTGATGTTGCAAATGCTCTAGGAATTCCCCAAATATCTATGGTTTTTATCCTTGAGATCAGCAAATTCCTAGAGCATGTTGACATCACTTTGCCCTTCCCTCCTTCGTTTTTGCTCCTTCTGGAGGGAAGATGGTGCCTGGCAACCCTAGCACACAGCAAGCCAAGGAAGATCCCCACATTGGGGATGTGGGAATTCCACTTGAGAAAAGATTATCGAGATGGTGCCCTAGGCAAGCTATGACTTTTGGAGCGATGCGATGTGATGCGATGCGATTCAGGAACATTATTTATGAAACTGGAGCCAGTTTGTACATTGGATGGTGTGTCAGAATAGTACTGAGGAGACCTAGGCTGATTCCAGACGGCCCTCCGCATCCCGAAACGTCATGCATCATCGCACGTCGTCGCGCGGAAAATGCGAAATATCGCGTTTTCTCACGCAAGTTTTGTGCAAGAAAACGTGATATTTCGCGTTTTACGCGCGACGACGTGCGGCGTTTCGGCATGGGGAGGGCCGTCTGGAATCGGCCCTTGATACAAATTTCCATTCAGTATAGAAGTTTATTGGATGACCTTTGGGCCAGTCACACACTCTTCCAAGCAGACAAAGCTTATATGCATCTGGACAGATGACATGTAAATTTACTAGTTCATCATAATCACCACCAAGGATGGTCCATTCACTAGGTGATTGCTTAAAGCACCAGAACTAAGGAAGGTATCAAAATACTTTGAGAGCCACAAGCAGTCCCTGGGGTCTAGGATGCAAGGCAGAGAGGGACCTGAACCAGCATGCTTCCCAGGCATATTGACCATGCCTAATCAGAAGCAGGTTCTACATGCAGTGAGTTAAGTCCCAAGTAAGTATGCTTTGGATTGCCGCTCTTGGAATAAGCCACTTGATGTTTCCTTATGTCCATTATGTTTGTGTATGGGCCTGAATGGCGGGGTGGTAGCAGTACCAATGTCATGGATTGCCTAGGACGCCAAAGAATCTTGGACAAGCCTTAAGTGTCCCCTACTTCACAGGGTTGTAGTTTGGATACAAAGGAAGAGGAATTGAGCTTTCTGGATGCCTGGAGTGATTCAGAAGAGAGGCAGGTTACAGATGCGATAGTGTACTAGTGATTTTACAAGCCTTTCAGCTCACCGAAGTGCATATACTAAAAATTTAGCTCTTGGGCACTGAAAAAGGCTGTGGAGTGCCGAAGGCTAGGAAGTCACAGCAAAAAAGAAAAATGTGAAATGAAGTCCTTGGGTGGAGACATCCAGGATAGATTTGATTCCTCTGGCGCAACAGAGAGAAGCCATTAGTGTGGCAGCTGCTCCATGTGCCTGGGAGAAATATTAGAAATGCCACCCTGGCCATTAGGAAAAGTTCAGCCAGTAGTGATGAATCTGTTTGCCACAACCAAAGCTCTATTTGATTTCATGGTTGGGCTTTTTATTTTACCCTGTGCAAAGAAAGAAAGAAAGAAATCAAGCGCCCTTACATCTCATATTGGGAATTAACTTCCTGTCCTCAGCAGAAAGCCATCATTTGTCACTCAGTGGTACATGTAACAAAGATGCTGTCAGAGAAGGCACGCATGGGAAGGGGAGAAAGATGGAGCGGGTTTTGCATGGGAGCACCGCGCCAGTGTTGCTTCAAGGTGAACATTTCTGCCATTTCTGGAGTTTCAGTAGAACTTTGAAAGAGTCCTAAAGCAGGAATGCCCAACCTTTCTGAGCCTGTAGGTACCTAAATTCTGAAATGGGGCCAAGCTAAAAGTGACGCCTGACACAGGTGGGACACTTGTCAGCTTCCCTCAAGTTTTGATGGGAAATGTAGGCATCCTGGTCTTTCAGTTTGGCTCTCCGACTGCTGTCCAATGGACTTTTCAACTGTCATTTGTCCAACATTCCGCCAAGCTGCCTACATTTCCCATCAAAACTTGAGGGAAGCTGACAAGTGTCCAACTTGTGTCATTTGTCACTTGTAGTTTGGCCCAGAGTGCTGGGCAAAGCCACAAAATGGCTGCCACAGGAGGTACAGCCAGCCACAAAATGGCTGCCACAGTTTACCTTCAGTCATACAATGAAAATCCTTGTGTTGTGGTGGCAGCTGCTGCCAAAGCAAAATTTTTAAAAATCGGCACAGCCAATCAAATCTCCAATGGTCAGTCAGAAGCTCTGCTGGGAAAAAGCCCCAACTGGCCCCTCTCACTTACAAAAAACACTTGGCAGGCTCCAAGGAGGTGTCAATAGGCATCATGGCTCCCACAGGCACCACATTGGGGACTTGTGCTCTGTTTCAGGAATGACTTTTTGGTTAGACAGCTTAAGAGAAAGCATGCTCTTCCTATGTCCTAGCTGGACTATGGAAATGTGCTCCACTGGCGGATAACTGTATAATAGGTAAACTATATAATCAAAATAGAATGAATATAAGAAAGGTGGAAGGGAGTAAATAGTAACATATAGAGTACAAGTTAAATTGATTGACTTATATTGAAAGTATACAATGTTTATAGAAGTACCTAGAGTTATGCAGAATAGGGGACAAATTGATTGTCCCATATCGACGAGATTAGAATGAGTAAGATAGAGTATAGAATACAAAAATCAGATAAAATGTAACATTATTAAAGAATATATGTCAGGAATGTAATACTTATGGTTGTTGGGGGTTTTCCGGGCTGTATTGCCGTGGTCTTGGCATTGTAGTTCCTGACGTTTCGCCAGCAGCTGTGGCTGGCATCTTCAGAGGTGTAGCACCAAAAGACAGAGATCTCTCAGTGTCACAGTGTGGAAAAGATGTAGGTCATTTGTATCTACTCAGGAGGGGTGGGGTTGAGCTGAGTCATTCTGCAAGAGTTTCCCAGGGTGTGGAATGCTAATGGCGGGAGGCTTCACTGTAACCTGAGGAGGTTCTTTTGCATATGGATTGGTGCTTGATGTGCTAATCTTCTCTGCAGGGCTATTGTCGGGTGTGGAGTGTTTTGTTGGCCTGGTGTTTTTCAGAACTGGAGCCCATGCTCTGTTCATTCTTAAGGTTTCTTCTTTCCTGTTGAAGTTTTGCTTATGCTTGTGAATTTCAATGGCTTCCCTGTGCAGTCTGACAAAGTAGTTGGAAGTGTTGTCCAGTATTTTGGTGTCCTGGAATAAGATACTGTGCCCTGTTTGAGTTAGGCTATGTTCAGCCACTGCTGATTTTTCAGGCTGTCCAAGTCTGCAGTGTCTTTCATGTTCTTTTATTCTTGTCTGGATGCTACGCTTTGTGGTCCCGATGTAAACTTGTCCACAGCTGCAGGGTATACGGTATACTCCTGCAGAGGTGAGGGGGTCTCTGCTGTCTTTTGCTGATCGTAGCATCTGTTGTATTTTTCGGGTGGGTCTGAATACTGCTTGAAGGTTATGCTTTTCCATAAGCTTTCCCATCTGATCAGTAATTCCTTTGATATATGGCAAAAACACTTTTCCTGTAGGTGACTGTTTTTCCTTGGTTGTTTGATTCATCCTGGGTTTGATTGCTCTTCGGATTTCATTTCTGGAGTAGCCATTTGCCTGAAGTGCGTGGTTTAGATGATTAATTTCCTCATTGAGAAAGCGCGGCTCACATATCCGTCTTGCACGATCCACTAATGTTTTCATTATGCCTCTTTTCTGTCGGGGGTGGTGATTGGAGTTTTTGTGTAAGTACCGATCAGTGTGAGTTGGTTTCCTGTAGACCTTGTGACCTAACTGAAAGTTTGCTTTGCGGATGACCAAGGTATCCAGGAATGAGAGTTTTCCCTCACTTTCTTTCTCCATTGTGAATTGTATGTTCAGGTGGATGTTGTTGAGATGATTCAAAAACTCCCTCAATTCTTCCTCCCCATGGCTCCAAATGATGAATGTATCATCCACAAACCGGAACCATACACTGGGTTTGTGGGGTGCTGATTCTAGAGCTGTTTTTTCAAAATGTTCCATGTAGAAGTTTGCTATAACTGGGCTGAGTGGGCTCCCCATGGCCACCCCATCCATCTGTTCATAGAATTCGTTGTCCCATTGGAAGTAACTGGTTGTCAGACAATGATGGAATAAGGCTGTTACTTCCTCTGGGAAAATCTGATTAATCAGTGCAATAGTGTCTTTTACTGGAACCTTGGTAAACAGGGATACAACATCAAAACTGACAAGTATGTCTTGTGGATTGAGTTTCAGAGAACTGATTTTGTTGATGAAATCTGCTGAATCTTTGATGTAAGACGAGGTTTTCCCGATGTGGTCCTGCAGGAGATCTGCCAGATGTCTAGCTAATTCATATGTCGGTGAACCAATGGCACTCACAATGGGTCGGAGTGGGACTGAATCTTTATGTATTTTGGGGAGTCCATATAGTCTAGGTGGCTGTGCTTCAGTCTTGCATAGTTTTCTGTGCGTGTCTGGATGTAGTGAGGAATTCTTGATCAGCGCATTTGTTAGCCTGGTGATTTTGCAAGTGGGATCTCGTTTTAGTTTTTTGTAGGTGGAGGGGTCCAGGAGTTCCTTAATCTTCTTTTTGTATTCCTCCGTTTTCATGATCACTGTAGCATTGCCTTTATCAGCTGGTAGAATGATGATGTCTGCATCTGCATTGAGGGTCTTGATGGCATTTCTCTCCTTGCGTGTTATATTGCTGGTGGGAAGCTTTGCCTTTCGTAGAATCCTGGCTGTCTCTCCTCTTATTTCCTCAGCTTCCTCTTCAGGTAGATGACGGATGGCAGCTTCTACATTTGCAATGATGTCTTCCACAGGAATTCTGGTGGGGGTGACTGCAAAGTTTCCTCCCTTTGCCAAGATGGAGGTTTCTTCTGGTGAGAGTTGACGGTCTGTCAGATTGATGACAATGCGTGCATTGTCGAGCATTGGGCTTGTCTGTCTTTTTTCCTGTAGTTTGTTAAACTTCTGCTTCTGTCTGGATGTGTGGTTGGTAAACACTTGTTCCATCTTCCTGTAGGTGAGATTATCGACCTTGTCCCAATCCTGACTTCTCATTTTATGGCTGGTGTTGATATGCAAGCAAAATAGCTCCTTGTCTGTGGCAGCAAGTTCTCTGCGGGTAGTGTGGATTCTCTCACGTAAGCGGGCCTGTTCTAGACGGTCATAAATGCGGTTCGCCTGTGTGGTTTTGAAGATTCTTTTAGTTGTGAGAAAAGATGGAATGGTTCTTGTGTCCCTGCAGCGTAGAAGAAAGGTCAAAGAACAGAGTAGATGTGCTTTCTTGTTCCGAAGTGTTTCCAATCTTCGGGTCTGTTGGAATGTTTCCTCCCCGTAGAGGTGTTCGATGTATTGTCGAAGGCTTTCACGGCCGGAGAACGATGGTTGTTGGGGGTTTTCCGGGCTGTATTGCCGTGGTCTTGGCATTGTAGTTCCTGACGTTTCGCCAGCAGCTGTGGCTGGCATCTTCAGAGGTGTAGCACCAAAAGACAGAGATCTCTCAGTGTCACAGTGTGGAAAAGATGTAGGTCATTTGTAGGTCAAATGACCTACATCTTTTCCACACTGTGACACTGAGAGATCTCTGTCTTTTGGTGCTACACCTCTGAAGATGCCAGCCACAGCTGCTGGCGAAACGTCAGGAACTACAATGCCAAGACCACGGCAATACAGCCCGGAAAACCCCCAACAACCATCGTTCTCCGGCCGTGAAAGCCTTCGACAATACAATGTAATACTTAGTTTGATAAATTAAGTGGGAAAGGGAATAGGGATAGCACTGTTATAATAGATAAGCTTAGAAGAGAATGAAAGTGTATGCTTAATAGAATAAAATAAGTCTGAAATGAGTAAGGGAAAAAATGGACAAGGGGTTGGAAAACTGTTGGAAGTCAACAAAAGGGGGGGGAAGGGAGGGGGTTAGAACTGGAATATTCAAAGGGAATTGATTGTAATGAATAATAATTTGATTTCTAATCCAATATATATTTTTTTTAAAAAAAAAGGAAATGTGCTCCACATCGGGCTGGCTTTGACTGTTTGGAAACTGATCGGTTCTGAATGCGGCACCTTGGCTTCCAGCAGGTACCAGCTCTAAGAACGATGTCTTGCCAGCATTACAAGGTCTTCACTGGCAGCTGCTTTGCCTCCTTGAACAATTCAAAATTCTAGTTTGCTCCATAAGGCTCAACGTGATCTGTGACTAAAGTAGGTGAAAAATCGCTGTTTCCCACATGTGCGCCCCCTGCTTCTGAAGCTAAGTGGGTGAACGTTGGGCTTGGGGCCTTTTCAGTGGTGGCATCTAAGCTTTAGAACCCCCTCCCCAGAAGTTCACCTGGTGTCAAGTCTATATTATTTTAGGCAGAGGAAAAGCTCCCTGTGCTATGTGGAGTTTTGTAAAATAGAATTGTTCAGGAAGTCATTTCTATAAATGCTGTGATTAGGGCACAACAACAACAACATTTGATTTATATACCACCCTTCAGGACAACAATGCCCACTCAGAGCAGTTTACAAAGTATGTTATTATTATCCCCACAACAACAATCACCCTGTGAGGTGAGTGGGGCTGAGAGAGCCCTGGAAGAGCTGTGACTAGCCCAAGGTGGCTTCAAGCGGAGGAGTGAGGAATCAAACCCGGCTCTCCAGATTAGAGTCCTGCTCCTCTTAAGTGACTGACCCAAGGTCCCCCAGCTGGCTTCAAGCGGAGGAGTGGGGAATCAAACCCTGCTCTCCAGATTAGAGTCCTGCTGCTCTTAAGTGGCTGGCCCAAGGTCACCCAGCTGGCTTCAAGCAGAGGAGTGAGGAATCAAACCCGGCTCTCCAGATTACAGTCCCGCGCTCTTAACCACTACACCAAACTGGCTCATCTGTTTGCTGTATGTATTATTCCGCTGCCACTGCATTATTTTCTACTGATGTGATAATATTTTTTCTGCATTGTATCAACATTCTGAATTATTTCTAACATGCTATGCTTGTTTTACATTTCTGTAATCCTAGCCCTCGTACACGGCTTCTTAGATGTCTCATCTTATTGATCACATTGACATACATTATGCAAGCTATTGAGTCTCAGTGAAAAAGGTGGATTATAAATATAGTGAATAAATAAGTAAATCCATGCTGAATACATGATTCCGTCTTATGCACTTAGGATTTGATCCCATTTGAACACTATGCCACTATTTCTATTGCTGATGCCATTAAAGTTGGAGCAGATATGCCAGGTGAGTGGAGAGGTAAAGTGCCATATCTCTTTCTTCCCCAAACCCCATTTTTCTAAATCTGTCCAATCTCAATTATTCAGGGGTAAAGACTGATATAATATTTATAGAGAGGTAAGGCTGTTGTGGATGCAGTCTTATTATATTCACTTTGAATGCACTTTTTCCTTACTGGGGTCAAGGTATGGGGAAAAAGTCTTCATAAGTTTGCAGCAGTAGTTTTACAATACTTTATTTAAAAATTCAGGGAAAGATGGATGCATACACTATGGATGGATTATTGTTTTTTTCCAATTTTTTTTTATGGTTCTGCTCTGCTTTGCTTTCAATTTTTCCTGAATTCCAGCTGAACTAGAATCATTTCTAAAATTAATTCTATAATTAGAGTATGCACAGTTTGCACCAATTTTCCTTTCTGTCAATTAATGTGCATATTTTTGTCTCTGTATTCCATACACACTGATAAACATTGCAAAAAGAGAACTATTCTTTCTTTTTGTGCAGAGTTTCACTGATGTGCACATACATGCCTACACGTGAGTAAAACCCCACATGAAAAAGAAGCTTAATACAATCCTATGCACCACTGCACCCACACTGCTGGTTTGAAGCCTTTGGAAATGAGGTGCTCATATATGCTTCTGTAAAGTAGGGGGAGTCATGATGAACTGAAAGCAGTGGTCCCCCAAATGTGTGCAATTCGTTGTATAAAATTCAGATAAAAAAAGAATAAAAAACAAATCCTAACATATCTGTTGTGAGTCAGCTTTGTCCTGTGCTCCGTGAAGAGTCATCAGAAAAAGAGCTGCCTGCAGTTAGCCCCCCCCTCCCCACACAGGCCCAGCTGCAGCTGATCTCGAGTCTGATGAACAGCAATTGCCAGCTAATCGATCAGCAGAGACTTCAGCTGTAACAGACTCAGCTGTCGAAGCCCACTCCTCCCCTCCCTCTTCACCGACACCATTGCAGCACTAGCGCTGTCAGAGATGGGTAGAGCTGCAAGAATGCAGGAGGAGTGCACGACTCATGAGTTACTGGCAACTGTCAAATGACCAGGATGAATGAGCGAGCTCAGGATGTCTGCCTAGTAAGGGGCTGACAGTTTAGCTCATCAAGACTTTGCCATAAAAACAGCTGGAAGGAGCAGTGGTTTGTGGGAGCAACGTATATGTTAGGCTGGTGTTGCTACTGCTCAAACGCTGGAACTCTGACCCTTGGACCGGACCTGACTCTTGGCTTCTCTGGAACTCTGACCCTTGGACTGAACCTGACTTTTGGCTTCTCTGGAACTCTGACCCTTGGACTGAACCTGACTTTTGGCTTCTCTGGAACTCTGACCCTTGGACTGAACCTGACTTTTAGCTTCTCTGGAATACTGACCCTTGGACTGGATTCTGTTTATTCTTTGCTCCCTGGCTGTGACTGGCCTCTGCACTCTGGCCCCTGGTGGACTATGCCGGTACAGTATCATTTCCATTTTGGATACAACAGTAAGTAATTCACAACTCCATAATCTGTGGAAATATTTGGATGAGAAGGATTTCAGAAACATCCCTCCCATAAACAGAAAAAAATGTCTATCACATCTTTGCCTTGCCCTTTCTCTAAGGAACTCAGAATGGCCTGTGTGGTTCTCCTCTCCTCTTCCCTATCCACACAATAATCCTGTGATGTAGATGGGGTTGATCCAGGGCAACTAGCCCAAAGTCTCTGACTGAGCTTGAGGGTGGAGTGGTAATTTGAACTC
Organism: Eublepharis macularius; assembly: GCF_028583425.1. NCBI lineage: Eukaryota > Metazoa > Chordata > Lepidosauria > Squamata > Eublepharidae > Eublepharis > Eublepharis macularius. The sequence continues at coordinate 64,031,341 of NC_072802.1, read as the reverse complement.
AGGCCTCTTTAATCCTAGTCTGACCTTCTGACCACTTATTCTCCTGGTCATGTTGCACAGTGTTAAGAAAAAACTTGACCTGATGAATTTGTGCTCTAGGTAGAACAGCTGTAGATAGGGACCCCAGATGCCTGCAGGTGGTTTACCTGCTTTCCTGGAGGTTTTGGGCTGCCTAGAGATTGGCCCCCAACGACAAGCACCCCAGGAACACATTGCCAGGGGATGCAACAATGTCACTTCTGGAAGTGATGTTGCTGCATTGGCTATGGGAGTGCTCCTGCGCTTTGTTTGGGGGCCAATTCTGAAAGAATCAGCCTTGCATGGAGTGCAGGAGTGTTCCTGCTGATGGTGTGATGACATCACTTCAGGAAGTGATGTCATCACACAAGCGCTGGGAGTACATGTGCAAAGCACGTGCATGCGAAAACACGTGGAAGGCGTGTGGCAAGGGCCAGCCGCCCTCCCACTGGGAGGCTATAGGGATCTGGCAACCCTAGTTATAGAGGGAGAATAGCAATTGTGTAAAAAATAGTTCACAATGTGAGGAAAAGGGTGAGAAAGGAGAGATTCAAATATACGTATGTTTTGTCATTTGGAATTTGTGTTACTGACTAGAATAAAAAGGAAACGGTTTCTGAAAGAAAAAGTTCATGCATGTCTTATGCAGCAATTGTAATGAAGGCTGACTTTCCTATGCAGTGATATCTTGTACTGTGCAAACTGAAAGTTTCAGACAGAAAATGGAAATGATTTTGCAGGTGGTCATCCTTTAACTATGAATTCAGAATCTCACAAAGCTATAAAGCCCATAAAATCCCGTGCCTCTGGACATATGCATTTTCGGTATAGGCCTGATCAGTGGAAAGCTATTTTGTGGATGAATCCTAGATTCTTCTCAGCCTTGAAAGATAAGTCATGCACCTGAAGGAACTAAAAATACAGAATCCAAACTTCCTGCTACACATGGAAGCTGAACTCAGACATTCAGAATGCCAAAGGCCAGTACCCCAATAGCCTGAGTTAGTGTAGCTAGTTTCACTAGGGCTGTTTCCATATGTCCTTAAAGAAATGGTCCACTTACCAAAAGCTGGCAGCTTTCCCCCTTGATTCCAGATGTCTCCATTTTCAAAATGGTTGCAGTTTTTTGGTGCCTTTTTGGGGACTGTGAGAAAGTACGTTCCTCGAAAAGGTGCCAAAAAACCAGAAGCCAAACAGCCTGTAACCGTTTTGAAGACTGAGACGTCTGGAGTCAAGGGGAAAAGTCACCAGCGTTCAGTGAGTGGGCTGTCTCTTTAAGGACGTGTAGGGCCTAGGTCAGCTCACTCAAGGTCATTAGTGACAAGCTGTGGGCCAAAACCCAAGGCCCCACATCCTTTCAGTTTCTGCCAAAGGTTCATGCTTTGGGCCATGCCTGGGCTAAATAATTGCAACAGGAGAGGAACAGAATCTGAGATAAATGTCCTGATGAGGCTGTCATTCTTTGAGGCGAGAGTGGAATCCTTTTCTGAAGGAAAAGTCTCGATGAGCTAGTCATCGCCAAATGAAACCCACTAGTCACAAATATGTAGGTTTGATTACACCTATTAAAAACTGACCGGTAGCAAATAAGCTCTATTTGACTTCTAACACCTCTTCAACTTCTTGTATGGACCAGCTAAAAACAGACAATTTAAAGATGTTTCAGGAAGGGTAACACCACACTGGCTCCGAATTCATCACACCTGTGGCTGGTATGCTTTGTTTTCTACTACCTGCACAGAATTGTGCAAATAAACTGCTGGCTTGGGTGAACTCCCTAAATTATTCAGCACAACAGCTCAGATGTGAATTTAGAGCTGCTTCTGTCTGATTGGGCAAAATTTGGTGCCTGGTAGCCCAGTTACCCAGCATTCCTTGTGCCCCTCATTCCTTCCAAGAGGGGTGCAGGCAAAAATGCCTTCATCCCCATTTAGAGGTGGGAAATGAAATGTTGAGGTTAGGAGGGGAGGGGGCAAAGTCTTGGCAGACTTTATCCTGTCTACAAACTTGATAGTTGCCATTCCATGACTTAAACCCCCCCAATAATTTTAACTCTCTTTATAATGCTTTGCCCCAACAAAGCCAACAAATTGCACATGGGGATCCATGGAGCAAAATCTTTAGAAACTTCAGCAAGAGAATCCTGCTGTCTGGAAGTCATACAGCGACCTTCACAAACCCTGCTTCAGATGCCTCTTTCTTTTCACAGTCTAAAACTTGCAGTCATTTAAGAGCCAAGCTACAAGTGACACCTGACACAGGTTGTACACTTGTCAGCTTCCCTCAAATTTTGATGGGAAATGTAGGCGTCCTGGTTTTACAGCTTGGCTCTCCATTACAGCTGCAAGACCAGGATGCCTACATTTCCCATCAAAACTTGAGGGAAGCTGACAAGTGTCCAACCTGTGTCAGGCATTACTTGTAGCTTGGCTCTGAGTGTGTTTTTGTCTGCACCAGCAGTGGCATTCGGCCTGACAGCCTGGCCAGGTCGCATTCACAGCTGGGTTCCTGGGATTACATATGTCCTTGGGTCGACAGGGGCAGGTCATGTGTCATTTAAAGACAGCTGCGCCTCAAGTATTAGTGCTGTTTTTGCAGCACGCTTCACCAGTTGGCAGCATTCGTTATGTTGCTGCATGCACAGAACTTACTGTATATAATTACAGCCCTCAAGTAAAGATGTAAGGGCCTGGGGTAAAATGGAAACATTTGGTGGGGAGAGGACACATTTTTTTCTGAGTCCTTTTTTCAATTTTTTCAACAACCAAAAAAGGAAAAATTGGGGGAACACTCAAAAGAAACTCCTCTGAAATATTTCCTTTTTTAGAATGCTTCTTCAAGGCAAGGTTTGGCACACTCAAAATGTATACCAAGAAAAAGAATCAAAGGACTTTTTGTATGATTTCAATAGAAAAATTGGGAAATTGGGAGTGTACTGGGAGGGGGGGAAGTACACAGTAGATATATACAATATTTTATAGATTTTAAAAAATATAAATCATGAATATGCTATGATGTGTTTAATAATAATACATTGTCATCTGTGTGCTATGTCAGACTGCGTTGCGGCTAATGAATCACACCAGACCCTTGTTTGGGTTAGAAATGGCCACAACTTTATTGATTACAGCTGGATGGAGCATTGGCCTGGCATCTGGGCACGGATCCCCATTGGCATCGGAGGCCTGGCTGCCAACCAATGCATCACCCTCCAGCCTCCCGCTGGCACATCTTAGCACATGTTGTTCCATCGCCGGCCCTGCCTGGTGACCCTTGCTTCCAGATCCGTTGGGGTGAGCAGTCCTGAAGGCCCACTCACCCTGTTGGGATCCGGCCCAATGCCTCAAAACCGCCAACCCATAAAGTTGTGACAGTACCCCCCAACAGTCCTTAATCGGCAGAGGGTGGGAGGGTCACAAGCTGCTCCTGCTGATGCTCGAGTGTAATGGCGCTGACCATGCGGTTGGACCAGTGCAGGATGGATGCTCTTCCTCCTCAGGTAACCCACCTCCACTGCGTCCAGCACCCGGTGCTAACCCCAGCTAGCCAGTAAGTCGTCAGCTTCCTTTTATTAAAGACTTCACTGTCTGTAATGTTATAAAGTTTCACTTAATATCCAAACATTTTGGCAGTCCTACCGATGGTGATTCTATGAGAAACTTTCCACCAGCTTTCTTTTGTTTACTACAGGATTTGTTTTGTACTTTCAGTTTGTATTGTTTTCCTTCCTCTCAAATAGCAAAAATTAAAAAAAATTAAAGAGACGCTTACTCCTCTGTGGATTCAAAATTTCCAGAAATTTTCCATCTCTAGTTCCAAGCACAAGTATAAGAATGCACAAAGCCCCGTTTTAGAAAACTTGCTGAGGACTTAAAGCACGTTGTAGTTGTATAAAGGGATTTGCTTTTTAATTTTTAAAAATCAATTTCCCATATAGATTACATAAACAATTAAATATTAATTAAACAGGAGTGTAAGCTGTTGATTAATAAATACCACACCAAAAAGCAAAACAAACCCCAAAGACTCAAACTATAGGGGACTAGGGATTCGTACAGCATAGACACTAGCCAGTCATTGCCATACACAGCCAAATTCTACTGCTGCGAACTTGCTTTTTTAAAAAAAGCTTGATTCTGGAGAGCAAAAGGTACATTTGAAGTGTATGCAGTGAGGTATTAAGGAGGAACACAGCACAAAATTCTGGAGGGAAAAAAAGTAACGGGATTGCATAAAATTAGCTCACCCTCAAATTTACCTCAGAGAGTTGAGGCTTGGAGAATTTGTATCCAGGTATATATTTGACCACCCACAGTTCTTGTCTCACTCTGACAGTATTAGAAAGTGATAAAACAGTAGGACTGGGAATAAAACGATTGTTTGCATTGTGATAAAACATCCCTGCCTGCCATTATAGCTCATAAATCTGAAATGATGGATTGGAAGTTGCAATGTTTGTCATAAAGATTTCAATGAACAGAGATGTTGCATTTCCTTCGCCAAGAAGCTTTTATCTAAACCACCCATCAACATTTCCTTTTCTCATTCTTTGAAAAGTTCCTAACTTCAAAGCTGCCTTCGACATTTTTTGCCTGATTTCAGGAGGTACAAAAAGAAGAAAAAAGTTTCATTGTCCCCAGGAGATTTTTTTAACAGTATCCCGCCTAGCTAGAGAAAAACTGAACATAGAAGCAAAACAATGTAATTCCCTTGGAAAGGAAACTTAAAAGACATCAAAGATAACTTTTTCTCCTCAGTTTGTACTAATATAAGCTACCAACCTCATTCGTCTAAGAGGTGAGATTAACATTCAGCCAAATTGCATGGCACAGTCCTGTTGAACACTGTCGAAAGCTACTTTGGAATTAGAAATTACAGCTTTTTGCCGGCTTTCTGAAAAAAAAGCATAGGCAGTTGGCCGTATCTTTCTATATAAAAGGGAAAGCGTGTTTCTGATGACGCACATTTATCCGGGTGCACCTGCGCAGGGGCACCAGGATAAAAAGTGTGTCCTGGCCAATGTGGCCTCCAGAGGGAGCTGCTGTCACAGGATGGCCAGGTGAGCCCGCCCGCCCCTCCAGAGGCCGCCACTGCAGGATGGCAGGGCAAGCCCACCTGCCCCACTAGAGGGACCCACCACCGTGGGAAGCCCAGCGTTCCCAGGTTTTCTAGGGCCCATTTTTTAAAAACGAGCTCTGCTGCTAGCCACTATATAATGCTATAGTGGTACAGCAACAACTGATTTTTTAAAAACCAGCAAAACCCCTCCAGATGTGTGTGCATGGAAGTCCCAAGTGGACACCAAGTCCCATGTGAACATGAACAGTGGGGAACTGTAGCTGCAGGGAAGCAGTCTAAATTAATAGTGTGTGGGTGGGTGGGTGGGGGGCAGACAGCAAAGCATTTCTAAGGACAGCCGAGGGATTTAAAACAAAATAATTTAAAAAATAAGGAAATCCAATAGTTAATGAAATCCGTTTCCAGAAATACTCCACATTAATGCTTCCACTGCCTCCCCCTTAGAGTCATGCCTGGAGATGCAGAGCCCAGTGTGCGCATATTAATAGAGCATCTTAATAGACTGGCTCTGTTTGTGATCTCCTTGGCCTCTTTTTTGGGGCTTTCCTAGTGGGATCGGCAATATAGCAGGTACTGAGTAAATTGCCTGTGTGAACTCATTCTGTCGGAATCTCTCCTCATTAGGGCCGGGGAGAAAGCCGGGCTGTCATTTCGGTAGGCGCACTTTCCCCCCTCATCATCATCACGCTCGCTTACATCTGCCTTAAAGCACCCAAGAGCAAGTAGGCCAGAAAGTGGTATATTAAAAAAGCTCTCAATAATGGGAGTTCTGACCTTCAGGTGCTCACAGCAGGACTATGGGGGAGACATGTACTTTAGTTTGCATACAGATACCGAAGAGCTGTATTTTTGAGTCAGTGTGATGTCGTGCGGGCGAACGCAAGCTTCATCCTTGGGAACTCCTGGGTTCTTCGTAGGTTGATCAGAGATTCTTCAGCAAGAGCATTTACTACATTCTAGTGTAGTGTGGAGGTTAGCATGTTGGACTAGCATCTGGGAGTTTCAAATCCCCACTGTTCCATGGAAGCTTGCTGGGTGACCTTGAGCCAGTAAATGGAGAAGAGAAGAATGATATAAGTCACCTTGGGTCCCCATTCGGGAGAAAGGTGAAGTATAAACAAAGCAAATAAATTCCGTTCTATTATCCTTGGGTTTGCTGAGCTCTGTGCTTCACCCTTAATTTCCAGGGTTTCCTCCTTAACCTATAAAGCCCTTAACAGACTGGGACCAGCATATCTGTGGGCCCACCTCTCACCATATGCTCCCCGGAGGATACTTAGGCCAAGTGATAAACAGTTTTTGGTGGTCCCCAGCCCAAAGATGCTTACCTGGCCTCAGTCAGGACCAGGGCCTTTTTTAGTCCTCCTGGTGCCTACCTGGTAGAACTCTCTGTTGGTGGAAAGCAGGATTTACTATCTTTCCATCGGGCCTGTAAGACAGGCATATGGTTGAAGTTGGGGCTGGGTGGGCTTCTTTTTAGCCGGTCTCCTGTTGAGTGGAGAATGCAGCCCCCTCCTCCCGATTGTCTGCCAACCCACCTAACAGGAATGCCATCACCCATACCATGGGGTTTATTTTTATTTATTTATTTATTTGATTTATATCCCGCCCTCCCCACAAATGGGCTCGGGGCGGCTGTTAGATCGGGCTTCAGCATACGGCTCGCTGTTAAAAGTTACAGCTTCTTGTACTGATTTTTATTATTCTAATGTAATGAAATGTATGTTTGTAATGTAATTAATATATCTGATGGATTTTAATGTATTTTGGACTGTTGTTACCCGCTCTGGGCCTGTGTGCGGAGAAAGCGGGTTATAAATGTAATGAAATAAATAATGAATGAATAAACCTGAAAAAAAGAGGCGACACGTCTTCATTTGCCTAGCAACCATACCTGATTTCCCTTACCCCTTCTTTTCCGCATGCTTTAATTATCTTGATCAATGTAAATGTGGTGAAGGAGGGATAATAGTGTTAGAATGTCAGACCTGGGAGACCCGGGTTCAAATCCACATTTGGCCCCAGAAGTTTCTTTGGTGACTTACAGCTAGTCACATACTCTCAGCCTAATCTACCTCACAGGGTTGCTGTTGTGAGGATAAAATGGAGGCGTGGGGTATAATGGGCCCCCATTGAGGAGAAAGGTAAAATATAAATGAGGGAAATAAATTAAACAAAGGCAACTGCTGCCGTTGGGATTGTATTTAAAGAAGAGGTAACAGGGAAAAGGGTAAAACGATTAATCCAAAACCTTTGGCGCACAACAATTGTAAGACATCTGTTTGCTTTCAGGCTTGATTTGTGCTGTCAGTTGCTCACCTTTACCTTATGTTTTATGACATGGAAATGGATGGGTGCCTCGTCAATTTCATGTCACTTTCAATTAGGATTGTCAGCCGCCAGATATGGAATTACAACTGATCTCCATACAACAGAGATTAGTTCCCCTAGAGAAATCGGCTGTTTTGGAAGAGGGGGTCTGTGGCATTATACCCCGCTGAGGTCCCTCCTCCCCAAACCCTGCCCCCCTCGGGCTCCCCCCCAAAATCTCCAGGAGTTTCCCAGCCTGGAATTGACAACCCCGCTTTCAACTGAAACGATATTCAGGCTTGCATTAGAACCAGGGCTTTTTTTCTGGGAAAAGAGGTGGTGGAACTCAGTGGGTTGCCCTTGGAGAGAATGGTCACATGGCTGGTGGCCCCGCCCCCTGATCTCCAGACAGAGGGGAGTTGAGATTGCCCTCCGCGTCGCTGCAGCAGCACAGAGGGCAATCTAAACTCCCCTCTGTCTGGAGATCAGGGGGCGGGGCCACCAGCCATGTGACCATTTTCAAGAGGTTCTGGAACTCCATTCCCCCACGTTCCTCCTGAAAAAAAGCCCTGATTAGAACTCATATTTGGTAGGGATGAGCTGGTTGGTTTCCTTAATTTCATTCCTTCTAGAAGTTCTTTCTGTGCTACAGCCCACTGTTTTTCATATCTAATTTAACTAGACTAGAAGAATTCCTAAAATTAATTCTGGAGATTTCAGTTCCTTCCATTCATTGGTATCTTTTCCCCATTCTGCGCACATGTGACCATTCATAAAACACTGCAGGGAAAGCAATCTTGATGTGCTCGTGTGTATGATTCCATGAAGGTTCTTCTGATGTGCCTTTTTCACCAATGCACAGCAGCACACCCCTCTCAAAAATGTTTTATTAATGTGAGCATGTGCACTGTAACAAAAGAATCCCAGTGCAATTGTACAGATGATCACATCAAGGAGCTTGCTTTTTTCCAGTGTTTTATTAAGGCACTAAAACCTACCAAAAGAGAGGAGAGGAAATGGCAAAAAATGAGCAGAAGTTACTGAAAATTACAAGCTAGATATACACAATGCTGTCTACAAAACTAGGGGATAAAAAAATAAAAGCATGGAAAATCCCCGGTACATCATTTCTGCCTGGAAAACAAAGCCATATAGTGTAAATCTCCAAAATCTAGGGATAAATTTAAATGAACTGTACCTTGGGAGCATCCTTTTTTTTTTTTAAAGGACTCACTAAATTCCCAGATGCCAAAACACTCCCCTCCCTGCCCAATCTAACAACGAACAAACCTAAAGCCTTGGCTCTCTCAATCAGATTGGGAATCTCCTACCAATCGTGAGTGTCACAATCTGGAACTGTGTATAATAAATTCCTTCCCCTTCTGCAAATGCGATTTCATAATGCAATTAATTAATCACCAGTCCACCTGTTTTATTGTACAGCTGGCTATTCTGAGTGCCAATGCTAACCAGGTAGGCAGAAGTAAAAAGCGATACAAAGCTTGCATTACCAATCCAGCTTTTTAGCTATAATTCATGCTCATCTTTGTTCCCATATACAGGGAATTAACTCTGGACCACCCACTGGGACATCTGTCTGGACATATCGGTAAGCCCTGAAATCCTGAGTGTTGACTGTATTTGAGTTCATTAAAAGACAGAGCCAAACTGATACGCTGGAGAGGAATGGGTCATTTCATACTCGACAAGCTCTGAATAATGACAATGTCCAACACAAAACATTTGGAATCAAATGATGCCCAATGATTTATGTTTTTAAAAGAACTGTTCATTTTAAAGGGAGGAACGTGGAAGAGAAGAACACCCACACCAACTGGGCAGCTGGCTGGAAGCCAGTAGCACTTGATGTAAAAGATAGCATCAGATAAGAGTAAATTCTGGGGGGAATTTTCCTCATGCAAATTGACTTTAGTTCATTGGCTTGGAAATCCAAAGCAAGCTAATGAAAAGAGGGAGAAAGGCAAAAGGAGAAGAATACAACTGTAGTGTGTGTGTGTGTATAAGTGTATAGTTTATGAATTTTGTATTCCTAGTCCTATTGTATCATTCAGTGGATGTTCTATACTGTACGATTACATTTTTTTCTCTTTCCGTACTCGGTAATTAACCTTGAGTCTTAGTGAGAAAGGTGGACTATAAATAAGCTAAGTAAATTTTTTTAAAGGCTGACTTGGGCTGTGTCAACCTGCTTTCCTTTTCATTGTTTCTTTCTTTCTTTTTCTTCCTAGCACTCCTACCACTCAGGTTTGGCAGTGGTTGGCAAATGATGTCAGATGTCCTAGGAGACCCTGTGTATGCCAAAATAGCATCAATCATGGAGGGGTGAGGAAACAGAAGAAAAAGCATCAAACTGCCTTACGGAATCACTACAGAACAAAGGCTAAAGGAAAGACTTACCTGAGCCATTTTAGTGTGGTGGTTAAGAGCACGGGACTCTACTCTGGAGAGCCGGGTTTGATTCCCCACTCCTCCACTTGAAGCCAGCTGGGTGACCTTGGGCTAGTCACAGCTCTTCCAGGGCTCTCTCAGCCCCACCCACCTCACAGGTTGTTTTGTTGTGGGGATAATAATGACATACTTTGTAAACCGCTGAGTGGGCATTAAGTTGTCCTGAAGGGCGGTATATAAATAAAATGTTATTATTATTATTTGTAGCTGCAAGCACAGCTAAGCTTTGGGAGCTCTTTAATAAAGAGGGGGCAGAGAGGAGTACTCCGTGATAACATGACCGTGTGGTGAAGTTGTATTATATTATTGTGTTTATTTATTATTGGATGTGAACGGTATGTACTATCAATATTCTATCTATTTATTACTGTATTGATAATAGAGCACCACGTACTTTATCAGTCCTTTGGAATATGAGTAACTGTTGAGGATTACATTGATTCTTGCACAGGGCACTTTCATAGTTTAAAGGCTGTTAATTGTCAATTTCTACTGCGGGAGGTTGTTTTGATCTGTCCCTGTACTGTGAGTTCCGTGGTGGCCCTCGTTGGTCTTTACAGTCTGGGCTTGGGTTTTTTAACTGGCTGTCCCATGTCTGTGGGACCACCTTTCAGAAGCGGTCAGGGGGCTTCTTCCCTCCTGGCATTCCAATAGGGCTGCAAGACAGTGTTAACTTCAGCGAGGTTTGGGGGCAGCTTGAGCCTAGGCAAACGGGGAGTGGGGAGTAAGTTTTTTTTAATGTTTATTTCAACTTATTTTTATACTGTTGTAACCCTTCTTGTGTCCTGAGATGCTGGGGAGAAAGGTGGATATATAAATATTTTAAATAAATCTATCAGTGATATAGTCACAGGAGATAAGGGGGAGAGCGAGAGTCTCTCTACACAATACTTCTTTCATGATGACACTCAAGTGAAGACACATTAGCCAGGACGTGTAGTTTGAAAGGACAGAATGGAAAGCTCGGTCAATTTCCCTTCTCAAGAAGGAGGGTAGTTTTTAACAGCAGGTAGAGATGCTCCTCTGAGGGTTTGTTAATTAGATGAAATTAACAAACCCTTTGAGGAACAATGGGAGTCTGTCTTTTCAAACTACCCTCCTGTGGAGACGGAAAATCGAAAGAGCCTCCAGCTTTTAAACTACACCTCCCGGCTAACATTGCACCTCCCTTCACTTAAGTGTCCTTGAGTAAGAGGTGTCATGTGGAGAGACTCTGAGGCATTAGGGCAGGGGTCCCAATGTGGCATCCCACCAAGACCTTTCTTGGGGCCTGCCAAGTGTTTTTAGAAAATGGGTGAGGTCAGCTGGGGCTTTTGCCCTGCAAGGCTTCTGATTGGCTGTGCAGATGAAAATAATATTTCAGTAGCTGCCACCACAGTGTTGGTTTTATTCTTACTCCTTCCCAGTGTATTTTTTAAAAAATTACCCCTCTTCTCCTATGCACTTGGCCTCCTTCTGTGTGTGTGTGTAGCTCTGCCTCCCATGGTGGCCATTTTGTGGTTGGCACTGCCTTCTACAGCAGCCATTTTGTTGTTGCAACCATCATTCTCTCTGAGGAGCCCACAGGTTTAAAAAGGTTGGGGCATGGGGACCCCTGCTTTAGGAACCTTCGTGATGCTCTTGAAGATATCTTGAGGTATGCCACAGAGTTCTGAGTGTTCTTAAAATCTGAAGTCAGGCAATCAATAATCCAAGCTGATATATTTGCTGATCCACACGTGATCCTGGGAGGGAAGGTCACCTAATCATTAAATTTATCCCCAGATCTTGGAGTTTTGAATTACCTGGTTTGAAATCGAGCTGAAGTGCTAGGAATTTGACATTCTTTTGTTTTTAAATTTTTGAATTTTATGCAGAGCAATATGCCCGTACAGTATCTTTCCAGTTCATTTGTGTCTTCCCACCCCCTCACTCCCAATATTATCTATCACATGTGCATTCATGATGGTGGTGATGGAAAGGGCCATCAAGTCATAGATGACCTATGGAGACCCCTGGTGGGCTTTTTGTGGCAAGAGAGGTGGTTTGCCATTGCCTGCCTCTGCAATCTCAGTCTTCCTTGGAGGTCTCCTATCCAAATTACTGACCAAGACTGAACCTGCTTAGCTTCCAAGATCTGACATGACCAGGCTTGCCTGAGCTATCCACGTTACGGTGCATTCATGATACACTGCAGAAAAAAGGATTATTGAGAGAAGACCTGATTGGCTCAATATTCTTTATTATGCATTGATAAAAACATGGCAAAAAAATAGCAGTCTTAGAGTGGTGAGCATACATATGGTTTTATCTTAGGTTGTAACCGAAGGTTACAAAGACAGTCTTCCAGGGCTTTCTGTCATTCAAAGAAAACTAAACCTGACCACACTGCCCCAGGATTTGTCATGCATTGCTCAGGGAAGGAGGGAGCGCTTGTTGAAAAGGAGAAGGAGCAAGCACTTGGTAAATCATCAAAGAGTATTTATTTTAAAAACCCTTCAGTGGCCATCCAGGGGGTGGCATTCCGATGTCATCTCCAGCCGCATGTGTGTAGGCTTGCACAGAATTATTCAGCAGCACATATAATTGAGATGGAAGCCAAACTTCTGTTCGTGCCTGATCTTGCAGACTCGAGGGAAAGTCAATTTCAATAGCAACATGAGAGGACCAAAATGCTCTTATTACCTTAGGGGAGTTTTGCAGGATCTGTGAATTTTTGTAACAATACCATGGGATTATTTGTAATTGAGGGCTTAAGGGCTCGATGTAATCACAAAGCTGTGGAGAACTCTCCTCCTTCCTGCCATTCTCTCACAATCAGCCTCCACAGTACAATTCCAGATTTTTAATTTTTGTTTTGTACCTCTGCATGGCAGTGTTCCCCTTTGCTGTGCAATATTGGGGAACCTCAAGCCTACACTGCCCTGACCTGGATAGCCCAGGTGAGCCTGATCTCATCAGATCTCAGAAGCTAAGCAGGGTCAGCCTTGGTTAAGAAGTGGATGGGAGACCTCCGACGAAGACCAGGGTTGCAGTGGCAGGCAATGGCAAACCACCTCTGTTAGTCTCTTGCTATGAAAACCCCACCAGGGGTCGCCATAAGTCAGCTTTGACTTGAGGGCACTATCCACTACCACCAAGGCTAACCTAGATGCAATATTTTCCTTTGTTCGCCATCTCAAACTCTTTCAGGTGGCATAAAATAAAGCTGGCTTGAACTAAGGTCCCAAGTTCCATGGAGGCCCAGTTCAGATCAGAACGGAGCAAGGGCAGGAGGGCCTTCAACACCCACACAATATGTTCCTGACCCAAAATGGCCCCGAGGGGGCATTATCTGCTCCAGTAATGGGCAACATATGCATTGAATACATGGAGCAGCCTGACAAAGCAAATAGACCCCCCAGGGCAATTTTGGGTCAAGAGAATGGTGCAAGGAATAGCTGAAGCCCTTCCTTTCCCTACTTCATGGGCACAGTCCAAATTAGGGGCCTGCAATGTTTGGAAACCTAGCATCTGCCATCTGACTATCTTTCTACATAAAAGACAAGCTGTATTGACGACAACCCGCTTTTTATCCTGGTGCGCCTGCTCAGGAGCATCAGGATAAAAGTGCATTGTGGCCAATGCAGCCTCCAGAGGGCGCCACTCCAGTGGGATAGCCAGGTGAGCCGGCCTCCCCCTCCAGAGGGAGCCACAGCTGCCGGACAGCCAGGTGAGCCTGCTCACCCCTCTGGAGAGTGCCGTCGCCACAGGACAGCCAGGTGAGACTGCCCTTCTGGAGGGGGCTGCGGCTGTGGGACGGCCAGGAAAGCCCAGGAAAGCCGGCCCACCCCTCCAAAGGAAGGCGTGGTGGTGGGACAGCCAGGCAAGCCAGCCTGCCCCTCCAGAGGGAGCAGCTGTAAGCCCAGAATTTCTGGGTTTTCTAGCCCCCCCCTTTTTAAAATGGGCTCTGTTGCTTGTAAAAGTACAAGAGTGAGGCTGGGGAAACACTGACCCAATTTGTAGAAAAATATCACATCTAGTTTGTGCCTCAAATACTTTATCTAAACCATTATGTTATCCATATTGAATTGGTAGAACAGAAGAAAGAAATAATTCTTCACCTAAAGAGTAAGTAAATTGTGGAATTTGCTGCCACAGGATTATAAGAAAAGAACTAATCAGCTCCATGAAGAAAGATAGTTCTCTCAGGGGCTTTTGTACATGATGGAACTTTCCCAGGCAGGGTCCCACTTATTAACAGAATACTAGATATAAACATTCAGTGGGCAGCTGCTTCCATGGCTTTCTTGAGAACTTCCTGAAATACGTGGCTGATCACTCTTTAGGGCTCAACTAAAGATTATGCACTGCCTGAGCTGGGTCGGGGGTCCCCCGACCCGACTCGCAGTACATGTAAAATCTGGGAATTATCATTCCCAAGTGCTGCAGGGCTGGTTTCTGCTCATGAACATAGCCTAAGGGGAGGAGAGACTTCTTCCCCTCCTGTACCATTTTCCTGAGCTCAAATGCACCCCCCCAGCACCATGCACACAAGTAGAAATTAGCCTCTAATATAATAATAATATAATAATAACAACAACATTTGATTTATATACTGCCCTTCAGGACAGCTTAACGCCCACTCAGAGCGGTTTACAAAGTGTGTTGTTATTATCCTCACGGCAATCACTCTGTGAGATGAGTTGGGCTGAGAGAGCTCTGAGAGAGCTGTGACTGACCCAAGGTCACCCACCGGCTTCAAGCAGAGGAGTGGGGAGTCAAACCTGGCTCTCCAGATTAGAGTCCTGCCACTCTTAAGTTACTGACCCAAGGTCACTCAGCTGGCTTCAAGCGGAGGAGTGGGGAATCAAACCTGGCTCTCCAGATTAGAGTCCTGCCATTCTTAACCACTACACCAAACTGGCTCTATAGGGAATAGTAATTCCTAGACGATACCTGTGCTACAAGCTGAGTCTTGCATGACATTTACTTGAGCCCTTAAAGATGCAATTTTTAAAAAATAAACAACACAACAAAACTATTCTTCATTTTTCCAGTAAGGAATATAACAGGGAACAATTTTACATGTTAATTGCTGTGATTGTTTAGGTTATTAAGAAATGCACAATTATTGTTGCCCTTGAGCTGCCTGGGTTTCTGCTGCTATTTTAATAACTAATTTGCCTTCTCATTTTTTAAAAATCCTGATGTTGTTTTGATTGTCTGCAAGCCACCCCGAACGTCTTTGGCAGAGAGCACGGGAGAAAAACGCTGGAAAAGGAATAATAAAATGAAATAAAATGGAGCCAACGAGCAAGAAAATTGCAAGACAATAGAACTGCTCTGAAATCCTCCTTGCCTTTTGAATTCAGATCCTAAAAACATGGTTAAACAGTGATGGTCTGCTGGGCTTGGGATAAATGATGTTGGGTACATCACATAGAGAGTTTCTCCTATTCATCTCAATGGGTTTAGAGACTAGAGTAATTCTGCATATAATTGCAGTGCATTCCAGGAAAGGAGACCAAACCATTTAGAAGTCTGCTGCTCTCGTTTGGCCTCTAAACAGCATATTGACATTTAATGTTTCATTCATCTAGATACAGAATCCCAGAGTTGGAAGGGGCCATGCAGACCATCTAGTCCAACCCCCTGCCCAGTGCAGGAGGAGCCTAAAGCATCCCTGACCAAGATTCATCCAGCCTCTTCTTGAAAGCTGCCAGTGAAGGGGAGCTCACCCACCTCCCTAGGCAGCTGATTCCACCTTTGAACTCTCTGACCATGAAAAAGCTTTTCCTAATATCCAGGCTCCAGCCAGTACCTTTCTGCATGTAATTTAAGCCCATTGCTTCGAGTCCTGTCATCTGCTGCCAACTGGAACAGCTCCCTGCCCTCCTCCAAATGACAGCCTTTCAAATACTTAAAGAGAGCAATCATGTCCCGCCTCTTCTCCAATCTTGTGGCACATCCCCTGTCCTCCAGGAGGCCTTGAAGATGATGGACAGAAAACAACCATGTCCCCCCCTCAATCTCCTCTTCTCCAAACTAAACATTCCCAAGGCCCTCAGCCTTTCCTTGTAGGGCTCAGTCTCCAGAACCCTGATCATCTTTGTCACTCTCTTTTGCACCCCCTTGATTTTGTCCACATCCTTTTTGAAGTGGGGCCTCCAGAACTGCACACAGTACTCCAGGTGCGGCCTGACCAAGGCAGTATAGAGAGGGGCTATGACTTCCTGCAATTTCTATGCAATGGCCCTTTTGATACAACCCAAGACTGAGTTTGCCTTTTTTTGCCATCACATCACACTGATTGCTCATACAACAATGTTCACAGCATCACGGACAACTCTCTTAGGGTTCATTGGACTGTCTTTGGAAGGGTGATAAAGGCAGCCCTTCTCAACAGCCAGCGAGGAAGTTCTGGTTTTTGGATGGCACAGCTTCATGCAAACCATGTCCCCGATGCAGCTGTGAGATCATCTAAGTGTAATCGACGAGTTTTCGTGTCACTCTCCGAAATGTCTTTCTTGGGTCCTCCAGCTACGGAGAGTTATTATTATTATTTTTTCTTCCTAATCCTTGGTAATTTACGATTCTGTTCTTTATGTAAGTGATTGGTGTCCCCTTTCCTGAACAAAGCGTTTCTCCCGCTAATCATAATGCAGCTCCTAAACCCCATTAAAATGAGAGACGCAGCATAAAAATGTCAAACTTGTAATTGATGTGTGAAATAAATGGACTCTCAGCACTGGGAGAAGGGTGAACAGTCGCTCTGAAGGGTACTTCAGATCAGTGATAAAGTCATGCGTGTTCCGCAACAATTCGGGATCACAGATGGGGGATGGGGAGACGTCCACCACCCACCTTACAATTAATGTTCTCGTTTCTCCCTGGGGATAGTTGTAAACAGCAGGGTACAAGGAAGACTGTGGTAATCTGCCAGGTTTGATTTCTAGTACAGATACTGTTTTTCCACCAGTGTGGAGAATTATCCTAAACTTTGCTTACGGCTGATTCGATCAGGCTTTCTTTCAATCAAGAAAATAAAAGCGACGGGATGCTGTTGAGTGAACACTTGTACAAGCTGATCACATGTTGGAAAGCGAGCATAGGGGGCTGCTGGTTTTATTCATTTCGCCAAGGTGCCTTGGGGCACATAGGCATTCTGATTTTGAAACAGGGAAACGAACTCTTCCAAATGCAGATTTTTATTTACGAAGTTCCTGCAACACTTGGCAGCTGGACTGGCTCCCCAGTTGCTCTATGCTTCAGTTCTGCAACAATGTGGCGTACCTGGAATGCGACGTCGCAGGAACCCCTCATAAGACACAAGCAAAGGCCACAAAATAACAAACAACGTAACTGTTTCTTGCTAAAACTAGCTGACTAAACAGAGAACAGGCTTACTTGCCTTCCCTCAGAAGAGGCTTGACTTATCGTCTCCCCCCAGTGGCTTCCCTTCCCGCCTTTTTCCCTCATTTTTTTTACTGCCCTCAGGAGCCAACTTCCCTCACACTGCCAGCCAATCAGGGGCCACTTCGCTATCTGTGTTGCTAGGCTACGGCAAGACTCCCTTCCCCCCCAAGGACACCAAGCAGAAATAGGCCTTCAAGAACTTAGGAGCCTGAACCTAAACTAAATATGAGCAGTCAGTGTGATGTGGGGGCAAAAAAGGCAGTCTTGGGTTGTATCAAAAGGGCCATTGCATTGAAATCGCAGGAGGTCATAGCCCCTCTCTATGCTGCTTTGGTCAGGCCACACCTGGAGTACTGTGTGCAGTTCTGGAGGCCCCACTTCAAAAAGGATGTGGAGAAAATCGAGAGGGTGCAGAAGAGAGCGACGAGGATGATCAGGGGTCTGGAGACTGAGCCCTACGAGGAAAGGCTGAGGGCCTTGGGAATGTTTAGTTTGGAGAAGAGGAGGTTGAGGGGGGACATGATTGCTCTCTTTAAATATTTGAAAGGCTGTCATTTGGAGGAGGGCAAAGAGCTGTTCCAGTTGGCAGCAGAGGACAGGACCTGAAGCAACGGGCTTAAATTACATGCACAAAGGTACCGGCTGGATATTAGGAAAGACTTTTTCACGGTCAGAGTAGTTCAAAAGTGGAATCAGCTGCCGAGGGAGGTGGTGAGCTCCCCCTCACTGGCAGTTTCAAGAGGAGGCTGGATGAATATTTGTCAGGGATGCTTTAGGCTCCTCCTGCACTGGGCAGGGGGTTGGACTAGATGGTCTGTATGGCCCCTTCCAACCCTGTGATTCTGGGAAATTCTGTGAAATATAAAACCCAGGTAACCACTATGATTGTTGCTGTTGCAGCAGTTTGCAGAACTCACAGGGTAGCCAAGGTTTGCTTTGGGATGGAAGAGAACCCTTGCCTATGTTGGAGAGATGAGCTTCTTCAGTGACTGGGGCTGTGGCTCAGTGCTAGTGAATCGGTTTGGGGTGCAGAAGGTCCCAGGTTCAATTCTTGGCATCTCCAATTTAAAGACCCAGTACGGCAAGTGATGGGAAAGATGTTTACCTGGGACCTTGGACAGCTGCTGCCAGTCTGAGCAGACTGTATGGACTTTGATGGACGAAGGGTCTGGTTCAGTATAAGGCAGTTTCATGTATTCATTGGCAGATGGATTGGTAATGGGAACCATTTGTTAAATACATGAATGCATGAAGCTGCCTTTTACTGAATCAGATTATTGTTCTACCAAGGTCAGTACTCTCTACTTTGACAGACAGCAGCTCTCCAGAGTACCTGATGCTTTTAACAGGAGATGATGGGGACTGAACCTGAGCAAATGGATTCAGGGGGAAGACAGACTTCGTCATTTGCTCCCTTCCATCCTATGTGCCTTTGCTAGCTGAAAAAGGTCATGGAGGCGGGGCGTTTGTCTCACTGCTGGTTCCATGCATGTCCTGGGCAAACACATAGAACCAGTGGCTCACAACCCAACTCACGTTCAACATCTAGTCTAATCAGACCCATAGATATTGTACCACTCAGCCTTGGATTCTCCCTGAAGTTGATGCCTCTGCACTTATTTCAACTGCAGATGTTCAATTTTTCAGAGATGCATTAATCACAGAGGGATGCCCACTGGCTGTATTTAGGCTTTCCTGATCTTGTGCGTACCCCCGACCTAGATAGCCCAGGAGAGCATGATCTCGTTCGACCTCAGTAGTTAAGCAGGGTTGACCTTGATTATTAATTGGATGGGAGACCTTGACTGAAGACCAGGGTTGCAGAGGAAGGCAATGGCAAACCACCTCTGTTAGTCTCTTGCCATGAGAGCTTGAACAGGGGTTGCCATAAGTCAAGTATGACTTGAGGGCAGGGTTTCATTTTTTTCCATCTTGTGTGCGCCTAGTCTAGGTGGAGTAAATGTTCTTTCTTTCATTTCTTTAGACTCATTTCTATTTTTGTTATCTGTCTCAGTTCTCTGTTTTTCACCGTTGGTTTACTAGATTTGTTTGTATCATATTCACATGTATATTTTTAATAATAATAATATTATATACCTTCAGGGCAACTTAACACCCACTCAGAGTGGTTTACAAAGTATGTTACTATTATCCTCACAACGAACACCCTGTGAGGTGGGTGGGGCTGAGAGAGCTCTGAGAGAGCTGTGACTGACCCAAGGTCACCCAGCCGGCTTCAGGTGGAGGAGTGGGGAATCAAACCCGGTTCTCCAGATTAGAGTCCTGCCGCTCTTATCCACTGCACCAAACTGGGCCTCAGTTTTCTATGTGATTTAAACAGTATTCCTGCATACAAGGTTTGTCATTTATACATATCGCATACGTATCAAGGGGATTTGGTGACATGCTGATGATATAGAATGATACATACATATCTCAAGAAAAAAAATGGTATAAGAGAACAGTAATATAATAGAATTGGTATACGAGTACAGTAGTATGGTATAACAATACCGAATCATGGGTTCAGTTTGCACAGGGGAGAAACAAAATGAAAACAAGGATTTTGGAGTCAAACCAGCAGGGATGAGAAATTCAAAAGCATCCCTGATCTAATCTCATCCTAAGGCCAATTAAATTGGACTTCTGCACAGCTCAAACCCCCACCTTTTAAAATGCAGCTGCAAATATTGCTGCCTTTCAGAAACAAAATGCCAGGCAAGAGGAGAATGTGTCTTATGCATGTACCTGGTCGATATACTCCTGGGCTAATGGTTGCCGATCAGGAATTTAAAAGGCATTTAATTTTCATCTCTTGTTTCCTAGAGATGGCTGTTTAATAAAAGATCATCAATAAACTGCATAGAGCAAGTGGTCAAGAGGGAGGACATGCACAGAGCAATCCTAGGTGAAGTTATACCCTGCTGAGTTCATTGAAGGCAATGGGCTTAGAAGAGTGAAACTCTATTTAGGATTGCATTGTCAGTCACTTAAAAGGGAACTTTGCCAGAGAGGGAAGTGCAGTTTACTGCTCCATCAGAAATGAAGTAATAACTATTGATTGCATTGAGATTAAATGCCTATCCATTGGATATGTTTAGAGCTAATCTTTCCTGGCTCCTTTTATTCTGCAGCAACATGGTTGCATTTTCATCTCCTACAGTGGAAAAATGCTAAATGCGTACGATCCAGTGGGAAAAGATGGATTCTGCACTGAAAAGAATGTCTGCAATTCTGGGAAAGATTTCTGGGGAATAAATATTCCTCTTTACTGCAAAGAGTTCCAGCTGTTTACACTGTGCAAAATCATCTGTAAAGAGAAGTAATTCCATCAATAACTGTTAATTCTTTCACCCCTCCCTTCTTAAATTTAAAGGGATTGAAAATGTTTCGGAGGAAACTCTGCACAGACTTACCAAAGGTCTGCTTTGTCTCTGCTTCTTTGGGAAGGGAACAAGGCTTGTGGCTAAGGGCTCCACTGCTCTAAACGAATCATAGAAGATAGTACCGAGCTGGGAAGAGAGGCTGAAACACACGAGTAGGGAAAAGATTACTGGGCAGTATGCCCAAAACTATGCAGGGGGTGGAGAAAGGGGAGAGAGGGAGCTCACCCCCTCCCCATTACCATAAGACTAGAACTTGGAGTTATCCAATGAATTTGAACCAAATAGATTCGGGACTGTCCAAAGAATGTATTTCTTCACATATTTAGTAATTAACTTGTGGAACTCACTGCCACATGTTGTCGTGACAGTCACCGGCTTAAGTGGCTTTAAATTGGCAATGAGCCAGCATGGAGAAATGGAACCTCCACGTTCACAGGGGGAGCATCACTGAAGAGGTCTACCAGATGGCTATAGACCCTAATGGTGATGAAGAGTGCCCTCACGTCATAGCTGATTTATGGCGACCCCTGGTGGGGTTTTCATGGCAAGAGACTAACATAGGTGGTTTGCCATTGCCTGCCTCTGCAGCCTTGGTCTTTGTTGGAGGTCTCCCATCCAATTACTAATCAAGGCAGACCCTGCTTAGCTTCTGAGATCAGACGAGATCAGAATCACCTGGGTTATCCAGGTCAGATGGACCCTAATAGATAAGTGAAAACTCCACATTCCAAGGCAGTGTACCACTGCATGCCAACGACTAGGGTGGCAGCTACAGGGAGAGACTTTGGCCTCTGTGCCCCCCAGTTTATGGCCCCTCTCGGGGCATATGTCCCCTATAGGAAAGAGGATGAAAGACTGGGTGGACCTTTGGTCTGACTCAGCAAGGCTTTTGTATCACATCAGGACTTCAGGGAAGAGAGGAAGTGCTTTTTATCTGAAGATCTATGAAATGATAGACTTGCCAACTCCAAGTTTGGGGAAATTCCTGGAGATTTGGGGGTGGAGACCGGAGAAGACAGGGTTTAGTGGGGGAGGAACCTCAGTGGAGTATAATGCCATGCAGTCAACTCTTCAAAGCAGCCATTTTCTTCAGGAGAACTGATTTCTGTAGTCTGGAGATGGGTTGTAATTCTAGGAGGTTGGCAACCCTATTAAGTGTGGGAGTGAGCTTGAGATGGGGAATTTGAGACTGGGACTTAGCAAGTAGAAGGCGTAGGAATGCAGATAGCCTTGGTGGATGGAGTTACACTGCAAATGGGGAAGAAACACCTCCTCTGTGAAGTCTCATGCTTCTCTACATGGGGCAGCAGAATACAGAGCTGAAGGTCCCGAGTTCCAATTCTCTTTGGTAAATGAAGCGGGCCAAATGAAGGCACCTCTGTTCTCAAATGAAATTGTGCTTGTTCATGCATGTTCACTCAGATGGCGTGCATGGAATGGGTTAGATCCACACGGGCTTTTAAAGGACTGAGGATTGTTTACAGATTGAGGTTTCAGTTGGAATGCAGGAAGTGGAGGGAGGGGAGGCAGCATGGTATAGCCTGATCTCATCATATCGTGGAAGCTAAGCAGGGTTGGAACTTGGATGGGCAACCACCAAAGCAGACCCTGCAGAGGAAGGCAATGGCAAACCACCTTTGCTTCTCACTTGCCTTGAAAGCCCCTTGCTGGGTTTGCTATAGGTCCATTCCGACTTGATGGCACACTCATAAACAGGAACTGGACCCTCTGCAGTCCATGTTGTCCAAAAGAAGGGCCATCTTGGTGTTTCTCTGTGCCTTAAAGGTGGTCCAGTACTTCTTAAATCCGAGAGAGGAAGTATGTGAGTCAAGGAAAGGGATACATTTTAAGAGACACACAGGAGAGGGAAGTGGGAATAGACCAAGAGTGACAGGAGGAAAGCGGAAATAGAACATTATAACCCAGGGGAAAGAAGAGAGGGCCAAACTACACGTGACGAATGACACAGGTTGGACGCTTGTCAGCTTCTGTCAAGTTTTGATGGGAAATGTAGGCAGCTTGGCGGAATGTTGGACAAGTGACAGTTGAAAAGTCTATTGGACAGCAGTTGGAGAGCCAAGCTGCAAGACCAGGATGCCTACATTTCCCATCAAAACTTGAGGGGAGCTGACAAGTGTCCCACCTGTGTCAGGCGGGGACCTGTAAACAACTCCTTTGATATGGAGATGCAAACAGCTCCTTTTGATGTGGGGATCAGTTTGCTTGTGTAAAGGTTCAAAGGAATTTGCCGTGTTAGTCTGTAGTAGCAAAATCAAAAAGAGTCCAGCAGCACCACCAAGACCATACAATTCCACTGCAGCACAAGCCTTCGATAACCACAGCCCTCCCCGCCGGATAAGCATTTTGATCATAATACCCGTCGGTGCAGATTAAATGAGATAACAGTTTTATCAGTGCACGTAAATGTTCAGAATTTGGAAGAAAGTTTTGGAAATGCCCGGAATTCTACTTCATTAACTGCAATCCAAAAAAAAAGGGGGGGTGAGGGGAGGAAAGAATGTTGTACATGCAGGTTGTTGCTAACTTGATAAAGTTGAATGTTTTTCCAAGAAAGGAATGAGTCCTCTTGAATTGGGATTATGCTTATTACATCAAGATATTTTGCTGAAGTGACCAAGCACAGCCCCATTGAAATGATTTAGTAAAAAAATATATCCGCTGCATCAAATTAACCAGTTTGGTGTCAGTCGTGTAGTGGTTAAGAGCGGCAGGACTCTAATCTGGAGAGCCAGGTTTGATTCCCCACTCCTCCACTTGAAGCCAGCTGGGTGACCTTGGATCAGTCACAGCTCTCTCAGACCTCTCTCAGCCACACCCACCTCACAGGGTGATTGTTGTAGGGTAATAATAACATACTTTGTAAACTGTTCTGAGTGGGCATTAAGTTGTCCTGAAGGGCGGTATATAAATCGAATGTCGTTGTTGTTATTATTATTATGTACTGAACACCTATTGTCTTGTCCTTTTCATTTGTGCTTCGAACACCTGAAATGAATTCTGTGTAACTTGAAAGACTGCATCTAGCACCTGAAGCAACTTACTCGTATTGATACATAGAAAGCTGCAGTCTGTGTTGCTAATACTTATCTGAAAGCACTAGAAATAGCCTAGCTATTGATCTCTCAGGAAGACAAGATTTTAAAAAAATCAATTGTGTTATTGTTTCTTTACAATTAGATGTCGATAGAGAGTTAAAGAGATTAGTCAGATAAAGACAACCAGTTGCCCTGATGCTATTTCTGCAGCAGCGCTCAAAACCCTGATTCAGCCTAGCTATCATGCAGATCTGCTGCGCCACTTGTTAGAAATAGGGAGTTTGATTGCCCTTCCTTTGTGGTTACAGGTTCCAGAGCTAAACTTGAGTATCTTCATGGAAACATTTTCAGGTGGGTAGCCGTGTTGGTCTGCAGAAGAACAAGATTCAACTCCACTAGCAGTTTAATGGCAAGATTTCCAGGACATAAACTTTTAAGAGTCAGAACTCCCTTCTGTATTCCTGCTTGTATCTGATGAAGGGAGATTCCAACTTGTATCTGATGAAGTGAACTTTGACTCTTGAAATCTTGTTGGTCTTTAAGGTGCCACTGGACTAGAAGCTCATCTCACAAAGGGACCTTTGGCTCTTGAAAGCTTATACCCTGGGAATCTCGTTGATCTTTAAGGTGCCACTGGACTCAAATCTTGCTCTTTATGGAAACAAATAATGCATGGAGACCAGAAAGCAATCAGGCAAGGTACCTGCAAGCTGATGGTGTGGTTGCCCTCAAGCATGGGGCCATTGATCCAGGCCGAGGCCTCTGGAAACCATACTTGTGAGGTAGATGCCTGCTATGGACTTTGCTATCTACTACTGTTGTACCAGTTTTGGAAAAGAACAATAGTCCAGTAGCACCTATAAGACTAACAAAATTAGAGGTAGTGCATTGCCCTTTTCCACTGCTACAAGCAGACTAACATGGCTATCCATCTTGTACTAGTTTTATTAGGGTGCAAGTCTAAGCAGGTCTACTCAGAAGTGAGTCCCATTTTATTCAGTGGGGCTAGTGTTCTTGGGGTTGCAGCCTTAGTATAAACTGCTACCTGATGGAAGCGACGGCAGCCTGATAGTGTGTTTGTATTTCAGTCTTGCAGTGATTCTTCCCCTCCACTGGAGGTGCTGTGGATCCAGCCCCGGCTGCTTCACAGCAGCAGCAGTAGCTAGGCCCGATGGACTGATTCGTGCATCTCCTGGTAACACAGGCAAAGATCTGTCCAAGGTCCGAGTCCGAGCTTGGCCACCAATAGATGCCAGCCAGAGACATACCTCTTACATTTGAGAAGGAAGTGATTGAATGACAATATAAATACCATTTGTCATGGGACAGAAGAGAAAAAGATAAACTGCCATCTCTCCAGTTGCGGGTGTCCATTGGCATGACAGCGTCAGCCTCTATGGAAATCTGGCAGATGCCAATGGTCTCAACTCGGCCCGCAAAAGAATCTACTCACTTTTGATCTCCCCCCTCCAACGTTTATCCCTTCTATTTTAACCATTTTTTGAGTGACACCCTGAAAAGCATCTACCTGTCAAATTTAAGAAGAGCTGAGATTCTCTTGGCAAAGATAATGAAGTGCTATACTTCTGCCGCAGATGTGAGGTTGTCAAGAGCTGGCATCTTCAGGGGTTTTGACGCCTGCTTGTGTAAGAAGAGACAGAAATAAATCCCTCCATCACAGATAGATGGATTGGCTATTACTTTGATCCAGTCATAGCTGGTCAGCTCCACTTTGCAAAAGTGAAAGTTCCGAGGGGGCTCGTCTCACGGAACGCTTCCTAGTTGCCTTTTTGAAAACTCATGCGGAGAAGAGCCCTGCGGGATCAGGTCAGTAGCCCATCTAGTCTCACGTTCTGTTTCTCACAGTAGCCAACAAAAGGAAACAAATAGGGCAAAGGGACCAAAGCTCTCCACCTCATAAGGAGAAATTTAGTGGCCACAGTAAGGATACGACCTGATTTGGGGATTACTGTGGTTTAATTCTTTTTAACGGTTTTTCATTGTTTAGGATTAAATTGCGGTCGCCTTTTTCTCAGCCGGAATTAAAACATTGGTGACAAAAATATAAATTAACATTGTGTTTGTGTATACAAGCCATAAAATGCTATTAAAAATGGTATAAAAATGAACCGATGTTGGCAAAGAAAATACACAGGATAAAAAATGCTCTTAACAGATATGTAGAAAAATGAGTAAATTCTTTAAAAGTCTTATCCATACAGCATCATCTTTATGTCAGAAGAAGCACTGATGGATCGTCATTTTATCCTCACAGCAACCCTGCGAGGTGGGCAAGGCTAAAGGAGACTGAGGGCTCCAAGTCATTCAATAAGCATTTTGGAGGAGTGAAGATTTAAGAACTCATTTCCCTCAGGTTCTCTATAGATGTGCAGGTTTTTAAAGAGTTCCCCAGACTCAACTTGGGTTCTCACAACTGCTGTGTGAGTGGGGAATGGCTGTTAAAAAATAAAGGAGAGTCCAAATGGCCACAGAGCCAAGCTACAAGAGACGAATTACATGAGGAGAAGCACATGAAAAGAGTCGCAATGTTAGCTGGGAAGCTGATTTTTAAAAGCAATCGGAAGGCTTTGTCAATTTCCCTTCTCTACAGAGCCAGCAAAGATTGCTCCTCAGAGGGTTTGTTAATTTCCTTTTTGCCTCCAAAGGCTCTGTCAGTTTCACCTTCCCTTCTAAGAGGCAAAGAGGAAATTAAGAAACCTTCTGAGCAGGGATCTTTCGGCTCTGTAGAGAGGGGAAATTGACAAAGCCTTCCGATCTCTTTTAAAACTCAGCTTCCCTCTAACATTGTGACTCCCTTCACGTGAGCGTCCTCGTGTAATTCGTCTCTTGTAGCTTAGCTCTCAGAGAGCCATTGTGGAGGGAGGAAGGTCTCCTGCCTGTCCCCTCAAGCCGTTTTCCAAAATAGTGAGTGAAGTGTGTGTGTGTGTGTTTGCTGCTCCACATGGAATATTCTGTGCACATGGAGCACTAAAAACAAGGAAATACCCTCCCCTCCATGCAATTTTGACACAGGTTAACAGCTTGCGGGGGGAGGCAGGAGCCCATCCTTCCCCCCATGAAGGTGTTCTGAGGCTGTTTGGTTTCTCCTTTATTTTTTAAGAAACATTCCCCACAGCTGCTGTGTGGCTTCTGGGAACCCAGACCCAACTCTTTAAAAAACCTACACATCTACAGAGACCCTCAGTGCTAACCTATTCTAACCACTACACCAAACCAGCTGTTGGAGATTCCAGGCAGTAATGGAACAAGAACCAGAAGTCACAGCATATTGCTTCAAAACACGCATTTGAACATGCGAGTACTTTACTTTGCTTTCTGATATGACATTTCATAAATGTCTGAATGAATGCTGCAGTCACAAGCTTTTCTTGACAATGTATACTTGAATATACTTTTCTTCTATCTGTTAATTCATCATTGCATAGGTGGCAATGGGGTACATCCAACTGTCCTCCAAGGAGCCTTCTCTGACTTAAGAGTCTATTCTTTCAAAGGGCCCATCCCAATATGAGGGGATTAGACAACATAGTGCTGTGTTGTCCCGACCCACAGCAATGTGCCGCCACGTGTTAGCAAGCGGACAGATAAAATTTAGCAAAGAAATTCAACAGCACAGAATTCCATGAGCATTTGTCATTTAGGCTCCACATTATGTACAGAAGCCTCTAAAGTTATTTCATGCCATCAGTAGTGAATAACTGACATTAAATGTTTTGGTTTATTATTTTTAATACTTGGTGGTGGAGAGTGCCCTCAAGTCATAGCTGACTTATGGCGACCCCCCTGGTGGGGTTTTCATGGCAAGAGACTAACAGAGGTGGTTTGTCATTGCCTGGCTCTGCAACCCTGGTCTTCATTGGAGGTCTCCCATCCAATTACTAACCAAGGTCAACCCTGCTTAGCTTCTGAAATCTGACAAGATCAGGCTCACCTGGGCTATCCAGGTCAGAGAATTTTTAATACTTACGTACTGCTTTTCTGTCACAGAAATTTCCAGATAACACCATAAACATTAAAACCAACAACACTAAATTCCAATAATCAGCACAACTGCGGGCCAGTTTCCAAAGGTCCTTCTAAAACAATGCATCCTTTGTTTCCTAAGGATTGCCAGAGAGAGACGGCACTTTTCCAGGCAGTGAGTTCCAAAGGGTTGGGGCAGCTCAATCAGAGGTGTACTAATCTCATACTGTGTAATCTGCCTTGAGTCCCAGTGAGAAAGGTGGACTATACATGGCATAAATAAATAAACAAACACATAGATAAATAAATAATGATATATTCATGTAATAATTTCTTTTTCTGTAAACAAAGTTGTTCACGTGTATCCCCGCCTTCTGAAAAGTATAAAAGTGAACGCTACCAAGCTCTGGTATGCACTTTGCTGTCTGCTATGTGCATCAGGTTTATTGGAAAATAAACTTTTACTTCTGAGAACATCAATTTTGAATTCATGGTTAATTATTCAGACTAAGAAAGAAGGCAACCTCAAATTGGCACACTGATGGTCTCACCGCACGAGACAAAATAAACTCAAATAATGTGGGTAATTCAAGTGTATTTTGTAATTCGAGTGTATTTGGGTGTCATTCGAGTGTATTTTGTCTCATATGGTTTGACCCTGAGGAATTTAAGAATTTCCCTAACAGTTTCTGTTCTCACCAGAGTTCTTGGATAAGAATGATGTCAGCAGGGGGTGTTGCCGGTGAACAGACCAGCTGATTCCGCATACGTTGGATAATGCACTTTCAATGCACTTTATCAATTGTTTGAGGTGGATTTTTTGTTCCGCACACAGAAAAATCCATTCCAAATGATCTATAAAGAGGATTGGAACTGCATTATCCAATGTGTGCAGAATCACTCAATCATTAGGTGACTCAAGAAGAGCTCTGGTCTTTGGGCAGAGTGAGAAATAGCTCCCTCTATCAACTTCCTCCTTGTCCTTAATGGGCCATGCCTTTGCTAAGCTGAGTGAGGACACCAGCAGAAAAGTAAGGCTGACTAAAGTGCCAACTGTCGTGAGAATGCTACAGTTTGGATCGAGGCTAGGCCCAAATAGAACGTGGAACCAGTCTTGGGCTGATTCCGCACACGTTGGATAATGCACTTTCAATGCACTTTATCAATTGTTTGAGGTGGATTTTTTGTTCTGCACACAGAAAAATCCATTCCAAATGATCTATAAAGAGGATTGGAAGTGCATTATCCAACGTGTGCGGAATATAATACCATTGGCCCGATATTAGCAGAAATTTACTTCTCGGAGAAGAGTGACATTGCTTCAGGAGCCCTACAGACCAGACATGATCATCAAAAGCAGCGGCTTGCTTCGGGTTGGTCTCCTAACTCGACTGCAGAGTCTCTAAATTCTCCCTTGATTCATGATCCCGATCAATACCCCGGTACTCTGAGTTGTCAGCAGCTGTATCTCCTTGCAATGGGCTTTTAATGCAATAAAATAGTCAGGACTTGGGCCTGGTTTCAAGAAAAAGTCATTTGGGAAATGGAATAATTTGAACTTTTAAAAAGAAAATGGCAATAATTAGAGTTCAGTCTCGAAACCTATGCATATATTATAGCACTCAGGTGACAAGGCTCCTGTTTTTTAGTGAAATACATTCCTTTCTTTTTAGCCATTATTCATATCTGAAGGGGTGCCTCCCGGGTCCATTTTATTCCCGGTCATAACAGCTTTGTATGAGATAGATGCTGGAAATTGTCAAGAAAACTTCCTCCCATTCAGTCCTGTGCTATAGAATTATGATTTCATATGGGCAGGGCTTTTTTTCAGCTGGAATGCGGTGGAACAGAGTTCTGGAACCTCTTGAAAATGGTCACATGGCTGGTGGCCCCGCCCCCTGATCTCCAGACAGAGGGGAGTTGAGATTGCCCTCCACGCCATGGCGTGGAGGGCAATCTCAACTCCCCTCTGTCTGGAGATCAGGGGGCGGGGCCACCAGCCATGTGACCATTTTCTCCGAGGGCAACCCACTGAGTTCCACCACCTCTTTTCCCAGAAAAAAACCCCTGCATACGGAGATGGTGGTATCTCAATCTCAGGTGAAAAGTCTCCATCTGGTACCCACTAATGCAAAGACCTCTGATTTCATAATCTTCCCCACATATGTATGCACTATTGCCAGGTTGTCCCCACTTTGGAGAGCTGGACCTCCTATTAACACAATGACCAAATACCAAGTTTTGTGCTGAAGTAGATATAGGCACTTTCCACCCCTAGAAATTAGCACATTTGTCTCCAGTCCTCTCCTTTTGCTGTTTATTCCATGAACAATATATCAACACTTTAGTGTACTGGGAGCTTCAAGAAAAAGGCTTCCGTAGCAAGTTTCTGTACAGCTGCATTTCGATTGGCCGGGTCATTGAGCCGGCCCATCAGGATTCCCCTACAGACTAGTGAACTAGCGAATAGGGTTTCTGGATACCGGGTGTTTGCTATTGGTTGAGATTAATTGTGGCTGTGTTTTGGTGGGGAGTTGAGTGTTCTATAACTGCTGTTTTGATGTTTGTGCTTTGAGTGGTGTTGTTCCTGTTAGTAAAACAGTTATTGGAAATCACTTGAACTGTCGTACCCACTATATAATAAACACTGCACAGTAAGTTTCAGGTGGGTAGCCATGTTGGTCTGTAGTAAAAGAGCAAGATTTGGGTCCATTGGGAGGTTAAAGACCAACTAGATTTCTGGGGTATGAGCTTTCGAGAGTCAGAGCTCCCTTTGCCAGATATAGCAACAGTAGAAACTTCTCCTTCATGCCAGATTACTGGTGGAAAATGTTATTGTTGCAGCTGACTTCGGATGATACTAAAGGGTTTTCAAGGCAATAAACGAGCAAAGGAGGTTTGCCATTGCCTGCCTCTGTTTAGCAACCCTGGACTTCCTTGGCGGTCTCCCATCCAAGTACAAACCAGGGCCAATCCTGCTTAGTTTCTGATATCTGACAAGATCGGGCTACATTGGGCCACCCAGGTCAGGGTTTAACTCTGCTTTAAGTAGGAGGGATTTCAAAAAAATGATCTATTTAGCACATTTTTGTTCCGCCCTTCTTCTAAGGAGTTTGGGCACCATACATGGTTCTTCCTTCTCTTTTATTTTCACAACAACAGTCCTGGGATGTAGGCTAGGCAGAAAGAGAGAGTTGCCCAAAGATTTATTTTCCCCAGATAGGTTGTTTCCACTTTCCGACCCCAGCCAAATTTTTAGAAAAGAAGATTAAATGTGTGCTTGGAGGGAGGACATTTGCAAGGGAGAATCCTTCAACTGGGGACAGATTAAGTACCGCTTTCTTTCTTATCTTAAAAAAATTGTCCTGTAATCTCCAGAGTTTGCCCGAGGAGGCCAAGTCTTTCCCGAAAGCCTCTTCCCAGCTTCTGCATTTGCCTTATGGTGGAAGAGTGATGGGTTGCAAACTTCTTGTTTCCCACGTCACATCTCATTTCACCCCCCAAAGGACATCATAATCGAGAGGCTATGAAAACAGAATCCATCTAATCGCATTACAATGCCCCATGCAAAGAAGGAAAGAACGGAGTTTAACTCATATTTATTGCCTGGCTCCCGGAGCACTTGTTACGCCATTATCTTTGACGGTGGTGCATTATGCCACTGTCACTTCCAACATAAAGTGCATAAATATTCCAAAGTTGATTACTTAAAGCCAAATTGCTAATAGCTTTAATCATCTGATAATGCGCTAATGCATTATGTATAATGCGGCATTATGCTCCCTGCTTCCTTCTGGAGTCC
Source organism: Eublepharis macularius (assembly GCF_028583425.1). Classification (NCBI taxonomy): domain Eukaryota; kingdom Metazoa; phylum Chordata; class Lepidosauria; order Squamata; family Eublepharidae; genus Eublepharis; species Eublepharis macularius. Next base: position 63,999,860 of record NC_072802.1, on the reverse strand, counting down.
ATGCAGAAATTAGCCGTGCTTTTTTTCTTTTTCTTTAGGAAAGAGACAGTGGAATGGTGCAAAAGAAGTGGGCATCAGGCATTGAGAGACGAGAGTGAAAATATGGCAAGCAGTTCCTAGTTTGGCTGAGGCAAGATGAGCATTTTGATGATTACACTTTCCCCCGAGGATCACTAGAACCCCCCTCCAACACACACACACACCCAACATGCTCGCATAAATGAAAGAACTTAAGGAATATATCAAGTCAGTTCCACAAACAAGGGCCTTTTTCAGGTGATAGCTTATTCACAAATGCAAGTCACTCTTCCATGAAACCTTGGCCGTTTTCATACTACTCACTTTCATCCGGAATGGGGTCCAATGTCGCGAAAAAAACACGGAAGATAGCGTCTTCTCGCTTGAGTTTTGCGTGATGTTGTGCAAAACTTGTGTGAGAAGACGCTATCTTCCGCGGGTTTTTTTGTGACGCTGCGCCCCGTTCCGGATGAAGGTGAGTAGTGTACAAACGGCCCTTGAGAGTTAAACATATGTGTGCAAACTGACCCCCCCCCCAGTACATCTTTGCAGGGAGATGCACAGAAGAGAATGCAACACTTCAGAGAGAATGAGAGTTCTTCTTTTTCTTGGTGATCCCCTCCCATGGCTCAGTGATAGAACATCTGCTTGGCATGCGGAAGGTCCCAGGTTCAATCCATGGAATCTCCAGATAAAAAATCAGGTAGCAGATGATATGAAAGACCTCCACCTGAGACCCCTGAGAGCAGCTGCCAGTCTGAGTAGACAATACTGACCTTGATGGACTGATGGTCTGACAGGCAGCTTCATGTGTTCAGTTATCTGATAAGCCTCCTACTGTGTCAGCAAAGTTCTATTCAGCTGTCACTTTTTTATCCCATCCTTCCTCCAAAGAGCATGAGAGAGGGGTACATGGTCTCCTCTCTTCTCTGTTTTATTCTCATAACAATCCTGTGAGGTATATCAAGATGGGTAGCCGCGTTAGTCGGTCTATAGCAGTAGAAAGGAGCAAGAGTCCAGTAGCACTTACAAGACTAACAAAATTTGTAGCAGGGTATGAACTTTCCTGAGTCACACCTGAAGTATCTGAAGAAGTGAGCTATGACTCGTGAAAGCTCATATCCTACCACAAATTGTGTTAGTCGTATAGGTGACACTGGACTCTTGCCCCTGTGAGGTATGTTAGGCAAAGCGACTGGCCCAAGGTCACCCAGTGAGTTTTTATGGGTAAGTGGAGATTAGAAAATGGATCGCCCTGCTCCTAATTTTACACTAACCATTATACCTACTGCCATTCCTCCTTGGCCGTTTCCACACAGCTTACCTTATCCTGCAAAATAGCAAAATCTTGTGTGAAATCTCGCAAGAAGACACTGTTATCGCGTATTCTCGCACGATAACAGCGTCTTCTCACGAGATTTCGAGCGAGATTTCGCTATTTTGCAGAATAAGGTAAGCCGTGTGGAAACGGCCCTCGTTTGCTGTCCTCCCGTTTTCTTATTCACAGCTGCTGTTTCAACTCTCCCTCTTAATCCTCTATCTGGCCATCTTGCGAGCATCTGCAATGAAAAATACAAACTTCTCTGCCACGGGATTTCTCTACAGAACTGGATTTTTTCCACTCACTGGCATGACACATCAAAATGGACCCAACTGTGCAATTTTATTTTGGTTCTCTCATTTCACCACCTGCTAAATGATTATTTAAACACTACCCCTTAATGTCTTTATTTATTTACCTCTTGTTGCACATTGTACAACTCATAGAAACCCATCCATTCTACAATCTTGGGAGATCTCCAAAGCTTAGCGGTGTTTCTTGCCACCTCGCTTTCCCATCTGAAACCATTCCCCACAAAAAGCAACCACCTTAGGAAGTAGTATATCACTACAGTGTTCACTGCACCAATCACATATGAAACATAATATCAAGCAGTGATATGATGTGTGTCTTCTTGTAGATTCTCCTGACCAGGAGGTGGCCGCCGCATCGGCTCCTGCCGCTTGAGTTGGATCTGCAGTTGTCAAGAAAAAGAAAAGAGAGAGTGTGCTTCGGCTCTTGATTTATTAAAGGAAAGGACTTGGCTGGTGACTCCAGGACTTGCTGGTGGCAAGAGTTAATTGATTACTTTGAATGAGAAATTTTGTATATGTACATTTATATATTAAGCTGCCATACTGCAGCCCAAGCTCTGCTCATGACCTGAGTTTGAACCTGGTGGGAGTCAGGTTCAGATAGCCGACTCAAGGTTGACTCAGCCTTCCATCCTTCCGAGGTCAGTAAAATGAGTACCCAGTTTCCTGGGAGTAAAGTATAGATGACTGGGGAAGGCAATGGCAAACCACCCCGTAAAAAGTCTCCCAAGAAAATGTCGTGATGCGACGTCCCCCCATGGGTCAGTAATAACTTGGTGCTTGCACATATTATATATTTTATATATTGTTGTATTCCTTTATGTGTGTTCATTTCAAAATTAGTTGGACATTTTTTATTGCTTTTACTTTTTTACTTTTCTTTACTATTGCTTTTTATGTAGGTATGGGACATGTTGTCACCTATGTGCAATGTGCAATTCCTTTATATATTGTTGTATTTCTGAGTATTGGATATGAATGAACTATTTATTATCGCTTACTATTGTAATCTGTTTGAGCACCCAGCACTTTATACAAAAGACAATTATTTTTTATTATCAAAGATTGCTGCATGGTGCACTTTAAGAACGTTCGGTCTGTAAGATTTTATCACTGTAGGTCGTTATCATTCACTTGGTTGTATACTATGTGGTGCCCCTTCTTGACCTCCAGATAGGGCCTGGAGGTCTCCTGGAATTACAACTGATATCCAGACTACAGAGATTAATTCTCCTGGTGAAAAATGGCTGCTTTGGAGGGTGAAGTCTACGACATTATATCCCACTGAAGATTTGTCCTAAATCATGGTCTGATCGTTGTCTATTGAAGCCAAAATGAGTACCCAAAAGTGGCTCATGAGAATTTGAAAAAAATACAGGTACCATTAAATTTCAGTATGAATATTGTCCATTTACCTTATGATGATTTCATTGATGATGAGTGAAGTTGGAACGAGGAGGATTCTTAGCTGGAGTAGGATGCAGGCACACCGGAAAGGTGTTTAATTATTTGCAGTTTCTGCAATAGGAGCAATAATGTCATGCCAAAGTTTTCTGTTTCTTCTATTCATTTGGAACTCTGATGATGGTGGAAAGTACTGTCAAGTTGGAGCAGACTTATAGTGACCCCATAGGGTTTTCAAGGCAAGAGACAATCAGAGGTGGTGGTTTGCCATTGCTTGCCTCTGCATACAACCCTGGTCTTCCTTGGTGGTCTTCCATCCAAATAGTAACCAGGCTCAACCCTGCTTAGCTTCCAAAATCTGATAAGATTAGGCTAGCCTGAGCCATCCAGGTCAAGATGGATCTTTGATAAAACACTGCAAAAAAGCAATCTGTATGTGACTTCAGGTATAGTTGCATCAACATGCTTTTTGTGAAATGTTTTACTGTTGTGTACATTTCAAAATTAGTTGGACATTTTTTATTGCTTTTTCTTTTTTACTTTTTTTTTACTATTGCTTTTTATGTAGGTATGGGACATGTTGTCACCTATGTGCAAAGTCAGACTGTGTTCCGGCTGAAGAATCACACCAGACAGTCTGGGTTAGGAATGGCCACAACTTTATTGGTTACAGCTAGATGGACCATTGGCCTGGCATCTGGACACGGACTGCCGACCAATGCATCTCCCTCCAGCCTCCCGCTGGCACACATGGGACACATTGTTCTGTCGCCGGCCCTACCTGGCGACTCTCGCTTCCAGATCCGTCGGGGTGAGCAGTCCCACAGGCCCCACTCACCCTGTTGGGATCCAGCCCAATGCGACAAAACTGCCAAACTCATAAAGCTGTGATGGTGCCCCCCCCCCCTCAGTCCAGAATCAGTGGCAGGTGGGAGCGTGGCTTGTTGCTCCTGCAGATGCTGAGGTAAAATGGCTCTGACCACGAGGCTGGGCCAGAGCAGGGATGGATGCTCCACCTCCACCAGGTTGGTCCCGCCTCCACTGTATCTTGCACCCGGCGCCAACCCAGCCTGCTGGTGAGTCGACAAGCTTCCTTTTATAATTGAAACACAGTTTGAAAACTAGACTAGTAGAAGTGATATTATGCCAGTTGTGCTCATGTATCTGTTTTATAACATGATTAGAGCTAAATGAGCCACCACCCTCTACTATTTCACTATGAATCTTGGAAGGTGGAATGTTTAGGGTTTTTAAATAGCTGCAAGAATTCTTCACCAAATTATTATTGTTGTTGTTATTTAAAAGTATACTAGTTGTTGGCATGAAAGAAGGGAATCCTGAGGCGGAAGATTTCAAGAGGAATGTTCCCATTCTAAATCTTCATTAGAAAGGAGCATCTGTGTGCCAACCTCTGTGGGAACACCGATCAAATAGATTGAACCACACATTCTCAGGTTTAGCTTATATTTAGAGCTAGATCTCAATCATCAAGTTGTTTGAGCAGCCCTTGTAGAAGATTCACTTTCTTTTGCAGGCAAAGCAGCTCGTAAAAACGTAGCTTCTTCCATGCTGAAAAGAATTACAGTCGAGTGAGAAACCGCAAAGGTATCCCTTGAGATTTCAGGTCTTGAAGGGAATAGGTACACTCTGTGCTTCTTTGCAGTCTTCTACTGAAGAGCGCTTTTATGGTGGTCGAAAGTCTTCAAGGAAACCGACATCTCCGAACACTTCATACATCACTGCATTAAGCAGGGAAATGTGTTTAGAAGAGCCTGGGAAATGAGAACTTGTAGATGAGAGACGGATAAATCAAAAAAAGATTTTAAAAGGTTTTCACATTGAGGTAAAGTTAAAGGAGTTTCTCATAAATCAGGAATGCATGCTTTTCGAGAGGGTAAGAGATGGTTGAGCAGACAGCAGCGCATAGCAGGTTGGCAATCTTTTCTCCATAGACGCATTCATGAATACATGTTTGTGAAGCTGAAGGTCAGCACTTGACCTGGGTGGGGAACAGAATAGCTTAGTAACAAGAAAGTGAGGCTCAACAATTAGCAGCTCCTGGGGTGTCATCTCCCACTCCTGATTGGCTATCCCAGAGGTAAAGGAAGAGTATTGGAGAATAGTACATTTGGAAATGGGATTCGGCAGCAAGACAGGTTATAAGGATTTTTATTTATTTAATCGGATTTATATTCTGCTCACCCCACAAGCGGGATCAGAGCAGATCACAACAAGAATAAAATCAACACGGTTGCATAAAAGTAGAAAAACATCAGTAACAATTCATTAAAACAACACCACACATATATTGCGCAACCCTCTGATATCAGCAAATCTGTGGGGCAGGGTGGCTAGTTGATAAGCAGCAGAACCAGGGGATATATGTCTCCCTATGGCAGGATGTAGAGCATTGGTCCTCAACATGGTGCCCGTGGGCACCATGGTGTCTGCAAACTCCTTTCCTGGTGCCCACCAAGTGTTTTTAGGAAGTGGGTGAGACCAGGTGGGGCTTTTGCCCAGTAAGGCTTTGGATTTTCTATTGGAGATTTGATTGATTGCCACCACAGCATAAAGATCTTCACTGTGTGAATGAAGGTAAGCTGGGGAAGCCATTTTGTGGCTGCTTTTACTTCCTACAGCAGCCATTTTGTGGTTGTGCCCACCACTGTGTCAGAATTCCAAAGGTGCCTGCAGGCTCAAAAAGGTTGTGGACCCTTAATGTAGAGAAATGCTTTATACCAGAGGAGAACATTTGCAATGTAACTTAACAGAGTCAGACCTGAATATGGAGGATATTTCAAATCATTTAGAGTCTATAGCTACTTTTGTCAAGATGGTTGGATAACCACATGACTATCTGAAGAGCACTTATACTAAATCAGACCATTGATCCATCTAGCTCAATACTTTGACTCAGGGCTTTTTTTCTGGGAAAAGAGGTGGTGGAACTCTGTAGGTTGCCCTCGGAGAAAATGGTCACGTGGCTGGTGACCCCGCCCCCTGATCTCCAGACAGAGGGGAGTTTAGATTGCCCTCTGCACCGCTCAGTGGCACGGAGGGCAATCTCAACTCCTCTCTGTCTGGAGATCAGGGGGTGGGGCCACCAGCCATGTGACCATTTTCAAGAGGTTCCGGAACTCCGTTCCCCCACGTTCCCCCTGAAAAAAAGCCTTGCTTCGACTGACTGTAACACTCCAAGGCCTCAAATCTTTCCCAGCACTAGCTACCTGAGATCTAATTGGAGGTTCCAATGATCAAAACTAGGACTTTCTGTACATACTGCATACCATCTATCACTTAACACAATGCAGTTCTAAACCCACTGACATCCACGCACTTAGAAGGGTGAAACTGTTAAGAACATAAGAACATAAGAGAAGCCATGCTGGATCAGGCCAATGGCCCATCCAGGCCAACACTCTGTGTCTCACAGTGGCCAAAAAACCAAGTGTCCTCAGGAGGTCTGCCAGTGGGGAAGGGACACTAGAAGCCCTCCCACTGATTGCCGCCCCCGAACACCAAGAATACAGAGCATCGCTGCCCTAAACAGAGAGTTCCATCTACACCTTGTGGCTAATAGCCACTGATGGACCTCTGCTCCATACGTTTAATAGTAATAGTAATAGTAATAGTAATAGTAATAGTAATAGTAATAGTAATAGTAATAGTAATAGTAATAGTAATAGTAATAGTAATAGTAATAGTAATAGTAATAGTAATAGTAATAATAAAAAACAACTTGTTATACTGAATCAGAGCAGTGGTTTGCCTGACAGGATGGTCTACTCTAACTGGCAGTGACTGGCCTTGATCTCAGGCTAAGAAAAGTCGTTCCGAACATCAACGACCTGATGTCCTTCAACTGGAGATGTCAAAAGCTGAACCTGTGGTTTTCTGAATGCAAAGCTGGCGCTCTGCCACTGAACCATGGCTCATCCCTGACAACTGACAATCGCCCGCTCACACATGAGCATTGGGAAATTTGTCATGTATGTACTTCCAAGGAGAACGTCAAGACTGCCTATAAATACTGCAGAAAATCGGGGCAATCTGGCATCGAAACAAATGACAACTGACCGAGTTAACCAACAAAACACAAGCGCATTTGTCTCCATTCCCCCACGCTTCTGACAAATGGATTAATTACCTCCTGTGTCATCTCGTTACACACAAACGGTTTTGTATGTCTTTCTTCTGGGATTTGTGACATCATTCTGTCTCATTAGCCTAGGCATTCTAGCCACTATTGGAGTGCAGGTTAAAGACGGAAAAATGCTTCAACCCCCCCCCCCCATCTGTTTGACAGCGGCGTCAGCACATTGATCAAGCAAATGAATTGTGTGCCTTGTAAAGAAAACGAACCCTCTGAAGAAAGGCCTGTGATGGATCTTGCGCGGCACAGCACAGCATATAGGTGGACACAATGCGGCAGCTGGAATCAAACAAGACAGCAGTGAGAGCTTATAGTAGATATTTATTTATTTAGACATTTATGCCTACTTTTCTTGATGGGGGCTGGGTTCGACATGTTTAACGGACTCCCCAGGTAAAAATAAAAGTAGGAATTTAAAAATTAACCAAAAACAAGGGGGACTTGAAAATGTCCTGATGACTGAGAGCTAAGCTACAAGATGAGGAGGAGCATGTGAAGGGAGTCGCAATGTTTGCTGGGTAGCTGAATTTTAAAAGAGATCAAAAGGCTTTGTCAATTTCCCCTCTCTACAGACCCAGGGAAGATCACTCCTCAGAGGGTTTGTTAATTTCCTCTTTGTCTTCAAGAAGGGGAGGTGAAACTGACAGAGCCTTCCAAAGGCAAAGAAGAAATTAACAAACCTTCTGAGGAGCCATCTTTGCTGGCCCTGTAGAGAGGGGAAATTGACCAAGCCTTCCGATCTCTTTTAAAACTCAGCTTCCCGGCTAACATTGGGACTCCCTTCACGTGTGCGTCTTCATGTAATTCATCTCTTGTAGTTTGGGGCTAAGTGTGCATCAGAAGGTGTGGAGTAATAGGGCAAGAAAAACAAGGGGGCAGTGAAAGAAACCAGCTGTAAGGGAGAGCCAAGCTGTAAAACCAGGACGCCTACATTTCCCATCAAAACTTGAGGTAAGCTGACAAGTGTCCAACCTGTGTCAGGCGTCACTTGTAGCTTGACTCGTAGAGGCAGAGAATTTCGATCCTTGCATTTCACAATTCCTCACATGCCCTTTACTTCTTCTTTTCATTGTTACTATCTATCTAATGCATTTCTATCACCAAGGAGCTCCAGGCATTGTATGGGGTCTGCCCTTCCCCATTTTGATCCTCACAACAAGTTGTGGAGTTAGGTGAGGTTCAGACAGAAAACGATCATCCCAAGGTCACCCGGTAAGCTTCATGGCAGAGTAGGAACTCGAATCCAGATCTCCCAGATTCTGGTTCAAGCATTACAGTACATTATTATTCTTACTGTTGAGGTCCTTATTTACATAGAGCTCCAGGAAATGACTCGGTTTGGCAGGAGAACTTAATTTGTGTTTTACTGGCAAAAATCCCTTCATTATAATAGACAGTGCGCTGATGGAGGGATGACTCATATATTGCAAAGATGCCTGTAACAGAACTCTGTGTGCTCATTGAAACAGGATTCTGAAGTGATGGCATAGAAATAAATAAATAAAGATTGTATCCCTCATCATATCAGGTGTCTCTTATTGAGAGCTAGGAAGCCAGGTAGAGGATGGGAGGTTAGCTTTGCCCTCACTGGTGTACATCCTCAAATGCAATACTTTACTTATAATGACAACTGTTCATTTATATGAATGAATGAAATCTTACCCTCAAGTCAGAGTTGACTTATGGCAAACCCTGGTGAGGTTTTCATGGCAAGAGACTAATAGAGGTGGTTTGCTATTGCCTGGCTCTGCAACCCTGGTCTTCGTCGGAGGTCTCCCATCCAATTCATAACCAAGGCCGATCCTGATTAGCTTCTGAGATCTGATGAGATCAGGCTCACCTGGGCTATCCAGGAAAAGGTGTTCATGTATATAGGAGAAAGTAAACGACTCCGTCAATCATCTTTGCTTTCAGGGACAAAAAACAGGGAGGAAATTGGATACACTTTAAGAGGGACTGGAGAGGGTGGGGAAGGATCCCTAGATTATTACCACACTATGTCCTTTTTATGTCATTTTAGAAATAAAACATTTTTCTGTCCTGTCTTTGGAGAGTGTACCTATAGGGTAGGATCAGGTATGAGAAGACATATTACAAGTTTGTACCGGGACCAACCCTTCAAAAATCAAAAACCCGCTTTCCCTTATGCAAATCCAACCTGTGAATTTTAATCTCCTTCCCATTTTCTGTTTCCTTGTGCCCATTTTTTCTGATAAAATGTACACATAATTGAACGTTATTTGTGCATTGACAAATTAGCATCATATGTTTATTTTGTACATATAAATTGCGTATGAAAACCATACAATGAGCCCACAGAGTGTCAATGAATCCACAAACCTGATAGTGAAAAACAGAAACGAGTCTGCAAAACTAAGAAGCAGTTAGTCATTCCTAGCACAGACAACTTCAAAACTGCATAACAAGGCAGGGTGTAATGTGGGCGAAAAACCCCTGGAACCGTGCATCTTAGCATCAAATAACAGGACAAATCTATCACCATGAAGGATAAACTGATCAATACAGTTTATTAACGTGATGTACACACAATATTTTTCTCAGGGGCAAGCATTTCCACTTCTAAATCTCCCAAACGCATGCAGAGAACATTTGTTCTAGGGGACATTTAATTATCTTTTCTGGATATAAATAAAAATAAAATAACACAGGCATTTATTGCATCTTGCTTTTCGATCTGAGCAGAGATCTGACTCTTTTTTTTTTAATAAAAAAGTTAATAATAGTTGTGTTGAACAATCCTTCACGAGCAATTGTCAGCCAATCAGTTTCTGATATGACTTGACAGCCCATTTGTTGTCGGCAACCTACAGTGCAATCTTAAGCAGAGATACATGCTTCTGACCCATTGACTTAGAATGTCATAACTCTGTTTAGGGTTGCACGGCTGTTCAGGCTATCTGTTTCTGTCCATTCGTCCGTGTCCGTGTCCGTGTCCGTGTCCGTGTCCGTGTCCGTGTCCGTGTCCGTGTCCCTATCTATCTATCTATCTATCTATCTATCTATCTATCTATCTATCTATCTATCTATCTATCTATCTATCTATCTATCTATCTATCTATCTATCTATCTATCTATCTATCTATCTATCTATCTATCTATCTATCTATCTATCTATCTATCTATCTATCATGCAACTGTATATCATACTTGAATAACTGGTATAACTCGCAGAATAACTCAAACTGCAAATATCTGAGCAAGATTTGAGTCCAATAGCAGCGTAAAGACCAACAAGATTTAGGGGGTATAAGCTTTCAAGAGTCAGCGGTCCTTCATTAGATTGGGAGATCTTGTTGGTCTTTTAGGTGCTACTGTACTCAAATCTTGTTGATCTACTACAGACCAACATTTTCTATTATGACAGGTCAGAATTAGGAAAGCTTTAGTATTTGCAGTTTAGGTAAATTGGCAAGCGGCATGTCACATTTGAGAATGGAAGGAAGTACCCAAACCAGTCACTCATAGCTGACCCAAACTAGGGGCTAGGAATAGGGTTCCCAACACTCCCTCAGCAACTGTTGAGAGATCTGGGGGTGCCTGGGGAGGGCCGAATTTAGCGAGGGAATTATGACACTTCTGAGTAATGTTCTAAGCTGCTTCCTCTAGTCTTTATAGTCTTTATCACAGAGACTAAGTGAAATTTCTGGAGCATCACTATCTGGAACCATTTTTACCCTTCAGTTTCTCAGGGATAAGGAATTGGGGCTGGTGGCAGGTAAATGGGAGGCCAAGTTGAGAAGGAGTTTTCTTGGTGTGGAGCATTATCACTTGAACTTTTATACTGAGCAGTGTAGAGGGTGAAGTCAATATCTCTCAGCATAGGTTCTTGGGGACAAAAGTGAGATGCAGCTGTTGTGTTTGCTGTACTGAGCTCAGAACCAGGATGGGATGCCCTAAATGCTGGTAACTCCTTAGGACAGCCTTCCTGGGAAACCTATACTAGGAGCAGATTGTGCATTTTTGTATGTGAACACTAGTTTAACCCATTTTCATGTGTGTAACACCTTCATTTTGTGATACAGGGGTAAGATTAGGGCTTTTTTCCAGCCAGAATACCACGGAATGGCATTCCGGCACCTCTTGAAAGTAATCACATGTCCAGTGGCCCCGCCTCTTTCCTCCCTGATCAGCCTAAGTGTTGCTGCTTTCAAAGCTGGCAGTTTTTTTCCACTGACAGGAGGATTCCCCTCCCATCAGCTGAAAAAAGTTGCTTTAAAATGCCGGCAGCTTTTCAGTGGAGGAGAGAAGGAGGAGGGACCCCTCTCCTCCTCCCCTCAGATGAAAAAAGCAGTGGGGCATTTGAAGACAGTAATACTTTTTTTGCAAGAAAAGTGTTGCTTCTTTAAAAGCCAGCAGCTTATTTCCACTGACAGGAGAGGGATTCCCCTCTCATCAGCTGGAAAAAAGCTGTTTTAAAATGCAGGCAGCTTTTTCAGTTGAGGGGAAAGGGTGGAGGGCCCCCCTCCTCCTCTCAGCTGAAAAAAGTAGGGACATTTGAAAACAGCAACCTTTTTCTTGCCACACAAGAAAACCCTCCTCTCAGCTGAAAAGAGGAGGATTCCCCTCCTCTCAGCTGAAAAGAGGAGGATTCCCCTCCTCTCAGCTGAAAAGCAGCTGGCTTTTGAAAGCAACACTTTGATGCCATTTGCAAATGGCAAGAAAAGTGCTGCTTTGAGAGATTCCCAAATCATTAAGGAGTAAACCAAAGAGTTTAAATACTCAAATCCTGAAGCAGCTTGCCGCTTTCCACTAGAGAGTTCCACTACCTCTTTTCCCAGAAAAAAAGCCCTGGGATAGATATGCATGGAACATTTTCACAGAGGTTAATTTTATTTATTTACAAAATGTATATGATGCCTCCAGATAATTTGGGGGGGGGGGCATCTCTAGAGATGGGCACGAAACGGAACACGAACCAAAAAGAACCATGAACCGGGCTAGTTCGTGGTTTGCAAACCAGCGGTTCATGGAAACTTGTTTTCCATGAACTTCCACGAACTGGTCTCCTGGTTCGTTTGGTTCATGTTAAACCGATATACCCCTTTCTGTGCTGCTGCAAAGCGGCACAGAAAGGGGCATTTAAACCCCATGAACCACGAACTGGTTCATGAACTTGCTCTAGTTCGTGGAAGTTCGTTGTTCTTGGGTCATGAAAACGCATGAACCATGAACCGCATGGTTCATTTTTTTCACAGTTCGTGCCCACCTCTAGGCATCTCACAAAGTGAAACATAATAGCACATGTTCAATATTTTAATAGGAGCACAGTAAAACACCACAGAAAAATAATTTTCATGCAGTCATCACATAAAGATTGTTTTTTTGCATGTTCATTTTTTAAAGAAAAATCAGTGGGTATGTGCATATTGGTAATTTATGGGGGGATGTCAATGAAATAAAAATCTCTGGCAAAGTGATATAACTAGAATTACTTTTAGAATCTCTCTGGGTTAAACCAAAATCAAACACACAAAGCTGTCTTATACTGAGCGAAACAATTGGTTCATCTAACTCAGCATGGCTTTCTCTGTCGGTCAATATCTTTCTCTCCCAACACAAGCCACTTAAGATCCATTCACTAGAGATACAAGGGGCTGAACACAAGATTTTCTACATACAGAGTGTGCCGTCTTTGAGCCCTAGTTACTCCTCCAAATATGAAGCAGCTTTATACTGAGTCCATCTCATACACGGTTGTCTACTTTGGCTGACAGAGGCTTTCTGGGGTCTTGAATAAAGGTCTTTCTTAGCACTACCACCTAGGATTGCTAGGTCTCTCTACCCTCCTGGTGGGATTGAGGGGCAAGCCTCGTGCCTCTGGAATGTTCTTCCTTGCACACGCACAAAGCACATGTGCGATGATGTCACTTCTGGGAGTGACATCATCGCGCTGGCCCTGGGCAAGCTCTCGTGCTTTCTGTGGGCTAAATTCTGGCCCGTTTAGGGTCAAAATTGGCCCCAGTGAAGCAAGGGAGTATGACTGTGGTTTGCACAATGACATCACTTCAGGATGTCACTTGGGAGGATACACACATGTTCCCGGGGTGCCTGCTGGCGGTGGGCAACCTCCGGTGGGCTTGCCACTTCCCGCCAATTGCTGTTGGATCAGCAGGCTATGGGGCAAGTCCCTAGGAGTTTACCCATCACCGGCGATCACCTGGGTACCGGCTCCTACTACCTCAAATCCTTTAACTGGAGTTGGCAGGGTTTGAACCCGTGCACTCTGTGTGCTCAAAAGTGAGTCATGGTTCCTCCCCAAAGAGTGATGGAGTGCATAGAGAGTGGGGAAGTGGAGAAAATCAGCCCTAAGCCCTTCCCATTCAGCCCTAGGTCCCTCCCAGATAGTCATCGTGTGGGGAGGTGTAGCTGGGGAATATTCCTACATTTCCTGTCTTTAGGAGAAGTGAGCTGTGACTCACGAAAGCTCATACCCTTTGTTAGTCTTATAGGTGCTACTGGACACTTGCTCTTTTCTAAATTAAGCACAGTTACCCAATTCTGGCTACGTGGAAATATGCCTCTTTTCCTCTCCATTTTGTCCAGTCTTGTGTTTCCTAACGAGCTTAATTTAAGAGAATGTTTTCAACCAAGATCGGCTTGAATGTTTGCCCTTGAGAATCAGCTTCATTTGGCTCAAACCACTTTGCATTTATTTCACCTGCACATTCAGAGGCATATTTATTATTTAAACATATGCTACATAATTGGTTAGCTGCTCCATAAAAATAGCTTACAAAGCCCCTAAGAAAACAGATTGTTGCAATTAATGGCTCTATGGGACTCAAATCAGCTCGACCATGTGAAATAAGAGCCTTCTGAAGGTTGTAAAACTCAACTCAGACGAACCTGCTTATAGAAGATCTCGCTGGATGTTTCTTCTCTGATCTGAGATGACAGGTGAGAGAAAGCTTTGAGAATGAGATTTCCAATCTTGCATGGAACTCTGGATAATTCAAATTAGGTCTTTCACAGGCTTCTTTCAGATGTTTTCAGTAACAAAATTTAATTTCCCCTCTAAATGTATTTTTCTTTGTTTGAAGGAGATCTTCTCTCGCTCTCTATATATATAAACACACAAACAAGTTCATAATTTCTATTAATCAGGAGCTATCTGCCACAGCTCTTCCAAGGAGCTCCTAGCATCATATATGGCTCTCTTCTCCCTCTTTGGACCCTCATAACAATTCTGTAAGGTAGATTGCACTGATAGGAAGAGTCTGGTCTTGAGTTATCCAGTTAGCTTCACGAGCCCTCTGTTTTTTTTTATTCTAAATGGCAACCATACCAATCAAAGTTTAACACATCTACACACAGGGCTTTTTTTCAGGGGGAACACGTGGGAACAGAGTTCCGGAACCTCTTGAAAATGGTCACATGGCTGGTGGCCCTGCCCCCGATCTCCAGACAGAGGGGAGTTCAGATTGCAATTTAAGCTCCCCTCTGTCTGGAGATCAGGGGGCGGGGCCACCAGCCATGTGACCATTTTCTCCGAGGGCAATCCACTGAGTTCCACCACCTCTTTTCCCAGAAAAAAAGCCCTGTCTACACACATGGGTCAAGGGGGATGTCCCATGCCCATAGGGCTTCTAACTTCCAGTTGGGGCCTGGACTGAAGTCCTCCCTGAATAACAACTGACTTCCAGCCTACAAAGATCTGAAAGGTCTGATTTGGATAGAGTTGCTAGCTCCGTGTTGGGAAATTTCTGGATATTTTGGGGGTGGAGCCTGGGGAGGGCGGGTTTTGGAGAGGGACCTCAGTGGAGTATGTGGAGAAATGCCATTCTGTTGGTGGAGTTAACTTTCTATGGGCTGCAAAGGGGAGGGGCCAGTTCTGGAGTAGAATGTGATTGAAGGGAGAGCGAGTCAGTGGAGGGGAGTTGGAAGTTGACGGGGGCTAGAGTTGAGGGAGAGATGGCTCTGAGGGGAGAGGTAGATCTAATGTAACCCCAGGTATCAAAGGATCATGCCTGCCCTACACAACATCTAATTAGGGCGTGAGTATAGAGAAGCAGAGGGAGAGAGAGTAGGGATTTTTTTTATGTTGTATTATTCCTTCTGTTCACTGTATATTTGCTTGTGTATAGTTAGAAGTTAAATAAATGATTTTCGGAATTTATGAAGGAAGAAAGCTCTTCTGTTCCACATAGTCCCCCAACCGCTTGGGCCCACTTGCAGAGGAGGGAGGTTAGGAGGCTGTCCTACCTAACCAGGACCCACTACAGGGACAGTGGTGGCAGCAACTACCCAGAGACAGGAGACAGGCCCTTCAAGTGCCTGGCCAGAGACAAAAAGGGAGGGGTAGGCAGAGCAGGGTCTACCAGTGGAAGGCCCCGATTTGCCACAGGGTATAATGCCCCACAGTCCTCCATCCGAAGCAGCCATTTTCTCCAGGTGAACTGATCTTTATGGCCTGGAGATGAACGGTAATTCTGGGAGATCACCAGGCTTCACCTGCAGGCTGGCAAGTTTAGCTTTGGAAGGAGAGGACTCTAACCACAACGACTGCTCTTATATACTGCTCTTCTAGACAGATTAGTGCCCCACTCAGAGCAGCAAACAGAAGTCAGTATTGTAATCCTCATAAAACAGTTGGGGAGCTGGGGCTGAGATAAGTGGCTTACCCAAGACCATAGGTGTGGGGGCAGACCTGGCACTTACCTTGTGCCTAATTCATGTTCTTTTTCATGCCTGCACTCCTGGCTAGGGATCCCATTCCCCTGGTAGGGGTGGGGCTCCCCCACTTTCACTCTCCGTTCTCACCACCACTTACCTGGCTGTGGGCGGGGGGTGGGGAGTTGTGGGAACAGGCTTCCTGGGTGTGATCCCATAGCGGTGCAATGACAGCACTTCCTGGAAGTGACATCATCACGCCAGCCATGGGTGTGCTCCTGCGCTTTGCGGGGGGCTAATCTGGCAGTTGATGAGCAATGAGGTAAACCCTCAGGAGATTGCCTGCCACTGGTGGACTACTGGGAAGCCTGTAAGGCTGCCTGCTGAACTCATGGCAATAGTAGGATTTGAACCAGCAGAGTTCTGGCTTGGAGCCCAACCACTTAACCTCTATGCTACAGCAGCTTTCTATGGCATTGTACCCCACTGAAGTCTCTCCTCTCCTGAAACTGTGACCTCCCTAGGCACCACCCCTGCCAGGATTTTTCCAACCTGAAGCTGGCAACCTTATGTGACCCTAGCTTCTCCTTCCAGGATACCATAAACTTGCAGCCATTTTCTTCAGGGAAACTGATCTCTTTTGCCTGAAGATCAGTAGCAATTCCAGGAGATCTCTCACCATCACCTGGAGGTCAGCTACCCTACGGAGGGTACCAGTCTGGACTGCAGATGTTGGAATCGAGAAGATGGAGTCCTGATATCAGATTGGAGCTCAAGGCAGAGAATTTCTTTTTATACTGTCTGTGCCAGGAGAATCCTGAGAAGAAAAGCCTGCCATCACTGTACTGCTTATCTCCCAAGCATGACGGACTTAGAGACTCATCCCCGGACCACATGTTCACCTCCCCTCTCAGAAGGGGAGGTGAAACTGACAGAGCCTTCGGGAGGCAAAGAGGAAATAAACAAACCCGCTGAGCAGCCATCTCCCTGGCTCTGTAGAGAGGGGAAATTGACATAGCCTTCTGATCTCTTTTAAAACCCAGCTAACATTGTGGCAACCTTCACGTGCTCCTCCTTGTGAAATCCATCTCTTGTAGCTTGGCTCTTAGATGCCCTTAGCATTCCGTGGCTGTTGGAAAGCATCAGAATGTTGTTTCAAGCGGCCCTTTGGGGAGATAGGTAGGAAGAGCTGTTTCTTTTAAAATTTACGACTTATTTCTTCTCATATTTGCTGAATACAAGGTGAATATTTGCACCTTGGAGGGTGCAGTGAACCCACCTGGTCTTTGCTTACTGTTCTGCTGATTTTGCATTGGCACATTGTTCGCCTAAGTAAGTTGCCATCTCTTAGCTGGGAAATTCCTGGCAGTTTGGGGTGGGGAGGAACCTCAGTGGAGTATAATGCCATGGGGATCCATGGCAGCCATTTCCCTCCAAAGCAGGCTTTTCTCTGAGAACTGATCTTTTTTGTCTGGAGATCAGTTGTAATTCCAGAGATCTCCAGATCCCACCTGGAGCTTTGCAGATCCCACCTGGAGCTCTGAGAAGGGCTGGGTTTTATTCTCTTTTTTTGAAGGATGTATCACTTCTAAATCCCTCTAAATCTCCCTAAATTACCCATAACTCAAATTTACACACATCTCGCACAACATCAGCACACCATACAACCCAATACTGTCAGCAGCTATCTAGGATTTCAGTTAGGGTTGACTTCCAATTTCTTCTCCCTGCCGAGACCCCAGGAACCCATTTTGATTTTATTTCTCCCATCTGCAAACTGACCTCCAGTTCTTCATTTTCACTTCCTGTCCTGTTTCCTCAAGTCAAAATTTCCTATAAAATCTAGGCATTTTTCTATGTCATTTTTTCGATGTGCATAGAAATGAGATGCACTGTGTATCTAAATCCCATTTTTTTAAAAAAATCCACAATATAATTATTGTACACCATGCGATGTACTGAATCAACAGCAAAAACCAGAGCAGCAGCACCAGGGATGAAAAGATAAAGGAATATTTTAAAAGGTCCGAGATAGGGTACAGAAAATATTCCCTACTCGCTCATAGCCAGCAAGAGGAGTCAGTGTGGTGAAGTGATTAGAGCACTGAACTAGGAAAGGGGGATTCAAATCTTTGCCCAACCAACAAGCTCACTGAGTTTCTCTCAGATTAACCTACCTCTCAGGGTTGTTGTGATAAATAGAAGGAATTCTTGACGGGCTACCTGAGATCCTGGAACTCTTGGAATGTCAGCCTTAGCATTGCCAACTCCTATCTGGCAAATTCCAGGAGATTTTGAGGGGGGGGGAGCATGGGAAGGGTTGGTTTTGGGAAGGAGAGGGACCTCAGTGCCATAAAGTCTAACACTGCAAAGGTAGCCGTTTTCTCCAAGGGAACTGATCTCTGTCGTCTGGAGAGCAGTTGTAATTCTGGGAGATCTGGAGGTTGGCAACCTTGGACTAGATAGTTGCATAAACTTTCTCTTTCACTGAGCAACTCTGCATTGCTCCATAATGCAAGTAGATCAATTTGCCTAGCGTTTATAATGACTAATTTTCAGCTATGGGGGTGATGGGAGTACCGTTTGCTTAAAGCTTGTGAAGATGGCAAATCTCCATGTGTGATGATTATGTAGGAAGCAAGATCCATTAGATTAATTATCGGTCCTATGTTTGTTATAATTCTAGACGAGAGTGTCTCTGCTTTAATGCGTATGTGTGTTTGTTGCATGATGGTGCTTCCAGTTCTTCTGAAGGTGCGTCAACAGCAGTGGCTTGCCTAATTATAGTCTTTGGGAGAGCAATTTGAAGCAAATAAATAATATTTGCATGCCAAAGCTTTCAAAGCATTTTGTTTTCATAAACTGAAGGGAAGCGGGGGATTATTTTTATCCAAAAAAATCACAGAAGCTATTGCTCTGGGCTCAGAATATTTCATCTCCTCCCCTTTAAAATGTAGTCCCTGAAATCTGGACCTTTCTTATCCGAAAAAAAGAACAAAAACATGACATTCCTCTCTCTTTTTGTAACAAAAATGGCAATGTTTCATGAACTTGAGAATACTGTGATTCAATGGGAATTGGTAGATTATACTAGAGGTCAAATGGGTCATTTCCCCACATCTTAAAAATAGCACCCCGCTCACGGAACACTGGTGGCTTTTTTTGCATGATTTCTGATGTCACCGTTTCCAAAATGGAGGCAGGCAGTTATTATTCCATTTTCGTGTTGGAATTGCCTGCCTCCGATTTGGAAATGGTGACATCAGAAATGGCGCAAAGAAGCTGCCGGCATTCTATGATTGGGGCACTGTTTTTAAGATGTGGGGAAACATCCATGAATAGCCTTGATAAAAAGAAACTCAGAAATCCTATGCCTACTCTCTGGTTCACAGTGGTGTGTACAAGCAGTGAACTCTGGGGAATCTCTCAAGACACGAGTCTGCCTTTCTTCTGCTTATAAAAAAAACAAGAGTCCAGGAGGGAAATGTTGAATTGTACCATTTCAGCACCAACATCTGAATGCTCCTCTATATCACATAACCGACAGCAGTCCGTACATGGGCTTTCTCTGTGGTGGCCCCCACCGTTGGAGGAGGTCCAGAGAGCCCCCACTCTCCTGGCTTTCTGCAAATGATGCAAAACTGAATTATTCAAAAAGGCTTCTTACTTAGGCCGATTCCAGACGGCCCCCCGCCTCGCGAAACGTCGCGCGTCGTCGCGCAGAAAACGCGAAATATCGCGTTTTCTCGTGCGAGTTTTGCGTGATGTCGCGCAAAACTCGCACGAGAAAACGCGATTTTTCGCGTTTTCTGCGCGACGACGCGCGACGTTTCGCGAGGCGGGGGGCCGTCTGGAATCGGCCTTAGATAGGAGGGCTGTATTGTAGGGAGGGGATCTCAGATGATCCGCTAATGAGTTAGGGACCATAGATACCGCTATGTTCTATTGGATTCCTACTATTGCTATGTCTTTGTAAACTTGTGTTTATTTACTCTATGGCATTGTTTATGGAAATGTTCCTGATACTGACTGTACTAATCTCACATTGTGTAATCTGCCTTGAGTCTCAGTGAGAAAGGTGGACTATAAATTAACTCATGCCTGCTATTTACCAGTAAAAAAGCCTACAATGAAACCTGTTCTATTCCAGATTTAGAGAGCTGGAAGCAGCCCACTATTTTTCATGTTGGCCTTCTTAACTGTCGGTTTTGGGAATCCAAATAGCCCCGCAGTTTCATATTTGTTCAGTAGTGGCCCCTACCGTTCCCCCTCAGAAATTCAAACATGATTTTTTAAAGCTTGTTCTAAGTCTACAAAGCTCCTACTCACAGTCAGTTACACCCATCAGGCTCTTAAATGATCTTTGATCAACTGACCCAAATTACAGATGAAGTTTATGAGTTCAGCATTACCAAGAAATGGGGAGAAAAATTACCTAGAATTATACTGAGAAACAGCAGTAAAGGGAGAACAGGTTGAATATGCTGAAATTGTATCTATGTGTTTCTAATAGAATTTGTCAAAGATAGCTCTATTATCATAAACTCCCCTGTGATACTTACTGTATTCAAGTTAACTCCTGAATATTACCTTTGGAGGAACCTATTCTTGCGAAATCAGCAGTGTTTTAAATAGAGAGTGCTTTTGACTGGAGACAGTTAAGAAATGCAGACCTGATATATAAGCTGTACAGGAGATCAGCTTTGTTACACATGGGAGACCCCATGGGGGGACTGTTTCACGTGTTACGGGCATCGAACCTGTGTTTGCCCTCAAGTGTACACTCATCTGGGAACCGCAGTGAGTCCTGGCTCCTTGATCAGTGCTGGTATTTATTTTTATTTTATTAGATTTATATCTCACCCTCCACATGAACAGGCTCAGGGCAGCTAAAACATCAATAAATACAGTCTTAAAAGCACATAAAACTATCAAACTTATCACCAATCACAGTAATTCAATTCCAGGTGTCGTTAGAATACATAGGCCACCATAAAAGGCATAAGCTCAAATTCTGCAGGGTCGGCTGTGGTACGGTATCAGAACGGGACGGAAAATGGCTCATGGCGGTCAGGAAAAAAGATGGAAAAGGGAACAGATGTTTTTCCATCAGTCATCCAAAGGACCAGTGGAACATCACCGTCTTACAGGGCCTGCAGAACTGCAACAGATCCCGCAGGGTCCAAATGTCCAACAGGAGTGCGTTCCATCAGGCTGGAGCCAGAGCTGAGAAGGCCCTGCCCCTGTTCAAGGACAGGCGAACATCCCTCAAGTTGGGGAACACCCGTAATTGCTTATCTGTAGAGCGCAACGCTTTGTGGGGGACATAATGGCAGAGACGGTTCCGTAGGTATGTCGACCCCAGTCCATTGAGGGCTCTGAATGCCAGAACCAACACCTTGAACTGGATCTTAAAACTCAACCGGGAGTCGGTGCAGCTGACACAGCACTGGGTGAATATATGCCCTGAACAGGGTTCCCATAGGGTTGCCAGCCTCCAGGTAGTACCAAGAGATCTCTCGGAATTATAACTGATCTCCAGGCCATAGAGCTCAGTTGCCCTGGAGAAAATGGCTGCTTTGGAGGGTGGAATGTATGGCATTATGCCTTGCTGAGGTCCCTCCCCTCCCTGTCCCCTGCCTTCTCCAGGCTCCACTCCCAAAATCTCCAGGAATTTCCAAACCTGGTCCTGGCAAACCAAGTTTCCCATAAGAACCCATGCTGCTGCATTCTGGACCAGCTATAACTTCCAAGTATGATGCTCATATTCGTAAACCATGTGATCACATTTTTAGGTATAAAAATCATCCCATGTGTATGCTGAAAACATAATTTGGCACATGCCTAAAACTTTCTGAATGTTCACAAGTGTGCTCAGCAAATCAATGGCCGTTTTCACACTGATTACTGGCCACGGAACATTGGGCCGAGCTCCCGGAACGACAGCGTCTTCCTGGCATGATTTCCTCTCTCTCTCTCTCTCTCTTTCTGTGTTTATGTTCTCAAAGCCACCAAGAAGATATAATTTAGAAGAGCAATTTAAAACCCATCCATATATTATATGAAGAGAATCCAGTAGCACCTTTAAGACTAAGAGTCAAGCTACAAGTGACGAATGACAGTCGCCTGACAAGTGAACAGACTTATGTGTATTCCTCTCTGTTCACTTGCCATTCACTTGCTCTCCTCTTGATCAAGTGGAGCGCAAGTGAATGGCAAGTGAACAGGGAGGAATACAGGTGAGTCTGTTCACTTGCCAGGCAAGTGTAATTCGTCACTTGTAGCTTGGCTCTAACAAAGTTTATTGTAGCATAAGTTTTCGAGAGTCACAGCTGTCTTCATCATATGCATGCTTCTGATGAAGAGAGCTGTGTCCCTCGAAAGCTTATGCTACAATAAAATTGGTTAATCTTAAAGGTTATTATGCTACTACATAATAACAGGGCTAACTGCTCTGGATCATATATTATATGGTTTCAGTGGATCTTCAGGTGGCTTCCTTGAATATCTATGCACCAGCAGAGAAAACAAGAGGGCAAAGGCTCCCCGACAGTTTATCTGACAGCCTGATGGAACTCAGCTTTCCTTGAGACATGAAAGAGCCTGAGAGGCAAGTGTGAAGGGCCTACTAGAAGCTTCCTCTTCTTCAGGCCAGCCGTTCCATAAGGTGCGAGCCGCCACAGGGAATGTACGTGGACGGGCTGCTGTTGATTTTGCCAAGATTCAGGGATGTCTCTGCAAGAAGCCCTTTGCAGAGGAATGGAGGAAAGGGGGAGGTGGAGTCCTGCAGATATGACAGGCCGAGCCCTTGAAGGCCTTTGTATGTCATCGTCTGAACCCTGAATCGAGCCCAGACACTGACGGGTAGCCTACGGAGGGAATGCAGAACAGGAACAGTCCGCGTGATCCGTATTGTATCTTGACAATCATTGTGTGTCAGTGTCGTGCACCAGCTGGAGCCCTATGTTGAGGGCATCACACTAATCTATCTAGCCTCCGTGTGACTGCATCATGAATCCAAGTGGCCAAGTCAGCTCTGTCAATGTAAGGGGCCACCTTCCAGCCAAGTATAAGGTGGGAGAAAGCCTTTTTTGCAGCTACGTTGATGTTAGCAGTTCTAGACCTTGTGTCAATCTAAGGCGCTTAATCCAGTCTCCCAAGGCCAACTAAACCCCATCCAGGGTTGGAAGCATTTCTTGACTGGCTTTGATTTTGTTTCGGCTTCCAGGACAGTCTTCAGACTTGACTCTCAGGCTTTGTCGCGTCCCTAGAAAAGCTGAGCTCCACATAGTCATGTTGTATTTCGAGCATGTCCCTCTGCACCCCCCCGTTTGCTGTGATATTCTGTACTTCTGTCCACAAGGCAGCCTGATCGTTGGCTGCGGTACCAGGGGATTAAGGAGGGGTTTCCACCAATGATAAGAACTTGCTTAACCTTAGCAACTTTAAGACGTGAGAGTGGAGGAGACGTGGCTTGGCACCAATTGGCAGAGGTTACTGGGAGGGACTTAAATAGAACTGCAGGAAACCCTTCATTCCTACTTAGGATTGCTGCAAAGACCACACACGACACAAGACAATGAAATAAAGACACGACACAAATATATACAGTTAAATCATTCAGCTTTATTGAATGAAAGTTAAAATCTTTGGAGAGTAAGGCCTAAACACACCCACCTGGGCTTAGCGACACATGATGCTGTTTCTGGGGCGAACCTGGAGACAGTATGATGTGTAGGAAAGCCCTGACTTGCCAGCCAAGAGGGCCGGTGCGGCATACAATGAAGGCAGTGCAGAGAAGGCAAAAAACCTGCTGCTCCCACAGCCAGTTTGGGGCAACAGGGAAAAATTCCTTCTCGGCTCCCATTCAGGCAACCAGCTAAGCCTGCACTGTCTGGTTAACATGGTGGGTGGGGCCTTTTAAGTTGGGCCTGATGCATCCTCGGAGGAGGGGGGGAGGGATGGCAGAAGGGGGTGTGGGGGGAAGTGGGGGACAGCTTAGAGGAAAGCAGGGAATGGATCCAGAGGGAAGGGTGAAGAGGAGGAGGGAAGGGAAGTGGGGGGGGGGAGAGAGATTTAGAGCGAAAGTTAAGAGCCAGAACAGGCGGAGACGCCTGATCCATGGAGGACACTATGGTGTCAGGAATCACTACATTGCCCATGGGCTCCAGTAGTAGCCAGGACTCGCTTCATCAGGAAACCAAAGAGCTATGAGCTCGCTTCACTCTCTTCCTTGCCCGTTAGGGAACTAATAGGAAACTGACAGCGTCCTTCATGTATCAGGCGTCTCACCTGAACTAACTCTTAGGGAGGGCATGAAGGACGTTGACCTCTCCGAGGGGAGAGGGGGGCTGCCTCTCAAAGAGAGGATGCAGTCTCCGTGGTGAGAGGCTGCAGGAGAAGCCAACTACTCGTCCGAGTAGCTATCACTTCCTCAACGTGGCTCAGGATTTGTGGCCTTTTTATAGCCAGTGGGATTGTGACCTAGGAGGCCAGGGGGCATTGTGAGGTAGTAGAGGGGGGCTGGCCTTCATTGTGACTGGAGGGAGAGGCTGGGCCTTATTTACAGAGGCAGTTTTGAAGCCCGTTGTCATGACGACGACTCTTTTTGAATCATGTGATTAGATATGGCTGCCATTAGGAATTTAATTCCCATCCGATTAATGGACCTTTCCCCTAGTATTGCGCCCAAGCTCTAAGGCTCCTTCATTGGACTTTGTGGTCCTGAGGATGAGACTGTTGCATGGTAATCGCAGATAAGTCTGGGTTTGACTATCAACCAAAGGGAACTTTATTTGTACAAGAAACGTATTGGTTTTTAGGATGTTTCACAACTTTTCTTCAGTAAATAAAACAGTGTAAGTTTAATAACTTCTGACTGAGGTGTTGAAAGGAGCAATCTTTCATCCTTGCCCGACTCTGGCCATCTTTGATAAACCCCACCAAATGTATGAAGGGAGGGCTACAGCCCAGTTGTGAAGAATCTGCAATCCACAGGAACACACCTGAAGCTGCCTCACACTATGTGTTTGCTGCCCTGGCAAGATCAGGACCGTCTCCTCTGACTGACAGTGGATTTCCTGGGTTTTGGAGGAGATCATCTCCTACCTGGTCCACTAGGGGATTTAACTTGGAAGCTTATGTGTACAACACATTTTTCAAAGAAGAAAAATGGGGACAGGGGATCCTTCTTGCTAAATAACATTTTCCTTTTTGTTTCTTGTATACGATTTATTAGGCATAATCGAAGAGATGTGGAATTTTAAGAATCCCTCATATTTTTTAAAAAAATTCTTTTTATTAGGTGAGAATATTAATACATACAACTTTCAAATATCAACTCAATATCATTTTCCCCCACCCTTTCCCTCCCTCCCTCCCTTTTTCAGGACTTCCAACAGCTTTCCAACCCTATATCTTAATCTATTCCTAATCTATCCCCTTTTTCTGTAACTCATATCATATTTACATTCTACTTTATTAAACTAAGCCCTGTTAGCTTCGAATCTATTATTGACTTAAAATCTATTATCTATTACTATATTAACTTCAAATATATTTAAATTTAAGCTAACAATTAAATAAAATATCTACTTTATTAATTTTACCAATATCTATTAACTCCAAGTCCACTTAAATTTAGGCTAACAGTTAGCTAATACTTCACTTGATATGGTAAAGATTCTGTCTCTTCCGATAAAAAAAAACAACCATTCTAATAATTTTCAAATTGCCATAATTCTCCTTTCACGTCCCACTTCTTTTCTAAATATGTTTTCAATCTTCCCCAATCAGTAAAAAATTCTGATAAGTTCTGATCTCTGAACTTTCTTGTCATTTTATCCATTTCCGCCATGTACAGCAATTTATACATCCAATCTTCAATAGTTGGTATTTCTTGCACCTTACATTTCTGCGCGTATAAAAGTCTTGCAGCCGTCGTCATGTAAAATAGTAATGTTCTGTATCACATAGGGACATCTTCCATACTTAAATTCAGTAGCAATAGTTCTGGGTTCTTCTTTATTTGGGTCTGCAAAATCTCATTTATTTCTTCTAAAATATCTCCCCAGTACTGTCTAGCTACTTCACACGTCCACCACATATGATACAATGATCCTTCATGCTTTTTACATTTCCAGCATTTATCTGACATATTTGCATTTCCAAGCGCAATTTTCTTAGGCGTTAAATACCATCTATAAATCATCTTATAGACCTTCTCTTTAATACTGGTACAAATTGAAATCTTCAATGTAGTTTTCCATAAATATTCCCATGACTCCATTGTTATTTCTTTGTGACAATTAATTGCCCACTTCACCATCTGTACTTTGACCGTCTCATCCTCTGTATACCACTTCAAAAGTATTTTATAAATTTTTGATATCTTCTTTTTACTTTCTTGTAGTATAGTCTCTTCCAACTCTGAGTTGTTTCCTTTGAACAATCCGAGTTGTAAAGATCTCTAATCTATATTGGAACCATCCATAACAGGGAGATAACTCTTCCTCCGTTTTGATTCTTATCATTTTTAGTTCCATAATCAATATCTCTTTATAGGGTAGACATTGTTCTTCATTATAGATAGCTCTCAGATCGATCACTTCAAACGGTACCACCCAAAAGGGGATACCTTCACCCAGATCAGAATCCCTCATATTTTAAACTGTTTTTACTGATGACTGTTAGTAGCAAATAAGTGTGTACTGAATTGCAAATATGGGTTGAATAAGGAACACAGCAGGGTAAAACGCCGTAGAGTCCACCCTCCAAAGCAGCCATTTTCTCTGGGGAACTGATCTCTGTCTGCTAGAGACCAGTTGTAATTCCAGGAGAAACAATCAAATAAAACACATCAAGTGTATTTACATAAATAGTGAATAATCTCTGTATATTTTTTTTCTGGATAAGATTTGAGGTTTGCGTAATTTGTTCACTGCCCAATAATTCCTGAATTTCATGATGCTGCTGTTCAGGGCTTTTTTTCTGGGAAAAGAAGTGGTGGAACTCAGTAGGTTGCCCTCAGAGAAAATGGTCACATAGCTTGTGGCCCCGCCCCCTGATCGCCAGACAGAAGGGAGTTGAGATTGCCCTCCGCGCCACCGAGCGGTGCGGAGGGCAATATCAACTCCCCTCTGTCTGGAGATCAGGGGGAGGGGCCACCAGCCATGTGACCATTTTCAAGAGGTTCCAGAACTCTGTTCCCCCGCGTTCCCCCTGAAAAAAAGCCCTGCTGCTGTTTAATTTTGGGGTCTTGGTTTCTTCCAAACCTCTTTTATGACAAGATCCGTTCAGTGCATCTGAAGGAGTGGTCTCTCTAGTCCACAAAGGTTTTGCTGGGATATGTTTAGTCTTTATGGTACGCAAGGCTCATACTGATGATGTGTTTTTGTAACTGTGTGTACTTGTTTCACAATATCCACAGAGTAATATTTGATTAGCTCATGTGAAAGTAATACCATTTATTCTGATCAATAATTGCTAGCAAAGTGTTAATTTGTTGAGAGCTTAATTCCTACTGTATTTGTGACCTCACAACTGTTTACCTTTTTGGCTGGAACAGCATGTAAATAAGCTTCCCCATTCCTCAATGTGGTATCCACCCTGTCTTTCAGGAAAGCGGGCAAGGCCTAATCCGTTCTTTGGTTGGCAAGTGAAACGGCTTTTCTTGGAGGAGCCTCCCTGAGGTGGAGCTCCCATGTGGGGTGGCCAATTACAGAATCGGGAAATTACAGAATTGGTCATTGCAGAGTCAGGTTGTCAATTTCAGATCAGGGAATTTTTGGTGGTTTAGGAGTGGAGCATCCGTTTTATCCGGGGGGAACTGATCCCGGTAGTCTAGAGATCAGGAAATCTCCAGGCTGCACCTGGAGTTTGGCAAGCCTAGCCTCATGACAGAAATGGAAGCAAATGTGGCTGTTTTGGTTCATGGTAATTGTGAATGTGGGTCTCTGTGACTTACAGAGTGACGGCCACTGTATTATACATAATAATATAAGGAGACATAATTTTTTACAGTTTATACAGTGTTTTTTAAAAAAATTATGCATAACATTTACAGTTTATTTTCTTCCTCACATACCTTAACTAATCAGGATTTTCGAGCATGGGTGATGTTGTTATCAGTGGCATCATAGCACCCCCCCCCCTGTATTTGTGCATGCCTATATTGATATATTGGCATAACGGCTGAATTTTTAAAAGATTGAAAATCACATTGTCTATCTTTGCAGGGTGAAGCCTAAAAGGGGAGCAGCTCCACCACCCACCCCTAAGTCCCCCTCCTTTTTCCAAACAGAATGTCCCACCTGGACTGACCTAGTGTAAAAAGGACTACCTCACAGGGTTCCAAAAAAAAGATGTTAGAAAGACAAGGTTACAATAAGTCTTTTCATAAATAAGTGCTGGCAGGTGGGGGGGGGAGTTCGGGGAATGCCCCCCCCCGGGGCGTATTCCCTACACTGCGCAATGAGGTCAGTTCTGGGAATGACATCATGATGCTGGCCCCGCGAGCGCTCCAGAACTTCACATGGGGCCAATTTGGGCCCCCAATGGGCTGATTCTTAAAGAATTGGCCCTATATGAAGTGTGGAATTGCTCCCAGGGCCTACACGATAACGCCACTCTCAGAAGTGATGTTATCGCATTGCCGTCGGGAGTTCACACACATGAAGTGCATGCGCAAAGATCAACTCAAGGTGAGTGTTGCCCCCCTCTCCAGCCAGGAGGGTAAGGGGACCTGGCAGCCCTACTATAAAAAGATGTTTGCCACAACAACTGAATTGAACCTCCATGTTCAGGGTCTCGGTCCCTATGACACTAGATGCTAGGGACAGACCCCCAGGAAGGGCTTTTGCTTTCGCATCCTGCTTGCAGGCTTCCCAGAAGCACTGCTTTTATTGGGAAAAGAACATTCAAGTAAGTGCCATTTGGCCTGATCCCAGCAACAAAGCACTGTTACAGCTCAGTCCTAAGAAGAGTTACTCCAGTCTAAGCCCATTGAAATCAGACTGGCTTAGACTGGAGTAACTCTCATTAGGATTGAACTGTTATTCTTCATGGTTTTGAAGAAACGGTGTTTGAATGACTTGTATGGCATATATTTCCCTTGATATGCAAAAACAACTTCTGCCGTTTGTTGTTCTTGTTGTTGTTGTTGTTGTTGTTCTCCCCTTGCATGTCACTCACAACGTTTCCTGCCAGAATTACCTTCATTTTCCTTGTGAGTTAATCTGGACAGCTGCTAAGATGCACACTCTAAGCTGTCTTTAGAGTTCCTTACCAAGCAAGATGGAGGCAGTCATAGAATCATAGAATCATAGAGTTGGAAGGGGCCATACAGACCATCTAGTCCAACCCCTGCCGAGTGCAGGATCAGCCTAAAGCAAGATAAGCAAGGCTCATGGTGGAACGTTGACAATCACCTGATCTGTCCTTCCCAGTCAACAGGAGCGATGGCTGGCTGAGCACAAAAAATCAGCATTATGCAGTGTCTTTGCAGCTTCCAGTAGGGACTGATTTCCGCTCCCCAAAGAACCCATGTTGATTTACAAGCGCATTTGGAGCAATCTTGCAGCTGTAACAGAAAATCCGGGAATGTCTTTAACCACTTCAGAGTGACTTTTTGATAGCCTTCCTACCGAGGTCTGGGCACTTTGAGAACACTGGCGCTTTCTGACAACAGTTTCTTAAGTAGATTGCTCCTCTTGCCGTTGTGCCGTCAGTCTACCCTTTATGTTGTTATAGGACCAGTAACTGAGACGACTCATTGCTCAAGATCATTTGATCAAAGGAGCTCCGAAAAGGAATGGAAAGAAGGAGACTTGGGCTTATTTTAACAGTTAAGAAGCACTGATAATGTCTGGAAGCTGGAGGATACTAGCTACAGCATGTAGCAACTGTATGGAACATGGTTAGAGTCAGACAGAAACAGCCAGGAAGTTGGACAGTGAGTCAAAAATATGGTGCGTTTGTACCACCACAGTTTTAACTCAAAATTCCCCATTCCAGATCTGAGTTTGTCTCATGTGAATTGACGTTTGCACGTCTTCCTTTTCATGTTATTTCCTGTTTTCTCACATTTGAATTTCCCCCCTTCGGTTTAGATATTTTTGGAGTATAGACGGCATATGATCTACTAACGGCATGGGAAGTGTGTAAAGGTGCCATAAATGTCATTTCAAAGAAGGGAATTGGGAAAACGGATGAAATGAAAAGGTTCACGACAACATACAGAAACAAAAAGAAATGAAAAAAAGAGTTCATGCATCTATTCTTAATGATGTGCAGTCTTTTTTTTTTCAGTTGGCTGGCAAAAAGAAGTTTGAGGCAGCCAGCTGGATATTTGCTTAGTTACTGTTACTGTTACTGTGAACAATCAATTGTAATAACCCACAACCTTTGGACCAGCCAAGAGGAGAGGAGAATGTTTTCAATTCCCAATGGGGAGAAAGGCAGGGGTATAAATGAAATACATACACGTATATAAAATAATACATATATTTGTGTCAAGTGGGATTCTGATATCTCACTGTGTTGTTTCCACCCTTTTTTCAAGGTTTCTTGGTTGATAAAAGTAAGTAACTTTTTTTTAAAAAGTTGCCATTCTCGTGATATTTGAGTTGGGCTTCTTGTTGAGATCCTAGCTAACGTGGTGCTAGTTTTTATGTTCTGGATCCAGATAATAGCTTGTCCTTTATTTAGATCAGGTTGCTGCATGACAGAAGGAATTTTTAAATTGAACTTATTACTCAGTGGACCAGGGCTTTTTTTCTGGGAAAAGAGGTGGTGGAACTCAATGGGTTGCCCTTGGAGAAAATGGTCGCATGGCTGGCGGCCCCGCCCCCTGATCTCCAGACAGAGGGGAGTTTAGATTGCCCTCTGCACTGCTGAGCCACGCGGAAAGCAATCTAAACTCCCCTCTGTCTGGAGATCAGGGGGCGGGGCCGCCAGTCATGTGACCATTTTCAAGAGGTTCCGGAACTCCTTTCCCCCGCGTTCCCCCTGAAGAAAAGCCCTGCAGTGGACACCTTGAACTCCAGAATTGCAAAGGTAATTGTAAATCTTAGGTCAGCTCTGACAAACTTTTGCTAAGAAGCAAAACGCAAGTCTGTGCAGCACTTTACAAGCTACAGAACAAGGCAATTATTTGTATCAACACCAATGATGGAGCAGAAGTCATAAATAAATCTGCATATTGCAAGGTAGCCTCTAGAACATAAATTGCTGTAGATAGGATAACCAATTGAGTTTTGTGCCTCTGGAAAAAGTGAAATTTGTCATTCATTTCTCGACATTGTTGGGAAGTCTTTTCCTGAAAGTCTAATGCAGTGAGTAACGTTTAATGATGAATGACAATCCCTGTTCCATTTTATGTAGCTTCTATCCATTGAAAGATGTCAAGCACAAGACATAACTGTCTAGGATAAAGACATTCTCCACTAGATTAGACCTCATTGACTCAATGTAGATCAGAGTAGACCTCAGATTAACACCGAGAAACAAATTCTAATGGTAAGAGAAGTTCAACACTGAAACCAATGACCTAGAGTGGAAGAGCTGGTGGTTCTGGTCCTCAAGCAGAGGTTGGACAACCATTTATCAGCCACTTAGCTGGGATTTCATGTGTAGTGGGTGGTCTAGACGGCTCTGAAGCCCAGTGCTAGGAGGTGACATCAGGAGAGGCCTTGGCTTCTGGCCCTCCAGGGCAACTGGTTGGCTAGTGCATAGAACAGGATGCCCGACAAGATGTCTTGTCTGAAAACAAGACAAAGCAGAGTCAAAGTTTCTCTACTTGAGATATCTGACATATGAAGAATACGTGTCAGGAGATGCAATGTTAGCCAGGAAGGGTAGTTTTAAAAGACAGAGTTGGCTTTAGATGGATAGATCTGTTTACCTTGACTGCATGTTTTAATTAGATTGTAAGCCATTACTTGTCTGGTCTTTGACCGTATTAAACTTTGATTGATTGGCAGAGTTGGCAGCAGGACAAAGACTTTGCTATACACTGGAGCTGTGTGAAGGGGCTGCAAAATGCCAGAAGGGAAACTTCAGCCCATTATACTGTCCAAGCCCTGCTCTGGAAGGCAGCTCCAGCCCATTTCTATTCCATGTTGCCCTCTGGCTGTGATCCCACACAGTTTTAAACCTGAGAGGTGAAACTGACTGAGCCTCAAAGATTAAATTAACCAACCCTCTGAGAAGCGATCTCTGTCGCCTCTGTCTTTTTAATTTAGAAGAACAATTTAAAACCCATCCATATATTATATGAAGAGAATCCAATAGCACCTTTAAGACTAACCAAGTTTATTGTAGCATAAGCTTTCGAGAGCCACAGCTGTCTTCAATATATGCATGCTTCTGATGAAGAGAGCTGTGTCCCTCGAAAGCTTATGCTACAATAAAATTGGTTAATCTTAATGGTGCTACTGGGCTCTTTACTATTTTGCTACTACAGACTAACAGGGCTAACTCCTCTGGATCATATATTAAATGGTTTCAGCAGATCTTCAGGTGGCTTCCTTGAATATCTATGCACCAGCAGAGAATCCAAGAGGGCAGAGGCTCCCCGACAGTTTATCTGACAGCCTGATGCCAAATAAATAACCTCTGAGGCCCATTTCAGATCTCTGTTTCCCATTTCAGATCCCCTCAATCTACATAATGATTCACAATTAACTGGCTAACCTATCCAGGGACTGACTCTGGCTCAACCAAACTGTCAAAAGCAACTCAGGCCAACTGTCAAGAAGATACTGATGGGCCCTGCCAGCGTTCTGGATTATGATGCACAGGAATGACGGAGAACCTTCTGAGGCCATGGAGTACGTGAGGGCAGAGACGTCTCGCTATTCTCTGCCCTCATTATGATGTCCATCTCTGACCTCAGATGGGTGAAACTGTGACATGGTTCAGAATGCCTCGCCGTTGTGTAGTTGTGCCAGTCCTGGAGCCAGAGGGCCAATTCCGTGCAAATCTTTCCTCTGACATCACACTATTGACATGGTCAGAAAGACTCAGCTTCCAGGACGCTCTTCAGACTTGACTCTCAGGCTTTGCCATGTCCCTAGAAAAGCTGAGCTCCACATAGTCATGTTGTATTCCAAGTATGTCCCTCTGCACCCCCCTTTGCTGTGATATTTCTGTACTTCTGTCCACAAGGCAGCCTGATCGTTGGCTGCGGTACCAGGGGATTAAGGAGGGGTCTCCACCAATGATAAGAACTTGCTTAACCTTAGCAACTTTAAGACGTGAGAGTGGAGGAGACGTGGCTTGGCACCAATTGGCAGAGGTTACTGGGAGGGACTTAAATAGAACTGCAGGAAACCCTTCGTTCCTACTTAGGATTGCTGCAAAGACCACACACGACACAAGACAATGAAATAAAGACACGACACAAATATATACAGTTAAATCATTCAGCTTTATTGAATGAAAGTTAAAATCTTTGGATAGTAAGACCTAAACACACCCACCTGGGCTTAGCGACACATGATACTGTTTCTGGGGCGAACCTGGAGACAGTATGATGTGTAGGAAAGCCCTGACTTGCCAGCCAAGAGGGCCGGTGCGGCATACAATGAAGGCAGTGCAGAGAAGGCAAAAAACCTGCTGCTCCCACAGCCAATTTGGGGCAACAGGGAAAAATTCCTTCTCGGCTCCCATTCAGGCAACCAGCTAAGCCTGCACTGTCTGGTTAACATGGTGGGTGGGGCCTTTTAAGTTGGGCCTGATGCATCCTCGGAGGAGGGGGGGAGGGATGGCAGAAGGGGGTGTGGGGGGAAGTGGGGGACAGCTTAGAGGAAAGCAGGGAATGGATCCAGAGGGAAGGGTGAAGAGGAGGAGGGAAGGGAAGTGGGGGGGGGAGAGAGATTTAGAGCGAAAGTTAAGAGCCAGAACAGGCGGAGACGCCTGATCCATGGAGGACACTATGGTGTCAGGAATCACTACATTGCCCATGGGCTCCAGTAGTAGCCAGGACTCGCTTCATCAGGAAACCAAAGAGCTGTGAGCTCGCTTCACTCTCTTCCTTGCCCGTTAGGGAACTAATAGGAAACTGACAGCGTCCTTCATGTATCAGGCGTCTCACCTGAACTAGCTCTTAGGGAGGGCATGAAGGACGTTGACCTCTCCGAGGGGAGAGGGGGGCTGCCTCTCAAAGAGAGGATGCAGTCTCTGTGGTGAGAGGCTGCAGGAGAAGCCAACTACTCGTCCGAGTAGCTATCACTTCCTCAACGTGGCTCAGGAGTTGTGGCCTTTTTATAGCCAGTGGGATTGTGGCCTAGGAGGCCAGGGGGCATTGTGAGGTAGGAGAGGGGGGCTGGCCTTCATTGTGACTGGAGGGAGAGGCTGGGCCTTATTTACAGAGGCAGTTTTGAAGCCCGTTGTCATGACGACGACTCTTTTTGAATCATGTGATTAGATATGGCTGCCATTAGGAATTTAATTCCCATCCGATTAATGGACCTTTCCCCTAGTATTGCGCCCAAGCTCTAAGACTCCTTCATTGGACTTTGTGGTCCTGAGGATGAGACTGTTGTATGGTAATCGCAGATAATTCTGGATTTGACAATCAACCAAAGGGAAATTTATTTGTACAAGAAATGTATTGTTTTTTAGGATTTCACAACTTTTCTTCAGTAAATAAAACAGTGTAAGTTTAATAACTCCTGACTGAGGTGTTGAAAGGAGCAATCTTTCAACCTTGCCTGACTCTGGCTATCTTTGATAAACCGCACCAAGTGTTTGAGAGGAGGGGTACAGCCCAATTGTGAAGAATCTGCAATCCACAGGAACACACATGAAGCTGCCTCACACTATGTGTTTGCTGCCTTGGCAAGATCAGGATCGTCTCCTCTGACTGACAGTTGATTTCCTGGGTTTTGGAGGAGATCATCTCCTACCTGGTCCACTAGGGGATTTAACTCGGAAGCTTCTGTGTACAATACATTTTTCAAAGAAGAAAAACAGGGACAGGGGAT
Organism: Eublepharis macularius; assembly: GCF_028583425.1. NCBI lineage: Eukaryota > Metazoa > Chordata > Lepidosauria > Squamata > Eublepharidae > Eublepharis > Eublepharis macularius. Next base: position 63,965,033 of record NC_072802.1, on the reverse strand, counting down.
CCTTCTTTCTAAGAAACATTTCCTTTTTAATTCTTGCATATGATTTATTAGGCATAATTGAAGAGAGATGTGGAATTTTAAAAATCCCTCATATTTTCAATTATTTTTACTGATGACTGTTAGTAGCAAATAAGTGTGTACTGAATTGCAAATATGGGTTGAATAAGGAACACAGCAGGGTAAAACACCGTAGAGTCCACCCTCCAAAGCATCCATTTTCTCTGGGGAACTGATCTCTGTCTGCTGGAGACCAGTTGTAATTCCAGGAGATGTGAGCTTCCATCTGGAGGTTGGCAACCCTACTGTCAGCAGAATCTCAGAAAAGACGCTGCCGGGTTGGGGGGGGGGCGCTGCTGGGGACCCGAACTCAGTCCCAGATGCAATGGCGGCCCAGGGTGGGTGGCTCTGCCCAAGATGTTAAATCTTGTTTTGTACATATTTCGATAAGCCTTATGTAGACATGTAGAGGAATGAGGGGGTAATTGTTAATTGTTGGCGATATCTTCTGCATGGGAAAAACCAGCACAGTATGTTAAGAACTAGGTCAGAATCCTAGCTCAGCTGTCAAAAAGATACTGGTTGGCCCAGCCAGCGTTCTGGATTATGATGCGTAGGAATGACAGAGAACCTTCTGAGGCCATGGAGTACGTGAGGGCAGAGACGCCTCGCTGTTTTCTGCCCTCATTATGATGTCCGTCTCTGACCTCAGATGGGTGAAACTGTGACACGGTTCAGAATGCCTTGCCAGTTTACCTTACCAAAGTTTGGGCGGGAGGAAAACTAATGAGGTAAAATTTTGCAAATCAGTTCTTTAATAAGCTCATGGCCTTTGTTTAGGCTGCATCAGTGTCTTGGGTTTTCAATCTGGAAAGGGATTCTTGCATTTCTTGGCTGATATCTCAGTGTGGGACACCCTAACATTACAACTCAGTCACCATCAGAAAGTATTGGAATGGTTATTAGGTGTGCATACCCTATAAAAAAAATAAGAGAGCCCTGTGGCACAGAGTGGTAAGCTGCAGTACTGTAGCCCGAGCTCTGCTCACGACCTGAGTTCGATCCTGGTGGAAGCCGGGTTCAGGTCGCTGGCTCAAGGTTGACTCAGCCTTCCATCCTTCCAAGGTCAGTAAAATGAATACCCAGTTTCCTGGGTGTAAAGTGTAGATGACTGGGGAAGGCAATGGCAAACCACCCTGTAACAAAATGTCTGCCAAGAAAACATCATGATGCAACGTCCCCCCATGGGTCAGTAATGACTCGGTGCTCACACAGGGGGCTACCTTTACCTTTTTACCTACCCAATAAAATCACATCATGTAGGTTTGCCAATCCTGGAGAAAGAAGGGCAATTCTGGGCACATCCCTCCTCTGACATCCTGCTATTGACATGATCAGAAAGTTAAGAGTTCCCAGTCTCCGGGCTTTCCGGTAACAATGCAAAACTGCATTATTCAGATGATAGGGCCGCGTTGTAAGGAAACTGTTCAGAGTGATGCTTTGGTAAAAATATTAGGATTGTAGACTGGACTATTGTCTATTGATGAAGATACATCCCTACTGGTTAGTTTCTGCATTCTTTGTGGAGCAGCTTCATGCGTATTCATGCGGACTGCAAATTCTCCTCACTTGGGCTGTACCCCTCCCCCATTCCCTTGCCCACTCCTTCCCACATACAATGTTGATTTTATTATATGGATAGCAGGTTACCAAGGGATGCAGAAGGGCATGCTTGAAACACAACATGACTTTGTGGAACTCAGGTTTCCTTGAGACATGAAAGAGCCTGAGAGGCAAGTGTGAAGGGCCTACTAGAAGCTTCCTCTTCTTTAGGCCAGCCGTTCCATAAGGTGCGAGCCACCACAGGGAATGTACGTGGACGGGCTGCTGTTGATTTTGCCAAGATTCAGGGATGTCTCTGCAAGAAGCCCTTTGCAGAGGAATGGAGGAAAGGGGGAGGTGGAGTCCTGCAGATATGACAGGCCGAGCCCTTGAAGGCCTTTGTATGTGATCGTCTGAACCCTGAATCGAGCCCAGTCACTGACGGGTAGCCTACGGAGGGAATGCAGAACAGGAACAGTCCGCATGATCCGTATTGTCTCTTGACAATCATTGGCCGATTCCACACGACTTACCTGAACCCGGGACGTTGCGGATCATGCCGGGGAAAACGCGAAATATCGCGTTTTCTCGCGTGAGTTTTGCGCAACGTCCCGGGTTCAGGTAAGTTGTGTGGAATCGGCCATTGTGTGTCAGTGTCGTGCACCAGCTGGAGCCCTATGAGGAGGGCATCACACTAATCTATCTAGCCTCCATGTTACGGCATCATGAATCCAAGTGGCCAAGTCAGCTCTGTCAATGTAAGGGGCCACCTTCCAGCCAAGTATAAGGTGGGAGAAAGCCTTTTTTGCAGCTACGTTGACATTAGCAGTTCTAGACCTTGTGTCAATCTAAGGCGCTTAATCCAGTCTCCCAAGGCCAACTAAACCCCATCCAAGGTTGGAAGCATTTCTTGACTGGCTTTGATTTTGTTTCGGCTTCCAGGACAGTCTTCAGACTTGACTCTCAGGCTTTTTCGCGTCTCTAGAAAAGCTGAGCTCCACATAGTCATGTTGTATTTCGAGTATGTCCCTCTGCACCCCTTTGCTGTGATATTTCTGTATTTCTGTCCACAAGGCAGCCTGATCGTTGGCTGCGGTACCAGGGGATTAAGGAGGGGTTTCCACCAATGATAAGAACTTGCTTAACCTTAGCAACTTTAAGACGTGAGAGCGGAGGAGACGTGGCTTGGCACCAATTGGCAGAGGTTACTGGGAGGGACTTAAATAGAACTGCAGGAAACCCTTCATTCCTACTTAGGATTGCTGCAAAGACCACACACGACACAAGACAATGAAATAAAGACACGACACAAATATATACAGTTAAATCATTCAGCTTTATTGAATGAAAGTTAAAATCTTTGGAGAGTAAGGCCTAAACACACCCACCTGGGCTTAGCGACACATGATACTGTTTCTGGGGCGAACCTGGAGACAGTATGATGCGTAGGAAAGCCCTGACTTGCCAGCCAAGAGGGCCGGTGCGGCATACAATGAAGGCAGTGCAGAGAAGGCAAAAAACCTGCTGCTCCCACAGCCAATTTGGGGCAACAGGGAAAAATTCCTTCTCGGCTCCCATTCAGGCAACCAGCTAAGCCTGCACTGTCTGGTTAACGTGGTGGGTGGGGCCTTTTAAGTTGGGCCTGATGCATCCTCGGAGGAGGGGGGGAGGGATGGCAGAAGGGGGTGTGGGGGGAAGTGGGGGACAGCTTAGAGGAAAGCAGGGAATGGATCCAGAGGGAAGGGTTAAGAGGAGGAGGGGAGGGAAGTGGGGGGGGGGAGAGAGATTTAGAGCGAAAGTTAAGAGCCAGAACAGGCGGAGACGCCTGATCCATGGAGGACACTATGGTGTCAGGAATCACTACATTGCCCATGGGCTCCAGTAGTAGCCAGGACTCGCTTCATCAGGAAACCAAAGAGCTGTGAGCTCGCTTCACTCTCTTCCTTGCCCGTTAGGGAACTAATAGGAAACTGACAGCGTCCTTCATGTATCAGGCGTCTCACCTGAACTAACTCTTAGGGAGGGCATGAAGGACGTTGACCTCTCCGAGGGGAGAGGGGGGCTGCCTCTCAAAGAGAGGATGCAGTCTCTGTGGTGAGAGGCTGCAGGAGAAGCCAACTACTCGTCCGAGTAGCTATCACTTCCTCAACGTGGCTCAGGAATTGTGGCCTTTTTATAGCCAGTGGGATTGTGACCTAGGAGGCCAGGGGGCATTGTGAGGTAGGAGAGGGGGGCTGGCCTTCATTGTGACTGGAGGGAGAGGCTGGGCCTTATTTACAGAGGCAGTTTTGAAGCCCGTTGTCATGACGACGACTCTTTTTGAATCATGTGATTAGATATGGCTGCCATTAGGAATTTAATTCCCATCCGATTAATGGACCTTTCCCCTAGCATTGTGCCCAAGCTCTAAGGCTCCTTCATTGGACTTTGTGGTCCTGAGGATGAGACTGTTGTATGGTAATCGCAGATAATTCTGGGTTTGACAATCAACCAAAGGGAACTTTATTTGTACAAGAAATGTATTGTTTTTTAGGATTTCACAGCTTTTCTTCAGTAAATAAAACAGTGTAAGTTTAATAACTCCTGACTGAGGTGTTGAAAGGAGCAATCTTTCAACCTTGCCTGACTCTGGCTATCTTTGATAAATCGCACCAAGTGTTTGAGAGGAGGGGTACAGCCCAATTGTGAAGAATCTGCAATCCACAGGAACACACATGAAGCTGCCTCACACTATGTGTTTGCTGCCCTGGCAAGATCAGGATCGTCTCCTCTGACTGACAGTGGATTTCCTGGGTTTTGGAGGAGATCATCTCCTACCTGGTCCACTAGGGGATTCAACTTGGAAGCTTCTGTGTACAACACATTTTTCAAAGAAGAAAAGCGGGGACAGGGGATCCTTCTTGCTAAATAACATTTCCTTTTTGTTTCTTGTATATGATTTATTAGGCATAATTGAAAAGAGATGTGGAATTTTAAAAAATACCTCATATTTTAAAATATTTTTACTGATGACTGTTAGTAGCAAATAAGAGTGTACTGAATTGCAAATATGGGTTGAATAAGGAACACAGCAGGGTAAAACACCGTAGAGTCCACCCTCCAAAGCAGCCATTTTCTCTGGGGAACTGATCTCTGTCTGCTGGAGACCAGTTGTAATTCCAGGAGATGCGAGCTTCCTCCTGGAGGTTGGCAACGCTACTGTCAGCAGAATCTTAGAAAAGATGCTGCCGGGTTGGCGGGGGGGGGGGGGGCGCTGCTGGGGACCCGAACTCAGTCCCAGATGCAATGGCGGCCCAGGGTGGGTGGCTCTGCCCAAGATGTTAAATCTTGTTTTGTACGTATTTCGATAAGCCTGATGTAGACATGTAGAGGAATGAGGGGGTAATTGTTAATTGTTGGCGATATCTTCTGCATGGGAAAAACCAGCACAGTATGTTAAGAACTAGGTCAGAATCCTAGCTCAGCTGTCAAAAAGATACTGGTTGGCCCAGCCAGCGTTCTGGATTATGATGCGTAGGAATGACAGAGAACCTTCTGAGGCCATGGAGTACGTGAGGGCAGAGACGCCTCGCTGTTTTCTGCCCTCATTATGATGTCCGTCTCTGACCTCAGATGGGTGAAACTGTGACACGGTTCAGAATGCCTTGCCAGTTTACCTTACCAGAGTTTGGGCGGGAGGAAAACTAATGAGGTAAAATTTTGCAAATCAGTTCTTTAATAAGCTCATGGCCTTTGTTTGGGCTGCATCAGTGTCTTAGGTTTTCAATCTGGAAAGGGATTCTTGCATTTCTTGGCTGATATCTCAGTGTGGGACACCCTAACTTTACAACTCAGTCACCATCAGAAAGTATTGGAATGGTTATTAGGTGTGCATACCCTATAAAAAAAATAAGAGAGCCCTGTGGCACAGAGTGGTAAGCTGCAGTACTGCAGCCCGAGCTCTGCTCGCGACCTGAGTTCGATCCTGGTGGAAGCCGGGTTCAGGTAGCAGGCTCAAGGTTGACTCAGCCTTCCATCCTTCCAAGGTCAGTAAAATGAATACCCAGTTTCCTGGGTGTAAAGTGTAGATGACTGGGGAAGGCAATGGCAAACCACCCTGTAACGAAATGTCTGCCAAGAAAACGTCATGATGCAACGTCCCCCCATGGGTCAGTAATGACTCGGTGCTCACACAGGGGGCTACCTTTACCTTTTTACCTACCCAATAAAATCACATCATGTAGGTTTGCCAATCCTGGAGGAAGAAGGGCAATTCTGGGCACATCCCTCCTCTGACATCCTGGTATTGACATGATCAGAAAGAGGAAGCTTCTAGTAGGCCCTTCACACTTGCCTCTCAGGCTCTTTCATGTCTCAAGGAAACCTGAGTTCCACAAAGTCATGTTGTGTTTCAAGCATGCCCTTCTGCATCCCTTGGTAACCTGCTATCCATATAATAAAATCAACATTGTATGTGGGAAGGAGTGGGCAAGGGAATGGGGGAGGGGTACAGCCCAAGTGAGGAGAATTTGCAGTCCGCATGAATACACATGAAGCTGCTCCACAAAGAATGCAGAAACTGCCCAGTAGGAATGTATTTTCATCAATAGATGATAGTCCAGTCTACAATCCTAGTATTTTTACCAAAGCATCACTCTGAACAGTTTCCTTACAACGCAGCCCTATCATCTGAATAATGCAGTTTTGCACTGTTACCGGAAAGCCCAGAGACTGGGAACTCTTAACTTCTTCAGGCCAGCCGTTCCCTAAGGTGCGAGCCGCCACAGGGAATGTACGTGGACGGGCTGCTGTTGATTTTGCCAAAATTCAGGGATGTCTCTGCAAGAAGCCCTTTGCAGAAGAATGAAGGAAAGGGGGAGGTGGAGTCCTGCAGATATGACAGGCCGAGCCCTTGAAGGCCTTTGTATGTCATCGTCTGAACCCTGAATCGAGCCCAGACACTGACGGGTAGCCTACGGAGGGAATGCAGAACAGGAACAGTCCGCATGATCCGTATTGTTTTCTGACAATCATTGTGTGTCAATGTCGTGCACCAGCTGGAGCCCTATGAGGAGGGCATCACACTAATCTATCTAGCCTCCGTGTTACGGCATCATGAATCCAAGTGGCCAAGTCAGCTCTGTCAATGTAAGGGGCCACCTTCCAGCCAAGTATAAGGTGGGAGAAAGCCTTTTTTGCAGCTACGTTGACATTAGCAGTTCTAGACCTTGTGTCAATCTAAGGCGCTTAATCCAGTCTCCCAAGGCCAACTAAACCCCATCCAAGGTTGGAAGCATTTCTTGACTGGCTTTGATTTTGTTTCGGCTTCCAGGACAGTCTTCAGACTTGACTCTCAGGCTTTTTCGCGTCTCTAGAAAAGCTGAGCTCCACATAGTCATGTTGTATTTCGAGTATGTCCCTCTGCACCCCTTTGCTGTGATATTTCTGTATTTCTGTCCACAAGGCAGCCTGATCGTTGGCTGCGGTACCAGGGGATTAAGGAGGGGTCTCCACCAATGATAAGAACTTGCTTAACCTTAGCAACTTTAAGACGTGAGAGCGGAGGAGACGTGGCTTGGCACCAATTGGCAGAGGTTACTGGGAGGGACTTAAATAGAACTGCAGGAAACCCTTCATTCCTACTTAGGATTGCTGCAAAGACCACACACGACACAAGACAATGAAATAAAGACACGACACAAATATATACAGTTAAATCATTCAGCTTTATTGAATGAAAGTTAAAATCTTTGGAGAGTAAGGCCTAAACACACCCACCTGGGCTTAGCGACACATGATACTGTTTCTGGGGCGAACCTGGAGACAGTATGATGTGTAGGAAAGCCCTGACTTGCCAGCCAAGAGGGCCGGTGCGGCATACAATGAAGGCAGTGCAGAGAAGGCAAAAAACCTGCTGCTCCCACAGCCAATTTGGGGCAACAGGGAAAAATTCCTTCTCGGCTCCCATTCAGGCAACCAGCTAAGCCTGCACTGTCTGGTTAACATGGTGGGTGGGGCCTTTTAAGTTGGGCCTGATGCATCCTCGGAGGAGGGGGGGAGGGATGGCAGAAGGGGGTGTGGGGGGAAGTGGGGGACAGCTTAGAGGAAAGCAGGGAATGGATCCAGAGGGAAGGGTTAAGAGGAGGAGGGGAGGGAAGTGGGGGGGGGAGAGAGATTTAGAGCGAAAGTTAAGAGCCAGAACAGGCGGAGACGCCTGATCCATGGAGGACACTATGGTGTCAGGAATCACTACATTGCCCATGGGCTCCAGTAGTAGCCAGGACTCGCTTCATCAGGAAACCAAAGAGCTATGAGCTCGCTTCACTCTCTTCCTTGCCCGTTAGGGAACTAATAGGAAACTGACAGCGTCCTTCATGTATCAGGCGTCTCACCTGAACTAACTCTTAGGGAGGGCATGAAGGACGTTGACCTCTCCGAGGGGAGAGGGGGGCTGCCTCTCAAAGAGAGGATGCAGTCTCTGTGGTGAGAGGCTGCAGGAGAAGCCAACTACTCGTCCGAGTAGCTATCACTTCCTCAACGTGGCTCAGGAATTGTGGCCTTTTTATAGCCAGTGGGATTGTGACCTAGGAGGCCAGGGGGCATTGTGAGGTAGGAGAGGGGGGCTGGCCTTCATTGTGACTGGAGGGAGAGGCTGGGCCTTATTTACAGAGGCAGTTTTGAAGCCCGTTGTCATGACGACGACTCTTTTTGAATCATGTGATTAGATATGGCTGCCATTAGGAATTTAATTCCCATCCGATTAATGGACCTTTCCCCTAGCATTGTGCCCAAGCTCTAAGGCTCCTTCATTGGACTTTGTGGTCCTGAGGATGAGACTGTTGTATGGTAATCGCAGATAATTCTGGGTTTGACAATCAACCAAAGGGAACTTTATTTGTACAAGAAATGTATTGTTTTTTAGGATTTCACAGCTTTTCTTCAGTAAATAAAACAGTGTAAGTTTAATAACTCCTGACTGAGGTGTTGAAAGGAGCAATCTTTCAACCTTGCCTGACTCTGGCTATCTTTGATAAATCGCACCAAGTGTTTGAGAGGAGGGGTACAGCCCAATTGTGAAGAATCTGCAATCCACAGGAACACACATGAAGCTGCCTCACACTATGTGTTTGCTGCCCTGGCAAGATCAGGATCGTCTCCTCTGACTGACAGTGGATTTCCTGGGTTTTGGAGGAGATCATCTCCTACCTGGTCCACTAGGGGATTCAACTTGGAAGCTTCTGTGTACAACACATTTTTCAAAGAAGAAAAGCGGGGACAGGGGATCCTTCTTGCTAAATAACATTTCCTTTTTGTTTCTTGTATATGATTTATTAGGCATAATTGAAAAGAGATGTGGAATTTTAAAAAATACCTCATATTTTAAAATATTTTTACTGATGACTGTTAGTAGCAAATAAGAGTGTACTGAATTGCAAATATGGGTTGAATAAGGAACACAGCAGGGTAAAACACCGTAGAGTCCACCCTCCAAAGCAGCCATTTTCTCTGGGGAACTGATCTCTGTCTGCTGGAGACCAGTTGTAATTCCAGGAGATGCGAGCTTCCTCCTGGAGGTTGGCAACGCTACTGTCAGCAGAATCTTAGAAAAGATGCTGCCGGGTTGGCGGGGGGGGGGGGCGCTGCTGGGGACCCGAACTCAGTCCCAGATGCAATGGCGGCCCAGGGTGGGTGGCTCTGCCCAAGATGTTAAATCTTGTTTTGTACGTATTTCGATAAGCCTTATGTAGACATGTAGAGGAATGAGGGGGTAATTGTTAATTGTTGGCGATATCTTCTGCATGGGAAAAACCAGCACAGTATGTTAAGAACTAGGTCAGAATCCTAGCTCAGCTGTCAAAAAGATACTGGTTGGCCCAGCCAGCGTTCTGGATTATGATGCGTAGGAATGACAGAGAACCTTCTGAGGCCATGGAGTACGTGAGGGCAGAGACGCCTCGCTGTTTTCTGCCCTCATTATGATGTCCGTCTCTGACCTCAGATGGGTGAAACTGTGACACGGTTCAGAATGCCTTGCCAGTTTACCTTACCAGAGTTTGGGCGGGAGGAAAACTAATGAGGTAAAATTTTGCAAATCAGTTCTTTAATAAGCTCATGGCCTTTGTTTGGGCTGCATCAGTGTCTTAGGTTTTCAATCTGGAAAGGGATTCTTGCATTTCTTGGCTGATATCTCAGTGTGGGACACCCTAACTTTACAACTCAGTCACCATCAGAAAGTATTGGAATGGTTATTAGGTGTGCATACCCTATAAAAAAAATAAGAGAGCCCTGTGGCACAGAGTGGTAAGCTGCAGTACTGCAGCCCGAGCTCTGCTCGCGACCTGAGTTCGATCCTGGTGGAAGCCGGGTTCAGGTAGCAGGCTCAAGGTTGACTCAGCCTTCCATCCTTCCAAGGTCAGTAAAATGAATACCCAGTTTCCTGGGTGTAAAGTGTAGATGACTGGGGAAGGCAATGGCAAACCACCCTGTAACGAAATGTCTGCCAAGAAAACGTCATGATGCAACGTCCCCCCATGGGTCAGTAATGACTCGGTGCTCACACAGGGGGCTACCTTTACCTTTTTACCTACCCAATAAAATCACATCATGTAGGTTTGCCAATCCTGGAGGAAGAAGGGCAATTCTGGGCACATCCCTCCTCTGACATCCTGGTATTGACATGATCAGAAAGAGGAAGCTTCTAGTAGGCCCTTCACACTTGCCTCTCAGGCTCTTTCATGTCTCAAGGAAACCTGAGTTCCACAAAGTCATGTTGTGTTTCAAGCATGCCCTTCTGCATCCCTTGGTAACCTGCTATCCATATAATAAAATCAACATTGTATGTGGGAAGGAGTGGGCAAGGGAATGGGGGAGGGGTACAGCCCAAGTGAGGAGAATTTGCAGTCCGCATGAATACACATGAAGCTGCTCCACAAAGAATGCAGAAACTGCCCAGTAGGAATGTATTTTCATCAATAGATGATAGTCCAGTCTACAATCCTAGTATTTTTACCAAAGCATCACTCTGAACAGTTTCCTTACAACGCAGCCCTATCATCTGAATAATGCAGTTTTGCACTGTTACCGGAAAGCCCAGAGACTGGGAACTCTTAACTTCTTCAGGCCAGCCGTTCCCTAAGGTGCGAGCCGCCACAGGGAATGTACGTGGACGGGCTGCTGTTGATTTTGCCAAAATTCAGGGATGTCTCTGCAAGAAGCCCTTTGCAGAAGAATGAAGGAAAGGGGGAGGTGGAGTCCTGCAGATATGACAGGCCGAGCCCTTGAAGGCCTTTGTATGTCATCGTCTGAACCCTGAATCGAGCCCAGACACTGACGGGTAGCCTACGGAGGGAATGCAGAACAGGAACAGTCCGCATGATCCGTATTGTTTTCTGACAATCATTGTGTGTCAATGTCGTGCACCAGCTGGAGCCCTATGAGGAGGGCATCACACTAATCTATCTAGCCTCCGTGTTACGGCATCATGAATCCAAGTGGCCAAGTCAGCTCTGTCAATGTAAGGGGCCACCTTCCAGCCAAGTATAAGGTGGGAGAAAGCCTTTTTTGCAGCTACGTTGACATTAGCAGTTCTAGACCTTGTGTCAATCTAAGGCGCTTAATCCAGTCTCCCAAGGCCAACTAAACCCCATCCAAGGTTGGAAGCATTTCTTGACTGGCTTTGATTTTATTTCGGCTTCCAGGACAGTCTTCAGACTTGACTCTCAGGCTTTTTCGCGTCTCTAGAAAAGCTGAGCTCCACATAGTCATGTTGTATTTCGAGTATGTCCCTCTGCACCCCTTTGCTGTGATATTTCTGTATTTCTGTCCACAAGGCAGCCTGATCGTTGGCTGCGGTACCAGGGGATTAAGGAGGGGTCTCCACCAATGATAAGAACTTGCTTAACCTTAGCAACTTTAAGACGTGAGAGCGGAGGAGACGTGGCTTGGCACCAATTGGCAGAGGTTACTGGGAGGGACTTAAATAGAACTGCAGGAAACCCTTCATTCCTACTTAGGATTGCTGCAAAGACCACACACGACACAAGACAATGAAATAAAGACACGACACAAATATATACAGTTAAATCATTCAGCTTTATTGAATGAAAGTTAAAATCTTTGGAGAGTAAGGCCTAAACACACCCACCTGGGCTTAGCGACACATGATACTGTTTCTGGGGCGAACCTGGAGACAGTATGATGTGTAGGAAAGCCCTGACTTGCCAGCCAAGAGGGCCGGTGCGGCATACAATGAAGGCAGTGCAGAGAAGGCAAAAAACCTGCTGCTCCCACAGCCAATTTGGGGCAACAGGGAAAAATTCCTTCTCGGCTCCCATTCAGGCAACCAGCTAAGCCTGCACTGTCTGGTTAACATGGTGGGTGGGGCCTTTTAAGTTGGGCCTGATGCATCCTCGGAGGAGGGGGGGAGGGATGGCAGAAGGGGGTGTGGGGGGAAGTGGGGGACAGCTTAGAGGAAAGCAGGGAATGGATCCAGAGGGAAGGGTGAAGAGGAGGAGGGAAGGGAAGTGGGGGGGGGGGAGAGAGATTTAGAGCGAAAGTTAAGAGCCAGAACAGGCGGAGACGCCTGATCCATGGAGGACACTATGGTGTCAGGAATCACTACATTGCCCATGGGCTCCAGTAGTAGCCAGGACTCGCTTCATCAGGAAACCAAAGAGCTGTGAGCTCGCTTCACTCTCTTCCTTGCCCGTTAGGGAACTAATAGGAAACTGACAGCGTCCTTCATGTATCAGGCGTCTCACCTGAACTAACTCTTAGGGAGGGCATGAAGGACGTTGACCTCTCCGAGGGGAGAGGGGGGCTGCCTCTCAAAGAGAGGATGCAGTCTCTGTGGTGAGAGGCTGCAGGAGAAGCCAACTACTCGTCCGAGTAGCTATCACTTCCTCAACGTGGCTCAGGAATTGTGGCCTTTTTATAGCCAGTGGGATTGTGGCCTAGGAGGCCAGGGGGCATTGTGAGGTAGGAGAGGGGGGCTGGCCTTCATTGTGACTGGAGGGAGAGGCTGGGCCTTATTTACAGAGGCAGTTTTGAAGCCCGTTGTCATGACGACGACTCTTTTTGAATCATATGATTAGATATGGCTGCCATTAGGAATTTAATTCCCATCCGATTAATGGACCTTTCCCCTAGTATTGTGCCCAAGCTCTACGGCTCCTTCATTGGACTTTGTGGTCCTGAGGATGAGATTGTTGCATGGTAATCGCAGATAATTCTGGGTTTGACAATCAACCAAAGGGAACTTTATTTGTACAAGAAACGTATTGGTTTTTAGGATGTTTCACAACTTTTCTTCAGTAAATAAAACAGTGTAAGTTTAATAACTTCTGAGACAGGTGTTGAAAGGAGCAATCTTTCAACCTTGCCCGACTCTGGCTATCTTTGATAAACCGCACCAAGTGTTTGAGAGGAGAGGTACAGCCCAATTGTGAAGAATCTGCAATCCACAGGAACACACATGAAGGTGCCTCACACTGTGTGGCCGCTGCCCTGGCAAGATCAGGACCGTCTCCTCTGACTGACAGTGGATTTCCTGGGTTTTGGAGGAGATCATCTCCTACCTGGTCCACTAGGGGATTCAACTTGGAAGCTTCTGTGTACAACACATTTTTCAAAGAAGAAAAGCGGGGACAGGGGATCCTTCTTGCTAAATAACATTTCCGTTTTGTTTCTTGTATATGATTTATTAGGCATAATTGAAAAGAGATGTGGAATTTTAAGAATCCATCATATTTTAAACTATTTTTACTGATGACTGTTAGTAGCAAATAAGTGTGTACTGAATTGCAAATATGGGTTGAATAAGGAACACAGCAGGGTAAAACGCCAGAGAGTCCACCCTCCAAAGCAGCCATTTTCTCCGGGGAACTGATCTCTGTCTGCTGGAGACCAGTTGTAATTCCCACCCTTCTCTCTCAATTTTCCAGTTAACTCTCGGTATTTTTTTTCTCTCTTGCAAAATTTCCCTTGGCAGCTCTTTCATAATTCTGACACTTTAGTTATCCTTTGGAAGTGGATTTTGTGTTTCACACACGAACACCCATTTCCAAATGATCACTAACAAGCATTGAAAGTGCTTTATCCAACATGTGTGGAAGCAGCCAGTGTTATTCCTACACATTTCAATCATGTTTTAAGAGCAAATAATAAAGGGCAAACCCTACTGGAGGTATTACAAAAATTATATCCTGGAAATTCAGCAAAGTTTAAATGTATATAAATATATATTTAATTTATATTTAAAGGTGCAAAGTGCTGAAAGTGTATTTAATGTTTGTGGAAGCAGCCAATGTTGTTCCTACACATTTCAATCATGTTTTAAGAGCAAATAATAAAGGGAAAACCGTACCGGAAGTATTAGAAACATTATATGATGCTGGAAATTCAGCAAAGTTTAAATGTATATAAATATATATTTAATTTATATTTAAAGGTGCGAAGTGCTGAAAGTGCTAAAGAGTATAACACTAATTACAATAAAGCCAATAAATACAATAAATATGACAATGTGATTACATCCTAAAGCTCTATGAAAATAGAATAATTTCACACATCAATCTCCTAGTTAACAGTCCAACTGGTGCAGAAGAAGTCCAACAGATAAGTACCAGGTAAGTATATGAAGGAACCAAAATATTTTGCTGATTGTATTTCTCTGTTCTTTCTTCTAGGTATACATATCTGTTCAGAAGAATGAGATGAACATATCCATTCTAAGAATAATGAGAAGAGCATAATGGAATTTGCCAGCTTGTCGTCTCCCGTTTCATATTTCACTTTTTCAAAGGCTCACAAAAATCAACTTTACATCCACTGAAATAAATAAAAATTAATATAACACCAGTGTATAATACATAATTCCCCAGAGATAATACACACATACCATGAATACTCTACTCAGAAACATAAGAATATTCTCTCATCACCCAGTGGGTGTGAATTCTGACGGACCAAAGCTGTAGGAAGCAGTCCTACTACATAAATTTCAATTGCTGAATATGACTCATAGCAAGAAGAGGGCGGAGCAATGCCCTTCTTGTCCTTCAATGTTATTCTTACATGTTTCAATCATGTTTTAAGTGCAAATAAAACAAAGTTGTGTGAGAGCGGCAAACATCATACCATGGTGCCTCATTCAAACTCGTTAAAACGCTTCGAAGCACAGATGGACCATCATCTTTGACAGAATGTCTTTGCAACCGTTGATACAGCCACAATCGCCACTGGCAAAGTCTGCCCAGACCAAAGTGTGATCTTGAGTTGCTAAATAAATAAATGAACAAATAGAAAGTAAATCCATCTCTGAGCCCATTAGTAAGTTATTACAGCATTCTGTTGAAAGGCACCAACTGAGATGAGTTCTTCTTGAAATGCTTTAATAGATCCTCTGACAACAACATCAACAGCGCCTGGTCCTTTGACTCTTGATCTACTCTGAGAAGGAAAAATGATTTCGTTTGAAATCCCTTGATTAATAATCGGAAGATGGTAGCCTTGCACTTAAATTGTTCAGTTTAGGGGTTGCTGTAGAAAGAGCAATGAGAGATGCTTATCATAAAGGGGTGGAAGACGATGTCTTGCTTTCTAAATGAACACATGAAAAGAGCAAAAGTCCGGTAGCACCTATAAGACTAACAAAATTGTGTATGAGCTTTTGTGAGTCACAGCTCACTTCTTCAGATACTATCAACAAACAAGGGAAACCCCAACCAGAGGTATAACAATCACACAATCAAAAGTCTTGCTTCAAAGACTTTGATAATAAATTTTCCAATTTATAAAAATGCAATACGCATGAAGTGCTCGATAGCTATAATATCTATGATAAATACTATACCTACAATAAAAACAATACAAATATAAATATCATTCAAAGTCCTTCCTATGGATGATATTTATATTTGTTTTGTATTTATATTTGTATTGTATTTATTGTAAGTATAATATTTATCATAGATATTATAGATATTGAGCACTTCAAGCACATTGCACTTCTATAAATTGAAAAATATATTACCAAAGTCTTTGAAGCAATACTTTTGATTGTGTTATTGTTATACTTCTGGTAGGGATTTCCTTTGTTACTTGGTTTCTGGAGGAAGCCCTTCTGATAATTGGTCACTTCTTCAGATACAGCTAGAATGTGAGCCTATCTGTCCTTATATCTTGGACAGTGGAGTGATTGCAGATGCCGAATGACAATAGCCGGTGAATGACGATAGCAGGCGTAAATGAACACATTTTTGTTTTGCCTTGCTAAGCATAATATCCTTTCAGCTCTGGAAATGAAAACAAGAAACATCATATTCCATGTTAATCCATCTGGGGCTTGCAGAGATGCTGAGCAAGGCGTCGGAGTGATGGGCCAGGAGAGGCTAGAGTCAAATAGCAAAGTATCAAACTGCAGGGCCTTGAAGAAACAAGTAAGAGGAAATAGACTCCCCCCCCCCCCCAATTTCCTATTGTGCTGCGTTTTCGGCAGTCCTATAAAAATGAGCTGTGTATCTCCTGAGGCTATCCAAGAGAGCAAAACTTTAAATAAATATTATAGCATAAAGAGGAATTGGTGTCATGGCTGCTGTTTCCAAGACTTCCAGATTTATTGCCTCCGAGAAATGAAATTCTATTTTTCTTATCTATCGGTGCATTAAAACATATGGCCAAAGACATAAATTGGTTCTCCACCTTAAAAAATTGTTTGAAGTGCACGGCTGAGCGATGTCATTCCATTTCTGACTTTTCAATTTCCCCCCTCCTCCTCCCCCTCACCTCTGACCTGGCCTTTTCCAGCCATCAGAAAAGTTTGGAAACAGAAAGACTAATAATCATAAAAGAGAATCTTTAAGATTGTAATTAAAAGGTGAAGCCACCATAGTCAGCAGCTACGAGCCTCATTAAACATTACCTTGGACATTTTAATTCACTCCATTGAAATTCTATTAAAATGTCGTTTATCTTGCATGGAGAGGCCGGTGAGGGAAGCGAGATGGAGAAAAAATGAGTTAGTGTTTAAAAATTAAACAGGAATCTGGCCATATTGGGACACCCTCCTCTGAGTAATATCTGAAGCTTGTACAGGAATGGACAAAAGAGTTTCTGTCCTCAAAGCGTGGGACACGTGACTGTGGACATTTACATTTCGTTTTGCTTTTGCAGGCTGTTGTTATGAAATGTTGCCTATTTGCATGGCTAGTGTTCTCAGTTGGATCAATTCTTTTACAGAGAGCTATGGTGTAGTAGTTAGAGTACCAGACTAGTTACTGGCAGACCCAGGTAAATAAACAGGGGCACTATAACTCCCATAAGGCTGTGCAAAAGAGCATGTGTGCAAACTAGCAGTTACGGCACGGGCTTAGACAAATGCCAAATGATAACACTTGATAATTAACTGACTTAGAGTTTCTCTACATGAGACATCTGACACAAGAAGAATTCGTGTCGGGAGATGCAATGTTAGTTGGGAAGGGTAGTTTAAAAAGACAGAGCCAGTGCAGGACAAAGGCTTTGCTACACACTGGAGCTGTGTGAAGGGGCTGTGAAATGCCAGAAGGGAAACTTCAGCCCATTAAAACTTCTCCAGGTCCAAGCCGAGCTCTGGAAGGCAGCTCCAGCCTGTTTCCATTCCTCGCTGCCTTCTGGTTGCGATCCCACACAGTTTTAGCCAGGAGAAGTGAAAGTGACAAGAGTTTTTGGAAAGGCAAAGATGAAATTAAACTCTTTGAGGAGCAATCTCCTCCGGCTCTGTCTTTTTAAACTACCCTTCCAAGCTAACATTACATCTCCCTACACTTGATGAACACGTGCTGAGGCATCTCATGTAGAGAGACTCTTACTGGTGACTACATACATGAAATGTTGCTGGTTGGACTGCTCTGTACTGTCTGAATACATAGAATGTCATGCAATGAATTCTCAAGAAGCTCACAATCAAACTGTATGATGAAAAATCAGCTCTGCTCATAATGGGCCAACAGAACATGAGCCGAACTGGAAGATTTTTCAGCAACCCTAATTCTGGCCTTTCTCTGTTCCTGACGTTGGTCCATATTCATTGGTCATGGTTGCTGGCTCATAATAGGAAAATAAAATATTTATTAGATGTATTCATGTACTTATTTAAACATTCCCCCCACCATTCAACTCAGTTCCACTTACATCTCCAAGGCAGCTTGCAAATGATAATCAAAACAGTAATGTGAATTAGTCCCACTAAATGTCCTTCACTAGGGATCCCAGGTCGCCGGTGGGGGCGGGAATCCCCTGCTCCCGCCCTCCACTCACCTGGCTGGTGGAAGGAAAGGCGGGGGAACAGGCCTCCCGGGTGCACTCCTAGGGCAGTGCAATGATGTCATTTCCAGTGATATAATTGCGCCACCCCAAGAGCACTCCTGTGCTTTGCAATGGGCCGATTTGGGTCCCAAACAGGTTGAATTCAGCCAGTTTGGGGCCTCAGTTAACACACTGTGAAGCGAATGCTCCAAGGCCTCTGCAATGATGTCCCTTCCTGGAACTGATGTTGCTGTGTGCGCCTAGAAGCATGTGTGCATGCAAAGCACACAAGGACCAAAAAAAAAAATGAATGCTGGGTCCCCCCCTTCCCACCAGGAGGTAAAGGGACATGGCAACCCTATCTTCTGCAGTCTTCTCAACAACCCCCATGAGGTACTTTACACATAGATTATCCAATGGACTTCATGGAAGAGTATGGCTTTGAACCTAGGCCTCTTCACTAAGTCCATAGACTATGCCACACTGGGTGTATAACTGAAGAGTAGTTTGGAGATCCCGTTTGGTGTAGTGGTTAAGAGTGCAGGACTCTAATCTGGAGAGCCGGCTTTGATTCCCCGCTCCTCCACTTGAAGCTGGCTGGGTGACCTTGGGTCAGTCACAGCTCTCTCAGAGCTCTCTCAGCCCCACCCACCTCACAGGGTGATTGTTGTGGGGATAATAATAACATACTTTGTAAACCGTTCTGAGCGAGCGTTAAGTTGTCCTGAAGGATGGTATATAAATCGAATGTTATCATTATTATACATTCCAGTGATCTCAGGCTAGCTAACCAAACATGGCCTACCAGCCATCTGTGGTAAACTGCTACAGATTAAATTTTTAAGTTAGTTTCCTAGGATGCAGTGGAGCAGCTGAGATTTTGGGGTCCTGTAATGTCAAGGCAGCATACATTATTCACCCTTCCTCTACTTTAGTCTCACACAACTCCTGTAAAGGAGGTTCGGCTGAGAGAAGGCTATCCAGTGAGGTCTGTCCCTGAGAGCAAAGCTACAAGTGACTTTCTTCACGTGAAGAACACTAGATTTTTCTCACAAGGTTATCTGGGAAGTGAAGTCCGAGTGGTCCTTCCCCTCTCTGTTAGAATTGCTACCTGAAGAGCCACAAGAGGGCTTTGTTTGGGGGCGGGCAGCTGCTACTTTCTCCCAGAGCGTCCTGCAGGCTGCCTGCTCCTGGGGATCTGCTCTGGAAGCAGCAGCGTCAGTGAAGCCTCAGCCGCAACGACAGCAAAAGAATCTGCAGTGCCTCCTTCCGCTGTTGCTGCAGCTGAAGCTTCACTGACACGGCCGCTTTCTCCAGAGCAGCTCCCCGGGAGCAGGCAGCCCACAGGATGCCCTGGGAGAAAGTAGCAACTGCCCGCCCCCAAACAAAGCCCTCTTGTGGCTCTTCAGGCAGCAATTCTAACAGAGAGGGGAAGGACCACTCGGACTTCACTTCCTAGGTAACCTTGTGAGAAAAATCTAGTGTTCTCCACGTGAAGAAAGTCACTTGTAGTCATACTCTGAGTGGGGTCTTGAACCTTGGTTTCCCCCTCCCCCCAATCCTAGTCTGATATTCTAACAACTATATCAAACTGTCTCGTCATTCTCCTTGCTGTCATAATAATCCATGGGCTGCATTTTGCTTGGGAGATCGCCTGGCCTCAATTAACTCAAAGCCCAAATGGGTCAGCATGCATGCAACAGTTTGCAAATCTTGTAGTAGGCGGTTTTTCACTTCTACGTCCAACAAGGAGCTGCTCTCCAAATTTTGTTCCATAGGAATGAAATGGAGGTTGGATACGTGCTGTCATCTTGCATATCGGGTTTTGAGGTGGGGAGAGAGAAGACTGGGTTGGAGAAATGCCTCATGCCTTTTCTAATATATGAGCATCATTTTGTCTCAAGGCTGCTCAGTCATCATTGCTTCAACAGCTGTTACACGCACACGAGAGAGAGAGAGAGAGAGAGAGAGAGAGAGAGAGAGAGAGAGAGAGAGAGAGAGAGAGAGGAATGGTATCTCCCTGTGGCGAGAATTCTGTTCCCAGGCTCGGATTTTCAATTCCATTTCCTATGGCTCTCCAGTGGCTGCAGCTAGTCTATATCATTATCTGGGAGGGGAGTGACCTATTGAAATGTCTCTACTGAGACCTCGAATTTCTAGCATTAATCTGACTTTTCACAGCATTGCCTTGCCTCCCCCATCAGCAGGGAAAAGCTGAAGTCCCCCAATGAAATAAGGAACCAAAGACACGAGTCACCTTTAGGAACTCTTTGAATAAAATTAGAGCTGGAAGAAACTTGCATGGTGTAGTCAGCCATTTTGTATTTGAACAACCCACATGACACCTCAGAGGCTAGAAAGGGGCATAATTTTTTTTAAAAAAATAAAAGTAGAGCTTAAACAAATTTGCTCCCAAGAAAATTTCCCCCAGAACCTCTTGAGTGAATTTTGATGGTGAATATTCTTTGTATGATAATGTGTTATTCCTGTATTAATAGATCTCCATAGGCTTCCAAATTGTTTGGGGTCATAATTCAAAGTGTTGGTTTTGGTCTTTAATGCAGGGCTGAGTGAATTCTCCTGGCTCAAGTCCGTCATCATTTCTCTGATTATCAGCACACATCTTCTCTCCTGTCTTCTGTTCCTCTTTCATTGTTATATTGACAGTGGTGAGCACCTGTGAGGTGAACATTTAATCTGTTCTCCGGGCTCCCATCCACCTCAAACAACTGTCGAACACCTTTGCAGTTTGTGAGGGTGGTGTTTCAATTATCGATTCTACCCATGGCCATGGTTGGTGGGGGCAGGTAAGCAAATGAAGTGAGGGGAACAGTGCCTCCCCTAAGACAGTGCCAAAGGTGGACTTAAAAGAACATCAAAGGGTTGTTTTTAATGTAATGTTTATTTATCATTGCAGTCTAGCTGACTGCTCCCTGCTTATTATATGATTGGCTGCTAAGCTATGTGCAGTGACAACAGGTCTGTGGGAGGGGGCAGTAGACCTTCCATTGTGCTGAGAATGTGCATGCAAAAAATGCTGCCAATTGCACTGGATTGTACTGCTTCTTCAATGAACAGACATGAACTGTATGCAAACAGCTGAACTGTTCAGCAAAAAAACTGGTTTCCGGTTTGCAGCTGGTGAACAGACTGTGAGCTGAACTGCTGTGCATTTCAGCAACGTTGGTTTGAGCTAGGTGAAATGGAAGGCATGAAATGGCAGCTGGCAGCAGGGTTGGGGACAGGGACATGATGGTGAGGGAGACATCGTGCGTGTGATGACATCACTTCCAGGGAAAACTCAGAAGTGACATCAGTGTATCTGGGCTCAGGGACACACCAGTGTATCTGGAAGATATGCTGGCATGGTGGCTAGTCAGCTTCTTGTGCACTTTCAGCAACCCCCCTGCCCCAGGATTTTGCAGCATAGCCCTAGCAGACTGGATAGGCAGCCAATCGGAGATACAATTTTAGAAATTCAGTGAGTTAAACCAATTAAGGAGGAAAGGAATGCAGGAAAGAGCAAACTTCCCAAACAATAAACATATCTGGGGGTGCTCATCTCACTACCAGTTGGAACTCATCTTGCTGATAAGGGCCCCAGCAGTTCATTCCAGGTAACCGCTGAAATCCCAGGCCAGCCTCATCTCTCTCTCTCTCTCTCTCAAAAAAGTGATGAACTTCTCCTTGTAGCTTTAGTGAAAAACAATCCACTCCTCCCATCTCTCCCTGCTTTTTCCTAAACCCCTAAATTTATAAATTACAGCTCTCTTTTTTTTTTAATGCAGAGGCTTCTGGGAGAGCCGGCTTCTAAAGCTGGCTGTAATTTATATCACTCTTTACATATTAATATTTGCCTCTCTGAGACAAATGGAAAAGAAGAGAGACTAGTTTATTCACCCCAACTGACAGGTCTAAAGCTAGTCATCCAGAAGGATAATGAGAGTTAGAGCAGATTAAGGATAAATGCCAAGTGGGTTAAAAAGAACAGCTATTGCAAAGGGACTTGGTGGGCCATGTGAGCCGCTGGCAAAAGACACTATCTTATACTTTCATCTCTGCTTGTCCTAGAGAGCCTCTGAACAAACTTTGCTGGCTTAGATAGGGAAAGAATGACAGTTTGGAGGTTAGGATGCCTGTTGCCGATGCAGGAGGCCTGAATAAATTTGCTTATGCACTGCAGGAGGCTTCCAAGTGAAGCCGGTTAGACTTTCCTCCATAATTAATGTTTTTTTTTAAAGAGTTCACTTGTGGGGCTGAGCAGATGTCCCCAGATCTGTTCCTTGATTCCCCCAGAAATTTGCTCCACTCTGCATTCCCCAGCTCACACCACGTTGATTCTAGTTTTATCCAAGAGAATATCTAAAACTGCGATTGCTCCCCCACCCATGCTCCCAGATGCATGTGGTGCCCAGTGTCATGGGGGAAAGGGCTGCAGGCAGTTGTGAGCATGGATGGCAGGAGAGTTCATGAGTAGACATGGGCGCGAACGGGGGGAAAACCCCAAACACCCCGTTCGTTGTTCGGTGCCATCCATGAACAACGAACAATAAACATGGACGAACATGGACTGTTCCCGGACATGTTGGTTGTTCGTTGTTCATGGGGGCCAGAACCACCCCCTCAACCCCCACTTAGCCCTCCCTCCCCTCAAACCCACTTATCTGGCCCTTTAAACTATCTGGGATCTTTAAACTATCTGGGATCTTTAAACTATCAGCTGGCAGGCGGCAGGGGGGGTTCCCCCCTGCCTCCTGCCAGCTGATAGTTTAAAGGGCCCTTTCCTGCCATGTGCAAGGAGCAGGGCCCTTTAAACATCCCACAAACTGACCTTCCCAATGTCCCATACCCAAGTTTCAGAGAGATTGCACCCCGGGAAAGGCATGATCCATGGGTCTCCCTGTTGGCTGTCATTTTCTCTTCTCAGTGGCAAAAATGAGACTCTCTGCTGGAAGTACTTTGAAGGGTTAAAGCCAGAAAGAAAGCCAGAAGGAGTTCAGACAGAGTTCAGTCCCTCCCTCCCTCCGGTTGCCAAGGGGATTGATTGCAGCAGGCGCCAGACTGTCTGGCTTGTCGAAAGGCTGCTGAAGGCAACGAACAAGGCTTTTACTGACCACCTGTTCATTTAGGATGGGGCCTCACAAACAGCTTGCTTGTGAACAGCAGATTGAGCTGTTCGTGTTTTTTTTCTGTTATAGCTGTTTGTGCCTATGTCTATTCATGAGCAGACAGAGGAAGGGCATGCAGGCAGGTGGGAGGTATGCAAATGGAAAAGAAGGAAGAAGGGAGTGTGGTGGTGGGCAAAAAGGGAGAGGGAACCCTGAGAACTCTTGGCCTGCCCCCCCCAAACCTGGAATGAACCCTGCATAAATGCAACTCTGAAATATGGCTCACTAGTGGCTTAGCACAGAGGAAAGATCCTTTGTTTCCTTTTAATAAATGGAAACACTGTTATAATCATATCAGTCCATTTCCCTTTGGATGAAGGCCATAAATTTTCTACTCCTGTTCCTCAAGAAAAGCCACAGCTGTCCTCATACTGCTTTTTCGGATCAGAGGAGAGAGACTGGGAATGAATCACTTGCTACAACAGATTGCTTTGGCTTAAAATACAGAGTCTGGTGACTAGAAAGACTTTCCCCATTTTTCCCCTTTCAGCAATTTAATATTTGGTCTCCTCACACCGCATTTTGAAAGTGATGGTTATTTCCCTCTCCATCCTTTCTGAATGATAACAATAACGATAATGACGACGACAACGACAATGACAACAACAATGACAATGGTTGTTGTGGGTTTTCCGGGCTGTATTGCCGTGGTCTTGGCATTGTAGTTCCTGACGTTTCGCCAGCAGCTGTGGCTGGCATCTTCAGAGGTGTAGCACCAAAAGACAGAGATCTCTCAGTGTCACAGTGTGGAAAAGATGTAGGTTATTTGTATCTACTCAGGAGGGGTGGGGTTGAGCTGAGTCATCCTGTAAGAGTTTCCCAGGGTGTGGAATGCTAATGGCGGGAGGCTTCACTGTATCCTGAGGAGGTTCTTTTGCATATGGATTGGTACTTGATGTGCTAATCTTCTCTGCAGGGCTATTGTCGGGTGTAGAGTGTTTTGTTAGCCTGGTGTTTTTCAGAACTGTCAACCATGCTCGGTTCATTCTTAAGGTTTCTTCTTTCCTGTTGAAGTTTTGCTTATGCTTGTGAATTTCAATGGCTTCCCTGTGCAGTCTGACAAAGTAGTTGGAAGTGTTGTCCAGTATTTTGGTGTCCTGGAATAAGATACTGTGCCCTGTTTGAGTTAGGCTATGTTCAGCCACTGCTGATTTTTCAGGTTGTCCAAGTCTGCAGTGTCTTTCATGTTCTTTTATTCTTGTCTGGATGCTACGCTTTGTGGTCCCGATGTAAACTTGTCCACAGCTGCAGGGTATACGGTATACTCCTGCAGAGGTTAGGGGGTCTCTACTGTCTTTTGCTGATCGTAGCATCTGTTGTATTTTTCGGGTGGGTCTGAATACTGCTTGAAGGTTATGCTTTTTCATAAGCTTTCCCATCTGATCAGTAATTCCTTTGATATATGGCAAAAACACTTTTCCTGTGGGAGACTGTTTTTCTTTGGTTGTTTGATTCATCCTGGGTTTGATTGCTCTTCGGATTTCATTTCTGGAGTAGCCATTTGCCTGAAGTGCGTGCTACACCTCTGAAGATGCCAGCCACAGCTGCTGGCGAAACGTCAGGAACTACAATGCCAAGACCACGGCAATACAGCCCGGAAAACCCACAACAACCATCGTTCTCTGGCCGTGAAAGCCTTCGACTATACAACAATGACAATGGCAATGACAACAACAACAACAGTAATAAATGTCATTTATAGTTCGACTTTCTCACAGACTCAAGGTGGATTACACAGTGTGAGATTAGTACAGTCCGTATCAAGGACATTTCCATAAACAATGCCAGAGGGTTTACGAAGACATAGCATTAGCAAGAATTCAACACAGAGCTGAAGAAATGCTGAAACAGGTTGGATCAGTATTCTCTTCCATGAGGAATAGGGCCAAGCAGATTCTGATTACGAGAGGTTTGCCAGAGTAAAAATGTCAGCCTCTTTTCCAAATAGGTATGGGCCCTTTTCTGTCCCATTTTATTACTGAAGGAGTTTCTTCAGTGTTAACTTCCCTTCCATTTTACTCCAGTTTAACCAGGAGAATGTAAGAAATTAAACTTGGAAGTGGATAGGGTTACCAGGTGACCACCAGCAGTGGGCAAACTCCTGGCATTTTGCACCTCTGCCCGCTGATCGCTGGCTATCAAGGGAAGATGGAAAGTAGCCCAGCAATTACCCGCCGCTGGCAGACAACCCAAGAAAATGGGAGGAGTACATGCTCCCGGCCAGCGTGCCACTGCTTTCTGATGTGACGTCATCATGCTGGCTGCAGGAGTGCTCTTGCACATTGTACGAGGCCAATTTCAACCCTAAACAGGCCAATCCTTAAAGCATCGGCCTTGTGCAAAGCATGGAGATGCTCCTGCAGCCAGTGCGACCATGTTAGTTCCGGAAGTGATGTCACTGTGCCCCAGCCGGGAGTGCACATACAAAGAGAAAGAGCCTGGTAAGTACCGGTTGCTTTGAAAACCTGGCAACCCTACAAGTGGACCAACAGTTACTGTGATGTAGACCTTTCTGAGGTGTATGACTGGTCTCTGTGTACTTCTGAGCGTATGCAGTTTGCTGCAGCTTTCAGTTCCAATGCTGTAGTGGTCAGGCTGGAACTGGGGAATCCCAGGGTCAAATCACAACCCATTCATGGATGACTAGGGTTACCAGCGCAAGGTGAGAGGAGGCCTCACTAGCGATGCGATAACAACATTGGCAACACGCTGTCATTCTCCATTCGACTAGAAGTGACATCAGTGTGTCGCCAGAGATGTTCTAGCATTTGGGCAAAACTCCATGGTTTAACCCAGTGATGCACTGATGTCCAGTTGTGCAGCCAGTGAAGTCAGCACGTTGGGATGCTGCCTGTCCCCTGCCCTCCATTTCCACCCTTATTTTTCTCCTGTTGCCCAGCTGAGAGGGGGCAGGAGACCCCTGCCTTGGGAAGCCTATGGTGAACTTAAGGACCTAAGATACTGAAGTACATTAAGAGACCTTAGGCCAGTCACTTTATTCCGAACTGAGAATAAAATGTAGGACTGGAGAACTACATATCTTGTCCTGAACACATTGGAGGACGGATGGGATAAAGGTGGAACAGACAGACATTCACGTGAATATTAAAAGGACAATGTAAAGAAAAAGGAGTGAAGGGATTTTGACAGAAAAAAAAGAGCTGTTAATCATTACATGGAGAAAGTGTAGATTTGATATAATGCAAATAATTGTTTTGGAGACAATCAGAAACTTTTTTTTAGTTTAGATTGTTTGTTTTGGCTGTTTTTTTCCCTGTATTATGTATGTTTTTGTATGTTGATTAGTGGTTTCTTGTTTTAGTTTATGTGTAATTGTAGGTTTCTTAGTTTGTTTTAAATTATATAACTTTTAATTTTAAAAAAGAGTAAAGAAAAAGGAGCTGATGTGCCTCAAGCTTCTTTTTTTTATGTGCTGGCATACTGACATATTCATGTGTTCCCGCACACTGGTAATGTACTGTGTAGTGGAAATGTGCCCATTAATAATATAGAGGACAGAAAGAAATCATTAGAAGCACTTCATACCTGGGACAAACCATGCATGCACTGTGCTGTGAGAAACCCAAGACAAAACAAAGGCAGGTTCCTAATATTTCAGTTCCACTTTGGAAACTAAGTGGATAGGAATGCCAAGAACTGGGGGATAATTTGAATGGGGATGATTTGGAAAGCCTCCTTTACTTCAAGAGTTTGAAAAGCCACCTCTAACTAAAGTGTGACGATTGTTACGTGTGTTACCTAGGCAACTCACAAATCTGCTTTGCAGGAATTTGCGGAGAAACGACACTACACCTGGCAGAAATATATCAACATTCTCTTTGTCAAGACATTTTACCACTTGGTACTATGGAATACTATCTCTGATGTTAATGATGCATAACAGAAAGGCATAATTCCAATTCCCCTAATGCCCAGAGAGATTTTAAAAAAAAAAACTATCCCAGACTTCAGTGACAACGGGTTCATAGTTGTTGAATGCATGGTGTAGTGGTTAGAGACAGTGTGGTGTAGTGGTTAAAGTGTCAGACTAGGATCTGGTTTGAATCCCCACTCTATCATGGAAGCTAACTTGATGACTTGGGGTCAGTCACACACAGCCAACCCTACTTCACAGGGTTGTTGTAAGGATAAAATGGAAGAGAAGGAATGATGTAAGCCACTCCAGATACCCTTTAAGGAGAAAGGTAGGATATAAATGAAGGAAATAAAAATGCATTGATATGTGGTTTCCTGTTTGTCCAAGCAGTTCCATTTCCAAGGATGACTTTCTATAGGGCCAGTCTCCTTGTTGAGAGGCAGTACTAAACACCTGTGGTAATGTTTATTATATTTGTAATATTATATCTTGATCAATTTACAGTTTGAAAATGGGACACTAAGCAAATATCCAGCTGGCTGCCTCAAGCTTCTTTTTGCCAGCCAACTGAAAAAAAAAGACTTCACATAATTAAGAATAGATGCATTAACTCTTTTTTCATTTCTTTTTGTTTCTGTATGTTGTCGTGTGCTAGTTTTTCCCATGCAAAAGATATCGCCAACAATTAACAATTACCCCCTCATTCCTCTACATGTCTACATAAGGCTTATCGAAATACGTACAAAACAAGATTTAACATCTTGGGCAGAGCCACCCACCCTGGGCCGCCATTGCATCTGGGACTGAATTCGGGTCCCCAGCAGCGCCCCCCCCCCCAACCCGGCAGCATCTTTTCTGACAGATTCTGCTGACAGTAGGGTTGCCAACCTCCAGATGGAAGCTCACATCTCCTGGAATTACAACTGGTCTCCAGCAGACAGAGATCAGTTCCCCAGAGAAAATGGCTGCTTTGGAGGGTGGACTCTATGGCGTTTTACCCTGCTGTGTTCCTTATTCAACCCATATTTGCAATTCAGTACACACTTATTTGCTACTAACAGTCATCAGTAAAAACAGTTTAAAATATGAGGGATCCTTAAAATTCCACATCTCTTTTCAATTATGCCTAATAAATCATATACAAGAATTAAAAAGGAAATGTTATTTAGCAAGAAGGATCCCCTGTCCCCATTTTTCTTCTTTGAAAAATGTGTTGTACACAGAAGCTTCCAAGTTAAATCCCCTAGTGGACCAGGTAGGAGATGATCTCCTCCAAAACCCAGGAAATCCACTGTCAGTCAGAGGAGACAATCCTGATCTTGCCAGGGCAGCAAACACACGGTGTGAGGAAGCTTCATGTGTGTTCCTGTGGATTGCAGATTCTTCACAATTGGGCTGTACCTCTCCTCTCAAACACTTGGTGCGGTTTATCAAAGATAGCCAGAGTCGGGCAAGGTTGAAAGATTGCTCCTTTCAACACCTGTCTCAGAAGTTATTAAACTTACACTGTTTTATTTACTGAAGAAAAGTTGTGAAACATCCTAAAAACCAATACGTTTCTTGTACAAATAAAGTTCCCTTTGGTTGATTGTCAAACCCAGAATTATCTGCGATTACCATGCAACAGTCTCATCCTCAGGACCACAAAGTCCAATGAAGGAGCCGTAGAGCTTGGGCACAATACTAGGGGAAAGGTCCATTAATCGGATGGGAATTAAATTCCTAATGGCAGCCATATCTAATCATATGATTCAAAAAGAGTCATCGTCATGACAACGGGCTTCAAAACTGCCTCTGTAAATAAGGCCCAGCCTCTCCCTCCAGTCACAATGAAGGCCAGCCCCCCTCTACTACCTCACAATGCCCCCTGGCCTCCTAGGCCACAATCCCACTGGCTATAAAAAGGCCACAATTCCTGAGCCACGTTGAGGAAGTGATAGCTACTCGGACGAGTAGTTGGCTTCTCCTGCAGCCTCTCACCACAGAGACTGCATCCTCTCTTTGAGAGGCAGCCCCCCTCTCCCCTCGGAGAGGTCAACGTCCTTCATGCCCTCCCTAAGAGCTAGTTCAGGTGAGACGCCTGATACATGAAGGACGCTGTCAGTTTCCTATTAGTTCCCTAACGGGCAAGGAAGAGAGTGAAGCGAGCTCATAGCTCTTTGGTTTCCTGATGAAGCGAGTCCTGGCTACTACTGGAGCCCATGGGCAATGTAGTGATTCCTGACACCATAGTGTCCTCCATGGATCAGGCGTCTCCGCCTGTTCTGGCTCTTAACTTTCGCTCTAAATCTCTCTCCCCCCCCCACTTCCCTTCCCTCCTCCTCTTCACCCTTCCCTCTGGATCCATTCCCTGCTTTCCTCTAAGCTGTCCCCCACTTCCCCCCACACCCCCTTCTGCCATCCCTTCCCCCCTCCTCCGAGGATGCATCAGGCCCAGCTTAAAAGGCCCCACCCACCATGTTAACCAGACAGTGCAGGCTTAGCTGGTTGCCTGAATGGGAGCCGAGAAGGAATTTTTCCCTGTTGCCCCAAATTGGCTGTGGGAGCAGCAGGTTTTTTGCCTTCTCTGCACTGCCTTCATTGTATGCCGCACCGGCCCTCTTGGCTGGCAAGTCAGGGCTTTCCTTACACATCATACTGTCTCCAGGTTCGCCCCAGAAACAGTATCATGTGTCGCTAAGCCCAGGTGGGTGTGTTTAGGTCTTACTCTCCAAAGATTTTAACTTTCATTCAATAAAGCTGAATGATTTAACTGTATATATTTGTGTCGTGTCTTTATTTCATTGTCTTGTGTCGTGTGTGGTCTTTGCAGCAATCCTAAGTAGGAATGAAGGGTTTCCTGCAGTTCTATTTAAGTCCCTCCCAGTAACCTCTGCCAATTGGTGCCAAGCCACGTCTCCTCCACTCTCACGTCTTAAAGTTGCTAAGGTTAAGCAAGTTCTTATCATTGGTGGAGACCCCTCCTTAATCCCCTGGTACCGCAGCCAACGATCAGGCTGCCTTGTGGACAGAAATACAGAAATATCACAGCAAAGGGAGCCAGAGGAAGATACTCGAAATACAACATGACTATGTGGAGCTCAGCTTTTCTAGGGACGCGGCAAAGCCTGAGAGTCAAGTCTGAAGAGTGTCCTGGAAGCTGAGTCTTTCTGACCATGTCAATAGTGTGATGTCAGAGGAAAGATTTGCACGGAATTGGCCTTCTGGCTCCAGGACTGGCACAACTACACAACGGCGAGGCATTCTGAACCGTGTCAGTTTCACCCATCTGAGGTCAGAGATGGACATCATAATGAGGGCAGAGAATAGCGAGACGTCTCTGCCCTCACGTACTCCATGGCCTCAGAAGGTTCTCCGTCATTCCTGTGCATCATAATCCAGAACGCTGGCAGGGCCCATCAGTATCTTCTTGACAGTTGGCCTGAGTTGCTTTTGACAGTTTGGTTGAGCCAGAGTCAGTCCCTGGATAGGTTAGCCAGTTAATTGTGAATCATTATGTAGATTGAGGGGATCTGAAATGGGAAACAGAGATCTGAAATGGGCCTCAGAGGTTATTTATTTGGCATCAGGCTGTCAGATAAACTGTTGGGGAGCCTCTGCCCTCTTGGATTCTCTGCTGGTGCATAGATATTCAAGGAAGCCACCTGAAGATCTGCTGAAACCATTTAATATATGATCCAGAGGAGTTAGCCCTGTTAGTCTGTAGTAGCAAAATAGTAAAGAGCCCAGTAGCACCATTAAGATTAACCAATTTTATTGTAGCATAAGCTTTCGAGGGACACAGCTCTCTTCATCAGAAGCATGCATATATTGAAGACAGCTGTGGCTCTCGAAAGCTTATGCTACAATAAACTTGGTTAGTCTTAAAGGTGCTATTGGATTCTCTTCATATAATATATGGATGGGTTTTAAATTGTTCTTCTAAATTAAAAAGACAGAGGTGACAGAGATCGCTTCTCAGAGGGTTGGTTAATTTAATCTTTGAGGCTCAGTCAGTTTCACCTCTCAGGTTTAAAACTGTGTGGGATCACAGCCAGAGGGCAACATGGAATAGAAATGGGCTGGAGCTGCCTTCCAGAGCAGGGCTTGGACAGTATAATGGGCTGAAGTTTCCCTTCTGGCATTTTGCAGCCCCTTCACACAGCTCCAGTGTATAGCAAAGTCTTTGTCCTGCTGCCAACTCTGCCAATCAATCAAAGTTTAATACGGTCAAAGACCAGACAAGTAATGGCTTACAATCTAATTAAAACATGCAGTCAAGGTAAACAGATCTATCCATCTAAAGCCAACTCTGTCTTTTTAAACAACCCTTCCTGGCTAACATTGCATCTCCTGACACGTATTCTTCGTATGTCAGATATCTCAAGTAGAGAAACTTTGACTCTGCTTTGTCTTGTTTTCAGACAAGACATCTTGTCGGGCATCCTGTTCTATGCACTAGCCAACCAGTTGCCCTGGAGGGCCAGAAGCCAAGGCCTCTCCTGATGTCACCTCCTAGCACTGGGTTTCAGAGCCACATAGACCAGCCACTACACATGAAATCCCAGCTAAGTGGCTGATAAATGGTTGTCCAACCTCTGCTTGAGGACCAGAACCACCAGCTCTTCCACTCTAGGTCGTTGGTTTCAGTGTTGAACTTCTCTTACCATTAGAATTTGTTTCTCGGTGTTAATCTGAGGTCTACTCTGATCTACATTGAGTCAATGAGGTCTAATCTAGTGGAGAACGTCTTTATCCTAGACAGTTTTGTCTTGTGCTTGACATCTTTCAATGGATAGAAGCTACATACACTGGAACAGGGATTGTCATTCATCATTAAACGTTACTCACTGCATTAGACTTTCAGGAAAAGACTTCCCAACAATGTCGAGAAATGAGTGACAAATTTCACTTTTTCCAGAGGCACAAAACTCAATTGGTTATCCTATCTACAGCAATTTATGTTCTAGAGGCTACCTTGCAATATGCAGATTTATTTGTGACTTCTGCTCCATCATTGCTGTTGATGATAAAAATAATTGCCTTGTTCTGTAGCTTGTAAAGTGTTGCACAGACTTGCGTTTTGCTTCTTAGCAAAAGTTTGCCAGAGCTGACTTATGATTTATTTTGCAATTCTGGAGTTTAAGGTGTCCACTGAGTAATAAGTTCAATTTAAAAATTCCTTCTGTCATTCTGATCCTGACAGCATTCTGATCCTGACAGCAGCAACCTGGTCAAAAATAAAGGAGAAGTTATTATCTGGATCTAGAACATAAAAACTAGCACCACATGTTAGCTAGGATCTCAACAAGAAACCCAACTCAAGTATAACGAGAACTGAAACTTAACAAAAAAAGTTTCTTGCTTTTATCAACCAAGAAACCTTGAAAAAAGAGTGGAAACAACACAGGGAGATCTCAGAATCCCACTTGACACAAATATATGTATTATTTTATATACGTGTATGTATTTCATTTATACCCCTGCCTTTCTCCCCATTGGGAATTGAAAACATTCTCCTCTCCTCTTGGCTGGTCCAAAGGTTGTGGGTTATTACAATTGATTGTTCACAGTAACAGTAACAGTAACTAAGCAAATATCCAGCTGGCTGCCTCAAACTTCTTTTTGCCAGCCAACTGAAAAAAAAAGACTTCACATCATTAAGAATAGATGCATGAACTCTTTTTTTCATTTCTTTTTGTTTCTGTATGTTGTTGTGAACCTTTTCATTTCATCCGTTTTCCCAATTCCCTTCTTTGAAATGGCATTTATGGCACCTTTACGCACTTCCCATGCCGTTAGTAGATCATATGCCGTCTATACTCCAAAAATATCTAAACCGAAGGGGCGAAATTCAAATGTGAGAAAACAGGAAATAACATGAAAAGGAAGACGTGCAAACTTCAATTCACATGAGACAAACTCAGATCTGGAATGGGGAATTTTGAGTTAAAACTGTGGTGGTACAAACTCACCATATTTTTGACTCACTGTCCAACTTCCTGGCTGTTTCTGTCTGACTCTAACCATGTTCCATACAGTTGCTACATGCTGTAGCTAGTATCCTCCCCCTTCCGGACATTATCAGTGCTTCTTAGCTGTTAAAATAAGCCCAAGTCCCCTTCTTTCCATTCCTTTTCGGAGCTCCTTTGATCAGATGATCTTGAGCAATGAGTCATCTCACTTACTGGTCCTATAACAATATAAAGGGTAGACTGACGGCACAACGGCAAGAGGAGCAATCTACTTAAGAAACTGTTGTCAGAAAGGGCCAGTGTTCTCAAAGTGCCCAGACCTCGGTAGGAAGGCTATCAAAAAGTCACTCTGAAGTGGTTAAAGACATTCTCAGCTTTTCTGTGACAGCTGCAAGATTGCTCCAAATGCGCTTGTAAATCAACATGGGTTCTTTGGGGAGCGGAAATCAGTCCCTACTGGAAGCTGCAAAGACACTGCATAATGCTGATTTTTTGTGCTCAGCCAGCCATCGCTCCTGTTGACTGGGAAGGACAGATCAGGTGATTGTCAACGTTCCACCATGAGCCTTGCTTATCTTGCTTTAGGCTGATCCTGCACTCGACAGGGGGTTGGACTAGATGGTCTGTATAGCCCCTTCCAACTCTATGATTCTATGATTCTATGACTGCCTCCATCTTGCTTGGTAAGGAACTCTAAAGACAGCTTAGAGTCCGGTGTGCATCTTAGCAGCTGTCCAGATTAACTCACAAGGAAAATGAAGGTAATTCTGGCAGGAAACATTGTGAGTGACATGCAAGGAGGAGGACAACAACAACAACAACAACAACAACAACAACAACAACAACAACAACAAATGGCAGAAGTTGTTTTTACATATCAAGGGCAATATATGCCATACAAGTCATTCAAACACCGTTTCTTCAAAACCATGAAGAATAACAGTTCAATCCTAATGAGAGTTACTCCAGTCTAAGCCCATTGATTTCAATGGGCTTAGACTGGAGTAACTCTTCTTAGGACTGAGCTGTAACAGTGCTTTGTTGCTGGGATCAGGCCAAATGGCACTTACTTGGATGTTCTTTTCCCAATACAAGCAGTGCTTCTGGGAAGCCTGCAAGCAGGATGCGAAAGCAAAAGCCCTTCCCTGGGGTCTGTCCCTAGCATCTAGTGTCAGAGGTACCAAGACCCTGAACATGGAGGTTCAATTCAGTTGTTGTGGCAAACATCTTTTCATAGTAGGGCTGCCAGGTCCCCTTACCCTCCTGGTTGGAGAGGGGGGCAACACTCACCTTGAGTTGATCTTTGTGCATGCACTTCATGTGTGTGAACTCCCGACAGCAATGCGATAACATCACTTCTCAGAGTGCCGTTATCGTGCAGGCCCTGGGAGCAATTCCACGCTTCAGATAGGGCCAATTCTTTAAGAATCAGCCCATTGGGGGCCCAAATTGGCCCCATGTGAAGTTCTGGAGTGCTCGCGGGGCCAGCGTCATGATGTCATTCCCAGAACTGATCTCATTGCGCAGGGTAAGGAATACGCCCGGGGGGGGGGCATTCCCCGAACTCCCCCTCCCACCTGCCAGCACTTATTTATGAAAAGACTTATTGTAACCTTGCCTTTCTAACATCTTTTTTTTGGAACCCTGTGAGGTAGTCTTTTTTACACTAGGTCAGTCCAGGTGGGACATTCTGTTTGGAAAAAGGAGGGGGACTTAGGGGTGGGTGGTGGAGCTGCTTCCCTTTTAGGCTTCACCCTGCAAAGATAGATAATGTGTTTTTCAATCTTTTTAAAATTCAGCCGTTATGCCAATATATCGATACAGGCATGCACAAATAAAGGGGGGGGGTGCTATGATGCCACTGATAACAACATCACCCATGCTCGAAAATCCTGATTAGTTAAGGTATGTGAGGAAGAAAATAAACTGTAAATGTTATGCATAATTTTTTTAAAAAACACTGTAAAAACTGTAAAAAATTATGTCTCATTATATTATTATGTATAATACAGTGGCGGTCACTCTGTAAGTCACAGAGACCCACATTCACAATTACCATGAACCAAAACAGCCACATTTGCTTCCATTTCTGTCATGAGGCTAGGCTTGCCAAACTCCAGGTGCAGCCTGGAGATTTCCTGATCTCTAGACTACCGGGATCAGTTCCCCCCGGATAAAACGGATGCTCCACTCCTAAACCACCAAAAATTCCCTGATCTGAAATTGACAACCTGACTCTGCAATGACCAATTCTGTAATTTCCCGATTCTGTAATTGGCCACCCCACATGGGAGCTCCACCTCAGGGAGGCTCCTCCAAGAAAAGCCGTTTCACTTGCCAACCAAAGAACGGATTAGGCCTTGCCCACTTTCCTGAAAGACAGGGTGGATACCACATTGAGGAATGGGGAAGCTTATTTAAATGCTGTTCCAGCCAAAAAGGTAAACAGTTGTGAGGTCACAAATACAGTAGGAATTAAGCTCTCAACAAATTAACACTTTGCTAGCAATTATTGATCAGAATAAATGGTATTACTTTCACATGAGCTAATCAAATATTACTCTGTGGATATTGTGAAACAAGTACACACAGTTACAAAAACACATCATCAGTATGAGCCTTGCGTACCATAAAGACTAAACATATCCCAGCAAAACCTTTGTGGACTAGAGAGACCACTCCTTCAGATGCATTGAACGGATCTTGTCATAAAAGAGGTTTGGAAGAAACCAAGACCCCCAAAATAAACAGCAGGAACATGAAATTCAGGAATTATTGGGTGGTGAACTAATTATGCAAACCTCAAATCTCATCCAGAAATTTTTTTTTACAGAGATTATTCACTATTTATGTAAATATACTTGATGTGTTTTATTTGATTGTTTGGAATGGGATGTGATGACGGAGGAAAGATAGACAGGCTGTCCTGAGGAAATTGCATCTCTGGGGACAAAAGATCTTCCTAACTGAGATCTTCCTAATCTTTCTCGCTCAGCTGCAACCAGTATTATGAACTGGAAGGACAGAGAGGAGGGCTGGGATGATGACTCAGCATCTGGGATCCTCAATCTTTTTTAGTCTCTTGTTTTTCACCTCACACACTACTTATGCCAATGAGATCAGAGAGCTGACCAACATCTCCTCACAGTCATAATGAAGGCCAGCCCCCCTCCCAAAACTCACAATGCCCCCAGTCTTCCTAGGTCATAATCCCACTGCCTATAAAAAGGCCACAATTCCTGAGCCAAGTTGAGGCAGCAAAAGCCCTCAAATGAGTGGTTATATCCTCCACTGTCTCTCACCAAAGAGGCAGCATCCCTCTCCAATATGAGAGGCCCTCGTCCTTGCATGCCTTCCCTATCTTTCGCTCTCAGTCTTTCCTCCACTTTCCTCCCCACATCCCTTCCCTCCTCCTCTTCTCCCTCCCCCCTGTATCCATTCCCTGCTTTCCTCTCAAAATCCGTCCCCCATTTCTCCCCACATCCCTTTCTGTCTTCCCTCCCCCCCTCCCCAAAAAGAAGCATCCAGAGGATGAAGTGCAGAGGCCAGCCAATGGCAGAAGGACTAGGAGCGCCTCTTCGTCTCCGCTGGAGCTCCAGCTTCAAGGTCATTATGGCATTTTCAGGCGGGTGGCCATGTTGGCCGTGACTCTGAGGAAAGGAGGTTGACTCTCGAAGCTGAGACCCTGAACACCTTGTTTGCCTATCAGGCACCACCGGATGTGGATTTTGCAAGACCACGATGGAGAGGAACATGGAAAAGATGAAGGCGACCAGAGTTGTCCTGCTTTAGAAAGAGGTCCATTGTTCTCCCTGAGGTGACACTCACTCCGCTGTGAGCCCCCTCAGGGACAACAAAGACCCAGAGAGGCCTGATAAGGTAAGGTCAGGCCCAGCCTAAAAGGCCCCACCCACCACGTTAACCAGACAGTGCAGGCTTAGCTGGTTGCCTGAATGGGAGCCGAGAAGGAATTTTTCCCTGTTGCCCCAAATTGGCTGTGGGAGCAGCAGGTTTTTTGCCTTCTCTGCACTGCCTTCATTGTACTCAGTGCCGGCCATCTTGGCTAGCAACATGGACTTACTTACACATCACACTGCCTCCAGGTTCTCCTCGGAGACAGTATCATGTGTCGCTAAGTCCAGGTGGGTGTTTAGGCCTGCCTCTTAAAAAGATTTTAAACTTCAATAAAGTTGAATAATTAAACTTTATATATTTGTGTCGTGTCTTTATTTCCTGTCTGGGAAGTCCGTTTCTTCTGTAGTGTGGGGACACAGCTGCAATTGTAAGTAGGAATGGAGGGTTTCCTTCAGTTCCATTTCATCCCCCCCTCCCCATTCGGCACAGTTATGGCGCCAAGCCACCTCTCCCCTCTTAAAGAAGTGACTAAGGGATTAGCAGAGGCTTATCAGTGACAGAACCCCCCCCCCTTAACCCCCAGGCCATGTAGTCAATGATCAGGCCGGCTTGTGAACAGAAATATGAATACACAGGAAGCTGCCTTACACTGAAGCAGACCCTTGGTCCATCACAGTCAGCATTGTCTACTCCGACTGCCAGCGGCTCTCCAGGTTCTCAAGCAGAGGTTGTTACTAAAATAAAATAAAAATAAATCATCTCCTATTCCCCTTTCAACTGGAGATAATAAATACAATTATATTATACATATCATATTGTACACATACGTGTATACATAATTTCACCCTCATTCGAAATGCAAGACACCATCTGGCCTGTGCATGAACTATTGTGACCTGCTTACAGTAGTGATAGATATCGACAGGCTCCTGGCACCTGGGAAGGCCACTCATGATGACCTGTGCCCTGGATCCCTGCCCACCTTGGCTCCTAAAATCTTGTAATGTGCCCTTGATGCCTATCATAAATGTCACTAACTCAGGGCATGTTGCCTGTGCCACTCAGGGATGCGGTCATTCACCACCTACTTTAAAAAAACCACCATGTGCCAAAAAAGTGGTCAATTATTGTTCAGTCTCTAATCTGCCCTTTCTTGGCAAAATGATTGAGAGACCAGTAGCTGACCAAATCTAATTCTCCATACATAACTTTTGGGCTCCAGACCTCTTCCAATATGCTTTCAGGCTAGGCTGCGGGATGGAGACGGCTTTCGTGGCTTTGATGACCTTCTTATTATAGACAAAGGCCAATCTTCTTCATTGCTCCTGGATCTCTCTACAGCCCTTGATGCATTAGACTGTACCATCCAGTTAAGGCACTGGGAGGCAAAAGAAGGTAAGAAGAATGTGCCTTGGATGGTTAAAAGCATCCCTCACAGAACAGCCTCAAAAGGGTTGCTGTTAGTGACCAGCTATCTCCAGAGTGGGAATTATCTTGTGGGTCCCCACAAGGCAACATCTTATCCCCTATGTTATTCAAATTCTAGGTAAAGCTTTTAGGAGAAATCATTCATAGCGATGGAATTGGATGTCATCAATATACAGATGATACCTAGCTCAGTATCTCGCTATCCAAATCTCCTTCTCAAACAGTAGAGGTACTGAGTTACTGCCTGATAGTTGTGGTCAAATGGTTGAAAGCAAACCAACCGAAACAAAAAATCAGCCAGTCAAGAAATGCTTCCAGCCCTGGATGGGGTTTAGTTTGCCTTGGGAGACTGGATTAAGCGCCTTAGATTGACACAAGGTCTAGAACTGCTAATGTCAACGTAGC
This sequence comes from Eublepharis macularius, assembly GCF_028583425.1. NCBI lineage: Eukaryota > Metazoa > Chordata > Lepidosauria > Squamata > Eublepharidae > Eublepharis > Eublepharis macularius. The sequence continues at coordinate 63,926,484 of NC_072802.1, read as the reverse complement.
TGCAAAAAAGGCTTCCTCCCACCTTATACTGGGCTGGAAGGTGGCCCCTTACATTGACAGAGCTGACTTGGCCACTTGGATTCATGATGCCGTCGCACGGAGGCTAGATAGATTAGTGTGATGCCCTCCTCATAGGGCTCCAGCTGGTGCGCGACACTGACACACAATGATTGTCAGAAGACAATATGGATCATGCGTACTGTGCCTGTTCTGCATTCCCTCCATAGGCTACCTGTCAGTGACTGGGCTCGATTCAGGGTTCAGACGATCACATACAAAGCCCTTCAAGGGCTCGGCCTGTCATATCTGCAGGACTCCACCTCCCCCTTTCCTTCATTCCTCTGCAAAGGGCTTCTTGCAGAGACATCCCTGAATCTTGCCAGAATCAACAGCAGCCCGTCCACGTACATTCCCTGTGGTGGCTCGCACCTTATGGAACGGCTGGCCTGAGGAAGTTAAGAGTTCCCAGTCTCCGGGCTTTCCGGTAACAATGCAAAACTGCATTATTCAGATGATAGGGCTGCGTTGTAAGGAAACTGTTCAGAGTGATGCTTTGGTAAAAATACTAGGATTGTAGACTGGACTATTGTCTATTGATGAAGATACATCCCTACTGGTTAGTTTCTGCATTCTTTGTGGAGCAGCTTCATGTGTATTCATGCGGACTGCAAATTCTCCTCACTTGGGTTGTACCCCTGCCCCATTCCCTTGCCCACTCCTTCCCACATACAATGTTGATTTTATTATATGGATAGCAGGTTACCAAGGGATGCAGAAGGGCATGCTTGAAACACAACATGACTTTGTAGAACTCAGCTTTCCTTGAGACATGAAAGAGCCTGAGAGGCAAGTGTGAAGGGTCTACTAGAAGCTTCCTATTTCTGATCATGGCCGTCATCACACGGGCTTTTATTTAGCGCTAAAATGGCGCTATTTCCTGGCAAACACCCACCTTATTCCAACACTGTAGCGATTTTCTCTCTTCTGCTTTGTGCTTGATAGTCGCGCTATTTTGTGCCTCAGTGTGAATGCCTCACATCGATGTATTTCGCCTCGCAACGTCCTATGCCCTCCCTTCAATCCCAGAATCCATTTCTTCCTGCGACTCCCCTTTTTTTTATTTTATTATGTCCTTATAACGCCATAACGACATAACACAATGCTGAAGTAAAAATGCTGAAGTAAAAATGACTCTGCTGAAGTAAAAATGACTCAATCGCCATGGCAGAGTCTTCAGCGAGGGGGATCACGTCAGACAGGGAGTTTTCTGCGGGCAAAGGGCTATTTATATAATTTCAAAGTTGGAAAAACAAAAGCGTTGTAATGTTTTGCTCTAACGGAATGTTTATATGCTGTTATTCTGTTATAGCGGAATTAAACGCCAGAATAATTTAAAAAGGGGGGGAGGAGCTGCTTCTGTGCGGTTAGAGAGAACAGAACAGAGTGCTTCGGTGTGGACACCTGGTGGCGCGAAGAGCCGTAAGGTGACCCAAAGAAACGTTACTGTGCCGATAACAGGTAGGACGCTATATGCTGTAAATTTAACAGAAGAGATGCCCGTGTGACGATGGCCCATGTCAATAGCAGGATGTCAGAGGAGGGATGTGCCCAGAATTGTCCTTCTTCCTCCAGGATTGGCAAACCTACATGATGTGATTTTATTGGGTAGGTAAAAAGGTAAAGGTAGCCCCCTGTGTGAGCACCGAGTCATTACTGACCCATGGGGGGACGTTGCATCATGACGTTTTCTTGGCAGACATTTTGTTACAGGGTGGTTTGCCATTGCCTTCCCCAGTCATCTATACTTGACCACCAGGAAAATGGGTATTCATTTTACTGAACTTGCCAGGCCAGCGGCCACACAGTGTGAGGCAGCTTCAGGTGTGTTCATGTGGATTACAAATTCTTCACAACTGGGCTGTACCCCTCCTCTCAAACACTTGGTGCGGTTTATCAAAGATAGCCAGAGTCGGGCAAGGTTGAAAGATTGCTTCTTTCAACACCTCAGTCAGAAGTTATTAAACTAACACTGTTTTATTTACTGAATAAAAGTTGTGAAACATCCTAAAAACCAATACGTTTCTTGTACAAATAATGTTCCCTTTGGTTGATTGTCAAACCCAGACTTATCTGTGATTACCATGCAACAGTCTCATCCTCAGGACCACAAAGTCCAGTGAAGGAGCCTTAGAGCTTGGGCACAATACTAGGGGAAAGGTCCATTAATCGGATGGGAATTAAATTCCTAATGGCAGCCATATCTAATCACCTGATTCAAAAAGAGTCGTCGTCATGACAACGGGCTTCAAAACTGCCTCTGTAAATCAGGCCCAGCCTCTCCCTCCAGTCACAATGAAGGCCAGCCCCCCTCTCCTACCTCACAATGCCCCCTGGCCTCCTAGGTCACAATCCCACTGGCTATAAAAAGGCCACAATTCCTGAGCCACGTTGAGGAAGTGATAGCTACTCGGACGAGTAGTTGGCTTCTCCTGCAGCCTCTCACCACGGAGACTGCATCCTCTCTTTGAGAGGCAGCCCCCCTCTCCCCTCGGAGAGGTCAACGTCCTTCATGCCCTCCCTAAGAGTTAGTTCAGGTGAGACGCCTGATACATGAAGGACGCTGTCAGTTTCCTATTAGTTCCCTAACGGGCAAGGAAGAGAGTGAAGCGAGCTCATAGCTCTTTGGTTTCCTGATGAAGCGAGTCCTGGCTACTACTGGAGCCCATGGGCAATGTAGTGATTCCTGACACCATAGTGTCCTCCATGGATCAGGCGTCTCCGCCTGTTCTGGCTCTTAACTTTCGCTCTAAATCTCTTCCCCCCCCCCACTTCCCTTCCCTCCTCCTCTTCACCCTTCCCTCTGGATCCATTCCCTGCTTTCCTCTAAGCTGTCCCCCACTTCCCCCCACACCCCCTTCTGTCATCCCTCCCCCCCTCCTCCAAGGATGCATTAGGCCCAACTTAAAAGGCCCCACCCACCATGTTAACCAGACAGTGCAGGCTTAGCTGGTTGCCTGAATGGGAGCCGAGAAGGAATTTTTCCCTGTTGCCCCAAATTGGCTGTGGGAGCAGCAGGTTTTTTGCCTTCTCTGCACTGCCTTCATTGTATGCCGCACCGGCCCTCTTGGCTGGCAAGTCAGGGCTTTCCTACACATCATACTGTCTCCAGGTTCGCCCCAGAAACAGTATCATGTGTCGCTAAGCCCAGGTGGGTGTGTTTAGGCCTTACTCTCCAAAGATTTTAACTTTCATTCAATAAAGCTGAATGATTTAACTGTATATATTTGTGTCGTGTCTTTATTTCATTGTCTTGTGTCGTGTGCGGTCTTTGCTGCAATCCTAAGTAGGAACGAAGGGTTTCCTGCAGTTCTATTTAAGTCCCTCCCAGTAACCTCTGCCAATTGGTGCCAAGCCACGTCTCCTCCACTCTCACGTCTTAAAGTTGCTAAGGTTAAGCAAGTTCTTATCATTGGTGGAAACCCCTCCTTAATCCCCTGGTACCGCAGCCAACGATCAGGCTGCCTTGTGGACAGAAGTACAGAAATATCACAGCAAAGGGCGGTGCAGAGGGACATACTCGAAATACAACATGACTATGTGGAGCTCAGCTTTTCTAGAGACGCGAAAAAGCCTGAGAGTCAAGTCTGAAGACTGTCCTGGAAGCCGAAACAAAATCAAAGCGAGTCAAGAAATGCTTCCAACCCTGGATGGGGTTTAGTTGGCCTTGGGAGACTGGATTAAGCGCCTTAGATTGACACAAGGTCTAGAACTGCTAATGTCAACGTAGCTGCAAAAAAGGCTTTCTCCCACCTTATACTTGGCTGGAAGGTGGCCCCTTACATTGACAGAGCTGACTTGGCCACTTGGATTCATGATGCAGTCGCACGGAGGCTAGACAGATTAGTGTGATGCCCTCCTCATAGGGCTCCAGCAGGTGCACGACACTGACACACAATGATTGTCAGAAGACAATATGGATCATGCGTACTGTGCCTGTTCTGCATTCCCTCCATAGGCTACCTGTCAGTGACTGGGCTCGATTCAGGGTTCAGACGATCACATACAAAGGCCTTCAAGGGCTCGGCCTGTCATATCTGCAGGACTCCACCTCCCCCTTTCCTTCATTCCTCGGCAAAGGGCTTCATGTGTATTCATGCGGACTGCAAATTCTCACTTGGGCTGTACCCCTCCCCCATTCCCTTGCCCACTCCTTCCCACATACAATGTTGATTTTATTATATGGATAGCAGGTTACCAAGGGATGCAGAAGGGCATGCTTGAAACACAACATGACTTTGTGGAACTCAGCTTTCCTTGAGACATGAAAGAGCCTCAGAGGCAAGTGTGAAGGGCCTACTAGAAGCTTCCTCTTTCTGATCATGTCAATAGCAGGATGTCAGAGGAGGGATGTGCTCAGAATTGCCCTTCTTCCTCCAGGATTGGCAAACCTACATGATGTGATTTTATTGGGTAGGTAAAAAGGGAAAGGTAGCCCCCTGTGTGAGCACCGAGTCATTACTGACCCATGGGGGGGACGTTGCATCATGACGTTTTCTTGGCAGACATTTTGTTACAGGGTGGTTTGCCATTGCCTTCCCCAGTCATCTACACTTTACACCCAGGAAACTGGGTATTCATTTTACTGACCTTGGAAGGATGGAAGGCTGAGTCAACCTTGAGCCTGCTACCTGAACCCGGCTTCCACCAGGATCGAACTCAGGTCTGAGCAGAGCTCGGGCTGCAGTACTGCAGCTTTCCACTCTGTGCCACAGGGCTCTCTGATTTTTTTTATAGGGTATGCACACCTAATAACCATTCCAATACTTTCTGATGGTGACTGAGTTGTAATGTTAGGGTGTCCCACACTGAGATATCAGCCAAGAAATGCAAGAATCCCTTGCCAGATTGAAAACCCAAGACACTGATGCAGCCTAAACAAAGGCCATGAGCTTATTAAAGAACTGATTTGCAAAATTTTACCTCATTAGTTTTCCTCCCGCCCAAACTCTGGTAAGGTAAACTGGCAAGGCATTCCGAACCGTGTCACAGTTTCACCCATCTGAGGTCAGAGACGGACATCATAATGAGGGCAGAAAACAGCGAGGCGTCTCTGCCCTCACGTACTCCATGGCCTCAGAAGGTTCTCTGTCATTCCTACGCACCATAATCCAGAACGCTGGCTGGGCCAACCAGTATCTTTTTGACAGCTGAGCTAGGATTCTGACCTAGTTCTTAACATACTGTGCTGGTTTTTCCCATGCAGAAGATATCACCAACAATTAACAATTACCCCCACATTCCTCTACATGTCTACATAAGGCTTATCGAAATATGTACAAAACAAGATTTAACATCTTGGGCAGAGCCACCCACCCTGGGCCACCATTGCATCTGGGACTGAGTTCGAGTCCCAAGCAGCGCCCCCTCCCCCCCGGCAGCATCTTTTCTGACAGATTCTGCTGACAGTAGGGTTGCAAACCTCCAGGTGGAAGCTCACATCTCCTGGAATTACAACTGGTCTCCAGCAGACAGAGATCAGTTCCCCGGAGAAAATGGCTGCTTTGGAGGGTGGACTCTACGGCGTTTTACCCTGCTGTGTTCCTTATTCAACCCATATTTGCAATTCAGTACACACTTATTTGCTACTAACAGTCATCAGTAAAAATAGTTTAAAATATGAGGTATTTTTTAAAATTCCACATCTCTTTTCAATTATGCCTAAAAATCATATACAAGAAACAAAAAGGAAATGTTTCTTAGAAAGAAGGATCCCCTGTCCCCGCTTTTCTTCTTTGAAAAATGTGTTTTACACAGAAGCTTCCAAGTTGAATCCCCTAGTGGACCAGGTAGGAGATGATCTCCTCCAAAACCCAGGAAATCCACTGTCAGTCAGAGGAGACGGTCCTGATCTTGCCAGGGCAGCGGCCACACAGTGTGAGGAAGCTTCATGTGTGTTCCTGGTGATTGCAAATTCTTCACAACTGGGCTGTACCCCTCCTCTCAAACACTTGGTGCGGTTTATCAAAGATAGCCAGTCGGGCAAGGTTGAAAGATTGCTCCTTTCAACACCTGTCTCAGAAGTTATTAAACTTACACTGTTTTATTTACTGAAGAAAAGTTGTGAAACATCCTAAAAACCAATACGTTTCTTGTACAAATAAAGTTCCCTTTGGTTGATTGTCAAACCCAGACTTATCTGCGATTACCATGCAACAGTCTCATCCTCAGGACCACAAAGTCCAGTGAAGGAGCCTTAGAGCTTGGGCACAATACTAGGGGAAAGGTCCATTAATTGGATGGGAATTAAATTCCTAATGGCAGCCATATCTAATCACCTGATTCAAAAAGAGTAGTCGTCATGACAACGGGCTTCAAAACTGCCTCTGTAAATCAGGCCCAGCCTCTCCCTTCAGTCACAATGAAGGCCAGCCCCCCTCTCCTACCTCACAATGCCCCCTGGCCTCCTAGGTCACAATCCCACTGGCTATAAAAAGGCCACAATTCCTGAGCCACGTTGAGGAAGTGATAGCTACTCGGACGAGTAGTTGGCTTCTCCTGCAGCCTCTCACCACAGAGACTGCATCCTCTCTTTGAGAGGCAGCCCCCCTCTCCCCTCGGAGAGGTCAACGTCCTTCATGCCTTCCCTAAGAGTTAGTTCAGGTGAGACGCCTGATACATGAAGGACGCTGTCAGTTTCCTATTAGTTCCCTAACGGGCAAAGAAGAGAGTGAAGCGAGCTCATAGCTCTTTGGTTTCCTGATGAAGCGAGTCCTGGCTACTACTGGAGCCCATGGGCAATGTAGTGATTCCTGACGCCCATAGTGTCCTCCATGGATCAGGCGTCTCCGCCTGTTCTGGCTCTTAACTTTCGCTCTAAATCTCTCTCCCCCCCCCCCACTTCCCTCCCCTCCTCCTCTTCACCCTTCCCTCTGGATCCATTCCCTGCTTTCCTCTAAGCTGTCCCCCACTTCCCCCCACACCCCCTTCTGCCATCCCTCCCCCCCTCCTCCGAGGATGCATCAGGCCCAACTTAAAAGGCCCCACCCACCATGTTAACCAGACAGTGCAGGCTTAGCTGGTTGCCTGAATGGGAGCCGAGAAGGAATTTTTCCCTGTTGCCCCAAATTGGCTGTGGGAGCAGCAGGTTTTTTGCCTTCTCTGCACTGCCTTCATTGTATGCCGCACCGGCCCTCTTGGCTGGCAAGTCAGGGCTTTCCTACGCATCATACTGTCTCCAGGTTCGCCCCAGAAACAGTATCATGTGTCGCTAAGCCCAGGTGGGTGTGTTTAGGCCTTACTCTCCAAAGATTTTAACTTTTTCATTCAATAAAGCTGAATGATTTAACTGTATATATTTGTGTCGTGTCTTTATTTCATTGTCTTGTGTCGTGTGCGGTCTTTGCAGCAATCCTAAGTAGGAACGAAGGGTTTCCTGCAGTTCTATTTAAGTCCCTCCCAGTAACCTCTGCCAATTGGTGCCAAGCCACGTTTCCTCCACTCTCATGTCTTAAAGTTGCTAAGGTTAAGCAAGTTCTTATCATTGGTGGAGACCCCTCCTTAATCCCCTGGTACCGCAGCCAACGGTCAGGCTGCCTTGTGGACAGAAATCCAAACACACATGAAGCTGTCTTACCCTGCAGCAGACTCTCGGTCCATCAACATCTGTCTTGTCAGACTGCCAGCTGCTCTCCAGGTTCTCAAGCAAAGATTTTTCACATCTTCTATCCCCACCTTTCAACAGGAGATAAATAAATACAATTATACATGCAATGACAATATTGTACACATACATGTATAAAAACAAATTGAAACCGAACCCAGACAATACAGAAGTGATGCTGGTTTGAAAAGTGGAGAGATTGAAGGACTTTTGATGGGGTTCAGTTGACCATGGCAGACTCGGTTAAGAGCCTTAGAGTTACACTGGATCTAGCATTGCTTAAGTCAAAGCAGCTGCAAAAAAGGCTTTCTCCCAACTTATGCTTTTATTTATTTATTTATTTATTTTATTTACATCATTTGTTGTCCGCCTTTCTCACTGAGACTCAAGGCGGATTACACAGTATGAGGTGCCTGGAAGATGGTCCCACACATTGACACAGCTGACTTGGCCACTTGAATTTCTGGTACAGTAACACTGAGACGAGAGAGGTTGTCATAATGTACTCTACATAGGTCTCCTCTCAATGTCTGTTCAGAGACTCCAGCTGGTGCACTTATTGCTGCATGTTTATTGTCAGGAGCATGACGGAACCTGCTCTTCTTCCTATTCTATAGTCACTCCGTAGTCTACCCATTGGTGATTGTGCTCAATCCAAGGTTTTGACTATCACAGACAAAGCCCTTCATGGCCTTGGCCCATCATATCTGCAGGACAATATCTCCTCATATGCTCCGCCATGGAAGCTTCATTGCTCTGAAAAGAGCTTCCTGCAGATACCACCGTGCAGAATGGCGTGCCTGAGGAGGTCAGGAAAGCTCCTACTCTCCTGGCTTTCCACTAACAATACAAAACTGAAGTATTCAGGAATGCTTTGTACTCAGATGATAGGCCAGTGTTGTCAGGAAACGGTTCAGAGTGATACTTTGGTAAAAGGACTAGGATTGTAGACTAGACTACTGTCTATTGATGAAGATACATCCCTACTGTATAGTTTCTGCATTGTTTGTGGAGCAGCTTCATGTGTATTCATGTGGACTGCAAATTCTTCTCACTTGGGTTGTACCCCATCCCCCATTCGCTTGCCCAGTCCTTCCCACATACAATGTCGAGTTAATTATTGGGCATACTTGAAATACAACATGACTGTGGAACTCAGAAGCTTACTCTTTCTGACCATGTCCATAGTGTGACATCGGAGGAAGGATTTGCACATAACTGGCCCTTTTGCTCCAGGATTGGCAAAACTACACAACGGCGAGGCATTCTGAACCGTGTCACATAATAATGAGGGCAGAAAATAGCGAGACATCTCTGCCGTCACATACTCCATGGCCTCATAATGTTCTCTGCCATTCCTACGCATCATAATCTAGAACACTGGCAGGGCCAATCAGTATCTTCTTGACAGTTGAGCTCAGTTTGTTTTGACAGTTTGGCTGAGCCAGAGTCAGTCACTGGACAGGTTAGCCAGCTAATTGTGAATCATTATGTAGATTGAGGGAATCTGAAATGGGAAACAGAGATCTGGAATGGGCCTCAGAGATGCTGGCGGTTTCCACATGCTGTTAAAGTGACGGGCTACTTACTGAATGCTGGCAGTTTTTTTCACAGATTCCAGATGCCTCCTATTTCAAAGCGGAAGCGGGCAGTTTGGCTTCTGTGTGTTCAGTGTCCTTTACCCGGCACATGAAAGAGTGGGAAATCCCGTTCTCAGAAAAGATGCTGAACAAACGGAAGCCAAACTGCCTGCTTCCGCTTTGAAATAGGAGGCATCTGGAATCTGTGAAAAAAACTGCCAGCATTCAGTAAGTAGCCCATCACTTTAACAGCATGTGGAGACAGCCTATATATTTTGGCATCAGGCTGACAGATAAGGTGTCAGGGAGGGTCTGCCCTCTTGGTTTCTCCGTTCGTCAGTAAAGACTTAAGGAAGCCACTTGAAAATCTAATGAAAACATAGATGGATGGGTTTTACATCATTCTTCTACATTATTTCTTCTTTATGGCTTTGAAAGCGTATTATTAAAATGGGAACGATCGCAATATAGACCAGCTTGCTGGAAACCAATAAAACAGTAAAGATGTGCCATTATAAAAAGGCAGAGAAGGAAGGAGGGGACGGAGATGACATATTCCTAGAGATGGAGAGAAAAGAGGAGAGGGACAGTTCTGGAGACGTTAGTGTTAGAATATTCTGGCCTAGTTCTTAACATACTGTGCTACTTTTTCCATGTAGAAGATATCAACAATAATTATCCCCTCATTTCTCTACATGTCTACATCAGGCTTACCTAAATATATACAAAACAAGAATTACTTCTCGAGCAAAACCACCCACCCTCGGTTACTATCATATCTGGGACTGAGTTCTGGAGCCCGTCAGCCCATCCTACTCTGCAGCATCTTTTCTGATGGATTCTACTGACGGTAGGGTTGCCAATGTCCAAGTGGTGGCTGGAGATCTCCTGGAATTAGGACTGGCCTCCAGACGGCAGAGATCATTTTCCATAGAGAAAATGGCTGCTTTAGAGCTTGGACTCCATAGTATTTTACCCAAATGATTTCCTTCTCCAAATCCCACCCTCTTCAGGCTGCACTCCCAAAATCTCCTGAAATTTCTGAACCTGGCTTTTCCACACTACTCACTTCCAATTGGAATGCCATGGAACGTTGCGAACAAAACCCGGAAGACAGCGTTTTCTCACACAATGTTGCACAAAACTCACGTGAGAAACCGCTATCTTCCGTGGTTTTTTCGCAACGTTCCACAGTGTTCTGATTGGAGGTGAGTAGTCTGGAGTGGACAACCCTAATTTACTGTGCTGCTGCTGAAAAGAAGCAGCACTCCAAGACTCGGAAGAAATACTTCATATGCTTCAAGCAGTGACAGGGGTGAACATTGAGAGCTAATTCTATTTGTTTTCTCTGTTTGGTTTCTGTCTAATATACCACTTCCATGTCAACATAAAATGAGAAGAAGATCTGTTTCTTCCTTTCCGCCTGACGAGTAATACTGTCAAGCAGTGCTGTCAATTGGACATCTTTTTAAGTATGAAAAAAATTCAACGTGTATCTATTTGAGGGACTTAGACCAGCTTATAGTATTTTCCCACAAATAGGTATCTGTCCTCAAAGAGCTTACAATATAAATGACATAAAGTATTGGAATGGAATATATGAGGGTCAAAATTCAATCCCAGGACAGTGTCTCTGAAGTTGTGCGTGGAGGTGGATGGATCTTTAGTTATAAAAGAATGGAACTGTCTTTGCTTATTTGAGTTTTGCATTTTCAGTTGCCCCCCAGTTACTAGAGTGACCCAAAAATCTTAAATCAAAGGTTTTTAAAAATTTCCTTTATTCTTTTTGTGGGAAGAAAAAGATTCATTCTGTTTGTTTTTTAGATTACAGGCGATTGTTTTCTTTTGTTCCTATTTATTTCTCTTGGTTTCAAAATGAAATTCATTTCTGGCTGTAATTTTTTGTTTCTGTTGTTTTCTGCTCCATCAGGGGGAAAAGTTCGTTCTATGAGATCCTGCCTTGAAGATTTCAGGTAGATAGGATTTAAAGTCTCTCTATACAAGATGCCTCGGCAAGTGTTTGTCAAGTGTAGGGAGACACAATGTTAGCCAGGAAGAGTAGTTTAAAAAGACAGAGCCAGCGGAGATTGCTCCTCTGAGAGTTTGTTAATTTCATCTTCGAGGCTTGGTCAGTTTCACCTCTCCAGTCTAAAACTGTGTGGGATCACAGCCAGAGGGCAACAAGGTATAGAAATGGGCTGGAGCTGCCTTCCAGAGCTGGGCTTGGACCTGGAGAGGTTATAATGGGCTGAAGTTTCCCTTCTGGCATTTTGCAGGCCCTTCACACAGCTCCAGTGTATAGCAAAGTGTTTGCCCTGCCGCTGGCTCTGTCTTTTTAAACTACCCTTCCTGGCTATGATTGCATCTCCTGACACGTGTTCTTCACATTTCAGATGTCTGGTGTAGAGGAACTTTAAGTGACCCTGCTTTGTTTTGTTTTCAGATACTTAAAATTCTCAGTTGCATAGAATGTACAGCATAGGGTATAGTAGGGGAAGAGGACTAGCTATATACCAAAACAGAAGGTTGTATATAAAACAGTAAATGGGCGGGGGTGGGGGGAGCTTGGATATGAGTTACCCTTCTATATCTACCACATGGGTGGATGATCTATTTTAAAACTATATGGATTACATTGCTTAGGGGAGCTATCTTTTGCCTTTTTCTGCACTTGCCTGTGCTATATCTGTCCATGCTAAGTAAACCAAGTTGGTGTAGTAGTTAGTGCATTAGACTCTGATATGGAATATCTGTTTTCCACCACCCCCACCACTCTGCAATTAAACTTGCTAAGTGATTTTGGGCCAGTGGCTTGGTCTCAACCTAATCTACATAACAGGGTAGTTATGAAGTTAGTAAGAACACAGGAGATTTCCCACTGGATCAGACCAACAGTTCATCTAGTCGGGCATCCTGTTCTATGCACTAGCCAACCAGTTGCCCTGGAGGGCCAGAAGCCAAGGCCTCTCCTGATGTCTCCTCCTAGCACTGGGTTTCAGAGCCATCTAGACCAGCCACTACACATGAAATCCCAGCTAAGTGGCTGATAAATGGTTGTCCAACCTCTGCTTGAGGACCTCCAGAACCACCAGCTCTTCCACTCTAGGTCGTTGGTTTCAGTGTTGAACTTCTCTTACCATTAGAATTTGTTTCTCGGTGTTAATCTGAGGTCTACTCTGATCTACATTGAGTCAATGAGGTCTAATCTAGTGGAGAACGTCTTTATCCTAGACAGTTTTGTCTTGTGCTTGACATCTTTCAATGGATAGAAGCTACATACACTGGAACAGGGATTGTCATTCATCATTAAACGTTACTCACTGCATTAGACTTTCAGGAAAAGACTTCCCAACAATGTCGAGAAATGAATGACAAATTTCACTTTTTCCAGAGGCACAAAACTCAATTGGTTATCCTATCTACAGCAATTTATGTTCTAGAGGCTACCTTGCAATATGCAGATTTATTTATGGCTTCTGCTCCATCATTGGTGTTGATGATACAAATAATTGCCTTGTTCTGTAGCTTGTAAAGTGCTGCACAGACTTGCGTTTTGCTTCTTAGCAAAAGTTTGCCAGCGCTGACTTATGATTTACTTTGCAATTCTGGAGTTCAAGATGTCCACTGAGGTTCAATTTAAAAATTCCTTCTGTCATGCAGCAACCTGGTCAAAATAAAGGACAAGTTATTATCTGGATCCAGAACATAAAAACTAGCACCACATGTTAGCTAGGATCTCGACAAGAAGCCCTACTCAATTACATGCCACGAGAACTGAGACTTAAAAAAAACCAAAAACGTTTCTTGCTTTTATCAACCAAGAAACCTTGAAAAAAGAGTGGAAACAACACAGGGAGATCTCAGAATCCCACGACACAAATATATGTATTATTTTATATACGTGTATGTATTTCATTTATACCCCTGCCTTTCTCCCCATTGGGAATTGAAAACATTCTCCTCTCCTCTTGGCTGGTCCAAAGGTTGTGGGTTATTACAATTGATTGTTCACAGTCAGTTAACATTCTGCTCTCCTCCACTTTATCCTCACCACAACACCGTGAGGTCAGTTAGGCTGTGAGTGTGTGACGGGCCTAAAATCGACCACTGAGCTTCTATGACACAGCAGGGTCCCAGATCATAGTCCGACACTCCAACCACCACACCACACTGGCCAATCTCAGCAAAGATGTAGCTAGCAAATCTGAAAGGCATTAACGGAACACATAGCAGAGGTGAATGGTAACTGACGGAATCATTGATTTGCTGAGTGCGCTTGTGAAAATTCAGAAAGTTTTAAAAGCATGTGCCAAACTATGTTTTTTAGTGTACCTAAAAATGTGACCACAGGGTTTAGAAATATGGATAGCATACCCGGAAGTTACAGCTGGTTCAGAATGCAGTGGCACGGGTTCTTATGGGAATGAATCCTATTCAGGGCACATATACACCCATTGCTGTGCCAGATGCACCTACTCCCGGTTGGGTTCCAGATCCAGTTAAAGGTGTTGGTTCTGGAATTCACAGCCCTCAACGGACTGGGGTCAGGCTTTCCATTAACAATGCAAAACTGAATTATTCAGATTAAAGTGCTGTGTTGTAAGGAAATGGTTCAGAGTGATCCTTTGGTAAAAGGACTAGGATTGTAGACTAGGATTGTAGACTAGGTATACAAAGCTCTTAACGGCCTCGGTCCAGCACACCTACGCGACCGCCTCCCTCCCTATGTCCCTCCTCGGCAGCTTCGCTCATCTGAACAGGGTCTCTTGCAGGTGCCAGTCTGTATATGAACGAAATCAATAGCAACCCATACATGGGCTTTCTTTGTGGTGGCCCCCACCCTATGGAACAGCCTGCCTGAGGAGGTCAGGAGAGCCCCCACGCTCCTGGCTTTCCGCAAACAATGCAGAACTGATTTATTCAAAAAAGCTTTTTTCTCAGTTAAGAGGGCAGTATTGTAGGAAAGGGGTCCCAGATGTTTTGCTAATGAGTTAGGAACCACAGATTTCACCATTATGTTGCCTTACATATTATCTATTGCTTTAGATATGTACTCCCATTTACTACTATCCAGGGATAGGGGTCCAAGGGGCTACCTCCTGCCTGCCGTTTCAAGTGCTGCTTACAGCCACTCAAACCCCTAGCAGGCCTCCTGGAAGAATAGCCCTTAGCCCTCCTGTTGAGACTCACCGGTCTCCGGGTTCTTTTCCAACCTGGGGGACTCTGCACACGCTTGATCAGACACTCACAGACACAAGGCTTACACAAAAGGTGTTTATTACTTCAGAAGAATGTATGCAAGTAGCAGGAACCACTCTACTAAGGCACAAGCGAAGGGCATTTTAAACAATAAAAGCTTGTCTATTGTAACTATAGCTGACTAACTAAAACATAAAGCTGGCTAACTTAGCATTTCTCTGAGGAAAGCTTGAGGCTCATACTCACAAACATATTCCTTAAACTATACCAGGCAGGTCTGGTCATCAGGCCTGGCAGAGAGCAAAAATCTCTCTCATGCTGATGGAAAAGTAGCCTGGAGCAATCCTTCCCTCCTCCTTGGAGCTTGTTGGAAGTTCTTCAAGCTAGTTTGAGCTAGTTACTGAGGGCTGAGAGGAGCCATCTTCTTTTCTGATTGATAGCCAATCCGAGGTGCCGTCAATCAGTGTTGCTAGGCGGGAACTGAGGTAAGACTCCCTTGTTTCTCAAGGCCCCCCCTCTCGGCAACAGCTTGCAGGTGCAGTTAATTAGCTGAGCCAGACATTCTGCTCCCAGGAAGTGAAGCTAGAACTGGGCCTGTGGAAACTTAGAAGCCTGAACCAATGCAGGCAATGGACTTAAAGGGGCTCTGCTAGACAACTACCTGTGCTTCATGTTGTTTAATGTAAGTCTTAGAATTGATTATGTTCTGTTTCAGCAAGACTTCAAGTCCTTGCTAATACTATGTCTTTGTAAACTTGTATTCATTTACCCTATGACATTGTTTATGGAAATGTTCTTGACACTGTATGGAAATGCCCGCCCTTGTCCTTGCCACTGATTGTACTAATCACACACTATGTAATCTGCCTTGAGTCTCAGTGAGAAAGGCAGAATATAAATGACATAAATAAAATAAAATAAATAAATACTGTCTATCAATGAAGATACATTCCTACTGGGTATTTTCTGCATTCTTTGTGGAGCAGCTTCATGTGTATTCATGCGGACTGCAAATTCTCCTCACTTGGGCTGTACCCCTCCCCCATTCCCTTGCCCACTCCTTCCCACACACAATGTTGATTTTATTATATGGGTAGCAGGTTACCACAGCAAAGGGAAGCAGAAGGGCATACTTGAAACACAACATGACTTTGTAGAACTCACTTTTCCTAGAGACATGAAAAAGCCTGAGAGGCAAGTGTGAAGGGCCTACTAGAAAGCTTACTCTTTCTGATCATGTCAATAGCAGGATGTCAGAGTAGGGGATGTGCACAGAATTGCCCCTCTTGCTCCAGGTTTGGCCAAACTGCATAGTGTTCTTTTATAGGATATGCATGCATTATGAGGAATTACAAAATATTAAAGTTGATAATGAGGAAATTGACATTGTTCAAGATTTTCTATTCCTTGGCTCAACCATCAACCAAAAGGGAGACTGCAGTGAATAAATCAGAAGAAGATTGAGACTTGGAAGAGCAGTTGTGAGGGAGCTAGAAAAGATCCTTAAAGATAAAGATGTCTCTCCGGGAATCAAGATCATCCAAACTATGGTATTCCCCATTACTGTGTATGGATGTAAAAGTTGGACAGTGAAGAAAGCTGACAGGAAGAAAATTGATTCCTTTGAAATGTGGTGCTAGAGGAGAGTTCTGTGGATACTATGGACAGCCAAAAAGACAAATAAGCGGGTACTAGATCACATCAAGCCTGAATTCTCCCTAGAAGCTAAAATGACAAGACTAAGGCTATCGTACTTTGGTCACATCATGAGAAGACAAGATTCTCTGGAAAAGTCAATAATGCTAGGAAAAGTGAAAGGCAGTAGGAAAAGAGGAAGACCTAAATCAAGATGGCTTGACTCAATAAAAGAAGCCACGTCCTCCAGTTTGCAGGATCTGAGCAAGTCTGTTAATGATAGAATGTTTGGAAGGCCTTTCATTCATAGGGTTGCCATAGGTTGGAAGCGATTTGACAGCACATAACACACACACACACACTGTTTAATGTTTCCCTAAATCATATGACCAAGCATTATGGCTCCTTCGTGAGACTATGTGGCCCTAAGGATGAGAATGGTATATAGAAATCACATATAACTCTGGGGTAAATTAAAAAACCAAAATAAACTTTTATTTCTACATGAAGCATATTGATTTCAGGTTGTTGGATAATTTTTCTTCAGAAATTAAAACTGTGTATGTTATTCTTCTTGATTTAGGTGTCACAATCACTTCACTCTCCTTTCACTCAGATTTCTGTTAGCTTATTCATCTCACTCTCCCATGATACTCCGGCAATATCAAGATCTGACTCTCTAGTCCTCAATATGCCCTCTCTAAGTATTTTATTTCCCCCCCAGAATCCCAATGCCTTTCACAGCAGTATTTTGGATTCAAATTGGAAGACGCTCTGTTAACTCCTGACAGCTTGACTGTTAACTCCTAACTCCCACAGCTAAATGCCTCTCTCTACACACACATCTCAACTCTACCCATACTCTCAGTCATCAACCAATCCCTCTCTTTCACATCTCCTTCTTCTTCTGTAATACACCAAACATTTAAAGAAACACACAAATTTAATTTCATCAGGACTGCCCCTGGATAAAAGAAATTTAACATGGAAAATCCATCCATCTCTATTTGCTATGCATTCTCCACACATTTTCAAGTATATCTTTGTAGCCACAAGAGATCAGTTCTTGCTTTTTTCTTTAAAAAGCTGAGCTTCCTGGGATGCTGAATGATGTAGCTGGTCTGTTATTCTATGTCTTTTGGTGCACCTGTGAAATTTTGGCATGCCTGCAGCCCTGACTATGTACACATAGTTAAAAATCTAAGTTTGAGAGAGTACACAGCATCCCCTTCTGAAAATGCCCTGAGCCTGCTCCACAGCATTTGCCCTATTTCCTTGCCACAAAATCCCTGTCTCGCTGTTATGGCACTGTGCTTTTCGCAGCGCATCTTTGTGCACAGAAGGCTTGTCGTTCCCACTGTGCCAAGATTGATGGCCAGTAATATCCTGGTTTGGTTGCTCTAGCGCTCTTGAAAGCATTTGATGTGGTTCAAGGCATTTCTGTTTATTAGAATTTTATTATGCAACAAGATGACATGCATCAGGTTGGCTCTCTTGAGCTGATGCAAATGGATAGGAAGATATTCAAAGCTAGTAAACAAAATACAATAAGGATTACTGATTTATCGTAATAGAGACATTGCTTAGTAGGGAGAGCTAGTGTTTGCATTCCCACAGCTTCTAAGATTCTCCTGGCCCACAAGTGTAACCTCAGGTTCCTTCTCCACCCCATTGCGTCCTCTGTATCTGCTGGTCCATAGCAAACGGGTCACTTCCCATAACTGATTTCTAAGGAGAATTATTTAAGGGAACTTGGTTTTACCAAGGAGAAAATGCTCTTTATGCTTAATCTATTCATGGCAGATTTAGGTCCAATGCCTTTCAGTCCAATACCACTCTTGAATAGAAAAGGCTTCCAGCATGCTGACCTTCACTCTTCAAGTGTTAATGGAGTGTAATCTCAATGAATTATTCTTTACTCTGTGTTATTTTTGAAGGGCCTTTTCTTCCTAATGGGATCAACATCTCTCCTTGTAGCAAATACAGGATTCACAAAAGGGAAACCGAAGGCACACTATAAACATCATTATCTAGAAAGAATACTCTAGTTTCAGTTCAGGTGGTCAAGGTTCACCTTTCTTTAGGAAGAAGCTCTGTACAACATTGTGTGCAGTGATGGCACTACAGAAATAATCACTGTTAACATTCACAATCTATAAAGTCCACCAGGAACCAGGCAGTAGGAATGAAAGTGCAAACCCGTTTTTGTCTTTCTGTTTCCGTTTATTGCCATTGCAAACAGTTTTGAGCTTCCTTTTTCAGTTGATCTTGTCGATGATTGATTGGTTCTTTCACCTATTTTAAATATAATGTATACCAGCAATCTATGGCCCTTTCCACACATCCTTAAAAGGAAGGCCCACTCACCAAACGCTGGTAGTTTTTCCCCTTGAATCCACACGTCTCCATTTTCAAAACGGTCACAGGCTGTTTGGCTTCCGTTTTTCGGCGCCTTTTCTGGGACCGTGGGAAAGTGCACTCCTAGAATCAAGGGGAAAAGCTGCCAGCATTCTGTAAGTGGGCTGTCCCTTTAGGGACATGTGGAAAGGGCCTTTAGCGTGCAAATATATAACTATAGTGCAGATTTATTGATGCACAAATAAAATTGAATTGTGAATACGGGGGAGGGGGTGGCACAAAGGAACAGAAAGCAACATTTCAAAAGACTTGTGATTTCAATTCCTATACAAGGAAAGTCAAATGAAGTGGAGAGGTCTGAATCAACCAAGTAAGCTTGTGATGTTTAATACCAGTCATACCAGGTACTGAATAGGAATGATGTACTTCTAATCGTTTGGGACCTAAGACAACCACTTACTTGAATAGATGTTGTCTTAGCAACTGAGGCCATTTCCTGATGCTCTTTTCTTCATGTCCCACATTTGGAAATACGGACATACAGAGGACCTTTTCCATGGTAGCTAGCTCCTAACCTTTGACCTCCCACCTAGTACCTGATCTTTCTAGTTTCATGTGTTGGTTTATAATTGCTCTTGTTTACCATGGCATTTATTTAATAGACTTTTTTCTTCTTCCCACTTTATTTTTTCCCCTTTGGACAAGGGAATTTATCAGCTTTTCATCCTGTTTTTCAAAGGTGTTACAGTTGTTAGCTTTTTCTTCCTTCGTGCCGCTTTGCTGTTTTCGTTTCAATTGATTTTGTCCTTTTCTTTCAGTTGCTCACTGGGCCTGCAGTCTGATTGTTGGCATCTAAAGTTTTTCAAATAAACAAACAAAAGAAGGTTCCAGCTTCAACCCCCTGCACCTCCTGTTAAAAGAACATCAAGTGGCAAATGCTGAGAAAAATTTCTCTTTGCCCAAGACCCCAGAGAGCTGCTGCCGGTCAGAGTAGACAATATGGGTACAGGGGTCATTGTGTAGAAAAAGAGCTGGAGGAACTCATTAACATAGCTCATTAGCATATGCCACACCCCTTGACATCACTGGAAGCGTGTCATTGGCATAACTGATTTGCATATGTCGCCCCCGCTGACATCACCTATCCTGGGTGTTTTGGACCCAATCCTGGCCATTCAGGGCCGAAATTGGGCCCAAAATGGCAAAAAGGGGTTGAAAATGGCTGAAAAGGGGCCCAAAATGGGAGAGTGATCCACCACCCATCAGAGGCCTGATCCGGGCCATTTCGGCCCCAATCCAGGCTGAAGCAAGCCCAAAATGGCCAAGAGTCAGGTGGGCGGGGCCACCTGTCATGTGACCTCTTTGGGGAACTGCTGGAACTGCATTCCTGTGCGTTCCCCCTCGAAATGAGCCCTGGGGTTAGAGAGATCAGTCATCTGAATTAGTCTAAGGCATCTTCAGGTGACCAGTTTAGAAAGAACAAACTGTGCCTGCAGGCTTTCAGTCTCAACATCAGCAAAGAGGAGAGGAAATCTTAAAAAGGTAAACCTGAAATGTTATGAAGGCCCTATATGGTTTGAGTAGAATGACTCTGAACTGGCTGCATGGGATGGGAATACATATTGCCAAGGATTTTAGAATTCTCTGTCACAAGATTTGGCAATGGCCACAGGTTTACATGGATTTAAAAAACAGATCAGAAGCATTCATGGTGGATGTGTCTGTCAGTGGTTCTTAGTCAGAATCACTAAATGGAACCTCCAGATTCAGTAGCAGAATATCTCTGAACACCTGCTTCTGGAGACAAAAAGGGAAGGGCTGTTGTTCATCTCCAGCTTTTGCGCCCCGAAAGGCATCTCGCTGGCTGTTGATAAAAGGAGAGAGAAATAAAGACAGAGTGTTGCTAGACTGGATGGATCTTTGAAATGATTAATTTGGAAAGTTTGCGCATTCTACAGAAACCTTCTGGCAGCCAAAAATTCAGTATAAAGGGGCTGAGGCTGGGGAGAGAGAGAGTAATTTCATGGATTAATGTTACATTTAATTGTGCAAGAGGTTGGAGGCAACTGAATAGTGGCCTAATTTCGTAATCTGAGGCTTTCATTATCGTTATGAGATATCCTGGGGAAAGATGATTAGCTCAATTTTTTTGGCTTTTCATCTGTTAGCAGTGGGAAAAGGAAGAAAACTAGATTCGGCGCTAGCAGTGGTTTTGGAAAACAATGAACATTCTTAGAGCGAAAACAGATATAACATAGATAAATGAATGGAATGTTGTTGTTGTTGTTGTTGTTGTTATAGAGCATGACTCCATTTGGGAAATGCTCTGACCATGTCTAATTCGCATGCCTTTCTTCTTCTCCAGTGTCACGCTGAACAGAAGCCAGGTTTGGACAATGCTTAGTGATGACTGACGAGAGCAGGTGAGGAGCCCACTTCCTATTCCCACGGTGCAATCCTAAGCAGAGTTACTCCAGTCTAAGCCCATTGAAATCAATGGGCTTAGATCAGAGTAACTCTGCTTAGGATAAGCTTTCGAGAATCAAGTTCTCTTCGTCAGATGCATGATCCGGATCATGCATCTGACGAAGAGAACTTGATTCTCGAAAGCTTATGCTACAATAAAATTGGTTAGTCTTAAAGGTGCTACTGGACTCTTTTTGATTTTGCTACTACAGACTAACACGGCTAACTCCTCTGGATCTGCTTAGGATAGCACTGCCATTCTCCATTTTGCCCTGTGGGGGAGCAGGTAGAAACAAAAGCAAGAAAACCCACGATATACTGACTAAGATGTAATGATGACACAGTCGATAGAGCATTAAAGCAAGGAAAACAATGTTATATGCTGCTATTCATGCACTTTAATATTTCCATGTGCAATATGATTACTCTTTGAGGACTAGCACCTTAACTATTTGTGTTCTGTTGTTCCAGTATGTATATCCTTCATCCATTTGCAGTAGCACTTTATGAATTTACTCACTTTGGGTACAGAGACTGTATATGACAGACATAGAATTATACATTTCTATATTAGAATATTTTCCACAGAAGGACTCATTGTTTCCCTTGCTTTATTGCTCTATTGACTGTGTCTTATTACATCTTAGTCAGTATATCGTGGGTTTTCTTGCTTTTGTTTCTACCAGTTCTCTCCGCGATTCTCTCTCCTGCTGTGCTGTGGGGGAGCAGGTCACAGATATAATAAAGCCATAGCAACACTTGAGGTTCTCCATTAAACATGGGCATTATAGACAATGGGAAAGTATAACTAAAGGACAATGAGAAACATCTCAATAATAATGACATTATAATAACATTTGACTTATTTACTGCCCTTCAGGACAACTTTATGCCCACTCAGAGTGGTTTACAAAGTATGCCATTATTATCCCCACAACAAAACACCCTGTGAGGTGGATGGAGCTGAGACAGCTCTGAGAGAGCTGTGACTGATCCAAGGTCACCCAGCTGGCTTCCAGTGGAGGAGTGGGAAATCAAACCAGATTAGAGTCCTGCGCTCTTAACCACTACACCAAACTGGCTCTCACCTCAATATCTCAGATTTTTATCTTTTTTCTTCTGAACATCGTGCATCTTCATTCACTTTAGTTTAATTTTAATTTAAAGGCTGGAGAGAGAGATTGTTTGCATGTAAAAAGTCGCCAGGTAAAGGGTTTCAAGAAGCTGGTTTGTAAAAGTTTTATCAGATCAGCTTCCATATTGTTAAATTATAGGCATATCTACGATCTTTCTATGTCCGAACTGTCCATCGTTAGGGGAAAACTGGACTAGAAAGGCTATTGTTCTAATCCAATTAAACCGTTTTCTTATGTTCTTAATTTCTATCATGTGGATATGTGGATTCATATTATTTGAAAATTACTGTCTCAAGAAGCTCTTCAAGTGAGCTTCATGCACTGCTGCTGCAAACACGGACTGGAAGATCAGATAAAGAACCAACTGAGCCGAGCACATTTAGAGTGTTATATATTGTTTAATTTGTTTAACTTTGCATAACAGATTTTTATCAGGCTGTTTTGTCAGCAAACAAAACCTGTTAGAAACTGTCTCCAAAGCTTATTTTCACTGCATTGTTTTGCAAAATGAAAGATAAAGTGATGCCTCACATCTGACAAAGTCTCTGGAACGTTTTACCCCCACCTCTTATCCCCAAGCGCACTAACGTCTAAAGGCAAAACTACAAGCTATGAATAGTTCTGGGATTCTTTCCCCTAACCCGAGTGCTTGCTTTATATAGTAAAGGAGGTGTAGGTGGCTTCAGTTGGAGGAGGAAGGGGATGTTTACTAGGCTACTCACGCCAATGTCATTTGTTACCTCATGGAGTTAGGGAGGGTTGTGTCTGGGTAGTGTGAGTGGGGGTCTTTGCCTGGGGGATCTCAACAGCCCTACTAGGCCAAAGATAGTTTGGGATATAATGTATTTCAGAATGCTTTTAGATCTCATGTGTTCATGAAGTAAAACAATGACTTACAATAAAAGTTCTTAAGATAAGCAGATGTTGCCATTTTTAAAAGTTAATCTTCAGAACTTGAGATCAAGTCAGTGCCACTAAAAGCTACCAAGGGCCTCCAGGCAACAGTTTCCTCTGGCCTCCATTTGTACATACCTGATCCAGTATTACTTCCTTGACTTCATGGTCCTTGAGAACATTTCCCCCCTGGCACGCCTCACTTCTCCGAGCCAAGCTACAAGTGACGAATGACACTTGAACGGCAAGTGAACAGACTCACGTGTATTCCTCCCTGGCCGTTTTCACACTACTAACCTGCTTCCGTAATGTTGTGCAACATTGTGCAAAAAACGCGGAAGATAGCGTCTTCTTGCGAGAGTTTTGTGTCTTCTGCGTTTTTTTGCACAATGCTGCGGAAGCAGGTTAGTAGTGTGAAAACGGCTGTTTACTTGTGCTCCACTTCACTCGATCATGTGATCGAGTGGAGTGCAAGTGGAACGCAAGTGAATAGGGAGGAATACACGTGAGTCTGTTCACTTGCCGTTCAAGTGTCATTTGTCACTTGCAGCTTGGCTCGCAGAAGCCCTGATTCAAACCCTTGAATCTGTGGATCTCATTTACACCTCAAATGAAATCTCTTTATTTCCTCTCTCCCCCTGGAAAGAATTCCTCTTCTGGTTTTTAAGGAAGAATTTGAATTAAATGCTTACAGGTCTTTAAGAACCACCAGCAGTCGAATTGCAACACAGAATTAATAAAGCGGTAGAAAGCACAGGGCAGCTTGTAAGAGTAACAGCATGGCACAATGACGTTTCCATCAGAATAAATCAGGTCATTAAAACTATCATTTCATTTGTCTCTTTTAAAAAAATATATTGGTATAAGGTATGTGGTTTGCATTATCTAAATTGAAATTATGCAATCGTTATCACTTCCCAGGGAGAAAGAGAGCCAAGATGGGGTTCTATATATAATCCTGTCTTGGACTATCAGATTATGTATTCCACCAAAGTCACACAGTGTTATTAATTTCATGTGTACAGAAGTTGGCCATGAATTAATATTCTAAAGGAATGCTTCTGGGCATGGAGCAAGGGTCACTGAGTGTGTGTGTGGTAGTGGGGGGAGTTGTGAATTTCCTGCATTGTGCAGGGGGTTGGACTAGATGACTCTATAGGTCCCTTCCAACCCTATGATTCTATAAAGCTATGATTCTATATTCTTTGCTTTGTTTCCTTACACCCAGTATGTAAACCTGAAGATCCTTATCTTGTTACATGCTATTTTAATGTGGATTATGCCTATCTCTTCTTTAGAAATATGTTGTTTGTTTGTTCTTCCCTAAATATAAAATTATGAACTCCAATAGGTTTTATTTTCCAAAAAGTGAACTGCAATGATAAGGATTTGAGCCAGGCAGTGTCATACCTGGATCCAGATTTTAAATCCATCTCTTCCAGTCCAGGAGCCTAAAGGTAGTAGCTGAGTTAAGGAATCAACTCCCATGCTGTGACTGTGATCCATTGTGTGGTGACACTAGTGTTATTTAACAGTAGAAAACATTCATAAATCTACCTATATTGCATTTGTTTTGGTTTTATGCTCTGCATAGTAATGTTCAACACAAAGGCAGGTCATGCCTGCTGGTTTTCAAGCTAAAAGATGGCAAATTGAGGAAAACAGATAATGGGCACAAAAGAATAGATTTGTTAGCCAGATAAACACCACAAATACATTCATCCGTGCCACTAAGGCAAAGATGTTTTATCTCCCATGCCATCTCTCATTATGCAAAATGTCACAAATCACTACCCACTGGCCAAATGTTCCTCCCAATAGCTCACAGGGAGGAACGCACCCATTAGGAAAAGTTCAGTGCCTGAACACATGCAGTTAAAGTACTGGTTCAGCCTGTGGCATATCTAGTTAAAGGATATTGGATAGCTGTGCTGGAAACCGATTTGTCTTGCAGAGCAGGTACCTGTCAGAATAGATGCTAGGGGGTGAAATGGGCCAATGGAATAACTTATTATAAGACTAGAAAAAAAGCAAGAGTCCAGTCGCACCTATAAGACTAACAAAATTTGTGGTAGGGTATGAGCGTTCATGAGTCAGCTCACTTATACCACAAATTTTGTTAGTCTTATAGGTGCGACTGGACTCTTGCTCTTTTCTACTGCTACAGACAGATTAACATGGCTACCTATCTTGATCTATCTTTTTATAAGACTTTCTTTGTCCAAGGACTTGAGTGTGAAGATCCACCTACAATCATCTCTATCAGGTGCGGGAAAGGACAACCATGCACACCACACTGGAGAATGGTGGGATTAAAAAAGTGGACTAGGTAGATAAAGCCACCACTTCTGAGAGTGACCTTTGCTCAATCCACCTTTAAGAACTTTCTAGCAGTAGTTGGTATCTAGGTGTTCAGCGCCCTGGCTGCAGTCCCAACTGCTGCTCACAGCCCCTCAGACCCCTAGTAGCCTTGCCCGGGGAAATCGAACCACCTAGTTTGTTTGAGACTTTCCTGTCTCCGGGTTCCCTTTTTTCTCTGGGTGAATTTGCCCCCAGCTGGTTCCGAAACTCAAGACGCCGGCTTACATATGTTGTTGTTTATTAACTTAGAAGAGTGTATGCGACGTCGCAGGAACCCCTCATAAGACACAAGCAAAGGCCACAAAATAACAAACAACGTAACTGTTTCTTGCTAAAACTAGCTGACTAAACAGAGAACAGGCTTACTTGCCTTCCCTCAGAAGAGGCTTGACTTATCGTATCCCCCCCAATGGCTTCCCTTCCCGCCTTTTCCCCTCATTTTTTTTACTGCCCTCAGGAGCCAACTTCCCTCACACTGCCAGCCAATCAGGGGCCACTTCGCTATCTGTGTTGCTAGGCTACGGCAAGACTCCCTTCCCCCCAAGGACACCAAGCAGAAATAGGCCTTCAAGAACTTAGGCGCCTGAACCTAAACTAAATATGAGCAGCCAGTGTGATGTGGGGGCAAAAAAGGCAGTCTTGGGTTGTATCAAAGGGGCCATAGCGTTGAAATCGCAGGAGGTCATAGCCCCTCTCTATACTGCCTTGGTCAGGCTGCACCTGGAGTATTGTGTGCAGTTCTGGAGGCCTCACTTCAAAAAGGATGTGGACAAAATCGAGAGGGTGCAGAGGAGAGCGACGAGGATGATCAGGGGTCTGGAGACTGAGCCCTACGAGGAAAGGCTGAGGGCCTTGGGAATGTTTAGTTTGGAGAAGAGGAGGTTGAGGGGGGACATGATTGCTCTCTTTAAATATTTGAAAGGCTGTCATTTGGAGGAGGGCAAGGAGCTGTTCCAGTTGGCAGCAGAGGGTAGGACCCGAAGCAATGGGCTTAAATTACATGCAGAAAGGTACCGGATGGATATTAGGAAGAACTTTTTCACGGTCAGAGTAGTTCAAAGGTGGAATCAGCTGTCTAGGGAGGTGGTGAACTCCTGTTCACTGGCAGTTTTCAAGAAGAGTCTGAATAAATATTTGTCAGGGATGCTTTAGGCTCATCCTGCATTGGGCAGGGGGCTGGACTAGAAGGTCTGTATGGCCCCTTCCAACCCTGTGATTCTGTGAACCAATGCACTCAAAATAGGTACATATATATGGCTAGCCTAGACAGTTGGTTGTATTGCTAGAGCATCCCAGGATCTGGTAATGAAGATCAATGCACTTCCTTGATAGAGCTCTAAAGTCATGTTCGGGATCGATCTCTGCTCTTTCTCCATATCAGCCCACTATGCAATCTCCTCAACCAATAACCATGTAACAGTGGCTATCTGAAGCTATTGTCAGGACAGGCTTTGCACCACCTGATATGAGGTGGTTTTTCTTTTTTCAGATGTGTTGGGGAGGGGACTGTCTTGAAGCAGAGCAGCACCAACCAAGCCCTTAGTGGCTTGAGCAGCATGTTGGGGAAGGGAGCTAAGTCTTGGCATCCCTTGACACTGTTTTGAAGCATAGGCTAGAGTAAAACCAGTGATAATATTGACCAATTTGGGAGCCAGAGTGGATTTGCCAAAATGAATGGTAGTCTATGAGATCGGTTATTAGTTGCAAAATCCACACTTAGAATTTAGGAAGTTTGATGGTGCAGATCTGCCTTTAACAAAATGAGTTCAACCCATAAGCTCATCTCTTGGCCAGCCATTATTTAGCAGAAAGAAACATATTGTATTCAAAGTGCTGCACATTGTCTTTAATACTGGGCTTCACCATGAAACTGGCTGAAAATGAGTCCTCCTCGTCATGGAACGATGGGCGGATGTTTACGTTTCATCTTCATGAAGTTTCAGAAGCTTCGGGGCTGGAAAGTAATCATTAAAATGTGCCCAAGATGAATTAGAGGAGGCGGAAGAGAGGCTGGGAGGAAAGAGTCACACTCTGTGCCTTGATACACTCCATAAATCATCCACTTGACGATGCCAATAGGACCCTGAAGGTTGCATACGAGTCTTGCATTGGTGCCAAGTCCATCTGTTATCCTCCTGCACAAGGGGACAATTCAGGTTATCGCTAAGAGAAGAGTAAGGGTTGTCAACGTTTTGGCATACGGGGCTGAGGGATGGCCTTGAGGTGTGGAGCGGATCTCGTCTTCTTGTCTGCCTTTGACAGGAAGGAGAGTTTTCTAACTTCATTTATTCTGCAACAGCCAGGCCTGTAGTAGCAGGAATTCTTATGACATTCTCCTTGTCCTAAGGTCTTCCTGGAATTAAAAAAAGAAACCTTTAAAAAAATGTAACCACAGTATCAACAAGCATATTGCCAGAGTATAACCACAATCCACAAACTTAAAATAGTGTTCTCATAACAAATCTAGAATAATAAAAGGGCCTGTATGTCCGTCCATCTGTCCACTTATGGCACGCACAACTCTACAGAAAATAACGCTAGGAGTCTCAAAATTAGCCACCGGTTTCATGATGGTCATTGGAATTGCAATGCCAAAAATGAAGGGAATCAGAATATCCTAACTCATGTTATCTCCAGAAAACTGGGCCCATACCACACTACTTACTTGACTCACACGCTAAAAACGCGGAACATCGCGTTTTCTCGCGAGAGATTTGCGCAACATCATGCAAATCTCATGCAAGAAAACGCAATGTTCCGTGTTTTTAGCGCAATGTTCCGCGTCATTGTGAGTCAAGGTAAGCAGTGTGAAATGGGCCCTGCTCACACAGAGACCATGCTATTTTACAATGGATGCTAAGGTTGTCTGTCGCAAGCATAACTCATCATAAAATAAAGCTAGGTATATCAAAATTTCCCGGTTCAAACAAGAAGGGGAACCAACCCTGCCTGGCAGGGTTGATTCCCCTTTTTGTTTGCATCTAGTTAATGGGGCTGCCTTCGGTTTGCCTATTAAAAATTCCCACCAGCTTTGGCATGATCATGGGAGCCTCCATGCCAAAAATGAAGGGAATCACAACAGCTTGTCCCACGTTATTTCTTGCTGGGTGACCTTGGGCCAGTCACACACTCTAAGATTAATCTACCTCACAGGGTTGTTGTGAAGATAAAATGGAGGTGTGAAGAATAATGTAAGCCACTTTGGGTCACGTTGGGAAGAAAGGTGGGATAAAAATGAATTAAATCTACAGTAATAAACTGATGTTTTTGTGTCTTGATTTTTCAAACCCTTGTTTTTTGCACAGGTAACTTTATATAGGATACTCATAATTAGGAGATGGAACAAAAAAATACTTATTTTAGTTTCCTCCTCATTGTAATGTTATTAAATCCTTACTATCTGTCATACCCTAACCTGGATTGCCCAGGTTAGCCTGGTGTTGTCAGATTTCAGAAGCTAAGCAGGGTCGGCCTTGGTTAATAATTGGATGGGAGACCTCCAACGAAGATCAGGCTTGCAGAGGCAGGCAATGGCAAACCACCTTTGTTAGTCTCTTGCCATGCAAACCCCACCAGGGGTTGCCATGAGTCAGCTATGACTTCAGGGCACTCTCCACCATAACTCAGTTCACCTTAACCCTGGGAGAAGGGGGGAGGCACTGGTGAGGCAATTCCTTGAAACACCCTGACCCTGGGAAAGAAGGGGCAGAGTGGGTCTGTCACACCCCGAAGCACCCTAACCTCCAGGGAAGAAGAGAGAAAGTGGGCTGCAGTCCTAAAGGAGGTAGCAGGACAGCTGCAGAGCAGAGGGAAGAGAAAGGTTGGTCTGCAGAGATAGCTTAGGAACAGACAAGGGGACTGACAGCCAGCACTAGCTACCTGTGGTGGCAAGGTTGTTGTAAAGGTCTCCTTGGGTAAATGAATCTTGGGTGAATGGACCTCTTTAAGAAGGCAGGAACTGGGATTGGCCTGGAAAAAGGGGAGAAAAGATCCTAGTAGGAAGAAATGCTGACTGACACAGGCAGGAAGCAGAGAATCATAGGGTTGGAAGGGACCTCTAGGGTCATCTAGTCCAACCCCCTGCACAATGCAGGAAATTATCAACTACTCCACTCACACACCCAGTGATCCCTGCTCCATGCCGAGAAGATGGCAAAACACCATCAGGATCCCTAGCCAAACTGGCCTGGGGAAAATGGCTTCCTGACCCCAAAGTGGCAATTGACATTACCCTGGGCATGTAAGAAGAGGCCATGAGAACTAAGCACTGATGTAACCCTTCCTGTCTTGCCTCTCAGGATCTGCCTAGGTTCACAAGGAGGCGAAGAACATCTTTGCATCTTGGAGGCACTATAATCTCAGTACGACCTTGAGGCAGTATCTCTGCCCAAGTATAAAGCAGGTAGCTATATGCATACACCATTTGCTAGATTACAATTTCTTTGCCTTTCCCAATCCTCTACATTACTGATGAGTATTAATAAAACACCACAAAAAAAGTAACTGTGATGTGTTTGTACAGATGGTTGCAATCCACATTCTTCTTGTGTGTTATTTTACCTGTGCACAGACGCGTATGTGGACTTCAGCAAAACACTGCACAAAAATAATCTTAAGAACCAAAGAGCAGCCATGAAAACCTCACCAGACGAATGCTCCAGGTAGTCCAGTGTCCTATTTCATACAGTAGCCATCCAGTTGCCCTTAGAAGGCATGGAAGCCAGGTGTTCAGAGCAAAGCTTCCTCATTGTTGCCCTCCCGGCACTGGTAGTCAGAGGCTTACTGTCTGAAAACAGCCAGAGGTATGCTATCTCTGGAACCTTCATTTAGTCATTATGCCTTGCAGGGCATTTTTTCAGCTGGAATATGGTGGAATGGAGTTCCAGAACCTCTTGAAAACGGTCACATGGCTGGTGGCCCCGCCCCCTGATCTGCGGACAGAGGGGAGTTTAGATTGCCCTCCCCACTGCTCCAGCAGCTGGAGCGGCGGGGAGGGCAATCTAAATTCCCCTCTGTCCGCAGATCAGGGGGTGGGGCCACCAGCCATGTGACCATTTTCTCCGAGGGCAACCCACTGAGTTCCATCACCTCTTTTCCCAGAAAAAAAAGCCCTGATGCCTAGGATCTATTAACGGACCTGTCCTCCATAAGTTTTTTCCCAGTCTGGCAACTCTATGTACACCATGTTGAGATCCATGATAGAAGAGAGGCAGAATATAAATATTAATAGTTAAAGCCATTGAAAATGGACCATGTCCCCGTTCCATTTCTTGCTTGTGAAATTTTTGGCTCAATTCCTTACATGAGTAGCGTGAAAAAGGCCTTCAAAAGAATAATAATAGCAATGGGATTGAAACAAACCAACGACATCGATAAGGTTCAAAATTTTACCAAGCCATGAAAATGAGTTTACTCGCTCACCCTGATGTGATTACAACGTGGGTAAACATGGCCGAGTTTTACAGAACGCACCTGCCGTTTTCAGTAGCAGACTTGCATTAAGGGTTTCTTCTTTTGCCCTTTTGCTGAAATCCTCATTCCTTTTTATCCAATTTGAACCTTTCTAACAATTGTGCATGAAAGAACCATTGGCATGTCAAAACTCAAATTGCTCAGGAGGCGTCTTGGTTGGTGCACGACTGCTTGGCTTAGGGAGCAAAAAAAAAAGCAGAAGCATGAAAAGAGAGAGGATGGAACAAGAAAGCTGTAATTTCGTAGAAGTAATTCCACAATCACTTTGAGATCAACACTTCTTGGTCGGCTTGGCTGGCTTTCTGAGAGCTCTCTTGTGCTCCAAACATCTAATCAGAGTTGTGGGGGGAACACATTTAACTCCCTGTGAATTGTAAATCAATGGAGAGATTATAGTTATTACACAGACACACAGTTGCTCTGCGTGTACCCGAATCACATTGGATCAGACACTCTTGCACAGCATAACTTGGTAATAGACTGTTACTTACCAGGGGGCCGTATGTTTCTTCCCCTACAATTGTTGATCTTTTGTTGCTAATATCATACCTTTCGCCCCCTATGATTGTTAACTGCTATGGGGGTGGGAGGAGAAAGAGAAAAACAGGAGGAATTGCTTGATCAAATTGATGTAGGTTTCTCGACAACAGAACAGATCATTAAATCGCATTCTGACTCTGCTACTGTGATGTGCGGTTGTCCTTATCCATGAAACTTCAGCTGGGAACAAAATGCAGCAGTCAAGCAATTGACTATGGTGAATCGCAGTGAACAGATCTTGCCATTCCTCAAAGAAGCGCGGTAGCTACCGTTCATTTCTGAGCAGGAGATGCAAATGCAATAATCATTGGGACTGTTTTCCTATGAGGAAAGGCGAAAGCAGGGCTTTTGCGTTCTGGCACCCCTAGAAAATGGTCATGTGGCTGGTGACCATTAAACTTTAAATTTGCCCTTCCTCCAGCTGACTGACACCAGGTGGAGCAAGGGGGGAGTTTAGATCACCCTCTGAGCCGGAGTGGAGGGCGATTTAAACTTTAAAATCCCCCCTTGCTCCAGCTGACTGGCGCCAGTCAGCTGGAGCAAGGGGGAGTTTAGATTACCAGAGGTGCGGAGGGCAATTTAAACTCCCCCCCTTGCAGGAGCGCTCTCAGGGGTGGCTGCACCCTGCACAATGATGTCACTTCCTGGAAGTGACATCATCGCGTGGTCCCGGGAGTGCGTGCGCGGATGTGGTAACAGGAGCACCACTTCTTGCCAGGAGTTGCCCTGTGTACTGCCAACTGACTGAATTCCACCACCTCTTTTCGCAGAAAAAAAAAAAGGTCAGGCAAAACAGTCTAGAACTTTTCAGTTAAGAAGAAAGATGATTAACAGATGACACATTGCAGGTTTATAAAATTATGCATGGGTTGGAGAAAGCGGATAGAGAGAGCTTTCCCTCCCTCTCTGATAATACTCTGGGGCATCCAATGAAATCGTTGGGCAACAGGCACAGGACAGATAAAAGGAATCGCCTCTTTCCTCAAAGGGTGATGGAATTCACTGCCAGTAGAAATAGGTAGGGCCATGAACATAGACAGCTTTAAGAGGGACTTAGATTCTTGGAGAGAATCAGTTAGTTTAGCCATAGTTGCTTAAGGGAAACTCTGCGCTCAGAAGTTTTACGTTTTTGAAACCCAGCACTAAGAGCCAACATCAAAGGAAGGCCTTGGCTTCAATGCCCTGTCTGTTGGCCCTCCATGCCTACTGGTTGGCCACTGTGTGAAGCAGGGTGTAAAACTAGATGGAACCCTATTCTGATCCAGCAGGGCTCTTCTTATGTTCACCGCCTTACATTTCTGGCATCTCCCAGAGAAGCAAGAATGACAGAACTTCCCTTGCTGTGTAACTACTATTAGGCCAGAGGCTCTTAAGAACAGTAACAACAACAACATTTAATGTATATACTGCTCATCAGGACAACTTAATGCCACACTCAGAGCGGCTTACAAAGTGTGTTGTTATTATCCTCATCACAAACACACTGTGAGGTGGGTGGTGCCATAACAAAAACACATCTTTAAAGCTGTAAAGCAGTTTACAGAGTGCATTATTATTATCCCCACAACAATCACCCTGTGAGGTGGGTGGGGCTGAGAGAGCTCTGAGAGAGCTGTGACTGACCTAACGTCACCCAGCTGGCTTCAAGCAGAAGAAACGGGAATCAAACCCAGTTCTCCAGATTAGACTCCTGCTGCTCTTAACTACTACACCAAACTGGCTCTCTCAATGGTTTACAAAGTATGTGATTATTATCTTCACAACAATCACCCTATGAGGTGGGTGGGGCTGAGAGAGCTCGGAAAGAACTGTGACTGACCCAAGGTCACCCATCTCGCTTCAAGCAGAAGAGCAGGGAATCAAACCTGGTTCTCCAGATTAAAGTCCTGCCACTCTTAACCACTACACCAAATTGGTGTTGTTATGACTTCCGTTTTTTAGATGGCTCTGAGAACTTTTCCAGCTGTGAGTAATTAAATAAATTCTACCTTCCCCCACATTATGACCTCCTTCTACATAGAAATCTAGCATATTGAGGAGAAGTCTGGCTCGAATCTTTTATTCCAACATGCAAGCTTTTTAAAAAAAATGAAGCAAGGAAGGTAATGTATTGATACTAAACTGTTCAGAAAAGATAAGACACACAAGTTTCACAGCTGCCATGAAGGGACAGGTGGCAAACTGCAGTCAACAAGGGGTTAAAATATTTTTACTTTTCTTCTCCAGAACCATCTTAACGGTACAGAGGGAGTGATTTATCCGTTGACCTCCTCGCCTTCTATCAATATTACACTTCCATCTTACACGTTTCTCGTTACTGGACATCAGTTGCAGCTGATATTGAAAAAGGAAAATCGATACGACTTGGTGAATGAGACATCTTTATCTAGCCCCTTCCCAAAATGATCTATCGTTTAAATTTCTCTTGTTTTGCTGCTGCGAAGATACTTGCTCTTTTGTTTCTTCTCAGCCCTGAAAATCACCTTTTTACACTTGTGTCTTCTGTTGGACATGACAGTGATGAGCATTTTACTCCCCTTTGGAATGCAAGACTCGATTGGAGTCCTCTGTCTTTGATGATGAAAACTGTAACGCTTCATGATCGCTTTCGCATTTGACTTGGCGCAATCCCTGTGAGATGACTCCAAACGGCAGTAAGGGGAAGAAGGTGCTCTCGCCCCCCCTCCCCTGATATTTTCTGCTTCCCCTCCATCTTTCAGTTCTATTGCACAGACTATAATTTCAGAAAGTCTGCAAGTGGATAAAGAAGTCATGTCTGCTCTCGTCCTTATTCCCCCACTGGAGCTAATAAGGATGTTCAAACAGCTATCCGTTCAGCTTGTGTTCTAATCAATAGTCATGATCAGGGAGCCACTCTAGCTGCAAGCTGCGTGGCTGTTAGTTCCTGTTTAGCATAAATGAATAGGAATCTTATGTCTTGCAAGGATGCAGGGAGACTATTTTGGGGCGTGGGGGGGATCAAAAGTAGCATCTCAGTTGGAGAGAACAGCTGGAAGTCAGTTACTGAACCATGTAAGTCACTTTGAGTCCCCATTGGAGAGAAAAGTGGGGTATAAAAGAAGTACATGTAACACAAGCAAGTTTGGTGTAGTGGTTAAGAGCAGCAGGACTCTAATCTGGAGAGCCGGGTTTGATTCCCCACTCCTCTGCTTGAAGCCAGCTGGGTGACCTTGGGTCAGTCATAGCCCTCTCAGAGCTCTCTCAGCCCCACTCACCTCACAGGGTGATTGTTGTGGGGATAATAATGACATACTTTGTAAACTGCTCTGAGTGAGTGTGAAGTCATTCTGAAGGGCAGTATATAAATCAAATGTGATGATGATGATGATGATGATGATGATGATGATGAAGGTGGTGGTGGTGGTGGTGGTGGTGGTGGTGGTGGGGAGGGAATTCAACAGATGGTGTGCACCTCTAAGCAAGCCAAGTCTCTTGTGGTTACCCACCTTTCCCCAGTAAATGTGACCAGTAAATTCAACAGGACTTCAAAGACTGGTCTTAATGGTCGGGTAGGTTCAGGAAGGGTGGGGGGACCAGTTATCCTCAGAAGAAAGTTGCCAAGTCAAGCAAGCCTTTATTGGCATACAGAAGAAAGTTGCCTGCCTGTATAGATCTTCACCCAATGTCATTTGATACAGTGGAAAGATTGCCACCCTTCCATCAATTTTTGAGTGAGCTGGGGAAGGACTTCTCCTAACTCATAATTAGCATCTTTCTTTGCTACCTCGTAATTGCTGGACCATCATCCAGGTAATTACTTCAGAATGGCCAGTGCATATGGGAACCACCTACAACTTCCATCTGATGTCTCCTTGACTCCAGAAGTCCCCCTAGACCTCTGAAACCTACCCTTTTGGATACATCTACTGTAGAGCTGAACAATGGTGGCTTCATCGGCTGACTCCAAACCCATTGAGACCAGTCTGTTGATGTGTGTGTGGTTGGGAGGAGGAGGCCTTGCTGATGGTGGTACCATGTCACTTCCATCATGACCACGTTCACTTCCAGTTGCATTGTTTCTGTCATGGAACCAACACCAGCCCTAGAGGATTCTCTTCCCCACAATAGCTTTGTATGGGAGGAGATGCATCTTGAAGGCGGTGAACTGATTATACCATAGACAGTTGCGTAAAGCTTACCATCCCACTGAGCGAGCAACCAGAGCTGCCAAGCTTGGAGCAGCAGTGTGTATGGAAGAGATTAAAAAACTCACTGGTATCTGATGGATGATGATGTGACTTCTGGGGGAAACTCAGATGTGTTGGCAGTAGCTCTAGGAATCGCTGGAAACTCTATGGTTACCATAGAGTTTCTGGTGGTTCCTTGTCGTGGACTGGTCCAGTAGCATGGTCAGAGTCCATTCCAGAGTCCAAAGATCGGTTATCAGCAAGGCTCAAGGGCTAAGCAAAGGCAGAGTCAAGGCACGGTCCAAAGGTCACAAGAGCAAGGCACGGTTCAATGGGGAGGTCACAGCACTAGCAGGATTTTGACACGTTGCTTCCATGCCTCCCGGTCTTCTGTGGCTGGGTTTTATAGTGAGGCCGGGCTTGCAGCCAGCTGCTTGGGCACTATCCTCTGGTCACTCCTCATCACTCTCCACAAGCAGCTGCCGTCTGGCCAGGAGGCATGCGCTTTGCCGCCTTTCCTGCAGCTCCACACGTTGCCTTTGTCTGTGGTGCTCTCGGGGTGAAGCAGGGGGTTTGGACATCCCTGACTGCACTTCACCAGTAGTGATGGGGCTAGAGGGTGTCGGTGCTTCTGGTTCAGCTGCTGGTTGTGGATGCTGATCAGCCAGCAGCTGTTCTTCCTGGTCCCTGTGCTCTGCTGTGTCAGAGCTGGCTACACGAGGCTCCTCTCCTCCTGAGGAGTCCCAGCTAGCTACGCAAGGCTCCTCTCCTCCTGAGGAGTCAGGGCTGGCTACACGAGGCTCCTCTCCTTTTGAGGAGTCAGGGCTGGCTACACAAGGCTCCTCTCCTCCTGAGGAGTCAGGGCTGGCTACACAAGGCTCCTCTCCTCCTGAGGAGTCAGGGCTGGCTACACAAGGCTCCTCTCCTCCTGAGGAGTCCTCACTATCACTGAGCCCCATGACATTCCTAAAGCTGCTGCCGTCACTTCTGGGTTTTCCCTGGAAGTAACATCATCACACTTGCAACAAGCCCACCGCCCCCCATGTCCCTACTCCCAACTCTCCTGCCGGTTACCAGGCTCAGACTAGCAACTCTAATAGTAAGAGAGGCTTCCTCCAGAATGTTTCCTCCAGCACAAGAGACTGTTTCACTGGCAGGGCAACCTTTTGCCTCCCAGATAGGCTCCTTATCTCAGAGGAAGGTGCAACTGTTTGTTGAACAGAATGCTAAAATATAAGCCAATATATTTAGAGAAGAGTTCAGAGCTGGCACCTAAGATGTCGGCAGACCTTTTAATATTTTGAGAACACAGGGAGAATTTAGCACCCTCCATTCTAGGTGGCACTGAGCCAGTCGCTGAATGTATATTTTCTGCTTTCAGACTCTGACCTGATTTAAAGAAGAGGCGGCTGCTTTGCCAGTCTATTGGCACAAGTCTATTGGAGCCTATCGCTCCCCCCTTCTCAAGTGATTGACTGCTAGTTCAGAATATATCCTGATCCCCCCTCCCCCATTTAGGCTCCTAGGACAAATACAGAGTTATTGTCTTAAGGGATTAAGACAGCAGGGAAGTAATTATACAGGCTGTCCCCGAGCATCTCTGCCCAAAATAAATGTCCTCACACCCCCGAAGTGTGGTGGCGCATGCAGCTGAGATTGGAGAACATTTATAATCTGCATGGCAAGCAAGGGGAACATTTGAAAATATGAAAACACAGCTGGGTGATTAAGAAAGCAGAAACCTGACAAGTCTTGCCCTAGCAAGGGGTGAAACCTGAACACTGCCTGGACATAATTTCAAAATTATGAGAGCCTGTTTGGTGTAATGGTTAAGAGCATGGGACTCTAATCTGGAGAACCGGGTTTGATTCCCCATTCCACTACCTGAAGCCAGCTGGTGACCTTGGGTCAGTCAAAGCTTCTAGGAGCTATCTCCTCTCCCCTCCACCTCACAGGGTGATTGTTGTTGTGGGGATAATAATAACATACTTTGTAAACTGCTCTGAGTGGGTGTTAAGTCATCCAAAAGGGTGGTATATAAATCGAATGTTGTTGTTGTTAAAATCTTTTTCGAGGTGTGATGGAGAGCCTGTGTTGTGGAGTAGCTGGAGTGCTCAACTTGGTTCTCTGAGACCTGGGTTCAAATCGCCACTAAGGTATGAAGCTTACCAGGTGGCCTTGAGCCTCTCACCCTCTCTCAACTAATCTACTTCCTAGTGTTGTTGTATGGATGAATGTAGAATCCTCAGACCTCTGTTTTCCTTTGAGAAAGGGCTGGATAAAAATGGAATAGATGGATGGTTTCTGGCATGGCCAGGGCTTTTTTTCAGCTGGAATGCGGTGGAACGGAGTTCAGGAACCTCTTGAAAATGGTCACATGGCTGGTGGCCCTGCCCCCTGATCTCCAGACAGAGGGGAGTTTAGATTGCCCTCCGCGCCGCTTTACGGCGCGGAGGGCAATCTCAACTCCCCTCTGTCTGGAGATCAGGGGGCGGGGCCACCAGCCATGTGACCATTTTCTCCGAGGGCAACCCACTGGATTCCACCACCTCTTTCCCCAGTAAAAAAGCCCTGGGCATGGCCCTCAGTCATCAGTCAAGGGGGAGTCCGACATAAATAATTGCAGAATCAGGCAGCAGCATTCAATTGGTTGTTCAAGCATCATGAGGTACATGCAATGATGTTATGAACTAATCATGCATGTGACCCACTGTGCAGTACACTAGCTTTATCAGCCCTACCTCAGCAAATTTTTAAAGTGCAAGTGCCAAAAGTGCAGGCCTATTATACAACCATTCACTATAAATTATTATTATCCAAAGTCCTATTGTACATCCAATCACAATAAATTATTTATACCCCAAATAACCAATGCTCCAAAGTAAGGTAAGTATCACAGTTCCTATTAATCAACCGTCATGATATGACGGTTATGAAAGACACTGTAAATATTACCAATGCATGTAAAGGACTGGTTGTATTTGGAGATGCAGTTTAAAATCTGGCTTATGAAGAAGCTTTGCGAAATGGGAAGTTTCAGTTGTTAGCACACCCGTTGCCAGCTCTCCCGGATCACTGCTTCCCATCGGTGGTAACTTCGGTTTTTCACGATGGTTATCTGCCTGCAAAAGAGAAAAAAGAACTAATATAAAATACGGACTTGATGTCAGCTCTAGAATTGATTATGTTCTGCTTCAGTATTTTTTCTACTCTGTATTGGATTCTTGCTAATACTATGTCTTTTAAACTTGTATCTATTTATCCTGTGGTATTGTCTATGAAATGTCCTTGATATTGTATTGAAATGTACTTGATACTGATTGTACTAATCTCATACTCTGTAATCCACCTTGAGTCTCAGTGAGAAAGGTGGACTATAAATAACATAAATAAAATAAAAAAAAACAACAACAAAATTTGTGGTAGGGCATGAGCTTTTGTGAGTCACAGCTCACTTCTTCAGTGAGTCACAGCTCACTTCTTCAGATATATCTGAAGAAGTGAGCTGTGACTAACAAACGCTCATACCCTACCACAAATTTAGTTAGTTTTATAGGTGCTACTGGACTCTTGCTCTTTTCTACCTGCTTTGCTGTTGGAGCTGCGATGCTTTATCGCTGGGGCTTTCGTAGGGATGATCTCGAATTTCTCACCTCCGCTGCTTTGATTCAAAAATACCTGTTTCAATTTTGTTTTCTTTTCCCTTGCATAACCAGAGCTTTGTTTTCAGGCTATTTTCTGATTCTTTGCTCTCCATGTATTTTTCAACATTAATGGCGCATCAGTAAGTCTGCCTTCCTCATTGTATGTTAATAAATGTATGAATGATGTGCATCGTGCGCATAAACAGACTGCATTTTTTTAAAAAATCCATAAAACGCACATTAAAGAAACAAATGGCCAGTAATGAAAATGGTAATGAAAATAGGAGGGCTGAAATGTTTCAAGTGACAGCATACGGAAACAAAAAAGAACACTTCCATCCATTCCTTGATTCTCTGGTGCTTACATTGCTTCATTGCATGCTCAGTTGATCTAATCCAGCAGGACTTGTCTTATATTCTTACCCATCTGCTCCTAGTGATGTGGCCTGAATATTGCCGATAGTTTCAATTTGTCAGTCTTAAGAAATGATTTGAGGTAGGGTAAAACAATTATTAGTAATGGAGATGATCACGATAATTTCTCCATTACTAATATCAGACTTAAACTGTGCAAGACTTAAAAGTAGAAGCTTGGGGTGGTGGTAGTTATAAAAATTCTGGACCTGTTTTTCTTTTGCAAGAC
Organism: Eublepharis macularius; assembly: GCF_028583425.1. Lineage (NCBI taxonomy): Eukaryota > Metazoa > Chordata > Lepidosauria > Squamata > Eublepharidae > Eublepharis > Eublepharis macularius. The sequence goes on along the minus strand of NC_072802.1, from coordinate 63,886,748 downwards.
AAGGTATCACCATTAGGTCTTTATACTAATATATGAACAGTATTTAAAGCGTCGTTTTGATAATCATGATTAATGAGTAGTTTTTCCTCTGAAGGCTGAGCATAACAAATGGGAAGGTGTGACTGCCGGGAAGCACATGGTACATCTCAGGGTTTAAAGATGCACTATTGTCTTGAGTCAGGTTGATAAAGCACCTACCGAGGCCTACAGCCCATTTCTTGATGAACAGAGCGCCTGATGGTAGTGAAGGAAACAGAGGAAAGAGAGTCATTCTTTGCTGTCCCCTCCAGGTATCCCTCCTAATCGGTTTAGAGGCCCTAAAAACATTGCAGAGGACTTTTGAGAATAATCAACCACTTTCTGAGGACAGAGTTAGGGTTGCCATCTCTGGGTGGGGAAATTCCTGGAGATTCAGTGGTGGACCCTGGGAAAGTAGAGATTAGGGAAGGGAAGGGACTTTAGTAGGTTATAATACCATAGAGTTGGCCCTCTGAAGCAGCCATTTTCTCCAGGGAACTGATTCTGTAGTCTGGAGATAAGTCGTAATTCCAGGAGAACGTCAGAGCTCACCTGGAGGGTAACAACCCTAGGGAGAAGAGATCTGATGTGGCCTTTTCCAGATGTTTTTGGTTTCATTTCTTCAAGCGCAGCTGCAATGGGAGAGGGGAGAGGAACTGCTGTTCAGGGGGAAGGGAGCCACAATAAAAAGGAAACAGTCCATGTATACCCTTTAGCCAAGAGCCTACAAAAACTCTCAGCCTGCCCTGGATTAGAGGCTAAGCAGGATTAATGGTGTGACGGACTCGGCTTCAGATGCTGAGATTTCCAGTCAGGGAGCTATGATTGACATGTCCCCCCCCCCTGCCCCCAATGTGGCTAGCCTGAAATGGCAGTTGGGGATGGAATGTTGGGGGAAGCTGTCAGTTGGAGTTGGAGAGAAAACGAGAGTGAAAAGGGAGTTGGATCCTGGCTTTAGACCAGAGAGGGTCAGCCAGAGAATCCTCTGTGAGAGGAAATAATGTTAGTGAAACACTTTTAGACGTAGGACTAGAGTGGGGAAAACCAGCACTAACTCCTACTTAGACTCAAGAGATCTGGGAATTATAGAGGGCCAAGGGAGTGGGTAGAGAGGAGTCTCCCCTTCAGTGCCAAGAACAGGGTTATAGCTCGTAACTATAACGCCTGCCCAGTATCTAGGAAGGGTTTGTCTCAGTGGAGCACCCTTAAGTCTGGAGAGGAGGGAAAGTCGTGCTGTGTTTGTGTTCACTGCTCGTGCCAGGGTCTGTGGCACCTGCGGCAACCCCCCTCCTGTGCGTGCGCAGTGCGCGCGTGCCACAGACTGCACGATAATGTCATCGCATGATGACGTCATCGCACAGCGCAAGCCGGGCTCCACAGTGCGCACCTCCGCCCCCGACACCCCCTCCACCGCCTCTCCAGGGCCCTCGCGCCTGAGGCCACCGCCTACTTGGCCTCTATGGGCGTGCCGGCCTTGTTTGTGTTTGTGTATATAAAGTGTAACATCTGTGAAGCAGTGTCAACCTCTGAAAGAAGCCAGCAACCTAGTGTTAAACCAAGTGTTTTGTGCCTCACACCAGTGAAGTTCCTGTACAAAAACCTTTCTGTTTCTTCACTTCAAACACCTGCCTACCTGCCTTTTGACTTTAACCTACTGTAAATAAACCTTCTGTTACCTTCTGAACCTCCCCAAGCCTTGTGTGCCAGTTTCTGCTAAAGGGAAGCGCAAACTCCTGATCTCTTCCCTACTAAGACTTGGCTGGGTAACCATTTTTAATAATTCTTAAGGATGGGACAAGAAGGAAAGTTGAAGTTTAACATCAACCACACTACCAGAGGCTTCCCAGCCCAGTATACAGCTTCATAGGCTTAAAGAGGAGAAATTTTACCTCAGGGTAGGGGAATGTCAGCCTAAGCCTGAGTTGGACGTGGGTTTGTGGCAAATGGATACCCAGAATTCCCTTGCATGGGATGTTTGCCGCTTCTGCTTATTGTGGATGCTTTTGAGATCTCCTGTAGTTGACAGCATCATTCTGTCTATCAAAACCATGTTGTGAATTGGATAGACTCACCAGCCATGGTAGCAAAATAAATACTTGAGACTGAGAATAAATAACAGTGAAGGTTGTTGACTTCAGCTTTTGCCTGCTGGGGATATCTAACAGGCCATTATGGGAAACCGACTGCTGGATTATATGAAGAAAGAAAGCAAATATCCTGTTCAAGCCATACTTGAATAGTCTCCTGGAAGGTCCCTGTGCAGAGCCATCCAGCAGAACTTTAGCAACGTCCCTCAGTGACACAGGATAGACAGACTGGGTGCTGCAATCCTCAGGCACAAAGATTGCAGGATCTTCCCAACCCTCCCTTCCAGCCATTTTTGATCCTAGGAAAATTTATTCCTGGGGTTGTGGAACCTGCATATACTAATATTGGGATCGGTCGGGTGGCTGTTGTGGAGAGGAGGAAGAGGGCGAAATCATTCCTTTTGTTCTCCCATGAGCAGAGCTCCACTCGGGCAAGCTGCAAGGAGGACGATCTCATTCCGTTTCTTCTCTCCACTACAACAACCCAACTGGTGAAACTGTTAATGCACACAAGTCCCTCAACCCCAGGAACAATCTTACCTGGGAATGGAAATGGCTCTAGGAAGGCAGAGAAGATCCCACATTATCAGTTTGTGGGATCCAAGCTTTTGTCTTCACTTTGGTTTTTGTTAAAATATGTAACATTGCCATATATTAATACAGACATGCAATCCACATATCCCAGTATGCTTTACTCTAACTGGCAAAAGCTCTCTTTTGTCTCAGGACAATGCCTGGCTACCTGAGATCCTTTCTACTAGAGACAGAACCTGGGACTACATTAGGTTTGCCAGGAATTGGGAGGCCTCCTGCCACAATGTCACCGGTGCTATATCACTTCTGGGTAAGAACCCAGAAATGAAATAGGGTAGCTCTAGGAATCACTGGAAATGGTATGGTTTTGCCATAGAGTTTCAGGCAGTTCCTAGAGCTACCCAGAAGTGATGTAGCAATGTCATATGCATGCTCCCATGTTCCCACCTCCAGCCTTCCTGCCAGTTGCCAGGCTCAGCCTGAAAACCCTAGACTTCATACATTCAAAGGCTTTTAATCCTAGACATCTGTGTCCCAAATACGATAGTGTCAGACTGTGGCTAGATAATGTCCTTCCTACAGATTTCCCTTTTTGAGCAAACAAGAGTCCATTGTTTGAATAAGGAAACTTTACTGCAGAAATAGTTCATTATAGTCCACTGGCCTGAATAGAGGATTCAGGATGGTACAAGAGCATTGTTACCAATGAGGATAAAAGCATAAGGTACAAAGTAACAGTTCCCAGCTGAATCAGCCTCCCCCCATAGTTCTCAAAACAACAGCTCTCAGACTTGGGAAGTTGGACATCTCCAAGGCCAATCTTGGGTGGAACGTTGGTAGACAAAACATCCCCTTTCGGTGAGAAGTCTGCATGGGAACATGTGCACCTGTGGAGAAAGCACTTAGACACTAGAAGCATTAGAAAATGGAGTCTGCACAGCTCGTGTATACATTGAACCTGACAGATAGAATATTACCGTTAGGGAAGAAGTATGCCTTAAGATCATGTTCTTATTAGAATGAATAATGCTCTGGATTAATAGAAACATGGGGTGGGAAAGCAATTACAACCTCCCCTATACATTTTCCGAATGACTCACACAACAAGGGTACATCCCATTTTATTACAGCTGTATTTTCGGCAACACAGAAACAATGCTTGACTGCCACTCTGCAGATGTCTTGTCAGATATAATGACGGTCTCTTTCTGCCTCATTAGCAAATCAGCCAGGTGAACCAACGGGGCAACCAGTCACCTTTGCTTATGAAAGTTTCATTCGGAGGGATAATTCCTATTTTTGTTTTGTCAGCTAGGTGAACAATGGCAACTTAACGAATCCCAGAGCTTGGTTCATGGAGATAACCCAAAATATACATAATGAGCTATATGCTCATCATAAGTTAGGCCAGTAAATGGGAATTTGCCTTGGGTCAAAAGGGTGAGTTGTTTTTGCCCAAGGCCATCATGAATTGCTATGGGAAGAAGGGGAGCCATAGGCTTCTTAGTAGAGATGTACCAATTTGTATCCCCATTTCTTTTAGTTTTTCTGCATGGTTGGGAAGTTCATTTTAATCCTGCTTATTTTTTGGCAATCCTCCCCTCCCCCATGTTTCTTATATGGATTTTGATGCATAAAATGGATGTCCATTATCAGCACTATTAGTTAATATTTGAGAATGAGTAGAGTCCTCTAGAACCTTTAAGATTAACCAACTGCATCTGACGAAGAGAATTGTGGTTCTCGAAAGCTTATGTTACAATAAGGTTGGTTAGTCTTAAAGGTGCTACTAGACACTACTCTTTTCTATTTTGTGACTACAGACTAACATGACTAACTCCTCTGGATCTATTTGGGAATGGTTGGTCTTGAGTAGAGATGGGCACGAAACGGAACACAAACCAAAAAGAACCATGAACCGGGCCTGTTTGTGGTTTGCTAACCAGCTGTTTGTGGAAGCTCGTTTTCCATGAACTTCCATGAACTAGTCTACTGGTTCGTTGGGTTTGTGTTAAACCAATATGCCCCTTTCCGTGCCGCTGCAAAGCGGCATGGAAATGGGCTTTTAAATCCACGGATCAGCTGCTTGTCGGGGAGATCCCCGACAAGCAGCTGATCATTTAAACAGCGGGACTTGGTTGCCCAGCCAGGAATTCCCAGCTGGCCAGCCAGGCCCCAACTGCAGTTTAAATGGCCATTTTCCCACCGCTCCAAGCGGCAGGGAAATGGCCATTTAAATTGTGAGTGGGGCTTGGCTGGCCTGCCGGGAGTTCCCATCCCCACTGTTTAAATGATCTCTCCCCGACAAGCAACTGATCAACGTATTTAGATGCCCCCTTCTGTGCCACCACAAAACGGCATGGAAAGGGGCATTTAAACCCCATGAACCACAAACCGGTTCATGAACTTGCCCCAGTTCGTGGAAGTTCATGGTTCGTGGAAACAGTTCATTTTTTTCATGGTTCGTGCCCACCTCTAGTCTTGAGTGTGGAAAACTGATACAAGAAACCAGACCTTTTGAACTGAGTCAGAGTTGTCATGAAAACATTCCTACAGTTGTCATTGAGTTACCTGGTCATGATACATTTCCTTTGGCATGGGGACAGCAAGATGGATGTAGAAATACAGTCCCTGGTAGAGGACCTTAGAGGGAACAGACCTTGACATAGGTAGATATTTGCTTGGCTCCAAAGAGGCCATATCACCCTTTATTGAAAGTGCAGCTGAGTCTTTGCACAGCAGAATTCAATAATCTGGCTGCTTGGGGATTACATTCCCGCTGAGGCTGGTTACTTAGGCTATTTCCACACAGCCGGTCATACCCGCTCTTGTTCCACTTATTCTGTGTGTTTTGCTGAATTGCTCCGAAAACTCAGCCTCCACACACACTCCCCAAAAGCGTTTACCTTGCGCTTTGTGGTCACAGGCGGCCTCAGCAATTCCTATAAAAACGGGTTTGGAGGGGAGATTGGGCCCTTTTGTCACCTTCGCCTGCCTCAATTTCAATATCTTTTTGTGCTCTGCACATGTGTGATCGCATGCTGAGAGGTTCGGGGGAGGATCTGGACAGTGACTGGAGAAATCCTTGGAGCTCTTTAACCATTCACATGCCCAAGAATGAAGAAAAAGTGCTCCATCAAGCCGCCGAAAAAGAAAAGACCTGCAAAAGTGTGGTCACAGAAGAAATGCCTAAAAAACAGTTGGGAAACACCCTGCAACCATTTTGAAAATGGAGACATCTGGAGTCAAGGGGGAAAGGCGCCAACATTTGGTGAGTGGGCCATCCCTTTAAGGACATGTGGAAACAGCCTTTGAAAAGAAATAGAAGTTCTTTATTGTAAGATAACTCCATACTATATATGCTTCTCCCGCTATTTAGCTGACCTTTCTAATGCTCCATTAAGAAGGGCATTTATTACTGCTCACTTTCAAACTATGCCATCCAAGTACTTACAGGGCAGATATCAAAAATTACCTGTGGAATAGTGTTTCTGTCCTTGCGGTCTTAATCAGGAGGAAGATAGAGTACACTATGTTTTACATTGTCCTTTTTATGGGTCCATTCGTAATAAATTGCTGAATCAATTTTGTGCACATTTTTCTGGCTCAGACAAGAAATGTATTAAATTTTTATTGGCTGATGTTTTTCCTCTTGTTACTCTCAAAGTGGCTATTTTTTATCTTTTTATCTATAAATATAAGGAAGAAATTAGTATCTTTTAATCCAGTAAGAAGTTTAAACTGTAATTCCCTATCATTGTATGGTTTTTGTATTTATCTCTTTTACCATCTTAGCTTTAAACTTTTGTTTTATTCTCTTATGTTAATACGTTTTAACTTTTTGCCATGGTACAATGTTTTATGTTGCTATATATGTGGAGATGTTATGGCCTATGGCTATAACAATAAACTTATTAACTAATATACTAGATAGGAAAGGCAGAGTAGACATTTGTAGCTACCTATGTAAGCTAGAATGGAGAGATTGTAGAAAGCCTGCCCAGCCATCAGGGGCAGCGCCAGGGTTTCTGGTGCCCCTGGCTGCCCCTATGTGTATGCACACATAGTGCGCACGCACCCCCCAGACTGTGTGATGATGTCACTACTTGATGATGTCATCATGCAGCAAGCCGGCCCCATTTGCCGGCGGGTGGCTGGGTTGGCACGCGGAGGCTACCCGTGCTCCTAGTCGGGCCTGATGGGGGGCTGGGGAGATTACACATGCCATCCTGGATGCCTGCCATGCCTGGCCTGCGGCTGCTGCACCCAGCCGGGGGGGTGTGTTGGTGGAGGCGGTGGCAGTGGTGGCAGCGGCACGGGGCTGGCCAGCTGCAGCAGCTGTGGGACAGGTACATGAGCTCTGTGGCATGCGCCTCCGCCCCTGGCACCCCCTCCGGTGCCCCCTTCAGTGCCTCAGCGCCCACGGTGCCCGCCTCATCACCTCAATGGTGGCGCCGGCCCTGCCAGCCATCATGGTGGGGGGAGAGAGAGAGAAGGGAGAAAAGGGAAGGGACTGGCAGGAAGAAAACCCTAACAATAGCATTTTGAGTAGCAAAGGGACAGCTTCAGGAGTGGACAAAAGGTCAGGAAGCACCGTAGCCTTTACTGAGTCTCTGCTGCCCTCCTCTAAGTCTGTGCTAGCATAAAGCGGCATCACACAGTCCATTTCTTCCAACATTTACGGAGGAGAAGAGAATCCTTCCAACATTTATAAGGAGGGTACAATTTATCTCACCTGGCTCTTGTGAACTGGCGCCATTTTCTCAACAGGGAAAAAGGCTGCCACGAGGAGGGGAATCAGATGAAATTGCCTGCCCCTTTCTCTTTTGTTATAGAAAATTCTGTGGTTGCAAGAGCAGTGCCAGCCTGGTTCCTCCTCCTCAGTGCTGCCCCCAGGCTGTACGGCATTTGTCCGAGCAAGTCCTGCTGTCTCCAGCAGCGGTGTTCTGGAGGTCTCAGGGGATACCTGGAGGGAAGGAGATGGAAAGAACCCCACCCATGTGCATCCTTCTGGGCATAGTTCATCCAGTGCAAACCACTATTTCTTTCCAACCAGAGGTATCAGAGAACTTACAAGAATGGCATGCCAGAGGTGGTATCTGCAGCTGTATATCCCCAGCATTTGGTAACCAGAGGAATATGACTATGAGGGTTCCATTCTCAGTTTTCATGGCAAGTTGCCGTTGATAAGTAAACCCTGTATGAATTTGTCCAGTGCTCTTGCGTATCCTGAAGAGACAAAGGTATTGGCTCCTGGTCTCTGCTGAAAACTAAAGGCAAGCCAGAATGGACTCTTTGCCTTAGACAAGGAGGAAATGGGCAGCTGGAAACACGTCATTTGGTGCCAAGATGCTCACAGGCACCATGCAGAGAATCGCTCGTCTGAACTGACTTGCAGCCCTTCTCCAGGATCTCAGATGCAATTTTGAGACCCTTTAATTGGCAGTGCCACGGAAATTTCAAACATTTGTTATACCTCTCACACTATTGTGATAGAAGAGAGCAAGAGTTCTGTAGCACCTATAGGACTAACAAAATTTGTGGTAGGGTATGAACTTTCATGAGTCATAGCTCACTTCTTCAAATACAGCTAGAGTGCGAGTCCATCTGTCCTTATATCTTGGTGAGAGGAGTGATTTCAGTGAGCTGTGACTCAGGAAAGCTCCTACCCTACCACAAATTTTGTTAGTCTCATAGGTGCTACTAGACTCTTGCTCTTTTCTACTGCTACAGACAGACAGCTACTTATCTCGATCCATTGTGATAGAAGTATGAAGTCATCCAGGGTCCCAAAGCTGAATCAGCAGGTGAGAACCGACCGTTTAGCTTCCAGGGAAATTTCCTGATGAGCCAGTGTCCTAAGGGAACTCTGGTGGCTGGGAGCAAGCGGAACCAAGCCCAGCCAACTTGCCAGCACCTCAGGGGCCCTTGGCTCAGTCCCTGCAACAGTAACGAATAATCAACACCCGTGGGAGAAAGCAACACACAAGCTGCTGCTGCTCGTGGTTGGCACTTAATTGACTAGCCCTTCAGCACTGCCTCTCAGCTTGGCTCGTCCCAGGGCCATTTGAATTTCCTTGTCCTCTCGTGTGAATCAGCCTCACAAAATGGAAGAAAAGGGTTCACGCCCATGTTTTTCATTTCCTTCTCACCGGGTTTCAGGAACAGAACTGATGACTTTGCAAAACACTTTCTCGATGCTATAAATCTTTAAGCGGGTCGACCCAGAGACAGGTTTTGCCTTGCAAAGTATTAGAAGGCTCCTCCGCTGTGCTTAGCCGTGCAACAAAGCACGGCGTATAGTCCTGCTGTCACTTAATTGAATCTCGGTCGAAGTGATCACCATGATAGGTAAACGTAGGCTACTTAATGTAATGACTTGGAAATCAACCCCAAATTTAGGAGAACGGGGGTGTGGGGATGGAAAATAATGCTACTTCAAAGTTGCGGATGAAAAGGTGTTTGGTTTCATGGCTCATTGACCCTCAAGAGACTATTTTACAGATGAGCAACTTCCATTTATTGATCAGCATCGAGGGTTTGTAACTCACCAGAGGATATAATGGATGCAGAAAGAAATGACTTTGCATTATCACCTGATTGGAAAATGGGGACGTAAATATTAATTTTGTTCTTTATGTGGTCAGGCAGTAACAGTTGATTGGGTGCTAATTTCTTAAGCAAATGTTCAAATTGGCGTGGCAGAGGTAGGTTATTTATTTACTTAGTCCTTTTATGCAGTACTGTTCCTCCGATATATACTGAGTGAATAACAGAATGACAGGTGACAAGTCCCCACCCCCCCTGCCCAATTCTGCTTCTCTATTGAAATATTTTATGTTATTCATTAGTATTCATTTTATTTACAAGATATACTCAACTTTTCTGCCCTCACCAGAGCCACCAATGCAGCTAACAGATTGCCATAACAAAAACACATCTTTAAAGCTGTAAAGCAGTTTACAGAGTGCATTGTTATTATCCCCACAACAATCACCCTGTGAGGTGGGTGGGGCTGAGAGAGCTCTGAGAGAGCTGTGATTGACCCAAGGTCATCCAGCTGGCTTCAAGCGGAGGAGTGAGGAATGAAACTCGGCTCTCCAGATTAGAGTCCTGCCGCTCTTAAGTTACCACTACACCAAACTGCTGGGAAGTATCTCTGGAATGGGCCATGGCTCAAGGTTCAGAGCAAGTGCTTTGCCTGCATTGCCTGACTTCTGTAGTTAAAGGATCTCAGAGCCAAACTACAAGTGACGTCTTACACAGGTTGGACACTTGTCGGCTTCCCTCAAGTTTTGATGGGAAATGTAGGCGCCCTGGTTTTACAGCTTGGCTCTCCATTACAGCTGCAAGACCAGGATGCCTACATTTCCCATCAAAACTTGAGGGAAGCCGACTAGTGTCCAACCTGTGTAAGACGTCACTTGTAGTTTGGCTCTCAGACACTTCCCTCTTCTTGACATCTTGGACAGCTTTTGCCACACTGAGCTAAAAGGACCAAGACTCTAACTCAGTCCAGGAAGGTTTCATGGGTTCCTTTGATCTCTTTCTAAAAAAGGAGGGTCCAAGAGATCAGACTTCATATTCACGTGTTCATTTCTTAATTTAAAAGTCAGTATCTCAAGGCCTCCTGGACTTTCACCTCCCCAAGGAATGCATGAAGCTGCCTTATACCAAAGGCTATCAAAGCAGGGATTGTCTACTCAAACTGGCTACAGCTCTCCAGGGGGTCAGGCTGAGAAAATGCTGAGAGTGTCTGCAAATTTTAAGATTGACATATTAAACAGTACAGAAACTATCCAGCAGGTTCATATTTAACTCAACAGACAGTGCATATGGAAAAGAGCAAGAGTCCAGTTGCACCTATAAGACTTGACTATAAACACAAAAGGGAGGTCTCCAATGAAATTGCAAAATAGGAGCAGTCACCTGGGACTGCAGGGAGGCCAATACACTACACGGTGTGCAATAAATTCCTTACAAACAATAATTTCCTTTATGAGCAACCTAATATTCAAAAGCCAAATTCACAAGTATCATTACACCCAAGTTACATCTTTATATACAAATTTTTCTATTTATATCCAAGAGTCCGTCATTCTTGGATATAAACAAAAAATTGTGTATAAAGATATAACTTTGGTGTAATGATACATGTGAATTTGGCTTTTGAATATTAGGTTGCTCATAAAGGAAATTATTGTTTGTAAGGACTTTATTGCACACCGTGTAGTGTATTGGCCTCCCTGCAGTCCCAGGTGACTGCTCCTATTTTGCACCTATAAGACTAACAAAATTAGTGGTAGGGTATGAGCTTGCGTGAGCCACAGCTCACTTCTTCAGATTCTTCAGACAGGATGTAGTAGTAGCATAGTCTAGAGTTCCTACGCCTTTACTAATTCATCTCTTTGAGACTACCGCTTTTTGTTACAGCCCTACAATCTGAGAAAAATGCCCTCCTGACTAATTCAGTTTTGCATAATTTGTGGAAAGCCAGGAGAATGGGATCTTTCTGGACCTCCTCAAGCAGGCCATTCTGTTACATTTTCACTTGCGCAAATTGAACTTGTGGGCTTTGATTTCCATGTCCTTTATTTAGAGTTGCCAACTCCAGCTTGGGACATTCAGGAAGATTTGTGGCTGGAGCCCGGGGAAGTCAGGGTTTGGGGAGGAGCCTCAGTAGGGGATAATATCATAAAGTCCTCCCTCCAAAGCAGTTGGTCTTTAAGGTGCTACTGGACCCGAATCTTGCTCTTCTACTGCAGACCAACACAGCTACCCGCCTAGAACGGTTAGAAGAATGGAACCATGGACCTGTTTATCAGAAAATCCAACCCATGAGCTTACTTCTGCAGAAATGGATGGAGAAACTTACAGCAAGCTTCCTCAGGAATGGAACACAGCAGTAAATATCTTTGCACACGCGTAAGCTAAATCAGGAGGCAGCAGGAATATTCTTATCAGTGCTGTGTGAAAAAGTAACTTTAAAAAACGGAGACCCCAGCGCTCCTCTTCCACACATCCAGAAAAAGATCAAAGGCCTCCTACAGTGACCCTTGTTAGTTAGTGTTACATCCAGTTTGAACTTCAAAGGGAATATACTGAAGTTTGATTTATCGCATATTGCACATCCTGGAAGGACTGCTGGAGAAATGGGATCAATTGATGTTTCGGATTCACCCTCGTTTTAAGAAGATTCCTCCCCGAATCTCTGATGTTGTGACTGGTTGTGTGTATTTTGTTTGTCTGTTACAAGGCAAAGAAAGGCTGTTTTAGAGGAATGCCAGAGGCTGGAGTACTTTGATAAAACGATTCCATTTCCAAGCTCAGTTCCTTGAATTATTCTTACTGTAAAACCTTTTTCATACACAGAATTTTCTCTCTGAACACACCTCTGAGGATTTGTCCCTTGTATCTCCCCTTCAGTATTAACCCGTTTTTCTACATTACTCTCTCTAGCAATGGTTAAAATGTGGCAGGGAAGAGTATATCTAGGTAGTTCTAATTCAAACCCTTGCTTAGCTACAAAACTAGCCCAGGGAACAATGCCCTCTTGTAGGTTAAGGATCGCATGATCACTCGCCACCCCTTCTGTTCCTTTATTGTTTGGTCTATAGCGTGCTTCCACTTTCCCACTGCCTTTTGATACTGTACTGTATCTATTTCCCACTTTTCTTTCTCAAAAGAAAACCTGAGAAGCCTTTAGCACACACGCACATACCTTCCTTGAGGTATGTAGGTTTGGAGTGAGGTAGGTTTGGAGTGTGCTGGAAGGGAAAGGAGCGAGTGAAGGGGTCTGGAGACTGAGCCCTATGAGGAAAGGCTGAAGGCCTTGGGAATGTTTTGTTTGGAGAAGAGGAGATGGGGGGGGCATGATTGTTCTCTGTCCATCATCTTCAAGGCCTCCTGGAGGACAGGGGATGTGCCACAAGATTGGAGAAGAGGGGGGACATGATTGCTCTCTTTAAATATTTGGAAGGCTGTCATTTGGAGGAGGGCAAGGAGCTGTTCCAGTTGGCAGCAGAGGATAGGACCCGAAGCAACGGGCTTAAATTGCATGCATAAAGGTACCGGCTGGATATTAGGAAGAACTTTTTCCTGATCAAAGTAGTGGTAGTTCAAAGGTGGAATCAGCTGCCTAGGGAGGTGGGTGAGCTCCCCTTCACTGGCAGCTTTCAAGAAGAGGCTGGATGAATCTTTGTCAGGGATGCTTTAGGCTCATCCTGCATTGGGCAGGGGGTTGGACTAGAAGGTCTGTATGGCCCCTTCCAACTCTGTGATTCTGTGATTCTGTTTTGAGGACAGATTGGGAGGAAGCAAGAGAGGCGATATCACACAGGTGTTCTCATTAGAGTAAGCAATGTCTTGTGTTAGGGTTGCCAACTTCTAGGTGGGGCCTGGAGTTCTCCCAGAATTACAACTAACCTCCAGATTATAGACAACAGTTCCCCTGGAGAAAATGGCTTCTTTGAAGGGCAAACTCTATGGTATTATGTCTAACTGAGGTCCTTCCCCAAGTTCCACCATCCCTGGGTTCCACCCCGAAATCTCTAAGAAGAAATGTTTCTTGATCCACGATGTACGTAGAGCGGATTACCTGAAAGTATAGTGACTTTTTGATACGGCCACCAGAATTCTCAGCATGTTGCCAACAAGGCACTTTAAACTGCTGATGGAGCACGGTGAAAAACAATATCCTATTCAATATGCTACATTAAATGCTGAGATATTGCTTCGCTGGATTGCCGGAGTGACTGCTATTGAGATATATGTCTGCATAATACCATGTCCTACCAAGAACCGAGCTACAGTTTAATTATAGCAGGCTGTTAGAGAAGTGCCTTTAAACATCTCTTTATGGTGGTGTCTGCTGCATTCTCACAATAATTTACTAACTGTTTATACCATCTTGTATTCCCCTTAAGACCTAAAACACTAACACAATCAAAATATTGTTCCAAGGAGATAATTACTTACTCCATTTGCTGCTTCAAACGGAAGTGAAGACCACAGGATTACCTGCTGCTGACTATGAAGAAGGAAATGAAATTCTTCTCATACAGATTTCTCCCCGCATACTAGAATTCGGAACAGCTTAGTTTTGTTTTCGAAATGGAACCCGTGCAATTAGGAATCCTCCACCATTCCGTTTTCATTGCTGGATTTTGCATAGAGAATTGTGCAAGCTTGTTCCTTTAGACCATTTGCATCTTTCTTCCCCTGCACACATGTGCATTAATGAAACCCTGCACACAACCTGGAGGCACAGAGTTTGTTTTGGTGTGGTGTTTTACCAATGAACAGGAGAAGCAATTGTTCTCCCTGAAATATTTGCACTTTATAGTTCTAGGACAGCCTCTTTTGTGAGCACTGTTATGTATTTGTATCTAAATACTGTTGTGAGCCACCCTGAGCCTGCGTGCACAAAGGGTGGGATATAAATATAAATAAACTAAACTAAGAATATGCGTGTATTAGTAGAACTCCACTGCAAAAGATTCATGATGCAGTCTTACCTATGTTCAAGGCTGCTTTTTTGCAGTGCATTATCAATGTGAATATATTGTTAGCACGGGTCGTGGAGATGGGGAAGATGCTGTCAGGTCTGATTGTGCCCATTCATCCCTGCCACTGTTAAGTTTGTGATCCTGAATCATTTCAGTCTTAGAACTGATCTCATGTTGTAACTGGTAAGTTTATTCCTTTGCTTTCAATAACGACTTTCGTTTTCTCCCAGCAGATGGTAAAGCGGACATTCCTTTCCTTTGATGTTGGTTAATCTGACCTTGAGAGCCAAGCTACAAGTGACACCTTACACAGGTTGGACACTTGTCAGCTTCCCTCAAGTTTTGATGGGAAATTTAGGCATCCTGGTCTTGCAGCTGTAATGGAGAGCCAAGCTGTAAAACCAGGATGCCTACATTTCCCATCAAAAATTGAGGGAAGCTGACAAGTGTCCAACCTGTGTCAGGTGTCACTTGTAGTGTCTGGAGTGTTGCATTGCTCAGTGTCTTGTCTGGCTAGTGTGTGAATTTTGGAAATGTTTCCCAGGCTGCTTCGATACTGGTGGTTAGGCGGGGAGGAGACTGGATGAGTACATTGTACTGTAACAGCCTGAAGCTTTATTCCTTTCAATGAGAATTGACCAGGCTCGCCTGCTTTTTACTTCATGTACTCCTATGGACCTGTGTATATGTACGAGACTGAATTCCTGAATAAAGATCATTTAGCCAAGGACATGTGTCATGCTGAAGTGATCCAGGGATCTATCTGCCATAACCTGACATCCATAGTCTGACAGATGCATGCATGCAATTCTGGAATTAATTTTAGAGAATATCCCAGTTAACTTGCAATTAAAGAGGAGCGGGATTCAGTGCAGAATGAAATTCTAGAACAGGAAAAGAATAGAATGGAAGAAATCCTTTCATCCCTCAACAGAGGTAGGGGAACATGTCACTTCAAATAAAAGGAAATGTATTTAATGAAAAGCAAAATGGGCAACTGGTAGCTCCTAACTGAGGCCGATTCCACACAGCTTACCTGAAGCTGGGACGTTGCGGAACGTTGCAGATCATGCTGGAAAAAACGCGGAAGATCGCATTTTCTCGTGCGAGTTTTGCGCGACATTGCGCAAAACTCGCACGAGAAAACACGGTCTTCCGCGTTTTCTCCGGCATGATCCGCAACGTTCCGCAACGTCCCGGCTTCAGGTAAGCCGTGTGGAATCGGCCTGAGTATTACCGTGCTCACAGTATAAACCACACAGCTCTTTACAACCACAGGTGCTTCATTCTACCTGCTTTTCTCCAGTCCTCCTCTTACAATAAGCAAAGAATACGGGTCAGTCATTAGAAGACTGCTCGTATGGCTTCTTACTTGCATCTTTCTAACATCCCCCATTCCCAAATGGCTCCACTGCTGTAACATGCAATTATCGTTTTGGCAACCCAACCTATGACTCTATCTGCTAGATAACAAAATGGTCGAATAAAACAGTCATTAAAAATGCAAGCCTCCAAACTGTAAATCAGAAAAAGCAGTGTGAACAGAAGGCTTGGGGTGGTGGTAACATTTACGTCCTAATAAAGATCCAGTGTCTGACATTCCGTAGGATTTCACAAATGACCTGCAATTAGGATTGTGCTGAATTATTGAAGTGCACAGAATCCTAAGTGTTCCCTAGATAGTGTTTGTGTGACATACAACGCCAGTGACCAAACAGTGCATGTCTATGGGCCTTTATTGATAGGCCAAGTACATTCCCAGTGTCACTCCACTGATGACCATAGAGCTGCACAAACATATTTATGTGTGGACATTGAAGGTTACCATTCAGGGCTCTGATCCAACCCATGACAAGTTACCATCTGCTCCAAGCCTATTACTGAGATCTCCTTGTCTTCATAGTTTGCTGGGAGAGAAATCTCATCCTGTTTGTTTTGGGGTTTAGACCGGCAAGGGAATATAAAGGCTGCATGGTTCTCATTTCTTCTCCTTCCCCCTTCTACCAAAGAAGTCAGCCATGTGTTTGTAGCAGAAGAAGAAAGATGCAGGAAATGAATAGCATCATAGGGATGTGTCCTAGGCAACTGTTCCGTTGAGTTACTGCCAGCTCCCAGCTTTAAAATTGTTGTCCTTTGGGGCAGGTTCAGGAGGTGATGTCAAGAGAAGCAGAACCAGAGCAGAACCTTGATGGTTAAAGCATGAGACCAGAAAAGAATCTGGTGGGTATGAGTGGAGCTTATCATATTATGAGTGTTTCTCAGAACCAAGTATTACCTTTCAGACTATAGTTTTAATGGTTAGACCTCTAAAATATCAGCTGATTAGCAACCTTACATTTATTGGAATATAGAGATGCCTTGTGTACAAAGAAGAAAATCCAACAGGGGGCAGCAAGCTCTATTAGGACAGCAGGGAGATTATCTTCTTACTAATCGGGGATTTTTCCTTGTCTGTCTGCAGAATACTACTATCAGCGTAATCTCCTCCTTCTGAGAACTTTCTAGAACTGTCTCAACTAACAAGGCAGCTAGATTTATTTCTTCTTTTTCCTATCCAGTTTGCTAGTTCTATTAATATAGCTTTTATTACTCTTAATTCAATGTCCCCCCTGCCGCCTGCCAACTGATAGTTTAAAGGGATCTTTAAAGGACCAGGTAAGTGGGTTTGAGGGGAGGGGGGGCTAGGTGGGGGGGGGGGTTGGGGGGTTCAGGCCCCCACGAACAACGAACATGTCCTGGAACAGTTCATGTTTGTCCATGTTCGTTGTTCGTTGTTTGTGGATGGCAACGAATGACGAACAAGGTGTTTGGGTTTTTGCTGTTCGTGCCTATGTCTAATTAGGACTTAGGACACACAGTAGACCTATCTTGTGCCAGCTGCACTGGCTTCCAGTTGAGTTCTGGGTCACAGTCAAGGTATTGACTACGACGTTCAAAGCCCTAAACGGACTGGGGCCTACATACCTGCGGGACTGCCTCTCGCCATATGTTCCCCAGAGGGCTCTATGTTCAGCTGATCAACATCTTCTCGTGGTCCCTGGCCTCATGGATGTTTACCTAACCTCAACTAGGACCAGGGGCTTTTCAGCCCTGGCTCCTGCCTGGCAGAACTCTCTCTCAGTTGAGATCAGGGCCCTGTGGGACTTATTACAGTTCCACAGGGCCTGTAAGATGGAGAGGTTCTGCCAGGCCTACGGCAGTGGTTAAGGTCTGAGCGGGCTACCTGGTCTGCCTCTCTGCTGTGGACCTGTCTGTCTATGACCTGCCTGCCCTACCCCTTCTGATTGCTGAAGAGGTGTATAGTCTTAACATCTTTGCTGCTGTTGGTTAGGTTTTCATGGTTTTTAAATTAAGTTTTATACTTTGTATATATACTGTATTTATTGTTTTCATTTAATAATGATGTTACCCGCCCTGAGCCCATTTGCGGGGAAGCTGGGTTAGAAATTTAATAAATTAAATTAATTAATTAACACAGGGAGGAGTAGAGGTCCCCGAGTCTTTATATCTCAGTTAGGAGGTGGGTGGGGTGAAGCAAAGAAGGGAGTCAGGATGTGAAAGTGCAATGCAGCTTGATTAGAGCACAAATTAGCATCTGTAGTGGGATAAGAATCCTATGGCTTTATTCAGCTCCAAGGGTTCCATTGTTCTAAACCTGTAAACGAACTCAGGTTCTGTGATCTCCCTGTATCTGAAGAAGAAAGCTTTGATTCTGGAAAGCCGACACCGTAAAAATCTTGTTGGTCTCTAAGGTGCCACTGGACTCAAGTCCTGCTATTCTACTGCAGACCAACACGGCTATCCACCTAAATCGATCCTTTAGGAGATGTGTGGAATCCTCCTCAACCCGCTCAAGAAATATTGCGAATCTTATTAGACTTGTACTGTTTCCACTAACACCCACCCTCCTGTAACTTTCAAAAAAACCCTGAAATGTTTTAGATGCAATTCAGCTGGGGATTATTGTAAAACATTTACTGGCTGCACGACAATGCTTTAGAAGAACGGCACCAAAGTTTTAATAATGCAGTCCAAGAAACTACTTAATGATGGACCCAAAGGAAGTTTGCTCAGCTGGTTGATAGAATGGCATGACTTTGAGATATATGTGGTCCTTTTGGATCCACATTCTGTTCAGTGGAACAGAATGCTCATTAAGAATGTTAACCCGGGCGCCACCTTCCACCCTGAAAATTTATTATTGAAACCTTCTTAAGTCATAAAAACGCTCTCTCAACTCGTTCAGCTGATACTATGGATGCTTCACTGAACAGTCTCAGTGAGTCTATTCATAATGGAAAACTCTTCAGGCTACCCATGAATTTCTAATTGCTCCATTAAGACTCTCTGATGTCATGGCTAAGATTTTACATCCTATCTTCTAACATTCACTATAATGGCCAGTTTGGAGGCTAAGTTACTAATTTAGTGCTTAAACTACTGAATTATTTTTGATTTTTTTTGTAAGGCAGAAGAACATCCAATATGCTCTTGTTAGAAGGAACCTGTCTATCAATCAATCAATCGATAAAAAAAACATTTATTGCCTGCTGTTCTCCATGAAGGAACTCAAAGCAGCTCACAACAGAATCTTCAGTTACAATACCCATAAATCAAGTCAATAAAAAAAGAAGCCAGAAGGAGGGTTATTCTGCTAGCCACCTTCAAATGCCCTCCTAATTTTTTCTTTAGAAAGCCTTCTGAATAACATTGTTAAGAGAAATTCTTTACCCAATTTCTTCTGAAATCCAACAATGCACTTCTTTCCCTCTGTTTAGGAATCATTTAGTAGTCTGTTTTTAATGAATTCCATTTTAATAAACAGTAATTTAAAGAGGGGAGAGGCAGGAAAGAAGGTTCTGCAAAATTTCAGAATTGCACTCTGCATATGCTCAGAGGCAGGCAATGTCTTCTCCAACCTACTTATCGTCCTGCTAGAGCAATACTACTCTGTGATACGTTATATAAAATAACTGACTGCAAGGACTGAAGTTAAACTCTTTTAAAGGAGAAAGAAGAGAATAAAAGGAATCAACGTCTAAATACAATGGAATTTCGGGGTAAGAAATTCCCCTCCCCATAATAATGCTAATTCTGAATGAAAAAAGGGTTGATTTCCTTCTTGACATATTCAGGAAGATCTTTTTAAAGTGTGGAGGCCATCACTATAAATGCCCCTGATTGTACAGTGGTATGTGTGTTATGCCTTTTTTTGTCTGAGCTTGAAGCTTCTCTCTCGCTCCTCCTTCTCCTTCTGTGTCTTTTCTTCTCTCTCTCCTTGTGGTCTTGTAAGAGGCAAGACACTTTTGCAGAACTCTCCTGTGCAAGCATGCCAGAGGCACACCTATGCTTTTATATCCCATCCACATGCAGGAATTAGCTGGCCTGTTCTAATAGAGAATAGTGTTCCTTAGATTAGGTAAGGTAAAGGTGGAAGCACCGAGTCATTACTGATCCATGGGGGGACATTGCATCACAACGTTTTCTTGGCAGACTTTTTATGGAGTGGTTTGCCATTGCCTTCCCCAGTCACCTACACTTTACCTCCAGGAAACTGGGTACTCAATTTACCGACCTCGGAAGGATGGAAGGCTGAGTCAACCTTGAGCTGGATACCTGAACCCGGTTTCCACCAGGATCGAAAGGTCGTGAGCAGAGCTTGGGCTGCAGTGCTGCAGTTTACCACTCTGCACCATGGGGCTCTTGGATTAGGTTCCTTAGATTAGGTTTCTGTTTTTCTTCTGCTGCTACAAAAATGCAGGTGAATGTGAATCAACTTCAGTAAAAGTAAATCTGTTGCTATATACTGCCTTGAAGAGGGTTTCACTACACGTGGTTCCATGCTTTTCTGACTGTGCAACTTTGCTGCATTAACTAACAAATATCCCCGATAGCCACATAGTTCATATTGGGAGAGGTGGTCCTATGATGGAAGCTTGATCTGATGAGAATCTCTTTCTAAACAACAGGGCAGTCCCAAACTGTTTGGTACCTATTCAAGATGTTCAGCACAAGCCAAATATATTCTAGATCAGTTCTAGGTCAGGTGCTGTAGCAAAGTGGTTAAGTGGTTGGGTTGCAAATCAGCACTCTGCTAGTTCGACTCCCACAACTGCCATGGGCTCAGCAGGAGGCCTTGGGTGAGCCATTCCTTCTCAGCCCCAGCTGTATTGTGGGGTTAATAATTACACTGATTTTGTTCACTGCTCTGAGTTGGGCACTAGTATTTCTACAAGAGCGATATATAACCACACAGTGGTTGTTACTACTATTAATCGCTTGTGTCAAACATGGTATGTTAAGGTGTCAAACATGTTCATTGCCCAATTCGTGGCATACCTAATTGGAACATGCTCAGAACCTACTGAAGTATAAAGCCCAGGGAGCATGGGAAGAACACACTAACGAACTGCAAATCAGTTTAGAACACTCCATGAATGTGCACAGCTTTGGGAGTTTGGCAGAAGAGGCAAAGTGGAACACTAGAGCAAGATAGCACAGGAGGCTGATGGGAGGCAGGGAGGGGTGATGCTGGGAGGATGAGAACATATATGGGCAAAACATTTGTGAAACAATTAGAACACTTTTGAGTGCTCGATAACAGGGCAAACATGTTTTCAATAGTTGGAGAATTGCCTGCAATTTGCAACAAATTGCACATAATTTCTTATCACTAATTTTGCTGAGATTGGTGATTTTTTTCAGTCTTGAGAGAACAGCTTATGGAACTTAATTCTGCAAATATTCTTTTCAAGGAAGGATTAATTCCCTTTGAAAACTCGCCCTTCTGGCTGGGGACAATACATGCATATGTGCCTTATTGTAACTAAAGATGGGCACGAACCAAAATACGAACCAAAATTCATGACAAACCAGGCTGGTTCGTGGTTCGTGAACAAGAGGTTCATCAGATCCCTTTTCTGACGAACCACCACAAACTTTAGGCTGGTTTGTTTCATTCGTTTTTTGGTTCATCACTGCAGACAGCCTGGTGCCGATCAATCAGTTTCCTAAGCAACAGGGGATGGACTTCCTGCAGACCTTCTGCTGACCCGGAAGTGATGATTTTCTGACCTGGATATGACGTTTTCATGAACCAAACGAACTGGTTTGCGAACCAGGGGGCAGGTTTGTGAAAGTTCGTGGTTAATGGTTCATGAAATTTGACGAACCACAAACCACATAGTTCTTCTTTTTCCGGTCCGTGCCTATCTTTAATTGTAACCCTTGCAATAGGCCTTGTCCCCACATCTAAGTCACCCCAAAACACTGAAAAATTAGGGGGTTTAGTATCTATAAAACATGTACTTGAAAAGATCACAATATTGCAGTGACAGTCTTCAGGGTCTTAATTAGCACCTATAAAAATCCATCAGTTTCACCTCTTTCAGAAACTTTATGATGCTTGTTGCAAGAAAAAAGGAAACATGAAGCAAGTAATAAGAGGAGATTTGAAAGAAGGAATGGCTGGCCTGTCATGCTCCATAAACTTGTAGTTTGAAGAAGCATATAAAAGATGTTCATGGTTATGGGGACTACTGAATTTTTTGTGGCTGGCTGATGCAATTTATAAGCCATTTTGCTTTGATTGTAAGTTTATATAGCTGCCAGGACTGCACTTCAGGTGCAGGAATTGTGTAGTAACTTTGGGAGCTAATATTAAGATCTGTTGCTTTGCGAAGTTTACTGTTGACTGCCTGCATCGCCAGACAATTAATAACTTTATATTAAGCTGCTGTAAACCACAAGAACGAAAAACAGACGATGGGAGGGGGAGAAACTTTGCCCGTTTCCTCCATATTCAAAAGCAGTAAACCTCTGAATACAAAGGCCAGGAAGCAACTTCAGGGGAAGGCTTCAGTCTCTATGCCCTGTCATTGGCCCTCCATATAGGGGTGCCAGGTCCCCTTACCCAGCCAGTGAGGGGGGCACTTACCTTGTCTTTGTTCCTTGCATCACATGGGTGCAAGTGTAACCTGTTCAAGAAGCAACATCAAATAAATAGATACAGGGCTCATTTCAAGGGGGAACACACAGGAACACAGTTCTGGCAGTTCCCCAAAGAGGTCACATGTCAGGTGGCCCCACCCACCTGACTCTCGGCCATTTTGGCCCTGTTTCAGCCTGGATAGGGGAAGAAACGGCTCAGATTGGGACTCTGACGGGTGGTGGATCACTCTCCCACTCAGTAGCGGCCCAATCCTGACCATTTTGGGCCCCTTTTCAGCCATTTTCAACCCTTTTTTGCCATTATGGACCCAATTTTGGCCCTGAATGGCCAGGATTGGGTCTAAAACAGCCAAGATAGGTGATGTCAGGGGGTGTGGCATATACAAATCAGTTATGCTAATGACACACTTCCGGTGATGTCAAGGGACGTGGCATATGCTAATGAGTTATGCTAATGAGTTCCTCCAGCTCTTTTTCTACGAAATGACCCCTGAATAGATATATCTAATTTAAGAACTGGGAGAGTTCATGTGACATGTGACACTTGCATTTATAAAAAAATAACAATGAACTACTTGGAAAAAGAAAACATCTTATTTGGAACAATACAATAATAAAGCATATACAACAAAAATCATGTAACAAAACAGGCCTGTTTTACTCAAGCAGACCTGGGTCTCAGTATTTCTGACATCTTCTAGCCAGTCCCTTGAAATGGAGCAACTTGTAGCTGTGTTCTGCGTTGGGATGTCTTCTGTTCTTCATAGGAGTCTACAACATTAATAGAGAGTGTTCATAGAAAGGAGTACTTCTGGGGTGAGATTGCTTCTGCCTGCAGTTTCAGGCCCTCCAGAGTCTCAGAGCCAAGCTACAAGTGACGCCTTACACAAGTTGGACACTTGTCAGCTTACCTCAAGTGTTGATGGGAAATGTAGGTGTCCTGGTTTTACCGCTTGGCTCTCCATTACAGCTGCAAGACCAGGATGCCTACATTTCCCATCAAAACTTGAGGGAAGCTGACAAGTGTCCAACCTGTGTCAGGTGTCACTTGTAGCTTGGCTCTCAGGGAAAATTGCACCTTTTTTTCCTTATAAGGAATACCTCTTTATCTCCCTCTAGTGGACAGGGGTTACACAAGTGCATAGCATGCGCACACACTTGTACCCATGCGATGATGTCACTTTCAGGAAGTGATGTCATCGTGCAGAAGTGAGAGCGCATGCTTGCTTCGCCATGGGCCAATATGGGCCTCAAACAGGCCTGATTTGGCCTGTTTGGGGCCCAAATTGACCCGCTGCAAAGTTTGGGAGAACTCTCAGGGTACTACCCCAGAAATGCACCCTGGAGGCCCGTTCCTGCACCCTCTCCTTCTGCCAGCCATGTGAGTGGTGGCAGTAGGCAGAGGGACAGGTAACTACCTCCAAAGTAACTTGGTTGGCCACTCTGTGAGAAAGGATGGACTAGATGGACCACTGGTTTAAATTGTATTTTAAAATATACAATTTTTAAAAATTGTATTTATTTGTGCAAAGCAAAAAAAAGAAGAAGAAGAAGGAAACAAGGATCTCAGGTAACAGGGTTTGGGAAATAGTGGTCCGAGGCCTCAAAATATTCCACAAGTCAGAGTATTGAATTAGACAGACTGGCGGAAGTCATTTAGGTACGTTGGACTTCTCTCAAACCTTTGCAGAGTCAAGAATTCCATTCTACACCCACCACAGTTTTTGATGAACTTCATTGGGGTGAACGCACAAACAATATATTTGTTATATGTATTTGGTACCTGTTTAATAGCTATCCAGTTGTGTGAATTCCTCAATGCATAAGTGGAAACGTAAACAGACTTAGAGCAGTTCTGTTTGTTCGAGATCTTGTGCAACACTTAATGCTTTCCTTCCTGTATGTTCTAGTGCCCAGAAATTGGTTGTACAACATCAAGCAGAAACCCCAGTAAGGATGCAATAAGTGATTTAGCACAAGCAACTACTGTGGTCTTTTTTTTGGGCCCCTGTTTATACAAGAGCTCTATTGCAAGGAGAATTTTTTATTTATTTTATTATTTTATTTTTCTGATTTGTGTACTGCCTCTCCCTCGTAACAAGGCCTGAAGCAGCTTACAAAGATTAAAACCACAATATATTATATGCATTAAAATTGAGAAGATCCCAACAGAAGATAGCCGGTAAAACATTGTAATCCTAATAAATGGGACAACCCAAACTTAAGCAGCCAGGTGGTAAAAATTTGAAATGCTGCATCACAGCTGGTTAAAAGCATGCTGGAACAATTCCGCTATGGAACCTAGAGAGGTCCCTCCGGGCACACATGTAATCGAAGAGAGATTCCCTCAGGATGGGGCCACCACAAAGAAAGCCCTTTACCTGACGGAAGAGAGGCAAGCCACTCAGGGGCCAGGTACCACATATAGGCCATGAGATGAGGAATGCAGATGTCATGGGGGATCATATTTGGAAAGGCGGGCTTTCAGGTATGATGGTCCCAGACCGCTAAGGACTTGGAAGGTTAAAACTTTAAAAGTTAAAAATTTGTGCTAGAACCAACCCAATATATGCTATAATATATACTTCTGCACTCTGACTTGGCTAGCCCAGGTGAGCCTGATTTCATTAGATCTTAGAAGCTAAGCAGGGTTGGTTAATAATTGCATGGGAGATCTCCAGTGAAGACCAGGGTTGCAGAGGGAGGCAACGACCAACCATCTCTTGTTAGTCTCTTGCCATGAAAACCCCACTGGGGGGGGGGGTCGCCATAAGTCAGTGATGACTTGAGGGCACTCTTCACCATCATATACTTTGGTAGTCCTTTCATAATCGTAGCACCTGTCCAAATTTGAATATACTGTGTGTGTGTACACTTGCACATACACTTACATCCCACAAATAAAATTTGGGACATACCATAGTAAAATTAAGAATACACTAGTAGTTCTTGTCCGGGGTCAGCAGCCCAGCCCCCGGACTTGCTGACAGACAGCGGCAGGGGGCAGCCGGGAGACAACAGTTCAACCGCTCTGTCTGGCAAACAGAGCCAGAACCTGCCTACTCCAGGGGGAAGGGGTGAAAGGCCTAAGCCTCAGAAGGCTGGAGGGAGCAGGGAGAAGCCAGCTAGTCCCACCCCCCATGGGGAAGAGAGGGGGCTAAGCAGGCTAGAGGAAAAGGGCCAAGGCAGGGGGAATAGGGACACAGCAACAGCCCAAACAGAGCCCTTACCTTCCAAGGAGGAGAAGCAGCCACTACAGCCCAGAGCCACACCCTGGCTAGAGGACAGCAGCCTGGCTCAGGAGTGGCTAGGAGCCAAGCCCCTCCAGGTGGAGCTGCCACAGGCATTCTGGGGGAGGAGATGGGTAGCCCCGCCCAGCATCAAGGAGCCGGCAGCCCAGAAGCTGGCCAGGGCAGCTCCTCGCGAGCAAGGCCACGCATGCTCAGCAGCACAGAAGCTGACTGGGGCAGCTCCTCATGAGCAAGGCCAAGGAGACCTCAGCTGGGGATGGCTCACACTCAACCCCACCCTGCCAGCAAGGCAAGGAAGCCAGGAAGGGATTAGTGGTAGGAGGGAAACACCTGAGGGAAGGCACAGCTGGGCCAAGTCAGGAGAGGGAACAAGCCTAGAAGGAGGGCAGGACGGGGGAAGGAAACCCTATATAAGGTGGCTGGGAAGAGCTCTGAGGCGGGGCGGGGCGGGGCGGGGCGGGACGAGACGAGACGAGACGAGAGTGGAGGCTTGGAGGAGAGTTTTGGAAGGAGGAGATGATGGAGGACGCAGAGGGTAAGCAGGCCAAGGTTGAGCAGGCCAGCGAGTGGACTGAGAGGGAGTCTGGGTGATGTATACTGTCCCTCCTTCCACAGAGCAGGGTCCTGCAGTATCCCTGGCGCCCCTCTGACATCAGGGCCGGCCCAGCTGGGGCCCTGCCCAGCGGCGGCAGCGACAAGCCCTGACAGTTCTGCTCTATGACATTGAAAACTTCCATCAGGATGGCACAGTTTCAGGAAAATCCATGGTAAAGGATAAAAAGGAGTGTTTGTTTATTCCTGACTTCTAGAACTAAAACCCTTCAATGCATTTGACAAGGACAAAAACCTGGCACTTCATCATTGAATGAAAAGCAGTCAGGAGAAATTCCATCCCATGTAACGGGAAATGATACCAACCTTACCAAGTTGTTGATTGGATTTCTGAGACAATATACGTTTAAGTGCTTTGAACACAGATCTATTCCATAAATGTTAAGTAGCTTCATTTTGATGTATTTTGCCATTGTGTGAAAAAGGACAGGAGGGCGGATGGTGCTAAAATAAATATTTTGTCCCACACTAATGATTTAATTTTATTTTATGGGATTGGGAGATGATCCATTGACTGTCGCTCAATCAAGCATGCTCCTCTTTTCCATATTCAGTAATGCTTTATCAAATTGAACTGAAATCACACTCTTTGTCCATTTCAACATAAAAAAATTAAAAACATAGCCTTAGTATGCTCAGGGTGCTTGAGGAAGGCATAACTGTGAATTTTCTAAATGGGCAAAACTCATTCCCTCATAATAATATCACTTACAGCGAACAGGGTAGTAAATAAATAAGGAATGAAATTGTCTCATTTCCTCAATATACAATAGACAAAGCAGTAAAGTGTGTTGTTAAGCTATACACCCACTCCTAAATAACATTGGTATCAGTATTGCTGTACCATTCCTTCTCTGTTCACATTTCTTTGATTATATGTAAATATTTCCTAAATGAGATGTTTCTTCAAGCTCTATTTAAAGCATGATATTGCTGGTACAGTTCCCAAATATGCACGGCCAAAGAGAGCAAATCTATCCATCGATGAACAATTTACATGCCTCAATTTGCGATGGAAGGAAGGGGAACAATCCATTCTAAAACAAGACACCGAATGACACCCATGCCTTATGAACATACTAGCCTTATGTGGATGAATATGGTTTATTTTTTTTCCATATATATTTTATTAGGTTTAAAGAGGATCAAACAGGGAAGGGTAGGAAAGAAGGGGTGCTGTTTAATCTGCTTGCAACCTTACTCCACATATCATTTGATATTACATATAGGTAATCTGTGAAGATTTAAAAAGATTATAACAAAGCCTTTATATCATTAACATATTCATGTCTTTATGCTTATTTCTTAGCCAGTCATAAAATAAAGTCCAAGGCCCAGCAAAATCCTCTTCCATTTGCCCGTTCAGTTTTGAAGTCAATTCATCCATTTCTGCGCTCTCCATAATCTTCCCCACTAGTTCTTCTTGGGTAGGAATTGTTTGTCGCTTCCAAAAATAAACTAGTAGGATTCTAGCTGCCGTTACAGTATGTATTATAAAAAAATTCTGATCTTTGCTAAGTTCATCTGGAATACAGTTCAGCAGAAACAACTCTGGTTTAAAAGGTATTGACACCTGTAAGACTGTCTGGACCAATGTATGTACCATTATCCAAAATTTGTGTATAGTTTGACAGGTCCACCACATGTGATAAAATGTCCCTGTATGCTTTTTGCATTTCCAACAAATAGCAGATGAATACGGTTGATAGGGATGCAGATTTCCTGTGTTCCGTCCCGTTATTCTTCTGGAAGTCCTCTGTTTTACTGAATGCCTCTATTATCCTGGTTTAGATAAGATCTTTTCTAAAACTAAATTTCAGAGATGGAGCATGAACAATTTGCCATTCTGTACCTAGCATGAGATGTTTCCATTGCCGGCTTCCCTTCACATCACTTTGCCCGGAAATCTCAAGGAGGTAAAAAGGAAGAGAACCAGTTCAAACTACCCTGATCAGGATAGCCCAAGTAAGCCTGATCTCGACAGATCTGAGAAGCTAAGCAGGATCAGCCTTGGTTAGGAATTGGATGGGAGACCTCCAACGAAGACCAGGGTTGCAGAGGCAGGCAATGCAAACCCCCTCTGTTAGTCTCTTGCCATGAAAACCCTACCAGGGGTCTCCATAAGTCAGCTATGACATGAAGGCACTCTCCACCACCTCCAGTTCAAACCTTCCGTCAGCCTCAAACTCATGAAGGGGTCTTTGGCAAATTACTTTTTCTTTCTAGATGGATATATAAATGCTCAGCAGCATTGTGGAAGCATAGTTACGACAGCCATGGCATGATCTGCTCTGCTTTAATATGTGGCACCGGACATATCCATTGTTGCGGTTCTGACCCTTCCTTCACTGCTGCAGTCAGTGAGCCAGAAGAATTGATTACTTGACGATTGTAATGCACTATACATATGTCTCCGACCTAAACTAACTAGGAGACTCCAATTGGTACAAAATGCTGCAGCTCGACTGTTATCAGGCAGGAGCAAGAACATCACTCCCATCCTGCAGTCACTCCAGTGGCTACCCATTAGTTACTGTACTCAGTGTAAAGTTTTGGTTATCACTTACAAGTTCTTCATGCCCTTGGTCTGGCATACCTATGGGACCACCTCCTTCTCAATGCTCCTCCATGGCAGTGTTGCTCTTCCGAACAGGGTCTCCTGCAGGTGCCACCCAGCACACTGGCGAAATCGACAGCAACCCATACATGGGCTTTCTCTGTGGTGGCCCCCACCCTGTGGAATGGCCTGCCTGAGGAGGTCAGGAGGAGAGCCCCTACTCTGCCAGCTTTCTGCAAATGATGCAAAACCAAATTATTCAAAAAGGCTTTTAATTCAGATAGGCTGTATTGTAGGGAGAGGGTCTCAGATGATCCACTGATGAGATGGGGACCATAGACTTCACTATTATGTTGTATTGGATTCCTGCTTCTGCTCTGTCTTTGTGAACTTGTATCTATTTATCCTATGGCATTGTTTATGGAAATGTCCTTGATACTGGCTTTACTAATCTCACACTGTGTAATCTGCCTTGAATCTCAGTGAGAAAGGCAGGCTATAAATGACAAATAAAAAAAATAAAATAAACTATGTGTCAATTTGCATAGGAAGTCCAAGGCTCATTTCCAGCACGTGTCTCAGGAAGTCAGACATTGGGCCTCAAGTTTCGGAAAGGGCTCGCTTTGCAACATTTTGCTTTTTCTTAGCTTGCACGTACCAGCTCTTAGTTTCCTCCTTAGGATTCCAAACCTGAGGGCCCCCCAAAGCAAGGAACCAGCCCTTAATCATATTAGGCTGCTTTTACAAAATCTATTGTGTTCCCAAACCTAATTTTGAAGGGCTCAGCGTGCCTTGATTCTGGGTTTTAACATTTTAATTATGACATTGAGATTCAGTGGGAAAGAGTATTATCTCTTCCTCATCTCTTTATGAGAAACATTAATATAAGACAGGAAAAACATTACCTTCTTTCTCATGTATTCATTTTTTCCCTATCCTTTTATTTAGAACATTTCTACGTATGCTTTTTAATGTCCCCCAAGGGCATTTACAATGGGAAAAAAATCATTGTGATTAACAATCGTTATGAAATTCTCTTCGCCTGAATTACTTCCTGAATTTTGGGGTCCCAGTAGGGTGGTTCTTCCTCCCTCTTCCCATCAATGTGCAAGGCCAGAAGCAGGTTGGGGGTCAAGCCCCTTTCCTATGCAATGTTTGCCCCCAAGTCCACTTCTGCTGGTACTTGCTGTGAACACTGGAAAACAGAAATAATACTGCCTGCCAGACTGACAAATTCATGAATGGGTCAAAATCTCAAGAGTCAAAACACACCAGAGTTGGAATATATTCCAGTACCTACCTTCACCGGTGTCTCCTTCCATGCATTCCATTTCCTAGTAGGGGACCATCCAAATTTCTGGTCCTTCTCTGTGGTAAATCACTGACCCTACTTTAGTAGAAAAGAGCAAGAGTCCAGTAGCGCCTATAAGACTCACAAAATTTGTGGTAGGGTATGAGCTTTCGAGAGTCACAGATGGTTTCTCAAGAAGTAAGCTGCGACTCACAAAAACCCATACCCTACCACAAATGTTGTTAGTCTTAGAGCCAAGCTACAAGAGACGAATTACACGAGGAGGAGCATGTGAAGGGAGTCGCAATGTTAGCTGGGAAGTTGAGTTTTAAAAGAGATCGGAAGGCTTAGTCCATTTCCCCTCTCTACAGAGCCAGTGTTACCTGAATTGGTCTCCTTGCGAGTAATAGAGGGTGGGGGGATTAGCAGCAAGGAAGACAGCTATGCGAGAGGCGGTAGCTATGGGATTTTTTTCATCAATTTCTACGGGATCCCTTCCAATATAGCAGATGAGGCTGGTGCTTTAAATTCAAAGAGCAAGCTTTTATTGAAGAGGAAAAACACATGCACACATAGGAGTAATTAATAAAAATAGTTACACACACACAGAGTCCTAGGAAGCTAGTCAGAAGTTGGAATAGAGTGAGGGAGGGCAAAGTATATCTACCTATCCTGAAGAGCAGTCCAGTCCATGGGGGAAGAGAGCAGCTTCAAATGCCAGCATTCTCATCCAGGAGAGCAAGAGGCTTGGAGCAACCTCCAGGGAGCAGCACTTCAGATCCAATAAGTGTGCACATAGAGAAAGAGTCTGAGAGAAAAGACCCGAAGGGAGCAGCGTCCTGGAAGCAGGGGTCCTGGAAGTGTGCACGATTTGAATGGGGCCAGGGCACTACTCTTATAGGGTGAAATGTACCCTGAGGTGGGGTAGCCCACCTAGCCGTGGGACAAAGACTCCAATGGTCAGTTCCTGGGAGTAGCAAAAGGTTTGATTACCTTGATTGGTAGCTGCTGGGGCATGCAAAATTTGTCTTGGCACTGCACAAAGGGGTAGTTTGTTAATTAAGTCCACTGGAGCTAAGTTGATTAATTTAGTTGCGGAATGTACCTTCCCTGGAATGAATTATAAATATTTATGAATGCTAGTTGATTTTCTCCTCAATCATGGACAGGAGATCTCATCATGGAAGGAAGGAAAGAAATGTGTTAAGTGGGGTGACTCTGCAAGATCTTTGTTGTGCTGGATTCCTTTAGAGGCTGGGGAGACTGCAAAACTAATCACCGCTGGTCTCTCCACATTTACATGTGGCATTCCATCCATGCCTGGGTCTCCTGGGTGAGACTCAACACCTGTTAGCTGAAATCCCCCTGTTTTGCAATCCAAACTACCATTTTAATCCAGGGGTCTTGTGATATTATATCACAGATAGCTATGTTAAATGGCTATTAAATATGGCGGAGGCCGGGCCAACTGCTTACACCAGGGAGATCGTTGCTCAGAGGGTTTGTTAATTTCCTCTTTGCCTTCTGAAGGCTTTATCAGTGTCACCTCCCCTTTTAAGAGGCAAAGAAGAAATAAACAAACCTTCTGAGCAGGGATTTCCCTGGGTCTGTAGAGATGGAAAACTGACAAAGCCTTCTGATCTCTTTTAAAACTCAGCTTCCTGGCTAATACTGCAACTCCCTTCACGTGCTCCTCCTCGTATATTTCGTCTCTTGTAGCTTGGCTCTCATAGGTGCTAATGGACTCTCGCTCTTTTTTACTGCTGCAGACGGACTAACACGGCTACCCATCTTGACCCTGCTTTGTATAAGATCATTGTTATCCAGAGATGCTAGAGTTCCTCATGGTTCAAACCCTTCTTTTATGATCTGTGAAAAATTCAATTGAGCTCTCAGACCTCCCAGCACAGAAATGATTTCAAATTCCTCACTTTACCATTTTGCCGACCACCACCACCCATTCCCTATTCTGATTACGCTTCTCCTTTGACTGTGATTCTTGGTTTCCAAACCATTTGGGAGTTCTACCCCCCCTGCCGTAAAACTATACCTTTTTCAATCTTCCGTGCATCCCAAAATCACCATTATGATTATAAATGGTGTACTTGATTTGTATTAATTCCATAGACATCGTGCATGAAAAATGGTAAGACAATACAAACAAACCTGCAGATTGAAGAGCATACAGCAGGCAACGGAGTCTTGTTTCAAAAATACAAACGAATATAAAAAGCCAGGAAAGAGGGGAGGGTTTGTGTGTCTCTGCCCCGCTGTGGTTTCCCTGTTGAACGTATCCCATTTCTTTTAATGAACTAGATATGAAGGCTCTTATCTTCAGCTTCTCTGATTCTCCTTTGTCCTCCCCATACACCAAGCTCTTAGCCTCCTGTCACTTTAACTGCAGTCTCTCAAACAAGATGTTTTGCCATCACTGAAATTCTGCCTTCCTTGTCACCCCTCTCTTGCTCTCAGACCTTGCATTAACCATCTTAGTTAAATTTTAATCCCCTTCATAAAACATTTAAAGTTTTTTCTCTCTAGAATATATTCCAGATCCTTACAGGGGGTTGAGATATTTTGGCAGGTACATTAAAAAGCATTGACTTGCCCCCCCCCCCCCGCCCAAATTGAAGCACAAAGGATGCTGTGACGTACTCACTTTTGGAAATCAACACGGCCCGCTCTTACCTTTAGGGAAGAAGAAAGAACACTCTGGCTTTATTATTGCTCTAAATGGAAAGTACGACCTCTAAACTCCGCAAGGGCAGAAATGAAAGCCAGAAATTATAGAGGTGTTTTTTTTTTTTTTAGTGTTTTAGCCTTTCCAGTTACACTTGTTGTTCATATTGCTTGGGTTGAGATTTTAGGTGGAAAAAAGATTGTGCAGGCTATTTTGAAACAGCCTGATAGATGATTCGGGGAAGTGAGGGGCATTTGCTAGAGTTGATCACATTTCCTTCGGTCCAGTTTTCTGTTTCCATCAGCAGACATGGACTGATTCCCACCATCAACATGAGCAGTAGACTGAGGGTTGCCGAGTCTGGGTTGGGAAATTTCCGGAGATTTGGGAGGGGAAGTGGATTGTGGGAAGTTAGAGTTCGGGGACGAAGAGGAGTTCAGCAGGCATGTGCATCACAGGTAAAAGATTTCCTTTACAGAGGCGGGGTCTGGGGGAGCCCAGTGGCACCTGGCATGGGCTTTCGGGGACCACAGTTCTCTTTGTCAGATGCATCTGACGGGGAGAGCTGTGGTTATCGAAGGCTTATACTACATAGGAATTGGATGGTCTAGCTGTTTTACTGCTGCAAACTAACAGGGCAAACTCCCTTGAAGCCTCACCCAAGCCAACTGACCCCAAAAGGACACCAAAAGGAGATGTTTACATTTACTAGCAAAGGAATGTTTTGGTTGCACCCTCCCTCTCCCCCCCTAACTGCATCTTCTCTCTCCTCCCCTCCTCTTCTATATTTGACCAGTTTCTGTACTATGCATCTGACGAAGAGAACTTGATTCTCGAAAGCTTATGCTACAATAAAATTGGTTAGTCTTAAAGGTGCTACTGGACTCTTTTTCATTTTCTCCAGGGGAACTGATCTCTGTAGCCTGGAGATTGGCTGTAATTCTGAGAGAATTCCAGCCCCCACCTGCAGGCTGGCAACCCTAGGCAGACTGCCACTGTATACAGAGGTTCCACTTAGCTTTGCCAGCTAACCATAGTAGCTGGTTGGATCTTCAAGCAAGGGTGGGAAAATCCATAATATTGGCTGCCCTTGGACAGACCACACTGAGGTGTGGGAAGGTCTAATAGGTTGTGCTATTCAGCTGTTAAGGCACAAACTATTTTAGGAGTTCCTGGAGCACACTCAGGGCACAATACACAAGCAGCAGAATGAAATTACCGAAGCATTATAAAGGAGAGTAACGTATTTATTGGTTGTATTTTAATTCTGCCCTTCCTCCAAGGAGTTCAGGCTGGCTTACATGCTTTCCTTTTCTATTTTACACTCACAACAACTCTGCAATGTAGACTAGGCTAAAAGAGTGGCTGCAAGGTTGTCCAGTAAGCTTCATGGCTGAGTAGAATTTGAACCCAGAACTTAGTCTGCCCTCTTAACCATTATACTATACCACTGAAGCTCTCTTTGGGTTGTCATATTTTAGTCCCCCAAGCAGCCTAATTTATATAGGAAGCACATTGTTAATTATCCAAGTCATCAACTTCTGCACCACCAACTTGTTGTTTTGTGTGTACCACAAAAAGTCAGGATTCGAAGCCTCTTTTACCTGACTTGGACTCACTTACCTGTCTTGGCTCGCACCAAGATTTGCTCATGTTTTCTTCTCCGACCCAGTGGTGGGTCTACATTTTTGGGACCTTGAAGCTTGAACTGTTATGGGGGCCCCTTCTCAACCAACAACAATAGGACAGCATCTGACAAGGTCCAAAGGGCCTTGCTGCCCTTGCAAGGACCTCAAGGCCCAAATGGCGGAGAGTGGGGTGGTGGGGTGGGGTGGAGCCCTTGACAATGGGCCGTACAGTGAGCCCTTTAGAACTACTGAGCCGTGCACCAACGAAGGATTCGAGGATCCAGCTGCCAAAATGTAGGCTATGAATAGATTCTGGCGAGCTCAGCGAGCCCGTACAGCTGGGGGTTCGGGGGCTGCAAGTCCCCGAGAAAATTGTGAAGTTTGACCAATTACAGAGACATTTTGAGGTCATATGAAACAGGCATTAGAGCATATTCTAAGGTCAAAATTAAGTACTTCAAGCCATTGGCTTATGATTCTGTCACTAAAATAGCCTTATTTGAATAACAAAGACTTTAAAAAAACTCCATCAATTTTGCTGAACAATTCACTCCTTAAAAAAAAAGTTGCTTCAGGGCCCCTCCAGGATTAGGAACCCTGAAGCTTAAGAGAAAAGTGTCCAGTAGCACCTTTAAGACTAACAAACTTTACTGTAGCATAAGCTTTTGAGAACCACAGCTCTCTTCATCAGATGCATCTGATGAAGAGAGCTGTGGTTCTCGAAAGCTTATGCTACAGTAAAGTTTGTTAGTCTTAAAGGTGCTACTGGACTCTTTTCTCTTTTGCTACTACAGACTAACACAGCTAACTCCTCTGGATCTGAAGCTTAAGCTTCATTAGTTTCATAGTAGATCTGTCCCTTCTCAGACCACAGCAAAACTGATTGGAAAGAAATAGATTATATCAATGATGGTTATGATTTTCTAGACCAAAGGAGACCCGAAAAGGGCTTATTTCTCACTAAACAGCTGGGCAGAATGTTGCCTGCTCATTTTATTTATTAATATATGTATATACTGGGGAAGGCAATGGCAAACCACCCTGTAACAAAAAGTCTGCCAAGAAAATGTCGTGATGCGATGTCCCCCCATGGGTTAGTAATGACTCGGTGCTCGCACAGGGGGCTACCTTTACCTTTATACTGTCTACTGTGACTTGAGGTAGCTTGTTTGCTCTCATCTTTCTGAATCCACAAGGACCAGAGACTTACTTTTTTATTTTAAAGAAAACCTAGTCATCCAAGACAGGCAATGATCCAAATAAGTCTCAAGTTGCTTCTCCAGAACCTGGAAAATGTGGCGTATGGCAAGCCTACAGAAGACAGATTCAAGCCAAATCGAAAAAGAGTCCAGTAGCACCTTTAAGACTAACCAACTTTACTGTAGCATAAGCTTTCGAGAATCACAGTTCTCTTCGTCAGATGCGACACATCTGACGAAGAGAACTGTGATTCTCAAAAGCTTATGCTACAGTAAAGTTGGTTAGTCTTAAAGGTGCTACTGGACTCTTTTCGATTTTGCTACTACAGACTAACATGGCTAACTCCTCTGGATCTAGATTCAAGCCAAAACTCTCCCTTGTTGTTTTAGTAGTCAGAGAAAGAACCGAGGTCTCAAAAGCTATTCAGTAGCACAGGACTTGCAATCTCTCCAGATGTGAAAATCACAGTCATGTAATTTGGCCACAGCTCTAGCTGGATTGGGAAACCCAATTTAATTTGCTGTATTCTTGCAATGGATCAAAGTACAAGTCCATCAACCTGGCCTGTTCAGCAGCCCCGCAAGGAAATCAGATCCATTTCATTCCAGTCAGTGTGCACAATTAACTTTAAACTCTTGCATCCACAGGTCCATATTAAAATAGCTTCAGTCCTTATGATGTTCCCTTCTGATATAATGGCACAACTGCGGAGGTCACTCATGAATGGAAAATTGAGAGTGGAGGAAATAATTGGTGAAAGAGTAGGGAGAATCTGGGAACCGCCACCAATTTGTAGAGCAAGATGAGAAATGAGAAGCCAAGAATCAAAGAATCCAATGTGGACAATTATAACAAGGCGAAAGAAGGGAAATAGCAGTTATCTTCAGGGGTCATTTCGTAGAAAAAGAGCTGCAGGAACTCATTAGCATAACTCATTAGCACAGCTCATTTGCATATGCCAGACCCCTTGCCATCACCGGAAGTGTGTCATTGGCATAACTGATTTGCATATGCCCCACCCCCTGACATCACCTATCCTGGCTGTTTTGGACCCAATCCTGGCCATTCAGGGCCAAAATTGGGCCCCAAAAGGCAAAAGGGGGCTAAAAATGGCCAAAAAGGAGCCCCAAATGGTCAAGACTGGGCCGCTGCTGAGCGGGAGAGTGATCCACCCCCTGTCAGAGGCCCAATCCTGGCTATTTCGGGACCAATCCTGGCTGTTTTGGGCCTGATCCTGGCCATTTTGGGCCTGAATTGGCAGAAACAGGCCCAAAATGGCCAAAAATCAGGTGGGTGGGGCCACCTGACATGTGACCTTTTTGGAGAACTACCGGAACTGTGTTCCTGCACGTTCCCCCTCAAAATGAGGCCTGGTTATCTTACTATGTTTTTTTTAATAAGAGAGTATCCCTTGAGATGCAGTTTATGTTTTCTTGTCAAGAGCATTCCCAGGTTTCTAAAGCACTGTTAAAATCCGCAGGGAAGGAAGACTGAAACAACTTCTAATAATAACAGGAAATGCCTTAAGATCTTAATTAACATGCAAGCTTTCTCTAAGTAATGGCTCTCACCATTGCACTCAAGGAAAAAAATATAGAACAATTAATGCGCTGTGCCCTGATCTAAATGAAAGCACCTGCTTATCGCTCTGAACTGCAATGAACTCTCATTAGAAATGTGGCGTATTGAAGAAAACATGGCCAATGAGGTCATTTTGCTGAAAAAGGAAGATGGATGCAGTTCAAAGGATTGGGGGTTGAATGGGACAGATGTGCATGTTTAGTATTAACAACAAATATGGCGGTCCGTTTTAGACAGCCTACACCTTTGGACAGATGTAGGTGCTGGTCAATCAGCAGAGGTGGTGGATTAGTGACGATCTCACCCTATGCAAGTACTTATTATTTAGATGTCATATCAAACACATAACCTTTTCAGGGTGTAAGCTTTTGAGAGTCAGAACTCCCTTCTTCAGACTCTCATGTTTGAAGAAGGGAGCTGTGACTCTCAAAAGCTTACACCCTGAAAATCTTGTTGGTCTCTAAGATGCCACCGGACTCAAATCCTGCTGTTCTACTGCAGACCAATGTGACAATTGGCCACTCACCTAAAACTGTCAAATACACAAAATGTGAGTCCAATAGCACCTTAAAGATCAACAAAATTTCCAAGGGAAGATCTGACAAAGTAAGCTTTGACTCACAGAAGCTTATACCCTGGAAAACATGGGTCTATGAGGTCCTACTGGACTCAGACTTTACTACAGACTACAAACTAGCAACTACACAAAGGCCACAAAGGGACTGGGAAGCGGGCCTGTAATGATTTTTAATGTGTGTGTGTGTGTGTTTAAATGCTTGGTGTGGTACAGATGAAGAGGGGGGGTGAAAGAGAGGGATGAGCGAGTAATATGATTGGCTGATGACTGAGAGTGTGGGTGGAGTGAAGTCCAGTTTTCAGCTACTGAATGGAGAGAAAACATTCAGTCTGGGGAAAGCAGGCAAGCCGTGTGTAGGTGTGCAGCTTGAGCAAGTCTAAGCATTTCTGAGAGAAATATTGCGTCTGGTTTATCAGACAAGCTGTGTGCAGCCTGAGTGAGCCTCAGCATTTCTGAAAGAAATATTGTCTGGTTTTAGCAGGCACGCTATGTGCAGCCTGAGCAAGTCTAAGCATTTCTGAGAGAAATATTGAGTCTGGGGAAAGAAGGCAAGCCGTGTGCAGCCTGAGCGGGTTTAAGCATTTCTGAGAGAAATATTTATTCAGGGCAAGAGAGGCAAGCTGTGTGCAGCCTGAAAGTTATCTGTGAATTTCTGAGAGAAATATAACCTGTGTGGAAGCCTGAACTGTGTATGTTTGTGAAAGAACATGCCGTCTGGGGAAGAGAGGCAAACTGTGTGCGCGCCTGAGAGAAAGTCTTATGGGTATTTGAGTGAGAAGTTGGTATCAGAAGCAGGCAAACTGTGTGTGCAGCCTGAGAGAAGAGCTGAGTGATGGAGTCTATGAAAAGAAATTTTAAGGACAAATAACACTCTTTTGAAACCCTCAAGCTTAAGAAATAATATGAAACCGATACACTTCTTGTAAAAATAAAAGTTTATTTTGTTTTTTCTTTCAGCCCAGAGTATCTCTTATTCCTTTATCCCATTCTGTTCCTCAGGGCCACATAGTCCCACAAAGGAGCCTGACACTTGGGCACATTATTAAAGGGGAAATTTAAATTATTTTGGAATATAATTCCTGGTGGCAGCAATCTTCCCAGAGGGGGCAAGAAGAAAAGGGTTAAAGGCAAAAACTAACTGAAAGACAGAAAGGTGGTTGTTGTACTATGCCGTACTGTGTTTCGAGTTTGTCCAGTTTCCTGAAGGTATGAATAAGCTGCCATGAGTCCTCCTTATTTCTGCTGGTGTCATGAAGATAATTTCTTTCTTAAAAAAAAATATTAGTAAGATTAAAAGCCCAGTAAAAAGGGTAAAGAAATAAAAGAAAAAAGTAAAGAAAAAAGAATGCAAAAAAAGAAAGACAAAATACAAAGAAATAACAAAAAACAATAATACATGTTTCATTTTCCATTTTCCTATACAACACCTATCATATTTTAACAAACATTATACTTTTAGTTTTGATACCTCCAAAATTTACCTTTCCCAATACTGCCCCCCCTTCTATTTATTTTTCCCAAATTTATCTTCTTAAAAATCAAACCCACAAATCATCAGTTCGTTTTTTCTTGTCTCACGCAGCAAGTCAATAAGGGGTTTCCAGTTAACCATAAAAATAGACAATATTTTATCTCTGATCAGAGCTGTAAATTTAGCCATCTCCGCTAACTCCGTCATTTTCATAATCCAGTCCTTGGCAGTTTCCACACACGTTGAATAATGCACTTTCAATGCACTTTAGTTATCCTTTAGAAGTGGATTTTTTGTTCCACACATGGAAAATCAGTTATAAATGTTCACCAAAGCGTATTGAAAGTGGATTATCCAATGTGTGTGGAAGCAGCCCTTGACTGGAGGCCATTCTGCACTTTTCCATTTTTGCACATATGAAAGCCTAGCCGCCGTGATCATCATATATAGATATAAAATACCATTTTGGATCATTTCGATGTAACTCTTCCTGGATAACGTGTCAGGACCACAAGGACAGTGTTGTGGCTCCCCTTCCCATGGGTGTCACCCTTCCCCTAGAAAGGGCAGCATTGCTGTTGCGGGGAAGAGAAGCCGCATCGGCTGCATCCCTGAGGCCCTATGCGTTACTCCAGTGGCCTAGGTAAGAATCCATGTTGCCATGGCTCCCACCCGACTAGAGATGCTACCGAATGTCGTGGCTCTTGCCATTAGGAAATACTGTTCTGCGTGGATTTTCTCCCCTGGGAACAAAACTACATTGGTCTTCTCCCCTCCTCTGCACCCTGACCACCTAATGACATTTGACGGAAATAATGCTTTTTTGGCATCAATTGTGTATTAATGCCATGTAAGTGGTGTAAAAGTAACAACTGGAGTGCCGCCTGCAAGAAATGGATGGAAGTTGACATTCACAAAACCATTTGAAAATAAAAGTCAATGGGAACAGGCCAATTGAGGGGCAACTAGTATAACAAGCAGAGAAGCACAAACTTATAATGCGTTGGGGGTCTGCTTGTCCGTTCATCCTGA
Source organism: Eublepharis macularius (assembly GCF_028583425.1). Lineage (NCBI taxonomy): Eukaryota > Metazoa > Chordata > Lepidosauria > Squamata > Eublepharidae > Eublepharis > Eublepharis macularius. The sequence continues at coordinate 63,846,772 of NC_072802.1, read as the reverse complement.
CCATTTCAGAAGCTATGATGCAATTGCACGTGATCACACAACCAGGCCTCCCAGCAAGGGGAGGAATGTTAAATCGACCAGCTGCACTATTGCTCCGTTTATATGCCTTTGTATTTTGATGCAACCCAAGATTTCCATGCCTTTCTGTTCTCATTTGTCTTTTTTATTGGCTGCCGCTATAAACGCGGCAGTTCCTTCTTTTTTCTCTTTGGTTTTCTATCCTCTTATTGCTGTCGTGCCATCCCTTGAGTATTTCTTCAGAAGCAGTGGCCGTTATCAATGTAGTATAAATGCCTTTGCCATGTTGCTTTTAGATCATGAACATTTTGGGGGAGGAAGACATAGCATATTTGGAGGGGGCGGATCCTGCTCTGCTTCTGGACCCCCCAGGCTTTCCTATTTGTACGAGACTGTCCGTGTAATCCTAAACTGTGTGTGTGTGTTCAAAGTATGGTGTGCAAGTTTTGTGTAGGTTTCATTTTATTAGTGCTTGACAGAAATTGGAATGGATATGCCAGTATCTGCCTTGGCCATCTCTGTGAATTACATTCTCATCCATGTACCTGCATCAGAATGGCCATTTGGCTTAATCTGTTGGATTCCTAGCTCTCCATTCCTTCATGGAACTCAATGCAACTTACAATGGGCTCCCAAGTGGTCTTCCTCCGGCCAGTTTAAAATCAGACCTTCTTAGCCTAGTTGCTTAACATCCTGTGTCCTCCAACCATACCCTGGGGCCCCATCTGTGGAGCTACTGAGGGCCAAGCTACAAGTGACGAATGACACTGGTTGGACACTTGTCAGCTTCCCTCAAGTTTTGATGGGAAATGTAGGCGTCCTGGTCTTGTAGCTTGGCTCTCCGACTGCTGTCCAATGGACTTTTCAACTGTCACTTGTCCAACATTCCGCCAAGCTGCCTACATTTCCCATCAAAACTTGAGGGAAGCTGACAAGGGTCCAACCTGTGTCATTCGTCACTTGTAGTTTGGCCCTGAGATCACATCCTAGGCCAAATCCTGGCTGCTAGGTATTGAGTTGTGAGAACACTCCAGAGACCTCCATGAGATCAATCAGAAACAATTTGTTCAGCTGTTCCATCAAAAATGAGTGCCTTCCTCCTCTCTTGTTATTCCATAGCCCCATTTCTGGCGGAGGTTTTGCTCTTACTGTCTTCTGACAATAAAGAGGAATTTCAGGAAACAGATAATAGATATCCCACAAGAAACATGTTTTACATTGAGACTGAGAATCCAATTTTAAAAATCAAATCAATATTTTATCCATGTTTTGTTGCCTTTCCACTGAAGCACAGCAGAGCATTTGAGCCCCTTGAAGAAGAAAACCCTTCAAGTCTTTTTACATACACTAGATAATAATGACTTGATGACATCTGGATTTATGGATTAAGAATCATGAACAAAAAAAAATAGGGCTCTTATGTTTAACGTAGAATAAGTGAGACTTTGAAAATGATGTATACTTGTTGCAGAGAAAGTCAGAACTCAATTTGTAGTTTAGTTTTAGTATTTTTTTCTTCTTGCTTGTTATTTTATGTTTATATGTATTGTTAGTGTGTTCTTTTTAGAATGTTTTGGTTCTTTATCTTTTATGTTTATTGTGTATAGTGTTTATGTTACTGTTTATAGCTTAAATAATGACAAATTCTTCTCCAAAAAAAGAAGAAAACCCTTCAAGATAACTAACCTCTTGTACATTTTCCTTCCTTCCTTCCTTTCTCTGCTCTCAGCACACAAAGGGTTAATTATGAGTGGTCGGGTTCCATTTTGTTAAAATAGCCATTACACTCTTTTACAATATCAAAAGTAATAACCACCACTTGTGTTGTCTGCTCTGAGGAGCAGTGGCTGGCTAGGGTCTCAGGTCAAGGTCCCTCTTTCCTTTGTCCCGGGCTATCCCTGGATGAAATGGGTACCCTGTGTGAGAAGCATTTTCAACACTTCTTCTGTTTGTTTAGCTTTTGAATACAGATCGTAACAGGCTTACAAAGAGCCCAGAAACCAAGGAGGTACCCTGGCCCCTCCTCATCCAGTCCTGTTCTTATTCTTTACTGCTGGAGATACAACTGGGAGATCTTTGCAAGTAAAATATGCCTTCTAATACTGAGCCACCTACCCATCATGTGAAGTGGAAAGTGCCAAGGACTAAATACTGTGCCCTCCCCCTTATGCCATAACAAAAGAACGCCCTTTTCTTCAAAGTGGTCAATCTTTCTCATTTGCCAATCGGTGCAGATTCAGTCAATCGATACAGACTTGGTCAATTGATCCATCTGGTAAAATGCATACAGTTTATCAAGGAAGGCTGCTTTCACCAGATGTCATTCTGGATTTTTATTACATTTCATTTAAATTCATTACATTGTTTACTTATTTACATTATTTATAGACCACTTTTCCAAGGTGGACTCAAGATGGATTACACAGAGTAAGTCAATACAATCAAAAGGATGGGACATCCAATGAACAATGCACTACGATATGTATTGTAGAAATCTGGAAACAACCAGAGATTGGAAAATAGACCTGAAGTGAAAACGTAAGTATTAATATGGAATGTTAAATGATGCAGATAATTATATAGTAGGGTCCTACTTACAGTCTCTCTAAACAAGACATCTTACACAGGGACGCTCAAGTGACTTACTTCCTGTGTGGTCTTATATTCAAGTGTACTCTGTCTCCCTAGCAGTGCATATGTATCCACAATGAGAGAACAAGTGTAAGATCTTTCACTTGAGTGTCCTTGTGTAACTGTCTCTCTACACAGGACATCTTACAAGAGGATGCTCAAGTGTAGGGAGATGCAATGTTAGCTGGGAAGCCTAGTTTAAAAAGACAGAGCCGAACACTCTATCAATTTCACCTCTCTACACAGAGCCGGCAGAGATTGCTCCTCAGAGGGTTTGTTAATTTCATCTTAGGTGAAACTGACAGAGCCGGCAGAAATTGCTCCTCAGAGGGTTTGTTAATTTTATCTTCACCTCCCCAAAGGGGTGGTGAAATTGACAGAGCCTTGGGAGAGGCAAAGTTGAAACTAACAAACCCTCTGAGGAGCAATCCCTGCTGACTCTGTGTAGAGAGGTGAAATTGACAAAGCCTTCAGGGAGAGGAAGATGAAATTAACAAACCCTCTGAAGGACAATCTCTGCCAGCTGCAGATGGCCACCCTGGAGTTGCAACTCTACCCCCAAGGTTCGGGTTGCAAATTACCAGACACACTGAGCCTTGATTGGAGACATATCCTGCCCAGTTACCCAAGGACAACTTGGTCAAAATCAGGTTTCTCCCAGGGCCAAGGTTTCCCCAGGGAGGGGGCAGTATACATTGTCCTCCCCTTCACATGTTATCTTCACAACAACCTTGTGATGAAAGTTAGGTTGACAGAATGACTTGACCAAGGTCACCTTGTGGACTTCATGTAGGGTTGCCAAGTCTGGGTTGGGAAATTCCTGGAGATTTGAGGGTGGAGTTGGGAAGGGCAGGGTTTGAGGAAGGGAGGGATCTCAACAGGGAATAACGCCAAGGAGTCCACCTTCCAAGGCCGCCATTTTCTCCAGGGGAACTGATCGCTGTGGTATGGAGATCAGTTGTAATTCCAGGAGATCTTCAGACCCCACTTGGAGGTTAACAACCCTGCCAGAATGGGGTTTGAAAAAATGGAAATATGTCTTTGATTAATTAGGTTAAAAACTAAGATAAATTGGAGTAACTTGATACAAAAAGATAAAACTCATGAGAAATGATGAATTGGGCACTGCGGCGGCAGCTCCGTGGGTGCAGCTCACGAGCACGTGATGCATGACCCTCTGGTGAGGCAGCACTCTGCATGGGGATGTTCTTCTTCTGTGTGGGAGAAAGTCAAGAGGCAGAGCATCCTCCAGCATGGCTGAGTCAAGACTAATTTTCTGACCAGTTATCTCTATGGCAGGCAAGCACTGCCGCCATACCCCCCCCCCCAAGCTGATTCTGCAGAGGCTGGTGGTCAGGAGCGTTCGGGTGAGGAGGGCAGCTGGCACAAATCAGCGAGCCAGGTTAGCTGCTGCTCCAGCTTCTTCCTTTCAGTGCTCCCTCGCTCCTTTCTGAGCAAGGACTCTGGAGTTAGATAACCTGCAAGGGGACTCGGGTGGTGACAGTTAGTTAGTCAGACATTCTGGACTCTGTCCTTCTTCCCTTAAACGAGAGCAAAGTGCTCCCAAATTTCTGCTGAGTCCTCCCAGTGCACACCTGACCTGCCACCGTGAGGACCCACCCTCCTGCCTCATGCACAAAGTCCCCATGGCAGGGGACTGACCAGCAGAGCCTCCGGCCGCCACGCGCTCACCTGAGTCCATGAGCGTCGCAGCTGGTGGCTTTGTGGGGTGCATGGGCAGATGATTGGGCACGGGGAGATGGGCTCGCCCACTCCAGAAGCGACCGTGGATTGCTCCCCACGGTTGCCATCCTATGCACTGTTTCAGCTGCATGGGCGGGACTGAGCGCTGGGAGAGAGGCCCTAGTTTTCCCGTCCAATGGGCACCTATGAGCTACATCTCTTTTTTTCATGGTGTAACTTTCCGCTGCTGCAGGGAGCGTTCCTGGGTCTAGAGCGGTGGAAACTTGCACCACACTTACGCCTCTGTTCAGCTGCGAAGCATCCCGGCTGGCGGTGGCCCAGCCGCGGTAGTGTGCCTTGGGCCGTCGCTGGTGGAGCCGGGGGGGGGGGGTGTTGCATCAGCGTAGGAGCCATTTCTGCCAGCACAAGCCTTAGTTCACTCCCTGTGCACTTTCCATCTCCCCCCTTAGGATTGAGCCACCCATTGTGCTGTTACATACTCTTAATGTATCTTTCTGTTAGTTTAATCTAATTTTAAATGTAGTGCTTGCTTAAGTTTCTATGTACTTTCTACTGTTATATCTTTCCTTTTTAAATAAAATCTTTAAAAAATTTAAAAAGAATGGGATTTCGAACCTGTGTCTTCCCACTGAGAGCCAAACTACAAGTGACGCCTGACACAGGTTGGACACTAGTCGGCTTCCCTCAAGTTTTGATGGGAAATGTAGGCATCCTGGTCTTGCAGCTGTAATGGAGAGCCAAGCTGTAAAACCTGGATGCCTACAATTCCCATCAAAACTTGACGGAAGCAGACTAGTGTCCAACCTGTGTCAGGCGTCACTTGTAGTTTGGCTCTCTATCTGGCTTTCTCTCTACTCAACATTACATCTCTCTTGTACGTCTCTGTACATTACATCTCTGTTCTCCTAACTTTTGTTTTGCCTTATGTTTGTTGCCGTCATTGATTACTTTGTTCCTTTTATGCCATTTTCAGGTTGACCATTTATGTATTATTAAGTAAAAATAAACTTGCAAATACATTAATTTCAATAGAGGAAAATAGTGCCAGGAAAGAGGTGAGAAAATAAAGACCATCTGGCTGGTTATTTTATGAAAGAGACATTAAATAACAATGGAAATACCTGAACTCAGTCAGACAGCTTTTGAAAATAGGTCTCATCCCTAGAAAAATCACACAATGATGTCTTCCCTGCTCCTCCAAAGTAAAATATTAGTTATAAGTTAAACTGGGTTTATTAATGGCTGATCTACATAATGCGTAGTTTTATTGTTGATTGTGTTTGGAGCTAGGGTTGCCAGGCAAAATGTGACAACTACTGGTAGGTCTATGAGCAGGAACAAGGTGGTGTACATGTGACATCAGTAACATTAGTCTAGGAATTGCTGGAAACTTTATGGTTTTATGATAGTCTCCTGCAATTCCTAGAACTCCCCCTTGTCATTTCTGGGTTGTTCCCCAAAGTGACATAGTGACATCACTGTTTTTTATTCTATTTTTCCTCCTGTAACTGCTCTGATTGGTAGGGAAGTGGACTTAGCAGAGGGAAGCCTCCTGCCACATTGGCAGCCCTGGCAAGCTTATTTGGGGTCCATCTGGTTGCCAGCATTTCTGGGCAACACAGCCTGGTCCCACAACCAGCACTGCTTCCGGCTTTGTTTATCCTCATCAACACATAAAACTATGCTGAAATGTACCACGCGTCATCTCCCACACACACATAACACACTATACAGAAATTAAGAGTTTGGCTAATGTTGCTCAGCACCTAGGGATTCCCCTCCCAGGCCTCTTGTCTGCACAGTCAGTGACTTGTCTGGCTTAGTAAACCCTCCCTTCATGTTTATGCTAGTAACTCACACTATCCCTGCCAACCTAGTTAGCTCCTAACCAGTAGGTTTACCATTCCCTCAGTGGGGGAAGCGATACCCCACCTTTTGCTCCTATTGCCTGCTATCACTCAGAGTGATGGCAAGAGAAAAATTAATTCAATAACTTCTGTGCCACTGTATCACTTCCAGGGAAAACCCGGAAGTGATATAGGGTAGCTCTAGGAATCGGCAGGAACTCTATTGTTTTATCATGGAGTTTCTGGCAATTCCTACAGCTACCCTACATCACTTCTGAGTTTTCCCTGGAAGTGACACAGTGGTGCCGAGGACATCGCATCTTCCCCCCACCTATTTCCCCACCCAGAAACTTCCTGCCAGTTGCAAGGTACTGCCTAGCGACTCTATTAACAGCCCATGACCAGACCTGTTTATAAAGATTCCATTCCTGCTCATAATGCAAAGCCAGTGAGAAAACGTCAAATTTAAGAGGCCTCCAAATTCATGTTCGACCCTGAAAGGAGATCAGTGAATCCCGCACAATCTGCTAAGGGCAATTTTATGCAAACTGAGGCCTCGTATAGCCCATTCCTTTATGCAACTATAGGATTTTCAGAATATGTTGATGCTCCTTTGCTGAATCTCTCAGTTCCAGGATTAGCTGTAGGCTGTGTGTTCTTTCCTTGTTGCTATAAGGGTTAAACACGCACCGAACCGGAGAAGACACAACTCTTTCTGTCTTGCATCGGTGTTCATGTTAAAAACAATTTGCCAGTGGTATGGAAGTTCCTTTACAGCAGTTAGCGCTAATCCCAAAGATCAAGCTGGCAGTAACTCTCAGTTAAGCAGTATTCGGTTGCGATATTTTCTGCATGGTTACAGATTCTGCTTCCATTTTATCTACTCCACGTAGCAGATTATGTCTTCTTTTTTTGATACCTTATCTCGCTTCAAGTCAGCCTGGCCTCTACAGCGTATCCCAGTCTTTTATCTCGCAAAACTGTTTAGAAGAAGCTCAGTGGAAGAGAGACGAGTGGAAAACCACTCCCAACACCAAATGAGAGGAAGGCACGAGGCTAAGAAAAAACAGCAGCGCTGGACGAGACCTTGATGTGAAGGAAATAGAAAAGGCACCCACTTGATGCTTCTGGTTTGTAAACCTCGACTTCCTTTTCAAAATAAAACATTCATATCTTATACCCACCCACCAAAAGGGGGGGGGGGGAGATGTCAGATGACAAATATGGGTTCAGCTCATGTTTATTAAAGTTGTAATAGCTAGACTGCAACAAATTTATTCATCCCCATCCTTACAGTGTGGGTTCCATAGGTGGTGGAGAGTGCCCTCAAGTCATAGATGAGTCATGGCGACCCCTGGTGAGGTTTTCATGGCAAGATTCTAACAGAGGTGGTTTGCCATTGCCTGCCTTTGCAACTGGTCTTTGTTGGAGGTCTCCCATCCAATTACTAACCAAGGCCAACCCAGCTTAGTTTTTGAGAACTGGTGAGATCAGGCTCACCTGGGCTATCCAGGTCAGGATGGGAGATGCCAACTCTGGCTTCAGAAATTCCTGGAGATTTGGGAGCAGTGCTTCAGGAGGGAAGAATTGGGGGGAGGGAGCTCAGCAAGGATGTAATGCCATAGTCTCCATCCTCCAAAGTTGCCATTTTCTGCAGGGTAACTGATCTCTGTCGTCTGGAGATCAGTCCAGCCACCACCTTGAGGTTAAACACACATAAACCGAGGGCAACTCTAAGGGCAGAACTCAAACAAACACACAACAATAGCCCAGGGACCAACAATTCAGTGAAACTACAATAGATACCAAAATTGAAAAATAGTATAATTCTGAACAATGAAACAGCGAAAAGTAGCTTTAAATGTAATTACAAACAACCATCTCAGTGGAATAAGTACAGAGACAAGTCTTAGTCAATTTCACAAGGCCAAGCCTCCCAAGACCAAAAACACGGCACTGAAAATAAAGTCAGTCCATCAATCCGTGGATTCTCAAGTCTTTTCCAAAAGTCAGACGTCCGTGTAGTCCAGAAGCTGTCCGCAATGTAGCAGTAAACAATGTGGAAACAATAAGGTGGACGGTGGTCCTCTTAAACAGTTCTGGTGTAGAGAGGATTTTAGGCAGATGTATCCCAGGAACCAGGCCCGGTCCCATGTTGGACTACACAGAAGTCTGACTTTTGGAAAAGACTTGAGAATCCACAGATTGATGGACTGACTTTATTTTCAGCGCCGTGTTTTTGGTCTTGGGAGGCTTGGTCTTGTGAAATTGACTAAGACTGGACTCTGTACTTATTCCACTGAGCTGGTTGTTTGTAATTACATTTAAAGCTACTTTTCACTGTATTGTCGATGTATTGTTGAAGGCTTTCACAGCCGGAGAACGATGGCTGTTGTGGGTTTTCCGGGCTGTATTGCCGTGGTCTTGGCACTTTTCACTGTTTCATTGTTCAGAATTATACCACCTGGAGGTTGGCAACCTTAGTGCCTGGCAACAGGTAGACGCTTCAGGGAAAACCTGGAAGTGATGTTGGGTAGCTCTAGGAATCATTGGAAACTCTTTAGTAGCATTTCAAGCAATTCCTAAAGCTACACAATGTCACTTCCAGGTTTCCCCAGGAGTTGGTGTTGTAGGGCACGTGTTGCTTATGTTTTTAAAAACTTTCCCCGCACTGCCACTCTGAGCAACAGTGGGCAATGAAAGCTGCCAGTGGGAGGCTGTCCAGGTTTGACAGCATTTGAGTCGCCCCGTTCTGGCTCTAATAGCTGGCATCACCTCTTTTGAAAAGTGTCTGGGGCCAAAATAACAGCTCCATTCAAAAGGTAGGAATCAATCTTCCCCACATAGGAGAAATTGTGATATTAAGGGCATGTTCCTCTCCCAAACTGGACCATTGCAATTATTCTACTTGAGAAGTTTGGAGGCAGGGGACAAAAAGTGTGAGGCACTTCCTGTTTTCTCTGTTCCAAGTATTCATTTTCATTTCTTTATTTACGGTCATTTGATCAATCATATAACACAGTTAACTAAAAGAAAAATTCAAGGCATACAATGAGACAAATAAAACAGTTAGAATTAAAATCTAGTTACAGTACCATATAATTTCTGAGACCTATATCTCACCAAGTAAAATCTGGCTACTTGATAGGTAATCTTAACATTCTTATCGGATAGGAGGTAATCAAATCTAACTTTTTCAGTGAGACTAGAGATTTTACCTAATAGTGGTGTGACCATCTCATCACGTCCTTCCTTATAACATGGACAACTGAAAAAAACATGCTCTACAGTTTCCACCTCTCTTAACTGACAGGAACAAAGCTTTTCCAGATAAGGGATAGTAATAATAACAATAACAACAACAGTAACAATTGATTTATATACAGCCCTTCAGGACAACTTCATGCCTACACAGCACGGTTTACAAAGTGTGTTATTAATAGCCTCACGACAATCATCCTGTGAGGTGGGTGGGGCTGAGAGAGCTCCTAGAAGCTGTGACTGTCCCAAGGTCACCCAGCTGGCTTCAAGCGGAGGAGTGGGGAGTCAAACCTGGCTCTCCAGGTTAGAGTCCTGCCGCTCTTAAGTAACTAACCCAAGGTCACCCAGCTGGCTTCAAGCGGAGGAGTGCGGAATCAAACGTGTCTCTCCAGATGAGAGTCTTGCCGCTCTTAACCTATACCAAACTGGCTCTGTATTGTATTGTATTATTGTATGTTTACCTGTTCCGAATAAACTCCAGCAAAATTGCAATATTCCGTAGGTCTTCTGTTCTCCTCACATGCTAATCTCAGTCATCCGTCCAAGCATTCACCTGCAGCTTTGGGGCACACCCAGCAATCAAATCCCATTCACAACCCTTCCAAGCCATTTCAAGGCAAAGCCAACAGATGCCATTTCATCTTTTGCTCTGGCTCCAAAGCAGATGGCAAACACTACAGACTGAAACGTCAAGATCATAAACCGTTATTGATCATCACGTTCCCTTTCATTCCAGTGTGCCTCTACCATCTGTAGCAAAATGTTTCCCTCCCAGGCATAAGAAAAAAGCATGGCCAGGAAAGAAAAAAGGGAGAGTAGGTGAATGCAAGTGGGGAGAAGAAAGGAGAGAAGAGAGAAACGTGCCAGCCATCGATCTGAAAGGCTTTTGGCGAGGAGCAGGACAATTAGGGCCATTGTTCAGAAGCAGAGCTTGTGCTCTGCGTGCAAAAGGTCCAGTGTTTAGTCGCTGGCATCTTCAAAGAAAGAATCTCAGGTGCTAAGAAAAGTCTCTTTCCATAGACTTTGTAAAGCTACTACTGCGAGTCCAGGTTGAAATACTGGGTTAGGCGGTTTAAGCAAATAAGGAACCTTCACAACATCACAGAGCAATGGCTTTCGTCGTGCTCTGGTTAGAGATGCTTCCAAATTCCTCTGCAATAGGAATTCTCGTTGTGATCCCTTGGATCACAAAACAGAAATGCATGCGTACACTTTCTGCCCATTTTTTTTTTTTTGGCATGTCTTAAATTGAAGGGAGGGGTTATGTATTGGATACTCCTTTCCGTAAATATCTCTTCTGAGTATCACTCATTTGTAGTAATATTACTTGCAAGGAGATTTCTTTCGTGGGCTTGTACATTATCTTATGACCCAACTGGGTCCCCAAAATGCAAACTTGCTTTAAAAAAAAAACCCTAAAATCGATAAAACCAGCAAACAAACGAAAGACAAGGGGGTAGGAACTTCAGGAATCTTAAGAAATGAAGCAGAACTGAATTATTCAAGATGGCATTTTATTCCAACAGGAGGGCTCTACTGTAAGGAAGATTCATCAGTAAAGGGATAGGAACTATAGACTATACTACTACGTACTGTCTGTTGCTGTAAATATAATCCTCCTGAGTCCTGGTTAGTTTCTGTATTGTTTAATATGTTAGACTTGCTTATGCTTTCAGCATTTCTTCAGCTGTGAATTGGATTTCTGCTTATTTTAAATCCTTGCAAATTTGCATTTATGTATCTTATTACATTGTTTACTAAAATGTCTTTGAAATTAACTGTAGTAACTCACACTGTGTAATCTGCCTTGAGTCTCAGTGAGAAAGGCAGATTATAAATAACGTGACTAAATACATACATTAAAAAAATAAAAATAATTCAAAAACACATTATCTACCAAACTAAATTATCACTGAGGTTCATGCAATAATACAGACATATAATAAGCCTAAAATAATTCTGAAAGGCAATTCTCCCCCTCGCCACCCGAGGTTTTCCTGGTCAAACTGGGGAAAAATTTCAAATAGAGTCTTCTTCTTTTAAGACTCCATGTTCCTTTAAGAACAAAATTGAAAGGAGTCTTCATGTAACAAAATCCCATCACTCAAATTCACAGGCATGCAAATTACATTTCACAAACTATTTAAAACCAGCATATCTTCCTCCTAACGTATGCATTATCTGATAGTTATGAACGATATGTATGTACTAGCAACAGTGCCCATTTTTTTAAAAAGGGCCCCAGAAAATCTGGGAATGCTGGGATTCCTGCAATGACAGCATCCCCTGGAGGGGTGGGTGGGCTCACCTGGCTGTTCCGTGATGGCGGAACCCTCCAGAAGGGTGGGCTTGCCTAGCCATCCTGCAGTGGGCTTGCCTGGCTGTCCTGCAGTAGAGGCCACATTGGCCAGGATGCACTTTTTATCCTGGTGTTCCTGCACAGGCGTACCAGGATAAAAGTGCATTGTCGGAAACACGGTTTCCCTTTTATATGGAAAGGTATGCTGTTAAGTCGCAACCAAGTCATGGCGACCCCAGTAACGCTCTTTCAATGCAAGTGAGAAGCAGAGGTGGTGGCAGATGTCCTTGGTGGTCCCCCAACCACGTACTGAACCTGCTTAGCTTCCAACATCTGATGAGGTCAGGTTATACTATACCATTACATTTCTGAAAGCAAGTTAGGAACCTCGATTTCAAATGAAATCCCTCATTCTTTCCCCATGTTATTGCTCATTGTTACCTCTTAGCCTGTTCTACAGTGAGCCACTATGGGCCAAGCTATCACCTACATGTATACTAGTTTCATCCTGGATTCTATTTCTTGACAACCCTGCGGCATGGCAGAACTTAGGAACTGTAACATGGATGAATAGATGATAGATGGATTAGCCGACAGGCAGGCAGACCGAGAAATTCTGTAACATGATAGCAATAGCATTAGGAATATGGAACGGCAGAAGCTGAGGTTCTCATCTTCTTTATCAAGAGCCAGCAAGTCAAAAAAGTACGAAGAGTTCTGGAGCCAGGATTTGGCATTGAGAACAGGTTCCAAAGCTGGACCGTGGAGGAAATCAAGTTATGACTGCATCACAATCCATCTTTAACTCAGCAAACTATAATATATCAAAGTCTTCTAGGCAATTGTCAAACAAAGGGCATTAATTAATTCAGGCATTAATTTTCCTGAATGCCAGTCCAGACATCCCCCCACAAACAGGCACCCAAGCTATAGACATGCCGAGAGAAAAGAGGCTGTGAACGTTGGCTGTGAACCTGTCGGACTGCAGCTGCAGAACATCAGTCCAGCACAAGTAAGGGTGTTTAGGCAGCCATGGTTGTGTGTATCGTCTGGCCACTGTTGCATTTATTGATTCTCAGTCCTGCCAGCTATTATGCTGCACAGCAAGGTAGCTAATGGCCATCCCTCTCTTTTGATCATCCTCTTTGGACATTTCCTGCAGAACATGAGAGAGAGCTATGGCTAGAGAGGGAAAAAATACTCCCTGGAAATCATTCAAATGCCATGAAGGGACGATGACGCAGTGGTGTAGCACTGCTTTGCATGCAGAAGTGCCCAGAGCCAGGCTCTCAGGTAGCACGACTGGGACCCCAGAGAGCTGCTGTCACTCAGATTTGACAGTATTAGGCTAGATGAAGCAATGGCCTGACTCAATATCCTGGTGAGTTATCACTTAACCAGATTTCAAGGTCATTGTCTTCAACGATTCAAACTTTTCACTACCAAGCATCTCTATTTTATGCAGAGTTGCCCAGTCGCACATGATACTCTGGTTCCATGTTCATTAGAGTTTGTAGTACTAAAATCCTGGTTTGTAGTACTAAAATCTTGTACAAAGAAAAAGGAGGACACGCAATCTAAGGAGACCATACTCAGTGTTTATTAATCAGCATTCACATTTCATTGGAACACCTTTCATATTTTCCAAACAGTGTCCATTCAGTATAACATCATGATTATTAGTCCCCAAAAATTCTTCTATTTATATAATTTCCTTTCTTTTTACAGACAAAGAACCGTCATGGCCGCTCAGATGATTAAGAGTGGTCCATGGTATTCTTGAGAACCGAGCCGCTCCCAAAAGGAAGCTTCTGGCAGGGGGTTGGCAACGGGTGCACCGGCATTGGTTGTACCCCATTTCGCTGTTCCTTGCTTCTTCACCAGCCTCTTTCAACTTTCAATGTAACTCTTCAGTTGTCAATTTCAATGCATTGAAGTCAATTTCCTTGGTTAATAGAAATTTGCATATAGGACCCTCACAAAAAAGAATTCCCCGCTACCTGGACAGATGCACCCATGAATCCTGCAACTTCCTAGTTGCCCACATCACCACTTGTTGGAACTCAGCGCCCCATTAAGTATCCCCAGCATCACCGAGTGTAGCAAGAGCAGAGAAGGTGGACAGTCCAAACTGAATCCTCAGAGCAGAAAGAATGGTGTCTTGAAGCTTTCTCACCACTAATCCTACCCAGGAGGAAAGATACCTTAACTAACTTACATAAGATGAGTATTAGTTCCATTAAATGTATAGGAAGGCCCTGACCCGGCTAGCCCAGGCAAGCCCGATGTTGTCAGATCTTAGAAGCTCAGTAGGATCGGCCTTGGTTAGTAATTGGATGGGAGACCTCCAATGAAGACCAGGGCTGCAGAGGCAGGCAATGGCAAACCACCTCTTGCCTTGAAAACCCCACCAGGGGTCACCATAAATCAGCTTTAACTTGATAGCAGGATTTCATTTTAGACCTGGATAGCCCAAGTGAGCCTGATCTCATCAGATCTCAGAAGCTAAGCAGGGTCAGCCTTGGTTAGTAATTGGATGGGAGACCTCCAAAGAAGACCAGGGTTGCTGGGGCAGGCAATGGCAAACCACCTCTGTTCATCTCTTGCCTTGAAAACCCCAGCAGGGGTTGCCATGAGTCAGCTATGACTTGACAGCACTTTCTACCACCCCAAATGCATTGGAAGAGATGCCTGCTTTACATTTCTCTGGTTGCTGAATGGTCTCTGCAGCTGCAAGCTTTCTCTGCTCTTGTTCTCTTGTCTGTACCTACCTGGCTGGACTGCTCATTTCCTTGACTCTAGCTAGACAGCTCCTCTGTTCCCTTCGTAGCTCCCAGATCTTTGCCTTACTGGACTAATCTCATCATGAAGGGACAGACTATATAATATGATTTTTGGTGTTCAGTAGTTTGGCCCTAAGACATGGACTTTGAGCCACCTGTCTCCTGTGTGACGTGAGTAAGGGACACATCCCTCCTCTTTATTTGCAGTGTTTTATTGATGCAAGTGAGTGCTCTAGGAATGTAGAAGAAGCTAGTGTTAAGTCACAAGTAGAGATGGGCATGAACAGCAATACAAACTTTAAAAAGCCACAAACAGCCCAATCAGCTGTTCACAAACAAGCTGTTCTTGAGGCCCCATTCTAAACGAACAGGTGGTCGTTGCAAGCCTCTTTCATTGCTGTTCATCAAGCCAGACAATTTGGCACCTGCAATCAATTCAGGGACCGCCTGAACTCTGTCTGAACTCCTGCTGTTGCCCTGGAAACCCCAATCGAAGCCCAATTTAGCTTGATAGGCAGGTCTTCCTTTCAAGTGTGGAGCTCCAAATTTGTTACAAGGAAGCAAAGAGCAGGGGAGAGGGGGGCTCCCAGCTCTGGTTTTGCAGACAGTGAGGGAGAGACGGTTGCTGTTGGCATTTTGAGAGAGAGACAGGGAGAGTGCATTGGAGCTTTAATTTTCTTTGTGTGTGGTGGGATAGGGATCTACCCCTTCAGGTTCCAGGGCTGCTGCCAGGCTCTGGGACCAAGCTATTCTTTATTATTGGTACATTTCCTGCTGCTTGCTCAGGTAGGGTTTCTGGGAGTGGTGTGGTAGGGATCTTGATGGCTGGAAGAGGGCCTGCTGGCCCCCACGAACAACGAACAATGAACATATTTGTGAACAGGTCATGTTCGTCGATGTTCGTTATTCGTGGATGGCAATGAACAATGAACACCATGTTCGTGGTTTTTTTCCTGTTCGTGCCCATGTCTAGTCACAAGTGACTCATGGAGATTCCATCCATGAGATGTTACAGGCAGGAGAACAGCAGAGGTGGTTTGCCATTGCCTTCCTCTCCGGAGCAACCCCTGTCTTCGTTGGTGGTCTCCCATCCAAGTTCTGATTGTCGCCAACCCTGCTTAGCTCCCATGCTCCGATGAGCTAGGGCTGAGCTAGGCTGTTCCAGATGGACAAAAAATTTACATGAACAGAGGGAAGTAAAACCTGTAGCAAACAGCCCGTGCATGTTCAGAAATTTTAAAATGCAGCAATAAAGAGTAGATGATCCAGACCTCTCTGCTGCTGGCAGAAATTCAGAGGAGCAGACATTTGGAAACATCCGTATCTTAGGGCCAAACTAGATGTACAGGTTTTTAAAGTTCCCTGCATCTATACAGCAGCTTTGAGGAGTAGCTGTTAAAAATATAGGGGACCCTAAACGGCCTAAGAATGCCTCCATGGGAGCAGGAGAGGCTCCTCCCTCCCCCATGAAGCTTTTCCCTGTGTTAAAATAGCAGGAGGAGTTTCTTTCCCTGTTTTTTCTGCTCCAAGTGGAGTATTCTGTGTATCTGGAACAGTAAAAATAGGGAGGAAATTCCCCTCGTGTTATTTTGACACCGGGAAAGGGCTTGAGGGAGGAGAGAGGAGCTCCTCTTTCCCCCATGGAGGCTTTTTGAGGCCATTTGGGCTCTCTCTTATTTTTTAACAGCCATTTACCTTTTAACTGGTACATGGCTGCAGAAACCTGAGTTGAGTCTGGGGAACTGAGACCCAACTCTTTAAAAACCTGCATGCCTAGCTTGGCCCTTAGGAAGAGCCAGTGGCGGTATATGTATCCAAATAACCCCCTTTGTTCAGACTATTTTTAGGCAGGCGTGGTTTGACAAGGAGCTTTGTCAATACATTCCACACATCTGACAAATTCATATTGGTGGCACCGTAGCAGAACACTTCACTTTGGACTCATTTCCTTCAGAGTAAAAATCTGCAGGGCTGGCGTTCTTCCAGCGTCATTCCATTATCATGTGCATAATGCTATTGGACAGATGGCAGGAAGACGTGCAGGGTTGAGCCGCCGACATTTCCCTAAGGGCTCAGCCAAATAAGTAATGTTTCTTTTGTATTTGAAGTGTAATTGAAAATCCAAGGGAGCTTAATATTGCAAATGGCTGCATTAAGGAACCCTCCTTTCCCCCAGGAACACCAGCTGGCATGGAGACCTGATATTCATAATCAGCTAAATGAATTGCATACCTGAGTATGCTTTGAAATGATTATGTGGGGGGGGGGAGGCTATTCAGTGGAACCACTTGGCTGAGTGGGGGGAGGGGACAAGAAGGCAGAGCTTTATCTCCTTACCACAAGCAACTATGGCCAGTTGGAGCCAAATCCACACCTGGAAATCTCTCTGATTAATTTTTACCTGTTCAAAAAATTGAGCGTAGTTTGCTTTCAATGCTCATTTTCTCTCAAGCCAAACACCCCATACAACTGCGGGACCACTTCTCCCACGATGTCCCTTGCAGGGCGCTGCGCTCTGCAGACAAGCAACTCCTGGTGGTCCCCAGCCCGAGGGACATCTGTCTGGCCTTCACCAAGGCCAGGGCTTTTTTTGCCCTGGCCCCGGCCTGGTGGAACGCTCTCCCGCTGGAGATCCGGGCCCTGCGGGACCTATTACAGTTCCGCAGGGCCTGTAAAACAGACATGTTCCGCCAGACCTTTGGTTGAGGACCAGCAGGTGTCCCCCCTTAGCCTATCTAAGATATAGGGGACCTCTTCTATGACTGCCCTCGGCTATGCGTTTTACCCACAGCTATGACCTATGCAGATTTTTGATCCGTATCTAGAGTAGCCTATGTATAATGGTGCTTGGAGTATTTCAGTGACAATGAAACCAATGGGCTTAGACTGGAGTAACTCTGCTTAGGATTGCGCTGTTATTGTATTTTATTGATGATATGAGCCGCCCTGAGTCTGTCCATGGGGAGGGTGGGATATAAATCAAATCAATAAAATAAAATAAAAATAAATGATCTATTCATTATTTAAAACTGGCATATTCCAAGTAGTTTTGTATCTTCCACCGTTGGTTGCCTTCAGCATGGCAGCTGGCTGGAATGTGCTGCTTTTGAGCATGTGCAGTTGGCAGCATTTGACCTTCTCAGCTTCATATAGAACTTACTGGAATGAACTACAGTTTCCAGATAGCCACAAGAGGATACACAAAGTGCTTACAGTACAATTTGCAACATCCAAGGGACATGGGTATGCTTGGTTTTGGGAGCTGGCCAGGCAAAATGGGAAAGGTGAAATACCAGAGAGGTACTCCCATCTATATCCTAGCTTGCTCAAGAGATCCAAGGAAATCACCCTTTTTTTGTAAAATATTTTTCTCTGTCAGGTAGATGGAGTGGAAAGGGGACACAGGGACAACCACCGGAAAGCAGTGCAAAAGCACACTTACGCAAAACGTTTGTCATGCCAATTAAAACAGTTTCAAGTATCTGACACAGTGCACATTTTTTCTAATTGGGTGTTTGAGGGTTACTATTTTGCTCTTTACAATCAAATTACAATTCAAACAGAGAAGTTCTTGCCTGTTCTATAAGTCCCTATAGTTCAGATTCTCCAAGAGGAACTACTTGAGCTGCAAACTGGAAAGCACCGTTGCGGAGATCTCATTTTCAGCCAGGATAAATGAGTCCAAAGGAACTGCAAGAAAATCTGGGTTTATTAGCATTGGAAACAAACTCAACTTCTTCAGGACACGGGGATAGTCATAGAATATTAGAGATGGGAGGTACTTTGGAGAGCACCTACTTCAACCCCTTGCTCAGCGTTGGAATATGCAACTACACCGTCCCTGGCAGACTGTCGTCTGGCCTCTCCTTAAATACCTCAAGTGAAGGAGAGTCTGCTATCTCCTTAGGCAGTCTGTTCCATTGCTAAATAGCTCTTACCATTAGGAAGTTTCTCCTAATGAGCTGAAATCTACTTCGGTGGTTGTTGTGGATTTTCCAGGCTGTATCGCCGTGGTCTTGGCATTGTAGTTTCTGACATTTCGCCAGCAGCTGTGACTGGCATCTTCAGAGGTGTAGCACCGAAAGACAGAGATCTCTTAGTGTCAACTGTGGAGAAGATGTTAGCAGGTAATTTGTATCTACTCAGGAAGGTGGGTTTGGGTTGCATCATCCTGTAAGAGTTACCTGCTAAGAATTACCTGCTAACATCTTCTCCACAGTTGACACTGAGATATCTCTGTCTTTCGGTGCTACACCTCTGAAGACGCCAGTCACAGCTGCTGGCGAAACATCAGGAACTACAATGCCAAGACCACGGTGATACAGCCCGGAAAAACCACAACAACCATCGTTCTCTGGCCGTGAAAGCCTTTGACAATATATTGAAATCTACTTCCTTGTAATTTCCACCCTTTACTACCAGTCCTGTGCTCTGGAGCAAGAGAGAACAGGTGTGCTCCATCTGCTATGGAACAGCCTTTCAGATCTTTGAAGACATGGTTTTCCTTAGTCTTTTCTTCTCCAGACTAAATATGCCCAGATCTCTTAATCTTTCTTCATAGGGCTTGGTTTCCAGATCTCTCTTCATCCCGGTCATTATTCTTGGGACAAGCTTTAACTTGTTGTTGCCCTTCTTAAAATACGGTGCCCAGAACTCGATACGGTACTCCAGATGAGGCCTGACCAGTGCAGAATAGAGTGGAACTATTACTTGCTGTGATCTGGACAGTATACTTCTGTGAAGACAGCCCCAAGGATGGCATCAGCCTTTTTAGCAGCAGTCTCATGGAAGGTGCCATGGCTTGCCAAGTTCAATAACAACAACAACTTTCGATTTATATACTGCCCTTCAGGACAACTTAATGCCTACTCAGAGCAGTTTACAAAGTGTGTTGTTATCCTCATGAATATCACCCTATGAGGTGAGTGGGGCTGAGACAGCTCCGAGAAGCTGTGACTGACCCAAGATCAACCAGCTGGCTTTAGGTGGAGGAGAGGGGAATCAAATCTGGCTCTCCAGATAAGAGTCCAGCTGCTCTTAACCACTGCACCAAACTGGCTCTCTCAGTGGTTTACAAAATATGTTATTATTATCCTCACAACAATCACCCTATGAGGTGAGTAGGGCTGAGAGAGCTCCAAGAAGCTGTGACTGACCCAAGATCACCCAGCTGGCTTCAGGCGGAGGAGTGGGGAATCAAATCTGGCTCTCCCGATGAGAGTCCTACTGCTCTTAACCACTACACCAAACTGGCTCTCTCAATGGTTTACAAAATATGTTATTATTATCCTCACAACAATCACTCTATGAGGTGAGTGGGCCTGAGAGAGCTCTGAGAGAGATGTGACTGGCCCAAGGTCACCCAAAGTCACCCAGCTGGCTTCAAGCGGAGGAATGGGGAATCAAACCTGGCTCTCCAGATTAGAGTCCTGCTGCTCTTAAGTGACTGATCCAAGGTCACCCAGCTGGCTTCAAGCGGAGGAGTGGGGAATCAAACCTGGTTCTCTAGATGAGATCCCTGCTGCTCTTAAGCACTACACCAAACTGGCATCTCCAGTTAACAGGTTCATGTAGCAGGTGATGTGAGATACCTTTAGCTGAGAGCCTGGAAAGCTGCTGCCAGTCTGAGTAGGCAATACTGACCTTGACGGACTGACAGTCAGATTCAGTATAAGGCAGCTTCATGTGCAGCAGCTGTCTCACACAACTGGCTGATGTTCAGCTTATGGTAAACTAAGGCTGCAATCCTAAGAATGCTTTCCTGGGAGTAAGCCCTGCTGGATAAAATGGGACTTACTTCTCTGTAGACCTTCTAGGATTGCTCCCTAACACAGAGAGAGACTTCCCACATGTGCTGCTGTATGCCAGGTCTCCGCTATCTGATTCTCATGCCTTTGATTTGGGGGAGGGGGTGCCTAAATGCAAGACTTTACATTTATCTCGGCTGAAATTCATTTCGTTGCTCTTGGCCCAGCGTCTCAGGCTGCTAAAATCATTTTGAATCCTGACTTTGTCTTCTCGAAGAGGGCTGTCATCCGGACCCTTTTGTGCCGTGATGGATTGCGCTTGTTCCATAGGCGCTCGTTCCCCTTGGAGCGGGGGATGGTACTGAAGGTGCATTAAAAATTAATTTACGTGGAAAACCCAGCGAAAGGAGTTGAGGAATGCCGTCGATGGACTCTTGGCTCGCTTCTTGCCGGTGACACTAGGTGGCACTGTTTTCTGTCTTTTGCGTGATAGAGGCCTTGGCATTAACTGCACAGCCCAAGCCCCCCATGGTATCAAATTCATATAGATCATTGTTTCTAATTGCCACTCGCTCATTCATAAATAATGTAGGAATGCATACAAGCTCAGATGTCTGGGGATCATTGTTTCCCACTCATTCATAGCTTTCATTATTGAAAAGACATTCGGTTGGGCATTGCTGTGAATTTTTTTTTAAAAAAAGTCCCAGGATGCATAAAATACAGCTTTCTTGTCCTTGCCATTTAGAATGCAAAGCATTGCCAAGTACGTATCAGGAACAGAAAAATGTCAGGCTGAGTTCTTGACAGTATGGAAGAGCTGCGGTCCTCTAACAGTCAGTTATGATGCTAAAATGGCTTTTAACAAGAATAGGATGTATTCGTGGAGGATTAGCTCAACAATATGTAGTCATGG
Source organism: Eublepharis macularius (assembly GCF_028583425.1). Classification (NCBI taxonomy): domain Eukaryota; kingdom Metazoa; phylum Chordata; class Lepidosauria; order Squamata; family Eublepharidae; genus Eublepharis; species Eublepharis macularius. The sequence continues at coordinate 63,825,566 of NC_072802.1, read as the reverse complement.
TAGCTAAATTGGACCTCTGTGTTTCTAGATACTGATAGGCACCAGGTGCTGTGGGCAGGGAACGGCTGATGTCTTTGTGCCCCGCTTGCACCCTGGATTTTAGAGTTCTGAGCTAAATGGCTTTGTTTCCAAAGTGCAAAGTGCAATATTGTACAAAGTGCAATATTGTACAAAGTGCAATATTGTACAAAGTGTGTGTGTGTGTGTGTGTGTGTGTGTGTGTGTGTAGGGTGAAGATTCTGTAACAATAACACAATGGGGCTCAGGTGATCCCTCCGGCTTCAGCCTCCCGGAGACTGGGATTACAGGCTGTAATCTTTCTGTTTTCCTTGTCTGTTTTTTTTAATGCTGTTAAGGTTATGCCAATAAAAGTCTGGAATTGGAACACAATGGGGCAGGAAAACTTAGATGTGGCTTGCCTTCACCTGTAACAGAAGGTGTGCCTGACCGCTAACAGCATCTCTACATGTAGAATATGGATCATTCTCCCCTCTTTTTATCTGTTTGCATTATTTATTTAAGTACTTCTAGAATCCACACACAGACACACCGTGCTGGCTCAACAGGGCTGCAAAGCCCCCAGTGAAGGTGGACTTCCCCTGACCCAAGCTCCCATTGCTTTCCCCTGACCCAAGCTCCCATTGCACACTCCCACTCCAAGTGTCAGTGAGTGAAAGTATTTTTTAAATGGTGGCATCACAAGTTTGACCACATCACTTCTAGGGAAAACATAGAAGTGATGGCAAGGAGCTCAAGGAATCACCAGAAATGTTGTGGTTTTACCATAGAGTTTCCAGCAATTCCTATAGTTACCTACCATCACTTCCACGTTTTCCCTAGAAGTGATGTTGTCACACTCACAATGCCATCTCTCCATCATGTCCCTGCTTCCCACCCTCCTGCAGGTTGTCAGGATGAGAATGACAGCCCTAGGGCTCAAGGTGAGCTACAGTTTGCACACAACACAAACCATATGTACCAAGTAATATGAACTTGAGAGCCCAGATAGTTCCCACATAACAGTAATTTGTAATAGAGATGGACACGAACCGGAAAAAAAATTGAACCATGCAGTTCGTGGTTCATCAAATTTCATGAACCATGAACCATGAACTTTCATGAACTTGCCCCTGGTTCACGAAACAGTCCATTTGGTTTGTGAAACCATAACATCCAGGTCAGAAAATCGTCACTTCCGGGCCAGCAGAAGGTCACTTCCAGGTCAGCAGAAGATCTGCAGGAAGTCCATCCCTTGTTGCCTAGGAAACTGATTAATTGGCACCAGGCTATCTGCAGTCACGAACCAAACAATGAACCAAACAAACCAGCCTAAAGTTCATGGCAGTTCATCAGAAATGGGATCTGACGAACCACGGTTCGCGAACCACGAACTGGCCTGGTTCATGCTTAATTTTGGTTTGTATTTCAGTTCGTGCCCATCTCTAGTTTGTAACGAGCAGCACAAAAACTCGGACAAAGAAACTTCTCCCCAGAGCCTCAGCAAAAGGTTCTTCTGAAGAGAACCACTCTGAAAACCATTCAAAAATCAAGGAGGAATGACACCGCTTTCACCTATTCCAGAGTACCAGAGTGAATATTTTAAAAAGCCCTGGAATGGGCCATCACCATCTGGACCTTTTCACGGGAGGGGATTCCTGGAGAAATTAGCCCAAGGAGTGGAGCTGGTTCCTACAAGGAAAGGCAACAGCCTTTCATACTCACAAGGTCCAAACTCCTGCAATCTACTATCTTTCAGAGGAATGTTGTAAGGATTAGACAGCTGGAAAACAGTGTGGTTAGAGGAGGTTTAGAAAATGCTGCAGAAAAATGTTATTTCTGGAAATGATGTGCAACACTTACTTTTCCCCTTAGCCTTGGCAGCTTGCAAGTAGCAAGTAGCATGCACACTTCAAAAGCGCTGTTCATTATGAACATAAGAGTCAACGTCTCGCTTGTGCGACACCATCGAGTGACACGCAAAGCTGTTTCCATGCATTTCAGGTCAGATGCAGACAAAATGTAATTACCGCCTCTCACAAAACACAAAGGAAGAGGAAGAAAAATGCTACAATGCTGTCGACCTGATGAGGTAGAGGCTGGCCTGGAATTTTCATTCAGAATCTTACATTCATTCTCCAATTCAGTAAGGGTGGCATGATCAGAGAAGAACCTGGGAGCCATTTCACACAGCAGCGTTTTGGTTTTTTTTCCATTTGCTGAACATGTGCAGGAAATATGTTTGAATTGTCCCATCACAGGGTTAGCTTCCAGCAATTTGGGCTACGGTAACATCAGATCTTATAGCTGCCGCTGAACTTTGCCTAATACCATACCCTGCTCAATAAATAAAATATGGAGCTATGTTGGCCGTGTCCACATTTGTAAACAAAGCAGGACGCTCCAGGGGGACAGGGATAAGTTTACCCATAACCAATGGTGAAAGGAGCACCTATTAAAGCTGCCCCACCCCAAAATCCTGTTTAGAGCTGCTAGGTTACTGGTTAAAGCAGGCAACCTCCAACCCCTGCACTCCGGGCTCTTGCTGCCACTTACTAGAGAGGCGGGAACAAAAATGTGTGTGTGTGGGGGGGGGGGGAACCAGTGTCATGTGGTGCTGGGATGTCATTTCCAGTCATGTACCTAAAAGTGAAGTCACAGCATCACATGATCTTCCAGGACATTCTCAAATATCTATTTTTTTATTATAGAGATTTGGGAAATTCATACAGCATCATTGATACTGTAACATCACTTCCAGGTACGCAACCTGAAGTGGCACCATACTGTCACAGTACACAAGTTTTCAACAGTTTCTGCCCCTACCCCCATGCCCCCAGGGGTTGCCCTGTTCTTATAATTTGGGATTCGTTGGTAATCTTCTAGTGGCTGAGAGAATTTTTTGGATCTCTTTCAAATTCACCTTTTTTATCTGTCTCAGATTATGAAGGGAATGGTTCTTATAGCTAGGCGTGATTGTATCAAAGTTCCTTTTGTGTGTGTGGAATTTCTCTGTCATGTGTTCAAGTGTAGTAGTAAAATACCACACCAAAAGAATTTTGATACCAGTGTTCATGCAATCACATCAAACCTACTCTTGTTTTATTAATGGCCGTCTGTGCTTTGGTAACATAATGGGATGGGAATGGAAAGCAATATGAAGCAAATTCGGACTGAGTCACATTCTGTACAAAATTCAGGGACAATGGAAACAATTGGGGATACTTAATGCATTGGTTCCACTTCAAAAACAAGGCCAGATATTTCAGAAATTCTAAAATCTGTGGAGAAACATGGAATGGGAGAATGTGCAAGAGGTCCCTAGAAACCGCCTCTGAGAGTACTGATGCAAATTAGAAGAAAGTCTGTGTAGTTAGTATAAGTACATCCCTAGACATTTTGCCTAGATGAAAAAACTCAACGTGATCTTGAAGGGTTTCACTCAAAAAATTCAAACAAAGTTCAAAGAATATTGACAAGATTGCATATGCTTCAAGAGCCCCTATTTTCTGGTACTTGTCCTTGATAATTAACTCTCCTCGCTTTTGTCTACTGGGGAATGCCTTTAGTAGTATGAGATGACAGAGTTGTCTTTCAGCAGGGTTTATTTCCCTCTGTAGAGTCTCTAGACATTAAATGACAATGGAGGGAGTGGAATCTCATCTCTCGTATGAATGCTTGTGAATTCATAAGTACTGTGTATAGTCTGTTTTGTCACATGGCTGATGAACTATTGCAGTACAATTATGTTTTTCCAATAGATCAATACACAACAAAGCTTGCTCTTGGCTTTTAAATCAGTAGAAGATAGGACATTGCAGAATATAGCAGAGTAGATCCTTCTGTTATATAAAATAGCAGGGAAGTGGCTCAGACATTGATCCTTGATCTGTAAATTGAGATATGACCAGTGTAGATAGATGGACAAGGATCTGGAAAACCCAGGTACAAATCCCTGTATTTGCATGGAAGCTCACAAGATGACCTTGGGCCAGTCACTTTCTCTCAGCCTACCTCACAGGGTTGTTGTAAGGGTAAAATGGAGAAAGGGAGAATAGTATGAGCTGCTTTAGGTCTCCATTGGGGAGAAAAGTGGTACATAATAGAGATGGGCACGAACTGAAATACAAACTAAAGTTCATCATGAACCAGGCCAGTTTGTGGTTCGTGAACCAGTGGTTCGTCAGAGCCCATTTCTGATGAACCATCATGAACTTTAGAGTGGTTCATTTGGTTCATTTTTTGGTTCGTCACTGCAGACAGCCTGGTGCCAATCAATCAGTTTCCTAGGCAACAAGGGTTGGGCTTTCTTCAGACCTTCTGCTGACCCAGAAGTGACCTTCTGCTGATCCAGAAGTGGTGATTTGCTGGCCCGGAAGTGACGAACCAAATGAACCAGTTCACAAACTGGGGTAGGTTTGTGAAAGTTCATGGTTCATAAAATATGACAAACCACAGACCGCATGGTTCATTTTTTTCTGCTTCGTGCCCATCTCTGTTGCATAAATATCTAAATCCTATTGAAACATATCCAATTCCTCCTCATTGCAATAATATGCAACTATGTTCTCTCAGACAGCCAACCAACCTCTGCTTAAAAACTTACAATGAGTGGATGGTCATCACTTAGGAATGAATCATAGAATCATAGGGTTGGAAGGGACCTCTAGAGTCACCAAGTCCAACCCCCTGCACAATACAGGAAATTCACAATTACCCTCCCAACTGTTCCAGTGACCCCTGCTCCAAACCCAGAAGATGGTGAAACACACCCAGGATCCCTAGCCAAACTGGCCTGTGGAAAATTGCTACCTGACCCCTGTTGGGGAAAAAAGGTTAAAAATAGCTTTAAATCATAGGTGCAATGGATCTTGGATCAATAGAGAGTCAGCACACGAGTTTAGCTTTTAAAAACATTTACTTCTAAAGGGGAAAGGGTCACAGGTTGCCTACAAAACAAAAACACCTGGAGCTACATTTCTCACTACTGTTTACAACAAAGAGCTGGGATAATGGAAGGTGGAGAATCTTCTTCTTCCTCCTTCTTCTTGACCCTGAAAGGACAGTCACCTGACCTGTTGACCAATAACAGTTTACAAACACTCTCAAGTTTCCCGGGCTTGCAGATTATTGGCTTTGTGCCAGGTTCCCTTTCCAGGTCAATCTAAACAATAGCATGGTAGGTAAACACATTAACCCCATAATGACTGAATCTCAGACCTTGCAACACACATATATTCCAACACCCCTTCTCAAGGTCTAACATGGAAGTCATTATGCATTCATATTTAACAAACATCATTCAACTTTTCTTTCAGCATTAGGATCAAACATATTCAACATTTCACGAAGATACTCAAACTTGGTTTTAGACAATGGTTTAGTCAGAATATCAGCCACCATTTCTTCAGTACGACAGTGTTCAATTTCTATTAGTCCCTTCTGGTACATATCTTTCACAAGTTCACATTTAAGTCCAATAGATCTGCTTCTTGCTTTAGTACTTTCTCCTTGGCATATAGTAATACACGCTTGATTGTCCTCAAACATAACTACAGGTATAGGTTCGTTTATTCCAAAGTCTTTTAGCAGGTTGAAGATCCACTCTAGTTCACTGCAGGCACTCGCCGCTGACACACATTCAGCTTCTGCTGTAGATTGTGCTACAATAGTTTGTTTTCTACTAGTCCAGTCTATCAGTCCATTTCCATAAAAGAATAGATATCCGCTGGTTGATCTGTAGTCACTTGATTCTTCTCCCCAATTGGCATCCATATATCCAACCAGTCTTGGTTTCTCAGATGGCGAGATTCTCAGCTTTAGGTCTGCTGTTCCTTTCAGGTATCTTGCTATTTTCTTTATCGCATTCCAGTCATGATGATTAGGAGAACTTACTTTTCTGCATAAGATGCTAACAGCTACTGCTATATCAGGTCTTGTGGTTTTGCTCAAGTACAGAAGTTTTCCAATTGCTTCTCTGTATTCACCAATATTCCTAAGTGGTTTTCCATCTCTTTCTCTCAAGTAATCAGGTTCAAGTGGTATATATGTCGCATTGCAGTTTTTCATGCCAATAGATTCTATAAAGTCCAATGTCTTTCTTTTCTGACTTAGAAGAAAAGTTCCATCTTCAAGTCTTTCTAGCTGTATTCCGAGGTAATGTTGTGCATCTCCAAGTTGCTTCACCTCTACCTCTTTGTTCAGTCCATCAACTATTTCTTTGATGTCTTGTCTGTCTTGGCAAGATATTATCAAGTCATCAACATAAATAAGAATGTACTGGTATTGTCCATTTTTAACTCTGGTGTACAGACATGGTTCAGCTTTTCCTTGCTTGAATCCTTGCTTTTGTAGTAGCCCTGATATTTTGTCATACCAGGCTTTTGCTGCTTGCTTTAAGCCATATAGACCTTTGTTGAGCTTGTACACATGATCTTCCATTCCCTTGATCTGGAATCCTTCAGGTTGCTCCATATAGATTTCCTCAGATAATTCTCCGTTGAGAAAGGCTGTCTTTATATCCAGATGCTCTACTATCATGTTTCTTGATGCTGCAACACTGAGTAGTGTCCTGAACGTTGCATGGTTGATAACTGGTGCAAAAGTCTCAAAGTAGTCAGTTCCGCATTCCTGGGAGAATCCTTTAGCTACTAAACGTGCTTTGTATTTCTCAACAGTCCCATCAGCATTGTGCTTGATTTTGAACACCCATTTGCATCCAACAGGTCTTCTGTCTGGGGGTAAATTTGTGAGAGTCCATACTTGTTTTGTATTTATGGATTGCAGTTCTTCTTCCATTGCTTCAATCCATTTGTCTCTTTCATCTGCAGGTAGTTTGCATATATCTTTCCAGTTCTTAGGTTCTTGGATAAGTTGTACAGTTTCACAGAATCCATACTTCTTTGGTGGGTTTCCTTTGTTGCTTCTTTCCGATCGTCTCACAGTGGTTGCTGCTTCTGTCTCCTCTGGTCCAGTCCCTGCTTCCCCTTCTGTTTGGGTAATCTCTTGAGAAGGTGGACTTGCCGGTTTCCCGGGTGTCACTGCAGGTAACCAATCGACCAATTCTACAGGAGCAGTTTCTGTATCACTTGGATCAGTTGTCACTGTGGATTCAGTTGCATTAGAAGCATGTAATAAATGGCTCTCATCCACATACACCACGTTCTGTTCTTTGACTCTGTGCTCTTGAGGATTGTAAATTCTGTATCCTCTTCCACCAGTGGCATACCCTACAATTAGTCCAACTTCAGCTCGAGGATCAAGCTTTCCTCTCCTTTCCTTTGGTATAAAAGCATAGGCCTTGGAACCAAATGCTTTGATGTGCTTCAGAGCTGGCTTCTTGCCAAACCAGGCTTCAAATGGAGTAATGCCTGTCACCTTTGAAGGTACTCTGTTGTGTAGATAAACTGCTGTGTTCACAGCTTCGGCCCATAATGCATTGGGTAATCCAGAATGTATAAGCATAGATCTGCACATTTCCTGTATAGTCCGATTCAGTCTCTCAGAACAACCATTTTGTTGTGGAGAGTGATGTATAGTGACTTTATGTTCAATGCCTTCAAATTGCAAAAATTTCTTAAATTCTGCATTGCAATATTCTCCACCACCATCAGTACGTAGGCTTTGAGGAGCTTTTCCAAACTTATTCTTAACTGTGGCAACAAAAGATTTAAATTTCTCAAGCGTTTCATCTTTGCTCTTCATCAGATATACAATGCTATACCTCGTTTTACTTTCAGTAAAAGTTGCAAAATATCTGTTGCCGCCAAGAGATGGCGCTAGTGGACCAACAAGATCAGAGTATACAGTCTCTAGAAGTTCCTCATTATGAGTAGTGGACTTTCCTGTGTAGCTTGGGCTAGTTCCCTTTGCTTTAAGACAGGTTTCACATTTCTCTCTTGCTTTGTCACAAACAGGAACAAAAATTCCACAGTCCTCTAACAACTTTTCAACACTTTGTATGCCTCTATGGCCTGTTTTTACATGCCATGAATACAAGCATTTCCTGTGATCACAAGCACCTTGGCTAGTTTGATAAATCTGTCCTTCACCAGCATCAGCAGCTTCTGGTCTTTCACTAACATCCACAAAATAATGCAGTCCATTTCTCTCTTCAACAGCAAACTTAACTCCAGATTTCTTTTCAACAATTACACTTCTACTACCCATTCTCTTCTGAAGAACCACCACACAGTCCTTTTCCACAAGTTTCTTAGTTGAGATTAAATTCTCTGCTGCTTCAGGAACAAGTGCCACATCTTGAAGGGTAACATTTACTATTTCCCCTCTTGTTGTGCATAGCTTAATTGGCACCTTTCCAGTTCCTAGCACATTAAGTGGTTGTTTATTTGCTTGGAACAGTCTGGGTTTATCATCAGTATCAAGTTCAGAAAACAATTCACGATATTTGCAAATATGCCAGCAGCTTCCTGAATCGATGAGGAATAATTTCTTATCCTGAATATCTTCATCATCAAAAACTCTTAGTGAAAAATTACTCCTGCCATTTCTCTGAAATCTGCCTCTAGACACACTCCCTCTGCTTCTGGCTCTGAAATTCCCTTTTTGGCTATAATCTCTTCTGCCACGAGAAGACGCTCTTTCAACATGAGTCTCTGTACTAGGGTAACGTGCATTTGATTGGCTAGCAATGGCCGCTCTATTATTCATTCGGTTTAATGCACAGTCTCTGGCCATGTGGCTCCTTCCTCCACAAGAAAAGCAGTTAGTCTGTCTGCCTCTATATCCATTTCCCAAATTCAAAACAGTCATTCCATCAGACACAGCCTGTAAATTCCTTCCCTGTCTTGAATCCAGTTCCTCTCTTAAACTTGTCAGCAATTGCTCCAGTGTTAAATTCTCTTTATGTCTCAAGAGAAGTGCTAAATTTTCATAGCTACTTGGTAAACTTTTCAGCAAGGCAACAACAACATCTCGCTCTTTCGGAGCCTCTCCGAGTTCTTCCAACTCTCTATACAATTTCATAAATCTTTGCAATTGGGCTGGTATGGAATCCCCTTCTTTAATTTTAAAATCAAACAATTCTGTTTTAAGGTAGATTATTTTGGTGCATGTCTGTTTTTCAAAACGCTTCTTTAAAGCTTCAAGCATCTCTTTTGCAGTATCAAAGGTATGCAAGTCCTGGACTTCATAGTGAGATACTGAGGTCATAATTAATGTTTTGGCTAGAGCATTTTTCCTGGTAAATTCAAGCTTTATTTGAGGATCATCTGGTATGTTTGCAGTTAGAATGTCCTCAGCATTATGCATTTCAAGTTGGCTTTTTAATAATGCCAGCCACCAAGTAAAGTTGTTTTTATTTAAATGGGGCATATAGAAATTTCCTTGGCTAATTTGAAATGGCTTTGGATTACTCACGACTCCCTGGTCAGAGGAACTCATTTTTCAGCTGTGAAGATTCAGGCACACGTGGAGTTAACGATCTCCTTTGTTCTCTCTGCCGTCTCTGCTCGGCTCCGAGGGTAAAGAAAAACTTCCAGTAGTTCTCAGCTGCAGTTTTCTCAGTGCAGACCAGTTTTAAGAAACTTTTAAAGACAACAAGATCTTTAAAATAATCTCCTTTTCCCAGTTACAACTGAATGCAGCAAAAAAGGTTTGGTAGAGAAAAAAATCTGAGCCTTTGTGCCTATCTAGCTTAGTCTCTCTTTAAAGATCCATTTCAAAAATTATTTGCTTGTTTGGCAAAACAAACCACCATAACAAAATCACCAACCAAAATTGCCAAAATCAACCATCCTCTCTGCTACCACTTTGTTGGGGAAAAAAGGTTAAAAATAGCTTTAAATCATAGGTGCAATGGATCTTGGATCAATAGAGAGTCAGCACACGAGTTTAGCTTTTAAAAACATTTACTTCTAAAGGGGAAAGGGTCACAGGTTGCCTACAAAACAAAAACACCTGGAGCTACATTTCTCACTACTGTTTACAACAAAGAGCTGGGATAATGGAAGGTGGAGAATCTTCTTCTTCCTCCTTCTTCTTGACCCTGAAAGGACAGTCACCTGACCTGTTGACCAATAACAGTTTACAAACACTCTCAAGTTTCCCGGGCTTGCAGATTATTGGCTTTGTGCCAGGTTCCCTTTCCAGGTCAATCTAAACAATAGCATGGTAGGTAAACACATTAACCCCATAATGACTGAATCTCAGACCTTGCAACACACATATATTCCAACAACCCCAAATGCTGTAGTTGTAGTTTCCTGCAGTGACCAGGAGGCTGGACCAAACTGGAGAAACAGTTTTGTGCAGTGGTTAAGAGCAGCGAGACTTTAATCTGGAGAACTGGGTTTGATTCCCCACTCCTCCACTTGAAGCCAGCTGGGTGACCTTGGGTCAGTCATAGCTTCTCCGAGCATTCTCAGCCCCACCCACCTCACACCGTGATTGTTGTGTGTGCCCCAGAGGATGCTCCGGTCAGGAGGAAAACAACTGTTGGTGGTCCCTGGTTTCAGGGAGGCCTGTCTGGCTCTCGACCAGAGCCAGGGCCTTTTCGGTCCTGGCTCCAACCTGGTGGAACTCTCTGTCTAATGAGACCAGGGCCCAGCAGGATTTATTATCCTTTCTCCAGGCTTGTAAGACAGAGATGTTCCACCAGGCATATGGTTGACGCCAGGCTAGGCCTCCCCTACCGACCCAAACAGTGAAAGGGAAAGGAACATCAGATCCCTCCCTGTCAGAGATTCCCACCACCCAGTCTTTAAGTAGATTGATTGCCTCCTATTAGCTGCATGGATTGCTGCCATTTTGTGAATTTTTAATGATCTATATTACATTGTATTGTATTGTATTGTATTGTTATATTGCTCCAATTTTTAACTATTTTAAAATATACATTTGTATGTATTTTTTTTTTGGATGTAATCTGCCCTGAGCCTGCCTGTGCAGGGAAGGGGGAATAGAAATCGAAAATAAGGAGTGAGTGAGTGAGTGAGTGAGTGAGTGAGTGAGTGAGTGAGTGAGTGAAAGATAACATACTTTGTAAACCGCTCTGAGTGAATGTTAAGTTGTCCCTAAGGGTGGTATATAAATCGAATGTTGTTGCTGTTGTTGTTGCTATTATAACAGGCAAATTTCCTTCCACCTGTGATGCTCTGTGTTTCCAAGTTCCTATTTTCATTTTTGAACTGTGAGAGGGTATGAGGTTCATGAAATCTAATATTGTACTTTGCTTGATTGCATTTGAAATTCACATTATAATATCACACCCTAGACTTCTTGCATTTCGTGTCCTTTTGACTCTGAGGCTGGGAATTGTTTTTCACACAGGCACTTGGTAGGAAAGCAAGAAGATCTAATGTGATAGATAACACTTAATTCTGTTCTTAAAGCATTGCAGCATTTTTATGCTGTCCTAGAAGCATGGACCCTTTGTAATGAGTTGAGCTAAGGAAAGGATCACTTGAATGAGTCTTTGGCCGTTTCCACACTACCCACCTTCATCCGGAACACTGTGGAACATCACGAAAAAGATGCGGAAGATAGCGTCTTCTCACGCGAGTTTTGCACGACATCGCGCAAAACTCTCGCAAGAAGATGCTATCTTCCGCAGGGTTTTTTCGCGATGTTCCGCGGCGTTCCGGCTGAAGGTGGGTAGTGTGGAAACAGCCTTTCTCTAGAAGCAACCACAAGCTGACCTACTCAGAACCAAGTCTCTATTATTCAATGGCATTTAGTCCCACACAAGTGTCGGATTGCAGCCAAAGTGTACGTAGAAGAAGGTGTAAATGCATGTAACGTATTTGATAGTGTTTTGTTACCAACTGGGCATTAGCTGTGTTTTATGTGTGCTTGTTGTTTCATTGTATTTATGTATTTAATTACATCGTGTGTAGTCTGCCTTTCCCACTGAGGTGCAAGGTGGATCTCAAATCGCAAGGCAAATTAAATAATCAGGGATGAGAGATCCAATAGGCAATGCAATAGGATCTGGACTGCGTAAGTCTGAAAATTAGCAGAAGGTTTTTAAAGTTTTCTCCTCCTTGGAATGATGGTAGGCAAAGGGACCTCGTGGGGGATTCGCCCCTCCCAGTGGGGGCTTGACTGCCCTACTCAGAAAGTGTGCAACTCCTGACTGCACCCCGTGGCCCAACCCAGGGAAATCCCCGGAGAAATCCCAGTGTGTTGTTAGGTCTTTGCTCCATCTATGATTTATTTGTGTATTTGAAATTATTATCTCCCCTTTCTCCCATTAGGGGGCCCTGCTGACATTGCCTTATCCTTGCCCTCCCTATATGAGCCCCGGAGGATGCTTCGATCCAGCGACAAACAGCTGTTAATGGTCCCTGGCCCCAGGCAGGCCCGCCTAGCGTCAACCAGGGCCAGGGCCTTTTCGGTCCTGGCTCCAATCTGGTGGAACGCTCTGTCTAAAGAGACCAGGGCCCGGCTGGTTTTGTTATCCTTCCGCCGAGCCTGCAAGACAGAGCTGTTCTGCCAGGCGTATGGTTGACGCTGGTTGGGCCTCCCTGCCGGCCGACTTGAGGAAAACATTCCCCCCTTCTAGAAGTACCCACCACCCAGCCTGTTAAATACTTTTGGAGATGGTTGGGTGGTGGTTTTTGGACAAGTCTGCTGTTGTATGTTTTAAATATTTATGTGGTTTTATTGGTTTTAAAGCTGTATGTATTTTAAATTACTATACCGATTGTAATCCGCCCTGAGCCTGCTGATGCGAGGAGGGTGGAATATAAATTGAATTAAATAAATAATTAAATAAATAAATAAGTGCGGATCCATGCATCTTTAACCTTCTGACTTGATGGTTGCAATGTGCTGTACGGGGAGCTGCTCTTGATGGTCTCTCCAGGGCTTAATTTAATGTGTGCAAAATTCAGTAACTCATATAGCAATGAGAATTCCACTGAGCCAGAACATTATACTAATACTAAATCAGCTTCAGGGGCTGACTGTGTGTTTCTGAGCGGTGTTCAGGGTGCTGGGTCTCACATTGAAGGCCCTTCACAATCTGGAACTCATGTACCTGACTTAGGAGCATACCTCTTCTGGTATGCGCATGCACACTAGCTTAAGGAGACAGATCGGATGTTATTGATAGCATCAGGTACTTCCACTTCTTCTTCTTTCACGTCTTCTTCTTCTTGGCTTTTGGCTGAACATAATATTGCAAAATCTTTGAATGAGTTCTTGATTATTTCCTGATCAGGGTTGGACCCACCTTTTGCTTTATTATAACTGTTTCCTTGATCTGTTTTTGATTTTATTGTCTGATTATTGTATTTTAACTAGCCCTGTGTCAGGTCCAGTGTATATCTAAACTGTACTGACTCCATTTTCTAATGCTTCTAGTGTTTAAGTGCTTTCTTCCCAGGTGCACCAGTTCCCAGGCAGCATTCCCACCGGAGGCGACTGTTTTGTCTAACACCGTTCCACCAAGCATTGGCCTTGAAGGAGAGCAGCTTCCCAGGACTGAGAGATGTTGTTTTGAGAACTGTGGGGGGAGGCAAATCCAGATGGGTATTGTTACTTTGTACCTCATGCTTTGCCCTTCATTGGTAACAATGACTGTGTACCATCCTGAGTCTCCTATTCAGGACTGTGGACTATAATGGACCTTTTCTGCAGTAAAGTTTCCTTATTCGATCAATGGACTCCTGTTTGCTTTTGAAAGGGAACCTGTAGGAAGAGCCTTATCTAGCCACAAGCTGACATTTTGTTACCAATCATGCCTGAGTCGGGCCCAGCGGAATCCAAGGGAGTCCCGGACAAGGATCCCTTGTTTGATCCGTATGCGTCCCCCGACAATCAAACAACGCAACCTCAAGAACCGGTGTCGGTCGGGGCCGGAGCTTCGACCTCCACACCGCCTCTCATCGACCTCGGCGGTGAGGGGACCAGGCCGAAGGCTACCGCTCTCCCCTTGATCTCGTTACCCACCCCGTCGGAGTGGGGAGCCAGACCCCGAGAAACGCGAGAGCGCCGGGCCGGAGGACTACATCCTAGAGTTTCGATGGACGGGCGCCGAAGCCTAGGAACTGTCCCTGAGCTGGATAGCAGCCAACCGTGGCTGTTTTGGAACAGGACGACCGAACGTACGGACGGGAATACATCCCACCGCGGCGCCCTGAGTTGGGATTATTCGGAACTTGCTCCATGGAAAGAACCAACGGAAGTTCCTGAACAAAGTTGGGTGCAGATGCAAAGTCGCACCCATGCTGTAGATTCCGGGATCTCGGCAGTGACGGGTCTAGCCAAAGGAATTTTAGCAGCGAGATCGAGAGTCGATCAAGGAGATCCTCCGCCTTGGGGGCCGTGTTCCCCGGTGAGTACGACCGAGGGAGATTCCGCTACGGGGCAACCGGGTCCAAGCCGAATGCAACAGTTGGAAGCTAGACTGATTGATATGGAGGAAAGTTTGGCTCATGCCATCCACCTAATCTCAGCGATGGGGGCAGGAGAGAGGCTTTCACCTGAAGAAATGGCTGTACAAATAGCCACCCTCCAAAGCGTTATGTCCTATCCAGTGGAGGACGTTGGAGAACCGGGGGAAACGCCCGAGGAACCCCCTAGATTAGACGAAATTCCGCCTAGCGGGGATACTCCAGCTGAGGCACCCGGAGAGACTCCAACTGAAACCCCTAAATCAGACGGGGATACACCTAGCGAGGAGACTCCAGCTGAGCGGCCTGGAGAGGGGGAAGAAGGGCCAACCCGTCCAACCGAGACGACGGTGATACCCCCTCCTGCTTCTACAACGACGGTACGGCCGACTCAGACGGAAGAGCCTCCGGCTCCTCCTGGGGAGGAATTGCCACAACAACCAAGAGAAACGGTCCCCATTCAACTAACCCCGAGGGACGGCCTACCGGCACCTCAAGATCAGCCTCTGCTTCCCAGGATCACGGCGTCGGGAGGGGCAAGCCCGCGCGACCCACCACCCATCAGACCTTCGCCGCTGCGGCCCCTTCCGCTTCGACCGCAGTTAACCCCGTTGCAGCAACCGATACGTTTGCCACTTGATCAACCCGTATTACCACCTCCGAACCAACCGGTGGGACCTACACCACTACGACCCCACCAACCCATCCCTCAGCGGCCGGTCATTACTCAGCCGCACAGGCCACCTCCACCTCAACCGCTACTGCCAGCACCTCCTGTATTGCCACCACCAGCCCGACCGAGATTGGAGCCGCCTGTCCAACCACGACTGCAGCCACCGGCCCAGCCGAGAGCACCACCGCCAGCCCAGCCGAGACCTTCTCAACGTCGTGGCCCAAGGTAAGATCTTTACAAAATTAGACTTAAAAGATGCTTACTTCCACGTCCGTATCAAGGCAGGGGATGAGTGGAAAACCGCATTTAATACGCCCCTCGGACAATATGAATACCTAGTTATGCCTTTTGGATTGACGGGAGCCCCGTCTGTATTTATGTCCATGATAAACGAAGTTCTGCACGAATTTCTGTACAAAGGGGTGGTGGTGTACCTTGATGATGTCTTAATTTATTCAGACACAGAGGAAGAACATATTCAAATGGTACAAAAGGTCCTGGCCACCTTGATGAATAATAAACTACCCATCAAGTTGTCCAAATGTGAATTCCATAAAACCGAACTCACTTACCTTGGGTATTGCATCTCCCAAGAGGGTTTAAAAATGGATCCAACCAAAATACAAGCGATTCAAGAATGGCAAACACCCACCACCCGTAAAGAACTACAATCCTTCCTGGGTTTTGCCAACTTCTATAGAGACTTTATAGCAAATTTCGCCCAAATCACGCTCCCCTTAACAGAATTGTTGAAAACAAAAGATAAAGGGGACCAAGCTAAAAAACCCTCCTCCAAACTACAATGGACCTCCGATTGCCAAACTGCTTTCGAACGCCTGAAAAAGCAATTTGTAACGGAACCCATCCTCTCCCACCCCAACGAACAGTCCCCTTTCGTAGTGCAAGTCGACGCCAGCGATACGGCAATAGGGGGAGTTTTACTGCAGAAGGGGGAGGATGGAAAGTTGCGGCCTTGTGCGTTCTTGTCTAGAAAATTTTCGGAGGCGGAAAGGAATTGGAATGTGTGGGAGAAGGAGGCTTTTGCAGTAAAAGCAGCCCTTACTAATTGGAGACATTGGCTGGAGGGGGCGCGATACCCCTTCGAGGTTTGGACAGATCATAAAAATCTGGAGGCCCTCCGAAGCCCACGCAGACTGAATGCCAAGCAATTGCGATGGGCGGAATTCTTTTCCAAATTCAACTTCACTCTAAATTATCTCCCGGGCAAGACTAACTTTTTGGCGGACGCCCTATCGCGCATGCCCCAACACAGGAGCAAACGGGAGGAGACTGTCGACACGGTCTTCTCGCCTACGCAACTTGGGGGCGTGGTGACTACTCGCAGTCGAGCCAAACAGCCCCTCCCGGCCAACCAGGAGTGGAAATCGAAACTTAAAACTGAGGTGGAAAAGGAGGGGGATAAGGCTCCGCGAAACAAACTGGTCCAATCCCCACAGGGGGATTGGCTAGCTGGGAGCAAGTTTTATGTCCCAGACAGCCTCCGGCTGGAGGTTTTGCAGCGCTGTCATGATGCTCCCACTGCTGGTCATTATGGGTATCTGAAAACATTGCATCTAATCCAAAGGCAGTTCTGGTGGCCGGGCATGCGCAAAGACATTTCCCAATATGTTAGTTCCTGCCCCGTTTGCCTCAGCGCCAAAACCAGAAAAGGAAAACCTCCGGGTCTCCTGCAACCATTGGAAACACCCAACAGACCCTGGGAAATAATATCTATGGACTTTATCACTGATCTACCTGTTTCAAAAGGACATAATTGCATTTTAGTCGTGGTAGATCTGTTCTCCAAACAAGCTCATTTTATTCCCTGTACTGCTATACCCACCGCTCGAAAACTAGCAGATTTATTTTTAAAACACATCGTAAAATTACATTCTTTTCCGTCCAAGGTGATTTCGGATCGCGGCGGACAGTTCGTTGCCAACTTCTGGCGGGAGCTTTTGAGAATGTTGAATATTGAGCAAGGCATCAGCTCAAGCCACCACCCACAAACCGACGGACAATCCGAAAAAACAAACCAGATACTAGAACAGTTTCTTCGTTGCTACATTAATTTCCAACAAGATAATTGGGTAGACCTTCTCCCTCTGGCCGAATTCTCATATAACAACAGTGTACACGCCTCAACTGGAGAGGCCCCTTTCAAAATTGTCTATGGAGCTCACTTCAATCCCTTCCCGTTGGACGCTCCCCCTCTCCATTCCTCTAATTTGCCAGATGTATCTTCGTGGTGGGGGGAGGCGGCGCACCAATGGACTCTTATTAAGAAACATCTTGAAAAAGCCAAACTGGATTACAAAAAATACGCAGATCGCCATCGTGTGGCCGAATGGGATTTACAACCTGGAGATCATGTGTATATTTCCACAAAGAACCTGAAAATAGCTCAGACAAGCCGCAAACTCGCTCTGAAATTCCTGGGACCTTTCCCTGTGCGCAAAATAATAAATAAAGTGACTGTTGCTGTAACTTTGCCCAAGAACTTACGCCACGTACACGATACGTTCCATGTCAGTCTTTTAAAAAGAGCTCCTACCGATGACAAGTGGCACATCAAAGCTCCACCCATTCCAACTTTGATTGACGACCAAATACACTATGAGGTGCAACAAATTTTGGACTCTAAACTCAAACGTAATCAGCTTTTTTACCTCATTAGATGGAAGGACTTTGATTCTGGGTACGATGAGTGGGTGAACTCTGTACATGTTCATGCTCCTAGATTAACCAAAGCTTTTCATACTCGCTACCCATATAAACCAGGGGGGGATCTGTTTTAAGGGGGGCAGAATGTCAGGTCCAGTGTATATCTAAACTGTACTGACTCCATTTTCTAATGCTTCTAGTGTTTAAGTGCTTTCTTCCCAGGTGCACCAGTTCCCAGGCAGCATTCCCACCGGAGGCGACTGTTTTGTCTAACACCGTTCCACCAAGCATTGGCCTTGAAGGAGAGCAGCTTCCCAGGACTGAGAGATGTTGTTTTGAGAACTGTGGGGGGAGGCAAATCCAGATGGGTATTGTTACTTTGTACCTCATGCTTTGCCCTTCATTGGTAACAATGACTGTGTACCATCCTGAGTCTCCTATTCAGGACTGTGGACTATAATGGACCTTTTCTGCAGTAAAGTTTCCTTATTCGATCAATGGACTCCTGTTTGCTTTTGAAAGGGAACCTGTAGGAAGAGCCTTATCTAGCCACAAGCTGACACCCTGTACTGTAAGGTTCTTTGAGCAGATCTGTCAAAGAAGGGTGCAATTTTTTAAAAATAAACGAATATACCTTCGTAGATGTCTTGGTGTGCGTGTCTTCTGTTGAAAATTTGTTCCTGCAGATTCGAGTCAAGCACACCGTGAATTCAATTTCCATTTAAGAACCTGTT
The DNA here is from genome assembly GCF_028583425.1 of Eublepharis macularius. Taxonomy (NCBI): domain Eukaryota; kingdom Metazoa; phylum Chordata; class Lepidosauria; order Squamata; family Eublepharidae; genus Eublepharis; species Eublepharis macularius. Next base: position 63,807,141 of record NC_072802.1, on the reverse strand, counting down.
ATTTTTTAATATTCATGTTGTTTGTGCACATAGAATAATGTGTTTGCTTAAAGGTCAGGGAGAAAATTAAAAAACGGGTGAACGTATATTAATAAAAAATAATTGCTTTCCAAAGCTAAGTGCAGCATTCTGTTTTTCCCTCTTTTTTTCCTTCCTATGGAGTTATGTACCTCTAAAATCTAGTGGAATGGAAAGCAATATTTTTAATAATGATCCTCTGATTCGGTTATTATTTTATGAGTTTCTGTTGTGACAGAAAAAATATTTTCTTTCATGTGAGTGGAGCATACACCTGATCTAATATTGGATCCCACATCTCCAAGTATTGACCGGTTTCAACGTTGGGCGACTGAAGGTTTTTATACTTATATGTAAGTATCTAAATGAATGTTTCAGATTTCAAGAGTGGTGATGAACATTTGCAAAAGTAGGACACCAGAGATATGAGAACTTTAACTGAGGCTCTAAGTATTCAAGGAAAGGAATTATGGGATTTTTGTTTATCTTAAAAAGTAACATGTATCAAGTGATGGGGCGGGAGGAGATGATGCTAAAAACTAAAACAGAAGACTGCTTTGATGATTACGGTGCCTGCCAAGGGCTGAGCATGAGGCACCGGTCAGGCAAGAAAGCCCACAAACGGGTCAGGCCATCCAAGATTGTACATAGGCAGGGCCAGGGCTTTTTTTCTGGGGAAAGAGGTGGTGGAACTCAGTGGGTTGCCCTCGGAGAAAAAATGGTCACATGGCTGGTGGCCCCGCCCCCTGATCTCCAGACAGAGGGGAGTTTAGATTGCCCCCCGCATGGAGGGCAATCTAAACTCCCCTCTGTCTGGAGATCAGGGGGCGGGGCCACCAGCCATGTGACCATTTTCAAGAGGTTCCGGAACCCCGTTCCACTGCATTCCAGCTGAAAAAAAGCCCTGGGAAGGGCAGTTCCACAAGCAAATTAATAGCCCGAGTCAATCCACAGGCAAGGCAGTCTAAAGGCAGGCAGGTGCAAGCTCAGGGATCAAGCCGAGGTCGTAAGCCAAGAGTTCTATCCGTGGGGTTGCAGGATGCAGGGTAGGGCCAAGAGTTTCCAGGAACGGGAATGCAGGTTGCAGGAAGTGGCAAACGAGGTCACTTGCATGCCAAGCCCCGCTCAGCTTGCTTCTTTTATCCTCGCTTTAGATAAGAGGCTGAGATACGAGTGTTTCCTCTTCTCCTGAGTGCAGCACCTCGTCCTTGGAAATTAGTATCACCCGGCACTGAGTATGCAGGCGGGCACTCCTCCGTCACTCCCAAACCTCTGCCCTTTCCCAGCCTGTCCATCGCGTGGCTGGCTGGAGGGGGGCACCTGCAGCGCAGGCTCCTCTGCCGGTGGTTTCTCTTCAGCGTTGCATGAGCCCACGCCCGCAGACGTTTCAAGAAACATTTTAATGAAGAATGAGATACACTTATTACATAAACACACACTTATTTAATTGATTGATTAGATTTTAAGCCCGCCCTCCCCACAAGCAGGCTCAGGACGGGTTACGATCATAAATAAATTACAATAAATAAAACCAATAAAACACATCTCAGTACTAACATGGATTTCAGCATTCCAGATGGGGCACCCTTCCCCCTGTCCCTGCCCACCATACACAAGGGAAGAAAAGAGTGGAGGTGTGGGGTGGAGAAACTCTAACTCCTCAAGCACGGGGAGGCAGATGGATCATATGCTCCCATATGCTCCATATGCTCCCATATGCTCCATAGGCACTTGCGATGGGAGCAAAGACTCAACCCTTCCGCAGAAATCTCGAATGATCGTGTTCCCTTGAATAATACTGCCGTTTCCATTTTAACCTATCTCTTCTACACCCAGATAGTGTTTTATTTTCCCCTCCAGTCTTGTATAAATTATTCCTAATTAATTGCAATGCAAAGACTAAAGATGTGCAGCTTCATTAGCTCCTTTAATTAGAAAGAAGGTGATACTGGGACTTTTGGACCCTTATCTCAGATTTCACGTAGTTGAACGTTAGACAATTCCCTTCAGAAGGGAGCTCGGATTCAAACGGATCAGATATGTACATCTTTTTTTTACTTCAAACCCAACACATGCAGTTGGATCGGGGTGTGTGTGTGTGTGTGTGTGCGTGTTTGCAAGCAAATTTGTTGCCTTAGTTTGAAAACCTCATGTGTAAACTGGACATTAGTATGCACTCAGGTTTTCTTTCCTGCTTTCCAATCAGTATTCACAGAAATCTTGTACCAACAATAACAGCATAAGATCAACTTCAATACACCTAGCAAACATTATTTTTTAAAAATCTCAAATGAAACAAGCACCAATCAACCCAGTAAAAGAAATCTAGTTGTTGTTGTTGTTTAAAAAGAGGGAGATCCATTCCTATCTAAGGTTCCCTCTTGCAATGGAACTGCAGGGATATTTCTTTCCTGCCTTTTACATCAGCAAGTCTCAGATCCTTGGCAGAGGGTCACTGAATGCAATTTCAGATTATTATGACTGTATGGACTGTATTAATTTTGCCATTCCTCTAAGGAGCTCAGGGCAATATGCATAACCCCACCTTTTTTTGATCTCACAACAACCCTGTAAGGTAGGCTGGGTTGTAAAACGTTGGGGAAGAAAGTGTGTACCCAGACTGGAGGGGAAGGGAAGTGTATAAAGGAAGAGTTGAGAAGTCAGGGAGGAAAACACACAATGGAAAGGGTTGGGGACTGGAGAAAAGCACGTGACAACTAAGCTGAGGAAGGGAGAGAGCCAAAGGGGAGGAAGAAGGAGTCTGGGAAAGAGGAGATTTTCCCTTCTACACACAAGCCCTCCCAGGCCCTGTCTTGTACATCCCTAATTGTGATATGTGGCTGGTTGCAGCACATCTTATCGAGACACTCTTCCCCTTACATGCTGGGGATAAGATTGCGTTCTCCTACAGCAAACTATGAAACAAAAACAGGAGGAACTGCCACACACTGTTATCTTAATCTTTCCCACGAAATCAGTGCAGCATTGTGTTTAGAGTGTCGGGCTAGCATATGGGAGGTCCAGGTTCAAATCTTTACTCCTCCATGGAAGCTTGCTGGGGTGACTTTGGGCCAGTCACATACTCTCAGCCTAACCTACCTCTCAGGGTTGCTGTGAGGATAAAAGGGACAAGGGAACGATGTAAGCCCTTTGGGTTCCCACCGGGGAGAGAAGGGAGGAAGGGAGGAAGGAAGGAAAACTCAAAGCAGCAAGTGCAGCTCTCCCTTTCTCTGTTTTATTCTCAGAGCGACTCTGTGAGTTAAAGTAGGCAGAAAGAGGCTATGATCAACCCAAGGTCACCCAGAGTGTTGTAGGGCTGCATGGAGATTTGACCCCACCCCTGAAAGGGGCTTGTGAAATCTCTTCCAGACATCCCTAATCGAGCTCTCTTTCTCTCTGTATGTGTGAGTGCACACACACACACATTTACACAAGATGATGAGGATGTTCTTTCACCTACATGCTTTGCCTAAGACTGTGCATTTTTAAAAAATTAAACATTTTATTTGAAGAAAAGAAAGTGAGGGAAAAAACAGAGTGAAGTAAGTGCATAGTATAAAAGCAGGGGCGGCACCAGGGTTTCTGGTGCCCGCAGCTGCCCCTACGTGTGCGTGCATGCCCCCTGGACTGCATGATGATGTCATCACACAGCAAGCCAGCCCCATTGGCCGGCAGGTGGCTGGGACAACGCACGGAGGCTGCCTGCACTCCCAGTTAGGCACAGCAGGTGGCTGGGGAGGTTCTGCATGCTGCCCCGGATGCCTGCCATGCCTGCTGTGCCCAGCCGGGGGCGTGTGTTGGTGGCAGCAGTGGCGATAGCAGGGGTGGCGTGGGGCTGGCCAGCTGCAGCAGCTGCGGGCCAGGCACACCAGCTCCATGGTGTGCGCCTCCACCCCCGGCACACCCTCCGGTGCCCCCTTCGGCGCCTCAGCACCCACGGCGCCTACCTCACCACCTCAATGGTGGCGTCGGCCCTGTATAAAAGTTATGCAAAAACTAAATTAGACAGTAAATTGAAAATTATACAATCTTATACAACCAATAAATATATAAGCAGTGCAGATATAAAAGTCTTGGGAATAAAACAAGCAGAACTAAGACTGTGCATTTTCATCTTCATTCCAAAGTGCTTGGGCATGCACAGTCCAGCCTACTGTACCGGCTGCACACATGTTGCTGCATTGAACAATTTCTGGGTCGGAGTGCGCATGTTTCTTTCCTTTTTTTGTCCAAAATAACATTATCTTCCCAAAGTAATAGCTTACATTACAGGTCGAGCAACTGGTGAGAGGACTTTGGCAATGAGCCTTGATACTCATCCTCCATTGAAGACAAGCAAAATACTCTTAAGTGTCAGTGTGTTCTTTTGATAAATTATCCCACTATGCAAAATACCCAATTCTCAACAGCTTGAATAAAATAGCATCAGGCTTTTGTGGCTGAGGTTCTTCCAGCCTTCTCTGTCCAATGCCCAGATGAATTTTTAACATGATTACCTTCATCTCGAGCATCAGTTGAACCTCAATCAGGATTTCCCATAAGGATGCTGCTATAGATCATGTGCAGGGGACCAGATGCCCTTTCCAATGAAGCCTGCAGCCACTGGACATAACGCCTTAATCAATAACTAACCTCCTTATCAGCTGAGCCTCGACAGACTTTTATTTCCAGCAAAATTAAGGCAACCGCGACAGTGATGTTCTTTAATACTTTTTAGTGTTTGAAAAGCTCATACATTTTGTTGCAGTTGTTACAACAACCCAGTGAGGTAGATTTGTATAATTTCCACATTGCAGATGGGGGTGTGAGGCTAAGATAGAGTGGCTTGCCTCAGGTCACCTGGTGACCATAGACAAATTCATGGAGAATAGGTCTATCAATGGCTACTAGCCATATTGATGAAAGGGAATCTCCACATCTGGAAGCAATAAACCTCTGAAACCCAGTGCCAGGAGGCAACATCAGGGGAAAGCCTTGGCCTCTATGCCCTGCTGTTGGCCCTCTATAGCAACTGGCCAGACACCTTGTGAGACAGGGGCTGCTTCCGCACACGTTGGATAATCCACTTTCAATACTCTTTAGTGAACATTTGAAACTGCTTTTCCATGTGTGGAACAAAAAATCCACTTCAAAAGGATTGCGAAAGTGCATTGAAAGTGCATTATTCAACGTGTGTGGAAATGGCCAGGATGTTGGATTATATGGAATACTTGGCCATTTCCACACACGTTGAATAATGCACTTTCAATGCACTTTAGTTATCCTTTAGAAGCGGATTTTTTGTTCCACACATGGAAAATCAGTTACAAATGTTCACTAAAGCGTATTGAAAGTGGGATATTCAACGTGTGTGGAAACGGCCAAGGGCCGTTTGTCTGATGCAGCAGGGCTCTTCTTATGTTCTTAGGAGTTCATAGCACAAGTAAGATTCAAACCGAGGCTGTCTAAGTATCAACATGTAGGAGCTAGCACAAAGAGCTAGGGGAGAGACCTTGAAAAAGACAAGCTTTACCCAGGAACTCATCAAGAAAACTCATATTTACTGAACCTATCCCAAATAAGACTGAACTCCACTGCAAAGTCAATTTCACCGGGAACCCCAAACTGTTAATTTTATGAATTCATTTGATTTCATATCTTCTCCAGAGCACAGGATTCTGATATAATTTCCAACATATTTGCACACCACCCTTGTACAAAGAGAGGATTTTAGAGTCGAACCTCTTCCTTCAGTCTGCACTTCATCTCCAGCATTAAGCAAGAAAACATGATCTTGTTTCTGTCTCCTTTGCTGTAGGCATCCAGGTAATCAATAACATTATGAGAATTCTGAAAATGACATACCAGCGGGGGAAGTGTCTTGATGAAATTAAATTACTTTTTAAAATAAAATTATTATCTTTACTGCAAAAAAAAGATAAACTGTGGCTTCTTAAAACCCATTTTTTTTTAAAAAAAAAGATTTACTGTAGTCACATAGAAAGAAATTAAATTATAAAGATTTATAGCTTGAAAGATAAATGCAAGTGAGACAGAGTACAAGGTGGGAGGGTAAGTTTCTCTACTTTAATTAAGAAATGGCCTGCATGTCTCCCAAGTACAGTCAGTTTCACGTCATGGTAGTGTCCAAAGAATATCAACCACCGGGGAGCCAGCCAATGCCTATATTCGATGGATTGACATAAGCAATGTTGGTACAGGTGACTTGCATAAAGTGGGAGAGTTCATGGCCCCATGGTGAAAGTGCGTTCTCAGAAAAGGCACCAAAAACATGGAAGCCAACCAGCCTGCTACTGTTTTGAAATCGGAGACGTATGGAGTGAAGGGGGAAAGCTGGCAGTGCTCAGTGAGTGGGTCATCCCTTTAAGGACGTGTGGAATGGCCCGTGTCAACCATATCGTTGCCCCATGGATCAGATGGCACCAATATACATTTTAATAATAATAATAACTGTGCTTATATACCGCTCTTCTAGACAGATTGGTGTTGTGGTTAAGAGAGCGAGACTTTAATCTGGAGAGCCAGGTTTGATTCCCCACTCCTCCACTTGAAGCCAGCTGGGTGACCTTGGGTCAGTCATGGCTTCTAGGAGCTCTCTCAGCCCCACCTACCTCACAGGGTGATTGTTGTTGAGGGGATAATGATAACATACTTTGTAAACCACTCTGAGTGGGTGTTAAGTAATCCTGAATGGTGGTATATAAACTGAATGTAGTAGCAGCAGCAGCAGCAGCAGCAGCAGCAGTAGTAGTGGTAGTAGTAGTAGTAGTTATTATTATTATTATTATTATTATTATTATTATTATTAGCGCCCCACCCAGAGCGGTGAACAAGTTAGTGTTATTATTATCCCCACAATGTAGCTGGGGAACAGGGACTGAGAGGCGTGGCTTCCCCAAGGCCACCTACTGAGCTCATGGCAGTAGTGGGATTCGAACCAGTAGAGTGCTGATTCACAGCCAAACCACTTAACCACTGTGCTACAGCAGCTCTCTGACTTTGATTCTGAAATAATGTCTTAATTCAGTTTTCTGAGGGATTCTGCGGCATTGGCTGGATCATAGCAGGTTTTCTTCCACAATGGCAGAGCTGGGACACCATCCTCATTGTGGTGTGAGTTCTCCATATAAGGGGCCCTAAACTCAATGGCCGGATTCAGTCAGCCCTATTGGTGTGGCAGGAGGTGGGGTAGCATGAGCCTATATGCCAACTCTTCCACTATCCAAAGCTTTTCAGCTCAGTGAATGTATGGGCCAGGATATATACACTTGTATAGGGCGTGTGTCTTGCTATTATATGGGGGGAAGGGACCATGGTCAGGACCTGTTGTAGACTTGGTCTAGAATAAAGATCCCCAAACTTTTTGAGTCTGTGAGCACCTTTGGAATTCTGAGATAGGATGGTGGGTGCAATAACAAATGGCTTCTACAGGAGGCAGGGCCAACCACCCAATGGCTGATGCACAAAGTGGAGCCACACACTCACAGAGTAGGGTTGCCAGGTCCCTCTTACCCTCCCAGCAGGGCAGGCACCTGGCGCTCACCTTGAGGAGATCTTTGCATGTGTGCTTTACGTGCATGTGCTCTTGATGGAGATGCAATGATGTCACTTCTGGGAGTGATGCCATCACTCAGGATCCGGGAACACTCCTGCGCTTCACATCCAGCCAATTCTCAAAGAACCAGCCCATGAGAGGCCCAAATCATCCCAGTGTGAAGTGCAGGAACGTTTCTGAGGCCTGCACAATTATGTCACTCCTGGGAATGACATCATCGAACTGCACTGGAAGTGCACCCCAGGAGGCCCATTCCCTTGCCTCCCCCCCTCCAGTGGCCAGGTGGGTTGTAGTGGGGGGTGGGAGGTGGGAGCGAGGGATCCCCTGCCCCCACTTGGGGACCCCTCTGCACAGGGGCCATGCTAATCTTCTCTGTATTGTTCCAAATAATTGAAGTGTTCCATATTTTTTCGCTCCGGCCCACTGGGGGACCAGTAACTTTATCACAGTGAGAAAGGCCGCATGTAGAGGAGAAGGGAGGTTAATCAAAATATATATACTGGGGGGAAGGAATGAGAGAATAAAACCAACACTATGGTGACAGGTGCCACAGGAATATCAGTCAATCAGATCTCCAATGACCAATCAGAACTCTTCCTGGGCAAGAGCCCCACCTGATCCCACCCACTTTCTAAAACACTTGGTGGACACCCAAAATGGCATTGGTGGGCCACATGGTGTCCATAGGCAGCACGTTCAGGACTCCCAGTATAGAGAGTTGTTCCCCTCATGAGACACCCACAACAGATACTTGCTGAACTAATGCTATCGGATCTCTTTCATTTATATAAAAGTATGCCACTGAATGGGAACAGCAGCAGTCAGAACACCTGCAAGCTTTCTCCAAATATTTACGTATCTCTTTAACTCCCTAATCTTATCCTTGAGGCACTGTTTAGTTGTGTAATTGAAAGAAAAGAACAGCTGCCTGTAGGGTTCATATTACTTAACGAACAGAGTTATCCAAAGTGTGGCCCTTGAGTAATTTGGAACGGATGACAGCCATTACAGTCCACTGGATGTATTTTGTCTCTTCTTAAATTGCAATCCAAGAATCCCTAATGGTTCCTGTGGTCTTGCAAGACATAACAAGACTCAGCAGACACTGCTGAAAAACAATACTGGGAGTCCCATTCAAGTTTTCACTCCATGCTATAGAGGCGAGCTGACTTTTTCAAAATTTAAAGTATAAAGGTTTGCCTAATTGTGATGGCCTTTGGCCGCACGCAATCAAACATCGTTCCGATTCTCATTTCTGAAATTATAAAGCGCCTTGTCTCTTCTGCTATGCAGTTAGGTTTATGGGAAACTTCAGAGAGCAGCAGAGTAATGAATGGACCCATATGGAGAAAACTGGATTCCTCAATGAAAAGCCACTGGGCAAGGTATCTGAGCTAAACTGTTAAGAAAGCAAGAGATCTTTAGGAATCTGAAATTAACTGAGCGCATGGCAAATATCTCAGTGACACAGAATCTGTAACTAACAACACCGACCCAGAGTGTGATAATGATGCCCTTTCTTTTCACTGTTTATACACTGTTTATAACATAGTGCACTTGCACTGGACCGCCAAAGGACCTGAGTTTTAATTGACAAGTGTTTCAAGAATCCTGCCACATGGCAGTCTTAGACAATGATGTGATCTGCAAAGAACAAGCAAGGAGAATAATTAGTGACCCTCAGGAGCAGTTGAAGAGAAACTTCAGCTCAAACGCTAATTTACCTATCTATTTATATAAAAGATTATTACCACACCTTTCCACCTAATATGGCTTTTGAGGCAGTTTATAAATCACTAAAAACAATGAGACAAGTTAGACAGACATGGGAAGGGAGAGAAAGGGGAAGATGGAGTGTCGCAGTCCAATTCTCAAGGTCTTCATCAGAAGTGGGCACGAACCAGGAAAATACCGAACCGTGCAATTCATGGTTTGTCGCATTTTACGAACCATGAACTTTCCCTGGGCCCTTTTCACACTACTTACTTGGTTCCGAAACATCGCGAAATGTAGCGCAAAAAACGCGGAAGATAACATCTTCTCGCGAGAGTTTTGCACGATGTTGCATGAGTTTTGCGCGATGTTGTGCAAAACTCTCACGAGAAGACACTATCTTCCGTGTTTTTTGTGCTACATTTTGCGATTTTCAGAACCAAGTAAGTAGTGCAAAAAGGGCCCTGGTTTGCAAAACAGTTCATTGAGTTTGTGAAAATATCACTTCCAGGGCAACAGAAGATCACTTCCAGGGCTGCCCCATTGCCTAGGAAACTGATTGATCAGCACCAGGCTATCTGCAGTGACGAGCTGAAAAACGAACCAAATGAACCGGCCTGAAGTTCATGGTAGTTTGTCAGAAATGGGCTCTGACAAACCGCTGGTTCACGAACCATGAACTGGCCCAGTTTGTGATGAATTTTGGTTCGTATTTCAGTTTGTGCCTGTCTCTAGTCTTCATTTCACTTCTGTTCCTTGTTTAAGCTGTGGCAGCTATGGTGGTGCAGCAATATGGAAAAGGCTGGTTATACTGTAATTCCTCTTAGTTTCTCTTCAGTTGGGCCTGAGCACAGCGAGAGGAGGCACAGGCTCAGACCGCTCTCATGCCAATCAGAACCGAAACATAACCCGATGCTCTCTACGTCGGCCAGAAGGCAAGAACCAATCCAGTCACTGATAGAAGTTGAATGCACACTTTCTTCACTTTTGGGACAGAAACAATGGTGTAGGTATATTTGCCCTAGATATTTCTGCTGAGGAAGCATCCTGTCAGAGAGCAGACCTTTCACATTGTAATGCTTTCAAATTGTGTATGTCTCTTAGGGGGAGAAAATGAATTTTACTACTATTTTGAGATGGGTTCTCAGCAATTTAAAAAAAAAATCAGCAAAAGGTCGTTTCTGTATTGGGAAGCAAATCTAAGGCTGCAATTGCCGCTCATATGCATTTTTACACATTTTGAGGGAGTAAGTTCTCCTCTTCAGTGAAAAATGGCAAACGTGGTTCCCCTTTTCTTTCTGTTTTATTTTCTGCCAGTTACATTGGAGGTGTGTGTATGTGTAAGGATTTAATCAGGCGCAGTTGTCACGCATACCTCCTTCTGCCCATCTTATGAAACACTTTTCATAGATAACATCCCCCTCTAGTTTATTTATTTATTTATTTATTTATTTATTTATTTATTTATTTATTTATTTATAGTCTGCCTTGCTCACTGAGACTCAAGGCGGATTACACAGTATGAGGTTAATACAATCAGTATCAAGTACATTTCAATACAATACCATAAGGTAAACAGATACAAGTTTAAAAGACATAGCATTAGCAAGGATCCAAGAAAGAGCAGAAAAAATACTGGTGCAAAACATAATAAATTCTAGGACTAACATTTGACAACATGGAGCGCTGGTTGTGCATAGAAGTACATATTTAAAGCAGCAGATAATATATGAGGCAAAAATGGTGATGAAGTCTATGGTCCCCAACTTGTTAGTGAAGCACCTGAGACCCCATCCCTACAATGCAGCCCTCCCATTTGAGTAAAAAGCCTTTTTGAATAGTTCGGTTTTGCATCGCTTACGGAAAGCCAGGAGAGTGGGGGCTCTTCTGACTTCCTCAGGCAGGTCATTCCACAGGATGGGGGCCACCACAGAGAAAGCCCTTGTCTACCCATCTGTCACTTTGGTATGGTAACAAAAATAAGTGAGGGAAGGCAGACTAGAAATGCTTTATATGAAATCAAATAACTTTCTCACAAAGGAAAAGACAAAATCGTCATGGGGATATTTTGAACCAATCAGCCAAATTTCCAAATTCAGTTGTGTCTTTATTGGTATCACCTTGGATGAAGAGCTTTTCCATGGAAGAAGTTCATACATTAGGAGGTACAGCCTGAGATATCCATCCCAATATCCGTGCCTGTCAGCCAGCTAGTACAAGCAAAGCATCTCCCTTGGTTAATAAGATTTAATCCCAGGCAACAAATCTTTTGCAAACTGGAAGAAAATGGAATCTTTTTAGAAGAGAGGCAATGGAGTTTTATGGCTCCCCCTGTTATGTCTCCAAAATTGACATATTATTTTTTTTCTTTGTGCAAACTGGACTTATGAATCTTCATTTATTCTGCCACAATTTTTATTCCCATGCACCAGATGTTCCCCGCTAAATTGACACAGCTGTTAATTTTAATTTTTCTTCTTCTTCAAAATGCAGAACAATGTTGGAAAAAATGGTGAAATGAAATAAACAAATCAGGAAAATGAGCAACAAAAAATGGCTGAAATGAAAAGACTTAACAATGACTTCTAAAAGTAATGGAAATGATATTTATGTAGGCTTGCCATTTGCCAGCACATGCCTGGCAAACCTGTGCCCTCAAGAAACTGAGGAGCAAGAGGGGGGAAATTGCCAGAAAATGGCCTCCATGGTGACATGCCAGGAATTTCCCACCATTTCTATGGTCTTTGCCATAGAGATTAGTGGAAATTCCTAGAGTGTCACCTAGAAGTGACATTGCATCCTCTAAACTCTGCCTTCCCCACCCTCAAAATCTCCCAGCATTTGCCAAAGCAGTGCAAGAAATTCTGTATCTACAGCCTAACTTTTGATGTGTCCTCTTAAACATTTCATTTAGGTATGTGGGAGAAGTTAGGTTAATAAAGTGGTGGCATGGAACTTGCAAGCCAAGCTTAAATGGGAGGGAGTTATGGAGCTGCTTTTGTGTCCCCAAAGTACAAAAGAAACAAACAATCCTCATTGGAAAGCAGAGCGCTCAGATGAAGTGTTGTGAATCTTGCAACTATATTTCCACTGCCAGAAAAGTGGCTTTCAAAGGAGTCTGCTGGGAGACAAGGAGAACAATGAATTATATATAATATAATGGCTGTGCTTCCACTTGAGGAAAAACACATAACCAAGGGCAAATTGATGCCTTCCTGCCAACAATGTAGATAGGATGATTCCAGCGGATAGACTGAGGCACAAAATTCTGTCCAGCCATTGGCTCGCAAACCCCAGAATTATGTTGTTTTGTGCCTATACTATTTCTTGCCCTCATTTAATGTAGGTATGAGCGAATTATCTCCAATTTCATTTCTTTTGATAATTCAGAACACTTTTGTTGTTCAGGGTTTGGGTCCACATTACACTGTTGGTTTTGTAGATTCATTTGTATGGCACAGAGGTAGGGTTACCAGCTCCCCAGAGGACTCCATCCTCTGCCACCACTCACTTGGCCAATGGGGAGGGCATCAAGAATGGGCCCAGTAGCTACAGAGCACATGAGAACGCTCACATACATGAGGTAAGTTCCCCCCACAAACTGCCGTGACTCCCTGTCTCCCAGGTTGGGCTCCAGAGAACCTGGCAATTCTACACGAATGCCTAAAAACATTGAAATTCACATACTTAAGGGGTGGGATGCAGCAGAAGGAAACAGAAAATGCTATACAAACAAAGAATTACAGATGTGTTTAATTCACAAGAGGGAGAAATAAAATTGAAATGGGTGGATATTAGGATTGAAAGATGAAGGATGAGAAGTCCAAACTCAGTCCTGATTTCCTGAGGATTTTTTCAGAGATGCCAACCTGCCCAGGAATAGCTGGCATCTCAGCTGCATGTCACCTGAAGGGCATGATTCTCCAGATACCAACCGTCTCTACGTTCCAGGGACAGACTCATTTTCTGTTCCCTGGTCTCTGAAAGATCAGTGTCCCTTTTCAATTTTGGAAGGCTCCTTGTTAAAATGTATAATGTAAATTATTTAATCTTTCAGTGTTCAGTCCATGCCCCACACTTTCTAAGTTAAGTTTTGGAGAGGATACACAGTCAGTAATATCAGTCAGTAGTTTTTTTTTTATTACAACTTTCTTTGATATAACAATAAACATAGAAACAGACACACTGTTAACAAACTTGTGTTTTTTTTGAGTAGGCATTTTCCCAGACCGTACATTTTGGTCCATAATTCGGAACCATTGTTCGGAAAAGCAAGATTTATGTCTTGGATTGGCCTAGTGAACTAAACGATCAGCTATTTTCTCCATTATAAAATAGTCCCAAATTCGGTTGTACCAGTCGGCGAGTGATGGAGGTGTCATCTGTTTCCATTTTGATGCAACTACTGACTTTGCTGTAGACAAAAGTATCCAAATTAATCCTGACTTTTGGTATTTCATTTTCTGACCAATGATTTAACAGTATAATTTCAGGGTTTAGAGGAATGTCATAATGCAATATGGATTTTATTTTCTTCGCTACTGACTCCCAGAATTTTCGAATATGTACACAGTCCTATGACCCCTTTTCACCGCAATGTTTCCAGCATTTAGGTGAGTTTGTTTTGTTTATGTGGTGCAACTTAATTGGTGTCATGTACCAGCGTGTCAATAACGTTATCATTTGTTGTTTTATGTTTATTATTTTTGTTGTGAAGCTGTAAGATTGCCAAATTTCCATCCAGTCGTCATCTGTTAAGTTTTAGTAATCAGTAAGTCAGAGACAGCTTGGTGTAGTGGTTAAACTGGGACCCAAAAGACCCTGATTTGAATCTCTTTTCTGCCATGGAAGCTTGCTGGGTGATCTTGAGTGACTCAGAGCGGGACCACAAGTGACGCCTGACACAGGTTGGACCCTTTTCAGCTTCCCTCAAGTTTTGATGGGAAATGTAGGCAGCTTGGCGGAATGTTGGACAAGTGACAGTTGAAAAGTCCCTTGGACAGCAGCAGTCAGAGAGCGAAGCTGCGAGACCAGGATGCCTACATTTCCCATCAAAACTTGAGGGAAGCTGACAAGTGTCCAACCTGTGTCAGGCGTCACTTGTGGTCCCGCTCTCATTCTCAGCCTGATCTGCCTCACTGGGTTGTGGTGAGGAGAATATAGAGAGGAGAACAACTTTGAGTGCCCACTGGGCAGAAAAGCAGGGTATGGATGAAGCACATGAGCACTAAGGCAGTAAAGAAGACAAGAAGCTCCAGGTCAGAGAAAGGACTTCATGGAGAGGTGAAGGATAGTAGATGCTCCCACCAAACTTGTCCTGCTATCCCTTTCATTCCTTCCGCTTCCACACAGAATATGTTAGGGTCCTATAGCCTGGCCATAACCTGCTATAGGACCTTTTCGAGGGGTTTTAATTCAGCAGTAGGGCACACAAATCCTCGGCATCTCCTGTTAAAGGACTAGCTAATGATAATGATAACAAAAATAAAGGGAAAGTAGGCCTCTGTGCAAGAAACGAGTCATTACTAACCCATGGGGGGACGTCGCATCACAACGTTTTCTTGGCAGACTTTTCCCGGGTTGGCTTGCCATTGCCTTCCCCAGTCATCTACTCTTTACCCCCAGGAAACTGGGTACTCCTTTTACCGACCTCGGAAGGTTAGAAGGCTGAGTCAACCTTGAGCCGGTTATCTGAACCCGGCTTCCACCAGGATCAAACTCAGGTCGTGAGCAGAGCTTAGGCTGCAGTACTGCAGCTTACCACTCTGCGCCATGGAGCTCCATGAATAACGATAACAATAACAATAACAAGTGATGTGAAAGATCTACATCTGAAACTCTGGAGAGATGTTGCCAATTGGAGCAGACAATACAGACCTGGGTAGACGATGGGACTGATTCAGTATAGGACATTTTCATGTGTTCATTTTGTTTTCCTCCATTGCATAAAGGAAAGCATTTCACTTGTATCATACTGATCCTTTCTCCACTCTGTGGGTTTATTGGCTTGTGTCCACCTTTTTTTGCCTTCCCGACTGTGATATATACTTTTCTACATCAGCATTTGATAACACTCTTTCCAGTATGGGTTACATTCTTCTGGCGATCATGTTCGGGAACCCTGGGGATACGGATTGGCGTAGTATTTTATTGTCCTTGCAAGTTCCTGTATCACTATTATCTACTTGTCCAACCTTTGAACCCTCCTTCCTAGAAACTCGAGAGAGGTAACCGCATGTCGGCATACATATACATCATTAGTTTAGAGAGAGATCGCAGAGAGAAGGGCTCAGAATGTCACACACTCCTGTGCCCTGTGCTTACACACTGACACCCTGATAGATAGAATCAGCTTGCAGGCAACTTTTAACCTGCTATTCGCAACAATGAAGTGTGACGTGCAAATTCCCTCCCTGACCGAGCATATCTTTTTTTGCTAAGGCAGAGAAGGCCTAGGGGTTGTAACCCTGAAAAGAACAGACAAAAGGCACAAAAGAAATGAACAGCTATTTCATCTTCCCCTAAAGAGCCCTTCTTTCCCCTGCGGACCAAGATGGCTCGGTTCAGGATTAGCTTCTGTGAACATTTCTCAGTTCTTGCTGTTCCTTGGCAAGGAAGAGCAGAAGATGTCTTGGTGAAAATATATGCGCTGAAAATCAGTGACAGGTCGTGCGGGGAATATTAAGAGTTATTAAACCACAGCAAATGGTAAATAGGGGTCAAACTAGCGTATGAAGTGTAATCTTCAGGTGCATGTGGCCCAAATCCAGGTTGAACTCTGAAGGGAGGGGAAAGGAGAGTTAATTATTCCAGTCCCACATGGGATTCCTTTACCTAATCACCATCTCAGCCCCGGAAGGGAAATAGGGTTGCCAATCTCCAGGTAAGGCCTGGACATTTCCTGGACTACACGGTCTCCAGACTACAGGGATTGGTTCCCCTGGAGAAAATGGCTGCTGTGGAGAATGGACTCTTTGGCATTATACTCCTGTTGAGCTTCCTCCTCCCCAAATCTCTCCCTCCCCAGGCTTCACCCCAAATCTTCAGGAATTTTCCAACCCATAGTTGACAACCCAAAAGGGAAAAGAGATTGATGCTCAGATTTTCTTCCTCTGAGGATTGGTAACAGCCCCAGTTGTGTGTGTTTATTTCAACTGGCAAATTGTCTTAGGGAAAAGAGCTCTTTTCCCCTTCAAGGCCCTGATCCTAACAGAGCCATCATGTGGCTCATACTTCCATTTTTATAACAATAACAACAAAAAAAATATTTGATTTATAACAACAACATTAGATTTATATACTGCCCTTCAGGACAACTTAACACGCACTCAGGGCGGTTTACAAAGTGTGTCATTATTATCCCCACAACAATCCCTCTGTGAGGTAAGTGGGGCTGAGAGAGCTCTGAGAGAGCCGTGACTGACCCAAGGTCACCCAGCTGGCTTCAAGCGTTGGAGTGGGGAATCAAACCCAGTTGTCCAGATTAGAGTCCTGCCACTCTTAACCACTCTTGCCACTCTTAACCACTACTCCAAACTGTTGCAAGTATCCAACCACAATGTTCCTTCTGTTTTGACCTTTAGATCAACCAACCATTCCATCATATTTTTATCCATACATGGTTCTTGCCCCCTTCAATTTTATCCTTACAATAACCCTGTGAGGTTAGCCAGGATCTGAGACACAGAGAGACTTAGTTCAAAGGATTTCATGGAGCCTGGGTCTCTCTAAGGCCACTGCAACAACCTAAGCATTACACCATACTGGCTGTCCAATGATGAGCAAATGTTTAGGAGACTAGAATGGAGGGCGTTGGTGTCTTGGTCAAAACACAGTAAAACAGAGCGAAGGCAAACAAGCAAGTAGCCTAGACTCTAATCCCACAATAATCAAAGAGATATGAAGGGAGAGAGAGGGGTATGCTATGATCTTGGCCTGCTCCCTGCTAAATAAGTAAGCCTGGTGCCGTGCATTCCATTAACGCTTACAGGACTTTGGACGTGCCTGCAGCTGCCTCTGCAATATGAATTGGCATGGGAGGAACGGGGCCAGGAACTGAGAAGATTTCTGGGGGGGTGTTGTCCATAGCTGAGGAGGCCAGGAGGAAGAAATCCTTGGGACCACAAGAGAAAGGAAGCAGAGTCCCTGAAGGTTGTCCCCCCAATCCTGCAGATGTCCATGGAGGCGGGTCTGGCAGCCGCCTCAAGCACTGAGGCATCGGAGGGGTTGCCAGGAGTGGTGGCGTGCGCTGCGGAGTTGGCAGTGGTAGCACTGGTGGCTGAGCAGAAGGGCTGGGAAGCCACCCGTGCACCACCCCGGCTGCCTGCCACGCCTGTCCCGCAGCTGCTGCGCCCAGCTGAGAGCGCATGCTGGCGATGGCAGTGTGGGGCACTCTGAGCAGGCAGCCTCCCAGCCCTCCTACTCGGTTGCCCTGTTCCGCCGCTGCTGCCTGCACACAGCTGCGGGCCCGGCACAGCGGGGCAAATGAGTGGGAGAGCTGGGAAGCCCCCCACATGCTGTCACAGCTGCCTGCCATGCCAATGGGGCTGGTTCGCAGTGGCATGCTGTGTGATGACGTCACATGCAGTGACATCATCATGAAGTCCACGTGCGCACGCGTAGTTGTGCGTGTGTGTGGCGGTGGCCACAGCACTGAAGTTGCCCCTGGCCTCAGGCACCAGAAACTCTGGCACTGGCCCTGTGTCTATGCAAGTGACTGTTTCTTAAGATGGTCCAAAGAGAGGGACTCGTTTGCCCTCAGACATCCCAAGACGCCTCCAATGCAGAGAGTTTGCATTTGCTACCCTATGCCAGGGGTGGGCAATTGTTTTGGCTCGGGGGCCACTTTGTGGGAGCAGAGGTTAGTGGAGGGCCGCACCTTTTAAAATGATTGCAATCATTAGTTAACTTTGCATTTCAGAAAAGGTATAAATTGTATCATGAAAATCAATAAATATAAATTAAATAAAATAGCGGTAGTTTTATTCAATTTATTTATTGTGCTAATTTCTTATCATCTATAGCTGCAAGCACATTTAATTTTAGAATCAGTTTAATCTCGGTTCAAGGCAGATTTTTCTGACTGTCTTGGTGGGCCACAAAAAAAACTGTAGCGGGCCGCATGTGGCCCGCGGGCCGCAATTTGCCCACCCCTGCCCTATGCCATTTTGGTATGTTTGGCAGCTATTAGAACATAAGAGGTGCCTTGATGGAGCAGAACAATGTCCAGCATCCTGTTTCACACAGTGGCCCACCAGACAGCCAGTTTGGTGTAGCTGTTAAGAGCGGCAGGACTCTAATCTGGAGAGCCAGGTTTGATCCCCCACTCCTCCTCTTGAAGCCATCTGGGTGACCTTGGGTCAGTCACAGCTTCTCAGAGCTCACCTCACAGGGTGATTGTTGTGGGAATAATAATAGCATACTTTGTAAACCGCTCTGAGTGGGCGTTAAGTTGTCCTGAAGGGCGGTATATAAATAGAATGTTGTTGTTGTTATTAACCAGGTGCCGCGGAGGGTCAACAAACAAGGTACAGAGTCCGCGGCCTTCCCCACTGTGTTACCTCTTAATACTGGGTTTCAAAGATTGATTGCCTCTGAATATGGAAGTTCCCTTTAGAGACCGTGGCAAGTTGAATTTTATATCTCCCATACAGGGCCGTCTAGTAGCCTTGAAGTCATCTGTCTATCTCTTCTCCTCTATAACAGTTTACTAACATTTTAACATTATAGGTTCAGATTGGAGAGTCACGCAGCTGGGCCTTACAGACGGTGCATAATTATGATTTCATTAGCCGTGCTCAGTGGATTTGTTGCCTGTCTTTACATTTTACAGCCCTGCAGAGACTAATGGCTGCAATAAATACAGCCACCTCCTGTCTTCGTGGCACTTCATTATCCTCTCTAGGAAACGGTGCTGTTGAAATGAAAGAGGAGGTCTTATTGGCCTCTCCCCTATGCAAAGACATAAAGAGAAGAGTGAAAGTTAGAGCTGCATTCAGACGTCACTTGTAAGTGTGATGTGCACAGAGCTGGCTCACTGGCAAGTGTGTGAGTAGAAAGTGAGATACTTGTGAACTCACCATTGAGTCCAACCCCTGGGCTACACTTGCATTTGTACACGATGGGTAACTAGAGACAGTTTCTAGCTGGGATTCTCTGTGGAAGAAGGAAGGAGGGAAGGAGGAATGAGTAAGACTGTGCGATGGGCTATGGCTTGGTGATACATCATCTGCTTGGCATGCCAAAGGTCACTGGTTCAATCCCTGGCTCATCCAGTTGAAAAGGCCAGATGCATGGTGAAGCAAAGAACCTTGTTCTGAGAGCTAAGCTACAAGACGAGGAGGAGCATGTGAAGGGAGTCGCACTCGCAATGTTAGCTGGGGAGCTGAGTTTTAAAAGAGATCGGAAGGCTTTGTCAATTTCCCCTCTCTACAGATCCCAGGAGATGGTTGCTCAGAGGGTTTATTTCCTCTTTGCCTCTTAGAAGGGGAGGTGAAACTGACAGAGCCTTGGGAGGCAAAGAGGAAATCAACAAAGCCGATCTCTTTTAAAACTCAGCTTCCCAGCTAACATTGCGACTCCCTTCACGTGCTCCTCCTCGTGTAATTCGTCTCTTGTAATTTGGCTCTGAGACTCCGAAGAGCCAGTCTGAGTAGACAATACTGACCTTGATAGGCCAAAGGTCTGATTCAGTATAAGCTGGCTTCATATGTTCAAGGTGCCCATAGGAGCCAGGTGGTTGTTTAATTAACTACTGGCTTTTTCTATTCAAGAAAGGGAGGGTGTCATTTTTTTCTCCTCCTTCCCAGAAGCCTTTAAAGCCACCTGAATATCATTTTCATACTCAGCACCCTCTAAGCCCATCAAATTTGCAGCCCGTCCCATATTTCTGCAGGGTGCATTGCAGACTAGGGGCATTTCCACCATGCTCTGAACCCTCTTTTGTACTGAACTTCCACCCCAAGGAAGGACTCAAAAGGTTTGCTCATTACTTCTGATCGTTTGACGGGTCCTAAGGAAAAAAAAAATGTCATGACTTCCCTCTTCAGAATTCTGTGGATCAACAAGCCTGCCCTATCATCTTTGACTACATGGTCAGCTTTCCCGCCGTAAGCCGCCCGAGGAAGCAGCTGCCGCGCCTCGCTCCGCCATGCCTCCCGAGGACGACAAGAAGAAGAAGGACACGGGCAAGTTGACCAAGAAGGACAAGGACCCTGTCAACAAGTCCGGCAGCAAAGCCAAGAAGAAGAAGTGTTCAAAGGGGAAGGTGAGGGACACACTCAACAACCTCGTGCTCTTCAACAAAGCCACGTACGACAAGCTGTGCAAGGAGGTGCCCAACTACAAGCTCATCATGCTGGCCGTTGTCTCCGAGAGGCTCAAGATCCACAGCTCCCTGGCCCGAGCGGCGCTCCAAGAGCTGCTCAGCAAAGGTCTAATCAAGCTGGTGTCCAGGCACAGAGCCCAGGTGATCTATACCTGCAACACCAAGGGAGAGGATGCACCAGTTGCTGGGGAGGATGTATGAAAAGGGTCACAAGTGCTGCTGAAACCCTGTATGTTCATTAATAAAAATAAGAAAATTGAATTGACTACACGGTCAGTCTTGCCATCTTTGACCACTATTAGGTCACTGCGGCTTCAGTTCAGAAAGTTCCTGATTTGAGTTGCTCGGGATGGGTTCACTGCCTAAGCAATGCAAGCAGTAGAATGGGGTGGACCAATCAGGAGGTGCCAAATGGGCTTGATTTTATCTAAGGCAGAATCTGTTCTTATTCTGAAGTTTTCATCTTGTCCAGACTTGAGTGTGTTGCTAAATTTGGTTCTGCCAGTCTTCTTCTTTTCTGGCCGAGCTGAAAGCACACAGCTGCGTATGGGGAGGGGCTGGGACTCTGCGGTAGAAGAACAGAAGGTCTTGAGTTCAGTCCCACTCGTCTCCAGTGAAAGGGCACCAGCTAGCCAGATCCTGAAGAGCCATGGCAATGCTGATAGGAGCAGACAAGTCCGAGCCAGATAAGGTCAATGGTTTGACTAGGAATGGCAGCTTCATGCATTTATATAGGGAAGAGATCAATAGCGGAAGACTTGGTTTGCGTGCGGAAGGTCCCAGGTTCAATTGTTAGCATCTCCAGTTAAAGGATTTCGGGTAGTTTGGGGAAGGATAATCTCTTCCATCCTGACTCTGAGCCCTGGGAGAGCTGCTGCTGTCAAAGTAGACAATACTAGGTCAGTCATTTATCTGACCTAGTAAAAGACAGTGAATGGAAGTACACAGGGGTTATCTCGTAGAAAAAGAGCTGGAGGAACTCATTAGCATAACCCATTAGCATAACTCATCATCATACGGCACATCCCTTGACATCACCGGAAGTGTGTCATTAGCATAACTGATTTGCACGTGCCACGCCCCCTGACATCACCTATCCTGGCTGTTTTGGACCCAATCCTGGCCATTCAGGGCTGGAATTGGGCCCAAAATGGTCAGGATTGGGCTGCTGAGTGGAAGACTGATCCACCACCTGTCAGAGGCCCGATCCAGGCCGTTTTGGCGCCAATCCAGGCTATAATGGGCCCAAAATGGCTGAGTCAGGTGGGCGGGGCCACCTGTCATATGACCTCTTTGGGAAACTGTTGGAACTGCAGTATGAGCGAGTGTATGGGAAGTTGGAGCAGGAACACTTGAAATGAGGTTCACTTGAGCATCTCTAGGTAATTAGAGCCAAGCTACAAGTGATACCTGACACCGATTGGACACTTGTCAGCTTCCCTCAAGTTTTGATGGAAAATGTAGGTGTCCTGGTCTTGCAGCTTGGCTCTCCATTTAATTGAAGTTTACAGAGTGGCAATCTATGGGAGGGAGAACATGCGGTTGGGAGGGGAGTGCAGGCATCGGGCTCTCGCTGGGCGCCCCCCTTCCCCTCCACTGGGTGTGTGTGGGGGGGCTTCTGTAAACTTCAATTAAATGGAGAGCCAAGCTGTAAGACCAGGATGCCTAAATTTCCCATCAAAACTTGAGGGAAGCTGACAAGAGTCCAACCTGTGTCAGGCGTCACTTGTAGCTTGGCTCTTAGTAACATGTATTTCCACCAAGTGTCACGCTCTAGAAGAAGGGACTCTGACTCGGCGGACGAGCACATGACTTGTCCGTGGAAGATCACAGTTTCAATCTTTGGCATCTCCAATTAATAGAATCTAAGGCAGTACAAACCTTTATATTTTTAATTCTTTAATATTATTCTTTAATTATTTAATACTATTCTTTATAATTTTAATTGTACTGTTTTTAATTTTACTATTGTAAACACCACGTAATAAATATTTTGAATATATTTTATCTGCTGTAGCTTGACCCTTGTAGCATCTTCTTTATTAAAACTATGCAACAGGTCCTGTCACACACATCCAAATGTACGCCCATAGGGCTCTTTCCATGTGACTCTCTGCAGAACAAGTGCCTGAAAATAGCTTCACCTTCCAATCTTAGTGATAAGAAATCCAGGGAAAGAGTTACCTATGACTAGACAAAAAGAGAAGGGAAACCAGGGTTATACCTAAGCCGTGAAGAAAGATAGTGGCTAATGCATCCATACATTGGGAAATGCTCTGATTTACACGAGGCTCTTGGCTGACCTTGTCAAATGTCTCAGGATAAAATCCAAATTGGGAAAAATTTTGGTTAGTCTCGCCGAGGCTTCAATACTCACTGAGTTCATTTTCATGCAAATTATTCATGCAAATTATTCATACTCTTCCTATGCATGCCCGAGGCTCCCATTATAAATACATATATAATTTTAGAAGAAATGATCCATCATTTTTTTTTAAATCTGAGGCAAAACAAGGGTTGCCAACTCCAAGCTGGGAAATTCCTGGAGATTTGGGAGTGGATCCTGGGGAGGGCGGAGTTTGGGAAGGGGAGGGGCCTCAGTGGGGTAAAATGCCATAGAATTCTCCCTACAAAGCAACCATTTTCTCCAGGGGAACTGATATTTGTAGTCTGGAAATCGATTGTAATTCCAGATCTCCAGCCTCCACCAGGGTGTAGGGAATCCTAGGCAAAGCACATGGTTTACATGCAGGGATTGGTCCCTGGCAGCTCCAGTTAAAGAATAATGGGATGAAGGTGATCGGTGAGGCCATTTCTGCTTGAGAATCCTACTGTCCATCAGAGTAGACAACAAGGAACAATATAGACAAATGCTTGGGCTTAGTACGACAACTTCGTACATCCAACTATTTTGAAAAAACAGTTTCAGAGCCAGAGGAGTTAGCTGTGTTAGTCTGTAGTTGCAAATCAGTAAAGAGCCCAGTAGCACCTTTAAGACTAACCAACTTTATCGTAACATAAGCTTTCGAGAACCACAGCTCTCTTCATCAGTTTTAAAGCAACGTCTTCGTATGCAGAAGATCCTTAGTTGGTTTCTTCAATTAAAGGCTCTCAGCAAGGGGTTTTTTTTCTGGGAAAAGAGGTGGAGGAACTCTCAAGGGGGAAATTTGGAAGAAGTACCCAGGATTCTTTGAAATAATATTATTGTCACGCACTACTGCCGAGTATTTCCAAGAGGTGTCGGAACTCTGTTCCACCGCATTTCCGCTGAAAAAAAGCCCTGGCTCTCAGATTGCAGGGGTTGGGGAATACCTTTCTCCACCTGAGATCCAAGAGAACATCTGCCAGTTAGGACAAGCAACACTGAGCTAGACAGACCAACAGTCTGACTTTGGTTCGGCAGCTTCAGATCTTGAGGGGCTCCTACATGTGTTTTGATGCTGCTGCTTCTTTGGGTGCTTATTGAAATCCCCTCGAGGTTTCTTAAGCTGATTCAACGAGAGAATCGGGAGGGGGAGGGGGTCCTTCACTCCAGTCAAACCTCTTGCACCGTATTTTGCAAATCCAATGATTTTTTTTTTCATTTTAGTCAAATCTAAGCCCCTTGGCTGAACCCAAAGCTATGTGTTGTTGTTGCTTTAAAGTCTTTGCTTGTGAATAAGATTCATCCTTGGTCAACATAAATTACATTTACAAGACATCTGACTCAAATCAGGACTTTCTACCAAGCCCTGCGTTTGCATATTAATGCTGCAATCAGCGCTCTGCACATTAATCTCCCCAGGATATGGATCATTCATATATAATTGCCTAATGTATCTAGTTTCAGGGCAAGCTAGATTTTTTTTAAAAAGGAAAGCAATGCTTAAGTAGCGTAATTGCCCTGTGATGGTTGTACAGTGTTATCACATGCAAACCAGGTCAAAGTGTCTACATTAATATCAAGATGAATGCCACTGTCTCACTATTTGACCTTGAGCCACCTCCTGAAGGACAGTAGCAAGGTTAATATGTCTCATGAGCAGGGCTTTTTTTCAGCTGGAATGCAGTGGAATGGAGTTCTGGCACCTCTTGAAAATGATCACATGGCTGGAGGCCCCGCCCTCTGATCTCCCAACAGAGGGGAGTTTAGATTGCCCTCCATGCTCGCTGGCGCAGAGGGCGATCTAAACTCCCCTCTGTCTGGAGATCAGGGGGCAGGGCCACAGGCCATGTGACCATTTTCTCCGAGGTCAACCCACTGAGTTCCACCACCTCTTTTCCCAGAAAAAAAGCTCTGCTCATGAGTATCAGTTCCCTGTGGACCAATCAGACATGGTTGTTTGCTAGACTTGTCTGCTCTCTTTTCTTTCCCCATAAGTTGTCTAGCTTCTTTCCCTCTTCTTCTCCTGTCCATCAAAGTCTGTTTATACTTCCTCTTCTGGCATTACAATTTTAACTTTTTTCTGGATTCACGTTCTCCCCTTCCCCTCTCCAGCAAATTCTTTCATCTTAATGGCAGGAACCAGAGAGAAGCAGTCTTCCCAGGGAATGTTGGAACATACACAATAAAAGAAAACACAATAAAAAAGCCCATGAGGATCTAAATGCCATATTTCATCCACATTTTTAGAAAAACAACATGTTGAAAAGCATTTATACAAACAGCCTTCCATGTGAAAATAATGAGCGGATGCACATTTGTGTGTTTGTGTGTTTGTTTGTTTGTTAGATTTCTGTGCTATCTCTCCAGAATAGCTGCTTGAGGTGTCTTGCAAGATAAAACATAAAACAGCAGAAAAGCTGTTAACAATTAATATGCTATTAAAATCCCAGCCAGAGGATAAAGTCAGCATAAAACACTGAGGGGCGTAAAATGAATCTCAGGGAACAGTTCTCAGACTAGAAGCAGAGTAGCAGACTATAAGAAATCATGTGAAAAGATCAACCCTTTAATTAAAAACCTGAATAAAAATAAATGTTTTAGTTCAGTGTCTGAAAGAATAGGATCCAAGTGGGCCTTAGGCCTGCTAGGTTGCCTGTTTATGGTGGACATCCTCCAGCCCTCAACCTGGGATTCCATCTGCTCCTTGCTGGAGTAGCTGGAGCAAAGAATGGGGAACAACTAGCATCAGGTGATGCTCTAGGAATTTCCTGAACCTCAATGGTAAATTTCTATAGAGATTTGGGGAATTCCTAGAGTGTTGCCCAATGCCATGACATAATTTCTATGAAACAGGAAGTGAGATCATGGCATCGTCAACACCACTTTCCGCAATCCCCATTTCCCAATAGTCTTGGGGGCAACCAGACAAGGGATGGCACCCTAGAAGGAACTTTGGCTGAGTGCCAGCGGGTGTCCCCCTTCTTCCATCTAAGACCACCACTTTTTCTGGGGCTGCCCTCGGCCATCTACTATGCCCATATACGGACTCCCAAATATTTATTTAAATAGCCTGTGCCTGGACTATTTTAATGACTTTTTAAAGATTATTATTGATTTTATGATTTTGTGATTAATTCACTGTGTTTTATGAACGTTATTAGCCGCCCTGAGCCCATTTGTGGGGAGGGCGGGATATAAATAAAATAAAATAAATATATCAATAATCCTACAGGTCTGGTGCCACTATCAAAAAAGCTGCCTCTAGATGCTTACCACATAAGCCTTATCTTGGGTTGTCAAAACTGGGTTGGGAAATTCCTGGAGATGTAGGGGAATGGTGCCTGGAGAGGGCAGGGTTTGGGGAGTGGAAGAGCCTCAATGAGGTTTAATGCCATAGCATTCACTCTCCAAAGCAGCCATTTTCTCCAGGAGATCTGGAGATCAGTTGCAATTCCAGGAGATCACCAGCCACCACCTGGAGGTTGGAAATGTACTTCTAAAGGGCTCATGTGGAAGATCTAAGCTAACCATCTGTACGCTATGAGAGAAGATTAGTTTGAACTAGAGATGGCCACGAACAGCAACACGAACCAAAAAAAAGCCACCAACAGCCCAATCTGCTGTTCGAGAACAAGCTGTTCGTGAGGCCCCATTCTAAACGAACAGGTGGTCGTTGCAAGCCTCCTTCACTGCTGTTTGTCAAGCCAGACAGTCTGGCACTTGCAATCAATTCCCTTGGCAACTGAGGCAGGGATTGTCTGAACTCTTTCTGAACTCATGCTGTTGCCCTGGAAACCCCAATCTAAGCCCAATTTAGCTTGATAGGCAGGTCTTCCTTCCAAGTGTGGAGCTCCAAATTTGTTACAAGAGAGCAAAGACCATAGGGGAGGGGGGGTGCTCCCCGCTCTGGCTAGTCTTTGCAGATAGTGGAGAGGGAGAGAGACAGCTGCTGTTGGCATTTTGATAGAGAGACAGGGAGAGTGCATTGGAGCTTGAATTTTCTTTGTGTGTGTGGTGGGATAGGGATCTACCCCATAACATTCCAGGGCTGCTGCCAGGCTCCGGGGCCAAGCTATTATTTACTATTGGTACCTTTCCTGCTGCCTGCTCAAGTACGGTTTCTGGGAGTGGTGCAGTAGGAATCTACCCCTTCACATTCCAGGGCTGCTGTCAGGCTCTGGGCCAAGCTGTTATTTATTATTAGTACCTTTTCTGGTGCCTGCTCAGGTCAGGTTTCTGGGAGTGGTGCAGTAGGGATCTTGACCAAACTTGGATGATGGCTGGAGGAGAGCCTGCTGGTCCCTACAAACAGACAACCATGAACATGTTCGTGAACAGGGTCATGTTCGTGGTTGTTCATGGATGGCAACGAACAACGGACATCATGTTCATTTCCCCCCCTGTTCGTGCCCATCTCTAGTTTTAACGTGTAAAATTACTTTCAATCAGACCTTCTTCTCAAGGCCAGCCTAGCCTGATACCTTCTTCCTGAGTGCCATTTTGAACTTTGAGCTCCTTTGGAATTCTGGCCAGTCCAAGGCCAGGCACAAACGGCCATGTCTCCTTCTCCTATAGAGGAGGCCTCAGTTCTGACAGTCCTTCCTCATGTCACATTGAATAGTCCTCTGTTCGCCCAGCTACCTCCTCGAAAATGTTTCTGCGCTCTTGTTAGCCTCATTCTGTCAGCGTTCAATCTAAGCCCCACGAGACTGATCCTGAGAATTGCTCATTTGATTTGCATGAGGAGGCCTCATTGGCTAGCAACCATTTTAAATCCAATTACTTTAGTTTAACTCCGTTGTGGATTAGGCTGCCCATATAGTATGGATTTTTCATTTTATCAAATTTGTGAGGTACTTTTTGTGTGTGTGGTGGTATGCAAGTAAACACAGCCTGAAGTAATTTATTTCCTGAAATAAAAAGGCCCCCCTAGAGAGATTTGTCTACCCTGGAGCAACCATGGCTGAATTATTATGGTAGCATAGTTTAACTTAAAGTTAGGCCTATTTTGCATCATGTCACACAAGTGTGGAATTTGGCATCGGGTACGAAATTCTGTCAAGCAGAATTTTTCACGGGTTAAACACAGTGCTTACATACTCACGACAAAAGGTGCCAGCACCTAAGAATTACTTTGTCCAAAGTTTACCTAGTTTTGCATTGCATTTCCTAGAGGAGAGGCCAACATCCAGTCTAGCTGTGTTAGTTTGTTGGAGCAAATATACAACAAGCCCCCAACTTACTTAATGGCATCAAAGCCCTAAAGTTCTCAGAGTGGCAGAAAACTAAAATGCAATCAGGCCCAATTCTTTCACCAAACCATCCAGACCATTGTTTGTAGTGGCACGGGGGCGGGGGTGGGGAGGGAATGCCAATACAGGAATGTGACTTGGCTTGTTCTCAGTCATTGGTGGTGTGGCAGGAAGTGGGTGTGTCCCCCTGAATAGAGTTGCCAGCGCTGCCTCAGCAGATTTGGGGGAGGGGGGTTGAAAGTACTGTCTGGAGATGGTGGAGTTTGGGGGAAGATGCAACGTCACTTCCAGGTGACACTCTAGGAATGTCCCCATATCTTTATGGTAAAGAACACAGCTCTTGTGGCCCCTTCTTACATGGCCAGGGAAATGCTGATCACCACTTTAGGGTCAGGAAGCAATTTTCCCCAGGCCAGTTTGGCTAGGGATCCTGACGGTGTTTTGCCATCTTCTGGGCATGGAGCAGGGGTCACTGGGGGTCTGGGAGGGAGGTAGTTGTGAATATCCTACATTGCGCAGGGGGTTGGACTAAAAGACCCCAGAGGTCCCTTCCAACCCTATGATTATTTGATTCTATTATAGAGACCTGCCCTGACCTGGATAACCTAGATGAGCCTGATCTCATCAGATCTTGGAAGCTAAGCAGTCGTGCACAATCACGGGAGTATAATTATGTCATTCTGTCAATGTGGTGGTCTGGGATTCAACCAAACTCTTCTGCATGAATTCTAGAGCGTCGCCCTGACACCAGGGTTTTTTTTAGCAGGAACGCGGTGGAACGGCGTTCCGGAACCTCTTGAAAATGGTCACATGGCTGCTGGCCCCACCCCCTGATCTCCAGACAGAGGGGAGTTTAGATTGCCCCTCTGTCTCAAGATCAGGGGGCGGAGCCCGCAGCCATGTGACCATTTTCTCCGAGGGCAACCCACTGAGTTCCACTACCTCTTTTCCCTGAAAAAACCCCTGCCTGACACAATGACGTCATTTCCATTTTTGCAGCAGAAGTGACATCGCACGTAGTTGTGATGAGGAAAAGATTGTCCCCATCCCACCAAATTGTCCCATTAGGTTGCCAGTTATGGCTGGCAACCCTCTTGGGGAAAAAAGCAGGAAGAAAAAAAGTTTAGCCAACCCTATAAAAGTTTATTTTTTTTTAGTTCCCTCCCACCACTTACTTACTTACTAACTTACTTACACTGCATTAACCCTGGCTTTGATAGCCCAGGTGAGCCAGATCTCGTCAGATTTCAGAAGCTAAGCAGGGTCAGGGGACTTGGTTTGTAATTGGATGGGAGACCTCCAATGAAGACCGAGGTTGCAGAGGCAAACCACATTTGCTAGTCTCTTGCCATGAAAACCCCACCAGGGGTCACCATAAGTTAGCTATGACTTGAGGGCATTCTCCATCACCACCACTTGACAGAGACATAGTGAAATTCCTTGAATGTTATTATGGAGGCTATTTCCTGGGCATTTTTCATCCTGCTCCTCCGTTTCTCATTGGTGTTGGAATTGCAGCTGAGGGTGGGAGCTTAACCACCATGGATGAGCAAATGGCAAGCCTGCCCCTGAATGTAGACCATCATTGACTGACTGGTTAAAGTTGAGTCTCTACAGTGGCACTCAGAATGGACCCATCTCATGGTGGATCAGGGGGAAGCAATGGGTGTACCTTGTTTGGACTGACGAAACACCTTGAACTGGTCCTCCTGGTAATAAAAACAGTCTGCAATAGTAATAAAATACAATATTTTATTACAATAGCAATAAAAACAGACTTTAAAAAAGACTATAAAGGCTGCACTTAATTAATTCAAAACAGACCAACGGAGCAGCCAGTGGCGTAGCGTGGGGTGTGTGTGTGTGCAGGAGCCCCAGGCGCATTATTTTTAGGGGGCGCTGTGCCAAGGAGAGCCTGTGCGGCACCCGGGGGAGGGTGCCCATGGCCCCCTGGCCACCTCCTGCACTGATGGGATGGCCGGCTCACTGGGCGCTGAGCTGGCTGGCCGTCCTGCAGCTGAGAAGCGCCCTGAGCTGGCAGTGGCGGTGCAGGTGGCTGCCGCGGAGGGCTGCCTGGTAAGGGGTGGAGAGGCGAGCAGCCCGAATCGCGGGAGTACTCCCAGGGGGAGGGCCGTGCCCTGCGCAATGAAGTGACGGCATTGCACAGTCTCAGGAGCACGTGCGCAGGGCAACTCCTGCCAGGAGTTGCCCAGGCGCTGCCAACCCACGCTACACCACTGGGAACAGCAAGCCCTGATCCATCCAACAGCTTTAAAAGTAATGGAGAGATTGAAGTGAGGAAGTGAAACCGCCAGAAATAAAACTAAGCACTAAATTATGCCACTTAAATGTGAACAGTACCAAACGTCTAGTACCAGGTGTCTAGTGATGGGAGAAACACTGCACAAATGTGGTGCCACAACAGAGAAGACCCTGTCCATCTTAAGTACCTGCCTCACTGCAGGAAATGGCCATGCACTCAATGGCACTTAGGAGATTGATCTGAATGTTTGAGCAGGTTTGTACTGAAACAGATGATCCTTAAGGAATTCAAGTCGATCGACGAGTTTGAAGATAAGCTCTAACACTTATATAAGTGTTAGATAAGATGAGCTCTGAAGAGGGCAGGGTTTGGAGTGGAGGAAGGGCCTTAGGTATAATGCCATAGAAGCCACT
Organism: Eublepharis macularius; assembly: GCF_028583425.1. Lineage (NCBI taxonomy): Eukaryota > Metazoa > Chordata > Lepidosauria > Squamata > Eublepharidae > Eublepharis > Eublepharis macularius. Next base: position 63,776,236 of record NC_072802.1, on the reverse strand, counting down.
CCCCCAGAGCTTTTTTTCTGGGAAAAGAGGTGGTGAAACTCAGTGGTGGAACTTTGGGTCAGCTGGAACAAGGGGGGAGTTTTTTAAAGTTTAAATCGCCCTCGGCGGAAATGGTCACATGGCCACCAGTCACGTGACCATTTTCAAGAGGTGCTGGAACTCCCTTCCACCACGTTCCAGCGGAAAAAAAGCCCCGCACTTTCCAAAGCAGCCATTTTCTCCAGGGGAACTGATCTCTGATGTCTGGAGATCATTTGTAATTCCAGGAGATCTCCAGTCCCCACCTGAAGGTTGGCAACCCTACCATTATAGTATGGGCACCTGTTTGCCCTGATAGGCTCATGCAGATCAGGCCCTGGCCCTTATAAAAGCTCCGAGGATGGCTCTTTAAGCCATTAGGAGGCCTATTCCTGCTTCACAAGAAAGGGCTATTCCAGTGGCTATTTCAGTTTGGTACGAGACACAATTATTTATAGATTAATTCAGAGAATGATCTGATTCAGTGAATAAAACAGCAATACTTTCTATCTAGTAGATAAGACACCAGCATTTCAAATCAAGACCTCCTTTGTCCTTCATGGCTTTCTGAAACATCCGGGAGAGGTTTTTTCGAACAGGTATTTTTACTCATTTGTTTGACGTGCTGCCATATTTGCCAGCCTTTTATCTCCTCTCGCTGCCTGTTGCTCTGGCTTCCCAACTGTTAATTTCTGTCCATATGTCTGAGCGTTTTTGAAGGCCTGCCAATATCCCTCAAGCTCCATATTCCACTTGTGGCCTCCCAGCTTTGTGCTGGTTTCCTGCCAGCAATCTGAGGCCGCTTGCTTAAGGCGGATCCCATCTGCCTCGTATGGGTCCTTTAGCACAAGCCAGGTGCTCTTCCCAGAAGTTCGTGGGGTTAATGCCTGGCCTGGCCAGAGATCAGCTGACTAATAATGGTATTTTAGTTCTGCCATGATAGCACGGGCGTCTGACAGGTTGCTGCCAGCCAGAGGTCATGAGTTCCTGGCTCAGATGCACAAACTTTTGAGGACAGATGAGAATGTTTAAATGAGACTGAAATGTCGCATTTACTGTCCCTCGGAGATTGACAGATGGCTAGTTAGTAATCCCTTCTCCGAAGGACTGGAATCGGAGAGTTTGTTTTTTTCCAGATCCTTTGGCTTACAAGCTCTTCAATAGCAGCTAGTTTGGGCAACCATCAGCACTTCTTCCCCTGCAACTAAAGCATCTTGTTCAGGATAAACAAACTAAAACTCTCATCAGTGTTATCAACTTTGGGCCAAGCTAGATGTGCAGGTTTTTAAAGAGTTGGGACTGGGCTTCCCAAACCCGGCTCAAGTTCCCTGCAGCTACACAGCAGCTTTGGGGAGTAGCCGTTAAAAATAAATGAGACCGTAAACAGCCTCAGAATGCCTCTGAAGGGGAGGAAGGGGCTCCTCCCTCACCCCTCAAGCCATTTCCCCACGTCAAAATAGCAGGGGGAGGAGTTTCTTCCCGTTTTTTAAGCTCCTCGTGGAGTATTCTGTGTATGTACAGCAGTAAAGACGGGGGCGGGGGGCGCCTCCAGTGCTATTGTGACACAGGAAAATGGCTTGAGAAAGGGAGGAGGAGCTCCTCTTCCCCCCATGGATCCATTCTGAGGCCATTTGGGCTCTCTTTTATTTTTTAACAGCCATTTACCTTTTAACTGCTGGGGAACCCGGACCCAACTCTTTAAAAACCTGCATGTCTAGTTTGGCCATTTGGCTCCAAAGATTCAAGCCCATTCCATCTTAGAGCCAAGCTAAAAGAGATAAATTACAGGAGGAGGAGCACGTGAAGGGAGTCGCGATGTTAGCCAGGAAGCTGAGTTTTAAAAGAGATTGGAAGGCTTTGTCAGTTTCCCCTCTTTACAGAGCCAGGGAGATCCCTGCTCAGAGGGTTTGTTCATTTCCTCTTTGCCACTTAGAAGGGGAGGTGAAACTGACAGAGACTTCTGGAGGCAAAGAGGAAATAAAAAAACCCTCTGAGCAGTCATCTCTCTGGCTCTGTAAAGAGGGGAAACTGACAAAGTCTTCTGATCTCTTTTAAAACTCCGCTTCCCGGCTAACATTGCGACTCCCTTCACGTGCTCCTCCTTGTGCAATTCGTCTCTTACAGCTTGGCTCTTAGTCAACTTAGTAAACATCTTTTATTTCTTGGGTAGGGATAAGTGTTTGCTATCCTGTTTCTTTTTCTAGCCATTCAAATATTTCAAAACAGGCTGTTTTGATGCCCGCCATTGTGTTTGTAGGTTCATCAGTACTATGCACACAAGTTGCAGAGCTTTCATTTGCGATTTATACAACGTTTACACATGCAACGTGCATCATTTATACATATAATGATGATTTATTGGTGCACAAAGAACACTGAAAGAGGTGTACATTTTAGGGGGGGGGACAGACACAGACAACGGGGTGAAAATAAAGAACCACAGGTTTGGATTTTCAGCCTGAATGAGGAATTTAAAATCGCTCCTATCCCTAGGATCCTTCTTATGGCTTCCTTCCTATGCCCTTCCCTTTTTAAATGTTTGCCTTGGATCTCTGCCTGTCGGAAGAGTGTGCGTTGCCAGCTGAGCCATATTTGATTTGTGTGAGATCAGCTTGGCAAGGTTCAAGCAATTTGTTTCTCCGCTGGGGGAAGCTCAACTGTGACAACATTTCAGAACCCCTTCCAAAGACCTTTCTGCAACAAGCGCAATTGACATCTTTTAAACATTTCTGAGGCCTGTCTAAGTGAAGCGAGCTCTTGACCTGCAGAAAGCTTGTGTGTTCCTGTAAGCTCGCAAATGGAGTTGCAGTTCTCATAGTGGAGCATTCTACAGTTGCAGAGTAGATGGTATGTTCTGGACCTGCAACGATTAACCCATTGCCATGGGCCTTATAAAAAGAGAGAGAGATTTGTGTATTTTCTGAGATAATTCCTATCCTATCTTATTCCTGCTTTGGGCGGGAGGTTGGACTAGATGGTCTGTAAGACCCCTTCCAACTCCGTGATTCTATGATTCTACCCTGGGCTTTTTTTCAGCTGGAACGCGGTGGAACAGAGTTTTAACACCTCTTGAAAATGGTCACATGGCCGGTGGCCCTGCCCCCCTGATCTCCAGACACTCCCCTCTGTCTGAAGATCAGGGGGCAGGGCCACCGGCCATGTGACCATTTTCGCCAGGGGCGATTTAAACTTAAGAAAACCTGTTCCAGCTGACCCAAAGTGACGTCATTGTGTGGTCCTGAGTTCCACCACTGAGTTCCACCACCTCTTTTCCCAGAAAGAAAGCCCTGATTTATCCTTTCCTATCCTCTCCACCAGAAGACCTGGGCCAACTACCATCTGGAACCAAAATGTCAAGACTTGGCACCAGGTAAATAACTAAGGAAAGAGGTGTCCATGGTGGGGATGTCATAAGCAAGAAGTCCCTGCTTCTTCTACCATCCCTCCTCATCTGGAAAGAGGGGGAAAGGGGGGAGGGGGCCTCTGAAAAGCTCAACTGGTGAATAGGTACCTACTGGGGTAAGTGGGCCATCAAGTACCTTGCTCCAAAGTCATTTAATAACACAATATTCGATTTATATACTGCCCTTCGGGAAAACTTAACATCCACTCAGAGTGGTTTACAAAGTATGTTATTGTTATCCCCACAACAATCACCCTGTGGGGGCTGAGAGAGCTCTGAGAAGATGTGACGGACCCAAGGTCACCCAGCTTGCTTCAAGCAGAGGAGTGGGGAATCAAACCTGGCTATCCAGATTCAAGTCCTGCCGCTCTTAACCACTACACCAAACTGGCTTGAAAGTCACTCACCAGGACTTTGCACTGGTCCAGAAGCAAATCAGCAGACAGCACAATTGTCTTTACAATAAAGGAAATCCTGATCAGCCTGCAAGGTGCCACACCCCCTCTATATACGCCATAAATCATATTTGTCATGAATATCATGGTGCTTTCTCCGGCAAAGTGTAAAAGTGACCTGATGTGCATCTTTAAACACTTATGGACACCCATCTAGAACTCTTGTCCAATGCTTTGCTTGAAAAATTTACCCCCAACTTAAGCACCTGTGTAGCCAAGAGCTTTAGAATGTGTGCCCAGTTTTTGTATTGGTTTCTTTTCCCTAGCCTGGTTGGAGGCTAAATCTCACCAACCAGGGCTGACCTCATCACCAAGATACTTACCGTGAAACAACCCTCTTGTATATCCTTTGACCAACCGTGTCCAAAGTCCATGCGGTGCATTTGTAGATCAGCTGATTGGGTCATGTGACGCCAGCTGACCTTCTGTTGAGTCCCTCAATGCTACTCCGGGTCAACTACTCTCATGACTTATTAGATCAGGTGACCACCTATAAGTATTTAGGGATCAATTTCTATCAATCAGCATCGTGGACAACTCACATTGATTTAACAAGACAGAAACTTAATAAAGTATTATCTGGATTATACACATTTCATAGAACAAAAGGTGGTTCATTAGTATCCCCCACCTTAGAAATATTTAAATCTAAACTACTCTCCCAAATGTTGTATGGTGCACCAATCTGGGGATTTGGAAATTTATATTCGCTGGAAGTAATACAAAATAAATTCGCATGTATAATGTTGGGAGCTCCAACATCATCAGTTATGGTAAGATCAGAGTTGGCTTTGCAACCAGTAACGACAGTAGTGCATAAACTTGTTATACTCTCATGACTACAACATAGCAGGATTTTTGCCTAAATTTCATTATGATCTTGTACAGGTTGCTGTGTACTAAGTCATATTCAGTCTGTCTATTCAGTATAAAAGGCAGAAGTTCTTGAGACTCACGAGCAGAGAATGGTCTTTCCCACCTCTTGGACACGTGATTCATTAACTGGCAATGCCCGGGATTGAACCTGTGGCCTTCTGCATGCAAAGCAGGTGCTATACCCCCTAGCCATGACCCCTCACTCATCTCAAGCCATTTGCAAATCCAGCCCAAATGTCTACTTTGACTAGCACCCGTTCTTGAAGGTATTTCCAAGCCCTGATATTCGAGAGAGTAAAGTACACATTTGAGACTGAATCTGGGACCTTGTGCATGCAAAGCATGTGCAGTGCCGCTGAGCTGTGGCTCTTCTCCAATATGGCAAATTAGCTATCTGCATAATTCAGCATGAGCATGGGTTACAGTGGGGGCATGTGCAATATCTCAAGTCAATTTGTGCTCATGGAAATGACTCAGATAACTCATTCGCTGCAAGGTGGTGCAATCGGCCAAGAAGGAAACACTTGGCTGCATGCAGAGTAGTCATGTGACCTACCCTTTGACCTCTATGGTACACAAAAGTATTTTCTGGGTACATACTTAAAATGACTTAATGCTGATTAGCTGCACACTAAAACTAGGGATGCAATGTTAATTGACCAAACCCCTTTTGACGGGCTAAAAAAGAACACAGATTCATCTTATGCATGTAAAGGGCAACCAAGTAGCAGCTGACTTATGATGACCCCAAAGAGTCTTCAAGGCCAGAGATGAACAGAGGTGGTTTGCCATTGCCTGCCTCTGCAAAGCAACCCTGGACTTCCTTGCTTCTACCCAGAGCCAATCCTGCTTAGCTTCTGAGATCTGACCAAATTGGGCTACCATGGGCCATTCAGGTCAGGGCACCTATTAACCAGGCAGATATTATTTTACGGAAATAAAGTAGGGGTGTGTGGTGGAAGTTATTACCAAAACTTTGGTTGGTGGAAGCCGTCGTGGAAGTGGTGATGCCCTTTTGCATTCACACCAGAGGTGGTGGAAAGTGCTCTCAAGTCATAGTTGACTTATGGCGACCCCTGGCAGAGTTTTCCTGGCAAGAGACTACCAGAGGTGGTTTGCCATTGCCTGCCTCTGCAACCCTGGCCTTCGTTGGAGGTCTCCCATCCAATTACTAACCAAGGCTGACCCTGCTTAGCTTCTGAGATCTGACAAGATCAGACTCACCTGGGCTATTCACGTCACACCAGAAAATGTGCCTACATCATCTAAAGACAAAGTAGGCATTTTCCCTTCATGGTGTTGGTTTTTATTCAGAAGCAAACACATGCAGATTTAGTCAATTAAAGCTGATACGATTAAATGACTAAAATTTGTTTAATTGCCGCACTTAACAGCCTCAGAATATCTTGTCATAATCACCGTCACAGTGGTAAAGGGTGGACTTCTACCCTTGCAATTCATGGATGAGACTGAGGTCTGGGATTCTGGACCATTATGTGATTTATGTCACCGGTCCCCAACCTTTTTGGCACCAGGGACCGGTTTCGTGGAAGACGAATGGGGGGGGGGGGAATGGTTTCGGGATGCTAGCAATTGTGCACTTTATTTCTATTATTACATTATAATATATAATGAAATAATTATACATCTCACCACAATGCAGAATCAGTGGGAGCCCTGAATTTGTTTTCCTGCAACTAGATGGTTCCTACCTCGCCTGCTCCCTGGAGCCAGCTCTGCATTCACCCACCACTTACCTCCTGTGTGGCCCAGTTGCTAACAGGCCACGGACCGGGACTGGTCCACGGCCTGGGGGTTGGGGACCCCTGATTTATGTAATCAAGGGCTGATTGGATTCTTTTCGAATAAATAACAAAAAGCACAATGCCTGTTGTGTATGCTTAGGCTAATTATTTCCAGCAGAAAGACTTCCTTCCATCCTAAACTAAGAAAAATCTAAAGTGATATATGCTGCAATCCCAAGGACACTTCCCTGAGTGTATGTCCCAATGAGTAACATGGGACTTACTTCTGAGTAGACCTGATGAGGCTTGCTCCCCATATACTGCTCCCTTCCTACCCCCCTTTGAAAGCCTTCGCTTTAATGCCAGGATTACAACACATGTGAAAAGAGACACTCTCTATGTCTCTATGGGGCATTTTCTGTTTGCCTGAAATAGGTTGTCAGGCTAGATGAGCCAATGTTCTCCGTTTCATTTCTTTTTTTATATTCCTTAATGCTTTTATCAACAGTTTTGGTAAATTCATTCGTAACAGCAACTCCACCTCCAAATGAAGTCCCCACTTTCATTTATAAAGTAATCACACATTAGTTCTTTCCAGGGCTTTTTTTCTGGGAAAAGAGGTGGTGGAACTCAGTGGGTTGCCCTCGGAGAAAATGGTCACATGGCCGGTGGCCCCGCCCCCTGATCTCCAGACAGAGGGGAGTTGAGATTGCCGTACGCGCCGCTGAGCGGCGCGTAGGGCAATCTAAACTCCCCTCTGTCTGGAGATCAGGGGGTGGGGCCACCGGCCATGTGACCATTTTCAAGAGGTTCCGGAACTCCGTTCCCTCGCATTCCCGCTGAAAAAAAGCCCTGGTTCTTTCTTACAAACAGATGCATGCATGTACTGGTAGGATGTCCATACATTCATTGCAACATGTGAACAGAGCTATTGAATCAAACCATTGGTCTATTTTATTTTATTTGTATTTATTTACAGCAACTGCATGCCACCTTTCTATCTGAAATATGGTCCCCAAGGAGACGAACATTCAAATGCTAACAATTAAAAACCACATTTTCGAACAATTTAAATTTAAACCCACATTGAAAATAGTATTTAAAAATTCAGCATGCAGAAACACATAACACAAAGTTATTGGGGACTGGACAGACAAAATACAAAGCCTTCGCCCACTAGCAGAAGGCAGCCATAGGGGGGGACAGACAAGTCCTCCTGGGGAGGGAGTTCCAAAGTTTTGGTGCCATGACTAAAAGGGCCCTTCAGATGCCAGCAACCCCACCCCCAAATGAAGTCCCCAGTTTCATTTATAAAGTAATCATCACACACTGGCTCTTTCTTACAAACAGGCATATGCACGTACAGTTGGATATCAGTGCATTCATTGTAACATCTGAAGCAGGGTGTCTGAAGGTGACTGGAGGGACTGGGTAGGTTCATATGGGAGGAAGTATCAAGCCAGTACTATCTACGCCAACTGTCAGGGGCAGGGGTCCCATTCCCCTAATGGAGGTGGGCAATCCCCCTCCCCCAGTTTCCATTGCCACATCTCAGAGCATTGATGGGAGAACATTTTTTAAAAAAACACAGTCAAGTGTAGCATCACATCACTTCCAGGGGAAAAAACCAACAATGATATAGAATAGTTCTAGAAATCATTGGAAACTTTGATTTTACTGTACAGTTTCCAGTGATACCTAGAACTACTCTAGGCCGCTCCCCTTTTTTTAACCATAAGTGGTTTGACACCGCACCTGCTTCTGATTTCACAGATAACTCCTTAGCTGCTGAACTACTGTGGTTGAAAATACAAGCAAAATTAGGTTTGAAGCATTTTTCTAACCTTTAGTTTCCGCCTCCCCGGGTGGAATCTGACAGGTCTTAAAAGAAAAGTTGCAAGATCGCTGGGGGAGAGGAACTTTGCAATTCCACCCAGAGAGGGGAGGGGAGGAAGAGACCTGGCAGATTCCACTGGAGATGGGGCTGAGGGAACTAAAGGCTTGTGCCCATAAACTACACTAGAAAAATGCTTCAAACCTAATTTTGCTTGTAATTTCAACCATCCTCTCCACAGAAATCCCAAGGGGCTCTTTTAAAACTACATTTCCCACAAAACATTGTGTCACCCAATACTTGAAGAACACATGCCATGTGTCACTTGTAGTTTGACTCTGAGGGCCAAACTACAAGTGACGAATGACACAGGTTGGACACTTGTCAGCTTCTCTCAAGTTTTGATGGGAAATGTAGGCAGCTTGGCGGAATGTTGGACAAGTGACAGTTGAAAAATTCATTAGACAGCAGTCAGAGAGCCAAGCTGCAAGACCAGGATGCCTACATTTCCCATCAAAACTTGAGGGAAGCTGACAAGTGTCCAACCTGTGTCAGGCGTCACTTGTAGCTTGGCCCTGAGACTCCCCATTTTTTTTTACTTTCTCCCTTGGTATTGTTGGAGCAGGAGGTCCTTCAAAAGCGATAAATGAAAACGAAAACATTAGAAATGTAAGTATTCTTATAGACAGGCTAAAAATCCTCTGCAGAGATGGATTCAACAGACCACATTCCCCCGCTGCATTATTTTCAATCTGCTTTCTGACCTTAGGTGAATCACTTTACATTCACTGTATGTATACATTTCTCGCTAAAGGACCTTTTAACAAAACAAATATATACCTTCTCATACCCTCAACCCTCAGTAGAACAACCTTCTGTGTGTGCTTTTGGCTTCAATATTAATGGGAGTTAGACTTGCGTGTCTAGAAAATACAGTCTCTTGTCAGACTCTGAAAGGGCTTATTACCTTCTGATCTACAATTGACGGACTGGAGATTCTCCAGCGAGGACAGCAAAGCTGATTGCAAATGCAGATCAGGCGCTAAATTGAGAAGCTAAGCTATGCATACCGGGAACACCTGTGAGAAGGCTCTGGTGTTTCTTGCTGTCAGAATTGGTTTCGAAATGAACAGAAGCTTCAACACAGGGGAAACGAAAGAATATCCAATGTACAAACGCAATGTGTTCCAGCTATGATTTACCTGCATTTGAATAAAGAGAATCCTGGAAGGTCTTACACCTGTTGAGCATAATACCAAAGCACTGCTACCTCCATCTCTGGGTAGGACAGTGTTTCAGGGTTTTCAAAATCAGACATCCATTTGCGATTGCTGTAGTTGATCAGGGTGACCACCAGCTGTCTGGATAGGTTTGCCAACCTCAAGGTGCTGTCTGGAGATCTCCCGGAATTACAACTGGTCTCCAGGATACAGAGATCAGTTCCCCTGGGGGAAATGGCTGCTTTGGAGGGTGGAATCTAAATAGAGTTGACCGTCTGCAGGTGTTCAGTAATCGAATACAATAGGACCATGGTGTGAGCATTAGAAGTACTTCTAAAGTCTCCAGGTGGTAGCTGGAATTCTCCCAGAATTGCAACTGATCTCCAGGCCATAGAGATCAGTTCTCTTGAAGAAAACGGCTGCTTTGGAGGGGGGACTCTGTGGAGGCCCCTCCCTTTCACAACTCCCCTCCCCGGGCTCCACTCCCAAAATCTCCAGATATTTCCCAGCCCAGAACTGTCAACCCTAATTCTACAGCATCACATCATTACAGAGCTCCCTTCCCTTTCCAAATGCCACCCTCCCCTAGACTGCACCTCCAATTCTCTAGGAATTTCCCAACCTGGACTTGGCATCTCTAGCACAGTCCCTGACAACTCGCATTAAATACTGGAATACTACATAGGGAGACAACTCCCATTAAATACATTCCAAGCACATGCAGCTCAAAAGGGATTCAAAAAACTTCCTGCCATGGTGGTTTGGGCTCCAGAAAACAACATGGAAGGGAAGAGACTAGCCCCTCCTCTCCCCATACTTCAGTTCTGAGCAGAATTGGACTCCCGAGGGCTTTAAACATACTTTTCCTTGCAGCTGCTCTGTGGCTGCAAAGAAAGCGAGGAGAGCCTGGGGAAGCCCTAATGGGCTCATCAGAAAAAAATGTATCGTGTAGTTTGGCCCTCAGGTTCCAGGTTCCTGGTTTAACCAACTAGGGAGAACACTCAAAGCCTGGTTCCCTTAATATCTATATGGGACTACCTCAATATCTTAAATTGTCCTGGGATATCCAGTTTCTTGTATGGAACAAGTGTCCTGTTTGAGAGGCAGTTAGCAAGTTGACTAACTTGCTAAGGAAGTAGATCAGATAAGAGGCTTTGGGAACACGTTTTTCAATTAGGCAGTGAGAACAAGCCAGAGGTGAGAGAGCTTAAAAACTTCTTGCTGGCTTTTAGGACTTATTTAGGCAAGGCAGCCTGTGTATGCCAAACATGAAGTAGGAAACTGACAGGTATCCCATCACTCAGCGTCCGCTTGGACATATCCCGTTACGTTAATGATCCTCAGAGGACTGGCTGCCCGTTGAATTAAAAGCGGCATTCCAGGTAAAGGGAGAAAATTAACATCGTTCGACTTTCAAAGGTGGCAAAGATGCCTGCAGTGCCTAATGAAATGTTGGAGCTCTGATGTTTGAAATTTGCAGGAACAAACAGCCAGATAGCAGTAGGTTTGTGTGGGTGGAAGACAAATTTGAGCCTAAATGAGTGATGTGGTTGTACTTAATGAGATGCAGCTGAGGCAAAAAAGAATGAGTCAGAGCTCATGCCGGGACGGATTGAAACATTAAGAATACACTCAGAAGGTACACTCACAAACACTAGGGATGCCGGGCCAAGCCTGGCAACTTGCAGGAGGGTTGGGGGCAGGGGAATGGAGGGTGCAATGTCACCAGCGTCACAAAGGGAGGTCTAGGAATTGTTGGAAACTATAGTAAAACATAGCAACTTCGGCAAGTCCCCTAGGTCCTAGATCAGGGGTCCCCAATATTTTTGAGTCTGTGGGCACCTTTGGAATTCTGACATAACATGGTAGGCATAATCTTCCAATGGCCAATTAGAAGCCCTCCTGGGCGAGAACCCCACCTGGCCCCATCCGCTTTCTAAAACACTTGGTGGGCAGATTCCATTGTGCACATGGGCACCATGTTGGGGACTCCTGGCCTAGATCAAAGCAAAGGTTCTTGCTTTCACTTATCTATCACAGTCTCAGCAAATGTGTCTCTCCTCTTCCTATTCAAACAGGAAAATACCATATATTTTCTTTCCAAATGTATTACTATTACAGAACTGTTTCCTATCTGAAATGAAGAGCAGAGTATCTGGGCAGAATCAAAGTAGAGACAGCTATATTCCATGTTCTACTGCAAAGCCAAACAATCCATTAGATACCTTCCAGCTCTATGAATATTAGTCCATTTACCTAATCTAGATAAATTTATCACCAGCATAAAACTGTAGCACAAAATGCAAAGTCTATCAGCGTCCTTTGTCTTAAAATCACCATAGCACTTGGGTACCTCCAACGGCAATTCCCCAAATTAGCAGGGTCCTTAATGCAATAAGTATCTTGATCAAATTCACAAAGCCAGATGGCAATGTTTGTGGGACCATCTTGATATCTGAATTTATTTATTCATCAGAATGGATCCCTTGGTGTATTCCCCAAAGCACTGCCGTGCGGTTTAGCAGCGCGTACAAAATTGGCTTTTGTTCATCTTTATTTTATGAAAGGAGAAAAATCCATGAAATGAGATAAAAGAAAAAAGAAAATGAGAACTCTCCTGTGGGCAAGGGGGGAGGAAAAAGCTGAAGTTCTAACACAGAGCCTGAAATCCACACGGAACAATTATAGGTTAAGAGGAAGGACGCCTGCAAAGCCCTGCGTAGGTCTATATTCTCAAAATCACTTAGCACCACTGAAATGTATTATTTAAAAAAATTATATCTTGCCTTTCTGCAATTCAAGTTACAATTGTTAGAAATACCAACATATTTATATAACACACAGCATAAAACATTAATTTAAACAATTACCTACCCCCAGTCAACAAGGCAGCAAGTGGCTTAACGAGAATAAAAACATAAAAGAAAAACTAAATACTCCATGCCAATACATTAACAAAAGCCCTACAGAAAGGATATATTTAATATGTGCTCTGGCTATGGTTGCCAGCATGGGTGGCAACCCAGGGGGAGCATTTGGAGGGGCGGGGACAAGGGGCATTAGATTCCTGGCATAGCCGCTTGCCAGTGGAATCAGCTCTTCGCATCAGATACAAAACATAACAATACAACACGGAAATAATTTAGGGGCCAATTCATTTCAGGACAATGAAACGAAGCTATAAGAAGGTGAAAATACAGATATTCTTCTCTGCTCAATTTATCTCTGTCATCTGCTCCTCAATTCCTGACAAGAGAAGATGGAATCTCCATTATTTTTTAAACTTCTAATTGCAGCTGCATGAGGGACCTGATCACGGTGCAGCGGGGTGAGGGTTATCTCTCTTCCCCTCTGTGCCACTGTAGTGATGTAAACTGCAAACTCAACTTAAAAATTATGGTGGATCCTTTCATGGATCACCTGTACCAAAATATCTGCCCCTAAGAGTTCCTAAGGCAGGGGCTTGATCATTGCATGATCAAGTGGAGTGCAAGTGAACTGGGAGGAATACAAGTGAGGGCCAAGCTACACATGACGAATGACACTTGAACAGCAAGTGTATTTCTCCCTGTTCACTTGCCCTCCACTCAATCCACTTGCCGTTCAAGTGTCATTCGTCATGTGTAGCTTGGCCCTCAGTCTCTTCACTTGCAGTTCAAGTGTCATTTGTCACTGGTAGCTTGGCTCTCAGTAAATTGTCATGTTAATGCAGTGATGGAGAATGCCCTCGAGTCATAGCTGGTGGGGTTTTCTGTTGGAAGAAGGGACTGGCAACGTCTCTTGCTCAGGCCTTTAGGACTGCCAGAAGAGAAGAAGGAAGGCAACAACCATAGAGACAGATAGATAGGCTGTTATCAGTCTCCTTCCTGCCAGGGGAACTTCCTTCCTTCCCTTCTTTCCTCTTCCTCCTCTCTCTTCTTCCCTGCATGTAGCAGGAGAGGCAGCACAGTGTCTCCTCCTGAGAGAGATGGCCTACTTATAATCTAATGCCATCCTAGCCAGTTAGTTCAGTTATTAGTTCTTTCTCTCCACTAAACTTATGTTAATATATTTCTTTAGATAAACAGTTATTGGTTCTCTAACTTGGATGAGAGCTTTCAGCGTGTAGTTTGTTTAGTTAACGTGCCTTAACTAAAACCCAATATTTTCATGGCAAGAGACTAGCAGAGGTGGTTTGCCATTGCCTGGCTCTACAACCCTGATCTTCATTGGAGGACTTCCGTCGAATTACTAACCAAGACTTACCCTGCTTAGCTTCGGAGATATGACGAGATCAGGCTCACCTGGGCTATCCAGGTCAGGGTTAATGCAATATAAATAAGCGAGTAAGTAGGTGGTGGGAGGGAACCAAAAAATAATAAACTTTTTTCTTCCTTTTTTTCTCTCAAGAGAATTGTCAGCCATAACTGGCAAGCTAATGGGACAATTTGGTGGGGTGGGGACAATCTTTTCTTCAGCACAACAAACTACGTGCGATGTCACTTCCGCTGCAAAAATGGAAATGATGTCATTGTGCCAGGGTGACACTCTAGAATTCATGCAGAAGGGTTTGGTGGAATCCCAGACCATCACTTTGACATAAAGCTGTCCCCAATTTCCTCCTACCAGCCTATTAAGTAGTGGAGGGGGCACAGGGGCACAGGCTGAGAGGTCTTCTGCTATACTGGCAGACTTGGCCCACCTATAACAGAAAGTTAGCCTTTTAAATGCTGCTGGGAAGTAGGAAGTGATTTTCTATTAGTTCCGAAAGGAAAATAAATTATAAATAATGCAGATTATGTAACCCTTTTTGCCCAGTGGCTAAAATCTCTGGAGAATATTTAGCCTCGGAGATGAATAGGGCTGTCACATTAAAAGTTGAATTCACACCAGAGGAGTTTGCCTATATAAATATCTGTCCAGCTTTTTTCTTTGTTAGATTGCTTTGAACAATGGTGATTGTGATGCGTCTGAGCAGAAAATTAGATTTCTCTTTGTTTTAAAAACTGATCAGCAAAGCTCCACTCATATGGATCAGATTAAAAAGTTAATTGCTCAACAAGGGCATGCTTAAAGGGGCTCTGTCAAACTGAAAGCGAAACAGTCAAAATCACACAGAAATGTATTACACTTTGTGGACTGAAGAGCTGTTTAAAGGTAACGTTTTTTGAATACATACATTTCTTTAAACTTTCTAAAACTGTAAAAAGAACTGTGATATTAAGGTCAAATAGGACCAAACTAAGTCACAGTTTCAGAAAGACAAATGATGTATTACAAAATGATTCCAATTTGATGGAAAACAAATATAAAATACTGCTAAAGATTTTTTAGAAATTGTATAATGGGACAATTATAGAATGGTGGTTTAGTGTTTATGATGACCCTACAGAAGGCGACAGAGGACAGAGCCCTGAAACCTTTCTCATGAAATTTGTTATGAGCTCAAAAAGATTTCCTGAAGCTATGGCTATTAAAATGATAAATTATGGAAGGGACAGCACCTCCTTATCTTTCCTGCAAACGTAGAATTTTCACTCATGTTTGGGTTTTGGAGACCCCCAACACATTTGATGTCCTGAGTTTCATTTCTCCTCATGGTTTTATTCCGGAAGGTATCTGGTGGAAGGTAAACGGTTGTGACAGACCTGGCTAAGCCTGATCACAGGGGCAGGGAGGCTAAACATGGACTTGCTATTCCCCCGCCTGGGGTGGGGGATCCCCTGCTATATAAATATAGCATCTCCCACCCCCACTTACTGTGCCAGCAGGGGGCACACTCCCAGGGGTGCCTCCCCTGGCGGCACAGGGATGCTTCCGCACCCTGCAGCGGCACACTCCTGCACCCCGCAGCAGGCCCATTTCGGGCTGAATCAGGCCCCTCGGGCTGAATCGGGTTATTCAGCACTTTGGCGAGTGCAGGAGTGCTCCAGGGCCACCCTTTGACTTGTGTGATGATGTCAATTCCTGGAAGTGATGTCATCACGCCAACCAGGAGTGCACACGCACTGCACACACATGCGAGATGAAGACAAGGGGAAGGAGGGGAGATAAGAGCCAGCGTCCCAATCTCCTGCCAGGACAGTGAAGGGACCTGGCAACCCTAGCAAAACAGAGGATAACCGGAACCTTTCCCCCTCTCCATCTGAGGTCAGCTCCCAGATATTCCTGAGAGGTTCCGGCCTCCTGAGCCAAGTTGGGACCTTTACAGGCAGGCAGGCTGGACAATTCGTTGTTTTTCTCTCACCAAAAGGAACCTCTCTTCTACTCCATCCTGCTGTGGTCTCTGTCAATCAGTTGCGGATGGCCTCTTGTCACTGTAATAATCTCCCGTGGCAAGAAAAAGGAGAGTGATCTTGAGGCTGTCAGAATGACTTGCTTCAGATTTTTAATGAAACGCTCAGTTTGGATTTGTTTAATCAAAGCCCGGGATCGATAAGCGCCGAGCCGTTGCTCGCAGAGTTAAAAGGGCACTCCCCAGAGGAATGCCTCAAGGCTTTTCCTTGCTGGATTTCAGCGCGGATGAGAAATTAGCAGGACAAATATATAGCATGCATAATTCTGTAATGCAAAGGCTAAGAGTTTATACTTCAATCCCTCCTCCGCTAGATATCTTTTAAAAAAAAGTTCTTCCCTTGATCCATAGCGTAAATAATAGCATCCATTTAAGTCTATGGACCAGGAGAGTGCCACGGCAAGAAACAAATGGAAGTGAGTGTGATACTATTTGCAAGGACGTTATTAGCAGCTGCAAACTTTGTCTCTGGTATGACAACCGGCCTTGGCGAACAGTCAACAATCAATGGAAGGGGCATGGAATAAATGTCACACTGGGGATGAGAGAGAGAAAAGAGCGTAAGTCAAGGTAAAAGCTTCATGTTGCAAACTCTCCTTGAATTCTCTGTTCTATAAAGACAAGATGAAACAACTTGGGAAAGTAGTATCGTAGCAAAGGGAGAGATGCCATGGAACATTTGCCCATAACCTTTGGTAAAACCTGAGATCTTTTTGCTCCTTGCCCATTGATAACCAGTGTGGTGTTCACGGGAGCCAAGATGCCTGCTGGTGTGTTTCTTGGTGCCCACTTGCTTCCCTACCTTTGCAACGGTTGTGGCGTGTGCTTGAATTTTCTTTGTGTGTGGTGGGATAGAGATATACCCCTTCACATTCCAGGGCTGCTGCCAGGCTCTGGGCCAAGCTATTATTTATTATTGGTACCTTTCCTGCTGCCTGCTCAGGTAAGGTTTCTGGGAGTGGTGCGGTAGGGATCTACCCCTTCAAGTTCCAGGGCTTCCCTCTTATTGCTTTTCCTACTCCTGCCTATAAATGTTGTTTGCATTTTGTTGGTGTTTCTTTGGGAGAAGAGAAAGTTAGCTGGGGGAAACTACATGCAAATGCTAAATAACCTGCCTGCCAGACATGCACAAAACATTATAATGGAAGTCATTCTTGGAAATGGAGCACGTTGAGTCCCAACCTGGGAGAAAGAATAAAAAGGGTGGTGATGGAGGAGGAGCAAGACAGAGAAGTGCTTGCTACAATATGAGCTGGAAGCACCTCAGGCAGCCATTTTCTGATTGGGCTTGCCTTCTTAGCAGCCATTTTGTGATTGGACTCTTCCCTGTGGCAGCCATTTTGGAGCAATGCCTACTACATTTATTTTCTCAAAACTGCCTGCAGGCTCAATGATGAATAACAAAGAACGCATGAAGCTGCCCATAGGTCCATCTATCTCAGTATTGTCTACTCTGACAGTTGTGTGGCAGAGTTTACATCACCCTCCACTTGCTTCACTGTTTTAAAAAGATATCTAGCAGTGCAATCCTGTGCTGAGTGACTCCAACCTAAACCAACTGAAATCAATGGGCTTAGGCTGGAGTAACTCTACATAGGATTGCGCTGAAAATGGAGGTTTTTCCAAGTGTATTTCTCTTTCACCAATTTAGTTGATCAATTATTCAATTATGACCATGAATCAACAACAATTCTTTAATTGCTTGACAGTCCTGTTCTTTTTTATATAGAACAGAAAGTCATCAATAGCGGCTAACCATCTGTGGGAATTCATGCTTGGTTATAATGAAAGGGAACAGTTAAAATATCTCGTTACCTAAACAAACATTCCGTTTACGTAAATGCACAATGTTACATTTATTTACATCATTGTGGATGACATCTGCAGTCGCTGGAGACACAACACACTCTCTCTATCCACTGGAACATGGGCATAAATTATCATTAGCAAACACCCTCCAGCCTTACACGAGAAACGGTTTTGTTGCTATCTCATCCCATTTCTATGTTCTGTACAGTTTACTCATCTTTTAGTTAAAATTGCCCAAGTGTTTTCAAACAACTCTATGTCCTCAGACTCTAGATTTTTCAAATGAAGATCAATGTTTTAATATGCCCCTCCTCTGTTTACCCAGCTGTTTCATCCTCCTACGGTTGCCAGGCTAGCAAGTACTGGGAGACTTAGTTGGGGGGGGGAGGCTCCCCAGAAATACGGTAATATCGCTGGCAACACAGTGACATCATTTCTGGTTCAACCTCCAGAAGTGATGTCATCATGTATGGACAATGCTCTAGCACTCACTCCAAATTCCGTGGTTTAAACATAGAGTTTGGGGCGGATGCTAGATTGCTGCCAGATGTGGTGATGTCATTTCCAGATCATGCCAGTAGTGACTTCATGGCATTGGAGCAACACCAATCACCCCCCCATTTCCCCCAGAAGTTTTTTCTAGCTGCCCAGCTGAGTGGCAGGGACAGAGCCAATAGGGACAAGAATTCTCCTGCTTACTCCCTCCCCATTATGTCTTGTACAGCCTTGCTTCGAAAATAAGAATGTTTGGGACAGGCAAGCAATCAGAAAGCAGCACATGTTGCAAAGCAAGGCCATGAGGAGACGACTGTTTCTAAGCGCCTGGTCAAAATAAAAAAGGTGTCATATTCACCTCAGCAGACCTCCCAGAAACGTCTGGTCCATTTCATTTACGTGAGCCTGTCAACCAGCGGCACTGCAAAAAGCAGCTCCCGATTTGATGGCTGCGCCCGTGACAATAAGAAAGTGGCCTGCGGTCTGGAGATCGTTCTGCAATTGAGTAAATGGCTATTCCCCAAGGTGACTGTGTTACAGATGGACACTCTGCCTAATGTTATTGGATGGAGTGTAAGGCCTTCCTTTCCCTTGCTAGTGGGAAAAGGAAGGAGGGGGGGGAATGTCATTTGTCAATATTTGTGAGCATTTAGCTTCCAATTTTCTGCAGTCATCAATCTGATTTTTCTTAATAAGCTTTGCCAAACTGCGGGCTGGCGTGGTGGAAACTAGAAGAAAGTCACAGGGAAAAGTAATTTGCAGGATCAGTTTTGCTTACTATCGGTGAGTTATTTTCCAATAAAGCAACGGCCCCACATATCTTTCAAGCCACATCCAGGAGGAAAACAATTTCAGCTCTGAGAAATATGGGTGAGTCTCATGCCCTCTGATGTTCAGTGCCCAAGAGCCACTCTGTGACAAGGAGGATCCCGATAAAGGTCTAAATTGTATTTAGATCTATAATGTGCATTATTTTTTTTCTTCTAAAAATGCAAATGCAACTCTTTAGACCTGGCTGGTTTTCCACCCTATCCAGTGGAAAACCTGGCTTAATGAGGTTTGGCAAGCAGTTTTTAAGACACGGCTAAACCAAAAAGCACTCAGTACTAGACATGGGCATGAACCCCAAAAAATTAAGGAACCTGTGTTTCGTGGTTCAGTGCTGCCGACGAACCCAAACAAAGGAACCATAATGAACATTTCCAGTTACCAAACCAGTTTGCGGTTCGTGAGCGTCAGAACAGCCCCCGTTGCACTTAGAGAGCCCATATTCACAGGGAATGTTTAGCAGGCTCTCTTCCAGCCAGCATCCAAGTTTGGTCAAGATTGCAAGAGGGATCTTGGAGTTATACCCTCTCCAATCTGAGGCCCCCAGGAAACTCCCACTCGAAACAATTAGAGCCACCAGTTGACGTTGGCCCAGTGTAGATGATGCCATGTAGATGATGCCACCTCGATACAGGCCACGGACCTGGTGTCAGCCATGGCAACACTGGGACTCTCCCAATTTGTATCGGCACCCACACATGAAGCAGGCCACACGCTAGATCTGATCTTCGGGATGGGATTGGATGTGGTTCTGGATAAAGTAGAGTTGGTGCCATGGTCAGACCACGCGGTTGTGAAGGCCCGGCTGGGCGTGCCACCCCCCTCCTGCAAGGGCGGTGAGCAAATTTATGCTCGCCCGCGGAGACTGATGGACCCAATTGGGTTCCAGAATGCTCTGCGGGAACCAATGCTCCACGGTGGTTCATTAGATGAGCTAGTGGAGGGCTGGCAAGTCCGGCTCTCTGAGGCCATCGATGAAATCGCCCCCCGTCGTCCTCTTCGCTGCCGGAATCGCCGGGCTCCTTGGTATACGGAGGAGCTGCGGCAACAGAAACGGGAGCTAAGACGACTTGAGCGCGTGTGGCGGCGATCTCGTGACGAGGAAGCAAGAACATCTTATAGGCTGTTTATGAAGTCCTATGAGATGGCGGTGAAAGCTGTGAAGAAAGAGTATTATGCAGCTTCCATCGCATCAGCTAGCTCTCGCCCAGCTAAATTATTTAATGTGGTCCGTTCATTGGTCTCCCAATCAGGTGGAGACCATCAAAAGTTGAATTTGGAGATAAGCTGTGAGGCTTTTGCGAGCTTTTTTACTGATAAGATCTTGCTTCTCCGCCGCGACTTACCAGCCACAGTTGATACAGTAAATGAACTAGAGGCCCCTTGGCCATCTTCGGGACCCATATTAGATCATTTCAGCCCTCTTTTCGGGGAAGAGGTGGACAGGATTCTGCAGGTGGTACGGCCTACCACGTGCCCCTTGGACCCGTGCCCGTCATGGCTGGTGAAAGCCAGTGTTGACGGGCTTCGGAATTCCTTGGAGGCGATTATAAACCTGTCCTTGAGCTCTGGGGTTTTTCCCAAGGCGCTGAAGGAAGCTGTGGTACGGCCTCTTCTGAAGAAATCATCATTAGATCCTGCTGACCTGCTCAATTACCGACCAGTTTCCAACCTTCCGTTTTTGGGGAAGGTGATTGAGCGGGCGGCAGAGAAGCAACTGCAGAATTTCCTGAAGGAGACCTCAGCCCTAGACCCCTTCCAGTCTGGTTTCCGCCCGGGACATGGTGTCGAGACATTGTTGGTCGCCCTCACAGACGATCTCCGCAGACATCTGGATCAGGGCGGATCAGCACTGCTGATTTTGCTGGATCTGTCAGCAGCGTTTGATACGGTCGATCATGAGCTTTTGACCCACCGCCTTGCCGATGTGGGGATTCAGGGGACAGCACTGCAGTGGCTGGTCTCCTTTCTCCACGATCGGGGACAGAGGGTGGCGCTCGGGGAGAGGGTGTCATCTCGTAGGCCACTGGTTTGTGGTGTGCCACAGGGAGCGATACTCTCTCCATTATTATTTAATATCTATATGCGCCCCCTCGCCCAGCTGGTGCGGAGTTTCGGGCTTGGGTGTCACCAATACGCGGATGACACCCAGCTTTATCTGTTGTTGGACGGGCAGCCTGGATCGGCCCCTGATGCCCTGGAGCGTGCTTTTGAGGCTGTGGCTGGTTGGTTGAGACAAAGTCGGCTGAAATTGAACCCCACGAAGACGGAGGTCCTGTATGTGGGTCGTGGGGAGATGGCTTTGGGACCCCAGCTTCCTACACTTGATGGGGCAGCACTTACACTGGCCCCGAGGGTTAGGAGCCTGGGGGTGATTCTGGATTCCTCCTTGAAGATGGAGGACCAGATCACTGCAGTTGCCAGGTCTTCCTTTTATTATCTTCGGCAGGCCAGGCAGCTTGCCCCTTATTTGTCTCCCCGTGACATGACTACAGTGGTCCAAGCAATGGTCACCTCTAGGTTGGATTACTGTAACGCGCTCTACGCTGGGCTTCCCATGGGCCTGATCCGGCGGTTACAGCTGGTACAGAATGCAGCAGCGCGGGTCATTGCTGGAGCACCGGTGTGGGAGCATATTACACCGGTGCTACGCCAGCTGCATTGGCTGCCAGTGGAGTACCGAATCAGGTTCAAGGTTTTGGTGTTAACCTACAAAGCCCTACGCGGACTGGGACCGACGTATCTGAGGGACCGTCTCTCACCATATGAGCCCCGGAGGACTCTCCGCTCTGGCGGAAAACATCTTTTAAGTGTCCCTGGCCCTAGGGAGGCCCGCCTGGTGTCGACCAGGGCCAGGGCCTTTTCAGTCCTGGCCCCGACCTGGTGGAATGCTCTGTCTTGCGAGACAAGGGCCCGGCAAGATTTGCTTGCATTTCGCCGGGCCTGTAAGACAGAGCTATTCCGCCAGGCATATGGCTAACGCCGGGCAGTGCCCCCCCCGTGAAGGGGGGGTTAAACCATCACCCCTATGCAAACACAGAGGCATGTATGAACCACTGGGCAGCATGAATTGTTATATTTAATGTTTTTAAATGTTTTTAAATGTATTATTTAATGTTTTTAAATGTTTTTAAACATGTTTGTATTTGTTATCCGCCCTGAGCCTGCGAAAGCAGGGAGGGCGGAATATAAATATAATAAATTAAATTAAATTAAATTAGTGTACAAGGGGTTGGCCATCAGAACTGCCTATCAGGGTTTGCAGGGATGAGATTGGAGTACCCATGGCTACAGAACACCCCTCCCCCTCCCTCCCCCCGGGTGTCTTCTCCCATGTAACCAATTGTAACCAATTTGCAGCTCCATGGTTGGAAGGAAGACCTGCTGATCAAGGTAAGCTGGGCTTCAATTCAGGGCGACATAAGGAGTGCAGACAAAGTTCAGGCATTCCCCCAGCTCCATTTCTAAGGGAATTGATTGATGGTGCCTGACTGTCTGGCTTCATGAACCGTGGGCGAATGCAACGAACCGGGCTTCCAACGAATGCTGGTTCGTTAGCCATGGACCCTCACGAACCACCAGATCGTGAACAGATGATCAGGCGGGCCGTGGGTTGTTTTGGTTCGTAATGCGATTTGTGCCCATGTCTACTCAGTCCATCCTAGGGTTGCTAACACCGGGTTCGGAAATTCCTGGAGATTTAGGAATAATGCCTGAGGTGGGTAGGCTTCGGAAAAGATGGGAACCTCAGCAGGGTGAAGTGCCACAGAATCCACCCTCCAAAGCTGCCGTTTTCTTCAAGGGAACTGGTCTCTGTAGTCTAGAGATGAGTTGTAATTCTGGGAGAAGTACAGGTCTCAGCCGAAGGTTGCCAATCTAGTATATCCTCAAAGGCCCTCTTTTCTTATTTTCAAATGTTCTTGAGAAAATGTTCCCTAATTCATTTTTTTTAATTTGCTTATATTTTTGTTAACGGTTTTTCACTTTCCACAGTTGGTTTTGTCAATTCCTTTGTATTGTGTGTATGCAATCCCGCTGTACAATTTTAAGAGACAATTTGTATTGCATTTCTATGCTCCACATCTGTCATTTACACATATCTTATTTGTTGACACATGAGCATTTTTCAAAATAGCTTATGTTTTACAGTGGGAAATCTCTGCATGGTAGCAAAAAAATGGTGTGAAATAAAGTATCATGGATTCAGTTTGCATGAGAAAGAAGTAAAATCCAGGCAGGGATTGCCAAGTTAAAACATCAGAGATGAGAAATGTCAAGCATTTCACAGCAAGGTCCATCCAAGGCTGAACTCTGGAGATGCAACCAGACTTCTACAATTGCAGCTCACCAGCCACATACAATGGTCCATCAGGGACCTGGTAAACTTCAATTCCCCCCCCCCCCCGCCATACACACACACATCATTGCCTGCCTGGGCTTCAAAACTGGTTAAACATGTTGTTAAACACAAACGCTAATGTGGTGGAATGCTACTTGTTCCCCTCAACACTGCTTTTATAACTCCCAGAGCAGCAAGAGATAGGCAGTAATGGCTGCTGCCTCTTGAGCAATCGCCAGATTTGCCAACTGCCCTGGATAACCTTCACTAGCTGTGGCCAAAAGGTTTCCAGATATGCCACAACAATGGCTGAAGACTGTGGAACAGAGAACAGGGGCTGGAAGGGAATGTAAAGAGGAAAGGCTGTCTTTCCCCCATTTTGGACTGAGAGACAAAAAGGCTTCCACCTAGGAAAGAGAGGGCAACCATTGGTAATCATCTGGAGGCATCATCTTGATTTAACCTTCATCTGCGGAATAGAGAGGCAAATTCCTAGGTCTACCCAGTTTTAAGCAGGAAATCAACTCTGCGAGGTAGACCACTTTGCAGATTGAGTTCCACTTAACAATTATTTAGGTAGCTGTAACCAAAATGGGGCAACGGATTAAGATTGAAGCCTGCAAATTCTCAAAGAACACACAAGATTATACTCTAAAGAATTTATTAACAGAAGTGCAAAAGAACACAAATACAGAACTGAGCAGAGAGGAAAACAACAGAAGTAGCTAGTCTACCCTAGTACACTTAAACAGACTTTGAGGGCCAAACTACAAGTGATGCCTGACACTAGTTGGACACTTGTCAGTTTCCCTCAAATTTTGATGGGAAATGTAGGCATCCTGGTCTTGCAGCTTGGCTCTCCGACTGCTGTCCAATTGACTTTTCAACTGTCACTAGTCCAACATTCTGCCAAGCTGCCTACATTCCCCATCAAAACTTGAGGGAAGCTGTCAAGGGTCCAACTAGTGTCAGGCGTCACTTGTAGTTTGGCTTTCAGTCTCCCAGCCTGAGGTTACCTTTCAGGCTAAAACACCAGAGACCAAATGGGATTCTTTTCCTTTCCTTTCTTTAATCTGATTAAAGCTCCTTAACTAAAAGTCTTGAGCAGTCAAAACCTGTCTGTTGAATGGCATTCTATTGACATAACACTAAGCCAATTAAAGAATCTCACAACAGCAAGGGTAAAATGCAGAGATCTATCAGATAAAAGGACTAAAACTAACTCATATTGAGACAGAGCTGAATAATTATCTAGGTACTGAGTTAAAAACCTGTTTCCAAGGCTAATAAAAAGAGGCAGGGCTCATTTCGAGGGAGAATGCACAGGAATGCAGTTCTGGCAGTTCCCCAAAGAGGTCACATGTCAAGTGGCCCCACTCACCTGACTCTTGGCCATTTTGGGCCCGTTTCATCCTGGATTGGGGCCAAAATGGCCTGGATCGGGCCTCTGACGGGTGGTGGATCACTCTCCTGTTCAGCAGCAGCCTGATCCTGACCATTTTGGGCCCCTTTTCAGCCATTTTCAGCCCCTTTTGCCATTTTGGGCCCAATTTTGGCCCTGAATGGCATGGATTGGGTCCAAAACAGCCAGGATAGCTGATGTCAGGGGGTGTGGCGTATGCAAATCAGTTATGCTAATGAACCATTTCTGGTGGTGTCAAGCGGCGTGGCATATGCTGATGAGTTATGCTAATAAATTATGCTAATGAGTTCCTCCCGCTCTTTTTCTACGAAAGGACCCCTGTAAAGAGGACACTCCAACATAACCAAACAGGGTTCCAAAATCTCAAAATCTAAAGACAAAGATTCTGGGTTGGCAGCAATCCAGGGACGTAGGTCCAGAGCACAAAAGCAGGTAGCAGAAATCCTTCAGTGACCATAGAGGGTCCAAAAGGAATCGGGGTGCAAGCTGGAATGAGGACCCTTGTCTTTATCAAAAACTGTAGCACCTGGGCTGGTCCCAATTAGCCAGCCAAGTACAGGGCACACTCTTTCACCCAAGGTCCTTTGCTAGAATGCTGCAACGTACATGCAAGGCCCTGAAGCCATGGCCTCATTGCACATGTGCAGTTCAACCCCAGCTCTGAAATTATAGTTGTGATGACTTTACAGGCTTCTATCAGACTCAGAGTCTGAACTGAACCAAAAAATGAACTGGGACTGGGACAAGCCCCTACTGAGTTGATGACAGGGGCAAGATTCAGATCGCAGACTTCTTGATTACTGAGAGCCAAGCTACAAGTGATGCCTGACACAGGTTGGACACTTGTCAGCTTCTCAAGTTTTGATGGGAAATGTAGGCGTCTTGGTCTTGCAGCTTGGCTCTCCATTTAATTGAAGTTTACAGAGCAGAAGTCTATGGGAGGGAGAACATGCGGTCGGGAGGGGAGTGCAGGCATCGGGCTCTCACCAGGCACCCCCTTCTCCTCCACTGTGTGTGTGAGGGGTGTGTGTAAACTTCAATTAAATGGAGAGCCAAGCTGCAAGACCAGGATGCCTACATTTCCCATCAAAACTTGAGGGAAGCTGACGTGTCCAACCTGTGTCAGGCGTCACTTGTAGCTTGGCTCTGAGTTACTCACATAGCCACAAGTTGACATGTAATCACCTACCTTTTTTTTATTATTCCGATACATTTTCTGTCTTCTTCCCATAAATTCAAAGGTGCAACCAAACAAGAGCACCATTTAAAAACTGCATACCTGCTTAGCATTTATGCAGATACTAGCAACCCCCCCTTAAAATAAAGGTCTAAAACAGCTGCCCCCAGTCCTGGTTTTTTTCAGCCTCCAGTCTGATGAATTCTGAAGTTCTGAAAGCTTGTGCACTGTTCTGTGTCATTTGAGTTTGTCATAAGAAAAAGCGTTGTGTGGCTTTTTCTTTGGGGTTTTGGCTAGCTTCTAGTTAGCGTAGTGGTAAAGTTGCTGTGTTGGGAATCAGCACTCTGCTGGTTCAATTCCTGCTACCTCCATGAGCTCAGCAGGTGGCCTTGGGGAAGCCACTTCTCTCAGCCGCAGCTCCTCGGCTGCATTGTGCAGATAAGAATAACACTGACCTTCACCACGCTGAGTGGAGCACTAATCTGTCTAGAAGAGTGTTATATAAGAGCCGTTGTTATCAGTTAGACCAGCTTTTGAAATATTCAAAGACAGCCAGATAAAGAAGGTAAAGAATGTTATATACAGGTGATTCCTCCCTTCTCTCCACTATGCCTTCCCTGCCTCTCTACGAACACTTAGTATCATCGCTAATTTATGCCAGTGTTGCTCTTTAAATGACCCATTTAGAATTACGAGCATTGCTGTGTCTTCATCTTGCTGCCAACTTCAAGCCATACAACTCCCTGAGGGGTCAAGAAAGGCCTCCGGGCAACACAAAAAAGAGAAAAGACTTGGCCCATCCTGTGTGACATGCATAAACTTCCTCATTAGGGTCATGGCTGAGAGAAAATTAATCACCGCAGCTCTTTTTTTCCCAACAAAGATCTCATATGCACGACCTTCTTCAAACAGAAATTATTTACTTCACAAGTATTACACCTGTTATTCATTCCTGTCACTAATGGGCAGCTCACCAAGGCCCTCCAAAGAGCAGCCAAAACAATCCGATTCTCTGTGAGAAAAAGCAAAAGTCTTTAGTAGGACCGTATTTAGAGGGGGCAGGGGGGCCACTTGCCCTGGATGCTGCCAAAGAGAGGGCTCCCAGCGGGGCTCCTGGTCGGGAGTGCGTGGAACTGGTGGTGGCAGCGTGGGCAGCTGTGCAGGAGGACTGGGAGGCCATCTGTGCCGTCCTTGCCGCCTGCTGCACCGACGGGGCGGCCAGTTCACTGGGCGTTGAGCTGGCTCTCATGCAGCGGCTACTGGCTGGAGTGAGCAGCCCAAATCGTGGGAGTGCTCCAGGGGGCAGCCACCCTGCGTGATGACGTCACAAGTGACACCATCGCACGGTACTGGGAGCGCACGTGCACTTCACGTGCATGTGCATGTGTGGTAACGGGCACCACCTGCCAGGAGTTGCCCCGGGTGCTGGCAACCCACGCTATGCCACTGGACTTTAGACATGTTTCGTCTGGGAAATAAAGACAGTTTTTCAATTACACCTGGGCAGCATACATACACCACTGAGGATTCGGTACTCTTTCTTGCCCATTCTCTCTGGACAGCAAAAGGGGCTGTTGGCCTGGTTTTAAATCTTGCCAAAGCAGCCACCATAATTTCACTCCTCCCAGCCTGACTAAGCTTTGGCACCTAGTGATGACATCATTACTATGCTCCAAGTGTCACTCGGCTCTTGAGGTGGCTGGCTGTGTCCTTCCTCTCTTCCATTGGCGTCCTGCCCTGTATTATTGGACAGGATCTCAGACAATGGATCAGTCTGCTGAGTTAGAAGAATTCAGGATATTTGGTGCAGTATTAAGGAGGGGGGGATGTGGAGCCAAAGAGAGAGTCACCCGGATCTTAGGGCCAAACTCCAAGTGACGAATGACACAGGTTGGACACTTGTCAGCTTCCCTCAAGTTTTGATGGGAAATGTAGACAGCTTGGCGGAATGTTGGACAAATGACAGTTGAAAAGTCCGTTGGACAACAGTCAGAGAGCCAAGCTGCAAGACCAGGACACCTACATTTCCCATCAAAACTAGAGGGAAGCTGACAAGTGTCCAACCTGTGTCAGGCGTCACTTGTAGCTTGGCCCTCAGAGCCAAGCTACAAGTGACGCCTGACACAGGTGGGACCCTTTTCAGCTTCCCTCAAGTTTTGATGGGAAATGTAGGCAGCTTGGGGGAATGTTGGACAAGTGACAGTTGAAAAGTCCATTGGACAGCAGTTGGAGAGCCAGACTGCAAGACCAGGACGCCTACATTTCCCATCAAAACCTGAGGGAAGCTGACAAGCGTCCAACCTGTGTCATTCATCACTTGTAGCTTGGCCCTAAGATTTCTTGGGTTACATACCCCTAACTCTGTACAGGATCCAGGTGCCTGCAAATATTTATACCGTTTATGTTCCAACAGAAGCATGTTTCGGAAAACATAATTGAGCAAAGAGGCAGGGCTGATTAAGAAAATGAGCAGCATTTACATAAAATGATAGGTAATTCCATTTCTGTTGATTTTAATTAAAGGAAGTGCACCTTTTTAGTCAAATGTCACCGCTAATTAGATTTTCACTATGAGTTTCTTCTCAGATAGCATTTTATGGTGATCTTATATACAGGAGAGAACTATCAATTCAAAACCTAAAGCGAAATGATTGAAATAGATTGAGTGAAACGGAGCCAATTCGTGCAAGGAGAGTTCCATTTTCAAGCTGCTTGAGAAACAACCGAGTTTGCCTTTTGGCTCCTGTCCTCACCGATTCCTGGTGCTTTTCTGGTTTTTTTCCCTAGACAACTTGAGTGTGGTATCATGTGCCTGGAGGAGCTTTAATTAATCCGTATTTGTCTTCTTGTCTGGTAGGATTTCTCTTTGAGGTTATTTGGCCATTTTGTTTGTTTCAGAATCAACACTGAGCAAAAAATTACACATGTTCAGAGCAAACCTGGGGTCTTGCTTCCCTAACCTTCTCTTTCCCTTGTTACTCTAATGCAGAAATGGGGAGGACATTTGCAGAGGGAAATTGATAGGTGGGAGGTGATTCTTCTCTGCAAATGTTGCTTGTGTTCCCTTTCCCATAGCCAAGAACAGAAGAAGCCATCTCAGGAGATCCAGAGGAGTTAGCCATGTTAGTCTGTAGTCACAAAATGTAAGAGACCAGTAGCACCTTTAAGATTAACCAACTTTATTGTAGCATAAGCTTTCGAGAACCACAGCTCTCTTTGTCAGATGCATCGTCAGCTTTCGAGAACCACAGCTCTCTTCATCAGATGCATCATCAGCTTTCGAGAACCACAGCTCTCTTCGTCAGATACATCGTCAGCTCTCTTCAAATGCATTGGAGAGCTGTGGTTTTCGAAAGCTGGCAATGCATCAGACAAAGAGAGCTGTGGCTCTTGAAAACTTATGCTACAATAAAGTTGGTTAGTCTTCAAGGTGCTACTGGACTCTTTACCATTTTGCATCTCAAGAGAGAAACAGCTGGGGAGGGAGGAATTTTGCAAGAGAGAATTATTTTGCATAAGAAAAGATAAATAACTTCATTCACCTGCCTTTTCTCACATGCAAATATGCCCCTCCCCACCATCCTTGAATTTTCATTAGCTGACTAACTGAGCAAACTGTGTGCCTCTAGGCACAATTCAAGGTGCTGTTTTTTGAGCTTCAAAGCCCTAAACAGTTTTGGGGAACCAAACGAGATTACTCTCTGGCAGTGTTTTGCACACACGTGTGGGCAGTGGAGGAAACTTCATCCTCAGTCATAGATCCAGAGGAGTTAGCCGTGTTAGTCTGTAGTCGCAAAATGGTAAAGAGTCCAGCAGCACCTTTAAGATTAACCAACTTTATTGTAGCATAACCTTTCGAGAACCACAGCTCTCTTCATCAGATGCATCGTCAGCTTCCGAGAACCACAGCTCTCTTCATCAGATGCATCGTCAGCTTCCGAGAACCACAGCTCTCTTCGTCAGATGCATCGTCAGCTTTTGAGAACCACAGCTCTCTTCGTCAGATGCATCGTCAGCTTCCGAGAACCACAGTTCTCTTCGTCAGATACATCATCAGCTTTTGAGAACCACAGCTCTCCTCATCAGATGCATCATGCATTGGGGGAAACGCGCTGCAAGAATGAGCTTTTCATCTCGATGTATGGCACAGCTTGCTGCATATGTCTCATTTTCAGAAATTGCTGTTACTTTTGTGGCCATCAAGACAAATATTTGTGGACGTCCGCTGTTTAGATGCGATTTTGATATGTTGCCAACTGTCATCAGTTATCTTGCTGCTACCAAGTGTGGGGATGGTCTCTAGTTTAGATGGCTTTAAAACAAGGTTAGACAAATTCAGAGAGGATAGGCCTATCGGTCACTGTTAACCATGTTGTCTAAATGGAACGCCCATGTCCAGAAGCTGTGAACTTCTGGATGCCGGTTACTTAGGGGCAACAGCAGGAGAGATTTTCAGTACAATCCTAAACAGAATCTGATCTTCCTAAATCCACTGGTGTAGAAGAATGTAAATCTTTTCTGGATCGTGCAGTTTGGCTTCCATGACCTGTTCGTAGTCTTTCTGAGATCACTTTGTAGGCTCCTATACCGCCCAATAATTGATCTGATCCAATATTGTTCTTATCTCACAAGGACATCTTGATTAAGCCCTCCATAAATATCATACACATATAATAAATCTTCTCAACAAGATGATCCATCAGTGAGATAGGTGGTCTTCTGGGATTCCTGCCAACTGACTCCTACAGGGTAATGCCAACCAGTGTCAACAATTGCTGCTTAATTGGGGCAATGTTAATAAACATCTTGCTTAATGGAAGCTCATTGAGTTTAGGCCATGAGGTTAAGTAGCCTATTTAATCTAACATTAGAAATTAAACTGAAAGTCCCCAAATCAGAATTTATTACAGCCGATGTTGCTGATTTAAGGGGAAAGCTGATAGATAATCAAGTTTTTGCATTGATCTAGCAAAATGTTACATGCATGCTTTCTGATTTAAATGAAGTTTCGTAGAGGATTAAGTTTCAGATGAAAACAGGTAACCGCTTAGCAGTTTACTGGTCCCATTAAAATTTCCTTGTCAACATCTCTTTTTTAAGAAAAAGTATATACCCCAAAGGAGAGCCAATTTGGTGTAGTGGTTAAGAGTGCGGGACTCTAATCTGGAGAGCCGGGTTTGATTCCCTACTCCTCTGCTTGATGCCAGCTGGGTGACCTTGGGTCAGTCACGGCTCTCTCAGAGATCTCTCAGCCCCACCCACCTCACAGGGTGGTTGTCGTGGGGATAATAATGACATACTTTGTAAACCGCTGAGTGGGTGTTAAGTCATCCTGAAGTATATAAGTCAAATGCTGTTGTTATTGTTGTTGTTGTTGTTGTTAGCACAACCTATCAAAATGGATCTCACACTGCTTTTTTTCTTTTTGCCTTTGGGATGATTATTTGTTACGTAATCAATTAGAGGGGTTGTCATCTCTTGCCTAGAACAACCCATGGTTGGGGTCATCAAGACTCATGAGTCAGTTGTCACTGGACAGCACATTCTTCTTCTTCTTCTTCATTTAAATAAATAATAAACAAAACAGTTGACATAATCTTAAATGATTATAAAAGAGAGAGCCAGTTTAGTGTAGTGGTTAAGAGCACGGGACTCTAATCTGGAGAGCTAGGTTTGATTCCCCACTCCTCCACTTGAAGCCATCTTGGTGACCTTGGGTCAGTCACAGCTCTCTCAGAGCTCTCTCAGCCCCACCCACCTCACAGGGTGTTTTGTTGTGGGGTTAATGATAGCATACTTTGTAAACCGCTCTGAGTGGGCATTAAGTTGTCCTGAAGGGCAGTATATAAATCGAATGTTATTATTATGAGCAAAATTCATTATTTGTTTATTTACCTTATTTATACCCCACCTTTTCACCTAATGGGGACCCTAAGCAGCTTGTATTCTTCGCCTCTCTTCCAACAACCTTGTAAGGTAAGTGAGGTTGAAAGAGTGTGACTGGCCCAAGGTCACTCAGTGAGCGTCCATGGCAGAGTTTGGATTTGAACCTTACCTGGGTCTCCCAATATCCTAGTCCAACTCTCCAACCATTACACCACACTGGCTGTCCACTTTAGATCACATCAAATGTATGGTGATAGACCAAAGTTTTTTTTTATTACTCTATATAATTGCAACAACTTGTATGCAGATTTAAAATGATCCTCCTCTATTTTTTTTTTGATAGCACAAAATAGATTTTAAATTTTAACATGAAAATGTGTATTTTTTATTCATCCCTCATACATTTGTTAGGACTTGATGGACATTAAAAAATTACAAATTTGCCACATAATGAGAGAGGGACCTCTGTGTCCAGAGCTTTCATTCCCTATCAAACTCTCAAAAATATTCAATAGGTATTTGCAATGCAATACCTATTTGCAAAGTTGGACAATGAAGAAAGCTGACAGGAAGAAAATGGATTCATTTGAAATGTGGTGCTGGAGGGCAAAGGAAAGGGAGAAAAATGGCTCGAGTTGGTTTAGGCTGTGCGGGTCTAATCCTATCACACAGGAGTGGAAGACTATACAAAAATGAGAAGATTGGTGAAGGAACATACAGCATTGTGTATAAAGTCAAATACAGAGCTACGAGCCAAGCAGCCACCATGAAAAAGATACAATTAGGGAGTGAAGAAGAAGGCCTTCCCAGCACTGCCATCCGTGAAGTTTCCTTAATGAAAGAGCTTCATCACGACTTTTCCATAATTTTGAATTTCATTCTATGGATCTTAAGAAATACTTGAACTGTATCCCACCTGGACTAAAGGTGGGCACGAACCGGGTTGGGGGGGGAAATGAACCGTATAGTACATGGTTTGTCCAGTTTCACAAACCATGAACTTTCACGAACTTGCCCCAGTTTGCGAACCAGTTCATGGTTCGTGGGGTTTAAATGCCCCTTTCCATGCTGCTGCAAAGTGGCATGGAAAGGGGCATTTCACCCCCGATGGCTTGGATCAGCTGCTAGGTGAGGAGATCCCCAACAAGCAGCTGATCCGGGGGTGGAAATACGCCTTTCCATGCCACTTCGCAGTGGCATGGAAAGGGGCATTTCACTCCCACAGGCTTGGATCAGCTGCTTGTCGGGGATCTCCCCGACAAGCAGCTGATCCAGGGTGGAAATGCCCCTTTCCATGCCGCTTCACAGTAGCAAGGAAAAGTAGCAAAGGCTTGGATCAGCTGCTTGTCAGGGATCTTCCCAACAAGCAGTGGATTCAAGCCTGCCAGGGTGAAATGCCCCTTTCCCTGCTGCTGCGAAGTGTCACGGAAAGAGACCTTTTACCCCAGCAGGCTTGGATCAACTGCTTTTTGGGGAGATCCCTGACAAGCAGCTGATCTGGGGGTTGATATGCTCCTTTCCATGCTGCTTCGCAGTAGCACGGAAAAGGACATTTCACCCTGGCAGGCTTGAATCAGCTGCTTGTCGGGAAGATCCCCGACAAGCAGCTGATCCAGGGGTGGAAATGCCCCTTTCCCTGACACTTAGCAGCAGCACAGAAAGGGGTATTGGGGTTTAACACGAACCAAATGAACTGGCATACCAGTTCATGGAAGCATGAACCAGGCCAATTCATGATGAACCTTAGTTCATCTTGCAGTTCGTGCCCATCTCTAGTCTCGACAGTATTTAGACTGTATGCTTGTTAGGAGTTACTTGTACCAAATCTTACTAGGTATTCTATTCTGTCATTCAAGAAGCTACAGAGATTTGAAGTCTCAGAACTTGTTAATAGATGACAATGGAATAGTCAAACTTCCTGACTTTGGGATGACTCAAACTTTTGGTATTCCTGTACGGGTCTACGTGCTTGAGGTAGTAGCTTTCTGGTTTAGATCCCCAGAAGTGCTACTAGACTCCGCATGTTACACAACGCCTGTAGATATATGGAGCATAGGTACAATCTTTGCTGAAATGGCAACCAAGAAATCTCTCTTCCATGGGGACTCTGAAATTGACCAGCTCTTCAGAACTTTCAGAACTTTGAGGATGCCCAACAATGACACGTGGCCTGAAGTCGAATCTTTGCAAGATTAAAAGAACACTTTCTCCAAGTGGAAACCCAGTAGCCTGGCATCTCATGTGAAAGACCTGAATAAAGATTAGCTGGATGTGCTTTCTACTATGTTAATCTATGACCTTGCAAAGAGAATTTCTGGTCACATGGCCTTGAACCCCCCCATAATTTGATGATGTAGAGAAATCTAAACTTCCAGACAGTCAGATCAAGAAATGTTAATTGCCCTAAAACCGCCCAGATGGGTTTGGGGTAAAGATGGGCACGGACTGGAAAATGGACCAAAATTTTGCACAGACTAAGCCAGTTCGGCATTCATGAACTGGTGGATCACGGGACACCCATTTTCACAGACCACAGACTTTTTACTGGTCCATGGCCTGTTAAAACCTCTCGGTACCACTGGCAAGTGGCGCTGGGAGCACTTTAACATTTAAATTGGGGCAAGAATACTAAAACTTGTAGTATTTTCACTGTCACAGTTCCTCTGACTTTTGTTTTATATGTGTCTGTCTTTGTCACATTCTATCACTGTAGCCCTGTTTTATAGAGTGCACTGGTTTAAGTGCAAATATTAACCTATTCATTATCAAATAAAGTTGTACACTGTGAATGTATATTATATAAATGGTTTAAAGATAGCAAAAAAGAAAGAAATGTGGTGCTGGAGGAGAGTTTTGTGGATACCATGGACTCCAAAAAGACAAATATGTGGATACTAGATCAAATCAAGCCTGAATTCTCCTTAGAAGCTAAAATGACAAGACTAAGGCTATCGTAGTTTCGGCACATCAGAAGAGAACATTCTCTGGAAAAGTCAATAATGCTAGGAAATGGGGAAGGCAGTAGGAAAAGAGGAAGACCCAAAATGAGATGGCTTGACTCAATAAAAGAAGCCACGCCCTCCAGTTTGCAGGATCTCAGCAAGTCTGTTAAAGATAGGAAATTTTGGTGGTCTTTCACTCATAGGGTCGCCGTAGGTCGGAGGCAACTTGATGGCACATAACACATACAGGAGGTATTTGCAAACGTTAGTAGAATGCTTGCCAAATGCACATGTGGATGCACAAAAGACAGGTGTTACACCAAACCACGAACTTCACTATTTCATGGGGGGGGGGGTCAGCGTAACCTACCATAAGGGATAGCTCTTTACCTGGAGAACAGTCCATGGCTGGGGGCTAATTTCTTGTTCATCACGCCTCCCTATTTTCCCTAGTATGATTCCCCACTAGATTGTAATTGGGAATTGTAATTTGCACAACTCCCAATTCACGACTGGGCGGCTGTGAAATCCTCCAACCCCGATTAACCCCAGCTATTCAGTAATTTCTGAGCCCGTGTGAGCAGCCAGCTGCCTATGCAATGCTGAATGTCGCCAACTGTACAATGAGGGATGCAGAACATTTTTGCATGGTCACGGCGTCAACTTGAACTTCTTTTGAGCTGAAAGACAAGCACACAGCCGGCGAGGGTGTTCAACTTAGAGATGAACTTGGAAAGGGGGAGAAAAAGCATTTATGGCTATTTGGGGACTCTACAGCTCTTTGCTATCAGATCATTCCTTTGTTATGTTGATAGCTCAGGATGACTGGCCAGTGGCCAACATTTCAATGGCTGTAAATTAGCAGATAAGTACTGGAGGCTACAGGAAGGGAAGGGTCGAAGAGTGTGGAATTATTTGGAAAATATTCTGCAGGCAGGTTGGGGTTTTCTATCTTCCAAATAATGTGTTTTTGCCCACAGACTCGGCTGTTTTGCTGTTTCTCCTGGCTGTTTATGAGGAATGTAACCAGCATTGATCCCACAGTAAATACCTGGAGCATCGCCCGTTGACATCCCCTGTGAAAATTACTCATTTATTTGTTTCGTGACCCCCTCTCCTGGGCCAGATGCAGATTCAGGAATAGAGTCCTTGGAGGATGAACAGCAAGAGCTAGGAACCATTGTGGGGGAAGACTGGGGGCTCAGGTGATGCAGAGCATCACCAGACTGGACCCTGACCCAGAACTCCTGGAATCCAAGTCTCAGCCCAGGGGCCTGCTCCTGAACGAGGCCTTATTTTAAGAGGAAGCTGCCAGCTCACCAGATCCTCTTGAGGCACCTCTATTCTCTATAAAGCTAGACCTCAAACCACCAGCCTTAGGCTTTCTCTACATGGCTCCGCCTCTCACGGCAGCCATTTTGTGAATGACTGTGGATATCTGGAGGGTGGAGCCTGGGGTGGGTGGAGTTTGGGGGGAGCACTGCCAGAATGTAATACCAATGAGCCCACTCTCCAATGCAGCCATTTTCTCCAGGGGAACTGACTTCTGTAGTCTGGAGGTCAGTTATAATACTGGCCCCACCTGGAGATCGGGAGCCCTAAGTCAGTGGATTTGGGGAGATGTACGTCCTCAGTTAGTCCATTACGCTATTAATTTATTATTTATTAATTTATTATTTCTAAAGCAGTACAGCGGATATTCCCCGCAGGGCCTTGTGCTCTGCGGATAAGCAGCTCTTGGTGATCCCTGGCCCACATCTGGCCTCGATCAAGGCCAGGCCTTTTCGGCCCCAGCCCTAGCCTAGTAAAACACACTCCCAATTGAGATCCAGGCCCTGTGGGACATGTTACAGTTCTGCAGGGCTTGCAAAACAGAGAGCCAAGCCACAAGTGACTTTTTTCACGCAGAGAACACTTGATTGTTTTCACAAGTTTTCCCGGGAACTGAAGTCCGAGTGTCCTTCCCCTCTCTGTTAGAATTACTGCCTGAAGAGCCAGAGAAAGCTGGCGGTAGCAGCAGCTTTTGCAAATTGTTCCTTCAGTCACAAGCCTGCTGGACAAGAGGGCTCTCAACGATCGCTTGGGGGCAGCTGCTACTTTCTCCCTGGGCGTCCTGCTCCCAGAGAGCTGCTCTGGAGAAAGCTGCCGTGTCGGTGAAGCTCCAGCTGCAGCGACAGCGGAAGAATCTCCAGAGCAGCTCCCCAGGAGAAGGACACCCAGGGAGAAAGTAGCAGCTGCCCGCCCCAAAATGATCATTGAGAGCCTTCTTGTCCAGCAGGCTTGTGACTGGAGGAACAATTTGCAAAAGCTGCTGCTGCCGCCAGCTTTCTCTGGCTCTTCAGGCAGCAATTCTATCAGAGAGGGGAAGGACACTCGGACTTCAGTTCCCAGGAAAACTTGTGTAAACAATCAAGCGTTCTCCACGTGAAAAAAGTCACTTGTCGCTTGGCTCAGAGATGTTCAGCCTTTGGTTGAGAGCCAGCAAATTGTCCCCCTGCCTACCTGCCTTCCTGTGCTCTGCCAATGGCTGCCCTGGGCTTGCGGCACAGCCTTATCCATGGTTTTCTAGCTATCTATTAGATCAAGATGGATAGCCATGTTAGTCTCCCTGTAGCAGTAGAAAAGAGCTAGAGTCCAGTAGCTCCTATAAGACTAACACAATTTGTGATAGGGAATGAGCTTATGGTGTAATAATAATCATATCAGTATCATGGACATTTCCATACAGTGGATGTCATAGGATAAATAAATACAAGTTTACAAAGACATAACATGAGCAAGGATCCAATACTGTGCTGAAGAATTTTCTGAAACAGACCATAATCTGAAGAAGTGAGTAAATAAATAAATAAATAAATAATATGCCTCTACTGGTATAAAGCAGTAGCACAGATATACCTCAAGATTCTAGGATTCATATGAATTAGCTTCAAAAGAACTGAATAGTCTTTGTTCTTGCGTCGAAATATGCTGGACAAGTAGCAGAGATCATTTTTCAAATAAGAAGAGTTAGGTTTCAATTTGATGGTATTTATTCTATAGCTTTTAACATTAATAAAGATTATTTCCAAAGAACAATAACATTATTGTTGCAAAATCTTCAGGCTACAATGAAAATTGTCTTCGTGCATCATTCGGCTCAGGCATCAACAGCAACTCTTGTGGAATGGTTTATTAAAATTTTAGAGGCTGCCAAAATGGATTCATTAATAGACTAAGTACAACAACGGCTTGTTGTCTCTGATGAGCCTGTTGAAATATGAGATCCTTTATTGTGCAGTGGAATTCCAGTTATAATGATATCCAAACGGAGAGACATTTGTTTTTGTAATGGAACGTTAAATAATACAAATTAAATCAAAGAAAAAATGTATGTTTTCTTTATTCTGTGTGAAATGCATAACATTAATTAGCTTCCCCAATTTAGGTGCAGGAAAAGCCTTTCACTTTTCAGGTTTGGGAATTTGCCCTGAAGTCCAGATAACAACGAGGGTTGCCAACTCTGGGTTGGAAAATTCCTGGAGATTTGTGGGATGGAGCCTGCAGGGGCAGGGTTTGCAATGGGATCTCAGCGAGTGTAAAGCTGTGGAGTCCACCGTCCAAAGTAGCCATTTTCTCCAGGGGAACTGATCTTTGTTGCTTGGAGATCAGTTGTAATTCTGGGAAATCTCTGTGCCCCACCTGGAGGCTGGCAACTGTAATAACATGGATCCCATTTTTTTTATATTGGTGAGGCCCTTCACTTCCTTTATCGGGAGACCAGATGGAAAAGCGGAGACACGATATCTTTTGGAAGGAATCTCTGATGTGCCCCACCAACCTAGTGGAATGGTCTGCCTGCCAAAGTCAGGAAGCTACTATCTTTCTATAAAATGTTCAAAACATAACTGTCTAGGACGGCATTTTTATAAAGGGAATATTGTTGCAGCTTTAATGTCTGCAGAAATTTTATCTTAGCGATGGAAATACGGGCTGAGATAACGTTCTGTGTACAAGTTCCTTTGAGAACTCCTAACCTTTTTCACTGCATGGCGAACTAGGATGAATGATAGAGCTCGAGACATGGCTGTAGGTTAGTTCATTAATTAACGTTTTGTTCTGCTTCTTGCATGGCTTGAAGACTATAATAAAAATTGACTGTCTAGATATTTTATTGCATTTATTGTATTTGTTGCTTTTTAAAAGATGGGTAATCCACCTAGAGCCTTTGAGAAAAAAGCAGACTATAAATGAAATAGGCAGATATATAAATTAGGCATGGCTTCTCTTGGAAGTGGAAGAAGAACTGGCCTATCCTAAATTCCCTCTTTTGCCTCCCTGTTTTAACAATAGAGTCTTGGTCTCATTTGCGGCTCCTCTCCCTCTGTCTTTTATAGGGACACTTCTGAAATTCTCCTTATCCAGATGGAGGGTTGGCAGGTCCTCTTAGCTTCCAGGTAGGGCAGTGGGCCTGGCACTTACCTCACCGGTTTCCTCATGAGCGCACAAAGCACACAAGTGCTGCCTGTGAAGGGCAGAAGCATACCCGCCACCGCCCTACTTCCTATTACCCGGGCTCATTTTGAGGGGGAACATGCAGGAACGCAGTTCTGGCAGTTCCCTAAAGAGGTCATATGTCAGGTGGCCCCGCCCACCTGACTCTCAGCCATTTTGGGCCCGTTTCGGTCTGGATTGGGGCTGAAATGGCCCGGATTAGGCCTCTGACGGGTGGTGGATCACTCTCCTGCTCAGCAGCAGCCTGATCCTGACCATTTTGGGCCTCTTTTCAGCCATTTTCAGCCCCCTTTTGCCATTTTGGGCCCAATTTTGGCCCTGAATGGCCAGGATTGGGTCCAAAACAGCCAGGATAGGTGATGGCAGGGGGTGTGGCATATGCAAATTAGTTATGCTAATGGCACACTTCTGGTGACGTCAGTGGGCGTGGCATATGCTAATGAGTTATGCTAATGAGTTCCTCCAGCTCTTTTTCTATGAAATGACCCCTGCCTATTACTGTTGTGCACATTTGCCTTGATGAAATGAAATCATGCCTTCAAGTCATAGTTGACTTATGGTGACTCCTGGTGAGGTTTCCATGGCAAGAGACTAACAGAGGTGGTTCGCCATTGCCTGCCTCTGCAACCCTGGTCTTCATTGGAGGTCTCCCATCCAAGTACTGGATCCCCAGTGTCTCAGGCAGAGAGCTTTCACGTCACCTGTTAACTGACCCTGCTCAGGAGATAGGCTTACCATTTGCCCACCCGGTGGCAGCAGGCAATCTCCAACCCTGCCCAGTTTTCTGCTCTCTATAATTTTGAACAACAAGAGATAAAATGGGAGGATGGAATAGTGTCAAGGGTGATGCTCTAGGACTTTCCCCTAATCTCCATGTTAAAGACTACAAGGTTTGAGGAATTCCTACAGTGTAACCCACAAGTGGTGTCACATCCTCCATGCCGCTCTAGGAATTCCCCCAAGAACATAAAGACTGGAGAAATTCCTAGTGCATCACCTGAACATGATGTTGCTATAGTGATTAAGAGTGGCAGGACTCTAATCTGGAGAGCTGGGTTTGATTCCCTACTCCCTCTGCTTAAAGCCAGCTGGTGACCTTGCGTCAGTCACAGCTCTCTCAGAGCTCTCTCAGCCCCATCAACCTCACAGGGTGATTGTCATTTGGATAATAATAATAACACACTTTGTAAAACGCTCTGAGGGGCCATTAAGTTGTCCTAAAGGGCCTGTACATAAATTGAATATTGTTGTTGCTGTTATGTCACATTCCCATAAAACCCAATTCTCTCAAGGCACCTTAACCCCCTCCCCATCTCTCTGAATTTGCTGGTACAGGACTGTAAATCTTAGCAGGAGCTTGTGTGTCTCATGTGTGTGTGTGTTATGTGCCATCAAGTCACCTCCAACCTACGGCAACCTTCAAAACATCCTATCATTAACAGACTTGCTCAGATCCTGCAAACTGGAGGACGTGGCTTCTTTTATTGAGTCAAGCTAATCTCTTACCTTGAAAACCCTATGATGAGACTGTGTCTCATGAAAGAACCATACTTAAAAAAAAATCTGTAGTATCTTACATACAATCACATCTAAACTGCTTTTGAGTGAAGTTTTACCTGTACAAACCTAGTTTGATACTCAAAGCATTACGACACCATGTGTCTGGCAAAGGGAGCTCTGACTCTCAAAAGCTCACACCCTGGATATCTAGTTGGTCTCTAAGGTGCTACTGGACCCAAAGCTTGCTCTTCTACTACAGACCAACACGGCTACCTGCCTGAAACAACACCAAATGGTCTCCCTGAACTGGGAGAACAGAATATGTTGGAAGCTGTGGGTCCAAATAAAGACAAAACAAGACAGAAGCCAGTGAAACGGAATGCTGAGAAGAATGAAGAGCGAGGTGTGACCTTGTGCAACCGCACAGCAGTAGTTTTACAAGAAAATGAGCATAAAATGGGAAAGTGCACAACAGACTGTGACCTTCAACATGTAAATTTGATTTTCTCTGGCTTGGGCGTTGTTAGGTTACCTGTTCAACCTGGCATAAAACTGAAGAATGGGCAGTTTGAATACCGTTAACTTCTCTGCTCTGAACTCTTTTCTGACAACGGATAGCATGGGACTCTTTCGATATCCTCATGTGAACATGATTGACCTATATTTTCTATCTAGTAATTTCAATCTGTCCTCTATTACGAACACTAGGCAGAACTAATTGTGATAGCTGCCGAAAATGAGAGCGCCTGGGTCTATGGAAGAGAAGAGTCCACTGGAGACCGATAGCTGAGCGTTCTATCATTGTATTTATGAAGCTAAAATCCCTCCTGTCTCATTTGTTGGAGCGGTTGCCGGAGAACAAAAACTAACAGCGATCATTTTAATCTTCCGATCCAAATGCGGGAGACACAGAGAGAGCGCAGATGTGATGTGTGCTGGCTCAGACTGTGTGGGACATCAACAGGCTGTGCCGGAAGCCACTGCGACTGGCCACGCACAGCAAAACAAGATTGCAGTGGCACTTTGAAGAGACAGAGGCATGCATGTAAGTCCAAACTCCACTGCTTTCTATCACTAGATGCTTCCTAACCGTCAGCAGAATTGGGGCACTCAGTTTCCACTTAAGATGCTTCAGAATGCCACAAGCACGTTCTATCAACTTTTTGCTGAAATATTCACTAGACAAAATCCTATTCCTTTCCCCTCCCCATCTAGTGGGCATACGGAGTGGGTAATCTTGCTGTATGGCCTAGGCAGGGCTTTTTTTCAGCAGGAACGCGGTGGAACGGAGTTCCGGCAC
Source organism: Eublepharis macularius (assembly GCF_028583425.1). Taxonomy (NCBI): domain Eukaryota; kingdom Metazoa; phylum Chordata; class Lepidosauria; order Squamata; family Eublepharidae; genus Eublepharis; species Eublepharis macularius. Next base: position 63,734,218 of record NC_072802.1, on the reverse strand, counting down.
CTCTTGAAAATGGTCATATTGCCGCTGCGCGGCATGGAGAGCAATCTAAACTCCCCTCTCTCTTGCGATCAGGGGGCGGGGCCACCGGCCATGTGACCATTTTCACCTAGGGTGATTTAAACTTTAAAAAACTCCCCCCTTGTTCCAGCTGACCCAAAGTGACATCATTGTGCAGTCCTGAGTTCCACCACTGAGTTTCACCACCACTTTTCCCAGGAAAAAAGCCCTGGGCCTAGATTTACCATTTGCCCAGCCACGGCAGGCAAATTCAGGACCACCACCCTCAGTCACCCACACTTAAGTGAATAGTGGGAGGAAAAAAGGGGAGTGGCATCAAGGATGCCCTGGAAGTGACATCACAGCATCTATGACACTCTAGGAATTTCACATTGGGGGAATTCCTAGAGTGCTGGGGGGCGGGGCGTGCTGTGATGTTCTGCCCCCAAAAGCTCCCAGACTTGCAGATGGGAGCTGGCAACCTTAGTATGGCCTTTGAATAACCAGGAGCAGCTGCCAAAGAGTTTAGTGGCAGTGCTGTTTACTTACCCTGTGCAAATTCACCAGTTTAAGACAAGCATCCTACTTCGGTGGCATGTAGCCCCCATCAACCCTCCCAGTATGAGAAGCATTGTTTAACTGATCATCCATGAGGGCTTGTAGAATTTCTTCCCCTATGACCCAAATTGGTTTTATTGGAGGGGGCAGTTACCTAACCCGCATAGTGGAGGCTTGTAATTAATGGTGATGTCATGTAGTGTAGTGTAATGAGAGCCAGTTAGGTGTAGAGGTTAAGAGCGGCAGGACTCTAATCTGGAGAACCCGGTTTGATTCCCCACTCCTCAGCTTGAAGCCAGCTGGGTGACCTTGGCTCAGTCACAGCTCTCTCAGAGCTCTCTCAGCCCCACCCACCTCACAGGGTGATTGTCATGAGGATAATAATAACACACCTTATAATCTGCTCTGAGAGGGCATTCAGTTGTCCTGAAGGGTGGTATATAAATAGAATGTTGTTGTTGCTGGGTCTTGTGCAGGGTCTTGTGATGTTATGGGATGCCCCCCTTAGCTCTAGTCGAGATCCATTGTGGCCCATGCAGCTGTTTGGGAGGTGCTACCCTCATATCCCTAGGAAAGCTTTGATTGCTGAAAAAGAATGCTAATCTAGTCTAGAGAGCCAGTGTGGTGCAGTAGTTGGGGTGTCAAACAAAGAACTGGGAGTCCTGAGTTCAAATCCCCACTCAGCCAGAGAGCTCAATGGGAGACCTCAAACCATTTACTTTAATTCCATCTAAACAATCTTATGCTTATGAGGATCAGGGATGCTGAAGGGGGTGGGGTGACAGGAGGCAAAGACATTCCATGGGGCCAGGTTGCTGTGAGGTAGAGGACAGGGAAGAGGGCAAGAGAGCCAGTTTGGTGTAGTGGTTAAGAGCAGCAGGACTCTAATCTGGAGAGCCAGGTTTGATTCCCCACTCCTCCGCTTGAAGCCTTGTGAGTTCTCCATAACTCTTCATCCTACAAAAGTGGAGAAGGAGATTTCAGTTCCTAGTCTGAAGGTCATGTCTCAGTGTAACCTCTAGTGAGCCAGTTTGGTGTAGTGGTTAAGAGCAGCAGGACTCTAATCTGGAGAGCTGGGTTTGATTCCCCACTCCTCTGCTTGAAGCCAGCTGTGTGATATAGGGTCAGTCACAGCTCTCTCAGAGCTCACCCACATCACAGGGTGATAGTTGTGGGGATAATAATGGCATACTTTGTAAACTGCTCTGAGTGGGCGTTAAGTTGTCCTGAAGGGCAGTATATAAATTGAATGTTTTTATGTTATAACAAATGGATTTCACCTGCCTCATCTTGCTGCCACCTATATATATATTTAGGTATGTATACCCTGCTTTGCTCCCTGATGACGACCCAATGCAACTTACGACACCATTCTCCCCTCCTCCATTTCCCCACAACAACCACCTTGTGAGGTAGGTTAGTCTAAGAGACAGTGCCTGACCCAAAGTCGTGCAGTAAGCTATCATGGCAGAGCAGGGCTCTGCACTCAGTTTTCCTAGATCTTAGCCCGATACTCTAACCGCTACACAGTGCTGCCTGTCAGGGACTCGGTGGCTTCACCTGGCACAGTTCTTGTAATCTGCACATTTCAGTGGCAGAAGTAGTTCTTTAAATGGAGCAGGCACAGGTAATCTCTTACAAGGAGCCTATGGTAGTTCTCAGAAGCCCTGAGGAGGATCAAAGTGGGAATAGAAGAGCCCAGGGCTTTTTTTCAGCTGGAACGCAGTGGAACGGAGTTCCGGAACCTCTTGAAAATGGTCACATGGCTGGTGGCCCCGCCCCCTGATCTCCAGACAGAGGGGAGTTTAGATTGCCCTGGAGCGGCGCGGAGGGCAATCTAAACTCCCCTCTGTCTGGCGATCAGGGGGCTGGGCAACCAGCCACGTGACCATTTTCTCTGAGGGCAACCCACCGAGTTCCACCACCTCTTTCCCCAGAAAAAAGGCCCCAGAAGAGCCACATATCTAGAAGAAAGGCGGGGGGGGGGGAGTGTGATGGCATTATTTCTGCCACTCATCTGCCTCCCATTCAATGAAGCCAGTAGGCAATTAATATTAAACAGCTGGTAGAAGAATCAGCCAATTCTCTTAAATGAGAGGGTGGTGATATGGATGAATTGTCCCTTCAGCTTTTCAGCTTTCTAGCAAAACAACACAAGTCCTTGATCTTTGTTATCAATGAAGCTGTAGAACTGTTAATGGAAATGAAGGAGGCAGAGCCTGACGGTGGTATATCTCCACAATGCTCGCTCGCTCAGAAAGGCTTTATACATAATTCAAAGCCTGAAATCGATGCTTTAAGGAAAGGCAAAGAGCTTCCCTTGAGATGTCATCAGGGTGAAAGGATTCCAGCCTCCTTCTCAGCAGGGAGGAGAGAGAAAATGGTGTCTGTGTGGACTGGGCTGCCTTGAGGCAGTGGCGTAGCATGGGGAGGGCAAGAGGGGCGGTCGCCCCGGGCGCAGAATTTGTGGGGGCCGCAAGAGACTGTGCCAGGCCTTCAGGGAGGCTGTCCGCGCCACCCATGTGCTGATGGGTCGGCCGGCTCGCTGGGCTCCAAGGCAAGCTTCCTGCAGGAGGCCACCCAGGACGCAGCCGCCCCCCTCCACAGCAGCTGCCCACGCCACCACAGCGATCTCAGCCCACTGCAGGAAGGCTGGCTCAGCGCCCAGCAATCCGGCTGCCCCATCAGCGCACGGGCAGCACGGATGGCCTCCCCAAGGGCGCCATGCAGTCTCCACTCTGCCACAGATGCCCACGCCCTTTCGGAGGCCACTTTCACTGCTCGTGGCTGATGGGGCAGCCGGCTTGGCACCCATCGAGTGCCTAGTGAGCTGGCAGCCCCAGCAGCCGCGAGCAGGAAAAGTGGCCTCCCAAAGAGCACAGGCAGCCGCAGCGGACGGGAGTGGCCACTGGAGGTGATGTCATCGCACAGACCCGGGAGTGTGCGCAAGCTTTGTGCGCATGTAAGGGCTTCCCTCACCTGGGCCCTCTAGAGGCACGCTACGCCACTGCCTTGAGGTACAGCTGAAATGTGTCTTGTCTTCAAATGTCCGCTTTTGCCTCTACTCCAGTATCTCCTAGGGATGAGTGGATTTTTTCCTCCATTCCACATCTTCATTATTAAACATGACACACAAAGAGCAGGGCTGGATCATACTTGTGGTTAAGCTCGTCCCACATCCTGTTTCACACAGTGGCTAACCAAATGACCCCAGCAGGCCTACAAACAGAGTTGCCAAACAGGGTATGGAAGTGAAACCGTGCCTTTTGTTGCCACCCTGGACTGGTATTCAGTAATCCTCCCATTTACCCAACGCAGATCAGGAATTACCAGCCCCAATTGCCCATATCCAAAGCAATTGAAGAGTGGGAGGAAAAAATGGCCTCCGTATAGTGACTCTCTAGGAATTTCCCCTAGCCTCCAAGTAAAGAACATAGAGACTGGGCAAGGCAGCCTAGAGCATCATCCGGAAGTGATGTCACATCTTCCCCAAATTCTGCTTCCCCAAGCTTAGACTTGCTGTCCCCTCTATACATGGGGTGGGGGATCCTCTGCCCCCAACTGCCGTCCCCTCGTCCAGCTCACGTGGCCAGTGGGATGGCGAAGCATGGGGAGAGCAAAGCGTGTGCATGCACTCCCTGCTGTAGGAGGATCCCAGTGCACGCTGAGTGCAAACCACCCCTTTGGAAGCAGTTTTCACTTTCAATGGGTATGCACCACAGCTCCTTCCTTCATCCTGTTGGAAGATGCGCGGGATGAAGAAGGAAGGCGTCTCTCTCTCCTCCATCCCGCTCATTATCCAACAGGATGGAGGAAGGAGCTGCACTGCATTGCCCATGTACTGAAAATGAAAACTACTTACCAAGGTGTAGTTTTCACTCGGTGCGCACCAGGATTCCTCTGCAGAAGGGGAGTACGGTAGCATGTGCATGCTATGCGCATGCACATGAGATAGGTGCCCCACTGTCCCCAGCTCCCTGTACTCCCTCTTTTTCAGAGGAGGAGGCGATTCGAAAAAAAACCCATCCATCAGCGGATATGTATCTGTGGAACCTCAATTGAGGACTTACCACACTATGTTTTAAATTGTCCCTTATACCAGGAACCAAGGGGAAAATTTCTCGCGAATATTGTATCTAGTCTCCATCTTCTGTCTGACTTTGATAAATTAAATTTTATTCTTTCAGATACAGACCCTTTTATTTCAAATAGGATGGCCCTCTATGCCCTGGCTGCTAGGAAAATAAGGGCAAATGTGGTAGCCAGGAAGGTAAACACCTGACATAGATGAGAAACTGTTTGGTTTAATGTTGTTTAATGCTTACATTTTAGGCAAAATGCATTTTATAGTAATTTTATTTATATCTATGTAACTATATCTGTATTCTTGTATTTTTTTGTTCTGTTTTTAATGAATGATTTTAGATTGTGAAGGCCTATGGCCACAGACAATAAATTCGCAATTCAATTCACTGGCACTGCCCTCTTTTTCAGAGGAGGATGTTGGAGAAATCCTGCTCGCTTGAGACAGCTGAATACCTCTGGGCTGAGTTTCCTTTTGCCTCTTTGCAGGCACTTAGCCAGGGCATCGCTAAAGATGTGAGCCTGTGGACAAGTCAAAGGGCTCTTGGCCCTTGGCTCATAGCTCATGGCTTGCAACCTGCGGCCTGCATTAGCCAGCCCCGTGAATCAGGCTCTACCCAAGATGTGTTTGTTATCTTGGTTTGGTTTCTTTAAATTATATTGTTTAAATTGTTTGTTTTGTGTTTTGGATATTTCGGTAGGCTGCTTCAGTTCTCTTTGGGGGAAAATAAATACAGAGATAGATAATTCTCATTTGAAACTCTGTCACAACACACACACCCTGGCAATCCCTTCCTTGCAATTAAATCTGTCACCCAAATTAATGAAGATAATATTTTGCCGTGTATTTCAGAGAGGGGGGAAGAAAGAGAACGTGTTTTAAATTGTAAAAGGAAGAATTATTCACGGACATTTGTGTCTACAGAAGCAGAGAGATACAGCAGATGATACATTTTTATTAAAGATACTTTTTAAAAGTTTAAGACATTCGTAGGGTGGGATGCCAAATCAATGTGACAATCATCAGACTAATACATTATTTTTCAAAAGAAAAGTTGTGTTTTGTTTGCGGTGGCAGGAGGAAAAAACGAGCGGAAGCTCTGAAAATTTGCGCCTAGATTGCTGAGCTCGGCCATTGGGCACATCACCAATCAATGAATAACAAGCTGTTTTGCGCATTGCTCCTTAAAAACAACCGATCGTGACCATGCGGCAGGAAACCTTTTCAGAGTGGTAACCAGCTTAAAGCTCCTCATTTGATCAAGTAACGTTCTTGGCTCCCCCCAAGTTAAATTCATTTGGGCAGTTTATATAAACTCTTGTAATTATGTGCACATCAAATAATTTACAGGAGAAGTGGATCCAGAGATTAGCATCTGTGGCATTGAAAATACAGTCCACGGTGAACTAACCAATGTTATTCAGTTGGCAAACAGTCCAGACATACCCTCCACATTGTATAAGTGTACCTAACATCCTTCTCTGAACCCTTGTTAAAACTGGTCCACAAATAACATTTCTAGCTGTGAAGAAGCACCTGTTTGCATAGGTATGGATTGTTTGGGTATACTTGCAAGTGAACCGGGGCAGCTTTCATGGGGAGTGTCATGGTCAGGGCTGGGGTTCCCGCTTGGGAGGACGCTGGGCTGAGCGGGAGGCAGAAAGCGAGAGTCCAAAACGCACCAGGGTCAAGAGCCAAGGAGTCCGTCCGTCAGGGGAGCAAGCAGAGGAGAGTCAGAGAGCTGAGCCGAGGTCTGAAAGCCGAATCGTCAGTTGCATGCAGAGACAGGCAAGAGGTGGTCGAGGGCGAAGCCGAGGGCAGGACACAGGCGGTCTATCCGAGCGAGGGCAGGGTACAAGGCAGGGGTGAAGCTTCCAGGAGCCGAACTGCTGGGCGCAAGGAGTGGTGAACGACGTTGCTCCCTTATAAGCTCAGTGCAGCATAAAGGAACGAGGCTCAGGTGTTTCTCCTTCAGTTGATTGCCCTGCCTCATCCTCGGCGTCCAGGTCCGCCAGTCGCTGCACTTGCAGGCGCACACTCTTCCATCGCTCCCAAACCGCCTCTTTTGCCCAAGCCTTCCGCCTCGCCGCCGGCTCGCAAGGATTGGTTCTCCAAGGCGCCAGTTGCTCCTCCTCCCTGCACGACCCCTCCTCTTGCGCTGAGGGGGCGGGTTGCCCTGCGGGATCAGGTTGCACTGTGGGGCTGGGTTGCTGGTCACCAGACGGCTCTTCAGGGGCTGCGGGTGGGTCTCCCACGGGTTCTTCCAGCTCCTTGGAGGAAGAGGAAGGATCATCAGTGGGTAATGCGCCCAGCCGACGCAGGTCTCCGACAGGGAGGTTTTTCCAAACTCTAGCACCTTAGGGGGAGCTCTTCCACATGAATTCACACTCCAATTGTGCTCCAATTGTCCTTCCCCATCTTCAGTATTAAGGTTATCAACCCAGGAAGGTACGGGGGGACTAGAAGCATTTGGGGAGTGGAGAGCGAATGAAACAGCATCATGCAATAACAGAATGTGGCTTCCAGGCTAATGATATCATGGCATTGTGTGATGCTCTAGGAATTCCCACCCATTCAAATGGTAAAAACCATAGAGGTTTGGGAGGATCCTAGAGCAACTCCATGCCATCACTTTCAGGTGCTCACCTGAAGGTTATGGCATAGCATTGTGCAGGGCTTTTTTCTGCGAAAAGAGGTGGTAGAACTCAGTGGGTTGCCAGCACAGGGGGCAACTCTTGGTGGGAGGTGGTGCCCCTGGTACCACAGGTGCACATGCAAAGTGCGCGCACATTCTCAGGACCAATGATGTCACTTTGGGTCAGCTGGAACAAGGGGGGAGTTTTTAAAAGTTTAAATTGCCCTTGGTAAAAATGGAAAGAGGTGTTACCTGGAACAAAGCCAGGAAGAGAAGGAGTGAGAGCGAGGACGTCAGGAGGAGGAAATCCTGAGAATAGCAATCTACATATCAAAGGACAGTCAGAGCAGTAAACAGAGTGCCCTGACCTCTCTATCTTTCTAACTTTTTGGTTTGTCCCCCTATGAAACTTGAGCAGAGGGACAACGCTGGATCCTACTCTTCCAACAAGCACAACCAAAATACAGGATGGAATGAGGCGTGATGAGCAGCCAGGGAAAAGAGTTCTTTAGTCCATTTAGACCACTTATAGGAAACAAGAGAACACCCCCCAAATTCCCTAACGTCTTCCCAGTATAAACTCTTTACAGGAGTTAGCCCATTCACCCTCGTAACAGTTGAGGCCAACCATTAATGCGCCCACAATAAATGAAAGTTCAGAGCAGCCGTACAAGAGTTCCATCTAATTTATTTTCTTCCTTTATTTCAAATTTCTATTCCACTCTCCCCGCAGGCGGGCTCAGGGTGGATAACAACATATTAAAATACAATAAAAGTTCATCTACATTAAAACACCATTAAAACAGCAGTGTGTTTCTATTAATACGCATTTAAAACAGGGTGGTGGACAGCTTTCACAGGGAGGGTGAATCTAGCATCCGCTTTCGTACATTGTCCAACCAGATGCCCTGGCATGAAGGCATTGAGGTCAAAGCTCCTCCCTGTCGCAGCCTCCCCAGCCCCCAGCACAGGTAAGCAGGGGATCACTGCTTCTGAACACGGACGCTCTATTGTAATCATTGTAGCTCAAAGCCACTACAAACCGAACCTCCATGGATTTGTGCAATCCCCTTTCAAAACCAACTAAACGGTCTGTCATCATCGCTGCAAGTTAGTTATTCTGTGAGTGAAATCGCTCCGTTTTGTCCATCCTGAATCTACTGCCCATCAACTTTCAAGGAAAACATGAGGCTGAAAGGAGCGCATTTATATTCTGTGGCTGAGCCAGGAACCGAACGGTGCAATCCTATGCAGTGTAAGGCCATTGATTTCAGTGGGCTTAGACGGGAGAAACTCTTCCTAGGATTGCACCACACATCTCTGAATCTCTTAATCAGATCCGCCGGGAGCTCTCTTGGCCACGTATTATTGAGGATTTTAGCTTTCAACATGTTTAGATAAGAAACTTCCTTCTTTTTCTCCTCTCCATAGGCAGCTTTTAGGGTGAAGATTGATGGGCAAGGAATTGTTAGACTTGAAGAGGAAGATGGTCAAGGAAAGACCATTGGGGAGCCCGGGGCGATGTCTGCTTGGCCCAGGTAAGGAAGGAATTCTAGGTAGCCATGAAACAGGGACTTGATTAACTGAGAAATCTGCGTGGTGCCTTTGCCAGGAGCAGGGGGAACAGAGCCGTGCAGAGAATAGCTGCCAATCTGCTTTTGTTTCTCAAGTTAACTTTTTATTGCCTCTGAGCCAGAGAGGCAGCTTGTTTGGATATTTCTTAGGTGGGAAGGAAAGCAGTTAAAGTGAGTGCACATCCTCGAATATGGAGAGCTACTTCTGCAAAGGTTAACAAAGATGCAGAGCTTAACCCGTGGATGTGAAGCTGGAAGCGCCAGGACTGGCCCTCCCAGTTAGGGTTGCCAGCCTCCAGGTAGTGGCTGAAGATCTCCTGGAATTACAACTAGTCTCCAGGCTGCAGAGATCAGTTCACCTGGAGAAAGTGGCTACTTCTGGCGGTGGACTCTATGGAATTATGCCACTCCAAGGTCTTTTCCCTCCCCAAACCCCACTTTCTCCAGGTTTCTCCAGGTTTCATCCCCCAAATCTCCAGGAATTTCCCAACTTGGAGCTGGCAACCCGACTCCCAGTGCATAATTTAACCCTGAAAAGTAGCAATGGGGAGGGGATTTTGGTGCTGGTGTTGGGAAAGGAGATGTAATCCATCCCCCACATGGGCGCTCAGATTGAAAATGCCCCCAGGGATGTTTTAAGTGTGTATTGAAGTGGGGGTTGTTTTTCCTCCTACAGGAGTTTAAAGCAAGCATTTTCCCTTGCAGAATTGAGTGTGGGAGAATTAAACCTCTTTTTCCCTAGACTGGGGAAGGACAGAGCTGCTAAATGCACGGCCAACTCATTCAAAATTCAGCACCCCTGCCTCTTGCTGTTCATGGTCTTCTTAGGAGGGCTTGGTCTGCAGTTACACAGCAGGTAGACTTCCCCATAAACCCAGTAACCCTCTGCTTCCTTGGCTCCCTACTAGTTCACCACCCCTAGCCTTTCTTTATACCCTTCCATTAAACTTAGGGCCAAACTACGTGACTAATGACACTTGAACGGCAAGTGTATTCCTCCCTGTTCACTTGCCCTCCACTTGCTCTCCACTCAATCCACTTGCCATTCAAGTGTCATTCGTCACTTGTAGCTTGGTCCTATGTCTTCCTTTCCATTTCTATATTTTTTTACTCTGCCCTTCCCCCCCCCCACCTATACCACTTCTGACATTTCTGCCCCAAGTTCTCCTACTTTGGGGGACAAACTCCAAGCCAACTCTCTATTCCTTTGAACAGCTCACAGATGCCTTCTTCTTTAAGGCCTCCATGTTTTGATCCCAGCCAACCTACCCTAAGCTGGGCTCAGAACATTTGGTTACTGCCTTAGAATGCTCGAGGACATTCTGTGACATCACAACAATCAACCAATCAAGTTCTTCCTTTCTGGGGTTGGGAGATTTGGGAGTGGAGCCATGGGAGGAAGACATTTGGGGAGGGACCTCAGTGAGGGATAATCTTATAGAGTCCGCCCTACAAAGCAGCCATGGTCTCCAGGGGAACCAAAAACGGGGTGGAATATCCACAGTCTGGATTAGAAAGCAATCATACAACTATGTCTAATTATCAAGAAAGTCTACTTAGATAAGATTTCATAAATAGGAAATGAATACCATAGGCTAAAGGCATAAAGTCCACTGCCTATCTCATCTCTCCCTCTCATTGCACTCTCTGGGTCTGAAAAATTACCTTGGAATGTCTTGGGCTCTCCAGGAATACGCATGGGACAGTACCTGTAAAGAAAGGAAATAACAGTGTTCATTAATTGATGGGGCTTTTTCACTTTCTACAGAACAGCTCCTGAGTTTTTGAACATTATGTTTTAAATTGTCCCTTATACCAGGAACCAAGGGGAAAATTTCTCGCGAATATTTTATCTAGTCTCCACCTTCTGTCTGACTTTGATAAATTAAATTTTATTCTTTCAGATACAGACCCTTTTATTTCAAATAGGATGGCCTTCTATGCCCTGGCTGCTAGGAAAATAAGGGCAAATGTGATAGCCAGGAGAGTAAACACCTGACATAGATGAGAAACCGTTTGGTTTTAATGTTGTTTAATGCTTACATTTTAGGCAAAACATATTTTATAGTAATTTTATTTATATCTATAACTATATCTGTATTCTTGTTCTGTTGTAAACATTTATGGAATGTCCTATTTATTGTCTCTTTATTGTACTTCATGAATATGTGTAAGTTTTCTATTTATATATGCACCCAGTCACTTTATATTTATGAAACCTTATTTTAATAGACTTTCTTGATAATTACGACATAGTGGTATTATTGTTTTCTAACCCAGACTGTGGATATTCCACCCTATTTTGGTTTTCGATTAGCTGGGTGGCCTCTTTTGTTTATTTCGTGTTCTCCAGGGGAACTGATCTCTGGTATTTATTTATTTATTTTCTATTTTTATTCCGCCCTTCCCACATTTCCAACAGGCTCAGGGTGGATAGTGTAGAGTGTAGAGATCAGCTGTCGTTCCAGAAGACATGCTCAAAGTTGGAATCCAAACTATGGCTCCCTGATTTCTTCAGGGCAAGAAGTCAACTTCGAGCTAAGCTACAAGAGACAAATTACATGAGGAGGAGCATGTGAAGGGAGTTGCAATGTTAGCCGGGAAGCTGAGTTTTAAAAGAGATCAGAAGACTTTGTCAATTTCCCCTCTCTACAGATAGCTGCTCAGAAGGTTTATTTCCTCTTCACCTCTTAGAAGGGGAGGTGAAATTGACAGAGCCTTCCAGAGGCAAAGAGGAAATGAACAAACCCTCTGAGCGGGGATCTCCCTGGCTTGGTAGAGAGAGGAAATTGATGAAGCCTTCCAATCTCTTTTAAAACTCAGCTTCCCGGCTAACATTGCAGTTTCCCTCACCTGCTCCTCCTCGTGTAATTCATCTCTTGTAGCTTGGCTCTCAGACCAGACACTTCTGTCCAGGTTTGGATCTGGTGACATGCTGGTAGCCCAGGCTGATTACCTGACGGCTTTAAAAGAGCCACATGCTTCATAAATAATTGTTCTCTTTTTCTCCCTGGCTCCAAATTGGAAATGAGTAGAAATGGGCCTTCCTCATTGCTTTGCAATTACTGTTCACTTAGCATCCCATGCTGGTTTTTGAAAGTAGTTATTTGAGCCAGCCGTTGATTGCAGGGTTGGCTTCACCGGCGACATTGTCTACAAAATTTAAGTGCTTGGATTGACACAGCAGGTGGGCAGATGGAGCAGTGGGAAGGGGGTGTTTGCACACTATGTGATTGAGAACCTGCTATTTAAAGGGTGCTGAGGGGAGGGTGGTGGTGTTCCCATTATGACGGTGGAGCGCTTTACTTGAAATTGAGAAAAATGATTGCTGTTGCCCTGTCTTTGGGAAACATCCCCTTGTGCCCCCTAACATACTGAGGAGCAGATTCAACTATAAATCGGTGCAGATCAAACTGAAGCAACGATCGCTGATTCCAGAAAGACTCACTTAGAAAAGCCATCAGACTAGTTCACCCATATGTGCGCCTGCTTGCGACTTAAAACCATCCACTCTTGCCTGGCTCTGTGTGCATAGGCTGAATGTCATAAGATGGATGAGTATGGGACAGGCCCTACAATACTTTGTCTCAGGAGGCTGGGCTGATCCCCTCATTGCTGACCTTCTAGCAATTAATTAAAACCATAGAGTTCCAGGGGGCCTTAAACAGATGCAAACTGTATTAACTTGTAATTTTGGGCTGTTGGAGTTTTTCTCTCTATTGTTCTCTGTGTTTTATCTAGTCTCTCTCTCTCATACACACATCAAGGCTGTTTACAATTTAAACTAATGCCTGTAATATGCTGTATACAGCAGAAAAGTAAAGGGGGGGGCAGAAAAGGAAGAGGAAAACAAGCCAATTCAGGCATGAACTCCTAAATAATATATAAGACTAACCAATTTTATTGTAGCATAAGCTTTCGAGAATCAAGTTCTCTTCATCAGATGCAGTTCGGATCATGCATCTGATGAAGAGAACTTGATTCTCGAAAGCTTATGCTACAATAAAATAAAATTGGTTAGTCTTAAAGGTGCTACTGGACTCTTTTTGATTTTGCTACTACAGACTAACATAGCTAACTCCTCTGGATCTAAATAATTTATATAACCCATAATGATTGTCTGGAATGGACACAGCAGGAGACAGTTTCTGGCAGGGCACAGAGCCAAATAGCACTTGATCCCAGGTAGTTTGAAGGAGACAGTTTTGCTTTCTCACCTCTTCTTCAGATAAAGTCAAGTGTCAAAATGTGTCCCTTTGTCTTGCGGGGGGTGGGTTTTCAGTTATGGTTTCCCAGTCAGGGTTTACATATATGCTATTTCTCATTTATTTATGGTTGTTTATTTCAGACTGTTGCTCCCACATCCCCAAAATAAAGATGCTAGACATTATCGTAACATCACAACAGGAGAGCTGCTGTAGCACAGTGGTTTAGTGGTTTGGCTGTGAATCAGCACTGTACTGGTTCGAATCTCACTACTGCCATGAGTTCGGTAGGTGGCCTTGGGTAAGCCACTCCTCTCAGCCCCAGCTCCTAGCTGTATTATGGGGATAATAATAACACCAACTTGTTCTCTGCTCTGGGTGAGGCACTAATCTGTCTAGAAGAGTGGTATATAAGCACAGATTGTGTGCTAAGATAATGTTTAAGTAAGTATTAGAACAACTTGATTGAAACCTATCTGCTGTTTCCCTCTTACTAGTATAGAGAGGAGTCCCTAACAAGCTACCTGATGTGTTCAACAGCATCTGAGTAGAATCACCTTGGCTCAGCACTTGAAAATGAAATCCTGCCCTCAAGTCATACTAGACATATGGCAACCCCTGGTGGAGTTTCATGGCAAGAGACTAACAGAGGTGGTTTGCCATAGCCTGCCTCTGCAACCCTGGTCTTCCTTGCAGATCTCCCATCCAATTACGAGTAACTCCTCTCTTCCGCAGATGCCTTGGGATGCTTGGAGATCTAATTAAACCAAAGTGCCTAAACTGCACTAAACCCACCAGCCCTTGGTTTGGTGTCCCTGAGAAAGAGACTTATTAAATTAGAAAATACCACCTTTCAATGCAAGTGACAAAAGAAGAATAAAAGGAACTACTCCAAGCTATTTTGAAACAAACCCAAAACCTTCTTGCTCAGCTTCTTAGCTTGCCCCAAGCTGCCGATCTCCTACCAGTGGTGGGGGGGGGCAATATGACCATCTACCCCCCACATACGAGTAGTGACCAACTGAGCATCAACTCATGGCTCCACCCCCTCTCTTCTCCTTATATGGGTTGCAAGGAAGGGTGAATCAAGCGATCAATTAATCAATTAATTAATTGATTGATTGATGATGATGGTGGTGGTGGTTTATGAAGGGAGGGAGGATGATTCATCTTTGCTAGCACATGGCCAGCTCAAAAAGGCGAGAAAAGAGAGAAAAGAGGCTAGCTCAAACAGGCGGGAGAACCTTACCAAATCCCGTTCCTAACTGCTCCTTCAGTATCCCGCCAACAAGGATGGCCAATCTCACTGGCTTTTGCCTTATTTATATTCTTTTATTTTATTTATATTCATTTACCCTATGACATTGTTTATGGAAATGTCCTTGACACTGTATGGAAATGCCCGCCCTTGTCCTTGCTACTGATTGTACTGATCTCACACTATGTAATCCGCCTTGAGTCTCAGTGAGAAAGGGGGAATATATATGACATAAATAAATTTAAAAAAATAAATTATTTCAAAAAGCGGTGTAACCAGTTGACAGCTCCTTGGAAAAAGCAGGAACTGTCTCCTCAATATTTTCTGCACTCTCTCTCTCTCTTTCTCACCTTCTTGTGGATTTTGTGCCACTTTCATCAATGTGGTTCACGGCTCGCTCTACGAATTGTTACTATTTATTTGTTGACTTTAAAAAAATTTCATAAGCTGCTGTTGCAGCGGGCTTATGCTGTAATTCTGTGACAGTGCACAGACAAAAAAAAAAAGCCTGGAATGTGGTTTGGTGGCGCTTGCCTGCTTTCTAAATCTAAGAAAAGTTTGTGCAGGAAAAGCCTAAAGAACTCAGGAGCGAACCGGCGTAAACTGACCATCTTCCTCATTTCTCTGGTGTGACTCATTCAAACAAACTGACAGCAGTTCAGGAATACCTTCCTGTAACTGAGAGAGACACTAGAGAGTGTTTCATCCTGGCAAAAGGAGGCAGAGTTCATGGCATACATTTTTCATGACGGCTCAGTGTAGCTGATGATAATAAAATAATGAGATTCGCTAGTTGGCACTCAGTGGACACGCCAATGAGTCATGGAGAACAACAAAAGAAAGAACTTCTGTGAAACGGAAAAGGAACAGAAGTTGCACAATGGATTAGACAATGAAATAATGATGGCTGGGGGAAAGTTAGTGGAGACGGATCATGGATGAATACAATCAGAGAGTTCTGAATTGTAAGAACTATACAGGGCAACAATCGCTTGTGCTTGCCTCATTTATCCTCTGGCTTCCTCCCCAAGGGGGACCCAAAGTGGCATACATCGTTCTTCTCCATTTATCCTCACAACAACCCTGTGGTGTAGATTAGGCTGACCCAGGAAATTTCTATGGCAAAGAAAGGATTCAAACCTGAGCCTTCCAGATCCTAGTCCAACTCTGTAACCAGTACGCAACACTGCCTATCCAAGACTCTAACCAAGGCTGTAGCCATAAGGGAGGAGGGCTATTATTTTCACAATATCTGTTTATTCATTGAGAAATGTCTCTCCTATCTTCACTCAAAGTTGCTCACAGCAATCAATAGCAGATCCAATCATTTTTTTGAAAAAAATTAAGACGATATCGATAAATACTGTTTAACTGAGAGACTAGAGAGTCTCTAGTGAGAGAGACACTAGCGAGACGCTAGAGAGTTTTAAACGCCACTGTTTAAGAGTCCAGTAGCACCTTTAAGACCAACCAACTTTATTGTAGCATAAGCTTTCGAGAACCACAGCTCTCTTCGTCAGATGCATGGTTCTCGAAAGCTTTTGGTTCTCGAAAACTTATGCTACAAAAAAGTTGGTTAGTCTTAAAGGTGCTACTGGACTCTTTACTATCCTAAAAAGAGTTACTCCAGGTGCATCTGTAGCATAAGCTTTTGAGAACCACAGCTCTCTTTGTCAGATGAGACTTCTTTTTGACTTCTACTTGATGAAATTATTGTTCTTGACTACGTGTATTGTATTGGGGATCATTGTTGCCGCCCCTGAGGAGGTGTTTTTGGCACGAAACAACAGGCAACAGCCGGCCCTGGTTGTTGGGCGGTGGAGTGTGTACTCCGGGATTTTTCCCCCTGCTGTAACTCTACTGCAAGACAGCAAGAAAGAGGCATTACCATCTTGTGCCTTGTGGAACTTTCGTCTGCCTCTTCCGTGTGGACCTTTCATTTGGTTCGTTCACTCTTCGGCTTCACCACAGTGGAGACCAGTCGCTAGGCGGACTTCATCTGTCGGACTGCGAATTATGCAGGTTTTTCTGAACGGCTTGCCTGTCCATAACCATTGTGTATGATTTTTGCTTCATTGTAATTATGACTTGGTTTGTTATTATTATGTGAATTTTCTTTGGACGAGACTTGATATTTACTGATCACATTATAGAGTTTATTCTTTTACTTGTGAGTTTTTGGATAATGTTCCCTCCTCTTGCAGTTTATCTTCTCCTTTTTGTTCATAGTTTCTGTGTGGAGGAGCCTCCTTATCGTTGTCATCTGTGTTAATCTAGAGGCGATGGCCGATGCCTTCCCCCCGGGAACCCAAAGGAACCGGCGCTGTGGCCCAGCTTCACTCGGCTTTGTGTTTGCATGACGCAGAGCTGGTTTGCTTCCTGAATTTTGTCCTTCTTCCTCAGAAGCATGCGGAACTCTCTACAAGGTGTGCTCCTTTCCACCAAGTTTTTTCACACTCGTTACTGCTCCCATCAGACCACCTGGTGACCAAAACCAAAGTCAGCGGAGCAGCTCGCGTTCAGACCATCATGCTAACTGCAGTTACTTTGATTAAATCGTGGATTAAAAAAAATATATATTTTACTGATTTTCCATAAAGATAGGAATAGGAAAGGGGAGATTGGGAAGACAAGGCCGGAAAAAGGAATGCAAAAAACTGATTGAGTCTGCTTACATCAGCATTCTAGTTCTCCATGCATCGTATTTTATCCTAGCAAATATTCGACTGTGGTTACTGGTAACAAATTACAATAGTGCCTTTGTATGTTTGATACATTTGGAGGTGGAACGCACAGGAGATCTGAAAAGAGGTCACGTGGGTTTTGGCCCCGCCCACATGATTCCTTTTCTTCTGAGTGCAAGCCGAGTGGTGCTGGGCTCCAAGGGAACATTAAGCTGCTTGGATTCATTCTGCTCTGCTGCTTTACATTCTGCTCTGCTGCGGACTCGTGAGGGGTGGGGGGAGAGAGAAAATGAGTGAGTGAGTGCAAGCCGAGTGGGGCTGAGCTCCAAAGGAACGTAAGCTGCTTTGAGTTCATTCTGCTGCTCTATTTTCATTTGTGACTCATGAGAGAGAGGGAGTGAGAGAGAGAAAATGAGTGAGTGAGTGCAAGCCGAGTGGGGCTGAGCTCCAAAGGAACGTAAGCTGCTTTGAGTTCATTCTGCTGCTCTATTTTCATTTGTGACTCATGAGAGAGAGGGAGTGAGAGAGAGAAAATGAGTGAGTGAGTGCAAGCCGAGTGGGGCTGGGCTCCAAAGGAACGTAAGCTGCTTTGAGTTCATTCTGCTGCTCTATTTTCATTTGTGACTCATGAGAGAGAGGGAGTGAGAGAGAGAAAATGAGTGAGTGAGTGCAAGCCGAGTGGGGCTGGGCTCCAAAGGAACGTAAGCTGCTTTGAGTTCATTCTGCTGCTCTATTTTCATTTGTGACTCATGAGAGAGAGGGAGTGAGAGAGAAAATGAGTGAGTGAGTGCAAGCCGAGTGGGGCTGGGCTCCAAAGGAACGTAAGCTGCTTTGAGTTCATTCTGCTGCTCTATTTTCATTTGTGACTCATGAGAGAGAGGGAGTGAGAGAGAGAAAATGAGTGAGTGCAAGCCGAGTGGGGCTGGGCTCCAAAGGAACGTAAGCTGCTTTGAGTTCATTCTGCTGCTTTATTTTCATTTGTGATTTGTGAGAGAGAGTGAGTGCGTGCGTCCATGCAAGCAAGCAGGGCTGGCTTTCCAGAGGAGGGTTAGCTGCTTCGAGTTCATTCTGCTTTAAGGAAATACCTGGAGATTTTGGGGGAAAGGGGCCTGAGGGGTGGATGTTGCCTTCTGACACACTTCCGGTGATGTCAGGGGTGTGTGGCATATGCTAATGAGATATGCTAATGAGTTATGCTAATGAGTTCCTGCAGTTCTTTTTCTAGGAAATGACCCCTGCATTTTAGTCTCTATATTTATTTTTAATCCAGTTGTAGAAGGGGGTCCATGAAACAGAAAAGTCTTCTTCCATTTGTCCTTTCATTAATATAGTTAATTTGTCCATTTCCATGATGATTAAATCGTGGATTTATTCTCTACCAGAACTGAGCCAGTTCTCTTGCTCGCGTCCCTTCCGTCTCTCAGTTTTTATGATTCCAGAACACTGATTGTTAAATGTCAAATGCAGGATCCAAACAGTGACTCTGAAATGTCAAATTTTGAACAGCAAATATCAGATTCTGAACACTCAGTGCAGATTTAATTTGGGACCAAATCGAAGTTCTCATATCAGGTCTTGGCTCAAATTCATTTGTCTTGTTGAATCTTTACCTGTATTTTTTTTTAAATCTTATGAAGATTGCTTTCATTCCTCTGTGTATCTCAGCATTGATCAAAAGATAATACAATAATCAGGAGATTTAATGGCCAAATTATGTTTTCCTTTAATGCTTAATATTGTAAAAGAGGTACTGTTGAAAAACTTACATTGTTTAGAGTGTGACTTTTTTTTAAAAGATCTTAAGTCTAGGCTAAATGTCACATACCTGTTTTCTGGATTCAGCTATTTCAGGCTGCAGTTGTGGGACCACACATTTAAATGCTCCATGAACACAGAAAGCTAGCATGTCAAATCTTAGGCAAGAATCCTTTTGACATCTAGTTGTCTACATGCAGGGAATTTTGTGAAGGAGCACTTAAGCAAGTAGGCTCTGCACTTGTAGTCATTGAACCCAAAAATCCTAGACCAAAACCCTTCTCCCTGACACCTACTATTCTATATGCAAGGATTAGGGGAGGGGGGTCATGGACAAAGTTTCAGTTATGAGATCCCCTAGGGTTGCCAGCTCCAGATTGGAAAATTCCTGGAGATTTGAGGGTAGAGACAGGAGGAGACAGGGCTTGGGGAGAGAAAAGACCTCAAGAAGTTATAATTCCATAGAGTCCACCCTCCAAAGCAGTCATTTCCTCCAGGGGAACTGATCTCCGTCACATGGAGATCACCTGTATTTCCAAGGTATCTCCAGCCTCCACCTGGAGACTGGCAACCATAGATGCTCCACTCCCAATTGTACAGTCCAGAAATGGGCCAGATTTCATCCTTACCCTAACTTTCCTCCATGAAGGAACTCAAGGTGGCGCAATCAAGCCCCTTCATCTGGTGGTCAGCGGCAAACAATACCAAAAGCAACAGTTGATTGACAAGAGGGACTCGGGAAAGAGCCCTCCAATGGCCATAGACTGAGAGGACCCAGAAGCCTGCAAAGACCAAACTGCCAAGAAACAGCACTTGCCTTGGGACCCAGCAGGTCCAGGCCAATCCATCACCCCAAAGCAGGCATTAGAAGTGGTGCTATTATCCCAGCAATGGCAATGCCTTGGTTTTGGGGTTCCGGGCGGAAGAGGGAAGTGACTGGTGGACATGTCAAAGGTGCAGGGAGGCATTTAGACCACTGCAGGGCTCAGATGAGCAGAACTCTTCCAGGGCTTTCTGGGCATTCAGAAGAAGAGACCATGGAGAGGAGGATAATTTCAGGTGGGTAGCCGAGTTGAAGAGCAAGATTTGGGTCCAGTAGCACCTTAAAGACAGACGAGATTTCCAGGGTATGACCTTTCGAGAGTTAAAGCTCTCTTTATCAGAGCTTTGACTCTCAAAAGGTCATACCCTGGAAATCTAGTTGGAGAGGAGGAGGAGGAGGAGGACAAAGAACAGAGTAGCCTTCTTCCCCCTAGTACTGGGCCATCCTAAATTGGGTAAGGAGGATCCAAGAGGGTGGCAGGAGGTAAGTTGGAAACATCAAGAGGGGCTTTGCAAAAGCATTAAAGCGCCTTCTTTATCCTCATAACAACCTTGTGAAATAGGCCAGGTTGAGAAATAACAGCCTGGATTTGCCAGGTTGCTTCATGGCCAAGTGGGGGTATAAATTAACTTACCATCTCCCCAGCTGTATTCCAGCCACTGAGCCCTACTAGTTGTTATCATCAGGGCTTTTTTTTCAGCTGGAACGTGGTGGAACGGAGTTCCGGAACCTCTTGAAAATGGTCACATGGCTGGTGGCCCCACCCCCTGATCTCCAGAGCGGAGGGCAATCTCAACTCCCCTCTGTCTGGAGATCGGGGGGCGGTGCCACCAGCCATGTGACCATTTTCTCCGAGGGCAACCCACTGAGTTCCACCACCTCTTTCCCCAGAAAAAAAGCCCTGGTTATCATGCACTTTATAAGAGGATGCTACCTTTTCTCCAGGAAAACTGTTGCCAAACTGAGCAGCTCTAAACAGAATGTCAGCTTAAAAACTGTAAAAACAAAACCCGCAATTTTTTAAAATAGCCTTTTGTGATTGATTATGAAGAGTGCCACATAAGGGAGGGGAAACCCTTAATTATATAAGCAATAATTGTTTTGTAGAATGAAGAACTGTAACATGGCTGGTTTTATTTATATTTATCATTCTGCAACGTTTGTTTGTGTGTTTACATTTTTTTTTAATTAGCCTTTTGCGGTGCAATATAGATAAAACAACATAATTAAGGCTATGAGTATCAAGATTCCTTTTTTTTCAAATTCCATTAGGCTTCAAATGAAAGGCATCTAAGTTTGGGATGGCAGACACCGCTAATTAATCAGTAACATCTTGTCCAACTGAACGATGGACTATGAATTTTAATGTACTGTGTCATCAGCATTTTTTAAAAAATCCAGTTCAGTGGAACACATCAGTTAGCTATATGTCTGACATTTTTTGCTTTCCTTGGTCCAGACTTACCTCCCCCCACCCCCGTGTCATGTCTGTACCCCCCCTACATCCATGCCATTGTTTTATTCTGTCTTGTTACTGTGAACCATTGCTAATGCTGTGCCCTTATGTTATTTTACAAATGCCATAATTGTTTTGCTTTTACAGGCAGACTGAACGCAGGTGTCTTATCTCCCTCCTCCCGTGAAGCTCCCAGTGCTTCGACCTTGTAACTGTCCATTTTATGTTGCAGCTTAATCTTATAGACTGATACGTAAACTATGCAAGAAGTTCCCAGATCTTTTTCGTGCTCAAAATCATATTTTCTGTTGGGAGGGGGGAAGGAGTAATTGTGTTTAAGAGCAATGGATTTTTCCCAAGTTCCCATTCCTGTCAAGTTACTGTCTACTTGCTTGTGAAATAGGCCAGATTGAGAAATAATGGCCTGGATTTGCCAGGTTGCTCCATGCTTACCTTGCTTCTGAGTAATCCTATGGACATATCTATGGAAATGATTTGATTCCTGAATAAAGCCTTTTAACCAAGAACCTGGACTTCTTGCTGTAAGGGTAGGTAAAGGTAAAGGTAGTCCCCTGTGCAAGCACCGAGTCATTACTGACCCATGGGGGGATGTCGCATCACGACATTTTCGTGGCAGACTTTTTACGGGGTGGTTTGCCATTGCCTTCCCCAGTCATCTACACTTTACCCCCAGGAAACTGGGTACTCATTTTACTGACCTCGGAAGGATGGAAGGCTGAGTCAACCTTGAGCCGGCTACCTGAACCCAGCTTCCACCGGGATCAAACTCAGGTACAGGGGTCTAATTACCATAGCCTGTCATACATAGCCTGATACCCCAGTCAGGGCAGGGAATCCCGTCACCAGCGGATGCTTCCTGCCATTGCTTAGCTGGCTGTTGGGTTGGGGATGGTAGGAAATGGGGGGGACGGACACCAGCAGTACCCCAATATGCTGATGTCAATTCTGTGCATCCAGAAATGACATCATGTTGCCAAGGGACACCAGGGACGGTTGAACTAGAACCAAAGGGTTGAAATTAAGAGTGTCTCTACACAAGATACCTTACACAGGGACACTCAAATGAAAGATTTTATACTTGTTCTCCCATTGTGGATACATGTGCACTGCTATGGAGACAGAGTACACTTGAATATAAAACCGAACAGAAAACAAGTCATTTCAGGATCCCCGTGTAAGATGTCTTGTGTAGAGAGACTCTAAATCAAAAGAGTTTTTGGCTAAACATTAAGAAGAACTTCCTGACAGTTACAGTCTTACATGGGGACGCTCAAGTGTAGGGAGACCCAACATTAGTTGGGAAACATAGTTTAAAAAAGAGTTTACATTTCTACATAAGGGTAGTTTAAAAAAACAGAGTTGGCAGAGATCACTACTCAGACAGTTTGTTACTTTATCATCACCTCCCCAAAGGGGAAGTGAAATTGACAGAGCCTTGGAGGAGGCTCTGAGGCGTGATCTCCACCGGCTCTGTCTTTTAAAATATATATATATATATATATATATATATATATATATATATATTCAATAGTTTTTTAGGTTTATAACAAAAATGTGTACAACTTATAACAAGTAATATGATACAGGTACTTCTTTAACACTTACTTTACAACGTTTCTACCGAATAGTAACTTTAATGCAGATTGATAGGTTTAACTTTCTTGCAGTGATACTCTAAAAACAAAATGGTTCTATTGAGTATTTTTTGTTAGGGCTAAAGTCGTGGATAATCATGTGGTCCAAAACTGGGAGCCAGTCTTCCCAAAAATCTGATTGTAATTTAGTTGTTTAGCGCACCAGCTCTGTCTTTTTAAACGGCACTTTCTGGCTAACATTGCCCACCTACAGGTGGTGGGCTCTCCTTCTTTGGAGGCTTTTAAGCAGAGGCTAGACGGCCATCTGACAGCAATGCTGATTCAGTGAACCTCGGCAGATCACGAGAGGCAGGGCAGGAAGGGTCACATCACTGCTTAGTTCTTGTGGCCCCTTCTTAGATGCCCAGGGGAATTATTCCAACCACCACTAGGGGCAGTGGTGGACAACAGAGACAGTCAGCAGCAGTAGGCCCCCTCCCCATAGTAGGAGATCTGGTAAGGCTAATGTTGAAACATCTGAAGAGATCTAGATGCAAGGAAAGAGATGGCTGAAGAGAATGACAAATCAGTTAGGAGAGGCCTCAGATAAACTATCACCCAAGCAAGCTCTCCAGACCTGGCCTAGAAAAATTTATAGCCAGGTCGGGAGACCAATTGACTGTGCGGCAGCCCGCGTGAACACATAAAGCGGCTTGCTACTGAGTCAAACTGTTGGCAGTAGTGTCTACTCTCACGTAAAGGGCTTTCAGATCCCCTGTTGCCTTTCACTGGAGATGCCGAGGATTGAACCTGAGGCCTTCTGCAGGCAAGGCAGATGCTTTGCCACTAAACCACAGCTTCTTGGCCCCTCCCCAAGAGGGGGCACCAGAATACAGATGTGGATGTTCTCGTTTCAGGTGATCCTGAAGGTTAGACGATAGCTAGCAGCTGGTCATTATCCTTTATCAGGAAGAGTGATAAGGCCCGAAGGGGATCTTCTCCAGTTCCTTGCTGCTGGCTGAAAATGAGGAACAGCAGTGCAGATTTGGAGTCCCTTCCAAAATGGTGGGGACTTAGCAAATACCAGTGGAGTCCAACCCCTGAAGCTGGCCCAGCCCTTGACAATGGACACACTGAGTGGTGCTTCTGCTAGCCTAACTAAATTCCTTCCAGCAAAGCAAATGTCTAACTAATAAGCTGAGGAAATAGGTCTTGCTACCTGGAATTAGGGGCCAAATATTACTGTCCCTGAGCTCTAAGGTTGCCAGCACAGCCTCAGCAAATGCCAAGAGATTTTGAGGGTGATGCCTTCAGAAGGTAGAATTTGGGAAGGATATGATGACTTTCCCGGTGACGCTCTAGGAATTTCCCTAATCTCTATGGTAAAGCCTATAGAGACATTGCGAAATTCCTAGAAGGTCACTATGGACGCCATTTTCCGTCTGGTTTTCCTCCCACTTCTCAATTTCTCAAGGGCAAGGGATAGGTCTGAGGTCAGGGGTTTGACCAGCCATCAATCTGGAACCAGTGGCCCTCAAAGCAGTTGGACCAGTGGCATTGTGAAAGCGCTGCTTTGCATGCATAACTTTGGTTGGCTCACCTTGTCTTAGTCAAGGCAGCTTTAGCACTTCTGAAAGCTTATTAGGGAGAGTTCATAGCTCAGGAATAAAGCACAGGATTTACACAAAGCAGGTTCAATTCTCAGCTTTCTCTAGTCTGAATATCCAAGGTGGCAGAACTGAGAAAGAATCCTGCCTGAGATCTTGAAGAACCCTTTACCTTGTCAGACCAAGGAGTTCAGAGCTAGATGATTCCTTGTTTTGACTCATAGAGGGCAGCTCCTTGTATCTTCTGATTACATACACCGGTCTAATTAGTGTAAGCACATTCCTGGAAGCGAGTTTTCCACTTCATATAGACTCTCCAAAATTATACATTTGTTTTGATGGCATTAATCTCGGAGCACCAGAAATGAAAGCAACCAGCTGACTTTGGAAGTGGGGAGGGATCCGCTTCTCTGCTCTTTACATCAAACATGCCATGAGAGCCAACTCTTGAGCCTCCCTCATTAGCATTTCAGACAGAAACAGAGAAGAGGATGGGAAAGGCATCAACCTCATCAATCTCCCGCTCATGCGCTCTGAACTAAAGGCAGAGGGAATTGATGTAAGACCAAAGGCGCGCATTAGAGACGCCATATAATGAGACAATCTAAACAGAGAATGAAGTAGAATGGAATTTGTTTTGAAAGGTTCGTTTATGAGCGCATTTTACACATCTGATTTCCTGATTCATTGCTCTGATCACCGTTCGGATGACAAGAGTCTTCTTTGGAGGCCTGCTCTTGGGTTGAGCTAAATGGGTTTGGTAATCTTCATTAGGGTCTTGATTAAATGGTATGTGGCGTTTAATTCAAGCTGTTGGAATTTGGATCAGGCCTCCTCCCTGTTGCTACAATTCAACAGGGTAGCAAATCAGAGTTTCTGGTTGTGGGTAAGAAGGCATAAACCCCTGGCAGTTCGGCCCGTGTCCTGTTTGCTGGCTGCAAAGTGATTTTCTCTCTCTCTCTCTCAAACTTTTATTCAAAATTTTGGCATAATTATAAAACACACAGTTAAGAAAAGAAATGCAAAAGACTAAGTAAAAATACAAGAGGCTAAAAATGCCCCCCAAAAGAAGAAAAGCAAAAAGTAAAAAGAAAGAGGAAAAGGAAAGAGAGAAAGAACAAAGTAAAAAGAGCAGAGAGATTGGAGAAAGACAGAAAATCTAATAAGAAAGTGGTAATAAAATAAAATAAAGACAAAAAGGGAAATCGAAATTATAGGAATATATTTTTGATGATTTTTTATGATCAGCTCATATATTCTTCAGCCTGTTTGGCAGGTTGTTTTGCTGCATTCCTTCCTAACGGTGCCTTACTGCACCATTCACTTTCTGTGCATATGTGTTCTCACACAGCTCAGAGCCAAGCTACAAGTGACGCCTTACACAGGTTGGACACTTGTCAGCTTCCCTCAAGTTTTGATGGGAAATGTAGGCATCCTGGTCTTGCAGCTGTAATGGAGAGCCACGCTGTAAAACATTTCCCATCAAAACTTGAAGGAAGCTGACAAGTGTCCAACCTGTGTAAGGCGTCACTTGTAGCTTGGCTCTCAGTTGAATTCTCCTTCTCCAAAACAGACAGCACGGGAACATGGTGCAACATTGTGATATCACATTCTGTTGTAGCTGGAAGTGCCGCTGTGATGCCCCCAATCTCTATGGTAAAAAAAGAAAGAGATTTGAGGAACCCTTGAGTGCCATGATGGAAGTGACGTAGTGACATTGTACAGTGTTGCTTCCCACCCCCCATCTTTTCTCCTGCTGGGATGAAGATCATTTCATGGGCTGAAGCTTGGGTGGAAGATTGCTCACCACAGCTGGTAACCTGACAAGTCTACCTGTGAGGGCTCTCCAAACTACCTCCTCCCTACTTCCCAGTCACCCCCAGGTAAGTCTGGGGATTCCCTATACATGATCTTAGTTGGCAACAGGGCTTTTTTTCAGAGGGAACGTGGGGGAACAGAGTTCCGGAACCTCTTGAAAATGGTCACATGGCCGGTGGCCCCGCCCCCTGATCTCCAGACAGAGGGGAGTTGAGATTGCCCTCCACGCTGCTGAGCGGCGCGGAGGGCAATCTCAACTCCCCTCTGTCTGGAGATCAGGGGGCGGGGCCACCGGCCATGTGACCATTTTCTCTGAGGGCAACCCACTGAGTTCCACCACCTCTTTTCCCAGAAAAAAAGCCCTGTTTGGCAACAATAATCCTCATAGAACTGCAACAGCGTCGCTGTTGCTTTGGGTGGGATGGAGACCAATCGCTGCCTCTGTCACGTGTATTTCATAACGTCTGTTTCGGCTCTGTGTCTTTGCCTGCTGGCTTCTAGTGCTGCCGTGGTTTCTCGCAAATAGCATGTTCAAAATTGAACCTACAATGCCCACTTTCTCCCAAGTCGAGTCCCCCATAAATTTACATCAATGATTCATTTGCAATTTGACGGAGGCAGTATTTTGAGTGCCTTTGCATCTGTGCAGTTAGCGGCATTCATCACCACAGAGGCAGCTGGCCAGTAGCTGTTATTGATACATGATGAGAATTGACTGGATTACTGGGGTCGATGGGATGTTCTTTCTTTCTTTCTTTCTTTCTTTCTTTCTTTCTTTCTTTCTTTCTTTCTTTCTTTCTTTCTTTCTTTCTTTCTTTCTTTCTTTCTTTCTTTCTTTCTTTCTTTCTTTCTTTCTTTCTTTCTCTGTCTTCTGATTCATTTCAGGAGGCTGTGAAAACTGTTACTCCTGTCAGTGCTAGGTGGAGTGAAAGTGAGAAGAGCAGTTTATAGGGAGTCCTCATTCGTGACATGTTACTTCCTGTTTCCTTCAGAAAAGCTTTGTTTGGTTTGAGAAGGGGAGAATTGCAGGAAGGAGAAAGGCACCTTGTGTGGGGGCATGCATGCACACAGGGCCAGTGTGTCCATTGAGGCCGGGCCAGCAGATGCCTTGAGTGCTAAGATGCCAGAGGGGGCACTCGGGGCAGGGGCACGTGCCACAGAGCTCAATTGCCCTGTGCTGCTGCCGCTGCTGCCAGCACACAGCTGTGGGCCAGATGCAGCAGGTAGCCGGTGTGGTGCACAGAGCAACTGAACCGGAAGGCTGGGAGGATGCACATACACCACTCCAGCCACATGCCACGCCTGGCTTACAGCTGCTGTGCCCAGCCAGCAGCGCATGCTGTCAGCAGCAGCATGGGGCAACTGAGTGGGCAGCCTCCCAGCCCTCCCGCTCAGTTGCCCTGTGCTGCTGCCGCTGCCAGCACACAGCTGCAGGCCAGGTGCGGCAGGTGGCCAGGGCAGTGTACGGAGCGACTGAGCTGGAGGGCTGGGAGGACGCACGCATGCCATCCTAGCAGCAAGCCCTGCATGTGACATCACACACAGTGATGTCATCATGCAGTCTGGATGCACGTGCACACATGCTTTGCGCATGTGCGCGCATGGGGGAACAACAGCCCTGAAGCTGCCTCAGGCGCCAGAATCCCTGGCACCGGCCCTGCATGCACACGTTTTGCAAGCATCCCACTGGACACTTGCAAACGCCGGTAAGCATTTATGATCAGGGATGCTTGCAAAATTATGGTGATTTGAGGTCGGACGTGAGGGTGTTGTTCACCCAACAGTACTTGTTTTACTGTTCAATGTGTATGTAGACTGATCACGTGGCACCAACCAAATTAAATGTCTCCTATCATCCTGCTTTGCAAGGAAAGTGAGCCCATGAAGCTTTCCGAGGACATACCAACAGCGCAGGGAGGTGAGAAGCTCAAGGGAGAGTTAATTAAAGCTCTGGACTGCAGAATTCTCAGGACTTCTATGCACACATTATCTTTTATTACCATTCCAAGACACACATTTGATATTTAGCTTTGGGCCATTAAAAAAAAAACCTTACATCAACGGTTTGATTAAGAGATCATGAGGGAGGGCAGAAAGAGAGTGTTACCGTCACTGTTCATTTCAGTGAAAAACAAAAAAGTCATACTTTCCCTTAGGTTAAACCAAAGCAGTACTCAAGCTTGTGAGTTCTCCATAACTCTTCATCCTACAAAAGCAGGGAAGGAGATTTCAGTTCCTAGTCTGCAGGTCATGTCTCAGTGTAACCTCTATTGAGCCAGTTTGGTGTAGTGGTTAAGAGCAGCAGGACTCTAATCTGGAGAGCCAGGTTTGATTCCTCACTCCTCTGCTTGAAGCCAGCTGTGTGATATTGGGTCAGTCACAGATCTCTCAGAGCTCTCTCAGCTCCACCCACCTCACAGGGTGATTGTCGTGAGGATAATAACAACACACTTTGTAAACCACTCTGAGTGGGCGTTAAGGTGTCCTGAATGGCGGCATATAAATCAAATGTTGTTGTTGTTGTTTATGTTGTTGTTGTTGTTGTTATTATGGGTTCTATGGGGCTAATTTAGGAAGGAAACTTGCACACAAATGTAAGGGTTTTTTTTAAAAAAAAATTCTTTTCTAAACCTTTTAACAATTAGAACAACACAACTATTTTTTTTCTTTTCTTTCACTAAACTTATAAGTGCAACAAAAACTTGCAGCCAACAATGTCTTTGAAACCACTCAAGACTGGCTGGGAAAAAGAGAGGCTAGCTGTGTGCTGCCTGAGTAACTTTAAGCACGTCTGTGAGAAATAGTGAGTCAGAGAAAGAGGCTGTGTGTGAAGCCTTAGAAGAGATCTGTGTGAATGAGTTTAAATGAAGTAACTTTAAGAACCAAGAACTACTTTTATGAAACCGATACGCTTCTTGAAAAAATAAAAGTTTATTTTGGTTTTGTTAAAAAGAAAAATTGGCCGGGAAGAAGAGACTTTGAAACGAGCAGGTCTACAAGCCGGCAGGCTCATTGACAACCACCGGGAGCCCTGTGGCTGCCACGTTTCAACACTGGGAGTGGCCTGGCTCCACGAAGACATCAGCATTGACATCCGCCTGAAAGAAAAAAGAAATCTATAACTGAAGTGATAGACTATTGTATTCAGTTACGGACTTACCTCAACAATATGGAATAAGGACTTTAGGAATTTACAAATATTTGAAAAATTTTCACAATTGAACACTTGCACTTGTAAAATATAATTAACCGTGGTTAACACCTGGTAGTGTTTATGGTCTTCTTGCAGAGGTCTGCTCTGGTTGTTTTTACCACTCAAGATAAGCCAGTTCTTGCACCCTG
This sequence comes from Eublepharis macularius, assembly GCF_028583425.1. Classification (NCBI taxonomy): domain Eukaryota; kingdom Metazoa; phylum Chordata; class Lepidosauria; order Squamata; family Eublepharidae; genus Eublepharis; species Eublepharis macularius. The sequence goes on along the minus strand of NC_072802.1, from coordinate 63,704,827 downwards.
GGTGTGCAAGAAGGGACCACAAGAACTAAGTACTGATGTAACCCTTTCTGCTTTCCTGAAAGGGAAAAGACATATTTGTGCATCCCTATACTGTTACAAGCCTCACATCTCCCCTCCAATCCCTGCTGTCTAAGGGCAAGATTTTAACTTGGGACGAATATTGTTCTCCTCCCTGTGCACTTTGACAAACAGCTGCACTATAAAAATGCTGATCACTACTTTGGAGTAGAGAAGAGCACAATCCACATTACGATCAGAAAAAAACCACGATAATGGCGATCGCGCGATCGTGAACCGGCGGATCGTTATCGTCCACGGCCAACGATCCAGCGATCGGGAGGGGCCTGGATTGGGGCGATCGGGCTCAGATCGGGGATCCAGACACTCAGGCTCCAGCAATCTATTCCCCTGGCAACAGAGCCAGGGGAATGCCTGAGCTGTGTTTGCCATCCTTCTGTCGCCCTGGAAACCCAAATGGAAGCCCAGCTTTCCTTGATCAGCAGGGCTTCCTTCCAACCACGGAGCAGCAAAGCAGTCACCAGTTGGGAGAAGACACCCAGGGGAGGGAGGGGGAAGGGGGTGTTCTGTAGCCATGGGCACTCCAATCTCATCCCTGCAAACCCTGATAGGCAGCTCTGACGGCCAAACACAAACGGCCAAACACAAACACAGATGCTGCCGGCATCACCCACCGTTCCTGTATTGCTGGGAACAGCGGGGCGCCCCTCCGCTTTTGACTCCACGATCCACGATCCACGGATCGGGAACGGGAGATGCTCTGTGCTGGTTGTTAAATCAGGATTGTCGCCAGTGCCGATCCACGATCAGCTTGATTGTTAATTTTTTGGGGATCGTGCCCATCTCTACTTTGGAGTCAGGAAGCAATCTTTTCCAGGCCCATTTGGCTAAGGATCCTGGAGGTATTTTGCCATCTTCTGGGCATGCAGCAGGGGTCGCTGGGGGTGGGGGTAGTTGTGAATTTCCTGAACTGTGCAGGAGGTTGGACTAGATGACCCTGGAGATCCCTTCCAACCCTATGATTCTACGATTTTGTTTTTGTAAGTTAGCATTGCAAGCCTTTTCAGTTGGACCAGTGTTACTGCTGGTGTTACCAGAACTGCTTTTTATAATGGGGGAAATTAGCTTAGCAGCCTGGAACTAAAATTAGCGCGGATCTAACCAATGTTTACGGAGGTCCCGATTCCAGACACTCTAGTGACAAAGAGGCAGACTACAAATAGGTTCAACAAACACGTGTATTTACTAATAGTGTGGCGTAAGCCTGAACTTGCACATACACACAAGAAAGCATACAAGGACTAAGAAATACAGAGTAAGAAATATAGAGACATTTGTATTAGCAGGTTCCCAACGATGATAGGGGAAATACTCACAATCCTGAAGCGAAGCAGAGACACAACAGCGAGGTGGCCCAATGCCAGCACTGGGACCACGGACAGACAGCGAGGGGTTCTGGATAGGATGGCACGCGCACCATGCGGTCTGGGAGACCAGCTTAAATACCCCAAAACGTACCCTGGGGCTGGTGCTTTACTTGGTGGTTCTCACAGATTAAAACAAAGGTTCTAATGGGCTACTGAATGGCTTGGATGGGCCACTTTGGTAATCAGATCGTGATAAGTGACACCTCAGGAAGAGGGGACAAAAGAGGGAGGGGGACATCCGAGTGGGCTGAATGGATGTTCCAGCGGACAGGGCTTGTCCTGATGTCATCAGCTCTGGAATGCGGAGGTTTCTTTGAGATGCATTCTCTAAGTGCTTGGGATGGTCGGCACTTAGCTTCTTCTCTGGGGCGGCTCCTAAGATATGCAGAGCGGGGCGAGGTACTCTCGCTGCGGACGTGGTGTGCCCGCTTCTCCAAAATGGCTTCCCAAAGTAGGCTTCTTCCCTGGGTCTTCTGGCTGCCTGAGAACATGGATGCTGGCTGGGCATAGCTGGGGCTGGATAGCAGGCTGCCCGGTAGCGAGGGCAAGCTCGGCGACCGGCCCGCAGGAGGCTCCAGGCGGGAACTGACCAGGGAGCGCCTAGCCAGGCTCGCTGGAGGTTTCCCCGGCTGTCTCCCGGCTGCTAGCAGCGGCTTGGGCCCAGATGAGGCAGGCTTCCATGGAGGCAGGGGGAACAGCACGTAAAACACAGTCCAAAGCAGGGAACAGGCACGGTCCGTGGCAGATGGCAATGCAGGCACGGGGCACACTGGTAACACAGCCCAAACACACACTGGGAAGTCCAGATACAGGTCAGGGCAGAGCTGCCCAGAAAGAGAGTCCTTTGTGCGTTATCCCAACATGGAGTCAGGGAACTACACAGTCTATTGCAACAGCAGCGTAATTAACAAGCAGGCAGGAAACTGACACGTGTATCAGAGTGCACACGTGCAAAGCAAATCTTTGTGTAGCAGCAAAACAGCGACGCAGGAAACTTTAACACAGTCTATGGCAGGCCTCAAAGCAGGAGAGGGGGCCTACTTGGCAACACTGGCCTTTCTGATTGGTTTGTTTTACACCATTTTTATGTCACGTATACATTCCATGCTATATATATATATATATATGCAATCAACACAAAAATAAAATTAATCATTGAGCAAACGGTTTAAATGGGGCTAATGCAGGGCAAGGAAACAGAAAACAGCATGAAAATAAAGACTTGCGGCTTTGATTTGCATAAGCAGAATCGAAAGAGGGATTTTTGATTTACGGGACATTTGCTGTCACCAGCCTAGCAGCTGGCTGCAGAAAATGGAATCCATCACTCGAGAAGAGGCAAATATAAATCAAAGGAAGAGCAATAGGTATTAAGCACAGTGCAAGCTGGCTGTCTTTTCCCCAGAAGAGCATGTCCTGTCTGGGTTACATTGTGGAGAAAGGAACATATCCCAGAAGGTTAGATGTGCAAAACAGGTTACAGCAAAAACAGATCATACCGCATTTAATGTAGATTAACAGTGAAATCCTAAACAGAGTTACTCCAGTCTAAGTCCATTGATTTCAATGGGCTTAGACTGGAGTAACTCTGTTCAGGATTTCACTGTAAAACCACTTGACAAGTACATGTTTATTAGGATTCCCTATTCCAGGTTGGGAGCTTCTTAAGGATTTGGGGGCAGACACTGGGGAAAGTGGAGTTTGGGGGGGGGAAGGGAGCTCAACTCTTAGTTATAGCTTTCCTCATCATTCACCTTTGGCTTCTGGTCTTCCATCTTTGAACCACTCCTTTACCTATAACCTGGCTCCTGGTTCCCCTCCCAAAATCTGCCTTGCTGCTGTTCATGAAATTGACCGTGATATTCTCTGACCAACCGCAGAAAACTTTCCTACCAGATAGAAAGCTTTCATTCCCTTGACATGCTGGTTTTCTACATGCAGAAAGCTTTTCTTTTACTTGGAGACACCAAGTCTTGCGATGCCACACTTGGCATTTGATCCCAAGATGACTTTACCATGTGCAGCTTTGGTATGTCCAGTGCTTTTTTTCTGGGGGGACGCAGGCATACACATACCCCTAAACATTTTGTGAATCTAATGGGAGAAAGTAAAAAATTTAAAATGTTGGAATTCCCGCAAATCCAATTCCAAACGTATTATTATGGCTATTTATGTGATTTGTTAAGTTTTATGTAGCGTATGTTGGCAACAAAGATGTTTAGTTATATTTAAACTCACTAGGAGCGCTGTTCATCTTACAAAAAATGGAACATCTTTGAGCATCGAACACGCCACCGAGATCGCTGGCATAATCGGTGATCGTTAGGGTGCAGACAAATACAAACAAGTCTTCTCTAAGCCACTTGGAGCTCTGGTAGTTGGAATCTAGCATGGTGATTGGTCATTCTTGTTGCTACCCCCGACGGTGGCGACCAATTTGTGTATTTGTGTACGTTTTGCACAAAGAGTGCAGAAGGTTTGTCTATACCGAAACTCTTAGGTTGTGCGCACATGTCACCATAGAGGGGCTTGGTTGGCAATATTGATACCCATAATTCTCATCACCGACAGTCTTCTGACATCATTTCCTTTCAGAGTGTTTCCTGAGTCTCAGATGGAAGCGAGTGTTTAATCTGTGAAGTTATTGTGAGCTGTGTAATATGAGGTAATGCACGTTCTTGGTAATTTTGTCCATTGACTGCATATATTTTTTCCGATTTGAAGTATAAAATGGTGATTTTCTTGAGTCAAACGGAGAGTACCCCTACACATTTTTTTAGGAAAAAAGCGCTGGGTATGTCTGAATAAGCTCTGAACTTGAATTGCTTGATCATACCTGTGGTGAATAGCGGTCTTAACAGCCCATCTCATCCAAGGAAATTGGTCGTCTTAATTGAACTGATTAAAAATATTTGGTACTGCAACACGAGAGTTCTTTCCATCATGTTTTCCTAATACCGAATGCTTCTGAATATTACAACGAAATATCCCTTGTTTAAAGAAAGATGCTGTTAAATATCTCTTGGGGTTTCAGAGAAAAGGAACATATATTTCTCGGCTATTAAATTTGACATTTCCACTCGCCAGCAGTGGGAGATACGCTTTGGGGGATTTTGAGCTGGGATAAAATTGTCCAAGTCTGGCTTTGCAAGCAGGATTCATAAGGTTAACTTGCTTAAGCCTAGATAACACTCTTGACTCTGCAATCCCCAAACGGTTATTACAGCACACCAGCTTTGATTTCCTGGCTTCTCAAACTGCACGTACAGCAAAGAACTCACATCTACTTAAAACAAAGGAAAGATGATTCGCAGGTGGTGGGAGAAGATCTCATTTCAGGGCTCAGCCTACCAATCAAGCACCTGTTTTTATTGCATTTGCTTGACCATCTCAAGTCCCGGAGACAGCAAAATGCTGCATGTCCCAGAAGAAGAAAGAAATCCACAGCGTTTTGCCGAAGCAGGCAGCTCTCTCTAGGTCAGCAGCCCTGCGTGCAGGCAAACCTTGGGAAAATGGAGGCCCAGAATGTCCATAGCTATGTTCTTATGCAGGATTCCCTTATGTGGAGGGGACTTGGCCATTTAGTTTAGCAGGCATCAAAGCCTTAGGAGAACACTGTAGATGGCATCCATTGGTCACAACAGCCTCCAACTCCATAGCCATACCAATGGACTGTTTTGGTCCAAGCAGGTAACTCGCTATTCCCCTGTTGGCGCAGCGTGGTTTGAAATGTAGCTGAGCTATAAATAAGGCTTCCACACACTTACAGCATTCAAGTGTATGTACAGTTTATTTACAGTGACTTATATACAGAATCTTGTTCTCATTGTCAAAGTGCTTCGCCAAGCACCTAATGGAACAAGCTCCACTCCAGCACAAGACACCTCAGGTGAGGTGACGTAGGTTGTTTCTCTGCTCTTGCATCATCCAAGGACCTGTCAAATAGATCTTTTACATCTGTAGTGACATGACAGATACAAACAGCAAGACATAGACATGCTTCTTGGCTCACTATGTCAACATCCCTAGGTTCACACCTCGCCAGTCGTGGTAAACATCTGGAAGGTGATGAGAGATGTAGAGGTAGGTTACAGCTGTAGGCTATGCCTATGCCACTGGGAGCTAGCCAAGCCCCTATGATGTGTTGTCACCTTCCTCAAGATATTGCCCTGTTTGGGTGGCTTGAGCAGAGAACCAGTTCTATCCAACCCATTTAGCAAGCAAGTAGTTATTCAATGGGTCTGCTCTTCTAGTAGCTGTGCTAGCTAAGTAGAACCTTCTTGTTTCAAGGCACTGTACCTCTGAACAACAGGTTTTAAGAGACTGCAGTGGAGAAGGCCTGTAGTTTCATTTCTGGATAGCAGAGCAACTGGCCAGCTAGTGTTGAAGGCAGGATACTGGATATGGACCTAGGGATCCCAGGTGCACGCCAGTGGTGGGCAATCTCCCAGAGGTTTGCCTGATTGCCTGATGGCAACTGGCAGAAAGTTTCCGGCTGTCTGGAGATCACCTGCCACCAGCAGGCACCCTGGGAACACTCATGGCACGTGCAGTCCCAGCAGATGTGACGACATCACTTCCAGTTTGGTGTAGTGGTTTGGTGTAGTGGTTGAGAGTGCGGGACTCTAATCTGGAGAGCCAGGTTTGATTCCCCACTCTTCCGCTTGAAGCCAGCTGGGTGACCTTGGGTCAGTCACAGCTGTCTCTAAGTTCTCTCAGCCCCACCCACCCCACAGGGTGATTGTTGATTGCGGCAGGACTCTAATCTGGAGAACCAGGTTTGATTCCACGCTCCTCCGCTTGAAGCCAGCTGGGTGACCTTGGGTCAGTCACAGCTCTCTCAGAGCTCTCTTAGCCCCACCCACCTCACAGGTTGTTTTGTTGTGGGGATAATAATGACATACTTTGTAAACTGCTCTGAGTGGGTGAAGTTGTCCTGAAGGGCAGTATATAAATTGAATGTTGTTGTTGTTACATAAGTAACATTGTTGTGCCAGCTGTGGGAGCACTCCCACACTTCATTTGGTGCCAATTCTCAAAGAATTGGTCCTTTGTGGAGTGTGGGAGCTCTCCCAGGGCCAGCGTGATGACATCACTTCTGAAAGTGAAGTCATCATATAGGTGCCAGGCAAGGCTTTTTTTCAGCAGGAACGCAGTGGAGCGGCGTTCCGGCACCTCTTAAAAGTGGTTACATGGCTGGTGGCCCCGCCCCCTTATCTCTAGACAGAGGGGAGTTTAGATTGCCCTCCGCGCCACTGAGCAGTACGGAGGGCAATCTGAACTCCCCTCTGTCTGGAGATCAGGGGTCAGGGCCACCGGCCATGTGACCATTTTCACAGAAGGCAATTTAAATTTTAAAAAACTCCCCCCTTATTCTCATTGACCCAAAGTGATGTCATTGTGCAGTCTTGAGTTCCACCACTGAGTTCCACCACCTCTTTTCCCAGAAAAAAAGCCCGGGTGCCAGGAGTGTGCACACAAGAAGCACATGCACAGAGAGACGATGAGTGCTGTGTCCCCCCTCCTACAACCCTAGATGGAACTATGATCTGCTCCAAGGGCTCTTCTCACATCTCGAGGTTCTTATTGGCCCACCAGCATCCCTTCTTGTCCTCCCACAATGTGTCAGTTCTAAGGAAGGCAGTCCATGGCAGATAGATCCCCAACCCCCCGACAACAACCACTCCAATGCATTGGATGAAAAGGTTTTATTTTAGAGATCCATTAAGTTCACAGGTACATCAAAGATGGATAAGTTGGCAGGAATGAGAATACAAGCATATGTGCTTTGATACAAGGAGCAAGATTCCCCCTCTCCTGGAGCAGTTAGCAACAAGGCATGAAAATCCTAAAGTCTCATGAGAAACACAATAGCTTTGTCTGGCTAGAGAAAAGTACAGATTGCAGGGAATCCAACTCCCTCTGTCTCCTCCGAAAAGTTACAAGACAGCTGCAAGGTCAACAAGCATATTCCAGAGATAACAGGCTAAGCATTAGTACTTTCGTTTTCAGGTAGGCCAAGACTGACGTGACTATAACGGTTGCAGTATATGAATATGATATGAGAGCAGACGTGCACAGTGTGGTCAACTCAATATAGAGAGCAGAGAACATATGAATGGCATGGATGAATGGTAGGCAGACATGACACAATGTTCTCCGTCCTTGATCAGCCTGTCTCTCCCACTTCTTCAAGAGTACCAAGGGCACTTTTGTAAAGCCACCTGAATCCTCTTGTCCTCATCAACTGTTGAATGTAGCCATTTGCTGATCTGTAAATCTTTGCCCTTCTGAAAGCTAGTCACTAATGTTCACCCAGGCACAAGTGGTTTCTTGCCATACACCCTGAGCAATGTTACTGATCTTATCAAACGTCCCTGCAAAACTTCTCTTTTCCTACAGAAAATTCTGCCTGAGCCCTAAATCTGTTTCAAATTTCACAAGTCAAGATGCAGCAGCATATCCTAAGACATCAGAGGTGCGCAAGCAATTCCTACTAGAGATGGGCATGAACCAAAATACGAACCAAAATTCATGACAAACCAGGCCGGTTTGTGGTTCATCAGATCCCATTTCTGATGAACCACCACGAACTTTAGGCTGGTTCGTTTGGTTCATTTTTTGGTTTGTCACTGCAGGCAGCCGGATGCCAATCAATCAGTTTCCTAGGCAATGGGGGATGGACTTCCTGCAGATCTTCTGCTGACCCGGAAGTGACCTTCTGCTGGCCCAGAAGTGACGGTTTTCTGACCTGGATGTGACATTTTCATGAACCAAACGAACCAGTTCGCGAACCGGGGGCAGGTTCATGAAAGTTCATGGTTCATGAAATTTGACGAACCATGAACCACATGGTTTGTTTTTTCTCCGGTTCGTGCCCATCTCTAATTCCTACCCTTCTCAAAAAATGTCGTGGATTTTGTCCAGAACAGATATGATTTTGGAGTTTCAAATCATTTCCAAATGGGTGCTGATGCATTAGACTTTGCAAACCAACAGAACACCTATTGTTCTTGGTTTTTTTTTTAATTTCAGTCTCTGTGCAGAGTTCTATGTGCACAATTTGCTGCAGTTTTCAATTCCTTCATGTCGTTTCCTTCTCTCAATATTATGAATGTGCACATGTTTGCCGTGATAAACACTTTAAAAACCTTCTTGATGTAAGTGTATAATTTCATCCCCCAAATTGTGTAATGTTTCACTAAAGCACAGGTACACTTGTGCGCATTGATAAAAGCACCAGGAATTCTATTATAAACAACACCCAGCAATGCCAAAGGCTTAGACACATCCCTTTCTGATTTTGAATGAGAAGAAAAACAAACAAAGTAGAAAGTAGAAATCCATCCACAAGAGCCGTAGCCTTCTCGCACTTTTCATTTAAATACGGGAAAGCAGCATATAATTAATCATTCCATTTCACACACCAAAGAAGCACAAAGAGAAACCCCATCAACACCTAATTACTAAGCGTTATCAGGACTTTGAAAAGACACCAGGTAAATTTCGCTTCCTGGGAAATTTAACTGTCACCTGAATGGCACAGAAAGCAATAAAATGTTTTTTAAAATGTACTCCAAAAAATGAGGACCTCAGGTGATTTTTCCAGCTCCACGGTAGGAAGGGGCCTGCCAGTTTAGTTCACAGTGGATTAAAGGTGCTTTCTAATTTTTTATCCCAGCTTTTCTGACTTGAAAATGGACATTTCCATTTTCTTCTCACCCGTGCACAACAAACCCGCAATACTTTATTTTCTATTTCTTTGCACTGAATGTTTCCAGGAATGTTTTTTTCTCTAAATTGTTCATGTGTTCAATAAATCAATAATACACGGTAGACATGGAAATGACATACACCATGTGAAAGCAGGACATGTGTCCACATGATTCCTGCTAATTTACCAAATGGCCGAGAATAACTTAAACCACTGATAAAAACATGAAGAAATATGAAAAGAAATGAAATATGAAAAGAAAAGAAATATGAAAAGAGCCCTTAACTCCTCCGTACATTATTCAAGAAAATCAGCTTCTTGCTAGCTTCACAGGAAATTATCCAATCCATCCACTTGCTGCTAGGGCGGCATGGCGCTAAAAGGGAGGGCATTAATGCTCAGAATGTTTAATCGCATTTTGGAACATGTTGCAACTATTAGTTCATTTCATTTGCACCCACCACAACCACCACTTTCACACTACTGATGCACACATGTGTTGGTAAACAATTATGAAAAAAGTCAGTCCTGTGGTTGACAGACAGACAGACAGACAGGGTGGGAGGGAGAGAGAGGGGGAGAGAGAGAGAGAGAGAGAGAGGTGGATGGATGGATGGATGGAGATGGATGGAGAGAGAGGGGGGGATGGAGAGAGAGAGGGATGGATAGAGAGACAGACAGACTGACTGATATGGTTTTATCCAGATTCTTTGTGTGTGCATGTGTGCGAGTGGGGTTCTATGGAGGTAAAAGACAGCTCTAGTGCATCAAAAAAATGTTGCATAAACAGAATGGGATGCAACCATATATATTGACCTCCTCAAGACATACGGCTTTCCTGCAAAGTTTCATCCAAGCACATGTATCCTTCTATGTGCTTGTATGCATCAGTAGTGTGTTGGGAGTAGTAAATGCACAGAAGGAATTGAAAGTGTGAGCAAATCTTGTACTGTTCAGTGCCTGTACTATTTTTTAGAGAGGAAGGTAGCCTGTTACAGCCCTATCTCACCAGATCTCAGAAACTAAGCAGGATTGGCACCATTCACTACTTGGATCAAAAACCACCAAGGAAAAATGGGGTTGCTCTGCAGAGGAAGGCAATGGCAAACCACCTCTGCTCCTCACTTGCCTTGAAGGTCTCTTGCTGGGGTCACCATAAGTCAGTGGCAACTTGATGGCCTTTGCATACATAGAGTATTGAACTGGAAAGTGAGAAACCTGGGTTCACCTCCCCATTCTGTGATGAATAGGGTTGCAAACAGGTGGTGAAGGAGAAGGAGAAGGAGAAGGAGAAGGAGAAGGAGAAGGAGAAGGAGAAGGAATTGCTGTGACTGATACAAGGTCACCCAGCTGGCTTCAAGCAGAGGAGTGGGGAATCAAACCTGGTTCTCCAGATTAGAGTCCTGCCACTTTTAACCACTACACCAAACTGGCTCTCTAAACATCAAGGCAATGTTCTTTCCCTTTAATAAATGCTAAGTGTGTTGTGAGATGGGCTGTTGAAGCTTTTCATGGCATGGAAGGAAATAACATCACCTGATAAAAAATACTGCCTTAAGCCTCTGTTAAGACTCTATTAGCAGCCTGAATAGCCCAGACTAGCTTGAGCTTGCCAGAACTTAGAAGGTAAGTAGGGTTGGCCCTGGTTAGTTCTTGGATGGGAGACCACCAAGGAAGAAAGTTCAAGTTCACTATGAAAGGAGGAGCATCTCTTGCCTTAAAAATCTGTTCCGGGGTTGCTATAAATCCATTGCAACTTGACAACATCATCCTTATTATTATCCTCTATTAAAAGGAGATAATATTTTTCTCCAGACCAGTTGGCAATCCTAGACATGGAGTTTAATGGATTATTATGGGCCAGTCCTTCTCACCTGCCTCAAAAATGAAGGGAGAGCAAGATGTGCAACTTTCTGCTTTTTGGAAGAAGGGCAGGATAAAAAGATACTGAACATTTTATAGCACTTTCAGAGTTCATTGACTATCACAGCCAGTCCTTACAACAGCCCTGTAAGATAGGCCAGTATTGTTATCCACGCATTGCTAATGAGAAAATGAAGACGAGAGTTTATTTTATTTATTTGATTTGATTTATACCCTGCCCTCCTCACAGATGAGCTCAGGGCGGCTAAAAACATTCAAAAAATACATTAAAAGTCACAAAACCATAAAATCAATAATACTTTTTAAAAACTCATTTAAATAGTCCAGGAGCAGGCTATTTAAACAAATATTGGGAGTCCATATACGGGCATAGCAGATGGCTAAGGGCAGCCCCAGAAAAAGTGGTGGTCTTAGATGGAAGAAGGAGGACACCCGCTGGCACTCAGCTGAAGGCCTAGTGGAACATCTCCGTTTTACAGGCCCTGCGAAACTGTAACAGGTCCCGCAGGGCCCGGATCTCCAATGGGAAAGCGTTCCACCAGGCTGGGGCAAGGGCAGAAAAAGCCCTGGCCCTGGCTGAGGCCAGACGGATGTCCTTCAGGCTGGGAACCACCAGGAGTTGCTTGTCTGCAGAGCGCAACACCCTGCAGGGGACGTAATGGAAGAGGCGGCCCTATAGGTATGCAGGTCCCAGTCCGTGAAGGGCTTTAAACACCAAGGTTAACACCTTGAACCGAATCCGGAACTCCACTGGGAGCCAGAGCAGCTGGCACAGCACAGGATGAATGTGCGTTCGGATTGGCGTTCCAGTTGTTTGCCTAAAGTGAGAGGCTGAGATGAGATTCGAACTGACGACTTCCCAGATTACATCCTTTGTCTTACACTTCAAAACTAACAGAGTTATACCCTTCTCACAGTGCAATCCTAAACAGAGGTACTCCTCTCTAATCCCATTGATTTCAATGGGCTTAGACTGGAATGCCTCAATTTAGGATTTCACTAGATGTCTATTAAAGTTGAGGAAGGGTAAAACTTTGTTAGGATTGTGCTGTTAGCCACTAAACTATACCAGCATAAATATTTAAATGTTTGCAATAAAAAAGATACAAATTCTGATTTTTACACACACACACCAATGCATTTCTTCCATTTTGCAAATCTTGAGTCCCCTTTTCAAATGAATAGCTATGAATTAAGATTTCATTTACGTATGGCTTCAGTCCCACTGCCTTGGGGTTCTGATAGGGCGTTCCAAGCAAGAAGGGCAGCAAGGGAGAATTGGTGGAGAGGCGAGGAGACGTTTTGGGTAGTGAAGTTGGATGATCGGCAGCCCCAGGTAGGAAAAGGATGGGAGGTGAAAGGAAATTGTACGGCTGTACAAATACTGCAGACAAACTATGATGTTTCCTGTATTTACTATTTTGCATTAAATAAACAGTAAATGTTTAATGGAGCAAGCAGAAAAATAATTAGGACCCCAAAAGTAAGCTGTGATTAAATCTTACCTACTAGTGCATTGGGTGTCAAATCCATAATTAATCATGACATAAAGCGATAGCTGTTAATTAACTATTGCTGTGTTTTATTTGCTGCTCTGCTGTTATCCCGCCCGGCCCTGGTTTACTGGGGCAAAGTCCTCGTTAATGGCAATAAGAATATTCCTCTGGAGTACAGAGTGATGAACAAGCAAGTCCCTAAATGAACAGCGGATTAGTTACTTGGAAACATTAATATTAATTAGCATTCATTAGGCCTCTGTGGATACTTGCCAGCACGTTTTTACTGGACCTAACACAAAGCATCAGCAGGCTCCTGTATGCTTTCTGAAGTCTGAAACCAGACTCATGAGCCCATGAATCTTTTTTATTATTTAATTTTTATCCTGGATTATACACCCAAAAGCACATTTTTTCCCTTGCAAGAATGCCAACATCCTAAAGAAAACAGAGCCTTAATGGCTGTTATTACAGATGGGCATGAATCAGGAAAATTCTGAACCGTGTGGATCGTGATTCGTCACATTTCATGGACTACAAACTTTCACAAACTTGCCCTTGTTTGCAAACCAATTCGTTCGGTTCGTGAAAACGTCACTTCCGGGTCAGCAGAAAGTCTGCAGACAGCCCATCACCCCTGTTGCCTAGGAAACTGATTGATCAGCGCCAGGCTGTCTGCAGTGACGAACTGAAATACGAACCAAAGGAACTGGGCTAAAATTCGTCACGGTTTGTGAGAAATGAGCACCCACAAACCGCTGGTTCACGAACCATGAACCAGACTGGTTTGTGACGAACTTTGGTTCATATTTCAATTCGTGCCTGCCTCCAGCTATTATGTACAAGCTTCAACTGCCCAGTTCAACACATTAAATCTCTGTTCATGGGGCAAGGCATTGTTTCTCCAGGTTGCTCTCTTACCTTCCACCAGCCCAAAGCAGCAGGGGGGAAATGCTGGGGGAAATTGTGTGTGTGTGTGTATGTGATCTGCATCATGCTAATGCCATGACATCACTTCTGATAAACCACTTTGAAACACAGGGCTTTCCAAAAGAAAGCAAAGAAGAAATAAAGGTGTATGCCAAATATACCAAATAATGTTTAGTTATTCTAAGTAGACCAAAAATATCTGATAATGCAGAGAAATAATATAACCTTACCAAATGACATAAATAGTTAACAAAACTTCATCTAGTAAATGAGTTGTAATCTGCACAGTGTCTACAGCACAAATGGTAAATAAGTTGGTATCTGCACAGTGTCCACAGCACAATTGACTAGGCTTCTGGTTTAGTTCTCACATTTTGGCATTTCAGTCCCTTCTTCAGTAAGGGAAACTTGCAGTACGACAAAAGTACAGTCAAAGTCAAGAATTTACAGCTACAACAAAGGTTTTCTAATGTAGGCATATGCTCAACATCTTAAACATCAGAAAAGAGCAAGATTAGAGCGGCAGGACTCTAATCTGGAGAGCTGGGTTTGATTCCCCACTCTGCCACTTGAAGCCAGCTGGGTGACCTTGGGCTAGTCACAGCTCTCTGGAGGTCTCTCAGCCCCACCCACCTCTCAGGGTGTTTTGTTGTGGGGATAATAATGACGTACTTTGTAACCTGCTCTGAATGGGCATTAAGTTCTCCTGAAGAGCGGTATATAAATCGAATGTTGTTGTTGTTGTTATATAAGATAAAAGCAAGAATGAACTGACAGTTTTCATGTATTTTAAGATGTTTCAAGTACAGACAACCTTGCCTGGTGTTTCAAGTTATAAGATAAGTAGTTGGCCAAGAATGTGAGCTTTATCAAACAGGACAGTTAGTTTTTTTGTTAGGAGATGATGCTAAAGTCCTATAAATATGGCAAGTTAAATTGATCGGTAGCTTCTTTCTAGAAGGTGCTCCTTGAGTGTGACCTGCTTATCTTTGGATTAAGATACATTTTTAGACTAATGTAATGGCTCTCCTTTAAAGATGTATGTAGATATTATGGATAGAATTTTTTCTGTTGATTTAGCCAATGTTAAGAATGTTGAATGCCCTGACCTGGATAGCCCAGGTGAGCCTGATCTCATCAGATCTCAGAAGCAGGGTCAGCATTGGTTAGTAATTGGATGGGAGACCTCCAATGAAGACCAAAATTGCAGAGGCAGGCAATGGCAAACTGCCTCTATTAGTCTGTTGCCATGAAAACCCCACCAGGGTTCGCCATAAGTCAGCTATGACTTAAGGGCATTCTCCACCAGCCAGAATATAGAGTAATTATGTGTTCATAAAGGTTTAGAAGGGATGCAATGATTCTGCAATAGGATACTTGCATATTATACCCAGTAATGAACCTAACATGTTATTGAGGTGTATTTCTTGCCAAGAGTTAAATGATCTGATATTACAGATGCCAAGTCTCCCTGCCCTCCCGGCAGGAGGGGGAACCCAGTGCTTACCTTGTCAGTGTGCCCCGATGCTCCTTGTGCGTATGCTTTGCACATGTGATATCATCATGCAGGCATGAGAGCATGTGTGCAGTTCTCAGTAGGCCAATTGGGGTCCCAAACAGGTCCAATTTGGCCCATTTGGGGCCAAAATTGGCCCGCTGAGAAGCGTAGAAACTCTCTCAGGGGCAGCGTGATGACATCACTCCTGGAGGTGACATCATTGCACACCTCAGGAGCATGCCCGGGAGGCCGATTCCCCCACCTTTCCTCCCAACCAGCCAGGTACATAGATGCAGGGGGCAGAGGGTGCAAGTGAGGGATCCCCTGAGATAGAAAAGCTAACTAGATGCTCTGGGCTTCTTAAGGGCATGCCTACATCTGAGTCAGACCTGACTAGAGTCATCCAGAACTAGTCAAACTCACAATTGTCCCCTCTTCGAAAAACTTGCATTCCAAAGCACCACAATCCCAGGAGGGCTTTGGAACGTGACTCCTGTCGCATGGAAACAACAGTTTCAAAGCCACAGGCTCTCAAATAAGCAGCACTCCCTGGAGGCCTCTTCCTGGGAGGCAGAGCACCATAAATGAATTTTATAGCTCAGTCTGGCACTTCAGTCACTTCAGTGTTTATACTTTTATTTTATTTTTATTTTTTAAGCCTGGGAGCCCAAGTACAGTATTTTTCTTCCCTCCTGCCCACCTCTGCTCAGTGACCGATAAATGCTTCACTGAATAATACAGGCAGGGAAAATTTGGTGGGATCCAACCCGCTTTAACCCGGGTGAAAAAGGGAGGGCGAGGTCCCCTTTGATCACCAAAAAGGAGGGGAGTTGGTGAAATGGAGCAAAAAAAAAAGCTGGCTGTTCGGGGGCAGACAGAGACAGGGAAAGGAACCCTGGGAAGGGCTCCATCTCTCCCCAAAGGGGGAAGGGAAGAAAAGGCAGTTTACCTGTCCAGAAAGCCATCTCTTTCCCAGCCCCAGGTGTGCCACTCACTGCATTCCCTGTCATTATTAGCGGTCATTTTGTAGAAAAAGAGCTGGAGGAACTCATTAGCATAACTCATTAGCATATGCCACGCCCCTTGACATCACTGGAAATCTGTCATTAGCACAACTGATTTGCAAATGCCACACCCCTTGACATCACCTATCCTGGCAGTTTTGGACCCAATCCTGGCCATTCAGGGCTGAAATTGGGCCCAAAATGGCAAAAGGGGGCTGAAAATGGCCGAAAGGGAGGCCAAAATGGTCAGGATTGGGCCGCTGCTGAGCAGGAGAGTGATCCACCACCCATCAGAGGCCTGATCTGGGCCGTTTTGGTCCCAATCCAGGATGAAACGGGCCCAAAATTGCGGAGAGTCAGGTGGGCGGGGCCACCTGACATGTGACCTTTCGGGGGAACTGCCGGAACTGCGTTCCGGCACGTTCCCCCTCGAAATGAGCCCTGGTCATTATTATCCGTATTGTTATGGGGATAATAATGACTTACTTTGTAAACCACTCTGAGTGGACATTAAGTTGTCGTGAAAGGGCGATATATAAATCAAATGTTATTGTTATTATTATAATTGTTAGACTGCACAGGCCTCGGGCAGGGCAAGTTCCGTCTCTCTCAGGGAGTGGACACAGGACATCGCCAGCATAGGACCTCACCAGCCCCAGTGAGGGGGAGGCTACCTGGCCAGTAGAAGTCCTGGTGAACGGCCAATCTGCTCTTGCCTTGGTTTGAATGCAAATGGAGAAAGAGAAAGCAGAACAAGGTAGACAGCAGAAGGAAATTTACGCAGAGAAATTTACTACCTCTGGAGTGAAGTCTCTGCATAAAACAGCCTTAATACTTGACATGATGTGCTCCAAAATGAATCAGATCTCCCTTCTTGCTGCTTAGGGTTCTGCGCACATCTCTCTTTTTCCCTCTCTCTCCTCCCTCCTCCTCCTCACAGGCTCAGCGAGCAAAATCATTGTCTTTCAGGCGCAGCTGTTGGACATCCGTTGCGATTGTCGTTGCCGAGCTCATATTTCTCTCCCTTTGTGTTATGTTGATTCAGGAGACATGTCTAGACTCGGGTGGCCGGGCTGAAATTCTAATGTCAGTGGCTTCTTTTTAAAAAAAATCTTATTCTTTCAAAGGTGCCAGCACTGGTGAGAGGTTGATTGTGCAGGCTTTGTGGAACTGTGAGCCAAATCTGTAAAGTGTAAAGTGATGTGACGTTTTCAGAATAAAGTCTTTGAACGCACTCGCGGAGTATTCGAGACAAACGTCTGTCTTGGAGCAAACTCTGAACAAAAAAAAGTTCTGCAGAGTTTCCAGCGTTCTCAGAAGTAACTGTGGAAATGGCAGCTGTAGAAGGAAACTATTGGCTCGTGCCTGTGCTATCTGTAGTGCTTCATCCAACATTCAACCTGCTGGAATTTACCTGTGATCAGGGCTTTTTTTCTGGGGAAAGAGGTGGTGGAACTCAGTGGGTTGCCCTTGGAGAAAATGGTCACATGGCTGGTGGCCCCACCCTCTGATCTCCAGAGGGGAGTTTAGATTGCCCTCTGTGCTAGCGCACTTGAATGGCAAGTGGACTGAGTGGAGGGCAAGTGAACAGGGCGAAATACACTTGCTGTTCAAGTGTCATTCATCACTTGTAGCTTGGCCCTCAGTCTAAAAACTGCATTCACTCCACCCACACTCTCAGTCATCAGCCAATCATCTCGCTCACTCGTCCCTCTCTTTCACTCCCACTCTTCCTCTGTAACACACCAAGCATTTAAAGACACACACACTTAAAATCATTACAAACTCCCATAGAAGTCTCCCATCCATGCACTGTGACCAGCCCTAGACTTTCCTAGTTTCAGCAACATTGATAGCTCATGTGCCCTCAAACCATACCGTGAATTACAAAGAACATGTGCAGAAAACAAGTAGCAGGGAGAAGAGTAGCCTCCAGCACTTCAAAGGGGATTGGAAAAATTCATGCAGGATGTGCACGTAACTGCTGTAAGTCACTATGGAGCCTCCATGTTCAGAGGCAGTATACCTCCGGACACCAGTAACTGGAGGTATTGGTGGAACTTCCTTCCCTGAGACATTTCTGTCCTCCTTCAACACTGTCTTCCACCAGGGGCGGTCGGGTGGAGGGAAGACTTTTTTGTTCAGTTTGGTGTTCCCATAATAACTTCTCCTTTCCTCCCTATCGCCAATTTTTACACTTGTTTTATTTGTGGTTCTAATTTATTTTATGATGGGTTTTAGAATATTCTGCTTTTGTTAGCTGCCTTGGCAGCAGAAGGAAGGAAGGAAGGAAGGGGCTTATCGCATCAGGTTGGCCACTAAACAGAATTCAGGACTCTCTTGCTGGTCCTCCTTTTCCAGTACTTGTTTTCTGATTCACGTTCTCGGTAAATCCTTGTCCCTCTTTTTGCTTTGGGGGACTTGTGTTGACATGGATTGATAAACTCCATATTCTTCCGAGCTGAACTCCCTCCCCGAGATTTTCTCGGGCTAAATTTCTAGGTAGGTGGAAAATGGATGTATCCTGTCTCCGGTACTCATGTGTTATAAATGCATGTACACAAATAGTAAGCGCTCTGCGCAGTGTGCAGCCTGCCATTTCACATGCTGCTGAGGTATATTTTGAACTGTGATAATACCTTGTCAAACAATTGTGGTTTCTGTAAAAATACCTTCTGCTAAAAAAAAGAAAGCCTCTTGATGCAAGTGGGAAACCAGTGGGAAGGTGCATACAACATATTGAAAGTGGAGCAGATGTATCATCAAGATGTAGTAGTAGGGGCAAGGGACCTTCAACAAGCATTTATGAATTTTTGATGGGACAGAGGCAGACTTTGCATACTCACCGCCACCTACTCCCTGCGTACAAGTTCTCTCCTTCCAGCCGGTCCCGCCATTACCACCCCCCCATGCCACAGTCCAAAGGATGGGGAATATCCTGCTATGAAGATCTCTTCGAATTGAGGCTTGGCTCTGTTTAAATTAATCAGCCTGATTTCCCTTGGCACAATTTCCTGCCAAGACTATTAGGAGTGGAGCTTACTCAGCCTCCTGAACTGAATCAAAAGACTGAAACACGACACTTTCCATCAGCTCCAGCAATCCAACAAGTTCTCAGCACGCTCCAGCAGCAGCTACTGACGGCATGTCTATGCTGTGATGAATGAATGCACACAGACACCAAGGTATTCGGATCCTGGCTTTCAATGGCAAAGGAATCATTAATGCAAATATAAGGGGGGTGCTCGACTCGAAATAAAAAGAGTATCACAAGCAGGTGAAATAAAATTCTTGAACACGTTCTTTATTTGCAAAGATTCTGTCCTCAGGTGACCAGTTTTCCTGAGGGTTTATAACACTGGGTGGAGCATATTGAACGTCTCTGTTGTGATCTGGTAGCTGCGATTCCACTCTTTGACCATCTGTAGCGGTGGCAGCATAGAGCAGCAGAAAGCAAACCAGCTGCTCCTTCCTCCAGCAAGTCTCCAAGATGGAGCACAGCCTAACAGTGCAACCCTAAACAGTTACTCCCTTCTTAAGCCCATTGACTTGAGTGGATTCAGAATGATGTAACGTTGTTACGGATTGCTCTGAGAGCCAAGCTACAAGTGATGCCTGACACAGGTTGGACACTTGCCAACTTCCCTCAAGTTTTGATGGGAAATGTAGGCATCCTGGTTTTGAAGCTGTAATGGAGAGCCAAGCTGTAAAACCAGGACGCCTACATTTCCCATCAAAACTTGAGGGAAGCTGACAAGTGTCCAACCTGTGTCAGGCGTCACTTGTAGCTTGGCTCTAAGACTGCTGCAACCAGAGCTGGATTTATGCATAAACTAAATAAGCTACAGCACAGGATTATGAGGGTGAAATTGCCTTTTTAATAGTACTATGGAGCATCTTAAATGTGACATATGTTAGATCTTCAGCTTGCCTTACTCTGGCCGTACCTGTACCATTAACATATATCTGCTTCCTGACTACAGGAATCTATACTACAACTATTTGAATCATTACCCATAGGAACAATATTTATTTACTTATTTATTTATTTTATTCAACTTATACCCTGCCCTCCCCACGGAATTGGCAGTGGAGAGTGCCCTCAAGTCATAGCTGACTCATGGTGACCCCTGGTGGAGTTTTCACAGACTAACAGAGGTGGTTTGCCATTGCCTGCCTCTGCAACCTTGGTCTTCATTGGAGGTCTCCCATCCAATTACTAACCAAGGCTGACCCTGCTTAGCTTCTGAGATCTGATGAGATCAGGCTCACTTGGGCTATCCAGGTCAGGGCTCCCTACAGAATTGAAACAATGGAAACATGGAATTGAAACTGCCCCACCATCAAAAGACATCCTTAGGGCATTCCGAAGAAGCCGTGAAGAAGCCGCTCCAAGCAAAACAAAGGAAGCCCTCACTGGGCGTGCTGTCTATTCCTTGCAAAGAGAGAGGGAGAGGAAAAGAGAAAAGCGCCATGAGGATCCCATCAAATTACCATCAATGACTCAGTCATGAAACAGTTTATGATCCAGAACAAAACAAGGGGTCCTTTTCTTTGCATCGGCTCCACTGTCAATTACACAGCCAAATGAGGAATGATGGCTGGTGGTTCTCATCAGGACCAAAACGAACGTCCCCCCCGCGGTGCTTTGCCGTTCTGCCTCTTGAGGCCCAGCGATGGATGGCTTTTTTGATACGGGGTGGGAGGCAATTTCGACAAGAACGAATGTGAAACAGGAGCAGCGAGCTCAGAATACAGAGGGCATTTTTGGTTTGCAGCTTATGACACTGTCAAATGGCGGGATGTGGGGTAGCGTCGGAGAAAGGTGAGCATCTGCAAGCACCCTCCTCCCAGTCCACCAGATGTTTGCGCTGGAATATTTTTGGTCCTTCGTTGACACAGATTTTATCTAAGAATCTATGAGTCAGTGGGGTATCACCTTAGTATGTGGCATATTCCAACTGTTTGCACCTGTCCAGTTGTTATCCTATCTATGCTAATATTGCCTTGATGTTTAGAGAGCCAATTTGGTGTAGTGGTTAAGAGCAGCAAGAGTCTAATCTGGAGAGCCAGGTTTGATTCCCCACTCTTCCACTTGAAGCCAGCTGGGTGACCTTGGGTCAGTCATAGCCCTCTCAGAGCTCTCTCAGCCCCACTCACCTCACAGGGTGATTGTTGTGGGGATAATAATGACATACTTTGTAAACCGCTCAGAGTCGGCATTAAGTTTTCCTGAAGGGCGGTATATAAATCAAATGTTGTTGTTGTAGTTAGTCCTTTTGGAATCACACCTAGCTCTCCTATCACTATTGGAATAACCATTGTATTTTTCTCCAAAAAACACTGAACTTCAGATCTTAGATCTTGATATTTTATTATCTTTTCAGTCTCTTTTTCTTCAATTTAATGATTGCCAAGGAGTGCCACATAGATCGGTTTAACTGTCTTACTTTCAACCACAGTAATATCCGGAGTATTAGAGTCTAACTTCTTATCTGTTTGGATTCTGAAATCCCACAACTTTCTCATTTTCAACAACTGTCTCAGGCTTATGTTCCCACCAATATTTCGGGGATGGCAGCTTGTCTTTTTGGCATGAATTCCAATGCAGCATTGCAGCTACTTTATGATGGTGGTTTTTACAGTCAGTTAGTTTGTACGATCTTACTGTATCCGTTGATGAGATGGTCAACTCTGTAATTCACTTCATTACATAATCTATCATTATCATCCTCATCTCTAGTTTTTCACAGTCCACCAGATGTTTGGACTGGAATTTTTGGTCCTTCACCGACTTGGATTTTATCCAGAAATCTAGGAGTCAGTGAGATAACGCCTTTCATAGGGCATGTTTCAAGTAGCATCGTTGTTTGCATCTGTCCATCTGTTACCCTGCTTATGCCAATATCACCTAGACGTTTCGTTAGTGCTTTTGAAATTGCACTTAGCTCTCCTATCACTGCTGGAACAACAGTTGTATGTTTCTCCCAGAAACGCCAGAACTTGATATTTTGTTATCATTTCAGTTTCTTTTTCCTCAATACAACTGTCACTGGGTTTTTTCACGTCAATCCTGCTCTTCCTCCTAATAAAACACATTAAAAAGATAACAAGTTACACAATCCCTTTCATCCCAGAAATCATGTTTTTGGATCAATGGGACACCTTTGCAATCCCTAAAATCAGAAAAGAATTGATAAGTATAAGTATTTTTTTAGTAGCGGCCAAATCAGTAATAGCTCTAAATTGGAAATCGTCAAAGGTACCATCGATTGACAGCCGGGTGGCCAAAGTTTCGGACCATTATATACAAGAGAAAATTCATGATAAAATCTTTCAGGCGGAACACTTTCCAAACGAAACTGATTTCATAACAAAATGGTATCCATTTTTTGAATATATATCTGAAAACAATCTAAAACAGCCTTTTTTAAAAAAGTGTTCTCATATGTTATGATGTCATAAAGGACAACTAAACTCTTATGGAAAACATCAGCATCCTCTAAGGTTGTTGTCATATGTATCACATAATGTTTTGTTTGCCAAAGGAAATTGCATTTATTATAACTTGTGAATTTGTTAAACTTCAATACAAATGTATATTTTTTAAAAATCCTGCTCTTCCTCAAGAGCTTCCATGGCAGAACGGAAAATTGAACTTGGGTCTTCCAGATTCTAGTTCAACGCTCTAACCACTACGCCACTCTGGCTGTAAGTTCTATATCAAGGAAGACATGGCACCTCCTAAGGAGAAGGCTGCAGCTGTGGCTGTAGAAGATCTCATGCCCTTGGTACCTATCGAATCTTAGGACTGTAAGATGCACCTCTGACCCCATTCCTGGATTCGTCTCATACAACAGGGCTTCATGCAATTATCACTTGAGCCCCCTCAGGCTCAACAAGTTTGGTGAACCACAAGAGAAGCCACCCTGAGCTGACAGAGTGCTTGACCAGTCGCATTCCACCTCCCTTCCCCATCCTCGTTCCACATTCTGACTTACGTGCTTTTTTTCACATGCACATAATATTTACACGTTGTCTTTTGGATATGAGCTACATTGTTGTCCTTGAAACTACATAGCCAGGGCCGGCACACCCATTGAGGTCAGGTTGGCGGTTGCCTCAGGGCGCAGAGCGCCAGAGGGGGTGCTGGAGAGGCGCTGGGAGTGTGAGCGCATGCCACGAAGCTGCAGCCTCCCAGCCCTCCCATCCCACGCTGCTGCCGCCGCCAGCACACGCTGCCAGCCGGGTGTAGCAGCTGTGGGAAGGCGTCTGGGGTGGCGCAGGGCAACAGAGCGGGAGAGCTGGGAGGCCACCTGTGCCCTGTCCCAGCTGCCTGCCGCAGCAACCAGGCCAGCTCGTGCCCACGCCCGTGATGACATCACACATGACATCATCACACAGGCTGGTGTGTGTGTGCACGTGCGCTCCTGGCTGGCTGGGGGCGCCGGAAACCCTGGCGCCGCTCCTGCACATAGCATAAATTGTGTTTTGAGTCTCTGGCTTCCTACAAGTATAAGGTCGTTCAGCCTGATGAAGACTGAAGCCAGGACATTTATCTTTTGAAGTCGCAACATACTACGTACCTATTAGCTTTTGAACTTTTGTCTTCAAAATTACTTACACACGTTGCTTATATGACTGAGGAAGATTTGCACTTCGAAACAGGAACGTAGCTGCCGGCACATCCTGTCTTGTTGTATATGTCCTTTGTAGCTTGACTATTCTTTTTTTTTAATAAAAATTTTTATTGGATTAGACACATATAAAATTTATTACAATCACATTCCCTTAAATTTTCCAATTCTAACCCCCTCCCTTTCCCCCCCTTTTTTTGACTTCCAACAGTTTTCCAACCCCTTGTCTATTCTCCCTCTACTCATTTCAAACTTATTATACTTATTATAATATACTTTCAATCTCTTCTAAGCTTTTCTATAGTAACATAGTGCTATCTCTAATTTCCTTCCCAAATGGGTAAAAGTATAAGAATCTTAACTTATCTTTTTCAATAATAATAATAATAATCATTTTGGTATTCTGTACTCTATCTTACTCTTTCTAAGTACTTCAAAATGGGACAAACAATTTGTCCCTCTTTATGCATAACTTCACATACTTCTATAAACATTGCATACATTTATTATAAATCAATCAATTTGACTTGTACTCTATATGTTACTCTTTACTTTTCTTTTACATGTCTTGTCCTTTTTGATTAACTAATTTCTCCATTATAAAACTACACAATAAAAAATTCATGTACACATTCAACAAAAGTCTATCAATTAGACCTATATTATGTATGCTAATGTATATTAATTCTCCATTGTACAGTTATCTGCTGACTTAAAAAAAATTAAATTCTATCCTTGTAGTCCTTATAATAGTAACACTATTGATACCCAACTATTCATACTAATCAAATAAAATAATTGCTTAGAATTTTTTCACTTTACTCTCTCCTCCCGGTATAGTCACTCCCCTCTCCTTTTGTTATATTTCAGTAATTATCAAACTGCCACAGTAGCTTGACTATTCTTCATTGCACATATTCTCTTGCAGTAATTTGGTTGTTGTAGGTCTTCGTAGCTTGTCGATTCCTCATTGTATAAATCTTATTATCGTATGATGCTTTTATACATTTGCAAATATATCATTGTGCTATTTTGCATTATAAGCATATTTTTTCTGACCTCTGACATTTAGTACCTTATTTTTTCTTTCCTTCCAGAATTAGGGCCTGCAGTGGTTTTCCTCTTCCTTTACTGCCCTTCTTTCCTATCGTGTTGTGTATGTATTGTTTTGAAGGAGCTCCCAAGGAGCTCAGAACGGTGTGTGTGGTTCTCCACCCCATTTTATCTTCACAAAAACCCTGTGAGGTAGATTAGGCTGAGAAAGAAAGATATTCTCAAGGTTACCCTGGAAACTTCGTGGCAGAGTGAAGATTTGAACCTGGTTCTCTTAGATCCTAGACCAGGGGTGGGCAAATTGTGGCCCGCGGGCCACATGCGGCCCACTACAGAGGTTTTTGTGGCCCACCAAGACAGTCAGAAAAATCCGCCTTGAACCGAGATTTCCTTCCCGTGCGTGACCGAAGATTCGTCTCGTATTTTCCACTAGGACGGCTACGTCAATACGCCTGCGCAGTGTAGATACGCGCTTTTCCGGTTGATCTGGTTAATTTCAATTTTGTCTTTGCAACAGTAAAACAATAAATAAATTGAATAAAACTACCACTATTTTATTTAATTTATATTTATTGATTGTTATGATACAATTTATACCTTTTCTGAAATGCAAAGTTAACTAATGAATGCAATCATTCTAAAAGGTGCGGCCCTCCGCTAACTTCCGCTTCCACAAAGTGGCCCCCGAGCCAAAACAATTGCCCACCCCTGGCCTAGACCAGCACTCTAACCACACTGGCTTTGGTGTTACTTTGAACTTTACACTGCCTTGAATGCAGTGGCAGCAAGTTAGTCTGTAAATGTATCTGGGTCACACCCCACTGGGGAGTTGCCCACTGCAACCGAGCTCCGGAGGCCGCCACGGACCCCCGCGTCTGCTAGCCAGCATACCCGCACCAGGCTGGAAGGGCTGCTCTCCATGACCCTGAAGCCCCCCACCCCGGGGACAGCGGGCAGGGAGGTCACAAGTGGGAGGCTCGTTTTGCTCAGGTGGCCCTCGGGCTACCCAAGCCAGTCCTATCGGGACGGTTAATCCCAAGACTACTGTAAGGGTGCTGGCGCATGCCTGCAGCACCACATGTGGGCTTCCTCCTCCTTGGCCCAGCACTCCATGTGGAAGCCCTGATCCAGGGGGGCCACAGCCCCTCCCTCCACTGCTTCTCTCTCAACTTAGGTCCTGATTGGAATGGGGGAATAATGACCAGCAACCTATCCAGATCCCGAGCCAAGCTTGCGGCTGTCTGTCATGCTTCACAGCATCACCACCTAGCAGCAGCTTCCAGTGTCCCTGATGGAGGGACCAGGAAAGGAGCCCGGAGATGGGGCCCCAGCTGCCACTTCATCCCTGCTAGCAGCGGAGCACACTGACAGAGGCGCAACAGAGAGGAGCGGGTGCGTGAGCACCTTTGGCATGGCGGCCTCTGAATGGCATGGCTGTTGCGTGTTGATCTTTGTGCTGGTCCTGCACCCATGGTGGCCCCAGCACTGGAGAGGGCACCAAGCTGCCCGACAGGACCGAGGGCACTCCCTCCCCCTCGCAAAGCTGGATGCCATGGCTCTGGCCACATTGGCAGACAGGGCTAGTTGTCCCTGCCTGGCCACATCCATATGGGTGTGAGGGAGGTGGTCTGCTCCCCCCACCCCCTGCCACCATGGAGGGGCCTCCATATGTAGATGAGGGGGCTTTCCCAGCAAGAACTGATCTTGTTCACACCCTGCCGAGGAGCTGTAAATGAGCACCATATTTCAGCAGTTGCAGTAACTAGCCCAGGCCCCCCACAGCTACTGGCTGGCTCCCTCATGCTGGGGCAGTAGGGCCACTCATCACAACTGTAAGGGCCCCCTGGGGATGGTGTATGGGGAGGCTGTGAGCATGGGGCTCATCCTGCTCAAGTGGCCCTTGGGCTACCTGGGCTGGTCCAGTTGGGACTAAGAGTACTGCTAAGGGGCTAGCACATGGCTGCAGCACCACATGTGTGCCCCCTGTCCTTGGACCAGCATTCATCCTATCGGGCAGGGCCATGGCCCTCCATCATCTTTTTCTTTCCTTCAGCACTCTCTGGGTTAATGGTTCTGGTTGGAATGGGGGGTTGCTGGACAGCCACCTGACTGGACCTCCACTCTCACTGGTGAAGAGAAGAACCCCCCCCCCCGGGGGGCGAGGAGCTCTCGCTCGTAGCAGTGTGTGCACTGTGCATGCGCTGGCCAATTCCCCCTCTTGCAGGTCATCCCTGCCTCCCAGGCAACCATGGCCATCTGCCTGACTTACCAGGCTGGGCGCCAGCGGATAACCCAGGCGGAGAAGCACAAGGCCACTGCACCAGGGGAGTTATTGGACGGCTCCTGGAGCACTGTTGTCTCCCTCCTCAGGATTATACTGCAGTTCTCCCAGCCAAGGATTATTATCTCCAATACTTCTCATTAAGTTTTTTTCCAGATAGTTCCTTGTCATCTTAGAATGGAAAAGTTCTCAGGTCAGATACTTGTAGTCCCAGAGAGCTCTCCTTGAGTGCCTGTCGCTAGGACTCAGTTTTGTTACCATTCAGCGTTTTTCAGTGCACAATAACAGATCGGCTCCAATTCTTTGGGAGACAAGGGAACAAAATAGAAGACACGTGATACCATTTTTGTTTAATTGTACTTGATTATTTTACTTCTCGGTAGGTTTCAATTAATTAATCCCCCTAGAAGCTAGCCTCGGCGCACTTTAATTAAGCATAAGTGCTGCAAAAACAAGCAAGTCCATTAAGAAGAAAAAAAAAATATTTGTTGCCTCTCAATTATTCACTGAAGCATAGACTAAAGACGGTGCGTGTAATGTTTCCGGTTTTCTTCAATTTGGCTTACTATTCTTAGTATTATGGAATGGTTCAAGGGCCAAACTAGGTGTGAAAATGGGAGATCCACAAATTCATTATCTGCTATTTTTTAATGCTGTAAGACACTTTTAAGGCTGAGAGAGATTATCTCCTGGTCACCCAACGAGCTTCATGATGGGGGGGGGGGTGCTAAGCCCAACTGTCCTTGCATTATCATACACCTTGGGTTACCAACCTCCAGGCGGGGGCTAGAGATCACCTAGAATTTCTCTCCAGACTATGAGTCTCTCTATGTGAGACTCCTCAATGCGTGTACAAGTGTAGGGAGACACAATGTTAGTCATGAAACATAGTTTAAAAAGACAGAGCCAGCGGAGATCGCTCCTCAAATTGTTTGTTAATTTCCTCTTTGCCTCCCCAGAGGCTCTGTCAGTTTCACCTCTCCAGTCTAAAACTGTGTGGGATGGCAACCAGAGGGCAGCAAGGAATGGAAATGGGCTGGAGCTGCCTTCCAGAGCCGGGCTTGGACCTGGAGAGGTTCTAATGGGCTGAAGTTTCCCTTCTGGCATTTCACAGCCCCTTCACATACCTCCAGTGTATAGCCAAGCCTTTGCCCTGCCACCAGCTCTGTCTTTTTAAACTACCCTTCCTGGCTAACATTGCATCTCCTGACACGTGTTCTTCACGTGTCAGATGTCTCAAGCAGAGAGACTTGATGGCAACCAGTTTCCCTGGAAACAATGGCAATTTTGGAGGGTGGATTCCGTAGCATTATATCCCACTGAAATCCCTCCCCTCCCCAAACCCTGCTGTCTCCAGGCTCCACCCCCCAGAATCCCCAGGAATTTCCCATCCTGGAATTGGCAACCGTCCTTATACCACACTGAATAATTACCAAAGCAGTGATGGGGGAACGAGAAAATTCATAGGATGCGAATCTCTTGTAAAATGTGCCCTGCCCTCCAATTTAACTCAGTCCTGAGATACATGTTTGAATTGGCCATTTGAAGACCTCCCCAGTGACTGCCCGATATGTTTTGTATTCATAGTAAGAAAAGGCATTAACAAATGCAACGGAATTGCTTAAAGGAAAGCCAAATTAAACATATTCAAAGAAACGTTGCAGCGTGTTTCAATTAACACTGCTTCAAACTATTTACACTTAGAACTGAATGAAAATGACTTTAAAATCCATATCTATTTAGACAGGTATTTAACACATCTTTGGGTACTGCTAGAACGCAAATTGCAATCCTTGTATTATATTCAAGAAATTGATTTTTTTTTATCACAGTTAACGTGTATTCCTTTTTCCATCCCTAATTTTGTATAATGAGGAATTGGTATTTTGCAACAAACATGCCCTTTCAGTCATTCTTTCTGCATTTTAAAAACGGTTGCTGTCTCTCTGTATAAATTTACCAGTTCATCTAGTAGTTTATTTGGGGCTGGAACAGTGTAGCGGATGTGACACAGAACTGAATATTTTTTCCCCTGGGGTCAAGGTGTCCATGGGGTCTCCATCAGGTGCCCCCTTCATTCATTCATTCATTCATTCATTCATTCATTCATATAATATGTGTATTCTCCCCTCCCTGCAAGTGGGCTCAGTGCAGATAAAAACCTTAAAATAATTTTAAAATGTTCCATATTAAAACATTAAAACATCATGTAAAAACACAACATCTCCCTTCTCTCCCTTCCCCAATACAGTGCAACTCTGCAACCCCATTTTAAACCCCTCCACACACAGTGCCAGTGTATTTAAAAAGAATTCAAAGACTGTGTTCCATCCCACCCTCCAGAACTTCCATTAGGAAATGGTAGATTACCCCAGGCCGCCATGCAAGAGTCTCTGGGGCAATCTTGCTATTTCTTGAGAGGAATGATGCCTGAAGGAGGCAGAATAATAATGACAACAACAACAACATTCGATTTATATACCGCCCTTCAGGACAACTTAATGCCCACTCAGAGCGGTTTACAAAGTATGCTATTATTATCCCCACAACAAACACCCTGTGAGGTGGGTGGGGCTGAGAGAGCTCTGAAAGAGCTGTGACTGACCCAAGGTCACCCAGCTGGCTTCAAGTGGAGGAGTGCGGAATCAAACCCGGCTCTCCAGATTAGAGTCCCACACTCTTAACCACTACACCAAACAGGCTTTGTGCCAGAAGAGCATGTGATTCTCTGTGATTATGAAGCATGTAGGATTATTCTGTACTGCACATGATTATGAAACTGTGCATCATAAATTGCCACCAGCACTTCCTCTGTTGGAAAATAATGGGATGGTGGCTGGTGGGTATTTTAGCAGAGCCCTCAGGGCTGTCTCCTAACAACTTGCACTGAAGCAACATTTTTGGGCCACAGGCCCCAGCTTCCATCAGGGGTGTCACCTGAGGCCAAGCCTGCTGGGACTGCTTCACACATCATAATGTCTTGAGCAGAAGACTTAGAGCCAAGCTACAAGAGACGAATTACACGAGGAGGAGCACATGAAGGGAGTTGCAATGTTAGCTGAGAAGCTGTTTTAAAAGAGATCAGAAGGCTCTGTCAATTTCCCCTCTCTACAGAGCCAGCAAAGATGGCTCCTCAGAAGGTTTGTTAATTTCCACCTCCAGAAGGCTCTGTCAGTTTCACCTCCCCTTCTAGGAGGCAAAGAGGAAAAAAACCCTCTGAGCAGGGATCTTCCTGGCTCTGTAGAGAGGGGAAATTGACAAAGCCTTCTGATCTCTTTTAAAATTCAGCTTCCCGGCTAACATTGTGACTCTATTCATGTGCTCCCCCTTGTGTAATTTGTCTCTTGTAGCTTGGCTCCTAGTGGCCAACATAACAGCTTTATGACATGTGAATCAGTCCCATACTGATAGACCCATTCCCACCTGGCCTCAACTAGAGCCAGGGCCTTTTTGATCCTGGCTCTCACCTGGTGGAACGCTCTGTCTGCTGAAATCAGGGCCTGGCAGGACCTACTATCCTTCCGCCGGGCCTGCAAGACAGAGTTGTTCCGCCAGGCATATGGCTGAGGCTGGGCCTCCGCCGGCCTGAAAAAAGGGGTGTATAAAATCTTAACCCTCCCTGTGAAGGCTGTCCACCATCCTGTTTTAAATGTGTATTAATAAGAAATACACTGCTGTTTTAATGATGTTTTAATGTAGATGAATTTTTATTGTATTTTAATATGTTATCTGCCCTGAGCCCACTCGCAGGGAGGGTGGAATAGAAATTTGAAATAAATAAATAAAAATAGGCCATTTCTACACAGCTGGTTGCTCTCGCCCTGTACCTGATTTTGTGTGTGTGTTTTGCTGCGTCACTCCAAAAACTCAGCCTCCATACACACTCCCCTTGCACTTTGAGGTTGCAAGACAGCCTCCACAGTTCTCAGAAAAAGCGGTTCGGGAGGGGAAGTAGAACACTTTCATCATCATCGCCAGCCTCCCTTTCAAATGTTTTTTTTTCCTGCTCTGCGCATGAGCGATTGCATGCTGAGAGCTTTGCGGGAGGAGCTGGGCTATGATTGGATGATTCCTCAGAGCACTTTAATGATTCACATGCCCAAGAACGAAGAAGAAGCACTCCATCCGCCCAAGGCAAAAGAAAAGACCAGGGAAAGTGCAGTCCCAGAAAAAGCACCTAAAAAAGGGAAACCAAGCAGCCTTCAACCCTTTTGCAAATGGAGACATCTGGAATCGTGGGGGAAAGCCGCCAGTGGTCTGTTAGTGGGACGTCGTATAAGGACGTGGAAATGGCCATCAATGAGAAAATCCACAACAATGCCAGTGCCGTGCCTTGGAAGTTTTCATGAGAAAAGAAAAAGTACTTCATTGAAGGGCCTCTTGAAGAAAGGGAGCATTTCCCCCCGCAGGTGACGGTGAGCGAGATGGCTCCAGGTGCCCTTGAAAAGAGGGGCATCCTTCAGGAAGAAGGAGAATGAGATGCATCTTTGAAGAAGGAACAGGGGAAGGTCACAGCAGACACCTTTCATTTTGTTCACAAGAAGCTGGTCTGTTAAAGCCTCTTGACTAGAGGGAAGAAATGCATTGTGACAGTCCCACAAAGATTAGCCTGCATTTGACAAGCACCAGTGAGAGGAGAGGCTCTCAAACTTTAACCTAAGGCTGACATCTCAAGGCACACTTAATAAGAAACAAAAAAAGAGAGAGAAAGGAGGAGTGCAGAAAGTCAAAGGATCAGACTGGGAGACCTGGGTTCAAATCCCAATCAGCCACGAAGCTTGTGGGGTGGCCTTGGGCCACTCACTGTTTCTGAACCTCACTTCCCTCAAAGAGAATAAAATGGAGGAGAGGAAAATAAGCTGCCAATGGCTCTTTCTCAGAATTGGTGGTGGAAAGTACCGTCAACTTGCAACCAACTTGTGGCGACTCCTTAGGGTATTTGTCCAGCGACGCCGGCCTTTTGTCCACCCCCACTACCAGCCCCGCAGCAGAAGACGCCCCCTCCAGGCCCTGCAGTGCAGCCTATGGCAGTACCTCAGTCGCAGAAGCCCCTACAGGCCCCCAGGCCTCTCTCAGCGTTAGGCCAGTTGCAGCCGACGCCCAGGCACAACTCTGGGGAACAGCCTGCAGCCACTCGGCAGACTCACCTGTCTCCTGCAGTTGCCCAGGTGGCTCCACTTCATCCAGGCTCACAGGAGGTTGCCATCAGCACAAGTCAGGCAGGCGCAGGCCCCAAGATGCCAAGGGAGCCACTGGGGAAGGTTCAGAAGCAGCAGGGGCGAGCCAGGCAGAGAGCAGACCAAAGGACCCACCCTAGGCGGGGATGGAGTGGGTGGGGCCAGGAGGCTGCAGAGTCTACCCAGCCCTCCTATCTGATAGGCTGGGAGCAGGGCCAGTCAGGGAGACGGGGTGACGATTGGGGGCAGAGCCAGGGAGGTGGGGCCAGGGGAGGCCTTTAAATTCAGGTTTCTGTGAAGGCCGAGGAGGATTTTGCAGGGAGAGACAGCTGGAGTGTACTGCTACTCCCAGGTCAGGAGAAGGAACAAGGTGGTGCAACCCCCTTCCCTGCCCATCTGAGGCCGGAGGACACCTGCCTGGAGAGCTGGTAGGACGGCAGGCCATCAGGAGAGGGCGCCAGTGAGGGAGGAGCCTCACAGTTTTCAAGGCAAGAGATGAACAGAGGTAGTTTGCCATCGCCTGCCTCTGTGTAGCTATGCCAGCCAACCTTGGCAGTCTCCCACCCAAGTACTAACGAAAGCCAAACCTGCTTAGCTTCTGGGATCTGATGCAATCCGGCTTGTGTTGGCCATGTAGGGTGAGATAAAAATAGATAGGACACGGTAGATTAAAATAACTTCACCAACCGCTGTTTCCAATTAAGGGAGAGGAAATGATTCCCTAAATGTTGGCTGATAGGTACTGCCTGCTTTAATGAACTCCTACAGAAACCCAAGTCAAATTCCGAGGCACCTTGGGGTAGTAAATTGCCATCAAAGAAAATCTAGGCTTGTGGTGGCGAAAGCCAGTGGCCTGGATCCGGAGCTTTACTCCTGTATGTGTTGCTCTGTTTCTGTTGCAAGGCCAGTCCACCTTTGCCGATCACATTCCTCCCGCACTGAGAGCTTCCATTTGTGTAAGGTGTGGGTTTTCCAGTGACTGAAAAACCACCTTGTGCCAGAGGAAGGCACCAGGTAGCAGAGGCGGGATACAAAAAGAAGCCGGTGTTAGGACCCAGGGCAGTGTTTCACAGCAGCCACAACCTGTTTCAACTTCTTTCATTTGCCATCAGGAACGTTTTGGGTATCTCTGAGGTTATTTTTCTACCCCAAGCACATATCTGTCTGTGGTGCAGGAAATGATCTCCAATAAAGTCCCTTTTTTCTGCACTAATCTGCACTCAGGTGTAACCTTTCACTTGGATGTTTCAATATGCAGAAGGCAAATGGGGCATTCTTCATTCCAGCATGTTACATTGTCTGAGATTTAAAAAGCACCCCAAAGTCAATGTCTGTTGCTTTTTGAAGGGGTTCTTTTGTTTGCAGAAAGAAAATTAGGGCAAGATTTGATTAGCACCTTTAAGATCCAGTAGCACCTTAAAGGCCAATAAGATGTCCAGGGTATAAGCTTTCAAGAGTCAAAGCACCCTGGGTCAGATACCTGATAAGGGGACTCGAATCTTGCCCTTCTAACTGCAGACCAACACAGCTACCACCAGACAGAAAACTGTGGACATTGTTTTCTAATTTCAGGTGGCTGCAGTGGCTTGGAGTGCATTTGCCCAGCTTCGGCTGGTGCATCAGTTCGTCCTTTCCTGGTTCAGTCTGACCTAGCCACAGTGATCCATGCCTTTGTTACATCTCAACTGGACTACTGCAATGCACAGTACTTGGGGCTACCCTTGAAGACAGTTTGGAAGTTACAGCTAATGCAGAATGCTGTGGCTAGATTGCTGGTTGGGGCCAGCTATCGGGAACGTGTGACCTCAATATTACAACAACTGGCTACCAATCTACTCCCAAGCCTAGTTCAAGGTGTTAGTTCTATCCTATAGAGCCCTATGTGGCTCGGGACCAGATGATATGAAGGACCATCTTCTCCTGTGCATCCCTGCCCTGGAGTTAAGTTTACAGGAATTGGCCCTCCTGGCCCATAAACCAAAGAAACTTGGTTGGTGGGTACACAAGAGATGGCCTTTTCAGGGGCAACCCCATGATGATGGACCAATCTCTCCCAGGAGGTGCACCTGGGGCCCTCATTCT
The DNA here is from genome assembly GCF_028583425.1 of Eublepharis macularius. Taxonomy (NCBI): domain Eukaryota; kingdom Metazoa; phylum Chordata; class Lepidosauria; order Squamata; family Eublepharidae; genus Eublepharis; species Eublepharis macularius. The sequence goes on along the minus strand of NC_072802.1, from coordinate 63,670,626 downwards.
CTAGTTTCAGGAGGCGATTAAAATCCGTTTCATTCAGTATAGCTTTGGAGATGTATTTTTTGTACTGTGTTTATAACCTCTGTTTTTAACCGCTCTTTTATTTGTTTCATATTGTAAATCTGTTGTTTTGTTTGTTTATATTTTACTAGCAATAAAACCTGTTGTGTTCAACAATACAGGGACTTGTAAGGGCATGCGCTGCTCCAGCGGATTTCCTGCACTCTGCAGCAGGCTGATTTTGGCCTCAAACGGGCCCAAATTGGGCTGGTGCGGAGCGCATGAACATTCTGGGGCCCACTGCACTGCCCCGGCAGCGTTCCTGCACTCCACACTGGCCCAATTTGGCTTCAAATGGGTGGAAATTGGGCCGGTGTGGAATGCAGGAGCAATCCAAGGCCCATCATGCCACCCAGGCAGCGTTCCTGAGCTCTGCACCAGACCAATTCAGCATCAAACGGGTGGAAATCGGGCCAGCGCAGAGCACAGGAGCACTCCAGAGCTCGTTGCACTGCCCTGGCAGCATTCTTGTGCTCAAGTGGGTGGAAATTGGGCTGGAGCAGAGCGCTGCAGCGCTCTATGGCCCATTGCGAGCCCCTCAGCCTACTCAAGGTGTACTGAGGGCTATGTCTGCACAGCGGGCTCCCCGCTGCCTCATCAGCCACAAAGGCACAACCCTCCAGAGACCCAAGGAGGCTGCTGCAGTGATAGTGAAGGCCAGCATGGGAGCACAGCCTCCCTCGCCAGTGCGCCGGGTGGTAGCTCCACACTGTGCTTTTCTGCTGCAGCCTCTTAATTTGCCTCTCCTGCCATTCCTGAGGGTCCCCTGTCCCCCAGCGGCAGCATTTCCGGGACGTCAGTGGGCTGTGGTAGAAAGGGAGAGGTAGAAGCAGTCAGTCCCTCTGGAAGAAGTGCCTTGCATGATTGGAAAATTTAGTCAGGTTCCAACTCAATAATCCAATAATAATAATTTCTATCCGGCTCCTCAACTCTTGCAAAGAGTTAAAACAAAGCAAACCAAATTAACACCCAGTGAAGAATAAAATTATTCGAGAACAAAGGAAGAAAAACAACAAAACATCAGACCGGCAAAGCCGGCTTTTAAAACGTTCCTCCTAAAAAGTAGTATAACTAACTGCAGCATCGTAAATATTTTTAAGGTGGCAGGTAACGTCTACTGAATAAGTGAATAAAACAGAACCCAGGGAAAATGGAGGAAAAGAAAGCCTGAAAGAAGAAATCAATGTCTTGATCCGTGGGATGGAGCGTGAAACTCAGTGGCTGGAAAGTCCTGCTCTGTTGGTTTGGGAACAGCAGATGCCTGAGCTCCTTGGATTTAGATCCAGTGAAGTCGATCCAGGACTTCGTAGCACCTGCCAATCACAGTCGCTCAAGTTCCATATTCTACTCCCTTCAGTACCTGAAGAAGAGTCTGAAAATGCAAACTAGGTCCCAGCCTCAGGACACGAAGTGCCTGGATCGCGCCGTTGTGTGTCTGATAGCAAGACTGTAAATCTCTTCTTCCCCGGAGTTATACATTTCTATGAAGTGTTTTCTTCCATTGGCAAGGCTGGCATGATTTTTCTTCGGGCAAAGTAAACATTTTCTTCCCATTTCGGCTCCTGGCCAAAGCATGTTCAGTCACCAAAAGGCAGAATTTTTATCTAGCCCCTGATCCTTGTTAAAGGGTTCTTTTTACTATAACTAGTGTAGGGATTTCCCTGACCTGGATGGTTCAGGTTAGCTTAACCTTGTCAGATCCTGGAAGCAAAGCAGCTTCAGCCCTGGTTAGTACTTGGATGGAAGACCACTGAGTCTAGGGTAGCTATGTAAAGGCAGGCAATAGCAAGCCAGCTGTGTTCGTCTCTGGCCTCGATAGCCAGTTTGATGTAGTGGTTAAGAGAGGCAGAACTCTAATCCAGGTTTGATTCTCCACTCCTCAAAGCCAGCTGGGTGACCTTGGATCAGTCACAGCTCTCTTAGAGCTCTCTCAGCTCCATCCACCTCAATGGGTGATTGTTGTGAGGATAAACCACTCTGAGTTTGGCATTAAGTTGTCCTTAAGGGTGGTATATACATTGAATGTTGTTGTTGTTGTTAAAAAGGGCTTGAGGGGTCACCATAAGTTGACTGTGACTTAATGGAATGTGACACATGAAAATAGTCACATGGCTGGTGGCCCCACCCCCTGATCTCCAGACAGAGGGGAGTTTAGATTGCCCTCCACACCACTGATCTCCCTCTGTCTGGTCACATGGCCACCAGCCATGTGACCATTTTCAAGAGGTTCTGGAACTCCGTTCCACCGTGTTCCCACTGAAAAAAAGCCCTGGGTGTCTTTCATATTTCTTGGTCCTTTTAACTGGAGATGCTAAGGACAGAACTTGGGACCTGCTCCCTGACTCTACCACTGAGACATGGCCCCCATGAATTAAAAAAAATCCCTCCTCAGAGGAAATTAGCATATAAGGTGGAAATCTAGTTTAACATCTAGTATGCTTATAAGCCAGAAAACAGCATGTGTGTGGACAAGCGCTCATATAGCTGGCACTTGCCATGTGGACTGGTACAGCAGCTACAGAGGCTTATCAGCTCAGTGAGTGAGATGTAACTGTTGAGGAAATCAATAGTAAATAAGGATGCTGAGAACTTCAACACAATTGCAGCCGAGTGTACCTTGATTGAACTTCTCACTTGCATGCGAGCCGAGCCCCCTCACTGGATTGCTTTAATGTTGTTGTTCAATATTTAACTCAAACACTGTGGTGAGCAGCTTTGCACCTGTGTGGTAGCACCTACTTCTTTAGCCCATTACTTACCCCCTCTTTTCACTTGCACAAATACAACCATTGAACGAAGCTCAAGATAAATGCAGTGGTGCATGTTATTACGAAAGTGCCAAATAAGGCACATATAACACCATTCTTATGTGAGCTGCACTAGTTGCCAGTGGAGTACCGGATCAGATTCAAGGTTCTGGTATTGACCTATAAGGCCCTGTGCAGACTGGGACCAGCATATCTACGGGACCATCTCTCCCCATATATTCCCCAGAGGACACTCCGATCAGGGGACAAACAGCTGTTGGGGGTCCCTGGCCCCAAGGAGGCCCGCCTAGCCTTGACTAGAGCCAGGGCCTTTTCGGTCCTGGCTCCCACCTGGTGAAACACTTTGTCTGCTGAAATCAGGGCCCGGCAGGACCTACTATCTTTTCTCCGGGCCTGCAAGACAGAGTTGTTCCACCAGGCATATGGCTGAGACTGGGCCTCCACCAGCCTGGAAAAAAGGGGTGTATAAATCTTAACCCTCCCAGTGAAGGCTGTCCACCATCCTGCTTTAAATGTGTTGTTTTTAATGAACATGAATTTTTAATTGTATTTTTAATATGTTGTTATCCGCCCTGAGCCTGCTCGCGGGGAGGGCAGAATACAAATTTGAAATAAATAAAAATAAAATGAATTAAAAAGAATGCATCCACCACAAATGTTGTTAGACTTATAGGTGCTACTGGACTCTTCCTCTTTTCTCCTGCAGGTAGTTGAGAGGATATCCCATAGCCAGTCCTCCCCTGGGTGCTCCGAAAGTTTGCCTTCAACAGATGCCTTTAAATCTGGCCACTCCCGCAGAAGATTTTAGTAGGGATGCATGACTGTGGCTTCTTTTATTCCTTCTGTTTTTATAATGTGCTCTTGTGAGTCATAATGTCTTGCCCGTTTTCCTTGCTGATGTTCATAATTCATTTCTGACACAATTTTTATAGCACATTAATGACATTTATATGACATTTACACATGATGCAACCTTTTTTTACACCACTTACATGCAAGAGAGGCAAAAGCAGGCATGTGTTTTAGCGGCAATATATCTGTCACATTTCATTTGAATGGGCAAGGAGAAAAAAGACAACGGCAGTATCATTCTGAGTGGAAAGAGCCCGTTCGGAAACAGGAGTTTTAAAAATGGAACAATCTGATTATGACATTGAATAGCATCCCTGCCTTTCAGTTGGTTTGGGAAATTTTTTTCTAACTCACGAATGACTGTCTGGGCCATAAAATGACCCCAGAGAACACTAAAGTTGGCTACCACTAGTACAAATGCACAGCAAATTGAAGAGCAGGTGCGCAGCCTATAGAGTTGTGCGTGCATAGCCTATAGAATTGCAGATGTGCAGCCCATACAATTGCAGATGCACAGTGTCTGGTGCTGGGGCCAGACTTAGGGAACACCCCAGGGACACCCACCCCAGAAACTAGGCTTGCAGCCCCCCAGTCCAGCCCTACCACCCATAACACTTACCCAGCCAGGAGAGGACAGATGTCAGAGACACCAACAAGGGCCAAGAATGCCAAAGAAGCCCCAGGTGCAAGAAGCTCAGGCAAAGCCTCAACAACAGGAGGCAGGCTAGATGACACCTCCTGGGTCCTAATAAGTGCCAGTTACCCAGTCAGGGGTCCAGGGCAGCCTTTTCCCTCAACCCAGGGGAAGAACAACAGCCCAGCCAGAAGAGAAAAGGGCAGAGGCAGCCAGCCAGCACCAACTCAAGCGGCAGGCTAAAGGCAGTAAAGGAGGCACTAGGCCACGCTACCACCCAGAGGCTGGCAGGAGAGGTGCAGCAGCAGAGCAAACCAACAGGCCGGCTAGGAGGGGTGGGGAGTAGCCTGGAAGAGCCAGCAGCAGAGCAGCCACAGGTGTGGCTGCCTAAGGCAGCCCAGGCAGCAACTAGGTTGTTAGGGGCGGGACTAGGAGGTGGAGGCTGGGATTGGTGAAGGGATAAAATGGGAATCCCCCCCCCCTACAATCAGAGTGAAGAGTAAGGAGTCAGATGAAAAGTGTGGAGAGACAAGGAAGAGACAGGAGTACCTTGAGAAGGCAGGGACTGCAGTTAAAGGGGCAGTGGCTGACCCCAAACCCAGGGGCACTACCAACCCAGAGGGGAGAGCGTCACACACAGCCAATGCAATTACAAATGCACAGCCATTAGAATGGATTGCAGATGTGCAGTGTGTTGAATTACAGATGCACAGGCAATAGAATTGCACATATGCAGCTAATAGAACAACATGAATGGAGAAAGCGCAGCACGGAAAATTATTTGCAATTGATTCCTATTTGCAAAACACTCATCTAGTCCCGCCCCCAAAGGCAAATTACCTGCCAAGTCTTCTGAGATGTAAATCTTGATACCATGTTGGGTGTAAAAGGTTTTGATTAGGCTTTGTGATTCATTTGCCGCAATACGTTTCCAGCGACACTGCATATTTTATTGCCAAATTAAGGGACATTTGGGCTCATTGTGTTTTACAGCGTCCCTCAACTCTAAAGAAGAAAAGCTAATTAAAAATGAAAATATAGTTCACCTCTTCAGATCTTTGTAAACGAACCGGCAGTGTTAATGTCCTTATAGCTTCCATATGGGGTTCCTTTGAAGATCTATGACACTGCGAAGCTTGGCAGGTGGGTGTGAAAAATATTATTCATAATGTGATGAGGATAGCAAATGAATGGGATCACACCATGTCTGTTACTTATTCAATGTGAGAGGATTGTAAGATAATGATTTGGCAGCCTGTAGAAAGGAATGCATATCCGAGCTGAGCTTTGCACTTTTTCTGTGAATAAATATCTCTGGAAATCCTTATCACGCTATGCAAACTATTACTAAACACAGGGCCTTTTTTCAGGGGGAACGCGGGGGAACGGAGTTCCGGAGCCTCTTGAAAATGGTCACATGGCTGGTGGCCCCGCCCCCTGATCTCCAGACAGACGGGAGTTTAGATTGCCCTCCGTGCCACTCAGCGGCGCGGAGGGCAATCTAAACTCCCCTCTGTCTGGAGATCAGGGGGCGGGGCCACCAGCCATGTGACCATTTTCTCTGAGGGCAACCCACTGAGTTCCACCACCTCTTTTCCCAGAAAAAAAGCCCTGACTAAACAGATTATATTCCCAGAAGGTAAAAAGAGGTCAATGTACCCCAGGGAAGCAGAGGTAGCCCATTGCAGCCCTATGGTGTAAACTTACTTAAGAACACAGGCCAAAACGCACTGCTTGAAAATGTGCAGAAGGGTGCTCGATTCCTTATGGCATTCTGGCTGGCTGGAAACTGAGTGAATCACAGCACCATCCTAACCAAGTCTACTCAGAATCCTTCTCAGGCCTATTCAAAGGGGGTTACTTCCAGGAAGGTGTTTTAGGATGACATGGTCACTCCACCAGGCCTAGCTGCTGCTGCCCTAGAGCAGCCAGGGTCCACAGCACCCCCAGTGGTAGAGAAGAGTCACTGCAGGACTGGGATGTGGCTCCATTATCAGGCTGCCACTGGTACAATTAAAAAACTGGGTACAATTAAATCTAAACCAACCACAGGAGCCGGCAAAAGCACCCCCCTGCACCCAATTGGCACAATAACATTTTTTGTGTGTATGGTAGGAAAATATAAAATGCATCTGTTTGTGTTTCAGACTTCTTTCGAAGGCTACTTTGACTTCTGCTGTTGAATAAGAAAGGTGGGCTATGCCTATAAGGAATGGTGGTGGAAAGTGCCATCAAGTCATAGCAGACTTACGGCAACCCCTGCTGTTGTTTTCAAGGCTAGAGACTAACAGAGGTGGTTTGCCATTTTCTCCACATAGTGACCCTGGTCTTCCTTAGAGGTCTCCCATCCAATTACTAACCAAGACCGACCCTGCTTAGCTTTCAAGATCTGATGAGACTGGGCTTGCCTGGGCTATCCAGGTCAGGGCACTTATAATGAATACATGAAATAAAATAAAACCCACTGGCATGGAAGAAATGGAAATGGGGAGGGGGGAGAAGGCTCTAGTTACTCTCCCCATCTACCCCAAGAGTGGTCTTAACCAGGGGGCATCCTGTGCAGCTGCCCCAAACCCTGTGCTGGTAGAGCCTGGACTGGGAGCTTCCACCACCCTGCAACTGGTTGCCCCAGCCTCTGCCCTGAGGCCGCCACCAGAATAGAGTCGCCACTTATCCCCCATACTGCATGAGACACAAAGGGTGGGGTGATCATGTGTAGGGACATGGGACCACCTCCCCCCCCATGTGATTCTTTCACCAAGTCTCCTTCACTAAGGTGTAAAGAGATTGCATGTCCTATGAAACATCCAGCAGACATCTCATTGCAAGGGTTAAAATTTATCTTCTCATTAGCAAGAGCCCAGCCAACTTCAAGCTTCTCAGTACAACATCTGCATTTTATGCGAAGTTCGTCTCTGTGGTCTCACCTGCCATGTTGGCATCTTGGCCCGTGCATCCCAGAAGTCCTTTGGTTGTAACAATGTCACATGAAGTTAATGTAAAGTGGAAGGAGAGGTCCCAGATGGCTTTGCTAATGTTTGTAGCTGCTACGACCGTATGAGTCAGTGAGGCCAAAACATCAGAACAAGTGAAGTGCAGAGAAGCTTACCTGATCACTATGACTTATTCCTTCCTCACTCCTTAAGCCAGGTGAATTGTTAAAAGAAACTTTTCCCATGGACATCTCCTGGGGAACCTCTGCCTTTTTTCCACAGAGCACATAACGCATCACTGAAAATTCTGAGGACATGTTCTTGGCAGACACCAATCATCTCACCTTACAAAGACCACAGAAATCCCAGCGAATTGGAATTCCCAGAGATATCTGTTCAGAGAACTTCCTGTTGGTAAGAATTTTGGAACTAATCAAGATCTAAGAAGCAGTCCTAACTATCACAAATGTTTTAGGGAAAAGGAAAAGCCTAAGTTTAATTTGTTTAAAATCACAATACAGTATCTATCCATACATTTTTTTAAAAAATCAGGCATTGCCTCATGCAGTCTACAATAACATGCAAGGCATATTATTTAATATATCACCATAAGATTTCTTCAGACTGTAACTGGCCAAGCTGACAACAGTTTAAGATTAAACCATTTATTCTTTATTTTTTAAAAAAGAAATAAATACTGCTAAAGAATTAAGTACCAACATTTTTAAATCGAAACATTTTTGCCTACCCCGTCAGTGATCATCAGTTTCATTTATTCTAGAGCCGAGACATGATTGATTGATTGATTGACTGACTGACTGACTGACTGACTGACTGACTGACTGACTGCTTTTCTCACTGAGATCCAAGGCGGATTATGTAGTGTGAGATTAGTACAGTCAATAATGGACATTTCAATAAACAATGCCAGAGGGTAAATAAATGCAAGTTTATAAAGACATTAGCAGAAATCTAATACAAAGTTGAAGAAATGCTGAAACAGAGCATAAACAATTCTAAGACTGACATTAGACAATATAGAACTATCCAGTATGGTCATTGGAGCACATATTTAAAGCAACAGATAGCATGTAAGGTATGATCTTATATTCTCTTGAAATACGACAAAATTTCTCAGGTTTTGATTTCCAATAAAAAAAACACATTTCCCACCATTTTTCAAAGGGAAAGAGGCATACAAATCAGCTTTGATGTGTACATCCATATGCACATAGCATCTATATTGTATCCTATACTGTGTGTATGAACATGGTGGGACCATGTACTGCTCTAGCTCACAGATATGGTTGCCCAGCCAGAACTGTGTGTAAAATCGACTTACGAAGCTACGAAATCTGTCCACAATAATTAAAGCTCTACAATTGAGCTTCACTGATTCTGTTCTGATGCTGAATGAGGGTGCAGGGGTGAGGTGAAATTTTGGAGTGACAGACCCAGTCCTAGGGGGTAGAAGGAACACTAAAGTTCAGTCTCTTACTGGAACAAGCAGAAGGGGTGTTGGATGGTGGCTCCAGGACCACGGACAGCTCCAAGACTCAACTAATACTCTCCAGCAATAAGCGGACTAACGGCCAAGCTAGAAGTGACAAATTACACTTGAATGGCAAGTGAACAGACTCACATGTATTCCTCCCTGTTCACTTGCGCTCGTGGAGCACAAGTGAACAGGGAGGAATACATGTGAGTGTTCACTTGCCATTCAAGTGTAATTCGTCACTTCTAGCTTGGCCCTTTGCCTTAGTGGAAGAAGCAAAATAACAGAATTCCTGTTATTTTCAGGCCAACCCAAATGACACTAAACATCGTTCAAGCCTTTGAGTTCTATAGAACTCTTTGTTGGGCAGAGGTAACAAAAATTTAACGACGAGAAAAGTAAAATTTCCAGGTCCAGATGTTAAGGCTCTGCCATGCCAGCTTTGGATGTCGGATACTGGCATGCTCACAGTTGCTGTTAGATTGCAACACTTGCATTTTGGGAAGGAGAAAAAATGAATGGTGCTCTTGTTTGAACAAAGTTCAGCAAGGTCCACGTGTCACCTCCAAACCCGTGCAAGAATTATAGTTCTCCTCGTGGACCTGTGCAGGTCTTGAAGACTTACCAGGCCCCATATTCTTGGGACCAAAAGTTCCTCCCTAAAGAGCATGTGCTTGTGCTTGATGCCTTGCATTCTTTGGCACCTCCTTGGCCTGTCTAATAAGTAAGACGTGGTGACTATGAGGGCAGACCTTTAAGGATCTTTGATTGACCGTTCAAGATGGTGGGCTTTTTGATTCTGAGGTTCGCATCTGGTGCGCCATTTCACTTCCTAGGATGGGGCTCTGGTTCAACTGGGCTATGTGGTTCCTACACAATTGCCTGCTCAGTATCAGGGACTAGGTCAAGTAATAGAGTGTCCTCCTCTTTGGAAATCATTATCCAACCTACTAAGTGGGCCTTCCTGTTGTGAGGCCAAAATTACGGAACTCCCTCCCCAGGGCTATTCACCTAACACCTTCCATCACTGTCTCCTGCCAGCAGGTGAAGACTTTTTTAGTTTCATTGGGCATTACCTCAATAACCCATTCTATGTTTTAATTGTTGATTTTGTGTTTTTATATATGTATTATACTTTGGGTTTAAATGGGCTTTATGATTTGTTTTATAATATTCCACTTTTAATTGTTAGCTGCTTTGGTGACCCTAACTGGGCAGAACAGCGGGATAAACATTTTGTAAATCTATGTATCTAAAGACAAGTGTCCTGACTGATTCATCAACGACCAGCCCAAACCCCTGGACCTAGAAACATGAAATTTGGGGAGAACGTTCCTTTCATGATTTAAACACCCACTAAGAAGGGATTTTAAGAAATTCACCCCCTAAGGGGGTAAAAAGGGGTCAGATGTGTTTTCCAAAGGGATACAGCTTCTCTCTGTGGGTGGCAGGCTGCTGCCTGCTTGTGTCCCCACCCACTGCCAGCTCAGCCACTCTTCCCAATAGGGCCAGCCTTTCAAGGTCATTTGCATATGCAGGCTGATTGGGGCTCACAACATTCATTCCCCCCCCCCCAAGACAGTTGGAACACAGAAGTCATTTGCATATGTTGCCTGATTAGTCGTCACCCTCACATTCTAAAAAGTCTGCCGTTGCTAATGGGAGTCATTGAATGTGTCCTGAGGTAAAATGCACCTCCCAGTCTTCCTCTAAAAGTTCACTAGGGTTGTCAATCTCCCTGTGGGGCCTGGCTTTCCTGTGTGGTTGGCAGGCTCCTGCCTGCTTGTACCCGCCCCCCCCCCCCGATTGGTCAGCTATGGAACTCTGTGTTCTGAAGTAAAAATCAGGTAAAGGAAACTGCAGACAGTTGAAGAAAGACGGTACAAGACTCTTGAATAGGGATTACACACTTTGCTCTATTCAAACACCTTTGTGAAGCTCAGGTACTGTGCTATTATGCTACAAAATCAACTCAAAAAAAACTCACCACAAACCAAAAATGTTACATACCCGTAAGTATTATAACTGGATTTAAAGTAGTTAAATATTATAGTGAAACACAGGTATCAAGCTAGTAAATAATAAATAAATGACAGGAACTATTGTATTTGACAGCAGGACAACGATGACATGTACTTGTGGCAGGCTCCGGAGATGCGTCTTCCTGACTTCCGTTTCTCATACTTCCCATGCGGTGAACATGCAACAGGCTGAAGGGCTACCAATTAAGCTATTTTAGTTTACTATCCAATTTATGCAGAAGACGTTATGCATATTCAACAGCCGGTACCCATGGTGAGCTCCATCAAATTTACAGCACAATAAAGCAGAGGAGCCAAGCTATAAAGATATCTCGGTATTAATAAGCAGATTGCAATTTTAAAAAGATGTACATCCCCTCATTAGGAGATATTACAAAGGACATTCAGGAGTCGTGAAAAGATGCTAATTTCTATGGGCAGTAAGCATTACAGATGTTTGCATTTCACAATGGATGTCATGTCAGTTCTTAAGGCATTCGCTCACACAAGTAGTTCTGCTATGTCAGACACAGCACTGAGCTGAAATTGAGGACTGAACTGTGGATACGTTATCAGGCCCCTGATAAGAACACATCTGTTTTTCAAGATTTTTCAAGGGGCATTAAAAGTTTGTGTGGAGCCTGTTTTGCGTTACTGAAACCTCTCGCTAGTGCATTAAACAGGGAGTGGAACTCCCTCTGTTCACAGTGAGGACAATAGTAAAGAGTCCAGTAGCACTCAGAGATCCTCTGGACAATGAAAGGGTTTCATGCATCATGTACATAATTTGCATGCAGTAGGTTCCAAGATCTAGTTAAAGGATCTTATTTCTGCTGGAGATCTGTTGCCAGTCAAGGGACATAGTTAGGGTTGCCAGCCCCACCTTACCTCCAAAGTGGGAGGTCATATTGCAAGTGTGGGGGTCCAGTCTGGCACCACTGCATGCACGCAAAGCATGCATGCTCCAGAGGCTCTGGTGACATCACTTCCTGTTGAAAACCGGAAGCGATGGATTCTCAGAGGGGCAAAATTGGCCCCAAACTTAGCTGTGTTTGGAGCTGTTTTGACTCCACTGAAACTCCATCACTTCCAATTTTTAACTGGGAATGACATCATCAGGGCCTCTGGAGCACATGTCATTTCACTGCATGCTCTGGTGGCTCCCAGTTTGTCTCCCCACTCCTTTCTCTCCTGCCAGCTAGGTGAGCACGGCTGGAAGGGTGATCTCCTAGGAATATATCCACTAAACTTCAGGATCGAATATAACTAATATATATCCACTAAACTTCAGGATCCTGCTGGTCTGGAGAAAGCCACCATGTCGGTGAAGCTCCCTGGGAGCAGGACGCCCAGGGAGAAAGTAGCAGCTGCCCACCCCCAAATGATCGTTGGGAACCCTCTTGTCCAGCAGGCTTGTGACTGGAGGAACGATCTGCAAAAGCTGCTGCTGCTGCTGCCAGCTTTTTCTGGCTCTTCAGGCAGTGATTCTAACAGAGAGGGGAAGGACACTCGGACTTCAGTTCCCAGGAAAACTTGCGAAAACAATCAAGTGTTCTCCACGTGAAAAAAGTCACTTGTAGCTTGGCTCTCAAAAGCCAAGCAGGGTTGACCTTGGTTAGTACTTGGATAGGAGACCTCCAACAAAGACCAAGCTTGCAGAGCCAAGCAATGGCAAACCATCTTTGTTAGTCTGTCGTCATGAAAACCTCACCAAGGGTCTCCATAAGTCAACTATGGCTTGAGGGCAGGATTTCATTTTTCACCAAAGAAATACTAATATTAGCATTCAGAGCAGCAATACTAATTTCAAGTGACTTTAAAAGAAGACATGTCGCACACACCCCCAAACTGTGACATCAGCAATTGGACTGGCTGAACTTTAAAAAAGGGCTTTCATTATCTTTATTTACCTTGTGGAGACACATTTTATATGGATTGTTTCTCTACCATATTCTTCTGCCCTTTAAAGATATGGCTTGTGATTGATGATAAACACAAAAAATGTAAATACCGCAGTTTGGAGAAAAAAATCAGATTGACTATGTGAAACAGAAGATCTCAAAAATAAAAACCTGAGAGGCAATATTCCTCCAAAAAGTATACAGGGCTTAGACATTGTGGTTGCTTAATTAAAATATGGTGATGATATGGCTATTATGAATTATTATTATTAAACAGCTGTTGAATGAATCCAGCTCCAAAGAGAAACAATATTTTCATCCAAAGCACTTCTAAATGCCATGTATAAAATAAATGTCTCCTGCATCTCCAGGAGTGAACATGCCACTCATTTGCTGTACTGATAATGGAGTCTACTTGAATGTACCAGTGAATGTGCCGATTCCATGGTTAGCTTTAAACCTGTTTCTAGTTAAAAGCCTGCCATTTTTAAAAGACCAACAATGCAATCCTAAAAAGAGTTACTCCAGTCTGTGTGTGTGTTATGTGCTGTCAAGTCGTCTCTGACCTATGGCGACCCTATGAATGAAAGACCTCCAAAACGTCCTATCATTAACAGACATGCTCAGATCCTGCAAAACGAAGGACGTGGCTTCTTTTATTGAGTCCAGCCACCTCGTTTTAGGTCTTCCTCTTTTCCTGCTGCCTTCCACTTTTCCTAGCATTATTGACTTTTCCAGAGAATCTTGTCTTCTCCTGATGTGACCAAAGTACGATAGCTTTAGTCTTGTCATTTTAGCTTCTAAGGAGAATTCAGGCTTGATGTGATCTAGTACCCATTTATTTGTCTTTTGGGCTGTCCATGGTATCCGCAAAACTCTCCTCCAGCACCACATTTCAAACGAATCAATTTTTTTCCTCCACTAATCTGGCATAACTCTTCTAGGATTGTGCTGCACATTTCTGGAAAAATAAAAAAAAGTGAATCTGGGCAAATCGACATCACTACTTAAGTATATACACAAAATGGTAAACGTATATTTAATGGGTTATTTGGCTAAAGGAATGCCACCAAATTTTGCTGAATTTGAACTTCCCCATTTTTATTTTGATTCCTCTTTGTGTGAATCAAAAGTTGAGTCTTTAGTTTCACAACATTTTCCTCCTTTGTGCCAATTTTTTCCTATTCCCATTTGAACCTTCCCAAACAACTCGGTCATCTTCAGAAGTCCTGATTCAGGTACCCCAACCATCTGAAGCTAGCTGGGGGGCAACCAAGAAAGGACCTTCTCTGTCTTGGGAAGATGCAAGCTTTCTCCATTCTGGTTCTGATATTTGAAGTCCCTGGACTCTTTACGCTCCGATTTGTAAGTTCAAGGCTGCTTCTTTCCTTGTGAAATGGACAAGTCAGCCTTGTGCCAGTTTTTGGGGATTTGATGGATATGCTTATCTGCATATGCACCCATCCTATCAGTCCTTGCTGCCTCTTCTTGGGTCTATAAACCTCAACGCTTCTTTGGTGACAGCCAGGAATAATTACCATCTGGCTCACTTCAAGGATTTTTACCCAGAAAGGATGTGTTTGTACAGTTTTCTGATGGCCAAATATATCATGCTCACACCACAGCCATTGGAATGTAAGAAACTGGATTGGTTTTCCTTTTACAGAAAGGAGTAACTGCTGGCAGCAAAGCGGCGCTCCGTGATTACCTGCATCTTTAGTAAAGATGCTGTAAAGAAAAGGGAAAAAATGAGACTGGGGATAAGAGATTAGACTTTAACTAAAATGAGGCCTGAACTGATTTTTCCGGCCCAAAAACCATATTCACATTTGTCATGAACGGAACTTAAAAGAGTGCGTCCATCTTTGTGCATTGTGTGGTATCAGCGCACGGGAAAGAATGTGTTCTTGTTGCCAAGATAACTGGGCCAAAGCTCTCTGTTGCTCACTGCCACATAGCAAGACAAGGAGGGCCGACTTGATTTCCTTAGCCTTTCTTTCCCTGCTCTCAAGTAAGGGCAGTTGGGCTTTATCTGCCCTCTGTGACCCATAGGTTTTTTTAAATTATTTTTTTAATAACAATAAACTATTAAACTATATACAATCATGAATTTGCAGTCATACAAGAAGTTAATACTAAAATCCGTTAATAATACATACATCAACATTAATAAACACATAACATGTCATAATAAGTAACAATTGAATGCATATTTAAGCAGTTTAGAGGGTTATATCTGAGCATATATCTGAACAAATATAAGGAGAAAGTACTTGTAAATTCTAACATTAAATTGACAGATTACTTATATATAGTTAATGGTCACAATCACAACAACATGGCACCACTAGGTTATTGGGTTTTAGTTAAGGCACGTTAACTAAACAAACTGCACGCAGAAAGCTCTCATCCAAGTTAGAGAACCATGAACTGTTTATTTATCTAAAGAAATATATTTACATAAGTTTAGTGGAGAGAAAGAACTAGTAACTGAACTAACTAGGATGGCTTTAGATAGAAAGTAGGCCATCTCTCTCGGGAGGAGACACCATGCTGCCTCTCCTGGTGCATGCAGGGGAGAGAGAGAGAAAGGAGCGGGAGAGAAGGGAAGGAAGTTCCCCTGGCAGGAAGGAGACTGATAGCAGCCTATCTATCTAACTGTCTCTATGGTTGTCGCCTTCCTTCTTCTCTGCTGGCAGCCCTAAAGGCCTGAGCAAGAGACATTGCCAGTCCCTTCTTCTAACATAGCTGATCCCTGATTGGCTGGGATCATATAAGAAAAGGCAATTTTCTAACAAATTGGGAACGAGCAGCAACGCTGTGGAAAGCAAGTGGCTGCACACCATAATGAAAAAAAAAATGACTGGTGGAATTGGGAGGGGGCATTTTGTACCCCTTGGAAATAGCACATTCATGCACGGCCCTCGTAAAGATCATACTAATCCCAGTGATGGGCAAAGTAAATAGGAAAAATGTCTTGCAGATACAGCTAGCTGGGAAGCCCAAATCCACCTCTTCTCTAGTGCCAATGCCTGTTATCTGTGGTGAAGATGGAGGAATTTTCAACAGCAATGTTCCAAATTTTTAGGGACACATTTGTATGCCACTTTAGACTGCAGATAGGTGTGCCAGTTTCAAATGCTCCCCAATATATAACAAAAACTATCTGCAAGAAGAAAATGAACAAAGTGAGGAGAAAGATTCTAACCAGCCTTGATGCCCTAGTTTTCTCTTACTGGGATATTTTTATACAAGAGAAGATTTGAAAATAGGATTTCCGTCCTTCTGAAGTCATTAAACCAGGGCTTTTTTTTTCAGCAGGAACGCGGTGGAACGGAGTTCCGAATCCTCTTGAAAATGGTCACGTGGCTGGTGGCCCCGCCCCTTGATCTCCAGACAGAGGGGAGTTGAGATTGCCCTCCGCGTCACTTCAGCGGCGCAGAGGGCAATCTCAACTCCCCTCTGTCTGGAGATCATGGGGCGGGGCCACCAGCCATGTGACCATTTTCGCCAAGGGCAACCCACTGAGTTCCACCACCTCTTTCCCCAGAAAAAAAGCCCTGCATTAAACCAATTCTGCCAGTTAGACTACAGCCAAAACTTTACTTACTGTATATGTAGACAAGGTCTAAATGGAGTTATCTGAGGCCTGAAAAGGTCTGGGGGGTGGAGCTGAGGAAGCAGAGAGGTCAGAGGGAAAGTAGGGCAGAAAGATAAAGCAGCCAACAGTCATGAAGATAAAGAAGAAACAGTTTGCACGATGTGGAAGAGGATGGGAAGCCATTGCAGGGATTGGAGGGTCTCCTGGTCTCAGTTATGGGAGTGATAAATATAATAGGAGATGGTGACCAGGCAGGAGCGGTGCCAGAGTTTCTGGTGGCCACAGCCGGCTGGCCAGCCAGGCATGCACACACACCAGCCTACGTGCTGACATCAAGTGTGAGGTCATCACAGATATGCACACGAGCCGGCCCAATTGCTGTGGCAGGTGGCTGGGATGGCGCGCGAGTGGCCTCCCAGCTCTCCCTGCGCCATCCCAGATGCCTACCCGTGGCTGCTGCTGGCGCCAGCGGCAGCGTGGGGCAGGAGGGCTGGGAGGCTGCAGCTCCGTGGTGTGTGCTTCCACCCCCGGCACCTCCTCCAGCGCCCCTTCCAGCGCCCTGCACCCTGAGGCAACCACCTACCTGGCCTCAATGGGTGCACTAGCCCTGTGACCAGGTTCCCCAAGCAGGAAGTGACATCAGGATGCTGACATTGCAACAGGAACAACTGCACCACTGGGAGGGTACAGCATGTGTGAAAGTTGCCACTGGTCCAAAATTATGAAGTTATCCTTCTGGGCAAATGATTTGGGTAACAGACAAGGGGAGATGGATGGATGATGTAAATCCTGGCGTTCACTGACTGTACACCTAGCGTTAGCCTTGAACTCAGATGGCTTTAAAAGAGGTTCATGGAGGAGACATTGATGCCTCATACTAGCCAGGATAACTCAAGGGAACCTCCACTCTGAAACCCAGCGCTTGGAAGCAACATTAGAGGGGGGCCTCGACCTCTATTCCTTGTTTATTGACCCTCCAAAATAACTGGTTGGCCACCGTGCGATACAAAATGCTGGACTAGATAGACCACAGGTTGGATCCAGCAGGGCTCTTGCTATGTTCTGAATTATGGAGACAACAGCCAAAAAGATGGAGGTTGTGTTAATCCCAAAGTAACACCACTGGCTTAAAGATCGCTATATTCAGCCTGTCTCCCCAAACAAAAACAATAACAGGGGACATGGAGGAGGGAAATGGCATTAAACTATAAAGTGATATTCATCTCAGGTGGAACTTAATGAGTTCTGACATGAGGACGTCAGCGGAGCCGACTAGCCCAACTTCTCATGAGGAGAATCTCTTCACAAAATTAACAAGAGCAATACAAAAACAGAGGGAGATTTCAGAAAGCTCAATTAAAAACGCTTCGAGCTCCCTGAGTCTTGAACTGTGGATTTGCTTGAACTCCTGCAATCACTGCTGACAGGGAGACATTCAATTGATTTTCTTTCTTTTTTTAGTGTAAAAAAATACTGAGTCATACTTCCCTGGGCAAAAGAAGAAAAGTGACTCCAGCCAAACACTAATTAACTTTGCATTTCATTTCATTTCATTTTAGTTAGTTCTAGATGGGCAGATGACACCACATTACTGGCAGAAAATAGTAAAGACTTGAAACAACGACTGATGGAGGTTAAAGGAGAAAGTGCCAAAACAGGATTACAGCTGAACATGTAATGACGACTGAGGGATTACACAATTTTAAAGTCGACAATGAGGAAATTGAAATTGTTCAGGATTTTCTATTCCTTGGCTCAATCATCAACCCAAAGGGAGGCTGCAATGAAGAAATCAGAAGATTGAGACTCAGTAAAGCCTCTGAGAGGGAGCTAGAAAAGATCCTTAAAGATGAAGATGTCTCTCTGGGAACCAAGATCAAGATAATCCAAACTATGGTACTCCCCTTTACTACGTATGGATGTGAAAGTTGGATGGTGAAGAAAGTTGACCGGAAGAAAATTGATTCATTTGGAATGTGGTGCTGGAGGAGAGTTTTATGGATACCATGGACAACCAAAAAGACAAATAAATGAGTTCTAGATCAAATCAAGCCTGAATTCTCCCTAGAAGCTAAAATGACAAAACCATGCTTTGGTCACATCATGAGAAGACAAGATTCTTTGGAAAAGTCAATAATGCTAGGAAAAGTGGAAGGCAGTAGAAAAAGAGGAAGACCCAAAATGAGATGGCTTGACGTCCTCCACTTTGCAGGATCTGAGCAAGTCTGTTAATCATATGACATTTTGGAGGTCTTTCTTTCATATGGTTGGAGGCGACTTGATGGCAAATAACACACAGTTCTAGTCCACCTTTCTCACTGAGACTCAAAGGGATTCCAATTTGGATTGGACAGCCAATACACCATGCAATAGGATTTGGATTGCAGAACTCTGGAACCAAACAGTATTCTGAACAGAGCTGAGACAAAGCGTAAGTATTAACACGACACATTAAATGATACTGAAATTACATATCAGGATTGTGCTTGCAGCAACAGAGCGTCGTAATACACACAAGTGATAGTCCCTATCAAAGCATCTTTCTGAAATATTTTCTTGCAATACAGCCCTGTGTTTTAAGAAAATCCTCCTGAATAATTCAGTTTTGCACAGTTTGCAGAAAGCACGGATGTCTGGAGCCTTCCTGACCTTATAAAGCAGGCCAATCTACAAGCTGGGGGGCACAACAGAGAATGCAGTATGTATAGGCAGTTGCTGGTTTTGCCCATTTACAAGTGGTGTTTGCCGATGATGAGGGAAGTTGTTGTGATGGAGCATAGGGGAGAGGTAGTCCCAGGGCTTTTTTTCAGCTGGAACGCGGTGGAACAGAGTTCCGGAACCTCTTGAAAATGGTCACATAGCTGGTGGCCCCGCCCCCTGATCTCCAGACAGAGGGGAGTTTAGATTGCCCTCCGTGCTGCTGGAGCGGCGCGGAGGGCAATCTAAACTCCCCTCTGTCTGGAGATCAGAGGGCGGGGCCACCAGCCATGTGACCATTTTTGCTGAGGGCGATTTAAACTTTCAAAAACTCCCCCCTTGCTCCAGCTGTCCCAAAGTGACATCATTGGCTCTGGGAGCATGCGCGCACTTTGTGCGTGCACATGTGGTACCAGGGGCACCACCTCCCACCAAGAGTTGCCCCCTGTGCTGGCAACCCACAGAGCTCCACCACCTCTTTTCCCAGAAAAAAAGCCCTGGGTAGTCCTATAGCTATGAGGGATCAAGGCTGTGGAGGGATTTGTATGTGAGAGACCATACCTTGAACTGAGCCCAGTAACTGATGGGTAACTAACGGAGCAACTGCAGAATGGGAGTAATATGCATGCTTTGCCCAGCAGTGGATAAGAACTGAGCTCTGCACCAAATGGAGTGTCTGAGAGCAGAACCACAAGTGACAAAAGGCACAGATTGGACACTTGTCAGCTTCCCTCAAGTTTTGATGGGAAATGTAGGCATCCTGGTCTCGCAGCTTGGCTCTCTGACTGCTGTCCAATGGACTTTTCAGCTGTCACTTGTCCAACATTCCGCCAAGCTGCCTATATTTCCCATCAAAACTTGAGGGAAGCTGGCAAGCGTCCAATCTGTGCCTTTTGTCACTTGTGGTTCTGCTCTGAGTTGACTTTGAGGGAAGACCTATGTAGAGTGCATTACAGTAGTCTAGTCTCAATGTTATCGTGATGTGGGTCCAAGTGGCCAGATCAGTCAAGGTAGGAGAACATTTTCCAAACTACATAGAGTTAGAAGAAAGTGGGGTTTCCCCCCCAGCAGCATTAACTTTCTCCTCCAGTGGCAATGCTGGATCCAGTATAACCTCAAGGCTCTTAAGTAAGTCAGCAAGGGTCAGCTGAACGCCAACAAAAGAGGGACGCCCACTTCTCCAAGAACTTCGCATTTCCAACCAGCATCATTTCCATCTTGTCTGGTTTCAGTTTCAGTTTGTTCACTTTCAGCCATTCAACCATAGCAGCCCACCAGAGGCTCAAGTTCTACCACATCAGCAGAAATTTGGATAGAGATATAAAGAACCGGACGTCATCAGCATCTTGACGGTGTCCATTGTTAGAAGAAGGGACTGGCGATATCTCTTGCTCAGGCCTTTAGGGCCGCCAGCACAGAAGAAGGAAGGCAACAACCATAGAGTCAGTTAGGTAGATAGGCTGCTATCCGTCTCCTTCCTGCTGGGGGAACTTCCTTCCCTTCTCTCCCCCTCCTCTTTCTCTCTTCTTCCCTGCATGCACCAGGGCCGATTCCAGATGACTAACCTTAAGTCGCTTCATGCCGCCCTCTTCCAGATCGCGACGGGGAAAATGCGAAATATCGCGTTTCCTCGCGCGAGTTTTGCGCGTCGTCGCGCAAAACTCGCGCGAGGAAACGCGATATTTCGCATTTTCCCCGTCGCGATCCGGAAGAGGGCGGCATGAAGCGACTTAAGGTTAGTCATCTGGAATCGGCCCAGGAGAGGCAGCATGGTGTCTCCTCCTGAGAGAGATGGCCTACTTTCAACCTAAAGCCATCCTAGCTAGTTAGATCAGTTACTAGTTCTTTCTCTCCGCTAATCTTATGTAAATATATTTCTTTAGATAAATAATAAAGTTATTGGTTCTCTAACTTGGATGAGAGCTTTCTGCATGCAGTTTGTTTAGTTAACGAGCCTTAACTAAAGGCAAAATCTCCAATAGGATTTATATAGAGGCTGAATAACATGGAGGATAAGATTATACCCCACAAGACAGCTCCCTCACTGAGAATATCTGGTCTCCAATGGCCGCCTTTTGAGTCTGAACCTGTTATCTGTCAGACCCTTCCTCCCGCTGCGGGTAGGGCCGTCCCGCCCATTGAGGCCGGCCCGGCAGCCACCTCAGGGCGCTAAGGCCTGGGGGCAGGGGTGCATGCCAGGGAGCTGCTGCTGCCGCTGCCGCCCAGGAATGTGTGCTGGCGGCAGCAGCATGGGGCAACTGAGCAGGCAGCCTCCCATTCAGTTCCTGTACGGGCCAGGCGCAGCCAGCGGCCAGGGCAGCCAGCTGTGCCTGGCCCACAGAGCAACTGAATGGGAGGGCTGGAAGGTCCCCCGTGCATGCACCAGCCCTGTGTGATGATGTCACACATAGTGATGTCATCACGCAGTCTGGTGCGTTTGCACGTGCGCACAGAGGCAGCCCTTAAGCTGCCTCAGGTGCCGGCGACGCTGGAGCCGGCCCTGGCTGAGAGGCAGTTTATACATATAAACTCATAAACACCCTCCCTCCAATACACTGCCTCCCCAAAATGAAACCAAATGGATGCCAGCCATCTAAAATATTTTAGAAGGGGAGTCAAAGCAGCTGACTGACTAATGGCCTCCTCCATGCCTCATGCATATGTATAATGGGTCTCCCAAGAAACTCCTGACTAATCTGGGCCCAAATCAGGCCACTATGAAGTGCAGGAGCACTTCCGGCCCCTGTTGATGATGTCACTTCCCAGAAGACATCAGAAAAGGTAAGCGCCAGGTCCCCTTTCTCACTGGGAAGGTAAGGGTACCTGCCAACCTTACCTGTCTCTGACCTTCTGGTTACCCAACCCTTGGCTTGACTTTGGGCTCATCAGTTCTGTCTGGCTACTTCTATGCCTGCCATTGCCTACAACCTTTAGATAACCTTTCTTTTTTTAAAAAAAGAGAGAGAAAGAGAGAAAGAAATGAAGTACATTGCAGAGCAGACTTCTAGCTCAACAAAAGGAGACCTTGCTCATCCATAATGCGAGACAGGCAGAGTCGTGTAGGTGTTAGATTGTCATACTAGGACCAGGTTCAAATCCCTGCTCGCCATAAAGCTTACGGGCTGATTTTGGACCAGGCAAGCTCTCTCAGATTAACCTACCTTGCAGGACTGCTGTGAAGATAAAATAGAGGAGACATCCATGTATTCTGCCCCACACTCCTTTGAGAAAAGGCAGGAAAACAATACACAAAATTTTAAAAAGTAAAGCAGATAATTTAAAGACTCCACAAGTCTTCCCTGCAGTGTCATTGAAAAGAAATGAGTAGGGTTGTCCCTGGAATTCGGGTCGAATGGGAAGCATGTAATAATACCATTTCAAACCAGCCTGGTGCATTTTGAAATGGCAAAGCAGGTCGAGAAGTGTCAATAAAGCATCTCCGGTCTCACGCTTTTGCAGTTGTATTGCAAGATGTGAGTGAAAGGAGGGGGATCTTATTTAACAAGCCAGATTATTCAAGCGAGCCCTTGGCGTCTCTGATGCCGCGACTCTGCCTTGCGAAGCACCTGACAGGTGAGAAAATTACACATCTAGAAGGAATTGACAATTAAGACACCATTACAAGATCATTGCAGTGGGCTTTGGGACCTGCTTTGTGGGCCTCAGATGTCGCCTCCGCAACGCTGGGAAACATGCATCCAGAAAAATGGCTGTGGATAATTCTCGGTCTGCTTACAAAACTCTGTACGCTGCCAGGAGGGATGTATGAACAGGCCCTTTTAGCTTCTTCTCGTTTTTGTATGCAGTTGTCGTGAGCCTTTTGTGCTCCATCCACTTTTGTTGCCGTGGCTCCTGATTCGTTCATCTCTAACACTGTCCATGCATTATGTACCTCTTATCCCTTGCTTATGCCAAGGTAACAAGTGCATCAATCTTATGAGCAGAATTTGGCATGAGGAAACAGAAAAAAGGGTGCCAAAAGTGTACCCAGGGGCTTGATTTGCATGAGGGAAGAAGGAAAATTGAAACGGGACCTGTATCCATCCAATCTGTTCTCCAAAGTTTGAAGCTTTCCTCCAAGACTTCCTTTAGCTTCCGTGGCAATTCTGCCAGGAGAAAAAGCCAATTAAGTTGGAAGCAGCTCCTTAACTGGAAGAAGATTTCATGCTTTGCAAAGCAAGAGGATACAGTCTAGGGATTTTCATCTGAGTATGCAGATTAGCACTCTGCTGGTTCAAATCCCATTACTACTATGAGCTCTGCAAGTTGTCTTGGGTAAGCCACTCCTCTCAGCCCCAGCTCCCCAGCTGCACAGAGGGGATAATAATAACATGGACTGCTTTAGCATAGTGATTAAGTGGTTGGGATGCGAATCAGCACTCTGCTGGTTCGAATCCCACTGCTACCACAAGCTCTGGAGGTGGCCTCGGGGACGCTGCTCCTCTTAGCCCAGCTCCCCAGCTGCATTGTGGGGAAAATACTGACTTTGCCATTGCTCTGAGTGGGGCTCTAATCTGTCTAGAAGAGCTGTATATAAACACAGTTATTATGAGAGCAGCTGTATAGTTGGGATGCAAATCAGCACTCTGCTGGTTTGAATCCCACTACTGCCAAGAGCTCAGTAAGTGGCCTTGGATTAACCACTCCTCCCAGCCCCGGCTCCCCAGCTTCATTGTGGGGATAATAATACACTGATTTTGTTCATGATTCTGAATGGGGCACTAATCTGTCTAGAAGAGTAGTGTATAAGCACAGTTGTTGTTGTTGTTGTTGTTGTTGTTGTTGTTGTTGTTGTTGTTGTTGTTGTTGTTGTTGTGAGATGTGCAATATTTAGAATAGGCAATGCAAGAGACGATGGAATAATAACATGAGCAATAAAGCCGAGGAACATATCACTGGAACAAACTTTTCAGGTATCGATTCTCAGAGGATCAAAGAATCACCATGTCCTAGTGAGATTGAGGGTATAAGCAGACATGGCAAATCCATATCAATGCTTCTTGTGGTAGGAGATGAATCAGCCCCAGTTTTATTGCACTTGGTTGTTTCATGCAAACGGCAGGGATCTTTCTGGAATGAAAGGCAGAGCGGAGATAGATAACTGTGCGTGCCCAGTCTCTTCTCACTTCTGTATCTTTTCTTCTGTTGCCTTTCTGAGAGCCAAGCTACAAGTGACGCCTGACACAGGTTGAACACTTGTCAGCTTCCCTCAAGTTTTGATGGGAAATGTAGGCATCCTGGTCTTGCAGCTTGGCTCTCCGACTTCTGTCCAACGGACTTTTCAACTGTCACTTGTCCAACATTCCGCCAAGCTGCCTACATTTCCCATCAGAACTTGGGGGAAGCTGACAAGTGTCCAACCTGTGTTATTCGTCACTTGTAGTTTGGCTCTCAGTGTAACCATTGGAACGGAAGCTCCTCAAGGCAGGGAACTGCAAGGAGAGAGTCCCCCATTCATTTTCTGGCTTCTTCAGATACCCAGCACTCAGGTAGGAGATGTTGGGGGGAAACGTTCTTATCTGAGATGCTAATCAGAGTAAATTAAACTGACTCGTGGTCTGAGAGTTTCATATGTTTGCCCCTGACAAGGCAGCAGAAAGTCTGAAAGCATCACCAGAATATTTTTGCATTCCCGAACCACGTTGCGCATCATGCCTCCTTATGCGTCAGGCTCCCTAACTTAATTAAGTTGTAAATTATATTGGGGGAGGAGAGGTGGAGGAAAAAAGAAAACAGACGACAGATAAGAATAACCTTTGCAAATAAAAACAGGAGAGCTATTTAAATCCAATGTCATTGTGTATGTGTGTGTTTTTAAAATGTGCCTTGCAGTTTATCTGCCTGTTTTAATGCCTCGTCACTTTATGAATCCTCTTAGTATAAATTAAACAGGGTTCTGAATCAATGTGCCGTCCATTATGAATCTGCATGGCGGCTCTCAGCCATAATTAACAAGAAAATTGAGATTTGGGGAGGAAGACAATATTTAAAACGTGGCCACGGCAACAGGCTTTTCACTTGCTTGAGGCTCTTCTTCATTTCATCAGTCATTCCGGGACTCTCCAGCGCCACCGACTGCATCAAGTTCACATCAGGGTTTCTTGAGATTTCCGTCGTTCTTAGAGTCTCTCTGCACAAGACATCTGACATGTGACGAACACGTGTCAGGAGATGCAACGATAGCCAGGGAAGATCGTTTAAAAAGATAGAGCCGGCAGCAGGGCAAAGGCTTTGCTATACACTGGAGCTGTGAAATGCCAGAAGGGAAACTTAAGCCCATTATTTATTATAACCTCTCCAGGACAAGCCCGGCTCTTGAAGGAAGCTGCAGCCCATTTCCGTTCCCCGCTACCCTCTAGTTGCGATCCCACACAGTTTTAGAGGTGAAATTGACAGAGCCTTTGGGGAAGCAAGGATGAAATTAACAAACCCTTTGAGGAGTGATCTCTGCCAGCTTTGTCTTTTTAAACTACACTTCCCAGCTAACCTTGCATCTCCCTACACTTGACGAACATGTGCTGAGGTGACTCGTGTAGGGGGCCTTGCCCATAACCTGCTACCTGATCTCAATTTTAACCTTTGAAATGCAAAGTAAACGTTCTACCACTGACCTATGACCTCTCCTTAGAGAAAGGTGGGCTACAGAGGCAAAAATGGGCCTGGAAAAGGGCCCCCAGCCCTGCCTTAGGCACCGACTACACTGGAGGGGAGAAGGAAGGAGGAAGAGGGCCTGCCCCCAGCCCCACTCCTGCCTAGCTTGCACCCATGTTTGTTTTGAGATGTGGGGTGCAATGTGAGCCTCCTGGGATGCTTTTAGCACAATATTTTAGAGCAGTATTATATGACTGCTACCAACGTTTTATTATATGCTTTTATTACGTTTATTTATATGTTGTGAATCCATTCTGAGCCTGCTTGGAGGGAGAGCGGATTATACATTAAACAAAATAAATAAATAAGCGTGCCTTGTGAGGTTGTCAGCTCATGACCCTGGTGGCTTTTGTGCATTTCGTGCAAGCGAGGGAGGATGGGTGATCAGAGGCAGTCAGCAGCCCACAGTGGCTGATGTCCACCTTGCAGCAGTAGTGGCTCCCACAAGCTTCACATGTGGTGGTTGCCCCGGTCTCCCACCAGTGGCAGCAGCAATTCCCACTTGCCCCCCCACTCCCCCAAGGCATTCGCTGGCTAGGACGTTTCCCAGTGCTTTGAACGTGCAGTTTACACCCGGCAGGACAAAAAGGTAGCGGTTACTATCATTACACAGAAGGTAAAATAATCCCGAGCTCTCGAAGAAAAGCTAATAAAATAAAGTTTACAGCTTTTGAGTCGGCTAAGCGAAGGTTTAATTTTCCTTTGGAAACTGCTTTTGCAACACATCCTGGCAGCTAGGGAAATGAGGAGTATCTTACCGGCCGGCTGGCAGCAAGTCAACAGCAGCTGAATTCTATCTGGGCTGAATTCCATCTATGCTGGTTTTCCTCTCACTGTGGGGTACTATAAAGCTTCAATATGGCCAGAGGTGTGAGCCAAGGGGCAAGAGCCCTCGACCTGTGGCTTTCTACCTTCCAGGAAACAGCTATCAAATCCCAACCAACCTAAGACCGATGATTGTTGCTGTTATTTGGTGGCTGGCTGGGTGGTGGTTTGCTTGCTTAATTCCTATTGCATTTTCTTTCTGTTGTTGTGAGTTGCTTTCAGTCCCATGAGTGAGAAAAGTAGGGAATAAATAAATAACCCAGAGGATAGAAACCAGAGGAGAGCCAGTTTGGTGTAGTGGTTAAGAGTGCGGGACTCTAATCTGGAGAACCGGGTTTGATTCCCCACTCCTCCGCTTGAAGCCAGCTGGGTGACCTTGGGTCAGTCACAGCTCTCTCAGCCTCACCCACCTCACAGGGTGATTGTTGTGGGGATAATAATGACATACTTTGTAAACCTCTCTGAGTGGGCGTTAAGTTGCCCTAAAGGGTGATATATAAATCAAATGTTGTTGTTGTTATAGCAAAAAAAAAAAGACAGTGGATCCTTGTCTTTACCTGCCATGTAAATAATGCTTTCTGGTTGTTGATCTGGATCCTTTATCTCCCACAGTAGATAAGAACAGTTGCCAGTAGAAAGACACGGTCCCTGAGATCCATGTTCTAAGATCTATGATGTTTGACTTCCATATTTCGGACACTGGACTGGAGCTGAACCGAACCAAACTGATTGAATATCTCCACTTTGATTTTTCTTGTCCCTTGAATTCAGGGATCTTTCATTTCCACCCCGTTCCGCTTGCTGAGCTTTTTTTATAATATACATATTTTCCAATGGTAGCTGCATATAAATTGTATGGAAATGGTATAAACACTATATGCAGGTATGAATGGCATCAAAGAAAGGAAAGAATCATAAATGACAGCTACAAAAATGAACTGAATCGAAACCAACGGCAACATTCGATATCAAAAAGGACCCGAACTGGCCATCTCAGCTCATCTCTAATGATTTCCTTCCAACCAACACCTTCCTGTACTATTCTCACCCGCCCTATTTGTCCATGTGGATACTAGATACAGCAGGGATACTGGGGAAATCCCTGCTGTCCCAACCTCAGCATCTGGGTTTCTATTTCATTTCTTTCTCATATGAATTGAACCCAAGATTCTTCATTTATATCATTTTATTTCCTCCCATCTGAGTTTTTTTCCCCTGTAAAACGTGTACATTTTGAACTTCGGTTTTCTGTCAGGAAATCAGCACTATGCATTTTATGTCTAGTACACTTATCAGTGCCTTTACACTGCAAGAAGAAATAGTGTAAACCTTGGATATGAAAACTGAACAATATAAAGAAATCTACAAAAATGACTGCACAAAGCAGAGGACAAAAACCATTGTGCAAAAATATAGATCAATTTAGAAGAAATAAACTAAGACACACGTAGCTCATGCCTAATACAGAAAAGACCTTGGCCGTTTCCACATGGGTTACCTTCCCTCGTAACGACCCGGAACATCACACAAAAAACATGGAACATTGCATTTTCTCGTGCGAGATTTGCGCAACATCGCGCAAATCTTGCACGAGAAAACGTGATCTTCCGCGTTTTTTGTGCAATGTTCCAGGTCGTTGCAAGGGAAGGTAAGCCGTGTGGAAACGGACAGAAAAGACCCTTTCAAAATTTGGCTGAAAGATTGTGTCGCTCTTTTCTGCCACTATCGATGCTAGCACTATTGAGTCAGATAAATACAACGCTTTTTCAGAGAGCTCAGCCACAACTAAGTAAACTTCAGCAGCTTCGAGAGATTTATATGATAAAGTTTATGGCAGTGGCTTTGCATGTCTTTTCTTTGACACAAAGGAAAACTAATACCATAACTTGACACTTCTTATGAAGGATGTGATTTCAAAGGCATTTCTTTCTTTTCCAGAGAAATTCCTAAATTTTGCACAGGCTTTCCATGGTATGATTCTTCTGAGAAATATATACCTCCACATAAAGAGGCACGTCAACCACAGAAAGCCAGATGAGAAAGTATCACATCCAGTCTTTTCATCAAAACACTGGCAAACTCCAAAGGGCTTTTCAGCAAACAGATACGATGAATTACCAGTGTCTAGCTTCTGTTCTAGTTCTCTAAGGGTGAAGGGAATTGTAACATGTTACAAGTAGATGATCAAGCCTCCACTATATATTTTTGTTAACTTTTCTTTCCTGAAGCAAGTTCTGGAAAAATGGTCTTGTTAGGTTTTCAAAATAATTTCACTTCAGTGGGAAATAGCTGGTTGGGGAAGGCAGCTATTGGCAAGAGTCCATATTACCGTTAATTCATCTCCCTGGGAATAATTATGTGATTTTGAAAAAAAAAATTAGATGTGAACATTTTTGAAAAGTGAAAGATAATGCGTAGGGGAGGAAACAGGAATGATAGTTTCTCCAGCTTTCAACTTGCCCATGTGCCTATGTAAGACCTCCAGTACCAAGACTGCTTCTACCCAGTGCTGGATATTATGCGATCCTTGTGCAGTCTTTTCCATCTGGATATTGTGCTATCCTTGTGCAGTCTTTTCCATCTGGATTGGCTTGTCCTCACAGGATAGTCCAGTTGTGGTTGCCAGAGCGCAATGATATCACATTATCCAGTGGTGTGTAGATGCAGCCCAGACCTGTATTGACTATTTGGTCATTTCATAGCTGATGTGCAATGGTGTTTAATACCTGACAATATTTGGCATCATGCAAGTGTACTTAGTATCTGGGGGAAAAAATGAAATCCTGCCCTCAAGTTGTATTTGACTTATGGCGACCCCTGGCAGGGTTTTCATGGCAAGAGACTAACAGAAGTGGTTTGCCATTGCTTGCCTCTGCAACCCTGGTCTTCCTTAGAGGTCTCCCATCCAATTACTAACCAAGGCAGAGCTGGCTTAGCTTTTCAGATCTGACAAGATCAGGCTCACCTGGGCTATCCAGGTCAGGGTGTTTAGTATCTAACAGTTGACAAAATGTTGACGAAAATAGTTTAATACCGGGCAGCTAACAGTTTATGAAATCCCATATTTGATGCTCATTTGACAAATAGAAGATACCAACAGTAGGTCCTGCTCAGTGGGCTTGAGCTGGAACATGGATAGAGACTCACACCTGATCTTCCAGAGGGCACCTCTGTCTGAGAGGTCCCTGTCCTTCCTTCCCTGTGCCTAAACTTATGTATTGATCTTTTATTCTGTGTAGATGCTGCAGGGAGGGTTTTTTTCTGAATGAGTTAGAAGCAGAGTCTCAGGTTCTCGCTCCTGTGCCCAGCAAATGGCTGTCCATTTGTTCTGCAGGTAGGATGGACAGAGGTTGAAGGCTTCCTCAGAGAGGCATATGCCTCTGAGAACATGCAGAGTAAAAGTGGTTGCTAAGTGCTTATCTTGCAGGTGTTTTGGTTACAAGTTCCTGGAAGGCTCTGCAAATTTCACCTCCCCTTCTAGGAGGCGAAGATGAAATTAACAAACCCTCTGAGGAGCCATGGCCAGCTCTGTGTAGAAAGGTGAAATTGACAGAGCCTTCAGTTCCGTCTTTTTAGACTACGCTTTCCGGCTAACATTGCTGCACTTGAGTGTTCTCATATAATATGTCTCGTGTAAAGAGACTCTGAGAGCCGAGCTACAAGTGACGCCTGACACTAGTTGGACCCTTGTCAGCTTCCCTCAAGTTTTGATGGGAAATGTAGGCAGCTTGGCAGAATGTTGGACAAGTGACAGTTGAAAAACCCATCGGACAGAAGTCGGAGAGCCGAGCTGCAAGACCAGGACGCCTACATTTCCCATCAAAACTTGAGGGAAGCTGAGGACTTCCTGTTTGGGATCCATGGAGGTCTAACGCAGCTCCACTTGCGGAGCTGACCGGACTGCCGTTTTAACCGGCCGGCGGGGTGAAAATAGCCCGTGGCCGACTGCTCTCAGGCGGGGAGCAGGCAAAGAACGCTCAAGACCCTAGGGTGAGCTAGATCTCGGACGAGGGGGGGCTCTACACAACGGGTCCCCTCCCGATCCTTGAGGTCCCACCTTGCGACGGGTCGGCTATAATCTCTGCGGCAGTTTTGGGGCCAATTCGGCTGGCATAAGACCTACATACCCAAGCATCGATTGGGGGAAGAAGCTGAGAGGAGAACTTAAAATCGAAACAGCGATTACAACCCGAGAAAAGTGAAGAGAAGGTAAAGATCATTATCTTCTGAGACGGGACAGATTGATAAAAACAGAGAGGAAAAAAAGTAGATTTTTAAACTGCAACAGACTAGTGAAAAGGAGGGGAAGACTCGGCAGGAATTGAATTTAAAAAGAGACTAAGTTTAAAGAAGTTATTAAAGAAATGGGACTATTGTTTTGAATACCTGTGGCTTTGGAGCTGTGAGAAAAAGACACCATCGCGAGATCTGCTGTGGGAAGACGGGAGACAGGAAGTGCGTAATAACAATAGAGTGGCTGGAGAGAAGCGGCCCTTGCTGGAGGGCAGGAAGTAGGGAATCGCCATTTTTGAAAGGGGAAGGGTCGCGGCTTCAGCGGAAGAGGAAGTAGGCCATCTTGGATTACAAAATCATAGAGAAACCATAGAGAAAGGACGCCCAACATTTTGGACTCTTTAAAATTTAATTTCTATAAGAAGACCGGGACATTTAAAATAGAAAAACGTTAAATTTTACGCCACGGAGTTAAGGAAGAGAGCGGATTCGTGGGAGCGAGCTAAAGCAAGCCCTACGATGTCAAAAAAAGAGTGGCAATCGGCAATAGAAAACCTGGATAAAAACCTGGACAAAAAACTTTTAGATATGATTAAAGAACTTAAGGACACGAAATTGGAGCTGATAAAAGAGGTTAAAGAGGTTACACAGACAGTAAAATCGGAGCTGTCAGAAGTGAAAAAAGGTATGGAAACAATACGAAGTGAATTACAAGGAACGCAGCAGAGAGTTAAAACAGTAGAAGACGCGATGGAGAATTTAGCAGACACGCAACAAACAGAGATGAGATTGGTGAAGGGGAGAATGTCAGTTGCAGAAACTAAACATATGGAGAAGCAGCTACGTTTTCGTGGCTTGCCAGAAGTGGAAGGAAAGTCAGCGCAAGAACAGATGACTGAGGTGTTGGCTGAGTACCTGGGGAAGGAGGAGGAGGAAGTTGTGGCTATCCTAGATGTGGCATACCGTGTGAATTCGAGAATAGCAACCCAGAGGAAACTACCAAGAGATGTGATTGTGCAGTTTACAACACGAAATATGAAAGAGAGGATTGTGACAAAACAGTTTCAAGATCCATTGGAGATTGATGGCAAGATGATTATTATAATGAAGGAACTGCCCAGATCAGTGTTACTGGACCGGAAAAAATATAAAGTGCTAATTCAGATTTTGAAGGACATGAAAATCAGGTACAGATGGGAGTTACCGGAAGGAGTGTCCTTTGAGTTTGGAGGGGCCAAAAAACGCATCAGATCTGAGCGAGAGATGGAGCGATTTATTAAGGACAATGAAAAAGACTTACCAACAAGATCATGAGTATGGAGTGTAAAGTATTATCTTGGAATGTAAATGGACTAAACTCACCGAATAAGAGGAAAAATACTTTTCACTGGCTACTAAAACAAAAATGTGACATTGTTTGTTTGCAAGAGACCCATATCAGAAAGCAGGATGTAAAATATTTAAAATCTGGAAAATTGGGCAAAGAATATGTAGCGGCTTCCAACAAGAAAAAAAGAGGAGTGGTGTTGTACATAAAAGAGGAGCTACAGCCAAAATTTGTTATGAGAGATGTGGAAGCTAGATTTGTAGCAGTGGAATGTATTTGGAATTTAAAGAGAGTGTTGGTAGTCGGACTTTATGCACCTAACGGTGCAAAAGAAAGCTTCTTTGAGGATTTAAGGAAGCATTTAGACGATCTTGCATACGACCAGATAATTCTTGCTGGAGACTTCAATGGAGTGACAGACTTGGAACTAGACAAAAAGACTACAACGGCACAAAAGAAAAGAGGACTATTACCAAAGCTTTTTTTTGAGTTGATTCAACAAGAGACTCTTGAAGATGTATGGAGGAGAGAATATCCTAAAAGCAGACAGTTTACTTTTTATTCTGCAAGGCATTCTACATTATCAAGAATTGATATGATCTGGGCCTCAAAAGACTTAGCATTATGGACTAAGGAGGTAGAAATAATGCCTATGGTAGGCTCAGATCACAACCCAATTATGTGGAAATTTGGAAAAAAGAGAAAAAGGAAAGCATGGAGAATAAATGAGGACTTGTTACAGGAAAGAGAGAATATGGAAATACTGAGAAGAGAGACAAAGTTTTTTATACAATACAACGTGAATAAAGAAGTACCAACCAATAAAGTTTGGGATGCTTACAAGGCGGTTGTAAGGGGCATACTAATGGACTTAAATGGTAGAGCAAGAAAGAAGAAAGAGGAGAAAAGACAAGAGATTGAGGAGAAAATAAAAGCCAAAGAAATACAGCTAAAAAAGAGACCAGGGAAAAAGAAGGTATACCAGGAAATTAAAATACTTCAAGAACAGCTAACAGCAATGAGCAATAAAGAATTGGAGTGGAATCTCAAAAGACTGAATCAAAAAGCGTTTGAGGGTGCTAATAAACCTGGGAAGTACCTGGCATGGCAATTGAAGAAGAAAAGGGAAAAGAAGATAATAAATAAAATTTGCGAAGATAACAAAACGTATTTGGAGCAGGCTACCATTAGTAGAGCCTTTTATAAATTTTACGCTAAGCTGTATAATAAAAAAGAAGTAAACAAAGAATCAATAGCGTCATATTTGGAGAAAACCAAACTTCCAGAAATCTCGGAAGCTTGGAGAAATAAGTTGAATAGTGAAGTAACTGACGAGGAAATAAGTAAGGCAATACAATCTGCAAATCTAGGAAAGGCGCCAGGGCCAGATGGACTTACGGCTAAATTCTATAAGACAATGGCTAATGAACTGGCACCATTCCTAAAAGAGGTGATGAATGGGGTTTTAAGGGATCAAAGGATTCCAGAAACTTGGAGTGAAGCGAATATATCATTGATCCCAAAAGAGGGCCAAGACCTGACTAATGTGAAAAATTATAGACCTATATCGCTACTCAACAATGACTATAAAATTTTTACGAAGATATTGGCGGAGAGATTGAAGGGGTGGCTCTCGGAAGTCATAGAGGAGGAACAAGCAGGCTTTTTGCCAGACAGACAAATAAGAGACAACTTAAGGACAGTGATCAATGCTATTGAATATTATGACAAGCGTTGTGACAAAGAGGTTGGTTTCTTCTTTGTTGACGCTGAAAAAGCGTTTGACAATTTAAACTGGGACTTTATGTTTGCCACTATGGAAAAGCTATAATTGGGAGAAAGATTCATCAGAGCAATTAAGGAAATTTATAGAGACCAGACTGCAGCAATTGTGGTGAATGATGAATTGACCAAGAAATTGACGATAAGTAAAGGAACAAGACAAGGTTGCCCGTTATCTCCATTGTTGTTCATTTTAGTATTGGAGATTCTGATGATACAAATACGTCAAGATGATGAAATTCGTGGAATAAAAATAAAGGACTATTCATACAAGGTCAGAGCATTTGCGGATGACATAATGTTAATTGTAGAGGACCCATTGGAGAACATGCCAAGAGTGATAGATAAGATCAAGGAGTTTGGAGACTTGGTAGGTTTCTTCATTAACAAAAAGAAGTCAAAGATATTATGCAAAAATATGACTAAGCAGAAACAACAATTGTTAATGGAAACAACGGATTGTGAAGTAACAAGTAAAGTGAAATATTTGGGAGTCGAATTAACTGCAAAGAACATAGATCTATTCAAAAACAATTATGAAAAACTATGGACTCAGATAGAGACTTGATTAAATGGAATAGATTGAATTTGTCATGGTTGGGCAGGATTGCAGCAGTTAAGATGAATGTGTTACCAAGAGTAATGTTTTTGCTACAGACAATACCAATCATCAGAGACTCCAAACAATTTGAAAAATGGCAGAGGAAAATATCAGATTTTGTTTGGGCAGGCAAGAAGCCTCGAGTGAAAGTGAAAGTTTTACAAGATGCAAAGGAAAGAGGCGGAATGCAACTGCCCAATCTGAGACTTTATCATGATGCAATCTGCCTAGTTTGGTTGAAAGAATGGATGACATTAAAGAACAAGAAACTATTAGCCCTAGAGGGATATAAAAAAATATTTGGATGGCACGCATATTTATGGCATGACAAAGTAAAGGTCAACTCGATGTTCCTGCATCACTTTGTTCGGAGAAGTCTATACATAATCTGGAAGAAGTACAGAATTTATCTACAAGAAGGAACCCCTTTGTGGGTGGTTCCATATGAGGTGATAGACCCGAGAGCTGTTGATAATGAACAACAATGTTTAACGTATAAAGAAATAACTAAAACTGAAGCATCCAAACTTAGAATAAAGACACAAGAGGAACTATCACCTAACTACGATTGGTTCCAGTATAGACAGATCAGAGACTTATATAATTCGGACTCTGTAAAGGGAGGTATACGAATAGAGAATTCGGAACTAGAGCAGACCCTTCTTAAAGAAGATAAGAAAAGAATATCCAAGGTATACCAAGTACTGTTGAAGTGGTATACCGAGGATGAGATAGTTAAAACACAAATGGTGAAATGGGCTATAAACTTTAATAAAGAAATAACAATGGAGGCATGGGAATACTTGTGGAAAACTACAATGAAGACAACGACATGTATTAATATCAAAGAGAACATTTATAAAATGATCTATCGTTGGTACATGACACCAAAGAAGATTGCGCTAGGGAATTTGAATACTTCTAATAAATGCTGGAAATGTAAGAAGCATGAGGGCTCCCTCTATCATATGTGGTGGTCGTGTGAGGTAGCCAGGCAGTACTGGGGGGAAATAATAAGAGAAATGAGTGAAATTTTACAATTTCAAATTAATAAGAACCCAGAACTCCTGCTACTGAACTTGGGAATGGAGGGAATTCCAGCCCAACACAGGACGTTGATATTTTATATGACAGCAGCAGCTAGACTTTTGTATGCGCAAAAATGGAAAGTACAAGAAGTGCCAACTATTGAAGATTGGACTTACAAATTGCTGTATATGGCTGAAATGGACAAGATGACAAGAAAATTGAGAGATCTGGACTCAGGGCAGTTCAACACAGACTGGGAGAAGCTGAAACAATACCTGGAGAAGAAATGGGAGGTGGGAGGAAAACTGTGGCAGTTTGAGAACTACTGAAGTATTGAAGTAGAGGGGGGAGACTTTACCGGGGGGAGAAGAGATAAATGTGAATTAATAAGCAGTCAGATTAATAGATTGACATATATATAGATATATATAGGTTAACAAACAGAACATAGAGAAAATAATTAATTATAAGGACTAAATATAAGGAGCGATTAACTAACAATATTTTCTTTTTTTTCTGACAAGTTTTGTACCAAACTGAATGTCTGAAGATATAGATGGGTCAAATTGATTGACTACGTGAGGAGAGATATATAGAACTATTATAAAAAGATAGAATGAGTAATATATATAGAGAATAAGTCAAATTGTTTGATATAAACGAATGTATGATCTATATGGTTTATGATATATAGAAATACCTGAAATTGAAAAATTGGGATAAATTGTTTATCTAAGATGGAAACAAAGGCTTACAGTTTGGGCATATAATGTTAAAAATAGTTAAGGATGTACTGCTTAGAATAATGGAGAATATATATTTGTTTTAGATAGAGGAAGCTAATAAAAGTAAGGGAAAGGGGACAAAGGGTTGGAAAGCTGTTGGAAGTCAACAAAAAGGGGGGGGAAAGGGAGGGGGTTAGAGATGAAAAAATTGGGGAAAATTGAATGTAAATATGGAAATAATGGATTCTAACCCAATAAAAATTTTTCAAAAAAAAAAAAAACTTGAGGGAAGCTGACAAGTGTCCAACCTATGTCAGGCGTCACTTGTAGTTTGGCTCTGAGCTGCAGCACTTCTCAAGGGAGAAATGTAAGTTAGCCTAGAATGGAGAGGCTTTCTTTCCTCTTGCCTGAGAGATGGCAAGGATGATCCATTTGATTAGGAGCAACATCCTTTACAATTTCATTCCAGTTGGCCATAAAAATAATGTACATGCAGAAATGTGTTTCCTGTTGAACCAACACTATCTAAATTCAATAACAATGTGTTATAATATCAAAGAATCCAAACAAAAATGTTAAATGAACAAAAGAAGTAACATCCAAATAGCCTTTCTGTGCATATTGCTGTTCATTAAAACATACCTCGCGTTTCTAAGGATGTTCCAATACTTAACACGATGCAAAGCTGCATCCCAAGCAAAGCTTTCAGCCAAACAATGGGTAGAAACAATTTTCATAGCCGGAGACCCAAACTTCAGAAGCTGGCAGCAGACTTGCACGGATTCTTTTTGACTTTTATCTGCTTACATCCAAAGAATTGTGTAATGCTCGGTGGGCCAGCTTAGATAGTTTAGCAAGCTATAAAAACATCCGTGCTTTAGGAAGACGTTTGACTATGAAATGTATCCTTTCAAAGGGCCCCCCTGCTAGCAGACTTCTGAAAGCTTTATTTGCAAACGACATGGAGTAATCAGCTTACATTATAGCGACAAAGACGTGGAAATCTTACCACACCAAACAGCTCTGTTCATTTTATGAGCTGCAGGGGGAAGACTCCCGCTCTGTTTTTAAGCCAATCCAGCCCCACTGGATCTTGAGCAGCAAAATGGGACTGGAGATGCAGCAGGCGAAAGGAACAAGAGCAGCTCCCAGCTTGGCTGCTTTGGCCGACAATTCAAAACAGACAGTGTGGCTAGGCACACTGTTTCCGTACCATGCATCTGACGAAGAGAACTTGATTCTCAAAAGCTTATGCTACAATAAAATTGGTTAGTCTTAAAGGTGCTACTGGACTCTTTTTGATTTTGCTACCACAGACTAACATGGCTAACTCCTCTGCATCTGTGGCTAGGCAGTCAAGCATCTGCCAAGAGGATCAAATCTTCAGCAATAACAACAACAACATTTGATCAACAACTTAATGCCCACTCAGAGCAGTTTACAAAGTGTGTTGTTATTATCCTCACGACAATCACCCTGTGAGGTGGGTGGGGCTGAGAGAGTTCTGAGAGAGCTGTGACTGACCCAAGGTCAGCCAGCTGGCTTCAAGCGGAGGAGTGGGCAATCAAACCCGGCTCTCCAGATTACAGTTCTGCCTCTTTTAACCGCTACACCAATTGTCAATCTACAGGTGAGGCTTGGAGCTCTCCTGGAAAATCAGGATTTGGGTTCAGGGGCACCTTAGAGACTAACAAGACTTTCAGGGTGTAAGCTTTCGAGTCAGAGCTTCTGTCTTAAGATATACGGTAATAATAATAAAAATAATAATCTTGTGCTTATATACCGCTCTTCAGGACATCTTAATGCCAGACTCAGAGTGATTTACAAAGTGTGTTATTATTATCCTCACAACAAGCACCCTGTGAGGGGGTGGGGCTGAGGGCCAAGCTACACATGACGAATGACACTTGAACGGCAAGTGGATTGAGTGGAGGGCAAGTGAACAGGGAGAAATACACTTGCTGTTCAAGTGTCATTCGTCATGTGTAGCTTGGTCCTGAGAGCTCTGAAAGAGCTGTGACTGACCCAAGGTCACCCAGCAGGCAGCAAGCGGAGGAGTGGGGAATCAAACCTGGTTCTCCAGATTAGAGTCCTGCCGCTCTTAGGGCCAAGCTACACATGACAAATGACACTGACTTGAATGGCAAGTGTATTTCTCCCTGTTCACTTGCCCTCCACTCAATCCACTTGCCGTTCAAGTGTCATTCGTCATGTGTAGCTTGGCCCTTAATCACTACACCAAACTGGTGAAAAACCTTCACTGGATACCCTGGAGAGACTCTACCAGTCAGACTAGACTAGTCAAACTCATGGCCTTAATTAGATTATTTGTTTAGGAAAAAATGACGCCTCCTCTTCAGGGAACCTGCTCAAAGCATCAAGAAGCTGCTCAAGGCAGTTCTAGACAGCTTCATGCATATTGAGTTCAATGGACGGGTTCATTCTGAGGAGAACAGCAGAGCATTTAACACATATGACTTTCTGACCACATAAAACATCTCTGAAACTAAAAGATCTCTTGACTGGGGTTTACAGAACCTTCTAAGAAATATTTTTCTAGTCTCCATCCATCGAGGTTTTACAGGCTGCTGGGTGGAGTGCTCAGGGGGACAAAACTCATAAGGGAACATGGTTACTCTGAGTCTGTGGAGATAAGCATGATGCGCAAACACCTAGTATCTCAAATGTTTCAACAGAGGTGGGATGTCCAAGTGTGCTTCCAATTGCACCATAATCAAAATCCCAGGACAATCTAGGTGTAGTAATTCCAGAGACACCCACAGTGTAGTCATTTTCACAAAACTATGACTTCAACAAAGCACGGTTGACTTGTGGAACTCACTGCCACGAGATGTGGTGATGGTCGCTGGCTCAGAGGGACTTAGGGAGTTCGATCAATTTATAGAAGGTATTCTAGCATTGACATCAAGGGAGACCTAAGCGGGGCAGCAAACAGAAGTGAAACAGAATGTCTCTACACGAGACATCTGACACATGAAGAACATGTGTTGGGAGTTTAAAAATATGTAGTTGGCGGCAGGGCAAAGGCTTTGCTACACACTGGAGCTGTGTGAAGGGGCTGTGAAATGCCTAAAGGGAAACTTCAGCCCATTCTAACCTCTCCAGGTACAACCCCAGTTCTGGAAGGCAGCTCCAGCCCATTCCCATTGCTTGCTGCCCTCTTGTTGCGATCCCACACAGTTTTAGACTGGAGAGGTGAAACTTACAGAGCTTTCAGGGAGGTGAGGATGAAATTAACTGTTACCGGAAATGGAAGAGGGAGAGAGAAGAGCTTCAAATGGCCAGCATCCTCAGCAAGGCAAGAGGCTTAGAGCAAACCTCAAGGGAACAGTGCTTGTGGATCCGGAAACGTGTTCTAAGGAAGAGAGGCTTAGGGAAGTGACCCTAAGGAAGCAGCCTGGAAGCTTGCAGTATTTGAATGGGGCCAGAGCTCTACCTTTATAGGTAAAATGTGCCCTGAGGTGGAGGAAAGTCCTCCTAGTAGTTAGGACAAAGACTCCGATGGTCAGTTCCTGGGTTAGACAAAAGGCTTGAGTACTTTGATTGATAGCTACTAGGGTGTGTGAATGCAGATGTAAAACTAGTTCTAGCGCTGCACAAAAAGGACAGTTTTTCTTGATGAAGTACACCGGAGCTAGGTTAAGTGTTTTTAGGGAGGGGATACATGGTGCCAGGAATGACTGTACATGCTTATGAATGTCACTTGATTAGCTCCTCAATCACGGAGAGGAGATCTCATCACGGAAGATGGGAAAGGAATGTGCTAAGTGGAGTTGATGCTGCGAGTCCTTTGTTGCACTGGTCACGGGCAAGTCCAGGAAGATAGCAAGTCCAATCGCTGCTTAATCATCCCGCATTCCTTTGTGGCATTCCATTCATGCCATGTCTTCCGGGCGGGATTCAGCAACTGCTAGAGGTCCTCTGTTGGCCAAACCGCAGCCATTTTACTCCACAGGCCTGAACATTTTTAATATTACCAGCAGCCATAAATATGAAGCTGCTATTAAAATGGCGGCGGCCGGGCTGACTGCTTACATAACAACCCCTCTGAGAAGCGATCTCCAACAGCTCTGTCTTTTTAAACTACGCTTCTCAGCGAACATTGCATTTCCCTACACTTGACGAACACGTGCCGAGGTGTCTCATGTAGAGAGACTCTAACAGGAACAGTGTGTGGGGGAGATAAACTTTGTGGATTCTTAAGGGGAATCTCTTTCAACTTTCCTTTCATATCAAAAATGCTTGCCCCTGAAATTTCAGCCATTGTGAGATGATGAAGTCTACAAGTGATGAACATTCATGTGTGAAGCAGCATAGCTCTGCTGTCATGAAGTAAACACAACATCCCAAAGCTGCCAAAAGCTCCTCTTTTATTATTTCAAACGCAGTAGGCTATCTATGACTTTGTTCCCCCTCTCCAGAAGGCATTCTATGTCGCTCTGGCAGGGGTATTCACACGTCATTGGTTTTTATAGCCCTCGTTCCTGCTGCCTGCATTGATTTTTTGCTATATAGATTCACAGAATCTTTCCATCACTGCCACAGCACTTAAGGCATTTATCTGCTTTCTTATTGTCATGTTTAATTCCATGCTGTCAGGTTTATTTTGTCTTAATTGCCAAGAGTTTTGGTGCAAACAGCTCTGTTGAGTCCTTCATTTTGGGACTGTGCAATTTTTTAAAAAATGGATACTTCACACTGGGGCATCAAACATAAGATGCACACGGACAAAGAACTGGATATCAGAATCGCCGTGGAATATACCTTGAAGAAGGGAAGTTGTTGCTAAAGCGCAAAAAAGGAGATTCTATACTGTGTCTCAAGGAATGATGAGTAAAAAGGAAAATGGAGGTGCTAAAATGCAGATGGAGAAATAAAGATGAAATAAAGATGAAATGGTTCCCAGCCAATTGGAGAGCCACTATGGTGGAACAGTTAATATATTAGACAGGCGGGGCTTTTTTTCAGCGGGAATGCGATGGAACGGAGTTCCGGCACCTCTTGAAAATGGTCACATGGCTGGTGGCCCCACCCCCTGATCTCCAGACAGAGGGGAGTTTAGATTGCTGAGCGGCGCAGAGGGTAATTTAAACTCCCCTCTGTCTGGAGATCAGGGGGCAGGGGCACTGG
The DNA here is from genome assembly GCF_028583425.1 of Eublepharis macularius. Classification (NCBI taxonomy): domain Eukaryota; kingdom Metazoa; phylum Chordata; class Lepidosauria; order Squamata; family Eublepharidae; genus Eublepharis; species Eublepharis macularius. Next base: position 63,629,343 of record NC_072802.1, on the reverse strand, counting down.
CCATGTGACCATTTTTGCTGAGGGCGATTTAAACTTTAAAAAACTCCCCCCCCCTTGTTCCAGCTGACCCAAAGTGATGTCATTGTGCGGTCCTGAGTTCCACCACTGAATTCCACCACCTCTTTTCGCAGAAAAAAAGCCCTGTAGACAGGGATCCAACAAACCCACACTTAAGACCCCACTTAGCCACGAATCTCATGGGGTGATCTTGAACCAGTCATACTCCTTCAGTCTGATCTACTCAGGATTGTTCTGAGTGTTAAAATTGACATTGTAAATAGGGAAATGGTTTCTCCCCTTTACTGTTGATGACCTAGAAGATAGCAGACAGATGTGCACCCTAAAGTAGTTTTAGGGGGCAGACATGTTGGTCTACAGTAGAACAACAGAATTTGAATCCAGTGGGATCTTAAAAGCCAATAAGATTTTCAGGGTGTTGTCTGAAGAAGAGAGCTCTGACTCTCAAAAGTGTATACTCTGAAAATCTTGTTGGTTGCTAAGGTGCCACTGGAATTCAAATCCTGCACCCTAAAGTAGGGAATTGCAAGAATATCAGCCACACTAACCGGAAAGTTTCTGAATAGCAATCAGCTAGATCCAGAGGAGTTAGTCATATAATAAAAAGTCCAGTGGCACCTTTAAGAATAACCAATTTTATTGTAGCATAAGCTTTTGAGAACCACAGCTCTCTTTGTCAGATGCATCTGATGAAGAGAGCTGTGGTTCTCGAAAGCTTAAGCTACAATAAACTTGGTTAGTCTTAAAGGTGCTACTGGATCTTTTACAATAAGCAAGAGTGAGTTGAGACATGTTCCCTGACATCCACAAAGCTACCAGGTCAGGCCTAATCTCTGATCTGTGCAAACAGACGCCAGTGTGACAAAAGCAGTTTGGCCTCCAACCTTGTTGAACCTGTGGGCGCTTTTGGAATTTTGAGAGGAAGTCATGCGAACCACAAGAAAATGGCTGCCAAAGGGTGGATGGGACCAATCACAAAATGGCTGCCAGAGTCCAATCTCAAAATGTTGCAAAGTTCCATGAAATGATAGAAGGTTTTACGTGAGGCATCTTCCAAATGGGCGCTCCTTGAAGACACAAAGGTGAGGGATATTTCCTGGGCTCTTCTGAAACATTTCAGTTTGGTGAAGGAAAGACAGGATGGGCTCTCTGCTTTGATGAGGAGATGCTTTGGGGAAAGAGCAAGCAAACACATAAGTGGGCTCCATGGCATCCATGGGAACTAAACTGGGGATCGATCGCTGGGTTAGTGTCAGACCAGGTCTAGGGAGATCTGAGTTCAAATCAATCAGATGAACTTGGGTCTTGTCCCACCAAGACTCTTCTTCCCTTCCGATGGCACACAAATGTAACCTCAATGCAAACTGAGTATGAGGCACTCACTCCATAGGACATGGCGATGATACTCGTTTTGATGGCTTTAAACAAGAAACTAGAACTATCCTCTATGAATGCATACGATGGAACCTGCATGTTCAGAGGCAATAGGCCACAAATGTCTGTTGCAGGGATGCTGTGATAGGGCAGACCCTCTGCATTCATCATCTTCCTTATAAACTTCCTAGATGCCATATGGTTGGCCATGGCCACGATTGGAAATCAGATGCTGGAGTAAATGGACCTTTGGTATGATCCAATAGGCACCTTCTTATACTTTTTAGTTCTTAGGAACACGGTAAATTTACAAGATGGGCAAACATGACTGAGGTCAAGGCCTTCTTGGTCATCAGTCACCTCCTATCCCACATGGATTGTAGGAATGGAGCACTGTGGTCTTATTTGAATATACAGGGTGCTTGCAGAGTGAAGAGCTTGATATTTTGTAGTTTGTTTATCTGTGAGCCAAACTACAATGACGCCTGACACTAGTTGGACACTTGTCAGCTTCCCTCAAGTTTTGATGGGAAATGTAGGCGTCCTGGTCTTGCAGCTTGGCTCTCCGACTGCTGTCCAATGGACTTTTCAACTGTCACTTGTCCAACATTCCGCCAAGCTGCCTACATTTCCTGTCAAAACTTGAGGGAAGTTGACAAGTGTCCAACTAGTGTCAGGCGTCACTTGTAGTTTGGCCCTGTAACTCCTGAAGTAGCCCCTCCCTGCTGTGAGTGAAGATTCTGTTCTGTCTGTGGGCCAAACTACAAGTGACACCTGACACTAGTTGGACACTTGTCAGCTTCCCTCAAGTTTTGATGGGAAATGTAGGCAGCTTGGTGGAATGTTGGACAAGTGACAGTTGAAAAGTCCATTGGACAGCAGTCGGAGAGCCAAGCTGCAAGACCAGGACACCTACATTTCCCATCAAAACGTGAGGGAAGGTGACAAGTGTCCAACCAGTGTCAGGCATCACTTGTAGCTTGGCCCTGTGTCAGTTGTTAAAATGTCTGTTGCTGAAACTGTCTCTCCTGTATAAGTGAGGAATATGAATGTTTGTCTCAGTTTGTTGTATATGTAATTGTAAATAGTTCTCAAATGAAACTTTTCTTTAACTAAACAAATGTATCTTAAATTATATTTATTCTCACTGGACTTCACTGTGAGCTCTGCTACACACACTCACATGTGTGGAAAGGTGGTATCTCCTTCACCAGGTGAATGATGGTATATGCCCCATATTGAGGGTCACAGAGATATCTTTCCCCCTTCACATGGATGACCCCTTGAGCCATATGAATCCAGCTGATCTCATGGGTTTTCTGTGTCATAAGCAAATGTAAAATGGCTTCACCGTCAAAAGGAAGCAATAAATGCCAATTAGGTGTGCCCAGCATTGGGTAGATCCCAGCCACCAGATTCAGAGTCCAGTGGCACTTTAGAGTCAAACAAGATTTCCAGAGAATAAGCTTTGGAGAGTCAAGGCTCCCTTCTTCAGGGTATAAGCTTCCCCTGAAAATCTTGTTGCTCTCACTGGACTCCAATCCTGCTGTTCCATGAAAAGCAACATGGCTGCCTATCTAAAAGGGTTTTTAAAAATCTCCTTAGTTTTAAGTGGAGCCCAGTACTCAGGGATTTTTTTCAGCGGGAATGCGGTGGAATGGAGTTCCGGCACCTCTTGAAAACGGTCACATGGCCGGTGACCCCGCCCCCTGATCTCCAGACAGAGGGGAGTTTAGATTGTCCTACATGCCGCTGTGTGGAGGGCAATCTAAACTCCCCTCTGTCTGGAGATCAGGGGGCGGGGCCACCAGCCATGTGACCGTTTTCACTGAGGACAATTTAAACTTTAAAAAACTCCCCCCTTGTTCCAGCTGATCCAAAGTGAAGTCATTGTGTGGTCATGAGTTCCACCACCTCTTTTCCCAGAAAAAAAGTCCTGCCAGTACTGCTGAATGGTAAATACGACTTCACCAAAATATCCCTCTCTCTCCATATAACTAACAGCTGCTGGATCCAAATGTTAGGTAAGCTACTTGCTTTTTAATAGCATCCAATAATTCAGGAGCCAATTATCAGCATCGGTTCAATTGATTTCGGACATATGATTGCATAATTATAAACCTAACTGTGCACACGCTGTACTGGCAACTGACGGGAAAATCTCTTTTTAATCATAGTCATCAGGAAATGACCCGGTTCTTTCTTCAGCCCTAACATGATGTTTGTCCTATTTTTTTGCCTTTTAAAGAGAGTACCTACGTATTAGGAAACATTTAGTGCTGGTCTGGGGTAGCAGAGGCCTAGCTAAAGATGTTAGGGAGGCTGCTACAGAACTGTAATGAAGATGATCCTTAGAAGTAATTTAATTTTGTGGATGAATCTTTCGTTTTATCTAGTGCCTGCTGTAAATTGAAAGAATCTTATGGCAGTAAACTTGACCAGGGTTTTTTTTTGACGCTGCTTACCAGCCATGGAACATCGCGCCAAGCTCCCGGAACGACAGCGTCTTCCTGGCGCAATTTCACGCAAAAACACGCCAGGAAGACGCTCTCGTTCCGGGAGCTTGGCGCGATGTTCCGTGGGCAGTAAGCAGTGTGAAAACGGCCCAGATGTTAAATGATGTTATCACAATTTGAAAATAATGGATGAATTTTCAGTGCTTGTAATATTTGTTTTTGTCACACTTGGGTTCAACAGCACCTCGGGAGACAGGGGTACCTGTCACACAGAGTCCTCCCCTTTGCCCACCCTTTCACACACAGCTAAAGTGTGCTTAAAAAAAAATTGAGGCTGCCATTCCTCCCCTAGGTTTGGAGCCTGCTTGCTGGCCCTGCCTCACGTAGGGGGCAACTCTGCCTGGCTTTGCTCGCTGCTGCCTGGTCTGCTTTGTTTCCAGTCCCATAGCCTTTCCCTTCCTCAACAGCTATCTGTGTTCTTCCTTTGAGGACACTGCTGGCAAGAAAATCTTCTCTTGCCTTGCCCTTGGCTACCTTTTCCCCTCACAGTCTGGCTTCCCTTTAGGGTTGCCAAGTGTTTGGTTTTTCCCTGGACAGTCCAGTTTTTTTATTTGGCTGTCTGGGGAAAATGTGGTAAAAATATAGGACATATAAACGTCTGGTATTTTCATCCTTGGAAGAAGCGCCCAGCCAGCCAACCTCCTCTGCACCTGGGAAGCGGCAAGGCCACTTGCCCCCAAAGCATCGGAGAAGCGCCCAGCCGGGCCAGCTTCCTCCCTGCCTGGGAAGTGGTGAGCTCATTTGCCCCCCCCCCCCAATCTCAGAGAAGCGCCCAGCTAGCAAAGCAACCAGCAGGCACGCCAGGGCAGAAATGATGTCATTGAGTGACAACAGCACACCGGAGTTGGGAGCACGCATGCATGCTTGGCACTTTACGTGCATCTAAAAAAGAAAACAAAGGTGATTGATGGGCCCCTGTCTGGTTCTGGTTAGAAGGCCATCTGGCAACCCTACCTCCCTTCTCCCAGCTGGGCCTGCCTTTTTATCAGGTTCCAGCCTGGGTAATGGGAAGCTGCCCCTCCCGCTGCAGCTCTACCATACCCCCAGCCGTCAGTGGCACAGGGCCTATGGCACGTCTCTCCTCTCTCACAGCTTCCATTTTTAAGCTGGGCAGCCTAACACTGAAAAGGTTTCTCAATTTGGAATTAACTTTGCGACTCTGTTTAAACGATGTCCCATTTTTGCACTTGCACCATTAACAGGAATTGCATCAGGTAGCTGAGACTGGTCGAAAACGTCGGAAACGGCTCAGAAAGTACTTAATTCAAACCTTTGCTTACTCGGCCTCAGTGAGAAACGTTTGCTCTTCCTGACAGCTGCTGCAATTGACTGGAGGTTTGAAAACAACAGAACTACATGAAAATCTCAAACCCCCCACAGAGCACGCCAGGAGCTAGTGAGTGTATCACACCTGCTTTGTAGTCACTCCACTGGCCCCGGGCTCCTTTCCAGGCTCAATTCAGGGTGCTGGTTATTGCATATAAAGTTCATCACGGCCTGGGACCCACATAACTGCAAGGCTGTCTCTCCCTATAGGCTCTCTTGAAATAGTTCTGCTCATCTGAGCAAGGCCTTTTGAAAATGCTACCCTGAAAACAGACAAAATTGGCAGCTGTCTGCATTTGAGGATTCTCTGCAATGGCCCCCCGGCCGGCAGAATAACCAACCTGATGAGGTCAGGAAAGCTCCCACGCTCTGAATGTTCTGCAGAACAGGTAAAACTGAACATTTTAGTTGGGCATTTTTAATGATGCGGACACTGAGGGTTTGAGGCTTACTGTTATTTATCTTTCTAATCCACTTTGAGTCGAGATGAGAAAGGCAGACTAAGAATGATGTGATAAACAAACCAACCGACAGAAGTTTCTAGTGTAAGGAGTGAAGAAAACGGATACTTGATTCCCTCTCCGTCTCCCTGTGCTCTAAGCAGCCAGGAGAGGAGGCGCTTTCAATCAGGAAAATGGTACAGAAGCAAAGAGCCAGCCCTTCCTCTTCCTCTAGCACCACGGCCAAGGTCCACTTCACCACGACTACCACCACCACCACCACCACCACCCTGTGGCTGCTTTTTGAAGAAGGACAGGATCTGCAATATCATGTATAGTTTGGTTTTTAAGCCATTAAGGAACTGAAGGCGGAGTTCCTGGGATGTGTCCCTGCTAAGGCAATCACTGGATCTCCTTAGCACTCAACAACCTGAGCCAGTTTGGTGCAGTGGTTAAGAGTGGCAGGACTCTAATCTGGAGAGCCAGGTATGATTCCCCTTTCCTCCACTTGAAGTCAACTGGGTGACCTTGGGTCAGTCACTTAAGAGCGGCAGGACTCTAATCTGGAGAGCGAGGTTTGATTCCCCGCTCCTGCGCTTGAAGCCAGCTGGGTGACCTTGGGCCAGTCACAGCTCTCTCAGAGCTCTCTCAGCCCCACCCACCTCACAGGGTGATTGTTGTGAGGATGATAAGAACATGCTTTGTTTTTGGTCCAGAGACCAAAAACTGTGAAGATAATAAGAATACAATTTGTGTTTGGTCCAGAGAGCCAGTTTGATGTAGTGGTTAAGAACGGCAGGACTCTAATCTGGAGAGCCGGGTTTGATTCCCCCACTCCTCCATTTGAAGCCAGCTGGGTGACCCTGGGTCAGTCACAGCTCCCTCAGAGCTCTCTAAGCCCCACCCACCTCACAGGGTGAGTGTTGTAAGGATAATAAGAACATACTTTGTAAACCGCTCTGAGTGGGCATTAAGTTGTCCTGAAGGGCAGTATATAAATCTAATGTTGTTGTTGTTGTATCACAGTCCCAGGAAAGAATGACTAGACCGCCTTTCCTTCAGCAAAGCTGCTTTCAGGCCATCCTTTAATGCCGGGAATTCCCAGTGGTCCATATCAGAGTCCTGGTTCCCAGGAAAGTATGCCACTGATGCAATAAGTGATTCCTTGCCATTTAAGAATCAGACAGCAAGAAGCATCCCCAAGTAAGTCTTACCCTTCACGTGGACTGTGGCCCCATTCTGGCTGATAACCTGTTCCTAGATCATAAGGACTTCTTGCCAAAGAACATCTTAATCATCTCCATACCAATTTTCAGTTTCATTAGCCTTCAGCCAGGCCACCACAGGAGCATTTCGGGGTCTTAAAATTTGGTTTTGAGGACGGCACAGAAATTCTCTCCTTCCATGAAGACTGTCACTGAGTACTCAGAATTCAGAATTCTGTTCAAGTCTCCTCTCAGTGGCCATGTTTCATCGAGGAGATGCCTCCTGAATAAATATCTCTGTAGCCCAGCTAGAAAGAACACTCGTGCAGCCAATCCTATCATGCGGAAAGGAAGGGCAAGGACAAAAGGCGACACGCTTTCGCTGTGGCTAAGCAAACAACACTTCAGCTTCCACCCCCCCCCCCACAGGAAGGCTCAACCTTGTAAGTTTCCTCAACGGAAATGAACCATGGCAGCACAATTTCCATTGCAATTGTCATGACAACAGCAATAAATATAAGCAAGTGATATCCCAGGTTAAGACGAAGACGCCCCCGCTTGCAAAAAGATGTTGCTTTCATTACCCTTATCTTTTTTTGCCATGTGCGGAAAAGTGGCTCGAAGGCAGCCGTTATGAGCAGAAAACGCCACGGGCAGGGAATGGGTTAACTTTTTCTTCCTCCTCAACCACTGAACCTCCATGCAAGATAGAACCCTCCCACGCAGCCTTTCATTTGTTAGAAAAAATGACGGAGGACGTTTCTTATTTACTCCCCAGATGTACCCCAGAGGATGCTTCGTTCAACAAATAAACAACTGTTGGTGGTCCCTGGCCCAAAGGAGGCCCGCCTGGCCTCGACCAGAGCCAGGGCCTTTTTGGTCCTGGCACCAACCTGGTGGAACTCTCTGTCTGAGGAAACCAGGGCCCGGTGGGATTTATTATCTTTCCACTGGGCCTGTAAGACAGAGATGTTCTGCCAGGCATATGGTGGAGGCTAGGTTGGGCCCCCCACTGGCCACACTAAAAATCTGTCCACCACCCTACATATGAGCCAGGGCAGTATTTTATCTGTTTTTAACTGTATTTATGTAGTTTGAAATGTTGTACTCTGCCCTGAGCCCACCTGGCGGGAAGGGCGGACTAAAAAATCCTAAATACTTCATTTATATCCCACTTTTTCCTCCAATGGGGACCGAAAGTGCTTACATCGTTCTCCTCCATTTTATCCTCGCCAAAACCTTGTGAGATATCTAACAAAGGAAGTTTGACTCTCAGAAGCTTATACCCTGGAAATCTTCTTGTTCTTTAAGGTGCTTCTGGATTCAAATCTTGCCCTGTGAGATAGGTTAGACTTTGTATGTGCGACTGGCTCAAGGTCATGCACTTAGCTTCCGTAGCAGAGTACGGATTCAAAGTTGTGTCTCCCAGATCCTCATCTGGCACTCTAACCACTACATCACACTTTCTCTCAAAATGGGTGAAAATTTCCCTACTACTGTGATTCCCAAAAAGGCACCTATTGATAAGTTTTCAGGGCCCCATTTGCTTCTTCCCCAAACGCTGTGTAATTTTCCCTATTCATTCCAACCCCTTGATTTTAAAAGACATATTTTGAACAATTACTAAATTGGGTCTCTAGAAAAACCAGGGCTGCGTTTTCGATAATGGATGGCTTACATTTCCAAGCTGAACCTATGTTCCTCAATTTGTATAAGTAACATTAATCAAACTTCTTGTTTTATTGATCTGAAAAGGAGGAAAGACACTGGAAAGGCCAGTGGCTAACCTTCAGTTGCAAAACTTTTCTCTCATTCATGCGAGGATCCAGAATTTGTGGGTAAGAGGCGGGGGACTAGAAACTACTCATTTATCACAAATAAGACACTTTCAAGTAGACCTTACTTCACCTACAACCCTGTTCTCTCTCAAGTAGACATGGGCACGAACGGGAAAAAAACCCTGAACACCCTGTTCATCATTCGTTGCTATCCATGAACAATGAACATGGACGAACATGAACTGTTCCCGGACATGTTCGTTGTTTGGGGGGGGCAGAACCACCACCACCCCCAACCTCCCCCCACTTAGCCCCCCTCCCCTCAAACCCACTTACCTGGCCCTTTAAAGATCCCTTTTCCCAATGTCCAATACCCACCAAATATGCAGGGGACATAGTCCTCACTGTCCTCTGAAGACTCCCCAAGTTTCAGAGAGATTGGACCCCGGGAAAGGCATGATCCACGGGTCTCCCCATTGGTTGTCATTTTCTCTTCACAGTGGCAAAAATGGGACTCTCTGCTGGAAGTACTTTGAAGGGTTAAAGCCGGAAGGAAAGCCAGAAGGAGTTCAGATAGACTTCAGTCCCTCCGTCCCTTCGGTTGCCAAAGGGATTGATTGCAGGTACCAGACTGTCTGGCTTGCCGAACAGCTGCCGAAGGCAATGAACGAGGCTTGCAACAACCACCTGTTCATTTAGGATGGGGCTTCACGAACAGCTTGTTCGAGAACAGCAGATTAGGCTGTTTGTGGGTTTTTTCTGTTCATAATGCTGTTCGTGCCCATGTCTACTCTCAAGTCAAGCACCCAATTGTATAGCTCAGGGGTCCACAAGACTGTTGAGCCTGTGTGTGCACTTTGCAAAGTTTGAGAATAGTTTGTGGGAGCCACTACAGAATGGCTACCATCGGGGGGAGGGGGCGGGCAGGGGCTGATCGCAAAATAGCTGAAGGCCCTAAGCTAAGTGTCATCCAATGGTGGAGAAGGCAGCTGTTTCCAAATGAATGAATGTTCCCTGCAAACACTGAGGAAACGCCTTCTGGGTTTTTCTAAAGTACCTCCCACTCCAGTGAGGTGGAAGAAAGCTAAGAGTGGCTCTTGGCTTTGGGGGACAAACAAGTGGGCAGCAAGAAATGTGTCTTTTCATGCAGAAGGTCTCTAGCATCTCCAGTTTTTAAAAAAAAGGATCAGCATTAAGAGATGCAAAAGACCTCTACCGGAGATTCTGAGAAGACAATACAGACCTTGACGGACCAATGGTCTTATTAAGCATAAGGCAACTTCATGGGTATTCATGCGTGAAATATATCAGCAGGTGCTGTGGCGCCCACAATTACTACGTTAGGGATCACGAGTGTTGGTGGTTTGCTCACAATTTAGAATGATCAATCTTTTGTGTCTGCACAGTTGGGAGGATTCAGAAATTGTCGTACGCTCACAGTTTGCTGGCTTGCTTGGATTACATGTACCCCAAGGTCTTCACAAGCATCATTTCAAGATAGGATTCTTCTGAGAGTATGGGCTGCTTTGGCCCATGTATGGTTGGTAACATTGATCAGTCAATGGTATTCTTCATGTTCGCACATGCTCAGGGCCAAGCTACACATGACGAATGACACTTGAACGGCAAGTGGATTGAGTGGAGGGCAAGTGAACAGGGAGAAATACACTTGCCGTTCAAGTGTCATTCGTCATGTGTAGCTTGGCCCTCAGTGTTTACTGGATCCAGGTACAGCCCTCAGATGACAAAGCAAGAAGGTGCAAAGAATTTGGGATCCAATTTAGAACACCCGATGAACACACTTGATTTGGGGAGTCAGGCAGGCAAAATGAGCTGGAATACTAGAGACGCGAGCCATGGTGTATGCACTCCCACCCACCACATACACACACACCCTTTCAGAAGCAAGACAAACATCTCTTTTGTACTGTTATTCACAGAGGGATGAGGAGTTAGGGCTAGCTGTGGGAAAGTCATATGGGAACAGCCACACCCAAAACATTTGCAACCCAATTTAGATCAATTCTGAGCACTTGATAAAAACGAACTTTTCTCCAAGTATTCAAGTGTGTGATTTGCAACATGCACTCAAATTGCAATATCAAATAGAGGACTGATTGCTCATCACCAAGTATAATAAAATGGATTCATTTCCTACAAAATAAATAATAGTGCTGGTCTCCATAGCATGACGTCTCCCGTTCTCACTCATAATGTGGGATCACGTACTGATATGGGGCAATGTCACCATGACATTCCTTTCCCTGACCTTAATCCAGAGAAGAAACAACCAACAGCAGCTGATGGGAGTGGAATAATGGATAATCTATCTTGGTAGAAAGTAAATGATCCTGCACATTGAAAGCAAGAGGGGGAGAGCTCTGCTTGTGATTCTACCCTATGGAAAGTTAAATGTTGATGGGTAAGTCATGGAATAACAACCATGAGCACAACTTCGACAGGGGAAGATATGATGCTTGTGGATGGAGAGAAATCTTTACTGAGGAGATCCTCCAAGGCGGTGGTGGAGGAGGGTTTGAGAGCTAGCAATAAGAACAGGAATGAGTAAGTGGCATATGTGTCAGGATTAGAGATGGGCATGAACCGGGGAAATGAAGGTTTGTTGTGGTTCATGGTTCACGAACCATGAAATTGCCCAGTTCATGGACTGGTACGTTTGGCTCACTTCAGGGGCAGCAGAAGGTCTGCAGAAAGCCCATCCCCTCCGTTGCCTAGGAAACTGATTGACTGGCACCAGGCTGTCTGCAGTGACGAACCGAAAAATGAACCAAATGATCCAGCCTAAAAACCGTCGCCATTCGTCGTGGTTCATCCGAAATGCCATCTAACAAACCACCAGTTCACGAACCAAAAAAACCACCTGGTTCGTGACGAACTTTGGTTTATATTCTGGTTCGTGCCCATCTCTAGTCAGGATTCCTAGAGGCTCTACAGGCCAGGGAGCTGAATATATGTTGGATTTTGCACACAGACCAGAAGTCTCAGACAAACCTGGATGAAGATCTCAATCCAAACTACTTTTAAATAATAGCATACGCCGAGAGCAAGAGGGAGTTAGCCCATGCAGGCAGGGGTATGAAACTGGTTGTTTCTCCACAATTACAGTTAGCATTGCTCTCTAAATAAAGGTGGATGACGCTCAGGCCATGTCCAAAATCGGTGGGGGAATGAGCAAAAGCCGTCCTAATTGTATTAAAAGTGCATTGTTAGTGTTCCGTTAAGTCTTTGAATTTTGTTTTTGAGAGAATTAATAGCTTTAATGTAGAAATAAATTGCTTTCGCCTTCTCCCTTTGTCGTCTTGCTAGGAAATGTTCCCAAACGTAATTGCAGGAGCTAATTGCTACCTTTTGTTGGAGGGAAATATGGCCATGCTGGGATGGGGGCTTTATAATCTAATAGCTTAAAACAGATGAGCCGGCTTTTTACATGTGTGATGCTCTGATGGAAAATAGCCTGTTATTTTTACACCAGCATGAAATCTGTTAATCGCCTGAGCACTGGAAGCACAGTTTTCCACTCGTGTGTCCATGAGTTGTCATTTTTAAAAGAGACATCCTGAAGTTGGCCAAGAAACACAACATTCTCCTCCAAAAGCCCCAAAAGGAATCCAGCTGGTTTCCAACCAGCCAGTGTATTACGTTAGCAACCAATAAAACCGTGCATTGCCCAGTAACTAAGACTGAAATGGTCTCTCTCCACTAGGCTTACCATTTGCCCTCCCACAGCAGGTGAACCCTGCCCTTGGCCCCCTGCTTTCGAGAAATTGAGGGACGAGAGAAAAAGTGGCCTCTAATGATGCTCTAGGAATTTCCCCATGTGTCTACGGTCTTTACCACAGAGATTAGGGAAAATTCCTGCGGCAGCATCCAGAAGTGATATCACATCCTCCCGAAACTCTCTACTGCCCTCCAAATCTCCTGGCTTTTGCTAAGGTGCTGCTAGCTAACTTACACTCAACTGCATGATCTACCAAGCTCCATCCATTACCCTTAATATATTTCCCTTGTTATTTTTTTCCTCTTCTGTCTACCCATCTTCCTCTAACAATAGCATTCACCACTGTCATCATTAAAACCATGTGGTACCCTACATCAATGCTCTCAACTGCCTTCACAGCCATTCATAGAGTCTCTCTACACGAGACATCTGACACATGAAGAACACATGTCAGGAGATGCAATGTTAGCCAGGAAGGGTAATTTAAAAAGACAGAGCCAGTAGCAGGGAAAAGGCTTTGCTATACACTGGAGCTGTGTGAAGGGGCTGTGAAATGCCAGAAGGGAAACTTCAGCCCGTCAGAACCTCTCCAGGTCCAAGACCAGTTCTGGAAGGCAGCTCCAGCCCATTTCCATTCCTCATTGCCCTCTGGTTGCGATCCCACACAGTTTTAGATTGGAGAGGTGAAATGGACAGAGCCTTCAGGGCAATGAAGATGAAATTAACAAACCCTCTGAGGAGCGATCTCCACAGGCTCTGCCTTTTTAAATTATCCTTCCCAACTAACGTTGCATCTCCCTATACTTGATGAACCTGTGCTAAGGTATCTTGTGTAGAGACGCTAATAGATTCAACATTTCTCCCAAGCTCTCTGCTGTTGCTCTCCCTACAGAGTCCTTGGTGAGCCCAGATGAAGCAGATGTCTCCCAGGAAATAGAATTGTAAGGTGCCCAGAATTTAACTAGAAATGTGGAACGCACAAAGCATGGCTCATTTTGGGGGGAAATTGGTGTTTTTATGAGCATGCATTTCTAATTTAAAAAAAAAAAAACTTGAGGCTTTTATCCAAATGTTAGAGCTTCCTGTTGACTGGCAATGACAAACCCAATCCACGTCATCGTCATTTCCTGCTAGGGATTGTGAGTTTTGGAGCTTTCTTTGCCTTCCCCTTTGCAAAAATAAAGTTTGTTGCTGGGAAATGGTCAAGGAACTGTTATTGTGGCTACCACAGAGCGGGGAGGATGGATAAGCCTTCTTTCAAGCCAGACCTAAGTTCAATGGGGTGTGGGCTTGGAGAAGGCTTATCACGTCGAAGGAGTTTGCACTGCAATATTCATGTTAATACCTTTTCCCCTGAATCCTCCACAGGGGACTGGGAGGGGAGAGAGATAACAAAGAGTTACATTAATGACCGCTGGCTTTTTCCAGGAAAGCAGCAATGAAATCAAGCCTAGTTGCATTATACAGAGATTTAAAGCTGAATGAACATACACTTCGTATTGATTTTAATTTGCATTTTAAATAAAGTCAGACCTCTCTTGAAAGATAGCAAAAAAAGAAAAGAGAGAAAGAGTGTGCGCCTTCCAGTTTCTAAATGTAATTTTTCATCAGTTCCGGGAAAGCAATACGAAATATTTTCACCCAAATGCTAAATAATGTTGACCGTCATGCTTACCAGTGAATTATGCCTACCCAGAGTAGAATGAATGGTGGCATTCTGTTGCCCTAGTCCTTCTTGGAGAAAGTGCAGGCGTGCATCGATTTGACTTGCAAATAAGTGGTGTTAATATAGGCCTGTGCTTGCTGAGGTCTGTGGTTGTTAGATGCATACAAATCTGAGGCCCGAGATGCAGAAAGTTTGCTTCTTTGGCAGAAGGACGAAAGAACATGCTTCAGATCCATCTAATTCTTTGAATGTGCCTTCTAGCCTCATCCCATAAATCACAACTTCTAAGCTATCAATCAGCTGCCCAAACACCCTAGCTTTTGCTTAGGAAAAGCAGTAAACCTCAAGCTCTCCAGTTCCGAGAGAAACGCCTAACGAGGTGCAACCCATGTCTGCTCACAGCTCGGACATGAGATGGAATTGGCATCGCTCAAGAAGAGCACAGATAAAGATGTGCGGGAACAGAAGAGAAGGACTACTGGGTCAGGCTTGGGGAAGCAGCTTGTCTGGGGAAAGAGCCAAATCGGATGGAGACAGGTTGTTATGTGATGCCTCAGAGGACCAGGTCTGATGTGAGGCAGGGAGTTTATTATAGGGAGTTCGGCCTGTGACTAGAGATGGGCATGAACAGCAATATGAACTAAAAAAAGCCACGAACAGTCCAATCTGCTGTTCGTGAACAAGCTGTTCGTGAGGCCCCATTCTAAACGAACAGGTGGTCGTTGCAAGCCTCATTCATTGCTGTTTGTTGCTGTTCGGCAAGCCACACAATCTGTCACCTGCAATCAATTCCCTTGGCAACCGGAGGCAGGGACTGCCTGAACTCTGTCTGAACTCCTGCTGTTGCCCTGGAAACCGCAATCTAAACCCAATTTAGCTTGATAGGCAGGTCTTCCATTCAAGTGTAGAGCTCCAAACTTCTTACAAGGAAGCAAAGAGCAGGGGGGAGGGGGGCTCCCAGCTCTGGTTTTGCAGACGGTAGAGAGGGAGAGACAGTTGCTGTTGGCATTTTGATAGACAGGGAGAGTGCATTGGAGCTTGAATTTTCTTTGTGTATGATGGGATAGGGATTTATCTTTTCAAGTTCCAGGGCTGCTGCCAGGCTCTGGGCCAAGCTATTTATTACTGGTACCTTTCCTGATGCCTGCTCAGGTAAGGTTTCTGGGAGTGGTGCAGTAGGGATCTACCCCTTCAGGTTCCAGGACTGCTGCCAGGCTCTGGGCCAAGATATTATTTATTATTGGTACATTTCCTGCTGCCTGCTCAGGTAGGGTTTCTGGGAGTGGTGTGCTATGGATCTTGATGGCTGGAGGAGGGCCTGCTGGACCCCACAAACAACGAACATGTTCACGAACAGGTCATGTTCGTTCATTGTTTGTTGTTCGTGGATGGCAATGAACATCAAACACCATGTTCAGTTTTTTTTTCTGTTCTTGCCCATGCCTACCTGTGACCTGTGCTAGCAGCTGGCACAATGGAGCTAAGGGGCTCTCCAATCCTGAAAAGCCCCGTCAGTGATGCAGTGTGTCTCCTGCATGCACATTGCAACTGAGAGGAGAGAGGGAGCATCCCTCAAAGCCGTGTGCCCATTTCTGCAAAGAAGAAGATCATGCCAGGGGATAAGAACCAACTCACAGGATCATTTTGATGTGACAGCACTCATTCAAAGAGCAACATTTGGGTCCTGTAGTACCTGGAAGACCTACTCAATTCCCAGGGTATAAGTTTTCAAGAGTCAGAGCTCCCTTCATCACTCTCAAAAGCTCATACCCCAGAAATCTAGTTGGTCTTTAAAGTACTTTAAAAAGGTAAAGGAGCATGCACCGAGTCATTACTGACCCATGGGGGGACGTCGCATCACGACGTTTTCTTGGCAGACGTTTTGTTATGGGGTTGTTTGCCATTGCCTTCCCCACTTTAAAGTACTACTGAGCTTAAATGAGTATAATTTCTGGCGGGTAGCCATATTAGTCTGTAGCAGAAGGGCAAGATTCGGGCCCAGTGGTACTTTAAAGATTTGGGTCCAGTAGTACTTTAAAGTACAGACTAATATGGCTACCCACCAGAAATTACACTCATTTAAACTTTGCAGGGTGTCGATCAGGCTTGTGAACGGCAGATCTCTTCACTTGTTTATCGTATTTTTTACCCTACACTAAGCTTGTCAAGAATGCTTATAGTCTATTTAAATCCTCCCAAAATCTATAACGTATTTTTTTAAAAAAATAGAAATGACAGTATACAACATCAATAATGACTATATTCAAATATCTCAAACAGTAACAGCAAAAGTCCCTTTTTTCCTTTCTGTATTCCCTCTTATTATTATTCTGTTTTTTAAAATAAAAAATACATATTATAAAAAATATAATAACAGCAAAAGAACAATTAAAAACATGCAGCATGCATTAAAGACAAGAAATAAACAACCCTAAATAATCTTGGACAAAAGTCTGGGGAAATAAAGATGTTTTTGGCTGTTGTGGGTTTTCCAGGCTATATTGCCGTGGTCTTGGCATTGTAGTTCCTGACGTTTTGCCAGCAGCTGTGGCTGGCATCTTCAGAGGTGTAGCACCAAAAGACAGAGATCTCTCAGTCTCTCAGTGACACTGAGAGATCTCTGTCTTTTGGTGCTACACCTCTGAAGATGCCAGCCACAGCTGCTGGTGAAACGTCAGGAACTACAATGCCAAGACCACGGCAATACAGCCCGGAAAACCCACAACAGCCATCGTTCTCCGGCCGTGAAAGCCTTCGACAATACATTAAAGATGTTTTTACTGGGCACCTACACTTCAAGAAAGCGGGTGCCATGAAAATAAGTACATAGAGCTAACTGCACAGAAGAAGTCTCACCACCACCAAAAAACCCCTGTCTCTGGTGGCTTCCTACCTAACCTTCAAAGGCAGGGCACACAGAGTTTTACCTTGGAGATAGGTCCAATTAAAATGTTTCATGTGAGTCGCTGAGTTAGTAATTCTTGGGGTCTCTAGAAGTTCAACATCGGAGTAGAACATCTCCGAGGTCAATAAGCATGCATAGACAATAAGCTACACAATAGTGTACAGACTGCTGGTCACAGACTTCAGCTGCTAAGAAGTATTATGATTTGTGGATGATCTTTCATGGGACAGTAGAAAAGAGCAAGAGTCCAGTAGCACCTATAAGACTAACAAAATTTGTGGTAGGGTAAGCGCTTTCCTGAGTCACGCAGCTCACTTCTTCAGATGTGGGGCAGTTATGGTTTCCTCGTGTATCTTTTACACAGAGCACCATTGTCTTCCTGGCTTTTAATTAAATCAGTGGGAGGCTGGGCAATGGTGGAGCAAATGAATGCATAAGAACATAAGAAGAGCCCTCCTGGGTCAAACCAGTGGTCCATCTATTCCTGCATCCTTTCTCACACGGTGGTCAGCCAGTTACTCTGGAGGGACAACAGGGCACAGAAGCTGATGTTTTCCCCTGATGTTGCCTCCTGACACCTTACTCAAAGGTTTACTGCCTCTGAATGGTGAGGCTCCTTTTAGTCGCCATGGCTAGTAGCCATTGACAGACGTCTTTTCCGTGAATCTGTCCAGGCCCCTTTCAAAACGATCTATGCCTGATGCCCTTACTACATTCCCTGGCAGTGAATTCCTCAGTTGAATCACTCATTTAGTAAACCATTATGTCCTTTTGTCTGTCCCGAATCTATTGTCAATGAACACAGCATGCAGAAGGAAGAGTAGAGCCCCCAGGAAATAGTAAGGGAGGGCTCAGGCAGTGGTTCTCGATGTGAGACCTTGGAGGGGTCGGGAGTGCATTACAAGTATGTCCCTATTTTCCTCCACATAGTATTGAATCATATTTCCATGTTCCATGAATTGTATACCATTAGTTGTTGTAGATTTTCTGGGCTGTACGGCCGTGGTCTTGGCATTGTAGTTCCTGACGTTTCGCCAGCAGCTGTGACTGGCATCTTCAGAGGTGTAGCACCGAAAGACAGAGATCTCTCAGTGTCATTGACCAAAAGACAGAGATCTCTCAGTGTCATCTTCAGCGGTGTAGCACCGAAAGACAGAGATCTCTCAGTGTCATTGACTGAAAGACAGAGATCTCTCGGTGTCACTGTGACACTGAGAGATCTCTGTCTTTTGGTGCTACACCTCTGAAGATGCCAGTCACAGCTGCCGGCGAAACGTCAAGAACTACAATGCCAAGACCACGGCTATACAGCCTGGAAAATCTACAACAACTAATGTTCTCCAGCCATGAAAGTCTTCAACAATATAATTTGCATGCAGGCTGTGCAAGCAATTTCCCTCCAAGAGTTGATGAAATTAAGGGTTAAGGAGAGGCACTGTTCTGAGCAAACTGTTCAGAATATGCAACCATCCTTCCATTTTATTCCTCAAAATTCACTACCATCCATCCTTGGCACAGATATTCCAGCAGGTAAAGTGTTGGCAAATGTCATCTCCCCCTTCTGGCTACTAAAAGCTGTTCTTTTGTGTGATCGTCCAACCATTCCGTGCATGAAGTTAGCTGGCATGAATCTGCGGACAGGTCCATAGCCAGTTTATAGTATTCCAGTTTCAGCAACTGGAATACGCATCTGACGAAGAGAGCTGTGTTTCTCGAAAGCTTATGCTACAGTAAAGTTGGCTAGTCTTAAAGGTGCTACTGGACTCTTTTCAATTTTGCTACTACAGACTAACACGGCTAACTCCTCTGGATCTATGACCAGTTTCAGCAAATGTTTTCTGGGGAAACTTGTTGCCTTTTACCGTTTTCCCTACTCCCAAGCAATTCTGTTCTCAGCTAATGCACCCCTACCCAAACTCTTTATAACTAAAAATAACAATGCCGAGCAGACACATCTGCACCCATCTGTAATCACCGTATGTTTCTTATTTGCTATCGGTAATCATTTTAACTGGCTAGTTTGTAGTTGCATCAAAGCACTAAATTGCAAATGTAATGGCTTTTTCATTGATTTTCAAGGGCAATTTTTTTCCCCTGGGGAAAGATATCCTGCTTTCAATAACCCATGATAAATTGCTCACAGCACTACTGTATCTCCATAACCACAATATTTCAGTTGCTAGATGGCAGAAAAGGGAACCTTAACCATTGGGTGGCGGTGAGGGGGGGTGGTATCTTAAAGCAGTGCTTCCACATGAGTGGCTGTTCCAAGTGTTCCACCTGCTTCGGAAGGAGGCATGCACAGAACTGTGATTCATCCAGAGTTGCAACAGGCAGCCTGCTGCGTGGGGCGCAAATGACCGATCCAATTGATTGTTCCCAACACAGAGATGCACCAGATTTACAAATCTCCCCTTCCTCGCAGGGGAGGTTGATTGGAAGGAAAGAAAGCAAACACGATGAAATCAAGCAGAGATACAGCAGGCAGCCTCCTCTGTGAATGTGGGCTCTGGGCTCAGAGCTGCATTCTCATCCTTTGACTGTATTAATCCTCATGGCACCCCAGCTTTTTTCAGTTGCAGAGTACTTTTCAGGAATTACAGTCTTGCAGCCTTAGTTTTCAAAGTCAGAGGCAGGCCTCATTTCAGAGAGGAACAAGTTTTTCTCTGGCCTTCAGCCCGGCTGAGTTAGACTTTCGCCGCACCCAGGCGGCTGCTCTGTGCAGTTGTTGTTACCAAGAAGAGGATCTGTTGCACAGTGATGGCACCTGGGCATGAAAAGGTTTCCACCCCTGGCATCTCCATTTAGCTTCGGGGCTAGGCAAGACCCTTCTCTTTGCCAGAGAGCACAGAAGGGTGCTGTTGTTACTCACAGCAGATAGAACTGGCCTAGCTAGACCAACACAAAAATGAATCATAGAATAATAGGGTTGGAAGGGACCTCCAGGACCATACAGTCCACCCCCCTCTGCAATGCAGGAAATTCACAACTATCTCCCACACACACACATCCAGTGACCCCCCTCCCCTACTCCATGCCCAGAAGATGGCGAAACACCATCGAGGTCCCTAGCCAAACTGGCCTGGGGGAAATTGCTTCCTAACCCCAAAGTAGTGATCAGCATGTAAGAAGGGGCCACAAGAACTAAGCACTGATGTAACCCTCCCTGCCCTACCTCTCATGGTCTGCGGAGGTTCACAGGGCCCAGCTAGAAGTGACGAATTACACTTGAATGGCAACTGAACAGACTCACATGTATTCCTCCCTGTTCACTTGTGCTCCACTTGCGCTCCACTCGATCACATAGCAATCAGCATTGCTCTCTGCCATCTAGCCTCTGCTTGAAAACCTCCAAAGAAGGAGAGGAAAACCAAAAACAATAAGAAAAACAACAACCAAAAACAATGAGAAAAACAGCATATAAAATCAAAACCCAATGAAAACAGCCCAATGATCTTTTCTGTAGTTAAAACAAGCCACTGCTGTGGATAATGAAAATGCCTATTTTCAAAGGGAATTTTGTCTGTTTAAAAAAAGCCCCTGCACACTGTCTCTGAAAATTTAAAAAAAAGGTCACTACACATCAAACATAAGTATATATACACAGCCACGCGTACCCAACACACGATAAACAGTGACTTCAGAATTTTCAGGGGATGGGACAAATACCAATGCATAAGTGGTTTTTTAAGACCTTAGACTGTCAGACTAGGATCTGGGAGACCTGGGTTTGAATCCTCACTCTTCCAAGGAAGCTTGCTGGCCAACCTTGGGCCAGTCACACATGCTCAGTCTAACATACACCCCAGAATTGTTGTCAGGATAAAATGAAGTTGGAAGAATGTTCAGTTGCGAGCCACTTTGAATCTCCATTGGGGAGAAAAGTAGAGTATAAATGAAGTAAAAAATAAAAATACTTTTTAAAAAGTTGTAAAAACTGCCCATTTAATCTTGGAAAGCATGCCAGCAACAGTTGGATGTATAAGTTCTGAAAGTCATGGAGGAAAACAAAATAGGGAAGGCAAGATGTTGACTGGCCACCAGACTAAGCAACTTAGAGCAAGTTTGGTGTAATGATTAAGAGCTGCAGGACTCTAAGCTGGGTGACCTTGGGTCAGTCACAGCTCTCTCAGAGCTCTCTCAGAGCTCTCTCAGCCCCACCCACCTCATAGGGTGATTGTCGTGAGGATAATAACAACATGCTTTGTAAACCACTCTGAGTGGGCGTTAAGTTGTCCTGAAGGGCAGTATATAAATTGAATGTTATTTATTATTTATTATCTCTCTCAGGAGTCAGGACTGAATAGGTGGTGGAATTCAGGAATGGGTATTGTTCCTCTCAAGAAGACAGCTCATCCACCATTTTGGATGGTCTACCAGGTTCTTGGTCACTTCCTTGCTCTCACAATCCCAGGCAGGCAGCCAAAACAGGAGGCTGATAAAGGTCTTTGCTGGCATATGTGTATAGCCCCGTGGCGCAGAGTGGTAAGCTGCAGTACTGCAGCCCAAGCTCTGCTCACAACCTGAGTTCGATCCTGGCGGAAGCTGGGTTCAGGTAGCCGGTTCTAGGTTGACTCAGCCTTCCATCCCTCCGAGTTCGGTAAAATGAGTACCCAGGTTCCTGGGGGTAAAGTGTGGATGACTGGGGAAGGCAATGGCAAACTTCCCCGTAAAAAGTCTGCCAAGAAGACGTTGTGATTCAACGTCCCCCATGGGTCAGTAATGACTCGGTGCTTGCACAGGGGACTACCTTTACCTTTTACTCCAAGCCATGTACTTCTGATTCTACCATAAGTTTGTGATTATCTAAGGGTGGTCATTGCCCTGACCAGGATAGCCCAGGTGAGCCAAATCTCAGAAGCTAAGCAGGGTTGGCCTTGGTTAGTAATTGGATTGGAGACCTCTAACAAAGACCAGGGTTGCAGAGGCAAGCAACGGCAAACTACCTCTTGTTACCCTTTTGCCATGAAAAGGGGCCATGTTAGGGGCTGCCATCAGTCAGCTATGACTTGAGGGCACTCTCCACCACCTCCAAGGGTGACCATTCCAGTAGGACTTTAGGATATTCCTCAAAAACTATGCAACTGGCAATCCTTTGCAAGCTGCATCACATTCCAAGACTGTGATCGACATTTGCTTTTCCCTTCACTTTTTTTTTTTAAAGTGACGCCTTTTCTTTAAATCAGCACCACTGTATCTTTTGGTTTCCAACTGAAAGCCATCTCTGTGTGTAATTAAATCATTAAATTGCATTGTGCGCTGTGTGCACCCAGGTACCTTTTTGACGGTGATAAGATATTCCCAGCTGTGGCAGCTGGATAAAAACTGGCTTCATTTTTTTGCCTGGCAATGCGCTGTGCTCACTTATCTTCATTAACACGGAACATAGCTTTTAATGCTGAAAAAATACCTCCTTTATCGGGGCCGTTCTTTAATCTCAAATTATTATTTCCTTTCTCTCTGAAGCTTTTTTGAACCTACCAAGCATTATTATCAGGACTCACCAAGGTAATGAATTTATAGTAGCTTGGATGTGATGTATGGAAGGGGGCAGCTTTGCTTTGAGAATCAGACTTCTGACGGGACCACTGAATATGCATTACAGTTCCTTCCTTCCTTCCTTCTACTAATTCTGGTTCGCTTTAGGTCACAGGTGACAACCTGTAGGTTAAGGGCCAAGGGCCAAGATCCTTTTGATTCTTGCCCTTTGGCTCATGTTAAATACCTGCAACAGAGGATGAATAGAAGCTCGATCCCAACCTGGGTGAGTCGTTGCAACATTCTCCCCCACCCCCAGTCTTGCAATTGTTAGGAATCAGCTAGGAACGGTAGCACCATGTGCCAGTAATGCCATTTGCTAGCCCCTGCTATGCAAGTGAAAAAATGGGCATACGTCAGACATCAAGTATGGAAACATTTCAACATCCTATGCAAGAGGAAAAAATGCTATCCAAGAGAAAAAACGCTATGCAAGAGGGGAAAATGGGCACACATCAGACATTAAGGATGGAAACAGTTCAACATCCTATGCAAGAGAAAAAAATGCTATGCAAGAGGGGGGGAAATGCTACGCAAGAGGGGAAAAATGGGGATACATCGATCAGAAGTTAAGGATGGAAATATTTCAACATTCTTGGACATTCAATAACACTCTTTTTGGTGTTCACCAGAATTGGCACTCTTCAGCCAGAAAGCTGCTGGACTGGAATTCGTATGTAAATTTGGGATTACCAAATTTGGACTCAATAGGGACTGGAAGTGGGAATCTCATGATAGAGTGTCATTTTTCCTCCTTAACTGAGAACCAATTCATCTTGTCTTGTCAATTCATCAGCAGTTAGAGGAGATCCCCACCCTGTCCGATGGGCTCCGAAAATTTATTAGTTCTTTTCTATCCCATATCATGTGTCTGCCAGCTGAAGATCTACTTCAAGCATCTGAAAGCTTGTGATTTCTTGCACAAAATAATAATCTAATCGTTTTTTGGCACCAGAGGACTCCAGTTTGTTTTTGCTACAACACAGCTACGCTTCTGGAATCTGATAGTTTCATTTACTTGTTGACTGGATCTTATTTTCATCTGTGCTCTGCAGCATAATGTAACACACCAGTTTCTGTCACGTTTTATGCCTGCCTTTCCTCCAAGGGCCTCAGAGCAGCATTCATGGTTAGCTGCTCCTCCATTTTATTATTGCCCACAAGTATGTGAGGAGGGTTGGGATAAGAAAGAGTGACTAATCTAAGGGGAACTTCATCACTGACTGAAGATTTGAATGCAGTCAAAGTCCAACATTCTGTCCTCTACTCCCCAGTGTTTCGATCTCTTAAAGAACTGGCCAGAAAGAGAAGAGGCAACATCCAGGCACCTGTTCCACCATGCCTGGATCCAGAAGGAGAAGAGACAGCAGCCAGGCATCATTCCATCACGCCTGGATCCAGCTCCAACTGAGAGCTCCAATCCCAGCCCATTCCAAGAAAGAAGAGACAGCAGCCAGGCACCATTCCACCATGTCTGGATCCAGAAGGAGAAGAGGCAGCAGCCAGGCATCATTCCATCATGCCTGGATCCAGCTCCAACTGAGAGCTCCAATCCCAGCCCATCCCAAGAAAGGACAGCAGCCAAGCACCATTCCACCATGTCTGGATCCAGAAGGAGAAGAGGCAGCAGCCAGGCATCATTCCATCATGCCTGGATCCAGCTTCAACTGAGAGCTCCAATCCCAGCCCATCCCAAGAGAGAAGAGACAGCAGCCAGGCACCATTCCACCATGCCTGGATCCAGAAAGAGGAGTTGCAGCAGCCAGGCATCATTCCATCATGCCTGGATCCAGCTTCAACTGAGAGCTCCAATCCCAGCCCATCCCAAGAGAGAAGAGACAGCAGCCAGGCACCATTCCACCATGCCTGGATCTAGAAGGAGAAGAGGCAGCAGCCAGGCATCATTCCATCATGCCTGGATCCAGCTCCAACTGAGAGCTCCCATCCCAAGAGAGAAGAGACAGCAGCCAGGCTTCCATCATTCCTAGGGCAAGATCTCACCAAGAGCCCCTTTGCAGAGCCATCTTTTTAAAGCTACTTTTCACTTGATATTTGTATAATCATTTAAAACTTGGGGAAATCTGCTTTGAAAGCCAATTTCTTATGGCTGAAAAGCAAACAATCAAGACATCTATCAAGATTTAAAACACTCCTCTTCTTCCTACTCCAAGAAATCAAAATTTGGGGAAGGACTGTGGCTCAAAAAGCATCTACTTTGCATACACAGGTTCCCATGTTCAGTCCCTAGCATCTCCAAGTAGAAGAGATCAGATGGTAGGTGATACAAAGGACTTCTGCTTAAGACCCTGGTGAGCCACTGCCGGTCAGAGTAGCCAGTATTGACCTTGATAGACAAGGCTCCAACTCAATAGAAGGCAGGTTCTTGTGTTCAAAACTACTCTTAGTGAGAATAATTAGCACCCCAGCACCCCAAAAGACAGAAGACACTATCGAGTGGGCTGCCATCAACCAAGTTAAAAATGTATCTCTCAGCACAATTGAAAAACTTTAATTTGATTAATTGCAGAACCCAAACATGAAATCAAGGAAATGCTAATGCTGAAAGAGAGAGGAGGGGGCATCTGCTAGTTACACACGCGTGCACACACTCTTCTTCACTCCAGACCCAAAGGAAAAATTCCATTAGCTGCCTTATTAGCTCTATTTTACATAGCTAATTACAGGCAAGTTGAGATGGAATGTCTAATCACCCTTTTCTTCACTCCGAGTGCCTTGTAATATGACAAGAAATATTTCAGAAGAAATTAGATCAAGGGGTTGGAGGGGACATTTTTAACTTTAGAAAATAGGAGGATTTGCATTTTATGTCATCGTCGGAGAGGGCCAGACTAAGCCGAAGAAAAATACCTTGGGAGGGGCGATCCATTTCTACTATCTCTGTGCATCTGTTCTCGTGAGCTCTCAGCAGCTCCGGTGTCCAAGTCGAGGGTGGGTGACTGTTGCCTTCCCTTTCTTTTAAAGAGCCAAGGCAGATGAAAGCAAGCAGGAAATTTAATGGGGTTTTCCTAATGTGCCAAACAATGGATGCTATTTTTCTTTCTGTCTCTGCAAATGTAAAATGAATCCTGCAGCAAAAGGCTGGATCAGAATTTCCTGGAGTTGCATTATATTAAACTAATGCTAGGAGGATGTATTGCTGCTGTCATTTAAGGGGAAAAAACCCCAGCAAACTAAATGTGTGTAGAACAGACGGCTAATACTTTTCCGCTCCGTATTTTCTGGCAAAATTGTCATTCTGGGTTCTAATTTTACATCGCTAGCCATCAAAAAAGACAAAGCGCAAATGAAACAATTGACAACGCGGATTCATTTCTTAATTTGTCCTCGGGGGGAAATAAAGCTAAGTTTGTAACTGGAATAAGATTGGCTTCAAAATCACAGAGTTTCCTAAACGTCCAGCCAACATTCATTTTTGGAGCCAAAAAAGAAAGAGGTGGATGAATTGGTTAATTTATTTGGATCTCATTGCTTCCTAAGGATTCAGCGCTGGTAGCAACTGTTAAAAAGCAGAAGTCATCCAAGAGTATGCCCAATTGGCATTCAGATTACTTCAAATATGTTTAACCCAGGGCTTTTTTTCAGTGGGAATGCGGTGGAACGGAGTTCCGGAACTTCTTGAAAATTGTCACATGGCCGGTGGCCCCACGCCCTGATCTCCAGACAGAGGGGAGTTTAAATTGCCATACGCGCCTCTGAGCGCCGTGGAGGGCAATCTAAACTCCCCTCTGTCTGGAGATCAGGGGGTGGGGCCACCGGCCATGTGACCATTTTCTCCAAGGGCAACCCACTGAGGTCCACCTCTTTTCCCAGGAAAAAAGCCCTGATTTAACCCATTGTAGTCCAAAGAGAAAAAAATACGGTGGTTACTTAGGGTTGGATCCCACAATCTTTTCCACTAGCACATGCCCTTTACTCCAGTGGAAGGAGCTTTCCTGTGACAACAGCTGGATAAGGCCACTTCCACTGGAGGAAAAGAGGCAAGATACATGGGATCCAATCCCTAATTCTTGATTTTTCCTGTATTTATTTCTGAGGCATCTGTCTAAAAACTCAACGGGCTGTATCCTCAGGATACAGTGAAGCCTCCCTCCATTAGCACTCCACACCCTGGGAAACTCTTACAGGATGACTCAGCCCAAACCCACCTTCCTGAGCAGATATAAATTACCTGCCAACATCTTCTCCACACATTGACACTGAGAGATCTCTGTCTTTCGGTGCTACACCTCTGAAGATGCCAGTCACAGCTGCTGCCGAAACGTCAGGAACTACAATGCCAAGACCACGGCTATACAGCCCGGAAAATCCACAACAACCATTGTTCTCCAGCCGTGAAAGCCTTCGACAATATATAGAATCATCCAGTGTCACCATCTTCTCCCACACACATTACTCCATATGCAGAAGTCTTCTGTAGCTGACTCCCCCATCATGCAGGGAGCCACACACTGTAGGACTCCATCTGGCATATTTGTATTCTCCCCTCTCCCTTTTATCTGCACAACAACCCTGTGAGGTACACTAGGCGGAGACATTGTGAGTAGCTGTCCCAAGGTGACCCAGTGAGCTCCATGGCATTGGAGGGATTTGAATCAAGGTCTCCTAGATTCAGTTCATGTTGAAAAGGATACAGCTACTGTTGCTAGGCAGGTGAGAGAGGATAAAGCTCTTTCCAATAGCATCAGCCTACCTGGTCAACTCTCCCCTTCGGTCTCACGCCCACCACTCTGTAGGAGGGGGGAGAGGAGACAGGCAAGTTTTACCCATTTTTATTTTGTCAGGATCTAATATGTTCTGTGGTTCCTTGGTCAGAGTTACGCCATGTTTAATTCTGTAGTCGTTAGCCGTTCTCTCCCTCCAGGTCCAGGTGTTATTTTGACCGTGCTTTCCATGAGAGTGAATACTCTTATCTGTTTCTACAGCCAGAGACCTTTTTTTTTTTATATATAAATTTTTTTTATTTTTCATAACTACAAAACACTACACCAGACTATCACAAGGAAAGGGGAGAGGGAAGGGACAAAGGGGGGTGGAAAAAGAAAGAGGGGGGGGGAATGAACTACAAACACTAAACACTACACTTCAATGTTTCCCTTCATACTGTCATAATACAAAAATAGCTCCATAGAATAATGATGGAGTGGTTAATCATACAGAAAATAAACATTTCAAATTCTGATTAAGCTTTCCTCCCCCTTCTAGGTCCCGGACGCAATTCTCTCTGTGCAACTGCTGTTGCGATGCTCTCCTCCTCCTCACCCCCCTCCGGCTCCTCCTTTTCTTCGTTCTTGGTGCAGCAGAGTTCTGGGTTTTTATTCTCAAAATCCTTTAGTTGATCTTCTGATAATATCTTATAGGCCTGATCTTTATATCTGAACCATATTCCTTCCGGGAATAACCATTTATACTTTATTCCATGGTCCCTCAGAAGAGCTGCAAACTTTTTATATTTAAAACGCCGTTTCCGGACTAGAAATGGAACGTCCTTCAAAATCTTGACTTTCAAACCCATAAAGTCCAAATCCGCATTGTATGAGTTATATAGGATGGTGTCCCGAATCTTTTTAGATGAAAAGTCAATAATGATCTCACGAGGCAACTGTCGCTTTGTTGCATATTTTGAAGAAGCCCGACGGACCTCCAAAATGGCGCTTTTAACCTCTTCTTTAGTCGTCCTCGCGGGTGTCGCCAGTAGTTCCGTCTTACAGCCAGAGACCTTGACGGGCTGAGCCTTCCCACAGCAAAGTTCCCATTGCCATGGAAGATGGGGGGGGGGCTGGGAGTGAAGGGTTTGATGTATCACATGTTGTGCTTTCTTTTTTCATTCTCGACAATGACTGTGTTCAGTCAAGATCCTTTCTAGGCCTTGGAATATGGATACTTGTGTCAGAGCCTAGGCTTTCAATAAACCTTTTGAAATCAAGAAATTGTGCTTCTTGCAGAAGGGGGAGACGAACTCTAGATAACAGGGATTCCATAGTCTGACAACTGAGAGAGAGAGAGAGAGAGAGAGAGAGAGATGGGAATTAGCAAGCAAGCATTTACGTTCAGCCATGAAAGAGTTAAACTGTTGTTTGTGTTACTTAGTAAACCTATTTGCATATAACCACTTCGCTGTCAAGAAAGGTTTCCCACCATAGGAATAGAGTGTCTATGCTTGATGAAGAAGAATTAGGATTCTCTATTGGTCAACCAGTTTATTGGGGGGGGCAATTACATAGGAAGATATGCAGAACTTTATTATTGCCCTTTGTTCAGTCTTTTCTCTCTAGTCGTCAAGACAAGCTACAAGAGACAAACTACATGAGGAGGAGCACATGAAGGGAGTTGCAATGTTAGCCAAGAAGCTGAGTTTTAAAAGAGATCGTAGGGCTTTGTCAAATTCCCCTCTCTACAGAGCCAGGGAGATGGCTGCTCAGAGGGTTTGTTAATTTCCTCTTTGCCTCTGGAAGGCTCTGTCAGCTTCACCTTCCCTTCTAAGAGGCAAAGAGGAAATAAACCTTCTGAGCAGGGATCTGTAGAGAGGGGAAATTGACAAAGCCTTCTGATCTCTTTTAAAACTCAACTTCCTAGCTAACATTGCAACTCCCTTCACATGCTCCTCCTTGTGTAATTCGTCTCTTGTAGCTTAGCCCTAAGTCTTAAGAATATATTCCCCAGCAAGAGAGAGAGAGAGAGATGTGACAGGACGATCTACTTTTCTTTATTCACATACCTGCCTCATATTTGAACAAAGTGAGAGGTGGGGTCTAACGTCAGAAGGGAACAAGAACTGAGCCCTTTCTCCTTCTTCATCCTTATCTCCCACAATGTGTGGCTCTCACATTTTTTTTCTCCCAGCTTGGCTCTCTTCTCATATCAGAGGAGGGCTGGGGAAGGAAGGGATGCAGACAATGAAACACAGAGAGGTGAGGAGGGAAAGGGGTGAGGGTTTTACTCCCTGCCCCCTTGGAACCATTTTTACATCTGTCCATACAGAAGTTGTACATAAATGGGGCAGGCACATTGGGGGCGGGGACAACATGGCTGTCCCCATGAGTTCTCATTTGGGCCTCTCTGAGTTGTACCAAAAATGGAAAGGCTCTTGGTGGATCTCTAAGGGTAAGATACAGCAAAGGAAATAACCTTGCTGCTTAAATCAGAAAGCAATACTCTAGTTGGGGAAACATTCCAAATCCATTTCAGTTTTTTAATTTATTATGATTCTGTTCCTAGGATGTTCACATCTTTGAACACGCAGCCAAATAAAGCTGCTTTATACTGAATCAGACCTTTGGCCTATCAAGACCAATATTGTCTACTCTGACTGGTAGCAGCCCTCCAGGGTTTCAGGAAAAGGTCTTCCACATCATCAGCCCATTTGATCCTTTTAGGTGGAGATGCCGGGGATTGAACCTGGGGCCTCTTGCATGCAAAGCAGATGCACTGCCTCCAAGCCATGGCTCCTTCTCTCCTCTATACCAGCCTCGTCTTTGGCTCATATGTATCATAACAAACTAAGATAGCATGAGGGAGTCTGGTGTAGGATAGAAGGATTATAATAAAACTCCCAAGTGGCCGTGTTACTGAAGCAGATGTGATATGAGGTCTGCTCTGATTAGACCTCGCCTAAGGTATTGTGTTCAGTTTGGGGCATGACAATTTAAGAAGGATATAGACAAGCTGGAACGTGTCCAGAGGAGGGCAATGAAGATGGTGAGGGGTCTGGAGACCAAGTCCTATGAGGAAAGGTTGAAGGAGCTTGGAATGTTTAGCCTGGAGAGGAGACAACTGAGAGGAGATACGATAACCATCTTCAAGTACTTGAAGAGCTGTCATATAGAGGATGGTGCGGAGTTGTTTTCCATTGCCTCAGAAGGTCGGACCAGAACCAACAGGTTGAAATTAAATCAAAAGAATTTTGGCTAAACATTAGGAAGAACTTCCTGACAGAGCAGTCCCTCCGTGGAATAGTCTTCCTTGGGAGGTGGTGGGCTCTCCTTCTTTGGAGGTTTCTAAGCAGAGGCTAGATGGCCATCTGACAGCAATGCTGATTCTGTGAACCTGGGCAGATCATGAGAAGGAGGAGAGGAAGGGTCACATCAGTATTTAGTTCTCGTGGCCCCTTCTTACATGCCCAGGATAATGCCAATTGCCACTTTGGAGTCAGGAAGCAATTTTCCCCGGGCCAGCTTGGCCAGGGGTCCTAGCGGTATTTTGCCATCTTCTGTGCAAGGAGCAGGGGTCATTGGGGGTGTGGGAGGGGTGGTAGTTATGAATTTCCTGCATTGCTGAGGGGGTTGGACTAGATGACCCTGGAGGTACCTTCCAACTCTATGATTCTATATTGCAAGGGAGGAATTTAGGCCTGAAAAAACTGCACATTCCCCAGCTCTGTACCACACAATCACGGTTTGCCACATCAAAGGGCCAGGGTTTAACTCTCCAAAATTTTCCTGCTTGGATAGTGGTATGGTTTGGTTGGTGGGAGAAGATCCTGAGTAAAAAACCTTAGCATCTCCGGCTAGCAGATTCCAAGGTGCAGAGGCTGGGAAAGATGTCCGTTTGTCAGAGCAGCCATACAGAAGGCTCATGTGTCCATTTGAT
The DNA here is from genome assembly GCF_028583425.1 of Eublepharis macularius. Taxonomy (NCBI): domain Eukaryota; kingdom Metazoa; phylum Chordata; class Lepidosauria; order Squamata; family Eublepharidae; genus Eublepharis; species Eublepharis macularius. The sequence goes on along the minus strand of NC_072802.1, from coordinate 63,598,231 downwards.
CTGAGGTCAAATGGACCTGAGACGCACTGAAGTCACTGGAAAGTTTCCAGGTCTTTTGGAGAAGGGGACCCACCAAAAACTAAAATCCCTTGGCCTTTTGTGACTTCCCATCTGAGCCCTGCTTGAGTCTCATTGAGGTAAACATTTTGTTTAGCTGCAAAGAGGAGGGATGTTGAACTTCATGCCTCACCACATCAAATTAACTGGAGGCAAGTCATGAATTATACAGATAGTTTGTAATTCATTTTCTTCACATTGTAAAGCTAATTAAGGGCTATATTTTCCCTGTGAACTCCATAATTACTCTGACTTATGCTAACCAAGCATTTCGTTCCTGGCCAATCACAAGCTCCGGATCCGAGTTAAAGTTAATGGAGCTCCATGGGTTTTGACAGTAACTTGAACTGTAAAATTAATGGCCGAGGCTCCCAGGTTATTGGTGCTCCAAGATGCATTTCCTTCTTGTCAGGAGGAAATAAACTCCTCTGGAACGCAACCAGTCAATGTGGTAGGCTGATGAGAGAGACCTCTTAATGAGCTAAATCTTGAGTTCAGTGCTCAGAGGAAATGGATGGGAGAGGGTATTTACATACTTTAAAAATTAATAAGTTGCTTAATGGAGTGGTAGATAAGCACTTCATCCCCCAATGTAGAAATGTACCAGTAAGGGTCTGAGGACCACCCCTGACCAGCAGCACAAGGGCAGCTACAGCCAGAGAAGGCCTGGGGAATACCTGGTAGGGATCCAATAAGTTGACCACCCTTCCAGATGGAGGGACAGGTGTGGCCAGACACCCATTCTATGAGTTGAGGCTATCTGGCCATATCCATGGCCTTTGGAAGTGAGGGTGTGCCCTTAGGCTTGAGGGCAGATTGGAGCAGGATGAAGAGGGAGGTGATAGTGATAGAGGAGGTCCAAATGTTGTGGCAGGCCTTAAAAGAGGTGGTCAAGTGCACATTGGAGTGGATGGAGAAGAATGGTACAGAGGGGGGGGCGTGTACAGAGAAGGGTGCATAGAATCACTTCCTGGGCTATGAGGAAGGAAGGGAGGGAGGAAGGAACCTACCAACCCATGACCCACCAATCTGTTCTGGGCAAAAGCAAGGAGTATAACACAGTTAGATGACTTAAAACACACTCAAGGTCCTCCAAAGGTCATAGATGCAGAGGAGTTAGCCGTGTTAGTCTGTAGTAGCAAAATCAAAAAGAGTCCAGTAGCACCTTTAAGACTAACCAATTTTATTGTAGCATAAGCTTTCAAGAATCACAGTTCTCTTCGTCAGATGCATGGTACAGAAACTGGTCAAATATAGAAGAGGAGGGGAGGAGAGAGAAGATGCAGTTACAGGGGGAGAGTGAGGGATGGAACCAAAACATCCCTTTGCTAGTAAATGTAAACATCTCCTTTTGGAGTGGAGATTAATTGGCTTGTGTGAGGCTTCAAAGGAGTTTGCTGTGTTGGTTTGTGGCAGCAAAACAACCAGACCATCCAATTCCAATGCAGCATAAGCCTTCGATAACCACAGCTCTCCCGGCCAGATGCATCTGACAAAGAGAACTGTGGTCCCCGGAAGCGTGGGTGTTAACCAAATGTTGGAAGACGATGATGCCTTGCTGACATATCTATTAGCTAATGGATAGCAGTAGGAAACTAGAGGAAGGGCTGGTCCCAGCTGAAGTTACACTGAAGTGCAGTGAAGGGATGCCCGGTTGCTTTCTGCTCTCCCTCTGATAGATTCAGCAATAGCAGAAGCTGGAAGGGGAGGCTGTCTGCTGGAGCTGCACCCAGGCCCGATGGAGAGATGCCTGGCTGCTTTCTGCTCTCCCTCTAATAGACCCAGCAGTAGCAGAAGCTGGAAGGGGGAGGCTGTCTGCTGGAGCTGCACCCAGGCCTGATGGAGAGATGCCTGGCTGCTTTCTGCTCTCCCTCTGATAGACTCATCAATAGGTGTTAGAAGTTGGAAGGAGGAGGGTCTCTGCGGGAGCTGCATCATGGCATCATGGAGGCATGCCTGGCTGTTTCCTTCTCTCCTTCACAAACCCTTAAGTTTTTCATGCCAGACAAAGTTGTCAAAAACACCACCCCTTTTTATGTCAGAGATCTTGCAGCATGCAAAGGAGCAGTGTAGCATAAATAAGGAGACCAGACCAGAGAAGATCACCACCTTGAAGAGCATCTAGCACATGGGATATTCCTAGCCTGTGCTGGGAACTCCGATTTCTAGGCTCCTAAAGCATGCCAGAGCCCTCTGGGACTTCCCAGAATGGGACCAGAACTCCTTCAGGAAGGCTTCCACCTCCACTGACATCTGGGTTCCATGCAGAGGCCAGCTGGGGGAGAACGGGGAGGCATTCTTACTCTAACCACACAGTACACAGCCCCCTGCCTGAATATATAGATGGACCAGAGCTCACTGCCTCAAGTCAGCAGTTTACTGCAGTCAGCAATGGGAAATCTCTGTTTCTAAGATGAAATGCAGGAAGAAAAACAAAGAAATGCTGTCCACTGTCAGAGAAAATGCAAATGTATCACCTTGATGTTCTGGCACTCCTTCCCCCCTTTTTTTTGGTTTTCAATTATCTTGGCATCGATGTTATGGATGCAAGTTATATGTTAGCGAAGAAAAAACTCATCTGTCTCTCTCTGATCTTCGCTGAACTTATTCCTAGTGAGCGATGCTATGGAAATGGCACAAAAGATCTTTTCCCTTTCCCCTTTAATGAACTGAATTCTTATTGCTAATTTAGTTTCTCTTTCAGTGTAAATCATGTTAAGAAAGTAATCAAAGAAAATAATCCATCCAGTTTAGAATGTTAAGCACATCACTTTGCGGAGAACGATGTTCAGACTCTTGACTCGAGGTCAATTCTCTCTTGCCTTTTCTCCTCTTCCACTTATCAGCCATCTGCTGTGATTAGTTCTGCAGGACATTAGTAAAAATATATTGGTTACTAGCAGCCTCTCTTTCCTTTCCCCCGTCCCTTCCATCACCATCACAGAAGACTGCCTGGCCATTCTCAGATGTTTGCTTAATTTGTACCCTTTCTCACATAAGAAACACAGAACTGGTAGGAATCCCAAGGGTCATCTAGTCCAACCCCCTGTACAATACAGGAAATTCACAGCTGTCTCCCTCTATGTCTCCCAGTGGTCCCTGCTCTATGCCCCAAGGACAGGGCCGGATCTAGGGTTGCTGGCACCCAGGGCAACCCAATCGCACACTCCAGGTGCTGTGTGATGATGTCACTTCCATGACATCATCACACAGGGGCGGAGCATGCTGCTAGCGGAGCGGTGGCAGCGCAGGCGGCTGGGAGGCCACCCGTGCCACTTGCCTGACCCGCTGAGGGGGCAGCTGGCTTGCTGTGTGCTCCCTGTCCTGCGGGGCAGGTGAATGGCGCGGGCAGCCTCCCAGCCCTCTGTGCCACTCACCTGACCCGCTGAGGGGGTGGCCAGCTTGCCATGCGCTCCCTGTCCTGTGGGGCAGGGCGAATGGTACGGGCAGCTGCTCAGCCACCCATGCTGCCGCCCGTGTGTTCCTGGTGGCTGTCAGCTGCGCCCAGTGCCCCTGGGGGCAGACTACCTCCCTGCCCCCCCCCCCCGTCGATCTGGCCCTGCCCAAGGAAGGGAAAAAACCTCCAGGATCCCTGGGCAATATGACCTGGAGGAAAATTCCTTCCTGACCCCAAAGTGGAGATCAGCATTACCCTGGGCATGTAAGAAGAGCCCCCAAACAGTTTGGAGGATTAAACCAAATGGCTTACTGGGGGGCCAATGAAAAGTCTACAAAATGGGCATGAAAATAATCCATTCTCCGCTTTTGTCTACTGGCAACTATTTTTCAACGTCTCTGAACCTGGAGGTTGCATTGAATCATCATCACAGCTCATAGCTGGTGATGAGCTCGAAGCCAGTGTCAAAGTATAAATCCAGTCTTATGCTGGAAGGCGCAATTGCATACGTTTCAAACATGTGGCAAGGGAAGAAAGGGCTGGGCTCTGACTCCATTGCCCCTACCCGGGCGTCCGCTGGTAGAAGTTGCCAGTAAGCGGAACTGGGTAAAAAATGTACACGGGGCTTGGAAGGGTGTAACTCTGCTCAGGATCGGGCCCTTCAAGACATAGGGCCAAGCTACACATGACAAATGACACTTGTACGGCAAGTGTATTTCTCCCTGTTCACTCGCCCTCCACTCAATCCACTTGCCAGGCAAGTGTCTTTCGTCATGTGTAGCTTGGCCCTTAGTGCTTTGCATATATGCAGTAGACCTCACAACAACCCTGTAAGGAAAGGATAATACTTTGTAGCAGTTAGTTCATCCTTCACGGCTGCTTGTAATGCAAGGCAAATGCTTGCCTTCTGCTTTTTCCAGAATTGGGAAAAAAGAGTCTCTTTTGGTCATCAAACTTAGAATTGAAGGCCAGGATTCCACATTTGCTGTTTCAAGTATGGCTGGATCTAGGGTTGCCGGCGCCCAGGGCAACCCAAGTCCAGCCTCGCCCCCCCCCTGCATGTGTGCACAGCACGTGCATGCTCCCAGCACTGTGTGATGATGTCACTTCTATGACATCATCATGCAGGAGCCGGAGGCATGCTGCCCGCGTGGCAAGCTGGCTGCCCTGGCACGCGGTGTGCCGTGGAGCTGGCGGAGGCAGGCGGTTGAGGGGAGGGCTGGGAGGCCTCCCGGGCCATTCGCCTGCCCCACTGACAGGGCGGCTGGCTTGCCGCACATGTGCCATCCATCAGCGGAGCAGGCTTGCCACACATGCGCAGTCAGCGGGGCAAGCAAATGGTGCGGGCAGCCTCCCAGTCCTCTGCTCAGCCGCCCGCTCAGCCGCCTGCATGCTCCCGGGGGCTGGCAGCTGCGCCCGGCGCCCCCTCTTTGGCAGCACCAGGGGCAGACTACCCCCCTGCCCCCGTCGATCCAGCCCTGGTTTCAAGCACAGCAGGTCCTTTCTTTTCACACATTCATTGCAATTTGCCTAAATGACAATTTGGGAAGGGGAGACACTGGAAATGCCACGGCATTTTCTGATTGCTTGTGTATTGCATGGTGGTAGCAAACCCTTGTGGAAAGAATCATACATTCATAAGATCGCTGCTCTTTAAAAATTGCAATGGGAAAGCCTTTGAAACTTGTTGCTTCATTTTACATTAAACAGGTCACAAACCAGTCCATTCCTTTTGTTGTGTGCTAAATTCAAAGTAACACAATCTCCCTTGGACACTGCAGAAGCCACAAGAGTCCTGATGAACGCTTCTGTCACCCCCGCCACATTGATCAGCACAGTTAAGTTCCTTGATCCCCCCTAAAGCAAACCAAACTCAATTCAATCAGTTGCAAGTGCTTACAGCACACAAAAGATACAACTTTTTCCAAAAAGTTTGTTGTGACATTTACAGTACAATCCTAAGTAGAGATGGGCACAAACAGCAATACAAACTTTAAAAAGCCACGAACAGCCCAATCAGCTGTTCGCAAACAAGCTGTTCGTGAGGCCCCATTCTAAACGAACAGGTGGTCATTGCAAGACTTGTTCGTTGCTGTTCGGCAAGCCACACAGTCTGGCACCTGCAATCAATCCCCTTGGCAACCGGAGGCAGGGACTGCCTGAACTCTGTCTGAACTCCTGCTGTTGCCCTGGAAACCCCAATCTAAGCCCAATTTAGCTTGATAGGCAGGCCTTCCTTTCAAGTGTGGCACTCCAAATTTGTTACAAGGAAGCAAAGAGCAGGGGGGAGGGGGGCTCCCAGCTCTGGTTTTGCAGACAGTGAGGGAGAGACAGCTGCTGTTGGCATTTTGAGAGAGAGACAGGGAGAGTGCATTGGAGCTTGGATTTTCTTTGTGTGTGGTGGCGCAAACCCCTGATCTGTCCCCTACTAAGACTTGACTGGGTAACCATACTAGTTTTACGTTACTGAAGGGTGGGTCCAGAAAGAAAGTTGAAGCTTAACATCAACCATGCTACCAGGGGCTTTTTAGCCCAGTATACAGCTTCATAGGCTTAGAGAGGAGAAGTTTTACCTCAGGGTAGGGGAAGATGATCCCAAGCCTGAGTTGGACGTGGGTTTGTGACAGAAGTCAATGACCTTCAACAGGACAAGTAGCTCTTAACATCTCCTTCCCTTGCCACCCAGATAAGTGATTGTGTACACAACTGCAGGGTTGTTTAACTTAGCAACTTGGGAGGTTCCATAGAGAATCACAGTGACCTTTGAATGACCCAAGCAACAAAGATTCCCTGATTTTTTTTGCTGGGATATGTTAACAACCCTAACAAAGTAAATTCAAATCCATGATTGTATCAGGCAGAATTGAGCACTGGACCACTGTAGATAAAGAAGGCATTACCTCAATTTACCCCTCTGGAAAGCATACACTCCCCTTAAGTGGCTTAGGCTTAGACTTTAGTAGATATTGCCTTCCATGTTGACCTTTGAGATCAACCAAGAATATTTTCTTAAGAACACTATTTATGCCCCATTTGCAATGCTGTACAGAAAGAAATTCTTGATGACTACTTCTTTCCCTCGGAATTCTGTCCCTCTACACCCTTCCCACAGCCCTCACCTGTGCATCTTTTGGAGACTGTATACAACCCTGTTGAGATCTCTGGTGCTCAAATCAGAAACCTTGTGACCTAATGAATGAATGAAATCCTGTCCTCAAGTCACAGTTCACTTATGGTGACCCCTGGTGGTGTTTTCATGGCAAGAGACTAACAGAGATGGTTTGCCATTGCCTGCCTCTGCAACACGGGTCTTTGCTGGACGTCTCCCATCCAACGACTAACCAAGGATGACCCTGCTTAGCTTCTGAGATCTGTCGAGATCTGGGTCTCCTGAGCTATCCAGGTCAGGGTGGCCTAATGAACTACCTTTAAAAGCAGTTTAAATAACCTGCACCATGAGTGCTCATACCTTAGTGTCTTCTTCATCCACGGAAGGGAACTGGGGTGGGCAACATCAGCCCCTGTGACTGGCAGACAGCATAACGTTTCTGGATGGACCAAACTTGGCATAAATAGTGGTAGCCTGGATCTCCACCTTTCCCTGTCCAATGTGCAGTATCTTCTGCTTGCTGCTCTTCCAATTCAGGAGAGCAACCTCCAGGTCCAGATTTAGGTGTGGCCAACCACCAATGTTTCCCCTGTAGAGTCACTTAGTGATGAGAGATCATGCGATGCCTTCATGAGCCACCCGTTCACTCCCGCTGTGCTCCATGTGTCCTCCATATGCAGCTGTTCTTCAAAGTATGCCTGCTCATCTACTTCATTTCCATCTCTCTCTCATTCTCCTTCCAAACTCGCCTTGTTTCTTCGGAGGCACATTGTTATTCACCTCGGTTATCGCCTCCCATCCATTATTTCTGCTGACTGCTCCTTATTACTCAGCATCTTGTAGAGAGCATGATTGCCTGTCACAGCTCTTCACCTGAGGAATCATGCAGCTTCCTCCTCCTCCATTCATTCCATCGAGCCAAAGCAATGGTTCGGAGACCTCTCTCAGAAAGGGCATTTGATGAACCGATCCACCCCTGTTGTGCCACATGGTACCGGGTGTTAACATGCAGTGAAAATGCACTTTATGCTTCAAATGAAAGGATGTCAGCTGTCATTTCTGACATGTCCTTTACCTCAGAAGGAGGCTGATTTACATCTTCAGGGGATTCAGAGCATAGAAATCAAGCTGAAATCTTTTGCTTAGCACCGTTAAATCTTCTACCGGGATTTTGTAGGCTTCCTGGCATATATCTCGCAGGACCAAGGCCTCACAAAATCCAAAACATGGTCTACACCAAAGGCCAAATCTGAGAAAAGAAGGCATGACCTTCTATCACAGATGGCACCCTGGCCACAAACCAGGGCCAATTCCACATGGCTTACCTGAAGCCGGGACGTTGCGCTACGTTGTGGATCATGCCGGGAAAAACGTGAAACTCGTGCGAGAAAACACGATATTTCTCATTTTTCCCAGCATGATCCGCAATGTAGCGCAACGTCCCGGCTTCAGGTAAGCCGTGTGGACTCAGCCCAGGTGTTCCAAACTCCCCTACAGTCCAACACTTCACAGATGAGTGACACATTCATTTACCATCCTTTTGCATACCAAATTTTGCCAGCCAAGATTCACTGCTTTGTTACATATTTCTGAAGACGCCAAGTCAAAAAAGGTGTTTGGTCACTAGATTAAAGATATGCTAGAAAGAACATAACAGTCCTATGGTTCCATTGTTGTTAACCATTCAAAACGAACCTCGCCAATGCTCCTTAATGTTTCTGAATGGAGGGTTATTAAGTGGAATTCTCTTCATTCCTCTTTGCCTAATTTCTCCCTGAAATCCAGCAATCTGTTTCTAGTTCTCTTTTTGGGAATTTGAACCCGTTTCTAATCAATTCATCTTTTGTAAAGAGGAAGATTCAATTAGATCTCAAAGAAATCATGTGTTCTAACCACTACGCAACACTGATAGCTCAGGGAAGTTTTTACACATGCGCACATCAGATCATGTAAAGAATAATATATTTTCCACCCTCCTTATAACTTCTGCCTTTCCCTCCAATCCCTTCTCCATTTTATCTTTACAACAACTCTGTGAGGTAGGCTAGGCTGAAAGTATGTGACTGGATCAAGATCACCCAAAACGTTTCCATGGCAGAGATAGGAGTTAATCCAGTTTGACATCCTAACCACTACACCGTCTCCATTTTTATCCTCACAACAACTCTGTGAGGTAGGCAAGGATGAGCAGGCTAAAGGGCACAAAGGTACCATCATGTGATATAAAAAGAAATGACATTATCACATGGTTAAAAAAATCCACACAAAACCCCCTCCAAAACAAATTAATGAGAAATCAAAGAGAATTCCTCTTTTGAAAGAGGAAGAAAAGAGGAACCATATATGTATATTATCTCTACAAATATATTGCTATATTTAAAAGTAAAAATTTCAGAAAAAGACATTCCACCCCCTCCCCTCCCCTAACAACACTATTTTTCATGCTTTCATGTGGTTGGGAGACAAAATACACCCAGTACCCCACCCTAGGGTTGCCAGCTCTGGCCTGGGAAATTCCTGGAAGCTAGGGGATGGTTTCTATGGAGGGGGGAATTTGGGGAAGGATTTCACCTAGAATCTTTGATATACCATAGAATTTGTTTTCTGAATATGCTATTTCTGCCAAGGGATATGTACTTATCATCCACCTTGGGTCCCGGTGAGAAAGGTAGACTATAAATGAATAACAATAATAATGTGCAAGAACTTGAGCTGCAAGATCGTTCTTTAGAAAATAGGGGTGGGTAGGAGATCGCTGTTCCCCCCATAACCATGCATGCAGAGAAGCAAACTGAATTGTATGCATCACTCGGGTTCTTTTCTCCTGGGAAAACAGGCTGTTGCACGATTGTGCGACTTCTAGAATGAAGTCTACCCATGATCATTGTTGTTACTACCAGACAGGAGAAGTGGTTGGCATCGTGACCTTCCTCTGCCAGAATCTGACAGACGCATTCTCTCCGTTGAGATAATCCTTCGGAGCGGCTGCTCCGCCAGTGCATCTTTAACTAGCTTCTGCCAAGCGTTATCAGTTATCTGCACCTTTTGCTCAGACTAATAGTTTGAAAACAAAGAAGCAACACACTGCAGAAGTGAAGGCAGAAGCAGGAATGGCTCTGGAAATGTCTGCAGGCACTCAGAATTAATGAATTTGCGGTCTGAACATACTGGCCTCCTCCCGGTTTCAAGGGCAGAATGGAACAGGTGAAGATACGGATCGATGTGGCAGAGTTCTTGAGGTCAAAGCAGTTTTCACATTTTTGATTTTGTTAGCGATGGGCAAATGGGTCACGGTATGAAAACAATTGGAGGAAACTATTTTGCTGAACTTCCATCAGAGATTCAGAAAAATAACCTCAAGTCGGAACTGGTTCCAGAGCAGAAGAAGCATCTAGGCCTTACTACAGTGACTCTGACATCGCCATGGGTATGGTTGCGGTCTGTTTGCAGTCTGGAAGGCTAAAGGGGGCAGAGACTTACCAAAATGGCATCCCACAACATCACTTCCAGCTGCTTAACCAGAAGTGATGATGACCCTGCACCATGGGCACTCTATGACTTCCTGGAAACTCTGTGACAAAAGCCATAAAGTTTAGGGAAAATCCTAGATGATCCTGTATTACAGAGACATCACTTCTCGTCACACAGCCAGAACTTGTGTTGTGGTGTTATGAGACACTGTTTCAGCCCCCCATCACCCCCCTCCACAACCTTTGACCAAGCAGAGGCAGAGGACCAAAGCTGAGGATGGGAGGTATCTGGGCTCACTCGCTATGGGCCACGGGTCCCACTGTTCTCAGTTTTCACCATCTCATTGTACCATCCCACTGATTTTACCTTAAGTTCTTACAGGGAATAAAAGACTAACGGAAGGACATAACAGAGGTTTATCATATTATGTATAGCATGAGGCAATTGGATGGAGAGAACTTTCTCCCCCTCTCCCATAATACTAAAGTTCAGGAGTACCCAAGGATGCTGATGTTGGAATATAGGCTGCAAGGTCCGACATGCAATCATTATGGGGTTAATGTGCCTACCCAGCGTACTCTTGTTTGTATTGAACTGGAAGGGAAACCTGGCAGAGAGCCAATAGGCTAATCTAACTCAAAGTCCGGGAAACTAAAATGTGTTTGTAAACTCCTATTGGTCAATTGATCACGTGATTTCCTTTCTAGGGTCAAGAAGAAGAATGCCATAACAGGTGTGGTATCTCAATCAAAGTTTGTAGTTTGTAGAGTCAAGATGTAGGTGATAGATTTCTTAGTTTTGTAGCAACCCTGTGCACCTTTTTCTTTTAGATGTAAACTTTTCTTAAAGGCAAACAAAGTATCTTACTCTCTATTGATTCAAGATCCATTGCAACTCTGAAACTATTTTTAACCTTTTTTCCCAACAGTTGATGGGTAATAGATTCAGGACAGACAAAAGGAAGTACTTCTTCATTCAAAAATTAATTAACTTGTGGCATTCACTGCCACAGAATACGGTGATGGCCACTCTTTAAGTTGAGTTTTAAGAAGATGATAGAGAAATTTGTGGACGATAGCCCCCCCCCCCCCGCCCAGTGGCATTTAGCCATGATGACTGAATGGTACCTCCACGATTAGAGACAGTAACCCCCCACCCGGACACCAGTTGCTGGAGGGAAAATATCAAGAGGAAACTTTGTCCTCTATGCTCTACCTGTAGGCTTTCCAAAGGCATCTGATTGGCCTAGGGTTGCCAGCACTGTGTTGGGAAATACCTGGATTTCTTGGGGGTGTCGCCTGGGAAGGGCAGGGTTTGGGGAAACTCCACCTTCCAAGGCTGCCATTTTCTCCAGGGGAACTGATCTCTGTCATCTGGAGATCAGTTGCAATTCCAAGAGATCTCCAGCTACCACTTGGAGGTTGGGAACCCTAGGTTGGCCATTGTGTGAAATGGGTTGCTGGGCTAGGTGAACCACTGGTTTGATTCAGCACGTCTGCTCTTATGTTCTTATTTATTTACATAATGTATATCCTACTTTTATTCTCTCAAGAGCACTCTACTGATTACTATAAAAAGATTCATAATAAATGAATTTAACACCAATAAGGAATAGGTCGGCAAGTAAATCCAACAATCATCTAAAACAGCAGTAAATACAATTAAACTCATGTTTTTAAAAAATCTCAGCATGCAGCACTACAAACAATAATATTTTTATATCATTCTTCAAGAGTCAAGATTCAGGGTGATGGAGCCAGAGGCAAGCAAAACCAGCAAGGGTCAAACACCAAAGATCAGAGAAATCAGAAATAGATAATGTCATCCAATAAAGAGAGGAGGTCACATTCCAAAAGCCAGTAGTGAAGCTCAGCATGGAGAGTCAAGAGTAGAATAACCCAGGAGAGGAGAAAGAGGCGGACTTCTAAGAGCCAAGCGACAAGTGACCTTTTTTCACGTGGAGAACACTTGATTGTTTTCGCAAGTTTTCCTGGGAACTGAAAACCAAGTGTCCTTCCCTTCTCTGTTAGAATCGCTGCCTGAAGAGCCAGAGAAAGTCGGCTGCAGCAGCAGCTTTTGCAAATCGTTCCTCCGGTCACAAGACTGCTGGACAAGAGGACTCCCAACGATCGCTTGGGGGCAGGCAGCTGCTACTTTCTCCCTGGGCGTCCTGCTCCCGGGGAGCTGCTCTGGAGAAAGCCGCCGTGTCGGTGATGCTCCAGCCACAGCAACAACGGAAGAATCTGCTGCTGCTCTAACATGCCCTCATTCCAGTTTTTCTCCAGCTCAGGATCAGGGAAAGGGTTCAAACAATCCCTGCCTAAGTTGCCAAGGGAATTGATTGCAGGTGCCAGACTGTATGGCTTGACAAACAGCAAGGAGCAGCAACGAACGAGGCTTGCAACGGCCACCTGTTCGTTTAGAATGGGGCCTCGCGAACAGCTTGTTCGTGAATAGCAGATTGGGCTGTTCATGGCTTTTTTTTGTTTGTATTGCTGTTTGTGCCCTTCTCTAGTCAGGATTACTCCTATCTAAGCCCATTGGTATCAATAAGCTTAGACTGGAGTAACCCTACTTAAAATTGCACTGCAATTCAGAGTCCCTCCCTATTCCAGGTAAGACACTACAACCTGTGCGTGTGTGTTAAGTGCCATCAAGTCGCCTCCAACCCATGGCGACCCTATGAATGAAAGACCTTCAAAGCGTCCTACCATTAACAGACTTGCTCAGATCCTGCAAACTGGAGGACGTGGCTTCTTTTATTCTTCCTGTCAGCTTTCTTCACTGTCCAACTTTCACATCCATACATTGTAATGGGGAATACTGCAGTTTGGATTATCTTGATCTTGGTTTCCAGAGAGACATCTTTATCTTTAAGGATCTTCTCTAGCTTCTTCACACCTGCTCTTCCAAGTCTCAGTCTTCCCTTGAGAGCCCTGTGCTCGACCTGTCCATCATCTTCCTGATCTGTCTTATTCCTCTGGCACTCCCACCATCAATCCTTTGCTCCAGTGCTATCACTGAGCGTGTTTCTTTTTTCTCTTGCTGAGTGGAGGTTTGGATTTTTGCCGAATCCATACCTGGTATCATCACTGCTGTACTCGAGTCTTCCTTTAAGAGTAATCCATCCTTTCCTGGGAGAGAGTTTTTCTTTTCAAGGGCAAAGCAGGCAAGAAACCTCTTCCCTGTGAATATTGTTAAAATATCACCAGGCCTCCTCTCTTTTCAGCTTTGTTTGGTGATTCAAAGGACAAAGCAGAACAGAGGAAGTATGCAAAGGACTCAAAGAATGGAATCTCAGAAATCTAGATGTTCTGATGTCTTTTGTATCACAAGAGCAATAGGAGTGCGGGGAAATTGTGGCAAGGTTATTTGACTGAGCAGGCACACACAAGTTATCTTTTAAAAAAAGGATCCCATCAAATGGGTCAGAAATTCTTATCAAAAACAGATCAACTGCAGTCTAGAAAGCTTTGCACCAAGGTAACTTGGTAGCCTTGGACGGCAGATATAAAAATCTGCCATGGGAAGGACTTCAGATTTCGCATATCTGCTGTTTTAATTCTTCTTTTTCTCAGCATTTTCAGTTATCTCTTGCTGAATTTTCTCTGCACTGTCTGTACATTTTTCAACGTAATATGTTCATTGATAAAACAGAATGATACAATATACATGTCAGGGCGTTTTTTCTGGGGAAAGAGGTGGAAGAACTCAGTGGTGGAACTCAGGACCGCACAATGACGTCACTTTGGGTCTGCTGGAACAAGAGGGGAGTTTTTTAAAGTTTAAATTGCCCTCAGCGAAAATGGTCACATGGGCAGTGGCCCCGCCCCCTGATCTCCAGACAGAGGGGAGTTTAGATTGTCCTCCACGCCACTCCAGTGGCATGGAGGGCATCTAAACTCCCCTCTGTCTGGAGATCAAGGGGGGGCACTGGCCATGTGACCATTTTCATGAGGTGCCAGAACTCCATTCCACCGCGTTCCAGCTGAAAAAAAGCCCCTCATGTACTATATTATTCATGTAAATGATATTCATTGTGCATACAAGGATCCTATACCATCTCTAAAACAACTGTTCAGAATGTTTACCCAAAACACAGGAATCTCCAAGGCAGCCAAAAACAAGCTGAGAACCAAAATGGATGATAACAAATAACTTCCTTTAAAAATCCAAAATAGGAAACATTCACTTGTCCCTAATTTGCTTCCCAAGTAGGGAATTGCCCCGTGAAAAGCCCCAACAGGAAACAAAGAATTTGGAGATGCCAGCCACCACCACCGTCACTGAAATCAGACTGCCTTCTAAGTACTTCTGAGTTAAATTTTCATACCCACTTATGAATATAGGGCTAGCTCTTAATGAGGAAGTCAAAAGTGCAATCCTTAGCAGAGGTAGGTAAAGGTAAAGGTAATCCCCTGTGTAGTATAGTACAGTGTACAGCACATGCTCAATTTCTGATCTTTTCAGGTGGACAGCCATGTTGGTCTGTAGTAGAAGAGTGAGATTTGGGTCCAGCGGCACCTTAGGAACTAACCACGGGTGACATCATCATGGGCAGGTGCTCCACCAGCCCGATTGCTGCGGCGGGCAGCTGGGATGGTGCATGGGTGGCCTCCCAGCTCTCCTGCTCGGTTGCCCTGCGCCGCCGCAGACGCCTGCCCACAGCTGCTGTGCCCGGCCGGGGGCATGTGCTGGTGGTGGCGGCAGCGTGGGGTGGGAGGGCTAGGAGGCAGCAGCTCCATGTGGCGCACTTCTGCCCCCCCATGCCTCCTCCGGCGCTCCCTCTGGCACCCCATGCCCTGAGGCCACCGCCTACATGGCCTCAATGGGCGCACCGGCCCTGCTTATACACTACTCTTCTGGACAGATTAGTGCCACACTCAGAGCAGTTTACAAAGTCTGTGTTATTTTTATCCCTACCCCCTTACCCCCTGTGAGGTAGGTGGGGCTGAGAGAGCTCTGAGAAGCTGTGACTGACCCAAGGTCCGTCAGCTGGCTTCAAGTGGAGAATCAAACCTGGTTCTCCACATTAGAGTCCTGCCGTTCTTAACCACTACACCAAACTGGCTCTCTGGGGACTGCTAGTTTCTCCCAAGACATCTGGACTTGGGGAAGAGAGATGCCTTTTCCCCGCTGCCTAAATAACAGGCTGCCACAGTCTTGTGCAATGGCATTTCCACACGGCTCAGCCTGCAGGCCAGTCGCCCTGGCAACTAGCCTATTAGGGGACCTATTTGACACTTTCCCGCCCTCGTGAATTTTTGTTGGTGGAGCTCTGGGGAAATCGGAGGAGGCTTTCTGGTGGGTCCTTCTCCTTCCCTAGCTGAAGGTTGGATCTCAGGCACCATGATGTTTCTTAGTGCCCAAGGCATAGAAAGATAGATTCAATGTACAGAATTCGCAAAAACATATTGTACCCCCAGGAAATTCTTGAATTATACAGGAATCCTGGGCTTTAGAGATGGTACGATGAATCTCTATGGACAGAAAATATCAGGAAGGATGCAATGTGACTGTATATGAAGAGTGCACAGACGCAAGCACATTCCCCCTGAAGGGACTTTTGCAATATACAGACTTGCCTCCATACATGCACCACAACTGGAACCGCTAAGTCTTTAAAAAGCATGCGGGCGGCTGACTGGGAGGAATGGGAAGCTGCCCGTGCGCCGCCCTGGCCACCTGCCACACCTGGCCTGCAGCTACTCCCAGCTCCCCCGTGTGCTGCCGCCACCAACATGTGCAGCATGGAGCAGCAGTCACAGGCCAGGCGCAGCAGGCGTCTAGTGCGCGGTGTGTGGAACAACGGAGCGGGAGGGCTGGGAGGACACACACGCGTCTCTCCAGCCACCCACTGTGCCTGGCTGGGCCGGCAGCCTCTCAGCCCTCCCGCCCAGCTGCCCACCGCCCCACAGCCCAGGTGCACGCACGCATGCGAGGGGGCAGGAACAGTCCTGAAGCTGCTCCCCATGCCTCAGGTACCATAAATCCTGGTGCCAGCCCTGCTCAGTTCCAGGTATTGGCTATCACATACGTGGCCTCAATCCCTCATATTTATGGGAGTGCCTCTCCCCCTAGGCAGCACCATTGCAGCTTTCCTCATCTGAACAGGCCTTTTGCAGGTGCCACAACAACTGCCCATTCATGTGCATTCTTTGTGGTGGCCCCCATTTTTTGGAATGATCAGAAAAGCTCCCACTCCCCTGGCTTTCTGCAAACAATGCAAATTGAATTATTCAAGAGGGCTTTTTACTCAGATAGGAGGGCAGTACTGTAGAGAGGTAGTCTCAAAGAGATGCATAAGTAAAGCGACAGGGGCTATAGACTTTACTACTAGGTACTGTCTGTTGCTGTAAGTAAGAGCCTACTGAATAGTTTCTATGTTGTTTAATATGTCAGTCTTAGAATTGCTTGTGCTGTGTTTAGCATTTCTTCAACTCTGTATTGGATTTCTGCTAGTTTAAAACGTTTGCAAAATCTGCATTTCTATCCCCAGTTACATTGTTCATTGAAATGCCTTTGAAACTGTCCGTACCGACTCACACTGTGTAATCTGCCTCGAATCTCAGTGAGAAAGGTGGACTATAAATAACGTAAATAAATAAATTAAATAAATAAGGGCAGGGGTGTGTTTTTTTGCAATTAAAAAAACAACAACCAAGGATCTGCTTCTTCCTTCAGGAGAAATTGCACAGCCACAATTTGCAGTTTGAAACAGAGATTTGATGACGTCCTGTGCAAAGGCTTGCTCATATCTACATGAATGTATGTTGTTCTATATTCGGGGAAATGGTTCCTGGGCAACCATTAGAACTCGGGCTTCTTGGCACAAGCTGCGGATCTTGGATTAATCAAGTTGATGAGGCTTTTTTGCAGCCTCTAGGGAGATCTGAGCTCTGTCGTGGAACAGCAGGCACATTCTAAACCATTCCAGAGGAACCCTAACGCACACCATTCTCATGCTTCCAGAGGAGTTAGCCGTGTTAGTCTGTAGTAGCAAAATCAAAAAGAGTCCAGTAGCACCTTTAAGACTAACCAATTTTATTGTAGCATAAGCTTTCGAGAATCACAGTTCTCTTCGTCAGATGCATGGAGGGCAAGAAGAAACTGGTCAGATATAAAGAAAAGATTGCAATTGCACTATGCATCTGACGAAGAGAACTGTGATTCTCGAAAGCTTATGCTACAATAAAATTGGTTAGTCTTAAAGGTACTACTGGACTCTTTTTGATTTCATTCTCATGCTGACAGTCCTTTTGTCACAGTCGTTTTAAGAAAGCGCTAGGCAGGAAGCAACCATTTTCTTCTGCTGCATTTCAGAGAAACTGACCCACCGCTGTTGGCAGGAAAACCTATCATCTCCCTTCTTCCCATATTATAATAAATAAAGATATTATGGGTCTTTTTAAAAAGTACGCAGAAATAACTACGAAAAGTTTTCAGAGAGAGATGATTTTATTTTAAAGATCATTGTGAACAATTGCAATGTTTTCTTTATACCTGACCAGTTTCTTCTTGCCCTCCATGCATCTGACGAAGAGAACTGTGATTCTCGAAAGCTTATGCTACAATAAAGTGGGTTAGTCTTAAAGGTGCTACTGGACTCTTTTTAATCTTTTCTTTGGTTTCAGAACAGTCCTGTAAAGTCTCGTGCACATTTCGTTCAATGGTTTACCTCCCATTTCTGCTCTATGCTGTTGGCGACATACATGGTCCCTCCTTCCATTTTTTCCTTCCAAAATCCCAATGAGGGGAGCCTGAAAGAAAGAGTGTTAAGGCCAAGGTCATCCGGTGTGTTGCAAAAAAGATCTGGGAATTAAATCCGGGTCTCCATGATCCTAATCAAACATGTCGCTAGACTAGATCATTCATCGATCTAACTCAGTACTCTGACCAGCAGCAGCTGCAGCTACCCAAAATCCTTTCAGCTGGAGATACCGGAGATAGAGCCCGGGGACTTTCTGTCTTCAAAGCACATGCTCAATTTCTGATCTTTTTGGGTGGACAGCCATGTTAGCCTGTAGTAGAAGAGTGAGATTTGAGTCCAGGGGCACCTTAGGGACTAACCAGATTTCCAGGCTATGAGCTTTCAAAAATTAGAGCTCCCAAAACCTAGGTAAAAGGAGTTTCCTGTACAAGCACTGAGTCTTTACTGACCCATGGGGGGAACGACACATCACGATATTTTCTTGGCAGACTTTTTGTTATGGGGTGGTTTGCCGTTGCCTTCCCCAGTCATCTACACTTTACCCCCAGAAAACCGGGTACTCATTTTATCGACCTCAGAAGGATAGAAGGCTGAGTCAACCTTGAGCCGGCTACCTGAACCCAGCTTCCACCGGGATCGAACTCAGGTCGTCAGCTTACTGCAGCTTACTGCAGCTTACCACTCTGCGCCACGGGGCTCATTTCCCAAAACCTAATTCCCCGTAAATCTAGTTAGTCTTTAAGATCCTACTGGACCCAAATCTTGCTTCTGATCTGTATTCCTCCCCTAATAAGGAAAACACCATTGTTCACAAGATCTAAGCACTGCGGGTGGGAGAATGGCAGTGAAGACATAAAGCAAGGCAAGGAGGATTTCTCCCCCATCCTGAACATTAAGAGATGGCCTTATACTGAGCAGAACATTGACCTGTCTAGCTTGGTGTTATCTCCTCCAACTGGTTGCCCTTCTCTGAGTCCTCAGCCTTTCCCTGTTACCTGGGGTCCTTGAGAACAAAGGCTGTGCTCTACCACTGAGGACATAACCTCTCCCTTACTCATTGCCTGAGTCAAGAAAACAGGTAGAAATGAGATGAAAAGGATCTTTGTAATTAGCACGGAGTGCTTATCGTCACCCACCCTTCCGGACAGTTTTCCATCAGCTTTGAACTCAGGAGGTAATTGGTTTC
The DNA here is from genome assembly GCF_028583425.1 of Eublepharis macularius. Taxonomy (NCBI): domain Eukaryota; kingdom Metazoa; phylum Chordata; class Lepidosauria; order Squamata; family Eublepharidae; genus Eublepharis; species Eublepharis macularius. Next base: position 63,579,300 of record NC_072802.1, on the reverse strand, counting down.
CCTCTTAGTACGGACAGGCTTCTTTTTTCAAAAATGCATTACTCAAATGGCATTTTATTAGGTAACCTTGCATGCAACGCATGGACATAATGGCAATGGATTAAGTGGAGGCAGAACCGAACAAGTGTCAGAAAGCCTGCTGACAATGCAAATGCCACAGCACTCAGAAGGGTGACCCCAGGATATGGGTGGCCTTTTCAGTTGATACCTTCATTGTACACTTTAGTCGGGGACAAGTGGGACATGCAAGCTGAGAATTCTCTCATGCTTCTTTTAATGTATTTGGATGCTCTGTGGATGTCAGCTGGTGTTGGTAACATTAGAACAGGAAGGTCTTTTCTAAGACAACCAGTTTGGTGTAGTGATTAAGAGTGCCAGGACTCCAATCTGGAGAACCGGGTTTGATTCCCCACTCCTCCGCTTGAAGCCAGCTGGGTGACCTTGGGCTAGTCACAGCTCTTCCAGGGCTCTCTCAGCCCCATCCACCTCACAGGGTGTTTTGTTGTGGGGATAATAATGACATACTTTGTAAACTGCTCTGAGTGGGCATTAAGTTGTCCTGAAGGGCAGTATATTAATTGAATGTTATTATTATTATTCAGAGATCCAGTTTGGTATAGTGGTTAAGAGCGGCAGGACTCTAATCTGGAGAACCGGGTTTGATTCCCCACTCCTCTGCTTGAAGCCAGCTGGGTGACCTTGGGTCAGTCACAGCTTCTCCAAGCTCTTTTTCACTGCAAACATCCAGGTCTTTATAATAATAACAACAACAACAACAACACAACAACAACAACGTTCGATTTATATACCGCCCTTTAGGACAACTTAACGCTCACTAAGAGCGGTTTACCAAATGTGTCATTATTATCTTCACTTCACAACAATCACTGTGTGAGGTAGGTGGGGCTGAGAGAGCTCCAAGAAGCTGTGACTGACCCAAGGTCACCCAGCTGGCTTCAAGCGGAGGAGTGGGGAATCAAACCCAGCTCCCCAGGTTAGAGTGCTGCCACTCTTAACCACTACACCAAACTGGCTCTGTGTCTGACCACAGAGGTTTCATTTTACTATCTTCCAAAATACTAGCTTGAGTGATGCATATGATGTGGTAGATACTCTAACCACTGCACCACCCTGCACTATGTATTGCCTTTTTAAAAAAAACTATGTTCTGCAAAATATGTGCTCCAAAGAAGAGTTCTCTTTACTCCTTATGCAAAGACCGGGCTTCTCTCTAGTCATGTAAACTCTCAGAAACACACTCTTCATTCTGGTAAAGTTTTACAGATCTAGTTTGTGACATCTTCTCAGTACTGTTTGCTCATATTCTTTTGCCAAAGATATAAGCAATTACAATTACAGATGATTGATCTGCTAGTATCCGATATGGACATGCCTGTAGCAAAAAAGCTCCAATTTTTGCTCTGTGGTTTTGATCCGGCTATTACAGTCCCAGTAGGGAAATTTATGCTGGGTCTGCTTGACTATAAGAGACAGGAGGAGAATCTAAAGAATGATTAAATAAACAAATTGTAGAAAATAAAATGTTTAAAAGAAAAAAAACTCTACTTAGCTCAGTGTGGTTAGCTCACAGCTGATAGGCTAGGAACTGTACTATTAGAGAGAGAGAGCTTGTTCTTTTTTTCCATGATGTACTTAGAAACTCATTTTGGGTTATATCTGAGTCACCGTAATGCAAAATAGGTGTTTTTTTTTACATGATGGAATTGGGCATAAATTGTCTAAAAAACTTGATAATAGAAGTATAAGACTTTAAAAAAAAAAGAATGGTGAACCAAAATTGGAGTCATGTGCTTCCTACAGCTTGCTCCAGCCATCAATCTATCATATGCATTTTTGATAAGCTGTACTTTATTAATTAATTAATTAATTAATTTGTTTATTTATTTGATTTTTAGCCCACCATCCCTGCAGACGGGCTCCGGGCAGGGTACAATAAAGCGCTCAGTAACATTTAAAAACATATAAATTCATTTTAAAAATCATAATGTAAATACAAGGGTGTGGGTGTGGCCACAGTTAATAATATTGTAGTGACTGCATTCATGGGGGGGCATGATAGATTTCATCATCACTCTGGCGAGATGGGTAGGGAGGCTCCTAAAATGATCAAAGGCAGGCCTCAACCGTATGCCTGGCGGAACCCTGTATGTCGGGGTTTATGGTGATCTTGCAGTAGCCAATCTGTCTGATGGCACCTGAATTTTATTGTGTTACTGTGTTTTTATTGTTTTTATTGTATTTTTATTGTATTTTTATTGTATTTTAACAGCATATTTGTTGGAAGCCACCCTAGCCTCCTCGTGGGAAGGGTGCAGTATAAGTTGAATAAAATAAAAATAATTTTTTAAAAACAGCTCTGTCTTACAGGCCTGCCGAAAAGATACAAGGTCTTGGCAGGCCTGGGTGTCCTCTGACAGAGAGTTCCACCAGGTTGGGGCCAGGTCTGAAAATGCCCTGGCCCTGGTTGAGGCCAGCCAGGCCTCCTTAGGGCCAGGGACCATCAGTAAGTTCCTATTTGCCGATCTTAATGCTCTCTGGAGTACATACGGGGAGAGATGGTCCCCCAGGTCTCCCAGTCTGTTTAGGGCTTAAAAGATTAAGAACAAAACCTTGAACCTGATCTGGAACTCCACAGGGAGTTTCCAAAGACATTACAAAGGCAGCCCCTGTAGAACATGTATCATTACCCTCCTCTGGACATCACTAAAGCATGAGTAATTGTGGTTAGGCCTCTCCTTTCTGTGAAGTGGCACAACTGACAAACTGGCTGAATATGGTTAGAAGTGTACCTGGTAGTTCAGTAGCCACAGTAGATCTAGGAGCTCCCTCGGGCTGTAAACCTGGTTTTCCGGGGGGCCTTGAAAAAAAGACCCCTCTTTCAAAAAGGGGGACCCCTTTATTCTGTCTGCTGACATTTGGCAGTGTGACTGTCCAAGGGAAGAGCTGCAGTTCTTCTGCGTTTGGATCCTTCCAATCTGGATGGAAACCCATGAAGGTAGACACAAGAAGTGGGATATCTTCCACTGAAACCAACAGCAACTAATAATGAAATAGTATTGTGAAAACAAAACAGCAATAACAAAAGGCAGAATAATGAAACAAAACCATAAACACAACCACATAAACAAACCTTCTGTTTTGTAATTAATAACAAAAAATGAAAGAAATGAAACAAACTCCCATACTTCAGCCTGTGCCTCCATTGTCTTCACTGATGCTTCTGGCAAACTAACGGAAAGATGTCAGCGGATGATGGTTCAAGTCAAGGGATTGTCTACTCTGTGTAAAGGGAGCAGAGCCTTCAATAGGCTAGGCCAGGAAAAGGGAAAAGATCTCAGGTAGCTCCAAAAATTCACTGGAACAACATGTGAGCTCCCTGGGACCTGTCCAGGGTGCTGATACTTCCATTACCAACCAAGTTTTCCTTTATAAAATAATCAGCCATAAGCTCCAAATCTAGAATTAGATGCTGCCCTCTCCCAAATTGTGGCTGCTCCCAGGACAGCTATGACCACCCTATCTTTGTCCGTCCTATCAACTTGCCCAAGGATTTGGCCTTGCCTGGGTTAGACGGTATGTTCCCTTGTCAAATTCCATTATTTCTAGTTTGTGATTCCTAGCTTACGTATGTGGTTCTTTTTCAATTTAGGAGACAGGAAAGGAGAGGTGGAGAAGCTTTGGCTGACCCCATGAAAAAGCCCATTGCTCTCAAAGAAATGAAGTCGAGACATAGATCATCTTGACGAAACATACCCACATGATAAAGTATCCCTGCTGGAAAAATTACCGTTATTAAAGATGACATGCAGCGAGGTCTTCGAAAGCACTGTTTAATTGAATTGCTAAAATCCATTTTAATTGGCTACAGCAGCAGTTTTGCTGTAATGAGAAAGGGTACCAGATGCCAATGAGAGAAGGCTTCTCTGAAGGGTCACGAGAATTCATCGAGGTCATCTCGGAAAGACTTAGTCTTTACCAATTGGACTGACCTCAGAAGCCAGCGATGACTTTGTGGGGCTCAATGTTAAATCGATTCTATTATAGAATCCATAACAGCTGCAGAAGAGAAAGGATGGCACTGAAAAGGGCATTGCTACGAAAGCATCTTTTAAAAAGGGAATTCAGATGCTCAAATATATTTATCTTAAGGAAAAACAAATCTGAGGACAGAATTTGAAAGCGGGATAACGATTATCATTGCTGTTGTTATTAATAGAGCACCATCAGTGCAGGGAGCTGCCTTATGCTGAGCAGAATCATTCATCAATCTACCTTAGCATTGTCTATTCTGACTGGCAGCGCCTCTCCAGGGTCACATTTTATCTAGAAATGTCAAAGATCAAAGAGGGGACCTTTTGCATGCAAAGCAGGTACTCTGCCAGTAAGCCAACGTACATGGGACTTGACAGAGCAGAATAATAATAATAATAACAATAACATTCGATTTGTATACCACCCTTCAGGACAACTTAATGCCCACTCAGAGCAGTTTACGAAGTGTTATTATTACCCCACAACAATCACCCTGTGAGGTGGGTGGGGCTGAGAGAGCTCCAGAGAACTGTGCTCGCCCAAGTTCACCCAGCTGGCTTCGTGGAGGAGTGGGGAATCAAACCCGGCTCTCCAGATTAGAGTCCCGTGCTCTTAACCACTACACCAAACTGACTCTCTGAAGAAGACAGGTCCCTGCCCCAAAGGGCTTACAGATTTTTTTCCCTATTGCATCCGTTAATTCTACGTAAGATGCATGCGGGGAGGGAAAGGGAATGGTTGATAGAGAAGCGTCATGCCCAAGTCGCCCCATAGTTTTGACCCCTCCTGCCTAGAAACAATTCCACCCTCGTCCTCCACTTCTCCTCCCCTCTAATAGCAAAGCCCTCCTATCCATTCTGAAGTCTTTAGTATAGGGCAAGTCCAGCAGTGTTCAGTGAGATGCTCAGCAGCCAGAAGAAAAAGCAGATGACAATGGAAAGAAACAGAGAATCTTGCCACCTGGGCGGTCTGACAGCATCTACCTCTGCTCTTTCTCCTGGGGAAGTGTAACTGGTAGCAAAAAAACCAAAGGGGAATGCACCAGTGCCAAATGCCATATGGAAGCCAGTGGCTGCATCGGGGAAGTCACCCATGCCCCCTTGAGACTCAGGCTTCGGGCGCTGCCTCCATAGCTGAGGAGAAGTCTTCAAACTGGGATCCTGCTGGGCAGAGCTACCATGACCAGAGAGAGGGATGACTGTCACAGCTGATTCCTGCCTTACACACAGGACACTCTTGATGCTCAGGCCATGTTTCTAGCCACTGCTGGAGGCAAGGCCAGCAGTATAAGTGACTGAAGAGGTCAATGACAGCTTCCCTTGCATACTCCAAACAGATATTGCTCTCCAGTCAGTTTGGACTCCCCATCTGGATCTCCTGCTCCCATCCCCAAGAGGCTTACAGATTGATGGTTGCCTGGTAGCACTGATATTCAGAGGTTTACTGCCTCTGGATATAGAAGCTTGGATTCTATGAATGAGCTCTGTGCATGCTAGATAGTCTCTTATGTGGAATGCACTTCCTCTTGTGGTCACTCATTGAAAACCATTGATCTTGTGGAAATGGAAGTGCCAGCACAAGAGGAAATATGGTCCATGGAGGACAATATCTACCATGCAGAAAACATGTTCGAATGAGCCAGGCTAGTGGTTCACCAGGGTCATCATAGCTACCAGCCATTGATGGACTTTTCTTCTAATCCCCGTTTAAAGCCATCTATGCCAGAGGTCATCATAACTGCATCCCCTACTAGTGAATTCCACAATTTAGTCACTTGCTAAGTACAGGTATATTTCCTTTTGTCCATCCTGAATTTACCCTGACCTGGATAGCCCAGGTGAGCCTGATCTTGTCAGATCTCAGAAGCTAATCAGGGTTGGCCTTGGTTAGTACTTGGATGGGAGACCTCCAACGAAGACCAGGGTTGCAGAGGCAGGCAATGGCAAGCCACCTTTGTTAGCCTCTTGCCATGAAAACACCACCAGGGGTTGCCATAAGTCAGTGTGTGAGGGCACCACACACACACACACACACCTGAATCTACCAGCCATTGACTTAATTAGGTGCCCCCAGTTCATGTGAAGGGGGAAAGTTTTCTCTTTATTGACTTTCTCCATCCTGCCAACCTTCATCAGTTTTATCTTCAAAGGGTTAGGGCTGAACACTGTGTCTTCTATGATAGTGGAGATGTTCAACTGTGATAATAGGTTGAGAGGTGAGCTTTCTATTTATTTCCATCTAATATTTACCCAATATCATTCTGGTTAGAAATTATTACCATTAAAAACTTATAACGACCCACTCATTATTTATTAAATGATATACCAGAAAATTTACCAGGAAATTCTGAGTGCATTATTTGGTATCCTTACCAGAGAAATCAGGAGTTAAGTCCTATTCCATTAAACTGTATTTATCTTATATGTAATTTATATCCTACTATTCCATAGGGAAAGATCTCCAAAGCTTTTCACAATTTTTTAAAAAATTAAAATATACAATCCGGATTGGAACAATAAAAATAAATCAACATTTCACATAATGATCAGGCATACAGGCAGAAAAATGCTAACCGCTATATTTATATCATAGTCTGGCAAAAGCAGAATCCAAATTATTGGAAGCCTTCGAGAGCAAAAGAGTTCTAACCTGGCATGTAAAATAGCACGGTATTGGCATTTCATTAATATGTGCTGCATAAGTGGGCACCACAACTGAAAAGACCCTGTCCTCAGTAGCTAGTACCCATTTCATTTCTGGAGGAGAGGTACTAGGGAACAGGCTCAGAAATGACATCTTTAAAGATTGGCAGGTTTTATATGGGTCAAGGCCGCCACTATACAGTGTATATATCACAGTTGATGTACATACACTATGTTACCCCACTATCATAAAAACATCAGTGAATAAATCCTCAGGCTGGCAATATCAGGAAGACTAAAGACTAGAGATGGGCACGAACTGGGAAAATTCGGAACCATGCGGTTCGTGGTTCATCGCGTTTCACGAACCTTGAACTTTCACAAACTTGCCCCAGTTTGTGATCTGGTTCATTTGGTTCATGAAAATGTCACTTCTGGGGCAGTAGAAGGTCTGCTGAAAGCCCCCCCCCCAATTGCCTAGGAAACGGATTGATCATCACCAGGCTGTCTGCAGTGACAAACCGAAAAATGAATTGGTATAAAGTTCGTGGTGGTTCATCAGAAATGGGCTCTGATGAACCGCTGGTTTGCAAACCACGAACCAACTCGGTTCGTGATGAACTTTGGTTCGTGTTTCAGTTCATGCCCATCTCTACTAAAGACCTTAAATGTCATCATCAGGCACGGGGCGGGCGGGGACGAACTACATTTCTCAGGCTCTCTAGAACCTTTAGTTTCCCCTTGGTCTTTACAGCTCTTCCAGCCAGCGTGTACAAGCAAAGTCTCTACCTCCGCTTAGCAGGTGGTAGGCACTGTCCCAGAGACCAAAGCATCCTCCTAAAGGCAGAGACAGTATAATGGAGGGCAGAAATAGGAAACATCAGGTAGAGAAACATCACTTGCAAAGATCCAAAGATTTTCCTAATGCAGTCATCATGTATAGACATGCCTTCTTAATGCCTAATAAAGAACACTGTTTGTTACCCTTCTACCGAACAGCCTTCTGTGTCATAGGAGACAAAACTGAAAACACAAGCCTTTCACCTCCAAAGTCTCTGCCTGCAGCCTGACCTGACCATTACCCAACTGTTCTTTCTGCTTGAAATTTAGAAGGCTTTGTGCAGCAGAGAAATGCTGCTGCCTCTTATGTATCATTCTTCAGAAATCTCTGCGGGTTTTTTTTTCCCCTTGCAAGGTCAAAAACGGAAGGTGACTGTTTTTTTCAGAGGCAAAGCTTTACTTTGAAAGCAGATGAGAAGCATTGCCAAAGGCGGCTAGAAGTACAGCTTCAATTGCACATATGTGTGTGTGTGAGAGAGAGAGAGAAAGAGAAGGGAAAAACTAAGGCCCTAAACGCCTTTCCCCCCAATAACTACTAAATATTCCTTATCAAACAAAGGGAGCATATCTGCATTACAGACTTTAACTAGTTTGAAAGCTATTTGCTGTCCCAAGGATATCTTGGGATCTCTTGTTTTTCAAAGGGGAGCGGGTATAAGAGCATTCTCAGCACCTTCTGCTGAACTACAGTTCCCAGGATTTGCGGGGGATGATGATGAAGCCGGTAGTAGGTTCGTATTATGTTTGTTTTTCAGATGTTTCTAGTGTCTCTTGAGTTGTTAACACTTAATATCCTTCTTTTTTTGCCTCTGTGTAGGTAGAGATGTCCTGACCTGGATAGCCCAGGCTAGAGTGATAATGTCATCCCTGTATAGTATCATAGAATCATAGAATCACAGAGTTGGAAGGGCTCTCTAAGGCCATCTAGTCCAACCCCTTGCAAAATGCAGGAAATTCCCATATATCTCCTCACACACACACACACACACACACACACACACACACACACACACAATGACCCCTACTCCATGCTCAGAAGATGGCAAAACTCCATCTGGATCCCCAGCCAAACTGTTTTTTGCTTCCCTGTTCCTTTTTTATTGTAAAGACCCCGTTCTTTCCATTTTTATTTATTCCATTCATCTTGGTTTTCTCCATTTATTATAGGCTGATTCATTTTCATCTTTGCCTTCCATTTTTAAAATTTCCCATTGATTACAAAGGAAGAACCAGCCACTATTCTTCTGCTGAAGTCTTGGAGGTTTGCATGCAAACAGTGTGAAATTTTCAAGATTTCTTCTGCTCCCTCAAGGCATCTCATCTGCCCAACTTTAAAGAGAATGGACAACAGGTGTCCATTTTGCAGAAGTACATCCTATAGCTTCCCATAGGAAGTTGACCACTCTGTCAATCATAGGGCTTCTCAGGGCTTTTGGGGGGGGGAAGAGGTGGTGGAACTCAGTGGGTTGCCAGCACAGGGGGCAACTCTTGGCGGGAAGTGGTGCCCCTGGTAGCACATGTGCGTGCACAAAGTGCACGCATGCTCCCAGGGCCAATGACGTCACTTTGGAACAAGGGGGGAGTTTTTAAAAGTTTAAATCGCCCTCTGCAGAAATGGTCATGTGACTGGTGGCCCCGCTGGAGCAGCGCAGAGAACAATCTAAACTCCCCTCTGTCTGGAGAGCAGGGGGCAGGGCCACCAGCCACATGACCATTTTCAAGAGTTTCCAGAACTCTGTTCCACCATGTTCCAGCTGAAAAAAAAGCCCTGGGGCTTCCACTCTTCTTTCTGCCTCCCAGTAACTTTTCTGTAAACTCCATGCGCTGTGTCAGCCAATATATAGAATGCAAAATGCCTCCACTGCATTGCTTTGCATTACCAATGTAAAGTAATGGGAGAAACTGAAAGGGCGGGGGGGGTGCAATGTATAAGATTTTTGCACTGACATTTTCATTTGTTTTTGTTTCTGCTCATTTGGTTCTAATGGAAAATCTAATGAAACAAAGGGGAGGTCATTTTTCTGCAGGCCTACCATACAGGGATGTTGTTAGATTTACTTTGATCATTAGAGGAACTGCTACCTATGCTCCACAAATATCATGATTGTATACCATCCATAGTATAGTCTATAAAAACCTGTTGTTGTGGAATATCTCCTGCCACTATCGTCATTCCCAACCCCCTCTCCAAGCTAAACAACGCTGCTGCTTTCCTTAACAAGGTAGGTCACTCGTGTCAGTTACATTCCACCGCAATCAGTGTGAAATAGCCATTAGTTCATTCCAATCTGGAGCTCTTTTATTGTCAAGAACATCTCTGTCCCTTTCAGCATATGTCACATAGCTGAGTGTGGCCAGGAAGCTTTACTCAAATAATTATCACTAGCCAACTGATACTGATGTACGCAGCTGGTATTCTGGGTGAAATTGCACATTGTCGGTTATTTACCCTGCGGAGTCTATGTATTCAACTCCTACGGATGAGGGGGGAAATCCAAAGGAGAAACTCATTTGTACAGCTGAAGAGGAGGGGGAAAGTAAAAGAGGAAGGCGTGTGTTGCATGAGAAGAGGAGCATTTAAAAATGAACAAAAGGAAAACGCGACAACAAGAAGAGGAACCCCTCGGTATGTAACTGGGCAGAATACACAGTAATATCAAGCATTTTAATACATTATGCAGCTAGAGAAACTGGTGCCTTTCCCCCCGTTCCATATGAATCCAAATGCAATAAGAGAGAAATAAGCTTTTCGAAGATCTCCGCTACACATTCCACTTATGTTGTTCACACTCTCGACAGACATCTGCTCGTACCAGATAAAAAACGATATATATCTTTTACTGACAGTGCTGACGAGGGGCCATTACTTACACCATCCACCTCTTTAATCAATGACTGCATGGGACGGAAACACATCAGATCTGCTTTTTTGTTTGTTTTAAAGAAACCTCGCCCAAGCTGTTTAGTCTGACACTAAAGGACCGAGCTGGGAGAGGGAGGAATCCCGAGTCAGTGAGGTGCAGATCTGGGTGTTCAAATCCTCACTCTGCCATGGACGCTCACTGGGTAACCTTGGGCCAATCACACCCTCTCAGCCTAACCTACCACACAGCATTGTTGTGAGGATAAAAGGGGGAAGAATGAAGTAGGAGAGAAAGGTAACATACATGACATAAATAAATAAAATTGGAAAATATTCCCAAAGGGCCATTCTCCCTGCCTGGCCCTGCCCTGCCCCGCCCTTCCTTCTTGAAAAGACTTTTCTAGAGGCAGAGATTGGAAACAGAAGCAGCAGTGTTACCCGCTGGGAAAGTCTCCTTGTGAGTTGGGGAAATTAGCATGCAAGGAGAGGCAGCAAGAGGGAGTAACTTTGAGGATTGTCCCAGCTAAAGAACTCTTTCAATGACCAAAGAAAATAAAGATTCCAGTACAGGGCCGGCTCCAGCGTCGCCGGCACCTGAGGCAGCTTCATTCTTCCTCTGTGTGCACGTGCGTATGTGCATGTGCGCACTGACCTGCGTGATGACATCACTGTGTGTGACATCATCACGCAGGGGCTGACGCACACACGGGGGGGCCTTCCAGCCCTCCCGTTCAGTTGATCTGAGGGCCAGGTGCAGCCGGCCGCCCTGGTCGCCGCAGAGCAAGTGAACGGGAGGCTGCCTGTTCAGCTGCCCCACACTGCCGCAGTGAGCACGCACTCCGGGCCAGTGGTGGCGGCAGCTCCGTGGCGCATGCCCCTACCCCCGGGCTGGTGCCCCTCCAGTGCCTTAGCGCCCTGAGGCTGTGGCCTCACTGGCCTCAATGGGCAGGCCAGCGCTGTTCCAGTAGCACCTTTAAGACTAACCGACTTATTTGTTGGAAAGTTTACTATTTTGCAACTACAGACTAACACAGCTAACTCCTCTGGATCAATGACCAGACAGAAGTTTCAATCCAAACAAAGGGGGGGGTGTTATTGAAAACAACAAAGATCAACAACACACAAAACGCACACAGCTCACACCCAGAGCTAATTAGAAAACAGCGGTAAAAGGAGAATAGAGTCCAAGGGATTCGGTTGATAGTTACCATCCAGAAGAGGGCATCTGGGAGAAAGAGCACTGAGCGATCAGCGCGTCAAGGTAGAATAGCTCGAACAGAGGTTCAAGGTGAATGCTAGGTCCAAGAGGATGCACTCAGCTATGGTGGAGGGGCAGTCCACTTATACCGTGGAACATACCCAGGGGCAAGCTTACGTCTCCTGCCCCCAAAACAAAGACTTAATGGTTGTTCCCGGGGTGGGACAAAGGATTGAGAAGTTGTCTCTTCTTTGTGAGACAAAGAACTGGCAAACCATCTCTGGGGTGGGGCAATGAACTAGGAAGGTTTGATAAGGTTTTCCTGGGTGAAACTAATGATTGATGTACAACTAATGATTGATGTACAAAAGTATGGATGGGTGAGGCTATCAGCTCTCTGAGTCACCTAAGAATAGGAAAGTGGTTAAGGGGAGATTGATAGGGTGTGTTGAGGTGATTAATTCAGGAAATATGGGAAGGCTCTATTGTATCAGGATCCTTAGAACATCTCCAGGGCTTGGAGGGGCTAAGCTGGCCTCGCCTGTCATCTGACATGCTAACAATGTTCTGTCTCGCGGCCAGGATCTGGCTTCCATGTTTCTGGCTGCTTGGGCAGCATGTCCTAGGAAAGGTGTGCCCTGACCCGGATGGCCCAGATAGCCCGATCTTGTCAGATCTCAGAAGCTAAGCAGGGTTGGCTTTGGAGCATATTTGCATGGGAGGCCATCAAGAAAGGCCATAGTTGCTATACAGAGGAAGGAAATGGCAAACCACCTCTGAACATCTCTTGTATTAAAAACCCTACGGGATCACCTTAAGTCATCTCATCTATGACTCGATAGTACAAAAAAGGAAGGAAGGAAGGAAGGAAGGAAGGAAGGAAGGAAGGAAGGAAGGAAGGAAGGAAGGAAGGAAGGAAGGAAGGAAGGAAGGAAGGAAGGAAGGAAGGAAGGAAGGAAGAGTTGTGCCTCTACATAGGATGGGCTCTGCTGGAGTGTATAAATGACAAGATGAAGTGAAATGCCCCCTTCTTTGTCACTTTTCTATCTTGATGTCCTCTTCCTCTTCTAAAACCGTAACACCTTGCATAGGTCGAGCTAAATTCCTGAGCTCTGTTTGAGTCCACTTGTTTCTCTCATTCCTTGCCTTGTGTCTGATCTGTGCAGCTAAAATGTGGTTGATGTCACAGTCAAGGCTATCTGCCAAATACCTAGAAGAATTCATGCAAATCAAGCCATTTTCAGTGCAATCCAAGGCAGAGTTACAGCCTCTAAGTCCACTGTCTTCAGTTGATTTAGAAGAGTGTGATTGCACGGTTTGTGTGTATTAATATAATCTGCATTTCTTTTCTTTTTTTGGACGACAGCAACAGAAGGTGGTGAGAGAGGAGAATACAAATGAGAGGATTTCTCCTTTTATTTGCTCCGTAATTCCACTCTGCCTTGTATTTCACTCCTCCTGAATTTGGTTCAACTAGGAGAATTTATAAAATTAATTCCAGAACTGGAGCATGCACATTTCACCTTAACTTTCCATTCCTTTAGTACATCATGTATTCCTTCTTTACTGTGTTGCCAATGCACACATAGGCACTGATAAAATTCTACAAAAAGAGCGGTCTGGATCCAATTGCACTTTTGATTGTATTGAGGTTCTTTTTGCATAGCATGTCGCTGATGTGCAAAACTGAAAAGAGTCCAGTAGCACCTTTAAGACTAATCAACTTTACTGTAGCATAAGCTTTTGAGAATCACAGCTCTCTTCGTCAGATGCATTTTGCTGCTACAGACTAACATGGCTAACTCCTCTGGATCTATGGCTGATGTGCAAGAATCTTGATACAATCCAATGGTAATGTATATCAGTGTTTTTATTGTTATTGTGATTATCGCATTATAATCTGGATGCTGTTAGTATTTTGATGTAAATTACTACGGCTGTGAGCTAATTCAATAAAGCTTATAATGATGATGATACAACCACATATGATTCCAGCAACAGAGATCCATAAACTTGGACTGGGCCTGACAACCAACCATTATTCTCTACTTGCCAGCTTTTAACGACCATTTCCATTACAATATTACTTGTAACAATATGATAATTCTTAGACAAATAGGACCTCTGCTAACTGTTGAAACTGGGGAGGGGAATAACAGGAATTTGGACTCGATATTAGAGTATCGTTTAGCCATGGGAGATTTAATTGCGTGGATCAAACACATCTTCATCCTTGGTGTGGAGGCATTTTTGCAGAAGCTTGTACATCAAGATTGCCTTTTTACAGAGTTTTATACAAATCTAGATGGTAGAGGAAGTTATGTATGAACTGAAGAAATCAGGAAAATGGTAAGTGGATGGGACGGAGTGTCATCCTCAAACGACACATCCTGAGAGTTTGATCACACAAACTGGGAAAGAAAAATGGAGATTGACAGAGATCCCTACTTGCCTGAGTTTCACTTTAGAGTCAAATCAAGTGATTCAGAATTTGGAGGCAGGGAATTTTAGAAGAATTCTTTGAGGATCGTGGTAGGAATGGAGCATACTGAAGATTAGGTAGCTCTTTTAGGAAGTGAATAAAAACCAAGGAAAGAGGAGCTGTCCAGAGTACTGAAACCCTGTCTCTTCTTCTCACTTGCTGCTGACACCTGCTTCTCAAACTGGGAACCAAAACCTCAAGGAAGGGGGTCTGCAAGGGAATTCCAAGGAGGTCTACACATCCTTCCTAAGGACAGAGGGCTTTTCTAGTCTACCCAGCTAACACAAAAACAGTGCCTTCCGTGAACACAGGGTCCAGAGAGACTCAACCTCAGGGAAACGGAATGGAATTTGCTTCTCTTGCTTTCAGTGTTTGGAAGTCATACAGTTGATGACACCAACAGCCTCCTAACTTCCAGACCACTTTATAGTCCCGTGCATAAAACACCTTCATCAGTCACTGGGAACCAGTAGATCACCCCAAGAACTCTAGTTGGGTTGAGTAGCACCAAGGAGGTAGAATTGCTGCCTGGCAGCTGTAGTGAGTTGGCTGAAAGTGAACAAATTGAAACTGAACTCAGACATGACAGAAGTGTGCTGGTTGGGATGGCAGAGACATTGGACATTGTCTTCCCTGCTTTTGTTGGGATTCTGTTGACCCTTGCAGACTTGGTTAAGAGCCTGGGGGTTATACTGGATCCAGCACTGCTGCTAGAGAAGCAAGTGGACACAGCTGCAAAAAAATGCCTTCCACAAACTCAATCTAGCCCAGAAGATGGCCCCTCTACCTCAACATGATGATCTGGCCACCTGGATCCACGGCACGGTAACCTCAAGGCTAGACTACTGTAATGCAGTCTACATAGGTCTCCCCTCAAAGTCAACTCGGATACTCTAGTTGGTGCAGAATGCCACAGCCCGATTATTATCAGGAGGTAAGTGGAGCATATTACTCCCATTGTGCAGTCACTCCATCAGTTACTAAGCGTAGTTCAAGGTTTTGACTATCACATAGAAAGCCCCTCATCTTGGTCCCTCATATTTACAGGAGCACCTCTCAGTTTATGGTCATCTCAGTTTTGCTCACCTGAATAATAATAGTTTTTATATGTGTATGTGTAATAGTTTATCTATCTATCTATCAACTACATAAAAAAGTTTACACATGTATTTATATTTAATAATAATAAAAGGTTTTGGCTAAACATTAGGAAGAACTTCCTGCCAGTAAGAGCAGTCCCTCAGTGGAACAGGCTTCCTCGGGAGGTGGTGGGATCTCCTTCTTTGGAGGTTTTTAAGCAGGTACTAGATGGCCATCTGACAGCAATGCTTATTATGAACCTAGGCATATCATGAGAGGTAGGGAAGGAAGGGCTACATCAGTGCTTAGTTCTTGTTGCCCTTTCGTACATGCCCAGGGTAAGGCAGATCACAACCTTATGCCCTATCATTAACAGACTTGCTCAGATCCTGCAAACTGGAGGATGCAGCTTCTTTTATTGAGTCCAGCCATCCCCTTTTAGCTTTTCCTCTTCTCCTAATGCCTTCTATTTTTCTGAGGATCATTGACTTTTCCAGAGAGTCTTGTCTTCTCATGATGTGACCAAAGTACAATAGCCTCAGTTTTGTCATTTTTGCTTCTAGGGAAAATTCAGGCTTGATTTGATCTAGTACCCACTATCAATATGGGAGAAACTAAACCTCCATTTCTGTCCCCTTGACAGTCTTCCTTGCATTTCTCCTGTCCCTACCTAACAGTACCAGGGAACAGAATAGCAAACAAACAAAACCCATGTGCTTATAGATAATTAAGAAAGTCCTCTCCAAGGCTATGAACTCAGTGCAATGAATGGCAGAAGGTAGAGAATGTATACAGAAACACCTCTGGTGACAGTGTACTTAAGTGGAAACATCTGTTAACTATTCTGGTTGGAAGATGTCCCTTTCAGTTGGATTATCTACTGAGCCGCTTTCTCTCCTCATTATCCTTTTTTCTTCCCTTGAATTTGTGCATCTGTAAAACGAGGACAGTGTGGTGCCAATCCAGATCAGCAGTTATGCCTGGTGATTTCAGATAACCGCTCACCATGATTTTATCAATTGGATTGTCTAGCAATGTAGCTGATGTTTTTAGTTATTTCATTAGTTAGCATTGAAGTCCACATTCCTTGTCCAGAGTGGGAAGATTTATTTAAATATTCAAAAGGCTGTTATTGGATTCTTGAGGGACTCCAAGCATGTGGAGGAGAAATTTTATCCTGACCTTCTGAAGTTATCTTACTGTGGCAAAATACGGCTGGTGAAGTCTGAAACAGCAATTTGCATTATGACCCACTGCCAGGCAAATTGTTATTTCTGCCCTTAAAGGGGGGGAGCATGAAAATATATGGCTTTCTTAAATCTCATGGGTAAGATGAATATTAAATATGAGCTGGCAAGTTATTCATAGGGTCTGATTTAATTCACCGAGTCATTCTATGATCCGTGTTTGAAGAATAGCATCCCTTGGGGAGCAGGAGGGTATTTAAATTCAGGACAAGAGACCTTTGTTTTCCTGATCTGCCTGCAATGAGATCATTGGAAGCATGTACACACACACACACACACACACACACACACACAACCTACCTTCACATAATTATATGCCTGGAAGCAAAAAGGATACTAATAACAGTAATAGCAAAATACACTGACGTAGTAATGCTACTTAATTGCAAAACAAACTACAGGGATAATCATCTAATACAATTAACAAACACAAGAGAACACACACTAAAAATACAAATGTCAAATACATGTGCAGGAAATTATTAAGGAACATCAGCACCGGCAAGCCAATATAGCTGAAAGGTTGATCAGAAGTCTATCCATGTAGGTGAGAGCACAGTGAAGAAAACTGACAGGAAGAAAATTGATGCATTTGAAAAGTGGTGCTGGAGGAGTTTTGTGGGTACCATAGATGGCCAAAAAGACAAATAAGTGTATTCTAGATCAAATCAAGCCTGAATTCTCCCTAGAAGCTAAAATGACTGAGGCTATAGTACTTTGTTCATATCATGAGAAGACAAGATTCTCTAGAAAAGTCAATAATGCTAGGAAAAGTAGAAGGCAGTAGGAAAATAGGAAGACCTAAAATGAGATGGCTGGACTCAATAAAAGAAGCCATGTCCTCCAGTTTGCAGGATCTGACCAAGTCTGTTAATGATAGGACGTTTTGGAGGTCTTTCATTCATATGGTCGCCATAGGTTAGAGGCGACTTGATGGTACATAGTACACACAATGGAAAAGGAGAATGGTAGCTCCCTGGAAGAGGAGATACACGACATCCAGAAGGTCCCATTTTCAGAGTTAACTAGAGGGACCACTGCTTCATAGGTCCACATATATTCATACGCCTTATGGAAAGCATCTACTTGCATCCCAAACAAGCACAATTTAAATCCTTAGCATTCTCTGGTTGAAGGGCTAGGAAAGGATATTTTCCTACCTAGGACCCCAAAGAGATGGACCCATGATGGACCCATGATCTGACTCAATATATGGCACCTTTGTATGTTCATAAAGATACAGAGAAAGCAAGACTTAGTGGTAGAACACCTATTTTGGCTGCTGAAAATCCTGCTTTCAATTCCTGACATCTTCAGCTCAAGGATAGCAGGCATTGGGGAAAGAACTTTCATCGCTTGAGATCCTGAAGAGCCACAAGGAAGTCAGCTGGGGCAACAGTGAAGGTAGTACACCAATGCAGCTTCATATGTTCAATGAGGACCTTTTTTCTTCTTTTTACTCACTGCCTTTTTATGACTCGTGTATATTTACAACTCCCCACTAGTACCACTAGAATAGTGGAGTACTAGTACAGATTTTTTTAAAAATGTCTTTTTATATACATAAATGTTCAAGACCAAGTTTCTTGCAACTCGTAAAACTGTAATAGCTGATAGAGCCCAGAAGCAAAGAATGTATGTGCGCTAGGGAAGTTAAACGAAATGACAGAGAACTCCTAACATATCGATTCTTCCCTGGAAATGAGACCAGATCACTTAGAACTCCATAATCTGTAGAGAAATTTGGACACAGAGAAACACCTTAATGCAAATTCGTTGGGTTGGCCATCGCCTGAGACAAATTAGCTTTCAAAACTCAGCACCGAAGTCACCCTGTATCCCGTTGATATATGTGGACACCTGGGGTAACACGTGTTTTTTTTTCTAAGCTGCTATAAAGTGGAAGGCAGCAGGAAAAGAGGAAGACCTAAAACGAGGTGGCTGGACTCAATAAAAGAAGCCACGTTCTCCAGTTTGCAGGATCTGAGTAGGTCTGTTAGAGATAGAACGTTTCGGAGATCTTTCATTCATAGGGTCGCCATAGGTCGGAAACGACTTGATGGCACACAACACACACACACATATACAGGGCTTTTTTCTGGGGAAAGAGGTGGTGGAACTCAGTAGGTTGCCCTCGGAGAAAATGGTCACATGGCTGGTGGCCCCGCCCCCTGATCTCCAGACAGAGGGGAGTTTAGATTGCCCTCCGTACCGCTGACAATCTACACTCCTCTCTGTCTGGAGATCAGGGGGCGGGGCCACCAGCCATGTGACCATTTTCAAGAGGTTCCGGAACTCCGTTCCACCGCGTTCCAGCTGAAAAAAAGCCCTGCACATATATAAATGCTGTAATCCACAAGGCTCATTAGAAACAGAGGCTGTGCTGATGTGGCAAGCCTCTCTGAATCCAGATCTAGTCGAATGCTTGTCCAGCAACGCCGTCCTCCTTTCTTCCGCCCTCACCAGCATTGCAGCAGGAGGCACCTCCACACAACCCTGGGCCACCTTCCCCATCGGAACAGCAGCTCCAATGCCCATGCCCAACCCTGAGCAACCAGGCCGAGCCTGCAACCAGCTCACCTGCCTCCTGCAACAGCACATGTTATGGCCCAGTCTGAGAGTGAGGTCTCCTCTGGAGGAGAGGAGCCTCATGTAGCCAGCCAGGACTCCTCAGGAGAAGAGGAGCCCTGTGTAGCCAGCCCTAGCCCTGATTCAGCAGAGGCCAGCAATCAAGAGCAACACCTGCTGGCTGATCAGAGCTTGCAGCCAGCAGCTGAGACACCAGCACCCTCTAGCTCCAACACCACAGGGGAAGCTCAGCCAGGGACTTCTACAGGTGCAGCACAGCCAAGAGCCTCCACCCCCCCAGGTTCACCCACGCCCAAGGAACACCGCAGGCAGCGCCAGAGACTGGAACTGCAGGAGAGACGGCGCAGTGCTCGCCTCTTGAGCCAACGCCAGCTGCTGGAGAGTGACGATGAGTAGCGTCAGGATGGAGCCCCAGCAGCTGGCTGAAAACCACGCCTGGCTATAAGAGCCAGTCTGGAGGAACTGCTGGGCATGGAAGCAACGTGTCTATTGCCTGCAACTGCTCTGTGAACCTTGCCTGTGCCTGCTTTTGGACCTGATGCTATCGGTGACTGACCTTGGACTGTGCCTGACCTCGCTCTTGGACTCTGGACTCACTCCTGGCTTTATCTCGTGCTCTGACCACCAGTTTGACTTGGCTTTCGCTCTTGGAACTCCCCTTTGACTTTGGCCTTAAGGTTTAGACTTGAACCACCCTGCTTGGGCTAGCCCAGCCCGTGACAGCACAGGTTGCCCAATCTCAGCCAGGCCTGCAGCAGTGTGGGAGAGGCACAGACTCCAGGTTGCCAGAGAAGCTTCAGAAGCAGCTGCAGGGGAGAATCAGGTTGAAGGCTGAGCAATGGGGAGGACAATAGTCGGTTAGAATGGGACCAACTTAGTGATATGTTACATGAGTGACTTAGAGTTTGGATGTTACAATGAGCCTTGGATAAAGTGCATGATGAAACGGGAACGAATATGCTGGCAAAGCCTGTTCAGCTCGTTCCAGCAACATCCTGAGAAGGGAAAGACCTGGGCTGAATGCATACGTACTGACATAGTGCTAAACAGTCAGAATGATAGCGTCTTCCTGGCGCGTTTTATGACATCATCGCGCCACGATGACACTCTCATGGCGCGATGACATCAGAAAAAGCGCCAGGAAGATGCTATCATTCCGACTGTTTAGCACTATGCCGGTAAGTGTGGATTTGGCCCTTTTCTGAATAAAGATTCTATATTGGACTAACAACAATCTTCAGGAAAACACCACCTAGAAAAAAGAAGAAACAAACAGTGAAAAACTATTTAGTGACTGCAATACTTACCTTGCGGATTCTCCTAATAATCTTCTTCATCAGTTGGATTGTGGGTTATGACACCCATGGTATTATGAGTGAGTGATTGATAGGAAGGACATTTATTTATTTTATTTATTATATTTTTAACCTGCCCTCCCTGCAAGTGGGCTCAGGGCGAGGTACAACATTGATTAAAATACAACATAAAAACAATAAACGCAGCATAAAAACAGCAATCAATAAAACCATTCCAAGACGGGGCAGTCCTGCACTCCTGCCCATCAGCATACAAAAAGGGGAGGAGTAGGAGACAGATAAATTACTGTACCCCTTTTCGGGGCAGCCAGCTGTGGACCCTCCATAACCCCTCATAGAGGGAGACAGGTAGAAAGCTCGGCACTGATGGACAAAAATTAGCCTCCACCATATGCCTGTTGGAACATCTCTGTCCTCAGACAGAGAGATCCACCAGGTTGGGGCCAGGACTGAAAAGGCCCTTAAGGGACCCAATTAATATTTGCAGGATTTTCACTGTTTTACCCATTTCACTTTTTATTGCTTTATCTGAAATTGTTAACTGAAAACTGTTCATCGGTTTTATCAGTTTCAATCTATATTGTTCCGACTTTGTTATATTCAGTTTGATCATTCATGTTTCTGTTTATACTGTCTGCTATTTGTGATTTGTAATCGTCTATGGCTAAATACAATAAATTTACTTTCCCTTACCTTACCTTTTTGTTCTGTGTCGGGTTATTCTGGGATAACCAATGCAAATCGCTGGAAATACATTTCCCTAGCAGATGATGAATGGGAACTTCCCCTGAGGGCAAGTCTGTAGAGAGAGATGGGAAAGGTAGCCGAGCATAACTTTGTATGCCGTCTGATGCCAGAGTGCAGGGACGTTGCCCAATACATAGCAGTCAGTATTGACTACTCTGACAGGCAGTGGCTCTCTAGAGTCTCCAACAGAGGTCTTTCACTTTGCCTACCACCTGACCTTTTGTCCAGAGCTACCAAGGAGTAAACCTGGGACCTTCTTCTTGCACAGCCGATGCTCTACCACAGAGCCACGGTCACGCCACAAACTGCATACACCATTTTTGAAAAAGACAGAAGTGTCTTTGCAAAGGCACCGTTTTCTTTCTTGTAGCTAGAATATATATCCTTCCTTTTACTTACAAAGGAAGTGCCCAGTTTTTTAAACTACACCTTGATTCAAGTTTGGGAGGTCTAACAGGGTCCAGGTAAAAGGACCTTCGAGGCTGAGTTAGTACACTTCATGTGCTACTGGGAGGCAGCCACTGATCTAGAAGATTGCTCAGTTGCTCTGGCTTGGTAATGAGGAAGAGATAGTGCTGCCAGCGGGAAGGAAGAATGGGAAATACTTCAGCATCTGCAGATACAATATTCTTTATCTCGCAGACAACCCTTAGAGAGCTCCTCGGATGTTTCTGATTTGAGAGATTTAGAATCCACGCCGAAGGAGCTAATGTATGCACAGCTCACTCGGAGGGCGGCTAATTTATTTGTAGCTGTCGCTAGGCTTAATAAATGCAGACTGTCTGAGTTTGGATGAGCCTTGGTTTTAGAGGGGAGGAGAAGCGGTATTTCACAGGTGCGGTTTCAACTGGCCTTCCCTGTTAATTAAGGAAACATCTGTTGTACAAGTTCAGGGGAAAGGAAATGTCTTGAGGCAAAGAAGCATTCAGTCCAAAAACTGTACCTATGTCAGTGCAGAGCATCAAGTTCTTGCCACACAGGAGCAGAGAGAGAGCAAAAGCAGACAGCTGGCCAACAGCGAAAAGAACCCGAAGGCTGGGCTAGGTGCAAGACCTCGATCACTGAGCGACAGGGGAGCTGTCCACAAGGTCACCGGGATGCAGAGCTAGGCAGCTTACGGCCAAAATAGATTAGATAAAGATTACTGTGTCTCTCTGTGCAGGTATAGCACACCTTGCAGGCTTGTGAAGCCTTGGTTTGCCTCGGGGCAGTACAGGGAAGCGGATTTAACCCTTCAACCTCCGCTCGGTTTTGCTAATCGAAACGAGACTCTCCGTTTTGTTATTAGCATTCAGAGCCCAGGTAACGGGGTTACTATCAGATACAAATGATTCCATTACTCTTTCTGTGGCAAAATATATAGAGGCAATAATTAAACATCAGAGACATGATACCAAGTAAGGTTCTTCCCGTTTTAATTTCTGCTTAAGGCAATAGCCATAGGAGCAGTACAAGAGAGAGAGAGAGAGAGAGAGAGAGAGAGAGTTATTAGCATTGCAGTTGGGGGCAAAAAGTATGTGTTTTAATGGGCATTCCTTTTTCCTTTAAAATGTTAACCGCAGAGTGAGAAAGCCAGTTTTGATTAACGAAACTAAACTGAGGCCAAAGGATTGAATCCCCATATGGCTCCAACGCAAATTGGGACTACACAAGCTTGCAATGTGCATTTTATAGGTGGGTGGAGGAGGGGGGCCTTTAGCTTATTAGATGTTGCATCAATGCTTTCCTTCCCATGCAGCCATATCTGCCCTTCCAAATGCTTCATAAGGCGCCCTGATCCTTGAAGTTTATCCTTTCGAGCCAAGTTGGAGGAAGGAAACAGACCTGCAGCTAAGCAGGTGCTCCGTTGTCCAAAGCGTCCATCCAGATGCACCTTCTCATTGTTCCCGGGGTCTGTTCAAATGATGATTTCGTGGGGGTAAAAATGGGAATGGTAAAAGGTACATCAGGCGGTCACTGGATTCAGCAGGGTACGAGGGCCGAATTTCCTCCATAGCATAGTTTTGAATTTCCAACCAGGTTGTTCTGTGTCCTCCAGGGTCCAGGATAGTCTATAGTTGGCTCCTCTTGCTCTTCTAAGGAGACTAGTTTAAGGAGCTTTCAGAAACTGAAGCTGAGAAATCTCATATTCAGATTTCATTTGGTGGTGGTGGTGGTGGAGAGCACCCTCAAGTCAAAGCTGACTTATGGTGACCCCTGGTGGGGTTTTCATGGCAAAAGACTAACAGAGGTTGTTTGCTATTGTCTGCCTCTGCAGCCCTAGTCTTCATTGGAGGTCTCCCATTCAATTACTAACCAAGGCTGACCCTGCCTAGCTTCTGCAATCTGATGAGGTTAGGCACACCTGGGCTATCCAGGTCAGGGTTTCCGTTTTGTAGGAACAAGTTAATTTTCCTGTTTTTAATTTTTTTTTTACATATTTCCTAGAAAGGCAGCATTGGATATCCTCCATGAAGCTAATATTTGAGTTGGTTAATCACATTTTCCCCAAACTGAGAATATTCACTTTTTAATTTATCTATTTTTGTTTGTTTGTTTCAATTTCTATTCCACCCTCCCTACACTGGCAGGCTCAGGGCAGATTACATTTATGCACATTAAAAATTTACAATTAAAACACAATAAATACAATATAAACATTTAAAATACAAGTACAGAGCAGCACAGAGATAACTCATTTTTGTTTCGGTGTCAATTGTTTCCCTTGTCTTCTGCTGTTTTGTTGCCCTTTTTATTCCAACTCCTCACAATGGCTCCTTTTTTCCCCCTGTGTATTTGTTACACGGGTGATTGTACTCAAATAGGGCTTAGAGCCAAAACACACGTTAAGAAATACCTGGGTTCAGCACGTGTTCTCTTACCTCAAGGTTTGCCGGGATCTGTAGGAGTCCTGGAAGCTTAAAGTTTAGCATTTACAGAGCAGCAGAAAGGGGAAGGGAAATACAAGCGCCTGTATTTTAAGCTTTAAGCTTCCAGGACGCCTTTAAGCTTCCAGGACGCCTACAGATCCTTTAAGCTTCCAGGACTTTAAGCTTCCAGGACGCCTACAGATCTTTAAGCTTCCAGGACGCCTACAGATCCCGGCAAACCTTGAGGTAAGAGAACACGTGCTGAACCTGGGTATTTCTTAACGTGTGTTTTGGCTCTTACACAGAGGAATGCAATGATGTCATGACACCACATAGCCAACCAGATTGAATTATGGGACAGCAAATCGGAGGGCAAAGCTAATTGGGAAACATGGTGAGTGAAGGGCAGGAGGAGAATGAGACCTGTCAGTTTGACAGACCAGGCACTGGGTTCAGCCCATGGGCTGAGGCCAGAGCGGGATCTGTCAAACTGACAGCCCCTGTTTTCCTGCAGCCCTGGGTGGAAAGAGAACGGGGGCTGTCAGCTTCACAGACCCCGTACTGGCTTCAGCTCACGGGCTGAACCTGGCGAGGTGTGTGTGAAACTGACAGCCCCCTTCTCCTGCCACTCGCTGACAGCAGGAGAACGGGGCTGTCAATTTCACACACCCCTCAGTGGCACCAGTCTGTCTGGGGTCACAACGCTCACGACCCGCACGAACTGGGCCTGAAAAAGTCGTGGGGGTTCGTTAACACGCGGCACCACGAACCGCATGTTAACGAACCATGAACCGGCCTGGTTTGTGAGTTTTTTTGGGTCGTAATTCGATTTGTGCCCACCTCTAGTGCAAAGTAACCTACCTCTTGACAGTGCCAAGAGCTTGGGTAGAATTGCCCCACATTAACAATATCACCACTGTTATGAATAGCAGTGCATGGCAACCATTTTCTTATATGAGAGAAACCTGTGTTACATGCCTAGCTTACATATAAAGGCCAATCCTTCCCGCTGTCTTTCAAGAGGAATGGATGTTTGATTTATCCCGCCTTGACATCTATATACATTCAAGAGACTGACGCAAATAGTAGATGCGTCAATAGTTCCTGGGAAGATCAAAAGCTCTCATTCCACTTGACTTTTTTAAATCCTCTGATCAGAACGGTGCCGTTGTTTGTAAGCTGGTAGATGGTGTCCACTGCTCTGGACTGAAACACAAAGACTGCAGCTGGAATACTCTGCTGTGTACACAAAGAGGCTGTCAGAAGAATAGAAAAATCACCTTGATGGATCAGACCAAGTTCCACCTAATCCAGCATCCCGTGGCCAACCAGATTTCTCTGAGAACCTCACAAAAACAATTTGAAGGTGGCAGGGATTAGATCTATGCCCACTCAGCAGTGTTCAGAGGCATTCTGCCTCTCATTATGGAAGCCGAACAATAACTGTTTGCTCAGCGGTGAGAGTCTGATAAAGGAAGTGAAGGCATGCATATCGAAAGGGCTTTGGTACTATCCCACCACTACTTCTAACACGGCCGTCCTAAGCAGAGTTACAGAAGCCAATGGGCTTAGAAGGGTGTAATTCTGCTTAGGATAGAATAGCAGGATTCGGGTCCAGTTGCATCCTAAAGACCAACTAGATTTTCAGGGTATGAGCTTTTGAGAGCCGGCACTCCCTTCTTCAGTTCCCTTTGGTACACACTTTGGTATCTGACAAAGGGAGCTTTGAGTCTCAAAAGCTCATGCCCTGGAAATCTAGTTGGTCTTTAAGGTGCTACTAGACCCAAAACTTGCTCTTCTGCTACAGACCAACACAGCTATCCACCTGAAACTAGGAGAGAATTGTGACTCTCAGAAAAGAACTGTTGTGCATCTGTTGTGCATCTTCAGCCTCCATACAAACACCATGGACTGAAAAGCAAGGAATCCCCAAATGTCCTCTAAAGTTCTTAGATTTACCAAGCAAAGAAATGTCTAGTTTTAAATTCATGCTTTTAATAAGTCTCATAATGCATGGATGTCAAGGACAGCCAATATCGCATCTGCGAGATAAATGAAGTGGAATGAGCAAAATATTTGTAACTGTAATTGAAGGCTTGATATGGTTTCCCCCATTTGTCAACCAATGTTCCCACCCCCTCATCCTTATCTCCCACTGTCAAATGGCATTTGAATATGATCCATCACCTTTGGCTTCATTACACGGAATGGATTCGTTAAATTAGCTTCATCAGTTCCAAATTTGATCTCCAAGGTGAAGGTCTTCATGGTTGGGACATGAAGCCCCAATTTTTTTTGCTGAAAAACCTCCCTAGAGAGATGAATGAGAGCTGAAGCATAACATCAATACGCTCTTTTAGGGCTTCTGGGTTTTTGTAACTTTAGTATAATATGAAATATGAATATGTGAGCGTCTCCGTCGCCTGCTGTGCTGGGTCCATCCTCCGCCGTATTGACTGCTGCGGGGAGCTTGCAGATAGTTGCACTGATCCAAAGCAAAATCAAGAACAAAAGCCACGTAGTACCTTTTATTGAGAACGACTAAAACATTTAACATCTGGCCCCATTCAGCATTCTGGAGAACTCAAAAGTTTGCACACTGTTTTTAACAATCTGGTGGATCACAATACAAAGCATTCCGTGTCTGTTGCTTTTAAAGCCAGGCTCGTTCCTCACAAGGAACGTCTCCAAATGGAGATGTCCAAACTGAGCCAGCATGTTACCAGGAATAGGGCTCCTTGTGAGTAAGTGGGGGGAACTAGCGGCAAGGAGTAAGGCTATGCAGGAGGGATCACTGGTATTTATGAAGTCCCTTCCCCAAGGTAGCAGACGAGGCTTGGTGCTTTTAAAGTCAGAGAGTATTTTTATTCAAGAGGAAAGTACACACACATAAGAGCAATAAACGGTTGGCACAGAGTCTTAAGAAATCAGCCAGAGGTTGAAATAGAGTGAAGGAGGGAGTATATTTACTGATCTCAGAGAGTAGAGTAGTCCACGGAGGAAGAGGCGAGAGAGAGAGAGAGAGAGAGAGCTTCAAATGTCCCACATTCTCAGCCAGGAGAGAGACTCAGGGAAGTAGTCCCAAGCGAACAGCACTTGGATCCAGTAAGCGTGCACAATTTGAATGAGGCAAAGCCCTGGTTCTTATAGGGCAAAATGTGTCCCAAGGCTGGGGAGCCTCCTCAGCCATTGGAACAAAGACCTTAAAGGTCAGTTCCTGGGAATGACAAAGGTTTGATTACTTTTGATTGGTACTTCTGGGGTGTGATAAAGGAAATGCAAAGTGTTCTCCTGTTAGTTTGAAAAGAAGCAGTATGCGAATTAATACTCCTGGAGCTGAGTTGATGAATTTAGATAGGGACGGCATCTTCCCAGGAACAAATTAGAACTTATCAGTGCTGATTGATTGTCCCTCGATCTCAGGGTGGGTATGCAATCATGGAAGGAGGGTATCAGAATGTGTTAAGTGGGGTGACTCAGTGAGGTCCTTTCTTGTCACGGCTCACGCCTACAGCTGGTGGGACAGTAAATCAAATCACCTCTGCATTTTGCATGAACATACCTTTCATGCCTTAAACCCCCCGGGCGGGACTCAACAACTCTGGCTGGAATTCCCCTGCTGCAGACCCGGCTGCATTAATTCAGGTGCCTTGTGATTTTTATATCACAGGCAGCTATCAAAACAGCTATTAAATATGGCAGAGGTCGGGGCTGACTGCTTACAATTAAGCTTTTGAAACACACCATAATGTCCTAAGCAGAGCGACTCCAGGCTATGCTTGTGTGCTTTAATTTGAAAGTTAAGCTTGTCTAAACCTTTGGCACCTGCAAGTCATGTCTGGATGCTATTGTCACTGAAACTGTGAGCACGCATGTGTGAATCAGCCCTTGGATGTAAAAGAGAAGTAAGAAATAAAACTTGCTCTTGCTTGAGATGTTTTTTGTAAAGGAGATCCGAGAGAGCCCAAAGGCCTCTGGCTGTGTACCCTTCCACAAATCAAACCATGAAAAATGAATCCAAGCTGGAAAACTAAGAGAAAAATAGCCACGTGTTACAGGGCCTGGATGCAAACTCTAGATCCAGCCCGGCAAAGCAATGAAGCAGGTGCCTGGCCTTAGGGCCCTTCGCAACCCCCACTTGCATTAATCAAGGTTGTTTGAGAGCCCATTTTAAGAAGTTGCACAATATATCCTCAATGGGGTGGGACTTTGCCTTGCAGAGGAGGAAAGAGAGGCAAAAGAGCTCTGGGATTTATCACCGAGGTGGCCAGGGGTCATTTCATAGAAAAAGAGCTGGAGGAACTCATTAGCATAACTCATTAGCATATGTCATGCCTCTTGCCATCACTGGAAGTGTGTCATTAGTATAACTGATTTGCATATGTCACACCCCCTGACATCGCATATTCTGGCTGTTTTGGACCCAATCCTGGCCATTCAGGGCCGAAATTGGGCCCAAAATGGCAAAAAGGGGCTGAAAATGGCTGAAAAGGGGGCCCAAAATGGTCAGGATCAGGCCACTGATGAGTGGAAGAGTGATCCACCACCCATCAGGGGCCTGATCTGGGCCATTTCGGCCCCAATCCAGGCCGAAACAGGCCCAAAATGGCAGGGCCACCTGACATGTGACCTTTTGGGGGAATTGCCGGAACTGCATTCCTGTCCGTTCCCCCTTGAAATGAGCCCTGGAGGTGGCGCTCCCTGAGCAACCACTTTGGAAGAGAATAAACTTGTGTCGTGCTGCACAAGAACCTAACACCCATTTTGCTGGTAGGGAGGGCACGGCTTTCCTTTTTCCCCTCCAGATTTTGCACAGAACAGGCAGGTGGGGTGGGGAAGCGGGAGAGAGAGAATGAATAAGTAAAATACAAATCTCTTTTTCCATTTGCTTTTGGTGTCATCCAGCTGCCAGGGTGGCATGACAAACATCCCAGTCAGAAATCGTTCTGCCATCCTTCCTTTAATTACTTGGCGCTGCAGCCAATTGAGGGAAGAAGGCGGTACGGCTTTGTCAAGCCACTTCCTAAAGCGGCAAGGTTTTTGCTTTGCCTAGTGAGAGATTGGGTTTCTTTTTTAAGATAAGGGTTAATTATTAGAGGGGGAAACATAGGGTTGGATCTTGTGGAATAAGCTTCTTGCAGCAGGGAAAGCTCCCGGTGTTGGGGGAAAGGATCTATATGATCCAATCCAATGTCTGTCTGTCCATCCATCCGTCTGTCCGTCTGTCCGTCCATCCATCTGTCTGTCTGTCTGTCTGTCTGGGTGGAATAAGTCTGAGTAGATCATAATCCACCAGCCTGAATACTGACCAACCACAAATGGCGGCTGCAAAGAACCGATTTCAGTTTGGAGTATTTTTTTAAGCACTAAGGTCGCAGAAGATTCAAGTATGTTGCACTTTCTGTAGATTTCAGCCCGAAATAAAATGTTGGGAGAGACACAGTGTTCTATGAAACTAAGCATGGTTGTAACAGACGGAGAGAGCTTTCTCCATCTCAGGACACCTAATCAAGTGGTTGGGTAGCAATGACCAAAAAAAAAAAAATCTCTTCTCATAAATAACATATGGGACATATTGCCAAAGGTGCATGTGAGTAAAAAATAGGATTCTTGTGTCACCTTGAAGACTATCAAAATCTTTACTCCAGCATGAGCTTCCATGGCCTTTGTGGCTTGAGGAATAAGACTGTACCAAGAGCGGCAACTTGCCCTGCAGCGAATGCTGTCAACTAGGCAGATGTAAAGCCCTTCAAAATGTTGCTTATTTGAATTGGGGACAGTTCCTCAGTGCCTGCAGGAGGGGTGATCAACTCGAGCTCAAACGAGCATTGAAGCTGAGTACCTTTGATTTCTGAGCACATGATTTAAGGAGATCCAGGGCTTTTTTCCTGGGGGAAAAAGAGGTGGTGGAACTCAGTGGGTTGCCCTTGGCGAAAATAGTCACATGGCTGGTGGCCCCGCCCCCTGATCTCCAGACAGAGGGGAGTTAAGATTGCCCTCCACGCCGCTCCAGTGGCGCGGAGGGCAATCTTAACTCCCCTCTGTCTGGAGATCAGGGGGTGGGGCCACCAGCCATGTGACCATTTTCAAGAGGTTCTGGAACTCCGTTCCCCCGCGTTCCCCCTGAAAAAAAGCCCTGAGGAGATCGAAGCATCAGTAGTGGCTGGCTCTGAATTAGAAGGGGCATTTCTGCTTGTCTCGCAGACAGGAGATAATGCCTCTTCCATGACAAGACCTGCTATAATGCATACATGTGTCATCTTTAAAATATATGCCTTTTCTCCAGACTGAGACCTTGCGAGCATATGCCGATTTAATCAATTCACCCGTTTTTTAAAAAAAAATAGATTATCTTAAATTTCTTGATTTGAGTGGCATGCCTAAACACTTCCACAGAAGAGTTTTTGAGGATCGTAGATCATTTCCTTCTGCTATGAAAGGCAACAGGCAGCCCAACAGCAGAGGTGTAGCTGCCTTCTTTTGCAGGGACTTCAGGAAAATAGCTTGCTCGACATATCCTTATGCTGGTGTCAGCTTTCCAATTCAGAGAAATTTTTCTCTAAGATCCACAGGGGAGAAAAAGTCAGGATAAGTCACGGCCTCTTGGTCTGGCATCAGAGTGAAAGGTAGAGAGAAATCGAGCAAGTTTTGAGGACTTCCCTGGGCAAAGCTGCCCTCTATATCCCCTTTTGACTGATGGCCAAAATGTGTTGTTTTAACAGTCATCAGTTCACCACGGTCTCAATACAAAGGAACAAGGCTGTTAACTTCAAGCCCTCAGCTACTGGAAATCGTGGCTTGTGTTGCTTCCTAAACAGCCAGTTCTCTAAAGAGGACATTTTCCCTGAAGGCCGTAACCAGATGCCCTCATCATCATCATCATCATCATCATCAGATTCATTGGTCGTTGTGTAAAAAGTATAACTTGCCAGTATCAAAGAATTCATGGGAACGTCAGGTGGAAAAGGTGTTAGGAAATGACCAAGACAAGATCTTGTGGGATTTCAGGGTTCAAACTGATCGGCACCTTGAACACTACATCAGACATAACAGTCATGGAAAAACGAAAAGTCTGGATAATCGACATTGCAATTCCTGGGGATGCCAGAGTAGAAGAAAAAGAACAAGAAAAAATGATTCAATATAGAGATCTGGCAATAGAAATCACCCGACTATGGAAGAAGAATGCAACAGTAGTCCCCATTGTCATCAGGGCAAACGGAACCATCTCAAAAAACTTTGCAATTCATATGGAAAAACTGCAGTTTTCTGACATAACACTTACAGAACTGGAAAAGATGGCGCTACTTGGAACAGCATACATATTACGCCGATATCTGGTTGATACTTAAGTCTCCAGTGGAAACTTGTATCAGCTTAGCAAGGCCAATAAATAATAACATGTGGCCTCTGCTTATTGTTGATTGTGTTTCGGATAGTTTTAATAATAATAATAATAATAAACATTTGATTTATATACTGCCCTTCAGGACAACTTAACACCCACTCAGAGCAGTTTACAAAGTATGTTGTTATTATCCTCATGATAATCACCCTGTGAGGTGGGTGGGGCTGAGAGAGCTCTGAAAGAGCTGTGACTGACCCAAGGTCACCCAGCTGGCTTCAAGCAGAGGAGTGGGGAATCAAACCTGGTTCTCCAGATTAGAGTCCCGCGCTCTTAACCACTACACTAAACTGGCTCTCTTAACTTGTGGCTCTCTTAAACTGGCACATTTATAGACGCCATATCAAAGAAATGAAAATCAATGATTTCCTCACAGTCGATAGAGGCATCTATACATTGCGAAGCCCGAGACATCACACATTTGTTTGTGATGAACACAAAACTGTTCTGATGTTCATGTTCCCTTCCTTTCCCACATGCACCATGTACAGACCGAAGAAGTCTTTAGAGAACTCCATTCATTATGACGTCAAACGTCTTCAACGAAGTTTTTCTTTTCTTCACAATAACTAGGATTCTAAACTAAGGGAGCAGGGGTTGAGGGAGACTTATCTGCCTGAGACCCTTAAAGGCCCTTAAAGGTTGGGTAGTCCCCAACCAGAGTAGAAAGACCGAACCAAATAAACCAATGGAATGACTCGGTATCAATCTGGCAGTTTGTTGTTTTGACTGGAATGCCTGTTTCACATACAGAAGGTCTCAGCATCATTCTTTGGTGTCTCTCACTAAAGGCTCTAGGTATCAAATGAGATGGAGCACAGGATAAGCGTTCATGTGGCCAAATCTCTTCGGAGAAGGGCTGTGACTGTGGCTGCATGGTACAGCATCTGCTGTGCATGTAGAAGGCTCCAAATTCAGTCCCCAACATCTCCAGTTCAAAGTCAGGTAGCCAATATTGCGAAGAACCACTTCTGCTATGGAAGCTCGCTGGGTGACCTTCAGCCAGTCACACCCTCTCGGCCTAACCTACCTCACAGGGTAGGCTGTGACTAGTCCAAGGTCCCTCAAACTACCTTCCATGGCAGTGTGGGGATTCAGACTTGCGTCTCCCAGATCCTACTCTGACACTCTAACCAGTACACCACACTTCCTCTCATTAGCTCATATAATGCTGGCTAGCACAGGGCAGTTTCCAGAGTGTTGGACTAGAATATGAGAGAACTGGGTTTAGCTCCCCATTGTGACACAAAACTCACTGGTCTCAAGCCAATCATTCTC
The DNA here is from genome assembly GCF_028583425.1 of Eublepharis macularius. NCBI lineage: Eukaryota > Metazoa > Chordata > Lepidosauria > Squamata > Eublepharidae > Eublepharis > Eublepharis macularius. Next base: position 63,546,711 of record NC_072802.1, on the reverse strand, counting down.
TCTCAGCCTGACCTACCTCACAGGGTTGTTGTGAATGTAAGATGAAGGACAGCAGACCAATGTATGCCATCCTCTGCTTCTTGGAGGTACAAAAAATACAAACTAAATAACTAGTTTTCAGTTGTAGATTTTCCTGGTTGTTTGGGTGTAGTCTTGGCATTGTAGTTCCTGACGTTTCACCAGCAGCTGTGACTGGCATCTTCAGAGGTATAGCACCGAAAGGCAGAGATCCCTCAGTGTCAGTGTGTGGAGAAGATGTTAGCAGGTAATTTATATCCGCTCAGGAAGGTGGGTTTGGGCTGAGTCATCCTGTAAGAGTTTCCCAGGGTGTGGAATGCTAATGGGGGGAAGCTTCACTGTATCCTGAGGAGGTTCTTTTGCATATGGGTTGGTAGTTGAGATGCTAATCTTATCTGCAGGGCTATTGTAAGATGTAGAGTATTTTGTTAGTTTGGTGTTCTTCAGGACTGGAAACCATGTCCTATCCATTCTTAAATGTCAGGAACTACAATGCCAAGACCATGGCCATACAGCCCAGAAAATCTACAACTAACGTTCTCCAGCCATGAAAGCCTTTGACAATGTAACTAGTTTTTACACTCATGTTTCTTGAATTGAATGCTTATGAAGAGGTCTTACTTGAGAGTCTGTGTTGTGTAAATGCTAGGACCTGGGACTCCTAGGTCCAGATCATCCCTCATTGGATAACATTTGGCCAATCACTCTCTTTCATATTCAGTTACTTTAAAGTGTTGTTGTGAGGATACGGTGGAGAAAAGGAGAGACGTACAAATACTCTAAGCTCTGTGGGATAAAAATGTGACAGTCCCGTTTGATTGGCAGCTGCTCTGCAAAAGCTAAGGAAGAATGGAGTTTTTTATTCATCCTATGTCCTCTGTTTACTGTTTATAGGTATCATTGGATTTCCTCCCCTTTTAACTTGTGCTTTGCTTAATAATTTTCAGGGGGAGATTCTTCCCTATCTGATGCCAGACAGTGATCCGAATATAACCTTAAAAGTCGCTAAATGTCTGTCTAGCATATTTTCCTTTAGAAATTAGTTTATTATTCTATCTGTCATTGCTCAAGATCATTTGATTTAGGCACTCTGAAAAGGACAGGAAGGATTTTCCTAGCCATCGTATCTCAGATTCTTTTTGCTGCCGATGTGGGGATCGAACCTCAGACCTTCTGTTGACAAAGGGGATGTTCTGCCACTGAGCCACGGCCTCCTCCCCGGCAGCGCCTCTGTGTGCAACCCAGCAAATCCATTTCAAAGCTTCAGAGTATCTCAGGTTCAATTTGCAAGATGGGATGAAGATCCGCTCCTCAAAGGGGAGAAAATGAATTAAAATTACACTAGGCGTGGGCACACCAAAAACAGCTCTTTGACTCCTGGCAATGAGAACAAGCTGGTTTCTAAGTGACAACACAGTAAACACAAAAGACAAGGCTTAGCAGAGCGATCGTGTGGAGTTCATTTGCAGGTCAGTGCCTCGAAACCATTGGCTCCACCAAATTTAATATAAACGGCCCTCGATCTTTAGGTTACCAGTTATTGCCTTCCGTTTGGGGAGCACAGGCAATGAGCAACACGTTTTACAATATGAAACACCCGCCGTTATCTCTTGTTTGAATGAAAAAGGCTTGTTTATCACCCCCCCGTTGCTGGCTGCACAACACGGTGGTGTCGCTCATCTCTTTGGGGTGATAAATGGAAGCTGTCTCTGTTTGGATAGAAAGATTCCTGCTCGTCCGTCTCCTCCTACATAAAGTCACCCTGTAATGTATGTTTTGAATGGTGTTTATGTGCAAAGCCCTATTTTGCTGTACAAGTGCCGTTTCTACAAGATATCCGCTCCTCTTTTTTTACTACTGCTCTGTTGTTTCTGTACGGCAAACAGCAAATGGCCGTCATGATTGCGAGAAATATATTGTACTCTTTCAGAGAATAATATAGGATTAGGTTTGCTAACATTTCCTAATTAACTCTAAGTTTAAAACAAACAAAGTTTCTATGAAATGCACAGGACGCTTCTTTTCCTCAGACAGCTTCCATCTCCCTTCCTCCTCAGAAAAATCTCAATTTTCTCAGAAATGCCTCCAACAGCACCCTTACAGGGATAAATAGTCATCGTCCTCCCTCCCCCCCCCCCACTCCAACAGAAGGCCAAATCCTCAGGGTTACACTTACAAAATAGCACATTATCATAACTCTCTCCACAAAAGAGGAGAAAAGTGTCTTCTAGTGGCTGCCTTAGATTGGGAAGACCCAGGGCTTTTTTTCTAGGAAAAGAGGTGCTGGAACTCAGTGGGTTGCCCTCGGAGAAAATGGTCACATGGCTGGTGGCCCCGCCCCCTGATCTCCAGACAGAGGGGAGTTGAGATAGCCCGGTGCAGAGGGCAATCTCAACTCCCCTCTGTCTGGAGATCAGGGGGCAGGGCCACCAGCCATGTGACCATTTTCAAGAGGTTCCAGAACTCTGTTCCACCACGTTCCAGCTGGAAAAAAGTCCTGGGAAGACCCAGGTTAAAATTCCCACCTGCCATGAAGTTCACCGGGTGATCTTGGGCCAGCTGCTCTTCTTAATTACATCTTTCTCTCACCCTTCTTCTAAGATGGCCCAAAGTCATCAAATAACGTCCATAACAAGCAAGGATTTGAACCCATGTATCCCCAGCTTTCATGGTAAAGTGAACTGAACAGTGCCTGAAAACAACTTCCTCAATTCTCAAGAGGGCGAGCTGCAGCTTTTCTTAAGTCTGCAAGGAATATTTTAATTAAACCTAAGTGAAACCTTTCCCCCTTTCATATGGCAAAGAAATTCAGAATCTATTGCCTCCAATAGATAATCCATAACCAGTCTTGACTGCAAGAGAGGGAGGGGGCATTGAGTGATGCGTGCTTCCATAAAAGCATCCATCAGTTAAGAAGCTTTAACAAAAGGAATTGAATCCACTTCCTTGTTACTAGGGAACAAGTCCATGTAGCAAAGTGTTGCCTTCCTAGCTGCAAAGAAACATTATTCTTTGATGTGTAGAAACTGAGGTCCTGGGGAGGGGGGGAATTGTAAATTTAACTGTAATTGTCCTCCACAAGATGAGAAAAAGCAAAAAAAAATAACCAGACATGTTGTCTAAACCATCAGCCCTTCCTCAGTTTGTAGAAAAGTAATACAGCCACACCACTGAGGGCTCCCCCTTCCCCATAGAAGCAGGGATTTATGTAACTCGTGACAAATCATCAACCCAAACTGTTGGTCAAAAAAGCCCCTCCCCCCCCCACACACAAACACTTTTGGGAAGAAGGGACATGGCTGAAAATATTTTCAGGTTGGAAGCCATGTTGGTCTGTAGTAGAAGAGCAAGATTTGGGTCCAGTAGCACCTCTTTGGATCAGGTGTCCTGGACCAGGTGTCCTGAGGACACCTGGGTTTTGGCCACTGTGTGACACAGAGGGCCAAGCTACAAGTGACGAATGACACTTGAACGGCAAGTGGATTGAGTGGAGGGCAAGTGAACAGGGAGAAATACACTTGCCATTCAAGTGTCATTTGTCACTTGTAGCTTGGCCCAGAGTGTTGGACTGATCCAACATGGCTTCTCTTATGTTCTCTTTAAGGTGTTACTGGACCCGAATCTTGCTAGAAATATGAATCATTCCAATCATATAGCAAAATTATGGTTCCATAAACGCCTAGGCCTTGGTAGAGTGGGGAATAATAACTGGGCATAGGGTTGCCAACTCTGGCTATAGAAATTCCTGGAGACTTGGAGGTGATGCCCGGGGACGGTGGAATTAGGGCAGGGCAGAGAACTCAGCACTGATGTGACGCCATAGAGTTTGCTCTCCGAAGCTGCCATTTCATCCTGGGGACCTGATCTCTGTAGTCTGATCAACTGCAATTCTGGGCCTAATTTGGAAGTTGGCAACGCCAGGCTGGGGCTCCTGGAACATTTATTCAACGTGGGAAGTGGAGGCCTTGAATCAGGGTCCAGCTAAGAATTGGGAAGCAAACACGCATATCTACACCCAAAGGAATGTCTCTCCCTGCATGAACCTGTGAGCCAGTTTTGTGTCTTCGAACCAGGCGTCCTTGCTACGCCTTCCATTAGCAGCAGGGTCTCCATCAGTTCACTCATCCATTTCAGTTCTCCTGCGTTTGATTCCTGTTGAGAATTTTTCTTTGTTTCTTAGACACTGTTTCCATGCCGTATGCGCCCTCTCTGCATCATTTAAATTGCATTTATGCCGTGTTTTTATGATATATGCCATTTGTAACACAATGGAAACAAAAACGATATTGGAAGACGTGTGAATTTTAATGGGGAGAAAATGGCACAAGATAAGAGAAACTGGTGCGACAAATAAGGACTTCTCTCATCCCTTACCCCGGATGATCTTTTCTGGTCGTGTAGTGGATGGTGCTGGTGGCAGGGCTCATTTTGAGGGGGGACACACCAGAATGCAGTTCCAGCAGTTCCCCAAAGAGGTCACATGTCAGGTGGCCCTGCCCACCTGACTCTCAGCCATTCTGGGCCTGTTTTGTCCTGGATTGGGGCCAAAAGGCCCTGATTGGGCCTCTGATGGGTGGTGGATCACACTCCTGTTCAGCAGCAGCCCAATCCTGACCATTTTGGGCCCCTTTTCGGCCATTTTCTGCCCCTTTTGCCATTTTGGGCCCATTTTGGGCCCTGAACGGCCAGGATTGGGTCCAAAGCAGCCAGGATAGGTGATGTCAGGGGGTACGGGACATGCAAATCAGTTATGCTAATGACCAGGGCTTTTATTCAACGGGAACGTGGGGGAATGGAGTTCCAGAACCTCTTGAAAATGGTCACATGGCTGGTGGCCCCGCCCCCTGATCTCCAGACAGAGGGGAATTTAGATTGCCCTCCACACCACCAAGTGGTGCGGAGGGAAATCTGAACTCCCCTCTGTCTGGAGATCGGGGGGCGGAGCCACCAGCCATGTGACCATTTTCTCCTAGGGCAACCCACGGAGTTCCACCACCTCTTTTCCCAGAAAAAAAGCCCTGCTAATGACACATTTCCAGTGATGTCTAGGGGCGTGGCATATGCTAATAAGTTTTGCTAATGTGTTATGCTAATAAGTTCCTCCAGCTCTTTTTCTATGAAATAACCCCTGGCTGGTCGTATTTTGATGTATGTAACAGTCGAGGAGTAACGTTTATCAACTGATTCCAGGAAAATGGACCAGAAGAGGGGCCAGAAAGATGCTTATGGAGCACACACAATGACCAAGATAATTCCTACCTCATTCTCAGATGGACCTAGGTTTAATGATTGACTACTGACATTGGATGAATGTTTCAGGAGCCCAATCAATGGACTCCATAGTATGGAAATCTAGTTACCCATGAAACAATAATTTTGCTATATGCCTTGAGCTTTTGCAGTGTCAAAGCAGCTCTGCCCTAGCTTAAAATAATAATTGTATGCTTATATATCACTCTTCTAGATAGATTAGTGCCACATTCAGAGGGATGAACAAAGCCAGTGTTATTATTATCCCCACAATACAGCTGGGGAGCTGGGGTTGAGAGGAGTGGCTTCCTTGCTGAGCTCTTGGCAATAGTGGGATTTGAACTAGCAGAGTGTTGATTTGCAGTCCAACCACTACAGCAGCTTTTGTAATAACTGTGCTTATATACAGCAATTCTAGACAGATTAGAGCCCCATTCAGAGCAGTGAACTATCCCCACAATATAGCTGGGGAGCTGGGGCTGAGAGGAGTGGCATATGATTGAGGCCGGTCTTGTGTCCATCTGGTAAGCCTCCCTCCCGGTCTCCTGTTGTGGGAGGGCTGTATAGTCATCTTGGCCCTCCCCCACATTAGTCAACCTGACCAGAATGGTTATTCCCTCCTTCCCCTTGCCCCCGTGCACTATTGGCAGGGGTGGATGATATAGACCACCATCTTGGAAACTGCAAATTTTCTGTATTTAATAATTGTTATGATTTTATTGTGATTTGAATTATATTTATACTCAGTTGTAACTTGCCCTGAGCCCGTTTGCAGGGAGGGCAGGCTAGAAATCAAATGGATGATGATGCTGATAAAAGTCACCTGCTGAGCTCATGGCAGTGGTGGGCGTCAAATCAGCAGAGTGCTGATTCACAGCCCAACCACTTAACCACTATGCTACAGCATTATGCATGGTTAAATCACTGTATCCATTTTTTATCTCACTGAAGGGAGCTCAGGATGGCACATGACAACCCTGAGATGGGTTAAGCTGAGAAAGAGTAACTGGCCCCAGGTCAGCAAGTAAACTTCATGGCTATTTAAACCTGGATCTCTCAGTGGCCTCAACCACTACACCACACTGCCACAAATCCAGAAATCACACATTCTTCTACTTGTAAGAGAATAATAACAAAGCCCATCTCATTTTTCCTCAAACAACAACCAAAAAATGAATGAGGAAAACTGTTCTGTCTCCCCCGCCCCCCCCCCCCCATTGCCTAACATATTCTGTTGATGCTCAGCTTACAATTTAGCAATCTCAGTGTGCCAAAACCCCAAACCTACTTAAGGCTTTTCATGCTAATTCTGCATGAAGTTTGGAGTTTCATTTGTCCCCGAGTTCAATGCAAGCAGATTCTGCTGGATTGGGCTAGATGAGCTGTTTGACAAACACTGGCGGGCATAAAATGCATGAGTCTACAGCTCATCAGTACCCATTTTTTCCCGCAGTCTAACCAATTTGGTCTCTTTATGCTTTGCGTCACTTTAAAAAAGTGACACGGGAACCAGCGCAGAAAAGAGAAGCATATTTCCATAAAGCACTAAAAGGCAAGGAAGGAGGCAGGGGGGAGAGGTTTCTTAATGAAGAGAGGCAGGGAAGGCAAATGGGACTAGATGGGGGAAATGAGGAATAATTGCAACTGTTATTTCCATGCCCATACATGTAACTCAGCCAAAACAAAAGGAAAAATTTAAGCACATTTAAGAACTTGGAGAAGAGCAGCCAAGAGGAAATTAAACATGGAATCCTAAGCAGTTACTCCAGTCACTGAAATCAATGGCTTTATACCAGAGCAGTTCTCTATAGGGCTGCACTGTTAGTGTATGCCAGAAAACACGTTTAAAAATGAGGAGGGATAAATGACTGGTGACAAGTGCTGGTTTTGACCTAGAAATCATAGAACAAGGCTAGCTAAAGGACTGCCTTCTTCAATGCAAACCTGTCCATCAGTTAAGTAAATGAGATCTTCCTCCTGGTATCCCTGAGTTGCAACCAGAGACAAGGTCTTCTCTGTAATGGCCTCTAGTGTTCTCTGTAATGGCCTCTACCCTGGCTAGTGTTGCTTCTGATTTTTTTTTAAATAGTCTGTATAGAAAACTGCTTTTTATATAGGCTTTATTAGAGATGGGCATGAACTGGGAAAATCTGGAACCATGTGGTTCGTGGTTTGTCATGTTTCACGAACCACAAACTTTCATGAACTTGTCCCGGTTTGCGATCTGGTTTGTTTGGTTCACGAAAACATCACTTCTGGGGCAGCAGAAGGTCTGCAGAAAGCCCATCCCTCCATCGTTGCCTAGGAAACCAATTGATCGGCACCAGGCTGTCTGCAGCAACAAACCAAAAAACAAACAAACCTAAAGTTCATGGCTGTTGGTCAGAAATTGGCTTTGACGAACCACTGGTTTGCAAACCACAAACTGGCCCAGTTCATGACAAACTTTGGTTTGTGCTCATCTCTAGTCTGTATAGAAAAGTGTGCCCCAAACTGCAAGACCTCATATCCCCACCATTACCATGCCCTAAAGTGACTAACAGTGTAGCTAAAGCTCCTCATAATTATGGAAGACTCTTCCTTTAACCTCTGTGGCCACACACCTAACGATTGGTTGGCTTGCAAAAACATGCCTTTATCTTCAGCTGCCTTGGGGTCCTCACCAATTAGCCCTCCCTCTATGCTAGTGGCCCACACTATTCCTGCCAACTTAGTTAAAGCCTAACCAGTCAAAAGATGAAGACTTTCTATCATGATTCAACCCCTACTCATAATGTGAAACGAATGAAAAAAGCATCCCCTCTCTCCAGCCAATTTAAAGGAAATCCCAAAAATTCCCGCTTGGCCCCTGAAAAGCAAGCGGCTAATTCTACTTTACAATGACAAAGCAGGTGGGTAGAGCAGCAGCTGCCAAATGCAATGGCGATGAGAAGTGGAGATGGTTTAAATAGCCACTACTCCCCCCCCCCAGTTATTGGCTGGGCTGCACGGGGTTTAATTCCAGTCCTTCTCTCCCAAGCTTTGTGTTCCATTGCTGATAAGAACAGGGACAACAGCCCCCTCCTCACTCACTCAGTGAGGAAGAGAATTTCAGAAGCACACTTTATGGTCACTTCACAGCAACTCTGCAGCACAGTGAGTTAGTAAGACTGATTCTCTTGTAGCCAGTTTGATATTTTCATGTAACGCATACAGGAGGAGTTAGACCCAAAAATGACAAGAAGGAAATGTTTGTGCGTATTTTGCCATTGGTTTGCATAATTTTAAGTTTTACCCTGCGTGGATTTTCCAGTTAGATTTGTAAACTGAGAAATCCTATTAAAGTACAAAACTGTCATGTATTTGAAGGGCTGTTCTGACTACTCAACAGAAGCCTGGTTCTCCCATGTTTTCTCCCAGGACCATTGCCCAACACTTCCTAGTGAGCCATGGTCCCTCCTTTTGTTGGCTTTAAAGGGCCAAGCTAAGACTATGTCATTGTCCCAAGTTATTCATGATTGTGCTTAATGTTGTTTCTGATCTGATTCATACTACTGCTGTCTGCTTGAAGGCTACTTATTGAATTAGTTTTATTGTTAATTTATGGGTGGTTAATGATTTTTTTAAAATGTTAGCCACATGGGAGATTCTTTGAAAACTGGGGTATTTTTAAAGTGAATTAATACATGAATGCAAAGTGGTACTCAGGTTAAATGAATTTGGTTAAACAGCTTCTCATCATGACAATTGACTTTAATCAGCACCATGGACAGTTCCTGAGATAGGCGAATTATAAGTGACAAAAGGCACAGGTTGGACACTGGTCAGCTTCCCTCAAGTTTTGATGGGAAATGTAGGCATCCTGGTCTCGCAGCTTGGCTCTCCGACTGCTGTCCAATGGACTTTTCAACTGTCACTTGTCCAACATTCCGCCAAGCTGCCTACATTTCCCATCAAAACTTGAGGGAAGCAGACAAGTGTCCAACCTGTGCCCTTTGTCACTTGTGGTTCCGCTGTAAGTTGACTTGAAATGCAACCTAAATTCATAGTGACTCGAGATAGTCAATGAGAGACGTGATTACGCTATCTCAGATCACATTGATTACCCTTGAAAGAGATGTTGATTAGGACATAAGCGGTCAGATCCAACTAGCTTTTCCCCAGTGAAAAAGAGAGGGAAGGGGACTTCTTTGTTCACCCAAAAGGCTATGCCTATGGGATTGCACGGCCAAAAGCCACATGGGACCAAGACTGTAGTAAGAGAATTGAGAAAGACTGAGTGAAAAAACTGACTGGGTCCAGCCCATTGTGAATTGTATATAGATAACTGTAGACACATATTCCGTTTATGTGCACCCTAACAACTGCACAATTGACAGTATTCAAACCTATAGTGGGCCTTGAACAGCTAAGGAGGGACCTCAAATAGAGATTTAACCTGTACAGTGGAATCAATCATACCAACCAATGATGCCTAAAAAATTCCAGATATGTCTTATTAGCTAGGAGATACACATTTTTGCTAGATTTACAGTGAAATCCAAAGCAGAGTTACTCCAGTCTACGCCCATTGAAATCAATGGGCTTAGATGGGAGTAACTCTGTTTAAGATTTCACTGTTAGACTTCTGCATAGAGATTGTTTTGAATTTCTCATCCTTACAGTTCTGACCCCAATACTCATTTTGATTACACTTTTCCCTTGTGCAAATTGAATTTGTGGTTCTTTATTTTCCAGCTATTTCCCGTTTTCTCATGATGAATCTTTCCTGTAAAGAGTATGCAATGATATTTATGCATCAACAAATTGACATTATTCATAAATATTATGCACCTCAGTGAGGCACGTTGTACATATAAATACCATCTAAATTGTGTATAAAAGCCATAGGATGTGCATACACAAATACAAACAAATTGACAAACCAAATAAGAAAACCGCTAACAAATATAATTTCAACATAAACAAATATTGAAAGAAACAAAACGGGGAAGTTTTTAAAATCGCTGCTTCCACCTTCCACCCCAAGTTTTATGAGAACTAGGTTTGGCAACACTCCCAAATAGGATCCGTCCCAGTCTGTCACTTCAGAAGTTCTTTGCGACCTCTGAAAACCAGACATCCATCACAAACCTGAGGATATCTGTTTGCTTTTTCTGTTTATCCTGAGAAGAAAAAAAACACAGCCTTGAAGGGGAAAAAAGAAATCAAATGAACTTGGTAACTTGATTACTTAGACTGGCAAAGCAAATGCCCTTCGGAGAAGTGGGGGAAGGAGAGACGGTTTTTATCTGGTATCTCTATGAAACACACAAGGACAAAAAGTACTCAGCTCCTCAGGGGAAAAGAAACCCGAGCAGACTTCCCCATGCCACACAGACAGGATATTTCAGGTTACATGGCCTGAAGCTTTTTCCAAATTGAAAACAATACATTTGGCAAAGGCTGTCCGTCTCTTACTGTGTTAGGGTTGGAGTACAGGCGGCAGACACCGCTCTCAAAACTCCTGATGACAGATTACACAGCTATCTCCTCTGATGTTTCGATTGATTTCCCCAGCACTGTGCAACCTGTAGTTTCTGCTCCGTGGGCTTCTGATGGGACTAATAAAGACCTGCTTTCCCCCCACTCCAACTGGTGTGTTGACTTCTAAACCATAGCACAAAATCTGTTCAGGAGGTTCGCTCTTCCTGTACTGGTCCAGCATAGCTTCAGACCAATGGTTTTCAAACTGTTCAGTTCTGGATGACCCTTTCTGCAGCGAATCCTCCTGAGAAGGACGAGCAAATGTTTCCTGCTTTTGTTTCTTTTGACTTCCATTTATATTTTATAAACACTGTTGGTTTTGCAGATTTCTTTCTTGTTTCTTTTGACTTCCATTTATATTTTATCGACACTGTTGGTTTTGCAGATTTCTCTGTTATGGTGTATGTACACTGCATGGCGTTTACACACAACCAGAATAGTAGTTTCCCTTACAATATATGCCAGTTTTAACATACGTGCAATGTAGAATGCTGATGTATTGAGGCACTGGTAATGTCGAAACACATACATTTTATGGGGGAAATCTGGTGCAAGGCATGGAGAGAAGCCCGCCACCTAAGATTTCACTCTAATATTTCAGTGACTGAGAATCTCTCTACACAAGGCATCTGACACATGAAGAACACATGTCAGAAGATGCAATGGTAGGTAGCCGGGAAGGGTAGTTTAAAAAGACAGAGCCAGCAGCAGAGCAAAGGCTTTGCTATACAACAACAACACCAACAACAAAGGCTTTATTGGCATATCTCAGGTTATCGATACAGGTAGTAAACAAATATAACAGTAACAAGGGTAATTTGAGTGAAAGTGGTTAGACGTTTTTCAATCGATCCTTGATTACCAGACTTAAAAATAGGGCTACCTTTTCAGTTATTTCGGATGACGAATCATTCAGAAGACGGCACACCATTGAGGCCTCTGAAAGGCCCGGCATATTAAATAAAATTGGGTCTAAAAGATTGGAACATATATCAGCATACTGGGAACAATGGAGTAGGAGATGAGGAAGGAACCGACTCAACAGAATTTGAGTTACAAGCACAAAGTCTTGCAGAATATGTGATCTTATTGTATCTGCCATAGGTGACTGCAGAAGGGATAGCCTTGCACCTAGCGAGTGCGAACGCTCTGCACATTTGTGGGGCATTAGAGGCAGAGAAGTAAGGAGCCAGTTGGCCAGTCATTAAAGGGATTTCAAAATTCAGAGGAGAGCAGGATTTGGGGGCAGAACTGGCAAGCTTTTGCATTTCAGTGTCCAAAATTCTGCGTTTAATTGATTGATACGCATTTGGAAAAGGGAGCATAAATAATGAATCTACAGATAAGCTCATTGTAGTTATTTTTTTCTCTATGGAGGCAGTCCAGTTGGAGATGGTAAATTCTGACAGCATTTGATGTAAAAGGCTCCTAGGGGCAGCATTATAGCGCACTCGTAGCCAATATTTAATTGACATAAGCCATGCTCTCGTTTCTACCATGTTAAGGCCAGTTTCGAAACAAAGGACTGCGTATGGAATGCAGCATGGGAGACCCATGATTTTTCGCACGAACTTGGATTGACCTCTTTCAATACCAGCCTCGAAGGCACTTAGCCATGCTGGAGTACCATACAGTAGCTGTGGGATCACTTTGGCCTTAAAAACTTTTAGCGCGGCTGGAACAAACTGATTGCCTCTATTGAAAAAGAAGCGTGAGATGGCTGATGCACTAATGGTAGCTATATTAATTGCTGGTTTACAATGGCTTAGCCAGGACATATTATAAATAAAGAGAAGACCCAAATATTTAAAGTGCTTTACCTGCTCTATTTCTTTTCCATCAAATATCCATTTTTGGATTTTACAGGACTTGGCAAATACTAATATTTTGGATTTCTCATAATTCAGCTGTAATTTGTTTGTAGAGAAGAAGCTAAGGCATCTATTCAGCAGTTGTCTGAGCCCCACCCTTGTATAAGAAAGTAGTACTGCATCGTCCCCATAAAGTAGAATGGGTACGTGGGTAGAACGGCTTTGCTATACACTGGAGCTGTGTGAAGGGACTGTAAAATGCCAGAAGGGAAACTTCAGCCCATTATAACCTCTCCAGGTACAAGCCCAGCTCTGGAAGGCAGCGACAGCCCATTTCCATTCCTTGCTGCTCTCTGGTTGCCATCCCACACAGTTTAGAATGGAGAGGTGAAATTAACAGAGCTTTTGGGGAGGCAAGATGAAATTAACAAACTCTCTGAGGAGTGATCTCCACCTGCTCCGTCTTTTTAAACTACACTTCCCAGCTAACATTGTGTCTCCCCATACATGACAAACACACACCGAGCTGTCTCGTTGTAGAGACACTCTAACAGTGCAATCCTAAGAAGAGTTACTCCAGACTAAGGCCATTGAAATCAATGGGCTTAGACTGGTGTAACTCTGCTTAGGATTGCACTGTGAGTCTCTGATCTGTCTGTGTGTTGAAACCCAGTGGCAAACTCCCTGGCAGGAAGGAGGGGACTGGGGAAAGAGCCATCCTGCAATGAGTGTGGTGCTTGGGTGTTTATATAGGTTACTGGCTCTGGCTGAAGTAAGTCAATGGTTACCACCTTACACTCTGCTAGACTGTCACACCTAAAGGGACAGAGACTACTAAAAGTCAAATGGCTAAAAAGTAATTTTTCCCTTATGGGACAGGAAGAGCTGAATGAAACCCTGGGGGGGCATCCTTTCCCAAGGGGAGAGGATAAATTGTCTGAACACAGAGAAGCTCTTTTCCATCCGGAGCAGCTCTGGAAAGGCACAAGCCAGGCAGGTCTGGACTTTTAGCTGGGTACTTGTCCACATGGTGAGGGAGAATAGGGAGAGGTCCCAAATTATGAGGATTCAGATGATGCTGAACTTTAACTACTGCAGCTTCAAATCATACTAGCCTGTCTTGTTTAAATTTAAGTACTGAGGTCCAAACTAGACATTTGCTTCTTTTAAGAGTTGGGTCTGGATTTGCAAGAAGATAAAGTACTTGGGATGCTAAGACGACTCTATAAACATGAAGGGTCATTAATATTCTAGCTCCTTTCTGCCATCAAGGCATTTAAGACAGTTTGCAATTCACACACACAAAAACTCCCTCCACCCCCAATCAATAAAGTAGAACTCTTTTAGACTATTTCTCTTCAGAAGCTAATAGCAAGAGCTCCATGCCTGTATCTTTCCATCATTTGCCTTCTCTGGAACCCACCAAACCCTCCCCAGCTTGCCAGGGAAGATTGGGCAATGTGTACAGGCTATGTTTTTCTGGAAAGTTTTCCAGCTTGGCTGACTTCCTTCCAGCAGATACAGTTACCAGGAGCCTCTGGGGTTCTCTGGAGCCCTCTTCACAAAGCACTTATCTGTTCTATTCAGCAGGTTTTTTCAGCATCTGATGAAGAGAGCTGTGGTTCTCGAAAGCTTACACTACAATAAAGCTGGTTAGTCTTAAAAGGTGCTGCTGGACTCAGAGGGGTGGTTTCAGACCCCTCTGCCCATCCGTGAAATTCACTGGGCTGATCCTTATTTCTCAACTTTGCAGGCAAGCAAAAAATGGAGGAAGGGAGCACCAGATACACCTTGGTGGACTCCGCAGAGGAAGGACAAGATCAAAATGCGATAGATGGGGTTCGAGAAGCAGAGTCCGTTACCTTTCTCACCTTTTGATAGAATTTCAGGGAGATCCCCACCTAACGGGCTCTTCTCTCATTCTGCCACCATTCAATTATGCCTGCCAGCTTGCTCAAGTCCGAACAAGTGCTCCAACGCTAATTTGTCACGTACAATTCATCCCAATTCATACAATCAACAATTCATCCCAATTCATACGACATTATTAATACATTCCCTAATTAACACCACACTCCCCAAACATTCAGCTTATGTTTGTCAAGGAGGTGACTCCAGGAAAAGTCTCCAGGTAAGTATTTTTAGAATGTATGAATTGTGATGAATTGTTGATTGGATGCAGGGCTTTTTTTCTGGGGAAAGAGGTGATGGAACTCAGTGGTGGAATTCAGGACCGCACAATGACATCACTTTGGGTCAGCTTGAACAAGGAGGGAGTTTTTTAAAGTTTAAATCGCCCTTGGCGAAAATGGTCACGTGGCCGGTGGCCCCGCCCCCTGATCTCCAGACAGAGGGGAGTTTAGATCGCCCTCCGTGCCGCTTCAGCGGCGCAGAGGGCAATTTAAACTCCCCTCTGTCTGGAGATCAGGGGGCGGGGCCACCGGCCACGTGACCATTTTCAAGAGGTGCCGGAACTCCGTTCCACCACGTTCCACCTGAAAAAAAAGCCCTGATTGTATGAATTGTGATGAATTGTACATGGCAAATTAGCATTTCAGCACTTGGACACTTTAAATTGTATGGATTGATTTTATAGTCATAAGCGTTTTTTCTCCCAGGTGGGATATTCCTTTTCACTGATTGGTTAATTTGAACCGGGAGCGCCTCTGTTTGGTTTATGCTCAAGTCTGAAGGCAATGCTCATTAGGCATCTATTGCAATTAGTTTCTTTCCAACACTCATTTGGAGATGTGTTTTCACCATTAGCATTGTAATGGAATTCAGACTGTGAACCCTGTAGTCTTGGTGGGGGGAAATACGATTATTCACTTGTCAAAATCCCGCCAGGCACCAGGCTCCGACCAAGAGACGTGTCTCCTGCTTTGATGGCTCCCACTTTTGTTTCTGTCGTCCTCTCTTGTCTCATATAAACCAGACCTTACTTATTATTCTCAAAATACCGGGAGGAAAATGAATGGCCTGAAACCGAAAACACCCCTGCTGCACGGCTTAGTGAACACTCATTTCCTACTGTCAATTTCCCCCATCCTTTAATGAGATTGTTAAATGCAATCATAATTGTTTTGCCCGACAATTGCAATACTCTTGCGGTTTGGCAGCGAGGGACAGGCGAGAAGGGGGAAAAAATAGGACAGGGCGCTAAAGGAAAAGCAATGCGGTTCCTTTAGGAGGGAAGTCCAAAGAAATGGAGAGCAGTATTTGCACCAATTTAATCTGGGGAATCTCCTTTGAGTAGCATGGTGTGACTTATTTGTTTAGTTCACCAGAAAGGGCTGGTGACAGACACGTCGACTTGGGCAAAGATTTCACTGGCTCATGCTTAGCCATGATATGCTTGCTGGCTGTGTGCTGAAGCGGCAACCGCAGTACCTTCAACGGCAACTCCAGATGGCCTCCGGTAAGGGCACCAGATCCATATGAAGCTGCCTTATACTGCATCAGACCCTTGGCCCATCAAGGTCAGTATTGGCCGGTGTGGCTCTCCAGGTTCTCAAGCTGAGATCTTTCACATCACCTACCACTTCATCCTTTAACGAGAGATGCCAGAGATTGAACCGGGGACCTTCTGCATGCAAAGCAGATGCTCTACCACCAAGCCACAGCTCCTCCCCTTCCACATTCAGTGCTCCTCTTGGGGGTAACTGGAAGACCCCAAGGAAACCACAGCATAAGACAAGTAGCTGCTCAGTTGATTAGGGCAGTGTGACGGACCTGAGAATGTCCGGCCCCTGAAGGTGAACAGCCAATCAGCTGTCAGCACACAGAGTGGTTTTAACATGAAAGACCAGATCGTAGTGCGGAGAGGGGATTTTTTCTTCTCCTTCCTCGGCGAGAGAGCAGTGCAGGTTTGCCTCAGGAAGAGAACTGCACGACTGTTTTATTCCTGTCCCCGGTGACAAGAAGATCTGTAACAGTTTAGTCTGACATTAGAGGAAGAACTCCTGTGTGAGAGAGGGTCTAAGCTGGTGGAGAACCTGTCAGAAACAATCTGGGTCAAGCGAAAGGCCCTGGGTGGATAATGAAAGGCTGAACAACTGTCATTCAGTGAGGACCGAAGGCTTAAAGTCTCATACATTACAAATTCCAACTTGAAGCTGTATTTGGTGTAGAAGTGCCTCAGCCAGGCTATATCTGGACTGAGTTTGAAAACTGGCACCTGGCGTTCTTCTCCTACACTTCTGCTTCACAAATAAACCCTCTGCGTTGTTCTTGTAAACTCTTACCTCAGAGATCTTAGTGTCCCACTGTTTGTCACTCAACAAATCCTATCTCCCTGCAGTGAAGCCTCTCTTCTACCCATACCAGCCACCATATACTTTCACTGAAGGGAAGGGGTGTAGGAAAGGTTTTATTTAAATGACCCTGACCTCCCAAAATCTCAGGAGGCCACATAGCCCCCTCAGTTTTTATCCCAAAGTGGTGGCGGCCTTCTGTCCATCACTGGTCGGTCCTGACCATCATTAATTCATTCTATTTCCCGAGATGGTTGGCACACAAGTACAGATACCTGATAACTTGGTGGTGAAGAATACCCTAAAGTCATAGTTGACTTATGGCGACCCCTGGTGGGGTTTTCATGGCAAGAGACTAACAGAGATGCTTTGCCATTGCCTGGCTCTGCAACCCTGGTCTTCGTCGGAGGTCTCCCATCCAATGACTAACCAAGGCCAACCCTGCTTAGCTTCTGAGATCTGATGAGATCAGGCTCACCTGGGCTATCCAGGTCAGGGTAACAGATAACTTACAAACAAGTAATGATAACAGTTCATTTGGCTATCGCTGTTCTGGAGAGATTAGTGACCACCCAGAGTGGTAAACAAAGTCAATGTTGTTATCCCCACAATACAGATGGGGAGCTGGGACTGAGACGAGTTTCTTTTCTTACCCAAGGCTACTAGCTGAGCTCAGGGCAGTAGCAAGATTTGAACCAGCGAAGTGCTGCATCACAGTCCAGTTACTTAACCGCTATGCTACGCCAACTCTCAGTGCATGTACACATGCTGAATCCATACATAAAGGTGCCTTCTACGGAATCAGATTATCAGTCCATCAAAGTCAGTATTGTTGATTCAGGTTGGCAATGATTCTCTAGGGTCTCAGAGGTCTTACTTTCACTGGAGATGCTGGCGACAGAATCTCAGCCCCTCGTATCTGTGCAACTGCCTCTTCCCTTATGTTCCACCACAGCAGCTTCACTCATCTGGTCAGGGCCTTCTGCAGATACCGCCTTGCCGTTGGGCAAAATCAACAGCTGCCCACACATGGGCTTTCTCTGTGGTGGCCCCTGTCCTATGGAAGTCAGGAGAGCTTTCTACCCAGATTATAGGGCTGTGTCATAAGAAATAGCTCAGAGAGATGCCTTGGTAGCGATGAGGACTATACGCTACTCTGTTGAGCACTAGAGAGCCAGTTTGGTGTAGTGGTTAAGAGCGCGGGATGCTAATCTGGAGAGCCGGGTTTGATTCCCCACTCCTCCACCTGAAGCCAGCTGGGTGACCTTGGGCTAGTCACAGCCCTCTCAGAGCTCTCTCAGCCCCACCCACCTCACAGGGTGTTTTGTTGTGGGGATAATAAAGACATACTTTGTAAACTGCTCTGAGTGGGCATTAAGTTGTCCTGAAGGGCGGTATATAAATCGAATGTTGTTATTAGATGTGTGCCTGCTAGACAGTTTCCATGCTGCTAAACATGCTGTGGAAATTAGTTAAGATAATGTTTTAGATAATTTTCATCTCTGTGCTTGGCTTCAGGCTGGTTTTAAAATTTCTCTGCTACCATTCCCTATTGTACCTGTTCCCGTGAACTTTGCTCAGTGAACATCCTAGCTGTTGATGATACTGTATTTTCACTTGTGCTGTTGCAATCTGCTTTGGATCTCAGTAAGAAAGGCAGCCTATAAATACATTCATACCTTCCACATACAAAGCAGAGGCTCTTCCACTCAGAGCCAAGCTACAAGGGATGCCTTATACAGGTTGGACACTTTGTCAGTTTACCTCAAGTTTTGATGGGAAATGCAGGCGTCCTGGTTTTACAGCTTGGCTCTCCATTACAGCTGCAAGACCAGGATGCCTACATTTCCCATCAGAACTTGAAGGAAGCTGACAAGTGTCCAACCTGTGTCAGGCGTTACTTGTAGCTTGGCTCTCAGCCACGGCCTTTGCTCAGGGCTCATTTTTGATGGCAAAATGTTGGGCACAGTGAGTTTTCCACTCATGCTAGAGGAAGGCGGGTAGTGTTGCTTGATTTCCCTCTTCTCCCTGCAGTGACCGTGCCGTGTGGCATTTTGTTCACGAAGCTCCCCCACCTCCAGCACTAGCCTTTGGGGGGGTTCCCAATGGTTTGGGGGGGTCTCCTCCCCCTTGGCAAGGCGAAGGAGAGGGAAAATCTTCCTCTTTGAGTCTCTTCCCCTTGTAGGATCCTACCCATTGTGTTTGATACTGTAAAATTTCAGAAGCTGAAATCTATTAAAGAAGCTGCAAGCTGTTAAAGGGTGGGGGACAAAACCCTGTGCTTGCAAGAGGTCCAAAAGACCTCAAATGCACCATCGGGGTCCTGATCTGTAAATATTCCCATTTCCTTCCATTTTTAATTTAATCTTGTAAATCATTCAAAGGGTATGAAAAATAACACAATCGGAGAGTCTCTGCTATTTTATGGCCTGGCAAAATGACATTTACAAACAGGCAGTTATATTATTTGGTCATTTAATTAGGCAGTTGAGTAACTGCTCACAGCTGAACTCCCCAGAGGTATATCAGGCATGCAACATATGCCACAAATTTGCTTTCATTAATGAAGGAAAGGGATTTGTTTTATTGGTCAGGAGCTGCTATTCTTAATGAATCTGATGAATGCAAAGCTTAAAGTCAAATGAATCATTGTGTGCCTAAAAGGCAGTTGCCGAAGTTTCATGTTCAAGCAACAAAGCCGACCATGAGGTTGCAGAAGTCAGACATTGGTTGTTGGTGGCTGGATTTACAGGGGACAAGAAGCAGGCTGAGTCCTCCCGTCAAAACTTATGGAACTCACTGCCACAAGATGTACTGATGGTCACTGATGTTGACAGCTTTGAAGAGGAACAGACAAATTCATAGCTGACAGGTCCATAGTCTAAGCCGCAACAACCAAAGCGGATAAGCACATCTAAGGGAACAAAACAATGTACCACCAGAGAATCTTATCAAAAGTATAACATGTGAATTGTTTTTAAATTTTGAATTTTAAAGTCGTGCAGTGCATGTATGACAATGAATAAATGCATACAATTTTATACTAAATTCACAAGGAATTCACAGGATAACAACAATGTCCGGCCAGCTGTAGAAATTTCTTCTTATTCTAGCGAAGGTACTTGGAAGTTCAGTAGGGAGAAAACCACTGTTTCTATTGTAGATATTTAAGTTGCCATTTTCATTTTACTTTGTCTTGACAGATGAAACAAGGAGATGACACAACTTGAAGGACCAAAGACCCGACAAGGAACCAGTTATCGATAACACTTGTTTCTAAACTGCATCGGGGTCAACAGACCTCCTCCCCAAACATTTCCAAGGCTGTAATAAAGTACATTAATCCAACCAAATTTTCTAAGGGTGCTTCTCTTTTCTTCTCGGTTGCTCCATAGTCTAAGACAGCAGGAATTTTTATGTTCTTGAATTATGTTCTTAAGGGTCAACTGCACCCTTTCATTCCTATGTGGAAAAATCAACCTGTCCTTGTAGACGCTGAAAAGGAAATGGAATGAAATCTGGGTTGCCAACCAGCTGTTGGGTTCTGGAAATTTCCTGAAGTCACAATCAACCCCCATACCAAGAGATCAATTCCCCTGGAGGAAAACAGCAGCTTTGGAGAGAGTTACCTCTGTGGCATTATGTCCTGCCAAGGTTCCTTCCCTATCCCAAACCCACCCTCCTCAAGCTTCATCTGCAGATCTCCAGGAATTTCCCAAAGTGGAGTTGGCAACCCTAGATCTGGTAGACCTGGGTTCACTCTGTAACTTCGTCCTCTCTTGGCCCTAACCTACCTCTCAAAGTTATTGTGAGGAATAACATTGAGGGTGTATGCTGTCCTGTTTGGCGGGAAGAGCAAGAGAAAATATAGCTGACAGTGAGAGCAGCCAGGAGGAAGTGAAGCAGCGGCTCCTATGGTTATCTGAAAAAAGAACTGCTTGAATATAAAGAGAATACTGAGCTACCAACAACTCTATGAGATGTTGGAAACAAAACTGGGGACAGCGGGGACTTGCTCCCCTTGGGCTTTAGGCCTTTTTTTCTCACAAAATGCTATGGCCCAGTATTTTACAATTCTAGTTATCTCTAGAGATGGGCACGAACAGTAATATGAACAAAAAAAAGCCACGAACAGCCCACTCTGCTGTTCGCGAACAAGCTGTTCATGAGGCCCCATTCTAAACGAACAGGTAGTCATAGCAAGCCTCGTTCATTGCTGTTCGTCAAGCCAGACAATCTGGCACCTGCAATCAATTCCCTTGGCAACTTAGGCAGGGATTGTCTGAACTCCTGCTGTTGCCCTGGAAACCCCAATCTAAGCCCAATTTAGCTTGACAGGCAGGTCTTCATTTCAAGTGTGGAGCTCCAAATTTGTTACAAGGGAGCAAAGATCAGGAGGGAGGGGGGCTCCCAGCTCTGACTTTGCAGACAGTGGAGAGACAGTTGCTGTTGGCATTTTGATAGAGTGCATTGGAGCTTGAATTTTCTTTGTGTGTGGTGGGATAGGGATGTACCCCTTCAGGTTCAAGGGCTGCTGCCAGGCTCTGGGACCAAGCTATTATTTATTATTGGTACCTTTCCTGGTGCCTGCTCAGGTCAGGTTTCTGGGAGTGGTGCAGTAGGGTTCTTGACTTGGATGATGGCTGGAGGAGAGTCTGCTGGCCCCCACAAACAGCCAACCATGAACATGTTCATGAACAGGGCCATGTTCGTAGTTGTTTGTGAGTCCCTGTTCGTGGATGTTCTTTTTTTTCTGTTCGTGCCCATCTCTAGTTATCTCCTCTCATCATAGAGCTTTTATGCTGGCTAGATTTAACATATTCCCCTCAGTCATGGTTTCCGGCAGATATAAGGGCATTCCCTATGAGGCAAGACTGTGCAGGTGCTACTGCCGGGAACCTGACTCTATTCAGCATATTCTTCTACACTGCCCGCTGTTTACTCAACTGCGCTCATGATTGATCAGTCCCCTTCTCCAGACCTTTGAGATAGCGGAATTTCTATTAGCGGACAGACTTCCTGAAATTACTGAGCAGGTATTATTATTATTATTATATTTCAATTTATATACCGCCCATCCCCAGGGGCTCTGGGCAGTGAACAGTTAAAATCGATAAAAACAAGAACTAAAATCAATATACAAACAATAAAACAAATTAACAAAGTGCAGTGGTGGAGAGAACCCTCCCCCACCCCAAAGGTGGGAGGCTGACATGGCACCGCCCCCTTCAATCACCGAACGCCTGGCGGAACAGCTCTGTCTTACAGGCCCGGCGGAACGATAATATGTCCCGCTGGGCCCAGGTTTCCATTGACAGAGCGTTCCACCAGGCTGGGGCCAGGACTGAAAAGGCCCTGGCCCTGGTTGAAGCGAGGCGAGGCGGGCTTGGGGACCACAAGTAAATATTTATTCACTGATCGAAGCGATCTCCGGGGAACGTACAGGGAGAGGCGGTCCCGAAGATATGCCGGTCCCAACCCGCTCAGGACTTTAAAGGTAAGAACCAACACTTTGAACCTGAAGAAGAGTAGGTAGAAGAGTTTTTGGCAATCGTTTTGAGGACGAAAGAAAGAGAAAAACTGGGAAAGAAAAAAGGGAGAGGGGAAGCGGAGAAACTGAAGTGAGAAGGCTAATTGTGACACCTGAGGGTTTTAAAAATTATTATTATTATTATTATTATTATTATTATTATTATTATTATTATTATTATTGGGTTCCTGGGGTGGGGGGATTGTTTCTGATTATTAGCTGTCTGAGTCACAATTACCTGAAATTCACTCTGCTCCCATGCTGACAAACTGGCAAATTGCGCTGTACTGCCATTTTCTTTTCTTTTCGATGTGTATACTATGCCAATAAAGGTTATTGAAATTGGAATTAGAAACAAAACTGAAGGTAGCAGCTGGCAGTCTTGAAGACCATTCCCGCCTCCCAGGAACTTTCCAACTGGTCGGCAGCACAGCGTCCGGGCCCAAGGACTGCTCCCCACCTCTGCTTGTATAAATCAGCTGATTTCTAAGAGTCCTTTGCTATCTTCTCCTCAGGTCTATAATAAAGGGAGAAGTCTGCCAAGAATCTTGCTACTGAAACTGGATAGGCAGGGGTTAAAAACTTACTTGCTTGTAGGGAAATAGGGGGCACCAACAAGGCTGGATCCAGTCCTCCCTTAATTCAATAATTTTTCAAGATCAGGTGTCAACCATGTCAAAGGCTTACTTGTGGCTTACTACGGATCTCAGAACAGAAGCCCTTCACAGCATTGCTCTGAAGTGAACTCACAAGAGGTTGATCCTATCATGTTGCCCGTTCAGAGCGCTTGGTTGAGCGTTGGATTGTGGCTCACCAACAAGAGGCACTGTGTGGGATGTAGAAAACATGTAAGACAAAACCATTTTGGGAGCAGACTGGCAATTTTTTTTAAAAAAATCCTTTGATCATATGCATTCAGATACACAAGACAATTTCTCCATGAGGAATCTGCATTTTGGCATAGGTTTCAGGCATTTCCATAGCAACGGTAGACCATTGGCACCAAAAGACAAAGCCCAAATTGAAAATATTTAATTATGAAATGAGTGCTTTGTGCTTGTGTTTACAGGGAAACAAAAGCACTCCTCTTGTGTACCATTAATATCATTAAAAAAATCACAACAGAAGACAAAAAACGGATATTGTGAGCAGATTCTCACTGGACCTTTTCACCCATAACTCATTATCTTTCTCTTCCATTATTTCTTTTCTCCTTCCCTTTTCTTCCTCCCTCCTTTCCTTTCTTGCTTTTGTTTTCTCTCTCCTTTCCTTTTCATGCCCTTCCTTCCTTTCTTCTTTTCCTTCTTTCTATATCGTTCAGCCACTACTTTCTTCATTCTTCCTTCCTTTTTTCTTTCTTACTCTCTTCTTTCCTTCTTGTTTTTTTCAGATTAAAATGTTTGCAAACGTAAAAATTAGGAAAGGAGCATCTCTTACAGGATGCTGTTTCCAATAATAGCCATCAGGGACACCAATGAAAACCTTGCAAGCAGAGAACGGTGGAGATAGCCTACGGTAATCCAAGGAAAAGGATTCTAGTTGAACCCACTGTGCCTGAAACATCCTTCAAAATCTCCTGTTTTCTGGAGGCATCGTTTCTTATTCCTAATCACTCAAAAAGCCCCATTTTGATTTTGCTTCTGCCTTGAGCAAATCAAATAAATGATCCTGTATCTGCCCACCATTCTGTTTTGTTGCACTGAATGCTTTCTGTAAAATGTGTACATTTTTTCAACTTGTGAGCATCACTTGGTTGGTGAGCAAATCAGATGCACATCTCAAAATTTGGGGGGGGGGAGTTTCTTTTTTTGGTATCAATGGTATTATCGAAACGACACACTCTGTACAACTTTGTGGTGGCTTCCCTTAAAGAATCCTGGATTTTATTTGCTGAGATTCAAAAGATCTTGTAAGAGATACCTTTCCATTCCACAGAACTGGGAATCACTGCTGAACCAAGTTTATTTGCCATGTGAATGTGCTTGAAAACCCACCAGTTTGGCTCACGTTCTGCTTACAGGGAGCCAATTTTTTATCAAGATGTTTGGCTGTCCATGAGCAGGTCGCACCTGTTCATTGGGAGACTTCACAGTACAATGCATTCAGCAGCATTTGACACACATACACACTGCCTGAGGGTACTCCTCCTCCTCCCTCTACATCTGTTTATACTTTGGCAGCCAATCATATAAATAGCCAGTGAGCAAATTAATTGGCCCGACAGCGATTATAAATAAGCACAGTATTTTTTTTTAAGTGTGAATGCCTGGTCTTAATTTAAACCTCTGTTATAGCAGAGGTCATTTCAGCCGTGGCACGTTTGTGCACAGCTTTATGAGATTTGTCATACCTCCCCCGCACACATCATTTTACCTTAATTACGTGACCTGTCCGTGATCCTGGGGGAGAATCCATCCTAAGCAAGTCTACTTCGAATCCTGCTCAGATTTATGCAGTGGTAATTACCCTGATGAAAGCGTTCTTAGAACCAGGGCTTTTTTTCAGGGGGAACGCGGGGGAACAGAGTTCCGGAACCTCTTGAAAATGGTCACATGGCTGGTGGCCCCGCCCCCTGATCTCCAGACAGAGGGGAGTTGAGATTGCCCTCCGCGCTGCTAGGCAGCACGGAGGGCAATCTCAACTCCCCTCTGTCAGGAGATCAGGGGGCGGGGCCACCAGCCATGTGGCCATTTTCTCTGAGGGCAACCCACTGAGTTCCACCACCTCTTTTCCCAGAAAAAAAGCCCTGCTTAGAACACTTAGCAGAGTGCTATATTAAATTCTGATCTCAAAGACAGATGGCTTTTACAGTGAGGCAGAGACACTGAATGAACATTCATAGTACTAAAAAGGCGATGGCTGTTAGTTTTGTGTGAGGCGGATGGACTAGCGTTGTCTACATGTTCGCTTGTTCCTTGGTTTTCTTTATCCCGCTCTTTTTCCAATGAGCTCAGTGCACTCTACATAGTTCTCCATGTTGTCCTCACAACAACCCTGTGAAACCTGAAGCAGGTTAAGCTGAGAGAGAGTCACTGGTCCAGGATCACCTAGCAAGTGATCGGGGCAGACTCGTGGGGATTCGAACCTGAGTCTCCCAGGTCCTATTTTGACATTCCAACAATACTGTAAGCTTTGTGTGTTCTCCACTTCTAAGCAAACCAACCTTGCAATAACATCTCCAGAAACATTGCTTGGGAACGAAGAGGCAGAGATGCCGGGTACCTCGGAGGTTAAATCATTGTTCCTCCCTCCAAATGGCCTGTTTTCCAAAGCATGACTGCAGTCATGTGATGAATAACTAGGACATAATCAGATTTATTCCTAAGTAAACACATGCTCTGGCAGACATCCTTAAATGCAAAGAGACATCACCTCCGCAGCTCTCTGCCAATGTTTGCAAATCACCTAATCCCACAATCCTTAAATAAAGAAGTCCTTTAGCAACAGTAAAATGCTGTGAATTTAGAGGGAGGCCTTCATGATATCCAGAGCTTTTTTTCAGGGGGGATGCGGGGGAACGGAGTTCCGGCACCTCTTGAAAATACTTGGCAATAGTGCTCGAAAATAATACGGTTTCAAAGAATCCCACGTGTTTCTTCCTCATTTCCCTCTTGAGAGTTCCACCACCTCTTTTCCCAGAAAAAAAACCCTGATGATATCCATCAACGTGAGAGGTTTTCTGAAAGCAGGTTTAGCCAGAGTTTTAAAATGAAATCTAAGGCTGGGTGGCCCCATCCAGCCAGTGAAACATCAGTGTCTCTCTCACTCACTCACTCACTCACTTACACACACACACACACACACACACACACAAACACTGCAGCCTTCGCAAATTTTAAACAAGATATCATAAAATCTTAAAATTGCATTCAAAATGTGCAGAAAATATATTCCAATTACAGACAGGGCACCTTTGGGCTTGTATGTAATCTTTCATCAGATCAGTAATTACAGAACAGTTGTATTTATTATTACATTCATACCCCACTTTTCTTCTATAATGACACTATGGTGTACTGGTTAGAGTGTTGGACTAGGAAGTCAATATATAAATAACAAAACTCGTGGTAACCCCAGAGGCCTCTCCTCCGGGCACCTGCCACACCCCCACTTGCTTAGTGGCTGCACTGTGCGGATGTGTATACAGCCAACTACAGAAATCTAACGATGCAATCCTGTTGAAATCAATAGACTTAGAATGGAGTAATTCTACATAGGACTGCACTACATGCCAATTAACTGTACGAGTTTTCATTTACTTATTTAAGACATTTATAGAGCTGCCTTGAACTCCAAGGCGGTTAACAACAAGATAGCCATACAATGGCCTTTTAAAGCCAGTGTTAAAAATACTGAACCAGATGAGCCAAAAGTTCTAAAAGTTCAGCCTTACATCCCATTTGAAACAACAGAAAAGTTCACATCTGTAAAGAGACACAGGCTGTCAAATATGGTTGCCAACCTCCAGATGGTTGCTGGAGATCTCCCAGAACTATGACTTGATCTCCAGGTCAGAGAGATCAGCTCCCCTGGAAAAATGGCTGCTTTGAAAGGTGGACTTTGTGGCATTATACCCCGCTGACAGCCCTCCTGACAGCCCAACCCTGCCTTTCCTAGGCTCCGCCCTCAAAATCTCCAGGAATTTCACAACCCAGAGCTGGCAACCCTACTCAAACCCTAAAAGGAAAGGTCCACAAGGGAAGGATAGTGGAAGAAAGGAAAAGGAAGAGAAGAGGGATCAGTATAAGAAGAGATGGTTGTGGATTTTCCGGGCTGTACAGCCGTGGTCTTGGTGTTGTAGTTCCTGATGTTTCTCCAGCAGCTGTGGCTGGCATCTTCAGAGGTGTAGCACCAAAAGACAGAGATCTCTCTGTGTCTCAGTATGACACTAAGAGATCTCTGTCTTTTGGTGCTACACCTCTGAAGATGCCAGCCACAGCTGCTGGAGAAACGTCAGGAACTACAACGCCAAGACCACGGCTATACAGCCCGGAAAATCCACAACCATCATTCTCCGGCCATGAAAGCCTTCGACAATACAACAGTATAAGAAGAGCTTTGCTGGATTAGACTATCTAGTCCTGCATACTGTTTCATGCAGCAGTCAACCAGTTGCCCTGGAGGTCAACAAAGAGGGCACAGAGCACAAGACCTTCCACTGATGTTGTTTGGCAGCACTGGTATTCTGAGATTTGCTGCCTCTGTTCTTGGAGGTTCGTTTGACTTGTCATGGCTAGTAACCACGGATGGGCCTATCCTTCATAAATCAACCCTAACCTATTAAAGCTGTCTATACTTGCAGTGATCACTACCTCCACTGGCAGTGAATTGCACTAGTTGAGTAAAGTACTTCATTTTGTCTGTCCTATACCTATTGCCTATCAGCTTTGTCGAGTGTCCCTGAATTTTAGCATTATGCTTTCTCCACCCCATGCATAGGAAAGGTGCTTCAAACCCGTAATCATATTGATTGCCCTTGTGATAGCATCTGTCTTCCCTTGGGGCCACACTGACTTTTTTTTTTGCGCTGGTATTCTTTTGGGGAGGGTGAATGATCGTCTTTCGCTGGCCCTTTTAATAAATGTCACACTTGCCTTTGCAAACCCTTGGCACCTGGCATTTAGAGCGAGGTAGGAAGCAAGTCAATTAAATTTGCGTAGCTTTGCATATCTCACTCCCTTTGTTGTCTCATCCATGCAGCTGAGTGGATCACAGCCATCTGAGTCCCCTTTTAACACAATCTCCAAGCCAAACAAAGCCTCTCTCAAAAATCAGGTATTGTCTGGCAGCCTTGAAACTCAATAAAATCAAGCAGTGCAGTGAACACAGAAGGTGAGAGATGGAAAGGTGGAAGAAAAGAGATGCATTCGGAGTCAAAAGCTTTCAGAATTCCTTAATGGGCTGGGTGCAAAGCATAGTGCCAGGGAAAACAGCTCGTTTACACTGCTGCCCATTCGTTAGCTTTTTAATCACAAAAAAGCATTGTTATCTAGTAAACAGCACGTTGCACTAAGGCCAAAGAGACCCAGGTTCAAATCCCTCATGGCCATGAACGACATTAATTAATATTATCAACAAGAGCAAGAAACACTGCTTCTATCACATTCCTACATAAAGTGGCTGTAAACTACATAATCTCCCTATGGGATACAAAAATGTTTCTATTGCATTTCTGCATGAAGTAGTTGAAAAATACATAGTCTTCCTGTTGGACGCCCCACCCATATTATTATTATAATCATCATCATCAATATATATTAATAATTAATAATGCTATTAATATAGCCATATTATTATTAATCTGACCTATACTAGGCTTGCCAGACTCCAGGTAGGGTCTGGTGACCTCTCAGATGAGAGAGATCAGTTTCTCTGGGGCATTATATTAGGGTTGCTAGCTGCAAGTCAGGAAATTCCTGGTCATTTTGGGGGGCTGGAGCCTGGAAAGGACCAGTTTTGGGGAGGAATGGGACCTCAGAGGGAAATAAAGCCATAGACTCCACCCTCCAAAGCAGCTATGCTCTCCCAAAGAAATGTTCTCCATTGCCTGGAGATCAGTTGTAAATCCAGGAGCTTTCCAAGCCCCACCTGGAGGTTGGCAACCCTACTTATTCCAAACATTTCCATTAAATTTGCACAATTTTCAAATGTTATTTTTGTGTCCGTTGCAAATAACTTCAAAAAGGCTTTTTCATTCATATAGGATGACTGTATTACAGGGAGGAGGTCTCAGATGCCTCACTAATGAATTAGGAACCGTGTACTTCATCACCATGTTGCCGTACATACTATCTGTTGCCTTAAGTATGTGCTCCTATGCTTCAAGTATGATCCTACTGGGTAGTTCTGTGTTGTCAAATGTTTGTCCTGTTTCAGCATTTATTCAACCCTGTATTGGATTCTTGCTAATGCTATGTCTTTGTAAATTTGTATTTATTTACCCAATGGCAATGTTTATGGAAATGTCCTTGATATCGCCTGTACTATACTCGCCCTGTGTAATCTGCCTTGAGTCTCAGTGAGAAAGGGGGACTATAAATAAATAAATACATGGAGGTTGGTAAACCTACCCGCTCTGAGGTTCCTCCAGAAGGGAGCTTTGCCTCCCGAAAGCTCACACCCTGGAATTAATCTAGTCGGTCTATAAGGTCCAACTGGACCCTAACCTTGCTCTTCTACTACAGACCACACGGCTATCCACCTGAAACCCTACCTATGACATCCTCTGAGGCTTTGAAACTACGGTTGCCAGCTCTAAGTTGGGAAATTCCCGGAGATCTGGAGGGAGAAACCTGGAGAAAGTGGGGTTTGGGGAGGGAAAGGCCCTTGGCATGGCATAATTCCATAGAGTCCACCGCCAAAAGTAGCCACTTTCTCCAGGTGAACTGATCTCTGTGGCCTAGAGAACAGTTGTAATTCCAGGAGATCTCCAGCCACTACCTGGAGGCTAGCAACCCTATTTGAAACATACTGGGAAAGGAGCCCTTGGGCCACTCTCTTTTCCTTACTATTCTCTCCGACACTTTCGCCACTCTTCTCTCCGGTGCTCCCTTTTTTCTTTCACCCTCGCCCGCTAATAAAACCCCGGGCGATTCCCGCACTCTTCTCCCCACGCATCTCCTCCTTCGACCAGCATCTCCGCCCGTCCTTCTTCCTCCTCCTCCGCCCGTCCGTGCCGAATCTGCTGAGCGGAAGCGCGGCCATCTTTCCCCCTTCCGCGACCGGAAGTAGGCCGTCCGCCATTTTGTGTCCTGGGCCATGGCGAAGCTGAGGGGAGCGAAGCGGTGAGGAGCGGCCGGGCGACTCTGAGGCGGCTTCGCGCGCCTGGCGGCCATGTACGTGGGTCGGACGAGCGCGGCGGCGGCGGAGGCCAGGCCGGCGACGCCGCCGCGGATGATGCTGCCGGGAGCGGCTGGCGGGGGAGCGCTGCCCGCGGCGGCCTCCTCGTCCTCCTCCGCCACGGCTGGGGGTGTCAGCGGCGAAGGCGGCGGCAGCAGCGGAGGCCGCGTGGAGCTGCTGGTCTTCGGCTACGCCTGCAAGCTGTTCCGCGACGACGAGAAGGCGCTGCAGCAAGAGCAAGGCCGCCACCTCATCCCTTGGATGGGCGACGCCTCCATCATGATCGATAGGTCGGTGCCACGGAAAACCCCCGCCTGCCTCGCGCGCTGCTCTTGACGGGGGGGGGGGAGGCAGGGGGGAACAACCGTTGCGTCGCGCGCCCCTCTGCCAGGCAGGAGCCGAGAGGTGGGAAGGGGAGGCGGGGAGGGGGGGCGGAAGAAGCCTGGAAGGAAAGGCGGCCCTGCAAGCCGGAGGGTTGGGGGTCCAGGGTCACCTGAGGGGCCGGCAAGATATCCAGGGAATGCGCTTTCCAAGAGCCAAAGCTCCCTTCGTCAGATACAGGGAGGAGTGGAGATCCCCGAGCCTTTATATCCCATTCAGGAGGCAGGTGGGGTGAAGCAAAGAAGGGAGCCGGGATGTGATTTTTTTGTGTGGGTGTTGAATTTATTGTATGTATTTAATGTGTCCAGCAACACCTATCAAACTAACAAAATTTGTTAGTTATTAGCTGACTTTTTAAAGTTGTAGATCAAGATGGGTAGCCGTGTTTGTGTGAAACAGTAAAAAAAAGAGCGAAAGTCCGGTGACACCTATCAAACTAACAAAATTTGTGGAAGGGTAGGAGCTTTTGTGATTCACAGCTCACTTCTTCAGGTGGCCAGCGTTCCTTTACCCCACCTACCTCCTGACTGAGATTAAAAGTTTCAGGGATCTTCACTCCTCCAGATACCTTCAGGTACCTGAAAAAAAATGAGCTGTGACTCACAAAAGCTCATACCCTACCGCAAGTTTTGTTAATGTTATAGGTGCTACTGGACTCTTGTTCTTTTTTTTAGTTGTTTTTTAAACATTCTGTGATTTTTTTTGAAAAAATTGGTTTTAAGTCAAGTGGCAGCATAGAAGCCAACAAGATTTTTTAAAAATATTTTTATTTTTCAACCAAATAGAGATACAGAAAGAAAGAGGGGTAAGAAACAGTTTAAAATGTAAGTTGCAAGAACTATTGAAATATAGTAAGAGAAATCAACAAGATTTTTATGGTGCAATTGTGGTGGTGATGGAGGGTGCCCTCAAGTAATAGCTAACTTATAGCGACCCCTGACCAGGTTTTCATGGCAAGAGACTAACAGGTCCTTTGCCACTGTCTGCCTCTGCAATCCTGGTCTTCGTTGGAGGTCTCTCATCCAATTACTGATCAAGGCTAACCCTGTTTAGCTTCTGAGATCTAAGGAGATCAGGCTTACCTGGGCTATCCAGGTCAGGACAGAGTGCAATCCTAAACAGAGTTAATTCCAGTCTAAGGCCATTGATTTCAGGGTTTTTTGGCTAGAGTAGCTCCTTTTAGGATTGCGCTGTTGATGCATAAGCTTTTGAGAATCAACGCTCCCTTCCAGCCACTGCATTGGTGTCTGAAGAAGGGAGCCCTGACTTTCAAAAGCTGACAACCTGAAAAGCTTGCAGGTCTCTAAAGGTGCCATTGGATTCAAAGCCTGCATCATGTGGTTTTTCAGGATTTTATCCCACTTCATAGGAGGTTTTTTTTTTTTTTTGATGTTATGGATGTTTCTTGATATTTGGCACCCTGCACGTTAGTAGCACCATAGGTTTTGGGACCTAGCAACAACAGCACCTCGAAAAAGAGCAGGGTTTGAGTCTACGGGCACCTTAGAGACCAACAAGCTTTTCAGAATGTCAGTTTTTGAGTCAGAGCTTATCTGAAGAAGGGAGCTCTGACTCTCAAAAGCTTACACCCTGAAAATTGTGTTGGTCTCTAAGGTGCCACTGGACTCAGCTCCTGCTGTTCTACTGCAGACCAACACAGCTACCCAGCTATAACTATTCAGGAGGTAAAGGTAGAGTGTAGCTTGATTAGTACAGAAATTAGAATCTTATGTCTGTAGTCAGCCCCATTGTTCTGAACTTGTAAATGAACTCAAGTTCAGCAATCTCATGTTGTGATCTGCTCTTGAAGCTTCTTTATTTGAGGACAACCCCTTTTTGGTCAGGAATGGAATGTTCTGGAAGATTAAAATATTTTCCCACTGTTTTTGGAGTGTTGTGATTTTTAATGGTTTATTTTGCATTGCTTATATATAAATGGTACAAAAGCATATAGTGTCTAAATGGCAGAAAACAAACAAATCAGGAAGGTCAGCAGGTAGAACAAAAAGGGCCATAATGAGTTGGATCCTGTGGATCCACTTTTAGGTCAGCGGTGGAATGCCTGGAAGATTAAAATGTTCTCTCATGGATTTTTGAGTGTTGTGATTCTTAATATCAATCAGATTTATGTCCATTTATTCTTTTGGGTAGGGGCTGGCCTGTTTGTCCAGTGTAGAGAGTGGAAAGGTATTGCTGACACTTGTTAGCATATCAGACTTTGGAAGATGAACAAGTGAATGAACCTGAGATGGTTCTCACCACTGATTCTAATTTCTGCTGTACTCAGCTGCATTGTACCTTTCCTTCCTGGTTTTCCTTCATCCCGCCTACCTTCTGACTGGGATTAAACGTTTCAGAGATCTTCACTCCTCCTTGTATCTGACGAAGAGAGCTTTGACTCTGGGAAGCTCATACTCTGACAATTTTGTTGGTCTGTAAGGTGCCACTGGACTCAGATCCTGCTGTTCTACTGCAGACCAATATGGCTACCCACCTAAAACAAAGTTAAAATGAGAGAGGATGTCAAATATGTGTACGCATTCAAAATTGACTGTGCCTGTACACACAATATGAGGAATTCATGGTCAACGTAGACGTGATTTTATCTCGTTCCTATGTTGAGAAATTGTTAGGTTACGTTTGACGTATACAGCTGCTGTGGGATCGAAAGTCCCTGTTTAACCGTGTGCTGGTCCTTGGTTTTATTTTTAAAGTGGATGTGTGTTGGCTGTTTCTTACAAACATGGACATGTGTTCATGAAGAATGGTGGACTGTCATGTGTGTGTGGATGACAAACACGTAGGATAAAAGTTGTCTTTATGGTATAAAAAAAGTAAAATATATGCAAGTGTGTATATATAAGCGTATTATGTATATAAAATAAACACACGTGTATATAATAAAGATTTTTCTTACGATATCACAAAGAAAGAAAATATATTCAGATGTGTTTTTGAACAATTATTAAAAATTAAAATGTACATGTATGTATATATAATAATAGTTCATTCGTATACTGTTATTGGGACAGATTAGTGCCCATTCAGTGGTGAACAAAGTCAGTGTTATTGTTATCCCCACAAGGCAGCTGGGGACTTGGGGCTGAGAGGAATGGCTCACTCAAAGCCACCTGTGAGTTCATGGCAGTAGTGAGATTTGAACCAACATAGTACTGTATATTACTCATATAATAATTTGTTGTGTGAATAACTAAAAATATATGCATGTGTATCTATTTTTAAACATAGGTGCCCATGAATGTGTATACATATTTATATAAGTGTGAATATACATATATTTTATACATAAGTAGGAATATATATCCATATAATTGTAAAATATATGTAAATACAATATATATATCTGAAGTTGGGCTGGGTAGCCATCAATATGCAGATGACACTTGGCTCTGTCTTGTGCTTTCAGCTTCTCTGGGAGGTTCTAGAAACTGAACAGGTCTCTGGAGGCAGTCTTGAGATGGATGAGGGCTAACAAACTGAAACTGAATCCTGACAAAACGGAAGTGTTACTGGTGATGGGGGGAAATATGACCTGAGAATGGGGATTTCTCCCATTCTGGACGGGGTTGCCCTCATCCTAAAGGAGCAGGTCCATTGCTTGTGGTATTGCTGAACCTGGGCCTCAAGTTGGCTAAACAGGTGGCAGTGGTGGCTGGGGTACTTTTCCCCAGCTTCAGCCATTGCTGGACAGGAAAGTTGTTACTGTGGTGCATGCCCAGGTAACATCTAAATTAGATTACTGCACTGCGCTCTGTGTGGAGCTTCCCTTGAAAAGTGTGCAGGAGGTACAGTGGTACAGAATGTTGTGGCCAGAATGTTGATTGGAGTGCATTGTAGGGGCCATATCACCCCAGTCTTGTTCCGTCTACACTGGCTTCCAATTTGCTTTTGGTTCCAATTTAAGGGGCTAGTATTGACTGTTAAAGCTTGAGTCCGGCATATGGCTTATTCCCATGTGAACCTACCTATGTTCTCCAGTCCCCTTTGGAAGCCCTGCTTTGTGTGCCTCTGCCATCTGAAGATAGATGGTGACGAGACGACTCAAGAAACAGCCTTCTTGGTTGTGGGGACAAAACTATGGAACGCCTTCCCCTGGGAGATTTGGTTTTGTTTGGCATTCCTTCACTGTTATTGACCCTCCTACCTGGTTGTAGTGTTGTGTGTGTTTGTGTATTAATATATTTTATTGAATTGTTTAAATATTTTACATACACTTTATTTGATGCTCAATGATGTAATGTTTGATGCTTAAGTGTTGTAATGTTTTGATGTTCACCTCATTTGTGAGGCTATTTGTGTGGAAAGGCAACATATACATCTTTTAGATAAATAACTTTACACACTTTTGAGTGCGTACATATATTTATACATATATGAAATATAGAATAAAGTTGGCAATTAAATTGCCCTTATGACTTTAAAACAAACAGACTGGCTCTTGTGCCTCTTGCAGCAGTTTGAATGAAGAAGAAAATTCAGTAATTAAGTTTTTCCTTCAGTGGCAACAGAGGGGGGGAAATGTGAAAACCGTCCCCTCCTGAAATTCAAGTGGGGTGCTATAAAGAGACACATGTACTCTTATACCTTTATCTGTAGCTTAAGATGCAGCAGTTAAACAGGGTACACTTTTCCCATCATCACCCCCCCCCCTCCACAAAGGAAAGGATGCTTCGCCTGAAGAATAGCAGACTCTAGCTGCTGTAAAAGGCACACGAGCTTTGCCAGTTTTAAGCCAGCATGTTTTATAATTGCTGTCTTTTTTAAATTGACAGTGGTCTTGCCTTTCTATGGCAGCCTGTTACAGTGAAGCTTTTCCTTCCATGGTGGCAGAGAGAAATAAGTGATGCAAAAAACGTTCCCTGCTCGGTTTTTGCATATTAGCTGTTGATAAAAGCACAGGGGCAAAGCAAATAGAACTTTTAAAAATTGGTGCAGGATCCCAGGCTTCTGACAAGGTTGATGAAAGAGCCCCTGGCATCTCCCATCCTTTCTTCCTCCCTGGCAGAGGGTTACTGTGTTACTGGGCCCACCCTGCTGTGGGGTGATCTCCTTTTCAAACCAAACTTCATAATGGCTTCTCTTAATAAAAAGGAGGCTGACTTTTTTTTGTACGCCTAATGAGGAACGTAATGATACATTGAATTTTTCTGCAGATTGTGTATGGATTTGCAAGTTAGTTAATCCTGTCTGGTTCTGTGGTATTTGATAGCCTTTGGTGCTGCTTGTCTGTGACATATGTGGAATGACAGTCATGTCTACTTTAACTTTCAACAAGGCATGTCATACATAGACCAGTAATGACAGGATGTGCAGCTTTAACTGTTGGTAGTGTTTCACATGCAAATTTTTGAGCTTTGTTCTCTTCCCATGCTTATATCACATGTTCACAGAGTTTTTCCTTCAGAGTTGTCAGAGTGACATGAATTTTAACAGCAGCACTGGGCAGTAGGGTCAGCTGGAACATCGCCGCAGCTTTAAGGCACAGTTAGTTTTGTGGATGTTGAGAAGTTGATCCTGTGATTCCTGCATCCAAGCCCAACATTTTTGATATGTTAACTACATTGGTGTTTAATAATGTGTCTGACATAGTGAAGGCTAGGTGTACTTGTCATTTAGTTAAGTGACTGCTGTTGCTCCCAAAGTAATTTGTGGCCTGCTTGCCTTTATGATGAATTGTAGAATTTCTTAGAAACTTTAAATCCTGACTACTGGTCATTAAATGGAACTCCTACAATAGTTTGTGGTTTGGAGGGTATCATAGTTCAAACAAAATCATGTAGATAGCTTTCTGGTTGCATCAGGCTGAATTTTTTCCCCATAGGATTGGATAATCTTTGGGTATAACTATAGTTCAGTGTCTGGTTGGATAGGGAGTCTGTGCGAAGTGATACTGAAATCAATGTGGTTTCGGTCTAAGTAAAGTTCTCCATGAACTGAGGTGATTCTGAGGGCTTTGGTTTGAAAAGGAGCATGCGGCATATTGTAGATGTTTGCTCTTTCCATTTCTCTTCCACAATAGTCTTGCCAGTTAGCAATAATTTCAGGCTCCAAAGTGGAGAAGACCCCACTTTGGATAAATATTGCAGCATTGATATTACAAAATAGGCTAGGCTGAGGAAGTTCCTTGCAGTTGGACCTCAAAATGAGTAAAGACATCTGTAGAGGTTCTTTGTACATTAGAAAGTGGTATGGAAATAATGCATGCCTTGATTTTTCTGCTTGACCAGACAAGTTTTCCCACTTTCTAGTATTTGTATTGAAGTGGTATACAGAAGATTGGTTTCAAGAACTTGGTTACACAGATTGAATGGCAGTTTAAACTTGAGGGCCTTGCTTGATTCTGAAGTATCCATTAAAAAAAAGTGGGTAGTTTATATGTACATTTTTTTCTTATCTCCTCCTTTTCTGAAGGTGTAGTGCAGAATAAAAGCTAGTAAGAGATGTCATTTGGATTTCCTTGCAGCCATAGTTTGGAATGAATTAGCTGTGGAAAATGGTGGGAGCAAACTGTACATATGCACATGGATCTTTAAACCAATTAATCTACATTTGTAAATTAAGGAGGTTTGACCATTATGTTCTTGACTACAATATTGGACTGGTTTAATTTGCTAACTAAATTAGTGGAGGAAAATGTTCAGGCAGCTAAAAATATGGCAGAAGTATTTGAAAGCCTTTTCTATCTCTCCATTATTCACCATCTTTGGAAATCCGTGTTGTTATCGTCCGCAACCCAGAATAATTGTTCAATTTCTGCAGAAGTAATCTTGGAATTGAACGATTCAAGGCAAAAACTCCTTTGGAGAAATTCTTTTTAATTACTAAGGCTGGTGGGCTGCTTGCATTGTTTTTGAGCTAGCCCTCTCTGCCAAATTTTGTATGCAAGATCCATCCAAGACTGGTGGGATTTACTATGGCTTTTCCATCAGCTCACTTTTGCCTGATCCCAAGGAAAATATTGGACTAGCTTAATTGTTCAGTGTAGCCCTGCAGATGAGTCCATAGATACCACTAGACTTCTTGCTGACCCAGACATATGAGGCACTTCTGCAGTTTACAAAAATATCCATGCTTGGTTACCTGAAGGCAATTTTTACTTGCTCCAGGTGACTAGCGGCGTGGCTGCTTGGAAGCCAGAACTAAATAATTTATACCTGGTTGAAGGGTATAGTATGCCTCTGAGCATTTTTGTTGTTAACTTCTACAATGAACCTCCTTAAATTGCACAATTGTATTACTGTTCCTATGTATGTGTGTCTCTCTATCACATAACCCAGGACTTCTTTCCTCAGCCAAATGGCTAGGGGCCGAGCCTAGCCATGATTTTACCTCCAATGGACGCAAGTTTCTTTGGTGAAGATTTCTCCTGAGAGTTCGAGGCTAGCAGAAAGAAGCGAGGAAATTGACACCGTTTGGTTCTTACGGATAGGTATTTATGTATTTGGGTTTGTGTAAATGTAAGCTATTTTGACTTTCCAGAAAAAAAAAATTAGCAAGGGAGTATTGAATGGTTGAACCATAAACGGTAAGAACTATAAAGGAATTGATTCATCTTTAAATTAAGTTATTTTGCCTTTAATCATACTAGTCCTTTAGTGGGGAGCTGAGACTTTTTTTTTAAATAAAAGAACTTTGTAGTGGGCAAGAAGTGATTAGTCAGATTAAATTAGTCTGAAGTTAACTGATTTAAATCTTTCTTTTCCAATTTTTATGTGGTAAGTATGTCTATATTGGCAGAAACCCAAGTCCAAAGTTCTTCCATTGACCATCCTTTTCATGTTGCAGGTATGATGGGCGTGGTCACCTGCATGACCTTTCTGAATATGATGCTGAGTATTCTACATGGAACAGAGATTACCAGTTGTCTGAAGAGGAGGCTAGAATAGAAGCCCTCTGTGATGAAGAGAGGTATTTAGCCTTGCATACGGACTTGCTTGAGGAGGAGGCAAGGCAAGGTATTGCTCAAGGATAACTTCCAGAGTTAGAGAACATATTTAAAGTAACTTTTTAAAAAATTAAACTTGTTCCCACTCATTTTATACTCACTCTTTCTGATATTATTTTGACAGTACCCAGTGGATTCGAAAAACAGGCGTCTTTGCGTATCTGAGAGGACCTCAGGATAGTTTATATATAGAGCCACACAGAAATTGCCCGTTTTGAGGGCAGGCTGAGAATTGAGACACTTTTAACTGTTCTTCCTTAACAGTATTGTATGAATGAAAGTTCATGTCTTTTTCTGTGCTTGATGTCAGATTGATTAACTCTTAAGACACTTATCTCGGCAGGAGAAAAATGATCAGCAAAAAACATGCCTTCTGCCCCCTTCCTTTTGGGTTTTCAGTAACTTATTGGCAGAAGTCTCATTGTCTACAGATGACCATGTGGTGAACTTGCTTTAATGTTTGTATTTGGATGTTAGGAATAAACCGTTAACATACATTCTATTTTTTTAAAAAAAAAAGCTCAGACTATAACAAATGAGTTCATGTTTTAATTGGATTTTACGTTTTTGTTCCAAGAGGAAGAATATAAGAGGTTGAGTGAAGCATTGGCAGAAGATGGTACCTATAACGCAGTGGGATTCACTTATAGTAGTGATTATTATGATCCTTCTGAACCCACTGAGGAAGAGGAACAGCCTTCAAAAGCAAAAGGTAATAGATTCCGTGGATTAAGAGGGCAACAGACTATTCTTTGTTCAGAAATAGCACTTCTTGGCTCAGAATGTGACTTGTAACGGGAGATTGGAGGAGGGGGAATGTCTTCCAACATTATTTATGAAATGCAGTCTACCTCCTTGCAGAATCATGCTGAGGTTGTTTGATGTGATGTTGTAAAAGGAGAAGTGAGGAGGAACAGAAGTTGCAGAAAGAAGGATAAACTTCTTCCCAACACCTTTAGTTTTGCATATCAGGGCCAGGTCAAAGAGAAGACATGGCAGCACCTTCTCAGAGCAAGGTGCCCTCTTGAGTCGTGTACCTGGGTGAACTGATGCATGACTTTTTAACAGGCTTTAGAGCATTTCTGCTGTGCTTTTCTGCCATTAGTGTCCAAGATACAATACTTAAAAGAAGCATAAATAAATGCACAAGTGTGCCAAACACACAAATATGTATAGCTGAGAAGATTAGTCAAGATGAGAATATGCCAAAGGCCCAGGTAAATGGAATCAACTTTCACTGTATTCAAAAGGGTTTTTATTTTAGCATGTGTGATAGCAGAATCACCCTGGTAGTGTGTGCCTTCACACTTGGAAGGCAGCAAGGCCACCATACAACATAGTGTTTCATAAAATCAAAGCACAACCTCCTGTGAGGGAAGGTAATTTTTGCTCTCTCCTTTGCGTATGGCTCATTCAGTCACTCAAAATGCAAAGAGACCGTAGAATTAGCCACCCTGGCATGGGCTGGCAAGAAGCCTAGAGCAGTTAGGCACAGCAGTAACTTCTTCCTGTGGGTGAGTGTTTTGGGGCTCACAGGAGCCTTTGATTTCCTGCAGCATGCTATGAGTCTCTCATAGCAGCTCATTGTGTTATGACATACAGTTTGAAAATTACTGGTTTACAGAAGTCAAAATATGTAATTAGCAAAGTTGTCCTGGAATGCATCTAACTCTCTAGGTAATTCTCCTAAGCATTTTGGAAAATATGCTGGCCTTTTTCTTACTGTAGAAACTTTATACTAAACAATATTCATTGCATGGGCTTTTTAGGCAAAAAATATTTTGCAAATTCTCTTTAAAAATTGGATTTTTTTTTAATTTGTATCCCACCTTTCTCCTTACTGGTGACCCAAAGTGGCTTACATCACTCTCTTCTCCTCCACTGTTTTCCTCACAACAACCCTGTGAGGTGGGTTAGGCTGAGAGTATGTGACTAGCCCAAGGACACCAGGCAAGCTTCCATGGCAGAGCAATAACATTTAGTAGTGACAAGGCACAGCCTTATGGCAAACCTTGCAGTGCATTTGCAGAATTTTCAGCATCACTGGAGAGAAACAGATGTTCCTCAGGCAGAGCATTAAAGCAGGCTCCCCATAGTGAACGTATTTGTCTAGAAGTGTCTACCAGAACATGCTTTCGTGGAACAGAAGGGGTTTGAACAGCAATTTGGCAGGAAATGCTTGAAAATATTGGGAAAGTGCAGGTAGTTATTAAACAGATGAAGAGATTTATCTTTTCCAGTCTGTGCAGAATTTGGGACAAAGAGCGGATGCACTGCTTTGCAGCCTGTCTGTGTCATTGCAGAACAGAATTTTGCCATTTAAGCTGCAATGCTGTGCAGATTTAGGTGCAGTTGTAACTTGCATCAACAGGATGGATAGAGATTTCCCTTTAGGGATTTCCTTTAAAGTTTTTAAAGTTGGTCAGATTGAGTGCTTAATTAGTGAAGCCCACCCTCAGAACCAATTCATGCAGTAAGTTATCTATTGCATTTATAGACCCCTGCCATAGTTCCCAAACAGTTTGGACTTTTCTGTTTTGATTAAGTCAATACATGCTTTTGGATCGGCTGTCATACATCCAGAAGCATTATTGTGGGAGAAAAGGGGGTGGTTGTAGAAGAAGGATAACAATATAAAATGAAACTATTAAAATGATATTTATCTATATAAAATAGCTTGGAAGTAAGTTTGGCTGACAACAAAAGTAGAGATTTTTGTTGTGTTTCTATTAAGATTCCAAAGCTTTTTCTGTATTACACTATTTCATCTTCTAATTTGCAGTTGCTACAACCAAGATTGAAAGCTTGGAGGAAAATGAAGAACCTTTTATTGCCCCCTTGGGACTGACTGTACCTTCTGATGTAGAACTGGTATGTGTTTTTTGAGATTCGATATGTTATTTCAATGGCATTTTTAAAAACTACTGTCCGGAGTTTAGTTTTCCTGAAAGGTGAGCTATTCAACTAAATCTTGGCAGAGTTCTAAACTTTAGGCTCAAAAACCATTGAAACTGCTTATGCATTTTTTTGGTCAGAATTCATGCTGCTTAGACCAAACATTACATTAATAGCCAGTTTCCACAAGGCATTCTGGGGTGCTCCAGTATGCTGCAAGAGAATTGCTAGAATGCCACAAGAAATTTCTGTACATACTACTGAGCTCAAACTGCCAGACATAGAGGAAGCTGCTTATAATGTTTCTTATTCACAGCTTTCTTCCAGTCTCCTGATGGGAGCACAAACTTAGCTCCCTGATTGACTTAAAGTAATAAAGACCACTACAAGTGTCAGTTATACCATTAAAAAGGTTATGATGGAGGATTCACCACTGCAGACACAAAGGAAGGCTACTATAACTGAGTGCACTCACTCAAGCATTCTAATAGAGAGACCAAGCAAGTAATAAAGGAGACATCGGGCAAGCCTCATCGGGGAGGGAGAGCCTGTTTCTGGTTGTTACTTGGCGTTGGCAGACAGAAGGAAAGAGATCTGGGCTCAGAATCTTAACTGGCTGGACAGTATGGGAGAAGGTAGTCCTTCGGATACCCTGGCCCCAAGCCGTTTAGAGCCTTGAGGTTAGAATTGTGTCTAGAAACAGGTAAGCAGAGAGTGCAGATCTTTCAGCACACAGGTGATGCAGTGACCAGCAGTAGCTGGTCTCTGCATTTTTGGCTAATTAAAGTATCAGAACAGTTTTCAGAGGTAACCCTGTACACGGCCCGTACTAGTTTAACCAGGTATTATTATAAGAATATGGGTGGTTATGACCAGATTTTTTTAGCTGAGTTGATGTATCAGTCAAAGCTGATTAAAGGTGCTACGTGAGGTGCAACTGAGATGTTAGCTTCCAACTGCAGGTCAAGATTTAGTACTGTCCTTAAGCTCTGAACCTGCTCCCTCAGAAATAGTACAGTCGTCTGCAGGCCAAGCTGACTTCAGTCCGTAAGTGATTTTGTCATTGATTGCTGGATTTGCTAAGGGTGTTCTTACTGTTACATGCTCTGAAAGTAAACCCTTTGGGGTTTAATGATGAAGTTTCCCTTCATTTTTAATTCTGAAAAAGTTGTATTTTCATTGTTCTCTCAGTTTAAGAATCTCTGGTTTGGAGTGTTCCTTGGATACCTGAAATGATGTAAAAATCCTCAAAGTACTAAATTACAGGCATTTCAAATTCCAGTTTGTTTTACAGAAATTGTGTTGCAGATTCTTTGTAGTGTAAATAATGTTATTTCAAAAGTGTTCGTTTGTCCTTTTTTGATTAGGATGCCCTAATGCCTTATAGTTACGAAGGTATACTTATTTTTGCAGGAGAATTTGCATTCACTGCTCAAGCCTCCAGTTCATTTTAGCCTTTAACAGTGAAGTGATGCTGCAGAAAGCTAGTTGCAGCCTTCTCCCTTGTCTTCCTTG
This sequence comes from Eublepharis macularius, assembly GCF_028583425.1. Lineage (NCBI taxonomy): Eukaryota > Metazoa > Chordata > Lepidosauria > Squamata > Eublepharidae > Eublepharis > Eublepharis macularius. The sequence goes on along the minus strand of NC_072802.1, from coordinate 63,503,748 downwards.
GTTTTGAACTTGTGGGATTCATCTCTGCGCTGTTACCATATTCATAGTTATAACTGAAAGCATTTTAAAAACTCATTCTTCACCTGACACGTCAGTAGTACCAGCAGTCATAGCTAGCCATGTAAGGCCTCCTGTAATGTCTTTCTGTCAATATTAAGATTATTTACTGCAGTGTTTTTTCTCTTAATCTTGTCATGAAAGGGGTGATACATCACAAAAATGTGTTTAAGATATTTTCAACTGCCACACATGTCCTTGAGTGAGATTTCTTTGTTCGTAGTGCATGGAGTCATAATCTTATTTTACTTAAATATTGTTCCCTTGTTGCTTTTTTAAATAACCAGACAATTGGCGAGATGCTGAGCTGTTACATAAGCAACCTGTGAATATGTTGATACCAAATCTGTCTATTTCATGTAGGAAATTATGCACTTTGCTAGCTTATTTTGGTAGCAGTGGGTCTTTTAGATTTTCTGAGTTCAAAAAATAATTATGAAAATGCATTTGGTGCAATTAAGGAAAATGAAGCTGGTGAAGTGGAAAATTAAACAAAAGCTGTGAGCTGCATATTTCTGTATAAAGTTGCTAAATGACGATACTTGAGACAGCTTGGTTTTGAGAAAGCCAAGTTAGTCATAGTCAGCTGTGGCAGGCAGGAGTATGGCTGAGTTCTTTCGCATTGTTTTAAAGAGGACCAAGTGTTGTGTATGCAGTATGTTTTCCAGTTGTTTGCCTCTGTGCATGGCATTCACAAAAGAAGGTCTGCTGTGAAATGGATTTTCTTCATAAATTCTGCTCAACAGAAGTGAATAAATGCAGTGGCCTTATCAGGTGCTCCTAGATAATAGCTGTTCCTTTATTGGAAAAGACCTGTAGCCCTGCATCATTATGGAAAAAACATGCCTGAACCTTTTAAATCTGCAAACGGCTTTGAAAAATGCGATGAATTTAGACTACTTAATCTCCTTGAGCCTGTGGTGTTTGTAGCTTAATAGGTTTTCAAAGCTAGGTCTGCAGTCATGAGCTTAGAAATATTTTCTAAATTGGGCCTGCACAATTTGTCACCCACCAACTATGGACTATGACCTGAAAGTGCTTGTGCAGCTTGGAGAATCACCACCTCTAGATGAATACTTGAAATCTTGTTGCCTATCCAGAGCCCGTGAGTCTCAATAAGTTGCTTTGAAGGTGTATATTGTCCTGTGTGTTTTACTGGATATTTGTGCATGTTACAGACTTCATAGTGGTTCCTTTTTTTGTCTGAGAGATCCTCATGAGTGCAGATGCTTTTCTTCCTAGTTCAGAGGGAATGTGCAACAGTTGGAGAAGACATAACAGAATGGTCTGAAAGACATCAGTATTTTTGCTCTTTGCCCTAGCCTCCAACAGCCAAAATGCATGCGATTATCGAACGGACTGCCAATTTCGTCTGCAAGCAGGGAGCCCAGTTTGAGATAATGTTGAAAGCAAAGCAAGCTCGGAACTCTCAGTTTGACTTTCTGCGGTTTGACCACTACCTCAACCCTTACTACAAATTTATTCAGAAAGCTATGAAGGAGGGACGATATGCAGCACCATCGGAAAAGAAAAAGGAGGAAGAAAGTGAGTAATTATTTCTTAGTGTGCGGCCTGTGCCATCTTGTATGTTTCTGTCTCCAGAATCTGACAGTTAAGAGAGCCATTCTTTAATTCCTGTTCCAAATTTGTGAATAGTCACCAAAGGCCATGTAGCGTGCTGGCAGCTGATGGTGAGGAGTTCAAATATGCTATAACGATGAACTCCCAGTGCGTAACCTAACGTTTGACATTCAGCAAAGTTCTTTTCTAAATCTGTTTGAAATTACCTCAAGTTATAATTGCAATCTTCTTTACTACTTTCAGGAACAAGAAGTCTGGTTTTGAGACAGTATTCTGTAGAATAGCATTCTTGGCAGGGAACACCGGCTTATGTATATTGTTCATGTTCTTAAAACAATCTAATACAAAGTTCTGTAATTTTCTTAATCTAAGCATATAAAATGAATATTATACGTTATTTTATACTAGTCATTAGGGTTGTTGTGGGGAGGAGTTAGGGAAGCAATAAGCAGAGGCCTGTTGGAAGCATCAGTTGGGTACTCACCCACCATTCATTAGGGTATTAATGTTACCCATCTTCATGTAATTGCAGTAGCTCCGTAGTTCCCTGATACTAAGCAGAGATGCTAGTAGACCTCACCGGTTGCTCAATATTCTGTCTGGGAGGACAGCATTACTACCACACCTCTTTCAGGTTTGTTTTGTGCTGCTCTAACCTCCACTGCAGCTTGGGGCACAGGAATAATACGAAGCAGGGATAAAATTTGCAAGGTAACCCACTGCTTTTAGTTGTCTCCCCTTTTCACCCCATCTTGATTGGGGGAAAAACCTCACAAGACTATCTTTAGATTAATAACAATAAAAACGTTTGATTTATATACCACCCTTCAGGACAACTTAACATCTAGTCAGAGCGGTTTACAAAGTGCGTTATTGTTATCCTCACAACAATCATCCTGTGAGATGGGTGGGGCTTTTGTATTGTAGGGAGGAGGTCTCAGATGCTTCACTAATGAGTTAGGGACCATAGACTTCACCACTGTATTGCCTTACGTACTACCTGTGATTTTAAATATGTGCTCCTATGAGCTGCCTGTGCTTCATGTTGTCTAATGTCAGCCCTAGAATTGCTTCTGTTCTGTTTCAGCATTTCTTCAAGTCTGATTTGGATTCTTGCTAATGCTATGCCTTTGTAAACTTGCATTTATTCACCCTATGGCATTGTTTATTGAAATGTCCTCTATATCGGCTGTGCTAATCTCACGCTATGTAATCCTCCCTGAGTCTCAGAGAGAAAGGCGGACTATGAATGACATACATAATAATAATAAATAGTAACAATTTGTTTAAAGTTCAAAGAAATCAGGAAGGAATTCCCATCCCAGGAGGGTAGTGTGTCACAACAAAAGTAAACCGAAGTCTAGTGGCATTTTTAAAAACTTAACATTTATTCCAGCATAATCTTTCATGGGTTGGCGCTCACTCCCTCAGGTGTATAAAGTGTATAGCCATAACAGATATTTTTATATTTAAAGTTACAAGCAACAGCAAGGTGAGAGTAGGGAGATGGTACAAAGGGAGGCCAGTTTCAAACAATAACTAATCAAAGGGAAACCGGTCTATTCAAAGTGGGTAAGGACCACTCCCAACGGATAGTAGACTGTTCCTCCTACTTTGCCCATCGATCAGTGGATGGAAGTGCTCCTCATCTCCTCTGAATGCTTTGATTTCAAGCCTCTATGGATATATACATCATTCATCTGAGGAAGTGAGCTCTGACTCACAAAAGATTATGCTGGAATAAATTTTGTTAGTTTCTACAGTGCCACTCGTCTTCTGTTTCAACTCCCATCCCAGACACTCTGAAAAGTTAAAATGTAATCTGTCATTCTGAAACAGGAATGCGAAATGCTGCTGCTGAAGTCGATGATGACGATGACGATGATGATGGAGATAACTACCTGCATCCAAGCCTCTTTGCATCTAAGAAGCACAACCGACTTGAAGAGCTTATGAAGGTATTTAGTCTCACAAAACTACCTGCGTCCATTGTGAGTCTTCAGTGTTCTAGGCAGATCATCTTAGTTGCTGAGATACTGAGCAGTTGTAAATGTGTGCGCACCGGTGGAATTTTTAAAAATTGTCTTCTGAATGATGTATGTTAATGTTGTATCACAAATGGCTTTAGAAACTCGAGCACCAATAAACTTAAAGACGGTGCAGTTTCATCTTTGATGCTTCGTTGAAATATAGGTGATTGAACATACTAGAAAAGGAATTAATCCTACAATCAGGCTATTTGTAGGATACATCTGTTACAATTTTATTCTTCCTCTAAGGCGCTCAGGGCAGTGTAAGTGGTTCTACCCTCTTGTACTTAGTTCTCAGAGTAATCTTCTAAGGTAGGTTCAGTTGAGAGAATCTGCCATGGCCACAGAGTTGACCATCATGGCCTGGAGAGGATTTGAACCTGGATCTTCCTGGTCCCAGGATGACACTCTCATCACTGCACCACACTGGCTCAATACAAATCTCTGTTCAGTCAGGGGCTCGGTTTGTGGCCTTTCTGTTTGTTAAATAAATCTGACATGCCTCATAGGGGTGGGCTGTGTGGATTAAAATGCCAATTTATAATTTGTTTCAAATTCTGTGTTAATGTGGAAAGAGAGCATAATTTGCAGATTTTTTTTTCTAATTCACGGACTTCTCCTCTCTAAAGCCAGTGCCAAACATATAAAGTTAAGCTGCCCTGCCTCCTTTTTGATTGCAGAGATTATAAATAATTTGATGTTATGAACTCAAAGGTTTGAAAGAAATCAGTTCTGAAAATCTAATATTTCCCTCCTTTAGCCATTAAAGGTGGTAGATCCTGATCACCCGCTGGCTGTGCTTGTTCGGAAGGCTCAGACTGAAAATAACTTGGCTGCTGCGCAGTCAGCGGAGGGAACAGCTGTTCAGGCATCGCAAATAGAATATCCTTCAGATTGTAAGTACCTTGTGATAAGCACATTAAGTATGTTCAAAGCTACTTTATTAACGGGAGCTAGGAGAGGTGGTGGTAAAAGTCACTAAATAGTATTTTGTAAGCAGTCCACTTTTCGGGTTTGCTGTATTTGTTAGCTTGACAGCTTTCCTTTATATGTTTAATCAGTGCTCAGTGTGACTAGTTAGAGTTGGAGAAAGAAAGTGGAATTATATTCTCCTCTCCTTGACCAAAGTTGCATTTCAAAAGGTTCTTTCTGTTTTGATCCGGGGCTTGGGTGGCCAGCGCTAGTAAGATCAAACCTCCAGGTACTCCCCCCCCCCTTAATACTCTCTTTGGAAATACCAAATATCTTTCCAAACGGTTCAGAGTTACCGAGGTGTTCGATGTGTAATAAAATGTACTTGCAGAAAGTGAACACAACTGCAGTTAATGATGTGATCAGCAAAATACAGAATCCATATAACATTTGATGGGAAAAGGAGCTTGTTATTTTAGAGTGGTTAACTGCATTAAAGTATTACTAGCTCAGACTGTTCCAAGTGTTTGTCTTGCAAACGGCAGCATTTTTCAAAATGGTTTTGGTATCTGGACCATGGTTTTTGTGGGCTGAACTTAAGAGGCCCTCTACATTCTAAGATAAATGTTTTCTCAGTCATGTCCCCAAACCATCGACAGGTGGAAGCCTTGCAATTTGATGATTCCCTATAGAAAACTGCTTTCTAGTGTCCTTCCCTATCACTTAACCAGAGGTTAGGAAATGGTCCTGGGGGGTTTGAGGGTTGGGGCATTCCTTCATACACATTAACTGTAGTGTGCATTGTATTGAATAACCCTGGTTCAGCCTGACTCCATCCCTCGGTGATAATGTCACTGCATGTATATTGGTACAGAGGTGAGAATCAATACTGCATAAAGCAACCTTAATCTGCAGGATAGAGAGCAATGAATGCATCCAACATGGCATAGTTTTTTTTCTGCGTACTCTCTGTCCTGAGTTTATACGAACATGAGATCTTCTTAATTGAATAAATGTGTAGTGTTACACTTCAATCACTATCTTTTGCACCTGTTAGTGGAAGGTCAAGATAGTGGGAGTCCAAGATCTATTTGTGGTCCCATTACCCATAGAAAAGAGGTGAGACTAGGGATATTAAATTTCCAGAAATTTTGAAGCCCTTGGGAAAAAAATCTACATGGGGGCGGGGGCAGCAATACGTGCACCTAAACTTACTGTATTTTGCTTTAACAGCATAAACGGCATCATTTATAATGCAGTTGGCGTATAGTACTATTTGGCAATTCTATAGAATTTATGCCGTAATTGAAAATTTACCAAGGGAGAACACATACTGCTGCACTTTGTGCTTCTTTACCACATATATCTTAATTTTTGCTTCTTGAGAGGTGGGGGGGGGAGTTAAATTAGAAAATGTGTTTTGTAGTAAATGCAAGAAAATATGTTATTATTTCAATAAAAGCAGCCTCATAAAGTCAGAGTAGAACTACTGGCGTATTGTCATACCAGATTTAAATTCATAACATCAAAAACATTGAACTTTGAATTTATCAAACATGGTATATTAATTGTTGCCAAAATTATTCACGTTTATGCAACAAACCTATCCTTGAAAATACGTTGTACATGTCTACAGTACAAATAGGAATGATCATTATCTAATGCTTTAGACGGTCTTAAATAAAAATGTTTACACTATAAAGAAGGCATATTAATTGTTGCCATAATTATTCATGTTTATGCAACAAACTTATCCTTGAAAATATATAGTTTTAAATAATTTTTTTATGTTATACGTCTTGAGTGAGTACAAGCACTTCATTAATTAATTTCCCAAATTTTCTTGTTCTTTCTGAACCTTCACATCTTTCAGTGAGAAATGTAGTGTGCAAACTGTTCTTTGAATAGATTTGCTTAGGTGAGTGGTATTCAGTCCATGGCTCGCAGAAATAGTTTCCAGTTCTTCATGTTTTGGCTTGTTGTTTCCTATAAGCTGGTATAGCTCAATCAAATGATTTTCTAATGTACATCACAATACTGTTTTGCACAAATGGCTCCCCCAATGTGATCACAAAAGTTAAAAAATGGTTTATCACAAAGGCTGCAATTGTCCAGAAGTGCTTGGGCACTGTAGAGCTGGAGTTCTCCCAGTAAAGTCAATAGGACAATTTCCGAACAAGTCATTTGAAGATTGCACACTCAGCATGTACGCTCCTTCTCCTGGTTGTGCAGTCCTTACAGAAATAGTTTCACAAATAAATTTGACGAACTGTAAGTTAACTTAAAACGGCACCACAGAGCCGTTGTGGTGCAGTGGCTAATGTGTTGGACTAGGATCTGGGTGACCCAGGTTCAATAGGCCACTCTGCCATGGAAGCTCGTGGGGTGACTTTGGGCCAGTCACACACTTTCAGCCTAACTTACCTTGCAGCGTTTGTTGTGAGGGGATAAAATGGATGTGAGGAGAAGGATATAAACTGCTTTAGGCCTCCATTGGAGAGAAGAGGGGGGCATAAATGAAGTAAAAATTTAAAAAGTGATGGAATCTACTTAATTAAGAGGACTGGTGCCCAGATTCCTTTTTACTCCAAAATCTTGCTCGATTTTGTAAGAACTAGTAACCAGTGGTTGAAAAATATTTGCATTGACAGTTGTACATGTTATTATCACTAAGGAAAACAGTCCTATCCAGAGATGTCTTTAAAGTGCTACACAGAAGCCAAATGTAAGCATCCTGTAGAAATTATTCAAATTGCTTGAAGGCAGTGTAGGGTTGCCAACTCCAGGTTAGGCAATTTTTGAAGATTTTGATGGTGGAGCCTGGAGAGGGCAGGGTTTGGGGAGGGGTATGTGAGTATATAATGCCACAGAGTCGACCCTCCAAAGCAGCCATTTTCTTCAGGGAATTGATCTCTGGCTTGGAGATTAGTTGTAATTCTGGAGATCTCCAGATGGTGGCTGGATTTTAATGAAAATGGAGCACGGATCATACTTGGTGGTTTTAGGAGGAGGCCTAATGTGCGTTTCTGGCTCCTGCCTACATTTATAGATATTTGGGCTAAAACTTGCATTTGTTAAAAAAAAATTAAAAATGGATACTGATGGGATATTGAGCTTTATGTTAAATACCAGTTTTCTGTGTGCACAGCACTAAGGTTTGCACATAACTCTGCTCGAGTTCCAATCACAGAATTAAGTGCGCTTAATGCTGTATCTCAGTAATTTCTCATAGCTAGATTTTTAAAAAGGAATTTGGCCAGTTGTGGGGAATTAAAACCATTCAAGCTGTTTTAGAACAATTTTGAAGACACAGTTTTTCTGCATCTTTCTCGTCTCCCCCCCAAACCTTCAAAATCTTACATATTTAATGATGATGCTATAAATCAGTTTTTCAAGGGAAAAAAGTGACTGTTCTACATTTATCAGGTGATATTCTTGTGCATATTTTCATATTCATTGGGTCTTGCTTTGGGAAGTAACAGCATAGCATTTCAGTAGATAATATTTCCAGACAAGCCTGCAGAAGCCTACAGTGAGACAAGATAACCTTGGGAAATTGATAAATCAATTGAGAAAATGCTTGCAGCTGAAGTTTCAAGACAAATGGAAAAATTCAGTTTGAGCAAAAAAAAAATATCCTGCTTGTCTTTTTTTAAAGCACTGAGCATAATCCATAAGGCAGCATCTCTAGACCATTTACAAAATCTCTGCTACTTGCAACTAACATTCAAATGCTCATTGGTTTCAGGGAGAACAGGATCAGCATTATTGATTATAGGGCGCATGGGGAAGAATTTCTTATGGTGGCAATAGGCATTTTTTAATCTGCATATAGTGGTGTGACTGCAAAGGGGGAGTTGGCAGATCATTTGGCCAGGTGCTCCTGTCTGGCAGCCAGTAGTGCCTCATGAAATATAGCTTCAGTTGCTACATACAGCAAACATTGTCCTTTCCATGATATATGTTGGCCTCTTGGCATAGTGTAGCAGGTAGAGATTAGGTGGGGAAAATAGGTGAAAGATGCTGCTTTGACGGCTGTTTGACAATTATAATCCCAGTGGGAATTTGGAGTTCACTCCAAAGGCATGAAAGGCTTTTTCATCAATCTGTTCAGTTCATACATAGATTTTTTTTTTAAAAAATGAAACCATTCGGTTAACGAAACCAGTTCGAATCTGTGGGGGTTCAAAATTCTTCCACATAGGTTGCTATGCAGAAAGCAACCAGAGCTCTTAATATAAACGATTGGCACAACTACCTATCTGTGGCTGTTTCCATTGTTGAGCTTCATATTTTGAGTATGAGCTTCAACAGCACTGCAAAGGTAAAACAAGTCAACAATTTTTCTTTCAAGCTAAAAATGTTTTTCCCCCTTTTCCTTTGCACTCTTTTCCAATGAGGAATTATTTGATACAAGATCGTACGAATGATTGTGGAGGGGGGAGGAGTTGCATTTATAGTTTTCTCAAAGGAGTATATTCAGCTACTAAGACAATGTTATTTCTACCCTTTCTATATTATCAGACTGAAACTGAAAAGTTTGCATATTAAATATTATTGCATATTAAATATTTATGTGAGTTAAAGGCCAGATAAATGAAGGTCGTAATGCTAATCTTCAAATAGTTGCCTTTAATAAGTGGTTCGTCTGTAATTTTGCCTAAACCTAATTTTCTTAGTTATGATGCTATTCTACAGCATTTATAAAATCCCTGACGACCTAATAAAACAGCATTGGTAGTTTAAAGACAGCATGGGAAAACACGATCTCACCATATAACATATAGATCATTATTCCATTGTGCCACTCTGTGAGGAAGGGCTTGTAGACCTTATTAACTTACTAATATTTGTGTGTTCATGTGTGTGTATAGTATTCATGAATTTCTGTTTTTTAGACTGTTTTGGAATTTTGGGAATCAGGGAATGATGAGATGTACTGGAAGGCAATTATTGATTGAGATATTGAGGTATCTTGGCACTGAAACTCTGTTTACTGTTCCTTTTCTAGTTTTTGCATAGTCACTTTTCACATCCCCTGTACTTCCAGGAATTTTGCCATAACCATAAGGAGCAGAAACTTGCTTTAAAAGAATGTTTGCTTAAATTCTCAAATTGCTGAATTCTTCAATTGCTGCCAGTTTTGCTTAAAATATATACAAGCTCTTCTGATGACGTATCAATCTGTTTTTTTCAGAAAATCTACATTACACAAAATGAGATAAATTGGACCCAGATCTTTCCTAAATAGCTTAATTCCTCTGCCTGAACCCTCTCTGGGCTCTATTGCATAATTCAGGCTGCAGCTCTCTCAGCAAAAATTAATCTAATCTGATCCAGTCAGCATTGGATGAAAAATTAAACATGCAAATAGGATCTTGTGCATTTTTAATTGATTAATGTCACTGTGTGTGTAGTCAAATACTGTGAACCCTGGTATTAGGATTGTAGTACTAGGATATCAGAGCCCTTTCTTGCAGTGCTTTGTTCTGGTTTCACTATGCAGGCGTGCTGAGCACAGAAAACTTTGGAAGTTGTCTATTTTGCAAGTGGAGAGTATGAAAGACATTTGTCACTGCAGTTCTGAGTAGAGTTACAGACTTCTAAGCCCATTAAATTAGAAGGGTTTAGAAGGGTAAAATGCTGATTAGAGTGGCATTGTTAATAATTAAGTGCCTGTGGTTTACCTTTGTTTTTTAAATTCAGACTTTTAAAAAAAAATCTGGGCATGCTTTCTAATGTGCTCATGAACATGTTAGCCCAAAATAACAACAACAACATTCAATTTATATACCACCCTTCAGGACAACTTAATGCCCACTCGGAGCGGTTTACAAAGTATATCATCATTATCCCCACAACAAAACACCCTGTGAGGTGGGTGAAGCTGAGAGAGCTCTGAGAGAGCTGTGACTGACCAATGGTCACCCAGCTGGCTTCAAGTGGAGGAGTGGGGAATCAAACCCGGCTCTCCAGATTAGAGTCCTGCGCTCTTGACCACTACACCAAACCCACCCACTCCTGGCCCAATTAAGGAGAAGGCAGGTGGAATGGAAGGAGTACAGAAAGTCTTTATTGCAATAAAGGGAGGGACAAGTTCTTAACACAAAAGTTACCTCAGGTTCCTCACAGAAATCAAAGCCACCACCCCTTTTATATCCTGAGGGTGGCCTGTTCCATATATGGTAATCCAAGTTAATTGGCCTACTTCAATGGCGCATGCAACCTAGATGATCAAGCATACTGTTCACATGCCCTCTGCCAGGCCTCGTTTGGCTCCACCCATAGCCAGTAGTTTCCCAAGAAAAAGCTGAGCATAGATTGGAGTGATCTGTGTGTTCCATCAGACATAAACCAGTTTCTTGAAATTTTAGCATTTCTCGTGCACAGCATTTTCTCCACTGGATGGAGGAGAAGAGCAGACAGATTGGATTGATTTAAATAAAGTTGCCCGTTTTGTCCTGCTCAAGTAAGAGTGTTTGTGTGCGCGTGCTGATTGGTGCTCGATAAGAATTACAATATTTTTGACTTGTAAATAAATCCTTTAATATTACTTGAGGATATAATCCAAAGCCTTTGATTATGTAGCCTTGATTTTTTTTTGTTTACCATTATATTTACTTACAGAAAAGAGGGGGCACTTCATTGAAGACAAAGAACATAGGCAATATAGTTTGTTCCTGGCCCTTTGCAGAGAAAATGCAGTAATGATGTTTTTTCAAGAGATGAAAATGTTCATAATTTGCCACAAGAATATGTATAATATATGGTCTGTAAAATCATTTATAATGGTTGCTTAGGAAATCAAGTGGCTTTTCCCTCTTTCTTTTGTTACCTAGAAAAGTGCACTTGCCATGAACTGAGTCTGAAAAGAGAAATACATTCTTTTAAACTAAGGGGTTTTTTTGGTAAGTATTGCTACAACAGGGTCTCCTAAAATCCCCTTGCTGTCAAGGATATGGTCTGTGATGGCCTGGGCCTTTTCTGTGGCTGGCCTACCATTCTGGACCAGTCTCCTATTACAGGCTGTGGCACCTAACCTGGGGGCCTTCCAACAAGATTGTGACAGAATTATTCAACTGAGCTTATGGATAGTAGCTTACATAGGCTGTAACAGTTTTATAACTGTATGTGTTAATTAAACTAATATTAAAGTATTTTATAATCTGCCTTGGGTCCTCCTGACTGTCAGGAGAAAGGCAAAGTATGCAAACATCCTAAACAAATACATCTGAATTAAATTTTTAAAAAATTAAAGATGAAGTTTTCACCCACCCGGAGAACTCTGCTTCATACCTAATAGCAGGTGCTGTACATTGTCAGAAGGCACCTTGTAGATTGCTGTCGGTCCTTGGACCAATGGTTGTGTTCAGCCTTTTCCAACACAAGAGTATGTAGGCTGTTTGATTGACACCATTCTTTTATTGTGTATAAATCGGGAATAGCTGGTCAAATAACCCAGTACCTGCCAATCTAAAACATTTCACTGAGACACCTTACTATATTGCATACTCTTTATGTAAATGGTTCACAGTTATATGAATATTACCTGCATTTGTAACCCCCTTGGTGTAGAATCATAAAGAGTGGCATTCTTCAACTTGTAAAGAGGCCTCTTTCCATCTCTCCTAAGGTCAGCGATGATTCCATTACTGTGGTACTTTCACTTCTTCTGCACAACAATGGACCATACATTATTCCCCTTAAACTCGTTCCATTTTTTTTTGGCCTTTATTGAATAGGATAGGGCCAGCGAACATGCTGTGACTACACAATGCTACTAGTTGCAGGCTGACAGCGTTCTTTTCTTTAAACAGCTTGACTACCATAGGAAATTGAGTGGGCAGTCACCATAGCCAGGCCTGCCCTTTAATTTTATGTTTCCTTGAACTCTTGTTGGTTATTGCCTTCTCCGCAGCATCCCAGTTTTAGGTTGTAGCACTCGTGAGCATCCCATTAACCCCAGCCAGAAATTGACTTTTTTTTGCTAACTAGATGCCAATACACTTTATGCCACTTGACATAGTTGTTGTCAAGTGATAAAACTGTCACTTGGCAAATGTCTGTTTATTGCTTGTCTTCAAGAGTGTTCACATCTCAGATTCTCTGTGGCCGAACCTTCCGTGCTTCTTCCTTTTCCTCTTTTGCCAGTAGTAATTCATTTACACAGGATTAAACAGAACATATAAACAGCCTTGTGGAAACATCTCCTGTTCTTGAGGATGGCATCTTATTTATAAATTTGCATGTTGGCCATCCAGTGAAAATAGTGGCTGATTCTCATATTTGATGGAATGCCAGGGTATACAGTGCTTTGCAGCTTTTCTTCATTTCCCACCTTTCATTTCCCCCACATCTCCCAGCTGTGATCAAGCTGATTACATTTTGCATTGTACCTCTGCATCCTAACTCCAGTTGGCCCTTTTTTGTAACACCCCTTCCACCTTCTGACCTGGACATAAGGGCAAATGGATCCTCCTTTCTGTGAGTAGCTGATGAAGTGAGCATTGACTCATGAAAGTATGTATGCTGGGGAAACGTTTTTGGTATTTCAGGTGCTACTGGACATGAGTTTTGTCCTGCAGGTTTTTAGGAATTCTGTTCTAAAGCAGAGTCGTAATGGTGCGACTACATGCTCGCTGCAGGATGCAGCAAAAACACTGCCCAAAAGAAAATGTTCACTGAAGCAGTGGCATTGTAAACATATCTGCCAGTCCACCATGCTATAGTTTGAAAGCAGCAGTTTGGAACATGGAAGGAATACAAGCTTTACTCAAAACTGCTCACACTGGGAACTCTCTTGACAGACATTAAAATATTTAGCACTTTTCTTTCCCCTTCTTTAAAAGGGAGAACAACACTTTTGTTGCTCTTCATCTCAAATCACAGCTCAGAATTGCAGTTGGGTACCAGATGTCTGAGTACATTGTTACCCAGTAACATGTGGGTCATTCAGTTTTCAGTTGTTCTTACTATTTTAAAAAATATCCCTCCTCTGCCCATAGGATTTTTTCTTCTGAAAATTAATTTACTTCCAAAATGTATGTTTTATCAGAGCTTGGCAGATGTATGTTTGTTAGCATGGCACAACATATGATAGCCTTCCGCTGTTAACGCTGTGAAGCTTTGCTTGACAAAATGCTGTATTTTTTGCAGTAAAGCATTTCAGCGTAGATAAGTATTTCATTTAATAAGATGTTTCCGCTAACAAAATATTCAGATTAAAACCACCAAAACAAGCACACAAGTGCATCATTAAAACAATTTAAAACAAGAGCTTAAAATAAATACAAAAGGTAATAACAATTAAAACTTGGATCGCTGAGCGAATGCCAAGCAAAACAAAACAAGCCTTCACCCATTGGCAGAAGACAGCAGCCGGGAGGGGGCGGGCAAGGCACATCTTCCTGGGGAGAGAGTTCCAGAAGTTTGGTTCTGCAGCTGAGAAGGTCTTCTCCTGGGTTGCCACCCACCTAATCTCAGAAAACGGGGACGCCTGAAGCAGGGCCTCTGAGGATGACTGCAGTGGTTGGGTGGGTCCTTTATGCGTTCCATCTGGTATGTTAGTCCCAAACCATACAGAGCTTCAAATGTCAGCACCAGCACTTTGAATTGTACCCAGAAATTGAGAGCCTATGTAGATGAGCCGGAAGCGGAATGATATGTTCCTTATGACTCACTTCAGTCAACACTCAAACAGTATACACTAAACTGTTTAGCCTGGAGTTCTTTAAATGTGGGTTTGCTTATGTCCCATTCTTTGCCTTGTCCACTGGAGATGAAAGTATGGGATTGGCAGGCAGCCAAGATCAGGCCATGCTGGAGCCAACCCTTGATACTGGAGTGGGGGCAAAGCTTTGGCAAAGATGGCAGATGCTTATGTGCTGAGCTCCTCCTCAAAAAACCTTTAACAAATGTTGAGGAGATACCATGAGGACCGTCTGCTTCACCTCGAGTCTGCTGCTCTTAAGAAGCTGATTGAGGGGGATTTGCAGACTTGCAGAAATTGGAATTATTATTAAGGCTGCTGGCAAGGCCATCTGGAAACAACTAGGAAGAAGCCTGGCATTGCTGCCAGCTGCATCCAGCCTGTGCTTGGCAATCTCTCTGCTGTTTGTTTCATTTGATGTAGGAGCAGGAGGTGGATAGGGTAACTAGTCATCATAAAAGTGTCTGGTAACAATCCTATCAATTGGACTGGATATAAGAATTTATATTTGATGTGAATTTTGCCAGTACATGATATTTATTTTGGGTACGACCAGCTGCATTAATTGTGTGAACAGTGGATTACATATGTTTCTATGAGTTACTGATAGGATTGTTACTAGACACTTATATGATAACCCTATGCATTGTTTGTAAATTTTCCAGTTACACGGTTGTAGTTACTGTTAGTTTCACAAGATTCAAGAGGCTGCACAACTAGAAGAGGAAAGGCTTTGGTCCCCTAGGTGCGTGCTCTTCTGTCTCATTCAGGTTTCAGCCCTGGCCTTCCACCTCCTTTGATACTGTGAGGACTGGTGCCAAAACGGCCTCCTGATCCACCTGGACGTTTGGCTCGTGGGTGGGAACCAGTTGTGACAGATGACAGGGTGGTCTTCTCCTGAAGATCCCCGGAGGCAAGGAACCTGAGTTTTAACAAGAACCACTAAAGGCTCTTGTTTTTCCCTCTTCTGATAGTGTCCTTTCATGAGTAGGAACCAGGGCAGACCCTGACAGCATAGCATTTGGGGGGAAGGTAGAGACCCTGGGTGATTAGATAAAGTAAGACGGGAGGTGAGGAGATTCCCCTCCTTCAAGCCCTCTCTTCTGCATGAGGGGAATCAAATTGTTTGAAAAAGTAACTTCCTGAAAAATGGTGCTCGCTAGCAGAAGAGAATGAAATTGCAATCTATAATTTTTCGCACTTTTAACCTCTCGTAGCATCTCCTCACGTTAAAACACTTCAGGAAGATAAAAACAATCTCAAGGACAACTATAAAAGACTCTTGTGGAGCGCAGTTCAGAACCTGGATTTTGTTATATTTTTGAAGTAGCAATTAAAACAGCTCTAAAAATAACATAAGGGCAAAAACATAAATGTAAATGTGACCTTGCAGGGCATTTGGCTCATTTTAATGCCAGAAAGGGTTTGGAACTTCAGCATTTTATAATGCAAAGAAAATTACTGTTTAGAGTAGATTATTTTTATCTTAGAATTTTAAGAATAAAATATGGGCACATTGAGCAATTTTGAGGCATACGGGGATTACCAGATGATTTCTCTCTCTCAGAAACATTATTAATCATAGCCAAGGATGTGTAAACATTGTGAATCTACAGGAATACTTAGAAGAAAAATGTCTGCTGAAATATCAGAAGTCAGATGGGTGGCAGAATAAGATTTCCTGCTTGGGTGTGTGTGTTTGTGTGTATGTGTGACAACTGTAAAGAGTAAATTATTCAAAATGAGATTGGCTAAATGTGTCCAATTTGTATAGTTTATCCAGGTTGTAGAATAGTTTTTCTTGGTGCAGAATTTTTAGTTATTAATACTCTATTATTCATGGGCTGGCATCAGAGGTTGTGTTGCTCTTTGCTAACTGGAATAAATTGATCTTAAATTGGGTTCAGTGTTTTCCTTTCACTTTCTGAACATTCTGACTTGGTTATTAGATAGAAAATAAAAGCAAAAAGCTAATAATTCCTTTTTGGGAAGTTTGTCCGATCCCGTGGGATCTGGGGCTTGCTACAGCAATTCCCTAGAAAGGGTATGTAAACTATTGCCCCCCGAGGGCTCATAATGTAAATGAATACACAGGGAGCAAATCAAAATAATAATAAATTAGGATAAATTAGTGTAGAATTTCATAAAGACTTCCAGGGCTGGTTTAGGTGGCACAGCAAACTGGTTTTTGTCTGTCAGTGTTATTCCTTAGGCGTATCTGTGCACTCTCCGTCTCACTACTTTTCTTCCATTATATCCTGCCGGATCGGCAACTGGAGTGGCTAATTAGTTGGCTGGGCCAACTTTTTCCACAAGACAGTTGTTTGAGGTTTTAGACAACATGAAAGAAGAATTAGAAAACTTGAAGCCTGTATATGCTGCGCATGAAAATGTATTCTGTACTCAACCTGAGCAAGATAGTATAGACCCAAAGACAGATTGCTTAAAAGTTGGAACTTGAAAATGTTTCAGATTTCTGCATACTGTCAAATTTTGTAGCACAGCGCTGAAAACAGACCTCAAACTGCTGCAGGTGATTTTCTCCCTCCCCTCCCCCCCAGTTATAATCAGATGCTTGGAAATCTCCCAGTCTGTTAAATGTATCACTGAAGTCTCTGTCTAGAGATTGGAGGCAGATTATTCTGAGTTTATTCCTGATTTCCTACTATGTAATTTTTTCCTTCGAAATGTCTACCTTTCATTATCTTAGGCTTCATAATTAACACGTTATTAAAATCAGCCTGGGAAATTGAAGTTATATATTTTTGTTAATATTTTATTATAGTATAAATTAAAATGTGTATTTTTCCTTCCCTTAACCATTCAAAATACATTGGCCTGTTCATTAACACGTTCTTCATTATCTTCTGAGTCCATTTATCCATTATTGATGATAGCTTATTTTTTTAACAGTATTTTGTCAACAGGATTTGGGACACTATAAATTCCTCTTCAGAATTCTGTTTTTTAAAAAATAATAATAATAATAACACAGCTTCAGATATCCCAGAGAGATCTCCAAGATGGGTTTAATAGTATTTCAGAATCAGTGATGCCCTGAATGTTCATAATAACATTGCACTAGCAAGCTGAAGATTGTTTTTGTAGGGGATTAAAATCTGCATTACCTTTATTTGAATACTTACACCCCGCTTTTCTCTCTAGTGTGGACCGAAAGTAGTTTATAACAGCAATCTTCTTTCCTCCGTTTTATCCTTGCAACAACTGTGAGCTAGGTTGGTGGTTGGAGAGTGCCTTCAAGTCATAGCTGACTTACAGCGACCTCTGGTGGGGTTTTCATGGCAAGAGACTAACAGAGGTGGTTTGCCATTGCCTGCCTCTGCAACCCTGGTCTCGCTGGAGGTCTCCCATCCAATTACTAACCAAGGCTGGCCCAGCTTAGCTTCTGAGATCTAATGAGATCAGCCTCACCTGGGCTGTCCAGATCAGGGCATGAGCTAGGCTAGGCTGAGAGAATGACTTGATCCAAGGTTACCCAGAGCGTTTCTGTGGCAAATTGGGAGTTCAGACTTTTTCAAGGGAGTGCCACGCTTTCGACATAGTTAAGTGCTATGCTTTCTACATAGTTTTACAAGTTAATTTAGGCCGAGAGATGGATGACTGCTTCAGGCTCACTCAGGCTGCAGTCCTAAGAATACTTTCCTGGGAGTAAGCCTTACTCAATAAAATGGGACTTATTTCTGGTAGACCTGCTTAGGATTGTTCCCATAATGAGCATTGCGGGTGAGGAGGACTGGAACCCAGTTCTTTATCTGACACTTACTTCTGTACCTCATTGGCACATTAAAAAAAGAGCATAATTTACAGTTGAGATGGGCTGGAACATCTAATCAGTTGCTTCATTGTCAAGAAAAGTGTGTGGCTGTAAAACTGAAATGGCATCCATACAGAAATAATCTACTTTTAAGATTCATTGATAACACCCAGGGAGCTTTCCTGGGCAGGCTGAGCTTTGAACTTTTGGAAGATTTCTAGAAATCTGCTTTGTGCATACTTTTTTGGAGCAAAGGGATTTTGCCACTGTTTTTACGTTTTCTTTCCAGAGTGCTTTTTGGTTTCTCTGGAAGTCAGCTCCTTTTAAGGGGCATGCCTGACTGCTCAAATGCTGACCTTCTCCTGCAACTGAAAGCCAATCTTTTTCCATCTGAGAGCCAAACTACAAGTGACGCCTTACACAGGTTGGACACTTGTCAGCTTCCCTCAAGTTTTGGTGGGAAATGTAGGTGCCCTGGTTTTACAGCTTGGCTCTCCATTACAGCTGCAAGACCAGGATGCCTACATTTCCCATCAAAACTTGAGGGAAGCCGACTAGTGTCCAACCTGTGTAAGACGTCACTTGTAGTTTGGCTCTAAGTTTCTGATGATTGAGATGGGGCAGCTTAGTTCAAACTCTTTCCTTTTTTTTTCTAAAACAAATGCACATTTTGTTGAAACATACTCATGAACCAGCACTCAGATCAATCTTTATCTGGTTTGGAATGCATCTACATAATTTGAGTTTGATAAAAGAAGGCATGATTAATACTGGAGAAACAATGAGCTTGGAAGTACAGAGGATGGAGCCTTAATGGGGAGTCTGCCTTCGGAAAAGATTCTAGAGTTACAGTAGGAGCCCTCTTCCTGGTGAATCTAATATTTGTGCATGTGGCAAATTTTGCAAGTATCGTATGCAGTTAACAAAGCTGGCACAAAAAGTTGTTCATTGTGTTGAAAGCTCCTTCTCAGAGTCTTTGGGGGGTTTGCATGTGCTTGATTTGAATGGCCTGGATCCCTAGAGGCTAAGTAAGTTTGTCCCTTTTCTATCCATTACCCAGCAAAGTGGATTAGTAGACAAAGAACATTGTAGTAACACTCCCCCTCCCTGTGACATTGCTGCATTCCCAGCATGAACATGCAGTTTGCTGTTAGTTTGTAAAAGGTATACTGACTTCCTGTGTTATCAGCAACTTTGACGTAAAATATGCTACTGCCGTGGCAAAATATACTGGCAGTTTCCTCTGTTGGTAGTCAACATTAAATTAACTGCCATATTTTATAGACCACCTGCGCTTCCTAGTGTCTCATGCGCATGCACACACACCATTGTTGTATAGACCTTTCTGCAAATGATTTTCATAAAGATGTCAAAATATACACAAGCTGTGTTCACTAGTGCAATGCAGGCACATTTGTTCCATACTTTTTATTCATAGATGGGTTCTCTTTTAGCCTCAGTTAACTTTTCCCTCCTCGTGGCTTTCTTGTTTCCTTGGACCCCTTTCCCTTCTTCCTATGATTGTCTTGCCTTACAGCTGGGTTTAAGGTAGCTTCATTACACACATTTTTCCCCACCATGTTTTGGAGAGGCTGTGTGTCACAGATTGAAATTAGAGCAGCCAAATTCCAGAAGCAGCTCTGCCTCTATTTCCAGTGGCACATTCTGCTGGAGCTTCATAAATGAGGGATTCATACATGTATAATTGATACAATAGTACTTCAACAACTGTGAACTTTAGGCATTTTTTTGCCTCTGGAGGATAAAGCCCCTGCATAATTTTTGTTGTTCTTGTAGAACACATGAATTATGTAGACGTTTCCCAAAGCATGGCACCAAGGTGGTTCTGCAAACAGCTGAGCTATTTTGTGATGCATGTTAGTGATCAAAAATGAAACACTTGGAAACATGAACATTTTTAGAATTCATTCACATCGAATTTTGACAGTGAGAACATTGTTTTCCTCCCAGGTTGACTTTTGACACTTGCAATCCTGTTGAATCTTTTGAGTTTGTAGTTCCATTTAGTCTTTGAGATGCCAGTATATAACTTGCAGGAGGGGGAACATAAACTCTGTATTTTCTTTTGGGTGGGTGTGGGGGGAATAGAAGTTTTATCACGTCATTTTCAGATGGTGCATATGGGAATCCTGGAGACTTCTTTTGAGCCAAAATACAGGAAAGACATCCAGTAAATTCCTGGGCTTCCCAGAAGCTTATGCAGGGCTCCATGATGAAAATATCTGTATTGGCAGACAAGCATCTCTGAAAGACAGTTGTTGTATTCAGCCATCACAGTACATTATGGGCTGTTTAAACCACTTTTCCCTGGGGCTGAAACAAATTTATGCAAAATAGTAACAATAGCAGCATTATTTAAAGTAAATAAAGTACATAGATTTGCTTAGATTTGTATAACTGGAGCCTGCGTAATTTGCACTGCTTGAGTACAGAGTTTTAAATTTTGTAAATTCCTGTCAATAGCCTGTTGCAGTCCTATTGAAGAGTGTGCTAACTTGGAAGCCCTTCAGTGCTGCTTCCTCTGGTTAAAAAGAAAGCAGCTCCATAAAGTGACGGAACTTTTCCAGTCATAACGAGGCAAGCATAGTTTTAATTTACCTAAAAGGCGCACTAAAGTGAATTAACTTCTGAAGAAAAATGGTGCATTGGGGATTTCCTTTTCTGCTTTTGCTTCCTTATTCACCACCAGCGCTATTTCCATTTGGCCAGGGATGTGTCTGCCTCATTTAACCCAAATGCGTTGACAGGAGTGCTGTTCTTTATTTTGTGTACAAGAAAAGCAGAGAACACATTAGCAAGTTTGAAATTTGAATGAAAGCAACACTCTACTTGCGGTTGCGACAGTACAAAGAGACAATTCTTTTGTTTCTCTGTGTGGTTCTTTTCTCCCCCTTCCAAACTGCCTAAAGCATTGATCATGAAACTTCTTTTTATAGCCACCATGGCAGCTATGTATTACAGTTACTACATGCTGCCGGATGGAACGTACTGCCTTGCCCCTCCACCCCCTGGAATCGATGTTGCCACTTACTACAGTGCGCTGCCCGCAGGGGTGACTGTATCGAGCACGACAGGAGTCGCAACAATAACAGCGCCTCCACCTCCTGGCACAACGCCCCCACCTCTGTCAGAGGCAGCTGATGACAGTAGTGGAGTCATGCCTGCCACAACTTCCACAAGGTACCATGTTTTATATCCACTTTATTTCCAGCTAGTTTGTAGTTGCCTTTGGACATCAACCCTCAAAAGGTAGCCAGGATCCAGCATACCACATTACTAGTTGTGCACATCTCATAGGCCTTTGTGTTTCCCAAATAATAGCACCCTTTCCCCTGTTGGATCCTTTCTTACATGCCCAGAGTAATACCAATTGGCTCTTTGGGGCCAGGGGTCCTGGAGTTTTTTTTTTTTTTACCTTCCTCTGAGCATTGAGTAGAGGTCACTGGGTGAGGGTTGTTGTGAATTTCTTGCATTGTGCACACAATAGGACTAGTTGACCCTTCCAGCACTGTATTTGTGAATCTGTGTTTTGTGGAGGGGAGGAGGTTGGGAAACTGCAGTGTTGCTTTGAAGGCCTGCTGATCAAAGATTTAAATACCCACTAGGTGCCTTTTTGGATCCTTCTTTGGTATTTAGAGTCTTGATAATTCTCTTGAATTTTGAAAAATGTGTTGAAAAACAACACACACACACACGGCTGTGTCCTTTTGTTACAAGGTACTCCGACGGTGTTGCTGTATTCTCCTAGGACTAGTTCACACTTCCTGGCAGCTTCTGCTTAATTCCTTGGCACTTGGGCTGCACTTGTGCATTTCCCCCATTGGTATGAATTGGCAGTTTCATGTGTGAGCTGGACATGACCACTGTGACTTCCATGAGTGCAGCAGCTCTTGGGTTGAGCAACATGATTACATACAAGGCTGCCATTATTTGCACAGTCTCCAAGTGAAGGTGCTAATTCATACATAAGGGGCCCACACAAGAATGCTTCACAGCAATGAACCTGCCGGTGTCTCCACCCATTCCTGTGGCTCTGTCTAGGGGCTCTACGAAGCCTGAATCAATCTTTAATCTTCCGCTTTTCTAATAAGCTGTAGTTGTCTCATTTTTTGACAGGGTCATGAGTGGTTTTATTAATACAGGCCTGGATATGGAAAGATTTTAGCTTACCACAATCTGATGCATGCTTTTTTCAATTAAAATGGTTAATTAAAATGGCAGTTCAAATGCAAAGGTGCTTAAGCTATTGTGCCTCCCACGAATAAAGAACTTTATAATGTATGGTTCACATATGATGTTACTAAAAGCATGTTCTCTCTCCCTTCAAAAAAAAATTTCTAAAAATGCCCCAGATGCGCCCATTTTTGTCTACCATGACTACTAAGACACTTGGCACTGTTTGTTTATATCAGCATAGCTTTAGTCACGTAATAAATTCCTGGCTATGTAACTGCGGTCTGAAGTCTGTTCCAAATACTAATGTTTTCTTGGTTGTTATTGATCCCTGTTTGGGTGGTGTGTAATTTAGCAAAAGAGTGAGCTGTGCGGCATTAACAATGCATCATGCAAGATGGAGGTTGTTTTTGCTTGGGCTTTCAACAACTTGGATTAAAATCTGTTGGCTGTGCCATTATTGCACTCCCAGAGACAATAGCGAAGTACCAGTCAGTGGTACCTCATAGTAAACTTAAACAAAAAACATAGGTGGTGGTGGGGAAATATAAAGATACCATGTCATGAATATCCTGTTAGTCAGTGAAAGGTTTCATTTGCAAAAGTATAACTCTCAGATATTCAGTTAATTCTTAAGTGTTTTATATGCAGATTCTCTGTTGATATTCAAAATGTTGATATTCAAATGTTGCCATTCCAAATTCTGAAATTTCTATGCGGGCATTTTCTGCTTAAATTGAAATTTAATTTCTCAAGAGTGGATGTTAATGAAGCCTGCAGATTTGTTATATGAATGGAGTACAGTGTAAAATGACATCCCAAAGTAGTCAGAATTGCATACATATGGCACATCAGCTTGAATGCTGTGAAAAGCATACACAAGTGTAGAACTTGATGCAAGTTGCTGACCCTCATGGCTTCATAGAAAAGTTTCAAAGTATATACAGTAAACACTTTGTTATCCAGTAGATGATTATCTCTCAGGCAATAGCATCACCAAAAGGACAAGCCTTTCCCCCTCGACCACCATACCCTTTCGGTGCGTAGGCGTTCTACTCCTGCCTGTTGAATCAGCCAGCTTGGTGCCTCTGGCCATTGCTGACAATCAGCATTGCCAGCTGACATCAACCTTGGGTGCGCCTCCTTCCTCCTGAACCCATCTCAAGCTATCAGGAGCCAGCTGCCAGAGGGACCTCCCAGACAGCTGGCCCACTTGCCTGCCTGCCACGTAGGATGGCTTGAGGAGAAGAATTTGGCCAGGTGTGTGGGGCTCTCACTGTAGTGCTCCCAATGAAATGGGGTTTGGTTGGTGCAGATTCCTCTAGGAAATAGCAAATAATTTTGAGTATCCAGCACATTTAGTTAACCAGCAACTCCCTTTCCCCTTGAGTGCTTGGTAACAAAGCTTCGGGTGTGGGTATTGTCTGATGAAAGCTCAGGAACAGGAATGCCCTGCGAAGGTGTTCCAGCAAGGGGCGGAAAGACGTCCTGCAAAGCTTTGCACCCTGGTGGCCAAAATAAATTGTCCAAATCAAGTGATCTTATGCAGGTATGCATAACTTCGTTTCATGGGTGCAGATACCTGGTTTTTCTAATGCAGTGCAAATACATTCACTTTTCAGCCCCCAGTAGCTCATCAAATGGAGATCTCTGATGTGAACTCCTCCACAGGCTTAATGTGGCTGCACTTAATTTCCTCTATCTGTGTAAATAATAAATTTCCAATGTTTTCAGCACAATTCCTCCCATGGTTGCCATCATCCCCCCACCCCCGGACATCCAACCTGTAATTGACAAGCTAGCTGAGTACGTTGCACGGAACGGGATTAAATTTGAGACCAGTGTTCGTGCCAAGAATGATCCAAGGTGAGTGCAAGGGGCTTTTTTCTTAATCATTTTGTTTTATGATGTGGTGAAAAAGAGCAGCTTGCCTCTCTCTCTTGTATTGACAGTTCATTTTACAGAGAGCCGTTCAAGTAATGTGTTGTAATTCCTTATATTAAAATTCAAAAGACTACTTGAAGTTAATGATAAAGCATTATTGCCTAAGAATCTTGAAGCTTGTGCCTTCTGAATGTATATATCTTCTGGGCATTTAGTTGTAAGTTGTTATATTTCAGAATATCAAACAGCATTGCTGTGCCTGTGGTGGTGGAATATTAAATGGTGGTTGGTGTTTGCTGTGTTCGGTTGTGCTTTTTCTTTTTCTTTTTTAACAAGTTAATGTTTGTTCCTTTCTAACAGGTTTGAATTCCTGCAGCCATGGCACCAGTACAATGCTTACTATGAATTTAAGAAAAGATTCTTCCTCCAGAAAGAGGCCAGCGACAGCTCAAAGGTTTGTTTTGTAAAAACAAGAAGCAACAATGTACATCTTGCTTCCCCGTTCTATACTGTGTGCAGGGGGACTTGAGGCTAGGACAGTCAACAACAAAACCAATTCTCTTGTAAAGGGCATTCGTGCATTTCAGCATGCAGGTTCATGCACCCAGACCCCAAGAGGTGTGGTCCACCAGCTTGTGTCTCTCATGTGTTACACAGAATTATTGTTAGTTGGTCTAACATGACAAATGTAGAGACTCTCCTAATCCATTGGCATATTTTATCAGTACTCGAGGCATTGAATGGCCTTGTTAGTAGTGATGTTGAAAAGTCAGTGGAGGCGACCAGTTAGACAATGTCTGCATTTTTCCTGAATATTGCTACATGTGAGATCTCCATTATGAAAAGTTAAAATAAGGCAAGCCTATTATGTTATGCGTCTTTTAGGGTTTTCTGGTTGGTTCCAGCTGTTGTCTGAAAATATAGACTCATAGCACACAAGCACCTGAAGGAAAATTCAATACTGTGTAGAGCTTTAGACCATTAGGATTCTTGGGAGGGGTGGATGATTGCCTACAAGCTAGTTGAGGGCTATATGAGTTTAGGTGTTCAAAAGGCTCAGCTCTGCTATATGAAAATGGAGAGATTTAAGACATCTCTCCCACTGCACAAGATACAGGAATGTAGAGTGGTTGCAGTTGTTCACTTATAAAATGGTGCCTGTTTTGTAGCAAAAGTACTGTAATACTAACTTCTCTATGTACAGATGACTTATTATTCCATGCTGTCACATACCATGGTGGTAGAGTGCCATCAAGTCATAGCTGACTTATGGTGGCCCCTGGTGGGGTTTTCAGGGCCAGGACTAACAGGTGGTTTGCCATTGCCCACCTCTGCAACCCTGGTCTTCGTTGAATGTCCCCCATCCAATTACTAACCCAGGCCGACCCTGCTTAGCTTCTCTAGGCAGCCTTGGGAAGTGGCATACCCATATGGCATACTAATCACTTTTTTGAATCCCGCACATGGGTGAAGATGGTGTTTTCTGTTCATGCTGCTCTGAGTGGTTTATAATGCTAATTTATGTTTATGCAAAAGAGAGTAAAGTCTCAACATTGTTGCTTGGGAACAGTTTGTCTAAGGTACTTTCCATGATGGGGATCAGGTTGCTTTGAAATTAATAGTGGAGGAGGGGGACTAATGAACCAAATTGATCTTCCAATTTTAAACTGTTCCCCTAATTAGCTTGTTCTGTGAAACCATCCCTCGTGTATCAAGTTGAAAGACTGAATGGATAGATCCTAACTGAATCATTTACTCTTGAACCACTTAATTTTGTTTTTAATTGGCCCTTATATGTTGGCTAGTTGTATTCTCGGGCCCATCTGATGGCCAGGGGTCCAGAAAACAATGAAGCCAGTAAAGTTCTGTAAGTTCAAGGGAGGCTTTAGAATGGGCTTGTTAATCGCTTGCTGCCTGGAGTGATCGGGAGTTGCCACAATGCAACCTGCCAGGGACTCTTACAGAGTGAAACAGAGATGGCTGTTTGCATGCATAAAGCTGCATCATACTGAGACAGACCGTTGATCTGTCTAGGTCAGTGATGTCTACTCTGACTGGCAGGGCTCCTTTAGGGTTGCAGCTAGAAGCCTTTCACCACAATCAACCATTTTCAGTGCATGCCAGAACCTCCCTTCTTCTTTCCACGTGGGGAAGACCTGAGGGAAGTCTCTTGGGGGTAAGAAACAGTGCCAGAGACTCCCTGATCCCCAGGCCCTCTTGGGTCTTTTCTTCTACTGAAGTTAGGAGAAGATAACCTTACTATGTCTAAACCAGAGTGCATTTTCTTTTCATCTTCCTGTTCTTAGACCAAAGTCTTGAATAATAAAACTGAAAAGTTTAAATAAAGCCCATATCTTAAAACAGCTCCCTTCGACACTTCTCGGCAGCCTCTAGAAATTGAGCAACAAAATAAATACGTTTAGGATCAGAATCCTCTAAGAGGTATTGAACCTTTTGCTCGAATGTCACTAGAGGAAGCAGCCTACAGCGCCCAGTATTCCCAGGCAGTCTTTCATCCAAGTACTAACCAAGCCTGACCCTACTTAGCTTCCGAGATGGGGCATGTTCAAGTGGTGTGGCTGTAGGCACCAGAGTGCATTTGAGAGTTTGGGGCCGTGGTTTGGGTTTGAGCTGCTGAGCAATCTTTCTCGGCAGGGTCACTTGTTCCTGGTGAGGTGAAAAAGTGTATTTGAGGATACCTGTTAGAAACTAGTGTAAATTTCTGAGGGATTATTATCAAGGCTGCTTTGGATTTGTTTTTCCCCAAGAGCAGTCTCTAATACCACATAGCAAATACGACTTGAAAATTGAAGAGGATTTCAGAAGCTATCCCTCAGAGGTAGCACGAGGTGTCTGGATCCTGAGTCCTCTCCTGTGAAACTTTTGCAGAAACTATATCAGTTTGCTCTCTTTGAGGGTTCGTTTATAGTGTCATAATGCATTTCCTCCGACAGAATGGTGTCAAGTGTGCGTGTGATTTCTAACCCTCACCCTTGCATATGCCCACTTTGGCCTCTAAACTGTTCTTGAGGGTCTGCTGACCTCCAGGAACAAAACTGAGGAGAGAGCTGGGTTGCAGCAGAAAGGGGAAGGGGGGAAATCCTGCTTTGTGAAGTCTGTGCATGGTTAAGTATGTACCAGTGTATTATTTAGGACACTGTTGTGCTATGGAGGAGAAGGTGTATGTTCAAACAGCCCAAGTGTTATCCAAAACTACCAAATCATAACATGCGATAACTCTGTATGAAATGACTCCTGCATTTAATGTTAAATACTAGAATATCTGTGGGTTGTCTTTAATCTTGGACAAATAATAAAAAAATGTTCTAAACTGAGGAGAATGGTAGGGGTCAGTCAGTTGACCCTCCCTCTCCATGAAAGTTATAGAAATAAAAATCTTCGCCGGGGGGGGGGGGGTGTCATTGAGCATGACGGGGGTGGGGGGAGCTATACTTCAGGAGCTATTTCCTTTCGGTTGTGCTAGAATAAAACTGCACAGCTTTCTCCCATGCAAAAGTAGGAGCCAAAGCTGCGGAAGACTTTCCCTCTCACGCCCCTCAGCAGCTAATTTCCATTTGCCGGCGTTTGGCTAATGCCAAGGGAGTGTGCAGCTGCCATTGAGAGAACTCTGTAAAAGCCTCAGTTGTGTTCACTCTGTATTCAAGATCCTTTTGCCTGTGTCTCCGCTTTCATAAGACTGATTGGTGGAGCCGGTAATGTTGGCCCTTTAATGCTTGCTTAGTTCAAAATAAATCCCCTCTTATTTATTTATTTAAAATATGTACACCTCCCTTTTCCTCTCAGTTTAAGGGCAACCAACTATATATTAGCTGTCAACCAGAATAAGTCTTCTCTTCTGCTTAATCAGTTAGCCCTGCATTGTTGAACAGTTTCAAAAGATTCTGTGCTTTTGGATTCATTTTGTTTAAACACCTGGAATCTGAAACCTATAATGTGTGCACTTCTCACAATTGCAAATTCTTCCACTCTGTTTAAAATTGATTAAAATGGGCTACTCAGAGGCAATCAATCAGCCTTTTTTTAGAAAGGCACATTAATTTTTTTTAAAAGGTTCTGTTTCAATTTCTGCATCTGTTAAGTCTTCAGAAGTCTTTTCTAAGCAACACTTCATGGTAATGAAATAGTTTGCAGTCACTTCATTTGCCCACTAATCTAGTTTGAAGTGACTTTAAAAGCAGTCATGTTTCTTATAACAATGGTTTCTGTCTAGAGCTCTCAAAACATTTAAGGTTCTGAACCATTCACAAAAACTCTTGGTGGATCAGATTAAGAGAGGAGTTCCTGTTTTGTTAGCGAAGCGTATTGCTACTGATTCCACGTGCTCCATTCGCTTCAAGCGTTTCTTACAGCCCCAGTGGTTGTGATCAACAACCTTCAGAAGTGGAAATTGCTGTTTGCCAGTTGCAAATGCATTTCTCCTTAAGTCAGGCAATAGTTGGAACTGGAGATTTCACCTTACTCCACTCTGTTATTTGTAGGATCTCCTGGCTTCCTGAAAGCCTTGGCCATGCCACATTGGTAAACCACTGCTTTAGTCAGAGGCAGCGTACTTCCCTTGATATGCTTCTCGGGCCTCCTGTCACAGCAAAGCAATATTATAGCTAGAGGGACCGGGTGGAAGTCTTTCGAAGTACCGTTCATCTTTTAATTTTTTTTAAAAAAATTAATCCTTTTATTTGTTAATACAAGAATAGAAATGCTGCAATAAATACAATCTAATAAGTAATATCTGAAAGTAAATAATAATATATAATAATACTTGATTTATATGCCGCCCTTCAGGACAACTTAACACCCACTCAGAGTGGTTTACAAAGTATGTCATTATTATACCCACGACAGTAATCACCCTGTGAGGTGGGTGGGGCTGAGAGAACTCCTAGAAGCTGTGGCTAACCCAAGGTCACCCAGCTGGCTTCAAGTGGAGGAGTGGGGAATCAAACCTGGTTCTCCAGATTAGAGTCCTGCGCTCTTAACCACTACACCAAACTGGCTCTCAAATATATATTAATACAGACAAACTGAGACTAACACAACCTGTCAATGGGGAAGAGAAAGGGGAGAGGGGAGAGAGGAAAGGGGAGAGAACTGAAGATGGGACCATACTTGGGAAACTCCATCTCCTTCCCTCCTCCCTTTCTTGCTAGTGTCAGTGTAACCCACACAGCTTCACTGGCCCGCCTGCCACAGCATGGGAGGAGAAGTACAAGCAGGCAGTGATGACTGTTAAGATGGTGGCCCTATCTGTTTTGTGCCGGAGCTCTTGGCCTAAAAGAACATGGTATATGCTTCCCTCAGAATTACCCAGTCTCACCAATGTGAGGCCTAACCATAACTGCTAACTAGCACAGTCCCTTTAAAAGAGAATGCAGGAACTTAGGCTCTGGGGAGAAGAAATTAAGGAGTTGGATTGTCAGAGGTGGAGGTTGCCAGATGTTTGCTGCCCTGCAGCCAGGGCTTTATTGCTCATCACTGAGGTGGAGTCCCCTCTGGGAAGGAAGGAATAACAAAACTATAGGAAACCAAGAAGGAGAAGAAGGAAGGAAAGGAATGAGTAGATGAGAATATGCTCACCCAGAGGCACGGCTTCATAAATGAGAGCAGTGCAGCACCATGAAGCAAGGGAACGTGGGGGGAGGGGGGGAGGGACTGTGGATTCAGAGGCTTTAAAAAACCTTCGAAGGGCAAGTATGCCATCAGTGGCTGAGGTGATGAGACAAAGAATGGTGAAGGGCAGGGGGCAGCAGCCCCTGGTTTCTAGGTGCAGCATAACAGCCAAAGCTGGCACCCTCTTGCACAGCCTGTTAAAGTCCTTGGCTGAGCGCCAAAGCCAGGTCTACAGCTCTTTGAGCAGCCAGAAGCCATCCATCTTCCTCAGGAAGTGGCTGTTAGGAGTAGGTGGACAATCAGGCACTGGAGGTGGAAGTGGGTAGCCCAGAGAAGCCATGATGTCGGCAATAGAGCCCAGCAGCCCTTGCAGGCTGGCTCAGAAATGATTACCCAATCCGAAATGATTACTTGGTATCCTTGATGAAAGGAATAATTGGCGGAGGAAATTAGAAATTGGCCAGAAGAAGACAGGACTCGAAACGAGCCTATAATAAATGAGCCGGCAGAGCTTGTAGCCAGCAGCTTGAAGCGCCGCTTTCATTTCTACCCTTGGAGGAGAACGAGCGGCTTGCAGATACTCCATGACAGCGACTCTGAGCGTTCTGGAAAAGAAAAAAAATGAAAGGAGTTAAACAGCAGGACTAACTAAGGATCTATGCACAATGTTGGGAACGGGACTGAGTGACTTATCCTATGTATGAATTGGAAATCGCTTATGTGAAATAGAAGACTGAAATTGACATTCTATGTATGTTTCACAGGGTGTTTCATTGTAACCCTTTCTGATCTCCTTGAGCTTCAGCTCTTCTATTACTGGTTGTATTAGGAGGTTTCCCTCTTGAGTGTGGTTGGCTCAGAAATGGGCCAGGCTGTGGCGCAAAGTTGGCATGGCAGTTGGGGTTGTTCCTTCCATGGTCCTCAGGTAGCACAGTAAGCGGCTGTTGGCCCGGTAATTAAGTGGCCACAAGTGCGTGCAGTTGGTGTTCCAGATAGCGAGTAAGGTCCCACGTCTGCTGAATGGACTGTCTAGTAGTCACTTGGTCTGTGCTGTTCAGTGCAGGCACCACAGGAAGGTTCCAGAACATGGTGCACAGGAAGGCAAGGATTCCCTACGGATCTCTCATTAGATTATTCTTCCTCTGGGCCAGGGAGCCTCAGTTCTGGGATCTAATGTCAGTGGAGTCTACAGGTCTCTCCAGTTTTTTTCTCAGCAATGAATAAGCCTGTCCCCATGGTTTGTTTAATGCATTGAGTAGTGTCAGCGCCCCTTGTATCAATGGGGAAGCTTTTGTTTCCAACAGTTCCGTTCTTAAGGCTTCTGGCCTGTTCGTAATCCTCAGTTGGGCCCCTTGAGGAGGACTTTCAGAGGAGCTTATGAGGTTTGTCTCTATTAAATTTCCAAGTTGGGGAGCCTCTACTTCAGGCGATAAACTATCCAGTCCCTCATCCACACCGATCAATTTAGGCACCTCTTCCAAATCAATCAAGTCCTGTTGTGCCTCCTCTGTACCTTCTTCTGAGAAACTACCTACTGGATTACTTACTGTAGGCTGACAAAATTTAGGAAGAAGAGGAATAGTCTCTGTACTGATGAAAACTCTTGTTGGAAAAATCCCCTTAAGTCTTAAGCTGGGTTTCTGAGCTAAAATCAAAGATGGGAAGGTAGAACTTTCAAATGAGAGCATAACTCTTTGGAACTGATTAAGGGAGTTTAGCGCTTCCACCTGATTGAGATCCAAAGGTTGCCTTGGGCCTTTGAGCACATCCCTCGGGTGTCTGCTAGCCAACCGTCTGGAACTCCAAGATGGTAAGAGACCTTTATAGGGACATATTGAAAGACACACCTTGTGTGGTTGTAAAGTAGGCAGCGAGAACTCCGACACTTAGGCAACTAGGTAAGCACCAGTAAATTATTAAGTTCAGAAAAGTTAAATAAGATAAAATAAACTTGCAAGGTGTTCAGCGTTCTCATATGTGCGTCCGTCCAGTCACCACCATCTTTTCTACCTCCGTGCTCCAAGAGTAACATCTTTGACCAGGTCAGAGGCAACTTGATGGCACATAACACACACACACAGCTTAGTTTATGAGCACCAGTATTTATCCAGATGGCCAGCTTCACCCATTCATCTTGTTTTGTTAGATGGGTTATGCCAGTCGCATATTGAGTTTTGAGGAATTATTTTGATCCATTTGTGCTTCCCAGTCTATCCATCATTTTTTAATATTCTTCCCTCTTTAGCAAAACCTTTCCAGAACATCATGTCTGTTTCTGACTTTCCAGTGCCTGACCTCTGTCTGTTGTATTTTTATCACGCCTTTCCTTCAAAGAACTCCTGGTTGCATATAGTGTTCTCTTGTTCTGTATTTTGCCTTCATAGCAACCCTTTGAAGTCAGCTCGACTAAGAGAGTGAATGGCCTACGGTCAGCCCATGAGTTTTACCTCTATGTAGGAATTTCAACCTTGGTTCCCCACATCCTGGTTCGATATTCTAACCCTGTAATGCCCAGCACTGTAAGTGCAGAGTGGTAAGCTTCAGTACTGCATCCCAAGCCCTGCTCACGACCGGAGTTCGATCTTGGAGGAAGCTGGGTTCAGGTAGCCAGCTCAAGGGTGACTCAGCCTTCCATCCCTCCAAGGTCGGTAAAATGAGTACCCAGGTTCCTGGGGATAAAGTGTAGATGACTGAGGAAGGCAATGGCAAACCACCCCGTAAAAAGTCTGCCAAGAAAACGTGATGCAACGTCCCCCCATGGGTCAGTAATGACTCAGTGCTTGCACAGGGGGCTACCTTTACATTAATTCCCAGCATGGTTATGTACTACCAGTCTACCAGTATGTGTGTTTCGAGGATTCTGCTTTGGAAAACACAGGTGTTTAACTGGTATATTCCTGGTCAAGGGGTGGCCTGGAGGATGCTTACTGCTGCTGGTACAGGAGGCAGTAGTGTGACAACTTTGACATAACTAGTCAGCTAGGACATCAGAGGTGTGCCGGTTTGCTTTGCATGTTGATGTTTTCCTAGCTTGAAATATTTCCCTTCATCCTCATGGCAGTTTCATGGCTACAATGCCTATGGTAGCTTCTGCAATAGAAAAGGCTATCGCTGTCACGGGAGCTTAGTGATTGGTTGCAAGCAGCACTCTGACAAACTTCATCACTGCCAGTGGTTTTCAGCTTTCCACAGCAGAAGTAATTCACATTCTTTTTTTAAAAAAAAAGTCACTATAGTTTAAAAACAAATTAAAAAGCATTACTTTAAAAAATAGCATTTCTTGCAGAGCAGTTAAAAATCATCGTTTCCACCCCTTTTCACTGTCCTAGTTTCTATGTACATTCCATACTTATGTAATCGTGCACGTATACAGCACGCTCCTAGGCTCCACTTAGTCCACAGAGCTGGAGGTCTTTTGATCCAAAGTGTTTTCAACTGTGTGCTTTTTATGATGCGCACACCTGGAGTAGCAGGCACAGAATGAAACAGAGTTCCTTAAACTTGTTCCTTCTCCAGTGGTTTAGTATCCCTGACCATAATTGAAGCCAGTATTAGGGAGTAAGGCTGTGGAGTATCCTCAGCCCTGACTGATAGAGTGTTAAGTCTGTCTGAATATAGACAAAGGCCATGCCTGCTTATTGCTCCTCCTGGATCTGTCTGCAGCCTTGACACAGTAGACCAGGCCATCCTGTTGAGGCATCTAGAAACAAGTGGGAATCACAAGATGTGTCCTGGACTGGTTTAAATCATTTCTCATGGAACGGACTCAAAGGGTTGCTGTTAGAGATTTGCTATCTCCAGAATGGGAACTACCTTGTGGGGTTCCACAGGGCGCATTCAACCTCTACATAAAACCTTTAGGAGAATCATTCACAGCTATGGAGTTGGGTGTCATCAATATGTGGACGACACCCAACTCTATATCTCGCTATCCAGGTCCCCACAGGATGCAGTAGAAATCTTAGATCGCTGCCTGACAGCCGTGGTGAAATAGCTGAAAAATATCAAATTGAAATTAAACCCAGATAAGACTGAAGTGATGCTTGTTGGGAAGGCCGATATCCTGAATGATTGTACTCCCCACTTTCGATGGAGTTTGTTTGACCCTCGCTGACTCGTTTAAGGGCCTAGGGGTTATACTGGATCCAGCCCTACTACTACTAGAAAAAACAAGTTAAGGCAGCTGCAACAGATACTTTCTACAATCTCACTCTAGCCTGGAAGATGGCTTCTTATCTCAACACGGCCGACCTGGCCACCTGGATCCATGCCATGGTAACATCAAAACTTGACTATAGTAATGCACTATATATTGGTCTTCCATCTAAGTTAACTAGGAGGCTCCAATTGGTGCAAAATACTGCAGCTCGACTGTTAACAGGAGCGAGCAGGAGCATGAACATCACTCCCATCCTGCAGTCACTCCATTGCTACCTATCAGCTACCATACTCAATTCAAGATACTGGTTATTACATACAAAGCTTTTCATGGCCTTGGCCCAACATACCTATGGGAGCGCCTCCCTCCCTATGTCCCTCCATAGCAGCTTCGCTCATCCGAACAGGTTCTCTTGCAGGTGCCAGCCTGCACATGGGCAAAATCAACTGCAGCCCGTACACGGGCCTTCTCTGTGGTGGCCCCTACCCTATGGAACCCGTGTGGGAGATCAGCTCTCAATTAAATTTACTTTTAAAGTCCTTCCCAACCTGGGACCTGCATATTTGAAAGACCTTCTCCTTCCATATGTCCTGGTCCACCAGCTACAGTCATCAGGCAGCCGTTTGTTGGCTGTGCCACCACTTAGGGTGGCCCATCTGGCATCTGCCAGAGCCCGGGCATTTCCCATCACATCTCCCGCTCTGTGGAATGGGCTCCCTGAGGAGGCGAGGGGAGCCTCTTCCATGGGGGTCTTCAGGTGGCACTGCAAGGCATGCTTATTCGCCAGGACTTTCGAGGGGGTGGGAATGGCAGGCATCTTTTGGAGGGGGGGGGAATTTGGAGTTATTTTATTTTGTCTTTAATTGGAAATGTATTTTAACTACTATCGTAAGCTGCCTTGAACCGCATGGAAAGGCAAAATAGAATTGTTTTAATAAATAAATAACTTAAAACAGCAGTGAAAAATGCTCTAGGAAATTGTGGGACTTGCTGCTGCTGGGGCCGGCCGGATAGCAACAACAGGATCACTTGAAGTTGGAGGGCATTTCTAGATAAGAGTGCTCCGTTTTTGAGGCAAAGAAATATTCCCTGGAGCCAAGGATGGGGGCAAACATGGTGGACATCTGTGTGAGATAGGTTGTATTGGTAGCCATTTCCAGAGATCGTTTAGGGAGAGGCTTCCTCCTTCTTAAGACCCTGATGCCCCAGCGTTCCTCTGATGCGGAAGTCTGTGGGTTAGGAAATCTAAATACACGACCTTCCAAGGGTGACTTCTTAGGAAGGGTTTTGGCTCAGTAGCATGTGTTTGGCACATGGAAGGTCTTTCCTGCCACGGGTAAAAAAATTCTCCATTTGGGACCTCAGATTGCTGATGATGCCAACTAGTTGGAGTCCACAGCTTTGACCTTGGTAGTCCAACTCATTCTGAAGCAACTTCCTAGTGGCTGTTCGTGTCAGTTTGATTACTTCCATTGTCTCTGCCTATCATAGATCACACTTTGAATCTTAATTTACACCTCTTATTCCCTAAACAAACTCTGACACACATCTGTCCTCCATGAATAAATTAAGCCAGTTAACTCAAGTGTCCCCTTTCTCTTTGGAGGATAAATTCTTATTACCAAAAGTTTAGTAAATGCCCAATGTTTTCATCTCTCTCTCTCTTTTTAATACTGGGAGTTACTGATGCTTAAAAGTGCTTGCGATGAACACTCTTAAATTTTATTAGTGTCATTAGCTGTAGCAGATAAGTGAAACTGAACTTTAAGATTGTTCCTTAAAGATTTCAGCATTTTTTTAAAAAAGCAACAACTTTATACTAAGCCATTTCTTATATTAGAATTACTTTGTACATTCTTATTTCGAAGCTGTTAGTGCAGTGCTTTTTAATGACTCTCTGGAACAGTGTAATGGGCACGAAATAGCAGTGTCAAATGCACTTGAATCATTGTAACTATTTTCTTCAGAACTGTTTTCTTAAAGATCTCTGGGCCCATTAATAAGAGGTGGATAAAATGAAAGTTTCATGACAAGTCAATAAGCTAGACTGTTATTATCAATACTGCATTATTATGTGTATTGTGAAGAGGGACCAGAGGTGATGTAGTGTGTAAAAGGACCAGAGGTGGTCAGATACGGCTTCAAATGTTGTGTCTTCCTTTGGACCCGCTTTGTCACTTTGGGCAAATGATAGTGACCTATCTCACTGGATACAAAGATTGTTGTTTGTAAATTTAAAGAATGTTGCAGAAAGAATGAACATATGAAGCTGCCTTGTGCCAGCTCAGCCTGCAGGTCCATCTAACTCCATATTGCCTGCTCTGACGATGGGGCCAGGGGGGGCATGGCTCAGTGACAGCATCTGCTTGGCACGCAGAAGGGCTCGTGTTCAATACCTGTCATCTCCAGCGAAAGTGACCAGGTAGTCGGTGATATAGCAGCCTGAATAGGTCAGACTAGCTTTAGCTCGTACTGCCATTGATTGCAAGAGTGAAGGTTACCAAGAAATAGAGTTCCAGCTACACAGACAAGGGACTTTCTGCCCTCTGGGACAAAAGGAGGTCAGCTGAAGTTGCATTTCCAGTTTCCTGCCACACAACTAGATGAGGGGACCTACCGATATTTCTTCATATCTGGACACAGGAGCCTGATGCTCAGATTATCACAGTGGCCTACACATTCCAATGAAGCTCCCATGTTAAGCCAAGTTGGCCATGGTTAGTATATGGATGGGAGACTACCAAAGGAAGACCAGTGTTGCTGTGCAAAGGAAGGCAGCGGCAAACCACCTCTGCTCTTCTCTTGACTTGAAAACCCCACGAGAGGTTGCCATAAGTTGGTTGCAACTTGATGGCACTCAAGTGTTATTATTTTTATTTAGTAGGTGATGCTAATTACCTGTATCTGACATTCTGGAAAGCTGCTGCCAGTCTGAGTGGACAATACTTACCTTGATGGGGCCATTGGTCTGAGTCAGTAGAAGCAGTTTCACGCATGAAGGCACACCATGTCTGGTATAGGGAACAGTTTTGCTCTTGGACTCCACTGGAATCTTTGGCGCATGATCAGATACTCAACGTGGAGGGTTTAATTCAAATCGAGTGTAAACACTCTTTGAAATCTCTGCATTATCTTATCCCACAATAGGAATTAATTGTTCTTCTGGTTGTATAACTGATGTGCATATTCTGGAAAAGTACACAGTAGTCCTCCTTCAGTGTTACCGCTTTAAAATACAAGTGGGGAACTGCATATTGGATCCCTCCTACCCCACCCCTGAAACACTAATGCACAGAAAGCTAGCACATTGTGGAGCATGATTCTGTGTATCGGGTCTTTTTGAAATGCTAGTTTTCCAGGAAGTTCTTGATCTGGAGGAACATCCAGTTATATTTCTTCTGCCACTCTTTTGGAGTGACTACAGTCCTAGGCGCTTGATCTGAATGAGTAAAGTAGCTCTTATAAAGGTGCTTTAAAATGATACAAGTAGTGAAAATTGCCCCAAGAGGAGCTTTTCAGGATAGAGTACATGGAAACTTGAGTGGTCGCACTTTTTCTTTCATTGTAAAAGGAAGACTTGTTTTTCTGGATTTTGTGTGATTGTCCACTCAAACCATGTTATTTTTGCAAACTGGAGAACTTCACATTTCCTGGTTTCTGGATGTAGTGTTTGGCAGCTTAGAATGGCCACCTTCAGTGCACAGTCTTCTCTGCCCCCATTTTGTTCATGGGGTCTGCAGTGGCCAACTGACAAATGGGCTGCTGCTGTCCCAGGGTGCATCCCAGACAGATATTGCTGAAATGGTGGCTGCAGCACTTGGGAGAGAGTCACTGAGAAGGAGGGGGAAGCTGGGAAGCTGAGAGGGAGGTGGTGTCTGCCAGCTGGCCTGTTGCCTTGCTAGCTTGTCTGTCTGCTTTTCTGTTGCAAAAGAGCAGCTGCAACAAGATAAGGGGATGAGGTTTGGGGGGGGGGAGTTTGGGTCTCTCAGAAGGAAACCTGGAATTTGAAACAACTGGAATTCTGAGTGCAGGGCCTTTTTCTACTTGCAAGTTGGCCCCAAATCACTTGTAGTTTCCTGGACCTTTTCCAGTTTGAAATTGTAGGAGATCAGGGTGCTAATCATTAGTTATAAGCAGCATGTACTGTTCTGTTTGAAAGGAGTCACTTTACAGTTTTATAGGTCAGCTGTCTCAATTGTGAGGCATACATTCTTGTTTCAGTGGGGAAATAATGTGTGTTTTTGCATTGTTGTCTTTAAGCAGGTAATACCTTTGTCAGAGGATGTTCCAACCGATCCTGCCAGTGCTGCCCCAGGAGAAGATCTGTTTCCTGCTGACTCTCTATCCGAAGACGCAGAATCCGCTGGTCAAGGAAATAGTAAAAACGACCCAACTGCCAGCAAAGTTATCAATGATGGCAAACTTATCAAAGGTATATTGCTACTATCATAGGAGTATTTCTTTGTTTTGTTTCAATTTTTAAAAATCTGTAACTAACTCATCTTTGAGAGACTTGGACTCATCAGAAAATAGGCAGTAAGCCTCTGAAGCAATCCATTTTTTAGACATCAGTGGGTCAGATTTCGATTGTTCCCTCTTTGGTTTTCAAATTCCAGTGTCTAAAATACACTACAGAATAGTTCGGGAGTCTTTGAAAAATATATTGGAGTTCTCTAAAGAAAAGAAAAACAATTAGCTACCAGTTTCACTCCTTCCCCAGTTTCCATTGTCCACCTGTGGTCAGATAGACATAAGAATATATAGGAGGTCAGAAATGCATATTCCATGATGAGATTCATGCCTCTTCCTCCTTTTACCAATGGAGCACAGGTAAAAATACAGACCTGTTTCATTTGGTCAGGGGTGTGTGTATGTGTGTTTCAAATTAGTCCCACTTAGTTCAGTAGGAATTATTCCCTGTAAGGTAGCACGGGTCACCCGGGATACGGTTTGAAATCCCAAAATACCATAACCTGGCTGAAGCTACGCAGATCTGGATCTGGACAGTGCCTGGATGGGAGGCTGCCTGGGAACATGAGATGTGCCTTAAGTTTCACGATTGGAAGACAGGCAGAATATACGTGTAATAAAATAAACTATTAAAAATAGAACCGCAGCACTAACTCGGAAAAGAATGGATTAGCACCCCCTTCGCTGCAACTGAAGCTGGGCACAAATTGCTTTCCTTTTTAGGAAGCTGTTTGTTTGATAGGGTGATTTGCTGGTATTACGGCTTATGGGTGGCTCTTGGATGTAGCGTGCAATCTTTGGTGTCTTGTTAAATGTTGTGAACTTGCATGTTAATGCCACAGTAACCTTTTAGCCGAGTGGTCAGGTAAATAATTTAGAATTTTAGACACAAGAGAGTCTGGAAAAGAGCTCATGCTCCCCTTTCTCTATTTGCCCCCTCCCCCTCCTTAATATTTCTTTACAAATTTTGGGCGAGACGAGAAGCAGACGTCTTGTGTGTTACTGTTACGTACATGATGAATGTGGATATGTTACCCTAACCCTTGCTTCACAAGGAAGTCCCTGCAATATTCATTTCCCAGTCAGTGCGTTCTGGGAGGCTTGGGGGGTGGGGAGTAACTCCACCAGAACTTTTCAGAACACTTGTAGTATACCACGGAATCTTTGTATCCAGGTTAAAAGATCTTCATATTTGATCTGCTCCTTTCCGATACAGGAGTTCTTGCTGTTCAGTTTAGCTTTGTAAATAAGTTGTCTTGGTGTTCATGTAATCTGAAGTGCAAAGATTGCCCCAAGCACAGTGTGGCTATTCAGGAAAGGCTCGTAACTCAATCAGAGCCTATGCTTTGGATGAAGTAAGCCCCGGGTTCAATCCCTGTATCTGCTATTACAAAGATTGAGAGGGGCGGGGAGCTGTCCTCTGACAGAGACTCTGGAGAGCAGCTGCCGGGTATTTTAAAATGAGAACTCAGTTTTTAAACTATTCTGATTAGTAGCTGAATACTTCTCTGGTGAAATTTACGTATTCTTTGTTCAAAAAGCTGTGTGTTTCAGAACTCTTCACAGCAGGCAAGACCAAGGCTGGAAGAAATTTGTGTGGGCCACCCTTTGCATTTACTTTTAATTTAGAAAAAAGGGCTGTTGCCAGACCATTGCTGTGTAAAATTGGTCGGCCTTTTAAAAGAATCAGGACTATCGGAGTCGGTGTTTATCAGTTTTGACAGGGTGTTGGAACGAAAGTTCAGCTGCCAGTGGCAAGACAGCTTTGAAACATTGCACATAGAGAGAACGCATGGGCTATGTATTAAAGTCTGTTATTCTGAGATGTAATTAATCCCCCTCCAAGTAATTAATTTTCCTGTAGATTAAAAGAAGTCTTCAAGCATTGTTGTGTGAGCCTGGCAAGTCATCTTGGTGAGCAAGTGATCAGATTTAGGGGAAAGGGTGAGGAAGCTGGAGCTCAGAGTGAGGAAGCCGCATTTGAAAAGAGAACTCAGCTGTGAAGAGAAAACATTGCATTATTTGGTTTGTAGCTATAGCAGGAAAACAGATTTATTCATGGTTTGAGATTAAGTAACTATGGAGATTGTATTATCACAGAAGAGTGGATTTTATCTGGCAAGTTGATCTGGGAAGACTGAATTCAGATTCCAGTACAGCCACTGGCTCAGTTCAGACATCACATCAAGCCATGGTTAAGGAAGCTTTTTCAGTGATTTATCATGCTATCTGAATGAACAAGCCATGGTTTGTAAACAGGCAGCAAGCCAGAATCATAAGCCTAGAGTGAAATCCTAGTTTTGCAAACCATGTTTCCTTGTAATGCATGAATTGGCAAACCACTGGTATGGCCATTGTTGTGCCTAGAGTTGCTCCTGCACCATAGAAATGAAGGCGCTGAACCGATAGAACATGAAAGAGAATATAATTCTGTCTCATGGGTTGTCTATGTTTGGAAGCTTTGGCCCCAATTTAGGGTCTGGAGTGTGATTCATGAGTTTGACAAGTCATGTGAAAGCCCAGCTACCCAGTGGGGCGTTATTTATATACATTTGGAGCTGGGTGTGGAGTATTCCAGGCATGTGCAGCTCCAGAATTATGGAAATAATGACCCATTCAGGTCTTTTAAGTTTGGGTAAATGGCATGAGGGGAAGGCAACAGCCCGTCCACCCTTAAATTCTACAGCCCCATGCAGGCTTTAAAAATGAAGTTCCCTGCAGCTGGGGCAACCCAAGCCTAACTCATTACTAAACTGTTGTGTCCTTTGACCCTCAGGTGAACTGCTAACTTTTTTGGTGCTTGGCATTGCATACTATTTTCTCTACCGAGATGTGTAGTCCTTTGTAGTCATTTCAAAGGCCTGTGGTGCACTGTCACTGTACTATAATGCCCACAAAAATCTCCTCTGCTTTTACCCTGTTCTTTCTTCAGAGAGCCAGTGGCTGCTTGCTTGTGGTTTCCAGGTTTTCTTCCATCAAGATAGTCTTCCGGACCACTTAAACTTAAACTTCAGCAGTACACCATGAGCTTTCCTGACTTGCAAATCTACCATTTTCTGCCTCAGCTTCTCCATTTTTCTGATTTCATGAGTTTTTGCAACGATGAACAAAGCAAAGATCTTAAAGTAGCTGCACATTAGAAGTGCTATAGAAATGATAGATAGGAGAGTTAGCAATGTCCTCGAAGCTTACCATTTCTGTAAAGTTTCCATTCTAAACACATTTTGTCAGTTCATAATTCTTTCTCCCGAGCCTGGAGGCAGGCAAGCTAAATATGGCCAAGGCTCAAAGCATACATACTTATATGTGTAAAGTAGGCAAGTGATGTTATCTTGCAAAAACTAGCTTAATTCTTAACTTGTCTGTAGCCAGAACAGGAGGAAGAATTGTAGGGTGTGTCACTTGAAGTGGCTGTTTACAATAGGGGCAAGAGATGAAGCCAAGCATGCAGTACAGCAGTTGACTAATACCTTTTCTGATTATCGGTAAATTGTACAATCTGAGCTCTTAGAATAATTATCTAAAATATTGTTGTGTTCCGATATATATACTGCACCTTTTGCCTTGCATTGGCGTGGCACTGCCTTTGCTTCTTAAATTAGTGTGAGTCGCAGGGCTGCTAAAAATGTCCATTTGTACTTATTTATATATAATCTTCATAAAATACTATCCACTTTTTGAGAGTCCCTGCCCTCACTTTGCAAAGCCAGTTCCAGGCTTGTGTGTGGTGTGTGTGTGTGGGGGGGGGGATCTTCAGTGGGCACTTCTCATCCCCATTTTTCCAGGAAGAGCCATTTTCTGCTCTCTCACGGGCCATTGGTCTTGCTATCTTCGAAGAGAGCAGATGAGCAACCAAGGAGGAGCGATTTTTTTTGCTCTTCTGCCCTTGACTGAGCAGGTGGGCAAGCAAGTGCAGGAGCAGCTATTGCTTGCCTTTTCTCTACCTGATTGCTATCTCCGCCTAGAGCAGGGGAGAGCCAACAAGTACATCAGGTAGTAGCTACTGCTGCATCTTCTTCTTAACATGGTCACTATTCCAGAAGGGGACAGTGGATGAGGATGAGAAGCAGCAGGTGCCGGGGATTCCATTAGTGGGCTCCCTTCATGGGATGCCAACCCTCTTGTCACCTTTGTGACTCTTGCAAGGCCGTAGTAGTTACCAGCTGCAGATCTTCATAAGGAGATGAGATGAGTCCTGCTGGATCAAACCAGTAGTTCAGTCTCCTGTTTCACAGTGGTCAAACTAGTGGCCCTGGAAGGCCAACAAACGGGGCACAGCAGCCGAGGCCTTCTCCTGACATGGCCCCCTAGCACTGCATCCTAGAGGGTTTACTGCCTCCAGATACGGAGGTTTCCTTCACTCACCAGGGCTAGAAGCTGTTGATGGGCCACGAATCTGATTGGGATTCGGCCCCCTTAATCATGAAAGCATGAGGATTTCCCCCACCTCCAATCTTCTAAATTATATTTGAGGGTTTCTGGAGCGTAACAGAATATATGGGATGTGCTGTGAGGCACTTTAGGGAGTCATTTGTCTTCCACTCTTTTTAAATAACCATTAAAACTTAGTGGAGAGACTTGTCTTAGTGCTAGGGTAAGTGTTGCTCCTTCCTGTTTAACAAAAGACCAGTTTACTAGAAACTGTTCCCTTTTAAAAGAATGCATGCTGCAGAGGATGAAGAGACGAGAATTGCTGGGGTGGTGTAAAGAATCACTATTTTTATTTCCCTATGGAATGGACGAAGCAAAGCACATTTCCCAGTTTTTTGCATAAATCTCTTTTTTCCCCCTTACCAATTTCTGAGTTTCAAGGCCATTGATTGCCTTAAAAGACAGAAGGGTCTCAGTGATA
Organism: Eublepharis macularius; assembly: GCF_028583425.1. Taxonomy (NCBI): domain Eukaryota; kingdom Metazoa; phylum Chordata; class Lepidosauria; order Squamata; family Eublepharidae; genus Eublepharis; species Eublepharis macularius. The sequence continues at coordinate 63,460,497 of NC_072802.1, read as the reverse complement.
ATTCCCGATTACACCAGCCTCTTCCCATTACCCATTTCTTTAGCCCTGCAGTAATCAGTAAAGATCGGCACTGATAACAATATCATGACTTTACCCGTTATCTTTTTAACAGCATCGTTTGCACCAATAAGCTTTGCAATCAGAGCCAAAGAAAACGACCTGCTTCCCTTGGAGAAAAATCGAGTGAAACTTGATGATGACAGTGATGAGGAAGGGGAAGAAGGCAAGGAAGGCCAAGAAAATGCCAACAGCATGTCCAGCAGCAGCACAGTGTATGCAGCTTCTGGTAACGCCGCTGAAGAGAAGAAGCCTCAGCTTACGCAGGAAGAGCTGGAAGCCAAGCAAGGTAAAAATGTACTTCTGGGGAGATAATGTGTCTGGATCAGGTCCTGTTCTGCTGACAGCTTACTAGCCTATAGTTTTGAAATGTGGGTTTATTTAGAAGCATGGCTCAGTGGTACAGCAGCTGCTTTGCTTGTGGAAGATCCCAGTTCCAGTCCCTGGCATCTCCACTTAAAGGATCTCTGGGAGAAGTTGTTTATTTCTGCCCGGGATCCTTGAGAACAATTTCCAGTTAGAGTAGCCATTTCTTAACAAGATGAACCGATTATCTGATACGATGCAGTTTCGTGTGTTCATAACCATCGTTAAAGTGCACTGTGTCATTTATCCAGAAGTGATAAAGAGCACTTTAATGATGCTCATGAACATATGAAACTGGAAATGTAGTCCGGAAAAAAAGGAGCTGTCTCTTTGAAAGGGAATAATTATCCACAATGCACAGATTTGTCCTCCTCACGGGTGCTGGGTGTGGAGGCACCACTGACTTACCAAGGGCAGTATGGAATAAGAGCCTCATTCCCTTTCATGTTACATTTATAGATACCCCAAGAATAAATCCCAAGGCTGCACTATAAAGATTAGGGCTGAATTGGGCCGTGAAGACTTCTCATTGGAATATTTCCCCCCAAAATATTGAATTACAGAGATGCTGATCATCAAAGCAGTTGTCTTATTGTTGAGGCCAATGTTTATGCCAACTAAGCACTTTCAAAAATGGGTCTAGGAGCGCCTCTTCCACAATCAGACACAAGTGTGTTGTGGCCTTATTATAATTAACAAATGGAGATTTAATTGCCGCTTCAGTTCTTAGAACTTTAGTGGTGAGAAAATTCATTACCACTTTGGCAGCACATCCTAAGGGCATCTACCTTAATCTAGTAGTCCGTTCATACTTGAAAGATGCTGACTTTAAAATTCCTGCGAAGTCTTGAAATTACATGAGGCAGTGCTGGTTTGATCCAAACTTTGGGAGGCTTATCTGTGAAGCAGAGACGTGGTGCATTCCAGGTTAGCAGAGAGCACAATGAAGCTGCGGATGCACAAACTTGCATTAGTTGATTGCAGCGATCTGCCCACTTTCATCATCAGCCAGAGTGAAAGGAAGCGAATCATGAGGAAAGGATGCAATTGGAAATGTGAAGTATGTGAAGGTTGGAAGTGGGGCTGGTGCTACTGGCTTATTAAAAATAAGATTGAATCACAATTTCTTGCTGAAAAATGTTCATCTGAGCCTCGTTCTGCTTATTCAATCTTTGTCTGGGGCGAGAGCTAGATGCAGTGACGAGGCCAAATCCCAGTAAGACTGGGACGGGGGAATGAGGGGACTGTTCATTATAGAAAGCAGTTTTCAAACCTCAGGGCCCCCATGTTGAATAAAAAATTTCCGTAGAACCTCAGGCCCCCCGCCATTTCTTGACAGCACCCCAAACATGGTGAATAGCTCCTTTTTAAAGAGCATGGTACAAGCTGCATATGTCCCTGGGACACTTCTGTCCTGTTTGCATCCTCAAAAAAGCTAGTGAGACTTGTCACTTTAAGAGCAAATCTAAAATATTATTGTTTGCACTTAGACTACGAGACCAGATCTCAGAGCAGCTCATTATACAGCTCAAAAAGACCAAGACCCCAAATTCTAGTCACTCCGGCTTTAATTGGAAAGAACGTTGCACCAGAGCTAGTGATCAACTTCCTTACTTGTTAATAACTTTTAAATAGAGGTGTCCTGAACAGAGGTGGGAGGATGCCTGGAAAAACTTCCAGAGCTGCTCATAGAAATATAAAAAGACCAACATCACACACAACCCGAACTTCCAGTAATTGAAAATCTCCATTGGCTATGTGTCTATGCATGCAGAGTGACATTTGTCTCTTTCTGTGCTGAAGTTCTTTATGTTGGAAAATAGTGTTAAACCCACCTCAGCTTTATGCCAAAAGTAACTCTGATTACTACATTAGAACTAGTTACCTTTGTTAGTCTGTAGTTAAAAAATAGTAAAGAGTTTAGTAGCACCTTTAAGACTAACCAACTTTATTGTAGCATAAGCTTTCGAGAACCACAGCTCTCAAACAAAGAGAGCTGTGGTTCTCGAAAGCTTATGCTACAATAAAGTTGGTTAGTCTTAAAGGTGCTACTAAACTCTTTACTATTTTACATTAGAACTGCGCGTCCTGCTGCTCAAACAAAGCTGTTGTTTTTCAGTAACCAGTCTGTCCTGTGTTCTGGCTACTGTATTTGTGTAATCTGGAAGGTATGTGACTGCATTCGATAGCAACTATGTGACCTACTTTTAGAAAGAGAGAGAAGCTTTTCCCATCCTTTTTCCTTGAGGTGGAGATTCCCTGGCCCCATTCCTAGAAACTAAGAGAGTTCCATTTTCCTACTAGCCAAATGGAACCAAATGGCTTGCGTGCTGTCAAAAGATCTTGTGGACCTCCACAAATCCCCACACTGAGGAATGCTGCCCTAAAGTGTTCATGTTCATAGCCCTGGGATTCTTCTGACTGTGCTCCAACCCCTCAACCCCCTCCCCCAAACTAGCTTGCGACAGCTAGGATTTCCTTATACCATTTCCCATCAGATAATTCTGTGGCCCTTCTAGACCATTTGAAACTTCATGTATGAGGCATTTACTATCTAAGTGCAAGAAAAGACCATGCATGCAACATATACAGCTTTGTGTGAAAATCTCTGTTTTTTCTGCTGTTTTGTCCAGTTAAGCTACAGCCATTGTGGGGGTAGGGAATGAAGCATTCTCTTAGATACTCTTAACTGCTGATATTGAAGCATTAAATGACTTACAGCCTGCCTGCTTGGCACACACTTCTTTCCTGGCAATCTGTAATGAGTTTTAGGTTAGTTGTCAACAGGGCGCTATCCGTGTTCATCCTCAATGCTTTACAGTATAGACAGAAAGAGGCAGGGCATGCACCTTATACCACACTAACTCTCTGTTTGAGTAAGCAGCACTTTTAAAAGTTTGCTGGCTAGTTAGTAATACAATCTTCCCCAGACCTTTGGTAATTGGTGTGTTGGAGATTGAACAAGTGTGGCAACCAGGTAATGACATTAGTTCTCTATTGTCTGTGGGTTTCTGAAAACCTTGATGTGAGCGATACTTAATCTACATGCTCGTGCCTATTTCAATAAAATATAAAAATTTAATTTGATGAATTCATAATGGTACTGCAGAGGATGTGTTTTGGTTCCTTCGAACCGGCTGCTCTGCAAGATGCAAAAGATGTGAATATTAATAAAAAATCATGAAGCTGTTTCCAAATGGAATTATTTATTAAAAATCTCCTACAGGAAGTATCATTTGGAGTGTCAGGTTCCTGAGACTCATAGTTAACTGTGAATGTATTATTCCATGTCTGCAGGTAAAGGAAAGTTGCTGAACATCACATTCCAGGGGGAATTACTCTTTCTTTCATTCTGAAAGTTGATGTATAATTTTTAAATATATTTATTAATCTTGATGATAAAAATTCCATTTTTAAAAAAGACAAACCAGTAAAAAGTTAAGTCTTGATGTAATTTGAACTGCACAGAGACTACTTGTTTAAAATTCTCATATTAATTACATTTTAAATGTGTTTTAAACCCAGAAGAAATTAATCAAAATAGAAGTGGGAAAATTGAAGCGTGCATACCTGATTGCAACTAAATATTATAAAATCAAAATGCACAAAATACTTTTTAAAAAATGTATAGGCACAAATTATTTTAAAATCCACAAAATTCACTTGAGGTCTCAAGTACCTATACAGTTTGGTGGGTTGCTACAATTTGAAATGTTTTCTGTTTCTCCGCTCAGCTTTTGTATTTAGCATCTTCTCCTCTCATCTACTAAAAATGAATAGTAATAATGTTGGCACAATCAGATGGTTTTCTTAAGTGTTCTGCTTCATTTGTGTAACCAACTCTTTTCTTTCTGGTTCAAGTGCTTTTTTTTATTGGGGGAGTGGAAAGGAGGAGGGACACATTTGCTGTCTTTTAGGGAATTTTTGCAGAATAGTTTTTATCCATGGTGAACTGTAACGCGCCCCAAATACACATTCAGGACGTTTATCATGTTCATATCATTTATTCATATTCACAGACAGTGCTGTTTAAGCTATCTTTCTTGCAACCTGAATAAAATCAATCCTGCTGAGGTTTGTGGGATTTAAGAAAATTGGTTTGAGAATGGCACCAGTGATCTCTTCTTGGGTTTGGCTCAGACCAAAGGTCCAGCATTCTTTTTCATGGGGGGACAGGATGCCCATAAACATAACATGAAAACAGCAGCTTTCCTGGTGTTGTTGCCTTCCAGCAACTGATATTCAGAGGCAAACCACATCTCACAATGGAAGTTCCATTTCAACATTGTCTAATGGCTGTGGATAAACATGTCCCGCATGAGATTGTCTAAGCCCCTTGGAAAACCGTCAAAAATAGTGGCTGCTGCCATGTTTTGTGGGATCAAATTCTATGAAGTGATTCTGCTGCTCATCAATTTAGTTATTGTACTGTGGTAGAGTTTTTTTCATTATTTTAAGTGACATACTTACAGTTTCAACTGCCCTGCCCTTGCCTATTGTTAACTCTCAGCTTCCAGCAACTGAGAAATATGTCAGCAAATGCAATGGGAAAGTGCCGTGTAAGCATAAAGGATTTCTGTTTCATAAAACAAAGAGGGGAGTTTTTGCATGCACAGGTCATCCTCTGCTCTCTTGACACACACTCATAATGAAGAAAAAAATAAAAGTTGATTAGAAAAATGATTTTGTAGTAAGCAGTATTATTTGGACCAAAACTCATAATATAGACAATAGAATTAGTGTATTTAGATAAAGGTTACATTTCACAGTATTGAAAATGTTGCATAATGTATGATCAAACACATAATAGCATAGTGTTGCCAAAGTTACTCATGTTTAAACCATAAATCTATCCTTGATCAAGAGTCCCTGTGTGTCTATAGTGTGCATAAGAATGAACATTATCTAATGCTTTGGAATGTCTTACATATAAATGTTCATGGCATACATTTTAAATGAGTTAAGCCTTGTAAAAAGCATTGCAGAAGCAGAACTATTTCATAGGAGTTTCACAATTTTTTCATCAGAAAGATTAAAAAGGGTCCTCAGGAAAAAATGGCGTTTTCCAGATATTTTCCTAGCCTTCACATTTCTAAATGTGTCTGATACTACTTTGCTTTTCCTGTCTAAAACAAGTCTACAACAAACTTGTTGATAAATAGAATTTATCAGATATAAGCTCAAGGCAGTCTCTAGGGGATACTCAAGTAAATGATTACTCATCTGTCTAGCAAGTAATGTTCGGAAAAGGAGAGCCAGCTGTCAGCTTCCTAGTTCACTACGTTTTCGTCCTGTCTGAAGAACATGGTGCTCTTATCTTCAGACAACAATTCTCAACTTCTGTGTGGTTTCCCAAAAAAAGAAGCGTTGAGATTCTTGAGCTTGGCAGAAAAGCTTGATTTCCTTTACAAACTCACCAGTCAGATCCCCTTTTGTTTTCCCAGCCAAACAGAAACTAGAAGACAGGCTGGCAGCTGCAGCAAGGGAAAAGCTAGCCCAGGCCTCCAAAGAATCAAAAGAGAAGCAACTTCAGGCAGAACGGAAGAGGAAAGCTGCCCTGTTCTTGCAGAACTTGAAGAATCCCCTGGCTGAAGCAGAGGTGGAGAAAATTGAGGAGAATGTCTTTAATCTAGAGGTGAGAAAGTTCATGCCGTGTGAACCTTAGAGAAGTGCTGGTGCAAAGACTATCTTACTCCATTCTGGATTTTTTTTTATATAAAAATTTTTATTGGATTAGAAACATATCACATCATTTACAATCACATTCCCTTAAGTTTCCAATTCTAACCCCCTCCCATTCCCCCCCCCCTTTTATTGACTTCCAACAGTTTTCCAACCCCTCATCTATTTTCCCTTTACTCATATCAACTTTAATATATTTATTATAATATACTTTCAAATACTTCTCGGCTTATCTATCATAATTGTGCTATTTCTGATTCCTTTCCCTTACAAATGAATAGGACTCTCTTAACCTATCTTCTTCAATAATGCTAATAATATTCATTTTAATAACCTATACTTTATCTTGCTCTTTCTACTCTCTTCAATATGGGACAAACAATTTGCCCCACCTTATACATATTTTCTAGTACTTCTATAATCATTACATACATTCATAATAAATCAATCAATTTGACTTATATTCTGTATATTGCTCTTTACTTCCTTTTGCATATCTTATCCATTTTAATTATACTCCATTCTGGATTTGAATGAGAGCTGTTTTCGGGGGGAGAGGACAGGGTAGAATCTGAATTTAATAATGTGCTAGCTGTCAGTGTTCCTGAGCTGCTTCAGTATTTCTGAAATCTGTCCATCAAGCTCTGGCAGTGCATGCACTCGTGTGTGTTTTCAGTGCCAAAGGGGAAACATGGGTGAGAAAGGTTAGTGTATAAGCCTTTGCTTGGATCTTGAGGCTTTCAGGTTAGCCATCACTTGCGCATTCATATTGGGGTTTTTGCCTAGAGGATCACAAATGTTTGTATTCTGTATAAAACTTTACTTCCATATCTGGGGTATTTTCAGTGTGCGTTTTGTATAACTGACTCATTTTGCCATGGGTAAGTTTGGTTTTAATCTACTCTTTTTCACACTTGCATCCCACGCTTCCCTCAAAGAGTTTATATCGGTATATGTACTTTAGGCCAAGAGAAGGAGGCTGATGTAGGGTCTTCCTGTAGATTTGTGAGGATTTGAACCCAGGTCTCCTAGTCAAAGTCCAGTGCTCTAACCACTACATAAGACTGTTGATGGGACAATAGAAAAACACATTTAATTCAAAATGTTCATGTTTCAGTTGAAAAGAAGTTTCTTGAGGAAGAAATGCAGCGCTAAGTGAAAATAATTAACCACTTTTAAAAGAAAATTCCAAAGGTACCAGAAGGTGTTCACCGTTGTTGTGTTAAGTGAATCTTGTATGTGACTCTTCCTCTCAAGAGCTATAAATAAAGGGAATTTCTCTCCACCCCCTTAATTGTCCCTCCAGGTTTCACTTAAATACATTTCGAAGTGCTTTTATCTAAGGCAAGGCATTTGGCGCATAATGCTGAATAAAGGTGGGGGTTATGCTAGTATTTCTGAGTAAGGGTAAGCGCACAGTAAGCCCCAGGCACATGAAGTGAAAAGGGCTGTTGGAGAAACTCGGGGGTGCATTTGCTCTGCCAGTCACACATCACTTGCTTTCAATAGTAGCTGTGCATTCAAAGCCAATGTGATCATCCATCTTTGTTTTATTAACTTTTACTTCTATCTGCTGAGTTTGTTTTTACAGCCAGTACCCCCAGTATTTTAGACTGAGGCAGAGCTCTTAAGCCCGCAAGGTTGCCAGGAGCTGCCTCAGAACCTTGATTCTGAAATCATTAATGCCTGGAGAGTCAAGGAGCTGGGCTGGTTGATAAAAACAGGGCAGCATGCAGCATACTAGTAAAGCTAATTCATAAGCTGTTCTGTCCCATGCTCGGTCTTCGGACTGATCTTGTCTTTCGGTTGGGCTGGAACCTGTGTTGACCACTGCAGTGCCACTGTTTGAAAAAGAAGCGAATGCTCTGATGAGAAAACTGAACTTTTTTTTAATAAAAGAAACATCAGGAGTACACAACTTTAGCTACAATCCTGGAAGGTGTCGTAACAGTGAACAGCTGCTCTGTTTTCACTTTTTTTTAAAAAAAGAAACATACGCTTCTGGCTTCTGCAAGCACAAATGCAAGGGCAATTCTTGTGTTGCTGGAATGGGCAAATTATGTGTTACTCTCCAGTCTCTTGCGGAGGTACAAAATTTGCACAGCAAGGAAAAGCATCTTCCATCTGTGCCATGTGATTTTGCATTTCAGATAATGTCAGTGTGGCCAGGGCCAGGTTTTGGGAGGACTCTGTGCAGAGACTGCTCAGGTCTCCCATGTCCACTACTTAGGCTCCCCTTCTTGCCATCCCACACACCTGTGCATCCTTCTTTTGCCCACCTGTAAGCTCTCCCACCACCTCCAGTCACAGTTGCCCACACTGCCTACATGCCCTTTCCCCAGTAGCTCTGGGTGGTGGGTGCAGCTAGGAGCGCCACAGCACCAGGAATGCTGATGCTTTGTGCACCACCTGCATGCCCTTCTCCAGCAGTGCTAGGCAGCACATACATCTAGCAGCACATGCATCTGGGGGCAGAGGTGACAAAGCATGCACAAGCAGGTAGTGGAAGGGTGTGAGTGCAGGCATCAGAGGAGATGCGTGGGTAAGGGGTCAGCACTGCAGCAGTTGGCTCCTGCAGAACCAACGGGCCTTGGCAGCTGCTCCACCCTGCCATGTGCGGATGCAAGCGCTGAGTTTGGTGTGAGGCCCAGTCATCCTGAAGTGATGACTAAACTGCTTAGGTAACGCAAGCATCATCCCTGAGAGAAACACTGGAAAACATTTCCAGCATTGAAGCAAAAGCCTCGCTTCGCGCAAGTTGCATTCCCTCACCCAAGGCTGCTATTCCCTATCAACAGTGGTCGTCTAACCCAGAATTTATTTCCTTCCTTAACATTTTTCATCCTCAAAAACGCTTTGAAAAGATTTAATTCTGATTAATCCATATTTTCCCAGTTAATTGGATTTCTGTAAATCTGATCACAGCATTTGGATTAATTTCAGTATTTTTTCAAAGCTGTCTTGGCTGTAACAGGCTCTTGAGTGAGAACAGAATACGGCAAATCGTGTGAGAGGGAAGAATGAAAACCAGGTTGCCAGATCTTGAAACCTCTAGTTTTGCAAATGATAGTCATTTATGCTTTATACCGGGGGTCCCCAGCATAGTGCCTGTTGGCGCCATAGCACCCGTTGACATCTTTCCTGGCTCCTGCCCATTGTTTTTAGAAAGTAGCCAGGGCCAGGTGGGGCTTTTTGCCCAGCAGTATTTCTGACTGGCATTGGAGATCTTACTGTCTGTGCAGATTTTCTAAAAGCTGCCACCACAACACAAGGATCTTCACTGCGTGACTGAAGGCAAGCTGTGTGTATGGCAAGAAAATATTTTTAAACACTGTTCATTTCAAAAGATACCCTGTTAAAGAGAGCTTCTGCCTGAAACGTTGAAGGGTTACTGTTAGGGATAGGCATGATCTCGCTCCCTGGCATTTTATGATTGGCTTCGCAGCCACTGGTTGGCAGCAGCCACTTGGTGGTGGCACCCACCATCTTGTGTCACAATTCTGAAGGTTTTTCCCAAGCTCAAAAAGGCTGGGGACCCTTGCTTCATATTGACAAGGAAGCAAGTCAGGACTCTAGGCAGAGTCAGTTGAGAACAGAGCTTTTGTTGATATGTACCCCCTTACACACTTAAGTACTAATTATTCTTGGTGTTTAGGCAGGTACTCATAAAATCTTGTACCGTACTGGTGGTACGCTAAATTGTTGTTCTGGGTAGTTTGCAGATACTCATAGAAATTTCTCATTTAAAGCTGAAATCTCCTGGAATCCAGTTATTTTAGTGGCGCGGGGTTATATTCTGTATTCTGGATGTCTATATATTGACCAGGAACTTGAAAATTGTGGGTTATAAAACAATTAGCGGTTTACCATTTCACACTGAGCAACTTGTGGATCAGTGTAACCCAAGGAAATTAAGGGTAATTATCTTTTATTACTGAACACAAATATCAGAACTATCACGCTGATTAAAGCTGGATCATTAAACAATTATTTTTTTCCAGCAGACACCCCAACCAGCTGTCTTATGACTAGTGGACCAACTTGAAACAATTTTGTACTGATCGATACTAGTGAAGCGTTTGACATACCCTGGTGGCGGACCAATTTTGGTCTTTTTTTCTGTTGCCGTAAAACTACAAATGAAATCTTTTTAAATAGGTACTCCAGGCACAAGGAGAGAGTGGTTTAAAATGCCCGTGTCACAGTGTGTGTTCTGTTTTACCAAGTTCTTATTTTGCTACCTTAAATCAATAGAACAGTTTTCTTAAAAACAAACCTGAAAGAACAATCTTCTTAAAAACATACCCAAATTATTATTGTACAATCATATTTTTAGTTGACATCTTTTGAAATAGCCACCGTGTATTCACTGTAGGTATTTGTCACTTACTCAGTTTCATGAAATACTGTTTACAGACATAGTATTATCGAAACATTTCTGTTCTCTGTAGCTGCTAGTTCTGTTGTATCTCGTAACCTCCTTTCCCCCTGCCCCCCGTCAGATACTGCTGTAGGTCACAGCGCCTGTCACCTTCTTCCACCAGTTCTACTGATGCTGGAGATTTCAAGCCTTCCCAGATGCCTTCAGCTTGGAAGCTCAGTCCCAGACTGTCATAAATTCTTGCCATAAGAGAGAAGCAAACATCACCTTTAGCAGAAACGTAATGCTTATGTTGTTTATTACTGGAAATTGTGCATTGCAGACTTGTGTTTCTCATTAAGGGGCAGCAGTATATTCAGGATATGAACTCTTTGATGGGGGAGTTACATTTTCAGTCACATCAGTGAACTAATGTGGCGTTAGTAGTAAGAGTCTGAGATTCGAATTGGGAAGCCCCTGGTTTGAATCGCACCTCTGCCATTTTTAGGCAGTTTGCTCTCACTCAGCTCGCCTCTCCTGTATGGAAATAGCCGTATTTACAGTATTACTTTTATGTTTACAGTCTTATTTACTTATTATTGCTTAAAATGTTTATTAGCCACCTTTCCATAGGAAGTTCAAGGAGGAAGTTCAAGCCACCTTTCCGTAGGAAGTTCAACACTCCTGCAGGAGTCAGCAGGAGTGTTGGTTGTTAAGAGTGCCAGACTGGGATCTGGGAGACCCCGGTTTGAATCCTTACTCTGCCATGGAAGCTCACACGGTGGCCTTGGGCCAGTCACTCTCGAAGCCTGTCCTTTCTCATGTGTTGCTGTTGTGAGGGATGAAATGGAGGATGTGTGAATGCTATTATAAGCTGCTTTGGATCCCCATTAAGGAAAAAAGCAGACTATAAATATCCAGATAAGTACAGTATACCAGTAGCTCCCATATTCTAAAGTTTGATTCAGATACCAAGCATTTATATGCATTATTTATATCTCACCTTTCAACAAAGCAGCTAACACCCCCTTGGAGCAGGTTCATTAAAAAATTACTAGTATTTTTTTATCTCAGATTTAGAGGGATGTAGGCAAGAGAACATTCACTTTAGGCTACTGAATGTTCTTTCTCTTCTGATAAGTTTCCATGTTCCTTGAATTTGTATAGACCCATCACAATAGCTGCCCATGCAAGGGTGCCTTTTATGAATGAAGCTTTTAATTTTGCTCTGAACAGGCTGTGACAAAAGGAAAAACCTTTGAAAAACCTTTCTCTCCATTCTTGAACTCCCTTCAAATCAAACTCGCTTTCTCCTCTGTAGGGCAGAAATTATTAATGAGCTGCCTCAAGTTATGCTTCTCAAACACAATCTGTAGGCCGCTTTTGCTTTTTTGTCTTAAATTAATTAGCAAACATAATGGAGTGGTAGTAGAAGGTTCTGCATATTTTTAGAATCCCATTTCCTATTTGTCTGGGACAGTTCCTGTCCTATAATGGTAGTCAGGTTTACAGACATGTCCTGATGCTATTTTCTTCCTTCTCAGGGAGCGTATAGCAGATCTCAGGATTACACACATACTCTATTCTGCTGTTCACATGCAGAAATGAATGAGCAAACTGGGGGATCTTGTGAATGTTTGAACATGGGAATCTTATTATTTATTGATATGATTTGATTTGATTTGATTTGATTTGATTTATACCCCACCCTCCCCACAGATGGGGAGGCTAACAACATTTAAAAATATATTAAAAGTCACAAAAACATAAAATCAATAATATTTTTTAAAAAGTCATTAAAATAGTCCAGGAGCAGGCTATTTAAACAAATATTGGGAGTCCATATACGGGCATAGCAGATGGCCGAGGGCAGCCCCAGAAAAAGTGGTGGTCTTAGATGGAAGAAGGAGGACACCTGCTGGCACTCAGCCAAAGGCCCGGCGGAACATCTCCATTTACAGGCTTTGTGGAACTGTAACAGGGCCCACAGGGCCCGGATCTTCAGCGGGAGAGCATTCCACCAGGCCGGGGCCAGGGCAGAAAAAGCCCTTGCCCTGGTTGAGGCCAGACGGATGTCTTTTGGGCCAGGGAACACCAGGAGTTGCTTGTCTGCAGAGTACAACACCCTGCAGGGGACGTAATGGAAGAGGCGGCCCTATAGGTATGCAGGTCCCAGTCCGTGAAGGGCTTTAAACACCAGGGTTAACACCTTGAACCGGATCTGGAACTCCACTGGGAGCCAGTGCAGCTGGCACAGCACAGGATGAATGTGCGCTTGGATTGGCTTTCCGGTAAGGACGTGTGCCGCCCCATTCTGGACCAGCTGTAACTTCTGGGTCAGGCCCAAGGGCAGCCCAGCATAGAGTGAGTTGCAGTAGTCTAACCTGGAGGTGACTGTTGCATGGATTACTGTGGCCAAGCCCCGGGGCGAAAGATAGGGCGCCGGTTGCCTGGCCTGTTGAAAAAAGACAGACCTTGCAACGGTCGTGACCTCGGCCTCCATTGAAAGTGTGGCATCCAAGGTCACACCCAGGCTCCTCACTGTCAGTGAAGGTTTCAGTTGTACCCCGTCGAGGGCTGGGAGCCCGGTCCCCAGCTTGATCACCCCACGACCCAGACACAGAACCTCCGTCTTCAGGGGATTCAGTTTCAGGCGACTAACATAACCATACCGTCACAGCCTCAAGACCCTTGTCCAAGGAATCCAGCGCGAGATCAGACTGGCAGTCCATCAGCAGATAGAGCTGAGTGTCATCCGCCTACTGGTGACAACCCAGCCCAAAGCTGCGGGTTAACTGGGCGAGGGGGCGCATATAGATGTTAAATAACATCGGGGAAAGAATCACCCCCTGAGGGATGCCACATACCAAAGAATGGTGAGTGGACATCTGTTCCCCGAGTGCCGCCCTCTGTCCCCGATTGCGAAGGAAGGAGTTCAGCTGTTGCAGGGCTGTTCCACGAATCCCCACATCGGCAAGGTGGTGGGTCAGAAGATTATGATCGACCATGTTGAACGCTGCTGTAAGATCTAAAAGTATCAGCAGCGTCTTCCTTGACTTAGAGATAAAGACTGTTGAAGAACCCAGAAATCTCGCGGCTTGGTAGTTTACTTATTTCTATAGTGAAAAGAACTGGAAGGAAACTATGATTATCCCTTGGGATAATCTCTGAACTGCCCTTGAGTTTAAAAGTGCATCATTCCCATGTGGCATCAAACAAATGTGTAACCTCAGACCATCAGTATTATGGATCAAAGTTGATTAAAATATTATGACTTCCCTTACTTACAGAAAACTTAGGAATTGTGTTTTCACTGGGTGTTGAATAGTTCCAAGATTTCCTTTGAATATTAGTCAACTTCTAGTGGGTTATCTTGGTTGGTCTTATACTACTTACTTCAGCTGTTATTAATGGGGAGGGGGCGGGGGATTACCAGGTGCATAGAAAGGTTAAGGGCTTCTTTGCCGTTTATAGATGAATTTTGGAGCGGTTCAGCTTTTCTCATCCATGTGTAACAAGCTGTACCTGCTGACATTTTTTCTGTACAACTGTTAAAAGTTGTCAGATATTTTTATTGTATCTTCTTGATTTATATCCTCTCTCCCTAATAAGAATCTAGAGTGGCTTACATCATTCTCCTTACCTCCTCCCTTTTATCCTCACAGCAACCCTGTTAGGTAGGTTACAATGAGAGAAAGTGACTGATTCAAGGGCCCCAAGAGTGCTTGCACAGCCAAGCAAGGAATTGAATCTAGGTCTCCCAGATCCTAGTCTGACACACACTGCTACACCATACTGGCTGTGCTTCACAAGTGGTTATGTTACAAAGAATGGGGAAGGCATATTCAGAATATAATTGATACTGGCAGTGGCAGTGTTTATCATATAGGTTTATCATATAGGCCCTTTGTTGCCCGGAAATCCACTGTCTGTGCATCCCAAGATCAGGATATACCATTTTTTCTTCATTGACACTGCTAGGTAGGGTTGAAGCAACAAAGCACCCCATTTTTGTTTCCCTGGGATTTGAGGAACTTGCATGGGATCTCTGTGGACAACTCTTTGACCTATCTTTTTTCTGGCTTAAAGTTGCTTAGTGTTAACACACAGGAATTCTTAGAAATTGTCTTCCGTTGAATAATGAAATTGGTGGGAGAGAATATGGTATATTCTGTTCTTAACCTCTTGTTCCGTAGGTTTCTCTGCTCTTCGTTTTTGCTTTATCTTGATTTTGCTTTGTTTTAATTCCTGGGACGTGACCAAAAAGAATATATTCTGGGGTGGCAGAAAGTCCTGAAAATTTGCTCTCTGAGAAGGGGGTGCATTGTGACTTCATTGTTTTTGAAACTTCATTATTGTGGAAATCTGTTCACATCTTTGGAGGGGCGTGATCTCGTGTCTTTTGGGCAGATCTTACTGATTGTTGGTGGAATCCTGGGGAAACATTCAGCAATAATAGTGGTCTGCTTAAGGATAAGTAAAGCAGTTGCATTTCAGAGGCCAAAAATCTAAATTACCTGAAGAAGCTCCTCCTCAGGGAGGCATGAATGTTTTCTTGGTGAGGGACAAAACTCTTGAGAATAGTCCTGAGCTGTAGACAGAGGGGTATGGTACAATATTACAACACACAGTTCCGTATGAGTTGAGCTGGAGCTGGCCTTACATATGACGCTAAAGGACATCCCAAGTCAGTATTCCACAAATACCTTAAACATTCGACCCCTTTTTAGTTCCTGTGCATCAGGGCTTCAGAAACGTTCTATGCCTGTGCTAAAAATAAGTGCAATGTATGTAAATGAGACGTCTTTGTTTTAAATCTTTTTCTAATAGCTTTTGTGGGTTTTTTTTAATAGAACTGTTCATGGTTATTAATGAGAGTGTGGAAATGCAAATTTAAAGTTAAGACAATGAATATCGTTAATTGCTCCTGAACAACAATAGTTGTAATTAAATTGGTTGCTGTGAATGACATGGTAAATTGTATATTATTAGCCACCAACGAATTTCAAAAAAAAAAAAACACAAACCCTTGACTTCTCTTTGCTTTAAAGTAGTTTGAGAACTTATTCCTTGATCAGCCAATTCAGCGGAGCCTACGGTTTTGATCTTTACTGTTCTTTTTGCCGAACGATACATGATGTATCTGGCTCAGCTGAGAAGTTACAAGGAGGCAAAGCTGCATCTTGATGAAGGCTTGTGATTATGAAGGGAGTCGGGTCCACCTTGTTCTCGAAGGTGAGAACGGCTCTGAAAATTGAGATAAAGCCTGAGGTTTTATCTTAGCAAAGATGGAAAATCAAAGTCTGGCTACTGTTAGAGTTTTATGGGTATGAACCAGCGCTATCAGGAATGACATTTAAAGCAGATGAAAACAAATGACCTGAGAGCACTGTCATGACTATTCGGCATACAGGTAATCTGTCACACATGCCAGTCTTATCCAGGTACTTGGCACATTGAGAACCAGAAGGCCATATGCAAACTGCCCCGTGTGTGACAGCTTTTGTGTGTATCAGTCTTTTTTAAAAGGTGCCTTTTTTGATGCAAGGTGTGTGTGTGTGTCTCTAACCCTTTTTTGTCTTTTGTGGGGCTCTGCTTGGAGTTGATCATGGCCTACATTGAGGGCAGTCTGATCAGGTGAACCTCAGACTCCCAACAGATGTTAACCTAAACCTTCTTAATAGCAGTGGCGAAGTTGTTGTTTTATAACATCTGAGCTGCTGTGGGTTGTATGTTGTCAACTTTTTCCTTGGCATTTCCTAATACAGTAACAACCTGTCATAATAAACCTGATTTGCTACACGTTTATGACTGTTGGTAAGCTCATATCCACGGCAGAGACTTCAGCTTGCAATTTTCATTCACGTATATCAACAAGGAATGTCAATAACTAGAACTCAATAAATGGATTTTGCTTGTAATAAGAATTGGAGCAAAGCCTTTATTCTTCATACAGGAAGAACAATTGATATTCAGAGAAAGAGGATTGATGAAATAAATGTCTCTGAGAACTCAATTCTTGATCTGTTCCCAAATTTTCTGTTCTCGTACAGGTTAGAACACATTTACTCAGGGGTCTTTGAGTTTGGAAATATAGGACAGCTGTGGAACTTTCCAAAAACGATCAGAGAATTCAATAATAGCTTGCTGAATTTTATGCAGTCTTTTGTGTAAGCCTTTCATTAACATCTCTAAACCATCATCACTTTCATTTCACTTCCTGTTTTTCTTTTTTTACTTTGCCAATAATTGTGCAGTTTCCTGACTTTCAGCTCATGCCATGACATCTTTTATTGGTATATTTGTCAGTTTCACCACTAATTTTATAGGCCAGGTGATATGCCAGTTTCTCTGTAGGCATTGTTTCAGGGTTTTTTAAAACTGTTATTGCATAGGTATGAGCTAGGGTAGTGGTTAGAGAACTGGACCGGGATCTGGGAATTTAGGTTCAAATCCTGACTGCCATGGAAGCTTGTCTGCTGGGTAACCTGGAGCAAGTCACACACACTCAACCTAATCTACTTCACAGGATTCTTGTAAGGATAAAATGGAGAAAAGAAGAAGATAAAAGACACTTTGGGTGCTCATCAAGGCAAAAGGTGGGGTATAAATGAAGTAAATAATATAAGTAAAGTGTTACTTAACACAGAGAGTATACAGGGTTACAAAAAATGCTTTCTTCCTTTCACCAAAAGCATTTTTTTAATATGGACTTAAAGCAAAAAATGTTCATGCACGGGCGCAGTTATCCCTGCATGTGCTACCTGCAGAAATCATGAATTCTACATATCTGTAGCCCAATCACATCTCTATTTTCTACCCAGCACTGGAAGGTGAAGATTTGGGGGAGGGGGGGGCGCAGTGGTGAAGGTGATTCTTTTGCTATCCTGTCAAAATACATGAATCGTCTTGTTTGCTGCCTGAAGCAAATGGTAAGCTTAGGCCATTGTCAGCTTGACTACAGAAAAGAATTAGACCAAACGATTGGCTCTGTAAGCAGGTAAGCAGCCTGTAATATGCTTCTGTTGTCTGAAAGTGTATTTCATGCCAAAAGCAGGGAGCTAAGATGCGGGAATGGTTGGTACATACTACCCTACCAAAACGCATTCCAGAGAGGTCCCCACAGTTGGCCAGCGACGACAGCTTCTGTACAACCAAACTGGCTGTTATTGATACTGCAGTGATAGAAAACAAACTAATGTATAATAGCACAAACTCTGCTTTTCGTTTTTACAACTCCTCCTTCACCATATGTCAAAGTAACAAGGAATGAGAGGGTGTGAGAGAGGATAGCAATGATGCAAACACATCTTGGCATGTGGCAGTAACTTTAAACTTGCGACCGGTTAGTGTACAGAGGCTGTCAGGAAAAGAACTGCCATGAGCCTTACAAAATGCAGACTTGCAGTAATGAGCAAAAGAGGCCAGTTCTGCACAGGCTACCCTCTCTGCATGAATTTCACTCCACAAGCTCTAGACCGTCACTTTCCAACTAACATGTTGTAAAACAGCCTCCATATATGTGGGATTCATCCACCTTGATTTTAAGTATATTCTTCTGCATAGCTTCTACACGAACATGTTTTAATGTGTTCTGCACAGAATAAATAAGATAACTGTTCTTGTCAACAAATAGAATTACCTTGTGAAAGCGATAGAAACCTAGATTGCTAATTACCTGTAGAGTAAAAATCCTTCTTTTCTCCAGATGTTACATCTATACTACAAAAAAGAGTGTTAGAGCTCTTCTTTCACTCCATATGGCTTCTGCCTGTTGTGTTGCCTTTAGCTTTATACCCCCTTTCAACTCTGGATTACCAGATGTGTCAAAGAAATACAGTGCATAGATGTGTGGGATCATGCGAAAGATAGTACGCTTGTTTTCAGGTTTTAATGTGCTCAGATGCTGCTTGAAGAAAAGCCAGCATTATTTGTTTTTGAACTGTGCTTGAATATTTTTACGCCTTCAGACAAAGTATTGATTCCCCTGACGTGGCTGATAAAAAAATGTTTTTTGTGCTCTGCTTTCTGACATTTTAAGAACTTTTTGCCCAAGACTGTTTTCAAAACAAAACAGGTTTTTGTTTTGTGCTGTAGTTGCATTTTTGTCAATAGGCCATTCCAGCATCCTCTCCAATTGCAGTGAAACGATATTTTTATGCCAGAAGCTAAAACCGCCTGCAAGATGACAACAGGAACATTTTTAGACTCTTATTCCCAAGCAGTTACTGCCCTATGTAATACTTCTTAAAAGGAAAGATCTCTCAAGAGGTAATTCCTTAACCATCTAATAAGGCAATAGTCTTCAATCATTTCATCCTTAGAAACTCACCTTTGCCTCAACTTAGAAACTCACCTTTGCCTGTTTTCTTATATTCTGTATTTAAATATACAAAGATGATTCTGCTGTGGTTAGGATCTACTGTAGGTCATGACATAACCCACATGGAGTTCTCATCCTGCCAGTAGAATCATGGGTGTGTGTTTTTTCAAGAACTTCAACAGATTGTGGCAGTACTTAGGCCCAAGAAAAGCATCCGGCTTTAGGAGTTCAGGACATCTTCACTGACAGGTTTGGCTTTTTTCATGCATTCCAAGGCTGTCAAAGCTTTCTTTCCCAGTTTCCCAGTTTTAAAACTTGCAGCTTTTGTGTGCTCAAACAGTGCAAAGGGCCTTGAACATTGGAAAACCAGTTTGTATTATCAGCTTCTTGCTCTGTTCTGCTTAGCGAAGGAAGCTTGGACTCTCGAAAGCACATACCCTGGAAATCTGGTTGGTCTTTAAAGTGCTACTGGACCCGAATCTTGCTCTTCTACTACAGACTAACATGGCTACCCACCAGAAATTATTTTCAACACTGTCGTTTGTGAAGTCTTGAAGAGATTTTCTATTGTTAGTAATGTATTTCTTGCCTGTTGTTGTCTAGTACATAACTTTTAATAGGTTGTAAATTCATAAAACACAACCAAGATCAACAAAATAATTAAATAAAGCACAGTAACGCTGTTGTGAAATAACGCCTCATGACACCTTGAATGCCTTATGAAAAAGCGCGGAATGATTAGGTAACCCACAAAGTTGAGAAAAAGAAACAAAATATCTATGTGAAAACAGATACCTTTAATAAATCCCCCCTACTTCCAAAAAGTCTGTGTGCCCTAAAAACATGACACATAGGTATCAAATAGAGATGAGCGTGAACCAAAGTTCGGCACAAACTGGGCCGGTTTGTGGTTCACGAACCGGTGGTTCGTCAGAACCCATTTCTGACCCTTGTGCTGACCCAGAAGTGACAATTTCACGAACCAAACGGACCAGTTCGTGTACCGGGGCAGGTTCGTGAAAGTTCATGGTTCGTGAAATGTGACGAACCGCACAGTTCGTTTTTTTCCTGGGTCATGCCCATCTCTAGCGTCAAATAGAAAAAATAACACACGCTGTGATTCAGTATATCCCACATAAATGCGTCACCTATAAATTTGCAAAAATGTATACCAGAAAAGAGCCAAAATTGTACTCTTTCACTCACTCTGTGTTTGTGTCTCCTGAAAAAGGCCAATATATTTTGGCAATAATTACGAAACCGATTAAAAATAGGGAAAGCGTGCTCTGTCAGGTCGGCTTTGATTTGTAGGTGACTGTTATTTGTATTGATACTGTGCAACTTTATTTTTTTCAGGTAATTGGGGAGGGAAAGATTCCACTTCCAGTTAGTATTTCTTCATTAGCCATCTTAGATTTTTCTTTTGGAAAATAAAGGTGGAATATAACTTACATTTCATTTTTAAAAGTTCCACACAGTACACTTAAGACTAGATCCCTCTCTGATCTTGTAACTTCAGCATCAGCAAGGTCTAACTTCTCTGCTATTATCTGAAAAAGAAATAATAAAAAGGTAATTGTACTAAAATTCTTAACTTTTTCTAGAAGATGCTTGGTAATCTGTGGCACGTCTACCTTAACCTGTTATAGCTGTTCAAGCCAGCTGATTTTTCAAAGATGGAAGGTTTCCTTTACCTCCATCCTTAATTTCTGGAAGTCTTTATCCTTATTTCTGCCCTGTGTGATTCTATTATTTACATTTGAACAAATAGTTTGACATTTTAATAAGTGCTGCTCTGCTTCCCAGACCTCATAGCATTAGGAGACCCAGTTTGATTTGTTCTGGTTTTTCTTGCAATTTAGCTGTGAAACACCAGAAAATGCTGCTCAACATAAGGATCAATTTTTCTGTTCCCTTTGTATATAGAATATCTCCATCACTTCATCTCTGACTCCCATTTCTTCTGCCCTTTAACATTTCTAGTAGCTCATTTTATTCAAAGCTGTTTCTCTTTGTCCAGGTTTTTCTTCCTTATTTCCAAAGCACTTTTTTGCAGAGGGAACTCATGAAAGCAGAAAACATTTTTTTCTTGCAATAAATAAAGGAGCTCTGTGGCAAACCCTGCTTAATGGTAATATTTCATTGTAATGTACGCAAATCAGGTTCTTAGACTTTTAATCTTACGTTTTTGCTCTCATGGTAATGCATGGTCAGACCATTAAAAGCGAGTTTGTTCTACCTTGACTCATACATAACGTGTCATGTTGAGTACTCAAAGTTTTGTTGATTTATTTTTAAATCACTCAGTGATTCTTTGTCATAAGTATAGTATTAAAGACAAACCTTCAAAACTTTATAAACACGGAGAAGGGCATGTGAAGAGCCCATTAAATGTACATGTACGTGTCAAATGTAGAGATGAGATGTTCTTTTGTGTGCATTTTGTAATTTACCCCCTTCTTTGGGATTGGAACTTCTACCTTTTGTTAACTCAGTGATGTGGCTGAACTCAGTGAGATGTGCTCCATGCCTCTGGCAACTACTTGGAACTCTTACAGCTTATAGAATTCCATCTTGCTGATTCTGTACCTTGGGGATCTTATAGAGCTTCGGCTAAGGAAAAGCACTGATGTGGGTGGAAGTTTCGTTTAGTCTAAAATAGTTCCAGGACACAGCTGAAAAATGAAAGTCACATATCTATTCTGCCGTTCTGATGTTGACAACTGTAGGGTTTTTTCCAATCAGAAGAAGTTGGCAGTTCTGGCATGTTGCAGAAATGCTTCTATGCATCTTTAATCTTCATGGCATTTGTTTGTTTGGGGGGGGGCAGTATTGCCTATACTTGTATCTCTGTATGTAAGAGCCAAGTTTCCAGAGACTTCATTGAGTATGGTGCTAGTCCTAGTGGTACAGGAAAAAGTCAGACGTTATGATGGCATCCTGCTAGTCTTAAGGCTTGATAGATCTGCAGCCTGTAAGTAGTACTAGTGTTAGTATGTATACAAAGTCAAATTTAACATTTAACATTCTTTCAGTTTTCTTCTGCTGAAACAGTAGTTGGATTTAACAGAATTACTCTGTACTGAAGCTGCTGTCTCAGTTCCGTTACTCTTTCCTGCTGGCATCTCTCAATTCTGTTTGCCTTTCCAGCATGTTATTTTCATTTAAATCTTTCCAGTACTTTTATTTTAATCCTTCACTCTTAGTATACATGCTTGCCTTTTGTACTCCCGTGCTTCTGAGATGCAAGTGGCTACGTTTAATTCATATAAGTAATGCTGTTACGTCTTTATGACCCTTGAAACAAAATTACCATAGGGCAGCTTTTCTACTGTTGGTTTTTGATAGATAGACAGACAGATAGATACGGCAATAAAAAGACATTGTCAATTAGCTTTCCGAGAGAAATATAGGAAATGAGTTCCTCATTATTCAGTTGCCGTCATGCATTGCGTTGATATAATCAATCAAAAAGGAGGGACAAAGCAGACTATATCATTTTATAACAGACTTCCTTCTAATAGTTCTTTGGTTGGGTCACTGTAAACCTTTC
Source organism: Eublepharis macularius (assembly GCF_028583425.1). NCBI lineage: Eukaryota > Metazoa > Chordata > Lepidosauria > Squamata > Eublepharidae > Eublepharis > Eublepharis macularius. The sequence continues at coordinate 63,438,156 of NC_072802.1, read as the reverse complement.
AGCGTCAGCCTTAAAATAGCAGTAGAGAGTAAGAATTTCAAAACAGAGGTGGTGTTTGAATGCACCAAGGTCCAAAATGCCAAATTTCTTGGTGCATGCTGTGTTTGACAGCCACTTTATGTTTACAATTTTAAGTGTACTGCTGAAAATGTGAATGTGACAAACACATTTTATCATATAGACATGGCAGGGAGCCCTGATTGGCTGCAGTTCCCTGTGGAATGTAAACTGTGGGAAATCAAAGCAGCCTTCCAAATAATGTGTGAAATGGCCCTTAGACTAGTCATTTAGCTTCAAATGAACTGACTCCTTATTTTTTTTTATTCTCAGGATGAATCATGAAGCAGTTGTTTAGGAGAAGCAAGCCTCTTGCATGCCAAATATATATGATTGTTGTTTATATCAATACAGCCTTTTCCACTTTGTTGATTTTTTGTGATGGCCTTAATCATAGTAGTACCATGTCTAACTAATCTTGTTGCATTCTCTGTACACCAAATGGTACCGTATCTAGAGATCATCTTTCGAACAGGCCCATTATCAGCAGCATGAGGGTGATCTTCAACAAAGTAGTGAAACGGGGCAAATGTTTAATATTAACATTTTTATCAGCGATCTTTTTTTCCAAGCAAAAATGTACCGAATTTTACACTGCCCCAAGTTCCTTTTTATGCTTCTGTTCCTCATCAAATTATGAATGCTGGTGTCTGGAAAAAAAATTGAAAAAATTTGACATAGACTTCTGAAGACAAAAAACCTTCTATGATGGAATTACTACTGAATATTTATGCACTGCTTATGAACATGGTAAAGCAATCCACTGTCTTGCTGGATGTGAAGTGTCTCATCACAACCCACAGGTGAAATAGAGGAGAAGATTCCTTTTCCTTTGGGTCAGCTCTTGCTGAAAGCTAAAAAATTAGCCATGGTCTCCAGACTGACTGGTGGCTTCTGAAAGCAAATGGTTTTACTAGAAAATACATTTCTGTTCAAAAAGCTGTTGTGGCTCAGTAAGAAAAATGGCAAACTGATTAGTCTAAATGCTAATGGATGTATGGGAAAAACTTTCCACCAGCCCATCAGGCAAGTACAAAAAAAAATCAGCTCATAGTTTTCCCCTCCTTATACCAGAGTTTTGGTATAACTTGGTTAAAACAACTACAAAGAGCAAAGTTCTGGCTAACTGTCTAGTTGTGTTATATGAGTGCTGTCAGTAGTAGCCCCAGCACCCAGTGGATGTTTAGCTTTCATACAAATGGCAGAATGTATACCTTCCCTGTTGTTTAGTATCTAACTTTTGCATAAGTGCTCTCTGGCTGGCTCTCAGTCTTCTGTTTTCAGTGTTGATTTGGATGAAATGGTCAGATTACTACTACTGGCGAGACTAGGCATGTCAGATTCATGGGGCAAATTAACTACCTCTCAGTATTACCGCTGTTAATCACTTTTACATATTCAAAATGTTGTGCTCCGTACTATTCGTTCTCCAAGCAGTCATAGGAGGAGGAGTCAGTGGATTGTAGTGGCTGGAGTAGCAGTAGTAGTAGGCTGGGTTCAAATCCCCATTTTGCAGTGAAGCTCACTGCTTGACCTAGAGCCAGTCACATTCTCTACACCTAACTTACTTCACAGGTTTGTTATGAGAAGAAAATGAGGAAGAGAAGACCATGGATGCTACCCTAGGTTCTTCGAAGAAAAGGAGTGATACAAATGTGCTAGACAGAGAATTGTACCCATTTTTCCAATGAGAAACATGCCCATGTCTGCCCAGTGAGTCCATGAAGGCTGCTAGGATTTTAACCCTTACTTCCTGAGTAGCATTTGTTAACACCTGACATTTTAACTTCCAGACTGTCAGTAGCATGCCATGTGCTCTGTTGAGCAGCGTCAGGACTCTACCCACTTTGGAAATGAAGGCATCTGAAAGACCTTCAAGCAAAAGCAGAGATCTTCCCAGAGAGGAGGAAAAGGAAAAGAAGAAAAAGAAGCACAAGAAAAGGTCCCGGTCAAGATCCCGGTCGCCCCCTCCCAAGTATCATTCGTCCTCGAAGTCCAGGTCTAGATCACATTCGAAAGCCAAGCACTCGCTCCCCACTGCGTATAGAACTGTCCGGCATTCCAGGTGAGTGCCGCACTGAACTGATGAAACTCTCCTTAAATATTCTTTTGTGCTCTCCTTCCTTTTTTCCTTTTAGCAGGTTTACACTGCAGACTCACAAGGCTAAAATTGTTATGTTCGAAGCGAACGTGTGTGTTTGTTTTGCTGAAACTGGATACAGCTCTCCACAGCGCCACACAAAGACCAGCAAATCCCTCGCACTCCGTCAGAAGCAAAACATGCCATTTTTCAATTAAATGCTACCAAAGCAACCCCAGCGAGATAATATCACTAGAGTAGTCTAGTTCCCCCCCCCTCAGACTTACACTATAATATTAAACATTATGCCTATGCCAACCATACTGCTTTGATCCTGTAGAGATGCTTCCAAAATAACATGCGGAAATACCCTCAACGTCACCATTCGAGACAAGAACTCCAAGGCAAGCTGTTAAGAGCCATGTCTGCCTCAGCATCTCTTCCCTGTTCCTAATTTGCCTGTGCCTTATGGTTCCATCAGGTGCCCAGTCCACCAAACACTGCCGCTTATCGCCAGGGGGTAAATTTCTGAATGTGCAAGTTGGAAGACAGACTACAATTCTGCCAAGCCCAACACCCTACAGATGCTTATTTTGTTTCAGCCTGGAAATCAAGCAGAGCCATGTTTTGTGTGATTTGCTTGATACACAGAATCTTCCCCCTTCCAAATGGTGTGAAAGGCTTGCTTCAGCTGAGTTAGTCCTGTATGTGTACATTAGAGATAAAAAAACCAGGGGGGGGCAGAGTCTTGGGGAAAAAATTGAAAAAGAAAAAACCCTGTTTCTTTGCCTAGGATTTCTGAAATGTTGGGAAGTACAGGGGGAAAAAACTCGAGAAAAACTTTTTTTTGGAGTGAATTAAAGATTTTCTAACTAAAATGTGTAGTATGAAATTTCTCATGTAAAACAGTCTATAGCATTAGAAAGTTATAATTCTTATATATACTGGACACTTACACAACATATTTTCAAATGTTTGTTCAAATGTGACGTATTTTGTCCACAATTAATATGCTACAATACGTAAGATGATACATTTTATATCCAAACATGCTGCAAGTTCTACTGTGACTGTATGAGACTGTTTCTGTCCAAATCATACTTTGTTTTGTTTGCTATAAAACGTATGTTCTATTTTTTCTGCCTCTAAGATGCTAAATGTAAAGTACATGCTCTTAAGGAGTCGTCATAGTGAACAGCCTTTTGTGTGTATCTCTCTCTCTCACTCTGGTGCTAGGTACGTTTGCAAATTTTTGCTGAAAACTGAGGCATTTATACTTTTAAATTCCATAAATATGCCAAATAGTACTATTCTGTATGCTAACTTAGTTATAAATGATGCTTTATATGATGTTAAAGAGTTAAAATAAGTTTAGGGTTGATAGGAAATTAGGTCATATATTTCAATCATTCCCAAAATTTCTAGATTTTTCTGAAAGAAAGCGGGGGAGGGAGATCTTCTTTCATGGTTTTAAAATTTCCAGTAAGTTTGCCTGTCTACTGTATGTACGAATGCTCAGTTCGGGCAAGATGCCATTTATGTGGTGCTGGCTGTTGCCATAAGCCCAAATGTTTCACCCTGTGCTATAGCACAAAAATGTTAGCAACCAGTACTGAAATTCCCATTTACCTGAACAGGTGAAAATACTTAATTTCCATGAGCTATAATGTAGGATTGGGATCGAGCACATTCAAATGTTATTAATTGATTTGCTTTAAGCAAGCCTCCCTCTGTACGTCCCCCCCCCCCTGTAATAACAAATTAGTAGAGGACTATTTCACAAGATTGGTTGTTCATGTGAAGCTCTTCAGATTTCGTAAGTGGCTAGTGTTAACCTGATGCAGAGAGTCAATTGAAATAGGCAGAGCTGTATCTTGAATACGGCTTCTGTCTTTCAGGACGCCTAACAAGCAGTTAGAGACGTGGTGGCCTGCCTTTCTCTAAACATAAGACCAAGCAGAAAAATTAAGAACTCTACCTTGATTTTGCTTAAGTAACAGGACTGGTTTGCCTTCAGAAAGTTTAATAGATGTCTGAGAAGGTAGCAAATTCATTGAAAGCAATACTAGAATAAAAGCTCATCTCAAAGTGGGATGTGTTGATATGGGAAGGAAGGGAATTTCTTATGAATTCCATTACCTGGCAAAATCTGGTGTATTCCTGCTAATCTCAATAGGGCTTTGCTAATGTGTGGGCCCTGAGTTTATCCCAATGGGGTCATTTTCTTTTAATTGTGCCTATTCACATGGATAGCTTTGGAGAGCTTTTAGCCGAGTACAGTGCCTCAGACCTGTTAGCTTTATGCCCTTTGAACAGGCTTTATCTGAAATTCCAAAAATCCCAACAGTCACAAAGTATCTGGGCCCTGTAGAAGGAATTCTGAAAAATGGGAGCCTTTTGCCATCTTCCTACAGCGATGTTCACTTCGTGAAATAGCATCTGATTTGCAGATCTGCTTTATCATAGCCTGGCCTGTGCATGTTAAAATTTGAAAGTATAGATACATAATGCATTTCACAGTCTGATCATTATATCCATGACCAAAAAGAACCTGCTGTCTCCTGCCCATTTCCTTTACCATCTTCCTAGATTCATCCCTTCTTTCTTCTCTTGTGCCCCATTTAGAGGAGTTGCGTAAATATGCATGTTTGGGAGGGGGAGAAAAACCAGGCCTCTCTTGTTCTACATTCAGCACCTGATTCTTATATATCCCCCAATAGGCTGCAAAGCCCAATGATAAACATGACGTAAAGAGAACTCTCCACTGCGCAGTGATTTAGTAGACATGAAGTGTCAGAAGTGGAGGGTTTAATGTGTGATGTTCTAGTTGAGAAGTTTCAAATTTCACAGTTGAGTATCGGTAGATGCAAATAAGGACCATGGTAATTGGGGTGTGTGCGTTCTCTTTATTTTCTCTGGAGTGAATTGTTGGGCGGAGGAGTGGTGCAAGTTGAAGAGAATCAAGGATGCAGTTCCTAAAATAAGTCATTACACAGTGAGCGATTTAATGATTTTGCTGCAAGATCTTGCAACTGAAATCTTCAGGCCACCTGTTCAGAAAGTCCCATTACATTAAGGCCACCTTGAGAGAAGTATTATATGGATTTTTATGAATTGGGCCACTCCATAATCAGTATGGGAAGGGACAGAAGAGAATTGCAGGCTGCGGGTTTGCTTTTCAGTTTAGCTGGAAACTTCATTCACATTAATCGCTTTTCTGTATGCACTTCAGTAATAGATTACTTGCTAAGCCACCTACTCTGTTTACCCAGCTAACAAACTGTGTGTAGTAATTAGCAGAGAGAGGCATCATTAAAGGATTAGCTTCTTAAGATTTGCTGATTGGCATAGGTAAACTTAGTGCACCAGTGACTCCATTCCAAATTATCAGTGAAGATGGGCTCGAAATGGTTTCCTCATGTTTGGTTGGCAAAAACGGGTGTTTGCCCATGCTTCAGAATCTTTTCTTTTCCCCAGAAGCGACATCTCCTTGTGCAGATTCAGCTGCTAAAGATGTAGCATAACGCACCAAGTCTTTCAGTATAATGGGACTTTTAACAGAGCCTGTTTGAGCAAGATGGTTGGTATTAACTTCACTTAATGGAGTCAGAGGCCCTATGAATATCTCATGCGATAGGCTGCTGTAATAAAACCCGCAAGCTTTATTGTGTTAAGAAAAAGTAAGCCTTTTATCATTGGAAAACTAATGGCAACAGCCCTTCCCCTTTGAAGATGGCAGAAAAAGATAACACAGCTGAAGCTGCTCTATAAAAATATATGCATAATACTCATAAATATTTCACACTGATGCTGGTTCTCTTCCTGACGGTCTGGGCTCTTTTAAGTGGAAACGGTTTTAAGCATGCCTCCATTAAGAGCTGTGGTTAAGGGAACTGACCTGTCTCGGAATCCTGGTTAACCTCCCCCAAGTAAGCCCATTTTGTTCTGAATGTGAAGTGTGTGCCTCCATATCACAGACTCCCAGAATCCACAGGGACATTGAGCATGGAGCCGTGGCTGAGCAGCCCATCAATGGGAGCCGCAGCAGAGCGCGAGAGTTCTCAGGCAGCTTCGACAACGCAAAGATATGACTGCCGGAGCTCATTTGAGGGAGATCCTGGTAAAGCAGCAAGGTGTCTGACTGACCTCCAACTTCTATCAACTGTTTATTTTTTTATTACTGTTATTTTTTTCCCCCATCCTTCTGGGAAAGATCAGATTTCTAAGGGAAGCTGCAATTTTCTCTGCAGTGCAGTGTGTTTCAGCATTTTTGTATATGAGAGCGTTCCCCCCTCCCCTCCATTTCAAAATAGCTCATTTTTTTTCCAAGTTCAGTTTGGGGGGGGGGCATGGTATACGCACAGTGGTCTGCAAAAAAACCACTGCTTTCAGACTGCTGTCCTGGGTGGGGGGAGGGGGCCACTTCTTACATCTCTTGAAGGATGCTGCATTGTGCTATGGAGTTGCACTCATCTCTAAAGGGCCACCATAACATAATACCAAACTGTAGGATCAAAACTGCCTCTGTGCCCTATTGTTGGCCCTCCAGAGTAACTGGTAGGCCATTGTGTGCCACACAGTACTGGGCTATGTGAACCCCTGGTCTGATCCGTTCTTACGTAGTTCAAATCCCTTTGTTCTTAAAGAGAACAAGGTAAAAAAAAAAGAGGAGCGTGGTTCCAGAGCTAGGAGGCTTCCGTCTGTAATCAGAGTGTGTTTACCTCAAGCTCTGAAGTGTCGACAGCATCACAGCTCCAGATTTGTCTTTTTAAAGGAATGTGAGAAATGGCCTCTGTCACAAGCATGGAAAGTAGGATATAAACCATCTGGTAGCAGCGAACCTAACAACGGCTAAAATTGAAAGTGCAACCAAAATGAACAGGTTATTAGACAGACGGAGCTAGTTTTTCTGATAGACTCATTCGTAATCCTCTCCCCCTTCCAGATTCTCTTCTCTCTGCCCCCACCCCTACCCCAGTGAATATGTTCCATGCTGAAGAGCACATGATGTTGTTCCAACCCTTGCAGCCCTTCTGATTATCTCTGATCTTTAACTGGGCACAGTTTTCACTTGCACTCTCTCTATAGGGCTGAAGAATTCTGGTCATGTGAAAAGGGCAAGCTAAATCCTCACTTCCTCCAGCCTGGTGCACAGACTTTGGGGTGTTGTCAGCTCCCTGATGGAACCAAAGTTTTCCAGCAGTTCAGCTCAGATTATTCCCTTTCCTTCTCCTCTTCTCTGCTTCCTCCTATCTATAAATATCAGTTTTTTGTTGTGCTATCTGTCTTACCAAATTGAGCCTCTTTGAAAGATGAGTTCCACCATCAGCAGCCTGGATTCAAGAAACCTTCCCCTTTCTCTAGAGGCTTGATGCTCTTTAGACAGGGAATACCGAACAGATCTTCAGGATTTCAACTCCCTAGCTTCAATGCCAAAAAGATTTGTATGCATGTGAACTTGCCAGTTTGCTCAGCATGTAGATTGTCTTCTAAACCTGCATTCAATGCATGAGATAATCATAAGAATCTAATGCACGTTGCTTTGGAATCAAGAGAATCGGGAACTTGAGTGTATGTGTATGTGTGTCTATGATGAAAAGCAGAAACCCTCAGGAAGCTGACAACATCTCAAAAAAAAAATCCCTGTGTCTTGTTAAGGGAGAAAAAGTGTTTGTGATGTATTGGGACACACATTTAAATGAGGCTTGGAGACCACAAGCACCTTCTGAAATCATGTACTGAAAAAAAAATGCCAATTGGTTCCAAGCTCAAGAATACTAAAACTTTTCCCCTTCTCTTAATTCAGATCGCGCTCAAGATCTCCTCGGAGAAGGGCCCACACTCCTGAGCGGCGTAGAGAAGAAAAGGGTGTCCCAACAGCTTACCGTGTTAGCAACAGTCCAGGAATGAGCAGAAGACGCTCCAGGTATGGGGTGATGTGTTAGAAATGCTTCTGTATTTTGAGAGGTTCATTTGGCTTTGTTTAGAGCCAAATATGGAAATTTAGAAAATACAGCATCTTTACTGGGGAGTGGGGGGGTTGCAATGTTACACTAAGGCCAAGTTTAGACCCTTAGCAACATATTACGGTTGTACAAATTGGGTAGAAGCCCAAGTGGAAGTACAATCTGTGCTTCCACATGACCTCTGTGTAGTCAGCAGACTTGGGGCATTCCCCAGATTTCTGCATAGAGGCCGAACCGAGCTTGCATTCCATTTAGTTTAGTGGGATCCAGGCAGTAAGTTCTGTAGTTCATCTCAAGAAAATTCCAGGCAGGTGGGATAAGCACCAGTCTGGGCTTCTGGAGTCCTTTTTCCTGTGTATCAGACATAAATTGCAATTACCTCCATAGTGTTGTATCTCCTATGCTCCTCTTGAATGCGCCTGAATGTTAGGGGGAATCTTACGGAACTTTGAAGACTAACAGATTTATTGCAGCTTAATAAAGCTCATTAGCCTTTATGCCATAAGGCTTGCTTTTGTTTTCCTGTAGCATACCAATGCAGCTCCCCCTGTGCAATTCCAAAAACGTTATTCTTCATAGAGAATTACATTTAAATATTTACATTGTTAAAAGACACTGGGTGCAATCTACTGGGAACTTCTACATCAGCTTGACTGAAACAAGTTACGCAACTGCCTAGTTTTTCTTCCAGCCCTTCCGGAAGGTTTGAGTTGCGTTCTCTGATTAAAGGAGGTGATAGAGTAATTATTGTACTATGATCAAGGTACTTCGATTTCGTTAAAGTGGGCATTTTGCTACACTTTGGATGCATGGCTCTGGGTGTATTATTTATTTGTTAAAAATTACTTCTATGTCGCTTTCCTAATTTTAAAAAAAGTAGGCTCGAAGCAGTTTACATAGAACGTTCTGTGCAAAACATAGACTAAAATGTCAGTAAAGCACCTCCCTGTGCATACGAAACAGCACCCATAATAGCTTAATGTCAGGCTGTGGCATTCCAGACACGAGAGTCTGCCTCACTCCCTTCTGCAAGAAGACAAGGTTTCTTGATTTCAAAAGGTTTTAGTTTGAAAGACAGCATTCAGGCCCAGACGTCCATATTCCAGGATTTGAGATCCTAGCTGAACAAGGCATTGTTAGGAATGAGATACAGAACAGAAGTTGTTACATTTCACACTCTCAGAGCCCAGCCTCCCCCCCCCCCCCGAGTTCGCATAGCAGGAGAGTTCTCTGTGGGAACACCATTCAAGGTTGACTCGGCTTGCAGAAAAGATAAGACAGTGTCTTCTCCCATGGAAACGGCTTCTCACAGGTGGGGCCTAGAGGGAAAAGAAGACTAAACAACTAAAGAATTAAACATGGCGTTAGTCAGGTTGCTTCCTGTCAGGCAACATACAAACAGACCCTGACACTTAATGCCTTGAAAAGAGACACGTGTCACAACAGCTTACCACATTGGCAACAATCCAAGAATCATCAGGAGATGATTCAGGTATCCGCTGATATGTGGGAAACGGCACCTATCATAGATTAATGCAAAAAAAAAAAAAGCTCTCTAAAAACCAGCTGCAGAGATCAGTTTAAATTAAGTACATGTAAGAATTAAAAGCCCTAAACAAGGCCAAGGAGCACACTTAATGGGGTATGGATCCTACTCTTGCAGAGGTGTGCATATGACATCAGGTGTGAGGTTTGAACCTTCAGGAGGGAGGTATTTTGTACAGCAAGTTGCTGAACTGGAGACCAGCTAATCTCAAATTACCAGATCGGTCTCCTGATGAAGGAGAGCAGAAGGCAGCAAGAGCTTTCCCAGCAAATATTATCCCTGGAGTCATATTGCCATTTGTCACCCACCCTCACTCCCAGTCCTTTAAAGCATGCTGTGAGTCCCTGTAGTCCTGCATACCCTCTCCTTCTGGCTCCCATTACAAACTGAATGCAGCTGCGTATGCAGTCACCTGAGATTCCCCAGTGACATAGGACCCATCCTGGTGCAGAATGCAGAAATCCTCTTACCTGGATTATAAGGATCCCTTCCTTTTTCCACTTCTTGTATCTGACGAAGGGAGCCCTGACTCTCTCGAAAGCTCATACCCTGGAAATCTTGTTGGTCTTTAAGGTGCTACCAGACCCGAATACTTATCGCCTTATGGACCCAAACACATTTGAATGCCCTCCATTGTTTCCTGTGTTGGTACACTGCAAAGGAAGATTGGTATTGGTAAATATTGTTCAAGCTGTGTTTGAGACAAGTGTGTTCATCTCAATTGATTTTTCAGTCCCTAGTTAAGTTTCTGAGGAGCTCCCTGCTTGAAAATTTTCTGTTTGAGCAGGAAATGTTTGCTTGTCTTTAAAAACAAAGGAAAACCTATTTTCTCGCTTAGGAAATCAGCTTTTTCTCATACGCCTTTTGCAGTTGGTCACTGTGATGCTACAGAGGCATTTGCATGTGTGCGTAAAATGCACTGTGCACATCTCGCGAGTCGCTTTTTTCACAGAAACCCACTGCAGGAAATGTTATTTTATATTTTATTTACTTTGTCTGTAGTCCGCCTTTCTTTCCGAGACTCAAGGCCAATTACAGGATATAAAACAAACAGCATAAAACAACCGGTGGACAATACAACAGGACTAGGATTACAGAATTAGAGAACAGTGTGAACGACAGACTATCTAGGGCAAGGTATACTGTAAACAATAAAGAAGGTAAAATGCAGTAAAAGCCATTAATGCATGCACTACTTTTTGCAGTGGATTACATTCCTGTTCCATTATCGATTTGCCCTCCTGAGCGGTTCCTTTCTGTTACAGTTCTAATCCCTATTTAAAAATGCCCCCTCAAACGTTACTATTGTGTATATTCTGTGGAATGATACCAAATTAGCTTCGAAATCTCCCACCAAAAAAAAGCAGGCATGGTTTGGGGCAGTTAGGGCCATTATGTAAATAGAAAATGGTTTTTTCTTCTCCTCAAACGCATCCTCTTAGATTGGCAACTGTGCCTTTTGTTTAGGAATGACATCTCCTTCTGTATAGCAGGAAATAAATGTACTGTAGAAATGAAATCACAGCAGCCTCTCAGTGGGCGGAAGGGTCTGCCGAGTTTAACAGAAGGAAAAAAAACCTAATTAACATGCTTAATTTAAAATGGGGAGGAGGTGATTTTGTTCATATTTGTCTCATGCTTACAAACTTGTTACCCAGTTCAACAGCTTGTGAAATGGATCTGTAGGAATAGGTGGGCATATTTTAAAGTGAACCTCTTTCGGTGTGGGGGGGGGGCGGGGGGACAGAAAGGAAGAGTTTTCCCAAAGTTGCACACTGCTACTTTCCAAACTGTTAATTTTTATTTCCATTGTTGACATCTGCTGCTAGCAATCCAACAGCTTAACCGTTCTTTTCTTTTTTATAGTTTTGCTAACTATGCTGTATTCTGACTGCTTGATGTGCTCTGTGATCTTTGAAAGTAAAAATAGTTCTACCCTTTAGTCTTCTTTGTTGTCCATGAGAGACAAATATGGAGGCAAGCTAGTACACGCTATGGAGCTGGTGGGGAACTGCGGTTCCTGGAATAATTCAGAACAGTTGAACAGCACATTCCAACACGTGTGATCAGTGGAAAGCATGCTTCAGGGTGTTTAATAGCCTTAAATGTGAGACTTGGTGAGTGCCACATTATCAGCTTTGCAGGTGGCTGTCTCCGTCTATGGAGGCCTTCAACTGCTGAAGTTACTGGCTTACTTTCCCCATATAAGCTGAAGCAAAGGACTGAGGTACATGTTTTGCATGAGTCTTGAGTCCACATGGAGTAGAGATTCTTACTGGCATTTTATGCCATTCAGTGGAGGATATGCATTTTAAGCACATGGCTGTAGTTGGCTTTGGTTCTGGTTCAGTGAAGAAGCTGGGATTTGGTGGCCGTTAAGGTTTCGGAGAGCCTTTCTACTGGAGTTTTAGATTCTTTTAAAGACAGTATTTCTGCTGGGTGAAAGCCTTTTACTGTTGGTAGAAGCCCGTTTGTTCTTGTTTATAAGAGTTCTTAAAAATACTGGTTTTCAGTGTTGAAGAGCTTGATACCATTGCCAGCATTAAAACATTACATGACTTTTGTTTGTTTACTTTGTTTATACCCCATTTTTCTCCCAGTGGGGAACCAAAGTGGCTTACTATCCTTCTCCATTTTTGCCTCACAACAGCCCTGTGAGGTAGGACAGGCTGAGTGCATGTGAGCTTCCCCAGTGAGCTTCCATAACCAAGTTCAAACTCTAACCACTACACTATGCTGGCTGTCCATGATGCTGTTCATTTAGTTAATTTTTTTCATATATTCAATGAATCTCAGCTGTTCCTACATGATGATTTTGTAATTTGGCTTCTGGAGAATCGGTGAAAATGGCTTTACCGACCAGCTGCCAATTAGCCATCAGTGAATGCAGTCTTTGTTGGATTTTGTAGACTTTCAGATCTGTTACTGACAACTTGTCAAACGAATTAGCAGTTTCTTTACACTCATTCACTGCCTAATACAAGCTTGAATTGTACCCTGTACTTGTGGAAATGAACTTCTTGATTCTGTCTCCTCCCACACAGTCTGCCCTGCGATCAGAAATGCTAACCCTAAGGGTAAGTGAACCAGACACAGTGGAGAGGTTGGCAAACACCATCACCGCCATACCTCTCACTGGTGTAGTGGAAAACATTTTGAATCCAAGCTGTAGCCTCTCACAACTGTGTATCAGATCTTAAAATTCAATTCTTCATATCTTCATTCCACCAGTGGCTATGTCTGGTATTTTTCACCATGTGGATTCACAAGGTTTTATGTTTGAGTTGGTGCAGCATATGTCAATCAGTTCTCAGGATATCCTGTCAGCCACAGATCCTGTACTCTTTGAATCCAGTAGGGATCAGGGGACAGTGTCAAGGAGACCGCATCAGTCCAGACTGCTTTGTGCTTTACTTTCTATGTTGAGAGAGGAAAGTCGAATATTCATAAGCCCAGGACTGGCTTCCCTCTCCTATTGAGCACAAAAATGTTCTTGCTAGCACTCACGTTTGTCATCGTAATCTGCATGCGCACGCGCACACACAAAGAACAACTTTACTATGTATAGTAGAAAGCATTTGCAGTAAGCTTATACTATTGAAATTGAATTCATCGTAGAAGTAGTTAATCTTCCATCTCAACATTTGTCTGTGAGTTGTGGGCTTATTTTCTTACATAAGACTAGCTTGTATTCATAGCGCTCTTGTTTATTGTGATGCCCCTGTGGCTTTCTGTCTCCATATGCTGAATGTGATTCTTGAAAGCTATTTTCTGATATTTTGTTTTGAGGGCACAAATCAGCTGTGTTTTGAGTAGGCATATTGGTTTCTCTGGAACCTGGTTCACTTCCTTAAATAATAAGCACATAAGAAGAGCCTTGCTAGCTCACACCAGTGGTCCATCTGGTCCTGTATCCTGTTTCACACGGGGAGGGGAGGGTCTGGAGGGCCAGCAGGGAATAAAGACTGAGAACTTGTAGCTCTCCCAGTGCCAGTATTCAGAGGTTTACTGCCTCTGAATATAGAGGCTTCCTTCAGACATCCTGCTTGGTAGCTGTTGATAGACCTGCCCCTCATAAATTTATCTGCTATGCTTGTGTCTCTCTCATTGGAATCCACAGCAGTGAAGTGGAGGCAGTGATGGCGACAAGCATAGATAGCTTTAAAATGGGGGCAGACATCAACAGCTACTAGCCATGGTGACTGAAGGGAGCCTCCATCTAGAAGGACCGCAAACCTCTGAATTCCAGTGCTGGGAGGCAGCAGCAAGGGAGTCCCCTCGGTCTCTGTGTCCTCTGTGTTTGGCCCTCCAGGACAACTGGTTGGCCACTGTTTGAAAGAGTACGCTGGACTAGATTGACCGCTGGTCGGATCCAGCAGGCTCTGCTTACGGTCTTTTGTCCACAGTTTAATTACTTACTGAGTAAAGAAGTGCTTTTGTTCATACTGAGTCTGTTGCTCATCAGCTTCGTTGGGTGCCCTGAGTTCTAGCATTGTGGGAGAGGAAAGAAACACTCTGTCTGTTCACTATCGCATGCATAATTTTATGAGAGCCTTACCTAGAGGTGTGAATGCCCAAATTTAATGACTCGCCCCGCCCCGCTCCAGTAGCCTCAACATTTCTGGAAACTTTACATCTCTGCCATTATCTCCTTAGTTGTATATTTTTCTAAACTGAAAAGCCACAGACTTTTTAGCCTTTCCTTGTAGGAAAGATGCTCCAAAAGCTCCAGTATCTTGGTTGTCCTCTTTTGCATTTTCTTCCAGCTCTGCAATATCTTTTTTGAGATGTCACAACCAGAACTGTACACAGTGTTCCAAATGAGGTTGCACTATAGATATATATTGGCCACTTTGTGTTCATTCCTTTTCCTAATAATCCCCTGTGTGGGGCGTGCCTTTTCCACCTCTGCCACATTTTCCTTTGACCAGTCCAGTACAAGCCAGAGAGAGAGAGAGAGAGAGAGAGAGAGAGAGAGAGAGAGAGAGAGAGAGAGAGAGATCTCTCTCTCTCTCTCTCTCTCTCTCTCTCTCTCTCTCTCTCTCTTTTGCACCAGTTCAGACTACATCAGCATATATGTAAATATAGGTTTTTTTGTTCCAGTGTGCATCACCTTAAATTTAGCTTCATTGAACTTGATTTGCCATATAGTTGCCCACTCATCCGATTTAGCTAGCTTTCTGACGCTCAGATTTACAATACTTCTCCCACCCTTTACCTGGATTATAAAGACTCCTTCCTTTTTCCACTCCTCATATCTGAAAAGGGAACTTTGACTCTCGAAAGCTCATACCTCAAAATCTGGTTGGTCTTTAAGGTGCTATTGGACCCAGATCTCACAGCTGCCCTCCTGAATCTGTCATTTAACTAGTTTTTAATCCATATTGTTATAGAAAACATAGTTTTAAAAAGAGGGTACTATGGCTTCAAACATTTGAAAATGGAACTTTTTCATTGAACCAGGTGATAAAAATAACCTTTGAAATGACATACTCAGGCTGTTAAAATAATTTCAATAACCTTTTATTAAATCAATTTAGCTATTTCCATCTATATATCTCACTCTGTGGGACTTGCACTGCTACAAATATTCTGAACCTTTCTTTTTAATGTCCTAGGCATCACACAGTTCACCATTCCCAAAATAGACTTCTTTTGATAGTATCTTACCATATTGCAATATAGAACCTAAATTATGTTGGCGACCTCAGTTGACATTCACTATCACATAGTACAATGAAGACTCCTGTGGTGTAGAGTATTTACATTTTAAATTAGGGGCAAAGATAAGTTTGATTATGATTGTCAAGTCAATTGTCTATATCCAGCTTTTGATGCTTCGTGTCATGGGCCAGTCTGGGCTCAGTGAACGTGAGGACTCCTCAGGAGGAGAGGAGTTTCATGTAACCAGCCCTGACTCAGCCGATGCCAGTGATCAGGAAGAACAGCTGCTGGCTGATCAGAGTCCACAGCCAGCAGCTGAGGCAGAGCCACCAGCACGCTTCAGCCCCTACACCACAGGGGATGCCCCCCCCCCCACACACACACACCAGGTTCTCCCACACCCAAAGAACACCACAGACGAAGGCAGAGAGTGGAGCTGCAGGAGAGAAGGCGCAGTGCCCGCCTCCTGGGACGATGCCAGCTGCTTGTGGATAGTGACGATGAGTAGCACCAGGATAGAGCCCAAGCAGCTGGCCGCAAACCACACCTGGCTATAAAAGCCAGTCTAGAGGAATGGCTAGGCATGGAAGCAACGAGTTGAATTCCTGCTACTGCTGCGACCACTCCCTTGAACCTTGCCTTGCTCCTGTAGCCTTTGGACCGTGCCCTGTCTCTGCCCGCATCTGGACCTGACTTTAACAGTACTGACCTACGGACCCCCTGACTTGGCTCTCAGACTTTGGTTTTTGGACTCATGCTCTGACTCTGGACTGGACTTTGACTACTCTGCTTGGGCTAGCCAGGCCTCTGGCACCTGTCTTTGCATAGTCTGAATACCGTCCTCTGATCTCAGAGTTCACAACTGGATCTGATGGCCAGTTGTTACTTTCCAGTAGCCATCTGGCTTCCCTGGTACATTTTGCTTCTTGGTTCATGAATACATGACTGCCTTTTTTTTTTTTTTTTACTTCTGACAGCATTTTCTTTTCGGCCTTTTTTACAGGATGGAGATATTTGTGTGTAGCTTATAGTTTTATAAAACGTGTAAAGTTTCTTCCAAAATGGATGGAGAGTCATTTGCCATGTAACGTAATAGTTTTCCCCTTAGAAGTTCCTCTGTCCTCTACTATCAGCTTAGTGGAGGAAAAAGTGACCAGTTAGTAGAGCCGTCGAAGAAAAAAACTTGCATAAATCTCACTCCCACCATTAGGTATGAATTTTCTGGGGGTTTAACAGGGGCACAACTTCTGTGTCAGCCACAAATATACTTCAGCATATGGCTCAATTTTTATGCTCAGCTACTCAGATGTGCCATATGTGTAGCTTTTAAAGGTTAGAGCAAGACACGTTGGCTGTTGCAGCGGAGGTCAGTATTTAAGGTTATTTTCTGCCTTAAGCAGAAGGCACAGAACAGCAGGCAAAAGAGAGACGTGACCATGTTGAGTTACTGCTAAGGCTGATTTGGTAGCCCTCATCTAAAGGGGCTTGGAGGTTGCCAAGTGATTTGTCAGATTGCTCACAGTGTGTCGTGGGCTCTGAGTCCTCAGAGGATGAAGACCTCAGGGAGGATGACGGGGAGAGAGTATGCCAAGCCCCTCCAGAGTCAGCCACATGGAGGACCAGCAGGATCCCTTGCCAGAGCAGGCTGAGGAATCCAGGGCAGACTCAGAGACAGAGGCTGTTCCCTTACCTGCACCAGCAGCTGAGACCAGGGCAACATCCCCACCCAGCTCCCCTGAACCTGAAAGGCAGTGTAGGGTGCGGCAGCGTCTTGCTGTACAGGAAAGGAGAAGAAGTGCAAGGCTTCAGGCACTCAAACGGCGGCGTAGTGACCTTGAGGCTTAACAGGATGCAGCACTGCCCTGGAGGTGATTGCTCTTAAGCCGGGACGCCCTTCCCCTCATTGCAGACGCACCTGCGCACAGACCTGCCCGGTTCTACTGCGACCCAGCTCTGCTCTGACTGCTCTCTTGGCTCTGACCTTTGAATTCGGCTCCCTGGACTAAGCTCCCTGCTCGCTCCCCGGTCGGCTTGTTTATACTCCGGACTCTTAGAGAAGCTTGAGGCAGACTCCCCGCCTGCATTCCAGCACACAGTGGCCTAAATCGTTGCAGTTCTGATTCAGTTAAACTGGTCACTGTTGGAAAGCCACCAGAAGGCTCTACAGTTGCTGACCATGTTCAAGATAAAGCCTTCTCTTCTTCCTGCCCCCTACCCCTCCATAAGTACGACTTCTTAAGTCAGTACGCTAACTCCTGCTTGTGACGGTAGCTGTCCGTGACCCGCCGGCTGCATAAGGAGCTGGCACGGCAGGATTTTGATCACATGCCCAGTGGTCAAGTTAGTCGCATAGTGATCCGCAGTGCTTCGGATGGCACTCAGCGATAGTTTTATATTAAGCGCTGGATGGATGCCCCATCTTTGCAAAAGGAAAAGTGGGACATTGGAACTTTAAATTCCAGTTAAAGTACAACTGATCGGAGAGCTGGCTGTTAGGGCCAAGGGAATGGATGTAGGGCCCTGTTCCTGAACTCTTAGCAGCAGAGATGAAGGGTGGAAATTTTCCAGTGCTTTATTTTTCGAAAGGGTTTTTTTCCCATTTCTGTTGCTTCATAAACTTAATAATAGGATGGCCTTTGCCAAAGCAGTATCTGATAAGCTTGGCAGTTTCAAACTCTTAATTAAGTTTTTCAAGTAACTATCCCTTGGAACTGTGGGAGAGTGCACATATGTTTTATTGCTGTGTAAAAGCAATATATATTAATCTAAATTTTAAAAGCAGTATATTAATCCAAATAAAAACAAATTCACTGGTTTGGCTGTGGAGGCCAAATCAGAACCAAAGTTAGCATTTAGATTTGTATGACTCCCCTCGCAGGGTCAAAGGGCTATCCCCAATTTTATGTGCAACTAATAAGGAATGCAAGTGATCTATGGAGGGCAACAGTGAAACTGAGACACCTCAGTGACCTCTGTAGAAGAGAGTTGTATTCTATATAAAAAATAGATAGGAGGACAGCCATGTCTATGCCTATCATGCACAGTCCTTCGGGTTTTCTTAAGCCCTCAATTAACCAATGGAAAAAAGAATGGAACACCACACCTGGGAAACTACACAAGAAAGAAACTAATGCAACAATACTAATGTGAGGAGACTGTATATAAATTTATAAATTATTAAAGTGCAAAGTATTCAAGTGCTATAAGTCAATATATACATTAATAGATATCCATCGTTCACAATAAATAAGCATTATAAATTAACTAATGGCAGTCATGGAAGGCAGCTACTATGAAGAAAGTTTTTGAAGCCTAGTTCAAAATATATGCATCTTTACTGTTATTTTTATTGTATATCCGCTTGGGCCCCTTTCTTTTAGTGGAGAGGAGATCCATAAATCTCTGCAGCTTTGCTTTGCACAGCCATTGATGCAAGTGGGACAGCAGAGCAAGAGCATGTGGTCCCACAAGAACGGGTCATTCCTTGGAAAGAAGCATTATTAGGGAAGCTGCAAGCTACAGGGATAGCAACAGTGATAGATCACAGAATATTTGTGTTGTTCCCTTGTTATATCTACAATAAAAAGGATTTTATGTTCCCATAAAATGTCTTCCTCTTACTATAGCAATTGACAGTTCTGTCTGCCAGGCATGTTACCTATTCAGAATAATCTCGTGCTCAGTGCTGCAGCTAAAGGAAATTGGTATTGGTGTCTTAGGGCCAAACTACACATTATGTAGAAGACCCATAATTTGATTTCCAGACTTTTTTTGAAAGCTTCAAAGCAGTTGCTGGAGGCCAGATTTAATTTAGGCCGGTAGTGTTAGGGATTATGCTTTGGCCCATGTACACAAAGCAAAGGGCTCCCCCCCTCCCCCCACAATACCTGTTTTGAAGAAGAAAAGGATGAGAAGTCCAATCAAGTAATTCCTGTTTAAAGTGTCATTTGGCCCTGGTATTTGTTCCTCCTCGTTACTGTTGACGTTTCTCATGGTGTGGTAGATTGAGTTCGTATTTGGCTTTAAGGGGCCATTTTACAGATAAGTGTTGAGCGTGCTTGGAGCCATCACCTGCCCTAAGCTTTGTTATCTATCATTTGATCTCTTCCTATTTCTTTTGGAACATCAGAAGGTAAGAAAAAGGTAAACCAGAATCAGCAGCTTTTCAAGGTGAGCTCCTACAATCTGTCTTCTCTGGCAGTTGGTAAATTTGGGGGGTTTTAGAGAGAATCGGACTTCTGCGCTATTGATGCAGCAGAGGTGTTGCTTTTCATCAGAACTGCAAAGACTTCTTTTTAACAGCTTCCTTTCTTTCCCTCCTGCAGCTGGCCATGTAGCTTTTAGATGAAGTAAAGCCCTTTTGTTTTTCTGTTCTCAGAAGTCCTCATGAAAAGAAGAAAAGGAGGTCTCACTCCCACACCAAGTCCAAAGCAAGATCTCATTCTCCTTCCATCTCTCCGGGCAAGCAGTCTGCACTTAAGAATGCCGCTCATTCAGCCAGCGTCTCTCCTGTGGAGAGCAGAGGATCCAGCCAGGAACGGTCCAGGTAATGGGCTCTTTTAAGGTTGTCTATTGGCTTTTGTCTGTCTGCAAGCCATTGGCTCGGTTGAAGATGAAGGCTGTGTTGCAGATAATGCCAAATGGGAGGTTATATGCAAGGAAGCCTTCTGGGCCTGCCAGCAGAACAGATGCTTAAATGCCTTACTCTCTCTGAAGAGGGACGTGTACCTGTTTTATTACTGGAACGGCATCGTTAATTTGTTTATTTGGGTGTATTTATGCTGTATTTCAACCCCGAGGGACCCCAAGTGGCTTACAGATGAAGAGAACTTGATTCTCGAAAGCTTATGCTACAATAAAATAAAATTGGTTAGTCTTAAAGGTGCTACTGGACTCTTTTTGATTTTGCTACTACAGACTAACACGGCTAACTCCTCTAGAAAAATAACTGAAATACGTTTAAACAATTTAACAACCAACGATAAACAGTGCAA
The DNA here is from genome assembly GCF_028583425.1 of Eublepharis macularius. Taxonomy (NCBI): domain Eukaryota; kingdom Metazoa; phylum Chordata; class Lepidosauria; order Squamata; family Eublepharidae; genus Eublepharis; species Eublepharis macularius. Next base: position 63,417,849 of record NC_072802.1, on the reverse strand, counting down.
TTTTAACAAAGAAAATGAACGCAGAGAAGACTGGTTCTGATCCAGCGGGTTGCATGTTACAGACTAAGGGCCAAAAGCTCTTTCTGATTGCCCTGTGGCTCACGCTTCTGGCCATGCCCAGGCTAAATACCCCTAAGCCCAGATCTTACTCAACTACTGTTGGCAAAGTGATGGGATTTCCCCCACTTCTCCTCCCCTGGTCATTTGTATCATTGCACCAGAGTGGCAAGGAGAACTTTACCAGACTTCTCAGTCTAATAATCAGAAATTGGGGTGTGTGTATAAATAGCAGTTTGTTGCATGGCACTACAATGTGGGCCAGATTTCCATATGCAGTAGATCAGAAGGGAGAGCTGTGAAGTGATAGAACTGGACCAAAGCCAGGAAAGTATTCCTGTCTGCCGTTTATGTATGCCGGGCTTACCGAGATGCTGTTACCTTAAATATAGCAAATGGTCATCTGTCAGCCCTTTCTTTTTCTGTTTGTCTCTGCACCCATTCTTTCCAAACAGTCATGGCTTCCACCTGAATTAATTTCAGCAGTCAAAGGCTTTGCTTCTGTGCTATTAACTACAGCTATGGCAATTTAGCAGTAGCTGCTTTGAATGAGACGGCACTGAAAAAATACACTCCAGTGAGCTATTCTCTCTCAAGCATCCTACAGGATGAATGGTAGTCCTATGGATCTTTCAGCAGTAATTTTAACACAAAACTGCCACCGCTCAAATACAAACCTTAATCGTAGCTTTTGATGCATCCCGCTGTAAACTTGACCACGCCAACAGAGTGTAGTGGATAGGGTTGGACTTTGAGCGGGAAAGGCCTACAGTAGTCTTGGACTGGTCATTAGTTTTCAGCCTTAACCATTGTTGCAAGAATAAAAGAAGGGAGTAGAATTGTGTGTGCTACCCCCATGCTCCCAGCAGAAAGGCAGATGAAGATAACAGTGGAAGGATAAAGAAAATATCCGCTGGTGAGAACATACTGGCAGTGGACGATTCGCTCAGCCCAGCTCTGAATGGTGTCCTTCCCATCTAGATGCTTTAAAATCATTCCTTTTACTTTCAGTATTTTGTGTAATTGCTTTTTCAAAGTGCTCGAACTACTGCACGGTAATCCTTACAACAAACTTAGACCAGCTTATTCGCCCTGTGTCGGAGTGAAGCACTGCAAGTTACTTTTTTAAGGCAGGGGTGAGATTTGGACCGGAGGCCGCGTGGTTCACTGTTTGTTCTCTAGCTACCGCTCTCTGCTAATTCTGTACATATTTAAATACTGGTAATGGAATGCTGATGTGTGTCTCCTTTTTGAATTTATAGGGGAGTATCATTGGAAAAAGATGGCCAGATCTCTTCAGCAATTGTGTCATCAGTACAGAGTAAAATAACTCAGGTACAGTTTAAAGTGTTGTTACCGCAGGCCTCATGAGGAAGGAATGAACTGTTTTGTGATCATACTGTGTTTTACTTGCAACTTCAGTGTTGGTATGGCTCTAAGAGGCCCTGCAGATGGTCTGTAATCATTGCCCTTCCAGAGTTAAATCTGTCCCGTTTACGAGAGAAGAGCTTTTTTGTTTGCCTGCATCAGTGCTGTGGTTTCTTCCTGGAGGTCAGGCAGACTTCCTTGCTGCCAGAAGTCTTTCCAGGGCCGCAAGAAGTAAAGAAGCCCTGCAGTTCTCTTCTCCCTCAGACCGCATGGCATCTTCCGAGTTACTTCATTGACTTCTGTTCCCCTTTACCATGAAATTCAGGCTCATTTCAGACACAATACAAAGCTGTGGTTAAACGAAACTAAACAAACTATGGCATCCTCAGATACACCCATTTTCTCTCCCATACAAATTGTTCACTTCCATTCAGTTTTAGATCCAGAGGAGTTTGCCGTGTTAGTCTGTAGTAGCAAAATCAAAAAGAGTCCAGTAGCACCTTTAAGACTAACCAATTTGAGTGCTGCTGAACTCTTTTTGATTTTGCTACTACAGGCTAACACGGCAAACTCCTTTGAACCTTTACACAAGCAAACTGATCCCCACACCAAAAGGAGCTGTCTGCATCTCCATATCAAAGGAGTTGTTTACATCCCCCCTCTCCTCCTTCCCCCCTCCCCCCCCCCGTCTCCTCCTCTATATTTGGCCAGTTTCCTTCTGCCCTCCATGCATCTGACGAAGAGAACGTGATTCTCGAAAGCTTATGCTAAAATTGGTTAGTCTTAAAGGTGCTACTGGACTCTTTTTCATTCAGTTTTAAGTACTGCACTTAGGGCTGCATACAGCAACAAGCCCAGCTCTTGCTGTCAGGCATCCCAGACTGGGTTGTACCTGCCTGGATGTCCTTGCACTATTCAAGGTCTCCTTTCTCACACACACCCTATCATTCATGCGTTTTGATTTTAAAAAGAGTTTCAAAATGAAAACATTTAGGAGACCCAGGTTCAAATCTCCACTCTTCCACAGAAGCTTGCTGGTTGATCTTGGGCCAGTCACTTTCTCTGTCTGCCTAACCTACCGTCTAGGGTTGCTGTTGTGAGAATAAAATGGAGGAGGGGGAGAACACTGTTGTAACTTGCTTTGGGTCCTCATTGGTGAGAAAAGCAGGGTGTACATAAGCTCAGAGCCTTACCCCTTCAGCCCCAAAGCATTATTCTCAAACCATGTGGCACTTTCCCCAGCCAGATGTGCAAGAAGCACAGAACAGCCGGGTATTGCTTTGCTTCAGTGGGAATTCCATCGGTGGCTCTGAAAGGGCAGTTGGTTGGATGGGGCTCTCATCTGTCCCCTTCCACCCAGGGCTAATTAGAGACCTCTTAATGTCGTGGGAGCCAGGCACTGGTCCTCCTTGCGAACAGTGCCACAAGGATTTTGGCACCAGAATCTTATCTAACAGAAGCTGACAAGCATTTTAAAGATAATTATAATGTACTGTTCATTCTAACAGCAAAAAGAATTACTACACAGTTGGGGAGGGGGAATAAAATCAGGTTTGTTTATTTTGTTAACTTCAGTGGCCACAATAGAAATGTCTGTTAAGAGTTGCAGGTCACAATTGCAGTGCAACGGCTTCAACAGTTTCTGTCTAACCTTTGGCACGCTAAGCAGAGTGCACTTACAAGCCTGTCTGTTTTCAATTTCTTTCATGCAGCGCAGTTAAAAAAAATCTAAAATTCTGTGATAGCACTGTTCAGTTTCACGCTTTTCAACCGTGCATCTCCTTGTCTTGCTTCCTGCACATTTTAATTCTGATTCAACTGGATGGTTTCTAAACAAAGATCTGAATTTCTCTGATGTTCCATCTGAGGCATTGGTGGGTTGGGTCTAGCAGCTTCTGCCCTGCTAAAAAAGCAGGAAATGGTCCCTTTTGACTACCAAAAAGTGAGACTAAAGTGAATAAAAACCTTGTGGGATGGAAGCTGTAGTAAGAAGGAAAATCAAGGAAGCTTAAACAGAAAAGCTGTCAGGATTCAACCCATGTTTTGGAGGTTGGCCCTTTGGGTCCTCCCCCCCCCAATGAAATTATTCAACTGGCTGCTTTTCTTCTAAATAATAATAACAACATTCAGTTTATATACCGCCCTTCAGGATGATTTAACACCCTCTCAGAGCAGTTTATAAAATATGTCATTATTATCCCCACAACAACAAAACACCCTGTGAGGTGGGTGGGTCTGAGAGAGCTGTGACTGACCCAAGGATCCCCCAGCTAGCTTCAAGCGGAGGAGTGGGGAATCAAACCCGGTTCTCCAGATTAGAGTCCCACGCTCTTAACCATTATGCCGAACTGGCTTCTAGTCTTCATGGTTTGCTAGTGACTAGATAAAATTCCCTCAGTGGAGCTTTGTGGAGTTAATAACAAAAAGAACTGAGAGGTGACCTGACCCTAAAGGTGCAGCATAAGGAGGAATGGCCCTGAGTAAAACGCCTGCACGGACTCTCGGAGAGTGGGATACAGCTAGTGGGGCTGAGGTGGTCCCAATCGGCTCCTCATGCCCCGTACTCACTTTCAGGCATGGGAGAAAGGAGCCCAGTTATCCCACTGCCTTTAAAAAGCTGTATCTTGCATGCTTTGCATGCAAAAGGCCCCAGGTTCAGTCCCTGGCATCTCCAGACTCTTGGGGGGCGGGGCTGGGAAAGACGCCATCATGCAAAGAGCTGTACTCGGAAGCTTTGAGCTTCTTGGCTAATGATTTGACCCGGTAGTAGGCCACTTCATATATCCATCATGTGTTTTGCCAGTGTTGAGGGCAGTCTGCGCATTGCTCCAACATGTAAAGGCAAGTGGGCAGTGGCCAATCCGAGCTACATCACACACACTCCCATTCCTTTCAAACATAAGTCACTGTGCCTCATCCTAAGCCATTGTTTTCTGGCAGTAAGTTCAGGATTAATAAAAGGGGTGCTTCTTTGTTCAACATATAATTCACAAGAACTTAATACAGGGAGAGGTGGAGACTGCTCATTAAGACACCTTTTGAAAAAGGATTAGGGTAGCATCTGCTAACTGGGACAACTAAATAGAACCTCCATGTGCAGAAGCAGAGTATCTCTGAATAACAGGTATAAGGTCTAAACAGTGGGAGGCCGCCCCCTCCAGATTCTGCCTGTGTCCTGTCCAAAGGCACCTGGCTGGCCACTCCCAAGAACCAGAATCTTGCTAAATGGAATTTTGTCTGAGTTGGCAGCAAGAAAACTCGCGTATTCTTATCAATATCTCTAGGTAATCTCTCAAAAGCAGATTGGCCTGAAGATCTCACATTTCTTTTTAAAGGGGGAGAGAACCAGCTTCTCTTTATCCCACAGCTCCTTTTTTCCTGCGTTGAAGTGAAGCCAGCTGCTGCTCTCTCGAAATAATAAAATCATAATCGTGAGTAATGAATTCAGACTGCACAAGCCCACAGTGAGCACGGGGCTATATTGAAAGCCATTGGGCTCCTATGTAAAAGATGGTATTTGGCTCTGCGATAAGGGTAGGCAGAGATGCAAGTGGGATTTCAGCTTAGTGCCTTTTGTCCTTTTTTGTTAAGTAATTCAAGTCGGTTTAAAAATGTTTTTCGTGGAGCCAGGGCATGTCACAGTGGAGCTTTTACTTTTTGCTCGTCTGCCTCAGGATTTGCAGGGGTAGTCAGAGTCTGCAGGATTTACCCGACTCCTGCCTCTTGCATTTTGTCTTTGTGTTAATGAACGTGGCTCAGTTCGAACGCTCAGTTTCCCAAACCCAAATCATGATTGGGAGAGTAGGAAATGGGTCTGTGGGGGCTCGTTTCCTTCCCCCGCCCACTTGCAGGTTTTTTTAATGGGAGGGTTCTGTCTCTTTTTGCTGTGTTTATAGTCTGCTTCTGACTTGGACAGCCCAGGTGAGCCCGATCTCATCAGATCTCAGAAGCTAAGCAGGGTCAGCCTTGGTTAGTAATTGGATGGGAGACCGCCAACGAAGACCAGGGTTGCAGAGGCAGGCAGTGGCAAACCCCCTCTGTTTGTCTCTTGCCATGAAAACCCCACCAGGGGTCACCATAAGCCAGCTATGACTTGAAGGCAGGATTTAATTTTCATTGTCTGCTTCTAACCTGAGAAGTCTTTTTATAAATATCATTTTAGGTTGATGAATGTTGTTTTACGTCCCTAGTTTGTTTTTATGGCTTGCTTTATTATTGATAATTCTGGTGTCGTGTTTTGTCTCTTTATTTGTGAGCCACCTTCAGCAGTCCCTGAAGAGGCGTCATATACATTATCTAAATAATAAATACATTATCTAAATAATAAATAATTAGCACTAACCAGCATTTGCCTCCAGACTAGGATTTGCTGTTGCACATCAAAATCTGATGTTAAATCACAATTCCCTGAATGCAAGTCAAGTGGCTAGACCAACGTGGGGAAGGGGAGTTGTAGCATGTTCTGTATCTCCAAATTAAGATTTGGAGATCAGAAAACTGGAATATCTGATACACTGATAATTATGCATGTGATACACATTGGCCCCATTATAAGGCTTATTAGTGGCTGAAAGAACATCTAGTCTAACTCCTTTCTCCAAGACAAAGCCCCCCATGCCAATATGGGCTAGGAGACAGCAAGCTTTGTGTGGCGGGTGAATGGCACAGACATGCCATGTATATAATCTTCTCCCCCTTCAAAAAGGGGTGGGGGCACAGATCATTCTAGTGGAGCAACTGCATACACACACCGCCACATGCAGCATCTGTCATAACTTTTTAGTTACTTGCTGAAGATTATTTCACTGCCCAGTAAACACGAAAACAGGGCGAGAGTCTTCTACATACCAATGCATGTCTTGCACTGTGTATTTGTTTTGGAGATGTACATATCACCCCCTCCATCGGACTCCAGCCCAGCTGACTAATAACAAAGTCCACCGATAAACTAGAGTCAGTGTTGCATGGCACTCAGTGTATCTGACAAAGCCCAGGGAAGATTCGGATTCAAATCCGCTATTTCACTGGGTGAATCTCTTAGATGGCAACAGGACAAAACTTACAAAACCCATGTGGGAGTGGGGGAGCCTCCAGAACAACCAAAAGAAGCCATCGCAGTCAAAACACACATTCATTCCACGTCTGACGGTATTTGCCAAAGGGATACAGGCACTCGATGCTCCTTGCTGCTGTGGGTGGGTGGTTGTGCTAGCTCTGGTGCGTATCGTGTAAGCAGTTTGTATCTAGATAGATCGTCATTAGAGGGAGTTCAACCAGTTCTCACTCTTTCCCTGTGTCAATTGCAGGATCTCATGGCCAAAGTGAGGGCCATGCTTGCCGCTTCCAAAAACATCCCAACCAGTGCCTCCTGAGACCAAGCCTCCAGAAGACGGTCTTCAGCCAGAAGCTTTGTTCAGATGGCTCTCAACTTCCCTTTACTCTGACGATGGATTTACAAGGAGCTAAAAAATCTTCGCTATGTACAGAAGAGGGGTCCCCTTGGATGAATTTTCCATGTGGAACATCTCGTTGATAATCAGACTTTGAGAGGGGGCGGTGTTGTAAATTAACATTTGGACCGGTTCTTCAGTAACATTTTGCAATGAACGGGGTCTGTATATTTGTAAATACAATGTTTCTGTGAATGTAATTCAATAAAAATGCAGAGGAACCCTTTTTACTAGCTAAATGCTTTTGAGAGGCAGTTTTTTCCCCTCGCTTTTTTACTGTTTAAAATGGTCTTCTTTGGAGCTTTTGGCTTGGGACACCCGTTGCTGTTTTGAAGCACAATGGGGGGGGGGAGGCTTTCAGTGGCCCACCTATGAGCAGCCTTTCATTGTATTTATTTAAAACATTTTCGTCCCACCTTTCTCTGCAAATGGACTCAAGCGCTAATATAAACCCAGCAGTGTGTCAGAGCATACCACTTCACTTGCTTTTAATTTTGATTTTCTTTTCCTTTGATGCATTCTTATTTATTCACTTTATTTTTTTAAAAAAACATACAGCTTTTCCCAAGTTCAAAGCAGTTTTCAATGGTCCGATAAGAACACCATAAAAAATACACCACAGATGAGCAAGATTTGGGTCCTTTAGCACCTTGAAGACCAACTAGATTTCCAGGGTTATGAGCTCTCGAGAGTCAAAGCTCCATTCTTCAGATACTGATATCTGATGAAGGGAGCATTGGCTCTTCAAGCTCCTGCCCTGGAAATCCAGTTTGTCTTTAAGGTGCTACTGGAACTGAACCTTGCTCTTCCGCTGCATATCAAAATGGCTACCACTTGAAACTAAAAGCACCACAGTACACCTCAATTTTTAAAAAGCCACAAAGTAAACCAAGGTCCAACAGAAGAGGAACCTATTGCATCACTTTTGGCAAGACAAAATGTGGGAGAGGGTTTGTGGGCCACCTCGGGAAAGTAATTCTGAAAGTAATTCTGGAGTAATTCTGAAGGATGGGAAAGTAATTCTGAAGGATGGAGCTGCCAAGAAAGACCCAATCCTTGCCAACGCTCATTTTACTTATCAGAATACTGGAACCATCCAGATGTGCTAGCCAGAACTTTGCTGGCGCATGGGCAGAAATAAGATAGTGGTTAGAGAGTTGGGCTAGGATCTCAAAGACCTGGGTTCAAATCCCCATACTGCTGTGAAGCTCGCTGGATGAATTTGGGCTGGTCCTTCTCTCGGCCTAACCTACTTCACACGGTTGTTAGAACAGAATGGGAGAACCCGTTCCTTGTCCTGAGATCTTTGGAAAGAATGGCAGGGTATATACGTAGTAGACAGAGCATAGATAATTCATGTTCCCATTCTACCGGTATATAGTTCCTAGGTTTTGAAGGCCTTTAGCGATTGGACTCGGAAGCAAACTGACAACTGGCAGGATTGGTGCAGAACATGAGAATGCCACTCAACCCCACACAAGACTGGCAGCCACATTCTCCACTAGAGGCAGCTTGTGAATTGCTTTCAAGGGCAGCACCCACGGGCAGCATGTGTTCTCGGTATCATTTACCAAAATGCAGAATTGTTACTGTTCTCCAGAGATCCCAGACTGTCCTCATTTAACTTTTTCAATGCTTCAGATAAAAAACCAGCCTTGAAAGATAGCAAAGATGCTATCGTACCTTTTATAAATGACTAGTGGCAAATAGTAATTATATTGCTAAATCTTGTCTATGTCCTGTAATTACAAATTCATCTATCATACAGGCTGAAATTCACTTGAAGTAACTTCAGACATTGTTCAAAATGGAACTGAAAAATTCTTTTGAAACAGCCAAAACCTGAAAGATAAAATGTTGATCAATGGCCTCTTGCTGCAGTTTAAAGTTGAATAATCTGGCCATACAAATAACACGATGTGATGTAACCCTTTGGTTGCTTACCACAGAATAAGTCAGCTGACCAGTTCTTCAGACTGAAGATGATTTATCAAAAGGACGATCCTTGGAAAACCTAATTAAAAGGTCAAGTATTTATCCTACTGTTTTTTTCATCTGATAGAACAATTGGTGTTTTCCCAATTAGTCTGATTATCAAAAGGAATTACACTCCCCATTATCCCACCCCACTAAGGGACCATTAATCCTCAGAGCAGACAACCTTTTGTATCTCTACACTTAAGAACTGGCTATTGCTCCAAGGATTCCCAACTATATATATTCATCAGATTAAAAAATAATAACATTCGATTTATATATCGCCCTTCAGGACAACTTAACGCCCACTCAGAGCGGTTTACAAAGTATGTTAATAATATCCCCACAACAACAAAACGCCCTGTGAGGTGGATGGGACTGAGAGCTCCAGAGAGCTGTGACTGACCCAAGGCCACCCAGCTGGCTTCAAGTGGAGAAGTCGGGAATCAAACCCAGTTCTCCAGATTAGAGTCCCATGCTCTTAACCACTACACCAAACTGGCTCTCCAGGTTTAGGAGAGCCAGTTTAGGTTTAGAGATTATTTGGAATGGCTAAAGACTTGATTCAAATAGTGCTCTCCAACCTTTCCAGACACTAAGTGGAATCCAAAGAGTTGCAACTACAAACACGGAACTGTGATGTCAGCATCATGTGAAAGATCAAAGGGAATCAGAATAACAATCAGACCCTAGGCAGTAGAGTGAGAGATTCACGTCAGGAAATGCCACCCCAGCAGCAGGAGGTGTACCCTGTAGCAAGATTAGGCCTGTAGAGGAATCATCTCAGTTGCTGAGTGACCTTGTGTGTAATGATTGTGTGTGTGTGTGTGTGTGTGTGTGTGTGTTTAAATGCTTGGTGTGGTACAGATGAAAAGGGGGTGAAAGGGGAAGGTGAGTGAGATGATTGGTTGATGACTGAGAGTGTGGGTGGAGTGACTTGTTTTTAGTTACTGAGTGGAGAGAAAAGATTCAGTCTGGGCAGAGCAGGCAACCTGTGTGGAAGCCTGAGGGGATTTTCATTCTAGTTCAAATAGGCAACCTGTGTGGAAGCCTGAGGGGATTCTCATTCTAGTTCAAATAGGCAACCTGTGTGGAAGCCTGAGCGGATTCTCATTCTAGTTCAAATAGGCAACCTGTGTGGAAGCCTGAGAGGATTCTCATTCTAGTTCAAATAGGCAACCTATGTGGAAGCCTGAGGGGATTCTCATTCTAGTTCAAATAGGCAACCTGTGTGGAAGCCTGAGCGGATTCTCATTCTAGTTCAAATAGGCAACCTGTGTGGAAGCCTGAGAGGATTCTCATTCTAGTTCAAATAGGCAACCTATGTGGAAGCCTGAGGGGATTCTCATTCTAGTTCAAATAAGTAACCTGTGTGGAAGCCTGAAGAGGATTCTCATTCTAGTTCAAATAGGCAACCTGTGTGGAAGCCTGAGGGGATTCTCATTCTAGTTCAAATAGGCACCTGTGTGGAAGCCTGAGCGGATTCTCATTCTAGTTCAAATAGGCAACCTGTGTGGAAGCCTGAGGGGAGTCTCATTCTAGTTCAAATAAGTAACCTGTGTGGAAGCCTGAAGAGGATTCTCATTCTAGTTCAAATAGGCAACCTGTGTGGAAGCCTGAGGGGATTCTCATTCTAGTTCAAATAGGCAACCTGTGTGGAAGCCTGAGGGGAGTCTCATTCTAGTTCAAATAGGCAACCTGGGTGGAAGCCTGAACTGTGTATGTCTGTGAGAGAACATCTTGCTTTCTGGTTTTGACAAGCAAATTGTGTGCGCGCCTGGGGAAGTCTATGTGTATTTGAGTGAGAGATTAATTTATCTGAAGCAGACAAACTGTGTGCGCACCTGAGAGGGAAAGTTTATGAAGATCTGTGTGACTGAACCTATGTGAGGAAAATTTAAGCACTGAGAACTATCTTTAAAACCATCAAGCTTAAGCACTAGAGTGAAACCAATACACTTCTTGTAAAGATAAGTTTATTTTGGGGGGTTTTTAATCCCAGGATATCTGTCATTCCTATATATCCCATTCTTATCCTCAGGGCCACATAGACCTACGAAGGAACCTGACGCTTGGGCACGGAGAAATTTAAAGGAGAAATTTAAATTATTTTGGAATATATTTCCTGGTGGCAGCAATCTACCCAGTGGATGTAAGACGAGGGTTAAAGGAAACATCTAACTGAAAAAGAGGGTCGTCATAACACCTTGAGTCTAAATCTTGCTTCTCAACATCTAGGCAAAAGGGGTAGGAGAGACTTTTGCTCTCTTGCAGCTTAGCCTTCCAAAAGGCAGCTGAAAACAATCGAAGTTCTAGAGGGGCTCATAATTCAGTAGGCTCCATGACCTACCTAAGGTTTCCAACCCTGTTGCTTAACAACCACTAGATTAGGATAGCCCTATTTTGGTGTTTTCTCCTTTGTAAGATGTAAACTGATGAGTCTTTTATTTCTGGGCCAGTTGCTTTTTCCTTGTGCTGAAGTGTTTTTTTTTACCCTCCCAATTAACATATTTTTCAAGCTTATTTTTGCCTCACTTGCATATAAATGATGCATAATTTTAAAACGTACATATAAATGACCTTAAAAAAATCATTGACCTTCACAAAAATGAGGCAAACCATTGACAATGAATACACACTGAACCAAATGAGAACTAAAATGGCTGTATGGTTTGGATTCATCTGGGATTAAATGCTGGCTAGAAACTCCCTTCTGAATTTAAGGTTCTCAACACTAGAGATGGGCCTGATCTGAATTACGATTTCAAAAAAACAACAACCCGATTTTGGCGTTTGCGTTCGGCGGCAGCCCAGATCCACGAACGGCTTAATCAGAATTTTTATTTGGATCGTGCCCATGTCTACTCAACACATCTATAATAATTTTTTTTCACTACCCTGCCTTTTTTCTCTCTGATGGTGAACTGGGAAGCAGACCCAAGTCATTTAATTTTGCCTGCTATTTGCCACACTCTAAAAATAGAACCAAAATGGCATAAAAATAGCACATACCATTAAAAGGTCATAAAAATGCTATAAAAGAATCATCAACAGCAACAAAGATGAGGTTAATAAAAGCCAATGGCAACGTATAAATGGCCATATTCTGTGCTTAAAGAGGACAAGCATCACTTCTAGAAGGTAATGTTTCTTCAGTCTTCCAAAGAAGGAATTTGCATTCCTGGTATCAATATTGCAAAAATATTCTGTGCCACTGGCTGCTCAAACCAGATGCATGATAAATGAAACCCAGTGGGCAGGCTCTGATAAACGAGTGTATCTGCAACAACCCTATAAGGTGGGCCAGCTGATGGTACTAGTGATTTTCTTCCATTTGAACAAGCGGCCTCCAATATCACAACTCATTTTCTTAGCCACTGTGCTGGAGCAGAGATCTCAGTGACTTACAATAATTCTGTAAAGGTCAACATAGCATGAAACCATTAAAACATCTGCATAAAACCCAGGCGTTTACTGATAACGTCATCCACCACCCTGTAGAACAAGTCCTACGGCATCATTCCCAACAGCAGTGGAAAAGAGCAAGAGTCCAGTAGCACCTATAAGACTAACAACATTTGTGGTAGGGTGTGAGCTTTGGTGAGTCACAGCTCACTTCTTCATCTGACTAACCACAGCTAACCATCTTGATCTATCCCAACAGCAGAATGTCTTGTATAAGCCTAAAAAGAAAGTCACCCAAAACATAATAGTGTTTGTCCAGTTCTCTGCAGAGCAAGAATTCTCCCTACTGCTGCGCTGCCTGCCTCCCACTTTTTCTGGGGAGCAGTGGACCCTCAGGATAGGAGCCAAAGTGGGCTCTGCAGTGGGAGGGGGGAATCAGTAGAAACTGCTACGTACCATTGTCTTGGAAGTTCCCTTTTTGCGTCCTCACCCCACCCCAGATTGGGAACTAAAGCAGAGAAGGTATCCAGGAGTCATAACTTAGCTGTTAAACGCACATGAAACTGTTTTATAAAGAATCAGACCATTGGTCCATCAATCAAGGTCAATGTTGTCTACTCTTGATGGTCTGCTCTCCAGGACTTCAGGTAGAAGTCCTTCACATCACCTGCTGCCTGGTCCTTTTACTGAGATGCTGGAAATTGAACCTGGGACGTTCTGCATGCAAAGCAGTTGCTCTACCACAGAGCCACAGCTCCTTCCCTCTTGTGTCTTTCTATCTATGAGATGACATCTTAGCAATTTTGCTCAGCCGTGTTTTCCCAATGCTCCTTTGCTGAAATTGCTCTCCAACCAAGATACATAGAGATATTCTCTAAGGTCAACACTAGGGGTGTGCAAGCCAAAAATTTTCGGCTATAGCCGAAAGTAGAAAGCCGAAAGAAGATTCTCTATCGTTAAAGCCGAAAGCCGAAACAAGAATCTCTTTCGGCTTTCGGCTTTCGGGATTCTTTCGGCATTATTTCGGCATTATTTCGGCTTTTTTCTATGGGAAAATGCCTCCGTCTTCCAGGACGCCTGGAGGAGGCATTTTCCCACCGAATAAGCCCAAAATTGGTGGGGACCTTCCTCTAACCCTTCTCTAACAACCACCCAAGTTTCAGACAGATTGGACTTTGGGGGGCCATGTTATGGCCCCCCAAAGCAGGTCCCCCCATCCTCCCATAAGAAAGCGAAGGAGCAGCATATTGTTAGCATGCTGCTGCTGATCTTTCTTCATTATTTCCTATGGGGAAAAAATGAAGAGGCAGGCTTCCTTTGCCAGGGGTGGCATTTTGCATGCAAAATGCCCCCCAGCCCTCAGGGGCCCTTCTCCCACCCCTCCTCCCACCCCCCACCAAGGCTCAGCCTGCTCCCACTTGGGGGGGCCATTTCATGGCCTCCCCAAGTAGGTGCTCTAATCTCTACCACTGACCGCTGGGGGAGGCTTGTGTTGCCAGGGGTGGCATTTTGCATGCAAAATGCCCCCCAACCCTCTGGGGCCCTTCTCCCACCCCTCCTCCCACCCCCCACCAAGGCTCAGCCTGCTCCCACTTGGGGGGGCATTTCATGGCCTCCCCAAGTAGGTGCTCTGCTCTCATCTCTACCACTGACAGCTGGGGGAGGCTTGTGTTGCCAGGGGTGGCATTTTGCATGCAAAATGCCCCCCAGCCCTCTGGGGCCCTTCTCCCACCCTTCCTCCCACCCCCCACCAAGGCTCAGACTGCTCCCACTTGGGGGGGCCATTTCATGGCATCCCCAAGTAGGTCCTCTCAGCCCCTAAAGTCCACCCCTTACAGCCCCACACAAACCCAATTCCCCCCCAGCTGCCACACACAGACCCAAATCCCCACATTAGCCCCTCACAGACCCAAATCCACCCCCACCTGCCCCACACCCATAACCCCAGGAACAGGCTGGCAAAGGCCAGCCCTCTCCCTTTGTTCCCTATGCTGGGAACTTCTAAACTCTCTTTCCCTGGGCAATTCTGCACAGCCCAGGGGTGCCACAATGGTGGGCACACTTCTGAGTGCCAGCTGGTCCCTGTGAAAGAGCACCTGAACCACAGACACCCTCCCTCAAATTCCCCCACCACCTACAGAGATGGCTGGCCAGCCAGCCCCATTGTTCCCTATGATGGGAACCAACTGCACAACAAAGAATAAAACAAGAACAACACAAAATAAAGTTTTAAAAAAATTATATTCTCCCTTCCAAAGTACAAGTAGGCAAAGCATTATGACACATTACACCAGCAGTCCCCCACACACAAAAATTAAAACAAAACTCACTTAACATCAGAGAATCACAAAGCATGATTCCTGTCAAAAACACTTTATTTCTTGAACAGCTTTAGGTTACACAGCAGGGGGGAACACCAAAGGGCATGGCAGCACTATCTTACACAAAAATAACACAACTCACTTCACATTAAAGAATCACCCCAAAAAATTGCTGTCAAAAGCACTTTATTTCTGTAACTGCTTTAGGTTACACAGTAGGAAGGCACCACAGAGCAGGAAAGCAGTGTACTACACAAAAATAACACAACTCACTTCACATCAGAGAATCACACAAACACAATTGCTGTCAAAAACGGTGAAGTGGGTTGTATTATTTTTTGTAGTACATTGCTATCATGCCCTGTTGTGCCCTCCTACTGTGTAACCTAAAGCTGTTCAAGAAATAAAGTGTTTTTGCCAGGAATTGTGTTTTTGTGATTCTCTGATGTTAAGTGAGTTGTGTTATTTTTGTGTAAGATAGTGCTGCCATGCCCTTTGGTGTTCCCCCCTGCTGTGTAACCTAAAGCTGTTCAAGAAATAAAGTGTTTTTAACAGGAATTGTGCTTTGTGATTCTCTGATGTTAAGTGAGTTGTGTTATTTTTGTGTAAGATAGTGCTGCCATGCCCTTTGGTGTTCCCCCCTGCTGTGTAACCTAAAGCTGTTCAAGAAATAAAGTGTTTTTGACAGGAATCATGCTTTGTGATTCTCTGATGTTAAGTGAGTTTTGTTTTAATTTTTGTGTGTGGGGGACTGCTGGTGTAATGTGTCATAATGCTTTGCCTACTTGTACTTTGGAAGGGAGAATATAATTTTTTTAAAACTTTATTTTGTGTTGTTCTTGTTTTATTCTTTGTTGTGCAGTTGGTTCCCATCATAGGGAACAATGGGGCTGGCTGGCCAGCCATCTCTGTAGGTGGTGGGGGAATTTGAGGGAGGGTGTCTGTGGTTCAGGTGCTCTTTCACAGGGACCAGCTGGCACTCAGAAGTGTGCCCACCATTGTGGCACCCCTGGGCTGTGCAGAATTGCCCAGGGAAAGAGAGTTTAGAAGTTCCCAGCATAGGGAACAAAGGGAGAGGGCTGGCCTTTGCCAGCCTGTTCCTGGGGTTATGGGTGTGGGGCAGGTGGGGGTGGATTTGGGTCTGTGAGGGGCTAATGTGGGGATTTGGGTCTGTGTGTGGCAGCTGGGGGGGAATTGGGTTTGTGTGGGGCTGTAAGGGGTGGACTTTAGGGGCTGAGAGGACCTACTTGGGGAGGCCATGAAATGCCCCCCCCAAGTGGGAGCAGTCTGAGCCTTGGTGGGGGGTGGGAGGAAGGGTGGGAGAAGGGCCCCAGAGAGCTGGGGGGCATTTTGCATGCAAAATGCCACCCCTGGCAACACAAGCCTCCCCCAGCTGTCAGTGGTAGAGATGAGAGCAGAGCACCTACTTGGGGAGGCCATGAAATGCCCCCCCCCAAGTGGGAGCAGGCTGAGCCTTGGTGGGGGGTGGGAGGAGGGGTGGGAGAAGGGCCCCAGAGGGTTGGGGGGCATTTTGCATGCAAAATGCCACCCCTGGCAACACAAGCCTCCCCCAGCTGTCAGTGGTAGAGATTAGAGCACCTACTTGGGGAGGCCATGAAATGGCCCCCCCAAGTGGGAGCAGGCTGAGCCTTGGTGGGGGGTGGGAGGAGGGGTGGGAGAAGGGCCCCTGAGGGCTGGGGGGCATTTTGCATGCAAAATGCCACCCCTGGCAAAGGAAGCCTGCCTCTTCATTTTTTCCCCATAGGAAATAATGAAGAAAGATCAGCAGCAGCATGCTAACAATATGCTGCTCCTTCGCTTTCTTATGGGAGGATGGGGGGACCTGCTTTGGGGGGCCATAACATGGCCCCCCAAAGTCCAATCTGTCTGAAACTTGGGTGGTTGTTAGAGAAGGGTTAGAGGAAGGTCCCCACCAATTTTGGGCTTATTCGGTGGGAAAATGCCTCCTCCAGGCGTCCTGGAAGACGGAGGCATTTTCCCATAGAAAAGCCGAAAGAAAGCCGAAAGAATCCCGAAACGTTTCGGCTTTTTTCTTTCGGCTACCCGAAACGTTTCGGCATTCCCCGAAACGTTTCGGCATTCCCCGAAAGAAGCCGAAACACTTTTGTTTCGGCATTCTTTCGGCATTCTGAATGCCGAAACGCACATCCCTAGTCAACACCTTAAAACCAACACCTTGAACTTCCATATAAGACAAAATGTACAATGCTTCCAGTAACCCTCATCTATCAAATGATGGGCTTGTACTGGATTTCAAAATTAATGCAATAAATCATCTTTTGGCTACATGGAAGCACCTGTAATAAGCGGATTAATTCAGACCGGTAGCTGGAATGATCAAAAGTCATCTAAGCAGGAGCAAGAGATTCTATTCCCTCCCCTTACCCCTTAGCAAGTAGATAACATGGTGCTTAAGTTCAAATCCACCGTCTACCATGGCATTGGATGACCACCCACTGGCTCTCATCTCTCCTCCTAATCTACTTCACAAGGTTGTTGTGAAGATACAATGAGGGAGGGAGAGACATCACTGTGAGCCCATAGGAAAGAAGTTAATAAAAAGTGACAAGAGGGTAGAATTCGAGGACATCTTGAAAGATGGAAAAGGCATCTTCTGACGACTAGCCTACCTTCTGACAACTGCAATCATCACACAAAAAAACCACAGTTATCTGAATCTAAGTCTATTACTGAAAAGTAAGTTTCTCCATTACTTTACACGATGGTTTTAGACTCTCGGTTTGGAGTCCATTGTTAAGAGTAAATAGCCTAGAGTGGCAAGCCGTGTTGATCAATGATTTGATTTCCAAATGATGATTAGCAGCTCTGCCTTTCCAGCGAGTCAAGTGATAGCTGCAAACAGCACTTGATGACTGTAAGGGGTGACTTTTTCCAGTGCAGTAATGCTTCACATATTTCCCAGCTGCTCAAAGAAAGCATTTTGCCTAATCATCTCAGTAAAGCCAACGATGTGTGTATTCTTTGATCATAACACACAGGCACAGAATTTGATGTTGGGTACTAAGCTTTAGCATCCTGCGATAATAGGCATTTTTTTTCTTTTTTTGTAAGAGAAATTGACCGGAGGTTTAAATAATAAACACTTCTCCCTAACCTTAGGCATGACCTAGATCTCCCATTTTAAGAGCTAAAGCCATAGGGGGCATTAAATGGAAGGGAGGTTAACCCTTTTCACTTAAATTTCTCAGTCTTAGCTGTATACTGTATACTCTGTATACACAGAGTTCACATGTTACAGGGAACACACGTCCTGAATGTATGTGCATGCATCTGTTGGTATTCATTTTACTAATGAAACCGGGGACCAGTAATTGGATAAATGTTTATTTTCGATCAAATATTCAGCTCTAAGTGCATTAATTGTAAAATGAAAATTGCCCAATATGTGTACAAAGAACAATCAAGGGTATGCTGTATACAGATTGATTGTGCATTCACTGCAACTTGTGAACAGGGGTGTATATAGAGAGAGCTTTATTAGCTCCCTGCAGTACAAACAGCTCTTGGGAAGATGAGATCAGGAAAAAATATCAGAAGGGGGAAAGTTAAAAATGGAAACAGTTATGATCCTTATCTAAATCCCCTTCCCATTCGCCTTCAAAAACTGCAGGAAATACTAATCACAGATCTCCCCGTTGCAGCTAGCTTGGCCCATTTTGCAGCTGCTGTCAGAAAACAAGTTTCCAGTCCTTATGAATGCGAAGGGAAGCTTGAAAATATGTGGTCAGCACTCTGGGAAAGCTTAAAAGCATGGGAGGGATGCAGGAGTTCAAAGCCACGAGTAGCAATTTATTACAGGCAAACTAAATGATGCAGCATACGTGCTCGTTTATAAGAGGCATATGGGTCTCATTGCAGGTCACCCTTTAAATATTTCTAGTCCCCTTGGCTCCTGTTTAGGTTGGAAATATGGTGAAGCTTTTGTTTCAAAAGTGTGCCATCCCCAATTTCAGCTCCCACACAGTGGCATCTGTCTGTCTGTCTGTCTATCACCCACCTTTGGTATCCTGCACCTCCCCTTCATTTTTGACAAAGGAAACAATATTCTGGGATATACAAAACTGCCTTGTGTTACCAGAACTGCTCTTTTATTATAATGGGGAATTAGCTGTAGCAGTCTGTAACTATTAATATTAAGCGAGGATCATAACCTATGTTTACGGAGGTCCCGATCCCAGACACTCTAGTGAAAAAGAGGCAGACAACGAATAAGTTTCAAACACGTGTATTGAGTGTAGCGTAAGCCTAGCTTGCACAATCATACAGAGAACACCCAAGACCTAAGAAATACAGGGTATGAAATACAGAGACGTTCGCATTAGCTGGTTCCCAACGATGATAGGGGGAATACTCACTTATCCTGGAGCGAAGCAGAGACGCAGCAGCGAGGGTGGCCCAATGCCAGCACTGGAACCACAGACGGACAGCAAGGAAGTCTGGATAGGAATGGCCGAGGCCCCGAGTGGTCTGAGAGACCAGCTTAAATACCCCAAAACGTACCCTGGGGCTGGTGCTGTACTTGGTGGTTCTCACAGATTAAAACAAAGGGTCTAATGGGCTACTGAATGGCTTGGATGGGCCACTTTGGTAATCAGATTGTGATAAGTGACACCTCAGGAAGAGGGGACAAAAGAGGGAGGGGGAAATCCAAGTGGGCTGAAAGGATGTTCCAGCGGACAGGGCTTGTCCTGATGTCATCAGCTTTGGAATGCGGAGGTTTCTTTGAGATGCGTTCTTTAAGTGCTTGGGATGGTCGGCACTTAGTTCCTTCTCCGGGGCGGCTCCTAAGATATGCAGAGCGGGGCGAGGGGCTCTCGCTGCGGACGTGGTGTGCCCGCTTCGCCGAAATGGCTTCCCAAAGCAGTCTCTTCCCAGGGTCTTCTGGCTGCCTGAGAACATGGATGCCGGCTGGGCATAGCTGGGGCTGGATAGCAGGCTGCCCGGTAGCGAGGGCAAGCTTGGCGACCGGCTCGCGGGAGGCTCCAGACGGGAACTGACCAGGGAGCGCCTAGCCAGGCTCGCTGGAGGTTTCCCCGGCAGGCGCCCGGCTGCTAGCAGCGGCTTGGGCCCATGTGAGGCAGGCTTCCATAGAGGCAGGGGAGCAACACTTTAAAACACAGTCCAAAGCAGGGAACAGGCACGGTCCGTGGCAGATGGCAATGCAGGCACGGGGCACACTTGTAACACAGTCCAAAGCACACTGGGAAGTCCAGATACAGGTTAGGGCAGGGTTGCCCAGAAAGAGGGTCCTTTGTGCAGTTATCCAAACATGGAGTCAGTAAACTACACAGTCTATAGCAGAAGCAAGGTAATTGACACGCAGGCAGGAAACTGACACGTGTACCAGAACACACATGTGCAAAGCAGTCTTTGGTGTAGCAGTAAAACAGCAACGCAGGAAACTTTAGCACAGTTCATAGCAGGCTTCAAAGCAGGGGAGGGGGCCTACTTGGCAACAATTCCCCCCCTCGGAGACCCCGGGACGTCAGGCGCGCGGGTCTCCGAACTTGACTTCAAAGGCGAGGTGGTCGGCAATGTCCGGTGGTCGAGCTTCGAGCGAAGAAGGAGTGGGAAGGGAAGGAGGGGGAGGCATCACTCAAAAATTTAGTTTGGAGAACCACCTAACCGAATAAGTGCAATTTAGATCAGCCAATGGGCTGCAGGTCTCTGGGTTCACACCAGGGGGTGTGCTAAGTGCAATCGTCAGAATAAATAGCAATAATTCATAGCAATAGTAATTCATAGCAATAGGCAGCAATGATCAATTCATGCATATAAATAACAACAATTCATGTTTGGGTACATTGATCAATTCATGGCGGGAGGTATTTCATACGGAATTCATGGTGGGTTAAAAGCATTAAAAACCAGGGGCAATTCATATACATGGATTAATTCATAAGCATAAGTTTAAAAGCAAAGGCAATTCATGGGTCAATTCATGAATGCAGGATTAAAAGCAATTCATACAAGGTAAAAGTGAAATGTGCAAGCAAGGCATAGATCAATTCATCAAGGGTTGAACAATTCATAGATAATTAAAACCATAAATACATAAATATATAGGATTAAAAGCAATGATTCGGGAGGTTAAAACCAATAAAAGCAGCAAGAGTAAAAGCAAGTGCGTGGAAACAATTCATGAGGGGTGAGCGGCGGAAGGGCTCATAGGGGGTCAGAAAAATAAACTCTGCAATTAAAAGACCAACTCATATAGTCAGATTAAAACCAAATTCATCGAGCTTAAAATCAGAAATAACATAACCTTTAAAAGAGACCGTTCCGGAGGGGTCCCGGTTAAAACCAAATTCATAAAATAATGGATATGCTAGAATTACCTCGGCGGAGGGAGTCGGGTTAAAAAGGCAATTCCTAGGGTTGAAATCAAATTCATAGGGATAAAGTTCATGGGCGCACTTGCAATAGATAGAGAGAGGGACTAGTCCGGGGCTAAATTCATGGGAGTTAAAATTCATAAGAAGCAATGCAAAGAAATTCATAAAACAATAGGGCACAAAGATCACAGACGGCTCAGTCCGCAGTACAGCTGCTGGACTGGGTTGCATATATACAAGAACAAGCAAACTTAGTTCATGTGCTCCAAAGCACACTTCCACCCCCCCTTGCTGTCTGCGACAATCCGCAGAGCAGGGTCGGCAGGCGGCGAGAAGGGCTTCAGGCACACAGTTCTAGTCCTCATGGAGGTGGCGTTGCTGGTGGTCGTCTGGAGACGGGCCGTGGGCTGGGAGGCAGAGAAATATGTCCCCCCCTAGTCCACAAGAGGGCCTCGGAGCGGTGTCCGGCAGCAAAGCGTCCATGGGGCTGGTTCAGGATCCGTACACATGATCATAACAACACAAGCAATAAAACAAACAAAGGCTAAAACGGGGCGCCAAGAACAACCCTTAAGGCAGAAGAAGGTCGGGGCTATAGTGATCCAAGCGGTAAGACAGCTGGAGTTGCTGGAGCTGTCGGCGGCTCCAACAGCCCAAATAAAGTAATGAGGCACATAATAAAACTTGAAAGGCCAAAATCACAACGATCGGGTGCAGAGCCAAATTGTAAATTCCAGTGGCAGTGGGGCTCCAACCAAAGAGGGTCTCCCACCACGAGTGCTCGCCGGTGGTCTTAATCCGCTGGACAAGATCCAAAATCTCTTTCCCGTTGTGGGACACAACCAAAGCAGTGGTGTCCCCGTCCCTCTGGATGCTCTGGAGGGTGCGGTGGAGCTGCGGGTGGGCCAGGAGCTCGTGGATTAGCTCCAGACCGATGCCAAGGGAGACAGGCTTCACATAGCGATAGATGGAGGGTGCCACCAGGATCTCTTCTTGGGTCCAGACCGGTACCGTGTAGGTGAAGTCGCAGGCTGCCACCGAAGACAGGTTGCAAAAGCAGCGATTGACTCCCGGGATCACGGGCTTCAGCTGGAACGAGTTCAGGACCACAAAATCGCAGGCCGTTCGCACGCAGGCACATCCTTTCCCAATGTAGACGACAGCGGAGCTGTTCTCCCGGACGACCTCGAAGGGGCACTCGTTGAGGGCGTCGACTTGCGGGGCTACACAGGGGTGATGTGGTGCAAAGGCTTGGTCTTGGCAGATGAAGCCGGTCTGGTCTCGATGCTGGCACCCTTGGAGGCTGACGAGCTGCCATCCAGTCGGGGTGAAGCGGGCCCAATGGTCGGGGTGGCGGGCGTAGAGGACTTCGGTATCGCTGACTTGGAGTCCCAGAGGCACGACTGGATACACGTGGAATGACTCATGCGCACTGGCCGTTAATAGAAATAGTTTAAGCTCCTGGGTGGTCGGCGAGAATGAGGAATTTACGAGAGACCACCAGGATTCAAGCTCCAGTTCAATGGGTGACAATTTGGGCATAATCAATCTTTTAATTTCCAGGGGCAAATGCCCATCCATGGCTTGCCGAATTAGCCCCATGGCCACAGCCTGATTTAATTGTTGGGCTTGCATACATGCCATGGCTATTGACATGTTGCGTTCCAAAGACTGTGTTCCTTTGAGCAGCAGAGAAAAATCTCTTTCAATTTGACTCTCCCAGTTAACTAAAATGGAGCTGATCTCGTGTTGCCCATTGGAAATGGAATTTAGGGACTGCACCACCGGTTTACCTAAGTCGGAGATGCTAGTCGTGACATGGGCAAACTTATTAGCGAGAGTCTCAATGTTGACCGAATCCATGATTGCTAAGCCTCCGGCTGCAGGAGCAGTCCAGTCGGCAATGCTTCGTCTGGCACGCGAGAGAGAAGGAGAGGGATCGATCCACAGTTGTAGCCATGCATTCCAACCCTTGCTACCGGCCTCCAGATAGGGAGCGCACTGCGGCAGCCTCTGGGTTATATTTAGTTCAGCTAAGTCTATGCGGATCTCTTTTAAAGACATTTGCGGGCGGACTAGAACTCTCTCTCGAATGTCAGTTTTCAAAACATGGGAGCCCACTATATGCGTGCCGCCTTGGCTTAATTGCTCATTGCTAACAATCAAAGGGTCGATTTGGATGGTGTGGGTCTCCTGGGTCCGGATCAGCAGGGAATAATTGCCTGGTTCATGAGTCAAATTTACAAAGAACAGCCCAAGCCGGTGAAATTTCTCTACTAGGGGCTTGGTTTGGCATTCGGGCGTCTGTTGAACCAGTATCCAATCGGGTGGGCCATGTTTGGCTAGGTCTTCCTCCTTTACAATCCAGGTCAGGTTCTCCCAGCGTTCTATAGCAAAGGAGAGAACTGCACCTGAAGGGGGCGTGATAGTGACTGATGCAGATTCAGTGGTAGTAGTGCCTAGTAGGATGGTCATTCTAAAGGGGTCTCCTGCCTTCCATACTGCGGCCGACACTAAAATAACTTCACAGTATGGTCCGAAAGCCTCAGTGACAAATGGCGAGGTTTCGAAGTTGGCAGGGGTGGTATATTTGTCTACCACCGGGACTGCGGTGGGGGCTGGCCTGATACGGGGAAGAAACATACAAGGAATCGGAGCGAGTGGTGACACTGTGTCAGTAGTTGAGTAGCACACTAATTCTTGGGACATGGTTTTTATTCCCACACATAAAATAACAAGCTCTGGGGGTCGGATCCACTGCTCTTCACAACTGCGGAAGTTAGTGCGATCCGTAGGGGTGGTCATATTGCTCTGCTGTACAACTTTGCAGACCATCATTTCATTCCCTGCCAGGGTATTGATACATCTCCAGTGGGGGTAGGGCATTAATTTGGACGGGCGTCCCTCTATTAGGGTGCCTGCCAGCACGAGCAAACACAGAGTAGCCAGATGCCTCATCTCCTGGCCTTCGTTTCCTTTCTGTAGTGAAAATATCCTGGGGAGACCTGCGGATATAAGTACAGGTTCCCTGAGTTTCTTGCAGCAAAATAAATGAGTGAGGTGAAGTAGGGAAAAGAAAAGGGAGGGCGTTTTTCTGCCAGCACTGTATGTTAAGCGGGGTTCGAACGAGAAGTCCCGGAGCACTAAGCGAGCCTTCCAGCTTGTTGCTCTGGGGAACTCCTGTGCGGGGGCTTCTTCCTAAAGCATGTATATTTCAGAGGGGAAACGTCTTTACGTCGGGCAAGGGTCGGCTGTGCGTTAGGCGGGATTATGCAAACTCGCCCCAGGGGTCCCTGGGTGTCTGGACTATGTGGCCTTCAGGTGCCCCTTGCTCGGTGGCGGGCTGTTTTTATTTTGCGGGCTGAGAGCTATCTGTCCGGCTCGGCCTGGCCTTGCCGTTCTAAAATGGAAAAAAACTAAAGAGCGGCTTCCATTAACTATAAGGGTTGCTGCAGACGGGGACCCTCGCTTTAATTTTCAAAAATGGGCCTTCGTCATATGTTTGCAGGACAACCAATTTTTGGAGGGAGCTCCCTCGGGAGGCCCCATCTTCTAGTTAAGGAAAAAAAAATGATACACCGGGCAAAAAGGAAAAATACACTGAGCAAAAGAAAAATGCACTGAGCAAAAAGAAAAATACACGGAGCAAGAGGCATACGGGTGTGGGGTACTTTTGGGTTGCCCTTACTTGGGGTGCCTGGCAGGGCTTCGTTATAACTTCAATATGTCTCCCCCCCTTCTTTTCCCTTATACGGTACGGGCAAGGGAAAAGATTACGTGGGGCGGGCGGCTGCTGGCGGAAAGGGCCGAAGTGGAGCCGAGGGCGCTCGGCAGCGTTTATCGAAAAGCGGCGGAGGCGGCCGAGATCTGCCGGCGCCACTGGGTCTGGGTTATTCGGGGGTCATCTTGGCGCGGGGGATCCTGGCTATGTAAATGAGGCACGCTGCCCCTTGTGCGTGGCGAACGCACCCCAATAACATATTCCAGAGGGCACATATTTACAAAATACTGGCGGGTCTTTTACTTTTGCACTAAAGCGTACTAAGTGGTGGCGCCGTATAGCAACTCACCATGACGAATATGAGCATTAGTAGAAGAGGGATGTTGGGCGATCTGGGGGTCCTTTTCCAGGGGAGGCACGGCCCTCAAAGCCAAAGCCGACCATCATGCGAAAGCGTGGGTCTGGCAGGTGAGACCCCGAATCTACGTAGATGCGGGATCTTCACCAGCACGGCGGGTGAAATGTTTTCAAATACAGAGATCACCTTTATTGGTGTGTCTCCAATATTGGAAATGCATTCACTCTTGGGCTAAAGCCTCTCCAACCACTTTCACACAGCAACTCTCTTTTGCCTGTGCAATTTTTTCCCGAACATGCGGCTTACAATCCAATTAAGAATCACTCTCGGTGGTGGTCCTATTTGGCTTTGGTTGCCGTGTCTTTCCCTAAGGGTCCCAACTGTGGGGCCCGCCTAATGAAGTTAAAGAATAGAATTGGAAAAACTTTTAACATTTACACCGATATCTACATATTCTACTATTTCTTTTATTCTAAAGCTACAAAGGTCTGGTCTAAGGGGACACACGGTATCTCTGGCCCAGGGTGGAGGGATATCTGGCGAATCACTGGGCAGAGGGGGGCTGGACTGGTGGAGGTTCCCCCAGGGTCGTACACAGGAGGGGCGGTTTGCAGCGGCTTCCCTTTCCATTCTTTTAACTGAGAGGCATGAAAGTATTTTAGCCACGTTCCTCCTGTCCTTCTCTGGATGGCTACCTGATAGACAGCTGGGGAGACTCTTTTTGTGATAGGGACTGGGCCTTGCCACTTGGCTGCTAGTGAGTGCGCCTTTTGCGAAAACTTCCTGTACAGAACGAGCTGTCCTTCTTCCCACTGCCTGGGGTTCCTGACCCATCCCAATTTGCGGTCCATATCCTTCTGAGCTGTGCCCAACTTCTGGGCCACTTGCATGTGGACGGCGTGTATGGATGAGAGCAGGTCCTGGACCCAAGCATCATTAATCACTACAGGCTGCATGTCGGAAGGGAGCTGCGTATCTAGCCAGAAGGCTTCCGGGAGTTGCATTCTTCGCCCTGTCATTACCATATGGGGTGTGAGCCCGTGAACTGCGGTAGTGCCTCTAATGGCCATTAGGATTATGGGGAGTTTTTCATCCCAGTCTCTCCCGGAGGAGCGAACCATCTTGCGGAGAGCCTCCTTGAGGGTCCGGTTGGTTCTTTCTATGGCGCCTGAAGCTTGAGGGTGGCCGGCTATGTGGAACCGTTGCTGGATGCCTAGTGCTTTACAAAGCTCCTGTGTAACTTCTCCGATAAAGTGTGAGCCTAAATCGGAGTCCATGACTCGCACAATGCCCCATCTTGAAAAGACATTGTTGAACAGTAGTTTGGCTGTGGTGGCTGCATTGTTGCGCTTGCACGGAAACGCTTCGACCCATTTGCTAAAGGGGTCTATGACAGTGAGGCAGTAGCGATTGCCACGAGCAGTGGGGGGAAGGGGGCCGATAAAGTCAATCTGTATGCGAGCCCAGGGTCCATCAATTCTCTGATGCTGGAGGGGAGCTCTAGGTCCGGTGGGGTCTGCATTAACCATAGCGCAGGACAGACAGTTGTCTACCCATTGCGCTACTTCGGTGCGCATGCCAGGCCACCAACCAACCTCTTTTACCCTTTCCAGAGTCAGATCCTTGCCTCGGTGTCCCTGCTCGTGGACAAACTGAATTAAGTCAGCCCTAACTTCCAATGGTACTACCCAATGGCGTTCGCCGGCTGCATCTACTGCCCAAACTATGCCTTCCTCTTCTCTGATCATGAGTCTTCCTGTCTGATCCCTTCCTGCGGTTAGGAGGTCAGTTATTTCTGGGTCAGATAGCTGCAGTTGTGCTAGGTCTAGTGTTCCTGCGGTTCCCTGAGCTTGGCTGCGGGCTTGTGCCCGAGTGGTGACAGGGCGGAGGGGACAATCGGTGGCTAGTTCCGGTGGGGGAGCACTTTCAGTGGCGGCTGCCTTGGCTGCAAGGTCTGCCTGGTCATTCCAATAAGCGGTCTCTGAGTTCGTCTTCTGGTGTCCCTTGACATGGGTCACCTGCGTTGGGCCTGAGCGAGACTGGAGGAGTGCTGCTACTTGCTGCCATAGCTGTAGGTGGGCTACGGGTTTCCCATCGCTAGCTCTCCACCCCTGATTCTGCCACACCGGGAGCCAGACCGTGGCGGCTTTGGCCGTCCAATCCGAGTCTGTGTAAATGGCAAGTGGGCTTTCTGGGGGCTCAAACTCAAGCACCGCCAGAAGCGCTTGCACCTCAGCCGCTTGGCTGGAATGGGGACGGGCTGGACCTTTGAGGGTATGGGCGTCGCTCACTCGCACGGCGCCGTAGCCTGTCCGAGGGGAGCCTCCAACGTGAAAGGAGGAGCCGTCACAGAACCAGCATGTGAAGCCGTTCTGTCGGGCTTCCTCTAGCGGGACTCCCCAAGTGACTGGCCAGGCAACCTGCGGTGGCGGGTCCAGGGGGCACTCGTGCTCGGTCCCGGTTACCAATAGGCCATAGGGGGCTGGAGGCTCGGTGGTCTCCTTTTTAAATTCCACTCCGCGGTTGACTAGGGCCAGGGTCCACTGCGCTATGCGGGCGTTTGAGACTTGTCCGTCTTGTATTTTTCCCGACAGGATATATTTGAGAGGCGTGTGAGTGGTTTGAACTATTGTACGTGAACCTCCTATGATAAATTCCCAATGGGTCAGACTCCAAACTAGAGCAAGGCAAGTCTTTTCGCATGGGCTGAACTTGGTCTCTACTGCGGTTAGGTTGCGAGAGGCATAGGCTACTACTCTAGCGGTTCCCGCTTGCTGCTGGGTGAGCGTGGCTCCTATGCTCTTGTCTGATACTGCTAACTGAATAAAGAATGGCTGGGTGACATCTGGATGGGCTAGGGCCGGGGCTGCGGCCAGACTGCGCTTTAGCTCGGCTAAGGCTGTCTGTTGCTCCGGTCCCCACTCCCAGGGAGTGTTCTTCTTGAGGAGGGCGTAAAGGGGGCGAGCTTTGTCTGCAAAGGACTCGATGAAGTCTCGGGAAAAGTTAAAGGTTCCTAGAAGGGCTCTGAGGGAGGGGACATCGGTGGGTGCAGGCAGCTTGGAAATGACCTCCATTCGCTGGGCATCCGGGGTGCGACCCTCGGGTCCCAGGGTCAGACCCAGGTACTTGACGCTGGTCTGAACCAATTGGGCCTTTTCCCTGCTTGCCTTGAACCCAGTCTCGCGGAGGAGTTCCAGGACTTCCCTGGTGATTTGGCGGGCTAATTCTTCCGTGGGGGCGTGGACCAAAATGTCATCCACGTAGCTCAGTACGTGGGGCCTCGAGGAGGGTTGGAGGCGTTCCCACATCTGAACTACATGAGCATGACAAATGCTGGGGCTGGAGTGGAATCCCTGGGGGGTCCGCTTGAATGCGTATTGCTGGCCGCGGAAAGTGAACGCGAACTTGTACCAGCAAGACTCATGCAACCGGATGGAGTGGAAAGCATTGGCCAGGTCTATGACCGAGTAGAACCGGGACCCAGCGGCAATGGCCGTTAGGATCTCATTATACTTGGCCACAACCGGGGCAACTGGAGGGGTGGTGGCATTCAGGGCACGGAAGTCGACCGTCATTCTCCAGGTCACTCCATCTGCTTTTAGAACTGGCCACAATGGGGCGTTGCAGATGGACTGCATCGGGAGTATGACGTCCCACTCAAGGAGTCCTTCTATAGTTTTGGCTATCCCTGCCTCAGCTTCCGCTGGGTACTTGTACTGTCGTTGGGGAGGGGGGTCCTTTCCTTCAATCAGGACGCAGGCGCCCTTCACTATCCCACACTCGGCCTTGTCTGTCACCCACACTTCGGGAAAGTCCTGAGCCCAGGGGTCTCCTGTGATGGGGGCGAGAGGAAGGGGGGCCTTGAGGGCTGCGCATCGATGGACCGCATTAACAAAGTCTGGGCCTCCCGGGATGCGCCACAGGAGCCCGTTCGCTAAGTCAATGGTCAGTCCCTCGGCACGGAAGAATGGCATGCCCAAAAGTCCATCGTCTTCTCCCCGGTTTGCGCACGCCGAAATCCGGGTGGCCAGGTTCCCAACGGAGAGGGGGATATCCTGCCAGACCGGGGATTCCTGCGTGCCGCCCCCAAAACCGGCGAGCTGCATGGTAGTGGGGGTCTGGGTGCCCTTTGTGACTAAGGTGGGCCGGAGTATATTAAGTGAAGCTCCGGTATCTATGAGGAGGGTGGCAGGCTTCTTCTTTTCCCCGGGAGTCCCGATCCCTGCCTTCACTGTCGGTCTCCCCCATGTGTCCGGCTTTAGTTTGGCAACTATGCCCACGGAGGGAGACTGGGACTCGGGGCAACCCTATTCTGATCCTGCACACTGGTCGGTGGAAGCGGCGCTTCCTCTAAAGGGGTTGTTGGGGCTCGGTCGTTCCCGGACCGCAGCTATCGGGGGACTCGAGAAGGGAGGGTCTGGCGGTAACGGGGGCGCCGACGGAGGTACTGGGGGCTGCTGCTGGTCTTCCCACTCCATGATCGCCTTCATTAGAACAGACGTGGGCTTTCCGTCGAAGAGCTCCATGTTCGCTCCAATGTTTTTGAGGCGCATCCACAGTTCCCAACGGAGGGAGTCCCTGGACTGGGGCGTGCTGCCGTGGTCCCGGTAGCCCTCGTGGTCGCCCTGCGATGCTCCCCAAGCGTTAGACTGATCTGGAGGCGGGTAGACCTGATGATTGTACGGGTGTGATGCTCGCGAGTGAGAAGGGGCTAGGGGCGCCTCCTGTAATCGGGGCTCGTGGGGTCCCTGCTGGGAGGAGGAACTGTAACTCGGGGTGGGCGCAAAGGAAACTCCCGGGCGGTAGTCCCTTGGTCCTCTTCCCCGGTTAAAGCTACTGCTCCTTCCCCTCAGGATCCCTCCCCTTGCCTCCGGGTACGGGCTGCGTCCCTGCGGTCGGTATTGAGAGTGGGGGCCATGATTGGCATAGGTGACTGCACTTATCGGCTCGCTCTCCTTTCTATGAGAGGCCGGGGGCTTCACATGGCGGATGGCGCCGGTCTCTCGCAACAGGCCAGCAATGCTCCTGATGCGGGATTCCAGCTCTCCCCATGTAATGCTCCCGGGCTCGACTCCTGCTAGGGCTAGGCGAGTGGTGCTGTTGAGTCCATCTATGACTGCCCTCCTGAATTCTAAGTCGTCGAAGTCCGGCATGTCGCTCAAATCTAAATCTACCTCGTCTGCTAGTTCGGCTAGGAGCTGTTTCCTGGCTAAATATGCCTCTGGATCCTCTCCGGGTTTTTGAGACTCTGCAATATACAGGGCTTTTAAACTCTTGGTGGGCCACAGGAAGGCGCACAACTCTTTCATGGCACCATACTGACTGCGAGTGGCTAGTCTCCTGTTAGAAATGTATGCATTAAGAGAGGTGACTATTTCGGGGCTGGCACAATGGCGAGCCAGCTGAGCTACATCGGAGCCACTGGCGGAGGGTTGGGACATGGTCACGTGAGCAAACCATTGTATAGCTGAGTCTCGGTTCAGGGGTCCCATTCGATCCGCTATGGCTTGGAGCTCATCGGGCCTCCAATTGCGGGTCTCTTTAACTATTCGGTCTGTCTTCCTGCCATCCTCGTCTGTGGAGACAATTTCTTTGGTAGCTATCGGATGGAGGGGCTGTGGAGCTTCCTCGGGCTGGGGCGAAGGAGGTGACCAGTGGTCGGTACTACCTTCGGGGAGGGCCAAGAGGGCTGCGGGATGCACGGCGGAAATTACGGCCTGCTGCATTCCCAGGTGCTGTTTTAGGGCCTCTAGCTCCCTCTTACAAGCGGAGTGGTCTGCTGCGGCTATCTTTGCAACTTTCTGCTCTGCCATGAACTGGGCAGCATGGGTTAATTTTGCAATCTTCTCCTGTCCTTCAATTACTGCGTGCTCAGCCATATCGGCACGAGCGGCGGCTACTTCAGCCTTGTGCTGGGCGTCCTGGAGGGCAGCGGCTAGTCCCTGCTTTTCCAGCATGAAGTTAACGCGTTCGGAACGCCACTCGGCTGCTTTTTCCTCATGTTCCTTCTTTTCTCTCCTTAACTGCTCTATCTCCTGTTCCTGCTCTTCTTGAGCTATCTGTAGCTTATTAATTAGGGACACGCTGTCCTGTAGGGCGGTGAAAAGTGCCCAAGCTCCGTATCTATCTTTCTTACTGGACCTAGGTTTCTCCTTTTCACAAAAATCTTGGAAGGCGCTTCTGACTATCTGGAGCGGGTCGGGTCCCTTGAAGGAACCGGCTTCCCAAGGGCAATCTCCCTTCTTAACTAGCCACTTCTCCAGGCGGGGCACGGTGGGGGCTGCCCGGTACATTTTACTTCGTTTTTAGTTTAAGGCTGATCTCGGGGGAGGTTAAAGAGTGGATCAGCGACAACAGGGGTGGGGCGATTAAAGCTGCTCAAGGGTTTTAACAACTTCTTCCTCTCTATGTCCCTTTTGGGAGGTTTATCCTTCCCTCAGGTCCTCAAGGGTTTTTACCAGGGGGTTTTAAGGTCCTACTTTTAGGTTCACAAGGGTATTTTTAAGGATTCTACACTAGGCTCTTCTCCACCGGGGGAGAAGGAAAATTCCTATTCCCGTTTCAAGCTTGCCTACAAGCCACGGGACCAGGAAAAGTTTACTGGCTCAGAGGGTGCTCTCAAGCTCTCTAAGCCCAAGAACCAAAACGCTCAGTGCTTCCAAGCCTCTGCCTAGAAGCCAAAGCTCAGGGGTCTCCCAAGCCTATACTCGGAAAACCAAAGCTCAGGGGTCTCCCAAGCCTATGCGCTCAGAAAACCAAAAAGTGTTCCCAAGCCTCTGCCCGGAAACTGCAACTAAGGGGGTCTCCCAAGCCTACGTGCTCAGGCAACCAGAAATGCTCCCAAGCCTCTGCTCAGAAGCTGCAAATGCTCCCAAGCCTCTGCTCAGAAGCCACAAATGCTCTCAAGCTCTCTGCCCAAGAACTAAACTCAAAAAGTCCCCAGGCCTCGTGCTCAGAGACAAACGGTTAAACTGTCTCCAAGCCTCGACCAAAAGACCAAAAGCGCTCAAGGACTGCCTCTGCAAGTCCCCAAGCAAAAGTGCCCAGGAGTAAAGCTTACTGTACTCCCAAGCGGAAAAAGCGCTCAAGAGTTCTACCAACTCTCAAGCGAAAGTGTGCCCAAGAGTCCCACTGACTCCCAAGCGGAAAAGCGCCCACGAGTCTGACCTAAAACTCGCAAGCGGAAAAGCGCCCAAGAGTCTACCTTAAAACTCTTAAGCACGGTGCGGCCGGCTGCCGCGGGGCTTCAGGAACCTGGCTTTAGATTCCCAAAGCTAAACTAAACGAACGGACTATCGATCCCTTCACGTTTCCTCCGGAGCGGGGATTGAAGCCTAAGTGCTGGCAGGAACGGGGGTCTGGACGGACTTAGGAGAGACGGGGGAGGGCAGAAGAGAATTTTATATGTGCTGCTTCAGGAAGTATATATGCGTATATATCTAGAGCCTACTTCTGGGATCCCACCCACATAGACGCGTTTAGGCGGCCCGGAAGGTGGCCAGGAACTTCACCAGTTCAGAGGTCCTCACCCACAGTACACCGGTTATAACGGCTGGAGGGCCTCGCGGTGCACCACAAAAGGCAAGTAGTCCAAAGCTGGCTGAAGGAGGAAATGGGGAAAAGCCAACCCACAAGATAGAAATGCTCGCTAGAGCCACACACACTCACACTTTTAATTCCCTGAGCTAAATTGCGCTCTTTACACAGAGGTCTGGAAAATTTTCCTCTAAGTCAGTTCGTTGAAGACACGCGTGTCGACTCACGTGCATTCACACGAACTGGGTTATGCCCGCATATTCTCCACCAGTAAACTGTTACCAGAACTGCTCTTTTATTATAATGGGGAATTAGCTGTAGCAGTCTGTAACTATTAATATTAAGCGAGGATCATAACCTATGTTTACGGAGGTCCCGATCCCAGACACTCTAGTGAAAAAGAGGCAGACAACGAATAAGTTTCAAACACGTGTATTGAGTGTAGCGTAAGCCTAGCTTGCACAATCATACAGAGAACACCCAAGACCTAAGAAATACAGGGTATGAAATACAGAGACGTTCGCATTAGCTGGTTCCCAACGATGATAGGGGGAATACTCACTTATCCTGGAGCGAAGCAGAGACGCAGCAGCGAGGGTGGCCCAATGCCAGCACTGGAACCACAGACGGACAGCAAGGAAGTCTGGATAGGAATGGCCGAGGCCCCGAGTGGTCTGAGAGACCAGCTTAAATACCCCAAAACGTACCCTGGGGCTGGTGCTGTACTTGGTGGTTCTCACAGATTAAAACAAAGGGTCTAATGGGCTACTGAATGGCTTGGATGGGCCACTTTGGTAATCAGATTGTGATAAGTGACACCTCAGGAAGAGGGGACAAAAGAGGGAGGGGGAAATCCAAGTGGGCTGAAAGGATGTTCCAGCGGACAGGGCTTGTCCTGATGTCATCAGCTTTGGAATGCGGAGGTTTCTTTGAGATGCGTTCTTTAAGTGCTTGGGATGGTCGGCACTTAGTTCCTTCTCCGGGGCGGCTCCTAAGATATGCAGAGCGGGGCGAGGGGCTCTCGCTGTGGACGTGGTGTGCCCGCTTCGCCGAAATGGCTTCCCAAAGCAGTCTCTTCCCAGGGTCTTCTGGCTGCCTGAGAACATGGATGCCGGCTGGGCATAGCTGGGGCTGGATAGCAGGCTGCCCGGTAGCGAGGGCAAGCTTGGCGACCGGCTCGCGGGAGGCTCCAGACGGGAACTGACCAGGGAGCGCCTAGCCAGGCTCGCTGGAGGTTTCCCCGGCAGGCGCCCGGCTGCTAGCAGCGGCTTGGGCCCATGTGAGGCAGGCTTCCATAGAGGCAGGGGAGCAACACTTTAAAACACAGTCCAAAGCAGGGAACAGGCACGGTCCGTGGCAGATGGCAATGCAGGCACGGGGCACACTTGTAACACAGTCCAAAGCACACTGGGAAGTCCAGATACAGGTTAGGGCAGGGTTGCCCAGAAAGAGGGTCCTTTGTGCAGTTATCCAAACATGGAGTCAGTAAACTACACAGTCTATAGCAGAAGCAAGGTAATTGACACGCAGGCAGGAAACTGACACGTGTACCAGAACACACATGTGCAAAGCAGTCTTTGGTGTAGCAGTAAAACAGCAACGCAGGAAACTTTAGCACAGTTCATAGCAGGCTTCAAAGCAGGGGAGGGGGCCTACTTGGCAACACTTGCATTGCCAGATCCATCTAGCTTGGCTGACAGCAACTTTGTCTCAGACAGTCGTTTTTGTGAGATGCCCAGTTTTGCATATATATGGTGCATTGCTTAACCACTGTAGCCTTCGTTTGCCTCCTAACGCTGGACCTCTGAGTTGAAAAGGTTCACATTTTGAGGTGATGTGAGACAGATCGGTTTTCTGTGATGGCCCATTCATACATGCAGGTAATCAACAAATGATGTTGGATCCATCTAGTGCAGAATGTGTGAACTAACCTCCTGTCACGGTCTCTCTGCTGCAGTACACCACGTACTACAAATGCTGGACATGAAAATAAGCTTCTACAAATGATTTTGATTCACTTGCACAAGTGAGAGTTTATTCAAAGAGCTATGGGAGGGTCTGCTGCATTGGATGCAGGAGGTCCCAGAAATCAGGGCCAGATCGAGGGGGGGCAGGGAGGGTAGTCTGCTCCCAGCACCGCCAAAGAAGGGGCACCGGGCGCAGCTGCCAGCCGCCGGGAGCGTGGCAGCGGCAGCACGGGTGGCTGGGCAGCCGCCCGTGCCATTCGCCTGCCCAGCAGGACAGGGAGTGCGTGGCAAGCTGGCCATCCCCTCAGCCGGGCAGGTGAGGTGAATGGGACGGAGAGCTGGGAGGCCGCCCGCGCCATTTACCTGCCCCGCAGGACAGGGAGCATGCGGCAAGCTGGCCGTCCCCTCAGTGGCGCAGGCGGCCTCCTAGCCGCCAGTGCTGCCTCTGCTCAGCTGGCAGCATGCCTGCCCTGTGTGATGACGTCACGAAGTCGCCGGGAGCGCATGCGTGCTGCACGTGCATGAGGGCAGCTGGACTTGGGTTGTCCCAGGCACTGGGAACCCTAGATCTGGCCCTGCCAGAAACAGAAAAGAGTCCAGTAGCACCTTTAAGACTAACCAACTTTACTGTAGCATAAGCTTTAAAGAATCACAGTCTCTTCTTCAGATGCATGGTCCCAGACAAACTCCATCTTAAAAAGACCAGAGTTCGCGTGAGATTGGAAACTCCTCTGCCCAAGACCTGGGAGAACCATCACCTGTAGGAGAAACAGTGTTGATTCTGCAGCATTTGTCCATAGGGTTATATACAGAGAGAACTGAGCTAGTTTTATGGTCCTAGGATCTCACAAAATTAACCCCATAAAAGTCCATTTGAACTCAAGCTAAGAGTTTTTGATCAACTTGAGCTTATCCAGCACGTCGAGCTCCTCCCGTGGGCAGCAAAACATTTCGATCCAGTCTTTGTGAACTCTGTATCTGCCCAAAATGCGCTCATTAAATTCTTTCCCACTGGGCCCCCTTCTGTTTTGACCTGCAATAATTTGAAAATAAACAGCGGTGCTTAGTCAAAGGGGACTTTGGAGAAAATAAATGCCTGGACTCCTGAAGAAACTCTGTGTATTTTTTTTTTTACAGCCAGCAAGGTCAAAAGTGTAAGAAACAGATCTAATTAGGAGGTGCGATAGAGTCAAGCAGATTTCCTGAGTCTCTTGACACCAACAATTACAGACAGAATTATTCAGAAGATTAATTTCATGGCAGGAAAGGGCCATTGATGGCTTTTAGACGTGATAACGAAATGGTGCCTCCATGTCTGCAGGCAGTCTACCTCTGAATATCCACTACTTGGGAAGGGGCTGCAACAGCAAGATGCATTGGCATCTGTGCCCTGGTTGTAATCCTTCTCTTGTCTCTGTACGTGAGACATCTTACACAGAACGCTCAAGTGTAGGGAGATGCAATGCTAATGCTCTGTCAATTTCACTTCTCCATAGGAGATGGCAGAGATTCCTCCTTGGAGGGTTTGTTAATTTCATCTTCGCCTCCCCAAAGGGGCAGTGAAATTGACAAAGAGAGTGGGAAACAGAGCCAAGCTGCAAGTGACGCCTGACACAGGTTGGACACTTGTCAGCTTCCCTCAAGTTTGGATGGGAAATGTAGGCTGCCTGTGTCAGGCATCACTTGTAGCTTGGCTCACAGCCTGTCTGGGAAACAGGGTGCTGGTCTAGAGAGATTTTTGGTATGATCCAGCGGGATTGCGCTGATATTCTGTTTTCCTGCAGTGCAATTACACAATTGTGAATAATTCCATTTATCACAGTTACCTTAAGCAGCTATATAGTTGCTTCTCGAACTTTTTTCTGGTATGCGACTTGCCTTTAAAAAAAAAATCCTCCGAGTACATCTTTCACAAAAAGAGTTGGAATATTCGCTCCAAGATAATGTCACATTTAACTGTATTTTTTACACCACGTTCTTTTGGCTTTATGAAGGCTTGCTTACGGTGGTTGTGTTCCCATGGGAGACTGCATTTTCCCCATCCCCACCTTCTAAAAGCTCCATTTTTAACATTCTAAAAGGTATATTTAATACTACCATTTCTCTAGAAGCGTTCTATTAAAAAAAAAAAAGAGGGTGCCAGCAATGTTATCGTTATTATTTTTTGCTACTTTCTTTGCAGATATTTTACTGCATTTGACAGTACTAAATGTTTTAGGAATAAAATAAGTGTACAGTGTTGCTTTGCCTCTAGCGTTTGCAAGTTGAGTTCTTAGCTTGCGTTAATATGAGCTTGCTTATAAAAAATGTTTTCCAGGCAAACAGCTGTTTGTCAAAGAATGCATGCTATAGAAATGAATTTTGCTGAACTTTTGTGGGTTCAGAACACCAGTACTACTAGATCAAACTAATGATCCACAAACACCCAGATGTCTCCAGAAGCCTTACCCAAGCAGGGATTGGAGGTCAAAGCCACCCCATTTGCCTCCCACTGACTGGTTGGTGTTTAAATGTACACTGTTTCTGATCACAGAGGTTCCATTTAGCCATGATTGATAACAGCATCCTCCATAAATTTGACTAATCTCCTTCTAAAAGCATCTCACCTAGTACAGAAGTCCACCTCAAAGAATCATAAAATCATAGGGTTGGGACCTCCAGGGTCATCTAGTCCAACCCCCTGCACAATGTAGGAAATTCACAACTACCTCCCCCCTCACATACACACCCAGTCAGCAGCATAGCGTGCCTTAGTGCTGCCTGGGACAGGAGGTGGTGCCCTTGCCCATATGCGTGCATGCTCCAGGCCCTGTGTGATGACATCACTTCTGTGGTGTCATTGCGCAAGGACGTGCCCCTGCCTGCCCAAAAGCACCCCCATGGTTCAGGCTGCTTGCCTCACTGCCCCTTACCTCTTTGCCACAGCTGTCCACGCCACTGCTGGGCGCTGAGCTGATGGCAGTGGCACGGATAGCTGTGGCAAAGAGATAAGGGGCAGGGGATGTGAGTGGCCCAAACCGCAGGAGTGGGGAGGGTCAGGAGACGAGCAGGGAGGTAGCCCGCCTGCTGTGCCACCGGGGCATCCAGCTCACTGGGCTCTGTGTTGGCGGTGGCAGCGGAGGGGCGGGGAGGCAATCAGGGGCGCTCCTGGGGGGACCGTGGATATGGCGCCCCCTCAAAATTTTGTACTCGGGGCAGCCGCCCCCCTGGCCTTCCCCACACTATGCTTCTGAACGCAGTGACCCCTGTTTCATGCCCAGAAGACAACAAAACACCATCAGGATCCCTAGCCAAACTGGCCTAGGGAAAATTGCTACTTGACCTCAAAATGGTGATTGTCATTACCCTGGGCATGTAAAAAGGGGCCATGAGAACGAAGCACTGATGTAACCCTTCCTGCCCTCCCTCTCATAATTTGCCTAGGTTCATAGAATCAGCACTGCTGTCAGACGGCCATCTAGCCTCTGCTTAGAAACCTCCAAAGAAGGAGAGCCCGCCACCTCCCAAGGAAGCCTGTTCCACCGAGTGACCGCTCTAACTGTCAGGAAGTTCTCCTTAATGTTTAGCCGAAAACTCTTGATTTAGATTCAGCTTATTGGTTCTGGTCTGACCTTCTAAGGCAACAATGAACAACTATATGACAGCCTAGAAAGACTAACATTTATTCCAACATGAGCTTTCATGAGTCAGAGTTCCCTGGATCTAACCAAGCGGCCACTGCTAAAATTTGTGGCAGTGAGTTCCATAAACGAAATTATGCTTTATGCACCGAATGTTCGGCTCCTCCTGCTTATCTGCTTTGGTAGATGCTCCAAGTTCTAGTGTTACAAGATGGGGGGGGGGGGAAATGTAGAGCGCATACTCACCTCGAAGCCACTGTTTTCGGGAAGGGTTTCAGAAGAAAAGTCAAAGTGAGGTGATGAGAGATTAAGTTCTAGGACCACATCGGTCTGCAGATCCAGATGGCATACACCTGAGGGTTCTTAAAGAACTCAAATGTGAAATTGTTAACCTACTAACCGGTGTATCTAACTTGTTGCTAAAATTGGCCTCTGTGATGGATGACTGGAAAATTGCAAATGTCACCCCAATCTTAAGATCTGTATAAATCACAAGCATTTCCTCAGTTTGCATGCCTTACATTAACATGCCAAAACCTGTTTTTGCTGTTTGAGGGAGAGGTGACATGAAGAGCCTGGAAGCTTAGCCCTCCCCACACACACAAAAAAGTCATTCAAAATGATTTAGCTCCTGTTCTGGCTTCTGTGACTTCAGGCCTGGCCCAAGC
Source organism: Eublepharis macularius (assembly GCF_028583425.1). Classification (NCBI taxonomy): domain Eukaryota; kingdom Metazoa; phylum Chordata; class Lepidosauria; order Squamata; family Eublepharidae; genus Eublepharis; species Eublepharis macularius. Next base: position 63,379,024 of record NC_072802.1, on the reverse strand, counting down.
TCTTTTAACCCTGTGCCCATTCAACCAAGCTGGAATGCTGTGCTGTGTGGAATTGCAGCTTGCCCCAGACTTTGGTGAACCGCCACGTCAGAGGTAGCAGGAGGGTTGCCCGCTCCTTTAATCTATGTCTTCAGTTTTTCCTTCACGGTTCACATGCCAGCCTTGTGGGTTGCAAATTGAACCCGGCAAGTTTTCACCGGGGATTTATACACCAGTCTGTTGCTATTCCAATTAGCCGTGGCTCCCCTCTTCCTATTAACCGCGGCCTGCAGTCTCTTGTCATTACTTACAACTTTGTCCTTAATTGTGCTCATGAGTCAACCCTCCCTGCTTCGTTTCATGTGAAATGGAAAGGGCCTTCAATCCCATTCCCCCACCCACAGGCTATGCAGTATGGATGGCCACTTCTCCTCACCAAGCTCCATTTCCTTTTCAGCGTGGCAGGTTTCTCGCTTTCTCAGTGTCACATGTCATAAACCTGGTAATCAGAGATCCAATAATAAAAGGAAAGCCCCATGGGATCCAAAGAAATGACTTGTTCATTTCGGCCTAGATGGAGCAGATGGAAAGATGCCCTGGTTTAACAGCAAGTGTCACCTATTTGACCTCTAGAGCGAGTCTTGTTCCCAAGACTTTGATTTCAGTAATGTCCATTTGTTCTCCTCAAAGATAGCAAGATAGCTTGTATTCAGAACTTGGGCCCTACCTAGATGCCTATTCACAAAGATATAGGCTCTGGATTTTTATCTTTTTTCAGTCTAAAGTCAACAAAAACAGTTTGGTGTAGCTTAACCACAACACCAGCTGGGTGTAGTGGTTAAGAGTAGAGATGGGCATGAACCAAAATACGAACCAAAAATAAGCATGAGCCAGGCTTGTTCGTGGTTCGCGAACCAGCGGTTCATCAGATCCCATTTCAGAGAGCCAAAACACACGTTAAGAAATACCTAGGTTCAGCACGTGTTCTCTTACCTCAAGGTTTGCCGGGATCTGTAGGCGTCCTGGAAGCTTAAAGTAGGCGTCCTGGAAGCTTAAAGATCTGTAGGGGTCCTGGAAGCTTAAAGTCCTGGAAGCTTAAAGGATCTGTAAGCGTCCTGGAAGCTTAAAGGCGTCCTGGAAGCTTAAAGCTTAAAATACAGGCGCCTGTATTTCCCTTCCCCTTTTTGCTGCTCTGTAAATGCTAAACTTTAAGCTTCCAGGACTCCTACAGATCCCGGCAAACCTTGAGGTAAGAGAACACGTGCTGAACCTAGGTATTTCTTAACGTGTGTTTTGGCTCTGACAAATCGCCATGAACTTTAGGCTGGATCGTTTGGTTCATTTTTTGGTTCGTCACTGCAGACAGCCTGGTGCCAACCAATCAGTTTCCTAAACAACAGGGGATGGACTTCCTGCAGACCTTCTACTGACCCGGAAGTGAACTTCTGCTGGCCCGGAAGTGATGGTTTTCTGACCTGGATGTGACATTTTCACGAACCAAACAAACCAGTTCACGAACCAGGGGCAGGTTCATGAAAGTTTATGGTTCGTGGTTCGTGAAATTTGACGAACCATGAACCACATGGTTGTTGTTTTTTCTGGTTCATGCCCATCTCTAGTTAAAAGCAGTGGGACTCTAATCTGGAGAACCAGGTTTGATTCCCCACTCCTCTGCTTACAGATTACATAGTGTGAGATCAGTACAATCAGTAGCAAGGACAAGGGTAGGCATTTCTATACAGTGTCAATTACATTTCCATAAACAATGTCACAGGGTAGATGAATACAAGTTTACAGAGACAAAGCATTAGCAAGGATCCAATGCAGGGTTGAAGGATAGCTGAAACAGAACATGATCAGTTCTAGGACTGACATTAGACAACATGAAGCACAAGCAGTATATACAAGTGCATATTCAAAGCAACAGATGATATGTAAAGCAACATAATAGTGGAGCCCATGGTTCCCAACTCATTGGCAAAACATCCGAGATCCCATCTCTATAATACCACCCTCCTATCAGAGTAAAAAAGCCTTTTTGAATAATTCAGTTTTGCATTGTTTGTGAAAAGCCAAGAGCGTGGGAGCGCTCCTGACCTCCTCAGGCTTTAAGCCAGCTGGGTGACCTTGGGTCAGTCACAGCTCTCTCAGAGCTCTCTCAGCTCCGCCCACCTCACAGAGTGATTGTCATGAGGATAATAATAACACTGACTTTGAAAACCACTCTGAGCATGTGTTAAGTTGTCCTGAAGGGCAGTATTTAAATCAAATTTATTATTATTTATAGTGGTTAGACCTAGGTTTGAACTTGCTGACAAAGTTTGTAAAATGACCTTGGGCACCTTTGATCTTTGCACCTTGCCCTTGCCATTTTGGCCCAGAGTTCCCAAACCTGGGTTGGCAAGATTTGCTCAGCTGCCAGACGGCCTGTGCTTAGCAGGGCTGCCTAGCACTTTTGCACTCAAAACACCATTGCATCAACGCTGATGATTTTCTGGGCAGAGATAATAACAGAATCATGAGCTAGACTGTACTGCTTTGAGACACTGGGTGGGGGGATTAATTTTTGGAATGCTCTTTTATGAAGAGAAATTTTTCCCTGTATTTAGAAAACTAGGGCACCAAGGAGAGAGCTAAGGTAGAACTTCTTTTCCTTGCTGTGGTAGCTTTCTGCACAGAGGGTTCTAAAGAGGGGAAAGATCAAAAGACAATCTTTCCCCATCGCAAGTTTGGAACAGAAAAGTCCCAAAGTACTCTTGCATGCCTGCTGTTACTGGATATGTAGCTCAGCTTGGTGTATTCTAAATTGTTATTCTGTTTGTTTAGTCAGTTAGCATAGGACCACTTAGTCCTTGAGTAAAAGTTCCCGCCACAGAAAGGAGATTCTTTAATCTTAATGAAGGAATCTATGATTGTCTATTGGATGAACCAGTTTATTGGGGGGCAATTAACTAGCAACATGTTTTATTGCCCTTTGTTCAACAAAGCTGAAGTTGGTTCCCAGTTCGTCATTTGCAGTTCCTAGTTCCTTATTGACAGACAAAGCCCAGTTATATTATAGAAAGGTACATGTAAGAAAGACGAAGAGAACTTGTTTCTCGAAAGCTTATGCTACAATAAAGTTGGTTAGTCTTAAAGGTGCTACTGGACTCTTTTTGATTTTGCTACTACAGACTAACACGGCTAACTCCTCTGGATTATAGAAAGGTGTTAGGGGCTGTAAACTTTAACCAAATGGTGCAGAACCCTTCCTCTGAACCTGCTTTGATCCAGAGTCCAGAAATTCACACGTCAGTGGGAAAATGGTTTTAATTACCAGCACAGCACTTTTAACATCTAGACGCCAGAAATCAGACAAGGGTGACTTTCATTCTTTTATTTTCTTTGGACTCTCAGAGGCATAAAAAACCCAGGATTTTTCTTACATGTGCAGCTGATTAAAACACAACGTTATTATTTATTTCTATTACACCCCACCTTTTTCAGCAATGATGACCCAAAAGCAGCATACATCATTCTCCTCCCCTCCATTTTGCCTTCACAACAACCCTGCAAGGCAAGATAATCGGAGAGTGTATGGTTGCCAATTCTGGGTTAGGAAATTCCTGGAGAATTGGGGGTTTGGAGCCTGGTGAAACCAGGGCCGTTTCCAGACGGCCCCCCGCCTCGCGAAACATCGCGCGTCGTCGCGCGTCGTTGCTTAGAAAACGCGAAATATCGCGTTTTCTCGCGCGAGTTTTGCGCGACGTCGCGCAAAACTCGCGCGAGAAAACGCGATATTTCGCGTTTTCTGCGCAACGACGCGCAACGTTTCGCGAGGCGGGGGGCTGTCTGGAAACGGCCCAGGGCCGTTTCCACATGGCTTACCTGTGCTCGTAACGTCCCGGTAGATCGTGCAAAAAACGCAGAAGATTGCATTTTCTTGCGCAAGATTTGCATGACGGAACACGATGTCGCGCAAGGAAACGCAATCTTCCACATTTTTTCCGCCATCTACCAGATCCAGGACGTTACGAGCACAGGTAAGCCGTGTGGAAACGGCCCCGGTTAGGGGGAGAGGAGGGAAATCAGCAAGGGGTATAATGAATGCCATAGAATCCGCCCTCCAAAGTAGCCATTTGTTCCAGGGGGAATGCTCTCTGTTGCGCGGAGATCAGTGGTACTTGTGGGAGGCCTCCGGCCCCTCCCTGAAGGTTGGAAAGCCTGCAAGAGGGCATATCTGGCCCAAAGTCACACAGCAAACTTCCATGGCTCACTGAGGATTTGAACCTGGATGTCCCAGATCCTACAACAAGACACAGACTGGAAGCGATTGAAAGGCTGGTTCTGAGGAGCTCTTATTGGGCAGTCTCACACAAGCCTGTTTTGGGAAGAGAAGTGTAACCAGAGTTACCTCTGGCAAGTCACACACTCCCAGCCTAACCTACTTCACAGGGTTGATGTGAGATTCTTTGGAGCATCTGCTCCAAAGTGGGCTTCCCCCAGGAGAACTGCACAGGCATGAAGAGAGAAGATCGCACCCCCCAAACAATCTTGCATCACTCAGCCCTACAGAGACTGTCCCCTACAAGGAGATGTGTGCTGGGCCCCAATACAAACACTGCTTTTCCAACATTGGTTTCTGGGAGGCAGCCCAAACAGGAGGTCCTAGCTCCAGAACCAGTGTTTGGATGGGCACCAGCACCTGTCTGGTTGTAGGGAACAGTCTAGTGAGCACAGGGCTGTATAATGTGGGGGCATGCAAGATTTTGGGGGGTTACAGAGGGCTTGTATCTCTTACCCTACTTTGAAGTTGTTAACTCAAGAACTGGGCTTTGTAGGAGGACCCAGTATGTGTCCACTTAAAGGGGAGAGTCTTCCGAATACGGAGGTGTACGATATGTGCTCCTACAGCCTTTGTTTTGGGGTAATAAGGAACTAGGAACTGCAAATAAAGAACTGGGAACCAACTTCAGCTTCGTCTTTGAAAGTTCAGCTCACACTCTTAAGTTCCTAGTCTAACCATCAAGATGTAAACAGTTGGCTATTCTTTATTTTCTTACCAAATGTACCCTTTTCCCTGATATGTAGTAAAAGTATTTTTCTAGAGCTAAAACCACAGAAGTCTGTCTACTTGTTTCCAGTGCACTAATATCAAACTCTGCAACTCTTTTTAATTCATCCAGCAATAAGAAAAGTAGGTTTTAACTTGTAAACACCAGGGTGGTGTTTGTTCTTTTCCTCCTGTCCTACAACTGGATTAAAAATGGCTTGCTTGTTGCTGAGGGACACTTAGACAAAAGAATGAGAGAGAAAATTATGGAAGGACTCTAGCTTCCTTCTTGCAATAATAATAATAACAACAACATTTGATTTATATATCGCCCTTCAGGACAACTTAATGCCCACTCAGCGTGGTTTACAAAGTATGTCATTATTATCCCCACAACAAAACACCCTGTGAGATGGGTGGGGCTGACAGAGCTCCGGAGAACTGTGACTGAGCCACGGTCACCCAGCTGGCTTCAAGTGGAGGAGTGGGGAATCAAACCCGTCTCTCCAGATTAGAGTCCTGCTGCTCTTAAGTGACTGACCCAAGGTCACTCAGCTGGCTTCAAGTGGAGGAGTGGGGAATCAAACCCGGCTCTCCAGATTAGAGTCCCGTGCTCTTAACCACTACACCAAACTGGTACTACACCAAATTGCAACCCTTGATCTCCTGGAGATAAGAATGATGTGAGCCGGTTTGGGTCCCCATTGGAGAGGAAGGTGGGGCATAAATGAAGTTTTTTTTAAAAAACCTCAGCAGCTTTGGCATGTTCTGTAATGGCTGCAGGGTTGCTAGCTCCAGATTGAGAAATTCCTGGATATTTGGGAAGGTGGAGCCTGGAGAGGACCCGGTTTGGGGGAGGGGAGGGACCTAAGCAGGGAAGTGGTGCCGCACAGCCCACCCTCCAAAGCACCATTTTATCCAGGGGAAATGATCGCTGCAGTTTGGAGATCAGTTATTCCAGATCTCCAGGCGCCATCTGGAAGCTGGCAGGCCTAAATGGCTCCCATCCTATGGAAGGAGTTATCTGAGGACATCCCTAAAGCTGCCTCGTTGTAGAAGTTCCACAGGCTCCATAAAGCTATTTGAGTGGGATTTTGAACCGTGGGGACAGGTGAAGTATAAATATTTTAATAAATAAATATATAATACGTTTTCCTAGATGATCTCCTAATTGCATTTTACGGGGCTTGGTGTGCATCTTTTATGTGCTTAGCGAGTTAATTGTTCCACTTCGCCAGACTGATGGGCATTGTTAATATGGTGTTACATTTTAACTTATTGCAATATATTATTGCTACCGATTGTGCAAGCTGCCGCGAGAAGCAGGGCAATTTTTTATAAAAGGAATAAACAAAAATAAACCTTATAAAGTCAGCAAGAAAGAGCATTTTTTCATCTTCAAGGATGTAAAATGCTCCTCTCCGTTGGTTCGATTCAAACCACGCTGTTCCTGGCACTGTGGCTTTGACTGCCTTGGCACACATTGTAACACCCGTTTGCAAGCCTCTGTCCATCAAAGCTGCACCACTAATTAATTGTGACACTTAAAAAAAACCCAAACTGTCAAGGAGTGCTCGGGCAAATGTTGCAATGGAGTTTCATTCTTGCTGGCACGGCTCATAATTTCCCATCAATTGTACCATCGTAGAATGTAACAGGCTTTGCCCACTGCCAATTATCATATGGGTCTATTTCCTCTGCCGCGATGATACGCATCCATGGCGGATTTCATTCCACTCTCTTTCTCTCAGTTCATGAAGAATCAGCACAAATAATTTTAGTATTTGACGCACTTAGTTGCTTTTGGAAGAGCCTCATGAAGAAGATAGGAGGCTTCCATTTGGTAGATCTTATATGCCTGACTACTCATTTTTTTTATCACCTTGTTTATTTACGTCTTTTATTTAATCGCTTTCCTTACATTAAACTTTTCATGTCTACAACCAGGGGTCGACAATCTGAAGGCCTTGGGCTGGAGCCGTTCCTCATCCCACCCCATTTTAAACCTGAGAGGCACAGGGGGCTATGGAGAAATGATGTCAAGCAGTAAAAAAAATGGCTGACTAGCCAATTTGCAGGAGGAGTTGAAGCTAGGGATCCCAGCTAGGGATCCACCCCCATTGGGGGTGGGGGATCCCCTGCCCTGGGCAATGACACTAAATTCTATTATTCCTCCCCCACCACACACACGCTTTACTTTACTATGTAGTCCAAGCCCCTAGAAGCATTTTCGTATAATGATTTGGGCAGCAGTCTCCCAACTCCCAACGTCAGCCTCAAAAAGTATAGACTATGGTGCTTGTACATTGACACCATGGTATAAACACAAATAATAGACTTTGACCCTCTCGGGCTTGACAGCACCCTGCTAGAATCAAAATACTGACCACCACTGCGCTGTCATAATTCACAATCAACAATCAGTCAAATGTGAAAAAGGACAGCTGTCTGGGCTTTGCTTTCAGTCAATGAGAGCACAGAATTCTGGCCAGCAGAGAGCCAATCAGAGCACCCCTGCACCACTTTCAAACTCTTCCCGTGGTCATGTACTACAATACATGTCCAAACTGACTGATATAAATTTTACAGGCATTTGATATAGTATACATAAAATATAAAACTGTCCTGATCATTAAAAATTAGCTCTTCATTGATATTAGTGCTGTTACCGATCCCCCAATAAAGCCCTCGAATATCCTACATAAGAAATGGTGATACTGTGAACACAACTCCATTAGAACAGTGTTATAAATGCCTCCTTGTATCATTGTTTTACACAATGCTCTTTTCCAGGAACATATCCATAGTGCTTTAGGAGGCATTATGGTAAGTGAAATAAATCAGCGTACGAATACTTATTTAAGTTGCACAGTGGTTAAGTGGTTCCGCTGCAAATCAACACTCTACTGGTTTGAATCCCACTACTGCCATGAGCACAGTAGGTGGCCTTGGGTAAGCCCCTCCCCTCAGCCCTCGCTAACTTGTGCACCTCTCTGGGTGAGGCACTAGAAGAGCGGTATATAAGTACAGTTTATCATCATCATCATCATCATCATCATCATCATTATCATTATTAATACTAATAATAATACTAGAGGAGTTAGCCGTGTTCGTCTGTAGTAGCAAAATAGAAAAGAGTCCACTAGCATGTTTAAGACCAACCAACTTTACTGTATCATAAGTGTAATGATTCCAAGTAAATGTGTGCATGTATCTTTAAATGCTTGATGAGATAGGTGAAGAGTGGGGGGTGAAGGAGATGGATGAGTGAGTGATATGATTGGTTGATGACTGAGAGGGTGGGTGGAGTGAATGCAGTTTAGACTGGGAGAGAGGGAGAAAGGTTTCAGTCAGAAGAAAGCAGGCTGGCTGTGTGGTGCCTGAGTATGCTGAAGTATTTATGAGAGAAATATAACCTGTATGGAACCTGAACTAAGCATGTTTGTGAATGGACACTCAGTCAGGGAAAAGGAGGCCAGCTGTGTGAATGAGAGTAAATGAAGTAACTTTAAGAACCGAGAACTACATTCATGAAACCGATACGCTTCTTGACTAAATAAAAGTTTATTTTTGTTTTGTTATATCCCAGTGTAGCTGTCATTGCTATATCCCATTCCTATCTTCAGGGCCACATAGAACCACGAAGGAGCCTGACGCTTAGGAACGTTACCAAAGGGAAAATTTAAATAGAATATCTTGGAATTAAATATTCCTGGTGGCAGCAGACTACCCAGAGGCTTAAGGGATGGATTAAAAGAAAAATCTACCCTAAAGAAAGTAAAGGTCATAACAATAAGCTTTCGAGAACCACAGCTCTCTTCGTCAGATGGGGATCATTGACACAATGGGTTAGTCTTAAAGGTGCTACTGAACTCTTTACTACTACTACTACTACTACTAATAATAATAATAATAATAATAATTGCAATAAAACCAGTCTACAAAACCAGTCTATAATAATATTATTAATTGCAATAAAACCAGTCTATAATAATAATAATAATAATAATAATAATAATAATAATAATAATAATATGCAATAAAACCAGTCTACAAAACCAGTCTATAATAATAATATTATTAATTGCAATAAAACCAGTCTATAATAATAGTAACAATAATAATAATAATAATTGCAATAAAACCAGTCTACAAAACCAGTCTATAATAATATTATTAATTGCAATAAAACCAGTCTATAATAATAATAATAATAATATGCAATAAAACCAGTCTACAAAACCAGTCTATAATAATATTATTAATTGCAATAAAACCAGTCTATAATAATAGTAATAATAATAATAATAATAATAATAATAGCAATAAAACCAGTCTACAAAACCAGTCTCCAATAATATTATTAATTGCAATAAAACCAGTGTATAACAACAACAACAACAACAACAATAATATGCAATAAAACCAGTCTACAAAACCAATAGCAAACTTCGAAAAACCAAATCCGGTGATAATAATACGAGCTAATATAAAAAGGAAACCAGTCAGGAACCTTTTCGTACCCCTGACGGGAAGAGGCGGTCTCCGTCTGACCAATGAGACTGATCACCTGATCCTTCAGAAACGTCCCTACTTGGCCTTTGCAATTTGCCCCGTTCTGTCGCTGGCTTAAGCATGACTGATGGCATAAGGAGGTACCGAAATTAAAAATGTTCTTCAGACAGATGTGACCCACTTGGTTTTCATTTTCCTTTTGAAACATACCTTCTGCCAGCCCACGGAACTAACGGAAACTGACAGGGACTGACAGCAAATCCAGGGACTTGCCATCGAAAGAGAAAATTGAGTCTGCATTTGCAAACTCTATGTGCAGATGCTCATGCATTTCTAAAAAAATTATTTTCCATTCCTTTATTCAATGCTGACTACCAACAACCCGTAAAAAGAAAAACAAAGAGGCAAAGAAAGCAGACTGGATGTGCAGTCGAAATAAACATCTTGCCTCGTCCATAATCCGTAGAAAAATCTGAGGCATCTCCATGGACTTGTTAAGGAGACAGTAGTGCTGTGACTTGAGGGCACTCTGTACCACATAGGAAGGAGAAGGCAGCAGATGGAAATCCCTTGTATCAGTAGAAGTTACTGCTGGATCGAAACCTACGCCCTTCTGTTAGAGGAAACAGAATATTCGCGGAGAGATGAAATTTGCGGAATTGTCCGGTTTTGCCAATTAAAACCCGGATGTGAAATTTTGGATTCTAAATCTTCAAACAAATGCTTTTTAAAAAGTCTAGTTGGACTCTTTGGCTTGTACGGGCCGACATCAGAAACAAGATCTTATCAGTTGCCACATGCCAAATATTAAAACATTGGGCGCTAGCCATCAGCAGCAGTCAATGCTAACTGCAGTTTGTGTGGCAGCTGCTAAATCCTGCCAAATATAAACTATTGAAATGAAAAACGGAATGCTCAGCAGAGAGGGGAAATGCCCTGGTTTCTTTTCTTATAATAATTGGTTATTTTTGTGTTTCTAGATTTATTTGTACACCCACATTGATTTGGATGCTGAGGAAAATCTCCACTGATTGAAGGAGAGTGGAATGACCTCACACCTCCCCCTCTTGCCACAGCCCAAACTGGCTCCTGAAATGAGTCTGGGGACACCAGCAATCCCCATGGGGGGAGAGTCAGAGAACTGGAGTTGGAGCAGGGAAATTACTGAAAATTCCTCCTCTTCCATCAGCAGAGTGCTGGATCCTACTTATTGTGTGGTTTTTACACACAGTTTATATGTACAATGTTTGTCATGGTTCTCAGCCTTTTTGGTACGGTGACCCACAACTGTAAATTTACTTCTTTAAAGTATAATTCTGCAACTTGGAGTCGACGTAGGTATTCCAATAAATGATGCCTTCTTGCTTGCTCTTATTTAGACGTGAATCCAACCAGATGGAAGTGGCTGGCACGGATGCCATCTCCTGGGCTGGAGGATCCACTGGGAACTCGCAAGTCTCACCAGGATGAGAATTCACAGCCACCTAGAACCACTCAACAGGAAGCTAAGCTAACAATTCTCCTGTTTCAGACCAGCTTTTTCAAGAGCGTTCTACCAGCAGTTATCTCCAGCTCTGGCCATTCAAAAACGTTTCTCACTTCTCTCAGCCAAAATGGAAACCCGGATACAGCATGAGTTTGTTGGCTCCCTAAGCTGTTTTGGACCCGGAAATGCCCCAGCAGCGGCGGAAGGTTATGTCATGGAAAACAACAGCGTAGCCTGTAGTCGCCGGGTGGAGGACCAATCCACTCACGCCCCTGCAGTGGCCAAGCCCCCTCCCCCATGCCCCATCAGCATGGGGTCATGTAGGGCAGCCTACATGACCCCAGGCAAGTAGGGAGGCAGCCAGAGACTCTGAGTGATTCCGCACACGTTGGATAATGCACTTTCAATGCACTTTATCAATCATTTGAGGTGGATTTTTTGTTCTGCACACGAAAAAAATCCGTTCCAAATGATCTATAAAGAGAATCGGAACTGCATTATCCAACGTGTGCGGAATCACTCTATGTCTGGCCCATGGACTGGCTATGCCTTTCCCTGCTGCTCACAGCATTGTCTACTGCAGCCGCCCTGCAATTGGTGGGTTCTGCCAGCATTCCCAGGACAACTAGGGTACATTCTCTCCCTGATCGTGCCGTGTTGAGCTCGGCCACTGGCACAGCTCTCCTGCCAAAATCCTTTGGGGGCAGACTAGCAGAACCACAGTTACATCAACATGCAGCTGGCGGCGGCCCAGTGGGTCTCAGGATTGCACTGTAAGTAGCTCCCAGGAACACACTGCCTGCCCCCTCCTTTTAAAACAAACCAAGAGATTCTCAAACAGGCCGATCTGTATCTACTAATCAATTGTAAGACTCCTTAATTGCATTGTAAGCCGCCATGAGTTCCTGCAAGATAGAAAGATGGCTAATAAATGATTTAAATAACAACAACTCAGTTCTGCTCATTTCATCATTTTAAATTAATTAATTACTTTTATTTACTTCATTTATACCCCACTTTTCTCTCCATTCTCCTCTTCATCCTCCTCTTCATCCTCACAACACCCCTGTGAGGTATCCTAGGCTGAGCGAGTGCGACAGGCCCAAGGTCACCCAACAAGTTTCCCTGGTAGAGAGGGAATCCTATCTTGTTCCTCCCAAATCTTAGTCTGACACTCGACCTACCACCCCACCCTGGAAATCATTTTGTTTCCCAAAGGCATTCAGAAGATGAGAAGACCCTTTTATCTCAAGTGCAGTTTCCTGGCTGTTAAAAACCTTCATAGCACTGGATAATATTCTTCTTTCCCTCCTGCCCCCTTTGCTGTGATGTATTTTGCTGTCTTGCATTCCATGTGGTGTCACAGAAACCATGGCAATAATTCGACCTTGCTCTTGTGGGAAGAAAACTGCCTGAGAACAGTTTTATCTGAAGAGCCTCTTGCACATTTCTAACCCTCTGGGGTTTGTTTATTTATTTATTTAGCTTGCCCTCTGGCATTTAGAGGATTAGAGACTTAAGCCAACTGATTGGGTTAATATAGGGCATTTTGGGGGTGGAGGGGGCGGCTAGATAAAATGAATTTGGTGGCTTAGGAGGGAGAGGGAAAGTAAGCGCACATCAGCAACCATTTTATATGAGATCTGTAGGCCGGTTAGATCCCTGCCTACATTCTCTTCCTTGCCATTTCTAGGTATTCAATTTTGTTTGCTTTTCTTTCCCAGCTGTTTTTTTAACAAACTTGATAAAATGCAATGCTAATTCTAAAGCAATGAACACAGAAGAAAAACAGTCATTACACGGCCATTATTATCATTCAAAACAATTTCTATCCTTTTGCCGTGAAAAAAGAGCATGTAACAAGAAGATAAAGCGGGAAGTCAGCATGTACTTGCGTCAGTGATTGTGACAGGTAAATACTCTTGCCTATTAGAATTTAATTGGTTAAAATGCACATTTTATGTTCCTTTAAAAGCAACTGCAGGGGAGGGGGTGATTGGATCTCGGCCATGGTTCCGGGGTGGGTGGAGGGTACAAAGGTATACAGTGCAGTATCATAGTTGGAGCTGGACGAGGATTTGGGGTGCCTTGGGTCCAATGTCCACTCCAACATGAAGTTTGCTAGGCCACCTTGGACCAATTACTTTCTCTCTCTCAGTATAACCTACCTCACAGGGTTGTATTGCTGGAGTACAGCAATGTCTTGAGTACAAAGAAGATCCTGAATGGGGTCCCAAGATTTAGTTAGGCAGGATTATAGGGGGTGTGCCTTCTTTCTAATAAGGGGTTTTCTCTTTGTCTGTCTGCAGAATGCTACTTTTAGGGTAATCTCCTCCTCCTCATGAGAACTCTAGAACTCTTTCAACTAGCAAGGCAGCTAGATCAATTTCTTTTTCTTCCTATCCAGTTTGTTAGTTCTATTAATGAAGCTTTTGTTACTCTTAATCGGTTCAGTGTCCTGACTGCTGCATAGGCACTCTGCCAACAGTTAGGAAAAATGGGGAAGGGAGAACCCTGGAGAAAGAAGCGTTGAGCTCCTGGGAGAAAAAGCAAGATAAAAATAATAGGTGACTTCTTGGTAGGCAAGTATTAAAAATACCTCCTGTATGCTTACCTTATTAATATCTTCATATAGGATTGCCTGCCAATAGCTGGCATCTAACAGGAGATAGGGGTGGGGACATGGGGTGCAATGTTGGTACGCTGGCATGCCATCACTTCTGGGGGGAAACTATAAGTGATGTCAAGCCTATCTAGGAAAACTCTGTTTCCAGCGATTCCTAGAGCAGTATGATGTCACTTCTGGTTGTTCCCAGGTAGCGTCATGCTGTCACACCAACAATTTTTAAAACTAATTTTTCTCCCGGAGCACCACAGCAGGAGACCGGGCAGCCCTTTCATCATAAGCAAAAGAACTAGAAACTTCCTTATAAAAAAAAAGAAAAATGAATGCTGAGCAATCAAAGGAGAGCCTTTTCAGTGCTGGTGCCTCTCAATTTTGGAATGCCCTCCCATGTGAGACTTGCCTGGCACCTATCTTACCTTCTTTTAGGCACAAGGCTAATACATTCATTTGTACCTAGGCTTTTAACTAAGAGATTTCATTTTTAAATCTTTTATGGTCCTCTTCCGGCTTGAGGATCATTTTATCTATATTATTTTATTAACAATAACAACAACAATAACAATAATATAACAATCACAACAACAGCAATAACAACAACATTTGATGTATATACTACCTTTTAGGATAACTTAATGTCACACTCAGAGCAGTTTACGAAGTATGTTATTATTATCCCCACAACAACAATCACCCTGTGAGGTGGGTGGGGAGAGGAGAGAGTTCCTAGAAGCTGTGACTGACCCAAGATCACCCAGCTGGCTTCAAACCTGGCTCTCCAGATTAGAGTCCTGCCACTCTTAACCACTACACTGGTCAGTGCATATTTTATGCTGTTATGTCATGGTTTGTTTTAATTGTATTTTTTTTATTATTAATGGTTTGTTTTAATGATGTTGTTTTATTAGTTGTAAGCTACCTTGTAAGGTCTCTGGGGAGGTGGCATAAAATTTTCCTAAATAAATAAAGGAATCTGGAAACAATCTGAGGGGACCAGACTTCTTTAATGCCCCCTGTGGCTGTGGCCTTAGTGATGGTACCCGCAGTCCCCATGTGAGTCCCTGTACCCACTGTTTTTGGGTACACTGCAGTGTGAATGTCTATATCAGTCCTACATTGGGTAGCCCTCCCTTGCCCCCCCGCTGCAACTCTATAAGGTTGCGGGTGAAAACTGCGGGATAGCTGAAACAGCATCCCTGGATGCCACAACGTCACTTCCAGCTGCATCATTGTCACTGCAATGCAAGATGTTCTAGGATCCCCATCAAAACTCTATGGTTTGTACTACATTGTTTTGGGGAAATCCTAAAGTGTCCCATGACATGATGTCACTTCCAGTTATGCAGCCATTGGTGACATTGCAGCTTCACTGGACACTATTTAGGTAAGTCTCCACCACCCCTCCAGTCTCCCATGGGTTCAGAAGTTAATTTGCCCCCTTATGGCTGTTAAAATTCAAGTCTTGGCCTGGGGCACCTGTTTTGAGGAAACAGAAAATAACAAGTTGAAATGGCCATGACAGTCAGGCAAATGTTCTGTTATTACAGACAACACATCTGCTTATCACATAGTTTCATTTACTGGCCTTTTCTTTTGCATTGACAGCATGAGTAATGTTGTGTGTTCTTAACAAAATTAAATTGCCACAAATTGAGGATAATCATCCTGCTTTATGCCCCGAGGTTGGTGATGGTATTAGTATTAAAGCAAAGGAAATACAACACTCGACCCATGCAAAGAATCACACTGATAATGTATCTGTTTATGCTGTCTGTATTTCCTTCTCTAGAGCTAATGGGAACGGCCCTTCTGCAAGGCTGCAGGTTTTTGGCACGGACTCTCTTAGTCTAGACAACAGTCCCCATTTACCAGAGACAGTCCTGAAGTTCCGGCACTCCACTGGTACATCACTTTCCAGGCTGTCCATCTTATTTTTTTAAAATTTTATTTGAAAAGAAAAAGACAATGAACAATACATAAAGAAACATAAACCGAATATATAACAGCACGTGTAAGCGACAGAATATGACTCCTCTCTGTCTCCTTACTTACTTATACTCAACGTTTTATATTCAACATTATACTAAACATTTTATATTTAACATTTTAAAATATTATTTTTCGAATTGGTCTGCTTCCATAATACATATTCTTAATTTTTCTTAATTTCCAGCTACAGAGCCAAAAAGATCTTTCCATTTTGCCTGAAATTCTAAGATTCGTCTATTATGCATCTTATTTTTTACCTCTTGGGAATACCTCATTTATGTATTATTATGAGTTTCCAGTACTGTCCTTCGGGGATCAATTACAAGTTGATCTCCAGGCCATAGAGATCAGTTCCCCTGTAGAAAACAGCTGCTTTGGAGGGTGAACTCTATGGCATTATACCCTGCTGAGGTCTCTCCTCTCCCCAAACCCCACTCTCTCCAGTCTCCACTCCCCAAATCTCCAGGAATTTCCCAGCCTGGAGCTGGCAACCATACCAACAACACGCCTCCCCCACTTTGGTGGGCTCCAATGATGAGAGGGGGCCATTTAAGAAAACTGGAAGCCTGTGCAATCCTAGCAAAACCAGGTTAGAATATCTTCTGTACACTCCATTCCAATAATCAGCCAGGCAGCAACATTTTGTACTAGGTGAAGCTTCTGTGTTATCTTCAAGGGGCAGCTCCACATACAGTGCAGTACAGTAGTCTTATAGTCAATAGAGGTGAATGTATCTCATCTTTAAAGCAAGTAGCATCTAAACCACAGATGCATGAGTGTTCAGGTGCCACATTGTGTACAACCTGTTGTTTCTCATGCTGGCAAGACTCCTGTTAACAGATTGCAAAACAGCTATCTCCCCCCCGCCCCCCGCCAACATATCTTTAACCTAAACAAACAACAAAACAGAGTGGCATTCCGAACAGGACAGACTGATGCAGCATAAATTAACACATCGGGTGGAAGAAAGCCTTTTGCAATATGTAACAGAGAGGAAGCAAACCTCGTTATAGTAACGTTATAAGCATGTCCCTATTGTCTGAAGAAGGGAGCTCTGACTCATGAAAGCTTCTACTCTCAAAATCTTCTTGGTCTCTAAGGTGCCTCCGGATTCAAATCCTGCTGTTCTGTTGCAGATCAACAGTGCTACCCACCTAACTATCTTCATGGAAGGCACCACATTGAACGGCATGGAGTGAAAATCTAGGGAGCTCCAACTCTCAAAAGCTTACACTCTGAAAATCTTGTTGGTCGCTAAGGTGCCAGCGGACAAAAATCCTGCATATTTTCACTTGTGAACTGTTGGTGGATATGTAACAGGCATGTGTAAAATATTTGTTGGGTACCCATTACCGTTTGAGTCACCCCAGCAATCAGTCCTGGAGCCAAAATTTCTTTGTGTGTTTCATCAGGTTGGATCCTGTAATTATATCCTGGGAATGGCAGCACTTTCCTCTCATGCAGGGGTCATTTCGTAGAAAAAGAGCTGGAGGAACTCATTAGCATAACTCATTAGCACATGCCATGCCCCTTGCCAGCACCGGAAGTGTGTCATTAGCATAACTTATTTGCATATGCCACACACCCTGACATCACCTATCATGGCTGTTTTAGACCCAATCCTGGCCACTCAGGGCCGAATTTGGGCCCAAAATGGCAAAAAGGAGCTGAAAATGGCTGAAAAGGGGCCCAAAATGGTCAGGATTGGACTGCTGCTGAGCGAGAGAGTGATCCACCACCCGTCAGAGGCCAGATTCGGGCCATTTTGGCCCCAATCCAGGCCAAAATGGGCCCAAAATGGCTGAGAGTCAGGTGGGCAGGGCCACCTGTCATGTGACCTCTTTGGGGAACTGCCGGAACTGCATTCCTGTGCGTTCCCCCTCGAAATGCGCCCTGCTCTTGTGCACAGGTCCTTCCCTTGACCTCTAGCATAAGGGGAAATACCAGAAGAGAATGCCACTATTATCAAATTGAATCTGCAGGATCCAACCCAATGCAATGTACAAACTTCTAAAAATATGGCACATATCATCCCAAAGTGACTGTAGTTCGAAAGAAATGAGTGAAGTGGCCAACTTTCTCCATAGCTTCAGACGGTGGGTGGCATTTTGCAATCAAATATGTTGGCCTTCTCCCAGTTTCTCTGGGGCAATATCAAGCATAATATTGCTTAGTTGTAAGTTCTTCTGGGAAACTCTGAAACAAATCAAGACCAAGATCTTGAATGGGTGCATTCTCTCTCAACGGGTCCTGGCTGTCTCATCTGTTTTCTAAAAAGGAGAATAGCCTCTCCGCATGACGGAGGCATTCTCAGCTCTGAGATGAGGGATGAGGAGCTACTGCCTTTAGTTCCTGTCCGTATGTAATATTAATAACCACTTAGCTGATCTTTAATTTTTTTCTAAGTGGGCCCTGTCATAATTGAAGCTGCCCTGGCAATTTCCCATTCGGATCAGCCACGTTCCCTCTAAGAGCCACTCGTTCTTGGACTGCCAGAAGGCAAATCTTAACGCTACTCAAAAAGGCACCTTTGGAAAGGCAAGGTAGATCTTCTTGAGTGTGTTTGCCCTCATTGAGAGGCAATCAAGACCCTGAACCTGTTCAAAAGGTTTCTCCGGCATTGCCACTTAGAAAACTTTACTTGGTAAAGTTGAGCAGGTGACTGGAATGACTGGTGGCCTACGGGTTGCCTACTTTCTGTTACCGAGTTGTTGATTTTGTGAGGGAAAGTTAGACCAAGGCTGATTCCGCACACGTTGGATAATGCACTTTCAATGCACATTATCAATTGTTTAAGGTGGATTTTTTGTTCCGCACACAAAAAAATCTGTTCCAAATGATCTATAAAGATTGGAAGTGCATTATCCAACGTGTGTGGAATCACTCCAAGTTAACCACATCCATTTATCTCCTGTGGAAACATTTGCCGTGGAACCTCTTTGTGTTACAGAGGATTTTGCAGCATATTCCAGGGCACACACTGTTCACCCCAGGCATTGCCTAGGAATATTAGGCTTTGTCGCAGACCCCTCCAGAAGGACTGTAGTTCAGTGGTAGAATGCTTCCCTTGGAGGTCCCTGGTTCAATCCCTGACTGGAGGATCTCATCTTGAAGCCTTGGAGATCTACTGCCAATAATGGGTAAGAAGGATCAACAGCCTAGCTCAGGAGAAAGCATCATATTACCATTATATGAACAGAAAGTACCGCTCTGCTGGCACCCATTATGGACTGTTGTTGGCAGAGTATCTACACAACAATAGTCATGCGAACTGACTAAAGAGTAAAGAAAGTTTATTTAGGAACGGACATACTTGATAGTAAAGTTGAGAGATAGAGATAGATGTCTAGCTATCTAGCTGAGTATGAGAAGTTCTGAGAAGAAGTAGGATATTGTCCTGAGAGTACCAATCCAGACAAGGAAATGACACTCAGTAGAAAGAGAGGTGCTGTCTTCACACTCCTATCTGACTAGCCCTTGTTGTTCCCTGTAGGGTCGTCTTCTCTTTCTTTTTGTACACCGGGTGTTGCTTCTTCCAGCACCTGTACATCTACCTATTTCCAGGGTGAATCACCAGTGGACAGGTCCAGGGCTTTTTTTCAGCTGGAACGCGATGGAACAGAGTTCCAGCACCTCTTGAAAATGGTCACATGGCTGGTGGCTCCACCCCCTGATCTCCAGACAGAAGGGAGTTTAAATTGCCCTCTGCACCACTCCAGCAATTTAAACTTTAAAAAACTCCCCCCTTGTTCCAGCTGACCCAAAGTGACTTCATTGTGAGGTCCTGAGTTCCACCACTGAGTTCCACACCTCTTTTCCCAGAAAAAAAGCCCTGGATAGGTCCTTTGTCTTTCAGAGAAACTTGGTTGCCGTTACTGGTCTTTTCATTGATGGGAAGCCCCAGTAAATTTCTAAACATAGTTTAGAAAAAACCACTGAAGGAGAGGATAGAACTTTTATGCACAAATCTACGTGAGCCTACGTGTCAGGTCCTACTATCTATAAGTCAGCTATTACTTGAGGGCACTCTCCACCACCACCACCACCACCACCTCATCATCGCTCAGACTAACCCAATCATGTCAGAGCTTGGAAGCTAAGCAAGGTATACAGTCAGTACTTGGATGGGAGAGCACCAAGGAAGACCAGGGTTGCAAAGCAAAAGGAAGGAAATGGCAAACCATCTCTGCTCATCTCTTGCCTTGAAAACCTCATGAGATAAAACCTCAAGGAGTCACCATGAGTTGGCTGCAACTCAACGGCACACTTTACCTTATTCACCCCCTCATCTGGAAAAGCAGCTGGGTGGGGGGGAGGATAACTGAGATGAGAAGAGTGATGCACCCCTCCCTCCGCACCCTTTCTCAGTTGTCAATGACAAGAGAAGTCAAAGGAAAGTAGCACTGAAATTTGCACAACATAGCCCTTGAAGTCCAGTCTGCACAATAGAAACCTCTGCCTGTCCTGTGTTCATTATTTAAATCCTTTCACTACAGAGCAATTGCATGAGTCAGAAGGTGGTCTCTCATCTGCCAGCTCTTGAGCAGTCTCTGCATTTCCACTACTAAAATCCCACATAATTGGCCAAATGAACCCAGAATGACTCTCCCTTTTCTCCCTCCGGCTTCATGAATAACTGTGACATGCGTAGCTTGCAATTGATTAGAACAGAGCCCTTTGTTTGCCGCGTGCCTCCACCTGCCAGGAACAGCAGGTATTTAATTCTGTACAGGCCCTAATGTTGCATTTGCTTTGGCTTAGCAAAATTATGATGAGAACAGGAAAAAGCAAGCCGGTGGACACAGCCCCTTCTATGAACTCTTAAACTCAGGAGAGACAACTTTAGATGTCGACAAGCTGGGGTCCTGGGTGGAATCACAAGAGGGGGAACAATCTGGAAATCGCCTCTTCCAGGATTTGGTAAGCTCTGTGGGGCACAAGAAGGCCAACCACCCCATCTCCCTCTGCTTATTTTATTTTTCAGTCCAGTGGCACCTTAGAGTCCAACAAGATTTTTCAAGGGTATAAGCTTTCGAGAGTCAAAACTCCCTTCTTCAGAGCTCTGAAAGCTGAAAAATCCTGTTGGTCTATAAAGAGCCACTAGGGTTGTCAGCTCCAGGCTTGGAAATTCCTGGTGATTTAGGGGGTGGAGTTTGGGGAGGGGCCTCAGCAGGGTATAAAGACACACAGTCCACTCTCCAAAGCAGCCATTTTCTCCAGGGAAACTAATAGAGATTATCTGGAGATCAGCTGTAATTCCAGGAGATCTTCAGTAGAGATGGGCACGAACCAAAATACAAACCAAAATTCATGACGAACCAGGCTGGTTCGTGGTTCACGAACCAGTGGTTCATCAGATTCCATCCCTGATGAATCACCACAAACTTTAGGTTGGTTCATTTGGTTCATTTTTTGGTTCATCACTGCAGACAGCCTGGTGCCGATCAATCAGTTTCCTAGGCAACAGGGGATGGACTTCCTGCAGACCTTCTGCTGACCCGGAAGTGACAATTTTCTGACCTGGGTGTGACGTTTTCACGAACCAAACGAACTGGTTCATGAACTGGGGGCAGGTTCATGAAAGTTTATGCTTCGTCGTTCATGAAATTTGACGAACCACGAACCACATGGTTCTTCCCCCCCCCCCCCCCCCAGTTCGTGCCCATCTCTAATCTCCAGCCACCTCTTGGAGGCTGGAAACCTGAGATGCCACTGCAAACCATCACGGCTACTTACCTGAAACTTATTTTATTTTGACTCTAACTTGCTGTCCATGCTCCATGACATCTGGAGCATGCTCAGTACTCATCAGACCATTTGTTGGGATTTGGTTTACTTACAGTTACATGTTTCTGTACATCTAGCTAGTCCATTAAGTATGCAGTAATCCCATGGTCGAATGGTGTGGTGGCTTGCTTTGCTTGTTTTGGGATTGACCAACAGTACGAAGAGAGAATCATGGGAAAAGAACAGGAAGGAAAAGAGCTCAAAGAGTGCCGTGACCAACTAACCAGAATGACAATTGAACAAAATAAAATAAATGTGTGAATAATCTTCATTGAAAATGATTATTTGATTTTTTTCT
Source organism: Eublepharis macularius (assembly GCF_028583425.1). NCBI lineage: Eukaryota > Metazoa > Chordata > Lepidosauria > Squamata > Eublepharidae > Eublepharis > Eublepharis macularius. The sequence goes on along the minus strand of NC_072802.1, from coordinate 63,357,315 downwards.
ATAAATGATTTTTTCTATACATGCTACATACATAAAGCTGCCAACAGAACTCAGAAGCAAGCAAAGTCACCCATGTAACAATCAGGTCACCAAAGGACAATTACAATGAATAAAGTGCAAAATGCTTAAATACAATAAATATCAATAAGTAACAATAGAGATGTGACCATTACAATAAATATAAAGTGACAGTGCCTCAAATTACAAAAATGTATGAAATACAATATATCCCATAAATTTAATAAATGCCGTCTTTAAGGGGAATGTCCAACAAATCCAAAATAGATGTAGACAATTTCATTGAAGAATAATTGCAATGGGGGTACTAGTATGTTCGTCCCGTTTCTGGCTTCCTTCTTCTGGGCAGTTACCACAAAAAAGAATCGCAGTTTAAAGGACGGAACATTCCCAAGCCATCTGAAGTAAGCATACAGGCAGCCATCCACTTTGTTCTTAGATATAGTGTTGATGATCAGGGCTTTTTTTCTGGGAAAAGAGGTGGCGGAACTCAGTGGGTTGCCCTCGGAGAAAACGGTCACATGGCCAGTGGCCCCGCCCCCTGATCTCCAGACAGAGGAGAGTTTAGATTGCCCTACATGCCGCTCAGTGGCGCGTAGGGCAATCTAAACTCCCCTCTGTCGGGGGATCAGGGGGCGGGGCCACCAGCCATGTGACCGTTTTCAAGAGGTTCCGGAACTCTGTTCCACCGCGTTCCTGCTGAAAAAAAGCCCTGGTGATGATAATAATGATGGCTTCTTGGGTGGGCTCAGGGGGTGAAGCCTGAGTAATGCCTGGTTGGTCTGGTTTGGAATGTAGAGGAAACTGATTAGGAGATTGTATCAATCTAGATTGCCAGATTGGCACCCCAATAGAACCTGGTAGGTCAGACGAAGTCAGCCTAGAACTAGGTGGGTTGTAGGTGGAGCCTGCTACCATGTAGATAGTTGGGTAGTGCATTAGTCAGCATTGATAGGTGGATAGCTGCATTGGTCAGCGTTGGTAGATGGGTAGCTGTGTTGGTCAGCAGAAGAGCAAGATTCAAGCCCAGTAGCACCTTATAGACCAACAAGATTTCCAGAGTATAAGCTTTCGAGAATCAAAGCTCCTTTCATTAGAAAAGACTCTCACCCTGGAAATCTTGTTGGTGTTTAAGATGCTACTGGACTCGAATCTTGCTCAGCTACCATGCAGAAAGTCTCAGTTTTAATTCTGTGTGTGTGTGTGTGTGTGTTATGTGCTGTCAAGTCACCTCCAACCTATGGCGATCCTATTAATGAGAGACCTCCAAAATGTCTTATCAATATTAACAGACTTACTCAGATCCTGCAAACTGGAGGACGTGGCTTCTTTTATTTATCTCATTTTAGGTCCTCCTCTTTTCCTACTGCCTTCCACTTTTCCTGGCATTATTGACTTTTCCGGAGAATGTTGTCTTCTCATGATGTGACCAAAGTATGATACCTTCAGTTTTGTCATTTTAGCTTCAAGGGAGAATTCAGGCTTGATTTGATCTAGGACCCTTTTATTTGTCTTCTTGGCTATCCATGGTATCTGCAAAACTCTCCTCCAGCACCACATTTCAAATGAATCAATGTTCTTCCTGTCAACTTTCTTCACCGTCCAACTTTCACCAACTTTCACACTTAGTACCTACTGTTAAACATCAGGGTGCAAGACCTCTGCCTTGGTACTGGAATAGCCACACTCAGTTAGCATGACTTGTGCTATACTGGTTGAACTGGTCATATATTTATTACAGGCATTCCTGTTTCCCCAAAACCCGGTACCATTTATCTGACCAAAATCAGGTAAGATAGGCCATTAAAATACTAGTTAGCAGCCTAGGGTTGCCAGCTCCAAGTTGGGAAATTCCTGGAGATCTGGGGGGAGAAACCTGGAGAAAGTGGGATTTGGGGAGGGAAAGGACCTTGGCATGGCATAATTCCATAGCGTTCATCCCCCAAAGTAGCCATTTTCTCCAGATGAACTGATCTCTGTGGCCTGGAGACCAGTTGTAATTCCAGGAGATCTCCAGCCACTACCTGGAGGTCGAGACGCCGGCGGAGGTCTCCTTCCACCCTTGGACCCTGCCTGTTGCCACCTGCATTCTTCATTTAACTACCCACTGCACTTGGATCTATAACTGGCAGCCAAGAGTTCATTGTCATCCAGATCCCTGGAACTCCAGTGCCACAAGTTTAGCGGAGCCACAGTGTATGAGTTGAGAGAATTAGTCACCTGACAGCGTTTAAACAGGAGAAAGGACTTTTTGTTACACTGCGACTCACCGGGGGATGATGCTCATATTTACTGTGTTTTCATTGCTTTGATTGTTGTTGATGATTGTTATATACACACTGCTTTTGAATACACTTTATTTTTGATAAGTATATACACTTGATTTTGGTTTCAGTGTATGGTAAAAGAGTGAGAAATATTTTCTGTTGGTGTCCCTTGCCGCTTCTGGCTTATTTTGCATCCATTTATTGTTGGGATCCGCCTCTGTTTTTGCATAACTACCTGGAGGCTGGCAACCCTATAGCCGCCCCACTTAAAATCCCATCAAACTGCAGCTTACATAGCATTCCCCACCAAAACGAGTGTTCTTAGATGTGTCCCAGCATTGCCAGTTAGAAGTTGCAAAGCTGGAACATTCAGCACACGGCTGAGTTGAATGCCAGGTCAACGCAAGATGGAAAGATGGATTGAGCCATCCCATAATCAACTCCATTGTGTGCAAAAGGAAGAGGATGACTTTTTAAATTTAAAATGTGTAGTGGCTCATCCTTTAGAAAGAGCATGTTTGCCTGCTGGGACCAAAATTTGCTTCTGGTCAAGAGTGGAAAAAGTGCTCCTAGATAGAGCTGGGAATTGGACCGGATAATTTCCGGTTGCCTCGGAGTCAAAGTTTCTGAAGAGATTTGCTGCTGCTTTGGTGACGCTCGGCCTTGAAAAGACAAGAATTCCTGTCAGATGAAAAAAAAATCCATAGAAGCAGAATGCCTGGGGGGTGCTGAAAATTCATCCTCACAGATTGCAGGTTAACTTGAAACAGCCGGGGGACTGCACTTTGCCTCCAAAAATGGGCCAGCTTTTCAGTTTGCTTAAGTGCATGGAGATGGCTAATGTAGCTGTTTGCAGAGCCAAATAAAATAAAATGGAACCGGTTTTTGGATGTTAGAACAGTATTTTCAGAGCGTATAGAAAATTCCTAGAATTGCTGACAATCGTTTTAAAATTACAGTGATTTTTCAACTGGGAAATACAGGTTACATTTTCGTTTTAAAAAATAGTCTCTAAAGTGATATCTGGGGATTCTCTTTCTCTGATTGCTATTTGATTGTTCCAAAACTAGGCAAAGAGACACTAATTTTATGAGTCTCTAAAATCTAAATTCGCCACGTGGCCTGATATAGTTTGGTGTACCTATTGAGTAGATTTTTAACTTGCCCTTCCTCCAAATAACTCAGGCAACATGCATGGTTTTCCTTACTCATGTTAACCTCACAAAAAACTTCCGTGAGACGTTTAGGGTTACCAACTTGCCACTGATAGCGGGAGATCTCCCCCAGCCCCATGGCATTGCCTGCCAGCGACTGAAACACCAGTGGGTAGAAATTTATCAAAAATATGTGTGCGTGCCAGCGTCATACTGGTGCGGTGATGTCACTTCCGTCAAAAACCAAAAGTGATGCCATGGGGCTGGGGGAATACTCTAGGATTCGCAAAAACTCCATGGTAAAACCATAGAGTTTTTGCAAATCCTAGCTTCCTCCCGATGCCATGACATCACATCTGGTTTTTGATGGAAGTGACATGGCCACGCTCTGCCCCCAAAGGATCCTGGGGGTAACTGTCTGTGTCTGTTTGAACGTAATAGAATGATCCAAGATCTCCTAGCAACCTTCCATGGTGGAGTTGGCCTTGGAACCTGGTGTCAGTCTATGGAAGACAGGATACGTTGAGGCTGACTCTAACCCCTTGCAGCAGGAAATCCAGGCTCTTGGGTAAATGGGTTTTATTTAGACATTCAGGCTTCGCCATACATATGTCCATAGGATACACAGAAGCAAAATAAAGGCTGTACACAGGCTCCTTGTTAGGAATGACACATTGAGTACATGATACATTATATCTATCCCTCTACATGTTCCCCCCACCCTCATAGTCCAGCAGAACCTAATCAGTAGCGGGACGGAAGGAGCTGTTCCAAGGCCGCTGCGGCGAGACATCCGAGATAAGGGCTCCTCCGTACTGGAATCTGGAAAGCAACAAGGGAACAGGTGCACGAGGCTATTGCAACAGGTATCTAAGCTGGGTAACAATATGGAGGGACTGTGGGCAGCGGACCTGGCACCTGGATCTCTGAAATCCTAACTCAACAGCCTAATCACAGCATCACTCCGATTCTAACACACTGTGCTGAACATCCAAAAGTTAAAGAGGAAATGGTTCAAAATTGATCATACTCACATTAAAACTGAGAAAGGTAAAGACAAGTTAAACCTACATTAACAGCCAGTAGCACTCCTTTTCCCCTGTCATATTCCGACCATCCCTATTTATTTTACAGAATGTATAGTCTGTCCTTCTTCTCAATCAGGAGCATCAAGGCAGCTAACAATTAAAAGCAGAACATTATAAAACAGATACAAGGGGACAGACAGACATCCCTGAAGGGGGAGTCCCACAATTTTGGTGACACAACCAAGTAGGCCCTCTCTCAGGATGCCATCCATCTCACCTCAGAAGTTGGCAACTGTCGATCTGGGAGACCCAGGTTTGAATTCTCACTCTGGGATGAAGCTGGCTGGGGAACTTTGGGCCAGTCAGACACTCAGCCTAACCTAGCTCACAGGGTTCTTGCAACGATGAAATGAAGGCAGTTTGGTGTAGTGGAAAAGAGAGCCAGTTTGGTGTAGTGGTTAAGAGCGCGGGACTCTAATCTGGAGAGCTGGGGTTGATTCCCCACTCCTCCACTTGAAGCCAGCTGGGTGACCTTGGGTCAGTCACTTAAGAGTGGCAGGACTCTAATCTGGAGAGCCAGGTTTGATTCCTCACTCCTCCACTTGAAGCCAGCTGGGTGAACCTGTGAGCTAGGTTAGGCTGTGAGCTAGGTTGCAAGAACCCTGTGAGCTAGGTTAGGCTGAGTGTCTGACTGGCCCAAAGTTCCCCAGTCACAGCTCTCTCAGAGCTCTCTCAGCCCCACCCACCTCACAGGGTTTTGTTGTGGGAATAATAATAACATACTTCGTAAACCGCTCTGAGCAGGCATTAAATTGTCCTGAAGGGCGGTATATAAATCGAATGTTGTTATTATTATATTATTCAAATGATGTAAGCCACTTTGGAGTCCCCACTGCAGAGAAAAGCAAGCTATAAATATCTAAAGAAATAAATCTCTCTGCTGGCAAAATGCAAGCTGTGTTTTCTAGCGGCAGGTTGAACTGAAAAGCAGTCTGATTCACCAATACCACCCCCGTACACAGATGAAGACATTCAATTCTATGTACCCGATGTCTTCCACCATGCTCAACAGGGAGTATGAGTATATTCTAAAACAGATCTCAGAAGATACTGTGTTGTGCTTCTCAGATTCATGTGACTGCTCCTCTTTCTTTCTTTCCAATCCTTCGATCACAACAATCTGTTGCCAGATGCTTCGTAATGTATTCAAGGCATCCAGTGGGATGGGCTCTCTTTATGCCTGGCTTTTTACCGCAATGGAAAAAAGCAACGATCCATGTTAAGAATAAACAGGAGGTAACAGATTTCTACATGGTTTACTGCGTGGAAATTACAGCAGCGTGGCTGGGATAATCATTTGTTTAGGGCCACAGAGGAGTCGCTACACACGCAAAGCCACTCAGGTGAAATCCCCTTCATTGTTTTAAACCACAGTGGCTTTGAGTGGGAAAATGCACCGGTCTCCTTCCAGCAAGGTATGTGACGGCCACAGATTCATTTGGGTTTTGCAGCACGCTGAGGCCTAATATGGACAAACAGCAGATCAAGGTGGTAAACCTGTTTCGGTGCTGTGCCATTTTGAGCTGCAGGTGAGAGATCCAAGCAACTTCCTATTTTCTGCCAGACTGCTGAAAAACATCCCGTGGGCCGAAAAGAAAGAGAGCTTCATGCAAACAGAAAGCTGGGACACCACGGAGCTCTACCCCCTCTCTTTGCTTGTGGTACTGGCTTTCCATTTGCAGGGAGTTTTTCAACAGCAGAGGAGCATTAATCTACCTGCAGCCTGGTGCAGTTCATATTGTAGTCTTCTGCCCATTATCCTTTATCAGGTGTCAAGCTTTCTGTTTTTTCTGAAAAAAAGAAGATCTAGCCCGGCCATTGCCACTGATATAGAATGACCTCTTCTGGCTTTTTTCATGAAAAGTCTTACTCGTTCTGAGCATATCTGCAGTAAAAGCTTAATCTAGCTATCCCTTCTCCCCAGGGAACTCCGGAAACTGTACTTCTACGAGAAGAGCGATTGCTCTCCAATCAAACTCTCAGTAGCTTCACCCAAAGCTGTACTGTGATGGTTGCAGTGTTGGACTGGGAAGACCTGGGTTCCAATCCTGGCTCTGCCATGAAACTCATTAGGTGACCTTGGGCCAGTTCTATTCTCTCCAACTAATCAACCTCGTAGGATTGTTGTAGGGATAAAACGGGAAGGGGGAAACCATCTACACTGCTCTGAACTCCTCAAAGGAAGGATAGGTTAAAGACGCTGTCTGATTGCCTTTTTCAAAATGTGTATTTGGTAATTGACCCTGAGTCTCAGTGAGAAAGTTGGGCTGTAAATAAGTCAAAGGAAACTACAAATCCCAGGATGCTTTGGGGAGGTCATCACCTTTAATCTGATACAAGACTGATACATATGTTGCCCTTTGGACAGACATTTTGCCAGCGGCTTTATCCCCTGGAGTTTATGCCTATCGTTCTTGCAGAAGGTGATGGACTTCTTGGGAGAAGTACAAGACCCAAGCGCAAGTTTCTGATGTTTCTGCATTTCGATGATATTAAGGGGGGAAATAGCAGACATCCTATCATTACGATGTTAATTCCAACCCCTAAATCTATATAAATCCTTTTAATTAAAATTATAGCCTGAGTGAATGGGGCTTGTCTATTGCAGCTATAATCTTCATTGCTGTGATTAGGGAGGCCTTAAAAAATAAATTAGCTTTTTGGAGATTCTGGCTGTCACTCCAGATATTTCCAAACAGGAGAGTTTCCCCTCTTTGTGCAGCGAGCAGCTCCAGCCTTCCTGCTAAAACAACGGTCAATCATTTTTACCCCATTCTTCCTTAGAAGGAGCTCAGAGTGGAATTGGGTCCTTACAACATCCCTGCCAGGTAGGCAGTTTGTTGATCTTTTTGTCAACGGTTTTAATACTCTGGGAGCCACTTTGGTATAGTTATTAAGAGCGGCAGGACTCTGATCTGAAGAACCGGGTTTGATTCTCCACTCCTCCATTTGAAACCTGCTGGGTGACCTTGGGTCGATCACAGCTCTTCCAGAGCTCTCTCAGCCCCACCCACCTCACAGGGTGTTTGTTGTGGGGATAATAATAACATACATTGTAAACACTCTGAGTGGACGTTAAGTTGGCCTGAAGCACGGGATGTAAATCGAATGTTGTTGTTGTTGTTGCTGTTGATTTTTTTTATTTGTTTGCATGGTGTCCATACCATACGTTTAACAGATTTTAAAAATATATATGGTGTTTTTACATAATGGTGTAGATTATTCTTATGTACAATCAGGGCTTTTTTTCAGGGGGTACGTGGGGGAACGGAGTTCCAAAACCTCTTGAAAATGGTCACGTGGCTGGTGGCCCCACCCCCTGATCTCCAGACAGAGGGGAGCTTAGATTGCCCTCTGCGCCGCGGAGAGCAACCTAACCTCCCCTCTGTCTGGAGATCAGGGGGCACGGCCACCGGCCATTTGACCATTTTCTCCAGGGGCAATCCACTGAGTTCCACCACCTCTTTTCCCAGAAAAAATGTATAATGCTGATATATATAATGTATAATGCTGATTTATTAATACACAAAAATGTTAGGGGGAAACAAATCAAACATATTATGACAACAAACAATGCAAGGAAAAGAGCCCAATAATAAAGAATCTTGGGTTCGAGTCTCACAAGGGAGAAGTGAAATCAAAATATGGGGCTTTTTGATGATGAAACCGCAGGGATGAGAAATAGGAAAGTGAGTCTATGCGGAAAGTCTCAGGTACATTCTCTGACATTGCCACTTGAAGGCTCTCACGTATTATGAAAGAACTTTCTCTGCCTGAAATCCAGGAGCGGCGCCAGGGTTTCTGGCGCCAGAGGCTGGGGGCAGCATCAGGTCCGTTGATACCCCTATGCGCGCACACAGAGTGCGTGCTTGTGCCCTGGACTGCATGATGACGTCACTGTGTGTGACATCATCAGGCAGCAAGCCGGCCCGATTCATGCGGTGGGTGGCTGGGACAGCGCGTGGAGGCTGCCCGCACTCCCAGTTGGGCGTGGCAGGTGGCTGTGGAGGTGCACATGCATCCTCCCAGTCCTCCCGCTCCATTGTTCTGCACACCACCCCGGCTGCCTGCCGCACCTGGCCAGCGGCTGCTGTGCCCAGCTGGGGGCGTGTGTTGGAGGCGGCGGCAGCGTGGGGCAGGAAGGCTGGCAGGCTGCAGCAGCTGTGGGCCAGGCTTGGCAGGCGGCTGGGGCAGTGCACGGGCAGCTTCCCATCCCTCCCACTCAGCTGCCAGTGCTGCCGCCACCAGTTCCACGGTGCGAGCCCCCACGTCAGCACCTCAGTGCTCAAGGCGGGGGCTGGACCTGCCTCAATAGGCGCGCCAGCCCTGCATGACAGCCATTGCCAGTCAAAGTAGACAGTGCTGAGTTCGATGCATTGAATGCCCAACTTTCTTTCTTCCTTTCGTTCTTCCTTTCGTTCTTCCTTTCGTTCTTCCTTTCGTTCTTTCGTTCGTTCTTTCTTTCTTTCTTTCTTTCTTTCTTTCTTTCTTTCTTTCTTTCTTTCTTTCTTTCTTTCTTTCTTTCTTTCTTTCTTTCTTTCTTCGTTGTCCGCTTTTCTAACAGAGACTCAAGGTAGATTACACAGTAGGAGATTAGTACAATCAGTATCAAGGACATTTCCATAAACAATGCCATAGGGTAAATAGATACAAGTTTAAAAGACATAGTATTAGCAAGAATCCAATACAGAGTAGAAAAAATACTGAAGCAGAACATAATCAATTCTGGGACTACTGTTAGACAACATGGAGCACTGGTGGTACATAGGAGTACATATTTAAAGCAGCAGATAATATGTAAAGCAATATCGTGATGAAGTCTATGGTCCCTAACTCATTAGCGAAGCATCTGAGACCCCATCCCTACAATACAGCCCTCCCGTTTGAGTAAAAAGCCTTTTTGAATAGTTCGGTTTTGCATCATTTACAAAAAGCCAGGAGAGTGGGGGTTCTCCTGACCTCCTCAGGCAGGCCGTTCCACAGGATAGGGGCTACCACAGAGAAAGCCCTTGTACGGGCTGCCGCTGACCTCACCCGTGTGCAGCCTGGCACCTGCAGGAGACCCTGTTCAGATGTGCGAAGCTGCCGTGGAGGAACATAGGGAGGGAGGTGGTCCCATAAGTATGCCAGACCAAAGCCATGAAGAACTTTGTATGTAATAACTAATACCTTGAACTTGGTGTAATCCAGCTTCATATGTTCATATAGAACGCTTTCTAGGACATGTGTGTCAGTCCCTGGCAGTTAGATCCCCAAGTTCTCCACAGTTAACACACAAGTGTTCCAGTTGAAGTAACTTTATTAGAGATCCATTCAGTACAAGGTGCTCAGACAGTGGAATTGGCAGAAGTGACGTATGTGGGGCTATTAGTGTTAGTTATAGGGAATATTCCTGCCTTTGGGAAAGAAGACCATTAACAGGGGTGGGGGGTTGGAGTGAGACATTGTTTTAGAGCAGACAGTGAGAAAGAGGAACTTATCTTTGGTTCCTAAGGAGGATACCCTTTCGAGCCAGTTTCAGCTGGCAGTCAAGGACACTGGCTCAGTGGAATGAGAAACAGAAAGTAAACATTTGTGAGACAACCTACTGGCATTGCAGCAATAAAGAACTTTCCATACTCTCAGAGACCAGAGGCAGAGCCAATATACATTCATGGCAAATAGGCAGGAGGCATACATGACAATGTGTTTCCAGCTTTCTTTTCCTACAGGGCTCCTCTGCCCTGAGAGACCAACCTTTATGCAGAAGTGTGAGGCCTGCAGGAGATGTCCATAAGCGGTCGACCATGCTATCTTCTTTCTCCATTCCTGAATGGAGCTGCTTCCTCTCCAATGGTGGCCAGACACCTCCAGGGCTGCTAGAATTTCTCCCTCTGTGCCAGCCCTGTGTACGAGACGGGTGTGGCCTCAAGATCTGTCCCGTCAAATATAAATTGAGCAGATCGATCTAATAAAAGCCAGATGATTAATCAACCGAACGAAATCCGTAAGCAGTTTGACAGCCCTTGTCTGAAGTGAGTTACGAGCTCAGCTTTTATAGCATTTCCCTCAGCAGGCCAGTGATTTTCTGCTAAGTGCTCCCGGCTGGGAAGCTGTAAGACTCCAATGAGGTGGTTGCATCTTAATGGCGTCTCGCTGTACAGATTTGTTCATCTGTCTGTCTCCCGTATTTAGCAAAGCTCCTAAATGGCTTTACGTGACGCAGTGTGAGCATAATTAGATCGAAGCTGGAGGTATTTTTGTCTGGCTTGTTCCGACATTCGTTGGCAAGTGACGGCTTGCATAGCTGAATGGGCCATCGCTGATCAAGTGCTGTAAACTGAACTTCCTTCAGCTTGCATCGCCCTGAACTCCTCGGAGGAAGGAAATCCTTTGGACTTCTGCATTTCAACCACATGTTCTGCCATTGGGTTGTATCCAGCGCTCTCTCTGTCTTGCCAGTCCCAGCCAATTAGAGTTGGGCAAGAAATGAAAATGTCAAAAGGAGACGTCGTTTGTGACAAGATGAGAAGAGAGAGAGAACAAACACGTGCTTACTCAGAAACGCGCAGCAGGAGAGAAATCTAGCAGCATGTTTGTCCTCTCTCCTTGTCTTATCACAAACAATGTCTCCTTTTGACTGTCATGCAGACACCATGCCACTACAGACACCATGCCACTGATTTGGGGCTTTCCTCCCTGCCACATGAATACTTGTCTTTTCATTGATTTTGTGCAGGGCTTTTTTTCTGGGAAAAGGTGGTGGGACTCAGTGGGTTGCCCTCAGAGAAAATGGTCACGTGGCTGGTGGCCCCGCCCCCTGATCTCCAGACAGAGGGGAGTTTAGATTGCCCTCCGTGCTGCAGCGTGGAGGGCAATCTGAACTCCCCTCTGTCTGGAGATCAGGGGGCGGGGCCACCAGCCACGTGACCATTTTCAAAAGGTTCCGGAACTCCGTTCTACCACGTTCCTGCTGAAAAAAAGCCCTGTCTAAAACCAAATCTTCACTTTGTTGGAATATATTTTGCATTCAGTCATTATGGGGTTGCAATATATGTTGCATTCAGTCATTATGGGGTTGCAATATATGTTGCATTCAGTCATTATGGGGTTGGAATATATGTTGCATTCAGTCATTATGGGGTTGGAATATATGTTGCATTCAGTCATGATGGGGTTAATGTTTCTATTGTTTGTGTTGACCTGAAAGAAAGCCCGGCACAGAGCCAATAACTTTATCTGAGTCAAAGCCCAGGAAACTGGGGCTTCCCGCCACCACATGAATACCTATCTTTTCATTGATTGTGTGTGTGTGTTTTTTAAGATTGATCCAGATTTGGGGGCAACTAAGAGATATCACACCTTCATGTGTTCACTGCACATCATGTATAATATTTATTTATTTATTTATTTATTACTTTTGACTTTTATTCCGCCTTTCCTGCACAAGCAAGCTCTGGGCAAATTACATCAATAAAAACATTTATAGTAAAACTTACACCTTAGAACAGTTTAAAATCGACAAGAGCACAGCCGTAGAATTTCAATTTAAAATATACAGATAGCAGCAATCAGCTAGTCGGAGGCAATCAGTCTGCCACGTACTATTACTATGCATAACAGCAAAGAGTCCAGTAGCACCTTTAAGACTAACCAGCTTTATTGTAGCATAAGCTTTCGAGAACCACAGCTCTCTTCGTCAGATGTTTGTCTTAAAGGTGCTACTGGACACTTTCCTATTTTGCAACTACAAACTAACACGGCTAACGCCTCTGGGTCTATCAAAGCACAAATAATGTTGGAAAAGGCATATATTACCCAGGGGAAAAAATCCCATTGAAGCTTATGAAATTGCAGGAAAATAACAAAATGTGGGTTTGCAAAAGAAAGAAGAAAAATCAAAATGGTGATTATTCAGGTCAAAACAACAGGGACATTCTGAAGTGTCTCTAGACTGACAACCTCTGCAAAATCCTCCTGTACATTGCTGTTTAAAAGATGAGGGGGTTATGCAAGAATTTAAAAGTTTGGAGTTGATCAAGGAGGAAGCACCACCTTTTGCATCAGTCAACACTTGGAGCATGCCGGGGTGGGCGGACCGAGCTCTTAAACACCTCTCTTCCTCCCACCATAACTAGACTTTTCCCCACTCTCTGCCAGTTTCTCCTTTGCCCTCCTCATGTTAGTATCGTTTCGGCTCCAAACCTTTTCCCTTTTAACATTTCACATGCTTGAATTAGCAGTGGCCAAGATCACTGAGAAGGAAGGAAAATACAAAAGTTTTGAGTGTTTGGGTCAGCGGGGAAATAATTCCTACAGGGTAGCAGCAAAGGGCATTTAAAAATACAATGAACGGGAGATCCCTGCCCTACGTTTGTTAACAGAAAGTGCTCAGTTCTGCTTTCGGCTTGGCGGCAGCCATGGCCCCGATCTGACATGAATGCACTGCAGGTGAAGTTAATGGTCCCCCATGTGGGACGTCTATTTCTATCCACATGGACAGTGAAGAAAGCTGACAGGAAGAAAATTGATTCATTTGAAATGTGGTGCTGGAGGAGAGTTTTGCAGATACCATGGACAGCCCAAAAGACAAATAAGTGGGTACTAGATCAAATCAAGCCTGAATTCTCCCTAGAAGCTAAAATGACAAGACTAAGGCTATTGTACTTTAGTCACATTCTGAGAAGACAAGATTCTCTGGAAAAGTCTACCCCCTGCTCCAAATATACAATACATCCTGGATGAGTGTCCCCCAGTTTGTCTGTCAAGGCCACGGCCAACGGCTAAGAATGAAGGGTCAAGAGCCCTTTGGCTGGGGCCCACGGCTTCCACAGCCAGTGAGACCTAGGCTTTCAGTGGCTGCAGCATTGCTAAATTTAGGCAGGAATGAGGTGATGGGAGAGCCAGTCTGGTGTAGTGATTAAGAGCGGCAGGACTCTAATCTGGAGATCCAGGTTTGATTCTCCACTCCTCCGCTTGAAGCCAGCTGGGTGACTTTGGGTCAGTCACAGCTCTCTCGGAGCTGTCTCAGCCCCACCCTCTCACAAGGTGTTTTGTTGTGGGGATAATAATGACATACTTTGTAAACTGCTCTGAGTCGGCATTAAGTTGTCCTGAAGGGCGGTAAATAAATTGAATGTTGTTGTTATAAACGAGGTGATAGGGGAGATAAAATGGCACCTGCCTCACTCAATGACATAATCATCATTTAAAATCTTTATAAGGGTGGGAAATGAGAGCTAGGAGAAAAATGTAAAATGATCATTATTCAGAGCTGAGGTGCTTTGAATGCAGAAATAGGGCCCATCCACTCCTGGTTGCTCCTGGAGCCATAACTTAGGGGCATATTTTTAAAAAACAATTTTAAAAAATCAGAGGTTGGTGCTGAGCGCAGGAGCTGGTGGCTACCTTAACCCAGCACTGAGATTGCTTTTGGTCCATTTTCACCCTCTTGACTTTCACTGTTGTTGTTTTTCCTAACCCATTTCCATGGAAATGAAAGCGCCCAGCGGCACTGAAAGCGAGTGCCGTGCGGTGGTTAGAGGAGGGCCAGCCTAGGAGTGGCAGACAATTTTGTGCTTGAGATGGGATTTCAAACGGCGCCGGATCAGTTATGCAGAACATGACCTGAGTGTGGGAACAGGAATCAAAAGCAGTGACTTCAGCTCCCGCGCCCTAAAAGGAAGCAAGATGCCGACGGAATAGCAACCAGGTCCTGCCATTCCGCTCTTGTCAAAATGGCCCACCCCTCATGATTTCCTTACAGCACACATCTTTCCTATAGCTGTTGGATATACCAGATTGCATTAAGAGGAAGATTGAAATTAGGTTCGGTGCTATAATCGCATTATTCTTGTAACGTCTCTCTGTTTAAAAAAAAAACAAAACGAGAGGGAGAGAGAGAAGATCCATGCTTCTGTGGCCTAAATTACATTGGCACGCACGACCGCATCAGGGAGAGGAATTTGAAGTTGACTTCAGAAGGAACGCAGCTTTCTCAGCAATGAGCTTAATTTCATTAGCTTGTTCTCATTCAATTTCCATTCCAAAAAAGGGGACTAATGTAGACATGTGAAACTTCCGTTTTCTTTGGGGCTGGGGGAGTGTCCGTCCAACAATTTTTTAAAAATCAGCTGAGGTTGCATGTCTATGGTTCTTTGAAGAAAGTTTGCCATCTAGCTGTTTGTATTATCGATCTGGCTGTACTTTTGCCTGCTGGTCTGTTTTTATGACTCCTCTATTATTTATCTGTGCTGGTTCTAATTTTTCTATTCATTCATTGGTTTAAAATATCTACATCCCACCTTGTCTTCTTGGGTTCAAGGCAGCTAAGAAAGAAATAAAATGTGCAAGGACTTTAAAACCTAATAGTCTATTGACAAAAGTTTTTAAAAATGCTCAAGTCAAAAGATACAAAAAAAAACCCCAGCCACATCAATTTACCCTCTACCAATAGCCTTCTGAAATAAAACCATCTTACATGGCTTCCTAAATACTGTAAGTGAAGAATCCAGTAGCACCTTTAAGACTAACCCACTTTATTGTAGCATAAGCTTTTGAGGACCACAGCTCTCTTCATCAGATACATCTGATGAAGAGAGCTGTGGTTCTCGAATGCTTATGCTACAATAAAGTGGGTTAGTCTTAAAGGTGCTACTGGATTCTTCACTTACAGTATGTAATCCTCCTTGGATCTCAGTGAGAAAAGCGGACAATAAACAAATAACAATAATAATACTCCACTGAGGTCCCTCCCCTCCCCAAACACCTTCATCCCCAGGCTTCCATATCAAATCTCCAGGAATTTCCCAACCTGGAATGGGGTGACCATAAGACCATGGCCGTTTCCACACACATTGAATAATGCACTTTCAATGCATTGTCGAAGGCTTTCACGGCCGGAGAACGATGGTTGTTGTGGGTTTTCCGGGCTGTATTGCCGTGGTCTTGGCATTGTTGTTCCTGACGTTTCGCCAGCAGCTGTGGCTAGCATCTTCAGAGGTGTAGCACCAAAAGACAGACCTGTCTTTTGGTCTGTCTTTTGGTGCTACACCTCTGAAGATGCCAGCCACAGCTGCTGGCGAAACGTCAGGAACTACAATGCCAAGACCACGGCAATACAGCCCGGAAAACTCACAACAACCACTTTCAATGCACTTTAGAAATCCTTCAGAAGTGGATTTTTTGTTTCACACACGAAAATCCAGTTCCAAATGATCACTAAAGAACATTGAAAGTGCATTATCCAATGTGTGTGGAAGCAGCCCATGTGTGGAACAAAAATCCAGTTCCAAAGGATTGCTAAAGTGTGTTGAAAGTGCATTGTTCACCGTGTGTGGAAATGGCCCATGTCACAGTGGAAGAAGCCCCTCTGCCAAGTTAATTTCTCTGCCCCTGTTCCTTACCAGCTTACCAGCGTGAAGGACCTCAGGCACAGTGGGTGGAACAGACCTTTAGAAAAGACCACCATGGCCTGAGCCAGACAGGTGGACGCCTCATAACCGTAGACTGCTCTTGGCTGGCACGAGTACTGGGTGTCTGGAAGGCTGCAGCCTAAAACGGGGCTCTCCAAGGCGGCTCAAGCCACTAGGCTCACCCACTTAGCTCCAGTTCTGACAAAATTTGGGGCACATGGTGTCTTGAAAGTTCACTTGTTGAGTGATGCTGGCATTGGCTCTTGATCCTGGGGGCGCTCTTGTTAGAATCTGCCCTCCGTCCAGCTAGGGTTGCCAGTTCCCTTTATACTCCCAGTTTGGGGGGGGGGAGACCTGGCACTTACCTCATGCTGGCAGCGTGGTGTGCCCTCATGGGTGAGCAAAGTGGGCGTGTGCTCTGGCTCTTGTGAGATGACGTCACTCCCAGAAGTGACACTGTCATACCAGCCACAGGAAAGTGCACGCCACGCATGTTCTTGGGGTGCCTGCCAGTGGTGGGTGACCTCTGGGGGGGGGGGTGCCACCTCCCACCGATTGCTGGTGGATCAGCAGGCAAGGGTGCAAATCCCCAGGAGTTTGCCTGCCATTGGCAGGCATCCGAGAACCCTAAGTCTAGCACTATGTTTGTCTGGGCTTCTGCCAAGATCGCCAGCTCTAGGACGGGAAATGTCTGGAGATTTTAGGGGTGGGGCCCAGCGAGGGTGGGGTTTGGGGAGGGGAGGGACCTCAACAGCGTATAATGCCATTAAGGTCCACCCTCCAACGCAGCCATTTTCCAGAGAAAAACAACAGCGGGAGTTCCCCTGGTTAACAAGGAAGCACAAACTGAAGAAAAAGACCGGGGAATGCAGTTCGAAGTAATGAATAATCAATCTATATTGTGCAAAGTGCAAAGTGCAATATTAATTAAAAATATTCCATACAATAAATAAATCCAATAAATATATTCAAACCTTGCAATACATATTTCGTCTCCAGTATCCGTCTATCTCATTTCCAAAGTTCAAGGGCTCTAATGAGCAGTCCAATCAAACAGAGTACAGGAGGGCGCATGGATGATGGATAAGGATGACTCTGTGCTAAGTGATCCCCAGTCCAAGTCTGGAAAAAGGGTGCCAAGGGGCAATCTGCCAACGGGATGATGCAAGCAAAGTTTTCCAATTCCCGTTTCGTACGTCTTCTTCCTGGGCAGTAGTTCTAGTGGATGGTCATCCGTGCTCCCAACACCAATGTACCCAAAAGGACAGTCAGAAAAACACAGCTTACCTTATTCTGCAAAATAGCAAAATTTCGCGAGAAGACGCTGTTATCGCGCGAGAAGACACGATAACAGTGTCTTCGCGTGAGATTTCGCGTGAGATTTCGCTATTTTGCAGAATAAGGTAAGCCGTGTGGAAACAGCCAAACTGATCTCTATGGCCTGGAGACCAGCTGTAATCCCAGGAGATCTCAAAGTACCACCCGGAGGCTGTCAACCCTAGCTTCCGCCCTGCAGTATACTTAAACCTAATCAAGCCCAGTTAATTCTCAAACTCAATGAAAGAGGTAACATCAAGGCTGCTGCCTAGGCCTCCAAGGTTGACTGACCTTTTGCAGTAATTTTGATTTTTTTTTTAAAAGAGAGAGAGAGAACTCGGTATGGCTTGATAAGAGAACATATTTCCTTTTAAACTTCTGGTGAGCAGTCAGGGGGAATGTCGTCTAATGATGAAAAAGACCTAGGAAATGACCTTTCAGATCCAGATGAAAAGACTTCATTAATTAACAAAGTTCCTGTCACTTGGATACACTCCAGTAGGGTGGAGGGGGAACCACAGTCGTCTCCAGCCTTTCATATTATTGGATGCCTCGGCATTGTAGTTCTTATCTGAGGTGAATCTAGACTCAGGAGGTCAGCGACGTAAGTCAGGCCTTTGTATCCCTTCTGGCTTTCACAGGGTAGCCCAGAGATTGCCGCTTAGCAAGAACGCCGAAGACTGTTTGCAAAAATGTGTATCATTCCAGTCTGGCTCTCTTGTTTACCCCAGTGAGCCAGCCTTGGGTTTCAGGGAAGCCCCACAAGGAAGTCAGAAAAGCAGCAATTCTCCCCCTTTTTGTGTCTCAGGGCAGCCTTTCTAGGGTGGCCAACTTCTAGGTGGTGGCTGAAGATCTCCCAGAATTACCACTGATCTCCAGACCACAAAGGTCAGTTCCCGTGGAGAAAATGGCTGCCTTGGAGGATGGAATCGATAGAATTATACTCCACTGATGTCCCTCCCCTCCCCAAACTCCGCCCTCTCCAGGCTCCACCCCCCAAATCTCTAGGAATTTCCCCACTTGGAGCTGGCAACCCTATCTTGCGTTGAGCTGTATCTTCCTTTGGAGAATTGTTTGCTTCTCGTCACAACTTGGAATTTAGAAGGGAAAGTACATGGATATAGAGCTGGGATGAAGCCAAATCGTTTGAAGATCTCTCTCCTTCACTCAAGGCCAAAGTAGATGATACTGGTGGACTCAGAGATGCAGTTTCGTCTAATTTGGCCCTCGATGCCCTTGCTTCCAGAGGTGAGGTGGGTGTCAATTACAGGGCGAGGGGTGGAACCTCCCCTATGGGATACCCTCTTCCTTGTGGTTTTACTCCTGCCTGCTTTACTGTTTTTTAAGCACCAGGCCAAAATAGTTATTTTTTACTCAGTCTTCTACCTAAAGGTTTTAATCTCTCTTTTTTAAAGCTGTTTTATAGCCAGAGGACTGTTTTCTGAATATCATTTTAGGGCTCCTGAATGTTTATTTTATGCTGTTTTTATGCCTCTGGCTTGTTTTTAATATTGATAAATTGTGCTGTTGTTTCTTATGATTTTATGGCATTCTTTGGACTAGTGGTGAGCAGCCTGTAGTGGGTCTCTGGATTCAGGGAGTTTATATGCTGCCCCTCCATAGGCCTGCTTGAGGCGGCATTAAATATTAAGGGCAAACATGTCAATAAAAACTGCTCCAATGGCCTTGCAGCAAACATATACTTGGCGTTATTCTCCATGATTTTCTGCATGTATATTTGTGTTATACTAGCTTGGTACCCGTGCTTCGCTACAGTTTAACAACTTTAACTCCAGTTATAATACTTATACATTTAAAAACTCAGTTGCCATACTGACTTTTATATAAAATCCCTATTCAGGAGTCATGTACCGTCTTTCTTCAACTGTCTGCAGTTTCTTTAACCTTATTTTTACCTCAGAAGACAGAGTTCCACAGCTGACCAATCAGAAAGAGGGGGTGCAAGCAGTCAGGAGCCTGCCAACCACATAGGAAAGCCAGGCCCCACAGGGAGATTGGCAACCCTAGTGAACTTTGAGGGGAAGACTGGGAGGGGCATTTGACCTCAGGAGGACACATTCGATGACTCCCAATAGCAACTGCATATTCTTGTGGGGGGGGGTGAGGTGTGAAATGTTGTGAGCCCCAATCAGCCCACATATGCAAATGACCTTGAAAGGCTGGACCAATCAGGGAAGAGTGGTTGAGTTGGCGGGGGGGGGGGGGCGCAAGCAGGCAGCAGCCTGCCAGCCACACAGGGAAGCTGTATCCCTTGGGAAAACACATTTTACCCTTTTCTTAAAATCCCTTCTTAAAATTTCCTAAAATCCCTTCTTAGTGGGTGTTTACATCATGAAGGGAATGTTCTCCCCAAATTTCATGTTTCTAGGTCCAGAGGTTTGGGCTGGATGTTGATGAGTCAGTCAGGACACTTGTCTTTATATATATAGCTTTCAAGGCATTTCAGCCATGTTGGCAAAAAAGTTGGCAGTTCTAGCTGCTCCGGTCTTACAGCTGAGGGTTCGTCTTCTTAAACCTGCCGTCCTATAATTCTAATTCATTACACACCGTCGTCCTTTGTTGTGGTTTAGTTTTCCTATCATTCTAGGCAGCAATCTAGAATTTCACACTTACTTGGAAATTAACGCTGCTCAGGGCTTTTTTTCAGGGGGAACATGGGGGAACGGAATTCCGGAACCTCTTGAAAATGGTTACATGGCTGGTGGCCCCACCCCCTGATCTCCAGACAGAGGGGAGCTTAGATTGCCCTCTGAGCCGCAGAGAGCAATCTAAACTCCCCTCTGTCTGGAGATCAGGGGGCGGGGCCATCAGTCATGTGACCATTTTCTCTGCGGGCAACCCACTGAGTTCCACCACCTCTTTTCCCAGAAAAAAAGCCCTGACACTGTTCATATCGTCATGGGCATTTCATGGATTTTTTTCTCACCCTCCCCCTTAATTTTTTCTCATTACTTCAGTAGCTTCTAAGGATCTGCTTCACACACTGATGTACAAATCCACAAGAATTTCTGCCCCAACCCTTTATTGACTTTCTGCGTAAAATGGAAAAAAAATGAACTCATGATTTGTGGATTTGACTTACAAGAAGATACATTTGGGAAAACTAAACAAAAGGGGGGATATATAGAAAAGGTTAAGTATATGTATTAACAAGACTACGAGTATATTGTTTGTAACGATGTTATAGTGTTGTAGAGAAAACTGAAAATGGTTTATTATATATGTATTTTTTTTATTTTCCCCCTTCTCTTATTATTTTCTGTTTCTTTTATCTCTTTTTTCTTTCTCTTCTTTTATATATTTTCTTTTTTCTTTCCCATTTAATGGGATTTTAATCTTTCTATTAATTTTTTTAAAAAAATTAATACCCCCAAAAGAATTTCTGCCCCAAGAAATCTGTAAAGTATACTTCTTTACTTGAGAGTAGGCCCCCTTGAACTGAATTCTGAGGATTGTGCTGTGCAGTGAACTTGACGTTCTTTGTAACCTTTTCCCTCGCTGCATGATTCCATACAACTGTTTGATTCTCCCCTCCCACCCATCCAAAGATCTGTGCTTTGCTGCCCCGAAATGCCTCCGCTCCAAAACAGCATTTACCATTGCCACTGCTGACCTGGCTTACACTCTCTTCTCTTGATTTTTGATTGTGGCTGGCGTCTCGTTATTTCTTGATTAGGACATCCAGCTGCTGCATCACAGGAGCCTCTTGAATGAAATCACATTTCCAGGAATCCTTCTGCTTAATATTTTTGGGATCTGTAATGAAAACGTTCTTTCTTCTGAATTGGCTGGAGCCAGTTAATGCATCACTCTGCCTCCCTCCACCACATCTTGCCCTAGGCCAGAGGTCCCAAGCCTTTTTAAGACTGTGGGCACCTTTGGAATTCACAGCAGAAATACACGTTGCAAATTACCTGGGGACGCTCACGTGCAGGGTTTTATGTGTGGTCCTCAATTCACGTGCAGGCTGTTCTTGCTCAGGACACGTGCATGACACTTTCACGGGCACTCCCTTTGTGTGATTGCATCTGCAAGTGAGTACGGAGGGCAGAGCATGAATTCAGTTCTGTTTTTGCTGCAAGAACAAGTACTGTAGGCTCCTTTGACTTGTCAATCTGCGTTTCTCTGCGTTGTAAGAAAGTATCAAGATCTGCATTTCAATGAATGGATATGGCAGGTGGGAGAAACTGGGATACTTTTAGCATTTGAGGAGGAACTGATATCGAACGCAAGGATGTACTTCCGCAGAGCAAACTGAAGTGTGACTGTGCAAGAGAGTGCATGGGAAGTCGGAGGGAGGACACGTGAAATGAGGTTCAACTGGAGTGTCCCTAGGTACTTGGTAATGTGTATTTCCACACTCTGATACAGGATGGTAGGCTCATCCACCAAATGGCCACCACAGGAGGTGGAGCCCGCCACAGAAGATCAGGAAGTGAGGTCATCCATAACTCTAATAGAAACTCTTCAAGCAGAAGCTCTGTTTAACAGGATGCCTTTTTAAATGAACATACTGTTTTAAAACATTTTCTTGCATATGCACAACTTAACCTTCAGTCACTTCTTGTGCTATGGTGGCAGCTGCTCCCAAAGCAACATTTCAAAAAATCAGCACAGCCAATCAGATCTCCAGCCGTGCAAAAGCCCCCACTTGCCGGGCACCAGGAAAGGGCCATCGGGTACCAGGGCAGCTACAGTTACCATATTGGGGACTCTACCCTAGACAACTATAGTTTCTGAACTTTCTCTCAAACTTCCTCTAAATGGTATTCCATCTTCCATACAGACATTTAAGGGTGACCTTTGTGTCTTCCTTTGATCTATGGCTGCTCTGGGACTGTTTAAATAGCTGCAGCTCTTGTGTTACATCCTAGCCACCGAAAGCTCTTCTATTCCTGGGCAGGTGTGTGTCCGGGGTCTGGGTCCCAGCCCCCAGACTTGGTAGGAGGGAACAGCAGGTCAGCCGGGCTGATGGGCAAACAGAGGGGGCAGCCAGCAGACAGCAGGTCAACTGGTCAGCCAGCTGACAGCAGGTCAACCGGTCTGACTGGCAGGCAGAGGGGGCAGCTGGGGGACAGCAGGTCAACCCCTCCCACAGGCAAATGGAGCCAGAACCTGCCGGTGCCAGGGGCAAGGAGCAAAAGCCCAGGGCCTCAGGAGGCAGGGGGAGACAGAGAGAGGCCAGCGAGTCCCACTCCCCTAGGGAGGGAAAGGGGGCTAGGCAAGGCGGAAGGGGGCAAGGGCAGAGGGATTGGGAGCCCAGCAGTCACCCACCCAAAGACCTTACCTGAGGAGGAGAAGCAGCAGCAGCCCCAACAACCCAAAGCCATGCCCCAGCTAGAAAATAGTAGCCTGGCCCAGGAGTTGCCAAAAGCCAAGCCACTCCAGGTGGGGCTATTGGAGGCACTCTGCAGGAAGCCCTGGGCAACCAGCCAAGGAGCCGCAGCTGGACCCACCTTCAGCCATCAGCTCTGCCAGGGAGGCTGGGCTACTAGCCAGGGGACTGCAGCTGGACATGCCTTCAGCAATCAGCCAAGGCAGGGAGGCTGGGCAGCCAGAGAACAAGGCACAGCTGGTGCTGGTCAGTGGGGCCAGATCAGCTACCCCAGCTGCAACTGCTTAGTGCAGCCCAAGGCCAGGCTGGAAGAGGGGTGGGGCAGTAGAAGGAAGCCCTATAAAAGCTGGCTGGGAAGAGCCCTGTGGTGGTGGGTGTGAGTGAGGAGTGATGATGTGGAGTGAGAGCAGTAAGATGCAAGGGTGGAGGTTTGGAGGAGAGTTCTGGAAGGAGGAGATGAAGGAGGACGCAGAGGGTAAGCAGGCCAGGTTGAGCAGGCCAGCGAGTGGACTGAGAGGGAGTCTGGGTGAGGTATACCGCCCCTCCTTCCACAGAGCAGGGTCCTGCAGAATCCCTGGCCCCCCTGTGACGTCAGGAGCAGACCGCCCAGTGCCACGCCCAGCGGCAGCGGCGGCAAGCCCTGACAAGTTGGTGGCCCGTACGGGGAGAGACGTTCCAACGCAGGCACCAGTCAAGGGGCGGCCTCCCAAGGCCGCCGCCCCAGCGGAGCTTGGACCGTGGCTGGAGGAACGCCAGGATAGGATGTGGGGAAAGCTGGAGGCAGCCTACCCAGCTGCTCCAGTAGAACTAGCACAGACAGCGGAGCTGCAGAGGCAAGCCGGCGTGCTCACTGAGGCCTTGCCAAGGGTTTGCGCCCTCGTTTGGGAAAATAACCCACCGCCTGGCAAGCAGGTGCAGAGTCTATGTGCCACTGTGAAGATAGGCCGGCTGATCCTACAAGCCCTGTTGGACTCTGGGAGTGCAGTCTCAGCAATTCGGCCCCAGCTCCTCCCAGCTGCCACCCCAGTGTACCGCTGGATCCCAGTGACGGATGTGATGGGCCGCACCCAGCCGTACCCTACGGCCCTAATCACGATAGAGTACCTAGGGGTCCGCCACCAAATGGAAGTTGCCCAGTTAGCTCACCTACCCGTACCAATACTGCTGGGAAGAGATGCCCCAGGGTTCTTCAGGCTCCTCCAGCAGGCAGCGAAGAAATTGGGAAGAGACACCCCAGGGACTGCCGGGTCTCGGCTGAAGGCGGCAGGGGAAGTGACAGACCCACAAGTTGCCACCGCTCTGCAAGTGGAGGAGGCCAACGACCCGGGAGAGGGTCCCTCCACCAGGCCAGGGGCAGAACCACGGGCTGGAGGCCCAGCTGGAACCCTTGCAGACCGCCCATTCCGTGATGCCCAAGGGGCAGATGAGTCCTTGCAGCGCTTGCGAGAGACAGCCGCTCGTGAGGAGGAGCAAGTGCGGGATGAACGGAGGTCCCAACGGCTCCCTCGCATCGAGAAGCAAGGAGGGGTCTGGGTTCGCATAGCTCGTGCCCCAAATGGCCAGGGGGAGGTCCGCCAACTACTTGTGCCAGCAGCCTATCGGGCGGAAGTCCTCCGCACGGCCCATGAGCATGCTTGGGCCGGGCACCTCGGGCACCACAAGACCCTGAGGAAGGTTCTTGAGCAATTCTTCTGGCCCTCCGTGAATGCAGACGTGAAGGCCCACTGCCGCTCGTGTCCCACCTGCCAGCGGGTGGCAGCCCGCCGCCCGCCGAAGGCCCCCCTCTCCCCGCTGCCCGTCATGGAGACGCCCTTCCAACGCATCGCAATGGACTTCATCGGACCGCTGCCACGCACACCCCGGGGCCATCGCTTTGCCCTGGTGATTGTGGACTATGCCACGCGGTTCCCCGAGGTCATCCCGCTGAAGACCATGCAGACCCCGGGGATGGTACGGGCCCTGTCCAAGTTTTTCGCGATGGTGGGGCTGCCAGATGAAATTTTGACGGATCGGGGGGGCCCGTTCCGTGCCACAGCCATGCGTCAGCTCTGCCGGAATTTGGGGATCCGGCAGGTGTTCACCTCGGCGTACCACCCTCAAACAGACGGGTTGGCAGAGCGGCTGAACCAGACCGTCAAGGAGGCTCTGAAGAAGATGACGCGGGACAAGCCTCACCAGTGGGACTTGTACATCGACCCGCTCATGTTCGCCCTCCGGGAGACCACGCAGGCCTCCACTGGCTTCAGCCCATTCGAGCTGCTATATGGGCGCAAGCCAAGGGGGATTCTCTCCCGGCTGATGGAACGCTGGGGGCCCCGGGCCAGCAGCCCCGCGCCCCCCATACAGGAGTACGTGAGCCGGCTCCGTGACCGGGTGCAACAGTCCCAAGCGGAGGCAAATCGCAGACTGACTCGCACCCAGTCAAAGCAAAAGGCCGCCTATGACCGGGGTGCGCGGATGAGGACTTTCCAGGCCGGAGAGAAGGTCCTCGTGCACCACTCGGTGTTCCCAAGAGAGGAAGGGGACCCATGGAGGGGTCCCTACCAGATTCGAAGGGTGCTGGGCCCCACCACCTATGAAGTCCAGTGTGGGGTCGGCCGGCGTCGGCGGAAGACCCTGCATGTGAACCTCCTAAAGCAGTGGCACGAGCGCCCAAAAGAGGAGTGCGGCGTGGCTGAGGACCCGCTAGAGCTCCCTGACAGTGTGCTGCCTTGGACCACTGATGCCCCGGAGTTTGAGGAGCCCAAGGTGGACCCTCAGCTCAACCCAGCTCAGAGGGCCCAGCTACAAGACCTCTGGGCTCGGATTCCCGGGGTCTTCTCCCGCAGGCCGGGCAGCACGAGCCTGATCCAACATGCCATTCCAACGGACCCGGGGCAGACAGCCCGGGCTACCTGGCGCCCCATCCCCAGGAAGCGGTGGGAGGCAGTGGAGAAGGAGACCGACGAGATGCTCAGGCTTGGGGTAATCGAGCCCTCGCGAAGCGCTTGGAGGAGCCCGATAGTCTTGGTGCCCAAGCCGGATGGGACCACCCGATTCTGCATCGACTATCGCGAACTGAATAAGGTGGCCCAGTTCGATGCATACCCCATGCCCCGAGCAGATGTGTTGGTAGACCACCTAGGGTCCGCCCGCTACCTGTCGGCCCTAGACTTGACGAAGGGCTACTGGCAAGTGCCCGTGCGGCCAGCGGACCGGGAGAAGACAGCCTTTGCCACCCCACGAGGCCTCTTCCAGTTCAAGAAGATGCCGTTTGGTCTACACGGGGCAGCTGCCACGTTTCAGCGGCTGGTGGACCAAGTGCTGGGAGAGTGCCGGGCGTATGCAATGGCGTACATAGATGACATCATCATCTTCAGCCCGGACTGGCCCACCCACCTCCAACACTTGGAAGCTGTCATGAGGGCCCTCCAGCGAGCCGGACTACGGGCTAACCCAAAGAAGAGCCACCTGGGGTTCCAGGAACTCCAGTACCTGGGCTTTGTGGTCGGGGGAGGCCGAGTTCGCCCACCACCAGACAAGGTGGCCTCAATAGCTGATGCCCCCCAGCCCCGGACCAAGAAGCAGGTCCGACGTTTCCTGGGACTACTGGGGTATTACGGGCGGTTCATCCCCCACTTTGCCTCCCGAGCCGCCCCCCTGACAGACTGCTTAAAGAAGGGGCTGCCCAACCAAGTCCGGTGGACCCCAGCACTAGAAGCAGCTTTCAAGGACCTGCGGTCAGCCCTCTCTAATACCACAGCCCTGTGGAACCCGGACTTTGACCGACCCTTTACGCTGGCCACAGACGCTTCTGACACCGGCCTTGGGGCAGTCCTGACTCAGGAACGTGACGGAACCGACGTCCCCATCCTCTTCCTGAGTCGGAAGCTGCAGCCCGCAGAGAGGCGCTATGCAACAGTGGAGCGGGAGGCCCTAGCGGTCAAGTGGGCAGTGGGGGCCCTGCAATACTACCTGGCCAATAATCCCTTTGTCCTACTAACGGACCATGCGCCCCTGCAGTGGCTCCACCATATGAAGGCACACAACCCCCGTGTGCTGCGGTGGTACCTCTCCCTCCTCCCCTTCCGGTTCACCATCAAGTACCGCAAGGGGGCGCAGCATGTGGATGCGGACTTCATGTCCCGCATGTTTGAGTCTGACCCTGACCCCCACAACTCAAAGCTAAGCGGGGGGGTGTGTCCGGGGTCTGGGTCCCAGCCCCCAGACTTGGTAGGAGGGAACAGCAGGTCAGCCGGGCTGATGGGCAAACAGAGGGGGCAGCCAGCAGACAGCAGGTCAACTGGTCAGCCAGCTGACAGCAGGTCAACCGGTCTGACTGGCAGGCAGAGGGGGCAGCTGGGGGACAGCAGGTCAACCCCTCCCACAGGCAAATGGAGCCAGAACCTGCCGGTGCCAGGGGCAAGGAGCAAAAGCCCAGGGCCTCAGGAGGCAGGGGGAGACAGAGAGAGGCCAGCGAGTCCCACTCCCCTAGGGAGGGAAAGGGGGCTAGGCAAGGCGGAAGGGGGCAAGGGCAGAGGGATTGGGAGCCCAGCAGTCACCCACCCAAAGACCTTACCTGAGGAGGAGAAGCAGCAGCAGCCCCAACAACCCAAAGCCATGCCCCAGCTAGAAAATAGTAGCCTGGCCCAGGAGTTGCCAAAAGCCAAGCCACTCCAGGTGGGGCTATTGGAGGCACTCTGCAGGAAGCCCTGGGCAACCAGCCAAGGAGCCGCAGCTGGACCCACCTTCAGCCATCAGCTCTGCCAGGGAGGCTGGGCTACTAGCCAGGGGACTGCAGCTGGACATGCCTTCAGCAATCAGCCAAGGCAGGGAGGCTGGGCAGCCAGAGAACAAGGCACAGCTGGTGCTGGTCAGTGGGGCCAGATCAGCTACCCCAGCTGCAACTGCTTAGTGCAGCCCAAGGCCAGGCTGGAAGAGGGGTGGGGCAGTAGAAGGAAGCCCTATAAAAGCTGGCTGGGAAGAGCCCTGTGGTGGTGGGTGTGAGTGAGGAGTGATGATGTGGAGTGAGAGCAGTAAGATGCAAGGGTGGAGGTTTGGAGGAGAGTTCTGGAAGGAGGAGATGAAGGAGGACGCAGAGGGTAAGCAGGCCAGGTTGAGCAGGCCAGCGAGTGGACTGAGAGGGAGTCTGGGTGAGGTATACCGCCCCTCCTTCCACAGAGCAGGGTCCTGCAGAATCCCTGGCCCCCCTGTGACGTCAGGAGCAGACCGCCCAGTGCCACGCCCAGCGGCAGCGGCGGCAAGCCCTGACAGTGTGAAAGACAGAAATTTAGCTTTCAAGGCCCTCCTCCCAAGTTTTTAAATCAATTTAAGGGCCATGCAAGAAGGCGGATCACATCTGTGGATGAATTAACTTACGATCTTGCTCGTGGTGAGTGGCTCCCTCCCTGCTGATGGAGAAACAGGTTGGGGCATTGGTAAAACCTGACTTTTACCAACAGCGTATGGCAACGACTCAGCAGAACTGGCTCCACTGATCTGTCCTATTGCCCTCTCAAAAGCTGGCTTCTGTATCACATTCTGCGTGGGGCAGCCCTGGAAGACAACTCAGGAATTTCAATTGGTACCAAATGGGACAGCTCGCCTTTTGGATGGAAAGGGCTGGTTGATGCAGGCTACCTTGATGTTGAGGCAGCTTCACTGATTACCAGGGCTCATTTCGAGGGGGAACGCACAGGAACGCAGTTCCGGCAGCTCCCCAAAGAGATCACGTCAGATGGCTCCACCCACCTTACTCTCGGCCATTTGGGGCCTGTTTCGGCCTGAATTGGGGCTGAAATGTCCTGGATTGGGCCTCTGACAGGTGGTGGATCACTCTCCCACTCAGCAGCGGCCCGATGCTGACCATTTTGTGCCCCTTTTCAGCCATTTTCAGCCCCTTTTTGCCATTTTGGGCCCAATTTCGGCCTTGAATGGCCAGGATTGGGTCCAAAACAGTCAGAATAGGTGATGTAAGGGGGTGTGGCATATGAAAATCAGTTATGACACACTTCCGGTGAGGGCGGGGCATATGCTAATGAGGTATGCTAATGAGATATGCTAATGAGTACTTTCAGCTCTTTTTCTACGAAATGACCCCTGCTGATTACCATTTTGGTTTGGGGCTCAATTCGATATGCTGGCTGTCAGCTTTAAAGTTCTTCATGACCTTGGTCTCCGTGACATAGGATCAATCTCCTCCTGTATAAACACAGGCACCAGTTACATCCCAGTATTACCTGTGAGGTCCTTTGACATGGTCATGATGGGTTTCAGTCCACTCTCATGCTACTACAGGAGTGGCCCTGACTTTGAGGAACGCTTTTCATAACTACCTTGACAGTTATTAAGAGATACCATCTCACACTTCATCTAGAGAGTCTCCTCTGGGAATAGTTTTAATGACCAAAGGGTACAGGGGAGGGCCCATGGATACTTCCCTATGAAGTATCTGCTTTGCGTGTAGAAAGTCCCAGGTTCAATTCCCGGATCTCCAATGAAAAGGCACAGGTGATGTGAAAAGACCTTGATCTGAGACCCGGAGAGCCACTGCTGTCTGAGTAGACAATACCAACCATGATGGACTGGTCGTCTGATTCAATATAAGGCAGCTTTATGTGTTCAAATGCTAGACTAAAATACGTGTTATGCCACCAAGTGCCACAAGGTTCCTTTATATTTTTGAACTCTCTCATAAAATTAAATAAGAATCATGTTCAGAAACAGTGTAAAATGTGTTTTAATACAGCAAGTTAAAAATAGCCAGAAAAAGGGTAGGAAAAGTTTTTTAAAAAAATCTCCCTTATTGGCTCTGATCGTGAGGAATTGGAGTTTTAGAGTGTTTCCATTGGTTAGCTGAATTTTATCTTTGATGTTCCCTGCCGTGCGCATGCAACAAAAATATGCACTTTTTGAAAGGAACTGCTGTTCCCCTTGGGGAATAAAGAGCAACTGGTCTGCTTTTCAAAATCGCCATAGGAAAATATGATTGATTCATTTTATTTAAAACATTTCTACCACCCAATTCAGAGTTCCCAAGTCAGTGAACATTAAAACAGTTCAGATATTAAAACAATGCTTAAATACGTACAATTAAGTACAATACATAAATACATACGAACACACAGACAGAGAGGAAGGGTTACTGAGGGTACATCAAAGAAAACAAATGAATCTTCATGTGCTGGGGGAAGACAGCACTAGAGGGAGACCGATGAATTTCCCTGGGGAGAGAGTTCCAAAGTTTTGGTGCCATGCTGTCTAGCCTCAGATGGTAGGGAGGGACACCCAAAGCAGGCCTCTGAAGGTGACCAGAGTCACCTGGTGATCTGGGGGTTTTGAACTTAACAAGACGAGAAAGGTGGCCACGAGACCACCACAGCAAAACACAAAGTAGTTTTATTTGTTTACTAGTAGAGTCCAGTAGCACCTTTAAAACTAACCAACTTTATTGTAGCTTAAGCTTTCGAGAACCACAGCTCTCTTCATCAGCTGACAAAGAGAGCTGTGGTTCTCGAAAGCTTATGCTACAACAAAGTTGGTTAGCCTTAAAGGTGCTACTGGACTCTTCTTATTTAGCAACTACAGACTAACACAGCTAACTCCTTTGGATTTATTTGTTTACTTCATTTATGTCCCACATTTCTCTCCAATGGGACCTTAAAGCAGCGTTGTTTTTCTCTCCCCTCTTTTTATCCTTGCAACAACCCTGTGAGGTAGGTTAGGCCAAGATAATATGACTAATACAAGATCACCTGATAAGCTTCCATGGCAGAGAACAGATTTGAACCTGTGTCTCCCAAATCCTTGTCTAGCACTCTAACCACTGCACTATGCTGGTGAAGTATCAACCAAATTGGGAGTTATAAAAACTAGAGATGGGCACGAACCGGGAAAAAAATGAACCATGTGGTTCGTGGATCATCAAATTTCACGAACCATGAACTTTCATGAACCTGCCCCTGGTTCCTGAACCGGTTCATTTGGCTCGTGAAAACGGCACACCCAGGTCAGAAAATCATCACTTCCGGGTCAGCAGAAGGTCACTTCCAGGCCAGCAGAAGTTCACTTCTGGGTCAGCAGAAGGTCTGCAGGAAGTCCATCCCCTGTTGACTAGGAAACTGATTGATTGGCACCAGGCTGTCTGCAGTGATGAACCAAAAAATGAACCAAACGAACCAGCCTAAAGTTTGTGGCGGTTCGTCAGAAATGGGATCTGATGAACTGCTGGTTTGCGAACCACGAACCGGCTTGGTTCGTGCTTAATTTTGGTTCGTATTTCAGTTCATGCCCATCTCTAATAAAAACCCAGTGTCCTGTAATCACTCTTTGAAAAGAGAGGGATCCTGATGTATCTATTGCAGCTTTCAAATCCTGAAGCTGTAGTCCCATGTACACAGAGAGAACTTTTCTTTCCTCAGCCCTGATCTCTTGCATCTTGATGGACCGTGTTAAAGGAGGGGCTGTGGCCCTCCCTTAACATCTGCCTTGCATACAGAACGTCCCATGTTCAATCCCTGACATATCCATTTGAAAGGATCATGTAATAGGTGATGTGAAAGACCTCCACCTGAGACCCTGGAGAGCTCCTACCAGACAGGGCAGATAACCTGGACCTTGATGGATCAATGGTCTTTCTCAGTACAGGACAGCTTCATGTGTTTGTGTCTCATTTGATGGGTGTGTATGTGTCTGATTGGAGGAGCAAACCTCAGCCTCCAGTCTAAAGACAGGACAGTTTGGAAGAGGAGCTTGGGGTTCCACCCATATTCCCTTCCTATTTCTGCAGCCCTGACTGCCTTTCAGTCAGAACAAGCAAAACTTTTCTTTCTGTGCCTGGCAGGGCATATGGACTGGTTACCTATCTATCACTGGAGGGGGATCAAACATTAGCCTTTCTTCTTTTGTTTTTCTTCACCTCAATCTGCCCTGCTTATGTTTCTGCTCATGCCAAGAAAGACTTTTAATCTATCTTGAGCAGGGTATGTTGGCTGGCTGGTTCTTCCTACTGATTGCAAGCTGTGACCTCTGCCTCTATACTCTCACTCAATCTGCACAATGTCAGCTACCTGTTAGAGGGGCAGCAAGCCGTAGCCTCTGCCTTGCTCCTGGCAGATACAAGCAACGCCTTTTCCTGAGCTTCTAGCCTCAAGTGCAGGCCTAGATAATGGAAGAGATCAAGCAAATGAGCCTTCCCAAAGCTACTGAGGCAGTGCAGTGATTGGCAGAAAATGGAAATTTGGGGCACAGAAACACCAGTTGGGACAATCAAGGTTGATGGAAAGATTTGTTAATTGTTATGGGTGGATACCATCCCTGTCAATTAAATTATTTGTTTGATTACTTCCTCGTCTGAGTGTCCCTTTGACATGTACACCAAAAGCGGGGGAAGGGCTTAAAAGCAATTTAAATGGTTATGGTTGTGTGTTATGTGCCATCAAGTCACCTCTGACCTATGGTGACCCTATGAATGAAAGACCTCCAAAATGTCCTATCATTAACAGACTTGCTCAGATCTTGCAAAGTGGAGGACGTCACTTCTTTTATTGAGTCAATCCATCTCATTTTAGGATTCCCTCTTTTCTTAAAAGGAATTAAATCCAAATACATTCTTGTTCTTACCCAAGTGTCCATACAGCCTCTTGAGTGAACATGAGAACTTCTCTCAAGACAACCTATCATAGAACTGCATGAACTCTCACAAAATATTTTTTGGAACACTATTAGTGGCTATTTTCCTTAGAGTTGTGGATTGTTGGATCCAGCCCTATATGAAAAACAACCTCCAAACAAATCGATTCAATTCTGTGATGATAATTTTGCAAAGTAGCATTGGATGCAGCCTGTCTGCCTGGACAGATTTGAGTTAAATAATCATCATAAAATCCTAGGTTACATAACCAGTCAAAATACACAGGCCTGTAGGAAACACAAATTGGTGATTGCATTTTCCTCCCCTCCGGCAGGGAAGCGGATCTAAAAGAATACTATTGGGAATGAAGGTCTACCTGATGCAAACGGGGAAATGACTGAG
This sequence comes from Eublepharis macularius, assembly GCF_028583425.1. Lineage (NCBI taxonomy): Eukaryota > Metazoa > Chordata > Lepidosauria > Squamata > Eublepharidae > Eublepharis > Eublepharis macularius. The sequence continues at coordinate 63,324,710 of NC_072802.1, read as the reverse complement.
CTACATTTGAAGAGTTTTCAGCGAGCCCTTAATGGCATGCGATGTTTTTTCATTCTCTGCATATTGTGATAAACAGAAACATTTGCAAACAGCTTCAAGTGTGGAGTTCTATGGACAATTCGGTTTGGTTCTAGAGGTTGTTTTTCTCTTGATGGAAAAAATGTTAAAACAACTCTCTCTCTCTCTCTTGCATGCACACAAACATTATATATATAGTGTGTGTGCGTGTGTGTATGTACGTGTGTTGTTGCTCTTCATTCAATATCCAATTTATCATCATGGCACAATTGCTATGTTGGGATCCAGTTGTGTGGGGAAAGCCATTAAATAGCCCTCCAAAACAATTATGAGCTCAGACTGCTGTACAAACTTCTGTAGAATTTGTAAAGGTTTCTAGGGCTGGCTGCAGAGGTTCATGGGCTGTAGGGCACAACTATGTCCACGAGCCCTTCCATCACAGCACCTTTCCCCCATCCGTGTATGGCTACCTTCCCCCTTCCGTCTCCGATCCCTCCTCTCGCCCACCATTTTCCAAACTGGGGCTGTGGCCTGGGGGCAGAGCATCTGCTTTGCACGCAGAATGTCTCAAGTTTAATCCCCATTATCTCCTGTTAAAAGGCACAGGCAATAGGTGATGTGAAAGACCTTGGCCTGAGACCAGCTGCCAATCAGAGTAGCCAATACTGGCCTTGGTAAACCATGGTCTGACTCAGAGCAAAGCCACAAGAGACAAAGTGCATGAGGACGGGCACTTGAAGGGAGTCCCAGTGTTAGCCGGGAAGCTGAGTTTTAAAAGACAGATTGAAAAGCTTTGTCAGTTTCCCCTCTCTACAGAGCCTGCAAAGATCGCTCCTCAAAGGGTTTGCTAATTTCCTCTTTGCCTCTGGAAGGCTCTGTAGGTTTCACCTCCCCTTCTAGGAGGTGAAGAGGGAATAAACAAGCCCTCTGCCATTAACTCTGTCAAATCCTGGCAGCTGAGGGCTGGGGGGCTGAGCCTGGATGTTATGATCATCTGTACAGTTAAGTTGTGCTATAAGCGGTTTCTTTGCTCTCACGGGATATGAATTTGTTTGTTCCTGAACTTATCTCTCCTAGACTATGCCTGCTCCTAGCCTCTAAGATGGGAGCCCACATAACCTTGAAACCCTGTGTGTCATCCCCTGCCTGGCGGAATTAGCCAGCCTCTAGGAAGTGGGGGGGGGGTTGGAATGCTAGCCTGTGAATGATACAAGTTCTTGATACTTGCTTGTACCTCATTTATGACAAAGAATCCAGTAAGATCACAATACTAGCAACTTTTCAATAAAACTTTACTAACCGCAGCGGAGTCTTTTGGAAAATCACTTGGCAGATCCTTACACCCTCTGAGGAGTGATCTTTGCTGGCTCTGTAGAGAGGGGAAATTGAAAAAACCTTCTGATCTCTTTTAAAACTCAGCTTCCCGGCTAAAATTGCAACTCCCTTCACATGAGCGTCCTTGAGTAATTCGATCCTTGTAGTTTAGCCCTCAGTATAAAGTAGCTGTGTTCCATTATGGGTCTCTCCCCACCAGTTGATTGTCTGGGGGACGGGGAGGGGCTATGGCTCAATGGAAGAACGACTGCTTTGCACTCAGAAGGTGCCAGTTAAAAGGACCAACAACAACAACATTCGATTTATATACCTCCCTTCAAGACAACTTAACGCCTACTCAGAGTGGTTTACAAAGTATGTTGTTATTATCCCCACAACAATAATCACCCTGTGAGGTGGGTGGGGCTGAGAGAGCTCTGAGAGAGCTGTGACTGACCCAAGGTCACCCAGCCGGCTTCAAGCAGAGGAGTGGGGAATAATAATAATCATAATAATAACATTTGATTTATATACCACCCTTCAGGACAACTTAACACCCACCCAGAGCAGTTTACAAAATATTTTATTATTATCCTCATGACAATAATCCTGTGAGGAGGGTGGGGCTCTCTCTCTTGGAGAGAGCTCCGAGAGAGCTGTGACTGACCCAAGGTCACCCAGCTGGCTTCAAGTGGAGGAGTGGGGAATCAAACCCGGTTCTCCAGATTAGAGTCCTACCGCACTTAACCACTACACCAAACTGAAAAACCTGAACCCTGGAGAGCTGCTGCTTGCCTGAGTAGACAATGCAGACCTTAATGAGCCAGTGATCCGATTCATAATAAAGCAACTTCAAATATCCACTGCAACCGTCTCACTCATCTTTTAGCCCCATCAGTGCTGGAGGATCAGAGCTGTTCCTTTAGTTACCCTTCCCTTCAGGAGATGGGAGATTGATCCCAAATCCCATGCAACGTCAAATTATCATACCAAGTCAGTCCATCTAGCTCTGACCAGCGGCAGCTCTCCAGGGTCTCCAGTGGAGAAAGACCTTTCCGAAGCATCCATCACCTGAGAGCATTTACCTAGAGATGCCGGGGATTGAACCTGGGACCTTCCACGTGCAAAGCAGATGCTCTGCTACTGAGATGCAGCTCCTCCTTAAATTTATTTGTTACATTTAGCTCAGTATTATCCACTCAGTCTGGCAACAACTGTCCAGGATCTCAGGCAGAGAAAGAGCTTTCCAGGCACCTGAGACCTGAGCTTCCTTAACCGAGGATGTCAAAGATCGGATCCAGGCCCTTCCCTGACACTTTCTGCCTGTGAATGAGCCACATAGGTAGCCGTAGCTATGATCTGGTGTGGTGTTTCAGACAATTATATTAGTGATTTATCTGGGGGTGAGGTGCAGTTAATTTTTTTTTATTTGTTGCATGTGTGCTGAAAGCTACAAGAAGGGTCAAATGTGCCCAACCCTGCAGGTCAATTGCATAAGCCAAGAAATGAGCATTGACAAAGGTGACCAGATATCACAAAAGATCCTTCTTCTTACGAGACCTTGGAGAGCCACTGATGGCAATGCAGAAGTAGATGGCCAATGGTTTGACTCTGCATAAGCAACTTTGTGCATTAATGGCCATGGTTCAATGCTAGAGCATATGTGCTGTTTCCAGAAGGACCACAGTTCAACCGCTGGCGTCTCCAGAGATCTCAGGTGGACAAGAAAGACCCTTGGAGTTTCGCTGCCTTTCAGAAGAGACAAGATGAGCTTAACGGGCCAGTAGTCTGACTCAATAGGAAACAGCTTCTTATGTTCAAAGTTAATGTGCCCTGAACTACGTGCGCCCCTCTCGTGTCGCTCAGCTCGTCAATTACCCCGGCGGAAGAGATGCTTAAAGAGATGTCTATGAAGGTGAATCTTTTCCCTTTAGCATACTGGTGTGATGCTTTCTGCCAAAGAGCAGGCCGCGGGAGCGTGGCTGTCATTTCCACGCTATGACCTGGTGGATCTGACAATTAAATTGGTTGCTGTCTCTCTCCCTCCATCTCTCTGCACAGTGCATAATGTGCTGTCATCCCCCCAGTGATAGGCAATGCAAAATATGTATTAAGGTACCATAATGAAAGGGTAAGAATTCTGCAGTTGCATTGTGCGAAGGACTATGGCCCCCTGTCTCGGGCTGACATAACGCACAAACTGAATTCATTCCGAGGGTGGATTTAAAACATCCTTTCCCTCTGGATTATCAATCCTCGAGCTCCTTTGGGTTTCGTTGTCTCATTTGCTTTTTAAGAGGGCTGCCTCCAAAATCCTCCTGCAAATTTCTCCCATAGATTCAGGGGGAGGAAACCAAACACACTAATTTTTGAATTTCATACATTGAGTCGTGCCTCTGTGGTCTGCCACCAGCCTTCAGATTGGAAAGAGGCAGGGCTTTTTTTTCAGGGGGAACATGGGGGAACGGAGTTCCGGCACCTCTTGAAAATGGTCACATGGCTGGTGGCCCCTCCCCCTGATCTTCAGACGAGGGGAGTTTAGATTGCCCTCCGTGCCATCAGAGGGCAATCTCAACTCCCCTCTGTCTGGAGATCAGGGGGAGGGGCCACCAGCCATGTAACCATTTTCTCCGAGGGCAACCCACTGAGTTCCACCACCTCTTTTTCCAGAAAAAAAGCTCTGGAAAGAGGGAAGTATCAGTGACCGGAGGGGATGTTATTTTGGAGTGAAACCTTCAACTTTCTATCCAGATTATAGGGCTATGTCATAAGAAATAGCTCAAAGGGACACCTTGATAAGGGACAGGTACTATATACTAGGCTAATGGGTACTATCTGCTGATTTAGATATACTCCTACTGGATAGTTTGACATTGTTAAAGACGTCATGTTAATCATGCTTTAATTCAGAAAGGTTTCATTTATGCATTTCAACTTTGCGCTACTTTTAAAATCTATGGCTACCGTACCTTATTGTATTCTGTTTTTCATTGAATGTCCCAAATGTTGATCATATTATATTTTTGCTGTGAATGTCCTAGTTATTGAATGTCCTGGTGGTGATGGAGAGGGCCTTAAAGACACTCTGTTAGACAGAGAACTTGATTCTCGAAAGCTTCTGCTACAATAAAATTGGTTAGTCTTAAAGGTGCTACTGGAATCTTTTCTATTTTGCTACTACAGACTAACACGGCTAACTCCTCTGGATGTTAGACAGCGACGTTCCACCAGGTATATGGTTGAGATCGAGCTTGGCCTCCACCGGCCGAAAAAATGGAAAAGAATATAAAACCGGAATCCCTCCCTGCTAGGGCTGTCCGCCACCTTATCTTGTCGAGCTGCTTCCGCTGCTATTGATTGCCACCATCTGAATGTATATTTTTACGTGTGAAGTTTTTAAAAAAATCTATTTATGGTTTTAATTGTATAAATTAATTTGAAACGTGTTTTAAAATGCTGTAATCCGCCCTGAATCCTTCGTGGGGAGGGCGGAATACAAATCCAAAGAAAATACATAAATACATAAAATAAAGACATAGCTGACTTATGGTGACCCCTGGTGGGGTTTTCATGGCAAGAAAGAAAAGAGTCCAGTATCACCTTTAAAACTAACCAACTTTACTGTAGCATAAGCTTTTGAGAATCACGGTTCTCTTCGTCAGATGCAAGAGAACTGTGATTCTCGAAAGCTTATGCTACAGTAGAGTTGGTCAGTCTTAAAGGTGCTACTGGACTCTTTTCTATTTTGCTACTACAGACTAACACAGCTAACTCCTCTGGATCCATGGCAAGAGACTAACAGAGGTGGTTTGCCATTGCAATCCTGGCCTTCGTTGGAGGTCTCCCATCCCATCACTCATCAAGGCTGACCCTGTTTAGCTTCTGAGATCTGATTAGATCAGGTATACCTGGGCTATCCAGGTCAGGGCTTTGAATGTCCCAGTTATAGATTATATTGTATTCACTTGCAGTATGTAATCCACCTTGGGTCTCAGTGAAAAAGATGGATTATAGACAACAACAACAATAAAACTTCCCCTGTGAGTTGACTTTCAAAAGGGATAGGAAGGATGCAAACCTGTCTTTGATCCCTGCTGGAGAGAAGTTCTCCTACCACCTATAATCCCAGCTTTGTTGCAGACTGGGCAGCTTATGCTCCTCACTCGGAATAGCTCAGCCTCTGGGATCTGGATTTCCATGCTAAAACAGGGGAAGAAGGCATCCTTCCCAGATGTGGCTAGGCTTATTCCTTCCTGCTGCCTCATTTTTGTGACTCCGGCAGCAGGGGAACACAGCAGGGTGAGGAAAAGGTACTCTTTGCTTGATGGAGGAGCTGAGAACCAGAGAACAATGGGAGGGAGTGATCACAGAGCCGCCACCGGAAAAGGAGAGCTGCTTGCTTATTACAACAAATATGGCCAAGGCGTAGGCCTAATTGGAAAATTAAATTGTCCAACTATTGCGGTGTACGTTGAACCTGACAACAGCATTGGAGGGGGAGTGCTGTTTCGCTCGGACAGCGGAGATGGCTGCAAAGCAATTAGAATGTTTTGTATCCGTGGCCCACAGTTTTCTGTTTTCCAAAATGCTGCATCTTTTTAAGCGGCATCAGACCAAAACGTGCACAGAAAGCAGACAGATTTGCTAAAATTGGTGCTGGAGTTCTTCCTCCCTGGTGGTGGGAGAAAGCAGGTATATTCCAAACTTTGTCAGGCTTTTGCTTGCTTTTGATAGAGGACTTTGTCCTTGGAGGTGGAAGGTGTTTTTTTTTTTTTAAAGAGAGCCAAGAGCCCGATGTAAGAAAAAAGTTCCTTTGTTTCCCAAGTGTGTAAGGAAAACCTGCATTATGAAGAAAAAGCACTCTGTACATGCACCAAGGATGCTTTCTTTATATACTGACCTGGATGGCCAGATATCCTGACCTGGATGGCCAGATATCCTGACCAGATATCCTGACCTGGATGGCCAGATATCCTGACCAGATATCCTGACCTGGATGGCCAATCTCATCAGACCTTGGAATCTAAGCACGATCAGCCCTGTTTAGTATATGGATGGAAGACCACCACGGAAGCCCAGAGTTGCTTTGCAGAGGAAGGCAATGGCGAACCACCTCTGCTCATCGCTTGTCTTGAAACCCTCCCGGGGGGGGGGGGGAGTCACTATAAGTCAGCTGTGACTTGATGGCATTTTACATACACACACTGCACCAGATATTCTAGCTATCAGTTTTGGGTCTGCAGCTAGTACTTTTGGGAGGCAGAACTGTTTTCTTAATTGTGAGAATAGGCACACAAAAAGGTGAATATCTGATACTTTGGAGCATGTCCCTTCCTAACTCCTGCCGCTGCACATGGGGGAATCTTAGACGACTGGGCAGCAAATAGAATCTCATCACCGTGCAAGAGGGCCAATCAGATTTGGCTTCCTGATGATATCAGAGAAGGGAAAAGGAAATCAATTCCCAGTGAATTTCCAAACAGGAAGCAGATTTAAGGCAGGTGTATACATATTCTCTTCTTCTTTGCAACTGATTGGGATATGTGTGACTTCTGTATATAGGTATCCAAGGACTTGAAGTTAAATGGAGATCAGCCCATGAGAGATCCAAGTATTCATACAGCACATAGATCATTCCATATCACTCATGTGCTGGAAAGGCTGCGGGAAAAGGGGTACTTACCTACATTGTTGGTGGGATTGCACTCACATTAATCAATTTTGGCAAGAAGTGATTGAATATATTAACGTAATGACATCTTACCAACTCCCACTCCGACCAGAAATAATTTTGTTAAACGATTGGCAAGATACTCCGATCCCGAACGTAAGAAAAATCTTGGTCGCCCATTTGCTAGCTGCAGCTAAATCAGCAATTGCTGCAGCATGGAAAAACAAAGAGTCCTACCATTTCAAATTGGTTATTGAGAGTTTGGGACCAGTTTATTTTGGCTAAGCTTACTATATTAAACAATCTGAAATGCCTGACTATAGGTCAAAATGTATTGAGCTTTGGTACCCAATCCTAGAATTTTTAACTAAAGATGAATATGCAAAACAGCTACTTAGACCTAAAGACTATTTTCATGTACTGCTCACCATCTAGAATAAGGCAACAAACAGCTACTTGCCTTATTGTTATTGTTACCTTATTGTAAAGCCAAGTTTCACTGTTAATGTTTTGTTTGTTACTGTTATATTTGAAAAACTAAAATCTTTTTTTTAAAAAAGAGGTCCAAGTATTCCGATAAGCACATTAATTCTTCCTTAGATGGATGTAAAATTTTATATTTCCAAATCTTTATTTGTATGATTCGCTTAAGTGTTGTGACAAGCAATAGCTTGTATATCTTTTTTTTTTTAAAAAAAACTCCACATTTTTCTTATATAAGACCTTGGTACTGTTTTAAAGAATAAAATAACTTCTGAAATTTGTGATTGTGAAATGTACCCATCTGCCCCCTAGTGGTTACTTAGTTTAAAGAAGCAGATTACGACGGCTTTCAAGGTTCCATTCTCTGATCAGAGTTGAGTTGAGCACCGACCTAAACTCAGAATGGGAAGACTGCCCGTGGTTCGTAGCGGTGAAAGAAATATGCTTGGTACACGCTGAAAGGCATTTGTATGTTGCAAAGGCTGGCAGGTTGCAAACCAGAAACTCGACTTGCTGCTTTTTAGATTTCCGAAACATGTGAAAGAAGATAATATGGCTACTGCTCTTCTGGATTTTTGCAGCCAGTTTTAACGGTAAAGAAACATCTCTGGACAGTAACATATTCTGCCCTGGTGGTGGTAGAAAGTACCATCAAGTTGTAGCCGGCTTATAGCGACCCCTGCTGGGGTTTTCAAGGCAAGAGACGAACAGAGGTAGTTTGCCATTGCCTGTGTCAGCATGGCGACCCTGGTCTTGCTTAGAGGTCTCCCATCCAATTACTAACCAAGGCAGAGCGTGCTTAGCTTCCAAGACCTGACGAGATCGGGCTTGCCGTGGCTATCGTCAGTTTTGAAAAAAATGACAGGGGAAGCTGGTAAGACTCAGAGGTGGAGCATGTGCTTTGTTTCCAGCAGGAAGTCTTAGGTTCGATCTCCGGTTGGATAGTCTTGGATAACAGGCCTTTCGGAGGAGATGATGCGGGGCAAATTGGACCGATTGGACCGATGTCCGATTTGGTACAAAACAGCTTCCGATCTTCATAGCATTTCCCTCGGCGCTACCTGCACGGGAAGAGGCTGCTGCTTTATGGTAGGATACCTGTTTTAGATGCAGGAGGTCTTCGCGAGATCGGCAGTGAAAAGATTTCAGGAATTTTCTTATTTATTTATTTATTTATTTTATTCGATTTGTACCCCGCCCTCCCCACAAATGGGCTCAGGGCGGCTAACAACATTAAAAAATACATTAAAATCACAAAAACATAAAATCAACAATAATTTTTTAAAAAATCATTAAAATAGTCCAGGAGCAGGCTGTTTAGACAAATATGGGGAGTCCGTATACGGGCATAGCAGATGTCCGAGGGCAGCCCCAGAAGAAGTGGTGGTCTTAGATGGAAGAAGGAGGACACCTGCTGGCACTCAGCCGAAGGCCCGGTGGAACATCTCTGTTTTACAGGCCCTGCGAAACTGTAACTGGTCCCGCGGGGCCCGGATCTCCAGTGGGAGAGCGTTCCACCAGGCCGGGGCTAGGGCAGAAAAAGCTATTAAATCATTTATATCCTGCCTTTTCTTGTGACTCAAGGCGGCTTCCGAATCGCAATTTATAACACTGCAATGAAAAGTAGATAAATTAAATCCCCAAATGACTACCCCATCCATCAAAAATGTCTGCAGTCTACAAACCATTAAACACTTTGATGAATAAAAGGAGCTTGCAGCCATTTGAAGGGCAAGAGGACATCGTAAAACAAAAGTCCAGGGGCACCTTAAAGAACCACCCCATTCATTTCAACATGAGATTTTGTAAGTCATGGCCCACTTTGTCAGATAGGTATGTGAAGGAAAATGGTCCTGCACAATTTGTCTTCATATATGTATCTGACAAAGTGGGCTGTGGCCCACGAAAGCTCATATTGAAATGAATGTTGTTAGTCTTGAAGGTGCCGTTGGACTTTAAAAAAAAATTGCTTCAATAAACCGACACAGCTACCCTTCACAATCATCAAGAAGTAGGGTTGCCAGCTCCAGGTTGGGAAATTCCTGGAGATTTGCAGAGTAGAACCTGTAGATGATAGAGTTTGGGCATGGGAGGGACCTCGGCTAGGTATCATACCAAACAGTCCAATATCCAAAGCGGCTATTTCCTCCAGGAAAACCGATATCTGTTGCCTGAAGATCAGTTGTAATTCCGCGAGATGTCCGGCTGCCACCAATGTTGGGAGGTTGGGATCTCTATCAAGAAGACGTCAGCCGCATGCACTCCAAAGTCTGCAGGCAATACTGAGCTCAGTAGACCCTTCTGAGAAGGTGGAGGCTCAGTGGTAGATCACATGCTCTGTATGAATGCAAAAGACGAGAGATTCCACCTCCAGGTGTTGGGAAAGACCTGACCCTGGAGACCCACTGCCCATCAGAGTAGACAATACTGAGCTTGATGCACTGAGATGCAGGGAGGGACCGAGAAGGTTGGACATGTTCATGAAGGACTTCCAGATTCAGAGGTGGAATGCACTAACTGCTCAAAGGTGCCTTGTCCTGGAGCACAACACGAGGCTATCAAGGTCAGCCTTCCCTACACACCGACTAGCAGCAGCTCTCCAAGGTCTCCACCAGGCATCTTTCACATTACCTGATCGTTTTGGCTGGAGATGTGGGGGACTGAATCTGGCACCTTCTGCTCGCAAAGCCAGAGCGGCGTCCCTGAGCCACACCCCTCCCCAATTGTTAGATGCCAGGGAACAATCAGCAGGAAAGGGCTGTTGCCCACAGTGGGCTTCCCTGGTACATCTGGCTAGAAACAGGATGCCGGTCTCAATGAACTATTGGCCTGATTCGACATGACCATCGTTACATTCTTACGACCAAAGGTGTAAATCATATATTTTGCCAGCTTTGTGCAGCAGGGTTCCTGGGGTGGACCTGGATGGGCAATGAACCCTGCTGCCCCCTCCCGTTTCCAAATTCAGCATAGTGATGCCTTACAGGTGTGGTTGTGGGCAAAGTCAGATGGGTTTTAATAAAACCATTCCGGTGTGTCGCACACCATCGAAAACTTTGAGTAATTCGCATTTATCCCAGGCAATCACATGGAACTGTATGGAAATCTTTTCAATACCTCTGAAAGGCAGGGCAGGGTGATTACTAGTACTACCCCTCTACTGTAGATTTGTTAGTAGCTTCCCTAAGGTCAACCAGAGTCCATGGCAGAGGCAAGAGCTGAATGCGGCGCTTGCCGTTCATAACTCAGAGCTAAACTACCTGAGACAAATTACACGAGGACGCTCAAGTGAAGGGAGACTCATTGTTAGCCGGGAAGAGTAGGCTGAATTTCACCTCTCTCTACGGAGCCGGCAAAGATCACGCCTCAGAGGGTTTGTTAATTTCCTCTTTGCCTGTGGGAAGGCTCAATCAATTACTAACAAACCCTCTGAGGAGTGATCTTTGCCGGCTCTGTAGAGAGAGATGATCTATGCTTCCTGGCTAACATTGCATCTCCCTTCACTTGAACGTCCTTGTGTAATTCGTCTCGTGTAGTTTAGCTCTCAGTCTCTTACCATTACATTACACTTGCTTAGCAAATGCATTTTAAGAGAGGGCAATTTGCACCAGCAAGGGGGAGAGGTGTTCTCTCTTTCCCCCAGCAATTCCCATCTCAGCTGCTTATCCCACCCCACCTTTTTTGCAAAGTTCCTGATGCTTTTTGTGTGTGCATGCTACAAAAAGAAAGCAGACCCCTTTTCAGCCACAGCAGCCCATGCAGGGCACAACACAATACCAACTCTGTTGGAAGCAATCGTCCTTCTCCGTTCTTGCCGTGGCTGTTTTCGCTCGTGTGTACTTATACTGACTCTGCGTCCCTCAGCAGGGTAATTTTGATCTGCCTAGAGTCATGTCAACTGCCAAATGATGTGACTCTTAATAAGAAAGAGATTCTGAAGCGACTTAGTTGAAAAATCACTGTACATGGCGTTGCTTAGCAATGCTAGCCTGTCACCAAATACTCCGAGATAATAGTTTTCTGCATTTGGAACACAGTGGGTGGGGAGGGGGGGGGAAACTAAACATTGCAACCCTTTCGGATGGTTCAATGGTTTTGTTTGTTTACTTATTTGGAGGGAGGGGGGAAGCTGGTTGGCCAATTATGACCATGCATTGCAATGACTCAAAATGGGAAGCCATGCCCAGAGAAGAGAAATAAGAGCTTGTAGCCGGAAGAAAAGATTTCGGAGTTTTTGGCTAAGAAGACAGGAAAAAGAGGCAAGTACCGGTCTGGAGAAGGGGACAGTGGGACAGAGAGAAAGCAAGAGGGGGGCGGGAAGCATTGGAGAAGGCTAAGAAAAGCAAAATCAGGGCCGGAAATTAAAGAGAATTTTTAGGTACATGTCCACAATAGTAAAGAAGGAAGATGCAATATAGCTCAATGGAGTCTAGGAACAAATGCCTAATATGCCTCCCTGTACAGAGGGACTAAACTGCTTGGAGAAGCAGGAATCTCAGATTCGATGTATTGTCGAAGGCTTTCACGGCCGGAGAACGATGGTTGTTGTGGGTTTTCCGGGCTGTATTGCCGTGGTCTTGGCATTGTAGTTCCTGACGTTTCGCCAGCAGCTGTGGCTGGCATCTTCAGAGGTGTAGCACCAAAAGACAGAGATCTCTCAGTGTCACAGTGTGGAAAAGATGTAGGTCATTTGTATCTACTCAGGAGGGGTGGGGTTGAGCTGAGTCATCCTTACACCCTGGGAAACTCTTACAGGATGACTCAGCTCAACCCCACCCCTCCTGAGTAGATACAAATGACCCACATCTTTTCCACACTGTGACACTGAGAGATCTCTGTCTTTTGGTGCTACACCTCTGAAGATGCCAGCCACAGCTGCTGGCGAAACGACAGGAACTACAATGCCAAGACCACGGCAATACAGCCCGGAAAACCCACAACAACCATTAATCTCAGATTCATCTCACTGTATCTTCAATCAAAGAGTTGGGGCAACAGCAGAATTTGGCTTCAGCCTCCATGTGCAGCATGGAAGCTTTTGAGGAGCATCTAGTTGACCTGGGCGTGAAACAGGCAGGACGTGGGACTTGATTTGGCCTGGCTGTTCTTGCATCCCACGCAGCAGGGCTGGAGAATGCATGAGATGTGCAGGAAAGGGGATGTCTTCCCAGTCTTCCCCAAGACTCAAGGAACATCTTCTTTGCTATCTCTATTCATGCTCCTCCCTTGGAAATCAGGCACTTGCCACTGGATCATAGTAAATTTTTTCTTCTGGTTAGGGAAGTCTCTGGGCCCAGCTTATCACAGAAGGTGGCTTAGGGGCATCGTACCTTTCTGACTTGATCCACTCCATTGAAAACAGAAGAAAGTATTAATGGAGGATGCAGTATGCACGCGTGGTGGTTTGTTCAGAAAGGAAGCAGACGAGAGGCAGTCTACGACCAGCATACGACCTGAAGGCACTTTGTGGAAGCTAAGCAGTGCTGTGTCTTGTCACTGTTTGGCTAGGAGACCTTTTGGGGACTCTTGATCTGCTAGCAGATGACTGAGGAGGCCCAATTGACCATAGCCTTGGCCACTGATGGGGACTGGCTTTGCTCCTTTGTATGGTTAGTTTACTTTGGTACTTCATCAAGCTTTTCAGCATAAAACATCAGACAAGGGCATCCCTTGAAGACTGTACCATTGATGACCAGCCACTGGTGTGTGAAGTGACTAATGGAAATGGTTTTGTTTTGAAATATGAAGAGTTCTGTCTGTGGTGGTCTGTTCACACACGCAAGTTACCCCTGGATAACAGTCCTTGGTTTACAAACGTATGTGTGAATCAGCCCACAGGCTCAATCAACAAATAAATGTCAAGTTTTAAAGTTTTATTATTGTCTGTCCACTATATCCCTTCTTCCAAGGAGCTCTGAGTGGCGCACGTGGTTCTTCCTTCCCCATTTCATCCTTACAACAACCCTGTGAGATAGGTTAGGCTAAGAAAGACTGACTAGAGCAAGGTCACCCAGTGAACTTCGATGACAGAAAAGTGATACCTGAACCCAGGTTTCTCAGGTCCTAGTTAAACATTGAAAGGGCTTTTTCCAGGACCAGATCTACGGGAGGGCAGGGGGGTTGCTTGCCCCAGGCGCTGCTAAATAGAGAGCACCAGAGTGGCTGCTGGCCGAGAGCATGCGCTCCTGGCCCTCCGGCGGCAGTGCGGGCAGCTGCACAGCAGGGCTGGGAGATCCGCTGCAGCCAAAATGGCAGGCACGCTCCTGGGGGGACGTCATCATGTACTCCTGGGAGCGCGCATGCACAAAGCCCACACGCGGGGACTGGGGTGCTGCCGGACTTGGGATACCCTGGGTGCTGGCAACCCAAGATACGGCTCTGGCTTTTTCTGTTGTTTTGAAGGCCCCTTTTTGTCTCGAGGCAATTTTATTTTTTCCTCTAATAGCTTTTAAAGGTTTGTTTTGTAAATCCCTTTGGGTATATTTTATATAAAAGTTTTTTAGAAGTTTGCTATCTAATATACAAATTACTTAGGCCTCGAGAGTGCTGTCGATTCAAAGATATTTTTGTTCCTGAGCCCAAAATGCATTTGCTTTTAATTCAGAATTCTGCATGTTCCATATGCTCTTTAAAAATGTCTTCCTTTTTGCCCTAGGAAAATGCCTCTAGCGCCTTTGCAGCCTCCCCGGAATATCGTAATAACTGACAACCAGCGCCCAATGTAACGTTGTCTAAAAAAATTATGTTCTTCACGTTCAACGTGATTCTGTCTGACTTCCATGCCACGTCTCTTGTATCCCAAGGTACGTTAGCGAGTTAAGCAACGCAGTTATAATGAAAGATTAATAGCGGAAGAAGAGACAGAGATTGAGAGAGCTCCTAAGCTGAAAACTGCAACGAACCCAAAGCAGGTTGTTTGAGAGATGAAATCAGCGAGTCCAGAGGACGTCTCGTACCACTTGACGGCAGAAGAAGAGGGAGGGAGCGATCGGCTATTTCTACTGTTTTTCTAGAAGGTTTGCGAACCTGCTTTGGAATTGCTTCAGAAAATCCATTACTCAATGTGACCCGTAGCCAGGGAAATAAAGAATGTGTGACAAAGCTCTTACTTCTGGTACCAAACTGAAAAGCCACATTTGGGTGGCAGGGCCGTGGTTCAGGGAGAAGGAGTGACCCTAGGGGGTGAGCAACCCCCACCCTGCCCTGTTCCATCATCATTTCTTTGAGTCTGTCTATATGAGATGCCTTGGTGTGTGTTTGTAAAGTGTAGGGAGATGTAATGTTAGCTGGGAAGGGTAATTTAAAAAGACAGAGCTGGCGGAGTTCGCTCCTCAGAGGGTTTGTTAATTTCATCTTTGCCACCCCAAAGGTTCTGTCAGTTTCACCTCTCCAGCCTAAAATTGTGTGGGATCGCAACCAGAGGGCAGCCAGGAATGGAAATGGGCTGTTGCTGCCTTCCAGAGCTGGCTTGAACCTGGAGAGGTTATAATGGACTGAAGTCTCCCTTCTGGCATTTCACAGCCCCTTCACCGAACTTCAGTGGATAGCAAAGCCTTTGCTCTGCCACCATCTCTGTCTTTTTAAACTACCCTTACCGGCTAACATTGCATCTCCTGACACGTGTTGCTCACGTGTCAGATGTCTCATGTAGAGAGCATTCCATTCATTTAAGGAGCTCTGGGCAACACACAGGTTTCCTGTTACCCACCTGTTTTTCTTCACATTAGCTCTGTGGGGTAAACTAGGAAAACAAGCCCCAAATCATCCACTGAGTTTCATGGCTGAATATGATTGTAACCCAAGGGCAAATTCACATGCCCTCGGCGCATCCTGGTGTTGCACTAAATGTTTGCTAAACACTATACTTCTGGGTGTTTAGCGAACATTTAGCTCAATGCCGGGATGCTCCGAGGGCGTGTGGATTCAGCCCAGGTCTCCCCAGTCCTAATATAACCACTCTGTATTGAATCCTTCTAATGCTACTTCTTTGTAAAATCCTATGACATTGTTGTGGAAATGTCCTTGATACTGTATGGAAATGTCCTTGATACTGATTGTACTAATCTCATGCTATGTAATCCGCTTTGAGTCTCAGTGAGAAAAGCAGACTATAAATGACATAAATAAATAAATAAAACTAGACCAGGCTGGTATTTTGGTCTGGAAATATGTGTTTGCTGTTTAATATATTTCACATGTATTTGGCTGAATGAATGAATGTGGCGGCCATCCACCATCGCTGAGAACGCTTATTCGTTATTTTGTGACAAATAAGGGAAGCAAAAATAAAATCTTACTCAAGTCCTTCCACCCTGACCTAGATGGCCCAGGGTAGCCCAGTCTCATCAGATCTCAGAAGCTAAGCAGGGTCAGACCTGGTTAGAACTTGGATGGGAGACCACCAAGAAAGTCTCGATTCCTCTGCAGAGGCAGGCAATGGCAAACTACCTCTGTTTGTCTCTTGCCTTGAAAACCCCAACGGGATGCCATACGTGTCTGTACAAGTCCCTCTGAATGCTCATACTGGTGAACGGATCTGATTCAGGGAAGAACATTGGCAGCAGGGAATTTCGTGAGCATCCCTCGTGAAAATCAGCACAGAAATTCTGTAACTAAAATGAACAAATGCCAGGAATAAGTGAATGAATGAGCACACATAGTTGGCCGTTGGGGAAAGTTCTGGTGGGTCAATAGCTTAGGGGGCTGCCCCAGTCCCAGGATAGCTTTGTGCAAAGTGGATGAGATCTAGCTTTGCTATGAGCTGGTGACCCTCCTACACCCTGCAAAATGCAAATGGGTGTGAGACAGGCGCCCTTCCGAGCCTGCCCCTTCCCTCCCCCTCCTTTGGGGCAGTGGGACTGATTTCCCCCCTCAGTATGCCCCTGCCCCAGCTTATCCTCAGAACAACCCGGTGAGGGTAGGCTGGACTGACTAAGAGCGGGACCACAAGTGACACCTGACACAGGTTGGACACTTGTCCGCTTCCCTTAAGTTTTGGCGGGAAATGTAGGCAGCTTGGCGGAATGTTGGACAAGTGACAGTTGAAAAGTCTGTTGGACAGCAGTAGGAGAGCCAAGCTGCAAGACCAGGACGCCTACGTTTCCCATCAAAACTTGAGGGAAGCTGACAAGTGTCCAACCTGTGCCTTTTGTCACTTGTGGTCCCGCTCTGAGAGAGACTGCAGCAAGGATTTGAACCCACGTTTCATTTGTTGCCGTGTGACCCCAAACCACAAGAGCTTTTTTTTATTAAAAGCCGTTTCCCAAAGGTAAAGTAGAGGGAGTGATTAACCAGGCAGGCGTTCCATGGAACATCCCTGGTGAATGAGGCCCCAAGCGGCGAGACAAATCAAACATTCCCCAAAGGACTTCCAATCGCCTCACTCTCCCTCTGAGATGCTGCTTTTCATAGGTGCCCATCCACAGATTCCCCAGTGTGTCATGAAACATTGAGTCATCTTGCGAGTAATTGAGTGATAACTGCAGGTGTGTGAATCACAGATTATGAGCCGGCATCGATGTGCTTTCAGGCAGTAACCGCCAGATAACGGGATGCGCCATGGCGCCGTTGGGCTTTTGCTGTTCTGTTGTAGCCAGGGGATTTCAGCCAGAAAGAGCAACCTTGATCAACGGTGTTCAAGTGTCTTTGTTTCTGGGCGTCAATGTGCCGCCGTTCTCAAAGCCTGGCACAATAATGCTTCTCGTCATTTTCCTCAAGTGCCGAAATCCAAAGCTCATTAGAAGCGCCGGTTGGTGGGGTGTGCCGTATAACTCTGGCTCAGATGCTGCCAGAGCTAAGGCTTAACTAGGGAGGGAAATCTGCCTGGTGGGCTACAGTGGCTCGATGGGATTGCGAGATGCTGGTTTTCCTTGGCAAGAATAAAGGGCTTTGACATGGGGAAGCTAGAAGAGAGCTTTGCTCTGAAACAGCTGCTGTGAGTTAAACCTGTGGCAAATGTCTCTTGCCCTGGAAATATTTGAATTATTAAAATAAATGTGCTTTGGCACAGCTGAAACAAGTGTAGTCGGTTTTTCTCAAAGGAGAGAAAGCAAATACCCAGTTGAGAGGGAAGACAGATTCTTTCTGCACACGCAAGCACCCCTTCATGTGTATTACTTTTCCAATAGGACCAGCCTTAGGCATTTTTGTCGCCTGAGATAAAAGGTTAAACTGTGCCATCACATACACATTTGGCCAGCCTCTAATCTCTTTTGTAGTGGTGGAAGGGGGCAATGCATCTTGGGCTTTGTAGTCTTCAGGCAGCCTTCAGTTGGTAGCTTTCCACTTGTTGCAGAGAAATGGCCTATATCTAGGGTTGCCAGGTCTCTATACCCTCCTGGCTAGGGTGGGGGGGTGCCAGCACATGTCTTTCACCATGCTCCCAGTGCTTGTGTGATGACATCACTGCCAGGAAGTGATGTCATCATGCCAGCCATGGGTATGCTCCCGCAGTTTGGGTAGGGCTAATTTTGGCAAAGTGTAGAAGCATGCCCACGGCTGGTGCAATGACATCACTTCAGGAAGTGACGTCGTTGTTCCCCACTGGGATCGTGCCCATGTGTGCTTTTCTGGGTTGCCTGCCAGTGGAGGGCAATCTCCTGGGGGCTTGCCATGACCTACCAATTGCCAGTGATCGGCGGACAACAGGGCAAACCCCCAGGAGATCATTCACCACCAGCGGGTAAATATGAAGACTACATCCCAGAATTTCATGTTAGAATTTCAATCATTGGGTCTGCCTTCTTTTCATGCCCCAAGATACCTTTATACAGGCTAGCAGCTAACAATGGGAATGGTGGATCATGTCATGAGCACAGGGCCGTTCAATGCCGTGGATATGCAGATGGCTCTGGCTTGGGGAGAACAGATACCAGCTCACGCCTCAGCTAGAGAGTCACACCTAGGAATACAGTTTCAGTGACCAGAGAAAGTAGAGGGGAGGGGCCGTGGCTCAGTGGTAGAACATTGGCTTGGCTTGCAGAAGGTCCCAAGTTCAATCCCCGGCATCTCCAGTTGAAAGGACCGTGCAGTAGGCGATGCCAAAGACCCTGAAGAGCTGCTGCCAGTCTGAGTAGACAATACAACACTGACCTTGATGGACCGAGAGTCAGTGGCTGATTCCGCACACGTTGGATAATGCACTTTCAATGCACTTCATCAATCGTTTGAGGTGGATTTTTTGTTCCGCACACAACAAAATCCGTTTCAAATTATCTATAAAGAGGATTGGAATGTGTGCGGAATCACTCTGATTCCATATAAGGCAGTTTCATATCTATAGAAATTATCCCTTCCATTTGGCCAGGAAGAGAAGGATGAGCCACAGGGATGGGCAAAGGGAGATTATATATTTCCCTGACCAAGAGGAAGAAGCAGTTAGTTGTTCTTGGCCATTTTGTCTCAAGCCATGAAGGACTATGCCTTTACCTCTATGTTATGTGCCATCAAGTCGCCTCCAACCCATGGCGACCCTATGAATGAAAGACCTCCAAAACGTCCTATCCTTAACAGACCTGCTCAGATCCTGCAAACTGGAGGACGTGGCTTCTTTTATTGAGTCCAGCCATCTCATTTTAGGTTTTCATTATTTCCTACTGCCTTCCACTTTTCCTAGCATTATTGACTTTTCCAGAGAACCTTGTCTTCTCGTGATGTGACCAAAGTACAATAGCCTCAGTTTTGTCATTTTAGCTTCCAGGGAGGATTCAGGCTTGATTTGATCTAGGACCCACTTATTTGTCTTTTTGGCTGTCCATGATATCCACAGAAGTCTCCTCCAGCACCACATTTCAAATGAATCCATTTTCTTCCTGTCAGCTTTCTTCACCATCCAACTTTCACATCCATACATAGTAATGGGGAATGCCATAGTTTGCATTACCTTGATCTTGGTTCCCAGAGAGACATCTTTATCTTTAAGGATCTTCTCTAGCTCCCTCACAGCTGCTCTTCCAAGTCTCAGTCTTTATCTCAGGACTGCAAAAGTCCCAACTCTGAAAGGTAAACAACTTCTGACTACTTGCCGCTCCAAACCTACATTAACATCGTTTGGGGTGCAGACGAAGTTTAGGGAGAGAGGAGATGCAATTTTATCTCTTTTCTTCGGATCTCTGCAGAGTTTGCTGCAATAACATACTGACGCCTGTGGTTTTAATAAATGGCCTTTTCGTTTGAATGCTGTACTTTGAACTCTCTGACCTACCGTTTGCCCCAATCGGTCTCATTAACCCAGAGAGAAACCCAAAGGTTCAGCAGTTAATCCTCTCGGTCTTCTAGTATGCAAGCGAAGATGCAATTCCTGGGGACTGCCAAGATCCAGACAGCACGGCCAGGCAAAGTCTCTAAAAGTGGAAGGAAAGACTGTGAGATTTGACTACTCAAGTGGGGATTTCCTTTGATATGTTCAGGGGTGGCAGCGGCTATTCAGAGAGACAGATTTAGGGGAATAGAGAAAGGGGAGCAGGGTGGAGATCCAGTGAGCTCAGCAGCTTTCTCTGCTGTTACTGGGAAACGGCCCTTGTGAAATCTGTTTTTTGACAAATGGGAAAGTTGGTCTTGGTGGCACCGTATCATGTGGATAGTTTTAGATAAGTAGCCGCGTTGGCCTGCAATAGAACAGCAGGATTGGAATCCAGCAGCACCTTAGAGACCTACAAGATTTTCAGAGTGTAAGCTTTCGAGAGTCAGAGCTGCCTTCTTCGTTTCCTATTCGTGTCTGAAGAGGTGCTGCTGGCCTCAAGTCCTGCATCGTGCGGTTTGTCAGCATTTGATCCCACTACACAGGGTGGGATTTTGTGAAGGACCTTTCCTTAGTAGCACCATGGGCTTTAGGACCAAGGAACAAACGCATCTTGAAAAAGAGCAGGATTTGAGTCCAGGGGCACCTTAGAGACCAGGGCCAGATCAAGGGGGGCAGGGGGTTAGTCTGCCCCCAGTGCCGCCAAAGAGGGGGCGCCGGGCGCAACTGCCAGCCGCCGGGAGCGTGCCGGTGGCAGCGTGGGCAGCTGAGCGACCGCCCGTGACCTTCGCTTGCCCAGCAGGACACAGGGAGTGTGTGGCAAGCTGGCTGCCCCCTCAGCCGGGCAGGCGAATGACACGGAGGGCTGGGAGGCCGCCCGTGCCACTCGCCTGCCCTGCTGAGGGGGTGGCCAGCTTGCCGCGTGCTCCCTGTCCTGCAGGGCAGGCAAATGGCACGGGCGGCCTCCCAGCCCTCCGTGCCATTCGCCTGCCCGGCTGAGGGGGCAGCCAGCTTGCCACGCACTCCCTGTGTCCTGCTGGGCAAGTGAGTGGCATGGAGGGCTGGGAGGCCGCCTGCACCATTCGCCTACCCTGCAGGACAGGGAGCGCACAGCAAGCTGGCCGCCCCCTCAGTGGGGCAGGCGAGTGGCACGGGCAGCCTCCCAGATGCCGTCACTGCCACTGCTCCGCTGGCGGCATGCCCGCCCCACGTGATGTGTGAGGGCGGCCAAACTGTGCTTGTCCGTAGTGCTGGGAACACTAGATCCAGCACTGTTAGAGACCAACAAGATTTGTCAGCTATTGAATCGGAGATCCCTGCGACTGATATAAATCTCCCCACCCACCCCATCTAAGTGAGAAGTTCCCTTTTCCAAACCCCGATGAGCTCTTAAACAAAGCCTTTTCTTGACACTCGCAGCCCATGAAAGAGATATCTATAGTCATTAAGGCACATATTACCCTTCATTTTGACATGTAGGGCAGACTGATCCACAGTCATCAGAGGCCAAGCTTGCAGCATTATAATGCTTTTGGACAAATCATTTTCTTGCAATAGAACAAAGTGTGCGGGATTGCTGAGAAGCAGAATTGTTGCTCTATTTATTTTTTTTTAAGAAAAGGCAATCTGCAGCTGGTTACAAATAAGGTATTCCCCCCCCCCTCATTTTTATGCCTTTCGACCAAGCCCATGTTTGCACCAAATCCTGTCTTCACAGATGCTGTCCAAAATTAGGGTGTGTCTGCACCGCTTTAAGATCCATGATGCAGTGCAACTCGCACAAATAAAAATGCAAGACTGAGGCTGTGATCCTCTGCAGGTTTCCATTGTTCTCAGCATTATTGAACTTAGAAAGTACTTTCGTTTCATTTTTGTTTGTGATACATTTTTATAATGCTTTGTTCTAACTTAGCCACCTTGGCGGCCCGGACTGGGCAGAAAAGTGGCATACAAGTGTTGTATTTAAATAAATAAATCAACCTTCCAAAATTTTACTGAAGCGACAGATCTTCTATGGTAAATGGAATTGGAAAACGAACCTTCGTTTTATACATTGCTAGCTATCCTTCCCCCCTCCCTTTTCCGTATCGTTTGGAGCTTGATGGAAATAATCTTTTGTCAGAAGTAAGAGGCTCCAGTCTGTTGATCGGCTGATTGCTCTGTTATTATCATGGTTTAATTAACTTCTCCGATAGGAGGGTGAAGTAATTAACTTCTCTTATCCATAACTGATAGAAAGCTAGCGTAGATGATACGGTTGGCCTAGAATGTTTTCTCCACTGATGGGTTAGTTTTCTGCTTACAGGGACCATTTTCCATGGGTGGGGGAGCATTCACTAGTGGTGTGTCGCACTTGCAGTTGGAGATAATAATAACATTCGATTTATATACCGCCCTTCAGGAAAACTTAATGCCCACTGAGAGCGGTTTACAAAGTATGTCATTATTATCCCCTCAACAAAACACCCTGTGAGGTAGGTGGGGCTGAGAGAGCTCCAGAGAACTGTGACTAGCCCAAGGTCACCCAGCTGGCTTCAAGTGGAGGAGTGGGGAATCAAACTTGGCTCTCCAGATTAGAGTCCCACACTCTTCCCCTGCTGGACTCTATCACCTCATTCTGTTGCACGAGTAACCTGCATGTAGTTCACAAGATAACAATGTATTTTACACTACATTTCAGTGTTCCTCCACCATGGCTTTTGGTGGGCACCTAACATGACTCCCAAACCATGTCTGTTAACTTCCCCTCCTATTGATTCTTGCTACATCCCTACTCAACATGGAACTCACTTCTGCATTTAATTTATTTGGAAAGTTAAAACCCACTTTTCTCCCCAGGGGAGACCCACAGCAGCATACACCATCATTCTCCACTCTTCAGTTTATCCCCACAATAACAAACTTCTGAGGTAGGTTCGACTGTGTGTGTGTGACTGGCCCAGGGTCACCCAGAGAGCTTCTGAAGTAGACTGGGGATTTGAACTCGGGTCTCTTGCATCCTAGTCTGATGCTCTAGCTACCGCACTGTGAGATTTGACTTGTAAACCAGCAATCTTTAACATTTGGTGTAACAAAACTGAGCCAGTTTAGTGTAGTGGTTAAGAGCACGGGACTCTAATCTGGAGAGCCAGGTTTGATTCCCCACTCCTCCACTTGAAGCCAGCTGGGTGACCTTGGGCTAGTCATGGCTTCTAGGAGCTCTTTCAGCCCCACTTACCTCACAGGGTGTTTGCTGTTGTGTGGATAATGATAACATACTTAGTAAACTTCTCTGAGTGGGTGTTAAGTCCTCCTGAAGGGCGGTATATAAATCAAATGTTGTTATTGTTGTTGTTGTTGTTGTTGAATTGGGAATGAGTGTCTTTAGCTCAGCAAGATCTACTAGAAAGCATGCTCGCACAGGATCATCTTGGTGTGGAATGCTGGGATCTAGCAGATTCAAAGAAAGCAATTCACTTACGTGTGTCTATAAGACAGCATAAGCTTACTCAGTTTCTAAATTTTTAAAAATGCTAAATATTGATAGTGCAGGAGAGAGAGCCAGGCATGTTTTCTTTGCTTTAAACCTTTTTATCCTGCCTTTTCTTCTAAAATCTCCCCTCTCACCCCTGTGGCTCCCTTTAAACCACATAAAGCAATCCTATATTTAAAATTATGCAAGGAAGGCAAAGCACAGAAACTAAATAGTGACAGACTAGGATCTGGGAGACCCAGGTTCGAATCCCCACTCTGTCACAGGAGTTCACTGGGTGACTTTAGATCAGTCACATCCTCCTAGCCTAACTTCACAGGGCTGTTGTGAGGATAAAAGAAAGGGAGAATCGTGCACATGCTCCTTGGAGGAAAAGGGAGACAAAAATGTACTAAACAATGAAGAGCAATTTCACCATGGGGGCTTGTTGCCCTGAGATCAGATGTTGCTCAAGTGGAATCAGGCAAATGTTGGTAGCCAGGGCCTGGTAGCTGGTGGAGCGTGTGTGTGTGTGTTTGGGACTCAGCGACAAAGCACAAGGCCCCAGGTTCAAGCCTTGGCATTTTTAGAGAAAGCATTCCTGGTAAAAGTGCATTGACTTTAGAGACCTTGGAGAACTACAGGCTGTACAGAGCTGGGATGTGTGTGGCTGACTTACAGCGGAGGTGCAGCTTAATGGCAGAGCACATGCGCTGCCTGCAAAAGGCCTGGGGTTCAATTAAGGAAAAGCATCTTGAGTGATGTGTGTTGGGAACGGCCGCTCCCCACCTGACAATCAGAGCAGACAATCCTGGGCTAGATGGAAAAAGGTCTGACTCTTGCCTGTAAAGTGGCTTCATGAGCTTTGTAGCACAGCTCAAGGGACAATTTAGGGTTGCCAACCTCCAGGTGGGGCCTGCAGTTCTTCTCCAATTATGTTTGATCTCCTGACCTCAGAGATTAGTTCCTTTGGAGAAAACAGCAGCTTTGGAGGATGGACCCTATGGCTTTATACCCCATCGAGGTCCCTCTTCTCCCCACAACCTCCCCCGCCCCCAGCTCCACCTCCAAATCTCCAGGAATTTCCCAACCTGGAGGTGGTAACCTAAGTAAATGAAAATGGGCGGCTCTCAGTACCGGACACCCTCAACCTTCCCCCAGCAGGACAAACCCGTCAACACAGGCAGGGCCGCTGCCCTCGCTCCTTTCGAGCCTACAGGCGGTGCCTCCTGGCGAGGAGGGGACGCTGCCCGGCTCCGGCTCAGCAGAACCAGCCGCCCCGACTCGGGAGCCTCGAGGCGCCTTCGGGAAGCAGCAGCAGCAGCGGCGGCCCAGAGGTCTCCGCGGGCCCCCCCTCCGACGGCGCCCCCGAGAGCGAGCCCAGGCAGCTGCCCTCGGAATCCGCCTCCGGGGGCTTCGACGGGGCTTCCTCGCGGGGATCGCCTGGGAGGGTCCCTGGCCTCAGGCGCAGCTCGGCCGGCGGCTCCAGCGCCAAGGCGCGCAGGCGGGGGAGCCGAGCCCGCCTCCCCGCTGGCCCCGCCCCCGCCTCCGCCGCGCCCGCCTCCCCGTCTCCTCTCCGCCTCGTTTGAAGGACTTCCCGGGCTGGAGCCGCGCGGCGCTCAGAGGCGGCGGAGGCGGCGGGCTGGCGGCTCGGAGCGGCTCGTCCAGTCCGAGAGACGCTCGCGGGGCTGGTGGAGGCGGCCGGGATCGGGATCGGGATCGGGAGCCGTGCGCCTCCCCGAAGGCGCCCGTCGGTTGCGCGCGGAGCAAAAGTTGGCGCGCCTCTGCGGGGCTGCCTCGTTGCTTCCCTCGGGGGCGCCTGGGCGGGCGGAGAGGGGCGCTCGGCGATGTGATCGTGGCCCCCCGGATGCCCGAGCGCGGGGGCGCCGGAGGCCGGGCGGGGCGGGGGGCGCCTCCGACAGCCGCCGCCGGAGGAGGAAGAGGAGCAGCAGGCGCAGCTCGGATGTCGATTCCCCGGCCGATCGCCGGAGCTGGCCGCTGGCCGCGACCCTCGGAGGCTCTGCAGCTGCAGGCGGCGGCCGAGGACTGAGGAGGGATGCGCCGGAGCGTGGCCCCGAGGCAGCCTTCTCCCCTCCGGGCGATGCTTCTCGTGCTCGCCCTTTGCGTGGCTTCGAGGCAGACCCGGGCAGCGCCCGTGCCCATCGCCGAGGAGATGACGCTGGGAGTTGTAAGTTCCGTTTTACACGGTTGCCAGCTCCGGGCGGGGAAATTCCTGGAGATTTGGGGGTGAAGCCATGGGCGGGCAAGGGTGTAATGCCCTACGGTCTCTTTTCCCAAGCAGCCATTTTCTCCAGGGGAACTGATCTCTGTAGTCCGGGCATCCGCTGTGATTCCGGGAGATCTCCAGCCGCCCCCTGGAGGTTGGCAACCCGGGTTAGCGCAACCGCCAGCTCTCTCGTTTCCCCCTCCCTTGGGGACAAGTGGGGAGGGGGAAGCTGAAGAAAGACGGCGATTCATCTCACTCCTCATCAATCACCCTGGGAGCAGCCTGCCTGGCTTTCTTTCCCTTCCTCTGTGCCGCTGTTGGAGGGGGGGGGGGAGTGGATGCCCCCTGCTAAGCAATGAAGTTCCAGCCCCCCCCTCTCCTTCACCACCATCACCGACTGATAGCTTTGCACAAGCCTTGCTGTTGTTTCTTGGAGAGGGGGTCATACAATGAAGCAAATACTCCTCCCATTTCCTGGGAGCCTGCATGGATTTGGGGGGGGGGTGCAGGGATCTGTTGATCACTTTGGGAAACCAGCCGAGCTCGTAGAAGGAGGAACAGGTTGCTTTTGGAACCAGCTGCTTGCGGTGCTTGGCATCGGTCGGGGTGGATATGTGGCTCGGAGCACTGCGGTTGGTAGTGATGCCCGCCCTCTCCTTTCGCCGGGAATCTCAACTTTCTCCAGGCTTTAAACCACCAGCTGGGGGGTGCAGAGGGGGGGGGGAAATCAATCAACCCGCTGCCACTTTGGTCTCTAGCTGATCTATAAACCCGTTAATCGGAAGGGCTCAAAACCATGCCGGTTGCCTTACATGAAAAAGAGAGAGATGGTATATACGGTTTATCCTCCTGACCGTGGGAGTTTCTTGCTGGATTTCTTTGTAAGCAGAGAAGGTTCTGGTTCCGGCTTGGAAATTATGGAAATGGCGCCAGAGTTCCCCAAACAACCCCTGCCGATGTCGTGAAGGAGGAGATGAGCCCTGGGTGGAATAGAAATGATAATGCGGAGACGGACCCCGTGTGCAAAATGGCTCGCTAGAACCGCTTGGCCATCACGCCGTACCCCAAGCTGCCGGTGACTGAATTGTGCTCCTTCCAGGCTGTCCATGTTTGGGCAATTGTTGCCAGCCCCTTTTCAAGGTTCTGTGAAAAGAAAGCTATTTAGCACTCGCTGACAGGTAGCTCTTGGCAGAGACCTGGCGACATGCCGATACCCCTTCTGGAGAAAAAGAGAGAAGGCAGGCTTCATTCTTTGGTTCAGAGGTGGTCAACTCCTGTATTCCTAGGGGTTGCTGTGTTTTTCCGATATTTGCTCGGTGGCAGCAAGCGAATGTTTGCCTTTCGTGGGTGATCACGCTCCACATCGGACACTGTCACAAAGTGGTTAAGAAAACCCTTTTGGTTAGGGAACAAAACCCAATGAGAGAGGATGTGTAGCGTGGTCTCATAACTTTGGGAAGCAATGATAAGATGCCTGACAGGTGAAGCTTCGGCCACACCTTTACAAAATTCAGCAGGTCCTGAGTGGCTGGGTACCGGATGATTGGTGACTTGAGGAGGGCTGGGTTCATCTTCCAAGCCACCAGTTGCCTGTCCCTGTTCTAAAGGGAAGAAAAGTTGATTTGTGTGTGAGCAGCTATTAGTCTGTTACCTGGAGAGAATATATTCTTTTGGAGGGAAGGAAGCCACACAGTTTTGAGAAGGAGGGGGGCGGGATCTGTGATGGGGAAGTTGGTCTATGACTGAGAATGTTAATCAGAGCTGGCAAGAGGAAGTTCTTCAATCCCAAATAAGATTGGCTTGTCAATTTGAGAGCTGCGGAATTCATTGATGGTCACTTTTTAAGCTGGTTTTAACAAGGGGTTAGACAAAGTCGTGGAGGAGGAGCTGTCCACCGATGGCCGTTAGCCAAGATGTCTAAATAAAACCTCCATATTCAGAAGGAGAAACCTTCTGAATACTGGTGCCCGGAAGGGGGGGGGACAGGGAGGGTTTGGCCTCTGTGTCCAGTTTTGCAGGCTTTCTGTGGTCATCTGGTTGGCTCCTGTGTGCAACGCGATGCTGGCCTTAGTGGGCCACTGGTAAGATCCAGCAGGACTTCTCTTATATTTTCTTGGTTTTTTCTCTACCTTGTTGCCCCTAAGAAACAGGGCGGTAACCTGATGGCTACCTTGTGGAAATTGAAGTTCTCCGGTTGCCTTTTTTAGGACTATGTGTACGATTCTTCTTTGGGTGTGAGAGATCCTTCTTTGAGTTGATTTGGTGTTTGGGGCTCCTGGCTTGGCAATGTAGCCTGTGCGTTGCATGAAGCTTCTCCCACACTCGGTCCTTGGCACTCCGGCTTAAAAAGGCTTTGATGTAGCAGAGCTGGCAAAGATGTCCACTGGAGACCCATCCAGTTGGCTGGACGGTCAGTTTTCCACCTTGTATGATGCTCTGTGAAAAAGCAACCATTTCTGTCATTTGGCTAAGCCAAGGCGAAGCAGCGTTGGCCTCTGTTGTTCTGTCGTGCAGCAGGAGTATCTCTGAACTAGAGATTCCTTCAGTGTTGGATTACGTGGCTGCTACTTAACCAGTGCCAGGAAATGATGAGACAGTAAGAGGTCTATATTGATCGTATTGTGCTCAACATAACAGCAGTTGTAGAAGACACATCCTACACCATCCAGTTGAAAATTTTCCAATACAACCCCCTCGTGGATTGAAGGGGAAAAGAGTTCCCATTCACTTCAGCGATGCCGGGCTGTGTCTCAGTGGCAGAGTGTCTGTGTTGCATGCTGAAGGTCCCAAGTTCAGTCTCCAGTGAAAGAACCTGTCTCTCTGAGACCCTAGAAAACTATGGCCAGTTCTAGTAGACAACACTGAACCTAGGTGAGCCAGTGGTCTAAGAGTGACTTTACACAAGACAGCTCCCATGGGGATGCTGTGTAAGTGAGAGATCTTACACTTGTTCTCCCATTGTGGATACACATGCTCTGCTAGGGAGACAGAGTACACTTGAATATAAGACCATACAGAAAGTAAGAGCTAAGCTACAAGAGACAAATTACATGAGGAGGAAGACGTGAAGGGAGTCGCAATGTTAGCCGGGAAGCTGAGTTTTAAAAGAGATCGGAAGGCTTTGTCAATTTCCCCTCTCTACAGAGCCAGGGAGATGCTGCTCAGAGGGTTTATTTCCTCTTTGCCTCTTAGAAGGGGAGGTGAAACTGACAGAGCCTTCTGGAGGCAAAGAGGAAATTAACAACCCCTCTGAGGAGCAATCTTTGCTGGCTCTGTAAAGAGGGGGAATTGACAAAGCCTTCCGATCTCTTCCAACTCAGCTTCTCGGCTAACATTGCAACTCCCTTCATGTGCTCCTCCTTGTGTAATTCTCTTGTAGCTTGGCTCTAAGTCACTTGAGTATCCCTGTGTAAGATGTCTTGTGTAGAGAGGGTTTCTAGATCCTCGTCTGACACTGTTTAGCTGCTGAGCTTATCTTTTCTTGTATATCCTAGCGTGACACATTACACCCAGGTGCTTCTTGCAGTTCCATTTATTCTTGGTGTCCTTCACATTGGAATGTCCTGGTGCCCCATCCAAACTCATGATGCTAAATTAGCATTGCCAGCCTGGTGGAAGACGGTGAGGGCGGAGACATGTAAATTGCCATCATTCTGACACTGCGATGTCACTTCCGGCACGAACATGGAAGTGACGTCATGATGTTAGAGTAGTGGTGACCCTCTCCATTTCCCTCCCTGCTGCCCTACTGAGTAGTGGCAAGGGGCCAGGTCTTCCAGGCTGGAGGTCCCCTGCCAGAGTGGGATACCTTTGAGTTAAAGAGGGCCCCCCACGGAACTACTGATGGGTGGAGAGATCAAAAGACCTCCCATGGAGGAAATTGACAATTAACAGGCTTTACACAGTTAAAGTGCACCCTGCAGACAAAGAGTATAATTCACAATAGTTATTCAAAATCCAGAGCGGGATAGCTGGCAGCGTATGTTGCGAATGTAGCAGAGGAGCTGTGGATCTAGATGCCTCCCGTTCTCACAGTTACTGTGAACCAGGGCTTTTTTTCAGCTGGAACGCGGTGGAATGGAGTTCCGGAATCTCTTGAAAATGGTCACATGGCTGGTGGCCCCGCCCCCTGATCTCCAGACAGAGGGGAGTTTAGATTGCCCTCAGCGCCGAGCGGCACAGAGGGCAATCTACACTCCCCTCTGTCTGGAGATCAGGGGGCGGGGGCACCAGCCATTTGATGATTTTCTCCGAGGGCAACCCACTGAGTTCTACCACCTCTTTTCCCAGAAAAAAAGCCCTGCTGTGAACTGTGACCTTTTAGCAAGATACGTAAGAGGGTAATGCTACTAACCTACCTCTCAGGGAGGTTGTAAGGATTGTGGAAACTTTGAATATGGAACCCCTTGAAGTGTTATACAAATGCTCATTCATGTTATTGGAACCACAGACCGGAGTGTTAAAAGTCTCGTTACCAGGCAACTCTTTTATGCTACAAATGGGATGAAAGATTTGTTGTTATTTTTTCCCCCTTCGCTGTGCTCTATGAAAAACAAGCCAGAAAACCCATTAGTGTGCATGAGAAGTTATGCAGGCATACTAAGGATTATTTCCTCCTACAGCATGATGGAATGGCAACACACAGCGACTAGGGCGTTCCCACACTGCATCCCGAACGCTTAATATATTTAGTTATCCTTTGAATTGAGGAGGGCAGCTGTGCTTGTCCATTGCAGCAAGCCCAAACAATCAGGGATCCTGTGGCTATCCTTGAAGACTAAGTCACCCCTGAGATGTTGGACATCAGTTTTTGCATTCCCGGACATGTAATTGAGCTGTAAAAAACAGACATGGAGAGGGGTAATGTTGTTTGGACTGTAGTGCTGGGGAAAGGGGAAATTAACTGTGCCCCCCCCTGCAAAGTTTCATCAATCAGATACAGACTCAACACCAAGCCCCAGACGATGCAAGAGGCAAGTGTAATACCTCTTTTTTCCTCTCCCAAGGGTGGCATACATGGTTCTTTCCCCCTCACTTGAACCTCACAGCAACCCTGTGAGGTGGGTTAGGCTAAGAGAATGTGGCCTCAATTTGTACCGGACCTACCAGAAATCCAAGAGAGCCGGTGCGGTGATGAGAATGTTGGACTGGGAGACCCACGTCTGAATCTCTGCTCTGCCTTGTGGTGAGAATGGGAGTCCTCTAGATTCACAAAGCACAGTCTCAGCCTAACCTACCTTACAGGGTTGTTAGGAAGATAAAACGGAGGAGGCAGTTTCCCTTGATACTGTTTAATCCCTTCTACACTTATCTAGAGAGCGCAGTCCTGTTTTTCAAGCCATATTCTTGTTACAAGATCAATACTCCCCACCTAAATACTCCTTAATCAGGATCCAGTCAGTCCTGGACTACTGATTAATCAATCAAGTTTAATCGATCCTTTAAGTAAAAAATTCCTGGTGCTATTTGATTAGCAAGATTATTCAAGGCTCCCATGTAGAAATATTCTTCAACCATTTAAGCAATGAAGGATCACGTAAATAAACCGACTTTTGCCTACACTTCTGGTACAGAGTACCCGACTTGTCCATGATCTCTGCTTGGGTCAGACTTTAATCGGGATGATGTGAACGTCTACTGGTACTGTTGGATGCCCTTTAAATGAACTGTTTTATGAATCAGTGGTGTGGGGTTTTTTTCTTCATTGGAAAATGCTAGGATTCGGTGGGCTGTGACTCATCTAGAAATTGAACTATGTTCGAGCGAATTCGGTCCGGCGGGTACTTGTGTGGGACAGGCATCTCAGGCAAGGGACTGTAACAGGCTGAACAGAAGATAGATTTCCAGTTTTGGAGTTCACCTCCCATGAGAACATCACACTCTGTCTGACCTTCTCCTTAATTTGTATACTTTCAGCAGGAGTCATTTCGTAGAAAAAGAGTGGGAGGAACACATTAACATAACTCATTAGCATAACTCGTTAGCATATGTCATGCCCCTTGGCATCACCGGAAGTGTGTCATTAGCATGCCTGATTTGCATATGCCACACCCTCTGACATCACCTATCCTGGCTGTTTTGGACCCAATCCTGGCCATTCAGGGCTGAAATTGGGCCAGAAATGGCAAAAAGGGGATGAAAATGGCCGAAAAGGCACCCAAAATGGTCAGGATCAGGCCGCTGCTGAGTGGAAGAGTGATCCACTACCCGTCAGAGGCCTGATCCAGGCCATTTCAGCCCCAATCCAGGCCAGAACGGGCCCAAAATGGCCGAGAGTCAGATGGGTGGGGCCACCTGACGTGACCTTTATGGGGAACTACCAGAACTGCATTCCTGTGCGTTCCCCCTCAAAATGAGCCCTGACTTTCAGTATAAAAGAAAATTTGAAAATCTCCCACCGTCTGCCTTCTGATTTGGTATAGTCCCTTCAAGGTACTGAACCACGTGGATATGCTTGAATTGGATCTGAGAGTGTAGGCGCCAAGACACCCAACCAAGCAATCACATCTTGCCTCTTGTGGCAATCAGTGAGGGTGAGGCTGTGGCTCAGTAGTTAGGCACCTGCTTTGCAAGCAGAAGGTCCCGGGTTCAATCCCTGGCGTCTTCAGAAAGGATTAAACGATGTACACCTGAGACCTGGGAGAACTGCTGCCAACCAGAGTAAACATAGTGTCTTTGATAAACCTTTGCTCCGCCTCGGCTTAAGGCAGCTTCATGTGTTTACCCCAAAATAATAGTGATTGTCCATCTCGGAGCTCCTCTGCCAGATGTGCGGTCTGCCAGGGACAACGCGTGTCTATTACCTGCTTTGCCGATCTTCAGGGCTTATCTACCGAGCACATGTTTATTTTACCTTTCCTTTGAGAAGCAGATGGTGGTGTGCATGGTTCTCTCCTCCCCTCACATTTTGTCCTTGCAACATCCCTGCATGGCGTAGTGGATTAAGTGTCAGACTAAGATCCTGGGAGACCCCGGTTGGAATCCTCTCTTCTGGGTGTCCTTGGGCCTGTCACATACTCTCAGCCTGATCTACCCCCAGAGAGTTGTTGTCATGAGAAGAAGGAGGAAGGGAGAAAACAGTTTTCTAAGCTGCTTGGAGTCCCAACTGGAGAGGAAAGTGGGATATAAATAAATAAATGTAAATACTTTCTATGAAGTAGATTATTTATTTAGATCAGTGGCACTCGTTCTGGCGTCTTGCAGAGAACTGCATGTGCAATTCCCATCAACCAAATAAGCTGCACGGCTATCATTGCCACCACCCAAAACACCCACAACCAATAATATGCAACTATGATGTAACCTTTTTAATGATCAGAGCATCTCTCAGCCTGTAGAGTTGTCTTTCTCTACTGCTGGGGGTTTTGTTCGATGTGTTGGCATTCAGTGCTGTGCCTCCTTCCAGTGCCTCGTTCAGCTGTGGGTATTGACCCAGCCTCCTACACAGAATCCTTACATTTCCACAACTTTGATATAACCATCATGGACAAGTTGTGTTGCATTTTAAAAATAAACCAGTTTTATCTTGGACCTGTAGGAACGATGAAATCATTCCAATTTCTAAAGAAATTGCCCATGATTCTTAAATAAGAGGGGGGTGCTAGGGGGAACGGTGCCCAGAAGAGCCACAAGTGTCTCTCGAGTGACTGAGTATCACCGACGTAGATATTAATATCTTGCTTCTCCCCAGCAGGGACCCGAAGCAGCTTAACAACATCATTATCTCCTCCTCCATTTTCTCGTCACACCAATAGTCCTGAGAGAGAGGTTAGGATAAGACAGTGTATGATTGACCCAAGGTCACCCAGTGAGTTTTCATAGCAGAATCGGAATTTGAATCTGAGACTTCCCACTCCTAGTCTAACATCTTAACCACTGCACCTCGCTGAGAGACTACAAATGACCCAGGGATACCTAGTGACTGAGGGTAATTACTAGATTGTAGTTAGAGGGTAATTATTAGATTGCAGGCTGACTGCCATTTCTTGGAGAGATTTTTATATTTTGTAATTTTTTGAATTTTATACTGGATTTTATGATGTATTTATTGTGTTGTCTTATCTACTTATCCTGTTATATAAAAGGCAAGCCGTTTTGGTGACGACTCACTTTTTATCCTTGCGCAGGAACATAGCCAACGACTCTGGCCTCCAGGCCTCTGTGAAGTGCCCTCTTGCCACCGGGAGGGGGCCCACCAAATCAATGGCCTAAGCACTCCGCCCCATGCCTCCCCTCAGTGCCCTCTCATTCTGGCCTCCAGGCTGCTGCGAAACACCTGCTTGCCGCTGGGAGGGGGTCCGCCGAATCAGTTTTCTAGAGCTTGTTGTATTTTTTCACACAACAGATGTTGTTTCTAGTGTATTTATATTCTTGCATTTATGTGATTGAAGTGTTGTGACCCATCCTGCACCTGAACAGGAAGGGTGGGCTAGAAATCTAATCAATCAATCAACCAACCAATCAGTCAGTCAGTGAACTTGTATCTGAGTGGGGATTTGATTCCAGATCTTCACAGCTCCCAAACTCTTAACCACTACACCGCAGTACCTCTGACCCAAGATGTGCACCTCTCCGAAATATCAGGAACCACCCCAAGCACTTTAGAGGGAGAATGGGATAAAAATGGTTGGTTAGATGATAACTCTAGACATTGCCAGGTGCCAATTCAACAGGGTCAGGGCAGATAAAACAGGCTTTGTTTGGTGGAGATCACCACCATCCACAGCTATATGGGGGAAGTACAAGATGGTTACAGCAGTGGGGAATGGAGGTAAGACTAGCTAGGTAGAGGCGTCCCTCTCTTGAAGACATCCTCTTTGGAATCCATTCTTGTAAGGCAAATAATATCCAAGGCTGCTGAAGCGTTGTCCTTGTCCTATTTGGAAGCCAGGAAGCATGAAACGACAGCGCTCGAAAGTTGTGTTAACCTTTGGAAGAATATTACGTTTCCAAGTACCCTCTGCAGTAAATACAATGTCAATAGAGCTCTCGTGCTTGGAACGAGTCTTTCTGCCGTCTCTCCTCCACCCACCTTCCAGTCCTATTTGCTGAAAATTGCAGCTCAGAACCATTCCGAGTGATTAAAATGCACACAAGTGGAGCAGTGGGGTTCTGGAATATGTCAGCGCTGTGATGGGATGGGGTAAAAGATAATGAGGGTTGTGGCCGGTGGTCACCTAGGAATCTGCTCCATTTCCACTTCTATTATAATTCAGTAGCAAGGTGTGTTAAAATATATATCACATTTTTTGCCTGCCCTTTCTCCCAAGAGTTCAGAGTCATCTGTGGTTCTCCCCTCCATTTTGCCTTCACAACAACCCTTCAAATCAAAACCCAACAGAAATTACCAGAGCCAGATCTAGGGTTGCTGGCGCCCAGGGCAATCCTAGTCCGACCCCTTGTGCGTGCACGCAGCGTGCGTGCGCTCCCGGCGCTGTGTGATGATGTCACTTCTATGACATCATCATGCAGGGTGGCGCGTGCCACTCGCGCAGTGCATTGGTGGAGGCAGCGTGCGGAGCTTGGAAGCCGCCTGCGCCATTCGCCTCCCCACAGGACAGGTGAATGGCGCGGGCGGCCTTGCAGCCCCCTGCACTGCCTTTTACCTGCCCCGCAGGACAGGGGGTGCACGGCAAGCCGGCCGCCCCCTGTCCTGCGGGGCAGGCGAAAGGCAGCGCAGGGGGCTGCGAGGCTGCCCGCCCTGCTGCCCGCTTGCTCTCGGGGCTGGCAGCTGCTCTCGGCACCCCCTCCCTGGCGGTGCGGGGGGGCGGAATATCCCCCCCCCGCCCCTCCTCAATCTGGACCTGGAAATTACAATTTGCATGGAATTCAAGCTAGAAGGGATTCTCCGCCAAACTGGATCATGGCATGAACTACTGCTGTCTCTTTTCCTTCTTGCCCTAGTGACTATTGGTAGTTGGGAAGAGGGGAGTTCTTGGCCAAATGGTGTCCAGCGATGATGGAGAGGTGCTGAGCTGCTTCTTGACCATTGCTGATGGCCTTATCAAGTGCCGGTGGGGACCAGGATGGGGGCGTTCTCAGCTGGAGCTGAATCCAGGCACAGCAGAGCGATGCCCGACTGCTGCTTGTTATCTCTCTGCCCTTTTGGCGGCACTTTGAGGAAGGAAACGGCCATCTGGCATGCATCTAGACCCAATGGAGATGGGCTGGCTGTTTCTTGACCGTTGCTGATGGCACTTCATCATGCTTGGATGTACTTCAGCTGACACTTAAGATAAAAAAAACATTAAGGAACAAAGGAGATGGTTGGGTGTAGCAGTGGGGACCTAGAGGGGCGAAGGGTTCTTAGCAGGAGCTGAATCCAGGCTTGGCAGAGGGATGTCTGGCTGCTGCTTGTTCTTCATCCTTTTTGATTGGCACTTGGAGGAAGGCGACTGTCCTCTGGTGTGTGCATGCAGGCATGATAGAACGGTGCCTGGCTGCTTCCTGTGCAACCCTGACTGCTTATTAACGACAGTGGGCTCAGTGACAAGGCAGCCTCGGATGGAGCTGGATCTAAGTATGATGGAGTAGTGCATAGCTGTTTCCTACTCTCCCCTTAATGGTCCCATTAATAGCAGTTCTTTGCAGATCTGGGCGTGAGAGACAATACCTCCATCTTGGCATAGACTGCATTGCTAGTATAGAGGAAAAGCTGGCTTATTTAGTGTAGGTCTTTATATAGCACCTTTTAGAAATTGAAGGTTGTCTACAAATGTTGAAGGAACCAAAAACGACAGTTTCATACAACCTTAGCCCCCTCCACCCAGGGGGCAACCTCTCAGCAGGGTGCCTAAAAACCATTCCAAGTTAATTTAAAAGGAAATATCTTGCACAAATTTGCAAGAAGGCACTTGCAGAGAGTCAGAATAACAGCAAGAAGAAATATTTGTCCTAGGATGCTATGACCTAACTTGGTGGGAAACTGAAATTATCCAGAGTACTTATTGCCTGGATCTTATGTAGTGGATGATCTTATATGAGAAAGACATGGCCTTTTAGGTAGGTTGCCACAATTTTAAAATATTAAGAGCTCTGGCTTTATTTAAGGCTGTGTCTTCTCTGTGCTGTTGAAATGGTGCCCCAAATCTGTTCACCGGTGAAATCAGATCTAAGCCCTGATCATTCGTTCAAAGTGCATACAATTAATTAGAGGGGAAGATGAGCGTGCCTGCTTTCCAAACCGAGGTGTTTGCACAATTTGTTTGCATGCTTGGATGCTTTGGCAAATTGTCTGCAAACCACAGTTTGGTCATTTAGAATTCCGGCTTGCAAAGAAGCATTTTTTAAAAAAAAATTACTGATGTATTGAAGCAGCCCAGTTCAGACATCCCAACGAATTGCGGAAAGATCACAGACTTCCTAAGCTAGGAAGTCTTCCTTCTTGCCTCTGTGCATGAAAGGAGTGGAAAAGGTGCATGCAAGTCCGACAGTCAACGTATTTTGAATTGATTGTGAACCAGACAGTCTGCTTGTGATCTCTGAATCCAGGCTAGGCTATCTTCCTAGCAACTGAGCATCCCCAAGAGGTGGGCCATAGAGCCAAACCTTCCATGCGATCGCAAAAAATCAGGTTTTTGCCCATGCACACAAAACCTATGTTCATACACTTGCCCATGTGTAAGGTTCTAGGCCAGGGGTGGGCAATGGCTTTGGCTCGGGGGCCACTTTGTGGGAGTGGAGGTTAGCGGAGGGCTGCACCTTTTAAAATGATTGCATTCATTAGTTAACTTTGCATTTCATAAAAGGTATAAATTGTATCATAAAAATCAATAAATATAAATTAAATAAAATAGTGGTAGTTTTACTCAATTTATTTATTGTGCTAATTTCATATCATCTATAGCTGCAAGCACATTTAATTTTAGAATCAGTTTAATGAAACAAATGTACCCTATCACACTTTTCTACTGTCTTGGCAGGCCACAAAAAACACTGTAGCGGGCCGCATGTGGCCCGCGGGCCGCAATCTGCCCACCCCTGTTCTAGGCAGATGTTTGTATGTGTGGGGAAGAGACTGGGTCCCAAAGAAGAAGGATCAAAGAAAGTGTAAATTATGAGAGACAACTCCACATTTATAATAAAAACATTCAGTAAAACAAAAACCTTGAACCCAGGAAATTGAAACAGAATTGTGGTTTGTAGCTCTTTTCGGTCTTTCTCCAATACATATCAATGCTTGTTGTTGATATGTAAACACTCCGTAATGAGACCTCAATAAGGTGGAAGGTGGCTGATTCCTCATCCAAAATCTACATCAAATTATCACTGGGGGAATAATCCCAGTAATTGAAGCAATCAGGATTGGTTTAATCTTCAAGTAGATAAGTTGCCATTTAAACCCTGCTGCTGAGGTCAGAGGAAAGGTCGATTCTCCATCTCTCCATCTTCGGAAAAGCTGGATTTTTTCGCCCATAGGGATGAAGCATGTTAAACAAGTTTGCTACTATTTGTTGTTTTTGTTTCTTATTTGCCTCCTGCACTGATTCCACCATGCACCGCCTGAGTTCTTTTCTTATCCATAAGGTCTAGAAACCATACGGTGGTGCGTGTTTGTTTTTTTTAACGAAAGCTGAGATCTTGGGAATTTAAATTCTTCAGCCAATATTAAATGTTACTGTAGCATAGAACTGTGAGTGATTCACAGCCGAGAACACAGCATGCTTGTGTCAAGTGGTTTATAGAGTGGTAATGTGCAAAAGAAGAAGGGGTTTTACCAGATTTGGTGTACTGTACAGAATGAAGAAAGCTGCACTTGCGATTCAGAGGCCCATGATTTCCTTAAGATCTGCTCTGTCCTGGGACTTGATGCAGAGTGGTAAGCGACAGTACTGCAGCCCAAGCTCTGCTCATGACCTGAGTTCGATCCTGGCAGAAGCTGAGTTCAGGTAGCCGGCTCAAGGTTGACTCAGCCTTCCATCCTTCCGAGGTCGGTAAAATGAGTACCCAGTTTCCTGGGGGTAAAGTGTAGATGACTGGGGAAGGCAATGGCAAACCACCCCGTAACAAATGTCTGCCAAGAAAACGTCGTGATGCGACGTCCCCCTATGGGTCAGCAATGACTCGGTGCTTGCACAGGGGACTACCTTTACCTTTACTTTTACCTTTACCTAGGTGAACCTGAAGCGGCATTCTGAGTTCATGGCACTCATTGGAACCAGGGATTGATCTGTTGACATTGTAACTGCTTCACCACACCAGCGGCAATGCCTCATTTTTAAGTTCTGCTGATTTCAAGTGCAGTGACTCACGTGTAAGAGTGCAGAAGGTTCAAACCCTGAAATCAATTGGACATGCATAAATGTTTGAAAGTTCATTCTTCAAAGAGCATCTTCAACACACAGCTTTTGTCTTGCATTTTTTAAAGTATGTCTGTATTAGTCCCATTTTACAGATGGCCTCACTGAGGCTGAGAGAGTATGATTTGCCAAGCAATGAATCCAGGGCACTGATTGGCACTGGAATCTCTGCCCCCTAAACTAGACAATATGGTGTCCTTGGGGATGCCCATCCAATCTTACCACTGGAATTACCTCACTTTACACATGCCATGGGGACCTGATCCTGCTCAGGACTGTGGTGCAAGGGAAGGAGGGGATCTTGTCTCCCCCAGGGGCTGCTCTTTTCCCCTGCATAACAGAACAGGGCAGGATCAGGCCCCTGTAGCATTTGGGGAATTCCATTGGTACAATGGCAGCAGTGCTCCCTGGGCATCCCAAGGGACCACGTATAATTTATTCTGGCCCCGTCCATTAGCTATCAGACCCATACTAGAGTGAGGAAGTGGTCCCCTCCCCAATTTGGCAGTGTAGTTGAGAGTTTGGGTCTACTGATTTGGTCTGTCTTGGTAGCACGTGGCTTGGCTGCCTTGCTAGAGTTTTACATCATGATTCGTTGTATGGGAAAGGTACTTTTGGTACAGGCAGCTCATAGAGAGCCAGTTTGGTGTGGTGGTTAAGAGCATGGGACTCTAATCTGGAGAGCAGGGTTTGATTCCCCCACTCCTCCACTTGAAGCCAGCTGGCTGACCTTGGGTCAGTCACAGCTCTTCCAGAGCTCTCTCAGCCCCACCCACCTCACAAGGTGATTGTTGTGGGGTAATAATGACATACTTTATAAACCACTTTGAGTGGGCATTAAGTTGTCCTGAAGGGCGGTATATAAATCAGATGTTGTTGTTGTTATTATTATTCTCCCTCAATGAGTAACAGAGTCCGATCTTGATGGCATGCACTGATTTGGAGGCGTTGATGAGCTATCCAGATGTGCTTTGGGATACAGGCTGAATTAAGTTTTTCAGTTGATTTTCTTTCTATTTGTAGATGATCACAATCTCAGAACTCTGTTTCCAGCTGGGAACAGTCAGATGCTTTTGGGAAGCTTATAAAGAGCTCACAAATCCATCTCCTTCAGTTTATCCCTAACATCTGACAATCAGAGAGACTGCTTGTGAACATGGATGCTCCTTTTGCTTTCCAGCTGTAGCTAACTGCTGTCAACAGACCTATTTTCTGCAACGTAAAGATCATGATAGTTCAGGCAGTGTATTTTGAGAGAGATTGACCTTCTTTTCCTCTCCAAAAGGAGCTGGCTGTCAAAATCCAGCTTGTAAAATATATGGCTTTCCCCCTCTTTGCAATGTACGTAGGCGATTTCTTTGCGCCAGCAGTCCTTTGGGGGACTTTGCGTACAAGCGTTGAGGAAGCGATGCACATCTCTTTGGAAGCAGTTTGATCTTCAAAGCAGAGGCAGGTTTCCATGGTAGACAGAACGATTGGCTGTAGCATGGCGATATTGGTCTTGACAGACGGAAGCAGCTCTGGCTCCATAGCTCTTACTTGAGCGTGTGCGGCTGTATTTTGATGCCGGCATCGCTCTCTGAATGCTTTCCAAGTAGATGTGATCACGAGAAGCCAGTCTCTTTAAAACTCGGTGTGTTGTTGTCCTCCCCTTCCTGATGAGAGCACAGGGCAGTGAATGTGATTGCCCCCTCCCCAGTTTTATCCTCAAAACAACCCTGTGGAGCAGGTTTGGCTGAGATCTAGTGGCTGCCCCCCCCAAAAAACAGTGAGTTTAATACCCTCATGGGGAATTCAACCAGAGTCACAGGTGTTAGGTTGGAAAGGACCCTGAAAGTCATCTAGTCCAGCCCCCAACTCAATGGAGAAACAAATGGCCAGCCGTCTTCTGTTTAAAAAGCTCCCGCGAAAGAAGCTCAGCCAGCTCCCCGCCCAAATCCAGTGTTCCAGTCATTGCACCGCATCAGTGTGCGAATGTGGCTATAGTCGAATAATGGGTGAACTGAAATGGAGCGGGAAGGGGCTGGTTTTTAAGAACGAAAGGGATGTGAGCTGAGACGTGCCCCCAATCCCGCCTCCCGCCTGCTGCACCCTTCTTTCTACTGACCCTGAAGGTGATTTTTCTCCCAGCAGGGTTCATTTCCATTTCAGTTTTCATGGCAGCCAAAAAAGGAACCCTTGGTGGACAGCCTGAAGGAAGGAGGCACCTTTAAAAATGTACTCCCCCATGCACATATATCTTACCTTGCCTACTGCTAGTCCTCCTTGCCTACTGCTAGGGAGCTCAGGGTAGCGAATGTGATTGCCTACCATCCTCAGTTTTATCCTACAACAACCCTGTGGAGCAGGTTTGGCTGAGAGAGAATGGCTACCACCCACAACTAACTAGGGCAGTTAACAACAACAACAACAACAACAACAACAACAACAACAACATTTGATTTATATACTGTCCTTCAGGATGACTTAACGTCCACTCAGAGCAGTTTACAAAGTATTATTATTATCCTCACACAATCACCCTGTGAGGTGGGTGGGGCTGAGAGAGCTCTGAGAGAGCTGTGACGGACCCAAAGTCACCCAGCTGGCTTCACACAGAGGAGTGGGGAATCAAACCCGGCTCTCCAGATTAGAGTCCTGCTGCTCTTAATCACAACACCAAACTGGTTAATGCCTAAGTGGGGACTTGGACCAGAAGCACAGACTGTTAGATTGGAGCAGACCTTAGAGGTCTTCTAGTTCAACCCCCTATGGAATGCAGGAATCCCGGCCTGGAATTCCGGGATTAGAACACAAGATGTGTCTTTTGTCACTGAAAACAGCTGTGGGGCCACCACGGACTGGGACCAGCTTGGTAGGCAAGGGGTTAACTCCCCTGGGTGTTGTTTCCCTGTTTGGAAATGCCCCTCCTCTAGGCTATTGCAGATCCAGGAGGGGAAAGAAGACCCAGCCCATTGACCTGTCTTTTCCCTCCTGGGGTTTAAAACAACCAGGGAGGGAGGAATCTTATCAGGGAAATGGTGGGGAATTAGTCAACCCCCCCCTTTCTTTAGCATCCTAAGCCCCAACACGAGATGAATTGATAAAGGAAGCCAAGGCCTTCCGTTTGCAAGATCTGTTAACGATACAATGTTGTGGAGGTTGTTAATGCATAGTAACGCCGTAAGTCGGAAGCGACTTGATGGCACATAACACACACGCCTTAGCATCCTGGCCCCAATCCGCCTCCCTCCCTCTACAGTTGCTTCTCAGGGCCAAAAGACACATCTGGGATTCCAATCAGTATCGCTTGCAGTTTGGTCCAGGGTTTCTCCTTATCCTCCGGGGAGAAAAGACTCCTCGGAAAGCCAGCGCCAGAGGATGCTCACTCGCAGTTCCACTTTGAAAGCCCGTTGCAGACCTCTTTTCATTTTGCATCCCTCCGCGCTGCTGTCGGTTCCCCTCCAGTGCGTTTTCGTGCCAAGGGAAATGCAAACGTTTGCATTCAAAACTAGTGGCCAGGGAAAGAATCTTTCCTCCTCGTCTGGCTCTCTGTTCTCTCCAGCCTGAGCAGTCCCCGAAGAGTCAAGACTGCGAGTTCTTTTTCTTCCGTGCATCTTTGCTGGGCAACCGAAGTGGAGGGAGCAGCAGCTGTTTTACCCATCCCCCATCCTTTAATGCTTCTTGGACAATGGTAACGGCCGACAAAACGACTGTCCACGGAGGAGGCCAGACAGATTGGCAGAGAAGATGTTTTTGGTGGCTGGATTGTTTGGTGCTTTGTTTAAGCTTTTCCTCGGGGACTTGCCTGGATTGCATTAAGGGTCAGCATCGCTGGACGGCTGCCCAGGCCCTGTGGCCATGATTGCAGGCTGCCCTTTCTTTCGGGGTGATACAGGATTAGTATTGGGCTGCTCCCAAGAAGGACTGGGGATGCCCCCTTTTCCTCCCTCCCTCGTGATAAATGCCGCCTTCCTCTTCCTCGTCTGCCACATTATCCGAGGGCAGGTGGCAGGGAATTTAGGCTGCCAGCTGCTATCTGCTCATCTGCACAGGAGAGGGGAGAGCTGCTAATGGTTGCAGCTGCCACCACCCAGTGCCACCATCCAGGGGCAGTGGCTTCTTCTAGCGGCAGTGGCAGCAGCTCTTCTGCCCATCCCCCGTCCAGGAGAGTCCAGGAGAGTAAGAGCCAATAGGAGCATCATTTCCTCTCCTGCCTTTTCTGTCTGGTTTACAGCTCTGCTTGGGAGGGGGCCTGCAGGACAGTGTTTCGCTGAGCCTCCCCCCAAACCTTGAGCCATCTCTGATATGTTTAGTGTTGCCAGGTCCCTTGAGTCCCCTGGCGGGAGACTGGGAACCTGGCACTTATCCTGCAGAGGCTTCAGTCTTTCCCCCCCTTGCACGTGCAATGCACGTGCGCTCCTGGCGTACATGATGATGTCAGTTCCTGGAAATGATGCCATCACATGAGTCAAAGGGTGGTCCAAGAGCACTCCCGCGCTTGCCAAAGGATTGAATTGCCCCTCCACGGGCCCAATTCAGCCTGAAACGGGCCCGTTGCAGGGCATGGGGGCACACTGCACTGCCGGGGAGAGATGCCCCAGGGGGCATATCCCCCCGCTGGTCAGGTAAGTGGGGGCAGGGGAGAAGATGGGAGCAGGGGATCCCTTGCTCCAGGTGGGGGATCCCCTGCTCCAGGCGGGGGAATTGCAAGCCTAGATATGTTAGACATTTGTTGCAGGCATTAGTGTGGCATAGCTATGTTGGCCTATATGACCTATGAGTCTCGCGTTCAAATCTCTGTTCAGTCACAGAGCTGACTGGGTGACTTTGGGCCAGCCGCTCTTTCTCACCTTTGCCTGCTTCTCAGGCTTGTTGTGAGAACCAAGAGCTCCCAGGAGGAAGGGCACAATTAGTGAGATGGTTGCAAAATTCTAATAATAGCTAATAATAATAGCTGTGCTCATAGATGGCTTTTCTAGACAGATTAGTGCCCTACCCAGTGCGGTCAACAACACCAGTGTTATTATTATCCTTACAATGTAGCTGGGGAGCTGGGGCTGAGAG
Organism: Eublepharis macularius; assembly: GCF_028583425.1. Classification (NCBI taxonomy): domain Eukaryota; kingdom Metazoa; phylum Chordata; class Lepidosauria; order Squamata; family Eublepharidae; genus Eublepharis; species Eublepharis macularius. The sequence goes on along the minus strand of NC_072802.1, from coordinate 63,280,964 downwards.
GAGTGGCTTCCCCAAGGTCGCCAATTGAGGTCACAGCAGTAGTGGGATTTGAACCAGCAGAGTGCTGATTCACAGCCCAACCCCTTAACCACTATGCTACAGCAGCTCTATCCATTTTACCCATCCAGAATTTCACCTTGGATTTTGGGTAGGAGGGATGTTTTAGCAGCCTACTGTTATTCTTTTTTAAATTTACAGGGTTTCTTCTGAATGCTGCCAAAGTACGATTTGCCATTGGTGGGCTGGTTTCTGTACAGTGTTTGCATAAGGGGATGGCAGAAGTGTATTTTCTCACCTACCTCCTTTCCCCATCAGCCTCTTCTGAGCCTCACAAGGCCATGCTGAGAGTTGGGGGATCCATGTAGAGGATGAGCCATACAGTATGGGTGGCTGCACCAAGGGAGAGGTGGGAAAGTGGGCAACATCTGCCCTCGTGCCTTGTGCGTGACATCCTGAAGGTCTCGTCTCATAGAAGGGCTGTGGCTTATAGCTTGGTATGCAGAATGTCTTGAATCTAATCCTTGGCATCTCCAGGTAACAGATCTCAGGTAAGACGTGTCGGGAATGAAGTAGATATGTGGTTCTCTCCTGTATTTTATCATCACAACAACCCTGTGAAGTAGGTTAATAATAATAATAATAATAACAACAACATTTGATTTATATACTGCCCTTCAGGATGACTTAACACTACTCAGAGCGGTTTACAAAGTATGTTATCATTATCCCCACAACAAAACACCCTGTGAGGGGGGTAGGGCTGAGAGAGCTCTGAGAGAGCTGTGACTGACCCAAGGTCACCCAGCTGGCTTCAAGTGGAGGAGTGAGGAATCAAATCTGGCTCTCCAGAGTAGAGTCCTGCTGCTCTTAAGCGACTGACCCAAGGCCACCCACTTTAAGTGGAGGAGTGGGGAATCAAACCTGGCTCCCCAGATTAGAGTCCTGCGCTCTTAACCACTACACCAAACTGGCTCAGTTTGGCTACACCAAACATGTTAAAGATTGCTGGTTTACAAGTCAAATCTCACAGTGCAATGGTTAGAGCATCAGACTAGGATGCAAGAGACCCGAGTTCGAATCCCCAGTCTGCTACAGAAGCTCTCTGGGTGACCCTGGGCCAGTCACGCACACTCAGTCGAACCTTCCTCACAAGGTTGTTATTGTGGGGATAAACGGAAGAGTGGAGAATGATGGTGTATGCTGCTGTGGGTCTCTCCTGGGGAGAAAAGTAGGTTTTAACTTTCCAAATAAATTAAATGCAGAAGTGAGTTCCATGTTGAGTAGGGATGTAGCAAGAATCAATAGGAGGGGAAGTTAACAGACATGGTTTGGGAGTCATGTTAGGTGCCCACCAAAAGCCACGGCGGAGGAACACTGAAATGTAGTGTAAAATACATTGTTACCTTGTGAACTACATGCAGGTTACTCGTGCAACAGAGCTCCAGAGAGCCGTGACTGACCCAAGGTCCCCTAGCTGGCTTCAAGTGGAGGAGCGGGGAAATCAAACCTGGTTCTCCAGATTAGAGTCCCACACTCTTAACCACTACACCAAACTGGTTCAGCTAAGATAGAATGCCTGACCCAAGGTTGTCCACTGACCATTGTCTGTGTGGGAATTTGAATCCGGGTTTGCCAGGATTTTGGTCCGGTGTTTTTCATCACACCGACTCTCATAGCTAACCATAAACTGGTTCTAGTAAAAGCCATAAAGTCTCAGTCCCTTTATAACTCTGCTGCAGTATATGGTTAGAAAGATACTTTGCGTTAACCTAGAGTGCCTCTATAATGGCAAAATGAAACATCTAAATTAATGTAAGTTCTTTAAAATTGCAAATTGGGAACAAAGCCATCCAGATGAGGGAAACGCAAACGCAGATGACTAATATATCCAGAAGAGAGGAAAGTTGGTCTATAAAACGTTATATGGAAATAAGCTGTCTTTGAAACTTCTTCGGCTGTGTCTCTTGGCCGTTTTTCCAGTATGTTTTAGGTTTTGCATGTTAAAATGTGGATCGCAATTTAAGGTCTTGTTTGGAGACAAATTACAATGCAGCCTAAATCAGTTTGACAAAAGGTTGGCTGGGAGCTTTTCAAATAGGCCTTGGTTTTCTGTGAAAGCATTTTAATCCCATATTTAAAAGGGAGGGAGGGGAATTAGCTCCCTCTTCTTATGATGGCAACTTCTTTTTGAGCGTTCAGAATGGCAGACCTTGAGATACGGCACTGCAACTTTGTCCTCGGTTCAGTTGCTATTGAGAGCTTGGTCTTTTGAATTTCTGTGGGTAGTTAAGCTAAATTACTCAAGATAATGAGCCTTTGCTTTCAGCCAGTCTTCCGAAGCCACGGGGATGGGAATTTGCTGGTTTTTCTGATGAAAAGCACTTCCTTGTTAACACAAAAGACCATATTTTCACACGGCAAGCATCTGGTCCAGCGTGGGGACGGATCTGGCGCCTTACAGATTCGGCCATCCTGACCCATGCTGGCTGTGTTACGGTGAAAGTTTGGTGGTAGTCCCAAAGGTCTCTTGGACTCTGTAAAAACCCAGCAAAAAACATCTCTCTTTCTGAGCAAACTGGAAGCCATCTCGATAGGGCATTGATTTGTGTTTGGGCAAATACAATCAGCACAAAACAGACCTTCATGTGGCCTGATAATTGGCTGATGGGGAGTTGATTTTGGCAGTGAATCAACACATGGCTCATGTTGAGGTTCAAGTGAGATTATAAGATAAATCCAAGCTGTGCTGTTGACACAAGAAGAAACTGGCCGTTTTCACACGTCTTACCAGCCGCACAAAATCGTGCAAAACTCCCGGAACCATGGGGTCTTCCTGGTGCGATTTCCCGTCATGACTCAAGTTTGTGGCGCAATTCCAGAAGTGATGTTACCATGCTGGCTCCGGCGTGATGAGGTCACTTCCGTGCTCCGCACAAGGTAAATGCCAGGTACTCCACCCTCCCGACAGGAGATAAGAACATAAGAACATAAGCAAAGCCATGTTGGATCAGGCCAGTGGCCCATCCAGTCCAACATTCTGTCACACACAGTGGCTAGAAATCCAGTGCCATCTAAAGGACTGTCAGTGAGGCCAGGACACCAGAAGCCCTCCCACTGCCTTCCTTCCAGCACCAAGACAACAGAGCACCACCTCCCCACAAAGAGAATACCATCTATCTCCTGTGGCTAATAGCCACTGATGGACCTCTGCTCCATATATTTGTCCAGTCCCCTCTTGAAGCTGGCAATGCTTGTAGCTGCCACCACCTCCTGTGGCAACGAGATGAGGGGTACCTGGCAACTAGGGCTGTGCGCTTCGGGTTTTGTTTTGGGTAAAGTTACCCGAAGCAACCCTATTTGGAATCCTTCGGTATTCCCTGAAGCGGGGCCAGCATGCTGGCCCTGCTTCGGAATACCGAAGCAAAGCTTTCTGAAGCATTCGGAAATGCTTCGGAAAGCTTCAGGGCTTGTTTAAAGGGCCCCGCCGCTGCTTGCAAGCAGTGGCGGGGGCCTTTAAACATTAACCCCCCCACCTCCCCTGCCACCTATCTTGCAGTGGCTTCAGGCCGGCTCCCCTGCCACCGCTGCACTGCCACCCGAGTCTGCGGGGTGGTGGGGAAGGCCGGAGCCTCCTCCTCCGGCCCTTCCTGCCCCTCAAATGGCCGTGGCATGCCAGCGCCACAGCGGCCATTTGAGGGGCAGGAAGGGCTGGAGGAGGAGGCTACGGCCTTCCCCACCACCCCGCAGGCTCGGGCGGTGGTGTGGTGGCAGAGAAGCCGGCTGGCTCCAAGCCATGCAGCCTTGTGCTGCCGCCGCTGTCCAGCTGATAACCCAGGTAAGTGGGTGGGGGTTGGAGGACTGCTGCTTGCCGCTTCGGATTTCGGGGTATTCCGAATTGGTTTCCTGCTTCGGGTAAACCCAAAGCAGGAATACCGAATCCACCCACCCGTGCACAGCCCTACTGGCAACCCTTGTTCTGCCGTAAACCTTGCTGGGTGACTTTGGATTGTGGCCTTCCCTGTCTTCCTAACCTGCCTCACAGGGTTGTATTGAGAATAAAATGGGGGAGGAAAGGTCTACATATGCTTTCCCTGGAGGAAAGGCAAGATAAAAAGGTACTAGATAGATAAGTCCTGGAGTTCAGGAACCTAGGTATTAGGTCAGTGTCTCTGACAAGGGTATTTCCCCATCTGGGGAGCCACTACAGAAAAGGTCCTGTCCACTCACCAGCTGCCCTGCCCTTGTGAACCTAGAGTCGGACTTCTGGATACAGGAGGGGCATGTTCACATGGGAACTGGCAGTCCTTTCTATCCAAAGATCTGTCTGAAGAGAAATCATTTATTTATTTTATTTATGAAATTTATAGTCCGCCTTTCTCACTGAGACTCAAGGCGGATTACACAGTATGAGATTAGTACAATCAGTAGCAGGTACATTTCCATACAGTGTCAAGGACATTTCCATAAACAAATGCCATCGGGTAAATAGATACAAGTTTAAAAGACATCGTATTAGGAAGAATCCAATACAGAGTAGAAAAAATACTGAAGCAGAACATAATCAATTCTAGGACTGGCAGTAGACATCATGGAGCACAGGTGGTACATAGGAGTACATATTTAAAGCAACAGAAAATATGTAAGGCAATATAGTGGTGAAGTCTACAGTCCCTAACTCATTTACGAAGCATCTGAGACCCCAGCCCTACAATACAGATTTCCCATTTAAGTAAAAAGCCTTTTTGACAGTAGCTACATTCTTCTGCTGATAGAAAAGTTTGCCATGGCTTAAATCTGCCCCTCCCCCACAAGCAAAACATGCTTTGCTGGGTCCAATTACTTTAAGCAGTCTAGTTTCAAAATATCTCCTGCTTTTGCTCCTGAGCTTTGGGAACGCCTGTTTCCCTTTTCTTGGCTACAGATGCTCTCAGAAATCTGATTTGCTGACTCCAGGATCTGGGATAAGGCTGTGCTCTGCTTAGTCCAAAAGCCAGCAAAGCCGTGCGAGTGCTCAGTAATTCCTTTGAGAGTGTTAGCAGATGAATCGACCAGGTTTTCTTTAAAACACACCTGTCCAAATCCAGACTGTTCCTAGGCAATCTATAGTAATGTGTGTCCACCATCGAGAACTTTCTTTCCTGGCCTGGTTTATACGGGCAGCAGATGGAGCTGGATGAGGCTTTAGAATGGACAGACTGCAGGTGAGAGATTACGTTTTTCAGCATTCTCTACATCCGTTGTTCGCTGTAACCAAAAAACTAGCACAGAACATGAAGGGCTAGGCTAGAACTTCTCTCATTGCAAAGCTAGTCTTTAAAAAAACATAAAGCATTGGAAAAGGCACACAGCCCCCAGGTGCCTCTTGAAGTAGTTTAGCCTATTCTTCTATCTCATTCTGCAATGTGTGTAGATGAATTCTCGGTCTATATTGAAAGGCATTTATGGCAGTTGAGTCTCGGATTGGTTGAGCTGGTGTGATGTCACCAGCACCTTGGGAAAACAATCCATGGAATGTTCACAGTTCAGCCATAGTGAGGAAAGGGGAAGTTGTCAGTTTGGCTGGGATCAAAACTTAACTGTGTTAGGAAAGCTGAAGAAGGGGATGCAGCGGTCTGAGGAATAGCAACCTGAGGTAATAGATGATGGTACCTTTCCTACCACAAAGGTCCGTGATAGAAAATGCTATGTATGTGTAAGAATGCAATTAAATGTGGACACTCTGGGACTGAGCAGCGGCAAAGAAGATGGCTGAATTGCATATATTGATTTGAACCACTAAGCCAGTTCTTTGACTTAAATTATATAATTATACTACAACATGAAATAAGAGTTCTCAAACTCTTGCAGCCCTCAGTGTTCTGTTTACCAGATTTTGCATCTCTTTCTGTTCATCTGGGCTTTGTAAATAAAGCTGCAAAAATTACTAGTCCACCAAAGAAAAAAATCTTTAGTGAGCCACCTACTCACCCATGTCAGTGTTACTTATTTGTCACCTTCTGTAAAGTTTCTGTGCCTAATTCTTACTCTCTGGGTTAACGTGGTGAAGAGGAGAACTGTTCCTGGAAGCTACAGCTTGCCAAAGTCTGGTTTTTGAAGGAGGTTCTGAGTTCGACCAAAGTTGTCCCTGTTTGGAGAGATTCTGCTTTAGTCTTAAACTCCAGTGGGGTATCTTAGTAAAGTCTGTTGGAGCAAATGCAAGAGTTCTGTGGCATAGGGTTGCCAGGTCCCATGAGTTCCCCAGTGGGGGACTGGGAACCTGGCACTTACCCTCTGCTCTCTCCAGAATCCCTTCCGGGAAGTGATGACATCATGCGGGTCAAAGGGCAGCCCAGCATGCACTCCCACACTCGCCACAGGGCTGAATCACCCCCCCCCCACGGGCCCAATTTGGCCCAAAATGAGCCCCTTGTGGGACACAGCAGCGCACCGCAGCAGTACGCAGGGGTGCGGTGTGCTGCCAGGGGGGGCCCCGGGGGCACCCCCCTGCTGGCCAGGTAAGTGGGGTCAGGGGGAGGAGGCGGGAACAGGGGATCCTCCGCCCCGGGCGAGGGATTGACAGTCCTACTGTGGCACCGTGAAGACACATAAATGTACTGTAGTTTAAGTGTTTGTGAACCTGAGTCCACTCCATCATATGCATAAAGAGGAAAGGGGGTAAAGTGAGTAGTGGGTTAAAAGGCCTGGTTTGTGATATTTCCATGCAAAAGTGAAAAATGTGGAGATATATGCAGCTATCATAGGCAACAGCTGTAATTGAAGATAACATGGATTCCTTAGTTGTATTAAACAATGTAACACCTACAGAATTTGAGAAATTTTTCAGACTTATTGAGCCTCTGGGCCAATGCCATTTACCTATTAATACATTTTTCCTACCCTTCTTCCATTTTATCACAACAACCCTGTGAGGTGAGCCAGGCCTAAAGAGAATGACCGACCCAAGGTTACCCAATGAGCTTCATGGGAAATATAGAACTTTGAACCAGTGTCTATTAGGTCATAGTTCAGTGTTACCAAATCTAAATTTGAATTCATCAATTTCCTGTTGAAGTGAGTAATTTCCAAGGGAGACTCGAACAGGACTAGAATTCTTCAATAAGTTTGATATCCTTGGACAGGGGCTCAACAAGTCCAACAATTTCTTAGTCTCTTAGAGCTAGCGTGGCGTAGTGGTTAGAGTGTAGTATAAGGACCAGTCAGCCCCTGGTTTGAATCCACACTCTGCCACAGAAGCTTCCTGGTTAATATTAGGCCAGGCACACACTCTCAGCCTAACCTACCTCAGAGGGTTGTTGTGAGGATAAAATGGAGGAGAAGAGAAAAAGGTAAGCTGTTGTGGGTCCTCATTGGGAGAAAGGTGGGGTATAAATGAAGTAAAATAAAATAAATGTTAAATTGTTTTGCACCACTACGCTCTGTTATTGCCGACTGTGATGGCTGGGCTTTTCAGAGGTGGTGGAAATTTTACAAACAGGGTGGATAAAAATCAATGATTTGGATTTTGAATTGGATTTTTTAAATTTAAATTGGATTTTTTAAATTTAAATTGGATTTTTAAAATTTAAATTGGATTTTTTAAATAAAATGGTTTTTGAGGAGAAATCTGTCTAAAGATAGTTTTCTGTTTAAGATACATTCTAATCCAAAGGAGTCCAGTAGCACCTTTAAGACTAACCAACTTTATTGTATGCTACAGTAGAGTTGGTTAGTCTTAAAGGTGCAACTGGACTCTTTTTGATTTTGCTTCTACAGACTAACACGGCTAACTCCTCTGCATCTAATCCAAAGGTTATCATCATGAAAAAAGGATTAGTTTTTAATTATGTAGCATGAGGCTGTCTATTCATGCAATGTTTAAATTTTTTGGTAAACAGATTCCATTCATCCATTCACAATGTCATGCTCTTCCAGAGGTTTCTGTAAGAGTATTGGGCAGTTTTTTCTGTCTAGAAGATGTTATCACAGATGCTTGGTTTTACAGTTCTTGAAACTGTGAATTTGTGTCTGCAGAGATTACATGTCTCTTCTTCACAACAGAAGGATATAAAATAAACACACACCGTTGAGAAAAAGACCTTAATCCCATTGTTCCTTTGCAAATCTTTGTACACAGAACCAACCCCTTGCCTCTTAAGTGCTGAGTTTCAAAAAAATCAATGAATAGAAGATTGGTTGTTGGGGGTTTTCCGGGCTGTATTGCCGTGGTCTTGGCATTCGACAATACATCGAATAGAAGATTGTTGGGAGTAGAATAAATCTGTGCAAGAAGCTAAGTGTGAGGAGTGTTCATGTGGAAACCATGACTTAAATCTTGTCTTACTGACTAGTTGTTTAAATTGTGATTTAAATCGATTTGGTTTAAATAAAACCCACCCTGTTTACAAACCAGGCCTTTTACCCCCTATTCACAATTTTCCTTCCTTCCTCTTGGTGCATAAAAATCTTTTCTAATTGAAAATTTGCTTCACTGTTCCTGGAAGAAGTAGACTACAGTGCAGTGCATCTACGCTACAATGAATTTGTTAGCCTTTAAAGTTTCCTGGAACACTTTCCCTTTTTTAATGCTTAGATCTTGAGCCATAACAAGTGTGGTGGCATTAATGAGCCTGTTTTGTGATATCACAACACTGCCCTTCTGGTAGTGTTTCGTTAATGACTCCTATAGCTGCAGCGTTTCCAGGGATTTCAAGACAGACCCCTGGGGCATCCGGTGAATAGACAGAATAGCTAAGACTGACTGAAAGGATTGTATTCTAGAGGCATTTGAAGAGTCAGAGATTACTAATGGGCTTGAGTCTCTAAAGAGAGGGTTGGGGTGATTCTGCATCGTCAACTCATCCTTGGCAGCTGGGCCAAGAAGATTTGAACCCTGGTTCATATTCAGTCTTGCTTGCATTATGAAAGCATCAGTTTCTGGCTGGTCCCACAACCCCCCTCCATCTCCATACAAACAGACAGAAACTGTTTGTTGAAGTAAGTTATGGAGCAAGTCCCACAGCAAAATGTGCACCTTTCCCCTTATACCTCTGCAAAAAAAGGCCTACAGACTTTTTAAAAGAAACAAAATTCAAAGAAACTGATAGAACATGGCAACAGATTGTTATAACGTTATTGCGCTTTACTACAATAGCGGTCTTGAAATGCCCTCCAGTGGCATAGTGGAAGAATTTTTTTCTTTACTTATTTCTAGTCCATCTTCCTTTGTGAGATGAAGACAAATTCCACAGTGTAAGTCACTGCAGTCAGTAAGATGTGACATCTAATAAGCAACGTAATCGGAGGATTACAGAAATTTGAAAGAAAGCATAGTATTAGACATGATATGTTAAACAATGCAGAAATGGTATTACATAAGTAAGAGACAGTGTAGTGGAGCAGGATAATACATACAGCAAATCCATAATAAGTTGTGTACACGGTGGTATAGTCTACAGTCCTGTTTATAAAAAAACACCTTCCTGAATAGACATGGACACGAAATGGAAAAAGCCCGAAATGAGAGTTTTGTGTTTCATTGCGCTCCACGAATCGCGAATCATGAAACTTCACTAAATTGACATGTTTGGTGAAACGATTCGTTGGTTTCATGATTTGTCAGCACCCGGGGCATTCTAATGCCCCCCTTTATACCCAGAGATGCCAAACTCGTAGGGAGACTTCAGCAGGGAGAGGTTCTAAACCAAAACCAAGGGAAGCAGCAAGAGTGTGAGCCCTCAAAAGAGCAGAGAAAGAAATAAGAAGAAACAAAGACAAGCAAATAAAAAAGGGGAGGCCTAGGCCCCAGAGCTAGGCTAAGGCCTGAGACTAGGGTGGGGTAGAGTAGAGGGAAAAAAGGCACCCTCACCCAAAGACCTTCCCACAGCAAGGCCAAGAGCTGGAAATAAGAGACTTCTTTCAGTCTCTTCAAAGCAGCAGCAGCCAAAAGCACAATCCCAAATCCTTCCACACACTCTCCCACTCCAATCCCAGCAACAGGTCCTCTTCCCTCTCCCTCTGTTTACTGGGACTGAAACAGGAGGCAGAGAGAGGTGCCTTTTATAAAAAAATGCTGACATAGAGCAAAACAGGAGGCCTGTGGTTGGCTGACAGACCTGCCTAACAGGGTTTGGAGGGGTGAGATTGGTGTGCTCATGGCTACAGAAGGCCTACCTCCTTGGTTGCCTAGGGGATTGATCCCCCATACAGCTCCTGGCTGTATACAGCTCCTGGCTGTATAGAGCAGAATGGAAACTCTCCAGATGGCGAAGAGAGCTGCCTATCAAGGGTAAGTGGGCTATGACTGGGGTTTTCAATGGCAACAAAAAGTCTGGACCCATTGTTGCCTGGGGAATCAATGGATCAGTGCTAGCCTGTCTGCAGTTATGAATTGTTCACGAAGCTAACAAAACAGGCCAAAATGTCGTGAATTTCATGAAAATTTCGTGATAACCGCAGCTCCACAAAATGCTTTTTTGCGAAACATGAAACAGCCTATTTCGTGATGAAATGCTTTGTATTTTGATTCGTGCCCATGTCTATTCCTGAACTGTTAAATTATAATGTAGCCCTATTACTTTTCTGTTTTACATAGTTTGTGGAATGACGGAAGCAAGGCAGGCTTCCTGTACCCTCCAGCAAGGTGGGGGCTATAACAGAGAATGCACATGTACCGATGGTTGTCAATCTTGCCCATTTTCAGAGTGGCACTCACAGAAGGCCCTGCTCAGATGAGCAAAGCCATTGTGGTGCCACCTAGTAGAGGTGGTCCTGCAGATATGAGGGGTCCAAGGCCATGCAGGGCTTTGTATGGATAGTCAGTACCTCGTTTTGAACCCGTAACTGGCAGGGCAGCCAATGGATGGATTGCAGAATGGGTATAGTATGCATGCTCTGCCTAGTTCCTGATAATAACTGAGCTGTGGCATGCTGTTCCAACTGGAACCTTCAAGTTGACTTCAAGGGCAGATCCATGTAGAGTGCATTACAGTAGTCTAGTCCTGATGTTACTGTGGCATGTGTCCAGATGGCCATATCAGCCATGTCAAGGTAGGGGGCCGAATCAGCTGAAACCCATCAAAAGTGGGAAGCGCAGTGTCCTTCGAGGTATCAAACTTCCCAAGCTTTGCCTTGTCAGAATGCTTCTGAATCCACAGCTGCAGTGACAGGGCAACAGAATCCTTACCCTGTGCAAGCACCCAGAGTTTTTACTATTTTTAAAAAACTATTTTTTCTGGTAATCGGGAGCTTCTAGCAATGTGTGTACCAACTTCTGCATTCTAGGTGGCATGAGAAAGCATCTATTTGGTGATACGCTTATTGTGCACTTCACACACACACAATAATGGGGCCATGCTGGACTATCTGCTTACCGATTTCAGCTTTCTTTGTCTTGTGGAAGCACCCTGATAGTCTTGTTATCCCTGTGAGTGGGTGAATCAGAGAGTGTGTCATCAAAAGCTTCTTTAGATATATATTAACTGAAGCAACAGGAAAAACATGTTACTTTTTTTTAATGCAGAGAGATGCTATTGGGCTTGCACTTTTTATTTCTCCTTATGGACCATGAAAGTACCCAGCTTAACTCTCAGAGCACTGTAGACAGACAGATTGCAAAGAAGCAGCTACCAGATGTAAGAGTCGAGCTGTGTTCCGAAAGCCTGGAGATTTGTAATGGCAGAAAATAAAGTAAGACGCAGTAAAAGTTTGCCTACGAATGCTTCCTTTTAATCACAATCACTTTAAATAGGTAGATTTGGGAGTTTTGGAGAATCTCGCATCTGTGCACACAGAGAAGGTAGGGTTTGTCCCAGATTTTTATGAGCATCATCTGTGATTTCTGGGTCAGAGAATTAAGAGATTTGATGTTATGTAAAAAAAACCCACCCACTTTTATGTTCTTTTAAACCTTTGTTTCCTCCTAGGGGGGCATGAAAAGAAGAGTAATTTGACAAAAATGGCAGCATTTGGAATTTTTGATTGAGTTTGCAAGGGCCTGTTGTTTTCATGTTACAGAAGAAGAAACCCAGGATATATAATGAGGCAGAGAAGCTGAAGTTCACCAAAGGGTAAAGCCCTTTAGGAAAATGTTGATGCTTTGATTAACCTTAATGATTTAATAGAATATAGCTGGTTCAATGTAGAGGATTTTTCCTGGAATGCCATTAAAAAAAAACAAGTGTGTATGATAGTAGCATTGATGGATCTGCCCTCTGTGAGCTATTAAGTAGGAATGTGGACATGCTATGATTTGGCATAAGGATTCTGGTAGGAGGTGGGAAATCTGGTATTTTTTAAGGCCAAATTAACACAGTTCTCGTCCTTATTGTGTTCTGAATAGCTATTGCCATTATTCAGCAAAAATAGCTTGTAGGGAGGCCTCAGTAAGAAATTGCTGAGGTGGAATTATCAAGAACCTCGATGCTATCTAATTAGGGCTGAACCATAATTATGGGTTCCTCTTATACTACAAAGTAGCCCCGTGGTGTGGAGTGGTAAGCTGCAGTACTGTAGCCCAAGCTCTGCTCACAACCTGAGTTTGATCCTGGCGGAAGCCAGGTTCAGGTAGCAGGCTCAAGGTCCACTCAGCCTTCCTTCCATTTGAGATCGGTAAAATGAGTACCCAGTTTCCTGGGGGTAAAGCGTAGATGACTGGGGAAGGCAATGGCAAACCACCCTGTAACAAAAAGTCTGCCAAGAAAACATCGTGATGCGACGTCCCCCCATGGGTCTGTAATGACTCGGTGCTTGCACAGGGGGCTACCTTTACCTTTACCTACCTTATACTACAGAAGTCTATGGAGGCCCAGTCTCCAAAAGATTTGTTATCATTTCGCCCGGCCTGTAAGACGGAGAGGTTCTGCCAGGCTTATGGAGATTAAGGCAGGCGAATCGGGGGGGGGGGGAGGATATGTGCCCGATCTGTATTTATTAAATCACAGCCACCCTGGATCATAAGGATGTCAGGTGTAGAGTGCAAGGTAGGCTGTCTTAATATATTGTTATTACTGTATTGATATGACTGCTACCAGTGTTTTAATTGTTTTATTATATATATTGATAAGTTGTTAATCCGCTCCGAGCCCATGGGCGGGGAGAGTGGACTACAAATAAAATAAAATAAAATAAACTGAGCAAGGCTATATTTTCCTCTCTTAGCGTGCTGACTGAGACATGGTATGCATCTGGTGAGGGTGATTCCATGAAAGCTGATACCTTAATCAGTCATCTAATCAAAAACCTACGGGAGACCAAAACCATCCAGAGCATATAAAAGGCAGGAATTATCAAGTGAAAGTTATCTGGAATATCTAAATTCCAAATGGAAGGATATAATGAAGTGTGAACCAAAACTGAAGAGTAATCTTACCAGATCTATTTGCACTGGAGTAACATGGATCCACAATTTATAGGAACAGGTTCAATGAAATATACAGCATAAGATAGATAGATAGATAGATAGATAGATAGATAGATAGATAGATAGATAGATAGATAGATAGATAGATAGATAGATAGATAGATAGATAGATAGATAGATAGATAGATAGATAGATAGATAGATAGATAGATAGGATATGACAAGAACCTGGATGCAAACTCGTTTCGATATCCTTCGGATACTTTCTTCAGATTGAATGAGGAGTAAAGACCATATCCATACGGTCACACAGGAGAAGAAACAGTAATCTCTTGATCGTTCATGCACTTGTGACAAAAACAACAGATGGCATAAAAATACTAGAAAGAAGAGAAGTTATAGCCTCATAGCAATCTTACGAATGTGAAGGTGGAGAATAATAATGAAAGCATTAAATTGTCATTTCCTCTGATTAAGATTGAAACCTGAGCGTTAACGCTGCCTCAAAACAGTGCTCCTGTCTTCACAAGATTGAACTTCCTTGCTTATGTGCCTTGAAAAGATCGATCTGGTGGGAGTCCTATGGCTCTTGGACTATGGCCCTGTATAGCCTTGTGGATTCGGAAGGTGACCTCTCAGCTTTGATTGGTGGAGGAGAAGAGACCTTCATCCATCCTCCCACACCTGGAAAGAGAACAGCTGAGAGCAGCTGGACTATGTATCCATTTCTGAAGAGATTCTTCTTCTTCTTCGTGCTGCTATTTAAGTGAAGCTGTCTTCTACTGAGACATAACCTTGGTCTATCACATCAGTCTTGTTTGGTTTGACTGGAGGTGGCTCTCTCTGTGGGGTCTTGGGGTGGAAGTATACCCAGGCCGTTTCCACACTACTTACCTTCATCTGGAAAGCCGCAGAACGTTATGAAAGAAACGCGGAAGATAGCATCTTCTCACGCGAGTTTTGCGCAACGTTGCGAAAAACTCTCGCGAGAAGACGCTATCTTCCGTGGGTTTATTTGCGACGTTCCGTGGCGTTCCGGATGAAGGTAAGTAGTGTGGAAATGGCCCTACTCTCTGATCCTTTTAAACTGGAAGCGCTGAGGAGTAAACCTGTGAGTTTCTTCATTCACAATAGATGCTCTACTCTGAGTCATGATATATATCAACAAAGCTCTTTAAGTCCAAATGTCATGAAGATGGTGTGAAAGTTTTTTAAAGCATTTTTTTTTAAAAAAATTCTTAACGTATTAAGTAAAAAACTAAACATCTCTCTTAAAAATGAAAGCTGAAAATCTTGGAATGGAAACAGGAGCCCCTATCAGTAAGAGTGGGCGTGTGTAGCTGTGACCTTGGAATAGCCATAAGAAAGGAACATGGGAGGATTACAGGGAAGAATTACAGTAAAAGCAGTCTTGCCAGTGCTACAGGTACTGCTGGAAGGTAATGGACTTGTCTGGAGATGTCAGCTTATCATATAACAACCTGTAATGATGATTTCTTGGCATGTGGCTGTATCAGCTGAGGTTCGTTCGACAGCTTGCGATGCTCATCACCTGTCTGCTGTTGTTACGTTTTTACAAGACCCCCTTGAGTGGTGGAGCTAGAAGAAGCAGTCAATAGAGAACAGAGTCTTGTGGCAAAAGCTGTTGTGAGTCAGAGCTCGCTTTGCCAGATGCAGGGTGCGTGTGCTCCGCTAGCCCGATGCATTTGATGAAGTGAGCTCTGACTCATGCAAGGTTTGTGCGTAATAAAATGTGTTAGACCTTAAGGTGCAACAAAACCCTCTCCTTGTTTTGGTTGCAGCAAATCAAACGTGGCTAGCTCTCTGGAATCTGTTTAACAGAAGCAGTTAATAGGGTGAGTGAAAAGTAGAAATTTGATGGGTCTTCTGTTAGATCAAGAACCTGCAAAACTCATTTCACTGTGGAGGCAATGGTGGAATGAGAGAGAGAGAGAGAGAGATGCATTTTCTGAAAACTCTTTCCAGCTCCTATAAAAATGGTTCTTTTTCTTGACTCTTGCTATTTACATTTATGGTGGTAGTGCAAAACACTGTTAGAATCGTAGGTAAAACTGAGCACACATAAAACGCAGAGTTTCATAGGAAATAACAATAAAAACATGTTATAAAAAATAGACAAAGCTAAACAGATAAAATTTCCTAGCTGCTTCCACCCCCTCCAAAGAAACAACAACAAACACATAAGTCAAGCAGAAGTTTGTTGGTCTTCAAGCATGGCTCTTGCTCAAATAATGTGGGTGACGTGGAGGAAGTAGCAATAACAACAACAGTTATAATAACAATTATAATAATCAAAGGAAAATAATTTTCTCAGCCACTAAATGTACATTTATAAATTCTTCATTCTAAATTCAAACACAAACTAGTTGTACCGGCATAGTCCCCTAGGGGCCAGGGGCCGGAGTGCAGAGGCCAGTCATGACCAGACAGCAAAGAGTTAATAGAGTTCAAATGTCAGGGGTTCCAGAGGAGCCACAAATCAGTTCCAGTCCAAGGGTCAGAGTTCTAGAGTTAGGGTACCAGCATGGTCATTGGAGCAGCCGTGAAGTGTACTAGTTGCTTCCACAAACTGCTACTTCTTCCAGCCGTTGAGCCGTGCACTCCTTCTGCACATCTACCCATCTCTGACAGCGCCGGCACTGCAAGGGTGTTGGCGAAGAGGGAAGGGAGGAGCTTCTTGTTGGCTGCCTCTGTTACAGCTGAAGGCTGTGCTAGTTGATTAGCCCATAATTGCTCTTCATCAGACTCGAGGTCGGCTGCAGCTGGGTCAGTTGGGGGGGGGCGCAAACTGCAGCCAGTTCTTCATCTGATGACTCTTCACTGAGCACAGGACAAGGCTGACTTATGACTAGAGATGGGCATGAACAGCAATACGAACAAAAAAAAGCCACGAACAGCCCAATCCACTGTTTGCGAGCAAGCTGTTCGTGAGGCCCCGTTCCCAGCGAACATGTGTTCATTCCAAGCCGTTCGTAAAGCCAGACAGTCTGGCGCCTTTCAATCAGTTCCCCTGACAACATAGACATGGACTGCCTGAACTCTGTCTGAACTCCTTCTGGTTTTCCTTCTGGCTTGTAACCCCTCAAAGTAGCTTCCAGCAGACAGTCCAGTTTTTTCTACTGTGAAAAGAAAATGACAGGAAAGGGAGGTACCCATGGATCATGTCTTTCCCAGGGTGCAATCTCTCTGAAACTTGGGAGGGGGGGTCTTCAGAGGACAGTGAGGACTATTTCCCCTGCAAATTTGGTGGGTATTAGACATTGGGAAGGTCAGTTTGTAACCCCTCAATTAGCTTCCAGCAGATAAGTCCAGTTTTTGCCACTGTGAAGAGAAAATGACATGGAAGGAGGAGACCCATGGACTCTCCTTTCCCGGCTCAAGTTCAGCTAAGTCCCAAGGGGGCTGTTCTGGATCCCATGAACCTCCAACCACAAACATATTCGTGAACATGTGTCTGTCGATGTTCGTGAATCCCTGTTTGTGGAAGGCAATGAACAATGAACATCGTGTTCGGGTTTTTTTTCCTGTTCCTGCCCATCTCTACATACGACACTAGTATTTGGTCAATTCCACTTGGCTGGATGCAGAATTGGCTCAGTATTTGTGAACTCAGTTTGTTTTGGGGAGGGTAATCTTTCCTTGAGTTCTGTTCCCATTCATGTTGCTTCGATTATTTATCTTGTACTTCTTCAGTGTACAAGGCAGCTGATTCCTGCCCCAAGGAGTTCAGAGTCTAAACATCTGAGACCAGGGAGACAGCAAAGGGAGGAGAGGAAGATGAAGGCATGGGAAAACCTTGTATTTTTTCCAGTTGTATGAGCCCAAGCTGCTTTTGCACATGTTGGATAATGCACTTTAGCAATTGTTTGCAACTGAATTTTCCTGTGTAAATGGGGAGATCCAGTCCAAACGATTGCTAAATTGCACCGAATGTGTCTTATCCAACATATGTGAAGTTTTCACAGGGGAGGGTTCATAGGAAAGGGGGATTTTCAGAAGGGATTTGAAGGAGGTATGAGAAATCTCAAATCTCTCTTCAGGCATTCTAGGACATGGTTCCAAGCTTAAGGGACAAAAAGGAAGAAAGGGCAGAGTTGGTTGAGGGAGCCAGAGACCTTTGGGCAAGTGAGATCGGTGGAGCTGGAGGAGTGAAAGCTGATAGATACTGGGATATAGTGTCACGTACTCACAATACCACTGGTGTGATGTTGTCCCAGGGAACTGTAGCTTGGTTTCACCAGTCTTAAGAACATCTCCGAATGCTGGTTATTATGAAAAGTTGTTCAGAACTCTCAACCTCACTCATGTGCACACAATGTCTAGTTTGGCCCTAATACATCTGTGCCTGTGAAGTGCCCTCCAGGTGCAGTAAAATTACAGCAACCCATAGGGTTTTCGAGGCAAGAGATGAACAGAGGTGGTTTGCTATTGCCTGTCTCTGCATAGCGACCCTGGACTTGTTTGGTGGTTTCCCATCCAAAGACTAACCATGGCTGACCCTGATTAGCGTCTGAGATCTGATGCGATCAGCCTAGCCTAGGTCATCCATGTCAGGGAGAAATATTTACTGCTTTGGATAAGTCTCCTCTGAACTACCATGACTGTTTTAGAGGGTCTGGGAGGAAAGATGCAAAATCTGGAGGCCACTTGCATATTATGCTTTATAGGTGTACTGGTGATGGTCTTCTGTGAATGACTGGTGGAAATATTTCTGTGGTCCAGAGGTAGAATATCTGCTTTGCAGGCAGAAGGTCCCGGGTTCAGTCTTTAGGTGGAAGGATGAGGGAGCAGGTGTGTGAAAAACGGCTACCCTGGAGAACAGCTGCCAGTCAAAGCCGATGACACCTTGATAGATGGATGGTCTGACTCAGTATAAAGTGTGTCTGTGTTTATCCCTGGGATGGTGATACCTTTTGCCAAGAACTGCGGCTTTCATATATAGGCTGGGAAAGAGTGGCCATGGCTTCCGCTACGTGACGATCTTCTTTCCTGTTTGCACCTTATTATTTTCAAATCACTCCGTTTTCTTGTTTAGCAGATTAAGTTATGGAATGATGGTATTCAAGGCCGCCTGGGAGGGTTCTTGGTTGCTTTGATAAATTCCCGACATTAAATTGGCTTTTATTCCATCTGTCTGTTCTCCGCTGTGCCACTTATGTGTAAAATCCCGTCAGTTGCCTCTGTGCCGTTCAGCCTGTCCCATTCCGTCACTGGCGTATTTAAAGCAGCCAAGCAATGATACTACTTAAACAAGGCTTATGGGGGAGAGGGGGAGGCATTTTAAGAGGTCTACCTGGCAGTTGGTAAAAGAAACACAACTTGGGAGGCTTGTTCTCTTCCCTTTTGACATCACTGTATTACCATGTCGACTTCACGCATCAGTCATCATCCTTGTTTACTCGGAAAGAAACAATAGCCCGATGTGACGATCTCTTCTAACAAAATGCAACCCGCAACCTCAAATCACTGGTGAAATGAACAAAATGCATTAAGCTTTCACTTGACGTTGAGGAGCAATGACTACTGATGTCTCCAAAGGAATGAGAGAACTCCTTTCCAAGCATCAGTGCGAAAAGCATCTTTTGGCACACCTGTTAGTTCTTTGTGAAAGATGAATTTATCCCACCACAGACCACACAATATAATTTTAAGTTCAAAGAAGTGTCAACTGTTTAGTGCTGAACATCTGGAGTCTTGCTCTCCATAGCAGTTGGAGGGGGGAGGGATGTACCAACTAGAGCAGTATTGCTTTCCCACCAGATGAGTGTTATAACATGCCCGGCCTACACAGAGAGATTCATCGAGAGATCTAAAGGCGTGTGATCACATCTGGAGGTGATAAGACTGGTGTCACCATAGAAAAGGCGCTGGTGGACCAATGTTGCCTGGAGACATACTATTCCCATCAAGGGCAGAGCTGTTGCCACCTGCTCTGCTGCTCTTCTCACCCTGTGGGTTAGGAAATTTGGGTCAAGTGTTTATAGAATTTGATGGTTTCTGGGTTTGTTGTTGTTGTTTTGTGGTAGCGGTGGTTTGCCCCTGTAAATCACTTTAAGTCCTCCCTGAAAAAAACAGGTTGACGTACCTAAATATGTGGTGGTAGAAAGTACCCTCAAGTCAGAGTTAACTTATGGCGACCCGTGGTGCGATTTTCATGGCAAGAGACTAACAGAGGTGGTTTGCCATTGCCTGCCTCTGCAACCTTGATCTTTGTTGGAGGTCTCCCATCCAATTACTAACCAAGGCTGACCCTGCTTAGCTTCTCAAATGTGATGAGATCAGGTTCACCTGGGCACCTTCTTAACTTCAGGGCACCTAAATAAGTAAATAGTATGAAATGGCTGTCGGAAGAGCTAGTGTGGTATAGAGGTCAGAGTATCAGAGTAGGTTCTGGGAGACATACTCTGCTATGCAAGTCCTTCGATTGATCTGGGGCCACTTCATTCTCTCTCAGCTTACTGTATCTCACAAGGGTGATGTGAAAGTAAAAATGGAAGGAGAACAAGGTATGCTGCCTTGTGCTCCTTGGAGAAAAAGTGATATAAAAATGAAATATGGAAGACAGACACTCCCTATCCTACTAAACAGGGCTTAGCTCTGTCATTTTGTGACAGTAATATAGAGTATTGAAAAACCTGGAAGATTCCTTGGGGAAGAAGTCCTGTCATGTCTGAGACAGGCCCTCAACTGGGAGTCTCTGTGAGGCGACCTGACTCACTCTGGAAGTTTCCATTCTGTTCCGCAAAGACTTTTCCCGCTTCTTCTTAGTTGGATTTGGGGAAATTGGTTCTGCCAACGGGGACTTCTAGCGTAAGCAGAACTAAGCTGACCTTAATTTGTGAGTTTATTCGAGTATGGGAGAGAGAGGGAGAAATTTAGCTTTCGTCAATACAGAACTATATAGAAGCCTCACAGTATTAGAAGCGGGAGACAAGTAAAAGGGTTCCTCCCCTCCGAGAGCTGAAGGAATGGAGGAAGGATTACTTACTTGAGAGGGAGAGACTCACTTTCCTCTTTTGCCTCTGTTAAGTAGGCTTTGCAGAGCTGCTGCTTTTTCTCAAAATCCTGCAAGACCTGTTCTGACAGAACTGACAGTGGGACAACAGAAATATGTGCATACCCTCAAGGCATAGAAGTCTAAATGCTGGCCTGCAAGGGATTTCCTGAGAGCAGTGTTTCCCAAACGTTTTTCCATGAAGAAATCCCTAAACTATTTTGTTTTTCAAATCCCAAGGAATCACTACCTATGAAAACATTTACAGGCCAGAAAAAGTTGTTGACGAGGAGTGCAACTTCATTGCTGCTAAATTATTTCATTAGTATTGTCAGTTCTCTGTAACGATACAAAATGAACATGGACACAATACAATTAAATAGAACCTTAATAACCGTGATATTTTGAGGGATATTTGGATTTTTTAAAATAGATATTTTAATTTTATTATTGATAGTTGGGGAAATACAGAATAAGAAGGATAGGGGGAAGGAAATACAAGTTACATAATTCAAATACATTGCACCGTTCAATCAAATGTATTTTCTTATTATCTTTTTGTAATCCATAGGTCAGCTTATTATTACAGTTTTTCCATTCATTTTTAGTACTGTCCATAAAGGTCTTCAACTTAGCTTGGAATTAAGTTCCTTCAAAGTTCTTTTGCATCCAATCGTAAAAAGGGTCCCAAATATCATCCTATATCATACTATCTCTATCTTGGATATTTGGAATTTTTCATGGCAATTCAAAGTTTTAATTTATTTATTCCATGATTTCTCACTGAACCCCTGACGACGTCCTATGGAAACGCTTTTTCCTGTACTGCTTCCCCCATTGAAAATGGTCCTGGCTGCTTTAAAAACGGGCACCCTTGTTGTGCTTTAAGTAGCTGGGGAAACCTTTTTGATGGGGGAATTGTTTGTTTTTAAATACTTACACCTCATTTTTTTCTCGGTGGTGACCCATAGCAGCATACAAGAGAGAGAGAGGCTGCTGGCTCGAGGTCACCCAGGGAGTTCCCATGGCAGAGCGGGGATTCAAGCATCCTAGTCTGACACTAACCGCTATACCATGGTGGTACGGGAGAAGATCTACTCCTCCCTTTTCCAGTGCCAGGACTCCAGTAATCTCTCCCCACCCCAAATGCAGCTACTATTTTTGCTCTAAATTGCATGTCAGCAGTGCCCTGTGGAATTTAATAATAATGATAACATTCGATTTATATACCGCCCTCCAGGACAACTTAATGCCCACTCAGAGCAGTTTACAATGTTATTATTATCCCCACAACAAAACACCCTGTGAGGTGGGTGGGGCTGAGAGAGCTCCAGAGAACTGTGACTAGCCCAAGGTCACCCAGCTGGCTTCAAGTGGAGGAGCGGGGAATCAAACCTGGCTCTCCAGACTAGAGTCCTGCTGTTCTTAAGTGCCTGACCGAAGGTCACCCAGCTGGCTTCAAGCAGAGGAGCGTGGAATCAAACCCGACTCTCCAGATTAGAGTCCCATGCTCTTAACTACTACAGCAAATTGGCTAACTTTGGTTTAGACCTAAGAGAAGTCCCCCATTCATATCATTTTCCTGCCACAAACTTTCTGGATGATTGCTTGTGGTATGGCCTACCTTACAAGGTTGTTTGTAAGAAGGATTGAGAGGAAGTGGCAGGAATGTTAAAATAACAACAACATTCAATTTATATACTGCCCTTCAGGACAATTTAATGCCCACTCAGAGCAGTTTACAAAGTATGTCATTATTATCCCCACAACAATCACCCTGTGGGGTAGGTGGGGCTGAGAGAGCTCCTAGAAGCTATGACTGACTCAAGGTCACCCATCTGGCTTCAAGTGGAGGAGTTGGGAATCAAACCCAGTTCTCCAGATTAGAGTCCCGGTGCTCTTAACCACTACACTAAACGGGCTCTCAGTGTGTTATTACTTCTGTGTTATTGTGTTATATGCTGTGTTATTGCTTCTTTCAAGCTTATGCTTAGTAGGTATATGCAGGAGTGTCACTTTTCCTGTGGCACAGCCAAGATGCACACGTGTTGTTTGGGTACTGGGTGCCTCATTTCCTTTGACAGGGGTCTGGAAGCTACCTTGGTAATAGCCTCCTCGTGGACACCGCAGCCCCGGCCCGCTAGCTAGAAAACTGTTCGACAGTTACATTTCTTTCCATAGGAAATGAAAAAAGGAGCAAAGGAAAAAAAGCATTCTTGAGTTGCACATTCCCAGAATGGCCATTTCGGCTTCAGTGGGGAATTAAGAAGCCAACTGCGTTGAGAATGGAGAAGCCAGCGGAGATTTTTTTTCAAAAAAGAAAAAAGAAGAGATCCTCAGTCAGCAGGTTGAGATGGTCCAGGCAGTCTCCAGTGGTTTACAGTATGCAGCTGGTTGCAAGAGCGTCGGGGGAGAAAAATAGCTGTGGTATTCTGTAGTGTACACAGATGCTTTCCCCCCAAATGCCTTCCCCCCCCCTGCAAGTTAATGATTTCATGTATATATTGCATTGGAGGTGGTGTAACATTCGAGTGTCAGACCAGGGAGAGACCCAGATTCCCTCCTCGCCCAAGAAACGCCCCGTTTGTCCTTTATGCCAATCAAACATTTGCTTGGTGGTGTCTGAAGAAGGGAGCTCTGACTCTCTAAAGCTTACACTCTGAAAATCTTATTGGTCTCTGAAATTGCCACTGAACTCAAATTCTGCTGCAGGCCAACAGGGCTATCCACCGAAACTAGTTCCACCAAATGATCTCACGGGTGAAGTTAACTCAGAAGTGGGCAACGAATCATGTATACAGCCTTCCAGGAAGGGGGCGGGGGGCGGGGGGAAATAAAACCAAACCAAACACTGAGGACTGGCACTTTGAATGTGTAACCTCCTCCTGTGAGAAGCATTGTATTTTGGGTTAACTAGGTTAAGTTAACTAGGAGGCTCCAGTTGGTGCAAAATGCAGTGGCTTGACTGTTAGCAGGAGTGAGCAGGAGCCTGAACATCACTCCCATCCTACAGTCACTCCATTGGCTACCTATCAGTGACTGTGCTCAATTCAAGGTATTGGTTATTTCATACAAAGCTCTTCATGGCCTAGGTCCGGCATACGTACGGGACCGCCTCCCTCCCTATGTCCCTCCATGGCAGCTTCGCTCATCTGAACAGGGTCTCTTGCAGGTGCCAGGCTGCACATGGGCAAAATCAACAGCAGTCCGTACATGGGCCTTCTCTGTGGTGGCCCCTACCCTGTGGAACAGCCTGCCTGAGGAGGTCAGGAGAGCCCCCACTCTCCTGGCTTTCCATAAATGATGCAAAACTGAATTAATCAAAAAGGCTTTTTACTCAGATAGGAGGGCTGTATTGTGGGGAGGGGATCTCAGATGCTTCGCTGATGAGTTAGGGACCATAGACTTCACCACTATGTTGCCTTACATATTGTCTGTTGCTCTAAATATGTACTCCTATATACTACCTGTGCTTCATGTTGATTCCGCACACATTGGATAATGCACTTCCAATCCTCTTTATATATCATTTGGAACAGATTTTTTTGTGAGCGGAACGAAAAATCCACCTCAGATGATTGATAAAGTGCATTGAAAGTGCATTATCCAATGTGTGCGGAAACAGCCGTTGTCTAATGTCAGTCTTAGAATTGATTGTGTTCTGTTCCACCATTTCTTCAGCTCTGTATTGGATCCCTGCTAATGCTCTGTCTTTGTAAACTTGTATTTACTTACCCTATGGCATTGTGTATGGAAATGTGCTTGACACTGTATGGAAATATTTTTTAAAGTTTAAATTGCCCTCGACTAAAATGGTCACGTGGCTGGTGGCCCCGCCCCCAGACCGCGGGGAGTTTAGATTGCCCTCCGCGTGGTGTGGAGGGCAATCTAAACTCCCCTGTCTGGAGATCAAGGGGTGGAGCCACCAGCCATGTGACCATTTTCAAGAGGTGCCCTGAGGACCATGCATGACACCCTGAGCTTCTTAGAAGAAAGGCATGATAAAACTTAATAACATGTTGGCAATCTTTGCTAGCCCATCCAGGCCATTCCTCCAGGCAGGCATAGGCTTGTATGCATGATACAGCCCTTGTCAAGAGCTAAAATGTTTCCCAAAGCTCTGAGCCAACAGTGTGCCAGAGATGGGTCCTCACAGATTCATAGGATCCTGGTAATGTGAAGAGCCTTAAAGGCTCTGTGAAGCTTGTGCAGATAAACATTGAGAATGGCATATGAGGAGGGGCCGTAGTTCGGTAGTAGAGCATTGTATGTGGAAGGTCTCAGGTTCAATCCTTGGTACCTCCAGTTAAAAGAATCAAGAAGGAGATAGTATGAAATGTCCTCTGATAGAGACCCGAGAGGCCCCACTGCTCATCAGAGTAGATCGTACTGACCTGCGGATTACAAAATGTAAAAAGCAATTTGATCGGACAGCGCAAGACAGTCAGTAAACAGGGCTGTAGGTGTAGAATTACAGAACCGGAAAACAATGCAAATAATGTCGGGTGGCTTTCACACCTTCTGCAGCTGCAAACTTGGCTTTGCCATTGAGAGTCATTCTTCATGAGACTTCTGACACTTGAAGAACACGTGTTGGGAGATCCTGGGAAGGGTAGTTTAAAAAGACAGAGGCAGGGCAAAGGCTTTGCTATACACTGGAGCACTGTAAAGGGGTTGTGAAATGCCAGAAGGGAAACTTCAGCCCATTAGAACCTCTCCAGGTCCAAGCCCAGCTCTGGAAGGCAGCTCCAGCCCATTTCCATTCCTTGCTGCCCTCTGGTTGCAATCCCACCCATTTTTAGACTGGATAGGTGAAATTGACAGCCTTTGAGGAGGCAAGGATGAAATTAACAAACCCTCTGTGGATCGAGCTCCGCTGGCTCTGTCTTCCTGGCTAACATTGCGCCTCCCTACACTTGACAAACAAGCGCCAATGCGTCTCATGTAGAGAGACTCTGTGTGCCCTCAATAGGCAGCTACTGCAAGTTTTATGATGCTTGGATTGGCAAACAGGCTCTTGCAGTGTGCTGAGATTTGCAAGCTTACACGTTTGCAAACATTATCCTCTTTAGGGGGACTTTTAAATTATCTGAGTTATACACCTAGAAAGCAACATGCAAAGATGCCCAGAGTCTGTATTTTTGTATTACTTTGTCCCTTTGGTCTGATCTGGCTTCTCTCTATCTGGGTTAAACAACTCCAGGCGTCGCGTTTCATTCGCCTCTGTCCTCTAGCTGCTCTCAGTCATGGCAAAGGCCGTAAATAAAACTGACAGCATCGCTTGGCCTCTCTTGCCTCTCGCACGTCCTGTGTCACAGACCAAAAGGGCCAAAGAGTCTCATCAGGCACATCATTGTGAAGTGAGCCCTTTTCCTGAGACAAAGAAGCCTGCATCTAACGCTTCCTTTTCATCCGGAACCCAAATCTCACTTTTTTGTTGTTGATAATACCTTCCGGAACCTTTCTGTCCATGCATCCTAACTCCAAGGAGGCTTCCTGCCTCCCTAACAGGGAATGAGGCAGCAAAAATGCAGAGACCCTGGCCTCATTTTGAGGGGGAACACACAGGAACGCAGTTCCGGCAGTTCCCCAAAGAGGTCACATGTCAGGAGGCCCCACCTATCTGACTCTCGGCCATTTTGGGTCTGTTTCGGCCTGGATTGGGCCTCTGACAGGCGGCGGATCACTCTTCCGCTCATCAGTGACCTGATCCTGACTATTTTGGGTCCCTTTTTAGCCACGTTCAGCCCTTTTTGCCATTTTGGGCCCAATTTCGGCCCTGAATGGCCAGAATTGGGTCCAAAACAGCCAGGATAGGTGATGTCAGGGGGTGTGGCATATGCAAATCAGTTATACTGATAACACACTTTCGGTGATGGCAAGAGGTGTGGCATATGCTAATGAGTTATGCTAATGAGTCCTCCAGCTCTTTTTTTCTACGAAATGACCCCTGCAGAGACCTATCTCTGGCAGTGGCTTTTAAATAGAGCTGGTGCGGGGTGTGGTTAAGACTCTAGGACCTGCGGGACCTGGGTTCCAATCTCCCTTTTCCCGTGAAGCTCACTGGCTAACCTCAACTAACTTTTCTCAAAGGAGAGCCATGTACAGTTGGGGTTACCCACCGTCAGGTGGTGCCTGACTATCTCCTGGAATTACAACTGAGCTCCAGGCTACAGAGATCAGTTCCCTTGGAGAAAATAGCTGCTGTGGAGAGAGGAGTCTGTGGCATTATACCTCACTGAGGTCCCTCTCCTCCCCAAGCCCCACCCTTTGCTAGGCTCCACCCCCAAATGCCCAGGAATTTCCCAACCCAGAGCGGGCAATCCTACATGCCATACCTTGGAGCTCTTAGGAGAAAAGGCAGATTAGAATGAAAATTTAATAGAGCTCTGTTTCCTCAGGTGGAGAACTTAAGAAATGGGTCATCCTAAAAATGGCACTTAGAGCTAAGCTACAAGAGACAAATTACACGAGAAGGAGCACGTGAAGGGAGTTGCAATGTTAGCCGGGAAGCTGAGTTTTAAAAGAGATCAGAAGGCTTTGTCAATTTCTCCTCTCTACCAATCCCTGCTCAGAAGGTTTATTTCCTCTTCGCCTCTTAAAAGGGAAGGTGAAACTGACAGAGCCTTCCAGAGGCAAAGAGGAAATTAACCAACCCTGTGAGCAGCCATCTCCCCAGCTCTTTAGAGGGGAAATTGGCAAAGCCTTCCAATCTCTTTTAAAACTCAGCTTCCCGGCTAAAATTGTGACTCCCTTCACGTGCTCCTCTTCGTGTAATTTCTCTCTTGTAGCTTGGCTGTTTGATTCCAAAGTAGGGTCTGTGTTATGAGGCAGTACACTTCCGAATACTAAAGGTCCTTTTTATAACGTTCTTAGAGGATTCTGAATAGTTGCAACTTGCTATCAGACATTTTGACAAACTAAGGTTATGGAAGCTTGGTTTATATTCAGTTTGAAGTCTGCACTGGCAAACTGGGAACCTAGAATGCAGCTGGAAGTAGAGAAGTTGCTCAGAACAAGATCTTGCTGGGATGTTTGAAAGCTCGTATTACAGCTTGGCAATGCATAGTTGCATTGGAACCCAAGCAAAATTGCACCCTTCAAAGTCTATTGAAAGTTTAGACGGGTGTAACTCTCATTCGGAAGACAATATGGTATATAGCCTAATGTTGTCAGATCTCGGAAGCTAAGCAGGGTCCGTATTTGGATGGGGAAACAACAAAGAAGACTCTGGCAAAGAAGGCAATGGCAAACCACCTCTGCTTCTTGCTTGCCTTGAAAGCCCCTTGCTAAGGTTGCCGTAAGTCTGTTGTGACCTGACAGCAATACATACGTACCATTGCTTAGGATGGCATTGCCAGTAAATGACTACGCTTTGGAGGAGCTTTGGGTTCACTGTGTCACACCAAACCATGGTTTGGCATTGCATCGGAATCATACCAGTTATCAAAAACAAGCTGTGGTTTGGTATCCACTCTGACTTCATGACACTGACATATAGTATTTATTTTAAAAATTAAAACGGTGAGCATTTGGAGGCATCAGTGTCCTTATCAAGAACAAAGACTCTTATAATAACCTGTCCAGTATTCTCATTAGTTGTTCAGAAAGGGAGCCTTTGATGAGGCGGGGACGTGAGTTTAGCAACGAACCATTTTGCCGACAGAACTCAGGGCAAAGGAGCTTCAGCTCCGTTTATGAAAAGTGATTGCATGTTTCAGTCTAAATGATATTTGGACAATGTGGCATCGGATAGCTCCTTTTTTCATCTAGAGTAAACAGTAGTTTCTCAAGGGTAGGGATGTTCATACTTTCACTATATTTGGCAAAAAATATAATTTTTTTTTTTAAAAAAATACTGAACTTTGACAGGCCTTGTCATTTCTTGTGTTAAAAAATAAGGATATGGGGAAGAAACGGGAAACTGTCTAGAGCTCGTTAACTCTGCCTTCTCCTTAGGAAATGTTCCTGAAAGTATCTTCTTGATTTTTTCTCCCCTGAGCCATTGATAGACTTTGAAATTCCAGTTAATTGACTCATGACCTTAGAATTTCAGGTTTAAATTCAAGTGTAGGCTTGTGTCTTTTTGGGAGGGCCCACTAAACTGCCGTTTTTACATGGATTTGAAAACAGTTTAATTGTCTTAAATACCCTTGCCCACCACCCTATCCAGAGAATGCTGGGAGTTGTAGTTTTAGGAAGATGCTGAGAATTCTGCGTGTGAGTTCCTTAGCTTTTGTTTCCAAGCTCCCATGATGGGCGTGACAGCTTGAAGATAATTTACGTTTGTAGCATAGACATGGAAGCAGGCAATATCTCCACTTCCATTATTTGATCAGATTTTTACAGCACCCTTCCAAGGATCTCAGGGCTGCATAAAGGGCCCCTTACCATCTTTATTTTATCCCCGCAACAGCCCTGAATGAGTGATGCTTGCTTGGAGGGGGGCATTCAGAACATTGTCTCCTTACAATAATTATTGCTAAGCTATATGCTGCAGTAGAACTACGGTCATGCTTTGAGAAATAAATTGTTTCATTTAAGGATTTTTTTAAAGGATAAACCAACTCACCCACCACAGGAAGAGGTTGCCTACTGTATCTCTACACAATTCTCTGCTCTGGCTGTGTATCCTTCTAGTTTGTTGAGGGGGGGGGGTAGAATATGCTGCCATATCTCTGCATTAGGAACAGTTCATTGGCCTAGGGCCAAGCCATAAGTGATGAATGACGCAGGTTGGACACTTGTCAGCTTCCCTCAAGTTTTGATGGGAAATGTAGGCATCCTGGTCTGGCAGCTTGGCTCTCTGACTGCTGTCCAACAGACTTTTCAACTGTCACTTGTCCAACATTCTGCCAAGCTGCCTACATTTCCCATCAAAACTTGAGGGAAGCTGACAAGTGTCCAACCTGTGTCAGACGTCACTTGTAGTTTGGCCATGAGTCGCTCTTGCTGGAGAGACAGAGCAGAGCTATGCATCAGAGGAGGAGGCTGCTTGTTGCAACTCTGCATGAGTCACTGCTCTGGGTTGGCTTTCTACTACTCAGGCAAGCTCAATACAGCAAATTGCCTGGAATGCCAATGTAGTATATTGGCTAGAGTGTTGGACTGGTGATACAATCCCAGGTTTAAATTCTTCCTTGGCCTTGAAGATCATGGGTGAATTTGGTCCAGAAGCTTGTGTGCCCTCTCCATCTAACCCACTTCACAGGGTTGTTGTGAGAATAGAAGGGGGAAGAAAAAAACATGTTTGGCACCCCCAAACATATACTGCTTCCCAGTTACTTGGAGGAGCAGTACAATAAAAAAAAATACTGGATAGATTTGCTAATCTGAGCTCTCAGGTTTCTGCTAGTCGGAAGGGAGGGTGAGATAAAAACGTGATAGAGAGGTGAGAAGGTTTCTTTTTTAATGTACAATATAAATGGCTTTTGAAGTAGGTCTTACCTCTAGAATAAAGCCACTTGGATTCTTTCCTCTCTTTTCCCCTGCCCCTGGACCCTGCTCGGTTTTGATTTCAAGAGTTAGTAACCCAAGGAGTGAAATAATTTTAAACAACACAGCCATTTTAAAAAATAGCTCTGTGGCAGATTAATCACCGTTATGTTTTCTCTTCCCTCCTCAGTTTCCCCGGAGACTTTCTCTAGCAGTGTCCCAATCTATCTCCACTTTTCTTGTTCCCCTGTCTCTCTCCTACCCCCATCAAAACTAAACTCACTGGAAGGGTTTACGGGATATTCTTTAAAGGAATCTGCAAAGCTCTGCCGCATCTGCAACGGCAACACCCACATTTGTTTGGCGGCCTCTTGTCAAAGCCCTGTCATGATTTAGCTGCCGAAGCCTTTTGAGTCAAAGAGGTTTGGATTACAGCTCCCATAAATCTTGGAGGGTTTTTGCGTGTGTATTGAAAGCTGGTTGAGAGGAGGGGGAAATAAAAACCACTTTCCGTTAGGGAATTGCGGAGCAGCGTTTTTGCATTGTGTAATGGTGCCCCCCTGTGGAAGCTAAGAAAGGTCATCTCCCATGGCAGCCCCTCTTTTGTGGCTCTGCATTTTTCTAAAGTGTCAATGCCTCCATGCCGAGGTTTTGTCACGGCCAGGAGAGAGGCACTTCAGCACAGAAGGAGCCATAGGAGAGTCCCAGCAGGGTGAGGACTTCAATTGGACGATGCACTGTAGCAGACCCACAGGAAAGCCACTTTGGAGGCAGAGCAGATTGCCAGATAGGATCTGAGCCCAGGTGTGTGTTGGAAGGGATTACTGGAATAAACAGGCAGGCAGAAAGATAACTGTCTGTTAGCTGTCAGAGCTAAATGGAATCTCCAAGTGTAGTGGCAGTATGCCTGTGTACCAGGTAGGGTTGCCAACCTCTAGATGGGCCCTGGAGATTTTATTTGTTTGTTTGTGCATTAAATTTATATTCTGCTTTCCCCCACAAGTGGGCTCAGAGCGCATCACAAAATACAATAAATACAATACAAACATGGTAGCCTAGATTCAAACTTTAGTCAATAAAGTCTATTTAAAACAGTTGTGTGCATATTGCACAATCCACCAGGCATTAAACAGATCCGTGGGGCAAGGTGGCCAGCTACCAGATGAAAACACAGTTGGGGGGGCAACATCCCCCCCCGGCAGTAGGCCAGTTTGGCGGCCCACCTGCCTCAACCACCATATACCTGGTGGAACATCTCTGTCTTCCAGTCCTGGTGGAAAGAGAATAAATCCGACTGGGCCCAGGTTTCCACAGACAGAGAGTTCCTCCCAGAATTATATCTAATATCTAGACCATTGTTCTCCAGACTACAGAAGATGGCAGTTTTGGTGGGTGGGCTGTACAGCATTATACCCTGCTGAGGTCCCTCCCCTCCTAAACTCTGCCCTCCTCAGGCTCCATCCCCAAATCTTCAGGAATTTCCCAACCTGGACCTGGCAGCCCTAGTACCACTTTTAGAGGGCCAGCACAAAAGCTCTGCTTTATTAGAGGCATGCAGCTGGCTATTGTGAGAAATAGGTTGCTAGATCATATGGGCCTTTGGCTAATCCAGCAAGGCAGTTTTTACAATCTTATTGGTAGAAATCCTATTCCTACAATATCATGTGTAGCATCCCATCTCTTTGGGTAACAAAACAGAAGTGACATAGGATAGCCCTAGGAATTGCCAGAAACTCTCTGGTAAAATCATCGAGTTTTGAGTGATTCCTAGAGGTACTTTCCAGTGATTCCTAGACCTACCTATGTCACTTCTGGGTCTTTTGCCAGAAATAACATGATGATGCAGCTTGCATTGTGGGCCCGCAGGCCCTTCTTATCCCCACCCATATTTCTCTTGCTGGTTGCCCGTCAGTGCCTGGTGGCCCTGCTTATTGGTAATGATAGTCATGAATGAAAGTTCTTTGTGCTAAGACAATCTAAGGTTGGCCGTTGAAGGGACCAAAAAAAAAAAAGCTTTGCCTTCAGCCCAACTTGTGGGATTCCCAAAAGTGTATATATCCAGAGGAGTTAGCCATGTTAGTCTGTAGTTGCAAAATGGTAAAGAGCCCAGTAGCACCTTTAAGACTAACCAACTTTATTGTAGCATAAGCTTTCGAGAACCACAGCTCTCTTTGTCAGATGCATCTGATGAAGAGAGCTGTGGTTCTCAAAAGCTTATGCTACAATAAAGTTGGTTAGTCTTAAAGGTGCTACTGAGCTCTTTACCATTTTGCAACACTGTGTGGCTCACTATTTGTGGAAAAGGAGGATGGCAGACAACAGAGACCTTTGGCATTGTCTTTCTGGGTGTTAAGGAAGCAATATGCAAGATTAGCCAGAAAGAGAGGAAGACGGAGGAACAGGCAGGCTGGTAGACATTGTTGCCTATAAAGCAAAGACTCAGCAGCCGCAGCAAGCCAAGACCTGGGCGTGGGGAGACCTGGATTCAGATGCCTACTCAGCCATGAAACTCACTTGGGCTAGTTGCTTTATTATTATTTTTTTGCTGTTTTTATGATCTGCATCAAACCTTTTGTTGTTGTTGTTGTTGTTGTTGTTGTTATCCATTCTTCCTGTAATGGGCTCAGAGTGGATCACAATGAATATCTTTTTAGGCTGCCAGCTATCATTTAGGCTGCTGTTTAACGGAGGGGCTTTTTGTTTGCTGTTTTTATGATCTGCATCAAACCTTTTGTTGTTGTTGTTGTTGTTTGTTGTTGTTATCTATTCTTCCTGTAATGGGCTCAGAGTGGATTACAATTAATATCATTTTAGGCTGCCAGCTATCATTTAGGCTGCTGTTTAACGGAGAGGCTTTATTTATTTTTTTGCTGTTTTTATGATCTGCATCAAACCTTTTGTTGTTGTTGTTGTTGTTGTTGTTGTTATCCATTCTTCCTGTAATGGGCTCAGAGTGGATCACAATGAATATCTTTTTAGGCTGCCAGCTATCATTTAGGCTGCTGTTTAACGGAGGGGCTTTTTGTTTGCTGTTTTTATGATCTGCATCAAACCTTTTGTTGTTGTTGTTGTTGTTTGTTGTTGTTATCTATTCTTCCTGTAATGGGCTCAGAGTGGATCACAATGAATATCACTTTAGGCTGCTCTATATCAATTTTATGATGGGTTTCCAATGGCTTGTTTTTAGTATGGATAATACTTAACATTGTTGCTTTTATGATTTGATTGTATTGTTTTTATGTTGCGACCCATCTTGAGCAGATCCCTAGAGAGGTGCGTGTAACTTTTCTCTTATTATTTTATTAGCCATGATTCTCTTTGGTGGGCTGTCTCCCCAGTTTCCATTTCTGCAGAGCGCAAACTCTCTGCCTGCCACAGAGGGTCACGTCAAAGCTGGCGTTCCCCTTATGTTCTCGCAAATGCCATCAAAGGCAGCGCAGCCTCCACGGAGAGCGGCTGTGAGTTTAGTCATCCTTCCTGCCCACTTAAATGCACAGCAGCGCATCCTTCTGTTCTTCCTTGCCAGCAGCTGCCCCTTTCTGTCCTGTTCTCCGTATGAGCTGTCACAAGGGGGAATTTCCAAGCGTCGTGAGCAGGTCCCAGTTGTACCGGCTCCAAGTTGGAAGCATAGATGAAGCTGTCTCCTCCTGAGTTAAACTTCTGGTCCATTTAATGCAGCACTTTTGGTAACTGGCAGGCATTTTCCAGCTCCTGCTTGCTGAAGTCTTTGAACTGGGATTGGAAGCTGGGTTTTTCTGCATGCAAACAGGCGCTTTACTACAGAGCTGCGGCCCCTCCATGGTAACACACAAAGCTCCCTTACACTGAGTTAGCATTGATCCTGTTAGATCAGCGTTTCTACTGTGACCGGCTGCAGTTCCCCACTGCCGATACTCTGAGATTAGTTAGCTAGGGGTGTGGGATTGAACCAGAGGCATCCTGCCTGCAAAGCAGATGATGTGCACTTGAGCCAAAGCTGCTCCCCAAGGGACATGTTGTAGACAGGAGGGTACCAAACGCACCTGTGGCTAATATCACTCTATAAAGAATCAACGAGTCAGTATCTGTTTTAGTCGTGTGAAATTCGTCAAATGAATCAAAGTGCTCATGTGCAATAAATAATCATAAATACTAAAAAGATATCCTCATCTAAATTCTCCATACAGCCATCATAAATACACAGTAAATACAATCAGATACGAAAATGTCTCATGGCCACAAAATAGAGTTGATGTTTCTACCATCTCCCTAATACAAAGTTAATACAAATGAACCATGCAGTTCACAATGTTTCCCCCTGGTCCAAAGGGTCAGTGCTACAATTTACAATCCATTTAGCGAGTTAACACTTCTCTCTCTTGATTTTGCAGGGTCATGGGGGTATAGATTACAGATGAGCACAAACTGAAAAAAATGTCAGTTCGTTGTGATTCGTGGTGCATAGCATTTCACGAACCATGAATCTGCATGAAATTTCTGGGTTCGCGAAACAGTTTGTTTGGTTCGTGAAAATGTCACTTCCGGGATCAGCGCCAGGCTGTCTGCAGCGACAAACCGAAATATGAACCAAACGAGCCACGCTAAAAATCATAGTGGTTCATCATGGTTCATCAAAAATGAGCTCCTGTGAACTGCTGGTTCGCAAACCATGAACCGGCCCAGTTCGTGACGAACTTTGGTTCGTATTTTGGTTCATGCCCATCTCTAGTATAGATTATCCATCTTGAAGCAGATAGGGTCTCAGGTGGGTCTCAGGTGGAGGTCTTTCAGTACTAACTGGACCTTTTAATTATGCCTGGACTCGACCCTAAGACCTTCTGCATGCAAAACCAGTTCTCTGCCAATGAGCCAATGGAAAATAAAGAATAATGGGTTCAGTTCACAGAAGGGTAAAGCAGAACTAAAATGGTTGAATCGACAGAGACAATTCAATGGCAGCCCTGCAAATGGCTTGATTGCTATCTCCCCCCCCCCGCCCCCCATGACAGTGCTCTTGCTTCACCTCTTTCGGGCAAAGGCTAGACAGACGGAATCATTCTGGTGAAGCTGAGGATGTCTGCAGCAGCCCTTTGCTGAGATGGATAGCATCTCTCTTGAGCCTGATGCTTTGGGAGGGAGGGCCGAATGCTACAGAGAAACCCATATTCCCCCTCTGCCCGCTGGTAGCCATCACCTCCAAAGAAAACTAATTTTTTAGCAAATTAAAAGAGGGAGGCTGGAAGCTCTGCTGATGGCAGAGGAGGTGTTGCCGGATGCCGCCACCTCCTGCTTAGAAGTGCAAAGCGTAACCTCCGGACCAACAAGCCATCTGTGTAAAGTTCATCAATCTCCGGGTGATGGCTCGTGGGTTCCCGCACCGGTTGAGAGACCCAGTACTTATCGAGAGAGCTGTTCTAGGGAGAGAGGGAGAGAGATCTGCGATGCTGGCAGAAATTGGACTGCAACCATCTATAATCAAGAGGAGTGACCATCTGGGCAAATGAGCGTACATTTTCAATCCTGTTAATAAAAGGGGAAAGGCAGGAGGAGGGGACCCTTGCCAACAGCTGCACTTAACGCTCCATGGGGGGATGGATGGCTCAGATGGAAAGGAGACGTGGGCCCGGGTTCATTTGACTAATGCAGTAATTGCGATGTGGGTAGCGGCAGAAATAAATCTGCATAAGAGCCCTGGTGGATCAGTAAGAGCCCTTGAATGTAAGAGCCCTGGTGGATCGGAGCATCCTGTTCTCCAGCGTGGTCAAACATAGACCTTCCAGAGACATCTAAACTAGGTAAAACACCCCTCTTTAATTCCCACCGCATGGCTAGTATTCAGAGGTACCCTGCCTTTGAAAATGGAGGCACTAGTGTGATGGAGTAGTTGAAGCATGGTAACAAGGACCCAGGTTCAAATCCCGCCCTACCCCTCCATGAAGTTCACCGGGTGACTTTAGCTACCCCACCTCCCCACTGCCTGATCTTCTCCAGAGGATTTTTAAAACATCTGTTTTACAGAAGTTCCATAAAAACAGCCATTCGGCAAACCGTGTGTTTCCTTGGAAGAATCTAGATCAATATACATTTCATTGTCAAACAGATAAAGCACTCTAAATCCCTTTCTTGTACCTCAGAGGATAAAATGGAGTGGGGGGGAACTGTGTATACCATACATAACTTCACAGAGGAGGGCAGGATTTTTTTTAAAAAGTTAATAATAAGATACATTGACAGAGAATAAATCTTAGCCAGTTGATATTGACAACCTTCTCCATGAATTTGCCTATAGCCATCTAAGACAACAGCCACTGCTGTGTCTGGTGGCAGTGAGTTCCACAGTTACAAGTCTGACAAAACACCCTTGGGGCATCATTCTTCATCAGATCTACACTGTGGTCTCCCGGAGGGTCCAATAATCTGATAACATTACAGAATCTATTATTGAAATTCTAGCATGTTGTTCCTTGGTAACAGGGGCAGCGCCAGGGTTTCTGGCACCCGCGGCTGCCCCTACATGCGCACACACACAGTGTACGCATGGGCCCCCCGAACTACGTGATGACATCACTGCGTGATGACATCACTGCCCCATTGCCTGGCGGGTGGCTGGGATGGCACGCGGAGGCTGCCCGCACTCCCAGTCAGGCACAGCGGGTGGCTGAGGAGGTTTTGCACGCTGCCCCAGACGCCTGCTGTGCCTGGCCTGTGGCTGCTGTGCCCAGCTGGGGGTGTGTGTTGGTGGTGATGGTGGCGGTGGCGGCAGCGTGGGGCTGGCCGGCTGCAGCAGCTGCGGGCCAGGCATGCCAGCTCTGTGGCGGGCGCCTCCACCCCTGGCACCCCTCCAGTGCCCCCTTCGGCGCCTCAGTGCCTGCGGCGCCCACCTCACTGCCTCAATGGTAGCACCGGCCCTGCTTGGTAAATCCCCCGGCTTTTTGTGGATGGCTCCTTTTGCTGCTGTGTTTAAAAGGTGGTGTGGGAGGAGAGCTGTATTGAATGGTTGGTGTCAGGGGATGGGCTGTGGATTGCATTAAGCGCTCCCTTCCTCAATCCAAGCACTCAAAGGGAGATAAAGGGGAACTTCATACGTGTTCAGAGAGAGTCTCATGCATAGGTGAATAGCCTCTCCTGCAAAGCTGTTCTTTTCCATATCTAAGCTGCTTGTTTGTGCTTTCCTTTGTGGTAAACACAAGGAAAATGCTGGATTTCCTCTTATCTGGATGCACTCCCAGAGCAAATTGCCTTTGCTGTGACCTTCTTTGCCCAAATGTGTTGAAGCCACTTGGGACTTAATCTTTTTTAAAAGGTCTGGTGGAAGAACCAAGCACAGCCTCGCTGTTGGATTTCCATGGCAGGTGGCCCTTTTGTTTTAGCCTTGGATCTCTCCTCATTGGCCGAAGCCTCTCTTAAGGTTTCCATATTGATTTTTGTGGTAGTTTCTTAATGGGGCTGAAACAGACTTCTTCTGGCAGGGCATTTTTCAAAGAGGACATACTCTTAGGAGTCTTGTAGACAAAATTAATGGTGAAGAGTCTCTGGCCATGATCACAAAATAGAACCTCCATGTTTAGATGCAGTCTATCTCTAAATGCCAATGGCTGCATGCAACAACAGAGCAAATAACCACACCATACTGACTTTTAGTGAGGCAGGGCAAGACCTCTTGGTGATGATACTACATTTCAATCTGTGGAATTCATTACCGCTGCTCCTTGTTTATCCCATTACAACTGCTTAATAGCATCCATCATCGGGAATGCTGGCCAGGTAGAACAATAAATTTAGGAAGATATAAATGTGATTTGTCGTTATTCATAGGAATTTACTTGTAACCATCTCCTAATTCAGGTAGATCAAGATGGGTAACTGTGTTAGTCTGTCTGTAACTGTAGAAAAGAGCAAGAGTCCAGTAGAACCTATCAGACTAATAAAATTTGTGGTAAAGTAAGAGCTTTTGTGCGTCACGGCTTACTTTTTCAGATACAGTTCGTACTCTGCCACAAATTTTGTTAGTCTTATAGATACTACTGGCTCTTTTCTACTTCAGGTAGGTAGCTATGTCTCTGTCTACTGAGACTAGGGCCCGGCAGGATGTGTTATCATTTTGCCGGGCCTGTAAGACAAAGATGTTTGCCAGGCATATGGTTGAGGTCAGGCTTGGCCTCCACTGGCTGAAAAAATGGAGGAAATGATGAAAATATAATCTGAATCCCTCCCTACTAAGGTTGTCCACCACCTTATTGTGTCGAGTTGTATCTGCTGCTATCGATTGCCGCCATCTAAATATATATCTGAATATATATGTTTATATTTTTATATGTGAAATATGTTATAATATACTATGTTTTTTATTAATCTATTCGTGGTTTTTAACTGTATAAATCGATTTGTTTTAATATGTTGTAATTCGCCCTGAGCCCTTCGTGGGGAGGGCGGAATAGAAATCCAATAAATAAATAAATAAATAAATAAAATGTTGGTCTGAGTAGAATAGCAGGGTTTGTGTCCACTGGCACCTTACAGACCAACAAGATTTTCAGTGTATAAGCTTTCAAGAGTCAGAGCTCCCTTCTTCAGATACCAGATTCATCTCCAAATTCAGTTCTGTTTTTGTGCAGATTGCATAGTAGACACTGGTTTTTAGTAACCTGTCTGGAGTGCCTGGTGGCAATCAGATTATTTTTTTGCTTTTCAGCAAAAAATAAATCATTTCCCAATGTGGCTTACAGAAATGGGGCGCAGGAAATATAAACGCCAATTAATATATAATAGGGAAATAGTTGCTCAGCGTTTTCAGCGAGAGCTTGTTCCAGGCAAGATGGTAGGGGGAGTTGATGCTAAGTGCTAAGTAAGAGAAGAGCTGTGCAGGAGCTGAGTCCGGTGATGCTGGAAGGTTGCCTGGTTGCTGTCTTTTCTGCTTCTGGCCTTGTAGATCGGCTGAATCCACACTTACCGGCATAGCGATAAACAGTCGGAATGACAGCATCTTCCTGGCACTTTTTCTGACGTCATCACGCCATGAGAGCGGCATCGTGGTGCAATGACATCATAAAACATGCCAGGAAGACGCTATCGTTCCAACTGCTTAGCACTATGCGGGTAAATGTGGATTCAGCCATAGTCTCTAGAAGGAAGGGGCCTCTGGCAAAATGGGACCCAGGCATGATGGAGGGGTGTCTGGCTGCTGCTGCTTCTCCCTTTGGCATCTTTGATGGTATCTATGGGAAAGTTGGGGCTTTCAACCAGAGATGGTTGCACACAGAGGAGGTGCTTGGCAGCTACTGCTGCTTCTCCAGGTTTCTTGTGGTTGCTGAAGTTGGGGAAGATATTTCAGCTGGAGCCGAACCGAGGCATGGTGGAAAGAGGGGTGCCAGGCTGCTGCCTTTGGCCTGCCTGATGAGAGCTCCCTTTTGGAGCAGGTTTCAACTATAATGTGAGGTTGCCTGGCTGCTGCTTCTCCTCTTTCTGGAGCTAGCCTTGTTGGAAGGGTGCCCAACTGCAGCCTTTTCTCCCTCTGGCCTCGCCGATGGAAGGTGGTAACTGCCAAGGTAGGGAAGTTGTGAGTCAAAGCAGCGTCTAGGCATGCTGGAAAGAGTGCTCAGCTGCTGCTTTCTCTCCTTCAGCAGTGATTTGGAAAGGGTGTGGAAGGGTGTCATAGATGGAACTTGATCCAAGCATGGTGGCAAGGTGCCTGGTTACTTCCTGCCCTCCTCCTGATGGGCAGTGGGTAGTGTGTTAGGGGTTTTGGCTGAGCTGGATTTTGGCATGATGGAAGGGCATTTGGCTGCTGTTTCTCCCCCTGAATCCTAGCACATTGCCTAGCTGCTGCCTCTTTCCCTTCTGGATCTAAGCATCGTATAATGATGCCTGGCTGCTGCCTCTTCTTCCTTTGCCCTTGGGGAGCTGGCATTTGGGGGGCTGGGAGAGGGGAACTCAAAGTTAGAGCTGGGTCCATCCATGACGGAAAGAATGATGCCTTGCTACTGTTGCTATGCCTTCCTGATCCAAGCGTGATGGAAGGGTGACTGGCTGTTGCCTCTTTGCCTCTAATCTTTCAGTGGAGGGAGCACGCAACTAGAGTTGGGTCCAAGCATGATGGATAGGCTTCTAGTTCCTCAAATCAGAACTTTATAACTAAGCATGGATCCAGCTGCTGCCTTCCAGAGACTGCCCAGAAATGCTCCGACAGTATTTTAAGGACTTATAGCTGGTTGGAAAGAATAGCATTAACAGAAATTGAATAACTTGGAAGTATGGATTCCCTG
The DNA here is from genome assembly GCF_028583425.1 of Eublepharis macularius. Taxonomy (NCBI): domain Eukaryota; kingdom Metazoa; phylum Chordata; class Lepidosauria; order Squamata; family Eublepharidae; genus Eublepharis; species Eublepharis macularius. The sequence goes on along the minus strand of NC_072802.1, from coordinate 63,240,937 downwards.
AAAGCATCAGCTAATGCATTCGGTTGGAAGAGGCATCGAGAAGCCACGATGGGCTCAAACAAGGTTAGAAAAGGTGGCAGGCTAATAAACAATGGAGTGGCAGAGTGCCCAAAATCAAATTTCATATTGTAATAGCTTTCTCTGGCTTCTTACTGACAAATGGAGTAAATGTACAAAGAATACAGAGAAGGGAAGGTCAGCGATGTGGTTATATAGTGGGGGGCGTGACTCTCATTTTATACTTGATGAATAATGCCCTTTAGTTCTAGAAGTAAGCTCCAAAAAGCAAGAAGCCACTAGCCAAGCTGCCTGCGCAAATCAACTTTAAGCCTTACACACTGATGAGATGATAAAGCTATGTTAGGGCTGTACCATTTTTGGCAGCCGGTGAGATGTATGCTGAATACTTCTTTGTAGCACAGTAAGTCCCGGCACCTGGAAAACTAGCACATCAGGGAGAAAGATTCTTTCCCCTGATATACTGTTTTCTGTATGTGAGGTGTTTTGGGGGGGGGGGCTACTCCATCAGGTAAGCCTCTACTAGCAGCCTCAAGTGGTGCAATCCAGGCATGTATCCACCTCCATATCTGCTGATTGTGAGACGCCTAATACAGGTGACTGGGAATAAACAAAACACAACTGTCATACTATAGATTTTTGCTGCAGTCATCTGGAGTTGATATTTACTTGGCGAGCAGACGGATGTCTGTGTACAAACTTAATTAATATCGTGCCAAACAGGTGAAGTCTGAACCCACAGAAGAAGCAGCTACTTTGGGGGGATTTATATTCGCAAATTAAAATCTTGGTGACCTTGCAAAATATTGCACCAGAATGCACAAAATCCAGAACAAGCAACAAAACTCACAACAACAACAACAACAACATTCGATTTATATACCACCCTTCAGGACAACTTTATGTCCACTCAGAGCGGTTTACAAAGTATGTCATTATTATCCCCCAACAAAACACCCTGTGAGGTGGGTGGGGCTGAGAGAGCTCCCAGAAGCTGTGACTGACCCAAGGTCACCCAGCTGGCTTCAAGTGGAGGAGTGGGGAATCAAACCCGGCTCTCCAGATTAGAGTCCCACGCTCTTAACCACTACACCAAACTGGCTCCCAAACTGTAATATCTTTCGCTAGGGTCAACGAAAATGACACAGAACATTGTGCATGCATTTGCGCTCTTTAGAACTCTAATCAAGCTGGGTAGCACAAACATTTTGAAAAGGACGGAGGAGCAAATCAAGAGCCAGGAACTGAGTTTCCATCACCAAAGACAGCACATCTCTAGTTGTGGTGGTGGAGAGTGCCCTCAAGTCATAGCTGACTTATGGCGACCACTGGTGGCGTTTTCATGGCAAGAGACGAACAGAGGTGGTTTGCCATTGCCTGCCTCTGCAACCGTGGTCTTCGCTGGAGGTCTCCCAGACAATTACTAATCTTGATTAACCCTACTTAGCACCCGAGATCTAATGAGATTAGGCTCACCTGGGCTATCCACGTCAGGACACATTTCTAGTTACCTGACACAAAACTGGATGGAGTGGATGTTACTGCCTGTCCCCCATTAGGCAGTTCCTAGGGCTTCTTTGGACTGGCACCATTGGGAGGCAGAATAAAGGTAATTTTGATAAGACTTGGAAGTTCTTGGAGGGGAGGGGGAAGCAGGGCTTTTTTTCTGGGAAAAGAGGTGGTGGAACTCAGTGGGTTGCTCTCGGAGAAAATGGTCACATGGCTGGTGGCCCTGCCCTCTGATCTCCAGACAGAGGGGAGTTTAGATTGCCCTCCGAGCTGCAGCCGGAGATCAGGGGGCGGGGCCACCAGCCATGTGACCATTTTCAAGAGGTTCTGGAACTCCGTTCCACCACGTTCCAGCTGAAAAAAAGCCCTGGGGGAGAGGACATTGCAAAGCCTCCACTGGCTGTTATCCGTTTTTTAAAAAACCCTTGAAATGAGCACAGGGTTTTTGTGTGCGTAAATATCCATCGACCCAAAGTCACGTAACAAAATGCACCGTGATCTTCGTTAACAAAGTAAGACGTGCTCATTCATCTCATATTGTTTTTAGATTCCAGGCTGGTTGGCAGCGTGCTCGTCCTCGGCTTCGACAGGAGTTTAATATAGTTTGCTGGTGGGCTGATGGAGACTGTGTCTTTGAAGCGTGTCTGGATTCTAAAAATGGATCACTGCCTGCTGCATAAAAGGACTCCGGTTTTGCTCGATGTCTTGCCAGCCTAGGTTGTGCTGAGTTGGTCTCAGTTCCAGAGTTTGTTTGGGGCTTTTAAAAATAGCATACATCTAAATGTGGTGCCAGAGAGACTATCCACTGGGTCACTATTGTTCTCCAGGTAGCTGCTTGCGTATGTGAGATTAGATCTTTATTTTCTGGGAATATCTCCAGTTTAGCTAGTTGTGGCAGTGAATGGAGGGATGGATGGATGGATGGATGGATAGATAGATAGATAGATAGATAGATAGATAGATAGATAGATAGATAGATAGATAGATAGATAGATAGATAGATAGATAGATAGATAGATAGATAGATAGATAGATAGATAGATAGATAGATAGATAGATAGATAGATAGATAGATAGATAGATAGATGTCTATTCAGGGCTTTTTTTCTGGGAAAAGAGGTGGTGGAACTCTGGTAGAACTCAGGACTGCACAATGATGTCACTTTGGGTCAGCTGGAACAAGGGGGAGTTTTTTAAAGTTTAAATCGCCCTTGGCAAAAATGGTCACATGGCCGGTGGCCCCGCCCCCTGATCTCCAGACAGAAGGGAGTTTAGATTGCCCTCCGCGCAGTGCGGAGGGCAATCTAAACTCCCTTCTGTCTGGAGATCAAGGGGTGGGGCCACCAGCCATGTGACCATTTTCAAGAGGTGCCGGAACTCCGTTCCACCATGTTCCTGCTGAAAAAAAGCCCTGTGTCTATTACTACTACACATACAGACTGCCCTATATCTATATCTATATCTATATCTATATCTATATCTATATCTATATCTATATCTATATCTATATCTATATCTATATCTATATCTATATCTATATCTATATCTATATCTATATCTAGGGCTTTTTTTCAGCTGGAATGCGGTGGAACGGAGTTCCGGAACCTCTTGAAAATGGTCACATGGCTGGTGGCCCCACCCCCTGATCTCCAGACAGAGGTGAGTTTAGATTGCCCGCCATGCTTCCGACGCAGAGGGCAATCTAAACTCCTCTCTGTCTGGAGATCAGGGGGCGGGGCCACCAGCCATGTGACTATTTTCTCCGAGGGCTACCCACTGAGTTCCACCACCTCTTTTCCCAGAAAAAAGCCATATCTCTATATCTGTATCTATATCTATATCTATATCTATATCTATATCTATATCTATATCTATATCTATATCTATATCTATATCTATATCTATATCTATATCTATATCTATATCTATATCTATATCTATATCTAATATACCATAGAGAGAGCCTGTGAGTAGCAGAAGTCAGTTGTGGAGACCAAATGTGCAAAGTACTGGTTCTAATTTTCAGTTTCCTAAATGTCTTAGGGGGTGGCATGATACTTGAAGGAACACCTCCTCCTGTCTTGTTCAGCCTGCCAGTTAAGATCTGTCTCACAAGCTTTGCTCTTCAGAGGTAAGGCAGGGGGCAACCAGAGACAGGGCCTTTTTGATAGTGGCCCCTTGCCTTTGGAACGCCATCTACTTTGAGGCTTGCCTCTCATCTATGTTGCCTTCTTTTAGGTGCCAGGCCTTAATGTTTCTGTTCACCCAGATCTTTTTAACAGTCTGGGAATTGTTATTTTAAGCTGTCAGTGGTCTGTTATTATGGTTAACATTTTTACTCTGGGCTGGGTTTTTAATGCTAGATTTTAATTAATATCTTAGTGTTTTGTTTTTATTGTTTTTTTTTGTAAGCAGCCTCAAGCTGTTTCTTGGAGAGGCAGCATAAAATGTTTTAAAAATAAATTAGCTGCTGGCCTATTTCATGCAAAGAACAGACAAGGTGTCAGAATAATGTTTGAAGATACATCTCTGCTTCTTAGGAGACAGTGTTGCATAGTGGTTAAAGAGTTGGACCATGCCTTGGGATATCTGGGTTCAAACTGAGTGACCCTGGGCCACTCTCAGCCTAGCCTACCCCACAGGGTTATTGTGAGAATGAACTGGAGGGTGTGATAATTGTGTATGTTACCGTGACTTCACTGAAGGTAGGATGCAATAACAGTGTGATACATTCTAAATGGAGGCGGGCACAAACCGAAATACAAACTGAAGTTCCTTACAAACCAGGCCCGGTTTATTTGGTTCATATTTCTGTTTGTCACTGCAGACAAACTGCAGTTTGTGGCTGATCAATCAGTTTCCTAGGCAACGGGGGGATGGGCTTTCTAAAGACCTTCTGCTGACCCGGAAGTGACTCTTTTCACAAATCAAATGAAATGGTTCGTGAACCAGGGCAAGTTCATGAAGGTTAATGGTTTGTGAAAACCTAACAAACCACGAACCGCATGGTTCGGAATTTTCCTGGTTCCTGTTCATCTCTAATTCTAAATCTTTTCTTTTCATTGCCCTTTTCTTTATTGTCATCTTGGGGGAGATTATAAACCTACTGCTGGAGTTTGTGCTATTCTTTGTAGCACTATTATTGTATAGCATTTGGCTTCTGAGCTGTTTTGTAAATATAAAAATGACAATTATTATTAACGGCAATTAACAATTATTATTAATAGAAATCAGCATTACCGATTATCACAGTTATTCATTAATAAACATCACAGATATGAATTAATGACCCTTATTAAAATAATCAGCATCCTGCTTGATTTGGTAACCTATCCTAAGTTAGAGACAGCGTGGGATGTGGATTTTCAAAGGGAAAAAATACATCACACTGTAGGGAGAAAAAGTACATGATCTTCTGTATTTAATAAAAACACACCTGCATCAAAAATTGAATGTCCGTGCATAATTCCTTATCCTGATGGCCGTTTCCACACGGCTTACCTTTGTTCGTAAGGACACAGAACATCGCGCAAAAAACGCGGAAGATCGCGTTTTCTCACGCGAGATTTGCACGATGTTGCACAACTTCGCACAAATCTTGCACGAGAAAATGGGATCTTCCACATTTTTTGCGCAATGTTCCGGGTCCTTACGAACAAAGGTAAGCCATGTGGAAACGGCCCTGATGTTTTGATTGTGCAGAGAAGCATTTATGATACCCCCTTCTTGTACATTGCAGGTTTAGTTTCAGCACTTCGTCTACTACTAATTTATTTTGTCATTTCTCAGGATAGTATACTTAGTGTTCCCTCTCCTTTTAATTACATATTTGTACCCCACTCTTCTATTTAAGAGCATCCTGAGCAGCTCTTTTATCCTTCCAAGAACCCTGCGGGGTGGGTTAGGCAGAGAGTGCACCCTGTCAGCTTCACTCGTGGCTGAGCGGCATTTGAACTTGGTTCCTGGCAGCCTCTTGCACTGGTTCTCGCACGTGTGCCAGCGCTGATGAACTGGCAACAGGATCAGGTGTCTGCCTCTCCCCCAGGCTGTGGCTTTCTGTTACATTCTTGAACAGCTCATTTGTGAAAGTGAGCTGTTTGTTGTGTGCTAGTTTGTGACAGTCTGCGTTATGTTTTCCTTCTCGCTATCCCCTGGAGCAGCGGATAAGCATCTTCTTGTGCACTGAAAAAGAAGAATCAGGCATTTGGAAGGCTTCCTAGACCAGATTCGTGAAAGCTCGGATAAATATTGTTAGCCTTTAAAGTGCCACTGGACTTCTGTTTTATTTTCCTAGAGCAGGCATCTGTTTGGACTCTATTTAGAACAGGTGTCTCCAACCAGAAGTAACTTATGAGTTGCCAGTGGCCCAGAATTGCTCAGGCGTCCCCCTGAGAATCCCTGACTTGGATAGCCCAGGCAAGCCTGATTTTGTCCAATCTTGGAAACTAGGTAGGATTGGGCCTTGGTTTGTAATTGAAAGCGAGCCTTCCAAAAAAGACCTGGGTCACTATGTAGAAACCACCTTTGATAGTTTCTGGCCTTGAAAGCCCCTGCTAGGGCAGAAAAATTGACACATCAACTTAGAGTTGTTAAAGGTAATTCCAGAATGTTGACGAAACATGGCAATACTTCATTTCATAGACTAATCAGAACAGTACGCAGTTCCAACATTTATCTGAACCCTTTCTCAAGTTATGGAAAAGAGATTAGATGCGTAGTATATATAGATATGTTTTGGCGGGGGGGGGGGGCTCCTATATGCCATTAACAATGTCCTCTCTATGTTTTATATTGTGCAAGATACATTTGAAAAGTCTTCCATTAATAGTTTGATTCAGCATGGCCTGTTTCTCGTTTGTCTTTTTTTTCTTTCTCATTTTTCTTCCCTTTCTTATTGAATCCTTTTTTGTTGTATTTATATGCTCGTCTTTGTTTTTATATGTATATGTTTTAGATGGTGGGGTTTTTTTGTGTTTGGAAAAAAATACCCTGCAGGGATCGTCATAAGTTAGCTGTGACTTGTCGGCACTTCCCCCCCCCCACACCCATGGGGACAGTTACAAAAAGATCTGCTTTGAGCTTTTTTATTTTTTAAAACCTTTTATTTTGTAGGATTTTCTTCTGTGCTGTTTAGCTGACAGCTTCGTTTCTGATGATTTTTCTAGTCTGCATTCTGTTTCTAGGACAGAACAAAACTTGGTAATATGGCAGGAGGACGGGAAGTAGCTCGGGATGTTTTTGATGACGCAGGAGTAGTTCTCATTAAAGAAAGGTTGGCGATCTCTGTTTTAGAGAGTAGGCAGGGGCCCTGAGTATCACAGTGTGAGAGACCTGGGGAATGCTCCGAATTCATCACTTCTGCTCCTTTGCAGTTCAGGGCACACAGCTGTTGATTTTTTGATTTGGGGGTTGTGTTCCTTGGCAGTTCACTCCTGTTGCAATTGTGTTGATTCTTCATCTCCCTCCATATTCTCCTTGCCTGAGAGTACTCAAGAGATGGTGAAGGATCTGCAGCTGTGGGAGGGGGCTTTCCCATTTGCCCCTTTCCCTCCTATCTACGGGGTAGGTTGCTACTACTCAAATTCTGCCCTTCCCTGCTATCAGCAGTTTAAGATGCTGATGGAGGTGACTACGTGTGTGTTTGTAGAAAAAATGTGGTGCCTTGCATGAAGATAGATCAAGATGGGTAGCTGTGTTAGTCTGTCTGTAGCAGTAAAAAAGAGCAAGAGTCCAGTAGCACCTATAAGAATAACAAAATTTGTGGTAGGTATGGAGAAACTCCATTCTGTTTGTGGGCTGCAGAGGGGAAGGGCCAGTTCTGGAGTAGAATGTGATTGGAGGGAGAGCGAGTCAGTTGGTGGAGGGGAGTTGGAAGTTGTCAGTTGATGGCTGGGGAGTGGAGGGAGAGATGGCTCTGAGGGGAGAGGTAGATCTCGTGTAACCCCAGGTAGCAAAGGATTGGGCCTGCCCTACACAACATCTAATTAGGGCACCAGGGAGATAGAGTAGGGGTTTCCGTTTCTGTTTTATTAGTCCTTCTGTTCACTGTATATTTGCCTGTGTATAGTTAGAAGTTAAATAAATGAGTTTTGGAATTTATAAAGGAAGAAAGCTCTTCTGTTCCACATAGTCCCCCAACCACTTGGGCCCACTAGCAGAGGAGGGGGGTTAGGAGGCTGTCCTGCCTAACCAGGACTCCATACAGGGACAGTGGTGGCAGCAACTACCTGGAGACAGGGAAGGGAGACAGACCCTTCAGGTGCCTGGCCAGAGGCAGAAAGGGAGGGGTACGCAGAGCGGGGTCTACCAGTGGGTGGAAAGGCCCCATTCCGCCACAGTAGGGTATGAGCTTTTGGGAGTCACAGCTCACTTCTTGCAATCATAGAGGTGACTATATGTATATTTGTGTGTTAGTGGCCATGCATGCCCCTCTCCCCTTCCCCCCACCTGCGAATTAACTGTATCCCAGTCAGGAGTTTTGCTCTATGCGATGAATGACCATCGGCCAGGCAGTTGAGTAAGAAGAATCTTTGGTTGCTGTCTGAGATCTTTTAAAACAGAAAAAGGTCTTTATTCACTAACAACCGTTCCTAATTTCTAGGAGTACAGAAACATAGGAAACTCCTTAGAACATGAGCAGGAATGTTCCAAAAACGAATCAAAAGAAACGAAACCAAGAAGCTAACTAGGTTGTATAAGTCACTGGTTTTACCTTGGCATGCCGTTCGGAGGAACACAAGCAAAGCTGCAACTTCGAAACGGACTAGCCAAGGCAGACTTCACTCCCCTTCTCCCCATTCTTTAATTCTTGGCTTGCATGTTTCCATAGAGCATGCAAACCTTTTTAATTCTCCCCACCCAACCACACCCGGGAGGGGGTTCTCTCTGATCTATCCCAAACGGGGGCTGAGTTTTCTCTGGTTCCCACTATAGCCCCTCTATCCAAACAAAGTGTAGCACATCCCTGGCATTTATGGCCCAGCCCAGGGTTTCTCAAAAGCAATCTGTCTTGCCTTTTCCTGACAGGTGGGCAAATGGTTCTGCTGACATGGCTATTTGTCACCATAAAGGGAACCCATCTCTAAGCCTGAAATCGGAGGAGTTTATGGCTTCGTTCCCAGAAAAGATGGTGACCTATCTGGGGGCCAGTGCCCCTTGTGTATTAATCAAAGTGTCCTGCATTCCTTTATCACAATGCCAGCATTCTTAGGTGTACAGCGCTGGCAACAGTGCTTGGTAAATCAGCTAATTAATACAGAATTGCCACTGTTATCTAGGAGCCTTGGCTGCATTTTCCTCTTTGGCACATACTGATCACATTTTCAGTAGTCTGGGCTCAACCACCTGCTGGTCTCTTGCACTGTAGGTGGGATCCTTGGCTTTCTTTCCTGGCAGGAGTCCCCTCCCAACCCATAGTGGAGGAGCATAGAAGGCATTCGTTTTTTGAGTAGCAAACTAGATGAGACAAAGATGATACAGCACCCTGCAGTGAGAGCTTTTGAAGCCCAAGTGAAATGAGAAGGAGATCATGGATTACCCCATGTTGGGGGATTTTGAAGCCCAAAGTACACAAAACAGAGATCATGGATCTGCCCGCAGAGAGGGTATTTTAGCCTGAGTTAAACAAGAGAGGGAAGGAAGGTGGCATGGTACAGCTCGATCTCATCAGATCTTGGAAGCCAAGCAGGGTCCATACATGGATGGACATCGAGGAAGACTCTGCAGAGGAAGACAATGGCAAACCACCAGTTTGGTGTAGTGGTTAAGAGCGTGGGACTCTAATCTGGAGAGCCAGGTTTGATTCCCCACTCCTCCACTTGAAGCCAGCTGGGTGACCTTGGGTCAGTCACAGTTCTCTGGAGCTCTCTCAGCCCTACCCACCTCACAGGGTGTTTTGTTGAGGGGATAATAATAACGCACTTTGTAAACAGCTCTGAGTGGGCATTAAGTTGTCCTGAAGGGCAGTATATAAATCAAATGTTGTTGTTGTTGTTGTTGTTGTTGTTGTTACTTCTCACTTGCTTTGAAAGCCCCTTGCTGGGGTCATCATAAGTCGATTGCAACTTGATGGCACATGCACACACACAAACAAGACAGATCGCAGATGACCCCACGTTGACAGCTTTTAGGGTCAAGAGAACACGTTCATGTCCTTTGAAGAGTTATTCCCAATTTGTATGGAGCAATGAAGGGAGAGCGTAGGGAGTGGCGATAATTGTTCTCCTCCTACCTGGTTTTGCTAAACATTAAGGTTGCCAGGTCCCCTTGTCCTCCCAGTGGGAGGTGGGGGCCCTGGCACCTGCTGTGTGCACGTCTGCTCCCGGGCCCGTATGATGATGTCACTTCTGGATCAGGTCCATGGGAACGTGCCGTGCCTCCCGGGAGCACGCTGCTCTGTCTGGGAGTTCACCCCGGGAGGGCCATTCCTCCCCTGGCAGCCAAGTAAACGGGAGTGGAGGGTGGGAGTGGGGGATCCCCCATCCTCAGCGGGGGAGTGGCAACCCTAACACACATTGTTGTCATGCCTTTAAAGGAGAAGGGTAGGCCTTGCCTGTCTCTTAACTTTAGGGTCTAACACACAAGGAGTTCATGTGTGGGTTAGCAAAACTGTGTGGAAGTGGAAGAATTAATCTCTTTCCCCACAAGTGGGATTGGGGCCACTTGTACCTGACAAAGCTCTTTAAAACTCCCTGGGAAGAATCTTCCGGCCCCTTATCTGTTTTCACTTTTCCTTTAGAGCAAAGCTGACCTAGGACGGGGAAAGAGATATCAGAAAATTCTACATGGAGTGGAGAAATTAGATAGGGTGTTTTTTTCCCTCCCTCCTTCCCTATCACACTAGAACTTGGGGTCACACTATAAAATTGATTGGCAGCAGGACAGATAAAGGAAAGTCTTTCTTTGCATGATATGTAGTTAATTTATGGGATTTGCTGCTATAAGAGGCAGGGGCCACCGTATGAGATACGTTTGTGGAAAATAAGGCTGCAATTGACTGCTAGTCAAGATAGCTTAGAGGAGCCTCTCGGTTCACCATACCTCTGACCTAGTGGGACCTTTTGCTTCAATCTAGTTGATCTTTCTATAGTTAGCCATACAGGCAGCTAAGAGAATCAAAATGATCGCTAGGTCAGGCAAGGTTCCAGAATATGGACCTAGCCGAGAACCTGTTCCAGTGATCCAGAATCCAATCTTGGGAATCCGAGCATGTGAAGTTTATTTGATTTCCCACACACTGTGCTTGTCACATGACAGTAGCCTCTTGGTAGTCGTTATAGATTGCTGTGGATGGTGACTGCCCCTTCACAGCAAAACATTTATGTGCAGATTGGGTGCTTTTTCTTCTCACCTGCTGCCTCTATCCAACAGTACAAGTTTTTAATTGTCCGGTCTGCGTAGCAAGATGCCACGCACGCAAAAGCTTCCTGCCTGGAGATACTTGCTGTCATCAGCAATTTAAGATGGGTTGTACTCCTTGGTCCAAACTTGGTCAAATGACTCGACAGGCGTTCTTCCTCTATGAATTGAAGGTTAAGAACCTGAAGGATGGGAGTGGCTTTGCGGGGTCCATCTCATCCAATGTTCTGTTTCCCATGGTAACCATGTACTTTGATGCAGGGCCAGATCGAGGGGGGGGCAGGGGGGTAGTCTGCCCCTGGCGCTGCCAGGGAGGGGGCACCGGGAGCAGCTGCCAGCTGCCGGGGTCATGAGTGTGCGGTGCCCAATCCAGATCAAGATCATGGCACACATGGAGAAGGCTCTTCAGCCTTCTCACCGTTGCCCCAATTTGAACTGTTCCACGGACCCAGGAGGTTGCAAAGAAAACGTATCACGTAGTTAGGCCCAGGGAGTGCAAGGGTTGAGGCTGGCAAGAACTTGGCATGATCTCGGAGGCTAAAGCACTTGACAGGGAGTGCAGAGCGGGCTCTGGCATGCAGGCCTGACCATCTGCCTGTGACATTCACCACAAAGAAGCTGTGAAGTCTATGCGCTATAAGCTGTCAGTTATGTATGCAATGTCCCATAATGATGAATGCTAGAATGTACATCCTTGGAGAGACTGTATATTGGGTCCCATGAAAGCACACACTCCTCTTCTATTTGCATTAATCTTTATTCACTTATGTCGGAAAGAATCATGGCTGAACCCAAGAGCCATGTATTTTTTTTCCTTTCTCAGGTGGGCAGCTTGGAGGGGCAGGCAGCTTTGCCTCTCCACATCTCCCACTGGGCAGGGCTGTTTTATTCTGCACCACTGCTTAACTGGTTTCTCTTTTCCCTTGCCGTTGAACAACTCCATCTCTTCCTTTCCTCCTTAATGTGAAAGGACAGCCCTCCTACCCTTGGGATTTATGTTACCCTTCAAAAGGAGATTGTCCTTCAACGAGACTTTTGATGGCCTGGGTGGTTTGGCAGCTTCCCCAGATCTCATTCTTTCCTCGGCTCCTCCAGACATTTCCCATGTGCACTTTTGCTCAGAAAATGACCTCAGCTCTGCCCGTCTGAGAGGGTGGTTTTATGAGACGGTGGAGTGCTTTAAGCTTTGTGTGGGTTTTTCTGGAGTAATTCAGCAGCTCGGAGGCTCGAACCAGACAACAAGACGGTGGAGAGGGAAGCACAATGCCAGGGAAGAAAGAACGGCTCAGAATTTCTGTGAGCTGTTTGCTCCGGGCGTTTCTGTAGCAATGCAAAACTGCAGGGCCTGTAGACACGTTGAACGTCTTCTAATTCCTACATAATGTGCTTTAGTAATTTAGCTCGGATATAATAAACTGTGATTGGGTTATAACCCAATACTCACCCAGTTTGCCAGTTTTAATCCCTCTCTGATTTAGAATTAACAAGTTCTGTCAGATTTCTGTCACATCCTTGCTTCAAGGAGCTCAGGGTAGCATATGAAGTTTTCTCCCATCCTCCATTTTATCTCTCACAACTGGCCTGACTATAACCTGCATGGAATAATGAGGACTTAAACCCAGGTCTCCCCAGTCCTAGTTAACACTCCAAACTCCTACAATCAGGCCCTCTTCCCCTCCTGGCTCTCCCTCTCTTTCTGTTGTGTACATGCCACAACCCACTGTGGTAATGAAAGCACATCACTTCTCTTTTTCCTTCTCGAATGACAAGACACGCTGCTGTTGGCCCGTTCACCTGAGTGGCTAAAAGTGATAGAAGTAATCCTTTTATTTTTAAAAACAAACAAACAGGTAATAATGTTGTTTCCGGGGCCCCAGCAGCTGCCCAATGATGCCAACCCCATAATGTCATCCCTCAGAAGAACATTAAATGGGGCGTCTCTGTTTCCGATCGTGGTTTTTCTTGGGCAAAACATGGGACTGTTAATATCCTGGTACTTAAAGTCAGGCTTAAATTCCCAAACGAAAAAGACCATGAAATGATTCTCCGGAACGACAATTGTTTCCCCCCCCTCCTGCTTCTGTGAAAAGGAGGACTTCATTTGTACGGCCTTGTGGCTTGCTGGGAATTGATTTGAGGTGAAACGGTGTGGAAAAGGACTGTGCAAAATGCTGAAGTGTGGAAAACTAGAGGGCTATCAGAGGATCATGGACCGCATAACCAGAAGGCAAAGGGAGAATCTGAGAACATGAAGTGGTAGGCTTTTGTAGGAGTTTGCAGCGTGATAGGCCCGCCCTTCTCTTTCACTCGAACGACTCCATTTGGCCTAATTGGAGGGAAAACTGGCCACTGCTGGGATTCTGGTCATCATCTCTGACCAGCAACGGTGTTCTTTTCAAAAGTTAAGGAGGAAGATGCAGAGAGGAAAGCAGCCCCTGCCTTTGAAAGGGCAAGGGAGCGCAACTGTGAACGAGCCGTTTCTCGACTTCTGCCGCTTTTCCAAAGCCCTCCCTCCGGTGAGGTGATAGCTTATTCCTTTCAAATGGAGACTTTCCTAGAGGGGAGCCAGGGCCATGAGATGAGCTAATTGAAAGAAATCATACTTCTGGGCTAGAGCCACGGCAGGCCACGAAAGAGAGAGTGCAGTCTCCAAGAGAAGCTCGAGAGAGAATGTTGTTTTTGCGGCATGCGAGCCCCTGCCGAATTCTAGCCTCCAGTCCTCTCTATTCTGTGTCCTTTCTCCCCAATTCTTCGCTAACTTGATACATCCAGGGAATTCCTCAGAATTACTTCTGTAGGAAGTCCTACCCATACGGTAGCCATGTTATTGTTTATGGGGCATAAGTCTCACTTGAGAAGAGAAATTTTCCATCCCCTCAGTAATGAGGGCTGTCGCTCCATTAAAGAAATCTTAGTTAACAAATCATAGAATCACTGAGTTCGAAGGGGTCTTACAGCTCATCTAGTCCAACCCCCTGCCAGGGTAGATAAAAATCAATGATTTTTTACAATTTAATTGGATTTTTTGGATTTAAAACAGATTTTTTAAAATAAAATGTTTTTGAGGAAAAATCTATCTGAAGATAGTTTTCTGTTTAAGATACATTCTAGTCCAAAGGTTATCATCATGAAATATGAATTAGTTTTTAATTATGAGGTATGAGGCTGTATATTCATGCAATGTTTAAATTTTTTGGCAAACAAATTCCATTAATCCATTCACAATGTCAAGCTCTTCCAGAGGTTTCTGTAAAATTATTGGGCAGTTTTTTCCATCTAGAAGATATTATCACAGATGCTTGATTTTACAGTTCTCAAAACTGTGAATTTGTGTCTGCAGAGATCACGTCTCTTCTTCACAGCAAAAAGGTTATAAAATAAACATACACAGTTGAGAAAAAGACCTTAATCCCATTGTTCCTTTGCAAATCTTTGTACACAGAACCCCAACCCCTTACCTCTTCAGTGCTAAGTTTCAAAAAATTCAATGAATAGAAGATTGTTGGGAGTAGAAGAGATCTGTACAAGAAGCTAAGTGTGAGGAGTCTTTTGGTAGAAAACCATGACTTAAGTCTAGTCTTACTGATGAGTGATTTGAATCGTGATTTAAATCATGATTTAAATCGATTCGATTTAAATCAGATCCGCCTTGCCCCTGCCCAATGCAGGAACAGCCTAAAGCACCCCCGACCAATATTCGTCCAGTCGCTCCTCGAAGACTTCCAAAGAGAGGGAACCCACCACATCCCTAGATGGCTGATTCCACTGCTGAATTGCTCTTAATGTGAAGAAGTTTTCCCCAATGTCCAGCTGGTACCTTCCTTCCTGTAGTTTAAACCCACTTTTTCGAGTCCTGCTCTATGTTGCCAACAGGAACACTTCTGAGCTAACCTCCTCTAAGTGACAGCCTGCCCTCCCCTCAGTGCAAATCTTAACTGATAGTTTAATTTATACTATCTGATAGTTTAATTTATAGGATCTGCCTAAATTTGCATATGCATGAGCCTTTAGTTTTGACGGGGAAAACTTCCTTCTGTGTCGGTAGATGATTTTTGTGTGTGTTGCTTTGTCTTTAGTCTATGCAGGCACCATCTCAGAAGAGACATTCCCTCTTCTGTGGGTGAGAAAAGGTGGGAACCATGGGATGCCTCTTCTATGAAGGCAGTAAGTCTTCAGACCTTGCAGAAAATGATCTCAGAAGAGGCATTCCCTCCTGTAGGTGAGGAAAGGAAGAGTGCCTCTTCTAGAAAGGCAGTTAATCTTCAGATCTTGCGGAAAACCATCTCAGAAGAGGCATTCCCTCCTGTGGGTGAGGAAAGGAAGTGTGCCTCTTCTAAGGCACAACTTGTTCTTAGATGATGCCTGCCTGTGTCAGAGCAGGGGCCAGCTCGGAGGAAGTATTCCCACCATCGTGTAGCAGAATTGGATTTGGATTTGATGTACTTCAGTTTAAAACATAATAAATTTAACATGGGTGCCTTTTTAATCATCCCAAAGAGTTTTAATCGATGGATTGAATCCATTAATTGACTGCACCTTGCAGTCCTGGTAATAAGGCTTAATGTTCAACAGAATGCTTTACATACATTAGCTCAGAAGTGCTTGCAACAATCTGGTTCAGTCCCTAACTTCTGGCCCCGGGTCAATTGCTTTCCCTGTTTTTCAGATTTGGGCTGTTTTTACCTCCCCCCCTTAAGTATTTAGTTCGAGTAGCTAGACTTGTCATTTGTTAAGGTACAGTACCCTCCCCCAGGGGCCCTGGAAGTGAAATATCGGGCGCGCAGGGCTGATGCGTCTTTCCTTGTGTCATCAGTGCCTGAGAAGGAGCGCCAGGGCACTCCTGCTGTGCCCCGCCTGCCAACTCTCACTCTCCAGCTGCCAAAGTCTGTTCTGAAGTCTTGATTGCGTATCGCAGGACAGTTACAGTCTTTCTAATATATCTTTATCCCAAAGAGCAAATGCCCTCCTAAGGTTTTAAATTAAGAGGAGACAGGGCAATTGCGATGCTAATGAACGCACCCTACGAAAGGTGGGTAGAGCCTTCAGCGATGTGCTTGGGGCATGTACAAGCAGTGGTGTTGGCAGAGTGGCTGTGGTTGAAGTAAAGGTTTAAATCGCTGCTCGGACACTACACTTGCTAGGTTCACTTGGACAGTCTTTCTCTACCCATCTAACCTGTCTCATATGGTAATTGCAAGAATAACACGGAAGAGGGGAGGTTTTGAGGTTCGTAGCTCAAGTCTATGTATCCAAGCCAAACTTTTAGAGGTGGCTAAAGAAGGCTATGCATTTCTCGTGATTGCATTGCTTGTTATCAGTGTCCTCAATAATATCCAGGAATTGACTGCACAGCCTGGGCCTGCATGCATTGGATTTTACATGCGTAGAAAATCCACTAACTCCCTGCTCCTGACAGTGCACATCCAGGGACCTTATTGTCTGCTCCCACTCTTCTGATTAGGCTTTGAGGATTTTTTAAATAGTACTATTCTGTGCAATAGTTTGATGTCCCCATTTCTGCCAACACTTTTACTTGTTTTCAGACAAATAGCTCCTGGGTTGAATAATTTGCCAAATAACTGTTTTCTTGCCTCGCCAAACATAAGCAATGCTAGCTTTGAAGAGGGAGAAGGATGAGTAATTTATTTCCCAGGCCCGCAAGGAGTCAAGGAAATTTAGTAGACGAGGCTCTCCCGTGTCGGTTTGTTGTGCAGAATTGCATGGTCCGTTTGCACAGTCACAGCCCTTGCTTAGGGTTTATAACTAGAGATGGGCACAAACCGAAATACGAACCAAAATTAAGCACGAACCAGGCCGGTTCGTGGTTCACGAACCACAGTTTGTCAGATCTCATTTCTGATGAACCATCATGAACTTTTAGGCTGGTTTGTTTGGTTCATTTTTTGGTTCGTCACTGCAGACAGCCTGGAGCCAATCAATCAGTTTCCTAGGCAACAGGGGATGGACTTCCTGCAGACTTTCTGCTGACCTGGAAGTGACCTTCTGCTGGCCCAGAAATGTCGATTTTCTGACCTGGATGTGACATTTCCACAAACCAAACGAACTGGTTCGCGAACCAGGGGCAGGTTCGTGAAAGTTTGTGGTTCGTGAAATTTGATGAATCACGAACCACATGTTTCGTTTTTTTTCTGGTTCATGCCCATCTCTATTTATAACTACAGCCTGGGGCCCTGATATTAGTAACAGCCTTAAACCCTACCTAGTATGGTTGTGAGCTGCAAGTGGCTAATCAACCGTGATGCCATAGGGAAGCCCCTAGCAGTCAAGAGTGGCTGCTATTGTCTTGGCTGCTGTGATGTCACATAGAAGCAATGCAACCTAGGGCCACACAGTGACCTACTAAGAAGGATGTGGAATATCTTAGGGCTGAGCTTCATGTTATGCCCAACTCTGTGCTTCAGAGAAGGGCTTCTTAGTCTCTTCCCCATGATATTGCTTTCCTCCTTAACATCACCAACTCAGCTACTTTTATTTCCACTGTTAGTATACAGAATGCTGCATCTGGAATACTGTGCTCCCGTTCTGGATGCTGCATTTTAGGATAGAATGTAGACAAATTCGAGCAGACCTGGAGGAGATCCAGAGCAGTTAGCCGTGTTAATCTGTAGTCACAAAATAGTAGAGAGTCCAGTAGCACCTTTAAAGCTAACCAACTTTATTGTAGCATAAGCTTTCAAGAACCACAGCTCTCTTCGTCAGATGCATCATCAGTTTTCGAGAACCACAGTTCTCTTTGTCAGATGCATCATCAGCTTTCGAGAACCACAGCTCTCTTCATCAGATGCATCATCAGTTTTCGAGAACCACAGTTCTCTTTGTCAGATGCATCATCAGCTTTCGAGAACCATAGCTCTCTTCATCAGATGCATCATCAGTTTTCGAGAACCACAGTTCTCTTTGTCAGATGCATCATCAGCTTTCGAGAACCACAGTTCTCTTTGTCAGATGCATCATCAGTTTTTGAGAACCACAGTTCTCTTTGTCAGATGCATCATCAGCTTTTGAGAACCACAGCTGTCTTCGTCAGATGCATCATGTTTTCGAGAACCACAGTTCTCTTTGTCAGATACATCATCAGCTTTTGAGAACCACAGCTCTCTTCGTCAGATGCATCTAACCAACTTTATTGTAGCATAAGCTTTCAAGAACCACAGCTCTCTTTGTCGGATACATCGTGACCTTTCGAGAACCACAGCTCTCTTCGTCAGATGCATCATCAGTTTTCGAGAACCACAGTTCTCTTTGTCAGATGCATCATCAGCTTTCGAGAACCACAGCTCTCTTCATCAGATGCATCATGTTTTCGAGAACCACAGTTCTCTTTGTCAGATACATCATCAGCTTTTGAGAACCACAGCTCTCTTCGTCAGATGCATCTAACCAACTTTATTGGAGCATAAGCTTTCAAGAACCACCGTTCTCTTCGTCAGATGCATCATCAGCTTTCAAGAACCACCGCTCTCTTCGTCAGATGCATCTGACGAAGAGAACTGTGGTTCTTGAAAGCTTATGCTCCAATAAAGTTGGTTAGTCTTAAAGGTGCTACTGGACTCTTTACTGTTTTGGCCTGGAGGAGGGCAGTGGTGGTGGTTAGAGGTTTGGAAAACTTGAAGGAACAAGGTATGTTTAGCCTGAAGAAGAGAAGATGGTGGGGAAGACAAGCTCATACTTTTCAAATACCTGAAGGATTGTCAAATAGAAAAGAGAAAAGACTTGTTCTCTGCTGCTCAGAGGGCAAAATTAGATCTAATGGGCTTAAATTACAAAACATGGGCTTAGATCTAATGGACTTAAGTTACAAAACAGCCAATTTTGTTGAACATATTTGTTGAACACACTTTCCTAAGCTAACTCATAGGATTGTTGTGAGGATTAAATGGAGGGGGGCGGGAGAATGTTGCAAGCCACTTTGAGCCCATATTGGGATAAAAAGGAAGTAAATAGATCATTTCTTTTGAAATGGGTTAGGCTGAGAGATTGTGACGCAGGACAGAGACAATAAGGAATGTCTTCATGCGACAGTTCACTTAGGGGAATTTGTTTCCACAGCATATGGTGATGGTCACTATCATAGGTGGCTTTAAAAGGCAAATTTGTGAAGGATAGGTCTAGAAAGATGCAATGGAACCTCCATATTTAGGGGAAGTGTACCTCTAAATTTTGGTTGCTAAAAGCCAACAACATAAGAGAGGTTGGGCATCTATGCCCTGCTTTGGAGCTTCCAGGGAAGGGAGCGGAAGGCACTAGATGGCCATTACTGGGAAAGTAAGTACTTTTTCACTCAATGAGTAATTAAATTGTGGAACTCACTGCTACAAAATATGGTGATGGCTACTAGTACAAATATTTTAAAAAGGTGTTTACTCAAATAGAAGACTAGTGTTTTTTTTCTCACTATGCCATCTAAAAAAGAGGAAGGATCGACTTACCATTGTATACAAACTACAGTTACATCTAGTAATGTTTGTTTGTGCGTGTCTCACATTTTTAATAGGGTCGCCTTACATTCAGGGTCATCTTCCTTTCAAGTGAATATGGTAGATTGATTAATGAAGAAGTCCATCGCTGGGTACTAGAGAAGATAATTCCAGAAGGGTAGCTCTGTTAGCCTTTCGTAGCAAAATAAAACAGAAGTCCACTGGTACCTTCAAGACTGACAGCATTTTTTCCAGCATGAACTTTCATGAGTTCAAGCTCATGTCTTCACATGCTATGGAAAGAAATAATTTGGGAGAATTTGATAACGAAAATTGCAGAAGGGTGGCTGAAAGGAAAGTCCACGTTCAGAGGCAGTAAACCTCTGAGAGCTAAGCTACAAGAGACAAATTACACGAGGACGCTCACGTGAAGGGAGTCGCAATGTTAGCTGGGAAGCTGAGTTTTAAAAGAGATCGGAAGGCTTTGTCAATTTCTCCTCTCTACAGAGCCAGGGAGATGCTGCTCAGAGGGTTTATTTCCTCTTTGCCTCTTAGAAGGGGAGGTGAAACTGACAGAGCCTTTGGGAGGCAAAGAGGAAATTAGCAAACCCTTTGAGGAGCGATCTTTCCTGGCTCTGTAGAGCGGGGAAATTGACAAAGCCGTCCAATCTCTTTTAAAACTCAGCTTCCCGGCTAACATTGCAACTCCCTTCACGTGCTCCTCCTCGTGTAATTCATCTCTTGTAGCTTGGCTCTGAATACCAGTGGCGGGAAGGAACATCAGGAGAAGATCCTGCCTGCTCTGACCTGTTGGTTGTCCCTCCAGGGCAACCAGATGGTATGTAAAGCAGATGCTGTATTGGATAGACTACTGGTCTGTTCTGTTCTAAGCAGGGTTGCTGTTATGGAATCAACCCAAGGTCACTCCCGGGACTTTTTGACGGAGAATTTGCACGCAGGCCTTCTCCTCTATTTTGCCTACATCGCAGCAGTTCTCCAGTGAGCCGTGTGGGAATACAGCCCATCAGTCCTAAAGGAGGAGGCCCACTTCCTGGGACTGTGGCAGAATTACTTGGAGTTGTTCTGCTCCCTTGCCCGACTTCCTACCAACGAAGATTGATCTCGTGGCACGATTAACATTCCGTACGTCTTCCTTGGTGTACACATAATATGTAAACAGATTAGCTCCTTACCCTTTTCCCGTCACTCCCCGTTCGAACATGTTCTGTACATCTTGTCGCCGCTGTCTCTTCCTGTTATGCCTTCGTCCGTTCCTCCCTGGCTGGGTGACACTTGCTGTTGCCCTTGATTGCTAAATGCTGATTTTCTGCTGCCATTAATGTAGAGGGAGGACCGTGGCTCAGTGGTAAAGTATCTGCTTTGTGTGCAGAACATACAGGTGACGATCCATTTAAAAGGATGCCAGACAACAGGTAATGGGGAATGACCTTCCTCTCTCTAAGACCCTGGAGAGCACCTGCCAGTCAAAATCAGCAAATATACCGAGTTTAGACTGATTCCGCACACGTTGGATAATGCACTTTCAATGCACTTTATCAATTGTTTGAGGTGGATTTTTTGTTCTGCACACAAAAAAAATCCATTCCAAATCATCTATAAAGAGAATTGGAAGTGCATTATTCAACGTGTGCGGAATCACTCTTAAGACACAGCCACTTCAGAGGGCTGTGGATGCATGCACATGCAGATCCGAGGCTCAGTCTCTGACATATTTACAGTTAAAAGAGCTCTGTTAGGAAAAATAGTTTCAGTTGGTAGCTATGTCCGTCTGCAGAAGAAGAGCAAGATTCAAGTCCATTAGAATCTTAGCAACAATATTTCCAGCTTTTGAGAGTCAGAATGTAAAGGGAGTTCTTTAATAACATTCTATTTGATTTATATACTGCCCTTCAGGACAACTTAACGCCCACTCAAAGAAGTTTACAAAGTGTATTATTATTATCCTCACAACAATCACTCTGTGAGGTGGGTGGGGCTGAGAGAGCTCTGAAAGAGCTGTAGCTGACCCGAGGTCATTCAGCTGGCTTCAAGCAGAGGAGTGGGGAATCCAGATTAGAGTCCTGCCGCTCTTAACCACTGCACCAAACTGGCTCTCTTCTTTGCATCCTGACTCTCTTCTTGGGAACACCCCTCCCACATTCTTCCTGGGCTCAGGGATCTCCATGTCCACTTGCATCTGAAGAAGGGAGCTTTGACTCTCAAAAGCTTAAACCCTGGAACTCTTCTTGGTCTTTAAGGTGCTAGTGGTCTTGAATCTTGCTCCGTTAGGAAAGATGTTTCTGTGCCTGAGACCCTGGAGAACCGGGGCCTGTTGGCTATATTGAGCTAGATGGACCGATGTTCAGGCTTTGTATAAGACAGTTACTCAAGTTTAGGTTTGGTAACTAGGTTAGCCCACTGGCTAGATAAACAAAGGGTAAGGCCAGTTTCTCAGCTTATTTTAAATTTTGTCTCCTTTTAGGCCCTGACTTGGACAGCCCAGGTGAGCCTGATCTTGTCATATCTCAGAAGTTAACCAGGGTCGGCCTTGTTTAGTAATTGGATGGGAGACCTCTAATGAAGACCAGGGTTGCAGAGGCAGACAATGGCAAACACTTCTGTTAGTCTCTTGCCGTGAAAACCCTGCCAGGGGTTGCCGTACGTCAGCTATGACTTGAGGGCACTCTCCACCACCACCTCTTATTTAGAGGGTTTTTTTTAGTATGATGCACTCCATGTGCTCATGGTGATGGTGGGGGAGATGGCTCTGGCACCAAGTCAGGACAGTTGGCCTACTTTCTTCTGGTAGCTCCTGGTGTACCTTAATATCAGGTGAGGCCGATGGAGCTTATGAGCACCTGGACAGGGTCCTTTGTCAAGCTCAAGGGAAGCTCAGGGCGAGCTGAGCTCTCCATGTTTGTAACATAAAACACACACTTGATGAATGCCCACACTCAAAACCATGCAGCTTTGCTAATGCCACTAAAGACAGTGCCAGTGAAGCCGAGGACAGTGATGGGCCAAAATTACATCTAATAGGAGCCCTGTGGCGCAGAGTGGTAAGCTGCAGTCCTGCAGCCCAAGCTCTGCTCTCGACCTGAGTTCAATCCTGGTGGAAGCCAGGTTCAGGTAACTGGCTCAAGGTTGACTCAGCCTTCCATCCTTCCGAGGTCGGTAAAATGAGTACCCAGTTTCCTGGGAGTAAAGTGTAGATGACTGGGGAAGGCAATGGCAAACCACCCTGTAACAAAAAGTCTGCCAAGAAAACGTCGTGATGCAACGTCCCCCCATGGGTCGGTAATGACTCAGTGCTTGCACAGGGGACGACCTTGACCTTTACCTTATCATGGCATCATGGACATTCAATGATTTGGTTTGGTGTGGGCAAGTGAATCCATGGACAGTGAAGGCAGGGAAGGATGAATGAAAAATGAAAAAGCAGCAGCTGCTGGAGTAATGAACTGCCTTTTGATCAATACCAAAACAACGTAAAGGTTTGCCAAGGCATTTTAGCTGCTCTCTCAAATATGAGTATCAAACGAAACATCCAAATTAAGTAAAGCCCTGGTTTTGGTGATCTTTGAAGTGAGGAGGGT
This sequence comes from Eublepharis macularius, assembly GCF_028583425.1. Taxonomy (NCBI): domain Eukaryota; kingdom Metazoa; phylum Chordata; class Lepidosauria; order Squamata; family Eublepharidae; genus Eublepharis; species Eublepharis macularius. The sequence goes on along the minus strand of NC_072802.1, from coordinate 63,218,019 downwards.
GAGGTTATGATGGACTTCATGGGCTTTCACGGAGAGGAGTAAAATGGGTGAACTCCGATGGCTCATGTTCCAGGTCTCCCGGAGACAGAGCACAGTTACAACCGCTGTGGGAGCCGGCTGACCTTTTTAAAGCTGTTATGCACAAATGTCTTCCGTTTTCAAAGCTGTCTGCAGTCGGCTCCCTAGAAAGGGCTTTCTCAGGCTGAGCTTCCCTGCGTAGGACAAAATGTTATGCAACAATTCCTAAGAAGTGCAACTTTGAAAGGACGCTTCTAAAAGCCCTTCGAGTTTCCTCAAAAAAACAGACTTTCTTCCGCCTTCTCAGTAGCCCAATCAACGGTTGTTCTAGGACAGATCAAAGTCAATAGGATACTCTGTCTTCTAAAGCTCTCTTTTTTTTGTACCTTGCAGCTCGAAGAGATGTCTGGCTGCCAGGTGTAAATGGGGAAAAATATCCCCAATCCTCCTTTTTAATGACAGCTGTCGGAGCTTTGCTGTAAGCAGACACTTGCTCCTGGAAGACAGACTTGGGGTTTTTTTTTCCCCTGGAGATCCTCATTCAATTTTAATAACCTCTCCTTCATGAAAAATGTAGAGGTCTGTTAAAAACAGAGAAGGCTAAAGTGCTCTACGCCCTCCTTCATTGGGGCATATGGTTTATGGAATAGGGGTTGGATCCCACCGACCAGTTCCACTAGCAAACGTGTTTTCCACGGGTACAAGAAGCCTTCCCTGGATGCAAGCGGCGAGCCTCTTGTGTCACAGAAAGGTTCCTTGCACTAAAGAAAAGTAATTTCAAAAGTGGGACAGATCTGTGGCATCCAATCCAAAGGGTGGACCTAACATAGCCCCAATATTATGATGTCTGCATGGGAGAAGTAACCAAGCCCACATTGCCCCAAGGTTTTGGCACAAGACTTAGAGCCGAACTACACAATATGAATGACACATGAACGACACGCGAACGGACTTACAAGTGTCTCCCTGTTGCTTTCCTGTACATGGCCAGACTGCGCTTGATCCCATGTCCGTGCTGGCACGGGTTTCTTCTGCGCTCCTCCAAGACGCAGGAATGGTATTCCATCATGCACCGCCAGTTTGTGCATGCTTAAACCGTCCCCTATAACCGTCCCCTGTCCCCTATTGCCTTTTTGTGCGGGAAGAGGGAAGTGGAAGCAAAACAGAATCGCCACTCTGCAACAGCGACTGGATGATATGGTTCGCGGACACTTGTCAATGTAAATCACTTTTTTGCCAACACGTGCACAGAGCAGAGCCATGGACACGAGTTCATCGAGGGTGAAAAAGACACGGGAAGGTGAGGGGGAAAAAAACAGTCTGGCCGCTTGCATAGACTCATGTTATTTGTCTTGTCTAGTTCGGTTTAGAATCATAGAATCATAGGGTTGGAAGGGACCTCTAGGTTCATCTAGTCCAACCCCCTGCACATTGCAGGAAATTCACAGCTACTTGACACAGGCTTCATTTTTTAAAAATTACATCACTTTCATGCATGTAGGATGCTCGTGGTAAGGGAAAGTGCCATCAAGTAATAGCTGACTTATGGCGACCCCTGGTGGGGTTTTCAAGGCAGGAGACTAACAGAAGTGGTGTGCCATTGCCTGCCTCTGCAACCCTGATCTTCGTTGGAGGTCTCCTATCCAATTACTTATCAAGGCCGGCCCTGCTTAGCTTCCAAGATCGGGCTTGCCTGGGCTATCCAGGTCAGGGCATGAAGGAAGCTAGTGTTAAGAAAGCCATACAGAGCAGTTTCCCTGTAAGCATCTGGCAATGCAACAGTGCAGTCAAGCATGTGTGTGTGTGTGTGTGTGTAGTGTCATGAAGTTGCAATCAACTTATGGCGGCCCCTGCTGGCGTTTTCAAGGCAAGAGACCAACAGATGTGTTTTGCCATTGCCTGCCTCTGCTTAGCGACCCTGGTCTTCCTTGGTGGTCTCTCATCCAATTACTAACCAAGGCCAACCCTGCTTACCTTCTGACAAAATTAGGCTAGCCTGGGATATCCAGGTCAGGGCACAGTCAAGCATACAAAACTGCTATATGCCTTGTTGACCCACTGGTTTATAGAGCCACAGTCTGAGGCTCATGTCCTGTCGCTTGAGATCCTTCTACTTGAGATTCCACAGACAGAACCTGGGACCTTCTAAGTGCAAACCATGTGCTGTACCACAGAGGCTCTATGTAGCCTCTGAGAGCCAAGCTACAAGTGACACCTTACACAGGTTGGACACTTGTCAACTTACCTCAAGTTTTGATGGGAAATGTAGGCGTCCTGGTTTTACAGCTTGGCTCTCCATTACAGCTGCAAGACCAGGATGCCTACATTTCCCATCAAAACTTGAGGGAAGCTGACAAGTGCCCAAGCTGTGTCAGGCGTCACTTGGAGCTTGGCTCTCAGTGGAAACATGTAAAGCCTTTGATCCTCCAAACTCAGTTGCCTGCAGCTCTCCAAGGTCTGATGTCGATGTCTTCTTTGTACCTGAGAGCCTCCTAATTGGCGATGCCAAGACTGAACCCTGGAAAATCTGCATCCAACACAAGTACCCCAGCTATTGAGCCCCACTCCCTCCTCCTTCAATCAAACCATTGGTTCAAGCAGTACTTCAGAGTGGCTGAGAAAGGCCCAATCTACCCGCTGCTTCCTGAGATCCTTTAACCAACGATCATGGGGATTGTACCCAGGGCCTCTGGATGTTAAACAGGTGCTGTTCCACTGAGCTATGGCCCTATGCACTTAGATTATGAATGTATGATGCTAGCAAGCATCACTGATGGTCCCTCTCCATCAGCGCTGTCTACTGGAACATACAGACTCTTCAAAATGTCTTGGTATTGCTACCACGTCCCCCAGTTTGCAGGATCAGAACAACTCTGTTAATGATAGAATGTTTTGGAGGTCTTTCATTCATAGGGTCGCCATAGGTTGAAGGCAACTTGATGGCACATAATACATACACACATTGCTACCTGAATTTCTTCTCCTAACTGGAAATGCCAAGGATTGGGTCTGGGACCTTCTACATGGAAACCAAGGTGCTCTACCATTGAGCCTCAAGCCTATTAGAAACCAGCATGTTCAGGCTGTAGATGCATTAATGATTCCTTCTTATGAAGAACAGTTTGGATTTTCTGGTACCTCTTTCTTGTACAGCTTCCCTGTTTTTCCTTTGGGTGAGCTTTTGGGAAGGGGACTTTGTTTTGATGGTGAAAGGCAATTTTTCAAGTTTTCACTTCCTCCCTGGACATCTGGTGAAAGTTCTGAGTGAGTCAGATTCTCTAACATACGTACATGGAAATGTGCGCATGTACGCCAAGATGCCACTTGGTGTATAGCGTGGCTGTTCCTCTCTCCAGCTGCTCAAGTTCACATGGAACTCCCAAAAACATATTGTTGGACATTTTCGTTTTTCTACCAACCTCTTTAACAAAAAGAACAAACGCCGTTGTTGTTTTTTTAGATCTGTGCCATACAGGCTATTGCAGATTATTGCAGGAGGCAGCAAAGAGCCTTTAGCAACTGTAGAGTAATGTGTGGGAAGTGTGAAAATTGGGGGAATGGGGGCACCAGAAAGTATACAAGAGTGTTTTTGTTGTTCTCTGTCATATACCAGAAAGTAGAGGGAGTGAATAGTAGCTGAGAGAGTACATGGCAAACCAGAATCGATGTGGAAAGATCCACAAAGGCACTTTTAAAACGGCAGAATGGCAACCCCTGTTTGAGTTGTGGTTGCAGCTCAGGAGAGAAGGGAGCACAGGCCAAGCTTGGGAAGAGCATTTCCCTACTTTCAATGTAGAACACACACACAATTTCAGGCATGAAGTTTGTGTCTCAGGCCTCTTAGAATTACTTCTTTAAGCAAGGGCTCACCCAGGGCTTCTTTTCAGCTGGAACGCCGTGGAACGGCGTTCCGGCACCTCTTAAAAATGGTCACATGGCCGGTGGCCACGCCCCCTGATCTCCAGACAGAGGGGAGTTTAGATTGCCCGAGCGGCGTGGAGGGCAATCTAAACTCCCCTCTGTCTGGAGATCTGGGGGCGGGGCCACCAGCCATGTGACCATTTTTGCCTGAGGGCAATTTAAACATTAACCCCCCTCCTTGTTCCAGCTGACTCAAAGTGATGTCATTGTGCGGTCTTGAGTTCCACCACCTCTTTTCCCAGAAAAAAGCCCTGGGCTCACCTAAGCAAAAAAATATGAAAGAAAGAGACCCTAAAACTAGACAACAAACACGTTGGGGGTAAAAACTAGGATCAAACCATTCTCTGCGATATTCTGGTTTTTGCGTGCAGGGACTTTTTTAAAACTTGGGGAACCATTCCTTCATGAGAGCCCCCCTCTGTCGTCTGTGAAGTGGCCCAGTCCGTGTATGCCTTTATTTCCTTTGGACATCTCCTTTCTGCAGTTCTGGTCTTTTCCTATCAGTGCTTGTTTCAGTAGAAAAGCTGGCTTAGGGAAAGATAATTAACGGAATAAATAAACGTGCTTTTTTTTTCAGAAGCTCTGCTTTTCTTTTTGCCGGGAAAGGGGAAAAGGGGCTTCATTCCCGAAGATCTGGCTCTGGGGTTCCTGCTGAAGCCAAAGGCTCAGCTGTCACATTCAATCAAGTTCAATCCATTGGCAAATGCGCCATGACAGGTTATTTATTTTCTGCAGAAGTGCTTGGAAAGCTAATTTTCTGTTTAACTGCTGTTCTGCAAACAGGGGCCAGTTTCCTTAATCAAGCCACGGAGATGTATGGCCCAGTAAAGAAAGATCCAAGCAACCCCAGCACTTCGGCACCCTGCTGTGCTGGACGGGTGTTTTTCCCCCTCCTTTGCTTTTGACTAAAGACTATTGGAAAAGAGCAATGGTCCAAACTGAAGTCGGGCAGACATTGTGCCAAGAGGTGACGTTTTCATGGGAGACCAAGTCTTCTTCCACTCGTTTCCAGAGTAGCGCAGAGAATAAATAGGAAGTCATCTGCGAAAGTGAAAGACCAGCAGTTCCCAAACGAATGTGTCACGAGAAATGAATAATTAGAGGCTCCCAGGAGCTGAGCTCAAAACAGCCGCTCATGGAGAAGGAGGCTGCCTGCCGCAACTCTGCTGGTGTCACTGCTCTGTCGTTCCTTCCAATCAGCTTTCCACAGGGAGGGTGAGAAATTCTGCTCTGCCTCTTGACCGCATGCAGTTGGGATCATTCCATCACCGAGATGCATCACCCGCTCTCAATGGATCCTGCCTGTGCTGTCACTGTAGGAGTCATTGTTCTGGGCTTACCTCCTTATATACTGCCCTTCAGGACAACTTAACGCCCAATCAAAGAGGTTTACAAAGTATGTTCTTATTATCCCCACAACAAACCCTGTGAGGTGGGTGGAGCTGAGAGAACTCTGAGAAGCTGCGACTGACCCAGGGTCACCCGGCTGGCCTCAAGCGGAGGAGTGGGGAATCACACCCGGTTCTCCAGAACAGAGTCCCGCGTTCTTAAGCACTACACTAAACTGGCAGGAATGGCTGTCCTTATTTGTATTTTCACTTTTTGTATCTGCTGATAAATGGAACCGTTTTCCTTTTAAACTGCTGATTATTTGGATGTATTCATTACAAGTGGCCCAAAAGCTGGATTTTGTTGTTGTTGTTTTATCACAGCCAATTCCTTTGGTTTCTTTTATTCTTGACCAGTGTACCAAGAACATTCTGGTTGTGAGGGATGGCAGCATGGTGGTGATATTAGGAGCCACGAAAACCCAGTTCAAATCCTCCCTCAGGTGTAAAGCTCCTGTAGTGACCTTGGGCCAGTCATTCTCTTTCAGCCTAGCTCACCTCACAGGGCTGTTTGAGGATAAAACGGGGAAGGGAGAGCCATGTATGCTGCTCTGAGGGGGGAGATGTTGGGATAAAGCCAGGGCTTTTTTTCAGCTGGAACGCGGTGGAATGAGTTCTGGAACCTCTGGAAAATGGTCACATGGCTGGTGGCCCCGCCCCCTGATCTCCAGACAGAGGGGAGTTGAGATTGCCCTCCGCGGAGGGCAATCTCAACTCCCCTCTGTCTGGAGATCAGGGGGCGGGGCCACCAGCCATGTGACCATCTTCTCCAACGGCAACCCACTGAGTTCCACCACCTCTTTTCTCAGAAAAAAAGCCCTGGATAAAGCTATCCTAGAAATATATAGGCAATACAGAAGTTGTATAAATAAATAAATACATTTGTGGGCCCTTTTTAAGTTAATGCATAATCAATAAGAATTTTGTTTTAGAGCAGGTTACGCACCCGCTATGCCAAATCTTTGCCGCAATCTATCTGCAAGGTTTCTAAACATGCCTAATCCAAAAATCAAGAGCAGCCCCAAGTCTGGCTGGCTGATCAGAGAGAAAAAAAACGGGCTGTTTGAAAATGTACCCCTAGTGATAGATGAAGGCGTTTGAGCAGATGTTTCCTGGATATCTCAGAAGCCAAAGACAGCAGAATTCAAATAGCCTTTCTTCGATAGAAACCTCTGCGATTGAATCCCACTCGACATCTTACAATAAAGAAAATTTTCTTCTGTGCACAAATGCGTGAGCTGAGATATCTATTATTTAAAAAATTGGCATCCATCAGTGGCATTCCATGACCGGATGCATTATAAAAGCCGGGGGGGGGGGGGTTGGAAGGGTGGGGTTGGTGGTTACTTGCTAGGAGGAGAGAAACAGAATTCTCTATGAATATTTTAGAAGAGCCAAAGGGCGAAGCTACAGGAGGCCAGAGGAAGCGAAGTTGTTGCTGAAACCGGGAAACGCTTGGGGATGTGACTGATAAAGGCTATGTCACTAAAGACTGCCAAAAGAATTGCCGCATGGACATATAAACATCTAAATACATTTTAGTCCCTTTTTTAAAAAATGACTGCCAAAAATGGCTGCATGGACAAATAGTACCTTTTAAAAAAATATGAAAATGCGCTGGGACCAGGTATAAAAACTGGTTTCTGCTCAAGTGATTTGTTTTACCTGTCTTTTTCAGCAAGGTTGAGTAACCATTGATCAAATTGCCCATCTAGGTCTGAGGTCATCACACCTTAAGGGGTTATGAATTTACTCAGAGGAATAATAATAACAACAACAACATTCAATTTATATACTGCCCTTCATAGGGTTGCCAGCTCCAAGTTGGGAAATTCCTGGAGATCTGGGGGGTGAAACCTGGAGAAAGTGGGGTTTGGGGAGGGAAAGGACCTTCCATGGCATAATTGCATAGAGTCCACCCCCCCCCCCCAAAGTAGCCATTTTCTCCAGGTGAACTGATCTCTGGGGCCTGGAGACGAGTTGTAATTCAAGGAGATCTCCATCCACTACCTGGAGACTGGCAACGCTAGCCCTTCAGAACAACTTAACACCCACTCAGAGGAGTTTTCAAAGTGTGTTATTATTATCCTCATAACAATCACCCTGTGAGGTGAGTAGGGGTGAGAGAGCTCTGAGAAGCTGTGACTGATTCAAGGTCACCCAGCTGGCTTCAAACCTGGTTCTCCAGATTAAAGTCAGGCTGCTCTTAACCACTGCACTAAACTAACGTGCATGTTAGATTGCCTCAAGCCAGGAACAGAATAACCCATGAGATCTAATATCTAGCTTGAGTGTTGGACTAGGTCTGGAAAGCCTGGGTTCAAAATCCCAGTCTGCCAAGAAGTTTGTGGGTGGCCTTGAGCCAGCCACATGCTCACTCTCTCTCTCTCTGTTTCTCAGCTTACCCCACTTCATGGGGTGGTTTTTGTGGAGAAGGAGGGTCATGCATACCACCCTCTTCTGGGAGGGATAGTAGAACTGAGATGTCTTAGATAATGTGCACCAAGAAAACTTGCATGTCCACTGTTCAAAGTTAATTTTAGGATTTGTGCTTTTGAAAGAGAGAATAATATAAAATATTCAGTATTTATACAAAGAGAGTAATATAAAATCTTTAATATTGAGAGCTGCTGTAGCGTAGTGCTTAAGTGGTTGGGCTGTGAATCAGTGCTCTGCTGGTTCAAATCCCACTACTGCCATGAGCTCAGTAAGTGGCCTTGTGGAAGCCGCTCCTCTCAGCCCCAGCTCCTCAGCTGTATTGTGAGGATAATAATTACACTGGCTATCTTCACTACTCTAAGTAGGCACTAATCTGTCTAGAAGAGTGATATATAAGCACAGTTGTTCTTGTTGCTGCTGCTGCTTTTAAGTACTAGGTATCTTGCAGGGACGGCTCTGGTTAGTACATGGGTGGGAGACCACCAAGAAAGTCCAAGGTTGCTAGGTAGAGGCAGGAAATGTCAAACCACCTCTGTTCATCTCTTGCCTTGAAAACTGTATGGAGTTGCCGTAAGTCGGCTGTGACTGGTCAGTACTTTACACACACACACACACACACACACATCTAGATGAGGTACACTAAGAGCCGTATCATTCCAATAACCTGTGAAGCTGCCATACGCTGAATTGGACCATTGGTTCCTCAAGGTCAGGATTATCTACTCACACTGGCAACGGCTCTCCGGGGTCTCAGGCGGAGGCCTTTCACATCACCTACAGCCTGGACCTTTTAACTAGAGAAGCCGGGGATTGAACCTGGGACCTTCTGCATGCAAAGCAGAAGCTCTACCACTGAATAACAACAACAACAATAATATAACATTCGATTTATATACCGCCATTCAGGATGACTTAACACCCACTCAGAGTGGTTTACAAAGTATGTCATTATTATCCCCACAACAACAATCACCCTGTGAGGTGGGTGGGGCTGAGAGAGCTCTGAGAGAGCTGTGACTGACCCAACGTCACCCAGCTGGCTTCAAGCGGAGGAGCGGGGAATCAAACCCGGCTCTCCAGATTAGAGTCCCGCACTCTTAACCACTACACCAAACTGGCTCTGAGCCACGGGCCCTCCCAATGCAGTCTGGAGACTGCTATTTTTCACTCCTGTATCTCACCCAAAGCACTGCCCCCTTTAAAGACACTGTTGATCACAAATATACACATTGCTCTGAACAGAATTAGTATTCCTGGAGCCAGGAATGGAGTGTGCAAGGAAAACGTTATCTAGTGACTCCTACAGTTTTCTGTCCAATTTCCATTATTGCCTCTCAGACCAGCCTCAGGAATGGAGCATGCAAGGAAAACTGTTGTCTAGTCACTCCTACAGTTTTCTGTTCGATTTCCATTATTGCCTCTCAGACCAGTCTCAGGAATGGAGCATGCAAGGAAAACTGTTGTCTAGTCACTCCTACAGTTTTCTGTCCGATTTCCATTATTGCCTCTCAGACCAGCCTCAGGAATGGAGCATGCAAGGAACACTGTTGTCTAGTCACTCCTACAGTTTTCTGTTCGATTTCCATTATTGCCTCTCAGACCAGCCTCAGGAATGGAGCATGCAAGGAAAACTGTTGTCTAGTGACTCCTACAGTTTTCTGTCCGATTTCCATTATTGCCTCTCAGACCAGCCTCAGGAATGGAGCATGCAAGGAACACTGTTGTCTAGTCACTCCTACAGTTTTCTGTTCGATTTCCATTATTGCCTCTCAGACCAGCCTCAGGAATGGAGCATGCAAGGAAAACTGTTGTCTAGTCACTCCTACAGTTTTCTGTCCGATTTCCATTATTGCCTCTCAGACCAGCCTCAGGAATGGAGCATGCAAGGAAAACTGTTGTCTAGTGACTCCTACAGTTTTCTGTTCGATTTCCATTATTGCCTCTCAGACCAGCTGCAAAACCACTGCAGGAAAATAGCTTACGAAGGGCCGATGTAGTGCCAATAGCGTTGTACAGGTTATACAAAATGACCGTGAACGTTGCCAAGAAGGCTTGTGTGTTGTTCTGTCCCGTCTCAGAAAAATTCTTCTGAAAAGCAGCCTGCTCCGTCATTACGTGTTCTTTTTGCACGGCAACCATTAGAGTCGGTTTCTTGATAACTGCTACCCCTGGCACCGGCCATATCCTCGTGTTGGACGACCGGCAACAGCAGCATTATTTGGGAGCACAGCGGTGTTTGGGAGCTATTACTGGAAGACGTCGCAGTACCTTATTTGCCGCGTGTGTGAAAGAGAGTAGAATGTTCAGTCCATCAGCGAGAAATTACCGGTGCTCAGCATAATACGGAAAAGTACCGTGACAACAGGGGATGGAGCCAGAAGAAGCGGGGAGAAAGATGGCCATTTGGTGATCTTCTGTCGAAATAATGGCCCATTATGCGCAATCTGCCATTGATAACCACCCCCTCTCTGCACACCATTGTTTAAACAGTAAATGTAGAGAGAAGATTAGAAATGGGGAGGGGGAGTCCTTTTCGTGAGCTGTGTTCTCACAGGCCTACGGTGCGCATTTCTTCTGTAAAGGTCAATCAAGAGACTGGGTCATCTTCTATCTGCAAGTTGCACGTGCAGGAGTATATTCCCCAGAAATCCTCTGTAAGAGGAGCTCAGGTTCCGCAGTGCCCTAGGAAGATATGGCAGGCTTTGCTTCTACTTTTTAGACAGAAAGTAGTTCTTTTATTGGTGGGTAGATGCATCCTGAGGACGGATGGAGTGGACCTGTATCCTTTAGCTTTCTGAGAAGGGATGGAGTGGACCTGTATCCTTTAGCATTCTGAGAAGGGATGGAGTGGACCTGTATCCTTTAGCATTCTGAGAAGGGATGGAGTGGACCTGTATCCTTTAGCATTCTGAGAAGGGATGGAGTGGACCTGTATCCTTTAGCAAGGGCTACGATCCAGGAGACTGAGCTGTGATCCAGAATGTTGCTGGTTCACATCTGATCTCAGTCTCCGACTCCTAAAGAAGCTACTCTCAGGGCCAAGCTACACATGACGAATGACACTTGAACGGCAAGTGGATTGAGTGGAGGGCAAGTGAACAGGGAGAAATACACTTGCTGTTCAAGTGTCATTTGTCATGTGTAGCTTGGCCCTCAGTCTCAGTCTTTCATGTGCAATATGGGGATGAGGGTTGTCACCTCTGCTTACTTTATAGGGCTATTCTAAGGATTATGACTCTTACTATTGGAAGTTAGAGTTGCTATCTGGACAGAGATAAACCAGCTCTCTATCTCTCTCTATATATACTAGCTTGATACCCATGCTTCGCTACGGTATTTAACTATTTTAAATCCAGTTATAATACTTGTGGGTATGTATCATTTTTTGGTTTGTGTTTTTTTTGGTTTGTTTTGTAGTATAATAGCATACTACCCGAGCTTCTGAGAAGGGATGGAGTGGACCTGTATCCTTTAGCATTCTGAGAAGGGATGGAGTGGACCTGTATCCTTTAGCAAGGGTTACGATCCAGGAGACTGAGCTGTGATCCAGGATGTTGCTGGTTCACATCTGATCTCAGTCTCCGACTCCTAAAGAAGCTACTCTCAGGGCCAAGCTACACATGACGAATGACACTTGAACGGCAAGTGGATTGAGTGGAGGGCAAGTGAACAGGGAGAAATACACTTGCTGTTCAAGTGTCATTCGTCATGTGTAGCTTGGCCCTCAGTCTCAGTCTTTCATGTGCAATATGGGGATGAGGGTTGTCACCTCTGCTTACTTTATAGGGCTATTCTAAGGATTACGACTCTTACTATTGGAAGTTAGAGTTGCTATCTGGACAGAGATAAACCAGCTCTCTATCTCTCCCTATATATACTAGCTTGATACCCATGCTTCGCTACAGTATTTAACTACTTTAAATCCAGTTATAATACTTGTGGGTATGTATCATTTTTTGGTTTGTGTTTTTTTTGTTTTGTTTTGTAGTATAATAGCATACTACCCGAGCTTCACAAAGGTGTTTGAATAAAGTGAAGCGTGTTATCCCTATTCAGGAGTCTTTCTTCAACTGTCTGCAGTTTCCTTTACCTGCATTTTACTTCAGAACACAGAGTTCCACAGCTGACCAATCAGAGAGAGGGGGGTGCAAGCAGGCAGGAGCCTGCCAGCCACACAGGAAAGCCAGGCCCCACAGGAAGATTGGCAACCCTAGGGAACTTTGAGGAGAAGACAAGGAAGTGCATTTTACCTCAGGACACATTCAATGACTCCCAATAGCAACTGCATACTGTTTAGAATGTGGGGGATGAGGACCAATCAGGCCACATATGCAAATGACCTTGAAAGGCTGGCCCAATCAGGGAAGAGTAACTGAGCTGGCAATGGGTGGGGGTGCAAGCAGGCAGCAGCCTGCCAGCCACAAAGGGAAGCCGTATCCCTTTGGGAAAACATATGTTACCCCTTTTTACCCCCTTAGGGGGCAAATTTCTTAAAATCCCTTCCTAGTGGGTGTTTACATCATAAAAGGAATGTTCTCCCCAAATTTCATATTTCTAGGTCCAGGGGGCTAGGTTGGTCGTTGATGAGTCAGTCAGGACACTTGTCTTTATATTTGTAGATAAAGAGACAAACAAAATATTTAATATTGAGTGCTGCTGTAGCATAGTGGTTAAGTGGCTGGGATGCCAACCAGCACTCTGCTGGTTCGAATTCCACTACTGCCATGAGCTCTGCAGATGGCCTTGGGGAAGCCCCAGCTCCCCAGCTGCATTGTGGAGATAATAATAACACTGACCTTGTTTACCGCTCTGAGTGGGTCACTGATCTGTCTAGAAGAGCAGTATATAAGTGCAGTTATTATTATAACCATGTACGCCACCTTGAGCTCGTTGGTGGAAGTGCAGCATAGCGATGTACCGGATGCATGATGCGTGCTTTCTCAAGATGGGTGGTGGAGAGTGCCATCAAGACACAGCTGACTTATGCTGCCCCCTAGTGGGGTTTTCAAGGAAAGAGACTAAGAGAGGTAGTTTGCCATTGCCTCCGTATAGCGACCCCAGTCTTCCTTGGAGGTGTCCCATCCAATTACTAACCACAGTAGACCCTGCTTAGCTTCTGAGGCCTGACGATTGGCTCCTATTATATTAAGTTCAACTCCTTGCTAACTGGGGTGGGGTATCTTTATGCAAGCTTGTAGCGCTTGTCTGTCCCTGCCCAAACCCCCCTGCTTTTTGCAAGGAAGGTACTGAGTTAATTCCAGAGATGGGGCCTTCTCCATCTCCCCGTGTACATCCTGTGCCCCACTGACAGAACTCCCTCCCGAGAACTGATCACCCAGAGCAGAACCACAAGTGACAAAAGGCACAGGTTGGACACTTGCCAGCTTCCCTCAAGTTTTGGCGGGAAATGTAGGCAGTTTGGCGGAATGTTGGACAAGTGACAGTTGAAAAGTCCATTGGACAGCAGTCAGAGAGCCAAGCTGCAAGACCAGGGCGCCTACATTTCCCATCAAAACTTGAGGGAAGCTGACAAGTGTCCAACCTGTGCCTTTTGTCACTTGTGGTTCTGCTCCCAGTAACAGCTTAGTCATATTTTAAGCATCGGGGACCTTGGCGGTGGCAAGATATTCCCCTCTTTGTTTCTGTGCCATTACGCTGACGCCAGCTGAGGCTGCAGCTAGAATTCTGGTGCGGGCTGTGGATCTTTTATACCTTTTTTTTTAATGTTTGACTTGTTTGCTATACCGCCTTTGATTGCTAATTTTTTAATTGCTTGGTGTTTAAGAATTTGGAAGCCATCTTGCGTGCTGGCAGAGAGTCTTATTTTTAAATAACAAAGATGAATAATTATAATTAAATGCGAAGTACACAAATCATTCCTTGCAACCTTCCAGCTCCATGGTTAGGATGGAATTGTTTCTGCTACCATTTAGAATTGGCTTTGAAGTGAAGACCAGCTGGGAGTGGGCCATTAGCGGTCACTAAGGACCCCCCCACACACACACACACACAAATAGCACACTGTTTGAGAACCTCAAACAAAAAAGTTTCATTGTTTGGCTGTTTCCGCACAGCCCGTTCCCGCCCTTTTTCCGCTTTAGGTGTGTGTTTTACTGAGTCGCTCCAACAACTCATCCCCCCCACACTCCCCACAAGCCCTTACCTTGTGCTGTGAGGTTGCAGCCTTCGAACAGTCTCTAACAAAAGCGGTTTTGGAGGAGAGGTTGGGCACTTTTGTCCTCATAGCCTGAAACTGCCCGCCTCCCTTTCAATTTTTTTTTAACTTGGCACATGTGCGATTGCATTCTGCTCGTTTTGCAAGGAGACTTCCACGGCTGAACTGAAAGGGAAAGTGCTTCAGAGGAGGAACTGGGCAGAGATAGGAGGATTCTTCAGAGTGCTTTAAGTGTTCATATGCCAAAGAACGGGATAAGCCGCTCTGTCAACCCGCGGCAGAAGAAAACACTCTAGAGAAACTGCGGTCCCAGCAAACACGGGAAAAAGGCAATAACAAAATAGTATGCATACATTTTGCAAATGTAAACGTGTGGAGGGTTGGGTGAAAGTTCCAAGGGTGGACCGTGCCTATAAGGACATGTGTAAACGGCCTTTGTTAAAAAAAAATTCTATTGATGGCCCTGCCTGAGGCCCAGTGTGAATAATCCAAATTAAAACTGAATCCAGACAAGACGGAGGTGATGCCAGTTGGAAAAACAGAGATCTTGTCCTTGTGTTTCCGACCTTTGATGGGGTTCAGTTGACCCTGGCTGACTCAGTTAAAGGCCTTAGCGTTACATTGGACCTAGCATTTCTGCTAGAGGAGCAACTAAATGCAGCGGCAAAAAAGACCTTCTCACAATATGGCCCCTTACTTTGACACAGCTGATTTGGCCACCTGGATTCATGGCACAGTAACATCAAGGCTAGACTACTGTAATGCACTCTATGTAGGTCTCCCCTCAAAGTCAACCTGGAGACTTCATTTACTCTCAGGAGCTAGACGGAGCATGCGTATCACTCCCATTCTGCAATCAATCTATTGGCATCCATGACCGGGCTCAATTAAAGGTCATGACTATCACATTCAAAGCCCTTCATGGCTTTGGCCCATCATATCCGTACAACTGCCTCTCCCTCTATGTTCCACCACAGCAACTTCATTCATCTGGACAGGGCCTTCTGCAGATATTGCCCTGCAGTTGGGCAAAATCAACAGCTGCCCGCACTTGGGCTTTCTCTGTGGTGGCCCCCACCTTATGGATTGGCCTGCCTGAGGAGATCAGGAAAGCTCCTACAGGCTTTCTGCAAACTATGCAAACCTGAATTATTCAGGAGGGCTTTCTAATAAGAAATAGCTCGAAGAGATGCCTTGGTAGGGACGAGGACTAAAGGCTATGCTATTGGGCACTGTCTGCTGATGTAGATATGTGCCTACTAGCGAGTTTCCATGCTGCTAAACATGCCATGGAAATTAATTATGCTTTGTTTCAGATAGATTTCATCTCTGTGCTTGGCTTTATGCTTGGTTAAAAATTTTCTGCTACTATTCCCTAATGTCTCTTTTTTCCTGGAATGGCCTAACGGTTGTTCGTTGTTGCACTTTGCTCAGTGAATGTCGTAGTTGTCGGTTATATTGTACTTTCACTTGCACTGTTGTAATCTGCCTTGGATCATGGTGAGAAAGGTGAACTGTGAGTGAGTGAGTGAGTGAGTGGGTGGGTGGGTGTGAGTGAGTGAGTGAGTGAGTGAGTGAGTGAGTGAGTGAGTGATAATGTGATCAACTAAGACTGCGGAGACCCAGGTGCAGATTCTCATTGTACCCTGAAGCTCATTGAGTGGCTTTTGGCCAGTCACCTTGTCTCTCAGCATCGCCTACCTCACAGGTTTGGTGTGAAGATCAAAGAGCAGAGATGCGTGTATGCTGTCCTGAGCTCCTTGGAGGCAGGGTGCAAGAGAATGCTTGTGATCAGATCTCCTAGTGAATTCTTTCACCCTTTCAAGTGATTGCAGGTGAGGGCAGTTTCGACTGGGGACTCAGTGCTGTGGTGCTGGTGGAATAACTTTCCATACATGCACCGCTCTGACCACAGAAAAGATATGCGCATCCCAAGCTGCTATTTCCACAGTATTGAAAAAGAGAGGCATGATCAGGTGCCTCTCCCTCCCCTCCTTCCCTAATGGGGCTAGGAGAACATATGAAGACGGCTGCTGGGTCAGACCAATGGCCGTTCCAGTCCAACATCCCATTTCACACAGTGGCCCAGCAGCTGCCCTGGAAGCTTTCTCCTGGGCCGATTCCAGACGGGCACAAATAAAGCGAGTGCTTTCGCTTTTCCAGCGACCTCACTCATAAAAACCCGTAATGTCCCGTCCCTGCTTACCTCCGGTTCATGGCGCTGTGTTGCGCTCCAGAAGCGGACGGTGTGAACACCGTATTGCGGGTTTGCACACTTCTGGACGCTTCGTCGCTGTGGAGAGGCCCTCCCCTTTCCTTCCTTCCTTTGCCGGCCAGCCGGCAACAATATTCCCTTAATTTTTTTTAAACCGAGCGCCATTTGCGCAGTCACACATTTGCGCACATCAAACTGTGCAAATGCACACAAATGCACAAATGCATAAAAGTTGATGCTGCGTATTCGCATACCTGCACATTTGCGCATTTGCGCAAAACACGTAAAAAAAATTTTTTTTAAAAAAACTGAAATGCGAACCAATGAAGGCCCCCGACGTCAACTGTGACGGGGAGGAAACAACCAATCCCGGGTACCTCAGTTGGCCGTGTGAACATCCGGAAGCGGGATGGCACGGCACGCTGTGAGACAAAATGGATGGAGACGAAAGTGAACGCGTGGCCGGTAAGCGATTATTTCTGCAGAAAAACCGCAATTTCTGGCCATCTGGAATCGGCCCTGATTTTATCTTCTAGCACTGGCATTTAGAGGTTTACCACTTCTGAATGTGGCAGTAATACTAGCTTTTAATACTAATAATCAGGGCTTTGGGGGAGGGGGGGAGAGGTTGTGGAACTCAGTGGGTTGCCAGCAGAGGGGGCAACTCTTGGCAGGAGGTGGTGCCCCTTGTACCACATGTGCAAAGTGCGTGCATGTTCCCGGGCCTGCACAATGTCACTTTGGGTCAGCTGGAACAAGGGGGGAGTTTTTTAAAGTTTAAATTACCCTCGGTGAAAATGGTCACATGGCTGGTGGCCCTGCCCCCTGATCTCCAGACAGGGGGGAGTTTAAATCACCCTCCGCGCCACCAGCAGCATGGAGGATGATCTAAACTCCCCTCTGTCTGGAGATCAGGGGCCAGGGCCACCAGCCATGTGACCATTTTCAAGAGGTGCCGGAACTCCATTCCACCACGTTCCACCTGAAAAAAAGCCCTGCTAATACTAACCATTGATGGGCCTCTCTTCCACTTCATCGTCCTGCTGAGAAAAAATAGAATGCGATGCCTCCCCCCGCAAATAAATACCTGCACAGCATTTCCCCCTCTATCATTAGACCTGCACAAAAGTGACACACCAGAATTAGAAAGAATAACCGCAATCGTAGCTCAGTTGTATGGCTTGCCAGGTGGTGGTGGTGGTGGAAAGAGCCATAAAGTCAAAGCTGGCTTATGGCGACCCCTCCTGGGGTTTTCAAGGCAAGATATTAGCAGATATGGTTTGCCATTGCTTACCTCTGCATAGCAACCCCAGAGGGTCTCCCTTGGAGAGGGTCTCCCATCCAATTACTAACCAAGGCCGATCCTGCTTAGCTTCTGAGATCTGATCTTGCCTGGGATCTTGCCGAGATCAGGCTTCTCTGGACTATCCAGGTATAAAGTTTGAAACTCATTCCTGAATTCAAAAAGCTTTTGAAATGCGTACAGTTGTATCATTAAACAACTGAAGTAATGCATTGTACGGTTACGCTTAAAAGTTTTTTAAAAAGTGCGTTCAGCTGAATGTTGGCATGGTAAAGTCAAGTTTATGCTCTGCCTTTCTCCCCAACGGGGACCCAAAGCAGCTTACATCTTCCATGTTATCCTCACCACAACCCTGTGAGGTAGGTTGCAAGGAAGTGACTGGCCCCAGATCACCCCATGAGCTTCCATGGTAGAAAGGAGAATTGAACCTGGGCCTCCCACATCCTACTCCACCGCTTTAGTCACTACGCAATTAATTAATTAATGTAAATTGGAAATGTATGATTGTGTTAATGATTGTGCCTTGTGGACAGAGGAAAATGAAATCTGGCCTCCAAGTTATAGTTGACTTATGGTGACCCCACCCCCCCGGTGGGATTTTCATGGCCAGAGACACTTGTAACCCAAAATCACAGCCCTCTGATTTTGAGGCATTTTGAGAGCTTACTCTATGCCGAAAGGAACCACGGGATAGCATTCTAGTGATGAAACCAGATACTGGAACTCCAACTCAGAGCCAAGCTACAAGTGACGCCTGACACAGGTTGAGAGTCAGAGGAGTTAGCCGTGTTAGTCTGTAGTAGCAAAATCAAAAAGAGTCCAGTAGCACCTTTAAGACTAACCAATTTTATTGTAGCATAAGCTTTCGAGAATCAAGTTCTCTTCGTCAGGTTGGACACTTGTCAGCTTCCCTCAAGTTTTGATGGGAAATGTAGGTGTCCTGGTCTTGCAGCTTGACTCTCCATTTAATTGAAGTTTACAGAACCCCCCCCACACACACACCCAGTGGAGGGGAAGGGGGGGTGCCTGGCAAGAGCCCGACGCCTGCACTCCCCTCCCGACCGCATGTTCTCCCTCCCATAGACTGCCGCTCTGTAAACTTCAATTAAATGGAGAGCCAAGCTGCAAGACCAGGGTGCCTACATTTCCCATCAAAACTTGAGGGAAGCTGACAAGTGTCCAACCTGTGTCAGGCGTCACTTGTAGCTTGGCTCACAGATACATATTCTGGGAGCAGGCAGAGGACTCGAGGACTGTTCAGCTGTGGCAAGAGTAACACATCTCTTACATGTGCAAGGAAAGGGCATGTATGAATCAAGACATGTCTGAATTCTGGGGTCCTGTCATGTCTGGATGAGTCCTGAGCCACCGCTTGCTTTTCCTTCTCATTCAAACATAAGTCTACCTTGCCATCGGCTATTTGAAAGTTTCCACACATGCTGCCGTTTGCCTGCAGCTCCCTTCCTCAGTAAAAATCTCTTTGTTTCTCTTTCTTTTTTAAAGGCTGAGCGGGTTTTGTGAGCAGTGAGGCAGGGCGCCGATGGAGACAACCATCTTTGCGGGAGCGTGGCAGTGTGAAATTGGGCCGTATGGTGCAAATTTGTTTCCAGCTCGGATTTGCCACTCTGATAACAGATGTCATGCTCTGTTACGTTTCCTGCCCAGGAGCAAATCGGAGCAGTGTGTTTGGAGGCGGGGGAGCGTGATTCAGTGTTCTCTCCAAATCATATTTGCTGTCGGGGAATCGATCGTTTGAGAGTCTGTGCAGTACAGGTGTGCTTTTCAGGAGTTGTGCTAACGTTGCATGGTGGATTTTTAAAAATTCTTGTGGTAAAAACATTGCTGCCCTGTCCAGGTTAGGCATAAATCCCCCAATGATATTTTTTTTATTATGCTCAGGATTTTTATAGTTTTCAAAGGGCTTTGGATACATTATTTATTTACTCTATTGAAACATTTGACCCCACCTTTTTTTCATGGTTCATGCAAGCTTTGCCAACTGGACTGGACTTTTCCACCTACCCAGCCTCACCCCCGAATTGCCGATGCCTTTAAAGGGGAGGGGGCAGCAACCTGGGGCTGACACCTTTTGCCTGGTTAATTTCTGATATTTTTTTATAGGATTTCATATTTGTTAGCCCCTTGAGTGTTCTTCTGAACAGAGAGGCAAGGTATGAATTAGATAGATAGATAGATAGATAGATAGATAGATAGATAGATAGATAGATAGATAGATAGATAGATAGATAGATAGATAGATAGATAGATAGATAGATAGATAGATAGATAGATAGATAGATAGATAGATAGATAGATAGATAGATAGATAGATAGATAGATAGATAGATAGATAGATAGATAGATAGATAGATAGATAGATAGATAGATAGATAGATAGATAGATAGATAGATAGATATCAGGCAGGCAGGCAGGCAGGCAGGCAGGCAGTACAATAAATAATTTATAGTGAAAACCAAAATAAAATACCCCCCATCTCTCCCTGTGCTAAAAGATACCTGCCACTCACACCCCCTCAATGCTCTGGCAAACAAGCTGGCCTTACAGTGCCTTCTGAATATCTTCAATGAAGAGGCTTCCCTCTCCTCCTCAGGCAGCCCATTCCACAAAGCGGAAGCCACAATGGAAAAGGCTTGAGCTCTGGTCAATGCCAGACAGGCCACCCTAAGTGGCGGGATAGCCAACAGATGGCTGCCTGGGGACTGTAGTCAGCACACCAGGACATGTGGAAGGAAACGGTCTTCCTTGTACTGTATAACTCTAAAACCGCCCTGTAAGGTAGATTCATCTTCCGTTGGTGTCAACTGGGGAGGGGGCATGGAGACTGAGAAAGAAGGAATTGTGGAAGTGTCTGTGCTCATGCCTAAAGCAAGATTCAAACTCGGGGATTCCTGATTCTGACGATCATGTGTTTCTGTCTATCGGTGGCATGCCAATCACAGGGTCATGAAGTCCTAATTTGCATCAGGGCCAGGGCTTTTTTTCAGCTGGAACGCGGTGGAACGGAGTTCCAGAACCTCTTGAAAATGGTCACATGGCTGGTGGCCCCGCCCCCTGATCTCCAGGCAGAGGGGAGTTTAGGTCGCCCTCCTCTCCGCAACTCCCCTCTGCCTGGAGATGAGAGGGCGGGGCCACCGGCCATGTGACCATTTTCGCCGAGGGCAACCCACTGAGTTCCACCACCTCTTTTCCCAGAAAAAAATCCCTGGTCAGGGCCTTGCAAGGAAGGGAGGAGAGGTTGAATCCTTCAGCTTACACTCCATTTTGCTATTCAAAGCCAGGCTCTCCAGTTTGTTTCAGAGGGGTAGCTGTGTTGGTTTGCAGTAGAGGAGCAGGATTTGGGTTCAGCTGCACCTTAAAGACCAACAAGATGTCCAGGGTATAAGCTTCAAAGAGTTAAAGCTCCTTTAGTCCCTTCATTTCCCATTCACATTTGACTAGGATTACCAGGTCCCCTGGGGATGAAAGAGGGAGATGGGGGGGTCACAGGGGGGTCATGCCAGAGGGAACTCATCTCTGAAGCACCTCCATGTTGCACCAGGAATAATGTCATCCCTTCATCACAACTCATCGCTTCCACGCCATGGCAGGAATCATGCCGTTCACAGCGTGGTGCAAAGGGCGCTCCAGAGCTCGCAGGAGCCCGTTTCATCCCCACCGCCATGTTCCCACACCTTACCCCACCAGCCAGGTGAGAGGTGGGGGGGCAGAGGCTGGGGGGGGATCCTCCACCCCCAACGGGGAACTGGCAAGCCTATATCTGACAAAGGGAGCTTAATTCCCAAAAGCTTACCCTGGGAATCTTGTTAGTCTTTAAGGTGCTATTGGACCTAAATCTTGCACTTTGTTGTTAGCATTTCAAACGGGAAAGGCCACGATAGATAAATGGAATTGCCTTTAAAAACATGTTTCCCTGTTATGTGCTGAGGGAGGAGTCTCGATTCATGAAAGCATACAGGGGTTGAAGGTTTAAAACTCCCTTTATCCTCCCCATATGGGCCCCTACCTGAACTGTGGCCTGGTGCACTTGCGATTTGCCTTTTGCAGGCCCACTGAGATCCCTTTGGGGCCCCGAATGAAAATCTCAGTGGCCAGCCAATCGTGTCACTAGGGGTGCCAGACCCCTGGTGTCTGGGGATCCCCCACCCTCACCCCCCACCCCCATCCCCACTTACCTGGTCAGCAGGGGGGGCGCGCACCCTCTGTGTGCTCTCCCCTGTGGAGTTGCACACTCCCATGGATCGGGCCCATTTACCTGCTGCAGAGCGTGGGATCACTTCTACGTGCTGCAGCACCCCAAAATGGGCTTGATCCACTCGAAAACAGCCACGGATTGGGCCCGTTTGGGGCTGGATTGGGCCCGTTTTGGGACGCTGTAGCGCACAGGAGCGCTCCCGCGCTCCGCAGTGGCTCAAAGTGGGCCCGATCCAGGCCAAAATGGGCCTGATCCGCGGGCGCGTTTTGGGCCGCTGTGGAGTGCAGGAGCGTTCCTACGCTCCACAGCAGCCCCCAACGCGAGCCCCTGCGGAGTGTGGGCATGCTGGGGGGGCGTGCACAGTGTGATGACATCGCTTCCCAGAAGTGACGTCATCGCACTTTGCGGGAGCGCACACACTCACCCCCTTCAAGACAGAGGTAAGCGCCAGGCCCCGATACCCTGCTGGGAGATTGAGGGGGCCTGGCAACCCTACGTGTCATTCAGAAATGAATCCCAGAAATGCCTCACTAAGAGATCTATCCAAGGTGCATACAAGGGCAGAGGTCTTTTACTAACCCACATGGGGCCAAAAACTTTCTGTAGCTAGCAAATTGTTAGACAGTTTTTACTGCTGACTGCATCGTGGGATGACTTGGAACAAACAGATTCAGCAAAATTCTTCACCCTGCTCTGGAGATCTTCCCCAAGTCTGTGTTCTTCCTCTCTTTTTTCAACCTTTGTTTTTATCTTGGCTGCCCTGCCCGGACACATCCCTATCTGTGTTTCCTTATTGGGACAGATCTTCTCTTTATTCCATGACTGTTTGCTCTCTTTATTAGGCTGCTGGTATCCGTTCCCCATTAACTCTGGGCTTGCTTCATCAAATTGCTTATGATGTTCCTTATCGACATGAGAGATGCTCTCTTTTCCTGTTAGTGCCCCCCCCAGCTCCATTTTGGAGGTCTTCAAAAGGTCACCTTATGGAGCTAGCCTGAAGCAACACCTAGCGGGAATAGCCATGGGGAGAACGTGTGCCAGCCGCTCCAAAGGCCGAAGAGGCAAAGTCCATCTTTCTCTCTACTGAAAACGGGACCTCGTATTACAAAGGAACTCCAAATACAGACTGAGAGATCCATTAAAATTCATCCTGCTGAGCTAAGTGAGCTGGAGTTGCCGTGTACTTCTTTCCCGCTGGTGTCTCTTTTGTGTTTTTATTGCTTTTAGGCAGATTAAATTGGACCGGAATGATGTGAATACATTTTGTTCCTCCCGCTTCCCCTAAACACATCCATCCAGAGACTGGAGTGGAGGTGGTTTACAATACATTTTATTTATTGTATTTGATGTCATTTATACCCTGCCTTTCTCCCCAGTGGAGACCCAAAGTGGCTTACATCATTCTCCGTTTTATCCTCACAGCAACCTGTGAAGTAGGTTAGGCTGAGAGTGTATGACTGGCCCAAGCTTACCCAGGGGGCTTCCACGGCAGAAAATGATGATTCAAACCTCATTCTCCCAGACCGTAGTCTCATGCTCCAACCACTACATCACGCTGGCACATACATCTTTATCAGGCGGTTCTCTCCTTTCAACACTCCTGAATTGGATCCAGCACCCGCATCCATAATCTGTACACAGGCTGATCAACTTAGGTTCCACCAAGCCTGATAAAATTCACTGGCCATCCAAGTTTCCAGCTGGAAAAGCCCATGCTCGGCATACAATATGATCAGGTCTGATCACGGGCATTGCCAGTTAAATCATTTCCAGTCGCAGATAAATGAATGATGAGCCTACAGTTTCAGTTTCCGAATATCTACGCTGGCTTCCATTGGCTTTTCAAGCTCAATTCAAATTACTATTTTTGACCTACAAAAGCCCTTCCTTGGTTTCCGGAGTGTCACCTGTTGGGGCCGTGGTATCTGCCGCTGGGTTTCCCGATGCCCCTGTTCTTCTTTGGCAAAGCATCTCTTTCTCCTGGCTTTCCTCGGAGTAGAATTTGCATCAGAAGAACCTTTGTGTCTGCAGAGAGCACCCATTCAGAAACAGCTTCCTCCATCATAGGAAGATGTTTGACTTTCAGCCTCCCAACAGCTTGTGATTGGTCACAGCACCCAGAGCAGCCATTTTGTGACCAGTTCTGGCCTTCATGGCAGCCATTTTGTGGTAGTGCCCATTCTCCTGTCTGCCAAATTCCAAAAGTACACACTAGGTCATCAAAATTGGAGAGTTCTGCCCTAAACAGTATTGCTGGGAGGGGAGGGGAGGGGAGGGGAGGGGAAGGGTTGTGTCCTACTTCCAGAGCACACAGTCAGTTTGTTCCCTGGGATTTCTAGTTGTTGTTGTTGCTGTTGTTATTTTATGCCTTTCTCGCTGAGATCCAAGGTGGATTACACACTGCAAGTGGCTATAATATTAACAGTAGCTAGGACATTCACAAGCAAAAATACAATATAATCAACAGTTAGAACTAGAGGTGGGCATGAACTGGGAAAATAGTGGTTCATTGTGTTGTGGTTCATCGCATTTCACGAACCATGAACCACCCGATTTGCAAACTGGTTCATCTGGTTCATCAGTTCATCACTTCCAGGGCTGTAGAAGGTCTGCAGAAATCCTATACCCTTCCATTGCCTAGGTAGCAGATTGATTGGCACCAGGTATCTGCAGTGATGAACCAAAAAATGAACCATATGAACTGCTCTAAAAATCATAGCGGTTTGTTGTGGTTCGTCAGGCATGAGCTCCGACAAACCACTAGTTCGTGAACCAAAATCCAGCCCGGTTTGTGACGAACATTGGCTCGTATTTTGGTTTGTGCCCATCTCTAGTTAGGACATTCAATGAAAACAGATATAGTAGGGTATAGTAGCCCCCCCCCCCAAAATCTCACATGCCAGCCACTTCGAAAGACCCCTTTCTGCCCAGTCTCTGCAAAATTAGCACTAAGCAGAGAAGACAACATACGGACCCAGAATCTGGCTTGGAATAAACCCCTTTCATCGACTTCTACAGCAACCCATCAGGGGTTAAACGTTTTGAGAAATGCTGCTCACAGGCAGCTGTAAAGTTCAAGCAGCTACTCAGCACCTGGCAGGTCAGAACAGATGGCTGGTGAGGTGCGTTCATCTTGGGGGTTGAAATGCTGGGCAGATTTAGTCGGAAAGTACTGCTTAATTTAGCACTTGCCCACAGTGTTGATTTGTGCCAAAACTCTTCCGGGCGATCTCTCGGAACCTAGTGATTGATTTATCTTGTTACTTATTTATAGATAATATTTATTGGTTGCATTTCTACCCAAGATAGGGATGTAAATCTGTGACTAGTTCAGAATGAGGCTGTCAAAGTGTTGACATCTCTCCTCTCCTCTTACCCAAAGCAGAAAGGGAGGCTCCGTCAGCTCAAGTCCTTTCTCTGTCCTGCAGTTTTAAAAGCCCAGAAACCATTTTTTCTCTCAATAGAAGGTATGCTAGAACAGTGATGCCCCAACGTGGAAGCACCATGGTTGCCCGTGGTTCTTCCCTGTGTGTTTCCTGGCATCCAAATGTTTCTTCTCCGAAGCAAAGAGCCAGACTTGGCTTTCCTTATCCCTGATGGTACAGGAGGTACTTTAGAAGAATGCCAGGAGGCTCCCTTTTGTCAACCTCCAGCATCTCCAATTAAAGGATCTTCAGTGGGGGGACATCATACTCACACCTTGGAGATCTGTAGCCAACTGTTGCAAAGCACCCTGAGCTACGTGGGCCAATGAAGGCAACATTGTATGGCAACATTTGTGGCTCCGTGGAACACGCTTTACATGTTGAAGGTTTGGTCGTGGATCTCTCCCGTTAAAAAATTTCAAATAACAAGCATTGAAGAGGACCGACCTCCGTCTAAGATCTTGCAGCCAGCCTGGAGTAGGCAGGAGTGAGCTGAGCGGGACACGTGATTTGACCTTGCCGAGGTCTTGTTTGTGTATTCATATCTGTTACTTGGCAGCCTGAAGAACAAGACATTAGAAGTTGAAGGCTCTGGAGAAGAAAGACTTTCTTGATGGACTTGCCAAGTGGAGGGTTGGAGATGCGGAAGGCAGCAAGTCCCCTACAAATGAAAGGGCATATAGATAACCTGAGGTTTTAGCACAGGAGAGAGGAGACATGGAATGATTAGAGATCAAAATGAATGTAAAGACCATCATGCACACACGCGTGCGCAAACACACACACACACACATGTATCAACCAAGGTCTGCCCCTCGTGGCTTGCCCAGTTGATCTAGGCTCTTCAGCCAAACTCTACCTTGTCACAGCCTTGTCGATTCCTCTGTTTTTGCAATCCCAGCACCAACAGAGGTTGATTCCACCTGCCCCCAAATACCCTGGTGGTGGGTTGCATGTGGTTTATTGAGTGATGTTGAGTAGCCCTGATGCAAGCTGTGCAGGATCCAATCCAATCCTAGCCATTTAATCGTGTCCGATCCTTGGCTACTCTGTAGATCGTATCCCTCCAGGCCTTTCTGTCTCTGACTGCTTCTTTCAATTCCTTCATGTTCAGTCCAGTGTCTTTCATGATGGTATCCAGCCAGCAGGTTTTTGGTCTTCCTCTCTTCCTCATTCCACTCACCATTCCTAGCATCACCTAGTGAGTTGGTCCGCATTACGTGCCCGAAATAGCTGAGCTTCTGCTTTGTAATCTTCCCCTCCAGAGACATGTCAGGTTTTATGCGTTCCAAGACAGCTTGGTTTGTTACTTTTGCTGTCCAAGGGATCCTCAGGAGTTGTCTCCAACACCACAGTTCGAATGAGTCAATTTTTCTCCTGTCCATTTTTGTGCAGGATACTTGTACCTAATAAGTGGAGTTCCTCGACCTACAGAACAGTAGCTGTCCATGGCTGAAGAATCAGAATACAAGATGCTAACAAGCACCACACTATAAACAGATGTGTGTGTGTGAGAGAGAGATGTGTCATCAAGTTGCTTCTGACTTTTGGCAACCCTGCGAATGAAAGACCTCTGAAACGTCCTCTCATTAACGGCCTTGCTCAGGTCTTACAAACTGGAGGCTGTGGCTTCCTTTATTGAGTCAAGCCATCTCATTTTGGGTCTTCCTCTTTTCTCACTGCCTTCCACTTTTCCTGGCATTATTAAATAGATAAACTCATGCCATCAATAAGAGAGCCCCGAATAATGTAATGAGCAATTCCAAACAATAGACCTATCAAGACATACAAGTTTACAATTGTCACTTATGTTCTCTCACAGGTTTTTTTTTTTTCAGCTGGAACTCAGTGGAACTCCGGCACCTCTTGAAAATATTCACGTGTCTTGTGGCCCCGCCGCCTGTTCTCCAGAGATCAGTTCCCCTCATTTCCGTTTTGAGAGTTCCACCTCCTCTTTCCCCAGAATAAAAGCCCTGCTCACAGCTATTTTTTACATGCATGCACACATGCGCACCCAACAGGGATCCAGTATTTGTCCTGTTTCATGGGCTTTATTCATCAGATGGCTCTTCATGATTGAAGGACTCTGGACGTGCTACATCATTTGTGCAAGAGAGATTCATCCAAGGATGACCATCTTGGGACAGCACTATATCCATTAATCGTTTTATTAATCGTAATAATATATAGCATCGTCAATATGCAAGGCACTTTAGAAAATACAAGCAGTGGCGGCTTGCCAGTTAAAATTTGATGTAAGGGAGCAGAGGCAGGGGTAAGTGGTGGCGGGAGAGAGAGAGGACGTATATTTAATCCAATATGGAGCAGGGCCAGATTGAGGGGGGAAGGGGGGTAGCCTGCCCCCGGTGCCGCCAAAGAGGGGGCGCCGGGTGTGGCTGCCAGCCACCGGGAATGTGCCAGAGCTGGCGGTGGCAGCGCAGGCAGCTGAGTGCAGGGTTGGGAACGCCCTCCACCTGCCCCGCCGATGGGGCAGCTGGCTTTCTGCGCACACAAGACAGGGAGCGTGTGGCAAGCCGGCCGCCCCATCAGCGGGGCAGGTGAATTGCGCAGAGGGCCTCGCATCCCTGTGCTCAGCCACCTGCGCGGCAAAGCACATGCCCATGCTGCCGCTGCCAGCTTCATGGAGCACCATGCACTGGGGCAGCTGGCTTGCCACATGGGCGGCACGCCCCTGCCCCCGCGTGATGATTTCACGAAAGTGACATCATCACGCAGCTTCAAGCATGCGGGTGGGAAAAGCCGGACAAGGGTTGCCCTGGGCGCCGGCAACCCTAGATCCAGCCCTGATATGGAGATGCTTTGGCTTTGTTTCAGTAAAGGAGGGAGTCCAAAGGAGTTGTGCGAACGGGACCCCGAAAAAGATGGGCTTTGCAGAGGCATCTGAAGTGAAGGTGGGGGAGAGAGAGGGCATCACATAGAAGTTCTGTGTTCTGGAGGCCTGCGATCCTTCTTGATTTTGGAAATACGGTTCTTGGAGATCCCCTGCTGACCGTGTCTGCTTTTGGCTGGCAGAATGCTGACTAGCCGGCTCCGTCTTTCTAGTCTGTGCTGAATTTTTGACATTCTCCCTGAGTCAGCAGCAGCAGAGCCTTTGGGAGGTGCAGCGATAGCATACAGGCGTCCCCTTAACTTTCCAACCAGATGCACCATCCTGAGCAGGAAACCGAGTCATCGCTTTCCCAATTGGTAACCTTTTGAATGACGTGTCCCTTTGTTAATCCTGTGATGCTTTCCCCACCTCTTAACCCCCCCCCCAAATGCACAGTATCTATTTATCTAATGCGTTTGTGATCCTGCCTTCATGGAGCTCAGGGCAGCGTGCTTGGTTCTCCCATCACTGTTATATTCTTACAACAACCTTGTGAGGTATTTTAGGCCGAGAGAGAGCTTTCTGGCCCAGGGTCACCCAATAAGCTTTGCGGCAGAGTAAGAAATTGAACTGGGCCTTCCAGATCTTAATGCAACACTCTAACCACGGTTGCACACATAATGCAGTGAATGAAACTGTCATTTAAAAGAGGGAAGCCAGCAGAGGGTGAGAGAGAGACCTCAGTCTATTTTTTTTTAAAGTAGGGGGAAAGTTCATAATAATGTAACATTCGGTTTATATACCGTCCTTCAGGACAACTTAGCACCCACTCGGAGAAGTTTACAAAGTGTGTTATTATTATCCCCACAAACAGACACCCTGTGAGGTGGGTGGGGCTGAGAGAGTTCTGAGAGAGCTGTGACTCACCCAAGGTCACCCAGCTGGCTTCAAGCAGAGGAGTGAGGAATCAAACTCGGTTCTCCAGATTAGAGTCCTGCTGCTCTTAACCCCTACACCAAACTGACTCTCTCATGGAATTTTTCCATGTATTGTATGGTCCTTGGGACAGGGATCTCTCTCCCTATACTCTTGAAAGCACTATACCCATTGATGGTACGGTATTGCAAATAATACGCAGTGCCTGAGTCATTCATTACAATCCACCCATTGGTGAAATAAGCATTTGTAGACAAGAAACTTCATTTTTTCTGCCTGATGTGGGGACTAGATGACCCTAGAGGTCCCGTCCAACCCTATGATTCTATGATGTTAATAATTTGGATTGTCAGTGCTATGTAAACAATACCAATCAGTTTATAGGACTGGGTAGGACTATTTGTTCCTATCCATAGAGGAGAAGCTTCCCTTATAAATATAGGAAAATAGTAACAGCCACCAAATACTGATGTACTTTCAAGAAAGGGGTGTTTCTATTGAAATGATAGAAATATTATCGTTGTTAACAGGGCTTTTTTTCTGGGAAAAGAGGTGGTGAAACTCAGTGGTGGAACTCAGGACCGCACAATGATGTCACTTTGGGCCAGCAGGAACAAGGGGGGAGTTTTTTAAAGTTTAAATCATCACATGGCCGGTGGCCCCGCCCCCTGATCTCCAGACAGAGGGGAGTTTAGATTGCCCTCCGTGCCAGGGAGATCTCAACTCCCCTCTGTCTGGAGATCAGGGGGCGGGGCCACCGGCCATGTGACCATTTTTAAGAGGTGCTGGAACTCCGTTCCACCGTGTTCCCACTGAAAAAATAGCCCTGGTTGTTAATATTGCTGCTACTAATAACCAAATAGGTAGCAGCAATGCTTTTTTAAAGCCATATTCTAATAAAATTTGGGCTTCTGATCTAATTAATTTCTCAAGCATTTACTGCTTAATGGGTTTGAAGAGCTGCCCCTCCCCCCCAAAAGAAAGAAAAAACAAAGAGAGCTCACTTAAATAGCTTCTGGTCTGAATTGAAAAGAGAATTTTTTAATGTAGGATAATGTGGTGGAACTTGTTTGAAATATCCCAGGCAAAACAGTCTATGGCTGCTTCCACACACGTTGGATAATCCACTTTCAATACTCTTTAGTGAACATTTGAAACTGATTTTCCATGTGTGGAACAAAAAATCCACTTCAAAAGGATTACGAAGGTGCATTGAAAGTGCATTATTCAACGTGTGTGGAAATGGCCTATGTCAAATTACATCAAGGCAGGAAAAAGACTATCAGAGGCAGCATTTTTTCACAAACAATTTTAAGGCTGATTTTTGTGTCCCTCAACCAACTTGGATCATCCCATTCTGTTGCCTGGATAAGATCCTGCCCTGGCATGTTGTCTGCTCCCTTATTCCACACAAACTCTGCCATCAAAGTCCTCCAAAGCTACCTGTCTCTTCTTATCTTTTTCTCTGTTGCATCCTGGGCTTTTTTTCAGCTGGAACGTGGTGGAATGGAGTTCCGGCACCTCTAGAAAATGGTCACATGGCTGGTGGCCCCGCCCCCTGATCTCCAGACAGAAGGGAGTTCAGACTGTCCACCACACCGCTGGAGCGGGCAACTCACTGAGTTCCACCACCTCTTTTCCCAGAAAAAAAGCCCTGGTTGCATCCCAATACACCCATGCCTACAGACTTCACTTCCCCAGCTCCACCGCCTTCAACCAGGCCACTTGAAGATCTTGTCACCCCAAACCAGTACGCCACCTATTGCTTCCTATGGAAGCAAAGCTAACCCCTGTAGTGCTTGTAGGCCTGTCTCCATCCAAGTCAGTGGCAGAATGGGTCCAGGATAGGGTTGCCAGCTCCAAGTTGGGAAATTCCTGGAGATCTGGGAGGTGAAACCTGGAGAAACCTGGAGAAAGTGAGGTTTAGGGAAGGAAAGGACCTTGGCATGGCATAATTCCATAGTGTCTACCCCCCCAAAGTAGCCATTTTCTCCAGGTGAACTGATCTCTGTAGCCTGGAGACCAGTTGTAATTCCGGAGATCTCCAGCCCCTACCTGGAGACTGGCAGCCCTAGTCCTGGAGGACATAAACTATATCTCTTGTCTCCTCCCATGGCATCAATGGACAGGACCAATTCAAGCCCTGCTGCTTCAGCCAGCCTCTGGGAAGCCCAAAAGCAAGGCATGGAGGCAGTAGCCTTCCCTCCCTGTTTTTAGGAGCAAGTGTCCAGCGGTATAGTGCTTCTGAATATGGAGGTTTCATTTACCTTTTATAGGCTGGTTTCTTTGCCAGGCCTTTTGGTGGGCTGTGAGAATCGGGCATCTTTTGCAGGGGTGGGGGGAATTTGGAGTTTATTTTATTTGGCTTAAACTTGTAATGTTTTAATTATTACTGTAAGCTGCCTTGAGCCAAGAGGAGGGATAGGGTTGCCAGCCTCCAGGTAGTCAGAACGACAAGCCCAAAATCCGGTTAAGATCAAAAACGCACAAAGTGGAAAACCACCCGGATATTCACAAAAAGTGTGTCTACTTTTATACAGAATTATGTCAATTGATCTAACGTGCAAATAGTGCAATCATACTAACTTATTACAATCATCATACAACAATATTCATATTGCATTTCCCAATTGGACTATGATTGCATTATTTGCACGTTAGATCAATTGATATAATTCTGTATAAAAGTAGACACACTTTTTGTGAGCCTCCAGGTAGTGGCTGGAGATCTCCTGGGATTACAACTGCTCTCCAGGGCACAGAGAACAGTTCACAGGGAGAAAATGGCTACTTTAGGGGGTGGACTCTATGGAATTATGCCATGCCAAGGTCCTTTCCCTCCCCAAACCCCACTTTCTCCAGGTTTCACCCCCTAGATCTCCAGGAATTTCCCAACTTGGAGCTGGCAACCCTAGGAGCGATGGGGTAAAAAAAAGATCAATAAAGAAATAAATTAATCTGTCCTGAAATTTCAAGCCAAAGTCAGGCCGTCATCTTTGTTCAGTGGCTCACAAGGAGCTCAATGATAGGATATAAGACGGCTTGAACTTGCCTTGTCCCCTTGGTGTTTCTAGCTCAGGGTTGTCTACTCTGACAAGCACATGGTCTCAAGCAAAGAAAGATTTCTCCCAGTACTTGCTCTCTGAGATCTTTTAACAGGTTATGTGGAGGATTGAATTTGGGACATGCAACGGATGCATCAACAGACGCATTCTGAGCTTCAGTCCCTCCCAGCTACTAAAACTGCTGCCTGCTTGGACTACAAGAAAGGTCATTGTAGGCTGTGTGACATGTGGCAAACCAGCTTTTATTTTAGCTCAGTGGATTGCGTGTTGCTTCGACCTGTGAATCTTTTCCTGCTTCGCAGGAACACTGTGCTTCATACATTTCTCTGGCAGAGGAAGCCCTCTTCCAACAAAATGTTAAGAAGATCAGCTGGGACAGACGCGGTAAATGCCTATAAAATGATGCGTGGGGGTGGAGAAAGTGGGTAGAGAGACGTTTTTCTCCCTCTTCCATCACGTTGGCGGAGGAGTAGATTCAGGGCAGACCAAAGGAAGGTTTTTTTTCACTCAATGAGTAAAAAACTTGGTGGAATTCTCTGCCTTGACTGCAGTGATGGCCATTACTTAGTTGGCTCTAAAAGGGGGTTGGACAAATTCATGAAGTGAGAGGTCCCTCCATGGCTATTAGTCACAATGACTAAATGGAGCTTCCAGGGGCAATAATCCCCCAATGGGGGGAAGGCAAAAATGGGGGTAGGAGTTGGCCTCTGTGCCCTGTTTGTAAGCTTTCCAGGGGCATCTGGTTAACTGCTATGTCGAAACAGGCATTTGGATTCGATGGTCTGTTGATCGCATTCCACGCAGCTGCTTCTACGTTCATTAAAAGTGCCCCTTTTTATTATGCTGAGGTCTGCACTTTTTTTTTTTGACCTGCCTGCTTAGAATCTGAAACTCTTCTCACCCCTCCAGTCCTCTCTGTGAATTTGCAAGAAGCTGCTGCTTAACTCAAGGCTATAATCTCCGGCCGATGTGTTTTATTGGATAAGTGAAGTAAGGGGAGGAAATAGAACGTACTTGGGTTTCGGCGTGAGGGCAGGCGGATAATGACGGCCCTGCCAAACACCCATTCTTCTAAGTGCTGAACTAAATGCATTGCTGGCTGCATGAATTCACTCTGTCTTAATTGTACCAGGGCTGATCAACTATAAATCCATTCACTATTCAAAGCACCACCACACACACACCCTTCCATTCCATTAATGCAGTTAATGGACAGAATGAAACCCAGGACTTTTTTTTAAAAAGTAGGGAAGTCCAAGAAGGATTCATCATTCTACTTCTTGGCTTTAGGGCAGAGACAAAAGCCTTTAAAACATAGAGTCTCTCTCTGCATGAGACATCTGACACATGAAGAACACGTGTTGGAAGATGCAATGTTAGCTGGGAAGGGTAGTTTAAAAATACAGAGCCAGCAGCAGGGCAAAGGCTTTCTTAGACACTGGAGCTATGTGAAAGGGCTGTGAAATGCCAGAAGGGAAACTTCAGCCCATTATAACCTCTCCAGGTCCAAGCCCGGCTCTGGAAGGAAGTTCTAGCCCATTTCCATTCCTGGCTGCTCTCTGGTTATTATCCCACACAGTTTTTGACTGAAGAGGTGACAGAGCCTTTGGGGAGGCGAAGATGAAATTAACAATCCCGCTGAGGAGCGATCTCTGCCGACTCAGTCTTTTAAAACTATGCTTCCCGGCTAACATTGCACTTGAAAAACATGCACCGAGGCATCTCATGTAGAGAGACTCATAGAGGCTCTGTTCTATCAATCGAGCATTAAGGTCTTTTTCTCCTGCTTTCTGGATGATGCCTGCAGTGGCGTCCTGGTAAGAATCCAGGCTGAGCCTCAGTGTGGTCAGAACCATGGACAGCTCCCTCGAAGGAAGGGTGTAAGATCACATGACAAGCAAGGGAGCATGGTGTGTTGCTCCAGAATTGGTCTCTAGCCAAACAGGAGCTTAAACAAGGCTGGAGGCAGCTGTTGTGAGGCACGTTCCACCTCCCTGGAGAAAGCTGCACAGGTGTCTTCCTAAGCAGTAGTTGTCAAGAGAGTCCAAAGAAAGGCACAGCACTGTGACCCTGGGAGCAGGGGATGGAGGTGTCTCTCTGGCTCCTCTGGCTCTTCTCAGGGTGTCTACAACCTGGGGCAGAGTGCGGAGGCTGCCCACGCTCCACATGCCTCCCCGGCCACCTGCCATGCCTGGCCCGTGGCTGCTGCGCCCGGCCGGGGGCATGTGGCAGCGGCAGTGGTGCAGGGCTGGCCGGCTGCAGCAGCTGCGGGCCAGGCACACCAGCTCCGTGGCATGTGCCTCCGTTCCCGGCACCCCCTCCGGCGACCCCTCTGGCACCCTTTCTGGCACCCGCAGCACCCGCCTCACCGCCTCAATGGTGGTGCCGGCCCTGTCTACAACTGAGTGGATGATTTTGTTGACTACCTTCTGAAGTGGTTCCCCAACCCATGTTTCTTCAACCTTTATGTCTTCAGACCCTCCCACTGATATGGAGAGCTGGAGTTTCTGATCTATAGTAGTTCTTGCAAAGGAAAACATGCCACGGAGGTTAAATGATGAGCAGGATTTGTGGGTCAGGAGAGGGCTCTGCTAATTGGAAACATGAAGTTTCCAGGTGCATCCAGGACAACCAACCTGGCCTTATGTTTCTATAACTTTCACATTTTTATCTTGCTCTGCTTCTGAGGAGCTTAGGGCAATATACATGGTTCTTCCTTCCTCCATTTCATTTTTACTACAACCCTGTATGGTAGGTTAGGCTGAGAGTGTGCCAATGGGCTCTGGAGGTCACCCAATGTATGCCACGCGGAGGTCTTTATTGGAAAATTGTGATAGATATCAACATTGATGGTTAGGGATACCACATTTGGGGGTTAGGGCAGGGACGCTCAACCAGCCTGTTTTTAGTTTCAGATCTGAGTAAGAATGTGCTTTTTTGTTTAATTTGCCTAAAGTTCTATGCCTTAGCAATGAAGTAAATGCTTTTAGGTTCTGTCACGAGTGGCAGGGAACCAGGGAAGCTCTCTGTAGGCTGCCACCACTCTGGTACAAGTTTCTTCAGGAGGGCCCAGAGCACCCAACTGACCCTTTTTCTCCACTCTTTCCCAGTAGGTTTTACTTTATATGTGACCAAATGAGGTGTGAGTACCCAAGCAGAATAATAAACAACTTTATTTAAGAGGTTTAGTTATAACTGGTGTTCAAAACTTTGTAGAATAAGAACAGTAAAGGTAGGTGAACAACAAAATAAAACACCATAACGTGTCTATCTAGACTGTTTCTAGTTGTCTCCTGATGACTGACTTCACTCTAACTCACCCCTTCTAGATGACGGATCCCTCCATCTGCAGTAGCCTCTCCTCAGCTCTGCTCCCTAGGAGTGACTCCCCCTCCTACTGTGGTGAGGCCTTTTATCTCTTCTTCTCAGGCACCACCCCCTACTTCTCTATTGGTGCACTTTCCCCCTGCAAATCCCCTGTTAACCAATTACAGGGTCCAAAGGGGACCTGGGAAATGTAGACCCTATAATCACTCTAGTACAGGCTTCCTTGGAGCCACTAGGCCTCACTACATAGGCCCAGGCTCATAACATGTTCACTGAAAATCTCTCTCCCCCAAATTTGATCACTCTTGAACCTGAGCCTGTTTTGCTGCGGATCGGGCCCATTTTGAGGCGCTGCGGAGTGCAGGAGCGCTGCGCTCTGCTGTGCCTGAAAACAGGCCTATTTTGCCACGCCTCACAACTGGCCCAATCCATGGCAAAACAGGCCCGTTTTGGCACGGGTCGGGCCCGTTTTGAACCCCTGTGGAGCATGGGCACACTCCCAGGGGCCGTGCAATGACATCACTCCCGAAATGACATCATTGCGCTCGTGGGGGAGTGTGCACGCTTTGTGCGCACGCACTGCCCTCGCCCCCAAGGTAAGTGCCAGGCCCCTATCTCTCCCACTGGGAGGTTGAGGGGGCCTGGCAACCCTAAGTGGGTTCCCTTTAAAACATGGTGGCCCCCGGAGGTACATTCCCACACCCAAAGCCATTAGCTAAACTAGGGTTGCCAAGTCCAAGCTGGGAAATTCTTGGAGATTTTGGGATTGGAGCCTGGAGAGGGCAGAGTTTGGGGAGGGGAGGGGCCTCAGAATGGTATAATGCCATAAAGTCCACCCTCCAAAGCAGCCATTTTCTCCAGGTGAACGGATCTCTGTCACCTGGGGATCAGTTGTAATTCCGGGAGATCTCCAGCCACCACCTGGAGGCTGGCAAACCTAAGCAAAACTGCTGCAAAATTTTTACATCTTTATAAACTTTCAAAGTTCTCAGAAAGAAACTGGTAGTAACAAACATCACGCTTCATGTCAACATTCCAAATCCTCCATTGTAGTCAACTCATCCCACCCACCCACCTCCTACCACTAGTCATGTTTTAACTCCTACCCCTGTCCAGTCATTGATTCTGTTCCCTTTGGAGTCCTGCCCTGAAACTCTGTGCCAGAGTGATATTTTACCCCATATATTCCATGAAAAGATACCAACAGCCCACCTCTGACTAATTCTGCCCATACATCCTTGTTGTGGCATTTACATGAACGCCAAGAAGGGGGAGATAAGTGGTGACAGAAATTTGCCTGCAAGGATTTAATTGACAGGTGATTCGTGAGGGTAATGAGCTAATAAAAGGAATAAACGAGTTGAGGTTTGTAACTAACAGTAGACATTAGGAGACATTAGATTTCCAGAACATAAAAACGCCTTGTGCTTAGTGCTTGGTTTATTTAGCAAGGCCAAATACTACTTGTTTAAGCTGTGACTAAGACGGTTCCTTTAGTGCCATTTCCACTGAGCCACCTGAAAGAGAATGAACCCATCTTGACCAGAGCATGTTAGATGAAGGAAATACCCTTTGGTTATTCACACGTCCTTTAAAAAGGAATAAGCTGGCAAACGCTGTGTAACTAAGGCTGCATTTTCAAGGAGAACTGAGAACGGTGCACAATAGTTAAGCTGTCTAGAAATATTATTTATGAGTCTATACAGAGCCTCAATTTTTGTTTATTTTCACCCTGCACGATCCAGTTGCCGGACTTTGGCCTGGAAGTCCTCTGACCCTTTAAATCTGCCGTTTCCAGGCTCAGTTTAAGAAAGCCTTTTTGAGCCTGTGGGCACCTTTGGAATTCTGTTATGGGATGGTGGGAACAATTAAAAAAATGGCTACCTCAGGAGGGGAGCCAGCACAAAATGTTGCAGGAGATAAATCCACATATTCAGAGGGAGCCTAAGTACAGAGGAGAAGAACGGTAATTAAAAACAACGCTGGGAAAAACGGATGGCAGAGAGATAAAGAGTAAAAGAGAATAAAGATAGAGAGCTTCTGTAGCACAGTAATTAAGTGGTTGGGCTGCAAATCAGCACACTGCTGGTTCGAATCCTACTGCTACCATGAGCTCAGCAGGTGACCTTTGGTAAGCCACTTCTCTCAGCCCCAGCTCCCAAGCTGCATTGTGGGGATAAATAACACTGACTCTGTTCTCTGCTCTGAGTGGAGCGTTAATCTGTCTCGAAGAGCGGTATAAAAATGCTGTTATTATTATTAAATACCATGGTGGCAGCTACTGCTAAAACAATGTTAAATTAAGCTGCATAGCCTATCAGATCTTTGATGGCAAATCAGAAGTCCTACTGGGCAAGAGCCCCTCCTGTACCCACCCACTTTCTAAAAACTCTTGGTGGGCACCAAGAAAGCTGTTGGCAGGCACCATGGTGCCCATGGGCACTACGTTGGGTACCCTAGTTTAAAGACACTGGTTCTTATCTGTAAAGGTCATCTTGACCTAGAATGCACCTACCAGAGGGACCATTTGTCCCCATATCAGCTATTACACTTCTGTGATACATCTCAGCTCTTGCTGCCTTTTGATAGATTTATGCAATTCTCCTCCATTCGAGGCAAGGCCTTTTGGAGTGTTGGAGGAAGTATTGAAGATTCCATCATTGCCTGCTGATAATGGGGCCATAAGGGCATTCCAGAGGGCCTTAACTTGAGGTTACTGTGCATGGAAATTGTCTTGTGGGTGACAGTTGGCTTAGAAGGATTCTGTATATCTGGCTCTGCTGCCATGTTTAAGTTGTCGATTTGGGCAACTGAGGTTTTATTCTATCTTTTGTTAGCTGCCTTGAATTCGATCCTGAAAGAAGCCGGGTTCAGGTAGCCGGCTCAAGGTTGACTCAGCCTTCCATCCTTCCGAGGTCGGTAAAATGAGTCCCCAGTTTCCTGGGGGTAAAGTGTAGATGGCTGGGGAAGGCAATGGCAAACCATCCTGTAAAAAGTCTGCCAAGAAAACGTCGTGGTGCGACGTCCCCCCCATGGGTCAGTAATGACTCGGTGCTTGCACAGGGGACTTTACCTTTTTTAATAAATAAATAAAAATTGCCCTCACCATTCCATTTCCCCCTCTTTCAGTCTATTCATCTACCCATCACTTCCTTCCCATTTTTTCCTCCATATTCCTTCACCAATGAAATGACTGGACGGGAAGAGGCTCGCCATTTTTCTAGTCAATTTCACCACCCCACCGACTTTTACTGGGTGCTGCAATTAGTTACGACAGGTTTCAGAGGAGTAGTAGATTCTTTTTGTGTTTGAATTTATTGTGGTATAAGCTTGTTGTGAACTAGATCGTGTGCAAAGCCAGCAAACAAATGGAAGTTAATAGGCTTCCCTCACCCGGTTAGCGAGAATCCACCTTCCCCCAAGCACATTTCTACAGTTATTAAGCAACCAATAATATTCTTTTGAAGGCAGAAAGAATTTCCACCAGGATGACACGTTTTGCCAGTAAAAGGAGAGGAGGCCTGAATGAAATCGTTGCAGATCCATAAAGCCAAGTTACTGACCCGAAGAATCGTCCAAGGAACTTCTCATTAAGACAGCGAAGATTTCACTTCCTAACTAGTCTGTCAGCCTCTGAAGTATGATCATCGGAGTAGACATTCTGCAAAATTCCTTTATCTTGACATCTTTGAAGTAGACCAAGGAGCGAAAGAGAGAGAGACGAGACAGAGAGAAAGAGAGACTTGGTGTCTCTTTTCCCCTTCTCCCCTCTTAATCAAGATTGATCGTTGGGAGCTGAACTTCTGTAGCCTCTCTGAGAAGCAGCCCATTTATCAAATGCATCATGATGTGTGTTCCCACCACTGCATCTCATATCTTGCTTTAACCTGATTCCACCTACTGTCCAATTTCCTGTAAGAAAGAGCCGTCGTTTCTTGATTCAAATCAGCATTGCAAATGAAGGTCAGTGCAGACTCAACCGCTGGGATCTGTGGACTGCTGTTAAGAGACTAAGCAGATCTCCTGCAGGACCACATCGGGAAAACCTCGTCTTACATCAAAGATTCAGCAGATTTCATCAACAAAATCAGTTCTCTGAAACTCAATCCACAAGACATACTTGTCAGTTTTGATGTTGTATCCCTGTTTACCAAGGTTCCAGTAAAAGACACTATTGCACTGATTAATCAGATTTTCCCAGAGGATGTAACAGCCTTATTCCATCATTGTCTGACAACCAGTTACTTCCAATGGGACAACGAATTCTATGAACAGATGGATGGGGTGGCCATGGGGAGCCCACTCAGCCCAGTTATAGCAAACTTCTACATGGAACATTTTGAAAAAACAGCTCTAGAATCAGCACCCCACAGACCCAGTGTATGGTATGGATGATACATTCATCATTTGGAGCCATGGGGAGGAAGAATTGAGGGAGTTTTTGAATCATCTCAACAGCATCCACCTGAACATACAATTCACAATGGAGAAAGAAAGTGAGGGAAAACTCTCATTCCTGGATACCTTGGTCATCCGCAAAGCAAACTTTCAGTTAGGTCACAAGGTCTACAGGAAACCAACTCACACTGATCGGTACTTACACAAAAACTCCAATCACCACCCCCGACAGAAAAGAGGCATAATGAAAACATTAGTGGATCGTGCAAGACGGATATGTGAGCCGCGCTTTCTCAGTGAGGAAATTAATCATCTAAACCATGCACTTCAGGCAAATGGCTACTCCAGAAATGAAATCCGAAGAGCAATCAAACCCAGGATGAATCAAACAACCAAGGAAAAACAGTCACCTACAGGAAAAGTGTTTTTGCCATATATCAAAGGAATTACTGATCAGATGGGAAAGCTTATGGAAAAGCATAACCTTCAAGCAGTATTCAGACCCACCGGAAAAATACAACAGATGCTACGATCAGCAAAAGACAGCAGAGACCCCCTCACCTCTGCAGGAGTATACCGTATACCCTGCAGCTGTGGACAAGTTTACATCGGGACCACAAAGCGTAGCATCCAGACAAGAATAAAAGAACATGAAAGACACTGCAGACTTGGACAGCCTGAAAAATCAGCAGTGGCTGAACATAGCCTAACTCAAACAGGGCACAGTATCTTATTCCAGGACACCAAAATACTGGACAACACTTCCAACTACTTTGTCAGACTGCACAGGGAAGCCATTGAAATTCACAAGCATAAGCAAAACTTCAACAGGAAAGAAGAAACCTTAAGAATGAACAGAGCATGGGCTCCAGTTCTGAAAAACACCAGGCCAACAAAACACTCCACACCCAACAATAGCCCTGCAGAGAAGATTAGCACATCAAGCACCAATCCATATGCAAAAGAACCTCCTCAGGATACAGTGAAGCCTCCCACCATTAGCATTCCACACCCTGGGAAACTCTTACAGAATGACTCAGCTCAACCCCACCCCTCCTGAGTAGATACAAATGACCTACATCTTTTCCACACTGTGACACTGAGAGATCTCTGTCTTTTGGTGCTACACCTCTGAAGATGCCAGCCACAGCTGCTGGCGAAACGTCAGGAACTACAATGCCAAGACCACGGCAATACAGCCCGGAAAACCCCCAACAACCATCGTTCTCCGGCCGTGAAAGCCTTCGACAATACATAGACTAAGCAGAGTTGCAACCTTCGAAGTGCACTGAAGTCAAAGGGCTCACAAAGGCTTAACTCTGCCTAGGACGGCGCTGTAAAAGTAGGGAGAGACGGTACGCTCCTTTCTGATGGGCAGGTAACATCTGCCCAACCGTGTAGCTTTGACTAAGTAATAATCAACATCAGCATGTGTGATTGTAAAGAACTGCCTTACTGCTAAGGCAGGGTCCCCAACGTGGGGTCCATAGGCGCGATTGGCCCCACTGACACATTTTCTGGTGTCTGCCCAGTGTTTTCAGAAAATGGGTGGGGCTTTTGCAAAGCATGGTTTCTGATTGGCCGTTGGAGTATTGATTGGCTTTGTAGATTTTATAAAACTTTGCTTTGGCAGAAACTGCTTCTATTGCACAAGGATCTTCATTGAAGGGCGACTGGAGGTAAGCTATAGCAGCCATTTAGGGGCTGGCTTCGTCTCCTGCAGCAGCCATTTCGTGGCAGCCATATTGTTGCTGTGCCCACCACACTGTGTCAGAAGGCCAAATGTGCCCACTGGCTCAAAAAGGTTGGGCGCCCCTGCACTAAGGCCTAGTTCACATGTGCTTGAAGATTATCTGATAACGTCAGGGCTTTTTTTCAGGGGGAACATGGGGGAACGGAGTTCCGGAACCTCTTGAAAATGGTCACATGGCTGGAGGCCCCGCCCCCTGATCTCCAAACAGAGGGGAGTTGAGATTGCCCTCCGTGCCGCTCAGTGGAGCAAAGGGCAATCTAAACTCCCCTCTGTCTGGAGATCAGGGGGCGGGGCCACTGGCCATGTGACCATTTTTAAGAGGTGCCAGAGCTCCGTTCCATTGCATTCCTGCTGAAAAAAAGCCCTGGTGATATCAATTCAGTCTGTTTAGCTGTGCTCCAGGAACATGGCCTGGCAAGAAATGGCCACTTGGACCCTGCTAGCTTAAGAATAGACC
Source organism: Eublepharis macularius (assembly GCF_028583425.1). Classification (NCBI taxonomy): domain Eukaryota; kingdom Metazoa; phylum Chordata; class Lepidosauria; order Squamata; family Eublepharidae; genus Eublepharis; species Eublepharis macularius. Next base: position 63,176,155 of record NC_072802.1, on the reverse strand, counting down.
CCAACTGGAAGAGTCCTTGCGCCTCTAAGCTCGAGCTTCAAAGGGGGACCTGGAGGGGACAACTCAACCCCCTCTTCTTACTGTCTTACTAAGGAATTTTTTTTAGCCCAGATCTAAGGACAGTGCCAGAATTCCTCTTCCCTGTTTCATTCCATTTTGATTTTGCTTCTCTGGTGTGAATTAAAGCTGTGGTTCTTACTTTCCGCCTCGTGTTCTGTTTCATCACACAGCAATGCATGCATTTTCTACTTTTGTATGTTCGTAAATCCATATTATATGTTGTGTGTGCATTATAACTGTAAATGGTATATGTGCCATATAAATTGGATATTAAAACTGCAGGATGGGTTATACAATACCAATGAATCAACAAAAGCAATTTTAACCAATGGTGCCTGTTCACATCAAATCTTGTTTGTTTTCATTTCAAAACAAATAAATATAAAAAAGGGGGCTTTTGGAGTTGGTTTTCTCTTTTGTTTTGAAAGGAACGCACAGCCCTAATCAATAAAAAGCAATATCCTCAGTCTCTTAACTGCGGTTAAGGGAGCCGCTGCTAACGTACCATCCCAATCTTAATCCATCAAAGTTATTAACCTGCAAAAAAATTCTGCTAGCCAAAGAAGCCCTCAACTCTCTTCCAATTCGCAAAATGTTTCCCTGCCTAATCACCTGTAGGTTATTCTGACTCGCCAGTGGAAACCAAGCAAACGCCTTATTTTCAAGCCTGCTGTGGGTAATTGTCGAAGGAGCCTTTTTTTTTTGATAGCGTAAATTGTTTTGCAGAAGAATCCATGAAGGTCAGCTCTGCTGTAAAGCAGCGGCACTTTACAATTGTCAATTTTAACAACAAAAGCATTGCGATTTTTATATGCTATCTTCTGAATGAAAGGGGGCAGGACTCTTTCTTTTTTATCTGCATTAAGTTCTGGGAGTTGACACCACCGGCGCCAGGGGTTCTGGCGCCTGCGGCCACCCTCCCATCCACGTGTGCACCCAGAATGCATGATAATGTCATCACGTGATGACGTCATCACGCGGCAAAGTCGGGCCCATTGGCCGGCGGGTGGCTGGGGCAGCGCAAGGAGGCTGCCCGCACTCCGCCATTTTCGGCCATTTTCCTGCGGCGAACACGAATCCTGCAGGTGTCATACCATAAGTGTACGCTTCATTGAGTGCATCTGGGAAACTTGACATGACTGGCCATTTACCATGAGCAAGCTTAACAACACTTAAAGCTGTGTCCGCCTGTGAGAGGTGCAAAGGGAATTTATGAACAACCATTTTGTAAAAAAGAAATGTTTTGCGCATTCGTGCACCATCCTCAAGTAACGCATCACTGTGTGTAGTATATAATCGAGTATCTGTAACCCAAGTTTTGGGAGCGGAATGCATCGGCGATCCAGTTACGGCCCTTTTACATCTCTCTTGTTTGTCTCTTAAATTTTCTGGTAACTGTGACATGGTTTTTCTAACTCCGATAGCTTTCCACTGCTCTTGTACATAACCTCCTCCCCATTTTCCCCACTGCTGATTTCCAATTAAGATCAAGGTTCAGGAAGGTTTGTTTTAAAGATCCTACATTTCCATCACCTGGCCTGTGTAACAATTATATGCCTACCATACACCTGGTAGTTAAGCATCATTGATTTCTGCACAGTTGTCCCCCTTCCCTCCACCCTTAATTTACAGCAGAAAGGTCAGGAGCTTAATTATGTTCACATTTTGTTTTACTTCCCAACTCTATACCTGTTATGCTTTCCATTTAAGCCACACACAAAAAGCCACACACACAGCTTTCTAGTAACTGCTACTGAACGGATCTTCCATATACCAAACCAGATCATTGACCCAACCTGCTTGGTATTTAGCATTGTGACTGGCAGCGCACCTCCAGAGAAAGCTCTACACGTTATACTCCTCCAAACCCCTTCTTCTCACTACTCGTTCAAGGGCGTTTTCAGTCATTGGACTCATTTTGTGGGACAGTTTACCAAAGAAGATTTGAAGCAGAGCACCCTTGCTGCAGGAATTGAAACTGAAATCTTTTGCATAAAAAAATCAGGGGCTCTGTTTATTGATTTACTTCACTTATACTCCACCTTTCTCCTCAGCAGGTACCTGGTGGAACTCTCTATCGGAAGATACTCGGGCCCGCCAAGATCTTATATCTTGTCCGCAGGCCTGTAAGACAGAGATGTTCCACCAGGCATACGGTTGAGGCCAGCACTGGATCCATCTAAGTAGCCTCCCTGCTGGTCTCCTACCAGTGGAGGGGGGGCATATGGTCCACCTGTGCCCCCCCGCCCCCATGCTTGGGGAGTTAGAGTTTTCCAAATCACGCCTCCACCCTTCTCTTCCCTTGTGTATGGTGTGCAGGGAAAGGGGAAAGGCGCCCCCATCTGGGATACTGAAATTTATGCTGCTATGTTGAGATGTGATTTTATTGTTTTATTGTTTTATCTGTTGTACTTTACCTATTGCTGTAACCTGCCCTGAGCCCGCTTGCAGGGAGGGCGGGCTATAAATGTAATCAATCAATAAAGCAGCTTACATTGTTCTCTTCTCCTCTATTTTATCCTCACAGCAACCCTGTGAGGTAGGTTAGGCAGAGTGTGTGTGACCGGCCTAAGATCACCCAACGAACTTCCATGGCCAAGAGAGGGTTTGAACCTGTGTCTCCCAGATATGGGTCTGACGTTTTAACTGCTACACCACGATTGCTGCAAGCTAGCTGTACTTAGCTTGAGGTTTGGGTGGGGGGGTTAAATATTTTTAATACATAAAAAATTGCCATGATGCTGATGGAGAAACTGGGGTGGGGAAAAGACAAGATTTGAAACTGTGACTTAATGCTTCATGGCTCACAGTGCAGTCCTGTATAATGCTGACATCCTTCTATGTCCAATTGATTTACAAGAATACAATTCCATATAGGATTGCACTGTGCGTCTCTTGGAGAGCAAGCCTAACCAGGTCTACTCAGAAGTAAGACCCATTCTGTTCAATAGGGCTTACTTCAAAGAAAGAGGTTTACAGCCATAACCACTGTAGCTCACCAGCTTTTGAAATGCACATGTTTGTGTACGCAAATATTATTGTTTCAGGCATTCCTTACTGTGTTATCCCCTGAGCCTTGCTTAGATTTCTGGGGGTTATGAATCTGAGAGCAAAGGAGAGAATTTCTCTACCCTTTTCCTGATATTTCTATTTTGGCCTGAGGCTTAGTTGTCAGAAAACATATTTAATTGACTTGACTTATAAAATGTTGGAATTGCACTTAGAGCCTTTCTTTCTTTTCTTTTTTTAAAGGTTTCTTGCAAGTTGCAGGGGTTTCCATACGAAAATAATGATGTGAGCATATTTAAAGCAATAAAAAATGTGCTCGAACTTTGGAGCACTTCAGTCATCCCGTAATTATTGCGCGCCCAGTCTCTCGTTCGCTGCAGCGAAGGGAACAATTTCTTCACCTTCCTCTGCCACTTTCCATTTAGCCCAGGGCTCAGTTGTCAGCGAAAACATTATTAATTGGAGAAGAGCATATCGGATTCGATTGTGACAACTGAGCCTTTGTGACGAAGGAAGCTGAAAGGCACGCAAAGGAGGCTTGGTTTCAAGGAATGTTGTTGGCTTGTATGGACACCGTCTGGGGTCAACCAGATGTTTTAGTAAATTGGAACCGGTGCTTAGGAGAAGGTCTACAGGTTACATTTCCCCGGCCCCGGCTGCTCCTTTGGCGCCAAGTTTCCCCTCCTCCAGCATAGTTATGCAAATCATCTCCACGTGTTGTCATCGCACAGAGAACCCTGGTCTGTGTGTGCAGCAGAATAAAGCAGCAAACTTGCCTATTCTATCACATTTGCATCCCAGCTTTCTTCCAAGGAGCTGAAGGAGGCGTGCATGTGTAACCTCTATTGTAGGGTTCAATGGGGCTAATTTAGGAAGGAGACTTTTACACAATTTTGAGAATTTTTTTCTTTTTCACCAAACCTTTTAACAATTAGAACGACGAAACTGACATTTGTTGAGACAAACCATGCATTTGTGTTTATGCTCGAACTGAGCCACTGAGAAGTCCAGCCCCGGGGTGACCAGAGCACTGCAAGATGTTCAGGAAATGAGACACTGATATCATACAGGGAATCTAGGAAAAGGAGAGCTCCGAAGTTCATGAGGAACAATTGACTAGCGTCCAATGCATTTTAACTCTTTCTCCAGAAGCAGCGGCCCCGCAGAACCCATTTCAAAACAAAGTGATGCCTTCCTACCACAATGCCTGGCTGCACTGCCTCCTCTCTGGATGGAGGCGGTTCTCAGTTGAAGTTGCACCCATGCATGATGGAGGCTTAGGGTTGCCAGCCTCCAGGTAGTGGCTGGAGATCTCCCAGAATTACAACTGGTCTCCAGGCCACAGAGATCAGTTCCCCTGGGGGAAATGGCTACTTTTCTATGGAATTATTCCATGCCAAGGTCCTTTCTCTCCCCAAACCCCACTTTCTCCAAGTTTCACTCCCCAGATCTCCAGGAATTTCCTAAGTTGGAGCTGGCAACCCTATGGAGGCTTGGGTCCTGACTCCTCTCTCTCTGGTTTCAGTAGTGGTAGTTTGTGTTGGAAATACAATGTCTTGTGTACAAAGGAAGGCAGAAGACACCGAATACCTGCAAGAGGCAGCAGATCTGACAGTTAGATAGATGGCAGAGTGGGATCCTCCTTTCCATCTCTCTTCTGTCCTTCTTGCATGCCTCCAGATTGGTATTCTTAGGCTACTTCCTGCTTCTTCCCGGAAGTCCCTCCTCCCTGTTTACCAAGGTAGTTATTAGTTGATTCCGCACACGTTGGATAATGCACTTCCAATCCTCTTTATAGATCATTTGGAACGGATTTTTGTGTGTGCGGAACAAAAAATCCACCTCAAACAATTGATAAAGTGCATTGAAAGTGCATTATCCAACGTGTGCGGAATCAGCTTTTATCTATTCTGTTTTTCTCCTTTCGGTCAAAGTTGTAGTTCCTGAATAAACTCTCTTCATTCACTCCTTAATCAGACTCAAGATCGTTCCTAAGATATACCAGAGCCTACAGTTTGGAAGGTGGCTCTTGGCTGGAGATGGGTCCAAGCATGATGAAAGGGTAGGTGCCTGGGTTCTGCCTCCTCCTCTTTGGATTGTCCCATTGACAGCAGTTGGAGAGAGGAGGCCTCTCAGCTGGAGCTTGTTTCAAGCAGGATGGAGTGAGGCATAGCTGCTCTGTCTCCTCCCTCTAATGGTAGCTGGAAACTGTTGGAGATGGATCCAGGCACGGTCTCCTACTTCAGCAGTAGATAGTGCAAGCCTCCTGTTTAAAATGGCCTTGCAAAGAAATCCACAGAAGCTTCAAAGCAAAGAAACAGGCTTAGTCCCCCACCTGCCCATCCGTCACCAATATAATCCATTTGTTGCATATTAATGTCCTGGATGAAGGGGAAGGTAAGCTCCTTCTCTGCCTGGTTGCCTAGAGGCCATTTTTACTCGCCTTTGGCGAGTTAAATAAGTAGATGTTTATGAGTTGGATTGCAAACGGGTCCTGCTCTCATTTCGAAGCATCCCATAGTTTCTGTCTGGTACAGCAACTCCACCGCTGGTTGGGCTGACTAGAACAGTGACGCCGTGCAAGAAAATTGCTATGGGGAACGAAATACACCAGGTCCACGCCAAATGAGCAGCTCTCTGGAGTTAAAGAGGTGATTAGCCTACATTGCTAGAAAATTGCCATGTAGCTGAGCACACAGCTAATTGAGGGGAGGAGAAGGAAAGTCACACCATTTAAGAGCAACCTAGAGGAAGGGAGGGAGAAGGCGAAAGATAAATTCACTTGGATTGGGGAGGGGGATGAATCAGCCTGTTTATGACCGATGATCTTAGCTTGAATTATGCCTGGCTGTGCCTGGTGTTAAAATCTTGAACAGGATTGGTTTGTGTGTGTGTTTTTTTACAAATACTAAGAAACTTCTGGATGACACAGAATGCTTTAGCAGCTTCTGTGTCAAAGGTATAGGAATTACTGACACTGGCATGTAAACTCTGTACCTAAAACTGTCCTGCTTCAAAGTTACTCCTTGTAGAATGAGGAGTTACGTCTGAAAGAGGGTGCTGTATGAAAGATTTAACTGATATTGCATATTCCACAGTCACTTGACCTGGGTCTGCCTTGGAAAAGGGTTTGGGTGGAGGGCTCCCTTCCCTGCCCTAGCAGAAACATGTGGTGCGAAGACCAGATCCAACTGCAAAACTACTTGCTGTAACAAGTGGGCTGTGGCTCAGTGGTTGTGCATGGCATGTGGAAGACTCCAAGTTCAATTCCCTTCATCTCCAGTTAAAAGATCGGGGAGAAGGTGATGTGAAAGGCCTCCTCTTGAAGCCTTGGAAAGCTATTGCCAGTTGGAATAAATATTGACATGAACAGACCAAGAGTCTGACTCAGAGCCAAGCTACAAGAGATGAATTACACAAGGAGGAGCACGTGAAGGGAGTTGCAATGTTAGCCGGGAAGCTGAGTTTTAAAAGAGATCGGAAGGCTTTGTTAATTTCCCCTCTCTACAGAGACAGGGAGATGGCTGCTCAGAGGGTCTGTTAATTTCCTCTTTGTCTCCAGAAGGCTCTATCAGTTTCACCTCCCCTTCTAAGAGCCAGGCTACAAGTGACGCCTTACATAGGTTGGACACTTGTCAGCTTCCCTCAAGTTTTGATGGGAAATATAGGCGTCCTGGTTTTACAGCTTGGCTCTCCATTACAGATGCAAGACCAGGATGCCTACATTTCCCATCAAAACTTGAGGGAAGCTGACAAGTGTCCAACCTGTGTAAGGCGTCACTTGTAGCTTGGCTCTAAGAGGCAAAGAAGGTATAAACAAACCTTCTGAGGAGTGATCTTCCCTGGCTCTGTAGAGAGGGGAAACTGACAACGCCTTCCGATCTCTTTTAAAACTCAGCTTCCCGGCTAACATTGTGACTCCCTTCACGTGCTTGTCCTCGTGTAATTCATCTCTTGTAGCTTGGCTCTAAGTATAAGGCAACTTTGTGTATTCATGTGTATTTAAAAGGTGCCGTGGTTCAGTCGCAGAGCACCTGCATTGTATGTAGAAGATCCTGGGTTCAATCCCCGGCATCTCCATCTAAAGTCGGTCTCATTGGTGATGAGAAAGACCTTGATCTGGAGAATCTGCTGCTACAGCAGACGCTACGGACCTTGATAGATTTATTAAATTTGCAGTCCATGCAAATGGGCTCAGAGCGGATGACATCAGGATTACATTTACATTAAAAACTTTGACATTAAAATCATAGTAAATAGACAGGCCAGTCATAGAAACAATCCTAGATGGCGGTCCATTTTTCCCAACCCCCAGTAAAAACATTTCCATGGGGTGGGAGGTGAAGAACCTTGATAAACAGATGGCCTGACTTGGTATAAAATGGCATTTTTATAGGTTGGTCTACATCATTCTCCTCACCTCCATTTTATCCTTACAACAACCCTGTGAGGTAGGTTTGGCTGAGAGCATATGACTGGCTCCAAAGTCACCCAATGAGTTTCCATGGCAGAGTGCGAATTTGAACCAGGTTCCCCCGAATCCTCGTCTGACTCTCTAACCGATATGCCAGACTGGCATTTTGTGTTCATGTGCCTATGGTAAAATGAGCCAACTGTGGCCTGAACCATCAGGGAATGGGTGTTTAATATGCTTCTTCCCCAGTCCCATCCCAGGGCCATTGCAAATCTATTGCTACAAACGCAATATCTGACTATCCTACAGGTTTTTCCATCTCTTTGCCAGAGCGCTCTTTGCTTGCTTCCCTGCAGCTGCTGAAATCTCTGTCCATTAAAAGGAAAAAAAAATCTGGCAGTTCTTCCATGAAGCAACACATTTTAGAGAGACGTCCTAAGTCTCTAGTGCAATCTTCTCCTAAGGATTCTCACCTGGCAAAGGCTTTCTTAAACCTCCCATCATTAGAGCCAGAAGGGGTGGGGAGGGATGTTTTTTGCACGCAACCCAAAGCGGCGCCAACAGGTTCTGTGGCAATCTTTTTGCTGAGTTAAAATTAATAAGCAATTACTATAGCAACCGCTGCAGCATCTGGTGAGGAGGGAAAGTTGGCGAAATAGTGTTCGTCCAGATGGAGAAATACCTATGGGCCACCTGTTAAGGTTCGGAGCCAGGCCAGTACGAAGTCACGACATTTGTGACTCAGTCGTGCAGTTTCCGGGTTTGTCGAATGCCTTGTTGTCTGGAAACAAAATCATAGCAAAGCATCTCTTTCCTGATAGCTCTAAGTGACTCAAGGAGGCAGCAAATCCACGGCGAGCTGGAAAAAGAGACGGAAGCTGTCCTTGCAGCCATCAAGGGCTTTACTGGTGACGGACTCAACAAAATAGGCAGAAGTGGACTGTTTAAGATCATCATTTTACAAAACACCCGCAGCATACGGAAATCTGAACTCCGCATTTCCCATTAAGCAAGAGCCAGCTTAGAGCAAGCTTGGCGCCTGGAATTCATTGCTCTTTTTAAAAAATGGCAATTGGAACATTAGGAAATGCTTTTGGTCTAAAAGGCTGAGTGGATATGTAGAAGCCTTGAGTTGGAAGGCGGTTTCTAGGCCATCTGGTCTGACCACCTGCTCAGTGTAGAAAACCCACAGCTAGAGCATCGACCCCCACAGATGGGTGTCCAGTCTCTCAAAGACTTCAGCAAGGGAGAGCCCGTCCACCCCAACAAGGCCATGAGTTCCATTGTCAAAACGACTGTAACGGTTAAGAAGTTTCTCCCAATATTGAACTGAAATGTATCCTCCTGTAATTGAAGCCCGTCGCATCTGCCTTTGACTTTTGGAGCAGCATGTGCATGGACTTTAAGGCGCATGGCCTGCCGTTTCACATCCTGGTTTGGCTTGTTTTGAACGGTTGACATGTGGATAATAGCGGGTTGCAGGGCCTTTTGTTTTATAATGATGGGGACTGATGATGATTCCATGAAATGTTGATTACAGGGGAGGGGGTTATGAAATGACTGCCCGTACCCAACTTGTAGGCTTGTGGGCTTCGGGACCGGCAGCTCCAAGTACAACTGTGTGTCCCTCCTCCAGGCAATGTGTTTTGTACCCTTTGGCACTCTTAAGGCAAGCTTGACATCTTCAAGAGCGCTGAGCTGCCAGTGGGTATACAGCTCTGTAGAACTCATGCCGTTCGGGGAAAATACTTGCAGATTCCACCCACGCTTGCCAGCTAATGAGCGAGTGTTGCTCCAGGAGTTGGACCCCCCCATCAGCAGGTTCTTTGGGGAGACCTTCACGCCCGCTTCGGTGGCATCAAAGCCTGTTCTCTCTGGCACAGTAAGGGCCGGGAGCTGCGGGGTGTGCCCTTGTACATTTGTGCTGTTGTTTCATTTAACTGAATGATTTGAAAAACATAGAAGGAGGTGGGGGGGGGAATGTTCATTAGGAGCAATATCTCCGTTAAGACCACATCCTGCTCCCCGAACGAGTTCCTGTAAAATATAAAACCTGTTTCTAGAGATCTCCTTTGGTTTTTGACTAAGGAAGACACCCCTTTGGTCCGGCGACCACAACCTGGGCCTCTTCCAACCTTCTCAGCGTCTCCACTTAATGAACTAATCTGCTGGTGATCCGTTCATTAGGGAGGCGCGCAGCAACATTTGGTGCAAAACTGTCCCCCCTCCCAAATGGCCCAAATAGAAGACGGGAGCCCACCAGGAGGAGGATTTCCCTTAGAGTAAAGAGGCTCCATATGCGTTCTTCTAATTAAGAGGCATTCTTCCTAGCTCAGTTTGGAAATAATTGCAAGAATTTGTCGAAGGAAGGGAAATTGCCAAAATAATAGAAAAAGCAGTGTCTTTTTTTTTCTTTTTCTTTTTGTTATGGAGACAAGGCTTGCTTTCTGTTTAGCTGAAGTGCTTGCTTGAAGGTAAAAAAAGATAATTCGTGTTTGGAAATTAGTTTCTGATATTACCGGATGGGACATTCTGTTATCATGGATAACAGATAGGGAAGTGAACCTGGGGTTTAATGAGAATGATTGCTGATGTTGGTGTTCAAAGAATCTAGCTTGCAGTACTTACAGAGGGAGGGGGCCAAAAGAACTTAGAGAGAAATTCTAGCTTGGTTGCAGTACAGCTAGCACAAGAGTGTGCAATGCTATGAGTTCCAAGAGCAGGGTTAGATTCGGGGCCAGTAGCACCTTAAAGACCAACTAGATTTTCAAGGTATGATCTTTCGAGAGTCAGAGCTTCCTTCGTCAGATAGCAGGGTTGCCCGTTCTGAGAAGACTTGGCTTCTTACGCTAAATGCCTCTGAGGCTATGTAGACACTTCCCTCTGGGGAAGAATAAGCTTTATTTTCTAAGGGTAGTGGCAGAGAGTGCCCTCAAGTCATAGGTGACTTATGGCGACCCCTGGCGGGGTTTTCATGGCAAGAGAACAACAGGTGGTTTGCCATTGCCTGCCTCTGCAACCCTGGTCTTCGCTGGAGGTCTCCCATCCAGTTACTAACCAAGGCCGACCCTGCTTAGCTTCTGAGATCTGATGAGATCAGGCTCGCCTGGGCTATCCAGGTCAGGGTATTTTCTGGGGTAAGAGACCCCAAATATACAAAGCATCTCCAGCCATGGGCAAGCTACCTTTCCTCTCTATTTATTTATTTATTTATTTACTTCCTCTATACTTTGCCTTTCTCCCCTAAGGGGACCCAAAGCAGCTTATGTTATTCGCCTCTCCTGCATTTTATCCTCAAAACAACCCTGTGAGGTAGGTTTGGCTGACAGCATGCAGCAGGCCCAAGGTCACCCAGCATGGTTGCATGGCACAGTGGGGATTCAAACCAGGGCCTCCTAGGAAAGAAGCCTGCTTGGGAAAGGAAAGGGCATAACATCCACATCTGGAAACATTAGGAGTTTAAATGGTTCACTTTGACGGCTCTAAACAGAAGTATTAAAATCAGAATTGGGCCTCTTTGCTTCACGCAGTTTCGTGCCTGCTACAGAACATTAAGCCCTGTGGGGCCATGCCAAACATTAGTCTCACCGACCTGTTGCCATGGCCTGAGAGTCCAGGGAGGGCCCCCTGCCAAGTGCTGGCTCTTCACCATACAGCTGCAGCCTCTGCCTCTTTTGCTGCATGGCATTAGCAAGGCTGGGCCTCCCTGGGGCGATTGGCCCCCTCTGTGTTGTGTGGGACAAGCGAGCATCATAGCAGCTCCAATTACTGGTAGCAAATACTGTCCACTTTTTGTCTCTGGCTAGGGCCAATGGGATGGAGGAAGATTAGGGCTGCCATGGCCTCCGGGTGATGGCTGGAGATCTCCTAGAATTACAACAGCTCTCCAGGCTATAGCGATCAGTTCCATGGAGAACTGAGACAGTTTGGTGTAGTGGTTAAGAGCGGCAGGACTCTAATCTGGAGAGCCAGGTTTGATTCCCCACTTCTCCACTTGAAGCCAGCTGGGTGACCTTGGGTCAGTCACAGCTCTCTCAGAGCTCTCTCAGCCCCACCCACCTCACAGGTAATTGTTGTTGTGGGGATAATAATGACATACTTTGTAAACCACTCTGAGTGGGTGTTATGTCATCCCGAAGGGTGGTATATAAATCGAATGTTGTTGTTGTTGCTGTTGTTGTTAAAATGGCTGCTTTGGAGGGTAAAGTCTATGGTATAGCCAGCTGAAGTCCCTCCTCTCCCCAAACCCCGCCCTCTCCAGGCTCCACCTTCATATCTCCAGGAATTTCCCAACCTGGAGCTGACAACCCTACTTGTAGCCCATACCCCAGAGCCCTCTACAACATGCTGTTAGCCCCACAGCACATTAAAGGGAACTAGGGTTGCCAACTCCAGTTTGGGAAATTCCTGGAGATTTTAGGGGTGGAGCCTGGAGAGGGTGGGGTTTGGGGAGGGGAGAGACCTCAGCAGGGTATAATGCCATAGTCTGCTCTCCAATGCAGCCGTTTTCTCCAGGGGAACTGCTCTCTATGGCCTGGAGATCAGTTGGAATTCCAGGAGATCTCTAGCTCCCACCAGGAGACTGGCAACCCTAAGGGGAACTATAACAAAGCAACCATTTCAGATAAGAGATGGATGATGCACAGTGGGGGAAACAACCTTGGAATTGCTCGCAATTTTATGATTTGAACTGAAGAGCGAATGCACATCGCTCAATGGACCCTACTTTCTCTCAGCATTGCAGGCAACGGCAAATCACCTCTGTTAGTCTCTTGCCTTGAAAATCCCACCGGGGTCACTATAAGTCAGCTATGACTTGAGAGCACTCTCTACCTACCTCTGATCCCTAGCTATGCTGTGGGTGACTGCTGAGGTTGAAGGAAACAAAATTTCACGTGGATTAGTAAAACAAGCAGCTTTAACTCCAGCTGCCCAGTGAGCACACGGATGCTGGGAGCTAATTTTTACTTCTGCTATTGACGCTAGAGCCGCAGTTGAAAAACTATCCTTTTAAAACATCTTTTGTATTGGACGCCGAACACAGCAGGAAACAGAGAAGCAAAACACATTAAATCAAGCCATTTAAAAATTATAGCATTTGAATCCCTTCTCCTGCCTCCCAGAACTGCGTTGAGCCCAAGGCCATCAAAGCGCTTTATTAAACTGCAGCCCAGTAGGAAATAATTTTTTTTTAACATAGTTTTTGAACTGAAAAACTAAGCCATACTGGTAATAATCTGCTAGGTTCTACAGGGAAGGGTGAGGGGAGAAATCCAGGAAACTTTCACCTTTAAATGAGCAAAGCCTGGCAAAACTGCGAGGGGCAGGTTGGAATCGCAATCGAGGCTGTCAGTTTTAGTTAAATGGAAGCTGTTAAATTGATTTTATAATATAAAGAGCGACTCTGTGATCTTTGCACATAACGTGTTGGAAAATCAAACTTACCTTGCTTGCCATGACTGGTTCCTCTTCTGTCGAGCATTCCCGTATGCTTACACTGACAATTTGTCCGCAGTGTATAAAGAGTGTTATTTCCATCTGGCTTGCATTGCTATAATTCACGGTGAGGCACCTGGCCAAGTAGACACTGTTGAGTACACGCTTACAGTTTACCAGATCATTTGGGTTGCATATGTCCCAGGGTCCTCCAGGGCAGATTGCACTAAAGTTGTCTACATTTCATGCTTGGATCTAGCAACGTGCAAGCAGAAGCATAAACAGAATTAGAACAGTTATGTTGGGGCAAGACTTGGAGCAACATGCTGCGATTTCCTCCCTATATATGACAACGGCCAGAAATGAGTTGTGCATCATGCATAAGTGGAAACTCAAGTAGGAATAAAATTTAGGCTTGCCATTCCCCCAGGGGGCGAGGGTGTGCCCAGCCTCTTCCACCCCCCTCTTACCTGAGGGGAAGAAAAGTCTGAGAACACCATGCTAGAGGTGAAGCGTACTCCCACGTGCTCCAGAATGCCCCTATATGTGCCCGCATTGTGCTCGGAATGACATCATTCCTGGCATGATAGGGAAGTAATGAGTCCCACCGAGGGCCGATTGAGTAAAAATCAGCCCCAAATGTAGCATTTTGGGGTCATTTTCACTCAATCACCCCTCCCCCCGGCACGACCCATTACTATCGAATGACATCATTCCTGGTGTGATGTGAGGCGCTCCAGAGTGTGCAAGATAGGTAAGTATCCCTCCCCTGCATGACTCCTCAACCCATGCCCCATCCCTGGGGTTGCCAGCTCCAAGTTGGGAAATTCCTGGAGATCGGGGGGGGGGGACCTGGAGAAACCTGGAGAAAGTGGGGTTTGAGGAGAGAAAGGACCTTGGCATGGCAGAATTCCGTACAGTCCACCCCCAAAAGTAGCCATTTTCTCCAGGTGAACTGATCTCTGTGGCCTGGAGAGCGGTTGTAATTCTGGGAGATTACCAGCCACTACCTGGAGGCTGGCAACCCTACCCACCCCCCAGTTTGCCCCCCCTAGGCACCTGGGAACCCTAATACAATTCCTTTGATTGTGCTTTCAAGGTTCTTCTAGATGAGTATTTCTACTTGTTCAAGCGCTCGAGCACAATTCAGAAATTTTGCACCAGATCCAATCTTATCTGCCATTTTATGCACAGTTGGCAGCAGTCATCACTCGGTGGCATTCATCCTGTTGGCACAGACTTAGAGTTTACTAGATCGAACACCAGTTCCTGGATGGCAGTGCAAGAGCGGGCAAAGGATTCGCCTTTAGAACACTCGAAGAAACATGCTTAGCCTTGGGGATCAGGCCGGCAAAAATGAACAAGGTTTACCTACTACAAAGACCACCTGCACAGCTCTCCCCTTCACCACCACCACCAGCCCAGCAGGACTGAGGCGCCAAAGGAGGTTTCGTAAGTTGAACAGTTGGCAGCTGGGCGTGGGGGAAGTGGTGGGAATGCAAAGCAAGAAGCTTTGTGAACAATACAATTTTTGAACAGCATCCATCAAGAGTTCCAGACCTAGGACCTGAGATCTACCGAATTTAAAGCATGTGACAGGAAGTGTTATGACATCTGAGTCACATGACAGGAAGAGGGGACCCCGCCTTTGCTAAAAGGGAATCCTCTCCAGCATTGAGCGACCTTACTCTGGCCGTCGTCACACGGGCATCTCTTCCGTTAAATTTACAGCATATAGCGTCCTACCTGTTATCGGCACAGTAACGTTTCTTTGGGTCACCTTACGGCTCTTCGCGCCACCAGCTGTCCACACCGAAGCACTCTGTTCTGTTCTCTCCTCTAACCGCGCAGAAGCAGCTCCCCCCCCCTTTTTTTTACTATTCTGGCGTTTAATTCCGCTATAACGGAATAACAGCATATAAACATTCCGTTAGAGCAAAACATTACAACCTTTTTGTTTTTCCAACTTTGAAATTATATAAATAGCCCTTTGCCCACAGAAAACTCCCTGTCTGGCGTGATCCCCCTCGCTGAAGACTCTGCCATGGCGATTGAGTCATTTTTACTTCAGCAGAAAGTTTGCATTGTGTTATGGCGTTATGGCGTTATAAGGACATAATAAAATTAAAAAAAGGGGAGTCGCAGGAAGAAATGGATTCTGGGATTGAAGGGAGGGCATAGGACGTTGTGAGGTGAAATACATCGATGTGAGGCATTCACACTGAGGCACAAAATAGCGCGACTATCAAGCACAAAGCAGAAGAGAGAAAATCGCTACAGTGTTGGAATAAGGTGGGTGTTTGCCGGGAAATAGCGCCATTTTAGCGCTAAATAAAAGCCCGTGTGACGATGGCCTCTGTTGCCCCAGTCAGTGTGAGTCCAAAGAGGGTTAGAAGAAATGGCACTCTTGGTCTCTGTGCATGTGTACCAGCAGCAGGTCTTTTAAAAAAGCAGTCACACCACAAAGTGGGTATTGCCTTTTCTCCTGCCAAGACCAACAACTGCCATGTTTCAGTTGGAGAAGTGTGGAGGGGAGAGAAACCTCCCTGTCCCCCAACATTGCTATCTCGAGTCTCATCAGACCCCACCATTAGGGAATTTTTGAGTCCTCTTTTCTATATGTGGTCTAAATGGATTGAAGAACTCTTCTCTCTGAGTGCTCATCATCACCCCTCATTCCATTCTGTATTTTGGTTGTAATAACACGAAGGCCTCGCTGTGTACAGTCTGTTTGCACTCTGAGAACAAATGAAGGCTACATATGTTTCCTTCCTGCCCTGTTCTTCCTCAGCAATGTAGAGATAACCACAGAGTCTTTCTGATAGTTTGTTACACGACTTGAAAAGGAACATAATCTCAACCTGTCGATCTATCATGTTCCGAACATCATGAAACATTTACTTGATTGCTTATATATTCTTGCAATAATCCTCTGTACTGTAAGCACTTGTTTACTTGCATCATGCCTGTGTGGTGGTGTAAATGTAAGTGCTGCTTGTTTTTTGGCATTCGCCCTGCTGTGATAGTGTGTGTATCAGGCTTATTTGAGAACTTCTCATAATAAACCATTTCTGCTTCTAAGATCACCAAGTTTGAAGCCTTGATTTATTATTCAGACAAGGAGAGAAGGAGGATCTCATAATGAGCAGAGGTAATTAAAGTTTCTCCGAACAACCACATGATTCCAATCAATTTGTAGCTTTGGTACAAAGCAGGACGTTGGTGAAATGCCTCCCCATACTGCTAGAACTTCTCCAGTTGAAGAGAAGCTTCCAATCTCATCTTAGCCAGCTCTCTGCTCAGCACCAAAAAAAATTCACAGTGTGGCAGGATTTTTGCCCCCAGCTGTGTTTATGGCAGAGAGCAACACAAAGAAGCATTCAAGGTTCCCCCCCCTCAGTGTCTGAACATTTCTGCCGTAGCAGCACTTCTGACTCCCCACCCCACTTTCTTTCCCAAGTGTCAGAACAATGGTAGAATGTTTTGCAAACTTTTTAGCATTCAGCAATAATGCTGTATCATCTGACTCGCTTTTTCTTTTCTTTTTTTGTAAAGTTGTCTTTTTTGTTGCTTATGGGAAGACGTTTTAGAACTGGAAGAAAAGCACAGTGCGTGTCAACTGTTCTGCAGGCGCTGCAAAATGAGACAGGATTCCAATAGCATGCATTCTGAGCTCAAGGGCTTCAGAGTCTGTGCAGCCCTTGTGGTGTCACGGAGAGAAAAACTAGACATGGAATTAGGGTTGCCAGCCTCCAGGTAGTGGCTGGAGATCTCCCGGAATTAAAAGTGGTCTCCAGGCCACAGAGATCAGTTCACCTGGAGAAAATTGTTACTTTTGGGGGTGGACTCTATGGAATTATGCCACGCCAAGGTCCTTTCTCTCTCCAAACACCACTTTCTCCAGGTTTCTCCAGGTTTCACCCCTCAGATCTCCTGGAATTTCCCAACTTGGAGCTGGCAACCCTACGTGGAGTAGGAGGAGCAGGGTTCAGATATCTGTTAATCTCTGAAGCGCATTGGGCAAATTGCTTCCTCTCGGCCTAACCAACCTTACAGGGCTGTTGTGAGCAGGGGGATGTCATATGTGAGTAATCACTTCAGATTGAAGGGCAGAGCTCACATGACTGACTGCTTCTCCATCCACCCAGCAGGTAAAAAAATAGTATGCCAGGGAGGAGGCTAGGCTAGAACCTTCCTTGCAGCGCTCTGGGCTTGGATCTTTTCCAGCATTCGCAGAGTTGTACTGGAGGAAGGCAACTTCTCTGCCTCTCTTTTTTCACCGCATCCTTTAGTGCCCTCCGGAGTTCTGCTCACTCTAGTCCAGGGACAGTGTAGCTCGTGATTCCGCAGATAGAAAACCTGTTCCTTATGAAGATGTTACTGCTTCCCTGAAAAAACAGCGGTTTAGGATCCAAGCCGTAGTTTTCTGTGTAGAGGAATTTGGGTGAGGGATGTCAAGGAACACTCAGTCATGTGAGCCTCCCCCCCACTTTACCATTTGAAGAGAGAAGCTCAGGAGCACACGGTGGCCCGGTGATAGTTTAGGTGGGTAGCCGTGTTGGTCTGCAATAGAACAGCAAGATTTGAGTCCACTGGCACCTGAAAAACCTACAAGATTTTCAGGGTGTAAGCTTTCGAGAATCAGAGCTTCAGACACGTCTGAAGAAGACAGCTCTGACTCTCGAAAGCTTGCACAATGAAAATCTTGTTGGTCTCTAAGGTACCTCTGGACTAAATCCTGCTGTGGTCCAAGGCCACCCGGAAGTCCTTCATCCTGCAAGCCTTTACCTCCATTCTCAGATTTGTGGAGATTCAACGTGGTTACATCTCACTGAAAGACAGAATTTAAGGTGCCCCTGTTGTTCATCTTCTAAATCTGAGAATGAGTTCCACAGCTAATCCTTGGAGCAAACAGAGCCCAACTGGCGCTCAGCTCTGTCTTGAGCTCAGCTGGTGACCTGTAATCCGGGATCATTTCGTAGAAAAAGAGCTGGAGGGACACATTAGCATAACTCATTAGCATATGCCATGCCCCTTGATAGTGCCAGAAGTGTGTCATTAGCATGACTAATTTGCATATGCCACACACCCTGACCTCACCTATCCTGGCTGTTTTGGACCCAATCCTGGCCATTCAGGGCCAAAATTGGGCCCAAAATGGCAAAAAGGGTCTGAAAATGGCTGAAAAGGGACCCAAAATGGTCAGGATTGGGCCACTGCTGAGCGGGAGAGTGATCCACCACCTGTCAGAGGCCCGATCCAGGCCATTTCGGCCCCAATCCAGACCGAAATGGGCCCAAAATGGCTGAGTCAGGTGGGCGGGGCCACCTGTCACGTGACCTCTTTGAGGAACTGCCGGAACTGCGTCCCTGCACGTTCCCCCTCAAAATGAGCCCTGCCTGTAATAGCTAGAAGTGTGAGCTAAGAGATGCCCTGTTCAAAACTTACAAGATCACTCAGTGATCTAGACACTTTGTACTGAATCAGACTATCAGTCTATTCCAGGGCAGTATTGCCTACTCAGACTGGCAGCGACTCTCCAGGGTCTCAGGTAGAGGTCTTCACATCACCTACTGCCTGGTCCTTTTAACTGGAGATGCCCGGAATTGAACCTGATTTGGCAAGAAAAGCAGAAGTGCTTCCATGGAGCCACAGCTCCTCTCCATGAAGCTTAGATTAGCGACTCTTTTCTATAGCCTCCATCTGCAGTATGGACATAATAGCACTAAGCTACCTCTCAGGGTTGAGGTCTTGGATAGAAAAATCTCTGTTTTCAGGTCCTGGGAAAGACTTTTCCCTGCCTGAGACCTCAGAGAGCTAACCAATCAGAGCGGACGATATTGATACAGAGGGGCTGATTCAGTGAACTGTTATCCTAATGTTAATAATCCGTGTCCTTGTATCCCAGGCTCAGTGGCAGAGCATCTGTTTTGCATGCAGTAGGTACTGAGTTCAGTCCTTGGTATCTCCAGTTAGCTGGGGACATGAAAGATGCATCTGTGCATGAGACCCCAGCGAGCCACTTCCAGATTGAGTAGACCATACTGAACAAGGGGGACCAACCGCCTGACTTTGTGCTGAGCAGCTTCGTCCATTCTTGTATGTTCGGGGCTTACTGAGATCATGAAAGATAGCACTACATAAATGCTAAGTATCATCTTGCTGTAAAGTTCTCTTTTTCCTCAACTGGGAGCCGACGATGTTTTCTTCGTGCAATTGCTGCAGACGTAGTCAAATTAGTAAATGCTGTAGCGTACCAAAGGTTCCTTAACAATTAGTGGATAAATGACACCTGTGGAAGAAACCAAATTATGCTCTGGGCAATCGATGAGCCGGCATCGGGTTGCATGTCAGAGATGATTTCTCATGAAGCATCAGGAGCAAATTGTATATCTAATTTCTGTCACAAATGCTTTTTTGGTGAAGCAAAAGGGACAAATAATTGCAGCCGGGAGAGAGAAGCTGGTAAGCGTTGAGCCTTGCTTGGAGGCCACGCTTGAAGATGGTGCCTCGCGAGGTAGCCAGTGGGGCCTTAGCTGCATGGTTGCTTCCAGGAGGAGTTGGAAGGAATGGATGGATGGGTGGAAGGAGCCTGGTTGGAAATGAAGGATGAGACGAAGGAGGGAGTGATGGAAAAGTGGAAAGGAGGGTTAGATTGGATAAGAAGGGATGGAGGATAGAAGGGATGGATGGAAAGCGTGAGGACAGAGAGAAACAAATGGAAAGTCAAAGGAGGAATGGCTGTATATAGTGGGTGAAAGGAAAGAGATGGAAAGAATTGTGGAAAGAAAATGATAATGACAGATGCAAGGAAAACTGGGAATGTGTGGGATGGATGGATTTCAGGGTAATAATCCTTAACTGATCCAGAGGAATTAGCCGTGTTAGTCTGTAGTAGCAAAATAGAAAAGAATCCAGTAGCACCTTTAAGACTAATCAACTTTACTGTAGCATAAGCTTTCGAGAATCACAGTTCTCTTCATCAGATGCATGGAGGGTGACTGGACAATGAAGTGGAAGGAGGGTGCCCAGCTAAAATGTACATCCCAGCTACAATGTGCAATGTAAATCTCTTACTTATTTATTTTATTTACTTCTGTCATTTATAGTCTGCTTTTGTCACTGAGACTCAAGGCTGTTTACACGGTGTGAGATTAGTACAGTCAGTTTCAAGGACATTTCCATAAACAATGCCATAGGGTAAAGAAACACAATTTTACAAAGACAGAGCATTAGTAATAGATCCAGAGGAGTTAGCTGTGTTAGTCTGTAGTAGCAAAATTGAAAAGAGTCCAGTAGCACCTTTAAGACTAACCAACTTTACTGTAGCATAAGCTTTTGAGAGCCACAGCTCTCTTTGTCAGTATTCTTACAGGGCTATAGCATTAGTAAGAATCCAACACAGAGTTGAAGAAATGCTGAACCAGAACATAAGCAATTCTAGGGCTGCCATTAAACCACATGAAGCACAAGCTCTTGGGAGAAAGAACATTGCAGAGTTAGTATTCTTACAGTACAATCCTAAGCAGAGTTACTCCAGTCTGACCCCACTGAAATCAATGGGCTTAGACCGGAGTAACTGTGTAGGATTGCACTGTTAATGTACTACTGACTGTTCCCTCCCTCCCCTAAACCAAACTAGGACTAAAGCAAACTAGGTACAGCATTGGAAAGAGCTACCAGCTCTTTCTAGTGCTGTATATTCTACTGTCCATGGAAGCAACTTAGATTAAGCAAGGAAAATGGGTTGGCGGGGCAGGCATGTGTGGGTGCCGCAGTCAAAGCTTGGTAGTTATCTACCATCCCATCCCCAAAGCCCCCCTGGGGCATTGTGGGGAGACGGAGCAGTCAAGTATTACTGTTTTAACCTGACATTGAGGCTCAACATGAATCTTTCCAAGAAAGAAGTTAATGGGGTATTGACCAAGTTAAGAGCCCAGGCCGGTGGCAGCCGTTAGCAGCTCAATAATTCGATACACCTTGGATACCGATAAAGAAAACGGCAGTTGTCGGGTGAAATCGCAAGCGAGCTGCTGCCTCTTCTTTAGACGCAGAAGGAAGGGTGAGGGAAGGAGAATATGAGAATGATCGGAAGGGGAAAGTACAGCTTTGTACCTTGGAATTACACCAAGGAGGAGCTGCTACTGTTATACATACGTTCCTCTTGTAACAGCCATGGAGCGTTTTCCATAAGCAGCCAAAAGCTCAGTTACTCCGGCAGCTGCTGCTTTGGCTGTACTAGGGAAGAGAACTCATTCCCAGAGTAAAGAGCCTCTGTGGTGTAATGGTTAAATTGATGAACTAGTGGGTATAGTGTTGGAACTTGGACACCCAGGATCAAATCCCCGGTCTTCCATGGCAACTTCCTTAGGCCAGTCACATTCTCTCAGCCTAAGCTACCTCACAGGGCTGTTGTGAGGATAAAATGGAAGAAAGGAGATGTGGGTATACAGCCCTAGAACAACAATGGCAGAGCCTGAGCTAGATAAGATGCTATGGCTGTCTTGTGTTCCCAGATGAACATGAAATTCGATGTATTGTCGAAGGCTTTCAAGGCCGGAGAACGATGGTTGTTGTGGGTTTTCTGGGCTGTATTGCCGTGGTCTTGGCATTGTAGTTCCTGACGTTTTGCCAGCAGCTGTGGATGGCATCTTCAGAGGTGTAGCACCAAAAGACAGAGATCTCTCAGTGTCACAGTCACAGCTGCTGGCGAAACGTCAGGAACTACAATGCCAAGACCACGGCAATACAGCCCGGAAAACCCACAACAACCATCGAACATGAAGTTGTCTTATATCACATAGCTCATTTTATGTTCACTACAACCTCAAGATCTCTTTCCTTCTCAGTCACCATCAGTTCAGACCCCAACAGCATTTCTTTAAAGCTCCTATCTGACAAAGGAAGCTTTGACTCTCAAAAGCTCCTACTCTGGAAATCATGTTGGTCTTTAAATTGCTATTGGATCTGGATCTTGCTCTTCGACTGCAGACCAGCTCAGCTACCCCCCTGAAACTATCTTTAAAGTTTGGTGTTTTTGTTCCCGTGTGCATCAGCTTGCATGTACATATGTCGCACGTGCATTTGCCACATCGTTGCCCACTCCCCCAGTTTGGAGACACTCTCTTGGAGGGGGAATAATTCAGATTAGCTGAGCTGAATAGAGAAGGGGTGTTTGACAGCCACCTGTGGGCTGTCAGCTTTGCTGAAATACCAAGCCCGCCGGGATAAGGAGGGAAGAAGATGAGCAACAGTGGGACTGGTTCCTCTTCCTCGCCCTGAATCAGGGCTGCTATTCCATTAACCATTTCTGTGAGCTTCTCTTTATTCTTCCACGTGTGGTGGAGATCAGTTGACGAGATTCGGCTCCATTCCCCAGAATTCTGAAACAAGCAAGGGGGGGGGACCCCGATCCAAACGACAACCATTAACTTGTGGACTAGTAATTGCAGTGTTTTCCCACAGCCTGCTTAAAACTTGCTCAGCATGGATTTAACTGTAAACTGTGTTTTGTATGAATGCTCATTTGCATGAAAAAATGCATCTCCGCCGCTTTCTTGGATAACCTGTCCGCAATCGGATGTTAACATAAATAGCCTGAAAGAAGCTCAGAGGAATTGGAAAAATAAATGGAGGAAAGAATCACCCCCTCCCTTTTTTTTTTAACCATTTGGGCCTTTTTATGTTTTTATATATTCTTCCCCTCTCTAACTAAGGAGCACTTGCAGTTTTCTAAATAAGCCTGTTTTTTCAGGCTGGGTAGGGCAGGGGAAACGGCCACGATCCATATCTCTGTTTAACCTCCACCAGCCTCCCTGCAAAGGAGTCTCCTCTAGCGACAGGCAGAATATCGGAGACGGAGGAGTAATCCCAGGTTTTATAGAAGTGCGATCATTGTAATCAGAGGTGTTTTTGTAGCTGGTTGGGAAAATTAAATGTCAGCACCGGGATGCATGAAGGTCATTGGACTCCATTATTTAAAGTAATGTACACAGATCCATTCTGACACATCCATTTGTTAACACGGGCTGCACTATTGGATGGGGAAACTGGGTGTAAACGCATTAAGGAGAGAGGCCGCTTGAGGTGGAACGAGAGGGACCCATTGCTCCATGGAATCATTTACTCTTTCCCCTCCCTCTCTCTTTTAACAGGATTGGCTGATGAAATTTGGCTATCTGCCTCCTCCAGACCCCATCACGGGACAGCTGCAGACACAAGAAGAACTCACCAAAGCCATCATGGCCATGCAACAGTTCGGGGGTCTCGAAGCCACCGGGATTCTTGGTCAGTAAGAGATTGTATCCCAAAGCGATCTCAGGGCCAAGCTACACATGACGAATGACACTTGAACAGCAAGTGTATTTCTCCCTGTTCACTTGCCCCCCACTCAATCCACTTGTCGTTCAAGTGTCATTCGTCATGTGTAGCTTGGCCCTCAGTTGTGATCTTATGCACATCAGATGTTTGCTCCTTTGCAGTGGCTATGTTGCAGGATAGCAGGTGTCTGCACTGGGCAGAATGCTCACTTGCATTACAAACGCCTCTTCTATGCTGTTGAGAACAATGGAGACTTTTGGCCAAATTCTCCCCATAGGGCTTGCTGGTTGGCAATACAGATGCATCTTAATTGTGGGAAAGAGGATATTGTTCTGACCTAGCAGGTTTCTTACGTGTTGCTCAGGTGCCTTTTGGGAGCATTGTAACACAATCACCCTTGCTGTTGACTCTGGAAGGGAGCATGCTAAAGAGTCCTTTGCCATGACCAGAGAGCCCTTTGCCCCCATCCTGAAGTAAAGCCTATATTAATGGCAGCAAGTCCAGCCTGAGACACTTTCAGATCCAGAAGACATTCCCCTCTCTCCGATTAACACATGGCATCATTTGTTGGAAAGTTCTCGTGAGAAAGCTCCATCGAATTCAATGCTTGTGTGTTTCCCGTTCCTCTCGGTTGTCTTTGTCAAGGGGAATGCCTGCAGGTTTGCGCTTTTGGGTCAGATCCAGTCTGCAGCCAGAAACTTTGTGGAGCTGGATCTATGACTGTACACAACGGGGCAGGGTGTAAATCAGTGCCGAACTGCCGGAGCCTAAATACAGGTAGCCTTTTTGTACGCAGTAAAATCTACTTATATGAGGTGAATAATACTGACAATAAGATGAAGATCCAAAACTGGCAGTGACCTCACCTCAGAATTAAAGCTACCGTTGAGTGATTCAAGGACCTAAATCTATTTTATTATTTTATTCGGCCATTCCTCCAAGGGCAGCGTACGTTGTCTTCTGTACATCTATTTTATACTCTCAATCAGGGCTTTTTTTCTGGGAAGAGGTGGTGGAACTCAGTGGGTTGCCCTCGGAGAAAATGGTCATGTGGCTGGTGGCCCCGCCCCCTGATCTCCAGACAGAGGGGAGTTGAGATTGCCCTCCGCGCCGCTGCAGCGGCGCGGAGGTCAATCAAAACTCCCCTCTGTTTGGAGATCAGGGGGCGGGGCCACCACCCATGTGACCATTTTCAAGAGGTTCCGGAACTCCGTTCCACCGCGTTCCAGCTGGAAAAAAGCCCTGCACCCAGGGCCGGCGCCAGAGGTTTTAGCGCCTGCGGCAGCGTGCGTCTGCGCCTCCGCATGGCATGATGACGTCATCACAGACGTCATCACGTGCCGCAGGGGGGCTGGGCGGCGCACGGACCGCCGAGCGCAGAAGCTGCGGGCTGCTGCTGGAGCGGCGCGCACAGGCTGCTCTGTGCGCCGCCCCAGCAGCAGCTCATGGCTTCTGCGCTCGGCTGGGGCGGAGGAGTGCGCAGCGGAGCTGGCGTGGGCTGGCTACAGCTGCTGCTGCAGCCATCCAGCCAGCTCCGTGCCGCCACCGCCGCCGCGCGCCCCAGCCGAGCGCAGAAGCTGCGAGCCGGGGCTGGGGCGGCGCGCGGAGGCTGCTCCGTGCGCCACCCCAGCAGCAGCTCGCGGTTTCTGCGCCCAGCTGGGGCGGAGGAGCGCGCAGCGGAGCTGGCGTGGGCTGGCTACAGCTGCTGCTGCAGCCATCCAGCCAGCTCCGTGCCGCCGCCGCCGCGCGCCCCAGCTGGGCGCAGAAGCCGCGAGCCGCTGCTCGAGCGGCGCACAGAGGCTGTGCCCGGCTGGGGTGTGTGGCGGCGGCGGCAGCAAGGGGCTGGCTGGCTGGCTGGCTGCAGCAGTAGCTGCAGGCAGCCCAGTCATGCCAGCTTCGCTGCGCGCGCCTCCACCCCCAACACCCCCTCCAGCGCCCCTCCAGCGCCCACGCGCCCGAGGCCACCGCCTACCTGGCCTCCATGGGCGCGCCGGCCCTGCCTGCACCATAACCCTGTGAGGTAGGTTAGGTTGACTGCCCCAAGGTCCGTCAGTGAGAAGGATTTGAAACCCAGGCTTCCCCAGTCCTAATCTGACTCTCAAAGCGTGACACCAATTTTGGCTGTCAGTAAAAAGCAGCTTGATGCGTTAAATCACTTACCTGCTTTTGGGAATGTTGCGTTTCTTTTGTGGCTGGTTGCGCTGTGTAGCAAGGGCTTTCCACAGCTGTCTTTGGAAGAGCATAGGGTACGTGCGCACAAGAAACCATCCGGCCCCATTTGCAGTTTCAAGGAAGCAATTACATGGCTCAGGTGTTTTGTTGCCCTGCACGTTCGACAACCCAAGGCGGGCAATTATTTCCCCAGCCGTGCATGCTTCTGGGGGTGCCACCGTGGCTTGGAGAGCTTTGTTTCCCCATCCCTCTGTGAGTTAAAACATCTAGGCAGCTGGTATGGGTTTTTTTCCCTGCTTTCTATTTTTTTCTCCCGTTTCCCTTATCCCACTTTAATTACTTTACGAAACTGAGAAAAACAGACTTCTTTTTATTAATCACTCTAGCAAAGTGGGCCTTATACAGAGCGAAAGCATTGTTTCTTTGCAATTCAGTATTCCTATTGTTGAACTTGGTGGCAAAAAAGAAAGGGAGGTATTATAAAAGAACCCATGGCTGAGACTACTGAAATACAAGTTAATCTCGGTAGAAAAAGCAGGAGTCCAGTAGCATGTATAAGACTAACAAAAGTTGTGGTAGGATATGAGCTTTTGTGAGTCATAGTTCACTTCTTCAGATATGTTTTCGTGAGTCACAGCTCACTTCTTCAGACAGGGTATGAGCTTTTGTGAGTCACAGCTCACTTCTTCAGATAAAGGAATCCATTTAGTAGGCCGAGACTACTGAAATACAAGTTAATCTCAGTAGGAAAGAGCAAGAGTGCAGTAGCACCTGTAAGACTAACAAAATTTGTGGTAAAATATAAGCTCATATCCCTTCTGACGAAGTGAGCTGTGACTCATGAAAGCTCATACTCTACCAAAAATGTTGTAAGTCTACAGACAAGCTAACACAACTGCCCATCTTAAATTAATCTCAGAATGTCGGTCAATTTAACACCTGTCTGTAAATAAATACCTCCATGCCCTGTTTTGTTTTCTTCTTTCGGTCACTCCTATTTTTTCTCCTCTCTAATGTTTGATTTGCCTATTCAACCCTGATGTTTAGGACCTAACCAGATAAGACATAAGGAACAAACATACGTGACTCAGACCATTGGTCTATCAAGATCAATATGGTCGATTCAGACTGCTAGCGGCTCTCCAGGATCTCAAGTAGAGCTTTTCACCCCACCTGTAGATGCCAAGGGCTGAATCTAGGATCTCCCATATGCAAAGCAGATTCTCTACCACTGAGCTGCAGCTCCTCCCTGTGGGAGAGCCAGGATTAGATCTTCCCAGAATTTTCACAAAGTCCAATAGCATCCCTGGAGAGCCAAGATTCAGTTTAGGGTTGCAGCTCGAGGGAAGAAGAGGTGTAGTCTTTCCAGCCCTGTGTGAGTCTACCAATGAACTTTCTCCACACCACCTCAAATGTTGCGGTTAGCCCTGGAAATGAAAAAAGGAATTGTATGGTTTTCTTCCTTCAAGGCTCATGAAAGCCTATCGGGGGCATCAGTTTTGAGTGGTGAAAGTGTTAACTCTCTTCATCCCTTCTTACCGCCCTGCTCATGATGGGAATTTGGTCCAGCATGGCTGCTATGGACTTTCAAAAATGCTGACCGTCTCCCAGCATCTTGTATAGCTAGACCCCGATAAAAAAGATTAAGCAAAATTCAATTCACTTGACCTGCTTGCACACACATAAATATATAGATCTGGAGAGGGAGAGAAAGAGAGAGAAAAACTAGAAGTTCCAACAGTGGACATGCATCAAGACCCTCAGATTCACTGTAAAACTGTGGAAAACTGGTGCAAATAGGGTGCGAAGTATACTTGAGAAGCAGCCCTTGGGAGTAGAAGTTAACTCTAGGGATGTGCGCTTCAGGTTTCCGATTCAGGAAAAATACCCGAATCGGACCCGATTTGCAAAGATTCGGTATTTCCGAAACAGCCCCAGCATACCCGGGCTGTTTCGGAAACCCCGAATCAAAGATTCCCGAAGCTATTTGTGTAGCTTTGGGAAGCTTCAGGGCAAGGGGCTGAAATGTCCCTCTCCATGCCACTGTGCAGCAGGAGGGAGAGGGACATTTAAACCACCAATCAGCTGTTTGTTGGGGTTTCTGACAAGCAGCTGAGTACAGCCTGCCGGGTTTTAAACTTCCTGTGCAGGCAGGAAGAGGGACATTTAAATCCCTGACTCAGCCGCTTGTCAGGGGTTTCCCTGACAAGGGACCCCCCCCCCCCCCGCGCTGCCTGCCAGCTGATAGTTTAAAGGGACCTGCCACTTGGAAGCAGTAAAGGGGCCCTTTAAACTATCAGCTGCCAGGCTGTGGCGAGGGGGGATCCTCCCCTACCGCCTGCCAGCTGATAGTTTAAAGGGACTTTTAAAGGACCAGGTAAGTGGGTTGGAGGGGATGGGGCTAAGTGGAAGGTGAGAAGGTGGGGGTGCTGGGAGAAAACCCAGCCTCCTGTATCACTTTGGAATGCTCCGAATCTTTACAGAGCGTTCTGAAGCTATTCAAATTTTGGGTATTTCTGAATGTTTTTCTTGTTTTGGGTAAACCCGAAGCAGGAAACCCGAATATTTTTGGGGTGCACACCCCTGGTTAACTCTTCCTTGATTTGCCTCTTTTACTCTGCAACCCACTCCCCTTGCTTGTTTTTCCTCTAGCTGTGGCTTCAGACAGACTTCATGGGGGAAAGCGGCTATGAGAGAAGGTTGCAGGAGAAAAGACACCGGCAGGGTAAAATGTATGCACCTCTACCTACCCATCCTACTGCCACTGCTACAAATTACAGCCTTCCCCTTCCCTTCTTTGCAGCTTTTCAGTGACCCATTCCTATACACTGGTTTTCCTCCAAATCTCTAGTTTGGCCCAGAGACAAACCAGTGTCTAACAGAGCTTGTATGCCTGAAAGAGACCCTCTGTTTTTTTAAGTGTTGGCAACCTTTTTTGAACTCTTGGTCTGGGACACTTGGCTTGACTATTGATTTTTGCCATTGTGCCTCTCTGCTATAATGGGTGATTTGTATGTGTACACGGTTCCACTGTTAAAGGTTAGAAAAATAATCATTTTTTTAAAAAGGACAATCCAGTGGAATTAAAACACTGGTGCATAGTCTGGTTCCCTTACATTTTAGAAGAGTCCTCCTTAGGGCCGACCTAGATGATATTGCGTCCCCAGAAATGACACCATTTTACTGCTAAATAGTAAAGAATCCAGTAGCACTTTTAAGACTAACCAACTTATTTGTAGCATAAGCTTTCAAGAACCACAGCTCTCTTCGTCAGATGCAACTGACCATTGCCAGTGCCAGGGTTTCTGGCGCCTGCGGCCACCACCACCCACACCCGTGCGCGCAGCGCGTGCACGCCACAGGCTGCGTGATGACATCATCATCCGATGATGTCATCACGCAGCGCAAGCTGGGGGCATTGGCTGGCGGATGGCTGGGGTGGCAGGTGGAGGCTGCTCCGCGCTCCGCACGCCACCCTGGCAGCAGCTCGTGGCTGCTGCACCCAGCTGGGGGTGTGTAGTGGCGGCAGCACAGGGCTGGCTGGCTGCAGCAGCTGCGGCCCAGCCACGCCAGCTCCATGGCGTGCGCCTCCGCCCCGACACCCCCTCCAGCGCCCCTCCGGTGCCCTCGCACCCTGAGGCCACCGCCTACCTGGCCTCAATGGGCGCGCCGGCCCTGCATCTGACGAAGAGAGCTGTGGCTCTCGAAAGCTTATGCTGCAAATAAGTTGGTTACTCTTAAAAGTGCTACTGGACTCTTTACGATTTTGCAACTACAGACTAACACGGCTAACTCCTCTGGACCATTTTACTGCTGGAATTCTCATACTTTACGAATGCCGTAGGGGGCAGATCCTGCTTGGGAATGCTGCACAGTGGGGGGAGGTACTCCTCTCTGTTTTCAAGAGCTCAAATGCCCCTGGGGGGGGGGGGTGGTAAAATTCCAGCAGTAAAATGGCAGCACTCTGACCTGGTTAGGCCAGACTAGCCCGATCTCATCAGATTTGGAAGCAGGGTCGGCCCTGGTTAGTACTTGGATGGGAGACTGCCAAGGAAGTCCAGCGTCACGATGCAGAGGCAGGCAATGGCAAACCACCTCTGAACATCTCTTGCCTTGAAGCCCTGTAGGGGTCGCCAAAAGTCAGCTATGACTTGATGACACTTTGCACACCCACAAAATGGCACTGGCCGAAGGAATGCCGGATTGCCTATTTTGGCCCTCAGTGTTTTTACAAGGCTATACAGAGTGCCTCATTTGTTAAGATCCACACAATCACCCCCACCTTTCATAACATTAGTGCTGAGACAGACAGATCCTAAGATACTCTGATGATGCATCTGACGAAGAGAGCTGTGGTTTTTGAAAGCTGGCAATGCATCTGACAAAGAAAGCTGTGGTTCTCAAAAGCTGATAATGCATCTGACGAAGAGAGCTGTGCTTCTTGAAAGCTGACAATGCATCTGACGAAGAGAACTGTGGTTCTCGAAAGCTTATGCTACAATAACGTTGGTTAGTCTTAAAGGTTCTACTGGACTCTTTACTATTTTGCAACTACAGACTAACACGGCTAACTCCTCTGGATTTAGTTCTGCACACCCAATGGTACTTTTGATACCATTCATCATCTGTTCACATGGAGAGAGGGAGTTAAATCCACCCTCCTTTTATCCCCAAGCCAGTTGAGCAGAAGCTGCTGGGCTGACAGTGCCCTGAAACAGAGATAACCCCAAATGGGCATATATAGAGTTTTATAAACATGGCATCTGTGATTTACACTTCTGCAATCCACCTTCCTCCCCGCTTCCAAGGATTACTGCAATCGTAGAAATCCTGGTGGCCTCATGTACACCCACCATAAGGAGATACCAGTTCTGTCAGACAGTTACTACATTGTGGATCCTTTTCAGCCATGAAACTGGCTCCAGCCCCATACTCCCAAGGAGCAGGCAGGAAGACTGCCACCAGAGTTGGGACTGGGCCAGTCTTCATTCTGGTCTAAATAATAATAATAACAGTGTGCTTATATACCACTCTTCTAGAGAGATTAGTGCCCCATTCAGAATGGTGAATATAGTCAGTGTTGCTATTATCCCCACATTTCAGCTGGAGAGCTGGAGCTGAGAGGAGTGGCTTCTCCAAGGCCACCTGCTGAGCTCATGGCAGTAGTAGGATTCAAACCAGCAGAGTGCTGATTTGCTGTCTAACCACTCATTGTGCTAAAATAACTGTGCTTATATACCGCTCTTCTAGACTGATCAGTGCCCCACTCAGAGTGGTGAACAAAGTCAATGTTGTTATTATCCCCACAATACAGCTGGGGAGCTGGGGCTGAAAGGAGCGGCTTCCCCAAGGCCATCTGCTGAGCTCATCACAGGGCCAAGCTACACAGGACGAATGACACTTGAACGGCAAGTGTATTTCTCCCTGTTCACTTGCCCTCCACTCAATCCACTTGCCGTTCAAGTGTCATTCGTCATGTGTAGCTTGGCCCTCAGTAGGGGGGATTCGAACCAGCAGAATGCTGACGCACAGCCCAAACACGTAACCACTATGCGACAGCAGCTTTCAATAAATCAGCAGGACCAGCTCTCAATAAGTTGACAGTAGCATCCACCCAACAGGTGTCACTCTGAGCTTCTGTTCTGGGAAGCATCTCTGTTCTTGAAGGTACGGCAATCTAGAATTGTTCTCTGCATTCAAATGGTAGCCATGATGACTGCCTGGCACTTTCGTGGAGAACGTGGGCAAACGAGTTCACTATCCTGAAACTTCCCAAGGCAATACAGAGGGGCTGCTGATGCAATGGTGTTGCAAAACAAACTGGAAGCACTAAATGCCTACTATTTTCTCGCTGAAATTTCTCCCATACCTGAGAGATGCCCTTGTTTTCTGTCTCCAGTGACGACCAGCCAATTCTTCTGGGAAGCAGCTGAGGATAACCATCCTGGGTTTTCTTTTTTCCCTCCAGTGCCCAGCATTCAGTTATGCTGCCTCCCAACGGGGATTTTCACCGAGCTAGTCAAATAGCTCTAATAATCTTACTCTTCAGGTTGTCCTTCCCAAAGGGGTCCAAGCCAACATTAATTCTCCCTTTTTATGTCAGCCATTTTATGACAGCCTGTGTCCCTCAGTCTTCTTTCTGCTGCAATAAATGTGCCCTTTGCTGTGAACCATAAGGGCTAGGAATATGCAGCTTTTTTCTGCATTAGAGTTCTCTTGTTTGGTGTAGGGATTAAGAGCGGCAGGACTCTAATCCGGAGAGCCAGGTTTAATTCCCCACTCCTCCGCTTGAAGCCAGCAGGGTGACCTTGGGTCAGTCGCAGCTTCTAGGAGCACTCTCAGCTCCACCCACCTCACAGGGTGATTGTTGTGAGGATAATAATACACAGTTTGAAAACCAGTTTGATGCAGTGGTTAAGAGCGGCAGGACTCTAATCTGGAGAGCCAGGTTTGATTCCCCACTCCTCCGCTTGAAGCCAGCAGGGTGACCTTGGGTCAGACACAGCTTCTAGGAGCTCCCTCCGCTCCACCCACCTCACAGGATGATTGTTGTGAGGATAATAATATGTAAACCAC
The DNA here is from genome assembly GCF_028583425.1 of Eublepharis macularius. Classification (NCBI taxonomy): domain Eukaryota; kingdom Metazoa; phylum Chordata; class Lepidosauria; order Squamata; family Eublepharidae; genus Eublepharis; species Eublepharis macularius. The sequence goes on along the minus strand of NC_072802.1, from coordinate 63,144,168 downwards.
TCTGAGTGGGTGTTAAGCTGTCCTGAAGGGCGGTATATAAATCCAAATGTTGTTGTTTCAGTGAGGGCAACATCTGCCTTCTGTCTCAAAAGGCTCTCCTTGGCAAGCCTCCCAGATAAGCAGTTAGGAAAAACCTGTCTCTCTTCACTTGAGCACCACTCTCAAAATGTTGGCTGCATTTCTCTTGACACTCCACCCTCCCAGTCACTTGTTAGACTGTCAGACTAGGATCTGTAAAGCCTGGGTTCAAATTCCCACTCTGCTATGAAACTTTACCAGAAGACCTTGGGCCGGTCACACAGTCTCCACCTAACCTCCCTCGCAGGGTTGTTGTGAGCATTAAATGGAGGGGAAAAAAACAATGTTAAGCAGCTTTGGGTCCCCATTGTAGAGAAAGGCAGTGTGTAAATAAAATAAAAATTTATTGGATGCATTCCTCTGAGAATCTGTTCACTGAAAAGAAGTTTCTTTACACCTATGGCTGGAAGAGGTGTGCCTGGAAGTACTGAGAGCAAAGCCCGATGCTGCAGGAGCTACGAGCTGGCTGACCGTTTCTCTTTGTCAGGAGTGCGAATTCAGTGCCCAGAAGTCACCTTTCCCTCTGTGGGACTAACAAAACCAGAATGGGGCTGATAAGAGAACTGACAAAAAGGTGCATAATCAGTATTGGTTGCAGAATTTTGCTTCAATTGGCACCAAATTTGGATTGTCAGGGTGCAACATAAGAAGTTTTTGGGAGGGGGTTTGCAAAATATACAGAACAGCTGTGCCCATTCCATGAAAAAGGCATTTTGTTAAGCCACTCTCCAAAGCTACTTTCCGTTTAGGAGAATGCAGCTGCTCCTGAGGTCTTACCCAATGCAAGAGCCTCCTTGGCAGCTTTGGATGACTGAAGATTTGAGCAGCAAGCGTTGAGTTCTTTCTTTCCTTCCTTCTTTCCTTCTTCCTTCCTTCCTTCCTTCCTTCTTGACAGCTTTCCTTTCCTCTCTTGCCACATAGTTGAGGCTCACCTTCCGGCTCTTAATTAAATGTGTGTAATTATTTTTCCCATATTCTTGGATGTACCAAGATGCCCAGGAGCAAAAAGCAGGGATGGTTTGTTTGTATTCGTTCGACTGCACTGCTGTTGAAATGGGAAGAGCAGGCCACTTAAATGTAAATCAGAGCATGTAATCTCTTTCTGCTGAAAGTCATCTTGAAGCAAAACATTCACCAGCAGTTGCCTGCATAAAGTTAGGAACTCTCTTTCAAATGTGTATTTTTTTTTCCCTTTAAGTCAGTGATTTGGGTCAGAACCCAAAAGTGGGTCATGATTTCCTTCGCAGGTGGTTTTCAAAACCAAATGCGAGGAGGAGGAAGGGTGTGAACTGGGAGTGGAGGCTCCTTGGTAAACCCATGTTTGCCTCTGCGTAATGTGTGAAATGGCAATGAATTTATGGATTCTAACATATGTATGTAAGTGCCATCAAGTTGCAACTGACTTACAGTGACATGGCAAGGGACTTTCAAGGCAAATGAGAAGCAGAGGTGGTTTGCCAGTGCCAATATGGTGTATTGGTTAAGAGCGGCAGGACTCTAATCTGGAGAGCCAGGTTTGATTCCCCACTCCTCCACTTGAAGCCACCTGGGTGACCTTGGATGAGTCACAGCTTCTTGGAGCTCTCTCAGGGCCAAGCTACACATGACGAATGACACTTGAACAGCAAGTGTATTTCTCCCTGTTCACTTGCCCCCCACTCAATCCACTTGCCGTTCAAGTGTCATTCGTCATGTGTAGCTTGGCCCTCAGCCCCACCCACCTTACAGGGTGATTGTCATGAGGATAATAATAACACACTTTGTAGGCCATTCTGAGTGGGCCTTAAGTTGTCCTGAAGGACAGTATATAAATCCAAATGTTATTATGATGTTATTATTCCTCTACAAAGCAACCCCAGTCTTTTCTGGTGGTCTCCAATCCACGTTCTGACCAGGGCCAACCCTGCTTAGCTTCCAAGATGTAACAAGATTGGGTTATACCATACCACTTTCTCTTCATAGATGCTAAGCATTAAATATAACCTTATTTCATGTTAACTGATGTGGGATTGTTACATTTTATTTTGGAGAAGACGAAAGGAGCACAGAGCTATTAGCAAGTAGGTCCCGAAAAATACAGTAAGTTTTTAAAAAGTTGGTCCCACCTTGAAAAACGTGAGAACTGCCACTATAAATCATACCAAAGTAATCCACAACTTGAGCTGTAATGTCACCTTTAAGTAAAATGAAAGTAGACGTAGCGTCAGAGTAGAGCCGGAGGGACCTGAGTTTCATGGGTTCAAATCTCCACTTCTACATTTTAAAAAAATGCACATTTTATGTTGATTGATATATTCATTATAAACTGCATTCAGGGAACCAATATCAATATTTCATAAATGCTGAGAATCTAATTGATTTATCTCACACATTTCTATTCTTCTTTCTTGGTTTTAAAAAGCTCCCAATCAAAATGCAAAATCCTATTTGACCTTTGGCTAAACTGTTCATCATTTCACTTAAAGTATTAACTCTGTATTTTTTGAGAGCCGTTTCTGGTTGTTAAGGCATTGTTACCACTTTTCCGGTCCCTGGCAAGAACTAGCCTTGTGCCTATGAATTTGTCTGACTCATTCCCTTCGCCAAGGAGCTCAAGGCAGCCGGCATGATTCTTCCTTCCTCCACTTTTATCTCACAGCACCCCTGTGAGAGGGGATAGGCTGAAAGAGCATAAATGGCCCATGGGCAACCAGTTAGCTTCATGGCAGAGTGAGAATTTGAACTCATGTCTCCTCAGTTCTCGTTCTTCCTCGATATGCTACACTGGCTAAAAAATTCCATGCTGTCATGTTGGTTTTTTGCAAGTATTGCATAAAAGTGTGGGTCTGTCAGTGGCAATTGTGATAAATGAATACCCAATTGAGTCCAACATTATCAGCTTTAATATTTTTTAGCTACCAGATGTGAGAAAAGCACATCTGGAGCAGCAGGCAGTCCTGTTCTCTGAGAGCAGAAGTCGACGCAGAGCTGCCATCAAAAATGACAACCCCAGTTGAAGTCTGCCCACCTCCATCGTCTTGTAATGCCAACAGTTTTCGGCATTACAATAGACAAGTAATGCCAATAGTTTTTAAGGAAGTGATGCCCCCGTTGCAAGCAGTTCTGCTCTGTTATTCCATGGAAATAACTCTGCTTTTGGGGGGGGGGCTTTTTTTGCAATACAGACAAAGCCACGCTGAAACTAATGAAGACACCACGGTGCTCTTTACCCGATCTTTCTGAATCAGAGGCAAGGAGGAAGCGGCATGTTCAAGTGGTGACCAAGTGGAATAAAAGGAACTTATCTTGGAGGTAGGCATGCATCTAACCACACTCTTGAGAGTTGCTTGGGGTGGGTTCACACATGCAGGTTTGCCACATAGCAGATTTGCATGTGTGTTCAAGCTGTCACCTGGTAGCATGACCTGGCAGTGCAAATGCTTTTGATTTTGAATCTCTCATCCGTGCTATTTCTACATGAAAACTTCTTGTTCGATTTCACTTCCCCTCTGTGTGATTTGGAAAACTGCTCCTTTATTTTTTAATGCCATTTTCTGTTTCATTGTGCTGACGTTTTCCCATGAAAAAGTATTCTTTTTTAACATTATTTTCATTTCAGTAAATCAGCATTGAACACGTGCGCAATATGAGTAAATTGAGGGGCTTTTTTGGGACAGTACTCACCGGTACTGAGTACTCGCATAGTTTGGGGGAGCTCTCCCAAGTCCTGAAGAGGAAATTGGTGGAAATTGGCTTAACCATTTATGAGATTACTGGTACCTTTTACTTTACCAAAAGAAAGTGCTGGCAAATGATGTATGTTGGACATATAACTGCAGTTAAATGGCATGCATAAGGATACAATGTGTACCCAAACAAATCTTCATTTTTAAAAACACAGTTAATTTGAACGATTGGCAAAAGCATATTGGCAAACTGGAGAGCCAGTTTCATGTAGTGGTTAAGAGCAGAGGGACTCTAATCTGGAGAACCGGGTTTGATTCCCCACTCCTCCACTTGAAGCCAGCTGGGTGGCCTTGGGTCAGTCACTTAAGAGCAGCAGGACTCTAGTCTGCAAAGCCAGGTTTGATTCCTCGCTCCTCCGCTTGAATCCAGCTGGGTGACCTTGGGTCAGTCACAGCTCTTCCAGAGCTCTCTCAGCCTCACCCACCTCACAGGGTGATTTGGAGTTAATAATAACATATTTTGTAAATTGCTCTGAGTGGGCGTTAAGTTGTCCTGAAGGGTGGTATACAAATCGAATGTTGTTATTATTATTATAAAAATAATAAAAAGACGCAAACAGTGCAATCCTAAGCATGTCTACTTAGAATCGTACTGAAGTCTAGTCAATGGGGCTCACTCCTAGGAAAGTTTCTTAAGATGGCACTGAAAGTTAGAAAATGTTTGCTTCTTTGTAGTCTAAACAATACTACATGATAATCATATTAAGCAGTGGTTTACAACACGGCACCTCTGAGTGCCATGGTGCCGTATTGCAAACCTACTGCCTCCTTCCTCAAAGCCATGAGCCAATCTTGGCTTCCTCCATCTTGTGGGAACAGAAGATGTTTCAGAAGAACCCAACAGGCTTTGTGTCTTCAGGGAGCATCTCTTCAGAAACAGCCACCTCCATCGTAGGAGGGTGCTTGGCTTGCAGCCTCCCAACATTTTGTGGCTGGCCTCAGCAGCCCATAGCAGCCATTTTGCAATTGGCTCCTGTGGCGGCCATTTTGTTGTAGTGCCCACTTCCCATCTCCAAACCACAAATGTGTGCCCACAGATTTACTGGGATTGGGGGACTGCCGATGTAGAGATTGGTGTGACGCTTAAAAGTTTATAGAATTCTTTGTTCATGTAGCCGCTCCTTAAACCTCAGTAGCTAAAACAAAGAAATGTTGGCAGGAAGTAGAATTACGCAATGCTGTATAGTGGTTAAGCTGTTGGAATCGGATCTGGGAGTCCCCGGTTTCAGTCCCCACTCAGCCATGGAAGGTCACTGGATGAGCTTGGTCTAGTCATATACATACACCTGACCTACCTCATAAGGTTGTTGTGAGAATAAGTGACAAAGAGGAAAATAATGTATGCGAACCTGGATCTCCATTGGGGGGGAAAGGGGAGTATAAATAAATAAATATATCCATCCTGTCTTTTCTGTATGCTAGGTGCCAACTACAGAGGAGAGTGCCTCTGGGCATATGCCAAGTTCTGTTCCCTCTAAGAGCCAAGCTACAAGTGATGCCTGACACAGGTTGGACACTTGTCAGCTTTCCTCAAGTTTTGATGGGAAATGTAGGCGTCCCGGTCTTACAGCTTGGCTCTCCATTTAATTGAAGTTTACAGAAACCACCCCACACACACCCAGTGGAGGGGGAGGGGGCGCCTGGCAAGAGCCCGACGCCTGCACTCCCCTCCCAACCGCATGTTCTCCCTCCCATAGACTGCCGCTCTGTAAACTTCAATTAAATGGAGAGCCAAGCTGCAAGACCAGGATGCCTACATTTCCCATCAGAACTTGAGGGAAGCTGACAAGTGTCCAACCTGTGTCAGAATCAAAAAGAGTCCAGTAGCACCTTTAAGACTAACCAACTTTATTGTAGCATAAGTTGGTTAGTCTTAAAGGTGCTACTGGACTCTTTTTGATTTTGCTACTACAGACTAACATGGCTATCTCCTCTGCATCTACAACCTGTGTCAGGTGTCACTTGTAGTTTGGCTCTCAGTAACCATAGTAAGCCAAGATTACCCCTCATTTCTCTTCATTGCACTTTAGACATAGCAGAAGATTAACTAATCCACACTGGCTCTGGGCCTAAATCCATACAGGAAAGCTGTGGCAAAAAACCCCAAATTGTGTTTCTCTAGGCTGAGCTTTTTGTGGCTCGTGCTCTCCTCTCTGACCTATGCCTGCTTCCCTTGCATCTTCGTCTTTTGTGGATTTATTCAAGAAGTCTATTCTGAATATTTTGAGTATGTCGAGAACATTTGACCATAGATCTGTTTCAAGCGGTGTTGTTTATGCCCAGCATGAAAACCTGAGCCCCAGCCTCTTGGAGGTGGCTTGAGAATTTACTCCGTTTTGTCTGTCTGCAGCAGGGTGATAAAGTATGCTGGAAATAGAAATCAGGCTCTGCTTGCTGATCAGAAAAAGAGAAATCAGGAGGCCAAGCAGAGGAGAACTGGACTGGTGCCAGCTCCTAATGTCGAAGTGCTTCTTGTGTTGGGACGCGTTATTCAGTTGCAAAAGCGGCTGAAATCAGCGTGTAAAATTATGCTGCCGTCTTGCTGGCATCTGCCATTTTGTGCCCATCTTGTTCAGAATGAGAGAAGTTTATTTGTCAGCTGGTGATTTCAATTCAAGTCCAGAAAATGATACATTTGCATTCACAAGATCCTAGACTCAATCGCTGGCATCTCTGAATAAAGGATCGCTGGGAACAAGTGTTGGACCCCAGAGAGCTGGTGCCAGCCAAAGTGGACAATGCTGATCTAGATCTGGTTCCATATAAAGCAGCTTGATATGTTCACAATAAGAAGATATTTCTGTAGGAAGAGGAAAGGGTAAATCGCATGCATTTATTTTCTGGTTCTTCTGCAGGAATGGGCTACAGCTGAGTGGCTGGGCATATATTTTTCCATTAAAAAACACATCGATTTCATCCTCAGCATCTCCAGGTCAAGGGTCTCATGTAGCAGTTATCAGGGAGATGTTTTTCCTTGAGAACTACCACCAGTTATAATGGGACCATATTGATGGACCAGTGTTGTGGCACAGTATAAGACGCCGTTGTGTGTGAGATGCATCATCCCATTGAAGGGTTGTTGCAAAGGATAAAATGGAAGAAAGATGACCCACATATGCTGACATGAACTCCTTGGAGGAGGTGGTGGTGGAGGAAAGTGCCCTCAAGTCACAGTTGACTTTTAGTGACCCCTGGTGATGTTTTCGTGGCAAGAGACTAACAGAGGTGGTTTGCCATTGCCTGTCTCTGCAACCCAGGTCTTTGTTGGAGGTCTCTCATCCAATTACTAACCAAGGCCGCCCCTGCTTAGCTTTTGAGATCTGTCAAGATCAGGCTCTCCTGGGCTATCCAGGTCAGGGCTCTTTGAGAAAGGTCAAGGTAAAAATTGAAGGTATTGTTGGTTGTCAGAGAGGCAAAGGGAGAAGCGAAGCAGCCCCTGGCAAACTGGCGTGGTACCAAATCCAAGGCCCATTTCAACAGTCAGCGGGATGAAGACAGCAGGTGGAGGAAAGCCCTGAGCAATGGAGCTTGGTGCAAGGCTGGGAGGTTAAAAGGGGCTCCCTATTTTTGTCTATTTGACATCGGAAGCCACTGCCTAGGATGTTTCCAGCAGAACTTTTAAAGCTATCTTTAGTTGCTGCCCTGTGAGGAAGAATGGGGTCACTAAAGGGTGCAACAGATTGAACCAAGATCAAGCGGAAAAGAGAAGCGTTAGGGGGTTTGCATTGGATTTATTCTGACCTGTGGACTTGTAACAGCCGCGTTCACTGGAGCTTAGTTTCCCGAGGGGATCAGCTCTGCCAGAACGCTGGGAGCTGCACAGGCACGTCTCTTGGTTCCCGGGACTTGCCTGCATGGCAACAGTGCCCTCTGCTGCGGATTCCAAAACTGGAAGACGAAGTGAGAAGGGGAAGGTAAAGGCATCACCTAGTATCGCTCTCCATTTTTGCTAAGCTACCTCGTTTTTCTTCTGCCTTGCAAGAGAACTGTGTGTCCTGATTTGTGCCTGGAAGGAATATAAGGGACTGCAGACTTTTATATTATCCGAGGGAGACTGGCCTTTTTTTTTTTACTTCTCTGTCCCAGTAGCTTTCGGTGCACCTTGAAATCTGTTTTGCATTCAGCTCCGTCTAATCTAAGCCTACCCTTTCGAGATGGTGATGAACTGCAGACTTCGTGCCCTGAAACAGCTTTTCATCCTCTCCCTTCCTTTTTTGGTACTGAACATGATGAAGAAATAGAAGGAATTCCAGAGCGTGCTTGATAGTTTGCAGAAATTATATTGGTCCTCGTGAGAAAGTAATCACAGAACTAGTGTTTGCTTTGCCCTGACCTGGATAGCTCAGACTAACCCAGTCTTGCAAGATGTCAGAAACTAAACAGAGTCAGCTATGGGTAGTACTTGGATGGAGGGCCACCAAGGAAATTTGGGGCTGTTATGTAGAGGCAGGTAGTGGCAGACCACCTCTGTTAATCTCTTACCTTGAAAACCCTACAGGGTTGCCTTAAGTCGGCTGTCATTTGGCGGCCGTTTCCACCTGTTATGGTTCTTTTTCGGAAGTAGCAATGAGACTGCCTACATCTTTTGCCACAAATCAGTTGAGTTGAAAGTTGAATGAGCCCTTTAGGAAAAATCTTCACAAATACAGTTTTGTTATATTTAGGAGCTCAGAGGAGCATACATCTTTCTTACCTCCATTTTATCCTTACAACCTTGTGAAGAAGGTTAAGCTGAGAGTCACTGGCCGAAGCTTACCCAGTGAGCTTCATCACGGAGGGAGAATTTGAACATGGGTCTCCAAACTCCAATCTGAAACTCTAACCACTGTACAACACTGGCTCCCCTGGTGTATTCTTTGGTGTTCTGTTTTCATCTCAGCCACCAAGGCTCCATCTAAATAGTAGATTTTGCTTCCTCAAGGGTGGCATCAGAGTGGGAAGCATCATCTTAAAAAAAATGGATCAAAGTACAAGAGTTGTGTACAGTTTGCCATTAACTATCAAAGGTTGAACTCCATAGTTACCATCAGGTGTGTGCACCCAAAAATGCTTCGGATTTCCCAAATAACCCGAATCCCGAAGCAGCAAGCCGTGTGCTTTGTGTATTGAATAGAGATGGGCACAAACCTAAATACGACCCAAAAAACCCCACGAACCAGGCTGGTTCGGGGTTTGTGAACCAGGGTTCGTGGAAGCTCCTTTTCACAGAACTTCCACGAACTGTATACTGGTTTGTTGGGTCATATTTACAGGGGCAGTATAAATGGTCATTTCCCCAGGGAAATGGCCATTTAAACTCCCTCTTTAAGGGACTTGCAAGGGTTCCCCCTGCCACCTGCCAGCTGATAGTTTAAAGGGACCTGATGCGGCAGGTCTCATTAAACTGCCCAAACCCCAGCCCCTCTACCCCCCCACCCCCCAGCCCCAGCCCCACACTTACCTTCCCCTGTGGCGCCCTTCCTCTCCTCCCAGGAGGGGCGGGAAGGCCATTTTGGCCTCTTCTGCTACCCTGGGGGCCCACAGGGCGGTGGAAGAGGCCAAAACCGGCCTCCCTGCCCCTTAAATGGCCGTCGCGGCCATTTGAAACCCACGAACCACGAAACCCATGAACCATGAATCTCCTGGTTCGTTGGGGTTTTTTTGTTCCGTGCCCATCTCTAGTTTTGAAACCACTTCGGTTTATGAACAGCAAGAAAAAGTGCTGTGTCTGCTGCCGCTTTCCCCAAAGCTTTCCGAAATACTCCGAAGATTTCGAAAAACTTTGCTTCAGAATTTCCACATCGGCTCAGCAACGCTGGGGCCGATTCGGAAATACAGAATCATTCCTAATTGGGCCCAATTGAGGTTAAAAACCTGAAACCCAAAGCGCACACCCCTAGTTACCATCTTATGGGCTAGGAATTACTTTTTTCATTTGGAAATGAAGCATGAAGGTTCTTAGGATGCTGAATTGTGTACCCAGTGCCAGTTCGGGGATGTGTAGAAATACACACTCCTTTGCTGTTGTTGGCAGATTATTTTAGTCACCCTTCCCAATGATATTTTTATCCTGCGGTTCATTTAAGAACAGCATACTGCAGCTCTCCTCCATCCTATTCTCACAGCCACCCTGTGGAGTAGATCAACCTGAGAAAGCGGGATTAGCTTATGGTCACCCAGTGAACTGAGTGGGGATATGACACTCCCCAGAATAGCGCTGTAACCGTTACACCACGCTACTCCCATGCAGCAAGCTGCTGCTCAGAAATCACACCATCCCACCTGCTTCCTTGCATAAATACAGTCTGGTTTCAGCCTTCAGATTGACTCAGCATTTTTCTTCACAAACTGGCATGACTCTCTCTTCCCAGAGGCTCATCCAGGGTGCCGTCAGTCCATATGAAAGGACGCATCCCGCATTCTGAATCATCATATTTTGAGCAGGTCTTTTAAGCTCAAACAACCCCTCTGGTACGGATAACTCTCCGCTTGCTGGAAAATGTCAGACAGGCCAAGAGCGAAGCGGGAGTGCTGCATCCCAGCAAGAGGCAGCTGACACCCCCTGTGGCGAACATAAATTCGAGGCCAGCAAAATTCCCTGGAAACAACCAGTGGCTCTGCCTTTGCATTCCTAGGCGGGAACCAACGGAACAAATTCTGTTGGCGTCCTTTAACGTTCTCAGATTTCCTGTGACGCGTCAGAAAGCCATCAACTGCCATCAACTGCCCAGGCCATGTGCAAAATGAACCCATGTGCCCTCAGCACATGTAATCTGTGTGCATGTCATTTTCACACACATGAATATATGCGTGAGCAGGGCTTTTTTACTGGGAAAAGAGGTGGTGGAACTCAGTGGGTTGCCCTCGGAGAAAATGGTCACATGGGTGGTGGCCCCGCCCCCTGATCTCCAGACAGAGGGGAGTTGAGATTGCCCTCCGCGCCGCTGGCACAGAGGGCAATCTAAACTCCCCTCTGTCTGGAGATCAGGGGGTGGGGCCATCACCCATGTGACCATTTTCAAGATGTTCCAGAACTCCGTTCCACCACGTTCCAGCTGGAAAAAAAGCCCTGTGCGTGAGAAGCATTTCTTAAAAGGAATGTCTATTTTGGCCTTTCCCCCTGTCATTTCCGTAGGGGGTAGAAAGTTTGAGCCTTCCCCTTTATAAAATGCTCCCTGCACCTAGAGAGCTGGCATACCAGGAAGAAGGCTAGCCTAGCAGCTTCTCCTGGTTGTGTGGGGTTTGCATGCTATGAGGAACATCTCATCAATACAGTGTGCAAATGTTTGATTCTCCAATACTCCAAAATGGTACAGCCTTGCAACAGAGACCCTGTATGAGAATCCTATTTTAGGTCTGACAAGCAATTCATACACTGTTGTCTGACTTGAGTCTAGAGGGGACAAATTCACGCCTTCCTTCACAATGCAAACCACTGCCCATGACTGCAACTGTACTGAAGAGGGTGAAGTGCAACTTTCTTTACAAATAATCAAAATATCCCTATTTGATTTCTTCATTTTTTCAGTTTGCACTGTGGATTTTGTTTTTGCATTGCAAACATGTCTATATGGCATGTTCTGTGCTGACCTGGATAGCCCAAACAAACCTGATCTCAGAAGCTAAGCAGGGTCGGCCTTTGTTAGTAATCGGATGAGAGATCTCCAAGGAAAACCAGGGCTGCAGAGGCAGGCAATGACAAACCACCTCTGTTAGTATCTTGCCATGAAAACCCCACACCACAGTTTGGTGTAACAGTTAAAAGCGGTGAAACTCTTAATCTGGACAGCCAGGTTTGATTCCCCACTCCTCCACTTGAAGCCAGCTGGGTGACCTTGGGTCAGTCACTTAAGAGCAGCAGGACTCTAATCTGGAGAGCCAGGTTTGATTCCCCACTCCTCCACTTGAAGCCAGCTGGGTGACCTTGGGTCAGTCACAGCTCTCTCAGAGCTCTCTCAGCCCCACCCACCTCACAAGGTGATTGTTGTGGGGATAATAGTAACATATTTTGTAAAACACTCTGAGTGAATGTTAAGTTGTCCTGAAGGGTGGTATATAACTTGAATGTTGTTGTTGTTGTTGTTGTTGTTGTTGTTGTTGTTGTTGTTGTTGTTACAATAAGTCAGTTATGACTTGATTGCATTCTCTGTCACCACCATGGCATGTTCTACAATGTGTACAGTTTCCATTTTTTTCTGTATGGTAGTTAAATGACTGGGCTGTGAGTCATTTCCCTGAGGTGAGCCTCTTCCTTGGAGATCTTCAGGAATTGCTGCAAGGCTTAACTTAATACTATAAATTTCTCCTTTTAGTAGCGTGCCCAAGGGTCAGGCTTTGCATGGTACTATGTGGCCCTGAGGAAAGGAATGGGATATAGGAATGACAGATACTTTGGAATATAAAAAAAACCAAAGTAAACTTTTATTTTTATAAGAAGCGTATCGGTTTCATATTATTTCTAAACTTGATGGTTTCCCAAGAGTAGTTCTCAGTTCTTAAAGTTACTTTACTTCAGCCGTCACACAGATCTCTCAGGCTTCACACACAGCTTGCCTGCTTTTAATATTAATTTCTCTCTCAGTTACAAGTAAGACCTTTTCTCAGGCGCACACACAGTTTGCCTGCTTTTCCTGACTGAATGTTCTCTCACAAACACACAGTTCAGGCTACCACACAGGTCATATTTCTCTCAGAACTGCTTAAACATATTCAGGCTGCACCCAGCTTGCCTGCTAATACCAGACTCAATATTTTTCTCAGAAATGCTTAAACATGCTAAGGCTGCGCACAGCTGCCCTCTCTTGCCCTGACTGAACCTTTTCTCTCCACTCTCAGTCTAAAACTGCAGTTGACTCCGCCCACACTCTCAGTCATCAACCAATCATATCACTCACTCATCCCTCTCTTTCAACCCCACTCTTCATCTAAACCACACCAAGCATTTAAAGACACATGCACACATTTACTTAAAATCATTACAGCTAGCTTATTTGCTAGGGCTTTAGAGGAGGTATGAAGGGCAGGCATTTTTAAGGACGAGAGAGACTTGTATATTGTCATTTTATTTTGGTTTTAAATAGGAAATGTTTTTAACGGTTATTGTAAACCACCTTGAACTACACGGAAAGGCGGGACATCAATGTTTTAAAAAATAAAAGGCTGCAGAAAGGGTAAACAGGGAGCAAATCTTTTGCCACCCTCGCCATCCCTTCTCCAGTTTCACTCTGAAAAACTGAATGAAAAACTTTCTTCTGAGTTCTGTTTCAGGCAAGAAAGTCTGGTCTGGTGACCCTCCTTGAAGGGCCCAAGGATAGGCCATTGAGCGCAGTGGGGGGAACGAACGACCTTGCGTTCTGAACGGGGAGACCGAAGCCCCATCTGCACTCAGAGATAAACAAACTTTCATTGCCCTTCTGCAGGTCCTGTGGGAATTCATTAATTAATGCTCCCACTAATGGCTTTTTTTCAATTGGGCCCTCGAGCCGTACGCAAGGAAACTATTCACCAGCTTCAGACCTGTGGCATCAAAAGATAACTGGATTGGTCTCCACCGGGCAAACCAAATTAAAGGAGCAGATTTGTAGAAAAGGTCCCCAGTTTTATCGCTTCGAGCCTAAACCAGCAGTGTTGATCAGTGTGTGTGCACGCACGCATGGGGGGGGGAGTGCTGATTGTTGTTCTTGCCAGCCGGCAGCCGCATTTTGTTTCTGGGGTGCCTGCCCCCAAACCCCTCCAGAGTTGAGCGCTGCTACCTGGCTTACTCATTCCACCATCAAATACCGCCAGTCTCTCTCTCTCTGCTTTTAATCAGAGGTCTCAGCTTGAAGCTGTTTCTCATAGATAACCAGCAGAGACACACAGAGAGAGAAAAACCTACATTTCCAGCAAGCAAAGTTGCTTCTTCGGGCCAAATGAGACATGATGTGTGATGCGCTTTGTGTGTTTACTATCTTTGAAAGATAGAAAGAAATGAATGCAACTCTGAAAGATGCCAGATTTAATCTGAGTTAGTAATACAGGGGAAAGGGCATGAAGTGCATGTTGGAAATTATCTTAGAGGACATCTAGTCCAACCCACCCACCACTGCTCAATGCAGCATCTCCTACAGTGAACGAAAGCCCACCGCCTCCAGAGGCAATCTGTTACTACTTTTAGGGAGTTTCTTTGACCCAAAATCCACTTATTTGCAATATGAATCCTTTCCCTATGGCCCATTTTCCTTAATTTTGATCGATTACAAGTTACTATCCTTGGACCAGGTCTCACCGAGAGTTGTATGGCCAAGGAGAGATTTGAACCCAGGTCTTTCTTGGTTTTAGTTCAGCATGGCTTTCCTCATAGAGTGTTTGCTGCTTAAAAAATTGCTCTCCTTAGTCTGTTCTTTCTCCCACAAGAGTCAAGGGCCCCCAGTTTTCTTAAATCAAGATTAAAGCATCCAAATCGACTAAGGCTAAATCCGGGGGTAGGGGACAAGAGGCATGCATTTGGTGACTTTTCTTGCACAAGTAGGAAAGCCACACGTTGTGTGTACTGGGAATGGGGTTTTCGAGGCAAGAGACGAGTAGAAGTGGTTTGTCATTTATTTCCTCTGCATAGCACCCCCAGATCTTCCATGGCAGTCTCTCATCCAAGTACTGACCCTGCATAGCTTCTGAGCTCTGACGAGATCAGGTGAGTTTGGGCTATTAGGACTGCTAGTTCACCTATTACCTGGTCCTTTTAACTAGAGACGCTGAGGATATTGGCACTTAGACACAGCCTGTCCTGAAAGGGCAAGGCGAGAAGGATCCTGATAGCAACTGTGGGCATTTTACTTATAATAGGATTCTATATGTGATATCCTGCATTTATTCATTGATAAGGGAAGAGATTTTTATTGGTTGGATATACTGTTGTTTGGGTTCAATGTGCTATCATGGAATGTTAAGGGCACGAGAGATGCTACCAAATGCACAAAGGTAATCTCCAAACTGAAAATCGTCATGTGGACATGGCTTTTTTTTACAAGAAACTCATATAACAACAACAACAACATTCAATTTATATACCACCCTTCAGGACAACTTAACACCCACTCAGACTGGTTTACAAAGTATGTTAGTATTATTCCCACAACAATCACCCTGTGTGGTTGGGTGGAGCTGAGAGAGCTCTGGAGAGCTGTGATTGACCCAAGGTCACCCAGCTGGCTTCAAGCGGAGGAGTGAGGAATCAAACCCAGTTCTCCACATTAGAGTCCTGTCGTTCTTAACCACTACACCAAACTGGCAAATGATAAAAACAAATTGTGTAGAAACTGGGTTGGAGAGATATAAGTTACAGATATGTCTACTCAATCAAGAGTGTAGCTATATTAATACATGAACGTGTCTCATTTTAAGTTCAAGAAGTAATACCAGACCTAAATGCTTTACTATTTTGGTAATGAAAATCTTTCATTCTGTTATGGTTATGGTTAATGCATATGGTCCAACTGTGGATTCTCCAGATATGTGCCATCAATGTTTCAGTAACTTGGTAGATCTTACATAGGATTATTTGTTGCTGGGGGAGACTTTAATTAATTTATTTATTTCAAATTTCTATTCCGCCCTCCCCGCAAGCGAGCTCAGGGTGGATAATGAAATATTAAATTGATTCCATTGATTCCATCTTCCGCATCATGAGTGAATGCTCTACTATTTTAGCTGTTTCCATTTTCCTCATTGGTTTCTTTCTTCTATTCCAGAGTCCGCACCTTTCCCAAGGAGTCACACCTCGGCCACGACACCGTCCGTGCCCTCATGTACTATGCCCTGAAGGTGTGGAGTGACATCACGCCACTGAATTTCCATGAAGTGGCTGGCAACAATGCCGACATACAAATAGACTTCTCCAAAACGGATCACAATGATGGATATCCCTTTGATGGCCCAGGTGGCACGGTGGCTCACGCTTTCTTTCCAGGGGAGCACCACACCGCTGGAGATACTCACTTTGATGATGATGAATACTGGACTTTCAGATCAGCAGGTATGTCAGGGTAAGAGAGCAACAGAGGAACTAGAGGGTTCCCTTTTTTCCACCACTGGTGGCACTGAAGATGAAGGAGGAGATAAGGACAGACTGGCCTTTGTAAAAGTCAGGGATTTTCATGGGGAAGAGTCAGAACTTCTTAGGCCACTACAAGAGTTTTCTTGACGTAGGATATAGACTCACTAGCTCTTGACTGACAACCTGCAGGAGGATGGGGACTATGGAGACATGGAGAAACTGCATTGCATGATGCTGTGGTGTCATTTTTGGTTGGAAGACTGGAAATGACATCACCGCATCATGGTGCTCTCTAGGATTTCCTCAAAACTCCGTGGCAAGAGCCATAGCGTTATAGTGGGATTGCTAGAGCATTGCATGACACGGTGACATCATTTCCAGTTTCATGGCTGGAAATGGCATCGAATGACACTGTTGTCCCTCCATCATTTCCCTACCACTATTCCACTGAATGCTGGCGTGGGAACGGAGAAGCAACCGCAGGGGTTTCTGCACCCATGGTGGGGAAATGGTAGATGGTTTAGATTTATTCATTTATTTATTTCTACATTTGGGTCCTACTTTTCTTCTTAATGAGGTCCCAATGTGGCTTACATTGTTCTTCCCGCCTCCATTTTATCCTCATAGGTTAGGCTGAGAGTATGCGACTGGTACAAGGTCACCCAGTGAGCTGCCATGGTTAAACGGGGGTTTGAACCTGGGTTTTCCAAGTCCTAGTCAAACACTTTAACCGTGGTACCACATCTGCTGGGAGGGGGGGGGAGTTCAGCTTTGTGACTTCATTAGGGAGAAATGCAGCTCAAGGAAGGAAGGAAGGAATACATATCTATATTATTGTTTAGCCCTCAACCGGTAAAACTTGCTGGTGAATTATTAGCATTTCTGCAGCTAAACATTATAGACATAAACTATAAGCAGCATAAGGTGGAGGGAGCTGAGATGGCCCGGTCTGCTCCGCCATAATATTTAAAGCAAAGTAAAAGTGTCCGAATTTCTCAGCTGAAAATATATACAATTCAAAACCCGGACGTGCATTGAATAAGTGTCAGTGTTTTGTGAAGCCTGTATGATCAACTGCAGCTGCAGCTTTGAGCCATTTTCACCCAGTTTTCAGCGACTGCTAATAATAACATTAACATTAACATTCGATTTATATACCGCCCTTCAGGACAACTTAATGCCCACTCAGAGCGGTTTACAAAGTGTTATTATTACCCCACAACAATCACCCTGTGAGGTGGGTGGGGCTAAGAGAGCTCAAGAGAACTGTGACTCGCCCAAGGTCACCCAGCTGGCTTTGTGGAGGAGTGGGGAATCAAACCCGGCTCTCCAGATTAGAGTCCCGTGCTCTTAACCACTACACCAAACTGGCTCTAATGAAACGGCTATAGTAATTCTGTCCCCTGCAGAACTCAGTAGTAGAAAGAGGCCTTCTGTTTGTGGCATCTGTATAACACTGGAAATGCCCTTGCCTGACTCCTGGACCATCAATCCTAGAATCCTAGAATTGGAAGGGGCCTTAGAGACCATCTAGTCCAACCCCGCCCCCAAAGTAGGAACAGCCTGAAGCATCCCCGAAAAGTATTTGTCTAGCTGCTCCTTGAAGACTGCCAATGAGGGGGAACCCATCACATCCCCAGGCAGCCAATTCCACTGCTGGGTGTACCCAACTGTGTTAACACAACAGAGGGGTCTCCAGAGTACAAAAGCAGCAAGCAAAAATCACAGTATTAGTCTTGTATAATTATATTTAAAGTGACTAATGCAGCATGTGAATAAATACTATGGAAGAATGGCCATGTGGACATATATATAAACCTTCAATCAATATCAAAAATGCCTCTTTTACAAATATAAAAATGTGACTATAGATCAACCAACAATCCAGCTAGTTGGCTACACCCACAGCAAACAAACAAGACCCTCCCTGGAGGAAAATGCAATAAATCGCAGTATTAGTCTTGAATAATTATATTTAAAGTGACTAGTGAATAAATAAATAAGTTATACACAAGCTCATACAATCTTCTTACAATGCTATACAAAAGACAATCATACCCACCTGAATGTAGCAAAAGGCATTCCAATAATTCCAAACCTTCAATCAATATCAAAAATGCCTCTTTACAAATGCCTTTACAAATATATTGTAAAAGAGGCATTTTTATATTGATTGAAGGTTATCACTGTTGGAATTAGGGTATGATTGTCTTTTGTATAGCATTGTAAGAAGATTGTATGAGATTGTGTATAACTTATTTATTTATTCACATATTGCACTAGTCACTTTAAATATAATTATTAAAGACTAATACTGTGATTTATTGCATTTTCCTCCAGGGAGGGTCTTGTTTGTTTGCTGTGGGTGTAGCCAACTAGCTGGATTGTTGGTTGATCTATAGTCACACTTTTATCCCAGCCTTCTTCCAAGAGGTTCTAGGGGGCATGTATGGTTTTCCCTCCTTCAGCTAATCTTGACCACAGCCATATGCAGTAGGTTAGTCTGAGATTAGTCCCAAGTTCCCTTGTGAGCTAGCTGGGGATTTAAACCAAGTCTAGCCAAGCACTTTAGCCAGTATACCACACTGACTCAAACCCTAATTCTATAGAAGGATGCTTCTAATATTTATTTATTAATTAGAATTAGAATGCTTAATTGGAAGAGAAGGCAACATAGTATTGCCCGATCTCATCAGATCTCGGAAGCTAAGCAGGGTTGGTATTTGGATGGACAGGGCCGGTGCCAGAATTTCTGGTGCCTGCGGCCGGGGGCAGCTTCAGGTCTGTTGCCACTCCCACACGCGTGCGCTCACACCCGGACTGCATGATAATGTCACTGCGTGTGACATCATCATGCAGCATGCCACTGCGAGCTGGCCCCATTGGCGCGGCAGGCAGCTGGGACGGTGCGTGGGTGGCCTCCCAGCCCTCCCACTCAGTTGCCCCGTTCTGCCCTGGCCGCCGGCTGTGCCTGGCCCACAGCTGCGTGCAGGTGGCAGTGGCAGCATGGGGCAACTGAGCGGAAGGGCTGGGAGGCTGCCCATTCAGACTGCCCTGTGCTGCCACCGCCAGCATGCACTCCTGGCTGGGCGCAGCAGCTGCAGGCCAGGCATGACAAGTGGCCGTGGCGGTGCGTGGGCGGCTTCCCAGCCCTTCCGCTCAGCTGCCAGCGCTGCCGCTGCCAATTCTGTGGCGCGTGCCCCCGCCCCTGGCACCCCCTCCGGCGCCTCAGCGCTCGAGGCAGCTGCCGGACCCGCCTCCATGGACGCACCAGCCCTGTGGATGGAAGAACCGCCAAGGAAGACTCTGCAGAGGACAGCAATGGCAAACCACCTCTGCTTCTCACTTGCCTTGAAAGCCTCTTGCTGGAGTGGCCGTATATAATTTGACAGCACATATATATTTACATTTCAGTTGTTAATCCAATAAAGCAAACTCTCAACTCAGTTGAGAATCAGATTGGTATCTATAAACTTCATCACCGTTAAGGGAAAAAATATTGTGTGTTTTCTGACAGTTCTTTCCTGGATCACAATACTGGTTGCATGATTGCTGACTATGCTATGTACCCACACATTATTATATCCCCGCCATGGGAATTATAGTCTCAAGTAACACCTGAAGCAGAGAATCGCTTGAGATTTCATCTGGGTCCCAAACAAAGTCATCCAGGATCACGAGAAGGTCTTAGATTTGACTGAGAAACAACAAACAAAATATTTGCAAGAAACATTTGAGGGGAATTGACTGAGTCAAACAGAAAAAGATTTACAGTGCCACCCTATGCAGAGTTACTCCAGTCTAAGCCCATTAAGAAAGCAGACAGGAAGAAAATTTATTCATTTGAAATGTGGTGCTGGAGGAGAGGTTTGTGGATACCATGGACAGCCAAAAAGACAAATAAGTGGGTGCTAGATCAAATCAAGCTGGAATTCTCCTTAGAAGCTAAAATGACAAGACTGAGAGCAGAACTACAAGTGACAAAAGGCACAGGTTGGACACTTGTCAGCTTCCCTCAAGTTTTGATGGGAAATGTAGGCAGCTTGGTGGAATGTTGGACAAGTGACAGTTGAAAAGTCCATTGGACAGCAGTCGGAGAGCCAAGCTGCAAGACCAGGATGCCTACATTTCCCATCAAAACTTGAGGGAAGCTGACAGGTGTCCAACCTGTGCCTTTTGTCACTTGTAGTTCCGCTCTAAAGCTATCGTACTTTGGTCACATCATGAGAAGACAAGATTCTCTGGAAAAGTCAGTAATGCTAGGAAAAGTGGAAGGCAGCAGGAAAAGAGGAAGACCTAAAATGAGATGGCTTGACTCAATAAAAGAAGCCATGTCCTCCCGTTTGCAGGATCTGAGCAAGTCTGTTAATGATAGGACGTTTTGGAGGTCTCTCATTCATAAGCTCACCATAGGTCGGAGACGACTTGACGGCACATAACACACACAAGCCCATTAAAATCGTTGTAGGAGTAACTACATAGGATTGCACTGTTAGTCTGGTGTTCTGGTCCCGTATGGATGAATAAGAGCTTCATCCGCAGCAACAAATTAATGTTAAAAGAACTTATTTATTAACATATTTCCCCCATGTTAAAAACGATTTCAGAATATTTCTTTAAAAGCAATGCGTGAAATTAAAATCAGGAGCTAGAAACAATGTCTAAAATAGTGCAAAAGCAGCAAAAAGTATCTCGACCGAAAACCGGCCAGAGTTACTGCAGTCAAATACCGGCTAGAATAAAATGTCTTGCACCATCTGCAGAAGCTCAAAAGAGAGACGTGGCTTTCCATGTGCCCCCTGGAAGACACCTCCAGTGGGTAAGAGCCCTCAGTGATAGGGGGGGAGTTCTAACCCCCATCATACTCATTATGTGAGCAGGCAACCACCAGGATGGCTTGCTTACCCAGGCTGAGTAACTTCAGATGGAAAGAGGTGGTCCTTCGGGTATTTAAATCCTAGGCTGTGAAGGACTTCAAAGGTTAAAACCAGTACTGAGGAAAGTGAATTTAACGGACTAGAATATTTTCAAGTACCTTTCCTATTTTTATGTGATTGAACTGTATTTTTACTATAAAGAGTGAATACTGGGGTGAAGTACCCAGGCAGATGGCACATGCTGATGCCAGTTACTGTGAAGTGCCTGCTATTTGAAGTTTAGGGAAAGGATACCCACATACAGGGCTTTTTTTCAGTGGGAACACGGTGGAACGGAGTTCCGGCACCTCTTAAAAATGGTCACATGGCCGGTGGCCCCGCCTCCTGATCTCCAGACAGAGGGGAGTTGAGATTGCCCTCTGCACCGTGCACCGTGTGGCGTGGAGGGCAATCTCAACTCCCCTCTGTCTGGAGATCATGGTGCGGGGCCACCAGCCATGTGACCATTTTCACTGAGGGCAAATTAAACTTTTAAAAACTCCCTCCTTGTTCCAGCTGACCCAAAGTGACATCATTGTGTGGTCTGGAGTTCCACCACTGAGTTCCACCCCCTCTTTTCCCAGAAAAAAGCCCTGCCCACATATGTATACTTGGCTAGGTTATAGGTAGCAAGAAGCACCTATGTTATTATGCATTATGCCATGCCCATAGGCAAGTAAGAGAAATCTTTTCCTGAGTTAATCAAGCAACAAGTAGCTGTAGAATGCCAGCCAAACTTTCCCCTAGATCAGCCTTGAGGACATGAAAAATAGTATTTTGCTTGCAAAGCATAGAATGTTGCCAAGAGAATAAAATGTTCCAAAGGGACAAGCGACATCGAGGCAAGATGATCCCTGATAAGATAGTGAGAAGTATGCCTATTTAATGATGTCCAGAATTGTTTGGCCAATGTGTGACCACTGGACCAGTGGGCGGGCAATTGCTGGAACCAATGTAGTACCAATTGTTGTTGTGGATTTTCCGGGCTGTATAGCCGTGGTCTTGGCATTGTAGTTCCTGATGTTTTGCCAGCAGCTGTGGCTGGCATCTTCAGAGGTGTAGCACCGAAAGACAGAGATCTGTCAAGAACTACAATGCCAAGACCACGGCTATACTGCCTGGAAAATCCACAACAACCATTATTCTCCAGCCGTGAAAGCCTTTGACAATATAATGTAGTACCAAGGTTGTAACTTATGCTAATTGACCCAAGAGTATAAATTCTTATGTTGGAGCATCATAGCTCCGAAGATCCGGTCAGTTCACGGAACTTTTTGTTAGACTCTGGATGATGGAGTACAGCAGACAAATCTCTGGTTCATTGTAGCAAGACATAGGTTCTTGGTTAAATGACTTTTATTCAGAAATCGGTTCTTTCCATACTCAGATCCAAAGGTCTACTTAGGAGTAAGGTAAGCAACTAAGCAGTTCTAGTAGAAAGTTGACAAGAATGGCCACATAGGAAAAGAACACCCTTTTTCTACCCGTTTTCCTTCCCCCTCCCAATTCCCAAACAATCCAGTGTTGTTGTTTCTGTGTGAGAACATTCTTCATATTTGTGCTCTCGTGCTACGGGGAGAGACGACATATCATAGTCAGGAAGAAGGTTTCAAACTTGTGAACACTCAGCCACCTGGGAACGAGTGAGAACCCACTAAAATGTTAGCAACAGGAAATGGAGTTATATTTGGCAATAAAAGATGGAGTTACACTTGACAGGAGAAAGCATACACTTAACAGAAATATTGGCATGAATGAATGGGCGCAGTCAGACATGACACTTTTTCCTGGCGGCTATGCTGTTCTTCCTTTGCTTATAAGCAAATCAAAAGGCCTGTGTTTATTTCCCTCAGTAGGACTTCTGCGTATTCTTCTTTACCAGTTGGGCTGAAACATGATAAGGTGCAAAATATGCACAAGAATGCCTTGAACTGATGGTGGAAACAAACTGGCAAACCAGTACACTAATGCACAAAACTGGCCACGCCTTCCAGAAGTTCCAGACAGGCGCCCATAAAAGTTCCATGGTGAACGTTTCATCAAGATGAAGAGGTTAATGTTGGAGAGATTCTGTAGGCGCACATTTAACATTCCATCCTGGAGAATCATGCCTCAAGGAAACGATGCTCAATTCATAATTCTGTCGATCATTACTAGCCAGAACGAAGTCATGTACTGACAAGGAATTATGAATTTTATCAGCATCGTTAGCCCTCTGAATGCCAATTGCACATGTGCGTTGAACATTCCAATCTGCATTAGAACTTCCCGGGGAAATGGGGCTCGATTCATAACATAACCAATCATTATAATTCAGACAAATCCTCATATGGAGCCTGGGAGTTATAAATTTTGACAGCGTCCCTAGTTATAAGTAGCTGTGTCAACAGGGACGCGTAACCCCGAGACGCAAGAGCGCCAGACAAGGGAAAAATACAGCTGCATAACCAGAATTGCCTGGAGCCTCATTTTTTATTGATCCTATTCTCCCTGACCTCTGTAGGTGGCATAAAAATATCTCCCAGGTTGTCATTTTGGTACTGAGGTTTGTGGAAGTTTGCATTATATTCATTTGTTCTCCTGGGGCCAAGGAGCTCCAGGTAATAAAAAAAACAGTCTCTTTACGGATGGTGCAAATGAGCCATCATAAACAAAATAACAAAATTCAGAAAGAGAAGTATATCCTAAGAGAAATAAGAATTATTTGGATGCCTGAGGATGGTGAAAAGCGAAGGGCGATCAAAGACTATTCCTGCTTTCTACTTGAGTGGAGAAGGAAGAAAGGTTGTTTCTTCTTCCTCTGTGCTTTGCCGAACTCCCGAGTGGCCCGTTTGGCCTCCAGGTAGCATTCAAGCAACTTCCTTCTAACTTTTTCTAATAAACAGAAACTAGGCTTGGAGTTGTTGTGAATCGTAACTTGGAATAGGAGAAGGAAATGGAGTCTTGAGTGGCAAAGGACGTTGGGCGACAAAGAACAGCGAGCAGGCGCCACCTTTGCGTGTATAAGTACATCAAGGTTTGTAAAGTGCATCAAGCGGTTTTGTAAAGGTCCAACTAGCTTAGAATTGTCTGCTTCGATTGACTGTTGTTCTTCAGGGCCTTGGGCAAAGAAAGGTCTCCCCAGTATCTGCTGCTGGCAGTGGCGTAGATTGAACCTGGAACTTTTTGTGCACATCATCTGCTTTAGTATTGAAGTTCCTTCTGGTTAAAGTGCAGATGGTTTCTGAAGGCAGGTAGCCACCACGTTGACATGCTCGGAGCAGAGCCACAATCTTGTCCGTAGTATGTTAAGGGTTTTGAAACTAGAAAGGTGGTGTAGGATTTTATTCAAAGTTAACCAATGTTTAGAAAGTGCTGGTAGCAGCTCGAAGTTATGGATTTATTTACATGGTATGGTGTTTAACTAGCTAACTGAATGAGTTGTGATCTGAGAGGTTATCCTAGACCAGTGGCAACCATAGACTTACCTGATGGCTTTAGAAAAGTCTCTCTGTCTCCCCTCACCCCACCCCACCAAAATATAGGGAAAAAATTTGACCTACTTTACAGAGCCAGTATAAAAAGTGTTGGGAGGGGCATTTCCATCAACCTGCAGCCAACTTATGGTGACCCCCACATGGGGTTTTCAAGGCAAGAGATGAGCAGAGGTGGCTTGCCATTGCCCACCTCTGCATAGCGACCTTGAACTTCCTTGGTGGCCTCCATTCCAGGTACTAACCCAGCCCAACCATACCTAGCTTTCAAGATCTACTGACATCAAGTTAGCCTGGACTATCCAGATCAAAGCATAAGAGTTCTACCACCGTGAAATAATTTGAACATGGACAGCCTATAAAGATCGTTACACGTTCTTTTCAGATACCAATGGAATGGACCTGTTTGCCGTGGCAGTCCATGAATTCGGCCATGCTATTGGCTTAAGCCACATCTCCACCATAGAGTCTATCATGAGGCCGTACTACCAGGGTCCCGTAGGAGATCCCTTGAAGTATGACTTGCCTTATGAAGACAAAGTCCGGATCTGGCAGCTGTATGGTGAGTTGATGGGCCTGGGTTCATGCTCACGTTGGGTTGTGGTGGGTAGAGAACTGGTTGTAGAACTCATCTAGTGCTCTAAAGCAGCAAGTTCTAGCAAGTAACTAGGTCTCATCTAGTTCTCTAATGTGGCAAGGTCAAGCAAGCAACTAGATCTCCTCTACTTCTCTAATGCAGCAAATTCTAGCAAGCAGCTAGATCTCATCTAGTTCTCTTTTGCGGCAAGTTCTAGCAAGCTACTCAATTGCCTCTAGTTCTCTAATGTAGCAAGTTCTGACAAGCTACTAGATCTTGTCCAGTTCTCTAATGCAGCAAGTTCTGGCAAGTGCCTGGGGCAGACAGACTCATCTTGGCAGGCAGTATTTATCCAGTCAGTCTGTCTCAGGGTAGGAAGAAACATCCTCTTGGCTTCCAACATTGATGAGTTAACAAATTGCTGTCTGGTAGCCTCCGGACAGCGATACCTCCATTCTTTGGTCCTTCCCGGCTTTTGCTTTGGGGGGGGGGTGCACCTGTGCATATTGAAGTCTTAGGGGCTGGACGCTACTCAGCCATACGGTTCTGAAGTGGATTTGATGAACATGGCTTCCGGAGTTCTCTTTCCCTCGACGAAAGAGAATGGGTTGGGTCTACCACCAACAGGGTGAAGAAGCTGTGCGTTGTGTTTCATTTTATCCTTGTCTCTGTGCTCAGGTGTCAGAGAATCTGTGTCTCCGACGGCCAAGCCCGAAGCCACAAAAGAAGATGATCACCCCTTCCTGCCCGACTTGCCAGAGAATCGTTCCTCCACCCCGTAAGTGAAGTTGAGATATAACTAATCGATACCCATTATCTGGAAGAGCCCCGTGGCACAGAGTGGTAAGCTGCAGTATCTGCGGCCCAAGCTCTGCTCACGACCTGAGTTCGATCCTGGCGGAAGCCGGGTTCAGATAGCCAGCTCAAGGTTGGCTCAGCCTTCCATCCTTCCGAGGTCGGTAAAATGAGCCCCCAGTTTCCTGGGGGTAAAGTGTAGATGACTGGGGAAGGCAATGGCAAACCACCCCGTAACAAAGTCTGCCAAGAAAACGTCGTGATGCAACGTCCCTCCATGGGTCAGTAATGACTCGGTGCTTGCACAGGGGACTGACTACCTTTACCTTTACCCATTATGTGATAGAAAGTGGGGCAGAAATAAATAGAAAACACCACTTTGGCACTCCTGGATCAAAGATCTCTCAAGGCTGTTCGCTGGTAGTCCTAAACTGTTTTTCAGCTTCCTTTTTATTAATTTTATTATTGTTAGAGCTCCTGCAAGGTAGAAAGACAGCTAATAATTGTTTTAAATAAATAAAGTAAGTAAGTAAGTACAGGATTTACATTTCAATGTGAGTGCTGCAGAATCCACAGTTTAAACACTGAATGCATGTTCATGTTCTATTTCTTTTGATGAAAGAGGAGTATGCCTGTCTGTTTAATGCTTAAATGTTGGCAGCCTAAGCTAAAAAAACAGATGTCTACTGTGACTTGAATAGGCAGAACTTTTTAATTTGACAATGCGCTGCCTTTGTAATTGAAGCAAAGAGCACGTGTGCTGCAACATCTTTGCAAAAAAAATAACGTCAATTTCAAAACAGTAGGCAGTGCAAATGGAATTGACTAGACTGGAATTTGGCCCACTGTCCATTTTTCAGCGCCTGGGAAATGGATTTGATTGTGAAATTCTACCTGTGAGTTTTTTCACATCCCTCGGCTGTTAATCCCCACTGGAACAACAGAGGGCACTGTTGCCAGTTTGGTGCAGTCTTTAAGAGCGGTGGAACTCTAATCTGGAGAACCGGGTTTGATTCCCCACTCCTCCTCTTGATGCCAGCTGGGTGACCTTGGGTCAG
This sequence comes from Eublepharis macularius, assembly GCF_028583425.1. NCBI lineage: Eukaryota > Metazoa > Chordata > Lepidosauria > Squamata > Eublepharidae > Eublepharis > Eublepharis macularius. The sequence goes on along the minus strand of NC_072802.1, from coordinate 63,117,533 downwards.
TCACAGCTCTCTCAGAGCTCTCTCAGCCCCACCCACCTCACAGGGTGTTTTGTTGTGGGGATAATAATGACGAACTTTGTAAACCGCTCTCTGAGTGGGCATTAAGTTGTCCTGAAGGGCGGTATATAAATCGAATGTTATTATTATATTATTTACTAAGGCTGAAAGAAAGCCACTAGCTTGGGTGAGCAAGGATTTGAGTTGGGTAGTGCACAGCTGAAGTCCCACAATCTAAACCTTCCTAACCCAGGAATTAGACAAATTCATGAGGGAATCAGTCTATTGAGGGCATTCGCTGTGCTAAATAAATGGAAACTCCATGTTTAGAAGCAGAGAACCTCTGATCATCGGTTTGGAGAAGAGGCCTTCATGCTGTCTTTGGGGTCTTCCTGAAGGAATTTGGTTGGCCAGGGTGGGTAACAGCCATAACCTGGATAGCCCAAGCTAGCCTGATCTTGTCAGATCACGGAAGCTAAGCATGATCAGCCCTGGTTAGTACTTGGATGGGAGACCACCAAGGAAGTCCAGGGTCGCGCTGCAGAGGCAGGCAATGACAAACCACCTCTGTTTCTTGCCTTGAAAACCTATAGACCTGCCATAAGTTGGCTGCAACTTGATGGCACATGACAGGCAAAATGGACTTTTGGTCTGATCCAGCAGGGCTGTTCTGAAGCGGCCATTGTCTGTATTCATCAGGGCCTGTTAATTCTCTGGGCAGCGGTCCGGAAGGGAGCTGGAAGTGTATTTTACTGCCAGATCGTCTTCTGTTGGTGCCTGGCTACTCCTTCCAGAGGAAAGGTCCCTGCTTGCAATTACAAACAAGCAAAATTGCCCTCTAGCAGGTTTTGCAACAATCAGCCCTGAAGTCCCCTTGCCCTGAAGTCCCCTTGCACGGCGGCCGTTCACTCTCTGCAACAGGGGACGTTCCATCCCTGTCACCCTCAGGCAAAGTCGGCCGCCATGAATTTTTCATCGCGTCTGTTCCATCCTCTCCTGCAGTTGCACGGTCTCTCACTCTCCAGTTTTCTACATCGTCTGTTGAGGATGGCAATTTTCTCGAGCCTTTTCAAGGGCAAACGTTTACATCGATCTCTGAAGGCCCAAATCCACATGTGGTTGGAGTTCCATATGACTGGAAAGACTGATGTTTATTCTGAACCTAAAGAGCAGCTGTACTGGGGGGGGGGACAAGGGTTGCGGTAACAGTGCTGAGGAACAGTGTGAACGCTTCACTCCTGCGTCATTGTCCAGTTGAAAATTACTCTTCCAAGATAAAGTCTTGGTCCTTGTCTTTTCTCCCTACGGGGCCATTTTTAATAATGATGATGATGATGATGATGATGATGATGATGATGATGATGATGATGATGATGATGATGATGATGATTTACACCAATACCTGGCTGATACTTAGGTCTCCAGTGGAAACTTGTATCAGCTCAGCAAGACCAATCAATGATAACATGTGATCTTTATTTATTATTGATTGTGTTGTGTGAAATGTGAATAATAATAATAATAATAATAATATATTTATATACTGCCCTTCAGGACAATTTAACGCCCACTCAGAGCGATTTAAAAGTGTGTTATTATTAACCCTCTCTTCTCATGTCTTTTCCATGATTTAAATTGCCCCTCTGAAACTGCAGTTAGCTAAATGAGAAGGGGAAAGGCCAGGTGCGGCTGTTCTGCTGGTCTTCTGCCACCCACAGACATACTTACATCTGTGGGTGGGCTTTTCAAATGGTGACAAGGGAGGAGAGGAGTAAACTTTCCTTCCCCCTCCCAGCAGCTCTGCAGCTGTGCAGATTTGCTTTTTAGCTTTGATTAAAAAAAAAACAGCAAAGATTTGCATCATGGAATTCTCGTGTGCATTTTGGGCCCAACAACCTTTCTTGTGTACCACTGCTGGTTGCTTATCAGAAGTCCGTTGTTGCTTGGTCGGTGGTTTTGGCTTTTTGTTTCTAGAATGCTCTATTTTATTTTTTATTTTATTTTTTTTTATGAAAAAAAAGATTTTATTAAATGAAAACCAAAAATATGCACAAATGTCTCTTAGAAATGGCTATTCTTTTGAGTTTGTATGTAAATCCAGGATATATTTTTTTCTTTAAAGTGATTTTCTTGCAACTGAAGCAGTTAGATGACATTTTAGATTGGTTTATATAATAATAACATTTGATTTATATTCCGCCCTTCAGGACAATCCTCACTCAGAGCAGTTTACAAAGTGTTATTATTATCCTCAGGACAATCACCCTGTGAGGTGGGTGGGGCTGAGAGAGCTCTGAGAGAGCTGTGACTGACCCAAGGTTACCCAGCTGGCTTCAAGCGGAGGAGTGGGGAATCAAACCCGGTTCTCCAGATTAGAGTCCTGCCGCTCTTAACCGCTACGCCAAACTGGCTTCAAGTCACACTGCAAATTTGTCTGGATGAAATGTGGGACTTTTTTAAAAAGTTAGGCGTGCAATTCTGTCTCTTGCCGGCTGTGCCTGTTTTAATGTGAGTGCATTATAGGAATGTGATAATAACGCCCCCTAATGCAGTGGTTCTCAAATTAGCATTCCACAAGATTTACTCATTAGATGCTGCCAGCACTCTATGTCCATTGGGATGGGAGGCCTCATTTTATACTCACCCCACTGTGTCTTTGCCAAAATAATGATGATGGTCACAGCAGGAAGGCGGGCTTAAGGATGCACTGAGATTCCCTAACGAAAATGACAGTAAGGTGTAAGGAAATCCCACCCTAATCTGGATAGCCCATGCAAGCCCAATCTCATCAGATCTCAGAAGCTAAACAGGGTCGGCCTGGGTTAGTAATTGGATGGGAGACCTTCAACGAAGAGCAGAGTTGCAGAGGCAGGCAATGGCAAACCACCTCTATTAGTCCCTTGCCATGAAAACCCCACTAGGAGTTGCCATAAATCAGCTATGACTTGATGGCACTCTCCACCACCAAGGGAATCCCAGAGCCATCACCACCTGGAGGCTGGCAACCCTACCAGACCTGCATAGCCATCAGCCAAGTCCAAGGCAAAACCCTGCGATTCTGGCAGCACTGCTGGAGCTTTCTTTGCTCCTAGTGTGTTTGACTAATTACAGCCTTCATCTCTAGGGTTGTCAACCTCCAGGTGATAGCTGGAGATCTCCCGGAATTACAGCTGATCTCCAGCCCACAGATATCAGTTCCCCTGGAGAAAATGGCTGCTTTGGAGTGTGAATTCTATGGCATTATACCCAGCGGAGGCCCCTCCCTTCCCCAAACCCCACCCTCTCTAGGCTCCACCCCCATCACCACTGAAGATTAGGCAAAATGGAAGTTGTGGTGCCTGGAGACAGTCTTAAACACGCTATCTTATAGCTGCATCAAGGGTCATTAAGTGAAATTCTCTTAATTCCTCTGCTGAATTTCTCCCTGAAATCCAGCAATCTGTTTCGATTGTTCTTTTTAGAAATTTGAATCAGTTTCAAATCAGTTCCTCTTTCATGAAGAGGAAAATTTGATTTAGACCCCTAAATAATAACATATCTATTTATTTATATACTACAAGCATAGTTGAAAAATTAATAACAAGGTGAGCCGTTAAAGATACAATTAAACACATGCCAGGACTTGTCAGAACATGTCCTTTCTGCATCCGATTGCTTTTGATCCTTTGTATCATATTACAGTGGCACAACAACAGACACAAATCAAGAGGTGAGGAAATCTACGCTATCGCATGGTTAAAAAAATTTAAAGATAAGTTAGTGAGAATGAGGAAAAGAGAATAAGAGGAACCAGTCGCTATATCTAAAAAAGAAAATTTTGGAAAAAGAAATTCCACCCCACCCCTCCCTTCACAACCCTAATAGCATGTTTAGAATGCTATTAGATATCCTTTTGAACATCCTATTTAATTTAATGCTCTAGGTATCAAAAGATAGTGTATTTATTTGTTACTTTTTAATCCCAAGATTGAATTTAAAATGTCTGCCAGGGCAGCTTTCAGTTATTAAATATACTGATGCAAACATTAGTTGAACAGTAGTAGCAATGTCAGTAAAATCTAATTTAGAATATGCTCAGCGGGGGATGAGGGGCTTTGTTATGTCCCAGCCCAGTCCACCAGATAGCCCCCAGAGTGATTTTCCCATAGAAAACAATGGCTGAATTTATCGGAAATAGCTGAACTGAATTAGAGAATCAATTTGGAATTCAGGGAATTCTGAATTTTTTCTCAGATTCAATTTAAAAAAATCAGATTTACTGAATTTTGTTTGGTGTACACCCCTAGCTATATCTACCTCTGGTCTCACTTGCAGCATTTGTACCTGGGGTGTTTGGAATATTTGTCCCCACTGGGTTGAATCCATGTCATTTGTTGTAATGAGTGATGCAAATGTGGTTGTTGTTTTTTTCAACTAGGCTCCGAAGAGACGTGCCCAACAGATGCAGCACACATTTCGACGCTGTTGCTCAAATCAGAGGAGAGGCTTTCTTTTTCAAAGGTAAACATGCGCCTCCTTTTCCCTCTGTCCCTGTTTAGATTCTTTGAGAGCTGCCAATCTGCTCATTCATTTTCCCAATCAACATGTCAAATACACAACTGAGAATCTCTGCACAGGAGTTGAGTTTCAGGAAGAAAGCAGCAAGCATGGGACAGATTTGCTCTGACTTAGACAGCCCAAGCTAGCCCAATCTCGCCAGACCTCGAAAGCTAAGCAGGGTCAGCCTTGGTTAGTACTCGAATGGAAGACTACCAAGGAAGACCAGGGTTACTATGCAGAGGCAAGCAATGGTAAACCTCCTCTGAACGTCTCTTGCCTTGAAAACCCTACAGGTAAAGGTAAAAGGTAAAGGTAGTCCCCTGTACAAGCACTGAGATTTTACTGACACATGGGGGACGTCACATCACGACATTTTCTTGGCAGACTTTTTGTTACGGGGTGATTTGCCATTTCCTTCCCCAGTCATCTACACTTTACCCCCAGGAAACTGGGTACTCCTTTTACCAACCTTGGAAGGATGGAAGGCTGAGTCAGCCTCGAGCCGGCTACCTGCACCAGGCTTCCGCCAAGATCGAACTCAGGTCTTGAGTAGAGCTTGGGCTGCAGTACTGCAGCTTACCACTCTGCGCCACGGGGCTCTCTGAAAACCTTACAAGGACACTATAATTTGGCTGTGATTTGATGGCACTTTCTACCTCTACCATTGGACAGATTTATCACTTGCTCCCCACCTGCCATTTCTCCCCTGCAAATTGCTGCCTCCCCCTCTGCTGGAGTTTCAACAGCCAGGATTCCCAGATGTATGTTTACTTTTGAATACGAAGTTCGTCCCTTGCATCTCTACAAGCTCCACTGCAATCTCTTGTGTGTAGCACATAATTTCCGCTCTTTCTCAACTCAGAGCCATTTTCCCAAGGAAGGGCACAGTGTGCTGCCAATTCTGGGAGATATTCCAGACCCCTTGACTGGATTTTTGACTCTTGTTTAGGAAAAAAACCTCTAGCTCTTATGATTACTCTGACATGAGAAAAAAAATAATGTGCATGGAATATTCTTCCTGGCCTTCTGCGAATGGGAGATCTTACACTGTGGAATTCTGATCATTGTAGAGTTGGGGGAACGTGAAGCAAAGGACTACCATAACAACAACAACAACAACAACAACATTCAATTTATATACCGCCCTTCAGGACAACTTAATGCCCACTCAGAACAGTTTACGAAGTGTGTTGTTGTTATCCTCACAACAATCACCCTGTGAGGTGGGTGGGGCTGAGAGAGCTCTGAGAGAGCCGTGACTGACCCAAGATCACCCAGCTGGCTTCAGGCAGAGGAGTGGGGAATCAAACCCGGTTCTCCAGATTAGAGTCCCATCGCTCTTAACCACTACACCAAACTAGGTCTCTAACGCTGCAACACTTTCCCTATAAGAAAAGGCTACGCAATTTGGGACTTCTTTAGTTTAGAGAAAAAACAACTAAGGGGGGACATTATAGAGCTTTATAAAATTAGGTATGTTCTGGAGAAGGTGGGTAGAGTGACACACCCAATAATAGCCTAGGTAAATTGAGGGGCAGTAGATTCAGAGGATAACCCATTTTAGTTTATTATAGCAGAATAAAACTAAGTCCAGAGGAAACTTAAGAGACTAATATTTATTTCAATATGAGCTTCCACGAGATCTTGTAGGACTTCCAGTTTGATCTCCCCATGTCTGGAGAAGTGAGCTGTGGCTCACGAAAGCTCACACCCTACCACCAATGTTGTTAGTCTTATAGGTGCTACTGGACTCTTGCTGTTTTCTGCTGCTTGAGACAGACTAACACGGCTTCCCATCTTGAAATAAATCTTCTTATTCATTAGGGTACCACTGATTTTTGGTTTTATTTTGCAGTAAACTCAGGACAGAGAAGAAGGAAGTACTTAGCATCGTTACATGTGGGATACGGTGATAGTTTAGATCAGGCTTTTTTTCTGGGAAAAGAGGTGGTGGAACTCAAGACTGCACAATGATGTCACTTTGGGTCCGCTGGATGAAGGGGGGAGTTTTTTAAAGTTTAAATCGCCTTCGGCAAAAATGATCACATGGCCGGTGGCCCCGCCCCCTGATCTCCAGACAGGCAATCTAAACTCCCCTTTGTCTGGAGATCAGGGGGTGGGGCCACCAGCCATGTGACCATTTTTAAGAGGTGCTGGAACTCCGTTCCACCGTGTTCCCACTGAAAAAAAGCCCTGGTTTAGATGACTTCAGAAGGAGATTAACAAAATCCTAGAGGATAGATGCAGCAGTGGCTAGTATTCTGAGGCAGCACCCCTCTGCCTGCCAGTTGCTTCAGTACACCAGGAAGATACTTTGATCTTCACCCCCTGCTTGTAGAACTTCTGAGGGCATCTCATTGTCCATTGGGAGAAACAGGAAGTTGCACTGGATGGACCATCGGTCTGATCCAGCACAGCTGCTCTTGGATTATGAACAGGTGACCCAGGGATGCGGCTGCAAATGGCTTTGCCCACAACCCATCCTTCATAACTTGCAACAACATTCCGTGTTGTGATAGCATCACATCATGCTTCTTCCCAACAGCAGCCAATAACATGCATGAGGAGAGCAACGCCATGACATCACAACGCTGGGTACGTGACGCTGCACATAAGAAAGGGAGACTCTGACGCAGGGATGCCATTTTCAGCGGTATCCCTGTAGTGTTCCTTCGAAGCAAACTGTCCCACCTTTCTTAGTTCCAGTGAACGCAAAGGAGAGACAAGCTCCCCACCATTTGGGACTTCTAAAATTATGTTACCAAAATATGACTACCAGTAGTTAGACCTGCTGTTTATTGCTTCCGTTTAGGTATTGATCTTTTTTGTGGCCTTGTAATGATCTCTTAAGTTCCTCACCACACAATTTTTGGCTGTCAACCTATTCGGTTTTTTTCCTAGGGCAATGCTCTGTGCATGTCCCCTCATTTCAAATGTCACAAGCGTTCACCTTAATTATACGGCCCATCTGGCTTCACACTTCCCAAACATCTGCTGGCGGTACTTTTCCAGGAGAAAAACTACTTCTGTGAAGAACCCTTTAGCTCCCTCTTCATCTAGGCACTGTTTTGTCTCTGTATGGTCTCCTGTGGCTTTGTTTCCTTGTCTCAACATTTGGAATCTCTCCTATAGTTCTGCTAAGATTTTCTCCTTCGTCAAAATGTCTAAAACCAAATCTTTGCTTTGTTGGAATATATATTGCAAGGTCTGACATTCAGTCATTATGGGGTGAATGTGTGTTACCTAGCGTTTCTATTGTTTGTGTTGACCTGGAAGAAAACCCGGCACAGAGCCAATAGCTTTATCTGATTCAAAGCCCGGGAAACCGAGGTGTGTTTGTAAACTGTATTGGTCAATAGGTCAGGTAACTTCCTTCCCAGAAGCTCAAGAAGAAGAACAAGAAGAATCTCCATTATCCATGCTTTTAAAGTTTGTACTCCATAGTACAAACCAGTTTGGTGCAGTGGTTAAGAGCGGCAGGACTCTAATCTGGAGAACTGGGTTTGATTCCCCACTCTTCCACTTGTAGCCAGCTCGGTGACCTTGGGTCAGTCACAGCTCTCTCAGAGCTCTCTCAGCCCCACCCACCTAACAGGGTGTTTGTTGTGGGGATAATAACAACACACTTTGTAAACCGCTCTGAGTGGGTGTTAAGTTGTCCTGAAGGTGGTATATAATTTTTATTATTGTTGTTGTTGTTGTTGTTGTTGTCGTCGTCGTCGTCAAGATGTAGCTCGTAGAGTTTCTTATTTTGTAGCAATCCTGTGTACCTTTTTCCTTTAGAAGTAAATATTTTTAAAAGCAAACAGGCATCTGAACTCTCTATTGAGTCAAGATCCATTGCAAATCTGATTTTAAACTATTTCAGCCCATTTTTTCCAACCTGCATTTCTTTCTGTATTATTTTATTATTTTATTTCCAGGGTCTCGGATGGAGATTTTTCACTTCACCTACTAACCAACCCATTTTTTGGTTGGGGATTGAACCTGGTACCTTCTGCAGGCAAATCAGAGGCTTTAACCACTGATCCATGGCCCCACCCAATCCTGTGCAAAAGGCACAATGTTCTGGTGCGCCACTGGTAGGCACATGCCCCATCCTCAAGAAAGAAAACAACTGCAAAACACAACACGCCATCCTCGCTTCCTACTATTAAGTCAAATGAGCTTCAAAGTGCTTTGAACTTTAAGCATGCAATATCTTTGGAGAGGGAAGAAGCCCTGATGCAGCCCAGTGATAATTTCTTCCTGGAGCGTTCAGAACCTGCCCTTTCCTAGCACAAGCGTTGTTAGGGATGCAAAAGATCGCCATATTTAATTGCACACGTTTCCCGTAAACATGCAAAGGCCACCGAAATGGTCTCTCAGGTTTCTCTTTTTTCCCTTTTCCTTTTTAAACAACGTTTGTCGAAGACGTTGTCATCTCTGCCGCCCTGCCTGCCCTCCCATGCATTATTCATGCGTCGGTTGGTGTCATATAGAGCAAATATGCAAAGTGGGGCATAATTACCAGCGTATGATATCAATCCTTATAATTGTAGTTTTAAAAAGAAAAAAAGGGGGAGCCGAGCTGCCCTGCAGATGTTAAAGGGCTGACGGTTTCGCCTCCTACGTTATTAGGCTCGGATCCAATTTCCATAAAGTCCAGAAAGACAATATCGCCAGCTGTTAAAGATGCAGAAGAAAAGAGGCAGGCTGCCTCAAATACAAATCTTGGAGCCGAACTCTTCCCCCTCGCCCAGCTGAGATTTCTGCTGTGCATAAAGAACAGGCGTTTGGGCTTGAGAAGACGCCGGTGCTCCTGCTTCCCTCCGTGTAGCTGATCATGATCAGCTTGTCGTTGGCATGCAACAAGCCCCCAAATTTGGTAGCCGTGTGAATTTCTAGCCCCCGCTATGAACTTACGTGGAAACCAACCATTTGAGTGTGACGTGGCATTTGGCTCTTCCCCAACTTCATTCATCCCTTTGGAAGAATTTTGCCCTGCCTTCCAACCAGGGCTCCCAAGGCAGCATGTACGACAATATGGTCATAAAACAAAACCAGGCAATGAGCTGAATGAATCCTTCAGCTATATGGCAGCCGTATGAAACGTTGTGTGTGAGTGGCACAAGGGGAAGCACGTTGTAGTCGTCCAGTTCCCATAGAAAGCGGGGCATAAGAGCCATATCTGATGGCTAAAGAGGCCCAGGAGGGAGCATCTTGCCTCTGAAGAGGGCCCCTGGAGCAGGAATTCTGCCGACAATCACAAAAATCAGGCAGGTTGCTGTTGGAGTCGGCGGTCTCTCCGTATATCTAGCAGTCTTTGGCAGGAAGCTCACAACGCCACTCAAGTTGGCTTAGAGGACAAGCTGCAGCAGATCCTAAAGGTCACCGTCAAGAAAAGGGCCGTTTCCACACGGCTTACCTCAACCCGGAACGCTGCGCAACATGCCGAAAAAAACGTGGAAGATCGCGTTTTCTCGCACAAGTTTTGCATGACGTTGCGCAACATCGCGCAAAACTCGCGCAAGAAAACGCGATCTTCCACGTTTTTTTCGGCATGTTGCGCAGCGTTCCGGGTTGAGGTAAGCTGTGCGGAAACGGCCCAGGTGTGCCGCAGAGCTCCCCGGCCCCCTCCTTCTGTGGCTCAAGTGGATATGCCAAGCCAGAGAAGAATTCTTTTCCTCTCCAACCTACCTGCTCTCGCACAGGCAAGGAGTGCTGGCTGACTGGCCAAGAGAAGACGAGAAGGGTCTCCCATTCCCTTTCTTGTCCCCTCTCCAAACACTTCCCAGTGCCTCTGATATACAGTATTCATAACTCCCATACTGCACTCAGGGAAAAGTAGTTTCTGGAATATCAGGCGTTCAGCAGAATACAATTCTCAAGGTGCACCAGTTACCCCGGACACTAGACCTGTTCACAGGTTGCAGTGAGCTAAGGCCTGGCCTGGCAACCAGCGGGAGTCTAGCGGAGGGGTATCGGGGGGCTGGCAACAGCATGACATCACTTCGGGGGAAAACCTTGAAGTGACATCATGCCTCTAGGAATTGATGGCAATTCCTAGAACGGACTGTTGTCAGTCCTCTGTAGGAATCACCAAGAAATCTATGGTTTTACCGATCCCTAGAGAAGTGCGACATCACTTCCCGGTTTCCACTGGAAGTTACATCATGCCATTGGCCTGCCTGCCATTTTAAAATAATTTTTCTCCCACTGCCACTTGAGCAGAGGCAGAAAACGATCCTGTAAAATCCAGGTAGGGAAGAGCTGAACCAGGTTGGTTCTTAATAAGACTCTCCTAGATGTTTATTCCTAATTTATAACAACAACAACAACATTCAATTTATATACCTCCCTTTTTGTTTCTAGACTGCCCTATTTTAGATGATATTTTAGATTGACTTATATAACAATAACATTTGATTTATATACCACCCTTCAGGACAACTTAATGCCACACTCAGAGTGGTTGATAAAGTATGTGATTATTATCCCCACAACAACAATCACCCTTGACGTGGGTGGGGCTGAGAGATCTCTGAGAGAGCTTTGACTGACCCAAGGTCACCCAGCTGGCTTCAAGCGGGAAATCAAACCTGGTTCTCCAAATTAGAGTCCTGCCACTCTTAACCAAACTGGCCTGGGGGAAGGGCACTTTTTTTCTTTTTCTGTAAACATTTTTGGAGTAGTGTTATATGAGACTGTATAAACCTTTTCTTTAGAGAATACACAGATTATGCACACATGTGCACATTTTCTACAAAGTACTCTGGAGTTTAAAGAAAGGAAAATGGATGGGAAGAGAGTCCTAAGACGTGATTAACTTAAATCAACCAGGGCATGTTAATCAGGCGAATGCTGGTCATGTCATGGTTCAGCCATTAAACTCTTGCAAGTGCATTGACATAGCCTGGAAACGGCAGGCTAGTGTCTGATTTGATAAAGCTCACACTCCACCCTGCCTGAAGTTTGCCATATTAATGTATGAAGGGGAGAAATGCCTAGCTAAGCCAAAAAGGCAGTTTCCAAGTTGCACATGGAAAAGAAGGATAAATTGGACCATGAAAAGGATATCGTCTTTCCTAATTCCAGGTTGGGCAAGAGGTACTCACGCTCTCCTGTAAGATTCTGAGTTGAATCACAGCAGATCTCTAAGACCTCCAGAGTCATCTTTGCCCAGCACTGCTCAGGGCCAAATTACAAGGGATGCCTGACACAGGTGGGACCCTTGTCAGCTTCCCTCAAGTTTTGATGGGAAATGTAGGCAGCTTGGCGGAATGTTGGACAAGTGACAGTTGAAAAGTCCATTGGACAGCAGTTGGAGAGCCAGACTGCAAGACCAGGATGCCTACATTTCCCGTCAAAACTTGAGGGAAGCTGACAAGTGTCCAACCTGTGTCATTCGTCACTTGTAGCTTGGCCCTTAGGATGAGCCTAGATCGCTCTCGCCTTGATTTCTAGAAACTTCTCTCCTTTGCACTGGCTGGTTCACATTCCTGTGGCCAGAGCACAGATGCATGGCACATGCAAACGGAAAGTGATTTATTTTTCAGCCTTGATGTTCCTCGTCCATAAATGGTAGCGTTCTAAGCATGCCCGTGGCCATCATATCGCACTTGATATCCCCCATGCACAATAATGAAGACATGAATGAATACTTATTCAGGTCCAGACACGGTGAGAGGAGCCATGGCTCAGTGGTCATGGCTTATCTTCTTGGCATGCAGAAGGTCCCAGGTTCAATTCCTCCCATCTCCAGTTAACAGGACCAGGCAGTAGGCGATGAGAAAGACCTCTGTCTGAAACCCTGGACAGCTGCTGCCAGTCTGAGTAGACAATACTGACCTTGATGGACTGATGATCTAATTTAGTACAAGGCAGACGGATGTGCTCAGACAGACATCCCAATACAACCACAAGACAGAACCTTTATTGGCATAACCGTAACAGTGTCGAAAACAGGCAGAGCCTGTTATTTGTTAAACACTTCTCCTCTTGTATACACGGTAAAGGAAGTTTGCCACCATTTCGGTGACTCCAACCTTGGTTGAGGCTAAAAAACTCACTGTCTTACTCTCAACAGATTTGCCCTCCAGCGATTGCAGTAGGTAATCCAAATAAAATGAACGCAAATCATCATAGAATCTGCATGATAAAAGTACATGGGCTGTATCCTCAATTTCCAACATCCCACAGGGGCATAACCTTTCTCCAAATGGGATTTTTTTTGAATCTCCCAAATAGTACAGCAGAAGGGAGCACATTAGAACGGGCCAACATAAATGCCCTTCGAATACAGGGACATCCCAATACCATGATACAGCTGATAATTGTGTCTGGCTCCATTCTTAGGGAGAACCAGGGCTTTTTTTCAGCGGGAATGAGGTGGAACAGAGTTCCAGCACCTCTTAAAAATTGTCACAAGGCCGGTGGCCCCGTCCCCTGATCTCCAAGTAGAGGGGAGTTTAAACTCCCCTCTGTCTGGAGATCAGGGGGCGGGGCCACCAGCCATGTGACTATTTTCGCCGAGGGCAATTTAAACTTTAAAAAACTCCCCCCTTCTTCCAGCTGACCCAAAGTGATGTCATTGTGCAGTCTTGAGTTCCACCATCTCTTTTCCCAGGAAAAAAGCCCTGGGGAGAAGCATTGTTTTTTAACCAGCCCCAGCTGGTGGATCCCTGACAAGCACAGCCGCTCCTTTGAGCCTGAATGTCATCCACCCCTGTTCTAACTGATGCTTCTACACACAGGCAAATACTTCTGGAGACTGACCCGCAACAAGCACCTGGTCTCCCTCCAGCCAGCACAGATCCACCGTTTCTGGCGGGGCTTGCCTCTAAACCTGGACAGTGTGGACGCTGTTTATGAGAGAACCCATGACCATAAGATCGTGTTCTTCAAAGGTAAGAGAGAGCATCCCTCACAAGTGAAACCAGTCCTGTTGAGAGCTCCATTTTCTTGTTTTTTAAAGCAGGATTAAGCTGCATCTCTGAGTTTTAATGCTTGCATTGCTCCCAGGGAAGGGAGCAGTTTGCACTCCAATGCACCGCAACGAGAGGAGAAGAATACAGAAGCATAGGTGTCTTTTTCACTTCGATGTGTTGTGAGCACGTGTGCACACTCAGTTTAGCTCCTGCATTATTGCAGTGGCCAGGTTTACCCCCCGCAAGGGATGCTTCTGATATTCTCCCCATAGGAATTTCTCCCTAGACTTTGGAGTTTCAGATGACCTAGTTCCAAATTGCCTGGTTTTGGAGTTGTACCTCACCTGATCTGCATTTTATACGGGGCACGAACCGTGCTCACTTTCTGCACTGGCGAAAGCAAAAATATGGGCCTGGACTTGTGGCAAGTTGTCCCAGCAGTTTCTCAATTGGCACTTCCAGTTTTCATTTGGATGAGGTCTCCGCTCAGCGGCTAATAGGGCACGAACAGTCTGGCCGATTGTCTCTCCAGGGTTGATTCATTCGTATGTCAGGGTGGCCTTCTAGGATAAGGCCCATTGATCCAGAGAGATGTGAGGTTGAAGCATCTCTACGTCCATATTGTAACCTGGTCAGTGGCAGCTTCCAGTTCATGGCTGAGTCACGCTAGGCTGCCTGCACGGGGCCAATGCCTACTGCAGCTGCCCAGCATGGATTGACAGCATCCAGATGATGCGTTAAATCCTTTGCCCCATCTGACTCCAGCCCACCCATCTTTTTTGACAGCTGCTTACAGAGACGCGAGCTCTCTTCCCACCCCTTCTTTTGTCGCTATCCTGCAGTACTCTCCACCACCCCATGCATTTCACCACTGGAACACAACCCGCTGGTGTAAAAAAAAATTGATCGCTAGTCTCCACTCTACTTACCTTCACACCTCCTGCGTAATATATCTTGTGCAATAAGAATTTGCACATGCATTTTCTTCCCCTTGCTTTCCTCCTCAAGACAGATTTCTTGGTTTGTTAGACTTCTTTTAGGAGGACTTTTTCCTGGAGCATTTTGCTCTAGAGAACAGCGAGTATGTGTCCTCCCGAACATTGTTAGAAGGGCTCCGAATATTTCATTGGCTAAGCAATGCTGCCCTCTGCTGGCTAACCCAGAAAGGACACCCACTGTCGTCAGGCGGGTAACCGAGTTGGTCTGCAGTAGAACAGCAGGATCCAAGCCCAGTAACACCTTAACAACCAGCAAGATTTCCAGGGTATAAGCTTAATATAAGGGTATAAGAAGTCAGGGATCTCCATTCCTGCTTGCATCTGACAAAGGGAGCTTGACTCTCAAAAACTTACACCCTGGAAATCTTTTGGGTCTTTAAGGTGCGGCTGGATTTGAATCTTGCTGTTCCACTGTTACCAGTTGCATTCCTTGGTGGAAGGAAGCCCTAAGATATTTTTATGAGGAATCCCAACTGTGGAATTTACAGCATCGCTGTCATGCCCTTCTTACGAAGGTCCCAGAGTCGTTTACTGACACCCATCAGGAGCCAAAATCCGGCGCTTCGTGCCCGAACGGTCTGGCCCATTGTCTCTCCGGTAATGATTCATTTGAATGTCAGGGTGGCCAAACTTGCTTAATGTAAGAGCCACATAGAATAAATGTCAGATGTTTGAGAGCCACAAGACATGATGCATTGAAGTGACTTCAGAGGAAGAGGCGAGTTTGGGGGAGTGTCCTGAAAGTGACATCACAGGAAGGGGTGGGGTTTGGTGCAGTATGCTGGAAGTGACATTGTTGGAAGTGGTGGAGCTTGGGAAGAGCCATCACCTGACCTTTGACAAAAGTGATATCACATCCTTGCTTGGCTTTACCCCCAAAGTCCCCAGATATTTTCTGGCAACCCCAACCTTTTTAATGAAAATGTGAAAAACATGGAAAGAAAGAAGGAAAGGGAGGGAAGGGAGGGAAATAAACTAAACTAAAATAAAATGTATGGCCATGGCAATACTCAGAGTCCTTCGGGAGCCGCACAATATGTCTAGAAGAGCCACATGTGGCTCCCGAGCAGCTGTTTAGCCACCCCTGGGTTAGGGTTAGGGTTAGAATCTAGGATAAGGCCCATCGATCCCTTGTGTCTCCTGCCAGACGACTCTAGCAAGCTCCCGAGCTGAATGCCAAGCCTTCCCCTGCATCTTCTCTCCAGCATTGTTCAGTACCCGGTATTATTCTTTTAAGAGACATCTATCTTCCTTTTCATGCCCAGCCACCCTGCACTGGCCACCACAGGAGCAATAGGGCGGTGTCAGGCCCAAGAGCTTGATTGTTAAACCAGCAAGGGAACTGACTTCAAGGGAGCTCCCACAGAGCCATATCGTCGGCTGTCCTGACAGCCTGGCTCCTGTTACCTTGCAGCGGTGGAAAGCCAAATCTCGCTATATTCAGGTTAGCACAAGAAAAGAGAGAACTGCGAGATCAGATCTAAAGAAGAGAGATTCCAGTAGAGCAAAGCAATTGCAAGAAGTACGATTATAAATAATAACAACATTTGATTTATATACCGCCCAACAGGACAATGTAACACCCACTCAGAGCAGTTAACAAAACATGTCATTATTATCTTCTCAACAACAATTACCCTGTGAGGAGGGTGCGACTGAGAGAGCTCTGGAAGAGCTGTGACTGACCCAAGGTCACCCAGCTGGCTTCAAGCAGAGGAGTGGGAAATCAAACCTGCTTCTCCAGATTAGAGTCCTGCCGCTCTTAACCACTACACCAAACTGGCTCTTGTGGAATGGTGGGATTAGTAGCTTCTTTTGTTGTTTGTTCGTTTATTCCTTGCTTAGCCCACCCACTCTCCATGGAGCTCAGGGCAGCATGCAGGGCTCTCCCTTCCTTCACTGTACGCTCCTTACAACCTTATGAGGTAGGCAGAGATATAATAGAACGACTGGCTTAAGGTCACTTCCTGGCTCCCAACCCTTAGGCTGAGCCTGCAGTCACTGGAACACAGTGCGTTTCTTTGAGCCAACGAGAGGAGGATTCGGTGATGTTACTTTTGTCAGAAAGTGTCAAGATATCTGGTTTGGGTGCAAGTAAAGCAGCCTTTAGCAGAACATTTCTGTCTGTCTGATTTATGCTTGAGTTTGAAACATGCACACGAAAACAGCTTTCCCAGCACTTCGTGATTTCTTCTCATCCCCCTCCTGGAGTGTGGCAGATTCCAGTTGGAGGGTTGCCGCAGCCCCCAGCGGTGCGGCGTAACCTCGCCTGCGTGAGAAGCCGGCTCTCCGCTGTGCAGCAGAAATGACGTTGCTACCTACCTGCCTATTTCTTCTCCCCAGGAGACAGATACTGGGTGTTCAAAGACAATAATGTGGAGGAAGGCTACCCTCGGCCCGTCTCGGATTTTGGCTTGCCGCTGGGAGGCATCGACGCCGTGTTTTCCTGGGCCCACAATGACAAGGCTTATTTCTTTAAGGACAATCTCTACTGGAGCTACAATGACCGCGAGCGGCGGATGGACCCCGGCTATCCTTCGGAGGACATCTTGTGGAAGGGGATTCCCAGCAACTTGGATGATGCCACACGGTGGTCGGACGGTGAGTGGGTAGGGTTAGAGGGTCGGTGTGGTATAGCGGTTAGAGCAGGGGGGGAGAACTAGGAGAGAATCAACAAGGGGTCAAGTCTCTGCTCTGCTAGGAAAACTCACTGAGTAACAGTGGATTGGGACCAGGGGTTCCATTCTGCTCACAGTGGTGCTTTGCTCTGGCAGGAGGAGCCTCTAGGGACAGGGGGTGCTGAGAAAAAGTGACACCATCAGTAGAAGATCCACCCCTTTGGGCTAGTCCCTCCCTCTCAGCCTAACCTACCCCACAGGGTTGTTGTGAAGTTTAAAAAGGGAAGGGAGAAGCAAGTATCCAGCTCCTTAGAGGAAGGAAAAGATAACATGTACGCGATAGAGAGATGACAGCACTAAAAGGAAGATGCTAATTGTTTGGGCCACAGAACCAAACTTCCCTGGATGTCCAACCCTGAAACCCTCATTGGTCCCATTTGTTCTGATCCTGATCCGCAGTTCTGCAGGGCTTGGCTTGGCCCCGGAGCTAGTGGATAGGTTCAGCAGAACTAGTGGGTAAAGCTTTTCCAAGGTTAGACCACTTCAGGTTAGGGAGGGGTATTGCATGCTTGAGTGCTCTCACACTCACACCACACATGGGAAAGTCAGTGTCAGGGGAAAGGCCAGGTGTGTTCGTTCCTTGCTGTATTTAAAGGACTCGGACCCAGATTTCGGCACAGTGTTCCAAACAGCTTACTGCAAGAAGGGAATTGCAAATGAAATAACATACATTAACTGAAATAAAACCAATATGACCCGACCCTTTAATGTAAGAAGCTGAAGGGAAGACTGCAAGCAGCAAATGGGAAAACAAATGGGAAAAGTTAGGCAGGGAGGGGGAATAGCTGGTAAGCCAAAAAAAGGGGTCAGTACTAAAAAGATCTTAAATTGCAAGAAAAGCATGGGAGAACAGGACAGTTTTTGCCTAGTGCCTATAAAAATTAGTAAGCAATGATGCTTCCAGGCAAAACATGCGTAATCTGTGTGTCCCGTGTCACTGAACAGGCTCTCTCTCAGATAGCCACCACCTCACATCTCCAACATGTGGATGATTTGACGATCGGTGTTTAAGCCCCTGACTTGCTGTCTTTCCACATGCAGGGAGTTTTCATGCTGGCAGGTCTTCATACATGTAACACAAGCGGAGGCTTGATTTTGCTGAATGAATAGACGGAAAATGTACCCAACAACCCAAAGATGGAGGGGAGGCTTGTGTCTTGGGATTTGTCTAGTCCTTCCTTGCTCAAAGAAAAGGAGTATAATAATAATATGTTTATTGCTTTTCCGGCCGAAGCCATAAGCCATACAAACACCAACAAAATATGAACTGTACACTTGAACATACCCAATTCACACAGACATAACTCGTCATTATCACTTTAAACTATCTAAACTCATGAAGATTTTGTTTCTTTATCACCGTGGCTAAAAAGGAAGCCACTATAGCAGAGGTTTGATTGTCAGGAAAGTTATCAGACAATAACACTGAGATTGCCCAAGGAAGGAAGGGAAGCTTTTCTTTTAACATAATAGGAATAATAAATCTCTCTCTTTCCTTACTCCACTTTGGGCAAAAAACTATTATATGAGGAGTATATGAGGAGTATAAAAGAGTGGCGGAGAGACAGGAAGTCCCCAGCTGCAAGGTCGCGGCCTTTGAAATGCTTCCAGTGTCACACGGATGATAGTCAAATAACATGGGGCAGTGGAGCTCTACTCCTGTCATGTTTTATGACTATCGAAAGTCACCACGGGGTGTGGGAATTTAGATCATGGCAACAGCGTTGGGGAAAGGGGGGATAACGTCACCCCTGTGCTATTTATCAGATTAAAAATAAGTCCCTTGCAGCTGTTTTTAACACCAACAAGGGGAAAAAGACAGTCACAATATGGAAGCCTGTCTTTTTTCCTTACCAGGGCCAAAAACGATCTGGGGGGGTACATTTTGATGGAAGAAATTACACAAGCAGGAAGACCCTCACCATGGCCCTGATCCATATTTCCCCACCTTCATCACACACACAGCTATTTGTTAGAACAGCAATACACACCACGTGTCCCAGCACAGAAAGCCCAACGTCCCACATTGGCTGGTCTGTTTCTCTCACTCCCGCTGGCCATCCTACGCTGCAACTGATGTCAAAAGGCTGATAATATAGCCCCGTCTTTTCCAAGACATATGAAAATGAATAGCTTTTCGTGGGTGAAAATAAGGCTGCGCTGTTTGGTCGCATCATCTGTTGGATGAATGGATTTAAAAGCATGTTGAATGACTGACAGCAGGCTATCGATTTAATTGTTCGGCGGGTTGAAAACAAACTAATGGTTTTTAGTGTAAATTCTTCTTTTTAAAAAAGACTACAGGAGGGCGCAGCGGGATTTGAGTTCAGTGGCATCCTAGAGACCAACAAGATTGTCAGGGTATGAGCTTTCAGGAGTCAAAGCCCCCTTCTTCAGATACCTTTCTCAGATGCTGCAGGAGAGAAAAGCCGTCTCAGAAGAGGCATTCCTGGCAGATTGAGACAGGAGAGGCATTCCCTCCGGTATGAAAGAGAAGGGGAATGCCTCTTCTAAGATGGAGTCTTCCACAACACATGCTCATGATCTCGAAGCATCCTTTTAAAAAATCTTTAGTCCCTCTGTGTTTTCTTCCTATGCAAGTATAACTGTAGTGATTAAAACGGGTTTTAATTAGGTGACAGCCCTCCTTGCAGATACCATAAAAACGCTAAGCATTATTACAGAAAGCAACACTCATCTTTGTAGCGTGCCGTATCTAAGTGCTGTGCTTTCTCCACACAGGGTCGACTTACTTCTTCAAGGGCAAGGAATATTGGAAAATATTGGACAGCAGTTTAGAAGCCGAGCCTGGTTACCCACAGTCCATTGCGAGAGACTGGCTGGTGTGCGGCGACATGCAGTCAGATGCACCCGAGCCAGCCGAGAGCACCAGGACCGGGGTGCGCTCCAAGCAAGGACAACATGACGAGAGCCGTTCCGAGAGCGAAGTGTGCTCGTGTACCTCGTCCTCCTCTGACCCGCTCTGGTCGTGCTCAGCTGTCAGACTCTCCATACACCTCGTCTTTGTTAGCCTTTGGACAGCAGCTTTGGCCAGTGGGCCGCTATGACAGCTAGCCAAACAAGGATGCAGCGATGCTGCAGCGATTCAGGGATGCAAAGGGGGGAAGGGGGTAAAAAAAATCACAGGATGCCACACTGTTTAATGAGCAACACACAACATTCCTAGGAACGTGTTGGGAACGGTTTCAGATTCTCCATGAGAAGTGAACTTTGCTTATTTTATTTCTTTCTGAATTTCTTTTTTTTAATTTAAAGAGCTTTAACAGCAGACTTTGGGGTTCTCACTTTCTTGTCTCCCCACTCCCTTGCCCCAAACCGTGGAAAAAAATAAAGATTCTGACTCATGTTGGAGTCAGAAGTATTGCCTACTTGCCTAGCCGTATCGTGCTCTGGGTCTTGGAAATACACTCTCCTACTGCTGAAAAATAGAAAAGAGTTCAGTAGCACCTTTAAGACTAACCAACTTTACTGTAGCATAAGCTTTCCGAGAGCCACAGTTCTCTTCGTCAGATGCATCTGACGAAGAGAACTGTAGTCTTCAAAAGCTTATGTTACAGTAAAGTCGGTTAGTCTCAGGGCTCATTTTGAGGGGGAATGTGCAGGAACGCAGTTCTGGCAGTTCCCCAAAGAGGTCACATGTCAGGTGGCCCCACTCACCTGACTCTCGGCCATTTTGGACCCGTTTCAGCCTGGATTGGGGCCGAAACGGCCCAGATCGGGCCTCTGATTGGTGGTGGATCACTCTTCCACTCAGCAGTGGCCCGATCCTGACCATTTTCAGCCCCTTTTTGTCATTTTGGGCCCAATTTCGGCCCCAAATGGCCAGGATTAGGTCTAAAACAGACAGGATAGGTGCTGTCAAGGGGCATGGCATATGCTAATGAGTTGTGCTGTTGAGTTCCCCCAGCTTTTTTTCTATGAAATGACCCCTGATTAGTCTTAAAGGTGCTACTGGACTCTTCTATTTTGCTACTACAGACTAACATGGCTAACTCCTCTGGATCTACTACTGAGAAAGTGTAGGGGAGAATTTGCTTGCATGAGAATTGCACAATCGTTTTATTGTAAACGAGACAATTAGGAATCCAAGCACAAAGAAAAAGGGCATCCAGCTCTGGATGTTTTCAAAAGAGGTAAGTAGTGTGCTGAAAGAGGGCCATGTCACACTGGATGGATCGTGAAGTGCATGGGAGGGGTTATCTTCGGACCTCTGACTTTGGCTGCAAAGAGGTTTCTGTCACAGTCCAAGGTGCAGAGTTTGAGTGTGGGGCAGAGCACATGGCTACCCAGTACAGATAATTCTAGGAAATGGGCCAAAGAACTGGAGGGTTGCCCAGTCTGGGAGCTGATCTGATGAGACTTGTTATACTGCAGTCAGACACTGCTGGGTCAGAGCTTGGACCTCTCTGGATCAGTAGAGGTCAGGACCCTTGCGCAGCTGCCAAGACCCCAGCATCCCAGCATGGTCCACTGCTGCCGTTGTGGAGGAATAGCAGCGACTTGATGCTAGCAGAAGTCCTAAACCAGTATGAAAGATACAGTTGCTTTTCCAATGCTGTTAAATGAGCATTTCGCCAGCTGACCCTTGATGCTGACCAGGGGTCATTTCGTAGAAAAAGAGCTGGAGGAACTCATTAGCATAACTCATTAGTATATGCCACACCCCTTGACATCACCAGAAGTGTGTCATTAACATAACTGATTTGCATATGCCACATCCCCTGACATCACCTATCCTGGCTGTTTTGAACCCAAACCTGGCCATTCAGGGCCGAAACTGGGCCCAAAATGGCAAAAAGGGGCTGAAAATGGCTGAAAAGGGGCCCAAAATGGTCAGGATCGGGCCGCTGCTGAGTGGGAGAGTGATCCACCACCCGTCAGAGGCCCGATCCTGGCCATTTCAGCCCCAATCCAGGGCCGTTTCCAGATGGCTTACCTGAAGCCGCTCCATGCCGCTATGTTGTGGTTCGTGCCGGGGAAAACGCGAAATATTGCGACGTCGCGCAAAACTCGCACGAGAAAACGCGATATTTCACGTTTTCCCCAGCACGAACCACAACATTGCGCCATGGAGCGGCTTCAGGTAAGCCATCTGGAAACGGCCCAGGCCAAAACGGCCTCAAAATGGCCGAGAGTCACGTGGGTGGGGCCACCTGACATGTGACCTCTTTAGGGAACTGCCGGAACTGCGTTCCTGCACATTCCCCCTCAAAATGAGCCCTGATGCTGACCATTCCGTGGAGGTCAAGGGCAGCCCTGTTGGCTGTGTTGGTTGGTTGAAGGGGGACGCTTCAGTAGCGTCTTGCGTGCACAAGAACTGGGACCAGTTTCAACATCTTTCAGTTAGGAGTCGACAGGCTGTGCGGCACCATTTCTATGGCTTCCTGCAGCCCCAAAGGGAGGTCCGCAGGTGAGATGCTGGCCTTTGAGGTGGAAAGATGGGACCGATCACATAGGAAGAAACAAATTATATGTGGAATATCTAGGATCCCAGTTTGGGGAGGGGGGTAAAGTCAGGCTGCTATGCTGGGGGAGAGATTAACCCTTTCTGCCCTTTTCCAGAATACTTCCCCCCCCCCAAAAAAAACTGCTATTGGGGGCAAAGTAGACAAGATGTTGAAAGATCCGTGGTTGAATCTCTAACAATTTTTTGTAAATTTTAATAACAACTGCACTTATATACTGCTCTTTTAGACAGATTAGTACCCCGCTTCAAGTGGTGACCGAAGTCAGTGTTGTTATTATCCCCACAATACAACTGGGGAGCTGAGGCTGAGAGGAGCGGCTTATCCAAGGTCACCTACTTGAGCTCATGGCAGTTGTGGAAGTCGAACCAACAGAGTGCTGATTCACAGCCCAACCACCCACTATGCTATAATAACTGTGCTTATATACCACCCTTCTGGACAGATTAGTCCCCCGCTCAAAGCACTGAACAAAGTCACCATTGTTATTACCCCTGCAATGCAGCTGGGGAGCTGGGGCCGAGAGGAGTGGCTTCCCCAAGGTCACCTGCTGAGCGCATGACAATCATGAGAGTCAAACCAGCAGAGTGCCGATTCACAGCCCAGCCACTTAACCACTATGCTACAGCCGCTCTCTACCTACCTCTCTAAAGATCTCTGGCTGATTCCGCACCCGTTGGATAACGCACTTTCAATGCACTTTAGCTATCGTTTGGAAGTGGATTTTTTGTTTCACACTCAAAAAATTCAGTTCCAAATGATCTCTAAAGAGGATGGGAAGTGCATTATCCAACGTGTGCGGAATCAGCTTATGAGAGGCCTTGGATCAAATTGGAACCATGGCAAGGGAGAGGGAGGACCTTAATGCTCCTCCCACATAATTTTTCTTAGCTTAAATGCCTTTCTAGGTTTCCTGGACGCTTTTCCTAGTGGGGTAAATATCAGCTCCAGGGGTTGCTGAAATGTAGCAAAGTTCCTTCCCACACTAGAGTCCTGAATGGAGGAGGGGGCGGGAGTTGAGATCTGTTGGAAAAATGGCATCGAAGGGGATTAAAGCCTCTTTCTCCAGCTCCGCAGGCAGGTCCAATTCAAATCTCATTCCTGCGTTTTAAAGAAAACGTCGCTCATGGAATAATGTCATTTGTGATAGAATTTGCGAAAACAATTCCATTTGTTGCCAGAGGGAGGCAGCAAAGACAACTGCATGCTGCTCAAAGAGCTCTTTTGCTGACAGATGGTCGAATGTGCAGTGGGGGTTTGCAGAGAGAAATGGAGCAAAGCTGCTGGGGGAGTCTGACTTCTGAGTCTGTTAGATCCGCGAAGTACAAGGCACAATCCAGCCGCTGAGCTTAACAGGAGAACCAAGCTCATCCTTCAATTCCTCCGGGGTCTGAAGAATCTCATATCATGCTTGACTCCAGCGATCTATCAGTTTTTATCCTGCCTTTCCTCTTGAGAAGCGTGACTCCCCCCTTTCACACACACACCCCACCACAACCCTTTAAAGAAACAACAGGCTGAGACAGATTTACTGGGCCAAATTTACCCAGTGTGTTCGTTGGCCGAGTAGGGATTTGAACCCAAGTCTTCCTGGTCCTATTCCAGCATTTGAAGCACTTCTCCACACTGGCAGTCCACCTGGCCGCTGAGAGCAAGAGGGCAGCCCTGTTAGGACTGAGCTCTTTTGGTTTTTCACGGCAGGTATGAGAAGATCCCCTTCCCCCGCCCCACATTTCTTCCTCTACCAATTCTTTGCCAGCTATTTCTACTCTTCTGTCCATTTCGGTCTATCACATTTTTATCCCACCTCTCAGGAGCTCAGGTACAGGAAAATCAGGGCCGTTTCCACACGGCTTACCTTCCCTCGGAACGACCCAGAACATCGCGCAAAAAACGCGGAAGAGCGCGTTTTCTTGCGCAAGATTTGCACGACGTTGTACAACATCGCTCAAATCTCACACAAGAAAACGCAATCTTCCACGTTTTTTGTGCGATGTTCCGGGTCGTTCCGAAGGAAGGTAAGCCGTGTGGAAACGGCCCGGGACTGGTCTTCACCTTTGGTAAGACGGAAGAAAGCGAGGAACCAGGAAGCATACTGGTGAGCATCATAGCACTCATGGGTGCCACGTGAGAAATCTCAGTGCTACAACCCAGCACTGAGTGCTACAAAACAGTGATAGCTTGGACGCTATGTGTCACCAGCAGAAGGCACTTGGGAAGACGGATCATGCTTTTCCTTCTGCAGCAGCAGTGGGGCAATGGGGCTCATAGGATATGTGTGAACTAAAACCCACACAAAATCCACAGCTGCAATGAGGAAGAGGGGGTGACTAAAAATCTGCCCTCCCAATGTGTGTCAACAGAAGCCCTGTTCACAAGTTACAGGGAACACAAGTACATCTTGTGCGTACAGATGCGCAGCGCATCTGTTTGTAAGAGCCAATGGACATTCACTTCACAGATGAAACCAGGAGCCGAAACCAGGAGCCAGTTTGTGGTTTAAATCACATCTTCGGCTGTATGTGTGATGAATACAACATGAGAATTGCCCACTGCGCATATAAAGAATCTTCAAGCGTACATTGTTCACAGATTGTACATGTGTTCACTGTAACTTGTAAATTGGTCTACAGTCTCTACTGCCGGTGGAATGGAGAATCAGGACACAAACCAAACATATATAAATCCTAGGAAGTCAGTTTCCGCTTCCAAAAGAAGGGGGAAGAAATCTCCACTCCAACATGGTTAGCAATCAGTGGTTCTCTAACAGCTTATCTTAACAATTCATTTGAGTATGGTGAAGTATGAAAAATGAATTTTGGTGGGTTGGTTGGTTAGTTGCCTGCTCTATCCCATGGGCTCCCAGCTGCTTGTGACAGCGTTCCCAAAATGTGTTTCCATTCCCAAAGGGATCACCACCTAAATAATTAAATATCATTTTCTAAGAATGGCGTATCATATATATTTCTGGGGACCAAATCTCAGTCCCAGCTACGTCAGTGACGGTGTCTCTGGAGCTCTGCCCAGAAGGTAGATAGATCTTTACTCCCAGGTTTAGGAACGGCCCTGCTTCCCTGAATGCATAGATGCTTCTTTCCCCCCCCCCAACATTTTTTTAAGGTAGACAGCGCTGCACGAAGTAGTGTAGACAGCAGGCTTAGAATTCTAACAACCTTCTTGCAGTGCCTGCCTATTCTCCAGTTGAGCACCTCATATTCTCGCCATTTTAAACAAACAGCATTCTGAGTATATTTGTATCTGTACGTTTGGTAGGATTCTTGATCGCAGAGGCAGCCAGCTGGTAGCTGCTTTTGGCACATGCTCAGAATTTAATTGACTGCTGAGGTCGACGGGAATGGCAATGCTCTTGGGTTTCCAACTTAGTTTGGGACATCTCAAAAGCTAAGGCTCCCATCAACCCTAGCAGGAAATAATGCTTGGGAAAATTGAGAAGACAGGCCTGGCTCCCAGGGCAGGTTTCTTCCTCCTCTTTCAGAAAGGTAAGCATTATGGCTAGGAGGGGGATATGTCAGGAGGAAGGGTTGCATGGGTAAGCAGGGCTTTTTTTCTGGGAAAAGAGGTGGTGGAACTCAAGACTGCACAATGACATCACTTTGGGTCAGCTGGAACAAGGGGGGAGTTTTTTAAAGTTTAAATTGCCCTTGGTGAGAATGGTCACATGGCCGGTGGCCCCGCCCCCTGATCTCCAGACAGAGGGGAGTATAGATTGCCCTCCACGCTGCTCGGCAGCGTGGAGGGCAATCTAAACTCCCCTCTGTCTGGAGATCAGGGGGCGGGGCCACCGACCATGTGACCATTTTTAAGAGGTGCCAGAACTCCATTCCACCGCGTTCCCGCTGAAAAAAAGCCCTGTGGGTAAGCATCCAATTGAACGCTCACAAATGTCCATCGAGCATTTGGCCAGAATTCTTGGGAAGATTCTTGCCGTTTCAGTTCAAGAATGGGGGATACTTGCCAATTAAAAGTGTGTGACAACTGAAGAAGTCTTTAACTTGCTATTGTGTGTGTAAGGCAGGTTGTACAGCCAAGATTGCTCCTCCGGGAAAGGATCTGTTGTGGTGACTATCTAAATGTTACATTTTGCCCTCAAATGGTCAGTGAACCAGCTTTGAAATGCACATCAGTTTCATGTTTAATGGAGACTCACCTCCCAGCCTCTCTTTTCCCTGATGCTCTTACACGTGCAAAATGGATATGCATGTTCCACGTGCTGATAAATATCTAGGAAGCCTTGGCAAGAGCTCAGTTCGATAACCTGCTGCCACTCATCTTTCGGGGGGGAAAACCCTAATTGAAGTGGATTGCAGGTACAGAGCGTTCCAACACCCGCCTTGTTGACAGCTGAACTAGATCCACTGCACTATCAGTGCCAACTAAATCAAACAACGCTGTCACACGCAAACCCCAGAGCAACGAAAGGAAATGGATCCAAGGCCCCAAAGCCTTGATTTTGTCTATCGGCGTGCAAGATGAAAGCACTTCTGGTTCTGTGAGAGTTTGGTAGAAGAGGGAGAATCGCCACGGGCCGCTTGCCTTGCAAGGGGTGGAGTTCTAGCTCAATTCCCCTCTTCTACACAAATATTGCAAGAACAGTATTTACTTGTCAGCCACCTGGGGCTGTTAGCTTTGTGCCAATTGACATGCAATGAGATAGTTCGATTACTGGGGGTCCAGTCAGGTTCTTTTGTCTCTGAAAAGCTGCCATGGTGTGTGTGGGGGGGGGAATTGATATGGAACAGGGAGGCTGTGTGGTGCAATGGTTAGAGTGCCAAACTAGGATCTGGGAGGTCCAAATTGAAATCCCTGCCCAGCCGGGAGACTCCGTGGGTGTCCTTAGGCGAGTCACTTTCTTTCCACCTCACCTGCCCCACAGGATAGTTGTGGTGATAAAATGGTAAAGGTAGAACCAGGTGCATCTCCCTGGAGGAAAGTCCTGATAAAATGTACGAGATGGACTAGAGAAAGGGGCTTGAATTCCCCATGCAGCCTCCTCAGTCAGAAATGACCACTCAAACCAAACCCCCATTACTGTCAGGAGCATTAAATGGAGGGGAAGGAACAGGCAAATGTTGGGCTGTCTTTTTCCCCCTTCTTGATCCACTGTTAACATGGGAAGTCCAATTAGCAGGACTACAGGGGAGGAGTCGACCCTCTTTCCCCACCTATTCCACGCACACACACAGGCGCTGCTTCTGTTGACAATCCATCTCCTGGATCTCCTTGTCCATCTCACACTTGATTTGATCCTCAGGTCCAAGCTACAAGTAGGGTTGCCAGCCTCCAGGTAGTGGAGATCTCCCGGAATTACAACTGGTCTCCAGGCCACAGAGATCAGTTCACCTGGAGAAAATGGCTACTTTGGGGGGGGGGGTGGACTCTGTGGAATTATGTCATGCCAAGGTCCTTTCCCTCCCCAAACCCCACTTTCTCCAGGTTTCACCCACTAGATCTCCAGGAACTTGGAGCTGGCAACCCTAGCTGCAAGTGATGAATGACACTTGAACGGCAAGTGAACGGACTCACGTGTATTCCTCCCTGTTCACTTGCGCTCCACTTGCACTCCACTTGATCACTACGCAAGCGGAGCGCAAGCAAACAGGGAGGAATACACGTGAGTCTGTTCACTTGCCGTTCAAGTGTCATTCATCATCACTTGCAGCTTGGACCTCAGTGATCAACTGAACTGTCCCACGTCAGACTGCAGGCAGGATTTCCCAGGACTGAATTTACTGACCTCCACGTACGTGTGTGTGTGTGTGTGTGTGTGTGTGTGTGTGTGTGAGATGGAGAGTGCCCTCAAGTCACAGATGACTTATGGCGACCCCTCCTGGAGTTTTCATGGCAAGAGGCTAACAGAGGTGGTTTGCCATTGCCTGTCTCTGTAACCCTGGTCTCCCATCCAATTACCAACCAAGGCCGACCCTGCTTAGCTTCTGAGGTCTGACGCGATCAGGCTCACCTGGGCTATACAGTGCAGGGCCCCCAGGTGTGTAACATGCCATCAAGTCACAACTAACTCCCGGTGACCCCTGCTGGGATTTTCAAGGCAAGAGATGTTCAGAGGTAGTTCGCCATTGCCTGCCTCTGCTAGGCTAGGCTAGAATTCTTTTCCTTGACTTGCTCCAGCTGCAAAGCATCCTTGGAAATGCCTTTGGAGACAGCAAAGCCATAGCAAGGAACTGACTGGCAAAACAGGTGAGTCTCTAATTGTGTAAACAGCGTGGAGAGCTTGGCCATCGACGACGTTAAGAAGGAATGCAAACAGGCCCTATGTCAGTCTGGCCAGAAACAAACAAACTTTGTAGTGGCTGAGCAGACAGAAAGGAATGCCGGGCCTTGTTACCTTCAAGCAGCATGTAGAGCAGAGGATTTGAGGGACTGCCAGCTTTCCCACCAAAGGGAGAGAAGCCGCACCGGTTAAGATTCTTCCACTAAACAGCCAGTTTGGTGTAGTGGTTAAGAGCGTGGGGCTCTACTCTGGAGAGCCGGGTTTGATTCCCCACTCCTCCACTTGAAGCCAGCTGGGTGGCCTTGGGCTAGTCACAGCTCTCTCAGAGCTCTCTCAGCCTCACCAACCTCACAGGGTGTTTTGTTGTGGGGATAATAATGACATACTTTGTAAACCGTTCTGAGTGGGCATTAAGTTGTCCTGAAGGGCGGTATATAAATCGAATGTTGTTGTTGTTGTTGTTGTTGTTGTTATTATTATTATTTAAAGCAGAAGGGAGCATGGTTCCGGTGCTTTTTATATTGCTCAGCCTATCAAGCTGCTATATGTGTTTTAAAGGGGGGAAAGGCCAGGCTTTAAAAGAACACTATTTTTTTAACCTTTAAAACTGCTTCAGGCGGATGAGTGGGGAATCAAACCCCGTTCTCCAAATTAGAGTCCTGCCGCCCTTAACTGCTACACCAAACTGGCTCTCTCAATGATATTATTATTCTTACAACAACCACCCTATGAGGTGGGTGGGGCTGAGAGAGCTCTGAGAGAGCTGTGACTGACCCAAGGTCACTCAGCTGACTTCAGGCGGAGGAGTGGGGAATCAAACCCAGTTCTCCAAATTAGAGTCCTGCCGCTCTTAACCACTACACCAAACTGGTTCATGGATGAAAGCTTAAATGGTCCCTTTCCCATCCCATCCCTGATCCAACTCATGGCTGTGCCTGATCATAAACCTATTTTTGATAGAGATCCTTTCGAGGGCCACTATTCGTTGAAGATGAAAAGGCTGATGTTTTTAGATACGACGTGAGCAAAGTCTACAGCCCAAAACGACTTTGCAAGCAATGTGCTGGGAATCTCAGGAACTCAAACCAACGAAGAGAAAGGGAGTCACCAGACATAATTGTGTTTGTAGGAAAATGGACAGAAATTCAGGGTCAGGGTGTGCTACAAACAGTAGGCCAGGTTCTCCGGGCATGATCTCATGCTTGTTACATGAACGGATTGCTGTACCTCCTGACACAACTCATGTGTGAGTCTTGGTCATGCTATGTCATGTTATGTTCGGGACACACTTTTACTAATCAGTTGCATAAGGCATACAAATTCCAATCACATTAAAATACAGACAACGGCAGTAAGGGAATGAAGGGCTGACGTAGAAGGTTTTGACAGTAATGCACTTTTTGGATTAAGGCCAACATTGCCAGAGATGACACAGAGAAATGCCGTCTTGCATAAGAACTGGAAATAATAACATGATCGTCTGTGCAGACTTTCAGGTACAGCATGGTGGGCGCGGCGTTTAACGATAGAAAACTCAAGAATCCGACGGAATGAAACTTTATTGTATAATATTTTATAATGCTAGAAATAAGATCCATAAAATTACCTTGGCTGTAGTTGTTTTTAAAAGTTCGACGATACCTCTTGGTCAAATAATAATAAAAACAACAACATTCGATTTATATACCACCCTTCAGGATGACTTAACGCCCACTCAGAGCAGTTTACAAAGTATGTTATTATTATCCCCACAACAACAATCACCTTGTGAGGTGAGTGGGGCTGAGCAGGGGCGGCGCCAGGGGTTCTGGCGCCTGCGGCTGCCCCTATGTGCGCATGCACACAGTGCGTGCATGTGCCCCTGGATTATGTGATGACATCACCACGTGGGGACATCATCACACAGCAAAGCTGGCCCCATTGGCTGGTGTGTGGCTGTGGTGGCGCACGGAGGCTGCCCACACTCCACACGCTGCCCCGGACGCCTGCCATGCCTGGCTCGTGGCTGCTGCGCCCGGCTGGAGGCATGTGGCAGCGGCGGCAGCGCAGGGCTGGCTGGCTGCAGCAGCTGCGAGCCAGGCACACCAGCTCCGTGGCGTGAGCCTCAGCATCCCTACCAGCGCCCCCTCCGGCCCCGTGGCACCCGCCTCACCGCCTCAATGGTGGCGCCGTTCCTGGGGCTGAGAGAGCTCCTAGAAGCTGTGACTGACCCAAGGTCACCCAGTTGGCTTCAAGTGGAGGAGCGGGGAATCAAACCCAGTTCTCCAGATTAGAGTCCAACTCTCTTAACCGTTACACCAAACTGGCTCACAAATAATAATCTTCAATAGTAGCAGCTTAGATTACAGTAATGATATGTAAAGAGAGCCAGTTTGGTGTAGTGGTTAGCAGCGGGGGTCTCTAATCTGGAGAGCCAGGTTTGATTCCCCACTCCTCCACTTGAAGCCATTAAATTTTTCACAAATCTTTTCCGTCAGGTTTGGAAAGGTTTTCGACACCTGAATTTCTCTTAAAGTTCAGCCAAAAGTGGGTGTAAGGAAATCCTAAATTTAAGGCCCAAATCCTGGTAAGATGGCTGAACCACTGCTCAGGAGTTGTAAGCGCTGGTGGGATTCTGGCCTGGCTAAGCTTGCTAAGCTCATTGAAGGCACCTGTAGAGCAGTCTCTCACAGAGCCACTCTCTACACTCCCATACAGCTGGAACGCCAACTAACAGCTTTGCCCTCATTGGCTCTTGAGTGGTAAAGTGACGGTGTTGAGGCCTGGAAAAACGGTTTCTCCGCTCACCCTGTTCCATACTCCTATTCATTCTATTTCGTTCTCTACTCCATTCCATCATGCGTAGGGTTACCAGTCCCCCAGTGGGAGCAGAGGATCCCCCGCTCCCACCCTCCACCCCCTGCCACCGCTCACCTGGCCAGTGGAGGAGGGGGAAGGTGTGGGAATGGCAGTCCTGGGTGTGCTCCCAGGGCAGCACTTCCCGGGAGTGACATCATTGTGCCGCACTGAGAGCGCTCCTGTGTTTCGTGGCGGGCTGATTTGGGCCCCAAACAGCCCACTGAGAAGTGTGCCCATGCTCCTGTGCAATGACGTCACCCAGAATTGATGTCACCAGAAGTGATGTCATTGTGGAGAGTGCGTGCGCAAGGGATGCAGAAAAGATGAGGGCCAAGGACCTGTCCTCCCGCTGGGAGGGTAAGGGGACCTGGCAACCCTATGTAAGAGAGACGTTTGGAGCTGCCGGCTGCTTGTCGCTTCAGCATGCCCTGTGCAGCCTGGCATGGGAGAGGGCACACATGCCAATGAATGGGTGAAACCAGCTATCAGGAATGCTAACCAAAGATGCTTAGTTAGCAAGCTTTATAGGTTTTAGATAGTCAGCTTTTAGCTTGCCACAGTATAGGTTTATTTGTTTTGAATCTGTTGCTTGTGTTTTGAGTACGTCATGCTTTGCAAACACTCCTTAAGTCAATAAACTGAAGTTTTATTGAAGCCTGTGTTTGGATTCATAGCTTCCACGTGGATGCATTCAGAGTGAACTCAGAGACTGATAAGTCTCACAAACAAACGAACAGGTATTCCTCTCCTGCCTGATTGCTGAGAGTCTCTTTACACGAGACATGTGAGATGTGAAGAACACGTGTCGGGAGATGCAATGGTAGCTAGGAAAGATAGTTTAAAAAGACAGAGCTAGCTGCAGGGCAAAGGCTTTGCTATACACTGGAGCTGTGTGAAGGGGCTGTGAAATGCCAGAAGGGAAACTTCAGCCCATTATAATCTCTCCAGGTCCAAGCCGGGCTGTGGAAGGCAGTTCCAGCCCATTTCCATTCCTCGCTGCCCTCTGGTTGCCATCCCACACAGTTTTAGACTGGAGAGGTGAAATTGACAGAGCCTTCGGGGAGGCGAATATGAAATTAACAAACCCTTTGAGGAGCGATCTCCGCTGGCTCTGTCTTTTTAAACTACGCTTCTCAGCTAACATTGTGTCTCCCTACACTTGACTAACACGCGCCAAGGCATCTCGTGTAGAGACACTCTGAGAGAAGCTGTTATCAGTATCCAGAATCTGGAGGTTGAGGTTCTGGTTTGTGTAGTGGGGCACTCTTTACCAAAGCATTCTGTATTGCAGTGTTTGCAGGGGGGGTGATAATAAAAAAAGGACAATTCATTCAAAGGCAGGGCAATACTTCCGCATATTGTGTTGAACGGGCTTCATGAGGTCATCACATACTCACATCTGGCTGGCTACATGAAATCACATTCTGAGCATGTGGCTGAAATCCCAGGGCCTGGAAGATATCATTTAAAATGTTAATAAGAGAGAATCAGTCTAGAGGAAAGGGTTTAAATAGCGCTGAGCAAGTGCAAAATAAACATTAAAGAGTTGGCTCAGGATATCCCTTTTCACACTAAAAGCATTCCCTTTCACATCTGGGCATCTGCTTCATCCTTACGCTAGATTAGGGGAGGGACTGTGGCTCAATGGTAGAACCTCTGCTTGGCATGCAGAAGGTGCCAGGTTCGATCCCCAGCTTCTCCAGTTAAAAGGACCAGACAGTAGGTGATGCGAAAGACCTCCACCTGAGACCCTGGAGAGCTGTTGCCTGTCATGGGACACAATATTGACCTTGATGGACGGATGGTCTGATTTGGTATAAGGCTGCTTCATGTGCATACTCTATAGAGACCTGAACAGGCCATCAGTACAGCTTCCAATGGGGCAAAAAGCCCCTGTCAGCGCCATTTTGGGTCATGAAAAAAGGTGCAGGGAGGAGAGAGGAGCCCTTGATCCTTGTACGCTGTGGTTCAGCTTTTAACGGGGGGGCCCACACACTTGAAAATTGACTTCCCAGAGGGTAACTTAGCTGAAATGTCATTCATCTATTCAGAGACTGAATTTATACCCCACCTTTCTCTCCAGTGGTACTCGAAGCAGCTTACATCTTCCTCGCTTCCATTTTATCCTCACAACAACCCTGGTTGAGAGAATGTGTGACTGGTTCAAGGTCACCCAGCAAGCTTCTATGGCTGAATGGGGATTCGAACCTGGGTCTCCCAGACCCTAGTCCGACGCTCTGTCCACTACACCACACTGGCTCTCTCGTAGTGACATCTGACTAAACGTCTCCATGGCTAGCCCGTGTAAAATGTATCTAAGAGTTTCTGTAAATTGAAACTGAGCCCTGTAAAGAATTCTCGATCATGTGTCGTATTTCCATTCCCACTCAGTTATCT
Source organism: Eublepharis macularius (assembly GCF_028583425.1). NCBI lineage: Eukaryota > Metazoa > Chordata > Lepidosauria > Squamata > Eublepharidae > Eublepharis > Eublepharis macularius. Next base: position 63,083,441 of record NC_072802.1, on the reverse strand, counting down.
ACACAGCACTACCCTCGTGATCCATTACATGGATGTATCATAAAATTTAAAAAACCTATAGATGACATAACTCCTGTTAATCTCTGCCCAGCACGGATAGGACAACGACCTCTTCTGGCATCTCACTTTGCATATATTTCACTAACATCTGGATGACGTGATAGTGACAGAACGGTGGTTTATCTTGCTTGAGAACCGTCAACTCCTCTTAACCTCTGATTCACCCCTTGAGTATGTAAACAATCAAAGGTTGGAATAACTTGAGACCTTCTGACTCTTGGAATAATATATAAGCTAAGTATCAGACTGAACTAAATGACAGCCTGGGAGATCCAGGATCCAATCTTCCCAGGAGTTTTCAAAAGGAATTGCCAGTTCTGCAGATCCCAGGTTCAGCTCAGGGCTGTGGTGGGGGAGAGAGAGCATAGTTTTATTATTTCTCGCCCTAGAAGGGGGGGAAAGACAGACAAAGAGAGAGAGAGAGAGTCTGTCTTTTTCCCCCTTCCTGGATTCTAAACGCTTGGGAGAAGCAAAACCATATTGCCAGGAATTTAAACCTGCCCCCTCTCTGCATCATGCACCAATCTAAACCGCATCGCCAAGTGGCTATTTTCTATTTTAAAATTCTGAAAATATTTGAACAGAGACCCATCACCTCTCCAGCCACCTAATGCCCCATCTAGTTTGGCCCAAAGCTACTTGCTCCTCAAGCTATGTTGAGTTGTGCTTAAAATCCATATTTCGTTAGAAGCAAAGCTTTACAGATAGAGGTCACCTGTACGTGCACTCTGAGGGCCTTACTATACGTTACAACATTCTCAGGTCAACCACGAGGACTTCCAATCAGATGTGAACTGCAAGTTCCCTGCTGGCAACTCGATTCCCAGGACCAGTTTAGACTGGGACTATGACATGCAGAGATAGGGTGGCTTATGTCTTCTCCCGGAGCCACTTCCCTCCAACCTGAAAAGGCCCCTAAGGAGCTGATATTTGTCCCATTGCGGAAACTTACATGCAGCCTATTAGTACATGCGCAGCCTCCAAAGGGGGAAGCAGGAACTACCCAAGGCCATTACATGTTGGGAAGATTCCACGATCCTAGTTTGAATCAGATCCCCATGTGCCTAGGGTTGCCAACCTCCAGGTGATGGCTGGAGAGTGCCTAGAATTACAATGGCTCTCCAGATGACAAAGATCAGTTCCCCTGGGGGGAAATGGCTGTTTTGGAAGGTGGACTCTATGGCACTATGCCCCACTGAGGTCCCTTGCCCTCCCCAGGGACTTCCCCCCAAATCTCCAGGAATTCCCCAACCTGGAGATGGCAACATTCTATGTGCCCGAGAATTGGGCTACCAACAGAGAACTTATAGCTCACCTCTGAATGAACATCTTTGGGGCAGCCCCCAGATGAGATCCGGGGATTTGTAATGTAGTTAGGCTCTGGGCAGGGGTGTATGTGGTACCTAAGGACAGATCAGCCACTTCTCCTGTAGAAGGTCCCGAGTTCCATTCTCTCGCCAAAGGTTCTCAGGTAACCAGGGCAGGGAAAGATCTCCTCCCAAGATACCAGACAGCCATGGCTGGAGTAGACAACATTAAGCGTGAAAGACCCACACTCATTCATTATAAGGCAATCTCGTGTTTAAAAGGTAGAGGCACAGAGAGCACTATCAACTTCTCACATTGTGGTACCTGATGCACAATAATTTGCACCTGATGGCTCGGATGCCTGAGGCTCCCATTGAGGTCTCACACAAATCTTTATCTCCTATCCCAACAAACGAGTTTCGCAGTAATGCAGAGCTAGTCACTAAAGGAAAGTTTGCTACAACTGGTCTCCCTTTGCCAAGAACCGCAGAGAGAAGCTATCCCTCAGCTTGGAATCTCTTCCTGCCACCTTATGCAGGTGTGAAGGCTTACATCTGCAAAACCTGAAGAATGTTTACGTCGGCTCTTTTACAGCCCCTTTTTTTCCCCAAGAGACACAGGAAGGATGTAACTCAATAAATGCAGCAAAAACACCATCGCCTGCCCAAAAAAGCGCAGCTAAAATCAACCCTTAGCATCCTTGGCAGCTGGATGTAAACAACAAATTACTTTTAGAAAACAAGATTCCCAGCCACCAGGAACAAGGAGTATGGCCTGCTTCCTTAACGCGCACAACAAGGGAGCAGCCACTGAGAAGGCCCTGTTTTCTTCTTGCTTGCTTTGTTTCAGAAGGTAGGTTGAAGGGAGGCATATTTATGAAAGGAGGTGATCTTAGATGGACCTTTGGTCTGACCCAGCAGGGCTCTTTTCCCCCTGCCCCCAAAGTAGGGTTGCCAGACTCCAGGTGGTGGCTGGAGATCTCCTGGAATTACAACCATCTCCAGGTGATAGAGATCAGTTCCCCTGGAGAAAATGGCTGCCTTGGACGGTGGACTCTATGGCATTATAGCCAGTTGAAGACCCTCCCCTCCCCAAACCCTGCCCTTTCCAGGCTCCACCCCCACAAATCTCCAGGAACTTCCCAACCAAGAGCTGACAACCCTACCAAAGACAACTTCTCCACAGCTTCTCTGGTCCTGCCAGGCCTGTTGTTGCCTACGTCTCCTCCTAGCCCCCTAGTTTTATCTTCTGGATGCCTCGTCTCACCCCTGGCTCTACCACTAGAAGGACATCTCTAGCACATGACACTCTCCTGAATTCCACGATCAAAGGCTTCTCCAGGTTGGTGCCCGATCCATTATTTTGATCGCATCATCAATTCACAAGGCTGCTTACTAAGTTCATGAGTCAAGGGCAACAACTTTTCCTACCTGTCACAAAAGCGAGGGACATCGGACATTCAGTGTTCATGTTACAATGTGATCCATCAGCAGCCTTGTGGTTGACTTGCGTGGAACTTGGCATGAATCCTGCCACAGCTGAAGAAAAAAACTGACTCATCGACTTCCCAATTGGTTCCCTCGTGGACTTGTCCTGCTAGTCCTGGAGAACTTGAAAGAGCTGGAGATGAGATCTGCTCACTTGGTTGCATCAGACAAGAGCAGGCACACCATCTCCACTCCCCCACCCCACCCCAAGTCAACAAACACAAAGTCCTGTGTTGGGAAATGTTGTGGTTAAAGTCACACAGAGAGCCGAACAAAGAAAATGCTGTAGAAAGGAGTTGCGACATGTCGATCTCAGCCTTGAGCATTTAAACCTGGAAGCCCTACCAGCTTCAAAGTGGCGATTGTGTATAATGTGGCAGCCTTTATCAGTGAATCAATTTGATGAACCAATTAGCCGCCTTGGGCCCATCATGGGAGAAAGGTTGGCTTATGAATGCTGTAAGCGAATAGACAGATGCAGGGCTTTTTTTCAGGGGGAACGCGGTGGAACGGAGTTCCGGCACCTCTTGAAAATACTCGACAATAACACGTGAAAATAATATTATTTCAAAGACTGCCATGTGTTTCTCCCTCATTTCCCTCTTGAGAGTTCTGCCAGAAAAAAACCCTAAATAGATGGATCAATTAAAATCTTTTGATCATTTTAAAAGGTATCCCCCCCTTTAGTTTGGGTTTAAGTTATTCTAGAGGTTTTGTTAATTATTTTTAGTGATAGTATTTATTATTATTTAGTTATTTCTTTTATATCCCACCTTTCTCCCCGACGGGGAGCCAAGGTGGCTTACATGATTCTCCTCCCTCTATTTTATCTTCCCACCAACCCTGTGAGGTAGGTTAGGCTGAGTGTGTGTGACTGGCCTAAAGTCACCCAGCAAGTTTCCATGGCAGAGTGGGAATTCGAACCTGGTTCTCCCAGATCCTAGTCCAACACTGTAATCACTATGTCACCCTTCCATGGGTGATAGGCACCTTCTTAGAAGAGGCATGCCCCTATCCCTTGCACAGAGGGGTCTTTATTGCTGTGCTCCCTATTGTGTTACACCGTAACATAGCATCTTCCTAGCACAGCTACCCCCTTTCTTTCTGACTCTGGAGGGAATGCCTCTTCTGAAATGCTGCCTTGGCATCTCATCATCTCAAACAGCAAACACCTTCCTAGAAGAGGCATCCCTTTTCTCTCACAAACAGGGAAATGCCTCTTCTCAGATGCTGCTTGTTATGTCACATCATCTCAAACAACGTACTTTCCTAGGATATCCCCCCTTCTTTCACATACAGAATGGAATGCCTCTTCTCAGATGTTGCCTGTTGTGTCACAATGAGTATCTCATCCAAGAGCAAAATCCAAATACCACCTGAGATGAGGCATTCCTTCTTTCTCCTACACACCAGAGGGAATGCCTCTTCTAAGAAGATGCTTCCTGTGACACCTGCATTGATCATATGAAACAAAAAGGGGATAATATTTTACTTTCAGCACGATTATTTTAGTCATATGCAAAATGATGCAAATTAAAACAGATTAACTAATTGCAATTGATCTTACTCTGCTCATGCCACAGTCCTAATAGATGCACAGCAGCTTCAGCCAAGATGCTGAATACTTTTAAAAACTAGCACTGGGTTCTTCAATGTGGCAGTCATTCTGTGGCCATGTGTGCTTTGGGAGGGCCTGTACATTGCAACGATGCGTGGAGTTGTGCACAATGCCTCTCTGTGCACCAGGGTCAGCTTAAGGATTTTTGGCAACCTTGGCTGTGAAGGAGCATGCCACCCCCTCCTGCCCCATGGGGAAGACAACACTTAAAACAAAAGGAAAAGGGTTTTAAAACTCAACCCCAAAAGGAGAATGAACTAAGGGCCAAGCTACAAGTGATGAATGACACTTGAACGGCAAGTGAACAGACTCACGTGTATTCCTCCCTGTTCACTTGCGCTCCACTTGTGCTCCACTTGATCACTAATTCATCCACCTTAGATCAATTACAATTACGTGATCAAGTGAAGAGCAAGTGGAGCACAAGTGAACAAGGAGGAATACACGTGAGTCTGTTCACTTGCCGTTCAAGTGTCATTCGTCACTTGTAACTTGGCCCTAAGAGGGTCAACCCGTAAAAGAATAAAAATTTAATATTTATTACAAATTATGTACACAAACTCCATAAAATAAAAGAATAAAAGTTTAAATACCAGAACTCCTATAAAATACACACAAAGTTGAAAATTCCATAAAAATTGATGGAGAATCCAATGACCATATACATACATCAAACAAATACTATATCGTGAATAATACAGTATCTAAAAATAAATTGACCAGACATGTTTTGGCCCATATTGGCCTTCTTCAGTGGTCATTAAAATTCTATGTACAACCACACACATCCAGGAATTAATTATTCCAACAAATGGATTAAAAACCAGATGTTGGTATTAAAATATCTTTCATAATGTTTAGTTGTGATGTTTTAAACATATTACCATGGATAAACTCTCATGGTTGTTTCACTACACATCTGACCATGCCTTCAGTATTATTCTGGTACAAAATGACACCTATCACTGGAGATGTGACGTCTCCACCAAAGATAGTAATGAAAAACACTTACCCACCCACCACAGTGGGGCAGGAAAGGAAGAAGGAAGAGGGCTGGGGGGGGTGTTCTGGTATCTTCCATACCCCCTGTGTTCATGGTCCTACCTGTAAAAGAGAAGACAACGGGATTACAGACCTGAAGAGCCAGGTTTGATTCCCCACTCCTCCACTTGAAGCCAGCTGGGTGACCTTGGGACAGTCTCGGCTCTCTGGAGCTCTCTCAGCCCCACTCACCTCACAGGTTGTTTTGTTGTGGGGATAATAATGGCATACTTTGTAAACCGCTCTGAGTGGGCATTAAGTTGTCCTGAAGGACGGTATATAAATCGAATGTTGTTGTTGTTGTTATTAATTACAGGTGTTCCTTTTGAAGAATCCATCTTCAGCGCACCTAGAAAAGAAGAAGAGATTACATTACTTTCAAGATTTTGTGGGAGAAATTGTTATTTGTGTACAGCCAGTATCTACCTTTTGATTGTTACATGACTGACATTGCACAATTTCGAATGCTTATTGAAACTGTATGTATTTTTACATATTTATGAACATTTCTATCAGCATGTAGTCACTTTACACTTGAACGTTTGCGTTTATAAATTCGTATTTATTGTTCTCTGTGTTACTGATGCTTGTGATACCCTAATCTTTCCAGTTGTGGGTTGCCTACTCTTTGGATTTGTGTGTGGTTGCTGGGGGAGCCTCTTTGTTGGTTTGTTCTTTTTTTTCCCTCTTGGGACTTGGCATCAGTTATGTCTCATGAGCAGTGCATAGGCGCATACAGAGCCATTCATTTATGTAGGAAGAAATAAACAATTGCATACAGGGAGGCTACAGAGATGGAAGTGAAAACCCCCGCCCCGCTCTCGCTGACTCCAACCATTGAACCTCATGCCTGCTCCTTATCTGCATAACTCCACCCCGTCATCTGCATAGAGCCGCAACTTTCAATCCTGTTCTGTCATCATAGAATATTGGAAACTGGTGTAAACATACCGGCCACAATCAGCAAGTCTTCATGCACCCGGTCTGTGCCCAGAGCCCTCTCGGTTTTTTGCTGGTTTTGCTCTGAATGCCTGTTCCCGCAGTGCACATATTTATTTATTTTTCTTTATGTCATTTATAGTCCACCTTTCTCACTGAGACGCAAGGCGGATTGCACCATGTGAGATTAGTACGGTCAGTTTCAAGGACATTTCCATAAACCATGCCATAAGGTGAATAAACACAATTTTACAAAGACAGAGCATAAGTAAGAATCCTGTACAGAGTTGAAGAAATGCTGAAACAGAACATACTCAATTCTAGAGCTGACATTAGAAGCACAAGTAGCTCAAGGAGCATGTATTTAAGACAACAGGTAATACATAAGGCAACATAGTGGTGAAATCTATGGTCCTTAACTCATTAGCGAAGCATCTGAAAGCCCGTACCTACACTACAAAAGCCTTTTTGAATAATTTAGTTTTGCATTGTTTGCGGAAAGCCAGGAGAGTAAAGGCTCTCCTGACCTCCTTAGGCAGGCCCCTACCCCACAGGGTAGGGGCCACCATGTGCGGGCTGCTGCTGATTTCGCCCATGTGCAGGCTGGCACCTGCAGGAGACCCTGTTCAGATGAGCGAAGCTGCCGTGGAGGAACATAGGGAGGGAGGCAGTCCTGCAGCTATGCCGGTAGGTATACCACTTCACTGTAAGCCTGTTTAACCTCTTTTTTTTTTTGAGGGAGGGGTTTTATGGGGCTAATTTAGGAACCAAACTTGCAATACACATTTAAGTTTAAGAAAATTTCTTCAAACCTAATATTTCAACAATCAGAACAAAGCTACTATTTTGTTTAAAGCCAAACTCATAGCTGCAACAAGAACAGAAACTTGCAGCCCAGAATGTCTTTTAGTTCAGTCAGGTAACTAGTTGTCTTTGAAACCATTCAGGGTAAGCAAAGTTCCAACTTTTCGGATCCCACCAAGTGCTGGAGTCTTTTGCTGCAATCGGGTCATTTCGTAGAAAAAGAGCTGGAGGGACTCATTAGCATAACTCATTAGCATATGCCACACCCCTTGACATCACTGGAAATGTGTTGTTAGTGTAACTGATTTGCATATGTCACACCCCCTGACATCACCTATCCTGGCTGTTTTGGACTCAATCCTGGCCATTCAGGGCCGAAGTTGGGCCCAAAATGGCAAAAAGGGGCTGAAAATGGCCAGAAAGGGGCCCAAAATGGTCAGGATCGGGCCGCTGCTGAGCGGGAGAGTGATCCACCACCCATCAGAGGCCCGATCCGGGCCGTTTCGGCCCCAATCCAGGCTGAAACGGGCCCAAAATGGCCGAGAGTCAAGTGGGCGGGACCACCTGACATGTGACCTCTTTGGGGACCAGCCGGAACTGCATTCCTGCGTGTTCCCCCTCAAAATGAGCCCAGTGCGTACACCATTTTAGTCACTATTGTTCACACACAACATGTTTCTGATTACCCAAAAGATAAGAGCACAACAAATGTTATCAAGCTCCCCAGCAACCAGCCTTTTTCTCAGCTACCTGGATCAAGATACTGACTCCACCCTACTGGGCTAAACCAACTAGTTCATGGGGGGTTACACCCGCAGACACGATGCTACAGACGTGCACGATGCTTTTGCACTGCTGAAGCTAAGCCAGTACCGATGCCAGGAAGGAGGACTAGCTGGGCACCCTCTATATTCATCCCATCTCTCACTCATGTTTATCCTACCTTTTATCCAAACTGCTCAGAGATACAGGTCTCCTATCATGATATTTATCATCACAAGAACCCAGTGAGGTAGGTCAGGCTGAGAGAGAGTGACGAAAAAGAGAGATAACAAAGACATTTGTTAGCCTTGTTTTGCTCTGAAGTTTAATTGTTTTATTGCCTCTTGCTTGGAGTAACTTGAAGCCACTTTCTTTTGAATCTGTTCTGCACACAATGTACACTAGCACAGGACTTAACACCATGTCCTGAAGCATTCTCCCTTCCCCAAACCCTTTGTAAACAATTTTTGTAGCACCCAGCCTGAAGAAGAGTTTTCATGAACTCCAAAGCTCACGGTTAATGAGTCATTGGGTTGGCCCTTGACCAGCTCAAGGTCACCCAAGGAATGAGAGGCAATTGGAAGCCAGATCTCCCCAGCATGCTAAACACTGGTTCTTAATGTTCCCTAACATGTTGACTTAGGGTTGCCAGCTCCATACTGGGAAATTCCTGGAGATTTGGGGAGTGAAACCAGGAGAGGGTGGAGTTAAGAGGGAGGTACCTCAGCAGGATATAAGCCATAGAGTCTACCCTCTATGCAGCCATTTTCTCCAGGGGAACTGATCTCTTTCATCTGGAGATCAATCAAGATGGGTAACCATGTTAGTCTGTCTGTAGCAGTGGAAAAGAGACCAGGAGCACTTATAAGACTAACAAAATTAGAGTTAGGGTATGAGCTTTCGTGAGCCACAGCTCACTTCTTCAGGTATCTGAAGAAGTGAGCTGTGGCTCACAAAAGCTCGTATCCTATCTCTAATTTTGTTAGTCTTATAAGTGCTACTGGACTCTATCTCTTTTCCATCTGGAGATCAGTGGGAGATCTTCAGGATGAGCAAGCCTGATTTGGTGGTGGGAACATCCTTTACCATGCCACACATAGGCACAACCTCTGTGTTGCACTGTGCCCAAATGGGCATGGTAGATACCTAAATTTGCATGGAAGGGGTTCAGCGGTGTGATGCAGGTCTAATACACGCACGTACCCTCTTCAAATGGTACACTTCTGGAAGTGTCCGAGGCAGGCCCACGGGACAAAGGCATGCCTGTGTTGAGCATACAGAGAAGGCAAGACAGGCGAGGTCATCGGAACCAGGCAAGGAGACAGCAGCTATTAAGTTCAGCGTACTCATGACTTGAGTAATCCGCTGTGATTAAAGTCGGAACAAAATAGACCTTAGGCAATTTTCCATTAAGGAAAGCTTTCTTTGTCTATCTGCGTCCACTGGGCTTAAAAAATTCCAGACAAGGCTGAAAATTCAACAAGAAGCCATTGGCCCCCTGAAGGGATCCTGCTTTCATCACAATGCTCTTGTGTCGTGGGAACCGCAGGCACAATCGGAGTTCAGAGACTCCTCAGTGGCTTCACTACGAACAATTGATTTGCCAAAAAAAACTCCTGTCTGGAACACCCAGGGCAAAACTGATGCTATAAAACAGGGGTGGCCAAACTTGCTTCATGTTAAGAGCCACATAGAATAAACGTCAGATGTTTGAAAGCCGCAAGACATGGTGCATTGAAGTGACTTCAGATGAGGAGGTGGGTTTGGGGGAGTGTCTTGAAAGTGACATCACAAAAAGGGGCGGGGTTTTGGTGCAGTATGCTGGAAGTGACATCATCAGAAGGGGTGGAGCTTAGGAAGAGCTGTCACCTGACCTTTGACTTCGAAGTGACATCAGAAAAGTGGCATCACATCCCTGCTCGGCTTCACCCCCAAAGTCCCCAGATATTTTCTGGCAACCCCAACATTTTTATTGAAAATATGAAAGACATGGAAAGGAAGGAAAAAAGGAAAAGGGAGGAAAGACATGGAAAGAAAGGATGAAAGGGAGGGAAATAAACTGGACTAAAATAAAATATATGGCCACGGCGATACTCAGAGACCTCCGGGAGCCACACAATATGTCTAGAAGAGCCACACGTGGCTCCCGAGCCGCAGTTTGGCCACCCCTGCTATAAAACAACAAAACATGGTTTATTTCAGATTGGTTCTTGTTTGCTTGGGGAGCCTACTTCCGCCTGCGTCTTTCAATGGAAAACAGCAACTGCCTACTATAAATGTGGTAGTGATTGGATTGGATTTATTAAATGGGCTCAGAGAGGATAACATCACTATTAAAAATTACAATAAAATTTCTTTAAAAACAGCACGAGAGGAGCTGCTTGTATACTTACTTGAGATGGCTTGGGAATGTTCCATCCTTTAAATTGCAATTCTTATTTGTGGCAACTGCCCGGAAGAAGGAAGCCAGAAACGGGACAGACATACTAGTACCCCCGTTGCAGTTACTCTTCAATGAAATTGTCTACATCTATCTTGGATTTGTTGGACATTTTCCTTAAAGACGGCATTTATTAAATTTATGGGATATATAGTATTTCAGATATTTTTTATAACTCGAGGCACTGTCACTTTATATGTATTGTAATGGTCACATCTCTATTTATTGTATTTAAGCATTTTGCACTTTATTCATTGTAATTGTCCTTTGGTGACCTGATTGTTATGTGGGCGACTTTGCTTGCCTCTGAGTTCTGTCGGCAGCTTTATGTATGTAGCATGTATAGAAAAAATCATTTATATAAAAAAATCAAATAACCATTTTCAATGAAGATATAAGATTATTCACACATTTATCTTGTTCAACTGTCATTCTAGTTAGTTGGTCACGGCGCTCTTTGAGCCTCCAGGTGGTGGCTGGAGATCTCCTGGAATTACAACTGATCTCCAGGCCACAGAGATAAGTCCCCCCGCCCCAGAGAAAATGGCTGCTTTGGAGGGTGGACTCTAGGGGATTATACCATGCTGAGATCCTTTCCCTCCCCAAACCCTGTCATCTCCAGGCGTCACCTCCCAAATCTCCAGGAATTTTCTGACTTGGAGATGACAACCCTAGTGGCAATGGACCTAGTGGAAATCCCCAATCAAGGTGGGGATTGCACTATCCCCCTCCAACAGGAGACTGGTAGGAAGGTTCAGCTTCAGCCATATGCCTGGTGGAACATCTCTGTCTTACAAGCCCGGTAAAAAGATAATAGATCTTGTTGGACCCAGGTTTCAGCAGACAGAGAGTTCCACCAGGCTGGTGCCACGACCAAGAAGACAGTGGGACCGCTCAAGGCCAGGCGAGCCGCCCTGGGGCCAAGGACCACCAGCAGTTTTTTATCAGCTGATCGGAGCACAACCGTAAAATTGTGATAAAACATATTGCTGGAAAGTGAGGCAAAACTCCACAAATGCCACTCTCACTCTCCTGTCCCCGGCTGTTTTTGAAGTTTCGCCAAAGACTGTGAGGTTCTTGTCCTAAAGAAACACCTTTGAACACCAAGGGAACCTGAGATCTGAAACAAACAATACTGAATGATATGGTAGGTACGTAAGCTATGAAAGTTGAACCAGTTGTCATGGTTGCTCTTATTTTGCATATTTTATTCTGCAATTTTTACAAATTTGCATACTGTATTAGGCGTCCTCTAATTACAGGAAGAAGCCAAAGTTTATATGGGCCGATCAAGCCACACCTTTGGAATCCTGGAACTCTTACTCAACATTTTCTTTGGCTCCTGATATTTCACCAAGCTTTGCACGTACATTTTCCAGGCATGTTTTTGCCGCCAGAGGGTCTAGAAACTTGCCTTTTTAAAACAAAACCCCATGAATTCTGCACCAAATACCACATTCTGCAACTTTTCTGTGCTTCCACGGAACTATGGTTTAAGCAAAACACTGCCAGTTCTAATAGAGGCAATAATTTTGCTTTAAAATATATATATATATATATAATTATTTATTTAACTTATAGTCTGCTCTCCCTGCGATCAATAACTGAATGCGGAGTTTAGGATGTTGGTAATTCTACACCCGGCACAGATAATGTGTACTTACGGATTTAACTTGCACAATGCACTTTGTAAATTAGCTGGAAATTTTTCAGCAGTCCGTCAGTGGACCCTGATCTAAAAGATACAGGCAAGAGATTGGACACCACACTCTGTGGGATTGCAGCCATGTCTGCAGTGCTAGTCAGTGCTCCGGGAAGACAGGCGGGAAGCCAGTTGGTGGATGACCTTGAAGTCTGGCAAAGAAGGCAGCTGTCACTCAGTTCCCCTCCAGCTTCTCCGTGTGTGTCCTCAGCTCTCTTGCCAGGCACAGTGAAGTTGCATTGGTGACTGAGAGCCAAGCTACAAGTGACGCCTGACACAGGTTGGACGCTTGTCAGCTTCCCTCAAGTTTTGATGGGTCTTGTTTTGATGGGTCAAGTTTTGATCCTGGTCTTGCAGCTGTAAGGGAGAGCCAAGCTGTAAAACCAGGACGCCTACATTTCCCATCAAAACTTGAGGGAAGCTGACAAGTGTCCAACCTGTCCAAGGCGTCACTTGTAGAGTTGCCATGAGTTCACCCACTTAAAGCTTCTGCCTTAGGGGTTTTTAAGACTTTCCTTGGTAAAACCTGGGCCCTCCTTAGACTCCCTGCAAAGCAGAGATCTTTTGCTTGGAAACCCCGGTGGAAACTTGAAGCTATTTTTGGTCCAGGTGGGCTTATTTCAGACCAAAACCAGAGGCAGATTATAGCTGTTTGTTTTCAGAGAGCTAAAAGAGTGCTTGTGGGATGTACACTTATCCCATTGCCACCGATGGTGAGCAGCTTCTGCAGGGCTTCAGGTGTTGTCTCAAAAACCTGGGCAACCTGTCGGACCAGAGGTGCCACCGACCTCCCCACCCCTCAAAAAAAGGAATTATCTGCCTCCAGGAACTATGCTTCTCTCAAGTGTCTTAAAAGCTATTCTCTCTCATCAGCCCAAGTCGATGTTTCAGTTCTGCCAATCTATTTCAATTCAGTAGATAAACTACAAGTAGATTTTTTCCACGGGCCCAGGTTATGGAATTGTGTTGAGTGGTTGTGCAAATTGGACGGGGGACATCAGTTATCCTTTGGTAATTGTGAGAGTTTTTACCCTTTTCCACCAGAAGCGTTGTGTGTGTGCTTGTGTGTGGAGTAGTTCTGGCACACACATATCCTTCCCTGCCTGTTAACCTAGCATCTTACAACAAGGTAGAAACAGTAAATATTTATTGATTGTTTCACTGTTTTCAGTCTTTTTGAAATCATTGTATAACTATTGTCTCCTTCATGTGTAGTTTTCTACCTTGTTGTAAGTTGTATAGTGAAGGTGCCTCTTACTTATTGGCTTGTTAACCTAGCGTAGCTAGGTGTTTGATCTCAGTGTGGAGGGACTAGAAGGTGGGGACTGGAGATCTCCCGGAACTGTAACTGATCTCGAGGCCACAGAGATTGATCCCCCTGGAGAAAAGGCTGCTTTGGAGGGTAGACTTATACCCTGCTGAGGCCCCTCCCCTCCCCAAACCCTGCCCTCTGCAGGGTCCCGCCCCCAAATCTCCAGGAATTTCCCAGCCTGGAACTAGCAACCCTAGGAGCCCTGTAGGCGAGCAGCTTAGGCACAGCCTGAGATCACTAAAAGGAAAAGAAGAACTTTTTTAATTAGTAAACACTCCTGCCTCTAAGAACAGACAGGCAATGAGAATACAGAGCAGAAAAAGGTATTCGAGAAACTAGGGAAAGGGGTGCTTTCCTTCCTGTGGCAGTAACAAGAGGATTGTATTATTCGGTTCCCATATGATCTGAGGCTGCTAGAGTTGTCAAACCAGCTTGTGTCTGTCCTCTCACAATATTCATTAACCTCCGCAGTTGAAATGTTCATGAACATTCTGTAACAGCACAGCAATATAGCCACTGGCTGCCGTAGGCTTCATTGCTACTGCCAAGATGAAATCCCTTTATAATATACATGATCTGGCTTACATTGTTACAAACGGTAACATGTAGGTTGATGCTTGGAGATTCCCACCCTAATAAGGAGCTTGAATAATGATCCTTGTTCTTCACCTGTCATTTAAAAGAATATTAAGATCTTGTTGCTAAGGTTGCAAAATATCTTGTTGATGCCCTGCTTTGCTTTGGCTGTCTGGACTTTCCAACACAGGGCTTTGAGTTGCTATCCAACCAAATAGGTTGCGTCCCGTACAACCTGGCTTTTGTATTGCAGTAAAAAGATGCATGAATCTTGTACTGCTAGTCCTTTCCTTTTAGTTGCTTCAGGTCAACCTGACCGGGGTTTCAGCCTTGCAGACCAGACATGTTTATATCAAGAGCAGAGACGTGCACTGCCGCAAACGACAAAACAGTACACTAAACGAGATATTGGGAAATGTTATCGTCAGAAGCAGGCTTAGACTGAGCCCAACCATTATTCGAATGGATAGGTGGGATTAAAACAACAACAACTTTAATTCTGCAAATCCTTCCTGGACAGAGAACAGAATGAACTCACAGAGTCAGTGATCAAGCCAGGATGGAATCAGACCGTTTGTAGTAGTGATGGGATACTTCAACCTGCCTCCCTGACATTCTAGGTTTCTACATGCAGTGCCTCTGGTTGGCTTGTTTTTTTAGTTGGGGGAGGATTCAAAAAATATGCAGTCCATCTTTCTACCACTATCAATCTGTGTAATTTGTAGAATGGCTCAGCAAGACAACGGCGGTGTGCCCTTCTGCCTCTTACTGACTTGAAGCCGCTCCCTTCAACCTGCAGTTTACAGCGCTGTTTCCTTTTTCCTGTCCGTTTTCTGTCATTTTTGGCTCCTGCCATTCCAAATATTTGTTGACTTCTGCCCTCTCTCCTGGCTAAACTGAGGCTTCGCCAAGCTTTGCGTATTCAGCGGCCACTTCCGATGGAAACTGGCAAGCATTCCAGCGTTTGAGCTTAATTTTGGCCTTCTCTTTGCAAGGCTTTGTGCTGTTGAAATCCAGCCCTAGAAGAACGGCAGCAATAAAGAGCAAACAGAAGGGCACCCTTCTGAAACACAGCTGTGTTTAGATAAGTCTTGCACATAGCTGTGTCAGGTCCTAGGTAACTTCCAAAAATGGCAATTGTGTAATACCTTTTTATGTCACAAAAATAGCAACCGGGCTGAACGTTCTATATTAAAGCAGGGGAAAGAATATATCAGAGTCTGATAGAGAAGAAGTCCCTGGTCTGTGCTTTGTCAAATGGGATGCGTTTACAGGCTTAATTAGATTAGATGGGCTGCATCAAGAAGAAACTGAGACACAGAAGTAATAAAATGTATTGAAGCAGTGTATTTTACTTCCCCCTTTCTCCAAGGATCTCGTTTTATCCTCACAAAGGCCCTGTGCAGTAGTTGATGCTGAAAAGAAGGGCCTGACCCAAGGTTATTCAAGTTTCCATTGCAGAATGGAGATTCAAACCCAGGTCTCTGAAATCCTAGCACAACGCTCTAACCACTACACCACATGCCATTTGAGAATATAACAGCCAGCAGTTAATAGGGTGTTTCCCTAGCACGAATCAGAACACAGACAGTGCCATCCTAAACTGAGTTACTCCAGTCTAAGTCCATTGGTTTCAATGGATTTAGACTGGAGGAACTCTTCGAAGGATTGCGCTGTAAGCAGGCAGGCATCTGAGCTGACATTTAAATCCATAGGATTTAAAACTACCTGAGACTCACAAATCCCTGCAAAGGGAATTCTGTTCAGTCCATCTGCTTGGCTTCAACTTCCAGGGCCGCACTCAAGCTATAGCAGATCTGAAGGGGTTTTAGATCAGGTTTTGACTGTCATGGTTTCTCACCCAAGGAGTTCTGGGAACTGTAGTTCTGGCTGGAAGGCTGTTGAGAATTCTTGGCTCAGGATTCCCCAGCCCTTTCCTAGAACTGTCGTTTTCTAGTTTGGAAGCCATGAAAGTTTACTTTAGCGGAAGTGAAGCAGTTTTAAATGTAAAAATAAACAAGAGTCCAACTGCACCCTTGAATACTAACAAAACTTATTCTTGTATCAGCGTTTATGAGTCAGAGCTCGAAGTATAAATCCATTAGCCTAATGGATATTCATGCATCTGAGGAAGTGAGCTCTGACTCATAAAAGCTTGCACAAAAATACTTTGTCTTAGCCTTTAAGCGGCCGGACAACTCTTTAACTTTGCTACAGAAGTGTTGCCAGGAAATCAGAGCAGGGAATCAAACCTGGGTCGCCCAGATCCTAGTCCATTACTCTAGCCACTACTCTACACTGTCATGGTAAGGTGGGGAGAAGGGATTTAAGAAGTCAGTGGTAAGTGGTAAGCATGTCGTAGAATGAAAGATCTGGGCTCCATTCCCTTTGAAACTTGCTTGGTGACTTCTGGTCAGTCACTCTATCTCAACCTAACTTACCCCACTGGTTGGTTGTGAAGATAACAAGGGAAGGGAGAACCATGTATGCCACCACTCACATGGTTTCATTGGCTGAAACTAACTTACTCCCTGCTTAGTGTTCTCCTCTGAAAAGAAACAGAGAGCCTCTTTTTGTTCATCTTTCCCCTCTAATAAGAGGAGAAGATGGGGGAAAGAACTGGTATAAGTGAATGATTACCGCCACCTTTTCTCAAACCCTAACCTTGCATGGCAGCTATTAACCTTTTTAAACAGCTGGGCAGACCCACTCACAGATTTCCCAGGGTCACATCTGCTTAGCCCTTTTGTTAAGGTATTCCCCCCCCCACTCTGCTGGGTTCTGGTTTGTCCCACTTTGCCCCATCAATAGACATGCTAATCTACTGTTCCTCTTTGTCCATCCAGCTGTGATTTAGGATCCAGCCCTCCCTCCCTTTTAGCATCTTCCCGTCTACTGGACTGAATATTTGCTCGGTGCTTTAACAAAAACCTCCTCTCTTTTTTACCCTTGAAAAACTGCTCGGAGAAGTGAGAGGAGGTCACTGTGACTGTCACAAGACCATCACGGCTCGGAAGATAACCGAAGATGTTCCCCCTGAGGTTCAAGAAGAAGATAGGGCACGTATGCCTCCAAGGTGTGATTGATACAGGCCAATCAGTGCTGTGCAGTATTGCAAACCAACAGGTGTCCTCTGAGCTCGGTTCAGGTAAGAATGTGATACACGTAACCAAAATATGCTAAAATTAATTGTGTCTGCATGCTGTGTCACTGGACTCACACTGAGTGAAAATTAAATGCTTCTTCACAAATGTCAAATGTTAGTCCCTCTCAATCTCCCAGACTTGGCTCGAGGGAAGAGTTTCTCAGATTGGTGAGGTAGACACAGGTCAAGGCTAGAATCTGGTGGCTCAGGCTTCGGAGCTTGAATATACCTGGTTGCTCAAGGGATGAAGCCCACTGGACATGGGGACCACAGCAAATAGCAGGATCCATCTGCTTTCTCTGATTACAGATGTTCTATTTAGCCATGGTAAGAATATAAGAAGATTCCTGCTGGATTGGACAAGTGAAGGTCTATCTGCACCAGCATTTGTCTCGCACAATGGCCAACCAGTTACTATAGAGGGCTAAAAACAAGGCCTAGAGGCTGAGGCCTTCCTGCTCCTGCAGGTACTTGGTTTCAGAGACTTCCTGCCTCTAAATGTGGTGCAGTGGTTAAGAGCGGCAGGATTCTAATCTGGAGAGCCAGGTTTGATTCCCCACTCCTCTGCTTGTAGCCAGCTGGGTGACCTTGGATCAGTCACTTCAGAGCAGCAGGACTCTAATCTGGAGAGCCAGGTTTGATTCCCCACTCCTCTGCTTGAAGCCAGCTGGGTGACCTTGGATCAGTCACTTCAGAGCAGCAGGACTCTAATCTGGAGAGCCAGGTTTGATTCCCCACTCCTCTGCTTGAAGCCAGCTGGGTGACCTTGGATCAGTCACTTCAGAGCAGCAGGACTCTAATCTGGAGAGCCAGGTTTGATTCCCCACTCCTCTGCTTGAAGCCAGCTGGGTGACCTTGGATCAGTCACTTCAGAGCAGCAGGACTCTAATCTGGAGAGCCAGGTTTGATTCCCCACTCCTCTGCTTGAAGCCAGCTGGGTGACCTTGGATCAGTCACTTCAGAGCAGCAGAACTCTAATCTGGAGAGCCAGGTTTGATTCCCCACTCCTCTACTTGAAGCCAGCTGGGTGACCTTGGATCAGTCACTTCAGAGCAGCAGGACTCTAATCTGGAGAGCCAGGTTTGATTCCCCACTCCTCTACTTGAAGCCAGCTGGGTGACCTTGGATCAGTCACTTCAGAGCAGCAGGACTCTAATCTGGAGAGCCAGGTTTGATTCCCCACTCCTCTGCTTGAAGCCAGCTGGGTGACCTTGGATCAGTCACTTCAGAGCAGCAGGACTCTAATCTGGAGAGCCAGGTTTGATTCCCCACTCCTCTGCTTGAAGCCAGCTGGGTGACCTTGGATCAGTCACTTCAGAGCAGCAGGACTCTAATCTGGAGAGCCAGGTTTGATTCCCCACTCCTCTACTTGAAGCCAGCTGGGTGACCTTGGATCAGTCACTTCAGAGCAGCAGGACTCTAATCTGGAGAGCCAGGTTTGATTCCCCACTCCTCTGCTTGAAGCCAGCTGGGTGACCTTGGATCAGTCACTTCAGAGCAGCAGGACTCTAATCTGGAGAGCCAGGTTTGATTCCCCACTCATCTGCTTGAAGCCAGCTGGGTGACCTTAAGGGTGGCAGGACTCTAATCTCTCAGTTGCTTAAGAGCGGCAGGATTATAATCTGGAGAGCCGGGTTTGATTCCCCACTCCTTTGCTTGAAGCCAAATGGGTGACCTTAAGAGCGGCAGGATTCTAATCTGGAGAGCCAGGTTTGATTCCCCACTCCTCTGTTTGAAGCCAGCTGGGTGACCTTGGGTCAGTCACAGCTCTCTCAGAGTTTTCTCAGCCCCACCCACCTCCCAAGGTGATTGGGGGGTGGGTGATAATAATAACACAATTTGTAAACCACTCTGAGTGGGTGTTAAGTTGTCCTGATGAGCGGTATATAAATCAAATGTTATTAGCATTATTCTTAGTGTAGAGGGCTGGGGAAGGCCATGGCAAACCACCCCATAAAAAGCCTGCCAAGAAAACGTTGTGATGTGACGTCCCCCCATGGGTCAGTAATGACTCGGTGCTTGCACAGGGGGCTACCTTTACCTTTTTATTATGGATTAATGATGTCTTTGACAGGACTATCCTCCAAAATCCTTTTCATTTTCTGCATGTTTGCAGATGCTGGATCTCCACAGCTTTCCACAGTCTCTTTTAATGATACTTTGGGGGCTTTTTCATGCCTCAAATGGTAGGAATCCCCTCAAAAATGTCCCCAGCAGAACTCTCTGGTGTCATGGGAGTCCCTCGGGATGCCTTCTGTAGCATTTTTTCCAGCTTTTCATCCATTACATCACTAATTGCTTTTTAACTCTGAGTAACAAGCTACCGCAGGTGCCACAAACACAACATGCTCTGTCTTACTAATTAAGTCGTGATGCATCTAATTTGCTCAGAACAGAGAGATGAACCAAGATTGGGCTGTTAGACCTCTTCTGTCCAGACGGCAGTCATTTAAATCTTCCTCTCTCCACCGCTGTTTCCCAAACAATTCAAACCAGAGTCACATTTGGGGAAAGGAAGAGAACGAGAAAGAATTCTCTACCTTTGGAGAAGACCACAAACTGCATTTCTGCTTGAATCACAGTTCTGAGTGCACCTCCTGACTGGAAGCAGTCTAAACCCAGCATAATGACTCGTGAAGAGATACAACAGGGAGCCTCTTCTAAGGCTAAATCATTCTACTGTATCTTCGCATAATCCAACATCACCCAGTTCACGTAATGGAATCCTCTGCCCCGGCAAAGATGATTGGAAAGGGGTAAGATCAGAACCAGGAATCGGCCAGAGATGCAACAAGCAGACCCCTTGGAACATATAGTTTCTTGGAGTCTCAGCAGTCTTTAATTTATTTAAAATCTATTCGGACATAGTTAACATGTGCTCAACACCAGGGCCGGTTTAATGTTCAGCAGCACACAGGTTCTTCCATTAGCAAAACATTAATTTTGCAGTGGATTTCTTCTGGCACTTCAAGAGTTCTCCCATGTGGAGTGTTCCACTTTCCAAACTGGGAGCGTATCAGTCGACTAATGCTCTGCTTCTTTTATTTAACACCACTGAAAGATTACAGATTGAGGACACACACACAACGCACACCACATTCATGCACTGTGTAATCTATACGTTTGGTCCAAACTGTAAATAGATCCAAACATTTGTACAGTAGCACCTTAAAGACTAACACATTTACAGCCCAAACCTAGGCACATCTACTCAGAGCTAATTCCCACTGTTTTCAATGGTGCTTACTCTCAGGAAAGTGCACGTAGGATTCCAGAACTGCATTGGGCTGTAACAGCAAAATAAAACAGGACTCCAGTGGCATTACAGAGGATTACAGAATTTAACATTCGATTTATATAACATTTGATTCATATTCTGCCCTTCAGGACAACTTAACACCCACTCAGAGTGGTTTACGAAGTATGTTATTATTATCCCTACAACAATCACCTTGTGAGGTGGGTGAGGCTGAGAGAGCTCTGAGAAGCTGTGACTGACCCAAGGTCACCCAGCTGGCTTCAAGTGGAGGGGTGGGGAATCAAGCCTGGCTCTCCAAATTAAAGTCCTGCCGCTCTTAACCACTACACCAAACTGGCTGTATTTGGCTCATGCAGCAAAAAGCTGAGAAATGTAGTGGCCCCTTAAGGACAACCCCCCTTTTTTATCTAAGCAGAAGCCTTCTTGGATTAAAGCTCACTTCATTAGATGGGTTCTGGTCCACGAAAGTGTTTGAAAGAACAAAAATGCGTTTATCTCTGAAGTGCCACTAGACTCTTGGGTTGTTTTCACGAGCTTTCATGTGACATAAGGTTTTGTGAGAGAGGCCCCATTGTCAGAATGATGAAGCATGGGTTGATTCATTTGGCATAGGCAGATATATGTAACTATAAATAATGTAAATTAATATATATATAAAAAAATGGAACCTTGGGCCAATCACAAACTTTCAGCCTTGCCTACCTTATAGGGCTGTTGTAAGGACAAAGTGGAGGACAGGGGAACAGTGGGAGCGGTTTTGGGTCCCCCTTGGCGAGAGAGACTGGGGATAAATAAACAACTAAATAAAATGAATAAATATATACACATCGTATAGAGAGCAGAGGAGGGTTTTTTTTAAAGAGAGGCCAAGATTTTTCTGTTGTCAGGTTGTGTGGCAGAGGAAGGTCTGATCAAGGATCCAATCTTATCTGAGGAAGAGAGCTGTGGTTCTCGGAAGCTCACAATGCATCTGACGAAGAGAGCTGTGGCTCTCGAAAGCTGACGATGCATGTGACGAAGAGAACTGTGGTTCTCGAAAGCTTAAGCTACAGCAAAGTTGGTTAGCCTTAAAGGTGCTACTGGACTCTTTACTATTTTGCTACTACAGACTAACCCGGCTAACTCCTCTGAATCTAAGAGTGTGTGCTGATGAATTTTCTCATGGCCCTCTTACATGCCCAGGTAATCGCCACCTTGGGGGTCAGGTAGTGATTTTCCACAGGCCAGTTTGGTTAGGGAACCTGGAGGTGTTTTGCCATCTTCTGGGCATGGAGCAGGTGTCACTCGGGCAGTCGGGGGGGGGATCGTTGTGAATTTCCTGCATTGTGCAGGGGGTTGGACTAGATGACCCTAGAGGACCCTTCCAACCCTATAATTCTATGACTCTGTGAAAGTCTTCATAGCATATGTAACTGGCATGGTGTAGTAGTTAGAGATCTGGATGAAGATCTGGGAGACCCTGGTTTGAATCCCCACTCTACCACAGAAGCTTGCTGGGTGACCTTGGGCCAGCTATTTTCTCTCAACCCAACCTACCCCACAGGATTGTTGTGCTAAGGAAAAAGTGGAGAAGAGCTGATCAATTTGGTAAGTCGCTTTGGATCCCCATTGGGAAGAAAAGTTGAGTATCCATATCTAAATTTTAAAAAGTAAATTAAACTGAAAAGAGGGGGTGTTGCTTTCTATTTTGAGAGGCAGCCAGCAGCTGCCAGCGTAACCCCTATGAGCTAACTGGGTTTGCCCAGTAGAGTGGCATCAGTATCTGGAGCCAGGTAGCTGAGGAAGAGGCTGGTTGCTGGGGAGCTTGATAACATTTTATGTGCTATGTGCTCTTATCACCTCGAATAAGATCATCAGAAAAGTGTATGTGTGTTATATTTAGTTTGGTATTATTACTGGAATCATATTAATCTTACAGGGCTGTAATTCCCAAGGAGAGGACAGAAGCCAGGGTTCCAGTTGCTTCACAACTGGGTGGATTTTGGCAAAGGACTCTACCTCTTGGTGAGATCCAAAAAGTTGAATTGGCTTACCACAGATGGTTTCAAAGACAACCAGTTACTTGACTGAACTTAAAAACATTGTTGGCAGCAAGTTTCTGTTTTTTCTTTTCTTTCTGCACCTATGAGTTGGGTTTGAAATTGTTCTGATTTGTTGAAAGGTTGATGCAAAGAAATTTTTTTAACTTACATTTGTGTTGAAAGTTTGCTTCCTAGTTGGCCCCTTAGAACTTGGCTTGCCAAGTCTCCTTACTCTCCTGGACAGGGGGGGGGTGGACCCAACACCTTTCTCTTCTTCCCGGCAGTGGCGACATCACTTCTGGGAAGTGATGTCATTGTGCAAGGTGGGGGAAGACATGCTCGTTTCACTGTGGGCCAATTTGGGCCCTCGACAGGCCCAATTTGGCCAATTTGGGGTCCAAATTGGTCCACTGCAAGGCACGGGAGTGGTACGATGATGTCAGTGACATCACGCTGGGGCCGGGAGCGTGTCTGAGAGGCTCATTCCCCGCCTCCCCCCCTGCCAGACAGGTAAGCGGTGGCAGGGGGGGGCAAAAGGTGGGAGCGAGAGATCCCCCAGCCCTACAGGGTGAATGGGATCCCTACATAGAACGCACAAAAGAGGTTACACCAGCATTCCCCCTCAATAATTAAAAAAAAAACAGTGTAAACTCTTTTTAAGGAGTAACCTAAATGTCACGAAACAGTGTATAAGCATTCAGGATCACCAATATGACACACTTCTCTTGGCCTGTTTGGCCGGCACATGTGGACTCCTGACAGCAGGGCTGGTGTCGCCGGGTCCTCTGATAGTGTCACAAGACTGTGAGGACAGAGTTGGCCCAGGTTTGTTGCGTGAGCTTGTCCTTGGGTGGACATCCATCAGGTGGGCCAATATTGCTGGTAAGTAGTTGCTTCAGTCAGAGCTTTTTTTCTGGGAAAAGAGGTGGTGGAACTCAGTGGGTTGCCCTCGGAGAAAATGGTCACATTGCTGGTGGCCCCACCCCCTGGTCACATGGCTGGTGGCCCCACCCCCTGAACAGAGGGCGGGGCCACCAGCCATGTGATCATTTTCAAGAGGTTCCGGAACTCCGTTCCACCGCGTTCCAGCTGAAAAAAAGCCCGGGCTTCAGTTGGGGGAAGGGAGTCTTTCTGTAAGCAAGAATGAAGCTATCCTCTACTTTCCCAAGGCCCCAGAGGAAAGGGTCATCTTCCAGGGGAGGCTATAGAATTTTTGACCCCGCTGAAATCTCTCCAGCATGAACTGTTGCTAAAACAAGTGGCATTCTTCCACGCATCCCGTAGAAGGTGACTCCATTGGCAATCTGTTTGTGCAACTGCATTGCTTTTCTCAACTCTCTACCTTCCTGAGGAGGAAATTCCGTTAATTTGCATCACGTTTTCTTAATGGAAAGAAAGAAACCGGTACAAATCGGTGAAGGAAGAATTCGCTTCTGCCGTCAGACAATGCTAGTAAAAGCCTCTGACACATGAGCCACAGTTACACAATGAGAAGGAACATTCTCTTATCACTCCTGGTCAGTGTGGCCTTTTTGTGATGCAAAGCACAGGCTGGGATTTTGGGGGTGGCAGCAGAAAAGGCGGTCAAGGGCTCCATAAATCTCCAAGTGTGTTTTGCTGCCTGCCTCGGAGCTGCCTAAACAGGGGGTCTGTCAAGCACCTGGCAGGCTACAATACGTAGCTGGTGAGACATATTCGTCTTGGTGGTTCAGGCTTGAGTTAAAGGCTTGGGTTATGGGTAGTTTAATAGTCAAAGGTCTTTGCCTTGACACACTCAGTCATCAATCCATGCCTGAGATTGGCACAAAATACCCAAGGGTCCCCCACCTCTGCAAAAAAAGGAGGTGGGAGAGAATTCCCCATGTGAAGGAGAAGTTTGGAGTAGTGGTAAAGAGTGTGGGACTCTAATCTGGAGAACCGGGTTTGATTCCCCACTGCTCCTCCACTTGAAGCCACCTGGTGACCTTGGGTCAGTCACAGCTCTCTCAGAGCTCTCTCAGCCACACCCACAGGGTGTTTGTTGTGGGGATAATAACAACACACTTTGTAAACTGCTCTGAGTCATCCTGAAGAGTGGTATATAAATTGAATGTTGTTGTTATTATTCGAATTATCCAAAACAATCAACAATAAGCAGAGGTCATATTATTATTGATTGGCCTTGCTAAGCTGATACAAGTTTCCACTGGAGACCTAAGTATCAACCAGATATCGGCATAATATGTATGCTATTCCAAGTAGCGCCGTCTTTTGCAGTTCAGTAGGTGTTATGTTAGAAAACTGCAGTTTTTCCATATGAATTGCAAATTTTTTCGAGATGCTTCCAAGTGCCCCAATGACAATGGGGACTACTGTTGCATTCTTCTTCCACACTCAGGTGGTTTCTATTGCCAGATCTCTATATTTAATCATTTTTTCTTGTTCTTTTTCTTCGACTCTGACATCCCCAGGAATTGCAATGTCAATTATCCAGACTTTTCGATTTTCTACAACTGTTATGTCTGGTGTATTATGTTCAAGGTGCCGATTAGTTTGAATTCTGAAATCCCCCACGATCTTGACTTCTTCATTTTCTAGCACCTTTTCACCTGATGTTCCCATGAATTCTTTGATACTGGCAAGTTATACTTTTTACACAATGACCAATGAATCAGCTTTGCAAACCTGTCATGTCTAGCTTTGTAGTCCATCTGTGCAATTTTGCTGCATTCAGAGATAAGGTAGGGCACAGTTTCATCTTTTTCATCTTTGGATTTTCACTGATTTTCTGAATTTTGGCTTTCATAACATTCATTTGCGATGCTTGTTCTTGCGCTGCAAAGATCAGACCTTCAGTTTCTCTCGATTTTTGTTGTTGTTATTAATTTGTGCATGCGAGGCAGCAGAAATGGGAAAGCTGTCCTCTCCTCGCTGTTTTTGCAGAGGGGGGAAGAAGCTTGGGAGAAAGGCAAGAGCTCTCCTCCCCCCTGCGGCAGCTTTCCAAGCTCATTTGGGCTTTTTAAAATGCAAGCCATTTCCCAACGCTGCTGTGCGTCTGCACCAGCCCAGGTTGGCTTCATGAGAACTCATGAAGGAAGTAACTTTTAGAGTGCACACCTGCCACCCAAAATGGCATCTCTGTGTTTAGCTCCTCCCCTTGGTAATGCCCACGTCCTGACATTGTATGGCTCTATGTTTCATTCTTGTTTCATATCATTGGCTGCCACTAGCTGGTGTCATGGAAATGTAGAACCTTGTGATGGCATTCATGGGTGAATTTTACTATATGGAGGGGAAAGAGGCCAGCCAAACACACAGTTGCTGTTTTTGACGGCAGCCACGTGTTTAGTGATATGTCTACTTTGGCCCAGGAACAACCATTTGGTGATTTTTCCCTCTCTCTGAGAATGCACAAACCAGTAGTTAGCTATGATTGTCCTTAGCACTGATCAGAATTCAATGAAGGGCCTTTGAGAGGTATGGTTCCCAATCACTAGATCAGCGTTTCCCAACCAGGATTCTGCAGAACTCTGGAACATTGTCAGGGGTTCTACGAGAAATTATGAAATAAATATTTTTTAAAAAATATTATGAAAAACCCCAAATATCCCTCAAAACATCATAGTTATCAGAGGTCATTCCATAGAAAAAGAGCTGGAGGAACTCATTAGCACAACTCATTAGCATATGCCATGCTGCTTGACAGCACCAGAAGTGTGTCATTAGCATAACTGATTTGCATATGCCACACCCCCTGACATCACCTATCCTGGCTGTTTTGGACCCAATCCTGGCCATTCAGGGCCGAAATTGGGCCCAAAATGGCAAAAAAAGGGTATGAAAATGATCGAAAGGGGGCCCATAATGGTCAGGATTAGGCCGCTGCTGAGTAGGAGAGTGATCCAGCACCCGTCAGAGGCCCTATCCGGGCTGTTTCGGCCCCAATCCAGGCCGAAACGGGCCCAAAATGGCCGAGTCAGGTGGGTGGGGCCACCTGACATGTGACCTCTTTGGGGAACTGCTGGAACTGTGTTCCTGTGCGTTCCCCCTCAAAATGAGCCCTGACAGTTATTAAGGTTTTGAATATATATGAATTGTGTTCCCCACTATCAACTTTTACTGGCTTGTAAAGGTTTTCATAGGTAGGTTTAGGTGGGTAGCCATTTTGGTCTGCAGTAAAACAGCAGGATTTGAGTCCAGTGGCACCTTAGAGACCAACAAGATACCCTGAAAATCTTGTTGGTGTCTGAGGTGAGACTGGTCTCCAATCCTGCTGTTCAGAGGTAGCAGTTCCTTGGAATTTGAGGGATTAATTTAGGCATTCCTCCATGGATAAAGGTTGTGAAACTGAATTCGATGCTAAGAATCATGAGAGCGTTGTATAATGGTTAGTGGGTTGGTTTTCAACTGCAACGGCCTGGTTCTCAATCCTCGGTCAGCATTCAACTGCAGCTCATGAGTTCCCCTACATTTCTTTTAAAGGACTTTCTTTTTCTTTTGCAAATGTAGCTGCTAGATATTTTTTTTCCCCCACCGCATGGTAAACACCACTCATGGGTGGCTTTTTCTAGTAAAACAAATGACAGTGGAGGAAAAAGCAAGAGTCCAGTAGCACCTGTAAGACTAACAAAATTTGTGGTAGGGTATGAGCTTTCGTGAGTCACAGCTCACTTCTTCAGATAATGACAGTCGGAGCTTATCTGAAGAAGGGAGCTGTGACTCATGAAAGCTCATACCCTACCACAAATTAAGTGCTACTGGACTCTTGCTCTTTTCTACCGCTACAGATTAACATGGCTACCTATCTTGATCTATTTCTATAGAGGAAAGAGTTAAAGTTTCATTTCTCATCTCCCTCTATCTTCCTCCTCCTTCTGACCATAAAGTCTACTTAAGCTCTTAGCTGGTCACTGTTCTCAGCCTAAATGACCGTACAGGGTTTTTTTGAGAGTAAAATGAGTGAGGGGCCCCATTCCTTTGGAATCGTTTCCCCAACGAGGTTCAAAAAGCTGCATCTTTCCTGACTCTTTAAATATTTCTCTTGGCACTTGAATACGCTTGGACCTTCTGTGACTATCCAGTCATATCTGCTGTTATGTGACCAAAAGACTGAGCTCCAAATTGGGAAGACCCTGATTCGAATCACACCTCTCTCGTGGACTAATTAGGTGAGTTTGGGGTGTATGCGCACTGCCAAGACCCACCATACAGGTCTGCCCTTAAGGTGACAAATAAAGTATGAGTGTGAAGTATGATCGATGTATTGTTTACTGAATATCCCAGCCATGGATCGTATTGACTTACACTATGTAATGCAGCTTGAGTCTCAGTGAGAAAGGCGAAATATAAACAATGTATATGGAAATAATGTATATAAATAATGTATACATAAATGTATGTTTTCTTGCGCTCTTTGGCAAAACCAGTAGTAGATTCTTGGATTAAAATCTGAATTGGAAAGGACCCCCCAAAAAATCCCTGCTCAAACATCTGGTGGTCTGTGATAAGTACTACCACTATTACTACTACTAGTAGTAGTAATTACTACTAGTAGTAATAGAGGAAGAAGAGGAGGAAGAACAGGAAATAGTAATGAAAAGAGAAGGAATTAATATTAATATTATTAATAATGATATTAATAATAATAAAGAGAAAGAAGAGGAAATGGAATTAATAATGATGATAATAATAATAAAAAGGAAACAAAAGAACGGGGATGTTATGTTGTCAGTCCTAGAATTACTTAGGCTCTGTTTCTGCATTTCTTCAGCTCTGTATTGGATTCCTGCTAAAGTTCTGTCTTTGTAAACTTGCATTTATAACCCCTACGGCATTGTTGATTGAAACGGCCTTGATATTGACCGTGCTAATCTCACGCTATGTAATCCGCCTGGAGCCTCAGTGAGAAAGACGGCCTATAAATGCCATAAATAAATAAACTCATTTTTAGAGTCGTTGTTATTATTATTGTTGTTGTTGATGATGATGTTTTTGTTGTTAGCCGGCCCCTGGGGCTGCCCTCCTTTCTCCAGCGGAGCGCACGGCTTCTCAGGTGACGCTCTCCGCGTCGCGCAGCCCGCCTGACTCACTGCCGGCCGGCAGCCGCCGCTTCAAATGCCGCCTGCCCGGCCCTGCCGTCGCCTTTAGGCGGCTGCGCTGCTGCGGTCTCCGTCTCCATAGCTTCGGTGCGCTCAGGGCGCCTGCGCGGCCGGCCGCATAAATAAAGAAAGAGCCCAGCAGGAAAGGAGGAGGCAAAAGCGAGCGGGCGCCGGCGAAGGAGCCCGCGAAGCTCTCCAGCGCCGCGGTCGGTCTTTTGTCTGCGGGGGACCGGCGGCGGCTGCGCCTGCTCGGCTCGCTCTGCCTGGAAGGAAGCGGCGGCGGCACCTGCGAAGCCCCGTCCCGGGCACACGGAAAGGGGCATCCCCGGCGCGCATCTGGGCAGCTGTTGCGCAAAGAGACAAAAAAACCTGCTGGGGGGGGGGAGGTAAAAAGACGGGGAGGGAAAAAAAGGCAGCTGTTAAGGTGGACTCGCTCTTAAGGTGGACGGATTCTCGAGACTGTTGTCGCGGCTCTTAAGGTGGATCCTTTTTTGAAAGGTGGATCGGACGTCCAGGTTGGAGTTCTTGGTTTTGGGGCATTGCATCAGTCGGAGGTTTTTTTTGCAATTATTCTTGATTGGAGTTTTGGGTCTTTTTTTTATTGTTCGGAGATGGATCGCTAATCCTTTGGCCGACGGGGCGACGATCTTCTTTCTATTCTTCCTCCCCAGAAGACCAAGAGGGTTGAATCCAGGGGAGGGGGGTGAGTTCTTTCTTGCGTTTGCGATTTCTCCCTCCCCTCCCTGGCAGAAATGGGGCTAGTTTGCTAGCCGGGGCGCACGAACGGACCCTGTTTTTCCCTCCCCCTGTGACAATGACTAAATCCCGGCCTTTTTGCAGAAAAAGACAGCCGATGGAAGAAGCGGAGCTGGGGATTCAAAGCCAGAAATTTAGCAGCCGAGAATTGGACAGGAGAGAAGGTTTACTGTTTCAACAAGTTTCTAGTTCTTCTTGATTGTTCTTGAAAGGAGGGGGAGGGGCCTCTTTGAAAACTTAGCATTTTTTTTTTAAAAGAAAAATATAAAATAAGGAGAGAGAGAGGGCTTTCGGGCAGCCGTCCGTCTTTTCCCCTTGTTTTCATCTCTACATACTTTTTTTTTTGTCACCAACCCTTTTCAAGAACCAAAGGAGGACTAAAAGACATGGAAACTGTTGGGAAATTTGCATTCAGCAGGAAAGACTTGATCGGCCATGGAGCTTTTGCGGTGGTTTTCAAAGGGAGACACAAAGAGGTAACTTGAAATAAATATAGAGAGAGACAGAGAATTTTCCTCCATTTTTTCCCCTCCCCCAATTGATCTGGGAGGTTTTTGCCTTCTGTTCTTTGTGCTGGGAGATGGACAGATCTTGAGGGATCTCTTTTTTCTCATTTGAGGGTAATCTGTTTTGATCGGCTTTTTAAAATATGTACATTTTTGTCCATGAATATTAGACTAACTTCTGTAAATACGTTTACTTTTGAAAGTTCTGTTTAATGCACAGAACTTAAGCCAAAAACACATTGGCTGGAATCACCTGTCCTTGGAAGTGCGCTGGCATTCCCGGAGATGCAAATACCCCTCTGCATTTCAAAAAGGTCTTTCTTCCAGGTAGATGCCACTGAAATCTAAAAGGGCTTTATTCTAAATAAATAAGGTCAGGATGATTAAAATCCCCTTGACTGATCTACTGCAGAGTAAATCCCTTGACATCAGGAGAATGCCCTTCCAAGAAAATAGGGTGGGGGATTCCAGTTTGTTGTGAGTTTTTTTTTTAATTTGTATTTTTATTGCTACTTTCTTAAAGTAACTTTGGGGGAGTGAATGGATTTGGGGGGAGGTTAATACTCCATAGCAGGCCACAAGCGCTAGAACTTTGGATAGGCAAACAAAACCAGGCCTTGGTTCTGTGGCCTGTCCCACTGTTTGGGATCTAAAGCTGCACGGAGCCAGCGAGCAAACATTGCAGTACGGAATTATAAATATTCAGTTTGGGTGTGCTGCCTCGGAGACCAGAAGGTGAAAAAGCAGCCCTTCTGCTGTCGATTTCCAGAGAGTCGCAATTGCTTTTAGAGTCTGTCTGGCTTCTTATCCCCAAAGATTAGTTTACGTCTCCCTGGTGTCCTTCCATTGTTATTCGTATCTCCTTTGATTGCATCTGTTTTGTTTAATCAAAGCTGTAATCAGTGGATTAAAAAAATACATTCCTAAACCTGCAGATAAGCTCCTGCAATTCGTGTATGGCTTAAATAAGAGATAACGGCCATATAAAGCTTCACACAGAATCTGTCTTGGGTTCTTCTTGAGGCGTTGGCAATGCCGGTTCATGAAAGGGCATGTCTGAACACGTCTTGAGTCTGGGTCAGGATGTCGGGCAGAGCTTCAACCAGTTCTTGTGTCTTGAAGCACTTTGATCCGTTCATGAAACTGCCTGTGTCTCTTGGGTTTATTTCTTTAAACTGTGCCTGTACATTTTGCACTTTCAGAAACCCGAACTGGAGGTTGCGATCAAATGCATTAACAAGAAAAACTTGGCCAAATCCCAAACTCTGTTGGGGAAGGAGATTAAAATACTCAAGGTAAAAACACAAACACCCGAACGCCTTGGACTTTGCAGTATTTCAATTAAAGGTCCTGTTTTTTTGTATGTGTGACTTTGTAATGCTTATCTGTCTTTCTCCTTCTAGGAACTGAAACACGAAAACATCGTAGCCTTGTATGATTTCCAGGTATTAACTTTTCATCGCTGTTGATGGGTTGAATGGGGTGCGATGATATGGAGCTTAGACGTACCAGGAGATTTGTTTGGGAGGCTCTGCCTCCCGTAGCCAGAAAAGTCTGCGTGTATTGTGAAAACTATTTGAGCTCTTACCCGTTGGCCCGAAATCTACACATGTGGGAGTGTAGATGCCTGAAACAGATAAATGGGATGAAGGAGACTCTTTACAAATGCTGTGAATGGATACATGGTATATAGCATGTTTCTAAATGATGCCGTCCGATTGTTAATGGCTGCGTTGTTTTCACCGTCTGTTTTTTAGCGTTTAATTATACAGCGTTCAGAATTTGCTGTATAACCCACTTGGTCTTATGCTGGCCGGTCTACGGAGTTGACAAAGAATGCTAAACTCCCCTGTTTTGTGGCTCTTTGTAGGATACTTTGGGGGTGGAGGCCGTGGCTTAGTGGGAGAACATCTCCGTGGCGTGGGGAAAGTCCCAGTTTTATCCGTGGAAGCGCCATTTGAAAGTATCAGATGGTGTGAACGATGTTTGCCGGAGACTCTGGAGAGCCTGTCTGATTAGAACATACGGACTTTGACAGGCTGGTTGCTTGACTCTGTTGAAAGCAGCTGCATCGGTGTTTTGGACCGGATGGCCTTTTCCTAGAAAATCAGCACTGAAATCCTAGAGGGGTGCCCATGTGAGCCTGTTGCAATCAAAATAAGTAGGCTGTCCTAGGCAGAAACTTGGAGCCGTCATCGAGTGTCGCCTAGTTTAGCAAATCTAGGAATGGCAATTCTTTGTTTTGAAGGGTCTCTGTGCTGGTTCTGCATCTGTGCTTTTCTCGAACGCATCTGAATTTTACATGATTGCTAGGGCAGAGTTACTCCAGTTGAAGCCCATTGAAATCAGCGGGCTTAGACTGGAGTAATTCTTCGCAAGATTGCACTGCAAATTTCATACTGTACTCAGCCCCTTGACCCTGTTTTTTTTTTTTAGAAAAATAAGCTTTTATATAAATCTATGCCCAATGAGGACCCTCTCTGTGCATCTGATGAAGTGGGCTCTCAGCCACGAAAGTGGAGGCTTACAACAAAAAGGCCTCTCAGTCTTTAAGGTGCCTTAAGACTCCTGTTATTGAAATCCCCATTTCCTACCCACCTATCCCACAGAATCTTTCCTTCTGTGAAATTTTCGTGCGCTATCCCAGATGGAACTTGTGTTTCTGCACTGCAGTGACATCAACAGATAGAGGCGGCTCTTCTGGTGTGTGTGGCTGGCCTAAAATGCTAGTTTGGATAGCGAGTGCTGACTTTCGCGAGTCAATTCTCAAATAAATGTTGTTCGTCTTTAGGGTGCCGTGGGAACTCTTGTTTTGTATCACTATTGCAAATTAACACAGTTCCCCATCTGCAATTATTTCGAATCACTCTGTCAGTTTCCGTCCTGGAGGTCTGTTTGTTTGTTTGTTTTGGGATTTAGAGCCCTGCTTTGCTGCCCAGTTTTGATCAGGCATCTGATGAAGAGAACTTGATTCTCGAAAGCTTATGCTACAATAAAATTGGTTAGTCTTAAAGGTGCTACTGGACTCTTTTTGATTTTGCTACTACAGACTAACACAGCTAACTCCTCTGGATCTGCTTTGCTTCTGTAACTGCCACGGGATTTGCAGCCCAGATAACCAAGTTCTCCTTATTCCTTATCTCAGGCTTGTTGCCCTGTTTGGTGTCACGTGGCCTGCAGGCCTCCTTGTTTGTTGACATTCCTCCTGCGCTCTGTGGTTGGTTAAGCTGGGCCTTTGCGTCATTGGTGCAACTAGATCCCATGCATATTTGGTGCAGGGTACCCGCAGTGCCTTCTGGGAGACGTAGTCTCTGGGCCTCCTCATGGATCGGGCTTTCGCTTTCGCCCTTCTTGAGCAACGGACTGTCTTTCCCAGCGTGCTTTTCCATCTGTCTTTGAAAGGAAGGCTGGATGTTGCATTGGGGGGGAAGGTTATCTTGGGTCAAATAATCAGGAAGCAAATAGGTTTTGCGCAGTCTCGCATTTTAAAGCAGATGGCTAGGGTATTTTCCCCCAGTGCATGTTTTCCTGCTTTCCCCTTTGGTGATGCAGCATGGATTATAAGGCGTGTCTTGCAAAATCAGAATAAATAAATAGTCTTTGGCTCTCAGATAAATCCAAAAATGCAAGTTGTTTGAGGTTTCCTTTCTTTTTTAAAGAAAGGACTTTGGGATTTGCAAAAAGGCCAGTGTTTTTCCTTCTGCTGAATGTAATTATTTATCATTTTATTTAAATAAAATGGCTTCCAACCAGTGGAGAAAAACAAATCCGAATACAAAAGGCCGAGAATTAAAAATGGAAAATAAAGCCAGAGTCCACCATTGGAACCAGTTTTTAAACTGCTTTTAAACATTTAACTTCCCATACATTACTGTCGTTTTAAAACAGCAGATCACTACAAAATGCAAGGTGGAAGTCTGCCCGACAAAACAATTGTTATCAGTAATTTGTTTTAAGCTTCCACTTGAGTTCCATTTTGCGAAACAAATGGGTTTTTCTTTTTATATCAAGAGAAATGGAAAGATTTAAGCATCCTGATTAGAAGCATATTACGAAGTTATCCATGATAAGCAAATACACTTTGCAACATGTAGAACTGGTTTATCTACAAACTGAAGCAAAAAACCCATCAGTGCCTCTGGGTTTACATTCATCTAAATTTACTGCTCTTTGATGGGTCAATTTTCTATCATTATAATTCAAACTTCATGTAACCACCAAGTTTCTGGAGAATCAACTTAGTAGCCAGGATGGATTTGTTCCAGTTAATAAATGATACTTACAGTATTTAAAATAGGCACTACAGCATTCCTTCTGAGGCTTTGTGTTCTTATAGGGAATGCTTAGAGGGAAGCTCTGACAGCTTAAGTAGTTATGGTGGCTAAATGGAGCCTCCATGTTCAGAAATAGTGTGCCTTGGAATGCCGATTGGGAGGGTAAACATCAGAAGGAGAGGTCTATGTCCTATTTAAGACCTTTTAGGAGCTGGGGAAACTTGATGCTGTTGTAGGTCCAGCATTTGCTCTTATGGGCTGTGGCCCATTGATACTACTCAAAAGCAAAAGGAAAAGGTCGGTAGGGCGAACAAAAGCCAGGAAGCCAGGAATCTAGGCAGCTTGGCGGAATGTTGGACAAGTGACAGTTGAAAAGTCCATTGGACAGCAGTCAGAGAGCCAAGCTGCAAGACTAGGATGCCTACATTTCCCATCAAAACTTGAGGGAAGCTGACAAGGGTCCAACCAGTGTCAGGCGTCACTTGTGGTTCCGCTCCAAGATAACATGTTTCTGTCTATCTGGCTGTTTTTGATGAATTTAGTATTTGTACATGTTGGCAGAGAGATTAGGATCACCCCTGTGGCAAAAAGCATTTATTTCTCTCTGAATTCTTCCCGTGAAAAAGTAGATGCTGTTGTTCTGTTTCTGAAATTGGCCTGTCCGATGCCACAGGGAATCCCACGAGCAAGCCTGTCAGACAACCACCCGTTAGGGTTGCCAGGTACGCCTCACCTCCCGTCAGTCCCTGGCACTTAGCTTGTGTGCTGCAGGAGTTCCTCTTTTGCGCATGCACGCCCCAGAGCCGGTGTGATGACATCACTTCTGGAAGTGACATCACCACGCTGCCAGCGAGAGTGCTCCCGTGCTCTGCACAGGGCCAGTTCAGCCAAATCAGCCCCAAACAGCATGGGAATGCTCCCATGGGCAGTGAGACGATGTCACTTTCAGAAGTGACGTTGCTGCACCAGTTGAGATTGTGCACTCCTGAGGCGCCTGCTGGTGGTGGGCAACCTGCAGGAGCTTGTCCCCTCTCGCCGATTGCTGGGAGTTTGCCCGCCACTGGCAGGCACCTGCGAACCCTACTGCCCATGCCTGCTGACTGCTCTCCTGCGCCTGACAGTCACTCTGGGTCGGAACATGGAAGAGGTCCCGTTTCGACCCATCTAAGCCATCGACCATCATG
Organism: Eublepharis macularius; assembly: GCF_028583425.1. Lineage (NCBI taxonomy): Eukaryota > Metazoa > Chordata > Lepidosauria > Squamata > Eublepharidae > Eublepharis > Eublepharis macularius. Next base: position 63,048,170 of record NC_072802.1, on the reverse strand, counting down.
ACATATTGTGGCAATGAGTTCCGCAAGTCAACTGCTCGTTCTTGTGTGATGTATTGCTTTGGCTGTCTTGAATCTGCTGCCACCCACTTTTTTAGGGTCATTCCGAGTTCTAGTATTAGGAGAGAGTGAGTACATTTTCTTTGCATCTGCTTGTTGTACATCACGCACAACTCTGTAGACCTCAGTCACCCTTTCCCCCTCTAAACTAAAAAGCCATCATAGGCCAGGCATTTGAAGTGGCATAGGCTTGGTCATCGGATCAGGGCCGGATCGACGGTGGGGCAGAGGGGGTAGTCTGCCCCCGGCTCCATCAAAGAGGGGGCGCCAGGTGCAGTTGCCGGCTCCCGGGAGTGCGCGGGCGGCTGAGCAGAGGGCAGTGGGAACCCACCCGTGCCATTCGCCAGCCGCGAGAGCAGGGGATGCACGGTAAGCCTGCCGCCCCATTAGTGTACCACCCACACAGCAAGCTGGCTGCCCCCTCAGCAGGGCAAGCGAACAGCACGGGCGGTCTCCCAGCCACCCACACTGTCGCCCCAGCTCCGTGGTGCGCCGGGGCAGCCGGCTTGCCGTGCGGGGCGGTGCACTCCGCAGTGCATGATGACGTCACGGAAGTGATGTCATCACACAGAGCCTGGAGCGCACGAGGCCGGACTTGGGTTGCCATGGGCGCCGGCAACCCTATATCCGGCCCTGCATCAGATGCCCATTGAGATGCCTTATCCAGAGGATGGCCTACAAGAGAATGTGATTTAAATGGAGACGTTTGTAGGCTAGTTCCAGGGCATCTTTTCTAGAACCAAAACCGGACTTTCACTGAGTCCACATCTTTAGTTCAACCTTTTTGAGAGAGATCGTTGCTCCCAAAGAAAGGCAGTGTTGTGTAGTGGTTAGAGTGTCACACTAGGTTCTGAGAAACCCAGCTTTAAATCCCTAGTCTGCAATGGAAGCTTGCTGGGTCACCTTAGCTCTTGGGAAGCCAGGTGGCCAAATGGCACCCCGGGAGCTCTGGGGTAGGGCATGGGGCAGGCATGCCGATGCCATGTTTAAACCAAAAACCAGATGTGACATTAGCGTGGCAGCCAATGCTGATGTCACATTCACGTTTCCACCCTGACATGACGTCAGCATGTAGTGCCTCGTCATTTCTGCCTCCCCACTCCTCTCCCACCAGCGCCAGAAGCAAAGAGGGCAGTGGTGGGAGAATGCTTGCCTGAAGTGGGCAGCTGGCATCCCTACTTGGTAACTGGCATCTCTGTGCAGGTCAGTCACTCTTTCTCAGAGCCAAGCTACAAGTGACGCCTGACACAGGTTGGACACTTGTCAGCTTCCCTCAAGTTTTGATGGGAAACGTAGGCATCCTGGTCTTGCAGCTGTAATGGAGAGCCAAGCTGTAAAACCAGGACACCTACATTTCCCATCAAAACTTGAGGGAAGCTGACAAGCGTCCAACCTGTGTCAGGCGTCACTTGTAGCTTGGCTCTCAGTGTAACCTCCCTCATAGTTTTAAATGGAGGAGAGGAGAATGATGTAAACTGCTCTGAGCCCGGATTGGGGAGAAAAGCCAAGAATTAATGAAGTAAGGCAAAGGTAGTCCCCTGTGCAAGCACCAAGTCATCACAATGTTTTCTTGGCAGACTTTAAGGGCTCCGTGGCGCAGAGTGGTAAGCTGCAGTACTGCAGCCCAAGCTCTGCTCATGATCTGAGTTCGATCCCGGTGGAAGCTGGGTTCAGGTAGCCAGCTCAAGGTTGACTCAGCCTTCCATCCTTCCGAGGTCAGTAAAAGGAGTACCCAGTTTCCTGGGGGTAAAGTGTAGATGACTGGGGAAGGCAATGGCAAACCACCCCATAATAGTCTGCCAAAAAAACGTTGTGATGCGACATCCCCCCATGGGTCAGTAATGACTTAGTGCTTGCACAGGGGACTGCCTTTACCTTTGCCTAATGAAGTAAATAAATGAGAGCTTCTGGGGGCAATCCTACTTGGAAGTAAGTCCCATTTGATTCATCGGGGCTTGCTCCCAGGGAAAGCGATTTTAGGATTGCAGCCTGTGTGTCTTACCTGCTTAGTTAGTATCTCCATTCCATGTTGGGTCTGGGGAGTAATACAGAAGATGGAGCATATTTCTTTCTGAAAGACGTACTCCGTTCCCTCCGACACGATGCATGCGTATGAGGGGATGGCATGCTCCGTAGGTTCGTATCTTGCCCAAAGCTTCCCCAAACCTGGTGCCATTCATGCCACACTCCATGTGACTGGTGACCTGCCTTTTGCTTTCTAGGTAAGGAAGAACTCTTTTCAAGCTCCTGTCAGAGGCTGTGATTCCTTTCGTCTAACAGGGTCGGCAGAGTGCTAAATGGGGTCATTGAGTCTACTTCAGTATAAGGCATCTGCTCGGGGCATGTCTGTATTGCAAACTCCCATCTGTTGCACGGGTATGGTTTCTTTGCAAGGAATTCTGGGAACTGTAGTTCTTGGAGAGATCTCTGGATCAGAGCTTTCTGCACCCTCACAAAACGACAGAATGTCTTGGATTGTGGCCACGTCTGATGCTTAAACTGGCTGTGAACTGGGTTGTAGGTGTGGTGTAATTATTTCATAATCTGTCTTTAGGGGAAGGACTGGAGGAGAGACCCCTGTTCCCGCTTTATTCCACTTTCTTTGTTTTGTGACGATTTTCTCTTCCCCAGCCCGGTGGCCGTTTGCCAGTACCTGAGATATTTATTGTTCTGTTGTTTGAAATTTGCTTCTGTGCCTCAAGTTTGCCCTTGGTAATTAATGATTCTAAAAATAGGCAGTGGTTTTTTTCGGAGGGTTTCTAAATTTGTATTGTTTTTTTCCAGGCTTGACTTTTTAATGTTTCTTGCTTGGTTGTCTACTCCTCCTTTTTGTTCCGTGATGTCTTGTAGCTTTCTGCCTACCACACACGCCAAGAAATAGGTGACAGAACCACAGCGAATCGCGTTACCAAGTGATGGAACACCAAGCTGTTGTTTGCTTGCATTTATTTTTCAGTATAGAAGACATTTTTTAAAAAAATACACAAACAGAAAACCTATTGCCTGACACAAGGTTAGATTTATGATGTAATAATTCAGAAGAAGCAACACCCGAACTTGTCATCCTGTTGAAATACGGCTATTTGTGCTGTAAGACAGAGTTTCCTCTTCCATCCTAGGGGGTTAAAAAAAAAGTCTTTGTTTTTGCACATCTTTTTAATACTGGCTTATGTTGCAGGACAGGCAGCCAATGACCTGGCTAGATATGTGTGGCTGAAATAATATGAAGTGAAGTTTTTCCCATTTTAATTTCTGCTTAAAGTGATAGCTGTATGAGCAGAGATGGATAGACAGATAGGTTTGCCAGCTTCAGGTGGGGAAATTCCTGGAGATTTTGGGATAGCAACTGGGGAACATGGATTTGGGGAGGGGAGAGGCCTCCTTGGGGTATAGTCAGGGCTTTTTTTCGGGGAAAAGAGGTGAACTCAGTGGTGGAACTCAGGACCGCAAAATAACGTCACTTTGGGTCAGCTGGAACAAGGGGGGAGTTTTTTAAAGTTTAAATTGCCCTCGTCGAAAATGGTCACATGGCAGGTGGCCCCGCCCCCTGATCTCCAGACAGAGGGGAGTTTAGATTGCCCTCTCTAAACTCCCCTCTGTCTTGAGATCAGGAGGCGGGGCCCCCGGCCATGTGACCATTTTCTAGTGCTGCCGGAACGCCGTTCCACCACGTTCCAGCTGAAAAAAAGCCCTGGGTATAATGCCATAGAGTACACCCTACAAAGCAGCCATTTTCTCCAGGAAAACTAATCTCGGTCATCTGGAGATCAGTGGTAATTCCCAGAGATCTCCAGGCACCACCTGGAGGTTGGCAGCTGTAGCCGATTCTCCTCCTTTTTAAGACTTTGAGAGAAGGGAATGAGACTCAGCTGTTGACTGATAGAAGGAAGTTGTGTTGAGAACGAGGAGAGCTTCCTAAAATGTACAGCCTCTAGCAAATGTTGAAAGCAGGATGCTGTGAGTTAATCACAGATGGTAAGCGTGTCTGTCTAGTTGCCAAAGACTGACCCATCATCAAATCAAAGTGCCATGTTATGGCTGATTTGGGGGGAAGCATTTCAGGGTATGAGACAACGCTGTTAGATTGTCCGACTGCGATCTGGGAGACTTCGGTTCAAATCCCCAATCTGCTGTGAAGCCGTAACCAAGTTGGGGCAGTCACATTTTCTCAGTGTAATCTACCTTGCAGGGTTCTTGTGAAGGTAAAGTGCAGAAGGAGAACCTGGTTCCACCTTGATTGCATTAAAGGAGGGGTGGGATAAAGATGTGCATGACAGAAAACTTGATCTACCTGCATTTCTTGCCTTCTCCTTCCAGAGAGCTGCTGTAGCATAGTGGTTGTGGTTGGGCTGTGAATCTGCACTCTGCTGGTTCGAATCACACTACAACCATGAACTCAATGGGTGGACTTGGGTAAGCCACTCCTCTCAGCCCCAGCGATATTACAGGGATAATGATAACACTGACTCTATTCACCTCTATGAATGGAGCACTAATCTGTCTAGAAGAGTGGTATACAAGCACAGTTGTTATTGCAGTGTTTTAGCCCTTCACATCTGTACCTGTTGCCACTCCCATCTCTATATTTATTTATTAAAACATAAACCCAGCTTTTCCTCATGGTTCAAGGCAACTTACAATAATAGATTAAAACATTTTTAAAATATATTGATTTTCTCCTTTCCTGTCAATAGGTAAAAAGGTAAAGGTAGTCCCCTGTGCAAGCACTGAGTCATTACTGACCCATAGGGGGACATCGCATCACGACGTTTTCTTGGCAGACATTTTATGGGATGGTTTGCCATGGCCTTCCCCAGCCATCTACACTTTACCCCCAGGAAACTGAGTACTCGCTTTACCGACCTCAAAAGGATGGAAGGCTGAGTCAACCTTGAGTCGGTGACCTGAACCCGGCTTCCGCCAGGATCGAACTCAGGTCGTGAGCAGAGCTTGGGCTGCAGTCCTGCAGCTTACCACTCTGCGCCACAGGGCTCCTTTTATGTATGTATGCATGTATGTATATGTAAGGTTCTTCCCACCTCCGGCCAATCTGATCTCTCGCATCTTATGATAGCTGCACAGTTTGTCAACCTTCTCCAGTGGACACCTTCATGCCAAGCAATTTAAGCATCTGAACATTCTGCAGAATTGTTCCTCTGCAAACTGGCGAGTCAGTGGCTTGCTGGTGAAAGCCAGTTCTTAGAATTAAGATGTCTTTCACTTTGTGATGCTGGTAGATTTTTAAAATTGTGGGGATGGGAGAGCCCACCTCTGCTCTTTCTCTCCAGACTGTCTTACAAAATCTGCTGTGGTTTAGAGCGGTCTCTCAAAGGTTTCGAAAATAAATGGCCTCGTTCCCTGTGCCATTATATATTATTGAACAATGCTAATGGGGCCAGCGTGAAGCAAAAGGCTGTGTGAGATTGTCCCTGATGAAGGATGAATCTGTTATTTTTAGAACGGGAGAGATGATATCTGGGAGCTTGCTCCAAATAGGTGTGAGCTATTTAGGGTAAAACTCTGTATCTGTGTCCGAGCACGCTGTGGAGATTAGCTAATTTTATTTTGGCACGAGCCCATGCACACGCAGTTCGTACGCAGTGCTCTACGTCACAGGTGGCCAACGGGCGTGGCCCAAGGGCCCCAAAGCAGTTTGATTTGGGAGCCCGGGCAATTGTGCCAGATTTAAATCAAGACTTAGTGTAAGGTTGCTGATAGTTCCTCTCGTACAGAAAAGAAAATTTGTTGTAAGAGAGAATTCATGCTTAAAGCTACGGCATTTGCTATCACTGATGGGACGGTGTCTGCTGTCTCACATAACTTTTTAAAATGATTATTGATTATTTTCTATTTTATTGGATGTTCCGCCATCCCTGCAAGCAGGCTAGGCAAATCCATGATGGTTAGGAATATCAGTGGTGGCTAAACAGAACCTCCATGTTTAGGAGCATTGTACCTCTAAATACATGTTGCTGGAGGGCAACATCAGTGGAGGAATGCTACTTAACTTGCTTGCTTATTTTGAGTACATTTTTGTCCTGCCCTTCCTCCAGCGTGCTCATGGCTGTATCTAATGGCTTCTCTTCTACCATTTTACCCTCACAGCAACCCTGTGAGATAGGTTAGGCTGAGAAAGTGACTGGCCCAAGGTTATCCAGAAGAGCGGAGCAGAGATTTGAAACTGGGTCTCTCAGACTGTATTCCAGCACTCTTAACTATTCTATTATGATGGTTCTCATAGGAGGCTTGTGGGCTTGCCTTGGCAACTTCTGTCGGAAATAGGATGTTAGACTAGATGGCCGTTTTTTTTGTCTGATCCCAAAAGAAACCCAGAAGTGATCAGTCCTCTCTAGGAATAGCCAGAAATTCAATTTTTTTCCATAGAGTTTCTGGCTATTCCTAGAGAAGTGTAACTACACCTGGGTTTTCCCAGGAAGTGACATCTCTCCAACAGCCTCCCTCATGTCCTCTCATCTCCTGCTAGTTTCCAGGCAACCCTAATGGGCCACTCCATTAATTACCATTGTTTAGGGTCTGTCAAATCGGGGACTGAAATCATGGTATGAAGCTGGTTTACGAACCACTGTTAGTCTGGATTATGGTTTTGTGTGGTATATGGATACATCTGGGCTTGTGGGAGAAAGAGCAAAGACTATGAACCCAGACAAGGTCTGGTTTTACAAACTAAGCTGAGTCAAAATGAATTGTGCTTTCACGTGGTGTTCACTCTGGCCGTTTCCACACTACTTACCTTCATCCCGAACGGCATGAAAAACTCACGGAAGATGGCGTCTTCTCACGCGAGTTTTGCGCGACATCGTGCTATCTTCCACGTTTTTTTTCGCAACGTTCCGCAGCGTTCTGGATGAAGGTAAGTAGTGTGGAAACGGCCAGAGTGCTTTTGGTTGTGTTCCACTCCCTTCCTCCAACTTTGCTGTTTTTGATCCTTCCATGAACCTTCTTGGCAGATGATGTTTGTCCTTTGCAATGTACTTGGCTAATTTCTTCTGGTCACAACACAGCCCTTTGGAATCCTGGAGGGTGTTGGCTGGGCCCCCAGCACCTGCTCAGAGCCCACACTTGCTGTGAGCATGTGTGTGTTGTCATGCAACTTCAAATCCTGAAGACAGCGAGCTACCTTCGTGTGTAAGGACTACCTTTCTGAAACCAGGGGTTTTCTTGCATCTCTAGAGAAGGCACCGGAGAATGGGTTTGCTCCCATCGTCTGTTGTTTTGAGCAAATACATTCACTCATCACAACAGGGTGGGGCCGTTTTGCCAGTTTTTGGAAGTGACGATCTCTCTTACTCAGTTGTTGATGTTACCCATCAGTTTGACAGGCCTCATATTTCCCTCCTCATCACCTGATTTCACATCAAGAGCAGCATTGGTGAGAGAGACAGATTAGCAGACTCTCAAACTTCCTTCTGGAAGCCGGCTGCAGAATTACTCAGCGTCCTTAAGGAATATTTCCCAAGAGTAATCGGAAACCGGCATGCGGTTTTGTTTTTGAATGCAGCGCTGGGGTCTCGGGTTACTTTCGCGGTGTCGTTCACAGGGCTCTTTTCTCTGGGCTCCGTCAGCATTTCCATTATGAAAATATCCCCTTCAGAAGCAATTTTATGAGTGAGTTTGTAAATGCTTTTCAGCTGTCTGTCGGAAAGCTGGCCCGCTTGGGTTTCCAGGGATTTGCCCACGGCGTAAAGTTTCAGGCTTGGCGCTTGGAAAATGCAGGGAAGTTATAAGGGAGAGGGTAGGCTCAGCGTTGCAGATGGGAACATTTTCCTAGCCCAGGAACATTTGCTAATTAACATTTATCTATCGATTTATTTATTTACGCTATTTATAGTCCCCCTTTCCCGCTTGGACGCCAGGCGGATTACACAGAATAAGTCAATACAGTGAACAGGATAGGGCATTCAATGGATGATGCCATAGGGTTTGACTTGTAGAAAGCTGGAAGCAGTCGGAGATCGGAAACAGTGGAGAAGTGAGTAAACAACTTGTAACAGTGGTTAGAGTACCAGTCTACAATCTGGGAGACCCCGGTTCAAATCCCCACTCTGCCATGGAAGCTTGCTGAGTGACCTTGGGCCACTAACCTTAGCCTAACCTTCTTCACAGGGTTGTTGTAGGGATAAATGGAGGAAAGGAAAAGTATGTAAACAATTTTGGGTCCCCATTGCGGAGGAAGGCAGGGTATCAATGAAGTAAAATAAACAAAATGACATATTAAACAACAGACCTTACATAGGAGGAACCTACTTAGAGCCACAGGTAGTATGAGCTGTATACAGTGGTATAGTTTACAGTCCCTACCCCTTTGCCTCAAGTTTCTTTCTGAATCATTTTGTTACAGTATAGCTCCCTTTTTCTGTGCAAAAAGCTCTGATTTTTAACTCCTGCTTCCTCCAGTGAGGGTCTGCATTTGTCAAATGGTAGCTTGCTGCAATATGCATAGAGCTGGGAGCACCCCTGGACTTTTGTAGCGTTCACCTCTTAACAGTGAGAAGAATTGTGCCTCACTTGTGCCGGTCATAAATACCATATCTTTCATCATTAAAATAAATGCATCTCTTTTGTACTCAGGCAGGTTACCAGACTACGAAGAGTGAGAATGCGCTGTAAGGAACTAACTTAAGAATTAGGCAGTTATTGAAATAATTGGCTAGCATCCAAGAGACTTATATGGGCTCCTGCGAAGAGTCGTGAGGCGTGTATGCCTCGAATATCAGGCTCATGTGACCGAGTGGCAAAATGCTTTGGGAATGGGTGGGAATTTCAAAAGCAGTTTGGAGTATGGCAGGGAGATCTGCCAATCAAAGCAGGAAAAAGTTGTTTTGTTTTTTTTAAACAGAATCTCACTGGTTATTCATTGGGTGCGAGCAGCAATGTAGCATTTGGAGCCCTACCAATGAATATCACATATGCGTTCTAGCATGCGTACTCAGTGGGAGCCCGCATGGAGGGAGAGCAGGGCCTGAAAGAGGGCCAAGCTAGAAGTGACGAATGACGCTTGAATGGCAAGTGAACAGACTCGCATGTATTCCTCCCTGTTCACTTGCACTCCACTTGCGATCGAGTGGAGCACAAGTGAACAGGGAGGAATACATGTGAGTCTGTTCACTTGCCATTCAAGTGTAATTCATCACTTCTAGCTTGGCCCTGAGTCTCTCCCACACTATTGCAGGGCAATATGGAGGAAGGAGCTTTGAACTCAAGGAAGCAAAAATCCCTCCCCTTGGGATGATGAGCCTGAGGGCCAAGATAGAAGTGACGAGTGACACTTGAACGGCAAGTGAACAGACTCATGTGTATTCCTCCCTGTTCACTTGTGCTTCACTTGCGCTCCACTTAGGGCCAAGCTGCACATGACGAATGACACTTGAACGGCAAGTGGATTGAGTGGAGGGCAAGTGAACAGGGAGAAATACACTTGCCGTTCAAGTGTCATTCGTCATGTGTAGCTTGGCCCTTACATGATCAAGTGGAGCACAAGTGAACAGGGAGGAATACACGTGAGTCTGTTCACTTGCCGTTCAAGTGTCATTCCTCACTTGTAGCTTGGCCCTAAGTGGGGAGGGGAATTGGGTTTGGAGATGGGTGAAGCATTTGATGGACCACCTCTGAGCCTGAATTCCTTGCCTATTGACTGTGTTAGTGCCAAAGGGTAGGCTCAAAGCCATCACTGGGAATGGGATTTGGGCATTATGGGGAAGGGGGCCAAATAAATCCATTCCTTTGCCCCTTAAACTTTCCTATAAAGAATCTGTTGGGGAGAGGTGAAAGAGATGGGGAAACAAGTGTAAGCCTGTACTGAAAAAGGGGTTTGGAGCCTAGGACCTAGGTCTGATTAATAGACTGCAGATGTATAGATCGACTAGACTAGCAGACAGAACTAGCAGATAGGTTTGTATTAGTTTGCATGTTCAGTAAAGGCTCATGGGGCATGTGTTAAAAAACCTAGAAGTGGTATAATGCAGAACTAGGCTAGCTGAAAAGACTGGAAGGGAGAGGGCTGACGCTACTGTTCTTTGGAAGGCAAAGCTTGTTTCCAAGCTTTGGCTCCGAGAAGGTCATAGAGCCGAAACTGCTAGCTGGGAAGCGTCGAACCCTTCTCCCTGGGAGAACAGCAGTAGCTGGGAAGAGCTGAAAAAGCAAGGAAGAGCAAAGAGCAGGAATTGCTGGCAGCTGAACTCTTGAGACCAGCACCCTGCTGTTGCAAGGCCTTCTGGATATTTGGGACGCTGTTCCAGGCATAGCCTCTGGCCAAACCCACACAACTGTCTGCACACTCTACCAAGCGGATTTTGTGAGTAGGACTCTGCTCTGGGGTCACTGGTTACTGACCCAGTATTGATAACGTTGGGAATGTTTCCATAGTTGTGTTCTGTTATATTTAAATAAATTGGATTTACATTTTGAAGTTGTAAACATCACTCTAGACATTGAACCCGACCCTCGGGGCTCTGGGGGTTACCTGAGGAATGGAGGATCCTTCTCCTGCCTTCTTGGCAGAAATCATAGGACCTAAACTTGTTATAAACTGCCACAGTGCTATCGAAGCATAACTTAGTATAAACAAAGCAAGAGCCAGTGTGGTATAGTGGTTAGAGTGCTGGAGTAGGATTTGGGAGTCCCAGGTTCGAATCCCCACTCTGCCATGGAAACTCACTGCTTGACCTTGGGTCGGTCAGTCTCTCTCAGCCTATCCTATCTCACAAGAGAGTTGTAAGGATGAAAGGGTGAATGCTGTACAGGTCCAGCACCACCATTGAGGCGGTGAGGCTGGCGCCGTGGATGCTGAGGTGCTGGAGGGGGCGCTGGAGGGGGTGCCAGGGGTGGAGGCGCTCGCCACGGAGCTGGCGTGCCTGGCCCGCAGCTGCTGCAGCCGGCCAGCCCCACGCCATCGCCACCACCAACACACACCCCCAGCCAGGTGCAGCAGCCGCGGGACAGGCACGGCAGGCGTCTGGGGCGATGTGCAGAACCTCCCCAGCCACCCGCCGCACCTGGCTGGGAGCGTGGGCAGCCTCCATGCGCCATCCCAGCCACCTGCAGGCCAATGGGGCTGGCTTGTTGCGTGATGACATCATCATGCAGTGACGTCATGGAGTCTGGGGGCACATAGGGGCAGCCACAGGTACCAGAAACCCTGGCCCCGCCCCTGATGGTGTAAGCCACTTTGGGGGCCCCACTGATAAGAAGAGGGGGGTATAAAGTAAATAAACTAGGGAACAGGTCTCTGCCCCAAGCGAGCATATAATCTAAATTTAGGCACTTGGGGAGAGGAAAGAGAATAACCGGGAAGGACATGTGTGATGCATGACTCGGCTGCATAGTTAATGATGATAATGATGTGGTTAGGTAACCTGTGATTTCTACTTTGGTTTTAAAGACAAAAGCCGTTTTAATAGCTTTAATTAGCACCAGCCCAAATAACTCAAAACAGTGTACGAACTCGGCGTTCTCCAGAACTCTTCATCAGGAGAAGAGGAATTATGTTTTTGGCTTCGGGTCTTTTTTCCTATGTAGAATGCCGGGCAGATTTGAATAGAGAATGATGCTGGGCAGAGTTAGGATCAGATTGCATCTTTGGCCTTTTGCGGACAAGAAGGGAGAATGTCAGCCTTTGACTGAAAATATAAACCAGTAGAGGAATCCTTATTGCTTTGCTAGGTTGCCTAGTCCGCTTAGTCCAGTAGAAATTGGGAAGTACCTATTGGGCAGGTTGTAGGTGAGTGAAATGCACGCCTGGATGCCAGCAACTGTGCATGTACGTATATCAAGTCAGAATGTCGAGGCTGCGACACAGATATTTCTGGGAGCTGGCTCGCTAGTTGCTTTGCAACTTAAAATTTGTGGGCTTCCATGCTCCCCTGTTCCCTTCCAACATAAGACAGCATTTGCTCCTTTATTGCTGAGAATCCTGACAACATTCATCCAAAATCATTGAAATCTCCCTGTTGTTTATCCTGGTTTGTTCAAGGGCAAAGCCCACCCCCCACTTCGGCTTCCATCACATTTGCAGTGTAATGCTGTATGCTGTTGTAGAGGTAGTAGAAAAGAGCAAGAGTCCAGTAGCTCCTATAAGACTAACAAAATTTGTGATAGGGTAAGCGCTTTCCTGAGTCACACAGCTCACTTCTTCAGATACAGCTAGAATATGAGTCCATCTGTCCTTTATATCTTGGTGAGTGGAGTGATTTCAGATGCTGAATGACAATAGCAGGTAAATGACAAAAGTGGAGAAATCAGCATTGGTAACAAGACAGGAAGCCTAGGTCTTGATTCAGTCCAGGTGGATGCATTACCTTGAGCTTCATTATCAGTTGCAATTCAGCAGTCTCTCTCTAATCTCTCTTTCTAATCTGATGTAGAGGTGTGGCTTTTGAGTTAGCTAATGAGGGTGCCTTAATTTCATTCTTGTCAATTTCGCTCTAGGGTGCCTTCTGTTCTTATTAGGGTTGCCAGCTCCAAGTTGGGAAATTCCTGGAGATCTGGGGGGTGAAACCTGGAGAAGCCTGGAGAAAGTGGGGTTTGGGGAGGGAAAGGACCTTGGCATGGCATAATTCCATAGAGCCCACCCCCCTACCCCCCAAGTAGCCATTTTCTCCAGGTGAATTGATCTCTGTGGCCTGGAGACCAGTTGTAATTCCGGGAGATCTCCAGCCACTACCAGGAGGCTGGCAATGGTAGTTCTTATCCATTTCTTTCTCTTTTTAAAAAAACTGGTTTGTGTGAGTTCTGATGCTTTAAATAGAATATGCACAGCAACTGCATAGGACTGTTCCTGGAGATAATTCTTTTTTTAAAATTATAAAATCCAATCCTCAGTCCTTCCTCAGTTGTAAGGCAGGGAACAGGGGCAAAAGGAATTGGGATCAGTAGAATGTTAGCGTTTTGAAAAGAACACTGCCTGGATTAACTAGCCAACCAATAAACCAAAATGTTTAGGGCAAATTGTACATGGGGGTCTGTGACCATTGAAATGCCTCCTTTATGAGCGGGCTTGAAAATATACAGATAGTGCTGATCTGAACTAGTGAGTGCAGCATTGTAGGGGGGGGGGGGAAATATTCTGCCTTTTTTTGCTGTCCAGTGGAAGCACCCTTAGACCTTGAGCTGTCTGTGTGATTGGCTGCTATTATTTTGCTGGTGTCTAGGCTTACATTGTTTTCCTCTTCTCCACTGTATCCTCACAGCAACCCTGTGAGGTAGGTTAGACTGAGAGTGTGTGAGAGTGGCACAAGATCAGCAAGGCACAGTGGGCATTTGAACCTTGGACTCTCAGATTCTAGTCTGACATTCTAACCACTGTACCACACTGCCACAATGAACAACATTTTACTTATTCAGACACTGTAGTAAGCCATAGCTTATACTTGATTTTAGACTGTTCAGAAATTCACAAAAATTTGGTGAAGGCATTTTGTGGGAATCAGTGGCTAGCAGGTGTTTCGCAATGGAAAATATATGCCTACTTTTATATTACATGGTTCAGCTGCCATTTTGGCAAATGGCTGCCTTTTTCAGAAATTGGTATGGAAGTGAATGATATTTGGGTGGTAATTGATGGCAACCAGATGTTTCTTGGAGAGGGGGAAGTGTGGTGAAATCAAATCTGCAATGCCAAATTTTTATACCCAACAGTTTGGCCACAACTCTGGGAAAATGGCTACTATTGTTCAGCCGTCGTTTCTGATTCTGGTTTGGTGACTACTCAAGTCACAGTTTGCCCATTCAGATATCATAGTTAACCATTGTTTAATCTTCCTCCCCCCTCCCCCCCAACTTGACATGGCTTCTGAACTGACCTTAAGCCTATGGAAAAACACCAAGCTCTGGGCATAGAAACGTTAGTGAAGAATTCACACAATGAACTAGGTCTTTTATAATGGGGCATTCTGACTTTCTGTGTTTTGTGAACTGTGCCTTGCAGTTGATATGAGTAGATAGAAGGTTAATCTATGGGCTGTGAATGCTTTGCAAGTCTAATCTTTTCTGAACAGCCAAAGTCCTTGAACACTGTTCTAAAAATATTTCTTTCCTTTCTTTGCCTTCTGTAAGATTGCTTTTGACCTTGCTTCAGCATTCGTAATTGTATAAAAGGGCACTGCTTTTTTTATTAATACAGAAGCTTCAATATTCTTCTTTTTGCTTTTAATAGAACAATTTCCATTTTTAAAAAAAAACCAGTTATAGCAGCCTTGGTTTGCATTTCCCTGTGGTTTCCTAAGGGAGCAGAGGAAAGCAAGCTCCGTTCCTTGAACTGCATAGAATGTTTTGCTTCCTATACTGCGCAGTGGACAAGTTAGCATCAGGACAGCCCGCAAAATTAGGTCATTGGTGCTAGCAGCCTACAGATCAGCCCTTAAATATCACTTGTAGTTAATGTGGGATGCTGGATTTAAAGCCGCCGGGGATCCAATTAGCAAAGCGTCTTACAACTCCCAAGAAAGGAAAGCCTTTGCAAATCCCCCTTGGTCTGTCAGCAGGGGCGGGATGCTGACGTGCCGGGAGAGGCGCACACACTGTTTACTGCTGCAGCTGTTCAGAAGCAGTGCAGCCTCTAGTTTTGCAAAGAATATGGCAAATGGAGGCTAGGAAAGCAAGAGCGTCGGGCAAAAAGGCACAGATTTGCATGGAGGTTGGTTTGGGGGACAGTGTGGTATAGTGGTTAGTGTTGGACTAGGACCTGGGAGTTGCCCTCTCTCAGCTTAACCTACCCTGTTTATCGGAAAGGAAGACTGCTCTCCTACCCACTCCCCACCCTGCCACCCAGAGTGCTGCAAAGAAAAATAGGAGTTGTCAGAATTTTGCATACAGTGTACAGGAATAAAAAGCTCTTTGTGTATTGCCTCTTTAAAGGGGTGGTTGTCTTCCTTTTGTGCCGATATGATACCACACCAGATCGTTGTGAGGATAACATGGGGGAGAAGAAAGCCTCCCTGAGGTTGTTAGAAGTAGGGTTGGACAGAAGCGTAAGAGATCTTTATCAGGGTGAGTTTCTTTACCTCTTGATAATATGCATCGGCCTCGGGTCAGTGGCGTCACCTGTTCTGTAGGTTTGTTTTGTCTGGATCACCCAACATCTAGCCCACAGCAGCTGTCTTGGCCTGGGGGAGTATCAGTAGATCAGTGATTCTCTGAGTATGAAGGAGCATGCCTTAGAAAGAGGCTTCTGGAGCCCAAAATGGAGGCCATAGCTCCATGAGCACACTGGCTTTGCATGCAGAAGCCCCTGCCTGTGTTGTAGTATAGTGGTTGAGTGGTTGGGCTGTGAATCGGCACTCTGCTGTTTCAACTCCCACTACTGCTGTGAGCTCAGCAGGTGGCCGTGGGTAAGTCACTCCTTTTGGCCCCAGCTGACTTTGTTCACTGCTGAGTGTGACATTAATCTGTCCAGAAGGGTGGTATATAAGCACACTGTTGTTGTTGTTGTTACACATTTCATGGAACAGGTGCTGGGAAGGCCTATCTCAGAGTCGCTCTACACTAGACATCTGACACGCAAAGAGCACGTGTCAGGAGCTGCAATGGTAGCCAGGAAGGGTAATTTAAAAAGACAGAGCCAGTGGCAGGGCAAAGGCTTTGCTATACACTGGAGCTGTGTGAAGGGGCTGTGAAATGTCAGAAGGGAAACTTCAGCCCATTTTAACCCCTCCAGGTCCAAGCCTGGGCCTGGAAGGCAGATACAACCCATTTCCATTCCTTGCTGCCCTCTGGTTGCAATCCCACACAGTTTTAGACTGGAGAGGTGAAACTGACAGAGCCTTCAGAGAGGTGAAGATGAAATTAACAAACCCTCTGAGAAGTGATCTCCGCTGGCTCTGTCTTTTTAAACTGCTAACATCACGTCTCTCTTCACCTGATGAACCCATGCCGAAGTGTCTCATGTAGAGAGAGACTCTGAGAACTAGGAGAGCCGTTGCCAATTTAAGTGAAATAGACCAGTTTTTTTCCTAGGGATGGCATAAGCTCAGTGGCATAGCATGTATGCGGAATGTCCCTTATTCAATCCCCCAGTATCTCCATTTTAAAATATTTCTGGTAGCACCGTAGCTGGCAAAGCCAGTCCCTGTCTGAGATTTAGGAAAGCTGCTGCCCTTTAGGGTGGATTGTCCTGAGCTAGATGGACTTATAGTATAACTCTTTATATAAGGCAGTGTTCCTTTTGTGGTCTACACCGGCTGAAATCCAATGTAGTCGGCAACAGAGCACAGTTCCTTGAGAAGACATCATGAAAAATGAACTGGCCATTGTGGCTACTGGTGCTTCTTTACTGATGTGCTAAAATGGCATGAGACCATTGCAACCCTCTGAGTGGCTGGATTTTAGTTGTTGTGCATTTCAATTGTAGTTGCCTGAGGCCACTCCATACTCCTGCATATACATGCACACACCCATCTGGTTGGGTAACATTTTTATATCCCATTTGTGTGGGTGGCTGAATGTCTGAATGAGACATTTGGAATCAGGATGGAAACAATCATCTTGTTAAGAGGAAGCTGGAAACGTGGCTCCAGTGTTGGGGGGGAAAAACTAGCTGGATCACTTTTCCTGGCTTACAAAGTTTGTGAGTTTGTGTGATGTTCGTGTGTGTTTGTGCTATGATTTGGACCCATGATACTAGGAGGGGGGAGTAACTCCCTTCCGCTATAGAATTTATTTAACAGCTGACCCACTTTTATTTCAAAAGATAGGCCTTGCCTAGGGATGCCAGTCTCCAGGTGGGCCCTGGAGATCCAGGGTTGTATTGAAACAAGGCAGGGAGATGGAAGGGCAGGAAAGGCACAAAAGACTCTCTGACTACGGGGGCTCTCCAGGCTTCCCAGTGCTGCATCCCACACCTCTTACAGGAACTGTGCAGGGTGTAGCCTCTGAGAAGTAGGGTTGCCAACCTCCAGGTGAGGCCTGGAGTTCTCATGGAATCACAACAGATTTCCAGCCTATGGTGATGAGCTATCCTGGAGAAAATGGCAGCTTTGGAAGGTGGACTGTATGGCATTATGAGGCCCCTCCCACCCCAAACTCCACCCTCCCTAGCTCCATCCCCTGAAGCTCCAGGATTTCCCAACCCAAAATTGGCAACCGTTGCCTTCAGGGGTTTCTTTAAAAGCTAGTAGAGGATCCAGTAGCACCTTCCTTTTAATTTTTTTCTTTATTTAAACTATAAACTATACACCATAACAACGTAAACAATAAACATAGAGAATAAGAAAAAAATACACACAATTCTAAACATGACACATTAACAATACTTATATCTATATAATTAAAAGAGAAAACAAAACAAACCTAGATTACACTACAGGTTGAGTTCCGATTTTCTCTGCAACAAGTATATATCATTTCTAGAGTCACACTTATTCTAGGTTAGTTACAACCCCCCCTTTTTTCTGTTGTTCCTGTTTCTTAATCCATAAAAACAGATGTCATCAAATCCTTGTTATCCATTTCATGCAAAAAATCTATTAACCATTTCTGTTCAGTCAAGAAGTTAACTAATGTCCTTTCTCTAATCAATGCAGTAAGTTTTTGCCATTGATGCAAATTCTAAAACTTTTGTCAACCATTGCTCCACTGTAGGCAATGTTGTAGTTTTCCACTTTTGTGCATAAAGTACTCTTGCCACAGTAATAAGCACCTTTAAAACTAACCAACTATGGTAGCATAAGCTTTTGAGAACCACAGCTCTCTTTGTCAGGGCATCTGACGATGAGAGCTGTGGTTCTCGAAAGCTTATGCTACAATAAAGTTGGTTAGTCTTAAAGCTGCTACTGGACTATTTTGCAACTACGGACTAACACAGCTAACTCCTCTGGATCTTTTTAAAAACGATATCACAGTGGCTTAAGAAGGGCCTCCCTATGCCCTCTCGCTGCAAGATGGGCTGCATGCAAGACTGCTATTTGAAAATACTTTACTCTTTGGAAAAACTGTTATTGCAAGTAGATGCCTGTGAGAATTCACAGCAAGGTTAGTTTCTGATTTCTTACTTAGGTTGATAGCTATCTCTTACCTCTCTCTTTTTGTCTGTGCCCTCCAACCTCTTCCTCAGAGCACTGAGTATTCGCTGTTCTCCCGTCACTGTTTTATTCACAACAACCCTGGGAGGTAGGCTAGGCTGAAGATGACTAGCCCAGCATCCCCCAGTGATCTTTCGTGGGTGCAAATATTTATATCTTGCTTTTCTCCCTGTTGGGGACCCAAAGCAACTTACACAACATTCTCCTCTCTTCTATTTTTCCTCACAACAACCCTGCGAGGTAGTTTAGGCTGAGGAAGACTGGTGGCCCACCAGAGTCCCCCTGGTGGACGGGGAATTCGAACCAAGATTTTCCCACATCCTAGTTTAGTACTCTAGTCCCTGCACAACAATTGCTCACAATTGCTGGGCAACCGCTGTTCAAAATATGCAGTGTTGTTTTTATAATAATAATAATAACATTCAATTTATATACCGCCCTTCAGGACAACTTAATGCCCACTCAGAGCGGTTTACAAAGTATGTTATTATTACCCCACAACAATCACCCTGTGAGGTGAGTGGGGCTGAGAGAGCTCCAGAGAACTGTGACTCGCCCAAGGTCACCCAGCTGGCTTCATGGAGGAGTGGGGAATCAAACCCAGCTCTCCAGATTAGAGTCCTGCGCTCTTAACCACTACACCAAACTGGCTCAGTTTATCCCAATAGGCCTTTCCCAGCCCCATGCTAAAGGAGGCTTTCTGCCTGTGAGCATGAGGAAATGAATGCACTCTATGTATTGGTGGCGATGCCGCAGGTTCCTCCACACTGTCCTCAAATAACCCCTAGTCTCATGAGCTGACCATAATTATAAGCCTGCTCTTCTAATAACTGGCCAGCAGGATCGGCTGATAATAATGGCCGTCCGTTGCCTTCAGTCTAAGCAGCATTTGGCCTTAGGCTGCCATTGTGTGCATGCTTCTTTGGGAGCCAGCCCTATTGTATTCAGTGGAACTACTTGTGAGTAACACATTCTTGGTTTACTCACCCCCACATCAGGCCATAACGCATGATCCTTTTCCTACTGGGCTTAAAGTATTAGGGCTTTATTTAGGCTCCCGCTCAAGTTGTCTGATATGATGGCCCTCTCCTCTGGATGTCAAAATAGTGGTTCTGTGTTTGCATCAGGGCTTTTTTTCTGGGAAAAGAGGTGGTGGAACTCAGTGGGTTGCCCTAGGAGAAAATGGTCATATGGCTGGTGGCCGTGCCCCCTGATCTCCAGACAGAGGGGAGTCTAGATTGCCCTCCGCTCTGCGGCGCAGAGGGCAGTCTAAACTCCCCTCTGTCTGGAGATCAGAGGGCGGGGCTACCAGCCATGTGACCATTTTCATGAGGTTCCAGAACTCCGTTCCCCCGCGTTCCCCCTGAAAAAAAGCCCTGGTTTGCATCATAGCAGATCAATTTTCCATGTGGCCCATTTCGAACCTGTAGAAAAGGGGACATGCAGTGGATTCGTTTTGGGAAGAGTAGCTGTGTCAGAACCTCTTGCAGATGGAAGATTTGTACAAATACGTGTGCAAGGGAGACCATGACCTGTTTTAAAGATGCTTGTGTTGTGCAAAATGCCTGTTTCATTCCTTAGGAAAGAGCAAGAACCTAGTAGCACTTACAAGACTAACAAAATTTGTGGAAGTTATGAGCTTTCGTGAGTCACAGCTCACTTCTTCAAATGCTTTGCTTAAGGTATGCTTCATACCTTGCTTAACTTCATTGCTGAACCTCCTGCCCTGGAATGGAAAGAAAGCATTTCTTCAAATGGTGTGTGAATTAATGATCTATCTGTGGGAAGAGGTTTTGGCTTCCATGCCCCTGCTTCTGGAGTCATTTGATCAGCTACTGTATGAAACTGTTAGCTGGCCTAGATGGACCATTGGTGGCTTGACCCGACAGGGAGGTTCTTATGTTCTTAGGCCATGTGCACATGCAACGGGGCAGTCCAGCCCATCTTGTCTCTCTGATGGATACTGTATAGCTAATACCAGTAGGAAGCCGTACACCAGGTGGATCAAAAACATCTGTGAGGGGTGGCACTCGAGGCCAGGATATATCTATCTGCAAATTTGGAGTGGCTCAAGGAGCCCCGTGGCGCAGAGTGGTAAGCTGCAGTACTGCAGCCCGAGCTCTGCTCACGACCTGAGTTCGATCCTGGCAGAAGCCAGGTTCACGTAGCCAGCTCAAGGTTGACTCAGCCTTCCATCCTTCCGAGTTTGGTAAAATGAGTACCCAGTTTCCTGGAGGTAAAGTGTAGATGACTGGGGAAGGCCATGGCAAACCACCCTATAAAAAGTCTGCCAAGAAAACGTCATGATGCAATATCCCCCCATGGGTCAGTAATGACTCGGTGCTTGCACGGGGGACGACCTTTACCTTACCTGGCTAATTCTCTTCCTGAAAATTGAGGTTTGAACATGGATCTCCCACATCGTTGACTGACACGAACCGTGATGCCACTAGAGTTGCCAGCCTCCAGCTGGTGGCTGGAGATCTCCAGGAATTGCAACTGATCTCCAGGCCATAGAGATCAGTTCCCCTGGAGAAAATGGTGGCTTTAGAGGGTGGACTCTATGGCATTATACCCTGCTGGAGTCTCTCCCCTCCCCAAACCTGTCCCTCTCCAGGCTCCCTCCCCCCCCCCCAAATCTCCAGGAAATTCCCAACCTGGAGCTGGCAACTCTAGATGCCGCACTGCTGAGGCAGTGCTGATCTTCCAAACTGTAGCTCTGTGACAGCAGAAGAGGATGTGTTATGTGAGGAAAGAGGTGGGCTGGGAATGACCCTTTGTGGTTTTAGCTGGAGGCAGGGGGGTTGTTTCTACTTGACGGTAGCCGTGCCTAGGCATTGAGAGGGCCGTCCTCCTCGTTCCTTCATCTGGCTCTCCATTCACACCCATTTTCTGCCTCCCTAGCCGTGCTGGTGAGTAGGCCCTTGCTCATGAGCTGGTATGAAGAGGCCTTTCTTGGGATCCAGATAAATGGCCGATGGGGGAACCAGTTGCCCCCCAAGGCTGTTGTTCTTCCCGGTGTTTCCTTTCTGCTTCCTCCCCACTCCTTTACCTGGCTCTAAGGATGTTCGCCTAGCCAGGACTAGGGACAGGGCTTTTAAGGCCTGGCGGAACTCTCTCTGCGGAAACCAGGGCCCAGCACGACTTACTATTATTATTCCGCTGGATCTGCAAGACTGAGATGTCCCATCAGGTTTATGGTGGTTGAGACTAGAGATGGGCACGAACCGGGAAAAAACTGAACCATGTGGTTCGTGGTTTGTCAAATTTCATGAACCACAAACCATGAACTTTCACGAACCTGCCCCTGGTTCACGAACTGGTTCGTTTGGTTCGTGAAAACATCACATCCAGTTCAGAAAACCATCACTTCCGGGTCAGCAGAAGGTCACTTCTGGGACAGCAGAAGGTCACTTCCTGTTGCCTAGGAAACTGATTGGCACCAGGCTGTCTGTAGTGAACCAAAAATGAACCAAACGAACCAGCCTAAAAGTTTGTGGCGGTTCGTCAGAAATAGGATCTGATGAACTGCAGTTCGTGAACCACGAACCGGCCTGGCTCGTGCTTAATTTTGGTTCATATTTCGGTTTGTGCCCATCTCTAGTTGAGACAGGCAGATTATCTAGCTGGCCTCCTATTGTGGGGTGGGGCTTTGTTCTCCCCTCTTGGTCTTGTTGTTTATTTCTTACAGTTCACCATCCCACCCACCACAGGGTCTGAATGAAAGGTGTGTGCAATACTGAGCGGTGCAGCGAGTACTGGTTTTATTGTATTTGTATCTATAATGATGATGGATTTTATTTTATATTGTTTTTTATATGAACTGATGTTGTGACTCGCTCTGAGCCCGTTCATGGGGAGAGTGGGCTATACGTTTCATGAAATCAAAATCAAATCAAATTACCTGGGGGGCTTTAGCAAGCCAGGGGTGTTCTCTGACCCCCCCCCCCCTGGCCGGCCGCCCTTATTTGATTTTTTTCTAATGCATGTAACGCTGGCTGTTGTGGGTTTTCCGGGCTGTATTGCCGTGGTCTTGGCATTGTAGTTCCTGACGTTCTCCAGCCGTGAAAGCCTTCGACAATACATGTAACGCTATTCAATAAGTTGGCTTGGCATGTTTTTTTTTTCTTATAAGAGTCACAAACTCTCCCTACCCAAAGTCTGTTTCCCTTCGTACAAAAGCGCTCTTGAAATATTGCAGGAAAATTGCACGTTGACTTAACAAAAGAGACCTTTTTTCATATTCCTCGTGGGCTGGCAACAGCTGTAAGACCCACAGACGGTCTAGCTGGGAGTCTGGTGGGACGGTGAACTGGGGGAGGAAGAACCGTTGGAACATGTGCTGGCAAGCTGTTGGTCTGCAGCGTCAAGTCAATGAATTCGGCCTCTCTGGAGTAAATATAAAAGTCTGTCTTTGTCATCTGGCTTTGCTTGGCTTTCCACGCGCTATAGTTAGGGGAAAGCCTGCAAAGCCAACTGCTCCGCTTGTAGTCTCAGAAATCACTAGTGTTAAAATTCAGTTGTATCTACATAACCACTTAGTATAGAGGAGCCCCATGGCGTAGAGTGGTAATCTGCAGTACTTCAGCCCAAGCTCTGCTCAGGACCTGAGTTCAATCCTGGCGGAAGCCGGGTTCAGATAGCCGGCTCAAGGTTGACTCAGCCATCCATCCTTCTGATGTCGGTCAAATGAGTACCCAGTTTCCTGGGGGTAAAGTGTAGATGACTGGGAAAGGCAATGGCAAACCACCTGCCAAGAAAACGTCGTGATGCGACATCCCCCCATGGGTCAGTAATGACTTGGCGCTTGCACAGGGGACTACTTTTACCTTTTTATCCATTTGAAGCTCATTCAATTGCCACTGGTTCCCCCCAAAGGATTTTGGGACTTGTAGTTTGATCAGGTTGCTGAGACTTTCTCTCCGGGTGCAAGCAGGTGTACATAATTGGCGCAGTCTGTCTAACCCTTCTTGCTGTTTTGTTGAAGTTTACAATGTTCTGTCCCAGACAGAGCCCAAGGGGGAAAAAACTTCTTTTTTTTAAAAAAAACCATTTTATTTAAGGAAATGAAAGTAAGACAAAAACAGTAAAATAAGTGCATAATATAAAAGTTATGCAAAATTTAGACAGTAAATTGAAAATTATACAATCTTATGCCACCAATAATTATATAAACAGTGCAGATATAAAAATCTTAGGAATAAAAGAAGCAGAACATATAAGTTTCTTTAAACTAAAAAGGTAATTATTAAGTATTTAGCTTCCTTGAACCTAGCTACATGACATTTCTCCTTATCTCTTCTTCCCTCTCTCCCTCTAAGATACTGTATCAATTAGTTTAACCTAAATAATCAAAATTATTTAGATTATTTAGCGGAAAAAACAGTTCTGTGTGCTGGCAGAGAAGCTGACTGCGCATAGTACCGATTGGCCCAGAGCAGTGATATTGCTAACTCTCTTCCCCCTCAAAGTGGCTTTTCAGTACTTAAAAAAAAAATTAGACTCCGTTTTTAAAAGACAGCGAAAACAAACAGGAGGTTGGGGGAGTAAAATGTACAATTTATTGGCTACATTAAAAATAGATCAGCTGAAATATGAGGGGGAGAAGGACAGACAGATCACGAGATCAGCAATTCTGTATGCTTGCTAGTACCTTTTAATTGGATAAGGTGATTAGTTTACTAGGCTCAAGCTGCCTTGCACCATTATTTATATATGTTGGTATGCACAATGAAGCCCAGGCTAGTCTAATCTTCTCAGATCTTAGAAGCTATCCAGGGCTGGCCCTAGGGTTGCCAACTCCAACTTGGGAAAATTTTGGAGATTTGGAGGTGAAATGTGGAGAGGGAGGGATTTGGGGAGGGGAGGGACCTCGGTGGGGTATAATGCCATAGATCCTACCATCCAAAGCAGCCATTTTTCTCTAGGGGCACCGATCTCTGTCTTGTGGTGATCAGTTGTAATTCTGGGAGATCTCCCTCGTTGCCCCTGGTCAGTACTTGGATAGAAGACCACCAAGGAAGTCCAGGGCACTATTAGAGGCAGCCAATGGCAAACCACCTCTGTTTGCCTGTTGCCTTGAAAACTCGATAGCGGTTGCCATAAATTGCCTGTGACTTGATGGCACTTTACACCAGAGATTTTCATCACACCCCTCCTTCCATATTGTATCTCCCAGGGCTGAGTTGGCCAGCAAACCGTCCCACCGTCTCACCCCATACCCCAAATGGCTGGAAAATTTAAATGTCCTCTCGAACAAAGCTTTCCCTTCACCTTTTTGTTCGGGGATAGCTATAACATGAACAAAGCACTAGGATTTTGTTGTGTGTATTAATTTCACAACAGCAGCTACAGTTCTGATAAGAAACCTATCGTGATCTTTCTTGAATTGGGTTTGCTTAGCCTTGATGGAGTTGGAAGAGCGTGCCGGGGCTGTAACACGTAGGATATCCTGTTCGGGATTTGTTCCAGATTTTGCCGTGCAAACTCCTAGACTTCAGCACTTGCAAAGAGCTTTAGCCTGCATGCTGACAGTGTGGCCTTCTGTTTGTTAGTGTGGTGTATGGCATTTGATGACCCGCACACAGTCTGGAATAGAGCGGTAATCCCAAATCTATGCTGGCTGTTAACTATATGCAACTACCTGCATGATTAGTATCCGAAGAAACGTTTTTCTGGATCAGACAAAGGATTTATCGGGTCAGCATCCTGTTTCCCAAAGTGGCCTCTGGGAATCTCAGCAGTGGGGCATGAAAGTAACTTCCTTTTCCCGTTGCTTGACCCTCCCAACAACCAATTTTTCAATAGTAGCCCCACTCCATTTCCACATTACTTCACATATGGACTCCCCAAAATTGATATTTTAAAAAAATTATTCTTCCTTGATCTTTTCAGATTTTTTGAGTGTTTTTGAAGCTATGCTGATTTGGAGGATTTTTTTTTAATGCCTTTGTGGTTTTAGCATTTGATACTTTTGCATTTAGGGATATGTTGCAGCTTTGTTTACGAACTTTTAAAAAACTTTTACCTGTCTGCTGTTGTGTGATTCTTTTATGTTCCTTGTTGGTTCGAATTCTGTTTTGAGATGGCTTCATTTATACCATTGGTAGCCATCAAGCGGGATAGAAGCTTTTTCTAAAACGATGTGCTTGGAAGCAAAGGCCGTCTTTGTGTCTTAATTGCATACGTGGATGATGGGTTGTGTCAAAAGTACTTCTTTTTCTGTTCTGAATTGACTGCCAATCACTGGTTCTCTTCTTTTCCCGCACTATGTGATTTTATAAACCTCTGTGTTGAGTTACGGACTCTCAGCTGCTTTTGACCATCCTTGCTCCTGGACCACATTTGGTGCCCTTCAGGCCAGTTTTGAGATTTCATTTTCCTTTGAGTCAATTTGCAAAGTCCTTGTTTTCTGCCCAACTGGAGAGAAGGGTTGCCAGTCTTCAGGTGGGACCATACAGGGAGAGAAGCATCATAAGAGGCTGAACAGACAAGAATATATGTATCCACCATGATAACCTAATTAAATAATAAACGAAAAGAACATTTTTCAAAAAATATATGCACAATTTACAAATAACTGCGAAGAGTTAAGGTATTTGGAAAGTCACGAGCAGCCGTTCAGAAATACACTACTTAAAGCTCCATGTCACAATTCCAGAAAACGATAATTACCATCTTATAACGAGAACGCTTGATGCAGAAACACACATTAAACAAAATTTCACCTCCGGACAATGTGATTCAATGTCCAAAGAATTTATATCCAAATGTGGTTTTTTTAGGATAATTGTGGGGATGAAAATGAAGTGCAATCTACTCGTGCAGACTTCCAGGCAGCTGCAGGTTCTCAGTCCACTCCGAGTCCCCCATAAGTGCAGCCGAGTGAAACCGGCAACTTTACCCGGAGTGGATTGAGAATCACATTGTTGGGGGTGAAATTTTGTTTAGTGTCTGTTTCTGTATCGAGCATAATTATTGTTTTATATTCTATGGTTTATTTATAAATTGTGCACATATTTTTTGAGAGATGTTCTTTTCATATATTATTAGGTTATCCCAGTGGATACATATATCCTTGTTCTATCTTCCGGTTGGGCCTGCAGTTCTCCTAGAATCAGGGCTTTTTTTCAGCTGGAATGCGGTGGAACGGAGTTCCAGAACCTCTTGAAAATGGTCACATGGCTGGTGGCCCCACCCCGTGATTTCCAGACAGAGGGAGATCAGTGGTGTGGAGGGCAATCTAAACTCCCCTCTGTCTGGAGATCAGGGGGCGGGGCCACCAGCCATGTGACCATTTTCTCCGAGGGCAACCCACTGAGTTCCACCACCTCTTTCCCCAGAAAAAAAGCCATGCCTAGAATTATAACGCATCTCCAAACTACAGAGATCCGTTCCCCTAGAGGAAATAGCAACTTTGTAGGATGGACTACAGCATCACATCTCTGCTGATTTCCCTCCCCAAACATTGCCCACTTCAGTCTCTGCCCCCAAATCTCCAGGAATTTCCCAGCCCAGAATTGGCAACCCTACCAGGGAGTCCTCCAAGGATGTGGGTGGTCTGATTTTGCTTCTACTGTGGTTATAAGGAGGACCAGCAGCTTAACTGGTTAGGAAGAGTAACGGGGAAGCCTTATGTCCCTTGATGTTATTGGGTTTACAGTATAGTAACTGCACAGGATTTTAGTGCATAAAGGTTTTGCCGTTCATCTGTGTTGCATGCTGCTGCCTTTCACCCCTCTTATTAATCTATATTTTTTCTGATATTTTGATTTTGATCACAGGGATACTTGATGGTATACAGCATTGGGGATAGCTTTTTGGAAGGCAGGCTGTGAATATTTTTGAATGAACTTGATCAGCTGGCAGAATTTACCCGTCGTTCAGTTCTTTGGATTGGAACGAGATAATTTTTCTCTGAATGACTGTGCCAATATAACGTTCTGCGTAAAAATAATACCCTTTCTTTGAAATCGACGGAGGTCCCTAGAGATTTGTATTTATGAACTGTGGTTTCCCCCTGCTCCAGCTGGGAGATTCTTGAATTTAACGCTTCTAGCTTTGTTTTTCATTTATCTAAACTTGCTGCTATTATTTTGTCGCTGCTTCCATTCTCTGATGCGCGTCACCTTTTTGGGAATAGGAATTTTGAGATCTCGGAGAGATGTGTTAATTTGCCAGTGTTTAAGGTTTTAATATCGTTTTTGTGTACAGACACAAGAAGCTTCATTATGTATAGTTAGGAATACCTCAAAGTCTGGAAAAGTAGCAAGGCCGCACCAGCTTGGCTCTGTGAAATGAAAAAGCGTGCAACAGAACTAAACAGCTTGCTAAACTTGCTAAATCTTTGGCGCACACGTCGTATTCTTGTCTTTTTATAAAAGCTCTTAACAGATGTAATCCTCCCCAATTATCCGTGTGTGGTATGCCAGGGGAAGGCCCCCCCCTTCTCTCACCACCCCTGCAAAGTAGGATTATGAGACAGAGTGGATGAAGGTTGAACAGAAATGGGGATAACCTGTTCCCCCAACCCACCCTCCTTTTCAGTTACTGCAATGCTTCTTGTTATTTAGACTCACAAAATAACAGCTTTTCTTTTTTTTCCCCTTCCCTTTTCAGGAAATGGCCAACTCTGTTTATTTGGTTATGGAGGTGAGTGATTCTTGATATTTTAAGTAAAGCCTTCTTTGTCTGTTTTCTAAACACACTATTTAAGAAAGAAATCAAACTGAGAGCCAGTTTGGTGTAGTGGTTAAGAGTGGGACTCTAATCTGGACAACCGAGTTTGATTCCTCATTCCTCTGCTTGAAGCCAGCTGGGTGACCTTGGGTCAGTCACAGCTCTCTCAGACCTCTCTCAGCCCCACCCACTTCACAGGTTGTCTCTTTTCAGGGCCGGTGCCCATTGAGGCCAGGTAGGCGGTGGCCTCAGGGTGCGGGGTGCCAGAGGGGGTGCCGGAGGAGGCGCAGGGGGCAGGAGCTAGGAGCAAGCATTCCGCATGTGTTGGATAATGCACTTTCAATGCACTTTAGCGATCATTTAGAAGTGGATTTTTTGTTTCACACACGAAAAATTCAGTTCCAAATGATCTCTAAAGAGGATTGGAAGTGCATTATCCAACGTGTGCAGAATCGATAATTCCAGGAGCAACTAGCTTCACATCACCAGCTGTAACAGATAATCATAACATCCAGCCCCAGCCTTCAGATATGGGTATAGCAGATGCTGCCAGCAACCTGACAGGAGGTTGTGGTGGGGACAGAGTTTGGTGAGGAAATGTGTCCTAAAGTATACTCTCCAAAGCTGCTAGGGTAGCCAGGCTGCCTTACCCTCCCAGCAGAAGGAGGGGCACCCGGCACTTACCCATTGAAGCAGTGTGATGACATCACTCCCAGGAGTGACGTCATCATCCTGGGAGCACGCTTAGGAGACCTGTTCCCTCGCCTTTTCCCCCACCAGCCAGGTAAATGGTGGCAGGGGGAGGAGGCTGGGAGCCCCTACTGGAGGACCAGCAACCCTAAAAGTTGCCACTGAAACAACGTTATTTTAATCTGTCCAGCCAATAAGATCTCTAGTGGCCGGTCAGAGGGCCTACTGGGCAAGTGCTGCATCTGGCCCCACCTGCTTTCTAAAAACACTTGGAAGGTGCTAAGAAATGTGTTGGTGGGTGCCCCGGTGCCCCAAATCCCTGTGTTGGGGACCCCTGCTGTGTAGGGGCTGTCTTCTCTAAGGAGTGTCATGGAATGGATGCAGCCAGTCATTGGTTCTTAATATTTAAACCCCTGTTGTGGTGGGCTAGGTCCTCAGCTTCTGGGGTTGCCAACCTCCAGGTGGGGCATGGAGTTCTCCTGGAATTACAACTGATCTCTGGACAACAGAGATCAGTTCCCCTGGAGGAGATGGCAGCATCAGAGGGCAAACTCTATGGCGTTCTGTAGATTCTAGGAGAAATGTCTCCCCAAATTTCCCCCCTCCCCAGGGACAACCCCCCAAATTTTGCTCTACTTGACAATTTAGGTAGGAATTATCCCATGATTTGTCCTGCGTCAAAGACACCTTGATGTTTTTCGGAAAAGTGGTGTTTTAAGTCTTGAAATAAATGAAACTTTTCTTGTTCCGGCTCTTCATGCAAAGCAAAATCCATCTAATTTGCTTCTCTCTCTTTCTTCTTCCTCCTAGTACTGCAATGGGGGTGATCTGGCAGATTACTTGCACAGTAAGTACCATCAGGGGGACCCTTTCTTTTGCATAAAGAAGCAGGTGTATGGAAAAGTTTTAGATGCCAGCTGCGGGTCCACTTGCCAAGCCTGCTCTCCTGGAGGCTAAATTTGTAGCATGTGCTGTTCTTGGTGGTTCACAGTTGTTGAGGAGGCATTTTATCAGCTTGTGGGGGTCATCCGTGCCCCTGATTCTGCGGCTTTCTTCTAGCAAGGTGTGTGGGGTTGCCAGTCTTCAGGCAGCGCCTGGAGATCTCCTGGAAATCACAACTGATCTCCAGACTGCAGAGATCAGTTCCCCTGGAGAAAATGAAGAGTAGACTTTATAGGATTATACCCTGCTGAGACCCCTCTTACCCCCAAACCCCACCCTTCCCAAGCTCCACCCATAAATCTCCATCAATTTCTCAACCCAGAGTTGTCAACCCTAAAGATAGATAATATGTGCTTTTCCTAAAGAGGCTTGTGAAACACTGTGCCAAGCCAGGGCTTTGAAACCTCTAAGAAGGACATCTCTCATTTGTGGGGTGTTAGGGCAGGCTCAAGCCTTGCCTTGTTCATAATGAGAAGGGGGAGAATAGCACAACTGAGCCTCTTGCTGCTTCCAGCAGCTCCAGGAATGGAGAGGGCCCCTGCAATTGGGACTGATTCAAATGGGCAGGGCGTTACAAACAATACACCCCTCCTCCGAGGCAGAAACGTTTTTCTGTGGCTTGCATGCAGAAATCAGAACATACAACGCCTAGTTCTTAACGAGGTAGTAAATCTGTGTCTGATTAGTGTTGCAGGTAAGATTGCTCATGTGAATGAATGTTCTCACATTGGAAACATATGCCCTGCTCCTAGAAAACCAGCATCTCAGCGAGAAGGGCTAAAGTTGAATCTTTTTCTGCTTGCTTTCTACATGCAAGTATTTTTTTAAAAATACAGAAGGCATATTCTGACATGCAAACTGCACTCTGAAGTGGTTCAGGCCAAACACAGGCTTAGCGTCTCAGTGAGAAAGATGTCCTAAGAAAGGTTATATACTAGAAAAGCAGGAACTTTTTTTTTGCAGATGGTTCTAGCACCACAACACCCTGCTAGAGCTTCCCTACTGATCATCTTAAACATGGTTTCTCAAGGACTCAAGCCCTTGAGAACCGGCTTGTGTGATTTGCATGTTGTATGTAATCTAGGTCAGCAACGGCTGATAGAGATAGGACTGCTTTTGGCTTTCTGTTTATAAAGTCATTGCAAGTGAGTTTAACAATGATAAGCCTCAGGCAAGACCTAGCAATTGGTTCACGTTGGTTGCAGGAAATGTTTCTCTGCACTGAGTGAGAACTTGGCGTCTATCCCATTTGTTTTAATGTTAAAAAATGCATAATGTCTCTTTAGGGGGAAGATAAGTTGAAGGGTTTCCCCCCTACTTTATACATTCATTCTGCACCATCTATCCTTCAAAAAGATCAAGGTAATAAATTTGGGACCCACCGTCCCTATCTTCATAATCACTGACAGGTCCAAGTAGGGTTGCCAACTCCAGGCTCAGAAATCCCCGGAGGTTTAGGGGTGAAATAATAATAATAATAACAACAACATTCAATTTGTATACCGCCCTTCAGGATGACTTAACACCCACTCAGAGCGGTTTACAGTGTATGTTATCAGGGCTTTTTTCAGGGGGAATGCAGTGGAACGGAGTTCCGGCACCTCTTGAAAATACCAGCAATAGTGTTTGGAAATATCATTTCAAAGAATCCCGTGTGTTTCTTCCTCATTTCCCTCTTGAGAGTTTCGCCACCTCTTTTCCCAGAAAAAACCCTCTGTATGTTATTGTTATCCCAACAACAAAACACCCTGTGAGGTGGGTGGGGCTGACAGAGCTAGAAGCTGTGACTGACCCAAGGTCACCCAGCTGGCTTCAAGTGGAGGAGTAGGGAATCAAACCCGGCCCTCCAGATTAGAGTCCCGTTCTCTTAACCACTACACCAAACTGGCTCTCTTAATTGCTACAGCAAACTGAAGCCAGGTGGGGTTTGGGGAGGGGTGGGACCTCAGCAGGAATGTGATGTCATAAAGTCCATTTTCCAAAGCTGCCATTTTCTCCAGGGAACTGATCTCTGTAGTCTGAAGATCGAGATACCATGCTGTGCCAGAGCAGGGATCTGAATCTGTTGCTACCCCTTCCCGAAGACCATCCCTCATTATTGTGATCTCAAATCCTTCTTGCAGCCGTAAAGTTCCAAACAAACGTTTGCAGCATTTACATAGACACAAGGCTGAGGCGTGAGGGGTCTGGAGACCAAGTCCTATGAGGAAAGGTTGAAGGAGCTCGGTATGTTTTAGCCTGGAGAGGAGATGACGGAGAGGTGATATGATAACCATCTTCAAGTACTTGAAGGGCTGTCATATAGAGGATGGCGCGGAGTTGTTTTCTGATGTCTTAAAAGGTCGGACCAGTCACCAGAACTAATGGGTTGAAATTAAATCAAAAGAGTTTTTGGCTAAACATTAAGAACTTCCTGACAGAGTGGTCCCTCAGTGGAACAGGCTTCATCGGGAGGTGGTGGGCTCTCCTTCTTTGGAGGTTTCTAAGCAGAGGCTAGATGGCCGTCTGACAGCAGTGCTGATTCTGTGAACCTGGGAAGATCATGAGAGGCAGGGCAGGAAGGGTTACATCAGTGCTTAGTTCCCATGACCCCTTCTTATATGCCTGGGGTAATAGCGATTGCCACTTTGGGGTCAGGAAGCAATTTTCCCCAGGCCAGTTCGGCGAGGGATCCTGACGGTGTTTTGCCATCTTCTGCTCGTGGAACAGGGGTCACTGGGTTTGTGTGTGTGTGTTGTGTGTGTGTGTGTGTGTAGGGGGGGAAGTATTTGTGAATTTGCTGCATTGTAGAGGGGGTTGGACTAGATGACCCTAGAGGTCCCTTCCAGCTCTATGATTCTATGGCTGGATCTTTAACTGGCAGCTCTTTAAAATATGCTTGAGTTGAGAATTTGTGCCTCTCTCCTGCCTTTTCCCAGTGCCGCTTTTTTAAAAAAAGGCAGTAAGTCTTGCATGCTAACTAAAAGATTAAAGCTGTCTCTTCATGTCTATTAATCTCTTTCTCCACTCATTTTGGGTTCCCGTTTAAACAAACAACATTAATCAACTTTGTCGTCCTCTTTCTGTTAATTTTTGTGTGTGAAGTTGACTTGTGGGAGAAAGAGAGTAAGGGGGAGGGAGTTCTATCAGAAGCTCTTTGAGGTTCTTTTATGTTGATGTGCTGGAATTGAAGGATTAAAAAGCTAAATTCGTATTTACCCCAAGGCTAACTTTGAGAGTTTAATGAATGATTAGTTCCGGCCCAAATGCAAAGTGAGCAATGACCCTTCGTGAGCTCCTGGGGTTAAAAAATAATTCAGAAGTCTGCTTTGGGGTAGCTGCAGGGAAATAAAGGAGGTACCTGCAAAGGAAGATCTTACAGCTCAGAATGGAACTAGAATGGGAGCCAGTTTGGTGTAGTGGTTAAGAGCGGCAGGACTCTTAAGCTGGAGAACCGGGTTTGATTCCCCGCTCCTCCGCTTGAAGTCAGCTGGGTGACCTTGTGAGATCCAGTTTAGTGTAGCAGTTAAGAGCACGGGACTCTAGTCTGGAGAACCAGGTTTGATTCCCCACTCCTCCACTTGAAGCCAGCTGGGTGACCTTGGGACAGTCACAGCTTCTAGGAGCTCTCTCAGCCCCACCCACCGCACAAGATGATTGTTGTGGGGATAACAATAGCATACTTTGTGAACTGCTCTGAGTGGGTGTTGTCCTGAAGGGTGGTATATAAATCAAATGTTGTTGTTGTTGTTGTTCTTATTAACTAGATATTGTAAATAATGCACATTTGCCAATGAAAATGGCAGCCTTGTGTCTGTTTCTCTCCTGTAATGTCTATTAAGTAGGACTTCACAGTGTGACATGACCACAGTTTAAGTTTTCCTGACCTATTGTGCTTTATTGAGCCCCCACCCAACCCCACAAGTCACACGGACCTCAAAGCTGCATTCAGACAACAAATGTAACAGCAGTTAAGTACAATTTTTAAAATGTATGAACTTTGCCTGTTTCTAGGTTTGGGCATAGACCATAGTCCTTCCCCCTCTCGTTTTGGGTGTGGAATTGCAGTTAAAAACTAATTCTGCGTACTTGTGATGTGGGAATACAGGCACCTGGGTTAACCAGAGTTAGTCTTCCCTCTGTTAACCCGGATTCTAAACCAGATTTGTGAGGGTGGGGAAAACTAACTCCAGTTATCCCAGGGCCTGTATTCTTACATCACGGATTGGTGAGTTTTTAACTGTGATGGAAGACTTGGGATGACTAGTTGCAAAAGAATCCCGGCTTGTGAACATTTTTACCTAACTGCAGTTACTTTGGACATCTGCATACTGCTGTGTCACATGATCTGTTTGCTAGAGGGTACCAGTAAAAAAAAAAAAAGATCGCGGGGCTGCTGTTTTCAGTGGCAACCTTGTGTTTTCTTGTTCTGTACTCGGTAGTTAGAGCATTGACTTTACATGTGGAAGGTTTCTGGTGCAATCCCTTGCATCTCCAGTCAGGGCCAGATCTATGGTTGCCGGCACCCAGGGCAACCCAAGTCCGGCTCCTCGCGTGCATGCGCAGAGTGCACGCTTGCGCGCTCCCCGGCGCTGTGTGATGACGTCACTTCCGTGACGTCATCACGCAGGGAGGAGCGTGCCGCCCGCACGGCTCGCCAGCTGCCCTGGTGTGCAGCAGAGTTGGCGGAGGCAGCACGGTGGCTGGGAGGCTGCCCGCGCCATTCGCCTTCCCCACAGGACAGGGGGCGGCCGACACAACTGCCTCCCCCCCACACCACCAGTGACCCCTGCTCCATGCCTAGAAGATGGCAAAACACCTTCCTGACCCCAAAGTGGCAATCGGCATAACCCTGGGCATGTAAGAAGGGGCCACAAGAAGTAAGTAGTGATGTAACCCTTCCTGCCCTCCCCCTCATGATCTGCCCAGGTTCACAGAATCAGCATTGCTGTCAGATGGCCATCTAGCCTCTGCTTAAAAACCTCTAAAGAAGGAGAGCACGTTTGCCTTCCGAAGCTTGGAATGCCCTTCAAGATCAATAGGTCTCCTCATGGAGGAATGTGTGCCTGCCATTAAGAATCGCTAGTGTAGCTAGATGTGCCAGCGACAAACCTGTGTGGTAGACCCTGGACCATACCTGAGCAGGTTATAAAGTAGCAGTGTGCTTGATTTTATGCAGAAGAGGGTCAGTATGATAGGTGGTTCTGAAATGGCTGCTTTCCTTCTGTTTGGGCTCCAATACTGGAATTAAGTTTTGCTGGGCAAAAAAAATAGCCGGGAGGAGATTTTTTTTAGTGGGGTATTGCATCAGCATTTCATTCTAGCCCAGCACTCCTCTGCCACATAATTGTTGAACATGGCTCATGTTCTAACACATGGGGCGTGCCATTATCGTATGAATTAAGATCAAATGCCACCCACCATTTTTCAGTTCAACATCCAAGTAGGATCCATGCATAATCGGGGATTCCATTGTTGTAATGATTCCCCCTTCTGGATTTTCTTGTCCAGACAAGCAAATCCAGGAGGTAAACTTTTCAACAGTATAATCTCTTGCGACTTGATGGCATATGTACACACGCGTGCGCGTGCACACGCACAAACTCTCCAGCAATGTGTAGATATGGTCTTAGTAGCCAGTCTTGGGCTATAGGTAGTCTGTCTCATGATAAGAGCAAGAGTCCAGTAGCACCTAGGGTAAGCCACTCCTCTCAGCCTCAGCTCCCCAGCTGTATTGTGGGGGATAATAGAATCATAGGGTCGGAAGGGACCTCCAGGATCATCTAGTCCACCCCTCTGCACAAGGCTGGAAATTCACAACTACCTCTCCTTCCCCCCGACACATCCAGTGACTTTTACTCCATGCCCAGAAGATGGCAAAATGCTGTCAAGATCCCTAGCCAAACTGGCCTAGGAGGGGGAATGATGCTGTAAGTAGCTTTTGGTTCCTGGTAGGCATATAAAGCAAGGTTGAAGCATGTAGATAAAATTAATTAATTAATGGCTGATTTTGGCTGCTGTTTAAAATGGCACGTCTTGTTTTTAGCCAAGATCATTGTTTCCTGTGGAGCTGGGTCTTGTTGTCACTGGAGACTTAGGTTCAATATACATTGTGATCAGACGGGGAAGGAGTTGGCATTTGGTTTGAGTTCAAATGTATAAACAAAATATTTGTAAACTGTTCCATTTACATTTATGAGAGATATAGTAACAGTATTATTGTATTATATTGATAGACGGTTGATTTTTGTTTTTTTGGACCATTTAAAATGTGGCAAACGGAGAGCCAGTTAAGTGACAGGACTTCCTACGTGTGTTTTGAGAGAGAGAGTGGTGGGAGGCTTTTGCACGAAAGGACATCAGGATGCAAAGATCCAATGCAGATTGATTAGATTATCCTGACACCCTTCCTTGCAACACCATTCCTACTTTCTGGCTGGGATATAAAGGCTCAGATATCTCCATTCCTACTATTATCTGATGAAGGGAGTTTTGACTATCAAAAGCTTATACTCTGAAAATCTCACTGACCTTTAAGATGCTGTTGGACCCAATCTTGCTTTTATACTACAGACCAAACCACCTGAAATAATGATAATAATAATAATAACCTTTCACGATAGCTGGAGTTTGCAACTGTTCGCCTCTTTCCTCTCACCAGGTATGAGGACACTCAGTGAGGACACGATCCGACTCTTTCTCCAACAAATCGCTGGCGCCATGAAGGTGTTGCATAGCAAAGGGATCATCCATCGGGATCTGAAACCTCAGAATATCCTCCTTTCCTTTGCGGGGGGCAAAAAATCAAACCCCAATAACATCCGCATTAAGATCGGTAAGCTGGCCTTCGAATCTCCTGCCTTTAAGCGAATCAGTCAGTTACCGCTTTAAAAAACGTTGCGTATCTGGATGCTGGGGGGAGGTTTGAGTGAGACTCCACATTTATCCAACTCCTGGTTACTGGTATAGTTTGTAAAGTTTCTTACCAGCCGCACGTAGGTACGTGCAATGTGTACCTCTATTTGCTGCAGTGTGTGAACAGATCTTGTGTGTCTGGGAGGTGAAACGAAAGCTCAGTCTGTGGTACTGGCTGAATGGTGGCTGTCAAGTGGTGTCGCTTGCTGTTCTCATACAGTTGCAGGTCTGTGACTTTCCCTTGTTCATCTCTGTTTCGTTTTATTCTGCATGTAGCTGATTTTGGATTTGCCCGGTACCTACAAAATAACATGATGGCTGCGACTCTCTGTGGTTCCCCGATGTACATGGTGAGTACATTTTGGTTATTTGTTGATGGGTTTTTCGCTTCCCAGTAGGAAGCATAAAAATAACCATTCTGCTTTTATCACACAAAAAAAATAATTGGAATTATTTAAAAAAAAATATCAGGAAGTATCTGACACTTCTATTTTAAGCTCTTTGGCCCGGGTGCACTTCTCTCTCTTTCACCTATACCTACTTTGTATCCCGTCTCTTGTTAACTATTAAGCCACAGTGGCAGGGTGTGGAAAGAAGCATACAAAGGTTGTATTATGGTGGGAGGGGGGGGACAGGTTGTGGTGTGTCTGTCCTTGCCTTGTTTTTTAGAAATGTAGTTTGCAAAAAACAGCAATGACGCTGTGGTTGCCCAGCAGGCAGAATTCTTAGCAGTCAACATTTCAACTATTACCCTAAGGGTCAATCTAGATGTTACGTCCCTCGGTCTGCCATGGGAATGCAGCACCATTTTGGAGTTTGTTTTTTTAAAAAACTTCTCAATATGCTGTGGGGGTCCAATCCTGCTGGGGCTGCATCGTGGGGCGATGAGAAACTCCTATTGCGACTCCACCCCACTGTGCCATTTAGGGCTGCCAGCCCCCCTTATTTTGAAACCAGGGGATGACGAGCGGTGAGCCCTGATCTGCAGTTCTTGCAGGAGCTCCGCACGCCCACTGGTGACATCACTTCCAGTGTAAAAGTGGAAGCAAGAGCATCTTTTTGGAGCCACGTGGGCCCCAGACATAGCATTTTCACTATGTTTGGGGCTGATTTGGCCCCGCGGAGACCCTGTAGCTGCCAGTTTTACACTGGAAGTGAGGTTACCGGAGCCTCTTGAGCATCCACACTTGCCATTTCGCCTCATGCTCAGGGGCTTCGAACCAGCTTCCCCTCTCCTTTCCACTGGGCAGCTGGCATCCCTAATTCCATTTTCAAGAGCCAAAACAGCCACGTGGCAGACACAGTATCGTCTCGTTTGGCCCTTCATGGCAAAGATGAAATGAAGACTGCTGCAAATTAAGCCTCCTCTGATTTGCATTCTCCCACCCTTTTATTTGCATATTCTTATTTTTATTATTATTTATTGAATTTATAGCCCACCCTCCCCACAAGCAGGCTCAGGGCAGGTTACAACAAAAACAAAATACAGAAATAACAATAAAAACACAAATCTTGCATACAGCATTTCAGCAATTCACCTGCTCATCCTCTATAAAGAGGGTGAAGGTGTGGGTTAGTATCCTGCAGCTGCTCACATTGGGGGGGGGAGATGACTATGTGCCCCCCCACACAGGTAGGAGACCAGCAGGGAGACTCATTTGATGGATTTAGTATATAGTTCTGCCTTGTGTTCTATTTCTGTGTCACGCTGAATTGTGTCCCCAAACAGTGGTTTATTTGTTTTCGTATAGATCTATAAAGTATGTGCACACATGTAAAGGATTGTTATGGTATGCCTTCTTGCAAAAACAGCGTTGTTTCTCTGCTCTGTATGATACCTACTAATATAGCAAAGAGTCCAGTAGCACCTTTAAGATTAACCAACTTTACTGTAGCATAAGCTTTCGAGAACCACAGCTCTCTTCGTCAGATGCATCTGTGGTTCTTGAAAGATGATGCTACAGTAAAGTTGGTTAGTCTTAAAGGTGCTACTGGACTCTTTGCTATTTTGCTACTAGAGATTAACGAGGCTAACTCCTCCGCATCTATAACATACTAATGAAGCTTTCAAAAACATGATGGGATAGTGGTTTGCTTCTCAGAACTGGCCTGGGTATGATTCTGAAATAAGCTCATCTGCTCTTAAATTCGCCGTCTCCTGATCTTGATTTGTGGTGACACGCCACTCTGTGCATGTGCAGAGTTGCTTCGTTTCCCCTCGTGTTCCTTTTTTTTTTTTTTGAAATTTTTATTAAAACTGTAAAACCTAACAAGCAATACAACATAGCTTTCTGAAGTACAAGAAGATACAGCTGGTTGTATAAGTACACGTTCAGAGAGGATATTAGCAGTATCCAAATTGGTAGCAGAAAGTATAAGCATATATATACATACACATATATCGAAAGCCTAAATGAAACTTACATATTTACATACATGTTAAAGATTTTCAATCCAAGTAAGGAACTATTATTTTCTACACGATCAAAGAACGGAAACCATTTCTCAATAAAGTTCGTGGTGTTCGGAAAATGCTCTATATGATATATTTTGTTGTATAGTTTTTCGGAAATGAAATGATCCTAGATTTTAGAATACCAATTATCAATCGAGGGGATAGATTTTGTTTTCCATAATGTAGCTATTGCACTTTTTTGCAGCTACTAGCAAAGTGCCTATAAGATCTTTTCTTATCGTGTTCCTTGTGTTAGGGCATGTATCTCATCTGGAATGGGCTGGGCCAATGGAGCATGGGCAGGCTGATGGATTTTGATGGATCTCATTATTAAAGAAAGAGATGTGGTTATGGATCTTTTTGGGTTGTCGCTGTTGTATGTACATACTGGTTGTGTTGCTTTGGGGCCGGTGGAGTTTGCTGTTATGTACATGAAAAGTAAGACCGTAATCTCCTCTGAAGTTAGTTTAGCCTGGGCGCTCCTCCCAGGCCTGGTTTCAGTGGTAAGATGCAGCCTCTAAAATTTAGGAACAGCAGTGTCTTTCTATGAAGGGCCGTGGCTCAGTGGTAAAGTGTCTGCTTTGCCTTCCAGGTTCTATTCCTGGCAGCTCCATTTAAAAGGATCAGGTAGCAGGTGATGGGGAAAACCTGGAGAGCTAGTCGGAACAGACAAGACTGCCCTTGGTAGATCCGTAGTCTGACTTGGTGTAAGGTGGCTTCACGTGTTCATGGAATCGCAGTCTTGTCTTAATGCCAAGTGTATTAATTGTAGTGTTGCATGGAGCGTTAGTGGGTTTGGGGAATTATATCAGCTATTTATTGTATTTTGGGATAGCCTAGGAGAACAGACAATGGACCTTTATTATCATCATTATTGTTTAGTTTTGGAAGCGGTCAATAGACAGCTTCAGACTGCCTTGTGCTTACTATTCTGAGCCCATGTTTTGTGTGAAAGAGGAAGGGAGACAGACCAAACAGCATCCTTTTGGAGAGGCAGCCAACTGCCTGCCCAATGTGTGTGTGTGTGGGGGGGGGTGACAAACGGCTTCCAGGTTTTTTTCTCTCGTCATGAATATGTAATCCCCTTCCACGGGGGAGAGAGCGGCCTCTTGAATGGAAGGCTTTCATTTCCGGTTTCAGCTGGATGAAAAACTGGCTCGCTGCAGAAACGGCAGTCTGTATGCTTGGACTGGAGGGTGCCTCTTGGTTAGCTCACGTGCTAGCCTGCCTGTGGGCCTTTTCCCTGCTATTTTACAGTGGCAAACAAGGGGCCACACTCAGAGGACAGATTCACACATTCAGGTTGGGTCTGAGTTCCCCACCTGTGTTCTCTCTGTAGCAAGCAGTTGTGGTTCTTCTTTATTCCTGATATGGTCTGAGAGGGGTATGCTATTTGATACGTTGATATCAGCCCTGACCTGAATAGCCCAGGTGAGCTGGATCTCATCAGATCTCAGAAGCTAAGCAGGGTCAGCCTTGGTTAGTAACTGGATGGGAGACCTCCAACGAAGACCAGGGTTGCAGAGGCAGGCAATGGTAAACCACCTCTGTCTCTTGCCATGTTGGATTGCCATAAGCCAACCCATACCAAGGGTTGCCATAAGTCAGCTATGACTTGACAGCACCACACACACACATATTTATATCTGGAGTTCTGCAAGAGAGGTATAGGTAGAGTTGCCAACTCCAGGATGGGAAATTCCTGGAGATTTGGAGGTGGAGCCTGAGAAGGGACTTTAAGTAGGAATAACATTAATCCACTTTCCAAGGCAGCCATTTTCTCCAGGGGGACTGATCTGGAGATCAGTTGTAATTCCAGGAGATCTCCAGCCACCTAATTGTAGGGTGCCATAATCAGACAGAGTATGCAGTTGTGGTATAGGTAGTGTAAACAGTCTATATCATGTATCTTTTGAATGCAGCTGTTTTTCTGAGGCTAGAAATCTTTTAATTTTTCCTTTGCTCCAGAATATAGATCATCTGGAGACATTACCCCTTTTATTAGAAGATAATGGTAGACCCGTCACTCTTTCAGTTGCAGAATTTTATGCGCTTGTGATTGATTTTCACAGCTGTTTAGTTTTTATATTTTAGTAGTTTGCTTAAAGCTAATAACTTAAGCAGTATGAGGTAGAGAGAGAGTTTGAGATGTTGAAGAAACCCACAATTATACTTGAAGGTTTGCCCAGCAGGCCAAATTCCACATCCCCAGGACCAATGCAGGCCAGAAAAATGGTGTGGTAGGGGAAGGCTGAAGCCTCTTCTCCATTCATGCCATAGTCGTATTCTGAATTAGGCTCTGCATGCCCCGGAATTGAAGAGACCCCACAACTAGAGGTGGGCATGAACTGGGAAAATACTGAACCATGTGGCTTGTGGTTCGTCGCATTTCATGAACCACGAACCACAAACTTTCACGTACTTGCCCCAGTTTGCAAACCAGTTCATTTGGTTCCTGAAAATGTCACTTCCAGGGCAGCAGAAGGTCTGCAGAAAGCCCCTCCCTCCTGTTGCCAAGGAAACTGATCGATTGGAGCCAGGCGGTCTGTGGTGACGAACTGAAAAATGAACTAAACAAACCAGCCTAAAGTTCACGGTGGTTCGTCAGGAATGGGCTCTGACGAACTGCCAGTTCATGAACCACGAGCTGGCCTAGTTCGTGACGAACATTGGTTCATATTTTGGTTCGTGCCCAGCTCTACCCACAACTCATGTGTGACTGTTATATAGGACACAGGGTACACCCAACCTGTGTACTCCATATTGTGTTAAATGTGGCCTGGTTCACATGTGTATTTTAGTCACTCGACAACTGTGACATGTGTGAATGGACCATCATGGATGGAACCTCTGTGAGACCTCCCGTCTGTTTTTCTTATTCTTGTTCACTTTTGTTCTTGTATTCAGCTGTGAGTCATCATGGGTTCAGGCACTAAGTGCAGAGAATGTTGTGTATGGTTGTTGGGGGTTTTCCGGGCTGTATTGCCGTGGTCTTGGCATTGTAGTTCCTGACGTTTCGCCAGCAGCTGTGGCTGGCATCTTCAGAGGTGTAGCACCAAAAGACAGAGATCTCTCAGTGTCCACTGAGAGACACTGAGAGATCTCTGTCTTTTGGTGCTACACCTCTGAAGATGCCAGCCACAGCTGCTGGCGAAACGTCAGGAACTACAATGCCAAGACCACGGCAATACAGCCCGGAAAACCCCCAACAACCATCGTTCTCCGGCCGTGAAAGCCTTCGACAATACAATGTTGTGTATGTTTGAATCTGGCCTGTTTGGGTTGATGCATATACTTGCAAACTCAAAGGTATTCCCAATCCCCCCACCCTGCTCCATGTAGCAGCCAGAACCAAGTGTTTATGCTCCACAAATATAGGCTACATTTTATTAGTGCATATATGTAAGGCTTGGTATTTATGGGTATGAAACATACCCTTAGGGAAAGAAGAATTCCTGTCCTTATACGCACAGCTTCCAAAAGTGGAAGGGTTCTACGTAGGCTCCCAAGGTTATTTGGAAAAGTTTGGATTACAATCCAACTGGCTGTCCCTCTGTTTGTTGCTATGGCTTCAGCTAGGATGCTTGCAAGGGGTTGGCTAAGCTTGCAAAAACCTGCAAGTGGGAAGGAGAAAGCCCAGGCTGGGATATGGCCATTGCTTGTTTGTGAGAAGATGGCAAATAGGGCATGATGACGTGTGTGTGTCCACCAGAGCAACCCAAACAACAAAGACAACTCTTTAAATCCAATCTTTGAGGGCAAAATTCACTTGGTAAGGTCTGCTATTGATCTCATCTAGACCCTACCTTTCTCCCTGCGGGGACCCAGAGTAGCTTACATCCATTCTCTTCTTCTCCATTTTATCCTCACAACCCTGGTGAGGTACTTTCAGGTGCTTAGCCATGTTGGTTTGCAGTGGAAGAGCAAAGTTCAAGGCCGGCGGCACCTTAAAGAGCATCAAGATTTCCAGGGTTTAACCTTTTGAGAGTCGAAGCTCCCTTCTTCGGATATCTGACAAAGGAAGCTTTGACCATCAAAAGCTTATACCCTGGAAATCTTATTGGTCTCTAAGATGCTACTGAAACTTGCACCTTAGAGGTAGGTTAGGCTGAGCGTGTGTGACTGGTCCAGCGTCGCTCAGTACACTTCCATTGCAGAGTTGGGATTTGAACCTGGATCCGCCAGATCCTAGTCTGAAATTCTTAATGTTACACCACACTGCTTCTGCTAAATGATACATTCATGGTTGGGAAACTTCTTGAGATTTCTCCCCATGGTGTAGATAACTTCTAGACTGGCTCTTCAGTGTGGTTTGTAATATTGTGTGATTTTTCAGACTGCCTCTAGCAGCGGCATGGAGACTTACCATGTGATACGGAAGAACTGCATGGAGAAGCAGCCACATGGACACAGCCTCTGTGTAGACTGCAAAACCTTAGCTCCTTTGCCTCTCAGCTAACATAATACACCAAGCTTTGCAAATGGTCATGTGGTTTTAACATGCTAGAGAATTCAAACCGGGTTTGAGCCTGGTAAGGTTTAGTACTCTCATACTTTGTTGTACCTTTGTTGTTCATGCTCGGAAGGCTCTCCGATAATGATCTAATATTTAAAACGGTAGATTCCTGGGGAGTTTGAGGTGGATCAACTTTCAGGCACCAAAGTATGAAATTACCTGTCCTGACGTGATCTTCTTGTTTACCTGTGTGGCAGCCGGTAAACGTGGCCTCCAAAACGTGCGCACGTGCAATCTGCCTGCTTTTGCAGAGGGAGTTCGTG
Source organism: Eublepharis macularius (assembly GCF_028583425.1). Classification (NCBI taxonomy): domain Eukaryota; kingdom Metazoa; phylum Chordata; class Lepidosauria; order Squamata; family Eublepharidae; genus Eublepharis; species Eublepharis macularius. Next base: position 63,004,643 of record NC_072802.1, on the reverse strand, counting down.
TTGACGGCCCAGAAGGGTGATTTATTTTATCCTCAAAGCTGATTCATTTGTGCGAATGCAAAAACGTACACTTTTTTTACGTGAGAAAGGAATTGCTGCAGGTCAAGTGCCAAGGTGCAGGGGGGGCTTCTTTGATCTCGTAAAAGCGAAATCATGCCTGAATTAATCAGATTAGAGTTACGAAACAGCCTCCTCCGCGCCTGTATTATTACATGGGTTTTAGCTGGGAACAAAATCTGTAATCTCCCTTTTGTGGATTCTTGGCCAGCGCTGGGCTTTAATTTTTAAAAGCAAATTGGAGGGAGTGGAGAAGAGGCGCCCGATTCCTTTCACAGCTGCCAAGAAAGGGGGGGTGGGGAGGGACTCAGAAGCTGAGGCATTAAATGAAAGTTAATGTTCTTTTCTCCCACCACAGGCACCAGAAGTCATTATGTCCCAACACTATGACGCCAAAGCTGACCTGTGGAGTATTGGCACCATCATTTACCAGTGTCTGACAGGAAAAGCGCCCTTCCAGGTGAGTTACTCTGTGGTTAATAATGGGCTCCTTTTCTGGCCTCATAATTGCCCAGCTAACTCTTCTCCACGGTGGTCCCCCCCCTCCATGAAAGCACCCCCAGCCACATAGCCTCTGTTTTTTTTAAGTTATTTTTATTTTATTAATAGAAATAAAAGCCCATAGAAAGGGCAGAAAAAACAGGAATAAAGAAAAAGTAACAGAACGTGGAACTTAGAAAAGAAAAAGAACAATAATACATATTTCATTTCTGTTCTTCTCTACACTTGTCATATTTTAACAAAGTTACAATCTCTCCAAAATTTTCCACTACTGCCTCCCGTCTATTTGTTTTATATCCCCCCATTATCTTCTTAATGATCAAAACCACAAATCATCAGGTCAATATTCCTTATTCCGTGCAGAAAGTCAATAAAGGGTTTCCGATTAGCCAGAAAGATAGACAATGTTTTGTCTCTGATCAAAGCTGTAAGTTTCGCCATCTCCGCTAACTGTCGCTTTCATAGTCTCCTCAGAAGGTACCGCTGACCCTCCTCAGGAGAACGACACTCAAAATGGAGTCTTTGTGACGATAAGTCACCCTCTAAAATCAGCAATAAGTTGTCACATAGCCTCTGTTTTGAGTGTCGTTCTCCTGAGGAGGGTCAGCGGTACCTTCTGAGGAGACCAGCCTTCTGTTCAAGCGTAACACTCCTTCCGGAATTCTCCTCCACCAAGACTCCTCTCTTTGTGCGTGCGCTTGTGCGTGCACTTGTGAACCAGAATTTAGTTTGTGTGTGAGGGAACTCTTGAGGGCTAGGGTGTGGCCATTGCTACAAGTGTTTCACAATAGCTGCTTATGCACAGCGGCTAGTATGCTTGACTGGTGTGGAGGCCCAGGTTCAAATCCACATTTGCCATCAGACTTCATATTATTTTAATATCGTATTGTATACGTATGCAGAAAACCGCCTCAAGCACTAAACATGGTGGGGAGGCAGGATGTAAGTTAAATAAATAAATAAATTGGTGGCTGACTGTGGGCCCTTGGCTCGACCCACCTAGGGTTGCCATCTCCAGGTTGGAAAATTCCTGGAGATTTGGGGGTGGAGCCTGGAGAGGGTGGGGTCTAGGGAGGGGAGAGACCTCAGCGAGATATAGAGTCCACCCTCTAAAATCAGCAATTTTTTCCAGGGGAACTGATCTTTATAGTCTGGAGAACAGTTGTGATTCTGGGAGCTCTCCACGCTCCACCTGGAGGTTGACAACCCTACTTTAAATGGTTGTTTGAGGATAAACTAGACGAAAGAAGAAGCTTGAGCTTCTTGGAGGAAAAGTTGATAAAAATAAACCAAATGAAAATGCTTTTCTTAGGGAATGTTTCCTAGGACACAAAGTCTGCATAGGAGGCTGTGTTGTACAGTGGTTAGAGTTTTAGGCTATTTATTGATTTAGGACATTTTTATGCCACCTCTCCAGAGACCTGCACAAGTCCACTGGGGAGCTGTCAGGTCCATATCTCCCCAGCCATGAAATTCAGCAGCTAAGCTTGGGCCAATTTCTGTATCTCAGACAGACCTACCTTGTAGGGTTGTTGTGACAGTAAAAATAGAGTGGCTTTCTCCCTTAAACAATGTGGCAGAATGTTGCCTGCTCACTTTGCTTTGTTGTTCTGAATTTCCATGAGCAAGACTGATTTCTATATATATTTTTTTTTTAATGAAAGCTGGGAATAGAAAAAAGCTCATGAGCTGGAAGAAAATCCCACATGGTTTCCTCGGGTGTTGCTTTGTGTTTATTATTCATGGTTTTCAAGCAAGCATCAGTTTCAGTTCTCTGCATGTCCTTAATATTAGGTTCGATGAGACCACCGGGGGGCATATATTCGAGATCTGGGCATTCCAAAATGTCTGTTGCATCGTATTGTTTTGGGCATATTGCTCCCCCTGGTCTTGATCGAGGTCATGTGAAAGAGAAGGGAGAGAGAATTTTCTTTAGCAGGCTCAGCTGATGTTTATGTTAATTAAGCTGCAAGATGAATCACAGAGCCCCGAGCTGTTGCTGATAACATTCATTCTTCAAAGATTTTTCTTAAGCAAATATTATTTAGGAGAAAAAATAAATACTGGTACAGTGAGTTTTATGCAAATATTCAAGCTGTCTTGACACGTAATAGCGTCTCTCTTCCACCTTTTGGAAAGCCAGCCGTGGGATTCTGTTTTCAGTTATGGATGCATTTTAACAATAAATAAGGATGATCAGATCCCGCCAGCCAAATTCAAAATTGATTTGGGGGGGGGGAGAATTAATTACAAATCTGGTTCTGTGGTTTGTTTGGCTTACCACACCTCTAAACCTGTGGCACCCCTACTTGTTTGGATCAAACCCTCTGACTCGGGTTGCCAGTTTCCAAGTGCTGCTTGGAGATCTAGAACTATAGAGGGTCTCCAGACTTCAGAGATGAGTTCTTGTGGAAGAAATAGAAGCTTAAGGGAGCAAAATCTATAATATCATACCCTCCCCTCCCCAGGCTCCGCCCCCAAACTTTCAGGAATTCCCCAACCCAGACTTAGCAACCCTACCTCTGTCACCCCCCATGAAACACCTGTTTAGATAGGGTTATCAGTCCCCCAGTGGGAGTGGGGGATCCCCTGCTCCCACCCTTTCCCCCTGCCACCACTCACCTGGCTGGTGGTAGGAAAAGATGTGGGAATGGACCTCCCAGGTGTACTCTCTGGGCAGCATGTTAACATCACTCCCGGGGGTAACACCATCACGCCATCATGCCACCTTGGGTGCGCTCCCGCTCTTTGCAGTGGACTGATTTGGCCTCACATCTACACGATGACATCACTTCCGGGAAGTGACATGATCATGCAAGAGTGTGCAAAAAGCACAATGGGAGCAAAGAAAGGATAAGCACCAGGTCCCCCCCCTCCTGCTGGGAAGGTAAGGGGACCTGGCAATCCTCTATGTAACCTCCCCCCCCCCATGAAATGCCTGTTTAGATTATTAAAACACAGGGTTGGCAGATCCCCCGGACTTGGAACCGGGGAATGGGGGGAGGGTGTTAGGGGGTGCATCAGGCACCAGGAGACCAATCTAGTGCTGGGGCCAATTTTTCATCAAATCGGTCCTGTGCTCAACCCCTCGCTTCCGTGTTGCGCCTGGAATGATATCGTTCCCAGCGCGATGAGAAAGTGCTGCGGGGCTTCCAGCATGTTTCCCGCACCTCCCCTTCCCTGGCCAGGTGAGAGGTGGCGGGGGGGGGGGGAGAGGCTGGCAGTGGGGATCCCTCGCCCCCACCAGAGGAATGGGATCCCTACAAAACTATAATGAATAAATGTTTGTGGGAAGCGGGTTTGTGGGATTCCGGAATCGTGGCGCGATGACCTCAGAAATCATGCCAGGGAGACACCCTCGTTCTCTGAGTTTTGAGCTAGGAAAAGACGTGTGGAAATGACCCACGTTTGGTTAAACGTCCATTCGGTTCCTGCAATTCCTCTGTGTTCTTGGAAGCCATCTAGGTCATCCTTCCCACAATCCACATGTGTTTACTCCTGCGGCTATGTTATCCAAATGGGGTTCTCTACCAGGTGACTCTGCAGCTACTGGTGTCCAAAGATCACAGAGAATGCCTGTGTCCCACTGCCCGTAGAAGATTTTTTGGTCCTCTAGTGACTTCAAACAAAACAGCCAATTTTCTTAGGTTCGAGCCAGAGTTTCTGGCTATCCCAGAGTTTGCTAGCAATTTGAATACTATTTTACTTTTTGAATAGTCATCTAGTACAACGTCTCAGTAAGGTAGGCCAACGTTGTCTCCAAATTACAGATATAATTTGCTGAAAGACATTCAGTTTGTGCCTGAGGACGTTTCCTGGCTCGCTCTCTTAGCAACAAGTTCACAGCAACTTTGCGGCAATGTAAGAGGTGCCGTGTTGGATCAGATCAGCCCAGCATCCATTTAGTCCCTGGATGGCCAACAAGCCGGTCCTAGAGGCCGTGGCCTTCCCTTGACATTGCCTCCTAGTGCAACTATTCAGAAGTTGAATATCAAAGATCTCTTTAGTCGTTGTGGCTAGTAACTGTTAATGAATGTATCTTCCATGAACCTCTTTTTAACCCCCTTTGAAAGTCGTTATCGCTACATTTGCTGGCAGCAAATCCCACAATTTAATTATTTGTTGAATACAGAAGTACTTCCTTTTTCTTTCTTGAATCGGTTGCCCACCACCTTCATGTGCAGTGCTTTGTGAACTTAAGAAAAGCTCCATGTAGACCAAGCCTTGACAAATTGTCTTGTTTTAGGAGCCACTCGTCACAGTTTCTTGTCATTTTTTTAAAAAGCTATAACAAAAGTGTTGTAGTGTGTAAATAAATACGGAGATAGCTCAAGATGGGTCGTCGTGTTAGTCTGTTGGTAGCAGTAGAAAAAGAGCAAGCACCTCTAAGACTAAACATTTGTGGTAGGGTATGAGCTTTCATGAGTCACAGCTCACTTCTTCAGATATAGCGAGAATGTGAGCCTATCTGTCCTTATATCTTGGAGAGTGGAGTGATTATAGAAGCCAAATGACAATGACCGGCATGATTGAATAGGGTGGGATATACAGAGGGGTAGTGGGTGTGGAGAAATCAGCACTGGTAATGAGACAGGAAGCCTAGGTCTCAATTCAACTAGAGTTATAAACGACTGATGAAAATACTAGGCCCACTATAAAACTTCTAGGCGCCCTGGCACCTGGGATTTGCCTAGCCCTGGACCGATTCCACATGGCTTACCTGAAGCCGGGACGTGGCACAACGTTGCGGATCGTGTCGGGGAAAACGCGAAAGATCGTGTTTTCTCGTGCGAGTTTTGCGCGATATCGCGCAAAACTTGCGCGAGAAAACGCGATCTTTCGCGTTTCCCCCGGCACGATCCGCAACGTTATGCCACGTCCCGGCTTCAGGTAAGCCGTGTGGAATCGGCCCTGGTGTAAACAGTGAGGAAGCAATCCCACTCAAGTATAGCTCCTTGAAATTCCTTTTATTTCAGCGGTTGAAATCTATATGAGAGAAATGTGCTTAACGTTTCAGGATTGTGCCTGCGTATTAAGATTCTTGTTTAGAACCGGTTTAATTACTGTTTTCTGCATCGGCAGGATCCGTCACTGTTGGGCCTTCTTTGTTTTGTTTTGAATTCCGTCCTTCACCGGGCTGGCCAATTTTAAAGCGCAAGGCTCCAGGTTGCTAGTCCAGACTCCATCAGTTGTGCAAATAATCTATGTTGGGAAACGGGGAAATGCCGGCTGGAGTGCTGATTAGACAAAACAGGGATCTCTTGTCTCGAAGGCACAGCAGAACAAGCTCAAGCTGCGGAGGTGGCTGTAATCAGGCCACTCAGAATTGCACGCTGAAAAAGCAAACAAAGCAGTGACCCAAAAACCGAGAGAGGAAAAGGTATGCAAAATGGCCTATCCAAACAATCTGCTGGCTTAGCATAACTCCTCGCTAAACCGGCCCTGGCTTTTTGCAGGGGTTGTATTTTAAACCAGGCAGGGAGATGAAATGGCAGGAAAGGAGCAAAAGACACACTCTGACCACTGGTCATAGATCCAGAGGAGTTAGCCGTGTTAGTCTGCAGTTGCAGAACAGTAAAGAGTCCAGTAGCTCCTTTAAACAGGGCTGGATCAATGGGGGGCAGGGGGGGTAGTCTGCCCCTGGCGCTGCCAAAGAGGGGGCACCTGGCGCAGCTGCCAGCCACAGGGAGCATGCCGGTGGCAGCGTGGGCTGCTGAGCAGCCACCCGCGCCATTTGCCTGCCCCGCAGGACAGGGAGCGTGTGGCAAGCCGGCCGCCCCCTCATTGGGGCAGGCGAATGGCATGGGCAGCCTCCCAGCCGACCGCGCTGCCGCCACTCCACTGGTGGCATGCTTTGCCCTTGCGTGATGACATCACTGAAGAGACATCATCACGCAGCATCAGGAGTGCGCACGCGCAGGGGGCCCAAACTTGGGTTGCCCTGGGCGCCAGCAACCCTAGATCCGCCCCTGCCTTTCAGACTCACCTACTTTATTGTAGTGTAAGCTTTCGAAAATCACAACGCTCTCATGCATCTGATGAAGAGTGCAGTGGTTCTTGAAAGCTTACGCTACAATAAAGTTGGTTAGTCTTAAAGGGGCTACTGGACTCTTTACTATTTTCTAACCACTGGGGCTCTCCAAGGAATCAAGGTATGGCTTCCCTAGGGCTGCATCCCACACCTCTAATAAGAACAGAGTGAGCAGCAGCCACTAAGACGTAGAGTTGCCAACCTCCCCGTCCAGCCTGGCGTTCTCATGGAATTACTAATTTTCAGACTGTAGAGGTCAGTTCACATGGAGGAAAGAGCAACTTCGGAGCACGGACTCTTATGGCAGCGGATCCCTGCTTGCAATGAGAGGTTGACTCTTGAAAGCTTATACCCTGGAAATCTTGTTGCTCTTTAAGGTGCTGCTGGATTCAGATCTTCTTCTTCTACTGAAGACCAACACAGCTACCCACCTGAAATATCCCTGCTGAGCTCTTTCAGTGGCCCCAGATCTCCTGCAATTTCCCAAGCCATTACTGGCAACGAACCTAACCTCGGGCATCTCTTGAGTGGCATTTTTGTGGCGTGCAACATGCACAAATCAAGCTTCTGAAATGTCCCAGATATGGAGCGAATAGCCCACCGATTACATCATCATACTTTGCTGAAGTCTGGGGTTTGTTGTTGAAAGACAGTCCGAGGGAATCCTAGAAAGCATTCTTCCCTGGGCCATTTCCTATTGACTTATTTGGTGAAATCAGTCCAACGGGCTGGGTGGTTCTGTTTCGCTGGGTCTTTACATTAACGGAACAGTTGTGGATCAATAGTCGAGCATCTACCTTTCATTCTGACGGTCCCAGCTTCGGTCCCTGCCATCTCCAGCTAAAAAGATGATGCGATAGGTGATTTGAAATATTTCTCCCTGGAGAATCAAGAGAGCCACTATGAGTCAGAGTAGATAATTGACCTGGATAGATCAAGGGTCTGCCTCATAATACGGCAGCTTTATGTGTTCTCCTCTAGCGGAGAAGGTTGTAAATACCGGATCCCTTCATTTCCCTCTCTCCTTTTAGCATTCAGCTTTGGCTTTTTGAGCTTTTGCCTACCCCAGGTGCCCTCTAAGCCTTCTGGGCAGAAGTCTGCTTATTCGGAATTATCGTGTTACGTTTAGGGTGTGTGTATTGGCCAGTGCCTAATAAGCGATTCTGCAGAAGCCTTGTTCAAAATATCTTGTGTCTTCAGGAAGACTCTGCTGGGATATCTGGCTGCGGCTCCTATGTGTAATGGGATATAGATGCCTTGCTCTCAGATGGTTCTTTTGCATTTGATCCCCCGCAAGCCTTCCCATATTCTCGTGGCAGGTGCACTGTACATTCTCCGGGATCGAAATACCAAGGGTGTGGTGGCATGGCCTCTCAAAAATGTTGCAGAAGTAGGCTTTTCTGGACCGTAGGTGGGAGGACTGGGTTTCAGTCCTTTTCCCCTATAATCTCTATGTAACCGTCTAGAGTATTTTCCCATCCAGATGAATGAGAACTGATGCTTATCTGTGATGCTAAGATTGGAAAATTTGTAGCATCTTTGTTCTGCAGATTTCCCCCATCCCCTTTAGAGAATGCATCTGCTAAGGCTGTGGTTTTGAATCACAGAATTGTAGGTTTGGAAGGGTCCCTCCAGGGTCATCTAGTCCATCCACTGTACAGTGTAGGGAATTCACAACTACCTCCCGCCCCCCATCACACACACACTGCCAGTGACCCCTGCTCCATGCCCAGGGGATGTAGGGTGCATGGAAGAGGGAGAGAGCGGCTTTTTAACTGCAGAGTATGCTAATAATGGGAAGCGTGTTTAAATAGTGCAAAAATTGTCCTTCCATTCAGAGTGAGGGCAAGAAGTATTGTTCTCGCTCTTATTTAATTTGGTGATGTTGTACATGTTCTGGTCTGATTGGCTAGGTGGTGCTGGTATGTCCTTGCTCTGGCTATGTGATCCCTGATTGGCTTGGATCACATGCCTTGCAAGGAAAAGAATCTCTCTTTTCCAAATAATTGATTCAAAAGCTGCTTGCCAAGACAGACGAAGGAATAGGAGCGAAACCGGACAAAACGGTGTGTAGAAAGGTTTGTGGAATCTGTTGACGAACATTTGAGCTCTTTGAAACTCCCGTATTTTGTATCAGGATCAGGAATAGTCACTGACAAAATTTTGTCTCAGCTTGAATTGTTACCACCAAAGGACATATTTCCCACTTTCCGGACATCGGTACTGGGCCTTGTTTTTTGCACAGCTTACAATGGCTCTAAATTAAAACCATGGAAGCTATGAGAGGAATTAGATTAATGGGATCTGTAATCCCTATAAACAGATTGGCCAAAGGCTGTTTGAATTGTTAATTTGATTCTCCCTGAAATAAATTGTCTTTTTCCTTAATTTGAATGTTTGTGTAAATCGTTTGATGCACAGGTCATGTGTTCCTCTGGCTTACGTGCAACTAATCACTCTGATGTGGTGGTTGCTGGTTTGCAGTTGTTCTTGCCCAAAGGCTGGTATGTAGCAGTAGGGAGAGCTTAGTGCAAACTGGAAGGCGGGCGATGGGTCGTGTGATTTTATGTACTTGCCTCTCTCTCTCTTTTATTTTGTGATTTGCTAGCTGTTGCAGTTGCATTCCCCATTTTTCCTCCAAAGACCCTAGGGAAGTATCCATGGATTTATCTCATGTTATCCTCACAATAACCCTGTGGGATAACAATAACAACAACCACAGCAATAACTGCGCTTATATACTGCTCTTCTAGACAGATTAGTGCCTCACCCAGAGCGGTGAACAAGTTAGTGTTATTATTATCCCCAATGTGGCTGGGGAGCTGGGGCCGAGAGGAGTGGCTTACCCAAGGCCACCTACTGAGTTCATGGCAGTAGTGGGATTTGAACCAGTAGAGTGCTGATTTGCAGCCTAACCACTGTGCTAGAGGAGTAGGTTAGGCTGAGAGAGACTGATGGGTAAGGGTTACCCAAGCAACTTTCATGGCTGAGAGGGGATTTGAACCTGAGTCTTCCAGTTCCTAGTCTGATACTCTAACCACTGCACGGCACTGCTTTTATTCTTCTTAGTCCTACACTCTGCACGTCACATGGGCTCAGATTGGAAGACGGGGACTATACTGTGCACTCCTGGGCTCTCTTCTTCCCCCTCTTCTGTATCTTAGTTGCAGAACCAATTCTAACAAGTGATGGTTAGCTCTAATTTCCCAACCGTGATACCAGACCATGTTTGGAACATGATTTGCAAACCGTGGCTTAGAACTTGGTGTCAACCACAGTTACATGATGTGTATGTTGTGGCAAACTCTGGTTATCTTGGTTTGGAAATGGAGAGGGAACATGTATCTGTGTGTTTTTGTGTGTGTGTGTGTGTGTGTGTGTGTGTGTGTCGGGGGTGGGGTTACAAGCTCACAGCTTCTTGCCATTTTCCAAATTGTGGTTTGGAGGTTCATCCAAATGGAGCCATTGGCTATAACAGTCTCCAGGGCTTTAATACATTCAGCTTCTGCTTCTGTCCTGTTTGGCAAAGCGGGAGGAGGTAGTGTGTAGAAATGACAGATGGCCACGGCTTTGTGCTGTTAGCTAAACATTTAAAAGAAATGGCTGTTATCGTTGTTACAAGACCGGTCGCCAGTCTGCTTCAGTAGTAGCGGCTTTTGTCTGTTTTCACATCTGTTTTGTCCTTGCTTATCTTTTGTTTGTGATGTAAGCATCTAAGGTGACGGGACCAGTGCAATGAATAAATGCACCTGTGACATTTAAAAAAAAAAGTCAGCCCATCCAAAGAGTAGGCAAGACTGACAACTGAACCAGTATTTTGTTTGCTGATAAGTGTACCCATCATTTATCTTGTGAATGTGGGAGAAAGCTAGGCTCTCTCCAAGGGACAGAAATCCACTGTGACTCCAGTGTGACTGGTTGCATTTATATGTACCCTTACTCTCTCGTCGCCTACGTGACAGGGTTGTAAAGATGAAACAATCCCAGCACTTTTTAGGAGGAAAGCTGTGATGCAAATGAAACAAATGCAGTTTAGTTGTGGCAACTAGCAGCAATAGCATGGTTGGCAATAGTGTTTCCTATAAATCAGCAGCAGGGGTATCTTGCCACTTGAACAAATTCTGGTAAAAATGTAGCCTCTTAAATCTGTTTTAAAAAAATAAAATAAATAAAAATCAAGTTTTCAGTTCTTATGAAACTGGAGAGCACTGCTGATTACCTCCAAAGCCAAGCACGGTTTCCAGCCGCCAATGTGTCTTCGATATCCTTACCAGCTCTTCTCCCCTTCCTCAGTTAGTGGAATATATACATGAGTTATGGATGGTTTTTATACTGCTCATGTCGAATGGCTTCTGGTTTTGTACTGTGGTTTTTGATTGCAAATCATCTCGAGCAGGGCTCGGTAGAGGTGGCTTAGAAATACTGTGATCCTATTAATGGACGCTGTGTAAATCCGCCTTGAGTATCAGTGAGAAAGGCGGACTAGAGACCACGTAAATAAATCGTGCAGGTCAAGCATGTTGTTCATATATATATATATATATATATATATATATATATATATATATATATATATATATATATATATATATATATGCAGAGCCAGGGATTCGCCTTCTCTTAGTGCAGGGCCGACCAGGTCTTTATGGCTAAAGCAAGGAGTCCGTAACTTTCCAGGTGGTTGTATGCACTTGCTGATGGCTTTTCTTCCCCTCCTCCTCTTCACAGGCCAGCAGTCCTCAAGACCTTCGCCTCTTCTATGAGAAAAACAAGATGCTAATGCCCAAGTAAGCATTCTTCCAACGCTGCTGTTCCCCCCTCCATCCCGCCCCCGCATGCTCCATTTGCTTGTACACCTGTCTCTTCGTGCTTTTGACTCGGCATGTTTAGAAATACTTGGCAACTGGTCCGCCTGCTCTTTAGCCAGGAATGATGGAGACCAGGAGCTGGCAAACTGTAACTCAAGTTACCCGAAGTGACCCTGTCCCGGAGCATAAAAACAGTCCCAGTGTGTTGTTTTTTAAAAAGGGGGGTGGAGGAAGGAGGGTTGAGTGACTCCAGGTGTCAAAGCTCTTGTGCCTGCCCAACCCAGCCCATCTAACGCCTGCCGTCTTCACCAACCGGTTCATGCAATCTTGAGTGTTAGGTTCTCCCCCCCCTCCCCCCCCCCCCCGTAGAAGTAGGCATATTTACACTTTTGTGTATTGCTTTACGGTCGTTTTCTGAACAGGAATCCTATACATGTTTTTTTTTAATTCATCATTTTTATTAAACAAGTTTCTCTCATTTTTCTTTCACAAAAGACCCTGAAAGCAGCTAACCACTTAATATCGGCCATGTTCCTATAAGCAGTGTGCCCTATCTCCCAATAAATGGAGTGGTAGGATATGAGCTTTCGTGAGTTGCAGCTCACTTCTTCAGATACCTGAAGAAGTATCTGAAGAAGTGAGCTATGGCTCACGAAAGCTCATACCTACCACAATTTTTGTTAGTCTTATAGATGCTGTTGGACTCTTGCTCTTTTCTACTGCTACAGACAGACTAACATGGCTACCCGTCTTGAACAAAAGGAGAGGACATTTTTGCAGCCATGTAATGATAATAACAACTTATATACCACTCTTCTAGACAGATTAGTGCCCCACTCAGAGTGATGAACAAGGTCATTGTTATTATTATCCCCACAATACAGCTATGGAGCTAGAACTGAGAGTAGCGGCTTTCCAACGGCCACCTGCAGAGCTCATGGCAATAATGGGAGTCAAACCATCAGAGTGCCGGTTCACAGCCCAACCATTTAACTGCTTTGCTACAGGAGCTCTCGTGTAGGAGCACAATAGTGTAAAATCAGGCAATCAGAAAGAACACCCCAAAGAGCGGCAGGTTTAAATTATCTGTCTGATTAGTGTGTTTTAATCTTGCCTTTCTTCAAAAGATAGATCAAGATGGGTAGCTGAGTTAGTCTGTCTGCAGCAGTAGAAAAGAGCGAGAGTCCAGTAGCACCTATAAGACTAACCAAATTTGTGGTAGGGTCTGAACTTTTGAGAGTCACAGCTATTTGAAAAAGTGAGCAGTGACTCACGAAAGCTTATACCCTACCACAAATTTGGTTAGTCTTATAGGTGCTACTGGATCCTTGCTCTTTTCTACTTTTTCCAAAGTGTTTAGGGCAGCGTGCATGGTTCTCCTTTCTCTGTTTTATCTTCACAACAACCCCTTGAGATATATTCGGCTGCGAGAGAGTCCAAGGTCACCCGGTAAGCTTCATGGCATTGTGAAGACTTCAAACCAGGTCTCCCAACTCTTTGTCTAAGGGCCAAACTACAAGTGACGAATGACACTTGAGCAGCAAGTGTATTCCTCCCTGTTCACTTGCCCTCCACTTGCTTTCCACTCAATCCACTTGCCGTTCAAGTGTCATTCGTCACTTGTAGCTTGGCCCTAACATGCTAATCAGTGCACCTCGCTAGCTTTCTGAGCAAATTAAAAGCCTATGTAAGTCTCTTCACCATCTTACAAAGAGCTTAAAAAGGTGGTACAAAGCTAGCCCTCGTGGGGAAGGCAGCCATGCAGTAAGGGGGCCACGCCAGGGGAGGCCCTGCATCGTGCAGCCACCTGCCAGGCTCCTGAGGATAGAGGGAAACGGAGGCTGGGGTTCTCCGGATGATCTCAGCCGTTGGGTAGGTTTGCGTTGGAGAAGGCAGTCCTTGAAGCACCTTCATTTCCTTTGCCGTTGTTTCCATTTCCATTGTTTAAGGCTTTGATGGTGTAAAATATGTTCCTGTTATCACCTCCAGATTGCAGGCAGGAAACTAAGGGCCAAGCTACAAGTGATGAATGACACTTGAACGGCAAGTGTATTCCTCCCTCTTCACTTGCCTTCCACTTGCTCTCCACTCGACCCACTTGCCGTTCAAGTGTCATTCGTCACTTGTAGCTTGGCCCTGAGGCAGGGGTTGCGTTCCAACATTACATCAGGCCAATTATCAGCCATGGGGTGTGTGAACCCAGCTTCCTGCTGCATTTGCACTTTGCTCCCTGCCCTTTTCCTTTCTTGCACACGGCTTAAAATTCATTCCAGTTATCCGTGACATATGAACATCTCTTAACTGAGGTTCGAATTTTTTAATTCACTTCATTTATACCCCACTGTTCTCCCCAAGAGAGACCCAAAGCAGCTTATATCGCTTTCCCGAATTTTATCCTCACAGCAACCCTGCGAGGTAGGTTTGTCCCAGTGTGTGTGACTGGCCCAAGGTCACTCAGCAAGTTTCCATGGCATAGTTGGGTCTCCCAGATCATAGAATTCCCTCCACAAGCTGGGGTTCTAGACTTAGATTAAACCGGTTAAGAATCCTGGGGATTTGGAATGGCATGGTATAACCCGATCTCGTCAGATCTCCGAAGCTGAGCAGGCTCAGTGCTTAGATGGACGACCCCCTAAGGAAGACTCTGCAGAGGAAGGCAATGGCAAACCTGCTTCCCACTTGCTTTGCTGCGGTTGTCATAAGTCTGTTGTAATTTGACAGCACATACATAAGAATCCTGGCTTGAGAGGTGGAGGAAACACCCTCAGTTATCCATGGAGCGAGTGCACCCTGAATGCATTTGTAAATCATGGGTAACTGTTTGTTTTAAAGCAAGATTCCTTCACCATGCTCCATGCAAGGAGGTAGGAGGGAGCATGGTGGCAAACCAGGTCTGTGCACATTCCAGGTTTATCATCAGCTTGATTTGGCGTCCAGGGGCAGCAGACAACGGGACAGAGGCTTGACTAAGATTGCCTTTTAATTGGACATTCAAGGGTTCGAAACAGGGAAAACTCCACGCTTGCCAATCTGTGCTGAGCCATTGAGTGACGCGGTTTCCACTTGAGCATGCTAGTGATGTTTCAATGCCATGGGATGGGGCAAGTGATTCTAAACATTACTGGGTCAGGGGAGCATTCGAGAGGGAGGGAATGGCCCACAGTTGTCCTAAGTAAGTTGGTAAAGGTCTCTGTTTTTTTAAGAAGTTACTGTTTTGCTGACACAGATGGATGCCATTCCAAGGTGGGGAAACCCTTGGCTGGGAGCTAAATGGGTTTGCTATTTTAATTACCCAACATGAAAGAGAACTCTTCGCCACCCCAAACAAAACACGTAGGCTTGCTGTTGATACTTCTGCGTGGTATGTTTTTCTTGTTTAAGTGACTAGCCCGAGGACACTGTGTTGGAGAATCTGAACATCAGAAGAGGCAGAGAACTGCCTCTTCATTAGCTCTTGTCGGGTCCCCACATGACCCCAGAAAAGTCACGGGCCCTCCAAGTTAAGCTTTGTATCGGACAGGAAGGGGCGAATATTGAACACGGCTGCTTATATTCCGTGCAGTGAGATAATTAAATTCGGGCTGTGATTGAGAGCCCATGTCCTTGCCGCTAGGATATAGGATGTGATAGGAGAGCCAGTATTGTGTAGTGGTTAGAATATTCGGCTAGGATCTGAGAGACTCGGGTGCAAATCCCTCCTCTGCCATGGAAGCTGTCTCTCAGCTTGACCTACCTTGCAGGGTAGTTGTTGTGAAAAAAATACGATGGAGAGGAGAAAGATATCAAAAGCTACTTTGGGTGCCCATGGAGAGAAAAGCAAGTGTATAAATATGGAAATAAATATAGGCTATGAAGCTTAAAGGCAATTTCAAATAGGAATGTATGTGACTAGACTTCCCATGTTGGATTATTGTATGCTTTGGACCAATGTTCATTCCATTACATGGATCTGGAGTTTTTCCGTAACAGTTTTCAATTTCTGAAGTCTCCTGTCCTTCAGGTGGCCCGAGCAAGAAAGATTGCAAAACCACACTATGTTCTCTTAGGGTTGCCAACTCCAAACTGGGGAATTCTTGGAGATTTGGGGGTGGAGCCTAGGGAGACAGGATTTGGGCAGGGGAGAGACCTCAGCAGGGTATAATGCCATAGACTCCACCCTCCATATCAGCCATTTTCTCCAAGGGAACTGAAGTCTGGAGATCAGGTATAATTCCAGGAGATCTCCAGTCCTCCCCTGGAGGTCAGCAATCCTATAAGAATGATTAGTTGCTGCCTCCCATGATCTGCTATCTTCGCAAGGCAGTCTGTCTCCATTGTCCAAAGCTCCAATAGGAGAAAGCCTTCTTTTCCAGTTTGAGTGCCCAGTGGCTCTGTGGCTGGTTGCTGTCAGAAGAAGCACAGCAGCGTGGGACTACCTGGAATTCAGTTGGGATCCATTAAGGCAATGTTTATCTTCAGAATTGCTGGCTGTGGAGTCTACAGCGGAGGCAGCTGTGCGTTAGGAGGGCATGCAGTGTCCAAAAGCGGTGCCCATAGCTTCCTCTACTAACATTCCACGTGTTGGCAACGCTGCCTCTCACATGGATCCTGGCTGGCAGATGTCCTCTTGGCTCCACCCTGTAGGCAAAGGCATTTTGTTTGTAACTGCTAGCTGTGTTCTAGGAACTGCTTAGGAGAAGCTTGCAGGGGGAAAAAGAAAACCTAATGAGATTTTTTTTTAAACGTCTCTAAATAGCAGCCGTGTGCAACAGCTCCTAGCTGGCTCTGACAAGCCAGTGTTGGGAAGTCTCCAGTTGCTTCTACTTCTGCGGGGTCTATCCCCCATGCCCGTGTTTTTAGCTGGAGGGTTCGCTGGAGAGAAAGACAAGCTGAAAATACCGCATAAATATTAACTCTTGGCAAACAGTGGCTCTTGCCTGCGTTTCCAAGTAAAATGTGAAAAGGAGGTCAATCCTTTGGGAGACAGAATCATGCCCGCCTGACTGGGGCATGTTAGTTTTAAGGGAACCAGGTCGGTATAGGGTGACTGGCGCTGTTACCTCGCCTGAGCCCGACAAGCCAAAGTGGAAAGGTCTGGCAGGCAGACAGGCAGCGTTCATGCTGTGTGTACACAGCAAATGCCAAGACGGGCTGGATTTGCCTGGGCAGAAATTTTAACTGGCTCTGTCAGCTTTGGTTTCCCTCTCTCTTCTAGTCATGTCTCAGCCATTGCTGGGTGTATTACCCAAGCAGGGAGCCCTTTCTTTTAGCAATTTTTATTTTTCTTGGACTTCCAGAGTACGGCATTTCAGAAGAAAAGGAAAGAAAAATGATGGTTGTTGTGGGTTTTCCGGGCTGTATTGCCGTGGTCTTGGCATTGTAGTTCTTGACGTTTCGCCAGCAGCTGTGGCTGGCATCTTCAGAGGTGTAGCACCAAAAGACAGAGATCTCTCAGTGTCACAGTGTGGAAAAGATGTTGGCGGGTCATTTATATCAGGATACAGTGAAGCCTCCCTCCATTAGCATTCCACACCCTGGGAAACTCTTACAGGATTACTCAGCCCAAACCCACCTTCCTGAGTAGATATAAATGACCTGCCAACATCTTTTCCACACTGTGACACTGAGAGATCTTGGACTTTTGGTGCTACACCTCTGAAGATGCCAGTCACAGTGCTGGCGAAACGTCAGGAACTACAATGCCAAGACCACGGCGATACAGCCCGGAAAACCCACAACAACCATCGTTCTCCGGCCGTGAAAGCCTTCGACAATACAAAAGAAAAATGCTCTGCATGTAGAAAACGATCTTGTCGAGAAGGAGGCCGGGCCAAACTTTTCTATATAGTGCATTCTAGTGCCATGCTAAGCAGAGTTACCCGCTTCTTCGATCCAGAGGAGTTAGCCGTGTTAGTCTGCAGTAGCAAAATAGTAATGAGTCCAGTAGCACCTTTAAGACTAACCAACTTTATTGTAGCATAAGCTGTTTGAGAGCCACAGCTCTCTTCATCAGATGCAACAAGAGTCCAGCAGCACCTTTAAGATTAACTAACTTTATTGAGGCTTAAGCTTTAGAGAACCACGGCTCTCTGTGATGCATCTGACAAAGAGAACTGTGGTTCTCGAAAGCTTATGCCTCAATAAAGTTGGTTAGTCTTAAAGGTGCTACTGGACTTTTTACTATTGGATCAGGGTAGAGAAGATACTTTTTGGTGCCTCCATCAGAAGATCTGCGTGTTATCTCCCTTACCCCAGTTAAAAGGAAGCACAGTCTACCTGGGCAGTAACCCCTTCCAATGGCTAGAAATAAGGCTTTTCCTTGCTCATAATGCTAGTCGAGTTTCTTTGTTGTGACTTGTACTTACAAGCCACTTTGCTGTGGCTTGTAATTAAAATCAAGGTCTTTAGGGGCATGTGTGCTTTTGCACCCATGTGGTCAGCGTTCATCAAGCCAAGCTCCCCAAGCCTAGAGCGGTTGTTGATTTATGGTGAGATTAACTCCTTCAAAAAACACTTCTTTTTAACCTTTGTCTCGAAACTTGTCTTTACTGAAATTAAGTTGAATTGAAAACAAAAAACTGGAGTGTCATTTGCAAAACAGTAACATGACCCACACCCACACCCCACCCCGCTACCAAATTTGACTAGTAATCTCCAAATTAGGTGGAGAAAAAAAGATCAGACCCCCTGATGCACCATCTTCCCTGCCCAACCCTCTATTATAGTTCCCGAGCAGCAGTATGCATGCATGGGTGGGGGGCGGCAGAATGAAGCAAGCAATCTCCCTCCCTTGCTTGTTAGGCTCAGCCTGGCAATCCTGTTTTAATTCAAACCATTAGGAGTTTGAGAATTGCTTGTGGAATGTCAGCTGTGCCCACCTCCTGGCCTGCAACACTCAATAGCTCTCAGCACCATCCGTCAGATACAGATACCACTTCAACTTCTCGGAGGGCTGCCTCTGGCTAGACTGAAAAGTAGCATTTTGTCTGAAAGCTGTCCCTTGTGGCGCTTTAAAGGCTAGCAGGTTTGTTGTGGCTCAAGCATTCGTGAGCTAGAGATCCACGTGCATCCAATAATAGAGAGCCAGTTTGGAGTCGTGGTTAAGAACGGCAGGACTCTAATCTGGAGAACCGGGTTTGATTCTCCACTTCTCCGCTTGAAGACAGCTGGGTGATCTCGGGTCAGTCACAGCTTCTTGGAGCCCTCTCAGCGTCACCCACTTCTCAGGGCGATTGCTGTGGGGATAATAATAACACACTTTGTAAACCACTCTGAGTGGGTGTTAAGTTGCCCTGAACGGCAGTATATAAATCGAATGTTATTACTATTATTTTAAATGCGTCTTTGTAATCTGACAAAACGGCCTCTAGTCCATGAGAGTAGACACCACAATAAAGCTTTTAGTCTTCAAGGTGCCCCAAGACTCGTTAAACAAACCGTCTGTCACACAACAATCCCCAACGTGGTGTTCATGAAAGCAGTAGTGCCCACTGATGGGTTTTCTCATACTTACTCTTGGTGATAAGACCCTTTTGGATTTTGAACAGAGCGGAGATGGGGAAAACCAAAGAGCTTTGGGTCACTCTCTGCTAGCTGACTTTACAAGTGGGTCACAGCCCTGTACCCTTGGCTTGGTCATACAGAGGGCTTTTTTCAGGGGGAACGGAGTTCCGGCACCTCTTGAAAATGGTCACATGGCTGGTGGCCCCGCCCCCTGATCTCCAGACAGAGGGGAGTTGAGATTGACCTCTGCGCCGCTGAGCAGCGCGGAGGGCAATCTGAACTCCCCTCTGTCTGGAGATCAGGGGGCGGGGCCACCAGCCATGTGACCATTTTCTCTGAGGGCAACCCACTGAGTTCCACCACCTCTTTTCCCAGAAAAAAAGCCCTGGTCATACACATGGACTTTCTTACGCCTTTGGACTTGGCAGTCTCTGCTTGTAGCCACAGAGGGAGCAAACCCTCCCATCATTAAGAAACTGAAATAAAACACCATCTCTTCCCTGGTGCAAAGAGCTAATTCTGCCCTAGCAACCATTGTGTGATTGTCTCAATTAGTCCTGATGGCAGCCATTTTGTAGCGGCATCAACTTCTCTTTTATTCACCTTCAAAAAGTGCCTTCAAGGTTGGGGACCCCGTCTGTAATAGATTGATGTGACTCCCCTTTTAGATGTTGTCAAAAGAAGATTCTGTTGTGTTGTCTGTTAGCTTTTCTCTGTTGTGTCAGTTTTTGGTTCACATTCTAGGGAACTGAAACACAAGCTTAACAAGGTGCTCAATTTCTTCTCCACTATCCTTTGTTTTTAAAGCATCCCCAGAGAGACGTCCAGCCACTTGAGGCAGCTGCTGCTCGGACTCCTACAACGAAATCACAAGGACCGCATGGATTTTGGTAAGTGATTTTCTTGTCTGAGCCTTCAGATTGTGTCCCTACCCACTGCACCCTGAGGGCTCGAAGACTAAGCGCTTCCATGATGCCATCTCCGTTCATCTATAAAGTACAAACTGCAGGCTTACTCAGCCTCAATTTGCCTGTGGGACGTGAAAGGGCAACAGAAGTGATTTAACCCTTCAATTTTCTGCTTGGCTTTCCTATTCGAGGTTGGCTCCACCGTTCTGCTGTTACCATTTTAAAGGAGGGGGGAGATGGGTTCTTTGAAGAATGTATCATTTTTTCCCTTTTAAAATGATAGCAGCAAATTGGGGAGCCAAGTGTTGCTTAGTGAAACCAAACTGAGGCGAAAGGGTTATATCCTGCACCCCTCGTCCTTTCCCTGAATAAGTTTTCAGTTTGCTCCTTATACACAGCTGAAGACACAAGATCTTTGAGACCTTCATTTTTTCTATTTAAGACCTTTTTTGCACGGGCGATTTTTACTGCTTTTGGCCCATACCTCTTCAGATTTTCTTCCAAATTCCAGACGCTTAACTCCCCCTTCAGATTTCAATGTGACATCTCAAGGGTCCTCTCCTGAATTTTCTGCCTGTGCAGAAAAAGTGCTGGCAGAAAATTCGGAAGGAAACCCTTGAAATGCCGAATTGAAATCTGAAGAGGATGTTAAGCATCCAGAAATCCGGAAAAAAAACAAGGAGCTGTGGGCCCCAAAGCAGCAAAAATCACGCATGCAAAAAGGGCCCAAGTCTTTCAACTTCTTAATTACTGTTTTCGTGACCAAAGTCATAAACTGAGCCATCACCAAAAGGGAAATCTAGAGTTTACTGCCAGAGTTACAACATGAAGGTTTTTAACTTTGAGGACTGCATTCATAGGAAGTCATCGCTGGCTTTTCTTGTGCTGAAGTACAATAGCCCACTCAGGGCCAAGCTACAAGTGACGAATGACACTTGAACGGCAAGTGTATGTCTCCCTGTTCACTTGCACTCCACTCAATCCACTTGCTGTTCAAGTGTCATTCGTCACTTGTAGCTTGGCCCTGAGTGTTGAGCCAGGGCTGGAGAGACCCAGAGTTTGAATCCCAGTTTTACCATGGTGCTCGCTCGGAGCAGTTACTGTCTTTCAACAACCTGGTTGGCCATCCAGGCTATGAGTCAGCAACCCTCCCGAGAAACCCGGGCAAATCTTGCAGCATAGAATTTGTCTCGGCATTCAAACTGCTAGTAAAGCCCCCAAACTACTAGAGCGGAGGAACTCTTGGTTCAAACATCCAGGCACTGTATTTGTTTTGATGTAGTTAATAAATGTTCTGTGCCCCTGGTCCCACCTTTCAACTCACTCCACAGTGAATTGTTTTGTCCCCATCAACAGCATAAATAAAGGACAGAATAAAAAAAGGCAAGTAAAAAAATAGTATCTGTTTACTTTTTTTGTTTTTTAATGTCAGCTGCCTGCATTGTTCACTCTTCCTATTCTTGCTCACGGAAGGACAATGGCTTTCAGAGCATCAAGTCGGAAGGGTAAACACACAATACATCTATTGAGCAGAGAAGACCTTTAATTTTGGGTTTATAGTTAGGCCCCTATAATCAAAATTCCTTTAAAAAGCTTCTGCCTCTAAGCTGCTCTGTGTTCACCTAGTCCTCTGTCGCTGCTTGCTGTCAGGAACTTGGCTGAAGTAATAATCATCTTTAAGATTTATATAGTGTTTGTGGGTATTCCATGCCCTTCATTTATGTTGTTGAAATTCTTACCAAGGCTCTGTAACTTAGGTCACTGTTATTATCCCTTCCTCATTTCAGACTGAGATGGGGGAAGAAGACAGTATCTTCCCTAAGTGAGTAAATAGCAGAGATAAGGTTTGAACCAAGGATTTCCTGATTCATAGCTGTCTCTTATCGCTTACTTAAGGTAGCCAGAGAGCCGCTAGAAGTGACGCCTTACACAGGTTGGACACATGTCAGCTTCCCTCAAGTTTTGGTGGGAAATGTAGGCGTCCTGGTTTTACAGCTTGGCTCTCCATAACAGCTGCAAGACCAGGATGCCGAGGGAAGCTGACACGTGTCCAACCTGTGTCAGGTGTCACTTGTAGCTTGGCTCAGAGTTGAAAAGGGGCTTGGTTTCCTGTATGTTCGGTGTGATGTGGGGGAGCATGGATCTTCTGCCCCTGAATCACAAGGTTCATCTTCAGATGTTCTGTCCCTTCGAAACTATTTAAGTCACACCACATGGTCTAAGGTGCATGATACAGCAACCTGGCTGAAGCAGAGCAGGTTTGGCCAGTGCTGGACTGGAAGAACACTCTGTGCTGTATCTTGAGTCCCCCAAATAATACCTTTCCTAAGCTTATCTGTCTCGCCCTCTAGCCATTTTGGTCTAACCTGATCCTCCAGAACAGATAGTCATGTCTGAAACAACATGAGTGCAGGTGGCTCAGTCAGCCAGTGTTCCATCAAGTCGAGCAGCAGTCAACTAGTTGCCCTGGAGGCAACAACAACAAACCAGGCAGGGAGGCCAGGGCCTTCGTCCCCTTATGTAGACTGCCTGTGAACGAGGAGGTTTCCTTTCGTTACGGCTAGTAGCCACCGATGCATCCCATCCTCCCTCGATCTCCCCTTTTAAAACTATCTAAGCTAGCAGCCATCTTCACTACATCTCCTGGTACAGATCAAGTGTTTGGTCAGGGTCACAGAGGCGTCCTTGCTCTTCCAAAGCTATCCATTGTCCTTGGGGACTGCTAGTTTGTGAGTTTGCCTCAGGCTCTTTTCCAGAGTCTGAGTCTCGAACTCTGTTGTCGATTCCCGCCAACTTAGCTCCAAGAATGTTCCTGTGAAATAACCACTACCAGAGTACCAAAGCAGCAAGCAGGCCAGAGACATAGTTGCTCCTAGCTAATAATTATGTGTGCTATAAAACAGAACCGAAGGGAGAATATTCTTCTTCCTTCCTTTCATAAGCATCACCCCAGTTTGAAAAGAAGGGAGAAAGCTTTGGAGCAGAGCTTAAGCACTGCAAGATTGTCTGGTCTTTTTCTTCCATTAAGCATTATTCTCTCATCGTCGTCCCCCCTCCATGGGATCCTCTTTGACATTATGCCATCCATCTGCTTAATCCTAATAGGTTTGCAGTCTGTTATTCTTTTGGATTATAGCTGCCAATGAAACCTTCCTTAGATTCCCTCCTCCCTCTCCAACCTGAGCATCTGGCCAAAGCAAGCCCAAGGATGAACCAATCCCAGTTGTAATCACGTATCGCTTTTTACAGGCTAGCAGCCTGGTTGCATTTAATAAAATCATGGCAGGCTCTTCCATAGCCTTGGTAATTAATTTCGCTAATAAGGTGGCCTGATAATGCCTCTGTTGTATGGGTTTAAAGATCAGTCAACCAGCCCTGGGTTTTCCAGGCTGCTGGAGGATCTCTGAAGTAGGGTTACCAACCTTAAGAGCAGGGCCTGGAGTTCTCCAGGAATTACTCCTGATCTCCGGACTACAGTGATCAGTACCTCTGCAGGGAATGGCAGCTTCAGTGACTGGAATCTATGGTAGATCACAGAGTCTGGGATAAGTGGTAGGCCTAGAGTGACGTCATATTCTGATAAGATCCTTCTCCAACTCCACCCTTCCCAAGCCAGAGGACCAAAGAGCTCTTCCCCTGGATACTGGTGCCTTCTGCGAGCTGCTCTAGAATCCTGTGTGTCCTGATGTGCACACTGGCCTCTGATGCACATTGATTTCCTTATTCACATCAGTGCATGCCTTCCCTAGGCAGCATTTATCCACCTCCTACTTGCCCACACCTTGATCCCCGTGTATGCTCCAGGACATGTGCAGGGCGTGTATGTGAGTCCCTGAAGCCCTTTTAAAAACTGTGGGATCAGAAAGTAACTCTGTCTCCTATATATTTACTTCAGGTTTCCACAAAACTTGAGGGCTACAAATCCACATTTATTTATTTAAAAATAATGGAACTGAGATTCTGTCTGCAGAGAAATTCTGTGCCCAGAGTTTGAGCGATCAACCGGCTCTAGTTCTAGATGGTCTCAAAGCTAGACACACAATTGCTTTTTGTGCACAAATTATTGGTTGTGTTGCATTCTGAATGTGCAGCATTATGCATGTCGAGAATGTAGCCTTTTACTTTAACCTGAAAAATATCCAGGTTTGTGGTCGCTCCACCTTATGCAATCCTCTTTTTTTTTTCTTCAGATGAATTTTTCCATCACCCTTTCTTGGATGCAAGTGCCTCTATGAAAAAATGTAAGCTAATTTCTTTTGGCCTCTTATTTGTAAGGTTACACACGTGCAATTGCTAGCAAATACAGGTTGCATTCTGTAAGCATACTGTTTGGACTGTGCCTGGAAATCCCCTTCCGGGCTGATCAAAGTACAGAAAGGGGAAATGGATCCTTGGTGATCCATGTATCCTCTGTGCACGTGAGCTGCTTCATTAGTTGGAGCTCCGTATCATCTCTTGAGTTTTGAATGTCGATGTAAAGAAGGTCTTGTTTTTAGTCTCTTCTGGTATTGGACTGTTTTGGCCTAATCTGTGTTCCAAATATTATCTGGTCAGTACAGGAATAATTTACCTGTTTTGGGGTACAGTTCATGTCACTATTTTGAGGGAGACAGAATATTTTTTTTTTTTTTTACCAGCCAAGGGCTGATTCCGCACACATTGGATAATGCACTTTCAATGCACTTTATCAATCGTTTGAGGTGGATTTTTTGTTCCGCACACAAAAAAAATCTGTCCCAAATGATCTATAAAGAGGATTGGAAGTGCATTATCCAACGTGTGCGGAATCACTCAAGGTGTCTTGGACAACATGTGTTCCAAATTCCAGCTTTCTAAGTGAAAGGGTTAAAGTCAAGACTAGATCTCATAGGCTTCAGGTATGAGAGGGAAGACTGGAGTTGGACACCAAGAAAAACTTCCTGATCAGTTCAACAATGAAACTGATTACATGGTGGGGTCATCTTATGATTTTTCGAGCAAAGGTTAGTTCGCCATGTCGGATACAGATTTCCTCTACTGAGCGGGGATAGAACTAGATGCCCTAATAGGCCCCTTCCAACTTGAAGACTCTCAGCAGTTTCGATAGCCAGCGTGTGAGTGAATTGGTAAGTGAAGCCCTTTGTTCTATGGCGTATCCTGTTCTACGACGTTAGGAAACCCAGCTGTTTTAGGTTACATAGCAGAAACATGCAAATCAATACCCTGTGGCTGATTTAACAAAGAGCCCAGCTACAAGAGACGAATTACACGAGGAGGAACACGTGAAGGGAGTCGCAGTGTTAGCCGGGAAGCTGAGTTTTAAAAGTGATCAGAAGGCGTCAATTTCCCGTCTCTACAGAGCTAGGGAGATGATTGCTCAGAGAGTTTGTTAATTTCCTCTTTGCCTCCAGAAGGGTCTGTCAGTTTCACCTCTCCTTCTAAGAGGCAAAGAGGAAATAAACCCTCTGAGCAGCATCTCCCTAGCTCTGTAGAGAGGGGAAATTGACAACGTCTTCCGATCTCTTTTAAAACTCAGCTTCCCGGCTAACATTGCGACTCCCTTCACATGCTCCTCCTTGTGTAATTTGTCTGTTGAAACTTAGTTCAAAGACTGCAAGGAAGAAGTTTTTTGGCGCTCTGACAATCATAATAATTCTGTGTTTTACATTGGTCTTGTTGTCATAGCCATTATATATGGCGCCTTTAGATTTAATCTTTAGAAATATCAGTTTCTTCTTGGGGGTGGAGCGAGATATCTTTTTCTTCCTGGAGCAAATATACACTGAATGGCAATTCATTCATTTTGTAAAGCTGGGGATGATAGATGGTGAAGCTGTTTTCGAACTGAAATCCGAATAGTAAGGACATGTACAAATGACAGATCAGAGGTTCCTTGTAATGGTAGCCAGTGTTGCATGAGTGTGTGAAATTGCTACCGCTCGTATCAAATGATCATATTATCACTCGTCAGTCTCGTATCCTGTAAGACAACAAGCAAATGATAGGCATCACATCAGAAATGCAATAAAACTGACACTTGTTTTAATTAAGCAAGTGGTGTAAGCTTGTCTGACGGTGTCTAATGTTAGACACCTCTGGGCAAATTTAGAATTTTGGCCTCTATTGCCTGAAAGCAGGAGTTTTGATTTCACCTTTTGATCAGACTTCTAAATACAACTCCCCCTTACCTGTACTTAGGTGACCCACCCCCCGCGGGCAGAAAAATTTTCTCCTGGTTTAGGGCTTCTTCCAAGCCTTCTTACCCGTTACCTTCAACTTTGCCTCATGGGGCATGCCTCCAGAATCAGAGGCATTCTAGAAAACGGAAAGGATACTGTCGGCTCAAGGATGCTCACAAAGTGGCACCTACTCCTGTCCCAGCAGCTGTGCTATGTTGGAAACGGGTTTCTTCAAAATCGGAGCCACTCGCCAACCAGGAAGGATCCTCTCAGCCCTGGCCTGCTTACCGGACAGTGCAGCAACCAGGACAAACGAGAGTACCGTCTGCTCCGGCATTATGGAGACCATGCACTACCCAGCAAAAATCTCCCCGAAAGCAGGAGAGGGTTTTCTTGACTTGGCCTCCGTTCCCTTCATTACTAGCATCCTCGGGAGCAACGCCACCGCAGCCACAAAATCGAGGGAGGCAGAGCAGGGTTCCCCTCGTTCACCTGTTATCTCCAGCATCATCTGCCCCGCTGCCTTGGGACACAGGACCCTCAAAACGACCACCTCCACAGGCATTGACGAAACCACTTGCCGGTCCACGTAGGTCTTATATCTGGGTGTGAATCGAGTGTGCAGCTCATGAAATTTCCCAAGTCCAAAAGGAAAAATATTGTCTGAATGTGGATGACAAAAGCCTTCCTGTTTTCATCCTCCAGATCTATGTACGGGAGACACTTTGTGTTGTCCTGAGGTCCATCCAGCCACATGAACTTTAGTGCCCAACTGTCCTCATTCAAGTCTTGGACCTTTTTCTCACAAAAAGACAATATGACGGGCAGTTACTTGAATGAGAGGCAAGCAAGCACAGCTCCACCATGCAGTGGAGTTTTTTCTCCATAACGTAAGGAGAGGCCATGAAAAAGACTTTTGGAAGTGTGATGAATCTCCACATTATTATTATTATTATTTATTATATTTATATCCCGCCCTCCCCGCAAGTGGGCTCAGGGCGGGTCACAAGAGAAAGATAAAATATACAAGATAAAATCACAATCAATATCTCTTCAAGTGTGTTTGTGTGACCCACTCCAGCGCGATTTGTGTGATCCTGCTCTTGGAGAAGGAGAAAAGAGTTGTAAAAATGTTTGTCTCGGGGAGCCATCTCAACACGGCGCTTTGATCTTCAGAGCTCCTGATATGTGCGGATTGAGGGCAAGAAGGGAAGAGCAACAAGGCTGAGCTCCTTCGTGGCTTAGAGTGGTCTGTCTTAAACAATTCTTTGAGAGCTTGCTCGTAAGCATTTCTTGGTTCTGAGAGTGTATGTGCATACTCTCATTCTGGTGCTAACTAGGGAGTTACCATAGCTCAGTGGCAGATCATGTGTAGAAGGTGCTAGGTTCACCCTCCTATTATTTCTGATCAAAAAGATCTCTGGTAGCAAGACTTGTGATTGAGACATTGAGCAGTGACTGTCAGTCAAAATAGACAATGTCGAGCTAGATGAATGGAGGGCCTGATTCTGTATAAAGCAACTTCATGCATTTTTATTGGCATGAATGAAGAATCAAGATGGCATTGAGTCCATCATGGCATCTCCCACCACATCGTAGTGGTTTCTCCCTGCAAATAAGTCTACCTCTATTCCTTCTGATTTACCCCTCTCCTTTTGTCTCTCTCTGAATTGCTTGATCAGAAAATGATTTCCAATCATCAGCGCGTCTTTCTTTTTGCTGCCAGTGTGCCTTCTTGGGTTCTTCCATTTCATCCACTGGGAACTTGATATATTTGTTTTGTATCTTTTATATCTTTGGTGTATTTTATATATTTGTATTTCTTTATATTTCTCTATATTTGTATTTCTTTATAATGAATGTGTATTGTCGAAGGCTTTCACGGCCAGAGAACGTTAGTTGTTGTAGATTTTCCAGGCTGTATGGCTGTGGTTTTGGCATTGTAGTTCCTGACGTTTCACCAGCAGTCTAAGAATGAAGAGGGCATGGTTACCAGGCCTGAAAAACACCAGACTAATAAAATACTCTACATACTCAATAGCCCTGCAGATAAGATTAGCATATCAACCACCAATCCATATTCAAAAGAACCTCCTCAGGATACAGTGAAGCATCCCCCCATTAGCATTCCACACCCTGGGAAACTCTTACAGGATGACTCAGCCCAAACCCACCTTTCTGAGCAGATATAAATTACCTGCTAACATCTTCTCCACACACTGAAACTGAGAGATCTCTGTCTTTCGGTGCTACACCCCTGAAGATGCCAGTCACAGCTGCTGGTGAAACGTCAGGAACTACAGTGCCAAGACCATGGCCATACAGCCTGGAAAATCTACAACGTGTATGTTTCTTTTTGTATAGAAGTATCTTCTGCATGGATTATGAAAATAAAAAAAATTGAAAGATGCATCATTGGGCTAGACGTGTTTATGTGTTTCTCTGTGCAGGAACTGTTGGGTCTCCCGTTGATGAAAACCTTTTGGTTACTGAGTGTTAACAAAGAACTGTGTGTAGTTGTAGTTGGAAGGGCTGGGGAAGTTGGCATAAGAGCTTCCTGCTCCTGTACTTTCCCATTTTTCTAGTTGTAAATATTTCTCCACTTTTGCACACAAATAATTGCATAAAAGACTGCAAGTGTAGCTTGGTTCTAGTTCTGTCTTCTCAATGGAGGAAAAATAAGGCACGGATTCAAAGTTCAGAATCCATTAACAGTTCGTTGCAAGTATTATATTGGTGATTTAAATTTTGTTGATTAATGGAACAGGAAAGCAGAGAATGAATGCAAATGGAAGTCTTTATGTAGTCACTTAGCTTTAAATTTTCCTTCATAAGTTAAGTGCTCAATACCCAAAATAATACAGGAGTCCAAAGACTATCAAAATTAAATTCGGGCGTGAAAAAAAATGTATTCTGGAGAAAGGAAGGGGACAAACTTACCCAAATGCCTGGACAAATGAAAAGCTTTCTCCTGGTGCTTAAAACATAACAGGCCAGGGGAACCACTGTGGGGGAGGGCATTCCATAATCAAGGGGCCATCACCGAGAAAGCCCAGTCTCCAGGTGCTGCACACTTACCACCAAAGGTGGAGCATGTGATACCGATGTCCATCATCATCACCATCATCATCATCACCATCATCATCAATAGTAATAATTCATAATCAATAATAATAATATGTCCACCCTGAGCCTGCTTGTGGGGAGGGCCGAATACAAATGCGATATAATAATAATAATAATAATAATAATAATAATAATAATAATAATAATAAAACAATTTCTAACCTGCCCTCCCCGCAAGAGGGCTCAGGATGGGTTACAGTAGTATATAAAGATACAAAAGATAAAACATTTTTGGCACAATGAAATTAAAATCTCAATCAGTGTAATTAGCTAAAAGGGTCTGAGGGCCGATATCCTATCTAGACATATATACAAAAGAAAGTGCCCTCCACTGCCTGGGCTTAAAATATTTACAGAGCTACCAACAAGAGTCCTCTTGGTTCCAGAAAACAGGCTCTGCTAAAAGTACACTTCATCCCTTAGATAAAAATTGGGAGGATAAAAATTGGGAGATAAAAATGGGAGGATGACCCATTTGTGAGTTGACTCATTGTGTGGGGAGAGCAGGCCATATCACTGTGTGGTTGCCAAGTCGGTGTGCTTGGTGCAAATGCTTGCCGGAAGTGCCTGCACGTACACTCCGCCCTCATGCTCAGCAACTCTATTTTACGAATGTAGCTGATCAGGTGGCGGCATGCGCATAGGCACTTCTTCCCCACCTTAGCACCATGCGGGCCGCTTGGTAATCCCACAGAGGTGGAGGGCAGGGCCAGGGCTCTCCCTTGCGCGGTGGGTCAGCATGTGGACGAATTGTCCACACAGGGCTAGAGAAAGCCAACGTAGTGTAATGGTTGGAGTGTCAGTGTAGGATCTGGGAGACTGGTGAGACCACTCTAACATGGGTGGCCTTGGGCCAGTCACACACTCTCAGCCTAACCTACCTCCAAATGGGAGAGAGGAGAATGACGTACGCTGCTTTGGGTCCCCACTGGGGAGAAGGCAGGGTATAAATAAAGTGAATAAACAGCGTCTCTCATGCTGAACTAAAGTACTGGGCAAGCTTCCTCCTACCTACCCCCCCAGCAATTCCCCCCCCTTTTCTATAAATATTATACGCATGTATGTTGCAATGCACAGTTGACACTGTACATTCCAACAAAATGGCACAGAAATGGTATATAAAATCTCTTTCATTAAATCCATATTCCACATGTACATGTGGAATAGTGGTACCATTGAAGTGAGATGCTTAGATTTCTGGGCTAGGACCAGGGAGGCCTGATTTCTAGTTCGGCTTGGCTGTGAAATTTACTGGGGCCAGTCCTTCATTCCTTCCAGTCTCTCAGGGTTGTTAAGAAGATAAAGTGGAAAAGGGGAGAGGCACGTATAGTGTCCTGAGCTACTTGGGAGGAAGGGTGGGATAAAAATACACAAAAATGAAATAAATAAGACCCACCCATTCAGTCTCTCTAAATAAGACGAAGTACACGAGGATGCTCAGGTTGAGGGGAGACGCAATGTTAGCCCGGAATCATAGGGTAAAAAAACAGATTGGAAGGCTCTCTCATTTTCATCTCTCTAGAGCCGGCAGAGGAAGGATCGCTCCTCAGAGGGTTTGTTTATTTTCTCTTCGCCTCCCCGAAGGGGAGAGGAAATTGACAAAGCCTTCAGGGAGGCGAAGAGGAAATAAACAAACCCTCTGAGGAGCGATCTTTGCCTTGCGGGCTTTAGAGAGGTGAAAATGGCAGAGCCTTTACATTACAGTTCCTGGTTAACATGGCGTCTCCCTTCACTTGAGCATCCTCATGTACTTTGTCTCGTGTATAGAGACTCTGAGTAGCTGTGCAAGACATTTGGGCGAATGTTTCTTCTATTTATTTATAGTCTGCCTTTCTCACTGAGATCCAAGGCGGGTTACACAGTGTATGTGAAATACAATATAATCAACAGGTAGGACGTTCACTGAGCAAGTGCAATAATGAACAGCAGTTAGGACATTCAGTAAACAGCTACAATAGGGTACGGTGGCAGAAAATTTGAAAACAAAAAGTCGAAATCTTTCTGAAACAATGCATAACTAATTTACATGGCATATTAAGCAATATGGAAACTTCCTAGTGGCACATATCTGCATCAGCAGACAATAACCAGTAGTGTAGCGTTTAGTCCTTGCCCTACCAAAGCATCTCTCTATTTCTTATGACACAGCCCTGTAATCTGGGTAGGAAGCCCTCCTGAATAATTCAGTTTTGCATAGTTTGCAGAAAGCCAGGAGAGTGGGAGCTTTTCTGACATAAGAACATAAAAGAAGCCATGTTGGATCAGGCCAATGGCCCATACAGTCCAACACTCTGTGTCACACAGTGATCAAAAACCAGGTGTCCTCAGGAGGTCTGCCAGTGGGGAAGGAATACTGGAAGCCCTCCCACTGATCCCCCCCCCCCAAACACCAAGAATATAGAGCATCGCTGCCGTAGACAGAGAGTTCCATCTATACCTTGTGGCTAATAGCCGCTGCTGGACCTCTGCTCTGACCACCTAAGGCAGGCCATTCCATAAGGTAGGGGCCACCACAGAGAAAGCACATGTGCAAGCAGCTGTTGATTTTGCCCAACTGCAGGGCAGTATCTGCAGAAGGCCCTGTTCAGAGGAACGAAGCTGCCGTGGTGGAACATAGGGGGAGAGGTGGTCGGTTGTACAGATATGAGGGGCCAAGGCCATAAAGAGCTTTGAATGTGATAGTCATGACCTTGACTTGAGCCTGATAACTGATCAGAAGCCAATGGAGTGATTGCAAAATGGGAGTGACATGCATGCTCCGTCTAGTTCCCGAGAATAAATGAGCTACAGCGTCCTGCACCAGCTAGAGTCTCCGAGTCGACTTAGAGGGGAGGCTTATGTAGAGTGCATTACAACAGTCAAGTCTCGATGTTATAGTGGCATGAATCCAGGTGGCCAGATCGGCTGTGTCAAGGTGGGGGCTAGGATAGCCCCCTGGCAGGAGGGGGGACCTGGCACTCACCTTCCTCAATGTCTTTGCTCCCGGGATGATGCGATGATGTCACCTGGAAGTGATGTCATTGTGCAGGGGCTGGCGCGCGTTCCCATACTTCACAGTGGGCCCATTGGGACCCCAGATGGACCCGATCGGCCTGTTTGAGGCCCAACTTGGCCCGCTACGAAGAGCGGGAGCGCTCTTTGTGTGGTGTGATGACACCACTCTGGGAGTGACATCGTCGTGGCGCCGTGGGAGTGCGCCCGGAGGCCTATTCCCCCCCCCTTTCTCCCTGCCAGCCAGGGGATTGGTGGCGGGGGGTAGAGAGTGGGAGCAGGGGAATCTCCTGCCCCACTGACGAACCTGGGATCCCTATGGGGGCCCTCTCCCAGGCTAATCTATGCATTTACTTGCCTCTCTGGCAGCAGTGCTGGATCTAGTATAACTCCTAGGCTCTTAACTGAGTCAGCCATGACCAAATGAACCCCATTGGATTGAATGGGGGCGGAAAGAAGTTGGGGTGGCACTTTTACATTATTCGCAAGCAGGGCGGGGGACTCCGTTATCTGTTTGCTCCCACTCTAGTCTGTGTTTCTCACTGAGATTGGAGGCAGATCCTGTAATTTCAAACAATGCAACGAAGACAGTATAATACAATTTAAAACTATGCAATTAAGGACAGTATTATGCATACAACAAATAATGCATAATAACGGATTGTAAGGACACGCTTTAAGCAGTATCGAAGACACAATGAACAATGTTACAAATTGCCTAACTTTTTTTCCACAAGATGCGTGCTGTGTTAGTCTGTCTATAGCAGTAGAAAAGTCCAAGAGTCCAGTAGCACCCGTAAGACTAACAAAATCTGTGGTAGGGTATGAGCTTTTGTGAGTCACAGCTCTCTTCTTCAGATAAGAGTCTTCAGATTTCAGGGTTTTTTCCACGAATGAGCATCTTGGGTTACAACGAGTAATGGCATGGGTAATTTGGGGGTGAAGATACCTAGGTAAAGGTAAAGGCAGTCCCCTGTGCAAGCACCGAGTCATTACTGAAACATGGGGGGACGTCGTATCATGATTTTTTTGGGCAGACTTTTTGTTACGGGGTGGTTTGCCATTGCCTTCCCCAGTCATCTACACTTTACCCCCCAGGAAACTTCGTACTCATTTTACCGATCTCGGAAGGACGGAAGGCTGAGTCAACCTTGAGCCAGCTACCTGAACCCAGCTTCCGCCGGGATCGAACTCAAGTCGTGAGCAGAGCTTGGGCTGCAGTACTGCTGCTTACCACTCTGTGCCACCGGGCTCCTCCTATGTGTCTCTTTTCTAGAGTCTTACTTGAGGCAGCTCACAAAATAAAAAGAGGTCTCTGGATCAGTCCAATGTTCTATCTAGTCCAGCATCCTGCCTCACCCATCGGCCTACCAGTTGCCCTCAAAGACCAAAAAACCTTCCCCTAATGTTGCCTCCCTGCTTGGCTGTTCAGAGGCTTGCTGCTATCTTCCGGTTTTTTTGGTGATGTTCCGCAGTGTTCCAGCTGAAGGTGAGTAGTGTGGAAACGGCCCTTTACCCACACTGGCCCTTTTCACACTGCTTACCTTCACTCCCAACGATGTGGAACATCGCGCTAAAAACGCGGAAGATCGCATTTTCTCACGCGAGAAAATGCGATCTTCCGCGGTTTTAGCGCGATGTTCTGTGTCATTGCGAGTGAAGGTAAGCAGTGTGAAAAGGGCCCATGTAGCAGCCAATAAAACAATGCTATGAAATCACTTTTTAAAAATATTAAAAACACCAACAACATAAAAATGATCAATATTAAAACAAACAATAACAAGTGAAGGGGGGGGGGCTCAAAACGGCATTCAGCAGCCCCAAATGGTATTCCTCTCAGGCTAGAAGCTTGGCCATAAAAAAGGCTTAAAAGATGTAATTCAGCTTAACTTTCACTGTATCCTTGTTCAAGGCGAATTTGCCAGTTGAAGAAGCTTCTTCCCATTAAAAGTTGCCAGATCTTTGCCCGGAAATAATATCAACACCTTTTAAATGCCCGAAGGCATCAAGGCAAGACCGCACCTGTTTTGTTGGGCTAACTAGTCTCAAATCCCCTGTGCTTCAGGTAGAAACAAGCCTTCTCCCGTCTTTGTCTATGGATTATTCCAGTTACTCCTAAACTTATTCATCCACCATTTGTTGCTGGGATTGCTGAACGCAGACAGCCAAACCACAGTCTCCCCGTTAGGGTGAATTAATATTAAGTACTTTATCTGTAACATCCATTTAACAAAAAAAAAAAATCAGTCTTTTTTTAAAATCAGAATTTTTTTTGTAGTAGAGCTCCATGGCGCAGAGTGGTAAGCAGCAGTACTGCAGCCCAAGCTCTGCTCATGACCTGAGTTCGATCCTGGCGGAAGCCGGGTGCAGGTAGCCGGCTCGAGGTTGACTCAGCCTTCCGTCCTTCCGAGGTCGGTAAAATGAGTACCCAGTTTCTGGGGGTAAAGTGTAGATGACTGGGGAAGGCAATGGCAAACCACCCCGTAACAAAGTCTGCCAAGAAAACGTTGTGATGCGACGTCCCCCCATGGGTCAGTAATGACTTGGTGCTTGCGCAGGGGACTGCCTTTACCTTTATGACAGAGAACCCTACTTCATCTCATTGTTGTAGCCAGGGCAATCGTTTTCTGGCAGCGCCAGGTGGAAGAAAAATCGTGGGTGACTTTTTCTAAATTACAGCCTCAACCTTTGTTTTTAAATTACTGTCTCGGCTTCAAAATAAATAGGGATGGCTTGATATAGTCACACCTGAGGTGAAAAGTCAGAACGATGCACACAAATATATACGTACTGTTTGGCACTGAATTGCACGGACCCTTTTTTGTAATGGAGGCTCTTCTGAGCTTCTGGCATCAGATGAAAACTCCTTCACCAGAGGAAAGGAACTTGGCTAGCAAAACAGATTTGTCTCTTTGGGCCTCTGTTGCTCTAATGACATATAATGGTGGATGAAGCATCAAAAAGGCACCCCGTGAGGGGAACTACGCAGTGAAGCGCACACTACTATAGAGTCCCATGGACACGTTCTGAAATGAGGATACAATTAATATTTTTTGTTTGCAAAATCCTAATGCCGCCTAAACATGAGTGTCTCTGAGCATGTGCAGATTTCCTTCTCTTTAATGCGGAATGCTTCCTTGCTTTGTTGTAAAATTTGGTGTCTTTTGCCTCAAGAATGCCTAGGATAACAGTGACCCCCCCCCCAAAGGTGCTGCACTGCTTCACAGGTGGCCTAGATAAAATGGCGGGCAGCCCATTGGCTGAGCAAGGGGGGCTCTGGATAAAGGACTGGGCAACATGCTTCTGTAGTAACTGGAGGACAACGTATACTTGTATATATTCTTGACTAGTGTTAGAGGTGTATGGTAAGTGAGAGCTTACTGAGGAAAACTGTGCCTTTTCACAATACCTTGAATTCCTTTCCCCCCGTCAAATGAGAGAGCCCTGTATCTGAGGGGAATCTGTTGGCTTGAAGAAACCATGAAAACCTTCTTAATCCAGCTGTTGACAACCCCGAAAGGATGACCTGTCTTTGCTTTCCTTGCAGCTGCTTCTTTGCCAATGCCTTCTTACCCAAGCTCGGCCTCCGGGAGTTCCTCCAGCAGCTCTTCCACATCCCATTTAGCATCTCCCCCTGTAAGTATAATGCAGAGGAGTTAGCCGTGTTAGTTTGTGGTAGCAAAATCAAAAAGAGTCCAGTAGCACCTTTAAGACTAACCAATTTTATTGTAGCATAAGCTTTCGAGAATCAAGTTCTCTTCGTCAGATGCCTGATACAGAGACTGGTCAAATACAGAAGAGGAGGGGGGAGAAGGGGAGGAGAGAGAAGATGCAGTTAGCGGGGGAAAGAGAGGGATGCAACCAAAACATTCCTTTGCTAGTAAATGTAAACATCTCCTCTTGGTATGGAGATTAATTGGCTTGTGTGAGGCTCTGCTCACGACCTGAGTTCGATTCCGGTGGAAGCTGGGTTCAGCTAGCCGGCTCAGGGTTGACTCAGCCTTCCATCCTTCTGATGTCGGTAAAATGAGTACCCGGTTTTGGTTTTGGTTGCTTCAAAGGAGTTTGCCGTGTTGGTTTGTAGCAGCAGAACAACCAGACCATCCAATTCCAATGCAGTATAAGCCTTCGATAACCACAGTGAATGTTTTGGTTGCACCCTCCCTCTCCCCCCCTAATTGCCTCTTCTCTCTCCTCCTCTTCTCCTCCCTCCTCTTCTATATTTGACCAGTCTCTGTACCATGCATCTGACGAAGAGAACTTGATTCTCAAAAGCTTATACTACAATAAAATTGGTTAGTCTTAAAGGTGCTACTGGACTCTGTTTGATTTTGTAAGTATAATGGTATCTGTCGGTGGTCCTTCCTACCATTGCGGTTTCTCATGGGTGGTTCCTCCTCCTGTCTCAGGGCTCGCTGTGCTGCCAGTGGCCACGTAGTAATCTATGTACAATAGCTCTTTCAAGGGTACAGCATTGTCCTACTATATACCGCATAGGTCAGGCTCCACCTGGAGTACTGTGTACAGTGCTGGAGGCCTCGCTTCAAAAAGGATGTGGACAAATTGGAACGGGTGCAGAGGAGAGCAGCCAGGATGATCAGGGGCTTGGGAAAGACTGAGGGACCTGGGAATGGCCAGTTTGGAGAAGAGGAGGTTGAGGGGAGACATGATTGCTCTCTTTAAGAATCACTTAGAGCTAAGCTACAGGAGACGAATTACACGAGGACGCTCACATGAAGGGAGTCACAATGTTAGCCAGGAAGCTGAGTTTTAAAAGAGATCGGAAGGCTTTGTCAATTTCCCCTCTCTACAGAGCTAGGGAAGAATGCTCCTCAGAGGATTTGTTTATTTCCTCTTCACCTTCTAGAAGGGGAAGTGAAACTGGCAGAGCCTTCCAGAGGCAAAGAGGAAATGAACAAACCCTCTGAGCAGGGATCTCCCTGGCTTCGTAGAGAGAGGAAATTTTCAAAGCTTTCCAATCTCTTTTAAAACTCAGCTTCCCAGTTAACATAGTGACTCCCTTCACGTGCTTGTCCTTGTGTAATTAATCTCTTGTAGCTTAGCTCTTAGAGGATGGAAAGGAGCTGTTCCTGTCGGCAACAGAGGACGGGACTCAAAACAGTGCATTTAAACTACAGGAGGGAAGGTACCAGCTGCACTTTAGGAGAAACTTCTTCATGTTAAGAGTAATTCAGCAGTGGAATCAACTGCCTAGGGATGTAATGGGTTCCCCCTCATTGGCAGTCTTCAAGGAGCGGCTGGACAAATACTTGTTGGGGATACTTTAGGCTGTTCCTGCATTGAGCGGGGGGTTTGGACTGGATGGTCTATAAGGCCCCTTCCAGCTCTGTGATCCTAAAACTAGGTGTGATGGATAACAAACCGTTCCTCCTCTCAAAAGACCTTGGTACGTGGAGCACCCTTGCGGCATGATCGTACTCCTTCTGTTCTCAACTGACCTCCAGTGCAAGAACTAATATGCTCTTTGTTGGTAGGATCTATCTGTCTCTTTGGGTGGGGTCTTTTTGTTTCTTTACGCTGTGCAACTTGATCCAGTATATTCATGTGTAAGTAAATCCCGCTGAATTTAATGGGACTTGCACCTGAATAAGCAGAGCAAGACTGGTAGAAAATGTGCCTTCTGTCCTCCATCCTAGCACATACACCAACACCTCTCTTCTTCTCCCCTCGCCCTGCAAATCACCTGCAGGTTTAGGATGCCAGCGAAACAACTAGATGGAAAGTTGCCCGTATCTAACACTTCCTTGCCTACGTCTCTTGTACCTCCTGGTCTAGATCCTCCATGATTGGTTAGTGTAAAGTAGTCCGTCTCCCTGGGGCAAGGAGAACGGATCCAGACACAAGTGAAATGGAGGGCCATGAAAAAAGTCAGGGGTCTAGAAAAGAAGTTCTATGAGTAGAGGTTGAAGGAATTGGGGATCCTGAATCTCTTAAAGACTAAGACGCAACATGATTACACTTTTCAAATACCTGAAGAGTTGTCACCTGGAAGAGGGCAGTGCCTTGTTCTCTGCTGCTCCAGAGGGAAAGACTGGATTTAATGGGCTTAAATTACAAGAGGGTCGATCTGGGTTGAACATTAGGAGAAATTTCCTAATAGCCAGAGCAGTGGGACCGTGGAGCCAGCTACCTAGTGGAGTGTGGGGGGCCTTTCCCCTGGAAGTCTTCAAGCAGAGGCTGGGCAGCCATCTGTCAGGGATGTTCAGGCTTTGGATTCACTGCCTTGAACATGAGGTTGGACCACATGGCCTACGAGGCTCCTTTCAGGTCTAGTACGCCAGAGCAGAGATCCAGACATATCATGGTCTAGCATTATCTCTCGCACTTTGATTGGAGCTGACAGCTTTGCCTTCTGGGATTTCCTGAAAGGGTGAGAGCTTTCCTTGGCCAATGATTGGCTTGCTGAAAGGGGAGAAGGCAGATATTCCACCTGCCAACCTAGCTTTGGAAGCTTACTTTCAGAGGGCATTAGTAAAAAGCTCCCTTTTTTGGAGACCTCTGAAATGCCGAGGAAGACTTCTGTAACAGGTGAAGGGCACAAGAGGGAGTTTGTAATGGTCTTGGCATGGTGGGGTTCCTTTTCTAACTGGCACTGGGCTTAGGTAGCTGTTGCCAGGTCTGTCTCGGAGAGTTCAAAAACATAAGAGGGGCTTGTTTTCTGGCTTGGTGTTAGCAGGTCACTATCCCCAGGGGTTGTTATGCTGAGATAATCCCGATTCATGCAGAGTGCTCCTGGCCAGCCGTTTTGAGGTCATTCATAAATAGCTCCGTGTTCCTCTCTAAACTGCATCCATCAGGGATACAACCTTGGTTTTGTGTACAGCAGGGGTCTCCAACTGGAAACCAAAAGCTGGACCCAAACCCCGAAGCATCTTCATCTAGCCCCCGACAGTCCTATCCAGTTTTAATCAAGGTTATAGTTCAAGTGTTTTGGCTTACAGGTGAGCAAAACAGTTTGCTTCCTATCAAAGGAGCCCCGTGGCTCAGAGTGGTAAGATGCAGTATTGCAGCCCAAGCTCTGCTCACAACCTGAGTTCGATCCTGGTGGAAGCCAGGTTCAGGTAGCCGGCTCAAGGTTAACCCAGCCTTCCATCCTTCCGAGGTCGGTAAAAGGAGTACCCAGCTTCCTGGGGGTAAAGTGTAGATGACTGGGGAAGGCAATGGCAAACCACCCCATAACAAACAGTCTGCCAAGAAAACATTGTGATGCGACATCCCCCCATGGGTCAGTAAAGACTCGGTGCTTGCACACCTTTACTCTTTACCTCCTATCAGAGTTATTATGTTGGTGTCTTTTGTGTATTCCAGAAAAGCAAAAGGCTACAGCCATCTTGAGGGGATACTTTGGGAAGGATTTAATGCTTCAGATTCCTTCCCACCAGCGTTCTTATGATAATGTCAAACTCTGTACATGTTCTCCATATTTGATGCCATTACAACAAGCTGGTGCCATCTTGATTATAAGGCCTTTAAAGGGATTGGATAGTTCTTGCTTGGAGCTGTTTGGGGAATAAAGTGACCCCAAGAATAAATAACAATAACAACAACAACAACATTCAATTTATATACAGCCCTTCAGGATAACTTAACGCCCACTCAGAGCAGTTTACAAAGTGTGTTATTATTATCCTCATGACAATCAGTCTGTGAGTTGGATGGGACTGAGAGAGCTCTGAGAGAGCTGTGACTGACCCAGAGTCACCCAGCTGGCTTCAAGCGGAGGAGTGGGGAATCAAACCTGGCTCTCCAGATTAGAGTCCTGCTGCTCTTAACCACTACACCAAACTGGCTCTCAGCTGGGCTCTACCTGACATAAGTGATCACTTCCAATAAGATAAGAAAATTGATTTGATTTGATTTACTTTCATTTAATCCCCACCTTTCTCCACAATGGACACCAGAGCAGCTTACACTGTTCTCTTCTCCTTCATTTTATCCTCATGACAACCCCATGAGGTAGGTTAAACTGAGAGCGTGTGACTGGCCCAAGATCTCCCAGCAAGCTTCCATGGCAATATGGGAATTCGAACCTGGGTCTCCCAGATCCTAGTCCAACACTCTAACCCCTACAAGCAAATCCAGGGTTGGTTGATTCTGTTAGGTTCCTTCTTAGATTCTTTGAATAAATCAGAGCATCTCCCCTTGGTGCCCAACATGTTGTCACCGGGTCACTAATCACATAACTCAGCCCCCGCTCTGTAGGATCATAACAAACAAGAGCAGAAGATAACTTTTCAAAAGAACCTTTCTCTGCTTCCCACGGAGTGTTCTGTTGGCAGAAGCACGCTGGTTTGGAGCTACTAAAACGGCATTGTTTTGTCTTGGAGGTTTCTTGGAGCTTTTCTTTTGGGGGAGGAAAAAAAACCCTCTTCTGAAAGAAGCAGCTGTTTTTAGACGTGCTGGCAGCATCTCATCTTATGGAGTGTTGGATACAGCTTAATCTAGCGGAGCTGGGAGAATGAAAAACGAGTGGCTTCCAAGGTGGTGCGTTTCAGTCTGTTTCTCTTTTCCCTTCCACAGTCCCTCGCGGAGATGCAGCGTATGCAGGAGAAAGTCTTGGCCTCTCCAACCCAAGATTCTCCCGGCTTCCTACATGGGTCGAAGGAATCGGCGGGCAGCAGTAGCAAGAATTCCTCCTGCGACATTGATGACTTTGTTATGGTGCCAGCTCAATTTTCAAGTAAGCCCTGGCTTTTCCTGGTGTTCTTTGTTTTTGTTTTTAGCAGACACTGGGTGGTGTTTGAGATGGTGGAAGGTGTGCAGATGGAGAGCAGGGCCCATCAAAATAGAAGTCCTTCTGCACTGGAAAATCACAGTCACCATACCACAGTTATCATACCATACCATACAAAACACAGTTACCCACCATGAGCCCGCTTGCGGGGAGGGCGGAATACAAATATGATATAAATAAATAAATAAATGTTGTTCTCGCAGGTACATATTTTTTTCTTGGGGATTGTGTGTGGGGAGATGGGATCACGAACACATGAATCTGCCTTAAACTGAATCAGACCCTTGGTCTGTCAAGCTCAGTATTGTCTTCTCAGACTGGCAGCAGCTCTTCAGGTACCACCTGATCCTTTTAGCTGGAGGTGCCAAGGATTGAACTTGGTACCTGGATGTTCTACCACTGAGCCACGGTCTCTTCCAGATCCAATTCTGCTGGTCTGAAGCAGGCGTGACTGTGCAGAGTACTGATTGGCTGGGCCTCTGTGACATCACCACACACCCTCTCCTCCCCCTTGCAGAAGTAGTCTTTCCGTTTAAGAAATGATTTGGTTTGGCATTGTATGAATGTTGCAAAACGTAAGAATGCAAACAAGACTTTTAACAAATGGGGAGAAAGGAGGAGCAAACCTGGAAATGTGTTTGTGTGTGAGAGGCAGATGTGCATATCCAAGGCAGAAGGAAGATATAGGGGCAAAAAAGCCCTATCTCTGTTTATTTTTATGTCATTTATAGTCTGCCTTTCTCTCTGAGACTCAGGGAGGATTACATAGCGTGAGATCAGCACAGCCGATATCAAGGACATTTCAATAAACAATGCCATAATATAAATAAATGCAAGTTTACAAAGACTTAACACTAGCAAAAATCTAATACAAAGTTGAAGAAATGCTGAAACAGAGCATAAGCAATTCTAGAACTGATGTTAGACAACATAGAACTACCCACTAGGGTTGTACTTAAAGCAACAGGTAGTACATAAGAGCACATACTTAAAGCAATACATAGTACATACGGCAACATAGTGGTGAAGTCTACGGTTAATGATAACTTTGTCTGCTCTGACTATAAAATGAGAATACCTTTCCATTTCCCAAGAAATCTCCAACTAGCTAGTTATCTCAGAACAGAATCTTGAATGTGTTGCTTTGATGGGGAGGCAGACATGCAGGCAGCTTGGTGGACTGTGGGTTGTTGGGGTGCTGAAGCTTCAACTGGGAGATGAGCACTCAACTTTCGGGAGCCCTTGGTTTATATCAGGCATTTTAAGATTCTGGTCCAATTCTGAGCTTGGAACTTCCAGGAATGACTTAAGGCACTGGGGGGCATGGGAGCAGGTGGAAGTGGCGAGCTGTGCATGGCATCTTGTGTGAGCCAGGTCGGTCCATGCTTGACATGCAGATAAGGCATCCAGTCTGCATCCTGTTTTAAATATTGAGCAAATTGCAAGCCTGTTTGTTTGCAGCATCAGTAAGCTCATGCATGGCAGGGTACATGCATGCCGGAGAGCTAAGCTACAAT
Source organism: Eublepharis macularius (assembly GCF_028583425.1). NCBI lineage: Eukaryota > Metazoa > Chordata > Lepidosauria > Squamata > Eublepharidae > Eublepharis > Eublepharis macularius. The sequence goes on along the minus strand of NC_072802.1, from coordinate 62,962,309 downwards.
AGATGAATTACGCAAGGGGAAGCACATGAAGGGAGTTGCAGTGTTAGCTGGGAAGCTGAGTTTTAAAAGAGATCGGAAGGCTTTGTCAATTTCCCCTCTCTCTACTGAGCCAGGGAGTTGGCTGCTCAGAGGGTTTGTTTATTTCCTCTTTGCCTCTTAGAAGGGGAGGTGAAACTGAGAGACTCTTCTGGAGGCAAAGAGGAAATTAACAAACTCTCTGAGCAGCCATCTCCCTGGCTCTGTAGAGAGGCAAAATTAACAAAACCTTCCAATCGCTTTTAAAACTCGGCTTCCCAGCTAACATTGCGACTCCCGTCATGTGCTCCTCCTCGTGTAATTCGTCTCTTGTAGTTTGGCTCGGAGTTTTGGTCCTGGTCTCCAACACACAAAGAGTGTCACTGCAGTCTCAAATGCCCGAACGAGGTCTCTGAGGCTGAAAAGCCGGCGTGAGTGAAAGTATTGTGCATGGAGACATTCCGAAAAGGTGGGCGGGAGACCCATTGGCCTTATGTATCCCTAATAAGAAACCTCTGAAACAGAACAAAACCTAAGCATGTGAAGGTCTGTCCTTAGGGGCAATTCTCACTTTCGTGCTGAGAGAAAATTAATACCTTAGCTTTGCATGTTTGTGCGCATTTCTGTAATTGCCGAAGAGTGCGTTACTCCTCTTTCTCTCACATGCAAAATCCCAATTCAGTCATTAATTTGTCGAATAGCTTCGGGCAAATCACTGTCTCTCAGCTTATATCTCCTGTCTGCCAAATGTGAGTAATGGTGGCCTACCTTGCAAAGCTTTTGCAAAGATGAATAAGCTTACGCCCTCCTCCTCCTAGTAAAATGCTTTACTTATGGAAAGTGACATACATATATGTATGTGTGTGTAATGTTTTACAAACTTTCTATCTTTTGAGATGGGGCTTATGGATCATGGTAGGAATCCTCTTGGAAGAGGCATTCCCTCTTGTGTGAGAAAGGTGAAGGAATGCCTCTTCTAAGGAAGTGGCTGCCATTTTTGTAAGCATTGGTTTGAGTCCCCTGGAGTCAATCTGAAAATTCTTTTCCGTACTTCTTATTACACCCCATTGAGGCCACTTGGGAAAACTGAGCTGTGTAAGTATTTAGTTGCACCAGCTTTCCTATAATAGCCCGGTCCTAAGTAGAATAGCTGTGTTCTGAGCCCACAGGCTTCAGCAGACATAGAAGGGTGTATCTTTGTTTAGGGTTGCAATGCAAATCTGCCTTAAAACACACCCAAACTGGCCACCGATCTGCCTGCTTCTAATTTCCAGCCACTTACTTCCTGAAGTTGTGAGCTCACTTCATTAGTCAACATAAAGATGCAATTCTTAAAATTAATTTCTCATTGGTACTTGACCCCAGTTAAATTGCATTATATAAACCCTTCTTTACCTGCAAATTGTTGGAAGCAATGTGGGGAAACAGGGTACTTATATTCACTGCTGGTGGGGTTGTAAATTTATTAGTTCTTTTTGGGATGCAATAATTAAGGAAATTGAACACATAACAACCTATAAGGTCCCAAAATCCCCAGAAATAATTTTACTAAACTATTGGGAAAATCCTGAGATTCCTACTGCCAGATTGGACCTCATTTACTCACTTCTAGCTATAGCTAAACTAACAATAGCTTCAAGCTGGAACCAAAGAACTGCTCCCTCCTTGAATAGTTGGAAAAACTGCATTTGGGACCACTTTATTATGCACAAAATCACAGACCAGATGGCTCAGGGCCAAGCTACAAGTGACGAATGACACTTGAATGGCAAGTGGATTGAGTGGAGGGCAAGTGAACAGGGAAAAATACACTTGCTGTTCAAGTGTCATTTGTCACTTGTAGCTTGGCCCTCGGAGAGAAAACTCTAACTACAAATCATATTTTCTTGAAAAATGGCTTCCAGTCTTAGACTACCTGACTAAAGAAGATACTGGATATAAAAATACAACAAAACAAGACCTCTACTATTCCATGGCTTATCTATAAATTATAATACTCAATTCTGCTTATAAGAAATTCATGTTTTCTTTTCTTAAGATAAATAGGCTACCACTTTGCAGGATTTGTGGTGTGCTGTTTACAAGTTAAAAACTTTTTCTATTGTTATTATGTTCTAAGTTTATGGCTAATGTTGAACATTATTTCCATGTTAATGAATATATTTGTTTAATATATTGTATATTTAAGTACTGTTGTTAGTTGAAAAACTTCGTAAAAAAACGAATAATTTTTTTTAAAAAAAAACATGGCTCAAAGGGAAAGATAAGTGTGTGTGGGGTGGAGGGATTATCTGCCCTGATCAAAACACACAAACATGCTTAAACAACAATGTAAGTTTATTAACAAAACACTAAGAGCAGACCAGCAGCTGAGGAAATGAAAAGAGCAGAATTCTTATCACTTTAAACGCTTGCCCTAAGTAATATGAGATGCAGGTGCAATATATTCCAGGTGATTCCAGCCAAAAGGCAGTAAGGGGAGAGAGAAGTTTTTCTCTCTCTTTCTCTTTGTACTCTTGACAAAAGAGGCAGAATGTAAGCCAGGTAGCAGAATTTCTGCTACATCCGGATTGTGAAGAGCCTTCACAAACAGCTGGGCTGCATGTTTATATAAGAGACTTAAGTGCAAAATGGATACAGCAGAACTTGGCCTATGAAGGTTCTTTGTTTTAGTCTATGAGGCAAAACAATGTCTGGGCTCCTCTGGGCAAGTCTGGGCACATTCTGGGCAATGCCGACTGAATTGTACACATACGGCTTTGTCCTTTAAAACTGAAGGCAAGTCAGTCCATTCAGTTACATACTTTTATGCATCTACTGCTGACATAAAAAGAGGCAGGATGTCATAGTGGTCACAGCATGAGACAAGGATCTGGAGAATTCGGGTTCCACTCCCCCCTTTGTTGTGGAAGCTGGGTTTGTGATCTTGGAGCAGACATACATACACTCTCAGCCTAACTGACCTCATAGGGTTGTCGTGAAGCTAAAATGGAGGAGAGAAGGATTAATTAACTGACTCAGGAGTGCAGCCCTGGGAGAACTTCATTCCGTTCTGAAATTTGGTAGCAGGTATCGTTCTTCAGTCCCATTTGTGTAAGCCGGTCGTGTGGTAAAAACAGCAGGGCCGATTCCAGATGACCCTCCCCATCCTGAAACGTCGCGCGTCGTTGCGTGGAAAACGCGAAATATCACATTTTCTCGCGCGACAACGCGCAACGTTTTGGGATGGGGAGGGCCGTCTGGAATCGGCCCTGCTCTCAGAGCCAAGCTACAAGTGACGCCTGACACAGGTTGGACACTTGTCAGCTTCCCTCAAGTTTTGATGGGAAATGTAGGCGTCCTGGTCTTGCAGCTGTAATGGAGAGCCAAGCTGTAAAACCAGGATGCCTACATTTCCCATCAAAACTTGAGGGAAGCTGACAAGTGTCCAACCTGTGTCAGGTGTCACTTGTAGCTTGGCTCTCAGTTTGGGAAACCTGGGCCCATTCTAACAAAGGCTGGGCCTTTTCAAGGCTCGCTCTTTGGGGCGGATCAACAAAGCACACGCTTAAATCTCTGTATCGAAATCAGTAGGCCCTCCGAAACAATTTCACCTGGACTGAAATGTGACTTGGGTCTTGAAACGGAGGCACTTCACATTTAATCTTTTCCTGAACTTCTTTGAAACCTAGGTGATCTAGCGGCGGAAGCTGCCGGAGGGAAAACCATTCAGGACAGCCTGATGTGCAGTGGGTAAGGGAAGAGTTTGACTTTAATTTCTAATAATTCAGTGAAAAAAATGAAACTGCCCAATGCCCTCCAACCACTGGCCACTTACGGTGAAATGATGAGCAGTTACTCCAATCTAAGCTCATTGATTTCAATGGGCTTAGACTGGAGTAACTCTGCTTAGGATTTCACTGTTAGCCTGTTAGAATAAGGTTTCCAAAACCTCGGGCAGAGAAGGGTCTTTCCTGTCACCAGCTACCTGAGACCATTGCATCTGGAGATGGCAGGGACTGAACCTGGGGCCTTGCGTGCATGCAAACCAGAGGCTCTGCCGTTGAGCAGTGTGGCCCTTCTGAAAGAATCTTTGCATCCCTATGACTGCACGTTCCTGCAACACCTCCAGCTGTTGGGGATGGTGAAGTTCACTTTATCTCTGTGGTTATTCAGTTTTTGGTGATAGTTTCAGGTGTTGGTTTGTAGTAGAAGAGCAAGATTTGGGTTCAATAGCACCGTAAAGACCAACTAAAACTGATTTTAAAACTGTTTTATGGTGTAAGTTTATTATAAATGTTTTTATTCATGTAATCCGCCCTGAGCCTGTTTGTGCAGGGAGGGCGGAATAAAAGTCGAAATAAATAAAAAATAAATAAGTAAACTAGATTTCCAGGGTGTGAGCTTTTGAGAGTCACAAGTCCCTTCATCAGATGGAGCTCTAATCCTTGAAAGCTCATACTCCGGAAATTTAGTTTGTCTTTAAGGTGCTACTGGACCCAAATCTTACTCTTCTATTTTTGATATTTGCAAAGTTTGTCCTCTTCAGCTCTTAGGTTGCATCAGATGCCCCCACAGGCCTATCTGTTGTTCTAAACTGATAGGCAGGCAAAAAAAGTTCTCTGCCATTTTTGTTTTGTTCTTTCTTCAACGAGCTGCTGCTCAAAATGGCAGCTGGAAACCAGAATTTTGAGAACTGCTATGCAAGGAGCACATTTTAGTTAGATCCCCCCCCTTTCTTTGCCCTACCACAAGAGTTCAGGATAGTTTAAGGGCCAAACTACAGGTTACGTTTTTTGACAATTAAGTCCTTGTTCTATGCACCTAGTTTATTTTTCCCACAGTCACAGAGCAGCGGTGGGAAAAGGCGTTTTTTAAATTCTCCAGGAGCTGAATGGACTTAGCACAACAGCACAGGGGGAGGAGGGACTGTCGCCTTCCCCTCCTGATCTGCCATTTTCCTGAGCCACCACAGGGCAAGTGCTTCTGGGGACTTTAAAAACACCTTTCCTTGCAGCTGGGGTGTGATTGCAGGGAAAGCAAGCCGGTTGTATAGGAATGTAACGTGTAGTTTGTCCTTCAGATAAACCCATATCAAGTATGGTTCTTGAATCCCATGGGTCAAGGAAGTCGAGGGGAGAATACTATGGAGAAAGTTTGTACTAAGCCATTGCTGTACTCTTGGTAGGATGCAGGTCTGTGATGTGTATCAAGAAAGACAATCTTGCTGTGTTCCTGTACCTTAAATATATGCCAGCAGTGGAACAGGGCAATAAATCTGGGCGAATTATTCTCCTCCTCTGAAGAGGACAGGTGAAATTAGTCTTTGCCAGGACTTTTTTTCAGCTGGAACGCGGTGGAACGGCATTCCGGAACCTCTTGAAAATGGTCACATGGCTGGTGGCCCCGCCCCCCTGATCTCCAGACAGAGGGGAGTTTAGATTGCTCTCTGCACCGCTGAGCACCACGGAGGGCAATCTAAACTCCCCTCTGTCTGGAGATCAGGGCCACCAGCCATGTGACCATTTTCTCTAATTTATCTAATGTTTATCTAATTTATCTAATGATTATCTAATGTTTGTTTCATCGTAGGAGTTCCCTGGTAACTTCAGCAGGTTTGGAGAGTCAGGGGAGGACGCCGTCTCCTTCGCCCCCTTACTGCAGCTCTCCCAGCCCTTCAGGGTAAGAAGGAAGCTTGTGGGGTTGGTGGCACTTATCCATTCCCCCCCCCCGCCGTAAGAGAGTAGCCCTGTTCACACGTTACAGTGAACGCGTGTACAATCCGTGTACAATGTGCATGTCTTGAGTAATGCTCACGTGGCAATCAAAGCATGCCCAGCTGAATGTGTGAAACTGCTCATTTATCTGGGCACTGGTCCCTGGTTTCCTCTGTAAAGTGAACTCACTCTGGCTCTTTCTTACAAACAAGTGTATGCATGTAGCGGTAGGTTGTATGCACATTCACTGTACTTGTGAAGAGGGCTTCTGTATACAGTGAATGCTTGATTTTTTTCCCGTTCTGCCTGTGTTGAGTAATTCAGTGCATGTGCAACTGAACATGTGATTGACACCAGGTACTTGTCCCTGGTTTTATTTGCAAAGTGAATGCATGCGGTGTCTTCTTACAAACAGGTGCCTAAATATACATGCAGAATGTACATGCTTTCACTATAACACATGAGCAGGGTAAGGATATGATGCAGATTGAACTATGCTCTTGCTGAATCCTTTGGGGCTTACTATACTTTTGGACATCCTGGGTTTGCTCTTGGAGAAAAGAGAAAACCCAATTCCCCTTGCCAGTGGTAAATTGCAATAGGGACTAGCAAAGATAGTGACACAGCTTACATCTCTCTTCCAACTCGTCTCATGGCTTCATGTTTCAAAGGGACCGCAGTAAATACTCTGAGAATCACAAGTGTAATATCACCTTTGGAAGCTTGCTATTCCCCCCACCCCATTTTTTTTCTTTATTTAAACTATGCACACTATAAACAATAGCATAAAAGATATAAACAATAAACACAGAAGATAAGAAAAACAACATAACAATACATAAACAAAACAAAAAGACCCTAAAAACTACAGGTTGAGTTCTGATTTCCACTGTAGGCAATATTGGAGTTTTCCACTTTTACTGCTATGATAAAATATAAAAACAAAGTTCCAAAGCTTTTTTCCAACTGGCTGTCCATTATTCCCAACAAAAAAATCTCTGGTTTCAACTGGATTCTAGTCTTCAAAATCTTCTGAATCAATTATTGTATCTGCAACCAGAAACTCTTTGCTTTCTTACATGTCCATCACATATGATAAAATGTCCCTTCTTGTTTAGCAAATTTCCTACCTGCATTTGAAGCACCCTTGTACATTCTAGCCATTTTTTCAGGAGTCATACACCAACGATACATCATCTTGTAAAAATTTTCTTTGATACTAGAACTTAGTGTAAATTTTAACCCCCTTGACCGCATATTTTCCCATTGCTCCATTAATATGTCATGTCCAAATTTTTTTGCCCATTTTATCATATATTCTTTTACCTGCTCTTCTTCCGTTTCAAACTCAACAAAAGTTTATACATTTTGCTATTCCTGATGCTACAGAGGTGGGTGCAATGCAAGGCTGCAGCCAGACTTTGCCGTTCAGGGGGAGAAAGGGGTGCCACATTTCCGGATGGAGCATCAAAGAAAGGGATGGAGAAATCGTCAATTTCTTCATAGCCAGCAGTAGCTTCCAAGCCTGTCCTTTTGAATGTTTTAATCAGGGCTTTTTTTCAGCAGGAACACGGTGGAACGGAGTTCCGGAACCTCTTGAAAATAGTCACATGGCTGGTGGCCCCGCCCCCTGATCTCCACACAGAGGGGAATTTAGATTGCGGCGCGGAGGGCAGTCTGAACTCCCCTCTGTCTGCAGATCAGGGGGCAGAGCCACCAGCCATGTGACCATTTTCTCCGAGGGCCACCCACTGAGTTCCACCACCTCTTTTCCCAGAAAAAAAAGCGCAGGTTTTAATAACAACAAAAAACCAAGAGGAACAGTAAACATTTTTAAGTTCGGGAGTTTTGACTGACTTGCTTAAATCAATAAGAACTTTCTTGCCCTTTTAAAGTACCTTGCAATGTTCATCATATTTGCAGGGTGGGGATTGATCTGGGAATGTTACAAAGGTGATTTTGATCTCAGAAAAATTCCTCCTGATCCGGGAGAAGTCTTGGAAGGACAGGATGGTTGGATGCGAGTTTCCAGAGGAGTTAGCCGTGTTAGTCTGTAGTAGCAAAATCGAAAAGAGTCCAGTAGCACCTTTAAGACCAACTAACTTTATTGTAGCATAAGCTTTCGAGAACCACAGCTCTCTTCGTAAGATGCATCTGACGAAGAGAACTGTGGTTCTCGAAAGCTTATGCTACAGTAAAGTTGGTTGGTCTTAAAGGTGCTACTGGACTCTTTTCGATTCTTTAAAGGGAAGCTGCCATGTTAGAAATGTTAAAAGTCTAATTTTTTTTTTTAAGTTTGGAGTAGGGTAAATCAATGTTCTTGGCAAAGCAGTGCACACGTGTGCTCATATCCTCTGGCCTTCTAGATGTACTGGTAGAAAGATCAGCTTAGATTACCTTTGTTAACTGCTTTATGATAGGATCCCTCACAATTCTCTGTGTTTTGTTCACTTCCTGCAGCAGACCTGGCCAGTTTTCATCGAGCAGCAAATACGGGCAGTCGGTCCCCATCCCAGTCCCTACGCAGATCCACAACTACCGACGGATCGAGCAGAACCTTCAGTCTCCCAATCAGTACCCTTCTCCACGGTGGGTCATGAGACATGACAGGACGGAGGGTCTCAGGAGTTGTTTTTTGTCCAATGTGGGAGGAAGTGGAAATTGGAGAGGGGGCACTGGCTATTACTGTCTGGCTTCCTCAGAAGTTCATTGTGGTTTCAGGCGGTGGGAAGGTGATTGGCAAACACATTTTTGCCCTTCCTGACTCCCTTCAACACAGAAGTTTCCTCCTAGGCCTCTCCGTTCCTCAGAAATGTCAGCCTTTTGCAAAGCCCTGTTCACAAGACATTCAGTTGTCCGCAGTTGACACCCGGCCTCCCTCAACACCGGTCCTTCCCCCGGCAACCCCTCCCTCAGAGGGCATCTTCTCTGAACGCCTGTGCAATGCTGCCTCTGCCTTCTCGTTGAAAGATGACCTTAATGAGCCTGCCTGTTCCACTCCTTTGGCCTATCCCCTCATTTAGGAGCATATTTTTATCCCACTTTTCAGACAAAAATAGTTTCCCATAGCAATTAAAGTTCGATACACAATGCCTCTGGCAAGTACTGTGCATAAAGGAAAATTGAACACAGGTCCTGCCTTCAGACTTGCAGAGGGGGTCGGGCATCCACAAGAGAAAGAGGATGGAGGAAATAGGCAAAGGAGGCCTATTTATTTATTTATTTATTTATTTATTTATTTATTTATTTATTTATTTATTTATTTATAGTTCACCATTCTCACTAAGACTCAAGGTGGATTACACAATATGAGCTTAGTACAATCAATACCAAGGACATTTCCATACAGTGTCAAGGGCATTTCCATAAACAATGTAATAGGATTTTACAAAGACATGGCATTAGCAAGGATCCAAGAATTGAATTGCTGAAACAGAACATAATCAGTTCTAGGACTGATATTAGATAACATGAAGCACAGGTAGTATGTAGGAGTACATATTCAAAACAACAGATAATATGCAAGGCAACGTAGTGGTGAAGTCTTATGGTCCCTAACTCATTAGCGAAGCATCTGAGACCCCCTCCCTACAATACTTTCCTCCTATTTGAGTAAAAGCCTGTTTGAATAATTTGGTTTTGCATCGTTTGCGGAAAGCCCAGGAGGGTGGGGGCTCTCCTGACCTCAGGCAGGCCATTCCACAGGGTGGGGGCCACCACAGAGAAAGCCCGTGTATGGGCTGCTGTTGATTTTGCCCATGTGCAGTTACACCTGCAAGACACCCTGTTCAAATGAGTTTGTCAGATCAGTTTGACAAACGCCAGAATGAAACAGCGAGTCCTTGACAGAAGTAAATGTCCAGTTTTGTCCAAGCCCACGTTCCCTTGTTGCTATTCTTGTTGGGAAGGGGTGGGGAAATTGCCCGGAGGCCAGGAATCCTTTAGCCAGTGAAAAGGCCAAAATGGCCTTTCCCTCTTGCCTGCAGTCTTAGGGCAACTGATAGTTGGGGCAGGTTTTTTCGTGATGGGTGAAGCTCGTTCTCTTTGCTGTGGAGTTTTTTCTGAGAGGGACAAGGGTAGAACCTGCTAGTAATAGCATTGTCGGGTCCGCTTGCCCTCCCTGTGGGAGGGGGAGGGGAGTCCCGGCACTCATCTTACTGTCTTCGCATAATGATGTCACTCCCAGGAAGTGACATCATCACACAGGGCCCAAGAGTGCTCCCGTGCTTTGCAGCGGGCTGATTTGGGCCCCAAACAGGGTCCGGGAGGCCTGTTCCCCTGCCTTTCCATCCCCCACCAGCCAGGTGAGTGTGAGCAGGAGGCAGAGAGTGGGAGCAGGGGATCCCCTGCACCCACTGAGGAATCTGGCAGCCCCTCCTAGTAGCCTTTGGGCCTCTGACTGATAACAGGCACTGGAATATTCTCCTTTTTGCTGTAGACATAATAGACCATCTCTGGCCAAAATGGATCCTAAGTACATCAGATTGCCTTTGTAGGCATTCCCTGCTGCCTTTTCTAGTCCCACTCCTTCCCTTTATGTGTTCTTCTTCTTCTTCACCTTCATTTTCTCCTCCTCCAAGGCCAAGGGCAGGGGGAGAACTGGGGGTACAAAATCCCAGGGGAGGGCTAATCGCTCTGTGGTCCTGTGAAGCTGGGCGTGTCATGTGAATTATGTTCGTATGATGCTGGCTTCAGACTGGACTAGAGGGATTTTTGTCTGGGAGGGCACCAGTGGCTCTTGGCAACCCTTTCACCCTATCAGAATTTAGATTGGAAGCTCATTGGGACAGGGAATTTTTCCTATTACTCTGCAAAGCCAAGTATTCCTCCTTTTTTCCTGGGTCCAGTGGAGGATCCCCCTCTCTGCAGTTCACAGCCACCATTGCTGAGGCCATTGCAGGGAGAGGAGGCAGCGAGTCCCTCCATCCTCTCCCAGCCTCACTGTGAATCTCCTTCCTAGGGAACTTTCTGTATTAAGTTTCAGTTGTCATTTCAGTTCCTATGAGCTGCTTTGGAAGCCAAATCTGGCTAAAAGTCAAGCTAAAGGGAGAGTCAAGAAGCAAGTGTATATGCATGATTTTCTCTAGATGATGATAGCAAGATTAGATCAGGTCACCTGTACGGTGATGTTTCCTTTTTTAAAATGTAAATGTGCTTCTCTGCTTTGTTAGATGGTTCAGCAACGTGTCTCAGGCCTGTTTGTTGTTACCAAGTGATTCAATTATGGTGTGAGCAATCCGCACCTCCATCTCAGGCTTAGGAGTCAGTCAGGTTACACCGGATGTCGGGCCCTCAGGCTGCACGACAGATTCCATCCCTCTCATGCGGGTGGCATTTTTCCCCCTTCCAAAGTTACTTGGCTCTCTCCTGTTGATCTTGCCGCAATGCCCTAGAAGCTCAGTCTCCTTCATGGCGCTTCCGGACCGAGAGCAAGGGGGAAAGGAGCAGCTATTCGGGAAATACGGGATCTTTAAAAGAGCTCTTATTCCCAAAGTGGGATTTAATCAACTTTTTGGCAAACGCCCATCTGTCATAAGCAGCAAAGGAAAAGGCAAGTCAACACAAGAATCCAGCCTGTCAGAGAGGTGAGCTTCTTTTTTCAGTCTTTCTTTCAACTCTTTCGGGCTGTGGTTTCAGCCACTCTTTCCCAACAGACGATATCAAGAGCCGTGTTGGTCCCTTCAACTGGACCTGGGAGCTTGGAGTCAAAATCGGGCAGGCATTTGGGACACAGCTGTTCTCCCAGCAAAGTCCCAGCTTGACCTGGAAACCGTTTATAGTCAGGGGAGCCAATGGGCTGCCTGGGTGGGTGGAGCCAACGTTATCGCCCAAGGGGTTCTCATTTCTGCAATCCCAGCAGCACACCACGAGGGACGGCAGAGCGAAGACCCTGGGGATTTTTGACGGACTTTGTTTTGTCTGTTTTTGCAAGTGGCCCTAAGAACTGTGCCTTTTACGATGCCTGCTTCGGGGATAACATCATTGTGGTTTAGGATATGGGACGCCGTCTCTTTTTTAAGGCAATTTGAAGTCCCTCGAGCTGCTAAATTAGAATGATCTGATGTACATGTTATTAGGTGTGCTTTTAAAAATGTACGGCATCCGTTGCCGGTTGTCCTAGATGGAGCATTAAATCTCTTGTTGGGGCTTGTACGTGTTCTCTCTTTCTCCCGCACGAGGCAGGCACGTTACGTGCAACCGCCTGGCTGCATTCGTCATTCGAACGTGCATAATGCAAGTGGGCATGACATCATCGCACAAACATGGGGAAACGAGATGGCTAATGATGTCATTCTCTCCTGAGAAATGCAGCTGAGCGTTCACAACGAGGCAGCAAAGGGCTTGTTTGTTTGTGTCTCCGGTTTCCTGCCGTCTCCATAAAATATGCCCAAAGGAACGAACGATAAAATCAATACAAGCAGCAACGTTAATAAAAGAGCAGGCTGAGAACACAGCGTAAATATACAAAGAAGCATTTCCAGCAGGGAGTTAAAAAGGCAGTGTCACAGCAAACGGTCTCCAAAAGGGGCCATCTGTGGATACAGCACTATTTAGAAGAAGTTTCCTTTCTGCATTTCGAAAGTGCAGTCTTTGAAGGATTTTTTAAAAAGATCTTTGCACGTATGATTTTTAAAAAATGTCCGTTTGATGCTATCCTTTAGGTCAGTCATTCTTAAACAGTGGTCATGACTCATCTACAATTGGGTGGGAAGGCTGAGCGTGCCCCTCTTTGCTACACTAGGAAGATGAGAAAAGAGGGCAGATTTATTGCATTCCCTTCTCCTCCTCTCCTTCGCCCTTCACCCCCCCCCTTCATTCCCAGGGGCTTGGCTGGCCTAGGATTGATTGCCACTAGAGGTGGGCATGAACCAAAATACAAACCAAAGTTCATCATGAACTGGGCCATTTTTTGGTTCGCGAACCAGTGTTTCATTGGAGGGTATTTCTAAGGAACCACGACGGTTTACCCAAATCAACCCACTGACCCACCTAGTCCAGTGGTGTCTATTTCAGTTGGTAGTGCTTCTCTAGAAAGAGTCTTTGCACCTGAAAAGGAACTCGCGGCACGTGATTTGGCTGCCAGTTAAATAACAGAACTCCAGCATAGCCCAAACAAACCTTCGACACATGACAACACTGCGGGGAAGAGAGGATAGAGGCCACCTCCTTTAGGCTGCCCGTGCCTTTCCAGAAAGAGTCTTTCCCGGCCCTATTACCTGAATTCCTTGCCACAGGGAGACCAGATGTGCTCGTGCCACCTGGTGAGCTCTTCCCAGTTCTGCAGGTGCGTTGCTGCCACCCATTTGATTGAATTCAGGTCGCTAATAATGGGTGCAGGCAGGATGTGGCATGCTGGCTAGCAGACCGCAGTGTGCTCTCACACCGTTTGAAGTGTGAGCAAGAGTCCAGTAGCACCTGCAAGAGTCCAGCAGCATCTATGAGACTAACAAAATTAGTGGTAGGGTATGAGCTTTCGTGAGTCACAGCACACTTCTTCAGATATATTTGAGCAGTGGCTGTAAAAAAATACTTGGCTGCCGTCTGTTCTCTTGGCGCATAACTGAGGATCCCCAAAGGACGGTGTCTTTTTGCTCCTAGGATCGGTCTGTTCCGTACGTTCTTGCAGTTGTATTCCCAGCACAGCTGTTAAGAGTGATTGATGCGGGAAATGATAGAAGGTCACTCTGCTCCCTGAAGGAACTGAAACTCCTTTTAAAAAATGATTAAAGATGTCGCTTGTAGAAAGGGGTCTTGCTGATACCACCACCCCCTGATACTCCCTTAGGACCTATTAGCTCAGAAGGAACTGGGCCCAGCCGATCTGTCATTGCTGCTGACAGTATCTCTGGCTTCCCACACCAGTCTTATGAAGGGCGTTTCTCAGTGGACGGTCTCAAGGTGTGCCAAGTTTTAAGTGGGGAGCTGGGTGGGTCTGCATTAGAACAGCAGGATTTGAGTCCAGCGGCACCTTAGAGACCCACAAGATTTTTAAGGAGTAACCTTTCGAGAGTCAGAGCTGAAGGTGTCTGAAGAAAGGAGCTGTGACTCTCGAAAGCTTACACTCTGAAAATCTTGTTGGTCTCTACGGTGCCGCTGGACTCCAATCAAGGTGTGCAGAGTCTCCCGGGATTTCAGGAGCTGATGGTTCTTTGGAAACAAACATCCACGGCAGTTTGTCGTAGCGTTACTTGAGACTGTTGCGGGTGACCCCACCTCCCCTTCCGAGCCTTACTAAGCTTTCCTCTGGCATGCCAATAGTGCTGACAAATTCTGAAAACCAGACGAACCTGTAAGAGTATGTTAATTTGTGGTATTTCTACACTGCCCTTCTACTCCCTGGGCTTCATGGCTGAGTGGGGATTTCACCTGAAGCTTCCCAGCTTCGAACCCCCATGCTGTAACCAGTGTACATTGCTGCCTTTCCGGGGTATTGTGGCAACTGTTGCATTGTGGAGGAAGTTCCCTATTCTCCTTTTTATTTTCAAGATTTGTCGTGCCCCTCTTCCACTGGTTCTGGACTAACCGTGTGTTCCTCTTTCCTGTCAGGTCTGGTGTGGTCAGGAGGTCGAGTAGCACGAGCCCACTTGGCTTTGCAAAGGCCAGCCCTTCCCCTCCGTTTGGTGCCGGGGAGCATGGAGCGGTACCCTCTTCCCGGAGGTTCTCCTTTGGCGGTGCAAAGCCTTACACGCCGTCCCCTCAAGGTAAGCTATTTTTTACCCCCTTGGTTCAGTGGCACAGTAAGAAATGTCAAGAGACGGAATGTTATTGGCACACGCTTTTCCCTCCCTTCGTCTCTGTATTGGATTTCTGCTTGTCTTCAGATGTCTGCCATCCTGACCTATTGTACTGTTTATTGAACATCCCACCCGCCGATCGTATGGATTTTTACCACGTTCAGTTTCAGTGAGAAAGGCAGCCTATAAATAACATAAAATAAATAGATTAGAACGTTGCTGTAAGGAAATCTAGATCCAGAGGGGTAAGCCGTGTTAGTCAGTGGTCGCAAAATAGTAAAGAGTCCAGTAGCACCTTTAAGACTAACCAACTTCATTGTAGCATAAGCTTTCGAGAACCACAGCTCTCTGCATCTAACCATGCATCTGATGAAGAGACCTGTGATTCTCAAAAGCTTATGCTACAATGAAGTTGGTTAGTCTTAAAGGTGCTACTGGACTCTACTATTAAGGAGATCTAATGAACTTATAATGTATTGTCGTCTTTTTTTTTTTTTAAGTGGGAACCATTCCTGAGCAACCTGACCAGACGATTATTCCTTCCTCTCTTGGAGCAGAGATGAGAAGCCGGGTACCCATACCTGGTATGTCACGGCTGGGTTTATCTTGGGGAGGGGCTGTGGCTTAGTGGAAGAGCCTCTGCTTGGCATGCAGAAGGCCCCAGGTTCAGTCCCCAGCATCTCCGGTTAAAAGGACCGGGCAATAGGTGATCCAAAAGACCTCCACCGGAGACCTTGGAGAGCTGCTGCTTGTCTGAGAAGACGGTGCTGACCTTGATGGACAAAAGCTCTGATCCAGTATAAGGCAGCTTCCTGTGCGTTCATCTTGGTTATTGCAGCCTCCCAATTCCTTATTGCTCCCACATGTGGTGCCCATGGCCGTCTGCTTTTCTCCCTCCAGGCGCCTCCGTGCCTGACCCTTCCCTGCGAGGGATGGGCTCCCGCCTCCACAGCGCTCCCAACCTGTCAGATATGCATTCCTGCCGGCAGAAGATCACCAAGCAATACTCGGATCCCTTGGTCGCCCATTTCAGCCACGCCCCTCAGTTCAGCCATGCGCCAGCCAGCCAGCCCACGACGGCGCATGGCCGCCCGCTGCGGTCTTCACCAAAGCTTTCTGAGTTTATGCAGAGGAGCCCCTTGCCGACTATTATGGGCTCTCCAACGAAGGTATTGACGTCAAGGGATCTGCTTTGCGGCCTTGTCCTTCTTAAATCCAGGACATTGGTTGTTTATGGAGGGGGAGATTGTCAGAGCATTGAGGTCCACAGTCTTTAAGAAAGGGTATGGTGGAGGAAACAAGAATATGACGACTTCAGACACTTAATTCTACTATAAAGCCAGCATGAATTCTGGGCCGTTTCCACATGGCTTACCTTGTTCTGGACAACAGCGAAATCTCACGCGAAATCTCGAGAGATTTTCGCATGATAACAGCGTCTTCTTGTGTGATTTCGTGCAAGATTTCGCTTTTCCCCAGAACAAGGTAAGCTGTGTGGAAACGGCCCTGGTATGAAGTTTATCTGAGGTGAATTCATTTGCTATCTGCTGCTACTTCTGACAAAATACAACTCTCTTCTTCTTCCCTCACCCCTGCTTTCTTTTTTGCATTGTTTTGATGAAGGCTATGTCTCCTTTTGAGTTCAACAAAAACCCCAGCTCCCAAAACCTGCTCGCCCTCCTGGCCCACCAGGGCGTCATGATAGCCCCAACGAGGAACAAGACTCTTCCGGACCTGAAGGAAATGGGCCACTTCCACTGTCTGAGGCCTATGGAAGAAGCCAAGGGCAGGTATGAGGTTTCCTATACAGTTGCCTCAGCACGCGTGGCACAGTTTGCTGTTGGTTATTGGTGTGGGGAAGAGGAGGATCTTATTTAAGCGAGCAGCAGTTCTCCGCCCTTTCTTCCCCCCCATTCCATAAGCCCCGGCTGAGCTTCGAGGCCCTCAGGATCATCACACAAAATGTCCCACCGTGATTCACAAGCTAATTTGGGTTCAAGTTATTTGGCCAGGAATCTCCCGTGCTTTTCAGATGCCAACACCTCATTAGTGATTGGGGCACATGATTCCTGATTAGCATGGTACTTGCTTTGGGAAAGGGAGATATAACAACAACAACAACAACAACAATAATATTTGATTTATATACCTCCCTTTAGGACCGCTTAATGCCCACTCAGAGCGGTTTACAAAGTATGCTATTATTATCCCCACAACAATCCCCGTGTGAGGTGGGTGGGGCTGAGAGAGCTCTGAGATCTGTGACAGACTCAAGGTCACCCAGCTGGCTTCAAGTGGAGGAGTGGGGAATCAAACCTGGTTCTCCAGATTAGAGTCCTGCCACTCATAACCACTATTGTGGCAGGTAAGGAAGATGTTTCTGCTAAGTAGCCTCTTGATTCCTCTTTGCCCTTATGTCAGCCCGAGATCTTTAGCCGTAGACATCCATGGGGTGTATGTGAAGAGGTGAGGCTCCTCTGGTTCCTTGTGTCTAAATTATGTGGCAAGTTATTCTGTAATAATAACAACAACATTCAATTTATATACTGTCCTTTAGGACAACTTAAGGCCCACTCTGAGTGGTGTACAAAGTGTGTTGTTATTATCTTCACAACAATCACCTTGTGAGGTGGGTGGGACTGAGAGAGCTCCAAGAGAGCTGTGAGTAACCCATGGTCATCCAGCTGGCTTTAAGCAGAGGAGTGAGGAATCAAACCTGGCTCTCCAGATTAGAGACCTACTATTCTTAAGTGCTGACTCAAGGTCACCCAGTTGGCTTCAAGCGGAGGACTGGGGAATCAAACCCAGTTCTCCGGATTAGAGTCCTGCTGCTCTTAACCGCTACATCAAACTGTAGAAAAGGGGTAGTGGTGGCATGGATCTTGACCATCTCATCCAGGTCTGAATGCAGTAAATATGTCTGGTAACCACCTAAGTGGTACTTCCTGCTGGGTGCTTCAACCATAGCCACCATATATTGCCCCAGACTGAGCATTTATTTATGTATTACATTTTCAAGATTTTGGACACGCCCTGCCCATGTTTTCCTTTCACAACAACCTTGCTTGGTAGGTTAGGCTGAGAGGTAGTGGCTCAATTGGCATGCAGTGCCAAGCTGTGGTTTGGCACTTACATGAGTAAGTTGCACATGTTCTGATTCCCACCCTTTTATGGCAAACCATGGTTCAATGTAACATGTAAACCAGTTCGGAAATAACAGGAAAAGTCAAGTTTGCTGTGAAACAGAAAGGCAGGAAATAGCAGGGGCGTGGGACAGAGGGGGAAGGAACAAGTCTGAGGGCCAAGCTACAAGTGACGAATGACACTTGAACAGCAAGTGAACAGACTCACATATATTCCTCCCTGTTCACTTGTGCTCCACTTGCGCTCCACTTGATCACATGGGCGCAAGTGGAGCGCAAGTGAACATGGAGGAATACATGTGAGTCTATTCACTTGCCGTTCAAGTGTCATTCATCACTTGTAGCTTGGCCCTCAGACTTGTGGGCAGCACCATACAGCCTAGCGACTTGCTTGAGCATCGTAACTGGGTGGAGATTTGAATATGGATCTTCCCAGTCTTAAATCCACACCGTATTCACTGCACTATGCTGGACTTCGAATATCCATGCATTTTCAATTCTGGATCAGCTTTATGCCTGTTTTCAAATTTCTGCTGTCCTTACACCATTGTATTGTTCATTGAATGTCCCGGCTGTTAATCGTATTGACAAGTTCTATATAATCTGCCTTGATTCTCAGAGCGAAAGACGAACTATAAATAACATAATTTTTAAAAGTACAAAGTTCTGTCAGAGCAAGCAAGATAGTTGACCTCATCACAGCGCCAATCCTATTTATCATAGCCCAGACTGTGGGAGAGAGACGCAGTCCATGTAAATGCTGCTGGCATCCCTTAACCAGCCTGCCAAGACATTCGGAGTCATGGCCCCAGATGAGCGTGGAGTTGTTTCATAATTGCTTTCTTCCTCTTTCTTGCACCGTTCCTTCTCATGACGTCCTGGGGTTGGCTGACGTGGGAGAACTGGCTTGGCCCCAGATCTCATCCGGTGTGGCAGTTATAATCCTGCTGTTCCTTGAGGAGTGTCTTGGCTCACCTGAATGACTGATAAATCCAGGACATGAGAGGTGATACTTGTTGTCAAGCCCGCCAGTCTTAAAATGTCTGGTGTGAGCTTTCAGACCTGGCATTTTTTTTTGCCACCTTGCTGAGTCAAGGCCGCAGATTAAAAGTCCTGGCTGACAAGCTGCTCTCTACTGCGTCAGCGCAGGAGGGACGCTTGAAAAGCCTGCCTGCGTAGGTTGTGTGCTTCCGCTGCTGCACACAGGGCTTGGCTTTTGATGCGTGTTGAGATGTACTTTGGGATGAGTTCTGTACACTTTCGCAGCATAACGGATGCATCTCACGGGCTTCCCCAGCTGGAAATGATGGCGGAGCGCTCTCAATGTGTGTGAAATTTTGTGGAGGGTGAGAAGGCAGGACTCTGCCCTGAGGAGCTTACCATCTCAAACTTCTCTTCTGCTGTGTGTTAACATTCGCCAGTCCACCTGAAGAGTGAGAGCAGTAAGAGGCTCAAATTAATTTAAACATTGTGTATGAAAATCCCCCAAGAACTTTTCTTGGAAATCCACTCTGTCCTTTCTCTACCATCCAAGTCAGCTAATTTGATTTACAGGATTTTGGAGAACATGTTCACAAGAGGGTGAGGGGGCCTGCCTCCCCCTCCTATGAGTCTTACTTCCACAAGCACCTCTCCTTCCCTGCCACAGCGCTTTGCAGAAACCCCGAGAAACAAGAAAAGCAGAGGAGAGAGAAAGGGTTACCAAAACCATACAACTGGACCACTGTGGTATAGTGTTTAGAATGTCAGCGTAGGACTTTGGAGACTCGAACACAGGTCTTCTCTGAGTTGTGAAGCAGACTGGGTGGCCTTGGGGACCACTTGTTCAGTGTAGCCTACCTCACAGGGTTGTTTTGAGGATTGAATTGGGGGAAGGATAGAAACATGTATGCCCCCCAAAGCTTTCTTGGAGGAAGGGTGTGAAGCAAAGACAGACTTGCCAGCTTAGTGTGGTTAAGAGCAGCAGGACTCTAATCTGGAGAGCCAGGTTTGATTCCCCACTCCTCCACTTGAAGCCAGCTGGGTGACCTTGGGTCAGTCACAGCTCTCTCAGAGCTCTCTCAGCCCCACCCACTTCACAGGGTGATTGTCATGAGGATAATAACAACACACTTTGTAACCACTCTGAGTGTGGCCATAAGTTGTCCTGAAGGGCGGTATATAAATTGAATGTTATTGTTATCTCTGATTAATTGATAGGGAGCAATGACTTCTGCCTCCTTGTGCTGTTGTAGTTGCCCCAAGCACCGTTTAGGACTCCTGTTCTGGATGCCCGTTAGGTTTTGGGAGTCCGGTGCTCCCCTTGCCACTTGGCTGCAAGGCCTGCTGACTGGCTGCCGGTTTGCTGGTTGCTGCATTGTCCTTGGCTTGAGGCGAGCCTCTGTTTCCTTGCTGGTGTATGTTTTTGAGTTACTCTCGACAAAATGTGAACATTCCAGCTTCCAAAATCTGGATCTGTGACCCTGCATATTTCTTCCCTCCCTGCTCTAAAGGGATGTTCAGAGCCAAGCGACAAGAGACGAATTACACGAGGAGGAGCACATGAAGGGAGTCGCAAAGTTAGCTGGGAAGCTGAGTTTTAAAAGAGATCGGAAGGCTTGGTCAATTTCCCCTCTGTACAGAGCCAGGTAGATTGCTGCTCAGAAGGTTTGTTTATTCCCTCTTCACCTCCTAGAAGGGGAGGTGAAACTGACAGAGTCCTTTTGGAGGCAAAGAGGAAATTAACAAACCCTCTGAACAGGGATCTCCCTGGCTCTGTAGAGAGAGGAAATTGACAAAGCCTTCCGATCTCCTTTAAAACTCAGCCTCCCAGCTAACATTGCGACTCCCTTCACGTGAGCGTCCTCGTGTAATTCGTCTCTTGTAGCTTGGCTTTCAGCCTTTGTATACAAAATGATGTTCATTGCAGGCTGGGTTTAGAACAGAAATATACATGCCATCCTCCCTGAGGTTCTGCTTTTCATTTTATTAAAACAGCCAAGTGGTTGGGAAGGCTAAAAGCCCTGTCCACCTTGTTTATTTGTTGCTTTGAAAATATAGTATGTAGGACAGAGAGGAAAATGGGACAAATTAATTGCGATTTGTGCACTCTGCCCTGATTCTTTATTAAAAGAGGTGGGTCAGGCTATCCTGTCTTGATTCTCCCCATTTTGGAACGTTCCACTGCTTCTCTTTGCAAAGGCAGAGTTGGTACCCACAAAAGATAGCAACAGAACTAAATAAGCAGCCCATATCTGAAGGCTGGGAGGACCTCCCGCCTTCTCGTCTGGCTAGCCGTTCTGCCTCGGCCTTTGGGAACATATCGGCTTGATAGGGGTCCCTTTTAAGTGGCAAATTCTGGATCATACATATGGCTGAGCTCTAGACATCTTTTGGGGTCCCTAAAAACAGCTGCGTGGCAGGGATGGGGGATAGAACTCCAGTTGCTGGGAGAAAAAGGAGTTCCTTCCATGCTCTTGCTTTGATCAAAAATTCTCTCCGGTCAGCTTTAAGCATTGACGGGGGAATAAAGACAGGCATGGTATGGGGCCTTGTCTTTTTACCCCTGCTGCTATTAAAAGAAGCCAGGGAGACATTTTTTATTGTGAAAAATGGCACAGGGAAAAGCTCCAGTCCTACCCCCTGCTGCTGCCCTCTACTTCAGGAGATCCTATCATAGATTTCATATGTCTTGTTACATTTGACTCTCTACTTCTGTTCCTTAAAAATGAGCTCTCCCTAGCTGTTAGCTTTGCAAGGGCTCCATATATTCTACCCGCTGAAAATCGCTCCCTTTCGATTGAGTTGAGAGAGCCTTCCCACCCTACAGACTTGATTCTCTGCCAAAGCATTGCAGAGAGAGTTTCCACCCCAGCCCTACCCCTTGTGAGTTGAAGTGAACGGTCTTTGTGCTTCTCAAATACACTCCCTTCCCATGTCTCCCCCTCCCCCCCCTCCCTTTTTCAGATCACTCAGTACTGGCCGCCTCACTGACCTCCTTCTCAAGGCTGCTTTTGGGGCCCAGATCCCAGAAGGTGGCAGCAGCGACAGCTTGAACAATGAGAGGCCCATGGAAATCACAGGTACTGGGATGCTCTCGCTCTTCCTTCTTGCTGTGTCCGGTTTCCTGCCGGGCGCTGTCTCATTGGCCTGAATCTGATCTGCTTGTGTATATTTATCTTTTTCCCGTTTCTTACATTTTTCTGCTCTTCCTCTGCAGCTCCTTCAGTTGCTGCCTGTGGAGGTAACATACACTCCGGGGCCAGGGATGGAGGCTCGGCAAGCCCTTCCCCAGTGATCTTCACCGTTGGATCCCCTCCCAGTGGGACGACACCACCGCAGACCACTCGGGCCAGGTTGTTTTCAGGTATTCCCCCACCTTTATACCATTGCATTCATAACTTTGGTCTTTTGATGCAGGGCTGCATGCATTCCGTGTTGCTGCAGAAGCAGGGTATGAAATGCAGCCAGGCCTACATACATGCATGGTTGGAATGTACTATAACCCTCCAGAGCAGACTCACTGCTTTCGATGGAACTGACTATAAATCACTCCTTTACAGCACAATCGTTGAGTTTGCAATTCAGGCATTAAACACTTAAGCCTCTTGAAATCTGAACTTCAAGAACAAAGGAAGTGTCAATACTTTCAGCCCTGCTCAAAGCCCCACGGGCTTTAGTGTGCCCCGCATGCACGCATACGCACAGCGCACTTGGTGATTGCTTGTTTCATTGTCTGGGAAGACTCCGCGCACTAAACAGGGAAGCCTCCAACCGTACAGAACTCTATTGCCACCACAGCTGTTGAAACGAGCTGATTAACTATCAAATGGAGCTATTTTTGTTCATTCCTTCCTTTTGAGGGGAATTAGTCACCTGAGGATTAAATAGGGACCATATTTGTAATTGGTATTTGGTTTGTTAAAATGGGGGGGGGGGAGCGGGTGTCACTGTTCTTCATCCCGATAATTTTAAAGATGAGTAGCCGGGTTAGTCTGTCTGTAGCAGTAGAAAAGAGCAAGAGTCCAGTAGCACCTATAAAACTTAACAAAATTTGTGGTAGGGCATGAGCTTTCATGAGTCACAGCTCACTTCTTCAGATTCAGCTAGAATGTGAGTCCATCTGTCCTTATATCTTGATGAGTGGAGTGATTTCAAAAACCAAATGATAATAGCAGGTAAATGGCAAAAGCTGGTGAATGACAATAGCAGGCATGTTTTGATGGGGTGGGGTATGCGGAGGGGTAGTGGGTGTGGAGAAATCAGCATTGGCAATGAGAGAGGAAGCCTAGGTCTCGATTCAGTCCAGGTGAATGCATTGTCTTGTATCTGAGCCCTGATGGGGCTTGAGCTTTGTAAATTTCAAAGGAAGATTAGAGAGAGAGAGACTGCTGAATTGCAACTGATAATGAAGCTCTTTTCTACTGGTCATTTTCAGTTTGCTTCATTTAAGCATTAACCTACTGCTAACTTTTGGTTGTGTGTGTGTGTTTTTAAATTGTGGCTTTTTAGTGGGATCTTCCAGCTCATTAAGTTCTGGAGGCTCGTTCAGCGGGCGGCACTTCATCCTGGGAGCGGGTGCTGAGATGCTGGAAGCTCCCTCGGGGCTCAGGTACACGTTTGCTGACCCCATCACTGCCAACCTGGAAGGAACAGTGACTTTTGAGGCACCTGAGCTGCCAGAAGAGACCCTGATGGAGGTGAGTTGCAATCCCATCACCAAAGTTGGCAGGGCAGTGTGTATTCCGTACATTTTGGGTTTTTTAATGCAAAGTCAGTGATTTGATATCTGTGATAGAATTTCACTCCCTGAGCCCGTTTCAGACACTGTTAAAAAAAGAGGGCAAGTTTCTAGTCCTTATGATGAAAATGTAAGGCTTGAAAATAGGCAAGCACTTTTTAAAGTGAAATCTTGGGAACTGGTGTGAGATTCAGGGGGATTGCAGGGTAGGCTACAGTGCCTGTATCCATTATGCCCTGCTCTCCTCTTTACAGCAGCCACTGTTGCTATCTGATTTGCTAACTTCACACAACCACAAAGTCTGAAAAAAGGCCCCTTTCCCCAATAGTGAGTCAGAGATTCCAACTCTTCTCTATCAAATCCTGTATTTTTGGTTCTTTGGTATGGGACTCGTGTAAGTTTCCAGAAACTTTGCTCTTAGCTAATATTTATCTGTCCCCTCACCCTTGTTCTAAAGTTGTCCCGCATTATCCTCACAACAGCCCTGTGAGGTAGGGTTGCCCGAGAGATTGACCCAGTTCACTTGGTAAGGCTCATGCTGTACAGCCGCTTATGCAGCAACATGAATCTAGTTGATTTCCTGCCCCCTTCCGTGGATTGCCAGCTGCTTGGTCTCTGCAAGCCACAGCAGGTCTTTCATGCCCCCTCTCCTTGGTCTCCCCTGGCACAGCAAGAGCACACGGACATCTTGCGCAGCTTGCGTTTCACCCTGGCCTTCGTCCACTACGTGATGGAGATTGCGGCCATCAAAGGGAACACGAGTGAGATGAACAGCTCAGTGGCCTCCGAGTACCAGCTGCAGGAGAGCATTGTGGCCGACCAGATCAGCCTGCTCAGCAAAGAATGGAGGTAACATCCAGACTGGGGGAGAATGTTGGTGGGCATGCCGGCCCCCTGGGGTTGCCAGCCCTGGTTTGCGTGTGTAGTTCTGGGGGCCTCACTTCAAAAAGGATGTGGACAAAATCGAGAGGGTGCAGAAGAGAGCGACGAGGATGATCAGGGGTCTGGAGGCTGAGCCCTACGAGGAAAGGCTGAGGGCCTTGGGAATGTTTAGTTTAGAGAAGAGGAGGTTGAGGGGGGGACATGATTGCTCTCTTTAAATATTTGAAAGGCTGTCATTTGGAGGAGGGCAAGGAGCTGTTCCAGTTGGCAGCAGAGGGTAGGACCCGAAACAATGGGCTTAAATTACATGCACAAAGGTACTGGCTGGATATTAGGAAAAACTTTTTCACGGTCAGAGTAGTTCAAAAGTGGAATCAGATGCCTAGGGAGGTGATGAGCTCCCCTTCACTGGCAGTTTTCAAGAAGAGGCTGGATGAATATTTGTCAGGGATGCTTTAGGCTCATCCTGCACTGGGCAGGGGGCTGGACTAGATGGTCTGTATGGCCCCTTCCAACTCTATGATTCTATGACAGAGGACAGTTTCTAATTCTGGATCTCCCCTCTCCTGGCTGCTCCCTCTGCACTCCAGGAATCAACCAGCCTGTGTCGTCCTCAACTCTGGGCTAGCTGGGGTTTAAATCACCTCTAAGTACCAATAGGCCTCATCCACTTCGTTTCATCCTTGCGAGCTATCCAGGTTTTTTTCTGAACCTCACCAGCCAACTATTGCTGTGATGGCCAGTTCAGTGTTCTGGCCACCGACAAATTTTGCCCAGCTGGATAGGTTTTCAGACAATATCTGGTGTTCTAAGCCCCCTGCCCGTGGTACCATTCAATAAGTCTTGACATGGAGTGGAGAGTGCTGTCAAGCCATAATTGACTTATGGCGACCCCTGGCAGGGTTTTCATGGCAAGAGACCAACAGAGGTGATTAGCCATTGCCTGCCTCTGCAACCCTGGTCTTCCTTGTAGGTCTCCCATCCCACTAAAAACTTCTCTTCTTAGCACTAGGGCTTGAATGTGACCTGTGATTCAATGCAAATACAGGGAAACCATGTGCTCTGCTACTGGGTGCAGAATTTAGCATCCAAAAAATCTAAATATTAATCTTTTAAAGTTTCTAGCCCTTGTTAAGGATAGACTTGAAACTGCACGGGCAATGTCTAGTAAAATCTCCGAAGCCGGAGAGGAGTTTAGTCAAAATAGTTGCTTCCCCCATCAAAAGCAGGGTACTGTGAACTAGGGCTGCCAGCCTACAGATGGGGCATGGGGTTGTCCCAGAATTACAGCTGATGTCCGGACTACAGAGATTCGTTCCCCTGGAGAAAATGGCTGCTTTGGAAGGTGGACTCTGTGGCATCATATCCCTGCAGAGTTCCCTCCACTCCCCATATTCTATCCTTCCCAGGCACTACCCCAAATCTCCAGGAATTTCCCAACCTGGAGTTGGCAACCCGACTTTAAACTGAGCCAGATCACTGGTTCAGTGACCCCAGTTTGGTCAACTCGGACTGGGGTCAGCTCCTTGAGGTCTCCAACTGGAAATGTTGAGAACGTGATCAGGGCTTTTTTTCTGGGAAAAGAGGTGGTGGAACTCAGTGAGTTGCCCTCGGAGAAAATGGTCACATGACTGGTGGCCCCACCCCCTGATCTCCAGACAGAGGGGAGTTGAGATTGCCCTCCACACCACTGATCTCCCTCTGTCTGGAGATCAGGGGGCGGGGCCACCAGCCATGTGATCATTTTCAAGAGGTTCCGGAACTCCATTCCCCCACGTTCCAGCTGAAAAAAAGCCCTGTCTGGGATGCTTTTAACTAGAAATGCTGGGGATTGAACCCGAGACCTTTTCCATGCCCTGAACCCCAACTCCCCCTGTAGCAATAAACAGAGTCAAACAATTAATGCAAATTTGTTTAGTTTTTTTAGTATATACAGTTTCCAGAATTTGGGTTGCTGTGATTCACTATGTCACCAGTTTTCTTTTGAGCAAAAGAATGCACAACCCGGCCCGATATACTGTTGTGCAAAGGGACATCACAGGGGGTTACGAAGCATCCGTTCATTAGTTTGTCCTCTTTTCGCAGCTACGCAGAACAGCTGGTGTTATACCTGAAGGTCGCGGAACTCTTATCCTCGGGCCTCCAAATGGCAATTGACCAGATCCGGGCAGGCAAGCTGTGTCTCTCCTCCACGGTCAAGCAAGGTAAGGGGTGGTGCTCAAGGAGGAAAGGGACTTTCGCAAGCAGAGAGTCAGCCTGTTGTATCCCTGTATGCTTTAACCACTTAAATTTTTGCAAAGTTGCATTTATGTATCCTGTTACATTATGTCCTTGAAATTGAGTGTGCTGACTCACACTGTGTAATCCCCCTTGAGTCTCAGTGAGAAAGGAGGACTATACATAACATAAATAAAATAATAAAAGGTCTGATGCTGCTGCCCTCTTGGCTTGATTCTCCCAGGATCCAGCTTTGAATAGGTAAAAGCCGCAGCCGTGTTTGGAGAAAAAGAAGGAAACCCTCACGGGAGAAAAGAAAATAATACAACTTAGTTCAGTTTAAAGCACAAATGCTAATAGTCACTTCTGTTGTTTCGTATATAACCAATAGGATGACCAAATTATATCAAGAGAACTCAATATCGTAAGTATTCATATAACAAGAAGCAACTGGACATAATAATTGCCTTTGGCAGAGACTTTATTTTGGATAACGGGACCAATTACACCCAGAGAAGATACGGTGTGGTCTCCTTTTGTGACTCTTCCGGACTTTTGATTCCTTGCTTGCGTATATGAATGTTTATATGAATGTTATATGAATACTTACGATATTGAGTTCTCTTGATATAATTTGGTCATCCTATTGATTATATATGAAACAATAGAAGCGACTATTAGCATTTGTGCTTTAAACTGAACTAAGAGCTGTATTATTTTTTTTTCTCCCGTGAGGGTTTCCTTCTTTATGAGCAGTTTCACACAGGAGTTGCCACTGTTGTTTGTGTTTGGAGAAAGGGCAGTTGCCTCCATACTTCCTCCCCAGAAAACCCTCTTTCTGTCATTTTCCTCAAGACCAACACACTCCCCAGAGTTCAGTTTCTAGGTCTGCATGCTCAAGCTATCCTCGGCATACTCTTCTTCTCTCTAGTTAGCGCTCATCCTCTTTTGGTATGGGTTTTGTTTGTTTGTTTTTGCTGGCACAAAACATGAATGCCACTGCAGGCCGCCACCCACGATTTCAGGTTGCCGGTTTGAAAAAAATAACAACAAATCACCTCATCGGAATGTTTCTGCTCTTAGCGACGTGCGAGAGCTTAATGATAATTGATGTAGATGCAACTTAATAATTAACATATCGGGCCTCTGCTATTAAGAGCAGTGCCGTTTCTCAGCTGGCTGAATCGTTTGCTTCTTGGCAAAGGTGACTCGGAAAGGGGGGGGGTGGCCAAGAAAAACAAGAGTCCAGAGAAGAACAATGACATTTATATCTATGTTCATATACAAGCCCTGTTCCATACCCATTAAGTTGCGATAGGTAACATTTTATTAGCGTTCTGTTCTTTACTGGCTATTTTTACTACACTGGCCCAAGACCAGAATTGATGTAGCAAAAAGGGGTGGTGCTGCACAGACAGGGCTCTCCGTGGCTCCCTTTCGAGTTCTGTGGGAAACAGAAACCTGGCTGCAATCTGATTTAAAGAAGGTGGGCTTTTACTGCTCGCTGCAGGCTCTCCGGTCTTCATAGCAAGGTGGCAGGGACTTCAGTCTTGAATTCAGTGGTTTTACTTTCCCCAAGCTTCAGTGCTGGGGAGGAGGCGTTCCTTAAGTCCTACTCAGAGATATGGCAGATATGGAAGAACTGGCCTCGACCCTCTTAGTATTGCCTGAAGATATGGCTTCACTGATGGAATGGGAGAGGGTGACATGGGGAGGAGATGATATTGCAGAAGGGAGTCACCAATTCCCCATCTCTGCTGTTTCCCTGTTCAACCTGATGGGCCTTAAGTCGGCAACTAATAATCCAGTGGTTCTCAAACTTGCATATTTTCTTTAAAATCTTCTGACGGGCACCTAAGCACTCCCTCCCTCTCTCCCTCCCTGGCACCTACTGTGTGCTGGACTGTCCCCTTTCAAAGTGGCCACAACTGTCCCTCTGAGGCTTGCATCCTTTTATGTCCTCAAAAACAACACAGCAAAACCCCAGTTGGCTATATTCTAAAAGTTTAGGTAAAATGTTGTATTGTCTGTAGATGGCATACAATGTCAGGTCACTGAGGGTAGCTGATTCTATAGGGATTCTATAGGGTTGCAACTCAGAAGTGTATAATCAATCTCACCCCTTCATTGGAAGGGACTCTGGGTCAGAGAAAGCGAGAAACTTTGAGCCAAGCTACAAGTGACGCCTGACACGAGTTAGACACACGTGTCAGTTTCACTCAAGTTTTGATGGGAACTGTAGGCGTCCTTGAAGCTTGGCTCTCCATTTAATTTGAAGTTTACAGAGCGGCAGTCTATGGGAGGAAGAACATGCGGTCAGGAGGGGGTGCAGGGTTTTTTTTAGGGCCCCTCTACTGCCCCCCCTCCCTCCCCACACAGCAGACAGGGCGGGCCAAGCTGCAAGGATGCCTACAGTTCCCATCAAAACTTGAGTGAAACTGACACGTGTCTAACTTGTGTCAGGTGTCATGTGTAGCTTGGCTCTTTGTGCCAGAGATAGCAAGGAACTTCCTTATTCGTTATTAACTACCTAAAAGGCAGAGGAATAGACCAGGAGAACTTTCGGAGCTGCTCACAGAAATAAAACAAGCAAGAGTGGCATCACACACATCCTGAACCATAGGCTATTAGTGTCTTTGGATGCAGAATGGCATTTGTCTGTTTTTATCCTGAAATTGTTTATATCAGATTGAGAACCGGTTTGGGTTTATACCAGAAGTAACTATGATGACTACCTCATTAGAGCTATGTGTCCTGCCACTCAGTCAGTTAGAGTTTCTAGGGCTGAGCATCTGGATCTTGCAACGAATCAGTACATTTTCTAGCAAGTGTTCTGAAACGATCTGGAAAAGCTTTGCCCTTGCAGATCGCTAGGGCTCCCTGGGCCCCAGTTTGAGAAACATGGGGTAATCAGTAACAGCCCGGTAAGGAAGACTCGAATAGCCCAAGCAAGCCCGATCTTGTCAAATCTCAAAAGCTAAGCGGGGTCGGCCTTGGTTAGTGATTGGATGGGAGATCTCCAATGAAGACCAGGGTTGCAGAGCCAAATAATGGCAAACCACCTCTGTTAGTCTCTTGCGTTGAAAACTGCAGCAGGGGTTGCACACACATACGTATGTTATTCTGGATAGCCCAGGCAAGCCTGATCTCTTCAGATGCTAAGCAGGGTTGTCCTTAGTAATTGGATGGGAAACCTCAAAAGAAGACCAGGGTCACTATGCAGAGGCAGACAATGACAAACTGTTAATCTCTTGCCATGAAACTCCTCAGCAGTGGGTGCCATAAGTCAGCTATGACTTGGCAGCACTCTTCACCATCAACGAAGATTGGGGCTATTATTACAGATTCAGGGTGGGGAAGGAGGGAGTGGAGTTGGTCTACAATTACAGTTAGGGTCAACCACAGGTCCAGACTTCTCTGGCGCGAATGCCTTATAAGCAGGGCTTTTTTTCTGGGAAAAGAGGTGGTGGAACTCAGTGGGGTTGCCCTAGGAGGAAATGGTCACATGGCTGGTGGCCCCACCCCCTGATCTCCAGACAGAGGGGAGTTGAGATTGCCCTCCGCGCTGCCGAGCGGCGCGGAGGGCACTCTAAACTCCCCTCTGTCTGGAGATCAGGGGGTGGGGCCACCAGCCATGTGACCATTTTCAAGAGGTTCCGGAACTCCGTTCCACCATGATCCAGCTGAAAAAAAGCCCTGCTTATAAGTAACTGATGCATGGCTGAGAAACAGGCAGGAAGTGGAGACTCGCCTACCTGGCAATGACAACCCACTCCATCCTTTCTCCTTGTGCCAGTGGTGAGGAAGCTGAACGAGCTGTACAAATCCAGCGTGTCGTCCTGCCACTGCCTGAACATGCGGCTGCAGAGGTGGTTCTTGGATAAGCAGAAGCTCATGGACCGCATCAACAGCATCACTGCCGAGAAGCTCATCTTCAGCCATGCCGTGCAAATGGTAAGGGAGATGTTCATAACTAGGGCATCAAGGGGTTGACTGGAGCCTGGCTATTTTGGTTGGTGGCGGCCAAACGAGATGGGACGGTTTTGCCTGTGCTGGATTGGGGCTTCTCCAACCGGACTCTCATTCATGATAGCCCCAGTGGTCTACATGAGCAGCTCCCTTAATGAGGTTTAAAAGGCCATTTCAGCTTGGGGAAAATAACATGAGCCTTTTCTTCCTCCATGCTGCATTTCTGATCCGAATAGGGACTCTGCAGCATATGAGAACGTAGAGCCAAGCTACAAGAGACGAATTACACGAGGACATGCATGTGAAGGGAGTTGCAATGTTAGCCAGGAAGCTGAGTTTTAAAAGAGTTTGGAAGGCTTCCTCAATTTCCCCTCTCTACAGAGGCGGGGAGATCCTTTTCTCAGAAAGTTTGTTAATTTCCTCTTGGCCTGGGAAGGCTCTGTTAGTTTCACCTCCAGTTCTAGGAGGCTAAGAGGAAATTAACAAACCCTCTGAGGAGCATCTCCCTGCTCTGTACAGAGGGGAAATTGACGAAGCCTTCCAAACTCTTTTAAAACTCAGCTTCCCGGCTAACATTGCAACACCCTTCACGTGAGCGTCCTCCTGTAAGTCGTCTCTTGTAGCTTAGCTCTCAGTTTCCAGCAGCTGCTGTCTGACTGAAGCGTACAAGAGTCAAGTTGCAGGGGGGAGGAACTCGGAGCCCCAAATCTGGCAGTGTTCTTTCCTAAGCCTCAACCCCTGGAACTCAACCCTTCACTTACCAGTCCTGTTTACCTGCCCTCTTATGATCTTCCAGAAGACAAGGGTGTCCTGGCAAGAAAACTTCAGGGGCGGCCCTTAGATTGTAAGTCAGAGGGCCTGCAAACTGATATAGGGGGCCCCACAGTTCTCTGGGATGTGCTGTTTGTGCGGTGTATAGCCTCTCCTGATAGACATGTGGCCTTCTGTTTTTGGCAATCCTGTATGTCCTCCGCTCACCAAACGCTCTTGTAGATGTCGAGCACCCTAGAAAGTCACAGGCAGTACCAGAGAGACTTCTGGTTCCTCTAAGCATCCTGGCCACCCTGTGAGAAATGCTCTTGGCCCTTATGGGCCTCTGGGCAAATGCCCGATCACTGTGTACATTATGCGGGCCACCGTTCCGAGCTGTTCTTCGGCATGATTTCCGCTGCCTTTTTTAAACTTCAGCTAACCAGCCCTCTTCCTGGGGGACTAAGTAAAGAGGAGGTTTCTCTTGTTTCCCCCCTCCCCCGCTGCCATTCCAGTACCACCACTTTGTGCCTTCTGTCCCAATCTTTGCCACTGTCTTACTCGTGGGCAAAGGCAGCTTCCCTTGATTGTAGGCAAAGTGAGAGGTTGCTGCTTTTGAAATAGGTAGGTACTGTTAGAAATAGTTACATTCATTTGGTAGCAGAGTTGCTTAGTTGGAAATGTTTCCCCCAACATGTGGTCATTAATCCTCAGACAATCAAACTGTAGGAAAGGTAGAAATGATAAGTTTATTGAGGTAGGTTCCGTTTATGGCAATATCTTGGAGTAGAAAGAAAGAGTCCTTAGTCTAAAGAGTCACTTTCCCTATAAATACCATGGCCAGATAGTCCGGCAGCAAGGCTGCAGGTGGGTCTGTGGATGAGGCCTTCATGGTAGGAGCTCTGAGAAATACATCCTTCCCCTTTGGAAGGCCAAAGTTGCCTATTCCATCAGTCCAATGGGGACTGCCAAGGAGAACTGGTCCATGCCAAGGAGAACTGGTCTTTGGTGCTGCTTCTTCTCCTCTACCAGTTGTAAGCCTTTCGGCCCTTTGGCCGGTTCTGGCTGCTGGTGGCTGAAAGTCAGAATCCCAAAGCAGAGGGAGGAAGGATCAGCCACACCCATCCCTTCAAGAAGATGGCCATGTGAAAAATCAAACCTGTGCCTGCAACAGAGAACGGCGGGCTGAGTCACCCGAACAATGTTCTGTGGCAGGATGACCACTGAAGGGCTTGTGTTCTTTCAGGTTCAGGCTGCGGCGCTGGACGAGATGTTCCATCACCGAGAAGACTGCGCACAAAGATACCACAAGGCGCTGCTGCTGATGGAGGGGCTCTTGAACATCATCACAGAGCAAGGGGACATTGAAAACATTAACAAATGTAAGGGGACAGCAATCGCTTGAGAACTCATGCTGATAAAACTTAAGGAGTGTCACAGCAGGGGCTGGAAGGCTAAGAAGGGGTAGAAAAGCATCACGTTCTGCTCCCTCCACAAGAGACCCTCCCAGTAGGAGGTCTGGAAGGAACAGAGACGGTCTTTCTGGTGCTGTTTTGAGCTCCTCAGGCGGCAGCAGGCTTAAAGGAGTGCAAAAGAGTCAGTCGCGCTCTAATATCTTCTCCGAGGCGGTGTGCTTGTGCAAGAGGGTGCTAATGTGTGGGGAGCACTGGAGAGTAGCTGGCCTAGCCCTTCCAAAATATGCCCCCACCCCTGATCCTGACAAACAGAGAGATCCATTATTGGAACCTCCCAGTTTAAAGGGTAAAAGGAGGTGTCAAGCATCATGGTTTGACCTGGGGCTGCAGTGCTGGAGGTAAAGATGGATTAATACTCCTCCCCTTGTCAGTTTGCTGATGGAAATTGCTCTTCCAGAACTGCTGCTTGCCCTACAGAACAAAACATACAGGTATTTATACAGTGCTTTTCCTGTATGCTGGAAAATAGCAGGGACTAGGGGTAGGTGGGAAATAAGAACAGGAAAATGTCATGGAGGTAAAGGATTAGAATGTTCCTTCCACCGCGCTCCGTTCTCATTCCAAATCTTACATATGTGCACCAGCAGGAATACTTTTAGTCTTTCCCGAAAGCCGGTGTGATACAGCAGCCAGAGTGTTGGCCTAGGCCCTACCAGACCCCTCTCAGCCACGAAGCTCCCTCACTTAATAGTAGGTGAATCCCTTGGCCAAGACTACCCTACAGGGTTGTTGTGTAGGCTAACTGGGGGAAACCATCTCTCTGCTGTCCTGACTTCCTTGGAAGAAGAGCAGGATAAAATTGTGTTAACTGAATCAACAGCAGCTATGGCCGTTTTTGTCCTCGCAAGATGTCGGGATCGGCCTTTGCCAACCCATAATACGCTCTGTGACAGTGTTTCAGTTAGCGACATCTTGCAGCTTTTAACTTCCCAACAACGTTATTGGTAAGGTTGATACCAGCTTGGGGGACAGACGGCAAGAGGCTTAACTTCCCTTTCTCCTTTTCAGGTAAAATGTGTATTGAGCGCCGACTCTCAGCCCTGCTATCCGGGATCTGTGCATGACAACAAGCCCTCGCTCCACAGATGGCCACCACCGGTTTCTCAGAAACCCCCTGCTGAGGAGGGGGGGGCAGCGAACCTCATTCAGACAAGCCCCTGCCACGGGCCTCTTGAATGCCAGCAGGCGTCTTGTTCCCTGTGGCTGTCTTCGAGGAGGTTGTTCCCTGGTTTGGATTTCCTCTCCTCTCCCTCCCTCTTGGGGAGGGGCAGCAAGGACGATGGCGAGCCTTTTGCTGCAGTGAAAAAGAAGAGGAAGGCACAAATGGGATACCAGAATGCTTTCCCCTCTTCTCTTTTGGTGGCAGATACCGGATAAAAGATCAAACCTCCTTCGCGTGCCCCCTTGAGAGGATGGGGCTGTCGCTGAGCTGGCCCTCTCGGCAAACCGGTGACGATGTATAGCTTTGTGCTCCATCGCTGGCGGTGGATGTAACAAACGCTTTTCCTTGACACGAGGAGTTGGTTGGGAGGACGTGTCATTGGTTGGAAAGAACTTAATTCTGCAATTGGGTCCTGTGGCCCAACTTCGCTGATAGCCAATCTCTCGCTTTCTGAAGAAATGTCCCGCCTCCTGCTTCCCCCCCCCCCTTTCCATTCAACACCTATTAATGCATTTCAGTACTTGCAGCATGAGAACAGGAGGTGCACAGCAAAATCGAAACTCCCCCTTTGCCTGGGCAACTACAGCTTTTATCCTCCCATAGAAAAGCTGGAATCTGCTTTCGGGACAGAACGTTGCGGGAAGGGGGGCAGTTCCTTGCTTGGTTATATGGGAAGGGCAGCCAGGAGATTTTTTTAAAAAATAAATCTTTATCTACAAACTACTTGGAGCAGCAGAAATCAACTATGAACTGTCTTGCATCAGTTTCAAGAAGCCAAAATGTGTTATATATATATATATATTTTCTTCATCCAAAGGAGAAAATCTTAAGTAGATGCATGGATCTAGCTGCCCTCTCCTTCCACCGCTACGTATCTGGCATGAGAAAGCATCTGTGGTGTTTCCGGCTTTCGGCCATGGGTCACGAATTAAGCCCTCTTTCCCAGGAAGAACACACACACTCACACACACACAACACACAAGCTTTGTGAATCAAAGGAGCACTTTACAGACTGTTTGAACTTGACCTTCGGGCGTTGCATCCCACAGTGATCCAAGGACATTGTCACTTCTAGGAATGCTGTTCCCCGAGTCCTTGTCCCCTCCTTCGGCCCGTTTGTTGATATATTGTTGGTTGATTGGTTGTTGGGTTTGGGTATTTTTTTTTTAAAGATTGCACTACGAGTGTGTATGTGTGTTTGTGCGTACATATATATTAATACATATTCCTAGTGTCAATATGTATTAATGTGTATATTCTATAACGTATAATGTATTGTACGTGTTTTAATTGTACTGTATCTTCTGCTTGCGAGGAGGAAGAAAGGAAACCAGCCAGACCGCTCACTTTCTCTCCAGGCTAAGCTGCACTAGTACTAGAAACAGTTCGCTTTTAATGTTTTCATGAGTGGTCCCCGTCACCAGACACCATTGACAGCTCAGAGATGAACCGTTCCATCTTGCCTGCTTACGAGTTAACACAATACATTTTTATTTTACTGTATTTTTATTTGGGCCATTTTGGTGGTTGTTTTTTTAAAAAAATCAGATTTTTTGGAGCTGTTTGTTTTTACCGTCAGCAATGTTTCTCTGTTAAAAGCAACTACGTAGCCAAAAGGAAAGGAGGTGTGCTGTGTGTGTTTGTGTGTGCCTGTTGGCACCTGTGCAGCTGTGTTTTGTCCGTGCGGCTGGAAGGTGTTGCAGCTGCAAGCCGACGTGTGAGAGGAGGTCTTTTCTAGTGGAGGCGTGTTTTTGAGCGGGTGGTTTTTATAGAACGGATCCGGTTCACAGCAGTATTTTGCCAGGCTGCGACGCTTCCTCGGCAAACAAAACCTTCATCTTAAAGAGCGGGGTCAGATGTGTTCATTTGCACATGGCAGGTTCGGTCATTGTCATTTGTTTTCTGGCATGTTGGCATGTGGGTTTTTGTTGTTTCTCTTTTCCCTTCAAAAATATGCAAGGAACGACCCAGTTGACTGGGGAAGCCAGAATAATCTGTGGTGATAGACAGATTGGCACGGAGGGGGGGGGGGATAAACAAATAAGTAGCCCACCCGAGACAAAATCCAGATGTCTGCATAACTAGCACATTTCATGGGGATCTGTAGCTTTTACCATGGCATCACTTGCCATACCTAAATCACGTTCAGAAGAAGGAAGGGCTGGTGTCCCTTGCAACAGCCGACTTCAGTGTGGCAGCTCAAGTTCACATGAGCATGACGTCGGAGATGCTGCTGCTCTGGTCCGATCCACACTTTGTCAGTGTTTAGTTTAGCGGGGTGAGGTCTGCTGTTGCTCTCTCTTTCGGGGGTGCCCTTTAAAAGTTCTTCCTTGGCCTGACAGTCCACATAGCATGAAGTACATGACAAGCGATCTCCCTTTCCAGTTCCTGTTATTCCATTCTCTGTCACCCCTTCCAGGGCTCGCACTCCATTCATGCAAATATAACCAAAGGTTAACAAAGTGGGGGCCGTGGAGAGAAACTCAGTAAATCAAAGCCAAAGTCGACTTTGTACCCAGCAGCCCTCTTATTCCTTCTGCGTGTTACAACACTGGCATGATGCATACGGTATGACAAAGCCTGGGAGAACCTTCAGGCTGCCTTATGCCGTGCCCCCACCCCCCAGAAAGCCATTAAAGGATGGATTTCTGCTTTAGGGGCAAACCAGAGCTTATAATTTCGTTCAAACCACCAAGCGCTCATTTGTACTCTGCCTTAGTGGTTTGGAATTGTGGTTCGTAGGGAAGAGGGAAAACCATAGTTTTGGATCTGGGACACCCACACCGCCCTCCCATTGTGCTCCTCAAAAATTTTTCTGTGGGGGGAGGGAAGGATCCTCTTGAACAGCATATGGGGAAAAGTGTGTGGGGGGGTCTGCAGTGGAAGGGTAAATCGATCAAAAGTACCCTCCTCCACTGATTCACGGGCCTTCCATCATTGGAAGCAGACTAGGATCCAAGATATAAGTAGTTTTTTTGTGTTTGGGGTGTAACAAAAAAAAATACCAGGCTTCTTGAAGTAACAGCAAGCCATTTTGAGTCACTAAATGTGAACAATCATTTTGTGTTCCCATCTTATTAATGCTGAAATACCACATCTTTCCTCTGTCCTTATAGTGCAGTTCCCCAAAAACTGCCTGGAACTGTCTAGTACTCCCTCTTTGGTCTGCCACCCAATTCAGCATATGAGAATTTTAATATAGTAATCCGTTATCGATTAAATCAGCGTAAATTTGCACAGGAAGAAAACAGTAGTTTTTTTTAAAAAATCTGTGTTGCAGCAGCTACCATCTGAGAAGAGGCATTCTGTTCTGCGTGAGAGAGGCGCAGATTGCCTTTTCTAAGACGGCACTGATAGCCCTGTAGTGTGTATTTTTAATGGTGCGCAAGTATGCCACAGAAGAGGCATGCTCTCCTTTGGGGAAAGCAAAAAGGAATGCCTCTTCCAAAATGGCACCTACAGTCCTTATAAGATTTATATATAATAATTATGTTTTAGGTTGGCCAGTAAATTGCAGATGCCGTTTTAGTAAACACAAGCTTTCTATTTGATCTAACGAATCAGACACTTGTCGCCCTTAAGCCCATCAACGTCCATACTGTGCAATGACATCTTGGATAGCTTTATTTAATCAGAAGCGTGCATTGAAAGCAAGGAGACGTGTGGCTCTGAACGTGTGAACTTTCCAGAAATGCACAATGAGTTGACGCTACTGCGGGTACCCGCAAATGCAGCCGCCGAAGCCTGCTTCACCACAATGTTTGCAACCCTGCAAACACCACCGGTTCTCCCCTAGCTATACCAGCAGCTGCATAAATAAACAGCCCTGGTTTTTTTCCTGCCATTTAAAGAGAGGTGGGATTTAGACGCTGGAATACTTACAGCCATGGATTTAACAACAACGCATCCATTTTGCCAGCTTGGCACTAACTTTCCAGCTATACTTAGTTACTTGAATGTATCAAAGTTGTCCGCATTCAACCTAGGCATTGTTTCCCCCACCCCTTCCCCCTGCCCAAATATGTGGTTTACAGATCTTCAACCTATATTTCTCAATACTTGAAATGTAGCCACTTGTGCTTGGATTAAAAATAATAAAAGAAGCGAGGCATCTTTTGCCACCATGTTGGTGGTTTTAATTCTGCCCCCTCCCAATCTTAACTGCATGTAGCATGAAGCAAACTCTTTTTGGGGGGAGGTGGAAAAATAGTATTTATTGCTTTGTAAACTAGTACAGAATAGAAAAGGGTTTTTATATTAAAAAAAGAGAAAAAAGAAAACCCAAGCAAAAGTGGCTATTGTAGTCTATTCACTATCGTTAATGGATTTGTTACTGTTGTATGTATGTAGCGTCTTCAATTAGATTTCAAGAAACCTCAACCGTATGTATCTTCAGGTTCGTGAGGAAGTGTGCGCGGTTTGGTGTTCACATGGCTATGCTTGATAATGTCATTTTTATTATTATTTCGTGTCTTGTGATTTTTTTTTTTGCTTTGAATTGTATAATGCCAACTTAAGAAAATAAATTGGTTTCTAATTGTTCATGGGATTTTTTTATAGCTTATTTTTTTTTAGAACCTCAAATTGTCTCTACTTACCAAGGACAAACCCTATTTTCTGCTCTTTGTCCCTGGTAATCATAGGTGAGAATCCGATGACATGCTACCATAAACGCAATAGCACCTTAAAGACCAACTAGATTTCCAAGGTATGAGCTTTCAAGAGACAAAACTTCCTTTGTCGGATACAAGGAGATATGAGGAACCTTTTTTTCTACTTCTCGTATCTGATGAAGGGAGATTTGTCTCGAAAGCTCGTACCTTGGAAATCTTGTTAGTCTTTAAGGTGCTATTGGACCTGAATCTTGCCTTATGACTGCTACCCATAAATCATAAATGCAATGATTTCCAGCTGTGGAGTGCGGCTTTTGTGGTTGCCCCTTCCCCTGGCAGCCCAAAATATCTCCTTAAATCTCTCCTGGTGGTTCCCTCTCCTCCAGAAGCAGGATTTCAGGGGCTGTTTGGGGTTGCCGTAAGATTGAGGAGCCGCAAAAGTCATATGTGGGGGGTGGGGGGAGTTGTTGCGCCTGTAAAAACACACAGTTGGCTTTATCCTACTGCCCTTAGCATATTTTCCAGAATGTGTTTTTTATACTGGTTGGGATGAATTGCCAGAGGGGTTTCTTTATTTAGAATTCCCTGCCTGTGGCACACAAAGGAACATCCATGTCCCCAGCGTTCACAATCTAAATGAGGATATAAGGAGGGTGGAGGGGAAAACTCTGCATGCATTTCTTCCCTATTTTCAGCACAAAGGTGACAAGGCAGAATCCCCCCACATGAGATTCTTGCAGTGGTTTGGGGGTCTTGTAAACTGTGACAGCTCAGAATAGCCGTACATGCTGATGTTGCATAACAGAGATCTTGTAGCCCTTGAAGCCAGTTTGGTGTCATGGTTAAGAGCAGCAGGACTCTAATCTGGAGAGCCAGGTTTGATTCCCCATTCCTCTGCTTGAAGCCAGCTGGGTGACCTTGGGTCACTTAGAGCTTCCCGGAGCTCTCTCAGCCCCACCCACTTCACAGGGTATTTTGTTGTGGGGATAACAACATACCTGGTAAACCACTCTGAGTGGGCATTAAGTTGTCCTGAAGGGCGGAATATAAATCAAATGTTGTTGTTACCATTATCAAAGCACATGTTGATGCTCTCCGTGGGATGCTCAGGTTGTGCAAAGTTGCACGGGGGGGGGGGACTACTTGCCTTCCCAGGGTTGTGTTGAAATCAAGTGTGGAGGGCAAAGGACTGTTTTGCAAGAAAAGAGGGATCGAAGGAAGTGAGAGAGGTAGCATCATACAGAAGTTCTCCAGCCACAGAAGCCATTGTGGCTGTAGAGAGCAAGAGACCTTTGGCCACCTGAGTACGGTTCGACCCCTTTCTTTGTGAAATCCGTGAACCAGAAAGGTGCATATTTTGCATAGTGAACATGGATGAAATGTTCATGCAGCCATGGCTCAGCAAGAGCCCACCTGCTTCACATCCCAAAGATCCCGGGGTTCAGTCCCCAGCATCTCCAATTAAAAGTATCAAGTCTTAGGTGATGTGGAAAATCAACTCCTGAGACCCTGGAAAGCCTCCGCAGTTAAGAGCAGACAATACTGACCTTGGTAGTCTAATGGTGTGACTCGATATAAGGCAGCATCATGTGTTTATGAACACTGAGATCCCACGTCATGAACCGCCTGCCATGTCACATTCCACAGCTGTTAGATTTTGATCTGTCAGTTAACGTAGAAGATATTTTCCTTCTTCCGAGTATAGCTTTAACTCAAAGAACCACTGTTCCCTTGGCTTTTCAACTCATCAAAGAGATGCTCCTGCAGGCATTTTATAGTTAAAGGTAAAAGGTCATTACTTGTAAACACCGAGTCATTACTGACCCATGGGAGGACGTCGCATCACGACGTTTTCTTGGCAGACTTTCTACAGGGTGGTTTGCCATTGCCTTCCCCACTCATCTACACTTTACCCCCAGGAAACTGGGTACTCATTTGACCGACCTCGGAAGGATGGAAGGCTGAGTCAACCTTGAGCCGGCTACCTGAACCCAGCTTCTGCCAGGATCGAACTCAGGTCGTGAGCAGAGCTTGGGCTGCAGTGCTGCAGCTTACCACTCTGCACCACGGGGCTCTTATTTTATTTTACAACACACCAATAAAACCTTTGGCAGTGGGAAAGGGTGGAGGAGAAGACCTTGTGCAGCTGTCCTCGCTACGACGATAAGAACGTTTATAACCATATCCTTATTTTGACTGGGAAACAGTAGAAATCTTGAGAGGACCTGTGTGTTCTCCCTAGATGGCTACTTATTATTACTGTTCCAAGAATACAGCCGGCAGGGCATTCTCAGTTACACGCATACAATTGACAACTGATAAGTTACATGGATTCTATGTCAAAGTCAAGGCTGGGCTAAACTTGATCTGTCGCTGGTGATACCATCAACAAGACCAAGAAGGAAAGTTATTTGGTGGACTGTTGTGCTGCCCCTATGACTTACCGTTTGTAGTTCCACAGGACCGTTAGGGACGGACAGGATAGTTTAACAGCATCCCCCCTTTTTTAAAAAAACGGAATAGCCCAAAACATTGCATCCATTCTTGTTACCTTTAAAATCAGGTAGAATTGGGGGTCCATCACTGAGGATATTCTTCATGAGAGGCAAACCAGATCCTGAGATCTTTGTTTTTGCCACCTTATATGAAAATATTCTAAAGATTGTAAGAGTGGCACACATTCCCGCCCCCCCCACCCACGTTTCTGTCAGTGCTTGACTTTGTCAATGGGCAGGATCTCTGCTTTAAATTATTTCAGTAACCTATCAAACAGTTGGCAACTGTACACTCCACAGATAATTCTCTGGAAAGCGCCCAGCATCGCAGATGGTTTCTGTAGCTCACTCTTCTACCCATCCTTGGGGAAAGTATTTGGTCTTGGCTAAGCCTGAATAAGACATTAGTGGATATATACAACGGTGAATCTCACACATTCTTGCTGCTCTTAAGTTTTTTTCCCCAAAAGCATTTTATGAAAAAGGCTTTACAAAATTCGGTTATCGCGTTACAGAACATGTAAAGGTTATTATGGCCAAAGGAAACGGGCAGGGCAAACAATTCAGAAAGGTGGGTTTCTAACACCTAAATCAGCAACTGCCTTTTCTAGCCAGGCACCTCAAGAGGGTTTTGCCAAACAGTCTGACATGGCAGCGGCGTTCGAACGCCAAAAAAATCCCCACAGACCAATTCTAAGACTCATTCAAAGGTGGGAGGGTAACATGGGAAACATTGGAGTGCAACGCTGGATAGTAAAGAACAACTAAGTGAATGAATTGTGACAAGGGGGGAGTGGAGGCAGCCAATACGAAATAGCCACAAAAGCCAACCGGATGAGAAGCTATTAAAAAACCTCAACACATTAAAAATATCCCAAGACATATTCAAATGCATTACAGAAAAAAGTAAACAGAATGTCTTTTTAAAATTAGCACCTGGATTCGCTTAGCACCTGGAGAGCCAGTTTGGTGTAGTGGTTAAGAGTGGCAGGACTGTAATCTGGAGAGCCAGGTTTGATTCCTCACTCCTCCACTTGAAGCCAGCTGGGTGACCTTGGGTCAGTCACAGCTCTCTCAGAGCTCTCTCAGCCCCACCCACCTCACAGGGTGTTTTGTTGTGGGGATAATAATGACGTGATCTCTTTACAGAAAAACTATGAAAATGAGCATACTCCCTTGAGACTTGTTAGGATCAAATCCTACCATCCCACCCCCAGAAGGTTTGCTGACCTTGGTTGATTTCAGGGTCAACTTGGCCATTTTTGGGAGTTTCAGTTCAGTGGTCCTTTCTGTGGGCTTCAAATCAGGAAGAGCTTTTTAAAAATGAGTCTTGGATCTCTCTGATGTGGATAGATCAGAGGCTGTAACAGTGTGCAGCTTGGCCAGAATCCTAAGAGCAGTTTCCACCAGAAGAAATCTAGAGTAAGGGATTTGCAGGGCTTTTTTTCTGGGGAAAGAGGTAGTGGAACTCAGTGGGTGGCCCTCGGAGAAGATGGTCACATGGCTGGTGGCCCCGCCTCCTGATCTCCAGACAGAGGGCAGTTGCGGCGCGGAGGGCAATCTCAACTCCCCTCCATCTGGAGATCAGGGGGCGGGGCCACCAGCCATGTGACCATTCTCAAGAGGTTCCGGAACTCCGTTCACCACGTTCCAGCTGAAAAAAAGCCCTGGGGATTTGTAAGTCGGCTTGGACTCCTCTGATCTGATATTTGGATACCAGCTAAGGGACTACGGGAAAAGATGGAAGGTACAGTGAGGCTTCTCGGAGTGTTCTCCAATTGCAGAGGGAACATGCATTGCAGGTGTATTCGGCATGCATATGTAGCAGCAAAGCAAAACAGTGGCTGCTTCATCAATCTCACCAGGGCCAGCTAAGCATGGTGGGTCCTTGGACAAGATGAAAGCCACACATGATAACAGTATCGCCAACACAGCCTCATCTTCACTCCATCTGCCAGCACAAATACATACCCTGCCTACCTTTTCCACAGTGGGTGCCAAGTGAGCTGCTGCTCTGCTCCTTATAATATCTCTTTAATCGGGAAATGAGAGATCACTCCAGTTCTTTGCAATTTCTCTGGGACAATCGACCATTTCCTGGTAGATCACTCAAGTGACTCTAATTGGCAAGGAGCAAGATCACAGTACAAAGAAGAG
This sequence comes from Eublepharis macularius, assembly GCF_028583425.1. Lineage (NCBI taxonomy): Eukaryota > Metazoa > Chordata > Lepidosauria > Squamata > Eublepharidae > Eublepharis > Eublepharis macularius. The sequence continues at coordinate 62,919,281 of NC_072802.1, read as the reverse complement.
AAGAATAAGGGAGAACCATCACAATCATCGTTAACTACTACTACAATTTAATCAAAGTTCTCTTGGGAAATGCAACGGTGCCTATATACTTCTTTGTGTAAATATACAAAATTGCCTTCTCATCATATACCTGTTCAAAAGTTGCTAAAATTAACATAACCAATTGAGATTCACAAAAGTTGTATACGTCCAAACAATTTCTTAAAGGCTGTTTATGGGCGAGTGGTTTTGTTCAGAAGACAACCGTTCACTGAAGCGCAATATATACTGCCTAACTTGTAATAGCAGTCACGGAGTTATCCCTTATTCTTCTAGTCTCTGGGTCTTGGCAGGTACTCGATGGTGCCCACCTCTCGACTCTTGCTCCACTCTGTCCATCAGACGGGCTGCATGTTGTGTGCTCAGTTGCCTACCTCCCATTCCCACAGTCCACCGCGCACTCCTCTTGGCTTCATAAATTATCCCATGGTTTTGTGAGGGTTGTTCGTCATTCTTTTTCTCTTTGGAATCTGGCTCTATGCCCCCCGCTTCCAATTTGCTGTCTGCCCAGCAGTGGGCCATCTCATTTCTGCAGCCAAGGGAGCTTTGTTCATAACAACAAAGGAAGCGCCCTGAAAAATATACCTTGTCAAAAGTGGAAACCCACAGTTCAGTCTCTGTATAAGACCACATGCAATTAATGCAATTTAGATTGCTTTATTTAGTGGCTATTCTCCTTACAGATGTATGGTGGATCAGGTGGATGGCCCCTGATGAAATTTTCTTAATAAAACAAGAATAAAGCAGCCGGCCCCTTGTTGGGTCCGTGTAGGGATCTTTTCCCTTATGGTTCCAGCTCCACCTGTAAGAAAGAATGGAGGTATATATTACAAGTTCATCTTTCATATTTACCGGTTGAACCTACCTGTTGAACTTAGCTGTCGAATTTGTTCCTCTCCTTCGGGGATTCTTTATCTCAACGCACCTAATAAAGAAGAGAAAGAACTTTCAGCTCTCTGATGTTACTGCGCTTTTCTAACTGGACTTTTTGGCTGTCTATCCAATTTTTTAAAAGCATACCTATTTTTGTATAAGCATATATTTATTGTGAGATGTGGATATTCTCTGAAGTGTATAGATGGTATTTATTGAGAAGAGATTGTCTTTATAGTGTATTGTAGCACCTGGGCCGTTTCCAGACGGCTTACCTGGCTCCGGAACGTTGCGCCATCTTGTGGTGAAAACGCGAAATATCGCATTTTCTCGCGCGAGTTTTGCGCGACGTCATGCGACGTCGCGCAAAACTCACTCAAGAAAACGCGATATTTCGCGTTTTCACCACAAGATGGCACAACGTTCCGGAGCCAAGTAAGCCGTCTGGAAACGGCCCTGGTCACTTTGCACTTTATAATCTATTTATAAATATTTATTAAGATCTCTTTTCTGCATGTGGTCTTATGCAGAGACTTACCCTGCACTGTGGGTTTCCACTTTTGGCAAGGGAGCTTTGTTAGCAGATGGGACGACAGCCACACTGGATAGATAAGGCAGGTGAATCCAAGTCAAGAGTCATATTTACTTAATGTTTCCCTTCAGTTCAGTTGCAATTTGGGTGGGGGGGGATTAATTGCTGGGAAGCCTTTTTCATTTTAGCTCCAATTCAAATCTTAGTCCAGGCATTGCTGCAGACTGAGAGGTGAAGGTTGGTTTTTATTATTTCTTTAAAGCATCTCAAGGTCAAGATAAGGTCAGAAAATGTCTTTGTTGCTGGAATAAAATGGGCCATATTGTTCATAGGATTTAGCAAAACAGGAACACTCCTTTTTTAAAAAAAATGGTGGGAATTATTATTTTTAGCATTCCTAAGAGTCTGTCCTGGGTTTTTTTGTTTAATTATCATGATTTGTTTTGCAATGTGCAAAGCAATTAAAACAATTCTCCTCCAAAGCATTTGGCTTGAATCCCAGTTTTTATATATATAACTGCTCTACAATCCATCACAGTCAAATCAACAAAGTTAAGTTGGCGACACCAAGTCAACAGACCTGGGTGGGACAGAAACCTGGCAAACAGAAAATAGCCCGGGCTGCAAGGTCCTAATTTTAGCTCTTGCTTATAGATGTTGGGCCTTTTTCCAGCATACAGTGGTGTGTTTTGGTGGGGAGAGGATTGGCTTTCCAAAAGCAATTTTGACCACACATCTAATGCCTCCAGGATAAATGCTTCCTTTGTTTCAGTCGTCAGTAGACATGGGCGCAAACAGAAAAAAAAAACCCGAACATGGTGTTAGTTGTTCGTTTCCACCCACGAACAACAAACAACGAACATTGACGAACATGATCCTGTTCACGAACAAGTTTGTTGATCGTTGTTTGTGGGGGCCAGCTGGCTCTCCTCCAGCCATCAAGATTCCTACCGCACCACTCCCAGAAACCCTACCTGAGCAGGCAGCAGGAAACGTACCAATAATAAATAATAGTATTGTCGAAGGCTTTCACGGCCGGAGAACGATGGTTGTTGTGGGTTTTCCGGGCTGTATTGCCCTGGTCTTGGCATTGTAGTTCCTGACGTTTCGCCAGCAGCTGTGGCTGGCATCTTCAGAGGTGTAGCACCAAAAGACAGAGATCTCTCAGTGTCACAGTGTGGAAAAGATGTAGGTCATTTGTATCTACTCAGGAGGGGTGGGGTTGAGCTGAGTCATCCTGTAAGAGTTTCCCAAGGTGTGGAATGCTAATGGCGGGAGGCTTCACTGTATCCTGAGGAGGTTCTGAAAAACACCAGTTTTGAAAAACACCAGGCTAACAAAACTTTCTATCCCCGACAATAGCCCTGCAGAGAAGATTAGCACATCAAGTACCAATCCATATGCAAAAGATGCTACACCTCTGAAGATGCCAGCCACAACTGCTGGCGAAACGTCAGGAACTACAATGCCAAGACCAAGGCAATACAGCCCGGAAAACCCACAACAACCAATAAATAATAGCTTGCTTATTATTGGCCCCAGAGCCTGGCAGCAGCCCTGGAACTTGAAGGAGTAGATCCCTACTGCACCACTCCCAGAAACCCTACCTGAGCAGGCAGCAGGAAAGGTACCAATAATAAATAATAGCTTGGCCCAGAGCCTGGCAGCAGCCCTGGAACCTGAAGGGGTAGCTCCCTATCCCACCACACACAAAGAAAATTCACGCTCCAATGCACTCACCCTGTCTCTCTAACAGCAGCTGTCTCTCCCTGAAAGCCAGAGCTGGGAGTCCCCCTCCCCGCTGGTCTTTTCCTCTTGTAACAAATTTGGAGCTCCAGTCCACACTTGGAAGAAAGACTTGCCTATCAAGCTAAATTGGACTTGGATTGGGGTTTCCAGGGCAACAGCAGGAGTTCAGACAGAGTTCAGACAATCCCTGCCTAAGTTGCCAAGGGAATTGATTGCAGGTTCCAGACTGTCTGGCTTGACGAACAGCAAGGAGCAGCAACGAATGAGGCTTGCAACGACCACCTGTTCGTTTAGAATGGGGCCTTGCGAACAGCTTGTTCGCGAACAGCAGGTTGGGCTGTTCGTGGCTTTTTAAAGTTCATATTGCTGTTCATGCCCATCTCTAGTCATCAGACAGTTTGTCTTTGAGGATAAGTGTGTATTACCAAGTTCTTGGGTTGTGTCCGAGTCTGGATCGGCCATGCAGCCTTGCAGTCAGATGTGTGTTGTGAATTCCATGCTGAGAACTCAATTCCTGGGCAGATGTACTTGCCCACTTTGGACTGGGACCTTGATACAGGGTGAGGGGGGTGCTGAAACTTTCCACCCCTGCTGCTTTCCTAACCTGAAACTGCTCGGGGCAGGGGGGAGAAAATCATGCTCTTTGGCTAGAAATCCTTGCCATCTCAATAAACATCTAGTCTGGATCGAGGGGAAGTGGATGGCTACCAGAAACAAGACCTTCTCTGTTATGGCCCCTCGTCTGTGGACCTTCATCCTTCTGCTAATTTGCGAAGCAACTCCTTTGCTAAATGTTAGATGCCAAGTGAAAATTTTATACAAAGTTCACCTAAGGTCAATTTTTGGAGGCTCTCTGGTGATTCTCTGACTTGCTAACATGTAATACTTTCAATTGTTTTATTGAGTTTTATGTTTTTAATGCTTTATTGTTTCTTAATTTCTTTGTTTTCATGAGTTTGTTTTCAGCTCTTTTGCCATTGCATTTTTTTACATTGACTATTTCTACCCCACATACTTGGAACCAAGAGCATTTTGCATAGATTATCTCAGTCCTTATCAATTATCCTGCCTTGTAGGCCAGCATTTTCATTACCTCTCCCCACCCACCCCCAACCATGCCTGTGATGAAGGAGCAAAAGCAGGACATACAGAGACAAAGTAGGGGTCTTAGTCTTCTGAGGAGTTGAGTATCACTTAAAAGGGAAAATGAGAGCAGGAGAAATTAAAACAGAATTCCGGGGGCACCTTAAACACTAACAACATGTATTCTAGCCTAAGCCTTAGTGAGTCAGAACTCACTTCCTCAGATGCAATGGAAAGAAAGAAAATCATCTGCCTCATATTTATCCAGAAAATTACAAAAGAGGATGGAAAAAGGAAAGGAGTTGAGCCAAGAGAGGCCTGATGTCATAAATCAGGTATGATTCTGTATGTCAAGAACTTGATAAATATGGTCATAGATGCAGAGGAGTTAGCCGTGTTAGTCTGTGGTAGCAAAATCAAAAAGAGTCCAGTAGCACCTTTTAAGACTAACCAATTTTATTGTAGCATAAGCTTTCGAGAATCAAGTTCTCTTCGTCAGATGCATGGTACAGAAACTGTACCATGCATCTGACGAAGAGAACTTGATTCTCGAAAGCTTATGCTACAATAAAATTGGTTAGTCTTAAAAGGTGCTACTGGACTCTTTTTGATTTTGATAAATATGGGTTGATGAAAGAAGTCAGAGCTGAACTAGACAAGATGCCTGATACGAGGAGGACACGTGTCGGTTTCCCGCAAGTTTCTACGGGAAGTATAGTGAGAAAGTACCTCTGCCAGAGAGAAGAAGGAGAGAATCTCTCTTCTCCCTGGCAGAGGTTCTTTCTCTAGGTGTGTCTAGTCCGCTTGGCCCCCTCTCGCCGCTGCCAGCGTGCTCGGCTCCCTCTGACATCTACTGACATGCTTGGCTCGCTCTCACTGCCGCCAGCTCCCCTTGCTCTCCTAAATGCACTCCACAGCCAGAGGGAGCTGCGCGCGCCAGTAGGCAAGAGGGAGCCAAGCGGACTAGATGAGACCCTAATCAAAATGCAATAAAGCAGGGTTAAAAAAAAACTAGGAGAAATCAGCCTTCTCAAGTCCCTGATTAGCTTAGAGGGGCCTGGAGGGGGAGACTTTGAAGACAAGGATTTCCTAATACAATTGTCTCCCTCCCACAGTAGCTTGCAGGGCTCTCAGGACAGATGGAGGCTGCAAAATAATGGCTTCCCTAATATATAACCCTTGCTGGCCCGGTGTGATTTGACGCGCATCAAATAATTAATAGGTAGGCTGTTTAGACTTCCTTAGCTGCAGGGAGGGAGAAAATCCTGGAACTGGAGTAGATGCAGTTTTCCTGCTGGAAGTGGTGGTCTTGCCACACCCCACTAAGTTTCTATTATGCATGGACTGGCACATGGATCCATTCCACCACCAGAAGCCCGACGTGGCTTTCTTTGCAAGGGGAACGCTGCCATCTGCCGGCTAACTATGGCATCTCTGGGAAAGCAATGAAGAGCGGCCTGAATCGCTTGAGTGTTCTTAACTTTCCACTTCATAACAACAGAAGCTAAATCGAAATTAGGAAAGCTTAAAAGTGACCCGCCGTTTATGAGGGTAGTGTAACATTTCATACAAGTTTAACTGGAGTGAGAAAAATTAAAGGCAGGTGCCCAGGACACCTGTCTGCTCTGAGCTGGGAGGGCAGCCATCAAATCCAGTCAGCTGTGAAATTGACCTCATAAAACCTTTTGGCAGAGGGAGGGAGCGCATGAATCCAGGGCATACGGCACATGGGGGGCATTAATGCTTCAGTCTGCTCTTCGTGCTGAATCCACTGTGGGAACTGAGCCAATCCTGAAGAATACACACATGTCTAGTTCCAAATGAGCCCCCCCTGGCAATAATTTTATCCAGTCATAAACAACTTGGCCCTATCCACTTCTTTCACCGACTCCCTGGGAGAGAAAAGAGACCGGAAAAAGCTGTATCCATCAGATGGCAGATGGGGAGCTCACAAGGTTTACAAAACAAAAAAAATCTTAGATGGGTAGACAGTCAAAGAGCAAAATCCAGGTCTCATTACTCCAATAACACCTTAAAGATCAACTAGATAGATTTCCAAGGTATGAGCTTCTGAGAGTGTTAGCCGAGAGTGCGTTAGCCGGGAAGCGTAGTTTAAAAAGCCAGAGCCGGCAGGGCAAAAGCTTTGCTATACACTGGAGCTGTGTGAAGAGGCTGTGAAATGCCGGAAGGGAAACTTCAGCCCATGATAACCTCTCCAGGTCCAAGACCGGCTCTGGAAGGCAGCTCCAGCCCATTTCCATTCCTCGCTGCCTTCTGGTTGTGATCCCACACAGTCTTAGCCGGGAGAGCTGAAATTGACAGAGCCTTTGGGGAGGCAAATATGACATTAACGAACCCTCTGAGGAGCAATCTCCACCAGTTCTGTCTTTTAAAACTATGCTTCCCGGCTAACATTGTGTCTCCGGGCAAACATGCGCCGAGGCATCTTGTGGAACTGTCAGGGAGCTCCATTCATAGATGTCCCATATGAGCATGGTTCCCTTTGGACTGTTTGCAGTTACTTATGAATGTACTCATTGAGAATCTGAGACCTTATAGTGATGTATTTTGTACAGATGTTTATTGTATTTATTATATTTAGGTAATAGGATTATTTATACACTTAGAACACTTTGTATTTTAAAAAAGAATAACTTATTAAAACTTATTTTCTGAAGTGGAAAGGTGGGCTAGGAAAGTAGAACAAGAGAATGAATCCAGTCCTTGGTGAGAAAAGAAAGGTTTCCAATAGTGTCTCTGTTCTTGGAGAAGGACTAGTATTTTATTTTATGTTTTGCTCCTTTATCTCTATGGTGCATCCTGAAACCCCTTTTGCACCCATCCCAGTGAGGTTTAAAAAAAGAATCCAACCAACCAGTAATAGGGTTGCAAAACTCCCGACGGGTCCAGGAAATTTCCCAGAATTGGAACTGATCTCCAAACAACAGAGATCAGTTCCCCTGGAGAAAAGGGCTGCTCTGAAGGGTGGACTCTATGGCACTATACCCCTCACCCCTCCCCAAACCCTAGCCTCCTAGGTTTGCCAGTTGTAGGATGGAAAATTCCGGGAGATTTGGAGGTGGAGAGGGCGAGGTTAGGGGAGGGGAAACCTCAGCAGGGTATAATGCCACCGAGACCACCCTTCAAAGCAGTCATTCCCTCCAGGATAACTGATCTTCGTGGCCTGGAGATCAGTTGTAATGCCGGGAGGTCCCAGGGCCGACTCGGAGGTTGGCAACCCTGATGCCATTTTTCTCCAAGGAAACTGATATCTGTGGCCTGGAAATCAGTTGTAAATCCGGGAGATCTCCAGCCACCACCTGGTTAGTCTTAAAAAGTGCTACTGGACTCTTTACCACCTGGAGTTTGGCAACCCTACACCCTCCCAGGCTCCACCCCCAAATCCCCAGGAATTTCCCAACCAGGAATTGGCAACCCTAATATTCTAATTTGTCTCCAGCCTACCCTGTAGTCATTTTTTTCATATTTTACAAAATGCATACTTTGGATTTCACCACCAACACGCCCTAAAATCTCTTCTGATGAAGAGTTCTGCACCGCTCCAAAGCCCAAAGGTCTTATTTTACACGCTGCGAAAGACCCTCCCGTAAGATTCCAGCATCTTCAGCAACGACTTTCCCACTAGAATGTCCTTCGCCGGCTACCGTACAGCTCCCTTCCTCCTTGTCCCGGGCTCCCACGTGGTCTTGCGGCTCTGCTTTCCTTGCTGCAAATGCGGGCTTCCAGTAAGTGGCCGGAGCTGCGAGCGGGACCCGCGCCGGAGCTCTTTGCAGGCGGGGGGCTTCTGCCGCCCCCTCCGCAGCTGCCATTCTTTTAGGGGAGGAGGGGGTCCCTCCTTGGCTGCTTCCAGCTGATGCATTGTTCAAGGACCGGCGATGCCTCTGTTCTGGCCGGGGCCGAGACTGGCTGCTAATGCTTGGGGGAGAGCGCAGAGGAGCTGGCGGCGGAGTAAGATCAGTAGTGTAGGTATCGGCCTGTACCTGTAGTGGCTAAAGAGAACCTCCACCTCCAGGGGCAGTGCACCGTGGAATGCTGCTTCGGGGGGGGGGGGCGGCGGGGAGTGGCAGCAACAGGGCCAGGCTTGGGCTGCCAGAGTTGTGGTGGGGGCATCTGGTTGGCCATAGTGGGAAGTAGGGTTGGGAAATTCCTGAAGGTTTGATGGTGGAGTAGGGTTAGGGGAGAGAGCCCCGGGCCGCAGAGTGGTGAGCTGCCGTGCTGCCGCCCAAGCTCTGCTCACGACCTGAGTTCGATCCTGGCCGGGTTCAGGTAACCAGCTCAAGGTTGGCTCAGCCTTCCATCCTTCCAAGGTTAGTAAAATGAGCCCCCAGTTTCCTGGAGGTAAAGTGTAGATGACTGAGGAAGGCAATGGCAAACCACCCCTTAACAAAAAGTCTGCCAAGAAAACGTCATGATGCGACTTCCCTCCATGGGTCAGTAATGACTCGGTGCTTCCACATAGATCCAGAGGAGTTAGCCGTGTTAGTCTGTAGTAGCAAAATCAAAAAGAGTTACCTTTACCTTTACCCTAGGGTTAGGGAAGGGAAGCAACCTCAGTAGGGCATTTGAAACTTTTGATGTCGTACAGTCTACCCTCCAAACCCACCATTTTCTCAAGGGGAACCAATCTCTTTCATCTGGAGATCAATTGTAATTGTGGGAAATCTCCAGGTCCCACCTGGAGGTTGGCAACCCTAGGAAAGGATACAGGATGTACTGGGTTTTTGAACTGATCCTGTACTGTTCTGAGCATACGAGTTTCTTAAAGACAGGGCTGAGTCTTTGTGTTATAAGTGCCCGAGGTCTGCTGCCTGTTTGGGCTGATTTGATCCTGCCCTCCTCTGAAGGATCCCAGAACAGCTCACATGCATCTTCCATTTTACCCTCACAACAACAGGTAGGACTGAGAGAGACTGAAAGGTCACCCAGTGACCATGGCAGAGTGGGGATCGAACTTGGGTCTCCTTGCTGCTTTATTTATTATTATTGAGACAGGCCATTAGAGCATGTAGCCTAGGCTAGAATTTTGGAGCCAGTGCTGGTGCTCTCAGTTCTTGGTGAGCCAGGAACTGAAGTTAAGAAATTGGGGGGGGGGGGCATTTTTAAAAGGGATGTCTCTATGCCACTGGTCTTTCCCTTGTCTTCACATTGGTAGAAATGACCTCTTTTGTTGGTTCCCTCCTCCTCCCTGGTTTAAACTGAATCATGTTATTTAATTTCTTCTAGTGTCTTGTGATGGCTGAGGAGCTGAGAATCACGGCTAACTGCCAGGCCAAGAGGCTGAAGAGCGGCGGCAGCCAAGAGGAGGAAGAGAATGTAAAGCAGGAAGAGAACGGACATGAAGCAAAACGGTTCAAGGCTAGCCAAGAAGAGAGAGAGGATGGGAATAAAAAATATCCGAAGAGGAAGATCGTGCTGCTAATGGCATATTCAGGGAAGGGCTATCATGGCATGCAAGTATGTGGCTGAGTGGAAATAAATTTAGATCCCAAATGGAGGATATTTCTGTGGTTTACCTACAGTACTAGGAATTTGCCTCTACACACCCACATTCAGTCTTTGATCTTCATTTCCAATCTTGTTTGTTGGTTGCTAGGTATGCAGATAGGTTTGAGAAGAGGATGGGGACTGATCGCTTCCCAGTGTAAGGGGAAATTGTGATATTTATCTACGAGGATCTCAGTAGAACATTGGCCAAAGTTCTCCTCACCCCAACAATTTCTTCTGTGCTTCAGTGCTGTATTAAATATGAGCGGGGGGGAGAGCAAAAGGTCATGTTTTATGTACCCTGAGTAGCTCAGAAGTTTGTAGTGATGATAATATTTAAGTCTGATTTAGCATTGAGCAAATGTATAGCATTATCTACCGACACAAACCTGGTCAGGGTTTGATTATCAGTTTTCAGCTGGGCTCTCCTTAGATGGTGCATCTATATGTCACTTACTCAGTTTCAAAGTATTTAGCACGCATTGTCTTGAATTCTGTAAAACAGCCCTGTAAGGTAGTTCACTATTGTCTCCATATCAAGGGCCCATCGCGGTTCTGTCTCTTAGCTGTTAATAGCACCTTAGCTCTGACGTTCAGCTCATGTAAATCTTTCTTGTTTTGTCTAGCGCAATGTGGGAAATTCACAGTTCAAAACCATTGAGGATGACTTGGTGTCGGCCCTCATTCGGTCGGGTTGCATCCCAGAAGATCATGGGGAAGACATGAAGAAAATGTCTTTTCAGAGGTGTGCCAGAACAGACAAGGTAATACAATGCAGGAAGAGCTCCCTGAGCTCGTGTGAACAAAGGGAACTGAAGTCGGATCTTGACACAGCACTTACTGGGCTCTGTCTTTATTGGGGTTTGTCTGTCTTTGTTCTGTCTTTTTTGCATGTCTCCAGATTATTAATCACAGGGCCAAGCTACAAGTGATGCCTGACACAGGTTGGACACTTGTCAGCTTCCCTCAAGTTCTGATGGGAAATGTAGGTGTCCTAGTCTTGCAGCTTGGCTTTCCAACGGCTGTCCAATGGACTTTTCAACTGTCACTTGTCCAACATTCCGCCAAGCTGCCTACATTTCCCATCAAAACTTGAGGGAAGCTGACAAGGGTCCCACCTGTGTCATTCATCCAAACTGGTAGTTTGGCCCTTAGGCTACTTCCTGCTTCTTCCCGGAAATCCCTCCTCCCTGTTTAGTGAGGCAGTTGGTATCTATTCTGTTTCTCTCCTTTCTGTCAGAGTTGTAGTTCCTGAATAAACTCTCCTCATTCACTCCTTAATCAGACTCAAGATCATTCCAAAGATATACCAGAGGCTACATTTTGCACACAGTTGGTGTGTTGATTCTTTCGCTGCTGGCCTCCAGAAATGCACCTCATTAATTTGTTATTGCACTGGTTTTTTTTCCAGAAAAGGCGGGCGGGGGGATTGTTGAAGAATCTGAATAAATCAAAAAAATATTAGTTGCTGTGAAACAAGATATTCAGCAGGTTTTAGATCCTGATATTTTTCCAAACCAGCTAGGTTTTTTTTTCTTTTATTGAATTGATATTTTTATGATTTATTCTTCAAACTCTTTCTTTGTTTGAGGTTTTCCTTTTTCTGTGCTGGTTTTTCTTCCGTTGTGAATGTCTACGTTATGTTCACTTGGGATGCCCCATGGATTGGTATTGTGCATTTGTTCAGTTGCCTGAACCGATGGAGACTAGCTAGCTAGCTTCTGTGTGTCTGTGGTTGTGTTTGAAAATGCTGGTGTGAAGATTTCTCTTGCTCCCGTCAAGTTCATTTAAAAATTAAAACAAACAGCATATCAGTGGCTTTGTGCATTGTGTGAATGCCTCCCAAAAGGTACCAGCTGATGGACTGCAGGTGCAGAATTAATTCAGTTCAACAGGCCAACACTGAATGGCTCCCAAAGAATGGAAGTGGCGTTGGAAACTTCCATTGGAATACAGTTGATATGAGTCCATGACTGAGTATAATTGTGTTGTAAACAAAAACCTGGTAATTGGACTGCCTCGCTCAGCCCTAAAGTGGTTTTCTTGAAGCATTGGGCAATACTTCATGATCCCAGGCAAAAGCTGGTTAGCCTCTGGGGGAAACGATATAACCGTTTACATTGATAGCTTGCCACGCTGTGCTAACAGCCACATACATACATTTTAGCAACGGCGTGAGGCAAAAGAATGCTACCACCTCTTTTGTTTTCCAGCTGGATGTGGGTGGGTGCTTGTGGTATGAGCAGATGCTGATTGTGTCGGCCCTTTGAGGGGTTATCTGTGTACCGCAGTGAGTAACTTCGCAAGTGGTCATCTGTATATGCCCAGTAATCACGGGACTGCATTCAGCCGTGTTTTCATTCTCTCTTGCCCTGTGCTTCTCCTTACTTCGAATCCCATCCCACTTGGCTTTTGTACATGCTTGGTCCCCCGGATAGCTTTTCTTTAAAGGGAGACCCTCCTTAATAACAATAATAATAACACGGTCATAGATCCATAGATCTGAGGAAGAGAGCTGTGGTTCTCGAAAGCTTATCCTACAATAAAGCTGGTTAGTCTTAATGGTGCTACTGGACTGTTTACAATAATAATAACATTATTATCACATTATAGTGTCCTTCAGAATAACTTAATGCCCACTCAGAGCGGTTTACAAAGTATGCCATTATTATCCCCACAACAAAACACCCTGTGAGGTGGATGGAGCTGAGAGAGCTCCAGAGAGCTGTGACTAGCCCAAGGTCACCCAGCTGGCTTCAAGTGGAGGAGTGGGGAATCAAACCTGGCTCTCCAGATTAGAGTCCTGCCGCTCTTAACCACTACACCAAACTGGCTCTCTATTTGAACTCTCTCTCACACCCTTGCCACCAACAGAAATGATTTCTTTAACAATAATCTGTTACCTATTCCTACTGTATTTACCTGAAAAGAAAGCTAATTTTCCCTAGGAAAAATAGAGGGTCACCTTAAATTTGCATACAGGTTACAGGGATTTATGATAATAAATAACTTCGTTTTTTAGTAATTGCTCAAGATCATTTGATCATAGGAGCTCTGAGAAGGAAGAAAGGAACTTTGTTTTGTGTATAGCCCTTTGAGGGGGGTTATCTCTCTTAATAATAACACTCGATTTATATATCGCCCTTCAGGACAACTTAACACCCACTCAGAGAGGTTTACAAAGTGTGTTTTTATTATCCCCGCAACAAACACCCTGTGAGGTGGGTGGGGCTGAGAGAGCTCCTAGAAGCTGTGACAGACCCACGGTCACCCAGCTGGCTTCAAGTGGAGGAGTGGGGAATCAAACCTGGCTCTCCAGATTAGAGTCCTGCCGCTCTTAACCACTACACCAAACTGGCTCTTTCAAGCAAATATGGTACTTAGTGGAATATTTAACAGCATCAGACCATGATCAAATAATATTTGACTGGTAAACTGACTGTCTTGCTTACCTACTTGGTTACCTTAAAAGGGCCATGCTCCTTAAAGATTCTGATGGGTTGAGACTCCAGGCTGTGGTCCAAATTAGGGAGCTCCTGTCTTTTTGGTTCTTCCCATTTTACTTCAGTTAATAGCAACTCATTGATCTTGGACCCAGTGTTGTCGTCGTTTTTCTGATAGGCTTTCTGGCTTTCATCTTGCTAACATATATTTTTAAAACTTAATTCAATGCAGGGTGTCTCCGCGGCTGGACAGATTGTCTCTCTAAAGGTCAGGCTGATAGAAGATATTGTACAAAAAATTAACGACCATCTGCCTTCTCATATAAGAATTCTAGGTGAGGAATAAAGCAACGAACCAAGTTCGGAGGCAGGCCTTGATTTCGCGGTGTCCTTAGAAGGTTCTGGGCGGATTACTTCATAGTTCAAAATGACAAACTCGTAAAACATAGCAAGTGGGTGTGTGCTTTCAGAACGCAAAAACCAAGTACAGTTACCCTCCAGGCAATTGCAGGCTTTTCTGTTGGGTCCATAAAAGCCAGAAATGAGGCGCTTAGCGATTGCGCTTCACTTCTCACGATGTTTATGTGATGTTCCTTTGTTTGAGAGAGGGTGAAGTTATGTGGGGGATGGCTAGCTGGTAATCTGTGGCCCCAGCTTTGAGCCTGAGGGGTCGGACCAAATTTTAATCAAGATGTGTGTAGTTTAAAAACAACAGCAAAGCACCTTTGCCCACAATTTGTCTTGTAAGGAAAATGTGTAGCATTTCATATATAAAGGGGCACATTCTGGAAAGGGTGTGGGGAGAACGGTCAGTGCTTTGCCTCTTGCAAGAACCTCAGTTTTGCACGCGGCAATTTTATGCTAGCCCTACATTTCTGGGTTAACCTTACTGTGAAGAGGTTCTTTCTAATCTGTTTCATTTTTATCTTAATCTTGCTTGAGGGTGGTGTGCACGGTCCATTCCTCTTCCATTTTATCCTCAAAACAGCCCCGTAAGGTAGGTTAGGCTGAGAAACAGCGATCAGCCCAAAGTCACCCAGTGAGTTTAGGGCCAGCAGGGATTTATACCTGGCTCTCCCCGCTCTATTCTGATGCTCTGTAACCCCTGCACAACACTGCCTCTGCTATCTGGAGAGTAGAGTCATCTCTGAGAGTATGGAAGCAGCCATCTCTGGAATGCATGGAACTTTGAGTGGGGCTCCACAGTTGTGCTTGGCAGTGGGAAGAGCAGCTTTTAATCAGGCGAGAGAACCGTCCCTTCTCGGGAACCTGGACAGAAGAGAGGCCTTTTGCTAACTTTGTGTGGAATCTCTGAGATGCTGCTTTTGGAGTGTCTCTGGTGCTTGCACAGAAAGTCTTTCACCCCTAGTAGGGTTAAGCTTCATCACATGTACTGTCCTTGTAGGTAATCACATGGTCCCAGAGACTCCCCTGCTACGGGAACATACCTCCTAAATTGCACAGGTGTTAGGGAAATTCCAAGAACTGTGCTACCGGATTAATAACAGTATGCTTATATACTGCTCTTCTGGACAGATTAGTGCCCCACTCAGAGCAGTGAACAAAATCGTTGTTGTTATTTTCTCCACTGTACAGCTGGGGAGCTGAAAGGAGTGGCTTGCCCAAGGCCACCTGCTGAGCTCATGGCAGTAGTGGGAGTGAAACCAGCAGAGTGCTAATCCAACCACTCACTATGCTATAATAACTGTGCTTATATATCACTCTTCTGGACAGATTAGTGCCCCACTCAGAGCAGGGAACAAAATTGTTGTTATTGTCTCCACAGTACAGCTGGGGAGCTGAAAGGAGTGGCTTGCCCAAGGCCACCTGCTGAGCTCATGGCAGTAGTGGGAGTGAAACCAGCAAAGTGCTAATTCACAGCCCAACCACTCACTATGCTATAATAACTGCTCTTGTATATCACTCTTCTGGACAGATTAGTGCTCCACTCAGAGCAATGAACAAAGTCAGTGTTATTATTGTCCCCGCAATACAGCTGGGGAGCTGGGGCTGAGAGGGTAGCTTGCCCAAGGTCAGCTGCTGAACTTGTGGTAGTAGTGGGATTCAGATCAGTGGAGTGCTGACTCACAACCCAACCACTTAACCATCATGCTACAGCATAGTAGTTAAGAGTGTTGGTCTAGGATCTGGATGACCCGCGTCTAAATCCCCACTCTGCCATAGGAGCTCACTGAGCGACTTTGGACTATTCGTACCTTCACCTACCTCACAGGGTTGTTGTGAGGATAAATAGGAGAGGAGAACAATGTACGCTGTTTTGGGTTCCCACTGGGGACAAGGGTTGGGCATAAACAAAGATAAATAAATAAATTTGCCCCCAATGTGGACAGATTTTCTCATTCACACGGGCCTAGGAAACATTCTGAGCGCTTATGGACTACCACAATAGGGATGGCCTGAACTGGAGCTAAGGAGGTGGGGTGTGACCTCATCCCCATAGTCCACCCGAGCCCTAGAAGCCCTGCTAGTACTTCCAAAGCTTGACTTGAAGAGAGTCAGGGTCTTAAGCACAAAATTGAACCTGCCCCCAGCCCCCAGCTTTGAATGTGCTCTTCCCAGAATAAAATGAGTTGCTGGTGACCTGAAATCGATACAATCCTGAAATCTTGTATCTGGATTTCCTTTCTTCGTCATTAGGGCTGAAAAGGGTCACGGGAGGGTTCAACTCCAAGAACAAATGTGATGCCCGGACATACTCGTACATGTTGCCGACTTTTGCCTTCGCTCACAAAGACCGAGATCCTCAGGACGAAACGTACTGCCTCAGTCCCGAGACGCTTGAAGTTGTCAGTAGGCTTCTGGCTTGCTACAAGGGGACTCATAATTTCCACAACTTCACCTCTCAGAAGGGGCCCAAAGACCCCAGCGCCAAGCGCTACATCATGGAGATGTATTGCGAAGAGCCCTTCGTGAGAGAAGGCATGGAGCTGGCGGTCATCAAGGTGAAAGGGCAGAGCTTTATGATGCACCAAATCCGGAAGATGATTGGCCTGGTGATTGCAGTCGTGAAGGGCTACGCCTCGGAGTCTATCATGGAACGGAGCTGGGGAGAGGAGAAAGTGGATGTCCCCAAAGCTCCTGGCCTGGGCCTGGTTTTGGAGCGGGTCCACTTTGAAAAGTACAATCGGCGGTTTGGGAATGACGGTCTGCATGAAGCCCTAGAGTGGACTGATGAGGAAAAGGAGATTGCTGCTTTCAAAGAGCAATACATCTACCCCACTATTGTAAATACAGAGAAAGAAGAGAAGTCCATGATGAACTGGCTAGAAACTCTTTCCAACCACGACTTCAACTCCACTGCGTCTAGGATGCAGGCGGACAACCAAGATCCAAAGGTAACAGCAGTTGAAACTGCCCTAGTTGAAATTGCCTGAATAAAAAATGCCAAAGTGTGTACTGTAACTGAAATAATGTAATGATTGAATGTGTATTGCAGGGGTCCCCAGCGTGGTGCTCGTAGGCCCCATGGCACCCTCTGACACCCTTCCTGGTACCCTCCAAGTGTTTTCACACAGTGGGCAGGGCCAGGTGGGGCTTTTGCCCAACAAGGCTTCTGATTGGCCCCTGGAGATTTGATTGGCTGTTCAGATTTTTTAAAACGTTGCTTTAGCAGCAGCTGCCACCACAATGCAAGGATCTTCACTGTGTGACTGATGTTAGAGGTGGTAGCCATTTTGTGGCTAGATCTGTCTCCTGAGGCAGCCATTTTGTGGCAGCCATTTTGTAGCTGTACCCACCACTCTCTAGCAGAATTCCGAAGATGCTTGCAGGCTCAAAAAGTTTTGGGATCCCTGCTATATTGTCTTATAAAGCCAAAAATTACATACAGAAATTCAGACAACCTTGCACATAGAACATAATTTTTTAAAAAAACTATACAAATAGAACAGAATACAAAATGATAGTTTCGGGTGGGTAGCTGTGTTGGTTTGCATCAGATGAGCAGGGTTCAAGCCTAGTAGCACCTTAAAAGTCAAATAGAGTTTCCAGGGAGTCAAGCTTTCTTTGTCAGACAGGAGTAGGAATGGAGATCTCCATTTGTACTTGTATCTGATGAAGGGAGCTTGACTCTTGAAAGTTTGATACCTTGGAAACTCTTTGTTGGTCTTTAAGGTACTTCTGAATATATATTGAGTCTTGAAGAATTTTGTATTCTGTTCTACATGGGAAATGTCCTGAATTTGTTCTATGAAGAGTTCACAATCTAAACATTTCACTAGATAAGATGATAGAGAGGGGGGAAATGGACGAGAGAGTAAAGCACCAGGAAGATGATCTCTGAGATTCGGAGAGCTGCTATCAGTCAGTATAAGCAGGGCAGGGCTTGAAGGATCTGATTCAGTATGGTGCCTAAGTTGACTTATTGTGGGAGGAGCTGTGGTTGAGTGGTAGAACGTTGTGGCTGAATGGTGGAGCTTTGTATGCAGAAGATCCCAGGTTCAATTCCCGCTATTTCCAGTTAAAGGGATCAGGTAGGAGGTGATGTGAAACCCTCTGAGATCCTGAAGAGCAGCTGCCAGCCCAAGTAGTCAGTACTGACATTGATGGACTGATGGTCATATTCGGTATAAGGCCGCTTCATGGGTGTTCATGCACTTGAGGGACCGTCTCTTCTCATATACTCCCTGGAGGGTGCTGAGATCAGCCGGAAAGCACCTACTGGTGGTCCCTGGCCCCAGGGAGGCTTGATTGGCCTCAACCAGGGCCAGGGCCTTTCCAGTCCTGGCCCCGACCTGGTGGAACTCTCTATCGGAGGACACCCAGGCCCGCCAAGATCTTGTCTCCTTCAGGCAGGCCTGTAAGACGGAGATGTTCCGCCAGGCATATGGTTGAGGCCATCAGGGTTTCCACCAAATGCGCCTCTCTCCCGGTCTCCTCTATGTCTGGAAGGGGATATTGACCATCTACCCCCATATATGAGCAACCACGCATGGTCAAGCTGCACCGCCACCTCCGTCAGATGTTACATGGTTTTTATATGGTGAGCAGGTGTTTTATTAGAAAGCTGTGTTGATTGATTGTGATTTTATCTTGTATATTTTATCTTCTGTTGTGACTCACCCTGAGCCCACTTTCAGGGAGGGTGGTATATAAATATAATTAGTAATAATAATAATAATAATAATAATAATAATAATAATAATAATAATAATAATAATAATAATACTTGTTCCAAAATGACTGACGACTGCTTCTTCTGTGCCTTTCAGAACAACGATCCCGAAGGCAGTGATGGATGCGGAGGCGACTCGGACTGATCTGAAGCCCATTTTGGAACGTGGTGTGTAACAAGCTGCCCAAATCCTAGCAAGTTATTAGATGTCAGACTTCTCCCGAGCAGCGCTCTTTATCTGCTTCTTCAGTGAATGTAACTGGTGATATATCATCAGGCCAAACCAGGGATGGAGAAAAGACAGATGCAACATTGAAAACCAGTTGCCTATCTCCCACCTCTGTGGGCCAGACCATACGGATCATTCATTCATTCTTGATGGAAGAAGACTTTTTTAATGTCAGATAAATTATGTCATTTTACTACTTTAAATGTACAGGAGAAAAATGATGAAGATGAGTTGGACAGAGACAAGGACAAATTTTTATTATTTTTCCTTTTCATTTCTCAAGGCCAAAGTTTCTCTCTATGTGTTTGTTTTTCTGTACTTCATTCAACATGAACAGTGAATACCGATGCTTTTACAGTGGGCTCCTGGACACACATTCCGTGGAATGTGGGCTACTCAACGCCATTTTTTCCTTTTAGTAACCTAAATTGTACCCATTACAGGGATTTTTAAACTCAGTCTTTTCTGTTTTTTTCAAAAAAAAATAAAAGCTGCTTATTCCAAGATGTCGGAGAATACAAAACCCCCTTCCACGTGTCTCTGTATGTTAAATGCTTTAGAGGGAGGGCCCTGGATCTCTTGTAATGCTGGATGATATTTCATAATAAGCAATATTATGGGACTTTTTTTGCATCAATGGCTTCTAGCTTCCTTTGAGTGTAAAATAACTCATAGATCCAGAGGAGTTAGCCGTGTTAGTCTGTAGTAGCAAAATCGAAAAGAGTCCAGTAGCACCTTTAAGACTAACCAACTTTATTGTAGCATAAGCTTTTGAGAATCACAGTTCTCGAAAGTTCATCTGAAGAAGAGAACTGTGATTCTCGAAAGCTTATGCTACAGTAAAGTTGATTAGTTTTAAAGGTGCTACTGGACTCTTTTCCATTAAAATAACTCATGATCCTATTTTTGATGCTCTTTCCCCTAATACAGATTTATGTTGTCCACACATTCTATTAGGGAAATCCAATTCCAGTTATGAGTGCCGAAAGGCCAAAGGGCTTCAGTTGCTGCTATTGGCCATACTCTTTTGTAGGTGAGCATGCTGTTGAGTAGCCAAAATCTGATGCACATATGTTTCTGCTGCTGCACCGGCTGCCAATGTGGGTATGAGATGCCACTTGCACTTCACAACCCAACCATTTTGCGCATGTGTTGCAAGATAAGGCACACCAGTTAAAAAAGCTGATAAGAAGCTGATAAGGGGTTACAATCTCTTGTGGGGTGAAACCGAGCCTTGGCCGTATATAGATCGTCTTTGTCCAAGCATAGAGGCAAACTATAACTAGTAATGACTGTGCTTATATACTGCTCTTCTAGAGAGATTCATGCCATGTTCAGTGCAGTGAACAAGGTCAATATTATTATCCCCACAATACAGCGAGGAAGCTGGGGCCGAGAGGAGCGGCTTCCCTAAGGCCACCCATTGAGCATGTGACAGTAGTTGGATTTGAACCAGCAGAGTGCTGATTTGCAGCCCAACCACTCACTATGCTATAATAACTGTGCTTATATACCACTCTTCTAGACAGATTAGTGCTCCCCTCAGAGCAGTGAACAAAGTAAATGTATTCTTATCCCCACAATATAGCTGCAGAGCTGTGGCTGGGAGGAGCGGTTTGCTGAAGTCCAACTGCTGAGCTCATGGCAGTTGTGGGATTTGAACTAGCGGAGTGCTGATTTGCAGCCTGACCACTTAACCACTATGGTGCAGCAGCTCTGTATAATAACTGCACTTATATTCTGCTCTTCTAGACAGATTAATGTCTCACTCAGAGAGGTGAATGAAGTTGGTGTATTGTTATCCCCACAATAGAGCTGGGGCTGAGAGGAGTGGCTTCCCCAAGGCCACCTGCAGAGCTCATGGAAGTAGTGGGATTCGAACCAGCAGAGTTCACAGCCCAACCACATAACCACAGAGAGCCAGTTTGGTGTAGTGGTTAAGAGTGCAGGACTCTTAATCTGGAGAACCAGGTTAGATTCCCCACTCTTCCCCTTGAAGCCAGCTGGGTGACTGGGTCACTCACAGCTCTCTCAGCCCCACCCACCGCACAGGGTGATTGTTGTTGTGGGGATAATGATAACATTTATTATTTATTTTATTCAATTTATACCCTGCCCTCCCTACAGATGGACTCAGGGCGGCTAACAACATTAAAAAATACATTAAAATCACAAAAACATAAAATCAATATTTTAAAAAATCATTAAAATAGTCCAGGAGCTGGCTATTTGAACAAATATTGGGAGTCTGTATACGGGCATAGCAGATGGCTGAGGGAAGCCCCAGAAGAAGTGGTGGTCTTAGATGGAAGAAGGAGGACACCTGCTGGCACTCAGCCGAAGGCCCAGCGGAACATCTCTGTTTTACAGGCCCTGCGGAACTGTAACAGGTGCTGCAGGGCCCGGATCTCCAGTGGGAGAGCGTTCCACCAGGCTGGGGCCAGGGCAAAAAAAGCCCTGGCCCAGGCTGAGGCCAGACGGATGTCCTTCGGGCCGGGAACCACCAGGAGTTGCTTGTCTGCAGAGCACAACACCCTGCAGGGGACGTAATGGAAGAGGCGGTCCCACAGGTATGCAGGTCCCAGTCCATGAAGGGCTTTAAACACCAAGGTTAACACCTTGAACCGGATCCAGAACTCCACTGGGAGCCAGTGCAGCTGGCACAGCACAGGATGAATGTGCGCTCGGATTGGCCGGTAAGGACACATGCCGCTGCGTTCTGGACCAGCTGTAACTACGGGTCAGGCCCAAGGGCAGTCCAGCATAGAGTGAGTTGCAGTAGTCTGGCCTGGAGGTGACTGTTGCATGGATTACTGTGGCCAGGTCCCGGGGCGAAAGACAGGGCGCCGGTTGCCTGGCCTGTTGAAAAAAGGCAGACCTGGCAACGGTCGTGACCTGGGCCTCCATTGAAAGTGTGGCATCCAAGGTCACACCCAGGCTCCTCACCGTCAGTGAAAGTTTCAATTGTACTCCATTGAGGGCTGGGAGCCAGGTCCCCAGCTCGATTGCCCCACGACCCAGACACAGAACCTCCATCTTCAGGGGATTCAGTTTCAGGTGACTCTGATGTAACTGTACCGTCACAGCCTCAAGACCCTTGGCCAAGGAATCCAGAGCGAGATCAGACTGGCCGTCCATCAGCAGATAGAGCTGAGTGTCATCAGCCTACTGGTGACAACCCAGCCCAAAGCTGCGGGCTAACCGGGTGAGGGGCGCATATAGATGTTAAATAGCATCGGGGAAAGAATCGCCCCCTGAGGGATGCCACATACCAAAGAATGGTGAGCGGACATCTGTTCCCCGAGTGCCGCCCTCTGTCCCCAATTGCGAAGGAAGGAGTTCAGCCGTTGCAGGGCTGTTCCACGAATCCCCACATCGGCAAGGCGGTGGGTCAGAAGATTATGATCGACCGTGTCGAATGCTGCTGTAAGATCTAAAAGCATCAGCAGTGCCGACCCGCCCCAGTCCAGGTGTCGCCGCAGATCATCTGTGAGGGCGACCAGAGCCGTATCTGTACCATGGCCAGGCCTGAAGCCGGACTGGACTGGATCCAGGATAGAGGCATCATGCATGTATATCTGCAGCTGTTCTGCTACCGCCCTCTCAACATACTTTGTAAATTGCTCTGAGTGGGTGTTAAGTCATTCTGAAGGGCGGTATATAAATCGAATGCTATCATCATCATCATCATCATCATCATCATCATCATCATCATCATCATCACCACTATACTTCAGCAGACTGTGCCTATGCACCAGAATTTCAAAGGCACAAGTGGAATCCAAGCTTAGAGGAGGGGTGCTGGGAAAAAATAGACTACCAGAGTCCAGGTGGGGCCTTTTTCACTACGCTACGCGTAATGTTCTGGGCCTGCTGGGTCGAAGAGCACTCCAGGGTCCTTCTTTACAAGGAGAGAATGGAGAGAATAAGGGGTTATGCTTCATGCTGGGTCTTCCTTCTCTTCCATAATCTGCCAGAGAGAGTCCCAGCATGTCCTCCTAGAGCATGGCATGTGTTTGCCACCCCCAACCACCAATGTGGATAAGTGTGGGGTGGCCTCCCCAATGATGTAAGTATGGGCTAACCCCAACTGATCCATTAATATCACTTCTATTTCTCCCTTTCAGAGCATCAATTGTACACACCAGCACCCTTCCACTACTGAATTTAATGTGTGCACCAGTAACCACAGCCCACTGAATTATGTCATTATTTCTTTGGGGTTTTGTTCTGGACAGATTAGTGCCACACATACAGAGCAGTGAACGAAGCCAGTGTTGTTCTTATCCCCACAATACAGCTGGGGAGTTGTGGCTGAGAGTGGCTTGCCCAAGGTCACCTGCAGAGTTCATGGCAGTAGTGGGATTCGAACCAGCAGGGTGCTGACTGGGAGCCCAGTCACTTAACTGTTATACTACAGCAGTATGATCCTATTGCGTAGTTTCTGTGTTGTTTAATATGTCGGCTCTGCATTGGATTTCTGCTTGTTTCCAAATCTTTGCCAGTTTGCATTTATACCCTATTGCATTTATTGAGCAAGTCTCTGCAACTGATTGTACTGAGTTACACTGGGTAATCTGCCTTGCCTCTCAGTGAGAAAGGAGACTTTAAACAACATAAATAAACAATGTAAATAAACACTCATTCTAAAATAATAAGAAACAACAATAATTTAAAAAATCCAACATTCCTTCAAGGAGGGGGAAAATTGTGTTAAAACATGTTTGTGATTTCCCCAGGCTTAACTATACTGCAATTTTTTTTTTTTAAAAAAAACCTGTCACTAGCCTATAGCAGCCAGTATAGAGACAGCAGACTATAAATAACGTCCAACAAGACTGGTTTGATCCTTCTGTGGTTCTAAATAAGGCGCTCCAGTTCAGTCCAGCCCAGCCCAACCAATCAATTGCAAAAGTTTTTAAATGCTCCCTGCCTTGCCTCCCCCTGCTCTGATGAGACTTTGATTAATGGTATTGCCCACCGCCCTCGGCCCCCCCCCAGAACTATCATTTGGTATTAGCCAATGGAATCTCCAGCGGCGTGCCCGCAATGGTATTATCCAGCGAGGAAAGAAACATCCCTACGGCTGGTGAAAAGTGGTATCGTCCTCTGTATCGTCCCCTGGAAGGAGCGGTGGAAGGGCCTAAGTGGGATTGCGGAAGGGGGGAAGGTATAGAGCAGATAAAGAGTAGTTTTACGGGGTAGAGAGATTTGAGAAAGAGCGAGGGAGGAATCTCTCTGCATGAGTTGCAGACTCCATTAGGAGTGCCACTCCGCTCCCCTTTCAGGACTCTTGTGGCTCTAACAGGTGCACGGCAGCCAGCAATGTGGAGTTTTTGCAAAATTCCCTCTTCGAGGAAAACCTGCCGAACAAAGGCGACGATGCCTTCCTTTGCAGCTGCGGCTGCTGCACCTGTTGGATTTCTTATTTGCATGTTCAGGGAGCATGCAAAGGAGAAATCCAACAGGATTGCATGCCCAACAGGATTACAAGCAAAGGAGAAATCCAACAGGATGGCAAGCCTAGGAGGCGGCGGCGGCGAAGAGATGGGTTACTACTAACCATAGTCCTTGGACCCTTCCTTCCTCCCGGGCCTTTAACAGCGGCATGGCTGGCCGAAATCTAAGACGTGAAGGGGCCGAGGAAGGATCCGGCCAGTCTCTAATGGCAGCAGCACCTGCCACGCAACCGGGTGCAGTAAAGTTGCCCGGTGGACGCACGTGGGAGCCGGCTGCTAAAGGGTTAAAACAGGTAAGTTGAAAGTTGCGGGCGATGAGGCTTTTTGGGACGTTTTTAAAACGAATCCTGGCCTTACGAGCGCTCCTCTTGGTCCTGAGCTTTTCTACATTAGTGTAATTTAAGGCTTATTCGTTTAGGCATGAAGGAAAAGGCGGAAATTAAGGGCCATTCCAGCTTGCAGGGGCCGAATTCTAGCTTTGGGTGTACTTAAAAAGTGATTTATTTCAGTCTGCCTTTTTCACCGAGACTCGAGGGGGTTACACGGCATGAATCGGTCATTTTCAAAGGCGTTAAAATCAACAATGTAATTGAGTCCGTAAATGCAAATTTGCAAAATATTTAAAACCAGCAGAAATCCAAGACGAAGTTGAAGAAATGCTGACGCCGTAGAAGCACTACTACTACTACTATTACTACTACTACTACTACTAATAATAATAATAATAATTTCAGTCTTAGAACTACTAGTGTTCTGTTCAGCATTTCTTCAACGCTGTGTATTGTATTCCTGCTGCTTTAAATCTTTACAAATTTGCATTTCTATCCCCATTATATTATTTATTTTACATTGTTTATTGAAATATCCTTGAAATTGACTGTACTAACTCACACTGTATAATCCGACTTGCATCTCAGTTTGGAAGGGGGACTACAATTGATGTAAATAAATAAAATAAATTCTGAGACTGGCGTATTAAACAATATAGAAACTGCCCTGGAGGATCATACTTACAGCAACGGACAGTACAGAGTAGTAAAGTTAATATTCCCTCTTCTTTTATTGATGCACTGCTTACCATTCAAATAGACAAATGAGTAAATCTGGGATGTTGGTTGTTGTGGGTTTTCCGGGCTGTATTGCCCTGGTCTTGGCATTGTAGTTCCTGACGTTTCGCCAGCAGCTGTGGCTGGCATCTTCAGAGGTGTAGCCCCAAAAGACAGAGATCTCTCAGTGTCACAGTCTTTTGGTGCTACACCTCTGAAGATGCCAGCCACAGCTGCTGGCGAAACGTCAGGAACTACAATGCCAAGACCATGGCAATACAGCCCGGAAAACCCACAACAACCATCGTTCTCCGGCCGTGAAAGCCTTCGACAATAAATCTGGGATGTGTTCATTTGATGTATTGTCGAAGGCTTTCACGGCCGGAGAACGATGGTTGTTGGGGGTTTTCCAGGCTGTATTGCCGTGGTCTTGGCATTGTAGTTCCTGACGTTTCACCAGCAGCTGTGGCTGGCATCTTCAGAGGTGTAGCACCAAAAGACAGAGATCTCTCAGTGTCATAGTGTGGAAAAAAAAAACACTATGACACTGAGAGATCTCTGTCTTTTGGTGCTACACCTCTGAAGATGCCAGCCACAGCTGCTGGTGAAACGTCAGGAACTACAATGCCAAGACCACGGCAATACAGCCCGGAAAACCCCCAACAACCATGTGTTCATTTGTTTGTGGTGCCGGTTTTCTATCTGCAAGAAGTTCTTAACTCAGGGCAGCTTTCCAAAATATGTTGCACCCCAAAACTGGAGTATTCCATGATACTGCTTGCCTCTGAGACCCATCCTTAAGAAAATCTTCCAGAGAGTCTGTTGACCTTTAGCTTGATTGGTTTTATTGTCTGTGGAATCCTAAATTATGGATTTAGGGCGTAACTTGCTTTATGGCAGGTTTGTGCTTCTTAATATGCTACTGTGGTTCCCAAGTTTGGGAAAGAGACCCCGATTCACAGTAGCATTGATGCCTGAGGTTTGGAAGAAGGTCGATTGATAGGTGGTGTGTGGTCATTTGAGTTTCTGTACAGAATTTGTTTAGATTGTTAGGTAGGGTTGCTGACTAGAGATGGGCACGAAACGGGGAAAAAACAAGTTTCGTGGTTCATCACGAACCATGAACTTTAACGAAATTGTCCGACTTTGCAAAACAATTCGTTAGGTTTGTGATTTGTCAGATCCCGGGGGGCCCTACAATGGCCCCTTTCATATCCAGAGATGCCGAACTCTCAGGGAGACTTCAGCAGGCTCTCCTCCAGCCACGCTCCAAGTTTGGTGAAGATTGCAATACATTGACTGGGAGACCGCCTCCCTTCTGTCCCCCCCGGGTGCAATGGGGTCAGGAGTGGGGAGCGGCCCACAGCATCCTCCCTTCCTTGTGCCCTAATGGGCGCTTACCAGTTTCACCAGATGGATTCTGTTGGTGGCTCATAGTACAGAATGGGAGCTCTCAGGTTGGCAGAGAGAGCTGCCTGTCAAGGTTATGTGGGCTAAGATTGGGGGTTTCCACAACAACAAAAGATTTGCAGACATTCTGGGCCTATGTTGCCTAGGGAATCAATGGATCAGTGCCAGCCTATCTGGCATCACGAAGCATTCACAGATCAAACAAATTGGCCCCAAAAGTTGTGGATTTCA
The DNA here is from genome assembly GCF_028583425.1 of Eublepharis macularius. Taxonomy (NCBI): domain Eukaryota; kingdom Metazoa; phylum Chordata; class Lepidosauria; order Squamata; family Eublepharidae; genus Eublepharis; species Eublepharis macularius. The sequence goes on along the minus strand of NC_072802.1, from coordinate 62,892,548 downwards.
TGAAACGCATTTTTGCAATACACAAATTGGCACAATTCATCATAAAATTTGATTCGTGTTTCGATTCATGCCCATGTCTATTGCTGACTTTTAAACTGCTCTGCCCAACTGCCCTTTAAAATCAGTTTAATCTGCAAGCAATTATCAGGTGGTGATATTTTATCTTTTTTAAAAATAAAATTTATTTCACATACAATATAACAGATACAAGAATAAGCACATACAATAAAAATTTTTAAAATTCTTAAATAACATTGTAAAAACCAAACTTTTCCCTTATATTTTCAAAAATCGTTCCCATCTTGAAGATATAACTTCTCGATTATTTAAATAGCGTACCACAGGTGCTCATGTATCTTTATACTCTTAAGGAGAGAAATTTACTTTAGTCTAAAAAAAGCATTATTTATAATTCTACCCATGACATAGCTGTGCCAGAATTTTTCCTGCCACAATGAAATGGAGGGAGGGAAAGGTGATTTCCATCTAGCAGTTATAGTAAGTCTACTAGTATAGAGATCAAATTCTTCTGCTGTTTAGGGACAGCTGAAGAGGGCCAAAGAGCTAACAAAAAAAATTCTAGGGTAAACGGTACCACAAAATTCAACACCCTTTCAATTTGCACCGTCACCTCTTTCCAAAATGCTTGAATAACAGGTCAAGACCACCAAGTGTGTAAATAAGAACCTTCTTACTTAGGTGATGTTATTTTATCATAGTTTCATGCCATTAAAAGCTTCAGTTGCCCGTGACCGAAATAGAAGGGGCAGAACACTTTGTTTTCCTGTCCACTTGGCAGTCTATCACACGAAGCTGTCTTCTACTGCATCAGTCCATCAGAGTCAGCATTGTCTACTCAGCCTGGCAGGGTTCTCCAAGCACTCAGACAGAGGTTTTTTGTATAACCTGATACTAAATGGATTGAACTTGGTCCTTCATGCCAAGCAGATAATCTACCAGTGAGCCATGCCCCCTTCCCAGACTACAGATGCTTGGTGATTAAAGGAGATTACTAAAAACTCCCATTCATGAGAAAAGTCCAAATTTCTTACATCTTTGACATATTGTGCTGTTGTATTACAAACTAATAACATTAGATTCAAAATACAATGCCGTTGACAGATGGGCTCGGTTAGGGATCCCATTCCCCCGGTGGAGGCGGGGGTCCCTCGCTTTCACCCTCTACCCCCCTGCCACCACTTACCTGGCTGGCAGGGTGGGGGGAAGGTGTGGGAAAGGGTCTCCCAGATACGCTCCTGGGATGGCATGACGATGTCACTTTTGGGAGTGATGCCATCACACTGCCCCGAGAGCGCTCCCGTGCTTTGCAGTGGGCCCCTGCACCTGTGCGATCATGTCACTTTCGGGAAGTGACATTGTCAGATGCGTGTGCGCAGGGAGCATGATGAGACCGCTGTGCAGGTAAGTGCTGGGTTCCCCCCTCCTGCCCGGAGGATAAGGAGACGTGGTAATGCTAGTCTCGGTTCAGAGGCAAGGCAAAAACATGGTTTGTTTTAACTATGGTTAATTCACCTCACGAAACTCAGATTTGGCTGACAGAGCCTCATACAGATTCTGGTTCGAACTCTAACCGTAATTATTGAGACAGTCTATGTTTGAACAATCATGATCATAAATAGTTTAATTCAACTGTGGTTTCACCTGGCATCTGGACCACATCACAATATAATATGTACGTCAACGTGACTTCTTTCCTCAGCCTTACTCCAGGGGCTGTCTGGCCAGTAGCGTGCCTTGGCATTGCCTGAGGATATATGAAAACCTTGCTCAACTCCCTCCCCACTTGGAGTCTTGGTTTCCTTTGGGGCCTACAGTTTTGAGCAAACATTCTATTTCCAAAGGCAGAGTTTTGTTTCTGGCACCTGTTTCTCTAGTTAGGAGATATAAAATAGATAACATAGGGGCACGCTTCTAAAATCAGTATGTTTCCTTCCCAGCAGCCTACATTTATTTTTAAATGGGTATTGCTAAAACAAGAGACAAAATAGGAAGACGGGAGGTGCAGAAATGATGTCTGAGCAAGCAGTGAACTAGAGGATGGCATTTGGATCAACAGATGGTTTTCATGAGTGCTGAAGGTAAAAAAAAAACCTTTTAAAAAAAGTTTCAGTCTAGTGCATTTTAATCTATACTTCTATTAATCTTTAATCTTCTTTAATCTGTACTTGAATTTTGAATATTGAAAGGCAGTATAACTTGAGTCAAATTAAAGGTCATCTCCTGGGAACAGGAAATTTAAACCAAGTGATAATAATGCCTTGCTTACAAAATTTGGATAAAGCTGACTATAGGAGAACAGTTACCCTCCTTAGAATGGATATGTTACCGTCAGCGGTCATAGAGGATAAATACACAAAACAACCACTCGAGAAAAGAGTATGCGTATGTGGGGCTGGGAAGATAGAAACAAGGGGACATGTGCTTCTTGAGTGTGAGCTTTGTCAAAATATTAGAGCAACCTTCATAACTCCAATCTGCAATCAATTCTCAGGAAGAAATGATAGATTTTATCTAGATAAACTTTTAGTCGACAAGGACCAAGAAATTACTTTAAAGGTGGCAAAATTTGCTGTGCAGGCCATACAAATCAGTAAGTATTTTACAGGGGGAAATATTTAAATATATAACTTTAGGGATTTAAGTATTTAACAATTTAGTTTTAGGGAACTCGGGTCTTAAAGTTTTAAATATTTAAGAATCCGAATTCTGGAAATTTTATTGGACAGCTCTGTAAATAATATGACTTACCTTGATTGTAGGTTGTAATTACTTTTGGTCTCTGACCATAATAAATATACTACTACAACTACTTCTCCAAGGAGTTCAAGATAGTTTATGTTGCTACCCCCCTCTGCCATTTTTATCCTCACAACTCCTCTTTGAAATAGGTTAGGTTAGGTTAGATTGAGCATGTATGACTAGTCGAAGGTCACCCAGCATGAGTCTCCTAGATCCTAGTTCAGCGCTCACCACTATGCAGCACCATTACTTTTAAATTTCTAGTGCATTTCTTTGAAGGCCAAATGAGAAAATAGGCTTCAACAAATCTACTGTTTTTGGTGACAAGCTGAATTATATATAAAGTTTATCAAAATGGCTTGAACAACTAGCTGTCCCATCAGCGTGTGTCTCCCATGACCTCCCTTATGCACTTAAGTATTGTGCTTTAGTGCTAGAATCCATTTTTGCAATTTTGCAAGTTTCAGCTCTAGTGTGTTACTTGTTCTCAAGTCGCTTCCAACAGATAGTGACCCTATAAATTAATGACCTCCAAAACATCCTATCATTGACAACCTTGCTCAGGTCATGCAAACTGAAGGCCATGTCTTCCTGTATCGAGTCAATCCGTCTCATATTGGATCCTCCTATTCGGTTTTTCCTAGTATTATTGTCTTTTCCAGCGAGTCTTGGCTTTTCATAATGTGACCAAAGTATGATAGCCTCAGTTTTGTGATTTATAGCTTCTTGGGAGAATTCAGGCTTGATTTGATCTGGGGAAGTGCTGTCAATCATGCCAGACCTATGGAGACCCCTGATGGGTCTTTCAAGGCAAGAGACTAACAGAGGTGGTTTGCCATTTCCTGCCTCTACAGCTTGGTCTTTGTTGGAGGTCTCTCATCCAGTTAATAACCAAGGTTGACCTTGATGAGATCAGGCTTGCCCTGGTTATCCAGGTCAGGGCTGATTGGATCTAGAACCCACTTCTTTGTATCTTCATTAAACTCCTCCCACACTACATCACTTCGTAATTTTCAGCTCTTACCTGTTGTGAATGAAAGGAACTAGTTTATTTCGGGGTATTGGAAATCCTATGCATTGCTGTCATAATGTGAATTTTAATCCTCTATATTATTTTCACTGATTTAATAAATGCACTCTCCACGCTGTTGTGTTTGCTTTCTTTTTTAGCCACTTGAATTATATCTTGGTGTTTCTTCCAGATTGCATATGGAGCCAAGACGCCGTCTCGGTTAAGTCCAAACTCAGATCCAAGTATATGGAATTCAGCAATCCCTGAAGACAACACTATAAAGTGGTGTGCATGGAGACATCATCTTTGGGACTCAAATTATTCACAAACTTTGGGTTAACCAAGCTGTGGTCCTGAAACCATTTACTCGGGAGGGATTATCTCTGATGAAAGGTCTCGTTGGGATTGTGTTCCACCAGAAGCACTCTGAAAGGTGGGCTAGATCCAAAGGTCCTCTTCCAGTAAAAAGGAAGCCATCCTCTGGTTCAAGGAGACTTTCACCACAGGAATGATCCTTTTCTATTGGAGGACACCTCTTTATCCCAGAGCAAGAGTCCATTGTCAGTGGGAGAGGACCTTTGGATCCAATATTCAGAAACAGCAATGGGTGCAAACTTCGGCAGCGAATCTTGTTGCGAATGGGCCGGCCCCAGTTCTCTGTCAGCCTCATTGGGTACCATTTTGTTTCTGGGCATAAGTCAGAAGTGTTGATATGACCTTTAATGCTGCTAAGTAACCTAGGACTAGGGTACCTGATGGGCTGCTGCCACCACCTGGCTGGAGCCCTCCTCTGTATCAATCACAGCAGAGTGGGTATGTTGAGCAGGGCTTTGCCAGTGATCGTGCCCAGATTATGGAATGCTCACCCTCAGGGGAACCTGCTCATCTTCAGGTGACAGGTTCAGATGTTTATACTTCAAAAGGAGTTTTAGAACGGGGGAGGGGGGACGATTTTTGTTGGCACTGGAAGCTGCTCTGCCGCTGCTGTATTATCATTTAAATGCTGTACTCTTTTCATAGCTGATACCGTTTTTGAATTGTACTTTTTGAGTGCTTTGTTTTTAAATTAAAAGCTTGCTGGGTGATCTTGAGCCGTTTGCATGCTCTCACCCTGACCTACCTCACAGGGTTGTTGTGAGGATAAATGGAGGGGAGGAGAAGGCTGTAAGTGGCTTTGGATCCCTACAAGGGAGAAAGGCAGGGTATGCGTATAAATTAGTACAATCAATCTTAGGTGATACTTGTTTAGTGAAAAAGTAAGGTACAGGTGTTGTGAACAAATAAAACAAGTCTTGTATTTTGATTATTAAGGCTGCAGCCCGATGTGTATATACTTGAGAATAAGCCCTTTGGGAGACCACTTACTAATTAAACACACAGGGGACTGGGTTATGGAACTGCAGTCGTATTCAGGAGGATCAAATTCCACTGAATCTACTGGAACTTACTTTTGAGTAAACAGGGCTAGGATTAGATTAAAAACAGGGCTTTTGTTGTTTTTGGTGTTCTCTGTTTCTTTGTAAATAAAAGTTTCTTCTGGAACTTCAGTGATAAAATTTTTTAAAAGTATTTATTGTATATGTTGATTTTGAATGAGATAATGTGAAACAAAACTTGAAAATTGTTAATTAAGAGAACTTAACACCAATTTGAACCAACTCTTGTATTGAATTGAGTGTATGAACTACATCCAGTTTATTAGTCTGTTAAAGTTCACTTGCACTGTGTAATCCACCTTGGATCTCAGTGAGAAAGTCAGACTATAAATAAATAATAAAATAAATAAAAAGTTTGATGAACTCTATTATTTAATTATTAAGAGATAATTTTTTTAAAAAAGTTTCAAGCAATTTTTAAAAATGAAACATTACAGAGGGTTTTCTGTGGTGGACGAAGGAGAGAAACAAGGACGGAAAAAAGGGGGTGGGTGGGGGAAAAATCCCCAGAAACTGAACCCAAACAAGTAGAGGAACAAAATAGAGGGTTTAAGTAACAACACACACATTGCAGAAGGGCTGCGTTTCTTGTTTCTCTCTTCCCTCCGGGGGAACAAGATAGAGGGGTTAAGTAACTTAGTAAGTTACTTAAGTAAGTTACTTAACCCCTCTATTTTGTTCCCCCGGAGGGAAGAGAGGAACAAGGAACGCAGCCCTTCTGCAATAATCCATAAAGCAAGTATTTGGTTGGTATCCATAGTATAATTCAAGCGCCCTTGAAATATAGCCGCGAAAAGAACTCTACTAAACACCGCCCCTGTCCCGCATGCGCAGTACGATCAACGAAGCCGCCGGAGGAAACCTTTCCCTTTTTGGGCAAGCGCGAAGAGGGTGGTGGGGGGGGACGTCGGCGAGTTGTCCCTCGCCGGCGCTCGTAGGTGGCGGATGCTCCTGTCTTCGCTCCCCCTCCCCTCCGGACCAGTTTCCTGTGAGGAGCGAATGGCTGAAGCTGGGCCCGGCTTCGAGGCGGTAAGGGAGACGCTTGAGCCGAAGCCGGCGGGGTTGGGACTCGCCCCAGGCTCCTCGAGAAGGGGTTAGGGTAGAGCGGGCCGGCTGTGTGAGGGAGGAACGGGCGGAGGGTGCAGGCCGCGCTTCGCTCCGGCCCGCCTGAGGGGACCGACCGGGCCTGGAACGCGCCCCCCCCCCCCGCGGTGGCCTTTCGTTAACGGGGGCCGCAGAGGGACAAGAAAGGCCGCGGCTGTTGCAAACGCCTCCTTGGGGAGAGGAGGGTGCTTGGGAGGCGAAAGGAACGCGAGGGAGAGGAGAGCCGGTTGGGTGCAGCGGCTGGAGCGTCGGTTCGGAGGGACACGGGTTCGAATCCCCACGCTGCCCCGTGGTCGCTGGGTGACATCGGGCCGCTCGCTGTCAGCTTCACGCCCCTTACAGGGTTGTTCGGAGGATAAAATGGGGCGGAGAGAGCCATAAAGACACACATAATCCCCCTTATTTCATCTTCACAACAGCCCTGTCAGGTAGATGCTAGAGAGACAGACAATATTCGGTACAGGGCTGCTGTGGGGATAAAATGAGGCAAGGGAAGCCATAAAGGCTCACATGATCCTCCCTTTCCGTTTTTATTTTCACAACAACCCAGTGAGGTAGATTCTAGAGAACTAGGCATTTTCATTACAAGGTTGTTGTGGAAATAAAATGGGGTGAGGAGAGCCATGAAGATACACAAAATTCCCCTTAGTTCATCTTCATAACAGCCCTGTCAGGTAGATTCTGAAGGGCCTGGCATGCTCATTACAGGGTTGTGGTGGAAATAAAATGGAGTGGGGAGAGACATAAAAACATACATAATTCCCCCTTTGCTATTTCATTTTCACAACAATCCTGTGAGGTAGATTCTAGAGGGCCAGGCATGCTCATTACAGGGTTGTTGTGAGGATAAAGTAGGGCAAGGAGAGCCATAGAGACTCACATAATTCTCCCTCTCCTGCTTCATTTTCAGAGCATCCCTGCAAAGTAGATTATAAGGGGGCAGATAATGCTCATTACAGGGTTGTTGTGGGGATAGAGGAGAGGGGAGAGCCAGGAAGACACACATAATTCAGCATCTTAAAAGTTAGCCTGTTTATTATGGCACAAAAGGCTTTTTGTGAGCCAGTGCGCCTGATAGTTTCAAATGGGTAGCCTTGTTGGTCTGCAGTAGAAGAGCAAGATTCAGGTCCAGTTGCATCTTAAAGACCAACGAGATTTCCAGGGTAAGAGTTTGGGAACTTCAACTCTCAAAAGCTCATACCTTGGGAATCTGACAGGAGAGACAGACAAAAAAAATTGGTTCTTCTAGTCAGATGTACTGGCTTACAGAAGCTGTTGTGCCACAATATTATTATTATTATTATTATGTTGCTTAGTCTTTGAGGCACTGAGACCCTTGTTAGTTATTTTGGCTGCAGCTGATGAAGACAGCTGGCCCTCTAGAATGTACTGCGCATTGTTGTTGTGAGCGTTAGGTGGAGAAGGTGGAGTCAGGAGCTCCTTAGCAGAAGGGCAGGATGAAAATCCAAGAAACAGTTAAAATAGAGGAGGGGAGATTTATGTATGCTGCCTTATATTCCATGGAAGAAGAATGGGATTTTTAAAAAGATAAATAAAAACTGGGGTGGGATTTAGATATCATCAATGCCATCCTGTGTTCATTGGAAGAAGGGCAGGATAAATTGTGGCATGCCTCTCCCACCATTTCTTGTGTGTTTTATTATCCCCACTCGCTGCTGGCTGTTATCAAAGGTTGCTGTGCTTACATAGCTGTACTCCTCAGAAAAGTCACACCTTGTGCTACTTGCATTTCATGATCATTTGGCCCCACTGTTTACATTTTTCTTTATGGCATTGTGTGAATGTGTATATATGCAGTGTTACTATTAGTCTAGGCTGGAGCAGGAATAACCGCACAGAGTTGCCCTATTAGTTTTTACAGAGCCATCTCTTCATAGTTTTAGTTAGTTTCAAGATAGATGGATATAAAAGAAAAATTCAAAGAGAAAAACATATTGAAGATCATCAGTTTTATGTTCTTTCATACCATTAAAAATTTCTGTCCCATCTCCCTTCATTTTTCTATTTTTTCTGCCTTGAATTACTTGAATACTTGAATTAGTTATAGTAGTTTATAAATAGGCATATTTAACTTGCTAGAAAAAACATCACAGTAAAAGTGAGCATGCTTACACTTCGACTTGTCACATCAACTGTGAAATTCCTTAGAATTTGGTTGTCTGGAAAGTCACTATGAAGTATAACAGCCGACTGGCATGCTAGAAATGGTAGCTCTGAATCAAAGTGAAAGCCACGTTTTTTTCTAGGCATTTTTGTTGCACGTTGTCAGTTGCAAATTTGGCAGTCGAAAAATGTGAGAGACTTAAGGGTCCTCGGTAACATGTGCAAAGCTTTAGGGCACCTAGAAAACAGTAAGAAAACTTGACTTCTGTGAAACTCAGTATAATGTTAGGGACAAAACTCTGCCTGTATCCTGGAGAGTTTTGGGTTGATAGGTGACCACTAATTTAGGCTTGCTATGAAGATCTTAAAAAAAAAAACACAGTTCCCATTCTTTTGTGTCAGAAATTCTGAAGAGACACAGGCTTTGTAGATAACAAAAGAGTGAAAGTGAAAATTTCCCTTGTTTTCGGAGCAATTTGAATAGCACCTTCACATAGCACATATGTTCAGATAATTATTCTAATTAGTTTTGTGTTAACAGTAAAGCCAATTTAGTGGCATGTGTATACACAGACAGATGGAAATTAAGGAAAAAATGTTTACATGGTGCTTTATAGGGTAACACTCAAAATAGGAGGTTTGTATTCTGAGGAACTTAGAGTTTAACTTTTTACAGTAGCTTAGAAGATAGAGAAGGCAAAGGTAAGAGTGACAAATGGAGAAATAAGAGAATTATGTGGCCAAATGCAATATCTTTACTCTGTCAGAAGACTCTTTCCCTTAACAGAATTTTTAAAATTTCTTTTTAGAATTTGAGAACATTAAAAAGGTGATAATGCATCATGGAAACGGACCTCAAAATGCGCAACGCCAACTCCAAAGGTCCCGGTCTTTCACCGGCAGCGAGAGTGAAGATCAGCAGGGAAATCTGCCGCAGTCTCCTGCTGCACCGTTCGCTCCTTCGGCCAGCCCGTCTGCGCCACAGTCTCCCAGTTACCAAATCCAACAGTTCATAATGAGTAGAAGTCCAGTGGCTGGCCAGAATGTTAATATCACTCTGCAAAATGTTGGATCGGTAACTGCAGGAAGCCAGCAGATCACACTTACCCCTCTGCCGATCCCAAGTCCAACATCCCCAAGTTTCCAGTTTAGTCCTCAGCAAAGGAGGTTTGAGCATGGATCCCCCTCCTATATCCAAGTTACTTCACCGTTGCCCCCTCAGGTTCAGTCTCAAAGCCCCACCCAGCCAAGCCCTGTGCCAGTTCAGTCCATATCGAATGTTCGGACAGGTACCCCAGGACCCAGCTTGGGCATGTGCAGCCAGAGTCCAACGCGAGGCTTCGTAGATGCAAGCGTGCTTGTCAGACAGATCAGCTTGAGTCCTTCAAATGGTGGGCACTTTGTGTATCAGGAAGGGTCCGGCATCACCCAGATCTCTCAAGGCGCTGCAGCTCAGGTACAACTTTCCTCTCCAGGAGCACCGGCTACGGTGAGAGAACGCAGGCTGTCACAGCCCCACTCGCAAACTGGTGGCACCATTCACCATCTTGGACCGCAGAGCCCTGTTGCTAGCGGGGCAAATATCCAGCCTTTACCGAGCTCGGGTCACATTGCGACAAATAACCTGCCGCCGCAAATAAGCAATATTATCCAAGGCATGCAGCAGCAGCAGCAAGTCCTGCAAGGGCAGCAGCTGAGCAGACCCTTGGGATATGATAGGACTCCCAGCGGTCTGATCGCTGGTGTGGGAGGACCGTCTGCATTTGGGATGACATCGCCACCCCCTCCCACGAGTCCTTCCCGAGCCAGCATGGCCCAGGGGCTGACGAGTCTCCCCCTTGCTCCATCGGTGTGCGCCGTGGTGAAAAAGCCCAAGAAGTTGGAGGAGATCCCGCCTGCAACCCAAGAGGCAGCTCAGATGAGAAAACAATGCTTGGAGCACCACCTGAAGCAAATGGAGGTCCTGAAAGAAGCTTTCAAGGAGTACCTGATTGAGTTGTTTTTCCTCCAACACCTTCAAGGGAATATGATGGATTTCTTAGCATTTAAGAAGAAGCACTGTTTGCCGCTGCAAGCGTACCTGCGGCAGAATGACTTGGATTTGGAGGAGGAGGAGGAGGAGGAGCAATCCGAAGTGATCAACGACGAGGTAAGACTGTTCTTCATCATTTAAAAGTGTCTCTGTACATTTAGAATTGACGCTGGTTCTCTGATTCCGCAGTCCTAGGGATGCTGACTTGTTGGGACCAGTTGAAATCGGTTAGATTTCTTCTAATGAAAAAGGTTAGGATCGACTCGCAAGACTTTCTAGGCCAGGCGAAACCCCTTTGGCTGCTACTGCAGTGACGTGTTACTCTTTTGTGTCAACCAGATGTTCTGGGAAAGTGTTTAATGTATTCATTTTATTTAGTGTATTTGTAGGTTGCCTTTTAACCCCAGAAGCTCCCAAGGCAGTTTAGAGTACAACAAAAAAAGGAAAGATAAATCAGCCGTGGTATTAAGAGGCCGCACCAGGATGTGTGTGATGGCCTGCCCTTCTAGCTTTTTGGAGTGCTTCTGTTTTCCTGCTCAGAGAACCCGTGAGAAATCCACCCCACTCGCCCCCCCCCCCAAAGTGTGCTGCAGAGCAAAGCCCTAACAGGGTACAACTGGATCACAATGTAAACATTAGATATAACACCATGCTATGGACTAATGAAACTCAGTACAAAGTTTACCAGTAACAATGCTTAATTGTCTTATACAAAATATGCAGGCAGATATACAACCACAAACCAAAATCATACACAACGTACAGTCTTCAATCTTGAGAACTTGTGTTGATGAACACACGACCTATGTACATCCGATTGAAGCTTGCATTTCAGTGCCTTCCTCAGAGTCGTGTTTCACAAGGTGCCTGCCCACAGCAAACCTACGACTTCTAAGCCTGCTTGTGAGTTGTGTTAGAGCTGTTTAGCCTCTCCTTTCCTTTCACACTGCTCAAGTCGTTAACTCCAGAAATCTGCAGTACTGAAGACTGATATTGTGGACAGAATATTTTCTGTCTATTGTGAACGATTTTGGTTTGTGGTTGTATATCTGCCTGCATATTGTGTATCAGACAATTAAGCATTGTTACTAGTGAACTTTGTATTGTGTTTCATTAGTCCACAGCATGGAGCAACGCCCTAAAGCAGCAAATGTTGTTCTTACCTTGGAGGCAGTGTAACTTTGTTATAAAGACGCCACTGATTTTCAAGTTGATTGTCTGCATGCTTACATTCCTGGAGAGCCAGTGTGTTGGGCTTATATTACCCCAAGAACTGGGACTCAGCTCTTGGGGTAACTATTAAGTTTGATGGGGGACCTCAGGCTAGCTGCCATCTCTTAGCCTAACCTACCTTGCAGAGGTATAAAATGGGATAAGTAGGGGAAATTCTGTCCTCAACTCCTGGGAGAAAAGGGCAGGATATAAGTGAAGCAAATAAAAGTAATACTTGAAGGAAAGTATTTTTAGACCAAAGAAAATAAATAATAAGGCCTCAACTTTATGATGTTGAGATTTTTCTTCTTTTGATTTTCAGTTTCAGCCCAAAGAGTGTCCTGTCAACAGAAGGGATTTTAACATGTAAACAAAGTTTGTGGTGTTTTAATGCATAATTACATTCTCATCGATCACATGTGTTTATATGCGCTCTTGTAGTTCCTTTATAGAAACTTTTAAAATGGCAAACTTAACTGAATATTTTTTAAATGATGTGTTGATACTTCTTCCATAGTGACAAGAACAACAAGAAAGAACCTGGAACTGGTTTTCATTTAGGTTTCAAATTCTGCAAATATAAATTTTATTCCCAAGAACAATATCTGAAGAATCCTTTGATTTGTTCCATGTGCCCCATTGGATTTGTGCCTTTCAAATAGCAGCCCCACCCCAGTTGCATGGAAAAATCACATCTAGAAGCAGGCAGGGAAGAAACGTTTTACTTTTTAAATTTCCACTGGGGCCATTTGAGCCTGAAGATGCCGTTCCTGAAGATGACAAGCCTAAAGCCTGTTATTTTTAAAAACAGTAGTAATAATAATAATATAATATATAATAACATTCGATTTGTATATCACCCTTCTAGGCAACTTAATGCCAACTCAGAGCGGTTTACAAAGTGTGTTGTTATTATCCTCACGACAATCACCCTGTGAGGTGGGTGGGGCTGAGAGAGCTCTGAGAGAGCTGTGACTGACCCAAGCTCAGCCAGCTGGCTTCAAGCGGAGGAGTGGGGAATCAAACCCGGTTCTCCTGATTACAGTCCTGCCGCTTTTCACCACTACACTAGACTAAAGTAATTTGCATACATGTGTGAACTTGGCAGTGAACTAACCATAAGATTCCTTGAGCAGGCCTCTAAGAGGCAGCATAAAAATATCCTAAATAAGTAAATAACGTCTCTATAGAAGCTTATTTGGTCATCTCCATCTTGTCCCATAATTTTACAGCATTACAGTCCCATGGAACATAATGGAGTAAAACCTCTGTGGGTCATAAGAAATGTTCTTTACGTGATGCTGCAGCTCCAGACACTTTTTCAGATGGCTGAGCTACAGTTCAGTCTGGCAGCCTTACTAGTGTGTTGCCGATTCCTGAATTGTAAATCCATTCAGTTTTCTAGCTTGGAGTGGAACTACCACCCATTGCCGGAGGTTGTGATCACCCATCCCATCCATGTACATAGCTATTTTTATTTCAGTGGTTTGTTTTAACTTTCTGGTTATGGTTGTATGAATTAAAATACCACTTCAAAATTTTAGTGTGCATGGTGGTTGATTTGCAGGCAGTTGTTTCTGGAGAGGCATGTGTTTTGTTTGCAATCTGTTATAACGATGCTTCCAATTAAATATTCTAAATATGTTGCTGTTTTCAGTGAAATCTTGTGGAGCTCTTTAATGACGGAACTGCTAGGAGCTTAATGACCTATTTATGTCCATTAAAGTGGAAGTGGTGTTCCCTCACAGTTAAGAACATTGAATTAGGGAGGTGATATTCTTGGGTCGAGTCTCAGGGAGATGTGTGAATGGATTTGGCCAGCACTTCAGAAGAAAGAGCGGGCTTGGCCGGACCCTTGGTTAGTATCAGGGTTGTGATGGAAGGTGCTTTCCTAAATTCGAGCTGTATGTCTTCTCCAGGTGTCAGGTCAGGAGAGTAGCAATCGTATCTCACTGATATTATGTGCCTCTTTGATTTAAAACTTTTTAATATTTAGAGGCGGAGGCGCTCTGTGTTTTAAAAACATTAGACAGTAAAGTCTATTGAAATCCGTAGCAGGGTTTGAGTCAGTGTGTTGAAGATCATCCGAGTAGGTCAGATGATCTGTAAGAATAAATGATACCTTTTCTGTGGTCTGAATTTTTTTTTTTAAAGTAATCATTTCTTTATACACATGCTAAATGGGCTGGCTGTAACATTAACTTTTTTTCCTACGTGGTGTCAATCTATGCTTGTCAATGCTGAGTATGACGTTCAAGTCTTTTTGAGGCTTTTTAAAAAAAAAGTGCAGCAGAATTCAGCCACAATTCATCAAAATGTTTTTTTCGCTCCTGTATCCCTCTCTGATGCTGTTGTTCATAGGTCAGTTGCCAAGGCAGGTCTCCATTTTACTCTATAGTATTAGATGAGCTGTGTAATTAAGGCTTTTAAACAATACATCTGGTTGAGAGGTTTCATATAATTTATATAATCACGTGGAAGGATTTTGCAAAATAATAAAATGAACTTGTGTGTGTGCTGATCAGATTTCATTACCTTTTATTGCAGGGCAAGGGGCTTTCGGGGCACCTGCACCTCCTTTCTTTGTATTTTGTGGTCTTCTTCTCTTCCCCCCTCCCCCTTCTTTATCACCTTCTGCTAAAGCAATGCACCTCATCCTTTGCCTGGGTGGGCTGGTCACTGTGGGGTTTTGTTCGGGTGGGGGGAGAGAATGGAGGCTCTGCTCATTGCTTAATAAATGTTTGGGCTCCTCTGAGTGTGGACTGTCTGTCGTGCTAATTTTGTTGTCTGTTAAGAAAGCCAAGATGTCAGAGATTTACCCATGTTATTGCCCAGACTAAAACTGGAAACTTTTGGTGGCGAGAAGGGACAGTAGCTCCCGCTAGCCTGTCCCTCACTTCATGCTGCTATTTAATTGCAAAGCAGAACTCTTCATTTTTTTAAAAAAAAGGTTAATGGAACTGCACTGATAGATATATTGTTATAAACCCCTCTTCAATGAGAAACGATGACTACAGTGCAAAGCAGGGTGTGTTGACCGGATTTTAACCACAAAAACAAAAGAAAAATGATTTCCCTTTTTGTTTTTCCCCAAAATATCTTCTCTCAGGTAAAGGTTGTAACAGGAAAGGATGGGCAGACTGGTACTCCTGTTGCTATAGCAACCCAGCTTCCTCCAAATGTTTCTGCTGCTTTTTCATCCCAGCAGCAACCATTTCAGGTACTTTTCAACAGTTCTAAACTTGTAGTTTCATCCCAGATTATTTTTTTTCTTCATTCAGATTTGATATTGGATAGTGGAATTTATATTTCCCCAAGAGCCCATCCCGTCTCATCTCAAAATCAAAATCAAGCAATAAAAGACCTTTAAATTTCAGATGCATGAGTGTTTATGGAGCGCTGAGGAAGTTTATTTTTTTTCCTTGTCTCAAAGTTGCTGGCTTGTTTCATTAACTTTCAGCTTTTAATGTATTTCACTTTGGTTTGCCCGTCTTTTGATTTCCTTGTGCGTTCTGCCTAGTAACAGTGTGGGTCCCTCTGTCTGTGGCATTGTGACTGTGGATTCCTTCTAAAATTCTGTTCTTTTAAAAATTCAGACACAAAATGATGTCAGTTTAATATCAGCACCGTCTGTCTTTCTGGGACATTTGAGCTACCATGGTTTTGTATAAATAAATAATCAAATGGTTTTAATTTAGCATTGAACATTCAAACAGTCAAAGCAAGTTAGGTCTATGTATTGCCGAAGGCTATTATCAGTCAGGTATTTTTAATATTAACTTCACAACAGAAAGACACTTGAATCAATAACAAGAGTTGGTTCTCATCTAATGGGTTTTAAAAATTAAATGCTTTGCCGTGCTGTTAGCATTGTTCATTCAGCTACTGCAGAGCTAGAAGCAGTGATGCGGAATTTCTGGAAATGTCGAAGTCATGGGGAAGAAGCCTGGAAACTTGGGGGAAAATTGAAATACATGCAATACATATATTCTTATCAAGTCTAATCTTATTTTATGGCGTTAACAACGTAACAGACATCATTTAGAACTTAGCATGTAACATTGTACAATTGGGCATATTTATGAAATAGAAAAGTGTAAATGCCTTAATTTTTTGCAAGCAATATAGTGACTGGGGGAGGGCCCATGGCTTAGTGGTAGAGCATCTGCTTTGTGTGCGGACAGTTCCAGGGTCAGTCTCTGGCATCTCGAGCGAAGTGAACGACTTTTACCTGAGACTTTAGAGAGCTGTTGCCGGTCTGAATAGAAAATACTGATCTTGATGGACCAATGAGCCTATTCAGTATAAGGCAGTTTCATGTGCGATTAAGACTAAATACTGAAGAGAGACAGCTGCAGATTGCTTCACTCTTTGTTCCTTTCGCCATCTGAAAAATGGAAGTTGAAAATATTATTGTTGTAGTTATTTATTTGATTTATAGCCCGCCCTTCCCACAAGTGGGCTCTGGGTGGGTTACAACACTATAATAATACAAAAATAAACCATTGGATACATTAAAACCACAATCATCATTGTGTGTATACACACACACACGAAGTCCCAAGATGGCAGCACCTTCCACTCTTTCCCAATCAAAAGGTGGAGGAAAGGGGAATATAAACTGGTGTCGCCACAGTGGCTACACAAATGGGGGTCAGATGATCATGTAGCCCCTCCCCCGCCTTGACAGGAGACCACAGTAGGGAGGCATTTCTAAAGACCTTAGACTGGCCTCAGCTGTACGCCTGGTAGAACATCTCTGTCTTATAGGCCCGCTGAAAGGATATAAAGTCTTGGCGGGCCCAATTGTCCTCCGATAAAGAATTCCACCAGGTTGGGGCCAGCACTGAAAAAGCCCTGGCCCTGGTCGAGGCCAGCCAAAACTCCCTGGGACCGGGGACCACCAGTAGATGTTTTCCTGCTGATCTAAGCACTCTCCAGGGAGAGAGGCAGTATGATTATCAATAATATATCAAATATATTAATATAACATATTAATTGTGGACAAAATTAGTCACATTTAAGCCAATATATATGCTTGAAAATGTACTGCGCTTGTCTACCATGTACACAGGAATTATCATTATCTAATCCTCCAGATCGTCTTCATACTATGCATTGGCTTTTTCTTGAAAAGCATTTTGCACATGTAAAGACAGGAACTATATCAGAGGAGCCTCTTTAGTGCTCCTCCAAACTTTGGGCAGAAAAAAACCTGGAACCTTCTCTAGCTCCTTCCTCCCAACTGAACCTTCTCCCCCCCCCCCCCCCCCGCCCAAGTCTAAGTAGCCGCTACATACTGGCAGTTTTGGCTCTGTGAGACATTTAACAATATTGGACTGTAGTCAAATAATGGGCAGTCAGTTAACCTCTGTGCCAATCCTGGTTTTACTTTCAGATGCTTACACTATAGTGCCCTGGCAATTAATAGAAGTTTATCAAAAAAACAGTGTAGCTTCCACAAGCAAGTAGTAGGACTTAACTATTGTTTTTGCAGAAATTGCAGGTAACCAATTACATTGAGTTTGCTGCACTTTCAGGTATGCTTTAGAATTTGTTTTCAGCCCTTAGATATGAAAGAGATATAGTAAAATATTGAGTTTTAAGGTTTTAGAAATACATTTAATTAATTATAGAAATGAGAAAAAGGAAATGCAGATTCATTATCTCCCCTTTTCAATATTCCAGCTTCTACCTTTTTTTTTACATTTTAAAAAACTTTTTAAAACTTTTGAAAGCTTTCACAAATGTGACACTGTGCCCATGCTGCATGGATCTCACATTTCCCCTGCTTCCTCACTTAGCTGTATCAGTTATATAAATAAGGCCGCCAAACTTATCGCTTGTCCATGAGCTCCTTTATTAGAGATGTGTCTCCTAAAATAGGAAGAAAAACCTGCGAAGCTTTCTAAGTTTCGTTCCATGGGGGATTTGCAGGCAGTTCTTGTAGCTTGAGCTTCCTTTAAGGGTTCCATAAGGATTAGAGTATCTAAACTCTTTTTTAAAAAGGTGGGGGAAGCCCTCTATATCTCAACAGTATCAATGGCTGAAACAAATGACGACAGAAATACAATTGCACTTTATTTGATCAATAGATAAAACTGTTTATTTCCCTCCTCCCCCTCCCTTGGCTCTAGATGGGTTAAATACAAAGATACAAAAATTACTGAGAGGCATATGATCAATTGACCAAAGGAATCCATAGACTGACAACAAACTTCACCTTTAAAACAAAGCATCAGAATAGCCAAACAGTCCCAGATTTCCAAAAAAAATCCCTACATTAAGCTCTGTAAAAAGCCCTTCTGGATAGCACTACTTTACAGGACATTTCTAAACTTGAGACTGTCTTTTGACCTCCTCTAGGAGGCTGTTTTGAAGAATAAGACCTGCAACAGAAAAGACCTGCAAACAGACTGAGGCAGATCTCAGAGCACTGGTGGAATGACAGTAACAGCTGTTGGGAGGAGCACAGGAGTCAATGTGGATCCAGAATGCTGAATACTTCGAAGAGTATAGCCTTCATTCTGATAAGCTGACACTTGAAATGGAGACTAAACTGGTGGCAGACATTGACGAAAGGAAGAGCAAGTCAAAAAAAGGGCTCGGGAGGTAGATGTAGAGGAGGCCAGGTGGTCGTTAGAAGATAAATGATATAGAGGATACCTAAAGGGAGTGCTTGAGTTGCATCTGTGATCCAATGTACTTGTATGTGGGGATATTTTATTATTACAATGTGCATTTCTGCAAATGCTGAGTTGATAGAGTACATGTTTTACGTACAGGCAGTCCTGTGTTCAGTCCCTGCCATCTACCAGGGATTTTGGGGAGCAAATTTGGAGAAAGACAGCTTCATTCTTCCAAAATAGTTTTAATACAGTTTTAAATTGCAGATTCACAGATATTAAGAACTCTTTGTTCTGCATGTTCCGTTTTACTAGAGGAGAAAGACTTGGTTTGCTCTTACTGTTTTACTTGTTATTTTGAGCAAACTTACTCCCTTGTTGGTTGTTGTGGATTTTCTGGGCTGTATAGCCGTGGTCTTGGCATTGTAGTTCCTGATGTTTCACCTGCAGCTGTGACTGGCATCTTCAGAGGTGTAGCACCAAAAGACAGAGATCTCTCAGTGTCACAGTGTGGAAAAGAAGTTGGCAGGTAATTTATATCTACTCAGGAAGGTAGGGTTGGACTGAGTCATCCTGTAAGAGTTTCCCAGGGTGTGGAATGCTAATGGAGGGAGGCTTCACTGTATCCTGAAGAGGTTCTTTTGCATATGGATTGGTGCTTGATATGCTAATCTTCTCTGCCGGGCTATTGTCGGGTATAGAGTATTTTGTTAGCCTGATGTTTTTCAGGACTGGAAACCATGTTCTATTCATTCATACTAAGGTTCCGGTAAAAGACACAATCGCACTTATTAATCAGATTTTTCCAGAGGATGTAACAGCCTTATTCCACCATTGTCTGACAACCAGTTGCTTCCAATGGGATAACGAATTCTATGAACAGATGGATGGGGTGGCCATGGGAAGCCCTCTCAGCCCAGTTATAGCAAACCTTTACATGGAACATTTTGAAAAAACAGCTCTAGAATCAGCACCCCACAAACCTACAGTCTGGTTCCGGTTTGTGAATGATACCTTTATCATTTGGAGCCATGATGAGGAAGAATTGATGGAGTTTTTAAACCACCTCAACAATATCCACCTGAACATACAATTCACCATGGAGAAAGAAATCGGGGGGAAACTTCCATTTCTAGATACCGTGGTCATCCGCAAAACAAACTTTAAGTTAGGTCACAAGGTCTACAGGAAACCAACTCACACAAATCGATACTTACACGGAATGAATAGAGCGTGGTTTCCAGTCCTGAAAAACACCAGGCTAACAAAATGGCAAGATCCAGGTTGGACCATTTTAGCTTTGTGTTTCATCCTTGCTAAGGCATCTACTTCAGCATGAGGGGAAGGAATTGAATGGCTCTTCATATGCTTGGGAAAGTATATTGGGTTTTGGTGGTAATCACATACTATTTTAAGTTTATTTTTAGTGCAAAACAGATTTATGACTTGAGTACATGACCAAGTAGATGAGGGTTTTGAGCTCTTAACAGCAAATTTGTTTTGTTAGGAAAGAGTTTTTAAAAGACAAACATATTTATTTCCCTGAAACTTTAAATGTGTCATTTCGATCATAAGTGTTCTTTGTCAAACTGGGTGCTGTCCCTGTAAGTAATAAAAGCTGGGCTGAGAGCATTAGGAAGTGCCTTACGTTTGAGGTATTGTAGATGTTTTCAAATTCGCCAGCAGCTCTTGGACAATTTTTTTATCCTCATGCAGCTTTTTTAAAAAAAGAGGAATTTGTTGTAAAAATAGTCTCTGGGGCTTATGTAAAAGAAAAAAAATGTGAAGATTAAACTGTATTTTGACTTTTCTGTTTTCTCTTATAATAGCAGGCACATGCGGGGGCTCCGGTAACAGGAACAGTGAATGCCATAGAAATTGAAGCGTTTAAGAGACAGCAAGCACTTTCTTCAGCAGGTATGGTCCCTTAAGTAGAACGAAATTATCCTTTTAGGCTAACATGAGGATTGGTGCTGTCCAGCATTTGCTAAAAATGCTTGCTCCAGGTTGACCATTTTGCCAAAGCCTTCAGGCTGTTCGTTGCGATAGGAAGCTCGTTGTTTGTCATGTTCTCCCCTCGCAGCCAATAGACTGGATTTGGTGCTATTTTCTGTGTTTTGGGCATCTCCTTCCATGGTGCTGTACTCACACTGTAGAACTGTAGATATCAAAGCTGGGGCATCTTTGTAAACAGTATAACCTTGAACCCCTTCCGCTGTGCCGTAAACGGAATTTGAATATCACAGATTCGTCTAAGAGACCACGAATTGAAGTGGGCCGTCATGGGATGGTTTTTCAGCATCCAGGTGTGGCTTCAGGAGTCCCTCTTCAACAACTCATGCCAACAGCACAAGGTACTGTGTCACCACACGCCAGCTGCAGATTAATTAGCAAGTGGGATGTTAGTGCTGGAACCAGAAACCATGGAACATTTTTTGAGGTCTCTTGTTCCATCATGAGCTTCCCTCTTGTAAATTAATACTTGGTGTGAAATGCCTGGTTTGTGTCAGGAGCCAAGTAACGGGCTTTAGTGGTGCATGTGGGCATGTGAAAACCTGTTACAGGAATCATTGTGAACTCATGCGTTGTGGAGCCTGCCAGTTTGCAAATGGTCGGCGCTTGGATAGCGGACATGATTTTAATTGAGTGTTAGTTATTACATTTGTGCTGTTTTTTTAAAATTAACTGTCACCTGCATAGGAAGTATTAGATAAGTCCTTTCCCCCCCATTCTGTGTGTACTGACTCATTGCAAAACCCCATCTGTCTCTATGCATGATAGACTGTGGTATTGATTTCTTTTTAAACTTGTGTTTGTCTTACACCATTCTTTGAGAACGATGGTGTTGTGTGGGCAAAGTAAGTAGATAGTCGTTTCCTCAGTGTTCTCTGTGAAGTCCCAAGAGTCTAAAAGGCTTTGGAAATTCACCTCTTCTCCTTCTCTTCTTGCTTTGCAGGAGGAATGCCACCCACCCCTCAAGCAGTACAGCTGACAGGGCAAAAGCAAAGCCAGCAGCAGTATGACCCTTCCAAAGGCCCTCCAGTGCAGAATGCAGCAAGTTTGCACACTCCCCCACCGCAGCTGCCGGGGAGGCTGCAGCCAACCAACGTTCCCATCACGTCTCTCCCAGCCGCTCTGCAGCTTACCCAGCAGCCGCCCCAGATCACAGAGGCTCCTGTACAGCCTCAGGTTCACGTGAAGGCCCTGCCGCAAAACATATCCGTCAGTGCTGCTGTGTCACATGGCCAGGTTCAAACACCGCTTCAGCAGCAGGTTCAGCCAGCGGTGCATGTCCAAGGACCCGTCGCAGCGCAAATATCCCAGCCTCAAGCTCCAGTCCAGCAGCAGGTATTTGGACACACGTGTGAGCCCTTTGGCTATGGGCATGGTTGGGGGCGGGGATCTGTTGCTAAGGCCGAAGACAGAGAGAAAAGAAAAGGACCTCCAGTAAGAAGGAACAGGAGGAAAGTATCACGTACTAAAGAGCAAACTATAAAAGTGATCGATGGAGAATATCACTTGGAAAGTCAAGAGAGAAAACGCAAGTGCCAGTGGAACAAACATGTAGAGCCTGATGCCAATTAACGCCACACTGTCAAGTGCCAGTGGTGTCTATGTGATGAATACACTTTATCAAATACGGAACGAGAACAAGCATCACATCATCTGTCAGTAGTGAAAATAGACAGTATGTCCATTGGCAAGAGTTGACATTATATCACTGACAGAAAGCTAGCGAAAATCAGTTTGGATCAGTGTGTTCCTCCAAGGTGGAATATGTACACGAGGGCCTCCAGGGTCAGCTGATGCGTGTTGTCTGGCTATAACATTACTTCACAGCATTCGGATCAGTAGGCAAAATTCAAATGAACGTAATCACTTCAGCGCCCTGGAAGGGGGAACTGTATCTGCTAGTTCCTCATTCTTGCAGGGTCAGGTCAAAAGTGAATCCAAAGTGCTAATTCTTAAATTGCAGATATTATACATCGTATACGTGAGTCTAATATTTTCAGTGATATTAGCAGTACATCATATTCATGTTTTGACCTCTAGTACTTAGTGCTTTTTACTATTCCTTCTATGGATGGCATTTCTACAGGCGTGGGATGCAACATTAGAAATGGCAAACTTTGCAATTTGGAAACTTCGAGTTTGTATGGAGATCGAGAAGGTTATGCGAATGTGCTTCAACGGGTCTTCCTTTTAACGGGTGTTTTGTTGTGGGGATAATAGTAACATACTTTGTAAACCGCTCTGAGTGGGTGTTAAGTCATCCTGAAGGGCGGCATATAAATCAAATATTATTATTAGAATATGATATCAAACTGGGGATGCTTCTCTTTCAACCTGCCTCCCCTGGACCTGTTGCATACATTGTGCAATCAAGAGGGCACTTTCATTGATCTGTGAATGTGCCTGTTGACTTGGCACATTCCCTTTCAAGTGAAAGTCCGTGTTCCTTAGAATTGGGAGAGAGAGAGGTGAGAGAAAGCAGCACCCCACTTCTCTCTCTCTCGTTTATCTCACCTTCCATAATCTCCCTGACGTGATGATGTCACTTGAGCAATGGAATGGATAAGACAGAGCTCCATGTTGCTCAAAGTGACACTTGAAATACTTCCTAGAAGATCCCCTGACGAAGCTTTTAAGTTAAACTTGTAGGGATCTACAAAACTTGAATAACTTTTTTCACCTTGCACCTGGTTCTTCTTGTCTTCTGCATACTGATGCGGCCATTGTTTCAGCGGCTTCTGGTTTCACACCAGAAGTGCCATTGTATGCTGGCCCTATGCTGACACGCCTATCCCTGTCCCTCAGTTTCTGCTTGTGCACATTTCACGCATCCTATATACAGACATTTCAGTTTCATGAAAGATGCGCGTGAAGCAGGGTTGCCTGTTTCTGGGATGGTCCTTGGGGTTGCAAAGTTTGGGGCTGCTCCCCTTCTATTTTGGGAGGCCGGTGCCTCCTGAAAGCTATAGGGAGGGGGGTTCAGTGACTCTGTTTTCCTCCTCCCCGCATAGCTTGGCACAATCTTCAGCTTGCATTCTGGGGGTTGCTTCCTGGCCTCTGTCAGCAGGCTTTGCAGATTCCCATCTTCTTCCCTTCTTACCATTGAGCTCTTAAATGCTCTATGAGAAGACAGCCACAGAACCATGGCTATCAATTCCTCTGACCTCATCATCTGACCTTGCCCGCCCCCCCCAGTTGCCAGAATAACCAATGTTTTACAGGCCAAGTGGCTGGTGGCTTCTATATACTGCGGCTGCTGACCACAAATTGTCCGTAGGTAGAGTGCATTGGCCCCAGGTGGCAAGCTGGGGTTGAATTCCAGAAAGCTAGCATTTCATATACACCACTGCTCTAATTCCCTTCCCTTCCCTTCCCTTCCCTTCCCTTCCCTTCCCTTCCCTTCCCTTCCCTTCCCTTCCCTTCCCTTCCCTTCCCTTCCCTTCCCTTTCCTTTCCTTTCCTTGTACAGCTCTTTTGACCATAGCCTTAAGCCTGAGTCTAATACTCTAGCACAACCATGTCAAGAAACAGTAATATTTCCTTTGAAACAGCCTGAATTTACATAGTATATTTAATCAGTGCTTTTTGTACTGTAGACAGCATATAACAACAACAACAACATTCTATTTATATACTACCCTTCAGGACAACTTAACACCCACTCAGAGTGATTTACAAAGTATGTTGTTATTATCCCCACAACAAAACACCCTGTGAGGTGGGTGGGGCTGAGAGAGCTCCTAGAAGCTGTGACTGGCCCAAGGTCACCCAGCTGGCTTCAAGTGGAGGAGTGAGGAATCAAACCTGGCTCTCCAGATTAGAGTCCTGCCGCTCTTAAGTGACTGACCCAAGGTCACCCAGCTGGCTTCAAGTGGAGGAGTGGGGAATCAAACCTAGTTCTCCAGATTAGAGTCCCGCGCTCTTAACCACTACACCAAACTGGTTTTCCCCCTTACACTTTTAAACCTCCCCCTTTACACTTTTAAAAAAGAAGTCTGCCACTTAATAGATGTGTGTTCCTTTACAGACTGTGACCCTGGCAAGAGCTTCTGTAGACTCTGTCCAAAATTCCCAGCGTCTTCCAGCAAGCACCCTTCCTCCTACCTCATCCAACCCACCAGCAGCTGTCTCTGCAACAGCGCCGCAGTCCGCCTACCCGGTGCAGACCTCTCGAACCTCGCCAGCCACGAACAAGTCTGTGTCTCCTGTTGCCTCCAAACCCCCAGGCTTGGCAGTGGCGGCAGCACCCAAGACTCAGAGTCCAGCTCAGAACGCAAGTGTTCTGCCACAGGACAGTTCCCAAGAGAAGCTGGTGGAGCAAGTTAAACTGGTAGGAATTCTTCCCTCCGATGGTGGCAGTCCCGGTGTGCAAAAAGACTGAAACGTGCACACGCATGTCTAATAACTGCAATTCGCATGACTCTTGTTTGTTTTTCTGCTCCCTCTTTACAGCAATGTTTTCTGCATCTAGTAATATTGAGCAAGGAATAGCATTTGGTAACATGTTTTTTTTTTTTTTAAACAAATCTCAGATCCCACAGCAACAAAAAACATAATGTCTCACACCTGCTTAACGGGGGAGTGGCTGAGGAGGTTACTTGCTTAAGGCTACGCTACCCTAAGCGAAGTTATACCCTTCTAAGTCAGTTGAAGTCAGTGGGGTTAGAAGGATGTACCTCTGCTTGGGATTGCATGTAGGTGCAGCCAGCCTTGGATGGGTTTTGTAAATTAGCCTTTCTCTCTCATTTTTAGTCTATTTTGTAACTGTGAGAGCTCATCGGTGACAGCTGTTGCAGTCCGTGATAGACCTGTCAGCTTAGATTGTTTTGATCAGGCTTTCAATTTTTATTTATTTATAGTCTCCTGCTGAGACTAAAGATGGATTACATGATATAAAATAGTGCATTCAGACAGCACAAAACAACTCATGAACAACACAGTAGGGCTAGGATTACAGAGTTAGGGAACAGTACAAAAAACGAACTACCTGGGGGCAAGGTATACTATAAACAATACAGTATGTGGATTGAAAGGTATAAAACAATGCAAGAAAGGCGGGTGATCTTAGCACTGTCGATTTCCTGTAAGATATTTTTCCTCCCCATTCTTTCATTGAAAGGAAAACCAAGTCCACCAACGAATAGCAGAACTGAGAAAGGAGGGGTTGTGGTCTCTGAGACGGCTGCCCAAACTTCAAGAGGCCCCCAGACCCAAATCTCATTGGGACTATCTTCTGGAGGAAATGCAGTGGATGGCGACTGATTTTGCACAGGAGCGGAGGTGGAAGATGGCAGCAGCTAAGAAGGTATGCTGGGTTCCATGGGCTCTGCCTTGGCAGAATTTGAAATGGGGCTGGCCAGATACAACGTTCCTGGGGCTTTTTTTGCCTCTGAACGGGATTGCTTCACCGCTGGTTGGGCATTATCACAAAGGCACTACCATGTAGCAACCAGAAGTTCCAATTATGGAATTGATGCAGTCAGACATAAAATGGTATACACTGGCCTATAAAATTAAAGACAGTGATTATGCACATGAGTGTATCATCTCCCTTTATTTTTTACAAAAACGTTTTCCTCCATTAATGGAACCGTGAGCAAACTTTTTTAGTACTTTAACTATCCTATCTGTCAATTACATGCTTATCTCCTCCTTCCTCCAAGAAGCTGAGAGCAGTTCCCCCCTCCTGTGTTTTATTATCATAGATACCCTAGTAGGACACATTAGGTGACAGTGACTTGGCCCCAGGTTACCCAATGCACTTCATAGGTGGCAGGGTGGAGGTATAATCCCCAGTTCGAATCAAACCATAACAATGCTCTGGATTTTTGTCTCTGTAGTTTATTATAAACTGTAATTTGATCAGGTAAAAACACCTTGTGGGTTGTATCTGGCCTGCAGGCTGTTTCTTGTCTATCCCACATCTAGAGGATCATTTTAATCAAGTGGAGGCTTTTCCTGCTGGTTATCAGAACTGGATTTGTGGTCACTACTGATGGTCACACCTCTGGACCTCTGTACAGAATTAAATGTGAGGCCTCATATGGCTAATGATGAAGAGCAACATGTAGCATTTTCTGAAAACTGGCAAAATAATGGACGAGAAGAGCTCTGTGTCACTCTCCATAGGGACCTTGTACAGTAATTTGAGAAGTAACAGCTTATATGCTATATATAACATTGGTGAGAGAACCAGGACCTTTGTTGCTTTCTCTTCCCACTGTGACTCACTGCTACCCCCTTGCCATTTACAGCAGACAGGATGCAGTTAGAGTTTGCAATGGGAAGGTAAAATTGTATCCCCCCCATTGGTAACAGGAGTGCCCTTCCATCATTAGAAAATGGACAATAGGATACAAGTCAACTTGGACACATGTTTTGGGTTTTCCTTTTTCAGTCAGTTTTGCTGAGGTAGATTGCTTGATTGCTAAAGTGACTTCAGAAGATACGCCGTAAAGGATAGAAACCGTTCTTTCTAAAGAAAACTCCCGTCAACGGTTTTATTTTGTTAGATGGTCCGAACTGTGGCTCGCTACCACGAAGAGAAGAAACTGAACGAGGAGAGAGCTAAGAAAGAGGAGCAGAACAAACTCCGGCGTATTGCTGCATCGATTGCAAGAGAAATCGAGTATTTCTGGTCCAATATTGAACAGGTGAGGAGCCCCGTGGCACAAGAGTGGTAAGCTGCAGTACTGCAGTCCAAACTCTGCTCACGACCTGAGTTCAATCCTGGCGGTAACCGGCTCAGGGTTGACTCAGCCTTCCATTCTTCGGTAAAACGAGCACCCCGTTTCCTGGGGGTAAAGTGTAGATGACTGGGGAGCAAATGGCAAACCACCCCGTAAAAAGTCTGCCAAGAAAATGTTGTGATGTTATGTCCCCCCATGGGTTAGTAATGACCTGGTGCTTGCACAGGGGACTACCTTTACCTTTTCTAAAACCTATTGAACAGGTGACTTCTCTACCCCACTTTTCCAGCCAGCTGTCAAACATCTGTGTCTTATAAGCTCTTGTGCTGGGATCAGTCAAGCTCTCCCCATTTGTCATAATTAGATGATTCAGAGGGTGATTTCCTCTATACACAGGGAGCCAGGATTTTTTTTTAAAGGTTTGGGCAGGACTAGGAGTCACTTCCCACTTGCTCTCCAGAGCTGGTCTCTCTCCTGCCTCTGTAGCAAATGGTCACAGGCTAAAAAAGCTTTGTTGCCTAGTGGAGAGACCATATTTTTGCAGTCAGGGCAAAAGGTTATCTGTGCCCTCTTTCCATGATTTTACACTGCTATTGAGTAGCCCTGGGCTTTGGAATATGATCTGGCCCCAATTTTCAGCAGCAGCAAGACTTAGAAATTAAGTTTTATGCCTGCTGCATCTGTTGTGATGCTAGTTACCAGCTTCTTTCACTTCCACTGCCCTAGTTTAAGGGACTTAAATAGTTGTCTGTCTCATGCATGCTGCTTTATGTGTTTTAGGTTGTGGAAATAAAGCTGCAGGTTGAATTTCAAGAGAAAAGGAGAAAAGCATTAAATTTAAAGAGGCGTTCAAGGAAAGGTAATTTTCTTATGCAGGTAGCTTTTTTTAAATGGTGATTTTGGGTTTTTGCTGAAATGTAAGCTGCCAGCTGGTAACTACTGGATTGTAAAATAAGACGGGCGGTAAAGATATTTATATTCTGCAGGACATTTAGTATTGGTTAAGGAAGGCTGTTGGAATTTTCCCTATTCCTCTGTTGCTTTTGTATATTGGGAATGGTGGTTTTATATGACACTATTGATGTGTCCAGTGCTTTCAAGAGAATATGAAGTCCATGCTCTGAGGATCTAAAATTTGCGTGCATTTAGTTTTTAAGCATCGAATATACTGGGGCAGCTGGCAAGAAACTTTTTTTGCCCCCTTTCAGGGCTCTTTCTTTTAAAAAAAGATACATTAACATTAAGAAAAAAAGAAACTCCTAGTCTAGAAGTCTCCATTATCCTGATGAAATGATTAGTAGGGTGTTGTTTGGGCCTGTGTTGGCCTGCGCGGTCCCCACCCCACCATAGTGGCATTCATGCCTTATCCCCACCACTACTGTTTGCGAGACCCAAACATCCTATTACTTCTTCTCTGAGTCAGTGGCGTGGCCCAATCCTTCAGCTCTGCGTTAAGATCCAGTATTTACTCAAATGCCTTAACCTGGATAGCCCAGGCTAGCCCGATCTCATCAGCTGTTGGAAGCTAAGCAGGGTTAGCCCCGGATAGTACTTGAGATGAGAGACCACCAAGGAAGTCCTTGGGTTAGTACATGGAGGCAGCATTGGCAATCCACTTCCGTTCATCTCTTGCCTTGAAAACCCCACGAAGGGTCACCATAAATCAGTTGCAATTTTTAAAATGTCATTTATGACATGACAGCACTTCATTCAAACGCAAGACTACCTTGTTCCCCAGGTATGGATAAAAGGCAGGGTTTTTTTAAAAAAAAAATTTGCATACAGTTTACAGTTAAAGCCAATAATATTTTTTGGTGTATAATATTTGTAAGAGGGTTGTCTTGCATTCACAGTCATCTTCCTTTCAAATGAATCTGGTACTTTTCTTTGCTGGAGGCCGTGAAGGAGACTGGAATGTTTATACTGAGTGGACTTCATGATCTGGGTTGAATATCGTGCAAAGGAGATAACTTTGCCCATGAGAACTCACAGATAGTACAGCCCCCCCGCCCACCTCCGTTTTAGCATTTCCTGAATTTTGTACATCTGCCTTTGAATCAACAGCTTGCTTTTTTCTTTGATTTGCTTATTCGGTTGTTGTTTATGAGTAGATATTAGGCCTGAAAAAATGGGGAGCATGTTGGGAAATTTGAAGCATGTTGAGTGATTTACAGGTCACATAAAGCCTTCCCAATATTACAGACAAAGCTACAAGGCATCTGGAAGAAATTCTCTTGGAGAAAGAAAGTGACTTGGTAAGCCCCCTCTTTCTTTATTTTATGTTCTCAGTTTCTTTGATATTGGAAATATCAAGGCACATCATGGTAATTTTCCCCACTTAAATTAGTATATTATCATTTATATACATCATAACAAGGTAGCTGTGGATAAAATGAGTTACATTTAAACAATAAATACATTCTTGAAAATATTGTGTGTATGTCTACAGCATACACAGGGATTATCCTTAACGAAAGCTGTAGATTGTCTTGCGTCGACATCATCCTACACACTTTGAATGAGTAAACCTTTGTCTTAAATGGCATTTCACTCATTACAAAATAGAATGTTTCATTTGAATTTTTTCCATTGGAAAACAGGAATGTGTAGGGGTTGGGGGGCGTTGTCCCCAAATTTTTCTGGGCTTTTACACCTGTGCTTGTCAGGAGGCACAGGCTGGGAGGGATTTTGTAGGATGAGTGTTTGCACTCCTCCCGGTTTCTCTTTTCTTCTGCCGTAAAGGTGGAATGAGCTTCTACTTTTTGAGAATAGCTCCTGCTAAGCTTGTGTTCCTGCATAGCTTCAAGACAGGATCATTTGACAGGGGAGGTGAAATTAACTGGAAGAAGAGAGCATCATGTCTGAGTTTAAATTGGAGGGGCTATCGTTGTTTCAGTAAGGAACTGTTGATTGATATATCCTCCAAGGATTGCCGTCTTTTGTTTCGTAGTGCAAGCTATAAACACTTATGATGAAGAATGCTTCTGAGCGCGCTTTGTACAGTTTTGAAATATTTATATCTGTTATTATAGGGTTCCTGGCCATCCGGAAGGAAGAGGAAGGCAAGCACATCATTGACAGATGATGAAGGTTGGCTACTTCCTCGGTCTATTGAACTGCAGGCTAAACCGGTGCTACCTCTTCTGCTGGGGTCGCCCAGTTTTTCTGTAAAGATAAAATAGACAAATTGGTGGAATGAATCTTCTGTATCATTGGCATCCCCCCACCCTTGAGTCTCTCTTGCAGCTCTTCTTTGCTAGTCAGTGGGTGACTCACGTTCAGCGAAAGTATCTTAGTTTCCTAATCCCTCCAAATTAATACTTCAAGGGGAAAAACGTAGGCACTGGAAGTGTACATTACCTGTGGAAGTAATAGCATCTTAACCTGAAGCTCAGTATTGTGTGCTGTGGTTGGCAGTGGTTCTCCAGGGTCTCAGACAATGGAACATAGTACCTATTACCTGCTCCCTGTAACTGAGGATGCTGGGAGGTGAACTAGGGACCATTTTCACACAACGCATGCGCTCTGCCATGGAGCCATGGCCTCTCTTCATAAACATCATCATATGTTCATATGAAACTGCTTTGCCAAGTCAGATCTTTGTTCCACCCTGCTAAATATTTCCTCCTTTGATTGGTGGTAAGAGGCTGATGTCTCAGGTGGAGAAAGGTCTTTCCCAGCAACTGTTGCCTGAGATCTTTTATCTGGAGATGTTGATAACAGAACCTTTGGCCTGCAAAGAAGATTCTTTGACACTATGCTGCAGTCCCTGCCTTTTGTGGTCTCCCATTTTGGAGGGAAAGGAAGACGAACAATGTAACACATCTTTCTAACATTAGGTCCAATGTTAATCCATCCTGCATATATGTAGGTCTCATTGATGACAGCTGAACTTCAGCAAAGATCAAGCGGGGGATTCTTTCTTCTGGCTAGAACATGCCATTTCCTACCTTTATCCCATCTGTTTAATGTGTCTGTGTGCACTAGTTGAAGATGAAGAAGAGACCATTGAAGAGCAAGAAATGAAAGAAGGAAACATAAACCATCAGATAGAGCTGTCCAATTTGGCCAAGGAAGGTGAGCTCACAGATTTCGATGCATTTGGAATCAAATGTGATCACTGTTGAGAATGTGTCGGGGTGTGAAAGCTATTGTCGGAGCTGGATTCATTCAGCTTTTATTTTAAACATTATTATTCCTGTTTGCTTGGTATTTTTTTAATTTGGAGAAGTATTGTATTGAACAAAGATGAATTGCCATTATTTTGATAGCTATCCAGCACACAGAATGCTTTCTAATAATGTCAACATATTGTGTGGCTATGAAATACATTATAGGTCTGTGGTAAGGGGCATTAGCAGATGCTGTCTGGTTGGGTACTGTTGTGTGGATGGCAGGTGGAGTTGTAGGAATGTGGTTTTCTCCTCTCTGGACAGAATTCAGTAATGGAGTTCTTTACTCTGCCCCCTCTGGCATGATTTTAAAAATATTCTGCCTTTCCTCCAAGGAGCTCAGAGGATCATAGATGGTTCCTTGTTTTATCCTCAACAGCTCCGTGGCACTGCTTTACAGGGGCAGTGAAAGTTCTAGTGTCACCCAGGGAGTTTCACAGCAGAGTGGGGATTTAAACCTGGGTCCCCCACATCTTTGTCCAACTCTCTGACCATTTCCTCAGACTGGCCTTGCCCTTGTAATGTTGTGTACCGTTCTGTGGTGGACTGTTAAGTCTAATTTCATTTGAGATTTTCCTTACATTGGATTTTGAGCATCAAAGCGTTCTTAATCCCTTAAAAGGTCATATTCTTGGTTCGTGCTGCTTTGCTTTGGTGTTCAGACTGTGCAGTCCTCTCATGATTTCCTTCCGCATCATGTGCAGCTGAACTGCCTTTGGACGATTTGGTCAAGATGTATGAAGGTGCCTTTGCCGAGAATTTCCATTGGCCCCAGATGAAGAGGGACGAGGAAGAGACCAGTGAAGAAGGTATAAGTTGACACTGGTGTTTTGTGCAGATAAGTCCCTAGAAAGGCACTGAATTATTTGAGAGAAAATTACAGTGGGCTTGTTTTCTTGGTCCCATGGGGCTTTTTGTCCATGCGCTTAATGTAATTCTTGTCTGGATTTGCTGTCCTGGATTTTGACCGCAAGATTTGTTGATGGGTTGGATCCAGACAGCTTTTCCATTCAGTCTTCATCGTTTCCTTTCCTTCCTGTCGTCTTGGTCCCGTGTGGCTTTTGTCCACACAGGTCCTGTGATCCCTGGCATAGTCTTTGGGGTGGTCAAAGTGAACCCCTCCCTTCCTACCTCCCTTCCCTGCCAGCGGAAAAGCCGGTTGGCGCCAACCCAACATGTCAGATATTACAAATAAATTACAGCTTGTGCAAATAAATTGTCCGATGTTTGCTTGGCTAGAAATGGAAGACCATGCCGATGAAAGGGAATTTCTTCCAAAGGAGATTATTCTGATAGACTCCCTCCTCAGCATTGATCAGTATAAGGGCGTAGAGAGAGCGATCCCTCCCAAGAAACATGGCAGAGACATAGCAGAAGTGGCGGCTGCAGCCGAAACCCTGTTGCCGAAAGGCAGCGCCCGGATTACAACTGCAGTAAGTGTTCTCCATTTCATTTTTATTTATTTATTTATTTATTCAATTTATATGCCGCCCATCCCCAGGGGCTCTTGTAGTGGCGTGCAACTGTCTGTGCTTAGACGCGTCTACTACAGAATTTAATTGTTTTCATTCTCACAGGCTTCCTTCATACTTACAGTTTTCCTATGCAAAATTCTCAGACTCGTAGTTTTGTGAGTGCGGTAGTGTTCTCAAGAGAGGATTATCAGCACCTGCAACAAATAATTATTTAATTATTATTATTTATGTATTGGTTGAAGCCATAGCAATTAAAACGATGTGCTTCTGTGTTAGAATACTTTTCTCCGTTCTGTTGGTCTAATAGATTTTATTCATCCTGCCCTTCCTCCAAAGAGCTCAGTGCAGCATGCATGGGTTCTCCCGTGCTCATCTTATGAAGTAGGTTAGGGTGAGAGTGACCTGTCACTCAGTGGATTTAGGTTCACATTTTTGAACCTGCTGTGTATTTGAAATAGTCTTTCAGTTGTTGGACAGTAAGCTTGAAAGTAAATGGCTTCATCTATTGGTTTAACTCTAGGAGCTGAAATCACATTTTTGCTCCTTTGTTACTTTGCACCAACCGAAGGGGACACCAAGTCCAAACAGACCCAATTGTGTTACTTGAGTGAATATTTTCATTTACATGAATTAAACAGAAGTTGTATGGAAAAACGATTGGGTCTGTTTGGACTTGGTGACCCCTTCGGTTGGTGATATACGCAGACCTTCCCCTGATGCTTTATCCTTTGTTACTTTGGCCTCAGTTCCTTAGTTTTTCTAGTTTTTCACTTTTGTGTCCTGAAAGGGTTTGGAGGCAGGTTTGTTAAAGAGAAAGTGAAAAAAAGATCTCATTCTGTGAAAGAACTGCAGACCTTGTGAAGTGAAATTTCAGCAAGAGAAGGTAATAATTTCTTTGGAAAAATGCTTTGGCTGCCCTTGATCCATAAAAGCAAAGGGGGTTTATATTGTTGACAAGAATCCATCTGTCTTGGAGAGGTAAATCTGGATCAAAAACCCACATGTGATTTCGTTGCAGGTGAAATACAACACTCCGCCTCTTCTGTATGGCTCTCTTCGAGAGTATCAGAAGATTGGCTTAGACTGGCTAGCAAAGCTCTACAAGAAGAATCTCAACGGCATTTTGGCAGATGAGGCCGGCCTTGGGAAAACAGTGCAAGTCATTGCGTTTTTTGCGCATTTGGCATGCAATGAGGGTAAGCTGGCTTTGCTGTGCTCTCTGGTTTGGCTTTGTTGTTTCAGTTTGTCCAAATCCAGGGCGAGCAGTCGGCAAATTGCACACCAGGAGTGACCTTGTGGTGGGAGTTTTTTATCTGTTCTGCTCATTTTGGTTCTCTCACAGGCGATTGGGGTCCTCACCTTGTTGTCGTTCGAAGCTGTAACATATTAAAGTGGGAACTCGAACTGAAGCGTTGGTGCCCCGGGTTGAAAATCCTTCTCTATATTGGCAGCCAGCGAGAACTTAGAGCAAAGAGACAGGTATTGCGCTCTAGAGCTGTTGTGCCATTCTTTGCCAAGCGAGGCTCTTTTAATTTTCTTGTTAGATTTGTATCCCTCCCCTTTCTCAGACTGTGGCTTCAGCCCCACAACAACCTTGTGAGGTGGTTAGGCTGAGAAATCCTGACTTGCCCAAGGCCTCTTTCTGAGCAGAGTGGCTGGATTTTCACAGTATATTAAGTTTCCACAGGACTCTGTGTTCAGAGGTCTAGACAAAGGTGGACAGGATTCCTAGGCCCAGGGGATCTTGAGGTGGACAGGATTCCTAGGCCCAGGGGATCTTGAGGTGGACAGGATTCCTAGGCCCAGGGGATCTTGAGGTCCCTTTCTTCTCCTTACAAGGACTTCAGCAAAGAATGGCAGTATATTCTGGTTGTCAAATAATGCCTAGAGAAGCTGCTGTTCAGCAAGAGTCAGTGTAGCAACCTCTCCTCCCCAGCAAAGCTTCAAATGCGTTGCATTTGTCAAGAGGTGAACATAAGGATAGCCCTGCGGGACCAGACCAAAGACCCATAAGGGCAACCTCCTTTTTTCAACGATGGTCACTCAGATATTTCTGAGAAGTACTGGAATTCTGTAGCATTTTCTGAACCCGGAGGCTCTAGTTAGCTATAGTGTCTTGATAGATCTATAGTCGATATTTATTTAAAGCCTGCAGTTCAACAAAAAGCCTTGAAGGTGCCTTGCAGCAGAGCAATGAAACACAATAATAGAAATCAATAAAATGTCAGCATTAGAATTCAGAGTGTTGTAAATTTATGGATTTGCAGCGGTGCATTAAGTGCTCAGTTTTGTAAATATGGGTTAAGGTGCTAGAATAGGCAAGGGAGGGCTACGCACGGGAAGCATTCATAGGAATGCTGTATGAGGTTGCCCTTGCTCTCAGATAGAAAAGTCACCAGGAAAGCTGTTTTTCTTTAGCTTTTCAGCTGTCTCCCATGGTGACTACTACCTCTTCTTTAAACGTCTTTGAAAGGGGTCATATGTTCTGTTAGTTCTTCACCTGTTTTGAGAACTTGAACTTGTAGGGATTTGTTTGTTTTCTTTTTTTTTTGTAGGAGTGGCTGGAACCCAACAACTTTAACATTTGCATCACCTCCTACAAGCAGCTTTTCAAAGGCCACCAGGCATTCATGAAAATGCGGTGGAAATACCTGGTTGTCGATGAGATGCAGCAGATCAAAAACATGACCGAGAAGCACTGGGAAGCCCTTCTCTGTCTCCGCAGGTCCAAAGCCTCTAAAAGTCTCTCTTTCCTCTTTCTTCCTCTCCGACTGTGCTTTTGGATTTACTGATTCTTCTTTGTGAACAATATTTTCCACTGATCTGGGCCCCTGGCTGTGGCAAAACTCCTGAACTTTAGTATGGCTCAAATGTCACCTATTGCATCTGGGATCCTGGTTCCTTGGGGTTTAAATTAGAATAACCCCTTCATTCCCATTCCACATCAGGCAACCTTGCCAAACTTAATCCCTTTTGGACAAAGGACAAGCCAGTTTGGACTGGACCAACTGTTTGCCCTGGTAGCTCAGAGCCACG
Organism: Eublepharis macularius; assembly: GCF_028583425.1. Taxonomy (NCBI): domain Eukaryota; kingdom Metazoa; phylum Chordata; class Lepidosauria; order Squamata; family Eublepharidae; genus Eublepharis; species Eublepharis macularius. The sequence goes on along the minus strand of NC_072802.1, from coordinate 62,856,858 downwards.
AGCAGCTACTTGGTGGGAGGGACTGTCATTTTAGAAATTTTTTGATAAGTAACTTTGGCCTCTGACATCAGAGATGGGGGCTTTACATTTGATTGGCTCAATCAGCTAGTCAGTACTACAGTGGAAGCCTGGCTTAGGTCAGATTCAATTACCTATACATTTCTGGGAGTTTGAGATCTGCTCTTGGTCATCATTGGAACAGCATGTGAAATCCGGTGACCCCAGGAGTTTAGAACTCCTCCATCATCCTGTTAACTACAAGGAACTCTGCACATGCTCTGAGGAATCTATGACAGCCTAGGGTAACATGTAACTAGCTATGTTAGGTCAGCTTTTTAAATATGAAAGTCCATATGCTGTGTTGTTGTGTGTTTTCCCCCTGCCTTTTTTGTCCCCTTTTTCTATCTAACCCTCCCCCTTTCCTCCCTCCATCCAATAACAAGCTTTTTTAAAAGACAGATTTCTTTCAACTTAGTTTGGGGCAGTATATTTTTGTGGAATATTTCTCTTAGTCTCTTCCCTATATGCCAGACTACACAGGATGCTGCATAGTTCCTGTAAGATATTCTCCTGAGTTTACACACTGTTAATTCTGTATTGGTCTAGGACCATGCCAGAAGGAAACCACCTTAGCAGGTCAGTCTAGACGTTCTCATGAGATTCTTGAGAAGCAGCAGCTATTACCAGGTCCCTTTCCAGGAACCCTTCGTCTAAGGGAGTTTCCCAGTCAAAGAAAGGCACTCTTCCCCCTTCATACTATCACACCGGTAATTGTAGTGTTGCCTTTTGAAAGCATAATTGGTGTGAGCCTGGTTTGGGTCAGTGACCCCTCTGTATGTGCAGATAGCAAGTGGAAGGAGATCCTGGGGCCTAATTTACTGGGCCAGTTTTGTTGTTCTGCGTGGCGGAGGTGAAATGTAGAGGTGCACAGATCAATGGCTTTCTACCAGAGTCATCTCTAACTGGCCTCTTGAATGCACGTTCCCCTTTGATACATGGATTCTTTTAACCCTGATCTACTTGCTACTTCTCCGAGAGTTCCCTGCTTGCCTGCCATTAAGTCCTATGATAAGATGCTTTTAGATAACTGGAACATTTAACGGATTAAGCTTGTGTTTCTTCACAGTCAGCACCGCTTGCTCCTGATAGATACGCCTCTGCACAACACCTTGATGGAATTGTGGACCATGGTACACTTCTTGATCCCAGGGATTTCCAAAGCTTACCTGGACTTCCCGGTAAAAGCAGCCAATGAGGAGAATCAGGATTATTGCCACAAGCTTGTCATAAGGTTGCACAGAGTGAGTCTTGCATTTTTGTTTGGAGTTTTCTGCGGCCACCTCAGCTTCATTCAAATAATGTTTATTTAACAAAAGATTATTTTTCCGTTTACTGGGATTTCCCCTTTTCCCCCTTCACCAGATGATCCAGCCGTTTATTTTACGAAGGTCAAAAAGAGACGTCGAAAAGCAGTTGACGAAGAAATACGAGCATGTGCTGAAATGTCGGCTTTCAAACCGACAAAAAGCCATGTATGAAGATGTCATATTGCAGCCAGGGTATGCAGCTGACTGCCTGATTATGAAATTTTAACCCTCCCTAAGTATTTCACCCAACAGAATCATCCTTGTCAACTTTTATATAGTATTCTGTGAATAAGGTCCGTCTGTGGAATGTGGCTTCAGCCGATCCGTGAAAAAATTGCTTGTTAACTCATTTGCACGAACACCTTTACGTTTATGCAACCCAATGAATTGGCTGCAGAAACCCACCTGCGGATATAATTTGTTACATTCCAGCTCCTGTCAGCTAACTTTTCTGTAGAATGGTGTTTGATACTCTACACCAAAGGCCTAGGTTTGTTTTCCTCCGTCCCTCCATCCCTCCCTCCCTCCAAGGAGCAGATGGGATCTGCCCTCACAATTTTGTCCTTACAACAATCCTGTGAGGTAGTTTATGCTGAGAGAATGTTACTGGCCTGAAGTCAGGTAGTGAACTTCATGATTAGGTGGGCATTTGATCCTGAGTTTCCCAAGACTTGGTCCGACATTCTTAACTGCTATGCCACATGGGCTCATTCCTTATGTAACTAATCATTCATACATAATGCAACTGTGAGCAAATCACTTGCCCACATAGATCTCTGCACGTCATTTAAAATGCCTCTTCCCTGTGTGCCGCTCCATTTACATGCATCGTTTATCTGCCATCAGGCTTGAAGCCCAGAGGAAAACTGTAAAAAACTTTTAAATAAGATATTGAGCCACATAAAACCCTGCACAGGAAGGCAGGGTTGCAACCAGTTCTAAAACTTAGAAAGGCTTCACGTTCATACAGAGAGCAGAAAGTAGCAGGCGCAAGCTAATATAGTTAGCGTAGTCCCTTCCCTTCCTCAGCATCCCCCCTCCAATCTTGAAACTTCTTCCTTGTATGTAAGGCCTTGTCATTGCCATGACCGTGGCCTTTATGATCCTAATGAAGCTTTATCATGGCTGTGGCCCCTTCCTTTATAGTCTGTGCTGACACAGTGGATCTATGAAGCAGTACAGGGGGAGCAGTTGAGAAGAGAACCTGGTACTGTAGGACGGCATGAGCTAAGCTAATGTGGGTTTGGTCATTGCCTGGATGGGGCTGGGCTTTCCAAAGCAGAAAGAGAAATAAATATTAGACAACAGCCATAATAGCTTGCAGTCCAGCAGTAAGATGCTGGCTGTAGTGATGAGTGACATGTCATGGGGCTCTATAAAATTCTTTGAACCTGACAGACGTCCCCCTCTCCCCCTGCTTTTGTTTCTGGCAGAACTCAAGATGCCCTTAAAAGTGGGCATTTTGTCAGCGTCCTTCACGTCCTGATGCAACTTCAAAAGATCTGCAATCATCCTGACTTGATCAATCCCCGGCTTTCCAGCTCCTCCTTCGTTTCGGACACATTGCAATACAGAACCACCTCCCTGGTCTTAAAAGCGCTCGAACGTGACCTTTGGAAGGTTAGTTAGTTGAATCATAGACCTTGAAGCAAAGTCTCCCTTCGAGATCATAGTTTTTTTAAGCCTGAGGTTCTCGCTTGCGGATCTAATATTACAAGTCGATCTACAGCATCTTACAGTATTGAAGTCCCTGGTTAGTCACCACTTCTATTTGAGGGAGGGCACATTAATGTGGAGATTGGTAATTGTAGGCTAGGGCTCTATAACTATCCCCGGAACAGATTGTCGACAAGTCCCTAGGTTGGGGCCTGTACTGGACATGTCAGGGGGGCTGAATTTGGCCTACTGGCCCTCCTCCGTGAAGGCACAGTATGCTACAGAGAACTGCAGAGTAGGACATCCAGCCTTCGTAGAAGGGTCTTGTATGATTTCAGAAGCTTGCACCCAGTGTTCTGAGCTCAGACTTCTTAAACTCGGCGAAATCTTTCCACATCAATCAGTCTGCCAGGCGATTCTTGTGCAATGCAGAGAGGATTCTGGGGAACACGCTGGAGTGTTCCCTCAGTTCAGAAGCAGTACTTCTGAATCTGTCTGGGCCTCACTGACAGCAAGTGCAAACCTCTAGGAGGCCCCGGGACTTGCCACAGTAATCCCGTGTGCTTCAGAGAAGACGTCATTAAGGGCAGGCAGAATATTGATTTTGATGCAGCAGAGGTGCAGAGCACAGTTTGAAAAAGCTCTGATTTATATGGGTATTAGGGGTGGGGGTGGAGAGTACTATTCCTATCTGCATAGTGTTGTTCCTCCATCCCGTAGTATCATCCTGGGTTGTGTTTCTTGGTCTTGTGCTGGAACAGTTGGATGACTGGTACAGCAGGTGAGTAATTTTGGCTTTTTAAAATGTGTGCTCAAATGCACACTTGCCCTTGACGTTTCTCTGCAACAATCCTTCAGGATGCAGACTTGAGCCTTTTTGATTTGATCGGGATCGAGGACAAAGTGACCCGGTACGAGTCGCAAGTGCTACCCAAACAAAAGGTCACCCGGAAGCTCATAGAAGAAATCTATACCTCTCCTCCGCCTCCCCCAAGACCTAATCCGGTAAAGCTGAAGCCACGCAGGTAAGCAGTGTTGCAAAGAAACAAAACAAAACCCACACAAAGACAACACAAGATTTTTTTTCCCATTTCTCTAATAATTAGGATAGGAAATGCAATTTTGCTACTGCTGAAAGAAGAGTGTTCAAAGTACCATTTGTATTAAGTTGGACCCCACGTATCCTTTCCACTGAGGGTGGTGCTTACCCTGTCCGAGAGGCTCTCTTACAAGAGGGGGGGAAGCACCACCATGAATAGGATGGGTCTGCAGCATCCAACCTGCTGCAGGGTAGGCCCTCCTCCAAATGCATCTGTCCTGTGAAGTCTTTGGCCTTTTGCTGTCCTTTACTGAAAGTGTGTGGAACTCCACCCCTCTTTTCTTCTGGAAGTGGTAAAACATGTATCTGGGCTGTCCTGCTTCATGCGAGGCCTGAATTTTTCTCCCTTTTGTGGAAGTTCTCTGCATATAGAAAACTAGGAGGAGTCCCAACTAGGCTTCTTTTTGATATTTTTCTAAGTGAAATGAACATTTTTCCTAATCAGGAGATTCTAATCCCAGGCTTGCCCTGCAGTCTAAAGGAGAACATTTTAGAGGCAAGTTTATCAATGCAGCAAGAATGAGACCTGAAACAAAGCTGCCCGCCTGTTTAGATTCATACCTCATGCCCTCTTCCCCACTCTGGCAAAATTTTATTTTATGAACTCCATGGGACTTGTCCTTTTGCGGGGGTTACTCTATAACAACGCGTATGCATTGACAGTCTTGTGTATATAAATTGCAGTAACAATGAACAGAAATAATTAGTTGGTCAAACTCTGACTTGGTTCAGATGTTATAGGGCCAAGTTTGTGAATCGATTTAGTAATCAGGAGCTCATGTGCTTCTCTTATGGTCTTCTCCCACAGGCTCTTGGGTGCCTTTTGCCAGACTTCTATGGTTTGAGACAACCGATGTCCATTTTAGGCAAATTGTGGTTGATTACTAACCGGACATTGACTCCATACTGGGTTTTTTAAGCCTGGAAGAGAGCTTCCAAACCGTGGTTTGGCAGTCGGACTCTGTGATCAGGTCTAGGGGTATGATTATGACACCATACCAGTATTTAGTAATAACAGTGTGGTTATACATCGCCCTTCTGGACAGATTAGTGCTACACTCAGAGCAGTGAACAAAGTATTCATTTTCAAGTCATGGGAAGTGTTTTTTGTCACTCACCTCCAGGCCTAAAAACATAACACCAGAGAAGATTTATATCCATTTTTAATTTATTGAGCTTGCATTCTTTCTCTTGATCTCCTGAGATTTTTTATGTTTTGCTGGATAATTAACATTATGCCTCTACTTGTCTCAGACTATTCCAACCAGTTCAATATGGACAGAAGCCTGAAGGCAGGACTGCGGCGTTTCCAAGTGCTCAGCAAGTGCAACGAGCGGCAGCCACAGCAACGGTGGCTCAGCAGGGACAAATGCGGGGAAGGTCGCCAGTAGCTACCGTGTCTGCAAATCAAGGTAAGAAAGGTATTGTGAATCTTGTTCTCTCCTGTCTGTGGATGCCATGCACTAGCCTGTTACATTTTTAAAATCCTCTGCTTTCCTCCCAGTTGATGGGCCAGTTCTTTCAACCAGGTTGGCGCGTTGAGGCTGCGGGTTGCAATGGACAAACAGAAAGTTCAGTATATTATATGGCAGTTTAGCAGTTGCATCCCTCTATGCCCAGCTTGTGATTGTACGCATGTGTGCAAGACCATCATAGAGCAGACCCAAAAAGGGTTGGCTGTTTGCTGTTGGTAAAGGTTGGCCTAGTTTATGATCTGGGCAGAGGGTGAAGCATTCAGAAAACCGGCTCCACTTCCTGATGACCTTTGCAAGGGTCCCGCCAATCCACCTTCTGAATGCACAAATCCAAATTGATGCTTAGTGGTTTAGAATTGTGATTTTCAACATGGTAGGTGAGCCTCCCCAAAGAGACCTTGTCCTGACCCTGCCATGTTGGTTTTTGTTTTGATGTCTTGGTTGGGTCAGGGGACAGAGTGCCGACTTTCTTCCCCTCCCTGTATCAAAAATCCAGGTCATTGTAGGCCCCCATGCATGACTGTTTATCTTGACTGATGGAGGGTACCATTCCAGAATGGTTCACGGGTCCCTCTTTTTGCAAGGTGCTTCTAGGCAGCTGTTTGACTCTGAGGTCCTTGGTGAACTGACATACGGGAACGATTCTCCTGGGACTATACTGATTGAGGATCTCATTAGGCAACCAAATGCCTGAATACCTTTTCACAGCTAAACCTCCGTGTCTGAAAAGCAGCAAAGCGTTCCAGCCAAGCCTTTTTTGTTGATAAGTTGTGTGCAAGAAATCCTCAGTGCTGGAACAGCGGAACACTTGAGCAGTTTCTCTCCTGCATTCTCCTGGGAGAACTGTATCATATACCTTTCTTTGAGGTGTTTAAGTATGTTCTGAAACGGAGAACTCCAGGCCATGCAAAGCTGCCATACGCTTGGTCATTGGATGGCTCTAACCTACAGTGGGTTTCTGGCAGAAGAAAGATCTTTTCCCAATACTAGCTACTTGAGTCCTGTAACTGGAGATTTAGCCTGAGGTCTTCTGCACAAAAAAACCTATATTGACCGCAGAGCCACTGCCTATCACTCTTTTTTGGTTTGTCTTGGTTGTGCTGGGTGGTTGGGGCAATCAAAGTTTTGAAGGCATGTCTCGGTATTTGCGCTAGGCTCACCGATGCCAGCGATTGAGAACTCCAGCGTTCTAGAATACTAATGGCTTTGACATCCAAACTAATAGCCAAGAAATGTGTCTGTCTATGGCTGCAGTGGGGTGCCCCAAACTGCGCGTAATACACTGGCCGAGCAAATCGATAATGCATGGAATAACCTATGACACGGTTTGTATTTAGCTCCTGATTTTGGGTGCGTGTGTGTGAATATAAAGTTTGCAGAGATTTCACAGGCTCTGACTCAATAAATAAAAGCGATCCAGTAATATATAAGCTCCAAATCTGGGACGTGAGTCTAACGGGTTGCACAACCCCACCTTATTGATTGCAGCAGCCGTCGCCGCACCCCAGTTTCAGACCTCTCAGGCTTCCGTCAATGCTCCGAGGCAGCAGGCAGCAGCGACCTTCGCCACGGCACCTAGCCCAGCCCATCCTGCCAAACAGCGGGCTCAGACCACTGCGCAGGCCTTACAGCTAGGCCAGGCCCAACCACAAGCCCCCCCACACACCATCCAACAGAATGTGCTGCCTCAGAGGCTGGTATTGACCTCTCAGGCCCAGGCACGGTTGCCTAGTAAGTGCCGTCACCCTCCCCCCCCCCCAAACCTCCCTTCTAGGTTTCTCCCACCTCTTTATTTTTGAAACTTCCCTGAGGTTAAGTTATTGGGCACCCTAAAAATGTGTACAGAACAATTTGTCGTTGTCTCTCTCTTCCCATTCTCTCCCCTGCCACCAACTCTTCTGAGAAGCCTTGCTCACCATTCCCATTGCTTATAGCACCAAGTCTAAAATTCGGATAAGAGAACAATGGAAATGTGCTGTGGACATACGTTAGTGGTGTCAACTTAATCTCCCTGTTTCTGCATGCTTTCCTCTGCTGGCTGGACTTCCTTTGGACCCGGAGTCTTTATACTTTTAAAGCTCTTTTCCTAATTTTATACTCCCCCCCCCTTCCTTTTTTGGAAACACTAACCTCCCAAACTGCTAAGAAGTCCTCTAGACTTTCTTGGAGACGAGCTGTGACCGTTAGGCAGATGGGGACAAGAGAGCCCTGAGGTGGCTTTGCTTCCGACTCGTACGTGCACTGCCTATTAGCATGTCTAGAAAATCTCCAGCACTGTTGTACTAATGTTTTAATTCCTGGGGGGTGACGAAGCCTGCCTTTGCAAAAGCCAAACATCTCATAAGCTTGGGAGACCGTTCCTCTAGAAGCTTGATCAATGTATCAAAGCACCAAGCAATCGTTCAGATTTAAAACATACGACTAAGGTGTTTTCAGTTGACATGAAATGCCGTTTTACGTATACAGATCTTAAAAAGGTCAGACAAACCCCGATAGTGAAAGGCATTGCAAAATGCTTTCCACAGAAGTTCTGTCTTTTTCCTAGCCTGGACCAGCAAATCTATAATTACATCAGTTGTGATCCCCCCTCCTCAAAAGTCTGTTTACAGGCAACCTCTTGCTTCAGCCGCAAGTGACTAACCTCGACATACCCATTGGCCACCTTTTGAGCTTTTGCCGGTCTCTTGAACAGGTCCTGTGTTGCTTTTGAAAAGGCAGTAGAGGTTGACCTTAATGACTTTCTGCTCTCTGGTTTTTATAAAGTGTCACATGAGTTTTGCCAGGTCGCTCTTGTCGCCCGTAAAAGTGGAAGACTTAACTTTTTTTTTCTTATCTAAAACATTTTCCATCTTTTAAAAACCAGAACACTCTTTTTTTTGTCTGTCAACTGGATAAAGCCAGTACCTGTGTAATGTTTATATGACACTTTTCTCCATGCTACACATAACTTTCTGCATGAGGGGTGGGTGGGTGACTTCAGCATTGGTTTTACTAACCCAAAAGGAGAAGGCAGGCACCAGCCACATCTGGAAGATGTACCCTGAATGTGTGCTTCTGTCCCCCTCCTGCAGGCGGCGAAGTGGTAAAAATAGCCCAGCTGGCTTCCATTGCAGGCTCACAGGGCAGGATTGCGCAACCGGAGACTCCCGTAACACTGCAGTTCCAAGGGAACAAATTCACTTTATCTCACAGCCAGCTGCGTCAGCTCACGGCAGGACAACCTCTGCAGCTACAAGGTAACGCACACACCTTTGCACACACCATACTTCTCTCCTTCTCGGGATGATGTTGTTGTCAATCTATCCATAGGTCTGTTTAATTTTTATCCCTCCCTTTCTCCGTGGAGTTGTTCAGGGTAGCATCCCCTGCCACCTTGTCTATACAAGAACCACGTGAGGTAGGTTAGGCTGCGAGGGCTCACCCAGGGAACTTTATGGCTGAGTGGGGATTGAAACCTGGGTTTAAGACAGGTGAGGGTTTGAACTGGGAACTGAATTTCTGGTTTGCAGATCTTCTTGAGATTGAAGCTGAGCCAGTTGCGGAAACCGCTAATGAAAGCTGATTTTGGCTTTGTTCATCAGCATGTGCTCCGTTGCATATCCCAAGTTTTTTCCCCAAAAAGATGACTTTCACCTTGTTGGATTCTACCTTTTTTCATGCCTAGATAGTCCCCCCACCCTTTCATTATTATTGCCTTTGTTGCCATTTGCACTGTCTTCTAGTTCTTTAATCTTAGCCCTTGTTTGTCAGAGGCCCTGCTGTCTAACTGAAGAGTTTTTAAAATGTAATGGTCCACCTTGAGTCCCGAGAAAGGCAGGCTGTACGTAAATTGTCCTGGCGAGCCTTTCAGGAAGCCATGCAGATAGAGAGGCTGGTGTAGTGCAGTGGCTAAGAGACTGAGCTTTGCGTTGGGAAGTCCCTGGTTTGAATCTGACCTCTGCCATAAGGGGGTCCTCAGGTGGCCTTCAGCAAGCTGCTCTCTCTCAGTCTCCACTCTTGCCCCCCCTCATCTGCAAAATAGTGGGGATTGATAATAGTGACCTACCCCATAAGACTGTTGTAAGGGCTGTAGCAAGAGAACACAAGTAGTTTTGAATACTTGAAAGCACTATACAAATATTATGATTATTACTGATGGAAAGTGCCATCAAGTCACAGCCAATATGGTGCCCCTTGCTGGGGTTTTCAAGACAAGAAACTAACAGAGGTGGCTTGCCATTGCCTGCTTGTATGTAGCAACCCTGGTCTTCCTTGGTAGTCTCTCATTCAGGTACTAACCAGGGCTGACCCTGCTTAGCTTCTGAGATCTGATGAGATTGGGCTTGCCTACTAGGCCATCCAGGTCAGGACGTGATTATTATGACCATCACCAGATTTCGAGGATGGAAATCTGACAACCTTTTCCTTACCTTTAAGTGATATTTCTGTTGTTACAATTTTGAGAGCCACACTGGTCCCCTGTACAGTACATCTTTTTAAATGTGGTTTCCCTAAGAGTCTCTTTCCTTAGTCTAGGGAGTCATTTTTTCTCTTCTCTGCCCCCTGCCCCCATTGAGGAAGAATTTAGGCTTCCTTTACTCCTGGCAAAAAGTCTTGAATTTATAAACATGGTAAATCAATAATACTAATTAGTATTATTGGCTGCTACTGATAAAGGGCCAGAAATCAATCTGATACAGTTGTGGCTACACGTTGCTCCCCCCCCCCCCGCCCAAGATGATTTCCTTGAAATCCCCAAATTATATGCTGAATGCAACATTTTTTAAAAAACAAAAAGATACATAATATTTGTATATAGTAAAGAATTTCTCCCCCTTAATTTACACGATCCACAGGCAGCGTTCTGCAAATTGTTTCGGCTCCCGGCCAGCAATATGTCCGTCCTCAGGCTCCGGTTGTGATGCAGACGGTGTCTCAAGCTGGCACCATACAAAATGCACTGAATGCTTTGGGAAATCAGCATCAAGCCAGCTTGCCAACTTCAGCAATGACCCCTCAAAGTAAGGGTTCCCCCCACCCCTGCAAATCTGTCCCTAGGACATTGTAAATAGCAGTTTGAGATTATTTGCATGTGGTGGGTTGGATCCAGCGGGAATTTCCACTGCAGCTCAAAATACCCTTCAAAATGCTGCTCTTGGGAGACCTCCAGGAAATGGAGTCAGAAATCTTCAGTGGGAAGTGGGGATATGGAAAAAATGTCCCACCCCCAACCCCTTTCATTAGCACAAATCAACTGCTGTGGCCTGGAAAGTCTTTGTATTGTTTTGGGTGGCAGTCGTTTGTTATCTGCGGGGCTAAATCAGGCCCCTCAAACAATAGTTTGCAATGTCTTTTGGAAAGTGTTATTCGCAATGGGTGTAAACACGTGCTTTATCCTTAAGTGTATGTTCCAGGTAGAACAGTGGGTTCTAATTTATCATCGGGGGACTGCGCTTCTGCTCTGAAATCTGGCCTTATCCATGGAGGACATTCACAGGTATGAGAAAGTTGTCAGATTAAGATTCTTCCCTTTCAACTTTGTGGGCAAGAGTTGCGGGATACACAATCTCTGTTCTTATGTTTGTGTGTAGAGAGAGAGAGATTGGAAAAATGGTGACAAAATTTCAGGTGCTTTCGTAACAAAGAAAAAAGAATGACGTTAAAAAGTTTACAAGTGAGATGTTGAACAGGTGCATAAAAACTTGAGAGAAGCAACGATGCATTCTGAAAAAAGAATGTCTAGAAAGTATCTTCTGAAAGTATCTTTGGAAGTAGCATAATGTTTGGTGTGCTAAAAATATATTTACGCTATTTATTTATTTAAAATAGTTCTGTGCTGTCTTTCCACCCGATTTCGAGCTCCCAAGATAGCGAATAATTAAAACAGCCATTAAAACCTGTCTGTGTGATGTGCTATCAAGTCGCTTCTTATGGCAACCTTATGAATTAATGACCTCCAAAACATCCTGCCATTAGCTGCTTTGCTCAGATCTTGAAAACTGGGGGCCGTGGCTTCCTTTATTGAGTCAAGCCATCTCGTTTTGGGGTCTTCCTCTTTTCCTGCTGCCTTCCACTTTCCCTTGCATTATTGTCTTTTCCATTGAGTCTTGTCATTTAATGATGTGACCAAAGCACAATAGCTTTAGTTTCATCATTTTAGCTTCTAGGGAGAATTCAGGCTTGACTTGATCTAGGACCCACTTACTTGTCTTTTTGGCCATCCATGGTACCTGTAAAACTCTCCTCCAACACCGTATTTCCAACGCCCCATTAAAACAATTAAAAAGACAATTAAAGACATTAAAACAATTAAAAAGACAATTAAAGACATTAAAACAATTAAAAAGAACAATTAAAAAGACACAAAAACAACAGAGCCCAGACCATTGGCCTATCTAGGCCAGGTTTCTCTGCTCTGGCTGGCAGCTGCTCTCCATTGGATCAGGCGGAGGAAGGTCTTGAGATTGCCAGGGACTGAACATGTCACGTTAGTGAGTCTGCCACTGGTCCTGAGTCAGACCATGGGTCCACCTAACTTCAGCATTGTCTGCTCTGACCATCAGTGGCTCTCTGGGCTCTCACAACTTAGAAGGTTCTTTTCCCAGCACCTGCTGTCTGAGATCCTTTAATTGGGAGTTGCACATGGGGCTTTCTGCATGAAAAGCACGTGCTCTGTCCGTGAGCTATAGTCCCTCCTCAGCTGAAGCCTGGAACAAAATACAGTGTGCGTAATTTTAGAACTTAATTTGAGAGAAGTAGAGCAAGGTGGTCCATAAACTTGCCCTTTCAGCTAGGAATGCATTTGGCTATTTTGGACAGAGTCTACGTGGAGGACTTCATCTGTGAAAGCCCCACGGAAATCAGCGGGAACGGAGCGGCATCAGTCCGATTTCCGTTGCACTTGCAAATGCGGCAACTGATAGTTCTGGATTAAAAGTATGTGACTCTTTTTTTTTGCCTCAATAGTAACAAAAAATAGACGTTATATCTTTGGCATTCTTTTTTTGGCAAAAGGAATCATTTGAAGAGAAGAACAGGCTTCTAAAGGAGCGCCTGGATAGGATATTTTCTTGCAACGAGCGTCGCTGTTTCAGGACACCCATCTATGGCAAAGACCTCGTCGGAGTATGTTCTGTAGTGACCGACAGAAAGATGCTCCCTCAGTTCTCCACCGGAGTCAGCAAATGGAGATGGGCTGGCTCCACAAATTGTTCTCTCTCTTTGAATGCCTCTGTGGACTGCAACAATCCACTGCGGGAATTGATGTGGACGTTGACACAGCAGCAGGAGTCCCTGACCGATGCTGTTAAGAGGTGACTTAATAACTTTTGTGCATAATTTGAATTTCGGCCAAGTACTAAGCTTTCAAGGTCATCCTGTCATCATTCCTGAGACGGGTGCTCGAAATATGAGTCAGCAGTATCCCAGTTTTCCATCCTGTGCCTTTCCTTCCTGTCCCGGAAACCTTTTTGTCCCTTTCCTTTACCTTCTCAAGTTTTCCCCTGCCTTTGCCTCCTTTGTCCTTCTTCCACATGGAGCACTTTGTGGGAGGGCTGTTCTCTCCTGTTCCCTACCCACCGCTGAGGGAGAGCAGGGTACCAGAAACTGGAGTCTGACCCAGATTTGTTGCAGATGGCCTGTGTAAAATGCATCTCTGCAAATGAGCACTCTCACATGCTGCTTTTGCCCTGGGTGGTGATGCCCTGCCTTGCCCCAGGTTGGCACAAACCTCAGGACTCTGGCAAAATCAGAGGGATGTATTCTACTGTTTCATGTGCCCTGCCCACTCCCAGATGCACTTCCTTCCCTTCAGGAAGTATAGGGGACGAATAGGGACAGGGTAGCTCTTGAAGGTGCGTCAGGTCCTGCTTTGTGGCCTAGCAGAAGCATTTGCAATGTTTTTCTTTTTTTTCCCTTAGAGGGCTCTCTGTGCTGCCAGCGGCTGTAGCTGCGCCTCCATCTTTGCATGCAGCAAAGCTTCCTGCCTTGTATAGCCACAGAATGAAACTCCTCAGGTGTCGTCTGAAAGAAGAGGCCTCCCCTTACGTGTGTCAGCTGCAGCGGATCACTGCTCCGCAGTTGCTTCAGTTTCCTGACCTTCGATTGGTGCAGTGTGACGCAGGTACTGGGAAAACCATTTTTTCCCCCTTGCCAGAGTTCCAGAGGCCTGTCCCGTATTGAACGTCCCGTGAGAAGGCTTTGTGCTTTCTTTCTGAACTGTAGGGAAGTTGGAAGCTCTGGCCATCTTGCTTCAGAAGCTGAAGTCGGAAGGGCGTCGGGTGCTGATCTTGTCTCAGATGATTCTCATGTTGGATATCCTGGAACTGTTCTTGAATTTCCATTTTCTCACCTACGTGAGGATTGATGAATTCGCTAATCAGGAAGAGCGCCAGGTAAGCCTGGCGGGGGCGGTTGCATCGTTCTTGCGCCCCTTAAGAAGAGTTGAAGCATGGCGCTCTTCCTTTATGCTGCTTTGCTCTGATCCACACCATTGCAAGGGTTCTGTTGTGCATTGCTTGAACTGGTGCTGATGAGTTTCTTCTCTTCGCTAGTAGTTTTTGAGAAGCTGCTAGTTTGCATTTCAGTGTACTATTGAGATACTGACCTGCTGGGAGAGTTTAGGTGGGAAAGCGGAGAAGAGGGCCTCTACAGTATTTCTGCTTGGGATGTGAAACTCCCTCCTTTCAGAGACTCATGGACTAAACTTTTTATTTTTCTCATGTTTTTCGGGACCTCCTCTTTGGTGAAGTTTTCACCCATCTTTGTTTTTACATTCCCGCTTTCATTATGCCATCATGGTTTTAGAAAGGGATGTGGGTTTTTTTAAGGCTGTTTTAAGATTGCTATCCTCATTTTAATATGATGTTTCAGTGGCTGTATATTTCATTCAGCGTGTGTGTACAGTCACTGTTTTTATCGTTTCAGGAGGGTGGCTGTGTGGGTCTGCAGTAGCGGATCCAGATTTCAGTCCAGTAGCACCTACTTGTGTCTGACGAAGGGAGTTTGACCCTCAAAATCTTCTTGGTCTTTAAGGCACTACGGCCTAAAATCTTGTTGCGTTTTGGTTGTGTTTAGCATTTTATTGTGTATTGTGAGGCCTCTTACAGATATATGGCAAGGCAGAGTATACATCTTGGTTGGATCTGGACTAAATTTTCTATCAGCAAAATAGAACTTTCTTGCCTTCTCTGTATCACTACAGCCTACTGATCTCTGCAAAGTGCTGCTCTTGGGGGACAGGAGAGAGAAGATGGGGATGGGTTGTCTTCAGTGGGAAGAGGAAATCAGTGGGAATGGCCTATTTAGTCTGGATCCTACCTATTATAAATAAATATGTGGTTGCATCCAGAGAGCTCTTCTAGTCTAATCCATATTTTGCACGTTCAAGTTTCACTGTAGCAGGATCTTATTTCAGACATCAGTCCTAAGCCCCACAGTGGTAATATTTCTCGATAAATACCACATGATTGCCAAATCATCAGCAAGTGCTGAACACCGTGTAGTCCGCCCTGCTTTTGCTTGACAGTTTTGCTTTTTCCTCCCCTTCTGAACCAGGAACTGATGAAGACGTTCAACAGAGACAAGCGCATCTTCTGCGCCATCCTGTCCTCCCACAGCCGTTCCACGGGAGTCAACCTGGTTGAGGCTGACACCGTTGTGTTCTATGATAACGATCTAAATCCAGTGATGGACGCTAAGGCTCAGGAATGGTGCGATCGAATCGGCAGGTGCAAGGACATCCATATCTACAGGTGGTCCTCAAAAAGTTTTTAAATAAATAAATGTCCATGCCTTGAACTCCATGATGGAAGAAAGGCATAATAAAATAATATAATTTGATCCCCCTTTTTTGCTGGGGTTTCCCATCTTTTAGAAACACAGTTCTATCCCAGTAGAATCGCCCTGCCTGTACTCTTAAAATGCCCACATGTTAGCCTTTTCTGCTGTAAATTTTTTAAAGACACCCCGACCCCTCCAGTCCAGGGCTGCACCTCTAGGCTTTAAGATTTTGGCTGATATCTCTCTTCTCCAGGCTTGTCAGCGGGAACTCAGTAGAAGAGAAGCTTTTGAAGAATGGCACAAAAGATTTGATCCGGGAAGTTGCGGCTCAGGGAAATGACTACTCGATGGCCTTTTTAACACAGGTATGATAAAAGAGAGGTTGCTTGATGGGTGAGAAGGAGAGAAGAAAACTGGGAAGGGGGAGAGGGTACAGGGGCTGCCAGGAGGAGAGGAGGAGGGCGGTGTATGGATAAGGGATGTGTGGCAAAATGAAGTGTCCCCTGCAAGTCCCCTTGCGGGTTCCCCACTTGGTTTTTTTTTCTGGTTTTTTTTTAATTGTCTGTCTTTGTTTTAAAGCAGAGGCTCCTGAGTCTCTTTCTTGTTCCCTGGCTAACAGAACTTTGGTTTCCGTGGCCTGTGTGAGAGCCTTCTTCTTGAGTCAATTCACTTCCCTCACCCCTTGTCCAGTATTAACCTCCCAACCGAAACTCGGAAGCCCCTCCCTCCAGTGGCGTGATAAGCCCCACACCCCACCCTGGGGAATACCAAACACCTGGCCCTAGTTAACTGCACTGGAGCACTTGCTTCTAGTGCCACACGTGGCTTTTGCCTGTTTGTGGGGCAGTGGAATCGGCCACCTGCAGATGAGGCGCAGGTTTCTGTCTGCTTGTGAGGGTATGGTAGAAACGGAGAGTTAACCTCCCTTTTTTTTCTGGCCCATAAGCTTCCCCCAGAAGATGGTTGTTGTGGGTTTTCCGGGCTGTATTGCCGTGGTCTTGGCATTGTAGTTCCTGACGTTTCGCCAGCAGCTGTGGCTGGCATCTTCAGAGGTGTAGCACCAAAAGACAAGAGATCTAGAGACTGTGACACTGACTGTGACACTGAGAGATCTCTGTCTCAGATCTCTTTGGAATATTTCCAAAGAGGGTTTTGTTTTGTTTTTAAAGGAAGCTCTCCTTTTTCTTTTTTCCTCAGCAAACAATTCAGGAACTTTTTGAGGTCCATTCTCCAATGGAAGATTCTGGCTTCCGAGTGAAAGCGGAAGAGTTTGTGGTGCTTTCGCAGGAGCCCTCCCCGGCAGAAACGATCTCTCCCAAAGTCGCAAGGCCTTTCATAGAGGTAATTAAGTGCAAATTACATTAACAAGAATGACAGAAGAAGGTATTGTCTTTCTGGAGTAAATGTTGCCATTTGTCTATTGAGACGTTCTGAATGGTCTGTGCCGCAGGATAATCTTGTCATGATTTGCTGGATCTCTTTTCAAGGTATATTGAAAGTTTATGAAGTATTCATGGCGGTAACACATAGGGTTCCCCTGAGAACCATTAGAGCCTGTTTAAAAATGCATATGTTCAATTTGTGTGTGTTCAGAATATAAACAGAGCAATTTTCTTAACACATTAAGGAGATAAACAGGGAAATCTTTCATGACAGAGGTGTCGATATGCTCCATGCAGCTTGGACGCAGCAGCATGATCAAAAGCTTAGGATGGGGCATGCTATTGCGGACTACCACAAAAGCTATAAAAGGGCCTGCCCATGCAACATGCAAAATGAATATCCTTGAAAGGATGAGCGCTGCAGGTTTTGTAACTAGCTTATTACCCAAGAAACAAGTGCCTTGAGTATTTCCGCTGGTGCTTCATCTGCCATCAAGGTGCATGATGCTTTACAGATTACTACAAAATGGGTCCCTGCCCTGAGAAGCTGACTGTCTAAAAAAAGAAAACCTCAACAGTGGGTGGGGATAAGGCATGAAAAAGAACAGTAGCCTGTGCTGAGATGTAATTTCAGTACAGGATCAAGCTCTCTGGCCTGTACTCCACCCAACAAAGAACAGATCTAATGCAGAAAGATGGTGAAGCCTGAGCAAGACCATATGCTGTGTGCACCAAGCCATGTGCGAGGATCGACATACGTGATTTAGGATCTTACAGCTTGTGCCCACAGCTGCCTGTATGCTCCTCACAGCTGTTAAGTTCGGTGACGGGTACAGATTTTACCCTGGGATTCTGGGCTTTCATTTTTTGAAAAGCAAGCTTCTAGTTCCACTGGCAAGCAAGATGGATTTGAAAGCATATGGGCAATGCATGGTGAAATCTTGACAGGTGGCGGGGTGATTCACTAAGGGGAAGGGCCTAATTGCTCTTGGCTTCTCCTTGCAAGTGACCTCAGTTTGCATAATGTATTGGATAACTCAGCTGTTTTGGACACACAATTTTTTTTAGCATGGTACACAAACAGCTCTGTCAGTCATATATATACACAGATATATCTTTATGTTTTTCGAAGGCTCTCAAAAGTACAGAGCGAGAAGAGGAAGAGGAGCCCCACAGCTGTGTTCAGTACACGGAGACTGAATTGGCTTTAGAACCTCTCATTTCGGAGCTCAGCAGGTCCCGCTATATTTATGAGCCCTCTCAACTGCAGGAGTTGGTTACTGTTGTGGATCAGGTACCGTCCCTTTCCATTGATACCTACCCTAAGTAGCTTCCTGATGGATCAGGCTAAAGGTCCATCTAGACCAGCATCTTGTTTACACAGGGGCCAACCAGATGCTCCTGGAAGCCCCCAGGCCAGGAAAGAAGAGACCCCAACCGCTGGTGTACATACATGCACTGCTTCTGGATATTGGGGTTCCATTGATTGATGTGTCCTCTATGAGTTCATCTAGTCCCCTTTTAGCAGCTTCCAAACTAGTGGTCATCTACCACATCCTGTGCTTTGTGTGGAAACAGTACTTCTTTTTTTCTGTAGGGAATCTATTCATCGAGTGCCCCTTAAGTTCTGTTATTATGGGAGATGGACAGAAAGTTCTCTGCTTTTTTTTACATAATTTTTTTTCAAACTGCTGACTGAAGTCAGTGTAGTGAGGCAAGAGGTTGTCCAAATGTACGGTATCCGAGAACTGGGAAATTCCAAATGCCCTTTATGTTTCCTAAAATGGCCGGTGGAACTGTGTGGAGGATGCGCTTATTGTGTTGTAAAATAAATGGGGAAATAAAAAATAAACCCACAGAGACTTCCTACAGGTTTACAGTTTTTTTTCATTCAGTACCATGAATCTGTTGCAAATAACACATTAATAAATAATTTGCACCTGGTTCTCATAAAATCTTGCACGGTGTTTTTCTGTAGTAATCCATACAGTAATAATTTTGACGAAGACAGTAATCTGCAAGCAGAGGGAAATGGTATAATAAAAAAAACCCATTTATAATTAAAAGAGTGGTTTTAGCTGTGACTAACAGTGCAGTCTTATGCAGGGTTACTTAAGTCCATTGAAACCAGTGGGCTTAAACTGGAGTAAATGCGTAGGATTTCACTGCAAGTCTCTTAAAAAGCACATCTCCGGACTGTTCAGCTGGTCGGAGATAATCTTTTTAAATTATTTAGGTCATTATTTAACATTAATTAAAAAAAAACTTGCATGAAGCTTGCCCTTAGTCTGGATTTCTCTCTGCTACACAGCACACTCTTGTAAAAGTTTTTTTTTTTTACAGACATAACAAATATTGCAGCATCTAGCATTGTCTGTGCAGCCTGGTGAGATGGATGCCTCCGGACTGTTTGGCAGCAGCTTCTTAGTTTGCTGTGGAACTGTAGTGTAGCAGCTAGCGTGTTAGACCTGGGACCAAGGAGACCCCAGCTCAGTGGGAGACTTTGAGCCAATGACAGTCTCTCTCAGACTTCCTTGCAGGGTTGCTGTTGAGGAGAGAATTGGGGCAGGAGATCATGTCCTGGGACCCAATCTCCTTGAAAGAAGGGTGGGATAAAAATGTATGAAAAGCGAGACATAAGATGAATCCCAGTGGATCAGATCAATGGTCCATTTAGTCCAGCATCCCGTTTCTGCAGCAGCCACCCAAATGCCTGGGAAGCTCTTAAGAAAGGCTCTCTTCTCAATCCCTGCTGACCCTCTGTTTCTCATTTAAATACTGTTTGCTGGACTTTTTAAATCTAAAAGATGGTAATTTCTGCTGCAGCTCCCTAATGTTATGTTGGACTGACAGTCCCTTCTCTGTATCTTCTCTTAGCTCACCCCCATTGAAAAGTATGCCTTGAATTATCTGGAGCTCTTCCATATTTCCACGGATGAAAGTGAAACGAAAGAGAATCAGGTATAATAAATATAAGTTTGGCCCCGGCAAGCAATCATGGGGGGAAATAAATAATTGGGAAATCCCTCTCCCAACACAAAGGTTCTCCAGAATATTTTATAATGCTGACAAAGCCTTATTTTCATCCCCCTCTGTTCCCCCCTGCTGTTGCTTACCTGCCTTTGCCAGTCCCTGGCAGTTAGGTCCCTCAAGTTCTCCACAGTTAACACACAGGTGTTCCAGTTGAAGCAACTTTAGTAGAGATCCATACAGTCCAAGGTGTTCACACAAAGGTAGCAATTGGCAGAAGTGACTATTCAAAAAAGTGTACTACTAATTATAGGGAAACTTCCCACCCTTTGGGTCCCTTGACATTCTGGCGCGAAAACCCCAAAGGGTTACATGGGGACTGATTAGTTTACACTAGACATAGTACAGAATGAAATCATCCCACACTCTGAGAAAAGATACATTGCTCGCTGCCTGCAGCTTGCGTCCAAGGACACTTACCCTCAGGGGTCGTTTTGTAGAAAAAGAGCTGGAGGAACTCATTAGCATAACTCATTAGCGTAACTGATTTGCATATGCCACACCCCCTGACATCATCTATCTTGGCTGTTTTGGACAGAGTTCTGGCCATTCAGGGCCGAAATTGGGCCCAAAATGGTCAGGATCGGGCCGCTGCTGAGTGGGAGAGTGATCCACCACCCGTCAGAGGCCTGATGCAGGCCGTTTCGGCCCCAATCCAGGCTGAAACGGGCCAAAAATGGCCGAGAGTCAGGTGGGCGGGGCCACCTGACATGCGACCTCTTTAGGGAACTGCCAGAACTGCATTCCTGTGCGTTCTCCCTCGAAATGAGCCCTGCTTACCCTAGAAGTGAAAGTAAATACTTTCACGAGGTAACAGCCAACCCCTACTGGCTCAGTACATTACATTAGCAGTTAACAATACTTTCAGATGATTTATACAGTATACCAAATACAGTCTTAGCAAACAGTTATGATCAGCACAAAATGCAAAACACATTAACGGCAGGTATGCAGGCATACATGACAGCCTTCGTCATTCCTTGCCACCTGGAAAATACTCATCAGGCCCTTTGGGTGGGGAGGGATGAAGGAGATTGAGAGATGCTTTGTGCCCCGGAAAATGCTTCTGGAATCATAAGACCATTTCGGTTGGGGGGAGTCTGAGTGTCCCTGGACATGTTTGACTTTAATGCTCCTCTCTGATTGTCTAGTTGGAAGTGAAAACTGCAAAAAAGGTGTGGGAGAGCCATCATCTGAGGGAACGGAAAGAACAAGAGGAGCGGATGCTTTTGGATGGGGAGGAAGAGGAGCTTCTCACATACACCCGGGAGGATGCCTACAGCAAGGTAAATGCATCTTTCCGCTTTCATATGGTTCTTAAAACGAGTCCCAGCCGCTGATCCTGTGGTCTCCTTTTTCCTGTACAGGAATATGTCTATGAAGGCCCAGATGGACAGACGGAAATAATGCCAGTACGTCAGAGTTACTGTTTTATTTTGCGTCTGAAATAGGGGCGTAGTGGTGGGGGGATCAGTAAGCGAGCAAGGGATGAACTCTCTCATGATGCTTTGTGCAGCTTTGGACTCCCCCCACCCCACCTCAAGATGACAATGACATTTACATCGACTCGGTCATGTGTCTGATGTATGAGACCACCCCGATCCCAGAATCCAAACTGCCTCCTGTGTACGTCCGGAAGGAGCGCAAACGCCACAAAACGGATCCATCTGGTAAATGTTTGGTTTGGTTTGGGATCTGGGCTGATAGAAGGGCATTGAGCTTTTCCTTACTTTGCGAGGAATAAAGGAATTTCTGTAAAAAGCAAAGTTGACAGATGGGCTTTGGCATCAGTCGTTCACTTCAATGGGTTTCCTTTAACAGTATGTGGAATGCTGAAACTGCCATTTATTGGGGTAGCAATGAATTGCTTAAACATGACCCCTTTGCAAGTAAAATCCCTGTTTTAATCTGAGTGCCTATGAATGTAAGACGTGGCTCAGAAGGATCTCTTCTATTCATGCAGTTTCATTGTTAAAGCTAAGCAGGTTTCAGTGGGGCAGTGCCTTGATGCGAGACCTCCAGGAAACCTCTCAGAAATGTCCAAGGATTGAATATGTATAGCTGATCAAATAAATCAGTCCTTAGTTCAGATAATATGGATGAACGGCAAAGACCCTGAGATGTCGCAAAACCAGTAAGTTCAGCAGAAGAAATAAGATCCAGTACAGGAGGTGTTGCTCCAAATATCAGCCAAATATAATATGTATGTTACCTTATCAACTCTTAACTGCCATGACTGTTTTCCAGCTTGCTTTGTTTGTTGGAGAGTGGTTGTGGCTCAACAGTAGAGCATCTGCTTTGCATGTAAAAGGTCCCAGGTTCGATCCCCACCATCTCCAGTATCTGGTCAAGTAGTAGTTCATGGGAAAGGCATCCACCTGAGGCCCTGGAGAGCTGCTGACCTTGATAGACCAAGGTTCTGCTGTGTGTGTTCAAACTCAATTGTCACCTTGCGTCGTCAACCTTACTGGAAGCACGCTGAGCACACAAAGTCCTTCGTTTATTTTTACAACACCGGTATTAGATTGGCTATTATGAACCTCCCCCGCCCGAAATTTTATGGATGGTGAACTGAGATGGGGAGAGGGTTCATTTTTGTGGAGACCCTAACACACATGCATGGTTTTTCACTTCTGTAGAAATGCAGAAGTGTTCTTGTAGGTGGGCAACAGAACTCCTGCGTGTACAGAGAACCTTCTGTAGTCCCTAAGAATTGGCTTGGGGCAGCACAGTTAACACTTGCCCTAAACCATGGAATTGGTGACTTGGGGACAGGAACCCAACCCCGTGGCTTTTCTCTGCTGCAGTGTACAGTTGAAGTCGAGGCTGTTGAGGTGTGCTGCTATGGCATGAGATGTCAAAGACACACTGCCACGCGACTCTTGGCACTAGAACTCTTTCATTCTTTTTTGCGCCTGCCATATCGGTTGCTTACTGAGCCTGGTGTCCCTCTTCCAGCTGCAGGGAGGAAGAAGAAGCAGCGCCACGGAGAGACGGTCATTCCTCCCCGGTCCCTTTTTGACCGAGCAACTCCAGGGATGCTGAAGATGCGGCGGGAGGGGAAAGAGCAAAAGAAAAACATCCTTCTGAAACAGCAGACGCAGTTTGCCAAGCCGTTGCCCACTCTTGTGAAGCCGGCAGCAGAGGCTGGCCAAGACAACCCCGAATGGCTCATCAGTGAAGACTGGGCTCTGCTCCAGGTGAGGTGGATTAATGCCTCCCCCTTCCAACAGATCTACTAGCCAAGTTGGTACAGGTGTTTTTTGGGCGTCCTTGTGCCCTGAGTCATTCAGGAGCAGGTGCAATAGAGCCCTCAACCAAGTATGCCAGCCTGTTTCTCCCGTAGGAGAAAATGGCAGCTGTGTATGTGGGAGAGTATAAAGCCTGTACACCTGAGAACAGGAGCATGGTTTGGGCTAAGCCTTCCCCTTAGGCTAGCATCACCAGTTTCTGGGGGAAGGGGAAACAGCGGACTTTGCCAGTTGTGGTTCATTTAAATGCCCATTTGCACATGGTTACATTTACAAGCCAGCCTCTCTTCTGCATGCCCCACTACAGACTTTGTAGCAGATTATTGGGCATAAGTACCATATAAAACAAGTAGGAGGCCTGCCAGGAATTTCTGGGAAGGGGAAGGCTTAAACAGTTGGGAGATTTTTCTCTTCACTACAGTGTAAGGTGGCAGAGCTTAGCAGTGCTGTAGAACAGACTGCTGTGGTTGAGGACTGAGTGAAGAGGAAGCACACCTCTTTCCCACGAGGATATTGTGAGCGGTTAGCAGGCTGATATTTCCATCATTTGCTCTTTTCTTCGTGTTCCCCCCTCCCTTAATTTTATTTATTTACTTACTTTATAGCCCACCTTTCTTGCTGAGACTCATAATCAGACAACACAAAATCTCCAATAAACAGTGCAATAGGACTAGGATTACAAAGTCAGAAGATAATGCAGACCAGAGAACAGCCTAAGAAATGACTTACCATAAATACAGAAAATGGATTTCAAGAAATAGAAAATGCTTATAAGAGCAAGATGATGCATACAGTAAACAGAGCAATATAGGCTAAATTCTATTCCCTTATGACAATGGCCCCCTGAACTGAACAGCCCTATTCCCTTTTTTTGACATTCTGAGAAAAATGAACACGCTCAGTCCTGATAACGCATGGGTGACGATGGGGGATATTTTTTTGAATATCTGAAGAATTTCCCAAACACACACATCCTGAAAAAGCAGGG
Organism: Eublepharis macularius; assembly: GCF_028583425.1. Taxonomy (NCBI): domain Eukaryota; kingdom Metazoa; phylum Chordata; class Lepidosauria; order Squamata; family Eublepharidae; genus Eublepharis; species Eublepharis macularius. The sequence goes on along the minus strand of NC_072802.1, from coordinate 62,832,851 downwards.
CTTCTCCCTTATCCACCACCAGCCCCGTTTTGCTGTCTTTCTGTAAGGTATTTGACCACGTTTAGTACCGAAGAGATGAATGATATTGCTAGTAGCTTCTCTCTCTGCTACCCTCTCTTTTTCTCTCTCTTCTCCTGCTTGTAGGCAGTCAAACAGTTGCTGGAGCTCCCGCTCAACCTCGCTATCGTGTCCCCAGCTCACACACCCAACTGGGACCTTGTCTGTGATGTGGTGAACTCTTGCAGCCGCGTGTATCGCTCCCCGAAACAGTGCCGCAGCCGCTACGAAAACGTCGTCATTCCACGAGAAGAAGGGAAGGTGGGTGTTGGCAAAAATACACACCTTGCTTGCACCAGGTTTGGGGTGTTAGCGATGTCAGCTTCCTCATATTTGAACTTTTAAAAAAAATCCTTTTTTTGTAATATTTGATGTGGCACACTCCTTTAAAAAAAATATCCAGCATGCTTAACAGGTAGGATACCATTATGCCCATTTTACAGGAGGGGAACTGAGATATAGTGGCTTGTCCAAGGCCTTCTGGCATGCTTCCCCCCCCCCTTTTCTTCAATTGATCAGGGATGTGACCCCTGATCTCCCAGGCCTTTGGGCTCCCCCTTTGTCCACTGTGCAACACTGGCTCTGATAGAGACATCCTGTTTATGTCACTAATCTCCCCCAAACCCATCGCAGAAAGTCAAACTTTGCTTCTTATTTTACAGCTTATGTATGAAGCGAATCCTAAGAAGAAGACAAAAAGCATATATAAGGTGTGCACTTATAAATTGTTGTTCCGGTGCAGACAGTCTGGCATCTTAAGCATCCGCAGAGGTGGACACCAGGAGAAGGAGGCAATTTGTGTTTTGAGTCCCCATTTGAATGCTCCGTCAGCTGTTTGAAAGCCTTCGCGTTCCTTTCGCGTTGGCAGAGTAGATCGTGGCGCCAGGCGTCCTTGTCTCAAAAAGCAATTAATTAAAAGAGCAATTCTCACCACGAGCCCCTTTAGACAGTTTGCATTCCTTAAAAAAAGAAAAGAAAGAAAACAGTGTTTGTCCACCTCCCAGAAATGCCACCTCATTCCGCATGTTTATTTCAATTAGTACTTTTTTTTTTAAACGTTCTGTTGCTAGCATTTTTTTTACTTTTCATTTTGAAATCTGATTGCTTTGCAGACATTTAATGAATTAATCCCTGCAACGCCCCATCAGGTAATGTATCACCCCCAATTTTCAGCTGCAGAAACCTAATTTCAAAGTAGTGGTGGTAGTTGAAATAAGTCTATATATCTAAATAGTTTTCTGTAGATCCTTAATGTGAAGAAGGGGTGGGCGGACCAGGTGGGTATAGCTCCTGTTTAACTTCTTTCAGATGAGTAAAATACCTTTAGGGGGAAGTCCTGGGGGTGTTGCAGGTTAACATAGTGTTGGGAAGCCAGGCTTGTAGCAAGCATATGTGCCTAGTACATGTGCCTAGTACATGATCTAAGAGCACTGGAGACCAGGGGAAACTGAAGAGGCAGACTTCTGGGTGCAAAACATTTTTCCTTCACCACATTATCTTCTCATCATGTGCCTTTTGAGTTTCACATAATCTTTCATCAAAGGCAAACGCTTCCCCTTTGGTCCCCTTATTGCAGAAACTAACTTTCCTCTAAAGCATTCTCTGAAAAATAAACGGCATCCTTTTGAGATTTGCCTCTTCATTTGCTGGCCATAGAGGTCAGGGCTGCGCTCCCGTTTCTCCCTCCAAGGGGCTTAGTAGCTCTCAAGTTTATCTTTTCTGAGCTGTCCTTGGAAAAATGGGAGTTAAATAGAAGCAGCAAACAGCACCAGTGTGCTTGTAACGTGGGGCCATGAGATTCATCTGGCAGGTCTGCTGTGATGCTAAGGCAGAAGTACCGCAGTCTGTCTGGTTTGGATCTGAGGATCCATTCAGTCACTTTAAGAACATTTGGGAGCTGGAAGCAGTTTCTAAATTCTCTCTCTCTTCAAATTCTGTGGTGTGTTCTGTTCCTGTAAGCCTTCTGTTATTGATAACATTTTGATCAGCAGCATGCAGGCCTAGTGCTGGCTATAACATTTCCCAATCTCTTGGTTTGTTTGTTTATTTACTTACTTCATTGATACCCCCATCTTTCTCCTCAGTGAGAACACATCATTCTCCTGTCCTCCATTTTATCCTTGCAACAACGCTGTGAGGTAGTTTAGGCTGTGTGTGTATGACTGGCCGAATGTCACCCAGCAAGCTTCCATGGCAAAGTGGGGATTCAAACCGGGGTCTCCCAGATCCTAGTCTGACACTCTAACCACTATACCATACTGGCTCTCTGGGGATCAGGAGCTGGGTGTGTGCTTACTGTTCTCCTTTCCTCCCCTTTTAGTTTGCACCCCCCATCCTCTTTACAGAGTTAGCCACAGGTATGGCTGCCCAGATGTTGGCACAACTCATGTGGACATTTATTTTCAACAAGAGTTTGAAATCGGATTCAAACTCTAGTTCCAAAAGCTGGTTTGTAGCTAGTCTTGGTCAGTGTAACGCTGTACTATGATTGGCTCAAAAAACCAAACAAACCTAAAAGAAGGAAGGATAAATTTTCACACGAGGCTTGGAGGGTTGGTAGAGCTTGCAAGTCTGTGGCTAACTTCCCAACCCCCATGTCTGAACTGTCTTTTAAGAGATTGGGAGTACTGCATCTGCTCTGTACCACAGTAGCCCAAGGTGATGCATACAGTAAACAGTAAATATACAGTAAATATTCTGGTATGTGTCCAGAATATTTATCCCATTCTTAGTATTTGCACACATTTTGGGAACTCTCCTATATGTAGATATGAAAGCAGATGCTCCTCTATGTGTTTTTGTCCCTTCTTCTCTTTGCTCCACATAAAACTCCTTGTTGTTCATTTGCCTTTAGACAAAGAACAGCCGCCCACTTCGAACCAGTCAGCTGTATGCCCAAGACGAGGGTGCAACGCACACCCAGCTTTATACTAATCATTTTGAGATCATGAAAATGATTGCGGGGAAGCGAAGTCCCCCTATCAAACCATTGTAAGTTTGTACCTTTCCCATGACCGTGTTCTGGAAATGCAAATATGCTCTCTGTGTTTATAGCAGGCAGGGGTGGTTGGTTGTCTTTGAATTCTGTTACACATGTGTTTGGGCAACCTTGACAGGGTAGGCATGGAAAAGAGTCCAGCACGAGGTTTGAAAATGTCCTGTCATGACCAAGGAATCTGAGTGACTGTTCTTAACTCTGGGCAGACCTGGAGTTGGATGATGGATCCTTTATTTAAAAAATAAATAAAGAATGATGCTTCTTTTCCAACCCTGATGATTAGGGGAGTGCAGGGACAGAAAGATTCGGTTTTCCCACTTTGGAATTTTCCGAAGCGGGGAAAAGAATCGCAAATAAGCAAGCTGCTTCAGAAACCACTTATTGCCCCACTTCGGTATGCTCCGTGAAGATTCAGAGCACACTGAAACATCCTGCCTCACCGCTTATTTTACTTGATGGGAGGGGGATGAGGGGGGTTTCCTCCTCCCCCCCCCATCAGGTGAAATAAGTAGGGGCAGGGCTTCCTGCACTTCATCTGGCCTGCGGAGGGGGATTTCCCCTGTGGACCAGCTGAAGTTTAAAGGCCCTTTCCGTGCCGCTTGGCCCATTAAACTTCAGCTGGCCGGCGGGGAGGATCCCCCCCTGCCAGTCAGCTGGAGCCAACCGTGGGGTTTGAAAAAACCCCAAAGCTTCTTGGAGTGACCTGAATCGCTTCGAGAAGCTTTGATTTGGCATTTCTGAATTGGGGCCTGCATGCTGGGCCTGATTCGAAAATCCCGAATCTTTACAAATCAGGTACGATTGGTGTATTTATCCCAAATTGGAAACCCGAATCCCACACCCCTGCTGTTGATGCCGTTGCTTGCTATGTCATATGGCTGCAGCATGCATACCATTATCTTCAGCAAAGTATGTTGGAAGGGTTGTGACTTTGTCTGTATATGCCATATTCGGTCCTGTGGAGGTGTACATACTCTTGTGCATGCATAGGGGTGTGTGCATGCATGCAGCCAGACATACAGGTGTAGTTTGGTGCGATCCTGCTGCCCTTTAAGGTGCATTCAGCATGGACAAAAATCTGGAGAAGGCTAGGGTTGAGGTAGAACTTCAAAACATGTGGGATAGACCTCATGGATCAAAAAAGGCACAGGATCGATCCTCTTGGACTATCTTGGTCTTTTCTTTTTATGCAATTGGCCAGCGTTCCTCTGTGTGTCGTTCTCCCACTTGCATCCACGTGCCTTTCCATCAGAAGTCAAAATCTGGAAATGCAGGGATCAATCTCTTGCTATGTGTGAGTTAGCCCTTCCCTCCAGGTGTACTGGTACGGTAAAGAAGCCTCCCAGAAACAGTTATTTCCAGCACACTCGAAACCCATATCTTTCAGCAGGCTTCCCATGTTTGTGTGTGTTTCCGTACCAGCAGTTTTTTGTGTGGAAGTACAAGGGCGATTGTGCTAGGCCTGCTACCTATGCCAGGATTCCTTCCCTGAGAAGTGTGCCGTTTCGGGGTTTTTTGTCATAAAGGATGTTTGAGATGTTGCCTTACAACAATGTATTTTGTGTTTTGTTTCAGGCTTGGTATGAATCCCTTTCAGAAGAATCCAAAGCACACATCTGTGCTAGCAGAGAGGTAGGCAGCTTACTGGTACTTGCGCCTGGGGCAGAGATGCTGTTGGCACCTTCCCTGGGTTATGAGATCATGGAAATAAATAGAGCCGAGATGGAATAGACACATTGTTATTTTCCAAACTTCTAAGCTTAATTTATCCTGCCTTCTTTCCAGTGGAATCAACTATGATAAGCCTCTGCCTCCCATTCAAGTTGCGTCTCTCCGAGCAGAGCGTATAGCCAAGGAGAAAAAGGTAGGATGGAGGAAGGGCTAACTTTGCAGGTTTTAATTTTTTAAAAAAAAACCTGTATATGAGATGCTGACAGATCTGTGATCAGATCTTCCCAGATTTAAAGGGGGAGAAGGGGAGAAAAAAAATAACTAAAACTGTGGAAGCTGTTTTTTTGTTGTCTCTCCTACTATGTGCAGCAAGATTTATCTCTCCATGGAAGAAAGGAACAAAAGAATGGCCCCGTTGTGGGCTTTCAGGGTGGGTGTTTGTAGGTGTAAGAGCAAGCAAGGAGGGACTTCGGCCTTTTTAATGCATTTCTTAGTCGATACAACTCCTAACGTGTTCAAAAAAATTTCTTCTTGAGTGTTTTGGTGCAGAAGATACTTAAGTTGCCGTTGGTTTGAGAGGAGAACCGTGCATTACCGGGATTCTTTCCCTTTTTTATGGCTCAGGCTCTGGCTGAGCAGCAAAGAGCCCAGCAGCAGGCGGGTCCGCAGCAGCAGCAGCAGCAACAGCAAGCCGGCCAACAGCAGGCTCAGCAAGCAGCAGTCCCGCAAGCCCAGCCGCAGCCCCAGGCTCAAGCCCAAGTGGTCCAGCAGCCCCAGGCCGTGGTGCAGACGTCCGCTACCACTGTGGCAAACACCGCAGTGCTGGTAAGACACATTCAGGGCCAGCTGGCTCGGGAATGAATATTCGTTTGGTCACCTTGGGCGAGTGGGATTCTCCTATAGGTGAACCAAGCAGGGAAGATGTACAAAAGCAAGATGCTTGTTGTTGTGGCCTTTAAAAAAGTGCAGGGTAGCAGATAAAAAAAGAAACGCTGTAACCGTAGAACATAAGAAGAGCCCTTCTGGATCAGACCGGTGGTCCATGGAGCCTCACTCAGTGGCCAGGCAGTTTCCTTGGAGGGCTATAAAGCAGGGCGTAGAGGCCAAGGCTTTCCCCTGATGCTGTCTCCTAGCACCGGTATTGAGAGAGATGCTGCCTGTGTGTGTAGAGGTTCCCTTTATTCACCTTGGCCATTGATGGGCCCTACCCTCCACGAATGTGTCTAACTCCCTTTAAAGCCATCAACGCTCCTGACTATCACTGCGTCCGCCAGTGTGATTATTCATTGAGTAAAGAAAGCGTTTCCTTTTGTCTGTCCGAATCCCATTGCCCACCAGCTTCATTGGATGCCCCCAAATTCTAATATTAAAGGAAGAGGAGAAAAAGGTGCTCTGTATCCATTTTATCCAACCCATGCATAATTTCATAAGCCTCTCTCATGTCCCGTCATAATCCACTTTTTTCTGTACTGAAAAGTCCCAAGCTCTTTCCGCATTGGATTCTGAAGCTCTTTGAGGTTTATCTTGTCTCTCTTTGTTTGTAAATATCTCCAACATAACTCTTAGCCGTGATGACTAAAGGAATCCCCGTGTTCAGAGGTAGCATATTTTCAAGGAGAGCAGGTAGAGGATTCGGCCCCGGTGCTCTGCTTGTAGGAGTTCCGAGTTCATCTGGCGGGCAGCAGGGTGCTGGGCTGCATGGACTTTGGATCTGTGCCAGTAGTTGTCTTCTTACGTTATTTCCTCATCGCCAATATAATAACGTAGTCATTCGAGCATCCTTTGGAACTGCCCATCTGAGCTCACAGAGGTGGAATCTGAAATTCTCCTCAGGGCAGACTTAGAGCAGAACCACAAGTGACAAAAGGCACAGATTGGACCCTTGTCAGCTTCCCTCAAGTTTTGGCGGGAAATGTAGGCAGCTTGGCGGAATGTTGGACAAGTGACAGTTGAAAAGTCCGTTGGACAGCAGTCGGAGAGCCAAGCTGCAAGGCCAGGATGCCTACATTTCCCATCAAAACTTGAGGGAAGCTGACAAGTGTCCAACCTGTGCCTTTTGTCATTTGTGGTTCCGCTCTTAGACAGATTGAGTAAGTAGCTTTTTGATTTCCAGTTAAGTTTATTGGGACTTCTGCTAATTGTCATGAAGTTGCTTCATGAACGAGCACTTGTGAGTAGTACTGTAAATCTATGCAGGATCAATTCAGTTTCTCACTTGAGGATATATTTTTTTTCAAACCAGGCTGGCACAATGAAAACATCAGTCACTGGAACAAGCATACAGACAGGTAAGCGATATCTGGTGTAACGAAACATTGTGGGTTGTGAGAAAACGAAAACCTAGGATGTCCGTTTCTGTTGTGGTCCCTGAGTGACGTTGGCTTTGCTTTCAGCTACTGTGAGTGGGAATGTTATTGTGAACACTGTGCCTGGAGCCCCTGCAGCGACCTTTCAGCCGATCAACAAAAGGCTGGCATCACCCGTGATACCCGGGACTCTGGCAGTGAGTAACTTGAAATACCCCAAGTGTCATTTCAACATTAGGTCAGTGGCAGACAGACAACCCTTTAAAGAAGTCAGACGGGTGCATGAAATACATATTGGCTGGGGCATCCGTTCCCTGGAAATAATCAAACTCTGAAAATGGGGCTGCCTTTCAGTCATGTCGCTGTTGAGCCAGGTGGTTTGTGTCTCCTTGTAAATGTAAAGCACGCCAGAGGTCTTTTTTGATAAGTGACCGCTTCGTGCGAAGAAATCTGGGATGTGTGTCTCTGTGCATGCACTTGTACAGACATGATAGCTGAGGCCATGCTGACTACACTTGGGGCCAATCCTGACCAGGTGGCCTATGCAGTCAGAAGGCTGCTGTCCTTGCCATCTCATTCAGAGGGACGTATGCTTCAAATCAGTGGTAGCCACCAGGAGGCATGGAAGCCCTGTGGTGGTCAAAGAAGGAGGCTACGTCTATTCTGGCAGCTATAAAGACTCTTTGAAAAAACATACGGATGTGGGCAGGACACCCAGAGCTAAGGAGCAAGAAGAATCCTGTTTAGTATTTGGCTGCATGTGTCCTTGGGTGTTTGGTCAGTATTCATTGCAGGGTTGGGACGCCACTGATGATGTGTCACAAATGCTGGCTACATGGCCTAGCCCACTGACCAAGTAAATGTCATGGAGTACTATGGAATTTTCTATAACAGAAGGCAAATGTATACGGTCAGAAATAGGTTTATCAGTAAATAATTTAGCATCGTGTTGCACGATCATTCACCCGATGGCAGTTTCTTTCTCCAGCTGTGGCATTAACTTTTTATCTTTAAGAAAAATAGGACATTAGAAAGCACACACATGCACTAGCTTTCAGTTTCAATCTTGGGTGAGTGACCCATCTGATGAAATGTTTTCAAATCTATGAGAATAATTCCAGAAGAGAGATTATAGATACAAGATGTTGGCTTGGTTCAGATGTCACGCCGAATCGTGACTACAGAAGTCTAACTTGGGTACAGCTTAATATCTGAACTGATGAACTGACAGGCCATGCTCGGAGATTGGCCAGCAAGCCAGCATTGCTTACCATGAGTTTGCAAAACCTTGGGTTTGTTCTGGTCACTGGGATTTGGCACAGTGTCTGAATCTGCAGCCATGGTTTCAGCCATTTAATCTCCAGAGGCTGCTATACCACAAAAATGTGAATCAATTTATGACCCTGAGCTCTGAGCAGATGGAAGACCAAAGCAGACAAGCATCTGTAAGCCATGGTTTTGTGTGTGGAAAATGCAAATTGTGGTTTGGTGTGATGTCTGAAGTGAGCCAATAGGATGCTGTGAGGATTAATATCTTTCCTCCTCCTGTAGGCTTCTGGTGGTACTGCCGCAGCCCAGGTAGTACACACTCAACAACGAACAGCTGCAACACCTACTGCCTCTGCGGAGCTGGTGACCATAGCGTCTACTCCAGGGGTCCGAGCTGTCACCTCTGTGACAGCATCGGCTGTGGTGACTACCAACCTCACCCCGGTTCAGACTCAACCAAGATCCTTAGTCACTCAGGTCACACCAGGTAAAAGAACGTTAATTTTCAGAATTTTAATTGTGACTTGGAATATAGCATCATCTGCCTGTTCATAATTTACTACTAGATCGGCCATAAGGTTTTTACATTTCAAGTTTCTCTAGTTTTCAAGTGATTGCCAGTGAGCACAACATGTTTGTGGATCACATTTCTTTTTTCAGTTTCTAAATAGGAAGAGAAAATTGGATCAAGAACTATTATTTAAATAAACAATAAAATCCCAGCTTGTATTTTTTTTCCTGGAAAGCCACTAGGAAAGGATTTTAGTACTTTTGTTCCTGTGCCAGTGGACAAAATGTCCAAAGAGGAGGAAGGAATGGGCCCAGCTCCCTGATCAGAATGAATCTTCAGCCCCAAAAGGCATCTCGGGAATTAAAATTACATTAACCACACTCAGATGCCCATTTTGAATTGAAATTAAGCGAGTTTTAATTTTTAACAAAATTTCTCTGTATATCTGTCTGTCTCATCCATCTTCCAGACTGCTCAGGATGGTATATTTATTTATTTATTTCATTTGTACTCCACCTTATTTTCCTGGGGGATCCCAAGCAGCTTACATCATTCTCTATTTTTATCCTCAACAACAACCCTGTGAAGTAGGCTAGGGTGAGAATGGGGGATGGCCCAAGGTCACCCAGCAAGCTTTCATGGCAGAGTGGGGATTCAAACCTGGGTTTCCCAAATCCTAGTCCACTCCTCTAGTCCAGAGGTCCCCAAACTTTTTGAGCCTGTGGGCACATTTGGAATTCTGACAGTGTGGTAGGCACAGCAACAAAATGGCTGCTGCAGGAGACAGAGCCAGCCACTAAATGGCTGCTACAGCTAAACTTCAGTCACTCAGTGAACATCCTTGCGCTGTGGTGGAAGCAGCTTCTTCCAAAGCAATGTTTTTAAAAATCTGCATGGCCAATCAGCACTCCAATGACCAATCAGAAGCCATGCTTTGCAAAAGCCCCAGCTGGCCCCACCCACTTTCTAAAATCACTTGGTGGGCACAAGGAAAGGTGTCAGCGGGCACAGTTGTCCCCATGGGCACCACATTGGGGACCTCTGCTCTAACCACTATACCACATGTGGTTCTCTCCTCTGCTATTTTATCCTTCCAGCAACCCTGTGATTTAGGTTAGGGGGAGAGGGACTAGCCATGACCTTGATGGCCCAAGCAGGAACTAGAACTCTGGTCTCCCATGTCTGGTCTTGTACTCTAACCATTACCCCACACTAGCTCTTAATGTGTCTCACATTTCTCTATTTCAGCAGCTTCAGCAGGCGTTCAGCTTTCGGGGAAAACCATCTCTCCAGCTCACTTCCAGCTCCTGCGGCAGCAACAGCAAGCAGCAGCAGCGCAAGTCCAGGTCCCCCAGATTCAGGCCCAGGCTCAGGCCCAGCCACCAGCCCAGATAAAGACTGTGGGGAAGCTGTCGCAGGTGAGTCCTTGTCATGTTGCTGTGGTCTGGAGCATTGCGTGAGTTTCTCCTTACGGAGTCACTCAAGTGTTGCTGACTCAAAGGGATGGCAGGATGAAACCCTGCCACTGAATTTGACTGCTGGTCTCAGCTCTGTGAGTCTATCTCAATTTTAAAAAAAACCCAGTGCATTTTTATCTTAGCATATACGGGTCTCCCTTTCCCCTTTTTCATTCTGCCAACAGATTCTCTGTGAGAATCACTGGCCTGAGGTCATCCACTGAGATTCATGGCCAAGTGAGGATTTGTACCCATGTCTCCCTACTCTCAGTCCAGCACGCTAAATGCTAGACCGCGGTGCTTCTCGAACAGCTAGAGGCGATCAGAGAACGGGTGGGAATTTGCATGTCTGTGACGGTTTTCAGAAAAATGTGTGCTTCACCTCCTTTATAGTCTCACATTTTGTGCTTTGGAGAAAAGGGTGACCCACGCTTCTGGGGCAGAGGACACCTGCCCAGATACTGTGCCAAGAAAATAGGAATTCTGTGACTGGTACAGGTTTTATGCAAACTGGGCATTTTGCACTGTTTTTGTCATGCGTAATTTGTTCATGGGCTGGGGGAAGGCGGTTCAGTTCCTTGATCAGCCTGTATAATGAAAATACGACAGTAAAATATAAGACTAAAATTAAAGAGCAATAAAACCTATTACCGATTATCAACTTGCCAGTGGACCCGGTGAGTCTCCGCAAATGCTTTCCTGAGTTTTTGGGTTCTCACAGCAAATATGGTTGCCTCCCATGCTGCATGGCTTGTCTTAGAGGGAAGGAGCCGCACACCTTGCTCATGGCTCTTCCATTCCCTTGCCCATCGTGGGTTTGTTACAAATTACCAATTGTTGTGGTGTCTGAATTCATCTCACAATGAATTGTACTTTCTTCCTTGCCTGCCACCAGGAGTCAAAACGGTTGTTTGTGAAGTCTGAACCCCCCAACTCAATAAATACGTAATAGAAAGTAAAAAAAACCATGATCTCAATGGGTTGGGGTCGCAGATCCATACTGGAGGTGCTTTTTACGTGTCCCTTTCCTTGCTGCAAGAGGCTGTGCTGCCACCCAGCACCACTGCTCCCCGAACAGGTCTCCAGGATCCAAGGCAAGATCAGCCTCTCCCCTGACTCCAGAAAAAGAAGTCTGCATGTTCAGAGCAGCTTCCAGCAGCAGGCTCTTCTTTCCCCTCTCTAAAGCGCATGAGTGGCGCGGACGGCAAGGGGTGTATGGGGGTGACATGTTCTCTCCTTTCAGGAGCAGCTGATCAAGTTGCAGAAGCAGAAGCTGCAGCTACCCCAGCAGCAAGCTGCCCAGCAGCAGGCGCAGGCGGGAGCCCCGCAGCAGAGCTCACAAGTCCAAGTGCAGCAGCAGCAGCCCCAGCAGCTCACAGCGGTCGCAGCGCCAAGGTCCGGGGCGGTCCTGACGGGCACCACCGTCACCAACCTGCAGGTTGCTCGCCTGGTGCGTTGCCTCGTTTTTTGCAGTTAGCACCTCCATTGGGTACCCCTCACATGGCTGTACTTTGGAGTGAGATGGGGGAGTGCTGCCCAGCTGACATGATCAATGGCAGAATGAGGCAACTCAAAGGTATGTGTGGGAAAGTCCCATGGAGGACTGAGGATCTGAACTGCCTTGGAAAACACACCAAGTAAGTATCTAGCCCTCATGATTCAAGAGGGTAGCATGAAACAGAGAGTGGTTCATTTTGGCATTTAATGCTTAGCAACTAAGTGAGGGGTGGAGCTTTTAGGTTGGGTTTTCAGCAGTCAACATGCAACGTTATTTCATGGGACAAAGGTTGCAGGCCTCCTCCCACACATATCCCATTGCTGCCCATTCCACCACTTCTAAACAAATCCCTGATTCATGTGTTCTCTTCGAGTATTATGAAAATACTTGCATACGTCCCCTTGTAGGAGAGTCACAAGCTGGGTACCTGTGTGGGGCATGTAGGCATCTCCCTGCACAGGGAAAATGCATCTTGAATTCAGTCTGTCTCACTCAATGTCGTCTGCTCTAACTGGCAGGCAGTTCTCCAAGATCTCAGGCACAGTGAAGTTTGGCCCCTCTTTCCCGCACTGCTTATCCCTGAGTTGAATAGGCTGCTCTTCTGTACTCCTGTGCAATAATCTGAATTCCTTACTGCTTAGACTCGTGTTGCTGCTTCCCAGCTTCAAGCACAAGGTCAGATCCAGGCCCAGACGCCACAAGCGGCCCAGGTGGCTTTGGCGAAACCTCCAGTCGTGTCTGTGCCGGCAGCCGTGGTATCATCTGCTGGAGTCACCACACTCCCCGTTACCGTCGCTGGAATTAGTGTTGCTATTGGGCAGCCGCAGAAGGCAGCAGGTATCTCAACAGTTTCCTGAAACAGAAGGCATTTTGAGAGGAAGGGGAAAAGGAACCATTCTTTCTGATTCATCCTCCATTCTCTTCTTCCTTGAGAGCAATGAAACAGACAGATGAGCTCCTGTTTTGTAATGTGCTTTTTCACAGCGACATGGATTGGTTGCAAGGCTGTGGTGGTACAGAATGTTCTTCTGGCCAGCGGAACTTACACAGATTGAAGTCCAGCTTCTGTGAGGAAAGGGAAATGGTCAGCTAGACTTGGGTTAAAACCTCAGAGGCAAGATGAGGACTGGGAAGTAGTCCTTGAAGTTGGGAGGGGGGAAGGGGGGGCTAAGGAGTGAGGCAAGGGAAAGCAAAAGATATGGGAAGAACCTGATGCAGCTAGGTGGGGTCGATAGCTTGAGGGAGATGATGGAGATAGGAAATTGAGTCTAGAAGGGCCCAGAAAGAGAGGAGCCGTGAAGAAACTACACAGCTTTTAAAGTCAGGAGAGGGAGACGAGAGTGCCAAGGAAGAGGGTGGCTGGGCTATGTAGAGTCAAGCCACTGACCCAGAGGAGTTCTGCCAGGTGAACCTTCTACTGTCATTTCTGCACTGGGACGTGGCAACTTTAAAAGGGGAACAAGACCTGAAGAGCTGGGGGGGGGGGAGGTGGTCAGCGGAGGAATCTGAATTCCCTGTATTCATTTGAGCTAACTGGTCAGTTGTTGGGCTGACCAGTAATGGTGAATCCTCCTCTCCAGCCCCCCCTCTGAAATTCACCCTAGTAGCTGCTGTTTCGCAGTTATGAAATCTTTGCTTCAACACAAAGTTGGACGGCGTTCAGTGAAGGCATCAGAGTGACTAGCTTAAGGAGTCTGCGAAAACGCCTCTCGTAGTTTTGCTGTGTAACATCCTAACCTCAGTTTTCAGGGTCGGAATCGCTGCCATCCTATAGCACCGAGCGCTCTGTTTTCCCCACAGTCACCTGTTAGAAAAAAAAACCTTGCATGCTCCTTGGGGGGCATGGCTCACTCCTTTCCCCATGGGTCAGTGATTCATAAGCTTAGTAGTAATTGTGAGTCCCTAGCTTTGGGTCCTGTGTTCTGTTTGGACCACCACATTTTCTTACCATTCTGGCTGCTGAGCAGGAAGCTCCCTGAAAATCCTGCAAATTAAAATTCAGGGCCTTCAGTGTTTCATTGCAGGAAATAGCATCTGGTAGTCTGAAAGGGACAGTTCTGTGTTTCGTGTATACCATTCCCCTCCCGACCCCTGCAAGTTCGATAGTTTGATGCATCTGTATGTGAGAGTCGATGGAGTTGGGGCTGAATGTGGCATTTGACTCCCCGTGTATTTCTGTGCTGTTGCTTTTGGTGGCGGTCCTGCAGACTGCAGTGTAAGCACCCCTGCCCCGCTGGCAGCCATTGTCAGTCCTGGGTGCTTTGCGTCCCTTGGGAATCTCAGGCCTCATCTTGGAACGAGCAGAACCAAGCACATAGCTCTGTTCTTTTTCGTCCCGTGCAGGAGGGCAGACGGTGGTGGCCCAGCCCTTGCATGTCCAGCAGCTTTTGAAGCTCAAGCAACATCACCAAGCAGCCCAGCAGCAGAAAGCCATCCAGCCCCAGGTCGCCCAAGGACAGGCTGCTGTTCAGCAAAAGGTCTCTCCTCCTGCTCTTGCTATCTTCCTTATGCTCCTTTTCCACTCTGGCAATTTGTTGAAACCAGCAGCTCTTTTGCAAGCCTTGCACGCGCCTTCTCCGGGGAAGCTGGATTGGGGCTGCTGTTCGATGCCAGCCAGAGGTGGGGAACGAGCCTGGATAATCGCACTGAAAATGAAAAGCCCCATTACACCTCAAAGACTAACGATGTTTATTCCAGTATGTGTTTTTGTAGGTCACAGCCCACTTCATCGGACAGATACGTGATTGAGAATTATATTGGGAAATATTACGGGGCAGAATTACACCGCCTGCCCATTCTACAGCAACCCCTCCCTTTACCCTTTGCATTTAAATGTACTCCTGAAAGGCTGATATTAATTTACACCAAACCTTCACTCCCCTCCCCTCCCAACGGCCTCATAAAATTTCCCAGTGCAGTTTTCCATCATGCTTCTGTGTGATGATGCAGTCTGTGACCCATGAAATCTCATATGGAAATAAATGTTGTTAGTGCTGAAGGTGCTGCCGGATTTTTGTTTGATTTTGCTACGACAGACTGACATGGCTCCCCTTTTGCATTCTGGCATAATCATGGCTTACTTTTGAAGTCAGCGGGCTAGACGCCCACCCTTAAGTGCACCTTCAAAATTGCCCTGGACTCAGAAGGCTTTGTATTGAGTGCAAAAAAAAAAAAAAAAGTGTTCTACAGCTGCTACATACCGTTATTGATAACTAGCCTGTTTAACTGTGTATTGCCTCTTCAGATAAATCCACAGCAAGTCACTGTCCAAGCTCAACAGCCGTCGTCGCAGCAGCAGAAAGTCACCTATGCCACGCAGCCAGCCATCAAAACACAGTTCCTAACTACCCCCATTTCTCAAGCCCAGAAACCTGGTGGAACCCAGCAAGTCCAGACCCAGATACAGGTACAGGAAACTTGGCTCCCCCCTTCCCCCCGACGGAGCTGGTAGTCAGTACTGACAATCCATACCACAAGCCCCTATGCTGTGCCCTGCTCTGATTCAGTGGCCTTTCCCCCCAACCCCCAAAAGGACTCGTGTGGATCCTGCAGTCCGAAAACAAATACTTGCAGAATACAAGTTTTATTTTGACTCAGAGCCCTTCTCTGCACTCCCTCCCATTGCATCTTTTTAAAGGTTGCAAAGATTCCTCAAGTGGTCTCACAGCAGGCGGCAGTGGCCAATATTCAGCAAATGGTGTCCGTTTCCCAGCAGGTAAGAGTCACAGAATGGTTTTGTTTCGGCTAAGATAGCTTCGTGTATTCCATGTATTCACTTTCAGCATTATGTTTATTATAAGAGAAATTAGTTATTTTTATTATGTTATGTGTAGTCTGCCTTTCTCGCTGAGACTCAAGGCGGAATACACAGTGTAAATATGATCAACAGCTGGGACATTCAATAAACAACACAAATATACAAGTGCAAAATTTGCAGAAATTTGGAAAAAAGCAGAAGCCCAATATAGAACTGAGACAAATCATGAGTAATTTACTCATGACATATTAAACAGTGCAGAAACCACCCAGCAGAACATACAGTAACAGACACTATACAGTACTATAATCTGTAGTCCCTGTCTTTTGCGTCTCTTTGCACCATTTCCTTACAGTTACAGCCTTCCCACCCGTGTAAAAAGACCCTCCTGATAATTCAATTTTGCAGAGATTGCAGAAAGCCAAGAGAATGGGAGCCCTCCTAACTTCATCAGGCAGGCTGTTCCATAAGGTGGAATCGTAAGGGGATTTGCAAAATCTATTCCAGGGGTCCCTTCATGGTGTCCATGGGCTCCATGGCACCCATCAACACCTTTCCTGGCACCCACCGAGTGTTTTTAAAGAGTATGGGGCCAGCCAGGACTTTTGCCCAGCAAAACTTCTGATTGGCCGTCGGAGATTTGATTGGCAGAACAGATTTTTTAAAACATTGCTTTGGCAGCAGCTGCTGCCACAGCACAAAGATCTTGTCTGTGTGAGTGAAGGTAAGCTGAGCAGCAATTTTGTGGCAGCCGTTTTGTGACTGCACCCACGGCTCTGTGTCAGAATTCCAAAAGTGCCACAGGCTCAAAAAGACAGGGGACCCCTGATCAGATCCTAAACTTTGCAGTGCTTGGGTGCAGAATCGTGTGTGTGTGTGTGGTGTTCTTGTGCATTTTCTTCATGTCCTGGATGTAAGATGCACAGCCAGAAATCTAGGATGCCCACCTTGACTATTTCCATTTCCAAATGTTTGGGGACTGTGACTAGAGCAGCGTCCCCTTAAGAGAAGGACTGGAAGCGTAGAAAGTGAGTTACTCCCTAGGGAATTGATTTGTCTCCTCCGCTTCCCTGATGCAGGTTCAAGGTCAGCCACAGACGGTGACTTTGTCCCAGACGACAGCTGGACAGCAGCAAGTCCAAGTGATCCCGGCCACCCCTGCCACTGCTCAAGTCGTCCAGCAGAAACTGATTCAGCAGCAGGTGGTCACGACAGCGTCGCCCCAGATTCAGGGTCCGGGGGTACCGAACCCAACCCAGGCATCGGCACCTGCCGACAGCCAGACGCAGCAAGCGAAAGTGCAAATGAGGGCCCCGGTCAGATTAAAAGCACCCAGCAAGCCCAGTTGAGCATAAAGCGTGACCGGTGGGGAGCAGGGAAACGCAGCTTTTTGTGCTCTCCCCAAGTGCCAGGCAAGTTTCTCGCAAGAACCGTTTCTTCCACGAGGCTGCGAGCCCTCTCCATTGTGCAGGGAGATAATGGATGGCGGCTGTGGAGAACATCTTTCCAAGCTAGAATATGTGTTGGGATTAAATCCTCGCTTCCACATTGTTCCAGAAGAACTTTGTCCTATTTTTCTCTGCTTGTTCAAACCATATATAGTGTAAATATTTAAAAATTCGTCCTCTGCCTGTTTCCAGAAAAATGTAACAATGAGATTGTTTTTGAGTTTCTGTAGAATTTTGTCTGCCTATTCTAGACAATTGTCATCACTGCCAGAGTGACTTGCCTGTCTCGAGTGAGAAGGCAGCAGGCCCCAGATTGCAGCTGGCCGAACCGTCCCCTCCATCGGAAGTTGCATTCTAGCAAGCCCTTTGTTTAATGAGGAGGGGGCAAAACTGGACAAAGCGAAAGCTCTCCCTGCATACTTTTTGCCAATAAATGTGAAGATTTGTAAATATCTGTAATTATGAACCATATTCCAGGCTCCATTTTTGGTAAGTCTTTTTAACTAAACATTTGCTAGTTTGAATTTTGTTCTGTTGGAGTTTTTGTTTGTTTGTTTGATGTACAGTTTTTGAAGCCCCTGTCCTTAGGCCCTCATTTTCCATTTTTTACATAATGAATATTGTAGGCATGTGGGTTTTTGGAGAGACAAAAAATATACTGTGTGATAGTAGCTGTGTGTTGAATTGTAACCCCATCCTTCCCACTCGCCCCCCCCACCCCCATAATTTGTAAAAGGAAATGTTTGATTGATATTGCTAAGCAAATGGTTTTTGTCGTCCTTGTTTCTCTCGGGCCATCCAGACTTTGGCAGGGAGGGAGGGGATGTGGATTTCAGATCTTTTTAAAAACATTCGTTACCATTTCTGCTCTGGAGGAAGAAATGCAAAATTCCAAGTCTATTCGATTCTTCAGTTGAATAAAGAATAAGATTTTAATGTTTACTGTTCCTTTCCTGAAGGTTTCAGTTGGGTATTCGAGTTCCTAATTCTGCAGAGCGTTCCACTTTGCTGTTCTGAGTTCCTGAGCAGGGAAGAATCCGTTTGGGATAGCAGCAGCTTCTCCCCCCCCCCCCCACTTTCTTCGTACTGTACAGATTTGCTTAAAAAGCTAAACATCTTTCTTAGCCCACGAATCGGACATTGCTCTGGGCCCTGAATTAGTTTTGGCTGCCACACTGCTCAGCGGGCCATTAGGACAAAAAGGTAGGGGTGTTTTTTTTAAAAACAAGTGGCTTATTTGAGGAGTGGGGGGAATGGCTTTTTAATTCTCCCCTCCCTCCCCCCAGAGATGTAGCAAAAGAGTCTTGCGAGAATACAGAGACGTCTAAGGCCATGATCCAAAAGAGGAGAGCATGTGCATACCGTGGAACTTCTGAGCACAGCTGGAGACGTGGTTAGCCACTCCTGCTACAGATGGGAAGGGCGAAGGCTTTAGATTTTAAAATGAGACTGGACCGTTTCCAGGCTTCTCTCCTGGTGCTGACTGCAGGAAAGGTCCAAAGCTCACGGTTCCCTAGGTGGCCCACACTCGTATCCTGCACATCATGGTACTAGTCAGATTGGTTTTGGTATAGAGGCACAATCAGTGGCCCGCCTCCTAGGTATCTGAGTTAGCTCAGAACCTGACCTCTCTGCAGAGTTCCTGCCCTTAATTCACTGACATGTTTTCCTCCTGCAGTGTCATTCTTTTCTTGGAGGATCATTTTTAGATATATGTGTGTGTGTGTGTGTGTGTGTGTGAGAGAGAAACTATTTGTATGTTAGATCCTCCCTCCCAACGCTGTTTTTGAACCCGTCCCCAAACAGTATCGGTTTGTATTTTGGAGAACTTCTAGTATGTGGAGTAGTTAAATTGCACAGTCCAGACAACTTCAGACATGGGGCAGAAAACTGCCTGGGGCAGTTCCTGCGTCAGTTACGTGAAATGAAGGGGGGCTTTGCACAGAAGCAGGTTTGAGATTTAACAGCTGCTTGTGTTTTGTTTCAGTTGGGACTTGCATAGGATGCCGTTCTTGATAAGATTTCACCCATTTCTGTATGCTATACTGACATTCATCTGTTTGTTTTAATGTGTTAGGTAGCCCTGGTTTTACTTCTCATATTGTTTTCTCTTGTTTAAAAAAATTCCTGCGTGACTGCAATGTAGTGTGCAAAACAGAGGTACAGCCCTCCCCTTCTGCCCCCCCCCAAACCATTTAACCGTGTCAAGTGTTCTGGTTTTGATTATGTCAACAGAGGCAATTCCTGCTTCCACATACAGTGAAAGTGATGACTTCTCCTGCCCCCTTTCTTCCTCCCTCCACCTCCAGAGTGTGATAGGGTTTTGTAAATATCTTTATGAACATAACACATTTGTACTTGACCAGTAGGATTGTAAGAACTTGTGCTGTATCCTACCTGAAGGTGTAATAAAGTGTACATTTTTATAACTTCCTCTCTGTGTTATTTGGTCAGAACTCAAGACGGTCCTCTAGAACATCATTTTTAGAAAACAAAGGGTTGGAAGGGATCTCCAGAGTCATCTAGTCCAACCCCCTGCACAATGCAGGAAATTCACAACTACCTTCACACCCCCAGTGACCCTCGCTCCATGCCCAGAAGATGGCAAGACACCCTCCAGGATCCCTGGCCAAAATGGCCTGGAAAAAATTGCTTCCTGGCCCCTCTTGAGGGAGTTGTATGAAAAGCAGGAAATCAGCATCTGTAGTGAGAGAATCCAGGGTTACCAGTTCCTGGATGGGCAATTACTGGAGAGCTGGGGGCAGAGCTAGGGGAGGGACCTCCGTGGGATATACCGCCATAGAGTCCACCCTCCAAAGCAGCCGTTTCTTCCAGGGACGCTGATTTTTGTCGCCTGGAGATCACTTCTAATTCCAGGAGCTCTCCAGCCACCACCGGGAGGACGGCAATCCTAATCCAATGTCCCCATTAAGCCTCGCAAGAATTACTAAATGGGGGCTCGAACTGAACCGGAGGAGGGCAGTTGCAGCGTGACCTAATTGCCCAAAACCGCAACGCATAGGGCTTCGGTGTTTTGCACGCTTACTCGAGAGTAAGGCCTACTGCGCCTGCTGGGGCTGCGGAGCGACCGTTCAGCCAGCGACCCTGCGCACATGTACCCCTCGGGAATCAGGCCCATCGTTTTGAGCAGCATCTACTCCCGAGGAAGCATTCCCCACCCCGGGGCCGGGGCAAAACCAAAGCCCTAAATCTAACTGCACGGCGTTGGGACAAGCACAGCGCTCCGCCTCCTGGCCATGCCCAAGAAGGGAGGAGCGAGCAGGCGCAGGAAGGCGGAGCCGGGCCGCGTTTCCTTCCGTGCACGTGGGGGAGACCCGGCAAGGGAACCAGCGATGGCCGCTGCGGAGAGCTTGTGCGCCGAAGCCGCCCTGGGCGCCTGCCTGGAGGCGCTGCTGGGCAGCCGGAGTTGCGCCAACCGCGTCTTCGAGATCCTGGAGCTGCTGCAGGTGGGCGGGCGGAGCAGGGGCCGGCAAAGCGGGGAGGGGTTCCTCTGAACTCGTGCAGAGTGCATTTGGCGGCCGGGAGTTTAGGAGGCAGAGAGAGAGGGAGTCTAGACTTGTGAAATCCGGGAGCATCAGGAATGGGAAAGTGGGTGGAGACTCGGAGCACGTGCAGAGTTTTATTTAACGACTTGGGATTTGCTAGGGTTGCTAGCTCCAAATTGGAGATTGGGGAGCGGAGCCTGGAGAGAGAGGCAGGAGTTGGGGACGGGAAAGACCTCAGCAGGGTATAAAGCCGTAGAGTGCACCCTCCAAAGCAGCTGTTTTCTTCAAGGTAACTGATGTCTGTGGCTTGGAGATCAGTTGTAATTTTGGGAGATCTCCAGCCCCCACCTGGAAGTTGGCAACACTAATTAAATGTAACTCGGAAGCCTGGAACTCTCCACACATTACATACACCCACCAGTATAGTATAATTGAGGCATCTCTGTTGTCTTATTGATTACATTAGAAGTCTGATTGCCATCTTCCAGGTGGCGGGTGGAGATCTGGAATTACAATTGATGTATAGACTGCAGAGCTGCTGGAGAAAATGGCAGCTTTGGAGGGTGGATTCTATAGCATTATACCCCACTGAGGTCCCTCAACCAAATCCTGCCCTCCCCCAGGCTCCACTCCTCCCACCCACCCCAAAATCTCCAGGAATTTCCCAGTCTGGAGCTGGCAACCCTAAACTGAACTATGCTAAATTACATTTCCTTCTGTATTTCTGTGTTTGGTGGCTCCTTGATCCTGTTATTGGTTTTTTTTAATGCTCTTTGGTGTAGTCTTTAAGAGCGGCAGGACTCTAATCTGGAGAACCGGGTTTGATTCCCCACTTCTCCCCTTGAAGACAGCTGGGTGAACTTGGGTCAGTCACAGCTCTCTTAGAGCTCTCTCAGCCCTACCCCACCTGCCTCAAAAAGTGACTGTTGTGGGAAGAATAATAACATGCTTTGTAAACCGCTCTGAGTGGGCATGAAGTTGTCCTGAAGGGCAGTATATAAATTGAATGTTGTTATTTGTAGTTAGAATCTTCTCCATACTGCGGAAGAAGCAACTTCAGTTCACAGAAGCTAACAGTAGGATAAAAATGTTGCCTTTAAGGTTCTGAAAAACTCCTCTTGAAAGACTCCTATTGAAAAGCAGGAGAAAGAGACCTGAAAAGCTCAATCCCAAAAAAGAGTTGGCTCCTTCTAAATCCATTGACCTCAGTGGGTTCGGAAGGGTGTAACTCAAATTAAGACTGCAGCGAAAATCAGCCAGTCTCAATACTTTTTTTCAGCTCTGGTGTTTCAGTTCCTCATTAAACTGGCCTTCTACCTTTCTCCAAATATTTAGTAGTACATTTAAAAAATATTTTTCTTTCTGCCGCCTTATTTTCATCTCCTGTTTCCTGCAGGCTGAAGACGAAGAGATTGTTCTGAGCGCCATCCGGACGTGCAGCCGGCTCTTTGGGGCTTTTCTGGAGAGGGGAGAGCTGTTTGTGGGGCAGCTGCCTCCGGAAGAGGGATCTCTGCCAGGTGAGAAGTTAATACAGGGAGGGCGGTTTATAAATCAAATAAATAAATAAATACAGGGATCTGATGCCAGGTGCTTCGGTGCCTGACGTGGGAAATCCACTCCAAAATCAAGGCTTATATGAGTTCCGTTAGCGGTATCTGCCCGGGTTACGGCTCCTACCTATGCAAACTAAGCTTGTGGGTCCACCAGATTAGTAAAGTACATTATTTGAGCAAGAGTATACATTCAAGGACGTGTTTGTAATTTTTTCTGCTTTTTTTAAAAGCTGTCTTGCATTATGGTTTTTTGCTTGATTATAAAATCTGTAATTGAAACTGTGATTCTAACAGCCCTTTCCTATAGAGAATATTACATGGTCATGATTGCAGGGGGCTAATCTTGGCCCAATTCAGGTAGTGAGCATCTCTCTCTCTTCCCCCTAGAAAGCTTCAGTGCAGAAGAGAAATATAAAATTTGGATGCGACATCGGTACAACAGTTGTGTCAACTGCCTGGTGGAGCTGATGGGCCACGAATCTTTCCAAGTCAAAGTGAGTTTTTGGGAGTTTGGGCTGTACCAGTTTAGGCGGGGGCCTTACAAAACTGAGAGTTCCTGATTACCCACTTGTCCTTCAAACACGCCACTTCCCTGCATGTGGAAAACTAGTGTGTTTGGTCTTGCCTCTTTCCTCATTTGCATTCTATGTGCAGGGAGTTAATTTCGTTTTAATGGAGGAAGTGAAATAGCCATTTTGGAGAGAATTAGGACCGATTGACCTTCTTATATCCTTACAGTGCAATCTTAAACAGTTACTCCATTCTCCCATTGAAATCAATGGGCTTAAACTAGAGTAACTCTGTTTAGGATAGTAAAGAGTCCAGTAGCACCTTTAAGACTAAACAATTTATTTGTAGCATAAGTTTTCGAGAACTTCAGCTCTCAGTTCTGACGATGCATCTGACAAAGAGTGCTGAGGTTCACAAAAGCTTATGCTACAAATAAGTTGGTTAGTCTTAAAGGTGCTACAGGACTCTTTACTATTTTGCAACTACAGACTAACACGGCTAACTCCTCTGGATCTGTTTAGGATTGCACTGTTAGTTAGCCAAGATGTTACAGCTGAAACTGAAGAAAGCCAGAAGCTGACCAAATGCTTCGTCGGCAAACACCAGATTCCATGTGCAACTCCGTGCTGATGACATAAATTCACAAAATTTTATCTCCCTGTAGCTCTGTTGACATACATGTTTTTATCTTGCATGATCCAACTGCTCTTTCATCCTATCTTCACAACAGCCCTGTGAGGTAGGCTAGGGACCGGCCCAAGCTGCGAAGAAAAGAGTGTATTTGAACCTGGGTTTCCCCAGTCCTAGCTTGGTACTCTAACCACTATACAACACTGGTTTTCAGCATAAGGCGGTTGTTAAATGTAGTGTAAGCCCTGCAGGGATGGCAGCTTGAATTTTGCTCTTGTAAAGAGAGCAAAACGATGTGATATGGTGTGTCTGTGTGTTGGGGGATGGAGGGCTTTCTTAAAGTACCTTGAGGACTAGAGTGTTGTCCTTTTCTGTTCCAGTCCTGGGAATTGACTCTGAGAGCCGATGTCCCTAGGACAGTGTTGAGAGCCAAGACCCCAAAGATGTCAACATGCCTGTGAAGTACATGTAAAGGAAATGTTTCTGCACAGTTTGTGGCATTTAAAGTTCTCTTTGGATCTTCTCTTTTGAAAGGAGTCTTCCCTGTGTACCTTGATGAAATTTGTCGAGTTGGAAGCCAAACACCCCCTGGTCAAAGTCGAGTGGAGTTTCAACTTCCCACAAGAGCTTTTAAAAGTAAGTAGCGAGAATTGCTTTTGTGGGTTATTTGGGGCTTGGAAAAGGGATATTGGGGGCTGAACTTCCTTCCTCTGGATTGGTTAGCAGTTGCTTCTCTACCCTTGCCTTTATAGCAAGCCTGTGATGATTAGATCAGAGTTCAGCTTCTACTTACAGCAAACTAGACAGTTTGGGAAGTTCCCATGCAGGATTGTCCTGTTTGCTTGTCTTCTGCTTGTAAGGTTCAGAGGTTAACTGCTTCTAGCCATGGAGGTTACATTTAAACTAGCATAGGTTATCTAACCTTCAAGGGGGCAGCTTCCACTGGGGAAATATAGGTGCAATAGTAGTTTAATTTAATATTTATTGACATATTTTATAGTCTGTCTATCTCACTGAGACTCAAGGTGGATTACAACTAAAAACAATTTAGTCAATAAATTGCATCTGACAAAGAGAGCTGTGGTTCTTGAAAATGTATGCTACAGTACAGTTGGTTAGTCTTAAAGATGCTACTTAGAAAAGAGTCCAGTAGCACCTTTAAGACTAACCAACTTTACTTTACCTTGCATCTGACGAAGAGAGCTTTGGTTCTCAAAAGCTTATGCTACAGTAAAGTTGGTTAGTCTTAAAGGTGCTACTGGACTCTTTTCTATTTTGCTACTGCAGACTAACACAACTAACTCCTCTGGAAAGGTGTTACTCGACTCTTTACTATTTTGCAACTACAGACTAACACAGCTAACTCCTCTGAATTTAGCCTATAATAATTGTAAACAAAATTGGAGCACTAAATTGCTGCACTAAAACAGAGTATAAAAATAATAACAACAATGTTCGATTCATATACTGCTCTTCCGGATGACTTAACACCCACTCAGAGCGATTTACAAAGTATGTTATTATTATCCCCACAACAACAATCACCCCGTGAGGTGGGTGGGAAGAGGAAAGAGCTCCTAGAAGCTGTGACTGACCCAAGGTCACCCAGCTAGCTTCTAGTGATGGAATGGGAAATCAAACCCAGTTCTCCAGATTAGAGTTCCACGCTCTTAACCACTACACTCAACAGTGAGTAAAGCAGAAATTACACGACTGTAAAATAGTGCAATATAAAACATATACTAGGCAATGCAATACAGCTAGATGGTAAAAGGAGAAGACAGTCCAACAGCAAGGACAAAAAAGGGGGCGTGGGAGGAAAATCCCCACAAACTCAACCCAAACAAGCAGGGGAACAAAATAGAGGGGTTGAGTAACAACCTAAAAATACATACATACATACATACATACATACATATATATATATACATATATATACATATATATATACATATATATATATACATATATATATATACATATATATATACATATATACATACATATACATACATATACATACATATACATATACATACACATACACATACACATACACATACACATACACATACACATACACATACACATACATATACATATACATATACATATATATATATATATATATATTAATCTGCACCAATGCAGATTAAAAACAAGGTTAAAACATAAGGCTTGAATGGCAGGCTACATATATATACACTAAAACTTGCTAAAACATCTCAAGATACAGATGATGGTACAGTGCAGTGACCAACACAAATTGGCCAAGGTACAGTAAAAACCGACCAGATGTGTTTCGGCCCTAAGGCCTTCCTCAGTGGTCAATCGTAAACAATTTATGATCAAACACACACACACATATAGAAACCAATCATGCAATGCTCCCGGTGTTTTATCTAGAGCTGTAACAAAAGAAGAAGGGGGAAGGAAATTTTTTTAATATAATATAGTCCATTATTAAGTGCTAGAATTATTCTAGGTAAAATACTGGATCAGAATTTACCTCTAGTATTGTGTGATAAACTACAAATATTGCAGTAGGTCCAGGACTGCATTCACACCCTGCTCTTTATTTATTGTTGCACTCTAAAGAAAAAAATATACCAAATTAGGGTCTAATTCCACGGACATAAGTTACAGTCTCAATTCACTTTATAAAACTGCCCTTTGGAGTAATTGTAACAATACCCCTGATTTCCTTTCTTCCTTGCTAGTTGGTAGTGAAGGGCTTAATCCCAACAGAAGAGGAATCCTCCCTCCTGAGCTCTCGCTTCCAAGAGTACCTGGAACATGACGATGTCCGGTTCTTCGCGATGAAGGCGGTGGCTGAAAACATTGGGAATGTCATGCAGAAGACCAAAGAGGTACCGGAAGTGTCACGGTGGAGGAGCCCACGATTGGCCCTGTGTAGATGAAGGGGTAGAGCCAGCTTGATGCCCAGTAGTTTGGGTGGGCTGGAGCGGGCGTAGCATTGACTCCAGCAGCCTCCCTTTTCTTCCTGCCGGTGAATTGGTTTGACTTTCGGAGTCAAGTGCTCCGCTTGGGGACCATAAGAAAAGCTCTGCTGGATCAGACCAGTGGTCCATCCATTCCTGCATCCTGCATCAGAGTAGGCGATATCCCGTGGTCTGACTCGGTATAAGGCAACTTCATCTATTAATGTGTGATGGACCTGCAAACCACTAGCCATGTTGACTAAAAGGGCCCTCCACAGCTAAACCCCTGAAACCCAGTGCTAGGAGGCAGCGTTAGGGAAGGATCTTGACCTCTGTGCCTTGTTTGTTGGACCTCCAGAGTAAGTGGTTGGCCATTGTGTGGAACAGAAGACTGGACCGTTGCATCGAAATCGCAGGAGGTCATAGCCCCTCTCTATGCTGCTTTGGTCAGGCCACACCTGGAGTACTGTGTGCAGTTCTGGAGGCCCCACTTCAAAAAGGATGTGGAGAAAATCAAGGGGGTGCACAAGAGAGCGACGAGGATGATCAGGGGTCTGGAGACTGAGCCCTACGAGGAAAGGCTGAGGGCCTTGGGAATGTTTAGTTTGGAGAAGAGGGGGCTGAGGGGGGACATGATTGCTGTCTTTAAATATTTGGAAGGCTGTCATTTGGAGGAGGGCAAGGATCTGTTCCAGTTGGCAGCAGAGGGTAGGACCTGAAGCAAGGGGCTTAAATTATGTGCAGAAAGGTACCGGCTGGATATTAGGAAAAGCTTTTTCATGGTCAGAGAGTTCAAAGGTAGAATCAGCTGCCTAGGGAGGTGAGTGAGCTCCCCCTCACTGGCAGCTTTCAAGAAGAGGCTGGATGAATCTTTGTCAGGGATGTATTGTCGAAGGCTTTCACGGCCGGAGAACGATGGTTGTTGTGGGTTTTCCGTGCTGTATTGCCGTGATCTTGGCATTGTAGTTCCTGACGTTTCGCCAGCAGCTGCTGGTGAAACGTCAGGAACTACAATGCCAAGACCATGGCAATACAGCCCGGAAAACCCACAACAACCATTTGTCAGGGATGCTTTAGGCTCATCCTGCATTGGGCAGGGGGTTGGACTAGATGGTCTGTATGGCCCCTTCCAACTCTGTGATTCTGTTAGAGGGGTCACAGATCTGATCCATCAGGGCTGCTCTTATGTTCCTAAGTTTCAAATGTGTGTGGGTGCGCCCTTCAGTAGCCCCTTTGACAAGCAGCTCATCTATGGCCTGTTGTAATTCTACAGGACAACCTGCAGTTATTTTTGTAGGGAGGGATAGGGAGGCAGTTCAGGAAAAATGTAGCCTGTACCCCCATCTGACAATAGTGATGACCCGGGAGTCATTGGTAACACCCCTCCACACTGGGTAAAAGGAACTCAGTGTATCATGGAATGGGAAGGGGCTTGGTGGGTTGGTCAATCTGTGATTGAGGCTGCTTTGGACATGGTTTAGAGGAAGACTTCCCACCGTGGAAGCAAGGATTAGAATGAGTTCTGGAGGACAGATATTGTCGAGGACCTTCAAAGGCGGTACCGGTGCTGCTGCTGGCTTTGGTATTGGTGGTGAGGGGGAGGCTTGCTGCTGTCTGTGCTGTCTTCATCTATGACTCCAAGCTCATACCCTACCACAAATTTCTTGGCAATGACTCCAAGAGTCCGATGGCTCTGCTCTTTGGCACTCTCCCAGGTGGAGACTTGGGAGCATCTTCCACTGTGGTTGAGATGGGTGGAGCCTCAAGCGTGTGTGGAGTTCAAGCATGTGCTGTTTTTTTCCCCTCCACCCACACCAGGTGCCACTTCCTGTTTACCAGAAGAACGTCTTCGCCTTCGTTTCGTCCATCACCATGCCGAGCGACGAAAGCGAGATCAAGAACTTCCTGGTGAAGCACGGTGAGGGAGCTGTGAGGTTAACGGTGATAAACTTTAGCATCCGTATAGAGTGATCAGGATTTGCAGTGCTTTGAGCAGGCAGTGTCGTGTAGTGGTTAGAGAGTTGGACTAGGATCTTGGGGATCCAGATTCCAATCTCCAACCTGTCACAAAACTTTATTGGGTGACGAGGGGCACATGTCCCTAATCTACCTCATAGGGCTGTTGTGGTGATAAACGAGGAGGTGAGAACCATGTACGCTCTGCTGAGCTCCTTGGAGAAAGGGCAAGATAAAAATATACTAGGTTGATACTTTAAAAACATTTTAGGACTGTATCCCATTAATGGATTGATTCCCCTATCAGCACTACAATTTGATTCATCGTGAAGTCCCTGTAACTACTTTTAAGGTTAAAAAATACTTTTTAAAACCCCCAAATTTCCCATATAATGTACAGTTGAGCTCTGAGTATTCTTAGAACTGAATTATTCAGGGGGGATTTTATTACACAGGTTGGAGGGCTGTAAGGAGATGGTTCAAAAAGATGCCTTGGTACAGGGACAGAGACTGTAGAGTCTACTACTGTGTTTTGTCTGTTGTTCTAAGTATCTAACATAATTGTTCGTGCCTTCAGCGCTGTATCAGATTTCTACTTGTTTTCAGATATCTGCAATCCAGTTTGGCATTGTTTATCAGCTGTCCCAGGCTGTCGATTGGATTGACTCATGCTGTGTAATCCACCTTGAGTCTCAGTGAGAAAGGTGGAGTATAAATAAAATAGATCAAGATGGTTAGCCGTGTTTGTCTGTAGCAGTAGAAAAGAGCAAGAGTCCAGTAGCACCAATAAGACTAACAAAATTTGTGGTAGGGTATGAGCTTTCATGAGCCACAGCTCACTTCTTCAGATACAGCTAGAATGTGAGTCCGTCTGTCTTTATATCTTGGAAAGCACAGTGATTTCAGATGCCAGATGACAATAGCAGGTAAGTGACAATGCCCGGCATGATTGAATAGGGTGGGGTGTGCAGAGGGGTAGTGGTGTGTGGAGAAATCAGCATTGGTAATGAGACAGGAAGCCTAGGTCTTGATTCAGTCCAGGGGGATGCATTGTCTTGAGCTTCGTTATCAGTTGCAATTCAGCAGTCTCTCTTTCTAATCTCCCTTTGAAATTCCTCTGCAGGATAACGGTGAGCTGTGACTCACAAAAGCTGATACCCTACCACAAATTTTGTTAGTTTTATAGGTGCTACTGGACTCTTGCTCTTCCTGTGGCTTTTTCTCATTGCTGTGTGGCTCGCCCAAAGGAGTGTTTGGGACGATGGTGTTCTGTGCAGTGCAAACCCAAGAACTGTTCTTAAAAGAAAAAAAAACCAGTCCCGAAAAACGCTGTACGTGTATGCATGAAATCCTTCCAGGCCAGCTTTTGAGATGTTAGCAGCCTTTCCCTGCGTATTTTCAAGTTTGTCTTTGCAGCCTTGAGGATCAAAATCTTGTTTTTTAAAAAAATCTGAGTGCGGAAATGTGTACCTTTTATCAAATATTATGGTGTGATTGCGGGCTCCAAGAAGATGTCGTTCTACTTAGCTGTTATTCAGTTGTGTTTTCTTTCTCTCTTTTCCTTTCCGCAGAAAACCAGGAGGAATGGAAAGTGTCGAAGCTGAAGGTACCTTTTGATTGACAGAGTGGAAAATCGCTTGTTTCTTTTAACCTTAGCCAGCTTGGTTTAGGGCTGCCATATTTGAAGAGTCCTGTGATCCACTTAGTTCACCATCCTCTTTCTCACGGTAGCTACGTAGATGTCTTTGGAAAGCTCTTGAGCAGAGCAAGATAGCAACAGCTCTTGTTTAAACTCCAGCAACTGGCATAGGAGGGGTATACTGTCCCGGTACATGGAGGTTTATAATCGTCGATAGGCCTGTCCTTTCTGAATGTGGAAGACTGGAACCAGCGAATTGTGTGTGTGTGTGTGTGGGTGTGTGTGAAGACCTTCGCCATGTCAAACCCAACAGAAGCAAGATGGCTGCTGTGTAGAGATGGGCATGAACCGGGAAAATTCTGAACCGTGTGGTTCGTGGTTCATCATGTTTGACTAACCACAAAATTTCATGAACTTGCCCCGGTTTGTGAACCGGTTCATTTGGTTTGTGAAAATGTCACTTCCGGATCAGCAGAAGGTCTGCAGAAGCCCGCCCCCCCCCTTGCCTCGGAAACTGATTGATCAGCACCAGGCTGTCTGCAGTGGCAGACCGAAATATGAACCAAACGAACCGGGCTAAAGTTCATCACAGTTCATGAGAAAGGAACTCCCGCGAACTGGCTCCGTTCGTGACCAACTTCAGTTCATATTTCGGTTCGTGCCCGCCTCTACTGCTGTGTCATTATACAATCTATTCTTTCTCTCCCTTGTTTTCAGGAACACAAGCGGGCCTTCGAGAGGATGTGGCTCGGGTTTCTTAAACATAAGGTGAACGTGGGAGGCCTCGTGATCCTTTGCATTCATGTTAAAAAGTTCTGTTCCCCTCTGCCTACAGGGTAATCCAAAAAGCTGAAAGAAAAAAACCTTTTACATACAAGTGCCAAGGCTGATACCAAAAGCCCCCTCCCCAAAGTACCAAAATCTTTAATAAAATTCCAAGACTTAAAACCATCGCAAAAATAGAATATCAGCGTGATATTGTTTTAATCATACACTTAATTTCTTCACATTTTATTAAAGATTTTGGTACTTATTTGGGGGTTTATTTTGGTCTTGGTCTTGGCACTTGTTTGTAAAAGTTTTTTTTTCTTTCAAACTTTTTGGTTACCCAGTTCTTTTGGGGTTGAAGTTTCTCCCCCTCCCCTTTCCTTTTTTCTCCCCTCTACCCCCATGCAGTCCATGTGCCCCTAGATGCTTTTTGTCCTGGAACTTTTGGGACCTATTACTAGTAAACTCTGTATGTTCTCAAACAGCAGGCTGTGTCCCAAAAGTGAGTCATGATTCCCTTGTGTGTGGGTAGCCAGGCTCAGAATCCTGAGCCAGGAAAGAAGGCGCTGGGTCCCATTTCTCCCAGTGGTGGACAAAAGAGCTGCTGTGTTCCCTTCTCCTTCCCCCCTCTCCTCCCACGGGTTTGGCTTATTCCCAGGCAAAAGGCGTATAGAAAGTGATGTACATACCTTATGCCTGCTGTGTCGTGGACTTGCATGGCTGCCAGCTCTTCTGGAATGGGTCCCGACACGTTGAGGTAGTTTAGAAGCGAATCCTGCTTCTGAAAATTTGCAACCCACTGCTGCAAGGTGATGTTGAGCAGTCGGCAACCACAGGACTCTCTTTTGTGGTGCAGTTAGGTTGTTTAATTTGCAGTGTTGTCCCCAAGAAATGCTTCCATTAAAGGTTAAGGTGTCGAACTCGGATCAGGGAGACCCAGGTTCAAATCCGCACTCTGCCGTGGAAACTGGAAAAGAAAGGGTGTGGAAATGGTTTCAAGTTACCGCCAGTCTTACTGAGTGTTCTTTGCAAAGTGGTTGCACTGTTGTTTCAGTAGGCCTGTGGCTGATTCCAGAGCCACAGTCATGAACCGTTACCATGCTCTGAAGCTCTCTCTGCCCAGAATAAACCTGACTGCGTATGATGTTTGTCCTTTCTCTCTTGCCGTCACCCTTCCAGCTACCCAGCAGCCTCTACAAGAAGGTGCTAGTGATTCTGCATGACTCCATCCTGCCTCATATGAATGAACCCACCCTCATGATAGACTTCCTGACAGTCGCCTATGACGTAGGTGGGTCAAAAATGGCTTGCCGCGTGTGATGGATCGACCACCCGAAGGAGGTTAATGGATTGCTTGGCTAGGGAAAGCTAATTTATGGAAGAGTGCTTGCAGAGGTTTATGCCAGCTGTAGCTAACAGATCTTCCAGAAGTTCTTGATGGTTGGCCAACAGGAACCCTCTGGAGGTATTTGTTGGTTCACATGGAGTCTCCAAAGCTGGTAGATGAAGACAAGGTTCTACTCGCCTCACTGTATGACCTCCGTTGAGGTGGTGGGGGTCATTATCCCATGAGAAGTTACTGCTCTTTCAGTAGAAACTTTCATTAGCTAATCAGTCAGTCATTTATTATTACAGCAAAAGCCAGTAAAACAAAACAAATCTGCGATAGAAAATAAATTATTGCATCAGAGCATAACAATAAGATCAGAGCATTAGTGATGGAAGAATTGATGAAATAAAAACTGAAGATAAAAGAGTTAAGAAAATATTGCAAAAGCAGTTATAGCACATTTTCAGCTAAAAGGAGTCTGTGTTTCCTAATGGCTAAAGAACAAAATCTGGCCACGGCATAAGTCACTGAGCTCTGAGTGTCTTCTAAAAGGAAATTGCGCAAGATTTCTGGTCTAAAGTCAAGATAGGACTGCAAGGGGTTGTTTACGGAATGAAGTTTTTATTGCCTGTATCTTAATATGAGACACAATTGTCCTCTGAGCTCCTCTCTACAGCTATCCTGAGAGGTGTATTTTTATCACACGTGGATATTGGTGGAACTTCCTGATCTCGATTTTGCAGTCCTAATTTAAACTGCGTATTTCTCAGCTACCAGCTGGTTCTAGATAGGTGTGAATGTATCCAAGGAGAATCAGGATTACCAGCTGTATGTGAAGATACTCTATGATGCAGTCGTGGTATACCACTTGAAGAAGGTTTTAACTGTGTGCATCTTATTTGATCCTGTATCTCCCGCTGGCCTCTGTCCACTGCTTCCAAGCCCATCTTCACACGCAGTAAACACTAGAAACTTGTTCATTTTTATAATGTGAAATTTCCAGGAGGAAATCCTATATTTGGGTGTGGATTTGTGGAATACACACATCCTCACATGCTTTATTACTGACCTCTGCCAAGAATATTCTGTGATGCCCCATTATGTAAGAACCAAGCAAGCATAGTTACCTTCCAGTGCTGTTGCTGCTGTAATCTTGATCTATTTCCCCCTTGAACTTTAGACTAAGTTTACTGTGCCTCTCTTACAGGTGGAGCCATCAGCCTTCTTGCCTTAAATGGATTGTTCATTCTGATTCTCCATCATAATCTGTAAGTTCCTCTTACTCTCCAATAATGCTTCTGTGGCCATGTCTACATGAGCAGTGGTCATCGAGTGGCCTGTACCACATCAGGCATTTGAGGTGTCTGATGAAAGGAACTCTCAAAAGCTCATACCCTGGAAATCTAGTTGGTCTATAAGGTGCTACTGGACCCGAATCTTGCTCTTCTACTATAGACCATCATGGCTACCCACCTGAAAAAAAAATGATTTCTTGGAGAAAGAGAAGTAATACAGCATATCAGTTGAAAAACATTTTCCCTGTTATGCAAGTTCTCTACTTGCAAGGAGCTCTTTTTTTAATTGCAGGGAGCAAACAGTATCTTTCAACAGGGGTTTGAAGTGGTACAGTCTACGTTACCACCTCATTCTGTTGCAGACTCATGAATAGAGATGGGCATGAACCGAAATACGAACCAAAATTTGTGATGATGTGTAGTTCATGAACCAGTGGTTCATCAGGTCTCATTTCTGATGAACCGCCACGAACTTTAGGCTGGTTCGTTTGGTTCGTTTTCAGTTCATCACTGCAGTCAGCCTGGCACCAATCAAACAGTTTCCTAGGCAACAGGAGATGGACTTCCTGTAGACCTTCTGCTGACCCGGAAGTGGTGATTTGCTGGTCTGGAAGTAACATTTTCACGAACCAAAACGAACCAATTTGTGAACTGGGGCAGGTTCGTGAAAGTTTGTGGTTCGTGAAATGTGATGAATGACAAACCACACAGTTTATTTTTTTTCCTGGTTTGTGCCCATCTCTACTCATGAAAGATGGCACTTTTGAATGCCTGAAGTGTGCCTCTCTTAATTGGTGTCTGTCTCTTAGACTTTGCAAATTTCCAGGCAGGGGTTAAAATCCAGCTTTATTGCCAAATGCTGTTTCACGGTGACTTCAGTTAAGATGATCTGTGCTTATAGGTTTTTGCCAATTTGGAAATTTGTTAAGACTTGCACAGAGTGGTAGAATTCCAGCTGGTGAAGAGAGATTCAGAGGCCTGTGTCTCTGTATCACAAAAATTACTGTAAGGGGGCAATCGCAAATGTGTCTGAAAATATATTTAATATAATTTCTCTCTTATTTGTGGTACCTGACAACTGTGTGTAACAAACCCACGTTGTTCATTGCTACTGGGACTACTAGACTCCTGATAACTTAATAGAGCGCAGTTTTTTACAATTCAAAATATGTCAGGTGTCTGAATTAAAAGCCCAGTACTGAATAGGGAAAGGTTGTTTATCTGAATGGATCCAGCAAGTGTAAAAATTGTGTCACCTGTCCTCTTTGTGTAGGGAGTATCCTGACTTTTATAAGAAACTCTACAGTCTTCTCGATGCCTCCGTCTTTTATGTGAAGTACCGTGCCAGATTTTTCCGTTTGTTGGATCTTTTCTTGTCATCTTCGTAAGTACAGGCGTGATGAAAACGCTTCAAGTCCTTTGAAACTTTTTGCTTTGATTCCTACAAGCAGGTGGAAGGCTTCTTTTCTGCCTCCGGAGGCCCAGCCTACTCTCAGAAAGCTGTTTTTTTTTTTTAAATCCAGGAGCAAGAGAGAGCTGAGATGACTTTGAGGATTAAAATGCCCCCCAGTGCATTTTAAAAGAGTTACACTTAAGCCCAGTTTATTTACTTGTACCACGCAGCAGAATAAGATGGGGGAATGCTCAAGGGAGAGAATAAACTGCCACTTCAAGGTGCAAGTATCATTTTCAAAAATTTCCTTGCATCCTTGCTTGTAGAAAGCTAGCACAGAAATTTGCATGTGGATTTTCTGTTCCAAGAACCCTTTTTTAAAACAACAACATCAGATTTATATACTGCCCTTCAGGATGACTTAACACCCGCTCAGAGTGGGTTACAAAGTGTGTTGTTATTATCCTCATGACAATCACCCTGTGAAGTGGGTAGGGCTGAGAGAGCTCCGGAGAGCCGTTACTAGCCCAACGTCACCCAGCTGGCTTCAAGCGGAGGAGTGGGGAATCAAACCCGGTCCTCCAAGAACCAGAATACAGTACATGCAGTCTGAAACAGTGCTTAGATATCTTTGAAATGGGTTAGATACATGCCTGGAGGACAGGTCCATCAGTGATGATTAGCTGTGATAGCTAAATGGAACCTCCATATTCAGGGACAATAACCCCCCTGAATATCAGTGCTAGGGGGAAGGCATCTCTGCCCTGCTTGTAGGGCTTCTGTAGCATCTTTTTGGCCCCTATGGGAAACAGGATGTTGGATAGGACCAGGAGGCCCCAACACGGTGTCTTGTGGTTGCCCAGGTGCCTGCTCACATCTTTTCTGGTGCCCACTAACTGTTTTTAGAAAGTGGGCAAGACCAGGTGGGTCTGTTGCTCATCAAGGCTTCTGATTGGCCATTGGGGATTTGATTGGCTATGCAGAGTTTTAAAAGCACTGCTTTGCCACAACACAAAGATGTTCACTGTTTGAAGATAAACTGCGACAGCCATTTTGTGACTGGCGCGGCCTCCTTTGGCAGCCATTTTGTGGCTGTGTCGACCACACTATATCAAAATTCCAAATGTGCCTGCAGGCTCAAAAAGGTTGGGCACCTGTGGACTAGACAGTCCCTTGAAGTTGGTCCAGCAGGACTCCTTAATCTAAAACCTAAGCCTGGGTTTTCTTGGATAAATTTTTAGAAGCGTTGTGTCATCAGTTTACCACAAAGGAAGAAGAAACAGCTTTGCTCTATCTTTTCCAACAGGCACTTGCCATCGTACCTTGTAGCGGCCTTTGCCAAGCGGCTGGCACGCCTGGCCCTCACCGCCCCACCCGACGCTCTGCTAATGGTCATTCCCTTCATCTGCAACCTCTTGCGCAGGCATCCTTCTTGCAAAGTCCTCGTCCACAGGCCCAGCGGCCCCGAAGGTGAAAAGAAAGAGGAGGGAACCCCTAGCTGCTTCTGCAAGTCTGGCATTTGGACTCCCCCTTCCTGCGGGGGGTGGGGGGGCGTGGTGTGTTTGCCTTTGTGCAGTTGCAGGATGTATGTTTTGAAATCCATGCATCAGGACTTCCTGTCCAAACAAATGACGGTGCATTGCTGACATGTGAGGATGCACTGAGACTATGCTGTGCATTTCTGTGTATTTTTCACCAAGCTGCAACATGGAAACTAAAGGAAGAGCTATAGCTCAGGGTGTAGAGTGTCTGCTTTGCATGGACAAGGTCCCAGGTTCAATCCCTGGGGTCTCCTGCTAAAGGACCTCAAATAGCATATGCTGGAAAAGGTCTTTACCTGCCTGAGAACAGTGGTCTGACTCAGCATGGGGCAGCTTCGTCTTATTCTGAGAAACAAGAGTGGCTATTCTTCTTAATCCCAGTTTGGGGAAATGTCTTCCTCTCTTAGTTCCCATCCAGTTTACTGAGTCCTTCTGATGTTGTTTTTTGGGCCCTGGCCCGGAAGTAGTCTGTGACTTAGTTCCCATAACCCTAAATATAAATTTCTGCCTCCAGGCAGTCACTTTTTTGTAATCCGTTTCTCTGTCTTCCACAGAGATGTCAGCTGATCCGTATGTGATGGAGGAAGAAGAGCCTTCAGAGAGCCGAGCTTTGGAGAGTTCCCTCTGGGAAATACAGGTACATCTCTGAAAGAGTTTTTAGAGAAGTCTAAGGGATAGTCTAAAAAAATTATACAGAATGATGCCATGAAATTCTTGGCTTGTGCTCCTTCAGACTGTGTGAAAGATTGCATTTTTAAATGCTTGTTCCAGTTAAAAGACAGCAACTCCTCCCTTCAATTAGAAAATTAGTAGATCAGAGATGATTTTACGTATCCTTTCCGTGATGTGCTAATTTATGACACTCGGGGAACAATTTGGATGGGAGATACGATACCACGCCTGCCATCTGTAGCTGTAGAATTTGGAGTTCTACCACCTAATACACAAAATGGTTCTAAAAGTTGTATAGGGAGGTGGGGCAATTGCTGAGTAGAGTGGGCGCATCTCCCTAATTCCTCTTCTTCTCAAACAGAGCATATGCCATGCCTAGAAGCTGGCCGATTTTCCTGTGCGCACCCTTGAGCAAAACCTTGCCATGTATATTGGTGCCAGCTTTTCAGCAAGCCCCTGTGGCTGTACCTTCAACAGCAGTGTATCACTACACATAAAGGAGGAGGGTGCATGGCTTCATGATAGAGCACCTGCTTTGTATGCAGAAGGTCCTAGGTTCAGTCCTCAGCGACTCCAGTTAAAAGGGTCCCACTAGTAAGTGATATAACAGACCTTGACCTGAGAGTGTGGAGAGCTGCTGCCACTCAGAGTAGACAGTATCAAACCTTGATCAATCATTGGATAAGGCAGCTTCATGTGTCTGTACGCAATATCTTGTGACAGTGAGTTCCCCAGCTTAACTACTAGGCTGATTAATGTGTTCCTATGTACATGGGTCTAATAGTCAGTACTGGCATTGGACTTATTTGAAGCCATCCATGATGGGCCCTCCTTCATTCCCCCACTCTGAGGCAGATTTTCCCGCCAAAATCCAAGTTTTCCCCGTTGTTCTTGGTTTCTCAGACTTTGCAGAGCCACTACCACCCAGAAGTGGCCAAAGCGGCGGCTTCGATCAACATGGAGCTGTCTGAGGTGGAAGATGACTTGATGGAGCTCATGGAACTGACTGCTTATGAGGTAATGGTGCTCCATGTGTGAATGGGGGTGATTTTCTATGGCGTGACTTTTGAGCTCAGTGGGAGAAGATAGGAGTGTCTCCTGACGGAACACAAGATTTGTTTTGCTTTCTCTCCCTAATGATCCAGGGCTGGTTTTGCTTTGCATCCCCCAGTGTTCTGAGGTTAGTTTTTCTCTGTCTCTCCACCGATCCGAGGTTAATTTTGCTTCCTCTCTCTAATACTTGCCCTTGATACATCAGTCTGGAAGGGTGTGTGTGGCTGTGCCGTTTCCTTAGTCCCCTCGCTAAACAAAGTGGGAAATGCTGCATGAAATACATTTGCAGTCTGGAAGTGGTCCTATTGAATCTTCCCTCAAAATTCCCTGGAGAAGGCTTTATCAGGAGATATGGGCAGATTTATGCTTTACACCTGCTCCTTCTTGTAGTTACGCTTTGAAGCACCACATACCTTGCACTAGTCTTCCTGGGCAGGTTGGTATGTTAACACTGAAGGGTTCGCCAGAAGATGCTTTGCAGACAGAAGTGTCCGTTGTTGGTATCTCCGATTCGAGGAACTCAGGGATTTGGTAGTGTAGCCTAGGGAGGGTGCGGTTTGGTGAGTGGAGGGATGTCAGTGAGGTATAATGCCATAGATTCCACGCCCCAAAGCAGCCATTTAACTGATCTCTGTAGTCTGGCGATCGACTGTAATTCTGGGAGAACTCCAGTTCCCACCGGCAGGTTGGCAACCCTCAGGAGCAGCTTTTGAGCGAGAGCTTTGTCTGCCTAGAACTTGGAGAGCTGCGGCCAGTCAGAGAGGGCAGTACTGAATGAGATGGATCAATGGTCTGATGATACAGAGCCGCTTCAGGTGTTTTCTGAATCAGGGGCTTCCTGACTGGCAGGTAGGGGTGTTGGCCTCCAGGTGGTGGCTGGAGATCTCTCAGAAATCTAGCTGATCTCCAGGCCGTTGAGATCAGTTCTCCTGGAGAAAATGGCTGCTTTGAAGGGTGGACTCTGTGGCCTTATACCCTGCCAAGATTATACCCGGAAAGGACTGCGGAAGACTTTTATCTCTCTCTTTGTCTCTGCTAGATCTTTGATAGGGATCTAAAGAAAACGGCCACCACCTTCCCTTTGGAATTCCAACCCACCACGGGTCTGTTCGGCCAGAAGAATGATCTTTGTGCAGAGTACTTTACGTTGGAATGATTCACACTTTCCTTGGTAAACACGGAATAGTAAAACCTTTTCATTAACTTTATGACATCAGCATATCAGATGGTTCGTAGCAACTGCATGTCCCAAGAACTCTGGAGGAACACAGCTGGATCAGTCCGAAGGTTCATCTGTTTGGACGCCCTGCGTCCTTCAAGCGGTCTGTCACATGCTCCCGGGAAACCCACAAGCAAGGACTGCTTCCCCTTCCCTCCCGTTTCCTGTTGCACCCAAGCAAATGGTGCTCAGGTACGCTGTGTCCAAATAAGTCATTCTGGATTTCAGAGCTGTTCTCCTCCATGAATTTTATCCAATCCCCTTTCAAAGCCCATCGTTGGGTGAACCTCATATAGAAACATCATAGGATGTGTGTGTCAGGGTGGTGTAGTGGTTAGAGTATTGGATCAGGACTTTCAAGTCCCCAGAAAGCTCACTGGGTAGACTTTGGACCAGTCACACACTAACCGACTTCTTTCGTTTGTTGTGAAGATAAAACAAAGACCTCTAATAACATTATCCACCCTGAGCAAGCAGGGTTTAGAAAAGGGGTAGGCACTGTTGACCACTGCTTGACTCTTTACCAGCTGGCTCAGCATAGCTTTGAGGGCCCCACCAAGGCTATGTTCACAGTGCTTTTGGATCTGACTGCTGCCTTTGACTCTGTAGATTGGAACCAGCTGTGGGTGAAATTAGCCCACAGTATAGTGCATTGCTGTGCCTAAGATCGATAAACACCTATTGATAAACGCCGAATTGTTTCTGATTCAGGAATTTCATTCCACTGTATCTGCTAGAGTTAAGGTAGGCTCCCCACAGGCTCTTTAACAGAGGAGATTCCAATTAACCGTGTTTGTGTGTGTGTGTGTGTGTGTCTCTCTCTCTCTCTCTCTCTCTCTCTCTCTCTCTCTCAAACAGGGATGTGTTTGGGCTTCCTTGCTCTGGAGGTGATTCTATGGGCCAAGCTACACATGACGAATGACACTTGAACGGCAAGTGGATTGAGTGGAGGGCAAGTGAACAGGGAGGAATACACTTGCCGTTCAAGTGTCATTCGTCACGTGTAGCTTGGCCCTCTGACTCTAAATATCTTGGGGTGACATTTAGTGAAGCCCTCTCATGGAAAACCCCCATAGCCATAACAGAAGCCGCAGTTTTGAAAACCCACTGGGGCCATCTTTAAATTTTACACCTCGAAAGGACGTTTTTTAGTTGAGCTGGCCTTGAAGCTGTTCTTGTGTAACGCCATCCCACCCCTTCTGTATGGTGCAGAGATCTGGGACTGGAATGAATATCTGACTTTGACCCTGGAACCAATTCAATACCTCATTTTAAAGAGGATTCTAGCTTTGCCTCGTGGCACTCCAGGGGCTTTAGTGCCGGCTGAACTTGGTTACCTTCTGTCAGAGCCCGTTTGCAGTTGTCCTTATTTAGATTCTGGAGAAAGCAAAGGAATCTCTCTGCTAGTTTGCTCTTAAGTCAAAGCAACGCCCTGCTGCATTCAGACGCCATTTGCTTCTCTGGCTGATAAATATCCTCCGTCGTTATTCCCTGATGGATGACTTTCAGGGTGTCCCCTTGCCCGGTCTCAATATACGAGACCGAATCTTTAAGTTGGCTGCTGCATTGGACAGAAGTACGACTCTCTATTCCGAATTTACTCCCTGGTTCAAGAGGGACCATGGCAGAGCCTCTTATTTGACCAAAATCTCCTTTCCTAGTCTTACGATGGCTGTAACTTCTCCGAGGTTTCAAACCATTCTAGACAGTCATTACACACAAATGCCACGTGAGGCCCGTCTCTGTATTTGTGGGGCTTCAGTCCCCGAAAACGTTCCCCGTTATCTTTTGTTCTGCCCTTTGTATACAGAGCCCAGAGACAAATTTCTTTGAGAAAGCTTAAAAAACGTTGATTCTTCCCCTGTGGTGGAAAAATGAACCCTCCTTTCTGATCTGGATCTACACGTCTCATAGAGTGGTACAGCTTGCCCTTGGAGCAAAGAAAATCAGGGCTTGAGCTGTGCTTGAGACTCCTTTGGCTATGTATTAAAAAGATGCTTATATCTTTTAAGTAATATTAATATGTTTTGAACATCATAGTTTGGTGTTTGTTTTGCTTACATATTTTACTTAATTTTATTTGCTTGATTGTGATGACCTTTGGCCACATGCAATAAATATTTTGTGTGATAAAGAAGGTAATTTGAACACCACCCTGAGTTCCTTTTAGGAGGGGTAGGATAAAAGTGTGATAAATCGTATGTTTTGTGCTGCAAGGCCTCGTAACCCACAGTTTACAATTTCCTCTTTCCCATGTGCATCCATAAATTGAAGTGTCACTTCATGCCTTTGCCAGAGTGGGATGTAGCCCGTAAAAGCTACTGTCATGATAAAGTTCTTATTCTTTACTCCCTTACTGTCTTTGCCGCAACAGATTAGCGGCTCCCTCTCTGGAAACGATATCCTTTCCCCATACATCCTCTTCTCCCAAACGCAAGATCACAAGCCTTCTCCCCCGTAAAGCGCCACCTGCGCATTAGTGGCGCAATACCAAACAGATCCCGTTGCTTTAGTAAAATTGTCTCTGTGTTGAGTCAAGAATTGGCATGAACGAGGAGCCCAGATATCTTACAACCCCATCGTGACCTTCCAGCCCCGTTGATCTACAACAGCTTGAAAACTTCTCTCTACCCTTTCCCTGGTTTTAACCATCTTGCCCTTGAAAACAGGTATGTGTTCTGCCTTCTGAAAGAGTTTGGCTTATCTTTAAACTTTGTTGCGGGGGAAGGAGAGGCAGGCTTGACGCGTTCTCCTTGGGTGCATTGGAAAGCCAGCTGTTATAAATATTAAAAGTGTGGGCCGCACCGACGGAGCGGGTCCTTATCGGCCAGCACACCCGCTTGCTACTACAGCTTCCCGGGTCTCTGCAGGCTTGGAGATTAGAGATGCTTTAATCATTTCTGGTATTAACTGCGAGGCGCGACGGAGGCAGGAGCGGAGCATAAATCACTCCTGCTGCGATTTTGATTTTGATCAGTTTTTTTTAAAAAAACACTGAAATTATGATTATTGCACAAAAGGCACTCCTGTGGAAATGAAGCTTGGCCCGCTCCTGTCTCAGCAAGAAGTAACTGGTTTCTGTGCAAGGACAGAACAGGGTAGAGAGGTCATCATTAGTCATGTCTGAACTTAAACTTTTGTCCTATCCCCTTTTCCAGGGAGTATGGTGGGGAATGTAGTTCCCTACTTTAATTTTTTGTCCTGGCCTTCCTTCAACCTCTGGGAGGCATGGCTGGTTCTCCTTTTCTTACTTTAACCTTACAACAACACTGTGAAGTAGATTAGGCCGAGAGTGTGTTATTGGCCTACGGTTGCCTAGCAACTTTCACGGTAGAGTCAGTTTTTGAAACCAGTTTCTAGTTCCGACCCTAGACCAGTTCCCCATACTAGTTGCCTTTCTTTTCGCCAAACAATGGTTGGATGCTGGTTAGGCTGAAAGAGAAAGGCCTAACTTGCGGAGTTTCATGCTTGAATGGCGGATGTAGTAATGGCTGCAGGCACAGACAGCTTTAAAAGGGGATTAGACAGACTCATGGAGGATAAGTCTTATCAATAGCTGTTAGCCATGGTGGCCAAACGGAACCTCCACAGTAAAGCTCTGGATACAAGAAGGCAACTTCAGGGGAAGGCCTCACCCTCTGTGCCCTGTATTTGGTCCCCCAGAGTAACTGGGTGGGCGCTGTGTGAAACAGGATGCTGAATTAGATGGACCACTGGCCTTATCCAGCAGGGCTCTTATGTTCTTAACGGGAATTCAAAACCAGGTCTCTGAGATCCCAGGCCAGCACCTAGGGGGGCTGAACCTTGTTCAGCCCGTGAGCTCTTTTTGAATTTCTAGAACTGATAGTAGGTACAAGGTCACAAAATGGCTGCCGTGAGATCTGGGGCCTATTACAGAATGTTGGAGATTCCGATCCAGACGTCCTCCTGTGATGGAAACGGCCGTTTCCCACATTGGTGCTCTCTGTAGATCCAAAGGTGATGCCTCCAGGGCTGTCCTAAAGCCCCTCTTGCTGCACTGAATGGGAAGAACGTTCAGACTGAAAGTGATGCTTTGGGCAAGAAGAAAGTAGGCACCAAAAAGCACAGTTTTGGGCTACAGTTTTGGGATCTCTACCCTACAGTGGCTGTACAGTGGTGTAGTAGAGCTGGAAAGGGAAGCGTTAAACATATAGACAGCTCCAGCATAGACAGCTTCAAGAGGGAATTGGATAAACATGGAGCAGAGGTCCATCAGTGGCTATTAGCCACAAGGTGTAGATGGAACTCTCTGTCTAGGGCAGCGATGCTCTGTATTCTTGGTGTTTGGGGGCGGCAATCAGTGGGAGGGCTTCTAGTGTCCCTTCCCCACTGGCAGACCTCCTGAGGACACCTGGTTTTTGGCCACTGTGTGACACAGTGTGTTGGACTGGATGGGCCATTGGCCTGATCCAACATGGCTCGTCTTACGTTCTTAAACAGCCACTGGTTCTGCTCCCACGCATTCTGCCTAAGGCCATCTCTGGCCATTTTGTCCCCCTCTGACCTCTCTCCCCCTGCATTTTTAAAGGTTTTATTATTCATAAAGCATCACACGTGTTGTGGGAAGGGAATCAATGAAAATCTCAAGAACATCCCGTGTAAAAAAGCAGGGGTCCACAATCTTGTTGAGTTTGCAGGCACGTGGGAATTTTGAGCAGGGGGGAGTGGGCAGCATGGCAAAATAGCTGCTACATGGTAGGGACCAACACAAAATATTGGGAGGTTCCAAGCCCAGCTTGTATCTAGTCAATAAGATAATACCTTCTGTGTTCTTTTGAAGCACCCCCTGCACTGAGGAAGCAGAGAGAAGCCTGCATCAGCTGTTTGGTTTCAGTTTCCAAGGAAAGGGCCTGGTTGCACCCTCCACGCACGCATAGAAAGGTTGCCAGACTCCGAAACACAAAGTTTGTACCTATGGCCAAGCTGAGGGCATTTTGTGTGCGACACCTCTGCCTAGCGTGTATTCATCTCCGTGCTCTTTGAGAGTGACTCAAAGCCGTTTGCTTTTTGTTTGTTTGTTTCTGTTCAATTCAAGACCCTCAGGATTTTATTTCCAGGAAGCAAGTGGGCACTGGGAAACACATTGACTCAGGGCCAAGCTACACATGACGAATGACACTTGAATGGCAAGTGTATTTCTTCCTGTTCACTTTCCCTCCACTCAATCCACTTGCTGTTCAAGTGTCATTCGTCATGTGTAGCTTGGCCCTGAGGATCACGGCGGTAGCGATTGTACGGCACTTTCTTTGAAAAAGATTCCTTGATGTCACATACAGTAATAGCATAACACCTTTTGTTGGAACAAGAAAAAGCACATGTGTCTAAGGTTACAATTTTAGGGGGGCTTTGGTCAGCAAAGAAGCCATGATCCCCA
The DNA here is from genome assembly GCF_028583425.1 of Eublepharis macularius. Lineage (NCBI taxonomy): Eukaryota > Metazoa > Chordata > Lepidosauria > Squamata > Eublepharidae > Eublepharis > Eublepharis macularius. The sequence goes on along the minus strand of NC_072802.1, from coordinate 62,788,477 downwards.
ACTTTTTTGAGTCTGCGGGCACCTTCAGAATCCTGAGAGGAGAATGCAGAGCCAACCACAAGAATGAGATTATGTATAACTCTAATAGTAACTCTTCAGCATTTCAGACAGAAGCTCTGCTTAACAGGATGCCTTTTTAAAATGAAAATATGGTATTAAAATATTACAGCCGCATAGCTTATGTTCAGTCATGCTGTGAGGATCCTTGTCTTACGGTGGTACTTGCTGCCAAAGCAACGCTTTTGAAGATCTGCAAAGCTGCTCAGAAGCTCTGCTGGGCAAAAGCCGCGTCCAGCCTCACACGCTTTCTAAAACTCTTGGTAGGTGCCAGGAAAGGTGTTGGGGGCACTGTGGCGCCCCAGGGCACCATGTTGGGGACTCCTGATTGAGACTAGCCTACTAATATAAACATTGCAGTTGGGGCGGGGGGAGGGCCTAGGTCAATAAATAAAAACAAGCTGCTGTCCTGTGAGAAATCAGAGGGTGAATAGGTTGAAATCCCAACCTCACCCATCCAGAAGATCTCTTTCTCCAGGACTCTACAAGGTCTCGTAGGCACAAGCACCACCTAACCTTTAACAGATGCTCAGCTGCTTTCAGTCTTCTGAGCTTCATAGAATATGGCAAGCTGTTTTGTTTTGGGGTTTGATTTGCAAAGTAATTTTTTATGCATACCTGGTGAGTCTCCAAAACATGTAGAGACTCCTGGCTAAGAATTCAGACCTGTGTTTTTCTCCCATCATCCCGACTGCTGCTTCAATTCTCTAACCAGATAGCCTGGTTCTAGGGGAACATGAAAGGGGTGGCATAAATAAATGTATTTTTGTTATGTTTTTCAGTCTCTGCTCTTATTTTTCAGTATTGGTTATCATTCATTTGCAAACAAATGTACGATCCCAGAGTACTGGAAAACCAGTTGATTATGTTTCCTTAAAAGCCATTGTATAAAATTTGTGCACTTTTTAATATGCAATAATTAATTTTTCATGTGTCTGCATGGTTGCACGCAATTTTATCTAAGGGCTAGTAAGACTCTTACGGCTATTTTAGAATAACATTGGCATTTCATGGTGCATTGAACAAATGGCCATAGTGAGAAATTGTCTGCAATAACATTTATATATTCTTGTGTGAGATTAGGGTGGTTATATGGTTTAGTATGTTTTTTTAAAAAATTATTTGGGTTTTGGTATCTCCTGCCTTGTTCTGAACATTGTTGAGAAGGTATCATTTTGGAGATGTATTTAAAATTCATCATTTTTAAGCCTATGATATCAAGTTGGTTAGCGGGCCGGGGGGCAAGTAGGTATCTTGCCTCAGGCGCCAGAAACACTGGCCCTGTGTACAAATGAAGAAAACTGTATCGTGTCATAGTTGCCATGAGCCTCCTATCATACTGGGGAGAGATCTTAGCCTTTCTATACTCACGACTCACTGTACATGGGGATCATCTGACCTTAAGTGCACTTGAAGTCAGAGTCACATAACTGGAGGAAATGGAGCGAGAGTTAGGACCACACAGGTGTTAAGGCTGGGGTGAGGCGAAGCACTACAAGGTTTATATAATAATAATACTTGATTCAGGACAATTTAACACCCACTCCCAGTGGTTTACAAAGTGTGTTGTTATCCCTACAACAATCACCCTGTGAGGTGGGTGGGGCTGAGAGCGCTCTGAGAGAGGTGTGACTCACCCAAGATCACCCAGCTGGCTTCAAGCAGAGGAGTGGGGAATCAAACCCGGTTCTCCAGATTAGAGTCCCATCGCTCTTAACCACTACACCAAACTGGCTCTTTACCATAGTGAGGAAGGGTTAGGACCATGGAGGACTCTAATGCACCAAGAGGAATTCTCTTCACTGCTGAGTACGATTGCCAACCTCAAGGCAGGGCCTGGAGAAATTCCAGAATTACAACTGATCTCCAGATGACAGAGATCAATTCCCCTGGAGAAAGCGGCAGCTACAGAAGGTGGAGTCTTTGACATCATATCCTGATGAGGTCCCTCCCTAAACCCTGCCCTCTCAAGGCTCCACCCCTGAATCTCCAGGAATTTCACAACCTGGACTTGACAACCTACTGTGCTTAGTAATCTCACCTTACCAGCCTGTTGCCGCTTAGTGCGTGTGTGAAGAGAGGTGGGGATTGCCTGGCTCTTTTTCTCCCTGCGTGGACCGTAGTAGCGGATCTTTCCGAAGAGCACCATCGATAAAGATGGCAGCTATATACAGCAAATTCCAGTGGCACCTTCAAGACAACACTTCAGTGTGAGCCTTCATAAGTCACAGCCCGCTTTATTAGATATGTGAAGGGGAAATCGTATGGTGCGTGTGTGTGGAGTTAAGGCTTGGTGTGAATTACATTTTGTCAAGTGTAAATCTCGACGTGATGGAGGGAGGAGCTGATATAGAAAGGCTGGGTGAGCGCCCTGCCCTATTCACCAAAGGTCAGTGTACCATAGTGCATCCTTTGTCATGAGCTTGACCTTTCACCACCACCATGTCCAGCTTTCAGTCACTTTGGCTTTGCAGTTCATCTAGGAGATGGTGAATCATGCAGTACATTCTAGAACGTATCCCAGAATCCACAGCAGTGCCCGAGGGTACCCTAGAGGACACCTCATGGGGAGAGTGTCAGACAATATCCTGAAGGTAGAGTATTTTTGAAAACCTGTTTGCATGTACCTTTTCCTGGCCATCTGGTTGGGCTAAATAACTGCTCCCATCAAGGGAGCATACGGTGGCCTTAGGCAAGCCTCTTTCCTCTCCCCTCCACCATTTGTCATCTCAGAATAATTGATGCTTAGCACTTTTGCCCACACACAAACCACACACCATTGTTGGTTCTGGAAAAGGCAGGGCTCACCTTGGTGCACCTCACATTTTTTTTTTACATTGTCTAGTCTAGTGGACTATTGGAGAACGTTTTGGAGGTCTTTAATTCATAGGGTTGCCATAAGTCGGAGACGACTTGATGGCACATAACACACACACACACAAGAGTGGATGCACAAAAGTCAGGAGGCAACAGGGCCTACCTGTCACGGGCTGGGCCAGCCCAAGCAGGGTGGTTCAAGTCCAAACCTTAAAGCCAAAGTCAAAGGGGAGTCCCAAGAGCAAAAGCCAAGTCAAACCGGTGGTCAGAGCACGAGATAAAGCCAGGAGTGAGTCCAGAGTCCAAAAGCAAGGTCAGGCACAGTCCAAGGTCAGTCACCGATAGTGTCAGGTCCAAAAGCAGGCACGGGCAAGGTTCACGAAACACGGAGTGGTTGCAAGCAGTAGACACGTTGCTTCCACGCCCAGCAGTTCCTCCAGACTGGCTCTTATAGCCAGGCGTGGTTTTCATCCAGCTGCTGGGGCTCTATCCTGTCACTACTCATCATCACTCTCCAGCAGCTGGCGTTGGCTTAAGAGGCGAGCACTGCGCCGTCTCTCCTGCAGTTCCAGTCTCTGGCGCTGCCTGCGGCGTTCCTTGGGCGTGGGTGAACCTGGGGGGGTGGAGGCTCTTGGCTGCGCTGCACCTGTAGAAGTCCCTGGCTGAGCTTCCTCTGTAGTATTGGAGCTTGAGGGTGCTGGTGCCTCAGCTGCTGGCTGTAAGCTCTGATCAGCCAGCAGCTGTTGCTCCTGATTGCTGGCTTCTGCTGAATCAGGGCTAGGGCTGGCTACACAGGGCTCCTCTTCTCCAGAGGAGTCCTGGCTGGCTACACGAGGCTCCTCTCCTCCAGAGGAGACCTCACTCTCAGACTGGGCCATGACACCATCCCCCCTCCCAAGGCCCCCCCTCTTCTGCGGCCCGGGCAGCCCTGGTTTCTGAGGATAGGCCCGATGGAACTGTCAGACTAGACGGGGGGCATGGATGTTCACGGCAGGCTCCCATGAGCGGTCTTCCGGCCCATACCCCTTCCAGTCCACCAAGTACTGTACTTGCCCCCGCCGGCGACGTGAGTCTAGGATCCGGGCAACCTCATATTCCTCTTGCCCCTCGACGGTAATCGGAGGCGGAGGGGGCGGTGGCCCGGGATGGTGCGGGTCCGGGGGTGAAGCCGGGACTAGAAGGGACCGGTGAAACACAGGATGGATCGGGAGGGTTCGTGGTAGTTGCAGGCGGTAGGCCACAGGGTTCACCTGGTCTGTGATCACAAAGGGTCCAAGGAACCGGGCATCTAGCTTTTTGGAGGGCCGTTGGCTGCGGATATGGCGGGTGGATAACCAGACCCGATCACCCACAGACAAGGGAACACCAGGTTGCCGTTTCCGATCCGCAGCCTCCTTGTAGCTTCCCTTGGCAAGCTGGAGTTGTTCCCGCAACAGCTCATGCATGGATTGGAGTTCCTGGAGGCGATCATCAGCGGCTGGAATTCCCGACAATGGTGCTGTGCTAGGGAAGAAACGAGGGTGGTGGCCATAGTTTGCCATGAAGGGGGTCTGCTGGGTGGAGGAGTGCACTGCATTGTTATATGCGAACTCGGCCAAAGGCAGTAGAGCTAGCCAGTCATCCTGTTGATGGTTTGTGTAGCATCTCAGATATTGCTCCAGGGTTGCATTGGTGCGCTCTGTCTGCCCGTCAGATTGGGGGTGGTGTGCTGAGGATAAGTGGACTTGGGTGCCAAGAAGGGAGTGCAGGGCCTGCCAGAACCGAGAGGTGAATTGAACTCCCCGATCAGAAATTATATGATCCGGACGCCCATGGAGTCGAAAGATGTGCTGAAGGTACAGGTGTGCCGTTTCCTGAGCAGTGGGGGGTCCAGAACAGGGAACGAAGTGGGCCATCTTTGTGAACAAGTCCACCACCACTAGGATGCAGGTGTGGCCTTTGGAGCAGGGCAGGTCTGTAATGAAATCCATGGAAATAGTCCTCCATGGCCCAGTGGGTGTGGGGAGTGGATGCAGGAGACCAGAAGGTTTGCCGGGGACGTCTTTGGCCCGTCTACACGTTTCACAGGCTGCCACATACCGGGCCACATCCGATTGCACCCGGGGCCACCAGAAGTCACGGGTCAAGAGATGAATTGTCTTGTGGCGGCCGAAGTGCCCGGCAGGTCTAGAATCGTGGACCAGCTGCAGTACCTTTGTTCGTAGAGAGCCTGGGGGTACATAAATCTGGCCTCGGTGGGTCAGTAGCCCCTCTTCCTCTGCAAATCCCTCTGCCTGGGGATGGGGAGATCCCCGGACGTTCTGGAGGTACTTCTGGGCAACGGGGTCCAGCAGCTGTTGAGTCTGTATCTCCTCCACCAGCCCCGGAGGGGGTTGCGTGGCGGCGAAAGTTTCTGGAGCCAGGATGGTCATTGGAGGTTGTTCCAGGTCGGGGGATGTGTTGTACTCTGGCTTTCGGGACAGAGCATCGGCCTTCTTATTCTGGGAGCTGGGAACATAGGTGATCCTGAAATCAAAACGGGAAAAGAACAACGACCAGCGGATCTGTCTCTGGTTGAGACGGCGGGCAGTTTGGAGGTGTTCGAGGTTCCGGTGGTCAGTGAGCACTTGGACTGGGTACCGAGCCCCCTCCAGATGATGCCGCCAAACCTCAAAGGCTGCCTTTATTGCCAGCAGCTCCCGCTCCCAGATGGTGTAGTTCCTTTCAGCGGGGGTCAGCTGGCGAGAGTAGTAGGCGCAAGGCTGTGGAGAGCAAGAGGGGGTTGCCCGTTGTGAGAGCACCGCTCCAATGGCGGTGCTGGAGGCATCTGCTTCAACTAGAAAGGGTAGCTGGGGATCCGGGTATCGAAGGACTGGTTGCGTGACGAAGCGTGTCTTCAGGGTCAGGAATGCCTCGCTGGCTTCCGGTGTCCAACGGAAAGGTTCTCGAGGCCGGAGAAGTCGAGTGAGAGGGACGGCTATGGATGCAAACTGGGGGATGAATTGCCGGTAGTAATTGGCAAACCCCAGAAATCGCTGCACATCCTTCCGAGAACGGGGGGCTTGCCAAGTCTGTACAGCCTCGACTTTAGCTGGGTCCATTTGGATTCCGTGGGGTGATAGCACATGGCCAAGGAATTCCACGGTAGGCCGGTGAAATGCACACTTTTCCAGTTTGGCGAATAGGCCATTCTGCCGGAGTCTTTGCAGCACCGTCCGCACATGCCGAGTATGTTGCGACGCATCACGTGAATAGATTAATATGTCATCCAGGTAAACAATGACAAACTGATCCAGGATATCTCGAAAGATGTCGTTCATCAGTCTCTGGAACACAGCTGGCGCGTTAGTCAGGCCAAAGGGCATTACCCGGTACTCGTATTGTCCATATCTGGTACTGAAGGCGGTCTTCCATTCATCGCCTTCTCGGATACGCACCAGGTTGTAGGCTCCCCGAAGATCCAGCTTGGTGTAGATCTGGGCTCCCTTGACTTGCTCCAAGAGGTCGGAGATCAGAGGCAGTGGGTACCGGTCGCGAACGGTGATCTTGTTCAGGGCCCGGTAATCATTGCACAGCCGGAGTTCTCCACTTTTCTTATTGACGAAGAGGACTGGGGCAGAGGTAGGCGAGGTAGAGGGCCGGATGAACCCTCGCTGCAGATTGGTGGTGAGGAAGTCCCGGAGTGCAGCCAACTCAGGCTCTGATAACGAGTACAGGCGTCCCACTGGCAGGGGGACTCCAGGAATCAAGTCTATGGCACAATCATATGGCCGATGAGGGGGAAGTTGGTCTGCTCCCTTTTCCTCAAACACATCTTCAAACTCTGCGTATTCCTCTGGCATCACAGAGGCCTCCTGTACAGCGGCTGCAATGGGACCTGGGCATTGATTTTCGTGTGGGCATGGGTCCCGGAAGCAGAGGTCCAACTGGCCCCACCGGATAACCGGGTCATGGCGGCAAAGCCAGGAAAGTCCCAAGACCAGCGGGAACTGAGGGATGCCTACCACATCAAAGCAGAGCCGTTCACGGTGCTGCTGGATCTGCAAGAGGAGGTCCTGGGTCTCCTCGACCACGGGCCCAGAACGTAGCGGTCGCCCATCAATGGCCTCAACTACGGTGGGGGTCTTTTTTGCCCGCAAGGGAATTCGGTGCTGTGCGGCAAACTTGGCATCCATGAAGCAGCGGGATGCCCCTGAGTCTATCATGGCATACACAAATAGCCATCGGCCATCAGGCAGGCACAGCTTTACTGGCACCAGGAAGGGTTCAGGAGGAACACTGGAGGCATTGGCCGTTCCCACAAGTTGTTTAGTGGGAGTCTGCTCCTGGACTATAGCTCAGGTCCTTCTTTTGGCAGGGCACCCATCGGCAAAATGGCCCACCCCACCACAGTACCAGCAGAGGTTGTGGGCATGACGCCTCGCCTTTTCCTCTGGAGGCAGGTGGGTAAAAGGCATGTTCAATGGTGTGGGTTCCGCTGTCCTTTCAGGCAAGGTCTGGGGCGGGGGTGGCTGGCGTAGCGCACGTGCTTGCCGCCGGCTCTCCAGTCGTCCATCAATACAGAGGCATAGGAGAATGAGCGCTTGCAGCCCTCCTGGTCGTTCAGATCGAGCCACTTCATCCAATACTGCGTCAGACAGTCCTTCCAGGTACTGGTCGACTAAGGCTGCTTCGTTCCAGTCCAAGTCCTGAGCCAGTAGCTGGAATTCAGTGGTATATTGGGCCACAGTCCCATCTCCCTGGGTGAGGGCACGTATTTTCTGGTTTGCTTTCACAGCTTTCAGTGGGTTTGCAAAGGTGGCGGTAATGTGAGCCACAAAGCTTGGAAAATCCCCCAGCAAAGGGGATTTGGCCAGTAACAAGGGTGTGGCCCATCTTGCTGCCTGCCCCTTTAACAGGCTGAGGATGAAGCCGACTTTGACTTGATCTGTGGGGAAGTCTCTAGCCCGGAGTTCAATATATAGCTGGCACTGGGCGAGAAATGCTGGGAATTCTTCCACATTGCCCTCAAAACTGTCAGGAGGCTTCACTGGGCATTTTGCAGGAAGAGGTGCAGCAGGGGCGGCAAGGAGAGTAGCAATCTGCTGCTGCAAAGTCACCAGTGCTTGGGTTAGTTGTAGTACCTGGTCCTGCAGCATTGCCAGGCTCCCTGGGGTGGGTGTTGCCATGTCCATGCCAGGGAGTTTTGGTGGAAGCAATCTGTCACGGGCTGGGCCAGCCCAAGCAGGGTGGTTCAAGTCCAAACCTTAAAGCCAAAGTCAAAGGGGAGTTCCAAGAGCAAAAGCCAAGTCAAACCGGTGGTCAGAGCACGAGATAAAGCCAGGAGTGAGTCCAGAGTCCAAAAGCAAGGTCAGGCACAGTCCAAGGTCAGTCACCGATAGTGTCAGGTCCAAAAGCAGGCACGGGCAAGGTTCACGAAACACGGAGTGGTTGCAAGCAGTAGACACGTTGCTTCCACGCCCAGCAGTTCCTCCAGACTGGCTCTTATAGCCAGGCGTGGTTTTCATCCAGCTGCTGGGGCTCTATCCTGTCACTACTCATCATCACTCTCCAGCAGCTGGCGTTGGCTTAAGAGGCGAGCACTGCGCCGTCTCTCCTGCAGTTCCAGTCTCTGGCGCTGCCTGCGGCGTTCCTTGGGCGTGGGTGAACCTGGGGGGGTGGAGGCTCTTGGCTGCGCTGCACCTGTAGAAGTCCCTGGCTGAGCTTCCTCTGTAGTATTGGAGCTTGAGGGTGCTGGTGCCTCAGCTGCTGGCTGTAAGCTCTGATCAGCCAGCAGCTGTTGCTCCTGATTGCTGGCTTCTGCTGAATCAGGGCTAGGGCTGGCTACACAGGGCTCCTCTTCTCCAGAGGAGTCCTGGCTGGCTACACGAGGCTCCTCTCCTCCAGAGGAGACCTCACTCTCAGACTGGGCCATGACACCACCTCTGCGATTCTACCCTTGTCCCATATGGGGAGGTTGCTATGGCTCAATAGGAGAACATCTGCTTGGGAAGCAAAAGGTTCCAGGTTCAATCCCCGGCACGCCCAGTTGAAAGGACCAGGCAGGAGGTGATGTGGAAGATCTCTACCTGAGATCCTGGAGCATTGCTGCCTGCCTGAGCAGACAATGTTGACCTTGTTGGACTGCTCGTCTGTCATATGTATATATGAAAGAGTGTATTTCTCTCTGCCTGACCTGATGGTCTGAAGTTGGCAAGCATTTTCCAAATGTGGACACTAGGGGTCAGTAATGGCTTTTCTAAGCCTCATGCATTGCAGCATACTCAAGGTTCTAGCTGCAAGGAGAAATGCGTTTTCAGAGAAAACACATATTTTCTCTTGCCAAAGTAAATCATGTTTTTCTGGGGGAGGCTGGGACAAATTAGGACTAAGGTGCAGCTATTCCCAGAAAACTTGTGGGGCAAGGGCAGGGGGCGGCACATTTCCTGGGCCATGAATTCAATCATTGGATTGCTTTTTCTTGCCCCCACACCCCAAGATTTCTCCCTTGGTTTTCTCTCTAGGAAGATGGGGTCGAGGGGGAAGGCTTTAATGCATACGTTTCTATATAATGACTTCAGAGACTTGAAAAGAAAAATTTAATTTGTAAAGTAATTAAAACCATCTCTTTGACCCACTGGTTTTGGGAGTGGGGTCTCTAAAAGGGAAATAGTTAAATGTGATAAATATTACAACAGAATGGGAGGGGGACGTAAAATGCTTGGGTGTGCTCTCGGACAGTAAAACTAGGCCTTCGTTTGATGCAGGGTTGAAAGAAGAGATGCTAATTTCTATCGCTGATTTCTTAAGTCTCCGAAGCGGGGCCAGTTAAAGATTCTCAGCTGTGGCTTCCAGTCTTTTTTGTCAGGAACTTGGTCAAACGCAGTTCATTCTCTTCGCCATTATGCTGCAAGGCTGGGTTAAAAAGGGGTGGAAGGCTGTGGGCATTCTGAAATAGCGTCTAGCTTGCCTCTGAATGAGTTGAAGTCTGGCAGGGAATTGTATTGCAGAGCACAGGAGATGGTGGGGAGGGAGGAGTTCAGCCCAAAAGCAATTCTCTGGCGGAGGCTTTGGACTGTTAGCGGGAGCCGTCTCATGACTGAACGTCCACACCAAAAGCCAGTTTGGTGTAGTGGTTAAGAGTGGCAGGACTCTAATCTGGAGAACGGAGTTTGATTCCCCACTCCTCCGCTTGAAGCCAGCTGGGTGACCTTGGGTTAGTCACAGCTCTCTCAGAGCTCTCTCAGCCCCACCCACCTCACAGGGGGATTGTTGTGGGGATAATAATATACTTTGTAAACTGCTCTGAGTGGGTGTTAAGTTGTCCTGAAGGGCGGTATGTAAATAGAATATTGTTGTTATTATAATAAAAAAGTGTCTTCCAGGTAGAAAACGGGTATGCCAAGGAGCAGGCTGGGCAAGAAACATTGTTCCTGAGATCCTAGCTTTATGTATCCAGAAGAGTTAGCTGTGTTAGTTTGTAGCTGCAAAATAGAAAAGAGTCCTGTAGCACCTTTAAAACTAACCAACTTTATTGTAGCATAAGCTTTCCAGAACCACAGTTCTGCATCTGATGAAGAGCGCTGTGGTTCTCGAAAGCCAACGATGCACCTGATGAAGAGAGCTGTGGTGCTCGAAAGCTGACGATGCACCTGACGAAGAGAGCTGTGGTACTCGAAAGCTTATGCTACTATAAAGTTGGTTCGTCTTAAAGGTGCTACTGGACTCTTAGCTTTATGTAGTGCAGGGATAGTTTTATATACAGGAGAATACAAGTATAGGAGCTCCTTGCAGTCTGAAGTTTGTCTGGATGCAGTCTCATTACAATAGCAACAACAACAACAATAGTGCTAAATGATGCCCCTCTGTCATCGCTTAAGGCTCTGATGGAGAGGTTCCCTCCTCTTCTGGTGCCCTTTCTCTCCTTTGCAAATGAAAGTCCAGCTATAATATGGGAGGAAACAATGGCTCAGGTTGGTTGCCCGGCCTTGTTGAGGAAATGATTTTCTTCAAATGAATTGCTGGTTACTAGCTGAGCTGCAGCTGCTTTTAAAATCTGGCTCAGGGAAAACAAAGCAGAGCTCTTGATAGATTTTTCTGATGGACTTGGCTGGCGAACTGGCTAGATATAAAAATATACTTTTCAAAATAGGCCAGCGAGGAATTTAAGGACACTCCCGGATGGGACCAATGGTCCATCTAGTTCAGGATTCTGTTCCTCCCACTGGCTAATAAAATATGCCCTGGAACATCTCCAAACAAGGCATGAAATCCACCACTCTCAACCTGCCATTACTCTGCAGCAAATGATATTCCGAGGTACACTGCCTCTCACCATGGAGGTTCCATTTAGCTGTCACAGCTAGCAGCTATTGATGGATCAACAGGAATGTATTTATTTTCATTTTTTTAGTCCCTCCAAGTGGGTAGCCATCACTTGGGGCAGTAAGTTCTAGGAGTTAAGTATGTGTTCTGCGCAAAATAGTAATAACTGTGCTAAAACTACGGCCCATCAACTTCAACGGGTGGCCCTGACTTCTAGTATTTGAGGAGGGGGACTTCTCTACAGCATGCATAATTTTATAAACTCAATGGACTGTGAATTTGAATCCTGCACTGATGTTGATACGTGGCAATTCTTGAAAACCCAGAAGGGGAAAGTTTGGAAAGGTGGTTGTTACCCAACCAGGATTTTACTCTCCCAACTGGACTTATGAATTTTTTAGTTAATAGGATGCAAAAAGCCAGAGGGGGAAAATTGCCTTTCTGCTTTTGCTACAGTGTGTGCTCTCATAGCACATGCCTGCCTATTGAAGCATTACATGAGCAGGATTAGCTGCTGCATTTGTATTGAGTGTACATCCTTATGCAGTGCTAGCTGTGCGCATGGAGGATACAGACGCATAGGTACAGTTCTGACCCCGGGGCACTATTATTTCATCTGGAGATCCCAAGAGGCAAGGGTGGTCTGGGAGGCAAAAACAGACCAGTGGAAAGGGCCACACCCTTGTCCCTACTGCCCAAACAGAGTGGGGAGGAAAGGAGAAAGCTTACCGTGGATTCCCCCGGATCGTGCCTGGCTGCACTGTGGGAGCTGCCAGCTCACACCTGCAGCGGCTCCTGCCCACCTCACATAGCAGGGGCTGCTAGCTCGCGGTGGTAGTTTGTGTTCTCTGGCTCCCGCTTAGTTCACGTGTGGCCATCCCTGGGTTTTGGCAGTCCTGGTGGTGGGGCAACCTCCCAGACCACTTTCTGCAGTAGCCTTAATGGCCAATCTGCCCCTGCAGATGGGAGGGGATAATGTGGCCCAAATATTGGGGAGGTGGGTTTACTTTGTCTAAGGGCAGCTGACCTGGGCTACAAGACTATGAATATTTGTGACATTTCATAAACAAGCTAGAAAGGGCTCGAGACCCCAAAAGGATCACCAGGTGGGGGTGGGACGAATGTATGATACTGAAAGACCATTTCCACACACGTTGAATAATGCACTTTCAATGCACTTTAGCAATCCTTTGGAAGTAGACTTTTTGTTCCACACATGGAAAAGCAGTTCCAAATGTTCACTAAAGAGCAGGGCTTTTTTTCTGGGAAAAGAGGTGGTGGAACTCAGTGAGTTGCCCTCGGAGAAAATGGTCACGTGGCTGGTGGCCCCGCCCCCTGATCTCCAGACAGAGGGGAGTTGAGATTGCCCTCGCGGAGGGCAATCTAACCTCCCCTCTGTCTGGAGATCAGGGGGTGGGGCCACCAGCCACATGACCATTTTCAAGCGGTTCTGGAACTCTGTTCCACTGCGTTCCAGCTGAAAAAAAGCCCTGCTAAAGAGTATTGAAAGTGGATTATCCAACATGTGTGGAAGCAGCCAAATTTGCTCACTGACCCCAATCTCTCTCTTCCAGGATTCTATAATCTCTCTGTATCAACCAGGCCTGTTTCTTTCTTTACTTTTTTTCTCCTATAGCTGATTTTCAACTGCTGTCAACATTCTGTGCCTCTTGGAGCATGCTCGGTCTTCATCAAGCTGTTTCCCTCTTCTGGTTAAGCGGCAAAATCAAATTTTTCTGCCAACCCTCCCTTTGCAAGTGTCGAAACCTTTACCTTGGTTGTGGCTATCCTGCTTTCATGATTGGCACTCTTAGCTTTATGTAGTGCAGGGATAGTTTTATATACAGGAGAATACAAGTATAGGAGCCCCTTCTTGCAGTCTGATGTTTACCTGGATGCAGTCTCATTACAATAGCAATAACAACAACAACAATAGCAATAACAGTTCTAAATGAGGCCCCTGTGTCATCGCTTAAGGCTCTGATGGAGAGGTTAGATGCAGAAATGCCCCCCCCCCCCATTTCGTGACATGTAAGATTGGATTATAGGATGGGATCGCAAAAGTGGAATGTGTGTGAGATACGTTTGTATCGCTCTGGCTAGGGAAATGATGCTTAGGCTTTGTCTAGCAGAATTTTGCAGGCAGCTTTGGGTCCAAATGCCCACCTGTGGATTCGCAACGGTTACAAAGCATGTCACTTTGACAGGCAATTCTTTTAGGAGATTCCATCTGCAGTGACAGCAAGCGTCCCAATTTGGCAGATTGCAACTTGCCTTTGGTTTTTGGTATATTGACACTCTTGCAGGCGGCGTGGAATGAAACCGATCTCATGATGAATGGCTACATTTTCCGATCCTCTGGAATGTACTTGAAGATTGCGGTGAGAGCATAACATGATAAATGTCTCTTTGCGAAACCAGAGTCTGTACTTTCTAGAACTGGCGAGGCATAGCCTGGCGAAGAGCAAACCGAGCAAGCTGTTTGTTCCTGTCGCCTGACGTTCCCTCGGTTTGTTTTATGTGAGTGATGGCGCCGTGCTGGCGTTTCAATTTCGCTCTTTCTCATTCCTGCCCAGCCACAATCCGGGCATTAGGCTGGGTGTATTGCAGCTACCGGTGGGTTGCAAATAAACTCAACGGGGTAAAAAAAATCTCTTTAAGTACAGGATTAAAGCATAAAGATTAGGAATGCTAGAAGAATGACACGCAAGGGAAGACAATGATGTTGGAAGAGGAGGATTTAACACTGTCCCTTTCTTCAGGTTTTAGAGGGGGACAAACCAAAGAGAGGCAGAGAGGTCAGCACACTCTGTTTACTGCTCTGACTCCTTTGATATGTAGATTGCTATTCTCAGGATTTCCTCCTCCTCCTGACTTCCTCCCTCTCACTTCTTCTCTTCCTGGCTTTGTTCCAGGCAACACCTCTCTCCTCCTCCTCCCTCCATCTTGGCAGCATGGATGCAGGCCTTGTCCTAGCATCCATGTCCATCCTTAGACTAGATAGGTAGTTAGGATCTATCCTCCTTTCCTATCAGAGTATGGAGTTCCCACAATAAAGAACTCTAATTTCTTTTCTAAGTATGAGCAAGTGTATGCTTTTGTTATTTTCATTCACACACACACACACACACACACAAGCCAGCAGAACCAGCTCACAACCACCGATAATCACGCTCCCTATGCCAAACGATAGACTCTGCTAACGGCCCAAACATGGAATCCTTTAGTTAGGTTTCTGGGGCCTACATAATGATTTATTCATCAAATGAAATCAAAGAAAGCAGGGCAATGCTGGCCGTGGGCAACCAGAGGTGTAGACTCAGGTTGAAGATCTGGGTTGTGGGTCCCATAAATGATGGGCAGCAGCTCGTAGTATTGGTCCAGAGGATGGGCTGGAGACATGGCAGGGTTAAAGTGAAACAGGCCCGCGCCCTTGGAAGCTTTATCTGGCTGGAAAAGCCAGAGACGGCTTGTGGGGAGAATGTAAAAACCCATGATTATTTACACAACAGCACTGCTCACACGTGAATGTGCAGTTCTTACTGTATCCTTGTAAGGTGGGCCACCCACTGAGTTCGTGGCAGGATTTGGACACCCCCAGTGACAGTCACGGTGGAGCTATCCCATTTCACAACCGTAATAAATAGCGACCAACCAGATGGGGCAACCTTTCTTTGATTAATCTGTTCTCTGATTAAAACCTTGTAGAGACTAAAGAGATGGCGGGATGCAGCAGGCTTTTAAAAAAATGTGCCTTTTGTAACATAAAAGCAGATGCCGTCTTAGAACAGGCATAGGCTCTTGGGTGAGCAGAAAGCAGGGTTGCCAACCTCCAGGTGAGACCTGGAATTCTCCTGGAAGTGCAACTGATCTCCGGACAACAAAGATCAGTTCCCCTGGAGAAAACGGCTGCTTTGGAGGGTGGACTCTATGGCATCATATCTCTGCTGTGCTCCCTCTCGAGGCTCCACCCCCAAATCCCCAGGAATTCCCCACACCAGAGTTGGCAACCTTAGCATAAAGGCCTCTTGTACATTTCACCTTTCCTCCAAGAAGCTCAGAGTGGCGCACACGGTTTCTCCCCTTCTCCATTTTATCCTCTGACAACGCTGTGGGTTAGGGTGAGAGCGAGCGACTGGCCCAAGGTCACCTGGCCCAGGCAGCCTCTCCAGTCCTGGTCTGGCACTCTAGATGCTGCACGAGCCCTCTTGCCTGGTTCACACACACAGTAAGGTTGTCAGCCTCCAGGTGGGGGCTGGAGATACCCTGGAACATCAGCTGATCTCCAGGCCATTTTCTCCAGTTCCCCTGGAGAAAATGGCTGCTTTGGAGGGTGGAGTCTATGGAATGATATCAGGCTGAGGTCCTTTCCCTTCCCAAAGCCTGCCTTCTCCTGGTTTCACCTCCCAAATCTCCAGGAATTTCCCAGCTTGCAGCTGGCAACCCTATGGGATGCAGGAGAATGAGGTGGTAGAATGTGGAGCTCGTAGTAGCACGGGTTACACTGCTTCTGAGTTCAAGTAGACAGTCACATTTGGAATGCCCCCCGCCCTGCAAATACGAAACCAGCAAAGAACATGGGGAAAACTTCCTCCCTGGTGTGTTTGTTTTCTATTAGCAGGGAGCTTTTTTCCAAGAGCTTCTAGCGTTTTTGTTTTCTTCCCCCTGCTTGAGGTAAATGAGGCATGTGAGCACAGCTAAATCAGGGTCAAAGAGACTACAGAGCAAGCAAACCTGTAAAAGTAAAGCCGCCTTGCTCGTATGTCGAAAACGAAATGGTGAAACCTTAGAGGAGCCTCTCTAGCAAACTTGTGCGCAATCCGCAAGCCCCTGCTGTTTTGAAGGGGCTTTCTTGCCATCTCCACAGGCAGCTTTTCAAAACTCTGCATGTGTGTTTAAAAAGCAGATCAAACGTGCTTGCCCTTGCTAGCACCCACCACAACGCACAGTCTGCAGCAGCTGCCTCATTTTGACCAGTGTTTAAAACTGAACTCTGAACTCGGAATTATCATGAGATGGACAGTAAATGAGTTTTTGTATCTGGATGAATGCTTCCACTCATTTCCCCCCACATGAATAATGAGGAATGTGGTTACCAATAGACATGGGCACGAACCGCATTACGAACCAAAAACCCCCACGAACTGCCTGATTGTTCACGAACTGGCGGTTCGTGAGGGTCCATGGCCAATGAACCAGCTTTCGTTGGAAGCCCGGTTCATTGCGTTCGCCCGTGGTTCATGAAGCCAGACAGTCAGGCACCATCAATCATTTCCCTTGGAAACAGAGCTGGGGGAATGCCTGAACTCTGTCTGCACTCCTTCTGTCGCCCTGGAAACCCGAATCGAAGCCCAGCTTACCTTGATCGGCAGTTCTTCCTTCCAACCATGGAGCTGCAAATTGGTTACATGGGAGAAGACACCCAGGGGGAGGGAGGGGGGGAGGGGGGTGTTCTGTAGCCATGGGCACTCCAATCTCATCCCTGCAAACCCTGATAGGCAGTTCTGACAACCAACCCCTTGTACACTGGGCCAACTTCAACTGGTGGCTCTAATTGTATCGAATGGGAGTTTCCTCGGGGCCTTGGATTGGAGAAGGTATAACTCCAAGATCCCTATTGCAATCTTGACCAAACTTGGGTGCTGGCTGGAGGAGACCCTGCTAAACACTCCCTGGGAATATGGGCTCTCTAAGTCCAACGGGGGCCGTTCTGACGCCCACGAACCTTGAACCAGTTTGTCAGCGGGAAATGTTCGTTTCAGTTCATTAGTTCGGGTTCGGCGACGGCACCGAACCATGAACTGCTGGTCTGCTAATTTTTTTTGGTTCGTGCCCATGTCTAGTTACCAACTCTAGGTTGGGAAATTCCTGGAGATTTGGGGGTGGAGCCTGGGGAAGGCGGGATTTGAGGAAGGGAGGGACCTCAGTGGGGTATAACGCTATAGATAAGAGTCCACCCTCCAAAGCAGCCAAGGCAACTGATCTCTCTAGTCTGGAGATCAGTTGTCATTCCAGGAGATCTCCAGGCCTCACCTGCAAGTTGGCAATCCTAATAGTGAAGCTCCCCCCTCCCAATATTTGGATGCATCAGGCCCAAACCAAGGGATGCCTTTTCTGGCCCCGGAAGACCCAAAACAAGATGGCTTGACTCAATGAAAGAAGCCACATCCTTCAGTTTGTAAGATTTGAGCACGTCTGTTAATGACATTTTGAAGGTCATTTAGGACATTTTGGAGGTCTTTCATTCATAGGGTCACCCTAGGTCACCCTAGGCGACTTGACAGCACATAACACACACACCTCATTTTAAAACCAGATTTAAAATTATCCAACTATAATTTGTCTTAAAGGGGAAGTTTGGGGAGCAGCTGTGGATAGAGCGCCCATCCACACACATGCACACCTGTAGGGAAGGGAGATGGTTCTAAGCTTCATTGCAAAATGGTGCAGGGTAACCGAGCTCACGGGAATGAAGTGTACGAGCGGCTTGCGCTGCACACAATCATTAGTTTGCCTGTCGAGTGATATATTTCCAGTGTGGGTCTCAAGGCTGAACCAAGTCCCCTTCTTTTTGTGTGTGTGGGGGGGGGGCGGTGGTACTAACTGCTTAGGAACTGATGGACGGAAGACAGAATCAGAAAAAAAAGAAGCCTGGAAACGATTAACTTTTCCAAGATGCATATGCATTTAAATTGCTCATTCCCTTCCTTTTTCAAAAAAGTATTATGTGTGTGTGAATTATGGTTCTCTCCCTCTCTCTCTTTTTGCATTTATAATTACATAGCAGAACAGATGGCAAAGGCTTCTTTTGAATCAATGTAACCATAAAAATGCCATCGGATATTCAATTCCTCTCAGGTGGGGGGTGCAAAAGAAGCGCGTTCCTCTCAGGAACGCCCCGACTGCCTGCTCAGCTATTTCTTTAAAGGGAATGGCATTTGCGTGTCTAGGTGGAGCTTCCCCACCTCTGTGGGCAAACGTTTCCGTGTGCCCATGCCACACGTGCTTTTCTTTAGGCGCACAGGACTAGCATCGAGCATCAGCAAGGTGGAATATGTGCTGAATCTCACCATCAGCCTATCTCCCAAGGGCAGGATTATCTGGCAGCCTTGGAGAAGAAAGACTGCGGAAGAGTCATGCCCAGCTCTTCTGGGCATCCTTTCCACTGGGACAGGGAAGGTTGCCTGTCTTGCATACCTGCAATGGGGTGGAGTGGAGAAATGGAGTAAAAAAACAGGGGGTGGGGTAGATATGCAGGAGGCCCAGCGACACCTGTGGCTAAAAGCTCCAAATATCAGCAGTCATCCGTGCCATGCAGTCTCAATGCATTCGCTTCTGCATACATGGTCCTTTGAATGTACACAACCACTGGTTATACCTTGGTGTGGACATACCCTCAGAAGCTAAGAGCCCCGTGGCGCAGAGTGGTAAGCGGCAGTACTGCAGCCCAAGCTCTGCTCATGACCTGAGTTCGATCCTGGCGGAAGCCGGGTTCAGGTAGCCGGCTCAAGGTTGACTCAGAGCGGAACTACAAGTGACAAAAGGCACAGATTGGACACTTGTCAGCTTCCCTCAAGTTTTGATGGGAAATGTAGGCAGCTTGGCGGAATGTTGGACAAGTGACAGCTGAAAAGTCCATTGGACAGCAGTTGGAGAGCCAAGCTGCAAGACCAGGATGCCTACATTTCCCATCAAAACTTGAGGGAAGCAGACAAGTGTCCAACCTGTGCCGTTTGTCACTTGTAGTTCCGCTCTCAGCCTTCCATCCTTCCGAGGTTGGTCAAATGAGTACCCAGTTTCCTGGGGGTAAAGTGTAGATGACTGGGGAAGGCAATGGCAAACCACTCCTTAACAAAAGTCTGCTAAGAAAATGCCATGATGCGACCCCCCCCCCCCCATGGGTCAGTAGTGACTCGGTGCTTGCACGGGGGACTACCTTTACCTTTACCTTCAGGAGCAAGATTCAAGATGATCTCGACAGGCTAGAAAACTGAACTAAAACTAACAAAATGAATTTCTACAGAGATAAATGTAAATTTCTGCATTTAGGTAGGAAAAATCAAAAGCACACTTGTAAGATGGGGGAGACCTGTCTTGACAGTAGTACATGTGAAAAGGATCTAGGGGTCTTAGTAGATCATACATTAAACATGAGTCAGCTATATTATTTACTCAGCTGTAGACATCTATTGGCATTATTATACCTTACTTGATGTTATTGCTATGTTGCTGGTTGAATGTTATGTTATTTTTGTTTGGAAAAGTTTAATAAAAAAAAAACATGAGTCAGCAATGTGATGCTGTAGCTAAAAAGGCAAATGCGATTTCAGGCTGTATCAACAGGAGTATAGCATCCAGGACACGGGAAGTGATGGTCTTGCTGTACTCTGCTCTGGTTAGACCTCACCTGGAGTACTGTGTTCAGTTTTGGGCACCGCAGTTTTAAAAGGATGTTGACAAGCTGGGACGTGTCCAAAGGAGGGCAACAAAGGTGGTGAGGGGTTTGGAGACCAAGTCTGACGAGGAAAAGTTGAAGGAGCTGGCTATGTTTAGCCTGGAGAAGAGGCGACTGAGGGGTGAGATGACAGCCCTCTTCAAGTAATTGGAGGACTGTCGCATAGAAGATGGAGCGGAGTTGTGTTCTGTTGCCCCAGCAAGTTGGACCAGAAGCACTGAGTTAAAGCAAAAGAGTTTTTGGCTAAACATTAGGAAGAATTCCTGACAGAGTGGTTCCTCAGTGGAACAGGCTTCCTTGGGAGGTGGAGGCTCTCCTTCCTTGGAGGTATTTAAGAAGAGGCTAAATGGTCATCTGGCAGCTATGATGATTCTCTGACTTAATATGAATGCACACAGATCAGGAAAGGGAGAGCATGAAGGAATGAGCCAGTGCTAGGCTCTTGTGGCCCTTTCTTATATGCCCAGGGTAATGCTGATCACCACCTTGGGATCAGGAAGGAATTTTCCTCCAGGCCAGATTGACCAGGGATCCTGGAGGTTTTTTGCCTTCCTCTGGGGTCACCGAGGGAGGTGGGGTAGGAGGTCCTGTGTTGTGCAGGTGGCTGGACTAGATGACCTTTTAGGTCACACTCAGCTCTATATTTCATTTTCCTTTGCATGCATAGATAGCCATGCTTGTTCCTTTGTGCCCCAATATCTGCTCCCTTCAATGAATGGGGTAGCCGCATGTATTTTTGCCCCAAGTCCCCCACCATGTGTTCGAAGTACCCGAATGGCATACTAGCAGAAACTCTCTTAGTAATTTCCAGCTTAAACACTGTTACACCCTCGTCTTTTCTTGGCCCTCTGGTAGATGATTCTAGAACAGCGAAGGCGAGAAGCTAATCAATTTTCTTACTGACACAAATCTTCCTTTCTTATCTGTGTTTACAGGCAGTAATCCCATATTTACATAGAAAATGCTGTCACGCTAGCCTGCTATCCCATAATATAATAGCTAGGCTTCAGGGATCAGCGCAGGATGATGGAAACCACTGAATATTCTAATGCTGTACATAATAACCCAAATATCTTGAAGGGTAGCTCTGCAACGGAAAAAACAAGCAAACATGCTTAGCATCTCTGCAAAGTGCGGCGGCAGGAGCAGGGAGTATGCGGGAAACTTCCACTAGAAAGGTTTATTAAATTTATTGCTCAAGCCAAGGGCAAGAAGAAGTTTCATTGCACAAAAATATGAGAGAGCGAAAGGTAAAATCTGCCTAGAAAACACATTTTTAGCCATAGTCTTGTGTGTTCTAGGATGGCAGCATGTAATCGCTGTCATGCACAAAGAGTGGTCATGGGCCACACACAACAATTTAAAGCGAAGTGCTTCAGTTCCCATGGATCGGTGGCTGAATCTCATTTGCACCTCTGTGGCAGGTGGTTTGATCTCCTAGGAAGAACCGGGCGCAAATCTTCACTCTGGAAGTTACTCTACATGTTACTTCTTTTACGAGTTCTCCATAGAGCCAACCTGTGCTCTGTGCAGACACACGTCAGGTCCGGGGATTGGCTTCTATTAAAAAAAGAGAGTGCAAATGGGCTCAGAAAGCTGCCGCTAGGGAAGGGAGAGCTCCTGCCTTTCTCCCAAGCATTTCCCCCCTGTGCAGAAACATTGTGGAGGGGAGGCATTTCCTCATTTCTGCAGCTCCACGTGGAGGCATTGTGGGCACGTGCAGCAGCAGAAAGGGGAAAACTCTCCCATCCTGCACTGGTTTTGCATGGAGAAAAATAGGAGCTCTCCCTTCCCCAGTGGCAGCTTTCTGAGAGCCAAACTACAAGTGACGCCTTACACAGGTTGGACACTTGTCAGCTTCCCTCAAGTTTTGATGGGAAATGTAGGCATCCTGGCCTTGCAGCTGTAATGGAGAGCCAAGTTGTAAAACCAGGACGCCTACATTTCCCATCAAAACTTGAGGGAAGCTGACAAGCGTCCAACCTGTGTAAGGCGTCACTTGTAGCTTGGCTCTGAGTCCATTTGCACATACCTTTTTAAATGGAAGTCAATCCCCCAAGCTGACATGTGTCTGCACAGAGCACGGGTTGGCTCTGTGGAGAACTCATTAAAAAAGGAACGTATAGAGTGACCCTGAGCGTTAGCCTAGGATCTGGGAAACCCATGTTCAAATCCCCACTTTGCCATGAAATGCCCTGAGTGACTAGGCCAGGCACTTTCTCTCAGCCTACCTGCCCTTACAGAGTTGTGGTTGTGAGGAAAAGGTGTGTGGTTATCCCATATACATCAAATTGTGCTCCTTAAAAGAAATATAAATGTGATTTAAAAAAAAACTGACAAGAAATGTGTTTTCAAGCCAGGAACTGATCGCTGTATCCAACTAATGGTCTATGGCATTTCTTTCTTTCTTTCTTTCTTTCTTTCTTTCTTTCTTTCTTTCTTTCTTTCTTTCTTTCTTTCTTTCTTTCTTTCTTTCTTTCTTTCTTTCTTTCTTTCTTCCTTCCTTCCTTCCTTCCTTCCTTCCTTCCTTCCTTCCTTCCGTCCGTCCGTCCGTCCGTCCGTCCGTCCGTCCGTCCGTCCGTCCGTCCGTCCGTCCGTCCGTCCGTCCGTTTTATCCTCACAACAACCTTGTAAGGTAAACTAGGCTGAGAGTGTGCAGCTGGCCCAAGATCATCCAGTAAGCTTCCATGGCAGCATGAGGACTTGATCTTGGTCCTCAGGTCCTAATCTAACCCATTATCCACATCGGCTCTCCTAATACTTAGAGTCAGTTCCTGTATTTGAGTAAAACTATTCCCTCCTTGTCAGGGCAAAGCTGTTGAACAAAAGAACAGAAGTCTCCTTGGCAAGAGCCTCTTTGTTCACTTCGTGCTCGGTCAATACAGAGTTGCTCTACCTGGAAGTTGGCAGTCCTGATTCCAGACCATAGCCTCTGTGTTAGCCTACCAAACGGATTGCCTGGCAGGCAGATTGGCTTACCCCAAAGGAGGAAGGTGCTGGTTCTATTTTGTGCAAGATTTTTGTGCTTTGCCCTGACTTGGATAGCCCAGGTGAGCCTGATCTTGTCAGATCTCAGAAGCTACGCAAGGTCGGCCTTGGTTAGTAATTGGATGGGAGACCTCCCATGAAGACAAAGGCTGCAGAGGTAGGCAATGGCAAACCACCTCTGTTAATCTTTTGCCATGAAAACCCCACCAGGGGTCGCCATAAGTTAGCTATGGCTTGAGGGCACTCTCTACCACAGTAAGTGCGTTATGGAAGTATTTCGTAATAGTAGCATATTTGTAAATCTCAATGTTTTTCAAACTGTATTATTTAGCAAACAAAAGTTGCAGAGAGTGGGGGAGCCTGCGGGGCAGGAGCGGATAAAGTGCTAGAGGGCCTAGCCTAGCCACTTGATTAAAATAATGATGCCCCGGCTCTGTTTCTGCTCCCCGGATGGGAAAGAAAAATCCCAAGGTTCCCCGTGATGAATGGGATGTATCTGGCTGACAAGGAGACGGGCAGAATCATTTCATACTGTGTTGAGTTTTGTGATGGCTTTTTACTTTCTGTCTTTCAGAGAACGCTACAGTCGTGCAATATCCCTTATACGGACAATGGATATTACAACAGGAAGAAAAGCATTGTGGAGAAGATTGGGGGTGGGGAGAAGATTTATGAATGGCCGTTTCGTGTGATGTACTGTAGGGGTTAAAATGTCAGGTTAGGAGCTGGGAGACGCGGTTTCGAATCTCCTCACTGCCGTGATACTCTTTAGGAACCTTTGGGCCATCAATCTAGAGGAGTTAGCCGTGTTAGTCTGTAGTTGCAAAATAGTAGAGAGTCCAATAGCACCGTTAAGACTAACCAACTTTATTGCAGCATAAGCTTTTGAGATCCACAGCTCTCTTCGTCACATGCATGTGACGAAGACAGCTATGGTTCTCAAAAGCTTATACTACAATAAAGTTGGTTAGTCTTAAAGGTGCTACTGGACTCTTTACTATTTGGGCCATCACTGTCTCAGTCCCACCTACCTCAAAGGGCTGTTGTGAGGATAAAGGGGGGAATCAAGAACACCATCCTCGGCTCCTTAGAGGAAGGGTGGGATAAAAATGTTCTAGACAGAGAATGTCCCAGCTGTGTTTGCCCCAAACTCTGACTGCCCTGCAATTAACCTGTATAGATTCTCCCTTGGGGAAAATTATATGTATATGTAATAATAACAGTAATAATAACAACAGTGTGCTTATATATACTCTTCTAGACAGATTAGTCCCTCACCCAGAGCAATGTTATTATTATCCCCACAATACAGCTGGGGAGCTGGGGCTGAGAGGAGTGGCTTCCCCAAGGGCACCTGCTAAGAAGGAGAGGGAGTCAAACCAGCAGAGTGCTGATTTGCAGCCCAACCATTCACTATGCTATAATAACTGTGCTTATATATTGCTCTTCTAGACAGATTAGGGCCCCACCCAGAGAAGTGAACAAAATCAGTATTATTATTATCCCCACAATACAGCTGGGGAGCTGGGCAGGGTGGAGTGGCTTACCCAAGGCCACTTGGGTAAGCTTATGACAGTAATAGGAGTCAAACTGGCAGAGTGCTGATTTGCAGCCCACCCACTCCCTGTGCTTATATACTGCTTTTCTAGACAGATTAGTGTCCTACTCAGAGCAGTGAACATACTGCTCACATACTGCTTATTATTATCCCTCAGGAGCTGGAGCTGAGAGGTGTAGGTTTCCTCAGCGAATCAAACTGCAGTTCCCCAGGGATTTTGGCACTGGGGCGGGGAGAAAGTTTAAGCTCCGTGCCCTACAGTTCTGATCTGAATCGGGCCCCCACACGCCCCAATTCCAAGCTTGAAACTCTCACAGCTGGTTTGGTTGGCGAGACCTGAGCCGACACACCTGAGGGATGCAAAGGCTTTGCAATGGCGGGGTGTGGAGCTTCAAAATGAGATCGCGGAATTGGCTTTGTGAGCTTGGCAACAGAGTCCCCTCCAGCTAACGTGAAAGGCTGGCGCCTCCCTCTCTCCTCGGAGGCCCTACTCCGAGCCATCTGCAGGCCTGCAATTTGATCGCCATCAACCACACACGGATGGCTTGGCAGAATGGAAATTACAGCGCAAGCAGGAACCGGTGGCTTTTACAGGAGAAATCATTATTATGGCCATGTTTTATGGAGAAAATAGCCCTGAAGAATCTATTTTAAGGGGGTAGTTTAGACAGGCGTGTGATAACATTGTAAACCGTAAAAGAGGGTGGGGCGGGGAACAGCCGCTCAAGAACATGGAGGGGGAGATCGGAATGAATTGTTGCCTGTTGTTTGGCGCTCTGCTGGGCACATTATGTGCATGATCCAGAGCCATGCAGGCAGGCGTTGACAGAGAAATAGAGTAACTTGTGAGCCAGTGGGGAGCAATGATTGGCTGCACATAAAAGAAGCGCACAAACAACTAAGCAAAAAAGGGTATGTCTTGTGAAAGAAATTGGTTCCTGCAAAATCTCTCTCCCCACCCACATTCAGGATGCCTGTGACACAAGTGGAAAACATTCTGCTGCTAAGGCTGGGGGGAGGAAGCAGTGGTCAATGTGTGATTTGTCCTGCAGCTGAATCTAATTGGCTACATGTTGTCATACGGCCATCTCATAAGTGACAGGATCCCTGGTTGGTTGGACTGTGTGGCTCCAAAGCAGCTGCTGAGAGGGTCAGTAAAGAGAAACGAAACTGAGAGCACAGATGTGAAAGGGAGAATATGCTGGAGAATATTAAGGGTCTTTTTCAGGCCAATGTTTGCTTAGAAAAATCCATCTCAGCTCTACGGGCACGGGTCATGGTACAAAGTCTGCTCAGCTTTGCACAGAAGAACTCAAAAGAATCAGAGAAGCCTACTGCACTCCCTGAAGTAGCATCCTTGGCTAAAATGAAATTTCATGCAGCGGCGTGGTTTCATTCATTCATTCATTCATTCATTCATTCATTCATTCATTCATATTCTGTTCTCCCTGCAGAGCAGGCTCAGAGCAGATTACATCACAATATAAAAACAGGTAACATCATAAAACTACATTCAATTTATAAAATCCAGCAGGGCTCACATTGTCCTTCCCTCACTAAAACCTGTGGGGCGGGTGGCGAACTGACAGTGGTTATAAAACTGGGGGCAGCGTCTTGTCACTCTTGCCGACTGGATTCTTCCCCTTCCTCCATCCCTCCGTCAAAACGTAGACTGTAAGCTCCTTGGGGCAGGAACCTTTGTTTTGCATTTTTAACTGTGTACTGCTGTGTATGTTGAGGGCAATGAATAAGAATTGGCTTGATTCTTATGCCTGCATGAAACCCTCCCAAAGACAGTGGTGAAGGGGGACCCCTTTCTCCATTCTGTTGAGTTCTCTTATCCCCCCCCCCCAAAAGAGACAGTGTGGTCTAGAGGTTAGCCTATAAGTCTAGGACTATGACTTGGGAGACCTGAGTTTCGAGGTCCTTACAGCAATGAAACTCACCAGATGACTTCGGAACACTCATCCCATTTCAATTTAATCTGCTTCACAGGATTGGGCCCTGCTTTTTAACATTAGAATATACATCATGAGATCTGCTTATCGATCATATATATACCCTCAGGCAGATGCCTAATGGCTAATTAATTGATTGATTGATTTTATTTGACTTAGACCCCCCACCCTTCTGTGAGTGGGCTCAGGGTGGCTTCCAACAAAATATATTATTAAAACACAATAAAACATTATTACAAGTAGCATAAAAACCAATATTAACACACAATTACACCAACAGCATAAAAATCCAGGCGCCACCAAACAAATCTGGCCACTACACCATAACCGCGGGCACCGCCATGATGTAACTCCAGGGTGGCTGCAAAAGGAGGGTGTGGCAATCAGAAGAGGGGACAAAAAGCTGGCTCCTAGTCAAAGGCCCGGCGGAACAGCTCCATCTTGCAGGCCCTAAGAGGCATGGAGTAGAATATGCCTCTCTAGGAAGAGAATTCCATAGCCTCAGTGCCACCTGAGGAAAGGGGGAGGGGAATAGGATCAGACCCGATAACAAAAAACAAGAATCGCTGTGGTTTGCCCTGAAATGCATTCCTTTGTTAAACCCTGGAGGCCTTGGAAAGATTATATTGCATAAAAATAATATGCTAGAAGAAGTGACTTGGAATGGATGAGAAATTGCCGCTTCATTTTACAGAGGCAATCACTATTCTCTAGCAAAAAAAAAAAAGATGGAGAAAATATAATAAAAAATGGACTGCCATGCCATAAATAATGGAAGAGAATTAATTATCGATGGTTCAAGCCAAATGAACTTTGATGCAATATATCAACAGGGAGACGTTAAGGTGAAAAAGTTTGCTCTTTTATCACAAATGCTGACGCTATTAAATAAAAAATGAAGGTCTATAAATAGGTGGGAAAATATTCCAAACGCACCGGCGGGTCAATCTGCTTTCTGTGGTCTGTGTATAATGTGATATTCATCTGACAATCGAAGCGTTTGAGTTTCGTAAACACACAGACAAACCATGTTTCTAGTACTCAAGACTCTAGTGAAACATTTGAACGTTTCCCAACTGTCTGTTGAACACCTTTTCAGTTCACTGGAGGGAACTGTCATCTAGGATGAATGGAGCTTCCATGTTCTTGTTCAAAGCCACCCTGCCCCATGTTCCACTGGAGAGCCAGTTTGGTATAGCGGTTAAGAGCAGCAGGACTCAATCTGGAGAGCTGGGTTTGATTCCCCACTCCTCCACTTGAAGCCAGCTGGGTGACCTTGGGTCAGTCACAGCTCTCTCAGAGCTCTCTCAGCCCCACCCACCTCACAGGGTGTTTGTTGTGGGGATAATAATAACATACTTTGTAAACCGCTCTGAGTGGGCATTAAGTTGTCCTGAAGGGCGGTATATAAATTGATATAAATCGAATGTTATTATTATAACATCTGACTTAGACTTGGAAAGAGGCAGTTTAGTGTAGTGGTTAAGAGTGCTGGAGTCTGGGTTTGATTCCTCACTCCTCCGCTTGAAGCCAGGTGGGTGACCTTGTGTCAGTCACAGCTTCTAGGAGCTCTCTGAGCCCCCCCACCACACAGGGTGTGTGTTTGTTGTGGGGATAATAATAACATACTTTGTAAACCGCTCTGAGTGGGTGTTAAGTTGTCCTGAAGGGTGGTATATAAATGGAATGTTATTATTATTTTTTATTATTATATTTCCAAAAGGGTGACATTGCACAAAACTCGTGCGAGAAGATGCTATCTTCCGCGTTTTTTTCACAATGTTTTGTAGTGTTCCGGATGAAGGTAAGTAGTGTATATTAACCAAAAGACCCAACACGTTTTGGCCCAGAGAGCCTTCTTCAGTGGTCAAAATTATATTAGCAAGTACACAAAGCTATAACAATTTCAGTATGAAAATATTTCTTTTTCAGGCAGGTTGTATGTGAGTCAGTAAAAAAGTGAAGCCCCAGTTAAAGGTAAAGGTAGTCCCCCTGTGCAAGCACCGAGTCATTACAGACCCATGGGGGGACGTCGCATCATGACGTTTGCTTGGCAGACTTTGTTACGGGGTGGTTTGCCATTGCCTTCCCCAGTCATCTACACTTTACCCCCGGGAAACTGGGGACTCATTTTACCGACCTCAGAAGGATGGAAGGCTGAACCAACCTTGAGCCGGCTATCTGAACTCAGCTTCTGCCAGGATTGAACTCAGGTCGTGAGCAGAGCTTGAGCTGCAGTACTGCTGCTTACCATGTTATAAATTGGTTCCGCATAAACTGAGGAGTGCTCGCTCATCAGAGATGGTAACAAAGGACAGAATAAGATGGATAGCCATGTTAGTCTGTCTGCAGCAGTAGAAAAGAGCGAGAGTCCAGTAGCACCTATAAGACTAACAAAATTAGTGGTAGAGTATGAGCTTTCAGGAGTCAAAACTAACTTCTTCAGATATCAGAAGTGAGCTGTGACTCACGAAAGCTCATACCATACCACTAACTTTGTTAGTCTTATTGGTGCTACTGGATTCTTGCTCTTTTCTGCTGCTAAAGGATAGAATGGTCGTCATAATATCATAGAGCTGGAAGGGACCTCCAGGGTCATCTAGTCCAACCCCCTGCACAATGCAGGAAATTCACAACTTCCTCACCCCCACCCCCCACCCCAGTGACCCCTGATCCATGCCCAGAAGATGGCAAAAACCTTCCAGGATCCTTTGTTACAATCTCTGATGAGTGAGGGCTTCTCAGTTTATGTGTATTAATATAATTTTGACCACTGAAGAAAGCTCTCAGGGCCGAAGCACATTGAGTCTTTTGGTTAATAATATACATGTGTAACCATTATTATGATTCCTTATAATAACATTATTATGATTCTTTGTTATTGGACGTGTAACTTCATCTTGTTACTGTATATTATGATCTGAGTTCTTAATGGTACCTTATATATGGTGTTTAATCCTAGAATGCTGTATGCTGTGTAATAAAGAGCTGTATTTCATTTTCTTGTTGCTCAACCTTTTGGTTCCTGACTGGGCCAGCATGGGTCCATCAGAGCATAGACAGACCTTGTGACTGGAGACCCAGTTTGGTGTAGTGGTTAAGAGCATGGGACTCTAATCTGGAGAACTGGGTTTGATTCCCCACTCCTCTACTTGTAGCCAGCTGGGTGACTTTGGGTCGGTCACAGCTCTTCCAGAGCTCTCTCAGCCCCACCCACCTCACAGGGTGATTGTTGTGGGGATAATGACATATTTTATAAACTGCTCTGAGTGGGTGTTAAGTTGTCCTGAAGGGCGCTATATAAATCGAATGTTACTTATTCTTATTAAGAATCTGTACTATCCAAGCCTGTTAAGACCCTCTTCCTAAGCCCTGTTCTTTGTGCCTGCAGAAGGGACAGTCTGACTCAATAGAATATTATCATATCATAAAGCCGAACCTAAATCTGATGAATGAATACATTGGAATTAGAGATGGGCACAAACTAAAATATGAACCAAAATTCATGACGAATCAGGCCGGTTCGTTGTTCGTGAACCAGTGGTTCGTCAGATCCCATTTCTGACGAACCACCACGAACTTTAGGCTAGTTCATTTGGTTTGTCACTGCAGATAGCCTGGTGCTGATCAATCAGTTTTCTAGGCAAGGGGATGAACTTGCTGCAGACCTTCTGATGGCCTGGAAGTGACCTTCTGCTGACCCGGAAGTGATGATTTTCTGACCTGGATGTGCCATTTTCACAAACTAAACAAACGGGCTCATGAACCAGAGGCAGGTTCGTGGTTCATGAAATTTGATGAACCACAAACCACATGGTTTGTTTTTTTTCTGGTTCGTGCCTATCTCTAATTGGAATATTTATAATCCCTTGAACTGAGTACAAGTTCCATTGAACAATGGAAAAGGAATCTAAGCTAATCCAAAGGTGTACTTAGTAAATATGTTTCTTCCAGGGTCTCCTTGCCCACATTCTTTCCGAGTGGAAATGTGCAAGGTGTGATTCAGAGATAGCAGACACGTTCAGGGTCACCTTGTCTGCAATAGCTGAATCAGACAAAAAAAGACGAGAGGAGGGAAGTGAAGGAGAAAAGTAAAGAAGAATTTGAACTCGCCATTTGCCCACACACTTGAGTGCTCCAGCAGGTTTTCAATTTGTTCCGGAGCTTCTGTGTTCGAAGCGATGAACATGGAGGGCTTGACATTGTCACTGTTTGTGAGGTGGCCACCTTGTCCTTGAAAAAAAAGTTTGTTTTCCTCTGAAATGGCCTCGTTCGTGGCCTGTGGGTTTCCAAACTGCAGTCTGAGACCAGCTACTAGCAGTGGCCCCTTCTCCTCTTGTCGGCCAAACCAGTCTTCAACTCTTCCCCCCTGTACTAGAGATGCTTTAATTTTTGCAGACAGCATGGTCAAAAATCAAACTCGTCATAATCATCAGGACAATGGTAGGGATTCCAGACAGCAACAATGACAACGACAACGACAGTGTGCTTCTGGACAGATGAGTGTCACTCTCAGAAAGATGAACATAGTCAGCATTATCATGATCCCCACAATACAGCTGAGGAGCTGGGGCTGAGAGGAGTGGCTTGCCCAATGCCACCTGCTGAGCTTGTGGCAGTAGTGGGATTCAACTCAGCAGAGTGCTGATTTGCAGCCCAACCACTCACTATACTGTAATTACTGTGCTTATATACTGCTCTTCTAGACAGATAAGTGCCCCACTGAGAGAGGTGAACAAAGTGTGATTATTGTCTTTACAATACAGCTGGGGAGCTGGAGCTGAGAGGAGTGGCTTCCCCAAGGCCACCTGCAGAGCTCATGGAAGTAGTGGGAGTTGAACTAGCAGAGTGCGGATTTGCAACCCAGCTGCTTAACCACTATGCTACCAGCTCCAAATGGGCTTGGGCAAAACCAAGCTAATGGGGTCATATGGGGGGGGGATGGCACAATCCCATATTGACCCCTGGGGGGAAGTTTGGGCATCGTTTTATCTGCTGGCCTTTATAACACCTGTTCCTTGGGACCAGCACCTTCAAAATTGCATTGTGGTGGGAAGGGGATCGGATCAATTTCAGCAACATTTCTTGCCAACTTTCGTGGCCGTAAGAAGTTGCAAAAGATTCCCTGTAACCTTTCGAATGTCTCGCAGGGTGCTTGATGAGGTCTTCCATCTGCCACTGCTACACATGTTGCTGAAGTCGATGCATTCGCAACTGCGATGGGTTTGCCAACCATATTGAGGAACGGCAGGTAAAGGTCAGGCTTAAAGAACGCACGACAGATTGAAACTTGTTCCTTCCAGCGGAACAGAGGGGGAAATGTTGTTGTGAATCTAGCTTGACAGTGCGCGACACGAGAGTATTCTCAAATATATTAGCGTACAGCCAGAAAGGGAAAACTATTACAAATGTGACCCATCACAGGGCTTAGCATACTAATGTTGGATATATATGTTTTTTCTTTTGCTACTGAATACAGCTTTATTGGTCGCTTTCGGATAACCATCTGCCTCCTGTTAGGGGCAACTCCAGGGATGGAAATAGATGTTGGTAACCATGGAATAGCCAATTAATGAATACCATATTTTCAGGAGTCAGTGTACTTGGCTGTCTGCCAAGGCCCACAGCTGGCAGAGGGCCCAGCCCTCTGAACTTGCTGACTCACTTTCCCTTTTCCCAATGGCAGTGGAAGAAGCAGTTTGTGATTCTCCTCTGCTCTGCTTCTTTTGAGCATCCCTCCCAGTCTGGCACAGAGGTCTCATCGACAATGCAGTCACTGGTTGTGCTCTTTTGGCCACGAGTAGCAATAGGATTAAAGGGAGCACTTCAGCCATGACCCTTGAGCTCAGGGTTCTAACTTCCAGATGTGGTCTGCAGAGCTCCCAGAATTACCACTGATCTCCAGGCAGCAGAGATCAGTTCCCCTAGAGAAAATGGCTGCCTTGGTGGGTGAACTCTAGGGCGTTATACCTAGGGTTTCTAGGCTGAGCCTGGCAAACAACGGGAAGGCTGGGAGCGGGGACAATGGCACTACGTCACTTCCAGGTAAAACCTAGAAATGACAACATATATCTCTAGGAATCACTGTAAATTATATGGTAAAATCATAGAGTTTCTGGTGATTTCTAGAGCTACTCTCTCACTTTGGAGTTTTTCCCAGAAGTGATATAGTGCTATCAGTGACATTGCTATTTTTAAAAAAAAATTATTTCCCACTGTCTCTTGGAATGGAGGTGGGCCCCATAGCAGGAGGTCTGGCAAGCCTAATTAAACTCTGGTGAGGTCCTTCCCCTCCCCAAATCATGCCCTTCCTAGGCTCTACCTCCAAATCTCCAGGGATTTCCCAACCTGTAACTGGAAACCGTATTTGGGCCTATCACTGTCTCTCAGTCTTGCAGCAGAGAGTAACAAATAATGATACACTGAAGAAACAGTTAATATTTGGAGAAGAGGCCACCTGCCTTCTGGTGGTGTCTGGGAAGCAGAAAACTGACTTTGGGATGTTAAGATGGCGGCTAGAGTTGTTGCAGTTAGGGGCCTCTATGCCCAGGTTGTACATATGTAAATAAAACTTGTCTAGTTCCTTGACAAGCGGCAGGGATCCGTTCTTTGTGGAACCTGGAAGGATCTTCCTAAATTCATGGAACAAGGGCCTCTTCCCGGCACAATTTCTGACATCATCACGCCGCAAAAACAGAATCATGGCGCAAGGACGTCAGCAATCATGCCATGAAGACACCCTCGTTCTGTGAGTTTAGCACTATGCAGAGATGTGAAAACGGCCTATGCACTTTGATAAAAATGTTTTCATGAACAGATGAAGTTTTTCCCCCCCTTCCTCTCCAGGGTAGCAGCAATGGTGGGGCAGGAGGACAGAAGGAAACTGTTATGGGATGGTATCTATCTTTCTAGTATATTTTTATCCCACTTTCCCTCAAAGAAACGCAGGGCAACATACACAGTAGCCCCTTCTACTTGTTATCTTCAAAATAACCCGGTAAGGCAGGTTAGACTTAGAGATGTCAGGCCCCCCGGTGGGGGCAGGGGATCCCCTGCTCCCACCCTCTGCCTGCTGCCACCACTCACCTGGCTGGTTGGGGGGGAAAGGCAGGGGAACGGGCCTCCTGGGCACACTCCTGAGGTTGCGCGACGATGTCACTCCTAGGAGTGATGCCATCATGCTGCCCTGAGAATGTGCCCGTGCTTTGCAATGGGCTGATTTTGCCCCCAAACGGGCCAAATTGGGCCCATCTGGAGCCCAAATCGGCACATTGAGAAGTGTGCATGTGCCCCTGCACTTGCGCAATGATGTCTCTTCTGGAAGTGATGTCATCGTGCAGGCACGCGAGATCACATGTACCACAAAAGGAGCAAAGAGGTGGGGAGGGCAAGGGACCGGGCAACCAAAGTGGAGTATACAGATTTCCTAAGAGGCTTCCCAGCCAGGCAGGGACCAGGCCCAAATTTGCTTGGCTTCCAGAACGTTGCTGTGCCCAGTGTCCTCAGATCATATTCTTGGAGGCAATTCATTATTGCACTTCCCTGGGATGCTGTTCCCCCCCCTACCCCCCCTTGCTGGCCAGGTGAATGGTGGGGTGGGGTGGGGTGGGGTGGGGTGGGGTGGATGGTGGGAGTGGGGGATCCCCCACCCCCGCTGGGGGAACAGCAACCCTAGCCTAAGATCACTGTGGTAGCTTCTTGTCAATGGGGGGATTTGAACCTGGTTCTCCCAGATTCTACTTCAACACTCTAACCACTACACCATGCTAGGTCTCACTGTATGGTCACAATTGGTGGGTGATGGAGAGGTGAAAAGAAGGGTGGGAGGGATGAGAAATGTATAAGAAAGTAAAAGATGAATAGATAAATGCCGCCCCCCCCATTTTCCAGCCCCCATCTTTCCATTCTTCATTCTAAGACAACAGCCGCAACAAAGAAAGGGAAATCACTGCTCATCTTTTATTTTCCCTGCCCTGCTCAGAGCAAAGAATAATTAGGCCTAAGACAATGCTGGCAGAGTTGCAACAATGTAATATTTCTACACCTAAATCTGCATAAATAATACTGTTGAAGGAATTTTATAAAAATAACGAGCTTCTGAAAAGCAAATTAATTATCTCTTGGGACACCCATTATTCTGTATCTAAA
Source organism: Eublepharis macularius (assembly GCF_028583425.1). Classification (NCBI taxonomy): domain Eukaryota; kingdom Metazoa; phylum Chordata; class Lepidosauria; order Squamata; family Eublepharidae; genus Eublepharis; species Eublepharis macularius. Next base: position 62,754,213 of record NC_072802.1, on the reverse strand, counting down.
TTTGGTGCTGCTTTTTCCCATCATGCACTGCTTTCTTTTCTTGTACTGAATCCGGCCCTTTTTAATGGGAGACATCTCCATGTATTGAAAGGGGTGCCGCTCCTCCCACAGAGCTCTTCTTTTGCAAAAAGATCATCAAGATGGTGTCTAAAACTCTTTTCATTGTCAGAACACATGTTTGTGAGCGTTCCCTAATATTTTATATGGTGGTACTTCTATGTGCATCTGTGAAAATCGTCTGCTCCCCAAATCTTTTCTGTTTTTCTTCAACAAAGCCCATGGTCGTATGCATTGGGAAGTACTATTGGGGAATAAGTTCCACGGAATAAAGTAGGCCTTACTTCTGAGTAAATATACATAGATGGGGCACTGTACTGTAATGGTGGTGTTATTACAGTTGAATTTGTCCTGTGGTTGTCTCTTAAAAAGAAATGAGAAAAAGTAGCTAGAAGAAGTTGAATATTGGCAATTACCACACAGCAAGAATTCTCCACAAAACTTTCATTGTCACTGCAAATGCCGCACACTTTTCGTGACTCAGTACTCCTCCCTCCTGCTACAAAGGGCTTTTTCAAGAAGTTTGCAATTGCTAGCTCACTATAGTAGTTATGAGGGTGTATTGCCCTGATCCCAGGTTTCTTTTTAAAAAGTCTTCAGGCCTTTCCCTTTATATCTCCACAATGAATAAGGTAGTTAATTAAAGAGATAAACCAAGGACCAAGTGGGAGAGACAAGATCTGAGGGGTGTTTTTGAGGAGGTTAAAGGTAAGCAATCTAAAATATTTAATTGAATTAAGGTTTTTTTTGCTTCTCTGGTTATCTCCTATTCAAAAATTCTAGTTAACTGCCTTTCCTTAATTAATACTGTTTCTATTATAAATACTTACCAGTCCTGGTAGTTTCTCTGCCTTGCCATATACCTTGAGAAGCTCCATGCATTGTTGAAACTCCATTCATGTAAGACTTCTTCCACTGAGAGTTGGTTGCATATAGCAGCTCTAGGAAAGGCCTGCTTGCGCTGGAGCTCCGTCTGTTCCAGGGAGCTTCTCCATCCATTAGGAATTCCCAGATTGGGGCACAAGACTAGACATGGGCATGAACAGAAAAAAAAATGAACATCATGTTCACTGTTCGTTGCCATCCACGAACAACGAACAATGAACATTGACGAACATAAATTGTTCACAAACATGTTCATTGTTCACTGTTCGGGGGTTCCAGCAGGCTCTCCTCCAGCCATCAAGATCCCTACCACACCACTCCCAGAAACCCTACCTGAACAAGCAGCAGGAAATGTACCAATAATAAATAATAGCTTGGCCCAAGAGCCTGGCAGCAGCCCTAGAACTTGAAGGGGTAGATCCCTACTGCACCACTTCCAGAAACCTTACTTGAGCAGGCAGCAGGAAAGGTACCAGTAATAAATAATAGCTTGGCCCAGAGCCTGGCAGCAGCCCTGGAACTTGAAGAGGTAGATCCCTATCCCAACACACACACAAAGAAAATTCAAGCTCCAAAGCACTCTCCCTGTCTCTCTCTCAAAATGCCAACAGCAACTGTCTGTCCCTCACTGTCTGCAAAACCAGAGCTGGGAGCCCCCCTCCCACCTGCTCTTTGCTCCCTTGTTGTAACAAATTTGGAGTTTCACACTTGAAAGTAAGACCTGCCAATCAAGCTAAATTGGGCTTAGATTGGGGTTTCCAGGGCAACAGCAGGAGTCCAGACAGAGTTCAGGCAGTCCCTGCCTCCGGTTGCCAAGGGAATTGATTGCAGGTGCCAGACTGTCTGGCTTGACGAACAGCAAGGATCAAGGCTTGCAATGACTACCTGTTCATTTAGAATGGGGCCTCATGAACAGCTTGTTCACGAACAGCTGATTGGGCTGTTCATGGCTTTTTAAAGTTTGTATTGCTGTTCGTGCCCATCTCTACACAAGACTCCCCATTGACTCCTTGCTTCTTTTAAAGCACAACAATTTTTTTGTCCCTGGTCTCACTTCATCAATACACGTGAACTCAACTCGGATGATAAAGCACCTGAGATTGATGATGCTGGGATTTAGCCCGGCCCGCAGTTTAGCAATTTATATTGCAACTGATTTATGGATGCCATTAGGCCTAAGAGTGGTATTGATCTGTCCAAACTGCTCAAACTAGTAAGTAGATATTGAAAAGGCAGAACAACGGGGTGAGGGACTTGCTCCTGGGAGAAGAAAATGTCACTCAATTTATTCTGCGTCCCAGCAAGTTGTGCATTAATGCTTCGAAGAGTGGATTTTCAAACTTTCTGAACTCCGTTTCAAAGTTCAGGATGAGAAGATTCCCTCTTATCCATTCCTTTATTGGTCTAGAATTTCTGTCTGCATTATCTCAGTCCCTTTTAATTCCACTTTAATGAAGAGAGCTTCTGCAGTTCAATCTGGAACGACTCCTCATTTATTCACCCCAGTTGGGGAATTGCCCACCCCAGTCCCAATTTTCTGTCCCCCGAGGAATTGAACAATGAGAGACAAAAAGATCTCCACCTAGTTACATTCTAGGAATTTCCCGCAGTCTCTGTGGTACAAACTACTAGTGGCAGCAGTAGAACACCACTCACACCCTCCCAAACTCTGCCCTCATGAGGCATTCCCCCCCCCAGCCCTGAATTCCCCAGCACTGCTGTCAATTATCTACAAAATCCTACTTAAAGAAGATGCAGTTAAGGTTCTTAAATATCAAAAGAACTGGCAGAATATGTGCTCCATAGATTTGACAGAAGAACATTGGAATCACATCTGGAAATCATTTTCAAGGAAGACCTTCCCTATCTGATTGCAAGCATTCACAATTTTGACAAACTGGTACCTCGCGCTCCCTAAAATTACACTATACAGATAAGTCCAGATCTCCCTTACGCTGGAAGAATTGTAGAAACCCTGGCATGTATGCTCACTGTTGGTGGGCTTGCCCAAAAGTGAAAAAGTTCTGGGAGGAAATTATTTTTAAAAAATCATGAAATAACTGGGTGTTCCTTGCCAAATACACCAGAATCATTGCTAAATGTCAGGGAGAACAGACCCGAGAGAACTCATAACTAATCTAATAGGAGCAGCAAAAATGGTCATTGCAGATAAATGGAAAGATGATTGTTCTCCCACCATTCAAACATGGCACAAAAAACTATGGGAATTTTTTTACATATGAGAAAATCTCACAAGGTCTGAAACGGTCAGATACAGAGAACTCCTATGCCAAATTCACGCAAAATTGGTTTCCACTGCTGACTTACCTCAGCAAATATGTCATTTCACCACCTTCCTATGTCCCTCCGGCTCTCACTTGCTTCTAAAATATGTTGGGATTTTACATATGATTGATAAGCTAAACTCTCCTGATCTTTTTGTAATGTATTTTATCTCCAATGTTAGTGTTCCTGATCTAGCACATTGTTATGTTCAATTATTATACTGCATTGATATTCTTGTAATTTGAATTATTTATTGGAATCTCTATATTATGATGTTTTAAAGAACATCAATAAAAGAATGGGGGGGGGGAAATTCCCAGCATTTCAAACTAGTTTTCCTAGTTTGGAATTAAATTATGCACAGCTTGCCACAGCAAACCATGTACCTCTCGAAATGTCCGTTGCACACATCTGCCCTCATTCACATATTTCCCTAGAAATGTCTGTGCCTGCCTGCACTTTTGTAAAAACTCAGAACCTACCAGATGCAGTACTGTTCATTTGTCTGTCAGATCACACAGTTCTGTCTTTAGCATGTGCCATTGCTCCTATTAATCTCTATCGAGCACAGGTTTGTTAGGGGCCAAAGCTACCACGGGTTACGGGCCCCAAGAGCCAAACTACATGCAATTCAGGTGCTGGTGGTGCTGGGGTGTGATCTGTGCTTGGACCTTCTGCCATGTAATACAAGTGCAAAGAGCAGCTGTACCTCCCCCCCCTCCCCCAAATGTGGTTCAGGCTAGACATGGGCACGAACAGGAAAAAAAAAACATGGTGTTCGTTGTTTGTTGCCATCCACAAATAATGAACAATGAATATTGATGAACATGACCTGTTCACGAGCCCCCCTGGCTGCTTTAAACCTCAGTAGGGGAAAAAGCAGGAAGCAGGTTTTAAAGTAGGCTAGGGGGATAGTTTTATCTGGTCAATGCACTGGGCTCGAACGGGGAAGGGAAATTAAACTTTCCTCATTGCCATGGCTCTGATCCATTGCGCTCTCTAGTACTTATCAGCTTTCATATTCATGCATACAACAGGGCTTTTTTCTGCGAAAGAGGTGGTGGAACTCAGTGGGTTGGCAGCACACGGCAACTCCCGGAAGGAGGTTGTGCCTCTGGTTCCAACATGTGCACGTGTGCAAAGCATGTGCTCCTGGAACTGCACGATGACGTCACTTCTGGGAAGTGAAATTGTGCAGGGCGCAGCCACCCCCAGAAGCACTCCTGCAAAGGGGGGAGTTTAAATTTCCCTCTGTGCCGCTGGCAATCTAACCCTCCTTGCTCTAGCTGACTGGCCCTGTTCCACCATGTTCCAGCTGAAAAAAAGCCCTGCAAGGGACCCAGCAACTGTGTTTCAGGAGCACATGCTAAGTACCTGCAGTGTTCCTGATCTGCACAGTTGCCATGTTACTTGAGGTAGAGACAATGTGCATTTTTAGCATGCACATTCAGCTTCGCTACATGCAAATTAGAACCTTGCAAAATCAGGGTTTTGTGTAGCAGGCACCGAAGCTGAAATTGTGCAGATTTCTTCTGTTCAGACCCGAATGTCCGTGCATAGCAGCAGGGTTCTGGCCTCCCAATATATGCAGACTAACTTGATACCTATGCTTTGCTATGGTATTTAACTACTTTAAATCCAGTTATAATACTTATGGGTATTTAACATTTTTTGCTTTGTGGTTTTCTTTTTTTAGTTGGTTTTGTAGTATAATAGCATAGTACCCGAGCTTCACAAAGGTGTTTGAATAAAGTGAAGTATGTTATCCCTATTCAGGAGTCTTGTACCATCTTTCTTCAACTGTCTGCAGTTTCCTTGACCTGATTTTTACCTCAGAAGACAGAGTTCCATAGCTGACCAATCAGAGGGGGGGGGGTGCAAGCAGGAGCCTGCCAGCCACACAGGAAAGCCAGGCTCCATAGGGAGAATGGCAACCCTAGTGAACTTTTAGGGGAAGACTGGGAGGTGCATTTTACCTCAGAACACATTCAGTGACTCCCAATAGCAACTGCATACTGTTTAGAATGTGGGAGGTGAGGACCAATCAGGCCACATATGCAAATGCCCTCTGTGTCCCAACTATCTCGGGGGCAGGGGATGAGGTGTGGAACATTGTGAGGCCCAATCAGCCCACATATGCAAATGACCTTGAAAGGCTGGCCCAATCAGGGAAGAGCTGCCAGTGGGCAGGACACAAGCACGCAGCAGCCTGCCAGCCAGACAGGGAAGCTGTATCCCTTTGAGAAAACACATTTTACCCCTTTTTACCCCCTTAGGGGGCAAATTTCATAAAATCCCTTCTTAGCGGGTGTTCACATCATGAAAGGAATGTTCTCCCCAAATTTCATGTTTCTAGGTCCAGGAGTTTGGGCTGGACGTTGATGAGTCAACCAGGACAATTGTCTTATATATAAAAGAAGACAGATGTAACATTTAAAAAGGGCTTCTCTCTCTGTCCATCACTCACTCTCTCACACACAAACATCCCCTTGTGGCTTCTTTTATACATAAAGGGATCTAATTGTGGATCCCCATTCTGAGCTGCAAGTTTTGACCGTTGCACCTTCAGGTCTCTTGGCAATGTATGCTCGCCATCTACTCGCATTACACTCACCTGGAGTGTAGATACAGCCATGCTGGAAGAGAGGCGCAACCCACATTCAGAGATTTGGAGTCTAAATGGTTGAATTAACTTGCCATCGCTGTGATATATAAGAGCGCTGGCATTGTGAATAAAGATTAGATAAACTGTTTAAAAGCTTGCGGGGCTGAATCATCACGTTGGTTAATTGTTCTGTCTCAATTTATCTCTGTGCTTTATTTATTAGGAAACAGTCCCTGGAACCTTAATAAAATGGTTTCAATAAGAGAGAGAGAAAAAATCTTTGCTTGCAACCCTTCTCAACCTTCCCAATTTAATTAGCTCAATTTAATTGAACTTGCCATGTAGCTTCCTTCTCAAATAGGCTATTTTCTTCCCACCCTTTTCTATGAACACAAGCTCAAAAGTTTGCTCTGCCGTTGCTCTTCCACTTGTCAACTGAGTGCAGAAGCCACCAACTGTGGCTAATTCTCTGCTTATCTCAGTTCAGGTCCTTCCAACAGGTCTCCTTTGCAAGTCTCACAGAAACACGTGGAGGCGTGCCTGTTTCCCTGAGTGATGTGAGCCATTCCAAGTGAGATGCTACTGGTTTTTAGACTCTAGATGAGAGAGCATTGTGGTTTAATGGCTAATGGAGTGGACAGAGAGCCAGTCTGGTGTAGTGGTTAAGAACAGCAGGACTGTAATCTGGACAACCTGGTTTGATTCCCTACTCCTCTACTTGAAACCAACTGGGTGACCTTGGGTCAGTCATATCTCTTTCAGAGCTCTCTCAGCCCTGTCCATTGTGGGGAGAGGAAGAGAAGGGGATTGTAAGCTGCTCCAAGACTCCTTCAGGTGGTGAAGGGCGGGGTATAAAACCAACTCTTCTTCTTCTTCTTCTTCTTCTTCTTCTTCTTCAGGTTTGTATTCAAATCCCTGCTTATCTACATGTTGAGTGTACTTGAAGCTTGTTGGGTGACCTTGAGCCAATCACAGTCTCTCCGACCTAATATACCTTACAGAGCTATTGTAAGGATAAAGTGGAGATGGACAGCCATTTATGCCATCTTGACCTCTTTGCAAGAAGGGCAAGATACAAAAATGATGGGACCCTAGAGTCTCGTGCACAGCTTTATGGAGGGCTGTCAGTTTTGACATGATACCAGAGCTGAATAGGGGCCTTTGCATTCATATTTTTCCATTGCAATGACCCTGTTATTGGATGTACAGATTTGGCACCTGAATGTCCCCCTGCCCCCCGTATCTCAGAAGATACATATTTTAAATTGCCAGGCTTCCCAGGATTCTGTGCATAGCCCAGATCATAACATTATTTACCATAAAGAAGCCATTTGCCATCATTCACAACCCAGGCACATTTCCCTTCCTCTCCCTAGTTTGAATGATCTTTTGGGGAATTGAACCTAGCTGAATATTGTGCAGGGAAGCAATTCATGAACCAACTATCAGTAGATGTTGCAGAGAGCCAGAGACAAATGTGTACATATGAGAGAGAGAAAAACAAAGCCTCAAGAATGGATCAATCAAACAATAAAAAAGAAGTCATCAGGGCCAGTCCATTACTGTTGTCAGAGTTCAGGAAATAATCCAATCCATGCTTTGAAATTTGCTTTCAATAAATTTACTGCAACGGGATTTTTTGCAAAAGTCAATGCAGCAGAAAAGCCTTCAGAGCACAAGCACTAGCACATACTGACACACAGCAGAGAGAGAAAAACAACAAGAGGGAGGTTGAGCTGCAAGAGAAAACATTCAATGAACCCTAAATGCTGGAGAATGCTCTACAGCTCCCCCTAGGGTACAAGTGGACTAATGTACTTTTCCAGCAGTATTTACAATAACCAGACTCTTAGCAGGTTGTCACTTCTCCAACAATTATTAGGAGCACTTAGGTGTTTGTGGAGGGTATCAGAGGTAGAGAGGCACCACTCAGCCCTGTTGCCACCTTGGCTGCCCCCGTTGGTGTGTGTAGGTGTATGTGGAGGGTGGGTGGCAACTTCCCTCCTTGTTGCAGGGCAGGAGCAAGAAAGGTGTACAGCTGCTTCTCTGTGGCACGGCAGGGAACAGTGAAGTTATTTACCACCTAGAATGCTAAAATTCCTTGCACTGGCTCTGCAAGTGATGATCATACATAAACAGGCTTAAAAGTGCTTTTCAGCCTGTGCTCTACTGCTGGGGTGTATGTATGGAAATGGACAGAAAGGTCATTTTCAAGGTGCAGACATCAGGTTTCTGAACTGATCAATGACTAAGCAGGAAGGTTAACTCACAACTGCCTTTCATCTTTTCCTGAGATTTATAATACAAGATTCTATGGAAGATGTACAGCTCTGGTTTAGTTCTCGCAAGCTGCAACTAGCCCAGATGATGGAATGCATCTACATCGCATCCTGAAATCTGATTGCACACAGAAAACAGAGAAAAGAGTTATATATTAGCCATCTTGTTGATATGCTGGTTTTCTACAAGCAGGGGATGTTCCTTTGTAGAGGAATATTCAGCCCCCGTATATTTATTGATTTAGATATTTGTATCCTGCTTTTCTCTCTGGTTGAGACCCAAAGCAGCTTACAATATCATTTCCCCCTCCTTTTGTTTTTAGCCTCTCAACAATCCTATGAGGCAGATTAGACTGAGAGAGAGTGACTGGGCCAGGGCCACCCAGTGAGCGTCGTGGTGGAGAAAGGATTTGAACTTAGATCTTCCAAACCTTAGGCCAACATTCTAACCACTACAGGATGCTGGCAAAAGTGAGCCTGAAAATAGAACAGCCCCAATCTAGATTTACTCTCTCATTGGCTGCTCATGACTGCCGGACTGCAATCACAACACTATTTGCAGAGAAGCTGAGAGTCTGTGATGAAAGATCAGGCAGAGCTCATCTGGGACCATCTGTCTCCATTTCCCTTGCTTCCGTTATCACTGACAGGACACCCCATTTCTCAATGAAATGTCCTCCCCCCCACCACACACATTAAATATTTGTTCCTGGCCTTTTTTTTTGCTTTGATCTCTGACTTTAAAGTGATGACACACTGAACGACATTATGGCTCCCTTTGGTACTGCAGGAAATCCATCATGTGTGGTTTGGCTTCCTATTCCTCAAAGCAACAGTAGGTCAGGTGTATAGTGTGATCTGAGAGTAAATCAAAACTTCACCTTTACTTAAGGATGCTTCAGAAATTCTATTCATCTGAATTTCCCTCTGGATTGTGGAGTTCCAAATTACCTGAAGTTGAACCAATATATTATTTTTTTAACGTCTCCATTTTGTAAAGAGTACTGTACGTGCCATTTGTTGCAGCTTTCCATATTATCCTCCACAATACTGATTTACAGATGTGCATCAACAAAATGCTGCAAAAACACAACCTTGATGCAATCTTGTATACAATCGCACTGAGATTCCTTTGGGGGTGTTTCACTGGTGGCCATGTGTGTAACTCGCTTTACGCGAGGCTTCCCTTGGGCTTGATCCGGAAACTGCAGCTGGTTCAGAATGCAGCTGCATGAGTGATTGCCAGAGTTCTAACCATGGCACATATAACACCTATCCTCCGACAGCTGCACTGGTTACCAGTTGAGTACCGGGTCCGGTTCAAGGTTTTGGTGTTGACCTATAAAGCCCTATGCGGACTGGGCCCAGCATACCTTCGGGACCGCCTCTCCCCATATGTTCCCCGGAGGTCGCTTCGATCGGCTAATAAGCATCTGCTGATGGTCCCTGGCCCCAGGGAGGTCCGTCTGGCCTCTACCAGAGCCAGGGCCTTTTCAGCCCTGGCTCCGACATGGTGGAACTCTCTGTCTGAGGAGACTAGGGCTTGGTGGAATTTGTTATCTTTCCACCGGGCCTGCAAGACGGAGATGTTCTGCCAGGCATTTGGTGGGGGCTAGGCTGTCCTCTCGCCAGCCATACCATTGAAGAACGTCCACCACCCATGCAGGAGCTCACAAAGTCTGATGCAGGGCATTTTGTAAGACCTAGGCCCTGAATTTTAATATTTATATCTGCCACTGAGAAATTTTATTGTATATGGGGAAATGTTTTAAATGTTTTAATGGTTTATTCATGATGTTTTTATTGTTTTAAATTGTATGTTGTAAATTGTTGGTTGTTACACCGCTCTGAGCCCGTCTGACGGGGAGGGCAGTCTAGAAATGCAATGTAATAAATAAATAATAAATAAATGGATAAAACACTGCAAAACAGCAAGCTTGGTGTGAGTGTGCCATGCATTCTTTTTGTGTGGTGTTCTGCCATGCACAGGAGGGCATACATGCATCAACTTAGCACCATACAAAAATGTGCTTTGAAGAAATCATAAGAGTGGACATGCTCAACACTGGTTTTGTTGTTTTTTTTGGAAGTGTCTGATCAGCACAGGTGCGCTCAGTGGAAACAAAGAGAGCGAGAAACCTTCAAATGAACTGCAGAGATTGAGAGCTGCACTGAATTTTGAATGCCCCAATTCTGGATTTAATTTTAGAAATTCTCCTAATTAAAGTGAAATTCAGGCGCAAAGGAATGCTCGGTGGAGTGAAATTAGAGAACAAAAATAAACCGGAGAAAGGGAAATCCTTTTATCTCTACCTTTGGTGCAAGCCAGAAAAGACAGCAAGACAAATCTTTTCATTAACTGATACCTGCTAATGTTTGAGCAGCATAACAACAGTATACAAACGGGGCTGGAGAGACTTGGTGCTAAAATGAGAGAAGGCAACATTTGGTACTAAACTAATTCTGCTGTAGGAAATCACATCCCCACAGATGTCTTTGAGATTTTTCTATGAGTCGGTGGGACTATGCAAACGAGCACATGTACTTTGGGCGATTCCGCACGTCCTGGCATGACGCTATACTTGCGCAACAAAGGTGTCTTCCTGGTGTGATTTCTGACGTCATCGTGCCTTGAGAGCAGCATGGAGGCACGTCCTCCAGGAAGACGTCCTCGTTGTGTGAGTATAGCACTATGCTGGGACGTGCGGAATCGCCCTTCAGTTCTCGCTTGCCCTAAGTGGCCAAGTCACCGCAGAAACCCAATACCTGTGCAAATGTCACGCAAAATTGCATGATCTCTTGATCTGCATGTGTGCTGTTTTGCATAGTTTATGCTGTTTTGGCTAGTCATGGAGAAATGAAAGAAGCCCAATCCAGTACTCAAGCTCCACCCCTGAACTGGAGGAGGAGGGGCTATTCAGACAGGGGTCATGCTGCCAAGGATTCTAACGCTCCTAGTGCCGTTTTCTAGATCTCAGCTCTTCCTCTCTGCAGCTATTTGTTCTCCAAATGGAAATGTGAATATTCCTTGAATTTCGCCTACACAGTTCCTTCAATCAGGTAAACAGCAACTGCAAGGTGTGAGGGGGTGCGGGGGTCACTGTCAGGGTTGCCAATTCTGGGTCGGAAAATTCAGGGAGATTTGGGGTATGGAGCCTGGGGAAGGCAGAGTTGGGGGGGGGGTCCTCAGCCTCTGTAGGTGCCATCTTGTCCAGGGGAACTGGTCTTTATGGCCTGGAGATCAGTTGCAATTCTGAGAGAATTACAGTCCCCACCTGGAGGTTGGCAACCTTGGGCACTGAGGTTTGGAAAACGAAACAAAGGAAAGAGTCACCTTCCTCCTCTGGATCTAAATTGACACTGCAAAGGCTGCTGCCTTGTCTAGTTCGACCCAAAGATGAGAGATACGGGTGGCCAAAGTGCGGGTGGATGAAGTTTACATAGGGATTCCAGGTCCCCAGGCGGGGGAGAGAGGTCCCTGCTCCCACCCTCTGCACTCGGCCACCACTCACCTGGCTAGCGGGAAAGAAAGGTGAGAGAATAGGCCTCCTGAGCATACACTTGGGGCAGTGGCATTCCGGGGAGCGACTTCATTGCGCAGGCCCAGGAGCATGTGTGCACTTCAAGTTCTCAGTGGGGCAGTTTGGGCCCCAAACGAGAAGTAAGGAGCGACAAAAAGGTGAGTACTGGGACCCCCCGCTCACTGGGAAGATAAGGGGACCTGGAAGCTCTAGTGTGCTGTATCTTACCACAACCTTAGCTATAGGCCTCCGGTTGTAACACATTCCTCATTGTTCTTCATCCTTTTTTTTTTTAAAAAAAAGACCCTATACACAGGGGTCATTTCGTAGAAAAAGAGCTGGAGGAACTCATAAGCATAACTCATTAGCATATGCCACGCCCCTTGACATCACTGGAAGTGTGTCATTCGCATAACTGATTTGCATATGCCACACCCCCTGACATCACCTATCCTGGCTGTTTTGGACCCAATCCTGGCCATTCAGGGCCGAAATTGGGCCCAAAATGGCAAAAAGGGACTGAAAATAGCCGAAAAGGGGCCCAAAATGGTCAGGATCGGGCCGCTGATGAACAGGAGAGTGATCCACCATCCATCAGAGGCCCGATCTGGGCTGTTTCGGCCCCAATCCAGGATGAAATGGGCCCAAAATGGCCGAGAGTCAGGTGGGCAGGGCCACCTGACATGTGACCTCTTTGAGGAACTGCCAGAACTGCGTTCCTGTGCGTTCCCCCTCGAAATGAGCCCTGCCTATACATATCCATCTTGCATATCCGATTTGCAGTGACATACGATGGAAATTTAAGAGACACACAGCATGGAATGCTCCGGGAGTGCCAAAAGGCAGAGCCTAGCTTTTGGCTGTCAAACGCTGCTTTTAAGAGGAAATATGGAAGTTAAAAGTCTCTGCATCGGTGACGAATGCTTGGTAACCTCCACAAAAGAGGCTGGCATCAAGGATGAAACACCCAGGGCAAAGAAGAAAGCAAGAGAAAGAAAAGAATTGTGTGTGCGTGTGTGCGCGTATGCATGTGTGTGTGTGTGTGTGAAGGTTCTGGACCACACCTCCTCTGGTATAAAGCACAGGGATTTCAAAGGGCAAAATCAAAGGTTGTCTGTGCCAGAAGGTTTAAAAAAGGTCAAATGCTGTATGTTAAAAAGGCTTTTCAGTTAACCGTGGGTGTAAAAACAGACTCCTATAATTTTCCCCAAGGTGGCATTGTTTAGGGGACATCGTTATCTTGAAGAAGGAACTTAACTACCACTTGTTTTTGAGGTGCTGGCCCCATTGTATTGCAACTTATATTTAAGACGGTGTACCTTACAAAGTAGTTTGCAACAGCGCATTCATCCGGGAGGCAGAAAAAGGACAATAGAGAGAATCAGTTTGAATGGCAAGGGAGGGAGGGGTCATCTAAGGTGACAGTTTCATCTACAAACCGTGGATTAGGAATCTAGCTTTTTCAGACGCATCCCAAATTGGCAGTATGGAACTCACTTTCCGTTATTTACTGTAACTCAGTCTCTCTCTACAGGAGACATCTTACACAAGGATGCTCAAGTGTAGGGAGAGACAATGTTAGCTGAGAAGCATAGTTTAAAAAGACAAAGCTGGTGGAGATCACTCCTCAGAGGGTTTTTTAATTTAATCTTCACCCCCTGGAAGGGGAGGTGAAATTGACAGAGTCCTCCGGGAGGCAAAGATGAAATGGTCAAGTATGCATACCTCCTGCATAGCTGCCATTAGTATATGTTCTGTATTATGTATTGTACATCTGAGAGAGCGTAAAAGGTATCCACATGTATTCACAGATGTACCCTGCTGGTGTGTGTGTGTGCGCGCCTTGTGACTGTTATCTGTAAGAAGGAATGTTCTTTCACTTCTGCAGCAATGTCCTTGAAGCGGGAGCTGTATCTTGTTCTCAGAGACTGCTATGAATCATTCTGTAACATGTCAGGCCTAAACTTATCAGTTCCCATGTAACTCCTGGGAATTCACGCCAGAATTCCAACAAACTCTAAAGGGCGGGAAGTTTTCCCTATAATAACAAGTGACCTAGTTTGAATAATCACTTCTGCCGATACCTGTTTCATAGTGCCTTGTACTGAATAGATCTCTAATAAAGTCTTCTTCAACCAATGCACGTGAGTGCTTGCTGTGAGGGGCTTGGGGGTTTAACTGCCAAGGACTGCCAAGGACTGACTAACAAACCCTCTGAGGAGCATTCTCTGTCAGCTCTGTCTTTTAAAACTACCCTCGAGTAGACAGGTGAAACTGACAAGAGCCTTACTTTTTAAACTACGCTTCTCGGCTAACATCACGTCTCCCTACACTTGAGATCCCTGTGTAAGATACCACATGTAGAGAGGCTTTCACTGGCAGAGTTGCATGAAGGAAGCCCGAGCATCTTCAGTTAAAAGGATATCTGGTAGGAGGAATTGGGATAGACCTTTCTCTGCCTGAAACCACGAAGAGATACTGCCAGTAGGACTGGGCCAGCATTCCGCATCAGCCAATCACAAGATACTGGGAGGCGACAAGTCAAGCATTCTCCTTGGATGAAGGCAGCCAGTTTCTGAATGGGCGCTCCCTACAGACACGAAGGAGATGCCTTCTCTTAGCCTCTACTGAAGCACTTTCTGCTCTATTGTGGAAGCCCGGATTGCCTCTTTGCTGTGGTGAATGTTGGAAGTGAAGGACTGTGCTAGGTGTCTTTGTATCAAGTGCATCTCTTCTCCAGACAGAGGAGGCAGTACAGATAGTAAAGTGGATAGGTCAAGTTGCTCTGTGTTCTTTCTCTTGTTTGCTCTGCCGCAGAATGCTATTTTTAGGAACTCCCTTCCTTCCAGCTTACATCTTTCTATTCCCAGTTGCAGTTGTCTATACTGCAGTTCTCCAGTCCCAGTTCTCTATACTGCCTTGGTCAGGCTGCACATGGAGTATTGTGTGCAGTTCTGGAGGCCTCACTTCAAAAAGGATGTGGACAAAATCAAGAGGGTGCAGAGGAGAGCGACGAGGATGATCAGGGGTCTGGAGACTGAGCCCTACGAGGAAAGGCTGAGGGCCTTGGGAATGTTTAGTTTGGAGAAGAGGAGGTTGAGGGGGGACATGATTGCTCTCTTCAAGTATTTGAAAGGCTGTCATTTGGAGGAGGGCAGGGAGATGTTGCAGTTGGCAGCAGAGGGTAGGACCCGAAACAATGGGCTTAAATTACATGCACAAAGGTACTGGCTGGATATTAGGAAGAATTTTTTCACTGTCAGAGTAGTTCAAAAGTGGAATCAGCTGCCTAGGGAGGTGGTGAGCTCCCCTTCACTGACAGTTTTCAAGAAGAGGCTGGATGAATACTTGTCAGAGATGCTTTAGGCTGATCAAGGGCCGTTTCCAGACGGCTTACCTGCCTCCGGAACATCACGCCATGTTGCGGGAAAAATGTGAAATATTGTGGTTTCTTGCGCGAGTTTTGCCCGATGTCGCGCAAAACTCGCACGAGAATACGCGATATTTCACGTTTTCCCCGCAGCATGGTGCGACGTTCCGGAGGCAGGTAAGCCGTCTGGAAACGGCCCTGCACTGGGCAGGGGGTTGGACTAGATGGTCTGTGGGCAACCGGACAGCCCTACTGGCATAGACAATATGGAACCTGATGACCCAACGGTCCATCTAGAATAGTGTTTAGATGGTATAAAACAGCTTCATATTTGGCAGAGAGAGAGGAACAATAGCTCATCAGTTTAACACTTGCAAGAGGTCCCAGATTCAATTCCCAGAATCTCTAGTTAAGGCATCCCAGGTAGACTGCACTGAGGGAGATTCCAGTTTACCCAAGACCCCGGGAAGCCACCACCAGCCAGAGTACACAACCCCAAGCCAGCCAGGTGGGTAGCCCAACTTGATACAAAATTGTTTCTTATGCTCAGGATGATTAACATGGAGGGGGACTCAGTGGCAGAGGACCCGCTTTGCATATGTGCTGTCAGGTTGCAACCGACTAACGCAACTCCAGCAAGAGACGGGCCACTTACTGACCACTGGCGTTTTCCCCCACAAATTCCAGACGACTCCGATTTCAAAGCGGAAGGAGGCAGTTTGGCTTCCATTTGTTCAGTGTCTTTTAGCAGGCACAGGAAAGAGTGGGAAATCCCATTCTCAGAAAAGATGCTGAACAAACGGAAGCCAAACTGCCTGCTTCCGCTTTGAAATGGGAGTCGTCTGGAATCTGTGAAAAAAAACACCAGCAGTCAGTAAGTGGCCCGTCTCTTTAACAGCGTGTGGAAATGGCCACCTATTTCACGAATCAGTGCTGCTCAGACTCCTGCAGAATAAACTGAATTCCATATGCAGCTAGTGCTATAAGTTTACTAGAATATACTCATGAGACTTTGGAGTCTAAGACACATACATGGATGCTCCAGGTACAGGGCAGAGTAGAATATCTTTGAATGCCAGCTACTAGGAGAAAAAGCAATCGAGGAAGGCATCTTCCTTTGTGAGTGACTGTTAGAAACTAGATGGATCTAGGCCCAATCAAGTAAGACTAGCTTTGCTTACTTATGTGGTTCTCTTACTCCGAAAGTAAACGGAAGTCATTCCGCCGAAGGGAACCTTAGTTCAGGATATGTTACAATTTGAGATTTCAATGCATTGGACAAAACCCAATGGCATAGGTCTGTTACCCCTTTAATGATCTCTCTCTCTCACACACACCCCAAATGAGGCTGTCACATCTATGACAGTTGAGGAAACGTTCTCCTGGCAACTTTCATTATATTTTGGAGTTAATTTCAGTTCTTCAGCAGCGCTCATATTGACAATGAATGTTCATCCTCGTCATACATAAACATGAGACCTTGGGTGCAGGCCAATGCGCTCAAGCAGCGAATGCAACGGGAGTTCGTGCCTCGAAGAGATGTCAAAACCAGTTCACTGTTGTTGTGTCTGAGTAATTTAATTTCCTTTGCGGTGTTTATTAGGGCAAGTAAGAAGCAGCGTTCTCAGGCATAATTGAAGCCAAAATCCAGCAAGACGAGGATAACAAAACCTTCTGATCTCAGCATGTCAGACTCTAAACTGCAGTGTGCTGGAAACAAATGCAGTCCTTGTGTGGAAGCTTGTTAACTTGTGATGTTCAGCAATTCCACCTGTTGGTCAGAGAATAAGAAGCTACAGGGAATTTGCTTCCCCCTAACCTATCTTTGCCAGAAAGAATTCAGTCCCAGTTGCCCTGATACTGCAGAAGTGAGATGGATGCTCAAGTCTTCTTTTCCAACCAGAGGGGAAAGAACCATAGGATAGTTATATTATTTTCATCAAAGCAAGAGACCAGCAAGTAATCGTTGACATAACCTCAAATAAATACACATTCTCATAACCAAACAGATTTTTCTTCTCATTGTTTCCATCCATTCCTTCTCACTGAGAGTTGTAGGCCCAAGGGTTGAGAAGTTCATGGAGATTAGGGGGGGGGGAGCTTGAGGAGGATGGAGTTTGGGGAGAGGAAGGAATGCAGCCATAGCGTCTGTCCTCAGAAGCAGCCGTTTCTGCCACTGAAACTTATCTCTGTAGTCTGGAGATCAGTTGTAATTCTGGAAGATTTTCAGGCCCTACCTGGAGATTGGCAACACTAGTAAGTCCCCTCTCTCTGAGTCTCTCTGCACGAAATGCCTCAGCGTGTTTTCCTCAAGTGTAGGGAGATGCAATGTTATCTGGGAAGCATAGTTTAAAAAGACTGAGCCGGCAGAGATCGCTCCTCAGAGGGTTTGTTAATTTCATCTTCACCTCCCCAAAGGCTCTGTCAGTTTCACCTCTCCAATCTAAAACTGTGTGGGATCACAATCAAAGGGCAGCAAGGAATGGAAATGGGCTGGAGCCGGGCTTGGACCTGGGGAGGTTATAATGGGCTGGCGTTTCCCTTCTGGCATTTCACAACCACTTCACACAGCTCCAGTGTATAGCAAAGCCTTTGCCCTGCCACTGGCTCTGACTTTTTAAACTACCTTTCCCAGCTACCATTGCATCTCCCGACAGGTGTTCTTCAGATGTCTGATGTCTCGTGTAGAGTGACTCTCTCTTAACCGATGAGAGAGCCACATTGGAAAATAAGTGTCTAAAAAGTGGGATATAAATATAATTAATGAACCCAGACTTACTATTGCTGCAGATTGTCCCTTTTCCTATGTGCGGGGTCTCACAAACTTTGAGGTTTAGTCCCACCTTTCCTGAAAAGCTTATTCTGATGATTTTTAGCTATCACGCCACCTCCCTTTACTTATGGCTGATTCCGCACACTCTGGATAATACACTTCCAATGCACTTTAGCTATCGTTTGGAAGTGGATTTTTTGTTTCACACTCGAAAAATTCAGTTCCAAATGATCTCTAAAGAGGATTGGAAGTGCATTATCTGACGTGTGCGGAACCAGGGGGATTCAGGGGCTGTCTCATCCAAGAAAACTAATTACTGTAGCACTGCCCCTTGAAATAGAGTTCTCAACTTGTGGTTACAGAAATTCCTGGAGATTTGGGGGTGGAGCCTGGGGAGGGCGGAGTAGGGAAGGGAGCTCAACCTGGATATGGTGTCATAGAATTTGTCTCCATAGCCGCCATTTCCTCCATGGGAACTGAACTTTGTAGTCTCAAGATTCCACCTTGATGGTGTTAATAACATAATAATAATAACATTCGATTTATATACTGTCCTTCAGAACAACTTAATGCCCACTCAGAGCCATTTACAAAGTACGTTATCATTATCCCCACAACAACAATCACCCCGTGAGGTGGGTGGGGCTGAGAGAGCTCCTAGAAGCTGTGACTAGCCCAAGGTCACCCAGCTGCCTTCAAGTGGAGGAGTGGGGAATCAAACCTGGCTCTCCAGATTAGAGCCCTGCCACTCTTAAGTGACTGTCCCAAGGTCACCCAGCTGGCTTCAAGCAGAGGAGTGGGGAATCAAACTGCCTCTCCAGATTAGAGTCCTGCGCTTTTCATCACTTGGTAAAATAAGGAATATAAAACAACATTTCAGATGCTACCAAATCCTGATATATGTGCCCCTCCCAGGGTGCATTGGAATGAAGGAAAACGAGACATAACATAGTGTTGAGACTTCCTTTCAGCTGTGCTTTCTGTTGGAACACCATTTGTACCCCTACCTTGGGAAGAGAAAATAGAAAATTACCACAGGAACATCTTGGTTTTCTCAGAATAATTGAAAGCAATTTTCTTCTGCTTGGCAGGACTTAAGAGGGGGTTGCTTTCCTCCCGCTCCATTTCTAAACTTCTATATTTTCAAGACTGAATAAAAGAAACCCAGCATCCATTTGGTCGTATTAATAAAAAGGAGACGTTAAAGAAAATTTTCCTCTTGCATGTTCAGAAACTTCAGGGGGGGGGAAGAGGGGAAAGGAGTTAAAGGAAAAACTATTGGCTGTATGAGAAAGAGAAGTTAATAGATATTGACTATGCTTTGCTACAAGTAGGTCATGTATCGGAGGAAGATATAACAAATGCTGTCAGGTTAGGAGAAAGAGAGGAAAATCTTGCCATGTTGAACAAACTTTTGAGCACACGGTATTGAGCAGAAAGAACCCGGCTAATTTCAGAAACGATCTGCTTCCAAAATCGCGTTGCCACATGCTAGCAATGTATTGACTATCTTCTATGCCAGAGTTGTAATCCGGAAGAGAACTCAGTCAATGGATGCGCATCGCCTGAATTGCTGTCAAAAGCACAACTCTCAGATGACATTCACAGAATCTGAGGATTAGCCCTTCCGGTTTTCAAGGTACATGCCTTGTCTAAAGCTGTCTATGGGACTGTGCGGATGTCTCTTGTATTTGTTTACCGTTCCAGATTCCACTCATCCTAAATTCCTAGGGGGAATGTTTCCAAAGAATTGTTCATTTGCAACCCTCACCTCCATTATTTATTTATTTATTTTATTTATACCCCGCCCTCCCCACGAATGGGCCCAGGGCAGCTCACAACATCCATAAAATACAATAGATTAATCATAAAACTATAAAATTAGTAACAATCCTAAAACAGTCGTTAAAATAGTCTAGGTGCCTTATCCATAGGCTACTTAAATAAACAGTCGGGACTCCGCATATAGGCCATACTAATGGGCATAACACATGGCCGAGGGCGGTCCCAGAAAAAGTGGTGGTTTTAGGTGGAAGAGGGAGGGGGGACACCCGCTGGTCCTCAGACAAAGGCCTGGCAGAACATCTCCATTTTACAGGCCCTGCGGAACTGTAACAGGTCCCGCAGGGCCCGGATCCCCAGCGGGAGAGTGTTCCACCAGGCAGAGGCCAGGGCAAAAAAAGCCCTGGTCCTGGTCATGGCCAGACGGATGTCCTTTGGGCCGGGCACCACCAGGAGTTGCTTGTCTGCAGAGTGCAACACCCTGCAGGGGATGTAATGGGAGAGGGGGTCCCACAGGTATGCAGGTCCCAGTCCGTGAAGGGCTTTAAACACCAAGGTTAACACCTTGAATCGGATCTGGAACTCCACTGGGAGCCAGTGCAGCTGGCACAGCACAGGATGGATGTGCGCTTGGATTGGGTTCCAGTAAGGATGTGTGCCGCTGCGTTCTGGACCAGCTGTAACTTCCGGGTCAGGCCCAAGGGCAGCCCAGCGTAGAGTGAGTTGCAGTAGTCTGGCCTGGAGGTGACCGTTGCATGGACTACTGTAGCCAGGTCCCGGCGTGAGAGATAAGGTGCCAGTTGCCTGGTCTATCGAAGATGAAAAAAGGCAGACATGCCAACGGTTGTGACCTGGGCCTCCATTATCAATTCCTATGTGTACATTGGTAAAAAATAATGCAAAAAAGCAATCTTGCTGTGATTGTATTGCATAAGGATTCTTTTTGTGTAATAGTCTACTGATGTACTCGCCAGCATTTTGGCCATGATGTAAAGACTTGCTTACTGTAAGTCGGATATTACTAACTTTATCACAGGGAACAGTATGGGAAGGACTGATGGAGGTGGCTGAGGAACAGAAGAGATCTTGGAGGTGAGAGTCTCAGAAGACCTAAGGGACACAGAGAGAAAGAGAGCGCTATAAAGGGAAGCTGGGAATGGCATCCATTGTCTTTAGCTCCAGTCCATCTTTATAGCTGTTTCCTTGCTCCTACCTTTCGCCCCCCACCACCGCTTACCTGGCCAGTGGAGGGAAAGGCGAGGAATGGGCAGGCAACCCGGGAAAGCATGTATTGGGTGCATTCCCAGTGGAGCATGCGATGATGTCACTTCCCGCGCGATGATGTCATGCCTGCTGCGGACATACTTCCATGTTTTTCTGGGGCCAATTTTGGCCCCAAGTGGGTTGAATTGACTGCGCAAAGAGTGGGAGCACACCTGCGGTCGGCATGATGATGTCACTTCCCAGAAATGACATCATTGTGCCTTGCAGGGAGCGTGTATGTAAGAAGACAATTCCCGGTCAGTCCCAGGTCTCCTCCCCTCCCGCCGATAGGGTATAGGAACCTGGGAACCCTACTTGGTAACCCTAACCTGGGGGTTGACAACCCTAGTGGAAGCTGGCAAAGAAACGGGGCTTCTATCTTTCTCTCTTGTTCAGCGAACATCCCTGCTGTGCATTCACAAACCTCTCAGACTTTTTTGAGCGCTTGGAAAGAGCAGGTATAAAAACAAGGCGAGCCTGGGAAGACAGTGCACGTTTCACACCCTGCTGATTATTACACTGTAATTGAAGACAAATGGCCCCTGTCTCTCTCTTCCTTCACTTCCCTCCTCTTCAACTTTTCTGCATCGTGGATGCTTCGCCTATCCATCTTCACTGCCAGCTGCCGACAAGTGTTCCGTCTATGTGAATATAAGACCATCCTGCTGAATTAGACCAGCATTCTGTTTCACACAGTGGCCAATCGCTTGTCCTGGAGGTTCGGCAACCTGTACCTAAAGGCCAAGGCCTTTCCCTGATTCAGAGGTTTGTTGCCTCTCTAGATGGAGGCTCCCTTCATGTGGAGTGGAAATACACGATGCAAATTTCCCCGGGATGCTCAAGCGCAGGATTTTACGTGTGGTCCTCTATTCACGTGCAGGCTGTTCTTGCTCGGCGCACATGCATGCTACTTTTACGGGAGCTCCCTTTGTGTGACTGCCTCTGAAAGTGAGTCCTTCATGACAAGAACAAGTACTGTAGGCTCCTTTGACTTGACAATTTGCATTTCTTTAAGGCGTGAGAAAGTGTCAAGTTCTGCATTTCAATGAATGAATGTGGAAGTGGGGGGAATGGAGATCCTTTTAGCAGTTGAGGAGGAACTGATATCGAATATTGATGGACCTCTCCTCCATGTATCTGCCTGACCTTCTTGTTAAAGCTATCTATGCTTGTAGCCAATTGTTAACTTCCTTGCCAGTGAATTCCAGAGTTTAATTACTCATTGAACAAAGAAGCATTTCCTTTATTTTCATATGCAGATTGTAAGATCTTGGGAGACAGAGACCTGTCTAGTTTTGTGTGTGTAGTTCTGCAAGATGTCCACCCTTAACTGTGTAAATTTAGAACATAATGAAACATTTATTAAATTGTTTATTTTATTTTTTAAAAAAACGGAGAACTTGATTCTTAATGGAGCTGAATGGCTCTACCAAATTTCCTTCTTCTCAGGAGGCAACTATCACTTTTTAGGTCCAAATGCAGAATCTATCATTTGCCTTCATTAAAGTCGGCATGTAGCAATTATCTCTTGTTGATCTAAGGAAGCTGACTTAAGAGCAATCCGGCAGCACTGGGGCATAAATTTAGTTGCCATGTAATTAAGCCTTTGTTATATAAGCAATGCAGAAATGTTGTAATGAGATTTGGAGAATAATAGAAGGCGGCGATAAGGAATGTTCGGGCTCCTAATTGGCATTGAGCAAATTAACTGTAGCAAATTAGATATCAATGAACACGCTGCTCCTTCGTAGACGTCAGTTATTCATTGGAATATTAATTTGTGCCTAATCAATTTTCATTCCCAGCAGGACGTGTCGACATTTGCCTTCGCTGTGTCAATTCGTAGCTTGTGGGATGTTCCTAAACACTTAAAGCGGTACAGAAATGAGGACTGATCAGAACTGGAGGGGGAAAGAAGCAGGACGTTATCGAAGAGGCAATAAGGTGGAATGGTTTAAATCTCATGCTAGGATCCAGGGGACTCAGGCTCAAACCCCACGTCAGCCATGGAAGCTTGCTGGGTGACCGTGGGCCAAGCATTTTTTTCTCAGCCTAACTATGTCACAGGGTGTGAGCATTAAACAGAGAAAAGAGTCATGTATGCTACGGAGCTCCTGGCTCCCTCCTGGTGCCTGTCCCAGTAGGAAAGGTAGGGTTGTGGGTGGAGCCTATTGGGAATATATATATGTAGTTTGGTTTAGTTTAGTAACTTAGCAGAGTAACATAGCAGAGTTATTTAGTCAGAAGCATTTAAACCCTTAAAAACATGCTAATTGATTCATTACTCTTCAGACAAAATCAGAGAAACTTACAGTTTATTGTAGCAGATTTCTTCCATAGCAATATCTTCTGGTAATAAGAAGGGGAAGATCCTAATCTGAAGAGTTACATTCCCTAGTCTAATGCCACGGCCTGAAAACGAGGCAGCAAGGTTGTAGGTGTGGGTTTGTGGACAAAAGAAGGGCTCCATAAGGAGCATGGAGAATTTACATCTTTCCTCTTTGGATGACCATGTGGGAGAGGAGGAAATTTCCCAAGAGGCACAGAGTCAAGAGAGGAGGAGTCAGGAGGCGTTCCCACCTTAGACAAGAGAGTGGCAGATTGCTAGACTTATACATTATATTCAAAGAGACATGCAGCGCCCCCCAGTGTCTAAAGGCAGGCTGAGTCACCTATTCCAACAGAGCCAGGATTATAATTGATCTCCAAACTAGAAGATAGGGCTGCCAGGTCCCCTTTCCCTCCCAGTGGGAGGAAGGGGGGACTTGACAGTCACGTTTGGGGATGTCTTTGTGCTTGAAGACATACTTTAAATACTTCTATTGTACTGTTTTTATATTGTTGTCTTAATTTTTAAAATTTTTAATTATATTGTTGTTATTAATGTGCTGTTTTATAGAATATAATCTGCCCTGAGCCTGCCAGTTAGAGGAGGGCAGAATAGAAATTGAAGGTAAATAAATAAAAATAAATAAATAGATCCCGGGACCACCAATGATATCCCTTCTGGGAAGTGACATCATCACACAGGGCAGGACTTTGCAGCAGGCCAATTTTGGCCTTTTTGGGATCCAAATCGTCCTGCTGAAAAGCACGGGAAGGGCTGGAAACTCCCGTTTGGGGTCCAAATCAGCTCACTGTGAAGTGTGGGAGCTCTTCTGGAGCTGTGCAATGAGGTCACTTCCAGGAGTGACGCTTTCACGCCACCCTGGGAGCCCGTGCAGGAGGCCTGTTCCCATGCCTCCCTCCTGCCGGACAGGTGAGTGGTGGTGGGGAGCAGGGGATAGGAGCGGGGGACAACGACCAATTCCTCTGGGGAAATGGCAGCTTCAGAGGATAACTTCTATGATTTACCATAAATTCTAGGTGAATTTCTTCCCCATATTCTTCTCTCCACAGACACCGCCTCCAAATCTCCAGGAATTTTCAAACATACTTAACTTTAAAGGAAGGCAGAACAGCCACCATACTTAACATGTCAGGAAGGCGTTCTAAAAATATACTGCTTTAGAAAATTGAGGGTGGGATGGGGAGTCCTTCATACAAGAGAAGCGAGTTCTTCAGTCCTCATCAGTGTAAAACCTGTTCCCACCTCACCAACTGCAGAAGACGGTTAAGCCACAAATAACAGGAGAGATTCAACCAGCGAATGGGATGCCGATAGAAGATGGACATTCAAGTTTGGGCAACAAGATTTTTCGCAACAGGAGTCTGTTACTGATCTAGTGACAAATAACGACGGGATCTAATTCGTGAATTAAAGGGGGGAGACACATCAGAGTGTAACACCTGACATCATTCATCAAGGCAAGAAAAAATGCAGAGAAATACTTTGTGACCCTTTTTTCCATCAGCTATCCCTTGGGGCTCAGTGCAGAGAATGCCAAGGTTTGAGACTGTGGAGTCTTGGGCGTTAGAGAGATTGGGAAAACATGCCGTATTTTAAGGGGTAACGACAACCAAGGGGAAGGCAGAATGAAACAACAATAATATCCAATAACAAACTTCCTCTATATAATTTCAAATGTAATGTGCAAAGTGCATAAAATACTATGCAATGCAATCATAAATAAATCAGTCATGAAAATAAATCAGTCATGAACAAGTCATGCAGATACATTGAATATCATCATTATAAGACTGTGTCCGTTCCAGACAATAAATTCAGAACAGCAAATAGTCCAACTGGTACAAGCTTCAATACATAAGTTGTTATTTTCATGTGTAGACCATCCTCCATGTAGAAGGGAACTGCATGTCGTCCTTCCAAAGCAGACTTTGGGTCTACGCCAGCAAAATGTCCTTCCCCGTTCACGAAAAACGCTTCCTCACAGGCATATATCCACAGTGAAATTGTATACGTAATACTCCTGTAACTGAGAGTATTAAGTATACAATTTCACTGTAGATATATGCCCGTGAGGAAGCGTTTTTCGTGTTCCCTTCTACATGCAGTTCCCTTCTACATGGAGGATGGTCTACACACAAAAATAACAACGTATGTATTGCAGCTTGTACGAGTTGGACTATTTGCTGTTCTAAATTTATTGTCTGGAACGGACACGGTCTTATAATGATGATATTCAATGTATCTGTATGACTTGTTCATGACTGATTTATTTTCATGACTGATTTATTTATGATTGCATTGCACCGTATATTATGCACTTTGCACATTACATTTGAAATTATATAGAGGAAGTTTGTTATTGGATATTATTGTTGTTTCATTCTGCCTTCCCCTTGGTTGTCATTGTCTTTTGAGCGGGAGGAGGCGCCCCAGTGTTGAGTTGGTGTCTTTTAAGGGGTAGCAGCAACCTTTGGAGCAAATTGATGGTTTCTCACCTCTAGGGGAGCAGCACAGGTAGTACGGCAGTGGTAGGATCCGTTGGTGACTCACCTTAGCTTCTAGAAGTCATTGCCCCATCATGTGCACAGTGGCAATGAGCATCACAGAACCAGAGATCTCCGACTGTGTCCTTCAGTGCCCTTGAGGAATAATTGGGACTGCTACCCCACAGTGTGAAAGTTGAAAAGTGCTGCAAACAAAAATGGGTTCAAAGGGAGTTGCATCTTAGACTGAACCCACAATTAGGTTGTGATGGCAGCAAATTACTTATCATGGAGTCTTACATCATTTTTAAGGGCAATGCTGCTGCTTCATATTTCTTGAACACTTTGATACCGAGTCAGATCAACGATCTTGCAAGGGCTGTATTGGTACCCTATGAGGAGGTGTCCTTGTGAGTTGGGGGAATTAGTGTGCAAGGAGAGGCTGCGAGAGGCAGGTGACTTCTGGATCTCCCCCTGTGTATACAAGGATTTGTTGGGAATTACCAAATGTTTACGTTCAGTCATGAAAGAGTTAAGCTGTTGTTTGTGTTACTTAGTAAACTTACTTGCATGTAACCACTTAGCTGTCGAGTAAGCTTTCCCGCCATAGGAATGGGAGTCTTTATGCTTAATGGAGTGAATGTAGGATTCTCTATTGGGCAACCAGTTTATTGGGGGGCAATTAACTGGAAAGATATACTGAAGTTTTATTGCACTTCGTTCACTCCAAGTCTCTGTTTAATTCAGAAGCTAGCAACAATGTAGCAAGTTAGCCATTTCTTGTTTTATTCCAATGTAACCTTTTAATCCTTTTATGTAGTAAACTGTTTTTATAGAGCTAAACACTGGGAGTGTGTTCTCATTATGTCCAATGTGCAATTCTGCAACTCTGCTACAAATCGAATATATCCCAATAGGATTGTCCTGGCTAGAGAACTCTTTCAATGACAAAACAGATGTTTCAATCAAAAAGGATTTTTTAAATTGAAAATAATAAAGATTAACAACACACAAAACACACACACACACACACTCAGAGCTAACTAGAAAGCAGTGGTGAAAATTGGATTGGGTGATAGTTTGAGAGACTGGGTGGTACTAGTTACCATCCAGAAAAGGGTGTCCAGGGAGACAACATTGAGTGACCACGTATCAATGTGGAAGGGCTCGAATGGAGGTCCGAGGGTGAATGCTGGATCTGAGAGCGTGCACAACGCTATGGTGGAGGGGTAGTTTAATTATACTGTGGAATGTACCCAGAGGAAAGATTGCATCTTCTGCCCCAAAACAATGACTTAATTGTTCTTGGGGCAGGACAAAGGATTGGAGAGTTGTCTCCAGGGTGAGACAATGAACTGGCGAACTGTCTCCGGGGTGAGACAATGAGCTGGTGAATGGTCTCCAGGGCGAGACAATGAACTGGTGAACTGTCTCCAGGGTGAGACAATGAACTGGCGAACGGTCTCCAGGGTGAGACAATGAACTGGCAAACATTGTCTCCAGGGCGAGACAATGAGCTGGCGAACGGTCTCCAGGGCGAGACAATGAACTGGTGAACTGTCTCCAGGGTGAGACAATGAACTGGCGAACGGTCTCCAGGGTGAGACAATGAACTGGCAAACATTGTCTCCAGGGCGAGACAATGAGCTGGCGAACAGTCTCCAGGGCAAGACAATGAACTGGCGAACTGTGTCCAGGGTGAGACAATGAACTGGCAAACATTGTCTCCAGGGCGAGACAATGAGCTGGCGAACTGTCTCCAGGGTGAGACAATGAACTGGTGAACTGTCTCCAGGGCGAGACAATGAACTGGCGAACGGTCTCCAGGGTGAGACAATGAACTGGCGAACGGTCTCCAGGGCGAGACAATGAACTGGCGAACTGTCTCCGGGGCGAGACAATGAACTGGGAAGGTTTGATAAGGTCTTCCTGGGTGGAACTAAAATTATCAATGATAATTGATGACGTGTGAAGGATGGGTGGGTTAGGCTGTCAGAGCCCTGAGTCGCCTGAGAATAGGAGAGTGGATCAGGGAAGGTCGGTAGGGAGTGTTGTGGTGATTGATTCGGGACATTCAGAAGGACTCTTTTGTTTTAGGATCTATGCACTGTGTCCGCCCTCAGGTGTTTCTTCCCTTTCTCTAGCTTCTCCTTGCATTCATCTCTTCTCTTGCCGGGCGGGGCTGAATGTATCCCAGCTGGGGCTTCTCTCAGGTGTGCCTCCGTCCCCTCTTCTCCCTCATTCTTTCCTGCAGGACAGGGCTGGCAGGGCCCTTCCAGGCGATGCACCGCGGCCTCCTCTGTGTTTGCTCACGAGGCGCTGTGCTGGTCTCCTGGAGTTCAGCCGGCTCCCTTAGGCGGCTGGGGTTGCTGGTTCCCCCTTGGGCTTGTGCAGGGGCTTCTAGTACCTCTATCCCCTTGTTGGCACCGTGGGCAGGTGCCCTTTGGGGTGGGGTTGGGCAGCATGCCCCTGGCTGGTCTCTCTCTCTGGCTCCCTTTTCCCTTCCCTTGCTGCTGTTTGGAGCTGCGCCCCCTCCCTGGGGCCTCCTGTGCCTGCTGCTGGTGTTCCATCGGCTTTCATGTAAGGGGGCTGTGGCAAGTCCAGGGTGCTTGGGGTGCTCAACCCCAGACATGCACAACTTCGGGGCATGGGGGCTGACAGTTGGCCTCACCTGACATGTCACGTGCTAGCACATTCCGTCTCCTGGCCAGGATCTGGCTTCCATATTTCTGCCTGCTTGGGCAGCATTTTGTGTTTGAAACATATATAGAGAGGGGCTTATGGCAAAGCTATATTCATAAGCCTTCTTAATATTGTGAGAGCAAGTCTGACTGTTAACAGTATTGTCTACTCTGACTGGCAGCAGTTGTCCAGGGAAAGGTTGCCAACCTCCAGAATGGACCTGATGATCTCCCGGAATTCCAACTCATCTCCAGTCCACAGAAATCAGTTCCCCTGGAGAAAATGGCTGCTTTGGAGGCAAAACTCTATTACAACACACTGAAGTCACTCCCCTACCCAAACCCTGCCCTTCCAAGGTTCCACCCTCATATTTCCAGGAATTTCCCAACCCAGAGTTGGCCGCTACTTCAGGGCATCAAGGCAGAGTTGCCAGGCTGCAGCTGGGAGCTCCTAGGAGCAATGGGTAGGGGTAGATGTTGGATGTGCAGGCGCACTCATGTCACTTCCATTTTAAACTAGAGGGGGCACTATACGGCTTAAACGAGAAGTGACGTTGGCATGGCAGTGCAATGCTTGTGTGCCAGGCCTCCTGCCCCTCAATTCCTCCATAGGAGGAGTATAGTAGGAGGTTTGGCATACCTATCTCAAGTGGAGCTTTTCATATCACCTATTACTTGATCCTCCTACTTGGAGATAGCTGGTATTATACCTGGGACCTTCCATTCCCAAAGCCTTGGCTCTGCTGCTGAGCACAGCCCCTTCCCTGTATTCAGGCAGCAGATCTAGGGGAAGATCAGATGATACATTCTCCTGTGCAAGGTGGGAATGTGAGAGACCAAGAGCATCTTCTTTCCCCACCCATGATACTTCTGGCCGTGAACACAGTGGCATGTTGTTTGAACGAGACCTCATCCAAGTTGCATAGGCTCAGGTCTTACAGCCACATTGGAGCCATTTCTCTGGAAGGCATGTAGATGGGAGACAACCAGTGTGATGTAGTGGTTAAAGTAGCATGCCTAAGCTGGAGAGGTTCAAATCCTTGCTCGGCTGTAGGGTTGCCATTTCCTGGTTGGGGAATTCCTGGAGATTTGGGAGGTGCAGCCTGGAGAAGGTGAGGTTTGGAGAGGGGAGAGACCTCAAAGAGGTATAATGTCATAGAGTCCACTTCTATTTTCTCCAGGGGAACTTATTTCTGTGGCCTGGAGATCAGTTGTAATTTGGGGAGATCTCCAACCACCACCTAGAGGTTGGCACACCCACCTCACAGCATTGTTGTGAGAATAAAATGGGGGAAGGAAGGCATCTTGGAGGTTCAAAACAGAACAGATTTTAATAACTCTGCTACAGGGGCTTGGCACAGTGTCACAGAATTGGTACTGCTGCATATGAGCCCCAACCACATGGTTAGAGTTATTTAAATACTAGTAACAATGTGTGAAAAAATACAACGGGCTCTAGAAAACTGATTCGGCGGACAAGTGGGCACTTTGCATCAGCCTCGAGGCCAGAGTCGTCAGCAATGCACCTGCACGAGGATAAAAAGTGAGGTTTAGTATCTCTTCTCCCGAAAATGTAACAGTAGGTGAAGCAGGTTATGCTGAGAGAGACTGTCTTGTCCAAGGTCACCTAGCAAATTTCTTGGATGTGTTAGGATTCGAACCTGGGTTTCCCAAGTCTAAGACCAATATCCTAACCTCTGCAGTTCATCTCTTTAAGCCATGTAGGAACTCTTTCCAGCCACCTACAACAGCTACAGAACAGTGCATAATGTTGGGCTCTTTCCTCTAGGATTGTCCCCTTTTAACAAGGGTAATTTATGGGCATTCCATTCTAGCAGTTCGCTATGTCAGTGGCACAAACCAAGCAGGACTTTAAGGTCTTAATGGGACTGTAGTGTAATTGCGTAAAACTAGTCATCTCATTTTTAACTATGAAATAAAAGCTCAGGAAACAGGTCCCTGATGTCTAATGGCCGTTGTAGACTGTTATTACTTTGAATAGTAATTTCAGTTTTCAGGAGAACACCCCCCCCCAAATTATTATATTGTATATTTTCCTCTTAAAACGGTATATTTACTGTGGCTTCTAACAGCTTCTGAAAGCCGTTTCCCTTCCTGTTAAGCACATTTAACAGCCCGATCCAATAGGTCCCTCTGAATTTAATGTGACCTACACCTAAGTAAGAGCAGGGCTTTTTTTCAGCGGGAACGCGGTGGAACGGAGTTCCGGCACCTCTTAAAAATGGTCACGTGGCCAGTGGCCCCGCCCCCTGATTTCCAGACAGAGGGGAATTTAGATTGCCCTCCGCACATCTAAACTCCCCTCTGTCTGGAGATCAAAGGGAGGGGCCACCAGCCATGTGACCATTTTTGCCGAGGGCAATTTAAACTTAAAAAAACTCCCCCCTTGTTCCAGCTGACCCAAAGTGACGTCATTGTGCGGTCTTGAATTCCACCACTGAGTTCCACCACCACTTTTCCCAGAAAAAAAAAGCCCTGAGTAAGAGCGTGTTTGAGTCACAGATTAGATGCACACTTCTGCCTTCACCAAAATATTTCTAAAACCTGTGTCTGGATTCGAATAGATCTCCCACTTATTATGAACAGTTTCCAAAATAAGAACAATTCATAAAATAAGTAAGAAGGGCAACTTTATCTACATTTCTCCATGGCAGCTTCGCTCATCTGAACAGGGTCTCCTGCAGGTGCCAGGCTGCACACAGGTGAAGTCAGCAGCCGCCTGTACACGGGCTTTCTCTGTGGTGGCCCCCATCCTGTGGAATGACCTGCCTGAGGAAGTCAGAAGAGCCCTCATTCTCCTGGCTTTCCATAAACAATGCAAAACCGAACTATTCAAAAAGGCTTTTTATTCCAATGGGAGGGCTGCATTGTAGGGATGGGGTCTCAGGTGCTTCACTAACAAGTTGGGGATCATAGACTTCATCACCATTTTTGCCTCATATATTATCTGCTGCTTTAAATATGTACTCCTATGCACAACCAGCGCTCCATGTTGTCTAATGTTAGTCCTAGAATTGATTATGTTTTGCTGCAGTATCTCTGCTATGTCTTGGATCCTTGCTATTGCTATGTCTTTTAAACTTGTATCTGTTTCCCTTATGGTATTGTATTGAAATGTACTTGATACTGATTATAGTAACCTCATATTGTGTAATCTACCTTGAGTCTCAGTGAGAAAGGTGGACTATGAATGATGTAAATAAATAAGTAAAATAAAATAAATAAAATATCTATTTTTGTTTTTAAACTATATTGCCTATATCTCTTTATATTTGAGGTGACTTACAATATAAAGCAGTAAAATAATAATAATAACATTTGATTTATATATCACCCTTTAGGACAATTTAATGCCCACTCAGAGCGGTTTACAAATTATGTCATTATTATCCCCACAACAAACACCCTGTGATGTGGGTGTGGCTGAGAGAGCTCTGGAAGAGCTGTGACTGACCCAAGGTCACCCAGCTGGCTTCGATGGGAGGAGTGGGGAATCAAACCCAGTTCTCCAGATTAGAGTCCCATGCTCTTAACCACTACACTAAAGTCTCAAAAAAAAAAGCCCAAGAGAGGAAACTGCAATAACTGAACGCATCAAAAAGGCAGAAAAAGAACATTTTAAACCCAAAATCAGCATTAAAATTGTAGTCTACAATAATAAAAAAAACCCAATATGGATACCTAAAAACTACTGTGGGGGAGCTAAAAAGCAATATAGAATAAAAGTGTCTCCACAGGGTGCCTAAAATTATAAAGATCTGGTGCTCGGTGGGCCTTTGTGGAGAAGTTGTTTTGCAGCCTAGGTGCCACAACCGAGAAGGCGCTGTCCTCGATGCTCACCCACCTGGCTTCAGAATATAGTGAGGTGGGAGACACGCAGAAGAGCCTTAGATGGTGGCCTCAACTGGTGAGCAGGCATGTATGAGAGAAGGTGATCTTTCAGGTAGACCATATAGGAAATGGATACAGAGCCCCTGCTGTTGATATACATCCTTGTGCAAAATTAAGTGGCATGAACATCAAAAGAGAAGGGTATACCTTTTTTTAAAGCCCTCTAATACAAGATTGCCAGCTTAGGGCTCTGCTGAATTTTTAAGGCATGACCATTTGCAGTGTGAAAAAGGGGTCTCAGGTGACTTTGAAAAACCTGCTTTGTCCTCCACTGTTTTGTTCCTGTTTGGTGTTCCTCTCAGCAGTTGCTTTGCCACTTTCCCCTCTTCTTGTAGACAGTGTGGTCCAGCCAATCAGAGATCACATAGCCAGTATGAGGCTGTCAACATGTCACTAGCCAGCAGGATTTGAGTCTAGTGGCATTTTAGAGACCAGGGTGATTTTAGAGATTTTCAGGGTGTAAGCTTTTAAAAGTCAGCTCCCTTTTTCAGACAAGCTCTGACTCTTAAAAACTTCCACCTTGAAAATATTGTGGGTCTCTAAGGCGCCACTGGACTCAAATCCTGCTGTTCTACTGCAGACCAACATGGCTACCCACCTAAAGTATCTGAAGTAGTGAGCTGTGATTCACAGAATCTCATACCCTACCATAAATGTTGTTAGCTTTATAGGTACTACTGAACTCTTGCTCTTTTCTGCAGCTACAGACAGACTAACACGGCTACCCATCTTGATCCACCTAAAACATGCAACTAGCCAATCAGATACGTTTATGTGATGACATCACAAAGCCAAATCAGAGCGAGGGCAATGCTTTCTGCTTTCACATTAAATGGGAGAACATTCGGTTGGATGCCGACGGAATCGGCAAATCCCATCCATTCCCTCTTCTTGCAGCAGACTCCATGTTATTCTTCAAGGTCCCATATTGCCAAGAAGCAGCCTTTTGTGGAAATCAATGGGTTGTATGGGGAGGGCAGAATCAGGAAAGATCTGTTCCCCTGATGGAAAATTTAGTCCGGATGTCATATAGCGTTAGAGCAGCCCTAAAAATCGTGACCAAATTTGCAGGCTCCTAACCCATTCCCAAATTGAGGGAGGCAGCATTTTATAAGGGGTGAATCTATTATTATTTTTTTACAAAACATATTCCCCCCCTCTTTTAGGTCTTCAGCTAAAGAGATGGGTAGAATGGGAAATCAATGGGCTGTATGGGGAGGGCAGAATCAGGAAAGATCTGTTCCCCGATGGAAAATTTAGTCCGGATGTCAAATAGTGTTAGAGCACCCCTAAAAATCGTGACCAAATTTGCAGGCTCCTAACCCATTCCCAAATTAGGGGAGTTAGCATTTTATAAGGGGTGAATCTATTATTATTTTTTACAAAACATACCCCCCCCCCATTTCAGCTCTTCAGCTAAAGAGGTGGGCAGAATGGGAAATTTTCTTACAAATAAAAAATCTACAAGATGTGGCTCTTCTCGGTTTTGCATTGGCTGCCCCCAAGTCTGCTAGAGTTTCCTCCCCAGAGCTTGGCAATAACTTCCTGGCAGTAACTTAGTAAAAAATAATAACTCATTGCCCATGCAAATGAATTCTGCTTAGAGAAAGAAGTCTTGATGATTATAAAATGCTGCAATCACACCATTGCTTCCGGCCAGCTGAGTGTAAATTCATCAAGCATTTTGATATTTAAACCCGCTCCAGCAGTGATGAATGCATGCCTTCATCTCTAACTGTAAGCTAAGGAGGGAAATGGGTATGGAACGCCGAGAAATTAATGACTACCCAGTTGGATTCTCTATTAAAGTTACTGATGACGGAGGTCACAATACGGCAACAATAAGAATATTTTGCTAGCGCTGTATATATGTGCAGGTTGGCCACCTTGGCAGTCTGAGTGGAGTTACCTGAAGTATAGGTAGATGCTTGTCTGGTATAGATGCAGTCTGAACTAAAAGGGAGATGTTTGTGATAACGAGATTAACTTTGAATGTGTGTGGACGTGCGGTACCCTCAAGTCATAGCTGACATGGCGACTCCTGGTGGTGTTTTCATGGCAAGAGACTAAGAGCCAAGCTACAAGAGACGAATTACATGAGGAAGAGCACCTGAAGGGAGTCACAATGTTAGCTGGGAAGCTGAGATTTAAAAGAGATTGGAAGGTTTTGTTAATTTCCCCTCTCTACAGAGCTAGGGAGATAAGAGGGTTTGTTAATTTCTTCTTTGCCTCTGGAAGGCTCTGTCAGTTTCACCTCCCCTTCTAAGAGGTGAAGAGGAAATGAACAAACCCTCTGAGCAGGGATCTCCCTGGCTCTGTAGAGAGGGGAAATTGACAAAGCCTTCCAATCTCTTTTAAAACTCAGCTTCCCAGCTAACATTGCGACTCTCTTTACGTGCTCCTCCTCATGTAATTCGTCTCTTGTAGCTTGGCTCTTACAGAGGTGGTTTGCCATTGCCTGCCTCTGCAACCCTATTCTTCATTAGAGGTCTCCCATCCAATTATTAACCAAGACTGACCCTGCTTAGCTTCTGAGATCTGATGAGATCAGGCTCACCTGGGCTATTCAGGTCAGGGTCAACCTTTAATAAAACCTTGGAAATAGCCTTCATAGTAAAATGGCTGGAAAATGGCAAAACTCCAAGGAGTGACATATACAGCCTTCATTAAGGCTTCATCATGACTCATACCCACTGATGAAGTTATCCTTCACGCTTTTGTCTAATCTCCCTTGAAAGCTGTCTAAGGGCCAAGCTACAAGTGACGAATGACACTTGAACAGCAAGTGGATCAAGTGGAGAGCAAGTGGAGGGCAAGTGAACAGGGAGAAATACACTTGCTGTTCAGGTGTCATTCATCACTTGTAGTTTGGCCCTCTGTTAGAGGCCATCCTGTGGCAATGAGTTCCACAAGACAATTATGTATTACATGAAGAACTCTTTTTTTATGTGTGTACGCCCCGAATCTACCACTCACTGTGTGTCCACAAGTTCTAGCATTACGAAAGAGGGAAGAAAAATCCAACCGGTTGTTCCTTATGACCATGTGGCCCATAACATCAAGTTCTTTGGAACAATTACCTCACTAGTGACACTTTCCTCAGCCTCGTCAAATAACCCACCACCTTGGGCCGTTCACTGAATGATACAGATCTTGCTCAGACAGATGCAGTGAGCACATGGGTTCAACCTATCATTCAATGAGAAAATGACAAAGAGAATTAACTGGGGGCTTTATTTGCATTAAACAATGAAATCCTTCCAGATTTGCGCATTTTGCCCCCAGGAGATAAACCGGAGAATTGCATTTCGATTGACTTTCTCCAGACCTTTTGTTATCAGAGGAAGCTTTTAGAAAAATTGGAGCGTTTAATTCAAATAGGCTTTGAGTCAATATATTTACTGTGTCCTGGCATGTGTTTCCTTGCCCCCCTCTGGGGGTTTCATGCCTCAGAAAGCTGTTGGCCCTTTTCTCTTTTGTATGCACAGAATAAGGAGTCTGTTGCTAGTGCCGTGAATTGACACAAAATAGATCTCTGTGGGAATACGTACCTTTGAGTCCCAACACCATCCAATCCCATAAAATATGCTTTGGGACTACATTCACTCTCCTCTAATTCAACCCCCTCCCCGCTTTAAATCACCTCCACAGCTCTAAAGGATACTCTGAACAAGCTATTCCATTTGTTCGTGACACCTAGACAGAACCAAGGACGTCGGGTCACTTTTCAGATCAAGAGATGCTCCTAACAGGTTTGAATTCTTGCCAATAAAATTGGGGGTGGTGGGGGGGGGAGGAAGGAAACAAGACTGTCCATTCATTTATCTATTAGGCAGAAAATAGAAGGTAACCTTGAGAAGCAATTATGCATCTGGCGAATCTAATGAGATAAAATCACAGCAATCTCGTTTTATTGTACAACGTGGCAAAAGGAAAAAAAAAACCCTTCCCATTTTGTTGGGAAGAAACAAATACACATGGTGTCAGGCTGGAACGAGTCGCTTGGCAATGAACCGAGGATTTCCAATATTGTTCTTTAATGTGCAAAGTTGGGTGCCATTTGTAGGAGAGAAGCAGCAGCAGGGAGGGAAGATGTTGACAATTTAAGTGTGGTGGTGTGTAGGGAGAGGGACAGAAACTGTGGGTTTAGGTGCAATGGAGCAAACAAGTTCTGCTCCTTGCGATTCCTCCCTGCTACCCCTTGCGCTGTTATACACAGTTGGTGGGATCCTGGTACGCTTGATTGTAATGTCTGGAAAGACATTTCTAGCCCAGTTGTTCGGGACACGCCATTGCAGTGAAGCCTAGCACCCTCCCTCCCTCTTCAGTCTCTCTCGTGGCCTCACTACTTCCTCTTTCCTGTAATTCATTTTGGGCTGTGCCAGTCTGCGTGGCTCTCATCTGAACAGTGTCAGCAGCCTTCCAGCAAGAGTTAATGGAACAAAGTCAATGGCCTTTATCAAGTACAGCCTGGCTTATCTGGGGACCACCTTCGGAACAAACGATTCCCTGCAGATGCCGGCCTCCAGCCTGGATAGAGGGATTTGTGCCAAATTCACTGGCAGCCCCAAACACACGAGCTCAGGCATAGCACGGCCTCCCGATATTTCCTTCGGGATCTACATCTGAGCCAGAAATCTGAAGTGCTGTACTGCTGTATTCAGCAGCTCATTTTCAAGAGGGTAATTGTGAGAAGCAATTGAGGGGCAGAGTTCCAGTGGCATTAACTCTTGAGAGCCCTGCCAGCCAGTCCTATTGCAATACTTTTTTTGCCTTTAGGGCAGCAACTGAAGATCTCTCTGCACAAGACACCTTACATGAAAACGGTCAAGTGTAGAGAGACACAGTGTTAGTTGGGAAGTGTAGTTTAAAAAGACAGAGCCAAAGGCCGGTAAAAAGGCAGAGCTGAAGCCAGGTAGCATTCTGGAGGTGGGGCGGGGCTGGATTTAGCATACGATCTGCTGGTTGCCAACCGCTGTCTTCAGTATCTTCCATTTTTCCTTCCATTCTTTTATTCTTCTTAACACTGGTGTGATTAATTCAGCTCCTTCTCCTTTGTTTCCAGAAGCTAATTAGATCCTTTCCCTCTCACAAAGTTTTCTGTCTCACATCTCTGTCCGACGGTATTTTGTTTTAAATGTCACTCGCTTGCCTCTTTCCCTTCCAGCCCCCGTACAGTTATAAACCATAGTTTGGGGAGCGTTTATCACTGTGAAAGCCCAGCGATGCCCGAACTCGGTGCTGTTGAATTTGTGTGAGTTCTTGCTAAGGATGGAGTGAGCCCATTACTTTCCCTCGACCTTTCGACAGCGCGGTCTGCAGGGCGCTGATAACTTTTGAAAAATGGAGAAAGGGGAGGAAATCCCTTCCACACGAACGTAACGGATGAGCAGAAAGTGGACAGCCTGAGCTCAGCGGAGGATCGTCTCTCTTGTCATAGCATCCTAAGGACTTCATAGATTTGGGCAATCATTTTCTCTGCACTGAATCTAGCTGGCACGGTACAGGGCTTTTTTTCAGCTGGAACGCGGCAGAACACAGTTCCGGCACAGATTGCCCGGCAATCTAAACTCCCCTCTGTCTGGAGATCAGGGGGCGGGGCCACTGACCATGTGACCATTTTCACC
Source organism: Eublepharis macularius (assembly GCF_028583425.1). Lineage (NCBI taxonomy): Eukaryota > Metazoa > Chordata > Lepidosauria > Squamata > Eublepharidae > Eublepharis > Eublepharis macularius. Next base: position 62,716,339 of record NC_072802.1, on the reverse strand, counting down.
GAGGGTGATTTGAACTTTAAAAAACTCCCCTCTTGTTCCAGCTGACCCAAAGTGACGTCATTGTGCGGTCCTGAGTTCCACCACCTCTTTTCCCAGAAAAAAGGCCCTGGCAGGGTATAAATGTAAAGTTCCAGTGGAAGGGATTGGTTTTGAACTTCTCATCCCTTCCATTTCACCTGAAAGAAACCCTCTTTTAATTTTTCTTCTCCTTCGTGCAAATTGATTGTTTATTTTCATGCTGTTTTCTGCCTCCTTGCACATAATTTCCCCTATCATTCCTACTCATTTTTGCTCTTGTTTGTGTGTCAACAAATCAGCATTATATATAATGGCTTTGATTCTACGCAGCGTGCGAGGAGGACTGAGGTGCTAAGTGGTAGATTTTACTCCTTCCCTGTCTCTCCATGCCTCTCAGAGCTAAGCTACAAGTGACGCCTGACACAGGTTGGACACTGGTCAGCTTCTCTCAAGTTTTGATGGGAAATGTAGGCATCCTGGTCTTGCAGCTGTAATGGAGAGCCAAGCTATAAAACCAGGACGCCTACATTTCCCATCAAAACTTGAGGGAAGCTGACAAGTGTCTAATCTATGTAAGGTGTCACTTGTAGCTTGGCTCTCAGTGTTGTGCCCCTTGCAGATCCATAGATCCTCAGAAATGTCATGGGGGTTAAAGAAAGAAGGGGAAGGAGATGGGGCAATGGGGGGCAGAAATTGGCAGAAATCACCTCCCATGCAGTTACCTATCAGTTACCATGCTCAGATCAAAGTATTGGTTATCACATACAAAAGCTCTTCAAGGCCTTGGCCCGGCATGCCTACGGGACCACCTCCCTCCCTACGTTCCTCCACGGCAGCTTCGCTCATCCAAACAGGATCTCCTGCAGGTGCCAGGCTGCACATGGGCGAAATCAACAGCAGCCCGTACATGGGCTTTCTCTGTGGTGGCCCCTACCCTGTGGAATGACCTACCTGAGGAGGTCAGGAGAGCCCCCGCTCTCCTGGCTTTCCGCAAAGATGCAAAACCAAATTATTCAAAAAGGCTTTTTACTCAGATGGGAGAGCTGTATTGTAGGGATGGGGTCTCAGATGCTTCGCTAATGAGTTAGGGACCGTAGGCTTCACCACTACGTTGCCTTACATATTATCTGTTGCTTTAAATATGTACTCCTATGTACTATCTGTGCTTCTTGTTGTCTAATGTCAGTCCTAGAATTGCTTATGTTCTGTTTCAGTATTTCTTCTACTCGTTATTGGATTCTTGCTAATGCTATGTCTTTTTAAACATGTATCTATTTACCCTATGGCATTGTTTATGGAAATGTACTTGATACTGTATAGAAATGTACTCGATACTGATTGTACTAATCTCATACTATATAATCCGCCTTGAGTCTCAGTGAGAAAGGCGGACTATAAATGACAACAACAACAATAATAGTATTAGTATTAATAATAATACACAGAAATGTTTACCATGTATAGAAAAGGAGCTCAGGAGGATCCAAGTCTGTATGCATGTGATGTACATTTCATGTAAAATTATGTACGTTTGATATATAAATACCCTATACATTTCATATTAAAAATACAACATACATAACAGTGGAAAGAAGAGAACTGAAATTGTTGATCAAAATACACATCTAAGATGAAAGAGAGTAGGCAACATTCCCATCTCCCTATTTGGGGCATAAATCAACCCAATTAATGTGGGTTTTCCGGGCTGTATTGCCGTGGACTTGGCATTGTAGTTCCTGACGCTTCGCCAGCAGCTGTGGCTGGCATCTTCAGAGGTGTAGCACCAAAAGGTGGTGCTACACCTCTGAAGATGCCAGCCACAGCTGCTGGCGAAACGTCAGGAACTACAATGCCAAGACCACGGCAATACAGCCTGGAAAACCCACAACAGCCATCGTTCTTCGGCCGTGAAAGCCTTCGACAATACATCAACCCAGCTAACCTTTGAAAATTGGTCCCATCTCATTGGTATCAAGAGTTGGCTAGCCAGGACTCCAGAAGCCCAAACTTCCACAGGGAAGATACCACAAAGAAAGCCCTACTTCTGGTCATTCCCCCATAATATTTCAGCCAGCTAGGGAAACTGGAACAGGGACGGATGGCAGATATCAAAACACAGGGGCGAGGCCTTCCTGTAGGTGTTGTCTAGGGTTTCCAGGAGCCTGCCAGCAGCAGGTAAACTCTCAGGGGTTTGCCCCGGTGCTCTCTAACCTACCCCAGAGGTTGCCCGCCCCTTTCAGGCACCCCAGAAACATGCTCAGTACATCTGCTCCCGGGGCGGGGGCATGACAACATCACTTCTGGAAGTGATGTTATTGCGATGGCTGTGAGAGCGCTCCCGTGCATCGTTTGGGGCTGATTTTGGCCCCAAATGGGCTGAATTGGCCCCATGCAGAGCGTGGAAGTGCTCCCGCAGTCAGGGCAATTGCATCCATTTCAGAAATGATGTCATCACACAAGTGCCAGAGCACATGCATGAAGATGCAACATGCAACGGACTCGAGATAATTGCCGGTTCCTCCTGCTGGGAGGGTCTAGGGACATGGTAACCCTAGAGTTATCTGAGGTTGAACTCATCATGACCCTTATACGTGAACTCTGTTGTCTTGTATGATGAGCCAAAGAGGATTCAAACATGGTCAAGAAGTGGATATAGGTCAGTACTGCTTTGCAGACAGAAGTTTCCTGGGATCTGTACTTGGCATCTCCAGCTAAAAGGATCAGCTAGGAGGTGACAGGAAAGACCTCCATCTGAGACCCTTTAGAACTGTTGCTGGGCAGATCCTTGATCGACCCATAGTATCATTCAATATAAGGCCACTTCATAGGGTCAATGCATTGCTATAAGGTCTGTTAGGGCAGCTCCACTCGTGCATGCAACCATGCAACCTATTGACTCCCTAAAGCAGGAAGCCCGATAAAGGCCCTAAGGACAGTGTCAGTTCCAGATTGGTTAACTGTCAGTCTTACTGACGGCCAGCGTGGAATAGTGGTGTGTTGGACTAGAGTATGGAAGACCCAGGCTCAAAGTTCAGCTTGCCATGAACCTCATTGGGTGACCTTGGGCCAGTTGCACACTCTCAGCCTAATCTCCCTTGCAGGGTTGTTGTGAGGACAAAACAGGAGAAAGGAGAATGACATACTCTGTCCCGAGCTCCTTAGAAGAAAGATGGGATAACAATTCGCTCCGTAAATAGTCTCCAGCCTGATCCTACCTTGCTGACCCTCCTTTCTGAAGTCTGACTTTCTCAATAGTTCTGGTCCTTAGTTCTTGAGGTCACGTTTCTTGTGATCTCAGCTTCTGTCTGACATTTTGTTACTTTAATATCTGGTCTTTTTCCTGCTTTTTTTGTTCAAAAGTCCGATAACAATCTTTACCTTTCGCTGCTTTCTTGGGTTGTCTGTGCTGTTTCCTCCATTTCTAGTTGGTCAAATCTGGAACTGAGGCTTGGTTTCTGACGATCTTAGGCCAATTCAATGACTCCAGAGGTACTGCAGAGTTAATAGCTCGCCCTTCTCCGAGGGGACCTCAAGGTGATGGGGAGAATCCTTGATTCAGAACCCACCCCCCATCACCGAGATCACACACTCTCGGGGCCGTGTAGTGTTCAGGACCCCCTTCTCCCTGAAGGGGGATGGTAGCAGGCGTTCAAGCGCCTCGCTTCCCAAAAACAGTATCTCGGATAGCCCAGCTCCCTAGGCTACTTCAGATTGCCATTAATCCCAAACCGGAAGTCAGCTTCTGTCTGACTTTTTGGTGTGAATTCCGCTTGTCCTATATTGCTTTGTGTTCTTGTTATGGTGATTCGGTGAAGTGTCAGCTTCTTCTTTTCTGGGTAGCTCCTCAGCTATATCCTTGCTCTGTTAGGCTTGCCAATCACCAGGTGGACCTGACTACATCTAGTAGACTACATCTACAGGAGAGAGAAGAAGCAGGATATTGCCCTGTTTAGCCCAATAGGAGACAAGACAAAGAAACAACCCCCTAGGAAACAAGAAAGATGCCGCCCTCACTATCCTAACTGACTGATCCTTGCTGCCCCCTGTATGGAAGGGTCTTCTTCTCTTCTTCCTTCTTGTACACCAGACGTTGCTGTTTCCAACAGAATTAACCCTCCAAAGCAGCCATTTTCTCTGGCGGAACTCATCTCTGTGGCCTGGACATCAGTTGTAATTCCAGGAGATCTCCAGCTATCACCTGGAGGTTAGACCTGAAACACCGGGGCACCTCTTTAAACAACAAGCGAAGGCAACTACAAAACCAAGGAGGTAGAACCAAAAATGTATACACAATTTAAGTATATATCTAAAATCTTTAACCGACCATTAGTCATAGACCATTTGTATGATATTAATGTTTTTATTATAGTTTATGGAAGTATGCCCATGAGGAAGCCTAGTGTACGAAACGGGAATTGAGCATCAGCTGGCAAAAGACCCGTAGGCTGTTCTTGAAGAGTCTTTACAGCTCCATTTCCATCGGGAGGACGGTCTGCTCTCTGCAAAATGAAAATATGGAAATATGAACTGTGAATTTTGATTGCTCTTGTTCCTTCACCAGTTGGCATATGTATATTGTTATTTATCTCTGTGTATGATTTGGTTCTTGATTGATGGTTGTTGTAACTGTATTGTATTACTTGGGTATTGAGAATTGCATGACTTACATTTTGCACTTTACACTTTAAAAAAATTGTTAAAGATTTTGGATATATACTTAAATTGTGTATACATTTTTGGTTCTGCCTCCTTGATTTTGTAACAACAACAAGAGCAGAAAAAAGCACGCCCCAGACGGAAAAATTACACACAAGCCAATGTGAAAAATATAATTACAATATTTCAACAAAGTTGTACATAATTATACAAAAACGTTTAATATATCCCAAGGACGCACAGAGTCAGAATGATGTACATATATATCAACAGAGTCCAAAGGAAACCAGAGCAGTATTACTGAGAAGATAGTCCGTCCAATTGTAGTCAATAAACTTCCCAAGTACGTGCAAATAAGATGAAAAACACTATATAACGGGGCAATCACCCAGAAAACCGCTGAGGGTTAATGTGAGCTGCTGCGAAGAAAGGCAAGGCAACCGCTGAAGATGAACTTGAGCTGCTGCAAGACAAGGCAAGGCGACGAGCGTCAGCCGGCCAAAAATTCTTTTTTTCTCGTTTCAGACCTGAGGGTCCTTCTTCAGGCCACCATATCTAAAAATAATATTAATATCAAACAAGGTTATCCCCGCTGTGCACATGTAGGGAGCCCCGACAATTCCGCTGATACTTACATTACAGAGTCATATGAACAATTCATTTCCCAACAAGTCATATCCATGTATGTCAGAGTGAGGAGGGTGTGTCACGCGACATAATTTATACAAAATTAAAAAGAACAATCAATTTAAAGCCGTAGGTGCATAATTAGAACCAATCATTTTAAAGGTACAGACACATGATCATATACCTATACTGATTACAAGCAAATGCAAATAAATATATATACACAATTACAGTTAATCAATACAATAAGTAATATATTCTAATCCCATACCGGGGATGAAACAAAGAGAGCCAAGAACGGGACGGGAGACAAGGGCGGGAGGGGAGAGGAGGGGCGACAAAACCAGATCGCGCAGGAACGAGGACCATCTAAAGAAAAGGGGAAAATTCTATATGATGATTAAGGCCCGCTGGCATTAGTGACCCGAGTCTAAGAATCCACCTGGTTTCAGATTGTAAAAGAAAACGGTTCCTGAAGCCAGGTTTCAAAACAACTTCTAGGACCGAAAAACGAAAGGGTCTGTCGCATGAGTGCTGTGCCCTAAGATGTTCATAGAGAGGCAGATCCACTGTGTGGGCTCTGCATCTAGAGATGTGTTCCTGGATGCGGACTCGCAGCGGCCGGGAAGTGCAGCCAATATAAATTCGATTACAATCACACATCAAAAGATAAACAACATTAGTGGTGCTACAAGTAGAAAAGGATCTAGAATACAGTTGTTTCCCGGTTAGAGGATGAGTGATCCTAGACAATTCCATACTCAAAGAACATACGCCGCAGTGACCACAGGGGAAATGACCCTGTGGTAAATTAGAGATCGGCTTCTTGCTGCTAAAGTCTGAGTGGACTAAAAGATCCTTTAAACTCTTTGTGCGTCGGTAGCCAATCTGTGGCAGATCACTACACCCAGGCAAATCCGATATGATATGCCAGTTTCTCCTGATCACGTTGGAGATGGCGCCCGATAAAGGTGAATAATCTAGGGCCCAGGATATTTTACTCGAAGGGGGCTCCCGGCTACGGTACTCTAAAAGTTGGGACCGGGGAGTGATGTCTGCTTTTTGTCTCGCCCTGGTAATGACCCGAGAGGGGTAACCTCGCATGGCAAACGCTGAACTCATACGGGCTGCCTCCTGGCAGTAATCTTGCCAAAATGTCGCATTTCTCTTGGCGCGTAAGAACTGGCCCACCGGGATGTTTTTCTTTAAGACAGGTCGGTGATGAGATGTGTATTCAAGATAGGCCGACCTGTCTGTCGGTTTCCGATAGGGTTTAACCCCTAATGCACCGGTGGACCGTTTAAAAATAATAACATCGAGAAAAGGAATAGTATCCAGACTACTCTGATGTGTGAACTTAATATTAGGGTCCAGACCATTAGCCCACTTCATGAAGTCCATAATTGTATCAGAAGAACGCAGCATACAAAAAATGTCATCTATGTAGCGCCGATAACAAATAATATCTGAGTGAAAAGGGTTGGCTGCCAAATCAAAAATAAATTGTTCTTCTAGATGAGCCATATACAGTATCGCTATACTGGGGGCCGCGGGGCACCCCATAGCGACCCCCTTGACTTGATAAAAGAACTGTGAGTCAAATCTGAAATAGTTCTTCTCCATGATGATATCTAACAAATCAAGCAGGAAACTAGTGGGAGGAAATTGGTGAATGCGTTGATTCAAAACCCCTTCTATAACTGTTCAACTTCAATTCACTATCCTTAATTAATCTGTTGATCTCACTAGTCCTATTTTTAAATTCTTCCTCACTGTAATTAGACTGTAGATCTTTCTTAAGGTAAACTTGCAGCCTTACGCTCTTTACAGCGGGATTCGAATTTGATTATCAAACCTGCTGACAAAGGGGGAGGGATCGTTCTGCTCAACCGGGCAGACTACCAGAGGGAGGCTTTGCGACAATTGGCAGACAGGGAGTTTTATCTCCCCATAGATCATGATCCAACAGATGAGATCCGACGGGTGGTCAAGATAGTAATTGACAACGCCCTAAGTAATAACTTTATAAGTCAGTCGACCCATCGTGCTTTACTTATCTCTGACCCTAGGGTGCCTGTCTTCTATTGCCTTCCTAAGATTCATAAATCCTTGACCTCGCCCCCTGGCCGACCGATCATTTCGGCTTGTAATTCCCTCCTCGAACCTCTAGCGCTTTATTTAGACCAATTATTACAACCCTTTGTGACTAATGTCAAATCTTTCATTAAAGATACTACTGACCTTATACATTTGGTTGAGGACATGGAAGTCCCAAAGGGAGCGGCATTACTAACTATGGATGTCCAAGCCCTGTATACCTCTATCCCCCATTCCGATGCGAGAACAGTTATAGAAGGGGTTTTGAATCAACGCATTCACCAATTTCCTCCCACTAGTTTCCTGCTTGATTTGTTAGATATCATCATGGAGAAGAACTATTTCAGATTTGACTCACAGTTCTTTTATCAAGTCAAGGGGGTCGCTATGGGGTGCCCCGCGGCCCCCAGTATAGCGATACTGTATATGGCTCATCTAGAAGAACAATTTATTTTTGATTTGGCAGCCAACCCTTTTCACTCAGATATTATTTGTTATCGGCGCTACATAGATGACATTTTTTGTATGCTGCGTTCTTCTGATACAATTATGGACTTCATGAAGTGGGCTAATGGTCTGGACCCTAATATTAAGTTCACACATCAGAGTAGTCTGGATACTATTCCTTTTCTCGATGTTATTATTTTTAAACGGTCCACCGGTGCATTAGGGGTTAAACCCTATCGGAAACCGACAGACAGGTCGGCCTATCTTGAATACACATCTCATCACCGACCTGTCTTAAAGAAAAACATCCCGGTGGGCCAGTTCTTACGCGCCAAGAGAAATGCGACATTTTGGCAAGATTACTGCCAGGAGGCAGCCCGTATGAGTTCAGCGTTTGCCATGCGAGGTTACCCCTCTTGGGTCATTACCAGGGCGAGACAAAAAGCAGACATCACTCCCCAACTTTTAGAGTACCGTAGCCGGGAGCCCCCTTCGAGTAAAATATCCTGGGCCCTAGATTATTCACCTTTATCGGGCGCCATCTCCAACGTGATCAGGAGAAACTGGCATATCATATCGGATTTGCCTGGGTGTAGTGATCTGCCACAGATTGGCTACCGACGCACAAAGAGTTTAAAGGATCTTTTAGTCCACTCAGACTTTAGCAGCAAGAAGCCGATCTCTAATTTACCACAGGGTCATTTCCCCTGTGGTCACTGCGGCGTATGTTCTTTGAGTATGGAATTGTCTAGGATCACTCATCCTCTAACCGGGAAACAACTGTATTCTAGATCCTTTTCTACTTGTAGCACCACTAATGTTGTTTATCTTTTGATGTGTGATTGTAATCGAATTTATATTGGCTGCACTTCCCGGCCGCTGCGAGTCCGCATCCAGGAACACATCTCTAGATGCAGAGCCCACACAGTGGATCTGCCTCTCTATGAACATCTTAGGGCACAGCACTCATGCGACAGACCCTTTCGTTTTTCGGTCCTAGAAGTTGTTTTGAAACCTGGCTTCAGGAACCGTTTTCTTTTACAATCTGAAACCAGGTGGATTCTTAGACTCGGGTCACTAATGCCAGCGGGCCTTAATCATCATATAGAATTTTCCCCTTTTCTTTAGATGGTCCTCGTTCCTGCGCGATCTGGTTTTGTCGCCCCTCCTCTCCCCTCCCGCCCTTGTCTCCCGTCCCGTTCTTGGCTCTCTTTGTTTCATCCCCGGTATGGGATTAGAATATATTACTTATTGTATTGATTAACTGTAATTGTGTATATATATTTATTTGCATTTGCTTGTAATCAGTATAGGTATATGATCATGTGTCTGTACCTTTAAAATGATTGGTTCTAATTATGCACCTACGGCTTTAAATTGATTGTTCTTTTTAATTTTGTATAAATTATGTCGCGTGACACACCCTCCTCACTCTGACATACATGGATATGACTTGTTGGGAAATGAATTGTTCATATGACTCTGTAATGTAAGTATCAGCGGAATTGTCGGGGCTCCCTACATGTGCACAGCGGGGATAACCTTGTTTGATATTAATATTATTTTTAGATATGGTGGCCTGAAGAAGGACCCTCAGGTCTGAAACGAGAAAAAAAGAATTTTTGGCCGGCTGACGCTCGTCGCCTTGCCTTGTCTTGCAGCAGCTCAAGTTCATCTTCAGCGGTTGCCTTGCCTTTCTTCGCAGCAGCTCACATTAACCCTCAGCGGTTTTCTGGGTGATTGCCCCGTTATATAGTGTTTTTCATCTTATTTGCACGTACTTGGGAAGTTTATTGACTACAATTGGACGGACTATCTTCTCAGTAATACTGCTCTGGTTTCCTTTGGACTCTGTTGATATATATGTACATCATTCTGACTCTGTGCGTCCTTGGGATATATTAAACGTTTTTGTATAATTATGTACAACTTTGTTGAAATATTGTAATTATATTTTTCACATTGGCTTGTGTGTAATTTTTCCGTCTGGGGCGTGCTTTTTTCTGCTCTTGTTGTTGTATCATTTGAAGCTTGTTCCTTGATTTTGTAGTCACCAGGTGGAGCCTGGAGTCCTTCCAGAATTTCAGCCAGTTACAAGCTTCAGAAATCAGTTTCCCTGGAAGAATTAGCAGCTTTGGAGGGTGGACTCTAGGGAATTATATTCCTGCAACATTCCTCCTCCTCCCCAAGCTCCACCTCCATATAACAACAACAACATTTGATTTACATACTGCCCTTCAGGACAACTTAATGCCCACTCAGAGTGGTTTACAAAATATGTTGTTATTATCCCTACAATAAAACAGCCTGTGAGGTGGGTGGGGCTGAGAGAGCTCCAGAGAGCCATGACTAGCCCAAGGTCTCCCAGCTGGCTTCAAGTGGAGGAGTGGGGAATCAGTTCTGCAGATTAGAGTCTCCTGCTCTTAACCACTACACCAAACTGGCTGTCTCCAGGAATTTCCCAACTTGGGGTTAGAAACCCTTCTCAGAGCTATTTTGTTGGTGATTCATATATTCTGGCAACCTGACTCTACCTGTCTGTGGCGTATAATCCTGGCCTTGACAGGTAACTTACCTGGAATTCCATTCAGCCCCTTCCCCTAAGGAGATTACATTTGACCTCAAAGTAAAAGTTCCATATGCAGAAACAAGTAATCCGATGAAAAGGATTATTGCCCTTTTAGTACGGAGCAGTGTTTAATGGAACATTGATAATTGTATTTTATAAAAATTTCAGAAGAATGGGCTGAATATTATTAACGATATGTGAACATAAGTAGCAAGGCGAGATTTATGTTCCGAGCAATTACATTCTACTAGCCCAACTTGAGCACAGACATAATTAACAAGAATAATGAAAAGCGCCACCTTGTTATAAATTGTTGTTTTAAAAAAGTGAACGAGAGTAAATAATGGGGGGGGGGGCAATGAAAAAACGGGATTAAGAGTTGAATTTTATAATTATTCACTAGGTTGAGAGAGAAAGGGCAGGTTTAATTAGCGAAATGGTCTCTCCCTTGTTTCTGTTCTGCTAAAATGATCTTGATATTTCTTCCACCAAGGGGAACAAACAAGATGGCATACAAATGATGGTAACTGCATTGTAAAAATCCTAACCAGGATAGGAAACTGATAGATTGGGGGCAGGGGAAGAGTTTTCAAATCAGTGTCCTAATTATACACGTGTTTCATTGTAATATTGTGTGATGAGTGGAGAGAAAACACCCTCAGTAGGTCTGTATTGAATTGTAGGGCTGTATTGTAGAGAGGTGGCCTCAAAGAGATACTTCACTAATGAGTTAGGGACCATAGACTTCACCACTATGTTGCCGTACGACCAATTTGTTGCTTTAAGTATATGCTCCTATACAGGGTTTTTATTCTGGGAAAAGAGGTGGCGGAACTCTCAAGAGGGAAACAAGGAAGAAACACACGGGTTTCTTTGAAATATTATTATTTTCAAGCACTATTTTTGAGTATTTTCAAGAGGTGCTGGAACTCCGTTCCACCGCGTTCCCCCTGAAAAAAAGCCCTGCGCCTATACTACCTGTTGCTTTAAGTATGACCCCGTTGGGTAGTTCTGTGTTGTCTTATGTCAGTCCTAGAATTGCTTATGCTCTGTTTCAGCATTTCTTCAACTCCGTATCAGATTTTTGCTAACGTTATGTCTTTGTAAACTTGCATTTATGGCATTGTTTTTTTGAAATGTCCTTTATACTGATTGAACTAATCGCACACTATGTAATCCACCTTGAGGCTCAGTGAGAAAGGCGGACTACAAATGACATAAATAGCAACAACAACAGCAATAATAAGTCACAGTCTGGAAAGGGCCTTTAGAGATGCCAACTGGATTAGGGAAGTCCTGGAGAGTTAGAGGGCAGTACCTGGTGAGGGTGGCATTTGCGGAGAGAAAGGTGTGCAACAGAGATGTGATATAACAGCGGTTGTCCTCCAAAGCTGCCGTTTCCTGCTTCAGCACCCTATCAGGTTGTTTTCAGCTCTGATTTCAGATTTCTGCCATTCAAACCCTATTGCACTATTTTACTGGATTTCCCATGCTGTTTATTGTGTTTGACTTACATGATGTAATCTGCCTTGAGTCTCAGTGAGAAAGGCAGACTATAAATAAGGTTAAATAAATTAAAAAGTAAAGAAAAACTGACTGGCCCTTTTGCTGAGGTTACAGCTTCGCTGGGTGCCAAAGATTTCAGATTATGGCCGAAAGGTCACGGCAACTTTTCTTTTTAGAAAGAATGTCTCTCGTTCCACCCCCAACTCCGGTTAGCTGAATTTGTCTCTGGAAATAATCAGAACTCTTGGGTCTTTTGTAAAACAGAGAACAGCAACAAAGAGAAACGACGGCCTCTTTTATAATATTCACCAAGTTGGAGATTAATTTTAGATAGCTTCTTTCAGCAAACGCAAGGCTTTCTTTCCATAGCTGTACAGATTATTTTTTTGAAAAAAATGAATGCTTCACCACACTTCTCTTTTGAACTCAGAGGAAACCTACCCCCTCCCCTCCAATGTTCCAAAGAGGAGGAACTGAGAAGTCCCATCTAAATGACTTAGCTTGGTTGCTCTACATAGTACATCAATATATGGATTTCTTAATTATCACTGGAAAGGAGATTTTACAAAGGCAGTGTTGCAAAGAATAAAGCAAGCAGAATTTAGAAGAAAACATGAAAATAATGAGGAGACAGAGATGCTACTCTGAAGCCAGAACGCAGCCCACTCGAGAATGGAGCCTTCTGCAGAGGATCAAACTCCAAGGAGAATCAAAGTATAGTGAAAGATGGTACTTCTTGGCTCCAGCTCCCAAACTTCCATCCATAAATTGGGGCTTTCTGTCTACCGATTTTTTAATGCATCGAGCTTCTCAATAGGGCTTTTGTTGCCTGAGGTGGTGGCAGCAGGTCCTTCTTCCCCTGATGCTGCTCCATCCCTACCCAGGAGCCTGAGAAAGTCACATCTTCCATATGGCAACATCAAGACTTGACTATTGTAATGCACTATACATAGGTCTCCCATCTACACTAACTAGGAGACTTCAATTGGTGCAAAACTCTGTGGCTCGACTGTTATCAGGAGCAAGCAGGAGCATGAACATCACTCCCATCCTGCAGTCACTCCACGGGCTACCCGCTAGTTACCATGCTCAGTTCAAGGTATTGGTTATCACTTACAAAGCTCTTCATGGCCTTGGTCTGGCATACCTATGGGACTGCTTCCCTCCGTATGTTCCTCCACAGCAGCTCCACTCATCTGATCAGTGTCTCCTACATGTGCCAGGCTGCACATGGGCGAAATCAACAGCAGCCTGTACACAGGCTTTCTCTGTGGCGGCCCCTACCCTGTGGAACGGCCTGCTTGAGGAGGTCAGGAGAGCCCCCACTCTCCTAGCTTTCCACAAACAGTGCAAAACCTAATTATTCAAAAAGGCTTTTTACTCAGATAGGAGGGCTGTACTGTTGGGAGGGGATCTCAGATGATCCGCTAACGAGTTACGTACCTTAGACTCCACCACTATGTTGCATTGCATTCCTACTAATTCTCTGTCTTTGTGGACTTGTATCTATTTATCCTATGGCACTGTTCATGGAAATATTCCTGATATTAACTGTTCTAATCTCACAATGTGTAATCTGCGTTGAGTCCCAGTGAAAAAGACAGACTATAAATGAAGTAAGTAAGTAAGTAAGTAAGTAAGTAAGTAAGTAAGTAAGTAAGTATCTCTTTGGTCCCCAGACTTCTTTAAGATAGAAGGCTTTAAAGAGAGCGGGTTGGGTTGGACATATTTATGGAGGAGAGATCCATCACTGGCAGCAAATCTCTGGACACCATTGCTAGGAAGCGCATCAGGGGAAGGCATTGGCTTCGATGCCCTGTTTGTTTGCTGTCCCACCAGGACAGCAACTGTGTGAAAGAAGATGCTGGACTAGATGGACCGCCAGTCCCATTCAGCAGGGCCCTTTTCACATTCTTAAAAATAGCGAAGCGAGCCTCTCTGGCTTCCTGAACCCTTGGAAAGTTTCTTCCTCTAGCGAGAGTTCTGCCCATCAACAGGCAACTTCAAATGATTGCTGTACTCTCATGTAGAGGTGGGCATGGACCAGGAAAACCCCCTGGACCACCAACCCGTGGTCTGTCAATTTTACGGATCACGGACCACAAATTTTCCACAGACCAGCCCTGTTCATGGATTGGTTCATCAGTCTGTGGTCTGTCACTTCCAGCAGCCCTGGCTCTGCCCCCTTCACACCCAAAGAGCCCAAACTCACAGAGAATCTTCAGCAGCCTCTCCTCCAGCCACCCTCCAAGTTTGGTCAAGATTGAATTTCAGACATCCAAGTTACAGACCCCCAAAATGGTCAACTCCAGGAAACTTGCAGTAGATACTGGAGTTGCAAATGCCAATTGACTTGCATTGGCTAGCAGCACCAAAAAGTTGCAATGAGGCAAAATCAAACAAAAAAGGGTGTGGGAAGAGCCCCCTCACTCACCACGCAGACACCTTCCCAGCTGTTGCCCAGGGAATTCATTCTTGCTCCTTGCTTGTATAGAGAAGAATGGGAGCTCTCTGGTTGGCAGGCAGAGCTTCCTATCAAGGTTTTGAGGGCTAAGATTGGTGTTGCCCTGGCTACAAAACTTCCACCCCTCTGTTGCCTAGGGAATTTAGTCTTCCTCCTTACTCGCATAGAGCAGAATAGGAGCTCTCTGGTTGGCAGGCAGAGCTGCTTAGCTACGTTTTGAGGGCTAAGATTGGCTGCAGAACATCCACCCCTCCCTTGCAGAATGAGAGCTCTCTCTGGTTGGCAGGAAGAGCTGCCTATCAAGGTTTTGAGGGCTAAAATTGGCTGCAGAACGTCCACCCCTCCATTGCCTAGGGACTTCATTCTTGCTCCTTGCTCCATAGAGCAGAATGGGAGCTCTCTGCTCGACAGGCAAAGCTGCCTATTAAGTTTTTAAGGGCTGCAAAAGGTCTGTGAACGTTCTCTCCATTGCCTAGGAAATTGATCGATCGGCACCAGAATGTCTGAGGTCACGGAACACAGACTAGCCCAAATGGACCAAAATTCATGAAAAAGGTGAGTCCCATGAACCACGAACCAGGCTGGACCATGCAAAATTTTGGTCCGTTTTCTGGTCTGTGCCCACCTCTACTCTCTTGAGAAGAAGGGCTTATGGAAGTGTTCCGGAGTTGTTACGTGTTGCTTGCTGTTATATTTTTAAAGAGGGCAGGGGGAGTGAGGAGGGTTGTCTTCTCTGGCTCCTTGGTGGGGGTTGTGGGTGGCTGGGAAAGGGAACAGCCCTTGGTGGCCACATTATAGAGCTGGACCTTTTAGACAATCAGAAAGAGAGGAGCCAGCCAGGAATCTCTCCCTTGTTCCAGGATTCCTCTGCAGCTGGCAGCCCCCCTCTTCTGTTGCTATCAGGCCATCAGAAGTTGGAGGGAGGTGACTGAACAATCCTCCATCATTTATTTATTTACATCATTTATAGCCCACCTTTTCACTGAGACTCAAGGCGGTTTACATAGTGGGAGTCAGTACAATCACTATGAAAGGCATTTCAGTATATGTGTGATGGGTATATACATGCAAATTTGCAAGATTAAAAGGGAAGGAAGGAAGGAACAGAGCATAGGCAAATTCCATGACTGGTAAAAAAATTAAACAATGTAGGAACTACCCAGTAAGACCATATTTACAGCAATAATAGTGAAGTCTGTGTGGACCCTCCTTCTCTCTTTACTGATGGATCTCTTGAGGCCACTTTCTTACAGTATAGCCCTCCCATCTGAGCAAAGAGCTCTCTTGAACAATTAGGTTTTTGCCTCGTTTATGGAAGGCCAGGGAAATGGGTGTTTTCCAACCCGAGGTAGACTGTTCCATAAAGTGGGGGCCACCACAGAGAATCCCCTATATGGGTAGCTGTTGACTTTGCCCATGTGTAGGGTGGCACCTGCAGAAGGCCCTGTTCAGATGACAGCACCCCTCCTTCCTGCTCTCATTGATAAGGCCATCCAAGGAGGACTGGAAAAAAACAGGCGCCCATGGTTTCATTTGTACTCCCACGGCTCAGTTGATTTGGGGATTCTACACCTGTACACTTGTGAGCCAGGTTGAGAGCTAATTTGGGCTGAAATGTGAGCTCAAAATATAGTAAACTAAAATCTGCTGGATCAGCAGGTAAAAGATATATTTCCCTTCCCTTCGGTGCTCCTCTCCCGACTCCAATGGAGTCTTTCTAGGGTCTCCATGGGCCCCTAAACTTCACTACTTGCCGGTAGGAAAGCTTCCAGCCTCAACCCATCTGCATTTCTGAACAGCTGGTGGTTCCCTGAAGCGAGTGTTTTATTTTATTTACAGAAATGTATTTCCTATCCACTGATTCTGCAGACTCCTCTACTGAGACAAATATATCTGTAGGAGCCAGCAGGGCCACCATCAATCACAGAAAAGGAGGCAGAGCAGAAGATCTAGGACACGTATGTGCCATCAAGTCACGACTGAATCCGTTTTCACACATCTTGCCTGTCGCTGGAACATCGCGCAAAACACCCGGAAGACACCATTTCATGCAGAACTCCCAGATGACAGCATCTTCCTGGTGCGATTTCACGCAAGAAGTGTAGGAAAATATAGCAGAGATTGTGCAAAGATTGTGCATTGGAAATAATGAGAATAGATTCACAAACACAAACTCCAATGTAGCTCTGTAAGATTACTAAAGGATAAAAAAATTAGGGTTACATTTGGAGAAAATAATAAATTGCTAAGCTGACTACATCTTGCTAGTAAAGTGACTTAGAATAGAGACAAGAAGAAGTGAAAAAGTGGAAGTTGAAGACAAAGAGCAATAAAACTTCAGTCCGTAGCATCAATTAATTGCCCCCAATAAACAAACTGCCCAATAGAAAATCCTAATCCTACTTCATTATGCTTAGTGACTCCCCTTTCTATGGCGGGAATCTTAATCGAAGCTCTAATGGTTACATTCAAAGTATGCCTACTAATTAAGTAGGTAACACAAACAGTTTAACTCTTTCATGACTGAAATGAAAACAGTTGCTAATTCCCACATGAAGATGCTGCCTTCCGGGTGTTTTGCGCGATGTTCCGGCGGCAGGTAAGACGTGTGAAAATGGCCTGACTTACGCCCAGCAAGGGGCTTTCAAAGCAAGTGAGAAGCAGAGGGGGGGGGGTTGCCATTGTCTTCCTCTGCTGAGTCTCCCCCCATCCAGTACCGGCCCTGCTTAGCTTCTGAGAGCCAAGCTACAAGTGACGCCTGACACAGGTTGGACACTTGTCAGCTTCCCTCAAGTTTTGATGGGAAATATAGGCATCCTGGTCTTGCAGCTTGGCTCTCTATTTCATTGAAGTTTACAGAGTGGCAGTCTATGGGAGGGAGAACATGCGGTCGGGAGGGGAGTGCAGGTGTTGGGCTCTTGCCGGGCGCCCCCCCTTCCCCTCCGCTGGGTGTGTGTGGGGGGGTTCTGTAAACTTCAATGAAATGGAGAGCCAAGCTGTAAGACCAGGACGCCTACATTTCCCATCAAAACGTGAGGGAAGCTGACAAGTGTCCAACCTGTGTCAGGCATCACTTATAGCTTGGCTCTCAGATCTACTATATCAGGGCGCCTTCCCTGTTGGGCCACATCTAGAGAGCTGTTTTCTTGCCAAGCTCTACTGAAACGAATAAGAGATGTGTAGGCAAATTAGGATTGCAAAGAGAAACTGGCAGTAGCAAGAGCAACCAAAGAGCAATTGAAAGGGCTGAAGCACTTCCTCCTCTATGAGGAAAGGCTAGAGCTTTGGGGCTCTTTAGGAAAAATGACTAAAGGAGAGACCTGGTAGAAGTTTAAATAGATTTTTGTATAGTTTGCAGATACTGTCTGGGGAGAACCTTCTCTCTCTGCCCTTTTGTACTAGACCTTTAAGTCATGTGATGACACAGATGAACAGTAGATTCAAGACAGATTTTTTTCTCTCCATACAATGCATAGTTAACTTGCAGAACTCCCTGTCACTGGGTCTGGCCTTTAGCTTAAATGTGTAATCTCCTTTTCAAGTCAAATTCATGGTTTATCAAAGGCAGGATAAGCAAAACACAGAACACTCATTTTGTACAGGCACCGGGTAATGCCGATCGTCACTTTGGAGTCAGGAAGCAATTTTCTCCAGGCTAATTTGCCATCTTCTGGGCATGGAGCAGGGGTGTGAGGGGGAGGAAGTTCTGAATTTCCTGCATTGTGCAGGGGGGTGGACTAGATGACCCTGGAGGTCCCTTCCAACTCTATGATTCTATGACTCTACAGATGCTATGGACCTCTCTGAATGCAGGTTGCTGGTGAAGAAGCAACCACCAGGACAGCCATTTTTAGCCCAGCTTTTTGGCTGGCCTCTGTTGGATATGAGATACTGCACTAGATGGGCTAGACGGTCTGATCTTTGCAGAGCTCTTCTAATGAGAATTTTGTGCCAGATTATGCCCCAACATTGCTTGATTATGTGAAGATTTTACAGTGGAACGTTATCTCATTTTCGTCTTCCTAAAAGCAGTTTCCTAGGTTGGTTCTTTATGCCCCCAATCCCCCTCTAAATAAATGTGCCTGAACTGGTCAGATACTTCTAATTCTGTCTGCGAGGCTGCAACTGACACACACAGGGGACTTAATTATGCACTCAGCAGTCACGTCCGTCAACTGCAATCTCTTTGTCACGACAACGTAAGATTTCCGTTGGAGATGATGTGATGTTTTAAATTGGATCTCATGTGGATAACCAGCTACAAGCGCCTTTGATGAATTTGCTGCAGGCTTCAGGCATGGAGAACAATATTTGCATCCTCCTTTTACACACCTGCCAATGTTAGAAAATTCAAAATAAGACAGATGCTATAACAGACAGGGGGTTCATCGAGATCTGTGTGCGGCAGCAGGATCCGGCTGTCCCTGTTTTTTCTGGTTCTCTGTCCCTGATAAATCACTGTGGACAGCTTGAAAGTGATGTACATTTTATGTATCCAACATTTTATTTATCCAAATGCTGCTTTCTGCCAGCCTCAAAGAAGCATACAAATAAAAGTGGCACTCAATAGATAACGATAAACCGTGATTAGATTAAAACACTCAATAGGTAACGACAAACTGTGATTAGAAAGGAAAACATCAAATACTATGGCAGCACTAATTACAGGGATGTTTTCAAATTCTTTCAAAGTATTTGCAAAAAAAAAGCCAAGCAAATTTCCCGGACCAGGGCAACCAGGTTGAGGGGCAAGGACATGAGGTGTGTGTGTGTGTGTGTGTGTGTGATGTCAGTGTCTCTGCCAATATCACTATGTCACTTCAGGGTACAATCCACAAGTGACAATGGGTAGCCCTAAGAATCACTGCAACAGTATGGTAAAATTCTAAAGTTTTACCATAGAGTTTCTTGCGATTCCTAGAGTTACGCATTATCATTTCCAAGTTGTATCTGGAAGTGACGTACCAGAGCAGAGGACAGAGCCTTTCCGCCCTTTCCATGGTCATAGATCCAGAGGAGTTAGCTGTGTTAGTATGTAGTAGCAAAATCAAAAACAGTCCAGATGCATCTGACGAAGAGAACTGTGATTCTCGAAAGCTTATGCTACAATAAAATTGGTTAGTCTTAAAGGTGCTACTGGACTCTTTTTGATTCCCCCCCTTTATTTTCCTTCTAATGCCCCTCCGAATGGCAGTGGGCAATAGAAAAAAGCACCAGGAAATTGCCCACCATAAGCAGACACAAGATAAGCCTAGTTGTGAGAAGGGTGATGTAAGTTACGTTATGTCCTCCTTGTGGAGATAGGCCGGATAACAATGAAGTAAGTAAATAAAGTCAAGCAAAAGAAAAGGAAGTAAATAAAATAAGTAAGTAAATAAACCTGTCGTCTCTGATGGGTCTGTAGTAGAAAAGCAAGATTCTGGTCCAGTAGTACCTTACAGACCACCTTGATCAATTCCAGGGTGGGAGCTTTCGAGAGACAGAGCTCCCTTCTGGACTCAAACCACAGAAACATTTCACACAATAGGAGAAGCAGAGAAGAAGAGAAGAAGCACAAGAAGAGAAGAAGAGAAGAAGCATTCTGCCGTGTTGAATTCCTGTCCTAAGCAGAGCTCCTGGGAAGATACCGCCATCGCTTTCAGGACACAGACTTCTGTTCACTAGGAACTGTTCTTTTTGTACCTCGTTGGCATCCCTTTCATCGAAAGGATAACAAGCTCTCGAACTACCCTGCAATCACCATGCATTGTTTTCAAAGGGTGACATCTGGCAAGGAAGACAATGATTACCTTACTCTTTACTGCCTTTTTGAAAACTCTCGTTTCCCACCTTTCATACTGAGATGTAATCAACTGCCCCCTGTGTTCGCCAATTATGTCTGAACTGTAGTGATCATCACGGGGGATATGGAGGGGTGGGCCTCTCCTCCCAAGCTTGTTTTGAAAAGATCCTCATAATTTCCTAGTGATAAACAGTACTGCTAAAATGTCAAAACACTACAGCTTCTGACTATTACAAAGGGAGAGTGAACATCAAGGCATTCCAGAGTATCTCTGCGTGAGACATCTTACACGGGGATGCTCAAGTGTAAGGAAATACAGTGTTAGCTGGGAAGCGTAGTTTAAAAAGCCAAAGCCAAAGGCTCTGCCAATTTCACCTCTCTACACTAGGGAGCCCCTGGAGATGGCGCCTCAGAGGGTTTGTTAATTTCATCTTCGCCTCCCCTAAGGGGAAGTGAAATTGACAGAACCTTCAAAGAGGTAAAGATGAAATTAACAAACCCTCTGAGGATCGAGCTCTGCTGGCTCTGTCTTTTTAAACTACACCTCCTGGCTAACATTGCATCTCCCTACACTTGAGCATCCCTGTGTTAAGATACCTTGTGTAGCTTACTCTTTGTGCAGCTAACTCTCTGTTTAAGCTCCGTTTTGTCAAAAGGTGTTCATTCCAAGTACTAGAAAGCTTTGGAACTCCAGGGAGGGGTTGCCGCTCATTTTTAGAGTATTTGCTTTGTATGCAGAAGGTCCCAGTGTCAGTCCCTGGCATTTATAGCTAAAGAATTAGGTGATGTGAAAGACCACTCAAGACCCTGGAGAACCTCCTATCATTTTTTGTAGGACTGCCTGGAATCAAGGCCCACCTAACAAGGTAGTTGGGCTATGGCCTTGCATCTGAGTGTCTCTCGTTGAAAGAAATTAAGCAGGTAACTCTTTGAAATATAGAGCTCTTTTGCAGCCATAACGGGACTCATTTGCTTCTGCCTATATAAAATTATTCTTCTCCACCAAAGCAAAGAGAGAGCGTCCAAACGGTTCCATAAAGCTTCTTTCTTAGGATACTGCAGGGAGGGAGTTTGACCGATGGAAGATGCTGAGAAACAGCCCAGATAGATTTTTTCCCCTTTCCATAAAATTAATAAATTGTACCCTCAGGATTCTGGAGAAATGCTGAAAACATGCAAACCTTATACCGTGGTTTTCATGTTAAATGCTTGTAAAAAGCTTCTTTTCTAGATTAATGCCCTCCCATAGATCTCCTCCATACATTTTGGAGACATGGTGAAAATTGCTTATTTCTAATAAAATGTAGCAACTGTACCCGGAGGAAAAATTACAGCATTATGAAATATTTTTCGCCCCCTTCTCCCACAGTCAATTTAGTTTTCATTTAAAATTCAATAACTGCATCATATTCGGAATCTTCCAAGACTGTGGTAATGATTCTGGAACCAAAAAGATGGGCAGTAAACAAGGAAGATTAGAAAAGTGTTGTGAACGTAATCCTCCCCCTTTACCATATGGATGTGAAGAACTGAAATGGAACCAAGGACATAATTTATTTATATTCCAAGAAATCGAGCTAACCACGGTGGTGTGTTATAAGCCAGGTCCTAACTTTGCTTTCATCGAGCTGTGTATGTATGTATGTATGTATGTATGTATGTATGTATGTATGTATGTATGTATGTATGTATGTATGTATGTATTTATGCATTTATTTATGCATTTATTTACTTCATTGTTATCCTGTATTTCTCCCCAGTGGGGACTCAAAGCAGCTTATGTCCTTTTCCTCTCCTTCATTTTATTCTCACAACAACCCTGGGAGGTAGGTTAGGCCAAGAGCATGACTGGCCCAAGGTTACCCAACATACTTCCATGGGATTTGAACCTGGTTCTCTGACATCCTAGTCTGACCCTCCAATTACTACTCCACACTGGCTCTTCCCTCATCCAAATTTCCCTTCGGATTCTGAAGTTCTGAATTATCTGGAAAGGACTCTGTAGCAGCATCAGTTCCTAGGGAACTCTACGTTATCTTGGCTTTTTAAGGCTTCAAATTTTGTACAGATTTTGTACAAATTGCCCTCAGTTTCCCTTCAGATTTTAGAGTTCTCAATTACCTGGAAAGGGCTCTGTAGCAGCGTCTGCACCTGGGGAACTCATTATCCTGGCTTTTTAAGGTTTCCAATTTTGTACCGTGCACAGCGCATGCGCCTTTCACTTGTATGAATTCTTTGGCATCTGTTTCCTTCTTGGGCACATTGAGGGGACACTGCATGAGCTGGACTAGCCCCACTTTGTGCTGCTCATGCCTCATAGGGTTGCCAACTCTAGGTTGGGAAATTCCTGGAGATTTGAGAAGGGCGGTGTTTGGGGAGGGGAGGACGTTCAGCAAGAATGAGGTGCTATACAAAGCTGCCATTTCCTTCTGAGGAACTGGTTTCTGTAGCCTTGAGACCAGTTGGAATTTGGGGAGAACTCCAGGCCCCTGCCTTGAAGCTGGTAGGCTTTCATGGGTATTCCAAGCCTCCGTTTTCCAGGGGAGGGATTAGCAAGCACCCAGGCCTTCTTCCTCTCACCTGCTCCTTCTACTCCCTCAGGTTGCTTCAGGAGTCGGTCCTCTGGCTCTCTCTTGCTTGAGCCTTGCAATCTCACTGACCTCCTTAGCCTCCCACGAGGTGTCCGGGCCTTCCTAGGCCCTTCATCCGGCCTAGTTACCGTGGCAACTGGCCAGAAGCGTTCCTTTAGGATGGGTTCTGCCAAAGGCAGGATGGGTGCTATGGCAACCTGCTCTTCTCTCCGTAGGGTAGCTTGGCGCTCTACGTGCCTCAGCATCACCGAACTTAGCTGCTGGACTGTGTGTTCCTACCAGCAGGGAGGAGCCTGGAGCTGTTGCTCTGGGTGGGTCTTTAATATGGCCAACCCGATCCCCTCATCTTGATCTGATTGTACATACCATTCAGCCCAAATTAGACGAATTAGAGTATCATCGCCTTCTCCCATGCTGTCCAGCACACCATCGAAGGTCTGTCTCCCAAGATTTGCTCTCTGTGCCCTCTTGCCTTCAGGAGTGAGATGGGTGGCAATTAGAGACCTATTAGGGATGCAAAGTGGCTTGCAATATTATTCCATTCTTAAAAGGCTCCAGCAAGTGGTCAGTTGTCTATCTGCAAGCCAGATAGACAGCAGAAAGCAGCCAGGCATCTCTCCATCGGGCCTGGATGCAGCTCCAGTAGAGAGCCTCCTCCTTTCAGCTTCTAACTGCTATTGCTGAATCTGTCAGAGGGAAAGGAGAAAGCAGCTAGCTGTCCTTCTGTCATGCCTGGAACTAGATGTATTAAGGCAGAGGTAGGAAGATCTTGAGGATTAGGAAGAAAATTACTAAAGAAACATCTGTCCACCAGCTGTGTGTGTGTGTGTATAATTGCTAATTTTTTATGGATCTTGTAACTTTCAGGAAATCCATATGTATATGGTAGAAAGGTAAGGGTGAAAAAAATCTTTCAAACCAAGAAACAATCAAATGATGTGATGCTATGGAACATTCATGAATATTCTGTCTGCTGAAGGGGAAGAGTTAGTTAGTCAATCATGCAATATTGGCAAGGGCAAGTTGCAAAATTTATACAGTGCCTAAGAATAGGTGTAGTTGTGTCCCACATGACAGGAGGATGAGAAGTGGAGCAGCTAGGAGATACACAGAGGGGGTGGCAAAAAGGCTCAGTGGGTAGCGATTGGAACAGTGGAATAACTGACCCATTGGTCATAAAGATTGAGATTCAAAGCAAACATCATGCTAGGAGACCTGTGGCTGGATCTTATCAGTGTCTTTTTAGCCATGGAGCCCTAATTCACATCATCATCACATCTGGCTAGGAGAGGGAGTTTAACCTCTTCACTCTGGCATGGATTAATGAATCAAAAACTGACTTCTCCACTGCTATAACTAATGAGAGAAATAATACAATAATAATAACAACATTAAATTTATATACTGCCGTTCAGGACAACTTAATGCCCACTGAGAGTGGTTTACAAAGTATATTATTATTATCTCTACAACTATCACCCTGTGAGGTGAGTGGGGCTAAGGGAGCTCTGAGAGAGCTGTGACTGACCCAAGGTCACCCAGCTGGCTTCAAGCGGAGGAGTGGGGAATCAAACCTGGCTCTCCAGATTAGAGTCCTGCCGCTCTTAACCACAACACCAAACTGGCTTAGAAGGGCTTAGAACAATGCAGGTGGTGGCAGTTTTGATTAACAAAAACCATGCAGGGTTGAAAAGAATACAGTCCCTCAAGCGCCCTGCCCACGTGGTCCCAATGCGAATCGGGGCCACACAGAGCTGTAATTACCCTTTTGAAAACTATCTGTAGTTTGATCCAGAAACCCTGTAGTAGTGTGCTTTGGAGACTGAAGCGTAGGATTAGATTGCAAAGTATCAAATGGGGAGCTGTTGCATCAGACGATGAAAATAATCTCTCGTCATTTAAAGATACTGTCTGAACTCCTACATCCCTTAATTGCTTTGTGAAGAATTAACTCTGTACCTTGCTTTTCAAAAACAACAACAACTGTGAATTCACTGAAAAGGAGCGTGTAGCAGATAGTCACTTGATATAGATGATCATTTAAGGATAATTTAATAAGGACAACAGTCTCTCTCCTCTAGATAAGAAAGACAAATCCTTTTTTGTTTAGGGAAAAATCACCTTTAAATGCTTTGCAGGATGCAAGGGATAAATATTGATTGGTTGGAATAATACTAGGCAATGAACACCCTTTCCTAGGAGACAACTTTGGAGGGGGAGAGAATGTGATTAAAATCCAGATTTCCCATCTGTGATGAATGAAGGCATATATGAATGGCATAGACAAACCCAAGTTTGACTCTCACACACTGTGTGGATCCAAATTTTCTAATAAAATGACTTCTTTCTCCAAGGCTGTTGTAGAAGGCTGTTGTAGAAGTCAGAATCCTTGTGTTCTCTCCTAATAATTTCAGCCCACACTTTTTCCTTTATAACACTGCAATGAAAAGGACTAGAGACATACCTTCAAAAATGAAAGATGGGGACATCATTGTAAAACGAGAGCGATCTAGCAATTCCCCATTTGTTAACAAAGGCCTCAAAATCCTTCCTGTGTGAGCGGTAGGGACTGAGAAATGATGGCAGTGGGGGGTGAGAAGGAAAATTGTGCCAATGTGAGTGGGACATGCAAAAATGTATCTTTCCATCCACATATTATCCAATGGTGCTTTGACTAAAAACTTACAAAAAAGATTGTACCAACATTTGTTTTTAGGGAAATTTCACCCAAGCAAGGGAAAACATAGAAGCAGGATGAATATTTGGGGTCAAGTATTATAGAATCATAGAGTTGGAAGGGGCTTTACAGACCATCTAGTCCAACCTCCCACCCAAAGTATTCGTCCAGCTGCACCTTGAAGACTGCCAGTGGGGAACCCATCACATCCCCAGGCAGCCGATTCCACTGTTAAATTGCTCTTAACATGAAGAAGTTTATCCTAACATCCAGCCAGTACCTTCCCTCCTGTAGTTTAAACCCATTGTTTTGAGTCCTATCCCCTGCTGCAACAGGAATAGCTCCCTCCCCCCCTCCCCTCCCCTAAGTGACAGCCTTTTAAATACTTAGACAGCAGTCATGTCTCCCCTTAACCTCCTTTTCTCCAAACTGAGCATTCCCAGGTCCCTCAATCTTTCCTTGAAGGGCTTGGTCTCCAAGCCCCTGATCATCCTGGTTGCTCTCCTCTGTACCCATTCCAATTTGTCCACATCCTTTTTGAAGTGAGGCCTCCAGAACTGCACACAATACTCCAGGTGAGGTCTGACCAATATGGTATATAGTGAAACTATGATACCCTGTAATTTGGATGTTATGCCTTTAATACACTCCAAGATTGTGTTAGCCTTTTTT
The DNA here is from genome assembly GCF_028583425.1 of Eublepharis macularius. NCBI lineage: Eukaryota > Metazoa > Chordata > Lepidosauria > Squamata > Eublepharidae > Eublepharis > Eublepharis macularius. The sequence continues at coordinate 62,690,233 of NC_072802.1, read as the reverse complement.
GCTGCTGCATCACACTGAGTGTTTATACTTAGTTTCCTGTCCACCCGTATTCCATGATCTTGTTCATACACACTGCTGCCTTGAAGTGTATCCCTCATCTAGTATGCATGCTTTGCATTTTTGTTACCCTGGTGGAGAACCTGGCAATTCTCCACGTTAAATTGCATCTTATTCAAATCTGCCCACGGAGTCCCAGAGAGAACATCTTGCACTTGCGAAGCAGCTAGACTGAGCTTTCTTCTTTCTTATCTCTTTTTATCTGTATTTTACTTGGCTGGTCTTGTGACCGTAATAAACTCTTTGTTAAATCAAAAAGAGTCCAGTAGCACCTTTAAGACTAACCAATTTTATTGTAGCATAAGCTTTCGAGAATCACAGATGCATGGAGGGCCAAAAGAAACTGGTCAGATATAGAGGAGGAGAGGGGAGGGCGGAGTAGATGCAAACAACTCCTTCTGATATGGAGATGCAAACAGCTCCTTCTGATATGGAGATCAGTTTGCTTCTGTAAAGGTTCAGAGGAGTTAGCCGTGTTAGTCTGTAGTAGCAAAATCAAAAAGAGTCCAGTAGCACCTCCAAGACCAACCAATTCCACTGCAGCACAAGCCTTCAAGAATCACCGCTCTCCCCGCCAGATGCTTCTGACGAAGAGAACTGTGATCCTCGAAAGCCCACACCAGGTGCCACTGGACTCCCCTTGATCTTGCTTCTGTAAAGGAAATCAGTTACCTGTGATAATGAGATAACCATTCATAGTCCCTATTCAGTCCCAGCTTGACAGAGTCAAATTTACATACTCTTTATTGTTGTTGTTGTTTTCCTTAAGCTTTGATGGAATAGGTTTTGCCGCTGAATCTTCCGGAATTCTTTTTCTGTGGTGTAGTTTATAGCAGTTTTATAATATTTTTCAGCACAACATGATACACGCTGCTTTCAGGCTGCAGCCAGTAGCTGTTTTCATCTGGAGGACAAAGGAGGAGCTGGATATAAAGAATTTTTTTTAAAAAAAAACATTTACAAAAAGCATCCTCATACTAATTCCTCTGCTAGATAGTGGTTGATTTTCCCATTGCTCCTGCCCTCTGATCTCGTCTACATTCACAGGCTTGTTGCTAGTCGGGCAGAAATAAGATGATGCAATTACCCCCCCCCCCAACATGTACTATCATCTAGAATTTTTCCTGATTGAAAAAAGAGCACTCAAGAGAGAAAGAAAAAGAAGAAAAAACCTCGAGCACACCAGGCTAAATCAACAAGCAGTTAATATTCTGAGATAAAGGAATACTGTTCGGTTAGATTAATCAAACCCCCTTCTGCTTGCCAAAGCCTAATTATCCTTTGATCCACATTAATGACTTCAAAACCCACAGTACACCTGGTGGGAGGACGCAGTGTGGTGCATTTTAAGCTAAAAGGAAGAGCCCCTCCCTCCCCTCCTTCAGGCAAGCAGAATCTAATTTGCTTACATCAGTTGACTCAATTGTCATAGTCAGATCTGTGCGTCTCCTGGAGGAACAGCTAGACTGTAGTGGAGGGGGGAAGAAGACATGCTATTTTTATCAAGTGTTACAAAGCCACCACTATTACAAACGGCAGACTCCATTCCCGCAGCATTTTAAAGCAGCCCACGGCATCGGCCAGAATGTTAATTTGGTTTCTAAGTGGGTAGCTGTGCTGGTCTGAAGTAGAAGAGCAAGTTTCTGGATCCAAATATCAGTTTGGCATCAGATTGCGGCACCTTAGTATGGTTGAGTGGAGACTGTTGGAGAAGCGACAGCCTGCTAAAACTGTCTACTTACTGTAAATACTGCTGGAAAAGTAGTTTAGTCTACTTGCACCCTAGGAGGAGCTGTGGAGCATTCTCTAGCATTTAGGGTTTATTGAATGTTTTCTCTTGCAGCTCAACCTACCTCTTGTTGTTTTTCTCTCTCTGCTGGGTATCAGCATGTGCTCATGTTTGTGCTCTGAAGGCCTCTCTATTGCACGAACTGCAACCTGCAGTCAGTTATGGTCTTTTGCCAAAATTCTGTTGCAATAAATTCTTTCAAAGCAAATTCCAAAGTGTGGATTGGATTATTTCCTGAACTCTGCCAATAGAGAGCACCACTAGAAGTAGAGTTGCCATCTCCAAGTTGGGAAATTCCTCGAGATTTGGGGGGTGGAGCCTGGAGAGGAAGGGGAGGAGTATAATTCTATAGAGTCCACTCTCCAAAGCAGCCATTTTCTCCAGGGAAACTGATTTCTGTGGCCTGTTGCAATTCCAGGAGATCTCCAACCACCACCTGGAAGCTGGTAACCCTAACTAGAAGGTATTCAGCTAGAAAGGGCTGTGAAAGAATTTTCTCTGCTGGAGATCCTGGAGCAGTGATGCCACTGAGCTAGACGGACCACTGGCAGTACACAGGATGATGCACCTTCACAGAGATGCAGTGAGAGGCTGGGAACACACATATGAAGCTGCCCTCTATTGAGTCGGAACATCGGTCTCCCAAGGCCCGTATATCTGCTCAGACTGGCAGCGGCTCTCCGGGGTCTCAGGTGGAGGTCTTTCACATCACCTGCTACTTGGTCTTTTCATCTGCATGATATTCTTTACCAGTGAGCATCCTTAGAAGCCCGAGAGGACAGCATGATGACATAGTCTTCTCCTTGCTGTGGTCCCTTCCCAGCCAGTAGTAATCAAACTACCTCTGAACATTTAGCCATCCTTGGCGAATAGCTGTCAGGAGATCTTTCCTCCTTCACAAAGTTATCCAGTAGTCATTTTGATAAGCCTAGGGGCTTAGAATATTTAGATTGTACCACTACAATGAACTAAATATACTTGGAAAGTGACCAGATGCCTATAGTGATAGAGATGGGCATGAACTGAAATATGAACCATAGTTCTTCACAAACCGGGCTGTTTTTTGGTTCGAGAACTGGCGGTCTGTCAGAAGGTATTTCTGATTTTTACCCTGGTTTGTTTGGTTCATTTTTCGGTTCGTTACTGCAGACTGCCTGGAGCTGATCAATCAGTTTCCTAGGCAATGGGGGGTGGGAGTTGGCTTTCTGCAGACCTTCTGCTGACCCGGAAGTGACATTTTCATGAACTAAACAATGTTTTCATGAACCAAACGAACTGCGTCGCGAACCGGGCAATTGCCCGTTTGTGGTTCATGAAACGCATGAACCACAAACCGCAACGAACCACCATATTCTTGGTTCGTGCCCATCTCTAGTGATATATCATCTCAGCTGAATGAGAAGCTACCCCTTCTGGGGGCAGCAGCTGTAATTCACATGCCTGCCCTCTTCTCTGAGTTATGGCCACATCTGGGTGGGCATCTTGCCCATGACCCCCAAACCTTTCAGATGGTCCAAGCTATGTCAAAACCATTTTTTTTCCATAGGTGGGTGGGTGAGAGTACACCAATGCTGGAAAGAACAATGCTCAAATGAAGAGGGGCACGTGACAAATTCAGAGTGACAATGGAGTGCTTAAACACCAGACCCATGGCTTTAAAAAAACAATCTCTGTAAATATTGTGTGCTTTCATTATATGGCACACAAATATGTGAACTGCTTTGCCAACCTCAGTTGTCTGGATTCATCAGCACCGTGTAAGATGGATAGCTTTGCTCTTAATGGAATTAGTCCACTGGGGCTGGAGTTCCCGGGCATCCAGTTAGAGACTTAGTCTAATCAAATTTCTGCGCACTCCGCTGTCTTTGCAAAGGAGGGCTCAATAATAATTCAAATCCCCTGTTAAGCTATGATGAAAATATTGGCAAATGCAGCCCCCAAAGTCATTGCTCTAAAAATTGCCTTTTCAGAACACTTTGCAGACAAAGGGGGGGGGGTTGTGGATTGGAAAGGATGAAAATTGGGGAAAGATCTCTGAAAGAGGCTTTGGAAGAGTCCCTGTTCATCACCCAATGGGCTCATATTTGCATTTATAGTTCCAGAAGTGCATACACGTAAGTCACTCATTCAGTGGGGAAAAAAATCGATCTCATAAAGAGAATCTAAATTTGATCTTTTTGCAAGCAAATTTGAACAAATAGAACTGGTTATAAAACTGTTGAAACAGTTGTAGCTGAAAAGTAGTCCATTGCACCAACTCATTGTCATTTAATTTGCTCGAGGGGAAGGAAATCTGAAGTTTCTTTTATCATAAACATTTATGGTTCAGGTTTTGTTTGGTTTTTGTGCTTTTAAATTCTGCATGTATAACCTCCTTCTATGTGGTTCTAGGGGGGTAATTCGGCAACAGAACTTGCAAGACAAATTGATGTAAAATTTTAAAAATATCTTTAACGCTGCGTTTCCACCATACAAAACAGTGCAACAAAACTGACGTGGCAATAAATATAGGCAGCGAACAGGAAATGCAGTGGAGTGGAGTGATAGACAGACAGGCATAGGAATGTACCCAAATAATTACTCAAATTGTTTAATACACGAGGAAACCGGAAAAGAGTAAATTTCAGACTTTGATCCAGGACTATAGATAACATATATTTTTACTCTGATAACTTAGCCAGGACTTGGGGCTTGAATGAGATCGAATCTTTGCAACTGGCTTACATACATTTAACGCTCGCTCGTATATTCTTCACTCATTTTTTAAGTCTGTGCGCCCCAACAGCATGCACAACTCCTGTCAATTTGGCATGCAGCCCCGTTTTTTAATTTTTAAAAATTTACCCTGGTGATTGTCTGTGGCTCTGTGCCATTGTTTGCTTGTGTAAACCCTGCAAGCATGTTTCCTCGGAATGCTCTCCAAATTGAATTTTTGCTACAAAAAACTATATTAACAAGGAAGTACAGAGATTAGAACAGTCTAACATTCTTGCACTGGAGCCAATTCTAGTCAAGGGCTGGAGGGCACGAGGCAGACGTCTGGCAATGTTTCGGAAAACTAATAACCTTGAGGGTTTTAATTTTTTTTTAAAACCCTTTTTCAGTTTCAAGTAAATGTTGTCTATAAAAGCACCTGAATACAAATGATTGGCAGTCTGTTGGATTGCAGGACAATCCAGTCCACTGGGGAAAGAACGAGGCTGTCCCACTTGCTAGATAGATGGAACCAGGGGTCATTTCCTAGAAAAAGAACTGCAGGAACTCATTAGCATATCTCATTAGCATATGCCACACCCCTTGACATCACCAGAAGTGTGTCAGAAGGCACCATCTACCCCTCAGGTCCCTTTCCCCAAAAATCTCCAGGTATTTCCTTAAAGCAGAATGAACTCAAAGCAGCTTACCCTCCTCTGGAGACCCAGCCCTGCTTGCTTGTATGGACGCACGCACTCACTCTCTCTCACAAGTCACAAATGAAAATAAAGCAGCAGAATGAATTCAAAGCAGCTTATGTTCCTTTGGAGCCCAGCCCCACTCGGCTTGCACTCACTCACTCATTTTCTCTCTCTCTATCCCATGAATCACAAATGAAAATAAAGCAAGCAGCAGAGCAGAATGAATTCAAAGCAGCTTACATTCCTTTGGAGCCCAGCCCCACTCGGCTTGCACTCACTCACTCATTTTCTCTCTCTCTGTCCCATGAGTCACAAATGAAAATAAAGCAAGCAGCAGAGCAGAATGAATTCAAAGCAGCTTACGTTCCTTTGGAGCCCAGCCCCACTCGGCTTGCACTCACTCACTCTTTTTCTCTCTCTCACTCCCTCTCTCTCACGAGTCACAAATGAAAATAAAGCAGCAGAGCCTGCTGCTAAAGATGAGGACAGCCAGGAGGAAAAGGAATCACGTGGGTGGGGCCAAAACCCACGTGACCTCTTTTCAGATCTACCGGAACACCGTTCCGGCGCATTCCGCCTCCAAATGAGCCCTGGATGGAACGCTTATTACCCTTTCAAAAAGTGGTGGGAAGTTTGGTTCACAGTTCTCCTAGTGCTACATCTAGCTTGGCCCAAAAGGAGGACGTTTATAGCCACTTCTAAACTTATGAATGACTCGGAGTGAGTAGAGAGACAGAATATTTTCTCACTTCTAGAACTCAGGATTGGATGGCAGACTAGATCACCATTAGAGCACCAGAAGAGCTCTGCTAGATGAGATCAATGGGGCATTTCGTCTAGCGATGGATCATGTTAATTTCTGAGCAAACACATTTAATAGAGGAACGTTTCTTGTTCAATAGTGGAATGTTTCTTGTTTCTCGTTACCTGTGAGATGAACAGTCTATCTTTCCACCTGTCCCTTGGCCACCTCAAATGGTCATCCTACAGCTTTGCAACTGCTCAGTTGCTAAACTGGTGGTGTTTCTTTCTCTTGCCCTGCGATGGCTTTTGCACATGTGCAGGGGGCGAGATCGATTTTGCCACAGGTCATGGATGGTTGGGCCAGTTCATTAAATTGTTGGCAGAGTTCAGGAAATAATCCAATCCAGGCTTTGGAATTGGTTTTCAATGAATTTACTGCAACAGGATTTTTGCAAAGGACAATAACTGACTGCAGGTTGCAGTTCCTGCAAGAGAGAGGCCTTCGGAACACAAGCGCCAACACATACTAGCACACAGCAGAGAGAGAGGAAAACAACGAGAGGTAGGTTGAGCTGCAAGAGAAAACATTCAATGAACCCTAAATGCTAGAGAATGCTCCACAGCTCCCCCTAGGGTACAAGTGGACTAAACTACTTTTCCAGCAGTATTTACGGCAACTAGGCTCATAGCATACTGTCGCTTCTCCAACATAAATGACTACATGATGATGATGATGATGATGATGACGACGATGATGATATGACATGAGGGGGAACGTGCCTCCCACAAGGCAGTTCAAAAACAAGCACATGAGTAACATCAATAAATACTAAATGACGAGACTTTTAAAAATATTGATTGTTTATCATTGTTGGCTGAATGAATGATTTGATCACTGCTGGTTTGTTGACTTCATTTGCACACTGCCTTTCTTTCCCATGGGCCCCCACAGCAGCTTACAGTGTTCTCCTTTCCTCACAACTATCCTGTGAGTAAGGTTAGGCTGAGAGTGTGCAACTGGCCTGAGGTCACCCAGGTTTCATAGCAGAGTTTCGAACCTGGGTCTCGCAGATATAGGTCTGACACTCTAACACTACCCCATGCTGGATCTCTTACATATAGCATCGATTGCCAAGTGGCTTGTGTGTGTGTGGGGTGGTGGTGGTGTAGGACTGTATTCTATGAGTGTGTATATCAATTGAACTGCACTGCTTTGTACCTGACAAACAGGCTTCAACTGTTCCCAAATACTGAGCTGACTTTCAGACAATTGACTCCCTGTTCACATCCAGTTTGTTGTAGTAGTGGTTAAGAGTGCGGGACTCTAATCTGGAGAGCCAGGTTTGATTCCCCACTGCTCCACTTGAAGCCAGCTGGGTGACCTTGGGTCAGTCACTCAAGAGGGGCAGGACCCTAATGTGGAGAGCCAGGTTTGATTCCCCACTCCTCCACTCAAAGCCAGCTGGGTGACCTTGGGTCAGTCACAGCTTCTAGGAACTCTCTCAGCCCCACCCACCTCACAGGGTCTTTTGTTGTGGGGATAATAATAGCATACTTTGTAAACCACATTAAGGGTTGGAAGGGACCTCCAGGATCATCTAGTCCAACCCCCTGCACAATGCAGGAAATTCATAACCACCTCCACCCCACACCCCCAGTGACCCCTGCTCCATGAACAAGATGGCAAAACTTTGTCAGGATCCCTAGCCAAACTGGCCTGGGGAAAATTGCTTCCTGACCCAAAAGTGTTGATCGGCATTACCCTGGGCATGTAAGAAGGGGCCACAAGAACTAAGCACTGATGCAACCCTTCCTGCCTTCTCTCTCATGATCTGGTTACTGGGGCTACTGCTGGAAATAGGTTGCTGAACTAGGTGGGGCCTTATTCCAAACCACCAAGGTAGTTCTTGATGTAATGGCCAGCCCTTTGAAAAGCCAAATGCCCCATCTAAAAAGCAGGAAGTTACAGATCTGCTCCTTTGGCCTCTTAATCATGCACTTGTGTTCATGGCGGAGATATTACCAAGGTAGAAGTCTAAGGAAAGGTACTCAGCAACCGAGTACCACCCAGATACTGGGACCCTGAGCTGTCTGTTCTGCTTCCTTACCCCAAAGACAGACACTTTCAGATACAGGATTTTGATAACGACAAAGTGTTTGATCCCCCTCTGAAGAGTTTAGATGGAAATTTCGGCAAGACAGATGCTAACATCAAAGCCAACCGGCATCATGTTTTTAAGCACTGATGTTCTTTGGGGAGGCTGGAGGCATTAAGGCAATTTGAATTTCATGATCAGTCAAATGTGATCATAAAAAGAAAGAAAACCTAGGCACTGAAGGGAGCTGCATCCAGAGAAATCAGGTAACAGAGGAAACTGCCTTCCACTATGAGTTTCTCCAGTTGGACAGTAGATAAAGGAGACCATGGAGTGGAAACTGGGCTGGAGACAAAGGGAAAAATGCTTGCAGTGGATAATAATAATTCGGCCCACCTGGATGGCAGTACCGCAGCTAGGCAGGGGCAGCGTTTGCAGCCCTAGAAGAAGGAAAGGCAGTTGGGCATTTCCTAGGCATCCGAGGGCTTTGCTGGATGGGCGGAGCCAAAGGCATATTTGCCTGCTCTGCCCTTCACCAGCACACAGTTGTCTTTGTTGCTTGGCCCACCCACCCTCCCTAAAGCAGTGCAGGATTAGCCGGTTGCTGTTTATGAGGGCCAGGTAGGAATTTTTTCTCCTCTTCCAATTGGCATAAGGAGAGGTGTTGTTTGCCTACCTTGTACTGCAGGATGGAGTCCTAGTAATTGGTACTGTGGAGCTGTAAATATTTTGGCCACTGGCAGATTAGGATGGGAAAATGAGTGGGACGGTGACCCCCTTGGCACATCCCCATTGGCGGGGAATTGGGGTCTGTCAGGAGCGACTGGTGGGCTCCACGGCAGCCAGTTGTGAGGGCAGATTGCCACGTGGCTCCCCTGTACAAGTAAGGCCCTTCTGGTGTACGGCAAGATGCTGCAGGCTTGGCGGGAGAACCATTTGCCTGGCCGGTCAGGTACCAGCCATGCGTTGTATGGCTCACCCCTGCAGCAGTGGGGGCTTGCCCAGACAGGTCAAGGCGGAGGTCATGGGTGACCCCAGGGTTTGACCTGTACCGCTAGTTAGTTAGAGCCCTTGCCATATTGACAGTTTATGTTGAAATTAATAAAGTGGCCCAATTTTATACCCATGCTTTGTGTCTGCCTTTTATTTCGACTGTGGGGAGGGGGAAATAACATTTGATTTATATATTGCTTTTCAGGACAACTTAATGCCCACTCAGAGCAGTTTGCAAAGCGTGTTATTATCATCACGACAATAATTTAACAAGTGGAACTCACTACCACAGGCTGTAACAATGTTCACTAGTTGAGGTGATTCTGAAAAGTGACTAGGCATGCGGAGGAGAGGTCTGTCATTGGCTAAACGGAACCTCAATGTTCAGAGGCAGTAAGCATCTGAAGTCTACTAGCTTCCAGGAAGCAGGCAGTTGAAGGGGCTCACACTTCTCCTGGCTTGTAGGCCTTTCACAAGCAACTGGATGGTGGATGAGACAGGGAGTATTTCTGCAAGGGTGAAGGTAGAAGACTTTCCAATCTGCTCTGTCTGGGATATTTTTAACTGCAGATTCCAGTCATCGTAAAACAGAGAAAAAAGGTTATCTTCAGGGCTTTTTTTCTGGGCAAAGAGGTGGTAGAACTCAGTGGATTGCCCTCAGACAAAATGGTCACATGGCTGGTGGCCCCGCCCCCTGATCTCCAGACAGAGGGGAGTTTAGATTGCCCTCCGCGCTGCTGAGCAGGAGCCACCAGCCATGTGACCATTTTCAAGAGGCGCCGGAACTCCGTTCCCCCATGTTCCTGCTGAAAAAAAGCTCTGGTTATCTTCCTTTTACCTGACTTCTTTCCTTTCCAGGGCTACTTCTGGGATGCTAGTCTCTGTGTATGTGAGAAAGGTTTTTCAGCTGGGGCAATGCTTGGGGAGGAGACAAGTTTTTATTTTATTTATTTACAAAATTTATACCCCGCCTTTCTGTCCTCACCAGGGCCACCGAGGCTAACCGAGAATAAAAAAGCATCTTAAAGACCATTAAAAGTAAACAAGAACACATCATTCAGACCATTAAACCAAAATGGCTGCTTTTTGAGGGTAACTACTAGGGCTGCCACCTTGACCTGGATAGCCCAGGTGAGCCTGATCTCGCCAAATCTCAGATGCTAAGCAGAGTCGGCCTTGGTTAGTAATTGGATGGGAGACCTCCAGCGAGACCAGGGTTGCAGAGGCAGGCAATGGCAAACCACCTCTGTTAGTCTCTTGCCATGAAAATCCCACAGGGGGTAGCCATGTTAGCTATGTCTTGGGGGCACTCTCCACCACACTAGGGCTGCCAACTAATCTCCAGTCTACAGCGAAAAGTTTCCCTGGAAAAAATGGCAGCTGCCGAGGGCAGACTCTATGGCATCACATCCCTGTGGAGTTCCCCCTCCACAAGTTCCACTCTCACCAAGTTCTGCCCCCAGCTATCCAGGAATTTCCCATCCTGGAGTTGGCAACTCAGCTTATTACGTGTCATGGAGTCTGTGTCAGTAGTGCCATTGGAGCAGTACTTTGTGGGGGACAGCCTGGGTCCAGCCCATGAGCTCAGCAGAGGCTCCCCAAAACAGGCTGTAAATTTACATTTCAAATACACATTACCATCTGTAAAACCATTAATCCAGTGTCTCAAATTACCTAACAACACTGTGGCCTAATACAATGTATAGCCAGTTTGGTGTAGTGGTTAAGAGCAGTAAGACTGTAATCTGGAGAACCGGGTTTGATTCCCCACTCCTCCCCTTGAAGCCAGCTGGGTGACCTTGGGCCAGTCACAGCTGCTGTCGGAGCTCTTAGCCCCACCTACCTTACAGGGTGATTGCTGCGGGGATAATAATAACATACTGTGTAAACCACTCTGAGTGGGCGTTAAGTTGTCCTGAAGGGCGGTATATAAATCGAATGTTATTATTATAAATTGAATGTCATTGTTATTGTTGTTATTGTTGTTGTTGTTATAGTTTGGACCTAGAGTGGGAAACTGAGTCTCAATCATTGGGCCACATATAAGTGCATGATGCTTAGGAGGCAAACTTAAGCAAGTCTACTCAGAACCAAGTCCCGTATTATTCAATCAGGCTTTCTCCCAGAAAAGTATCTGGAGCACTGCAGCCATAGTCTGGTTTCTGGTTATGTTGTCTGGGAAATAAATAAAGTGAGTCTAAAGACTTCTTTAAGGGAATGTGCACATTTGCCTTAAAGTCACATTATCTCCATTTTCATCTATTTATTTTTTTTGCTCTGCGCACGATTGCCTTGCTAGATGGGGAAGTTTTGCGAGACGACTGTCCAAGTGAAAATGATTTTCTTCAATGCGATATGCAGATTTCTCTCCCAAATGACTGACCAAATGAAGAAAAAGCGGATGTGCAATGCAGTATTTGAAAATGTGCACATGCTTCATCCCAAAGGCATTTCCTTTCCTCCCAAAGCTCATCAAATAATTGCTTTATTTTAAACAGATGCCTGCACAAGACATGATGGGCTTGAAAATAAAATTAATTTGTTGATCAGGAACGTGACGTTAAAACCAATATTCTCTGAACGTTTAGCATATGCCAGTCTGAAAACGAATGGAGGAGAGATCTGGGCACAGCCGGCATCAGGGGTTGGCATCACAGGGCACAAGCCAACCCCTGGTGCTGACCCTGCTACTTCCCTTCTGTGCACAATTGCTGCCTGCTTGCCTGTCTGTCTTGAGCAAGTGAGCGCCAAGCTACACATGACGAATGACACTTGAACGGCAAGTGTATTTCTCCCTGTTCACTTGCCCTCCACTCAATCCACTTGCTGTTCAAGTGTCATTCGTCATGTGTAGCTTGGCCCTCAGTCTTTACAGGAATAAGGAGAAAGAGCAGTTAACACGCTTCCCCTTTCCCTCTGGGCAGCAGAGGAGATCAGGTTCATAGGGTTACCAACTCCCGGCTTGGAAATTCCTGGAGATTTGGGGGGTGGAGCCTGGAGAGGGTGGGGTTTGAGGAGGGGAGGAACTTACTGGGCTATTGTGCCATAAAGTCCACCCTCCGAAGCAGCCATTTTCTCCAAGGGATCACTGTAGACCAGAGCTCAGTTGTAATTCTAAGAGAACTGGCAACTCTAGTCAGGGCTAGCTAGCTGGCAGCAGCACGGAGGGCATTTTGCTCAAAGGGCCCTGCAAAGCTGGCACTAGCAGCAGATCTGTCAAATCCTTTTAATCATGCTGTTACATGAGCATTAAAAGGAATACGTTTGCTGTTGATGAATGTTAGCAAAAAGGTTGAACTGAAGCCCAGCGCCTGGCAAAGGAGCTGCCATCCATACCATCTGTCTGGAGCAGCAGCAGGAGGAACATCTGGAAAGAGAACACCAAAAAACATCTGCCTACCCAATCTTCCCATTTTTGACAGGAAACATGACCAGGTATAAAGGCAGAGGTTGAAAAGAGGAGGCTACTTGATGTGCACCTTAGGGATTCTCTAAGAGCAGCAGAAAAACTATTCAGAAGTCCTTTTCTGTAATGTTTAGATACGCTTCTCAGGATCCATCATTGCTCCAAGGACATCCAAGGGGGGGCTCTTCAATGGGACCCCCATCATTGCAGGGACACATGGGAAATCCTTTTCAGCACCAGCCCCTAACTTGTGGAGTTCCTTTCCTTTAGGGTTGCGAGCCTCCAGGTGGGGCCTCGAGATTTCCCAGAATTACAACTGATCTCCAGAAATGGAGAAAATGGCTGCTTTGGAAGGTGGCACTGTACCCTGAGGAAGGCTCTCCCATCCTCAAATCCCATCTTTCCGGAGCGCCACTCCCAAAATCTCCCCTCTCAAAGCCCACCCTCCAGAAACTCCATTCCCCAAATCTCCAGGAATGTCCCCACCTGGAACTGGCAACTGTACTTCCTCAAGAGCTTCATCATGACCCCAGCCCCTCAAGTACAGCTTTTGAAAACCTATTTCAGGAAGGGCTTTGATCTCTAGGCCCCGCCCGGAGACGGGTAACCCTAGCTTTACTGAACATACAGAGATGCCTTGGGCTGAGGGTAGGGATGTGCGTTTCGGCATTCAGAATGCCGAAAGAATGCCGAAACAAAAGTGTTTCGGCTTCTTTCAGGGAATGCCGAAACGTTTCGGGGAATCCCAAAACGTTTCGGGTAGCCGAAAGAAAAAAGCCGAAACGTTTCGGGATTCTTTCGTCTTTTATTCGGCTTTTCAATGGGAAAATGCCTCCGTCTTCCCGGACGTCTGGGGGAGGCATCTTCCCACCGAATAAGCCCAAAATTGGTGGGGACCTTCCTCTAACCCTTCTCTAACAACCACCCAAGTTTCAGACAGATTGGACTTTGGGGGGCCATGTTATGGCCCCCCAAAGCAGGTCCCCCCATCCTCCCATAAAGGAGCATCTTCTTCATTATTTCCTATGGGGAAAAAATGAAGAAGCAGGCTTCCTTTGCCAGGGGTGGCATTTTGCATGCAAAATGCCCCCTTACCCTCAGGGGCCCTTCTCCCACCCCTCCTCCCACCCCCCACCAAGGCTCAGCCTGCTCCCACTTGGGGGGGCCATTTCATGGCCTCCCCAAGTAGGTGCTCTAATCTCTACCACTGACAGCTGGGGGAGGCTTGTGTTGCCAGGGGTGGCATTTTGCATGCAAAATGCCCCCCAACCCTCTGGGGCCCTTCTCCCACCCCTCCTCCCACCCCCCACCAAGGCTCAGCCTGCTCCCACTTGGGGGGGCCATTTCATGGCCTCCCCAAGTAGGTCCTCTCAGCCCCTAAATTCCACCCCTTACAGCTCCACACAAACCCAATTCCCCCCAGCTGCCACACACAGACCCAAATCCCCACATTAGCCCCTCACAGACCCAAATCCACCCCCACCTGCCCCACACCCATAACCCCAGGAACAGGCTGGCAAAGGCCAGCCCTCTCCCTTTGTTCCCTATGCTGGGAACTTCTAAACTCTCTTTCCCTGGGCAATTCTGCACAGCCCAGGGGTGCCACAATGGTGGGCACACTTCTGAGTGCCAGCTGGTCCCTGTGAAAGAGCACCTGAACCACAGACACCCTCCCTCAAATTCCCCCACCACCTACAGAGATGGCTGGCCAGCCAGCCCCATTGTTCCCTATGATGGGAACCAACTGCACAACAAAGAATAAAACAAGAACAACACAAAATAAAGTTTTTTAAAAATTATTTTCTCCCTTCCAAAGTACAAGTAGGCAAAGCATTATGACACATAACACCAGCAGTCCCCCACACAGAAAAATAACACAACTCACTTAACATCAGAGAATCACAAAGCACGATTCCTGTCAAAAACACTTTATTTCTTGAACAGCTTTAGGCTACACAGCAGGGGGGGAACACCAAAGGGCATGGCAGCAGTATCTTACACAAAAATAACACAACTCACTTAACATCAGAGAATCACAAAAGCACAATTCCTGTCAAAAACACTTTATTTCTTGAACAGCTTTAGGCTACACAGCAGGGGGGGAACACCAAAGGGCATGGAAGCAGTATCTTACACAAAAATAACACAACTCACTTAACATCAGAGAATCACAAAAACACAATTCCTGGCAAAAACACTTTATTTCTTGAACAGCTTTAGGCTACACAGCAGGGGGGGAACACCAAAGGGCATGGAAGCAGTATCTTACACAAAAATAACACAACTCACTTAACATCAGAGAATCACAAAAACACAATTCCTGGCAAAAACACTTTATTTCTTGAACAGCTTTAGGTTACACAGTAGGAGGGCACAAAAGGGCATGATAGCAATGTACTACAAAAAATAATACAACCCACTTCACCGTTTTTGACAGCAATTGTGTTTGTGTGATTCTCTGATGTGAAGTGAGTTGTGTTATTTTTGTGTAGTACACTGCTTTCCTGCTCTGTGGTGCCTTCCTACTGTGTAACCTAAAGCAGTTACAGAAATAAAGTGCTTTTGACAGCAATTTTTTGGGGTGATTCTTTAATGTGAAGTGAGTTGTGTTATTTTTGTGTAAGATACTGCTTCCATGCCCTTTGGTGTCCCCCCCCTGCTGTGTAGCCTAAAGCTGTTCAAGAAATAAAGTGTTTTTGACAGGAATTGTGCTTTTGTGATTCTCTGATGTTAAGTGAGTTGTGTTATTTTTGTGTAAGATACTGCTGCCAAGCCCTTTGGTGTTCCCCCCTGCTGTGTAACCTAAAGCTGTTCAAGAAATAAAGTGTTTTTGACAGGAATCGTGCTTTGTGATTCTCTGATGTTAAGTGAGTTGTGTTATTTTTCTGTGTGGGGGACTGCTGGTGTAATGTGTCATAATGCTTTGCCTACTTGTACTTTGGAAGGGAGAAAATAATTTTTTAAAAACTTTATTTTGTGTTGTTCTTGTTTTATTCTTTGTTGTGCAGTTGGTTCCCATCATAGGGAACAATGGGGCTGGCTGGCCAGCTATCTCTGTAGGTGGTGGGGGAATTTGAGGGAGGGTGTCTGTGGTTCAGGTGTTCTTTCACAGGGACCAGCTGGCACTCAGAAGTGTGCCCACCATTGTGGCACCCCTGGGCTGTGCAGAATTGCCCAGGGAAAGAGAGTTTAGAAGTTCCCAGCATAGGGAACAAAGGGAGAGGGCTGGCCTTTGCCAGCCTGTTCCTGGGGTTATGGGTGTGGGGCAGGTGGGGGTGGATTTGGGTCTGTGAGGGGCTAATGTGGGGATTTGGGTCTGTGTGCGGCAGCTGGGGGGGAATTGGGTTTGTGTGGGGCTGAGAGGACCTACTTGGGGAGGCCATGAAATGGCCCCCCCAAGTGGGAGCAGTCTGAGCCTTGGTGTGGGGTGGGAGGAAGGGTGGGCGAAGGGCCCCAGAGGGCTGGGGGGCATTTTGCATGCAAAATGCCACCCCTGGCAACACAAGCCTCCCCCAGCTGTCAGTGGTAGAGATTAGAGCACCTACTTGGGGAGGCCATGAAATGGCCCCCCCAAGTGGGAGCAGGCTGAGCCTTGGTGGGGGGTGGGAGGAGGGGTGGGAGAAGGGCCCCAGAGGGTTGGGGGGCATTTTGCATGCAAAATGCCACCCCTGGCAACACAAGCCTCCCCCAGCTGTCAGTGGTAGAGATTAGAGCACCTACTTGGGGAGGCCATGAAATGGCCCCCCCAAGTGGGAGCAGGCTGAGCCTTGGTGGGGGGTGGGAGGAGGGGTGGGAGAAGGGCCCCTGAGGGTAAGGGGGCATTTTGCATGCAAAATGCCACCCCTGGCAAAGGAAGCCTGCTTCTTCATTTTTTCCCCATAGGAAATAATGAAGAAGATGCTCCTTTATGGGAGGATGGGGGGACCTGCTTTGGGGGGCCATAACATGGCCCCCCAAAGTCCAATCTGTCTGAAACTTGGGTGGTTGTTAGAGAAGGGTTAGAGGAAGGTCCCCACCAATTTTGGGCTTATTCGGTGGGAAAATGCCTCCTCCAGGCGTCCTGGAAGACGGAGGCATTTTCCCATAGAAAAAAGCCGAAAGAATGCCGAAAGAATGCCGAAATAATCCCGAATCCCGAATCCCGAAAGAGATTCTTGTTTCGGCTTTCAGCTTTAACGATAGAGAATTTTCTTTCGGCTTTCTACTTTCGGCTATAGCCGAAAATTTTTGGCTTGCACACCCCTAGCTGAGGGCCTCACGGAAGCCACAATATTAAAAGCAATACTAGTTTTCTATTATAAGCGTTAAAGTATTTTCTAATACATTTACTAAGCTTAATACCACATAACATACATAGAAAGAGCCAATAAAGATTGTCCAGGACTTCCACGGTCTATATATGTTTCTTTGTAGACATACGTAGCCGGCCCCAGATTGGGCGTGGCCATTTCCATGGGCATGACTTTTTATCTAACTGGTTCAACATAAAGATGTCTTTGTGAAGATTCATCTGAACGTTGCTACAAAGAAACATATATAGGCTGTGGAAGTCCTGGACAATCTTTATTGGCTCTTTCTATGTATGTTATGCGGTATTAAGCTTAGCAAATGTATTAGAAAATACTTTAACGCTTATAATAGAAAACTAGTATTGCTTTTAATATTGTGGCTTCCGTGAGGTTTTCTCTCTCTCTTCCGCATTGTTCGATACGGGAGCAGCCTTTCTTTCGCTTTGGGCTGAGGGCCTGCACACATCGCACTATCCTTGCATGAGCTCTGAATCCCCTACGAGGGCTATCAATGTATACTCTCTCATTATAAGAGAGGTGAAGGGAAATTCTCGAAAGCTTATGCTAAAATAAAGTTGGTTAGTCCTAAAGGTGCTACTGGACTCTTTACTATTTTGGAGCTACAGAATAACACGGCTAATGATCACACAGACTAATGGTTTTTTTCTTGGGAGTTTAGTGTCAACTTTCCAAATGCAAGAGCCGCATGGAAAAAGTTTGCACAACTTTCCTGCAAAGCAAGTATTAGAGAGTAATTTATGGACCTGTCACGTTGCTTGAAATTTGCTTAAAGCGAAAGGCTGCGTTTCCAATAAAACAGAATCCTTGGAGTCAGACATCCATGCTAAGGACACCGTGCAACGAAACCCATCCTTCCCTTTAATATACTGGGAATTTATAGCCATTAATTAACTCACTCAGCTCTTAACAAAGGTGGCTCCTGTGACATTTTGAGGTACTCAGAAAGGTTTTTTCCCTTCTTTTTTAAAGAATGGAGCTTGCAGCCATCTGCTTTCTGAAAACTTATTCTGGCCTCACTGACCTGTCGAAAGTACCTAGTGCTTTAACAACAAGGAACTTTCATGCCTGCAAGGCAGAATTTCATTTTTGTCTTCAGCAAAGAAAGTTATTGAAATAAACTATGAGCAGGAAGACCCAAAAACCAGTCCAGCACAATCATGCTAGTAGTGAAGAGCAGATGATCATAGAGCTGGTGCCTGAGGACTGAGAAGAAATGAGAAGGCATCAGTAAGACCATTGAGTTTCTGCTGATTCCTAGAGTGATGTGACATCCCTTCTGGGTTTCCTCCAGAAGTGACATCATGCTGTTCCTCAGATGGGGATTTGTTTTCTTCCCCTCTACAAGCCTGCTGAGTGACAGAGGGGGTGGGGGGCTCAAACCAGGAGATCCCCCACTGGAAGTGGGAACATGGGGAACCCTAGATAACCACAAGGAAAGAAATAATCTATGGGGGCAATCTAAGCAGATTTACCCGGAAGTCTTATAATATTCAACAGGGCTCACTCTGAGAAAAAAAATATATTGTTAGGACTGCCACTTCCCTTCCACTCACAAAAAGTGCGATCTAACATTTTTCTGACTTAAGAAGACTTTGGTCCAGTTAGAAATGCAACTTTCTAAATAAATACTTTGTCCTCTTTAACCGGATATGCCTACAAGCACAGTTCCTTATGAACAAAACTCACTAAGACCACAGAGAGCTTTGATTCATCCAGAACCCCCCTTGAATTCTTAGATGGATTGGTCTCACCACAATAGATGCAATGACTGACATGTATAAGGCAGCTTCATCTAGGGAGGAGCCATGAGTTGGAGGTAGGGCATCTGCTTTGCATCTTCAGTTAAAAGAATCAGATAATAGAGGGTGAGAAAGACCCCAGCCTGAGACCCTGGAGAGCTACATCTGGTCAGAGTGACTGTACTGACCTTGATAGACCAGAAGCCTAACTCAACAGAAGGCAGCTTTGTGATTTTCCTGAGTCTTGGAAGACCGTGAGGGAATAAGGGGCTAGTTTAGGATTAAGGCCATTTACTCTAGGGTTGCTAAACTCCAGGTGATCTTCCAGTTTTACAATTAATCTCTAGACAACAGAGAACAGTTTCCCCAGAGAAATTGGCTGCTTTGGAGGGTAGACTCGATGACATAATACCCTGCTGAGTCCCCTTCCCTCCCTAAACCTCACCCTCCTCAGGTTCTACCCCAAATCTCCAGAAATTTCCCAACGTGGAGTTGGCAACCCTAAATAGGATTGTTTGCTCCCATAAAAGTCTGTCCACAGCTCAGGTGTTTTAGATGATCATACTCTTCAATAACTTGCCCTACCCTGTTTTTCAAGGACGAGGTGGTATTTGCACTTTAGCTCAAAGATAAACTACGGGCCAAGCTACACATGATGAATGACACTTGAACAGCAAGTGGATTGAGTGGAGGGCAAGTGAACAGGGAGAAATACACTTGCTGTTCAAGTGTCATTCGTCATGTGTAGCTTGGCCCTCCACAATCCATTATCCACAGTTTAAAACGAGTTGTACCGATTCACAGATAATGCTGAAAACTGCCGATAGAAAACAACTGGTGCGAAGAAACAGAAAATTAATCACATTTTTAAAAGGCGGCAGGTTGTAGGTGGCCATCTGGCAACTGTGCTAAGGGTTCTAACAATGAATTAGTCCCAGTATCTTTAAGAGATGTGGTCTTGATGAAAATATAGGATGTGACTTTTTAAAATGTGATGAGTATATATTCCTGTCTGATAAGTGCCCACTTTTACGGACTGTTTCCGCCGAGACCAGACCCGGTACTTCCGTGGTAATTGAAGTCTTCCGTAAGTATAGTATGTTATGCCTGATAAATTTAACAGATTATATTGTTAGGTTTGCTTTCAATAGAATTGTTTTCATTTAATGTAGACATTGCCGCCCGTGAGAAAGCTATTGCTGCGAAACAAATACAGCTAGCGATTTGTCGGGCAGGCTGCAAGCAACTCCCCATGGAGAAGGCATGACCACTCCAAGAACCTTGGACGTTCTGCCAGTATACGATGTTGGGGGAGTTTATTGTCAAAGATTATATCAAAGATCACAGATTCTTTTATATGTGGGATAATGACTGTTTCCTTTGTCACCTTACACGGAATGTACGTTTGACATTTGGGTTATCGATATGTTAATGATTTGGATTCTGGTTGTGATCTATTTATGATGTTATTTATTGAGAAATGAGATTGTTAATTATTTGAATCTCGGTTGATATTTATTGATGTTTATTGACTGATTGAAGTGTATTTATTGAATTGAATCATTTATATATTCTGTATTGATTGCAGGGCTCATTTCGAGGGGGAACGCACAGGAACGCAGTTCCGGCAGTTCCCCAAAGAGGTTACATGTCAAGTGGCTCCACTCACCTGACCCTCGGCCATTTTGGGCCTGTTTCGGCCTGGATTGAGGCCAAAACGGCCCAGATTGGGCCTCTGACGGGTGGTGGATCACTCTCCCACTCAGCAGCAGCCCAATCCTGACCATTTTGGGCCCCTTTTCAGCCATTTTCAGCTCCTTTTTGCAATTTTGGGCCCAATTTTGGCCCTGAATAGCCAGGATTGGGTCCAAAACAGCCAGAAAAGGTGATGTCAGGGGGTGTGGCATATGCAAATCAGTTATACTAACGACACACTTCCAGTGATGGCAAGAGGCGTGGCATATGCTAATGAGTAATGCTAATGAGTTTCTCCAGCTCTTTTTCTACGAAATGACCCGATTGAGTGTAATGAATATATTTGTTAGTAGCACTTTGCACTTTATTCACGGTTAGCACTTTATTAAAATTAAAATTGTTTACAATCATTGGGTTCAATATTGATAGTCTATAGGGAGAAAATCTTTTTTCTGTCTCAATCATATCCAAGCCAAGATATCGCAAAGGGGACTGCCAAGTTTCAGAAAGGTAAGAGTCATCTCTGGGGACAATTTTGCTGCCCGACATGAATGATTTCCGAAAGCTAAAAAAAGCTGCAAGGCCTGTACTCTTTCCGAACAAACCACGAGGATTTGTTTGCAGATACATCCAGCAGTTTGCTTTCTAAGTGGCAACAAACTTGGCCTTTTAAAAAGTTTCGAGCCCCCAAGAGTCCAAAGCCTATAAAGACCAAACGACCTGCAAAATTCCTATTTAGCATCCAAGGGTGAGGCGAACATATGGCGTGTAGCCGCTTAATGAGGTTTTCATTCAGAACAGCTCTGAGGATTGATGCCCGGCTCACAAACTCTAGCAGATGGAGTTAAAGGTTTGACCTTTCAACCAACGGAGCTTTCTGTTTTCAGCACACATTACGGGGCATGTTGGTTTGTTAATGTTCGGATTCTGGACAATAATTCCTAACACGATGCTAATACAATGAAGATAATTTATATTTTGAAATGCCGTGTGGGTCTCTTGAGTTATACGTGCAGAGCAAAGATGTTATTTCATTTTTTAATTCATTTTATTAAATTTATAGCCCGCTCAACCCGCAGGCAGGCTCAGAGCAGATAGCAACAGTAAATAATTTACATAAACAACAGGAAATAGATAAAAACCTTCAGCAATTCAATTCAATAAAACCGCACTCATATTGCACAACCCGGACTTTTTATCCCACCCTTTCTCCATAATGCCCAAGGCAGCACACGTGATTTTCTCTGACAGTTTATCTTCCCAACAACCTTAATGATTGATTTCATTTTTACCCTGCCTTTCTTCCCAATGAAGACCTAAAATAGCTTCATTGTTCTCGCCTCCATTTTATCCGCACAGCAACCCTGTGAGGTAGCTTAGGTTGAGGGTGTGTGACCGACCCATGGTCACCCAGCAAGCGTCAGTGACTGAGTGGGGATTCGAACTGGGGTCTCCCAGATCCTACTCTGACACAAACTACTACAACACACTGTCTCTCCGTCCGAGAGAGTGTGATCGGCTCAGGGTCACTTAGCAGATGTTTGAACTTGTAGTTCAACACTGATCATTATATAGCATTGCTTTCTAACTTTAAGGCTTACCTAAAATGGATTTTCTTTCTTCTTTTATTACGAGGCTATTATAAAAGAGCCCATTGCATCTATACCTAAAGATCCACTTTGTCCTACATCCTGTTTTCGCCTGTCAAGCATTCAGTGGTATACTGCCTTTGACCATGGAGGCTCCATTTAGCTGTCATGGACTTACCCTCCACGAATCTGTCCAATTCCCTTTCAAAGGCGTCTACGCTAGCCATCAGTGTGAGGGGTTGAACATGTGCAGCTGCATAGCAAGTCAGATTTTTGGTGTTGCTCCAGAAGCAGCTTTGCAGAACGTTAAGGGATTACAAAGACTTTCTCAAATGGAGATGCCGGGGACCTTTCGAGTGCAGAAGCCGTGCTCTCTCCCCATTACCTCCTTCTCATCCCACAAAGCAGTCTATCATTTGAACTCGTTCAGTGTTCTTCTGGTGGCCGTCCTGAAAGTCTGGGCCAGTGACAGAACACTTATGCATGTACCTTGAATGCGTATATCTGAATCTGGGCAGGAAGCCTGGATTAAAAAAAAAATACGTCATAGCCCTGTTAAAGTTCACTGGACGTGAGTGAAATGCTTTCCAAAAACAGGATCTGGTGCCTAATCGGATCATTTCTGACACTTTCCATAATCGTTTGATGGAAGGGCTGTGGAGGAATTTACTGAGCCCCTGAACACACGGTGAGAAGCAAGCAGCCTGGGTCGCCCCCATCTCTCCCCACCTGCTCAGACAGCTGCGTTCCATTCTACTTTAATTAAAATCTAGCAGGTGTTTCCTGAGGGTGCATTTTGAGAAGAATAGCTGTGCCTGAGCAAAATCTAAACCGGCCATCTTGCTGGGGAATTAAGTGGCCGGTGAAGGCCTCCATTGGATTGCCCAAATTGCTGAAGTCCTCAGTGTATGTGACAGGGAAATACAAAAGAGAGTCTGGGCAGGGGGGAACCTCCCTGTTCACTCGGTAGCATCTCACTCTTATCTCTAGGAATTGTATGGGAATCCCCATCCACCTCCCACTTTAGTGTCACAGTACCGTTGTGAAATGAGGACAGAAGGCAGTGACCACTCCAAAGCAGATTTCATGGCTCAGTGAAGATTTTTAAAGTCCATGTCTTCCCAGAAGTAACTCCCAACACCAAATTCTAAATTCATTTCAAAATCTTGAGACTGAATGAACCGCCCCCCTCAACTGAGGGCTTAGCAACTAGGGGTGTGCACGTCGGGTTTCTGATTTGGAAAGATTCGGGGTTCTCGAATCGGCCCCAGCATTGCTGAGCTGATTTGAGAATCCTGAAGCAAAGCTTCCCGAAGTGATTTGCATCACTTTGGGAAGTTTCAGGCAAAGAACAACACTTTTCTTGCTACTTGCAAGTGACAAGAAAAGTGTTGCTTTCAAAATGCTGGCCACTTCACAGCTGATGGGAGGGGACTCCCCTCTCATCAGCTGAAAAAAGCCTTTTAAATGCCGGCTGCTTTTTTCAGTGGAGAAGAGGAGGATCCCCCTCTCATCAGCTGAAAAAAGCCTTTTAAATGCCAGCTGCTTTTTTCAGTGGAGAAGAGGAGGATCCCCCTCTCATCAGCTGAAAAAAGGCCTTAAATGCTCCTCTCCCATCAAAGAGGCCAACATTTGAAAGCAACACTTTTCTTGCCATTTGCAAATGGCAAGAACAGTGCTGCTTTGAGCTTTGGTGTGCTCTGTAAAGATTCCCGAATCTCTTCAGAGCATACTGAAGCAGAGACCCGAATATTTTTTGGGTGCACACTCCTATTGGCAACCCTATATTGTGAATAAATTGTTTACAGATTAGCTTCTTTTCTTTCGTGGTGGTGGTGGTGGAAAGCGTTACTCAAACAGGCAGTCTCCTAATTAGTTGGGGGAAATTAGCTTAAAGGAGACAAAGCGAAAGGAGATAACTGGGATTCTCCACCAATGTTTATGGGGATTTTTTCCTAAAGAGAACTCTCAAAATAAACCAGCTGGATGTTCAGACAGAATTTTTTTTTATTAAAAGAGAAATAAAAAGACAAACATACGATCACACACAGAACACATATGAGGCTAAGAGGAAATCAGGGAGCAGAAGGGAGAAAGCAATTTCGGGGAAGGCTATAATTCAAGTCTTGAAAGATGGAGGTCTGTGGAGGCAGCAGTAAATTGCCCAGCATTTCATGGCAAGAAGAAGAGAAGGCCCAAACAAATTTGGGGGTGTATGTATGGGTCCCAGAACACTCTCTCTCTCTCTCTCTCTCTCTCTGGTGGCTAGGGACTCCAGATATAGGGAAAAATGCAACCTGGAGCAAGCTGACATTTTCGCTTCCCCAAAACAATAACTTGATGGTTTTTCCAGAGCTAGATAATGGGTGTAAATGGGGCTTGATGACCCTGTGAGTACCAGATGGGAAAAGCTACCAGGATTGGTGAATAATGTTAAGTGTTGCTTAATTAAGGTAAACGGGTGAGGGGGAGTGAGGCTGGGTGTGGATGAGATTAGTCAGGAGTTTCTTGGGAGACCCCTTGTCCTAAATTATGTCTCTCTTCGGAGCATGGTGGGGGCCATGAGTCAGTTACTCAAAATGGCTCTGGGGAGGAAGCCCTCTGAGAGTCTCTCTACATGAGATGCCTTGGCACATGTTCGTCAAGTGTAGGGAGATGCAATGATAGCCAGGATGCGTAGTTTTAAAAGACAGAGCAGGTGGAGACGGCTCCTCAGAGGGTTTGTTAATTTCATCTTTTCCTCCCAAAGGCTCTGTCAATTTCACCTCTCCAGTCTAAAACTGTGTGGGATCTCAATCAAAGGACACTGAGGAATGGAAATAGGCTGGAGCTGTCTTCCAGAGCTGGGCTTGGACCTGGAGAGGTTAGAATGGGCTGAAGTTTCCCTTCTAGCATTTCACATTCAGTCAGTCAGCTGCTCTGACTCCCCTTCTAAAATATTTTCCCCAGGCTCTTAGCTGACTGGCGTCCATTTTGTTTCATTTCAGGCCAGGCAGTGTCTCATGCTTATGATATCTGAGGTAATATCAATAAACTGCCCCTCAGCGAGAGGAGGGGACTGACTGCTAACAGAAAGTGCCATCAAGTTGTACACGATTTATCCTTGGGGACACATAATTGGGCATATACCGTGTGCCTTACCTCAATGGACACAGAAGGCCCGTCAAATCCAATGCTCTCTAATCTGATGGCCAATTGTTCTCTGGGGGCTCAGGAAAAACAAATGCCCTATGAGATGCTTAGCCTGGAGGCACCGGGAATTGAACCAGCAATCTTCTGCTGACCAATCTCACATCTCCCCTTTGAGTTCAAAAGTTCTTCTTATTCTTATTCGGTGTTGCCAGGCCACAACATAGGAGTGTTTGCAGGAAGGGGCAGAACTCTTCAGATGCCTCCTCCCTATCCAACTCAGGGCCAAGCTACAAGTGAAGCCTGACACAGGTTGGACACTTGTCAGCTTCCCTCAAGTTTTGACGGTAAATGTTGGCATCCTGGTCTTGCAGCTTGGCTCTCCGACTGCTGTCCAACGGACATTTCAACTGTCACTTGTCCAACATTCCGCTAAGCTGCCTACATTTCCCATCAAAACTTGAGGAAAACTGACAAGTGTCCAACCTGTGTCATTCGTCACTTGTAGTTTGGCCCTGAGCTTTAAATCCAATGTGATGCTTTACTTCCATGTTGTTTTAGAGAAAACTATGCCAAAGTTCACATTGTTTAACAGTGAATCATTTCTGATTTCCAACAGGA
Source organism: Eublepharis macularius (assembly GCF_028583425.1). Lineage (NCBI taxonomy): Eukaryota > Metazoa > Chordata > Lepidosauria > Squamata > Eublepharidae > Eublepharis > Eublepharis macularius. The sequence goes on along the minus strand of NC_072802.1, from coordinate 62,664,670 downwards.
ATATGTCAATGGAATTCAGATTAGTTCGCACCCTTATTGCACTGAAATTCATTTCCTGAAAGACAACCCGTCAGGATAAGCTACAACCCCCCTCCCCATTCTGTGCTCTGCGGGTACAAGGAAGAAGCAGAGTAAAAACAAACACAGAACAACGGGAAGTATTGTTTTGTTGCTTATTATGAAATAAAAGTGCATGTCATGTTTATGGAACTGCTTAGAAGGGGCCTCTGACAGTGTCTGGAGGTTATAAACCTGAATCTCACTTAGCACCTAACGATTAGTTCCTGGTGACTATTGTCAATAAATCATCCATTTGTCTGCAAATTGCAAGCCACCTTATCTAGCTGCCAATGATTTTTCTTCCCACCATGATTAACTTGATTTGGAAATTACTAAGAAAGTTTTAAAGATGGGAGATCTGAAATTCGGTGTGGGCAGAAAGTGTTGCCCTCACGGTGGATTCGACTTGGGAGAGCTATCACATAGCCCAGAGAGTTCCCTAACCTTTTGGAGTCTGTGGGTATTTTTGGAATTTTAAGAAAGGGCAGTGAGTGCCAGCACCGCAAAATGGTCACCAAGGGAGGCTGGATCAATCTCAAACTGCTTGGCGTCCTAAGTCAAGCACTGGGGGCAACTATTTCTGAATGGGAGCTCCTTGCAGACTCAAAGGTGATGACTCCTGGGGTACCTCCTGACACAACGAGGTGGAGAAAGTACAAGTTGACTGTTTGTATTGGGGAAGAAACAAATGGGTGCTGTGGAACTAGGGTCGCTATTTTATGTGCCAAAAATGGGCAAACCCATGCTAGTGCTCCACATTTCCTGCCAATGCTCATTGGAACAGTGTGGGGAGGATAGGGGGACAACATTGTACAATGTGGCCTTCACCTGGAAATGATGGTACTGCATCAAGTGACGCTCTAGCAATCTTCCCAATCTTCGTGGTCTTTACCATAGAGATTTGGGAAATTCCTAGAGAGTTGCTTGGTGTGGTGATGTAATTTCTGAGTCTTCACTCAGAAGTGATTTTTATACATGTTGCGATGCTTCACCGCCACATGAAGCACCCCAACAAGCTTCTGTTAGTGCCAGGTGCAGGGTATCACACCAAGTATCATCAAACTCAAAGGAGCTTGTAGTCCCCCTTCTTGGTTGCTATGTGCACACATATCCATAAATTCCTTGTTGCCTCTCATGCAAGTAGAGGTCAGCCAAAGAAACCGTGGGAAATTTGAAACCATCTGGGGGCTCTCTAAGTTAAGTTTAAATTTAAAAATATTTGCTAGCACAACTTCTCTTGCCCTCAAACAAGGTGGCATATAAGAGGAATGCAATCCTTGCTAAATGTCAGACTGGATTCAATCAAACACAGAAAGGGCAATCAGTGGGAGGGAAATAGTGATGGAAATATGGAAATATAAATTTTAGTAACTAAAGACTGAATTGCTGAAGGCTACGGCACTTATTGCTATATTTAAATGAAGTGGATTTGTGTCAACTTTTGAAAGCATGTAATTGCAAGAAAGGTGAAAGAAAATTATTATAATGACCAAAGCTGATTTTTCTATACAGACACTTCTGAAATTTTCTTTGACCAAATTTCTACCAGACTGTTGGAGACCTGAATTACCCAGTCTAGTTTCTGAAGGGGAATGGATGCCTTAGGAATTCTTCATAGTTTCATATTTTTTTGTTTCAAAATTTTATGTGTGATTCGTTTTTAGTACCTTTCTGCCCCCTTCCCTCCATATTACTGAGGCACATGTACACAGTAATAAAACACCACAAAAAAGCAATCTGGATGTGATTGTGTCTTTCCAGCTCCATCTTATGAATGCATGTGCTGGTAAAATGCCACCAAAAAGCAATCTCAGTTTGCTTGTATGTGGTGGTGGAGATTCCTCCCAACTCATAGCTAACTAGCAGGGTTTCCATGGCAACAGATTAATAGAGGTGGTTTGCCATCACCTGCCTCTGCAACTTTGGTCTCTGTTGGAGGTCTCCCATCCAAGTACTAACCAAGGCCAACCCTGCTTAGCGTCTGAGATATGACAAGATCAGGCTCACCTGGGCCATCTAGGTCAGGGTCATATGTACAGGGAGATTAAAACTATTTCTGTCTGGTGTTTTATGTGATGCCACAAAAACCAACATTGGTTCAATCATATACGCTATCACATCAAGACCAGAGGTTTTCTTTTTTTGTGTGCAATATATAATTACTGCACACATGTATATCAATAATAGGGGGAGGGGAAGAAAAATGTGCAGGAATTAAAGAAGTTGAACCTGGTCATGCAAGCAGCAAAATGGAGAAATAATGGTGGGGTGATTTTACCAATTTTGACTGGGGCGTATGTGCACAATTTTCTTTGCAAAACATGTGCTTTCCAGTTGACTTAGATAATCCCCTCCAGTCTCCTAGCAAATAAATCTGCTCCTTCCATGCAACATTGTCCTAAAAAAAAAACACCACCCAAATTGCTGAGAGAAATAACTAGCCAATATGAATAGTTTCTAAAATGCCAGATAATAGAACTGATGTTTAACTGTTTCAAAGCACTCTGGGAGCCACAGAAATTTGTACAAAAAGGAAATTGGTTCTTTCCTTACAAAAGGAGGTAAAAAAGAAGAAGAAAAGATTGCATTGCCCTATAATCAAGAATATAAAAAAATACTTCATTCTTTAAGGAGATGGAGGGTGGAGTGGGTTTTTCCCCCCCATTCCATGAATACAACTGCAATTTCAAACATTTAACCAGCTGCCAAAATTCAATACGAGTTCAACTGCTGCTCTGTTCTCTTCCAGCCCTCTTCTCTCCTGAATGACACTTATAAATTTGTTTCTTAACGGCTTGAAGAACTTGTGCTTCACAAAAAGATCTACAAGTATCTTACAGTAAAAGAGCTGAGTAATTCTCTGGGCAATAATATACTCTCCAGCCATAAAAGATTAGTGATACTTTTAAAAAAAGAGTACAAAGAAGAAGCTGTACAAATCATGCTTTGTACTGCCGTCCACCTTTTCCCTCCTGAATGACTTTGCCATCACTTTAATTGCTCTCTCTAGAACAATCTTATAAGCCACTCTGAGTTCCCACAGAGGAGAATGTCCGGGGTCTGAGGCACAGCCCCTGGCCTCGCCGGGAGGAAGCAATGGGAGACAGCCAGGAGGCAGCTGCCCTGCTGCCCCGGCCAGCCATCAGAGCCAGAACCTGCCTGTGCCAGGGGAAAGGGGCAAAGGTCCAAGGCCCCAGAGGGCTGGAAGGGGCAGGGTGAGGCCAGCCAGCCCCACCCTCCAGGGAGAAGATAGGGAGCTAAGCAGGGCAGAGGGAGGGGGCAAAGGCAGGGGGAATAGGGACCCAGCAGCTGCCCAAACAGAGCCCTTACCGGCCGAGGAGGAGAAGCAGCCACAACAGCTCAGAACTACGCCCCAGCCTATCCACCAGCTAGAAGGCAACAACCAGGCTCAGGGAGTTCCAGGAGCAAAGCGACTCCAGGTGGAGCTGCCACAGGCATTCTGGGGGGTGGGGGGAGAAATGGGCAGCCCCGCCCAGCATCAATGGGCAGGCAGCCCAGAAGCTGGCCAGGGCAATTCCTCGTGAGCAAGGCCAGGGAAGCTCAGCAGCACAGAAGCTGACTGGGGCGGCTCCTCGTGAGCAAGGCCAGGGAAGCTCAGCAGCTCAGAGGCGTACTGGGGCAGCTCCTCGGGAGCAAGGCCAAGGAAACCTCAGCTGGGGTTTGTTCGCATGTAACCCCACCCTGCCAGAAAGGCAAGGAAGCCTAGAAGGGATTAGCGATGGGAGGGAAGGTGCAGCTGGGCCAAGTCAGGAAAGGGAACGAGCCTAGAAGGAGGGTGGGGCGGGGAAAGAAAGCCCTATAAAGGATGGCTAGGAAGAGCTCTGAGGTGGTGGGTTTGAGTAGGAGTAATGGAGCGGAGCGAGAGTGAAGGCAAGGAGGAGAGTGGATGAAGGAGGAGATGGCGGAGGTCAAAGGGGGTGAGTGGCACAGGTTGAGCAGGCCAGCGAGTGGATTGAGAGGGAGTCTGGGTGATGTATACTGCCCCTCCTTCCACAGAGCAGGGTCCTGCAGCATCCCTGGCACCCCTTTGATGTCAGGTGCAGACTGCCTGGTGCCCCGCCCAGTGGGGGCTGCAGCAAGCCCTGACAGAGAAAAGCAGATAATAAATATCTAAATATATCCTGCTTTTCTCCCTAATGAGAAATCAAGTTGCCTTTTGCCAGAAATACTTTTTAATACCTCATTTCACAGTTTTACCTGCATGAAACCAGTTTTCATAATCTCTTCCACAGGCCCTTTGAGAGTGGCTTTTGTATGTACTTTTTCGTGGTCAAGTAGCAGCTGATTGTGAATATCTCTACACAAGACATTTGACATGTGAAAAACATGGGTCCAGAGATGCAGTGGTAGCTGGGAAGGGTAGTTTAAAAAGACCGAGCGGGTGGCAGGGCAAAGGCTTTGCTATACACTGAAGCTGTGTGAAGGGGCTATGAAATGCCAGAAGGGAAACTTCAGCCCATTCTAACCTCTCCAGGTCCAAGCCTGGCTCTGGAAAGCAGCTCCATCCCATTTCCATTCGTTGCTGCCCTCTGGTTGCTATCCCACCCAGTTTTGACTGGAGAGGTGAAATTGACAGAGCCTTCTGGGAAGCAAAGATGAAATTAACAAACCCTCTAAAGAGTGATCTCTGCAGGCTCTCTCTTTTTAAACTACTCTTCCTGGCTAACATTGCGTCTCCCTACACTTAATGAACATGAGCCAAGGTGTCTTGTCTTGTGTAGAGATCCTCTTAGAAGGAAGACAGTGTGGTAGAGCCTGATCTTGTCAGATCTTGGAAGCTAAGCAGGGACGGATGACCACCGAGGAACACTCTGAAGAAGAAGACAATGGCAAACCACCCCTGCTTCTCACTTTCCTTGAAAGCCCCTCTCTGGGGTCACCATAAGTTGATTGTGACTTGATGGCACATACACATACATATACAGCATCTGCCTTATGATGACCCTGGATCTCTTCAGTAGAGATGTTAGGACCTTCTATATGCAAAGCAGGTGCTCTCACACTTAGCTACCCTGAAAGATGGCATGCACATATTATTTATTTATTAAATATTTGCACCCAATGTTTCCTTGTGGCTCAAGGTGGCTTAAAAATCATAATTAAAAGCAGGGCTTTTTTCTGGGAAAAGAGGTGGTAGAACTCAGTGGGTTTCCAGCACAGGGGGCAACTCTTGGCAGGAGGTGGTGGCCCTGGTACCACATGCATGCGCACAAAGTGCATGCATGCTCCCAGGACCGATGATGTCACTTTGGGTCAGCTGGAACATGGGGGGAGTTTTTAAAAGTATAAATCATCCTTGGTTAAAATGGTCACATGGCTGATGGCCCCGCCTCCTGATCTCCAGACAGAGGGGAGTTTAGATTGCCCTCCGTGCCGCTCCAGTGGTGCAGAGGGCCATCTCAACTCCCCTCTGTCTGGAAATCAGGGGGCGGGGCCACCAGCCATGTGACCATTTGCAAGAGGTTCTGGAACTCCGTTCCACCACGTTCCCGCTGAAAAAAAGCCCTGCATCACAAATCAGCAAAATAATACATGAAATGATGCCCTGCTGCATTGCCGGCCAAGAACTGAAATCTGCCAAGACCTCTGTGCCTGTTTTCCTGGAGAGATTCCCATCAATGTCCCTTTCTTGGAATAAGATACTGTTATGGAGTGGAGCATTTCTGCAGGAAGCCGTGAGTGATCAATAGGTTAATCCAATAGGGTTATTTACTCATCAACTCATTGGAAGGGAGGGGCAGGTTACAATCCTCATAATTTAACTATTGACCAGGGCTGTTTCTTGAGACGTTTTCTTTTTAAAAAAGGAAAAGTTCCCCTTACATAAACATGAGATAAATAAATAAAATGCATGGCTAATTAGGTATTTCTAGAAAAGCTGATGAGGATAATCAATGGCCCATCCAGAAGTAGAAAAAGAAGTTTGTTTGTTTAAAAATAATTATGACAAAGTTTACGGAAATGCTCTGTTGCAGAAAATTACATCTACCGTTTGCATCAAGCAACTACAGTCTCTAAAACAACACTGGACACACAAAAAAGTCTACTGAGGACTGTGTTGTGTTATTGTCACCTATTTCTAATGTTGTGTGTCACTAACATATTATATAAAGATTTTGTATATTTAGATTACATTTCAGTACCGTGTCTTTAATATTAGAGACTGGCAAACAGCGGGCTGTTTAGAAGGGGAGGTGCTATTTATTTCAGGATACTTCATGTGTGTGTGTTTGCGGGGGGGGGGGGTTCTCACTTCACTGATTTTCCCCAGTTGGAAAAAAAAAAAGACTTTTCCCTGCACATAGAAACTAGTAAGACAGGGAAAAGCACTTTAGCCCAGACTTCTTACTAGGGATCTCAGGTGCCTGCTGGTGGTGGGCAATCTCTTGGCTGTTTACCAGATTTTCTGCTGGTGACTGATGACTGGCAGGTGATTTCTGGCTGCCCGGAGATCTCCCCCTCACTGGCAGTCACCCTGGGAACACACACAGTGCACAAGCTCCCAGTGGACTCGGTGATGTCACTTCCCTGCATGGAGTGTGGGAGTGCTCCTGCGGCTGGTGTGATGACATCACTTCCAGAAGTGACATCATCACACTGGCGCCAGGAGCACGAGTTTGAAACAGATGAGTGCCGGGTCCTCCCTGCTCCTGCCAGGAGGGTAAGAGGACCTGGCAACCCTACTTCTTACTGACTTGCTAATTTTATCTGTGCAGGGTTTTGTGTGTACATACATGTGTGCAGAGAAATATTCTGTCATATGGTCTCCAGTTAGGGTTCCCTTGTGCCTTCTTATGGTGAGCAGTCTCTTGCCCATCATTTCCATTGCCTGCCACCACTCTGAGTGGCAGTGGGAGAAAAATAAAGAAAAAAATTGCTGACCTCTGCATTAATATGTCACTTCCAGGTTGTGCAGGATAAAGAGCAGCTCTGTGAATCACCAGAAACGTTATGGTAAAACAATAGAGTTTACCATAGAGTTTTTGGCAATTCCTAGAGTTAGCTATTGTCACATCTGCTTTGTTCCTAGTAGTGATGTAGTGACACCAATGCCATCACTGACATCACCTCTACCTTTGTCCCCTTCCTCCAAGCTTTCTGCTGGTTGACAGGCAACACTTACCCCCATGTCCATTCTGCAGGAGCCCATGCACAGGGTTTCTGCCTCACTGAGCACTAGGGCCTTGACTCAATTAGTAGGGTCCAACTGGATGAGAGAAAGAATGATCAGGACTTGGGGAAAGGGAAGTAGAATGGACTCTGCTTGTGAAATCTTCTGAAGCCCTCAGAGGCGGATCTACTGTGAAACTAATGAAGCTTAAGCTTCAGGGCCCCTAATCTCAGAGGGCCCCTGAAGCAAATTGTTTTTTTTCCAACAAACTTTTTTCAACAAAAAATAATGGAGATTAGGCGTTTGTTATTAAAATAAAGGCTATTTTAGTGATACAATCATAAGCCAATGGGTTGACGTGCTTAATGCTGAGCTTTGAATGGAGCATGCTCAGTGTTGTAGCTTCCCCTAAAGTGGGCTGGTTGTTCCCAGCGGCCGAGCAGTCCAGCCTGGCCCAGGAAGAAGCAACTGCACCAGAAGGGGGTGGGGAAAGGCCTGCACGGATCTTGCTGCTTCAAGGAAATTTTTATTCACACAAGTGACTTTGACATGTGAGATAACCCAGTACAGCAATTTTAATCAAAATCTGAGATGTAGTAGTTACACTTTTAAAAAAATTGTGGTGATCTACCATGGAACCAACCCAATTGAAGAAGCTAACAGGAGTTACCTAGATCTTGTTGCTGGTGGGAAGGGGCTCACTGTATGGCTCATTTTCAAGGGCTCCACCCCACCACCCTGTTCTCCACCATTTGGGCCTCGTGGTCCTTGCAAGGGCAGCAAGGCCCTTTGGACCTTGTTGGATCTTGCCCTATTGTTGCTGGTTGCGAAGGGGCCCCCATAACAGTTCAAGCTTCAGGGCCCCCCAAATATAGATCCACCCCTGGAAGCACTGGCTGGTGACGGTCACAGTAAATCACATTCTTCATTTGCTTATTAGCTCTTTCTTTGGGGGGGGAGGGGCTAGAAAGATGATTCCTCGTGCAATACAAATCAACCAGAATGGTCTAACTCTAAGCATTATGTGCAAAACCAAATGAACTAAAAGCGCGGTATTATGCATTCCATTAGGGTTGCCAGGTTTCCCTGGCAATGGCGAGAGGTGGGGTGAGAGCTCACCAAGGAGTGTGCATTCATTGTCCCTGGCCAATGACATCATTTCTGGTGTGACCTGGAAGAAACAGTATCACAGCAGAGCTGATTCTTTAACGATTGGCCAAAAACAGTACACCAGAAGTGATGTCATCAGTTGGGGATGATGGGTGTAAGCCCCCCACTATTTCACTGGCCTGCCTCCTCTCACCAATCAGTTGGCAATCAGTGAACAGAGGCACCAGTTGCCAGGAGACAGCCGGCCATAAGTGAGCAACTGGCAAACCTACATTCCATCTATATGCAATATCCGGTTTCTGGAAGAGCATTGAGCATTCAAATAATCATTGATTAAAACCAAGTTTCTAGTCCTGAGGATTCCTGCGTCTTCTTAAACTTGGGGAGTGAATATTTTAAAAGATCAAAGGGAAAAGAAGAAGCCTGGCTTATAAGCAGTACATATTCCCTGAGATTTGGTTGCATTATTTAGCAATGGTCACCTTTTGCCAACCATGGGAGGGGGGTCTCTAAGGAATTTTCAATCAATGGCGCTAGATAGAAAGATGAAAAAAGAACTGATATACAGCACAAAGCCACCTTGGGACACAGGTTTGATCGACAAGTAAGAGCTATAATATTAGCCTACAATCACAAAAGGATAATCTCGCTGTCAAACAGAATGTCAGTAGTACATCAGAATATTAATCAAGGAAATCTTTTCTTACACCCGGGAAGTGATTTGTTTTGCACTGTTGATGTACAAGGAGAGAGGGAGGTTTTCCGAGGACAAGCACTGAGTTCCCATTCATCAGCAAGGGAACATGAGAGCATCAAGGGTTATATCACTACAGTCTATCTAGCTTTGCGTCTTGATGCCCCGAAGAAGGTCAAGATGGTGCTATATGCTGAATGTTGTTAGGGCTTGAGGCTTTTGAAATTTTGCTTGTCTGAATTTGTTCCTGGATTTTGGACTTCTGAATTGCCTGATCTTGCTTCCAAAGTAGAACCAATTCATTAGGAATCTTTCACTTTGGATTTAGTTCCATGTCTTTTCTTGATGTCATAAGTTGCCAGATTTGGAAGAATTCTGCATGAACGTTCTTGCACTGCCTCTTGGGAATTGTAGTGTTTTATTTAAAAAAAAACTCTCCCCAACAGAAGGCCATTTAAAGGAGGGGGCAAACACTGAGGGGTCTGAGTCATTGATATGACCCAACCACAATCCTGTAGAAGACATGTCTTTGCTAGTGATCAAAGCAGTTCTGTCCATTGTCTGAGCAGATGCAAACACTACTGCAAGCTGCAACACATAAAAGGCAAATGTAGCTTATTTAGCAAGGCATAATCTAGCCACGACTATGTACCATACAAATAATTTATGCCGGAAACCCTCATATAGGAAAGCTGTACTATGCAGAAGTTTGGCAAGGCTTCCCATTCCACCTTAGATCCAAAAGATTGAGGGAATCCAGTGAGGTGATCCAATCAGGGGCTCGATTCATAAAGAGGAGCAGTTCCTTGCAGTGAGTGCAAATGTCTATCACGTTATTTTCCTGCAGAGTTTAAAGCATCCCTGTTCTTTATCACTGGAATCTGCCTTTGAGTCCTCTTGACGCATGGCAACACATCCTCACAAACGCTACTGTATAACCTCCCCCTCCAAGAGTCTGAACTTTCGCCCTTGCAAAATGTTCAAAAAGTCGTTACCATCTGCCTCTAAGAGAGGCTGTCCACTAACAAGCTCGGCACATTGCTCTAAAGCACACAGAGAGCCACAGGTGTTGGTTCCTGTAATTATAAGACTACTTCCTTAATTAGGATTTGCTTCATTGCCGTGGCAGAAGGAACCCTTCCCCCCAGGTACCGCTTGACAACGGGTACGGATTTTGGACAACTGCGTGCATGAATTAATTCTTGTCCCCCCCCAGCTATTAATTGGAAGCCATATTATTTGCAGTATACATGTGTGACCCGGCCTGTTCTCTTCTGAGCAATGATGCTCTGATATAATTTCCTAATATAGCACCTCTCCTTCTCTCAAAGACAACGAAAGGATGCCAGCGTGAGTAACGACTCATTACTCAGAAGGTCCGTCACTGAACTGATCTTGACCGCTTTCCAAAAGTTGAAGGGAAGGGGCGTGATTCACACCAGAAAAGCAACAAGCTGCCTTTGGGTCAGATGGACCAAGATGGACAGGTCACCATCTTGGTGAGGTGACAGTTCCACTGGCTCATTTGGTTTTTAATTAATTAACTAACGAATTAATTGATTGATCCATTGATTGATTGATTCATTCATTAATGTCATTTGTAGTCCGCCTTTCTCACTGAGACTCAAGGCAGATTATACGGTGTGAGATTAGTACAGTCAATATCAGGAACATTTCCATGAACCATGTCACAGGGTAAATAGATACAAGTTCACAAAGACATGGCAGTAGTAGGAATCCCATACAACACAGTGGTGAAGTCTATGGTTCTAACTCCTTAGCAGATCATCTGAGACCCCCTCCCTACAATACAGCCCTCCTATCTGAGTAAAAAGCCTTTTTGAATAATTCAGTTTTGCATCGTTTGTGGAAAGCCCGGAGAGTGGGGGCTCTCCTGACCTCCTCAGGCAGGCCATTCAACAGGGTGAGGGGCCTTTGATTGAATGATACTTAGGCTTGCTTGCTGCGCTGGCTCTTTGCCAGGGCTTTTTTTCTGGGAAAAGAGGTGGTAGAACTCAGTGGTGGATTTCAGGACCGCACAATGACATCACGTTGGGTCAGCTGGAACAAGGGGGGAGTTTTTTAAAGTTTAAATTGCCCTCGGCGAAAATGGTCACATGGCCGGTGGCCCTGCCCTCTGATCTCCAGACAGAAGGGAGTTTAGATTGCCCTCTGCGCTGCTCAGCGCCAGAGCAGAGGGCAATCTAAACTCCCCTCTGTCTGGAGACCAGGGGGCGTGGCCACTGGCCATGTGACCATTTTCAAGAGGTTCCGGAACTCCGTTCCACTGTGTTCCAGCTGAAAAAAAGCCCCGCTCTTTGCAAACAGCAGAGGGGTTCTGATTGGAGACCATGGGGTCTTATTCAGTGCCATGAAACTCAGGGCTAAACCACACAAGACGCCCAGCATGTGATCTACATGTGCCGGATTTTCTCATGTTTCCCTGGGAAGTGTAGCCGGGCCCCATTCTTAAGCTCCTGGAGGAAAACCTGAGTGGACTTCAAACATTCCTGTTTAAGTAAAATTGCTTATCACCTAGAAGTCAAGCATATGGCTGCAGCATCAAGTTGGCTTGTAAATATGGAAGTGGAGGAGAGACCTGGATCCCAGTATGGGAGAAAGCCATCTGCTCCGCTTAGCCCTGCCTCTGGAGGAAAGCCCAAGCGGGCTTTAAATAACATTCCTCTTTAAGTGAAATTGCTTGCCATCTAGTAGTCAAGCATATGGCTGCAGCATCAAGTTGGCTTGTAAATATGGAAGGCGTGAAGAGGCCTGCATCCCAGTACAGGAGAATGTAAAATTACTTGCCATCATGGAAAACCTGAGCTTAGCGGATTTTTGCAAGAGCTCAAGGAAAACCTGAGTGGAGCGGATTTTGAAAGGGCTCTCACCAGAGTTGCAGAGGCAGGCAATGGCAAACCCCCTCTGTTATTCGCTTGCCATGAAAACACCACCAGAGGCTGCCGTAAGTCAGCTATGACTTGAGGGCATGATTTCATTTTCAAAATCTTCTCTAGCATGACATTGGTGGGTAGGGGTGTGCACCCCCAAAAGATTTGGGTTTCTCACTTTGGGTTTACCCGAAGCGGGGGGGGGGGCGGAATCTGTAATTACCAGAATCCCAGAAGCTTGCGACTTCAGGATTCTGGTATTTAGCTTGCTTCAGTATGCTCCGTAAAGATTTGGAGCATACTGAAGTGAGGGGGAGCAAACTGACATGGAAAGGGACGTTTAAACCCCTTGACCCGAAGCTTCTCAAAGTGATACAAATTGCTTCGGGAAGCTTTGATTCAGGGTTTTCGAATTGGGCCCAGCATGCTGGGCACAATTTGGAAATCCCGAATCATTGCGAATCAGGTCCGATTAGGAAACTCAAATCACACACCCCTATCGGTGGGCACAACTTGTCTTAATCCATAACATGTAGTTTGGCTCACATGCGTTGTCTACTGTCTTTGCTAAGACAAAGAAAAGTCTTTCCTTATTCCCTAGGACACCAATGTTAATCACAATTGGGTGCTGGAGACAGACAGGTGCTATTTTGCTGAAGCAGTGGCAGCAGACAGAGAGCAAAGGAAAGCCTGCCTCTCTCACCCTGCCAAGTCTCTGGGGCTGGTGTCTTCATTTGCATTTCAAATGCTGGAGAAGAACTCTTGTTAGCATCAGAAAGAGGACTTGAAAAGGAGACAGTCAGTCAATGATGTTTGGCTTTCCCCACTCTCCAGTTAAGTAGCAGATTAGCACCTCTCTAGCATGGAGGTTTCTTGATCACATCTTTTTCCCTTGTAGGCAACAAATATTTAAGAGGGGAAAACCCGTTGTACAGCATTTTAAATTGGCTGCAGATGCCTCCATATAACTGCCTGATAGGAATTTTTGGAATATGGACTCGATGGCCTGGCACCAGTATTTTTTCATCCATCTTTCCATGGTGCATCTGGGACTTTTGGGGTCTGGGTAGACATTAGATGCATGTTTGAGTACATATTATTATGGAAATGTTGCTCTCATATAATTTACTTGCTTGCTTATTCACTTCATATCTTGCTTTCATCCAGCCTCTTCTTGAAAACTGTCATCGAAGGGGAGCTCACCACCTCCCTGGGCAGCTGATTCCACCTTTGAACTACTCTGACCGTGAAAAAGTTCTTCCTAATATCCAGCCGGTACCCTTGTGCATGTAATTTAAGCCCATTGTTTCGGGTCCTACCCTCTGCTGCCAACTGGAACAGCTCCCTGCCCTCCTCCAAATGACAGCCTTTCAAATATTTAAAGAGAGTAATCATGTCCCCCCTCAACCTCCTCTTCTCCAAACTAAACATCCCCAAGGCTCTCAGCCTTTCCTCGTAGGGCTCAGTCTCCCTCCTCGTAGGGCTCAGTCTCCCTCCTCGTAGGGCTCAGTCTTTCCCCAGTGGAGACCTAAAGTGGCACATGCCATTCTCCTCTCCTCTTTTATTCTCACAACGGACCTATGAGGTAGGTTAGCCAGAGAATGTATGTGACTGGCCCAAAGTTATTGTCAGTTCTAGGGATGGCAGTCCATAGCAGATAGACCCCCAAGCCCCTCACAGCAAGCACTCCAGTCCTTTGGTTGAAAGATCCATTATTTAGCGATCCATTAAGTTCCCATCCATAGATGAGAAAGTTGGCAGGAATGATTTTACAGGCAAAGGTACTATTGATATACGGAGCATCATTTCCCCCTTCCCCTGGGGTAGATTGCATTTAGGCGCGAAAATCTAAGAAGTTACACGAGAACACAATAGCTTAGTCTAGACAGAAAATGACAGAAGATTACAAAGAGATCAAAGTCTTTCTCTGCTCTGAGAAACGGTTTGCAGCTGCAAGGTCAGTGAGGCACATTTTTGTAGAGATAACAGGCTGGTTACTGTGAAATCAGCATTAGCAAGCAAGACACTTTCGGTTTTAAGCAGGCCAACATTGGTATGACTATATTCCAAAGTACAATTACAAGAGCATGACATGAGATCAATACATTAGAACAGAAAATACATAAATGGCACAGATGTGTGCATACATGACAGTTATCCTGCAGGGTCCAAAATGTATAGAACATGAACAAAATGCATATCAAAGTCTACTTCATTGAATGCATTTAAAGTTACTAAAAATCCGTGGTTGATTTGTCAGAAAAACAAAATTCTCTATGATGCTACTGGACTCAAATTTTATTCTGTTATTACCGACTAACATGGCTACCAATCTGAAACTATTGTCCAAAGAAGGAGATGGAGCAGAAAATGTGATGTTGCCAAAGTACTGAAAAGATAAGGAATGAAATGAGTGAGATTTGTCTAACATCGGCCATTTCCACACACGTTAAATAATGCACTTTCAATGCACTTTAGCAATCCTTTGGAAGTGGATTTTTTGTTCCACACACAGAAACGCAGTTCCAAATGTTCACTAAAGAGTATTGAAAGTGGATTATCCAACGTGTGTGGAAGCAGCCTCTGAAATTATCTAGAATTAAATCCTAGGACGAAGATTCTTATAATACATAATATATAAAAAAAGAGTAATTCTCTCTCCTTCCCCCCTCCAATTCACCACTTCTGAATTTCTCTTTGGGTTTTGCTGTTATGAATTTCTGACAGTGCAATCCTATGCAGAGTTACTCCAGCCTAAGCTAATTGAAATCAATGGACTTATGACTAGAATAACTCTGCTAAGGATTGCCCTGTTAGTCTTGTTTCAGAAAAACTGTCAGATTAGGAATCTTCCAAGATTTGGTCCCCCCGCCCCCGCCCGCCCACTTCCAAATGTGCATGGACAATCCCTTCTTTTTGCTTGTTCTCTCTACCTTTCAGGACTAACAACAGCTTGTGTGAAGAGAAAGCTCAGTCACAGATGCTTTGCAAAAGTTTGGGAAGCTCTATAGGGCTTGCTGTGCTCTGTTTCAGGATGCTCAGGGGAAGGAGGACAGAAGGAACTTTTGCTGCTCTGATTCTTGGGCTGGGGTGGACCAGCCGTTTAACTTACAGGGAATGTTCCTGATGAGGCTATTGCTCTGGAGGATTGCTGGCAGCCAGGTGCTCCAGGAGCTCTGCTTAGCACTGGAGAGGCTGCTCCGCCTGGCTTTCTTGAGTCCATGCTTGTTCCTGGGAGGGGGTGAGGGACAGGCAGTGTTGAGCAGAATGGAGGTGGGGGCAAGCAGGTGGCAGCTGTGCTGTCAAACCCATCACCTGAGACCTCGCCTCCACTGATTATAAATCACTTTCGTTGTGTGTGGTCTTGGATTGATTGGTGAGGGTTGGTGAGTGGGTTAAGACTAGAGATGGGCACAAACCAGAAAAAAACAGAACCATGTGGTTCGGGGTTCGTCAAATTTCACGAACCATGAACCACAAACTTTCACAAACCTGCCCCTGGTTTGTGAACTGGTTTGTTTGGTTCATGAAAATGTCACATCCAGGTCAGAAAACCACCACTTCCGGGTCAGCAGAAGGTCATTCCGGGCCAGAAGTTCACTTCCGGGTCAGCAGAAAGTCTGCAGGAAGTCCATCCACTGTTGCCTAGGAAACTGATTGATTGGCACCAGGCTGTCTGCAGTGATGTAACATAAAACGAATCAAACAAACCAGCCTAAAAGTTCATGGCGGTTCTTCAGAAATGGGATCTGATGAACCGTGGTTCATGAACCATGAACCGGCTTGGTTCGTGCTTAATTTTGGTTCGTATTTTGGTTCGTGCCCATCTCTAGTTAAGACCTCTGAACACTTCGTATCTGACTAAGGGAGCTTTGACTCTCAAAAGCATTTACCTTAGAAATCTAGTTGGTCTTCAAAGTGCTGTTGGACCTGGATCTTGCTCTTTGACTATAGACCAACATGATGACCCACCTGAAACTATGCCCTCCATTGTTACACTATGGTCCCTGTGAAGAAATGGGTTCACAGGCCCCTCCCTATTCCTTATAATTGGACCCCTGGGAGATTGGAAGAATCCATGGCTGTCCCAAGTCTCTGCTTAGCAATGTGTCCCTGCTTCTCCTTCCCAGAAGATGCCAATGAAAACCTGGACAACTGCTGACTGTCACCAACGAGTCTCCTGCCAGATGGAGTCATAAATCTAGTAGGAAAATCAATTTAATTTTAAGGTATGCGCACATCATATTTTGAACAATTTTAAGTTTTCACTTGCGAATGGCTTCATAACATTTATGTTCTGACTGATCTTTGAAGTTACTTATCAAAAGTGGAATCAAACATCAGTCAGAA
This sequence comes from Eublepharis macularius, assembly GCF_028583425.1. Lineage (NCBI taxonomy): Eukaryota > Metazoa > Chordata > Lepidosauria > Squamata > Eublepharidae > Eublepharis > Eublepharis macularius. Next base: position 62,648,433 of record NC_072802.1, on the reverse strand, counting down.
CTCAAACATTATGAAAGCAATCTTTCATCTGCAGAAAAAGATGAACGACATATATATGTTACAGGGGTAACATCCTCCTCAGCTGAAATGAATTTCTATGCATGTTGCATAACAAGTTTTATTTCACAATGCGTAATTTCATAACAAATGGCTGAAGAGCAGCACTCTTACTGTTTTCCAGGCAAATGTCAACTGGCTTGATTAAGCGGCCTGAGAAGCGTTTGGCAAGCAGTTGGTTAGTTGGTTAGATTAGCATTTTAAAGACCGATAAGATTTCCAGGAAATAAGCTTTCAAGAGTAAACACTCTCTTTGTCAGATACAAGTAAGAATGCAGATCCCTGAGCCCTTATAGCCTAATCTGGATGTGTGGGGGGCAGGGGGTTGCAAAGACTGGAATCAGGATGGGGGACAATATCAAGGTGGCAGTTGTAGCCTTACTGGCTTCTCACCATGTCCCTACAACCATCAGCTCCAATATGGAGGCTTAGCTCCTGTGTGAAGGCACTGCCAGAGTAGCAATAGCAGTAGGTCAACCAGAGCGGGGTGAAAGGTGCGAAGCAGCTGATGTCAAAAGATCAAAACAAAACTTGATGACTTGTACATACCTTTAAATGGGGAAGGATTAAATACTTTCTGAACTGCTCATCCTGGTATCCAGTACTGTAGGGGGCATGAAGCCATGCTGGTATCTGGCACAAGCGCAGGCCCAGTTGTAGCTGGGTAGGCCCGTCCAGGTTTTATTTTCAGCCAGGGCCAGTGCCTGAGGTTCTGGCACCTGAGGCCGGGGGCAGCTTCAGGGCTGTTGTCCCCCCATGCACGTGTGCGAAGCGCTTGTGCGCACACCCGAACTGCATGATGACATCACTGTGTGTGACATCATCACGCAGCACGCTGCTGTGAGCTTGCCCCATTAGTGTGGCAGGCAGCTGGGATGGCGCATGAGCGGCCTCCCAGCCCTCCCGCTCAGTTGCTCCATGCTGCCCTGGCTGCCTGCTGTGCCTGGCCCACAGCTGTGTGTAGGCGGCGGTGGCAGCATGGGGCAACTGAGCGGGAGGGCTGGGAGACTGCCTGCTCAGACTGCCCCACACTGCTCCTACCAGCACGCACTCGTGGTCAGGCACAGCAGCTGTGGGCCAGGCGTGGCAGGCGGCCGGGGTGGCATGCGAGTGGCTTCCCAGCCCTCCTGCTCAGCTGCCAGCACTGAGAATAACTCTGGACTGGAATAACTTCTGACTGGACTAGCTCTGCATATAATTGTGTGGCTAGGCTGAGAGATAGTCTAAGGTTGCTCAGGGTGTTACATGGTTGAAAAGGGATTAGAAGACTGGTCTCCCCAGTCGTAACCACCCCACCTTTTGACAGCCCCTTTTTTATTTTATTTTATTTACGTCATTTATAGTCTGCCTTTCTCACCGAGACTCAAGACAGATTACATAGTATGATTGGTATAGTCAATATCAAGGACATTTCAATAAACAATGCCATAAGGTAAATACATGCAAGTTTGCAGAGACATAGGATTACCAAAAATCCAATGCAGAGTTGAAGAAATGTTGAAAAAATGCTGTGTAAAAGGCCCTTTTGAATAATTCAGTTTTGCATCATTTGCAGAAGGTCAGGAGAGTGGGGCCTCCCCAGACTCCCTCAGGCGGGTTGTTCCACAGGGTAGGGGCCACCACAGAGAACGCACATGTATGAGCAACTGTTATGTGCACCCATGTGCAGAATGGCACCTGCAGGAGACCCTATTCAGATGAGCAAAGCTGCAGTAAAGTAACATAGGAAGAGAGGCGGTCCTGTATGTAGGCCAAACTGAGGCTGTGAAGATCCTTGTATGTGATAGCATGGTAACTGATAGGTAGCCAGTGGAGTGACTGCAGGATGGAAGTGAGACCCATTTGGATGGCAAGTATATCTGTGATTCAATAAACGCAAAAGTGTTCTTTCAGATAGCCACAGTACCATATGACTGAAAAACCAGTACATTAAAGATTTTGCCAGGCTCTATTCATAACCTGACTCCCTCTTTACCTGGCTCCGTGACTTCTGATACCCCCTTTCCTCTCCCATTGTTTTGAAATTTAAATTTAAGGTCCAGTGGTTTGATTCAGAACAAGGCAGCACTTCCTCTCTTATGGGGCATGCAGGCAACGCTTGTGTGATCTCACGTAACAGTGCCACCTAGTGATGACAGCTATGGCTCTTCTTCCACCCTCCCCCCACAGTAGATTGAATTCCCCCTCCTGTCCATTTTGTTCAGTATAATTCAAACATTTCCCCACGACTAGCAACACCACTTCATCTCTTTCTGCTGCACTGTGAGCCACTTCCAGGTAACCAAGCACATCATTAAGGGCAATCTGTCCTTGTCAAGCTGAAATAGGCTTCCTCTTTATAAAATAGTATTAAAAAGGGCTCTCGGTTTCCTCAGAAATTAGAGGCACAAATTCCTTGATGGTAAACATAACATTTTGCCTGATGTGCTCAAACACCTTTCTCGAGTTGCCCAGGAATCGTTTCTGAATGAACGAATGAACAGCTTTGTTATTTTTCAGGGTATAAAATGATGTGCAATTTGAAAAGCACAGCAGCTAATAAAAGGTTGGCAGATTATTCTCAGTTGTTTGCATCTTGTCTGTATGATCAGTGTAAGATTAAAAACAGCACAAGAGAGAAACACTTGCTTTTTATCACCAGAAACAAGAGTGGCTGGAAACAGGCAATTCAGCACCATGGAGAGTTCTCAGGGAACAGACACGTTTCTCCCACAAAATTCAAAGTCAAAATGGCAGATGGTTACTCAATAATAGCTGAAGATAACTCGCCAGGATAGTCTCCGTTGAAGTTCAAAGGCTAAAGCAGGATTGGAAAGGGTTAGGGACTGGGAATCTGAGAAAGGTAAGGCCTTGTGTCCAAACTGGTCTGTGGTCAGACTATCTCAGCTCTCTCTGCTCCCTGTCCATCTTCAATCCAGGGTAAGGGGCATGTCCAATGTTTCTATGCACTTCTCACTACTGGGAGCAATGTTTTGCTTACTTCAGGTATGGATGATCTTACCATGGAAATGCCCAGCATGGCGCCTCACACACACATGGAAGTATAACAGCCCCAGTAGCTTTCCTTATGTATCAGTTTTCCAAGAATTGATAACAAACACAGGCTGTTGTGCAGAAGTAAAACCTTTAAAAGAATATGCATCATCCACATACAGTTCAACTCATGGAAACATAATATGGAGGTAAAAGTAGTATTTATCAGACAGTCACAGTGGTTTTTTTTATCCACAGCATGATCCCAGCTTTTATCTGACTTCTTGGCTTACTATAGCTTGGTAATTAACTATCAGTCTCTATGCCACCAGGCTTTGAGTGGGTTTTATTTATTTATATATTCACCTTTTTATTTGTCGTTTTTGTAAAACACAAAAACATAATTAAAACATTGAAAAAATGTTGTAGAGAGCTGAAAGTGTCTAAGGTGATGTCACAGCCACTAACCAATCAGTACTATCCACAGCTGCTTTTTTGCTGCAGTTTTGCAGTACCTCCCCCCCAAACCATGGGGAAAAAGGTATGTGTGCAAATGCCATGAGAATGTTTCCTAACCAACCTTACTGCTCTGTAACATTGTGTTGCTCTTTACATATCAGTGTGGAAAGAACTGAAATGGGATGAATTATTATTCATTTGCCTTTTCAAAGATGCATTTATATTTTTTCTCCAATGTTTTCAGTTCTTTGCTTTTGCTATTGGTTTTGTGATTTGGTTCATAATTGGATGGGAGAACTCCCACAAAGACCAGGGTTGCAGATTCAGGCAATGGCAATCCACTTCTGTTAGTCTCTTGTTTTGAAAGGGGTTCCCATAAGTCAGTTATGACTTGACAGTACTTTCCACCACCACCATGCACATTATGGATTTTTGACATAATTTATGCAAGATTTATATTGTTATTTAGTTATTTATTATATTTATAGTCCACTCTCCCTGCAAGTAGGCTCAGAGTGGATCATATCAGTTTAAAAAACATAAAATAAAACAGATAAAACTGGTAGCATAAAAGAGCAGATACAATTCATAGGTCCACTCTCAGCAGCACACATTGCCAGTCCTGTATAGAGATGGGCACGAACTATGGTCCGTGGTTCATCGCATTTCACGAACCACAAACCATGACCTTTCACGAACCTGCCCCTGTTCATGAACCGGTTCATTTGGTTCGTGAAAATGTCACATCCAGGTCAGCAAATTGTCACTTCTGGGTCAGCAGAAGGTCAGTTCTGGGCCAGTAGAAGGCCACTTCTGGGTCAGCAGAAGGTCTGCAGGAAGTCCATCCCCTGTTGCCTAGGAAACTGATTGATCGATGCCAGGCTGTCTGCAGTGACAAACCAAAAAAATGAACCAAATGAACCAGCCTAAAGTTCATGGCAGTTCATCAGAAATGGGCTCTGACGAACTGCCGGGTCGCAAACCACGAACCAGCCCAATTCATCACAAACTTTGGTTTGTATTTCGGTTCATGCCCATCTCTAGTCCTGTATACAGTCATTTTGGTCCCGCTGTTGAAAAATGCATGTATTTAACACGAAATATTGAAAAATGCATATAACACGAAAAATTCACTCAAGCAAACTGAAAAGAAAGGATTGCCAGTTCAAGACATAAAAAGGGGAAGCAGAATCCAAAAAGGATTTTTGAGTCAAGAAATTTGGGAGCTGAGACATTCACAGTCATCTGTAGAATACTGTCCCCCCCGCCCGCCCCCCAATGCCGCATTGCAAGGCAGGTTCATTCAGGCACACTCATTATTTTCCTTGTTTCCTCAGCCAAAGACCCACCTTTGCTCATCCACACAGCATACTCCTTCACTCATGACTTGCCGGTTCCCTGTTTCCTGTGGCCTTTGAAATGTTTTCTGATTCTTTCAACAAGATGCCTGCAGTGGAGGCTCCCTCCTGGGATTCGATCATTTGTCACAGCTTCTCCACAGGCTGAGACAGCAAGGGATGAGCTGGGAAGAAAGAGAATGAAAGATGTCCTTTGACAGAGATGAGACAAAAATGTGAGACTCACAGAGTCAGATTTGGGGACTTTAAACAGTGGGATCTGCAAATATGGCATGCAATGATTTTCTTTAAGGGGGGGAGGATGCAGGAGCTGATAACAATTTGCTAAAAGCTATTAATGTAATTTTGTGTGTGTGTGCAAAGTGCTGTCAATTTGCAGCTCACCTATGGCGACCCTGTAGAGGTATATCGTGGAAAGAAAGCCCCAAAGGGGAATACATTAGTACATCCAAAGAGAAGTCTCCCAACAAATATTTAAATATTTTTAGATTTGTGAAATGAACGTGTAAAGTGCTCCATGCGTATAATAAATAGTAATAAATACAATTAATAAATAGTTCATTACAAAATTAGTCAATTACACCCACAACATTAGCAGCATAATAGCTCATATATGTCAGGCTATGGATGACAGGATACAGCAGACTAATCTCTGGCCCATTTGCAGTAAGACACAGGTACGTAGTCAAATGGATTTTATTCAGAAATCAGATCATTTCCATATACAGGTCCATAGGACTACTTAGAAGCAAGCATGAGTAAAAATTTGACAGGAATGACAACATGTGAGAGACACTTCTCTTTTCTAGTGTACTCCTTTCTCCCCCTCCCAATTATAAACAATATTTTACTGCTCTTTCTGTGTGAGAACATTTGTGATATCACGATGGGTTGTTAGGAAGAAAGACATATCATAGTCTGAGAGAAAATACAAGGTCATAAACACTGGAGTCCAACAGATAATCACCAGTGAAAGCCTGAGAAATAATTAGAACACCAGCAAAGGGAAAGATTATGTTTACAACCACTGGATTAAACATTATATTCAGAATCAAAATTGGCATGGATGACAATACATGTACATGACAATATATGTACAATATGTATAGAAGAAGTCCTTCTGAACAATAGATGGAACAGTCAATCCACTTGTGTAAAAGGGGTATCGTCATCTGGAATCCTCCCGAAGCTCCCACAGGAAAGTGCAAAGTACAACTGAATCTTCAATCTATCCTGTATAATATATCTTGTATGCAGGGGTCATTTCATAGAAAAAGAGCTGGAGGAACTCATTAGCACAACTCATTAGCATATGCCACGCCCCTTGCCATCGCCGTAAGTGTGTCATTGGCACATCTGATTTGCATATGCCACACCCCCTGACATCACCTATCCTGGCTGTTTTGGACCCAATCCTGGTCATTCAGGAACAAAATTGGGCCCAAAAAGTCAAAAAGGGGCTGAAAATGGCCGAAAAGAGGCTCAAAATGGTCAGGATCAGGCCACTGCTGAGTGGGAGAGTGATCCTCCACCTGTCAGAGGCCCAATCTGGGCTGTTTCAGCCCCAATCCAGGCTGAAATGGGCCCCAAATGGCTGAGAGTCAGGTGGGCAGGGCCACCTGACATGTGACCTCTTTGAGGAACTGCTGGAACTGCATTCCTGTGCGTTCCCCCTCGAAATGAGCCCTGCTTGTATGTGCGCGGGACACTGCCGGGCCAGGCTCCACCCAACAATCTGCTCGCTGTGATTGTTTCACTATCCACGTTTTTTCAAGAGCAACAGTATAGTGGTGGCTCTTATTCTTAAATCAGATGTACCTTCTTCGCTTTCCATGGATGCAGTTTCCGTCAATATGTGCTGTCGATTTGCAGCTCAGCTAGGGCAACCCTGTAGAGGTTTCAAGGCCAGAGACAAACAGACGTGGCTTGTCATTGCCCGACTCCGCATGGACTTCCTTGGTGGTCTCCCATCCAAGTACTAACCAGGGCTGACTTTACCTAGCTTCCAAGGTCTGACAAGATCAGAACAGCCTGGGCCATTCAGGTCAGGGCAATGTAATTTTTTACCACTCCCATCTGTAAATGTAACAAAAAGTCTTCACTTTAAATCATCAGTAACGGATCATCAGTAAACTGAACCTTGAGGGACTTACTTATTGGGAGACATGCATAAGATTGCACTGCTTTTCTTCCATCTGCAATGGGTGGTGGTGATAATAATGCTGGCCTACCTTACAGGGCTGTTGTGTAATTATTGAGATAATCTTCTGAAAGCTTTGGACACTGAATGCATTATACAAATGCTGTGTGTTGTTAATATCCCTGGCATTTAAAACAAGTAAGAACAATGCCTGGATTCATTCCCCTTACTGATATTGTATATATCGGTTGCACATTGTGTGGTCAAGTCTCCCACAACTGAGAGCTAAGCTACAAGTGACACCAGACACATTTTTTAATGTATTGGGAACGCAACATTACCTGGGAACTGTAGTTGGAAACAGCGTTATGTCCCTAACACAGGGTGGCAGGGGAGGAGAAGAGCTTTTCAATGACAGTTGACAAAGACAGAGCTGCTTGAGATTGCTGGGGGAGAGGAACTTTACAATTATTTTCTTGCAATCTCAGCTGAGAGAGGAATACAGGACCCTGTCCCTAGCACAGGGAGGCAGGGGAGGGGAAGAACTGGTAGTTCACCTCTCTGTTGAAATTGCAAGAAAACAATTTTAAAGTTCCTCTCCTCCAGTGATCCCACGTGGCTGTCTTTGAAAACTATCTTTGAAAAGCTTTCCCCCTCCCCTGCCTCCCTGTGCTAGGGACATAACACTGTTTTCAACTACAGTTCCCAGGCAACATTGCATTCCCGACACATTAAAAAACACGTCTGGTGTCACTTGTAGCTTAGCTCTGAGTCTGTTAAACAAGTTAAACAGAGAAGGTGCTAATAAGCGGCCCTGCTTGACATCTTTGTTAGTTGGAATTTTAGGTGTAAGTTTTCCTGCCAATGAGCATTTGATTTGGCAAGTAGTGGCTGTAGACAGTTTTAAAATAATATTAAGTAATCTCCTATCTATATTTAATAAGTTTCTCTTCCCAAGCTTCCCTTACTGTTTCTCAAGTTTGATGGGAATTGTAGCTTTTTAAATGGCAGTCTGAATTGAATTGGAAGGCCCAGAAAAATACAGTTCCTATCAAATGCAACAATCCAGGAAATTATTAGCACACAATGTGCTGGGTGCGTTTGTGAGCATGAATGCCACAGACTGCACATGCACAACATACCTGAAATTCTGCTCCGTTTAAATTGCAAATTTGCAATTCTACAGTAAAGGTTTTCAGACTCAAGAGAAAAGGAACTCTGCAAACACGGTAGGTCGACTTTTCAGACATGCAGTTTGCAAGGGAAGGGGGCAGGCACCCATGTGTGCATTTGCAAATGCCCACATTTCCCCAACATCTCAAATGTTGCAAATCTCCATTGAACATTTTTGAGAGTTCACATCTGGGATACTCTCAAAACTCATAGTCTTTCATCTCATCCATGATCACCAGTTGCAATGGAAAGGGGAAAACCGACCATAGCTTGCTCATTTGAGCAATTGCTCTTGTGGGCCTTTCTTTTGGCTTTGTCCTCAAATGGACAGGAGTTGGGTCTGAGACACATTTGTGTTGATGGAAACGCATCACTTCCAAAGGCAGTTGCTCCAGGTAAGTGTTGCCATAATGAAAGCAAGATTGGTCTTTTGTCCTTTTGTTGTTGAAAGGAAGGAGGGGGGTAAAATCCCTTGAAGTAATAATCATTTCTCATTTCGGTAAAAACGGAGCGTTTTTAAAAAGTTAATTGCCAGCGCATCCCAGAAATGAATTGTAATGGCTTTAGGAAATGTTTTGCTTAGTTACAGTAAGAGCAATATGCCTCTGCTTCACGTGGCCTCCATTCGACAACATTATGCTACGCTATAAATATTATTTATTAGAGTTTTATTCCTCTTGGAAGACAGAATTACTTTTTCCAAAATAATTGACAGGCTTACTCCTAAAGCAACATTAGTGTGTCAATGCACAGAGATGGATGCAGTCAAAATAATCGCTTCCTATTTAAACGTTCCATTTCAGTTTAGAAAGTAAGACGTACGGCTTGTACTTAATAGTGCTGAGTGCTCTTTTAAAACGTAATCCATTTTTGAAAATATGCTTATTGGGGTGGAAGGCTTCTACAACTCCTAATGTCCCCCCTCCCCCTTAATATATCGAGATCTCACACAAGGGAGATAGAAAACTGCAAGCTGTCACAGTGGAAGAAGATTTTCCCCTCCCGATTGAGCAGTTATCTTGTAAAGGACTGGGAGATTTGGTGGATTCTTGTAGTGGCGATTGTCTTAGCTGTCTCCGTGTCAGAGAGGGCAAGCAGGAGACAGCCACAAATCTTACAGCAGGGTAGGACAGGCAAACTGGAGGAGGAGTTTCACCAGGTCTCCTTACCTTCTCGGTGGGAGATGAGGGACCTGGTGCTTACCTTCTTGCGTGTCCCAGGATGCTCCTCATGCACACGCTTCACAGTGGACCGATTTTTGCTTCAAATGGGCTGAAACAAACCCGTTTGAGGCAAAAATCAGCCTGCTGTGAAGCACGTGCATGAGCACTCTTGGGGGGGTGCAATGACATCACTCCTGGGAGTGACGTCATTGCGCCACCCAAGGAGCATGCCAGGGAGGCCCGTTTCTGCACCTTTCCCCCCACTGTCCAGGTGACTGGTGGTGGGGGGGTGGAGGGTAAAAGCGGGGGGTGCCCCATCCCCACTAGAGGAATGGGATCCCTAAGGAGGAGAGAGAAAGAAACAAGGGTCTAGAGAAGATGGAAGAAGGAATCAGTGAAAGGGGGCCAAATGAACTGTAGGAAAGATGATTGGGAGAGGTTCAAAGGAATAAGAGGCAGAAATATGAGTCTTACTCCAGCTGAGCGGGTAAGAAACCCAGGAGGGCAAACAGAGAGAGAGAGAGAGAGAAAGAGAGAGAGAGAGAGAGAGAGAGAGAGAGAGAGAGAGAGAGAGAGAGAGAGAGAGAGAGAGAGAGAGAGAGGAGTGCCTCTAGCATTGACTGCAGAGACCACCAATTCTCATGGTGACTGTATGTACAGGGGGAGACAGCGGTGACCTACTTTCCAAGCTGGACAGAGTTAAGCAGCAACAGGAGCTGGCAGGCCGGGTTAAGCAGTCAGGTTCACAGTCCAAAGTCAAGTCCAGGGTCAGCCAGTGTCAACCAGAGGCAAGGTCCAAAACTAAGCCCAGGCTTCTGACAACAAAGTTTGGAAAACTGCTAATGTACATGCAAGCCGCTGGTAGGCTAGTAGCAAGGTTGCAGACAAGTTGCTCCTAAACTGGCTTCCACCTGACTGCAGGCAATGCTGGATTTGGCATTAGGATCATACAGCAAGCTGAGTCATAGGCTTACCATCTCCCCCAGTCAAGTCAGGGGTTCCCTGGTACTTCCTACTAATACTCGGCTGGTAGAGGAAAAATGACAGGAATGGCAGGAGGAAATGTCAGCATCCTGATGTGCTCATGTTACTTCTCATGAGCCTGGAAGTGATGTCAGTGTGTTGCTGGGGGATACTGAGGACATTCTAGCATTTGAGGAAAACTCTATATCATATACCATAGAGTTCCCCCAAAATGCTAGAGTGCCACCCAGCAACATGTTGATGTCACTTCTGCCCACACAGAGAGTGATGTCAGTGCATTGCCAATGATATAATGGCATTATTAGTGAACCCCTCTACAACCCAGTAAGCTCCCATTGCCCTGTCAGTTGCTATCAGTTTCTCTTCTCTTGAGGAGTTGCAGGCCCAGATCCTGCAGTGACTCACTGATCTCTCCTGGTGCTTCCTCAGTAGAAGGGAGACTGCCAGGTATGCACTCCTGCACCTGGTCCAGGCCTCGGCCCTAGATCTTTGCCTTCTTTGCTCATGGGGGAAAACATGAGAAGTCTGGAATAGAGATGGGCAACAAACAGAAAAAACCCCGAACATGATGTTTGTTGTTCGTTGCCATCCACGAACAGGGACTCACAAACAACCACAAACATGGCCCTGTTCACCAACATGTTCATGGTTGGCTGTTTGTGGGGGCCAGCAGGCTTTCCTCCAGCCATCATCCAAGTCAAGATCCCTACTGCACCAATCCCAGAAACCTGACCTGAGCAGGCACCAGGAAATAATAGGCACCAGGAAATAATAATAAATAATAGCTTGGCCCAGAGCCAGGCAGCAGCCCTGGAACTTGAAGGGGTAGAAAATTCAAGCTCCAATGCACTCTCTCTATCAAAATGCCAACAGCAATTCTCTCCTTCTCCACTGTCTGCAAACTAAGCCAGAGCTGAGAGCTCCCCCCTCCCCCCTGCTCTTTGCTCCCCTGTAACAAATTTGGAGCTCCACACTTGAAAGGAAGATCTGCCTATCAAGTTAAATTGAACTTAGATTGGGGTTTCCAGGGCAACAGCAGGAGTTCAGACAGAGTTCAGACAATCCCTGCCTCAGTTGCCAAGGGAATTGATTGCAGGTGCCAGACTGTCTGGCTTGACAAACAGCAAGACGAACAGCAATGAACGAGGCTTGCAACGACCACCTGTTCATTTAGAATGGGGCCTCATGAACAGCAGATTGGGCTGTTCGTGGCTGTTTTTGTTCATATTGCTGTTCGTGCCCATCTCTAGTCTGGAAGTGTGTGGGGGTCCATACTGGAGCCTCCTGGCTTGGGAGCCACGTTGGTGGTGTTGGAGCCTTGAAGGGGCCATTTGAAGGGTCCCTTTTAATTCTGTTTTTCAGAGAACGTCTGCCACACAGGAAGGGTCTCAGGGGCAGGTCTTCCTCTTCCTATGAGGACTCATCTTCCCACACTAAACCAGAGTTCGTATAGTCACCGAGTCATCTCTGTGGTATAAATGTATGGATGAAGTGTCTGCTCTCTCCTTGTGATCAGCAGTGTTTGCAAAACAATGTTGCCAATCCTGGGGAGGAAGTAGAGTTTCCAAGTTCAGGTTGGGACATTTTTAGGGGTGAAGCCTGGAGAGGGTAAGATTTGGGGAGGGCCCTCAGAATAATACCATAATACCATAGAATCCACCCTCCAAAGCAGCCATTTTCTCCAGGGGAACTGACCTCTGTCTCCTGGAGATCAGTTTTAATTCTGGGAGATCTCCAGCCACCACCTGGAGGCTGGCAACCCTAGGAGGATATGTATGCACAGCCTCTTCCTCCACTCCTTTGCGCCATGCAGATGACTTGGCAATCACATGGGGCGTGGGGTCAGCAAACTGATACCTGCTTAGCCTCTCTGCAGCTATGTCAGTCATTGGTAGCTGCTTCCTCAACCCCAAATCCTTCCGTACTTTAAAAGATAGATGTTTGTTGGGGAGGGGGAACACATGGACAGGTTAATGAGAGACCAGGTGCCAGAAGCAAAGAAGACTGATGTTCACAATTCAATCTGATCTATCACCAACTGGTGAACCCATTTCACCTCGAGGTTGGACGGTCTGTTTTGCTGATCATAACGGCAAGATTCTCAGTCTCCAAGCCTAGTCGAATTTGTTAACTCTTCCTCCTAACAGGTAAATCACTGCAGTCAAAGTGGGATTGTCACCCATTGTACATATGCAGGCACATTTGAGCAGAGTGCCTGGGCAAGGGAAGAACTGAACATCTATAAGATTTTTTGATGGACGTTTTAATTGTGTAGGAGTTGGCGTTATTGTTTCTTCTTAGAGTTTGTTTAGGCATCTTGGGAGCTAATTTGGCTGAGAGCACAGAGTAAAAATGGTTTCGATAAATAAATGCCCCCTGCCAAAATGCTATTAGCAGTTTCTCATACCATCCAGAGGTCTCTCAGGGGCTCTCCCGAATTAGACAATAGCAGAGCCGTTTCAACAGTGAAATGCCCATTTACAATATCTCAGACTTATATTACAATCCCCGCCTCTTGTAATTGAAAAGTTGATTTTCTGCATATATACCAATACATCACATATCACTCATTCGAATAATTTCATTTAGGTAAATCATTGAATGCTAACAATCACCCAACTGGTTTACATTTTTGTAAAAAATTCTGTAGGTCTGGAAGATTTACCAGTTTATTTGTTTCGCTCACTGTAGCATTTGAAGCCATGAAAAGGCAAAAGGTTGTCATTTCGGGTTGGTATTGTTTAAGAGCCCTAGAATAATGGGAAAGGGTGCCGAAGAGAATATCACATAGTTGAAATGAGTAGAAAAGAACAAGAGTCCAGTAGCACCTGTAATACTAACAAAATTTGAGGCAAGGTATGAGTTTTCGTGAGTCACAGCACACTACTTCAGATACAGCTAGAAGGTGAGTCCATTTCTCCTTATATCTTGGAGACTGGAGTGATTTCAGAAGCCAAATGACAATAGTCAGTGAATGACAATAGCAGGTGTGACTGGATAGGGTGGGGTATGCAGAGGGGTAGTGGGTATGGAGAAATCAGCATTGGTAATGAGACAGGAAGCCTAGGTCTCGATTCAATCCAGGTGGATGCATTATCTTGAGCTTCACTATCAGTTGCAATTCAGCAGTCTCTCTTTCTAATCCCCCTTTGAAATTCCTCTGCAAGATAACTCCTACTTTTAAGTTAGCAACTGAATGTCTTGGAATATAGGTTTCTGTTATGCTGGAATATAGGTTTCTGTTATGTTCCTGAACTACTTCTTTTAAGTGCTCTGTTGTATGTTTCAAACTGATATTGTGTATTTGCTCTTAACCTATAGTCTTTGCTAAGCACTGGAATCCACAGGTTGTGCCTTAAAAAAAGAAGGGATTTTTACAGTGCAAGTCATAGCCATTGAAGCTGGTTGATTTAAATGGACTTAGAATGGTGGAACTCTACTTTGGATTACACTGTTATTCAGGGAAGGGTGGGGGAAGATTCTCTAATAGAGAATTCTATTATCCAGTGAAAGGATCTAGCAGTAGGTGATGTGAAAAACCTCTGCCTGACCCCTTCGAGAGACACTGTTGTTCTAAGTAGACAATACTGATTGCGATAGACCAAAAATCTGATTCAGTATAAGGTAAGTTTCATGTTCTCCAACCCATGATTCCATCTCTGTGAGAAGTTACAATCCTATAAAACAGATACAAGGTTGTAGGGCAGATTTATTCTCACAGGGAGATTGTGTATATGTGTCTCCTGTTGAGTGTGTACTGTAGATGTCTTCATGTTATTACCACTCACAAAGATCAATGAGGGCACTTTGGGATGAACAAGAAGGGAAAAGAAACTACTCATGCAATGTCAGAACCACTTCCCTGAGCATCTGGCTGTGATTATTTCAGCGTTCACACTAGATGGCTGCCATCGAGACATCCTGAATTTCACATTTGTGAATGTAACCTTTTTTTCCAGCTGAGGAATTTATTCTGTGTTGGCCCAAAGCCCTTGATGGATAATTTAGTTTATACTGCATATACAAATCACGACCGTCCAAATGAACACAGCCCATTCATAAAAGATTAGCATGAAAATTAAGATAAAATTGTCACACAAATCCAATTCATAGGACCTAAGAACTTCAGTGGCTCTTGGCTTAAGCAAAGCCAGCCACTGATCTGGTTGTATCCTTATTTGGACCAATAAATCCCCTATGGGAGCGTTCATCCGTCCTCTGTAAATTGTACCTTTAACCGTCTTGTCTTAGTTTTTCCTTAAATTACAACTTTTGGTCTCTATAACTCAACTGGCTCCTGTTTTGGGGAAGTGTTTAGCAAGATACCTTCAAGTGGGTCCCCACAGGGCTACGGAGAGGTACGATAGCTGTAATGATTTTAAGCGTGTGTGTGTATGTGTGTGCGTTTAAATGCTTGGTGTGGTACAGATGAAGAGTGGGGGTGAAAGAGAGGGATAAGTGAGTAATATGATTGGCTGATGACTGAGGGCCAAGCTACAAGTAACAAATGACGCAGGTTGGACACTTGTCAGCTTCCCTCAAGTTTTGATGGTAAATGTTGGCATCCTGGTCTTGCAGCTTGGCTCTCCGACTGCCGTCCAATGGACTTTTCAACTGTCACTTGTCCAACATTCCACTAAGCTGCCTACATTTCCCATCAAAACTTGAGGGAAGCTGACAAGTGTCCAACCTGTGTCATTCGTCACTTGTAGTTTGGCCCTGAGAGTGTGGGTGGAGTGAACTGCTGTTTCAGTTACTGAGTGGAGGAAAAAGAGTCAGTCTGGGGAAAGCAGGCAAACTGTGTGCAGCCTGAGAGTGTTTAAGCATTTCTGAGAGAAATATTGAGTCAGGGCAAGAGAGGCAAGCTGTGTGCAGCCGGAGTGAGTCTAAGCATTTCTGAGAGAAATATTGAGCCTGGTTTTAGTAGGCAAGCTGTGTGCAGCCTGAGCATGTTTAAGCATTTCTGAGAGAAATATTGCAACTGGGAAAAGCAGGCAACCTATGTGGAAACCTGAAAGGATTCTTGTTCTAGTTCAGTTAGGCAATCTGTGTGAAGCCCGAACTGTGTGTTTCTGAGAGAAATATTGTATCTGGGGAAAGCAGGCAAGCTGTGTGCAGCCTGAGTGTGTTTAAGCATTTCTGAGAGCAATATAACCTGTGTGGAAATCTGAACTCTGTGTGTCTGAGAGAAACCCATTCATTCTATCTAAAGCAGGCAAACTGTATGTGCGTCTGAGAGAATGCCTATGGGTATTTGAGTGAGAAATTGATAGCTGAAGCAGGAAAACTGTGTGTGCAGCCTGAGAAAGTTTATGAAGATCTGAGTGATTGTGCCTAAGTAAAATAACTTTAAGAACAGATAACACTTTTTGAAACCATCAAGCTTAAGAAATAATATGAAACTGATATTCTTCTTGTAAAAATAAAAGTTTTGTTTTGTTTTGTTTTGTTTTTTTGTTTATCCCAGAGTATCTGTTATTCTCATATCCCATTCCTATCCTCGGGGCCACATAGTCAAACAAAGGAGCCTGGCCCTTGGGCACGTTATTAAAAGGGAAATTTAAATGATTTTGGAATATAATTCCTGGTGGCAGCATTCTACCCAGAGGGGGCAAAAAGAAAAGAGTTAAAAGCAAAATTGAACTGAGAGAAAGAAAGGAGGTCGTAGCCTTCTGGAGAAAATGGCTCTATAGCACTATTTCGTACTATGTGTTGTAATTTTGAGAACAGTCAGTGGACACCATCATGCAATGCTTGCCCTGGGGGCTGGGGCCGACCGTGAAATGGCTGCCACAGGGGTAGTCAGAACATGGTTGCCACGGGGTGCTGAGAACAATCCCAAGCTGCTGGGAGGTTGTAATCCCAGCATCCTTCTATGATAGATGAGGTGGTTGTTGTGTACTCCCTGCAGACAAAGGTGTTCTTCCTATGTGCTTTTCTGAAGCACCCCCTGTTCTAATGAAGCAGAAGAAGGTCTGGACTGGGTATTTGTCTGGGGGAAGAGATGCTTCTCAAAGAAGGAAATGGGCACCACGACACTTACAGACAACACATTGGGGATGACTGGTGTAGACAAACCTGGTTTTTAATATCAGTTACTCAGATTGTATGAAGTCAAGAAGATTGTGTTTTTGTTATCAGACATCAATAACTGTGTACCTTACAGAGCTCCTCAGTTTGCACTTGCAGCCAAGAAGATTAGATCTAAGATGGTACTGAATGCGTTGGCCTCATGATATCTGGGACAGCATGGTCTATTGTACTGATTTATTTTATTTTAACTTTTACACTAGATGTAATTGTTTTTAGCAGATGTGCTGTATGGTTTTGTTAACTTGTGATGGCCTATGGCTATAGACAATAAATTTACTTACTTGCTTACTCAGATTGTGTCTTTCTACATGATGTTTTCATAAGAGTTAATTTATAAAGCTTCTATGTTTTAACCATTGCAAAATGAAAACAGGTGGGGGATTTCTGATTTCCTTATTGATTCATCAAATGACACGAATTACTGTTCCACCTAAATATCCTCTATATACGACAAATTAGTTTGCTCGAAGAATTCAAAATTGCTTGGCGTTTTAATCTTGTGATACAATGCATTATCCGTGACAAAAGAGAGTTTAATGATATTTATTCCTTGTTTTCAGCATGGTAAATAGTATCAGATTTCTTCTTATCATTCTGATTCTATCTTTGTTCTCCATCTATAGTAAAGCTTTTAAAGGAACTTCTAAAAGGCTTTTGTTCTTAATTTATCCATATTTCACTCTCATCAGTTTGAAACGATCCATCTTTGCCATTAACTGTGATGCATGATAATATTAAGCTGATATTAAGTAAAAGCACATCTTCAGCCCGATAGCATGATTATAAAATGCTCTGTTTTACTCATGCTGGTTTATTACGCGAAATAGACTTCATTTAACATTGGCTGTGTTTTGCAGACTTTCCAGCGTTAGTTGGGCTGAGATCGTAATAAAAAGATACATTAACTACAGCAAGTATTCATCTTTATGAAAGATACTCTAGCCGCCTAGGAAAGCTTCAATCTCCACACATCTACTGAAGAGTTCTTGAAGCCTTTCCTTAAAAATGTGAAGATGCTGATAACTTGCCAAGTATTACATTGTAGCAATTAATCGAAATAAGTATTATACAGGCAGTGGCAGAGAACTAGAGCAGGAGAAGCATGGGTGCAAGTCTGCATCCGACCATGAAGCACCCTTGCTGCCTTTCAGCCAATTGTTCTCCAGCATTATTTCTAGGTAGCATTGTTAAGAGAAGGATGTTCTGCTGTTCGGCTGTTGATGTTCTGCTTTACGTCTTCTAGTTCAATAACAGAGTGGAAAGAACCACCCGGGATCTTCATGTCTGTGTCACTCTCCGGGGTCCATGAGAAAATGGACACATGAAATAATTAATCTCTATATGGTGATCCTTTGCCTGCCCCTGAAGAAGTCGGAAGACGAAATCTGGCATTGCAGCCGGCCCCCAGTTTGGGCAACCACCTTTCAGGAACCCTTATATGGTGCATTGAAGAAAACCTATAAGAAAGAAAGAAAGAACTAGATGAGACTTGCACTTTTGTAAAAGGCACAGCACTTACCTGACTATTGGACTTGGAGCTGGCATCCTGCTTCCTTGGAATGAACGGGATGGGAATGTGTAGCCCTTCTTCTTAAAACTTTGTGTTTTGTATGTAATGTATGATCATTGTACTTGTTGTATGAATTGCACATTGAAAATGTACATGATTTTGAGAGTACTAGCACTTTAAATAGATTATATTACTGTTTCTTTAATCCCGGGTGGTTTTTTCCACTCTGTTATTGAGCGATTGCTCCGGGATTTGTCCTGTTTGTATACTATACATTACGTCTTCTAGTGGCCTGTGAGTGGCTATGGTGGAAAACAGGATGCTAGAATATATGACTAGTTCAAAGTCAGCCAGTATGTAGTGATGTTTACCCGACTTCTCTTGAAATCCAACAATTTGTTTCTTTCGCTCTTTTTAGGGATTTGGTGTCTGTTTCTAGTCAATTCCATTTTGATCAAAGCGAAATTTGAGGAGAAGAGGGGCAGGAAGGGAGTTCTGCAGAATTTCAACATTTCTGTAACAAGCCAAGGAGAGAATTACGGTAACAATGATGAGAAGGAAAGACCAGCACTGTAATATGCTAACTAATGTAGTTAAAGCCAATAAACAAAATAAACACCAGTCAATCCACAGAAATAACTCCCAAAGGAGCTCATATTAGCAACTCATTAAGAATAAGTAATCATGTATATATTCATGCTAAACAACAATCTGACAATCTAATATATAAATAGTAATAAATAGTCATAGTCTTATTTTTCCTGCAACTAATAAGAGACAAAAAAGCACGAGTCACTTTAATGTCTCACAGGACTTTTCTCATGCAATATACAATTGACTTTTTTGCTTTAGCAATTGTATTTCTATGCACTTTACATGCTTTGTACTTGTATCTATGACTATTTATTTAATAAGTAGAAGATTTTTTTGACAAAACGTGTCCTTTATGAGAAACAGGATACGAAACCAGATGGACCACGGTTCCGTTCTTACATTCTGTAACCTCTATTATTGCCTTTAGGGGTCATTTTGTAGAAAAAGAGCTGGAGGGACTCATTAGCATAACTCATTAACATAACTCATTAGCATAAGCCATGCCCCTTGACATCACCAGCAGTGTGTTATTAGAATAATTGATTTGCATGTGCCACATCCCCTGACATCACCTACCCTGGCTGTTTTGGACCCAATCCTGGTCATTCAGGGCCAAAATTGGGCCCAAAATGACAAAAGGGGCTGAAAATGGATGAAAAAGGGCCCAAAATAGTCAGGATTGGGCTGCTACTGAGTGGAAGAGTGATCCACCACCTGTTAGAGGCCTGATCTGGGCCATTTCGTCCCCAATCCAGGCTGAAACAGGCCCAAAATGGCCGAGAGTTAGGTGGGCGGGGCCAGCTGACATGTACCCTCTTTGGAGAACTGCCAGAACTGCATTCCTGTGCATTCCCCCTCGAAATGAGCCCTGATTGCTGTTCTAATTTTCCTCCCTTCCATTTTATGATGTAATCCTTATTTGAAGAGTTCCGTGTCTTGGAAAAAGATCCTCCCCCAACCATCACAAAAAAAAATCCTGTGCAGACAATCCATCTCTGTGTTGACCCACAGAGCAGGGAGGAAGAGTAGGTATGAATGTCCAGGCCTTGCTTCCACTTGGTTGCCAAGCGATGTTTGGAAAGTGGCATCGCTGGTCATGGGGAGGGAACATGTGCATGGGCGCTGCCTCTGTTGTTTGTGGTCAGACCTGCCCTCACGATATTACGAAGGCTTAAGAATATGGAACAGCGTACGCCCCTTTCCTATGCATTTAAAACACAGACAAGCTGCCTGGCTAGGCAGGAAACGGAAAAGTATGGGACTGTGAGCAGTGAGGTAAGACTAACTTTCAGCCCCACGCCCCAGAGAGGTGCAAAACCATAGAACAATGGAGGTCTCCTGAAGTACCTGAATGAATCCATTCACACACCCCTCCAATCCTATCCTTATCCCTCCTCCTATTTTCAGGCAATTCAGGGCACTGATAGACTCAACCACCTATCCATCACAGGCCGTCAAATGTTATTGATAACTTTCATTTTGCCCAGGAAGGTCTTATCAAACCTTCCCAGTTCAGATCCAGAGGAGATAGCCTTGTTAGTCTGTAGTAGCAAAATAGTGAAGAGTCCAGTAGCACCTTTAAGACTAACCAACTTTATTGTAGCCTAAGCTTTCGAGAACCACAACTCTCTTCATCAGATGCAGCCTCTTTGTCCTTTGTCCTGTTTTGGAGATGACCATTAAGCCATTGTTTTGGGGCAGAAGGTACAGTACTGCCACAGAGTATGTTCCACAGCATAATTGGACTGCCCACTGCTTCATTCTGTGTGTGTGTTGTGAACCCACTCGGGCACCCTCAGACTGCATGTCCGAGCCCCTCTCGCTTTTCTTGCCAGGAAGTGCTGGTCAGTGAAGCTGCTCTTCCTTGGACGCCCTCTTCTGGACTGATAAATATAACCCGGCTCTGCAACTCTCTCCAATTTTCCTCCCTGTTTTTCTAGTTAGCCCTGTGTGTGTGCTGTGTGTTTTGTGTGAAATTGATCTTTTAAATAAAACCTCCTTTTTGATTAAACATCTGCCTGTTTATTGAAAGAGTTCTCTAGAGGAAGGGATCCTTGTATACATAGGCGCAAAAGATCCCTAAGTTCCCCCTCCTCTTGCAGCTTGTCCTGGCATGCTAATTCCCCTAAATTACAAGAAGCCCCTCCTCATTGGGTAACACTGTGAGCTCACACTGTGCAGATGACCTAGCAATTACTCTTTCCCAATGCATCTGTACAGGGCTTCTCTCTCCTCCCATCACTTGATACGTCCGTTATCTATGTATTCAGTATCGTGTTCCTTATTTTTAGGCTGTTTCATTTTATGTTCACTTTACCAATCAATTCCTTATAAGTCTACCAATCCTTGCTGTGATTAATCAGATCATTAGTGGATTCCTTCCCTAAGGAGCTCTTAGCCTTAACATTTATGTTCAGTTAATCAATTATCTCCTTTCCATACCATCAGTTCATAAGAACCTTATGATTTACAATT
This sequence comes from Eublepharis macularius, assembly GCF_028583425.1. Lineage (NCBI taxonomy): Eukaryota > Metazoa > Chordata > Lepidosauria > Squamata > Eublepharidae > Eublepharis > Eublepharis macularius. The sequence continues at coordinate 62,627,454 of NC_072802.1, read as the reverse complement.
AAAAACTCCTTAGTTAATTTGTGATCTCATTTCTATCTGATCAGTTCCTGAATTCTCATTCATACACATAACGTTTCATTCAACCACTTAATGGGATAGTAATAACGAATGAAAGCCCAGCAGTTATAGCATCCCTCCTTAAGAAAAAAAAAAGAAAGACTGGAAATATTTATTTCTCAGTGTTCAAAGCGGTAAACAAAAATTCATCAAACGCTGAATAACAATGAGTTATATCCAAGATAAAAATACATGTTGATGCAAATTGAGCCCAATATTAACTGGCAGCATGCGGCAGTGCGGGTTTTTTGACCAGGACTCCATTCCGATCACACGTAACATCGGTCTTGTGGCAGCTGCACTGGCTCCCAGTGGAGTTCAAGATCAGGTTCAAGGTTTTCGTTCTGGCCTTTAAGGCCCGTAGCAGACTGGGATCAGCATACCTGTGGGACTGCCTCTCACCATATGTTCCCTGGAGAGTGCTCCACTCAGCAGACAAACATCAACTGGTGATCCCTGGCTCCAAGGAGGTATGCTTCACCTTGACCAGGTCCAGGGCTTTCTCGTCCCTGGCACCAACCTGCTGGAACTCTCTGTCTGTGAAGACCAAGGCCCAGCAGGATCTGCTATCATTCTGTCAGCTCTGTAAGACAGAGATGTTCCGCCAGGCATACGGCGGTTGAGGCAGGTGAGCTGTCAAACCAGCCTCCTGACATAGGGGGACGCAAGTCCCCCTCGCTTGTGCTGTTATGATGACACCCTGCCCCACAAGCTCTGTCATTGTTGGAGGGTTGTTGCCGTAATTGTGTGCTGCTCTTTTAATGATATTTATTGACAGGGCTCAGTTTGAGGGGGAACACACAAGAACGCAGTTCCGGCAGTTCTCCAAAGAGGTCACATGTCAGGTGGCCCTGCCCACCCAACTCTCAGCCATTTGGGGCCTGTTTCGCCCTGGATTGGGGCCGAAATGGCCTGGATCGGGCCTCTGACGGGTGGTGGATCACTCTCCTGTTCATCAGCGGCCCAAACCTGACCATTTTGGGCCCCTTTTCAGCCATTTTCAGCCCCCTTTTGCCATTTTGGGCCCAATTTTGGCCCTGAATGGCCAGGATTAGGTCCGAAACAGCCTGAATAGGTGATGTCAGGGGGTGTGGCATATGCAAATCAGTTATGCTAATGACACACTTCCGGTGATGGCAAGAGGTGTGGCATATGCTAATGAGTTATACTAATGAGTTATGCTAATGAGTTCCTCCAGCTCTTTTTCTACGAAATGACCCCTGTTTATTGAGATGTTATTATTATGCTACCATGTTTTAATTTTTACACGGTTGTAATCTGCTCAGAGCCTGCTTGTGGGGTGAGTGAAATCAAAGTTTAATAAATAAATGCGTGTGTGTTATGTGCCATCAAGTCGTTTCTGACCCTATGGCGACCCTGGTCCTTTCCCAGCAGCCATTCTTCTCTGATAACTACCAACACAAAAGAAGCTACTACGGTTCGAGTAGCAAACAATAAAGGGACTGCCGCCATGGTAAATAATTAACACTATAATATACGATAAGTAAATATTTTTGAAATATTTTGAATATAGTCAAGTGCTGAAGAGCAAAGTGCTAAGTACAATAAATAACAGTATCAAAAAGTCATAGATAAATAAATAAACAAGTCAATTACTATGAAGAATGATGGTCAAGACACACAATAACAATAAATATACTCCTATTTACAATGTATGTTCCTTAAAGGTACAATGTATCCTATTGGACGTCATCTCCCAAAAAATTCAACAGATAATGCCGTGATGGGCATTATCTGTCGAATCTTTTGGAAGATGACATCCATGCTAGTTACTATCTGATTGAATACTGCAGTTGAAAGATCCCCTGAGGAAGCTCTGCGAAACGGGCCACCCGCTAGCAGCCTGTTGGGGACATCTTTGATTCTTTCAGCTCTTTTCGGACCTGAGGGTGACCTACAAAACAAGAATTACAAAGATTAATAGGACTCTTTATATGAATTAGTCACTTACCTTGATCCATTGTGATTACATTCTCTGCAGTTGAAGGATTTTTGTTACACTGTAAGGGATACATTGTTCCTTTAAGGAACTTAGGGCCAAGCTACACATGACGAATGACACTTGAACAGCAAGTGGATTGAGTGGAGAGCAAGTGAAAAGGGAGAAATACACTTGCCGTTCAAGTGTCATTCGTCATGTGTAGTTTTGCCCTCATATTGTTTATATGTACAAGCAAGAGTAAAACCAACTTGCCCTTACATTGTAAATAGGATTATGTTTATTGTTATTGTGTGTCTTGGTCATTATTCTTCATAGCAATTGACTTGTTTATTTATATATGACTTTTTGATGCTGTTATTTATTGTACTTCGCACTTTGCACTTCAGCGCTTTATTATATTGAAAATATTTCAAAAATATTTACTTATTGTATATTATAGTGTGAATTATTTACCATGGGGGCAGACCCTTTATTGTTTGCTATTCTTCTCTGATAGTCCAATGATCTATTTATTTATTTACATTGTATATAGCCTGCCTTCCCACTGAGATTGAAGGTGAATTACATAGTGCAAGTCCATATGACGAACGGCTGGGACATCCAATAAACAGTGCAATAGGGTTTGGGTTGCAGAAATCTGAAAACAAGAAGAAATCTGATACAGAGCTGAAACAAAGCATAAACAATTAAAACATGACATATTAAACAATGCAGTGATTTCCAAGTAGGAGCATATTTACAGCAATGGAGAGTACCCAGTAGCATAGTCTGCAGTCCCTGTGCCTTTACCAAAGTATCTCTCTGAACCTTTTCCTTACAGCATAGCCTCCAACCTGTGTAAAAAAGCCCTCCTGAATAATTTGGTTTTGCATAGTTTGCAAAAAGCAAGGGGAGGGGAAGCCTCCCCAACCTCATCAGGCAGGCCATTGCAAAAGGTAGGACCACAACAGAGAACGTGTGTGTTTGGCCAGTTTAGATGAGCAAAGCTGCTGTGGCATAGTAAACGGAGAGAGGCCATCCGATTCTAGGTCTACAAAAGGAATGAAAGACAAAGTACCTGCATGCCTCCCCCTAAGGGCTTTGCCTAAGGGTGTGTGTGTAATCCTGGCTCCTTTGTTTCTCTTTGCACACTCCTAATTCAAACATCTGAAAGTTGAGGAGAAATCTGGAAGCTGTCCCAAAAGGTCAGGATCATCCCAGCGGTTAAGCGCCATGCTAAACTGACCCCGCCAAGTGCAATCTTCCAGACTTGCACTTAAGACCTGCCAGACTCACGTAATGCATTTTTCTTCTCCCTTAATTAATCACTTCTCTAGTTAGTACTAGATTATTAGCTTTGTTTTCCCCTCAAGTTCTCCACCTCTTTGATCTTAATTATAATGGGATCGAAAGCACTGTTTCCGTTAAATTGCCATCATCTTTCGTCAATACTTCATGTTGGGTGATCAATAGACTTAACTTCTTAAAAGCGCTCTCAGACTTTCTTCTGACACTTCAGACGATGTAATTAACTGGTCACTGGTCAATGCCGTGTGACCTCCGGCGAGCAAAGGTATGTGCTGCAGCAATCCTAATTTTTCTCTAAATTTACATCTTAAGGGCTGCCAGGTCCACTTACCCTCCCAGCAGGAGGGCCGGTACCCAGCACTCACCTTCTCTGGGTCCCCCCGCACCTGCGCAGTGATGTCACTTCCAGTGACGTCACTTCCGGGCTATGTCATTGCACAACAGAGGGGAGTGTGCATGCTTTGCAGTGGGCTGATTTGGGCCTCAAATGGGTCCAATTTGGCCTGTTTGGGGCCCAAATTGGCCCGCTGTGAAGCATGGAAGTGCTCTTGGGGCGGCACTATGATATCACTTCTGGGAAGTGATGCCGTCACACCACCCCGGGAGCTTGTCCGAGAGGCACGTTCTCACATCTTTCCCCCCTGCTGGCTGGGTGAGTGATGGTGGAGGCGGAGGGTGGGAGCCGGGCATCCCCTGCTCCCATTGGCAGCCTCGAAAGCCTAAGGGATCCTGAGGGACCCCACTAGGTGTTAGTAGGCAGGATCAGTCCTTGGCTACGTACATCAGAGACAGTCACCTGAGGCTGAAGGATCAGAGGGCTAACCTGTATTGTCAATCATCTAGGCAGCATTGGACTAACCGAGGAATTTGTTTGTAGGTTTAGGTAGTGGAGGCTTGGACACAGCGGCTGCTTCCACACACCTTGGATAACCCACTTTCAATACTCTTTAGTGAACATTTGAAACTGATTTTCCATGGCTGCTTCCACACACGTTGGATAATCCACTTTCAATACTCTTTAGTGAAGATTTGAAACTGATTTTCCATGTGTGGAACAAAAAACCCACTTACAAAGGATTGCTAAAGTGCATTGAAAGTGCATTATTCAACGTGTGTGGAAATGGCCCATGAGTGGAACAAAAAATACACTTCAAAAGGATTGCGAAAGTGCATTGAAAGTGCATTATTCAACATGTGTGGAAATGGCCAGCATTTTATTTATTCAGTACATTTTTCCCCACTCTCTCAGGACCTCAGTGAATCGAATGGATTGTGAATAGTACCCTCTTCCTGTATGTATGATTGGTAGGTGTTCAGTACGCACAACTGTAACATCTGAAAAGGCCGAGTGTCACAGATTAGGATCTGGAAGACCCAGGTTCAAATCTCTACTGTGCCAAGAAGATGGTTGGGTGACCATGGGCCAGTCGCTGTCTTTCAACCGAGACTGCCTGGCTGTGAGGACAAAATGGAAGGAGACTGTTGGGATTTTAGCAAGGGTCCTACGTTCGGTCACGAAAGAGTTAAATTGCTGTTTTGTTTGTTTAGTCAGATAGCTAGTTAGAATAGGACCACTTAGGGCTCGAGTGAAAGTTCCCGCCAGAGAAGGAGGAAGTATTGTGCTTAATGAAGAGCTATAGGATTCACCATTGGGTAGCCAGTTTATTGGGGGGCAATTAACTAGCAACATATACGAAGGTTTTATTGCTCTCTGTTCAGTCTCTGTCTTTGTCCAGTCTCTCTTCTCTTCTAGTCTGATCGTCAAGATGTAGAGATGTAGGCATTAGTTAGCCATTCATTTCTTTTCTCACCAAATGTACCCTTTCCCCTGATATGTAGTAAAAGTATTTTTCTAGAGCTAAAACCACAGAAGTCTGTCTACTTATTTCCACTGTGATAATATTAAATTCTGCAACTTTAATTTACCCACCAGAAACCACTTTGGGTTCCCATTGGGCATATAGATAGGTGGTGCTGGAAAGTGCCCTCAGGTCATAGGTAACTTACGGCGACCCCTGGCAGGATTTTCATGGCAAGAGACAAACAGAGGTGGTTTGCCATTGCCTGCCTCTGCCACTCTGGTCTTCGTTGGAGGTCTCCCACCCAATTACTAACCAAGGCCGACCCTGCTTAGCTTCTGAGATCTGATGAGATCAGGCTCACCTGGGCTATCCAGGTCAGGTATAGATAGGTACATGATTAGATATTGGTCTCATTTTTGATTGTGCCCATAATTTCAAATTAGAAGCATTTCACTGAAGTCTCCCATCTTGTAGACTATTATTAAGTGGCCTGGGAAGTTGAAATGTTCCTCTGGTGATGTGTTTTTATACATAATAACAACCATCCCTTACTCATCTGGAAAGATAACATTGTTGATTCTTAATACTTTTTCACCCCACTTGCACTTTCCCTCACTTTTATAACTTTGCCTCTTCTTTTTTTAATTCAACAAATAAATAAATAACATGAATAGCGTATAGTATTTTAGTCTTTTAATTTCCCTTTCCCCTGGTTTTTAAACAATTTGAGCTCCTTGCCTTTCTGTGAAATATAATTTCATTTTTAATTACCGTTCTTGCTTTTCCATTTTCAATAATCATCTTTTAAAGGAAAAAACCCACAGAAAACGCATTAACTCCTCTTTATAAATTCTCTTTCTCTCTTTCATAGCTTGGCGTGTTCTGCTATTCATCTCTGCCGAGATAACTCCGGCTTCATACACTTAGCCTTTCTGTATTAATATTGGACGTGCATCTCAGATTTGTCATTGGCAAACTGTCTCTTTATGCTCTAATATTTCTTATTTTTAATTTCCATTTGTTGGAAAAGAACTCATTTAAAAGTATCTCAGGGCAAAGTCACCCCTAGAAGAAATGCACAAAGAGGTTCTTTTATAGTGTTCTGCCTTACTTTATATTAATGAAATCTTAAACCGGCTGATTGCGAATCAAGTTGCTAGTTCTCCTGAGGTTTGATCACTCTGATGGAGAGTCAATTGCCATGTTGACTTTACACTGTAGTTCGAGTCCTCTGTGGACTCTCATAGTTGTTTGTGCTCTTTCTCTTTTCTGAGTTGCATTTTGTTCCCTCCTTCTGTGGTTTCCCCACCTTCTCTTTACACTTCTCTTAAGTTTTAACCCTCCTCTTACACATTCTTCCTGTTTAATAAGGTCTCTGTGTTGTGTTATGAAGTTGCCTGAGAGTTGCCAACTCCAGATAGGGGAATTCCTGGAAATTTGGAGATGGTGCCTGGGGAGAGCAGAGCTCAACGAGGACGTGATGCCATAGAGAGGATGTGATGCCATAGAGAGGATGTGATGTCCTCCAAAGCTGCCGTTTCCTCTAGAGGAAATGATATCTGTAGTGTGGAGTTCCATTCTAATTCTGGAAGAACTTCACACTCCACCTGAAGATAGACAACCCTATACCTTAAATTTAGTGAGACCATTGGTCCATCTAGTTCAGCGCTGTTTACTCTGACAAGCAGCTGGTCTCCGCCACCTCAGATAGAGAGATGGCTGTCTCAAAACCTGTTGCCTAAAATCCTTTAAATGGAGATTTTGAAACTGGACCCTGTGATCTGCTGCTCTTAAAGCCCATGTTTAACCACTGACCCGTGGTTCCTTGCTGTTGGGGGTTTAATAAGATAAGTAAGATAGCAGAGTATGATATTAGCGCAGTGGAAATAAGTAGACAGACTTCTGCGGTTCTAGCTCTAAAAAAATACTTTACTACATAATAGGATAAAAAGGGTACGTTTGGTAGGAAAAACAACAAACACCTGACTGACTACATCTTGATGGCCAGGCTAGTAAAAGAGACAGTGGGCCAAGCTACAAGTGACGAAGGAAACTTGAATGGCAAGGGGATTGAGTGGAGAGCAAGTGGAGGGCAAGCGAACAGGGAGGAATACACTTGCTGTTCAAGTGTCATTCGTCACTTGTAGTTTGGCCCAGAGAAAAACTTAGAGATTGAGACTAGAACTTAGAGATCATTGAGCTTAGACTGAACAAAGAGCAAATAAACCTTAGTATATGTTGCTAGCTAATTTCCCCGTAATAAACCAGCTCATCCAACGGACATTCCTAGATTCCCTCATTAAGACTAAAGATTCCCACTTTTTCTGGCGGGAACTTTTACTCAAAGCTTAAGTGGTCCTATGCTAACTAGCTATCTGACTAAACAAACAGAATAACAATTTAACTCTTTCATGACCGAACATAGGACACTGGCAAACGAAACCCTATTACCTGCAAAGCCCTTTCTGAGGCCCAGTTTGAAGGGCTCGATTGAGTCAGGCCCCAACAGTGGCCGTTTCTACATGGCTTACCGCTGCTCGTAACAACCCGGAAGATCGCGCCAAAAACGCGGAAGATCGCGTTTTCTCGCGCAAGATTTGCGCGACGTCACGTCGTGCAAATCTCGCACGAGAAAATGCGATCTTCTGCGTTTTTTGCGTGATCTTCCGGGTTGTTACGAGCAGCGGTAAGCCGTGTGGAAACGGCCAGTGTCTTCCAGAGAGCCGTACTGAGGAAAGTGCTTTCTTCCTCCCCTATCTCAGCTCAATTGAAAAAAAATATGTGAATATTTGTGATGGTTTCCATTTGCTTCATTCACACACCCCTGGGTTTTTTTTGCCTCTTTTGCTCATTATTTATCGTAATTTCACACAGTGTGGCCTTTGGAAGTCACTTCAGAGGGAGTTGGGTGGCCTTCTGCCTCTGCTTCTTGTCATCTTTTCCCCCAGCAAGGAGGCCCAGAATATAAATGGACCTCATTTGTCCTTGTTAAAAATAACTCTGCCCCACTTTTTATATCTCCCCCCCCCCGACACTATGCTTAATCACCTTGGCTGACTTGATTAACTTTCCTTTTGGTGCGTTGTATCTCACTTGTGCCGTAAGTGATGTGACACAGTCAGGGGTCATTTTGTAGAAAAAGATCTGGAGGAACTAATTAGCACAGCTCATTAGTATAACTGATTTGCATATGCCACACCCCTGACATCACCCCTGACACAGTTCATAGCAGGCCCCATAACAGGAGGGGGGGGGGTCCCTGGCAACAGGAGTCATTTCATAGAAAAAGAGCTGGAGGAACTCATTAACATTGCTTATTAGCATATACCACACCCCCTGACATCACTGGAAATGTGTCATTAGCATAACTGATTTGCATATGCCAAACCCTGTGACATCACCTATCCTGGCTGTTTTGGACCCAGTCCTGGCCATTCAGGGCTGAAATTGGGCCCAAAATGGCAAAAAGAGGCAGAAAGGCGCCCAAAATGGTCAGCATCGGGCCGCTGCTGAGTGGGAGAGTGATCCACCACCTGTCAGAGGCCCGATCCAGCCTGTTTCGGCCCCAATCCAGGCTGAAACAGGCCCAAAATGGCCTGACATGTGACCTCTTTGGGGAACTGCTGGAACTGCATCCCTGCATGTTCCCCTTCGAAATGAGCCCTGGACACAGCAAACCAGTTGGTGCAAACTGTGGTGTTATTGGCAGAGATGTCCATGATATTACGGAAGAACCCGTGAAGAGCAGCAGCCATTTAGGAAAATGATGGGGCAGGGCCCATCTATGTTTAAATAAAGTTTCATATCTGATCCGTGTCAACAGAACCCATTCTCCAAGTGGCAGCCCGGCTGCACTCTGGGGATAAAGCAGATGCTGAGGAATAAAATATAACTGTTCCCAGAGTCCCTGTTCAAGCATGTTCAAGAGGCTCTGTTGACAAAATCAACCAGTGAAACTTAGAACAAATCTTTTCTCTGCTTTCTTTTCCCCTGGAGAGTGAGAAGGAGAGGAACCAGTACGAGGAAAGGCCAGAATGTTGAGGCTTGGCTGTTACTAGGAGCAAGGAGGAGTATACATGTTACTGCTCTTCTGCAGTCATTCTATTGGCTGTGCATCAGTTACCGGGCTCAGTTCAAGGTTTTAGCTATCACATACAAAGCCCTTCATGGCCTTGGCTCCTCATATTTGCAGGACTGCCTCTCTCCCTATGCTCCACCACAGCAGCTTTGCTCATCTGGGCCTTATAACTGCAGGTGCCACCCTGTGGATGAGCAAAATCAACGACTGTCCGTACATGCACGTTCTCTGCTGTGGCCCCACACCTTATGGAAGGGCCTGCCTGATAAGGTTATGAGGGCTCCCACTCTCCTGGCTTTCTCCAAACTTTGCAAAACTGGGATAGATCAAAATGGGTAGCCATGTTCGTCTGTCTGTCGCAGTAGAAAAGAGCAAGAGTCCAGTAGCACCTATAAGACTCACAAAACTAGTGGTAGGGCATGAGCTTTGGTGAGTCACAGCTCACTTCTTCAGAGACAGCTAGAATGTGAGTCCGTATGTCCTTATATCTTAGAGAGTGGAGTGATTTCAGATGCTGAATTGTCTTTCATCGTCATTCCGTTTTTTTATTTTCCAAGACAGACATCTTAATCATTCATCTTTTATTGAACCACATAAATGGAGGAAGGGGGCTCATCTCCAGTTTCTAACTATATTGATTCTTGTTCCAATTAGAAGATTACTGAAAAGAATATAACGTTTTGGAGGGGGTAGGGGGAGAGAGAGAGAGAATCCAAGTAAAGCCATTGATTGATACTAAAATCTAGCATCCCATTTCAAATGTCATTAACTTGCCATCCATTTTTCACAGGAACACCAAAGGTTTATTGAAATGCATTTGACAGATATTTAATTGCTCGTTTGATTTCAGCTTTGGAGCAGAAGGGGTTTGGCCCACTTTCCAGTCCAGGGAGACTTGATCTAGTGGTCAGGTCACTCGCCTGTATGAGGAAAAGGGCAGAGCAAAGCTCCACTTTCAAAATGGCACAAGGCAAAAAGTAGCAGTCCCTTATGGCCCTTTAAAGGCTGTTTCCTCATTTCCCTACCAAGTCGTACTGCTAGGATTCACCTTTTGGGGTTTCTTTGCGTGCGTGTTCCTGGGCAATGTGATGACGTCACTTCTGGGAAGTGATGTCATCATGCAGCGGGCGGGAATGCTCTCATGCTTCACTGCGGGCTCATTTGGGACCAAAATGGGCCCAATTCAGCCCATTTGAGGGCCAAATTGGCCTGCTGTGAAGCCTGGGAGTGCTTACAGAGCAGCGTGATGATATCACTCCCGGGAGTACTATCGTCACACTGCCCTGAGAGCACACACAGTAGGCCTGTTCTCCAGGCTTTCCCCCCTGCTGGTCAGGTGAGTGCTGGCAGAGTGCAGAGGGTGGGGTTGGGGATACCCCGTCCCCACTGGGAGACCAGGGATCCCCATGTACTGTTCTGCTACAATGTAAGGGGAAAGGCTGGGTAGCATGAATGATGGCAGCATCAAGTGGTGTGGAAATGGGTGTGTGGGAAGCTTGCTGTAGCTCTGTTGTAAAATTGGCAGCTCTTGGCTGAGAAATTCCTGGAGATTTGGGGGTGGAGCCTGAAGGGGGCAGGGTTTGGGGAGGGGAGGAGCCTCATCAGGGTATAATACCATCCAGTCTACCCTGTAGAGCAGCCATTTTCTCCATGGAAACGGATCTCTTTTGTCTAGAGTTGCCATTCCCTCGCTGGGGGCGGGGGATCCCCTGCTCCCACCTTCCACCCCTGCCCCTGCTTACCTGGGCAGCAGGGGAGGCATGGGCTTCCTGGTCGGTGCTCTCTGGAGGACGCAAAGCACTCCTGTGGGTCTAACCCAGCCCAATTTGGCCCCTCTTGCGGAGCGTGGGAGCACTCCTGGGGTGGCTGCGGCCTGAGCGATGATGTCACTTCCTGGAAGTGATGTCATCACGTGGGCCTGGTAGTGCACATGAACTTTGCACATGCATGACGGGCAGCAAAGCCGGTAGGTGCCAGGGCCCCAACCTCCCGCCAGGAGGACAGGAGGACCCGGCAAACCTACTTTTGTCTGGAGATGAATTGTAACCCCAGGAGATCTTCAGGGCCCACCTGGAGGTTGTTTCAGGTGGGCAGCCATTTTGGTCTGTAGTAGAAGAGCAAGATTTGGGAAGAGCCCAAGTAAGGTGCTACCGGAGCTGAATCTTACTTACATGGAGGTTGTTTCTTCCGCACTGCTTGCTGCTGCCGCCACCATGGCAAGAGTGGACTTTCACACCCTTGTCCTTGAAGGACAGGAGAGCATTTCTGGGAAGGTGTTGCCATGAAGGAACAACTCCTCAGGGCTTCCGCAGGCCCGTTTTCTCTCCAGCTGATCCTCTACCGCTCTCATCATTTTGTGCCTCCTAGGGTACAGTTCTTATTTGGGTACGTGCAGGGCTTTTTTTCTGGGAAAAGAGGTGGTGGGACTCAGCGGGTTGCCAGCACAGGGGGCAAGTCTTGGCGGGAGGTGGTGCCCCTGGTACCACACGTGCGCTTGCAAAGTGCACGCATGTTCCCAGGACCAATAACATCACTTTGGGTCAGCTGGAACAAGGGGGGAGTTTTTAAAAGTTTAAATCGCCCTTGGCGAAAATGGACACATGGCTGGTGGCCCTGCACCCTCATCTCCAGACAGAGGAGAGTTTAGATTGCCCTCCGCGCCACTCCAGTGATGCGGAAGGCAATCTAAACTCCCCTCTGTCTGGAGATCAGGGGGCGGGGCCACCAGCCATGTGACCATTTTCAAGAGGTTCCGGAACTCCGTTCCACCACGTTCCGGCTGAAAAAAAGCCCTGGGTATGTGTATGCCCTTTCTAAATGGAAGAGTAATACTTTTCTATCTCCCCGGGAAGTCCTCAAGCTCAGAGAACTCCCTGCCTTGTCTGTCGGGCTGCCTGTTTCACTGCTTTCTTTGTTACTAGAGGGAGTGATAAAAGTCATTATTGGATCTGCAGCCGGAAGGCAGGAGCCTTCAGAACAAGAGGGCTACGCAGGGCACCTGTGTAGGGAGATAAGACTGCATGCACTGAATCGTGGGATCCAATTTGGATTTGCAAAACCAAATGTGGGTTCAGCGATGCATCACAGATACATTTCTTACACTCATCACGACTCAGCCACCATTTGTCTCCTCCAAGAACTTTCCTTTTCACTCCTGGCTCTAGATGTAGAATTGTTTCGCACTCTCAGGTAAAAAGCTTTAATTGGTCAGACGTGAAAAGAATTACAATGTCCTGATTTGCACATCTGATGTTTCTTAAAGGGACGACAAGCTTTGCAAGCCAATTAGTTGTCCTTGGCAATCACCTTAAAAATGTCTAACCTTTACTAAAAAGGGTGCCACAAATACCTTGCTTTACTCAGGGAGCTCTACCTGTGATTGGAGTGTTGTTTATTGTTTTAACAAATGCCAGAAACAGTATCAAGAAACAGAGGGCAGGAGTTAAAGCAGTTAAAGAATGTTTCTGAAATTATAATAAGACGGTATATTTTGCCCTGATGCAATGACATTTTTCATACCTAGTTAAGGAAGAGTTAGCGCACTACTCTTTTTCTCTTTTGCTTTATATGTCTGATGATGCTATGTTCTTTCCTAGATTCCACCAATAAACATTTCCAATTTGTTTATGAATTACCTGTTTTGCCCTGGGTTATATTACAAAGTTCTGGTCTCTAACCACACAGTTATCAGTTATAGCATCCGTTAGAAGAACAGTGGGTGTGCGTTTTAGAAAGCTCCTGTGTTAAACATGGAAAGGATCATAAAATAATTCCCTTACAGTTTTCCTCCAAACATGGAAAATACTTGGTGGTGTTGGAGAGTGCCCTCAAGTCAGAGTTAACCTGGTGACCCCTAGTGGTGTTTTCACAGCAAGAGTCTAACAGAGGTGGTTTGCCATTGCCTGCCTCTGCAAACTTGGTCTTCATTGGAGGTCTCCCATCCAATTACTAACTGAGGCCGACCCTACTTACCTTCTGAGATCTAACAAGATCAAGATCACCTGGGCTATCTGCATAAGTGCATGGAAAATACTTATGGAACGTCAAAATAAAATCTTGAAATCTAAATTCTGATTGTCAGTACTAGAATTCAAGAGCCCAGGTCTGAAATGTTCAGACTCAGAGAGAGAAGATTTCCCCCAAAACTAGTTTTAGCAGTTAGATCCTTCCACAGTTGAAAGTATCAGTTTATGATAACAATTTAATTTAAATTTAATTTATTAGATTTGTACTCTGCCCTCCCCATGCCAGCAGGCTCAGGGCGGATCACAATTTGCACACAAAGTTAAAATTACATCAGATACCATTTAAAACCATAAATTAAAAACATCACTCAGCGGCACGGTAAAATATACTATACATAGGCACAGGGCATAATCCTTTAGTCAGCACCAGAGCATTTGGAACTATTCAACAGATGGAGATGTCAACAGTGGGGAGGGCACAGTCCATACTCAACCAGATAGGGGGGCTGTGCCTAGCATCAACCATATGCCTGGCTGAACAGCTTCGTCTTACAGGCCTGGCAGAAAGATAAGACCTGCTGGGCCCTGGTCTCATTAGACAGAGCATTCCACCAGGCTGGGGCCAGGACCGAAAAAGAGGATCTTCTTCGTAAAACATAAGAAGATCCCTCCTGGATCAGGCCAGCACTGCATCTAACGTGGTAACCTGATTCACGCAGTGGATAACAGTTACCCTAGAGGGCCAAGAAATGGGCCAGAGAGGCCCAAACCTTCCCCAACATTGCCAAGTTTGCATAACTAAAACTTGCTAAGAAGAGGGAAGGAGAGTAAAGGAGATGTTAAATTTACAATATTATTGATGGTTGTTGGGGGTTTTCCGGGCTGTCTTGCCGTGGTCTTGGCATTGTAGTTCCTGACGTTTCGCCAGCAGCTGTGGCTGGCATCTTCAGAGGTGTAGCACCAAAAGACAGAGATCTCTCAGTGTCACAGTGTGGAAAAGATGTAGGTCATTTGTATCTACTCAGGAGGGGTGGGGTTGAGCTGAGTCATTCTGTAAGAGTTTCCCAGGGTGTGGAATGCTAATGGCGGGAGGCTTCACTGTATCCTGAGGCGGTTCTTTTGCATATGGATTGGTGCTTGATGTGCTAATCTTCTCTGCAGGGCTATTGTCGGGTGTGGAGTGTTTTGTTGGCCTGGTGTTTTTCAGAACTGGAGCCCATGCTCTGTTCATTCTTAAGGTTTCTTCTTTCCTGTTGAAGTTTTGCTTATGCTTGTGAATTTCAATGGCTTCCCTGATCAGTAATTCCTTTGATATATGGCAAAAACACTTTTCCTGTGGGAGACTGTTTTTCTTTGGTTGTTTGATTCATCCTGGGTTTGATTGCTCTTCGGATTTCATTTCTGGAGTAGCCATTTGCCTGAAGTGCGTGGTTTAGATGATTAATTTCCTCATTGAGAAAGCGCGGCTCACATATCCGTCTTGCACGATCCACTAATGTTTTCATTATGCCTCTTTTCTGTCGGGGGTGGTGATTGGAGTTTTTGTGTAAGTACCGATCAGTGTGAGTTGGTTTCCTGTAGACCTTGTGACCTAACTGAAAGTTTGCTTTGCGGATGACCAAGGTATCCAGGAATGAGAGTTTTCCCTCACTTTCTTTCTCCATTGTGAATTGTATGTTCAGGTGGATGTTGTTGAGATGATTCAAAAACTCCATCAATTCTTCCTCCCCATGGCTCCAAATGATGAATGTATCATCCACAAACCGGAACCATACACTGGGTTTGTGGGGTGCTGATTCTAGAGCTGTTTTTTCAAAATGTTCCATGTAGAAGTTTGCTATAACTGGGCTGAGTGGGCTCCCCATGGCCACCCCATCCATCTGTTCATAGAATTCGTTGTCCCATTGGAAGTAACTGGTTGTCAGACAATGATGGAATAAGGCTGTTACATCCTCTGGGAAAATCTGATTAATCAGTGCAATAGTGTCTTTTACTGGAACCTTGGTAAACAGGGATACAACATCAAAACTGACAAGTATGTCTTGTGGATTGAGTTTCAGAGAACTGATTTTGTTGATGAAATCTGCTGAATCTTTGATGTAAGACGAGGTTTTCCCGATGTGGTCCTGCAGGAGATCTGCCAGATGTCTAGCTAATTCATATGTCGGTGAACCAATGGCACTCACAATGGGTCGGAGTGGGACTGAATCTTTATGTATTTTGGGGAGTCCATATAGTCTAGGTGGCTGTGCTTCTGTCTTGCATAGTTTGCTGTGCGTGTCGGGATGTAGTGAGGAATTCTTGATCAGCGCATTTGTTAGCCTGGTGATTTTGCAAGTGGGATCTCGTTTTAGTTTTTTGTAGGTGGAGGGGTCCAGGAGTTCCTTAATCTTCTTTTTGTATTCCTCCGTTTTCATGATCACTGTAGCATTGCCTTTATCAGCTGGTAGAATGATGATGTCTGGATCTGCATTGAGGGTCTTGATGGCATTTCTCTCCTTGCGTGTTATATTGCTGGTGGGAAGCTTTGCCTTTCCCACAGGAAAAGTGTTTTTGCCATATATCAAAGGAATTACTGATCAGATGGGAAAGCTTATGAAAAAGCATAACCTTCAAGCAGTATTCAGACCCACCCGAAAAATACAACAGATGCTACGATCAGCAAAAGACAGCAGAGATCCCCTCACCTCTGCAGGAGTATACCGTATTCCCTGCAGCTGTGGACAAGTTTACATCGGGACCACAAAGCGTAGCATCCAGACAAGAATAAAAGAACATGAAAGACACTGCAGACTTGGACAGCCTGAAAAATCAGCAGTGGCTGAACATAGCCTAACTCAAACAGGGCACAGTATCTTATTCCAGGACACCAAAATACTGGACAACACTTCCAACTACTTTGTCAGACTGCACAGGGAAGCCATTGAAATTCACAAGCATAAGCAAAACTTCAACAGGAAAGAAGAAACCTTAAGAATGAACAGAGCATGGGCTCCAGTTCTGAAAAACACCAGGCCAACAAAACACTCCACACCCGACAATAGCCCTGCAGAGAAGATTAGCACATCAAGCACCAATCCATATGCAAAAGAACCGCCTCAGGATACAGTGAAGCCTCCCGCCATTAGCATTCCACACCCTGGGAAACTCTTACAGAATGACTCAGCTCAACCCCACCCCTCCTGAGTAGATACAAATGACCTACATCTTTTCCACACTGTGACACTGAGAGATCTCTGTCTTTTGGTGCTACACCTCTGAAGATGCCAGCCACAGCTGCTGGCGAAACGTCAGGAACTACAATGCCAAGACCACGGCAATACAGCCCGGAAAACCCCCAACAACCATCGTTCTCCGGCCGTGAAAGCCTTCGACAATTACAATATTATTGTTTACTAGGTCAATGTAAATTTAAACACACTGCTTGTTTAACTCCCTAAACTATTCTATATGCATTGTTTATGTACGTTTGTATAAATCTCAACTTAATTTCTAATCTAGTACCTGTATAATTTTTATGATGCACTTCTTATTTTCTTATATTTTCTTTTCTTTTAAATAACACTTTAAAAAAGAAAGAAAGAAATGAGCCAGAGAGGCGAAGACCTTCGCCAACGTTGCCTCGTAGCACTGGCCTTCAGAGGTTTGTTGCCTCTGAATAGAGGTTCTCTTTAGTCCCCCTTGGGTTAATAACTATGGAGGGTCCGCTTCTCCATAAATCTTTCCAATCCCCTGTTAAACCCATCTACCACATTTAATTGATAATTTTGATCCATGTATCAAATAACTTTAGAAATTTCTCAAAGCAGAAAGTTGTATTTTTTTTAAAAAAAAATATTACTCTGCAAAAAGACCTGCTTCAAGCAGGTGTCAGGAGAGGCAGCATATAGAAATTTCTAAATAAATAAAAAAGCACCATGCTAGGTTTCCCATTCCCCCGGTGGGGGTGGCAGAATCCCCTGCTCCCACCTTTTATGACCCACCACCATTTACCTGGCCGGTGAGGGGGAAGGCAGGGAATGGGCCTCCTGGGCGTGCTCTTGGGGTCGGTGCAATAACATCACTGATGTCAGCGCTCTGCCCCAAGAGCACATATGTGCTTCACAGCAGGCCGATTTGGGCCCCAAATGAGCTGAATTGAGCCCATTTGGGGCCCAAATTGGACCGCTGAAAAGTGTGCATGCTTCTTAGCCTCGTGCAATGACATCACTTCCCGGAAGTGATATCATCATGCTGACGCAAGGGTTTGCACACATGAGGGCAATCCAAGGAGCACTGGGAAGGTAAGTACTGGGTACTCCCCACCCTCCTGCTGGGAGAGGAAGGGGGACCTGGCAACCCTATACCATGCACATTAAAAAATACAATAATCCTAATTCAGATTGGTAAATGAGCGCATACTGTCCAACCCCATACTCAAACACTCCTGTCACCGGAATGCACAACCATTTGCAAATATATCTACATGCTGAAAAAGCCTATCCAAAGTGTGCCCTGAACGGATAATAGTTAATGATGTTCACGATCCAAAAGCCATTAACAGAAATCTCCACCACAAACTGTAAGCTTGGAATGGAAATCATTCACAATGAATAATTCTAGCCTATATTAAAAATTACAGAGCAATACAGTTAAAGGAAGAGACATCTGGCAACTCTTAATCCAGAACAGCAGAACTTTTATAGACCGTGATGAATCTCCTTTGTTTCAGACCTCCCCTTCTCCATAGCCCTTTATTAGCAAGACTATCTATATGCGTGGCCAAATGTATTAACATTCATTAGCAGGCCATTCAGCATGTATTATTCATGTCGCACGTCTTGAGAGGCATCATGGTTGGGTCATTGAGGCCCAAGTTCAAATTGCGGTCTCCTTGTGAAGCTTCCTGGAATGGCCTTGCTAGAGTCATTGTCCTTCAGGCTAATCTATCTCACAGGATTACTGGAGAATAAAATAGGATCAGCTCTCTGCATGCGGCCCTGAGCAATTTGGAGGAAAGGGAACAAACAACTTTGATGAAATGTTTGTTGAACCTGCCCATCTGTTACCCAAATAGGCGGTCTCCTAATTAGTTGGGGGAATTAAAGGAGAAAAGTGAGAGGAGTTAACTGGGATTCTCCACCTATGTTTACAGGGATTATTCCCTTAAGAGAACAGCCAGATGTTCAACTGGAAAGGTTTTGTATTAAATGAGAAATAAAAGGGCAAATGTACAAACATCACCCACAGAACACATACGAGGCTAATTAAGAAAGTCAGAGAGGAAAAGGGGGAGAAAACAATTTCAGGGAAAACTATAGTTAGTAATCTGAAAGACAGACGTCCGCGGAAGCAGCAGCATAATGACCAGCATTTCACAGAGAAGAAGAGACAGCCCAAATGGATGGGGGGGGGGCGTGTGTACAGTGTATTTGCGAGACCACATATACTGGAGGGTAGGGACTCCAGGCAAAATGTTCCCTGTGGCAAGCTGATGTACTCACCCCCAAAACAATAACTTGATGGGTTTTCCAGAGGTGGATAATAAGGCGGAATCCACACACCCATGGAGCGTCCCGGTGTTGCGCTAAATGTTCGCTAAACACCCGGAAGTGTAGCGTCTTTCTAGCGCGATTCACTAGAATCGCGCTAGAAAGACGCTACACTTCCAGGTGTTTAGCGAACATTTAGCACAACACTGGGACACTCCGCGGGTGTGTGGATTCAGCCTAAGTTGGAAGAGGCTTGATGGGTCCAGTGAAGGTGGACTATAGGTGTAAATGGTGCTCAATGGCCCTGCAAGTACTGGATGGGAAAAGCTACCAGGTTTGATGAATAGCGTTAAGTGGTGCTTGATTAGGGTAAATGAGTGAGGTGAAGTGAGGATGGGAAAAGCTACCAGGTTTGATGAATAGCGTTAAGTGGTGCTTGATTAGGGTAAATGAGTGAGGTGAAGTGAGGCAGGGCATGGATGAGATTAGTCAGGAGTTTCTTGGAGTACCTCATTGTCCTAAGTTATGCGTCTCTCCGGGTCATGGAGGGGGAATTTAGTCAGTCAGACGCTCTGACTCTCCTTCTAAAATATTTTTCTGAACTCTTGCCCAGCTGGTGTCCATTTTGTTTTATTTCAGGCCTGGCAGTGCCTTGTGCTTATGCTATATGAGGAAGGGTGTTTATGATTTCATATCTATAAACTGCCCTTCAGTGGGACGAGGGGGTCTGACTGCTGATACCACCCAGCCACTCTCCACCCTCAGCCTGCATGAAGGTTATTGTTATGTGATTCCCATTCCCCTGAGAGGTGAAAATTTCTAAAAGCAGTGGTTTCTTTTCAATGAGAAAAGTCTTTCACAATCCTCGCTATCCTTTAACTAGAGATGCCAAGGATTGAGCAAACTTGGGATCGTTTGCATTCATGGCATTTACAGTGAAATCTGAAGCAGAGTTACTCCAGTCTAAGCCCACTGATTTCAATAGGCTTAAAGGGGAGTAACTCTGCTTAGGATTTCACTTAGTCTATCGCTGAGCTACAGGACTTTCATAAAATGTGGTTATATGTCCATAGGAAGCTACCAGATACCAAATCAACCCTTGGTCCCTTTACTGACACAACAGCTCTTGGGTTAAAATAAAGAAGGTCTCCTGTCGTGATATAACAGACCTTTTACACAGAGATTCCAAGGGCTGAACCCAGTAAGACATTCAGTCTATGAGTCAGTCATTCCACCACTCTTACCGGAGAAAATGGCTTCTCCACCACTATCTCAGGGCCAAGCTACAAGTGACGAATGACACTTGAACGGCAAGTGTATTTCTCCCTGTCCACTTGCACTCCACTCAATCCACTTGCCATTCAAGTGTCACTCGTCACTTGTAGCTTGGCCCTCAATTTATCCGGAGGAGTTAACTGTGTTTGTCTGTAGTTGCAAAATAGTAGCACCTTTAAGACTAACCAACTTTATTGTCGCATAAGTTTTTGAGAACCACAGCTCGACGAAGCTATGCAGCTGATGAAGAGAGCTGTGGTTCTTGAAAGCTTATGCTACAATAAAGTTGGTTAGTCTTAAAGGTGCTACTAGACTCTTTACTATCTCAATTTAGATCACAAGCACCTCGGAACAACAGCCTATGAGATTTTTACAAACCTTCTTCCACTCTCCTGTGCCCACTTTAAAGCAATGCTAAAGTCCAAAGGGGACAGGAACAGTTCCTCCCATCTCATCCATTCAAGTCTGCTGTTCACTGAACTTTCCCTGCAAGCCACTCTCAGAATATAGATGGTTTCTCCCTGCTCCCATCTCTCATTTTATATAGCCCTAAACACCTGTTTACCAAATGTTAATTACAGATAATGAACAATCAATTATCATCAGTTACCATTTCACCTGTTCCATTTACAAATCTCCAGGAATTTCAGGCTCTCAAGCGACCAATGGGCACAGCACACCCCAAACTGATAAAGAGAACCAGAAAGGGCAAGCTCTCCACTTAACCCTTCACATGCCAGGTTTTCTTGGCCGCTCCAGGGGACTGGTTTTTCCTCCCAGCTTTACCAGACGCTAATATTTGCTGCGGCGGTGGGGGTGGGGAGCGGGGGGGGGGCGGGGGAGGGGATGACTCCGTTGGCTGAAATGCAGGATAAATGTAAATATAATCCCTAGCAAAATATGAAATGGGAGAACGAAGTCGAAGCTATGATCCTCTGCATGCTTACACAGAAGCAAGTGCCTAGAGAATTTGGTAGGGTTTACATTTCGGTAAACGTGCATCATAATGAGTTGAAAAGAATCCTAGCTTTGTGCAAAGTTAAGGTTAACACGATAATAAAACAACTGCTCTAGGAAGCTTTTTCATTCTTTCAGGGACCTGAAGAAATGCTTCTTTCTTTAGCCCTACACATTTGGGTCAATATATATGTACAGAAGGGGCTGGCCCATTGGATCCAGCCTGACATTCACATATACAAATACACTCAAATGCACAATATGGGGATAAGGCTCCATGACACAGCATCTGCAGAAGGTCCCAGGTTCGATTCTTGGCATCTCCAGTAAAAAGGATCGGGCTTGAAGTGATGTGAAAGACCTATTCCTGAGATCCCGGAGAACCTCCACCAATTATACTTAGTGCAATAGGTCGAGAATTTGACTCCATAAAAGGCAGCTAAGAATGTGAGCAGATACTTGGGATTAGAAATCTGCTAACTTGTCTCCTTCGTGGAGCAAGCCAGAGGCTTTTTCTATGACAAAGGCCAAAAAGAAAAGAGTTTCCGAATGCCGATGTGGCAATCCTGCCAAGAAAATTTCAACTGGTCAGTAAGCCTGTTCATAATGTAAGCTGCTGTTTTTGCTGAAATGGAATAAGAGAACGGATGAGCAATGCTCGACCATTACTTATATATATATATATATATTTCCTGCTGCTTCAGCTCTCTCTACTGCTGGGAGTATCTTAGCCTGCATCCATAGGGGAAAATTAAAACATCTCTGGTCATTTGCTGGCGCTTGCCTGATCTAATTTCCAGCAGATTCTTCCCAGAAGCAATTAAAATATGCCGCACAGAGCTTCTGCCTAAGTGGACAGGGCTTTTTTTTATAATGATAGCCCTATCGGCGGATCTAATAGCAATAAGGCTCCTATAAACGCTCTGAATTTAACAAGCTCTATTGTGCTTTGCCGAGTGTAAGCTCTCATTCTGATGAAATGTTCGAGTGCCCTTTATCCTCTCCCTTTCTTTCCCAGGAAGGCCCCCCCGGAGGATAGTGCATTTGAAATCAGTGAAGGCAGGGAAGAATTGTGTCCCCCTTGAGCCTTTGTATTATGATAATGCCTAGATAAAGATGCTGTTTTATTAATTGGAGATACTTCCACAGGGAATGGTAAGATGTGGCGGGGGGGGGGGGGAGAACAAAGGAGACAGCTTATAGTTGCCAGGAGGAGACAGACTTCTGGCAGGGCCACGTGCATTGCTGACTTGATGCCTGTGGACCTGTTCCTTTCTTCTTGGCAGTGCTCCTATGTCTATAACCTGTCCCCTGTTGAGGCAGAGAAGGAAACATGAATGGAGTGGGGAAAAGATTGTGGAGTGGGGAAAAGTGCTTTGAGAGCAAGCCATCAAGTTTCATTTTCAATCAGGGAAGTAGCAAATCTAGCTTGGGAAATTCCTGGAGATTTGGGGGTAGTGCCTGGGGAAGGCATAGGGTTGCCAACCTCTAGGTGGTAGAGGTAGATCTCCTAGACTTAACAACTTACCTCCAAGACACAGAGATCAGTTCCCTTGGAGAAAATGGCTGCGTTGGAGGGTGGATTCTGTGGCATACCTCACTGAGGTCTCTCCCCTTCTAGGGTTGCCCAGTCTAGGTTGGGAAATTCCTGGAGATGTTGGGGGTGGAGCCTGGAGAGGGCGGGGTTTGGGGAGGGGAGAGTCCTCAGAATGGTATAATGCCATGGAGTCCACCCTCCAAAGCCACCATTTTCTCCAGGGGAACAGATCTTTGTCACCTGGAGATCAGTTATAATTCTGGGACATCTCCAGCCACCACCTGGAGGCTGGCAACCCTATCCATCCCCAGATCCTGCCCTCTTCAGGCACCCCCCCCCCCCCAAATCTCCAGGACTTTCCTAAAACATGGAGGGAGCCAGCAGCAATGTGATACCGTAGAGTCCACCCTCTAAAGCTTCCATTTCCCTCAGGGGAACTGATCTCTGTAGTCTGGATTCAGTTGTAATTTGGAGACAACCCCAGGCCCCTCTTTACTTTCACAGGCCTACTAAACTCTCCACTCCTCCTTTATCCCCACTGAGTTGCTTTGCCCTCTGAGCCCTGGAAACTCCAGTCACCAGAACCTTCTCTAGCACTGACTGGATTCCCAACACACGGGTGGCCCGTAAATGACATCTGTGGTGTGTTTGGGACACTTGGAATGAACATTATAGGCTAAGTATTATTATCAGCACAGAAGCTGTTGGTTCTGTCCCCAAGTCAATGCATCACTGACTATTTTCTTTTGTTTTGCTTGAGAGCTGGATGTCAAAGCTATTGTGTGTGTGGGGGGGGGGGGGAGTTGTCAACAATCCCCACAAGTGTTTACAATCATGTTTAAGATCATGTTGTCAAAACGAGGAAGAGGACAACATCTCCGTCTCCTTGCCAGATGCACTTTACAGGTCTATGCATTGATTTCAGCTTTATAATCTCTCTCCTTCAAGATGCCAAGTATGTTCCCTCAATCCATTTTACCTTCATGGCAACCGTATAAAGTGAGTAACTAAGAGCGGAACCACAAGTGACGCCTGACACAGGTTGGACACTTGTCAGCTTCCCTCAAGTTTTGATGGGAAATGTAGGCAGCTTGGCGGAATGTTGGACAAGTGACAGTTGAAAAGTCCATTGGACAGCAGTTGGACAGCCAAGCTGCAAGACCAGGCTGCCTACATTTCCCATCAAAACTTGAGGGAAGCTGACGAGTGTCCAACCTGTGTCAGGCGTCACTTGTGGTCCCGCTCTAATTCAAATTTACCCAGTAAGCTTCATGGTCAAGCGAGGATTTGAACTCAGATCTTCCAAGACCTATTCGGATACTTGAAGCAACTGGCATGGTTCAATATTGCCTGGTCTCATGCACGGCTTCTAAGAACCACCACACAGAGATTCCCTCTATGTTCCCCTGAAACCACCCCCATCCAACCCCGCCCTTCAAATGAAAAGAAATAATAGATGACAGCCAGACAGTGAGATGTAATGGTTAGACAGTCAGTCTATGGACAACCTGGATTCAAATCCAGTGAAGCGCTGGTTGCTTTTGGGCTAGTCACTCTTTCCTAACCTTAAAAAAGATTGTTGGAGGAACACAATGGGGTCAGGAAGGTACATAGGCTTGGCGCCTCTTGGAAGGAGGGTAAGATAAAAATCAGATAAATCGTAGCTCCCAGGTTAACCAGCCCCAACCCCCATCTTGTTCTATCTCTCAGTAGAGAGATGGAAAAGATGTCAATGAACAAGAAATGAAAGTTGTGAGAAAGTCTCCCTTACCCAGTTCTGGTATTAATGTTATTAATTCTTCTGGTTAAACTGGAATTAAGTTAAAGAGGAGGGCAGTGCGGCAAAGATCAAATCCTGGGACCCTAAAGGTAAACGCTTGGATCCCTTGGAAATTTTCCATAGATGAAAGGATTTCATTAGGGGGAAATCCCCCTTGGACACATTGCTTTAGTTATGTTCTTATAGCAAAAGAGAGACTTTGCTTTGGTTCTGTCAAAAGGCATGTCGGGATGAGCTTTGGCTGCCTCCCTCCCTTATTGTCCTTTTGTAAGGAAAATGCTCAAACAGGCTCCTAAAGGTACAAGTTTGATACTTTGGTTCAGCCTCTTGCCTGTGCAGATCTGCACTCGGCCTGTTTTGAGAAAAGAAGTCTCTTGGCCTGCTAATTGGATATACACCTGTGGGTTGTTCAATTCTCTTGAGAAGATGTCCTAGAGGAGCTTGGAGCCTGGTAGCAGAAGTAATCTGTAATCTGTATTCCCCATAATTTCTCATGCTGTAATGTCAGTTAAGTTGCTGAGACCCTATTGGCTCCGTGGTTTGGTGGGCTGACTACCTCAGATTTCAAGAAGGCTGTTTCCACACACCCTTAAAGGGACAGCCCACTTACAGAATGCTGGTGACGTCTCTGTTTGCAAAACGTTTGCTGGCCATTTGGCTTCTGTTTTTTCGGTGCCTTTTTGTCACTGCGGAAAGAGCGTTCCCAGAAAAGATGCCAAAAAAATGGAAGCCAGATGGCCCATAACTGTTTTGCAAATGGAAATGTCTGGCTTCTTGTGGGAAAGCCACCAGTGTTCGGTGAGTGGGCCATCCCTTTAAGGGCGTGTGGAAACGGTCGAAGTCTCATTGACTCCAGACAAAAGTCAATATACCTGTACCTTCAAGCCATTATTGCCTATCACTATGTGAGAAGAGGAACTTCTTAGTTCCATGCCACTTCATCAGCATGCCTAGGGTTGGCTGGCATGGATGGACTCTTTGCCAATGCCTTGGTTAGAACAACCCGCCTTGGAACCAAGTCAGAGAATTGTTAGATAGCCAGCTTGCAGTATTTTAGCTAGACAGATTGTATTTAGAATAGCAAAGCCTTATTTGTTTTGGTGCCTTGCCTAAATGTCTTTGAAGAGCAATTCCTGCTTTGCATACCCTCTTATGTTCTTTCTTTAACAAACTACAATAATATATTTTACCTGCCTG
Organism: Eublepharis macularius; assembly: GCF_028583425.1. Taxonomy (NCBI): domain Eukaryota; kingdom Metazoa; phylum Chordata; class Lepidosauria; order Squamata; family Eublepharidae; genus Eublepharis; species Eublepharis macularius. The sequence goes on along the minus strand of NC_072802.1, from coordinate 62,602,085 downwards.
TCTCCAGAGTTACTTGTCACACCAGTGCAGACCCAGGCTGAAAAGCCTCAGAAAACATAGGCCCTTTCCGCACATCTTTAAAGGGATGGCCCACTCACCGAATGCAGGCAGCTTTCCCCCTTGACTTCAGATGTCTTCGTTTTCAAAACAGTTGAAGGCTGTTTGGCTTCCATTTCTTCAGCACCTGTTCTGGGAGTGCACTTTTCCACGGTCCTAAAAAGGCATCGAAAAATGGAAGACAAACAGCCTGCAATCGTTTTGAAACCAGAGACGCCTGGATTCAAGGGGGAAAGCCACCAGTGTTTGGTGAGTGGGCTGTCCCTTTAAGGATGTGTGGAAAGGGCCATAGACCAAAGCCTTCTGGGTACTCCTAGCGGTCCTGAAGTGGCTGTGCTTCAGCATTCAGGACTGGGAGTGAAGATCTTGGGGTCTTGACCAATGTTCCCTCTAAGCTTTGCAGTGTTGTGAGCTAAAAACCTACTTTGTGAGCCGAAACAACAACTTCCGTTAAAGTTTTGAGTGCACTTTCTTTTAAAAAAAAATTACAATCAAATTGTTTTGATTACAATCAAAACAATTTAACAATAAAAGCCATTAGGTGAAAGGGCCACAAAAATCAGAGTATACTTCTGTATAAAAATGGCTATGTCCATGCTGATTACAAAGGGGTAGTTGTATTAGTTTGTTGCTGCAAAATAAAGCAGACACGCAATGGCACCTTAAAGACTAGCACGTTTATTTCAAGATGAGCTTTTGTGAGCCAGTGCTTACTTCTTCAGCCTCCTTCTGTGCCAAGGCCAAGTTAAATGACGCCTTCACCATGGTGGCGGCTGAGGCGCTACCTCCTCTCTTCAGCTCTCTGGGGCTGAGGGGATCCTAGCAATTTCAGGCTGCATGGGTCAGGCCAGACCCGATCACTCAGCTCTGCTCTGTTCCCCAGCTAAAGAGCCAGCAGCAGCTGGAGGCGCTCTCTGGCACCACCCTGGGGGCCAAACCAGCCACAGCCAGGAAGGGAGAAGTGGGATGAGGCTCCATCCCTATAGGGCCCACCTGCAGATGCTGGCTGAGTGGGAGGGCGGGGCCGCCTGAGGGTTAGTATCTGTGAGCTACATCTGAGAAGCTGTGAGCAGAGGAGTCAGAATCTGTGAGCGATTGCTCATGTGCTCACATTAGCGGGAACACTGGTCTTGACACTTTCCCCCCTACATGAATTGGGCTTGCAAAGCTAGCAGTTTAGCTGTAGACTGTGGGAGATAAGGGTGTTCGAGTGCATTGTGACTTATGATAGGAGACGGCCTCCAAAGTGTTTAAATGTTACGGCTTTGTTCCTTTTTCACTCCCCATACTGTCTCAAGAATGTATCCCTCTTGCTATGTGAAAAGATAACAAGAGGTGCCTAAAGAGTGTCAGATGTAACACACAACAGACTAAAATGACCTGTCAATCTTTTAGAGTTTTTTTAGTAGGGTTTTTTTTTCTATTTGTGTAAGAAGAAACTTGATCTCCTAAATGTCTTTCATTGTAAAAATCTCTGTAAGATAGTGAGTTTGCCCTGCATTGTCAGAAATCTCGGCTTTGCATCAGTTTATTTGGGTCCATTTACACTAATCAACTTTTTCTTATTTGACAATATTTCTGCCTTGGTTAATGGAGTGGTGAAACCAGTTTGGAGTCTCCCGGAATTGGGAAATTGGAGAGTTCCCCTCAAAGATTTCTACTCGGAGTGAAAACTTCTCACTTTCTACTGCTTGCTACATCCCCAAATATCCCCCCAAATGCTCTTCCTAGGTGACATATGACCTATCGGCACAGCATTTGAGGGTGGGTGAGTTGCAGTTGGACTCCCATTTTCCTGCTCAATGGGCAAGGGATCCTGTGGCCGGCAGGAGAAGAGAATTGTTAAAATAAGCCAAAATTCAGAAGAACACTAAGTGCAGAGAGAATTTACATTCCTGAGAGCCTCTACATGAGAAATCTGACAGGTGAATAACACCTGTTGGGAGATGTTAGCCACAAAGGGTAGTTTAACAAGACAGAGCCAGCAGCAGGGCAAAGTTTTGCTATACGTTGGAGATGTGTGAAGGGGCTATGAAATGCCAGAAGGGAAACTCCAGTCCCTCTCCACGTCCAAGCTCAGCTCTGTAAGGTAGCTCCAGCCCATTTCCATTCCTCACTGCCCTTTGGTTGCGATCCCACACAGTTTTAGAGTGGAGAGGTGAAATTGACAGAGCCTTCCGGGAGGCGAAGATGAAATTAACAAACCCTCTGAGGAGCGATCTCTGCCAGATCTTCTTAAACTACGATTGACGAACACGCACGGAGGCATCTTGTGTAGAAAGACTCTGAGAGTCAAGGTGTTGGAAGGAAGCAGCAGCGCTTGGTTGCATCATGTGAAAGAGACAAAATCCACAGGTGTGGAAAATGGCTAAATCCTAACAGAACATTGTGCTTTATTTAAGAATGAGGAGCAAGGCTGCTTTCATGAGTTTCTCAGCCAGCCTTCCTGCCCCCGCCAAAAATCTATAATAATATAGATTTTGCTGGCGGGGATCATCAGGATTCATGTCGAAGAGAAGAAAGAAATATTGCTTGCAAGCTGGATTTGGGATTTGGAGCTTGGCTTTGCTCTGTCAATAAGCTTCATGAAAGCACCATCAGAAGCATATCTGTGGGTAGGGATTTCCGAGTTTTGCTTGCGAATGGGCCAAAAGATGAACCAAGCACTTGAGGGGTTGACAATTGGCAGGGCTTACACAAGCTGGAGAGGTGAGGGATGGGAGAGATTGAAAAGCATCATCTTCTCTGCCGGTGGAAAGCAATCAAGTTTCATAGACACATAGAAATATAGAGCTAGAAGGGACTCCAAGGGTCATCTAGTCTACCCCGCTGTACAATGCAGGAAAGCCACAGCAATGCCCAACATCCCTCCCCCCTCAGTGACCACTGCTCTATGCCCAGAGAAAGGCAAAAAACCTCCAGGATCTTCTGGTGACCATGGAGATTGCTACTTTGGGATGGCAATTGCCAGGAGATTTGGGGTGGAGCCTCAGGAAGGTGGGGTTTGGCAAGGGGAGGGACCTCAGCATGGTATAATTCCATAGACTCCACCCTCCAAAGCAGCCATTTCCTCCAGGGGAACTGATGTCTGTAGCCTGGAGATCAGTTGTAATTTAGGAGATCTCCAGGACCCTCATGGAGGCTGGAATCCCTAGCTGGACATTATTTATTTTTAAATACTTTCACCCTGCCTTTTAACCCTATCTAGCCTTCAAGGCAGCTTACAAAAATCTTTTTAAAAATGTGACAAACTGGAAACACAAACACGCACACAAAGAGAGAGAGAGAGAGAGATTATAACAATAATAATTACATTTGATTTATATACTGCCCTTCAAGACAGCGTAATACTACACTAAGAGCAGTTTACAAAGTGTGTTATTGTTACGCCCACAACAATCACCCTGTGAGGTGGGTGGGGCTGAGAGAGCTCTGAGAGAGCCGTGACTGACCCAAGGTCACCCAGCTGGCTTCAAGCGGAGGAGTGGGGAATCAAATCTGGCTCTCCAGATTAGAGTCCTGCCGTTCTTAAACTGGCTCTATAAGTGGGATGAGGTTAGATCTTTCTGGTTGCCCTCCATGGCAGGCTGCATGTTGCTCTGGCCCTTCTTCATTAGGGAGGTGGGAGCAAAAGGGGAGGGGGACAATGTTGCAGAATGTTATTCCCCTCCCAAATTCTGTGGACTGGCAAGTGGCAACTCTAAATCGGGTTATGGTTTTTTATATTTGGATGTATGTATTACAGCAATATGGTACTTTGTGCATTTTTTAAAATGTTGTAAGCTGGAAGAGTCTTTGGACTGAGAAACAGGATATAAAATGCTTCAACAAACACATAGCTATTGTTTCAGTGTCTGTGCCCTAATTCTCAAAGATTTCCGACCGCTTGATCTATGGGCAATCTTTTTTTTTTTTAAAGGAACTGTATCTGAGTGCATCAGAATGCTTGCCCCTGCCTTGTCCCTTCTGATGGCCTCATAGAATGCCTTGTGAAATGAAAGCTCGCAGACTCACCACGGGCTGTGTTGGCACCGAGGGCCATGCTGTGGTGGAGGCGTGACTCAATGCAGGAAAAGGAAGGGGTGGCAGGAGGTCCTTTTCCAAGGCAACAATGTGGTTGGTGCCATTCCAGCAGAGCATTGGCAGGAGCACGTCACTTTCCCACCCACCCTCCACTCAATCAGAGCAGCCAGTGGACCTGTCACAACTTAGGGGCTCGGCAGTTTTGAGGCATTGGGCCGGATCCTTAGCGGGTGAGCAGGGCATTTGGGCAGCCCACCCCTGCACATAAGGGATGCAAGAGCCAGCCAGCATGGCTGGTGGTGGAACACCAATTGCCGTCCCATGGGACAGCATTGGGCTGGGGTGTTATGAATCAAACAGCAAGGAGCTTTTCAATGCCTAAGGATCCGCTGCCCACATGCCTGGCCAGTGCTCTAACCTGGCTGTAATCAGTAAAGTTGTGGCCATTCCAGCCAAAAGGAAGTGTCTGTCTATCGTTTGTTGAAACCAAGCCCGAGCATAGCACATAGGTGACGAATGTTTTTAATCGCAAGCTGGTAGAGTTGTAATGACTTGTGGTTCTGCTGTCACCCACAAATGCTCAGTGGGGCATGGCTACATCAAGCCTGGATACACCTGCTTTTAAATGCATGCACGTGAACACTAATGTGCCAAGCATGCATAGCCTGCTGCTTCGTGTCTTGCAGCTGTTGAAGTGTATTTTTGAATACTTGCTATTGCATAGTAACTGAATATTGCATTCAGCAAGTGAATAAGGCATTCCAGCAGGGTGTAGTTAGGGAGGAGCTGAGAGGGCTGTTTTTGTTACTGTTTGATTCCAGATGCGGTCGTTGTCTTTGGTCCCTCTCTTTCAGGATGCTGTCACTGAGTATCCTTTGACTTTATTTCAAGGCCATTTATACACACGCACTAATTTTATGACATTGACTGGCAACGTGTGTGCATTGATGCACGAGCGACACTGAAAATGCATACATCTCGATGCAAAAAAAGTTTGAGAAAAAAGAAAATAATGTGAAAAAAAGATTAATTTCTCAAACTGAAATTGAAAAGGCAATGCTCAAACTGAGTCAGCAAAATTGCAATACTTGGTTTCAACTTTATATGCAAGGCTGGTTGGCCTTGGCAGGAATCCTTGATACAAGAATTTTATCGAGTGGATTGCGTGTTGTGAACTTGTGAACAATGGGAAAGATCTTAGTTTGTCACTGAATGGTAGGAAAGACTACCATGTCTCTTTAGGGTTTTATTTTAATTACCAGAGTAAAAATGTTCTTCCATGAAGAAGAAGAAGAAGAAGAAGAAGAAGAACAACAACAACAACAACAAGAAGAAGAACAACAACAAGAACAACAACAACAACAACAACATTCAATTTATATACTGCCCAGGACAACTTAACACCCACTCAGAGTGGTTTACAAAGTATGTTATTATTATCCTCATGACACTCACCCTGTGAGGTGGGTGGGGCTGAGAGAGCTCTGAAAGAGCTGTGACTGACCCAAGGTTATCCAGCTGGCTTCAAGTGGAAGAGTGGGGAATCAAACCCAGCTCTCCAGATTAGGGTCCTGCCGCTCTTAACCACTACAGCAAACTGGCTCACAGTCTGAGGGCAGGAAGTGTTGCTGTTGCTCTGATCTGGCTTTCTGATGCTATCTTCTGGAAATGAAGGACTGTGCAATGTTCCTTTGTATAGATTTACACAAGCCCATCAGAGGGGGCAGTACAGTTAGCAAGGTCAGTTTCCGTCCCTTTCTTCTTGTCTGCTCTGCGGCTGTCTCTTTGTTTACCCAGAATGCCGCTCTTAGGAGTTCCTTCCTTCTTACTAACTCCTCTCTTCCTCCTTCTTTGTCTCACTACCATGAGGGCACGTTACGCTCTCCACCTTAGCTTAGATAGCAAGTATAGTTTTTCTCTACCTTTCCTATCCAGTTCGATTTCCTTTACAGTAAAGAACTTATATTTCTTTTCAAAAGCAACCATCTTCATCTGAACTTTATTCCTAAAGCAGTATCCCCACCTCTGCAGTGCAGACCAGACTCTAAATCCCAACACTATCAACCTTGATTGGCTGTGTGGCCCCATGATCTCATCTCACTGGCAACATGATCCCTGATTGGTTGGATTATAGAAGCTGGCATGTAAAAAAGCCCTTTAAAAATGGCACTAAGGCAACTGCCAAGAAAGTCAACCAACAGAAGTGAAAGTGAAGAAAATTGTGCCAGGAAATAGGATTGCCAACTCTGAGCTGAGAAATTCCTGGAGATTTGGAGAGGGTGGGGTTTGGGGAGGGCAGGGAGCGCAATAGAACTGTAATGCCATAGAGTCCTTCTTCTGAAGCTCCCATTTTCTCCAGGGGAACTGATCTCTGTCATCTGGAAATCAGTGTAATTCCAGGAGATCTCCAGGCCCCACATGGAGGTTGGTAGCCCAACCAGGAAGGTAAAATCAGGAAAAACTTCGGTCCTCTCAACAATATTTTTTGTATTTAAAGTGGATGTCCATCAAATTTCAGCTTAGCTCTAAAATGGGAATGGAACATCCTTGAAAACCTGTGCCTCTTGAACATATTCATATATTTAGTTTCTATACTGTAGTTCTTCCATGAGGGACTCCAGGCAGTTTATTCATGAGTTCCAGATGATCTCTCACCCCCACACTAAATAGGCCTAACTTCGGCAAAGCGCCTGCTACATTGCCCCAAAGATGCATTCTTCGGTTGACAAGGCCATTGTGAATTCTTCTCTCAGAAACTATCCAAACTAGAGATGGGCATGAACCAGGAAAATGCCATGAACCGCTGTTCGTGGTTCGTCGCATTTCATGTACCACGAACTTTCATGAACTTGCCCCAGTTTGAGAACTGGTTCGTTTGGTTTGTGGTTTGTTATTTCTGGGGGCTGTAGAATGCCCCCCTTGACAGTTAGAGATATCAAAACTTGCAGGAAGCCTTCAGCAGGCTCTCCTCCAGCCACCCTTCAAGTTTGGTGAAGATTGGATTTCAGATGTCTGAGTTATGAGATGAAGAGGAAGATTCTGTATAACTCCATCCCATGTTTTCATTGCAACTTTTTGGTGCTGCAATGTATTTCAATTGAGCCAATGCAAGTCATTTGGCAATGGAACTTTCCTGGGGGCAGCCACTTCGGAGGTGTATAACTTGGACATCCAAAGTTCAATACTTGCCAAATTTGGAGGGTGGCTGGAGGAGAGCCTGCTGAAGACTGCCTGTGAGTTTGGCATCTCTGACTATCAAGGAGGCCATTCTACAGCCCCAGGAAGTGATGAAACATGAACCAAACAAACCACTCTACAGTTTGTCACAGTTCGTCAGAAATGCGCTCCCACAAACCGCCAGTTCGCAAACCATGAACCGGCCCGGTTCGTCACAAACTTTGGTTCATATTTTGGTTTATGCCCACCTCTAACCCAAACCTTTCTCTCAGAAAGTTTTCTACTCAATATTCAAAGAGCTTCTGCTGAATTGATGTTGGCAAGGATGGCAGCAAGATCTGCTACATTCTGTAAAATGTCACATGAAACAAATTCTATGCTGTCGCTAACCCAATCCTGAAAGGTACTGCTGTAATGTCTTACATTCTTGCTATCCAGTCTCCCTTTGATTTCACTGTGAAGAAGAGATGCAGTGTACCTTTCATCGGAAAAGAAGGCCTGCCACTGTACTTCAGTTTCCGCGTGAAAGAAGATAGTCGGCCCATTCTTGGAGGCTGGAAAATCAGAAGAAATCTGTTCTCGTTGAAGCAGAAAGCAATTGTGTTTTACATAGCCAAGTAGAAGGAGCTGACATTAAAAAAATAAAATGTGGAGAGGGGGGAAGAACATACACTTCAGCTTCCCAATTCTTCAGCGGCTTTTTTACAACATTGAATCACAAAACTGCTTCAACCCAGCTGAGCAAGGGACTGAAAGCAAAAAATAATAAATTTGAAGATGGTGTTATAGCAGAGGTGGCCAAACTTGCTTAATATAAGAGCTACAGAGAATAAGCCTCAGATGTTTGAGAGCCGCAAGACAGTCAACATTAAAGTAACTTTAGAGGAAGAGGCGGGTTTGGGGGAGTGCCGTGAAAGTGACATCACAGGAAAGGGTGGGTTCTCCTTTCCTGCTCTCTCTTTTCTCCCAACAACCTCTATGGGGGGAGCTTGCAAGCTTGCCTATTTCTCCCTCCTTCCCTGCTAAAATAAACTGTACAGCCACGGCGATGCTCAGAGACCTCCGGGAGCCACATGATATGTCTAGAAGAGCCGCATGTGGCTCCCAAGCTGCAGTTTGGCCACCCCTGTGTTATAGCAATCCCCTCATTTAAAAAATGGAGGCCGCCTTTTACATAGGTAGAGTGTTTGTTAAGTTCTGTGCTGGGAGCCAACTGAATGGGAGCTCCTCATTAGACCTGTGGCATGACTAGCCAGCCTGAATGTGATTTCGTAGAATATAGACTCTAGAAGATTTCTGTAGAAGCTGTAGAGGTATTTTGTCAACAGCCAAAGGAATAATGGGCCAGCAAGAGGCTATGCCCAGTCCTCTTAGAATCAAGAGGGAAGTTAGGTTTACCATTTACCTGGTGATGGTGGGCAATTTCCTGTCCCTGCTCCCAGTCCCCTGTGCTTGATAATTTGAAAAGTCGGACAAAAAATGAGAGAGGGGATGGCACTGGTGACAGTCTAGGAATTTCCCCCAATCTCTATGGTATGGACCATAGAGATTGGGGGGATTTCTAAAGTGTCATCTAGAAGTGATGTCATATCCATTGATCCTCCACTCAGAAGTAACATTACATTTTCCACACCGTTCTTGAGATTTCTCCTATCTCTGTGGTAAGGATCACAGAGATCGGGGAAATTCCTAGGGTGCCACCTGGACATGGCATCGTTTCCCCCTGGAACTCCACCTTCTCCAGGGCAAAATCTCCTTGCATTTGCCAGTGCATGGATGGCAACCCTCAGGAAAGCCAACCTTGTCCCAGCCAGAGAAAGCATATATAGGGAGCATATTTGGTTCAACCCCTGGTCTCCCCAGTTATAGGATCTCAGATAGCAGATGTTGGGAAAGACCTTTTTCTGCCTGACACCCCAGAGAGCATCAATCATTCACAGAAGGCAAGATCGAACTAGATGGAACAATGGACTGACTCGTTGTAAGGTACATGAATTTTGGGGGTGCAGCTTTCCCATCCATATATTGCTGCCTGCAGTGTCTCTGTTGAGCGTACAAAAAATAGTGAAAAGTAGCAGAAGAAAAGTAAGACAGCAGCCGAGCAAGACGGGCATATTCTCACGCCCACGCGGCTCCTCCAGCAAACTCCACGAGGCCCTGCCCGAAGAATAGAACTTGGAGGATCAAAGTTAATTTTTGTTGCATCTGGAGTGGTGGACGGATTCAGGCAGGCGGAGTAGAGAGATGGATAAGGTTTATCCACCTCCCTACAGAGTCTGAAAGGAAGAAGCCAAGGGCAGAGCAGAATCTCATGCAGAGATGCAACAAGCAACTTCCTCCGTGGCTACTTTGAACTCACAAAAGGCTTTAGAAAAATAACTTGTTTTTCATAGCACACAGTGTTGGAAGGACTAATCCATGGGATCGCCCTGCTGTTTGCATTGTGGAAAGAACATGCACCATCTTTCGGTTCCTGCTCTTTTGAATAGCGGGGATTTCACAGCGCCTCTGTAAGGTTTGTTTTCTTTGAAGGAAGGGAAGTACTCCTCAGGCCTGTAAAATATATATATATTTATTTCCAAATGAAGAAATTCTTGTTTTTTCCCTCCAATATTTCTGTTTAAAAGTGCTCAAAGAGATAAATAAAAATGGATTAAAGCATTTCAACAACTTGACAAAATATATTTTTATAGCACTCAAGTTGAAGGACGAATCAGCAACCTAAACCATAAGCAGCAGCCAGTTCCAGCTTCTTAATACCAGAAGAAAATGCATAAAACAATAAGCGTGATTTCATATTTCTCTTCTCTTCTGTTTCAACTCCTGAATCTTTATTTCATGTCCCCCCCACAATGCACTGCTCCCTCTTGCCCAGAGTTGTCTGCTCTGATTGGATGATGCTCATCAAACTCTGAAGAGCAAGACACTGAGTCTCTCTATACAAGACATCTTACACAGGACATTCAATGTAGGGAGATGCAATGTTAGCCGGGAAGTGCAGTTTAAATTCACCTCTCTACAATTTCACCTCTCTACATGAGAGTAGTTTAAAAAGACAGAGCCAGCAAAGATCGAGTCTCAGAGGGTTTGTTAATTTCATCTTTGCCTCCTAGAAGGCTCTGTCAATTTCACCTCCTCTTCAGGGAGGCAAAGATGAAATTTACAAACCCTCTGAGGAGCAATCTCCGCTGGCTCTGTCTTTTTAAACTACGCTTCCCGGCTTACATTGCGTCTCCCTACACTTGAGCATCCCCGTGTAAGATGTCTCGTGTAGAGAGACTGTCATTCAGCGGTTAGGATGTTGGCCTCTGAGGAGGGAGACTCAGAGCAGAACCACAAGTGACAAAAGGCACAGATTGGACACTTGTCAGCTTCCCTCAAGTTTTGATGGGAAATGTAGGCAGCTTGGCGGAATGTTGGACAAGTGACAGTTGAAAAGTCCATTGGACAGCAGTCGGAGAGCCGAGCTGCAAGACCAGGGTGCCTACATTTCCCATCAAAACTTGAGGGAAACAGACAAGTGTCCAATCTGTGCCTTTTGTCACTTGTGGTTCTGCTGTCAGGTTTAAATCCTTACTGAATCATGAAGCTCAGTGTGGGATCTTAGACCAGTCACCATAGACCATTTACCAGCTCTCAGCATAATCTGAGGGATTCTCTGTTGTGATCTATATAATACATGCACACCTCAAATGAACTGTACATAAAAATCATTCCACATACATACAAGGAACTACTGAAGCAACCCCAATTGCACTTCAGGCAAGTGGAGTGCAGAAGCCAGCATAGTTAAATGAAGACGACAACGACAACAAAGAAGAAGATCCAGAGAAGTTAGCCGTGTTAGTCTGTAGTAGCAAAATAAAAAAGAGTCCAGTAGCACCTTTAAGACTAACCAACTTTACTGTAGCATAAGCTTTCAAGAGCCACAGCTCTCTTCGTCAGATGCAAGATAGTAAAGAGTCCAGTAGCACCTTTAAGACTAACCAACTTTACTGTAGCATAAGCTTTCGAGAACCACAGCTCTCTTCGTCAGATGCATGCATCTGGAGGGTGACATAGTATAGTCCAGTATCATCAAATCTTGGAAACTAAACAGAGTTGGTACTCAGATGGGACGTCACCAAGGTAGACTCAGCAGAGGAAGGCAATGTCAGAACCGCCTCTGCTCCTCACTTGCCTTGAAAATCCTTCGATGGGGTGGGCGGAAGTCGGTTGTGACTTGACAGCATGTACATACACCAATAGGCTGCTTCTATGTAGCACCATCTTCCAGCACAGTTTATGACTAGCTCATCTTTCTCCCCAGTCTCCTCTCCCAGCCACAGACTTACAGGAAAAAATCATTTGGCATTCCATCAGGCGGTGCAGATAAGTAAGTTGAAAGGGCTTCTTGCTCAGGTCCATCTAACTCAATCAAGCTAACTTAAGCAACTGAAGGGAGGTTCACCTAGCAGGCAGTAAACAGATTATGAAGCCTCTGAGTGCCAGTAACAGCTATTGACTCTGACAGTTGCCCTTGGACGAGGAGCCCCCGATCCCCCCACCCTGTCTGAGTTTTAGTGCTGCCATTTGTTGCCGTTTGCCTGGCATCTTCCAGCACCAGAGAAGGCGTGGCAGTGAAAGGAATACTAACTGAGGTTGCATCCCAAATTGCAGCTTGCTCACTTTGTTCTGTTTAGAACACGTTGTGAACCGAGCCAGCCTTAAGTTACATAGCCCTGCCACTTCGTTTGCATAGCCATAACCTGTGTTGAAAGTCTTTTTTTTACAGAATAAAGTAGCAAGACAAAGCACCTAAATCTAGGAACTTTTACTCTCTCTCTCTCTCTCTCTCTCTCTCTCTCTCTCTCTCTCTCTCACACACACACACACACACACACACACACACACACACACACACACACACACACACACACACACACAAGGAGTAGAGATTTGTCAACTGTGCGCAAAAAGTTCTCACTTGATTGAATTTCTCAGGTAAAGCAATAATAGCCTTATCGGTAAAACAAAAACAAACGGGAAAAGATTCTAAAGATGTAATATTGTAAATGTCTTAACTGCTATTGCAAGCTTAATCGGCATGCTTAACTTTCATTGAAATCAATGACATGGCAGTGGATTGGAGTTATAACTTTAATATGCCTTCCCACGTCCTCTGTATGTGTATCTAGATATTTATTTCACAATTTATGTCCCACTTGTGCAATCATAGTGCTCAAAGTGGCTTGCAAGGATAGAAAGCACCTTAAAGGCCAACTGAATTGCCCAGGGAATAAGCTTTTGAGAGTCAGAGCTCACTTTGTCAGATAATGGACGTGAATTTGGAAGTCCCTCTATTTAGGACGACGCTGTTAGTTAGCTAGGTTTCGTTGAATGATATTGCCTTGTACCCTTTGTCAAAATAAGATAGAAACACTCTTTTGTTTAAGCATAGGTAAGTAATTATGTCAGCTCATTTATGAAAAATAAAAATCCAAACAGATTGTGAAGTCCAGACTGTATGGCAAGAACAACCACACTACAGATTGTGGCTCTGGGCAGTTTTAACAACTCTGCTAAGGTTCTGTTATGCTCTTTAACAGTCCAGGCCTAGAGACAGTTATACCCTTTTCAGCCCCCTGAAGTCAATAGACTTAGAAAGGTGTAACTCTGAATAGGATTGCGCTGTAAACAAGTCACACTCCTCAACTTATTTAAGCTTCTTGAAATACTAAGCCTTTAAGATCTATGCTACGGTATAATTCTTACACTATGCAATAATTATGTTTGTTCTGAGTTTAGCAGAAAGTAAATAATTACTAAGGAACTTCGTCTCTCGAGTCTTGGTATAAATTCAGTGTCAGTGCCATACCTCTGCTGAATTCACAGATGTAGTATATTAGCCAATAGAAAGCAAACATGTTTCCCGAGCAACCTAAATACTGAAATTGCATAAAGCAGGTCAGAGGAGGCAACCACAAGAGACTGTAGGGTTGCCCTTGAGGCCGTTTGAGCCAGTCAGCTTAGGTGGCAGATTTTTCAGGGGTGGTCCGCAACCTTTTCCCCTGTCTGCTGCCAGCTGCCCCTTAACCATTCGCCTCACCTGGAAGCTGGAGGGGATAATCCTTTTTCCCTCCTCTCTCTCTCACAGCTCATTACACACGGTGTAACAAGCTCTGTGTGACAGTTCCAAAATCGTAAGATTCCTCATTCTGGCAAGAGTTCAGACGCCATTTCTGGCTTCCTGTTGCCAAGGGCAACCAAAATAATAGCTGACCTCTCACCGGAGGAAGTAATCTCCCGAGAGTTCAGAAAACTATGGGGAGCATGCATGCTTGCCATGCTAGTTTAAACAGAGCAAGGGTAAGGTAAAGAGCTTGCTCTCTTAACAGTTCGGGGCACCTGCAAAATATTTTGAGCTAGCGCTACACTGTGCACACGAACAGAAACTGGAAGCAACCAGACATATGATCCAATCTTTTATCAATGCACATTGGTGGCGGGGAGGAGATGCAAAGATAAGGACCCCCCACAGCAATTACAGAATTAAATTTTTAGCAAAATCTGCGTTAAACTGGAATTAAGGAGGAGAATATAGTGCAGAGAGAATTTCAGGGTGATTGCAGGAACGGAACGGGGAAATGGATTCATCTCTCGTTAACTACGGATTCGATTTCAGGCCTCATCTGACAAATCTCTGCAGAGGAAACAAGTTGTACCGAAAAAAGTATATTTCAACATAGGAGAAAAAATTAATTTAGCATGGGTTAATTTAATCAGAATCCGTCTTTGGCCATTCCGGTCATGGTTGAGACTCCCTAGCAATGCTCTCCGAGGAGGAAAGCAATTTCTAAAGCAAACAAATCAATATTCAGAAGCTACACGGCATTTAGAATGTTATCTACAAACAAGAAGGTATTATTAAAATATAAGTGCAGTGCTGGAACTGAAACGGAATATGCATTTTGAGATTAATATTATTGCACCCAGTGACTTCTTTTTTAGATACTCGCCTTTTTTGAACCTTTAATTAAAATTCTACAGGCCAATAAGGTATTCTTCAATGAGTTATTTTGTACATGCCAAAGATTTCCAGAAGTGAGCAATGTTGGAATAAATTTCAGCTGGGCACACACATACACCTGTTTGGGTTCTAACCTCTGATACCCACAGATGGAAAGTTTTAGCTAATGAGCTCTTACTTTGGATTGCAGACAGGTAGGAGCAGTGTGTATTAATAAAGTGGAAATGAACAGGAACAGATTTCCAGTTGTGCTCCTCTGGTCTGATCTGGCATTTATTCTGTCCCACAGAGACAATTACCAGGACCCAGCAACCCACCCACTGCTAACCCATGGTGGAATTTACTACTCAGGAAGAATCCAGAGAAAGTTGCATAATTATGTGAGGCAACTCATGTACAACTCTTACTGCATTAATAACATTTTAACATAGCATCCCCCCAAGACAAAATGAGGGATAAATATAAACAGTGATTTACCAGGGACAGATACTAGCCATTAGAGGCTGCCTCTGGTCAATAAAGACAGCTGGAGTCTAGGACTCCATTAAAAAGAACTTGAAAAGCCTGGCCCAGCATATATCTCTTGACACTTGTTCTCTTGGATGAGCATAAGCCACTAGGGGTGTGCACAGCCGAAAGATTTGGGTTTCCTGCTTCGGATTTACCGAAAGGGGTGGGAAATTGGGGTATTGAAATTGCTTCGGTATGCTCTGTAAAGATTCGGAGCATACTGAAGTGAAGGGGGAAGCTTTGTCCCATTTGAGGGGCAGGAAGGGCCTCCTCTGCTATGGCAGCAGCCACTTGAGTGGTGGGACAGCCTGGAGCCAGCTCCTCTGCCCCTGTACTGCCACCACCAGGGCCTGCAGCCACCAGCAGGCTGGCGGTGAAGTCTGGAGCCACCTCTGTGTGACTATGCCTCTGCCTCTGGGGCCCGCAGCAGCCAGATGGGCAGTGGGGGAGGACGGAGCCACTACCTTCGCTGCCACAGAGGCCAGTGGGAAGATGGGAGGGCCCAGAGCAACCTCCTCCACCACCACAGCGGCCCTGCCGGCCCAGGTAAGTGAGAGCTGGGGGCTGGGGGTGGTTGGGCAAAGTTTAAAGGGCCCTGCCACTTGCAAGCAGCAGGGAAAGGGCCCTTTAAACTTCAGCCGGCAGGTGAGGGGATTCCCCCCACCTGCCAACTGAAGCCAGCCCCGGCCCGAGGCTTCCTGAAGCAACCCGAAAGCTTCAAGAAGCTTTGATTTGGGATTTCCAAATCAGGGCCAGCATGCTGGTTCCTATTTGTAAAACCTGAATCTTTACAGATTGGATCCCAAATCAGAAACCTATAAGCCACTGTTTGGATCCTGGCTGGACTTGATCTCATATCCCTGTGTAAAGAAACTGGATGGTATGAATCTTCTCAGTAAGTCAGCTAGGGAGCAAAATGCTGAAAGGTGGGGCATACCTGTTAACAATCACACAAAAGATAATTATGCAGTCTGGGATATAGGATAGTCTTATTCTACAAAGTCTGGGCCTTATGGGAGCAGTGATGAACAGACTGACCCATTGGTACCTCCATTACAACATAACAGCTGGATCAGGCCAAAGGTTTTCCTAGTCCAGCATTCTGCCTTTCACAGTGGCCAGTTAGGTGTTTTGAGGAATCCCATACACCAGGTGTGAAGACAACAGTCTTCACAAGTTGTGCCCGCAAGCAACTCGAATTCTATAGCAAACAAGCCCCCCACCCAAGCCACTTAAGCAAATGATTGGAGCATCACCAAAATGACTCCCAAATAGAGATGGGCACAAACTGCATTACAAACTAAAGGTTGCAATGAAACGAGCTGGTTCATGATTCATGAAGCAGTGGTTCATCAGAGCCCATTTCTGACAAACCACCACAAACTTTAGGCTGTTTCGTTTGGTTCATTTTTTGGTTCATCACTGCAGACAGCCTGGGGCCAATCAGTTTCCTAGGTAATGTGGGATGGGCTTTCTGCAGGCCTTCTGCTGACCCGGAAGTAACCTTCTGTTGACCTGGAAGTGACAATTTGATGACCGAGAAGCGGCGTTTTCACGAACCAAACAAACTGGTTTGTGAACCATGGCAAGTTCATGAAAGTTCCAGAATGTTCCAGAGTCCGCCTCTGTGGCTGAGAGCTAAACTACAAGAGATGAATTACACAAGGATGCGCACGTAAAGGGAGTTGCAGTGTTAGCCAGGAAGCCGAGTTTTAAAATACAGATCGGAAGGCTCTGTCAATTTCCCCTCTCTACATAGCCAGCAAGGATGTTTCCTCAGAGGGTTTGTTAATTTCCTCTTTGCCTCCCAAAGGCTCTGTCAGTTTCACCTCCCCTTCTAGGTGGTGAAGAGGAAATAAACCCTCTGAGAATCAATCTTTGTTGGCTCTGTAGAGAGAGGAAATTGACAGAGCCTTCCGATCTCTTTTAAAACTCGGCTTCCTGGCTAACACTGCAACTCCCTTCATGTGAGCGTCCTCCTGTAATTCGTCTCTTGTAGTTCAGCTCTAAGATTGTGGCACTGCTGCAGTGCCTAGTCTTGAAGGTTCTGGTACCCTAGACTCTTCTCCTCTTTCTCTGTGGTCCTGATTCTGGCATGGTGTGTAAGGAGGTCCCAATGTACACAAAACAGCTTGCTTCCACATGCAGATTAGTTAGAAGGATTCACCTGAATGGACCATCATCGTGGAAATGAAACTACAAGGCTCAGGTAAAATTTATCGACTTTTTCACTGAATCAGGAATTTTTGAAAAAGAGGCTGAAATGGGACAAAAAAACGGGATCAGTTCTGAGCTGCCACTGCCCCAGCTGGAACAAACTGGTAATGAGACCCCATAACTGAAATTGAAATGGAAACTTTCTAGATGCACACCTCTACCAGCAGCAGTTCTGTGCTTTAAAATGCCTGGAGGAAGGAGGAGGGAAGGAAGTTTAGCTGCACCAGGGAGGATGTAGAAGGGATGAGACATGGGGGGAAAGGCAGGCAGCGGTGGGGAGGGGCTGGCCTCAGAGGGTGTTCCTTGGTGAGCCGCCTCTCGTAAAGTTTTGGGATTGGGTTATGTGCTTGCTGGTTCCACTAGGGTTACCAGTCCTCCACTGAGGGTGGGGGATCCCCTGCTCCCACCATCTGCCCTCCACCCCCACTTACCTGGCTGGTGGGGGGAAAAGGAAGGGGAATGCACCTCCTGAGCTGCACTCCCAGGTGGTGCGGAGCACTCCAGTGCTTCGCAGTGGGCCAATTTGGCCCCAAGTGGGTTGAATTTGGTGCGTTTGGGGCTGAAATTGGCCCACTGCGAAACACAGGAGCACTCCAGGGCCCTGTGCACCACCCCAACAGTGTTCCTGAGCTCCTCAGTGGGCCCATTTCAGCCTGATTCAGGCTGCTGTGGAGTGCAGGAGTGCTCCCTGGGTCAGCACGATGCCCTGTTTGATGATGTCACTTCCTGGAAGGTGCGGGACTTTGGGCTTAAAAATAATATATGCTTAGTAGCTTTGATTTTGCCGTACTCTCACCTAGAGTTTGGGGAGGGGAGGAACTTCAGCGGGATATAATGTCATAGATTCAGTCCTTTATAGGGTTGCCGGCTCCAAGTTGGGAAATTCCTGGAGATCTGGGGGGTGAAACCTGGAGAAGCCTGGAGAAAGTGGGGTTTGGGGAGGGAAAGGACCTTGGCATGGCATAATTGCATAGAGTCCACCCCCAAAAGTAGCCATTTTCTCCAGGTGAACTGATCTCTGTGGCCTGGAGACCAGTTGTGATTCCGGGAGATCTCCAGCCACTACCTGGAGGCTGGCAAGCCCTAGTCCTCTATAGCAGCCATGTTCTCCAGGGGAACTGATCTCTGTAATCTGGAGAGCAGTTGTAAATCCAGGAGGTTTCTAGGCCCCACCATGAAGTTGGCATGCCTCCCTTCCCCTCACAAAAGGCCTCTGCGTTCAGACTGAGATTTTTCAGATTAACAATCAGACAATTTCCTCAGGCCAAACTGCATAACATTCTTTGCTGTATAATAAATTCCTTATTCAGTCTGTGACAGAGAGACACGCTATGACATTTCCTGGCCTAGAAAACCTTTTTCCCTTCCTTTTGTTCCCTTTTTTAAACAGGTCTGTTGCCAATTTGCTTCCTTCTTAACAGTTTGGGGGGAAAAAAAACCTCCACAGCCCTCGTATATTTCTGATTGAAGACCTGGATAGAGAGGGAAGAGAATTTACTGCAAGCCAGTGAAAGAAGTGCTGGGACAGCTGGAAGCCTGGCCTGAAAGTCTGGTGGGCGGATGCCAGAAACGGGATGGTAAAAAATTGATTGAGCACCAGGAAGGGTCTGCCAACTTCCATCTCATTAACAAAGAGCAGAACCACAAGTGACAAAAGGCACAGACTGGACACTTGTCAGCTTCCCTCAAGTTTTGATGGGAAATGTAGGCGTCCTGGTCTCGCAGCTTGGCTCTCCGACTGCTGTCCAATGGACTTTTCAACTGTCACTTGTCCAACATTCCGCCAAGCTGCCTACATTTCCCATCAAAACTTGAGGGAAGCTGACAAGGGTCCAATCTGTGCCTTTTGTCACTTGTGGTTCTGCTCAAAGAGGACCTGCTTCTGAAAAGCACTTCTCCCTTGATGGTACTTGAGCTTGGAGGATGCTGGGCTGGAGTTTGATAACAGAAAATTAAAAACTAATCAGGTTAGAAGTCAGACTAGCAACGGGAGGTGACCCATTCAGATCCATAATCTTGTCAAATGTTGCTCATGTTTCTTTATAGATAAATTTGAGAAATTCCTAGTGATTTGGGGACAGTGCCTAGCGAAGACGGTATTTGGAGAGGGGAGAGAGAACATTAGGAGTATGATGCAATCTACTCTCCGAAGTTCCCATTTCCTCCATGGCAACTAATCTCTGAACTCTGGGGATCAGTTGTAATTTCAGGGGGGCTCCAGGCCCCTCCGGAGGAGGTGTTGGTAACCCTGCGGTTTCCTTAATAACCTGCAAAATAGTAAAGAGTCCAGTAGCACCTTTTAGACAAACCCACTGTATTGTAGCATAAGCTTTCGAGAACCACAGCTCTCTTCATCAGATGCATTGTCAGCTTTTGAAAACTACAGCTTTCTTTGTCAGATGCATCTGATGAAGAGAGCTGTGGTTCTCGAAAGCTGATGATCCATCTGACGAAGAAAGCTGTGGTTTTGGAAAGCTTATGCTACAATACAGTTGGTTAGTTTTAAAGATGCTACTGTACTACTATTTTGCAACTACAGACTAACACAGCTAACTCCTCCGTCTTAATAACCTGGAACGTCTCCTCAGTGTTTGGAAGGGGACATCCTCCCATTAGCAGAAAGGGTTCTTGTTTGGAGCAAGTTCGACTTTAGAGAGGGTTAATATGTTCATCAGAGACCCAGGACTTTTACATTTCGAACAGCAGATTTTTTTCAAGCAGCGATCTCCCATCCCCATGTACTGCCAGCCAGCCAACCTGCCATTGCCCATTTGGCTCTCACTCTTGTCCAGAAGCCAGCAGAGATAATAACTTCCTCCCCTCCCCTTCCAGGCCTTTTTCAAAGCCGGATTGCAATCCACACTCGGCTCTTCCCAAAGGGAGAGGCCTTCTTCTTGCAGGACTTTGGTCGCTGTTTCTGGTCGTCTGTTGCCAGGGCAACCTGAACGGTGACTGAATTCTCATGAGAGGAAGTGAACTTGTACCACTTCAGGCAGCCCATTAAGGCATTTCTGGTTTGTCCCGCTATTGTTAAAGAGAGTTAGGCCGAAAGGAGGAAAATCATGTTATCGCCTCCAGCTTCTGGGTAGGGGGCAGCAGCTGCAATGGAGGGGTGCAAAAAGATAGTGGTAAAACAACATAAACTGCCAGAGAGCTGGGAGATTTTTATATGGTTTGGAAGCAACCTGGGTAGGAGGTAGTGTTGCCAACTAAGAGCCAAGCTACAAGTGACACCTGACACAGGTTGGAGACTTGTCAGCTTCCCTCAAGTTTTGATGGGAAATGTAGGCACCCTGGTCTTGCAGCTTGGGTCTCCATTTAACTGAAGTTTACAGAGCGGCAGTCTATGGAAGGGAGAACATGCAGTTGGGAGGGGAGTGCAGGTGTCGGGCTCTCGCCAGGCGCCCCCCCTTCCCCTCCGCTGGGGGTGTGTGTGTTTGTGGGGGGGGTTCTGTAAACTTCAATTAAATGGTGAGCCAAGCTGTAAGACCAGGATGCCTACATTTCCCATCAAAACTTGAAGTAAGCTGACAAGTCTCCCACATGTGGTCAGGCGTCACTTGTAGCTTGGCTCTAAGTTAGGACATTCCTAGAGGTTTAGGGTGGAGCTTGGAGTGGGCGTGGTTTGGGGAGGGGAGAGACCTCAGAAGAGTTTTGACTGACCCGAAGTCACCCAGCTGGCTTCAAGCAGAGGAGTGGGGAAACAAACCTGGTTCTCCAGATTAGAGTCCTTCCGCTCTTAACTACTACACCAAATTGGCCGTAGAGTCCACCCTCCAAAGCAGCTAGTTTCTTCAGGGGAACGTATATCTGTAGTCTGGAGAACCTCTGTAATTCCAGGAGCCTGGAAATCTGTGGGATGGGTCATGTGGGCAGGACGTACACTTCCGGGATCAGCGGCAGAATGCCGATCGGCTGCTTTCTGGAGGAGCTTACATGATTCCATTCCGTTCTGCTGGTATATTTCACACTTTATGCAAGGAACCTTCCCTAACAATGGAATTGCTCCAGTCTAAGCCTCGCAACCAATGGGCTTAGATTGGAGAAATTCTGCATAGGATTGCACTCCACCTTCTTGTTTCAGATCCCATGTGGCTCTTCTTCAGGAGCATCAATATCTCTGCCTAGCATGCTCATTTTTTATGCTGAGGAACTATAATAATAAACACTTAATAGCCTTAAGGATGGTTAGGTGGGTAGCCGTGTTGGTCTGCAGTAGAACAGCGGGATTTGAGTCCAGTGGAACTTTAGAGACCAACAAGATTTTCAGAGTGTAAGCTTTCAAGAGTTGGAGCTCTCTTCTTTAGACACGAGACCTTAACTGTAGCCTTAACTGTCAGCTGGGGCAGAATTGTGGATATGGTGGTCCTGACGAAATTTCATTTTCGGTATTAGGGACTGGATGCTACATGGAGAAGGTGCCCCTCAGTTTCTTAGATATATCTTTCCGGAAACAATACCTGTCTTAGTACCTGAACTCCAGACCACAATTGGAAGTTGACAACCCTAGTTGGGAAAGACCTTGGAAAGCCACTGCCAGGCACAGTAAATAATACTAGCTTTTGTGAAGAGGGCAAATGAATATAATGGTTGGCAGCTCATCTTCAGTTACTCACTTGCTCGTTTGCGCGGTCATTCATTCATATATTCGTTTGTTTGTTCATTCATTCGTTCATTCATTTGTTCGTTCGTTCGTTCGTTCGTTCGTTCGTTCATTCATTCATTCATTCATTCATTCATTCAATGGGTCTGCCTTTCTCTCTGAGACTCAAGGCAAATTCCATGGGGTAAAACAGTGTAATCAAATAGCACAGGAGATCTAGTAAGCAATGTAACAGGGCTAGGATTACTAGTTCCTATGCTACAGTTGGTCCCCACCTTGCACACTTAGAGGTCTCCACTATGAGAAGAACGTAGTGAAGGCAGAACAGGATTTGTTGAGGGAAGCACCTATATCAATGTGTCCATTCTCTCTGGTTCCTGTTTCCCTATAGTTATGCATATCCCACTTCTCTGAAGCACAATCTAGGATCTGCCTAAATATGGCTGCACATGGATCTCTCCTTCCAGCTGCAAAAACTACTCCTTCATCCCCCCATACCGTTTTTAGCAGAATTGTTGTAACCCCCGCTCCCAAGTTTATCCCTGGAGAGGAAAAGAAGTTTGGATCAAATGCATTGATGGCGCTTCTAGATCAGCTTCTCTGGTCTCAGAATGTTACCTCTGCCTTCACCCTACAGTAATCGATCATGTTTCTCTTACTTTGAAGAGAGGCATTCAGGAAAATACTCTTGAAATGCATTATATATTAGATTTTGGTAGTGTAATTTATTTACAGGGTACTTTAGTGGAGGTTGTTCAGAGAGTGAGTCAGACATGCTGAAGAGGTGGGATTTCCCAGTCCGCTTGGATAGGAAGTACAGTAGAAAAGGCACATGGTTTTGTTCACCACAGGAGTTGTGCATCAGTCAGCAACTTAAAGCTAACAAATTTATTCCACCCTCCCAGACCTTTGTCTCCGAGGCAAGAGAGTTATCAGTTTTGCAAACATGTCTCAAATATGACTGTCCTCCATTTCTTCCGAGAGGGCAGGCAGCAAAGTCTGGTTCAATGGTCTGTTTTGACCTTCTCAGGGTTTCCTAAAGAAGCAAATGCTTGTGTGAGTCTTCCTGGGGCACCTCAATACTATGAGAAGCGAGGCCTAGTGCAAAATCCTGTGTATGGGTTTGTGCCCCTTTAGAATTCAGAGGGAAGGCCCCAACCTTCGTACACTCCTCCATAAAAAACAATCCCCTCTGCGTATCAGAGAGCAGAGTTCTAGCAGAGCCTGCTTTCCTGACAAACTTCTTTGCTACATGCAGGGAACTTTTGAATGGAGCAGTGTTCAATCATGGAAGCCCACACCTGCAGTCTGAAGATTTATGGCCCAGGTAGAGTTTTGCACTTCAGTGGCCTTAGATGAGGGTGCCAGTCTCCCATCATTTCTTTGAAAAAAACAATTAAGAGTCCAATAATTCACAACTCTGGCTCTTGTCTTCTTCTGTTATCTGACTTCTTAACACAGTAGTCCTCTTGAACCCAAGTGTCTTGGCAGGGTGCCCCATACTGGTCAAAGGACTCTGGAAGAAATGACATCTTCCCAAACAGAAATCAGTGTCGGCCATGTTTTATCCAGTTTCTGATCATCCATTTTTGCCCCGAGCATCTTTGTACTACTAGTCTCAGCCCAAAATTAGCATCCTTAGACATTTCTACCTCTAGACACCGTCCCGTGTCTCGGCTGATGATCGGACCGTTCTGGAAAGGAGAGAAAGCATACAGAAATCTCACACGTGGCGAATTCATATTAGAAAACAAATTAAGTAATTATTGAAGCTATGCTAAAAAATAAGGGCATTGCAGGATATATGCGCTGCCATGAAATCCATTGGCTATCATTCTAGTATATATTAAAATAAAGAAGCTGGAAAATGAGGTGTACACTTGTTGATAGAGGGCCAAGCTACAAGTGACGAATGACACTTGAACGGCAAGTGGATTGAGTGGAGGGCAAGTGAACAGGGAGAAATACACTTGCTGTTCAAGTGTCATTCGTCACTTGTAGCTTGGCCCATAGACTAAAATCAAAATAGCTCGCAGCTGAAAACAGGTAGTATCCTAAGTGCAGATGTGATGTGGTATTGTTTTATCTTTATTTTTATTCACTTCATTTACACCCTAGCCTTTCCCTTCAGTGAGAACAGCAGCTTACATCGTTCTCCTCCCCTCCATTTTATATTCATAACAACCTTGTGAGGTAGGTTAGGATGAGAGTATGTAACTGGTCCAAGCTCTTCCATTAAACTTCCATGGTAGAGTGGGGATTTGAATCTGGACCCCCCCTCCCCAGATATTAGTCTGACACTCTAAACTACTACACTGTGGCCATTTTCACACATCGTGCAAAACTCACAGAACCATGGTGTCTTCATGGTGCAATTTCTGATGTCATCGCGCCACAAAATGGAATCAGGATGGGAAATTGCGCCATGAAGACGGCGTCATTCCATGAGTTTTGCGCAATTTGGTGCGAGGGTAAAGACGTGTGAAAGTGGCCTGTGTTGGCTTTCAACCACTTCACTGTTTTATTATGTTATGGTGTATCATCCCCCATAACATTTAGAGAAGGGAGAGAACAGCCAGGAGGGAATATTCTCTACCTTGCTTTGTTCTCTGCCAGATTCGTTTGTTTTGGCCATGCAGTTCTTTACCCTGTTTATATGCAATTAATATGGTTGAGGGACATGGGAAGCAGGAGACTCCATGGGGATTCCTAGAACCGACCAGTCCCAAATGGAAAGTGACCCTGCCCCCTTTAGGACGAAGAGTATAAACAGCAGTCGATACTGTAGCTTTCTGTCCTACAGGCCCCCACCTGATGGAACAGCTTGCTTGACGTGGAAAGAAATGTTCTCACTCTCCTATTGGTTTGTAGAATGTCTAAGACAGAAATGTTCAGGGAATTGAGATGTAGTAAAATGGAATTTGGCAGGAAGGGCATTCTCTGCTTAGGTGATAAGGTTTCACTCTATCAGAGAACTCTCTATCAGAGGATATGCATACCCGCCAGGATCTTTTATCGTTCTGGTGGGCCTGCAAGATTGAGATGTTCTGCCAGGCATATGGTTGAGGCTGGATCAACAGTCATCTGGAAAGTCTCCCAACCGGCCTCCTGGTAGGGGGGCTATGAGATCATCTGCCCCCCCAATATGAGTTACAGCTTGATCATATGAAGGGCTGGCCTACCCACTGAGACCGGCAAGGCAGCCGCCTCAGGGCGCTAAGGTGCCAGAGGGGCACCGGCCCGGGGGCAGGAGCATGCGCCACGGAGCTGCCACCACCATCACCAGCTAGGAGCGTGTGCTGGTGGTGGCAGTGTGGGGCAGCTGAGCAGGAAGCCTCCCATTCAGTTGCTCTGGCAGCCAGGGCAGCCGGCTACTCCTGGCCCGCAGAACAACTGAATGGGAGGGCTGGAAGGCCCCCCCATGCATGCACCCAGTCCCTGTGTGATGTCACACGCAGTGATGTCATCATGCAGTCCAGTGCACGCATGCGCGCGCGCGCGCACACACACACACAGAGGCAGCCCTTAAGCTGCCTCAAGTGCTGGTGACGCTGGAGCCGGCCCTGATCATATGGCTCCCCAAATGAGTTACCGCCTGATCGAAAAGGCTTGTCCCCCCTCTTTTTACCCACCCCTTTGTGTTTTACTGGTGTGTGTGTGGGGTTTTTTTTTTTTTGCAAGGCTGCTGTTTGGGGGTGGTGTCAATGGGAATTCCGCTGTTTTATTGATGTTTTTAAATGTAAATTATGTTTTATTGTTGTAACCTGCCCTGAGCCCGCTTGCTGGGAGGGCAGGATAAAAGTCCAAGAAAGAAAGAAAGAAAGAAAGAAAGAAAGAAAGAAAGAAAGAAAGAAAGAAAGAAAGAAAGAAAGAAAGAAAGAAAAATTGACTGCCTGTGAAAATGTTTACTAGAACAAAAAGTGGAAACCCACAATTGCAGGGAAAATATAAGTAACCCAATAGAATTTTTTTTTTGGAATTTAATGACTAGTAAAGTGCTAGTGCTCTAATACAGTCTATAAATACTTGAGAGTGACATCACTCTCAACTATTTATAGACTGTATTTCTGTCACTTTGCAGCTTTGAGCATTTTTGCCTGGTGGCCATACAAAAATTTCTTGTTGTTGGTTGTTGGGGGTTTTCCGGGCTGTATTGCCGTGGTCTTGGCATTGTAGTTCCTGACGTTTCGCCAGCAGCTGTGGCTGGCATCTTCAGAGGTGTAGCACCAAAAGACAGAGATCTCTCAGTGTCACAGTGTGGAAAAGATGTAGGTCATTTGTATCTACTCAGGAGGGGTGGGGTTGAGCTGAGTCATTCTGTAAGAGTTTCCCAGGGTGTGGAATGCTAATGGCGGGAGGCTTCACTGTATCCTGAGGCGGTTCTTTTGCATATGGATTGGTGCTTGATGTGCTAATCTTCTCTGCAGGGCTATTGTCGGGTGTGGAGTGTTTTGTTGGCCTGGTGTTTTTCAGAACTGGAGCCCATGCTCTGTTCATTCTTAAGGTTTCTTCTTTCCTGTTGAAGTTTTGCTTATGCTTGTGAATTTCAATGGCTTCCCTGTGCAGTCTGACGAAGTAGTTGGAAGTGTTGTCCAGTATTTTGGTGTCCTGGAATAAGATACTGTGCCCTGTTTGAGTTAGGCTATGTTCAGCCACTGCTGATTTTTCAGGCTGTCCAAGTCTGCAGTGTCTTTCATGTTCTTTTATTCTTGTCTGGATGCTACGCTTTGTGGTCCCGATGTAAACTTGTCCACAGCTGCAGGGTATACGGTATACTCCTGCAGAGGTGAGGGGATCTCTGCTGTCTTTTGCTGATCGTAGCATCTGTTGTATTTTTCGGGTGGGTCTGAATACTGCTTGAAGGTTATGCTTTTTCATAAGCTTTCCCATCTGATCAGTAATTCCTTTGATATATGGCAAAAACACTTTTCCTGTGGGAGACTGTTTTTCTTTGGTTGTTTGATTCATCCTGGGTTTGATTGCTCTTCGGATTTCATTTCTGGAGTAGCCATTTGCCTGAAGTGCGTGGTTTAGATGATTAATTTCCTCATTGAGAAAGCGCGGCTCACATATCCGTCTTGCACGATCCACTATTGTTTTCATTATGCCTCTTTTCTGTCGGGGGTGGTGATTGGAGTTTTTGTGTAAGTACCGATCAGTGTGAGTTGGTTTCCTGTAGACCTTGTGACCTAACTGAAAGTTTGCTTTGCGGATGACCAAGGTATCCAGGAATGAGAGTTTTCCCTCACTTTCTTTCTCCATTGTGAATTGTATGTTCAGGTGGATGTTGTTGAGATGATTCAAAAACTCCATCAATTCTTCCTCCCCATGGCTCCAAATGATGAATGTATCATCCACAAACCGGAACCATACACTGGGTTTGTGGGGTGCTGATTCTAGAGCTGTTTTTTCAAAATGTTCCATGTAGAAGTTTGCTATAACTGGGCTGAGTGGGCTCCCCATGGCCACCCCATCCATCTGTTCATAGAATTCGTTGTCCCATTGGAAGTAACTGGTTGTCAGACAATGATGGAATAAGGCTGTTACATCCTCTGGGAAAACCCGATTAATCAGTGCAATAGTGTCTTTTACTGGAACCTTGGTAAACAGGGATACAACATCAAAACTGACAAGTATGTCTTGTGGATTGAGTTTCAGAGAACTGATTTTGTTGATGAAATCTGCTGAATCTTTGATGTAAGACGAGGTTTTCCCGATGTGGTCCTGCAGGAGATCTGCCAGATGTCTAGCTAATTCATATGTCGGTGAACCAATGGCACTCACAATGGGTCGGAGTGGGACTGAATCTTTATGTATTTTGGGGAGTCCATATAGTCTAGGTGGCTGTGCTTCTGTCTTGCATAGTTTGCTGTGCGTGTCGGGATGTAGTGAGGAATTCTTGATCAGCGCATTTGTTAGCCTGGTGATTTTGCAAGTGGGATCTCGTTTTAGTTTTTTGTAGGTGGAGGGGTCCAGGAGTTCCTTAATCTTCTTTTTGTATTCCTCCGTTTTCATGATCACTGTAGCATTGCCTTTATCAGCTGGTAGAATGATGATGTCTGGATCTGCATTGAGGGTCTTGATGGCATTTCTCTCCTTGCGTGTTATATTGCTGGTGGGAAGCTTTGCCTTTCGTAGAATCCTGGCTGTCTCTCCTCTTATTTCCTCAGCTTCCTCTTCAGGTAGATGACGGATGGCAGCTTCTACATTTGCAATGATGTCTTCCACAGGAATTCTGGTGGGGGTGACTGCAAAGTTTCCTCCCTTTGCCAAGATGGAGGTTTCTTCTGGTGAGAGTTGACGGTCTGTCAGATTGATGACAATGCGTGCATTGTCGAGCATTGGGCTTGTCTGTATTTTTTCCTGTAGTTTGTTAAACTTCTGCTTCTGTCTGGATGTGTGGTTGGTTCTTGTTGTTGTTTACATCTTGTTTATAGGCATAGTCTGTATTTATGATATATTTATTCATACATGTTATTTAACTTATTAGAGCACTAGCCAATTTACTGTTCATTAAATTCCAATTTTTTTTTCTATTGGGTTACTTATATTTTCTCTCCAGTTGGGAGTTCCCACTTTTTGTTCTAGTTTCATTTGGAGGGGTCTCTGTTTTTGCATCCTGTGAAAATGTTTAGTCACTTTTTAGTCTCCCCCCCCCCCCCGTTTTTCCTGCATTGCATACCAGATGTATTATACCGTTTGTACTTCAGCACAACTCTATTTCAGTTCATTGGATCATTGTTCTCTAACTGTGAAATCTACTTCATGCGCTGTTATCACACTGCTTCTATTTCATTGTTCTTTAATCTGTGCAATTCACTGTCACTGCATTGTTCATTCTACGTATGTACTATAACTTCCTTTCTTTTTTTGGTATCATCTTTTATAGCTTGGTAAGTTGCCTTAAGTTCTTATGGGGAAAGCAGACAAGAAATAAAATAGTATTTATTTATTTATTTATTTGCTTGCTTGCTTATTTATATCCCACTTTTCTCTCTGTGAAGTGACGTCATAATGCACGCCATGCGATGATGTCATTTCTGGGAGCGACGCCACGCACGTGGGAGAAAGGCCCCTCCCTGCGCAGGGCAGAAAATAAACTTGGCCCTCGGCGGAAAAAAGGTCCCCCACCCCTGGCATAAAGCATGGCTCCCCAAGAAAACCTGCATGTAGCTCACAAGCCCCGTCTGCCTGTCTGTCTATCTGGCTATCCATCTATCCATCCATCTGTCCATGCACACACCCACACATACTTTAGTCTGCTTACATTACCTGGGTGAAGTCCCACAGCCTCTGTGCAGGCCTCAAAGTGTCTTCACATTTTTTTAGTGTGGGCGTTCTTCCTTTCCCGTCATCGACAAGGCATTTTGAGTCAGGCAGAAATGCTGTAGATCCCAGGGGGCCTAATTGCAGGAGTCCTTCAGTGCTGTAACGAACAAGCTAAAACCACAAAATACAGAAAATGAAGACAGGTACGCGGCAATCGATTTCTAACACAAAAGATGCCATAGTTCAAGCTTGGCAGGCGGTCTTCATTGCTGTCTTTATTTAAAAGGGTTTTTTGGCTGCTCCCACCATTAAAAATGTTCAGGGACGCTCTTTGCCCCCAGTAAATAGCCAGTCTCTAACCGTTCCCTGTCAGCAATATTAGGACATTGTACAGTTACTCTTGGACTCAGCATGCAAACTTGGGGGGGGGGCTATTTTTCCTTTGACTTTAGAAGCAGACTGTATTTGTCTGATGCCTGTCTTTGTGTGATCAGGAAGCTGCATACTCCTCTTTCTCTATCTGTCGCTTTGCTCTATCTCTCCTGCCTGTCTTGCAAGAAGCAAGATGGAAGCCTGCAAGCTTGCAAGAGGTGCACCCATACTCCCACTCACCCTTTGTCCCAACTAACAAAATTAAGCAATCAATATGCAGGTTATAGCCAGAGTGGAATCCATCTCAAGGGAAACTGATATTAATGAAAGACTGCCATACAATTTCCTGCGAAGGGTTCAGTGAGAGGCGATTGGTAATTATTTTAATTACTCTTTTAATAAACAAACATTGCTGGGGGACCCCCTCAAAAATCCATTTGCGTCACATTCCGTTCCATTTGCAGAAACAGAGGTGGGGTGGAATAGGAAGTACTGATATAAATCCCAACAGCAAAATGTGCTTCATAACAATTTTGGTACTTCTCTGATTGTGTTTTATTTATTTCATTTTATAATCCACCTTTCTCACTGAGACTCAGGGTGGATTACATAGGTAAAGGTAAAGGTAGCCCCCTGTGCAAGCACCGAGTCATTTCTGACCCATGGGGAGATGTTGCATCACGACGTTTTCTTGGCAGACTTTTTGTTACGGGGTGGTTTGCCATTGCCTTCCCCAGTCATCTACATGTTACCCCCAGGAAACTGGGGACTCATTTTACCAACCTCAGAAGGATGGAAGGCTGAGTCAGCCTTGAGCCGGCTACCTGAACCCGGCTTCCGCCAGGATCGAACTCAGGTTGTGAGCAGAGCTTGGGCCGCAGTTCTGCCGCTTACCACTCTGCACCATGGAACTCTTGCAGATTACATAGTGTGAGGTTAGTACAGTCAGTTCCAAGGACGTTTCAATAAATAACACTATAGGATAAATAAATGCAAGTTTACAATTGGACCCTGCACTGAACCACGCCTCTCTTGTAGGTTGCCTGCCACCCCAAACCACGATGCTCTCCAAGCATCCTATCTAGCTGGATCTTTATTGTGGATCTTGTTTTTTAAAGGAAGCTAAAAATGAGAAGGTTTCCACATGCCGCTAGTCGTAAGCGGTAATGACTTAACACAACCAGCACATAATATGCTAATATTTCCTGTCGGAGTCTAATGCCCTTTGGAATTCCTTCTTTGTTCTCCTTTTCAAATGCCTAGATTGCTTGTCAGAAGCTGTTCTTAATAAAGAGGCCATCTGCAGAGCAAACTCTCTGCCACAGGAGGCAGGGAAATTGAACTTGCCACGGGGATGTGAGAATTTTTATATCCACAGCGCTGGAGACTTGGGGGGGGGGGAGGGGGATAAAACGATGCAGATGGGGTGAACGCAGCAGCATCCCTGTGAAGGCAAGGCTTCTCAAACTTCTTGAACTTGGACCCCGCACTGAACTCCGGCTCTGTCGTAGGTCGCCTGCCACCCCAAACCAAGAACGAAATTTGTACAGTACTTTTTATCAGCACCAATGAAATTGATACCAAACACTGTGCAAGCTTTTGAGCTAACCAGAAGTATTCACTGGGCCAGATGTTAGAACACTGAAAGAGACAGAAGAGAAGAACACAGATTTTTCAGGCCATGATGTTAAGGTCTGACCTTGCACACATCTTCCATGGGATGTAAACAGGTAACTGTATGTGTGTGCAGGGCTCATTTCGAGGGGGAACATGCAGGAACGCAGTTCCAGCAGTTCACCAAAGAGGTCACATGTCAGGTGGTCCTGCCAACCTGATTCTCGGCCATTTTGGGCCCGTTTCAACCTGGATTGGGGCCAAAATGGCCTGAATCGGGCCTCTGACGGGTGGTGGATCACTCCCCCACTCATCAGCGGCCTGATCCTGACCATTTTGGGCCCAATTTTGGCCCTGAATGGCCAGGATTGGGTCCAAAACAGCCAGGATAGGTGATGTCAGGGGGCATGGCATATGCAAATCAGTTATGCTAATGACACACTTCTGGTGATGGCAAGGGGTATGGCATATGCTAATGAGTTATACTAATGAGTCATGCTAATGAGTTCCTCCAATTCTTTTTCTACGAAATGACCCCTGTGTGTGTGTGTAAAGTGCTGTCAAGTTGCAGCCAATTCATGACAACCATTCGTGGTTTTCAAGGCAAGAGACGAACAGAGGTGGTTTGCCATTGCTTGCCTCTGTGAGGCAACCCTGGACTTCTTTTGTGTAAGTCCTAACCGGGGTTGAACATACTTCACTTCAGAGATCTGATGGGAATGGACTACCCTAACTTTATTGTTGATAGGGTTGCCAACCTCCAGGTGGAGCCTGGAGTTCTCCCGGAATTGCAGCTGATCTGCAGAGTACAGAGATAACTTCCACTGGAGAGAACAGCAGTTTTAGAGGATGGGCTCTATGGAATTGGGAGGGTACACGGCTCTGTGGTAGAGCATGTCCTTGGCATGCAGAAGGCCCCAGGTTCAACCCCCAGAATCTCCAGTTAAAGGGATCAGGCAATAAAGAATGTGAAAGATCTCTACCTCCTGCTGCCGGTCTGTGTAGACAATACCGATCATGATGGACCAACGGCCTGATTCAATATAAGGCAGCTTCATGTGTTCCTATGAATGACACCCTCCCTAGGTTCCCTCCCCTCCTCAAAATTTTACTCTCCCCAGGCATAGCCCCCCCAAATCTCCAGGAATTTCCCAACGTGGGGTTGGCCTCTCTAATTGCTAGGGTGTTGAGCTACAGCATGTTTTCGCCAAAGCTGTTTCCAATCCACGCCCTCCATTCTTTGTTGTTTATTTGTAATACAGAAACCACCTCAAGTCCTTCCAAAATCATCTCAAATGCTTACTGGGGTTGCACGCTCTGGGTGGAGACGTGTCTGGATATTTGGGGGTAGAACCTGAGGAGGATAAGGTGTGGGGCTGGGAGGGACCTCAGCAGGTCATAAAGCCGTAATGTCCATCCTCCAAAGCAGTCATTTCCTCCAGGGGAACTGATTTCTGGAGTCTGGAGATCAGTTGTAATTCTGGGAGATCTCCAAGCCTCCCTGCAGAGTGGAAAACCTACTGCCCATCCAGCAACAGCCCCCTCTTGCAAAATTAAGCCTGTGCAATCTTCCCTTCATGAATGGGTTGGCTACACGTGTGGCTGAAAATATCTGCAAATGCATGGTGTTTCCTCCTCAAAGGGGCGTGATACATCAATCCCCTAGACATGGACTCCAGATTTGTTTGTTTCTGTGCTAGTTTCCCTTTTGGCCAACATTATGTATCACTGTGACATGTGATGTCACTTCCTTCCTTAGCCTTGTGACATGTGATATCACTTCCTTCCTCAGCCTTGTGACATGTGATGCCACTTCCTTCCTCAGCCCTGTACAGGAGCTGAGTGTGTGTAAAGATCGAAAGCATCTTTTGACCTGAGTATGCTATCAATCACATTTTTGTGACTGAGATTTGAATATGCTGTCTATCACATTTTTATCATGCCCTTCTTTGAAGGAGCTCAGGGTGGCCTATGTGAATATCCTCCCCTTTACCTGCACAACCACTGTAGGTTAGCCTATGAACATGTGACTGACTCAAGGGCTTGATCAAGTGGAGCACAAGTGAATGGCAAGTGAACAGGGAGGGATACACGTGAGTCTGTTCACTTGCCAGGCAAGTGTAATTCGTCACTTCTAGCTTGGCTCTGAGTTTCAGAGCAAAACGGAGTCTCCCAGATCACAGATCAAGATGGGTAGCCATGTTAGTCTGTCTGTAGCAGTAGAAAAGAGCAATCTATAAGACTAACAAAATTTGTGGTAGGGTATGAGCTTTTGTGAGCCCCAGCTTCAGTTCACAGTCTCTGATGCCCACTATGCGAGACTGCCATCCCATCTCAATCCAAAGTAAGAAAAAGTGATCCCATGAGCCACTGTTGTTTCATTCCAATCAAAGCTCCTAGTTTTGGAGAGGGCTATTCTATTTCTATGTGGAGTTTTAGGGTATAGAATCTGGGACGTGCAGTTTCCTCTTCTGAGAGTAGTGCTTAATACTCATCTCTGTTTGCCGTTTGGGGGGGACCACCTCCCTCCTTCTGCAAACATATTCTGCACAAAATACTGAGCTTCATCAGGAGGTGGCTTTTTTTTCCTTTTGAAATCTCAACTGAACCTTTTGCAGATAGCCAAGTTAATTAATGATCACACAGCTGGAAAGCTGCTATCATCTCACCACAGTTTACAAAATTAATTTGGTGCGATGGCTTTGGCCGCACCAACTTCACTCAACAATGTTCAGGAAGAGAGGAAAAAAGAGGTTGACAGCTAGCAGGAGATGATAGGAAAGCACGGATACATGCTTCAGTCCAGCTTGTATCCCGCAAGCAGAGAGATGTACCTGCCTGCCACTGCAGATTCCCACCTCCGCCAAGCTGTACCAATTAAAAGAGTTCAACAATCTGGTCTAGTGACTTGTCTTGCTCTATGCTGAGTACTGGGCTCTGGTACAAAATAAGCCGTGACTTTTTTTTTAAAGTCCCCTTTCCAGAGGATTTTGATAATCTGGCCCTATGTTCATGGTGTGATAATTTTCTCTTGCGACTTCATTGCCTCTGTTGGTACTGCTAGCATGTATAATTTGCTTGCTGTGTGTGTTATCATGCTCTCACTGAATTGATTTCTACTTTTGTAATACCATTTTCTGCATACACTATGCTTTGTTTCAGATTTCTGTAATCCTAGTCTTATAACATTCCTTATAAAATGTCTCACCCTATTGATTTTGCTGAGTCTCAGTGAGAATGATGGACTGTAAATATAGCAAATAAATAAATAAAGCACAATAAAGTGATATTTGCAGCAGTAACAGTCTTACACACTTACCTTACCTCAATTGTCTCCCCAGTGCTGCCTCCCCCCAACTGGGCATTATTTTAAACAATACTTGCAGGACTGCAAAGCCCTCAGTGACATGTGATG
The DNA here is from genome assembly GCF_028583425.1 of Eublepharis macularius. NCBI lineage: Eukaryota > Metazoa > Chordata > Lepidosauria > Squamata > Eublepharidae > Eublepharis > Eublepharis macularius. The sequence continues at coordinate 62,567,819 of NC_072802.1, read as the reverse complement.
TCACTTCCTTCCTCAGCCCTGTGACATGTGATGTCACTTCCTTCCTCAGCCCTGTACAGGAGCTGAGTATGCTATTAATCACATTTTTATCCTTCCCTTCTTTGAAGGTGCTCAGGGTGGGAGCTCCAACCCTGAGCTCCCATTGCCTGCCACCATTTGGAGTAGCAACAAGAGAACTCCCTGGAATCTGATGCACAATGACATCACTTCCAGGAAAAATCTGGAAGTGATGTGATAGCTCTAGGAATCACTGAAAACTCTATGGTTTTCCTTCTAAGTTTTTGACAGAAATGTCTTATGGGTTTTCTCATGCTCAGAACACTGCCCCTCCACCATGTCTTCACCCTCAGCCTCCTGCCAGTCACCTGGCTTGGCCTGGCAACTGTAGGTTGTTGCTATATATAGGGTCTGCTGTACTAGACAAATGCACATCCAGGTATGCTAGACTTGGGTTGGCTCCCACAGGTGATATGAGGCTTTTAGTATCAATCTACCTAATCCTGACTATGTGACATGCCAGAAGCACAGAACAAAAGCTAGAAATATGTGCACAGCCAGTTACTCTCCAGCCTGAGTTGTCAGAGTTGGGTACCAGGAAATAAGGATTGTCCCTGGAAAAGAGGGAGAGTTGGAGTGGATGAATCTCCAGGAGACAGAAAGTAGATAACGCTATGCCTTTACTCAGCTTGGTGTTACAATGTGACCTTTTCAAACAATCAGAGCCTCTTGATATTTGTCATTCTGCGGTGCAGAAAGAAAGCAAAACAAAATGTAGCGGAATCTTTGTTTGAAAAGAACAGGAGAGGAAGGTAGGAAGTCTCCCAGAATTACAACTTCTCTCCAGATTACAGAGATCATCAGTTCCCCTAGAGAAAACTGCTCCCTTAGAGGTTAACCTCATGCCACTATACCCTGTTGAGGTTACTCCTGTACCCAAACCCTTCCCTCCCCAGGTTCTACTCTCAAATCTCTAGGACTTCCTCAACCGAGTTGGCTACCCCGGGTTAAGAATGTATCCCTAAAATACAGACCATCTCAAACCATTGACCCCCGTTATGCTCATTTAGCACGATGTAGGGTACAGAAAATTGCACATGACTCGTTCTGTTCGTCAAAAAGAAAATAGCAGAAGTAATTGGATACTAGGTGAACGCTGTCAGCATCTCATTAAACAGGATTGTTTGCAAAAGCCTCGTTTGAGTCTAATTAAGCGGCTCGGATTCCTGTCCCCCACCCCTTGCGTGCATTTATCAGAAATGAAACAAAAGAGTTTATCCGAAATGGGCATTTTGATGGGACCGTAGGAGCATCCACAAGGAACAAAGGACAGTTCTAGTTTGCAAATGTTTCCAGACCTTCAGTCTTAACATTCCAAGCAGCATTCCAATCCTAAACCAATAACGTATCCGGCTAAACTGCAGGTAATTGTCTGATGGGTGATAAGGTCAGGATTATTTATGCATGAACGCATGAGTGACAGTTCATTAATGTGCTTCCAATTTGGACGGGCGCATCAGAAAGCAGTAAAACGACATTAAAGGCTTCCTGCCGGGGCGGAAGACCATCTGGGATTTTGACACTATGTGACTTTCATTAAAAAACAAGGCAGAGCAAGAGAAGCATGATCCGAGGAGATTCGCTTTTAAAACTTCAAGCCTTACGAAGTAAAAAAAAAAAATTGAATCGTTCGGGCTAAACACAGATGAAATTTTCGGGCAAAGAAATCCTCACCGTTAAATAAATTACTTAAAATTCAGGCCCTGAATTAGAAACCCAGGCTAAAATCCTTACTGATTCTGACAGGATTAAAAGTGCGAATTTCATACTGGGACAAAGAAACAGCATTTTTTGCGAACAAAGATCTGAATTATTATTTGGAGCAGAGAAAAAGGAGAAAAACGCTGACTTTTCAGCCGGGCTTCAATGGACAGGACCTTAGAAGTGCTTACTGTTGACCAGCCGGAGTGATTACTACTTGGATCTGGCTGGCAGCAATGGCAGATGATTCCAGGGTTGGATCTATGGTTGCCAGTGCCCAGGGCAACCCAAGTCTGGCCCCTTGTGCATGCACGCAGTGCACGCACGTGCTCCCGGCGCTGTGTGATGATGACATTTCCGTGACATCATTATGCAGGGCGGAGCGTGCTGCCCGCACGGCAAGCTGGGTACTCCGGCATGCGGTGGAGTTGGCAGAGGCAGCGCAGGGGGCTGGGAAGCCGCCCGCGCCATTCGCCTGCCCCATAGGACAGGGGGTGCATGGCAAGCTGGCCGCCCCCTGTCCTGCGGGGCAGGCGAAAGGCAGCGCGGGGGGCTGGGAGGCTGCCCACACTGCCACCCGCTTGCTCCTGGTGGCTGGCAGCTGCGCCCAGCGCCCCCTCTTTGGTGGCGCTGGGGGCAGACTACCCCCCTGCCCCCCCTCAATCTGGCCCTGGATGATTCTTAAAACAAGGTGACACCATTGGATTTGGCTTTAACTGACTATTACCTTCGGGTAATATATTGACACTGTTAATATAGACCCTGTATGGTGCATCTGTGACATGCTTTGCAGGCAAAACAATCCCTTGTCTGGCATTTGATATGCTTTTTTGGATGGACTTGAGGTGTTTTCTGTATTTCAGTGAGAGAACAAAGAATGAAGGACATGGACAGGATGCAGCTTCCTAGAGATGGGACCACAGTGTGGCTCAAAACCCCAGCAATGAAATTCAGCTAATTGCCTGCTTGCAGCTCTCTCAGGATGCCTGCAAGATCAGACCTTGACACTCCAGCCTGAAAAATCTGTTGTTGCAGGTGAGGCTGCATGGTGACTGGGTCCAGTTGCATGGTGGCCTGGCCACTGACCTCAGGCCAAGTTGTATAGCCAAGTTTTTGGTAGTTGCTTGCTGCTGGGCCTGTCCTTAATGAGTCATCAGGGGACTGCGGAATGGCAACTGATAACAAAGCTCAAGACAACGCATCCACCTAGATTGAATCAAGACCTCGGTTTCCTGTCTCATTGCCAATGCTGATTTCTCAACCCCTATTACCCCTCTGCGTATCCCACCCGATCCAATCATGCCTGCTATTGTCATTTACCTGCTATTGTCATTGGCATCTGAAATCACTCTGCCTTCCAAGATATAAAGACCGATGGACTCACATTCTAGCTTTATCTGAAGAAGTGAAGCTGTGACTCACAAAAGCTCATACCCTACCACAAATTTTGTTAGTCTTATAGAGGTGCTACTGGACTCTTATTCTTTTTTACTGCCACAGACAGACTAACACAGTTAACAACAACAACAAGATTTGATTTATATACTGCCCTTCAGGATGACTAAAACCCACTTTACAAAGTATGTCATTATTACAAAGTATGTCATTATTATCCCTACAACAATAATCACCCTGTGAGGTGGGCGGGGCTGAGAAAGCTCCTAGAAGCAGTGACTGACCCAAGGTCACCCAGCTGGCTTCAAGTGGAGGCATGAGGAATCAAACCTGGTTCTCCAGGTTAGCGTCCCATGCTCTTAACCACTACACCAAACTGGCTTTCCCGTACAAAGGGTGTTTTGTTGTGGGGATAATATAGCATACTTTGTAAACCGCTCATAGTGGGTGTTAAGTTGTCCTGAAACTAGGATGGAGAGCATAACGTGCCCTCACGGTGGTGAGACAAAAGGGAGGAAGAGAGGAGTTAGTAGGAAGGAAGGAACTCCTAAGAGCGGCATTCTGGGTAAACAAAGAGACAGCAGCACAGCAGACAAGAAGAAAGGTACAGGAACTGACCTTGCTAACTCTACTGCCCCCTCTGATGGGCTTGTGTAAATCTGTACAAAGGAACATTGCACAGTCCTTCATTTCCGGTAGACAGCACCAGAAAGTCAGATCAGAGCAACAGCAATACTTCCTGCCCTCAGGATGTGAGCCAGTTTGGTGTAGTGGTTAAGAGCGGCAGGACTCTAATCTGGAGAGCCGGGTTTGATTCCCCACTCCTCCACTTGAAGCCAGGTGGTGACCTTGGGTCAGTCACAGCTTCTTGGAGCTCTCTCAGCCCCACCCACCTCACAGGGTGTTTTGTTGCGGGGATAATAATGACATACTTTGTAAACCACGCTGAGTGGCATTAAGTTGTCCTGAAGGGCGGTATATACATCGAATGTTGTTGTTGTTGTTATGATGCTGCTGCTGCTGCTAACTGTTGTCCCTGATGCAATGATGCAACTTATAGTCTGGGATGAAAATGACATCATCTGGGGTTGATACTTGGACACTTGTTCAAAACTCTACTGGGTGAGAGCTACAGCATCACCCCTGGCAAGATGACATTACTTCCAGGACATGCCATATAAGTTGCATCGTTGCACCAGGGATGATGAGTGCCCCCCCCATCTGTAAGTTCCCTCCTCCCTGTCTCCTGGTAACCCTATCTATCCCTGAGCCATATTAAGATATGTATTTGAATACATATTTTGCTAGAACTTTCTCTGGCAAAAAATATATCTGGACATATATTTGATGACATATTTTACTTTTGCTACTTGATACGATATTTCATAAGTGTTTGGCTGGATGAAAACTGAAATCACACATATATGTATATTGGGGGACTCGTTTGGGATAGGGGTGCTAGGAGACACAAAGTGCTGGCTTTGGGGCTCAGATTTTGATTGAAGCAGAAATGCTGGAGGAAGGAGTCTTTACCCTATTCCTTTGTGCCATTTTTCTGATCCAAATCAAACTTGATCAGGAAAATGCAAGCCCTGACCTGGATAGCCCAAGTGAGCCTGATCTTGTCAGACCTCAGAAGCTAAGTAAGGTCAGCCTTGGATAGTAATTGGATAGGAGACCTCCACTGAAGACCAGGGTTGCAGAGGCAGGCAACGGCAAACTACCTCTATTAATCTCTTGCCATGAAAATCCTGCCGGGGTCACCGTAAGTCAACTATGACTTGTGGGCTTTCTCCACCACCCACCAGGCAAATACAAAATGCCTCTTTCTTTTCCCTTTGCAGAGCTAATATTTATTTATTTATTTGATTTGATTTGATTTATACCCCGCCTTCCCCACAGATGGGCTCAAGGTGGCTAACAACATTAAAAAATACATTAAAATCACAAAAACATAAAATCAACAATAATTTTTTAAAAAATCATTAAAATAGTCCAGGAGCAGGCTATTTAGACAAATATGGGGAGTCCGTATACGGGCATAGCAGATGGCCGAGGGCAGCCCCAGAAAAAGTAGTGGTCTTAGATGGAAGAAGGAGGACACCTGCTGGCACTCAGCCAAAGGCCCAGCGGAACATCTCCGTTTTACAGGCCCACGGAACTGTAACAGGTACCGCAGGGCCCGGATCTCCAGTGGGAGAGCGTTCCACCTAGCTAGGGCTAGGGCGGAAAAAGCCCTGGCCCTGGTTGAGGCAGGATGGATATCCTTTGGGCTGGGGACCACCAGGAGTTGCTTGTCTGCAGAGCGCAACACCCTGAAGGGGACGTAATGGAAGAGGCGGTCCCACAGGTATGCAGGTCCCAGTCTGTGAAGGTAGCTTGTGGGGGGTATTTACATTAAGAAAATTATGTGGCAAGAGGAAAAAAACCCCTCATTTTACGCCACTGGTCTGATCAAAATCAGCTCCCTTCCGCTGCTTTAAAGAAAAATGTCCAGGAAATCTTATCATGGCTTTCCTATTGCACGGCTGTTTTAGGTGGATCCCACACATTCATTGCAAATTCTTTGCAGCCAAGTTGCCTGTCTCCCCTTATTGTTTGTGACGGAAAATTGCACTTCTCGCTGTCTCAGTTCTTCATTATCTTTTCCTCAAGATGTTCAGCCAGTCAGTTTTTAGTATCAGGAAAAAAATGCATGTACATTTTTTTTAAATTAAAGAATACCGTCTGCTGAAATGGCAGGATCGTTTCTTTTCTTTTTTGCATAAAACTTGCTACTGTATGAATAGCTGAAATGTTTTGACTACTCATGGAAATGACCCAACCACGCATCCCATTAGCATTTTCTTTGCATGTTAAAACGCGTCATGCAGTTCTCTGGCTTTTCTGACAAAAGATATGCCGCACACGCTTCTTGTATCCATTTGCAGCCTCAAATGGGAGTTTTAAAAGAGAAGAGAACAATGGATCTGTTCATGGCAGCATCCTCTGGAAAAGGGGCAAAAACCTGGACCCACGGAATGATGGGTCCCCAGATGGGTGGTAGATTCAGGATAAAGAAAAGGAAGTGTGTCTTCATACGATAACTAACAAGAGAGAGTGGGGTAATAATGACAAAACAAAGCAACAAAATAACAAAATCAAAAACATGGATGTTTTCCTTATTGCGACTTTTTTGTGATTTATTCTCTTTCTCCACTGGAAGCTTACCTGTTCGATGTCTTTCATAATGCGACTTCTCTGTGATTTACTGTATTATCCAGTGTTGTTGCTTATGTATGTTTTTCACTGTATTTGATTTCTTTGACTCATTGATTGTAGCGCAACACAGCAATATGGACAAAGATGTATTTTATTCAGAAAACTCAACCATCTCTCCTTTAGACTAGATGATCAGCTAAGGAATAATAAGTGTAGTTTTATCTACCTGGGAGGACATTCCATGACATGGATAAAGGATTGCTTTGTCGTCCTCCTCTGCTCCTTGGTCCAAGCAGTAGCCACTCGCTTTGCTGTTGCGTACCTGAAATTGAAACCAAGAGTGGTAAGAAAGGGAAAGTTTTTCCTTATATGGTGGCTCCTTCCCATGATTGCAGTCTATTTTTGCAGAGTACACAATGAACTGGCTTAATCATGCTGTTGGGTCAAGTAATATAGTTTTATTAGGAAAAAGTGCTCTGATACGGCAATCGCTTTTGACACCAAGGTCATGTGTTGTTATTCACTAAATAAGATTCTGCAAAGGGAAAACTGCATGGCGACATGGCAAACGAAGTCACAAATCATGTAATGTCACATTATCTTCCTTCTGCATGACCAGCTCATCAGTTTTAGACAGAAGTGGGCAAATATTCTGAGACGGGCACGTTTGGAATGGGTGGAAATCGTCTTGAAAATAGTCCTGTTGTTTCTCCAAGCCATCTTCAAAGACTGTATGCCTTTTATCCTCACAGCACCCTAGAGAGCTGCTGCAGCACAGTGGTTAAGTGGTTTGGCTGGAAAGCAGCACTCTACTGGTTCGAATCCCATTACTGCCATGAGCTCAGCAGGTGGCCTTGGGTCAGCCACTCCTCTCAGCCCCAGATCCCCAGCTGTATTGTGGGGATAATAATAACCAATTCAATTCAAATACCTTTAATGGCATACAAAGATCTAAGACAGCAAACAAGTCACTATAAAATTACATAAAATGTCAGAAGTCAATATATTTATACAAAACTTGTATGAATCTTAAGCACACCCACTAAAAACTTTGCTACCACTTTAGAAATAATAACCCTAACTTGTTCACCGCTCTGGGTGAGGCACTAATCTGTCTAGAAGAATGGTATAAAAGCGCAGTTATTATCACCACCACCACCACCACCACCACCACCACTACCACTACTATTATTCAAATTATCCAAAACACAATCAACAATAAGCAGAGGTCATATGTTATTATTGATTGGCCTTGCTAAGCTGATACAAGTTTCCACTGGAGACCTAAGTATTATTGGCGTAATATGTACGCTGTTCCAAGCAGCGTAATATGTACGCTGTTCCATTATTGGTGTAATATGTACGCTGTTCCAAGTAGCACCATCTTTTGCAGTTATGTCAGAAAGCTGTCGTTTTTCCATATGAATTGCAAAGTTTTTCGAGCTGGTTCCAAGTGCCCCGATGGCAATGGGGACTAATGTTGCATTCTTCTTTCATAGTCAGGTGGTTTCTATTGCCATATTTAATCATTTTTTCTTGTTCTTTTTCTTCGACTCTGGCATCCCCAGGAATTGCAATGTCGATTATCCAGACTTTTCGATTTTCCATGACTCTTATGTCTGGTGTATTATGTTCAAGGTGTGCATCAGTTTGAATTCTGAAATCCTACAAGATCTTGACTTCTTGTTGTTGTCGTTGTTGTTATGAGGTATGTTGGGCTGAGAGACATTGATTGGCCCAGTCCTGGTCAGTTAAATGGTAGGGTGGAGATTTGATCCTTATTCAACGTTCTGATTTCCTAAGTTTATTTCCATCTTGCTTTTCTTTCAAGAAACCCAGGACAGTACACATCTTTCTTCTTTCCTCATGTTGTCCTCACAACAACCCTCTTGAGTTATGTGAAGCTGAGAGAGTGATTGGCCCACCATCACCCAGCAAACTTCATGCCAGACTAGAGATCTGAACCCGGTGTTCCCAACTCCTAGCATGATGCCGTAACGGCTATACCATACCAAATTTCCTCTCGCTTCCGATCAGCCCTACTTTAAATCTGGTCCACTGGCAATCATTAAAGCAAATAGGAAGAGAAACATTGTGGTGCTTCTTTGAGGAAAAGAAAAACACACTCTTTCACCCATCCTGACACCCCATTATTCCTTCTTTTGGGCATCTTAGGGGCTTAATATAGCTTTCTCTTCTGTGAAGGCACACATGGATTATCCTTACCGGCAGCAATTTTAAAAGGGCAGATAACTCGAAGCAGATATCATTTGCAGGATACAATGTGAAAGATGATGAAGTCTCAATATGCACCGTAAGCAGCCCGGTCCAAACACTGATGAGAAATCTGAATTCCGTCTACTGGCTGCCATCTATCACGCTGGGAGCATTGCCGAGAGATAAGCGCACATAACTCTGCACAAGGGTACAGCAATAAGCAGAGTTGCTCAGTAGAAGGTTTGCAGTTGCCGAGACTGAACCGTATATGCAGTGGAATTCTAATTGTGACTCCCACAGGATTTACTGACAAGTAAGTGCACTGGAACCTTTGCGTGCCAACTTCTGGGTGCATCATGTTGCTCAGAGATTGTTCTGCATGCTCATGGACCTTTATGCATGTGCAAGTGTGAGTTTTTCCACACGACAACCCTTTTGTGTAGAAGCATCCGTCTTACTGTGGCTGGCTTCCCCATATTTCCCCAGCCCCGGTCCTTTGGTGGCTATTTTCCACCCTGCATTATCAGTGGATCTTCTTCTGAGTTTTATCGATAGACCATTACATCAATATGTAAATTTCCTTTAAAAAAAACAAAACTCAAAAAGCACCCTGGTGGCACATGCACAGGGGGAAATGGCCACCACGTGAACCCAAATTGGCTGCCACAGAGGGGGCAGGGAACCGATGGGAAAATCTAGACTTTCTTGTCCATGGGGCAGCCAGCCTAGCCCCCCCCCCCCCAAATATTGCAGCAAAGCAGATTTGGGAAATATTACAGAACGGATGCGGAAAACCCAGGGGGTGCACAGAAAGACCACAAAGCTATGGGGAAACGCCCCTTCCCCACTTCCCAACAGCATCCAAGCTGCGCCAAATAACGTGCATGTGCAAGTGACCCAGATCTCTGCACTGAATCTGTGCGTGGCACTCTAGTGGCTGAACATTCTGAGCACACTTGGGGATTTCCGTGTATTGTCCACGAGGTCCTTTTCCCTTGCCGAGCCATTCCATAAGTTGCCCTCAGATCATTGGACTGAGCTTTGTAAAGTTCCTCCAATTTATTCTTAGGGTTGAAATATTTATTTATCTTAAATCTATCCTTCTATATTATTATTATTATTTTTTGCCTAATGGTGCACCACATTGTGAGGCAACCCAGTAGATAATCCCACGCTGCGGCCGATTAAAGCACAGCAACCATTAAGCGGTTAGAGTTTTCATTTATGACGAGTGCATTATTTGGAGCACAGAGGGATGAAGGCAAGTTTACGACTCGGCCTTAAAAATTGTGAAGGAAATATATTTTTACAACTATTTCAATATGTTTTATATCTGCCTCAACGTAGTTACTTGCTCTCATCACTGAAGCCTGCAGACAATGGTTGTCATCAAAGAGACAACTCGGAAGACGAACAACTAGGCTTGCATTCCGCTCCTGTCCTGTCCCCAATCCAAAGTTCTTAGCTTGGTATGGTCAGCAATGGAGTCAGGCAAAGGGGAAAGTGAAGGTTATTCTGAAGAAATAGTCTTGCCTGCCTGTTAACCATCAAGGGCAGAGCTGCTACCACTGACTCTGCCTTTCCACTGTCCTTGTTGAGAGAGGATAGAATTAACCTGGGTCCAAATCTTACTGTTTTTCTGGTGGGTGAAAGTGGTGATATTGTAATAACAACAACAACATTCGATTTATATACCACCCTTCAGGACAACTTAATGCCACACTCAGAGTGGTTTATAAAGTGTGTTATTATTATCCTCATCATGACAATCACCCTGCGCAATGGGTGAGGCTGAGACCTCCAAGAAGCTATGACTCTGACTGACCCAAGGTCAAGCTGGCTTCAAGTGCAGGAGTGGGGAATCAAACCTGGCTCTCCAGATTAGAGTCCTGCCGCTCTTAACCACTTGAAGTCCACCTTGAATGGGTAAGAATGCCTGAATGAATGAGCCTGAGAGACGCGGGTGCAGACCCTTAGTGTGCCATTAAACTTGCTGGGTGACCTTGGTCTATTCACTCTGTCTCAGCCTAACTGACCTATGGAGAAGGGAGAACTGAGCACTGTAAAGTGCTCTGAGCTGTTTGGAGGGAAGATAAGGACAAAAATATTCTAGGTAGAAGCTGCCACCACCAAGAAAGCCCAGGCCTTTGTGGCTACCTGCCTCAGCACTGAAGGTAGGAAACTCGAAGCAGGTTCCATGAAAGAGAATGCAGTGGTAGGGCAGGAATATACTGGAGCATACGTACAGCATTCTTTCGAAAATGGGGAAATAAACAGAGGAATAATGGGAGGTTCCTAATGCATTGGATCCCCTTCAAAAAAAAGGCCAAGTAATTTGATACTCTAAAATCCAGGAAAAAATCTAAATGTGGAGACTTGAGAGGTATTCCTAGTTTACAAAGCACAGTGAAGTTATTCTGGTCATTAGCCTATTCCTTACTGTGTAATGTCCACCCACAAAGCAAAGTAAATCTCAATATTCTAATCCGTTCTCGGTTTTCTATGTTACCTCTCCGTAAGTGATGGTATTGTTGTAAATCCTCATTTCAGGGTAGACGTTCTCCAAGTACCACTTAAAACTCCGGCACTGAAGATGCTGACGTAGAGCTATTCTTTCCGAAACATCTCCAAAGTCAACTCCGGGGTTCTGCAAAAGCATGAAGGTACGAACACAGAAATTCTATTACTTCCGCCTTTCCATTGATTTTGTTCCCTGAAAAACACTCCGTTTTGTTTACAAACCGATTCTTATGCCTGCTCTTGGCTCCCCTCCCTCCTTCACCTCTCTTGCCTTCTAAGGCACTACGGCTGTCCTTGAGAACAAGAAATAAATATTAATGACATTTCCACCAAAGGAAAGGGAGAGGGGGGAGGAAAGGCACGAGAATAATGACATTTCAATGAAGTTGAATACCGCAATATTCAATTTACTGTCTGTTCGGTGACAACCTTGCAGATAAAGCTATACAGAACAGGCGCACAAAACCCGCCGCCCCCACCACTGGAGCAGAAAATTCTAACCCACAGGCTCAACTCACAGCAACACAGCCCTGTAAACCTCCGTGCACTCCAAGGAGTATGCGGAGCTCCTTCATGAGTTAGAGAGTGATTGTTCCATTGAAGCCAGCCAGGACTTTTGATAACATGGAGGGCCCCGTCTGCTGATATGCACCAAGTGCCCCCTAGAACTCCAAAAATGTGCCGTACTCCAATCCACCTCTCTGGCTTCAGTACCTTCCTCTTCTCCCTTTCAATCCCTCCCATCCACTCAGTATTTCTGTTCTTCAACAAGCCTCATGGAGCCTCATCTTTGGTTGGAGACGCTCTGCCACACATTTCCCTCCTTCCCTTGACCTTGTTCTCAATGTTCTAGCTCTTTATCGTAGTAAATAATAACAGTAACGTTTGATTTATATACTGCACTTCAGGACAACTTAATGTCACACACAGAGTGGTTTACATAGTGTGTTATTACCATCCTCACGACAATCACCCTGTGAGGTGGGTGGGACTGAGAGAGCTCTTTTAGAGCTGTGACCGACCTGAGGTCACCCAGCTGGCTTCAAGTAGAGGAGTGGGAAAGCAAACCTGGCTCTCCAGATTAGAGTCCTGCTGGTCATAACCACTACACCAAACTGGCTCCAAGGGTTTCCTGTACTAGACAATGCACATCCAGGTACACTAGGCTTGGGTTGGCCCCCATAGGTGACATGAGGCCTTATTACTATCAATCTACTATAATCCAGACTATGTGGTTTTCCAGAAGCACAGAACAAGAGCTAGAAATATACGCACAGCCAATTACTTTCTAGCCTAAGTTGTCAGGGTTGGGTACCAGGAAATAAGGATTGTCCCTGGAAAACAGGGAGAGTTGGAGTGGATGAATCTCCAGGAGACAGAAAGTAGATAATGCTATGCCTTTACTCAGCTTGGAGTTCCCTAAGCCCCCAGCACTACGGTGACGGCATGTAGCAGGAGGATCTTACACATGGGCCGAGAAGGTTCCTGTAGGCATCTGCCAAGGTCTACAGAGGATGGATTTAGCAGCATCATTAGCTTTTGTACACCGACGGAGAGCCATAGGGCTGGAATGAAAGAACCATGAGTAGGAAGAAAATAGCCGCTTGTGCCTTTTTCAAAATGATTTTCTTAACATGGCTTCCCACTGTGCTACAATACACAACTTGCATACTTCAGCTTACACAACAGGCCAGGCAAGTGTTCTCAAAATCAGGGAGACGGTGGGGGCCAAGAGAGGATTCTCAAGGACCTAGTCTCCATGGAGCTTATGGAGCCTGGAGCATTACATGATTTATTTTCACAGATGGTTGGGTTGGACTTGGGTGATGCAAAGGAGGAGCCCAGAGGGCATCTTCGTCTGGAGACCCCAGGGCAGCTCCGTGTTTGCCCTCTGTGTTTGGCTTCTGTGTCACTTTTCTCCCACAATCCCAACAGAGGCAAAACAGCCCTTTTGGGAATGGAAGAGGACTTCTGCACATGGTAAGTCCCCTTTTCATCCAATCCGATAGGCATCAAAGTTTTGCACAGTAGATATGTTCAAGAATAAAATCAGAACGTATTTTTTATGGTTTTCTTTAAAAACAATTTTCCATACCGGAAGCTAAGACTTTAATGTACCATGGCTGATTTTATGTCAGATAAAGCAACGTGTCTTTATTTTCTTTCCCCCAAAGCTTGCATTGTAGCTCATTGGAGAAAACGGCTGCTGGAAAGTAATTGCATGGAAGAGATTTTGGTCACATCTCAATTGCTCACGGAAATGGCCTTTCTTAAAATATCAAGCCTAGCTTGGTTCAAATTGGGTTGCTGAGCATACCACCCCCGCAAACTTGCAATTGCCATTCCCCATCAGAGTTTTGAGAGTATTATTTGCAAGCAGAAGTGTAACTGGTTCAGTCCCTGCATCTCCAGTGGAAGCATCCATTGGGAAAAATCCCTCTTTGCCCAGGACCCAGAAAAACCACTGTCAGACATAGCAGTTATTGTTGAGCTAGAAAGGGTTGCCAGTCCCTCACTAGGGGTGGGAGATTGCCCGCTTCCACCCTCCACCCCCTGCTCTTGGTTACCTGGCCAGCGAGGCACGGGCCTCTCGGGGACGCGCTCCTGGGTGACATGGTGTGCTCCTGCGGGCCTGAATCAGCCTGAATCCAAGTGCCCCGATGTGGAGCGGGCTGCTGTGGAGCAGGGGAGCACTCTCACACTCCACAGCAGCCTGATCCAGCCTGATCCAGCCTGGGTCAGGCCCAAAACGGCCCAATCAGGCCACTGTGGAGCGTGAGAGCACTCCTACACTCCATGGCAGCCTGTTCTGTGCTGATTCAGGTCTGATCCAGGACTATTCAGGCCCAATCTGGCCCAATTCGGGCCAAATTTGGCCTGATTCACCCCCCCCCCCCGTGTAGCATGGGAGCACTCCTAGGGCAGCGGAGACCCATGCAATGATGTCACTTCCAGGAAGTGACATCATCGTGCAGGCCTGGTAGTGCGTGCGTGCACAAGAGGTTCCTGGTCCCCCATCCCCCAGGACAGGGGGACCTGGCAACTCTCGAGCTAGAGGAACCAATGACTGGGATCAGAAGAAGGCATCCTGTAGCAAAATGACACATAGGGAATGTAGACTGGAATCTAGGGGCTTGCCCTGCAAGACGAGGTCACTTCAGCAAACATCAGGTGGGATTATTTTTCCACAGCAAATTCCCTGGAGAGAGTGTCACTGAGCATGCATTGAGTACCTTTCTTTCTATGAAAGAGCCACTTTATATGGCAAACTCACCACACTGGTGTACTGCCAGTGTTTGTATGCTCATTGAGCTGCAACAGCTAGGAGCAGGCTGGGATGAAAAAAATGGCCACGCCCCGTGCCTACTAAGGACAGGGGCACGGCCAGGCCTGTCCTTTGTTGCATGGAGAGAGGACTTCTGGTTCATGTTGGGGGGCCATACCTGCCCTTGTCTGGGGCAGCCCCCTTCAAAGCACTGTGTCGGCTTCAACCATGTTCAGGAGACCCTGTTGACAACAGCGATAGACTCTTGATTGATATTACTTATATATCCAGCAGGATTTGAGCCTAGTGGCACCTTAGAGACTTGTGTCTGAAGATGAGAACTGTGACTTGCAAAAACTTACACCAAAATCTTGTTGGTTTCTAAGGTGCCACTAGACCCAAATCCTACTGTTTTATTGCAGACCATCATGGTTACCCACCTAAAACCATCTTTATATATTCATTGAGCCTGGTCTTCAAAGAGCATGTGTGCTTTCACTTCTTATAGGACGTGGAAAGAATGAAGATTCCATCATCAGTTTTGCAGTTAGGCAAGTGTTTCGCTCTGCACGTTCTCCTTCGGGAAATTAACAAATGACTTCCTCTTGCCAACAATTCTTATCGTTCAACAGCTGGCACTTGAAGAATATCCCTCTCAATGTATTTGCCTATTCTCCCTGCACTTCTGGGCATATTTTTCTATGGATCTGGCCAGGGCTTTTTTTCAGCAAGGATGTGGTGGAACGGAGTTCCGGCGCCTCTTGAAAATGGTCACATGGCTGGTGGCCCCGCCCCCTGCTCTCCAGACAGAGGGGAGTTTAGATTGCCCTCCGCGCCGCTGGTACAGAGGGCAATCTAAACCCCCCTCTGTCTGGAGATCAGGAGGTGGGGCCACCGGCCATGTGACCATTTTCACCAAGGGCGATTTACATTTAAAAAAAACTTCCCCCTTGTTCCATCTGACCCAACATGACGTCATTGTGCAGTCCTGGGAGCATGCGAGCACTTTGCGCACATGATTGTGGTACCAGACGTACTACCTCCCGCCAAGAGTTGCCCCCTTTGCTGTCAACCCACTGAGTTCCACCACCTCTTTTCCCAGAAAAAAAGCCCTGGATCTGGCCCAACTGAACCCCCAAGCTTCCTCTCTCAGATTCCACCGACAGTCATTCCTACCCACCCATGCCAAATGCACGTTTGCGAGTTTGTAAGAGAAGATACACGTCAAATAAAAAAGCACCCCAAACCGCTCATTCTTTCAGAAACATCACCTCCTCTTGCTTACCGTCATTGGTATGTTCCATGCCATATAAACATGTGACTTGAAGTCGTCCATCCAGACTTCAGCAGCACGCAAGGCATTGCGCTTTGCATAGTAATCAATGTCGTTGTTGTATGGTTTCTTGGTGCGCTCGATGTGCGCCACCCGAGAACATGGCAGCACCTCCATGCTTCCTCCGCACTGCCATACCTGCGAAAAACAAGAAGGGGAAAATAAGCTGTGAAGGGAGTAAGACGATAAGCAGACACATCAGAGCTGGTGTGGCAGACACAGTGGTTAAGAGGTTGTGTTATGGCTCAGGAAAACTGCCTCTTCAAATGATGTTTTAGTTATGCACTCCCTAAATATTCTCTAGCAAGCTCCTATCTCCAAGCATCAACCCTGCTGCAATATGAGGATAATAATATCAATCTGGGGAATAAAATGCTACAATTTCCAGAGTTCCTGTTGGCAACAGAAGCTTCAACCATGTTCCGGAGACCCTCAGCAACAGGAACCATAAAACTTTAGAAGGAACCCTTTCTCAGGTCCCTTTTTCTGTTCCTTAGGAGAGGGGAAGGCAGAGAAACCAGTACTAAGAGCCAAGCTACAAGTGACGCCTGACACAGGTTGGACACTGGTCAGCTTCCCTCAAGTTTTGATGGGAAATGTAGGCGTCCTGGTCTTGCAGCTGTAATGGAGAGCCAAGCTGTAAAACCAGGACGCCTACATTTCCCATCAAAACTTGAGGGAAGCTGACAAGTGTCCAACCTGCGTCAGGCGTCACTTGTAGCTTGGCTCTAAGAAAGCAAGATTTGGTTCCAGTAGCACCTTAAAGACCAACTAGATTTTCAGGGTATGAGTGTTTGAGAGTTAGAGCGCCTTTCGTCAGATACAAGGGGTGAGAAACAGAAGGGGTCCTGGCAGAGGGGGGTGGGGGGAGGTATTGTACATTGGAGTGTCAGGAAGTGAACCACAATGCATGTTGTAATTAGCTTGATAAGAGCAGGGGTGCGAACTGCAGAAAATTAGCAACATTTGGAAGGGTGTTCGCTGGGATTGGAGTCACCTGGGGCTTTCCAAAATTTACCACCACATGGTTTAGCCTTCTGTCAAAGATATAAGCAATTACAAACACAATTGAATGATCTACTAGTTCCTGATATAGACATACCCATAGTAAAAAAAGCTCCCATTTTTGCTCCGTGGTTTTGATCCAGTTATTACAATCCCAGTAATGAAATTTATTTTGGGACTGTTTGAATATAAGAGAGATAAGGAGTATCTAAAGAATAATTAAATAAACGAATTATAGAAAATAAAATACTTAAAAGGAAAAAAAATACATTCTGCTTTGCAGCTCAGCGAGGTTAGCTCACAGCCTATAGGCTAGGAACTGTGACATATAAGAGAGAGAGAGAAAGAGATTATCACCATTCCTAGTTAGAATTGGTTTTGCTGACTCCAGGGCCAACACAAGGCAGTTTGCCATTCCAGACAGATACACCTTCAATGGAAGTGTGGTTTTTGGATGGGATCACCTCAAACTGTGCGATGGTGACAGAAACCCTGGAGGTGACAGTGAGTGTAAGCCACAACCCTGGTGTCCTCACATACTGACACTGGTTGGGAGCAAATAGAACCCTACTAGCAGACTGGAGCTCTCTCCTCATAGGGTCACTAACCTCAGGTGGGGCTCTGGCCATTTCTGCATGTCCTTAAAGGGACAGCCCACTCACCAAATGCTGGCTGCTTTCCCCTTTCACTCCACATGTCTCCATTTTCAAAAGGGTTACGGGCTGTTTGGCTTCCCTCTTTTTTTTGGTGCCTTTTCAGGGACACGAAGAAAGTGCGGGAAAGTGCGTTCTCAGAAAAGGCGCTGAAAAAACAGAAGCCAAACGGTAGCCAAACAGCCTGCTACTGTTTTGGAAGGGGAAATGCCAGCAGTGATCGGTGAGTGGGCCTTCCCTTTAAGGACATGTGGAAAAGGCCTTGGAGTTCTCTTGGAATTACAACTGATCTCCAGACGACAGAGATCAGTTTCCCTTGGAGGAAATGGAAGCTACTGAGGGACAACTCTATGCAGCCCCGGCACCAGGGTTACTGGCGCCTGAGGCCATCCTCGTGCGCGCATGTACGCGCATGCCCCCAGTCTGCATGATGACATCATCATGTGATGATGTCATCATGCAGTGACGCTGGGGCCATTGGCCGGCAGGTGGCTGGGATGGCGCGAGGAGGCTGCCCGCGCTCTTCACGCCACCCCAGCCACCTGCTGCTCCTGGCCCACGGCTGCTGCACCCGCCCGGGGGCATGTGGTGGCGGTGTCGGCATGTGCCTGGCAGTGGTGGTGCGGGGCTGGCCGGTGGCAGCATGGCTTCACCCCCGGCACCCCCTCTGGCCCCACGTCACCTGCAGCCCCCGCCTCACTGGTGGCACCGGGGTTGACTCTATGGCATCACTTTCCTGCTGAGCCCTTTCCCTCCTCAAACTCCCCCCTCCAAAAGTTTAACAGTATTTCCCCAGGCTGGGGTTGCCACCCCTTGGTGCCCCAAGTACCCCCCCCTTGGGTTAACTCAGCAAGGATCCACTCCTGTGCTGTGGACTATGGCTCCCTTTTCGGTCCCGTCTTAAGAATCTTTGGGAAACATTTAAAATAATCTTTCATTTGAACTGCATTTGAATGGTTACCGGTGGACAGAGTGGGATTTCACACTGACAGTTTCACAAATGTATCGTTACCCACCTGGTCGTGCAAGTCACAAGCATAAACAAACATGTTGGTAGCATTTCATTTCATTATTTCTTCTCCTGCCTGAAAAATAAATCTCATTGACTGGCCAGTGATGTGACGTGCCAAACAAGAAAAAACACCCGCGTTTGCTTTCTTGCCGACAAAGAGAAATGAGGTGGCAAAAGGCTACATAAAAGGCAACGCTGCTTTTAAAAAATTTATTTTGCTAAATGGTATTTATTTCTCTTTTGCCATCCTCAAGCGAAGGCATGGTCAATCACAGGCCACTCAAATTTACATTTGATTAATGAAATGCATTGGGGGTGGGGGAAGGAGCTCCAACGGGGACCATAAATCTGGACAGGAACGTGGCCTAGAATTTCTGGAGTGAAAGGAATGAAGGTTGCGAAAAAGACATCCGTTCGTCTTAATAGGTGAACGGGAAATATATACGAGATGTCAGTGAATGGGTCTTCTTGCAACTGAGAGGAAGTTCTTGGTTAGGGTTGCAGACTCTAGCTTGGGAAACTCCTGGGGACTTGGGGGTGGTCCCTGAGGAAAGCAGAGTTTGGAGAGGGATGGGAACTCAGTGGGGATTTCATGCCATAGAATCCACACTCTGGAGCCCCATTTTCTCCAGTTTGGTGTAGTGATTAAGAGCGGCAGGACTCTAATTTGGAGAACTAGGTTTGATTCCTCACTCCTCCGCTTGAAGCCAGCTGGGTGAACTTGGGTCAGCCACAGCTCTCTCAGAGCTCTCTCAGCCCCACCCCCCTCACAGGGTGATCGTTGTGCAGATAATAATAACACATTTTGTAAGCCAGTTTGGTGTAGTGGTTAAGAGCGATGGGACTCTAATCTGGAGAACGGGGTTTGATTCCCCACTCCTCCGCTTGAAGCCAGCTGGGTGACCTTGGGTCAGTCACAGCTCTCTCAGAGCTCTCTCAGCCCCACCTACCCCCCTTGGGTCAGTCCCAGTTTCTTGGAGATTTCTCAGCCCCATCCACCTCACCTGGTGATTGTCATGAGGATAATAATAACACACTTTATAAACTGCTCTCAGTGGGCATTAAGTTGTCCTGAAGGGCAGTATATGAATTGAATTGTATTATTATTATAATAAAATGAGTGCTCTGGTCTGGAGATTGATTCTAATGGCAGGAAAACTCCAAGTTCAACTTGGAGGATGCCAAGAGGATGGCAACCTATTGCAGATCTACATTGCCATCTTGTCCAACCAGGTTGGGACAGCAGCAATGATAGCAATCGCCCAGATGTTGCCTAGAGATCTTCCAGAATTACAGCTGAGAAGACAGTATGGATGCCATTCCCCCAATGGGGGCAGAGGATCCCCCACTCCCACCCTCTGCCCCCTGCCTCTACTCACCTGGCTGATACGGGAATGCCACCCTGGGCTTGCTCCTGGGGTGGTGTGATGATGTCACCTATGGGGGTGATGTCACTGTGCCACCCATGAGACCACTCCTGCGCTTCTCTGCGGGTCTGGTTAGGGCTCAAATCGGCCTGCTGAGAAGCGCGCATGTGTTCCCATGCCTGCATGGTGATGTCCAGGGCTTTTTTTTCCAGCTGGAACGCAGTGGAACGGAGTTCCGGAACCTCTTGAAAATGGTCACATGGCTGGTGGCCCCGCCCCCTGATCTCCAGAAAGAGGGGAGTTTAGATTGCCCTCCGCACCACCGAGCAGCGCGGAGGGCAATCTAAACTCCCCTCTGTCTGGAGATCAGGGGGCGGGGCCACCAGTCATGTGACCATTTTATCTGGGGTCAACCTACTGAGTTCCACCACCTCTTTTCCCAGAAAAAAAGCCCTGGTGATGTCAATTCCCAGAGGACAACCCAGGAACAAAAAAAAGGTAAAGCCGGATCCCCCGCCCTCCCGCCAGATAAGGTAGGGGGATCTGGCATCCCTAGATGACAGGGATCGGGTCCCCTAGAGAAAATTGTTACTTTGGATGGTGGACTGAGCATTATACCCTGCTGAGGTCCCATCCCTCCGCAGGGTTCGCATCCAGATTTCCAGGAATGTCCCAACTGGCAACCCTATCCCATCGTGCAGCACACTAAAAAGAAACTGTTCCGTTCTCTCCTCTCCCCCTCTTATCCCTGCACTAACCTCTACGAATGCTCACCCAGACTACAAGGAACTGGAACAGCAAAGAGATATGGATATTAGCTATTATTAACAACTGTTGTTAAGATTTTAATTTAGACCAATTCTAACATTTTTCATTAGTATCATGATTCTTTCAAATCATAATTTGATCAGTTACTATCCTAATGCACACCAAGAATTGAAATCTGAAACTATTACAAGGATATGGAGGCTTTATTAGATACGTTCCTTGGTTTGTGTGTGTGTTCTGTGCTGTCAGGTCACCGCTGACCTATGGTGACCCTATGAATGAAAGGTCCTCTAAAACGTCCTATCATTAACGAACTTGCTCAGATCCTGCAGACTGGAGGAAGTGGCTTCTTTTATTGAGTTTCTTAGTAAAGAGAGGAATATGCTTGAAATCAGCTTCTGTCCCCCCGCCCCCGTCCCAAATGCTTGTGTTAAGTCAGGTGGGTTGGGAAGGTCCAGGGGTCAGAGCTTTTTCACCTGTTGCTCCCAAACCATGGACCTCTGAGCCCAGGGAACACCCCAGGCTTGCCAAGGTTTCTCTGAAAGACTGTTGAAAACTTTTTAAATTGTTGTTTTAGAAAGTTTTAAAATGTTTTCCTCTCCCTTCGCTTGCAGAATTGTCTAATTGCACTGATGGTTTTGCCCATTGTGTTATTTTGCTATTTGCATTATGAAGAACTATTATTTTTATTGCCGTGAGTTTGAGTTGCTCTTGTTATTTTTTTTTAACTGCTATGTACTGCTACTTAATCTGCATTTTAGATTATCTGGCTGCTAGTTTACATTTATGTCTGGGATAATTTTGGACTGCCGCTTTGGATTGTTCTTTTGGGTTTGTTAAATATTGTGACTTCTCAGTATGTGCTTATTTTAAAGGGAGGTCTGCTTGCCAAATGAAGGGATATTTATAATAGAAAGCGGAAATATACATTTCCCCCCCAAATAAATAAAACATGAGAACAAGCTTTCATTTGCAAATTAAGATCTGATAACTTTAATACTCTGTTCATTTTAATTTTGCTTCACACACACACACACACACACACACACACACACACAAAAACCCCTCTGGAGATGGATGACTGTGAAATAGTTTGAAACCCACAAAAGCATGAAACCACAACATTAAGGGAAACTCTCCATCTCATCTATAAATGGAAGACAAATCATTCTTTGCTCAAGATAAATTTTGTGCAGATGTGAGAGCTGGACACCTGTTTTCTGAAAGCGGAAAAAGCAAAAGAAAACTGCCGCAGGATGCTGGATGCTCGCCCTGTTGTGCATTCTTTGTGGCTCAGCAGCGGGTGCAAATCTGCACAGCGGCGCTTGCTGCAAAATTCTGGTCTCTCGATGATTCTTCCCTGCCTTGCCCACTCTGCCAATCTCAATGCAGAACAAATCTATAGATTTACTGATGATGATTTACAAGGACCCGTCATGAGCTGGGATCGATACGACCCGAGAAGGAAACTTTTTACCCCCATGAAAGAAGGAACAGAGATATCTGAGCATCGATTGTGGGTCCAGTCGGAGCAAAATGTTGTGCGGGATGAAGGAAATTCTCATTTCCTTACTCATGGTTAAAAATGTATAATCTGCTTTCCGATTCAAAATGCTTCAAGCAGAGAGCCGTAAAAACAATAACGCGTCAACCAAACTGCATCGTTATCCACAAGGAAACACAAAGATCCCAGCAGGAGAGATTTTCTAAAAGGCACCACAGACCCATACTTAACATTTCAAAGCGACTTAGAACTAAACGGGGAACGTGTTTCTGAAGCCATTTTGGTCCCACAGAGTAAGCTGCACCCCAGTGATTTCATACCCAGAAAGGAAAATGACGCAAGGGCAAAAGTTTAAAGCCCTTTTCAGTAGACAAGTAGAGAGGTTATTATTAGGGCTACATCATAACAAATTGGTCCAGGAAAATGCACTGTGTTTCTGCTGATGCAATATTACATTTTGCATTGTTTAACACATCATGGCTTAATACTTATGCTTTGTTCAGATGACAGCTCTGTTCTGCAGTTCCTAGTCATATTACATTGCTTATTAGATGTTTCAACCTATTGATTTACACTGTGTAATCTGTCTTAGATCTCAGTGAGAAAGGTAGAATACAGACAGACAGACAGACAGACAGATGGACAGACAGACTCTATTTATATTAAATATTAGTGCATGCACAAATGTGGAGAGGCCATTCTTCCCCAAGAAGCTGGAGTATAGGCTGAGGCTGCTCAAACACATCATAGCTGCCACCCACAAATCCAAGAAAAAACCTGGACCCAGGAGTGTTCTTGAGCTGTGAATCTCTATGGTGACTGTGACCGTTTCCAAAACAGGCATTTTTTTCCTGGTTCCATAACCACTATCACCTACGAGCGACTCTGAATGTATTATTTATTTCTTGCAAGGGAAAGAGGAGAAGCAGAAGATGGCTGGGAAGACAGAAGTTATTGGATTGGATCCAGACTAAATAAATAAATGAACAATGCAGGTGGGATGCTGGGGCTGAGAGGAGTGGCTTACCCAAGGATACCTGCAGAGTTCATGGCAGTAGTGGGATTCAAACCAGCTGAGTGCTGGCTCGGAGCCCAGCCACTTAACCACTTCACCTGCATGCTACAGTACTCTGCAGCTACAGGAGCATTTCCCACTGATTCACACCCCCCTTCCTGCTGCAGACCCCCTTCAAGTCATTCTTCCAGGTCTCCCCGTAAGAGCAGCATTTTGTGAATACGACATTGCTGCAGTGGAAGGGAGAAGATAGGGAAGTTCCATCTTGCACTGTAGCCCAGGAGGGTTCCTCAGAAGAAGAGGGGCCTGGTGCAGCCCAGGAGGACTCCTCGTGAGAAAAGGAGCCCAGTGTTGCCCAGGAGGACTCCTCAGGAGATGAGGAGCCTGGTGTAACCCAGGACTCTTCAGAAGAAGGGAAGACTCAGGTACCCAGCTCTGGGTCACTGGAAGCTAGCAATGGGGAAGAGCAGCTGCCAGCTGGTCAAAGTCTACAGCCAGCAGTTGAGGCAGAGCCACCAGCACCCTCCAGCCCCAACTCTGCAGGTGAAGCTCAGCCAGGGGCTTCCAACCCGCCAGGTTCGCCCACACCCAGAGAGCGCTGCAGACAAAGGTAGAGAATGGAGCTGCAGGAGAGCAGGGGCAGTGCTCGCCTCCCGGTCTGACGCCAGCAGCTGGCTACAAACCGTGTATGGCTATAAAGGATAGTCTAGAGGAACTGCCAGGCATGGAAGAAACACACTGGAATCTTGCTACTGCTTCGGCCACTTCTCCAGACTGTGCCTTGTTTTTTGGTGACCTTCGGACCAGACCTTGACTCTGCCCTTGAACTTGCCAGTAACTGACCCTCGAACCTCCTGACCTTGCTATTTGAACTGCCCTTGGATTGGATTATGGAACAGCTCCCGATCTGGAATACTGATCTTGGAATGGACTTTGACTACACTACTGAACCAGCCCCTGATACACTGGACAATTTTGTCTGGATCCAACCCATTGGCTATGGCCAATAGATTCGGACTGATAGAAGAACACACAGAGACACTTGCAAGAAATCATCCTGCTCTATATTGCTGATGTGCATGTGTGCATTGCTCAGTCCTTACTAAAATAATAGTCATGTACGTACAATTGCATCTATATTATGCTTATGCTATGTTTTACTGATGCGTTGTGCATTGGCAAGAGACAATACCAAAATACTGTTGATATGACCATATGTACCATAACACCATAACTGCTTTTTATGGTGTTTTGGCAGTGCATATGAACACATTAGTAATCACAGGATGAAAAAAGGGCATAAATGAACCAAAGAAACAGAAAACTGTAGCAAACTAAGGATACCCAGATCTCTGTACAAAATTTGGAAATATAAAATAAAACACAGGCAATTCCTAACGTATCAGTTCCCTGACAGAAACAAGACCAGGTGAATTTGGAATATCACAATCCAGTGAGAAACTGGGGCAAGGAGAATTTCTGAAACATCTTTAGTACAAACTGAGATGCAGTTTCCATTTGTGATGTGATTTCTTAAGTTTCTGAACCACTGATGCTCATGGCATTCTCAATTGACTTCATGGAGAATGTTTGTTTCATCTCATCTCAGCACAGAATACAAGATTGCCCCATTGATCATCCTATTGAACTGATAAGAACAGATTGACTAGGCAGAGATTGTTTGTATCGCTTCATCTCAGCACAAGAGAGAAGCAGTGGATACAACAAGTACGTAAGACCTGTCCACCAGCCAATAGGGACATGCCACCCCATTGAACTGATAAGAACTGGGTAGAGAATGTTTAGCTTCAAAGCCAAAAGGCTGAGATCATACAACACTGTTTATCCCAAAAAATCAGCCATTGGTTTATCATTTGGGGAACCACAGTCTTTAACTTTCCTTAACATTGGTTTGAATCATGTTTTACCTAAGTAGGACTCAATGAGGTACAACTACCCAATTCAACTCCAATTTTGATTTACATTACATTTGATGGCAGCTCCAAGCAACATCAACTTAGTTATTGACATTGGCATCTTCTAATATCCAGCTAGCCTAATGGATGTGGATAGAGAGATGATTATGTCAATATAAGGAGAAATCACTATCATTAATTCCCAATATAAATATTGCTCTTTTGATTACTGTAAACAAACCTGAGAGCAATATGTGCCGTTACATTATCTTAATGTTGCTGTGTTGCTAATTATCCCAATCAAGCTGGCAAAGCTCAACTCCATCAGACACACTAAGTATCAGGAAGAACCCACATCAATGAGGAATTACAGCCTAGACTGGTACCATTTGCATTTTGCGCGTTGCGGATTGACTAGGGCCAGTTCGAAACCAGACCTGTGAGCTTGCGATACAATGTCCTCTATTTGTGGAACACTCAAGTATGTTTAATTAGCCCCTGGAAACATATGATGGACCATCTAAAGAGACTTTGGCTTTGGCATGACTTCAAATTGACCATGTGAATGTTCAGAGATATAACAAAAAGAGATCCGTGCTCACTGGGGAATGGAGAAAGGAAGCATTCAGTGGTACCGGTGCTTTGTTTTTAAAGAAAGTATGCTAGAAAGGCAAGGAAACAGGGAGGTGGGCAACAGAGACCTATGTAAAAGGCTGTGATTTCTGCCTGAGTCTTTGAAATCTGAGAGCCAAGCTACAAGTGATGCCTGACACAGGTTGGACACTTGTCAGCTTCCCTCAAGTTTTATTTTTTTATTTTTATTTTTTTACTAAGACAGAAACCTACAGAAAAAAACTACAAAAGTACAAGGGAAGGGGAAAAGGGGAAGAAGAAAGAAAAAGGGAAGGAGGGCTGGGAAAGGGGGGGGGAGGTAACATACAAACAATAAACACTACACTACAATGCTTTCCCTTCATACTGCCATAATTAAAAATTTAAACCTTCATAAAGTAATGATGGAGTGGTTGACCTTACAAAATACAAATTACAGCCCAAATTAAATCTTCTTCCCCCCCCTAGGCCTCGGACGCAGAGCTTCCCTCAAGTTTTGATGGGAAATGTAGGCGTCCTGGTCTTGCAGCTTGGCTCTCCATTTAATTGAAGTTTACAGAGTGGCAGTCGATGGGAGGGAGAACATGCAGTTGGGAGGGGTTTCTGTAAACTTCAATTAAATGGAGAGCCAAGCTGTAAGACCAGGAGGCCTACATTTCCCATCAAGACTTGAGGGAAGCTGACAAGTGTCCAACTTGTGTCAGGCGTCACTTGTAGCTTGGCTCTGAGTCATACTCCCAAGTGGGATCAACTACTGACTTCACCCTCTGGGGTAGGTGTTTCCCAATGTGTGGGTGGGAGCTGACTTCATGTGCTTTGAGTCAAACAAAGGATAGATGTACACTATGATTTCAACAGTTATTCCTTTCCCAGGAAGTTCTAGCTCAAAGAAAAAAAATAGTAATGATGATTCAATTTCCATGAAGAGGATGCAAAAACCAAAGAGATATTTCCAAGTTAGGGTGAGGTTATGGTGTCACCTTTCCTACAAGATTTTTTTAAAAATTCCTCAGTACAAGGAAGTTACTACATTAAGAAGCAGTGCGTGCTAAGCCCTTTTGGCTGGCACACTCATTCACTATATGCATATAATTTATTCCCAAGAAGGAACATTCGAAATTATCAACTGCCGTACAGGCTGTCTTCTGTGTCATTGGAAGTTAAGAGCCCGCACTTAACGACTGCTTTGCTGAATTGTCTATTTGCACACGGAACAGTCAAAAGAGAAGTATCTCTTATCATCACCTCTGATGCATACATTCTGTGTTTGGGAGGAAACATCGTTTAGTGGTTAGACCACTTGTTCTGCAAGCAGAAGGTGCCAGGTTGTATCTCAAGAAATTTCCAGTTAACAAATCTCAGGCAAGAGGAACCGAAATAGACCATTCTCTGCCTGAGATATTGAAGCTCTATTGCCAGTCAGAGTAGACACTAGTGAGCCAGATGGACCAATGGACTGATTCAACTTAAGGCATTGCCATATGTTAAGAAGATATCAACACAAGAGGTGTATCCTTGGATCTAATCCAGGATTCTGTCTTATACTGGATGCTTTGGAGGGCAAACAAACACGGGCTTCCTCTGACATTGCCTCAGCACTGGTATTCAGAGGTTTACCACCTCTGGATATCGAGGTTCCCTTTAGTCATGGACCTCTTCTCCATTAATATGTTTTAAAAAAATTGTTTGTGTCAGGTGCTGTTTGCAGTCAACAGGTTATGCAAGCAGATTGCCAACATTAAGTCATTTAGGTTCACAATTTACATATTTCATCTCCAGTCCCGGCAGCATTCTATTCTCCTTTGAAACAACGTACATATAATGCAAATCCTGAAATGTTCTTTGCATTTAGTGAGGAGTCGGACACCAAAGTGGCAAAGACATAGCTACACAAAGAAGACAGCCAACTCTTGGGGATGAATAGAACTGGCATGACTCAAACCCAGAGCTATAAGAAAGAAATTCCTTATTTAAAAATTCTTCGGGCTCCAGAACTCCTCCATATGTTTCCTTTCGAGATAATGGGATACAGTTCCGGCTGGCATCTGATGAGATGGAATATAGACCCAAAGAAACACATGCACAGATGTTGGGAACATTGCCTAGAAAGCAGTTCATTACACTGTTCTTGCTACAAGAAACACAACAGCATTTGAGAGACTATAGGATGGATCCAGCCAGCTTTTTCTCACGGTCTCACCTAATTCCCCTCCTAACTACGGCCCTTGTCCCAAATGGCAGATCTCATGATCTTTAGTATTGCCTTTTTGATGGCCTCTGAGCAGATGCAGAACTTCTTGAAATGCTGCTCATTTTGAATGGCGAGCAAGCCAGGTGTCCAATTCAACAGAACAAATGCACTACAAACCACACAAGCATGGACGCCCAATGCATTATTTTTGGTGAACTCCTCCACATCCTGGTTTCTGTTTGGGTCAATTCTCAGTAAAGTTTGTTGCAACCATTTGTTCCGGTTGTTATCCTAAACCTCTCGTTCTGTGTTTGTTCGGAGTGCGGTGTAGAACTTCCAAGTAGTTTTCGACACTTGGTGTTGGGAACAAGCAGGGGATGATAGAACAAACTAGATGTGCATGACTCTATTGATGATGATGATGATGATGATGATGGTGATGGTGATGGTGATGGTGATGATGATAACAGTGTGCTTATATACCGCCATTCTGGATAGATTAGCGCTCACTGAGAGCACCTGTCACAGCCACTCAACTTGTGCGTCCTAACCCATCAAGAGGTTTTCATTCCTCTCTTGTACCTGTTGCCACCACTTGGCCTTTTCAGGAAAGGCCCATGGGGAGGGCCAAAAATCCCCTTTCCCTTGTGGAGGCTTGCCCCTCGGAGGCCCTGCCTCATACCTGGTCACCTACCACTCAGCACCTGGTTACCACAGGGACTGCTTGCTGCAGTTGTGCTCCACTGCACAACAAATTGCCAACAGACTGCCCCTTCTTCCCTTCAGTCTCTGCCCTTTGTTCTTTGCTGGCTAAGATTCTTGTTTACTTGCAGTGTTATTATTATCCCCACAATATCAGCCAGGGCTCTGAGGCTGAGAGTAATGGCTTCTGCAAGGTTACCTGCTGAACTCACGGCAGTAGTGGGATTCGAACCAGCAGAGTGCTGTTTCTTAGTCCAACCACTTAACCACTATGCTGCAGCAGGGAACATGTCGACTGCAGATGTATTTTTTTCCCTGAACTGCTGCTGAGAAAGCTCATAATTACTGAGCCAATTCTGAATCGAGGTTGCAGGCACTTTGCCCACTACCATCTCCAGGCTCTAGCACTAGTGGGACAGGATGTCAAGACTTAAAACTGAAGGAATATAGCCACTTAGCCATAAACCTGCTTGAATATTTTATCCTTTTAACTCCTCAAAAGGAATTAAAAGATGTCCTTCACAATATTATTCAGAGAAAATACTTAAAAAAAAAAAAGATTGGCAACTGGGGAAAAATTCAGAAGTCCTGGCACCGAGGCAGGGCAAGGTCTTTTGTTAACCTTCTTACAGAAGGAGAGCACTTAATCATGCCAAAATTGAAATATTTCCTGGAGAAACTTGTACTCAGCAATCTTCATCTCTCTGCAGAGTGAAGCTTTATGACTGGAGAGATAAATCAGGCAAATTAATAGTCTGGCACGATGGGAGGGAGAAGAAGATAAGGTTTAGAATGATATTTTTTGAAAAAATGACCCATATACTTTAACCACTAATCTGATCTCCATAAACTCCCATTCTGCCCAATTTTTACAAAGAACATGGCTCTTCTGACCGTTGCTTGTCCAGAGATGAAATTGATGGGTTTTTACGAGCTCGCTAAGATTCTCTTCTGTAGAGACAATCAAATCCTCTCTTTCTAATACGATCAATTCTACTTAGGGGTAAAAAAAAGATAGAAGCTTAATGTTGCACACGACGGAAAGGTACTATAAATAAAGGCTGCAATCTGCCCCAATTTAAGCAATTATTTTTATAAAGCTGCCCTACCAGTCCAAAATAGTTTGCTCCGACTAGCAGCAGCTCTCCAGGTTCTCTAGCCAATCTCTTTCCCAGACTTGCTACTTAAGATCTTTGTGGACTGGAGATGGCAGTGACTGAATCTGGAACCTGCCTGAAACTGGTGGGAGGGTTAGGGGGGCAGGGACATGGTGGGGAGGCAGTGTCTCAAGTATGATGATGTCACTTCTGGGGGAAACCCAGAAGCAACAGTGGTAACTCTAGGAATCTCCAGAAACTCTATGGTTTTACTCTAAACAATAAGTAAAACCATAGAGTTTCTGGAGATCCCTAGAACTACTGCCATCACCTCAAGTTTTTCCCTGGAAATGATATCATACTATACTGACTGCCAGTGAGTTTTTAAAAATTATCTCCCCTCCCAAATGTGGCTTGGAGTGCTGGTGGGCAATGGGGGCTTGAGGGAGGGGATTCCCTGCCCTGACTGCAGAATTGGGAGCCCTGGAGCCTGCTGCATGAAAAATGTGTGCATGATAGAGTTAATGTTCTTCTCCCCTTGGCACTAAAAAATAAATAAATCAGAATTCTGACATTTACTTGGTTGTAGCGGCAAGGCTGTGGTTCGGTAATACGGAGATTTGAATCGGAGTCCCCTGGGTTCTAACGTGACACTCTAAGCACTGCATTACAATCTTTCCCTGCAAGCAAGATACAAATCACTCATGAAAGTCCCCAGCTGAGTTGTTGCGGGAAATGCTAAAGATCTGATCATTTACACTTTTCACACTGTGTGTGAAGGGAGGAAGGAAAGAAGAGGGGTGACATGAGACAGAGATTGTCTCTCCTTCTCATCACAAACTGGTTTGTCTGGTATCCGAACGCAGCTTGCGCCTGCAAGAGCAATCCAGTTGTTCCAGGCTTGCAACTTCCCAGTCTGATGAACTCTGTCACTCCCCCTCCCCACCCTTTGTCCCCCCCCCTCCCAAAGGACAAAAGGAGCAGAAACGAAATCTCCCTGCAAGTTTACATCTCAGCGAGGGATAAAGAAACAGACATTTCACTTAAACCAGAAAATCTACTCCTGAACCTCTTGTGAATACAAAGGCCCGTTCTGCTGTGCTCTGCATTGCTATAATGCAGATCAGCCGTTCAGCCAGCTCCACAGTTGACCCAAAAACTAACACTTCATGCAAGGCGGGAGCAAAATCCAGATAAAAAATAATGCCAGACTTGTTGGTAAGCTCAGAAAGGGAGAGCTCCTAAATCTGTACTTCTTCCTAGGGATGTGAATAGCCATGATGATCCACTCGCACTGTCAATACTGCAGACTTGATGTTGTGAACAAATAATCTGAAGAGGTAGCAAGTTGGAGAATATTTTTGTGGGATCTAAGTAGAAAGTTGAACAGAGGAAGCTGCCAATATACCAGACGGAAGTAAAGGGTCAGCTAGTTCAATACTGTCTACAGGACTGACCTGTCCGTTCGGCACATCTAGGCAATCAGCTGGGGTGCCAGAAGTGGGAGGGTGTCAAAAACAGCTCTGTTGCCACCCCACTTGCCCACAGCATCAGGGTTTAGAGTAGCAAGTAGCAGCCCTGGGCAGTGTCCCTGGGTCTAGTGGGCTGCCACCAGTGAGACTGCTGAATCTCTCCCTCCTTGCCCCTGGGATGAGGGCAGGGGCATGCCCTCTTCCTTCTTCCTCCATCAGGGGCCCTTTTCCAGGCATTGTTTTTGCATCCCAATATATGGGAGGTGTGGCACTTGGCATGTCACAACCCCTGCTTCAGTGAGGGGCGATGTGAATGGAGGTAACTTCCCTGTGAGGTTGGGAGCGGAGAGGAGGGCAAGAGGCAGCTTCCCAATAGCAAGGGGGAAGCAAAGTCATTTCCTAGGACACCAACAATCTTTGGGATGGCCCTGAATATAAGTCTCTGTACACAAGACGAATTACACGAGGATCTTCAAGTGAAGGGAGACAAAATGCTAACCGAAAAGCGTAGTTTAAAAAGACAGTCAGTTTTACCTCTCTAGAGCCTGCAAAGATTGCTATTCAGAGGGTTCATTGATTTCATCTTTGGTTGTTGTGGGTTTTCCGGGCTGTATTGCCGTGATCTTGGCATTGTAGTTCCGCCAGCAGCTGTGGCTGGCATCTTCAGAGGTGTAGCACCAAAAGACAGAGATCTCTCAGTGTCTCTGTCTTTTGGTGCTACACCTCTGAAGATGCCAGCCACAGCTGCTGGCGAAACGTCAGGAACTACAATGCCAAGACCACAGCAATACAGCCCGGAAAACCCACAACAACCATTGTTCTCCGGCCGTGAAAGCCTTCGACGATTTCATCTTTGCCTCCCTGAAGGCTATGTCAGGCGAAGGGGAAATTAACAAACCCTCCCAGGAGCGATATTTGCTGGCTCTGTAGAGAAGTGAAATTGACAGAACTTTTTGCTCTGTCTTTTAAAACTACGCTTTCCAGCTAACATTGCATCTCCCTTCACTTGAGCGTCTTCATGTTAGATGTCTCATGTACAGCAACTCTATGTACTGTGACTAGTGGCAACTGTTCAGAGTTATGGCTAGAGAAAGGTATTTCCCCAACCAGAGACCTTTGAAAAGGAAATGCCAGGAATAGAATCTAGGATCTTCTGCACCCGGAACATGCACTCTACCACTGAACCATGCTTTCTTCCCGATGTGGTAACGAGGTGTACAACATTAGTTAGCACCTGATTTATTCCAAAAAAGTGAAATAAATGTGATGAGATTCTGAAATCCCCATTTTGGTAAAACTTTTGAGGAAGTTTAAAGGAAGTCAAAAGAGTTTCAAGATCCAGAGTGTTTCTTAAGTGGAGGAGGATCATTATAAACATTCCTGCAAAATGTGGTGCATGGCTAAGTCGACAATACGCAATGCACAACAATTCAGATCTGCATTGTGTTTGTTGATAAGAGTGATGCCAGCATGAGGGAAGGTAGGAATATTTTTGGAAAGAAAAGCAGGGGGATTCATATCTGTTTGATAGACCCTCAGTATTGCATGCAGAAGGTCTCGGGTTGAAACACTGGCATTTCCAGTTGAAGGATCTGAGGTAGTAAGAAAGACTCGACTAAACCAATAGATAATATATCAAAAAACACTGGAAGATCAAGATAATTGACAATGATCCATTCCCTCCTCCGTTCTTCTTACAAAGAATGATTTCAGTCCCAAATCAAGACAGAAGAATCTTACAGAAAGTATATTCTCTAACATAACACTGTAAGATCTTAGAAATTCTAAAAGGATCCCTAAAATAATATCTTCCAGGATAACACTCATGCAAGGCGATGTGGGGTGTGTGTGTGTGAATGTCCATATGGTAATGAAAGCTCTGTTGAAAAGCATCTATAAAGCTATAAAAATATTGAAGCCTAATAATGTGATCACTAACGGTCCTTTCCAGAAGACTGTAATAGCCGCTTTGTCCCTTTGTTTTCTCGTCCCGCCTCTATGTATCATTGGCACAAAATCCTGGGTTTCTTTTAGTGATCTTCAAGAGGGGGAATCAAAAATGCTTTTGTGCGGGAGAGGATTTGTTCATCAGGAAGCATTATTATTTTTAAGAGCCTAGGGATTTGCTCGAGGTTTGTGAAGATTCTGCTTTGTTCTGCAACAGTCTTTTGCAATGCAAATTCTACCATGCTGATCTACTTATGCTAATGAATCCTAAACAAAGGCCATTAAAGTAATGGCTCCCTATTAACACTGAAATGGTACAAAACTGACATTAATTGCTAATAATTCAGATGCTAGGGATATCTGGGGCCTCAGCTTGAATGCTTTTCTTCCACAAAGAGTCGAAGTATTTTCTATTCCGTGAGGTCAGATGAGTGTCAAGAGAAAGGGGCAGCAGACCTCATGCTCTGACTAGAGGTGGGCATGAACCGGAAAAAAACCGAACCATGTGGTTTGTGGTTTGTCAAATTTCACGAACGATGAACTTTCACAAACCTGCCCCTGGTTCGCGAACCATTTTGTTTGGTTCATGAAAACGGCACATCCAGGTCAGAAAATCCTCACTTTCAGGTCAGCAGAAGGTCACTTCCGGTCCAGCAGAATTTCACTTCCGGGTCAGAAGAAGGTCTGCAGGAAGTCCATCTCCTGTTGTCTAGGAAACTGATTGATTGACACCAGGCTGTCTGCAGTGACGAACCAAAAAAACGAACCAGCCTAAAGTTCTTGGCGGTTCATCAGAAATGGGATCTGACGAACCGTGGTTCATGAACCACAAACCAGCCTGGTTTGTGCTTAATTTTGATTCATATTTCGGTTCATGCCCATCTCTAGCTCTAACCACCAAAAAGACCCAAAGAAATCACTCAGGGATTTCTTGATACTCTTTCAAGCGAGTTGGTTGCATATGAAGAGTTAGACATCAGCAGAAACACCAAAGTTCACAACTTCCTCTAAATGATGGATATGGCTCTATCAAGCTTCTTGTGTGATGGTGCAGGACCTGAAATGACAAGCCCAGCCTTGCCTTCCCTGGGTGAGAGTTTCCTTCAATGGCCTACTTTTGAACTTGGATTGCTGCACTCCTACAGTGGTTGCCATCTCCTGCCAGGACCTATGGCATCTCTAGATAATGATGGTGACTGTGGCCTCTGGGGTGTTGGGGTGATCTTTTGTGGATCTGATGGCGTAAGACCCAGGTGGATCTGGAACTGGCTCCAAAGTTTGCGTCTGGAGGTACTACTCCTCTTCTTCTAGATTATTCCTCTTTTGGACAGGGAAGTTGAGTTTCTCCCGGCTTCCTCAATCTGATTAGTACCAGAATGGGTTCTGAACCTAATGTCCCCTTCTCCTTAGAACCTGTGATGGGATCACTGAACCATACAACAATAGGGAGATAGCAAGAATCTAAGGAGATACCTGCTGAGCCAGGGGGAGGAGTAGAAACAGGTAAGATCAGGAAGGGCAAGCAGGGTTAGATAACTGCATGATCATCAATAACTTCTTGCATGGACCAGGGATTCATAGGAAGGACTGGGTGATGATCACACAGGCAGTAGGGACCAGTCATAATATGGAAGGGTGGAACTGGAATATTAAGAAGAGCCAGTCAAGTAACTCAAGATTTGGGTACCAGCTCTGTTCCCAGGAGAACCAGAATGCAAGCTCCCCTTCTGCCATTTGCTCCAGGGTATCTAGTCATCCCCATGGTGATACAGTCATGAAATGAACATATGTGTGTGAGCAGGCTTTAGTTCACCACATTGTAAAATGCAAGCAAGAGATGAGATTCCCAACCCTTCACAAAGCTAAGCTAAGATCAAATTCCAGGATGCTCACAAAATAAAACAAGGTGAAATCATAAAAAAACATAAAATCAAGCCATTAAAAACCCAGCCAATAAAAGATTGGAGTGTAAAGCACATAAAAAACACAAACTGCAAAGCATGTACAGGCAGTATGGTTTGGTATCAGACTGGGACTTGGAAAACCTAGGTTCAAATCCCCACTCAACCAGGTAATCTCTCTCAGCCTAACCTACCCCTCACAATGTTGTTGTGAAAAGACAACAGAGGTGGTGAGAACCATATAGCCACCTTGTGTGTTCTTGGAAGAAGGGCAGAATAAACAGGCGCTTAATACAGAATAGCTAACGGGAATCTATGTGCACAGGGCAGTGTAGCTCTGAATATGGAAGGCTGGGGATAAACAAGAACTATGCCTATTACTTTCACATCCATGGAAACCAAGTGGTAGTCTGATATAACAAGACAATTCTTACCTTCTCATGTCCTTAAGCCCCGTGTGGTTCCAATTTCAAAAGGGTTTTAGCAGCTCCGGGACCAACACATCACTGAACTCTGACAGAGCTCAGACATGACTAGCTTGGATAAACTGAAGAGAATGTTCACTTAATGAACTGTGGCACTTTACGACCTCGGATCATTTCTATAGCCTTTACTTCAGCAAATGCAGTTCAACTATAGCCCAATAAAAGGAAAGGAAAGCAGAATGGAACCAGATTTGCTCAGACACCGAAGAATAACGGTTGCCGTTAAATGCTTCCACATCCTATTAGAGTTGCCATCTCCCCTGTGCTATTA
The DNA here is from genome assembly GCF_028583425.1 of Eublepharis macularius. NCBI lineage: Eukaryota > Metazoa > Chordata > Lepidosauria > Squamata > Eublepharidae > Eublepharis > Eublepharis macularius. The sequence goes on along the minus strand of NC_072802.1, from coordinate 62,532,212 downwards.
GAGAAAATGTCGATGGGATTAAAGGACAGGGTAAGGAAACGGTGGCTCAAAGGCACGTGTACACACTCCCGCACAAAACCACCCTTTCTCACTTTTTAGTCTGGTGTGTATGCCATAAGCATACATGGTTAGTGTCAGGTCTTGCCAGGTGTTCCCCCATACACTTCACTGCATCACTGAGTAGTGTGAGTTAAAGTTGTTTTATTAAAGAAAAATGCCAGTATCAAGATGCTAGGACAGGAGTATTGGCTGGAATGGCCCAAGGCAGCAAAACAAGGTTAATTACAGGTCAAAGTCCTCGTCCCCTCTCCCAGTGGGAAAGAAAGTCCATTAGGATTTTGGCACGCAGAGCCTGGGAAGAGGGGAGGAGGGAAGGAATGAGTTCTACTCAGTCGCTTAGGAGCTTGGTGCAGTCTCTGCTGTAACTTCAAGGCCACGTTCCTAGGCCTGCCAGGAAGTCGTAACCAAAACTCCTGCAAGATAAGCAGCTAGCAACCATTCAGCAAAACAGGTTTTACTCTGCATGTTTTCAGAGGCATATTAATTACTCTAGCAAGAAACTCATAACACATGACAGATATGCTGGAACATTTAACCCATGGCAGATAGTCTGGAGGCTTATCTGACAGTTAGTCGGCTATTAAAGGCAAGCTCCCCCAGTAAGTACTAACTAATTTGCAGTACCTGAATTCGTTGTGCCCATTGTCTAGGCAGGAAGTAGAGAGCAAACACAACCTGCTATTGTTTATGATGGGATCATGTTGTGAAGCTTTGCCTTTGTTTAATTCAACCCCAGAGGTGCCTAGTTGTGAAAACCAAGGAACGTAGCCCTCTTGAGACAGAGCCAGGGCTTCAAATAATTCTTTCCCCATCATGGCTCACTTGTCATAGGCAGGGTGATATCCCTACAGGTTTGTATAGGACGGAAACAGTAACTGGAGCTCAAGCTCATTGCCAGAACAATGCAACCTGAAAATCCTTATTCCGATTTCACTTCTTCCCCATACAACTTAACTCTTGATTCCTTATTCTCATGCCCTTTTCTGATTTTTTGCACCCCATCTTTCCTGTAAAATGTATGCATTTTAACCTTTATAGACAGGGGTCATTTTGTAGAAAAAGAGCTGCAGAAACTCATTAGCGTAACTCATTTGCACAACTCATTTCCATATGCCACGTCCCTTGACATCACCTACCTCGGCTGTTTTGGACCTAATCCTGGCCATTCAGGGCCAAAATTGGGCCCAAAATGGCAAAAAGGGGCTGAAAATGGCTGAAAGGGGGCCAAAATGGTCAGGATTGGGCCGCTGCTGAGCGGGAGAGTGATCCACCACCCATCAGAGGCCTGATCCTGGCCATTTCAGGACCAATCCTGGCTGTTTTGGGCCCGATCCTGGGCTCAAATTAGGCTGTTTTTTGGCCTCGAATCGGGCTGTTTTGGCCGTGATTCAGGGTGAAACGGGCCCAAAATGGCCGATAATCAGGTGGGCGGGGCCACATGACATGTGACCTCTTTGGAGAACTGCCGGAACTGTGTTCCGGTGCATTCCCCTTCAAAATGAGCCCTGTTTAAAGATCATATTATACTTACCAGGGACATACATCGAATGCACATATTGTCCCCTCCCTCACCCGCTGCAAACCCAACCGTACACAACATGCACTCACAGTAGAAAAGTCTCTCCAAAGCAAATGGGAGAGCCGAAAATATAAGTGAATCTAAAAAGAAATGAAATAGGGAACATTTGCTCACCCCTAGCATTCGGGGACACTCTACCAATAATAACTGATGGGCTGGCTATTGTATATTAAAAAATATTACCCCACGGTGCCAGCTGGTAACATGTAATATGGTTGCCCTGTTCCCTAACCCTGGTGCCAGATTTACCAGGAAACTGCAGCCGGAATTTTCTTCACCTGTCACTCTGACTAATCCAGTGGTCATCCTTGGCATTTAGGTGAAAAAATGCTCAGGAAATCCTCTCAGCGATACCAGAACCATCATCTTGAAATGGCCCCGTGTAAGCCAGCTAGTTCAACCCCCGACTCAAAGTGGGAAATCCAAATCAGAGCATTCCCAAGAGAGGCCTATTCCGGCCTCTGCTTGAAAGTCTTCAGAGGCACAGAGCTCTCCTCTTAGGGGTGACCCACCCTCTGGTGACCTTTGGTGGCTGCTAAAGACCGGGCATGATTTTGGCTGCTGCAACAGACATATGATGATGATAGCAGCAGCAGCAGCAGCAACATTTGTTTTATATACTGTCCTTCAGGACAACTTAGTGTCCACTCAAAGAGGTTTACAAAGTATGTTATTATTATCCCCCACAAAAGAAGCTGTGACGGACCCAAGGTCACCCAGCTGGCTTCAAGTGGAGGAATGGAGAATCAAACCTGGCTCTCCAGATTAGAATCCCGTGCTCTTAACCACTACACTAAACTGGCTCTTCTTTTCCAGCTCATACAATCTGTGTGAGAAAACTGCATTTGCCACCCCATATATACTTCACTGGAAGTTGCAATGACAGCCCCCTGACAGGTCACCTGAATATAGTGTTTCTTTTTTCGCAGACAAAGATTCAAAGATCAAGTAGCCAATTTCTGTATGGCGATACTTAGGTTAAGAAAATGTTATGATATGATACTTAGATTTTATATCATAGAATCATAGAGTTGGAAGGAGCCATACAGACCATCTAGTCCGACCCCCTGCCCAGTGCAGGATCAGCCTAAAGCATCTCTGACAAGTATTCATCCAGCCTCTTCTTCAAAACTGCCAGTGAGGGGGAGCTCACCACCTCCCTGGGCAGCTGATTCCACTTTTGAACTACTCTGACCGTGAAAAAGTTCTTCCTAATATCCAGCTGGTACCCTTGTGCATGTAATTTAAGCCCATTGTTTCGGGTCCTACCCTCTGCTGCCAACTGGAACAGCTCCTTGCCCTCCTCCAAATGACAGCCTTTCAAATACTTAAAGAGAGCAATCGTGTCCCCCCTCAACCTCCTCTTCTCCAAACTAAACATTCTCAAGGCACCTCAGCCTTTCGTCGTAGGGCTCAGTCTCCATTTTAAACTGTTTTTAATCTTTTTATCCAAATTGTGAAATTTCTTAAATATGTATTTCTCCTGTAGATCTGGTCTAAGGACCACAATAATAAAATCACCACCATCATGTTAGCATCGCCATACATGGGAGGAAGGAATCGGATGGAGAAGCAACCTTATGGCCCTTACCTCGCTTTACTGATAAAAATGGCAGAAAAGAAGTTCAGAGATCTGAGGAGGGTGGGAGCAGTTACTGGCAGACAGACCAATCAGCTCCTGGTGAAAAGAAGGGGGCAGGGGCAAGAGAAGCAGAACGGGAGTTTTTGATTCTTCATGGACAGAATGTACGCCAGCAGTGACTGGACAGCAGTTTCAAAAGAATCGTGGAATGTGCACAGGGGAAAAAAAACGTGGAAAAGACGGACAAAACCTATTTCTGCTTCCCATGATTCGCTTGCACATGAGTGATTCTGCACACGTTGGATAATGCATTTCCAATCCTCTTTATAGATCATTTGGAACGGATTTTTTTGTGTGCAGAACAAAAAATCCACCTCAAACAATTAATAAAGGGCATTGAAAGTGCATTATCCAACATGTGCGGAATCAACTCATGTGGAATTCTGGAGAACATGGGGAGCAGAATAGATTCTGAAACAGTGTAAAAGGACCGTGCGGGAAACACCAACTTCCCCCCCTGCTGCCACTTGCAGAGGTGGCAGACGACTAGCACTGCCAGTGGGACATCTCCCACCAGTCTGCACTAGGGGCAGTGGGAAAGTCAAGGTATAAATATCTTCATTAATAACTAAGGTTAAATGCGTGATGCTTTAAGAACAATAAAGCAGGCAGTCTGTTTTAAGTGTAAGAAAGAGCAGTGGAACAGATGGCTTAACCAGTATTTGATTTGTTGATAAGTACATCTGGCATAATCGGAGGGGGGAACCAGGAACAAAACAAAGTGTCAGTTTCATTTTGCAAGGGATGACTATGTGTATCCCTAATGACCCCCCCTTCCCCTTACCTTAACTCTGCTCAGCCTCCTTTGCTTAAAGGCCTCAATTAAGTCAAATTCAGACAAATTAATAGACAGTAAAGAGACACTTCATTCCATGGCAGATGGTAAGTGAGCAACTGTGATTCATGAACTAGCAGCAGAAATATGCCCCCCCTCCCCAGCTGCATCTTTCTCCCTTTTGGGGCTTCTTGCACAGTCTGTCTCTATTCTTAGCAATCAATTCATCGGCACGCACACCCTGAAAAGGAACGTCGTTCCCAGAGGAGCTGCGCCGTCTGATAACAACCTTGTAACTTTGCTTAGGTCAAGAAGCTGGTGCTGAAAAGATCAGCAAAAGTTTAGCGAGGGCATTTGCCAACCGTCTTTTTCTCTCTGATCTGGATGGCGCATATTAAGCAGAGTAGCAAAGTCCCACCATATTCAGTCCGTTTAGGCTGCCTCAATGCCGGGCTAGCTATTGCGCTCACGTTGAGCTATAGCAATCGTTTGCAATTGGATTGCTTGTTTGTACGTGACGATCCAGTTGCAAATGACTGTGACTATGAGATGCTAGAGCAATATCTGTACCAACATGGGAGCTACCGTAGCACAGGGCTTAAGTGCCTGGGCTGCAAATCAGCACTCTGCTGGTTCAAATCCTGCTACTGCCGCGAACTCAGCAGGTGGCCTTGGTGAAGCTGCTCCTTTCAGCCCCAGCTCCCCAGCTGTATTGTGGGGATAATATTAAACGCTGACTTTGTTCACCACTCTGAGTGGGGATTATCTGTTTAGAAGAGTGGTACGTAAGTGCAGGTGTTGTTATATCCAACATTGTGTGGGAGCAGCCTTAGAACAGCATCTGCTTTCTAAAAGTCGCTAGCCAGATTTTCCAGGAAGCTCACAAGCAAGAAGGCAAACTGGTTTTACTTGTAGAAAAGAGCAAAAGTCCAGTAGCACCTATAAGACTAACAACATTTGTGGTAGGGTATGAGCTTTCAGAGTCACAGCTCACTTCAGATACAGTTAGAATGTGAGTCCATCTCTCCTTATATCTTGGTTTATATCTTGATTTCAGATGTTGAATGACAATAAACCAGGGAATGACAATAGCAGGCATGATTGGAAAGGTTGGGGTATGCAGAGGGGTAGTGGGTGTGGAGAAATCAGCATTGGTAATGAGACAGGAAGCCTAGTTCTTGATTCACTTCAAGTGGATGCATTGTCTTGAGCTTCGCTATCAGTTGCAATTCAGCAGTCTCTCTTTCTAATCTCCCTCTGCAGGACAACTGCTACTTTTAGGTGAGCAACTGACCTAATGGCTTTACTTGTTCTTCATCCCCCCTCAAGTAGCTGAAGCATGGTGCAATCCTACACAGAGCTACACCCTTCCAAATTCATCAATGAGCTTAGAAGGGTGTGACTTTGCTTAGAGTTACAGTGGAAGTACCTAAATAGAGGGTGTATGAATCCCTCCAGGCTCCCTCTGGGATAGTCTTATGAAGTTGCAACCTTCCATTCCTGGATTCCAGCTCTTGCCCTGCTTTGGGAGCAGTGGGAGGAAAAACTGGGGTGAGGAGTCAACACAATGCTGTGATGTCACTTTTGGTTAAGTGGGCAGAAGTGATGGCACGGTGTCAGCAACACACTAGGAGTTGGCCGAATTTAGCAAAGAGGTTGGAAGTCCTAGAGCGTCTCCAAGGCCCTGACCCTGCTCCTTCCTGCTTAACCATAAATGATTTCATAGTATTGAGACATGGCCCCTCCCCAGATTCCGTCCCTAAATTACTCCTGGAGGCTGTGAACCAAGGGTTGGCAACCCTATGCTAGAAGCAGAAGACAGACGTGCTAATTCATTAAGACCCTGAACCGGTTAGCCCAGGCAATCCTGATCTCATCAGATCTCAGAAGCTAATCAGGGTCGTCCTTGGCAAGTAATTGAATGGGAGAACTGCAAAGAAGTCCAGGGTTGCAGAGGCAGGCAATGGCAAACCACCTCTGTTAGTCTCTTGCCATGAAAACCCCACCAGGGGGTGCCGTAATTCGGCTCTTTCCACCACCACCAATTCATTAAGACCTCTTTGCATGTGGTGAGATTGTGTGGGTGATACCTGAGGCCTGTTCCTTGATTTCCTTAAAGATTTTTGCGTTTAAAATGCTGTATTTGAATATTTATGTCCGCCAACTGAGAAATTTTAATTGTATATGGAATAGTGTTTTAATGTTTTTATAACGTTTTTATTGTTTTTAAACTTTACGTAAAAATTGGATGTTGTTACACCGCCCTGAGCCTGTCTGACGGGGAGAGCAGTCTAGAAATGTTGTTGTTGTTGTTGTTGTTGTTGTTGTTGTTGTTGTTGTTGTTGTTGTTATTATTATTATAATTTTTGCCTTTCTTCATTCTGACATTGTGTAGTTGGGATGCTTATCTGCAAGTGGAAACACAATTTTTACAATACAGATCTGAATCATTACGTAATATGCATATGCTGTTTTTCCTCATAGTTGATTTCTTTGTGCATCGTGGTCTCTAATGAAAAGCCCAGCATTTTTTAATGCAGTTAATGATGGGAATTAGCAACTTCTCCTTGTGGATCTAATGTCAAAGATATTGCTTGTTCAGAACACAGAAAAACATTAGTGAATAAATGGTGTCCATTCAGGAAGTGGAAAATCGGGGATTTCCAACAGCATCCTCTGTTGACATAGATGTTATTGGTGATGAGTGATGGATAGCCTTGGCAAAATGGGTATGTCGAAACCAGAAGAACAGCTCCATTTGCAAATCTATTCTGTACCCCCTGAGCTGTGGGTTTTCATAGGAAATCCATGCAGCCTTTCCAATTCTACACAGCTGTTTAAGCCATCCCTTCAAAAAACGTTTCCAGCGCTTATGTAGCTGCCTTATCCTAAATCAGACTCACTGTCTACTTTTGCCAGGGATAAAGGCTTTTCCCACCTCCTCTTTCCTGAGATTCTTAATTGGAGATATCACAGATCAAAACCTTCTGTATGTAAAAAGCGTATATTCTTCCTCCAATGCAACGCCCTTCCCCTGACTTTCCATGATTTCAGATTCCTCCCCCCCCCTTACAATCCGGTGACCTGAGATCCTTTAACTGATCGCCAAGGATTGAATCTGGGCTTTCCTGCTTGCAAATAATGTGCTGTGCCACTGAGTCCCAGCTGTGCATACTTTTTGTGCATGGATTTTTTTGCTCAGAAGCCCTCTTCTTCGTATCGATTTCAAAGGGAAAAGAAGAAGCACATCAAAGGCAGCTTTTAAAAGCATCTAACTTGGGCTGGTTCTTCCCAATACAAAAAAGGCATCTGTCGCTCCAGTGAGTGTCCTGCCAATGTAACCACATTTTTTTATACTGCACTTGAATGTTCACACATCAAATCATGATGGAGAAATATAGCAACTGTGTATGAACCGGAGATGGTGCCGAAGCTGGTAATTACCTGATGGATAATTACCCTTTGGGAAGCTAATAATGCTTAGCTCTAGAACCTATCAATTGCCAGTTCCTCCAGAAGTTTTTCTCTGAATCAGAATGTTTGATGAAGGTACACGGCTCAGTGGTAGAGCATGCAGAAGGTTCCAGTTTCGATCCCTGGCATCTCCAGTTCAAAGGTTTGGGTAGTAGGTGGAAATCCTCCCTCAGACCCTAGAAAACTGCTGTCCATCACAGTAGATGATGTATGACGCAGTAGAAGGTAGTTTCGTGTGTTCAGTGGTAAATGAGATCCTGTACATACACAGTCTGGTTTCTGCTCGCCAGGTACACAAAGGGCAGTTAACTGTGTAGGCACATGTACAGAAATTGCTTAATGCTGACTTCCTCTAATTGCTAGATGACCACACAGTGGCAGCATAAAGAGATGAGCAGGGAGCTTGGAGTCCTGGTGCCCACTGTGATTTCAATTGTGCATGTATTACCACACCAACAGTTCCTCGAGGGCAGTGCAATGATGTGTATGCATGCAACAGCGCATGTCCATTAATATGACAAACTGTACTTGGATAGCCCAGGAAAACCTGATCTTGTCAGATCTCAGAAGCTAAGAGCCAAAACACACGAGAAGAAATACCCAGATTCAGCACGTGTTCTCTTACCTCAAGGTTTGCCGGGATCTGTAGGCATCCTGGAAGCTTAAAGTTTAGCATTTACAGAGCAGCAGGAAGGGAAATACAGGCGCCTGTATTTCCCTTCCCCTTCCTGCTGCTCTGTAAATGCTAAACTTGTTCTCTTACCTCAAGGTTTGTTGGGAAGTGTAGGTGTCTTGGCAGCTTAAAGTTTAGCATTTACAGAGCAGCAGGAAGGGGAAGGGAAATACAGGCGCCTGTATTTCCCTTCCTGCTGCTCTGTAAATGCTAAACTTTAAGCTTCCAGGACACCTACAGATCCCGTCAAACCTTGAGGTAAGAGAACACGTGCTGAATCTAGGCATTTCTTCTCGTGTGTTTTGGCTCTAAGCAGGGTCAGAATTGGTTATTAATTAGATGGGAGACCTCCAATGAAGACCAGGATTGCAGAGACAGGCAATGGCAGACCACCTCTGTTTGTCTATTGCCATGAAAACCCCTCCAGGAGTTGCCACAGGTTAACTATGACTTGAGGGCAGGATGTCATTCATTCAAGAGAATTCTTGGATGGGCTTTTTCAGAGTGGAACAGAGACTCAAGAGACAGTTAGTGCAGTGGAAGAATTAACCTTAAAATAATTAATTTGCACAAAAAAGCTGTAACTGTGGGAAATGTTCAAACTACAACTATGTCTTCAGCCTTTGTCATGTCATTTATGCCATTTCTATAGCCAGTGGGCTGTTGCGCTTTGGGACACTCAGGGTTCAATCTCCTCTTTGTTAAGAAGCACACTGGGTAACCTTGGGGCAGTCACATTCTCACAGGCTAGCCTACCTTACAGGGCTGTGGTGGGGATAAAGTAGAGGAAGGGGAAATAATGTGTGCCTCCCTGAGTACTTTGGAAGAAAGGTAGGATAGAAGTGTGATTAGTAAGGAAATTTATACGCCAGGTTAGTGGTCCCCAAAGTGGTACCCACTGATGTGTTTCCTTGTGCCCCCTTGATTCTTCCCCAAACCAAAGCCCATCCTGGTTTTCCTCTTCAGCAGTGAAGTGAGAGGTGTCTCAGATATGGTTGTCAACTCTGGGTTGGGAAATTCCTGGACATTTGAGGGCAGAGCCTGGAGAGACAGTTTGGGGAAAGGAAGGAGCTCAGCTGTGATGTCATGCCATAGAAAGCATCCACCAAAGCAGTCATTTTTCTCCAGGAAAACTGATCTCTGTAATCTGGAGATCAGTTGTAGTACTGGGAGATCTCCATGGCCCCACCTGGAGTCTGGTAACCTCAGAAGGCTCTACTGGGAGCACCCATTTGGAAATAGCTGCTACCATCATAGTATTCTGTTCTGGCAAGTTTGTTACCTGAATGGGACTCCTTGTGAGTAAGAGGGGAGGAATTAGTGGCAAGGAGAAGGCTATGTGAGAGAGGTAACAAGCGGGATCCTCCATCAATTTTTATGGGGTCCCTTACCCAAGGAAACTGACAAGATGGGTGTTCTTCAAATAAAGAGTAATTTCATTACTCACACACTCAAGAAGTAACTCTCAAGCATACAAGATTCCTAGGGAAAGCAATGGTGAAACTGGAATAGATTTGAGGAATTTAGGGCAATAATAACCTATCTGGGAAGTGGGGGTGATCCACTGAGGAAGAGGGCTTCAAACATCCTGCGTCTTTGGCCAGGGAAGAGGGTTCAGAGAGAGAGACTCATGTATGATTTGAATGGAGCAAAGCCCAGATTATTATGGGGCAAATCATGTCCTGAGGCTGGGGAGCCCCCTCAGCCATTAGGACAAAGACCTTAAAGGTCACCTCCTGGGAGTGACAAAGGTTTGAGTACCTTTGATTGGTGCTACCGAGGTGGGACAAAGAACTCAGATTGGGCTCTCCTGGTGCTTCACAAAGAAATGGTTGCTAATTAATGTTCCCGGAGCTTGGCTAATGAATTTAGTCTCCTAATTAAATTTTCTCAGGCATGAATCACACAACTTATCGGAGCTGATTGATGGCTCTCAATCGATGGATAGGATTTAAATCACAGGAGTGAGGGGAAACAGGAATGTTTGGGTGGTGACTCACAAGTACACTTATTGTCCAGATTGCACATTCCGCAGCTTGAAGAGGCAGGAACCAGTCACGCCCAGTCCTCGACATTTGTATTTACATTCCATGCATAACTCACTCTCCCAGGCAGGACTTGGCAACACTTTGCTCAGCCGGCTGGGACTCTAAAGCGAATTAAGGTGCATCAGATTCAAGGGGCTTGTGATTTACATATCAGAGGCAGCTCTTAAAATGGCGGAGCCTGGGGTCGACTGCTCACAAGTTGGCAGCAAGGGTCAAAGATCACAAGCAAGCAGGCAGGCAAGAAACAAGCAGGCTAGGTTCCAAGGGTCAAATGCAGGAGCTGAAGCTGGAGAGTAGAGGTTTCCACAAGAGGTAAGTGGGCCCTAGAAAGCTGGTGCTTGGCAGTCAGCTACTCTCCAGGTTAAAACATAGGCAAATGAAAAGGAAATGATGAGCTAGCAAAGCCTAGGACAAAGCTGCAGGATTATAGAGGGAACTGGGTGTCCCACCTTCTCCTGTAGCAGGGACTGGGTCCTTAATGCAGCAAAGAGCTATGGAGTTGCCTCTTTCTCCTGAAAGAGGCTAGCGTGTGGGAGGTCCTCCTGAGCTGCCAAGCCTGCACGCCTCAAAAGATTTGTTGTTAGACCTTGCACCCACGGAAGCCATTTTGTGATTGACCCCACTTAGATGGCAGCCATTTTGTTCCAACCCTTGTTCTCAAAATTCTCAAACTGCTCACAGGTTCAACAAGATTGGGCCCCCTGTTCCTCCTATTTACACTCTGCCTGCCATAAATATTGCACAGGTCTCCTGAGGTATTTTAGTTTCTGACTGGACACCCAGGGCTATGTGTTCTTCTTGACTGTCAGGGCCATTGTATAGGTAGTCATATAAATGAGGTTAAGGATGTCATTTCTGCAATTGGTGGCTGCTTCCTGGGAGACCATGCTCCTGTTTATGGCTATTGTCAATGCCGTGTTGGCTCCTCAATACCCCACCATTGGTTTTCAGCCAAGAAGAAAGTTAGTACCTGCTTTTCCAATCCTGCACAGAGAGGGTTAATATGGCAAATATTTCCTCAGACTCCTTGGCTGAGATTAGAACAGTTCTGAAACTAAGGGCGAAACAGAAGCGCTTTTGGAGATGGAGCCCGAGGCAAATGTACGCTGTGCATTTACTACATTCTACAAAACTCCTTTCCATAAAACACTCAAGGTGAAACGTAACCAACCAATTCAAAGGTCAAACAATAAAAATGCAGAATACAAACTGTAGAAAAATGCAGGAGCAAAGGCGGCAATAAATGTTGCCAGCTCTTAAAAGCCAAAGCAAGTTAAGAGATACTAAATAAAAACGGAACAGGAAAGCCTTTAAAAAACATCAAGATAACAGTCATTTCTTTCTGCCCAAACAGTTGTAGGAATGGGGAATGTCCGGGTTGCATTATGAGTCTCTTCCACCAATGGAGACAAATGCTGTGCCCAGTGCAGTTCTAGAATGTACTTCCCTAAATTGGGTTGCCAGGTCCCCTTACCATCCCCCATGCGTGGCCCGCACCCATGTGATGATGTCACTTCCAGTGACATCACTTCCGGGTGATGTCATCACACAGCTGCAGGAGCACACATGCAATTTGCAACGGGCTGATTTGGACTTCAAATGGGCCCAATTCAGCCCATTTGGAGCCCAAATTGGCCCTCTGCAAAGCATGTGTGTGCTACTGTGGCACAATGATGTCACTCCCGGAAGTGATGTCATTGCACCACCCATGGGAGCCCGCCCAGGAGGCCCGTTCCTGTGCCCTTCTCCCCCACCAGCCAGTTGAGTTTGTGTGTGTGGGGTGAAAGCAGGGGATCCCCTGCCCCCACCAGAAGAATGGGATCCCTATTCCTAAATAAAAGAAGCTGGAGCTTCCCTAGATCACAGAAAGGAGTTTGGGGTAACGACATTCCCTGAGTCTAAAAATCTATCTAATAATCATCGCATGATTTCCTGGAGAATTAGCCATGACCAGGAAAAGAATCAGAGGGACATGATCTGCTCAGTGGAGGCTGCTAACAACAAAGACAACAATAACAACAATAACAATAGCAATAACAACTATGCTTCTGTACTGCTCATCTAGACAGATTAGTGCACACTCAGAGCAGTGAACGCGGTCAGTGTTATTATTATCATCACAATGCAGTTGTGGAGCTGGGGCTTAGAGGAGCGACTTCCCCAAGGCCACCTGCTGAGCTCATAGCAGTAGTGGGATTTGAATGAGCAAGGTGCAGATTCACAGCCCAACCACTTAAATAAATAGAGGAAAGCATTGGGTGAGGAAATAGGTTAGTTGGGAGGACAAACAGGAAGCTGGAAGCCAGATCCAGCTACAGCATGGAGACTTAAATTAACAACATTCATAATAGATGCCATCTAAACTTCTGTGCAATGCCTTCCAGGATTTCCCAGGAATATTCAGCACACAGGGAAACTCTAGACTGGGTGATCGGCGGACAAGGAGACAAATCCCCAGGAGTTTGCCCACCACTAGTGGACACCTGGGAAACCCTAGTCACATAGGTTTCTGCTCCACCAACCCTCTTGGTGGTCCCCAGGCTCAGTAACCCAATGGTGTGGTGATGTACTTCCAAGTCCATGCTAGAAATGATGGTGTTGGCAAGATGCCGTTCATTGTGACTCTGCCACTGGATTGTCCAGGGGTGCCAATGCTGGGCTGGTAACCTTATCAAGCAGCCATTTGCAGCACCAGAATTTGAGGGTAGCAGCATGGGACGTGGTGACAATGAGAATTATAGGGAATGTCCATATACAAAGGCAGTAATCTTCTGAATAAGAATGGTAGGAAGTAACACCGGGGCCTCTAGGCCCTCTTTCTTGGCCCTCCAGGGCAATTCAATTATTATTTTTTGTATGTTACATACAAACGATACGTAAATAGCATATAAGTTTATAAAACAGGAACAAGATAAAAATGAGAAAAAAAAGAACAAGAAGAAGAAGGAGAGGAGGAGGAAGAGGAGGAGGAGGAGGTGAAGGAGAAGGAGAAGAAGAAATGAAGAACAAGAAGAAGAGGAGGAGGAGGAGGAAGAGGAGGAGAAGAAGAAATGAAGAACAAGAAGAAAAAGAAGTAGAGGAGGAAGAGGAGTAGAAGAAGAAGAAAAGAACAAGAAGAAGAGGAGGAGGAGGAGGAAGAGGAGAAGAAGAAGAAATGAAGAACAAGAAGAAGAAGAGGAGGAGGAGGAGGAGGAGGAGAAATGAAAAGGGGCATACATACACCCCAAGTCAATTGGAACAGTGATCCCTTGAGGAAGGACAGCATTCCAAAAGAAGGTAGTCAAAATGCAGCATTAAAGCTACTCCATTTCCACTGCTGCCAAATACAAGCCCATCTCACAATGCCTCTCCAACCTTAACATTTAGGAAAATAGGACACCACTGATAATAAAGAACCTAAAATTACTTAATGGTAATGCGTGAAAATCATTGCTTTTAACTATTCAGAAGTCTATGACTATTTTTACTTATCGAAGGCAGCCCAGAGATATTATAAAGAGTAACATAATTGCAGATGGAGGTGATGGAAAAAGAATAGAACCTGGAATTTGTATAACCAAGAAAGAGGGGGAGGGGGGAAAGCCCCAGGGCCTTTCTATAGAATTATATCATGTTCTGCACCGGCCGAGACTGACTTACCTTATCCGATGTGCATCGGCCAGAGTGCAGAGAGATTCAATACACTCCAGCAAATCAGGAGACAGATCCTAGAGTGATATTTTTAGGTGCATCATTTCAGCTACTGGCTGTGTCAGGGCTCTGGTGGTTATTCCCCCATCCATTCTGGCCACTTGTTTGCCAGTTTGCTATTCACTGCCTGCCTCCAGCATCATCTCATGATATCACTGTGTGGCTGGGCCATCAGGGATTATTTATAGCCTCCCCATGTTCTGCCTGCAAATCTCCAGGAATTTCTCAAGCCAGAGCTGGCAACCCAGCACCACTCCTCCTGCCCTGCTGATGGGGAAAGGCCTGGCCTGCTGCCCAAATGCCGGAGAGCAGCATGGCCATGCCCAAGGATGGGGGAAGGTTCGAATCACTAACCAAATGCCATTGTGCAGTGCTGCCTGATACCGAAGGGCTTGGGGCCCCTCTAGTTCTGGGAGAGACTGATGCCCTAGGGAATTCCCTAGGTGTGCTTGGTGGACAGGCTGTCTCTGTAAAGGAAGAGAAAAGGAAATGGAATAGGAAACTTTTACCCATCCCTCTTCTGGTTGCCACATGCTTTTATGGTTGCCGGTCTCAGGACCGGATCGAGGGGACTCAGGGGGTAGTCTGCCCCCAGTGCCGCCAAAGAGGGGGTGCTGGGCACAGCTGCCAGCCGGCGGCAGTGTGCCGGTGGCAGCACGGGTGGCTGAGTGGCCGCCCATGCCATTCGCCTGCCCAGCAGGACAGGGAGCGCGCGGCAAGCTGGCCGCCCCTTCAGCTGGGCAGGCGAGTGGCGCGGGCGGCCTCCCAGCCCTCCATGCCACTCACTTGCCCAGCAGGACAGGGAGCGCGCGGCAAGCCGGCCGCCCCCTCAGCTGGGCAGGCGAATGGAACAGAGGGCTGGGAGGCCGCCCACACCACTCGGCTGCCCTGCTGAGGGGGCGGCCGGCTTGCCGCGCGCTCCCTGTCCTGCTGGGCAAGTGAGTGGCATTGAGGGCTGGGAGGCCGCCCGCGCCATTCGCCTGCCCTGCAGGACAGGGAGTGCACGGCATGCTGGCCGCCCCCTCAGCGGGGCAGGCGAGTGGCGCGGGCGGTGTTCCAGCCACCAGCGCTGCCGCTGCTCCACTAGTGACACACCCGCCCTGTGTGATGTCACAAAGTGACATCATCATGCAGCGCTGGGAGCGTGTGCATGCTGTGCACTGTGCGCGCGCGTGAGGTCAGCCGGACTTGGGTTGTTCCAGGCGCCGGGAATCCTAGATCCGGCCGTGGCCGGTCTCCTAGAATTACAACTGGGCTCTGGACAACAGAGATCAGTTCCCCTGGAGAAAATGGCTGCTTCAAAAGGTGAGCTCTCTGGCATCACTTTACTACGGAACTCCTTCCACTCCCTGAATTCTGCCTTTTCCTGGCTCCACCCCTAAATCTCCAGGAATTTCCCAACTCACAGTTGATTACTCTGCCTTTTATGCTATAAACCACCACTGCTCTGTGCTTGCTTGCTTGCTAAACATTTGGGCCTAATTCACAAGCATATCAATGAGTGGTTTTTCCTGCTGATTCCATACATTTCACTCACTCACTCACTCACTCACTCACTCACTCACTCACTCACTCACTCACTCACTCACTCACTCACTCACTCACTCACTCACTCACTCACTCACTCACTCACTCACTCACTCACACAATGTACTGAAAGATCTACATTGGTTACCCATCAGTTTGCAGGCACAATTCAATGTGTTGGTTCTTATCTTTAAGGCCCTAAATGGCTTGAGACCAGGGTACATGAAGAACTGTCTCCTCCCATACTTTCCAGCCTACCAGTCATGATCTGGGGTAAGATATGTACCCACACCCCCACCCTGCCTTCCCAGCAGTTGCACTCCCCAGCATCTCTTGTCGTTTGCCAGTATTTTGCTATCAGACCGATGCCTATGGCTCTTTGGGAGGGGACTCTCTGATGGCGCATGCCAGTTCATTCTTGCTAAAAACAACAAAAATGCTTGATGCAAAAAAAAGAGAGAAGAACTTTGCATCATAAAAAGAGAGCCACCTGCACGACTGTCTCGTTCTTTTTATATTTGATGAAGAATCATCATCTAATTGGAGAAAAATATGGGTTCTGCTCATTCAAAATATTTAATCAACGAGTTCTCAGTAAGCGAACAAACAATGGAGAATCTCATTCAAGCCGACGTCTGCAGCTTTGTTTTTCTTTTTCACGGGAGGGAACGCTGTACAATAGGAAAAGGGAGCTGGCAATTATATATTTTTTAAAAATTTAACTGTGCTCATCGACTGATCAGTGTGGTTAATTGCTTTATTATGTTTGCTGGTGGACTGCCAAAAGCGCACTCCACGGTGACAGCGAATGGATGCGTGTTCATTTAGCAAAGGGATAGCCAGCGGGCGGCCTTTAACCCAGATCTGCCCTGCAAAACAAACACAGAAGATTTTGCAAGGATAATTTTAGACCATTAAAAATGTAATGTTGGGGGAGGGGGCTGAGAAAGTTATTCTCTTATCATGCCCAGAAAACTGCCTCGAAATGAGTTGGCCGCCCATGATTTGGGCCACAATCCTACGGATCTCACGGGTGTTGAGAAAGTAGACAAAAGAGAAGTTTCAATCATATGTTTATTGAATTATTTCTGTGATCATATTAGCAGCCTTGAGAGATCGGACTGAAGAGCCAGTTTGGTGCAGTGGTTAAGAGCGGCAGGGCTCTCATCTGGAGAACCGGGTTCGATTCCCCACACAATGAATGATTATGACATGGAATTCACTTCCAGAGGATGAAGCGACGGCCACAGGAAAAGACAGCTTTAAAGGGGGATTAGACCGAGTCACGGAGGGACAGGTGTATCGGTGGCTACTGGCCATGGTGACTAAAAGGAGCCTCCACATTCAGAGACAGTAAACTGCTGAATACCAGAGTGAGGAGTCAACATCGGGAAACGGCCTCAGCTTCTCTGCCCTGTTGTTGGCGCTCCAGGACATCTGGTTGTGTGATCGGATGCTGGACCAGCCGGACCACCTTATGTTCTTATGTCACTTATCTCTATAGTCTGGAGATTGGTTATAATTCCAGGAGAACTCCAGCCACTCCACTTGCCTTCAACTAGACAGATCTTGAAAAATCTTCCAGGGGTCACCATGGGTGGATTGCAGACCGCTAACACTGTGGGGAGCATGAGCTGCCAATGAATTTTTTAACCAGCTAGGATCATGAACTTCACTAAATGGTAAATGCCACAAACTAAAACACCTTTTTTATCTTAAAAAAAAGGTTTAGGTAAAGCAAATCAGTGCGCCATCCGGCTCGCTTCACTCTGGTTACAGTGGTTTGACATCACCAATCATCAATCTGGCTCCTTACAGCTGTGACTAACCCTCATCTATTGTAGTTCAAAGGAGACACATGGAGGAAGCAGAAATCCATCTTCTCAAAGAGATGGAAGAGCTCAGCAGAAGCTGTGCCCCACTGACCGAGAACAGGTCAATAATGAACGAGGTCACTTCAACATCTGGAAATGAGTCCAGAAACAGACAGGGACCAAGATTTCAGACCCGTAACACGGTGGTACCCACTCCCCAGCTTGGGAAAAGCTACATTTGTAATTATGATCAATCAAAAGAGCCACATGACACATGTATGCCCTGTGCGGCACTCCACCGCAAACACATACACATGCTAATGTAAGATATAACTATAACTAGATGCTGGGATGAGAGTGCAGGGAGTCTGCAAAGAGTGGAGGTTTTTAGGAAGGATGGACTAGGGTTGTCAGGTCCAGGAGGTGGGGGCTTACAGTTGGGGGAGGCGGCGATTGGAGTCCCTGGCATAATGACTTTACTTCTGGCGCAACACATAAGTGACAAGGTCGCACAGGGGTTTAATCACAGAGTTTGAGGCTAATGCTAGAGCAACTCTCAATGTGATGATGTCACTTCCAGGTCACGCCAGAAGCAATGTCATCCCATCGGGGATGCTGATCCGTCCCCATTTCACTGGGGAATTTCCTCCCACTGAGTGGTAGCAAGCAATGGCATTTGGGGGTTGAGGTTTCCTCCCTATACCAGGAGACTTGGCAAACCTAGGATGGGCTCTTTCGTTCCATCACTGTCTCAGGTCCCACAGTCTAGGGAAGATCTCTAACCCTTCCAGTCCCTCTGGAGCTGGCTCTTGCAAGGTGGGAACTGCTTGCTAACCACAAATCCAACTGGCCTTGCCCACTTTCCTGGAACACGGGGCGAGTGCCACACTGGGGAACAGTGCTCAGAAGAGACACAGGTATCATGTCAAAGAACCATGTGTGACGTGACCTAGGGTTCCCGGAAATTTGCCCCCTCATCTGCTGATCGCCCAGTGATTGGTGGGAGGGGGCAAGTTCCCAGAGGTTGCCCACCACCAGCGGGCACCTCAGGAACCCGTGCCGCATGCACGCTCTCAACTGGTGCAGTGATGTCCCTTCTGGAAGTGACATCATCACGTCAGCTGCAGGAGCATTCCCGTGCTTTGTTTGGGGCCGATTTGGGCCCCAAATGGGCCAAATCAGCCCTATACAGAGCATGGGGAACACTCTCGTGGCTGGCGCAATGACATCACTACCAGAAGTGATGTCATCATGTCAGCCCTGGGACATGTGCATGAAGAGGATCCTCATGAGCGGCACAAGGTAAGTGCCAGCTCTCCCTCCCTTCCAGTGGGTGGTGAGAGGGACCTGGCAACCCTAGTGATGTCTGAGCCACTGAGTGAGTACCACTGCTATAACATGTGGAGATAGTACTAGGAAATTGCTTTCAGATACTATTAACTTTATTGACATGCATACCTCTGCAAACAATTCACAACAAATCTAGCTCTTGGTTTCTACTATAGGAAGGATTTGGGGGACTGGAGGAAAAACATATTATGGCCCTCATGCACTCCCTATATGAAAATAATCTGTATTCTACAGAATGGAGAACTTATAGTTTACAAAATATCCAAATGGAATAACAAACCTGCCATCCTTGCAGGTTTGGGAGGCTGCCCTAGGGATAGGGCAGCCTAGACAGACCACAGGCATGGCTGCTAGATTGCCAACCTCCAAGTGGGGTCTGGTGGTTTCCTAGATTTTCAACTGATATCTAGACTACAGAAATCAGTTCCTCTGAAGAAAATGGTGGCTTTGGATAGTGTACTGCATGGCATTATACCTTGCTGAGGTCTGTCCCTTCCCCATACCCTGTCCTCCCCAGGTCCCACACCCAAATGTTCAGGAATTTTCTATCACAGAGTTGGCAACCCTACATGGGTGGCCAGGAGCTGCCTGAATCAGTCCATCAGGGTTAGCTGCTGCTGCTCTGTAGTTGCCCAGGCTAGACTCACAGCACACCCAGTGGTGGTGAAGAGTCACTACAGAGTTGGGGATCACACATCATTAGGTCACTGCTCCTGAAATCTGGGAGGGGTTTCACACTAATAAATTTAGGTCAATAGCAGTGCATAGGAAAAGTCTACGGCAGCTATACCACTAGGTTAGGCCACCAGGAATCCAGGCCCTGGGACAATCACCACTGTTTATTCTATGCCTTTGCTTATTTAAATATATGACAATTGGAGTCTCAAGGCCACAATCTGGAATCTCTTGGAATATTTGGGGTAGGGATCCCAGGTCCCCTGGTGGGGGCAAGGCCCCCCACTTCTATCCTCTACCCTTGCCACCATTTACCTGGCCAGCAGGTGGGAGGCAAGGGAACAGGCTTACCAGGCACGCTCCCAGGGCAGCACAACTCCATAACTTCCGGGAGTGATGTCAGCGTGCCATCCCAAGAGTGCTCCCGTGTTCTGCAGCAGGCCGATTTGGGCCCCCAAAGGGCCAAATTGGGCTTGTTTGGGGCCCAAATCAGCCTGCTGTGAAGCGTGTGCATGCCCCCCACACCTGCACAATGACATCACTTCCAGGAGGTGATATCATTGGGTAAGTGTGGGGGCATGCATGCACTTTGCACGAGTGCAAGGAGGACACCCAAGATGGTGCAACAGTGAGTGCCAGGTCCCCCCTCCCACCAGGAGGGTAAGGGAAACTGGCAACCCTAATTGGGGGGCAGGGACAGGTCACAGAGGTTAAGTCATAGAATTTTTGGCAAATCCTAGATTGTCCGCCATACATCATGATGTCACTTCCCGTTTTTGCCCAAAGTGCAGTTGCTTGCCAGCACAATGCCAAGTCACCCCACCCCCAATTTGCTCCCATTTTTCTCCTCCTGGCCAGCAGGAAATGATGGGAATTGCTAGAGGTCCCCACAGCTGAAGACCTGGCAAGCCTGATGCAATTGTATTAGCAAGGATTAAATGCCCACCTCTCTGTTAGCATTTTTGCCTCTCCTTCTGTTATTATTATTACCCTGGCATAAAGGGTCAGTCTGAAAAGAGGAACTGGCACCGGCCATATCCTCTGGCTATATTCTGTCACTTCTTTTAGCTTGCTCAAGGATTGCTGCTGAGCTGCACAGGTGCATCTATTGGACAATCGTTAAGCACTGATGTAACTCGCTTCCTAAATGTTCCTATTATATTAGCAGCAGGAAAGCAAATGGAATCATTGACTTTGAGAGCTGGAAATGTATTCACTGTCCTCGCGGGTCCTCTATCTGACATTTGTTATGAAAGTAGTTTGCAACGCTGGATAAACACAATGGGGGGAAAATGACAGTCAAATGAGCTCGGAGAGAAATCATCCACAGTGCAGGTTAGCTCTTTTGGAATAGGTGATTAAAAAAAAAACATAGTTGGCGCAACACCTACTTTCAAGAGACCACTCTTCAACACACCACACTTATGTCAATAAGAGAGACACATGCGGGTGAAAATCAAATAGTCACCTTTGCAGAGTAGAGATGGGCACGAACAGAAAAAACAAACAAACATGATGTTCGTTTGTTGCCATCCACGAACAGGGACTCATGAACAACCACGAACATGGCCCTGTTCACGAACATGTTCATAGTTGGCTGTTCGTGGGGGCCAGCAGGTTCTCCTCCAGCCATCATCCAAGTCAAGATCCCTACTGCACCACTCCCAGAAACCTGACCTGAGCAGGCAGCAGGAAAGGTGCCAATAATAAATAATAGCTTGGCCCCAGAGCCTGGCAGCAGCCCTGGAAGGGGTCGATCCCTATCCCACCACACACAAAGAAAATTCAAGCTCCAATGCACTCTCTATCAAAATGCCAACAGCAACTGTCTCTCCCTCTGCACTGTCTACAAAACCAGAGCCTCCCTTGTAACAAATTTGGAGCTCCACACTTGAAAGGAAGACCTGCCTATCAAGCTAAATTGGGCTTAGATTGGGGTTTCCAGGGCAACAGCTGGAGTTCAGACAATCCCTGCCTAAATTGCCAAGGGAATTGATTGCAGGTGCCAGACTGTCTGGCTTGACAAACAGCCGTGAAGGAGGCTTGCAACGACCACCTGTTCGTTTAGAATGGGGCCTCACAAACGGCTTGTTCACAAACAGCAGATTGGGCTGTTCGTGGCTTTTTTTTGTTCGTATTGCTATTTGTGCCCATCTTTATTGCAGGTTCAAACCCCAGGTGTGTATGTGCGCTACATGCTGTCAAGTTGCCTCCGATCTATGATGATCATATGAACAAAAAACTTCCCAAAAAACCAGGTATAATTAACCAGAAGCGGGGGAAATGCAAACTGGTGATCTTAAAAATGACAGGTGTTCAAAGCCCAGGCAAGCGAGAAGACACACAAGCATTTCCCCTTCCAAAGATATACTTGAGCATCTAGTTGGAAGATGCACATGCTGTTTTGTATTACCTCTCCTTAGACCAGGGGGTAAGAGATGTGTAGAGAAGCAGTTAGAGTGTCAGACTAGGATCTGGAAGATCCAGGTTGGAATCTCCAAGAAACTTGCTGGATGACTTTCAGCCATTCACACTCTCTCAGCCTAACGTAAGCCTTATCCTCCTGTTGGGAGGATAAAATGGGCAAGGAAGAACCACATATGCTACCCTGAGCTTTGGACAAAGAGAAGAATAAAAATGTACTAGATCATTAGTGCAGCTTGAGTATAGGGTTGCTTCTGAAATTCACTGAAATTGCTCTCTGGTGTCTGGATTTTGGAATTTCAAACGGCCTGGTCTGAAGTAGAAGCAGTGAGTTAGCAACATGAAATGGCTTATTTCCGAATTTTGTCCGTAGCAGTAAGTATGCACAGTTGCCTGTCACAGAATTCAGATACTTCTTTTTGTATCTTTCCTCTCCTCTGCATTTGAATTGATTAAGCACTGCAAAAAGCAGTTTTGAAGTGATTGAACATACGGTTGCACCAAAAATATTTCTGTTTAGTGTCACCAATGAATAGAAGTATATATGGCCATCAATACAACGCTGCACAATAATCTTAACACAATGATACACACTCATGACAAGATTTTATTTTTTTACAGTGCTTCACAATGCACATGTGCTTTCTGAAGGAAAAGATAAAAATGCACCCAGGGTTGCCAACCTCCAGGTGGGGTCTGGAGATCCCCCAAAATTGCAACTGATCTCAAGACTTCAAGATCACTTCCCCAGGAGAAAATGGCTGCTTTGGAGGATGGACTTTATGTGGCATGAGGTCCCTGCCTTCCCCAAACCCTGCCCTTTCTAGGTGCCACACCCAGATTTCCAGGAATTTCCTAACACAGAGCTGGCCACCCTAAATGCACTACAAGGATCAAAACTCCTTTGAGTTTTTTTCTAATGTCTTAAGCTACTCTCTGCTTTCTTCTAAGAACAGAGCAAGATGATGGGGCAATTCTTAAATTCTGCAGGATTCATGTACCAATAAATGCTTAGATTGTTATATTGGTTTTCAGTTGAACTGCACCATGTACCTAATGTGCAGTCGTGGTCATTCACAAACCTATTTCGCTTAAGCATCATTTTTGGTTTTGGAAGTGGGCCCCTGAACGTGGTGGTCCCAAGGCAATTGCCCCATTTTTTGTCCATAGGGTAGAGGGTTCCTGATTGGACAGTCTCTATGAGATCTACAGTCTGTTCCCAAATGTATTTGCAGCAATCAGACCCCGAAAACTAGCACTAAATTCTAGTTTATTCTCCACTGAGAAAAACTGTTTAAAAAAAAAGAAGAAGAACACCACAAATTGATGTTTGGAGTTTACATTCAGGAGGTGTTATCCCAAATTCATGCCATTTCTAAACACATGTAAATATATTAAATTAGAATGCAAATATACTTCCTCCTGAATTAAAGCTTACCAAAACTAAAGGTCTCATTAAAATATGCTAATCAAATCATTTCTGGCTGGAAACCAGCATTTTTTTAAAAAAATTATAGTTGCTGTTTATTGATGTTCAGAACAAATCCTTTCTGAAAACAACTAAACAAATGGAGTTGTAGTAGGCTGCTAAAAGGGTTGCCAAGCTCAACAAATGGAAAAGGGCCATAGATCCAAAAGTCAGGCTAAGTACTGGGGAAAGTATATAACTTAATTGGAAGAAGACATTGGGTGACCACAAGGAGCAAATGTCAAAGAACAAAGATATAAATGTGGTCTCCACTGACCAATACTCTCTAGAATCTACAGGATTATGTACCAAAAATTCACCACAAGGTGCTAACTTCCTTTTGCTATGATAAGAAACTGTTAGAAAATAATTGCACAGTGATGCCATACGTTATGGAAGCTTAAATAACATTTCAGGAATGTGGAGGAAATATGGATTAAGTAAAGGAGATTTAGTCCATATTGGATGTTTGTTCCCAGCTGCACAAGAAAAAGTAGTTCTTCTCACTTGGGAAATGTTTTGTCTCTTATTTGTTTAAAACATTTTTTTCCCAGAAAAAGCTCAGGCCAACTTTTTATAATCAGACATGAATTAGAAGACCTATAAACATGAAGAAAGGACACGGGTTTGCTTACAGAAGTTTGCTTACAGAAGTTCCCAAATTCAGTTCCTACTATCTTTGATCAAAAGGATTTTAGGTGTGAGGGCTTGGAAAGATCAATTCCTGACTGAGTAGAACTGCTTATCTCCAGGTGGGGCTGGAGATCTTCTGGAATTACAATGGATTGCCAGATGACAGAGATCAGTTCTTCTGGAGAAAATGGCAGGTTTAGAGAGTGGACTCTATGGCATTACACCTTGTTGAGGTCTGTCCCCTTCCCAAACCCTGCCTTCCCCAGGCTCCACCCTCAAATCTCCAGGAATATCCCAATCTGGAGTTGGCAACTCTATTCCTGAGGCCTTGGCTATCTGTCCATTTTTGTCCCACCTTTCTTCCAGGATGCTCAAGAAAGCCTACAGGATTCTTCCCCTCCCATTTTATCCGCACAACAACCCCTTGAGGTAGGCCAAGTAGATAGGGAATGACTAGCCTCAAGTTACCCAGTGCACTTTGAGGCTAAGTAGGGCTCAGCATCCGGGCCCCTGAGGTCCTGATCTGGTCTGACCTGCTAACCATTCCACCCCTCTCTTCAGGCTCTATGTATCAACAGTTGATCTAAGATAAGGCACTTCCACATCGTGATAACTCTTAAGAGTTTTGTACCAACCATGTCAGCCATTGACCAATGTTCAGCTCTTCTGTGACATGCAACCAGAATTTTCTCTGGAAAACCCAGAAGGGACATCACACCTCTCTAGAAATTACTAGAGACTCTATGGTAAAACCCTAGTGTTTTCAGCAGCTCCTAGACAGGACTGATATTGCTTCTGATTTTTCCCAAAAGTGACATCACACTGTCACTGATGTCCCCTTATGGCCCACCCAATCTCCTGCTGGTTGCCAAGCAGGGCCTTGTTATCAGAACAGCCCTATAATCAAGGCTCCAGAAAGCCCATGGGTCTGGAGAGCTTATGGCAAGTGAGGGACAGGCTCAGGCTGAGTTGGGAGTCCTCCATAAGGCCTCACTGTTGAGTAAACCAACCTCTGTGTGGGGCCTGGAGATCACCTGGAATTACAACTGATCTCCAGACTAGAACGATCAGTTCTCCAAGAGGAAATGTCAGTTTTGAGGGTGGCTTCTATTGCATTAGATCCCTGTTGAGTTCCCTACCCTCTCCCAAACCCTGCTTCTACAGATTCCACTCCCAAATCTCCAGGAATTTCTCAACCCTAAAAGTTTGCAACCTTAAAAGAACCAGCGAGTAGATCAGCAATGCCTCAGCCCTCTCAGACAAGATGAAAAAAAAGGGAGTGGGTCACTGAATATGGCTGAAGAGATCTCCATCTCGATTGGACATCTTAATATGGAAGTTCACTTATCCACAACTGTAATTGTTGGACAGTTTTCTGTTGGGGATGTTCTAGATATAGATTTCCTGCATGAAGCCAGAGGTTGGACTATATGATATATAAGTCCAATATTGTCACCATTTCTCTTATAGGAACAGCCCACTCATGGAACACTGATGGCTTCCCCCCAGGAATCCAGATGTCTCCATTTTCAAAACGGTTGTGTGCTGTTTGGCTTCCGTTTTTTTTTTTTGGCACCTTTTCTGGGAACTCACTTTCTGCCGACCCAGAAAAGGCACCGAAAAAACAGAAGCCGGACAGCCCGCAACCATTTTGAAAACAGAGTGAGTGGGCCATGAGTGGGCCGTCCCTATAAGAGCATGTGGAAATGGCCTGTGTTTTATGAGAGCAGTAATATCAGACCACACGCAATAATATGGCCTCTCTTCCTTTGCCACGGTGCTGAAGTTTTTAATAAGGGGGAAAGTCACCTGCTTTCTTTCTCACTGGCCTTTATCAAGCCTAATGGGCTCTCCTGATTCATTTTCACTTAATTGGCTCTAAGACGTTGCCTCATTATTAGTCGTGCTGCTGGCATTCATGCAATCCCAGAAAGGTAAATTGACTCAGGGGAGGAAAAAAAAAAACCTGGCGAATTACTCTTTTAATTAGCTTGAATTGATCAGAAAGGTTACGCAGGCGGCTTTGCGTTTGAGTACAAATCAGATACAATCCACTTCTTGTAACCAGCTGCAACTGAATGGCCGAGAAAAGGACCAGCAGCCAAGTACAGCAGAGAGGTTATTTTGTCTTACTGCTCTAGGCTAGTGCAAGGCAAAATGACGAACTGTAACCACTGGGTAGAAAAGGAGGCGTCCTTGGAAACTGCAGTCGAAAGCTAGCCGAGCGCAGTGATTAGAAGCAGTGATAAGATCCTTCATCTGGGTTCTATACAGATGAAAAACAAGATCTGAGGAGGGGAGTTCACTTTCACGTTTGAAGGGCTCTTGGGTAAGGGTCAACAAAATACTCTACATCTTACAATAGCCCTGCAGATAAGATTAGCATATCAACCACCAATCCATATGCAAAAGAACCTCCTCAGGATACAGTGAAGCTTCCCCCCATTAGCATTCCACACCCTGGGAAACTCTTACAGGATGACTCAGCCCAAACCCACCTTCCTGAGCAGATATAAATTACCTGCTAACATCTTCACCACACACTGACACTGAGAGATCCCTGTCTTTCGGTGCTACACCTCTGAAGATGCCAGTCACAGCTGCTGGCAAAACGTCAGGAACTACAATGCCAAGACCATGGCAATACAGCCCGGAAAATCCACAACCACCATCGTTCTCCGGCCGTGAAAGCCTTCGACAATATATCTCCATGGGATGTTTCTGAGTTTATCAAACATGGTTAAGTTCAGTCTCTGGTTGCCAGCTAGCAACATTCAGCAGGATTTCTGCCTAGAAGGAGCCGATCGAGATATAATGGACCGTAGCCCATCAGATGTCTCTTGAAATGCACAAGCACAGTAGGAAGATGATGGGAATCCTATCATTTACCTGCAGCCTCCGGTACTCAGGAATATACTGCCTCTGGCCAGGGAGGTTCCATTTCGTTGCCGTGGCCAACAGCTATTGTGACAACCTATCCTCCATGAACTTGTCAACGCCTTTTAAATAGTCAGTTAAGCCACAGGGTCTCTTCTTGACATCTCATGGCTGTAACTCCCACAAGTTAATTAAGGATTGTGCGAGAAAGTGCTTCCCTTCCACTGCCAATCAACTACATTAGTGAAGCCGGAGTCCTAGCGTTGTGAAAGACAGTTCTCTCTTTGCACACATCCTCTCTGTACGATGTTATAATCCTCCATCACACACCTTTCGTTTTCCTGCATGATTTATCCTGGTCATATAAGACAATCAATATGCATGCTAGGCTCTCTAAATCTCTATTAATTCATGCAAATAAAAACAAATGTGTTTCCTCTAAACAAGGCTACTATGAAAAGCTTAGTGAAGCATTTTAATTGGGTTTACATTTTTCTTTTTTTAAAAAAATTGAACTGCGGCACTGCATTGGGTAGACCAACACGAAATAGCAGCAGCGTAGAAGTGTCTAGCTTTGCAAGTGAAAAAGAATTCTTTTTGTTATTTATTAGCACAGCAGTTTTAGATAGTTGAGCTGGAAACTTGTCCTGGCACTCTCCAAACCGCTAAGCATGGCACCCTGGATGGTTATGTATTTGTAAGTCCAGCCCTGGATCAATTATTTATTTATTTATTAGATTAGATTTTTAGTCCGCCCTTCCCACCAGGCGGGCTCAGGGCGGAGTGCAACATTTCAAATTACATAAATACAGTTAAAAACAGATAAAACAGTATACAAATAACGTTAAAACAACTTTATACAATACAGCTTCTCTTCAGATGGCAATGATAAAATACTGCTTTTCAAGCCCTGGCTCATATGTGGGGTGGTGGACAGATCTTTAGTGTGGCCAGTGGGGGCCCAACCTAGCCTCCACCATATGCCTGGCGGAACATCTCTGTCTTACAGGCTTGGCGGAAAGATAATAAATCCCGCCTGGCCCTGGTTTCCTCAGACAGAAAGTTCCACCAGGTCGGTGCCAGGACCGAAAAGGCCCTGGCTCTGGTCGAGGCCAGGCGGGCCTCCCTTGGGCCAGGGACCACCTACAGTTGTTTATTTGTTGAACGAAGCATCCTCTGGGGTACATATGGGGAGAGGCGGTCCTGCAGATATGCTGGGCCCAGTCTGCATAGGGCTTTATAGGTCAACACCAAATCCTTTAACCGGACCCGGTACTCAACTGGTAACTAATGCAGCTGGTGTAGTATATCAAGATCAGTGGGGGACTCCATAAATGCATCTAGCAGTCATTCCAGGACTTCGCATGACCACTTGGAAGCCAGACCCATCTGGCTCAACATTGTCTATTCAGATGACCAGATAACATCTACTATCCAACAGGAGATGCCATTGACAGAAACTGGGACCTTCCGCATGCAAAGTTGTTGCTCTGCCATAGAGCTGGATCTTGGTCAATCTAGTTCAGCATTGTCTCCTCAGACTGGCAGTGACTTTCCAGGACTTTCCTTCCCAGCACCCAGGAACCATTAACGAAAGATACCGAGGACTGAGGCAGGGACTTTCTGTGGATGAAGCAGATGTTCCAATACTCAGCCACGGCCCCCTTGCCAAATGCTTCGGTGGATTCCAAAAAAAGAACTCCAGAGCTACTAAAACCTTCTGGGAGGAGAAGCATGTGGTTCTGCCTTCTCTAGTTTGCTATAAATATCTCATAATTGGGATATTCTCAGGCCATTTGGAATGCAGCATAATTACTGTATAGATGTTGCTAGCACACATAGACGGAGGTCTTTTTTACATGACGCTGACAGCTGTTGAGAGACACACGAAAGTGTTATGATACCAGCAGAGATGACAGGCGAGTATCCGCATTGCACTAAAATATGTTCCAATGAGCTCCACTTTATCCCTTCCGAGCCCTGCTGAAAAGTGGTCCTTCGTTAGAATACAAATAGCCCTTCCTGCAAAATTTCATAAAACAAGCTGGCTTCCAGGCAAAGCCATGTGTGTCCCGTACTGAGCAGAGGACGGTAAATCTATGTTATGCCCACCCGCACAGCAGTATTTATCTTGTTCTGTGCACCTACCCTCACTGGAGAATTCATTAGCAGGATGACACGGTCCTGCAGCGGGACTATACATTAGCATTTTAGCCTGAAGGGCTGCCATTGATTCTGGACTGTGCTCTGGGATGTTCATGGTGGCCCATCAGTTTAATCATAATGCTACAGCCCGCTTCAAAGAGTGGCTTAAGACCTTTTTCTTCTTTGAATTTGTAGCCCGTGGGCTGTCTTTTCAGATATGTGTGGAGCCTTCACGCCGGAAGGGGTGAGGGTGAGACGGCCAAGGGAGCAAAGGATCCTGAGAAGTCAGATTTGAACTCTCTTGTCTTCAATACCTGATTATGACAACAACAGAGCTGGAACTTGGATATGCTGCAGACAGATCTCAGAATTGATACAGCCCATATAATGTTATCGCTGAGAGCAGATAGTTCCCATTTTTCTTCATCTGCTGGTACAACTGCAAGAGGGTGGATGCAGCCAGCATAATCAAATGCCTGGTCAGCCAGTCAACTGAAGACTAGTTCAAATATTGCAGATATATAGACCTGCATACACAAGTTTATGCTGAAGCAACTGTGGACCTATCAAGCTGAACTCAGAGCCAAGCTACAAGTGACGCCTGACACAGGTTGGACACTTGTCAGCTTCCCTC
Source organism: Eublepharis macularius (assembly GCF_028583425.1). Taxonomy (NCBI): domain Eukaryota; kingdom Metazoa; phylum Chordata; class Lepidosauria; order Squamata; family Eublepharidae; genus Eublepharis; species Eublepharis macularius. Next base: position 62,502,724 of record NC_072802.1, on the reverse strand, counting down.
AAGTTTTGATGGGAAATGTAGGCATCCTGGTCTTGCAGCTGTAATGGAGAGCCAAGCTGTAAAACCAGGATGCCTACATTTCCCATCAAAACTTGAGGTAAGCTGACAAGTGTCCAACCTATGTAAGGGATCACTTGTAGCTTGGCTCTCAGTTTATCAGTGATGCATGGTGGCCCACCATAACCTTACTAGAGATGGGCACGAACAGCAATATGAACTTTAAAAAGCCACGAATAGCCCAATCTGCTGTTCGCGAACAAGCTGTTCGTGAGGCCCCATTCTAAATGAACAGGTGGTCGTTGCAAGCCTCGTTCGTTGCTGTTCGTCAAGCCAGACAGTCTGTCACCTGCAATCAATTCCCTTGGCAACCGGTGGCAGGGATTGCCTGAACTCTGTCTGAACTCCTGCTGTTGCCCTGGAAACCCCAATCTAACCCCAATTTAGCTTGATAGGCAGGTCTTCCTTTCAAGTGGGGAGCTCCAAATTTGTTACAAGGAAGCAAAAGAGCAGGGGGGAGGGGGGCTCCCAGCTCTGGTTTTGCAGACAGTGAGGGAGAGACAGTCGCTGTTGGCATTTTGAGAGAGAGACAGGGAGAGTGCATTAGAGCTTGAATTTTCTTTATGTGTGTTGGGATAGGGAACTACCCCTTCAAGTTTCAGGGCTGCTGCCAGGCTCTGGGCCAAGCTTATTATTTATTACTGGTACCTTTCCTGCTGCCTGCTCAGGTAAGGTTTCTGGGAGTGGCGCGGTAGGAATCTACCCCTTCAGGTTCCAGGGCTGCTGCCAGGCTCTGGGGCCAAGATATTATTTATTATTGGTACATTTCCTGCTGCCTGCTCAGGTCAGGTTTCTGGGAGTGGTGTGGTAGGGATCTTGATGGCTAGAGGAGGGCCTGCTGGCCCCCACAAACAATGAACATGTTCATGAACAGGTCATGTTCGTCAATGTTCGTTGTTCATTGTTCATGGATGGCAATGAACAATGAACACCGTGTTCGGTTTTTTTCTGTTCATGCCCATGTCTACTTACAACCTCCAGGTTTTTGTTTTCCTGCTTGCCCAAGACTGTGAAAACTGATGTGTGGCAGAGGTCCATAGTTTGTTTGGTACATTTTCATCCTGCCTTTACACCAAGGAACATAGGGAATCACGCACAGCCAACCTCTACCTTAACAAGAGCCCTGTGATGTTGGGTTCAGGGACAAGTGACTGGCATAAGGTCACCCAGTAAACTTCATTGCAGAGTAGACATCTGAACTTGAGTTGCTCCTGTCTTAGCAGGATATGATTCTCCAACATTTGTCTATTTTTGACTTGTTGAATCACAACTTTTGCATTTACTATGGACTACCCATAATCTATACCTATATGTGTATAGTACCATCAAATCATCACTAACTTCTGGCAACCCCATGGTTTTTTAAGGCAAGAAAAGAACAGAAATGGTTGGTCATAGTCTGCCTCTGCATAGCAACCCTGGACTTCCTTGGTCGTCTCCCATCCAAGTACTAAACAGCACTGACCCTGCATAGCTTCTGAGATCTGACAAGATTGGCCTAGCCTGGGCCAACCAGGTTAGAGCATACCTACCTATATAGTAACTGTCCGGCAACGCCGTCCTCCTATCCACTCGTCCTACCAGCCCTGCAGCAGCAGGCACCATCCTCAGGCCCTGAAGTGCCACCTCTGTCAATACTGCAGCCGTAGGTGCCTCAACAGAGCACCAGGCCACCTTCACCATTAGGACAGCAGCAGCCGACGCCCAGGCACATCCCTAGGGAACAACCTTCAGCCACCCAGCTGACTCATCCTTCTGCAGCTGCCCAGGCAGCTCAACCTCAGACGGACCCACAAGGGATTACCTTTCTTTGACCATCAATTACCATAAATTGACCATCAAGCCATCAATCACCACAGCAGTTTGCAGGTAGAAGGCAGAGTGAGGGTGGGGAGAAAGGAGATGGGAGCAGCAGCTTCGACATCCCAATCATTTGTTGGTGAAACTAGGCTCATCAGTTAGCCACACTGACGGAGCCAAAAATAATTTCCCGCTGAGCTTGCTTATTTCTTTCTTCTTTGGAAGGCTGTCTAGCTACTATAATGCTGGAGCTAAGAAAGAACCGGGAAAAAAACAAAATGCAGATGAAACAGCAGTGGTTTGATGAAGGGCACCACCCTCGGCTGCCATTCCTTTCCATCACTGCTCACCTCCCACCATCACTGCCCTGGAGATGTTGCCTCCAATGTACCTTTCCCCCCATTTATCCTTAAATGAAGCATGGCAAGTTGTGCATTCCAAGCAGACATTCCCGAACTCTTGCATATTGCAAGACTTATTGTATTCAACAATGATGTCCTAACATGAGATGATCCCCAGGTCTGAGAGCCAGTTTGGTGTAGAGGTTAAGAGCGGCAGGACTTTAATTTGGACAACCGGATTTGATCCCCCACTCCTCCACTTGAAGCCAGCTGGGTGACCTTGGGTCAGTCACAGCTCTTTAGAGCTCTCTCAGCCCTACTCATCTTACAGGGTGATTGTTGTGAGGCTAATAATAACACATTTTGTTAACTGCTCTGAGTGGGTGTTAAGTTGTCCTGAAGGGTGGTTTATAAATGGAATGTTACTATAGTTATTATGTTTGGTTTAGCACTGAATAACTCAAATGCTTGCTGAACAGATTTGCCTGGTTTTTATTTTTTCTAGTGACTTGTGGGTCACCAGAACAAAATGATTTGGAACCACTGCTCTAGCCGATCTAGCTGGACCCAGGAAATCACAATTATTTATTTTTATTATTAATTTCTTTAAAACATTTTAATGCCACCTTTCCACCCATATGGAGCCCCAAGGCAGCAAATGTAAAAACATTAAAACATTTCAACATTAAAACAACATTTCAAATAAAGTATAGATAAAATAATTCAATGAAAAAGCATAATCACACATCACAGCAAAACTAAAGAGGAGGGCCAATAACATTTATTGGGTGTATGCTAAGCAAAACAAAAACATCTTCACCCACTGGCGGAAGATGATGATAGAGGCAAATGAATCCAACGCATAACTACTTTCCTACTTAAAAGTAGCAAAGCATTATGGGGTGGTGCTGGTTTCCTATAGCGAAGCTCTCTTTTCATTAAAGATAAGCAGGGCTTTTTTTCAGCGGGAATGTGGTGGAACGGAGTTACGGAACCTCTTGAAAATGGTCACATGGCTGGTGGCCCCGCCCCCTGATCTCCAGACAGAGGGGAGTTTAGATTCTAAACTCCTAATCTAAACCCTCCTCTGTCTGGAGATCAGGGGGTGGAGCCACTGGCCATGTGACTATTTTCACCAAGGGCGATTTAAACTTTAAAAAACTCCCCCCTTGTTCCAGCTGACCCAAAGTGATGTCATTGTGTGGTCCTGAGTTCCACCACTGAGTTCCACCACCTCTTTTCCCAGAAAAAAAAGCCCTGAAGATAAATATCCAGAAAATTTATCTCACTCTCTACACCCCCTCCCCCGCCCCAAGCTTTATAGAAGATATTGACGGGTTCTTAGAAAACACTTGCTGTCTTTTCATGCACATCAAGATAATAAGGCTGCATGCCAGTTTGATGAAAGTGACCCCTAGAAGCCACATGAAAGAAAGCAGGGCTTCTGCAGGCTGTGTGGTCGGACTGCTAAGTTTAATTAAAATGCCCTGAGGGGGTTGCTCTCAGCCTTGATCCTTTTACTGCATCAGAGCTTCACCACCGTCTGTGACACTTGCACCTGGAGGAAATATTAATCCCAGCTTAGTCAGAAAGAAAGAAAGGATGCGGCTGCCCTCAGACGCCACCGCATGCCATCTCTTACCAAGAAGTATTGCAAGCTAGAATCATGGCACTTATGTAAATGCAAAGCTTTCAGCTGGGCCTTTGAAATCCATTTTTGCAAATGTTCCAACCGGTGGAAATACCCTCCAAAATATTAGTATTAACAAGAGGGGCAGGGTTTTTCCACCCCCATGCTTCCTCCTCCCTCGCACTTCCTAATCGTCTAGTTCCCCACTTGCAAACCATGCCAATCATTCATTTTGCTTGTCTGTCTCCAACCCACACGATGGCCATTTTGCCCCCTCTTCCTAATGTACCCAAATGGCTGGTTCTTCCTTCCCTTCAGATGGTGACTGCAGTCAAACCTCCAGTGCTTTGCACTCACATCCTGGTGGTTGCTTCCCCCTTGGGTTGCCTGGTCCACGTTGGAAAATTCCTGGAGATTGTGGGGGTGAAGCCTGAAAAGGGTGAGTTTTGGGGAGGGGAAGGGCCTCAGTGGGGTATAATGCCATAGAGTTCACCTTTCAGAGCAGCCATTTTCTGCAGGGGAACTGATCTTTGTCACCTGGAGATCACTAGTAATTCCAGGAGATCATTCTCCAGCCACCACCTGGAGGCTGGTAACCCTACCCCCACAGCCTGCCAATGGATTTCGGGGGTCTGTTAAGGTTGCCAACGGTGCATTTGCAAATTACAGGAGATCTGGAGGCAGTGCTTGAGGATGACTACGTTTGGGGATGGAGGAAGGCGATGCCACATGGAAGCTGCCGTTTCCTTCAGGGAAACCAATCCCTGGAGATCAGTTGTAATTCCACAAGAACTACAGGCCTTACCAGGAGGTTGGCATATCTAGAGGTTGCTCAGCCCCGGGAAATCCAGGGAGAAATACTGACAGAGGAAGAGAATTTTTGGCCGTTGAAGAAAGGGCCGTCTCTGTGGTGGCACCAAAACGATGGAATTCCCTCCCCTGGGAGATTTGCCTGTTCTCCTCTCTCATTGTCTTCTGCCAGCTGCTAATGACTTTACTGTTTCACGTAGCGTTTCCTTATTGTCCCTTCTTTTTAAAAACTATTGTTTCTACATAGATACTGTTTTTCAAGTTGATTTTTAATGTGTTTTTAACTGTTCGCTGCCTTGAGGGACATAATTGGTTGGAAAAGGAGCATTAAAACATTTTAAATAAATAAATTCTAGAGGCATCCCTTGGTTGGCAAATCTCCACCACCACCTGCAGTTGGCAACCTTAGAAAGTTCGTGTTTCACCTGCATTTTGAACTAGGTTTTAAAAAAATGACGTATAGCAGTATTCAGAGCCTGTCACACCAGCCCTGCACTTACTTGCCATGCAAGGTGAGCTGGGGGGTGGAGGAGGCCTCAGTGATCCTCCAGAAGAGGAAAGGCCAGGCCTCTGCCAGCAGTGTGAGGAGAGGAACCTGGCAAGAGAGTATGGTTACCAGCAGGGGTCATTTCGTAGAAAATGAGCTGGAGGAACTCATTAGCATACGCCACACCCCTTGACATCACCAGAAATGTGTCATTAGTATAACTGATTTGCATGTGCCACACCCCCTGACATCACCCATCTTGGTTGTTTTGGACCCAATCCTGGCCATTCAGGACCAAAATTGGGCCCAAAATGGCAAAAAGGGGCTGAAAATGTCCGAAAAGGGACCCAAAATGGTCAGGATCGGGCTGCTGCTGAACAGGAGAGTGATCCACCACCTGTCAGAGGCCCGATCCAGGCCATTTCGGCCCCAATCCAGGACAAAACGGGCCCAAAATGGCTGAGAGTCAGGTGGGCGGGGCCACCTGACATGTGACCTCTTTGGGGAACTGCCAGAACTGCGTTCCTGTGCGTTCCCCCTCGAAATGAGCCCTGGTTACCAGTCCCCCGGTAGTAGCAGGGAATCCCCCACTTTTACCCTCTGCCCCATTCACCTGGCTGGCAGGGGGAAAGGTGTGGAAATGGACCTCCTTAGTATGCTCCCAGGGCTGCACGATGACATTGGGCCCATTCGAGGCCTGCTGAGAAGCCCACATGCACTCCTGCGCCTGTATGATGACGTTGCCCAGAGGTGACATTACTGGGAGTCGCATCATTGCGCAGGCACAAATTATACAGAGAAAGTGAATGCGGGTACCTGCCCTCCCGCCAGGAGGGTAAGGGGATCTGTAACCATACAGGGGAGTGAGGGACTGCCCCTTCATCCTCTATGCCTGAGACAAATTCTTCCAGTTTGGTGTAGTGATTAAGAGTGCGGGATGCTATCTGGAGAGCCAGGTTTGATTCCCCACTCCTCTGCTTGAAGCCAGCTGGGTGACCTTGGGTCAGTCACTTAAGAGCAGCAGGACTCTAATCTGGAGAGCCAGGTTTGATTCCCCACTCCTCTGCTTGAAGCCAGCTGGGTGACCTTGGATTAGTCACTTAAGAGCAGCAGGACTCTAATCTGGAGAGCCAGGTTTGATTCCTCGCTCCTCCGCTTGAAGCCAGCTGGGTGACCTTGGGTCAGTCACAGCTCTCTCAGACCTCTCTCAGCCCCACTCACCTCACAGGGTGATTATTGTTGTAGGGATAATAATGACATACTTTGTAAACCGCTCTGAGTGGGCATTAAGTTGTCCCGAAGGGCGGTATGTAAATTGAATGTTATTATTTATTATTATTCCCAGCACTTTATGAGGGATCCAGGCTGGAGGCCGCCGATAGCCCAGGATCAGACCCTGGCCAGGGAGAGCCTGGCACGCTCATGAGTTAAACTGCTGCCTCTCTCAGTTCATATGTAAGTATTATGGAATGAATCTGCTTGGTTTCTGAAAGCAAAGGGGAACTTGGAGTGAGGAAGTGAGAAACACTTTTGCAGGCATGCTGGGGAATAAGAAATCCCTTAGTAATCTGCGCCGCCACTTCGACTAAAGTCTGTGCAGGCTCTCTGACCTGTAGGTGCAAATCCCCCAAGATTCCTTTTGGCTGGCGTTCAAAGAGCTGTGAGTCTCGAGTCTCCCGAAGTCTCACTCACTCTTATCTGGTTACTTTTAACAACTTCTGCCAGCTTAGTGCTACGCTTTCTCTCGGTAGTCACAAATATCAGCCTTGATGTGTTCTCCATTTGCCCCGTAAACTTTCCTTCAACAACTAAAGTAACCAGAAAGTAACAGTTTCTCTTTTCTCTCCGCCCAGCCCTTAACATTGACCTTTCAAGCTTTGCATTCCTTTGAAGGTTTTGAACCCTTTTCAGAAATATAGATTCCTGTATTCATTTAGAATATTCAGATCGCACCACTATGCTTCGTAGGACCTTTGCAAAACAATAATTGTAAAAAATAAAAAATACAGTCCTAAAGCACTAGCCAGATGTTCAATAAATTGCGCTGAAATCAAGAGAAGAGTTCAGGCCAGCGTCAAACCAGATATGGTGCTGGGAGACCCATGACTGGATGGGTCTTGCACGATAAAGGGAAATAGCAGTCACTCACAAGTCACAACCACATCAGGTATGTGGCTGGGATGAGAAGGAGCTTAACATTTCTCCGTCAGGCGGTCATTAGCTCTGGAAGGCGGGGAGGGGAGACCGGCATTGTCTCTTAGAGTCTCTCTACACAAGTGATCTGAAGAACACATGTCGATGCAATGTTAGCTGGGAAGGGTAGTTTAAAAAGACAGAGCCGGTGGCAGGGCTAAGGTGTTGTTATAAGCTGGAGCTGTATGAAGGGGCTGTGAAATGCCATAAGGGAAACTTCAGCCCATTATAACCTCTCCAGGTCCAAACCGGCTCTGGAAGGCAGCTCTGGTCCATTTCTATTCCTCGCTGCCCTCTGGTTGTGATCCCACCCAGTTTTAGACTGGAGAGGTGAAATTGACAGAGCCTTCGGGTAGGTGAAGATGAAATTAACAAACCCTCTGAGGAGCAATCTCCACCAGCTCTCTCTTTTTAAACTACGCTTCCCGGCTATCATTGCATCTCCTTACACTTGATAAACATGCTCCGAGGCATCTCGTGTAGAGAGAGTCTCAGTCCAAAGGAGCTCAGGGCCAAGTTAGATATGAAGGTTTTTAAAGAGTTGGGTCTGGGTACCCCAGCTTTGGGGAATAGCTGTTAAAAATAAAGGAGACCTTAAACAGCCTCAAGCCATTTCCCAAGTCAAAATAGCAGGGGAGGGAGGTTTTTTCTGCTCTACCTGGAGTATTCTGTGCACATGGACCAGTAAAAATGGGGAAAACCTCATCCTGTTCTCTTGTGTCATGGGGAAATGGCTTGAGGGGGAAAGGAGGGGCCACTCTTGCCCCTACGGAGGCATTCTGAGGCCTTCTGGGCTCTCCTTTTTTTTTTAAACAGCTATTTACTTTTTAATGGTTGTATGGCTGCAGAAACTTGAGTTGGGTCTTTTCCCCCCAGACCCAACTCTTTAAAAACCTGCATGTCTAGAGAGACCCTCAGGTAGCAAGCATTGAAAAAGACCCTCCTGCCAATCACTCAGCTGGATAGACCAATAGTTTGACTCCAAAAGAAGCAAATTCCTATGTTCCTATCAGTGCAGACACAAATAGGCACATTTGTCCCACACACACCACAATTTCATTTTTTGGGTGGACACTAGAGTGTGATGGAATCTTCCTGCGAACTGGGTTCCAGATTTCATACACATAATGATATCTGCTCCCTGTCACTAACATATGATGCTGCCCTCTGCTTAGTCATCCCATTGGTCCTTCATGCTGAGTATTGTCTACTCTGACTGGCAATAGCTCTGTTCATGTATTACAGTGAACATAGGTATAACCAGTGTACAGTGCAACACTTGATTTTTCTGTATACGAGTGCTAATATTACATTCAACATATATACAGCTGAACATATGCTGGAAACCCCATGTTTATCTAGGTACTGGTCCCTGGTATCATTTTTGAAGCAAATGCACATTGGCCTCTTTCTTACTGATGTACGCACGTACATGCAGGAGGATGTACATGCATTCACTGTAACATATGAGCAGGGCTAGTGGTTCTCCAGGGTTTCAAGATGAGGTCTTCCACATTTTCTTTACTTTAACTGGAGATGCCAGGAGTAGAGCCGGGCATGAACCAAAAGCAAACTAAAGTTTGTCACGAACCAGGCCGGTTCATGGTTCGTGAACTAGCAAGTTGTGGGAGCTCATTTCTCATGATCTGTGATAAATTTTAGTCTGGTTTGTTTGGTTTGTATTTTGGTTTGTCACTGCAGAAAGCCTGACACAGATCAGTTTGCTAAGCAGTGGGGCGGGGGGGGGGGGGATATAGGCTCTCTGCAGACCTTCTTCTGACCCGGAAGTGACATTTTCATGAACTGAACAAACTGGCTCGTGAACCGGGGCAAGTTTGTCAAAGTTTGTGGTTCATGGTTCATGAAATGCGCCGAAACTCAAACGGCATGGTTTGGAATTTTCCCAGTTCGTGCTCATCTCTAGCCAGGACTGAATTGGGGACCTTCTTCATGCAAAGGAGATGCTTTATCATTGATCCACGGCACACCCTATGCCACTCCCCTCCCACAGTGCCACTGTGTCCTCTTCTAACATGTACTTTTCCAACCCAGTGGCCTCCACACTGTATCACACCAATCACGGCTAATTTATTCATAGGATCTGACAGTCATCCAAAAGCTGGGGACGGGCGCAACGGCAAAGATTGACACTTGCTTATATTTTAGAAGTCCCATTTGACCTTGAACAGCTGCTAAGTGGAGGCAACTTGTCAGCATCTTTGAGGAAGCCCGAGAGATCTCGCCTTTGGGCGAGACGCACGGTGTCAGCAAAACCATCAGGCAGGCTGAAAAAAACAGAGCATGAACTACAAACGGCGATGCGGGGATAGCTGAGGTCTTAAGGACCCTTTTCTGCTGTACTTCCAATGAGACTCAAAATGAGAGAAACTGTAATGAAATACACTGAAATCTGAAATTAATTATTCCACTTCCATAATGTTAGAACTTGGTCGGGGGGAGGGGGTCACTCAATGATGTTGACTGATAGTAGGTCCAGGAGAGATAAAGGAAAGGACATTGAGGGCACAACTTCTGGCCAGAGATTCAGGAAAAACATTTCCACAGTACCTACAGCTCTCACCCATCTCAACCGATTCTTGAGAACTTTCATCAATGGCAAATTCCACAGGGATTGATATTTTAGTCTGCAGCAACCCAAATAACACACATGTGTCTTAAAGACTAACACAGGTGACCAAAGGTGCTGTGGTGCATGTTGACATCTTTCTTGGTGCCTGCCAAGTGTTTTTAGAAGGTGGGGAGGGGGGGCAGTTGGGGTTTTTGCCCATCAAGGCTTCTGACTGGCCACTGACGATCCAAAGCATTGTGCAGTTTAAAACAACGTTGTTTCAGCAGCAGCTGCCACCACCACAGTGTTTGTTTTATTTTCTCACACTCCTCTTTCCCAGTGTATTTTCAAATATTACCCCTCTTCTCCCATGCACTTGGGCTTGCTCTGCGTGGTTGGCTGCAGCTCCTGTGGCAGCCATTTTGTGGATGGCTCCGCCTCCTGTAGCAGCCATTTTGAGGTTGTGCTCACCACTCTGTGTCAGAATTCCAAAGGTGCTCATGGGCTTGAAAATGTTGGAGACCCCTGGAGAAGATTTTGTGAGAAGGCAGAAGCTTTTGTGAGAAGGTCCATCTACCAGCGTACAACTGAAATTCCATCCTCCTGGCACTATAACAAAAATTTGCAACTGAATCTTCCTCTGTGGACAAAAAGAAGCCAGGGCTGCATCCACATAGGTGGATATTGCATTTCTGTTGAGCTACAGCAGTCACTTACAAGCAGATTATCCTGTGTAGACAAGACAATCCAACTGTGAATTATCGCAGCAGCACAACAATAACACAATATCTACTGGGAATGCAGCCAGTTGTGGATGATTGCTACAGCAGAATGCTACTGCAATATCCAGTGACAGATGGACAAAAGAGCCCCATTAAGACTGAACCTCTCCAGACGGCAGGTTGAAGGATTGAACCTCTCCAGACTGCAGGTTGAAGGATCACCCCCATGAATGTGTAATAATCATCCTTGAATGCAGGAAGCTAATTAATTAGAGAAGGCCAGGTTAAAACTTTCTTCCTGATTTGTTTGTTTTCTACACAAAGAGCCATAGGTGTGCATTCCAAATGAACGTTTGCACTCGAGTTCAACTGTCCAAACAGATCTTGGGATGTGATTTTGCCGAAAATGCGGCTCAGCCCTTGTCTGGATTCTCAGAAAGAAATCACGAACGTGGTTGCCTCATCGAAATACAGAGTTTAGTCCAGTTCTCTACCTGTTTGACTGGCACCCCCATTACAGACATTATTAAATTGTTCTTCATTATCATCTGCTACTTAAAACTTGGCATACACTATCAGTTTCTGTGGCATCGGCCTGCACTCCTTGTTCCTTAATCTCTTTCAGTGACTGGAATACTACACTTGAGGAACACCTTGAGTGAACCTGTTCTTCCGAGTGAAGCGAAGGTCAGCCACAAGGGATCTTGAGTAGGAAGCAAGTGCACAACCTCAAAAGCTTTCCCCCCTTTCCAGCTGTCTTTTACTCAGACATGCCGGAAGCTGGAATCATTTTTTGATGGTGAGAAGCATGGCTGAGGAAGGGGTCTGAAGCAATGGAACCAAAGGAGACACTGAAAATGGACTTTTTCTCAATGGACTTTTTCTCATCATTGCTAAGTTAGAAAGCAGGAATCCCAGGTCCAAATGCCCACTTGGACATGGATGCTTGCTGGGTGATCTTGGGCCAGTCATACACTCTCTGCTTAATCTACCTCACAAGATCATTGTGAGGATAAAATGAGAGAGAGGAAAATGATGTAAGACTCTTTGGGTCCCCATTGGGGAGGAAGCTGGAAATAAATGAAGTAAATAAAGTAGTAATAATAATAATAACAATAACAACAACAACAACATTCGATTTATATACCACCCTGCAGGATGACTTAACACCCACTCAGAGCAGTCTACGAAGTATGTTATTATCCCTACAACAATAATCATCCTGCGAGGTGGGTAGGGCTGAGAGAGCTCTGAGAGAGCTGTGACTGACCCAAGGTCACCCAGCTGGCTTCAAGCAGAGGAGTGGGAAATCAAACCCGGTTCTCCAGATTAGCATCCCCACTCTTAACCACTACACCAAACTGGTTAAGTAGCGCATTTTAATCCCAGCTTTCCTCCAGGGAACTCAATGATCCCTCCTTGAGCCACACAATGACCCTGTGAGGTAGGTTAGGCGGAGAGAGAACAACCGGCTCAAGGGCCGTTTCCACACTACTTACCTTCATCTGGAACGCTGTGGAACGTCGCGAAAAAAATGCGGAAGATAGCATCTTCTCGTGCGAGTTTTGCGTGATGTCGCGCAAAACTCGTGCGAGAAGACACTATCTTCTGTGTTTTTTCGAGACGTTCTGCAGCATTCTGGATGAAGTTAAGTAGTGTGGAAACGACCAAGGTCACCCAAAAAGCTTCAGGGCAGAATGGGATTTGAAACCACATCTCTTAAGTCCCATTCCAACACTGCACCAAAATAAGCAAAGATAGGAGACAGTTTCTAAACAGTTTCAGCCACCGGATTCCCGAAGGGACTTGCAGAATTCAGGATCACTTGCCTCGCTATGAACAAAGAGTTCTCATTGCAGTTCACCAGCCTGCAGGGGAGCCAGACGGGTGCACTACTCACGCCGACAAAGCAGCTGCACCTCTTTGCAAACATGGGAGTGCCTTGCTTGCCTTCAAAACATAATAGGGAACGGTGACCTTACTTTTAAATGTACGGGATTTGATCCGAGAGCACGCCGAGCCTTTCAGAAGCAGCTCCATTATCAGTTAATGCCACAAAAGGAATAGTTCAGAGTTTAAATTCAGCATAGGTAAACTGTGAAGCTATTATAAGTGACTGTGGTAGAAGGGGACCTCATCTAAAAAAAATGCAGTCAGTGTTCAAAGGAGCATGAAATCTCCTTATTCTTAAGCAGGAAAATCAAATCAAGAAGAAAGCAAAGCTTGCCTTTTTTAAAAAATCAGAGATAACCATAAAGTACTCAAAGGACAAAGTGCTTACTTTAAGAACAAAACGCTTGGCAGATACCTGGATGGCAGTGCCATCCAGTGGAGTCTAAAGGCACCAGGCAAACAAGGCAACGCACCCCACACCATGCTGCCATTTTCAGTGGCAGCCCCGTGTCATGAAGTTTATGCCCCGCCAGCTGTCTTGTGATTGTATCACACCGATCTTGATGCGCAAATGAGGTGGGGAGATGCATGACATGATGGCGCTGTGATGTGAGGTATATTTTTCTCAGCCTCAGGGGGGAGAAAAGGCAAGCCAAATATGGAGCTCTATCTAGCTATTACATTTTTATCCCACACTTGTTCCAAGGACCCCAATGTAGCCAGTTTGGTGTAGTGGTTAAGAGCGGCAGGACTCTAATCTGGAGAGGCAGGTTTGATTCCTCGCTCCTCCGCTTGGATCCAGCTGGGTGACCTTGGGTCAGTCACAGCTTTTTGGAGTTCTCTTGTCCCCACCCACCCCACAGGGTGATTATTGTTGTGGGGATAACAATAACATACCTTGTAAACCGCTCTGAGTGCGTGTTAAGTTGTCCTGAAGGGCAGTATATAAATTGAATGTTGTTGTTGTTATATGTGGACAGTCTCTTCTCCACTTTGCTCTCACATCAGCTCTGCAACGTAGGTTAGGCTGAGAGAGAGTGACCGGCTTGAAGCTACCCAGTGACTGGAGGTTTGAACCTGGGTCTCCCCAGTACAGTTCTCTAATAATACAACCCCACTGGCTGCTGTGTTGAGTCTCACCTCCTCTGGGCAATGCACCAGGCCCTTTCTCTCTTGGCTGTCACTGTGGGTATCATCATGATTAGCATGTTGGACTAGGAAGTGAGTTCAAATCCCCCCTTGGCCATGAAGCTCACTGGGTGGCCTTCGTCCAGTCACTTTCGCAGCCTGGTATCAGGCATTTGGGAGGAGAAAACGAGGAAGGGAGAGCTATGCGGAGCTCCCCGGAAGTAGTGCAGGACAAAAACATAGTAGAAGAAGACTGTTGCTATTCATGCAAGGTCCCAGCCTGACCTAGGAAAGTTTCTAATCCCTTCCAGATCAAGGGGAGTCTGGACAGATGGAGTCACTCTGGAGCTTGGTCCTTATGCAGGGCTTTTTTTCAGCTGGAACGCGGTGGAACGGAGTTCCGGAATCTCTTGAAAATGGTCACATGGCAAATGGCCCCACCCCCTGATCTCCAGACAGAGGGGAGTTTAGATTGCCCTCCGTGCCGCTGCAGCAGGGGGCGGGGCCACCAACCATGTGATCATTTTCGCCGAGAGTGATTTAAAGGTTTAAAAACTCCCCCCTTGTTCCAGCTGACCCAAAGTGACGTCATTGGCCCTGGGATCATGCATGCACTTTGGGCGTGCACACGTGGTACCAGGGGCATCACATCCCACCAGGAGTTGCCCCTTGTGCTGGCAACCCACTGAGTTCCACCACCTCTTTTCCCAGAAAAAAAGCCCTGGTCCTTATTACGCAGGGAGCACTCGAGGCTTGCTGGCTTACCACACCTGATGACAGCATCACACAGATGCTTATGTCACTGGATGTAGTTGTGACATCTCCTAGCATTCAGTTACAGAGCTATGCCCCCTGTAGACATATCAGCAGTACTGCATGGCAGTGCCTTCGCTTTCCACAGCCAATTGCAGCCAGCCACACTCCCGATCATATCGAGTCACTTTTTGTTGGCGTGGTTGTTGTGCTGGGCCGGCCCTCCAACATGCGGTGACTGAGCGACTGTAGATTTCACTATCTTGTTTTTTGTTTGTTTTTGAGCTGCAACACCGCAGAAATGCTCTATATCACAGCTCCTGTATGGTATAGTGGTTAGAGTACTCAACTGAGGCAGGGGAGGCCCACTCTGTGAGGGTAACCTTGAGCTGGTCACGTTCTCTCAGCCTAACCTTCCTCACAAGGTTGCTATGACAACGAAATGGAGGAACAACGTAAGCTGCCTTGGGTCCCCCTTGGTTGAGAAAGTTGTGGCATCAATAAAGTAAATAAATCAATAAATACATCCATGATGGCTCCTCTCTTAAGGCATAAGGTTACAGATAAAGATCGCTTGAGACAAATGGAGCAAGCAGCAGCCAAGGGAAAGAAAGATTAGGCAGCTCGCTTGGAAAGAAAGCTGGGCCTGGTGCTGACCCAACCACAGCCTGCCTGCCTGCCTGCCCCATTTTCCCCCCAAATGGGGACGCAAAACAGCTTACAATGTCCTCCTCCATTTTATCCTCTAAACAATCACCCCACAAGGTAGAAAAGTCTGTGAGGGAGTGACTGGCCTCCAGTGAACCTCCACTGCAGAGTGGGAGATTCAAATCTGGGTTTCCTAGATCTTAGTCCATCGCTCTAACCACTACTCCAGACTGGTTACTGCTTGGTGGCTATATCACAAAGAGTCCGTCTGTAACTGGATCAGATCAATGGGGTCCATTTAGACCAGCATCCCCCTGAAGACCCATAATATGTTTGCCAGGCCCTCTCAACCTCCCAGCGGGAGACTGGCTCCTTGCACTTACCTGTGGTGGTGGAGGGAGCACGTGCACAGTGTGAGCGCACACTCCCCGCAAACACGATAACATCACTTCTGAGAAGTGACATCATCACGCGGCCCCTGGAGCGTGTCCACGCTCTGCAGGGGCTCGGATTGGGGCTGCTGCGGAGTGCGGGAGTGCTCCTGCCCTCCACAGTGGCTCCAAACGTGTCCATTTTGGCCCAAATTGGGCTAGTTTCAGGCCCGTTTTGGCACGGATTGGGCCCATTTTAGGCCGCTGTGGAGTGCTCCTGCCCTCCACAGCAGCCCCAATCTGGGCCAAAATAGGCCCGATGCAGGTGGCTGCTGCACACCGGAGCGCACAGCCCCTCAGGGGAGCGTGCACAGAAGGTGCGTGCCTCCCCACGGGCCAGGTAAGTGGGGGCGGGGAGTGAGGGGTGGGGGATCCCCCACCCCTGCTGGGGGTCTGGCATCCCTAGCCCACAAACAGGCACAGAGTCCCCAAGCCTTCCCCTTCGAGTGGACATTTGGATGTCTCTCCTGCACCCTGAATCCTCTCCTCCCAGGAGCAGTGCATTGCATGAACTCTGTGGCTCAATGCTTGGAGCAAAGAATCCGAAGAGAACCGATTCATTTCTCCGTCTTGCAAGCTGATGGGGAGAGATCTTTACTGGGATGATTAACAGCCCTGTTATAAAAAGATGGTTCATAAATTCCTCCTATTAGGTCAAATCATAAAGAAGGCCTTTAATGTTTATATGTTCCCTTTCTAAACAATCAAGAGTTTCCAAAGCACCTGCTAATAAAGGGGCTTCGGTATGGCTTATAAAGCACTCCTGTTCTTTAATGAGCTGGGGAGTAAATAACACACAGTCTGTCTCCGTTATTGATTCCTGTCGTCTTAACCCTCTAAGGCACTGCTGGACGGTCGGTGTGCTCAAAATTCATGACTATTACCGAAAGGGATTTTCATCCACCTTATAAGCATACACTGTATCAACGATGCAAGCCATTTACATAAGCTTGCACAATTTATTCCACTTCTGCTAGTCACGGGGAGGCAAAGAGCTTCGCAACTCAAAGTCGTATCCTTCAACCACTGTGTTCTAAATGTACTTTCAACCTTACTTTTGCATCCATAAAGGCTAGAAACTTGCTTAACAATTGAGAAGATAAGCTGGATTCAGTACTATATTTTGTAGGTAAGCTCAAGAAGCCGAATTCTGTAGGTTTTTAAGTAGCATTGATACGGGGAGCGGAATTCCTTTTTCCAAAATTCAGTTTTTTAGACAAAACCGTTTATTCACTTTATTATCTTCCCCCCCTTTTTAAAAGAGGGGCTTTCCTCTTTCATTTCTCTTTGAAAAGAAATGAATGAACCTTTTTGCAATTTCAACCCTTACAGTTCCTAGAGCTACCTATTGTCTCTTTTCTAGAGTTATCTATTGTCATCCCCCCCCCCCCTGCCCCATCATGTTCCCATCCCTCCCAACCATCCTGCTGGTTTCCAGACCCCCCTGGCAATCCAGTTCAGACCCCATCAGTATGGTTTTTTTCACCTCCAAGCGGATCACTTTACACTCACAGTAAGCTTTATTTCCCCTTGCTGTTCCATCACTCACCCCGTTTGGAAAGAGTCCTTTGGAAGCTCTTTCACAAGAGACTTTGAGGGAAACTATACGTGATGCCCAACACATGAAGAACACGTGTCGGTTTCTCACAAGTTTCCATGGGAAGTGTAGTGAGAAAGAATGGCTGCTCAATGTAAATCTCTGCCAGGGAGAAGAGGAAGAGAATCCCTCCCACTGCTCAACGACTATATTGAGGAGGGCAGCCCAGGAAGCCAGCAGCCAGTCAGCCCCCTGCATGCCCACCTCGCCATGCGGCAGTGGTGCTCAGCGCTCCCTCCTCCTCCTCCCTCAGCCACCACACACACTCCGCCGCCTGTCTAGGACCACAGGCTGGAGCATTGCTTGGCTCCCTCTGGACGCTGCCGGCATGCTCCTCTTGATCCCCTAAATGCACTCCGTGCTCTGAACAAACTAAAGAACACCACTCCTTAGTGATTCCATGAGACCCCCGACGCATACTTCCCTCCACACCAAGAACTGCTGTTCGTCCCACTTTTTCGCTTCCAGTTACTTCATCAGTTTCAAATCCATGAAAAGATTCATCCATTTATCCGAAACCACATTTTGCACACAAACATCCTCCCCGAAGGTAGACTCGCATTTCAGAGGTCCTAGAACTAGAACAAGCCCTTCATGAAATATCTTGGTGGTGGCAGGGACATGTTTGTAATAACGGATATTGCTTAAAGAGGATTAGCAGGGTCACCAGGCAATATTCTGCCCCAATCAAGCTCATTAATTGCATGGGATTTCTTGATTCTGCATGATTAAAAGGAGTTCAATGAAGGTTTATCAGACACAACAAATATCTATCTCAAGCCCGCTGGCGTAATCCGGTTTCTTTTAGCACGAGCAGAATGCTAATTTGTAAAGGAGTTTTAAAGGATTAAATGGCGATTTACTAAGAAATTTGAGCTTTCCGCGTTCTGCTCGCCTCCCCCAGCTCCTTTAGCACTGCTTTGTACTCATTCAGTACCCTGTGAAATGCAGCTTTCCATTAACTAAAAAGGAAAAAAAGACCACGAGTTAGAAGCAGGCTACATTTACTGCTGAAAGAAGGAGTGAGATAATTTCCACAGACTTCCTCTTCTTACGGCAGACCCCCAATTCACTTTGCTCGCTATTCTTAAGGGTCCCCTGTTTGCTAGGAAAAGCATTTCTGGAAGAGAGCCATTTTGGTGTAGTGGTTAAGAGTGCGGGACTCTAATCTGGAGAGCCGGGTTTGATTCCCCACTCCTCCACTTGAAGCCAACTGGGTGACCTTGGGTCAGTCACAGCTCTCTGGAGCTCTCTCAGCCCCACCCACCTCACAGGGAGTTTTGTTGTGGGGATAATAATGACATACTTTGTAAACCGCTCTGAGTGGGCATTAAGTTACCCTGAAAGGCGGTATATAAATGTTATTATATTATTATAAGATCAGTGGGCTGCTCCGAGGTGATAGATTTTTAATATCTGCTGGCTTTGCCCCTTGACCCCTCTGATCCTACCACTGGGTGGGCGGTTCCTGGGCTAGGCTCCACCCATTTCCAGATTTATGCCTTCCAGGAGTTGGCAGCCCTACTTACACACTGTTTTCTGTTATTTGAGTTGGTATCATGGTGGTGGAGAGTGTGGTAGGTATGAGTTTTCATGAGTCACAGCTCACTTCTTCAGATACTGTGACTCACGAAAGCTCATACCCTACCACCAATTTTGTTAGTCTTATGGGTGCTACTGGACTCTTGCTCTTTTCTACTGCTACAGACAGACTAACATGGCTACCCATCTAGATCTATCTTAAATAACTTCTTCATGCCAATTTCTTCTCTAATCAGCTGCATTGTACTTTTACATCCTGATACGTTCCCTTGTAACACTCCACCCACCTTTAGCTGGGATATAAAGGCTCAAGGATCTACATTTCTACTTGTATCTGATAAATATAGCTCTGACTCTCAAAAGCTTACACTCTGAAAATCTTCTTGGTCTCTAAGATGCCACGGGACAAAAATCTTGCTGATGGTCTTCAATGGTATGACCGGCGAGAGGACAGCCTAGCCCCCACCAAATGCCTGGCAGAACATCTGCGTCTTGCAGGCCCGGTAGAAAGATAACACATCACTCTGGGCCCTAGTTTCCTCAGACAGAGAGTTCCACCAGGTCGGAGCCAGGACCAAAAAGGAGAGTGGGGGCTCTCCTGACCTCCTCAGGCAGGCTGTTCCACAGGGTAGGGGCCACCACAGAGAATGCTCATGTACGGGCTGCTGTTGATTTCGCCCATGTGCAAGGGGGCACCTGCAGGAGACCCTGTCCTGCCATCCCTACTTCCCTTCCTTAAAGACCCTGCCATGTTCACCATCATAGGGGCGAAATTTTGGGATCACTTAAGTATGTCATTTTTTTGTTCATTTATATATACTTAAGTGATCCCAAACTTTCGCCCCTATGATGGTGAACGTGGCAGGGTCTTTAAGGAAGGGAAGTAGGGATGGCAGGACAGGGTCTCCTGCAGGTGCCCCCTTGCACATGGGCGAAATCATATATATATATATATATATATATATATATATATATATATATATATATATATATATATATATATATATATATATATATATATATATATATATGACTGTTTTCCTCCATAAGGGAACAACTGCAATTAAAACAACCCCCAGTACCAGCCTGAATGCCACAACGTGTGACCCCCCAAGCCCAAAACCTTGGGCTGAGTAGCAATACCACACATCTCTTAAACCCACAGCACCCTTGTTGTACAAAGACCCGGACTGTATTCCAGTACCTCCAAAGATCAGCTCTGAAAAATCAGGGCAAACAGTCTTGAATATGCTAAGCCTGGTCTGTGCTGGGGAGTTGGATTAAAGCTGACAGGCTCCCAATTTAGCCATTGCGATGGTCTGGCAGCCATTTGAGAGTCAGCCGTATCTCACTGTGTCTCTGGGGCATTTCTCCACTGTTTCTATGGCACTGCTATCCTCAGCACCAGTCTCTCGGGGACAACTCCCTGCTCAGAGTCCACTCTTCAGTGTCTTGCAGAGCCCTGGAGCTTCGAGTCTGCGCACAAATTACATTTCATCCCTGGGCTGCCACACTAAGAATCAATTGCAATGCATACCTCTTGGGGAGCTGCCCTGCCTTCCTCTAAGCAACAGCTAGGGGTAATGCTCTGGAAGTAAGTCAGAATTTATCTGGGGAATCGGTTCACAGCACAGGAGCAGAATGCCTTCATTCGCTGGCATAAATGCTACAAAATATCGGTTATTTGCCAGGCTCTTGGAACTTTCTGCATCATTGAAGCGGTGGTTTCCTCCCCGCTTCCATCTGCATCAGTCTCTAAACACAAACATCATCCAGGGCAGCTCCAGGCAGGGTTGCCAGCTCCAAGTTGGGAAATTCCTGGAGATCTGGGGGGGTTAAACCTGGAGAAAACTGGAGAAAGTGGGGTTTGGGGAGGGAAAGGACCTTGGCATGGCAAAATTCCATAGAGTCCACCCCCAAAAGTAGCCATTTTCTCCAGGTGAACTGATCTCTGTGGCCTGGAGACCAGTTGTAATTCCAGGAGATCTCCAGCCACTACCTGGAGGCTGGCAACCCTAGCTCCAGGTCTCCTTTGGTGGCCTGCTTATTTTCCAAATGATAATCTTCCCAAGGTGCCCTGACCTGGATAGTCCAGGTGAGTGTGATCTCATCAGATCTCAGAAGCTAAGCAGGGTCGGCCTTGATTAGTAATTGGATGGGAAACCTCCAACGAAGACCAGGATTGCAGAGGCAGGCAGTGGCAAACCACCTCAGTTAGTCTCTTGCCATGAGAACCCACCAGGGGCCGCTATAAGTCAGTTATGACTTGATGGCACTCTCCACCACCAACCTTCCCAAGACAGGAATGCTTTCTCCTACCTTTAGGGCCAGCAGCGCCTTCTACTGGCCACCTGGTTGCACAGGGCCCAGCTCGCTTACTATTTTAAAAGAATCTACTCCATGTTCCCTGAATCTGACGCTCTCCCCGCAGCCACACGGCAGCTGTGGAGAATATCTTTTTTAATCTGAAGGGAGCCTGATTTGGCTCAGAGTAGTGGCATGGGAGAGAAGGAACCTCTGATTTCCCCCCATGCCATTCACCCTCCCTCCCTCCACATGACAGATCTGAGTTCACTTAGGCTCTCCCTCATTATAAAAAAGACATTCCCCACAGCTACTGTGTGGCTGCGGGTAAAGAGAGTTGGGTCTGGGAAACCCATTCACAGCTCTTCAAAAAAAGGTAACATCTTGTCTTCTCCAGGCTACGGAGCAGAGACTTGGGGATAGAGGAAGAGGAACAAGGTGAGGTTAACTCCCTTCCCTCTCTGCAGCTGAGGCCTTTCCAGGGTGTGGGGTCTCAGCCAGAACCACAGAGATGAGCAGGGAGAACAAAGCAGTTGCAGAACCCCTGAATTCCCCACAAAGGTGCATAGAAAAAAAGGGGGAAAACAGGGCGAGATATTTGAGTTGAGATTTACTACTTAGGTGTCTTTATATGGCTTTGGTGTCCAACCATGAACCCAGCTAATCTTATGATCCATGTCTAAAATTACTTCTCAAATCGATGCCACTGACTGTGCAGACACAAAATGCAGGAACAGCCATCTGTCCGGTGTTAGTCATTTAAAGGATGCATCTGACTGGGCAGGTACAAAGAGGGGACAAACTGCAAGCAACTCTGAACTTGACGATCAATTGAAATGACACAGCTATCACTCTAGGGAATACTGCCTCTTCTCTGGTAAAGTAAATGATTTGGTCCTCAGACTGGCCAAAAGCAGCCATTAGCTGCTGAAACCGGGCCTAGCACCACAAGTGTGCACAGGCACAAAGCTTCTTGACATAGTGTTATCCCTGAGACGAATTTCACCTTGAGATTGTTCACGGAGAGCCTCTCTGTGTGTAAACGAAGGAGCTGGAGCAAGATAAATTCACCTGACAATTGTGCTCATGTCAAAATTCTCAGCACGCCTAATCAACACTGGAAATCCCCTTGAACTCAAGCTGCCATTTCTGTTTTGGAGTCCACGTGCAAATGATAGTGTGCAAGTTTGGACATAGCACCAAGCAGTGTTTTGTACAAGACAGGAAGTCAGGAAGAGAAACAAAAAATGCGAGGGGAAGAAGGAACGTGCAAGACCACAACTTGTTCCTGATGGACCAAACCATAGGACATTACTTCTGAACTACAAGAGCTAAGCTACAAGAGACGAATTACATGAGGAGGAGCACATGAAGGGGTCACAACATTAGCTGGGAAGCTGAGTTGAGCCAGTTTGGTGTAGTGGTTAAGAGCGAGGGACTCTAATTTGGAGAACTGGGTTTGATTCCCCACTCCTCCACTTGAAGCCAGCTGGGTGACCTTGGGTCAGTCACAGCTTCTAGCTCTCTCAGCTCCAACCACTTCACAGGGTGTTTTGTTGTGGGGATAATAATAACATGCTTTGTAAATCACTCTGAGTGGGTGTTAAGTATTCCTGAAGGGTGGTATATAAATCGAATGTTGTTATTATTATTAGTTTTAAAAGAGATTAGAAGGCTTTGTCAATTTCCCCTCTCTACAGAGCCAGGGAGATCACTGCTTAGGTTTGTTAATTTCCTCTTTACCTCTTAGAAGGAGAGGTGAAACTGACAGAGCCTTCCAGAGGCAAAGAGGAGATTAACAAACCCTATGAGCCTGGATCTCTCTGGCTCTGTAGAGAGGGGAAATTGACAAAGCCTTCCAATCTCTTTTAAAACTCAGCTTCCCGGCTAATATTGCGACTCCCTTCACGTGCTCCTCCTCGTGTAATTCGTCTCTTGTAGCTTGGCTTTAAGCCACTAAAAGTTTCATATATGAGTAGAGAATTGAACCTAGATATTCTTAGACTAAATCCATCAGCCAAAGCCAACCTTACAACCGGATCCTAAGTTGGTTCATATATAAGTAGAACTCTCGATGCAATTCATTTCCTAATACTTGTGCTTGGGATTTCAGCCTTTTAAAAAATTAAAGAGCTATGGCCAGATTATACATTAAGGAGCCTTCCATAGGGGCCACAAGGAAGCCAAGCTTAAGTCATCCAAGAGGAAGCATTTATCCCTGGAGTTCTTACCTGGGAAAAATCAGCAGATCATAAAGCCAAAAACTTGCCACTCACCCTCATGCCAAGTTCAATGTTTTCTCCTCCGTAAACCTCCATGCCAGGGTCAAGTAGCCCAATCTCACCAAAGTATTCTCTGTCCACCACGAATGAACAGCCAATCATGGCTGGTGTCCTGTTGGTGAAGAAGGGAAGAAGGACAGAGGGGTTAAAGCAACAGAGACCTTGCAACAAAAACAGGGAGAGGGTAATAGTTTTAGGAAGGACATGGAGACCATCTTTTCTCTGATTCCCCAGGCTGTTGTTTTCCCTGATTGTGATTTCCCTCATTTTCATGGCTATTGTTGATGATTCCTTTGATTCCTGGACATCATTTTATGGTATTTTAATGTTGGGGTTTTATGCCTTTTTAATGCCCCATTTTTATGCCATTATAAGTCATACATCTGCAACTGACACACACACACACAAATATTTTAAGTACAATGAGTTAGTGTCAAATTCAATGAGAAAATTTCAGCAAGAGAACCTGGTGAGATTAGTCTCTCACAAGGGATCAATGAAGGAAAAAAAGGGATGGATACTTGAATCAAACCAGACTGTGACTTGAAATTCGGAGTCACTCCGAATTGATAGAACATGCAGCGATTGTACATGATGCCCCCATGCTCAGTTCATTTCTAGAACAAAAGCTAGCTAACTAGAACATTTTTACCCTATCCTTCTTCTAAAAGCTCACAGGAGCATACATGCATCTCCTTTCCTCATTTTATTTTTACAACAATCCTGTGAGGTAGGTGAGAGAGAGAGAGAGAGAGAGAGAGAGAGAGAGAGAGAGAGAGAGAGAGAGAGAGAGAGAGAGAGAGTCAGTCATTGGCCCAAGGTCTCTCGGAAAGCATCATGGCAGCTACGAAAAGGACATCTGGGCTTACCTCCTGCCAAGATGCTGGGTCCCCCCATGAGTTCCCAAATTATAGATCATAATCAAACATAAGAATCTGCCTGATAATCTCTGAATCAATTTATCAAATGAACACATCAAGTTGCCTTATAGTGAATCAGACCTTTGGTCCATCAAGATCAGAACTGTCTACTCCGATTGGCGGTGGCTCTCCAAGGTCTTAGGTGGAGGTCTTTCACATCACCTACTGCCTGGTCCTTTTAACTGGAGATGCTGGAGATTGAACCCAGGATCTTCTGCATGTCAAGCAGATGTTCTACCAGTGATCCATGCCCATTACGCTTACAATCAGCTCTCCACATATGTGGTTTCTTCATATCCTTCTAGCCAAGTGCTGTCTATTTTGCTTGGTAATGACTAGAGATGGGCACAATCCAAAATAAATTAATGATCCAGCCGATCATGGATCGGCACCGATGATGATCCCCAATAAACAATCCACACCGATCATCTCCCATTCCTGATCTGTGGATTGTGGATCGTGGAGGCCAAAGTGGGGCGCGCTGCTATTCCCAGCTATGTGGAAAGGTGGGTGCTGGCGGCGGCGGCCGGGCCCGGTGGGCACGGGGAGATGGCGGCGAGCCGCCTCCCCTCAGGGGGCGGGGGGGGGGGTCTGGCCTGTGTTTGGCTGTCAGAGCTGCCTATCAGGGTTTGCAGGGATGCGATTGGAGTACCCATGGCTACAGAACACTCCCTTCCCCCTCCCTCCCCTGGCTGTCTTCTCCCAACTGGTGACTGCTTTGCTGCTCCGTGGTTGGAAGGAAGCCCTGCTGATCAAGGAAAGCTGGGCTTCCATTCGGGTTTCCAGGGCGACAGAAGGAGGGCAAACAGAGCACGGGCATTCCCCTGGCTCCGTTGCCAGGGGAATAGATTTCTGGTGCCTGAGTGTCTGGCTTCCCGATCCGAGCACAATCGCCCCGATCAAGCCCCAAGCCCCCCCCCAATCGCTGCATCGTTGGCCATGGCTGAGCACGATCTGCCGGGTCCCGATCGTGTGGTCGCCATTATCGTGCGTTTTTTCCGATCGTAATGCGGATCATGCCCATCTCTAGTAATGACTTTCCAGGCTCCGAAGCCTTTTCCAACCTGAGTCCCTCAAAGTCTTGTCACAGAAGATACTGTGTACAGACACTGAACATTCTCTGTGCAAACACGTATTCTGCCACTGAGCAAAGGACTCTTTGCTGGCAACCATTCCTGCTGGCATTATCATGAAGGCACACGGATCTCAACGGTTCCTGCAAATTGACTTGCACACATGTGCAATCCTTGTTCATAAGACTGCACTGGAGCCTTTAAAAAAATGCAACACAGCCTTTATAACCAGCGAAAAAATAAAACAATAAGAGCATTGGAAAGCGATTACCTTTTTATTCGCATGCTCATTCAATTTATTCCTTTATTACAACTTCCCCTAATGAAATTTTTAATACTGCCTTTAAACAACAACAACCGAAAGAGAGCCGCATTCTTACTGAGGAAACAATATTTCACCAACACGCAACAAACATTCTAATCAATTTGCCTTGTGTTCAATACAAAAAAAAATCACGTGTGGAGCTGATAAATTGAATCAGAGAGTCCCCTGCCAAGTCTATTGCAGCTTGGAACGGCTTTAAAAATAGATATTATCGCTCAAAGTTCTAAAATAAACTTTAATGAATGAATTCCAAAGAAAGCTGCAGCTCCACTTGTGCTTACATCTGACGGTCTTTTTTTGGTAGGGGTGTGCCCTAGCACCAAAATCTAGATTTGGGATCAGAATTAAGATCCGTCAGATTTAGAAATCGGAATTTAGAAAATCCGAAATTTCTGAATATCTGAAACTCCATGAAAGCCAATCGGAATATCCATTTTCCAACGAAAGAAAAACACAAAAAGGCAAACCACTTTTTTAAAAGTTTCCCTTAGCCCTCTGACCTTTCCCCAATGCGTGCACCAATCCCAAAGACTTGAGAAGATGTGGCAAGCATACACAGCAACAGCCCATTATTCCCAGGCATTGAGAAATGGCTGCAGTTTTTCAGCTTCTGAGGTCCTGCATCCAAGCCTCCACCACGGTTATGACTCTGGGAGGGGACGCTGACCTCTCTGCTCCCACAAGCCTGGGGGATAGCCTGTTCGAGGACTGTTTCAGGGCCAAGCTAGAAGTGACGAGTTACACTATGAGATGGAGTGGAGTGCAAGTGGAGTGCAAGTGAACAGGGAGGAATACATGTGAGAGCCAAGCTACAAGTGATGAATTACACTTGCCTAGCAAGTGAACAGACTCACGTGTATTCCTCCCTGTTCACTTGTGCTCCGTGATCAAGTGGAGTGCAAGTGGAGGGCAAGTGAACAGGGAGGAATACAAGTAAGTCTGTTCACTTGCCAGGCAAGTGTAATTCGTCACTTGTAGCTTGGCTCTGAGTCTGTTCACTTACCATTCAAGTGTAACTCGTCACTTCTAGCTTGGCCCATAGTTTCCTTTCTCAAGCAGTCAGGGCATACTGTCTGAGTCATAGGTTTCATTTTCTTCTTGCAAGTAGCCTAACCTGCTTTCTACAAGAGTCAATAGAACTCTGAATATCAGGAATTATTCTGAATATCTGGAACTATAGAATTCAGATTTGGAAAAATTACTAATCCAAACAGCATAATTTGAGGACTTTGAATATTTCCAAATACAAAGTGTACACCCCTACTTTTTGACTTCTGTTCCAAGTAGGGTTGCCTGGTCCCCTTACCTTCCTGGCAGGAGGGGTGGGATCCAGTGCTTAATTTTCTTGCCGGTCCCATTGTGCTTTTCGTGCATATGTGCCCCCGTGCCTGCCAATGACATCACTCCCAGGAAGTGTCATTATGTAGGTGCGGGGGGTGCTTCACTGTGGGCTGATTTGGGCTCCATATGGGCCTGATTTGGCCCATTTGGGGCTGAAATCAGCCCACTGCAAAGCACAGGAGCGCTCTTGGGGTGGCACAATGATGTCACTCCCAGGAAGTGACATCATCACACCACCCTAGGAGCATGCCCAGGAGGCCCATTCTTGCACCTTTCCCCACCATTGGCCAGGTAAGTGGTAGCAGGGGACAGAGGCTGGAAGTGTGGGATCCACTGCCCCTCTGAGGGAATGGGATTCCTAGTTCCAAGAATAAGCTGAGGGAAAGCACCTGGATCTAACCCTTGCTTCCATTTCCATGGCACGCCCTCCATTGTGGAAATGGTGTTTTATTACACAGAACGTTCCTCTGGTGCTTGGTGCTTTCTACTCAATGCAAGATGCTGAGTAGAAAATGCCTAGTGTTGGAAAAATGTGGGCTGCAGTGGAGCACCGCTTCCATAATGGAGGTCACACTACAGACATGGAAGAATGGGTTAGATCAGAGAGAAATCCATTATGTACAAGTCCTGTGGAAATTAATGGAATTTGCCATAGCTCTCACACTGTATTTCAAGAATTATTAAAATCGTTCTTGGTGCTTCCATAGCACTTTAACATACGCAGGTACCATTACCAGAAAGAATAGGTCTTCCCCAATATCTGATACTTGAGATGCTGGAGATTTAACCCGGGACGTTTGCATCCAAAGGATATGATCTGCCACTGATCCACAGACCCTCCCCTACACATCCTCAATATATTTTTTAAAAAATAAAATAGTTTCCTTCCTATATAACAAAATGTTATAAGCAGCAAAAGTAGATAAACCAACCCTTCATTGCATGTGAAACTGTAGATACTATTGGAGAAAACCAGCCAGGAGGAGGAAAGAAATTACACAAGACCCGCAAACAGCTTCATTTTTCCGAGGCCTGGCTGCTATCTATCGGTAATGGATCTAGTATTCCTGTTACTGCTTAAAGATTCCACAGCCTTCTCCCCCGTCCCCGGCAACAAGCTTTCCAACTCTCACATCATTACCGGTTGTATTGCACATTAAGAATTCTCCGGCACAAACGAGAAAGGCAGCTGTCGGTGGCAAAAGCGCAGTCGCTGCCGTTTTCTTCAAAGTGACCCAAAATGGATTCTTTAAAACAATAAAATAAAGAGCCAGTGCAGAAGTGATCAACACCGAAACGGGAGCCAAATACGTACTCAAGAAAAAGTTCTTTCTGCCTCTACAAACGGACAGCTGAAAAGCCCACACGCGGATATATAACAACCCATAGAATTTTTAAGAAATTCCGGTGAGGGAGCCATGTTATATTGCGATCATAAACAGATTTCAGTGGACTTCAAAAGGGAAAACTGCATAGGATTGCACTGTTCTACTCTTAATTCTTCTGTTCTCTGTCAGGCTCAATATTCTGAATAGCAGTGGCTCTCCAGGGTCTGAGGAATGGAGTAGCGGAAATCCTCTCGTCCCAATACTAAATTATGGCCATGTGTCCTCTCCCTGAATGGACAATTCTGTAGTCTGCGAACAAAGCAATGATATCTAGTGAACGAATGTTTACTGCTCAGGCTCCACACCCAGGGAGGGTCTTAGTGCCAAGCACGGGTCATTTCATAGAAAAAGAGCTGGAGGAACTCATTAGCATAGCTCATTAGCATCACTCATTAGCATATGCCACTCCCCTTGACATCACCAGAAATGTGTCATTAGCACAACTGATTTGCATATGCCACACCCCCTGACATCACCTATCCTGGTTGTTTTGGACCCAATCCTGGCCATTCAGGGCTGAAATTGGGCTAAAAATGGCAAAAAGGGGCTGAAAATGGTTGAAAAGGGGCCCAAAATGGTCAGGATTGGGCCACTGCTGAGCGGGAGAGTGATCCACCACCCATCAGAGGCCCGATCTGGGCCATTTTGGTCCCAATCCAGGCTGAAATGGGCCCAAAATGGCTGAGAGTCAGGTGGGCGGGGCCACCTGACATGTGACCTCTTTGGGGAACTGCTGGAACTGCGTTCCTGTGCGTTCCCCCTCGAAATGAGCCCTGGTGCCAAGGCATCCAGAGCAGCTGCCACAGGGCCCATTCTGGGCGGGGCTGCACCAGGTGTCCCACTAAGGTTGCCAGCCTCCAAGCAGAATCTGGAGATCTCCTGGAATTACAGCTGATCTCCAGCCAACAAGGATCAGTTCCCCTGCAGAAAATGGCTGCTTTGGAGGGTGGAGTCGATGGCATGATACCCTGCCGAGGCCCCTCCCCTCTCCAAACCCTGCCTTTCCCAGGCTCCACCCCCCAAATCTCTAGATATTTCCCAACGCAGAGCTGGAAACCCTAAGCCCCATTGCCCTGCAACCAGCTGCTGCCCTGAAGTTCCGCCCCCGCTGCTGACCCCCTGCATTTGGAGTTGTCATGCTTCAAGTGGGGTCTGGAGATTTCCTGGCATTACAGCAGACCTCCAGACAACAGAGATGAGTTCCCCTAGAGAGCATGGCTGCTTTGGAAGGTAGACTCCATACTATTAAATCTCACAGAGGTCACTTCCCTCCCCAAACCCTGCCTTCCCCAGGATCCATTCCCAAATCTTCAGGAATTCCCCAAACTAGAGTTGGCAACTGTACCTGCACTACTTGAGACTCAGGCCGGGGGGGGGGGAGATCTTCACCCCTCTACAGCTGATTGCCCTCCCCTCCACCTGAGTGATTCTGGGGCCCCGTCCTCGAGTCCTGGCCAGGGCCCCAGAACCCTTAAGACAGCCTCATCCCCATTCCTAGTACAATTTATGTCTGACCATATGCAAGATGTACCCTGACCTGGATAGACCAAGTGAGCCTGATCTCGTCAGATCTCAGAAGCTAAGCAGGGTCAGCCTTGGTTAGTAATTGGATGGGAGACCTCCAACGAAGACCAGGATTGCTGAGGCAGGCAATGGCAAACCACCTCTGTTGGTCTGTTGTCATGAAAACCCCACCAGGGGTCACCCTAAGCCAGCTATGACTTGACAGCATTCTCTACCACACATGCAAGTTGTAACTGAAACAATAGTGGAAACAGCAGTGGCAGGAGAGGAGGGGAAGGATGGCAAATGAGAGTGATAGTAAACAACAAATAAATGCATGCAATGAAAAGCATCACCTCACTTCACCATAATCTGCAATCGACTAGAACCTGCGCAGTAAGTGATTAACTATGTTGGGAGGGTTACTCTTAGACTAGCCTGCCTTGCAGGGTTTTTGTGAGGATAAACTTAACCACTGCTGTAGCACAGAGGTTAATTGGTTTGGCTCCAAATCAGCACTCTACTGGTTCAAATACCACTACTGCTATGAGCTCGGCAGGTGGTCTTGGGTCAGCCACTCTCTCTCAGCCCCAGCTCCCCAGCTGCATTGTGGGGATAATAACAACACTAACTTGTTCACTGCTCTGGGTGAGGCACGAATCTGTCTAGAAGAGCAGTATATAAGTGCAGTTATTATTAATATAGGGGAGGAAATCTTAGGCATGCTTGTTAGAGACGCATTCATGGTTGGTATGTGATAAACTGGGAGCCAACGTGTATAATAGAGTGTAGACTGGAGAGACCTAAGTTCAAATCTTCACCATCCTGAAGCTCACCAGGAGCACAAGTCATGCTTTCTCAGCCTAAACTACCACACAGGGTTGTTGTGAGAATAAAACAGGAGAAGACAAGGACAGGGACAATGCCGTGAGCTCCTAGGAGAACAGATGGAATGAAATATATCTTCTATGATGAATTATTTTCATTTTTAATTCATGACTCCCTACCAAGGTAGGGAGAGGAGGTAGGGAGAGGGAAGGATGGAGGGAAAACAGCAGCTGGTGAGGAATGTTGGCGCCTTTTCAGATCTCTTAAAAGTGCAAAGTGTCATTAAGAATAGCGGCAGAAATCTCACATTTGTGAGGAACAATGAAACGGCCTTTGGTTTTTGGCACGGCTCGAGCTTTTGAAGTGCTACGTGGCGAATCGATATTATTGTACTGGGGGAAAAGACACCGTGCAGTCAATTTGTGTGAATTGCTTTAAGATATTCTTCAGCGAGCACACAGCGTGAAATCCTTGCAAGGTAATCGGGGGTGGGGGAGACAGCAACGTCAAAGTCAGAAAGGACGAAAGAGCTGAACTGGGCTTGACCTCCTGTGGATGGGAACCTACTCTCTTCCCCCAGCTATGGCCCAACATCTGGAATCTGTCCTCCTTCACAGGCTTATTTGGCACAACAAAACAGTGGCCCTTTTCACACTACTTACCTGCTCCCGGAACATTGCGAAACATCGCGCAAAAAACGTGGAAGATCTACAGCGGAGATGTAACACCAAACATTCTGCCCTCTGATGTTGCCATTTACTCCGGGGGAACTGATCTCTGCAGTCTGGACTGGAGATCAGTTGCAATTCTAGAACTCCGGGCCCCATTTGGAGATTGGTAATCTTAATATTGGCTTCGTAGGTATATGGTGAAAAGGCCAATGTGTCAGGTTAAGATTGCAGAGAGCAGGGTTCATAGGCCAACCCATTCACTAACTGGAGGTGCCAGTTTCAGGTTAGGAAATTTCCAGAGATTTGGGGGTGGAACCAGAGTGGGGAGGATTGGAGGAGAGGAGGGAACTCGGTGGGCATAATGTCAGAGAGAGAACCTTTCAAAGCAGCCTTTTTGTCCCGAGGAACTGATCCCTGTAGTCTAGACATCAGTTCTAATTCTGGAAGATCTCTAGGTTCCGCCTAGAAGTTGGTAAGCCCAGGGCCTTTTTTCAGCTGGAACGTGGTGGAATGGGGTTCTGGCACCTCTTTAAAATGGTCACGTGGCTGGTGGCCCCGCCCCCTGATCTCCAGACAGAGGGGAGTTTAGACTGCCCTCTGCACCATGGCATGGAGGGTAATCTAAACTCCCCTCTGTCTGGAGATCAGGGAGCAGGACCACTGGCCATGTGACCATTTTCACTGAGGGCAATTTAAACTTTTAAAAACTTCCCCCTTGTTCCAGCTGATCCAAAGTGACGTCATTGTGCGATCCTGGAAGCGTGTGCACACTTTGCGTGTGTGCATGTGGTACCAGGGCACCACCTCCTGCCAGGAGTTGTCCCCTGTGCTGGCAATTCACTGAGTTCCACCACCTCTTTTCCCAGAAAAAAAGCCCTGGGTTATCCTATCACTAACATTGCCACCATAAGCAGAGTTACACCCTTCAAAGTCCATTGAGAGCTTAGAGGGGTGGAACTCTGTTTAGGATGGCATTATCAGTCACTCCCTCTCAACCTAATCTACCACACAGGTTGCTATGACAATAAATCTGTGGTGGGAGGCCCATGTATGCCACTTAAGCATCTCAGTTGCCTGCTGGAGTAGGCAATCTCCCAGGGGTTTGACCCCAGGGCCCGCCAATTGCTGGCGATCAGTGGGAGGTGGCAAGCTCCCCCAAACATCATCTACCATCAACAGGCAACCCGGAAAGCACATACTGGGTGTGCTCCTAGTGGGGCACAATGACAGCATTTCCTGAAGTGGGGCCAATTTTCACTGGGCCAATTATGCCCCCAAATGGACTGAATTTGCCCTTCGCAAAGTGCAGGAGTACGCCTGTGGCTGGCATGATGACATCACCTCCCGGAAGTGACATCATCACACATGCACCGAGAGCATGCATGTGCAAAAACAACCAGGTACAAGGCACAAGGTAAGTACCAGGTTGCCCTCTCCCACCAGGAGGTAGGGACCTGTCAACCAGAATGCCACCCTGTACTTTGTGGAGAAAACACAGATTACATATATGTCAGACAAGCCTTAGAGGACCAGAGAGGCTACCTATTGAGCAGAATGCTAATAGCTGAGTGCTAATTCACAGCCCAACCACTTGACCACTATGCTACTTGATCTCTGCACCCACTCAGTGCACCTAGCTCTCCTCCAACACCTGCAGGCAACCCCTCAATGACAAGGCATTCACATTTGGCCATGATTATCCAGTGTCGTTAGGCTTTATATACATTTTATGTTAGCCAAATTGGGACATAACAACAGGGATAACTTGCAGGTGGCATAAACAAAGTTGGCATATCAGATGGGTGGGAAGATAGGGCTCAATCCAACAAACCAGCACTCCACCGACCCCTTGGACTCTCGGTTCACCTAGCTCAGCATCATCTGCTCAAACTTGCAGCAGATCTCCCAGGTTCCAGGAACAGAAGGTCTTTGTGAACAGCCAAGACCCTCCAGCTGATGGAACCGGAGACTGAACCTAGAACCTTCTGCATACAAAATATGCCTTCCGTGCCCAGTCCAAGATCACAGGCAGCGACTAGGCACAAGAGTCAGGGCAAGATCAAGGAGTGGCCCAACAATCAACAGCCAGAAAAGCAGAAGCCAAGACTACATCGCAACATGAGCCAGAAGCTCACAGGGAAGTTCAACCTGAGAGTTCAAATGCCGCAAGATCTGCAGCAGAGACGTAGCTAGAAGTCAAAGTCAAAGGGGTCAGCGCTGAAGCAGGCCACAGGAGAGGCAATGCCAGGATCAGCACAGAGGCTGTTGACCAAACAGGGATCATTAGACTTTGGGGGGCTCAAATAGCTACTTCCTGCTTCAGACAGCCAATGGGCTATCTTTGTGGTTGGAGCTTCCTTGAGGCTCAGATTCCTTTTCAATGGTAGTTCTCAACCTTTCATACCTTACGTCCCACCAATCATTATCAAAGAATCTGAGTCCCACCGTGATTGAAACAAAAAGTCCACTTTGTCTGAGAGGGATAGTTATGTTTATAGGCATCCCGTTATTTTATTTGTCATTTATGGTAATTTCAAGAACATAAAGAAGAGGCAGAAGCACAAAGGATAAACGTTGGCAGGAAAGGTCACCAGGGAGCTGCCCGTCAAAGCTAATGAGTAAGGGAACAAGGAACCAGTAGAAACACCAGTGTCCGAGACTGAAAAGTGTAGTAGAGCGGCTAGAGTAGTGGACTGAGATCTGGGCAACCCAGGTTCGATTCTCCACTCTGCCATGGAAGCTCAACTGGTGACCTTGAGCCCATCACACACTCTCAGCCCAACCTACCTCAAAGAGTTGTCGTGAGGGGAAAAATGGAGGAGAGGAAAATGATGTACGCCAATTTGGGTCCCCGTCGAGGAGAAAGGCGGGGTATAATGAAGTAAAAATTTTAAAAGTTACCACTAGCATGCCAAACAGTCACAGATGGACAATTCATGGTATGTAGGATCAGCATGTCAAATGTGCAGATGGAAATGGGGACTGAGGGAAAGTGAATTCTTAACAGTTGTTGTCAGGGCTTTGTGGGGAAAGAAGTGGTGGGTTGCCAGCACAGGGGGCAACTCCTGGTGGGAGGTGGTGCCCCTGGCAAAGTGCGCACACGCTCCTAGGACCACACAATGACGTTACTTTGGGACAGCTGGAACAAGGGGGGAGTTTTTTAAAGTTTAAATCACCATCAGTGAAAATGGTCACATGGCTGGTGGCCCCACCCCCTGATCTCCAGACAGAGGAGAGTTTAGATTGCCCTCCGTGCTGCTCCAGCGGCAGGGAGGGCAATCTAAACTCCCCTCTGTCTGGAGATCAGGGGGCGGGGCCACCAGTCATGTGACCATTTTCAGGAGGTGCTGGAGCTCCATTCCACTCCGTTCCAGATGAAAAAAAGCCCTGGTTGTTGTGAAAACACTGTGTTCCACCTAGACAACTTCTTGGTCCCAACCAGGGCTCATTTTGTGGGGGAACGCACAGGAACACACTTCTAGCAGTCCCCAAAGAGTTCACATGTCAGGTGGCCCCGCCCACCTCTCGGCCCTTTTGGGCCCGTTTCGACCTGGATTGGGGCCAAAACAGCCCGAATCGAGCCTCTGATGGGTGGTGGATCACTCTCCTGTTCAGCAGCGGCCCGATCCTGACCATTTTGGGCCCCTTTTCGGCCATTTTCAGCCCCTTTTTGCCATTTTGGGCCCAATTTCGGCCCTGAATGGCCAGGATTGGGTCCAAAACAGCCAGGATAGGTGATGTCAGGGGGTGTGGCTTATGCAGATCAGTTATATTAATGACATACTTCCGGTGATAGCAAGAGGTGTGGCATATGCTAATGAGTTATACTAATGAGTTATGCTAATGAGTTCGTCCCGCTCTTTTTCTACGAAATGACCCCTGGTCCCAACCATGGTCCCCATACCACTGCTTGAGAACCTCCGCTTTACCAAGTCCCTCGGAGCAGTTCACTCTGCAGCTTCAGTCACTTGCCACATGAGGGAGCGGATCTCCTGATCCCAATTTTGCCAGTTCAAATCCCGAGCCGCAAGCACAGCTCCACAAAGGTCATTTGGTCCTAAAGTGGAGCACTTAGCCGCGAAGCCCCTAGAGCAACCGATTGTCAAAGCTGAATGGAAATGAGCGCCGGCACCTTCACAGGTCTCTTAATAATATGCAAATGCAATGTTGAATGCAGCCTAATTCCTTGAAAGAAGAGTGAAAGATCATGTTTCAGGATTAAAGTGAATCTCTAATGAATGAAGTTGGAAGATGAGTCCTTTCTGTCAGAAATTATTCTCATTTTTCTGCCAAGGGAAAGATTTTTCTCCTTTATCATTCGTTTCTATGAGCCAGAGATACAACTAATAGAGGGTCAGGATGGTGAATTTCCCCTTGATAGAACCTCTTTATTCCACCTTGAACAGTGCAATCTTAAGAACGCTTTCCTGGGAGTAAGCCCCACTAACTAGACCTGAGCAGGATTCTGAAAAGACCTGCTTAGGATTGCTCTCTAAGCCTTCTAAACCCAGTCTCATCTGAACATGAAGTGGCCTGATATTGAATGAGATTATTAGTTGGCCCTGCTTTGCTGTTTGGTGGCAATGACTGGGTCTTGGGTAGAGATGGGCACGAACCTAAATACGACCCAAAAAACCCCACGAACCAGGCTGGTTCGGGGTTCACGAACCAGGGTTCGTGGAAACTCCTTTTCACGGAACTTCCACAAACTGTATACTGGTTCGTTGGGTTGTATTTAGAGGGACAGTTTAAATGGCCATTTCCCCAAGGAAAGGGCCATTTAAACTGCCACTTTAACAGACTTGCAAGGGCAGGTCCCTTTAAACTGCCCAAACCCCAGCTCCCCTACCCCCCTACCCCCCACCCTTCAGTCCTAGCCCCAGCCCCACACTTACCTTCCCCTGCAGTGGCGTCCTTCCTCTCCGCCACACTTACCTTCTCCGTTGTGGCCATTTGAGGGGCAGGCCCCCAGGGTCGCGGAAGAGGCCAAAAACAGCCTTCCCGGGAGGAGAGGAAGGACGCTGTGCTGCAGGGGAAGGTAAGTGTGAGGCTGGGGCTCAGGCTAGGGGGTGGGGGTAGGGGGGTAGGAGGACTGGAGTATAGGCAGTTTGAAGGGCCCTGCCACTGGCAGGTCCCTTTAAACTATCCACCCAACAACAGTACTTGCTGCTATAAATAACAGACTAAGATACTATAATTAACAAAAGTTACTTTTTCTTTAGAGGGCTCAGTGGCAAAATGTGCTATACACAATTATTTACAAAGTACAAACATGTACCCATAATTCAAAGTCCCAAATACAAACATGAATATCACAACATCCCTTTGAGGTAGTCTCATAGAGCTATCAAAGTCCTTCTATTGGCGTGTATTCTTGCTTGAAGAGCTCTAGACTCCCTCTAATTGATATGCAGTAGGTTCAAAATGCAAATCAAATGAAGCAAATGACCCCCAAAAGCACCAAAGGGGTTCCCAAGTGGACAACTCCAGGTAAGTGTGGCATTGTAGCCGAAGACATACAGGTAAGTGTGACGTTGTAGCTGAAAGTGAACTGACTGTTGATGTTTTATTCTTTGGTCTCCAAATCCAGGTGGAAGTCAAGAGGGAAAAAGAGAGGGAAAAACCCTGCAGGGGGTTCCCCAGGCTCTACAAGCTGCCGGCTCGTTCTTTGAGCTTGTTTCACGAAATATCCACTTCATCAGGGGCCACTTCTGTACCACCAAAACAGTCACACAATTCTATAATGCATTCAAAAATGTTCATGTGCATTCATCCAATGCACTAGGAAGACCTTTAAACTATCAGCTGGCAGGCAGTATGGGGGGGATTCGCCCCTGCCGCCTGCCAGCTGATAGTTTAAAGGGACCTGCCGCTTGCAAGGCAGGAAAGGGCCCTTTAAACTG
The DNA here is from genome assembly GCF_028583425.1 of Eublepharis macularius. Classification (NCBI taxonomy): domain Eukaryota; kingdom Metazoa; phylum Chordata; class Lepidosauria; order Squamata; family Eublepharidae; genus Eublepharis; species Eublepharis macularius. The sequence continues at coordinate 62,465,585 of NC_072802.1, read as the reverse complement.
TTAAAGGCCCCTTTCCCTGCCACTGTTAAGGCCAGAAAGGGGGCTTTAAACCCCACGAACCACAAACTGGTTTGTAACTGGTCCAGTTCCGTGGTCCGTGAAACCCAAAGCATCTGGGGTAGTCATCTTGCCCCTTTAAAAGAATAAGTCTCGATCCAATGGGATCTGTACAGAAAGGGCACAGAGGGGAAGGGGGGAGGGGGGAAGAAGGGCGGGCAGAATCAGACAGGATTGAGTCCAGTGAGGCTCAGAACTGGGAAAGCAAGGAGTTCGGAGAAAGCCAGTTTTCCATGAACTGACACCAAGGAAGAGAGCCCGAAGAAGCGCCAGAGGCAAAATGAGGGAGAGAAGAAGGAACTCTGTGGACCAACTGTAGGTGACCCCCACAGCTGAGGAGCGTGATTCCAACAGTCTTCCTGGCCAGGGGCTGGTAGGACTTCAGGGAGGGTAGGGCAAGGAACCCATTTCAACCACCTTCCCTGGAGTAAAATTTTGACGTACTGTTCCTGCTGCCCTCTGTCTATAAAGATAGTTTTAGGTAGATAGCTGTGTTAGAGCCAAACTACAAGTGACACCTGACACAGGTTGGACACTTGTCAGCTTCCCTCAAATTTTGATAGGAAATGTAGGCATCCTGGGCCGGTTCCAGACGGGCACAAATAAAGCGAGTGCTTTCGCTTTTCCAGTGACCTCACTTGTAAAAACCCGTAATGTCCCGTCCCTGCTTACCTCCGGTTCATGGCGCTGTGTTGCACTCCAGAAGCGGACGGTGTGAACGCCGTATTGCGGGTTCGCACACTTCTGGACGCTTCGTCACCGTGGAGTGGCCCTCCCCTTTCCCTCCTTCCTTTGCCGGCCGGCCGGCAACAATATTCCCTTAATTTTTTTAAAAAACTGGGCACCATTTGCGCAGTCGCACATTTGCGCACATCGAACTGCGCAAATGCGCACAAATGCACAAATGCACAAAAGTTGACGCTGCGTATTCGCATACCTGCACATTTGCGCATTTGCGCAAAACATGTAAAAAAATTTTTTTTAAAAATACTGAAATGTGAACCAATGAAGGCCCCCGACGTCAACTGTGATAGGGAGGAAACAACCAATCCCGGGTACCTCAGTTGGCCGTGTGAACATCCGGAAGCGGGATGGCACGGCAAGCTGCGAGACAAAACGGATGGAGACGAAAGTGAACGTGTGGCTGGTAAGCGATTATTTCCGCAGAAAAACCGCAATTTCTGGCCATCTGGAATCAGCCCTGGTCTTGAAGCTGTAATGGAGAGCCAAGCTGTAAAACCAGGATGCCTACCTTTCCCATCAAAACTTGAGGGAAGCTGACAAGTGTAGAACCTGTGTCAGGCATCACGTGTAGCTTGGCTCTAAGACTGCAGTAGAACAGCAGGAGTCCAGTGGCACCTTGGAAACCAACAAGATTTTCGGGGTGTAATGTTTCCAGAGTCAGAAGCTTTGAAGAAGAGAGCTCAGACTCTCGGAAGCTTACAGCCATAAAATCTTGTTGGTCTCTAAGGTGCCACTTGACACAAATCCTGCTCTGTCTACAAGGACACCGAACATTGAGAGGCAGCATAGCATAGTGATTGGAGGGTCAGGTTACAATGATCTGAGAGACTGAGGTTTCTACTCTACCATGAAGTTGGGTAGGAGACCTTGGGCCAGTCATACCCTCTCAGCCTAACCAACCTCACAAGACTGTTGTGAGGGTGTGGTGGAAGAAAGGAGGATGACACAGAGTCTCTCTACACAAGAAGCCTTGGCACTTGTTTATCAAGTGTAGGGAGGCGCAACATTAGTCAGGAAGGGTAGTTTTAAAAGACAGAGCCGGCAGAGATCGCTCCTCAGAGGATTTGTTAATTTCATCTTCACCTCCTCCAAGGATCTGTCAATTTCACTTCTCCAGTCTAAAACAGTGTGGGATCGCAACCAGAGGGCAGCCAGGAATGGAAATGGGCTGGAGCTGTCTTCCAGAGCCAGGCTTGGGCCTGGAAAGGTTATAATGGGCAGAAGTTTCCCTTCTGGCATTTATTATTACATATTATTAAGTGCCGTTATTATTATTTCACAGCCCCTTTACACAACTGCAGTGTATAGCAACGCTTTTGCCCTGCCATCGGCTCTGTCTTTTTAAACTACTACATTGCATCTCTCCGCACGTGATCTTCACGTGCCAAGTGTCTTGTATACTGTCCTGAATTCCTTGGAGGAAAGGCAGGATGAAAATATACAAAATAAATTCTGCATATAATGTTCTCCTGCCCCCGGAAAGCACGACACCTGATTAATATGTTGTTATCTGCCCTGAGCCTGCTCACGGGGAGGGCGGAATAGAAATGTGAAATAAATAAAATAAATAAAGTTTCTGGGTTAGACATGCTATCGCTGGCTAGAGGCCGCCTCCCTCGTCTTCTTCCTTGCTCCCTTGAAATTGCACAAGAATTCAGCTTTGATAATAGTTTACCCTCTGTATCCCAGAATATGTTGTATCTGGGACAAATCCCGCCACAGACAGCCACCGCTGACATATATTTTATGCATGCCAATAAACTCAAGGGGATCATGTCCTCTGTCCTTATTAGTTGTTCTCTGAGAGGTGCCTGGCGTGCCTCATTTTGACAGACAGGCCAAGAGAAGAGATGGATCATAACTATGATCCGTCCTGACAGATCTCGTCTTCCTTAATGCACTAATCTAATCTGACAGTCCAAGGGGAGTCCAAAATTGGCTTGCCATCTGTCTCTCTCTCTTTTTTGCTATTCTAACACAGGTAAGATTTTATTTCCCAGCCGTCTTTACAGGCGAGGGGGGAGAGCTTCCGATTGGAATCAAAGCCAAGCAAAGCTACATCAGCTCCATTAAAGTCAAGAGGATGACAGGTGCGTAAATGAGACGAGGACAAAAACCTTAATATGTATCAAAAGCTGAGTTTTCACAGGCGGTCGAAGTGGGAGCTTGCCAAGGGAGGGGGGCTTTGCATTGAAATCTCTTTTTTTAAAATAAATTAGCGTGTCAAAACACACTTTGTGGAGTGGGCAGAACGCTTGCTTGTGTATCCCTGACAGCGCTCCACCTGCCCCATTCCTCGGTATATTAAGCAATCAGTGAGAAACGTATGTGTTGCCTTAACAGGTCGCTGCTGGTGTAAGGAGATAAAATCCTAGGCAGAGCAGAGCCTGACTGGAGACAGGTGACTAATGGGGCCAGTAGCTGTTGATAATGAAACTCAACAGAGCACTCCATCAATGGACATAGTTGAGAAGCGCAAAAAGACTCCATGCGCTGGGCAATGTTCATTTTTGTGTGGCTTTTTGGGGGGGCAGGAGACAATGTGCACAAGCTTGGTCTTTAAGTACGGAGGCAGGGCTATTCCAGGAGTATGGCTTTAAGTCAGGCCATGGCACGGTAACCTGAGTGCCTCTTCTTCCTTTGGAGCATGCCCAGAACCAGCCCCTTTTGCATGTGTGTAGTATACAAACAAACACATAAAGCTGCATGCAACTGAATTAGACCATCAATCCATCAGGTTCTGTATTGTCTACTCTGTCTGGCAGCAGCTCTCCAGAGTCTCAAATGGGAGCCTTTCACATCACCTACCACCTGGTCCTTAACTGAACGTACCAGGGATTGAACTTGGGGCCTTCTGCATGTCAAGCAGATGCTCTGCCTCTGAGCTACAGCCCCTCCTGATGAACCTGCCAGGAGTAGATGTAATGGCTGCTTGTGAGGGAGCAGCTGCTACTAATAGACCTCAAGGCCCTCCCTGCAGGCCTTATTTCAGGAGGGGGGTTGGCTTATACCCAAGATCCTCTTCCTCCCACCGGGTCACCTCTACTGTCTCTCACACACAACTGACCAGAGAGTCCTCCTCAGTCAGGAGCTGTGTGGGTTTAGATACCCAGCTGCAGCTCTTGCAGGTTTTTCTACCCTCTTTCATTGCATTGGACTCTGTAACCTAGGGTTGCAAGCTCAAGGGTGGTAACCAGTGGGAAACTCAACAGTCGGCGGGGGGGGGGGGGGAAGCTTGCTGGTGACATCATACAATGACACCACTTCCCACTTGACCAGAAGTGATGTTGTTGCCTTGCCAGCAACACTGTAGCATTCAGCCAAAACTCTGTGGTTTAGCCACAGAGTTTTGCCTGAATGCTAGAGCATCACCATCAACATGATGACATCATTTCTGGTCATGCTGGATATCATGCCGTAGTGTCGATGCTGATCGGCCTTCACTCCCCACCATTTTTTTCCTGCTGCCCAGATGTGTGGAGGCACAAAGGGCTGGCGGCGGGCAGTGGGAATCTGGCAACTTTCTCTAGCCCTAAAAGAGTCCCTGCTCTAACTCCAGCCTAATTCTGTTGCAGAACTGCTCAGAGAAGAAGCAGGAAGATGATTTTATCCACTCTCCACGCTGCAGCCCATCTCCTGAGCAAGTCTCCATGTGGGTCTTAGGGTCAGAAATGGCTGTTGTTGGAGAGGGGGAAGGTTGGGGAGAGATCAGTTGACAGATTGCTGGATCCAGCCCCCAAATAAAACATTCCCAATGACCAAATGTATAGAATGACAATGGGGGTGGGGGGAAGAGCAGCACTTTGAAAAGGGAAAATGTCATGCAAGCTACGTTTATCAAGGAGCATTAAGATTTCCTAAGCAATTACCTGCTTGCATACTGCAGATTCACAAAGAGCAGGAGGTCTGTGATAACGGGCACTCGCCGCTCTGTGATAAATAAAGTGAATGTCGCCGTATCCCTCTGTTTGGCTGTGATAAGAGGAAATGTAAGGCTAAGAGTAATTTGCATCCTTTATGAACCTTCGAAGCTGGAGGGGAGGGGAGGTGGAAACAGCAAGGAAGATTGCAGAAAGAATATCCACCAGCTCCAACTAAGGGCCAGTCTAGGTCTTATAGGGTCACTTCACTATTGGGTCTCCCAAGGTTATTTTCGTGGAAATACAATCAGCGAGGCTTCTGCTTTTTTCAGAGGAGTGGCAAAAGGGGAGTTTTTAAATTAACCTTCCCCCCTTGTAGCATTTCCCCAATCAAATTGTATCCAAGTAACCAGGGCTTTTTTCTGGGAAAAGAGGTGGTGGAACTCAGGACCGCACAATGACATCACTTTGGGTCAGCTGGAACAAGGGGGGAGTTTTTTAAAGTTTAAATCACTCTAGACGAAAGTGGTCACATGGCTGGTGGCCCTGCCCCCTGATCTCCAGACAGAGAGGAGTTTAGATTGCCCTCCGCGCTCCTGTGTGCAGGGCAATCTAAACTCCCCTCTGTCTGGAGATCAGGGGGTGGGGCCATCGGCCATGTGACCATTTTCAAGAGGTGCTGAAACTCCATTCCACCACGTTCCCGCTGAAAAAAAGCCCTACTAGTAACTATTAACTCCATGGATTTTCTTCCCCTATAGGGGAATTGGCAACAGAGAAGGGACTCTTTTGGTCAAGGATACACTGCAAGGGAGAAGGGTTACGTAGCCTCCTGGCATTTATCCAAAGAAATCCACAACCCCACTCACCGCAATTGCATTTCGGTTAAAAAAACAAAGTCAAGATCATGTACCTAACACATAAGTTTGGACCTTGGACAGAACTAGACCTTTAGCAGCCGGTACAAGATTGCAAGGGATGTAAGTTTAATTGGTCAGGGAGGGGAAAAAATCAACTGATGAAAAGAGTGGAAAGTCGGTGCGTGAGTGGGCTATTTCTCCCTATAAGCTTCTCAGCTCCTACAAGGGATTTCTCATAAGAACGCCACATTTGCAAGTTCCAACTAAAGGAGTAGATCAGGGCGAGGATTGCTCCATGTCCATTAGGAAAGCTGGCATCAGGGATTCCTTTTAACTTTTACAATCCTGAGGGATCTCCTGAACCCCAGAAACGTACTTGGCTCTCCTCCTCCTTTGAAACTATACTGCTTCTTTTCAGTCCTAGGGACTAGAAATATGATTGTTCTTTTTTTAAAAAAAGAGAACCTCAGGATACTGAATGCTGAGTGACTCACGCTTGCACATGGTAATTACCAGGGCTTTTTTTTTCTGGGAAAAGAGGTGGTTGAATTCAATGGTGGAACTCAGGACCACACAATGATGTCACTTTGGGTCAGCTGGAACAAGGGGGGAGTTTTTTAAAGTTTAAATTGCCCTCTGCGAAAATGGTCACATGGCCAGTGGCCCCGCCCCCTGATCTCTAGACAGAGGAGAGTTTAGATTGCTCTCCGCACCGCTGAGCAGTGCGGAGGGCAATCTAAACTCCCCTCTGTCTGGAGATCAGGGGGCCACTGGCCATGTGATCATTTTTAAGGTGCCGGAACTCCATTCCACCACATTCCCACTGAAAAAAAGCCCTGGTAAATATGAAATATGTACCAAACTGAGAACAAATCCTAGATGTTCTGATGCATGAATACCATGTCTTGTGTATAGGCATGGCATCAATATATAATTGGCCCTGTAAATGGGGAAGGATGTCTGCTAGACTAGAGTTCAACTTTGGACCTCCAGCTTTAGTTCCAGGAATTGAACTCTTAGAATACAAGTCAGGTATTGTCCACTATGCCTGCTTCCACATGCCCTTAAAGGGACGGCCCGCTCATCGAATGTTGGTGGCTTTTCCTCATGAACTCATACATCTCCATTTGCAAAATAGTTGTGGATCGTCTGGCTTCTGGTTTTTTGGCACCTGTTTGGGGAACACACTTTCTGTGGTCCCAGAAAAGGTGCTGAAAAAACAGAAGCTAAATGTCCCACATCCGTTTTGCAAATGGAGACGCTGCCAGCATTCTGTTAGTGTGCCGTTCCTTTAAGGACGTGGGAAAATGGCCTATGTCAGGTTCTCAGCAGCAGCAACATCGTATTGCATCTTTGGGAACCTGCTAGCATTCCCCAGACTTCTGATACTTGTGCTGGGACAGTAGACGACAGCAGCTGACCCCAGTCCTCTTACTCTCTGTATTAACGTAATAGCTTGCAGGTTGAGAAAACTGGACTCTCACTTTGATTTCTCGTGCTCTGCAGTGCCACCACAGCCTGTGGCCATTAGGTGTACTGCAGACATTAGACCAGCAGATTTAGGAGTCAATAAAACCCCATCTGGCCCCATATCACTGCTGCCTCAGGCCCCTAACTGAACAACTCATCACTCAGCATAGGCTGCTCTGCCAATTACTCTTGGGAAGACCTGCCCAAATGACTGAGCCATTGATCACGTCCTATCTGCTAGCTTTCATACTGCAGCACAGTATTGTTTTTCTAGACTGAAATTGCAGGCACACTGCACTCGTCCACTTCGAAAAATACATATATGCTTTTTCAGTCAGCTTGCTGAACGGGCAGCCATCCTCCTCTTTCCATCTGCAAAGTGGCCCAATAGTACCTTTCGGTGGCCAACCCACCCTTTCCCCTAGCCAATCAGTGCTCAGCAATAGGACCTGATGTGTCAAGACAGAGAGATCAAAATGGCGAAAGGCCTTCTTCTCAAAGGATCATAACATGGTGCATGCATCCAAATGAAAGCTTAATTTTGCAAAACATTCTTTAGACCCTGGCACAATGTTGCATACCAATGCATAAGTCTGAAATCACTGGAATCAGGGAGGGGCCAGTGACTCAGCAGAAGAACATGTGCTTAGCAAACGGAGGGTCCCAGGTTCAATCCTCAGCATCTCCAGTTAAAAGAGGTGGTAGGTAATATGAAAGACCCCGAGGCCTGAGATCCCAGAGAGCCACTGCCAGTCTGAGTAGACAATACTGACCTTGATGGACCAAGGGTATGATTTGGTATAAGGCAGTTCCATATATTCATCTAACATGCTTTGTCTATTGAAGGCTCCAAATTCCATCACAGGGATCTCCGGTAGAAGATGTGAAAGTGGTGGGAAGCTGCTACCAGTTAGAGTTGACAATACTGAACTAGATGGACCGATTTACTTAAGAGATAAGTCTGACTCAGAGGCAACATACTTGCATTCTGTGCAGAAGGTTCAACCCCCGGCATTTCTTCAGTGAAAAGGTGGGATCCGGACTAAGGCCGTTTCCACACGCTCTTACGGGAATGGCCCACTCACGGAATGCTGTCAGCTTTTCTCTAGGAATTTAGACGTCTCCATTTTCAAAATGGTTGCAGGCTGTTTGGCTTCCATTTTTTGGTACCTTTTCTGGGTCGGTGGAAAGTGCGTTCCCAGAAAAGGTGCCAAAAAAACAGAAGCCAAACAGCACGCAAACGTTTTGAAAATGGAGACATCTGGATTCCTGAGGAACAGCCGCCAGTGTTCCTTGAGTGGGCCATCCCTATAAGAGTGTGTGGAAACAGCCTAAATTAGCCATTTTTGACCAATTCCCTCTCCCTGCTGCAGACTTCCCTCTTATGTCATTATGTGGGGTCCCCTGTCCTCCAGGAGCAGAATTTTGTGTTGATCAGTGGGCTGCAGTGGGAGGAGGGAGGCAGGAAAGTTCCATCGTGCTATTGGAAAATTTAGTTTGGCTGTCCAATGGATATTAGCTATCAAGTGTCAGGAAAGACCTTTTTATACTGGAGACTGTGCCAAGCTGCTGCCGGCCGGAGTAGACCACATTGAACTAGATGCAGCAGAGGTCTGGCTTGCTGCTGCTCAAGAAAGCAAGAGAGATGAACAATGGCAGAGAGTCACCTGATGGGGGCCGATTCATCCCCCTTGTCCAGCCAGTCTTGAGGTGGGATGATGTACATGCACCACAGTCCCCAGTTGTAGCCATGAGCCGCATTGGCATACTGCTGCACCTCAAAAGTGTTGTACTTGATGTTGTCAATAGCCGGGAGGATGATGCGTTTCCTGTCCTCCTTGATTCGTGTAAGAGCAGGCTCCACCCTGTGAAGAAAACAAAAGAGTGTTAAATGGGGGAAAGAGAGAAGCAGGCAGAAAGAACTCAGGGCTGGGGCAATAAGCAATTCTGCAATTAATTCTCAGAGGCTGAGGCTGGAGGATGCCCTGATCTGGATAGCCCAGGTGAACCTGTCTTCGTCAGCACAGAACTTAAGCAGGGTTGGCCTTGGTTAGTAATTGGATGGGAGACCTCCAAGGACGACCAGGGTTGCAGAGGCAGGCAATAGCAAACCACCTCTGTTAGTCTGTTGCCATGAAAACCCCACCAGGGGTCACCATAAGTCAGCTATGACTTGAGGGCAGTCTCCATCACAAGGCTGGAAGATACTAGGCCCGATTGCAGCTGGCACACCTCTGAGTATGGCCCTACCCTTCCTCCTTTCCCCAAATCTCCTGTCCGGGCTGTCTGGTTTAGTAGTGCCTTGGAGAAACTGTTTCCCAAGTTCCAAGTTCAAGTGAAGCTGTTTTCTGCCAGAGGCTCTTCTGAAGTAGGTAAGTACAGGAGTGGGACAACCACCCTTGGACAGAAACCTTTACGGAGCAGTTGAGGGGGATTCCTGAGGTGGCAGGCAAGTGCATGCAGTGAGTATTCTAAAGAACCTAAATACGTCATCTGCAAAGCAAAACTTCCCCACGATTCCTTTACTACCTTGGCTTTAGTTAAACCAGAATGCCAGACCAAATGAAAGTCCACAACCGTAAAAGAATGGTAGGAGGGAAAATCTATTCATGTCAAAAATCAGATTCGTCTCAGTGAGAAAAGCGAATTATCAATAAAGTAATTAAAAATAATAACAATACATTTAATAGCGTGGAAGAGGCTCATCCTCTCTCTCCCCCACGGCACAACTGTCTGCCTGCTGCTCAGGCAGCATGAGAACATCAAGTCACAGAATCCAAAGAGCCAGGCTAGATTCATACGTCCAGATCCTTAATGGCTCCTTATTGGCTCCTCACATCACCTGATGCCAGTTGGGCCGTAAACCGCAATACACCCTTCCACCACCTTTACCGGTGGCGCTGTAGTGCAGCGGAGAGTACAACAGCGACCCCCCCCCCTCTGCTTCTGCTTCTTTTTAAAATTTTATTTTATTAAAAACAGAAAAGGAAATACAGTGAAAAAAGGGACAAAGGAAGAGGACAAAAAAAAAGAATACAATGCCTACACCCCCCTCTGCTCCTGAGATGCAGGGACTAAGGAAGATAGGTTCCAATGCCATTGTTTCTGGTTTGAAACTGGGCTGATGAGGTATATCCCTATTCTGTTCTATATTCTATAAATGAGATAATTTCCAATTTTGCATTCCTGATGTTGTGTTTCGGGGAGGGGACATCTGCTCAGATTTTGGATCTCTAGACTAGTAGGAGATTAGTAGACCCTGAAACTTGCTCACACACCATCTGAAGAATGAGGCTGGCAACTCAGCACAAACAGCTTGTAGTCGTTTGACAAGAAGAGAGGGATGATACTCTCCGCCTTTGAAGGATGAAGAGGGAGTGGGGGGCGGGGGTGGTAGGCCTGGATATTCTCCAAGAAAGGAAAGCTCCATTTTGCAAACACGGCCAAGTTTCCTTGCCGTTTCTGAAGCAAAACTGCTTGCCACGCTGCAGGCATCTATGGAAACGCAGAAGGGTAACGGCTTCGGCACCGGCTTTGTCGTTGCTTCTAGCTCTGCGGATAGCCCATGTGCGTCTCTCTCCATTTACTCCAGTATTAATAATCTTCAAGGATGCTCCCTGCAGGAGGGAGGCACAAGCAGACGCTCTGTAGCTCTGCTCCCTGCCTGGAAAGTCAAAGAGCTTGGAATACCAAGTGACAGATGTAGATTTCGTTAATGACATACTGTTAGATTTTTTTTCCCTGAAAGAGAAAGGCTTGGAGGGTTGTGATTGGTTAGTTACTTACTGGGAGTGGGGAGTCACCATGGGATGACTGCTTGCCAAGTGACAACTACCTGGGGGATGAGCATGGGAGTGGTGGTGGTGTCTTGTCATTGTAGAAAGGAGAATCTTGTTATTCATGATGAGCACCTTGGTAGGAGCGATTGCTTTGAGAGGGATGGGTACGTCACTGCCGTAACACCACCTTGGTTTCCTTACCATGTTTTTTTACTAAGAATTCAAAAGCATTTCACATTCAATAATCCTTTTTAACACTTTTTCAAAAAAAAATCTGCCCTTCCTCTAAGGAGCTCCAGCTGGCATATATGATCCCCCCTAGGTTTTATGCTCACAGTAAGGTAGAATCATAGAGTTGGAAGGGGCCCTACAGACCATGTAGTCCAACCCCCTGCCCAGTGCAGGATCAGCCTAAAGCATCTCTGACAAGTATTCATTCAGCCTCTTCTTGAAAACTGCCAGTGAGGGGGAGCTCACCACCTCCCTAGGCAGCTGATTCCACTTTTGAACTACTCTGACTGTGAAAAAGGTTTTCCTAATATCTAGCCGGTACCCTTGTGCATGTAATTTAAGCCCATTGTTTCAGGTCCTACCCTCTGCTGCCAACTGGAACAGCTCCCTGCCCTCCTCCAAATGACAGCCTTTCAAATACTTAAAGAGAGCAATCATGTTCCCCCTCAACCTCTTCTTCTCCAAACTAAACATTCCCAAGGCCCTCAGCCTTTCCTCGTAGGGCTCAGTCTCCAGACCCCTGATCATCCTCGTCGCTCTCCTCTTCACCCTCTCGATTTTGTCCACATCCTTTTTGAAGTGAGGCCTCCAGAACTGCACACAATACTCCAGGTGCGGCCTAACCAAGGCAGTATAGAGAGGGACTATGACCTCCTGTGATTTCAACGCTATGGCCCCTTTGATACAACCCAAGATTGTATTAGCCTTTTTTGCCACCGCTTCACACTGACTGCTCATATTTAGTTTACAGTCCACTCTTACCCCAAGATCCCTTTCACATATACTACTGCCCAGAAGTGTATCCCCCATCCAGTATTTGTGCTTCCCATTTTTGTGGCCCAGATGTAATACTATGCACTTGTCTTTGTTGAATTGCATCCTATTCACAGCTGCCCACTTCTCCAGAGTATTCAGGTCTTAGATTGGGCTGAGAGAGAATAACTGAGCCGTGAAGCTGACTTATACCAAGTCACACCCTTGGTCTATCAAGGTCAGTGTTATCTACATTGACTGGCAGTGCCTTGGCTGGTGGTGTAGACAATAGTACTGACCTTGATAGACGAAAAGAGTCTGCCATAGTATAAGACAGATTGATATGATCTGTCTTTGTTCAATATTTGCACAGTTGGATAGCTGAAAAGGTAAGCTGAAGGACCTTTGATGGCTGGTGGCTGCTATCTGCCAACTTTTGTGGTACCCCCCTTCCCCACGTAGTGAATTTAGGATGATGGAAGAAGCTGTAATGTAGCCCATGAAGGGGTGGGAGGGAATCTGAATTATGGAGCCAAGCAAGAAAGAGTCTTGTAGAGAAAGGCTTTGAAGACAAGCTGGTGTGTATCTGGGGAACTGATGCCATTTTAAAAATTAGAACTGTTTATCCATACTTGCCTGGACCCTCCCACTCAGTATGAATACTTGTAAATTTTAAAGAGTTCAGAAACGCCATATGTTCTCTTCATCACAAGGAAATAAGCCTTGTAACAGGTGGCCCAGTGCTTCCTATTGCTTGGGGGAATGGGAGGGGGGCACGTTCATGCCCCTTTAGGAGAAAATCTAGAATTGATAGCTTTGGTGATATGCTGATATGTCTCCTGATCTATTCCCCATTATCCTACCCAAGATTCTCCTGAATTTTTGACCCGAGTCTCCTACTGCCCACACCACTTCAGGAAATCTCTCGGAGTTTTAGAGGGGTGCGTAGGATCACTGTGAGAGTTCCTACAGATTAAAAAAAAACCTCGAGTCCAATTCTTTGCAATGATAACTGTTTGAACACTTCTATTCCCGCTCCATTGGCACTCCGAAGTGTGAAATTTCACAGGTACGAAACAGCGAAGGAAGAGTCCCTTGAGTTTGCAAAAAGAATGAGATCATGTTGCTGCTTTATTTTCGATCTGAAGCAGAGTGCTAAAACAGACGTGCCGGCGAAGCCTTGGCAGCACCGAAAAAGTCTGAAAGTTACGTGCTCCAAATAGGAACTTGTCCAGTTTGTAACACTCCGGTGCGTGGCAAGGTGATTTACCTTGCTCTGAGATTCTGACACAGCTGAAAATAGGGACATTTCCAACTTTTGCCAGGATTCAGTCCATAACATGCTGTTCCAATACACACAGCCAGTGGCTGCTTCCACACACGTTGGATAATCCACTTTCAATACTCTTTAGTGAACATTTGGAACTGTTTTTCCATGTGTGGAACAAAAAATCCACTTCCAAAGGATTGCCAAAGTGCTTTGAAAGTGCATTATTCAATGTGTGTGGAAATGGCCAGTGTTACAAAATGGAAGTTGCCGGCTTATTCTTTAGGTTCATTGTTGGTGCATCCTGAATGTTTGTTCTTTTGGGAGGAGGAGGGTTGAACACAGTGGATAAACATTTGTATCATTATCATCAACATCATTATTACCAGTACAGTACAGTACAGTACAGAGCCCCGTGGCGCAGAGTGGTAAGCTGCAGTACTGCAGCCCAAGCTCTGCTCATGACCTGAGTTCAATCCCGGTGGAAGCCGGGTTCAGGTAGCCAGCTCAAGGTTGACTCAGCCTTCCATCCTTCCGAGGTCGGTAAAATGAGTCCCCAGTTTCCTGAGGGTAAAGTGTGGATGACTGAGGAAAGCAATGGCAAACCACCCCAATACAAAAGTCTGCCAAGAAACGGTTGTGATGCGACGTCCCCCTGTGGGTCAGCAATGACTCGGTGCTTGCACCTTTACCTGTACCTAGTATAGCATAGCATAGATGATTATAACACAGCTCTAATATACATAAATCATGCATTGCAAGCTGGGCCCTACAGATCTGCTACACAAGTGGAGGCACTTTCCTTTGGTGGAAAGAGTCTTTCCTGATACAACAAAACTTGGAATGACAACCAGAGGTTCTTTATGGGTGTATCTGGGGAAGCGCAGTATCTAAGGTATGAAGGTTCCCAGCTTATGAAGAGCTTCAGTGGTAAAATCATCTCCTCAAAGGGAATGCAGAAGCAAATGGGCATCCTACGCTACCATGTTGTCAAATTTCAGACCGATTCTCGCTTCTGTTTGCAGTTTCTTTTTAATTTTTGTTTATTGTTTTATCTTTTATACAACAACAAATAGCCACAAGAAGATAAAGCGAAACACAAGGGGAAAAAGGGAGAAGGAGGCAGCTTCCATCCAATTTGGCTATAATTTAAGATAGATTCATTAAATCCATTTTGGAATGATAATATCCTGCAGTATAACTCTTCAATACTTTAGTCAAATTTCAGATAAGGGTCTCCATCCAATTAAAGAATATTTTTAAAAGAGCTACATTCTGGAAATTCCATTAAATAAATGTTGAAACCATTCCAGATTATCTTAAAATCATCTTTTTCTGTTTGCAGTTTCTCTCCATAGGAAATGCATCCGAATTCCCTCCCCACATTTCCTTTTCAACTACTCTGTACACGTACTAATCATTTTTTTTGTACTGCTCTGCCCATTTCTTTTCATAAGCAAGCTCTCCATGCTTCTGTCTCCAGAGAACAGGAATACAATGATATTCCTGGGCACGTGCAGACTGCATTTCCATCACCTCTGATAAACTGAAGTCTACCACCAACACATTCAGAATTCAGAAATAAGTTGCCTCTGAGTTCAAACTTAGGCAGTCCTTTCAAGTACACGAGTAAAGAATCCCTTCCTTTCAAACACAAATTCGCTCTTGGTTTCCACTCCTCTTCCCTTGGTTCTAGAACCCGGCCCCCCATGTCTCCCCCCTTTTAAAGCACTCTACCAGTACGTGAGAGGGCAGGCTGTTAAGGGGATGGGATGGCAGGACTTGGTTGAGTATGTGTACTCTCCCGTTCTTTGGAGAGGTGAGAAATATTCGGAGGAGCAGAGAGGTGGTCCGGGGACTCTCTTTTGCTGTGGCTATTCAGACCCTTGCAGAGTGGACTATGGGTAGAGGTAGAACACAGAAATAAATGGGCACCCTAGGCCACAAGCTAAGAATTAGGGTCACATGTACACGGATGCCAAATTTTGGACCAATTGTAGCACCCAGGGCTTTTTTTTAGCTGGAACGCGGTGGAACGGAGTTCCAGAACCTCTTGAAAATGGTCACATGGCTGGTGGCCCCGCCCCCTGATCTCCAGACAGAGGGGAGTTTAGATTGCCCTCCGTGCCTCAGAGCGGTGTGGAGGGCAATCTAAACTCCCCTCTGTCTGGAGATCAGGGGGCGGGGCCACCAGCCGTGTGACCATTTTCTCAGGGCAACCCACTGAGTTCCACCACCTCTTCTCCCAGAAAAAAAGCCCAGGTAGCACCTACTTTGAAGGAAGAGAAAGCATGGAAATAATCTCACCACCTCCAATTTTTAAAAAAAGAACTCAGGGAATGCCCAAGTGTTTTTTTAGAACCTTAGCTGAACTGACCTTGGCACACCCACACAATATAGAGGAAAATTAGAAGCGTAGAATGAACTGTTCCCTTTATATACTTGGTATTTTACATTAACAATGTAAAAATAAAAATAGATTTTTAATTTTTTTCCCCGGTTTCATTAATCCCACCACAATTATACCGTACAGGGTAAACCACTCAGTAGCTGACACCTGAACACTTTAGTTTATAAGAGAGAGCATATTATTATATCAATATTTTAAGGAGCAAAAAGAAATTCACTTCCCAACTAATTTGGAGACACTCCTTAAAGGCTCGTTCCCTAGGCGACAGCTTTACTTGCTTTTTGGGCAGGAAGGCCTTGAAAATGATGGTGAACAGCCACATCTCGAACATGCTTAACCGGTAACAGGTCTAGGAGGACATAGTTAGGGTGCTTACTCACCATGGAAACATGCAATAAACAATCAACCCTTGGCACAAAAATTACGACTTTCCTTAGGAAATAGTGTTCAGCTTAAAAAAAAAAAGATTATGGCTAAATTAGGACTGCTGGAGTCCATGTCATTGGCTTGGTCCAATTCTTCTTCTTCATCTTCTTCTTTGTCTTCTTCTTCTTTTCAGTTCCTCTTCCTACTTGAATAGTGAAGTGGTGGATTTTTCAGGCTAAGGGCAGACGCCATTAAACAGCATCTTCATACGTTCTCTTATTAGCCTAATGGCCCGTCATCTTTTCCATTGCGAATTAGCTCTCTGAAGGAGATCAGAAAACACTGCTGTGAGCTTGCAGCATTTCCTTGGAGCCCTGAGTGTGGCCGTTCGTGGTTGCTCACCCATTTTGATGGTCGTCTGCTTCATGGGAGCTCCCCACAGGCACCTTAATGTATCTTGCAGAAGATGCTTGGTTGGAAGCACGCCGAGCATCTCTCCTTTAGACCTTAAAACGAGACAGTCTCCCTTTGAGCAGCATTCATGTACATTTAACTGCATATAGCAGGGATGAATGGATTCTGCTTGTTCTCTGATTGTTTCCTGGGTTCGCTGTGCCCCACGTGCTGCTCTTGACTTTGACTTTAACTTGGGAGAACGCTTCCTTTGCCTGAGACGCCAGAGAGTCAGTTAATGTAGATAATGGCCATTTTCACACGTCTTACCTGCCACCGGAACATCACACAAAACACCCGGAAGACAGAGTCTTCTTGCATGAAATCGCGCCAGGAAGACGTGATTTCACACAAAACTCTCGAATGACAGCGTCTTCCTGGCGCAATTTTGTGCGAGAGGACGCTGTCTTCCAGGTGTTTTGCATGAAATCGCATCGTCCTGGTGTGATTTCACGCAAGAAGACACTGTCTTCTGGGTGTTTTGCGAGATGTTCCGGCAGCAGGTAAGATATGTGAAACGGCCAATACCGGGCTAAATTGACTGACAATCTGATTGACATAAAGCAGCTTCCCGATTTTTCAAGGAGAAGCTATGGTTTTGCATGTCCTACATTCAGGCCTTGGCATCTCCAGATAAAGAACCTGGGGAAGCAGGATATTGGCGTCAGACCTTAGAGAGCTGCAGGCGGAAGAGAGCTACGAAGACCAGTGGCTTAATGAGTTGCCATTGAAAGGCTTGTGGCTCAGTGATAGAGTACCAGTTTTGCATGCAGGAGGCCCCAGGTTCAATTCCCAACATGTCCAGGTGCCGGGAAAGGCACTGCTGTGCCTGAGGACTCAACTTGGCAGCCTTTTCTCTTTCAAGGGCTGTCACCAGAGTCTGAGTTGTTTGGGAGCAAATCTATCCCGGAATTGCTTCTCCGGTCTGGCCTTTAGCTCGCATCCTGCTTTCTTCTGCGGGCTTTCCTAGTACTTATCCTGACAAACTGTAGCCCCCAAGTCCTGATTCAACTAAAAATTGAGTAGTATTGTGAGAGTATCTGCAGCTCCACTGTTGACAGATTTCGTCATCATAGTAGCTCCAAGATTTCTGGGGTTGATGGAAATGCCTGGTTCGGTTTATGAAGCCACAAAGACTACAATTCCCATCCGCCTTAGCCAGAAATCATGACTGAAAGACTGGGAAGAGTAATTTACAGGAAAGATATTTGAAGATCCACTTCAGAAAGATAAGGTCGTCTTTGTGGAGCAGGGTGAGGGACAGAGGGGAGTGTGACTACAAGTGACTTTCTTCACGTGGTGAACATTAGATTTTTCTCGCAAGGTTACCTGGGAAGTGAAGTCCAAGTGGTCCTTCCCCTCTCTGTTAGAATCGCTGCCTGAAGAGCCACAAGAGGGCTTCGTTTGGGGGCGGGCAGCTGCTACTTTCTCCCAAGGCGTCCTGCGGGCTGCCTGCTCCCAGGGAGCTGCTCTGGAGAAAGTGGCCGCGTCAGTGAGGCTTCAGCCGCAGTGAAAGTGGAAGGATTTGCTGCAGATTCTTCCGCTGTCGCTGCAGCTGAAGCTTCACCGATGCTGCCGCTTCCAGAGCAGCTCCCCAGGAGCAGGCAGCCTGCAGGACACCTTGGGAGAAAGTAGCAGCTGCCCGCCCCCAAACGAAGCCCTCTTGTGGCTCTTCAGGCAGCGATTCTAACAGAGAGGGGAAGGACCACTCGGACTTCACTTCCCAGGTAACCTTGCGAGAAAAATCAAGTGTTCTCCACATGAAGAAAGTCACTTATAGCTTTGCTCTGGGAAGCATTTCATGGTGTACATAGCTAGGAGAGGAATTTTATGAGCATGTCACAAATGGTGGTAACATTTCCAAGTGTTTGACAGGGCTATTCATATACATCTACCATTTTACAGAATGTATAAAACAGATTGGTTCAGGAGAGTAAAACAAAACTGGATGTCTCACCTAAAATTAGAAACAGAGTTGCAGTTCTGTTTAAACTTCAAGGGGGGAAGTTTTCTTTTTTGTCTTCTATTTCCACCTCCTACTGCATTGTTTATTGCATTTGTCTTCTCTAATGGGGCAACCCAATTGTATTGCATTGTTTATCACCTAATGGTATAATCCAGTTTATTCCATTGTCTACTGCACGTATTATACTAGTCTTCTTTGCATTGTTTTTATAATTCTATAATTCACCTTGAGGCTCAACAAGAAAGGCAGATGATAAATGATGGAAAGGCATAAACAAAAATGTGAGCAGTTTCGGGCTTAAAGCAGGCTATTTCATTATCACCGGATATTTTATTGTGCAATCTTACAGAAGGAGTATCATCTCCTCATTTGGAAACATATTGCATCTGCTGAAACTAAAGTCTAAACAAAATATATGTGGACGTCTTCTCACATCAGAAGAGAGAAATCTTCCCATCTGTTCTACCTAACGTCTCTCCATGTTCCTTGGGTGTCCTTTGAGGCCTAGTCACATGGCCCGCCAGCCAGAGCCGAGGGAATGCGACAGAGCATGCCTGCCGCAGAGTCAAAGATCAGCTGTTCAACTGCCAAATACGAATCGGTCTTTTCTGCATGGCTGAAAAGTAATGAGGACGCTTCAGTGAACACTTTAGATTGTTTAGGTACAGGAATACTTGAAGTCGCTTTGCTGGCATCTTTCCAGGCTGCCCTGTGGTTTGGAAAAGGCCCCTCTGGCACGTGCGAGATGCTGTCTCTCTTAATCCAACTAAGTAATGCCCCTACAAATTTTGGCAACTGAAAGATGGAGTCCATTAAGCCAAACAAAGAGATCCTAAATAACTGGCAATGGCAGGGATGAGGTAATGGATCGCTGAAGGGGGGAGGTGGAAATGGAGAAAATGAAAGGGCAAAAGCAAGGCTGAGTAAACTGTAGTCATGCTTCTCTATACACATGCACCTGAAGTATGTTGCAGAACCTCAGATGCTCCTGAAGTATTTTGCAGAACCTCAGATGCTCTTGAACCCAGTTGAGAGAATACCAAGATCACTGAGGTTACCACATGCCAATTCTAAGAGGACTCAGACTTCCAATTCATTTCTTAGCACATTTCAAAGTTCTTACCTTTCAACAGTTTGGGCCAGAAGGCGTGAAGGATCACCTACTTCTCTAATAAGCTTACCTGGTTCTGCTAAGATTTTCAACAGAGATCTTCTCTTAATCTCTTAAACTCTTCAACAGAGGTCTTGTTTTAAGTGAGTGAGTGAGAGCCAGTTTGGTGTAGGGGTTAAGAGCGGCAGGATTCTAATACGGAGAGCCAGGTTTGATTCCCCACTCCTTTGCTTGAAGCCAGCTGAATGACCTGGGGTCAGTCACAGCTCTCTCAGTGCTCTCTCAGCCCCACCCACCTCACAGGGTGTCTCTTTGTGGGGATAATAATGACATTGACTTTGTAAACCATTCTGTGTGGTGCTAATCTGTTCAGAAGAGTGGTATATAAGTGCAATGTAATTGTTCTTGTTATCATCTTCATCACCATTATGATGATGTTGATTATGTTTGTTGTGGCACAACATCTATGGAATTCCTTCTTTGTACTTGTTCCTGCCTGGATTTGCTTTCAAGTATTTAACATTAAAGGTTGCCAATCAATGATTTGGGGGTGGCGGGGGTGGGGTGAACTTGAGGAGGAAAGTGTGTTTGCCCATCATAAGATTGGTAGCAACTCCAAAAAAGGGTTGCCTCATGAGGGAAATGATTGCTTAGCATATCTGCACACTAAGAGCCAAGCTACAAGTGACGAATGACACTTGCCTGACAAGTGAACAGACTCACGTGTATTCCTCCCTGCTCACTTGCCATTCACTTGCTCTCCACTTGATCAAGTGGAACACAAGTGAATGGCAAGTGAACAGGGAGGAATACATGTGAGTCTGTTCACTTGTCAGGCAAGTGTAATTCGTCACTTGTAGCTTGGCTCTAACAGATTCCACATTACGTGTCTCCACGTGGCCATTTACCCATGGATGTTTAGAAATAATTGCATAGAGAAGTACACCTGTAAGATTCAGAGACAAGCCAGCCTTTCTGATCTCCTTGAATAACATTAACTTAACATAACATTCAATTTATATACTGCCCTTCAGGACAATTTAACACCCACTCAGACTGGTTTACAAAGTATGTTATTATGAGGTGGGTGGTGCTGAGAGAGCTCTGAGAGAGCTGTGACTGACCCAAGGTCACCCAGCTGGCTTCAAGTGGAGGAGTGGGGAATCAACCCTGGCTCTCCAGATTAGAGTCCTGCCACTCTTAACCACTACACCAAACTGGCTCTTGAGGATTTTGTGACACAGACACAGATCCAGACTAGGCATTTCTGTGTGCACAAAGAGCATGATTTTTCCTATCCTTCACCAACAGCAGCCTGAAATACCCCCTGAAATCCTGCACTTGGCTGAGACCGGACCCCCAGGAACAAGATACAGGGGTGCTTTGCCCTGCCATGAGAGGGAAAGTCAGGAAAATTACACTCCATGGACAGAAATGTTTGCCCATAGAAACAGTCTGGATCCCACCTACCATCTTTATGCGGGCAATTCCCAGTTGTGGTTCCTACCTTCCATAGCCCATGGTGGCAAACCAGTAACAGGAGCCACTGTGATCAATCAGTATTTGAAGGGGAGCAGAGGAATTTACATATACATCCCCCATCTAATCATACAGAGGAAAAAATGAGCGCCTTGTGCTATACTGCATTTATTTGAATATGGGACTGCTCTGACCAAGATCTATGCCAGGACTGATGGACAGATGGGTCGAGAAGACTTCTCATTAAATGGGGGAAAGTACTCAAGTGTTCCTTATCAAGTGTTGAATGCCCCCGACAAAGTATCATCTGAGTAGGATCACATAAACACAAGAAGCTGCCTCAAACCAGGTCAGACCACAGGTCTACCATTGACACTATTGTCTACTCTGATTGGCAGCAGCTGTCCAGGGTAACAGGTAGAGGTTGTTCACATCAAATGTGTGTGTGTTATGTGCCATCAAGTTGCGACCCTATGAATGAAAGACCTCCAAAACTTCCTATCATTAGCAGACTTGCTCACATCTTGCAAACTGGAGGACGTGGCTTCTTTTGTTGAGTCAAGCCAAGTCGTTTTAGGTCTTCCTCTTTTCCTACTGCCTTCCACTTTTCTTAGCATTATTAACTTTTCCAGAGAATCTTGTCTTCTCGTGATGTGATCAAAGTAGATAGCCTTAGTTTTGTCATTTTAGCTTCTAGGGAGAATTCAGGCTTGATCAGGGCTTTTTTTCAGCGGGAACGCAGTGGAACAGAGTTCCAGCACCTCTTAAAAATGGTCACATGGCCGGTAGCCCCGCCCCCTGATCTCTCTGTCTGGTGGTGCAGAGGGCAATCTAAACTCCCCTCTGTCTGGAGATCAGGGGGCGGGGCCACCGGCCATGTGACCATTTTCGCCAAGGGCAATTTAAACCTTAAAAAACTCCCCCCTTGTTCCAGCTGACCCAAAGTGATGTCATTGTGCAGTCTTGAGTTCCACCACTGAGTTCCACCACCTCTTTTCCCAGAAAAAAAAGCCCTAGGCTTGTTTTGATCTAGAACCCACTTATTTGTCTTTCTGGCTGTCCATGGTATTCGCAAAACTTTCCTCCAGCACCACATTTCAAATGAATCAATTTTCTTCCTGTCAGCTTTCCTCACTGCCCAACCTTCATATCCGTACATAGTTAAGGGAAATACCATAGTCTGGATTATCTTGATCTTGGTCCCCAGAGAGACATCTTAATCTTTAAGGCTCTATCTAGCTCCCTCACAGCTGCTCTTCCAAGTCTCAATCTCCTTCTGATGTCCTTGTTGCAGTCTCCCTGTTGGTTGATGATCCATCAAATACAATCTTATTTTAACTGGAGAGCCAGGAGATTGAACCTGGGACCTTGTGCATGCAAAGTAGTGGTTCTAGCATTAAGCCATGACCCCCTCTCATCTGTGCCTAGCCCCATTCCGGCACTGGAACTTGAGAGCTCTGGGTTCTTTCATATACGACAGGTAGCAGCAGCTAAGATGTTTTAAGACATGCTACTTGTATGAACAGACTAGGTTGTAAACAAATATATTTATTTTCTTGAGTTCATTTATACCCTGCTTTTCTCTCCAAAGGGGACCCAAACTGGCTGCCATTATTCTCCTCTCCTACATTTTATCTTCTCAAGAACCCTGTGAGGTAGGTTTGGCTGAGACTTTGTAACTGGCTCAGGGTCACCCAGCACGCTTCCATGGCAGAGTAGGGCTTTGAACCTGGGTCTCCCAGATCCCAGTCTAACCCTCTAACCACTACACAACATTAGGTCTCAGTATCATACTCTTAAAGCCATGAGGGACCCATAAGTGACTTAGAGCAGAACCACAAATGACAAAAGGCACAGATTGGACACTTGTCAGCTTCCCTCAAGTTTTGATGGGAAATGTAGGCATCCTGGTCTCGCAGCTTCGCTCTCTGACTGCTGTCCAATGGACTTTTCAACTGTCACTTGTCCAGCATTCCGCCAAGCTGCCTACATTTCCCATCAAAACTTGAGGGAAGCTGACAAGTGTCCAATCTGTGCCTTTTGTCACTTGTGGTTCTGCTCTTAGTATCCTAACTGAGTGTGCTGTTAATGAAATCTCATCAAACTCACATCTCTGGGATCTCCTGCACTTTTTAAAAGCAACCACCAGGGGGCAGGTGTTCAAATAAGTGCTAAAAAAAAACTGGGCATATTTTTTAAATCCCGCATTTCATTTTTCCAGTTGAAATTCCATCCCTCAGCCCAGCAGCTGCTTACTCCATGAGGGGAACTGCAGGTGGCCACCTCTGTGTGATGCTTCCATATTTTCTTCTGTGGGGCACGCAGCAGCTGTCTATGATGTGCTAAAGTTCCCCTTTTCATTTTTTTGGGTATATATTTATCTGCTCTCGTCAATTATTTGAGTTCTCCAACTTTTGCTATTGGTTCGGTGCATTGGCTTGGATTATGCATTCAGGCTGTTTGATTGTTATACATTGCAGGCATTTTATAAATCGCATGTGTCATTATATATGCATAATGTGTATATAATGCTGATTTATTGATGCCGGAAAAAAGCTGAAAAATGTGTAGTTTATGAGCAAAATGCAGTGTGAGCAAACGGAAAATGCAAACGAAAAATGCAACAAAAATGAAGAATCATGGGTTTGGATTTGCAGAATGGAAATGTCGAATCAAGGCGGAGATTTAGGGGGTCAAAAGAGAAGGAATGAGAAATTCCATATCATCCTTAAGTCGCACTAGGAGTTTCAGTAATTGAGATCAGAAACAGTGCACGTGTGCATGCGTGCATGCGTGCATCTGTGTGTGCTCCAGTGCTCCCCAGTGCTCCACTCCCCATCTTATCCCATGGCTGTTTTTTGACTTTTTGTAAACTTCAGGTGATCCTAATCACAGCTTTCCCTAAATGAGAGAAATGGTATCTCTTTGGACTACTATAGGGCCATTTCCAGATGGCTTACCTGCACCTGGGACGTCATGCCACGTTTCGGATCGTGCCGAGGAAAACGTGATATTTCGCGTTTTCCCCGGCATGATCCGAAACGTGGCGTGACGTCCTGGATGCAGGTAAGCCGTCTGGAAACGGCCTAGGTTGACATAATGGTGAAGCTCTGTTAGTCTCTTGCCTTGGAAACCCCACTAGGCATTGCTAAAAGTCATCTATGACCTGATGGCACTCGCCACCAACAACGGTGGAGGAGACAGAAGGTGAAACTCCGTCCCCGCACATGCTACAGTCATGATCTGAATCGGGCACACGGGAAATGAAGGTA
This sequence comes from Eublepharis macularius, assembly GCF_028583425.1. Lineage (NCBI taxonomy): Eukaryota > Metazoa > Chordata > Lepidosauria > Squamata > Eublepharidae > Eublepharis > Eublepharis macularius. The sequence continues at coordinate 62,441,507 of NC_072802.1, read as the reverse complement.
ACCTGCAACTCATGTCAGACTGTCACACGAGGTGGAAAACGCAGTCCCAACCTGTGTATTCCGTAATGTCTGAATTGGAGTTAGCCAGGTCGGTGAGGAAGGACAGTAACGCTTTGGCACTTTGGGACGTGAGGCTTTCCACTGCCCTTAATATCAGCGCTGGATGGGACAAAATAATTGTTTCGACGCTGGAAGAGTTTGACGAAGAAACAGTCTTGGGAAAGCTGTTGTCAGGGGTGAGAGTTTTAGTGCAGATTGCAGACAAGATTTTAAACGACAGCATCATCTTGCGGAGGATAATAAAAGTGTCAACGCAGAATCACCTCAGCACCATTTCAAGGTCAGTTATCGATTACCACATAAATCAAGCCGCCCTTTTTTGTTTTTAACACATGCCCCGATGAATTCCAGACGCTGGGCTAATGGAATACAAAAACCTCAAGCTTTACTTTGGAAATACTTTTAACAGTAATATTTAATGTCTAAATTGGCATCCCCCTGGCCTCCTCCATTGCCCTTAAATCGAGCGGCACAAGTGTGGGTTGTGAGGAAAAGTAGCTGAGGAATTCCTTCTTTTCTTACTTGTCCTGCTGAACTGGGGGTCACTGGGCAAGATTCCCTCCACTATCCACACATTGAATGCTACCCCAGCATATGTGCAGGCACACAGAACCACTTGTCTGTCGGTCTGTAGCAGTAAAAAAAAACAAGAGTCCAATAGCACCTGTAAGGCTAACAACATTTGTGGTAGGGTATGAGCTTCCGTGAGTCACAGCTCACGTCTTCAGATAGAAAAGAGCAAGAGTCCAGTAGCACCTATAAGACTAACAACATTTGTGGTAGAATAGGAGCTTCTGTGAGTCACACCTCACTTCTTCAGATACATTTGGCTTCGCTTCTGGAAGCCAAGCCAGAATACCAACCACTAAGGCACAACCTCTTATTGAGTGACTTTCAGTACTGTCCATTGTATGAAGAAGCGAGCTGTGAAACACACAAGCTCATACCTTACCACAAATTTTGTTAGTCTTATAGGTGCTATTGGACTCTTGCTCTTTTCTACTGTTCTATCTATGGCTACCGAAGTGATGAAAATGAAATCTGGCCCTCAAGTCAGAGTTAACTTATGGTGACCCCTGGTGCGGTTTTCATGGCAAGGGACTAACAGAGGTGGTTTGCCGTTGCTACCTCTGCAACCTTGGTCTTTCTTGAAGGTCTCCCATCCAATTATTAACCAAGGCTGACTCTGCTTAGCTTTTGAGAGCTGATGAGATCAGGTTCTCCTGGCCTATCCAGGTCAGGGCACGAAAGGGATATAAAAAAAGAAAAGAGTCCAGTAGCACCTTTAAGACTAACCAACTTTACTGTAACATAAGCTTTCGAGAACCACAGCTCTCTTCATCAGATGCAATTGTGGTTCTCGAAAGCTTATGCTACAGTAAAGTTGGGTTAGTCTTAAAGGTGCTACTGGACTCTTTTCTATTTTGCTACTGTAGGCTAACACGGCTAACTCCTCTGGATCAATGACCAAAGTGATATGCTTACAGAAAAATACACAACTTCCTCTATTCACACAAAACCTTAACTGTGCATATTGTGAGGACTGTGGGTAGTATGCATTCCTGTGAAGTGGGGTCAGTGCTCCAGAAATGAACATCTGAAAAGGGCTGTCGATTTCTGGGGACAGCGAACTACCAAAGAACCAGGAAGGGACTGGAGTGGGAGGGAAGAATGGAGCTCGGAAACTCTGAACGAACAAAGGCTCTGAATAAAAATGATTCCAATTTGTATTTATGTTAGACTCCTTATTGTAAAACTGTTTTAAAAATTGCAATAAAAATGCAATAAAATAGCAAGGGCACTATAAACACACCCAAAAGGATTGTGATTACGACAGCAGTAAATCCTGGCACAAGTGGAGCTTCCCTCATCATGTTTTGCAAATTTTCTTTATGTTTTCTGCAGCGCTGCAAAAATCCTGATGCACGAGGTGGGCCTGACCAGACGTTGCTTTTTAGGTAAATGCAGTCATGCGATAAGTATACCTGAACATCTGGGTATTCTAGACAGGTGGCTGCTGAAATGGCAAATTTCTGCCCCACTATTGCCTTCATTGATCGTGGTCTCCACTTTCTTGCCCCCATCCCCAGGTACAAGCCAGAATCTCTACCACACCAAATTTGGGGAGGTGAGCAAAGGGACTGGAAGGAGAAGGAAGAGGAGGGAGGGAGAAATAGATGGACAGAGAGTACGGGTGTTTCCCTTGCAAGGCTACCTCGCAGCTGAGTGGGTGTGTATGCTCTCCTCTTTTGCTGCCACTGCTGCCCCCTTCTCATGCCCCAACCTGCCATGCCATGAATTGACTTGAAAGAAGTAGCTTTGGGGAAAGGGGGAGAGAAGACAATGAGAGATGTTGCAATTTTTTTCAGCAAACCTGTTCAGCACATAAGCTAACTTGCCACGTCTATAGTGGCAGACCTCTCACTGGCAACCCTCCAACCCCAATGCTGCTTGGTAGGCTGGTGGAAAGGGGAAGGGATGAAGAAAAAATATTGATGCATTAACTGCATGATGTTGTTTCTGGGCCAACCCAGAAGTGACATCACACCACTCTAGGATTCATTGGAAACTCTATGGTAAAACCCGAGTAACTCGAACTCGAACTCACCTTGTTTGACACTCATGATCAGAACATGAGCTAGTGAGGGATATGTTTGGATTATATCATGCAACTCAAGTAGGTGCCAAACAAGTTGGTCAGAAGCTCATGCACAGATGTTCAGAGGATCAACTGGGACTTGGGTTCTGACTGTGCCCATTCGGTAAAATACCTAAACGGTGAAATTGCAAAAGGGAGAGAAGAAAGAGATTCTTTCTCTTCCCTCCTCTCCAAGCTGGGTGGGAACAGAAGCAATGTTTTGAATCTCTGTACTGCAAAAAGGGGATGAGAAAGAACATCTCCCCCCACATACACAATCTAGGCAGAGGCAGAAACAAGGCAGGGAGAGGATTGATATCTTGTTTCTCTTTTTTTCCTGCAGACCAGCCTGCAGGGGAGTAGGAGAAAAGGGAAATAAGCTGGGGTCTAACTGCCCCCCCCCTAAAATTGCTACATCTCAGCAAGTCTGGGAGGCAGCAAAGTGCCTAGGATGGGGGAATCAGAAGAACCAACTTCCAGTTGATCAGCTGGGAGTCGGCTCTGATCCCTCTGACCCTGTGAAAAATTTGTTGGGTACAGAGTAAAAATTCCCCAAGAGGAGACCAGAAGCTGACTCCCAGCCGATTCCTTATCAGCTGGTAGTCAGCTTCTGATGACTGCAAGTAGCTTCCTCTTGCAAAGGCACATGAACAGACTGCAAACAAGTGAACACCATGCTGATTAATTGGCAGCCTGATCACTACTGGCAAACAGTAGAAAAGAGCAAGAGTCCAGTAGCACCTATAAGACTAACAAAATTTGTGGTAGGGTATGAGGTTTCGTGAGTCACAGCTCACTTCTTCAGATACAGCTAGAATGTATGTCCACATTCAAAGGACAAAGATAAAGACAGATGGACTTACATTCTAGCTGTATCTGAAGAAGTGAGCTGTGTGACTCACAAAAGCTCATACCCTACCACCATTTTTGTTAGTCTTATAGCTGCTACTGGACTCTTGCTCTTTTCTGCTGCTACAGACAGACTAACATGGCTACCCATCTTGATCTACTGGCAAACAAGATGTGAGCAGAACTAGTATGTGTTCGAGCATCCGTAAGTCTACTGAAAGCAAGGGACCTAGAAGGGTGAAACTCTGCTTAAGATTGCAGTGTTGGTCGATTAGTTTGATAACGTTTCCCCTTGCCAAGTAACTGGGTAACTTTTTTTTTTTAAGGTAACTGTTTTTAATTAAAGTACTTATAAAATACATATTGTTATATTCCACACACTTATGGGTTGGTTAGTTAGATAACGTTCCCACTCACCAAGTGAAACACATACAGTATGTACTAAAATCAGGTCAACTATCAAAAGTTTGGGAGTATCAAAGTGTTTTAATGTGTCACCTAAAAGAAAACAGAATGGGTGCTGTCTGAGTGTGTAATAGATACGTGCCAACCTGACCTCTTATGACTCTAATGTGACTGACACCGGACAACTTTTGGATTTGATCGTTTTTGCCTTGTGAAGACCGTAGTCGCTGCTGAGTTATTGCAATAGCTTTCCTAGTACCCTTTTCTATTTTGACAGTTAAGGCTTGGCTGAGAGTCAAGGCTAGAAGTGCCTTGTTGTTATGAAAACTGAGATAAGCCTTTTCAGTGAAGATTGGATGTGAAGTGGGATGGAATGTGAATGGAAGGGAGCCACAGGCTTGCAGAGGAGAGAGGGAGAGACGTTGGAGCTAAGGCTCAGAGACTGTATACTCATTTTTGCAAATTAATATTTTAAACATTCTTATCCTGAACCCAGGCTCAGATTGAACATTCCCCAGGGAGTGATTCTTTTTCTTCTGGGGTTTAAGAAAACCAGCCAAGAGAGAGGGGTTTCTCATCCCTCTGAATCCTTACTTCTCATAGTCTGCACTCCCTCACAGAATAATAATAATAACATTCGTTTTATATACCGCCCTTCAGGGCACCTTAACACCTACTCAGAGCGGTTTACAAAGTGTGTTATTATTATCCTCACGACAATCACCCTGTGAGGTGGGTGGGGCTGAGAAAGCTCTGAGAGAGCTGTGACTGACCCAAGGTCACCCAGCTGGCTTCAACCGGAGGAGTGGGGAATTGAACCCGATTCTCCAGATTAGAGTCCTACTGCTGTTAACCACTACACCAAACTTGTTCTATATGTAACAGGGGGGGGGCGTCTCTCTCTTCACAACAGGGGTGCTCCCAAACAGAAGGTCTTGCCCCCCCCCCAACATCACCCACCTAATCTTTGGAGGCATCTGGAAGAGAGCTAAACTAGAAGACACTTTCCTCTTTCATGCAGGAGCAAATATCTCTTCTCAAACCATGTCTAACAAAATTTTTGGTAGCATATGAGCTTTCATGAGTCATACAGCTTGCTGAAGAAGTGAACTGTGACTCATGAAAGCTCATACCCTACCACAAATTTTGTTAGTCTTACAGGTGCTACTGGACTGTTGCTCTTTTCTACTATGACAGACTGACTAACAAGGCTACTATCTTGATCCAAACCATGCCTGTTGTTAGAGGTATACAAATCATTCACAGGCTAATAAAAATATTTTTTCTCCCTTCGGCTCTATTTGATTGTAATAAGGGAACCCATGCAGATTTAATCAGCTAATTACGCCATCAAAAATGTTATTCATTGACTTCTTTAACTGGGTGACAGTCCTCAAATAAATATGTTTGGGACTCCAAAGGAATATAGATATTCATTGTCTTCAGAGATAAGAAGAGACGTTAATTCTCTTTGCTTCCTGATTTGCCAAAAAAAGAAATGCATCAGATTTTTGCACTCAGTTTCCCCTGATTAACTTCCCCACCTAGACCTAGTCACACAGTTCTCCTGTTGTTGTTACCCACCCTGAGCCTGCTTGCAGGGAGCATGGGTTAAAAATTGAACGAACGAACTAACTAACTAACTATCTAACTAACTAACTAACCAACTAACCTCATGTAATCATCATCATCATTATTATCATCAGTGGCAGCAGCATAAACAAGATAACAACTTGTCAGTTGCAAACTGCACTACTTGGAACATGCCACATAGTAAGGCGATACCACACTGACTCCTAGATTCTTGGATAAAATCTGAATTGATGAAGGACCAATAAAGTCCACCCAAACATCCAGTGGACTGTGATAATATCAGACAACAACAGCAATAACAATAATATGTGTCATCAAGTCACAACCAACCAAGCTGCCTTGAACCACATTCACACCTCTAATTGTGTGGGCAAATCAATGAATCTGGGAGTTATAACAAAGCTTTCCCAATAGGGATATACAAATATACCTTTGGGATTTTTGTATATCATTGTGAGCTTTTCCACTTCATCTGTTTTTTTGTTTCTGCTTTTCCTGACTTGTTTGTTTTAATTACACCATTTGTACACCATATATATGAGGTTTATAAGCGGCTGATGCACAAAAAATGTCACTAATTCTATTGATTTTGTTTGTACAGTTGGGGAAAGATAGGGGAGAGCACCTGTCAGAAAATGAAGATTTTGCCAACTGAAACATCCCTACTTACCACCCAGTGTTGAACTCAACGTGAGCATCGAAAAAACCAACCACAGGGGACGTTGCCGCTTTCCAACCTTGGATTCTGGCTCGGATTAGCCCTTCCCGTTTGTTGTTTCGCACTATTTTCACCAGTCCTGGATATCTCTTGTGCACATACTGGTCCAAATTAAACTTCAACTCAACTATAAAACAAAGAGATAAACAGATCTGACTGGAATTTATTTTTATTTAAATTTGCACCTTCCATTTCTATCACTCCATTTCATTATATAGATAATGAAATCAATGCAACAGGGCTATCCCAAGAAAAGTTAGCAGTCTTTACCTGGAGGATTCTCCACATATGTAGAAAAATATAACCTTTACAACTAACTAAAATGTTTTAAAAGTCCTTAACCACTGGCCCGATGAGGGCGAAATATTCTCCAAAAGGGATGAAATATTGAGGGTATCTAAATGTCAATTAAGAGAGAGATCAGCCTGCTCAAATCTCTGAGAGCTTAAAGAATCCTGATTTTCTGGGAGTGGGATATTCGAATTATTCCCCTCTCCTGTGAGTACATTTAGTCTACATAAAGGAAACTGGTAGAGGAAATGGAATAATATTAGGCTTACTAATTGCCCACCACAGCACCCTCCTGCCCCCACTGGCTTTCTCACACTATCCCCTACTGACCCTGCTGGGTCAGTGTTGTGTGACCCAGCAGGGGGAATGACATCATGGATGCTGCAATGTCACTTCCAGCCACCGTATCCATGACACTCTAAGAATATCCCTAATCTTTATGATCTTTTTACTATAGAGATTGGGAGAATTCCTAGAGTGCCGTCACTGCCGTGGTGTGTATTTGACATCACTTCCAGAAGATCACTCTAATGTGACGTTGCCACATCTGTGATGGTTTCCCTACCCATACCCTGTCCTAACAAGATTCTCTGCACTGACAACCCTAAATAATACAGATAAAATAATCGGGAATCTCTAACTTGATCCAGTGTATCCTAGGAACATATACTGTTCCTGCATACACAAGCTGGAGGTTGTTAAAGATAGGATGTTTTAGAGGTCTTTCATCCATAGAGTTGCCGTAAGTCAGAAGCCACTTGATGGCACATAACACACACATACAGAATATCCATTTACTTCCACAGAAAGAACATTTCCATGTATTCATTTTGAGAAGGGTAGTGCATAACTACCCTTTCTATTCATGTGAAACAGGAATTCTGCAGGAGCAATGTGCAGAAATTAGGTTATGCATAACCAACAGTGGGCCAGAACTCAACGGCGGAGCTCACGACTGGCATGCCATCTCCATGGAGGACAACATATGTAAAGCAGCACGAACATGCATCCAAATTATTTTTAATTAACAGCTTTCTCTCATTAGGGACAAGAGATGGCAAACAGACCTATACGAAAAAACAGAAACAGATAAACAAACAGATGTTATGTATATTATTTACCATTGTCGCTGTTGTCGTCCACCAGAATAATCTCCTTCAGCAAGTGGGATGGGGTGTGATTCACAACACTGTGTACTGAGCGCAAGATGACAGACAGGGCCTCATTTACAAAAATAAAGACCACCGAGATCTGGGGCAGTTCCTCAGGGTAGGACATCTGTTTGCACCTGGAAAGAAAAAAGGAAGAGCTAAGAGCCATTGTACATTGGAAAGACGAAAATCTTCACCCAGAGCCTCTGTGCACTGGAGGAAGAAACTCTTCAATCTCATCTTTCCCCCAAGAAAATAACATATCTAATAATAGTGGCTGAATGACCCATACAAACTGTCTATATGTTTTACCACATGGTCACTTTGGTGTATTTGACCACGCAGAGAAGAGGAACAGTTTTTAACTTTTCACCCTGATGGCTTCAGCTCAGAAATCCAGTTTCAGTTTCGCTTCTCCATTGCATTAATCAAACCCATAATTCTTTATTTGTGTCCTGTTTTCTATTTCCTCAATTTCCCCAGTAAAATGCATTTTTCAACATTGTTTGTGCATCAATCAATTAGCAACCCATGCATGTACATTATACACATAAAGGACGTGCTGTATACATTGCATAGAAAAACAGTATGGCATCATGCACAAGAAAGACAGACCTATACAAGCAATAGAATAGTTAAGAAGGAAAGAACCAGAACCACCGACCAAAATATAAATGAATAGAAAAAGAAATTGAATCAGAAGCATTTGATCATCCCTAATAATGAGAAACCTCCATGTCAGCCAGGCCCCATCATTTTCTGCCAATGCATCGGCAGGAATGGACAGCGGCTATAGTTGCAGAATTCACACTGAGATTGCATGCAAGAAAATCAGGGACTGATTTCCCTACGTGAATCTGCTCTTAGGGTGGAAATACACGTTACTAAGTGCCTAGGGATGCTCATTTCATGTGTCTCCCCTCCAATTTCACAAGCACTTGTTTGTACAGTCACATTTTAATTTGCTCTGCGTGAATACATTCATGCGTTCGATATCAATCCCTCCTCAGCTGCTAAAAGTATCCCAGTTTCCCCCACGTCCATTCATTGAAATGCAGATCTGGACACTTTCTCACACCTTAAAGGAATGCAAATGGGCAAGTCAAAGGAGCCTACAGTACTTGTTCTTGTAGCGAAAACAGAGCTGAATTGGCGCTCTGCCCTCTGTACTCACTTGCAGATGCAGTCACACAAAGGGAACTCTGTGAAAGCAGCATACACATGCACTGAGCAAGAACAGCCTGTACATGAATTGAGGACCACACATAAAATCCTGCACTGGAGCATCCCCAGGTAATTCCCAATGTGTATTTCCACTCTTAGAGAGGAGGCAAATTTAAACATGTATTTGTGATAGGATTGCCAACTTCCAGCTTTCTATCAGAGAGCATCACCTATCTTCTGAATTTCCTTCGGTCCTCAAACTCTACCCTCCCAGGCACAGCTGTCAAATCTCCTAGAATTTCCCAAGCTGCAGTTGGCAACCCTAGTTTGTAACCCAGCAAATTTTCATAATTTGGATTTTAAGACAAAGATTTTCTCTTGCAAATCTGGGAATGTCTCCTCCTTGTGTCAGCTCCAGAGTCAGTACTAAAATCACAGCAATAAAGCAAATCACAACGAAATGCATTGGCCATCAGGAAAGAGTACTTTGAGACATTACACAACATATCTCTGGGGCAAGGTTGCTCTTCAAGCATGGAAAATGTGATATTTGAGCTTTTAAAACGAATGCCAGGGGATAAATGCGTGCCGTACGAACAAAATATCAACATCGAGATCTTTATAACCAGATCAGGGGCTTGTTTACAACAAGATGTGTGGGAAAACCACAAGATGATGGCATTTTGAACATGGAGAATGCAAAATGCAAACTTTTATTGCCGTCCCAGATAGTATAGGGAAGGTAGCAATAGCTTTGAGCCAAAACTGGTTAATATTGAGCCAAAACTGGTTACTGGTAATCAGAGATTAGTTACTACTAGTACCCAGTAATTTGAGTAACCATAAGGGGTTACTGCAACCTGAAACCTCATAAATAAGATATGGGGTGCATATGCATATCCAATGTGTACTGACAATGGATAGAAAACCATCCCTCATTTTAAAAAGGAGATTCTCTTCATTGCACAAAGGACTGACTGCAAACAGGAGGCTGCAGTAGGTTAAACAAGCCCCATTAGAAGCGGTGGCCCAGTGGTAGAGGATCTGCTTTGCCTACAGAAGGTCCCAGGTTCAATTCTTGGCATCTCTACTTAAAAGATGTTGGGTAGCAGGTACCGAGGAAGACTTTTTTGTACCTGAGACCCCAGAGAACTGCTTCCAGTCACAGCAGGCCATTATGAGCTAGCTGGATCAGTTGTCTGACCTGCTATATGTATTTATGGAAAACCTCAAACTAGGTTCATTAGGTGGCAAGTCAGGAGGGCGTTCTTGTAGAGGAACTAGAACCGTAACATGATGGATCCGCTTGGAAATGACCTCTATTAGGGATACATTGGCCGTTTTCACACGTCTTTCTCCTCGCGCAAAATCATGCAAAACACACAGAATGACGGCGTCTTCAAGGCATGATTTCCCATCTTGATTCCATTTCATGGTGTGATTTCTGACGTCATCACACCATGAAATGGAATCATGATGGGAAATCACGCCATGAAGATGCTGTCCCGTGAGTTTTGTGCGATTTTGTGCGAGGCGAAAGACGTATGAAAATGGTCTATCTTTTTTCTTCCACTTTTTCAGTCCCAACCACATTGCATTATGTTGTTTTACTAGGGATCTTTGCTGTTAAACTCATGTTATCATCATTTGTATCCACTTACTTCATAAACATCTGCAGACTGAAATGTTATAATCTAAAATTCTGAACCACATGAGTTATACCCAAGTCCCATCACAAAGGCCATGACCCGAATAGTCCAGGCAAGTCCAATCTTGTCAGATCTCGGAAGCTAAGCAGGACTTCTTTGGTTAGTAATTGGATGGGAGACCTCCAACAAAGACCAGGGTTGCAGAGGCAGGCAATAACAAACCACCTCTGTTAGTCTCTTGCCATGAAAACCCTAAGTCAGCTATAACTTGATGGAACTTTCCACCACCACAGGAGGCAAGTCAGAATTCATCTCTTTGGTGTGACATGACCAGTGTTTCCCCCCTGCCCTCCAAAAGGAAGGCACGCAACTCAGCTGTGGGGTCAGCCTCTGGCCCAACAATATTACATGGCTCATTTGCAACACAATTCCCATTTAAGATCTCAGTACCTAAGTGCAAGTTAACACCGGTGGCCTGCATCAGCTTCCCTTGGCTAGGCAGCCCTGCCCTTGCCTAAGCCTCACAACTGCTGCAAATATTGTGCTTTGTTTTTCCGTGCCTGCACATCTCCCCAGCCTCCTGCCAACTTCACCACCCTTGCAAAGGCAGCAACCCTGAGGATACATTTCACTGAGACTGGGAAGGAGAGAATGAACAGAGTGGACCATGGCTGAGTGATAGGGCATCCATTCTGCATGTAGAAGATCTGAAGTTCAATCTGTAGCATCTTCAGTGAAAAGGATCAGGTAATACGTGATGGGAAAGTCCTCGGCCCAAGACTGTGGACAGCCGTTGCCAGTCAGCATAGACCTTAATAGATCAATGGTCTAACTGAGTAGAAATCCACTTCATGTCATGTGTACAATGAACAGGGTAAAAAATCTTTTATCGCCTTCAGCTGTTTCACACTGCATCCCAGTGCCTGACAACCAGGACACCAGAGTGACAGACAAGAAGAAATGCTTCCTGCCCTCACTCTGTCGTATCTTTTTGATAATGCCATACAGCTAGTCCAGCTTGGGAAATTCCTGGTGATGGGGGAAAGAGCTCAGCAGGGTATAATGCTATAGACCTTCGAAAGCAACTATTTTCTCCAGGGGTCTGGGATCTTTGTGGTCTGGGATCAGTAACACTTCTGGGCGATTTCCAGCGCATTTTGGAGGCTGGCAAACCTACATCCAGCCCATGAAATCTGGCGACATGGAATCATCAAGCTATCAGTGGGAGGGCAGAGAGCTGTTCGTCTTGAGAGTTCACTCTGGTGTCCTGTTGGATTATCGAAGGAAAGCTCTCTACAGTAATGGCAGCATCGCAGCCTCAGACATTAGAACAGCGCAGTGTATGGTTTTGTAGAATCTTTCACACATGCCACGTAGCCCAGTATCAAGGCGAAAAAGTTTGGAAACAAACTTTCGGCTCACCTCTAGAATAAACTGACACTGTAGGAAAGGCCAGTCCAATGCACCACCACAGAATGAAAATAAAAAGCCCAACTCTCTCCTTCGCATAGAAATTAATGTTAAAAATAACCGACATGCTCTCGCAGGCAAATCCAGTGTCCAATTACCATAGCAATTACGAGGCCCGTTCTCTAAACTACAGCTAATGATACCACAGGAAATGACTTTCCTTGCTCTTGTCAAATTCGGTGACCTCCTAGCTCATCACTTCAACATAATGATTACATTTTTTAAAAACCATTAGCAATTTATCTTTGGAAGGGTGGGGTGAGGGTAGAAGGTGCTTGACTAGTAGGTAACCCCGAGGGGGGGGAAACCTGGCAGAAGTAATTTTCCTCCTTATTCCTAGCCTTATTTTATGGGAAGAGTCAGAGAACCTGTTACCGATTCTGATATCCTTATTGTGACAATTTAAAGTCTGGCTAGTGAATTATCTATACCACGCAGAGTTCCACTGTGTGTTACACTGCTGTAAAATACATCCTCGTGGAGTCTAATAATGCATCTTGGTAAGAACACGAATGTGGACAGAGCATGGTTACTATTGATAGATATATTACAGGAAGAACGGGAGCAATCTGAGATATCCCTGTGTTTATCTAAAACTTATTTCTGAAACTGTTTGAAAGATTCAGGGCAATATTTTATTTTGTTTTGCTCCTGCTGGCTACTGGAGTAGCAGCTGGTAATAAGAGCTGAAGGTGGGATATCTCCCACTGGCAACAGATAACGAGCAACTCTAGTTTCGATTCAGTGCATTTTGCTCCCCATGGTTTCAATGGGACGATCAGAGGGAGGAGTAGGAAGCCCCTTTGGGAACCATTTTTTTGGCCATTAAGCAGGGTAAAAATATCACCATGACCATTTCGACAGCCCATCGTTCCTGCCCTTTTTCCACTTTAGGTGTGTGTGTTTTGCTGAGTTGCTCCAACAACTCATCCTCCACACACACTCCACACAAGCGCTTATCTTGCACTGTGAATTCGCAGGACAGCCTCCAAACAGTCCCTAACAAAAGCGGGTTTGGAGGGAAGGTCAGGCACTTTTGTCATCTGAAATCCTGAAATCACCCGTCTCCCTTTCAATTTTTTTTTTACTTGGCACATAAGCAATTGCATTCAGCTCATTTTGCAAGGAGGCTTCTGCAGTTGAACTGAAAGGGAAAGAGTTTTGGGGGAGGAACCGGGCAGAGATAGGGGGATTCTTCAGAACACTTTAACCATTCAGATGCCAAAGAATGCAAAGGAACCACACTGTCAACCCGCAGCAAAAGAAAACACCATTGAAAGGGCAATCCCTGAAAAAACTGTAACAAAACAATGTACAAACTTTTTGCAAACGTAGACGTGAGGAAGCCTGGGAAAAGCTGCCAGCGTTCAGAGGATACACTGTGCCTATAGAGACATGTGGAAATGGCCCATATATCTCATATATACCATCCTAAATAAATAAATATTATACTTTAGCTACAGGTTTGCCAGAACACATCTAAATTTTGGAAATACTTTGTCACATGGACAGAAAGAGCCTAGAGGTGGACACGAACCAAAAAATGAACAAAAATTCGTCATGAACTGGGCCAGTTCGTGACTCATGAACCGGCGGTTTGTCAGAGCCCATTTCTGACGAACCCCCATGAACTTTTAGGCTGGTTTGTTTCATTCATTTTTTGGTTCGTTACTGCAGACAGTCTGGCACCGATCAATCAGTTTCCTAGGCAATGGGGGGGATGGGCTTTCTGCAACCCCGAAAGTGACCTTCTGCTGCCCTGGAAGTGACGTTTTCACGAACCAGTTTGTGAACCGGGGCAACTTAGTAAAAGTACATGGTTTGTGGTTAGTGAAACATGACGAACCACAAACCACACAATTTGTTTTTTCCCCGGTTTGTGTTCATCTCTAAAAGAGCCTTCTCAATAAACCGACAGTAGTGGCTGTTGCAGACAAGGCTGATTTTTTAATATTCCAAATCAGCTGAAGTTCAGCACTTGCTGGCAGTTCAATGGATTAGCAGATAAGGGGGGAGGATTTTCCCCAATGCCTTTCCCCTCCGCTCCCTGACATAGATCTTCTAACAACAACACGTTTTGCTCCTAGACTTTAATGCTCTGGGTTTGGGAAAGGATTAGGCAAATCACTACAAATTTTTGGCAGCCTGACACTCAAAAAAAAAATGTAAATGGCATTAAAGAATTTAGAATTAAGGTATTCAATACTGAAGATGGTAGTGGGAGAGGGGGGCTGAAGGTAACTGGAGAGGTTACTCTTCAGCTTCACAGCAACAGCTGTAATGGCACCTGCAGCTCCAGACACAAAGGATCCAAGCACAAATCCACTCTCAATTAGTAGGGTTTTTAATTGCTTTTGCATTTGCTGTTTGTGTTTTGGCTGCTATTCCGATTCTGTGCCATTGTTTAGGTTCCACTGAGCCATTGTTTATGTATTTATGAAATTTTGTCAGAAGCAACTTCGGGCAATTATGAGAGGGCTGGCAGGTTATTTTTATTAAGCGCATTTGGGGTTGGATCCATTGGCATTTCCACTGGCCCAGGAGGGAAGAAGAGCCTCTTTTGATCGCTGAAAAAGCTATGCCAAGAATTGTAGGACAGGCGAAAAACCCATTTAGGGACACTGTAACAAAGTGGTGAATTGGGACAGATTGCTTCTCCCTTCTCTTGAGCCAGTCTGGGGAAAAGCTGGTAGAATCCAACTTCTTATTACACAAAGGAGTCACTTTCAAACTTTCAGGTAATTGGGATAGATATATAGAAATATATTAGGCATATTTCATATATTTGAGCCAGCATAGTATAGTAATTAGAGCACTGAGCTGGGAAACCCAAGTTCGAAACTCTACTCTGCCATCGAAGCTTGCTGGAACAGTCGCACACTTTCAACCTAAGCTACCCCACAGAATGGCTGCTGTGAGTCTTCGTTTCAGAATTCTGCATTCCAAACCTTCTAGTCTTGTTATGGGATGCTCCATTCTGTTGATCGTATTTGACTTATACTATGTCATCCACACTGAGTTTCAGTGAGAAAGGCAGACAACCAACAAACGAGATCGAACAGGAGAGAATGCTATTATAAGCCGCTCAGTCTCAGCTGGGGAGGAAATTGTGGGGGGTATAAAAATCAAAATAATAAAAGAAAACCTGGCCAGGCAACAGAAGTTGGGGAGAAGCCTGCCTGAATCTGATTTACTCTCACAGGCTTGATTGTTGAGGCTTCCTCTGTATCTTGGGTAGGTTTGGAATGGGTAGGCAGGAAAAGCCTTGGGTACTTATTTTGGAGGAAGTTTCAGATGAGTAGCCATGTTGGCCTTTGTTATGCCTGAAACCAGGGCTGACGCCACCGTTGAGGCCGTGAGGCAGGGGCTGCAGGCGCCGTGGGGCTGGAGGGGGTCCCAGGGGCGGAGGCACATGTCTCGCACACTGCCAGTCAACCCTGTGCTGCCACCGCCGCCCACCCCCAGGCGGGCGCAGCAGACACGGGCCAGGAATGACAGGTGGCTGGGGGGGCGTGCGGCACGTGGTGGCCTCCTCGCTCCACCCCAGCCATCCGCCGGTGGCACTGCATGATGATGTCATCACGTGATGATGTCATTATGCAGTCCAGGGCCACGCACGTGCAGTATGCACGTGCGTGGTTGGCCTCCAGCACCAGAAACCCTGGCGCCGGGGCTGCCTGAAACAGTTAATCCGCTGTTCCCAATTAGATGAAAAGGGCTGGAGTGAAGGGAATGGTCAATTAAAGTTCTAAAGTGCAATTGTAGGAGAGAGAATAAAATGCCAAAAATGGTTTTCTCTGGCTCCTCCCTTATAGCAATTATAGTGAAGAGTTCAGTAGCACCTTTAAGACTAACCAACTTTATTGTTGCATAAGCTTTCGAGAACCACAGCTCTCTTTTGTCAGATGCATCTGACAAAGAGAGCTGTGGTTCTTGAAAGATCCAGAGGAGTTAGCCGTGTTAGTCTGTAGTTGCAAAATCGAAGAGTCCAGTAGCACCTTTAAGTCTAACCAATTGTACTGTAGCATAAGCTTTCGAGAATCACAGTTCTCTTCGTCAGATGCATGGAGGGTAAGAAGAAACTGGTCAGATATATAGGTGGAGAGGGGAGGGGGGAGTAGATGCAATCAGTAGCTTCTGATAATGGGATCAGTTACTTCTGATAATGAGATAACCATTCATAGTCCCTATTCAATCCAAGCCTGACTGAGTCAAATTTACATATGAATTCCAGTTCAGCAGCTTCCCACTAGATTCTGTTTTTGAAAGGTTTCTGTTGAACTACAGTGGCCTTTAAGTCCTTGATGGAATGTCCTGATGGAATGTCCTGAATGTCCTCGAAAGCTTATGCTACAAAAAGTTGGTTAGTCTTAAAGGTGCTACTGGACTCTTTACTATTTTGCAACTACAGACTAACACGGCTAATTCCTCTGGATCTATAGCAATGATGAAATCACAGTATCATTGTACCTAATTTTACAATATGATTGGTTTACAGTTATGTCGTATTTAGACATTTTAGTACACGTATCACCATTTTTAGTGCAAAATCAAGCTCATGTTACATTTGCACACTTGTGATCCTACAGAATAAGCCATTGTCCGAATATGTTACTTTTCAAGAATTCCTTTCTGCCTGAATGTATCTGGCAAACACGCAATGCCATTACACCGTTATCTTTTGAGACAAAACCCTGAATCCTTGTCTTCAGTAACCAATGTAAGTAAACACAGCTTCTCAGAATAACTAAGCAACTGTGAATTGCTTATAGCAGACACATAAGAAATCACTGCTTGCATTAGGTCTATCAGCATTCAATTAATTGAAAGGTAAGCTTGGCTGTGATATCATCTGTAGTAGCAGACAAACAAGATTCAGATCCAGTAGTACCTTAAAGACCAATTAGATTTCCAGGGTATGAGCTTTTGACAGGACAAGGCGCCTGTCATCTCATCACAGACATCAAGTAACTCCTTTCCATCAACAGGCCAGAGCTACTGAGGTGATACTCCCTGTATCCTCTTAAGATTTCCAGATAAGGCTTGCTAAGCTGCATTAGCTAGCTCCAAACGTCTTCCACCTTGTTCCACCTCCCTTCCGCTGAAAGCCTAATGTGATTCTATGTAGGTGAGATTCAAATTCTTGATCTCTGTTTCTTTCCCACAAGCAAGGACACAGAACCCAGCCGCTCTTTGGCTGCCGAACCTGGCAGGCAAACCTGCTGTCTCCATTTTATGTCTCCTAATCAACATAATGAGAATTTGTTCTTGCTCCTGGGGAAAATGTTAATGGCTGCATTTCAGGGCTTCCCTCCCCCTCCCCCCTCAACACTGATGAACCTTTTCTTCTCTATTCTGTGGATTTTTTTTAAAGGAGAAAAATAATGAACTGGCGTGATGAGACGCTAATGAGAAGGAGAGGTCCTGCATGCGGAAGATGGAAGATGCTGCTACTCCTGATAAGCAAGAGACAATCTAAAGGGGAGTCAGGAGGATGCTGTCTCTTTTGAACCTCTAGAGAATTTCAGAACATTTGATTGACTTCCTGGAATTGCCAACTGAGTGACAGAGGTAGAGCAGGAAGCATTTTGGCATTGGACCAGGAATTAGGGTTGCTTCTAAAATCCTCATCATCTGAATTTCTACCTAGATTTTTGGTGTGCTAAATTACATTTTCTCCCACCTTTCCTCCAAGGCAACCAGGGAAGCATACATGTTTCTATCATCCTCTGTCTTAGCCTCACAACAATCTTGCATAGTAGATTAGGTTTAGAAAAAGCAACTGGCCCAAAGCTTTATAGCTGACTAGCCAGGCAAATCTAAGCCACGTGACACTCTTTTAAGTCCAGTGAAGTGCATGGGTTTTGAAAGGTGCAAATCCCTTTAAGAATGTGTTGCTAGAATTTAAGCCTGGTCTATGATAATATCCCAGCTCTCAAAACTGATGGAAGATTTTGAATTTCTCATCCCTGCTGTTCAAGTGGGCAAAATCCCTCTTTCAATTTCACTTCAGATCAAACTTATGAGTTTTATTTTTGTACCATTCCATCTTCTTGTGCTAATTTTACCTCCTCGCCCTGCTCCCTTCGCAGAGCATACACTCTTTGACATCATATTGCCTCTCTTGTGTATCAAAGTGCCTGATATATATTCATGGCATAAAAATTGTGTAAAATGGTGTAAAGAGGGCATTAAAAAAAACCCCTAAGTGGGAATATATCAACAAATCTGGGCAAAATGAAAAGGCTCACTGCAGCAACACAGGCCGTTTTCACATGTCTTATCAGCTCCAGAACATTGCACAAAGCTCCCGCAAGGACAGCATCTTCCTGGTGCGATTTTGTGCGAGAACCGGGAAATTGCGCCAAGAAGATGCTGTCCTTGCAGGAGCTTTGTGCGATGTACCAGAGCCGGTAAGACATGTGAAAATGGCCACAGAGTAATGAGAAAGACACCACAAAAGGGAGAGAGTCATTTGAATATCCCGGCAAATTACTTGGTCGCATTTCCAAAGTGAAACCCATGCATTGGGAATCCTCTATAAATCCATCTTTTATATCTGAATTTTGTATGGAACATTGTGCATGCATCATTTCACAAGGGCTATTTCTACACATCCTTAAATGGACGGCACACTCACTGTATACTGCCAGTTTTTTCTCTTCACTCCACACGTCTCTGATTTCAAAATGGTAGCTGGTTGTTTGGCTTCTATTTTTTCAGTGCCTTTTCTGAGAATGCACTTTCCCGTGGTCCCCCAAAAGGCGCCGACAAAACGGAATACAGGCAGCCTGCTACCGTTTTGAAATCAGAAACGTGTGGAGTGAAGGGGAGAAGCCAGCAGTGGAGGGTGAGTGGGGTGCCCCTTTAAGGACATGTGGAAACTCCTCTGTCTCAAATGTACATATGCAGATTGATTTTTTAAAATCTTGCAAAACAATCAATTGCATCATTCATGGTTCTTTCTGTATGTCACATTTCCACCTCACCCTTACGCCAAGGTGCTCAGGGTGGCAAGTATGGCTCATGTCACTCTTCTTCCACATTATTCTCATAAGAATGCTATTTTCACAAACCCACGTCCAACTCAGGCTTGGGCTGACCTTCCCCTACCCTGAGGTAAAACTTCTCCTTTCTAAGCCTATGAAGCTGTATACCAGGCTGGGAAGCTTTTAGTAGCGTGGTTGATGTTAAGCTTTAACTTTATTTCTTGTCCCACCCTTCAGTAACATATAAGTAGTATGGTTACCCAGCCAAGTCCAAGTAGGGGAAAGATCAGGGGTTTGCACTTCTCTTAAACAGAAACTGGCACTCAAGGCTTGGGGAGATTCAAAGTGTAACAGAAGGTTTATTTACAAGAAGGTAAAATAAGAAGGCAGGTAGGCAGGTGTTCAAAACTGAAAATAACATAGAGGTTTTTAAACAGAACACTTCACTGATGTGAGTCACAAAACGCTTGATGTGAGGCACAAAATGCTGTTCTTAAGTTACAGGCTTGTATTAGAGCGGTTGGTGTTATAATCAGACTTTACAGGTATTACATTAAACGCTTTCGGCGGCTGGCTCTCCTATAAGTTAGGTGCTCCACTTCTAATATACACACAGCACGACTTCTCCTCTTTAGCAGACCTTAGGGGACTCCTTTGAGTCAAACCCTTTCAAATTACTGGGCAGGCATCATAGTTATGCTCCAGTGATAACCCTGATCCTGTGACGCCTCTCTACCCACTCCCTTGGCTCACTATAATTTCCAGATCTCTTAAGTCTAAGCAGAAATTAGTGCTGGTTTCCCCCACTCTAGTCCAAGGACTAAAAGTACTTCATAAACATTACTTCCTATCACAGAGGATTCTCTGGCTGACCCTCTCTGGTCAGAAGCCAGACTCCAACTCTCTTCACTCTGGTTGTTGTGGGTTTTCCGGGCTGTATTGCCGTGGTCTTGGCATTGTAGTTCCTGACGTTTCGCTAGCAGCTGTGGCTGGCATCTTCAGAGGTGTAGCACCAAAAGACAGAGATCTCTCAGTGTCTCTCTCAGAGATCTCTGTCTTTTGGTGCTACCAGAGATCTCTGTCTTTTGGTGCTACACCTCTGAAGATGCCAGCCACAGCTGCTGGCGAAACGTCAGGAACTACAATGCCAAGACCACGGCAATACAGCCCGGAAAACCCACAACAACCATCATTCTCCGGCCGTGAAAGCCTTCGACAATACATCTCTTCACTCTCTTGTTTTCTCCAACTGTCAATCCCCCAACATTCCACCCCCAACTGCCATTTCAGGCTAGTCACAAAGAGAGGGGGACATGTCAATCATCCTCTTTACAGTCTGGCAATCCCAGCTTTTGAAGCTGAGTCCATCACAGCTGTAAACTGGGTTAGGCTGAAAAAGAATGATCGACCCGAGATTAACCAGTGAGCTTCATGGTAAACAGGTGATTGAATTCAGGTCTCCCCGTTTTATTGGTATCTGAAGAAGTGAGCTGTGACTCACGAAAGCTTATACTCTACCACAAATTTGGTTAGTCTTTTAAGTGCTGCTGGACTCTTGCCATTTTATTCTGATACTCTAGCCGCTATGTCACACCATAATGTTTATCTAACTTCAGCTGTACAATGGTAAGGTATATTGGAAATATGAATCAAGGGAATTACAAAAGCGTCTGAACAAGAGAAGGGGTGCAGGCAACCAACTCTAGCCCCTCAGTATGGTTTCAGTCGCAGAGCAGCTTTGACAATCTACTGAGCCCCGGAAGTTCACATTTTGGATCTGATTTTCTAGCTTAGAGTGGTCTTCAACAATTTACTGGAAAACTAGCATAGCATTTGCATTAATAAGCAAACAAGGGGCCTTTTTAAAATCCTGCTATATAATGTGCATAAAGTAACTCCATGTGGTAAACCACAAAAACAAAATAGCAAGCATATTAGAGCAGTAGATCTTCAACTGAATAAAAGTTCTGAAATTGCTGACAAAGCAGGATGAAAACTTACTGACACACGCTTGAAAATTCTACTTCCAGTCACAGATCTCAAATTCAGCAACTGAGGGCCAAGCTACACATGACGAATGACACTTGAACAGCAAGTGGATTGAGTGGAGGGCAAGTGAACAGGGAGAAATACACTTGCTGTTCAAGTGTCATTCGTCATGTGTAGCTTGGCCCTGACTCAATAAGAATTTCTAGAGGAAAACCCCAGAAAATGTACTGTATTTTCTAGGTGTTCCATGTAAAAGGAATAGGACTGAGGGATAGAACTGACCTTCATTGCTGGCCCAAGCTAACTACCGAGAGAAAACTTTTTAAACTTCTCTAGGCTTTAATACAGTAAACAATGGAATCCTGGGGAAGGGGCAATTCAGAAGGATGCTTGCATTCTGGCCTGGTCCATGGAGCCACTAATGTAGGGGTCCCCAGCCTTTTTGAGCCTGCAGGCACATTTGGAATTCCGACACAGTGTGGTAGGCACAACTACAAAATGGCTGCTGCAGGAGGTGGAGCCAGCCACAAAATGGCTGCCACAGCTTGCCTTCAGCTACGGAGTGAAGGTACTTATGCTGTGGAAACAGTTTCTGGCAAAGCAATATTTATAAAAATCTGCACAGCTGATCAAATCTCCAATGGCTATTCAGTAGTCATGCTTGGCAAAAGCCCCACCTGACCCTACCCAGGTGGGTACTAGGAAAGGTGATGGTGGGTACAGTGGTGCCTATGGGAACTACAGGGGGAAACACACAAGTCAAATTACATGTGAAGAGCACAGGTTGGGTCATGGGGGGGAAATCTGCACTGGGATTCCCTGCTGGGAGAAGAAAAATGGGAGAAACTGGGTTTCTTTCTCGCTTGCAAAACACCTCAGCTTTTTTCCTGCCTCTTGTTATGTTGTTCCCCACCCACCCCCATCCCGAGCTCCAGTTGCAATTTTCCTTGGCTGAAAATCACATTAAGCGGCTGGGTTTTCTTAAAGACTACGTTTCCCAGGGATCCTTGCAGAGTCTGACACACGCCCATGCCTCTCATGTGATTCCACTCTATGTTGGGAATTCCTACACTAATGGGCAGATCTTGATTTTTTTTAAAAAAGAGAGAGAGAGCCAAGAACAGTAATTCCCTTTTCCTTGTTCATTACATCCCTTCTGCCAATACACATGGATATATTTGGAGATAATTTTTCAGTGCTGTCTGCCATATCATGCCTTGGCCGGGGAGTAGCTGCACAGGGCATCAGTGTGCCTGAACTGCGGTCCTTGGCTGTGGACAGGGACTGCCCAGGTCTCTGCTCTGTGGAAGAAGGAAAGGTATACATCATCCTTGCTCCTTCTCTACCACTTGCGTGCCTGCTCAACCAGTCAGGGTCCCTGCCGCATCTTCCTACTTCCAGACTTCCATGGCTTCCACCCTCCTTGACTCCTCCTTGCTCTCTCTTCCTTCTCTCCTTCATCTCTCTAGCTCCTCCATCCTTCCTAACCTCCTCACTCCTACACAACCCACCCCATCCTGTGGGTGGACTTCCCTTATATCCCTTCATCCATTCCTGGCTCCACCTGCCAGCCACACCCCAGCACCCTACCCACAGCCTTGGCTGTCCTAGGCAGCCACACCTGTGGTTGATTTGCTGGCTGCCTTGGCTTTCCCTGCTAAGGGCCTCAGGCAGCCCCACCTGTGGCTGCTTTGCTTTTAGCCCCACCAGGAATCTGGCTGATTCCTTCTAGCCTGCCTGCAGGCTGGGGTGTGGCTCTGTGCTGCCCTTCCTTTACTGTAGGTAAGGCTGCTAACTGTCTTGCTGCTGGCTGGCTGTCCCTGTTTCCTGGGCTTTCTCCCTCTGGTCTGATCCCCTCCTGGTTGTACTCACTCTCCCTGCCTGGGCTCCCAGCTTCCCTGCAGAGGGTGCAGCTAGCTGGCTTCCACATGCCCTGTCTAGCCCTCTGAGGCTTGGGTGCTTCTTTACCTCCCTCTGTTGCTGGCAAGTTTGGGACCTGGTCTGTCAGGGCAGCAGAGTAGCTGCTTCCCAGCTGTCCCCTGCCTGTTCCTCTTGGTAAGTCCAGAGGCTGAGCCTCAGACCCCCGGATATGCCGGATCTGTCTAAATGTTTGTATCCCATAAGGGACACCACCAATGAACAGTTGGCCTCTGCTAAGCCTGTTGGCAGACTTGTGAAAGAGAAGCTCAACTGCTTTTCCTACAAGGATGTCACACCACAAAAGACAAGAGAGCTCCCACTTCTGCCTTTGTGTGGTGGGAAATCTCTTCCTTTGTCTAGCCAACTTTCCACCCCCACTCAAAGATCTTTCACTAGCAATATTGATTTTCCAATTCCAACCACTGCACGTTTTTAAAGTGCCCTTTATTTTTTAAAAAAACAATTTATTTAATTTTATTTTCTGAGTTTTTTAATGTACAACAGCTTAAACAACAAATAAATTCAATAACAGATCATTGTAAATTCAGTTCAACAACAGAAGTATGCAAAGGGTTGAATTTTGCTTCTTTGCTTTAGACTAGATTCTTTTCAAAAAAAGTATTTTTCTTAAATGTCAATCCTGCAGAACGAAAGCTTTCTCTGTGGCCAGTGGCTCTTGGCTTTTGTCATCACTCCAGTGCTATGGGGGGAAAAGACTCAGAGCCAAGCTACAAGTGACGCCTGACACTTGTCAGCTTACCTCAAGTTTTGATGGGAAATGTAGGCATCCTGGTCTTGCAGCTTGGCTCTCCATTTAATTAAAGTTTACAGAACCCCCCCCCACACACACACACAGCGGAGGGGAAGGGGGGCACCCAGCAAGAGCCCGATGCCTGCACTCCCCTCCCGACCGCATGTTCTCCCTCCCATAGACTGCCGCTCTGTAAACTTCAGTAAGCTGCAAGACCAGGATGCCTACATTTCCCATCAAAACTCGAGGGAAGCCGACAAGCGTCCAACCTGTGTCAGGCGTCACTTGTAGCTTGGCTCTCAGCAAAGCCATTCCTACTAGCATGTTGAAAGAACAACACAATAAAAGTAAGACGCTTCTGCACCTGACTGAAAACAACGTTTTCCATTTTTGTCTGGAAGATACTGGACAAAATTTTATGCATACCTATTGCGTATCTGTGTCCAACAAAAATACAAATGATAATGGAAGTTCAGTACAAATGTTCCTTCAAGATGAGATACTGAGCTGGAGCTGGACTCAAGCACGAATGATAAAGGGGTGCATGTCTTCTTCCACCCTTCTTTTAGATGTTTCCAAAGCTCGATGTATAGGATTGGTAGTTTTTTTATGTATTGTAAACTGCTTTGACCCCCTGAGCTCCATGGCCCAGGTTCACCCAATCTCATCAAATCTCGAAAGCTAAGCAGGGTCAGCCATTGTTAGTACTTAGATAGGAAGATCACCAAAGAAATGCAGGTCACTACATGGAGGCAGGCCATGGCAAACCACCTCTGATCTCCTCTTGCCTTGAAAACCCTACAAGATTGCCATAAGTCAGCTGTGACTTGATGGAACTTTCTACCACCAAATAGCCTGGAACGCCCCTGGGGGCAGAAAAGAGGCATATTATTATAGTTCTAATTATCTGTATTGTTTATTCAAAAACATACGAGAGATATGCTGGGCATTCCAAAGTACCGTATAAATGACCTGCAATGTGTATTTGCTTTTGTTCCCTTCCTTTACCGCCTACCACATGTCCTCAGGATGAGTTCGAAACATACACATGTTAATGAAGAGGATCTATGATGCTGTCTAGAATGTGGTATTCCCAAATAGGAAAAGACTTCAGATGCAGCCTTTCGTGACCTGGGACATTCACTAGGGATTTCATTAAATCTGTGCTGTCGAGGGCTCATGGCAGGAATATGGTGGAGAAAAGACACAAGGCCCGGAGAGAAGTCAATTATTTGCCTCTCTGAGTTCCCCTAACTAGCTTCTCCTCTGTAAGCAGTGTAAGAATCCTTGACAAACAAATTTCCGTTTTTTAATGATCTGGAGGAGTCAGCCGTGTTAGTCTGCAGTAGCAAAATAGTAAAGAGTCTAGTAGCGCCTTTAAGACTAACCAACTTTATTGTAGCATAAGATTTCGAGAGCCACAGCTCTCTTTGTCAGATGCATGCATCTGACGAAGAGAGCTGTGGCTCTCAAAAGCTTATGCTGCAGTAAAGCTGGTTCATCTTAAAGGCGCTACTGGACTCTTTGCTATTTTCCTTTTTTTAATAGCCTACTGCATATTTTCACGCACTCGTTGATCTCTGGACCAATCCAGTTCTGAAGAGGAGAGCAACTTCTCTTAAGATGTACAAAAACAAGGGAAGACACCCAACACCACAGATGGAGCATTGGTAGGATTTGATTTGCAAAACACTGTAGTTGCAAAAAAAATTAAATCATCACTAGTCATTAGGCTCTTTACAAGTTTACTCCAATCTTTTCCAGAAAACCACTAGAACTAGGCATCACCTTATAAAACTAGTTAGCAGAGGCACAAAAGGAAGCACTTATTCACACAATGGTCATTTCCATGCATCCTTAGTGGTATGGTTCACCCTTGGAACTGTCCAGTAGCACCTTTAAGACTAACCAATTTTATTGTAGCATAAGCTTTCGAGAATCACGTTCTCTTCGTCAGATGCATGGAGGGCAGGAGGAAACTGGCCAAATATAGAGGAGGAGAGGGGGGGAAGGGGGGAAGGGGGAGAGGGGGGATGTAAACAACTCCTTTGATATGGAGATGCAGACAGCTCCTTTTGGTGTGGGGATCAGTTTGCTTGTGTAAAGGTTCAAAGGAGTTTGCCGTGTTAGTCTGTAGTAGCAAAATCAAAGAGTTCAGCAGCACTGTAGCACAAGCCCTCGATAACCACAGTCCTTATCGAGGGCTTGTGCTGCAGTGCTGCTGAACTCTTTTTGATTTTGCTACTACAGACTAACACGGCTAACTCCTCTGGATCTATGACCTTGGAACTGTGATGGCTTTCCCCCCAAGCATCCATATGTATATTGTTTTGTTACTGCGTTTTCTGTCTTTACTGGGACTGCACGTGCTCTGGTGTTTTCTTTCGTGCAGGGTTTTTTTTTTTTTTTGCATTTTCTTGCATATGAACAGTTCACTTCTGAAGAAACCTCCTAATCCTCTCAATCTCTGCCCAGTTCTTCCCTCGAAGTTCTTTTTCTTCCTCCTTCCCATTTTTGTTCAACCACAGAAGCCTGCTTGCAACAGGAACTGCAGGCAATCACGGATGTGCAACGTAAAAAAAATTAAAGGGGGGGCAGGCGCTTTAAGGTTATGATGACGAAAGTGCCCAACTTCCCCTCCAAAACTGCTTTTGTTTTGGATTGTTTGGAGGCTGTCCTGCAACCTCAAAATGTGGAGGATGAGTATTTGGAACGACTCAGCAAACACGCACACCTAAAGTGGGAGAAAGGAGGGAACAATGGGCTGTGTGGAAACAGCCAATGTGAAGTTCGTTTTTGGCACTTACTGCCACAGGTTGTGATGGCCACTGGCTTAGACAGATGGAAAAGGCTCTGGACTAATATTTGGAGGATGGGTCTATCACTGCTATTACCTATAACTAACAAACACACTGGATAAAGAGAGTTTTGACTCTGGAAATCTTGTTGGCCTTTAAGGTGCTAAAAAAGGTAAAGGTGTGCAAGCACCAAGTCATTACTGACCCATGGGGGAGGGGGACGTCACATCACGACGTTTCTTGGCAGACTTTTTATGGGGTGGTTTGCCATTGCCTTCCCCAGTCATCTACACTTTACCCCCAAGAAACTGGGTACTCATTTGACCAACCTCAGAAGGATGGAAGGCTGAGTCAACCTTGAGCCGGCTACCTGAACCCGGCTTCTGCCAGGATCAAACTCAGGTCGTGAGCAGAGCTTGGGCTGCAGTACTGCTGCTTACCACTCTGCGCCATGGGGCTCTTCTTTAAGGTGCTACTGGACTTGAATCTTGCTATTCTATGACATCATTTCCCGGTTGAAATGTTTCCCCTCTCCAAACTCTTCCCCAGACGCCGTTTCCAAATCTTCAAGAATTTCCTAAGCTGGAGTTGGCATGACCTTTGCTTGGCAGTTTATCAAAGCAAGAGGAAAAAAAGAGGCGGTATGAGAAAACACCAAGAGAAGCTTGCCTGTAGTTTTTGCTTTCTCTGCTGATGTTATGGTGTGAAGAAATTAATATTTCAGGTACCGTGATGATTAAGACTTATACATAATTTATTGGGCAGGTAGCTTGCTTGAGGTAACCTGAACAGCTCAAGGAAAGAGGAGGGCACGAAGGAGAGGAAACAGGAGAAAAGAATCCATTGAAATGCAGCTCTGCAATAAATTTTGCTTAATCACAAAATCAGAGTACCCGTCCACAAGAGTATACTGTTTTCATTTAGATAGCTTCAGATGAGTAGACGTGTTGGTCTGTAGCAGAAAAGCAAGATTTGGGTCCAGCAGCACCTTAAAGACCAACTAGATTTAGATCAAGTTGGTCTTTAAGATGCTACTGGACACCAATACCCCCATTTTTAAAAACTCTTTAATGCAGAGGCATCAAACAGGGCCAGGGCCTTTTCCGTCCTGGCCCCAGCCTGGTGGAACGCTCTGTCTGAAGAGACTAAGGCCTGGCAAGATTTGTTATCCTTTCACCGGGCCTGAAAGACGGAGCTGTTCCACCAGGCATATAGGCAGTGCTAGGCGGAGCCCCCCTGGCTGGTTGATAAGGGATTGGGCCCTCCCCAGCACCAATACCCCCATTTTAAAAAAAAAACCAATTGAATGTAGAGGTGCTCTGAAGTTGTTTTAAATTTGATCAGTGGAATTCTCTACCGCTATGTTGATATTTATAATTGTATTTTAACTGTGTAAATTGGATGTTTTTAGAATTGTTAACTATAATAACTGTTTTATATATTTTAACCTTTATGTATTTTGTAATCCACCCTGAGCCTGCTGGAAATGTGGGGAGGGCGGAATAAAAGTCGAAAATAAATAAATAAAAATAAATCTTCCTGTTTTCATTTAATTCTTTCCTGTTATTTTCAGTTCTTATATCTAGAAAGCTGAAGGCCAAATAGCACCAGGCAGCATGAGCTAGTAGTTAGAATGCTGACCAAGAAATGTGGAAAGAACCACGCTTGGCCGTAGTGATTTAAAGCTTCTCTCTCTCCCTTTCTCACTAACTTGCGTTAATTGAATAATGATGCAGGGACTCTAAAGTAGTCCTTCAATTGAAGGTTTTTGTTTCCCCAACTTATGGGACTTTAAAGCAGACCTTCAATGGAAGGTTTTCGTCTTCTAACTCACGGAAGACTTTTTCTCCTCCCGACTAGAGCACTGTTGACATTTCCTTAAAGCGCCCAGTGAAGCAGCTGTTTACTCCATTGCAAAACTTATGTGCAGTCACGTAAGTAACATGATTTCAAAAACAAAGTCATTAGCAGCTCCCTGGGGCACTTTAAGGTGGAGAAACCAGCGTGGAGGGGAAGGCAGCTGACACTTCTTCCAGCATGCCCTGGCCACGAGGAGCAAAGGGCACATGTGACTCTCAGAGGCACGGTCCTCCCATTGAACATCTGCTTCGGAGCCCTCATTTCCTTGCTCAACAAACACAAGGATTTTGTAATCTGTAAAGAGGCTCTCAGCCTCACACTTCAGTTTCTCTCTGCCTTGCAAGGTTGCTGTGAATGGAAGGAACAGCAAACAGCAACACATTGCACACACATGGGTGTGTTCTGCACAAAGATTAGAAATGAAAAAAAGAAATGATATTAGAGGATTCTCGCCCTGACCTGGATAGCCCAGGCAAGCCCGATCTCGTTGGATCTCAGGGCCAAGCTACAAGTGATGAATGACACTTGAACGGCAAGTGAACAGACTCGCATGTATTCCTCCGTGTTCACTTGCACTCCACTTGCGCTCCATAAGTGGAGCGCAAGTGGAGCACAAGTGAACAGGGAGGGATGCACGCGAGTCTGTTCACTTGCCATTCAAGTGTCATTCGTCACTTGTAGCTTGGCCCTCAGAAGCTAAGCAGGGTTGGCCTTGGGTAATAATGGAATGGGAAACCTCCAACGAAGACCACAGTTGCAGAGATAGGCGACAGCAAACCACCCCTGTTAGTCTCTTGTCATGAAAACCCCACCAAGGATTGCCATAAGTCAGCTATGACTTGAGGGCACTCTCCATCATCATCAGAGGATTCTCAGTGCATCAGTTCTCCTTGGGAACAAGCTAAAATAATTAAAAATGCCATTCTAAGAATGCTTTCCCACTGAATACACCTGAGAAGGATTGCTCTATTAGAATTCCAAAAGCCAGGGAGAAACTTGTACTCAAAATGTCAGAAGCGGTACTTTAATTCATCCTGTGTCGCTCCCCAGCCTTCTCTGCAATTACAGGGCTTTCCAAATCTGCAAATTCTATCACTGCGCCCCTGTTGGTATGTGAATCTACAAATCTGCTCAGTGTCATTTTGTCATATTACTTGCAAAACAAAAAGCTTGACGTGCTGTTAGATTTTCTAAAGCTAAGATGATTCATTGAAATTGGCTGCGCACTGAAAACAGTAACTGCGAGTGGCTTTCAGAAATGGAACTGCTAGTTAACCTGTTTAGCAACTGTTGAGGCACAATGTCTTTACTTACTTGATGATCTGCAAGTGACAAGCTGATTCCTATAGAAAGAAAAAGGCAGCCCCTACTTTGAGCTGAGAAAGAAAAGAACACGGGTACTCCATGGAATAAACTGCATGAAGTCAAGCCCACGAACAGTCCAGCTAACTTTCCTCTTTGGGGAATATAAGCTCACATTGAAAATATGTTCTTTACATTCTGTTCCCTTCTCAATTCGGTCTGGGGATGCTCGTTATTATTTTTTTTTTGGTTTCTTCAGTTGCTTTGCTTCTCCTTCTGGCATATCCCCAGTGTGCATGTAAAACTTCACAAAAACAACCTGTATGAAATCACACATCTTATCACATCCAGGCTATTTTATCAGTGCACGCATGCACACTAGGAACATGGAAGAGGGAAGAAAAGCAAACCAACGAAAAGAACTGACTTGTGTAGCAAACCACGCAAGTTTCCATTCTGGAAATAATTTTAGAAATGTCACCACAAGCTCAAATTTAGGAGCAGCGGCGGCAGAGCAAAAGCAGTTCATGGAGCAATAAAGAAATGACATGAACCTTCCCCCTTGCATGCCGGGTGTAAGGAAGAACTGCCAAGTAACCTTCAAAAGACTCCACTGTTTGTTAGCAAGAGCTTTATTGAAAAGTTGCTAGTTCATGATCTTACTGGGTTCATTGGCAGGAATGAGGCACATCCAAATATCAAGAACATATATCATATACAGGCTAACATCCTCCTGCCCCTTCCTAGAGGCTGATAATTCTGTTGGGAACTATCTGCACAGGGGAGGATGCAGGAGTTCAAGGTTATATGGGCTCGTTTCCCAGCGGCTAGGAGCAAGAAGAATTCACATTCTGGGAGAGTAATGAAACGCAGCTGCAACAGACAGTCATAACATCATAACCTCCAGCCCCAACTGCTCAGGTATGGGTATGGCAGATGCGGCCAGCATCTGGACACAGGGCCTCTTTATCTAGACCGGGAACACACTGCACACAAATTCATGTAACTATTTTTAAGGTAGCAAAACCCCTTTGGAAAGATGGAATTGAAGATGAGCAGCCAGAGAGGGAGGGTGCTTACCTTTCGTCCCTGTTCCAAATTGCTACAGGATTTAAAGTGTATATGATCCAAGTCAGACCACTGGCCTATCTACCGCAATGAAGATAGGTCAGGAACCTGCTCCAGGATTTCACAACATGTTTGAACAACTCCACCACTGAGCCACAGCCTTTCCAACATTTGCAATGGATTCAGATAGGTTAGCCCTGACCTGGATAGCCCAGGTAAGCCCAGTCTCATCAGATCTTGGAAGCTAAGCAGGGTTGACTTTGGGTAGTAACTGGATGGGAGACCTCCAAGGGAGACTGGGGTTACAGAGGCAGGCAAACCACCTCTGTTAGTCTCTTGCCATGAAAACCCCAGCAGGGATCGCCATAAATCAACTCTGATTTGAGGGCACTCTCCAACATCAAGATATGTCGGGGTGGGAGGGGAGTTGGCAGCAGCTTCATATTTTGCATAGCCTCTAGAGAGGCAGTGTGGTGCAATGGTTAGAGTGAAGGACTAGGATATGGGAGATGCAGGTTTGAATCCCCACCCTGCCATGGAAGCTCACTGGGGGATCTTGGGCCAGTCACGCTCTTTCAGCCTAACCTACCACACAGGGTTGTTGTGAGAACAAAACGGAGGAGATCAGAATGATGTAAGCAACTTTGGGTCCCCATTGGGGAGAAAAGTGGCGTCTCAAGCGAATAAATAGTACTCTCCTTAGATATATTGTCGAAGGCTTTCACGGCCGGAGAATGATGGTTGTTGTGGATTTTCCGGGCTGTATGGCCGTGGTCTTGGCATTGTAGTTCCTGACGTTTCGCCAGCAGCTGTGACTGGCATCTTCAGAGGTGTAGCACCAAAAGACAGAGATCTCTCAGTGTCAGACTGTGGAGAAGATGTTAGCAGGTAATTTATATCTGCTCAGGAAGGTGGGTTTGGGCTGAGACACCCTGTAAGAGTTTCCCAGGGTGTGGAATGCTAATGGGGGGAGGCTTTACTGTATCCTGAGGAGGTTCTTTTGCATATGGATTGGTGTTTGATATGCTAATCTTATCTGCAGGGCTATTGTAAGATGTAGAGTATTTTGTTAGCCTGGTGTTTTTCAGGACTGGAAACCAAGCTCTATTCATTCTTAAAGTCTCTTCTTTCCTGTTGAAGTTGTGCTTATGCTTATGAATTTCAATGGCTTCCCTGTGCAATCTGACAAAATAGTTGGAAGTATTGTCCAGTATTTTAGTGTCCTGGAATAAGATACTGTGTCCTGTTTGAGTACTCTCTGGACTCTGGACAAACTTCTGTCTGTTTGATACCTGTTGAATTGTCATGTTTTATAAGGGTCCTCCCAGAACCTTCCCTAGAATTACGATTCCTTGCAGAACAAGAACGGTTTTCTAAATTGGTTGTGTGTATTTGAATGTGTTTATTTATTGTCTCGACTGTAGGTCAAATCATATCGACAAGACGGACAGAAACATAAAGTTTTGTACCCCGTCAAGCAAATATACTGCCTTATAAAGCCAACCCCCTCAGGCATCGGGAAATGTAATAGTCAATTATTCTTACAACAGCCAACAAAAGGACTTGCTCTTCACATAAAAGAATCTTACACAATGCCATCCCAAGCAGAGTTACACCCTTTCAAACTCCATTGACTCAATGAACTTAGAAAGGTACAATTCTGTTTAGGACTGCACAGTAAGTCTTTAGGTTACCAATAGTGAAATCCTAAGCAGAGTGAAATCTAAGCCTATTGATTTCAGCTCTCCTTAAGATTTCACTGAAAGACACATTTTTGTGTTACGGAACGTTCAAGATTTGCAAATGAAATTGAAAGATGGACAAAATGCCCCCATCTCAGTTTAGAAGGACACTGGCCTTTTCAAGCTTTTTCCAGAGAATTCACAGAAGAAGGTTTAGTCTTCCTTCCTTCCTTCCTTCCTTCCTTCCTTCCTTCCTTCCTTCCTTCCTTCCTTCCATTTTATTCCTACAACACTGCAATGTAGGATTAGGCTGAGAGAGAGACTGTCCCAATGTCACCACAGAGAGTTTAATGGCTAAGTGAAGATGTGAAGCCATATCTCAGAAGCCAATGGGATGAAGTGGTCAGCATGTCAGACTACAATTTGGGAGATCCAGGTTCGAATCCCCCACTTTGCCATGGAAGCTGGTTGAGTGACCTTGGGCCTGTCATATACTTTCAGCTTAACCTACCTCACATACTTGTGGTAAGGATACAACATAAGAGAACGGAATGCTGCTTTGGATTTAAACTGGAGAGGAAAGTGGGGGTATAAATGAAGTTAATAAATAAAAATAATCAAATCATCAATCTGAGCCATGCATTTTAATGGCTATACCCCATTGTCTTCTATCATGTGATACAATCACATAACATTATTATGTGCTTGGTAGAGATATGGGCAAAGGTTTTCACTGCCATTATGAGCTGGACATGAACTCTCAGAGTCTCTCTACACAAGATGCCTTGGTGCATGTTCGTCAAGTGTAGGGTGATTCAATGTTAGCCGGGAAGTCTAGTTTAAAAAGTCAAGAGTTGGCGGAGATCGCTCCTCAGAGGGTTTGTTAATTTCATCTTTGCTCTGTCAATTTCACCTCTCCAGTCTAGCACTGTGTGAGATCGTAACCAGAGGGCAGCAAGGAAGGGAAATGGGCTGGAGCTGCCTTCCAGAGCCAGGCTTGGACCTGGAGAGGTTCTAATGAGCTGAAGTTTCCCTTCTGGCATTTCACAGCCCCTTCACACAGCTCCAGTGTATAGCAAAGCCTTTGCCCTGCGGCCGGCTCTGCCTTTTTAAACTACCCTTCCCAGCTACCATTGCATCTCCAACACGTGTTCTTCACATGTCAGATGTCTCGTGTAGAGAGACTCTCAGAAAATAGCCCTTCCTGGATACTTGCAAAGAAAGCTTGTCGCTCCTGAGCCAATTCCTAATCGAGCCGAGGACAGCTTGCATGCCGCTGCTCTGCCCCCACTTGATGCTATCCTGATTCCTTTAGAATAATAAAAAGCCCTGATCCAGCCGCTGCGGTTCATTTTTAAAACTAAGCACTCCTTAAAGTAGTTTGGGAGGGCAGGGTCTCCAAGGACACGTCTAGAGGCACTTGCTACCTTTGCATAAATTAAAAGCTAATTGGAGCTATAGGGTACAGTAGCAAATGCCTTCAGGCATACAGGCATTTGGAAGCTAATATAAAGAGCCATTTCCTAGCTCATAATTATCACAGGCACTTAAAATAACATTTGCATTTTAAATCTCATCTCCGTTACCTGAGAAAATTAAAAAATCGTTCTCTGCCCATTAGTGTTGTCCAGTAATGTCCTTCATAAAAAAAGACAGATCTGGAAAGGACTGAGATGATGTTCAGCTGCGTTTCTTTTTTCTTTTCTTTTCTTTTCTCGAAAGACGTAATGGTCCTCTGGAAATACTGGGCAAAATCAACCTGTTACAGACAGTCAGAGCAAGGGTGAAATCAGAGGAATGGATGTCAATGGATTTAGAATGGTGTAAGCATGTCAAGGAAGGTGGCATTAGATGCTTACAGTGACCCTAAGCACATGACCGATCTGAACACTACTCATTGCATGGAGAGGGGAAGCAGGCATGAACACACTGGTCCCATTCCCTGCCTCTGCATTATTGCTGGCTTGTCACCAGTATGAAAGGCTGGCTCCTGGTTTAGGGGACATCTTGGGCAAACAGTTCTCAGGGCCGCCCATGCCCTCTACCAGGGTCTTTTTTTTTTGCCCTCCCACCCATATGCCTCACCTGCCCGTGCGTCCTTCCTTTGTTCACTTGCAAGCTCTCCCATCACCTGCAGT
This sequence comes from Eublepharis macularius, assembly GCF_028583425.1. Lineage (NCBI taxonomy): Eukaryota > Metazoa > Chordata > Lepidosauria > Squamata > Eublepharidae > Eublepharis > Eublepharis macularius. The sequence goes on along the minus strand of NC_072802.1, from coordinate 62,407,022 downwards.
CACAGCTGCCCACAATGCCTGCATGCCTTTCCCCAATGGTGCGGGGTGGAGGATGCAGTTAGGTGTGCCACTGCCACGGCCACCAGGAATGCTGATAGTTTGTGCACCACCCATGTTCCTTTCTCCAGCAGCGCTAGGCAGAATATGTAGCTGGGAGCAGAGGCGGCAAAGCACTCACAAGCAGGTGGTGGAAGCATGTGAGTGCAGGCATCAGAGGTGATGTGGTGGAAGGATGTGAATGCAGACATCAGAGGTGATGCGTGAGTTGGGAGACAGGAGCTGTTGGCCCCAACCAGAAGCCATGGGCCCTGGCAGCTGCCCCACTTTGCCATATGCTAACCTGGATCGGCCACTGCGCCAATGTATAGAGGAAGTGTGTACATGTACACTCCCACCCTGTGATCAGGGATGCTGCTTTCTTAACATCTCTGATCACAGAGTCATAGTATGAGCATGTGCACTTCCTTCACATGTAGGCCTAGGTCTGATGCATCGTTAAGTGTGCAAAGGGTCATGTGCTCTGGGCCACTGTAAGCATCTAATACCGCCTTCCTTGACATGCTTACACCATTCTAAATCTATTGGAGCAGATGTCCATTAGTGGCTATTAGCCACAAGGTATAGATGGAACTCTCTGTCTAGGGCAGTGGTGCTCTGTATTCTTGGTGTTTGGGGGGGGGCAATCAGTGGGAGGGCTTCTAGTGTCCCTTCCCCACTGGCAGACCTCCTGATGACACCTGGTTTTTTGGCCACTGTGTGACACAGAGTGTTGGCCTGGATGGGCCATTGGCCTGATCCAACATGGCTTCTCTTATGTTCTTAAGGTGGCATGCCCTTTAAACTCATATCCAGTTTCTCTCTCTTTGCACGAGTTGACTGAACAAACGGAAAGGTTGTGTGCTCAGGACTTTTATTATGGCGCCAGTGCTCAGTAGGAGAGGCAGTTGTCTGTAGATGTCAGGTAGATGATTCATATGAACCCCAGAGGACTCTTCACTCGAGCGATAAACGTCTATTAAAGATCCCTGGCCCTAGGGAGGCCTGCCTGGCATCGACCAGGGCCAGGGCCTTTTCAGTCCTGGCCCCAGCCTGGTGGAACACTCTGTCCAATGAGACCAGGGCCCGGCGAGATTTGTTAGCGTTTTGCCAGGCCTGCAAGACAAAGCATATGGTTGATGCTAGGCGGTGCCCCTCCCCCAAGCGGGGGGGGGGGGAATAAAGTATATGCCCTCCTTTCCAGTGACACCTTCCATCTCCCACATATCTTCCTGGTAAAAATGCTTTGGAGGTGGCGAAAAAGGTGGTCGTCCAGATTATGTGCTGCTATGTTTTTGTTTTTATATTTATATAGATATAACGTTTTAAACTACGTTATGTAAGTATTTTATGCATTTAATGGTCTTAATGGCCTAAACTGTGAAATGTGTTTTTAAGTTTTGTTGTGATCCGCCCTGAGCCTGCTGGTGTGGGGAGGGTGGAGTATAAATTGAATATAAATAAAATAAATAAAAAATAAAGTGGAGCTGAAACGTGTATGGAGGAAGATCATAACATTTTTGAATCAGTACTGCCTGTTTTGTCAGTTGTTGGGGAGGAGGTCAGAAACAGGCAAAAAAAATGTTGCCCCCTTGAGAATGAGGGCAGAAAATGTTGGTCTCATCTGATTTGCCTTCATGGTGTGAGAAGTGGCCGGATTGTACAAGCAGCATGAAACACAGAGACCTGTTTTTAAATGGCACCACTGAGAGAGATAATAAATATGAACAAAACAGAGTGAAATGAACTGGAAACAGTAACATTTAGGCTTGGGGCCTTTGACGAAAGCTCTTTGAAAACATCCACTGGGTATTTGCTTTGATAGGTAAATGGAACCTCCATATTCAGAAGCAGTGCACCTAGTAAATACAAGTTAGGGAGGGGGCTGATAATGCTCTAATACCCTGAATGTGGGCTTCCTGGAAGCAGGGCTCATTTCAAGGGGGAACGCAAAGGAACGCAGTTCTGGCAGTTCCCCAAAGAGATCACATGTCAGGTGGCCCCGCCCACCTGACTCTCGGCCATTTTGGGCCCGTTTCAGCCTGGATTGGGGCCAAAATGGCCTGGATCGGGCCTCTGATGGGTAGTGGCTCACTCTCTCACTCAGCAGTGGCCCGGTCCTGACCATTTTTGGCCCCTTTCCGGCCATTTTCAGCCCCTTTTTGCCATTTTGGGCCCAATTTTGGCCCTGAATGGCCAGGATTGGGTCCAAAACAGCCAGGATAGGTGATGTCAGGGGGTGTGGCACACGCAAATCAGTTATGCTAATGACAGACTTCCGGTGACGGCAAGGGGTGTGGCATATGCTAATGAGTTATGCTAATGAGTTATGCTAATGAGTTCCTCCCGCTCTTTTTCTATGAAATGACCCCTGCCTGAAAGTATCTGTTGTTCTCATGTTACTTGTTTTATGAATTCTCTATGGAGCCAACCCATTCTCCCTGCAGTCACACATCAGCTCCAATTTCCACTGCCATACGTGCACACAATACCTCCATGTGGAGCAGCAGAAATGGGGAAATGTCTCCCCACTGCACTGTTTTTTCATGGGGGGAAATGCCTGGGAGAAAGGTAGGAGCTCTCCCTCCCCTGGAGGCAGCTTTCTGAGCCCATTTGCACTCTCGTTTTTAATAGAAGCCAATCCCGCCCAAGCTGACATGTAACAGCGCGGAGTACAGGTTAGCTCGGTGGAGAACTTGTAAAACAAGTAGTGCGTAGAGGGACCCTAGGTAGTTATTGTGGGAAACAGAGTGCTGGGCTGACAATTGGTCTGTCCCAGTAAGAATGGTTAAAACCGTTTTGAAGTAGGACATATTTAAGCCTGAAGCTGCCAGAAGAATTTACACGCAAAAGAGGAAGCCAGCAAAAGGGGGAGGGCAGGTGGAATTTTATCCTGGGACCATGAAAGGAAATATTTTGAAAGGGAAGATGGGCTTAGGAATCCAGCGTGTAACAGGGATGTACTTCTCGAAACATTGCAGAGGGGATAGGAGCCGAAGTCACAGCCAGCCGCATCCCATTTCCTCACTCATCCTTTGATGTGGCACAGTGGAGCATAACAATAACATGACAGGTTGAAAATGTACAGGAGAGCCTTTTCTCTTTCTGAAACTGATAGGAGGCAACAGTCAGAAACGTTCTCCCGAGACCATGCAGGAGATGAGCTATCAAATGCCACAGCACTGGTTTTAGCTGCAAAACAGTTGTAGGCTCAGAATTATTTTTACCAAGGAAACCAGAATCTGGGGACACGAGAACTGACAACGGGGCTATGATGAAGGGCCATAGCTTTGTGGAAGAGCCCATGAAGCTCCCTGCATCTCCAGTGAAATGGATTGCAGCTACAAGGGGTTGGGAGAGAGCCGGCCACCATGGAAAACAGGATGTGAGACTAAAATGAGATTACATCTGATGAAACAGGGCTTGTCTTATATCTTAGAAAGAAAGGTAATTTGGTTTATGCAGGATACTTCCCATGATCTTAGATACATTAGGAATGGGGGACAGGGTAAGGGGGACAGGGGGATTTAGAATCTGCAATGATTTCAGCATAGGAGTCAGTAACGTCTGGCAAGGTAAAATTCGAGATCTAAAGAATAGCTTGAACAGCTCTAAATGCCCTGTAAAGTTCTGGGCATGTGTTTTTTGAACAGCATTACCCTCTGTCTTCCCTTGGTACATGGCAAGCCAATATTGAAATTTGAGTTTCAAAAGCAGTCTGCAACGTTCACTCCATGCAGGTCTGCTGTACAAAGACCCACAAACCGTGCCTAAAATAGCTCATTGGAAGTTTGTCAAAATGTCTTCTTACTGTGAGTCAAGTGATCATGAAATGTCCAGTGGGGTTCTCAGCACTGGAGAACTGCTGTAGCAAAGTGGTTAAGTGGTAGGGTTGCGAATCAGCACTCTGCTGGTTCAACTCCCACTACTGCCATGAGCTTAGCAGGCAGCCTTGGGTAAGCCCCAGCTGTATTGTGGGGATGATAAAAACACTGACCTAGTTCACCCCTTTGAGTGGGGCATAATCTATCTGGAAGAGCAGTATATAAGCACACTGTTATTATTATTTGTGTGAAGATCACAGTTTCATAGGAACTTTGAGTGACTTATGGAAGACCTAAAAGTGTAACTGGATGCAATTAAAATACCTTCCTAGAATTCCTGGTCTCTTTTGCCTTTTCAGAAGCCACCAATCCTGAGAGAATAATTTCAGAAGGGTGATAGTACACCTTTACATGATCCAATACAGGGTTAATACCTCAAGCATTTTTAGAGATATAGAACGTCTCATGGGCCGTTTTCACACAACTTACTAGCTTCCGGAATGTTGTGCAAAACACACAGAAGATAGCGTCTTCTCGCGCGAAATTGCACCAGGAAGACGCAAAGTCGCGCAAAACACCCGGATGATAGCGTCTTCCTGGCGCGATTTCACGCAAGAAGACGCTATCTTCCACGTGTTTTGCACAACGTTCCGGAGGCCAGTAAGTCATGTCATCAAACCTGAGAGTCTTTAGGGGCAGATGAGTGTCGATCTCATACATGTGGGGAGGGGAATTCTTGGGAACATGTCTGCCAACTGCATTACAACTAGGATGAGCTTGTTTCTCTTCTTGCTTTTGGGATTTAAAACCTGGATGTGGCCAGAGGCGCAAACTTGTTGCAAAGAGCCAAAAGGCCTTGACACTTAGCATGTGGCCTGCAGGGTATAGCTCTGACTTGAGTGTAAATCTAGGTTCAGCAGTCTATTCTAATTTATTGTAGTTATTACCTTTCATGTAGTTTATTGTACATTTTTATATTATTATTAATCCTCCCCAATGAGAAGAAAAGGGGAGTAAGAAATGCCTGCACAATTAAATAAATAATAAAAGTTGAGCGCACACTGCATCTTTCCTGGAATATACTACTTTAGAATGCAGCGATCTCATGGTGTAATAGCTCTCCCCCCAAACACTGTACAAACAAAACAAGCATGCCAACAGGCTAACTCTCTTTCTGGTGTATTATTGTCCTTCAGTAGCAATCTGAAGTAGACATGGGCATGAATTGAAATACGAAGCAAATTTCATCACGAAACGGGCCATTTCGTGTGTCGTGAAACAGCGTTTTATGGGGCCACTGCTATCACGAAATTATCAAGAAATTCATGACTTTTTGGCCTGTTTTGTTAGCTTCGTGAACGATTCATAATTGCAGACAGGCTGGCGCCGATCCATTGATTCCCTAGGCAACAGTGGGCCCTTTTGTTGCCATTGGAAATGCCAATCATAGCTCACGTACCCTTGATTGGCAGCTCTCCTAGCCATCTAGAGAGCTTCCATTCTGCCCTATACAGCCAGGAGCTGGGGGTCAGTCCCCTACGCAACCAAGGAGGTAGGCCTCCTGTAGCCATGAGCACACCAATCTCACCCCTCCAAACCCTGTTAGGCAGGTCTGTCAGCCAACCGCAGGCCTCCTGTTCTGATCTATGTCAGCGTTTTGCTGGGATTAGAGTGGGAGAGTGTATGGAAGGATTTGGGATTGTGCTTTTGGCTGCTGCTGCTTTAAAGAGACTGAAAGAAGCCTCTTATTTACAGCTCTTGGCCTTGCTGTGGGAAGGGCTTTGGGTGAGGGTGCCTTTTTTCCTACACCCCACCTCACCCCACACTCACTCTGTCTTCCTGGCCCAGCTCCACCACAGCCAGTCCTTCGTCCTCCTCTGATCCAGCAACTCCTGGTCCCCATTTCAGTCATGCACTCTGGCAGCACTTCCCTTCTCACTCTTCCCGATCAACGTATTGCAAACTGGGAGGGTGGGCGGAGGAGAGTCTGCTGAAGTCTCCCTGCGAGTTTGACATCTCCGGGTATGAAGGGGGACATTGAAATGCCCTGGGTTCTGACAGATCACGAAACTAACAAATCATTTCGGCAAATGTGTCAATTTTGTGAAGTCTCATGATTTGCGATTCGTGGATCATGATGAAACATGAAACTCTTGTTTCGGGCTTTTTCCGTTTCATGCCTGTGTCTAGTCTGAAGTGGTAAAGTTCCAGTAAGGACACATCACATGATTTCTCTACATATTTATTTATTTACTTACTTTATTTATACCCTCACAACAACCCTATGAGGTAGGTTCAGCTGAGAAGTTTTGATTGGCCAAAGGTCATCCAGAAAGCTTCCATGACAGAATGGGGATTTGAACTTGGGCCTCCCAAATCCTAGTCCAACACCCTAACAATGCTGGCTCTGTAGATAGACTATGAATCTATCTATGTATATTGATATCTGGACTATCTACATATCTATGTATCTACATAAATAAATAGACAGTGATTTGCTACATCAATCCATACCAAAAGATTGAACAAAGTTACTTGTCATTAACGACATAATGAGATTGTACACATTAGTCAATGTTTCTGCCTCTTAGTCTTCCAGAAACCTTTTACGGGAAGATTTTCATGTACAATTAAGATCATCAACTTACCACTGATAAAGCTACAGGCTCTTAAGAGTTTGCATGTTAGTTATGAAATTGCCCGGGACAGCTGTCAATTCAATATAGCTTTACAAATTGTTGTTTTAAAATCTATTTTATTTTATTTGGCTGAAAGACTTCTGGTGCAGGAAGAATAGGCCACAAGCGCCTTCCTCTCTGCAGTTGATGTAGAAGGTTAATTCGCAAGCAGTAATTCTTGCATATGTTCTGCAAAAACTTGATGTGCAATTCTGCATACGCCACCTGCTAGTTTGCCTACTCAAAAGATTGGCTATGTTAGCAAAAAAATGCAAGTTTGTGCAAACTATTAGTCAAAGGGAAGCTGAGATTAAAGTGGCTGCTGCCTCTCTTCATCTTGTTTTGAGATATAAAATCAAGACCTCCCACTGATGACCTAATGTTTTGACATCATTCAAGGAGGGCCTGCCTCTGAAATGAACTTGACAATTACAAAAGAAAGTCTTGCTTGTGATGACCTCTCCTTACAGATGGTGGTGGTGACTGGGGAAGAGTTTAGCACTATATTCTAATGGCAGATGATGATGAAGTCTCTTTTGTGCTACCTTGCCCCAAAGTATCTGCTGATCCTTGGAGAACCCAAAGTACATGAAGAAGCAGGATTAGGAATTTACTACTTTCTGTCTTCTACTGTCTTGTAAAATCCCTAAACGGATTGGGACAAGCACACCTGTCTCTCCCCATATGTGCCCCGGAGAGCGCTTCGTTCAGCGGGTAAGAACTTACTGGTGATCCCTAGCTCTAGGGAGTCTCGTTTGGCCTCGACCAGGGCCAGGGCCTTTTCGGTCCTGGCCCCTACCTGGGGGAACTCTCTGTCTGAGGACACTCGGGCTCGCCAGGGTCTTGTATCATTTCGGCGGGCCTGCAGGACGGAGATGTTCCACCAGGCTTATGGTTGAGGTCAGTGTCAGGACCATCATTGAGCCTTCCACCGGTCTCCGTACAGCTCGTGTGTCTGTCTACCTCCTCTTAGTATGCTGGGGGCAGGAATGTGTCGCCAACTATATCAGGTTTTTGTATATATATAATTTTAATTGCTGAATTTTATTGTAGAATCTGCTGTGTAATTGTATTTTATGACTGTTGTACCCCGTCCTGAGCCCACTTGTGGGGAGGGCGGGTTAAACACCGAATAAAGTAAACGAAACTAAACTTGTACTTTCTGTTTCTTCTTTCCTATTTCTAGGGTTTGGTTTACAGCAGATCTGACTCTGAGATGTGGGAAGTAGAACTGGGAGCTGAATGGTTTATGTCTCATAGAAAGATGAAATGAGATCTAATGGATCCTTGTAGAGATAGGTGCGGTTCCAGCATCTAGCAGATAAGGGGGCAAAGCTTGGCTATACCAGGTGGATATGGGTGAAGCTTAAGGCATATGTAGGTGGAGCTAATCTTTAAATCCCTCTTGATTCTGACTCTTCCTCCTAAAATTTTAATCCTTTTTCTGGAGAAAAAAATTCCAAAATCCTGAAATATATATTGCAACCATAAGACATGATCTCTAGGGACAATTTTCAATTTTTTCCCCTTTGGTTCGACTTCAAAATTCCCATTGTGATTTTGTTTCTGTGCTTCTTGAATTTTGCACATCATATATTTTTTTCTTGCAAAATGCATGTATTTTGTTAACTTTACTTGGGTACCAATAAGTCAGCATAAAACCATAGAAACTGAACTGCTGTACACTGCATTACCAATACAATAGGGGGTGCATGTTAATAACGTAAGTGCATAACACAGGAAAATCTAAAATACCAGCAATGAAAAGTGGAGAACTGAAACCATTGACCATATAGGCAGAAGTACAAATGAACAAAATAACAAATATTTGTTTGGATCTATTAGTAATTCTGTTCATAGACAGTGACACTTGAAACTGCCTTATATTGAGTCAGACCATTGGTCTATCAATATCAGTATTGTCTACTCTCACTGGCGGCAGTTCTCCAGGGTCTCAGGTGGAGGTCGCCTTCTACCTGATTCCTGGAGATGCCAGGGATAGAAACCGGGGCCTTCTGTATATCCAAGCATCAGCCCCTTCTTATACACCAGCTGTACCCTCCAGCTCCCTGGCTCCTATGCATAGGTTTGATGCTGTAAAACCCTTTAGCTTTTATCTCTTCTGGCGGCAGATTTTGTAGCATAGACATTTTTTAAATTGTTAGTTTCCCTTTTTTATTATGAGGGTGCCTTATTAAGGTTGTAAGCTACTTTGAGCATTTTCTTGGGAAAGCGGGCTGTAAATATTTTTAATAAGTCATAAGACTCTCCGTCTGGGACTTTACAGCTTGCAGGAATTGTGCACACTGAATAAAATACCTGATCCCTGGGAAAAGGCTCTGTGCCAGTGAGGGACTTAATAAGTTATTGAACGCTTCTCGAAGCAAGAACTTGAGAAGAGAGTCTTATAAAAAGACTGCCGTGGTTGAGTGCAAAAGATGGGTTGTGGCCCGAATCAGCTTTCCATGCAGGTGGAAACAAAATTCAACCAGCAATGTTCAGTTGGGTGGCACAGATAGGATTTGCCAGCCCTTGGACCTTGACTGGCAAATGTCAGGAGGACTGATGAGGTGGAGATGTGCAGAAATGATAAAAACTGAAAAACTGGAAGTGACATCACCACATTGTTGGACACTCTAGGATTACTTTGAAACGCTATGGTTAAAACCCACAGAGTTTCAGAGGATTCCTAGAGCACCATATGAGATTGTAATGCCACTTCTGGTTTGTGGGTTGTTTTTTCCCATACATCCTCCCCCGCCACTGTCCCATTGAGTGTCAGTGGGGAACAGAGGCAACCCTAGGTATGGAACTCTAGAACATGAATGGCTAAGCACCCATATGATAGGTTCCCACTGAAACTTGCTGAAGGCTCTCTCTTTTATCACAATGCCCGTCTTCCAAGGGCTTCCCGGTTGCATATATTACTCCTTGCTCCATTTTTCCTTATGATAATCAAAGGATGCTGATTTCAACATAATACTAACAAGAACAAGAGCTTCTCTGTTTATTTTACCCCTCTATTCTCCCAATGGGAAACCAAAGAGGTGTCCATTGTCCTCCTCCATTTTTTTTCTCACAACAGCTCTGTAAGGTAGGTTAGGCCAAGTATGTGTGACTGGCCCATGGTCACCCAGCAAGCTTCCATGGCAGAGTGCGAATTTGAATTGGGCTCTCAGTGTCTTGTTTAAAACATCCCAAGCGGCTATGCTTTTTGCACCCTAGAGTTCCACAGTTCTTGGGGTCAACCAACTGAAGCAGTCTAAACAGGAAGAAAGAATAAAAATATCTTTGCCTTTGGATGAAAGGAATATGGATTTCGCACCAGGTTAGTCTCTGTAAAGAAGGAGTTCCACAGCCTAGATGGCACAATTGATAAGGCTGTATCTCTAGTGCACATCCACTAAGCTTCAGAACAAACCTTCATTGGGGAGCTCAGCTGTTGGGCATGTTCATAGAAGACAAGGTAATCCTCCAGATACCCTAGTTGTGAATCATCATCATCATCATCATCACTACAACTGCACTTATATACCGCCCTTCTAGACAGATTAGCCCCTCACGCAGAGCAGTGAACAAGTTAGGATTATTATTATCCGCACAATACAGCTGGGGAACTGGGGCTGAGGGGAGCGGTTTACCCAAGGCTACCTACTGAGCTCATGGCAGTAGTCGGATTCAAACCAGCAGAGTGCTGATTCGCAGCCAAATCACTTAAACACTGTGCTATAGCACAAGAAAAACAAAAGAAATATCAGCGTAACCACAGAGAACCCAAACGGCAACATACAGAATCAAAAAGAAACTAAAATGCCTGTATATCACCTCACCCCTGTGTTAAAGCAGGCAGCCTTGCCAAATATTGGTCAGATAATAAATATATACATGAGATGCAGCAAGGGGAAATTTTTCTGTACCACAACATGGCAAGAGTTCTCAGATACGGCCACTCCTTTTTTCGTTTTACAATTTGGTTTGATAGTATCAATTTGCCCATTCTCCTTTCATAATCCCAATGGCCACAGTTACTAATCAAGAAGCCTACATTACCACCACCACCCCGCTGCTTAATTAGAAAACCTAGCTAGGGCCAAACAAAAGGGAATCAATAATGTATCTAATGGGAAAAGGTAGAGACAAAAAAGAAGAAAACTCGGCGGAGGGGGGGAGGCATCAAAGTTAGGCAAGATAATGTGATCCGGCATTCCTTCTGTGCTAATTGTAGAGCCACAAGACTCCCAGAATGCAGAACACTCTGCCCAAAGGAGTCTAATATTTGCTGTATTTTACAGATAGGTAAGCAGAGAGTAAGAAGGAAGGGAAAAGGTCCTCACATGAATACATGAAGCTGGGGGCTGAGCAAAAACTCAAGGATGGGCCCCCAGTATTGGGTGAGGGTAATCAGTTGTGGAGCTACAGGAGCCCTACAGCTGATTGACTTGCCCTCCATCAGTGCCATACAGCAGAGGGGATCAGCAGGAACTCCACAAGGGGAGGGGCCTTTGGGGCAGCAGCTGGGGCATCTGGTTGCAAGGCAGTGGAGCCTTGTGGCCAGATCACAAACTGAGCCAGTGAATGATGGAGCATCCCAAACGGAGCAGTTCCACTTTGGAAAGGAAACCAGGCCAACTGGCAACTCCAAAAGCCAGTGGGAATTGGGATGAGGAAAGCTTGAAAGCTCCCCTAGCCTGAAACAACTTAGGAAGAAGTGGCAGGGTAGCATCTCCTACACACTGTGGGAGGGTTGCCTTAACCGATGTGCAGTGCCAAAATCTACTTGTCTTTAGATTGCATCTCACCATGCTCCTAAGTAGAGATGAGCACGAACCGAAATATGAACCAAAATTCGTGACGAACCAGGCCAGTTCATGGTTCGTGAACCAGCAGTTTGTCAGATCCCATTTCTGACGAACCACCATGAACTTTAGGCTGGTTCGCTTGGTTCATTTTTCAGTTCATCACTGCAGACAGCCTTGTACCGATCAATCAGTTTCCTAGGCAACAGGGGATGGACTTCCTTCAGACCTTCTACTGACCTGGAAGTGGTGATTTACTGGCCCGGAAGTGACATTTTCATGAACCAAAATGAACCAATTCATGAACCGGGGCTGGTTTGTGAAAGTTCATGGTTCATGAAAAGTGACAAACCGTGAACTTCATGGTTCACTTTTTTCCCTGGTTCGTGCCCATCTCTACTCCTAAACTAAGTGTTGAGCTGTTCTCCAGTCTACGGAGTCTTCATCCAATGGAAAAAGTCCTCCCTCCAGTGGCTCTTCCATCAGAGGAAGACTCCTTGGGCAGAGGGAAAACCCCACACTTAGCTGAGTGGAGTGGAAGGATATAACCTCTCACCTCCTTCCTGGATATTACTCAAATGTATGCAGGGAGGAACAGTAGCTGAATGGCAGATCACATACTCTGTATGCTGAAGGTCCTAAATTCAATCTCCAATTAAACAGGGCTGGGATAAAACACTTGTCTTAGATTTTGGAGAGATGCTGTCAGAAGTAGGGGATAGGGACCAATGCCTGATTCACTGAAAGACAGCTTCATATTGTTACCAGGAATGGATCTCCTTGCAAGTAAATGGGGGAATTAGAGGCAAGGAGGAAGGCTATGTGAGAAGGATAACAATGGGATAGCTCCACCGGTATTTATGGGGTCCCTTCCCCAAGGAGCAGACAAGACTGGCAATCTTAAATAAAAGATTATCTTTATTAAAAAGAGAAAACTCACATGCACACACAAGAGATTGTTCACAAATGCACAAGATGCCTAGGAAAAGGAGGAGTGAAGGGGAAATAGATCTGAGGAATTTCAGGGCAATAATTACCTATCCGGAGAGTAGGGTAGTCCATAGCAGAAGAGCTTCAAATGTCCCGTGAGAGAGTCTTAGGGACAGTGACCCTAAAGGAGCATGCATGGTTTGAATGGGGCCAGAGCCCTGGTTCTTATAGGGCAAAACGTGTCCTGAGGCTGGGGAGCCCCTATGATTATTGTATCACAAGCAGCTATCAAACAGCTATTAAATATGGCGGATGCCAGGGCCGACTACTTACAGTACATCCATCCATGTATTCAGGAACTGAGCACTGGAAACCCCATCTAACCAAAGTGGAAGATAGGTTCCTATTGGGTGGGGATGGAGAAGCATTTGCCATCTTCTATATGGCATCTTAAAAAACATCATGAAGAATCAAGCCAGAATACCAATCCCTAAAGCACAAGCTCTTAGTGAGTGGTTTTCACTACTATCCATTGTTTTGGCTGATTTGATTAAACCTCTGAATTGAAAATTCAGGAGTCTATTTACTGAGTCTGCCTAAATTTTTCCTCCCTGGTTTGCATGAGCCACAGATGATGCTTTGGAACAGCCCCATGAGATCCAATTCCTTTGTTATTGCGGAGGGTCTACAAAAGGCCAGTGAAATATCTGGCGTTCCCCCCCCCCAAAAGAGTCAATGTGCAGGGTGATTTCCCAGAAAGACTTCTCTGCTCGGTATAGCTGCGGATTTTACTTCTTTTCAGAACTATTCCTTGCATTACTCAAAGCAATACTTTTCCTCGGTCATGCATTATCTAAGGACTGTCTGCAATTTCATTGTTCATTGGCTTTTGTACCAAGGGATGCTTGGACAGTGGTTATCAGAAACGGCGTTTTCCAGCCAACTCCAATGCAAAACATTTCAACTGAGCCAATTTGCAGAACCATCACTAAGGTCTAGTCCAAACATATGCAACTAGTTCATTGACTGAAATCTGTAACATCAAGTGATGACTGCCTTTCATAGGGATCCTATGACATACAAGAAACTGCCTTACTCACTGTCTAATTTGACTGGGCGATGATTCTCCTGGGACTCAGGCTGGAAAAGTTTTTCTCTGGAGATCCTGTCACTGAAGACATCAGGGACTGAACTTGGGACTTTATGTATGCAAAGTGTGTGCTCTACCACTGAGCTACTGCTCTGTGGTTTATACACAGAACTATTACACAACCTCTTGGAGCCCTGTGGCACAGAGTGGTAAGCTGCAGTGCTGCAGTCTAAGCTTTGCTCACAACCTGAGTTCGATCCCGGCAGAATCTGGGTCCAGGTAGCCGGCTCAAGGTTGAGTCAGCCTTCCATCCTTCCGAGGTTGGTAAAATGAGCACCTAGTTTCCTGGGGATAAAGTGTAGATGACTGGGGAAGGCAATGACAAACCACCCCGTAACAAAAAGTCTGCCAAGAAAACGTTGTGACATCCCTCCATGGGTCAATATGACTCGGTGCTTGCACAGGGGACTAGACATGGGCACGAACGGAAAAAAAAAACCCGAACAAGCTGTTGCACCTTTAAGGCTAACCAACTTTATCAAGGCATATGCTTTTGAGAACCACAGCTCTCTTCATCAGCGCTCACACAGAGATCTTACACATCACCTACTACCTGGAGATACACAAGATTACATCTGAGTCCTGTATGCAAAACAGATGCTCACACAGAGATCTTACACATTGTTTACTACCTGGAGATACACAAGATTAAATCTGGGTCCTTCTGCATGCAAATCAGATACTTTCCTACTGAGCTTCAGCTCCCTCCTCTACCAGGAGCATGTCAATATTAGTATGCGCCAATTCTTAAACTAACCCCTAGGATCTAAGGGAGTTATCTGTTTGGATTCTGTTGTGTGGCACTTTTTCTTCTCAGCCACCTAAAAAATGCCTCACATCTTATTTAAATTGGAGCGAGCTCTTTGAGAAGATCTGTCGTGCTTGACTTAACTTTTCTCCACACATAATAAGGTACTTTATTTAAACTTTCAGCTGTGCCTGGGAAATCCCCAATGGGGATTTTAAAACAGAGGATTATTATTAGAAAATTAATTAAGTATTCTTTTCAGTCTTGTCTATGGAGAGCAGTTTAGAATTGCTGCATTCCTTTGGTTGCATTAAGACATTACAGACTGTCATTTCAATGACGATGGAAGGAGGATGCTTCTCTTGGAGGATATCAGAAGGAGAGAAATATTTTGAAATGCACTTAGCAAAAGCAGTACTTAAGCAGCAAAAGAAATTTAAACATATCATTGTAATGTCAAAAGAGAGAATACGATGCTACAGTAACATTGGTTTGTAAATGCGTATGTCGTGCAGTAGGGGAAAAATGTTTGAGGGCCTTTCTGACTATAATTAAGGATCTCTTATTCTGTTCTTTATAGCAATTCCAAACAAACAGTGCAATTCTAACCAGAGTTAGTCCAGTCTAAGCCCATTGACTTCAATTAGCTCCAAAAAGCTGGAGTAGCTTTTCTTAGAATTGTACTGAAAGTAGAGTAAATATCCTGATTACACAGGACTTTTCCAACTATGTTTTAATGACAATTAAATATGAGTCCAATGATCCCTCCAACCACTCATCCCAAACCCAGTATGTCCTAGAAATAGTAATAAATATTATAATTATTATTTATCATTATTGTTTATTGTCCTCCTTTCTCACTGAGATCCAAGGCGAATTACATACTACAAGCCAATAAATACAACCAATAGCTAGGACCAGGGCTTTTTTTCAGCTGGAACACGGTGGAACGGAGTTCCAGCACCTCTTGAAAATGGTCACATGACTGGTGGCCCCGCCCCCTGATCTCCAGACAGAGGGGAGTTTAGATTGCCCTCCACACTGTTGTGCAGAGGGCAATCTAAACTCCCCTCTTCTGGAGATCAGGGCGCGGGGCCACCAGCCATGTGACCATTTTCACTGACAGCTATTTAAACTTTAAAAAACTCCCCCCCTTGTTCCAGCTGACCCAAAGTGACATCATTGTGCAGTCCTGGGAGTTGAGTTCCACCCAGAAAAAAAGCCCTGGCTAGGACATTCACAGAGCAAAAATACAATACGATCAACAGTTAGTAGAAATGACAAGGCATTTATCCCATGTCAGTTTCAGTAGGGAGGTAGTGTCCCAAGCTAACCAGGAAGCAGTGAAACTGACAAAGCTTTACTCACCTGTCAGTTTTACTAGAGAGGCTAGCCTACTGGGGGTCAATTGCTGCCAACAGCAGAAGACCCTTTCCTAGCCAGTCAGCCAAAGTCAAGGGACTTTTTTTAATCGTGTAAAGGAGCATACATGTGCACCGGCACTGATGTGGTGGTGGAAAGTGCTATGTCTTAGCTGACTTATGGCGACCCCGCAGGCAACTGGCAACCCTATCCAAAAGACAGCTTCAGCCTGCCTTGTTAGCTACCATGAATTATGCCTGCTTAGGCCTTACAGATCCTCATTAGGCGGAGGAAAAAAGCAAAGGAATGCCACGTTAGCACCTGTGACTCAGAGGAAGAATTAAGCCTGCAGGTTCAACTATACTGGAACCTGGCCATGTCCCCTTGCCTGGTCATGGAACTCTCCAAATACATTGAAAAATATAAGTTTTGTAAATTAGCTCAAAGGGGGGGGGAGTCAAAATAATCTGAGCATGCTCCAGGAGACACAGAAAGCTGAGAGGTGGGTAGCAGTTGGTTGGCTTGAGCCCTTGTGAGTTTATAGAGTCAGTGTGTGCATGTGGGAGAGTCTTAACTGATCACCGTTCCCCTTATTGGTTCCCAGCTTGTCACCTGTTAAGTTTCTACCAAATGGGAATCACCACTTTAGAACAATTTCAAGATGAGAACAAGAACCAGAATTGTTTCCTCTAACGGCAGTGTCAAAGCTATACTTACTTTTTTGGCCTGTAATCAGGAATAGACCTGTCCAGTGAAATCCGATCACTCAGCTGGGCATTATATCCATATTCTTCATACTTAGTCTCAGATTCGTGGCTGTCATCTCTCAGGGTTGCAGCCATTCCTCCCTGACCCAAACCTCCAGGACCTTCAACTAATCCCATGGGTTTGGCTAAACCTGGAGGGAAAATACCAGAAATATATTATCAGTTGAAAGCTGTTTTACAGCTGCCATTCCCAAAATTCTGTTAGCCAAGACACATTTTTCTCTTCTTGATTAAAGCTGGAGACAAACCTTATTATTCTGCCTGAAAAAAAAATTTGAAGAGCGTAGAAGAGTAAGGATGAGCAGTTCACACAGAAGGCTGTTTTGGCTTGAAAGGAAAGGTGCAAGCCTTAAAAAACTTATACAGAGAGGCAACAGGCAACCTCTTCAGACAGCAGATAATTCTGCTCCATCTGTGAAGCAGGAGTGATTGAATACTAACAAATGTACCAGCGTCACCCACCGCAGCTGAGGGTGTTTCAAAGGCTAAATCAGTAAATGACATAGAGCAGGCTGCCTCCTCTGTGGGTGGGTGTAGATCCTAAAATATCCACCGGAACTATTAATTGCTTAATTTATTCCTGGTAACACACAAAGGGCCCTCTTAGAGTACACCCTTTGGAGCGGCATTTGGACAACACAAACAAGCCAGAATTTGTTCATGATGAGCCTGAAACTTCGAGGCGGCGGGCTTCCTCTCCCCCACCCCGTGTGCTCCCTACTGACATTCAGGACATTTTGGATTCAGTATCATCATAAACAAAATGCAGCTTTTTTGCGATGACATGAGACCACTTAGAGTTTCAGAGAGTTAGGGCCAAAGGAGACAAGGTGGTGAGAGGTCTGTGGTCAGATCTCTAGGGTTGCCAGGCCCCCTCGATCTCCCAGCGGGAGATTGGGGCCTGGCTCTTACCTGAGGAAGGGGGGGGGGGTGCGCGTGTGCGGAACGCGCATGTGCGCGCTCCTCCAAGAGCGTGTCACTTAGTGACGTCACCACGCAGCCCGTTTGGGCACGGATCAGGCCCGTTGTGGGCCCCTGCAGAGCGCAGGAGCGTTCCTGCGCTCGGCAGGAGCCCACAACGGGCCCAATCCACGCCAAAATGGGCCCAATCTGGGCCCATTTTGGCATGGATCGGGCCCGTTTAAGGCCCCTGTGGAGCATGGGAGTGTTCCTGTGCCCCGCAGGGGCCCACAACAGGCCCGATCCGTGTCAAAATGGGCCCGATCTGCACCCGTTTTGGCGTGGATCGGGCCCATTTTGGTGTGGATTGGGTCCGTTGTGGGCCCTTGCAGAGCGCAGGAATGCTCCCGCGCTCCACAGGGGCCCCGATCCAGGCCTGATCCTGGCTGCTGCTGTGCGCGGGGGTGCGCAGCACTGCAGGGGGGTGCGCATTGAAGGTGCGCACCCCCCCTCTGGCCAGGTAGGTGGGGGCAGAGGTGGGAGGATGGGGGCAGGGAATCCCCCGCCCCCACCGGGGGTCTGGCAGCCCTATCAGATCTCCCATGTATTTTTTTTTAAAAGGCTTGGGGAGTATAGATCATAATAATCACATTCAATTTATATACTGCCCTTCAGGAAAACTTAATGCCACATTCAGAGCGGTTTACAAAATGTGTTATTTTTATCCTTATGGCAATTACACTGTGAGGTGGGTGGGACTGAGAGAGCTCCGAGAAGCTGTGACTGACCCAAGGTTACTCAGCTGGCTTCAAGAGGACGAGTGAGGAATCAAACCTGGCTCTCCAGATTAGAGTCCTGCCGCTCTTAGCCACTACCCCAAATTGGATCAGATCGGGACACAGCAAGGGAGGGGGGAACACAGGTTATTAACCCTCCCCCTGACATCATTTGCTGTATTTGAATCACGAAATGTCGACTGCACCATGTTTCTTTATCTGTTCATCATTTCATCAACCTTTTCATTTCTCTTTCTATTAATTTCCAGTGTGGCATTTTGTTGCATTCCTTGAACAGTTTTTAAAAATCTGTATACGTTTTATATGTTCCTTATAGACTTTTGGAGCCAATATGCAGTACCAGCAGTGAAAAATCATTCCAAAAATGTTACAAAAAAATTGAGAGATATATCTTTCCCAATGGAAAATATTGAGAACAAGTAGAATGTAGGAAAAGAAGAGCTGTTTTGAAATTGTATTTGTTCAGCTTTGGTGCAATGCAGGTACAAAAACTTGAAGTTGGTGCAGAACGCAAGAAAATGTAAGATCAGGCCGGTGCTGGATCAGACGAGTTGTTCATCTAGGCCAACTTTCTGTTTCAAACAATAACCAACCTGATGTCCACAAAAGGCCTACAAACAAGGAGCAAAAGCCAAAGCCTTCTGGGGCTGATATTCAGAGATATACAGCCTTTGAATTTGGAAGCTCTATTTTGTGATCATGGTAAACATCCTCGGATGGAAATCTCTTTCATGCATATGTCTAGTCCCTGTAAAACCAACTAAGGTAGTGTCTATCTTGATATCCTGAGGCATCTAATCACATTAAAAAGTATCCCTAATTTAAAGGCCTCTCAAAGCTAACATGTGCTGGGAAGGAGAATACATGGTTACTAACTTCCCCTTAACCAGTAGCCTGGCTCTAGTACAATTTAGGCCACCCTTGCCCATGGACATATACAGCCCTCTTCCGTGGCTATCTTTAGATCGGATGAAGGATTTCCCATTGTCAGGTCGACTCGGGCTCTTAAAAAGTCATCAATCATCTTCTGCAGTTACAAGTGATAGAAACATTACAGCAAAACATTATTATTTAGCTTTTCAGTCAAGACTGGTTCCCCAAGCAGTATACAGCAATTAAAATATATCATAAAGAAAACAGAAGCTTCTAAAATATGCAGAACTGAAAGATGGTCTCACAAGGGAAGAGTGAACGGATAAATAAGCTAAATTTACTTACCTTAATTAATGAATTTTATTTATTTATTTGTTTGTTTGTTTATTTATTATTTGTAGGTAGCCGGTGGGGAACCCCTCCTCCCATTTTCATCAATTGAGAAGCTGGTTGAGCCAACCCATGATTTGTGTGTTTGGTCCCATCTTTCCTTCAGGTACCTCAGACTGACGTATGTTGTTCTCCCTTCCTCATTTTACCTTCACAACAATCCTGTGAGATAGGTTAATCTGAGAGACTGAGTGGCTTAAAGTCAGCCAAAGAGTGTCGTGGGTGGCCTAGTACTACCCCTGTTTCCCCTGACAGCTCACAGAAGCATTTGGTTGGAGTCTTGTGTGCTGCCACCTTCTGGTGGAATCCCACCATCACCAAAAGGTATTTGTCTAGCACATTTCTATCCCACCCCTCCTCTAAGGAGCACAAGGTGACAGACATTTTATACTCTTTTGTACTCCTTCCTCATTTTATACTCACAACAACCCTGTGAGGTAGGTTAGGCTGAGAGAGAGTGCAACTGGTCACGCAGAAAGCTTTATGGCAGAGTGGGAATTTAAACCCAGGTCTTGTGAAACCTAGAGTGGAACCACACTAGACACATGGGTGCACGTTGGTCCTGCAAGGATCCCTGGGAAATGTAGTCTTTAAAAAAACCCAGCCACTTAATGTAATTCTCAGCTGGGGAGAATCACAACTGGAGGGACTCTCTCTCTCTCTCTCTCTCTCTCTCTCTCTTTCTCAAAAATTCTCTGGGAGCTCAAGATAGGGGTGGGGAGTGATGTAACAAGAGGCAGGAAAAAAGCCGAGGTGTTTTGCAAACGAGAGAGAACCCAGTCCCTCCCAGTCTTCTTCTCCTGGCAGGGAATTGCATCATGGATTCCACCCCCCCTCCCTGTCTCTGAGCTTCTGAAGGAAAACCGAAGTGGATGGATTTTTTTGAAACAGAGAATTTGTCCAGTTGAGCGGCTGTTCTTTGTAAGAAAATCCACTCAGCTCAGCTCTCCAGGAGCTTGTAGAGGGGGGAGGATAAGACTACCACTCCCAGGGAAGCTTGCATGACCCAAACTGTGATCTTCACGTGTAATTCATCTCATGTGTTTCCACCCCTAGTCTGGGAAACTAACCTCTACACCACATATTCAAGTGGTTTACATGAACACATCAAAACTGTTCCCAACATTTCCAATGTAAACTGATCATTCTGAATAAACCACCAGTTTCCTTCATTACGCTGGGTTTATTTTAGACACCCCTCTCTTTCATTTCTAGCCCTCTAATACAATGATGAGTGCCTTTCCTTCAAGGACCGCAGGGTCTTTCTTCTCCATTTATCTGCATAAACAACTCTGTGAAGTAGGGCCGATTCCAGATGACTAACCGGAAGGTGCTTCATGCCGCCATGTTCCGGATCGCGACGGGGAAAATGCAAAATATTGCGTTTTCTCGCGCGAGTTTGGCGCGATGTCGCGCCAAACTCGCGCGAGAAAACGCAAAATATCGCATTTTCCCCGTCACGATCCGGAACATGGCGGCATGAAGCGCCTTCCGGTTAGTCATCTGGAATCGGCCTAGGTTAGGCTGAGAGGTACTGAAGCCCAAGATCCTTCTGCAACCGTCGTGGCACTGTGGAGTTTTGATCCCAGATCTGTAGATCCTAGTCCAAAACATTGTACCACACCACGACTCTGCTGCAGAGCACATGCTTTGCGTGCACAAAGTTCCAGGTTCAGTCCTCAGCATCTCCAACTAAAAAGGAAGTTAATGATGGGATAGTCCTCTAATGGAGAATCCAGAGAGCTATTGCAAGTCACACTGAAGAATAAGCTCTGTGTAGTCAATGGTGTAAATTGGTGAAAAACTGGCAGCAAGATACACAGTGGGAACACCAATGCTGAAAATTGATCAAATGAAAAAGGTTCAGAAAGACGTTATGAACCCCTTATTGACTTCCTGTGTGAAACGGGAAAAGATGAACTGATGATTTGTGGATTTGATTTCTAAAAAGATAAAATTGGAGAAAATTAAATGAAAGGGGGCGTGATATAGAAAAGGTAAATTTTGAGGTATTAGGACTATAAGTATAATGTTTGTAAGGGTATTATAGGAGTTGTAGAGAAAATTGAGATGATTTTGTATATATGTATCACTTTTTCTAGTTTCTGTTCTCTTTTCCTTTTTATACTTTCCCCCCCTATTTCTGTTTTTTTTTCTTTTTCTTTTCTTCTCCCTTTTTAATGGAATTTTAAATTTATCAATAAAATAAAAATTGTTGAGAAAAAGAAAAGACAACAACAATATGAAAAACGAACACACGACAAGAGATATATTTTGTATATCCCCTGTGCCTGCGAGCTACAGTTCAATAAACTCAGGGAAAATGTGACGATCAACCTGAAATAAATTCAATTTTATTTTATGTTATTGAGGAAATGATCCCGTCTGTGTATAGAGCCTCTTGGGCTCTTCCTCATCAGGTACTGAGGGTAGCAAGTGGCTTTCTCTAAATATGAAGCAAAATCCTCACGGAGTCAGTCTGATCATGAATTCCAGCAGCACTTCCTTCAAGACAAATAAACAAGGCAAAGGCATTACCGTTTGGCTTTGCCGAGCAAACAGATTCACACGAAGCTGCCTTACACTGAATCAGACCATTGGTCCATCAAGGCCAGTATTGTCTACTCTGATTGGCTGCAGCTCTTCAGGGTCTCTTCAGGCAGAGGTTGTCCCATCCTGGTCCTTCCAACTGGGAGATGCCGGAGATTCAACCTGGGACCTTCTGCATGCAAAACCGATGCTCTTCTATAGCCTTTCCCAAAGATACTTCCAGACCTCACAGGCATTATTCTGAGATATCTTTACCGGTTCACTAGCATGCAGTAGAAAAGAACAAGAGCCCAGTAGTGCCTATAAGACTAAAAATTAGTCTTATGGGTGCTACTGGACTCTTGCTTTTTTCTACTGCTACAGACAGACAAACATGGCTACCCATCTCGATCTACGAGCAGGATGTGAAAAATTCTCCAAGTCCAGTTCCCTAGAATGCATTGTGTTGCTAAGCACTGCAGGAAGGAAAAGTGTGTTCACAACACTCTGGGGAGATTGAACACTGAAAACAAGCACAGCAAGCAAAGGGAAGGAAAGTTTCCCTTGGCACTGCAATAGGTGAGGCTGATTGACACTCAGAGAACTTGAAGATGGACAGTACTGTAGTTTCCTTACGTCAATCTACTGTGTGGGACACTTGGAATATGATAAACCATTTCGGCCGTCCATTCTCAAAAAATACAACGGAGCTGGGAAAGATATAGAAAAGGACAAACAAATGACTGAGGGGTTATTTATTAATTCTTTAAAACAATTCTATCAGCACTTTTTCATCCACTTCAGGGTCCCCAGGGTGGTGAACATTAAAACATTAAAAACATTTCAAATATTAAAAAGCATTGGACGGACAGACCAACGGACCGATGGACCGACGGACGGACGGATGGACAGACAGATATTACAAGGAAAGGCTTAACAGATTGGCACTTTGAAATGCAGAAAACAAATTACTACAGGGGGACATGATAGAAGTGTAGGAAAAGATACAAGGTGTGAAGAAAATGGATGGCGTGCCCTTCCTCCCTCCCGCAAATTGCTAGATCTACGAAGAACTCACAAGAAGCCGATGGGCAGATGACTCAGAAAGGAAGTACCTCCTTCACCCAGGGCACAGCTAAGTTAAGGAAGAATTCCTCACCTCAGATTGTGATCACGGCCACTCACTTAGATGATCTCGACAAATTCATGGAGAAGAGATCCATCGATGGCTATTAGCAGTGACAGCTAGGAACCTCTGGGGTGAGAGGCAGAATGTCTCTGAATACTAGATGCTGCGGTAGCAACGTAAGGAAGAGCTTATTCCTTTTGTTTCTTGCTTGTGAGCTTCCTGGGGGCATCTGGTTGGCCTCTGTGGCTAGACAAAGTGGCCTATTGACCTAATCATGGATAGTCATCACTTAATGACTAGATTCTACAAAATTGAGAAATGCGGTACATTTGGAAGGAAGATTCAGTAGGGAGCCAGCCACGGGTTTCTGGTGCCCTTGGTGAACTATGACGCTCCCCCATGCAATATCAAGGGGAAAGGAAAAGTCTAAAATGCACTTTCCGCTTTATTTATGTGACGTGCAAAATGATCAATGTAAAAATAAAACCTATTTGTATTGATTTTTCTCCACGTTTTCATCCATCCCAACACAATTGTACTACAGAGGTAAATCACCCAGTATCTGAACATCAGAAGGAAATTCTTTGTAGACTCATCATTTTCAGGATCATGCAGTGCAAATTTGAACTCAGATCCCAAACCGATACTCTAAACCGGGGGTGGGGGTGGGGGTTGGGAAAAGAGGTGGCAGAACTCTCAAGAGGGAAATGAGGAGGAAACACACGGGATTCTTTGAAATAATATTTCCAAGCACTATTGCCGAATGCCGAGTATTTTCAAGAGGTGCCGGAACTCCGTTCCCCTGCATTCCCACTGAAATAAAGCCCTGCTCTAACCACTGTATTGCACTGGCTCACACTTGTCTGCAATCTGTCCATAGATTCATTCTTTTCTCAGCTGTCCAAATCTTAATAGCATCCCATAAGAAATTGTCTCTTTTTTTCCCCCTGGCTGGAAATAAATTGGCATGCTTTTCCTTTTCAAACATGCAGCCCAAGTAATGACACACATTCTGGTTTCCTTGAGTTATTCTCCTCGTTTCTAGGAAATTGCCAGTAGCTACCCCTTATCCACTTGAACTGCACTGAATACGTCCTCTTGTTTATGAAAGAAGATGCTCACAGCATTCATAATAAACTAGCCAGCCCTGTACGGGCATCAGCAGTGCGTTTCTGCATTCTGTAAGCACATCAAAAATGATCATTGTTGATGCTTTAGGAATTAGGAAGTGACCAAATAGAGCTTTTTTCCTGACAATTTGGTCTGCAAAAGAAACAATGAAATCATTGTCTGCAATAACGCCATGCATTTGGGCTTGTGTTTTAGCTTTGGAATTTTTGCCCCTTCTGTGTTTACTTTTGGGTTGTCCCAGTCACTAGGATTACACTGTTTGAGACCTTCTGTAATTTTGTTGATATGTTGGGCAGTTTAAAGAGCCCTGCCACTGGCAGGTCCCTTTAAACTATCAGCTGGCAGGTGGCGAGGGGGGAGATCCCCCTCACCGCCCGGCCAACTGATAGTTTAAAGGGACCTGCCGCTTGCAAGGCAGGAAAGGACCCTTTAAACAGTTAAATGCCCCTTTCCCTGCCGCTGCTAAGCAGCCAGAAGGGGGTATTTAAACCTCATGAACCACGAACCACGAATCACAAAATGGTTCGTAACTGGCCCCAGTTCCGTGCCAGTTTGCGGTTCCTGGTAGACATGAGCACGAACAGCATTACGAATGGAAAAAAAACCCATGTTCGCGAACAAGCCATTCATAAGGCCCTATTCTAAACAAACAAGTGGTTGTTGCAAGCTTCATTCATTGCCTTTGTCAGTTGTTTGTCAAGCCAGACAGTCTGGCACCTTCCAATCAATTCCCCTGGCAACAGGCAGGGACTGAACTCTGTCTGAACTTCTTCTGGCTTTCCTTCTGGCTTTAACCCTTCAAAGTACTTCCAGCAGAGAGTCCTGTTTTTGCCACTGTGAGGAGAAAATGACAGTCAAAGGGGGGACCCATGGATCATGCCTTTTCTGGTGTGCAATCTCTCTGAAACTTGGAGGATCTTCAAAGGACAGTGAGGACTATGTCCTCTGCAAATTTGGTGGGTATTGGACATTGGGAAGGACACTTTTGTAACCCCTCGAACTAGCTGCTAGCAGACACTGCTGTTTTTGCCAGGATTCCCCCCTGCCGCCTGCCAGCTGATAGTTTAAAGGAATCTTTAAGGGGCCAGATAAGTGGGTTTGAGGGGAGGGGGGCTAAGTGGGGGTGGTTGGGTGGGAGTGGTTCTGGCCCTTACGAACAATGAACAACAAACATGTTCGGGAACAGTTCATGTTTGTCCATGTTCGTTGTTCATTGTTCATGGATGGCAATGAATAACAAACAGGGTGTTCGGGTTTTTTCCCCATTCATGCCCATGTCTAGTTCCTAGTTCGTGAAAATCCACGAACCTCATAGTTCTTTTTTGTTGTTGTTGTTTCATGCCCACGTCTACTCATGTTCAGCGTATGATCTACTAAGACTTCTAGATCCTTCTCATATGTACTACTGCCAAGAGAGGTCTCCCCCATTCTATAAGTGTGCCTTTGATTTTTCCTACCTAAATGCAGGACTTTACATTTATCTCAGTCGAAATTCATTATGTTAGTTTTAGCCCCGTTTTCCAGCCTATCAAGATCACCTGGAATCTTGCTTCTGTCTGTGTTTGTAACGCCTCCCAATTTAGTATCATCTGCAAATTTAATGAGCATCCCGTCTATTCCTTCATCAAAGTCATTTATAAAGATGTTGAACAACAGAGGGCCTGGGACAGATCTCTGAGGCATTCCACTTGTCACTTTCTCCAAGAAGATGAGGAACCATTTACAAGCCCTCTTTGGGTATGATCTGTCAACCAATTACAAATCCATCTATCGGTAATAGGATCCAAACCACATCCTACCAACTTGTCAACAAGAATATCATGTGGAACCTTATCAAAAGCATTACTGAAATCAAGATAAAGTATGTCCACAGCATTCTCCTGATCCACCAAAGTAGTAACTCAAAAAAGGAGATGTTAGTCTGACCTAACTTGTTCTTGAGGAACCCATGCTGGCTCTTAGTAATCACAGCTACCTTTTTCTAAATGCTCAAGGACTGACTGATGATTTGTTCCAAGACCTTTCCAGGTATGGACATCAAACTGATAGGATGATAATTATCTCCTTTTCGCCCTTCTTGAGGATGGGGACACCATTTGCACACCTTCAATCTTCTGGCACCTTGGCTGTTCTCCAAGAATTCTCAAAGATAATAAACAGAGGCTCCACAATTACATCAACAAGTTCCTTTAGTACCCTAGGGTGAAATTCATCTGGTCCTGAGAACTTGATTTCATTTAAAGGTGTTCATCCAATTCTGAAAGAGTTAAAATCAGCTAACAATATAGGTAGATTTGGCAGTTCCTGCTCAGGTGGATTTCTATAGCATTATTACTAAAGAAAAGTGAATACCTATGCATATTTTTTAAAAAAGATTACAGTCTATAAAACCCTGCAGTGGATTTTACTGATCCCATCAATAGTCACCAAATTTTCTCCTAATGTAAAACACACCAGGAATATGGAGAGTCCATCTATCATCTACAGGATTTTTGAGGGAAGTTGCAAGAATCTTGAGATTAGCAAATTCTCCCGTTAGATGGCCACATCTTTAAAGACGTTGTTTGGTTGTACGTGGCTTCTAATAGTGGTTGAATTGTTTCACTAGAATCACAAAATCAAAAGAGAAAGAGACTAAAATACTACTGTGTCTTGAGTCATGCCACATCTCATTCCCTGCAAAGGTCAAAGCAAATGGGTGCTTATGTGTCATCCTTAAGTGGCACAGCTGAGCTATTCTAGAGAAGTCGAAAGAGTTTGAATAAGACAAATGCCTGTTTTCTAGGGCCAGGGATATTGCAAGTGTCTAGATACACTGCTTGCTGTGATCAACTCACTCGTTCAGATCCATGTTGGAAGGGACCTCAGTGCATTGTGTCTAATTCCTCAAAGACCACGTTCTCATCAGTAGCCCGTAGATCAGCTCCTACAATTCTGGCTGCATTTTCCCAAGAGCAGACAATGTCTCTTTAACAACAATTTTTTTTAACAATATACATTTAACTGTGTAAGACTATTCACAGCACCACGGTGGCTGTACCAAGAAAAGAACAAAGACACAATGCATCAAATGTTCAGCCTGCAGTGGGTATCAAGCAGCTTATTATTTTTCTGGGGAGAGAGAAGGCTAGGTGGCCTTGCTCAGCCATACATAATTATGAGGATTTCATGTGTTTTACACCGAAATCTAGTGTTTGAGTCACTCATGCTGGTAATCACATCTTGCTTCGAAAAAAATAATAGGCACCTCTCCAGCCTGAATTCAGATTCTGGAGCTTTTCCTCACTGTTCGTAGCTCCCGCACGCCTCAATGCCTGGAGTGATTGACAGGGCACCACTGGCAAGGAAATACAGTTGCAATATTGCACTCCGCCAGCACAACCTCACCGAAGAGACTTCCTTGAGCAATTTAAACAATCTGGATTTACTCCTAGTGATGTCTTTGGCTAACTTGTCCAAGGTAATGAAGAAGAAAGAAATCACTATATGCAAAAGACAATGAAATGCTTGCATGCTTGGGTGAAGTGTTGGCTGCATATCAGATCTCCTACTGGTGGTACGTACTACGAGCCTCCAATGATTTTATGTTTCTGAGAATGTTGGGGAGTTGAGTGGTGATGCTAAGGTGTAGGTTGGTGATGTTGAGAGAGGCAACCACTGCTCTATGAAAGATGAAGAGCAAGGGGAGGGAGAAGCCAAAGGGCCTTTAGGATGTGAGAACTGCAGCAGCATGCACTTCTCTGCTAACTCTCAGGTAATCTAAGAAGTTTGGGCCATGTCAAAGTCACACTGGAGTTCCTTCCTAAACCATTTATCATTCTAGGTTTCAGGAGAGATGGAACTGCCAGGAGGATTCTGAGCTCCTCCCACGTGGCCCTGGGCTTCTGATGTCACCTTTATGGTAGTAGTGCCACCACATCATGTGAAAATCACACTTGAAAGGGCTCCTCAAGTTGGGCTACAATTGCAATGCACTTCAATTCCATAAAGAAGAACATTTCGAGTCTAACAATACTCTTCAAACTTCAGGGGCAGAGCAGACTGGTAAGAATATAAGATCATAAAAAAAACACCCATCGATTTCCACAAACTATTTCCCACGCAGGTGAACCAGATACCTCCAGGAAGCCCATAAGCAGAACTTGGGGCAATAGCCCTTTCCTTCAATTGTCTCCTAGCAGCGGGTATTCAGTGGTACATCAGCACTACACGTTCATCTTAGCTAATAGCTGTTAATGGAACTTGAATGTAACTATAAAGTCCTTCAAGTCCATTTAAGTTAATGGTCATATCAGATCATCTTGTGGTAGCAAATTCCATAAATACATTACTTTCTTCGGTCTGTCCTGTGTGGACTGCTAATATGGGGGAAAAGGTTTGCTCTTTGCCATGTATAATCTTCTTAACCCTCTTTCTACATGCAGGGCTCATTTCGAGGGGGAACACACAGGAACACAGTTCTGGCAGTTCCCCAAAGAGGTCACATGTCAGGTGGCCCTGCCCACCCGACTCTCGGCCATTTTGGGCCCATTTCAGCCTGGATTGGGGCCAAAATGGCCTGGATCGGGCCTCTGACGGGTGGTGGATCACTCTCCCACTCATCAGTGGCCCGACCCTGACCATTTTAGGCCCCTTTTCAGCCATTTTGAGCCCCTTTTTGCCATTTTGGGCCCAATTTTGTCCCTGAATGGCCAGGATTGGGTCCAAAACAGCCAGCATAGGTGATGTCAGGGGGTGTGGCAAATGCAAATCAATGATACTAATGACACACTTCCGGTGATGGCAAGAGGCGTGGCATTTGCTAATGAGTTATGCTAATGACTTATGCTAACGAGTTCCTCCAGCTCTTTTTCTACGAAATGACCCCTGTCTACATGTGTAAGCTCCCAACTCTATATCATTTTCTCATAGTGAATGGTATAGAAGGCTCTGAATGAGTACAATTTTCTGCACTTATTCCAGAACAAGAATGCTGGCAAAAGGGCTTTAAGGTTAGGGGTCCAAAGTACTACAGAATGAAGGATGATATAGGGTGCTTCTGTCCCTTAATCTGGTTTTTCTCCCATCCCCTAGTCACCTGATAGATACTGAAGAACTTTGCTTGCTCAAACTGTGCAGTCTGCTTCTTCCATCAAGAATCATAAATCTTACACGAACTCTTTGCTTAATGAAAAAAGAGATCCAGAACTAAGGAATGGCTCCCTGAAATTATTGCATTGGAGGGCATCCAGAAATTGTCTAGTCCCTAGGACAGAGATTGGGAGAAGGGTCACGGAATTCATTACTGGCCCAGCACACTGAAATTGCGGTTAGAGAAAAATGAAAACCTTTGGCTGGCACAGGTAGAGCAGTTGACGACATCCACGCAAAATAGTCTTATTGAAATCTCAAGAGAGCAGCTTAGTTAAAGAAAGCCAGAAATATGGAACTTGCTGACGGAGATGGAAACACAAAGCCCGAATCTTAACCAGAGCTGCCATCTTGAGACCCACGTGCCTGAATCGGCTTTGCTTGGCCAGAATCACCCAAGCCCCCATCCCTGCTGAGAGTGAATGGTCTGCTTTTCCATCACAAAATATGTCTGTGTGCTCACCACACACCACTACCTTTCCCATGCAATACATCTAGGGATGTACCCATGGAGCAGCAAGTTACTGGACGTCAGCCTGTTGTGGGAAGAAATAAGAAGGTATACCTTCAGATTTGTAAACAAAGACAGCTTTAAAATATGATTTGATAAATTAATGATTGATCAATGGCTCTTAGCCATGATGGTCCAATGAAATCACCGGGGGTTGTACGATTGTTTCCCACTGCTAGAAGGTGGGGATGAGCTCCGTGGCGCAGAGTGGTAAGCTGCAGTACTGCAGTCCAAGCTCTGCTCACAACATGAGTTCGATCCTGGCAGAAGTTGGGTTCAGGTAACCGACTCAAGGTTGACTCAGCCTTCCATCCTTCTGAGGTTGGTAAAATGAGTACCCAGTTTCCTGGGGGTAAAGTGTAGATGACTGGGGAAGGCAATGGCAAACCACCCCGTAAAAAGTCTGCCAAGAAAACACGGTGATGCAACGTCCCCCCCATGGGTCAGTAATGACTCAGAGTTTGCACAGGGAACTACCTTTACCTTTTTTAGAAGGTGGGGAAAACTTCACTGGTCTGCCATACCCACTTCACTGGTCTGCCCCACATTGTTCCCAAGTTTCTTGTTGCTCGGGAGAATCATTTTGAAGACTCAGTGCGAGGGAGAAAACTTACATTAGGGAAACGGCTCTCTTGGCAGAAAATGACATTTAGATCCAGCCCCAAATTCACAGGCAATGTACTTTAGAGGTGTGTGCTGAGAAAAATGATGTTGTAATTTTGGATCTGGGCTTTGAGGAAGGGATATTCAAATGTTGCCTGTGAAACTGGGTCTCAGCCTACTCCAGAAGTGCCACCAACTTCCACTGTGTAGACCACCATGTTCTGATGCAACGTGACTCTAATCTAGAGAGCCAGGTTTGATTCCCTACTCCTCTGCTTGAAGCCAGTTGGGTGATCTTGGGTCAGTCACAGCTCTCTAGAGTTTTCTCAGACCCATCCACCTCACAGGGTGATTGTTGTGGGGATAATAACAACATACTTTGTAAATCGCTCTGAGTGGGTGTTAAATTGCCCTGAAGGGCGGTATATAAATAGAATGTTGTTGTTGTTGTTAGCCAGTTATATAACCTGTTTTCTGCTACATTTGTACTTAATGGAGCACAGATAGTGGCCATTTCCACACACGTTGAATAATGCACTTTCAATGCACTTTCACAACCCTTTTGAAGTGGATTTTTTGTTCCACACATGGAAAATCAGTTTCAAATGTTCACTAAAGAGTATTGAAAGTGGATTATCCAACGTGTGTGGAAGCAGCCATAGTCAGATGCAAAGCAACAGGCTCTAAGCAAAGGCTTCTGCAGGCATGGCAGTGAGCTATGCTTATTCACCTATTAGTGATGAGAAAAATGCCAAGCTTAGAGGGAACGGCCATCTCTCAGAGTTCAGTCCCAGTAGTCAAAGCCGATTCCTGGCTCGAACCCCAGCTGAGACCGTTCCCAGGTGTACACAATGTCCACACAATCGATCAAATCACACACAAGTCTGAGCATGTGCTTCTGTTGCCTCCCAGCAGAACAACCAGACACAACCACGCTGTTTAGCCCGCCGTCTCTCCGGACACAGAATTCATTACTATTTTTAATTGGAAACGATACTACATTTATGTGTACAGATCTCCAATATCAAAATGTAATTGCTTTTAAGCAATCCTCATTTGAAGCCTGCTGCCCCCGGAGATGAGACTATGGAGTCTAATTACAAGAGATAATTTGGAAGAAGATAAACAAATATCAGAAGATCATGAAGGTCAATGACTAATAGGCAAAGATGCTCTGAGAGGTAGGACTAAAGTCTGCATTTACGAGGCGATTGGCAACCCCATCTATATATATATATTATGGGTTAAATGCTACTTCCACATCGAGACAAGAGCTGAAAACTAATTCACGGTTTTGGAGACCTTGATACTGCTAACAGAGGGCTCTAAGAATACTTAAAGCACATTGCAGCAAACTATAATAAGCACAGAGTTTGCCTAAATTCGGCAAGTAGGTGAGATATGAGCCAGGAAAGCTCCAGTTCAAATCACGCCACAGCCATGAATTAATTAAACGGCCCAAGACAATCCATTGTATCCTCTTCAACCTTTCTCTGCACCATGGGGGTGGGGGGCTTGTAACAACCTACCTCAAAGGGTTGTTGTAAAAATGATTGAGTTAATATCTATGAAGAGCTCTACGAATGTAGATGGACCTGCCCTCCATGAATCAGTCTAACCGTCTCTTAAAATGAACTATGCTAGAGACCATCATTATATCCACTGGCAGTAGGGTTGCCAGGCCCCCTCAACCTCCGGGGGGGGGATAGGGGCCTGGCACTTACCTTGGGGGAGAGGGGGTGTGCGTGCACGCCCCCACAGGCATGATGCCGTCACTTCAGAAGTGATGTCAGCGCACAGCCCCTGGGAGCACATCCAGGCTCCGCAGGGGCTCAAAATGGGCCTGATCCACTCTGAAATGGGCCTGTTTTTGAGGCACTGCGGACTGCAGAAGCTCTCCTGCGCTCTGCAGTGCCCCAAAACGAGCCTGTTTTGCTGCAGATTGGGCCCCTTTTCAGGCGCTGCAGAGCACAGGAGCACTCCCACGCTCCACAGCTGCCCCGATCCGGGCCAAAACGGGCCCAACCCCGGTGGCTGCTGTGCATGGGAGCACACAGAGCCATGAGGGAGCCTGCAGTAAGGTGCGTGCCCCCCGCCGGTTAGGTAAATGGGGGCGGGGTGGGGGAGCGGGGACGGGGGATCCCCTGCCCCCACCGGGGGGTCTGGGATCCCTAACTGGCAGTGAATTCCCCACTCATGGGGTGAAAGAAGACTTCCTGTTTTCCTTGGTATTGACCTCTGTGAACTATCTGTTGGTTCTCTGGGGTAACTGATTGGCCACTCTGTGAAACAGGATGCTGTACAAGATGAACTACTCAGGGCCAAGCTACAAGTGACGAATGACACTTGAACAGCAAGTGGATTGGGTGGAGGGCAAGTGAACAGGGAGAAATACACTTGCCGTTCAAGTGTCATTTGTCACTTGTAGCTTGGCCTTCAGTTGATGTATCCAACAGGGCTCTTCTTATGTTCTTACATCCATCCTGAAACTATTGCCTATCAACTTCTTTGGGTTCCCCCCACCCAAGTTCTAGTATTACGGGAGCATGAGAAAAAGTTCTCTCTCTCCACTTTCTCTATTCCAGGAATAATTTTATAAACCTTTGTCATGCCCCCTCTAAAGTTTAAATCCTTACCATTTGACCTTTATTCCACAAGACTCAACAAGGTAATTCCTAGGAAGTTTCTCCTCTAAGCACTGAGAGATCCTCTACCCGATTCACTTCATCAAGGTCAAGATCCTTCACTTCTTACTCAGAGACCCAAGATGAGTGAACGTTCCCTATGTTGTTATTTTTATATATTTGTTAATATTTTTGTCCTGTTTTGTTTCTTTTTTAACTTTTGAATTTATAAGTTTTCTATGCATACTGTTCACTTTTAAAATGCAATATAGTGTTTAAGTATATCATATATAAATGATGAACGAGCACCTTCCTTTTTGCTGTCTCATAGTGATGCATACTAAGGCAACAGCTCCATAGATCACAGTGCCAAAAAAGGGAATCTTTCTCACTGTGTTGTACTTTTAAGTCATGCACATATGTACCAGGGCACTTCACTGACATGCAAAAAACTGCATATACAGGATTGCTTTTCTACAGAGGTAAAAATTTTTGCCATCAAGTTGCAGTTGGCTTACGGTGATGCTGTAGCGTTTTCAAGGCAAGTGAGGTACAGAAGTGGTTTGCTGTTGCCTGCCTCTGCATAGCAGCCCTAGACTTCCTTAATGAGCCAGTTTGGTGTAGGGTTTAAGAGTGGCAGGACTCTAATCTGGAGAACCAGGTTTGATTCCCGACTCCTCCACTTGAAGCCAGCTGGGTGACCTTGGGTCAGGCACAGCTCTTTCAGAGCTCTCTCAGCACCACCCACCTTACAGGATGATTGTTGTGGGGATAATAATAACACACTGCTCTGAGTGGGTGTTAAGTTGTCCTAAAGGGTGGTATATGAATCGAATGTCGTCGTTGTTGTTGTTATCTTCCATTCAAGTACTATCCAGAGCTGATCTTGCTTAGCTTCCAAGATTTGAGGAGACCAGGTGAGCCTGGGCTATCTGATTTAGGGCAAAAGGTAATAGGGCTGCTGTAGCACAGGGGTTAAGTGGCTGGGCTGTAAACCAGCACTCTGCTGGTTTGAATCCCACTACTGCCATGAGCTCTGCAGGTAGCCTTGGGTCAGCCACTCCCTCTCAGCCTCAGCTTCCTAGCTGTATTGTGGGGATAATAACAACACTGACTTTGTTCACCATTCTGAGTGGGACACTAATCTGTCCAGAAGAGCGATAGATAAGCCCAGTAATAATAAGAGTATTTCTCTTAACAACCCTAGGGCACAGATAATGCAGTGTTCATTAGAGGCATGACATGTTTAGGATTTCGATCCCGGTTGCTTCCATCCATCTGCCACAGCCAAGCAATGAAAATTTCCCCTCTATTTTCCCTCAGACCTGAATAATTCATGCCAAGTCTCCTTTTGCTCATTTTGAAATCCCACCACACGTATGAATCAGAAAAGTGAAATATTTATAACTGATAGTTCTCTACAAATTGGGGAGGATAACGAAACAGCCAGAGGTCTCCAAGATGGTGATGGCCTCAACGGTGAGAAGAAAATGGTACTGATGCAGTGGTGCTCCTACTTGTTGCTAGGCAACCAGGGACCCCCCCTAAGGAAACCAGCATTTTAAATGCCATCAGTCTCCTACTTGACCTCTAGCATTAGAACATAAGAACTTAAGAGAAGCCATGTTGGAGCAAGTCAATGGCCCATCCAGTTCCACACTCTGTGTCACACACAGTGGCCAAAAAACCAGGTGTCCTCAGGAGGTCTGCCAGTGGGGAAGGGACACTAGAAGCCCTCCCAAAGACTGCCCCCCCAGACACCAAGAATACAGAGCATCACTTCCCTAGACAGAGAGTTCCATCTATACCTTGTGGCTAATAGCCACTGATGGACCTCTGCTCCATATGTTTATCCAATCTCTTCTTGAAGCTGTCTATGCTTGAAGCTGCCACCACCTCCTGAGGCAGTGAATTCCATGTGTTAATCACCCTTTGGTTGAAGAAGAAGTACTTTATCCATTCTAACCTGACTGCTCAGCAATTTCATTGAGTGCCCACGAGTTCCTGTATTGTGAGAAAGGGAGAAAAATACTTCTTTCTCTACCTTCTCTATCCCACGCATAATCTTGTAAACCTCTCTCATGTCACCCCTCAGTCGTCATTTCTCCAAGCTAAAGAGCCCCAAGTGCTTTAACCTTTCTTCATAGAGGAAGTGTTCCATCCCTTTAATCATTCTAGTTGCCCTCTTCTACACTTTTTCCAGTGCTATAATATCTTTTTGAGGGGTGGTGACCAAAATTGTACACAGTATTCCAAATGAGGCCGTACCATTGATTGGCTGATACCTGGGACCTTCAGAGGCAAGCAAAGCCGAATGAAGAGCCATGCCAATTAAACAGTGAAGTTCACAGTGGCAGAAAGGAACTTTCGTTTCTAGAACCCCATAGGTAAACAGCATTCACCCTGAAGCAAAATATCCTATTGCCTCATATCATTAGATGAAGCCAGGAAGCGAGATATGTTGACAGCAGGCTCCAGTTTATCTATCCCTTCTTTTTAAGGCATTTTTTAGAAAAGCCAAAAGCCACTCCCAAACACTAACATTTGGCTTCGCTGATTTTCTGCAATGATAGAGCTGCTGCAAAAGCACAGTTTGTATCTTGCAGCGTAACATGACCTGGATTCACTGAATTTAATACTTTGCTCTTAAGGAATGGGGTGTGGCACTGTGACGGATCATGGAACATGTGCTTTTCATACACAGGATCCCAAGTTCAACCCCTGGTAACCCCCAGCTGAATTACCTCAGAGAATAACGACAACGACAACGACAACGACAACAACATTCAATTTATACATCGCCCTTCAGGACAACTTAATGCCCACGCAGAGCAGTTTACAAAGCATGTCATTATTAGGAATAAGAAAAGAACAGGGACAAAACACCCCCCCAAATTTCCCCACGCTTAATGGAATGTATTCATAATTACAACAAGATTCTTGGGTATGTGATGTTTACTGATTCACTGATGTATTTCAGCACACTGGGGTGAAAAAGGCACCTAATAACAACAACAAACAATAATAACATTTGATTTATATAGCACCCTTCAGGACAACTTAACACCCACTCAGAGCAGGTTACAGAGTGTGTTATTATTATCCTCTTGACAATCACCCTGTGAGGTGGGTGGGGCTGAGAGAGCTCCGAGAAGCTTTGACTGACCCAAGGTCACCCAGCTGGCTTTAAGCAGAGGAGTGGGGCATCAAACCTGGTTCTCCAGATTAGAGTCCTGCCGCTCTTAACCACTACACCAAACTGGCTCTGTACTTCCATCATACATTATTACAAGAAGGTTGCTTTCTTGTGGTGTTTTATTAATGTATATGTTTGAATCAATAGCACAGAGGCAACAATCAGAATGAACTGAAAAGCATGACAAAATGTTCAAGTGCCGTGCTCGGGATGATTCCTGGTGCTCCAGCTCCACTTCAGGTAATTTCGGACTCCAAAATGTGGAGAAATTTTCAAATGAAGAACCGTAAAGAGTCCAGCAGCACCTTTAAGACTAACCAACTTTACTGGAGCATAAGCTTTTGAGAGCCACAGCTCTCTTCATCAGATGCATGCATCTGACGAAGAGAGCTGTGGCTCTCGAAAGCTTATGCTCCAGTAAAGTTGGTTAGTCATAAAGGTGCTGCTGGACTCTTTACTATTTTGCTACTACAGACTTACACAGCTAACTCCTCTGGATCAAATGAAGAACGTCATCCATGCAACTATAACTGTCTGCAACTGCTAGACAAGATCCCTGTGTAGGGATTTATGAAAGTCCTTTTTCATTGTATTAAAATAATACAATGGGGGGGGGGAATGGTGCAAAAAATGCACATACTGGTTTGATTTGCACAAGAAGGATTGGCATGAGGATTTTTCAGTTGAGAAGCAGGGGAATGAGACTCAACTGCATCCATATCCTAGCCTTCGCTTGTGTCTGATCCTCACAGTCCCTTCCCTGGAATAGATCCCTGGAAAAATAACAGCAAACATGCCCTGTTCCAAGCTTATCTTAATGAATTCCTAAATCGAAGATTTCTTGCTCTTCTAGAACCTGTTTTTATCATTGGCATTCTTTCTTTCTATGTTTCATCATCGGCATCCTTATGATACCATTTCCTTTCATACCATTGGAAGTTATTCCCACACCCTCATTTCCCTGACAGACTCTATATTTTACACTTGTACATTTCTGTAGATCAAGGAAAATACATTTGTGCACTTTTTTTTTTAATACAATACATGTCTCTGACTCCTCGCAGAGTTTGCTGTTTTGAAGCGGCAGATCTTCAGACAGAACTTTCATCCTTCTTTGCCTACCTCTCTGTCTCTTATTCCTTTACCTTTCTTCTGCTATCTCGCTCCCGCACATGTTTGAAACGTCTTATCTGCTACTCAGCAGGCCGGCCTGATGTGCCACCTCCTATTATTCCTCCTATTTTTTTTAAAAAAAAAATAAGAATATGATTTAATTTACTTCAAGGAAAGACGGGGTGATAGCAGGCAGCATGTTGGGGCAGGCTGCAGAGGCACCGAGTCGCACATCTATTACCTTTCTTCCAATGCAAACTTAATTCACATTCCACCACCGAAGGGTTTGCTTGCATGTTACAAGGAGCTTGCTTTGAATTGCCACAAGTACAGGGTGAGCCATTCATGCATGTGGCCGTTCACCACATGGACAGCTCAGCTTGCTCTACGAACGTCCTCAAATGAAAGGGATGCTGTAGTCTGGGGGAACAAAAATGGCCATTCAATCAGATGAACGGACCACAACTTCACAGCCACCACATGGATTGGTGTAAAGAGCTCTTTGCACGGCAGACAGGCCATGTGGTTTATTTAAGTGTAATTTCTCTTTTCTCTTTATCTTTTGCCAACCAGGCAAAGATGGGTCTCTTGGCAGTGAACAATCCCATATGGCTTCCGATTTAAACTCCTTTTCTTTCCCAGGATGTCTGGCAGGCAGACTGGTGGGGGGGTGGATTATATCTGCATATAACTGTGATTTCTACTTGTGTTCATCACTAAAATGCTTACCAGAAGCTGTAAAGTAAATGTATCTTCTTGACACCTACCCAACTGAAGATACCATCCCAGCTTTGCCATACATAAAGCATCAAAAGAAGCGTTGATCATAATAACCTTTAATCACATGATTTTATGACACCCCCTTTCCAATAATATTTGAGTCCAATATCACCTTAAAAACTTGCAAGATTTCCAGGGTATAAGCTTTCGAGAACCAAGGTATCTGACAAAGGGAACTTGACTCTCGGAAACTGATACCTTGGAAATCTGGTTGGTCTTCGAACCTTGCCCTTCTACTGCAAACCAACATGGCTACTCACCCCAAACCCCTCTCTGATGAAACTAATGGATCGCCTTTCCCCATATGACTCAGTAGAAAAGAGCAAGAGTCCAATAGCATCTATAAGACTAACAAAATTTGTGGTAGGGTGTGAGCTTTCATGAGCTCACTTCTTCAGATACAGCTGTGACTCACGAAAGTTCATACCCTACCACAAATTTTGTTAGTCAGATGCAAGAGAACTGTGATTCTCGAAAGCTTATGCTACAGTAAAGTTGGCTAGTCTTAAAGGTGCTACTGGACTCTTTTCTATTTAGCTAATGAATGTCGCTGGTAGCTGGTACTGACAGTGTTACTGTTGTAACCTGATGTATTTAAAATCATTTGTGTGTGTGTGTGTGTTTGTATTTGGTTAGCCACCTTGGGCATTGTGAAAAGTAAGTAATGTAAATAAATAAATGGATAAACTTTATTAATAGGAACAAGCTTCTTGGTAGGTGGTGGGCTTTCCTCCTTTGGAGGTTTTTAAGCAGAGGCTAAATGGCCATCTGACAGCAATGCTGATTCTGTGAACCTGGGCAGATCATGAGAGGGAGGGCAGGAAGGGTTACATCGGTGCTTACTTCTCGTGGCCCCTTCGTACATGCCCAGGGTAATGCCGATCACCACTTCGGGGTGAGGAAGCAATTTTGAGAGCCAGTTTGGTGTAGTGGTTAAGAGCGTGGGACTCTAATCTGGAGAGCTGGGTTTGATTCCCCACTCCTCCACTTGAAGCCAGCTGGGTGACCTTGGGCTAGTCACAGCTCTCTGGAGCTCTCTCAGCCTCACCCACCTCACAGGGTGTTTTGTTGACGGGATAATAATGGCATACTTTGTAAACCGCTCTGAGAGGGTGTTAAGTCATCCTGAAGGGTGGTATATAAATTGAATGTTATTATTAAATTGAATGTTATTATTTTCCCCAAGCCGGTTTGGCTGGGGCTCCTTACGGTGTTTTGCCATCTTCTGGGCATGGTGTTAGGGTTATTGGGTGTGTGTGTGTGGGTGGGGGGGAGGTAGTTGTGAATTTCCTGATTGTGCAGAGGGTTGGAATAAATGACGCTGGAGGTCCCTTCTAACCCTATTATTCTATGATTCTATGAATACTTGCAGGAAAATTGAAGGAGTGGATAAAATATATATTTTAAAGCACTCAGAGGTCAAAGTGACATGTCAAAACGATGAATCAAAATCACAGGGGAAAATAGAGTGATAACGGAGAAAATTAAGCACAATCATCATCAAGATAACAATAAAACCAGAGAATTGGTATCTGCGTGTGAGACTTGTTACTTAAAAATCAACAGTGATATGTAAGCTAGTGTGTTTTTAAAAAAAAAATGAAAAGGAGTAGAAGTCTCTGGATTGCAATCCTAAACTCCCTCAACAGAAAGGTGCAGTTCTGTTTAGGATTGCACAGTCAATTCATCTTTTCTGGCTCGTTGGTTGTATAAAGTCAAATTGACCTTGGCAGCTCTGAGTAGGAAGGCATTGGCCATCTCTTCATATGTGCACACATCAAGATATAAGCACTAGGGAAGCATCTTGTTCACTGCTGAAAGCTGAGTTATTCCTGTATAGCCTCAATGGGAAATCCTGGAAGCCGTCCAGAAATTCTCAAAAGGATTTAAAGGTACAGGTCCTAGATTTTCTGTTGACAACAGAGGCCTGAGCTCAGAAGGCTGCACTGCTGAGTGCATAGGAGGGGCTCTTAGCTTTTGCCAGTATGCTCTCCCACTAGTTTTCCTCCCTACCCATGCAGTAGTTAAGCACAAGTGGGCAGGAGAAAAACCAGCAGCAGGGACAGCAAATGGTGTCAGGGAGCCATTATGAACCAAGCTGTAAATCAGAAGGAAGGTTGCCAGTGCTGTGAAGTCGATATGACCCTCTCTGACAAAGGTTGCCAGCTTCAAGCTGGGAAATTCCTGGAGATTTCGGGGGTGAAGCCTGGAGAAGGCAGGGTTTGGGGAGGGAAAGGACCTCAGCATGACATAACTCCAGATCAACTCCCAGCCTATTTAGGCTGAGGCTTGGGAAGGCTGCCCTGCTGGGTCAACTGGTCCAGCAGGTGCACGATCTGCATTTCAGCCCCTTGCCTTCAGCTTCAAGCTCCAGTCTGCAGTTTGCATCCTCCTGTCTAGCCAACCAAGCCTGTGGCCTTACTCCAGAGGGATCTGGGCCTGGCTGCCTGTGGAGCTCATAAGGTTCCCAGGTGCCCGCCGGTGATGGGCAAACTCCTGGCAGTTTGCCCTGTTGCTCTCCAATTACGGGCAATTGGTGGAAGGTGACAAGCTGCCCAGCGATCATCCACCACT
Source organism: Eublepharis macularius (assembly GCF_028583425.1). Taxonomy (NCBI): domain Eukaryota; kingdom Metazoa; phylum Chordata; class Lepidosauria; order Squamata; family Eublepharidae; genus Eublepharis; species Eublepharis macularius. Next base: position 62,366,451 of record NC_072802.1, on the reverse strand, counting down.
GGCAGGCAACCTGGGTAAGTGTGTGGTGGGTAGGGTTGCCAGCTCTAAGTTGGAAAATTCCTGGAGATTTGGGGCATGAAGCCTGGAGAAGGCAGGGTTTTAGGAGGGAAAGGACCTCAGAACGGTATAATTCCATAGAATCTACCCTCCAAAGCAGCCATTTTTTCCAGGTGAACTGATCTCTGTGGCCTGGAGATCAGTTGTAATTCCTGATCTCCAGCCACCACCTGGAGGCTGGCAACTCTAGTGCTGGGCACACTCCCGGCAGGGGTGCATTGACATCACTTCCTGAAGTGACATCATCACAGCCAGCCACAGGAGTGTTCCTGTGCTTCACGGGGGCTGATTTTGGCCCCAAATGAGCTGATTGTAAATGAACAGGCCCAATGCAAAGTGCAGGAGCAGTCCCATGGCAGTGCGATGACATCACTTTTGGAAGTGACATCATTGAATCAGGGTCCAGTAGCATGCATGCAAAGAGTGCATGCAAAGATCATACCTTCAGTGTGTACCAAGGAGCCTATGGGTACCCGGCAACCCTAAGAAAGCAGGACAGAAGTAAGTCCAGCCTGGGGAGGAATACTGAGATTATGCAGTAGTGGAGAAATTTCAGGAGCGAATCCCACTTGCCAATTCTGCTTTACAAGTAGCACTGATGCTTATATTCATGTTATCTCAGGACTGGTCTAGATGATACAATTCACCACATTCCCATTGGTGACAGTGTCTAGAATGAGTTCCTGCCACAAGTGTTGATCACAGTAAATGTGAATCTTCACAAGTTTCTTAGCCCATTATTCATTGCAAGCTTCCTTCAGAGAGTTGTAGAAATCATTACTTTCGAGGAACACAGATAATTAGATAGTCACCATTCTCTCAGACAGTTTGAAATCAGAACTCTGAGATACGAAATGCTTCATTCCCTGGGAACAAAATGCAAACATCCCGAATGCCATGGGCTTGAAAGTATTACAGATTCATTGGGGGAGATTCCTGAGGTGGCAAGCAATCAACAAGCCAAATGCACATGGTAACTCTTCCAAACAGACAAGGATGCCATTGAGACCATCCCTCAGAAACTTGTTTCTCCCAAGTCTGTGTGTCATCCTGCTGTAAGTTTCTGTAAGAGAGCCAGTTTGGTATGGTGGTTAAGAGCGGCAGGACTCTAATCTGGAAAGCCAGGTTTGATTCCCTGCTCTTCCACTTGAAGCCAGCTGGGTGACCTTGGGTCAGTCACAGCTCTCTCACAGGATGTTTTGTTGTGGGGATAATAATGACATACTTTGTAAATTGCTCTGAGTGGGCATTAAGTTGTCCTGAAGGGCAGTATATAAATCAAAAGTTATAATATAAATCAAATGTTATTATTATCTCAAAGTCAGGAGTAATGGACGATGAAGAGCTCCTTATATTAATTTTCTTTGATGAGAATTCAGCATTGATGGACTCCAAGCGTAAATGAAAATACGCATCACTGAATGTACTGAACAGTGTGCACATTTTAGGAAAGATGTTTGACATGAAGAAACAGAGAATGATGCAAAAAAGAAATGCTATGAATTCAATCACCGCAATCAAGAACCAAAATAGGTTTTTTTCCGAGAACCAAAATTGGTTCTGTTCAAACCAATGAAATGGCAAAATTCAAGAACTTCACGACACTTGAAAGAGATATGAATTAGCTTCAGGGAACACAAATGAAAGGCAACAGATGTGTAGAAATCATTCTGGTTTTGGCAAGTCCTTCAGTATGTACCAAGATATGAGAGCACCAGTGTGGTGTGATGGTAAGGGTGTTCAGCTACAATGGAGGAGACCTGAGTTCATTGAGTGACACTGGGCCAGTCTCAGGTCAATTTACCTCACCAGGTTGTTATGAGGATAAAACAGAGAAAAGAGGTCTTGCCAACTCTGAATTGAGAAATTCCTGGAGATCTGGGGGTGGAGCCTCAGGAGGGCAGAGATTGGGAAAAGGAGGAGCTCAACAGATTTCTGCTCCAGTTCTTCTTAGAAAGGCCCATGATGGATTGAAACTTGACAAACCCATCCAATAAGAAATGATTTCTGGGAGTTTGCTGTCTTGCTTTGTGATTAGAGATGGGCACGAACATAAAAAAACAACGAACATGATGTTTGTTATTCATTGCCATCCACGAACAGGCACTCACGAACAACCACGAACATGGCCCTGTTCACGAACATGTTCATGGTTGGCTGTTCATGGGGGCCAGCAGGCTCTCCTCCAGCTATCATCCAAGTCAAGATCCCTACTGCACCAGTCCCAGAAACCTGACCTGAGCAGGCACCAGGAAAGGTACCAATAATAAATAATAGCTTGGCCCAGAGCCAGGCAGCAGCCCTGGAACTTGAAGGGGTAGATCCCTACCACACCACTCCCAGAAACCTGACCTGAGCAGGCAGCAGGAAAGGTACCAGTAATAAATAACAGCTTGGCCCAGAGCCTGGCAGCAGCCCTGGAACTTGAAGGGGTAGATCCCTATCCCACCACACACAAAGAAAATTCAAGTTCCAATGCACTCTATCAAAATGCCAACAGCAGCTGTCTCTCCCTCTCCAAAGCCAGAGCTGGGAGCCCCCCTCCCCCCTGCTCTTTGCTTCCTTGTAACAAATTTGGAGCTCCACACTTGAAAGGAAGACCTGCCTATTAAGCTAAATTGGACTTAGATTGGGGTTTCCAAGGCAACAGCAGGAGGTCAGACAGAGTTCAGACAATCCCTGCCTAAGCTGCCAAGGGAATTGATTGCAGGTGCCAGACTGTTTGGCTTGACGAACAGCAAGGAACAGCAAGGAATGAGGCTTGCAACAACCACCTGTTCGTTGTTGTGGGTTTTCCGGGCTGTATTGCCGTGGTCTTGGCATTGTAGTTCCTGACGTTTCGCCAGCAGCTGTGGCTGGCATCTTCAGAGGTGTAGCACCACTGAAGTCTTTTGGTGCTACACCTCTGAAGATGCCAGCCACAGCTGCTGGCGAAACATCAGGAACTACAATGCCAAGACCACGGCAATACAGCCCGGAAAACCCACAACAACCATCGTTCTCCGGCCGTGAAAACCTTCGACAATACAACCACCTGTTCATTTAGAATGGGGCCTCACGAACAGCTTGTTCGCAAACAGCAGATTGGGCTGTTTGTGGCTTTTTTTTGTTTGTATTGCTGTTCGTTCCCATCTCTACTCGTGATTGGAGGACAGAAGAAACATACCACCCAGCGAGAAAGGATCCCAGCAACAGCAGAATGAGCCTTTTCAGGATAATTAGCTGTCACCACGACACCCAAACTGCTTACTTAATTATTCTCACATCAATTAATTCAGTAGCCAGGTAAGCCATTGGTGTGCATTCAATGCTCCTTAGTGCAGAAGTGTTTCTTGAGGCTCCAAGGCTGAGTGAACACTTCACATAAAAATTATTTGAAACATGTAACGAGAAGGATGCAGCGGGCATATCGTCCAACCTTTTGCACTGGGGCTGTCATTTGGGAATGGTTGTAGTTTTTCATCTCTGCTCTTTCAACCCGCAGATCTTTCTTTAGATTCTGTTTCTTCCATGTGTGAATCAAACCTGCAGTTCTTTGTCTTCACACCATTTTCTGTTTCCTTGCACTGAATTCTTCCCATAAAATATATGCCCCTTTCAACATGCTGTTAATAAATCAGCATTATACATATATTCTATACACAAATGAGATACATTATACATAGATAGAGCACAGCACTGTGTATACAAAATCATACACTGTGCATACGCAATACAAACCTACCCATGCCGCCAGCAACCAAAATTGAAAAAGCAAAAACTGCTGAAGAAAACCAAGATGGAAACAAAATAGGGACTCTTAGTTCATGAATCATGTCTCTGGTAACAGAAGGAAGTCCATGGCAGGGCTGTATCTTGGGTTACCAGCACCCAGGGCAATCCAAGTCTGGCAGCGTCCCTGTCCCCACACACGCATGTGCAAAGTGTGTGCGTGCTCCCAAGAATGTGTGATGATGTCACTTCCCTGACATCATCATGCAGGGCGCCCCCGGGAGTGTGCCCATCATTCTGGCTGCTGCGGATCTCTGGCTTGCTTCTGGCCAGCAGCTGCTCTGGCACCCTCTGTTTGGCGGTGCCCAGAGCAAGCATCCCCTTGCCCCCCCCCCAGATCCAGCCCTGGTTCATGGAGCAGTGAGAAAGAAGTCATGTGGGAAATTTATGTCATTAGATGCCAGTAAGGCCTGAAAAAAGTCTCCACTATGTAGGTGCCCATCTAACTACCACTTATTCATAACAGGCCAGCTCATCCTTTCATGATTGCAACATCAAATGATGTATTAGGTTACTTTCACATAAGGTTGTTGTCAGTACTGCCTCAACAAACGCTAGGAAATTTTGAAGGAAGTGCTGGGAGGGAGTCAAGTGTGGGGAGGATGTGATGTCACTTTCAAGTGACACTCTAGAAATTTCCACAAATCTTGGTGATAAAGACCACAAAGTCATGGGGAAATCCCTAGACCAGCACTACAGAGTAGGGCTGCCAGGTTCCCCAGTGGGGGCAGGGAATCCTTCACTCCCAGCCTCTGCCCCTCGATGCTGCTCACCTGGCCAGGCGGGGGGAGGGGGTGGGAACGGGAGAAATGGCCTCCCGGGCATGCTCCCGGCACGGCACAATGACGTCATTTCTGGATAGACTTATCAGTTGCCGACTGGTGGAGGGCAATCTCCCAGGGATTTGCCTGGTTGTCCAGCAATCGCCCACCACCGGCAGGCAACTCAGGAAAGCGCACACTGGGCATTCTCCCTGTGGGTGTGACTTTTGGGGGGCCAATTGTGGCGTCAGATATGAGCAATGAACCGAGACTGCTTTGAGTACAATCTTTCAGGAATGATAATTCCAAAGCACATTTGGGGGAAAGCCCAGCACATCTGCCCAGCATGTATGCCAAAAAGGAGAGAGATACAAATAAACATATGCCGATTCTAAAATTCGCTGTAAACATTCTCCTATATGGTGCAATTTTACTGTACCCTACCCTGCACAAGGGGATATACATTATTCATAAAATCATAGAGGTGTGTCTCAAGGGCCAGCTGATCCAACTCCCAGCACAATGCAAGAAATTCACTCCCTACTCCCCACCTGCTCAATTTAGTGCTCAGGTGAAAAAAAAAAACCTTCAGGATGCCAGGCCAACCTGGCCTGGAGGAAAATTTCTTCCCAACCCCAATGTGGCTATCAGCATTACCATGGGTGCATAAGAAAGGGCGATGAGAGCTGAGATCGGGCGCATCTCTTTCTGCCCTCCCTCTTCCTTCCCTCCTCACAACAACCCTGTGAAGTAGGTCACAGAACGTAACTGGGTCAAATTGACACGGCATGCTTCATGGCAATGTGGAGAACAGAACCCAGTTCCCCCAGATCCTAGTTTGATCCTTTAACATCTAAACTACGCTGGCACCTAGGTAAACCACATTATAACAAGGAAGAAAAAGGGGGTGTGGGGCAAAGTCCCCACAAACTCAACCCAAACAAGTAGGGGAACGCGTCTTTTTATGGTTTTTTATTGTACCTTGGTCTATTTGTGTTGGTCATTGCACTGTACCATCATCTGTACCTTGAGATGTTTTAGCAAGTTTTAGCATACACACGTAGCCTGTCGTTCAGGCCTTATGTTTTAAACTTGTTTTTAATCTACATTTGCGCACATTTATAATAAACAGTTTCTAATAGATTTTTAGGTTGTTACTTAAACCACATTATAAACCACAGTGCAGAGTAACATTCTGGAACAAGAAAGGAAGAGAAGTGGGGGAGTGAGACCATTCAGACACAGAAAGAATGCGTTGCTTGTACAGGAGCGACGGACCTTGCTGATTCTCTCTCAGATGAAATACAGCGTTGCTATCACTCAGTTCATCATACACTTGGCTGATTAACCAGGAATCTCCGCCTAGGGGTCCAGAAGTGACAGCAAAATTTCAATCATCTCCCCGGAAGACTAATCTTTGGGTTACACAATTCCATCTCAATTGAGCCTATTTTTAGACTTATCACGGCTGCTGCTTGAACATGTTTGGGAAAAGATAGCTCCCTCCATTCGCAACACAAAACCGACTGGAAAACGAGTTAATGCAATAAAAATACATCTTGATTTATAAAAAGCATTATATCCCACAGGCCTCCGAGAGCGGTGGAAAAAGACACTCAATTTTGAAAAGGGCAACGTGGCTTTCTCGCCAAATAAAACACACAAAGCAGCAGAATGCAGCCAAATGAAAAACAGCCAATTAACCTCACCACCCCATGGAACGCAACCACACGAGCTAAGCAAGGAGGCAGGGTCTTCCATCTACTCAAAGTGCAGAAGAGGATATGTAGCACTGTGGGATGGCAGGTGGGCAATTATGTGAGTAACCGGCTTGATTCGGATATAACATGAAACTCAGGTTTATTTTAACTAGGGCCAGATTGTGAAAGAAGGATTTAGCTTACAGACAACCACTTAAATTCTGGTTTGTCTTGACAAATGGCAGTTTCGTTGCCTTCTCTTTGTAGCCTGGGAGTGTATTACCAGAAAACAAGCCAAGATTAAGCCAGGATCTTTGCATTTGGATGGCATAAAACCATAGTTAATTCACTGTGGTTAAAAAAAAAAAGCCAGAACTTGACTTCAGATCTTGGTTAGACAGATGGAAATGAACCATAATATGTGGAGTGCCCTGCATTCAGACTCAAAACATAGTTTAATTAAACGAAGGGTTCACGCGATGTCTACACTGAGCCACAGAGGCTTAGTTCAGTCATAATATGAATCTGTGGTTTATTGTAATTGTGTGTGTGTGTGTGTTATGTGCCATCAAGTCGCCTCTGACCTATGGCGACCCTATGAATGAAAGACCTCCAAAATATTTTATTGTTAAAAGCCTTACTCACATTTTGCAGACTGGAGGACATGCTGAATTAAGCCATAGTTTTGCAAAATGTCTGAACTAGGTCCCATTTTAGAAGACAGTAACATAATTCTGCCAGCTCCACAAAATTGTACATAATTCCAATCATAACTCCTAAGAACTGAAGTTTAGTTCTATGTTCATCTCATTTTAGGTCTTCCTCTTTCCCTATTGCCTTCCACTTTTCCTAGCTTTATTATTGTAACTATGGTTAATCATTCAAATCCTACTCAAGTCACTCAAAGTAGCAACAACACTAATTTCATTTCCTTCTCTCTGTTGCCTGGGAAGACAGCATCAAAAGCCAGGATTAAACTAGGATTAAGCCAGGGCATATATATACCACCCCCCCAAACCATAATTGAGACTAACGATGGCTAATAAACCAATTCCAGATCTTGATCGCATGGACTCCAGTCGGTAGACTTACCTGCATTCAGACAACCACACTAACCATAGTTAGTTCAATTGAAACCACAGTTTTACATGATGCCTGAACAAAGCCAGTGTATTTCTTTAGTTTGGGGACACAACAATACATGTGATTTCTGGTTATGAGGGATAAAAATGAACGGCTTGTGGTGGCTACCAATCAGTGTCCTTGGTAGACCCATGGGTTTCTGAACAGAACCACCAAAATGAAAGACAGAAGGAAGCTGTGGCATGGAAGGTTGTGTCAACTGAAGCCTGTTTCCCATAACAGGAAGGATGCTCAACTGTTCTGTCTTCTTTTTCGCATCAGCTAATGTCAACTTGATCCCTTACTTTGCCTTAATGGCATGGTAGGTACTTTCCAACAGCATGCAGGCACAGTAAGCAGACATAATATGATATGTACTATTTATGTTTTTAATGGTAATGTTGATTAATTGTGTAGTGTGTTTTTAAGCTTTGATGTGATCCGCCCTGAGCCCACTAGTGTGGGGAGGGTGGACTATAAATTGAATAAATTAAATTAAAAATTAAATAAGCAAATTGCTTGGGGCAAATAGGTAGGATTGCCCCATCCTATCATCACCCTCTTTCTTTGGCCAGGTGATAATCAGGTAAGGAGAATACATCCTATGGATCCCAGTCAATGCATTGTCAGTATACAGATCTTCACATCAGATGGGTTGGGTCTCCTCAGAGGAAAGCAGATTCCCATGACACTTAGGAAGCATGAGATAGGATCCAGGGGAAACAATCAATTGGTAATAGGAACACCTCGGGAAATGATCCTACTCACTTGTTATAAAAGTTGTACTGAGGATGAAAAGGTGGCCAATATGTACGGGTGAGCATTAGCAGTTAGGAAAGATGACTTTAGGCAATGTGTGGTACAACCTACACATTCCCTTAGGCTTGGATTCTTTAATCATTGCATTGCCGCTAGGAAGATGGCATGAATTAAAGCTTGAATATTAAAAAATATAACTCACACACGGGTGCCGCACTGAAGGATTCAGGGAGCCCTGAGCTGTCAAAGCAAGGAATTATAGCAAGACTTATAGTCTCCAGGAAAAAAAATCAATTTATATAATTTTCACCTTTAAAAGAATAGAAGAGAAAAGAAAACAAACCAAGTGAAAAGCTCGGCCACGATTTACATCCGGTGGCAGAAAAACTCTTTAGGTGTGCAGATAATTAAAGCATAATGGGCATGATGCAGATAAAATAAATCTTCCTGTGTTGGCTTTTTCGCTGGTGGAAAAGGGAGGAGCTGCCCTTTGTCCACAAAAAAGCAATGCCGAAGATCTTGGAGCATGCCTTGACCCAATCCATATGGGAGAGGGGTGGTAGGAAGGAGTGGAATTCGGTGAGATTGAATGAAAAAAGCTGGCTGGATCCGACCCGCTGACTTCAATGGGAGAAACTTCAGCACATGCTTAAAATTCTCCATTGGAAAACCATGTGCTTGATACTCCACTGAGGAAATTTGTACTGATAACAGTGACGCTGAATGGCACTGATGAATCTCAGGCTATTACTGTTAACGTAGCCAAATTCTGTGCCGCTTGCTACATTACCTGAAAAGATCGTTTCAATTCCCTGATGTTGGCGGATGAGGCCTGTTTGCAAGTCTCTTTGGGGAATTTTAATACGTCTGTATGTGGCTACCCTATATTTTAACCATATATAATTTGCCATATACTTTTAATCTATTTTACTATTGCCTCTTGGCTTTTTTAGATGTATGTTATACTGGCACGGTGCCGTAATAAATAAGTTCTAAAAGTTATCTCCTTCTAAGTCCATTGAAACCAAAGCCTGTCATTGGCCAACTTGTCTCGGAGAGGCATGAAGATGGGACCCTGGCTTTCATTGGCTGAGTGCTCTTCTTAAAGGGGTGTTGTTGCTTACTATTGGCTCTGCGGCCATGGCTCCCTCTGCCTGCTCTTGGCCAAGATATCAGATCATAGCAAGAGAAGGAGTGGTCTTAGGTAAGCCTGTTGTTGCTGAATATCCCAGAGAAATACCACCAGTGAGTGTATGCAAAATTGAGCTAGATGTACCCATGTCTTGACTCATGTAGAATAGTTCATAGGAGGGGCCATTGCTTAGTGGTAGAGCCTCTGCTTTGCATACAGAAGGTCCTAGGTTCAATTCCTGGCATCTCCAGTTGAAAGGACCAGGCAGTAGGTGATGTTTGGTGTAGTGGTTAAGAATGGCAGGACTCTAATCTGGAGAACTGGGTTTGATTCCCCACTCCTCCACTTGTAGCCAACTGGGTGACCTTGGGTCAGTCACAGCTCTCTCAGAGCTCTCTCAGCCCCACCCACTGGACAGGGTGATTGTTGTGGGGATAATAATAACATACTTTGTAAACTCCTCTTAGTGGGTGTTAAGTGGTCCTGAAGGGTGATATATAAATCGAAGGTTGTTGTTGTTATGTGAAAAGTCTCCTTCTGAGACCCTGGAGACCCAGTAGACAATACTGACCTTGAGGGACCAAGGGACTGATTCAGTACAAGGCAACGCTGATCAATTTTCTATTAGAAAAGGACCAGAATGCTCACATATAATAAATAAAACTTCATACAGTGTAGAAGTAGGAAAAGAAATCGGTACACAGATTTATCCAGTACTTTTTTTTTCCTAGTGAAAGCAGTCAGACACCTACTGAGGTCACTGTGGACTCCAGAATAAACCCGCACTGAGACATATTTATAGGAAGAGCCCTTTTCCCCAGAAGAAAATTTCAGGCGATGCTCCTTTCTATAAATATACTTGAGTTCAGAACAAAATGTTAGCAAGTGTTCCTTCATGAGACCAAGGAGCGCCAAGTGGCTTTCTGAGACAGGCAGCCGCGCCTCTTCCTTCAGCCAATTAAACCTGGAATGGGGAATCTGCGCCAGGATCTATTCTGGAGGAAACAAAATGTAGAAGGTCAAAAGAAACTGTGGCAACGACTAGTTTAGTTGTTTTAGGGTGGAGGAAAGATGAACCAAATTCAGAAAGGATGGATCAACATTCATTAGTCAGGAGGACAGCAAGATGGAACAGCATACTTCAGAATAAAATATGATGCCTGATACTGAGAAGGAAGAACTGGGAAAGACTGTTGCCTTCAAATTCAGAATGGAGACTTTCAGAGATAACTCTTGGAAAGAGAATGCCAGATTAGATGGACCTTTGGTCTGAGAGCCAAACTACAGGTGACGCCTGACACAGGTTGGACACTTGTCAGCTTTCCTCAAGTTTTGATGGGAAATGTAAGCAGCTTGGCGGAATGTTGGACAAGTGACAGTTGAAAAGTCCGTTGGACAGCAGTCGGAGAGCCAAGCTGCGAGACCAGGATGCCTACATTTCCCATCAAAACTTGAGGGAAGCTGACAAGTGTCCAACCTGTGTCAGGCGTCTCTTGTAGCTTGGCTCTGATTTGCCGAAGTGCGTCCTGTATTTTCGTGCCAAGTTACGCATTCCATCTGCTGCAGCGCTGTGGCATGTTAGCCTGATTACTTTTTCTTTGTAGCAAAGTAATGGAGGAAATAAACTAACACCCTTAGCCAATTTCAGATTTCCCCACTTCACTACGAGTCTGAGAAACAACTCAAGGCATTTAAACTTGGTGATCGTAGAAATGAAAGGTTTATTTAGCCATAAGCCTGATGCAGTCAATTAGGTAACTGAATGCACACACGAAAGCATCAGCACCTGTACTGTATACTTTTCAATCGACACAGAAAAAATTGTATACAGTTCATAAGATCTCATACAGTCCTGCAAACAAACAGCCAGTTCTTTCAAATGATCAAGTTGAGGTACACGATCTTCCGAACCGTGTGGATTGACGGGTCATAGCAGCCAGCAATCAAAAGGAACACAGTAAGAATGACATTCTTGGATGGCACCAGTAATTTCATAACATAACTGGGAAAGAATATCCAAGACTGAGACTGGATATCTCCAGATATAAACGATTCTTAACCTTCAGTGCATAATGGAAGTAAACTTGCTGTGTCTTTCTCGTGGCCTCCATATTATAATAGTGATTGCAGGAACAGAAATGCACAACATAGGGTGCAAGAAAGATTTTCTCACAGGCTTTGAGCAGCCCAGATCAATGAGTTTTAACTAGAAATCAGGGGGCTTCCCGAAAAATTCTCTTACGCAAAGCCCCTTTGGATGGCCCAGTGGGACACTTGGCAGAAAAGATTGTGAGAGAAAATGGCAGCTCAGTCATCCCCTTGCCGGGCAGTATTTCTGCAAAACTCCCTGTCCCCTCAGTTGTTTCCCCCCACCCAAGTAGCCAGATCTGTCTTTGCAAGGTAAATATACCAATCGAGAGCATGAGTACTGGGGGGAAATGGGGAGAGAGGAAGCTGGGAGGTAAAGCTGCCAACTCTGGGTTGGGAATTTCCTGGATATATGGAGGTGCAGCCTGGAGAGAGAGGGGTTTGCGAAGGAACTCAGAGCCAAGCTACAAGTGACGCCTGACCCAGGTTGGACACTTGTCAGCTTCCCTCAAGTTTTGATGGGAAATGTAGGCGTCCTGGTCTTGCAGCTGTAATGGAGAGCCAAGCTGTAAAACCAGGATGCCTACATTTCCCATCAAAACTTGAGGGAAGCTGACAAGTGTCCAACCTGTGTAAGGCGTCACTTGTAGGTTGGCTCTCAGTGGGGTATAATGCCATAGAGATCATTTTCTCCAGGGGAACTGATCTCTTTCATCTGGAGGTTAGCTGTAATCCCAGGAGGTCTCCAGACCCCACCTGGAGGTTGGCCACTCTATTGGTAAGGGAAGAGTTAAACACCCCCTTCTTCCCCCGCAACAGAAAAGGGGGCGCTAGGCTGATATTTCATTCCACTGCGCTGTGTGTATTCAAGCCAGTACAGGTAGAGTGTTGCTATATTCCAGGCAAGAGCAACCTTTAATAGTCCGTCAATGAAAACACATGCGGTTATGATTCATTTGCCTCATCTTCCAAAAAGCTATAACTATTTCCATGAATCTTTCTATAACCAAAAGACTCTAAATTATCTCCATCAATCTCTTTCTAAAACAATGCTTCAGTCTAAAAGCAGAGGGAGACGGTCCTAGCGTGTTCAGAAGAACTCTGGCGGAAAGCCTAGTCCCAGATGAACGGAAGCTGGATGTGATTCCAAAGCAAAGATGGATGGAATCCACAAAGGTTCTATTCCAGAAATATTTCATTCACTAATAGAATAAAATTTGCTTTTTAATCCTATCCTTCCTCCATGCAGTTCAGAGTAGCATACGTGGTCCATCCCAACTGGAACGTGTTTCGTTTAATGGATTCCACTGCAACTTCCAAGACAATTTCTAGAGTCCAATAGATTCTCAACTAGCCATTTTGTGATTTTAAAACAGAGCCCAGAATTTGGGATGTGTGAATCTTCCCTTGATCGCTGTTGTGGGTTTTCCGGGCTGTATTGCCGTGGTCTTGGCATTGTAGTTCCTGACGTTTCGCCAGCAACTGTGGCTGGCATCTTCAGAGGTGTAGCACCAAAAGACAGAGATCTCTCAGTGTCACAGTGTGGAAAAGATGTTGGCAGGTCCATATGCAAAAGAACCTCCTCAGGATACAGTGAAGCTTCCCTCCATTAGCATTCCACACCCTGGGAAACTCTTACAGGATGACTCAGCCCAAACCCACCTTCCTGAGTAGATATAAATGACCTGCCAACATCTTCTCCACACTGTGACACTGAGATATCTCTGTCTTTTGGTGCTACACCTCTGAAGATGCCAGCCACAGCTGCTGGCGAAACGTCAGGAACTACAATGCCAAGACCACGGCAATACAGCCCGGAAAACCCACGACAGCCATCGTTCTCCGGCCGTGAAAGCCTTCGACAATACATCTTCCCTTGATCATTTCATTTTTCAATATTTGTTGATCAGTTTTGGTAATGGTTTCAATTCTCTGCTTTTCGCTGTTGGGTTTTGTAGATTGAATTGGGTATGCCCATTATACATTTTACATGCAATTTAAACTGTACTTGAATATCACAAATTTTCCATTTATCCGTAAATTCATATACATCTTTCCCCCACCCTTCTGGTTAACAATGAGAATACTGAGCAAAAGCAATGAGCTGTTGATACACTTGTATCAAGATTCTTTTTCTACAGGGCTTTTATTGATCTACATATGCGTGACTGGCCATTGGTAAAACACTACACAAAAAGAACCTTGATACAGCTGTATGTACCATCACTTCATTGGTAAAACACTACCCAAAAAGAACCTTGATACCACTGTATGTCCCATCATTTCATTGGTAAAACACTACACAAAACTAATCTTGATACAGCTGTATGTATCATCACTTCAAGACGTTTTTTTCTCAGTATTGTCAACATACATATACCTATCAGTAATGGGAGCAGGAGAGATGTACATGAACTGAACAAATTGAAAGTTGTAGCAGATTTATCGTTGGTATTTGACACCGAAGAAAATTGCATTAGGAAATATTAACATGTCAAATAAATGCTGGAAATGTAAAAAACATGAAGGATCACTATATCATATGTGGTGGACTTGTGAGGTAGCGAAGCAATACTGGGGAGATATAATTGAAGTAATTAATGAGGTTTTGCAAACCCAAATAAATAAGAACCCAGAATTGTTGCTACTGAACTTGGGAATGGAAGGTATTCCAACACAGAATAGAACATTGTTATTTTACATGACTACAGCAGCGAGACTCTTGTATGCGCAGAAGTGGAAAGTACAAGAAATACCAACTATAGAAGATTGGATGTATAAATTGTTGTACATGGCTGAGGTGGATAAAATGACCAGAAAACTTAAAGATCTTGATCCAGGACAGTATAATGCAGACTGGGTGAAATTGAAACAATATTTAGAAAAAAATGGGACGTGAAAGGAGAACTGTGGCAGTTCGAGAATTATTGAAATGTAACAGAAGAAGAGAGAAGTGACTTTACCGAGGGGGGAATTTAATTATAAAAATCTAAGCTATTAATGGAGTTATGATAAAATCAAAAACTATAGAGTACTAAATAATGGATGTTTCACTATGGATATATAAGATTAAGATAGTTAGATATTATTTACAATATATAGTTTAAGTAAAGTGTATGTAAGAGATATTTGAATATAACAATTACCTTATAGATTTAAAAGAAGCCTAGAACAAAAATAGTAAAAGATGGATGAGTAATAGAGTATTAGAGTCTAAGCTAATATTAGAGTTAGGATGATGGTGGAAAGCAAAGAGCATAGGTGATTGGAAAGTAAAATGAATACAATGTTATATCTTTTAATATCTTGATTGCTAATATATATTATTATGCCAGTATTATTTTATGTAGGATATGTGGTTTAATTGAGGCATCCAAAGGGAAATTTATATTATAGAGTATTTTAGTAGAGATTAAATAATCTTAGAGAAAAGAGTATTAAATGTGTGTATAATAGGATATATGAGATATTACGTAATTAAATAATAAGATAGACTTAGGGTTGGAAAACTGTTGGAAGTCAACAAAAAGAGGGGAGGAAAGGGAGGGGGTTAGAAAAAGATCTATAAGGGGGTAATGTATGTTTTGAATAATATTATAATCTAATCCAATAAAAAAAAATTTTTTTAAAAAAAGAAAGTTGTAGCAAATGACGTACGCACAGTGTTCTGTACAAAATCTGCAAATATAGTAGGGAACAATAGAAAATTCCCAGAGTATTGGCTCCTCTTTAGAAGCAAGTCCCCATCACTCAGAACTCGACACTCCAGAAAGAAATTCAGAGGTAAATTTCGTGTCCTCCTAGTAATAATACCATAAAATCTGCTGTGTCTTCAAGGGCCTCTGCATAGCATGGCGAGTGTATGTCCGCCAGCCACTGGTGGCTTTCCTGCACATGTGCAAAGATTTTCCTCCAACAATCATGTATTGATGCAATATTATCTTTTCAAGTAATCTGTTAGAAGCCTCCACATATGTACAAGGAAGCTTGCCGCATCCTCAAGAATGGTTTTCATGAAGTTGTGCTCTGTCCCAGGGCTCATTCACGATCGTTGCGATTTATAAATCAGGCACAAATTCCCGTTTGAACAGAATCCAGCATTATTCTTCAGTAGCAAAAGGAGACATACTTAGAACATGCTCAAATGGCGCTTGTAGTTCTTGATCTGAGCACCAGCAATGAAAAAAGCATGCAGATCTCAAGGCTTAAGTTGAGGTAGGATGCCCTGGCAAATTAATGCCATACACTGAAGCTGAAGATCAAGGTGTGAGAAGCCCACTGTTGGCCTGACAACAGTTGCCACTCCCTAGGGAAGCTTCTCAACGCTTTTTAGAAAGCCATGATTATCACAGCTTTGGGTCTCCAATGCTTTAGACAGATTGGTCCTAGAAGAGATACTGTTTCCTTCGTAAGATCAAGCCATTGGGGCTACAGGAGACCCCCTCAAAGTTACTGTGAAGCTGCTTGATCACTGCTTTCACACTCCCAACCAAGCAGCAGCTACCAGCCCACACTCCTCTTGGGTCTCCATTTCCACGTGGGGCTCTTCAGTGAAGTCATTGCGTCTCTTAATCGGCCCTGGCACCGGCCTGGTGGAACTCTCTCTCCATCGAGACCAAGGGCCTGCAGGTAGGGTTGCCAGGTCCAGGTTCAGAAATTCCTGGAGATTTTGGGGGGTGGAGCCTGGAGAGGACGGGGTTTGGGAAAGGGAGGGGGTATAATGCCATAGAGTTCACCCTTCATGGCAGCCATTTTCTCCAGGGGAACTGTTCTGGAACTGTTCCAGGACGTCTCCAGCTACCACCTGGAAGCTGGCAACCATACCTGCAGGACCTACTACAGTTCCACTGGGTCCATGTATTGCAGACTCTCATAAGTTCTGAAGCATCTCAGGTAGAGACAAATCTTACCTACACTTGTTAGCTGAGGGCTAAGCTACAAGTGACGAATGACACTTGCCTGGCAAGTGAACAGACTCACGTATATTCCTCCATGTTCACTTGCCATTCACTTGCTCTCCAAGTGGAACGCAAGTGAACAGGGAGGAATATACGTGAGTCTGTTCACTTACCAGGCAAGTGTCATTCGTCACTTGTAGCTTGGCCCTGAGATCCTTTTAATGGAGATGGCCAAAATTGAACCCAGGATTTTTTGCATCCTAGAGATGTGCTCTGCCATTGAGCATCTTTCTCTTGCTCTCCTTCCAGCTAAATGAGACCGGTGGGGTCCTAAGGAAAGCTCCACAGTGGCCTTGTTTGAATGTTTCCCCTCCCCTCTCCTCTCCACCATGCTGGCCATTTAGAATTCATTCATCAAGCCCAAAATTGCCACTATATTTAATCTTCTCCCCCCAAAAGAGAACAATCAAATTATTATGATGTGCAAGAATGATAATCTGCCAGAATTTTCAAAAAGTTATTCTTCTACATCTGCCACCCCTAATAGGCCAAAGAGGTCTAATAAGAAAACCATGGGTAGGAAGGCGTGAGCCGAGCATGCATAACAAGAAGATGAAAACTCTCTTCATCTTTTTTGGATTGAATGAAATCTAATTACATGCCATATTGATTGTTGTGTGTTCCTGGAAGGCAACGGGGGAGGGGGGGAGGGGGAAGCAATTACAGTAAAATTGCAAGCTGACCCTTTCAATTGCTTTTGGCATAAAAGGGCTATGCATGAGTTGGGCATATTAAGCTTTTAAAAAACAACACGATGTTACACTATTATCTCTGCTGCTGGGTGCAGAAGTCTTCAAGAGGTGGGGGTAGGGGGGGTTAGTCAATTAAGATCACAACCCTAAACATGCTCGCTTAGAAACATAGTTATGAGCAGGATTTCTCTCATTCTATCTGTTTATCGTTCTACAATTTCTTTCTGTACTGTATTCTGGTGGTGGAGAGTGCCCTGAAGTCATAGCTGAATTATGGCAACCGGGTGGAGTTTTCATGGCAAGAGATTAACAGAGGTGGTTTGCCATTGCCTGCCTCTGCAACCCTGAACTTCATTGGAGGTCTCCTATCCAATTACTAATTGAGGCTGACCCTTCTTACCTTGTGTGATCTGATGAGATCAGGCTCACCTGGGCTATCCAGGTCAAGGTACTGTATTCTAATCCTCCTTAATTCTGGTTTCATTAGAAATTTTCTTTAAAAAATCTGGAATTGGATTATGCAGAGCTTTCAGCAGAAGGCAGTTTATTTTGTATCTTACCAAAGCTCATTTGAGTATTGATGAAAAACTGCAAAACCTTGCTGGAATTGTAAATACATATTGGGATCTCCTTGGATATCATTTTATGGGTGCACTTATGTGCTCCAAAGCATCTGATGAAACACAACACAAAAACAATCTTGGTGCAACTGACTTACAATGCACCATGATTGCTTTTTTGCAGTGTATTTTTACGTATTTTTTAAAAATGAAGGCTTCACCTTCTACATTTCTTCACAGCCACTTTCAAAAAAACACCCATTCAATTTAAACATGAACCAGAGCCATAAAGACAATACAATGTTTTAGGTTAATAGAACAGATCAACCAGTTTAACAGCCAAACATGGCTTGCAATTGTCCAACAAAGAACACAATCACATAGATGCCATATGAATATAACTCTGAGAAGCCATCTGGAAAAGGACTGCTCTATGCATTATAGACACAGTGGCAACTCAAGATATTTTGCCCCCAAGACAACAGCAATAGTCTACCTCACCCCTCACACTAAAACCTCACCTCTGCTGCTCTTTCCCACAGCCAAAAAGCAGAGGAGAAAATCATCATTGCCACAACTTCTTTGAAAACGGTACGGGAAATTCTGCCACAGCTTCTTTGAAAACGGTATGGGAAATTCTGCCACAGCTTCTTTGAAAACGGTATGGGAAATTCTGCCACAGCTTCTTTGAAAACGGTATGGGAAATTCTGCCACAACTTCTTTGAAAACGGTATGGGAAATTCTGCCATAGCTTCTTTGAAAACGGTATGGGAAATTCTGCCACAGCTTCTTTGAAAACAGTATGGGAAATTCTGCATGCCTAGACAACTTCCTGAACTCTTGCAAGAGTGTTTCCTCTCAGGAGGGTTTGGCCACCATTTCTATTGTCCTGCCCCCTTATCCCACACCGGCTCAAAATGCCAAGGGGGTGGCAACGTATGACTTACCATCCGTGGCTGTTGTATAGCTAAGTGTGTTGGGTTGGGGAAAGCAATGGTGAACTACCCTGTAAAAACTTCACTGCGAGACTCTGCGGATCTCTCTCGATGCGCTATAGGACAGACAGGCCTGGAGGGAGACGATCTACGGAGTAGCCGGGGGTCGGACACGACTGTGTGGCTTGGATCGGATCTATTGTCCTGCTAACATTCAGCCAGAAATGGTAGTCGAGGCAGATAACTTGTGAGAGTTTGGGAATTGGTACACACAGCTTGCCACACTACTAAAGGGGCCTGAAGGAAGGAGGAGAATTATCTCCTCCAAGTCTTGAATGGAAGTGGCATCTGGGCCAGCAGCAAACGGACATCTGGCCGTCAGGAGAGGAGGCCACTGCCCTTGAATCGAGCATGGAAACAATAGATGACCGGTCCAGCGGTCTTAAAACTGGCCTCCTGTGCAAGCCACCCCATCCCACACCTGTCAAAAAGAAGCGCATTTTGCCCAAATGGAAGCTTCCAGTAACCTTCAATGACAGCCGCACATAGAGCCCATTAAAACAACCGAAATGTATGTGTGTGCACATCAGCAATTTGGAAAAGAAAAAAAGAGATGCATAAGAGATGTATAAGACATACGGCACAGACCCAGCAACCACAAATTTTTAAAAAAACCTAACGATGCATTAGCTCCACTTTGAAAACAATAAGACAAGCAATTCAGAACACCAGACTCTCTGTAGAAGTTCACATCCGTTTGAAAACATTCCTAATAAAAAGTATGTCCAATCAAGCTCCGTGGTGGTTTCTCCTGAGAAAACACGCTTAAATTTACACAGCACAGGAAATGAGAAACCAGTTCACTCCGTAAGGGTTGTCCAAGCATATTGGTATTACCATTCATTAGTATTTCTGCATATCCCATCCTTTATTAGTTCATCATAGAGATATCTGTTACAATAGGATATGTGCCCATAGAATAACATCGGCTGAATTGTGAGATGGGGACAATTTAATCCTGAAGTTACAACACAGGAAAGAGAGAGACAGGTATATGGTGATCTTATGTGAACTAACCAAAAGGAGACAGGATCTTGGCTTCGATTTGCCACTTGGCTAAATTGTCAAACTGTTAGCTAGCAAAATACCTTTTAGCTAGCAAGATACCATTTAATATTTTCCTTCCAGCGTTCTGCCTGACTTGTCCATATACTGACGGTTCCCAATTATCTGTGCTTTCTAGGATTTAGGTTTAGTTGTTAACGTTTCTTATGCTCATGGTTTCGGAGTATGAAATGTCTGCTTGAAGAAATCCCATGTCTGTGAAGCCAAGCTGCTCCGTTATACAGCTCAGTCAGGTGTTGAAAGGCTATCTCTGCCTGAGAGACACAGGAGAAGAGAATGGAAGGTAGGATAGAAACCCACGAGCTCTGACTCAGTTTCACACACCCAAATAAACCCCTAAATGTCTGGTGTGCAAGAAAGCCATGACAAAAACATAAAGGAGGGCAGGGGTCATTTCATAGAAAAAGAGCTGAAGGAACTCATTAACACTGCTCATTAGCATATGCCACACCCCTTGACATGTGTCATTAGCATAACTGATTTGCATATGCCACACCCCCTGACATCACCTATCCTGGCTGTTTTGGACCCAGTCCTGGCTATTCAGGGCCGAAATTGGGCCTAAAATGGCAAAAGGGGGATGAAAATGGCCGAAAAGGGGCCTAAAACTGTTAGGATTGGGCTGTTGTTGAGCGGGAGATTGATCCACCACCTGTCAGAGGCCCGATCCGGGCTGTTTCAGCCCCAATCCAGGCCAAAACAGGCCCAAAATGGCCGAGAGTCAGGTGGGTGTGGCCACCTGACATGTGACCTCTTTTGGGAACTGCCGGAATGGCGTTCCTGCGCGTTCCCCCTCAAAATGAACCCTGAAGAGGGATCTCTTGATGGTGGCAGCTTATCTACTGGAGCTCAGGCAAAGGGGAGGTTGGGGGAAAAAAGCCAGACCCCCTCACTTCCTGACAAATATTGGGATAGAGGAGAAAGCTCAGAGTGAGGAGTAGAGTGACAAGAGTAGTTGTGACCATTTCTACCATTCCCTTGGTTGGATCCAGTGCAAAAGTCCAAGGGAAAAGATGGCGGAGCAGACCTTTCCCGAGCAGACCTTTCCCGACTTTCTCTTCCCTGAGCTTTGATAATATCCTCAGAAGTTCAAGCCAGCCTTGCCAAGAAACTGCAACAATGATGGGGAATCAGGTCACATTATTGCTTTGCCCTCTTCCACCGAGATAGTTCAGGTGGGTAGCTGTGTTGGGCTACTGTTGATGAGCAAGGTTCAAGTCTCCATTAGGATCAGCAGAGGAGGGGGGAGGAGATGATTTTACCTGATCCCCCCTTGCTGCTTCAGCTCCCCCTCCCTCCAGTGGTACATTCTCCTTGCAAGGCTGACCCTTCAAAAGGATTTCCCCCCAAACAGTCTGTTTCGGGAATAGGGGTAGACAGGGCTTTTTTTCTGGGAAAAGAGGTGGTGGAACTCAGTGGTGGAACTCAAGACCGCACAATGATGTCACTTTGGGTCAGCTGGTACAAGGGGGGGGTGTTAAAGTTTAAATTGCCCTTGGCGAAAATGGTCACATGGCCATGGCCCTGCCCCCTGATCTCCAGACAGAGGGGAGTTTAGATTGCCGGCACGGAGGGCAATCTAAACTCCCCTCTGTCTGGAGATCAGGGGGCAGTGCCACCAGCCATGTGACCATTTTTAAGAGGTGCCAGAACTCCATTCCACCACGTTCCCACTGAAAAAAGCCCTGGGGGTATATAGCCACTCTGCCAACCACATCCATGTACTTTCCCACTGATCCAACCCCATACGCTTGGCGTAAAAGTTTGGCAAGATGGTTTTTCAGATGGTTGTCTTCCATAGTGGCTCACATCAGTCAAAAGTGGGGAGAGCAATGGCTTAATGGTAGAACATCTGCTTGGCATACAGACGGTCACAGGTTCTGTCCCCGGCACCTCCAGTTGAAAGGATCAGGTAGTAAGTGATTTGAAAGACCTCTGCCTGAGATCCTGGAGAACAGCTGCCAGTCTGAGTGGACAATACTGACCTTGATGGACCAGTTTTCTGATTCAGTTTAAAGTAGCTCATGTGTTCAAAAGACACCAGACTTTGCCCTCAGGCTTACCAATTGAAAAAGGCAAGGCAAGGCACATAGGGGAGAGAAGGAAACATTTCTATCCAGTTGGGGTTAAGCAGATTTTGCTGGTGTCATCCTGGCAAGAAGGTAACAGGTACAATCTCATG
The DNA here is from genome assembly GCF_028583425.1 of Eublepharis macularius. Classification (NCBI taxonomy): domain Eukaryota; kingdom Metazoa; phylum Chordata; class Lepidosauria; order Squamata; family Eublepharidae; genus Eublepharis; species Eublepharis macularius. The sequence continues at coordinate 62,344,608 of NC_072802.1, read as the reverse complement.
TCCTTCAGACCAAAGCATCCTCCTCCTTCTGTAATCCTTCCATAAAGGTAAGGCAAAGGTAGTCCCCTGTGCAACCACCGAATCATTACTAACCCATGAGGGGAAGTCATATCACAACATTTTCTTGGCAGACTTTTTTTTTAATGGTGTGGTTTGCCACTGCCTTCCCCAGTCACCTACACTTTACCCCCAACAAACTGGGTACTCATTTTACCAACCTTGGAAGGGTGGAAGGCTGAGTCAACCTTGAGCTGGCTACCTGAACCCAGCTTCCGCCAGGATCGAACTCAGGTCATGAGCAGAGCTTGGACTGCAGTACTGCAGCTTAGCACTCTGCGCCACGGGGCTACCTACCTTGTTCAAGGGTAATCCTGAGCAATTAGAAGTTGAGCAGAGTTCTTTCAGCCAAGCTCCCATAGCTGAGGGCTGGACACCAATATATCCTCAAGTCCTAGCTTATAGACCTTGAATCAAAGCCATGGCCACCTGCAGCCATCTTCAAACTCAAAGAAGAGCAAATAGCTATGAACCTGCTTCTAAAAGCCAGCTCCACCCTTGTGAGATTATCTCCACCCCATCTTCTCCTGCAGCAGCGAGAACACCAGCTGGTCCGAGATGTCAGGAGCTTTTAGAAATATGAGTTTTCCAAGAATGCAGGAAATGAAAGAATCAATCACTGGGAACAATTGTTTCAGGTGCTATGGCAGAACAGAGAGAGACAGAGTGAGCTAGTCAAGGAAAATCTCTTATGAGAGCACTTTTTCTCAAAATAGAAGGAAGAAAAAGAGACTTCCAGTGTAGCTACTTGCAGAGAGAAATCTAAATTGCCCAACCGGGGATGCTCAAATTATGGCATTCGGAATAAACGATGCAAATCAGGCAGTCTGAATTACATGCAGCCCAGCATTTTGTTTTTTTTAAAAACCCAGTAACTAGCAATTTTCACCATGATCCAGCAGCTTCTGATGAAAGGAAGGCAGGGGAAAGGGTTGTCCAATGATAGAACAATGCTTTGCATGGAGAAAGTCTCTGATTCAATCCTTAACATCTCCGGTTAAAGCAATAATGACTTTTGCAGCACTTTAAAGGCACCTTCTTGAATCCATCCTCTTTTCGGAGGCCACAAGACTCTGGTCCAAGCTAGAAGTGACGAATTACACTTGAACAGCAAGTGAACAGACTCGCATGTATTCCTCCCTGTTCACTTGCGCTCCACTTGCACTCCACTCAGTCTTCGAGTGGAGTGCAAGTGGAGCGCAAGTGCACAAGGAGGAATACACGCAAGTCTGTTCACTTGCCGTTCAAGTGTCAGTCGTCACTTCTAGCTTGGCCCTCTTTCATTGCAACACTCTAGCAAGGCCACCCTACTAACTGGAATTTTATTTTATTTATTTACGTCATTTATAGTCTGCCTTTCTCACTGAGACTCAAGGCGGATTACACAGTATGAGGTTAATACATCAAGTAAGTACATTTCAATACAATACCATAAGGGAAACAGATACAAGTTTAAAAGACATAGTATTAGCAAGGATCCAAGACATAGCAGAGATACTGCAGCAAAACATAATCAATTCTAGGACTAACATTAGACAACATGGAGCGCTGGTTGTGCATAGGAGTACATATTTAAAGCAGCAGATAATATATGAGGCAAAAATGGTGATGAAGTCTATGATCCCCAACTTGTTAGTGAAGCACCTGAGACCCCATCCCTACAATGCAGCCCTCCCATTGGAGTAAAAAGCCTTTTTGAATAGTTCGGTTTTGCATTGTTTACGGAAAGCCAGGAGAGTGGGGGCTCTTCTGACTTCCTCAGGCAGGTCATTCCACAGGATGGGGGCCACCACAGAGAAAGCCCGTGTACGGGCTGCTGCTGACTTCACCTGTGTGCAGCCTGGTACCTGCAGGAGACCCTGTTCAGATGAGCGAAGCTGCCATGGAGGAACGTAGGGAGGGGGCGGTCCCGTAGGTATGCCGGACTAAAGCCTTGAAGAACTTTGTATGGAATAACTAATACTTTGAACTGAGCATGGTAAACGATGGGTAGCCAGTGGAGCGACTGTAGGATGGGAGTGACGTTCAGGCTCCTGCTCGCTCCTGATAACAATCGAGCTGCAGCATTTGGCACTAATTGGAGCCTCCTAGTTAACTTAGATGGCGTCCGATTTAGGAATCTAAGCAGACAGAGTCGAAAGAACCTTTTCTCTGCTGAGGCCTCCGGAGAGCCTCTGCCGGCAAGAATAGACAATGGTGAGCTAGAGTGATGAAGCTGTGGACTGACTTAATACAAAAGAGCTTTTAATGTTGCCATTGTAGGGTGGTGGCTCAGTGGGGAGAGCACACAGACACATGAAGCTGCCTGATACCGAATCAGGTTATCAGGCCGTTGGTCCATCAGAGTTACTACTGTTTAGTCAGACTTGCAGCAGGTCCCCAGGGGTTTCAGGCAGAGCAGACGATCGGTAGATGGAAAGTCAGGCAGAAGACTGGAAGGATAATACGAAAAGGTAGGCTAGGCTGAGATACTCTGACTCACAGTCAGCCAGTGAGCTGAAGCACAAAAGGGACTTGGAACCTCACGGGTCAAAATCCAAGCACTCTAGCTACTATACCACACAGTCTCTCATAGAAATCTCAAATCAGTCCCATGGATTGCAGTGAAATGTAAGCTGGAAAAAACCCGGGATCACAGCTGAACTGCAGTATCAATAGGCAGCAGGTGCGAGCAGCAGACAGCGTGTTCCCTAAGGCACCTTTGCACAACCTGTGAGCTCTTTATTTACTGGAAGAGCCATTCTTGTTTGCCAGATTGAACCCCGGGGAGAAACTCTCTAACAAGCATGAAAAAGTCTTGGCGTCTTCCCCTTCTTAACCCTACGCAAACTGTAGGAGATCCAGGGATCAGGCTGGACGCTATGGAGATGTCACCGTTGCCTTCCCTTAGGCCCGACACAGTCCGTTAGATTAATCTCACCACTTTCCCAGTTTCAACACTGAACTCTAGTCCCTTTTACTTGCAGATTGGATTTAGGTACTTGTTCTAATTCCAAAGGAGTTAGCCGTGTTAGTCTGTAGTTGCAAAATACCAAGGAGTCCAGTAGCACCTTTAAGACTAACCAACTTTATTGTGGCATAAGCTTTTGAGAACCACAGCTCTCTTTGTCAGATGCATGGATCTGACAAAGAGAGCTGTGGTTTTCAAAAGCTTGTTCTAATTCCTGCTCTCAGCTTCAAGCAGAAGAGATAGGAGTGCTCAAAACATCTGTTTATTAACAAGGAGAGAGAGGGATGGAATCAACTGGTTTGGGGACAAGGGAGTTCATGCACTCTACAATTCTAACTAACAGAACATGGCAGGGACTCCCCACCCCCACCCCTATGAGAGTAAACCAACTCACAAAAATATCAGAGGGGGGAACGGACCATTCCATTGTAAGCTGTACAAGAATCCGACGGGCAGGAGAGGAGTTGGAGCAGAGTGCCGGGGCACAGGCAGCTGCAAAGTCCATTTGAAAGGGGCTGGGAAAGGGTGGGATATGCAAACAGGAGGGCTGACATCCAGGATGAAGGGAGGGAGCCGTACAGGCAACGCCAAAGGTGGCAATCCCAGGCTGATCCGGAAGTAACCAGGCAGAGTTAGGAGAAATGAATGAGATGCCTGGAGGGGGGGGGCGAGCAGAGCCATGTGGGAGCCTTGCGAGTAGGGTTCCAGCTCCAGGTTGGGAAATTCCTGGAGATTTGGCGGGTCGAGCCTGGAGAGAGCAGGGCTTCGGAAGGGAAGGGGCCTCAGCAGGGTCTAATGCCATAGAGTCCACCCTCCAAAGCAGCTGTTTTCTTCAGGGGAAATGATCTCTGTAACCTGGAGATCAGTTGCCCTGGAGATCTCCAGCCACCACCTGGAGGTTGGCAACCCTACTTGCAAGGCAGCACTGCCCCTGCTTTCTCCACTGAGCAAGTTTCCTAGAAAAGGGACCAGCAGATGCAGACCAGGAGGCCCCTGGAACACCACTGAAAGGCTGCCAAGAAAAGGAAGCATTGCTCCCTCAGGTCCAGACACTGGAAGCTCAATGATTCTTCTTGGCCAGGCCGTAAGTGTTCCCCAATCAAGCTCTGGTTAGAATAGGTAGACTGAGCTCTACGAGCAAAGGCTGAGAATCTTGGGAATGTTTAGTTTGGAGAAGAGGAGATTGAGGCAGGACATGATTGCTCTCTTTAAATATTTGGAAGGCTGTCATTTGGAGGAGGGCAAGGAGCTGTTCCAGTTGGCAGCAGAGGGTAGGACTTGAAGCAATGGGCTTAAATTACATGCAGAAAGGTACCGGCTGGATATTAGGAAAAGCTTTTTCATGGTCTGAGTAGTTCAAAGGTGGAATCAGCTGCCTAGGGAGGTGGTGAGCTCCCCTTCACTGGCAGCTTTCAAGAAGAGGCTGGATGAATATTTGTCAGGGGTGCTTCATCCTACATTGGGCAGAGGTTTGGAGTGGACTAGAAGGTTTGTATGGCCCCTTCCAACTCTGTGATTCTGAGATTCTGTGATTCTAGGAGGCTGCCATAGCAAAATTCTTTTTTTAAGTTCCATATTGGGAATAAAGAATAAAGTGAATAAAATAAGAATAAAATCTGCTTTTGTCTTTCCCGACTGACCTGGGCACAAGAATCAGGCTTTTAAGTGTTTTTCCATTTCCTCCAGGTTGCAGCAAAACATCCGAATTCTCTGCAGCACGTCCGGCACAGCTGACTCCATTTGTTTCTGCTAAAATATCTGTTCAAATGGCGGGAGGGGGAAAGGACAGAACATTCCTTTGGAGAAGAATGCGTCGTGATTTCCATATCCCTCCCAGCACATCAAGTATGAGATGGGCCTTTTTCTCATTTATCTTCACAAAGAGCTGAAGTTAAGGAAGAGTGACTTGCCCCAAGGCCATCCAGCCATTCTCAGTCAAGACAGGGACTTGAACCTGAATCTCCCGGCTATGAAAACAGATGCATGCAGCAAGCCTATGGATCAGAAGTGACACACAATCTCTGTCTCAAAGCTGGTTCCTGACATCCCATCATACCCTAGCACAGCTGAGAGAATGCAGCCAGGAGGGGTTATATACATAAAAGCTGCTTTAATTCTCAATAGCCAAAGTTCACCAGGGGCACATTTAGCCACCATCACAATGGCAGCTATATCCCAGAATATTCCCCTTTATTTTCTCTCATACAGAAGAGGTTGCATATACACAGCAACAAACCTAAGTTTGTTTCAGGTGGTCTGCAGTAGAAGAGCAAGATCTGGATCCAATAGCACCATAAAGACCAACTAGATTTCCAAGGCATGAGTTCTGGGGGGTCAAAGCTCTCTTAGATGTTTAACAAAGAGAGCTTTGACTTAGGAAAGCTCAAACCTTGGAAATCTAGATGATCTTTAAAACCTAAGTTTGCTACTGAGTGTAAGCAGAACTGAGAGTTTCAGATAACGGTAACCTCTTCTGAATGATGCATACCTTTCCCAGATTTGTTGCATTCCACATTTTTGTTGTTGTTGTTGTTGTTGTTGTTGTTGTTAATAATAATAATAATATCCCACCATCCCTGCAAGCGGGCTCAGGGCATGTTACAACAGAAGATAAAATATACAAGATAAAATTACAATCAATTAACAGCTTTCTAATAAACCCCCTGCTCACCGTATAAAAATCATATAACATCTGACGGAGGTGGAGGTGCGGCTTAACCATGTGTGGTCGCTCATATATGGGGGGTAGATGGTCAATACCCCCTACAGACATAGAGGAGACTGGGAGAGAGGCTCATTGGGTGGAAACCCTGATGGCCTCAACCATATGCCTGGTGGAACATCTCTGTCTTACAGGCCCGCCTGAAGGAGACAAAATCTTGGCGGGCCTGGGTGTCCTCAAAGAGTTCCACCAGGTTGGGGCCAGGACCAAAAAGGCCCTGGCCCTGGTTGAGGCTAATCGAGCCCCCTGGGGTCAGAAACCACCAGTATGTGCTTACCGGCTGATCTCAGCACCCTCCAGGGAGCATATGGGAAGAGTCCCTCAGGTATGCTGCTCCCAGTCCATTTAGGGCTTTATAGGTTAATACCAAAACCTTGAACCTGATCCGGAACTCCATGGGAAGCCAGTGTAGCTGCTGCAGAACTGGAGTTATATGTGTCCTGAAAGGCACACCTATCAAGACACGGGCAGCAGCGTTCTGGACCCGCTGTAATTTCCGGGTCAGACTCAAGGGAAGCCCTGAGTAGAGCGAGTTACAGTAATCCAATCTGGAGAGGACCGTTGCATGGATCACTGTTTCCAGCTCAATGATCGAGAGATAGGGAGCAAGCTGCCTGGCCAGTCAAAGATGGAAAAAAGCAGACCGGGCAACTGCCGCGACCTGGTCCTCCATTGATAAAGAGGAGTCCAGCATCACACCAATACTTCTGACTGGCGAAACGGGCACAAGAGGTGCACCATCGAAGGACGGAAGCTGGATCCCCCCCTCCAACGCCCCATGGCCCAAGTACAGGACCTCCATCTTCATGGGATTTAACTTCAGTCTGCTGTGCTTCACCCAACCAGACATGGCATCCGAAGTTCTAATCAGGGCTTCTGGAGCCAAGCCAGGCTGGCCATCCAACAACAGATACAACAGGGTGCCATCAGCGTACTGGTGGCAACCCAGTCCGAAACTCCATGCCAGCTGGGCGAGGGGGCACATACAGATTGAACAACAATGGGGAGAGAATCACCCCCTGGGGGACGCCACATACCAATGGTTGGCGTGCAGACACCCTCTCCCCTAGCGCCACCCTCTGTCCCCGATTGTAAAGAAAAGAGACAAGCCACTAAGGCAGTCCCTTGTATCCCCACATCGGCAAGGCGCTGGGTCAACAATTCATAGTCAACCGTGTCGAACGCTGCTGAAAGATCCAATAACACCAGCAGCACCGACCCTCCTCGATCCAGATGTTTACAGAGATCGTCTGCAAGGGTGACCAACACTGTCTCAGTCCCATGGTCTGAGCGGAAGCCAGACTGGAATGGGTCCAGAACCGATGCACCTTCCAAGAAAGCCTGCAGCTGCTCCACTACCGCCCGTTCAATCACCTGCTATCTGCAAAAACAAATCTACCCTTTTTTTAAAGTGCAAACCCGAAGAGGGCAGTTGACACACAGCTACTCCGGGAAAAGTTTGGGCTGTGCATCGTGGTAAAAGCACAGTTGCCTACCACCTCTGGCACAATGCGGCATGACCTTTTCTGGAGATTCCAAGGAGGCAGTGTTTCTTTATGCACCAAGTACTGACCCTGTTGGTTCCTTGTTGGTCAACCCTGCTTAGCTTCCCAAATTGGACAAAATTGGGCTATACCATGCTGCCTTCCCTCCCACCTGCCTATCACAATGACAGACATTTTGCTAGAAATATTATGATTGTCACAGAGATCATATAAATCATACGGAGAAGTCATTCAGAGAATGCATGGCTCAAATGAGCTTTGCTCCCACGTAGCAATGGGAAGAAGAAAGAGGCAAGGATTTATGATTTACTTAATCAGCCAAGAGAGAGAGAGAGAGAGAACACACGTAACTTGTTAGCAAGCATTCATCTGAATGGTTTCTAAGGTTACAGAAGTCGTACTACAAGACACATGACAGATGGCAGGGCTTTCGACTTAGGAATAGGGCCAGGGGTTGCTAAAGCAAACATTTCAGCCCCACTGTCCGTTTTCAGAGGAGAGTTTTCTTGATCAGATTCAGAAGCTGGGAAATGTCAGGTCGCCTGTTGTATCCAGTCAAAAAGTCCACCTTGTCCAGCATCCTGGTTTCCACAGTGATCAGACAGATGCTTTCTACAAGCATCCAAGCAGGCATGAAGGTGACCCACCTTTTGTTTGACCCCATCCCCTAGTATTCATCCAAGGCACATACCTGGCCTTCCGAGCTGAACAGACCTTCCATGTCTACCTCCTGTTTACCTCCAAGGTAAACAGCTGTTGATGATCCTACCCAGGGCTTTTTTTCTGGGAAAAGAGGTGGTGGGACTCAGTGGGTTGCCAGCACAAGGGGCAACTCTTGGTGGGAGGTGGTGCCCCTGGTACCACATGCGCGTGCACAAAGTGCACGCACGCTCCCAGGACCGCACAATGACGTCACTTCGGGTCATCTGGAACAAGGAGGGAGTTTAAGTTTAAATCACCTTTGGCGAAAATGGTCACGGGGCCAGTGGCCCCGCCCCCTGATCTCCAGACAGGGGGGAGTTTAGATTGTCCTCCACGCCGCGCAGCGGCATGTCTGGAGGTCTGAGACCTCTGTCTGGAGATCAGGGGGCGGGGCCACCGGCCATGTGACCATTTTCAAGAGGTGCTGGAACACTGTTCCACCACGTTCCAGCTGAAAAAAAGCCCTGATCCTACCCATGAATGTTCCGATCCCCTTCTAAAGCCCAAAGGCATTCTCAAAATGCAAGTGCCCTGTTGATTTATTTTTTTCTCCCTGCAAATTCCCTATGAAGTTAAAAATGAATAACATTGTACCTTGGGCATCAGGGCTGGCGGTGGGGTGATATTACCAAACCCTCCTTTAGATCCTGAAAACTAAACTATCACCAATATGCAGAATTATACTTGCCTGTAACTTGGTGCTGCTCCGACAACCTGAACCCCGACTGAACTAGTTTACTGCCCCCGTTTGCACCATTCCTCAGAACAGCTGGGCTGAATTAGAACACAGATCTATCTAATCTAACACTTTCCCCTCATTCCCACACACACCTTGGTGGCCCGCAAGAAGATTCTGGGAAGTGTGCAAGCAAGGCGTGAAGTCCGGAGCCCTCCAGCCACTGGCAATCAATAGCAGGAGGACTAGAAAGCTGCGAGGTTGTAAGGACATAAGACGAGACCAGTGTTCCCTCCAGCACAGTATCCTGTTTCTGTTAGTGACCGAGCTTGAAGCCAATACACCTGAAGGCACTTGAAAGGCACAGTGGCCAGAACTTTCTCTATTGTGCCCACCAGCAGCTGGCATTCAGAGCCATACTATTTTCGATCACAGGGGTGCTATTTAATCATTGTGGCCGATGTCCAGAAGAGAATGACATCATTGTGGTTCAGAAAAGAATTACTTCATCGCACGTGAAACCTACGGAACTCACTGCTGCAGGATGTAGCGACGGCCACTCGTTCAATGGTAATAAAAAGGGATTAGACAAAAAGTCCAGATTTTAATCCAAAACGCCAAAGGAATGAACAGCTCCTGCATGTAAAGTTCCTAATGAGTGGCCGCTACATCCTGTAGTAGTGAGTTCCATAGGACCACTGAGAGGATACTCAAACAGCCACCTAGGGCAACATCCTGTTTCCGAGCCAGATGGCACCAAGAGTCTCCACCAAGGAGGAATGCAATACCCCATTCCTGCAGGTCAGATCCGGAGGTCAGTGAACAGATATTCCAAAGAGCAATCACAGCCCGTATCCACAACTGTCCGTGCATTAGCAGAACTCCTTTTAAAGTTATTGAAGCGAATGACCAACCCTCACCTTGGGTCAATGAGTTCCACACATGAATCATGCATTGGATGAAACACCATCCCCAGTCTCAGTTTCTCTTTGATCAGAAATGCTTCGCTTTCAGTCTTCACTTCTGACCTCCCTGCAGGTGCGTTGGGACCCATGCTGCCAAGAGGCACCTCTCGACCCCTCTTCAAACGCCCAGACCAACTCTAATCAACATACAAATAAATCCCACAACCTTCCCGACTTTAGGGGCCCTCGGGGACCCTGGAATTTTATCAGAGTTGCCCCTCCCTGCTTAGTGACCCTGCCTATGATTCTCCGGAGGGCTCGACCCATAATATGTATCTAGGCTTTCCGTGCTACCTGCTTTGATCTATTTAATTTGATTTCAAGCCCTTCAAGCGGGCTGACTAGGAGCTCCTACAAAGTATACTGCATTAAAACACTGCCGCTCAAGGATTCAGTAGCACTGGATCATGCAGCAATACCAGAAAGTCCCCATTGGTACAAAAGCATTTCACTTCGTCTGCATTTGGAGTCTGCGGTAACTCTGGTCCACACCAGCATTGTGATTCTAATTCAAAACAGTGCGGCTTGAATCATATCTACTTTAGAAGCTTTATTTGATTTTAAATGTATTTTTTAAAATCCCTAAAATTTGGGAAGGAGGGAAGGAGGTTACAAGTATTTTAATTAAATATACAAGAACAAAGCATTGCAGTTTATGCTGTGCTTCCAAACTATTGCAAATTTAATTACTGCTCACCACGAATCCCTCAGGGTTCGTCTTTAACTGTTTATGAATCACTGTAAATTTGAAAAGTACTTGTCAAGCATCATCCACTTCCTCAATGAAAGGCTAGGTTTTATTAGCTAACTTGGTTTAAACCCACCGATATGCATGATCTCACTTGTATACCCGATGTGATTTTTTTAAAATCCCCCCAAACTGAGGGAATGGCGTAATAAAAATCAAAAGGATTCTTGGTAACTCTCCCCAGTCTCTGCCTTTCATGGGAACTCTAAACAACAATGCCAGTAATAAAAAAGATTGTGGAAATAAGCTATGGAAGAACATCATAGATGGAGACGAAATCTATGCCCAGCACAGCAACACAAGCTTCTGTTACTATTTCAATGGCAATTTGAAAAGCGTGTGACAGAGTTGACAATCACAACAGATAGTTCACTGTGGTTGGTTCATCATAAAGCACTGAGCAGAGACTTGGGCCTGAGAGCAAACCACCGCAAGTCAAGCAGCACAGATGTAACTTCAATACCATCTCACTGCACTAGGGTGTCCAGTCCCACCTCCAGCAGCCAGCCTCGAAGGGCTCACCTGCACACTTCTCTCGAGTTCTCATTGACGGGAGAATCACGTAGCCAGTTGCAAGTGAATTAACCAGTACGTTTAATAGAACTTTTTAAGGTAGTAACACCTCCTAGCATGAGCTCTGGTTTCAGGAAGAGGTTCTGCCTGCATCTGAGCAAGTCCTCTACCCAGTTCTGCTTGCCTGCCACTCTTGGGAATGCTTCATGGCCATTTATATGGTACTTCTCAAAGTGTTGCAAAGATTCTCAAGCCCTGTGACAACAATATGGGACTGCATCCCGTTCCCCTCGTCATTGTGCCTACTGGCATAGACTCCTCAATTCACCAAAACTCCTAGCTTCAGATTGATGTGTTCCAATTGCCAGGACAACAGAGCTCCTCTCTCTGACTGGCTGCAGGCCTGTGATGATCTCCCTAACACTGCCCGCCGTGCATTTTCATGCCATGGTAGCTGTTGGCCTCATACCTTCAGCTCACATGTTCAGTGGCCCATTAAGTCATGAGGTTGGTGCAGACTTGTTGATAGCAAGTGCTGAATAACTGAGAAATCAAGTCACAGAAGTGCACATGTGAACCAGCGGACCCATTTTATAGATGGGGAATGGAGATGGAGATATTGAGATATTGAGCTTTCTGACCACATGGCACTGGTGCTCTACTGGATGAAAATGAAACCCTTGGGTCGTGGGTCCATTTGGAAACTATATATGATAGTGCAGTTGATTTGCTAAGTAGGGTGCAATTGGTTTGCATGTATTGGTCTTTTTTAAAAAAATTAATCTACAGTACTAGATTCTTAAATAGTTCAATATGACTGATTTCTGGAGCCTTTTAAAAATCTGGGAGCAAAGTATAAAAATGGGGTGTGCTCCTACATCCTTCTAGTGTTAGCTTCTGGAATTAGCTGCTCAACTTCACATTCAGTTGGAGACCATGCCTACCTGGCGCACAACTTTAAAAAGGTCACATACCTTCCTCCATTCTCCAGCAATTCCTTTTTCCTGTTTGAAAAAGTAGGGACTGCATCTGAGAAACTCTTAGTAATTCACTATCAGTCTCCAATGGGGGCACCATGTTCCTCATCCAAGACACAGAAAACTCTACAGGATCCAAGCACTGCATAACCTGACTCCTAGCTAGATTTGACTGTACTCTATATGATCCCCTGGATCCCATCCGACCAGCCTCTCCCTCCTCCACTGTCCCTTTCTTACCATTGAGTTGGTTGTACACAACTTCCTCCAGGTGGTCCAGCCGCTGGAGGATCGACTCCCTGTCCAAGAGGGCGCCCACTTTGGCGTTCCTGCTCCTCATCCGCCTGTCGGCGCTCCGGACAATCTGCACCAGCTCCTGGGACCGGTCTTGGATCCTGCAGTAGACCGAGAAGAGGATGATCCCCACGAAGACCAAGATGTTGACAGTCAACAAAGTTTTGATTTTCCTTGCCACCGCCATGGAAGCCGCTGGGTAGAGGAGTGGGCATCAAGGCATGGTGCCCTCGGAGCTGTAGGCGCATCTAAGGCAGTGGAACCTGCCTGCGGAAGGGGTTGCGGGGGCGAGGATGGAGGGGGATTCTGGGCAGGTTTTCACCCCTCTTCCACACCCCCTTCCACCCCTCCACTTGCTTAGAGGGAGGCGAGAGGAGCGGATGGCGAGGGAGCGAGCAGAGGCAGCCGGAGGGAGCTGTCCTTCAGCACCACGGAAGGAGCTGTCCTTCAGCACCACGGCGCTCGCCGCCTCCGCTGGCGGAACGGCGGCTGGCGGAGCCGGTCACCTTCCCCTAGCCCGGCGTTGCTTTGCAGGCAGAGACGAGACGACCCCTCCCGCCCCCTCTCCGCGGCTCGGCGATGGACGGAAGACGCGCTTGCAACGTGGGAATGGAGGGTGCCGGAGGAAGGACGGCGGCCCGGGCAGTTCCCACCGCTCGACCCTCCAGGCCGGCTCGGCTGGTGCGGCAGCCTGAAGGCGCACAAGGCGCTCTTGGCCGGCGGGAGGGAGAGAGCAGCGCGCTGGATCGCTGCCTCCCTCTTTCCCTGCGATTGTGTGTGTGTTGCAATTGCATCGGTTTCTCCCACTCGCAGAGCGCCGGTGCGAAGTCACGTGCTTTATATGGGGGGGGAGCGAGGAGACGAAACTCATCTACATTCATACAGGCGAGCTGCTCCATTCTCCCCCTGCAAGGTTGGGCTGGCAGAGGCCAGTGGGCTGGACGCCCCCTCTTCCCCTCCAAGGCGCAGCGCTCACAGACGAGGCACAGAAAGAGATCCAAATGACAAGGGATCTAGTTTCGGTGAACACGCTCACATACACATGCACACAGAGATAGTTTCAGGTAGGTTATGTTAGTCTGCAGTAGAACAGCAGAATTTGAGTCGAGTGGCACCTTCCAGACCAAAAAGATTTCCAGGGTGTAAGCTTTCGAGAGTCACAGCTTCCTTCTTCCGATACCTTCAGATATCTGAAGAAGAGAGCTTTGAGTCTCAAAAGCGTACATCCTGAAAAAAATTGCTGTTCTCGAAGGTGCTACTGGACTCAAATTCTGCTACATGCACACGCAGGTTTAATTGTTACATAGCACAGCAGGATTTGAGTCCAGTGACCCAACAAGATTTCAGGGTATGAACTTTCCAGAGTCAGAGCTCCCTACTTCAGATATACAGGAGGGAATCCCCCTCCCCATTTAATTTTACTGCATTTGTCTACATGGGGTACTTGACAGTGTCAGTGCAATCCTGTGCAGAGTTACCCTAGTCTAAGCCTATTGAAATCAATGGGTTCAGACTGGAATAACCCTGCATAGGATTGAACTATGTGTTATACTTGAGATATTGGGGAGATCTGGGTTTAGACGTTCCAACCAGGAAGCAGATTACTTGACAGCGGGCCAAACACTGCCTCTCTCTTCCTACCCTACCCTAAAGGACTGTTGTGAAGAAAAGAAACCATATGCTCTGCCCTGTGTACATTGGAGGAAAGGCAGGATAAAAAATTGACGAGGTTTATCATCAGTAATTTGTACTGATTTTGTTGCTTACTAATTCTACAGAGGTGGGGGAGGGTATTAAGAGAGGCTGGGTCTTTAAGCCTCAGCTGAAGAGCAGAACCTTCCCCCCACCACATCATAACAGAATGTCCTCCCAACACAAACACACACTCTGTTGCTCCCCAACTACTAAGATTAAGGGCTTCAGGCAAGCTTGAGCATCAATGTATGTGCTCTCTCTCCTATGAGGAGGAGAGAGCACCGCTCTCCCACCAAAAAGATGGGCTCCAGATTTCTGACTCTCTTGAGCAAACAGAAATTCTATAGCCGGTACCCCTTGTTTATATGCATTCAGAGTGGTAGTAGAGGGGGATTATTCAATTCCATATGACGGAGGATCTTGCAGATACTTGCAGAAGTGATTCAGACTGAAGGACAGCATTCACCAGGTGTTGCTTTTTGGGACCCAATGAGCTTATGAATGGGCATTCTCTATGTTGTATCTTCTACAAGATGTAGAAGCACATGGCATGCTGCTGTGGAATGACTGCAACAGATTTCCCTTTGTTGTGGAGGTCAACAGCAGCGACACAAGTTCAGCATTCGCATTTCGGTTTAATTCCACCAGTTTAAATACCCCCCCCCCCCAAATTGGGTGTACCTCTTTATTTTCTCCCATGAAAGAGGCCATTTACTACTTGTTGAACTGGGGGGGTTACATTGCAGCAATAGAAAACATACCCTTTTCCTCCTGACACTGAATAGCTTGGTTCTACTGACAGAGACGGAGGGGGAGGGCACACGCCTGCGTTCTGAGCATAAAAATGTACTGTGCCATCTCTTTGCAATAGACACAACACAGCCCCTCTCTCCAGAAAACATCCCCCTGCAGTAGAACAATGGTCATCTTGAGTGTGTGTGTGTGTATATACAGCTGTAATGCCATGTAAAAGCTGTTATGCCAATTAGATTCGGATGGCACAGGGAAATACCCTGAATAAATGATCAAGGGTGCTTTATTGAATGTCTTCTTATCATGCAATCTAATATCACAAGAAGTGCAAGATATATGTGCCAATGTTGCAGCATGCGCCTTTCTATTCCAGGCTCACAGAATAGCTCCTACACATGATGGTGCAATTCAGAATCAAGTGGTACAGCTGTCTCTCCTTCAACAGAATCATTTTCTGTTGCACTGAGGAATCTTTTAAGCTTCAAAGAGCAACCACGAAAGTTCCCTGCATGCAGGCAGAAGAAGCCTTGTCCCTGATATGCTAGCTTTCTATATGTGGGGCATTTTCTCCCACAGAAATGCCCTTCAACTCCCATCCATACAGGTCTGTCAGTGGTTGCTGGCCACGGTGACTAAAGGGAGCCTTCGCATTCAAAAGCAGCTACCCTCTGAAATCCAGTGCTAGGAGGCAATATCAAGGAAAGGCGTTGGTGTCTAGGCTCTGCTTGTTGGCTCTCCAGAGCACCTGGTTGGCCACTGTGGAACAAGATGCTGGACTAGATGGACCCACCAGATTGATCCAGCAGATGGATCTTTTATTCACACGCATACCTTGCGTCATGAAAGAGAACGCCTGAATGAGGGAGAATCGAGAGTTTGTTTGGAAAGGATTCTGGCAAACCAGACAACAGCTGCATCCCCAGCAGGTGATCTCTATGCTCTCTGCTCTAACTTATATGGACACAGGAAGCTGCCTGAGATGGAATCCGACTGTTGGTCTTCCAAGACCGATTGTGCCCTCTGACTGGCAGCAGCCCTCCAGGGGTCTCCGGTCGAGGTGTTTTGCATCACCTCCTTCTTGGCGCTTTTAACCAGAGATGCTAAATCCACGTGATTCTTTTAGCTCGAGATGACGCAGTGACATTCTGCATGCAAGGCGAATGCTCTGCCGCTGAACCATTGCCCCTCCCCTGGGTCAGCACTACAGCAGAGCTTGGAAGTAACTGTGTCAAAGAATATTTATTTATTTATTTATTGCATTTCTAGGCTGCCCCCCCCCCATCAGACGGGCTCAGGGCGGTGTAACAGCATACAATTGGTAACATGCAATTTAAAAACAATTAAAACATTATAAATATATATTAAAACACTATTCCATATACCAGGGGTGGGCAAATTGCGGCCCGCCTTTAAAAAGGCAACTTAAGTGAAATTTTAAAAGTTGGGACCTGTGTCTTTGGATCTATTAACAGGAGTCTTGTAGCACCTTGAGACTAACAATGTTTAATTCTAGCATCAGGTGAAAGCAGGGGGCCTTTGCTGATCATACTTTTTCAGGTCCTGCCCACAACTCATGCCATTTTTCATACCTCATCCCCTGTGGCAACTATTTCTCCCTCCTCCACAAGGTTTCCTTCAAAAATAGGTACTAGCTATAAGCTTATAACAAACAATTGCAACAACACACTAGTTTTTTAAAAGAGGAAGTTTCTAGCCCTTCTTACTGTGAAGATATAAGGGGGAAGGTACTGGACACACATTTCTCCTTTTAACCCTGCTAGCAAAAGGAAAAGAGACTTACTTAAAAAAAAAATCTGGGGACTAATACATTATCACAATGCATTGTTATAATGTTATAATAATGCTATAGTGATCTAGCTATTTCTGATTTAAGAAAAAAGCCCTCTGCCGGCAGCATACGGGTAATCTTTTGTGTAGATGCTCTTTTGCCACTGTAGATGCCTCTGCATTTGCAACAACAAGAGCTACATGGAGAATCATTTCCACGTGGAAGCATTACTGCCTCTTTAGTAACCTTCTGACCTAATTACTTGAAACTCCCTAGGAAGATGCTTCACAAACTGCAATTGGTTCCGTATGTGGCAACTGGCATACTTAGAAGGACCCACTGGAGTAATTGTACCAAGTCAATGTTACGCCAGCTACACTTGCTTACAGTTCGTTTCTGGACTCAGTGCATCTTGCTGGTTTGGACCTTGAAAGCCCTTAACAGCTTAAGTCCAGAGTATCTGAACAGCCCTCCACACAAATACACAATCAGCCTAAAACCTGAGCCTTCTTCAGATAACCAGCCTTAGCCAAAGTTCAGCTGTTGGGAACCTAGAGAAGGGCTTTGTCAGCTGTTTCCCCCAACTGTAGAATGCCGTCCCTCTGGACCTGAGAGCGGCTTTTCCCCTAAAGGCTTTCAGATGGATTTTAAGACTTGCCTTTTCCAGAGGGTTTTGGAGGTGGACGATTGAGTTAAATGCTAGCATGGAGGGAGGGATACAGATTGATTGTGAGAGCTACCCACACATGATGTTGAGAAGTGATTTTATTTTACCTAGTTGAGTGTATTTGTAAATTCTATCAGAAACACTTTTTTCAGTTGAAAGCCCATCAACAAATAAACTAAAGAAACACAGAAGGAAGAAAATGCTGGTTGGATAAAAATTATTTTCTACCTAGAGTAGCAACATAGGTAGCCCTAGGACAACACAGAAGTTGGTTGGTAGAATTTGCTGTTCAAATTGAGGATGAAATTCAGTAGGCTTTCTGCTTGGTATGCTACTGGCTTTGGTGTTTCTCTGAAGACACAGGACTTCCAATTTACTAGACATTACATACATTACATTACTATACATTACATACATGCTCTCAAGACATTACATACATGCTCTCAAGTCACAACCAACTTAGGATAACACCAGCAAGGGGCTTTCAAGGCAAGTGAGAGGCAGAGGTGGTTTGTTATTGCCTTTCTCTGCAGAGTCTTCCTTGGTGGCCCCCTGTCCAAGTACTGACGCTGTTTAGCCTCCAAAATCTGACAAGATCAGGCTATACCATGTCACCTTCCATCCCATAGCAGACATTGTGTGTGTGTAAGGTACTATCAAGTCACAGCTGAGCTATGGTGACCCCATAGGGTTTTCAAAGCAAGAGAGGAACATAGGTGGTCTGCCATTGCCCACCTTGGCATAGTAACCTAGGACTTCCTTCGTGAGCCCCCATCTATGTAACCACCAGGGCCAACCTTGCTTGGCTTCCAAGTTCTGATGAGATCTTCAAATGCCAATGTAGTAATATATAGGATAACGACGAAGCACAAGGCCCTCAAGACAAATTTGAAAGCAAGTAAACAAAGGAGCCCGGCAACCCCCAGGCAACAAAGTCTCACCTGATTCAGTATTCCGAGCACAACATCTGAATTCAGGATTATTCCGACCAAGACAGCACAACCTCCTGCTGTTTTTAAACAATACAAATAATGCGATTCTGAGAATCTGCTTTTTTAAAAAAACTACAACAACTGAAAGCTCAAAGACTTCAGGAAAGGCATCCAACACCTGCTGGGATGAAACAGCCTCTCTGAATTCTCCAGCATCCAAGGGTCAATGATCCTTTCAGTGCTGAGGTGCAGTTGCCATTCCGAGGCACTGTTAGAACTGCTAGTGGCCTGATCCCCAAAGTGGTACCCCTCCCGAGAAATGGAGGCTGGCTTGTGAAATCCCCATCATAAGCTAAGAAGATTCAACCCCCTTCTAAAGGATAAGGAACAGAGGATTAGCAGAGAAAATGTTGGAATTTTTCTTCCCTGATATTTCCACCCGAAAAAGCCCCAGGTTAATTTCACATACTCCTTAAGCAAATCTAACCAATGTCTGTTTTCATGACATTTTATTTTTCCTTGCACTAAATTTTCCCCTTAAAATAGTTATTTGCACATGGGTAAGTCAGCATTCTACCAATGTACATCTAAAAGATATCTTTGTTTGCTTGCTTCATTTATACTCCACCTGTCTCCTCAATGGACCCAATGCAGCTTAGATCATGCTCTTCTCCTCCATTTTATTCTCACAACAACCTTGTGAAGTAGCTTAGGCTGAGAATTGACCGAATGGCCTGAAGTCATCCAGTCCAGCGAGCTTCTGTGGCAGGGGATTTGAACCTGGTTCTCCCAGAAGTCCAAGACTATAACCACTACTCCACACTGGTTGGTGTAAGGCCCATTGCATATACATTATGAGACATGATGTCCATTGCACATATATAGAAATTTCATAGAACTGCCCACCACTATCACAACATGAAAACAGAAAACGAGCCTACAAAACCGACAGCAACAGCTGTGCTCCTTGGAGGAAGGGGGCGATTGAAATGTGATAGACAGATGGGATAGACTGATGGCAAAAAGCTGAGAAGAAAAACTGCCAACACAAATATCAAGGATTATAAAAATAAGTGACACAGAACATATGCAAAATGGTAGGGTTTAGACTGTTGCACTTGTGGCCTTCTCAGGAGCTTCTGCTTGGATATTACACCCCTACCCAAAACTTCCCTCAAATCCCCCATGCTTGTCCAGCCGTTCCCAGTCAAAGGAGAGGGAGAGAGTAGCAGGGCAGGGAGTAGCTTGCAACTGGATTGAGCGGTTGCTGAACCACAAGAAAATGTGTTCCTGCAGCAGCCTAAATCCTCTGAAAGTCAAGACCAGGAACCTAGGTGTCAGTCCCCAGCAGTTAGGTCCCTCAAGCCCTCCACAGTTAACACGCAGGTGTTCCAGTTGAAGTAGCTTTATTGAGATCCATACAGTACGGGTGTTCACCCGAAGGTGGCACTTGGCAGAAGTGACAATTCAAACAAAGGCATTATTAATTATAAGGAAACTTCCCCACCCCTTGGGGTCCATTGACATTCTGGCGCAGAACTCCAAAAAGGTTGCATGGGAACAGATTAGCTAAGACTACATGAAGTACAAAGGAAAATATCCCAGTCTCTGGGAAAGTTACAATGTTCGCTGCTAGCAGCTCTCCTCGTGGACACTTGCTGGAAGAAGATCCAGAGGAGTTAGCCGTGCTAGTCTGTAGTAGCAAAATCGAAAAGAGTCCAGTAGCATCTTTAAGACTAACCAACTTTACTGTAGCATAAGCTTTCGAGAATCACAGTTTTCTTTATCAGATGCATCTCTTTGTCAGATGAATCTGACAAAGAGAACTGTGACTCTTGAAAGCTTATGCTACGGTAAAGTTGGTTAGTCTTAAAGGTGCTACCGGACTCTCTTCGATTTTGCTGGAAGAAGTGAAAGTATCTATTTTCAACAGGTAACGGAGAGGCTCACTGGCTCTCCTGCCATTAATATCAGCAGTTAGGACACTCTCAGATGATCTGTACAGAATACAGCATATAACTCTAGTAAACAGCATTCACCAGTATAAAATGCAGAAAACAATCAAATGCAGAATGCAGTCACGGCAGGTATGCTGGCATACATGACATAAGGGACAGTAGGGCAGGACAGAGAGGGGCTAGAGAATTGAGAACTAGTGACCGTCCCCCAAATGCACAAAGTCTTCATTAACCTCAACCTTCACTTTTAGCAGGTGATAATCAGGGGCTCCATTTCAGAAACTGGGGTGGAACTAGTGCTCAGAGGAGAGGGGCTTGGGGTACAAGCTAGTGGGAACTCAAAAGGAACAGGGAGACCTTTTCCATTACACAGTGACAGCAGCAAGAGTGTTATATGCAGCAAAATGGAAAACCGATAGCGGATAGATAAGTGGATAGATAAGATTTATGAATATGCATCAATGGCCAAATTAACTACTTATGTACATAACAGACCAATAGCTGAATTTTGGGGGAAATGGAAGGATTTCTTTGACTACTTAGGCAAAATTAACATTAATTAAGGTAACTTCGTATAAAGAAGATAAAACACTGGGAAAAGACTAACCAAAAAAGCTGATATTATACAAAGTGTAAGTAACTAAGGAGAGGGAAGGAGAGCCATTACACAATTAAGCTTAGTTATGACAAATTCTGAATGTATTTTTCTATTCGTTTAATTAAATTTTAAATACAGTGCTTGCATAAGTTTCAAAGCAATTTCAAATGTAGTGTTTATATAAGTTTAAGTCTCAATTTAATTTCAAATGTAGTGTTTGCATAAGTTTTTTTAATGCACTTTCTATTGTTATCTCTTTTCTTTTTAAATAAAATTTCTACACTGTAGAAAGAAAGAAAAAGCTAGTAGGAACTCCACTGAGGCCTATGCCCTATCTGGGAGATAACTAGAGATGGGCATGAACCAGGAAAATTCCGAATCTTGCGGTTCGCGATTTGTCACGTTTCACGAACCACAAACCATGAACTTTCAAGAATTTGCCCCGATTCGTGAACTGGTAAGTTCAGTTCGTGAAAATGTCACTTTCACTTTCAGGTCAACAGAAGGTCTGCAGAGAGCCCATCCCCCCATTGCCTAGGAAACTGATTGATTGGTGCCAGGCTGTCTGCAGTGATTAACCAAAATATGAACCCAACGAACCGGGCTAATATTCATCATGGTTTGTGAGAAATGAGCTCTCATGAACCACTGGTTCACGAACCCTGAACCGGCTTGGTTCATGATGAACTTTGGTTCATATTTCGGTTTGTGCCTGCCTCTAGAGATAACCAAAGATGGAGCAATATTGGTAAATTCACCTCAGGGGTGAGGCGCAGAAACTTCACTTTCCAAAACTGGGGGTAATGGGAGGAAAAAGTCACAACTGGAGTTAGCCAGCAGATGGGAGAAGGCAACGGGATACGATCCAGATGAGCACAGCTGATTTCTAGCCTCCAAGTCCAAAGTATTCACTGCAGGTGCTGCTCCTTACCTGAGTAACATAAAGGAACGGGTCCCAGAAGTTCAGTGAGGCTTTGGGTGAGTTGAAAAGGAGGCAAAGGCAGAACTGGAGTTTGTAGCCCAGATGCTGAGATGTCAAGGTCAAAGTTCATAACACGACAATGAGAGCAGGCTACCGCTGGCTTTTGTGGCAACTGACAATTGGCCAGACTAAGGCTATCTTGCAGGTCTTGATAATTTATGGCAGGCATAGGATTGGATTTCTGTGATCACCGTCTCTGTCTTAGGAGCATTCTGATCAGTGTTGCCTGTTGCCTGGCATCCAATTCTTGTCGTGTAGGACAGTAGAACAAGGTTGTAATACTTGGCCTGCAGGGTGCCTGGTTTAAGCCACCTTTTTTCGTTGTTGTTTTTTTATGTGTGCTGAGAAGCTTCAGAAAGTAAAAGTAAAAATGAAATGTATTTGTATATTGCATGCATATGTGTCGTCAAGTTGTAACCGACTTACGGCGACTCCATCAAGGGGCATTCAATGAAAGTGAGAAGCAGAAGTGGTTCTCCATTGCCTTCCTCTGCAGAGTCCTCCTTGGTGGTCGCCCATCGAAGAACTCACCCTGCTTAGCTTCTGAGATCTGACAAGATTGGGCTATCCCATGCCACCTCCCTTCCCGTATTCGTATTACAGCATTCATTTTTTAAATGGTTTTACGTAATATTTCATTTTCATTTTGTTCTACATCTTCTGAAAAATGCAGAAGGTTCACAAATACTTTAAAATAAACACAATACACCACTGGGGGAAAATAACAGCATAAGCACAGACCTTGCCTGATCCCATACTGTCTGGCCTTAGAAGCATAGAAAGTGACCCTTCTTAACTAGATCATGTCTCCTCATTGTTAGAGAGAATAATATTTCTGGGTCCAGGAATAAAGACTATCAGAATAAGGAATGGCTTAAAACAACTTTAATAAGAAGAGAAACTACAACGTCTTCTACAGCTCTCTAAACCTTGTTCCTCAACAGTCATGTAATCTTAGGGCAAGTCCACAATTACCAGTTCCTTAGAACTGTAAAATGTAAGGGAAGGTCTATTACTGTAAATTTTATTACTACAGAGGGAAGCTTGAAATTACAAGAATCAAAGAGAGCGGGAGTGAAATTCACATCATTTTTTCCTACCTTTAAGTAAATTAATACCCTGACCTGAATAGCCCAGGTGAACCTGATCTTGTCAGATTTCAGAAGCTAAGCAGGGTCGGCCTTGGTTAGTAATTGGATGGGAGACCTCCAAGAAAGACCAGGGTTGCAGAGGCAGGCAAGGGCAAAGCACCTCTGTTAGTCTCTTGCCATGAAAACCCCACCAGAGGTTGCCATATAAGTCAGCTATGTCTTGAGGGTACTCTCCACTACCAAGTAACTTAATATGGAAATCACCTGGATCTATAATTGTAGCCTGACAGCACCCAGCAAGCGTCCATGATAGAGTGGGGATTCGAACCTGAGTCTCCATATCCTAGTCTGACACTCTAACCGCTCCATCTCAATGGCTGTGTGTGTGTGTGTGTGTGTATTAGTGTTCCTTATGGAATTTTTCTCCCTCTCTTTGCCTCCTAAAATAGTAGCTAAGTGGGGGGGGGGCTGTCTCAAATGGTGGGGGGTGATCCCCCTGTGATTCAAGCACTGGCAACAGGGAAGCCCTCTTGCTGGCAAGCAGGAGCAGACACTGCAAATACCTTCATCCGCACTGAGACCCTGCTTGTGAATTATTCCTCCCAAATTCATTCTGGCTCTAATATTTTATGCCAAAATCAAGCCCCACTTGGATTAGCAGCTCTCAAGACTGTCAACGTTGCGCTTCCGATAGGCACTAAATATACTTAAAAGAGACGTTTCAATTGCTGTTTAGCAAACATGCTCTTGGAAGAGAGAGCGAGAGCAAGAGAGAGCGCATTACTGCCTGTTAGCATGCATTGTTCAATACAATTAATGAGGTCCCTTGCCAGAAGGAATGTTAAAGGAAGCCACGGTAATAGACTGAAGTCACTTGACTTGTGACAAAAAAAATTAGGGTGGACCTTCCAGTCTCAGTAATTGTCTGTTATGCAGAACAGGTTACTTTCTGCAGGTGCGTAATCATGCTAGCCAACCTCCAGGTGGGGCCCGCAGATCCCCCAAAATTACAGCTAGGCTTGCCAGTCTGCAGGTGGTGGCTGGAGATCTCTCAGAAGTACAACAGATCTCCACGCCTCAGAGCAGGGTTGCCAGGGACCTCGAGTCCCTCGGCAGAGGATTCCCAGGTCCCTGTAGTCTCACGGCGGGGGATTGGGAGCCAGGACATACCCCAGCGTCTTTTCTTCGCTCACGTGATGACGTTATTTCCACAGGTGATGTCATCACGTGGGGTCAAAGGGTGCCCCGGGTCAAAGGGGGGCCCTGTTGCCACTGCTGCCTGCTCTCGCTGTGATCGTGGCTACTCGCTCTTGCTGCCGCCACCACCACTCACTCTCGCTGCGACCCGCTCTCATTTGGTGCACAGGGGCTGCAGCAGTGAGAGGCGGCAGCGGGCAAGAGGCGGTGGCAGTGAGAGGCAGCGGTGGCGGTGAGAGTGGCCTGCTCTTGCCACTGCCGCCGCTGCGGCCCGCTCTCACAGCACGGGAGTGCGCCCCCTGCTCGGGGGTGCGCCATGCCACCCGGGAAGAGAGCTCCCCAGGGAGCATGCCCCCCACAAGCCAGGTAAGAGGGCACGGGGGGAAGGGTGGGATCTGGGGATCCCTCACCCCAGGCAGGGGAATGGCAACCCTACCTCAGAGATCAGTCCCCCTGGAGAAAATGGCTGCTTTGGAGGGTGGAATCTATGACATTATAACCCCCTGAGGCCCATCCCCTCCCTAAACCCTGCCCACTCCAGGCTCCACCCCCCAAACCTCCAGGAATTTCTCAACCTGGAGCTGGAAATCCTCATTACAACTGATCTTATGACTACAGAGATCCGTTCCCCTTGAGAAAATGGCTGCTTTGGAGCATGGCATTATACCCTGCTGATGTCCCAAACCCTCCCCAAATCCTACCTTCTACAGACTCCATCCTCGAATCTCCAGGAATTTCCCAATCTGGAGTTGCCAACCCTATCCATACCAGATAATGGGGAAGGTGTTGAAAGGGAAACAATGAGAGCAGCCTAGGGTTGCCGTCTCTGGCTTGGGAAATTCCTGGAAATTTGGGGGTGCTGTCTGGGGAAGCTAGAGTTTGGGGAGAGGAAGGAACCCAGCATGGTTGCAACACTGTAAAATGTACTCACCAGAACTGTCTTTTTTCTCCCGGAAAATTGGTCTTTGTCTTTGAGAGATCAGTTATAATTGCAAGAGGACTCCAGGCCCTACCTGGAGGTCAGCGACCCTAGGACAGCCTTCCTAACTGCAGACTTAGAGACACAAGCTAGGCACAATGTATCACAGACTGGAGGCAGCCAAATGCCGTTCTACAGATCTCCCCCTGACTCCAGGATCCTATCAGCTCCCAGGAAACTGAGCAGTCCCATTTGTACAATACAAGGGTTGGGATATCTGACTAAGGCCGTTTCCAGACGGCTTACCTGCCTCCGGAACGTTGCGCCATCTTGCATGGAAAACGCGAAATATTGCGTTTTCTCGCGCGAGTTTTGCACGACGTCGTGCAAAACTTGCGTGAGAAAACACGATATTTCACGTTTTCCACGCAAGATGGCGCAACGTTCCGGAGGCAGGTAAGCCATCTGGAAACGGCCTAAGATCCATGATGGAAATCTGCCATGCAATTTGCTTGGTGACGTTGGGCCACCGCACAGGATGGTTTTTGTGAAGATAACAGGGGGCGGGGAGAAGTTCTTTTGAGTCCTCAATATGGAGAAAAGTGGGGTATAAGTATCTAAATAAATACTTTTTTCCATCTCTCTTTTTTTTCTTTACTGCCTTTAATTGTCAATGAGTAATTGGATAGGAGACCTCCAGCGAAGACCAGAGTTGCAGAAGCAGGAAATGGCCACCTCTATTAGTCTCTTACCATGAAAAATCCACCAGGGGTCGCCATAAGTCAACTATTACTTGAGGGCAGGGTTTCATTTTTTTAGGACATGGTGGTAGACTTTTTATTTTTTTTTTTAAACCAACCATTTTTTCCTGCTTACATGCAGAGTCTGTAAGAAAGGTAGACTATCACATTATTATACACAAACAAAATAAATAGCTGTCCCCAAATCACTTGCAATGCTCAGTCTCTGCCGTAGCTGTTCCTGGATCTTCTTATTTCTCTGAAAAGTAGGGATCTGCATAGACACACAAACATTGCCCAAGGGACAACTTAACATCATACAGCCAATTACATTAAATGTCCTATTCCACAGGGAGAAAAAAGTGAATGAAACATTGCCATTAAAGATCACGACGCTAAAATAATTGGAAGGAATAGATTTAGTAGTCACTCGGCTCTCTTCAGGGAAAGTGTAAATTCATTAAATTACTATTAATTGCATGCAACATTGCTTTAAATTGATACATGAAAATTGAATAAACACCACTGAACCTGATAGGTTTTTGCAGAAGAACCTGGAGCAGCTACCAGAACAGAGACAAGGAAGGTCAAGTAATCATGCAGGATAAAGTGGCATTCTGTCGGGACTTGGCATTGTATCAGGTTTCAGAATTCACCGATAGAGAGATCAAAACAATTTGCAAAGAATGTAGTGAGTTAAAGAGTTGCGTAACCAAACCACCCATATTCTACAAACATGGAGGTGTTCTAGAGCAGAGGTCTCCAATGCAGTGCCCATGGGCACAATTGTGCTCATCGACACTTTTCCTGGTGCCCGCCAAGTGTTTTTAGAAAGTGGGTGGGGCTAGATGGGGCTTTTGCTCAGCGGGGCTTCTGATTTACCTTTGGAGATTTGATAGGCTGTACAGAATTTTAAAAACACTTGACAGCTTCCCTCAAGTTCTGATGGGAAATGTAGGCATCCTGGTTTTACAGCTTGGCTCTCCATTATAGCTGCAAGACCAGGATGCCTACATTCCCCATCAAAACTTGAGGGAAGCCGACTAGTGTCCAACCCGTGTAAGACGTCACTTGTAGTTTGGCTCTTATTTCTCTTATTCTCTCTAGCAGGAGGGTAAGAAGGTCTGGGAAGACGGTGTCTATGTCTGAGCATCCCCAGAGTGAAATTCTGAAATTTTGCAGAGCCTCCTTTCTTTCTCTTCCTCTCTTCAAATTTCTCTTTGCTCTAAATGGAATTCATTAGAAACTGACACCAAATTTCCAAACGGAGTGAAAGAAAAGGATTGTTGGATTTCCGGGGGACATTGGATAAAGAAGAATTAATAATAATAATAATAATAACATTCGATTTATATACCGCCCTTCAGGACAACTTAATGCCCACTCAGAGCGGTTTACAAAGTGTTATTATTACCCCACAACAATCACCCTGTGAGGTGGGTGGGGCTAAGAGAGCTCAAGAGAACTGTGACTCACCCAAGGTCACCCAGCTGGCTTTGTGGAGGAGTGAGGAATCAAACCCGGCTCTCCAGATTAGAGTCCCGTGCTCTTAACCACTACACCAAACTAAAAGAACTTCTCCTACCAACTCAGGGGTCAGGCTGGGAGCCGGGGCAGCTGTGCTAAATTGGCACGCCCAGAGCGCAGAAACGCACCTTACCTGGGTGTCCCACCCCCCGGAGGGGGAGACAAATGCTGCGCTACCGGGCATCTGGGCATTTCAGGGGGCATGGCCAAGCCCTATAAAGGGCAGCCACACCTCCTCAGGGCAGCCGCTGGCTCTGAAAGGGCAGCCTGCCCTCCTCACCCTATGGCAGTACAGGAGCAGCCAGTTGCTGGTTCACAGGGCCAGGTAGGAATTTTTTCGCCTTTTTCCTAAATTGGCCTATTGGAAGGGGTGTTTTTTGCCTACCTTGTACTGTCCTTTGAAGGTGACATTGATGATCATTTAGAGTAGGTCTCATAGGTTCCTGGCAAGTTAGTGTGAGGTAGACAGAGTGGGCCGGTGAGCACCCGGTGGCACCTCCCCATTGGTGGGGAATTGGGGTTTGCCTGGGATCGGCTGGTGGGCTTCATGGCTGCCAGCTGAGAGGACAGACTGCCCGTGGGACCCCCTGTACAAGTCCTTCCCTCAGGGCTCCACGGCTTGGGGTGCATGGAGCTTTTAGGGGGGGAACTTTGGCTTGGCTGGCTGGGTTACAGCCATGAGCTTGGATGGCTCGTGCCTGGGGCAATGGGTGCTTGCCCAGACACGTCAGGGAAGTGGTGTAAGGTAGACCCCTTGGCTCGACCTGTACTGCTAGTTATGCCCTTGCCATTAATTGAGTTAACTTAGTTATTGTTGGTCAATAAAGGCCCTATTTTTTCACGCGATAAGCCTTGTGTGCATCTCTTCATTCCGTATGGGGGGTGGGGGAATGAAAGGGTGTGCAGTATAAGATTTTGAATTCCCTTTCTTATTTCAGTCCATAAAATCCCCATTTGATTTTGCCCTTCCTTTGCACAAATCAAACTTGGGATTCTGCATTCAAGATATAACTTTTTATATAGAGAATAAGGTTGTGGTTTTGTCTGCATTTTTAAGGAGTTTTCTCTCCTCCCCCTGCATTGTTTACATTTTATTATACTGTTTTTATTTCATCTCTAAAGGGGTAATCCAATTTTATTGTATTGTTTATTGCCTAATGGTGTGATCCACTTTTATCGCACTGTCTATTACATATGTTATACAGGTCTTTATTGCATTGTTTTTGTAATTCTGTAATTCACCTATAACTTCATCAAGAAAGGTGGATGGTAAATTAAATATATAAATAAGCAATTCCCCTCACCATTTTCTGTATGCTTGCATTGTATTTTCCATACAATGCCTGCAAGTACTAAGTTATTCTGTGCCAGTCAACCAGCAATATACATTATTATGGTTGCCAGTTGCCCACCTGTGACAGGCAAGCTCACACCCCTGCATTACATTGCCCATTTTTACTTGACTAAGCACTGGAAAAAGGGTGGCAGGGGAGTAAGATTGTGTCTGCTGTGACATCACTTCTGGGTGACTGCGACATTCTAGGAATTTACCTTAATCTCTGTGTTCTTCATCATAGAGACTGGGGGAATTCCTAGAGGAGGGGGGCTGTGACGTCACTTCTAGGGGAACACACCACACAGTGACAGTGACACTCCTCCTCCGCAGGCTCCACCCCAAAAGCAGCCAGAATTTGCTGTTGAAGGGCTGTCAACCCTATACATTATTCGTATAAAATGACATACATGTATCAACTCCATATGACTTCCATATACAAAACACAACATGTATGCTCAAGAGAGGGAAATCTACACAACAAACTGTGAAAAGTGGAGAATCAAAAACATCAGTACAATTATATACAAGTCTGAAAAAGAACAAAAGAGGGAGTTTCTGTTCATTCCATATGGCTAAGAAACTGAGCTGCAAATCTCATGAGTTTGACTCACAGCCAATCTCTGTGTGTGTGTGTGTGTGTGTGTGTGTGTGTGTGTGTGTGTTGGTATCTGTTAGGAATAGCAAATATAGGTTTGCCAGGTTCCTTAATTCCCCCAGCGGGACATTGGGAGCCTGGTACTTACCCCGTGGAGGCTTGGAGTCCACGCTCCTGGCATCCGTGATGATGTCATTCCCAGGAGTGACGTCATCACGTGGGTCAAAGGCCGGCTCTGCTGGTGGAAGGGCGCTCCCTGCGCTCCCCATGCAGCACCAATTTGGCATGAAATGGGCCTGCTGCAGGGTGCTGCACGGCACAGTTCAAGCCACTGTGGCTGCAGGAGCACACCATACCACCCGGGGGTGTGCTGCCCCACCTGGGGGGTGCCCTGGGGAGCAGGCCCCCCACCGGCCAAGTGAGTGGATGCAGGGCAGGGAAGGGTGGGAGCAGGGGATCCCCCGCCCCAGGTGGGGGAATGGCATCCCTAAGCAAATAGGACATTTTTATCCAGGCCTGTTGGCAACCCATTTACAACAATTCTCTTCCTTAAACAAATAACTCAATTAAGTTAGCCTGTAGGCTCTTTAAGGGCCCATCCATGTTAAAAGGCATAGTTGGGAAATAAGGGTTTTTTTCTGGATAACAGTGAAAGTAATCTTGAAACATCTACCAGAGTGAATTTTAAGCAGACATTGGAGAGTGAATCCAATGGACGGATATCTAATTTTACCTCCTATAAGGCAACATAAACTTTTCATGGGTAAATTATTTAAGCAAAATAGTTTTGTGTGTAAGAAGATGTCAAGCCTCTGGTTGCTATCCCACACAGTTTTAGACTGGAGAAGTGAAACTGACAGAGGCTTCCGGGAGGCAAAGATGAAATTAACAAGCCCTCTGAGGAGTGATCTCAGCTGGCTCTGTCTTTTAAACTATGCTTCCCAGCGAACATTGCATCTCTCTACACTTGACGAACACGCACCGAGGTGTCTCATATAGAGACACTCTAAATTTGGCAAGAAAGCTGTTTCTGAGGAGTTCTGTTTCAGACTGTAAGGAGGGGCTCATAAGAACAAGAGTTCCTCTGTCCACTAAATATTGTCTCAGCACATAGACAGCCAAGAGAATGGTTCTAGTCTGATTGCTCCCTAATATTCTATGAGGCTGGATTTTTTTCATACAAAGAAGCGTTCAGTTGTGAGAGCCCCCACTGATCTAGGGGTCTGATTAGATGATATGTTAAACATGAGTTTCATCCAACCCAACTCGTATTTAACATATAACCGATGCTCACCTTTAAAATACTGTCCTGGGGGGAGGGTCCGCTCCCAAGCACACACAGAAGCCCATGGAGCTTCACCATTCCCTCCCTTCCACCCCCCCCCATGCTTTTGCTAGCAGAAAAGGGCTGGAGGGGGCAGCTGTTTATCTTACTGCCAGTTCTACATCTCTTCTGGGCATGGCCAGACACAGCTGGTGAGACCTAGGCCCTTGACTTACAACAAAGGAAACTTTAACCCAGGGGGGAAAACAACCACGTCCCAATTGGCCCCAGTAAGTTATTCACAATGCTCCTTTTAACAAGTATGAAAAATCTCCAGACAAAAAGCTTGTGGCACACCATTACTCTTGTTTTCAGAGAAGCAACTCACTTGATTAGAAAAAAGGGAATAAGCTTTCCGTTATTGGGTAGAAATGAAAGATATGAGAGAAAAATGAAAAAAATACACACATACATAAAAATAAATATATATACCCACACACTGGTATGGAAGGATTTTTACCATTCATTGGTAAAGCAGAGCAGAAAAGAAGGGCAAGAGGAAATGCCACTGAGCGTCCAAGATGGTCTTTGCTCATTGGTTTCCAATATTATAATAATGATGATGAGGATAATGACGACGACGACAACAACAACAACAACATTCGGTTTACATAGCGTCCTTCATGAAAACTTAACACCCACACAGAACGGTTTACAAATGTGTTATATTATCCCCACAACAATCACCCTGTGAGGTAGGTGGGGCTGAGAGAGCTCTGAGAGAGCTGTGACTGGCCCAAGGTCACCCAGCTGGCTTCAGGCAGAGGAGTGGGGAATCAAACCCGGTTCTCCAGATTAGAGTCCTGCCACTCTTAACCACTACACCAAACGGGCTCTCTTCCACATTGGAATTTTTGGGACTTGACATATGTTGACCACTGTCCTCAGATGAGCATACTTGCAATTTTCAGCTTTTTAATGATCACTGAATGCATCAAAACTCACTGGATTACAAATATTTTGTAATTTAATAAATGCAGCATATATCTACCCCCTCTTCAAAATCCCAACAAATGGCCAGGTAACATAATAATCACTTACTTGCCCATCTGAAATATTTATATATAATAATATTTAAATATCCATACATACCCATGGTCAAACGACAGCTTAAGATGTTGTACAAATTAGCATTATTTTACACCTTTGTTTATTTCCCCCTTTGGGGCTTCCTTTCCATGTTATCTTTCAATCGTTTTGCAACGTGGAGGTTTAGAGCATGAAATGATCAACTGTCACTCAGAGGAAATCAATAAAAATCAAGGCAATCAGCAAAAAGAAAAGACCAACAATCAAATTAATGAGCTCAGCTCTAAAAGCTGCACACCTCATTTCTTGAAAACCCCATTGCACAACAGTGTTTTATTTTATTGGCGGGGGGGGGTTACTTCTGAAACAAAGCAGCGGGTGAAGCGAAACAAGCTTCAGCTTACAGTTAGAAACTGAATGAAAGAACTATTATAATATTCTGGGCCCCAGTTTCATGATGGGTCAAAAGAGAGGAGAAAAGGCTGGGGGCTTTGGGCTGTGGGAGAAATTTCATTTTTGAGCAGTGGCTGAGCTTTCTCCTATCAGAGAAGCCAGTCTGCTCCAGACGTGGCTTGGGCTTGCATTTCACGACTGGCTTGTTCAAAAGAAGAAGGCAGTGCTGGTGCAAAGAGAAAGCTGTCCACAGCCCTTCTCAGGATAAGCATATCATTGCCTTCCCAGCTTCATGGAAATGCTGGACTTCTAATGTGCATGTGCCCCCTGGAGGACAGGAGGGGGCACCGCATCTAAAACATGTCAGTAGCCAACCCCCATATGTAATACTGAGGGCCAAGCTACCAGTGACGAATGACACTTGAACGGCAAGTGAACAGACTCACGTGTATTCCTCCCTGTTCACTTGCATTCCACTTGCCCTCCACTTGAGTGAACAGGGAGGAATACACGTGAGTCTGTTCACTTACCAAAAAGAGTCCAGTAGCACCTTTAAGACTAACCAATTTTATTGTAGCATAAGCTTTCGAGAATCAAGTTCTCTTCGTCAGATGCGTGATACAAACTGTATCATGTTTGTATCATGCATCTGTTTGTATCATGCATCTGATGAAGAGAACTTGATTCTCGAAAGCTTATGCTACAATAAAATTGGTTAGTCTTAAAGGTGCTACTGGACTCTTTTTGATTTTGCTACTACAGACTAACACGGCTAACTCCTCTGGATCTGTTCACTTACCGTTCAAGTGTCATTCGTCACTGGTAGCTTGGCCCTGAGGACAGAATGCTGGACTTGAATGTTACGGAAATCCTTCCTTCCTCGTGAAGCCATTTGCCACTCGGTGACTCCAAACAAACTCTTCTTCTGAACCCATGATGGAAAAACAGAGAATAAAGAGTAAGAAATAATATTGTCTGCATGTAAGTGACACACAGTTTAAGCGTCTTCAGTTCCGTTTTCTACCAAAAGGAGAATATAAACCCTGCTATCAGGGTGTGATGCCTGAATAGTCCAGGTGATCAAAACGTATTTCCAAAGCTGCCGAGTTCCTAGCAGCTCAGCTCAGGCTAGGCTTGCAACGCAATCCTAAGTAGAGTTACGCCAGTCTAAACCCACTAATTGCAATGGGCCTAGGCTGGAGTAACTCTGCTTAGGATTGCACTGTAAGTTTTGGAGTTTGCAAAGAAGCCTGCTCAAGGAGCTCAGCGTTCTCTTTTTTTCTGTAGTGGAACTTGTGTATTAAGACTCACGTATTGTTCCATTCTTTATTATGAAATTCTGTACTATTTGCTGCAACTTTCGGTCCCTCCAGTTCACTTCTGACTCTTCCCCCTCCTCTACATTACAGAAGACAGGCCAACTGGGCTGGAGAAAAATATCCTGTCCCCTGAATAAAAACTCATTGGAGTGCTATTGAACACGTGATATTATTTACCTACGTGCTATGAAAAGCCCATTCAATATACTGTGTGCCCATTTCCAAACATAAAGCCGCTATTAAAATGGATAAAATGGAAAAGGGAAGAAAGTTGCAAACTGCTAGTGGGGAGAAAAGTGGTGTATAAATGAAGTAAGTAAATAAATATAAATATAAAGAGCCCCGTGGCACAGAGTGGTGAGCAGCAGTACTGCAGCCCAAGCTCTGCTCACGACCCGAGTTCAATCCTGATGGAAGCCGGGTTCAAGTAGCCGGCTGAAGGTTGACTCAGCCTTCCATCCTTCCGAGGTCGGTAAAATGAGTACCCAGTTTCCTGGGGGTAAAGTGTAGAGGACTGGGGAAGGCAATGGCAAACCACCCCATAAAAAGTCTGCCAAGAAAACATTGTGATCCTATCCCCCCCCCCATGGGTCAGTAATGACTCGGTGCTTGCACCTTTACCTTTTTTTTTTAGTGGGGAGAAAAGTGGTGTATAAATGAAGTAAATAAATATAAATTCACACACACACCACCACCACCACTGCACATCACCACTAGACTGTTCCTGATGGTCTGTCCTTTTTTTTAATCAATTCCGCATGGCCTAAATACCTTGGTTTAGAGTTCAAACTGGTTTGTATTGTGGAAACAGTTCTGCACAGAGAAAGGCTGAATGTGCCACAGAATGTATCTTTCCCTGGTGTTTCCGTGGCTTTTCTACCTGAGCACATACCCTGTTGTGTGTGTGTTTTTTTTTACAGCAGAGTGGCTTTTCAGAAATGCAGAATATTTACATCAGTGTAAACTCTGGCCCTGCCTTTCTCCTACTGCTTTATCTCCCTGCATCCTGATTGGTTGAACAGCAACATTTTGGCATCCCATTTTCGCATACCCCTTTCTTCCCTCCTCTGCTTTTGGCCCACTTCAAGATTGCTATCATACTGTGAGGTGTGTGTTGTGTGTTTGTCATGGTAGTATGCATTAAATCATCTTCAGCCAGTGAAGCAACATTCATCAACTGTAGCCATTTCCCCCCCACCACCACTTTTTTTAAAAAAGAGATAAAACAGTAATGTCACAACATCTATTTTAAAATAAATTCAGTTCACTGCAAATTGATTGTGATCATGTTGAATACTCTGTAGAGCATGCAATCAGATCTCCTCTCTTCAGGTCCTTTTTTCCCAGGCGTGTTGGGGCATTTGAATTTTTTTAAAGAGTTGCAATGGTGCAACATTGCAGTACTGCAACCATCTGTCTATTAATACTGAACCATGTGTTGATTTTCCGATGTTTCCTTTGTTTTTTTAAAATATGAAATGATAACACAAGCGATCCGTATGAACTCTTGCATGATTCTCTGCACAGCACCGACATTCTTTCATGATTGGCTCTCCAAGACTCAAGTTAACCCCATCTCTGCATGTGATCCAATCTGACCAAATATGCCATTTCATAATTTCTCAATGCAAGCAAGTAGAAAAGCAGAGAACACGAAGTGCTCCCCTGGCTGAAAGTGAATGATGACAGGCAGGGCTTTTTTCTGGGAAAAGAGGTGGTGGAACTCAGGACCGCACAATGATGTCACTTTGAGTCAGTTGAAACAAGGGGGGAGTTTTTTAAAGTTTAAATCGCCCTCGGCGAAAATGGTCACATGGCCGGTGGCCCCGCCCCCTGATCTCCAGAAAGAGGGGAGTTTAGACTGTGCCGCTGTGTGGAAGGCAATCTGAACTCCCCTCTGTCTGGAGATCAGGGGGCGGGGCCACTGGCCATGTGACCATTTTCAAGAGGTGCCAGAACTCCGTTCCACTGCATTCCTGCTGAAAAAAATCCCTGATGACAGGAGATCCTGCTCTCACAATGTATTTCTTCAACTTTCCCTCCAGAGACCCTCAGCCAACCACCTTTCAGTTATTCCAAAAGCACAATGGCAGGAAAGACGTAAACACTGACGCAGGCAATGTCCCTATTTATTCTGACACAGTACAGGCACTTTGATCGTAATGCAGTGAGCAAAACCCAATGCAAATTCGAGTAGATGCCATCACAGGAAGCCAAACCGAATTGCATTCTTACGAAACGAATGCAGACAAACAGTAAGTAGATTTTGAGGAATTGGCCTTTCTCTGGCGGAGTAGGGGAGGCTGACACATTAGAATCCGGACTTGAGAGAGCCCTAAAAAAAATGCTGGTATGCCCTGACCTGGATAGACCAGGAGAGCCTGATCTTGTCAGATCTCAGACGCTAAGCAGAGATTACCTTGGTTAGTAATTGAATGGGAGACCTCCAAGAAAGACCAGGGTTGCAGAGGCAGGCAATGGCAAAGCACCTGTGTTAGTCTCTTGTTGTGAAAATCCCACCAGGGATCACCATAAGTCAGCTAAGACTTGAGAGTACTCTCCACCACCAAGTAAATTAATACGGAAATTATCTGAACTTATAATTGTAGTTTCAAGAGGTGAGAACGTTCGATGGTGAACAGAAGGATCATCTACTGACCCGCCTCTATCTTTTGCCATGAAAACCCCACTAGAGGTTGCCAAATGTCAACTATGACTTGACAATCTATGAATAATATGAATAATTATTTTTATATTTAAAGTGCTCAGTGCAATTATATAAATGTACAATAGATAAGTACAAAAATATTCATCCAACAATACAAAAGTTCACTCTTCCATCAATACAGATAATTACAAGATGTAAATCCATGGAACAGACCGGAAACCTCCAGTAAAGTCCCTCAGCCTTGGAACAAGTCTCCAAATTAATGTTTGTTTATTCCCAACTATCACAATAATCCAAATGCCAGAGGGTCCAGCATAGTGGTAAATTTAAAGGATATGTGCAGGCATCTAGAGCCTAGTGCGAATCTCAACAGACCTCAGTAGACCGTAGAACACACAATAATTAACATCAATGTCTTTCTTTTCTTCTGCAGGTGGAGAAAAGAAGATGGAACGTAGGATCCTGAAAGATGCCAGACCTGGCTCTACAAGCGGCCGGCAACGTTATTCAGCTTGTTTCGTCCCACAAGAACTTCCTCAGGAGCCAACAGAAAATCCACCCATAACAGACTTTCACCAATTCCAACAGAAAATCTCATGTGCATTTCATTCAAAGCACCCAAAGGACGGTCGGTACAACCAAATTCATTTTCACTGTCATAACCCCCACCCCGATCACACTCTTCTAAATCCACTAAAGTCAACGAGATTAGAAGGGTGCATGTAACTCTCCTGTGGGATGTGGTACTGGCATGATGAGCTAATGCAGTCTTGGGCAGCACTGCCAGAAACACACTGCCCAGTTCACAGAAAGATCTACTCTGTTCTTAATTTAATAGTCTTCGCCTGCATTAAGTACAGTTCCCAGTTCCAAGCAACACCTTTAAACAAGGTCCTTAACAAAATACAGTCTGACCAAAGAAAGGTGATTAGGATTTATGTTTTAATTTTTATTTAATTCACTTTATATTCTGCCCTCCCCGCATCAGCAGGCTCAGGGCGGATTACAACCGGTATAATAATTTAAAATACAAATAGCTTTAAAACCAATAAAACCATATAAATATATTTTTTTAAAAAACATACAGCAGCAGACTTCTCCAAAGACCACCACCCATCCATCTCCAAAAGTATTTAACAAGGCTGGGTGGTAAGTGCTTCCAGTAGGGGGGCACATTCTCCTCTAGTTGGTTGGTGGGGAGGCCCAGCCAGCATCAACCGTACACCTGGCAGAACAGGTCCGTCTTACAGGTCCGGTGGAAGGATAGCAAATCCGGCCAGGCCCTCATCTCTTCAAACAGAGTGTTCCACCAGGTTGGAGCCAGGACCGAAAAGGCCCTAGCTCTGGTCGACACCAGGTGAGCCTTCTTGGGGCCAGGGACCAGGGACCATTAACAGCTGTTTATCGCTGGATTGAAGTGTCCCCTGAAAAGGAAGCTCTCCAAGGAAAGGTTGAAAGTGCTAGGCATATTTAGCCGGGATAACAGGAAGGACAAAAGTATTGTTATCTTCAAATATCTGAAGGGCTTACATTGACAGAGCAGACCTGATTACTCTTGTTCCAAGAGGGCAGGACTAGTATTAAGTGAGGCAGGGGAGGAATTACACGGAAGTAGATTTCAAATAAATATTAGGAGAAACTTGCTAACGGCAAGAGCCATTGAATAGAAGAACAGACTGCCTTGGGGAGGGTATAGAGCCAGAGGAGTTAGCCATGTTAGTCTGTAGTTGCAAATAGTAAAGAGTCCAGTAACACCTTTAAGACTAACCAACTTTATTGTAGCACAAGCTTTTGAGAACCACAGCTCTCTTCGTCAGATGAAGAGAGCTGTGGTTCTCAAAAGCTTATGCTACAATAAAGTTGGTTAGTTTTAAAGGTGCTACTCTTTACAATTTGGGGAGGGTATAGATTCTCCTTTATTGAGACATCTATTCAGAGTTTGGATGGCCATCTGTCAGGATCATTATGGTTGCATATTTCTGCACTGAACAGAGGATTTGACTCAATGACCTCCAAGACTCCTTCCATCTCTTACATTCTATGACTCTCTGACTAGCAAAACAAGGGAAATTGCATTATTGCTAATTACTGCTGCTGTGAAAGGTCCCTATACTCGCTCTGATTACATTTGAATTTTGCATAATTACATCTCACCTCTTTTCTGCATTTCATGGCCCTTTGACCCTGCAGTTTCCAGCATCTTTTTCCTTCACGCTCTCATGTACAAGGGTCTGCTTAGCGAGCCCTAACAATATTACAACTAGATCAAGATGGGTAGCCATGTCAGTCTGTCTGTAGCAGTAGAAAAGAGCAAGAGTCCTGTAGCACCTGTAAGTCGAACTAAAGTTGTGATGGGGTGTGAGTTTTCATGAGTCACAGCTCACAAAAGCTCATACCCTACCATAAATTCTGCTAGTCTTATAAGTGCTACTGGACTCTTGCTCTTTTCTAGTATTACAACTGACAAACTGGGCTCTGCAAACATATGTATGTGCTGTCAATTTGTAACCGACTGTTGGCAACCCCCAGCAAGAGGCTTTCAAGGCAAGTGAGAAGCAGAGGTGGCTCCCCGTGGAATTCTGGATCCGTTTCAAGGTGTTGGTTTTAACCTTTAAAGCCCTAAATGTGCTGAAACCTGCATACCTGAGGGACCGTCTCTCTCCCCATATGTGCCCCGGAGAGCACTTCGTTCAGCGGGTAAGAACTTACTGGTGATCCCTAGCCCTAGGGAGGCTCATTTGGCCTCGACCAGGTCCAGGGCCTTTTTGGTCCTGGCTCCAACCTGGTGGAACTCTCTGAAGACACCTGGGTACGCCGAGATCTTGTATCATTTCGGTGGGCCTGCAAGACAGAGATATTATGCCAGGCATACAGTTGAGGCCAGCGTCAGGACCATCATCGAACCTCCCACAGGTCTCCAATATTCGATTCCATCTCGTCTATCTGTCTCCCTCCTCTTTGTATGCAGGGGGCAGGAATGTCTGAGGTTTTTGTGTATATATGATTTTTGCTGCATTTTATTGTAAAATTTGTTATTTAATTGTATTTTATGATTGTTGTACCCCGTCCTGAGCCTGCTTGTAGGGAGGGCGGGTTAAACACAGAATAAAATAAACTAAACTAAACTCTGCTTAACTTCCAAGATCTGACAAGACTGGGCTATAACAGGCCGCCTTCCTCCCCCAAAGTGGGCTGCAGTCCATGAAAATTATACTAGAACAAAAACATCTCAGTCTTTAATATACTGACATTGTTTTACCAATGTTCAGAAGCAAATCCATAAAATACTTCCATGCACAAAGAATACTGAAGCTATCCTACATACAAGGGGGTTTTGTATGTCATTTTTCATCATTGCTGTCATACCTCTGGTAGGATGAGCCACCTTACGCTGCCACCACTCTGGGATTTCAGGTCCCTTGGGAAGGCCCAGAGTACCCTCCCAACCCTTCTGACCTCTGTAGGTTGGCCAATAAACAGATACGAGGACCCAGCAGAGTAACAAACAAAAGGGTTTATTTACAAGGAGGTCAGTTATTACCAAACAAACAAAGAAGCAAGGTACCTTAGCAACAGTAGACGGGTGAAAGCAAAATAAACCAGAGGCCCTAGTGCGACTGAACTCAGTGTCCCTCTGTCTGCCAGGCCTGTCTTCTCACCCTACCTGGATGAGGGCCTCACCCCCTAGCAGATGCCTCCTCTGGCCTGCTCCCTGGGAGGAAGAATGCAGGCTTTTCCCCTCCCAGACTTATATAGCACCAGCCCCCTG
The DNA here is from genome assembly GCF_028583425.1 of Eublepharis macularius. Classification (NCBI taxonomy): domain Eukaryota; kingdom Metazoa; phylum Chordata; class Lepidosauria; order Squamata; family Eublepharidae; genus Eublepharis; species Eublepharis macularius. The sequence goes on along the minus strand of NC_072802.1, from coordinate 62,305,218 downwards.
TGTTCTGATTGGCCAAAAAGGGCTCCAAAACAGCCCAGGGGCTCCTGGGAATCGTAGGCAGGCCTACTCTCACTGCTAACAGGCTTCTGAGGCCTTGCTAGGTCTTCCTGGCACAGCCAGATCATGACAAATGCACATGTGCTCTGGCAACACAGAGGACAGAAAAGATGCAAATAAAGGAAGGAATTCAAAGTGGAGACAAACTGCATAGATTACCATTCTGGAATCAATATTTGTAATCCTCCTAGTTAAATGCAATTAAAGGAGGAGGAAAAGAGGAAGACAGTACTTCAAAAATAACATAAGGTACATCTTTTGGCCCCAGTATAAATCCTACTGACCAGAGTAAAGGAGAAGCTCCCCGGGAAACGGAAAGTCAATTTTCAAAGCTTAAAAAATAGAGGAAGAAGGAAAAATCAGGTGCTGCCTCAGATTCTGCATGAAGTGCTCCGTCTGTGAGAATATGCAACTAAATAGCTCTTCTGTTTGGCTCTAGCTGTTGCTTTTGGACTTACGTTTATGCTACCCAAAGAGTTCCAAGAATTGCTTTTTTTTCATACTGATGAGCAAGCAACAGAAAATGCAAAGGACAGCTTTGTTTTTAGGAATTTGTATGGGAATTTTTTGTTGTTGTTGTTCATTGCCAGGCAAATATTGTCTCTGGCTGCTAACAGAGTTACTACTGAGCAGCTGGTCTAACTCCCTTGATGCTACAAACAAGCTTTCAGAGACTAATATATTTCAGCAACCAAAGGGCTCCAAACATCCCTTTGCTTGGAAAAATCTATTGATCGCAGCACATTTGAATTTTAGATTGCCCAACGCCTCCATTTTTCAAGTGGGCTGCCGTTTGATGTTCAAGGTCAGGAAAGTCAATTGAAACTTAATTCTCCTCCTCTTTGATTTATGGCAGCTCTGACTTTAAGTACCTGATTCAGGATGGATTCAATTGTTTCTTGCTGAAAACAAATGGAGAGAGCGATTTTTTTGAGGATTTTGCCTTGAATAATGGCTCAATGTGTTTTATCATATTACACTGCCGTATTTTAATAGAAAGTATTATTCACTCTTGTTTTCTCCTGTGGCACGCTCATATGTTACCAGAAAGCATCGTGGCTCAGCAAAGCAAAATGACAAGAGGGGGGTCTTGGCTTTAAAAGTTCTTGAACTGGTTTAGTAACTACAGCTTGCTTTTGCTCTTTTAATGCTAGCGCCAATCCTGGCAGTAACTGTTTCATATCTGAACCATCTGCCATGAAACCTCCCAAATCCAGAAAGTTTGTTTTATATTATTTACTTCATTTATCATCCACTTTTCTAGCTGAGGCTAAAAAAAAAAATCAGTTCAAACAAACTGCGAAGACCTACAATAAACCGTGCAGTAGGACCAAGATTATAAAACTGGGAAAACTGAATAAAGAATAAGAAACTTGGTAGACAAAGCAAGGAGACATCAGATCTCTTCTCAGTTCATCCAGCCAGGTCTCCCTAATTCATACCAGATCTTCCTCCTCATCCAAGATTAATTTCTGGATGGTAAATGATCTCCCAAAGATTCTGTAACAGGACTTTCATCCTCAAAGGATTACAGGTCAGCCAGTATCCTGCAAGCTGGAAGAAGAATCAGAACAAAGAAAGGGGTATTTTGTTGAAATCTAGCCCCACCTTTCCCAGACACGGCTGACTCTTTGCCCACTACCCTATCTTCCCCTGCCCATCACCAAACAAATGGTGGCAAACCCTTCCTTTCCCCATCCCCAATCCCCTCACTGTAGTAAGAAAAAAGGGGCAAAGATTTATCTGTATCAATGGCAAGTTTATCATGATTGCAAGTCAAGAGAGCAGCTCCAGTTGCAAGAATCCATGTGAAACTCTTTTGCCTGAGATCCTGAAGAGCTACTGCCAGTCAGAGTAGACAACACTGACTTTAGTATACCGATGGTCTGAGTCGGTACGAGGCAGCTCCATGTATTCAAGCAAACTTCAATATATAGGATGTATAAAAGTCTCCCATTCTTCCACCTTAAGTAGCCTGTTTTTATACAGATAACATAATTAGTCAAATTATATGCCAAATATTGTCCAATGATGAGCTTCTTAATGAGTGAGTGTTCCCTGCGCTGAGCAGGGAGGAAGTCATAGCTGAACACTACATTCTACATTGCACGCACTCTGCTGGCCTGGCCAGTTCACTGTAGCATAGCAGTTAAGTGGTCGCGAATCAGCACTCTGCTAGTGAATAGACTCCCATGCCGTGAATAGAGATGGGCACGAACAGGAAAAAAAACCGAACATGATGTTTGTTGTTTGTTGCCATCCACGAACATGGACTCACGAAGAACCATGACCATGACCCTGTTCACGAACATGTTTGTGGTTGGCTGTTCGTAGGGGCCAGCAGGATCTCCTCCAGCCATCATCCAAGTTTGGTCAAGATTCCTACTGCACCACTCCCAGAAACCTGACCTGAGCAGGCAGCAGGAAAGATACCAATAATAAATAATAGCTTGGCTCTAGAGCCTGGCAGCAGCCCTGGAACTTGAAGGGGTAGATCCCTACCGCATGACTCCTAGAAACCCCACCTGAGCAGGCAGCAGGAAAAGTACCAATAGTAAATAATAGCTTGGCCCCAGAGCCCAGCAGCAGCCCTGGAACCTGAAGGGGTAGATCCATATCCCAGCACACACAAAGAAAATTCAAGCTCCAATGCACTTTCCCTGTCTCTCTATCAAAATTCCAACAGCAGCTGTCTCTCCCTCTCCACTGTCTGCAAAGACTAGCCAGAGCTGAGAGCCCCCCTCCCCCCTGGTCTTTTCCTCTTGTAACAAATTTGGAGCTCCACACTTGAAAGGAAGACCTGCCTATCAAGCTAAATTGGGCTTAGATTGGGGTTTCCAGGGCAACAGCAGGAGTTCAGACAGAGTTCAGACAATCCCTGCCTACATTGCCAAGGGAATTGATTACAGGTGCCAGACCATCTGGCTTGACGAACAGCAATGAAGGAGGCTTGCAACGACCACCTGTTCGTTTAGAATGGGGCCTCACGAACAGCTTGTTCTCGAACAGCAGATTGGGCTGTTTGTGGCTTTTTTTTTGTCCGTATTGCTTTCCATGCCCATCTCTAGCCATGAGCTCTGCAGATGGCCTAGGGGAAGCCACACATCTCAGCTGCAGCTCTGCAGCTGTGTTGTGGGGATAATGATAACACTGACTTTGTTCACTGCTGTGAGTGAGGGACTAATCAGTCTAGAAGAACGGGATATAAGCACTGTTGTTATTATTATTATTTACTTTTGCATTCTTAATCCTATTGCATTGTCTATTTGTATTGTTTATTAGGTATCATATACTGCATGATCATGCCGTTGCTTGAGTTGTTCAGTTTTGTACTCATATCCCTATTGCATTTTCATTCAATTCCCTATTCTGTATGATTACGTATGTACCATCAAGTCACAAACAACTTACGGTGACACCTTCAAGGGGCTTTCAAGGCAAGTGAGAAGCAGAGACAGTTTGCCATTGCCTTCCTCTGCAGAGTCTTCCTTGGTGGTCTCCCATCTAAGTACTGACCCTGCTTAGCTTCTGAGGTCTGACGAGACCAAGCCACATCATGCTGCCTTCCCTCCCATACTCAATGGTTAAATATTTTCCCTTCTCTGTGTACTCTGTTATCCACTTTGAGTCTCAGTGAGAAAGGCGGGCTATAAATAAGCTAAATAAATAAATAAGCTGAATTAAAAAATGAGCTGATTCTGAGATGATGGACAGGCTAGTTTATCTGTAAAGAAAGTAGCCAGGGACAGACAGTACACCAGCCTCCTCAACTATGGTTTGGAGAGCTCACTTTAGCTACCAGCCTCCTTAGCAGTTGGTTTGTCCTTTCAATAGATCTTCATCTTCTTCTCCTTTCTCACTTCAAAACAATCTCTACTTTTATCTGTAGGCTAACAAAACATATCAGTCTTACGAATTGTACTGTCATTCCTTCTTTGTGTTTCCTAATAAGTTGTCAGGGACGATCAGTTCGGAGCTCTAAAATGCTTGTTCTTTCCATATCCCCTTTTCCTTTGGGGAATGGCTTTGATCCAGCTAAAATGTTAGAGGTTCGGCATCCTGTATTTCAAAAGCTACTCTCCTTTGTGTTGGGTTGCCTTCCTGAGTAGCTGTCCAAACATATAGTTTGGAACACAGATGGCACAAGTAGACAGGAGAGAAATGAAATCATCTGTTTGGTTAATAATACACAGGGCAGCCATTCCTTAGCTGTAGTTGCAAAAATATAGAGGAACTCTGTCTTTACGTTGGCTGAAACTGGCAACCACAAATGTCCCATTGAGAATCATGATTCTGCACTGATTTCCATCAGAGTGTAATCAAGCCCGTAGTTTATTGCATCTCTGGTTCCTTAACATTCGATTTTTCTTTCTTAAATGTCCACGGGGCTGTTCTTTGCGAAAGCATCTATAGCAGAGTTCTGATAAATTGGTATTTTAACAGAAGAAACCAATTGCGACACTCCGCTCGGAGATTTCTTTCTCTGCAAGACTTACTTCCTGCACAAGCTACTAGCAAAGGGCCACAAAATGAGAGCTCATGGTATCTCTTCTAGACACACAGTGTTGTTATTAGTATGTCCAACTAGGATCTGGAAGACTCAGATACAAATGCCCATATTGCTATAACAACAACATAATCAACAACAACAGTGCTTATATACCACCTTTCTGGACCGATTAAGGCCACCCACTTAGAGTGGTGAACAAAGTCAGTGTTGTTATTATCCCCACAATGAGCTATCCTCACAGCCCAACCACTCACTGTACTACAATAATTGTGCTTACATACTGCTCTTCTAAATAGATTAGTGCTCCACTCAGAGCGGTGAACAAAATCACCATTATTATTATCTCGACAATACAGCTGGGGAGCTGGACTGAGAGGAGTGGCTGACCCAAGGCCACCTGCTGAGCTCAGGGCAGTAGTGCCCTGCTGTTGCCCTGGAAACCCCAATCTAAGCTTGATAGGCAGGCCTTCCTTTCAAGTGTGGAGCTCCAAATTTGTTACAAGGAAGAGAGAGAGACAGGGAGAGTGTATTGGAGCATGAATTTTCTTTGTGTGTGGTGGGATATGGATCTACCCCTTCAGGTTTCAGGGCTGCTGCCAGGCTCTGGGGTCAAGGTATTATTTATTATTGGTACATTTCCTGCTGCCTGCTCAGATAGGGTTTCTGGGAGTGGTGTGGTAGGGATCTTGAAGGCTGGAGGAGAGCCTGCTGGCCCCCACGAATAACAAACAACGAACATGTTCGGGAACAGATCATGTTCGTCAATGTTCATTGTTCGTAGATGGCAACGAACAACGAACACCATGTTCTTTTTTTTTCTGTTTGTGCCCATGTCTATATACAATATACTGGACGATGAGGCCTGAAGCGTACCTTATACATGCAAAGGAAAGATATCCAGCACTGGCACACTCCCTTGAAATGCCTCAATTAGAATGAGAGTCTTGTACTCTGTACCAGCAGGCAGCAGCATTTGTTCTGGAGGTAGCATGCTCCCATTACGTCCTAATAAACTCCTAAGAAATTTAATTTGGATGCTTATCACTCGAAGTCCTTTTATGGTAGCTTTTAAACTTCTGCAGCTCCAGGGCAAGATTTTTCCTATAAACTGAGACATGCTGGATCTATTAAAGATACACCTTCAGCATATCAACCATTCATTGCCAAATTCAATTACTCCAGTAGATGCAAATCTCAGAGAATTCTTAAACAGAGGTTTTGCACTCTCAGTGGGAATATCTGTTCCTATAATCTGTAATTATAAAAACAATTTAAAGCTATTTATGCAAACATTTCATCCCCCTCTCCACTAAATATATTTGATATATTTGGTCAAACTTTTTGTGCATTAAATATGAACCAGTTAGAACATGATTATTGCATAAAATATAAATACAGACTAAAGCTGCAGTGAGTTTTCTGTTGTCTCGGGTTTAGGTTCTGTAAAAAAGTGATATTGTAATTTAGAAGTCTCCCCCGTCCCCCAACAGACAATGCAATTATTTTCAATCCTATTCAGCAGTATTCCTCCCCAAACCTGGCTGTACCTCCTTTCTCTGCCTAGTCATATGGTTGAGCCCAACCAATCAGGGATTAAGTATAGACAGAAAGATTTCATGCCAAATCTGATTGGTTATGTGATGGTGTCACTGAGGACATATGAGAAGGGCATATGAGAGCCACTAAACCTGTGTGACTATATGAAGTTGACTTATACTTAGATCATTGATGCATCTAGATCCATATTGTCTTCATGGTCTTGAAGGTGAGGGCAAAGTTTACTGCATTAGTCACACGATTGATCCCAGCCAGTCAGGGATTACATAGCAAATAAGGTGATATTATAAGTTGCCTTGAATCTCTGGAGAAAGGTGGAATATAAATACAATAATAAATATAACAGTCAAAGAAACTTAGCTACATGATGACTTAATTGAGGGCAAGTGAAGTGCATTGAGAGCAAGAGAACGTGAGGGAAATATTAATAAATAGGTGGACAATGGAATGCTAAAAACTGTCGAAAGCAAGATTTTTTTTTTGTTGCAGCAGAGAATGTACATGAAAAGTTGTGAGTAGTTCTGCCTCAGCCCTAATACAAACAGATTGCTTTAATAAAACTGCAAATCATTCAGGAAAACAAATATAACAAAAAAATTTCTAGCGGTAATGAAAAATAAACCAAAAATGGGAAATACAGTCTCAAACCAGGCCACAATCACACTGGAGAGGCTGAAATCTGGTGCTAAATCTTTTTTCAGCCCTCAGCTTGATTACTCTCTCTGATAGCGTCATGTTTATGTATGAGTGCATTTCACTATGCATGTCTGTGCTGGACCTGCTCCGGGAAGGGCCTTTGCTTCGCATGCAGAAAGTCCTTGGTTAAATTCCCAGCACCTTCAGTTAAAAGAACCAGTCAATAAGTGATGCAGACGACATCCACCTGAGACCCTGGAGAGCTGCTGCCAGTCTGGGTAGACAGAACTGACCTTGAGAGACTAGGGGGATTCAGTATAAGGCAGCTTCATGTGTGTGTGAGTCCCAATTCTGCACAAACTTTGTTCTTATGGAGAGTCTAATCCTATTTCTTGACTGTTCCACCTCAGACAGAATATAGTATCCCTCCACACTGAAAACCAGCATATTACTGAGAGCCAGTCTGGTGTAGCAGTTAAGAGCAGCAGGACACTAATCTGGAGAACCAGGTTTGATCCCCCACTCCTCCACTTGAAGCCAGCTAGGTGACCTTGGGTCAGTCACTTAAGAGCAGCAGGACTTTATTCTGGAAAGCCAGGTTTGATTCCTCGCTCTTCTGCTTGAAGCCAGCTGAGTGGCGTTGGTCAGTCACAGCTCTTTCAGAGCCCTCTCATCCCCACTCACTTCACAGGGTGATTGTCATGAGGATAATAATAACATAATTTGTAAACCACTCTCAGGGGGCACTAAGTTTGTCCTGAAGGGCGGTATATAAATTGATTATTATTATTATTATTATTATATTAAGGGCCTGAGACAACATTAAACCACAGAAAGATAGATCTTGGTAATAATGCAGTATACCCAAGGGTGAACTAGGCTTCATCCACCCCAAAAGTTTAAGATTTGCATTATTATAATATTATAGTTAATGTCTGAAAAATATTTGTCAAAGTATATTGCAAAGTCAACTTTTGTAAGCATTTGAAATGAAAAGCAAGATCTGGAATGCCATGTTCTGGAAATGTTACTGAATTTCCAATTGATACAAAGAACTTGTTTTAGCCCTATCCAGAACCTATGTTTCTGGATAGAACCGAGGAGACTATTGCCTATCGAAGGATGTCTGCTAGTGTTGGGAGTATTTATAAGGTCACGAGATTCCATGCCAAATCTCAGTAGGTAGATAATTCTGGAAGAGCATATCAGAAATTAATACCCTACTTTCTATCATATTGTTATTCTACTCTTCCAACAAATGCACGGTGCCACACATGGCTAGCCCCACCTCAGTTTTATCCTAACTAATTTGTGAAGCAAATCAATGAAGAAGACAGTGGCTGAAGAAGGGAGCTGTGCCTCTCAAAAGCTTACAGGCAAAGACAAGAGAGGGACTGATACAGGGTCACCTACTGAGCCTTACAACAGACTGGTGATTTGAACCCTTTGGCATGGATCCAACCTTCCATTTGCAGAAGACATGGAGTTGATTTCCATCTATCCCCTCCCTCTGCTGAGGCTTTGCTTTCAGAAGCAAAACTGGGGGAAAGGCTCCATATAACACACTTTCTTCAAAATTTTTATAGATGTACCACCTAAGAAGGACTTTCCAATATGTCTTGAATGTTGTTAGACATTTGGCAGCAAATCTAGAAAGGTAAGATCCTCAAGTAACTCATCGAGAACAGCCAGTTTGGTATAGTGGTTAAGAGTGGCAGGACTGTAATCTGGAGAACAAGGTTTGATTCCCCACTCCTCCACGTGAAACCAGCTGGGTGACCTTGGGTCAGTCACAGCTCTTTTAGAGCTCTCTCAGCTCCACCCACCTCACAGGGTGTTTTGCTGTGGGGATAATAGTATCACACTTTGTAAACTGCTCTGAGTGAGTGTTAAGATGTCCTGAAGGGTGGTATATAAATCAAATGTTGTTGTTGTTGCTGTTATTAAAATATCCCCAACAGTCATGTAACTAGAGTGGGCAAAGAGAGACACTTGCACCCAGCGCAACCAGCACAAAGGTACAAAATAAGTCCCAGTGCATTGGTAGAGAAAAAAAATTATGCATTACTGAATATTCTTTAGCTCTAAGGGAAAATGAAGGTAGCAGACCATGCATAATGGTTAGAATAGCTCACTGACTAATGCAGGGGCGGGAGTGGAATTGGAGACATGATATTAGATAGGATATTAGTTAGTGGAGACCAGCAGGGTTTTTTTTCTTGCACATCAGTTTCTAAGCAGGGGTTGTCTGTCTGAAGGTCAACTATTTCAGCCATAGAGCCTTTAAGAGCCTACAATGATTCATAACTCAGTTCTTGGGAGCAGAAGAGTGTAAAAGTGAGAATCTCCATATAAAGAACCTCACTGATCAGACCAACTAGTCCTTCTAGTCTTCCCAAAGTGAGAGGAAGATATTTTCTCCCACAGGTCATGGCCCTTTTCACACTACTTACTTGCTTCTGAAACGTCGCAAAATGTCGCGCAAAAACTGCAGAAGATAGCATCTTTTCGCAAGAGTTTTGCGCGATGTTGCACAAAAGGCTTGCAAGAAGACGCTATCTTCCGCGTTTTTTGCGCAACATTTTGCAATGTTTCGAAAGCAAGTAAGTAGTGTGAAAAGGGCCCATGAACGGCTTTCCCTCTTTCTCCTAAACTTCTAGTTACTTCCTCTAAGCATGGAGGTTCCAGTTAGCTATATGGACAGATAGCCATTGGCAGAGTCATCCAATATGGATTTGTTTCATTTCCCGCCAAACAAGAAAGACAGTCACAGGATATAAAAGGTCAAAAAAGGGGGGTAGGGGGGGTTTTCCTTCCCATGAATAACAATCAATGCAGTCAGTAAAGTTGTTTATACAAAATGTTCAAAGTGTATATTTAAAGTGCAAAGTGTCAAAGTGATAAATTCCAGCTGTAAGAGAGAAGAGACAATATTATCAGTTGGCAGGGACAACACTGAAATCCCATACCTACCTTGGTTTGGGAACATCCATTTGATATTATTCACTAGGAACAGCATTTGGAGAGAGTTCAGCATAATTATATATTATTGTGTATTTGGAGCCCATTTTGTATTGTGCTGGAGGTTGTATTTATAACCATTTGTTCTGTAGAGTTGTTTGATTATTTGTTCCGAATTTATTGCTTTGACACTTTGCACTTTAAATATGCACTTTGAATACTTTGTATAAACAGCTTTACTGGCTGCATTGATTGTTATTCATGGGAAGGGACTCCCCCATCTTTTTTTTTTTGTTTCATTCCCCCTTTAAGGTCATCACACAACTAGGGTGGCCATGAACTCCAGCAAATTATGCAATATGAGCCAGGTATGCTTGTTTTTCAGCTACTGCCAAATCGTGAGCAACCCAAGTTGTTGTGCTCCGAGAACCAGCATGGTGGTATGGTTGGAGTACGAGACTTAAGGCAGGCTCAAATTCACTGGATGATCTTGGGCTAGTCAATTTCCCTCCTCCTAACCCTCCTCCTAGAGTTGCTTGTGAGTGTGAAACAGAGGCAAAGAGAACTGTCTATGCTGCCTTGAGCTTCCTGGAGGAAGACTCAGATAAAAATATAATGGAACGTTTGATGAGTGAATACAAATGACTTGCTACAACACTGGTATCCAATGAGCACAGAGGAAGGTGCTAGCTCAAGATAAGCTGCACCCAAGGACTACCTGTTCCCAAGGCTCAGTTCTGGCAGTTCCCCAAAGAGGTCACATGTAATGTAGCCCTACCCACATGACTCTCAGCCATTTTGGGCTCGTTTCAGCCTGGATTGGGGCCAAAACGGTCTGGATTGAGCCTCTGATGGGTGGTGGATCACACTCCCACTCAGCAGTGGCCCGATCCTGACCATTTTGGGTCCCTTTTCAGCCATTTTCAGCCCCTTTTTGCCATTTTGGGCCCAATTTCGGCCCTGAATGGCCAGGATTGGGTCCAAAACAGCCAGGATAGGTGATGTCAAGGGGTGTGGCATATGCAAATCAGTTACACTAATGACACACCTCTAGTGATGTCAAGGGGCATGGCATATGCTAATGAGTTATGCTAATGAGCTAAGCTAATGAGTTCCTCCAGCTCTTTTTCTACAAAATGACCCCTGCCTGTTCCTATATGAACCTACCCAACCCCTACAGTCATCTTCAGAGACTGTGCTTCAGGTGCTTCCATCATTTAAGGTTAGGCAGGTGGCAGGATCTTCTTGGGCATGGCACTGAAATTGTGGAATTTCCTCCCCAGGGGGATTGGTTTGTTCCCCTCTAACACTGTCTTCTGCCAGTAGGTGAAGGCTTTTTTTGTTCCATTTGGCATTGCTTCAGTCAGAGCTTTTTTTCTGGGGAAAGAGGTGATGGAACTCAGTGGTGGAACTCAGGACCACACAATGGCGTTACTTTGGTTCAGCTGGAACAAGGGGGGAGTTTTTTAAAGTTTAAATTGCCCTCAGCAAAAATGGTCATATGGCCGGTGGCCCCGCCCCCTGATCTCCAGACAGAGGGGAGTTTAGATTGCCCTCCGTGCCACTCAGGCACAGAGGGCAATCTAAACTCCCCTCTGTCTGGAGATCAGGGGGCAGGGCCACCGGCCATGTGACCATTTTTAAGAGGTGCCAGAACTCCATTCCACTGCGTTCCAGCTGAAAAAAGCCCTGGCTTCAGTGACCTTCAACGACCCTCCTTACCGTTTTTACATGTTTGTTTCTGTTTTGCTTCATGATTTTTATGGTTTATCTATTTTAAAGAGTTCTAAAGTTCTGATTGTCCACCATCTTGGGGAGCCTGAACTAGGTGGAAAGGTGGCATAAAAATGTTTTAAATAAATGTCATATTCCCTATCCACCGATTTTGCCCCTGTATCATGTCACGCTACAAAGCCTAAATCACCATTGCATGGATATGCGTCATTGTCCCTGTGATTCAGATTCAGATTCGTTTTATTGTATATGGCCATTGGCCTTCACAATATCAAAACACTCTCGAATGTCAGTATAATAACATTGTCCCTGTGTCAACCAACGAGATTCCCCCAAGTCACTGCCTAATCCAAAAGCACATTAGTATAATTAGGAAATTGTGCTTATGAATAAAAGGCACTAAAAACAAACAAAAAAACACCCTGAAGTAGATATTGTGATTCCACTCGTTTTCTGCTGCAACCGTTTCTCACAAGCTCTGTGCAGCAGAGTATTTGATGGCAACATTTATCATAATAACAGGGTAAAAAGACATCAATCGCGGGATAAATTTATCTGCCACTTGATTGAAGCTTGTTATAAATATCAAATGAGGCAAAACTGGTTACTGGTCATCACCTGGAGGAGCGGAATTGGAGAGAGAAGGGACGGGCCAGAGGTTTATTGGATCATCCTTTCCCTTGATTAAAGGCGGAGATTATAGCAGACTCCAGTTTGCTCGCCCGAACAAATCTCTAATCAGATGTTGAACATTTCTCCACCTATTCTTTCGAGACCGTTCATTACGCCTTCCTTTTGGGGGAGCGTTTTGCACACCATTCTGGAAAAGACGCACTGCACAGATGCCGTCAGTTGGGGTTAGACATTAAATGCAGTTTTTCTTTGAAGTACATTAAGGGAATTGCTGACTTGCATGGCCCGCACCATTTCGATTAGAAGCGCCAGTTTCCGACATGGGTTTTTCTTGCTTGGGACGAAAACGAAAACACCTCCCCCCTCCATGAGACTAATGGCATTCGATAGGATAATTACCATTAAAATCCTCACTTGTTTTTGCATCCGTTGAAAATTAATGCCGTAAATGGTGTAAAATGAGGTTAAAAAGGGAATGAAAATGCTGATAAGATTCTGTAAAAGACACAAACAGATTGGGAATGCTGGTAATTAAAATGGGTTAATTGTCAAGGGCAACAGTGACAACGTGCCAAAATAGAAAGGAAGTGTGGTGTAGTTGTTAAAATAGGACAAAAGAGACTCAGGTTCAAATCCCCTCTCTGCCATGTAGTTTACTGGGTGACATTGGTCCAGTTGCCCTCTCTCAGCCTGGTGTACCTCACAGGGTTCTTGTGTGTGTTAAGTGCCATCAAGTAGCTTCTGACCTCTGGCAACCCTATGAATGAAATACCTCCAAAACATCCCATCATTAAAAGACTTCCTCGGATCTTGCAAACTGGAGGATGTGGCTTCTTTTATTGAGTCCAGCCAACTCGTTTTCGGTCTTCCTCTTTCCCTACTGCCTTCCACTTTCCCTAGTATTATTGTCTTTTCCAGTGAAGAGAGAAACATTTAGATCGTCCCGAGCTCCTGGGAGGAAAGAGGGAATAACAATGTAATAGACGGATGAAAAGAAAGCACGCATCTGTACATCTTTAAATGAATTGCTTAAAAAAACTAGCAAAGCTGGCTTACAAATCTGAAAATAACTCGAATGTCAAAAATGAGTGTTTGCATTTTCAGTTTTAGGGGGGTACAGGTTTGTTAACAAAAAGCCTGAGATATCACAAAGGCAGGAGGCCCAAGCAAAACCTCAGAAGCCTGTATATTGATTGGGCTGACAATGGGATCTTCCTTCTGCATATGCTTGACCCTTCCTTCCTGAGCCACAGCTAGTTTGCAGACTAGTCACATGGTATGTCGGGGGTGGGGGAGGAGCCATATTTATTATGGGAAAGAACCAATAAGCGTGCCTGTAACTGTTGGCCAAAAGCTAGCCTACCATCCCTCTAGGGGAGGAAGTGAGTGCATGAACATGCCTTCTGCTGAGAAACTCCTGATCTATCATGCTCAGTATTGTCTACTTGGACTGGCAGCAGCTATCTCAGTTCTCAGGCCGGAAGGCTCTCTTTCACATCACCTGCTATGCAATCTTTTTAATGGGAGATGTCGGGGATTGAATATGGTTCTTCCTGCATGCCCAGCAGACCCTCAACCATAGCGATGCACCATAGGAAGTATCAGAGGAAGGTAATCTAATGTTCCCAAGCCTGGCTCCTTAGACAAGATACCAATCCAGCAAGCTTGGGCTGAATGCCCAAGGGCCCTGGTGCTCGTAAGGAAATGGAAATCAGCCAACATCAGCATAAAATAAAACTTTGCTTATGGCGTAGTTTCTAACTTCAGTTCATCAGTCTGCTGAGCACAGGGCCTGAGTCAACAGTAATTAGCTCCCTGTCCCAAGCAGCATGAGAGATGAGCAGCAGAAAATATGTGCCTGCAAAAATTTGGAAGTAAGCAACTGCTGCGCTTTTAATGAATAGCTGGGTCGAGCCTTCCCTTTATTGTCCCCTCTCATCCATTAAGGAGCATTTTGCAGTTGCTGCAGAACGTCCCTCAAGTGATACATCTCCATCTTCAGGTCGTCTCCAGTGTGCAAAGCCATGGGACATGCTTTTTACTCTACATATGACATTCTGCCAGCCCAGGTGCTCTTAACCCTTCCTTAAATGCATTGCAAGTTAGCAGAGTTGCCCAATTGCACTTAAACATCCATCTGAAATTGGAAGTTTCTCCTCGGATTAAAAACATTAGCAGAACTTCCCAAGGGAGCTAAAAACAGCAATAGACAGAACTCCCCTGAGCCTGATTTTTCAAATCAGTGGGATTAATTTCCAGACCTGTAATCTAGAAGTTCATTTCAACTACGCAGAGGTTCTTCATGTGGTGTGTCCAGAATGCTAGGGCAAACTGAGAGCACGCAGAGGTTCTTCACGTGGTGTGTCCAGAATGCTAGGGCAAACTGAGAGCACGCAGAGGTTCTTCATGTGGTGTGTCCAGAATGTTAGGGAGAACTGAGAGCATGCAGAAATGCTAGGGCAAACTGAGAGCATGTAGAGGTTCTTCCTCCCTTCCTCCTATACTCTCATACTCTGGCCCCCACGAACAGCCAACCACGACATGTTCATGAACAGGGTCTTGTTCGTGGTTGTTTGTGAGTCCCTGTTTGTGGATGGCAATGAACAGCGAACATCATGTTCATTTTTTTTCTGTTCATGCCCATCTCTAGTGGTCATCATGATAGAGTCAGAAAATGAGTATGGGAGGAAGGGATAAATGCCATGCATATTGCTCACCCTCCCTGCAAATATTGGATCCCCAAAATGATTGAGTTTCTTTTTAAATACGTGTATATTTAGTGATCCAGTGACAGATTTACACTATAAAGTATATCTACAAAGTCCACATCACTTGAGCACTATATTTTTTCTGTCATAGACCAAACGTGCTCTACATGAATTGCATAATTGCATCTACAAATACATTTCTTTGCTCCCTTTTTGAACCCCCCTCTTAACTGTAGAAATAGGTTGTGGGTTTTCTTTTGCTTTGTTTTCCCCCTGAAGAAACCCCCCCAGGACATACCGCAAAGCCAAGCAATCATGCACAAAGATTTATGAGAGTCATTTGTATACACAAATATATTCATAGACATTTTGAGTTCCCTCTTCTGTCTTCTCATTTTATTTAGTGTGAAAGCGCAAGCTGTTCCCAAGTCACACTTATGCATTTTTCATAAATCAGAAACTACTGATATCATCATTTAAGAAACAGACATATTCCGGGGTTCGTACATAGAGAGGGCTTTGGTTTAAATTTTCCTGAATAGCATGACTCATAATGGGAAGGGACAGGACACTTATGGGTGATACTGATGTTGAAGCAAAATTTCCTTTGTTAAGAGTGGCAGAGTGCACATGGAAAGGGGGGCTGCTGTATGGCAAAGACCTCTGGTTTAAGGGCATTCCAGGAGGGAAGCTATGTTGGTCTGTAGTAGAACAGCAAGATTTGAGTCCAGTAGCATCTTAAAGACCAACTAGATTTCTAGGGTGTGAGCTTTCAAGAGTCAGAGTGCAATGCATCTTTGTGCACACACCTGACCATGCATGGAATTCATGGCTGATTCCACACGGCTTATCTGAAGCCGGGACATTGCGGAACATTGCGGATCATGCTGGGAAAAACACAGAAAATCGTGTTTTCTCGCGCAAAACTCGCCCGACGTCGCGCAAAACTCGCATGAGAAAACACGATCTTCTGCGTTTTTTCCGTCATGATCCGCAATGTTCCGCAATGTCCTGGCTTCAGGTAAGCCATGTGGAATCGGCCTTTATCTGCAAGCAACAGAAGGGAGCTGGACTTTGCTGTCTCCATAGCAGTGCCATTCCTCAAATACTCTGGTGTATTTTCCATGGATGCTCGTAGCAATCTTACACTTATTGAGAAGGGAGAAAATAAAGTCGTATGCAGGGGTATTTCCTTCCTTCCTTCCTTCCTTCCTCTTCTGACCTATAAGTCTTAAGCAGTATTCATCAAACATAACTGAGAATATGAGGAAGAAAGGAAGAATTCAGGCCAGAGAGGGTTAGTAAGTAAATTACAAAAAGGCTGATTGTATGCAGGAGTAATGTTGGGACCAAAACTTTTCCATGATCCCAGCCAGGGCTTTTTTTCTGGGAAAAGAGGAGGTGGAACCCACTGGGTTGCCCTCCGGAGTGGCACGGAGAGCAATCTAAACTCCCCTCTGTCTGGAGATCAGGGGGCGGGGCCACCAGCCGTGTGACCATTTTGAAGAGGTTTCGGAACTCCGTTCCACCGTGTTCCAGCTGAAAAAAAGCCCTGATCCCAGCACCCTCAGAATCAGCTCTGCCGCTTCATCTGAATAGACCTGTCCTGGGTTCCATTTCTTGGCTGTGCTTGAGTGTGATGAAATGTTTGGAATAAGTCTTGGGCCAAAGACGGTGGCTCAGTGTTGGACTAGGAACCTGGAGACTCAAGTTCAAATCCCTGCTGTGCCATGGAAGCTTGCTGGGTGACCTTGGGCCGGTCACACCCTCTCAGCTTAACCTACCTCAAAGGGTTGTTGTGAGGATAAAATGGAGAAGAACCGTATAAGCCATTTTGGGTCTCCAGTGGGGAGAAAGGGGGAGTTAATTCAATAAAAAATAATAACATAAGGCAATGGCTTGTTGTAACTGTGTTCCATTTGTAATATCGGGATTTATATTAATACTGCAATTCTATGCTGAGTTACTCCAGTCTAAGCCTATTGAAGTCAATGAATTTAGACTGGATTAACTCTCCATAGGATTGCACTGTAAATCATACAATACTGGCCTGTCTTGAGAAGTCTCAGTTATAGAACTTCTGTCACAGGAATGCATACTACTGCCTTATATTAAATCAGTGCCATGCTCCATCAAGGTCAATATTGCCTACTCAGACTGGCAGCTGCTCGCCTGGGCCTCAACAGAGGTCTTTCATATCACCGATCACCAGATCCTCACTGGAGATGCTAAGGATTGAACCTGGAGCCCTCTGCATGCCAAGCTTGTGGTCTTCCTTGAGCCACGCCCCCTCCTTTCCTTCCTTGCAAACACCTGCCTGATATCCCAACAAGCCCCACAATACTAGCTGAAGGGCAAAGCTTCACTATGTCACCAAGCCATTTCTCATTGGTTGGTAGCCCGGTGAGGTGAGGAAGCTGAACTCTGAGCACAGAAAGCAGCCGCTGGCCCAAACCCCTTAGCAGTTTTTCACATTAACCCTTTCCTGACCCTGAATCATTAGGCTGCGAAATTGTCCAAACTTCCAAGAACTGCAAAGATCCAAATACCACCCCACAACTGGCAACCTTGCCCCACATTCTGCGGGGGTGGCATGGCAATGGGAGAAGATGCACACCTCTGCCACCACTCTGCTTGGAGCAGGAAACAACAAAGCATCCTTGGATCATTGCATAGAAGGATGTTTTTGCACCTTTAAGAGTGAGAAAAGATAAGTGTGGGCTGGGAAGAGAAGGGTTAATGAGAGGTCATGAACAGCAGAATAGCTTCAATTTTGAGCTGATCTTGCCAAGCGTCTCCGTAACAGGGACAGCCCTGGAGTATCGGCATGTTCATTTGTAACCTATAACCATAGTTATGAATAATTGTGGCTTCAGCTCCTGAATTCTAGTAGGTACTGGGAAGGATTAAATGTCAGAGGATCAATGTACTATTTAAACTATGGTTTTGCAGGATGTCTGCACAAACCCTTAAAGACTGAATTAGAGTGTGACTAAAAGTGACTTTCTTCACGTGGAGAACACTAGATGTTTTTCGCAAGGTTACCTGGGAAGTGAAATCCTAGTGGTCCTTTCCCTCTCTGTTAGAATCGCTGCCTGATGAGCCACAAGAGGGCTTCGTTTGGGGGCGGGCAGCTGCTACTTTCTCCCAGGGCATCCTGTGGTCTGCCTACACTCGGGGAGCTGCTCTGGAGAAAGTGGCTGCATCGGTGAAGCTTCAACCACAGTGACAGTGGAAGGATCTGCTGTAGATTCTTCCACTGTCGCTGCGCCTGAAGCTTCACCGACACTGCCGCTTCCAGAGCAGCTCCCTAGGGGCAGGCGGCCTGCAGGACGCCCTGGGAGAAAGTAGCAGCTGCCCACCTCCAAATGAAGCCCTCTTATGGCTCTTCAGGCAGCGATTCTAACAGAGAGGGGAAGGACCACTCGGACTTCACTTCCCAGGTAACCTTGCAGAAAAAATCTAGTGTTCTCCACATGAAGAAAGTCACTTGTAGCTTTGCTCATAGACACTTTATGCAAGGGCTTATATGCATTCAACACAGAAGTCCTTCCTGACTACAACAATCATACCTTCTGTACGAAGACCCCACCACTTAATCAGGGTGGGCTTCAGATGTATTTCTAATGGAAGATACCTCCCATGAGATTGTCCCACCTCAGGAAAAAGAGCTTCTTCCCCTCTATGCCAACTAGATCACACATCTGGTTGTAGCATTAATTTACTCTGTCTATTGAACAAGAGAGAGGGAAGGTATAGCCTGATCTCGTCAGATTTCGGAAGCTAAGCAGGGTCAGTACTTGGATGGGCAACCACCAAGGAAGACTCTGAAGAGGAAGGCAATGGCCAACCGCCTCTAACTTACCTTGAAAGCCACCATGAGTCAATTGCAACTTGACAGCACACACACACATTAAAATAATGAGTGTTAGATGAATAACACCATGGGCATTACTTCCTTACCACACAGCACCAAAGCCACTCAATTCCATATGAAATCTGGAATTTAACCAAGAGGGCTTCTTTACCCAGACACCTAAATGGAGTTTCTGTGTGATAGAGTGAGCCAGAAGAATCTAGGTGACTGTAGTGGCTGTGCCAGATATTACAGCTACCTGCAGACAGCCTCTACCAATTCTCTTGCAGTGCTGGACATCTTGTATCAGCAAAGAGGAATATCAGAGGCACAAAAAAGGGGAAATCACATTGACCTTGTTTTTATGCTTGCAGAGGAAGACAGGCAGTCCTGGAAAATAGGTAGGCAAGCAATGCTGTTGTTGTTGAGCAAGCTAAAAGGGACTCTATGGTAGGTGAGCAGCTGGTACCTGTTACAGTCACCTAGAGGCTTCTAACCATGTGGAAAACTCTACTTATAAGCCCTGCAATAATCAGCCCACTCATGTCTGAGTGATTTAAGGGGCTCATGAAATGCCTTCTTATATTGGATACTCAACCTAACCATTTGATATATATTGTGCCACAAGGATTATTTAAAAAACAGGATGTTCAAGCAGATGGAAAACAAACCACAATAAACCATACATCGAAGCTAAAACTCCCGGGGTGACTTCATTTCTAATCACTATAAGTGTTTGTGTGGAGCCATAATCCAAACAGGGCGCTTTTCAGGATCTAGAAAACATAAAAGTAGTTTGAATATTTCATCAGAAGAACATTACCTGTCCAGCATGTTAACTGCTAGCCTAAATAATCAGTTCAAGATAAACATGCAATATTCTAATTAAATACACTTATTTTCGAGCAAGTCCATCAGTTTAAAGGGTGCTCCGGCTGATACGGTGGACATTAGCAAATGGGATTGCTCCATCCTGGGTCCACGCCAGTGCTAGGCTAGTATATAATTTAGTTTAATTGAGCAATTAAATTAAAATAATCCTTTAAACAAGCAATAATCAGAGTTGTATAATTTCAGTGCTACAGATAATTTTCCTTAACAACTTTATCTGAGTGTGCTCTCTCTGAAATAATCTTGGAGGCCTTTTCTGAGTCATAAAACGGCAGCCGTCATGTCTACAAATGGGTAGCATCAGAAACATAGAAGATAAATAGGAACCATTTTTTTTAAGTGCAGAACATTTGATGTCCTTTTTTTCCCCTAAGCCAATGTAGCATTGTAAGTAGACATGGGCACGAATGGAAAAAAACCCCCAAACACCCTGTTCGTCATTCAGTGCCATCCACGAACAACGAACAATGAACATGGACGAACATGAACTGTTCCTGGACATGTTTGTTGTTTGTTGTTCGTGGGGGCCAGAACCCCCACCCCACCCTCAACCCCCCCACTTAGGCCCCCCTCCCCCTCCCCTCAAACCCACTTACCTGGCCCTTTAAAGATCCCTTTAAACTATTTCCACTGCGGCCTTCCAGCTGATAGTTTAATGGGCCCTTTCCGGCCATGTGCAAGGGGCAGGGCCCTTTAAACACCCCACAAACTGACCTTCCCAATGTCCAATACCCACCAAATTTGCAGGGGACATAGTCCTCACTGTCCTCTGCAGCCCCCCCCCCCCCCAAGTTTCAGAGAGATTGCAACCTGGGAAAGGCATGATCCACAGGTCCCCCCATTGGCTGTCATTTTCTGTTCACAGAGGCAAAAGCGGAACTCTCTGCTGGAAGTACTTTGAAGGGTTAAAGCCAGAAGGAAAGTCAGAAGGAGTTCAGACAGAGTTCAGTCCCTCCCTGCCTCCGGTTGCCAAGGGGATTGATTGCAGCAGGCGCCAGACTGTCTGGCTTGCCGAACAGCTGCCGAAGGCAACAAACGAGGCTTGCAATAACCACCTGTTTGTTTAGGATGGGGCCTCATGAACAGCTTGTTCGAGAACAGCAGATTAGGCTGTTCGTTGTTTTTTTCTGTTCGTAATGCTGTTCGTGCCCATGTCTAATCGTAAGTAGTGTGAGGGGCCTTGGATCTGAGGCCAAACTCCTGCATTCTGTGCAGAAAGTCACAGCATCTGCAGGTAAAGATTCTCAAGTAGCAGGTCTTGGGAAAAGACCCCCTCCCTGCCTGAGGTCTTGAAGATCCACTGCCTAGCAAAGTAGACCGTACTAAAGGGAATGATGCCCTCATCAGATTGGAAAGATAAGTCTGTTGATGGCTGAATGGGGAACCTGAAGGTTTAGGGACAAAATGCCTCTACTTATCAGATGCTGTAGCTTCTGACTGACCACTATTCCAAACAGGATATTGGTCTAGATGTACCATTGGGCTGATCCTATGCTTACGTTCTTGAGCCAAGGGAGACTCTGGTTCAACTTCCCCACTTAGCCATGAGGCCCAGCGTGTCATCTTTGACCAGGCACACTCCATCTGCCTAATCTGTTTCACAGGTAGGGCTGCCAGGCCTATCCCGGCAACTGGCAAGAAGTCTGGGGGTAGGGACATGCGGGGCATAGTGTTTCTGGCAATTCCTAGAGCTACTGCCGTTGAGTCCAGGTTTCCCCGCAAGTTATGTCATCATGCTTGCAAAGGCGGTGAGGTTTTTTCCTTTCCCCTGCCCCCACTTTGGCAGGATGCCCTTCCCCACCACCTCCAAGCTTCACCCCCAAATGTCCAAGAATTCCCCAACCTGGAGCTGGCAACCCTATCAAGGGTTAGAGGAGAGTGTCAAAGAGAACCAGAAGAAATAGACTTCAAGCATATAACAATCACGTTTACCTCTCTCTTTGAGATACTCACTTTCAGATATGCCTGTTTCAAGTCATGCATTTTCAGAACGCCTGGACAGTCATTTGATGTAATATAAAACATTTCCCACTCATCCTATAGGCTTGGGAAGACCGTGTGGGAGGCTGCAAAATGCAAAGCAATTTGTCGATTTCACAGCTGCATCCTTCAGTGAAGACATGTTGACATTTACCATCTCGGGCGTTGATGAATGCATTAATAAATGGTATGTTGATGTCATTACACCCTCATTTTTCAAAACCCGGGGAATGCACTGGGAAGCTGGGAAATAAAACAAGTTGTTCAAAGATGGATAGAAATCGGGCCATGTACTTATTTACCAGTCCTTTGGAACCCATTTAAAAGTGGAAATTTTCAATAAAAAAAATAAAATAAAATAAAAGTGGCTTGGGTATGGAGGCTATTTCAGGTATGTAGCCATGTTGGTGTGCAAAGCGGCAGGGTTTGAGTCCAGTGGCAACTTAGAGACCAACAAGATTTTCAAGGTATAAGCTTTCGAGAGTCAGAGCAACCTTCTTCAGATTCCAGATGGCTCTTGAAAACTTATACCCTGAAAATCTCTAAGGTGCCACTGGACTTAAATCCTTGTGTATGGAGGAGATCATTTAGGGACGATGTTGAATCTCTAAAGCTATGCAGCTCAATTTGAATATCCCCATCTGAGTTTGTTTGTTAACCCGTTTCCTTTGCTGTCCCTAGCCACCGTCCCTGAATCTCCATGGACATCCAAAGACGGCATTGGCAATGACAACCATACACTGAGATTGCGAGCTGCCAAATCTTCAAAGAAAGGCGGGGCATAAATCTTTAAATCAATAATGTGTGGTTCCTTTCCTTGTTTGATACAAAACTTAGGAAGTTAATCAAAACTGGCTTTTCTGAGCTGAAGCCCTTCCCAATATAGAAATATAATCCATCATAGATGAAACGTGATAGGCATTTTCCATCAGGCTGGTGAAAGGTTGAGTCTTGGAATGTAAAGAGTGTGAGGTTATTATTTTTTTTTCGTATTACACTGTGTAAAATATTGATCTGAGTACAACCACACTTTTAAGAAAGATGCACAAATTGTAATCTTATATGGAGTTTCTCTAGCCTAAACAACTGGAAATAAGTTCCTGGGACTGCCATGACTCCATACAGGATTGCACGGTTTAGGTATCACAGGGGTAATTTCCTAGAAAAAGAACTGCAGGAACTCATTAGCATATCTCATTAGCATATGCCATACCCCCTGACATCACTGGAAGTGTGTCAGAAGGCACCATCTACCCCTCAGGCCCCTTTCCCCAAAAATCTCCAGGTATTTCCTTAAAGCAGAATGAACTCAAAGCAGCTAATCCTCCTCTGGAAAGCCAGCCCTGCTTGCTTGCATGGACGCACGCACTCACTCTCTCTCACAAGTCACAAATGAAAATAAAGCAGCAGAATGAACTCAAAGCAGCTTACCCTCCTCTGGAGAGCCAGCCCTGCTTGCTTGCATGGACGCACGCACTCACTCTCACAAATCACAAATGAAAATAAAGCAGCAGAATGAACTCAAAGCAGCTTACCCTCCTCTGGAGAGCCAGCCCTGCTTGCTTGCATGGACGCACGCACTCACTCTCTCTCACAAGTCACAAATGAAAATAAAGCAGCAGAATGAATTCAAAGCAGCTTACGTTCCTTTGGAGCCCAGCCCCACTCGGCTTGCACTCACTCACTCATTTTCTCTCTCTCACTCCCTCTCTCTCATGAGTCACAAATGAAAATAAAGCAGCAGAGCCTGCTGCTAAAGACGAGGACAGCCAGGAGGAAAAGGAATCATGTGGGTGGGGCCAAAACCCATGTGACTTCTTTTCAGATCTACCGGAACGCTGTTCCGTCACGTTCCGCCTCCGAATGAGCCCTGAGGTATCATAACAACACATATGGCTGCAGCCAACTAATCCTGCAGTGCTCATCAGTTGTCACAGTGTTGAAGAAAACTTTGCATCCCTCTTTCTGGTGCATGGCATACCAGGCCATTCAAGAGAATGGGGCACTTATTCGCCCCGCAAGAAAAACATGCAGGTAATAATAATAATAATAATAATAATAATAATAATAATAACAACAACAACAACAATAACAACGCTGCTATACTGTACTTCTAGACAGATTAGTGCCTCACCCAGAGAGGTGGACAAGTTTGTGTTATTATTATCCCCACTGGGGAGCTGGGCTGGGGGGAGTGGCTGACCCAAGGCCACCTACTGAGCTCATGGCAGTAGTGGGATTCAAACCAGCAGAGTGCTGATTCGCAGCTGAACCACTTAGCCTCTGTGCTACAGCAGCAAGTAACCAATTCTCCCACCGGTGATCTCTTTTGATTCTAACCTTAAAGTGGGCAGTGGTTCAGTAGAGCATCTGTTTGGCACCCAGGTTCAATTTCAAGCATCTCCAGTTAAAATGATGAGGTAGCACTGTAAGGTTGCCAGCTCTAGATTCGGAAATTCCTGGAGATTTGGAGGGGTGGATCCTGGAGAGGGTTTGAGGAGGGACCTCAGTGGGGTCTAATGCCATAGTCCCCACCCTCCAAAGCAGCCATTTTCTCCTGGTGATCTGATCTTTATGCCCTAGAGATCAGTTGATCTCCAGGTGATCTCCAGCCACCACCTGGAGGCTGGCAATCCTAGGTAGTAGATAATGTAAAAGACCTCTGTATAAGACCCTGAATCCCTGCTACCAGTCAGAGTAGACAATACTGACCTTCATATGTCCCTCCATGGCAGCTTCGCTCATCTGAACAGGGTCTCTTGCAGGTGCCAGCCTGCACATGGGCAAAATCAACTGCAGCCCATACACGGGCCTTCTCTGTGGTGGCCCCTACCCTATGGAACAGCCTGCCTGAGGAGGTCAGGAGAGCTCCCACGCTCTTGGCTTTCCACAAACAATGCAAAACTGAATTATTCAAAAAGGCTTTTTCACTCAGATAGGAGAGCAGTATTGTAGGGAGGGGGTCTCGGATGTTTCACCAATGAGTTGGGAACCATGGGCTCCACCATTATGTTGCTTTACATATTATCTGTTGCTTTGAATATGTACTTGTATATACTGCTTGTGCTTCATGTTGTCTCATGTTAATCCTAGAATGGATTATGTTCTGTTTCAGCAATCCTTCAACCATGTATTGGTTGGATCCTTGCTAATGCTATGTCTCCGTAAACTTGTATTCATTTACCCTCTGACATTGTTTATGGAAATGTCCTTGACACTGTGTGGAAATGCCTACCCTTGTCCTTGCTACTGATTGTACTGATCTCGCACAACGTAATCCACATTGAGTCTCGGTGAGAAAGGCGGATTATAAATAAATAAATAAATAAATAAATAAATAAATAAATAAATAAATAAATAAATAAATAAATAAATAAATAAATAAATAAATAAATAATAGTCCAACTCATTAGAAGGCAGCTTCATTTGTTTGTGTACATGTACTTGAAAGGGATAGATTTTCTTCTCATTTACTCTCAACTCTATCCTCTCTTCCTTCTGTTGACATATTTTAAGACTGCAAGCTCTCTGAAGCATAATAATCAGTGAACTATGTGTGTGTGTGTGGGGGGGAGAAATGTAGTCCCGCCAATCCCCCCAGATGGGGCACCGGATCCCCCACCCTGAAGTCCTGCTGCCCGCTGCCACTTGAAGCAGAGAAAATTTTTAAAAATCACTGGCATTGCAAACACAATGATGTCACATCTGGCGGAAACCCAAAAGTGACAGCGATACCTCTAAGAATAACTGGAAACTCAATGGGCTTACCTTAGAGTTTCCATTGATTCCTAGAGCTACTGCTATCTCTTCCAGGTTTCCCCTGGAAGTGACATCATCATGCTTGCAATGCCACCCCCCATGATGTCCCTGCCCCCAACCCTCTCGGTGGTTGCTAGGCCTGGCAACTCTAGTGCGAGGAGTAATGGATTCCAATCTTCACCCTCCCATGAAGTTCACAGGGCATATTTGGGCCAGTCGTGCTCTGTTTCTCCACCTATCCTACAGGGTTGCTATGAGGATAAAATGGAGGAGGGGGGGTGGATTATGTCTGTCTCCCCTGAGCAACTTGGAATAAGGCTGAGCTAAAAATGGAGAGAACAGATAGAAACCATTCATGCCAAAGGTGCTATATATTTAAACAAGATGGTAGCTGGAAGCATTCCAAGACAGAACCAGTCCTTCCTTGCTGTTAATCTCTTTGTCATCGGCATTTCTCCAAATACTGCCATAGCTGGAGTGTAATAAATGAGGCAGCTATTTCTGACCTGGATATTCCAGGCTCTACTGCTGATATTTGTGTTGAAAGAGGTGCCTCTTTACTTCATCTCTATTGACCGGAGCTTCTTGTTATGCTACCGGTGCCAAGAAAATGCACAAACGTCTCTAAAATTCAAAATAGGGACGAGGCTATTTTTGAATGACTCCTGTACAAAAACAAGCAAGCCAAAGCACACTTAGTTCCTTGACCTGGTGCAGGAGAAAACCTTTCTGCTTGGAGTACGAACAACAGTTCTTAATGTTCTTCCTCTTTCACAGTGGGAGGTGGTATATTTTAAAAACAATAATACATGGCAGGAAAGGCAAGAAAAATGACGAAGTTAAGATTTGATTCTATTCTTATGAAAATATTAGAGCAACCCTAAACAGAGTTATGCCTTTCTAAGAGTCTCTCTACACAAGACATCTTATACAGGGACATTCAAGGGTAGGGAAATGCAATGTTAGCCGGAAAGCATAGTTTAAAAAGACAGAGCCCAAAGGGGAGGTGAAATTGACAGAGCCTTGGGGGAGGTACAGATGAAATTAACAAACCCTCTGAAGAGCAATCTCTGCCGGCTCTGTCTTTTTAAACTACGCTTCCTTGCTAACATTGTGTCTCCCTACACTTAAGCATCCCCATATAAGATGACTCGTGTAGAGAAACTCTTACACCATTGACTTTAAAGGATATAACTCTACTTAGGATTTCATTGCTTATCTAATGGGAAACTGCAGTATTTTTTTCTAAAATGACTAAGGCCCAAGGGTGAAAATGTGGTGTTATTTATACCAGGTTTGAAACTGTATCCCACTTTCGTAAATAAAAAATTGACTTGCAAGTGGTGATGAACACGGGACTTATGTGTTAACTTCCTCTGTGTGGGTAATTTCGTAATGTAGGAAATGTCCTATCATAATATTATTGACTATCTTGTTATCTCACCCTTCCTGCAACTAACTCACGGTGATGTATGGGTAACCTCACACAAGTTAGCTGCGTGCACATTTCACTGCTCTTGGGGGCAGATTTTCCCCATGAACGGCTGTGTAAGAAGGAGGAGGCCATTTTATATGGCAGTAACCGACATGCCGACGCTGGTCTTAAATAACCACTTGGCATGTTAACAGAGGAGGAAACGACAGAAGAACTTAAAACAACAACTAATGGGTGCAAGGAACGGAGGTGATGGTGGGGAGAAAAATGGGTTTTCATTAGTTTTCCATAAGTGGATTAAACTGAGCAGAATGTAAAGAGTCCCATGGGCTCCAATTAGACGGCTTGCTCTGTTCCTGAATTGTCCTAAGCAAGCACGAATTTGAATAAGAAACACTGTATGCAGCAGGAATTTAACAACAGAGGGCGGGGAGCGAAAAACACCTTCCTTCCAGCCCACTCGAACATCAAGTGTATTTGTCGTGGAATTCACCAAACACGCCTTGGAAGCATCCGTTCCCCCAACTAAACAATCTCTGTGTTTTCCTTGCAATACAGATATTTTGTACATAGAGCACCGTCAGCAGAAAAATCAAACGAGCCAAGAACTCTTAAGTCTCTCTGTACTCCTTTGAGTCCCCTGTCGAATTACAAGGAGGCGTGCATCTGGAAATGGAAAGGCTGCCTTGGGCGTGAAACAAAGTGCTTGCGCATTGCACAGAAAAGCACACTCTCCAACGGAAACACGTAGAAGTTGTTAGTGCAAAGCACTGCCCTTTGTAAGTAAGTAAGTAAGTAAGTAAGTAAGTAAGTAAGTAAGTAAGTAAGTAAGTAAGTAAGTAAGTAAGTAAGTAAGTAAGTAAAGAGTAGGGCTTGTTATTAATAGTGTTTTACACTAAAGCACTATTAATGACAAGCCCTATTCTTTACTTACTTACTTACTTACTTAACTTATACTTTGGCTTTTTCCCTAATGGGGGCACCCAAAGCCGCTTATTCTCCTGTCCTCATTTTATCCTCACAACAACCCTGTGAAGCAGGGTAATTGGAGAGTGTGTGACTGTTCCAAGGTCACCGAGCTAGCTTCCATGGCAGAGTGGGGATCAAATTTTGTGAAGAATCAGGCTGATTCGTGTATCATGAAAACATGTTTCGTGGGGCCACATTTTTCACAAAATCCATGACTTTGGGGGCTGATTCGTTCGATTAATGACTGATTCGTGATGCCAGACAGGCTGGCACCAATCTATTGATTCCTTAGGCAACATTGGTCCGGAATGTCTGCAGGCTTTTTGTTGCTGTGGAAACCCCTGTCTTAGCCCACATAACTTTGATAGGCAGCTCTCCCGGCCAGCCTGAGAGTTTCCATTCTGTTCTATGAGAGCAATGAGCAGGGGGAAGATGGACCTTCTGTAACCATGGGGAAACCAATCTCATCCCTCCAAACCCTGTTAGGCAGGCCTGTCTGCCAACCAGAGAGCTCCTGTTCTGCTCTATGTGAGTGTTTCTTATATAAAGCACAGCTCCGTGCCTCCTGCTTTCAGTTCCAGTAGACAGAGGGGGAGAGAGGAGCTGTTGCTGGGATTTGGAGTGAGAGAGAGTAGATTTGGGAGCTTTTGGATGGATTTGCTGGAGTTCCACCAGGCTGTGGTCAGAGTAGAGAAAGCCCTGGCCCTGGTCAAGGCCAGTCCCTCAGGCCAGGGATCTCCAGTAGTGTTTGTCAGCTGAGCGTAAAGCTCTCCAAGGGACATATTGGGAGAGGTGGTCACACAGGTATGTCACTCCCTGTCCATTGAGGGCTTTGAACATCAAAACCAAAACCTGGAACCGGATTCAGAATTCAACTAGTTTTTACCTAGTATCCTCAGGAATTTGGGGGGGGAGGGGCATGGGGAATATCATATTGCACAACATGTCGATGTCATTTCTGGGTGAAAAGCTGGGACTGAAATCACTGTGCCAAGCAATGCTATAGGAATACTCCCGATCTCTATGATAAATACCACAGAGATCAGGGGAATTCCTAGAGAGTTGCTCAGTGCAGTGATGTTGCACACACACACACACACACACACACACACACTGTTTTCTCCCTGCTACTCCACTGTGCAAGCATGGGAGATGAGGACCACGTGTATGAGTTGCCCGCTGAAATTGGTCAGCCGGTCATCCTGTTACCTGTCAATACTCTGCTCCCCAAATAAATTTTAGAAATGGCCTTAGTTCTAACTGGAGCTAGAAGGAAGCAGAAGGCAGTACAGACCAAAATATATGCAACAACAAAGGAACAGAGGAAATGTGCTGATCCCTCATTTAAAGTCACATTGTCAAAGGAAGTCAGAATCCTCCACTGTTTGTTATAATAAATTCATCAAGAGTAAAGGGCAGGCACTCATTTCCACTCATACTGTGGTCACCTTTGCCCTTACCATTCCTCCTCTGTTTCTCCTATTTTTTAACTATGGCTTATCTGATCCCTTTCCTTGGTTGTCTTCCTAAAGTCAGATTGGAGACTCTGAAGGTCAAGGACCTTAGCTTTGCTCACAAGGAACAAGAGAATAGGAGACCTTAAAACTGAGCCTCAACCTATTGAATAAGGCTTTGGAGTCTATGGCAGAGACATACAAATATATCTCATTTCATTTCTTTTCATTTGTACAGATTGTTGTTCTCAACCTTTTTTGTTCTTGCTTTTGCTGGTGTTCCAGATTTGTTTGTTTGTTGTACAACATTTTTACACATTTGTTATAACAGTTTTATGTTATATCCTATGTACAGTATGCGTAGAAGAGCCCCGTGGCGCAGAGTGGTAAGCGGCAGTACTGCAGCTCAAGCTCTGCTCGTGACCCGAGTTCGATCTGGCGGAAGCCAGGTTCAGGTAGCCGGCTCAAGGTTGACTCAGCCTTCCATCCTTCCTAGATCGGTAGAATGAGTACCCAGTTTCCTGGGGGTAATGTGTAGATGACTGGGGAAGGCAATGGCAAACCACCCCCTAAAAAGTCTGCCAAGAAAACGTCGTGTGATGCGACATCCCCCCATGGGTCAGTAATGACTTGGTGCTTGCACAGGGGACTACCTTTACCTTTACCTACACTATGTGTAATACTTGTGCTTCATTGGACTCATGCTTCATCTGCAGGTGGGGCTTACCAAAGCACCCTGAGTTGGGTGCCCTGCTGAACTCTCAATTTTCTGCCACTGGAAGATTTCAGATTGCATATCCTGAAAGTGGCTGAATCCACCCATCACGCCAGCTGCAGATAGGACAGCCCTTGCTGATGCGATTACTATCCACAAAGAGTGAAGCGACTAACATAAGCAAAACTAAATTGCAATAGCCTACAACAAACTCTGCCTGACCTTGGCCACCCACCCACCTGCAGTAACTCCCCAGGGTTTCATTTTGTTTTTTTTAAGAAAATGGGTTTAAGTATTTGCCATTGGCAAGTCCCCCCCCGCCCCACATCCAAGTGCGGGTAATCAATGTAAAACTAACATTGAAAAGGCATTCATTTTAATGGGGTAAAAATTCAGGCACCAAGAAACAGAAAGTGGTGTGTGCATAGCAACTTGCGGGTTGTTCCATCGGCACAAGGGGGAAGCGGAACTGAAAATTGGACTTTGAAGTCAAACCAGCAGGGATGAGAAATTAGATAGCAATCTCATCAACCCCAACAAGAAGTCATGTCGTGAAAGATTGGGAAGAATAATTTAAAGAATGATAGGCTATGCCTGGAATCTATCTTCTGTTTAAAAAGTCATTCCACATGACCATTACTTCCCCAGAAAAGGATATGCTGTGTGGGTTGCAAAGTCAGAACTGGTAGGAAGGTTCTTCTTGAACACCCATAAATGTCCATCAGACATTTCCAGGTGTTCGACAGAGATGCTCAAAATGCAAATAGTTTTTCAGCTTGAATACAGGAATGTTAGCCCATCCTTGCTTCAAGTCCCAGTTCCCTTTCTTAAATCAACAAAGAACAGCAGCTTCTTAGAACACCAGAGCCCATTACCGGCCTAGGATCCCTTTCTCCCTGAAATTATATGTACTGACAAGCCATGCTGCAAATCGAAAGCTTTGTTTGCTTGTACAACTCTCAAAGAAATCATTTGGTTCCAAGGAGAAAGACAACATTGATAATGCACCAGAAATGCTGCATGCCAAGCAGCCTTTTCTCCACCCGCCCCCCTCCAGTCTGAATCCTTCTATTTAATTTTGCATTAACTTTCAGATTGAAGACATAAGGAAAGAGCATAGGCTGCTCGGATCCAAAGTGGAGAGTGACTGTCGACAATTGCCAGAAGTGATTGGCTATCTGGGTTAGAAGAACATTGGCTTATATTTATTAACTGCATCATCTCTGCAATGTTTCTTTCCCCTCTTCCCACTTTCCCTCCTGCTGTAATAAAATGCTATAACGCTTACAGTGCTTTAACTGGTCTTTAGGTATTTCTGAACCATAGCTGTAAATAGGGTCATGGACCCAAAATAGATATGATATGTAATCAGCCAAAATCCACCCCCCCCAAATCTTTTAAAAATGCATCCTGATAATAGGCAGATGAAAAAGTGGAAGAAAAATACATACCCCTCTGGCTGTCTCCTCCAACACGAGCCAACCCCCCAACCCCCAGCAATTGCTTCTCTCCTTGTAGGGGAAACTTCTCATGGGGAAAAGAAGTTAGTGAGAATACTGAGTATAGGCAGGGCTCATTTTGAGGGGGG
The DNA here is from genome assembly GCF_028583425.1 of Eublepharis macularius. NCBI lineage: Eukaryota > Metazoa > Chordata > Lepidosauria > Squamata > Eublepharidae > Eublepharis > Eublepharis macularius. The sequence continues at coordinate 62,273,775 of NC_072802.1, read as the reverse complement.
ATGCGCAGGAACGCAGTTCCGGTAGTTCTCCAAAGAGGTCACATCAAATGTCAGGTGACCCTGCCTACCTGATTTTGGGCCATTTGGGGCCTGTTTTGGGCCCAAAATGGCCTGGATAGGGCCTAAAACAGCCAGGATTGGTCCCCAAATGTCCAGGATTGGGCCTCTGATGGGTGGTGAATCACTCTCCCGCTCTGCAGCAGCCCAATTCTGACCATTTTGGGCCCCTTTTCGGCCATTTTCAGCCCCCTTTTGCCATTTTGGGCCCAGTTTCGGACCTGAATGGCTAGGATTGGGCCCAAAACAGCCAGGATAGGTGAGGTCGGGGATGTGGCATATGCAGATCAGTTATGCTAATGACACACTTCCGGTGATGTCAAGGGGTGTGGCATACACCAACGAATTATGCTAATGAGTTATGCTAATGAGCTCCTGCAGCTCTTTTTCTACGAAATGAGCCCTGAGTATAGGAAATCTGGGTGGAGAAGTGTTAAGCCCCCTCTCTTCTCCTTCTAACCACAGCATCCTTCTGTTCTGTTTTATGGGAGGAGATTGCGCTTTAGTTTAGACAACCAACCAACTGTGGCAAAAACCCAGGATGGATCACTCATGCAATAAGACTAACAATGATGATGAATATTCCCAATGTGGAAGGAGTACATGTTTTCATTCCTGCAGTTTGCAACAGAAATGCTCAAAGAGCCACGTAGGAACACAGATAAGGAATGCAATGATATGTGAATATTTGAGCATATATGCCCACCTGTGGGTCAGTGTTGGGACGTGGGAAGCCCCCCTCTCGGAAGCTGGGAGTGGAGGGGGAGGTGATTCTGCTGTCTCCTAGTAGTGTTGCCAGCTCCAAGTTGGGAAATTCCTGGAGATCTGGGGGGTGAAACCTGGAGAAACCTGGAGAAAGTGGGGTTTGGGGAGGGAAAGGACTTTGGCATGGCATAAGTCCATAGAGTCCACCTCCCAAAGTAGCCATTTTCTCCAGGTGAACTGATCTCTGTGGCCTGGAAACCATTTGCAATTCCTTGTAGCCTTCTATATGCCCTCAGCCAATGCATGGGGAAGGACAACAGGCAACAGTGCCCTGGCCCTGCCCCCCTGGCTCATCTGTGTGATCACTGGGTGGTCTACACAGTATGAATATGTGGAGGACGAGTCTGCAAATGCAATCCCTGCTTTCCGAGCATTGCCAGTCACAGGAGTGTATGCACAACACTTCTCACATGCATGGGAATGGCCAGGGCCAGATTTTGAGAGTCCCTGGGCAAAGAGTGCTCAAGGGTCCTTGTTACGACCCCTTCTTTCTCTTGGGTAGATTTTCCCTTGCATCTTTCTCTTACACCCTCTGGGTAGATTGCTGCCACCAGGAATATTATATTCCAAGATATTTTATTTAAATTTCCCCTTTAGTAATGTGCCTAAGCGTCAGGCTCCTTAGTGGTACTATGTGGCCCTGAGGAAAGGGATATAGGAATGACAGATAATCTGGGATATAAAAAAACAAAGTAAACTTTTATTTTTATAAGAAGCGTATCCGTTTCATATTATTTCTAAAACTCGATGGTTTCCAAAGAGTAGTTCTCCATTCTTAAAGTTACTTTACTTCAACCCAGTCACACAGATCTTCTCTCAGGCTTCACACACAGCTTGCCTGCTTTTGATATTAATTTCTCTCTCAGTTACAAGTAAGACCTTTTCTCAGGCGCACACACAGTTTGCCTGCTTTTCCCTGACTGGATGTTCTCTCACAAACACACAGTTCAGGCTACCACACAGGTCATATTTCTCTCAGAACTGCTTAAACATATTCAGGCTGCACACAGCTTGCCTGCTAATACCAGACTCAATATTTTTCTCAAATGCTTAAATATGCTAAGGCTGCGCACAGCTGCCCTCTCTTGCCCTGACTGAACCTTTTCTCTCCACTCTCACTCTAAAACTGCAGTTGACTCCGCCCACACTCTCAGTCATCAACCAATCATATCACTCACTCGTCCCTCTCTTTCAACCCCACTCTTCATCTAAACCACACCAAGCATTTAAAGACACATGCACACATTTACTTAAAATCATTACAGTCCCTTTCTCTCCTCTGCCCACCTCCAGGACCCCCACTCATACCTTCTTTCCTGGCCCCACCCACATACTTCCCCACCCACCTTTGCATCCCTCCTCTACCCACTTGTAACCCCTTCCGCCACTCATGTCCACATTTTCATTCCAGCAGTTCTAACATTGCTTAGAACTGTACTGTAAATTACCTAGCCGTGTTCTCTAAACTGAATCAGTTCAAGCATCCTTGATTCTTCCTATTCTATTATTATTTGTACAAATCTCCCTGCATCCATAATTTTCTACAGGTTTCAACTCTTTCATTACAGTCGCCTCTTCTTCCCGACTATACTGATATGTGAGCGTGCCACGCAACACTGCAAGAAACCAATTTGTGTGATTAACACTAGGGTTGTATGGAGATTCCTTCTGTATTTTCACCAATGCGTAGGAAACACTGGACAAAAAGGGATTTTGATGCAATCACATCAAAATTGCTTTGGCTGAGTTTTATTACACTTTGTACTGGTAACATAGAGGGGGAAATTTGCAAACCAGTTTGGTGTAGTGGTTAAGAGCACGGGACTCTAATCTGGAGAGCCGGGTTTGATTCCTCAATCCTCCGCTTGAAGCCAGCTGGGTGACCTTGGGCTAGTCACAGCTCTTTGGAGCTCTCTCAGCCCCACCACCTCACAGGGTGTTTTGTTGTGGGGATAATAATGACATACTTTGTGAACCGCTCTGAGTGGGCATTAAGTTGTCCTGAAGGGTGGTATATAAATCGAATGTTGTTGTTATTGTTGTTATTGTTGTCGTTGTCGTTAACTAAGTAACTGACAGTGCAATCCTACGAACAGTTACTCCAGTCTATACCCTTTGAAATCAATGGGTATAGACTGAAGTAACTTTGCTTGGGATTGCACTGTGAGAATTGCAGCAGCTAGTACATGCTCTAATGCCATAGAAGTTGTCTGAGTTGCAGTGAAGTTGACGGCAAGTAGCAACACAGGGCAGAGAAACCCCACAAATCCATAAGGGAGCCGAACAGGAGAAATTTGTTCATTCTTAGCGCAGAGTCCAGTTGCTTTCAGCCATGCTTTCAATCATTTGAAGTGGTAGTATCTTTCTCTACCTGGTTTTCTCTTCTATCAGCCGTGGACAATGCTTGGTTCATCAAAATTTGCTCACGGGTACCAGGCTACTGGCATTGATGTATTTCTCTTCATTTATAAAGCCCTCCAAAGCCTTTCTTTAAGACAGGTGGAGAACATGAATAAGATTGATTTTGTGAGTGGAGGGAGGTGGTGGAAATGGTTCCAAACTATGAATGGTATGGAGAGAGTGATTAATGGGGAAAAATACCCTCTCAAAATATTAGAACGTGGGGTCATCCAATAAAAATGATTGGCAGGAGCTTCAGAGCAGGTAATCGCAAATATTTCACCCAACACACTGTTATCCTTCGGGAATTCTGAAAGAGATTTGGATTGCCATAGCCTAAGTGGGTTGATAAAAATGAAAAAGGCAAATATATGAAAGGTAATTATTAATGGCAGGCATTAGTCACATTAGCCCAAAATGAAGCCTCCATGTTCCGAGGTAGTATGCTTTTGATTACCAGATACTGGATACAAAATCCGAAAACGGTTTTCTCCAACTTCCCTGGAGTTTATTGTTCCTCCTGCCAAATATCTCCCGTTAAAATGAATACATTTTTAATGCATGTTTCAATTGTATATAAATGGTGTCTAATGTATAAATAGCAAACAGATGGCATAAAAGAAATCAAGGAATCACCAAGACCGGCAAAGAAAACGATTTGAACTGAAATGGATAACAATGGCAACATACGACATTTTTGAAGAAATGAAAATGGTCACATTGTTCCGGATAGATCTGAACATGTACTTTCTATCATCATGACTAAGGTGATGAAATGAGCTGAACGGGGGAGAAAAAAAGCACTTAAGACCACTTTAATATGTCATGTAGAGGGAGTGGAAAATTTAATGGAGAACATTTAATGTAAGACAGAGATGTTCCGCCAGGCATATGGTGGAGGCTAATTTTAGTCCATCAGTGCCGAGCCTTCCACCGGTCTCCCTCTATGAGGGGTTATAGAGGGTCCACTGCTGGCTGCCCCAAAAAGGGGTACAGTAATCTATCTGTCCGCTACTACCTCCCCTTTTTGTATGCTGATGGGCAGGAGTGTAGGACTGCCCCGTCTTGGAATGGTTTTATTGATTGCTGTTTTTATGCTGTGTTTATTGTTTTTATGTTGTATTTAATCAACGTTGTACCTCGCCCTGAGCCCACTTGCGGGGAGGGCAGGTTAAAAATATAATAAATAAATTAAATAAATAAATAAATTCAGTGACCAAGTATTTTGGGAGCGATCCTCAAAAGCATTCTCTGAGACTTGCTAAAACAGTGGAACTGGTTTCATGGGTGAAGGTAACTTTCCACACCTGATTCTCCACCTGATAGCCAGATTGGTGTAGTGGTTAAGAATGTGGGACTCTAATCTGGAGAGCCAGGTTTGATTCTCCACTCCTCCACTTGAAGCCAGCTGGGTGACCTTGGGTCAGTCACAGCTTCTAGGAGCTCTCTCAGCCCCACCCACCTCACAGGGTGTTTGTTGTGGAGATAATAATGGCATACTTTGTAAACCGCTCTGAGTGGGTATTAAGTTGTCCTGAAGGGTGATATATAAATTGAATGTTGTTATTGTTTGTAGTAGTAGTAGTAGTTGTTGTTGTTGTTGTTGTCATTGTAGTTGTCGTTGCCGTTGTCGTTGTTGTTGCCATTGCCGTTGTCGTTGTTGTCGTTGTTGTTGTCGTTGTCGTCGTTGTCACCAATGACACTGATCGCAATGGTTAGAATATTAGACTAAGAACTGGGAGACCGAGGTTCCCTTCTCCACTCTCCTATAGAAGCTTGCTGGGTGACCTTGAGTCAGTCTCTCTCTCTCAGTCTAGCCTTCCTTCTGAGGTTATTGCTATTCGGATAAAAAAGAAAATGGGAGAACAATGTCATAAGCCCCTTTGACTCCCCATTGTGGAGAAAAGCAAGGTAGAACTAACTATGCCAGATAAATAAAATAAAATGCTCAGCAATGGAATGCCACTAAGTTACAGGCACCAGGCGTCAACGACACTTTCTCAGTAACTTTCTTCAGGAATTAAAACCTGTGACGGTTGGCTGACTCAAATTCTCAGCCATTTATCAGTTCATTAACCCAGCCCCAATCCCTCCTTCTCTACACCTCTCCAGACAAAATGAACAGTATGTGGATAAATGCCCTGCCAGCATTTCACAGCAACACGCACTTCGAACTAGAGATAGGCAATCAAGCCCTGATTATGTGCTTTTAAATTTGGTCTGCCGGCACATCAAATGCTTACACAGTCGCCCTTCAACAAAACTAGCCACCGGAACACCATCAAAGGACACAAGTCCCTCCTAAGGCCCAGTGCTCAGCATGTTGTTGTGCTGTCTCCCACCTCCAGAACAAAGTGCAGTTGGGTGTATTACAAATTGAGCAGCATTTCCTCATCACCCCCAAGATCAAGCTGTAAAACAGGATTTGGCACATATATGATCAGCATTCAGTCAACTGTCTTTTGCTGAACACACCACTGGTCAGTTTAGGAGAGAATTGCTGTTTAGGTTGCAATGGCTCTCTAGGGGCCAAGCTACAAGTGACAAATGACACTTGAACGGCAAGTGAACAGACTCACATGTATTCCTCCCTGTTCCCTTATGCTCCACTTGCACTCCACTCGATTACTTTGTGAGCGCAAGTGAACAGGGAGGAATACATGTGAGTCTGTTCACTTGCCGTTCAAGTGCCATTTGTCACTTGTAGCTTGGCTCTAGGGACTTGGATAAGAAACAGCCTTCCCCCACAGCTGCTCCTCAAGAGTCTTTCATCAGCGAGACCATGTTGTACATCAGAGCATCTGCTCCTCAAGCGTGTACTCTCTCGCTCAGCCACAGCTTTTCTCTGTGTCTGTATTACTACATGAAGTTGTCGTGTACGATGCTCAAAATTGTCTGCTCTGATGGACAATGACCTTCCAAGCCTTGGGCAGAACAAAGTATTTCTCCACACGGCGCCCAGAGATGCTTTAATTGAGGTGCCACGAGTTGAATTTAGAGCTTTCTCCATGCTTAGCCCAGGACAGCCTGATCTTGTCAGATCTCAGAAGATAAGCAGGGTCATCCTTGGTTTGTAATTGGATGGGAGACCTCCAAGGAAGACTCGGGTTACAGAGGCAGGCAATGGCAAACCAACTCTGTTAGTCTCTTGCCATGAAAACCCCACCAGGGCTCACCATAAGTCAACTATGACTTGAGGGCAGCATTTCATTAATTCATGTCCATGCTTGCAAAGCATCTGCTTTACCACTGGCCCACAACCCCACAACAGCGAAATTGTAAGTGCCATTGCACCCATTTACTTAGAAGGGTTTTGCTCAGCTTAAGAATGCACAGGTGATCATATACAGCCACCTGAAATGAAATCGGCCCATCGGTCCATCTAGTAAAATATTGACTGTTCTGACGGAGACTCAGGCAGAGTCAAACCTTTCCCAACCCCTGCCAACCAGAGATCATGCAAATAAGGCATTCTAGCAGTGAGCCACAATCCCTCTTTTGTGCCTCCAATCGGCTGCTTTATAGCTGAATATGCAGAAAGATTCTTTGATGTTAACTTCTTTCACTGACTGAGCAGTCCACGCAGCAAAGCAGGTGCTCTTCATGACTCTGGCTAGGGCTGATCTAGATATAGGCATGCACTCAAGAAGCCCTGAGTGTCTAGTTAGCTTTCCTGTATCAAATCATTTAACTCCTGGCAAGGGGTACACCACAGATAACATCTTAGGTACATTACTGGCTATTGTACACAAGTGATACAGTTATGGCATATCTGCTTCCATTCTAAGCCTTTATTATTACAACACAATTCTTTAGTATTTTTAAAATCAGCTCAATCAACAGAAAACCCGTACCATCCATTATAATAGTTGCATAGATCATTGAAGGAGAGCAATTACTTGAGTCCAAAAGGTATCTTACCCCCAAATAAGAAATTCACCGGCAACAAATCTCTTCTAAGAGGAAGCTATGAACAATTCAGCTTGTCATATTTGTAGGGTTTCAGAACCATCTTCATACAATAGCTACCTGTCCCACATCAAAGGGAGTTGCATTCTTTGCTAACTTATCTTTATATATAAAAGGCAAACCGTGTTTCAGATGACTCACTTTTCCTGGTGTGGGTATGCATAATCACCAGGATATAAACTGAGTCTTAGACAACATGGCCTTTGGAGGGCACTGCTGCAGCGAAAAGGCCAAACCTCCATGATCAGCCTCCTCTTCATCTGCATGGGGAAGACAGCCTGAGCCTGGCTTGGCCATCAGTGTGGCCTCAGCCTAGCCAGCCATGTGCACCGCCGAGGAAGCTCAGGCCACAGCCTACCATGCTCCCCTTCCTGTCGGACTTGCTATCTCCATTTCCAGGCACTGCTGGATGCCAGGCCCAGAGGCGATACCGGCTGAACCTCTGACGCCACTCCTCTGCTGATCTGTTGTCACTGGGTTGAGTATGGGCAGGCAAAACGGAGACGACTGCCGGTGCTTTCACTTTTACTCCTGAGCTCCTCAACCCCTTTCCCGAGTGGTGCAAAAGGAAACTGGCAGGTACGTGGCGAGTGGCGCCAGGTGGAACAGCGGGCAGGGACTGCCCAGGCTCTGTTTTCTAGGGCCCCCCCTTTTTTAAATGGGCTCTGTTGCTAGTTATCTTATAACTACAAACCCCAGCAAGATTATCCATATTGGAAACATTTTCTTAAATAGTTAGTTCATTCTTGCTACCTTTTATCTTAACCAAGGCTATGTAAAATTGGGGATTACAAGTTTCTCATATGTATGACTCTCTTTTGGCCCTCAACCAATACATCTATCCTTGAGTAATATGACCAGTTTCTATGAAGTTAGACATTCTTGCCATTCCCAGACATCCCGCGTACCTGGACCTTAATACATTTTCAGAGTTTCTGAATGCTTGCAAGGTAATCTTGCAATGATCAAGCTGATTCAACCAATGGGTTGAAATGAAATCAAAAGAGTCTTTGGCTAAACATTAGGAAGAACTTCCTGACAGAGCGGTCCCTCAATGGAACAAACTTCCTCAGGAAGTGGTGGGCTCTTATTCTTTGAAGGTTTCTAAGCAGGGCTAGATGGCCATCTGAGAGCAATGCTGATTCTTTGAATCTAAAAAGATTACGAGAGGAAGGGCAGGAAGGGTTACATCAGTGCTTAGTCCTTATGGCCCCTTCTTACATGCCCAGGGTAATGCTGATTGCCACTTTGGTGTCAGGAAGCAATTTTCCCCAGGCTAGTTTGGCTGGGGATCCTGACAATGTATTGCCATCTTCTGGGCATGGAGCAGGGGGTCACTGGGGGTATGGGGGGATAGTTGTGAATTTCCTGCATTGTGCAGGGGGTTGGACTAGATGACCCTGGAATCTATGATGACCCATAGAATCTATGCTTCTATGATTCCGACCTGAGCTGAGTAGAGCTTGCTCACCCCAAGTCTGAACTGGTATGATTGAGTGAGTAGTTTGTATAACGTGATAAGCTGCTTGTCCGGAGAGCATCTGAAGCAGTTCTGATTCAAGCCCCCTTAGAGCAAGGATTAAGGGGGAAATTGATCTCATGTCAAACACTTTCGCAGATTGCCTTTTCCGAGAAGGAGGCGATCGTACAGCTAGCCAGTGTAACTTGTGAATCGGTCCTCGGAAAGGCAGTATTTCAGGTCTTACTTTGAAGTTCCTTCCAGTAACGCTGATGAATTGTTAAGATGCATTTGGGCTGGGGTGGGAGAGAGGAGGCGAGAAAAGCAGGAGGGTTGCTGAAAATTGGCTTTTAAATCTGCCTTCCCCCGAGAAAGATGGTCATGCTCTGAGGTTTGTGGTATTACTTGATAAGCAGTGATTAAAACAGTAATCCTGAATTGTAATCAAAAGCGGTCGAGGCTCTGAAATTACTTTCTGCTAAGCTTCCCCTCTACCCCTCCTTCCAAACACCAGCCCTGCATAGCGAAAGATAATGGACAGACGGTTCCAATTTCATTCGGAAATATTCGATCCATTCATTTACACTTTGGAAAGGCTTGTGTTCTTGTCTTTCAATCCCCATTTTAAAAAAGACCCATTAGAGGCGACAAGACATTACTTTTCACAGTTCCAGTGTCAGTCTGACATTTTCAATATGTCACCACAACCTGACATTATCCATATTTAACTCCAAGGCTGCCAAGAAGGTTGGAAAGCTGGGAACAAAATTCTGGGGACCCCGGACATTCCATTTTATCAGTAGGTTCCATAAGTCTCTGCCCATTCACAATCTTTTCTATGTCTGAATAGTTCAAGAAGACTTCCATGTTTTACAAGCTACTCAAAGTTTTCAGAAGGGCTTATCAAGTAACGGTTAGCTCTTTTTTGAGTGATGGTCGTTCTTCTTCATTGATTCTTACTCTGTGATGACTGTTTTAATTGATTCTGTTTACTTCTCATTGCAAGCTGCCGGTAGTCCATCATAAGAGAGTGGCAGATATAAAATCATGCAAATAAATAAATATGTAATCAAGTGAGTGAGGACAGTGGAAAAGAACTTCCATGGCCTGCAGCTGAATTCCATTGCCATTTTTTATCTACAGCCCTATTGACCCTCTAGAGTGGACAACTGGGGGAGGCTGATAGGCCATGGGCAACGGGCCAGATTGGACCATGAAATGACCAGTTGCAAAGCCCTATCTCACTTGGAAGGGTGGGCAAATTTAGAGGAAAAAAATGTCAGAGTGGCAGAATTCATTCCAAAAGCTGTTTCGGCTATAGAAGCTTCATCTTTTCCATTAACCCTCCTCCCATTTATCATTTCTGTAGCACCCCGAGATCATACAGTGCTTTTCAATGAGTCTCGTTCATTTCCACAACCACCTTTGGTCTCTTACTACTCATTTGTACAAATTGGGAATCGATACTGGGAGATAATTACTTCCCAAGGCCACACAACTTCCCAGTTCCTTTGATCTGCTGGAGACACGAAGGCTCCACTGGGGAAAGCCTAGTCAGTGAGATTCTTCAGAGCTTCCCCCACCCACCGGAATGGCTCCATTCACTTTAACACTGGGTGTAATTATACGCTACTAAGGAACGTGCTGGTGGAGTTGGTCTTTCTATTGACTGGGGTAATTTCTTTATTTACTTCATTTATCCTCTATCTTTCTCCCTAGTGGGGATCTGAAGGTGTTTACATCGTTCTTTTCTCCTTCATTTTATCCTCACAACTATTCTGTGAAATAGGATAGGCTCAAGATCACCCAGCAAGCTTCCATGGCAGAGTGGGGATTTGAACCTGCATCTCTCGAATCCTGGACTCTCTCCACATGAGACATCTGACATGTGAAGAACATGTGCCGGGAGATGCAATGTTAGCCGGGAAGGGTAGTTTAAAAAGACAGAGCTGGCACCAGGGAAAAGGCTTTGCTATGCACTCGAGCTGTGTGAAGGGGCTATGAAATGCCAGAAGGGAAACTTATAACCTCTCTAGGTCCAAGCACAGCTCTGGAAGGCAGTGCCAGCCCATTTCCATTCCTCGCTGCCCTCTGGTTGTGATCCCACACAGTTTAGACTGGAGAGGTAAAATTGACAGAACCTTCGAGGAGACAAAGATGAAATTAACAAATCCTCTGAGGAGTGATCTCCGCCGTATCTTTTAAAGCTGTGGATCTCACCACACGAGACAAAATACACTCGAATTACACGGGTAATTCAAGAGTATTTTCTAATTCGAGTGTATTTGAGTGTAATTCGAGTGTATTTTGTCTCGTGTGGTTTGACCCTACACTTCCTTGACAAACATGCACCGAGGCATCTCATGTAGAGAGACCCCTAGTCTGGCACTCTAACCTGGTGTTTCGCAGCCAGGGTTCCATGGAACACTGGGGTGCCTCAGGACATTGTCAGAGGTTCTATGAGAAATTGTGGGATAAATAAATAATTTGAAAAGCCATGAAAAGTCCCAAATATCTGTTGAAATATGGGGGTTATCAAGGTTGTGCAAGCGCACACACACACACACTTTTAAAAAACAAATTTTCTGGACAATAACTTAGCTGTGTTCCCTGCCACCATCTTTTTCTGGCCTGCAAACATTTTCATAGATTGGGTCCCTGAGGTTTTGAAAAATTAATGGGGGGGGGGAAGGTTTGGGAAACTCTGCTCTAACCACTGTATCACACCAGTTCTCATAAGAGAAATGTATATGCACACCTTTGTTCTATGGTCATCACAGTGTGTACCAACCTCTCAGTGAGGCTGGTGGAGTCCATGGACTTCACCCTTATCTTTGTTCTGTTTTGTATTACACTGTAAATATGAGCAGAAGATAGCGTCTCCTTTTCTGTCTTAGAATGATAATATTTTTGTGAGAATGGGAGGGTGGATGCAGGTTCCACAGCTGCAGTTATCTTTGGTAATAACAGCTGAACTCCCCTTGGCTTAGTTTGGAATCAGGCTTGGCATACTAAAAATAAAAGGCAGCTTATAAACGAAGTCAGTAAACTAAATAAAGAAGAGAAGATAAATGGGGCATTGTTATGACATATAATCATAAGGATTTCTTCTCTCGCCTTAATTTAATGGTCTCACTGTTTTATGCAACGTTGAACTTTTTATCCACTATGAGGAAGTTCAGGAGTAAGCAGACTCTGAATACAATAAAGTAATAAACACAACTCTGCCTCTGAATGCATATTGTTGCCATGGATTCGAAACACGCCGGAGGTGTTCTTTAGTTGATGTATACCAGCTTAAATACACATTAAGTGTTTAACGATTCAGGGTGCTTCACTGTTCCCATCACTGCCTCTGGTCCCATCTCTCCGCTGTTTGCAGGATACTGAGTTGCAGCGTTTAAATCCTCGCTAACTCTGTGTAGCTCCTTGCAGATCTTCCCTTGGTCTCGAGAGAAAGGGGCGAAAGATAAACATCTTCTGTCTCAAAACAAGAAATCCATAGTGATGGACGCCAAACGGATCACCTGGCTAATCTCGACTTGTTGTATTTTAGCACTGGCTTTTCGCAAATAACTATCGATCTTTTGCCAGCTGAGTCACAAATCCTCATCTAATTCTCAAAGGGAAGGCGCAGTGGGAAAGCAAGAAGAGGAGACATGTTCCTCCTCTATTACAATCTCTTTCAAAAATCGCTTTCCAATATTATTCCCTTCAGTTTCTCTGCACTTCTGTAACTTTGTCTCCCGTTACAGTCAAGTACATCCCGCCCCCTGCCCCCGTTCAGTACTCCTTCCGTTATCCTTCAGGTCTAAATTGAATCTGTAAACAAAAAATTGCACTGCAGTAAACTAAGACGACCATCAGAGGGAGGGCAATAGAAGCCAAATACCTTTCCATCGTATCTAGTGTTAGCTGAATTGCCTCAAAGATGGGGAACTAATAGGCAATGGGTATATATTATGGGATCATAACCTGTGTATACCAGGGTCAGGGTTTCCGGAGCACGCACAATGAAGAAGGACACTAATATTTCAAAATGAATCACAGCTTTACTTAACAGTCTTTAAGCTTACAAGGTCCAAGAATCACACACACACATTCACTACAGGACTAGGAAATCAAAGGGTGGGAAGGGTTTAGAGACAGTTGCATTAGCAGGAAAGATTGTTGGTGGATGATACGCACCTGTCCGTCGAGAAGCAGAGGGTCGGCTGCGAGGGGCAGAATGCCTAGTGAAGTGACCAGCACTACACGAGGTGGGGTGGAGTGGGAGTGAGATCTCGAGCATCTGACTGGTGACCAGAAAGGGTCACCTTAAATAGCTAATTTCTATCCTGGGGCAAGACCCACGGTGGGTTTCATGCCCTGTTTATGGTTCTCAGGAAATCTAACAAAAGTAATTAATGTGCCGTTCTAGTGGGACATAAGAAATCCAAGGTGGACACTTTAGAATCTAATGTTTGTCTTTGTGATACCTCAGAAGGGACAAAAGGGGCAGGGAGGAGGGACGGGTGGGGAATGATTGGATTGTCTGACAGTTCTGGACTTGATGGGAGGAAGCGATTAACTTGACGGGCGATTAACAGAATCCAAAGGCGTCTTGCCTCACGTCTTTGTCTTTGGCTGGACAATGACATCTGCATTCCTGGAGGCACGCCTGGAAAGCGTTGCATGACAGGAGCGCTGGCGTGTCATGGCTCCCACAGGAAAATAGTTGTCCTTTTTAAACTGTCTCTGCAACACGGCTTCTCCTTGACTCACTACCGGTCCCGGTTCAGGGTGGGATCTCAGGAGTGCCTGGCATCTCAGCAAGCAGGCACATTGATCTGGGTGCTGAGTGGCTACTCCAGAAAGATCCCAGGAAGGGTGGCTTGTGGGCACTGGCTGGGAGGGGGTGCCTTGCCAGTCCCACGAAGTTCCCCTTCCATGCACAGGATTGGCCTTAGTGCCAAGTTGTGCACAGTTCATACAAAGTCCATATCCAAGTCCTGGGAGGAGCTTCCAGGCAACACTAGATTAAGCTTCAGCAGAGAGCCCGCTTCCCTCCTGCTCCCAACTATCATCAACGAGTCCATTGGAAGGAGTGCAGGATATAGTTGGGTGGTTTACAGCCAATCGCAGCTACAGCCTACCTTTCTTCAGCTTCTATTTGTCTTTGGTAAGACCATCAAAAGGAAGGGAAGTACAGACACAAACACATGTGCAAAGTAAGATCTTTGGTCCCTTAGCTCAAAATTGCCCACTCTGGCTGCTAGCATGCTTCTATGGTCTTGAGCAGGGAAAGCTCTTTCTCAACACATGCTATCAGAAATCCTTTAACTAGAGTTAACAAGTATTAAACCTGTGACCTTCTGCAGGCAGAGTTTCTACTTCTGAGCCATGAACCCGCACCTGACCCAAGAAAGCAACCAGCTGAGAATTCCCCCTCCAAGCAATACCATTGAGTTGAAATTGTCTTTTGATTCCCTGTGACCTGTACCGGGAGTCAATTTTTGGCTGAAGAGTAGGATAGAAATACCATAAATAAAGAAATAGTCCAGAGTGGTTAAACCAATGCATGGTAAACCAAAGCACAATGAATTTCATCTGCCGAATCTCAATTAATTTTCAATCCCACCATTCATCTGTAGGGACAACTATTTAGGGTGGGGAGACAAAATAAGCTAAGGCAATTTCCCCAAATAGTGCTATCAAAAGCCTGGTGGTGTGGGTATTGGGAGGGAAATAGGACCACGAGCTTGGGTTGGGCACGACTTAATTTTTTTTTATATTACAGTCAAAGTGTTTCTGATGCACGAGCTGACATGGACAGGTACTCCAGCAAAAAGGGCTACAGTTATACTCTAACAGAATCTTGCAGATGGTATGAAATAGTATTGACAGTCTTGTTGTGTGCCACAGCTGGTATGGCTGTCAGTCAAAGGAATCTGAGAGCTCAGTCGGCATCCAAAGGATGAGCTAGCTTAGCTGAGAAGCCAATGCCAGCAGCTTTATGGGACACAGTGGATCTCTATCGGCCTTAGTGTCTTATGATGTGACTACCGAGTTGGTTGCAGTACCATCATTATCATAAGCTTTATTGCGATCGCTCACAGCCTTAGCAATTGACATCGGTAGCATCAGGATTATAATACAATAATCACAATAACAGTAAAAACTTTAATATACCGTACAATTTTATAACAAATCATTAAAATCACAAGTTTAAACTAAAACCAGCATCAACTTGAGCAATTCAGTCAGATAGTCGGCAAAATACTAAGTTTATCCAGCTGTAGCAGATGGTTTTGATAAGGCCTTTATCACCCTTGCCAGGAACTTTGCCATTTGCATCATTAATCATTATCCATTTACTTTTGTCGGTGGCTGCAATACCACTCTCCATCTATCTGAAGTAGAGCTGAAACACAGCTGGATACCAGTTTCCTCTTCTGACGTGATAGCATGGTTGTAACGACAACTTGATCCCTAGAGCCCTTGCTTCAAGACCTCGTTGTAGTCAACATAAGATTAGAATTGATAGCCTGGCATACCATAACAGTCAGGATTCTCCCACTGTTTTGTGCCGGGAGCAGCCACAGGAGGCAACAGAATACTATTTTTTCCATTCTCATTTTAGCTGTGTTCACACTGATGGCCTTTAAAAAGCATGAAACCATTGTACGCCATTGCCTCCTCTAGGATGCGTGCATGCACACATGCGTGCTCACATAAGGAAGTGAAATACTTAGGAGGGCAGTTGGAGAGCATCTTGCCCAGCATCTTGCCCAACCTGAAGTCAGTCCTGTCTGAGCCGGAAAAGGACTCAGAACTGTAATGTTCACCCTTGTATACAAGGTGGCGATCACGTGGTGCCAAAGCTTCTATTAGAAAACTAGGTAATAATATGAACTTGGTCAGCCTGAATCGTCTCCTCACTGTGGCTCAATGATAGAGCTTCTGCTTGGCATGCAGAAGGTCCCAGGTTCAATCCCTGGCACCTCCAACTTTATAAAGAAAGGATAAAGAAGTAAGTGATGTGAATACCTGAGACCCTGAAGAGCTTCTGCCAGTCTGAATATACAATACTGACTTTGATAACTGGAGTTGGACTAGATGACCCTGGGGCTGGACTAGATTACCCTGAAGGTCCCTAGATAACTGGGTTTGGACTAGATGATCCTGAAGGTGCCTAGATAATGGGGGTTGGACTAGATGACCCTGGAGGTGCCTAGATAACGGGGGTTGGACTAGATGACCCTGAAGGTCCCTAGGTAACTGGGTTTGGACTAGATGACCCTGGAAATGCCTAGATAACTGGGGTTGGACTAGATGACCCTGGATGTCCCTAGGTAACAGGGGCTGGACTAGTTGACTCTGTTGATAACAGGGATTGGACTAGTTGACTCTGGAGATCCCTAGATAACAGGAGTCGAACTAGATAATCTGGGAGGTCCCTTCCAGCCCTATGATTCTATGTTGGGCTGATGGTCTTATCTGGTATAAGGCAGCTTCATGTGTTCGTATGTATCACTGCCTCCATATAGTAGGATGAAACCGAATCTCAAAAGCTGTCTGATTCACTTTGAGTATCCCATTTTCAGGTTGCTTCTTTCTTGTGAACAAAAAAATCTTTGGCGTCTTTAGTTTCATCCCAGCCTCCTTGTTCTTTATGGCAACAAGACTTTGGTATCAGTTGCATATAAACTGGTTTAAAAGTGCATAGAAACTGTGCAAAGGAAACAAAAGAGTTATCTGTGAGAGCAACGACAAAGAAAGGGAACCAAAACAACAACTTGTGGAACTGGCACAGAGTTCCTCCAACAGGATGGCGTAAATTTTCAATTCTCACATTTGCCCATTTCCTCGTCCATCAGCATGCTCCAGCACACAGTCAGGGAATTGTTCTGATAAAGGCATCCAGATTGTTTAATTCACACAAAACTCTCTGCGGAGCCCCAAACTTAATTTTCATGTGATTCCCTGTCGGCAAAGACTGGCCACAACTTCTGAAGTTCTCCATAGTGACATAGCGAAGCAACGAGTCTTCAAAAACCAATTGCCCCAGGAGCGCATAATTTTATAATCAGACTCGCTATCAAAAGCAATTAGATCTAAGTGCTTCCACTCTAATTCACGGCAGAAAGAAGTGTGCCTATTTTTTAAAAAATTGAACTAGAAATTGGAAGGTTTCTTAGGGCCAAACTATACATGACAGGCAGTTGTGTAACACACACACACCAGAAGATGGTTCCTTAAGAACAAAAAGCAGTAAAGGGAGGCTAAAAGGAAAGCGAAGAAATGGTAGGCTGGTAAGATTGCTTCCTTCCTCGCGGTTTCTGCATTTTGGCTGAGCAATCCTGTTTATTTAAAAACTAATTGAGAAGTTCTTCTCGAAAGAATAGGCCTGGGATGACCTCAGTTTATATGAACAGAGAGTTCTAGGGGTTTCAGCTATCTTGGGTCAGTTCACTGTATTCCTCTAGGGATCTTTAACCATCACGAATGTGTCTTGCTCAAGGTCTAAACGAGTCCTTACAGACACTGGAGTAGATGCCGCAGGGATTAATGCCCCTCTTTTCATTTCTTTGTGCTTTCATACTCTGTCATTTCATACACTGTCGTTTCATTCCACTTATTTTTGTTGGTGGTGTTCCCAGCGTCATAAAATTGCATCATAATAGCATGTTACTGGCTTTATAAAAATTTCCTCCTGAACAATTCTGGTTTACGTAGTTTGCCGAGATATAGAGACAACCCTCTGCACCATCCAGTATCCCTCCCTTATTTATTTACTTCATTTACACCCCAATGGGGACTGTTCTCTCTAATGGGGACATAAAGTAACTTACAACCATCTCCCCTTCTTCATTTTATCCTCACAACAACCTTGTCTCTTCTGAGGAACAACAAGAGGTAGGGTTCCCAACAGCAGATGCTGGGAGATTTCAGGGGTGGTGCCTGGGGAGGAAGAAGTTTGGGCATAGAAAGTGATGTCACATCCTGACTTCCTCTAGGATGCCTCCCCTGGTCTCTGTGGTCTTCACAATAGAAACTAGGGGAAATTCCCAGACCACCAATAGGAGGAGGCCATTTTTCCTCCTGCTTCTCAATTCCTTGAGGTGGGAAATTGCAGCTGAGGACTAATAATTCCCCACCTTAACTGAAAAATGGGAGGCCTAACAAAGGGAGCCAATGGCCACTGTCTTGTTCATGAACCTTCTGGTGCTATCTGGTTGGCTATGATTTGAAAGAAGATGTTGGACTACATGCACAGTCGGTCTGACCCAGCACAGTTGCTCTTATTCTTATGCTAGCACTAGCTTGATACCCATGCTGCACTATGGTGTTTAACTACTTTAAATCCAGTTATAATACTTATGAGTATGTAACTTTTTTGGTTTGTGGGTGTTTTTTTTAAAGTTGGTTTTGTAGTATAATAGCATAGTACCCGAGCTTCACGAAGGTGCTTGAATAAAGCAAAGCATGTTATCCCTATTCAGGAGTCTTGTACAATCTTTCTAAAACTGTCTGCAGTCTGCTTGACCTGATTTATACCTCAGAACACAGAGTTCCACAGCTGACCAATCAGAGAGAGGGGGGAGTGCAAGCAAGCAGAAGCCTGTCAGCCATACAGGAAAGCCAGGCCCCACAAGGAGATTGGCAACCCTAGTGAACTTTGAGGGGAAGACTGGGAGGTGCATGTGTCCTCAGGACACATTCAATGACTTCCAAGAGCAATTGCATACTGTTTAGAATGTGGGGGTGGGGTGGGGTGAGGACCACTTAGGCTGCATACACAAATGACATCTGTGTTTCAACTGTCTTGGGTGGGGGGGATACGATGTGGAATGTTGTGAGCCCCAATCAGCCTGCATATGCAAATGACCTTGAAAGGCTGGACAAATCAGGGAAGAGTGGCCAAGCTGGCAGTGGGTGGGGGCACAAGCAGGCAGCAGCCTGCCGGCCTCACAGGGATGCTGAATCCCTTTTGGAAAACACATTTGACCCCTTTTTACCCCCTTAGGGGGCAAATTTCTTAAAATCCCTTCTTAATGGGCATTTACATCATGAAAGGAATGTTCTCCCCAAATTTCATGTTTCTAGGTTTGGGCCAGGCATTGGGGAGTCAGTCAGGACACTTGTCTTTATATAGAGAGAAGATTAGTTACCAAGATGACAGGAAAGGCGCAGTCTATCACCTTGCAGTATCTTAATTTATAATGACAGTTCCTAGAAGCAAACAGAATATCTTAGAAATGCATCTGAACATTAAATACTCCGGGTCATTTCCAGGGAGGAATGAGAGAGGATCCACTCATCGCTATCCCAACTGAATCCACTGTGACTGGAGATAGTGGTACTGGGACTGACTGAGGAAAAAAGAATGGGGTGAACCAACTGAGGAAAAAAGAATGGGGTGAAGCAACAGAGGTTCATAAAATGTAGAGAAGATTGATCAAGGGGACTTCCCTCCACCTTGTCCTCCCTTAATGCTAAAACTTGAGATATCATCTCAGGAAATAGATTTGGGAAAGACAAAAAGCATAAGACCTCTTCATATAACGTATTTACATATTTATTTTTGAAATTTGCTGCCAGAACAGGCAGTGATAGCCACTAGTTTAAATTAGTTTAAAAGGGATTTAGATACTTTCATGAAAGTATCTAAATTACCTTGATGGCTAATGGAACTTCCATGTTCATGGCAATATGACTGAAGACCAGCCATTGAGCTCACCAATAAGAGCCACTTAGCCATTGCCTTTATAAAGCCTGCAGGTATTCCAGGGGTGTCTGATTGGCCAGTGCTGGAAGCAGGAGGAAGTTGAACTAGATGAATCTTGGTTTTGATCCAGCAAAATCTTCTTATGTTCCTAATAAGGAACTTGCAGGAGTTTTCAGCAAAGAAAATAAAGGGAGCGGAGCATATGAACAAGATTGTGTGGGCCAGGCCTTCGTGTTTTATGAAAATGTAAAGGTTGCAGAAGGTATAGGCAATATCCTGACTAGAGAGGGGCATGAACCGGAAAAAAACTGAACCATATGGTTCGTGGTTCGTCAAATGTCACTAATCATGAACTTTCATGAACCTGCCCCTGGTTCACAAACCGGTTCGTTTGGTTTGTGAAAACGTCACATCCAGGTCAGAAAACCATCACTTCCGGGTCAGCAGAAGGTCACTTCCGGGCCAGCAGAAGGTCACTTTCAGGTCAGCAGAAGGTCTGCAGGAAGTCCATCCCCTGTTGCCTAGGAAACTGATTGACTGGCACCAGTGCAGTGCCGAATCAAAAAATGAACCAAACAAACCAGCCTAAAGTTCATGGCAGTTCATCACAAATGGGATCTGATGAACTGCTGGTTCCTGAACCACGAACCGGCCTGGTTCATGCTTAATTTTGGTTCATATTTCAGTTTGTGCCTGTTATGTACTGAGCCTGGAGCTCATATTGATTTCAGCCCAGAGTGATTTCAGCTCAAACAACATTCTTCATTGCAAGCCAGAACAGACAGATGACAACAGACAGACTCAGACTGTAGGCTGTAGCTCAATGTGAGCCAACATACATACATAAACCCTGCCCAGATAATAATCAACAACCAATAGCAACATGTTCTTTACGATACCATCATTTGCATGAACTATATACAATGTATAAGATTGGCAGGCCGACTGGCTGCTGCCTACGGAATGTGACCAATGAGAGTGCAGGCAAATGTAACCAATGAGAGTGCAGGCATTAGGAACCTTGACATAACCCAAAGCTCAGCACAGTGCATAACACTCGGTAACTAAATAGCTTAGAAGCCTTGCTCACCCTAACTCAACCCAATACATAACAGTGCCCATCTCTAATCCTCCTGACATTCTCCCATAACTTCGCTTTTTACTCATTTTCCTTCCTTTGGCTACATGAAGCTGCCTTATAAATCAGCTCATCAGTCAGTATTGTCTACGCAGACTGGCAGTATCTCTCCTGGATCTAAGGTCAAGGTCTTTCACATCACCTTCTGTCTGGTCCTTTTAACTAAAGAGGCCAGGCATTGAACCTGGGGATCTTCTACATGCAAAGCAGAGGCTGTACCATGGAGCCAAAGCCCCTTCCCACAGTCAGAATTTCCGACTCACACTGGCAGTGGCTCTCCAGAGTCTCAGGTCAAGGGATTTCACATCACCTTCTGCCTGGTCCTTTTAACTGGAGATGCTAAGGATTGAGACTGGGATCTTTGCACGCACAGCAGAGGCTCTTCCACTAAGCTCCTCCCCAAAGTCAGCATTGCCTGCTCTGGCCGGCAGCAGCGCTCCAGGACTTCAGACACAGGCCTTTCGTGTCACCTGTTAAAGCATCAATGCCATTGACTGAAGCTGATGTTCTACCGCTGAGCTATAGCCCCTTATTTCCACTTCGCTCTCATCAGAGCCAAACCAAGCCTGTCTCTATCGCCCATCAATTCCATCAGCCGCAAGCACAATGGGCTGGGAAGTCAGCACCTGAAAACACGCTTTCCGCATCACGCAAAGAGAAAGAAACGCCATTATGCATTTATGAACTGTATCAATAAAAGGTTTGCAATTATCCTTGAGATTTTATTACCCTAATTATTGATTTCCTTCCAGCAAAGACGATAATTAAGCTGCCAAGATGCCAACTCCACTCCTAATGAACAAGAACAGAGCAAAATGAAAAGGTTATACCAAACTAACCACTTCTGCTGCCAGGGAAGTACAAAGAAAATCAGGCCTGCAGCTTTTACCTAGAAGAAATTGGAAACAAGAGGGCTCAAAGCAATTGCGGCGGCAGGAGAGGGGATCTAGCAAGGAACTAAGTGGAAAAAAGAAACGAGCCATTATAGAATACATGTTCTAGATTGCAGCGAATGTATACATCTGTTACGAGGCGACAGAAGGACAGTAACAAATAAATAATAATTTGCGTGAAATCAGTGTGCATGATGGAATTCGAAGTCCTCACATCAGGAATTTTATGAAGGGAACAAAGATGTACTGGAGTTGTTGGGGCATGGAATGTTCTGCGATTGGATTATAAACTCTAACCAATAGAGGCAGTACTTAAAATTTAAGGATCAGATCTGGGCCGATTCCACACGGCTTACCTGAAGCTGGGACGTCGCGCTACGTTGCGAATCATGCCGGGAAAAACACGAAATATTGCGTTTTCTCGCGCAAGTTTTGCGCAACGTCGCACAAAACTTGCACAAGAAAATGTGATATTTCGCGTTTTTCCAGGCATGATCCGCAATATAGCGCAACGTCCCAGCTTCAGGTAAGCCCTGTGGAATCAGCCATGGAGAGGAGAAGGTTCCAGGTCACCTTTTTTCTCCATCTCATCTCTCGACATCAGAGAAGAGAGGCAGGGTACATCCTCTTCATCCACATCCCATCCTTCTCTACATAGTGTGTGGATACACACGTGTGTGTATTTTAGCGGTTGTCCCAACAATCCATTTTGCAACCATTGCTCCTTCCAGCATGATATCCAGAAGCCCAGATGATTTTGGGGGCTTCTCCTGATGAGGAAAGTGGCTGTGAGTTTTGGACCAGGATACAGAACTCCAACCACACATCTGATACAAGAGCAAGATTTGGATCCAGTAATGCCTTAAAGACCAACTAGATTTCCACGGTATGAGCTTTCAAGAGCTCCCTCCATCAGATACATCTGATAGAAAATCCTTGTAGCAGCCACAAAGGATATGCCATGTGTGAGTTCACCAAAAGTTGGTGATGATGATGGATGGAGACCCTCAACTCCATCTGGGTTTGTGTCTGTTTAAGTTATATTAATTTGGAGGGGTTCCACTGTATGACTAAAATTCAATCGGTTTAAAAGCAGGCCCATTCCCAATCAGCTCTACCAGGGTCCCAGTGATGTCACTGGGAACATGGTGTTGTCTAGAATCCTCCCTCTAGAACTGTAGCTGAGCATTTCTTCAAACCATCAGCCTACGGGTTTCAGCCAGCACGTTTCCAATACCCGTTTCGTAATCATAACTTCCTCACAGGCAACAGTGTCTAACTGATGGTCACAAATTGTACATTAACTCATCACTCAGTTGGTGTATACAGACGGAACAATGCTGGCAATGGTTTGAAGAAATGGTCAGCTACAGCTCTTCTGTTGAATAGTGGACTTGGAGGTCACCATCTTGATATTTGTTTGAAATACTGGAGCCTTTACCTTCATCGATTGGATGCTGATAAGTATTGACTGATCGTGATGAACATGGACTGATGAACTTTACCAGTCGGATTTGGATGAATATTGATTGCTAATATTGATTGTTCTTGTTGTTACACGTAAATAATCAGTATTTGATTCATTGACCATTGCACTATACTAGCACTTTGCACTTTATAAAATATAAAAATTCAAAAAATTATTCCTTAGAATTTAATTGTGGTACCTTGGGATTCCTACACACCAGCCCTTCAGGCATTTTGCTCAGGGCTTTTTTTCAGCTGGACCACAGTGGAACGGCATTCTGGCACCTCTTGAAAATGGTCACATGGTCAGTGGCCCCGCCCCCCTGATCTCCAGACAGAGAGGAGTTTAGATTGCCCTCCGTGCCCCTCTGTCTGGAGATCAGGGGGCAGGGCCACCAGCCATGTGACCATGTTCGCCGAGGGCAATTTAAACTTTTAAAAACTCCCCCCTTGTTCCAGCTGACCCAAAGTGACGTCATTGTGCAGTCCTGAGTTCCACCACCTCTTTTCCCAGAAAAAAAGCCCTGATTTTGCTCAAAAACAATTTAAAATACTACAGAATAAGAAGTGGAGATTTCAAGAGGGTTTTTTTTAAAAAAAGAGGGAAATAGGATTTTATTCTTAGATGGATACGGACACCCATGTCTAGCACTGAGCTCTGGCGATATGGAAAGTGTGAGTTTCCTACGGTACCCTACAAGCTAACGATGCCAATTCCTTTTCTTATTTCCATCACACTCCCATTTACTCCTCTCAGCATCCTCTGCAAGAGCTAATGAGATTTCTGGGCTTCCTTCTAGGAAGAATTTCCGATGATTGCATCCCGCGCCAGGCATCTGGTGGCTTCCCATTGACTGCATCGTGCACACTGCCTCTGAGACTTCCCGCTCAGATCCAGGCAGCTGGGCACAAACCATATCGCAGGAAATTCAAAAAGCAGCATGTGCATTTTAATAGCGTCATCAGCAGCGTTAAAGCGGGCTTGGCATCGACTGATGCTCAATACATTGGAAATCCAGGCTCTTGAAAAGAGTTGCACGCCCTGCCAGCCCACCCTGCAATCCCTCGCAGAGAGACCTCTCGTGTAATTTCCAGCCTATTATATGATGTAACTGTTTGGAGGATCGTTGCATCTGAATGTTTGTGATAGAATTTCAATGGTGAGTTTAATTGGAGGTTGGAGAGTGCACTATTGCCTTACCGGTTTGCAAAAAACCTCCAAGAGAAATATAACTACTCCAGTTAGAAAAGAGCAACAGTCCAGTAGCACCTACGAGACTAACCAAATTGATGGTAGGGTATGAGCTTTCGTGAGTCACAGCTCACTTCTTCAGATATCTCGCAGCTCTCTTTTTCATGACTCACGAAAGCTCATATCCTACCACAACTGCGTTAGTCTTATACAGGGCTTTTTTTCTGGGAAAAGAGGTGGCGGAACTCAGTGGTGGAACTCAAGACCACATAATGACATCACTTTGGGTCAGCTGGAACAAGGAGGGAGTTTTTTAAAGTTTAAATTGCCCTTGGCAAAAATGGTCACATGGCCGGTGGCTCCACCCCCTGATCTCCAGTTTAGATTGCCCTCCGCGCTGCTTGGCGGCGTGGAGGGCAATCTAAACTCCCCTCTGTCTGGAGATCAGAGGGTGGAGCCACCGGCCATGTGACCATTTTTAAGAGGTGCCGGAACTCCATTCCACTGCATTCCTGCTGAAAAAAAGCCCTGCTCTTATAGGTGCTACTGGACTGTTGCTCTTTTCTACTGCTACAGACAGACTAACCCGGCTACCCATTTTGTTCTACTTCAGTTAGAAGTACTGCAAAGCCTGTTAACACATTTTAAGACGTGCCTAAGCTATGTGAAAAGGAGCAGAAATCCAACGGCACCTTAAGGACTAACACCATTTATTTCCGTATGAACTTTTGTGGGTCATCATGGTTTACTTCATCAGATATGTGATGGAAAACAGGTCTGGGAATTTGATGGGATATGTTGGGATGGAGGAGCCTAGGCTTGAAGTGAAGTTCACTAGGGTCATAATGTAATTTACCCCAAGCCTTGCCTCTCCTCCTCCCAATCTGCCGGGCGCAGCTGCCAGCCGCTGGGAGCGCGCCAGTGGCAGCGCAGGCGGCTGAGCGGCCACCCATGCCATTTGCCTGCCCAGCAGGACAGGGAGCACGTGGCAAGCTGGCTGCCCCCTCAGCCGGGCAGGCAAGTGGCATGGGTGGCCTCCCAGCTGCTGGCGCTGCCACCACTCCGCTGGCAGCATGCCCGCCCTGCGTGATGATGTCACAAAGTGATGTCATCATGCAGTGCTGGGAGCATGCGCACACTGTGCGTGCGCACGAGGGCAGTCAAACTTGGGTTGTCCCAGGCGCCGGGAACCCTAGATCTGGCCCTGAGTGTTACATTTGACAAACCACTGATAAGGAATCCAAGGTCCTTCTTGGATCATCTCCAGAGTCACTTTCTGACTTCTAGGAGCCAGGAAATACCTTCCTTCCTTCCTTCCTTCCGTCCATCCATCCATCCATCCATACATACATACATACATACATACATACACTTCATTTATACTCTGCCTTTCTTCCTAATGGGGACTTTAGGCGGCTTACATTACTCTCCTCTCCTCTATTTTATCCTCACAAGAACCCTGTGAGGTAGGTGAGGCTGAGAGTGTATGATTGGCCCAAGGTTACCAGCAAGCTTCCATGGCACAGCAGGGATTTGAATCTGCGCTTCCTAGACTGACAATGCAGCCACTACACCACATTGGCCGTCAAATCAAATATTTATTGTATCAGAGTTTCTGTACCTCGGCTTTCTCAGGCAATTGACCTTGACCTAGCTCACATGCCCACATTCCAGTCTGGCACACAGGGAAAAGCTGAGCAAGGGAGAGAGAAGATGGCAGCAGGCTTGCTCTATGAGCAGGCCTTAAATCAGAAGAGAGCCAGGGGGACTAAACATGTATAGGAAACAAGATTTCACAGAGTGCATAGTTCAGGAGGGCGGGGTAGAATAGAGAGGAGATAGAGGCATGGAGACTTGTTCCTCCTCCAGACCCTCTGACTTGGATTGCCAGGTCCCCTCCCGCCATGAGGGTAGGGTACCTGGTACTTACCTCGTGTCAGGCATGAGGTTATTGTTTGCATGTGTGCCCCAGGGCTGATATGATGACATCACTTCCGGAAGTGATGTCACTGTGCTGGTAGCGCAAGCACTCCCACATTTCACACGGGGCCGATTCAGCCCATTTGGGGCCCAAATCGGCCCCAAACAAAGTGCAGGAACGCTCTCTCAGTAGGTCATTGTGCTCCCAGGGAGCACGCACATGGCCCGTGTTCCCTGGGTGCCTGCTGGTGGCAGACAACCCCCAGGGGGCTTGCTACCTCCTGCTACCGGCAGGCATCTGGGAACCCTACCTCTGACACACGTATCTGACACCTGCCTCATCAGCAGCAGATAAATTCGCCGTGTGGCCAAGGAGGAAATTGCTTGAACACTTTGCCAGCCCTATGGCACCTTCAGTGAAGCAACTAGCAGAACTGAGGTTGTGGACATATCAGCGCATAGTTCGATTGAGCTGAGCCCAGTTCCAAAATTAATTGGAGAAGGGGGCTTGCCCCCTTTGACCCTATATGCTCTAGCCATGCCTTGGTCAGATGATTGTCATGGTTACTCTTGGCTGCACTTAGTCCAGATCCACGACTTTGAATGCTATGTTCCCCGCTTCTAAACAGACGTTTCAGGGGCAGTTTTGTTAGGTTTATCTTAGAAAGCTGCCTTCTCCCGATTCAGAGCACATGTCTATCAGAGGCCATTTCCACACACGTTGAATAATGCACTTTCAATACACTTTAGCAATCCTTTAGAAGTGGATTTTGTGTTTCACACATGAAAACTCAGTTCCAAATGATCATTAAAGAGCATTGAAAGTGCATTATCCAATGTGTGTGGAAGCAGCCAGAGTCAAATCTGGTCTCCTGTGACTGGCAGCAACTCTACAGTGTCTCAGGTTGAGGTCTACCAGATCACCTATTGTCTGATCTTTTCAACTGGACACCTGAAGACTGAATCTGAGACTTTCTGTGTGCAAACCAGAGACTCTATCACTGAGAGCCAAGCTACAAGTGACGCCTGACACAGGTTGGACACTAGTCGGCTCCCCTCAAGTTTTGATGGGAAATGTAGGCGTCCTGGTTTTACAGCTTGGATCTCCATTACAGCTGTAAAACCAGGACGCCTACATTTCCCATCAGAACTTGAGGGAAGCCGACAAGTGTCCAACCTGTGTAAGGCGTCACTTGTAGCTTGGCTCTAAACCACGGCCCCTTCCTTCAGATGAAGACATTTCAAAAGCTTCATCTTCTCCACACTCAGGAGGACTTTTGCCTGCTGCCTTCTGTCATTATTTGTGCACGCGCACACACAAGTACTCCAAATATTCCTTCCACCAATCCCAGCACTCTCCAGTCTTGGGGAGATCATTTCCTGCTATTAGCTTTCATCGAGGAAACCATGGCCGTTTCCACACACCTTATTCTGCAAAATAACGAAACCTCGCATGAAATCTCACAAGAAGACACTGTTATCGCGTCTTCTCGCACAACAACAGCGTCTTCTCGCGCGATAACAGCGTCTTCTCACGAGATTTCACGCGAGATTTCGTTATTTTGCAGAATAAGGTAAGCCGTGTGGAAACGGCCCATAACTGACCAATCTGGATTATCTGCCCAACAAAGCGATAATCAGCTAGCAAACGTAATGCCAGCTTATCTGCTTTCAGCGACAAATGCACTGATCTATGAGCTAGCCTGAAAAGAAATTCTGCATGCTGCTTTTACAGGCTACTGTGTACCAGGATACATGATCGGCTCTTGCTACGGAACCCCAGAGACTCAAGGTCAAATGGGGTTAAGCTTCCATCAGATCAGAATAATTTTTCGTTGCCAATAAACTAAGGACGGAGGAGGGGAGAACTGTAAATTCACACATCTTTCTTCCCACTTCAAAGGGGGGGGGGGAAGCTAAGAGAGGCTGGTGGGGGGCTGGCAGCTGCACAAATGGGATGTCCAGAGACTTATCAGAGCCTCAACAAGGACATCTCATTACAGCATGATTAATGCCAAACATTGTTAAAAACAAAAACAAGATAGCCCGCAATATACTGACTAAGATGTAATAAGACACCGTCAATAGACCAATAAAGCAAAGAAGACAATAAATCCTTCTGTGAAAAATATTCTATTATAGAAATATATAGTTCTATGTCTGTCATATAAGGTCTCCGTACCCAAAGTGAGTAAGTTCTTAAAGTGCTATTGCAAATTGGTGAAGGATATACACACTGGAAACACAGGATGCAAATAGTTAAGGTGCTAGTCCTCAAAGAGTAATCATATTGCACATGGAAATATTAAAGTGCATGTATAGCAGCATGTAATGGAATTAGTCTACAGAGCATATTCAACAATCAAACATGAGTCCAACAGTGAAGCAAGTCCAAAAAGCACTTATATCACAATGGTATTAGAGGAAATAAGACTTGACACCAGGGCTCATTTTGAGGGGGAACGCACAGGAACACAGTTCTGGCAGCTCCCCAAAGAGGTCACATGTCAGTTGGCCCCGCCCACCTGACTCTCAGCCATTTGGGGCCCGTTTTGGCCTGGATTAGGTCTGAAACAGCCTGGATTGGGCCTCTGACGAGTAGTGGATCAATCTCCTGCTCATCAGTGGCCCAATCCTGACCATTTTGGGCCCCTTTTCAGCCATTTTCAGCCCCTCTTTGCCATTTTGGGTCCAATTTCGGCCCTGAAAGGCCAGGATTGGGTCCAAAACAGCCAGAATAGGTGATGTCAGGAGGTGTGGCATATGCAAATCAGTTATACTAAAGACACACTTCCCGTGATGGCAAGAGGCGTGGCATATTCTAACGAGTTATGCTAATGAGTTCCTCCAGCTCCTTTTCTACGAAATGACCCCTGCTTGACATGAAGGTTCTTCATTAAGTGACTGTGGAGAGTGTGAAGGGAGGTTGGCATCCATCTTTCCACAATGACATCCATGCTGAGTGATCTCACTAAACAGCGAATGAAGCAACCAAATGAACAGGCAGGTGGAAAGAGAAGCATGAAGGATGCTGAAGGAGGGTCCACGTGGAGCCCTCGCACCAAAGTTCGAAAAGAATTCAGGGTCACTTAACATCTGGCAGGGGAGGAATTGTGGGAGACCCTCCTAGTTAGCAGCAGCAGAATAACACCTCATAGAGTTTGTCCATCCCTCTGTCTGCACACAGGTATACAAGGCCTGGGTGATCCCAGAGGTGCAAAGCAAAGCACTTCTGTCCTTCGGCTCTTCGCTTGAGAATCAGGCCTAGAGCTGGACAGAAGATCAGCCAATACAAAAGTTATACTTGACCAGTGGGATCCTCCTTCCATTTCTTGTTTGGTTTTTTCTTTCTCTCTGTGTGGCATTAGCCACTTTGGGTCCCTCCCCACTGGGGACCCAAAGCAGAATATAAATATACTACAGAAATAAATAGCTTGATTTATTACTGCTGGGGCTTGCACAAGAAAGAGCATATTTCATTACATTTCTTAGAATACCCTTTCGTGTAATGCCCTTGTATAAAGCTATGGTGCGGCCTCATTTGGAATACTGTGTGCAGTTTGGGTCGCCATATTGCAGAATTGGGAAAAGTACAAAGGAGAGCAACCAAAATGATAAGGGGTTGGAGAGTCTTGTACTTTTCAGTCTAGAAAAAAAGACGCCTAAAGGGAGACAGGATAGAGTTTATGCCTGGGGTGGAGAAATGAGAACAGATGGTATGATTGTAGGCTATCCGACTGCAATGCTTCTCATGGCCTGCTGGTGGCAGAAGAGAGTAAACCCTGTTGGGATTAGAGAACTGCTTTAGCCCGAGGCTAGCTGAATAAACCCCCTGTGGCAAAAACAAGGGCCTACAGGGTAATTTTATCACACCAGGAAACATCAAATTATGTGGAAATAAAGAATCAGGAATTTAATTTACACACGGAAAAAAATAAAGCCAGTTTGGTGCTGTGGTTAAGAGTGGCAGGACTCTTAATCTGGAGAGCCAGGTTTGACTCCCCACTCCTCCACCTGAAGCCAGATGGGTAACCTTGGGCCAATCACAGCTCCTTGAAGCTCTCTCAGCCCCACCCACCGTGATTGTCATGAGATTAATAATAACACACTTTGTAAACCAGTTTGCTGTGGTGGTTAAGAGTGGCAGGACTCTAATCTGGAGAAGCGGGTTTGATTCCCCACTCCTCCACTTGAAGCCAACTGGGTGACCCTGGGTCAGTCACAGCTCCCTCAGAACTCTCTCAGCCCCAACCACCGCACAGGGTGATTGTTGTGAGGATAATAATAACACACTTTGTAAACCACTCTGAGTGGGTGTTAAGTTGTCCTGAACGGCAGTGTATAAATCAAATGTTATTATTAATATTATTAAAATCCGCATGGGGATTTTTGAATGGAAACTGCAAACATAAGGAATTCCAAATGTTTCCAAGGAAGGGGTAAACAAATGTCTTCTGTTTTTTATTTCTTTCTCTATTTCATTTTTGCTTTCACCTGTTGGTTTTGTAGCGATATTTTCATTGTGTAGGCTTGTTGAGTGGGTTTTCATATGCGATTTTATATGCATAATGCTCATTGGTATTAGAATAATTCATGTTTAATACACAATACTGATTTATTGATGCACAGATCATGTTGATAAATGGAGGAATGCGATGCAAGGAAGCAGAACCCAGCACAAAAACCAAGACTCGCAGTCTCTATTTGCACAAGAGAAAAGCACGGTGGAAATGAGATTTTTTTTCAATGAGGGGCTTGAAATTATCCTTACTCTTGAATGAATGGCTGACTGCTGAAACAGAAGAGAAGACCCTGAGGCATTCTCCACCATGAGTTGCATGTACTGGAAGGACTCAGGAGAATTTCTTCCTTTCTCCTTGAGGCTTGCACAGCAAATACTTCCATTCTCATCCCGTGAGAAACAAACAATGGAGAGCCAAGCGACAAGTGACTTTTTTCACGTGGAGAACACTTGATTGTTTTTGCAAGTTTTCCTGGGAACTGAAGTCCGAGTGTCTTTCCCCTCTCTGTTAGAATCACTGCCTGAAGAGCCAGAGAAAGCCGGCTGCAGCAGCAGCTTTTGCAAATCGTTCCTCCAGTCACAAGCCTGCTGGACAAGAGGGCTCCCAACAATCATTTGGGGGCAGCTGCTACTTTCTCCCTGGGCGTCCTGCTCTTGGAGAGCTGCTCTGGAGAAAGCTGCCGTGTCAGTGAAGTTCCAGATGCAGCGACAGCGGAAGAATCTGCTGCCGCTCTAACATGCCCTCATTCCACTTTTTCTCCAGGAGCTCAGGGGCAGGGGAAGGGCATGTTAGAGCAGCAGCAGATTCTTCCGCTGTCGCTGTGGCTGGAGCTTCACTGACACAGCAGCTTTCTCCAGAGCAGCTCCCCAGGAACAGGACGTCCAAGGAGAAAGCAGTAGCTGCCCGCCCCCAAACGATCATTGGGAACCCTCTTGTCCAGCAAGCTTGTGACTGGAGGAACGATTTGCAAAAGCTGCTGCTGCCGCCGGCGTTCTTTGGCTCTTCAGGCAGTGATTCTAACAGAGAGGGGAAGGACACTCGGACTTCAGTTCCCAGGAAAACTTGCAAAAACAATCAAGTGTTCTCCACGTGAAAAAAGCACTTGTAGCTTGGCTGTAAGAGAGCAAGCCTAAGCAGGTCTACTCAGAATCCTATTCTGGTCTTTTCAATGGGGCTTACTTCTAGGAAAGCATTCTTATGATTGCACAGTCAGACCTAGTACTGAACTAGGTCCAGGAGAGCAGAGAGCTGCTAAGTGGAGCTGTCCAAATATGTACAGCAGTAGAGCCCAAACAGGAAACGAAGAGTTCTATAGCTGAGCCAACTTTTAGAAATCAATTTTTAACACATTCTTTGGATGATGCTTCCTTTTTACCTCACTATAAGAAAATCTCATCCTTTTATCTGACAGATCTCCTAACAGTACCTTTGCTATGGCATTTTTTTTTACTGTTTCGCTATTAAATCTAGGTGACGATACTTCTTTGGTGAGGGGTTCTGACTGTTCAAGATATTCGATCAAAAGAGCTTTAATCAGAAGAAAGGAAAGGTACCCAGGTTTTAACACAGGGTTTGAGCTTTTCAGCTGTTTTATAATCTGCTTCTGGTCTGAGGTCTGTTTATGGATGTTTTTAGGGTGATCAATTGTAGTTTTGTGCTGATCCCCCCCCCCAGCTCATTTCCAAAGGCTTGTTTGGGATTTTATGATGTTTCTATGATTTTATGGTTCGGGATTTTATGATGTTTGGGATTTTATGATGTTTCTATGATTTTATGGTTTTTAATGATTTTACTTTATGAATCATACTTTATGATTTTATGATTTTACTTGTAATCTACCTCAAGCAGGGGTCTGGAGAGGCAGTATACAGTCATTCCATTGGCTGTTCATTGGTTACCGGGTCCATTTCAAGGTATTAGCGATCTCATATAAAGCTCTTCATGACCTTGGCCCCTCATATCCACAGGACTACCTCTCCTCTATGCTCTGCTGTAACAGCTTCCCTCATTTAAGCAGGGCCTTCTCCTGGTGCCACACGACAAATGGGCAAGATCAACAGCGCTTGTACAAGCACATTGTCTGTTGTGGTCCACACCTTATGGATTGGCCTACCTGAGGAGGTTAAGAAGGCTCCACTTAAGAACATAAGAGAAGCCATGTTGGATCAGGCCAATGACCCATCCAGTCCAACACTTTGTGTCACACAGCGGCCAAAAAAACAGGTGTCATCAGGAGGTCTGCCAGTGGGGAAGGGACACTAGCTCCCATTGATCCCCCCCCCCCCAAACACCAAGATCAATTGTAGTTTTCCTGGCTTTCCGCAAACTATGTATTTCATTCATTACTCTTTGCAAAGGTATTGATAATATTTCTTCAAAAAGTTTATAATAGGTTCCTGTCAAACCATCCGGTCCAAGTGCTTTATCCTTCTTGAGTTTTTTTGGTAGCATAATTCATCTCTTGTATTGCTAGCCCTTGACTTAATATAAATCTTTTAACTGGTACTTCTGATAAATATTTCTCCATTTTTTTCAAAAGTGCATTTTTACACAGGCAATGGGGCTATATTACAAAGGAATGGTTCAGAAAGATGTATAATCAGGGGAATGGGACTGTGTACTGTAGTACTGTATGGTGGTGGAGGAAAGTGCCCTCAAGTCATAGCTGACTTATGGCAACCCCTGGTGGAGTTTTCATGGCAGGAGACTAACAGTGGTGGTTTGCCACTGCCTGCCTCTGCAACCCTGGTCTTTGCTGGAGGTCTCCCATCCAAGTACTGACCCTGCTTAGCTTCTGAGATCTGATGAGATCAGGCTCACCTGGGCTATCCAAGTCAGGGCCGTACTACTGTGCATAGTATATATTATCCTGTTATGTAATTTCTGCCTCATTGAATATGGCATGGCCATACATACGCTTTGATAAAGATTTCTGCTTGGTTGCAGATTTCTGCATTCCTAATCCTATTACATTGCTTATTGGATGCCACATCCTGTTGCTTGCATTGATTTATATAGATAATCTGCCTTGAGCCTCAGTGAGAAAGGCAGACTATAAATGATGTAAATAAACAAACAAATAAATGCATAAACCTTCAGATTCAGGCTGCTAGCAGTCATGGGACTCGAGAAGTCTGTATACGTAAACTACTATTACTATTACTATTACTATTACTATTACTATTACTATTACTATTACTATTACTATTACTATTACTATTACTACTAATTCAATTTCTAGCCTGCCCTCTTCACAAGCGGGCTCAGGGCAGGTTGCAACAATATACTAATACAGAACGAAACCAATCAAATACATTAAAACCAGATCAGCAATAAATACGTTTAAAATCCCATGATGGCAGCTCCCTCCATTCTCCCAGCCATAATACAAACAAAGGGGGAAGGGGGTACACACTGATGCCCATACTGTGACTTGTGTGTGGGGGGCAGATATTATATAGATATTATATATCCAGAACACCTAGACTGACCTCAACCATACACCTGGTGGAACATCTCTGTCTTTCAGGCCCGCCGAAAAGATACAAGGTCTTGGTGGGCCCGAGTGTCCTCCGACAGAGAGTTCCACCAGGTTGGGGCCAGGACTGAAAACGCCCTGGCCCTGGTCGAGGCCAGCCAAACCTCCCTGGGGCCTGGGACCACCAGAAGATGTTTATTTGCCAATCTTAGCACTTTCCAGGGTACATACGGGGAGAGGTGGTCCCTCGAGTATGTTGGTCCCAGCTTCAATTAAGGTTCATATGTGAATCGAGTATAACACAGAAGCCTTATTATAGTTGAAAACTAGGCAGAAATACAAATGGCAAATCAATGCTGGCTATTGAGTGGTGTGTTAAATAGACCTTTAAAAATATTGGCATTGAGACACTTACTGGGCAACACAACTTGGAACAAGTCTTTTCTAGACAACAGGCTTAGCCTGGGCAAAGGGAGTATATTCTGCTATTGAGCCATAAGGTGTTTTTAGATTGGCATTTAACATGGTTTTAATGCCTTTTGTATCTGCTCTTTCGTTGTTTTATCCAATTGCTTTAATACGGTTTTTATTTTGTTGTTACGTGCTTTGAGTCCTGAGATGCTTTGGAGAAAAGTGGGTATGTAAATATTTTAATGTAATAAATGACATCCAACTGCCTTTTCCCTTCCCACTTTACTTCCTCTAAGGAGCTTTTCACTAAAGCTTATTTTCATCCCCCTTCTCTGTAATCATGACATTTTGCTCCCTGAAGACTTTGTACTAGATTCCTGTTGTGTTTCATATTCCCTGCCTTTGTTACGTTTAGCAGTTTCTATGATCTAAACTGGATGGTGATTGGGATGGCAAAGCCTCTGGTAGAGATTGAATGAGAGGACGTAATGTCACAGAATGTTCACAAACATTCCATATATTTAGGAAACAAAGATCCCAAAATGTATGGAGTCCAGCTTCTGTATGGGAAAGGAAAGTTGTCAGGTTGTAGCACGATTTGTGCACGATTGCACATGAGAGCACATTAGTGGGAACCCTGCTGGTAACCCTATTTGCAGAGACAATGGGATCCAACCCCCCCCCCAAGGCTGCTTTGTAATATCTGCCTTCATCAGTCTGTGCCAATTTGGCTAGCTCGTTTTCTGTATTAAATACACGACTCTCCAAATGTTATTGCCCTCTATGAAAACAGCTTGTGTAAA
The DNA here is from genome assembly GCF_028583425.1 of Eublepharis macularius. Taxonomy (NCBI): domain Eukaryota; kingdom Metazoa; phylum Chordata; class Lepidosauria; order Squamata; family Eublepharidae; genus Eublepharis; species Eublepharis macularius. The sequence continues at coordinate 62,238,589 of NC_072802.1, read as the reverse complement.
ACTTAGTTGGGCATTTTGCCTTCATGAGATGTTCCAGAAAAACCTGCTTAGGGCCTCCATAATTAATCCCTTCAACTTGTTACCTAATTCCATTAAGAGTCAGTTGTTTATTACCAGACCTGCCAATTTCCTTTATTAGGATCCCATCTGCCATGGAGAAGCTGCATCTTGGTTCTCTAGTTGCTGGTGGTGGGAGGCTGCCGGGAAGCTGGCTTTCAACCTGTGGTTCCCATGAACAGTCACTGGAGATGAATGCATGCATCCCTGTTCCCGATCTTCACGCTGTCTCAAGTTATGCCCCTCCTGGATTGCAGCTCAATTACTATGACTCAAGACTGAGTCTAGTATAGCGGTGAGAGTGTCAGTCTAGGATATGGAAGATGTAGGTTCAAAACACTGCTCAACCAGGAAATTCATTAGGTGACCTAATGGGAGTTGGACTAGATGACCTTGGACGTCCCTTCCAACAGGGCCGTAATGAGGATCGCTGGCACCTGGGGGCCGCTCCATGGCTGTTGCCGCCTCCCCAAGCACTCATGCATGCACACAAAGCCTCCCAGCCCTCCTGCGCAGCTGCCCTGCACGCTACCTTGGCTGCCTGCCATGCCTGGCCTGCAGCTGCTGCGCCCAGCCGGGAGTGCATACTGGTGGCGGCAGCAGTGGCAGCAGCAGTGCAGGGCAACTGAGTGGGAGGGCTGCGAGGCCGCCCACTCAGTTGCTCCGCCCTGCCATCGCCAGCACATGCTCTCGGCCAGGGGTAGCAGCTGCAGGCCAGGTGCAGCCATCGGTGTGGCAGACAGCCAGGGCAGTTCATGGGCGGCCTCCCAGCCCTCCCACTCAGCCGCAAGCACTGCTGCCACCAGCTCCACGGCGCACGCTCCTGACTGGTAGCCACGCCTGGTGCCCCCTCTTCATCAGCACTGGGGGCAGGCAACCCACCTCCCCCCATAGATCCAGCCCTGCCTTCCAACCTTATGATTCTATGATTCTATAACTTTCGGCCAGTCTGCATCTCTCAGTCTAACCTAATTTGCAAAGTTGTTGTTAGGACAAATCAAAGCAGAGAGAACTTTGTATGAAGAATGACATTAAAAAATGTGACAGATAATTCCTGAAATAAACTTTGGAACTTGAGCATATGAAGTTTGCAGAAGTTTTCAGTTCAGGTTAGAGAAAAGGCTTGGGCAGGGGTGGGGTGGGGATTAGAGGTTTATAAAATTATGCACAGCTTGGAGAAAGTGGGTAAGAAATCATTTTTTTCTCCCTCGCTCACTAAGCAACTAATCAAGTTAATTCGGAACAAACAAAAGGAAATCCTTCTTTACAAAGTGCATCGTTAACTTAGGGGACTCACTGCCACAGCATGTATTGATAACCGCTAGTTTAGTTTAGGAAGAGAAAGGCTTCATTCCACAGTGTGCAAATCTTTGGTTTAAAGGAAATGGGAAAAAATAGTTTGGGATTGTTACATGCATTTCCCTCATTGGTTAGGCAACAGTTGATGGAATTTACCCAACGGCCATAAAAATAACAAGCAAAAATAATCAACTAAACTTTGGCACAGTCATCAAACTCAGATTTTGGAGGAAAGAACTCCAGGAAGGAAATCTGAGAGTTTTTGAACATTAAAATGCTCCAAAAGAATGGAAACATTGGCTGGTTCATGCGTTCCTTGTTTGCGTCGCAGCCACACAGCATGAGATCAAGACACTTTTTGTTACCGAATCCTAAAACCGAGGTGTAAGAGAGCACTTTGGGTTATGACATTCTTTGCCTGAGGAACCAACACTGCCAGTGTTCTGTTTTGGAAAGCTAATGCCAGTTTTTGAATGGGCTTCAATGTCACTTTGATTTATAACAACTATAGAGCTATGAATGATATGCCCAACCGAGTACAGAACAACTAGGTCTGCAGAGAAATCACAATGCTGCCAATATGCAAAAGGGGAAAAAAGCTTGAAGAAATGCAAAAAAAATAATAATCAAAAACCCTACTGTGCAGTGCTGGTCGCACCCGTTCCCCAATTTCTCTAGTTATTGGTCTACTTTATTTAGCTGCCCCAAAGCAGCTAATATTATTGTCCTCTCCTCCAATTTATCCTCACAACTACCCTGTGAGGTAGCCAAGGCTGAGACTGCATGACTGGCTCATGGTCAGCCAGCAAGCTTCCATGGCAGAATGGGGATTCGAACCTGGGTCTCCCAGATCCTAGACTGACAATCTAATCACTACACAACGCTGGTTCTCTGCATGTTAGGGGCCTGGTCCGGTAAACTCAATCATTTAAGGTTACTGTTGTGTTTCTGTCTTTCTCTTTTTTAGAAAACAGTGTGTCCTCCTTAGGCTAAAGATAGGGAATATTTTTTAGACAGTAAGAGATGCAAGAACGGAGGTCGGCTGCCAAAAAATTGCATTATTGGCTGCAAAAGCACACACAGTGGTGGAACTCATTGCCACAAGATCTGACGCCAAGAAGCTAGGATGACCTGCAAGTTATAAGCTAAAGAAAATGTTAGCGATTCTTTCTGCTTGGGTAGCTATACGAGAAAGAACAAGCAATCCTTTTGGAAGGAACGGAAAACCCAGGTGCTTCAAGACTTAAGCCAATTAAGTTCTAAAGGCTTAGGAGGAATTTTTTCCCCCATGATTCGTTTATCCTGTAAATACCAATCACTGTTTTTTCCTCATCCCCTTTTCTTATGAAACAGCTGCTGGAAAATAGCATTCTGGAGAGGACTTTGAGCCAGTGGGGCAATTTCTAAGCTCTTAAGAAGCAATCATTACTGGCAGAATAGTTTGTCAACTGTGCATTAGTTCTTTGGCGTGCTTGCACCGAATGCTCAATTTTTGGCACACTGAGAATTAATATATAGTTGATTAAAAATATGTGTGTTTATACAGACATTATCAATATAGCTGATTCTCAACAAGGCCAAAGCTGTGGGTACTTAAATCCAGGAATCAGAGCTATGAACAGACAAGACAGATCTGTTTGCAAACCTGACAAAGTCCAGGATTCTCAGAAAAATCTGAAATCTTTAAAAAGGGGGGGGGGTGTTAACCCCCCCCCCAAATAATAGAAGCAGCACCTGTAGCTGTAAGAAGAGAGTGCTCTTCCAGTGGCTATTATGGGAGTTGCTAGGCAACCACAACAGTATTGCCAGGCTTCAAGCCTTGGTTTCTGTTCATAAAAGCAGGGGGGAAGTGCAGAGCCCTTTCCAGGCTATTTTGGCCTTTGAGAGAGGACTGATTGGGCCAAACCTCACAGCAACCATCAGGCAACTTGCTATCACATGACTTGCATGACTCATCCAGGCTCTGTTGCTTGCTACTGTTCAACAGGAGCCACTCTATGAAAACCAATGAGGTGTAATGGTTAGAGCTTCTGACTAGGATCTCAGAGACCCAGGTTTGAATCCCCACTACGCTGTGAGAATTCACTGGGTGTCCCTGAGACAGTCACACATTGTCTGCCTAACTTAACTCACATGGTTGCTGTGAAGATAAAATGGAGGACAGAAGAATTATGTGAGTAATTTTGGTTCCCCATTAGGAAGAAAGGTGAGGTATATATGAAGTAAATCAATAATATAACTGAAGATGGAGGGGCAGATAAAAGAGAGATTGGTAAGTGGATGGGAAGAAAAGAAAGAAGGAAACAAGGAAAGCTGAAGATTTGGAGGCTGCCAAGAGGAGAAAAAGAGAAAATACTGTGGGGAGGGAGATACAGGGGGAGTAAGGTGCCACTGAAATTTCTTACAGGTTCCCCACCATGCAACTGGGCCCAGCCCAGCAGCCGGCACCATGGAGAAGGGAAGGAGGAAAACCGAAGACACTAGGGAAGGGGAGGCAGAGAAATGTAGGTTGGCTGGTGTGTTGGGAGGAGAAAGGAAGCAGGAAAGGTAGGGTTACCAGCTCCAGGTTGGGAAATTCCTGGATATTTGGGCGGTGGAGCCTGGAGAGGGTGGGGTTTAGGGAGGGGAAGGGCCTCAGCACGGTATAATGCCATAGAGTCCACCATAGACTTCTCCAGGTGAACTGATTTTTATTGCCTGGAGATCAGTTATAATTCTGGAAGATCTCCAGCCATCACCTGGAGGTTGAAACAAAGCAGGGAAACCCCGGATAGTCAAAAGCTACAAGAAACAATACCGGGAATATACAGTCAAAATTTTTGGATTTTTATAACAATATATTGGTGCAAAATGTGCAAAAGTGCAAAGTGTCAACAATAAATACAATCTATAATAAATACAATCTATAATAAATACAAGGTAACAATTATACAAGGTAACAGTTGTTTGTCCGTGTTTTTGTAATGTTCATAAAGAAACGTCTGGGTGAGAGCTGCAGTAGAGCCTTCTTAGGAATGTAGGTAGACAGTCCCACAGAGGAGGGTGACCACAATCCAAATCAAATGAAAATATTGATGTGCCGACGGGATTGTCCGTTGCACTGAAATGGTGGTTCATGCCAGTAATGAAAATATCATGTGGTGAGCTGTTCTAATTGAAGACCATTAGGAAGGTGTACATCCAATAACTGTGCCCAGGAAGAAGTTGTGTATACGAAACGGGAATGGTATAATATGCAAGCATAATCCCGTCGGCACATCAATATTTTCATTTGATTTGGATTGTGGTCACCCTCCTCTGTGGTGGTCCCCTTTGCAAGCACCAAGTCATTACTGACCCATGGGGGGATGTCGCATCACAATGTTTTCTTGGCAGACTTTATATGGGGTGGTTTGCCATTTCCTTCCTCAGTCATCTACACTTTACCCTCAGGAAACTGGGTACTCATTTTATCGACCTCGGAAGGATAGAAGGTTGAGTCAACCTTGAGCCGGCTATCTGAACCCGGCTTCTGCCAGGATCGAATTCACATCGTGAGCAGAGCTGAGGCTGCAGTACTACAGCTTAACACTCTGTGCAGTGGGGCTCTTCTTTAAAATTTAGCCTTGTTAAATGGGCCTACGTTGCTGTTTATTCCACCCAGACCTGAAAAATTGCCACAGGAGCTCAGGGGATGAAGCTTCAAAGGGGCAAAGGAGTAGCAGGAAGGATAGCACATAACTTTTCTTCAAATGCACAGTTCCCTCAGATCAAATGGATTCTGCTGGCTCCCTCTGTATCTCTGAGTCTACATCGCTTTCCCAGCTGTGTAAACCAGCCACTGAGGGTGTCTTAAAGAATCCCAGATCACAGCAGCAAGCAAACAGCAAAACAGAAAAGAGAACAAATGATACCCATTAAAAGACAGAGCCAAGCGTCCCCCTGTCCGCCATCCCCCCATGTTGCTTAGCTGTAGGCCCATGCTTTGGTATTCACGCAAATCACTGAAGTCTCTTATCTGGGACTACACAGCAGAGAACTAAAGAGAGAAAATGCAGCTCGAGATACCTTTGAATGCACCTGCTCAATAACAGCGACGAAACTTTGAAATCTTCAAACCGTGCTTTGACCGCCACCCTTTGCTTTTATCCTGAAGGCAAGAAAGGCCACACAAATGTTTTTTTGGAAATAACCGCTGGGGGAAGGGGTGACATAGAGGGAATAGTATTTACAACAAATATTAACTTGGGAACGAAATGACGGTGGGGTAGATGGGGCGAGAAAGTAAATGTAATAATCGGAGACAATCCTGGGGAGGCTAATCATAGGGCCAGACTGGGCAATACACTCCACCCTGTACAGTGGGGGGGGGAGCAAGAATGTGTCTTTCCTCGTTGCTCATCCAGCGGGCCAGCCCCACCGCTTGGGCTACCAGTTGCCCATATGGTTTTAATAGATGGATTCCTAGAGCTACCTTATGTTACTTCCAGTTTATTATGAGAAATGAAAAGCACCGCTCAGATCTGTGGTGGGCGATGGGAGCACAGGGTGGGGGAATCTTCCACCAGGCAAATAGGACCCCTAATACATAGATTGATTAATGCTGTGGCTATTTTGAGGCTAGACTATTGAGATACACTCTAATTATCACATTAAAAGCCTTGAAACTACATACCTTCAGGACCACGTTTCATGCTATGCTCTGCAGCAGCAGTTTCACTCCTCTGAGCAGAACCTTTTGAAGGAGACACCTTCCAAATTCCCAGCAACTGGCCGGACTGATAGGTAGGACTCTTGCCCACTGTGAAATGGTAAGAATGTGATGAGAGCGGCTCATGTCCCTTATGCAGCCATGATGTTCACCAGGTGATCTGGGGTCAACCTCTTTCCTCCTCCCCACAACCCACTTCAGAGAGGGCAACATTTTTGGCTGATGATGATGGAGAATGGGAATATTTCCATCCCTCCATGTAGGATTCTTGGCTCCAGCAGCCCCAGTACCACAGGACAGGACCTCTGAATGCTCAGCATTATTCTTCCCCCAGTTGCTAATCAGCCAATGCCTTGATCAGCTCTATGTTTGTGTCAATTAATCTGCCTTCTACTTTGTTTCTTTTGCAGACTGACATATATCGTTGGTGGCATTTCAGGGTTTGAAGAACATAGAATGGCATTTTGTATTAAAGAGGCTTCTGACAGTGTTTGATCGCTCTCTCCGCGCATCAGTGATAGTCCAGCATGCGGCTCCCTCAAAGAATGTGCGTGTCTATATATATACTTTCTCCCCACACTCCAAGTGTTGCTGATCAACACAGAGAATGCAGAGTGGAACAAAAGATGCTTCTGGCAAGAATATTTCTTTTTCTTTTTAAAAAAGATTGCTAATTCAGGGACTTTCAACAAAACACAACAGATGTTCACAGGTTAGCAATAGAAACCCTCCAATGACAAACTGAGCCGATCATCTAGCTTTGGTATTGTTGGAGGTGCAAGCAACAGCAATGGGATAAATTGGTTTGTTAAACCAATATTATATATAACTTTTCATTGTTCATCCCTACTGTTTGACTGCCAAATTCCATTTCAATTTTTCTTCCTTACCATCCCAGTGCCCTGACCTGGATAGCCCAGGTGAGCCTGATCTCATCAGATCTCAGAAGCTAAGCAGGGTCAGCCTTGGTTAGTAATTGGATGGGAGACCTCCAAGGAAGACCAGGGTTGCAGAGGCAGGCAATGGCGAACCACCTCTGTTAGTCTCTTGCCATGAAAACCCCACCAGGGATCGCCATAAGTCAGTTCTGACGAGGGCACTCTCTACCACCATTCCAGTAGAACATATGATTCTTTGTTTAGGTGCCATGTTCTGGGGGGCCGCTCCCCGCCCAAAGGATTTTTTCAAAGTCCAGGAGTCTGATGTTTGTGTATTTGAATATGCCCATTTGATTGTGTATGTTGTTGAGTTCACACCAAACAGACGTGTAACCTTGTGAGATGACTCAGAATGCACACATGTACAATCTATGCATGAATGGTGGACATGCATTGCACAGACAGCAAACGTGCATGGACAGCAAATGTGCACAACTGGTACATATATAGGTTCTTTGTGTAACAGACTGGGTGACTACATGGCGGCTGAAGGTAGGGACAGACCCCCACTTTCCACATATCCAGTAGTCAGTTCCATTCTAGGTGCTTTGGGGGTGGGGAGAGATAGACTATAGCAGATGGGAAGTAAGTTCCCACCACCTAGGTTTTTTAATGGGCTTCTGGTTGAGCTATGAAACTCTTAACAGTGAAATCATGTGCGTGTTCCCAGAGGAAAACACTCATTTTGTTCAATGAAGTTTACTCCCAGGTAACTGAGCGTAGGAGTACAGCCTAAGTAAACCTTCAAGTAATTCTGTACCTCCAGGTTGAAAAGATCTGTGTTTTAATACTGTGGTTTTTAATTGTAGGGCACCTTGAGAAGGATTCTGAAGAGGCAGCATAGAAATATTCTAAATAAAAAATAAGATAGGAAAGTAATGCTGCAGAGGCACTGGAAAAACATTTTCAAGAATCAGAGTATTTTGAAAAGAAGCGTCGAATGAAACATGCCCTATGTGCTATGGATGCACGGACAGAGGCACATCGCACATTAGAAACGAGCACTATTGTTTCCCCGATCCATACAAAAGGAGACAATTACCACTTAACGGAGAGAGTATTGAAGAACAAGAACAGCTACCATTGTGAGAACTTGCCTTTGTTTGCCAGTTAGATTGCTTTTCGGGGGGAGAATCACAAAATTAACTCCTGATGTTTTGACTGTCTGCATTAGATCATTTAAACTGTTAATGGATTTGAGCTCTCTTTAAGTACATATTGGATAGAGATAACTGGATGGGGCTCTCTACTGAAGTATATGGATGGCAGTTACACAATATGAAATACATAAGCTTAGTAGCTCTGCTGTAGTCAGGGCATGCACAGTTCAAAATAGTTATTACCTTCAAAGGCCGGAATGGCTTGCAGTGTGTGTGTGGGGGCGGGGGGGGGGGGGACAGAGTTTCTGGAGGACCACTTCGTCTCATACTGTCCAGCCCATCAGTTAAGATCTGCCTCACATACACTGTTCTAAATCCTCTAAATACAGTAGTAATGTGCTAGAGGCCAGTTTGACTGCTTGATTTCAGGAATGCTTTTAAAATAGTCCATATTTCTCTCTAGTTTATGAAGTCCCGAATTAATTGGTCTTGTTTCTGAAGTGGAATGGATGCATTAGGAGTCCTTCATTCTTCCATTCTATTTTAATTTTTTTTTTTACTTCTGGTACTGAGTGAAGCGCACACCCTTTGCCACAGCTTGGCTCTCCTTCAGTCCCTTTCCATCTTTCTTCCACCTTGACACTGCTTATATGCACATGTGTGTTGATGAAAAACTTCAAAAAAGCAATTGAGACGGGGTTCATTATCCACCATTACCCAGCTCAGCATTAGAGATGGGCATGAACAGAAAAAAAATGAACATGATGTTCGTTGTTCATTGCCATCCACGAACAGGGACTCATGAACAACCATGAACATGGCCCTGTTCATGAACATGTTCGTGGTTGGATGTTTGTGGGGTCCAGCAAGCTCTCCTCCAGCCATCATCCAAGTCAAGATTCCTACCACACCACTCCCAGAAACCTGACCTGAGCAAGCACCAGGAAAGGTACCAATAATAAATAATAGCTTGGCCCAGAGCCTGGCAGCAGCCCTGGAACTTGAAGGGGTAGATCCCTACCGCACCACTCCCAGAAACTTTACCTGAACAGGCAGCAGGAAAGGTATCAATATTAAATAATAGCTTGGCCTAGAGCCTGGCAGCAGCCCTGGAACTTGAAGGGGTAGATCCTTATCCCACCACACACAAAGAAAATTCAAGCTCCAATGCACTGTCTCTATCAAAATGCCAACAGCAACTGTCTCTCCACTGTCTGCAAAGTCAGCGCTGGGAGCCCCCCTCCCCCCTGCTCTTTGCTCCCTTGTTGTAACAATTTTGGAGCTCCACACTTGAAAGGAAGACCTGCATATCAAACTAAATTGGGCTTAGATTGGGGTTTCCAGGGCAACAGCAGGAGTTCATACAGAGTTCAGACAATCCCTGACTAAGTTGCCAAGGGAATTGATTGCAGGTGCCAGATCGTCTGGCTTGACGAACAACAACGAACAGCAATGAACGAGGCTTGCAACGACCACCTGTTCGTTTAGAATGGGGCCTCATGAACAGCTTGTTCACGAACAGCAGATTTGGCTGTTTATGGCTTTTTTTTTGTTTGTGTTGCTGTTCATGCCCATCTCTACTCAGCATTAGTGTCTGGTACTGTTATGCACATTTATAACACATCAGACCATTCATCCATCTCATTCAATGCTGTGTATTCTGTCTACCAGGTGAGGGCCTGGAAGGGCAGTGGGCACAGGAACGGAACGGTCAATGACATGTCCAGGATCTCCAATTGAGGAAGTTCTTTCCTAACACCCAGCTGCCTTCTGTCTGAAGATGGGAGATATTGAATTTAGGACCTTCTACATGCAATGCATGGCTCCTCCACTCAGTCATGGGCCCCCGATGTCTGCTGCCTCTTTTTTAAGCTCTTAGAAGTGCACCTTGATCTAGATAACCCAGGCAAGCCGAATCTCATTAGATCTCAGAAGCTAAGCAGGGTTGGCCTTGGTTAGTAATAGAATGGGAGCCCTCCAGTGAAAACCAGGGTTGCAGAGCCAGACAATGGCAAACCTGTTAGTCTCTTGCCTTGAAAATGCCTTGAGTGCCATCAAGTCATATCAGCTGTGACTTGACAGCACTCTCCTCCACCAAAAGTACAGGGCAATGCAAATTAGTTTAGGGAAGGTTCTACAAATGCTAACAGAACTGGACTGTCAGTGCAATCCTATGTTGAGTTACTCCGGTCTAAGCCCTTTGAAGTTATTGTTGTTTGTCATTATCATCATTGTTTCATAGAATCACAGAATCATAGGGTTGGAGGTACCTCCGGGGTCATCTAGTCCAACTCCCTGCACAATGCAGGAAATTCATGTCTACCACCTCTTCCCCCACACACTCCCTCTGCTCCATGCCCAGAAGATGGCAAAACACTGTCAGGATCCCTAGCTGTACTGGCCTAGGGAAAATTGCTTCCTGATCCCAAGATGGCAATTGGCATTACCCTGGACATGTAAGAAGGGCCCACAAGAACTAAACACTGATGCAACCTTTCCTGCCCTCCCCTCCCATGATCTGCCCAGGTTCACAGAATCAGCATTGCTGCCTGTCAGATGGCCATCTAGCCTCTGCTTAGAAACCTCCAAAGAAGGACAGCCCACCACCTCCAAAGGAAGCCTGTTCCACTGAGGGACTGCTCTAACTGCCTGGAAGTTCTTCCTAATGTTAAGCTGAAAACTCTTTTGATTTAATTTCAACCTGTTGGTTCTGGTCCGACCTTCTGGGGCAACAAAAAACAACTCCGCACCATCCTTCAACCTTTCCTCATAGGACTTGGTCTCCAGATCAGGTTTGTCAGTGTTGTTTGTATTGCAAGAAAGAACTTGAGGTGTTCCTTTGTTTCTTGACATGGGAGAATGAGCTTTTGCATAGCAGACTGAGATGAAACGTTCCTGCCTTCTGTTTGACCCCCTTCCCCAAGCTCCCAGGCATGTCTTGTCAGTACACTTCTAGATTCAGACAAAGCCATGCAGCAGGCTTAGAATACTATAGACCAGGGCTCATTTCGAGGGGGAATGCGCAGGAATGCAGTTCCGGCACTTCCCCAAAGAGGTCACATGTCAGGTGGCCATGTCCACCTGACTCTCAGCCATTTTCTTTGTCGTCGTTTTGGCCTGAGAGGCCTCAATCGCCATCTGGTGAGAGGGAGGAGGGCAACTGAGTAAGACTCTTGAAAAATTAATGTTCTGCGTTTCTGAAAAGTGGGATCTGATTGGGGAGAAAACCGATTTAACGTCGTGTTTTGTATCTTCAGCCCTGATGAGCTGTTAGCGGCGTGCTCACAAAGATCAGCATCGTCTTTATCCTTCATCTTGAGAAAATGAGTTTATCAGCAGTGGGCTGTCAGGCTCCGAGAAGTGTGCACTTTAGGACTGCTGCTGAATGATGAAAGATTTGTTTTTAAAGTTGTGCAATCATTTACTTAAAAGATTTTAAACCTGCCTCTTCATGGCAGGAGGCAATTTGCAGAATATTAAAACTCACTAACGTAAAAACCACTCCTGACACTAGTACCTAAACAGAGTGTAGCATAGAGATTAGAATGTCAGACAACAACTGAAGACACCTGGGTTCGAACCCTCTTCTGCCATGAATGATCCTAGCTGATCCTGGGCCAATCAATTGTTGCAAGGATAAAATAGGGAAAGGAAATAGTGTACACAACCCCAAGCTCCTTAGCAGAATTGGTGGGATAAAATTCTAATCAATAAACATAACAAATAATAATATTCTATTTATATACTGCCCTTCAGGACAACTTAATGCCCGCTCAGAGCGGTTTACAAAGCATGTTATTATTATCCCCACAGCAAACACCCCATGAGGTGGGTGGGGTGAGAGAGCTCCTAGAAGGGCTGATTCTGCACACGTTTGATAATGCACTTTCAATGCACTTTATCAATCATTTGAGGTGGATTTTTTGTTCCACACACACACACACAAAAATCCATTCCAAATTATCTATAAAGAGGATTGGAAGTGCATTATCCAATGTGTGCGGAATCAGCGAAGCTGTGACTGACCCAAGGTCACCCAGCTGGCTTCAGGTGGAGGAATGGGGAATCAAACCCGGTTCTCCAAATTACAGTCCCACACTGTTAACCACTACACCAAACTGGCACTACAGCAACTGGCAAAACAAAGGTGAAAATACCCCAGATCTAATGACACAACCAAACCTCACCATATACCGTCACAAAAAGGAATATCTCGCAGTCCATCATAAAGGTCAGGAGAGAATCCACGTAACCTGAGGAATGGATTTTTCCCATTTTGGAAATTCTGTCAAAACTGCATTCCAATCCTACAGAATTTTAACTAGAATTTACGCAACTACTTCTGGATATGCTGGTTTCCAGATGAAAGAGAGTGCAATGGGATTTCTGGACAGCAGGACAGAAGATACGTTTTTAATCCTAATATACAGCAGAATATTTAAGGCTGCCTTCATGATGCATCGCTCACCTATCTCATCTGGCGTGCAAGGTGCTCCCACTTATATCGTCCTATTGAAAAAGGGATGCATTAAAGATTTTTAGACACACATACAAGAAAGAGGGGGAGAAAGATAGTCCGGCAGGGTGTTGAACAAATGCTGGCCTGCTTGTACCCATTATCAGAGCTTTTTTTCAGCAGGAACGTGGTGGAACAGAGTTCCGGAACCTCTTGAAAATGGTCACATGGCTGGTGGCTCCGCCCCCTGATCTCCAAACAAAGGGGAGTTTAGATTGCCCTCTGTGCCATGCGGCGTGGAGGGCAATCTAAACTCTCCTCTGTCTGGAGATCAGGGGGCAGGGCCACCAGCCACGTGACCATTTTCTCCAAGGGCAACCCACCACCTCTTTTCCCAGAAAAAAAAGCCCTGTTCATTATTATATATAATGAAGCACCCATTGCATCTTGACATCTTACACAACAACAGAAGTTCAGTACAGGTTGTTCCATGGAGAGGAGATTCTCAGATGGAGCTGGACACAGGCATGATGGAGCGATGCCTGGTGGCTTCTTGCCTTCTTTCTGATGGACCTACGGGAAGCTAAATGAGAGGAGTTCTCGGTGAACTGGTGAATCCTGCTTGCATGTTCATGCAAAAAGCTTTATGGCAGCTTTACAGCAATTTTGCAGCATTGTAATATAGGAAGACGTTCTGCTTTTGGGTCAGTTGCTGTTTCACATAAAGGATTCAGGAGGAGCTAGTCTTGAAAACGGCAAGATGGATAATATTAAATGTGTTGTGTAATTTGCTTGCACAGTCCAGGTTTTCTCTTGGAATGTAAATAATCATTCCTAATTAGGAATGCATGAATATTTCATTTCATTATCATTGCTTTTCATTTTTGTGCATAATGAAGAGACCCCCTTCTTGTCTTTGTTAAATTTTCTGGTTTTGCTTGTTGGTTTCATGGTACTTTTAAAAGTATTTACAGATTACACACCATTTTAGTCAGGAAACTCACACCCTACCACAACTCAGGAAAACTCATACCCTACCACAAATTTTGTTAGTCTTAGAGGTGCTACTGGACTCTTGCTCTTTTCTACTGCTAAAGACAGACTAACACTGCTACCCGTCCTTATCTAACAGCATTTTAGTGTTATTTTAAAGCCATTTCTATGCAAAATCAGGGATTGGTTTTATTTGCAGTATTTCTATCAAATTTCATTAACATGCCCAGGAAAAAGTACAACTCCAATGTAATCTCCAGTATGAGAAACTGTAAAAGAAACAGCTGTTCTAGCAGTGTCACTTGTCAAATGACCTGTGACTAATATATATTCCAATTATAACATTATTAATAATGTGCTTTGCTAAATATAGGAAAAAACCTCTCTGCTGGGTTTAAATGTTACTTTTTTTTTCATTTTCATCTCGGAAGAATTGTACTAATAACAGCGAAAACGCAGATCTGCAATGGCTGGCTAAACGGGTTAGGGCTTTTTAGGAGAGCGATCCTTTTCCTTTTGCTCTTTCGCATTGGGTCATTATGTTCCTTGCTACCAGACATGGCCCATTAGAAACCTGTATTTTCCCATCTGCATGTTTAGTTCAGCTTAAGTCCAAATGTGTCAGAAAAACTAATCTCAGCTTTGCAACAGCTTTCAGTACCATCGACCACAGTAGCCCCGTCTGGATCATCTTTAACACAGAGATTGAGATGACTGGTTTGCAGCAGTTCCACTCCTTGCTGTTAGATAGTACTGGATATATTTTTTACAGCTTTGGGTCTTCTTCATAGAAGGTGTCCTATGAGGATCCTGGAGAAGCAATTTGTCACCCTCAATTATTAATATCTGCTGGGAGAGATCAGCCAGAGTTATTGGGTATGGTGTCATCGATACACAAAATGATGGCCAACTCCATTCCTTCATTCATTCTCCACAAGGGAAGCCAGTGTCATCTGTGAACACATACCTGGGCTTTGGATGACCGGATGACAGTGAATAGTTTAAGCTCAATCCAGACAAAATTCAGATAGCAGGAAACTCAGTGAAAGGGTAGAAGAAGGAAGTCATGTCTTATGGTAGGTGTGGGTCACACTTTTCTTAAATGTAGAAAAGAGCAAGAGTCTAGTAGCACCTATAAGACTAATAACATTTCTGATAGGCTATGAGCTTTTGTGAGTCACAGCTCACAGTTATCCTGCAGAGGAATTTCAAAGGGAGATTAGAGAGACTGCTGAATTGCAACTGATAACGAAGCTCAAGACAATGCATCCACCTGGACTGAATTGAGACCTAGGCTTCGTGTCTCATTACCAATGCTACCCCACCCTATTCAATCATACCTGCCATTGTCATTCACTGGCTATTATCATTCAGCTTCTGCAGTCACTCCACTCTCCAAGATATAAGGACAGATGGACTCACCTTCTAGCTGTATCTGAAGAAGTGAGATGTGGCTCATGAAAGCTCACACCCTACCACATATTTTGTTAGACTTATAAGAGCTACTGGATGCTTGCTCTTTTCTACTGCTACAGGCAGACTAACATAGCTGCCTATCTTGACTTTTCTTAAATGATTGGCTTTGCAGCTTAGGCATGCTTTTTGACCTCTCTTAGCTCCTAGATTCATACGGATCAAGTTACGGCTGGTACACCGGCTGCACCACCTACTGGAAGACAGAGAGACCTGGCTACTGCACTTCATACTTTATTGATGTTGAGAACAGAGCAGGGGGCCCACCTGCTCGGCTCATACCTGGACCACAGCAGTGTTGACAATGGGTTCCAAGTAGAGATGGGCATGAACCAGGGGAGAAACGAACGGAGAGGTTCATGGTTCAACACATTTCACGAACCACGAACATTCACAAACCTGCCCTGGTTCGTGAACCGGTTCATTTGGTTCATCAAAACATCACATCCAGGCCAGCAAATTGTCACTTCTGGGTCAACAGAAGGTTATTCCTGGGCCAGCAGAAGGCCACTTCCAGGTCAGCAGAAGGTCTGCTGAAAGTCCGTCCCCTGTTGCCTAGGAAACTGATAGATTGGCACCAGGCTGTCTGCAGTGACAAACCAAAAAATGAACCAAACAAACCAGCCTAAAGTTTGTGGCGGATCGTCAGAAATGGGCTGTGACGAACCACTGGTTCGTGAACCATGAACTGGCCTGGTTCATGCTGAATTTTGGTTCGTATTTCAGTTTGTGCCTATCTCTAGTTCCAAGCAACCTCTGTAGGACTGTCAGCATAACTTAAGACTCTTGCTTCAGCTTGTTTTAACATTCCAATCTGCCCCCAGTAGTCAAGGTGAAAGAAGAGTATGAAAAGCAGCAGTTGGGATATGCAAAGATGCCAAGCAAGGCTGGAAAGGTTAAATATGTTAATAACCCAAGTGTTTTTCAGAAGAAAAGATCTACTGTCGAAGGCTTTCACGGCCGGAGAACGATGGTTGTTGTGGGTTTTCCGGGCTGTATTGCCGTGGTCAAGACCACGGCAATACAGCCCGGAAAACCCACAACAACCAAAAGATCTACCCTGCCAAATTTGTTAATATCTGCCTGAATGCATAACCTGAGGGATATTCAGCACCACACATTGGGGAATGATTTCATAATGTTTGAAAACACTTGCTCAACCCAGTACAACCCATACGGCATCACACTCCATATTTTTCTTCTGCATTCTTCAAGGCATTAAGCATCTGGGTGGAAAGCTACTGGGTAATAGTATTTGTGTCAAATTGCTGAATCAGAACATCTCTTCAGGTTAGGTCTGCCACTGTCTGAACATATGTTTCCAACCATTATTGATTTCTTGGATGATGAGTTAATTTGTGCAAGCCTTTGCCATTTGCCTTTGTGAGCTGAAGTTATCATCAGCTATTCCTTTACCTCTCCGAAGATACGTTTTCCAGAGAACAAGCACTTTTGCAAGATCTCAGGTGTGGCTGATGCCAGGCAGTTTGTAGAGCCAAGGCCAGTTAAGATCGATCTCTCCAGCTCAGCGAGGCCAACTGGACTCCCTTCTCCATTCATCTTCCTCTTAAATTATGGCCTTTTTGGAAAGCTCCATTGAATCTTCACAGTTTTGCCTTGATTCTTGCCAGGGTGAGACTGAAGCTATGGATACATGAAGCTGCCTTACTCCAAGACAACCCATTGGTCAATCTCGCTTTGTGGCTGCAGATCTTAAGCAGAGAGTAGTCTTTCCCAACACCTGCTACCTGAAACCCTTTACCTGGAGATGTCAAGAATCAAACATAAAATCCTCTGCTTGTAAAACAGGAGCCTGAATCTGGACAAGGAAGGTGTATTCTCCAGTTCAAGGGCCCAGAGGTCAGACAGCTAGAAACAGATGTCTTAAATATATGCTACACCTGTTGGTCAGGCAATAAAAGCATAGAGTTGGAAGGGATTGTCAGGGTCATCTAGTCCAACCCCCTGCACAATGCAGGAGATTCACACTACCTCCCTCCCACACCTCCAGGGACCCCTGCTCCATGCCCAGAAGATGGCAAAAAACCTCTAGGATCTCTGGCCAGACTGGCCTGGAGAAAATTGCTTCCTGACACCAAAGAGGTGATTGATCTTCCCCTGGGCATATAAGAAAGGGGCACGAGAACTAAGCACTGGTGTCAATTCTCTTAATATATTCAGAGGCTTTGTACCACCTGCCAGTCAGAAGGGTTGATGTTGCATACACCCATTTCCTTCTGTGCTCAAAGAGGGTTCTGGAGTTTGAATATAGACGATTCCAGGTAACTGCAAAGCTAAGACAGCCCCCATGTCTTCATGCTCCTTGTTTCCCCCACAGGCTCAACTTTGTCCTAAGAGCACCACTCAACGAAATTAATTTTGGGTTCCTAAGCCAATGATCAAGTCCGTGGCCCCTCATCAGTGAGATATGGAAGGAAGGCAGCTGACCTTCTCAGCACAGGTAGGCAGGATGAAGCTGGGGAAACTGAGAAGGGAGATTCTTATTGATTGATTGATTGATTGATTAGACGTATAGTCTTCTCTCCCTGCAATGCAGGCCCAGAGAGGATCACAACCCGATTAAAACACAATACAATATACAATAAATAGCATATAGCTAAAAGCAATTTAAAACTGGCAGCAAAATTGAAATAGACAGCGAATTTCTCAGTCCTGCAAGATCACTGGGTCTATGGAGGCTAATACACAGCAATGAGCTAAAAATCAGGAGGGGGGCTCTTCCCCTCCCCTCTCAGTAGGAGACCGATAGGAGGCCTGCCCGCCTCAACTACCAAAAGCCTGGTGGAACATCTCTGTCTTACAGGCCTGGCAGAATGCTAAAAGATCCCGCTGGGCCTGAGTTGTCTCAGACAGAGAGTTCCACCAGGTTGGAGCCAGGGTCGAGAAGGTCCGGGCCCTGGTCGAGGCAAGACGGATCTCCTTGGGGCCAAGAATCTTCAGAAGATGTTTCCCTTCTGCGCAAAGTGCCCTCCGGGGTATATAGGGTGAGAGGCGGTCCCGAAGGATTCTTGAATGTTCAGGCTCCGCCCAAGAAACTCTCCTTTGAAGGGAAATAAAGTGAACAGTAGAAGCTTTCCAGTGCCCTAAGCACAGAGTTATTTTTCAAAATGATTCCACATAAAAGCATTAGAGAACAGCCGTATACTAACTCAAGCTGTTTTAGCTCTGCAGTCTTAAGAGAACCGTATTTTCCGAGGCATAAAAAATGTGACAGTTGTGCCCTTAGCATATGCTTCTCCTATAATCAAGACAAGTAGGAAGGATGGTCGACATTAAACAGGGATGCCTGTACAGTTGTACGAGTGGATCTGGCGCTTGGCGATTAATGCTGATTTGAGTTTCTTTCTTTTTTTTCTGGTTAATCACCATATGCACGTGTAAGCCTCTGAACTGGCAGAGCTGCTGATGTCAGCACACATGAGATCAAATTATTTTCACTTAGAAGAATAAACCTATAAATATCAATGCTCAACTTAGTTCTGCACCAGTAAATGTAAAGTGGAGGCAGTCTCTTGTATCATGTCTAGTATATAATGATGGCAACGGTATCTGGGCAGACAGGACATCTGTTCCGCATTACCCACCACCATTTGGCCTCCAACTTCAAGGAGAGGCACCCATCTGCTATACTGTCTTTGCTGCGTTGTCTTTCGATCCATTATAAATTGGCTCTTATGTGGGGAGACTGAGGGTGTAGGAGAAGGAGGACTGAAGAAGGAAACTGTAGGGCACTGGGATCCAGAAGACAATGTATAGAACTCTGTTTCCAGTACCACAGGAAGGAAGTGGATACATGGAAGACGAGCCAGGAGAGTACAAGTCAGGCAGAAGAAGTTGGGGGTCAAGGCAGTGTGTATTCTATGCCAATCTGTGTAAAGTCTATGGCAAGAATAGAGATGGGCATGAACTGAAATACGAACCAAAATTAAGCATGAACCAGGCCAGTTCGTGGTTTGCGAACAAGTGGTTCATCAGATCCCATTTCTGATGAACCTCCACGAACTTTAGGCTGGTTAGTTTGGTTCGTTTTTTGGTTCGTGACTGCAGACAGCCTGGTGCCAATCAATCAGTTTCCTAGGCAACAAGGGATGTACTTCCGGTAGACCTTCTGCTGACCCAGAAGTGACCTTCTGCTGGCCCAGAAGTGACCTTCTGCTGACCCGGAAGTGATAATTTTCTGACCCAGATGTGACGTTTTCACGAACCAAACGAACCGGTTTGTGAACCAGGGGTAGGTTCGTGAAAGTTCGTGGTTCATGAAATTTAACAAATCACGAACCACATGGTTTGGTTTTTTTCCAATTCGTGCCCACCTCTAGTCAAGAATCTCATATTTGGTTGGTGGATGGTTGGAAGAGATTCAAGAACTGGAAGCAGATGGGGATTGTGGTCTTCAGAACAGCCCTGTTCTGCGGACCGAAACAGGAGATGTTTGATGCATAGCAGGGGAGAGGAAGAAAGGACTGTGCCTTCAGGCTCTGCCCTTGGCCTACACACAAGTATCTGGTTCTTCCGCACAGAGCCTTTGCCTGTATAACTTGCACGCAGGTAGTCTCTCTCCATGAATGTTGGATGCTTCCAAAGTACGTTTGCAGGCTATGCAGAAGAGTCTTTGTTTTGGTCAACTGAGCAGAGCTTGCATGTACTGATCTGGCCAGAGTTGCTGTGCTTGAACGAAGTACAACTCACCATTCTTGATCGCACTTGTACAACTCAATCCTGCCCCCACAGGAAGAGGAAGAGCAACACTTTCTTTCCTTCTCCATCTTCCTCCCAGAACATCCGGGGGCTATTTTTCTCGTTTGTAATGGTGATGGCATGCAACCCAAGTATTGCAAACTAACTTGAACATTCTGTATGGTCCTGGGCAAAATATATATAATCAAATCATCTCTTGGGTATCAGAAATATCCTGTGAATGGAAGCATTATTGGTAGCAAACAAGGGTGTTGTTGTTGGAAGTCATTCACAGAAAACATGATACAAAAACCATAAGATTCTCATACCACTGCTTTGCTTGAAGGGTAAAAGGATTCTGTCTAAGCGTGCCCAGAGAACACAGGCAGTTGGCTGTGAAGCAAATGAGAAAAGTTTGATAAACCATGGAGTTCTTGCAATCTCATGGCATACTGTCAAAACTCTTTGTGAGAACTTGAAATCCTATTGTCACAATAGATAATTGTCTGTGGATTTCTTTTTTTTCCAATTTGGAATTGGAAAAAAAACCCAATAGTCACACATAACTCGCCAATCAGACCTTCATGTTCCTTGCTGCTTATCAACCTCAGGTTCTTGCTAGATAGGCGCTTCTGGAAATGGCATCAATCTTGCTTTCCAAGATGAAAGGATACCTAACTTCCCAATCGGCTTAATCTTATTCATGCGAATGGAGTATTGATTCTGGCTCATTTTATCAGCACCGCTCCGGACGCCTGCTGGATGCCAGGGCGTCATTACGATAAATGGCTACTGCAGCCTGAATGAAAAGGAAATACATGAAGGATTTCTTCACCTTTAAGGAAGCTGTGCAAATTGGTCAAGAGGCACTGTCGTGATTATTTCATTGAAAATAACCATAGGAGATTAAAAGGACACATTTCATAGCATGGTTATGAGTTATACGGACATGAAGAAGAGAAGGTGGGGAGCCATATGGAACTCTTCATTCTTCACATCCCATTATCTGTATTTATTTAATTCATCTATACCTCCCCTTTCTCTCCAATGGAGAACCAAAGAGACTTACATTGTTCTCCTTTCCTCCATTTTTATCCTCCTAGCAACCCTGCAAGGTAGGTTAGGCTGAGTGGGTATGACTGGCCCAAGACCACTCAGCAAGCTTCAATTTGAGTGGGGTTTCGAACCTAGATCTCCCAGGTCCTATTCCAACTGTCTAACCATTATGCCACACCAGTTCTCCTATTTTACATCTAATTCCATCCGATTTGAAGAAACATTTTCCAACTCTCTAACCATGACGCCACACCTGTTCTCCTAATTTACATCTAACTCCATCCAATTTGAAGAAACATTTTCCAACTCTCTAACCATTACACCATACTGGTTCTCCAATTTTACATCTAACTCCATCCGATTTGAAGAAACATTTTCCCATCTTGGTTGGCTCTAGAACTAAGCATTTTTCTTTGCTTACAGGATATTTCCTCCTGAAATGTGTCTGTTTGATTAAAATCAAAGGAAGCCAGGGATGAATGAACATTCATTCTTTTGTTTCGATTTTGTATTTTTGATAACATCTTGAGTCTATATTTTCATACATGTTATATGATGTTTATGTGAAATGTATACGGTAATTACGTGTAGAATGTGCATCACTTATACGTGTAATATATGCACAAATGTACAAACACTGATTTATCAATGCAAAAATAATGTTTAAAATGCTCATTTTAAGTGGGGAGTAGTGTGAGGAAACAGAAAATGGGACAAAATAATCATGGGTTCAGTTTGCACAAGGGAGAGAAGCAACACTGAAATTACTTGTGGGGGGAGCGGTCAAACCAGCAGGGATGAGAAATTCTAAATAATACATAATGGAAATAACTATTGGATCAATTGCCTTATATGGGTACCTTTACTGCCGATATTAAAGAATCCATTGTTAAAGACCCAACTCCAGTGACCCAACTCCAGTGTTTTTTAACTTTAATTATAATAATAATAACAACAAGAACAACAACATTCGATTTATATACCGCCCTTCAGGACAACTTAATGCCCACTCAGAGCAGTTTACAAAGTATGTCATTATTATCCCCACAACAAAACACCCTGCAAGGTGGGTGGGGCTGAGAGAGCTCTGAGAGAGCTGTGACTGACCCAAGGTCACCCAGGTGACTTCAAGTGGAGGAGTGGGGAATCAAACCCGGCTCTCCAGATTAGAGTCCCACGTTCTTAACCACTACACCAAACTGGCTGCCTTTCTCTACAATGGGGGCCAAAACATCTTACATAGTTCTCCTGTCTTCTTTTTTTTTTCTCACAACAACCCTGTGAGGTATTTTTGGCAGAGAATATATGACTGGCCCAAGGTAACCCAGCAAATATCTATGGCCATGTGGAGAGTCGAACCTGAGCATCTCAGTCCATCACTGCGATAGTCCGTCACTGTAGCCACTACACACCAGCTGTGTTTTGCACACTTGAACCAAAGTGAGGCAGGCCTAACCACATCACCTGACAAGTGCGAAAAGGGACGTGTGGAAGGTCTGCAGCTCTTGGCACACGACCCCAATCTACAGGTGCGAAGTTAATTACCAATTAGCCAGCAAGAACAGCTTATCTTGACTCAAGGACAGAGCATACATAACTTACTGCTAGCAAAAGCGAAAAGCCTCTCCAAAAAGGGGGGGAGGGAATTTCTCCAGCCAAGAAAACCTCCAAACTAGCTCTCAAAACAGCCCTTAAGCATAACGTTTTTTCTTTGAGAAAATCAGGGTATAAATGTCTATGGAAGCTCACCTTGGACACGCCACATTATGTCAACCTAACCCACCTCATTGGATTGTTGTGAAAACAGTGGAGAAGGAGAAAAGGACTGCGTATGCGGCTTTGAGAAAATCAGGGTACAAACGGCTATGAAATGAAATCCTGCCCTCAAGTTATAGCTGACTTGTGGTGACCCCTGGTGGGGTTTTCATGGCAAGAGACTAACAGAGGTGATTTGCCATTGCCTGGCTCTGCAACCCTGGTCTTCGTTGGAGGTCTCCCATCCAGTTACTAACCAAGGCCGACCCTGCTTAGCTTCTGAGATCTGACAAATTCAGGCTTACCTGGACTATCCAGGTCAGGGTATAAATGTCTATACAGATAAATAAAATATGTATGCACCCAATTGTTAATATATTAGCATGAATTTCCACTTTACACATGGTTAAACACACTATAATTAAATTTGTTCTTCTCTGTAATTTTTGATATTGATTTAGGAGACTGCAAAGAAGACTGCCTGGGGGAAAAAAAATAAACCAAACTGGCTGTCGGCTTCATCATTTGGAATCTGACACAAACCATAACTAAATGTTCTGCCCTGAACAAGCTGGGAAGCTTTCTGAGTCTCTGGACTTCTGATGCCTTTTATCTCCTGGCTTTTTGTTTAATACTGACCAAGATCAAAGTGGCATTTCAGTAAAATACATGACGGGAGGCCCACAAGACATGACAGGAAGCCAGCCCATGGCGCAGCATGGCATTGCGCAGAGAGTAGACCCTCTGAGCTCCATCAAGAGAGTGCTGTTATCCCACACCAAGCTGGAATGTCTTTGTAGCATTGCGCTATAAACTGTATTTGACTCAAGCAGTGACCTGGAAACATAAAGAAGCGAACAGACAGTACCAGTGAGAAATGCTGCTCTCTCGCACATCTTCTGTAGTGTAAAGAGATTCTAATGCAGGTATTTGTAGGAAAGATGATACTAGAAATCAGGGGCCAGTCCATGAAGGCTGAGTCGGATCCAACCAGCTTTTTCATTCAATCTCACCTAATTCCCTTCCTTACTATTCCCCCACCCCCATTTTAACCCATTCAAGTCCCACGAAGGAGAAAAGAGAAAGAGCCCAGTAGCACCTGTAAGACTTAGAGTGATTATCCACACGTTGGATAATGCACTTCCAATCCTCTTTATAGATCATTTGGAACAGATTTTTTTGTGTGCGGAACAAAAAACCCACCTCAAATGATTGATAAAGTGCATTGAAAGTGCATTATCCAACATGTGCGGAATTAGCCTTACACAGTTTGTGGTAGGGTAGGAGCTTTCGTGAGTCACAGCTTACTTCTTCAGATACAGCTAGAAGGTGAGTCCATCTGTCCTTATATCTTGGAAAGTGGAGTGATTTCAGATGCCGAATGACAATAGCAGGTAAATGATAATAGCCGGTGAATGACAACAGCAGGTGTGATTGGAATTGGGTGGGATATGCAGAGGGCTCGTGAGTGTGAAGAAATCAGCATTGGTAATGGGACAGGAGCCCTAACTTGGATAGCCCAGGTGAGCTTGATCTCATCAGATCTCAGAAGCTAAGCAGGGTCAGCCTTGGTTAGTAATTGAATGGGAGACCTCCAATGAAGATCAGAGTTGCAGAGGCAGGCAATGACAACCCACCTCTGTGGGTCTCTTGCCGTAAAAACCCCACTAGGGGTCACCATAAGTCAACTCTGACTGCAGGACACTCTCCGCCACCACTGAGACAGGAAGCCTAGTCTTGATTCAATCCAAGTGGAGCATTGTCTTGAGCTTCATCCCATGAATTCTGGTGGTCAAAAGGGATCCCTTCCTCCTGTTTTCACTAACAGAAAAACTGGTTGGATCCAATCCACTACTTGGTGATAGATTCAGGACTAAGCCAAAATGTGAGGGAAACCTCATATTGGTCAACCCAAGCACTGAGAGCCTAAGCTCAAGGAGGCAAAGGAAGGGAGTTGAAATAAACACCTTCTACCTTATAAGGATTGACAGTTTTATATATCTCAATGAAATTAACCAGAAAAGTCAAGTCCAATTTCAACAGCATACCAAGTCCCATTCACAAAAATGTTATTTGTTCTCTTATTTCTTTGCTTTCAAGGTTGCCTTTTGTGGAGCATACACAGTTCTTTGGCATGTAGTCTATGGAAGCCGCTTGTTCCCCTGCTGGGTGGGAGGAACAGAGGCTGTACTCCCAAGCAGATGGCTACGAGCTTCACTGGCCCCATATCTTTCAGCTCATTTTGAGAACAGTCTTCTTCAGGCCAATATTTAATTCTTAATAAACAGTATTCGAACTTCCGTCTCCAGTGTAGTCAATATCGGTATTGACTACACTGGAGATGGAAGTTCGAATACTGTTTATTAAGAATTAAAGCAAGGAATCTATCTCAGTGCTTGGATAGATTCAGGACTGGCAAAAGGAAGCCATTCTCCATGCAGCATGTAATCAACGTGGAATTCACCGCACAACGTATGTATGGAGATGTCCCTTGGCTTAAATAGCCCTATCTCACTCACTGTGTCTATTTTCCCTTGAGTTGAGAACCTACAGCCAAATCTGAGGGCCAAGCTACACATGACGAATGACACTTGAACGGCAAGTGTATTTCTCCCTGTTCACTTGCCCTCCACTCAATCCACTTGCCGTTCAAGTGTCATTCGTCATGTGTAGCTTGGCCCTTAGTTGCTACATTCTAAGACCAGTGGGCCTTTTAGGATTGCACTGCTGCACACGAACATAGATTATTTTTTTAATAATGAAAAATGAGTTGGTCTCTGAGTTTATTGGAAACTGTGGCATTTGGGACATTTATGGGCACATAGCTTCTGCTGGTACTTGCTCACAATTTACTGCTTTACATTGCAGCTGCAATTTGGGATGATTTTGAAATTCTATTGATGTCTCAACCCCATTTTGATTTTACTTCCCCCTTGTTGAAATCAGACCCAAGATTCTTTTATTTGCATGGCATCTTCGGTCTATCTGCACTGATTTTTTTCTCAGTAAATTGTACACATTATTCAACATTCTTTATGCATCAGTAAATTGGCATGACACACACATAAAAATGAAGTATACTGTATATATAAATTGTATATAATGACTGCACAATATGGGTACACAATGCAAACAAATCTCACAGAGCCCCAGTGAAAAAGCAGAAAACATGAACAAAAATATAAAGAGGGAGCGTTGATGCCCACTTGGTTTTCTCAACCTTCTGCAGAAATTCTGCAAAAAATGACAGTTTCAATCAGTCCTGGCAAGATATCTCTCTGGGGAAGAATGGAAGAGTAATTAATGGGAAAGACAAACTGCAGTTAAAGCCCATTCTTTCTTCAAAGACTCATCCCAAGTGGGTGGCTATTTTTTATTTATTTTATTTTATGTCATTTATAGTCCACCTTTCTCACTGAGACTCAAGGTGGATTACACAATATGAGATGAGTACAGTCAATATCAATGACATTTCCATAAACAATGCCATAGGGTAAATAAATACAAGTTTACAAAGATATAGCATTAGCAAGAATCCAATACAGAGTTTAAGAAATGTTGAGACAGAGCATAAGCAATTCTAGGACTGGCATTAGACAATGTGAAGCCCATATTTAAGGCAACAGATAATACGTAAGGCAACACAGAGGTTACACATACAAAGTTAAAACTTGTGGCTTAAAAAAGGGAATTGGAGTGGAGCAAAGAAATGGCAGCCATGTCAGGTCCGGCCTACCCTAATACCTTGGCTGTACCCATCTGACTGTCTGCTTTTGGCGAGATTAGATAGGTCATGTTGACACCTCTTTCATTTTTTAAAATTCTTAACTCATCGATTTTTCTTGATCTGTGCCATCATTTTTGCTTAGATACCATCAATATTCATGTTTGATACATTTCTGATAATATCATAGCAGCTCAAACCTCAAACTATTTATTTAACAAAAGATTTCCTCAGTTCTCTCTGGAAGGAATTTATTTTAAATGGAGAACAAGCATCATTTCCAACCATGATAAAATATCTATTTAAAAAAATAAATAAATGGATTTCATAGCACTTGCTGAACAGTAGGGTTGGATAATATATGGCTCGTTCTTACAAATAACTAGGGCAGTCCTTGTAAATACCAGCTCTTGGGACAAAGTCACTCATGTCTTTGTATTAATAGAAACTTTATCGAGCAATCAGTGGAGCGTACAGAGCACTGCAGTGCAACCCAGCACCAAAATCATGACAAATGTCTGGTTTCCAAAGCCCATGCACAGGCAAGGAGTTGTAATCCACACTGGACTCCAGCACAGATATTTATGAGGACACAGGGGAGTTGTTACGATATACCATCAATCACCGATCAAAGGCAATGTGGGATCCAACTAGAATATGCCGGTTAAAAGAATCTTCTGCAGTTGTCAAGGGGCCCCCTTTTCTCAAATGCTGCTATATATTGTTGATTTTCATTGTGTCTGGACTGGTAGATATGATAGCAGACTTGAGAGCCAGTTTAGTGAAATGGTTAAAAGCAGCAGGACTGTAATCTGGAGAGCCAGGTTTGATTCCCCACTCCTCTGCTTGAAGCCAGCTGGGTGAACTTGGGTCAGTCACAGCTCTCTCAGAGTTCTCTCAGCCACACCACCTCACAGGGTGATTGTACTGAGGATAATAATAACCAGGGCTCATTTCGAGGGGGAACGCGCAGGAACGCAGTTCCGGCAGTTCCCCAAAGAGGTCACATGTCAGGTGCCCCCGCCCACCTGACTCTCAGCCATTTGGGGCCTGTTTCGGCCTGGATTGGGGCCGAAATGTCCTGGATTGGGCCTCTGAAAGGTGGTGGATCACTCTCCCGCTCAGCAGCAGCCCGATCCTGAATATCTTGGGCCCCTTTCAGCCATTTTCAGCTCCTTTTTGCCATTTTGGGCCCAATTTCAGCCCTGGATGGTCAGGATTGGGTCCGTTGTGGGCTCCTGTGGAGCGCAGGAATGTTCCCGTGCTCCACAGGGGCCCCGATCCAGGCCAAAACAGGTCTGATCCTGGCAGCTGCTGTGCGCAGAGGCGCGCAGCCCCGCAGGGGGGTGCGCATGGAAGGCGTGTGCCCCCCCCACTGGCCAGGTAGGTAGGGGCAGGGGTGGAGGGGTGGGGGCGGGGGCAGGGGATCCACCACCGGGGGTCTGGCAGCCCTAGTCCTCCATCCACTGATGTCCTTTAAAGTTCTATATAGCTTGCGACCGACAAGCTATATAGAAGAGAAGTACACAATCTCTTGCTAACCGAAGGGTCCTTTGGAGGTCCTGCTTTGGATTCCTGAGATTAGATGGGTAGCAACTTGGGAGAGGGCCTTTTCTGTCATGGCACCAAAACTCTGGCGTTCTCTCCCCAGGGAGACTCTTGTGTCCCGTCCTGTTGCCATCTTCCACCGGTGGGTGAAGACTTTTTCATTTCGTTCGGTGTTCCCTCCTGCCCTTTATTTTAATTGCTGTATTTATGTTTTTAAATGTGTTTTCTGGCTTTGGTTTTTAGTAACGTGGGGGTTTCATTGGTATTAATGGCTTTGTAAGATGTAGTTTTATTATGTCTATTTTTAATCTGTTTGCTGCCTTGCTGGTCCTGATGAAAGCAGAAAGGTAGAGTATATATCTTGCAAATAAATACTTAATAGGACCTTGCCAAGTCCAGTCGCTCACCCATGGGCTGCAGGCAGAAAAGAAGGTCCCGGAGGAAGGACCACTCCAGAGCTCACCCAGTCATGCCAACTTGGAAAGAAGCAGGGCTCCATTCTCTGCCTCTGAAGCCATCAGCACTCTCTGAGAGTCGAACTACAAGTGACAAAAGGCACAGGTTGGACACTTGTCAGCTTCCCTCAAGTTTTGAGGGCTCTCCAACTGCTGTCCAATGGACTTCTCAGCTGTCACTTGTCCAACATTCCGCCAAGCTGCCTACATTTCCCATCAAAACTCGAGGGAAGCTGGCAAGCGTCCAACTTGTGCCTTTTGTCACTTGTAGTTCCGCTCTGAGAAACATGGCAGTTGGAGGGGCCAGAGAGGAAGTGATGACATCATTGCTTCACTAATGATGCAACAGGCCATGAAATACCGTTGCTTGAGATGGGCAGTTGGCTAGTTTGGAACCTGAAACTTTATAGGAAGAAGAGTGGGAGGATAACTGTGCAGTTTGCCAGTTTGGTGAAGCCAGCTGGGTGACCTTGGGTCAATCACAGTTTCTCCGAGCTCTCTCATCCCCACCCACCTCACAGGGTGATTGTCGTGAGGATAATAATAGCACACTTTGTAAACCCTTCTGAGTGTGGCATTAAGTTGTCCTGAAGGCCTGTTATACAAATTAAATGTTGTTGTTGTTAAGACCTGAATATCTCAGGGTAGCTTGATCCTGTCAACGAAGCTAAGCAGAGTCCGTCCGGATTAGTACTTGGGATGGGAGATCACCAAGGAAGTCTAAAGTCCCTACACAGAGGCAGGCAATGGCAAACCACCTCTGAATATCTCTTGCCTTGAACATCTTATGTGGGCATACTGTATCATAGCGGCTGGCCTGCAAATCAGCACTCTGCTGGTTCAAATCCATTTCCTGCCATGAGCTCAGCTGTAAGCCCCTCCTCTCAGCTCTAGCTCCCCAACTATATTGTGAGGATAATAATAACACTGACTTTGTTCACCTCTCTGGGTGGGCACTAATCAGTCTAGAAGTACATGAGCACATTGTTATTATTCAGTCAGCTGAAACTTGACAGCACTTTACATATACAAGACTTGAAGGAAACCAGGACACACCACCACACACACAAACAAATGACTCAGTAAGGGGAACCCGCTTTCATTTGGCTGACTATTTTCCCCTTTGCTTTGAGCTTTCTCTGTGTGTGTATGAAACCAAAAATAACACAAGTTCTGATT
The DNA here is from genome assembly GCF_028583425.1 of Eublepharis macularius. Classification (NCBI taxonomy): domain Eukaryota; kingdom Metazoa; phylum Chordata; class Lepidosauria; order Squamata; family Eublepharidae; genus Eublepharis; species Eublepharis macularius. The sequence goes on along the minus strand of NC_072802.1, from coordinate 62,209,168 downwards.
TACCAGTTGTACTTAAACTACTTCTAACGCAGTGACTCTCATTCTCTTAAATAGCCCCTGAGGTAATAAAACCATGCTGAAAATGTAAATATATGGGCCAATGTATCATTATGATTATTACTGTTATTCAGATATGCCCAAAGAGTTTTATTTTGTGCTTTAATTGCATTCCCAGGAAAATTCTAAAGCGTAGCTGTAAAAAGCAATTAACAATAGCCAGATTACTTCTTGCCTGGTACTTGACCACTGTAAAACATTATGCAAGCACTCATGTGTTAGTACTTGTGGTGCTCTCTGGAGTGGGCAAAATGATTAATCATTCACAAGACACGTTTTGGAGCATGGACCACAGAGTCCTTGGAAAGTTCAACGTGAGAAAGCCCAAGGTCTTCTAAACTTGATTAGCCATCACACTTGGGGTTGTCCTTGAAGGCTAGTTGGAAGCTTCAAATTGAAGGCAACTTGGAAGCTTCAGTCACAACCCACCTGTTGTCCTATCCCAATGTCGTTATAGTTGCCTTAGCTCCCAATATGAATCAAGGCTTAGTTCCAGATGCCGGTAATTGCCTTCAAAGCCCTTCGTGGTCTAGGACATATCTGAAGAATTGTACTTAGACGAATCTGCATGTTGGCTTTGTTTAGCTCAATCATCACACCGTGTAGCGTTTCTTCTGCAGTTGGCGCATTCTGCTGCCACAAACTCCGGAGCTTTTTCCATCGCCGATCCCCATCTTTTGGAATGGTACGTTCACTTTGAGAAGACCTTTCGCTGAGGGCTTGGATTGTAACTTCAAAAAAGGATGTGGAGAAAATCAAGGGGGTGCACAAGAGAGTGACGAGGATGATCAGGGGTCTGGAGACTGAGCCCTACGGGGAAAGGCTGAGGGCCTTGGGAATGTTTAGTTTGGAGAAGAGGAGGTTGAGGGGGGACACGATTGCTCTCTTTAAATATTTGGAAGGCTGTCATTTGGAGGAGGGCAAGGAGGTGTTCCAGTTGGCAGCAGAGGACAGGACTTGAAGCAACAGGCTTAAATTACATGCAGAAAGGTACCGGCTGGATATTAGGAAAAACTTTTTCACGGTCTGAGTAGTTCAAAGATGGAATCAGCTGCCTAGGGAGGTGGTGAGCTCCCGTTCACTGGCAGTTTTTGAGAAGAGGCTGGATAAATATTTGTCAGGGATGCTTTAGGCTCACCCTGCATTGGGCAGGGGGCTGGACTAGAAGTTCTGTATGGCCCCTTCCAACTCTGTGATTTTGAGATTCTGTAACTGTTTTCTAAGGCTATATTTTTGCAGGAAAGCCACCACTGGCTTAAGAGACCGTAATGGGTGTGGATCATAACCATCAGTTCCTGCCAAACTCTTGATGACGCCACTGCTCAGATCCAAGTCGAGTCCCTGCCATGTTAAGGATCAGCTCCCTTCTGCAATAGTTCATGTGCCTGCTTGGAGAGACAAAATAGAAACCCCAGTCTTGGCTTCAAGCGCCATACAGCAGGATAGAGTGGAGAGTGCCCTCAAGTTATAGCTGACTTACGGCGACCTCAGGTGGGGTTTCAAAGATAATTTGCTACTGACTGCCTCTGCAACCCTGGTCTTTGTTGGAGGCCTCCCATCCAAGTACTAACCAAAGCCGACCCTGCTTAGCTTCTGAGATCTGACGAGATCAGGCTCACTTGGGCAATACAAGTCGGGGTATACAGCAAGATACCAAAGCTTTAACGAAAGAAGGAAAAGACTCTTTTGGAACAGAATGGGATGAACCTGTTAATCTCTAAATCCAGGGCTTTTTTAAAGCTGGAACGCAATGGAACGGAGTTCCGGCACCTCTTGAAAATGGTCACATGGCTGGTGGCCCCGCCCCCTGATCTCCAGACAGAGGGGAGTTTAAATTGCCCTACGCACCAAGTGGTGCAGAGGGCAATCTAAACTCCCCTCTGTCTGGAGATCAGGGGGCGGGGCCACCGGCCATGTGACCATTTTCGCCTATGGCAATTTAAACTTTAAAAAACTCCTCCCTTGTTCCAGCTGACCCAAAGTGACATCATTGTGTGGTCCTGAGTTCCACCACTGAGTTCCACCACCTCTTTTCCCAGAAAAAAAGGCCTGTCTAAATCCATCCACAAATCAATGTTGTAAACCACTTTGGGTCCCCCATTGTGGAGTAAAGCAGAATATAAATATCTCTATAAAATGACAGAACGTTTAAATGCAGAGTCAAAAGCTCCTCCCCTCCCCAGATGCTTCCACACTTACTGCAATTGTTAGGCTAAATTCTCTAATGTTTGATTAGAATAGTTAATTTTAGACTCTTTTTTTTTTAATGCACATTTTCCCCCCTAATTGAGGAGCGGGAAAGAGAGAAAGAAAGCAACATCTAGACAAGCTCCAGTAATTAGCAAACATTTTCATCAGCCCTTCTGGGTCTGCTCTAGCAGTATTTGAAATGCTGCAATTGTCAATAAATGTAATTGTGTCACAATACAAAGTTTAATTTACGGCATCCAGCTAAGCTAAGGGCACTTCAGTGTGACACATTTCCTAGGGAACCCCTTTTCTTCCTGCCACTACCATCAAAGGGATTGTTTTGCCACGAAGAGCGATAGTTCCCCGATGCATATGCACAGTTGCTGTTACAAAAAAAACAATTATCATGTTTTAATTATGCTTTAATCAAAAGCAATCGCAAAGCTCGAACTTGTAGTCTCTGCTTCTACACGCCTGGGTCTGAATATAACCCTTCACGCAATGCATTGACTTAGCTAAATAATCCTGATTTCTGACAAAACTATGTCACATGAAAAAATTAAGACTCGTGGTGCAGAGATGTTTGAAACAACTGAGAAAAAGAAGCCACAATGAGCCAGCCGAGCGGTGTGAGATTTTTTAATATTTGATTTGCATTTTCTTTTTCAAAGGTGTGCGTATGAGAGAGGAAGAGAGAGAAACTGATTAATAAAAAAAGCATAAAATGAACCTATTGAGTCAAAGCTCCACATAGGCAAAAGCAGATGAAGAGCTGAATGCGCAATAGTAATTACAAAAGAGAATAGTAATGGAGAAAACCACTGGGCTGCCACTTTGACTCCTGCTGACTTTCATTTCAGACGTTGCATGGATGAAAATGGCTGCACAAAAGTTCCCCCCATGTAACAAAAGATCCCTTTCCAAAAGCCCCAAACAACCTTCCTCTCCACACACACACACAAAAGCTCAGTACAATTGGCTCCTCTTGAGTAACGAGTGTGTTTTGTCACCTATGTCAGATTGCATTTCGGCTAATAAATCACACCAGATACCTGTTTGGGTTGAGAACAGCCACAACTTTATTGATTACAGCTGGATGGAGCATTGGCCGGGCATCGGAGGCCTGGCTGCCGACCGATGCATCTCCTGCCAGCCTCCCACTGGCACACCTCGGCACACGTTGTTCCATCGCTGGCCCTGCCTGGCGACCCTTGCTTCTGGATCCATCGGGGTGAGCAGTCCCGAACGCCCACTCACCCTGTTGGGATCCGGCCCAGTGCCTCAAAACCGCCAAACCCATAAAGTTGTGACAGTGCCCCGCATCAGTCCATAATCGAGGGAGGGTGGGAGGGTGACAAGCTGCTCCTAAAGATGCTCGGCTGGAATGGCCCTCTTACAGGCTGACCCCGCCTCCACTGTGTCCTGGCTTGATTAAAAAAAAGTGAGAGTGGTACATGTTTCCCCCCAGAACTCTGCCACCAATTGCCTCTCCAGTGGGCAGGGGACAGCCCAATCAGCAAAAAGGGGGGAAGGGTTCGAACACTGCAACGTTACTACGCATGCTCGAATTTTTTTTTAAAAGCGTGACGTGAATCGCAAGGCCCCGAAAGCCCAAAACTGCACGAAGGCTTCAAAGTTGGTTTGAAATGAAGCACAGACGCCAAATGAAAACTGCAGTGGACAGTGTGAAATGAATGGGTGCAATGCCGAAGCCACTGCGATCGGGGCGAATGCTCACAAATGGCGGTTTAAACCGTAAGTGCGAAAAGGGCCATTGGCTTGAAGAAGACACAAAATATCTATCTACCAAAAGAATCTCCAAATCAATATATTTGCTGTAGTTTTGAAAGTGCTACTCAACTCCCCCCACCCCCCATTTTTTTCTCTAAGCTTTAGCTAGTTGGTTGCCCCTTTGAAACCACCACACCATTTTAGGTAACAGCAAAATGAAGGGCATGAATATGTACAGAGTGCACATTCCTTGCCAATGTTCTTTCTGGGCTGCATAGAGGGCAGCTTCTGGAGGAACTGGGGTACTTCTAGAAATTCTTGTGCAGTAAGAGAAATTCCTTCCCACTTCAAATGAAAAAAACATTCCGAAGAAAACATGAATGAATCAGGCTGTGTAGGATTTTTGAGAAGTTTTTGTACTTCCCCAGCGACACGACATGAGCAGTTCTACCCTCCCACTCATGCACTTAAAAATTAATTTTCTCTGCCATGACTGGAGATTGCCAAGGACACATAGAGCATAAGAATGAGTTTTCCGTGGTTTTCAAGCTTTGAGGGGGCTCTACATTGTTCCTTACTTAAGGACAAACCCTGACCTCCAACTCCAGTCCAGGCAGGGCAATGACCAGATAGGAACATTTGAGACAATGTTTCTCAGAACTACCATATGAATGGAGATTGCCGTTTGAAGATCCATGAAGTGTGGAGTGGCACCATATAGAATCATAGGGTTGGAAGGGGACTCTAGGGTACTCTAGTCCAACCCCCTGCACAATACAGGAAATTCACAACTACGCCCCCCATCCCAGTGACCCTTGCTCTATGCCCAGAAGATCGCAAAATATGTATGACATAAAGAGTCAGACAGTGGCAGGTTTTTGGTTTTTTTTGGAGGTGGTACAGAGATGTTCCATGTGGTGAGAACAAATCAAGAGGAGAGCCGTCCGTATGTTCTCCACACAAGGCATAGCCACCATCATACAGAGACTATTTCCTGTACTCTGTACACCAGGGGTCTCCAACGTGCATCCATAGGTGCCATAGGGCTCACGGATACATTTCCTGCTGCTTGCCAAATGGTTTTAGAAAGTGGGTGGGGCCTAATGGAGCTTTGTGCTTCTGATTGGCCATTGGAGATCTGATTAGCTGCACAGATTTTGAAGAAAACATTGCTTTGGCAGCGAGTGCCACCACAGGACTAGGATCTTCAATGCATGCCTAAAGGTAAGTTGTGTGTAAGGGAAAAAAAATATTGAAACGATATGTTCATTTTAAAAGACATCCTGTTAAACAGAGTTTCTGCCTGAAATGTTGAATATTTGCTATTGGAGTTATGCATTGCCTTACTCCCTGACATTTTGACATCGGTTCTGCCTCCCCTGGCAGCCATTTTGTGGTTGGGCTCCTCCTGTAGCAGCCATTTTGTGGTTGCACCCACCAACCTGTGTCAGAATTCCAAAGGTGCCTGTATGCTCAAAAAATTAGGATAACTCCTTCTCTTGACCTAGTTAACCAGGGTCACTATAAAGAAGATGTCAGTATGGTGTAGTGGTTAGAGTCTGATATGGGAGACCCAGGTTAAAAGCCGCACTGCCCTGTGGGAGACGTTGAGCCAGTCACTTGGTTTCTATTGTGAGGACAATATGAAAGAGAGGAGAACTATATTGTAAGCCACTTTGGGTCCCTGTTGGGAGGAAAAGCAGAAAATAATACATAAATAAACACATATAGATTTGTAGATTTGCCCTTCAAATACTCAAAGAACTTTCCCATGGAAGAGGGCAAAGATTTGCTCGCCACTGCTACAGAGTGTAAAACTAGGTCTAATGAGTTTATATTAAAGGAGAGTAGATGTCAATTGAACAGTAGAAGAAACTTCCTAATACTGAGAGGCAGTTTGACCGTGGAACCAGAGACTGGGGTGGAGAGCCTCTCCCTTCCTGGAAGTCTCCAAGCAGAAGATGGACAGCCAGCCTTTGGATTTCCTGCATTGAGTAGGCGATGGGCTAGAGTGTAGATAAGTCTCCTTATCTACAGTGAGATCAGATGTGTATGTAAGGTGCCATCAAGTCTTAGCTAACTCATGATGACCTGCAGAGGGTTTTCAAGGCAAGAGAGGTTTCGAGGTAGTTTGCCATTCCCTGCCTCCATGTATCTGATGAAGAGAGCTGTGGCTAGTCTTGGTTAGTCTTAAAGGTGTTACTGGACTCGTCTTTACTATTTTGCTACCACAGACTAACACGGCTAACTTTTCTGGATCTCTGCCTCCATGTAGTGACCCTGGACTTCTTTCGTGGTCTCCACATATTAACCAGACCCCTGTGGCGCAGAGTGGTAAGCAGCAGTACTGCAGCCCAAGCTCTGCTCGCGACCTGAGTTCAATCCTGGTGGAAGCTGGGTTCAAGTAGCCGGCTCAAGGTTGACTCAGATTTCCATCTTTCTGAGGTCGGTAAAATGAGTCCCCAGTTTCCTGGGGGTAAACTGCAGATGGCTGGGAAAGGCCATGGCAAACCACCCCATAAATAGTCTGCCAAGAAAACATTGTGATGCGACATTGCCCCATGGGTCAGTAGTGACTCGGTGCTTGCACGGGGGACTACCTTTACCTTCACCTATGCTGCTTAGTTTCCAAAATCTAATGAGATTGAGGTAGCCTAGCCATCCAGGTCAAGGCAGAGACCAAATATAATAAATATTTTATGTCATCTCTCCAGAGTTTATCATGAGACAAGAGGTGGGAAAAATACAGTTGCATGTAGGCATGTTCTTCATTTCTGGTTAGCCTACTTGATTCTGGGATCCCTGTTTCTTGTCCGTGTCAGGGATTTTATACCTTTAACCTTTATCCTGTAAGGACTTCAAGACGCCATACAATGGTTCTTCTCTCCTTCAATGCCTTTTGAGGTACGCTGAGAGAAAGAGGTTTTGACTGGTCCAAGGTCATTAAGTAAATTTCATAGGTGATGGATGCCTACTTACGTAATACATTTTTCTCTCAAATATATCCCCTAGATCAGGTCAGCAGATATGATCTGGAAGTCTGTGCTTTGCAGCTATGGTGGTTATGGAGAGTGCCATCAAGTCATAGCTGACTTATGAAGACCTTCCCTCCCCCCGATGGAGTTTTCATGGCAAGAGACTAACAGAGGTGGTTTGCCATTGCCTGCCTCTGCATCCCTGGTCTGAGAGTCCAGCTGAGGTTCACATGTGCCTGGAAGTTATAGATTCTCAGAACATATCTGCCCAAGGACATACTCAGGAAAAATGTGGTTAGGCCCTCAATAACAACAAAAACAGCAGCAGCAGCAACAACAACAATGACAATAACAACATGCAATTTATATGCTGTCTTTTAGGACAACGGAGACTCAGAGCCGTTTACAGGGTGTGTTATTATTATCCTCACCACAATCACCCTGTGAGGTGTGTGGGGCTGAGAGAGCTCTGAAAGAGCGGTGACTGACTCAAGATCACCCAGCTTGCTTCAAGAAGTGGGGAATCAATCCTGGCTCTCCAGATTAGAGTCCTACCGTTCTTAACCACTACACCAAAGTGGTTCAAACGTGAAGTTGAGCCAAGTTTCCCTATCCTTGTCTGATACTCTAACCATAACATCCCACTAGATCTCTGACCCTTCCCACCCCTCACACCACACTTCATTAGCAAAGACTGGAAAAGACCTCACAGCTTCCTAGTAAAATCCATTGGGTCTTAGTTGATGGGAATACTTCATTCTCATTCCTTCTTACCTGCCCACATCTCCCGAACACAGCAGTAATCACAAAATCCATAGTGGTGGAGATTAAAGTAAGAGCATTAGAAGCTCTATGGACCTGGAGACTGTAATGATAACCTACATTTATCTGATTTCAGGAAGATAAATGCAATCAACAGCAGGCTAAACCCTTTCCGTGTTATTGCTGTGCAGCTTATGAAGAAAAGCAAAACCTCAGATCGAAAGTAGCTAATGCTTTGAAACTGAGCATATTAAGCGGAGTGATAAATGTACTTAAAATGCCACTGACTTGACAGAATTTTAATTTTCAAAAAAAAAAGTTGGTATCTATGATCCCAAATCAGGGATTCTTTCGGTCACAGAGAGAGGATGTGATCCTTCATCATCATATTTCTCTTGTGTTTCACGAAGAACTATTAAAAGTTCTTCGCAGCCAACATCAATGTTTGGGAAATCAGCCCTGTTGAGTTAATATTAAAATCCCACATGTTCCGTGGTATACTAGTCAGACCCTATCCATGTCAGAAGACAAGTTATGAACTAAGGAAAGGTCAGGGAGTTGGTGTCCTCCTACACTGATGGTAAGAGTAGATGCTAGGTTATCAAGATCTTTTATTTACAACTTCCTTTGATGATGAATTGGTGAATGCCTCTAGTATCACATTTTTTTTTACAAAAAAAGTCATATCGGTCCTATATCTGGGGGCTTTTGTTGTTGACTTGGGAGTCATCTAGCATTGCCAGCTCCAAGTTGGGAAATTCCTGGAGATTTTTTTTGGGGGGGGTGAATTCTGGACCGCCTGCCCCCCCCCCGAGTTGCTGTTGCCCAACAGCAACCCTCCCAGTACAAAGGTATCTCGCTACAGTAATGCTGTCAAGGTTTAGATTCCCGAAGTTCAATCAAAATATGAATTTTAGCAGTAGCGATGGCCTTCAATATGCAAGTACTATGAACTGACATTTCTTGCTGGCCTTGGATTTTAATCTGATTTTAATCTGAGTTTTTTACTTGTAATGCCGAAGGAAGAGTTTCTCCCCTCCCCCACCCGTTGCCCCGCCAAAATTCGGACGCAATTTCAGTCGTGTTCAAGGCATAGAAGCTCTGTAAAAATGTAATTCCCTTATACCTGATATTAGGTTAGGCTTTGTGGACTAAACCAGCTACTACAATCACAGAGACCAATTAGGGTTCCATTTCATGTGTGTGTGTGTTAGGGTTGCCAGCTCCAACTTGGGAAATTCCTGGAGATCGGGGGAGTGAACCCTGGAGAAACCTGGAGAAAGTGGGGTTTGGGGAGGGAAAGGACCTCAACATGTTATAATTCCATAGAGTTCACCCTCCAAAGCAGCCATTTTCTCCAGGTGAACTGATCTCTGTGGCCTGGAGATCAGATGTAATTCAGGGAGATCTCTAGCCACCACCTGGAGGCTGGCAACCTTAGAGTCATCTCAGCAGCTGATACTAGAATGGAACTGATCACCGAGTGTTTTCTCTATGACATGACTTTGACTTGCTTCCCCAATGATTTTTACCCACACTGAAGAAGAACACCTGGTGGTATTGGAGGCTGTTTGTGGACTTCTTTATCTCGCCCCTGATTATCAGTCCTTCTTGTTACCCATTCACAGTCATTAAGGTGCAAAGAAGTCATTTTTATGAAGCAAACATCCATTTTCATACGGACAGAACAGCACACCAGTTTGGTGTAGTGGTTAAGAGCGTGGGACTCTAATCTGGAGAATCGGGTTTGATTCCCCACTCCTCCACTTGAAGCCACCTTGGGTCCATCACAGTTTCTAGGAGCTCTCTCAGCCCCACCCAGGGTGTTTGCTATTGTGGGGATAATAATTGCATACTTTGTAAACTGCTCTGAGCGGGTGTTAAGTCATCCTGAAGGGCAGTATATAATTTGAATGTTGTTGTTGTGGGTTTTCCGGGCTGTATTGCCGTGGTCTTGGCATTGTAGTTCCTGACGTTTCGCCAGCAGCTGTGGCTGGCCAGCTGTGGCTGGTGAAACATCAGGAACTACAATGCCAAGACCACGGCAATACAACCCAGAAAACCCACAACAACCATCATTCTCCGGCCGTGAAAGCCTTCGACAATACATTGTTGTTGTTGTTGTACTAACAAGATAATAACTAAGATAGGAGGAAATAGTTCAGTGAGATGTAGAAAACCATATCGAGAACAGGGGATATTAAGCCTTATGCCCACAATTATTCATAACATCCTAAATGGAATCTATCTAAATTTGGAAACAGATGATGGAATCTTCCTTTCATGTTTGATTGGTTAATTCCTGTCACTGGGGAAAGGTGGTCAATTGATTAAGATTAGATGCATTTCAAGTGCATCTGCTCTGCTGTACCTTTGCAGTTAGCAGTATTTGTCATTAAGCAATATTAATCATTTTGGAGCATGCTCATAACTCTCTGGACCAAACTACAGTTCCAGGCAGCAATGCAAGAACACAGATAGCACGTGTAATTAAATTTAGAACACTTGATGAACCATCAGGAGTCAGGCATTCAAAATGCTAGAGAGAATTCAGCACATGTAGGGTTTAGAATGCCATACCAGGAACTGCGAGACCCAGATTCAAATCTCCGCTCAGTCTTGGAAGCTCGATCACACTCACTCACAGTCCCTCTCTCTCAGCCTAAGCTACCTTATAAGGTTGTTGTTGTGATGATAACTATGAAGGAGAGGCAATTTTGTAAGCTATTTGGGGTCCCCATTGGGAAGAAAAGCAAGATACACACAGCTTCCCCTATCCCAAACCCCACAGAATCAGGGGACCTCCTGAAGGGGAGGTGAAATTGACAGAGCCTTAGAGGAGGTGAAGATGAAATTAACAAACCCTCTGAAGAACAACTGTCTTTTTAACAACTTTCCTGCAGAGAGGTGAAATTGACATTGCATCTCCCTTCACTTGAGTGTCCTTGTGTAAGACGTCTTGTGTAGAGTGTCTCTAAGGAAAATACCTTTTTTGTAAGTTAATTCGTTTCTGTCCAATGAGCCGAGAACAGATGGCAGAAAGAGAAGGAGAGAGCCACAGGAAGTATGTGAGAATGTTTACACACAAACATTTGAAATCACTTGTTTAAGGAGCAATTTTGAGTGCTTGATTAAAAAGTTACTTCCCCCCCCCAAACATTCAAAAGTGCTGCTTGCAATTTGCAATCCAAGCAGAGGAGTGATTGCATACCACTGGAAACCACCAACAGAGCAAAAAGTGAGGATGGTTTCTGAGATCTTTAAGGCTCCTTTACCAGTTCCCCCCCTCCTCACTCTTCTGATATTATTGGTAGTGGCTGTCTGACAACTTACCACAGTAATTGGTTCCACTGATTAGCTGCAGCTGTCATTTTATTTTAATCCTCCCATGTCATGCTTTTGTTTCTGAAATGTATATTCATAGGTGTTTATTTTATGCCCAGTGGCCGAGCTGAGCAAATTCTCTCCATCCCCTTTATGGCCCCCGTGTGGTGTTTGAAAACTGCTATTTGCATGAATATCAGACAGAACAGTTCTCTCTTTTTTATTAAAGGGAGAGGGGGTCTAAAGTTAATGTGTACTGTCTCTAGGGGCAAATGGTAAAGATTTTCCACTAAACTGTAGCAAGGCCAAAGAAAATGGGCCGATATTTTGCGGCGTCGGATTCTCAAGGTTCCTCCTTCTACTGTAATAAAATATAACACAATCAATGAAAGCACAGCTAAGAAAAAAATGGCCATTTCAATTGTGGTGAAAAATCCATGCCCTGGAATAATGCAATGTGACTGAAGAATTTAGCTGTGCATGTCTGTTATGCCCAGTGGCAGAACAGAGGGCAAAGTGGCGTGATTGCACCAGGGCCAGGGTCTCTGGGAGCTACCTAGGTGGAGAGGCTCCCACAAGCATGTCCTGTCTACAACTGTTGCACTACATTTATTTGTGTAATCACCTCCCAGCTTGGAGCACCTGCAGTTTCGGAGTATGTATGTATCCGTGTCTTGTAATGCCTCAACTCCACCACCGGGGGAGCTGTGGATCCATATCCCAGTGCAGCAGCTGGGCCTGTTGCGTTGACACAAACTGCAATCCTAAATACGCTGTCCAGGGACTCAATCCCATTGAATAAAATGGAACTTCTTTCTGAGCAGATCTTAGCATTGCTCTCAAAGGCAGCTGCTGGCATTTCAGGCCAATAGTCCTTCCAGAACTCTAGCACCAGCTCATGGTACCAAAAGGTGTCCTTAGCTGGCAGAGAGAAATAAGGTTTGTTGATCTTTTTTGTGGTGCTAAAGGAACTGTGAAAACTTGTAAGTCACATTAATACATTATGTTCCCTGACTTGAATAGCCCCGGTGAGCCTGATCTCGACAGATCTCAGAAGCTAAGCAGGGTCAGCCTTGGTTAGTAATTGAATGGGAGACCTCCAACAAAGACCAGGATTGCAGAGGCAGGCAATGGCAAACCAGCTCTGTTAGACTTTTGCCATGAAAACCTTACCAGGAGTCACCATAAGTCAACTATGACTTGAGGGCAGATTTCATACATACATGTATTTATGGATGCCATTTTGGAAAATATATTTGCTTTGCATGTACTGGAGAATTGGAAGGGGTAACACATGTGGACACATGTGCAGAGGGGAAGGCAAAAATATTTGCTCCTAGACCGCAGATTTCTAGCTGTACCACCTGCGTTGTCTATTCTGGTCAGATCATTCCAACATAGCTTGATTTGAAGGATATGAAATTTCTTCCTTTTTATGAGATACATTCAAGTCAAGGATGCAGAGGAGTTAGCCGTGTTAGTCTGTAGTAGCAAAATCAAAAAGAGTCCAGTAGCATCTTTAAGACTAACCAACTTTATTGTAGCATAAGCTTTCGAGAATCACAGTTCTCTTCGTCAGATGCAGCTGACATACATCTGACAAAGAAAACTGTGATTCTCAAAAGCTTATGCTACAATAAAGTTGGTTAGTCTTACAGGTGCTACTGAACTCTTTTTGATTCAAGTCAAGAGGTGTCTCATAAAAGAGAACTAATTTCTCATTCATCAAGCTTGATTTAAATAATTCCATCCATTCCATGTGAACTGAATTCTCTGCTTGTGTTATTCATTAAGGGATAGTGCTTCCTCCAGGTAGTGAAGAATTATTTACGTATTTAAAACATTTGTATGTCATCTTTCCATCCAATCTAGGGTCCTCAAGGTAAGAGACAATCAAACCTATGTTAAAATACAGATAAATAAAACATATAAACAGAGGCATATAAACTTACAAATGTGGAGAAGGGCCAGTGAGGAAATAATAATGATAATGATAATGATAACCAATTTATATACCGCCCTTCAGGACAACTTATTGCCCACCCAGAGCAGTTTACAAAGTGTGTTATTATTATCCCCACAACAAAACACCCTGTGAGGTGGGTGGGGCTGAGAGAGCTCCAGAGAACTGTGACTAGCCCAAGGTCACTCAGCTGGCTTCAAGCGGAGGAGTGGGGAATCAAACCCGGCTCTCCAGATTAGAGTCCCGTGCTCTTAACCACTACACCAAACTGGTTCCTAAATGCCAAATAAAACAAAAAAGCTTTCCCTGGCTGAAAGAAGACAATGATAGGTTAAGTTGCTGTGACATCAGAAAGGTGTCTGCTATTGGCTGTCTAATCGAAGAGAGAAATGGTAGAGGCAAATGAAGAGATTAGTTAATTTCCTCTGGACAGCATCTGTGACCTCATTCATTTTGTTTTCACAAACGACTCTTTAGGATAGTGGAAAAGAGCAAGGGACCAGTAGCACCTATAAGACTAACAAAATTTGTGGTAGGGTATGAGCTTTTGTGCACCATTCAAAACTCACTTGTCCAGACACCAAAGTGAGCTGTGTGACTCACAAAAGCTCATACCCTACCACAAATATTTTTAGTTTTGTAGGTGCTACTGGACTCTTGCTCTTTTCTAAGGCTACTACCAGACTAACATGGCTACCCATCTTGATCCATCCCCTTTGGGACAGGTTAGTAGAGAAAGAGATCAACTGGGCCGTTTCCAGACGGCTTACCTGCAGCCGCTCCATGCCGCAACGTCGCGGATCGTGCCGGGGAAAACGCGAAATATCGCGTTTTCTCGCGCGAGTTTTGCGCGATGTCGCGCAAAACTCGCGCGAGAAAACGCGATATTTCGCGTTTTCCCCGGCACGATCCGCGACGTTGCGGCATGGAGCGGCTGCAGGTAAGCCGTCTGGAAACGGCCCTGGTCTAAAGTTGCTCATTGAGCTTCTAGCTGGACAATACATTAGGGGTTACATGCACAGAGTTATGAGCATTTTTAAAAACACGTCAGATGTTTGCAGACTTGGTCCAGTTCGTGTCTGTGATATAAAGAAAAAGATATTTAATTGCCCTCCCCCACCCTTTCCCGTGCCTAAAATGGCCCCAGGGAAATGCAACTTGCTCTGCTGGGGAAAGTTTACATGTACAGGTACTGGGAAAATGGCAGAATAGAGATCTGTTTCTGGACTCAGATCCAGCAACCTAACTGCTACACCACACCGGCTCTCTACAAAGCAGGTATGGAATTTTACCAGAATTTTGTGGGGGGGAGGGAAATCACTTGACTGAATGAAAGAAATGGAAAGCTGATAGAAAAATCTCACCAAACAAGGAGAACACTGGTAGACGGGTCATTTTGTAGAAAAAGAACTGGAGGAACTCACTAACATCGCTCATTAGCACAACTCATTAGCATATGCCACACCCCTTGACATCACTGGAAATGTGACATTAGCATAACTGATTTGCATATGCCACACCCCCTGATATCACCTATCCTGGCTGTTTTGGACCCAATCCTGGCCATTCAGGGCCAAAATTGGGCCCAAAATGCCAAAAAGGGGCTAAAAATGGCCGAAAAGGGGCCTAAAATGGTCAGGATTGGGCCGCTGCTGAGCAGGAGAGTGATTCACCACCTGTCAGGCGCCTGATTTGGGCTGTTTTGGCCCCAATCCAGGTCAAAACAGGCCCCAAATGGCTGAGAGTCAGGTGGGCGGGGCCACTTGACATGTGACCTCTTTTGGGAACTCCTGGAACTGCATTCTTGCACGTTCCCCCCTCGAAATGAGCCATGCTGGTAGAGCAGAATGCCAGGCAGAGCCAATCTGGGGGCGATTTCAGGAACGGAGAGGAGAAATAGGTCCCGGGCTTTTTTTCAGCGGGACCGTGGTGGAACAGAGTTCCGGCACCTCTTAAAAATACTCAGCAATAGTGCATGAAAATAATATTATTTCAAAGAATCCCGTGTGTTTCTTCCTCGTTTCCCTCTTGAGAGTTCCGCCACCTCTTTCCCCAGGAAAAAAACCCTGAATAGGTCCAACGTTAAGGAAAACTTTTGCTTTCTTGTTTTGCTGTTTTCTCCTAGAATGGGGTCGTACCTGCTAAGGCACAAAGGCTCAGTGCACACGAGTCTCAGTTGACTCCCTTCAATCTGCAGATTCACTGAGGCTAGACGTCCTTTCGTCTTGGACATGAGCAGCTTGCAGAAATGTAAACACCTCTGCCCTTGTCCTTTCAAAGGGCAAAACGCCTCTGCTGAACTGCAGCAACAACTCTTTGAGGTCGGTTAGGCTGAGCGTGATTGGCCCAAGGTGACTCTACAGAGTGGAGATTTGAACCCCTCTTTCCCAGTCCAATAATGACAATAATAGTCCAATAACAACAACAACAACAACAAATAACATTTGATTTATATACCGCCAGGGTTTTTTTTCTGGGAAAAGGGGTGGTGGAACTCAGTGGGTTGCCAGCACAGGGGGCAACTCTTGGCAGGAGGTGGTGCCTCTGGTACCACATGTGCGCGCGCAAAGTGCACACATGCTCCCAGGGCCAATGATGTCACTTTGGGTCAGCTGGAACAGGGGGGGGAGTTTTTAAAAGTTTAAATCGTCCTCGGCGAAAATGGTCACATGGCTAGTGGCCCCGCGGGACAGCGGGGAGTTTAGATTGCCGCTGGAGCAGCACAGAGGGCAATCTAAACTCCCCTCTGTCTGGAGATCAGGGGGCGGGGCCACCAGCCATGTGACCATTTTCAAGAGGTTCCAGAACTCTGTTCCACCATGTTCCAACTGAAAAAAAGCCCTGTAAAGGACAACTTAACACCCACTCAGAACGGCTTACAAAGTATGTTTTTATTATTATCCAATACACTGGTTATTATTATCCAATACACTGGTTGTGTTGTAAATAGATGATCGAAAGGACATGATAATAGAGGAAGGGCAGGGACAGATGCAATGCTATGATATTCATGTACAGTCAAGAAAAGTACAAAAATCTGCTATCAATATCCCTAGGTTTGCTGTTAATACCCCAAATGACTGGAGAATCCCCGCTTCTTCTTAGAATACGGTATTAGCCTTCTTGATGAATTCTAATTCACACCCAAGTCTGCCTTTGAAGTTTTCTGACTGAAGAATGATGGCTTTTGGATCAGCGACACTGCACATACAAGTCTCTTGTTTATTGTTTTACACATGTTAACACGGCCACTCCATTGGAAGTACTACCATGACATGAAAGTAGACTTGGTGATTTCATTTGACACAAGGGAGATATTAAACCCAAATGGGGATAACCAAAAACCTACAAACTGAATTTGGAAAATGTATTCACTCTTCTAAAAAAGTTCTCCTTTTTCCAGCATCCACAAAATATATCTCAATCAACAACACCTTTATAAAAGTTCCTGTGCTTTGTATATATGCAAAATGTATTTATAATACTGCTATAATGTAAGTTAATGATGCACAAATAGGGATATCCATATTTCCTAGATAGGAAGATAATACTCAATGCATGGCCAGTTCCCATCTCAGAAATACGCAAAAGGGTTTTAATTGTTGTATATAACTATAATTTGTATATGAATTTAAGATGGACCCCTTTTCTCTTAAGGGAACATGTAGGGGAAATTATGCAAGGAAACAGCAAAAGACATAAAAATAAAGATTTGAGCGTGCAATCTGCAGATGAGGAAAGTGAAACCAACATGGTGATTTTCGGGTGATTTTCAAGTGGAAACAGCAAGGATGAGAAATTCAAAATCGTCGCTTCCGTGTCCATTAAAAAAAAGATCTTTTTGTAGGCTACATTTTGATTGTAACCCTAGTAGGGGAAAGTTTGTTTCTCTTATCCCATCCCCATCCTTCCATCCAATCTTACTTAATCCCAGTTTAACTCGAATAATTTCTAAAATTAATTCCAGAACTGGAAGATGCTTAAAACAGAGAAATGAATGGAAGAGATGGGAACAGGACTTCTTGAATGGACGCTGCGTCCTTATTCTAACTCAGAAATGCTAAAAAGTCAACCATAGAAGATTCCTAATGCATCTGGCCAATATCAGAAGAAAGCCACAAACGTTTGTTATGCCAAAGCCGATGAGGAACTTGGAAAAGGTGAATATTAGAAGCATCCCTAAATCATACTTGCATATGGGAAGAATTTGGGCAGGAGCAACATGGGAAGGAGGGGGTAACAGAAGCTTTCCCTTCTAAAATCAAATTCCCTGTTTGACAAAACAGAAAGGAACCTTCCTCAACATCCAGAAATTTGAGTCGTAGGGAGTTTTAAGGTCATTGTTTTATTACCTCCTCTTCAAAGGGCGCACGATACTCAAGCACTCTGGGGATGAAATATACTTTGTCTGGTAATGGAACAATCCTTGTACTGAATAAAAGCTTCCAAGGGACAAGGGAAAATAGACATGGTGCGTTGACATGGGCACATTTATATAGGAAATCTGGTACACCAGGATGTAGTCATGGCCATTAGCTATAAATAGATGGCTTTGCAAAGGGGATTAGATGAAAGCGTGGAGGGCTGGTTTCTCAATGGCCGTTAGCCACAAAGATGTGATAGAACTTCTGTGTTCAAAGGCAGCGCATTCATTGATTTCAGCTCCTAGGAAGCGACAATTGGAACAGCATTGCTCCCTTGTTCAGCTGGTGGATTTCCAGGAGGCATCTGCAATGCCGCTATTGGAAAAGTGGTTCTAGACAAAGTAGATCTTTGGTGTGATGCGGCAGGGCTCTTTTTACATTCTGCAGAAATTTTACACAGGTTGCCAAAAAGGAAGAAAAGTAGAGATGGGAAATAACGATTCAGTCCCAGGCACCTTAATGTTCGAATCCCCACTCTGCCACGGAAACGTGCACACAGTGCAGTCTTAAGCAGGGTTACTCCAGTCTAAGCCCATTGGTTTCAATGGGCTTAGACTGGAATAACTCTGCTTAGGATTACACTGTAAGTGACCTTGGGCCAGGCACACATTCTTAGCCAAACCTACCTCACAAGGTTGTTGTGAGGATCAGATGGAGGAGAGGAGAATGACGTAAGCCACTTTGGCTTCCTATTGGGGAGATAAAGTGGGGTATAAGTGAAGTAAATAAATAGATATTTCCCTTTGAGTTCAGAAAGACTTGTTTCTGAATCAGCATGTATTCATAGCACACTGGAAGGCAAAAAAAAAATTATTTGTTATTTAGCAAAGGTGTAAGGAGAGTCTTTGACAAGAGAAATACGCCCTTTTTCATTTCCGGTACATCATCATTCTGAGCCGTTCCCTTTCTCCTGTCATTTGTTTCTTTTATCCTCCTTTTGCACAAAAGCACCATTTACATGACTGATACAAAAATAATGTTAACAATGGAGTAAGTGGAATGTAGAATCTGGATGCAAAGAAACAGAGACTGTCACAAAAGCCACGACTTCCAGGTTCAATTTTTCACACGGGAGAAGCAAAATCAATAGAGGGATTTTTAAGTTCAAACTGCAGGGGTGGGCAAATTGGAATCATCAGTATTCGTTTTCTCATTTGTATGGGAAAGTCTTCGGTATATTTTGTTGTAGAAAATATCGGGACTTCCTTTGAGTCGACCTGTGTTTCTTTCCTCGTGTAAGATCATAATTCTTTTGCATGCTTATAGGAAAAAAATAATAATGGTTTCTTTAAAAACACACACACTCCTTGTTTTCCTATTTTCATTTGAAGTGCAATTAAGCTTATAAGTCTGGGGTGTAACGTCACAATGGCAGCAGTGGAAGTCAGCCAGGATATTCAAGGACTTGGATCGGTGCACCTAATTGCTTGGATTTGTGCCATAAAACAATAGGGGCCTGGTGCAGTATCTTCACTGCAAAGCCCAGAATTTGAGCAGGGGAGAAACACAATTGAAGCAAAAGGAGACTCTCAGAGGGAATTCTGGAGGACTGCAACTGAGAGGCTGGGATGCATGTTACAAACGTAGAGGCCAGGCAAGTTGTGTGGGTTTACTGCCATTGCTGGTTCTGCCATAGAGGGGCCTGCTGCAGACTATCTGGATAGGACTTCAGGGACAGCATGCAGCTTCCATTGATGGATCTCCAGAGGGAAGAAGGAACCACCAAGCACCTCTCCATTTCGGATCAGCGGAATGCCTCCTCCCAAACTTCTGCTTCTGGGGCCATCGTAGAAAGGGAAGCAGCAGCCGGACATCCTTCAATCATATCGCCAGTCAAGATTCTACTCCCTTCCGTTATTACCTGTCTTTGAAGATGCCATCAGAACAAGGGAGACAGCAACTCAATTAATAATGAGTGGTCTTATTTATTCTTGCCTTTCTTTAAAAAAAAGTTTGGCAGTTTTGTAACCGTTTTACATCTTTAAGAACCTATGTGCTGAAATCTGAGCTTTGAGAACCCATGTGCCGAATTCTGGTACCAAAATAACCACAAACAAACAAAGTGCTCATGTTACTGACGCAAGCTCTAACACCCAAATTCACCCCTCCATAAAAAATAAATCTGAAACTCCATCAGGAAGTTGAAGGAGAGGGAAGATGGCCCTTTCCCCCCTCCACACCTCCCTGTTTCTTTCCCCCAATCTACCTCTTTCTTCTTCCCTGTCCGTTTGTGTGTCTCTTCCCTCCGCGCACACACACAATTAATGTGCACATGGGTAAAGCAATGCAAAAAAGCAAATCAGGTTCTTTTTTCAATACAGACATTGCAACTCCACCAGTGCGGAGAAATATCCTGGATCTACCCCAAGTCACATTCTATCCAATTTAATTTCCAGGAGGGACAAGAAATGATCAGCCGTTGAATACACAATCTTTTGGGCGGGAGGCTAAAGAGAGGAGGGTGTGTGTTGGACTTGCAGCCTCTCACACAAGGGAGAAGATTTGGATATAAAGGTTTGAGAGAGTGGCAATGAAACTGACAAGTTTTGGTCCAATCCCTTCAGCAAGTCCAGATAAAGTCATCCATTGCAAATTGACAAGGTGTTTTAAACTCATTGTTAGTTTTACTTCTTTGGTGGAAGCCTATAAGTGTCATTTCCCTCCTCCTCATAAAAGAGCAATCTCCTCTTCTGGAGGACAGTGATGCAATTCTTCTATTCCTGTGTCATCCTTCTATCTATCTATCTATCTATCTATCTATCTATCTATCTATCTATCTATCTATCTATCTATCTATCTGTCTGTCTGTCTGTCTGTCTGTCTGTCTGTCTGTCTGTCTGTCTGTCTGTCTGTCCGTCCGTCCGTCCGTCCGTCCGTCCGCCCGCCCGCCCGCCCGCCCGCCCGCCCGCCCGCCCGCCCGCCCGCCCGCCCGCCCGCCTGCCATTCACCAGCAATAAGATTGAGATACTGAAATTAGAAGGCACTGAACCCGTCACTCATGTGGGCATAAAACTAGAAGATGCCCTGAACTGTCCTAGGTGACTCCACTTTCCTTTTATCCCATCACTTTCCACAAACAAAATAGAAACACAGGGCTTGAAGGTATCTCCAAGGGTCATCTAGTCCAGCCCCCTGCACAATGCAGGAAAGTCACAGCTATCCCCCCAACACCTCCCTCAGTGACCCCCTGCTGTATGCCCAGAGGAAGGTAAAACATCTCCAGGATCCCTGACCAATCTGGCCTGGGGGGGGAAATTCCTTCCTGACTCCATTGGCATTACCCTGGGCACGTAAGAAAGGGCCATTGCATGCCACTGGCACCAACTTCATGAGGTTAGTGGCTGTGGAAAAATGCTCTTGTGGTTTCTGGAGTGACCTTTCTATGGGCTGCAGAGGGGAGGGGCGAGTTCTGGAGTGGAATGTGATTGGAGGGAGAGCGAGTCAGTGGCAGTTGGAAGTTGGCGGTTGGCGGCTGGGGAGTGGAGGGAGAGATGGCTGTGAGGGGAGAGGTAGCTCTAGTGTAACCCCAGGTACCAAAGGATTGGGCCTGCCCTACACTACATCTAATTAGGGCATGAGGGAGATAGAGTAGGGGGTTCTGATTATGTTGTATTATTCCTTCACTGTATATTTGCCTGTTAGCAGTTCAATAAATGAGTTTTGGAACTGATGACAGAGGAAAGCAATTCTGTTCCACAGAGTCCCCCAACCGCTTGGGACCACTAGCAGAGGGGGGAGGTTAGGAGGCTGTCCTGCCTAACCAGGACCCCATACAGGGACAGTGGTGGCAGCAACTACCCAGAGACAGGGAAGGGAGACAGCCCCTTCGGGTGCCTGGCCAGAGGCAAAAAAGGGAGGGGTAGGCAGAGCAGGGTCTGTCCCCCCTTTCCCTGTTCCGCCACAGTGGCGGAAGAGAGGCTCTCATAAAAAATGCCAGCTCCCCATCAATCTGGGATAGTGTTGCCTCCGATATCTGGGCTTGGTAATCAGGATTTCCTCCTTACTGCCTTCTTTCTCCATGCAACGCTGCCAGGTTTCTTTAAATGAGGGGTCTGCTCCGCCACGGGCACAGCAAGAGCTCACCTCGCATACATTTTTCCTAGCCTTCTCTGCTAATAAATGGTGTTTTGATATTATTTAATATTGATGTTTGATAGCTCAGTAGGATATTGTTTGTTCCCGCGTGGTTCACGCTTTCTCCCTTGTTGGCTCATTTGTTGGTTCATATGTAGCCTGGTGGATTTTCCAAAGCTCACAGCAGAGCAATTAAACAGAAGGGAAAACGTGGCTTGGACACAACTCCACTCTAGGTGGTATTCCTTACTTCCAAACAGGAGGGGAGCCAGGCAGCGTTTTGTTCTCCGTAGTGATCTCGTTTCTACCTCTGCAACAGATTTATTTATTGGCCAAGATGAATAAACATGAATGCAAGCAGGGGTAACAAAGGGAAAACTGCCAACATACGGCAAAATGCAAATGTCAACCGTTCCTAAATTATCTCCCATGCAGAATGGATGCTCTTTCACCTTCTCCTTCAAAGGTCTGCAGAAGTCCTGAAATAGCACATGTTTTATTTAGGAGTGATGTTCTTTTTTGCATGGTGTGCAGTGTAAATTATTCAAATCCCGACAACTAGGACATTCTGCAAACCTGGACCATGGAGGTATACAGTAAATATGGCATGAGTGCCAGTCTTATGAAGGCAGATAGTTTGCTCACAAGCACTTAGACAATTAGATTATAAGGCCCGAAAGTAATATGTCCCATCTATCTAATTGGCATCCCCAGGAAATGGAGAACGTTGGATTCAGCTATGGTCTGCCTTGCCACACTTGTATTAGAACAGCTTTGCAAGGAAATTTTAAATGGTTTTAAATTGCTTAGCCTTGCTATTTTGACCCCAAAATCCCCTTTTCCATTTTGCTTCTCCTTTTTTGCAAATCGAACTTTTAGGCTTTGTTTTTAACTCTATTTTCCATTTCTTTGCAATGAAAGTTGCCCGTAAAATGTACGCCAATTTAAACGCTGTCAATAAATCAGCATTATAGCTATATGCATGTGTGTGTGTTTACACATACATGGGCACACACAAACATCATCTAAAAACTGTCCAGTATATTTAAACGTATCAACAAAACCAAAAGTGTGAAGAAGAGAACTGAAAGCATCGACAAAAACATCAACAAGCATATAAAGGCAGAGAATGGGAACGTATGGCACCCACCTAACAACGGGGTCACACATGGCACTTGCAAATAAACATGTTTGCTTTCTCAGCTGCCCACGGATACTGATAGTCACAATACTCAGCATTTCAATAGCCCATTTTATTGTTCGACGCACTTCATATACACTATTGGCTTATAATACTTACAATGAGGTGGATCTAACCCTTATCCTCCCATTCCACTGAGCAAAGTTTGAAGCTTTTCTCTAGCTTAAGGAGATTTCCTCCAAATTAAGTGGCTCTTCTGTTGGAGGAAGAGCTATTCAAGTTGGAGAAAGGCTCCTTGAAGGAGGGGTGGAACAACCCCAATACCCTGATGATGATGATGATGATGATGATGATGATGATGATGATGATGATGATGATGATAACTGCGCTTATATACTGCTCTTCTAGACAGATTAGTGCCTCACTCAGAGTGGTGAATAAGTTAGTGTTATTGCAGCTGGGGAGATGGAGCTGAGAGGAGTGGTTTACCAAAGGCCACCTACTGAGTAGAGATGGGCATGAACAGCAATATGAACTAAAAAAAAAGGCCATGAACAGCCCAATCTGCTGTTCGTGAACAAGCTGTCCGTGAGGCCCCATTCTAAACGAACAGGTGGTCGTTGCAGGCCTCCTTCGTTGCTGTTTGTCAAGCCAGACAGTCTGACACCTGCAATCAATTCCCTTGGCAACTGAGGCAGGGATTGTCTGAACTCTGTCTGAACTTCTGCTGTTGCCCTGGAAACCCCAATCTAAGACCAATTTAGCTTGATAGGCAGGTCTTCCTTTCAAGTGTGGAGCTCCAAATTTGTTACAAGGAAGCAAAGACCAGGGGGGAGGGGGGCTCCCAGCTCTGACTTTGCAGACAGTGGGTGACAGCTGCTGTTGGCATTTTGATAGAGAGAGTGCATTGGAGCTTGAATTTTCTTTGTGTGTGGTGGGATAGGGATCTACCCCTTCAGGTTCCAGGGCTGCTGCCAGGCTCTGGGCCAAGCTATTATTTATTATTGGTACCTTTCCTGCTGCCTGCCCAGGTAAGGTTCCTGGGAGTGGTGCGGTAGGGATCTTGACCATACTTGGATGATGGCTGGAGGAGAGCCTGCTGGCCCCTACGAACAGCCAACCACAAACATGTTCGTGAACAGGTCATGCTCGTAAGTGTTCATGAGTCCCTGTTCATGGATGGCAACGAACAATGAACATCATGTTCGGTTTTTTTCTGTTCATGCCCATCTCTACTACTGAGCTCATGGCAGTCGTGGGATTCGAACCAGTAGAGTGCTGATTCGCAGCTGAACCACTTAACCACTGTGCTACAGCACCTCTCACAGTAGGCACAGTACCATTTGATTTGACAAGCGTCCTTCTTTTCAGTTGCAAGCTGGTTATGTGGAATGATCTGCCCCATTCTGACATGCATCTCGTTGGGTGGGAAGAAACTTCCCCCTTTGAAGGAAAGACCAGGTTGAGAGCATGCATTCCACATGTGAAAGGTTGCAGGGTCAGTCTTCGGCAGGGCTGGGAAAGCTGTTGCCAAGTGGAGGAGGTTAGCCATTTTCTCAAAGCTTCCTCTGAATTTGGTGATGATGATACTGTCAGAGGAGACTTTGAGAAAATGACTAGCCTCCTCCACTTGGCAACAGCTTTCCCAGCCCTGTTGAAGACCGAACCTGCAACCTTAGAAGCATAGAATCATAGGGTTGGAAGGGACCTCTATGGTCATCTAGTCCAACCCCCTGCACAACACAAGAAATTCACAAATACTCCCCCCAGCCGACTGCCCCAGTGCCTCCCACTCCATGCCCAGAAGATGGCAAAACACCTCCAAGATCCCTAGCCAAACTGGTCTGCGGAAAATTTCCACCTGACTCCAAGGTGGCGATCAACATTACCCTGGGCATTCCACGTTTCACATGTGGAATGAATCATAGAATCATAGAATCATAGAGTTGGAAGGGGCCATACAGACCATCTAGTCCAACCCCCTGCCCAGTGCAGGATCAGCCTAAAGCATCTCTGACAAGTATTCATCCAGCCTCTTCTTGAAAATTGCCAGTGAAGGGGAGCTTACCACCTCCCTAGGCAGCTGATTCCACTTTTGAACTACTCTGACTGTGAAAAAGTTTTTCCTAATATCCAGTCGGTACCTTTGTGCATGTAGTTTTAGCCCATTGCTTCGCGTCCTACCCTCTGCTGCCAACTGGAACAGCTCTTTGCCCTCTTCCAAATGACAGCCTTTCAAATATTTAAAGAGAGCAATCATGTCCCCCCTCAACCTCCTCTTCTCCAAACTAAACATTCCCAAGGCCCTCAGCCTTTCCTCGTAGGGCTCAGTCTCCAGACCCCTGATCATCCTCGTCACTCTCCTCTGCACCCTCTCGATTTTGTCCACATCCTTTTTGAAGTGAGGCCTCCAGAACTGCACACAATACTCCAGGTGTGGCCTGACCAAGGCAGTATAGAGAGGGGCTATGACCTCCTGCGATTTCAATGCTATGGCCCCTTTGATATAACCCAGGATTGAATTAGCCTTTTTTGCCACTGCATCACACTGACTGCTCATATTCAGTTTACAGTCCACTCTTACCCCAAGATCTCTTTCACATATACTACTGCCCAGAAGTGTCTCCCCCATCCAGTATTTGTGCTTCCCATTTTTGTGGCCCAGATGTACTGTGCACTTGTCTTTGTTGAATTGCATCCTATTCACAGCTGCCCACTTCTCCAGAGTATTCAGGTCTTGTTGAATTTTAATTCTATCTTCTTGGGTGTTTGCTACCGCTCCCAATTTGGTATCATCAGCAAATTTAATGAGCAGCCCTTCCACTCCTTCATCCAGATCATTGATAAAAATATTGAAAAGTACCGGGCCCAAAACCGAGCCCTGCGGTACCCCACAGGAGTACCACATGCTCTCAACCTGGTCTCTCCTTCGAAGGGGGAAGTTTCTTCCCACCCAATGAGATGCATGTAGGAACGGGGCAGATCATTCTATGTAACCCGCTTGCAACTGAAAAGAAGGACGCTTGTCAGAGGAAATGGTGCTGTGCCTCCTGTGGTCTCTCTGAGGAGGCGAGGCTCAGAGCCAATCATGCACAGGGTGCTTCCAACTCACAATCTGTTGTGTTGGAGGCCTTCATTGAGAGTCAAGAAGTTCACCCTTCCGCTTTATAAGGCAAGCAACAAAGCACGGTGCTTCTGCACATAGAATAGAGAGGCAAGTTCAAAAATCATTAATCCTGAACAAATTGTTCCTGGCAGGTGAAGTGAGCAGACTAAATTACCCTAACTGGACTCGTTCTCTCCTCCCTTCCTCCCGTCCCGGGCTTCTGCTGCTCCCTGACATTCAAGAGAATGAAGTGCTAATCACAGTGTGCTTTAGTGGGCTTTTGCCATATGCAGTAATTTACTGAGCGCCGGGTCAGAACCGACCAAGGAAAACATTTCATCCTCCTCCTTCCTTTGTTGTAAGGCAGAAAACGCAGCCTCTGAAAGTGCAGCCGAGTGTTTCCAAACCACACTCCGAGATGAGGCCGAATTTGAAAAGCTGCCTGGTTCAGCTCAGCAAGCTCTGTTTCGATGCAGTTTTTGCCCTTGCGAGCGAGGCATCCGCCAGTCTTTTGCGGTCATCATCTTTCCTCCTATTTTTCGATCTGACATTTATTGATTTCAGTATGTTTTTATCCCACTTTTCTCCACAAAGAGGGCCCCAAAGTGGCTTAAAAAAATCTGAAAGGCAACATAGAAATGCCATTTCAATATGGACACAGAAAAACAACCAAGCGGAGTGACGGATCTCATGATTTGTCAGTGGAAGACACTGTCATGGTTTTCCCTTCATTTCTCTTCTCATCCCCAATACACACACTCACACCAGTCCTTTCTGAGTCTAGGAACCCAGGGTCACAACACGCACATGGACTAATAGTACAAATCTCAGGAAGCTGCAGGAGAGATGAAATTGCCCTTTCTGCTCCATGTACACAGCTCCACTGGGTGGAAGAGAGAAAAACAAGCAATTGCATTCCTTTCCCCCTCCTAAATGCAGTCTTCTATCCTGCCTAGCTATTAGTCCACAAAAATCCTGCAGCCCCAGGAATAAGCATCTCTAGAATCAGAAAGGACTGCTCAGGGGAAGGCTGCATTTAATTCCGCTATAACGGAATAACAGCATATAAACATTCCATTAGAGCAAAACATTACGACCCTTTTGTCTTTCCAACTTTGAAATGATATAAATAGCCCTTTGCCTGCAGAAAACTCCCTGTCTGGCGTGATCCCCCTTGCTGAAGACTCTGCCATGGCGATTGAGTCATTTTTACTTCAGCAGAAAGTTTGCATCGTGTTATGTCGTTATGGCGTTATAAGGACATAATAAAATAAAAAAAAGGGGAGTCGCAGGAAGAAATGGATTCTGGGATTGAAGGGAGGGCATAGGACGTTGCGAGGTGAAATACATCCATGTGAGGCATTCACACTGAGGCACAAAATAGCGCGACTATCAAGCACAAAGCAGAAGAGAGAAAATCGCTACAGTGTTGGAATAAGGTGGGTGTTTGCCGGGAAATAGCGCCATTTTAGCGCTAAATAAAAGCCCGTGTGACGACAGCCTCAGTAGGCCCAGCCTCCCCCCATAGTTCTCAAAACAATCCTTTTGAAGCTGAGAAAGTGAAAGTTTCCCAGGACTGGAAAAGCTGTAGCCAAAACATTCCTCCTCTGAGAAATAGCTGCTAGGGAACATCTTGGCACCTGTGAAGAAAGCACTCAGAATACTGAAAGAATTAAAATGGAGTCTCTTTGGTTACAACATATAGGGAAGCATTCTGAAACTGACATGGGGATGCACTGGCTGTGAGCATGGGCTAAGAACCAGGGGGCAAGGGCTGTTTGTCTGTTGCCCTTTGGCTTGTGCCTCTGGCCACACCAAGGCTTAAATACCTGCAAACAAAGGAGAAATCGGAACTTGACTGCTGCAGAAAAATACTCCCCCCCCCAGTTTTCTCCAATATCTGTTGCAGGGGGGAAAATAGAGTAAAAAGGGTAAAGTATTATTAATGACAGCAAAGAAATGGGAGGAAATGGAAGCCAAAGAAAACACAAGAAATCGAAAACGAAGGTGCCAGTTCATCTCTGCTCCCTGAATGTTGGCACCTCCAAGCAACACTACCCTCTCCCTCCCCCTGCGCACAAACACACCAGAGATGTGCTATGTTTGGTTTTCATTTTGAAAGCTTCATTTCTTTGGATTATATACCCTATTACACACGTTGATTTTTTTTTTGCAGTGTTATATTCCATTTTTTGTTGCCTTTCATTTCAATGGGAAACATTGTCGGCTGTCAGACCCTGAGTTCCTTCGGAAATTGCTGGGAGTTGTCCTCACCCACTCTGAGTGAATATGCTTTTGCTTGGTTCTTGCTTTCCACTGGACTCTGTTTGTAACATCTCCCCAAGGGGTGGACTGGCCGTTTCACTGACTAGGAAATTTCCCAGGGGGCTGTCGCCTTGGAGGGTTGCTGACAGACAGGAACAAACAGAGCTAAGCCCCAGCAGCTGCAAATGCCACAGGAACCATTTGGCCTGGACCTTTCGGCAGCAGCAACGATTGGCTTCAGCTCGCCCTTCCTGTCCTCCGGAACTGCCACCAGGAAATGGCAGATGATCTGATCCACATCACTGGAGCTGCTGGGTAGATCTAGAGGCAGCTGCCCAGGGCCCCACTCTGAGAGGGGCCCAAATCACCACCTCCACCCTGAAGGGCTCAGGCAGCATGAATGCAGCAGCAGTTGGGAACTCTGAGAATTAGCTATATTGATGCATCCACCTAATCGACGTTTGCTTCCTGCATCTGAGAAAATGAACCCTGACTCAAGCAACCTGATGCGGGCAATAATTTAATTGATCTTTAATGTGCTGCTAGACTCCTATTTAATGTTGGTGCAGCAGACTAAGTGATCCCTTTGGAATTATCCCTTAAAAGGTTTACAGTGAAAACCTAAGCAGAGTTACTCCAGTCTAAGCCTGTTGAAACAATGGGCTTGGATTGGAGTAACTCTGCTTAGGATTTCACCGTTAGACACCTTATGCCAAATCAGACAGAGGGGCAATTTGGATCTAGTGTTGTTAAGAGAAATTCTCTTGAATCCTCTTTATCTAAGGGCCAAGCTGCAAGTGACGAATGACACTTGAACGGCAAGTAAACAGACTCACGTGTATTCCTCCCTGTTCACTTGTGCTCAAGTGGAGTGATCAAGTGATCAAGTGGAGCGCAAGTGGAGCACAAGTGAACAAAGAGGAATACACATGAGTCTGTTCACTTGCCGTTCAAGTGTCATTCGGCACTTGTAGCTTGGCTCTGAGTTGTCCTTGAAATCCAACCAGCTGTTTGTTTTCCTCTTTTTAGGAATTTCAAGCCTTTTTTTAATGGATTTCATTTTGATTATAGAGAAACTTCAAGAGAAGAGGGGCGGGAAGGGAAATACTGTAAAATTTCAGAATTTCACTCTGCAGATGCTCAGAGGTCAGCAATGTCTTCCCAAACCTTCTTACCCTCCTGACACACCTCCTGTTGTGTGTGATGTAAACAAAACTACAAGTGCTGAAATTACAAAGGGGCCCATAGAGTATCATCAGGTAGTATAACAGAAAACTACAAAGAGAAATCAAAGGAAAAAATTCTCTAGGGAAAAAGGAAGTAAAAGGCATCAGGGGATATATCTTTAGAAGTGTAATTTCTGAAACAAGAAATTCCACTCCCCATAACAATGCTATTTACATCTGGGTCCCGGCACTGCAAAATTGGGGGTAACTCTTTCCCTAACGGAGAGGGGGATCATTAAACCTGCTCTTTGTTTGCTACCTGTCTAAGCTTGCAAAAAAAAAAAAGGAAGGAGGTTGGCAATTGCCTGTCAGAGCACAACACCACATGTGGTCTGCATTCAGTCTGGCGAGTCAAGTTATTCCTGCTCCGGTTGAAAAAATTAAAACTTGACCTTGAGTTATCATAATTGAACGTCCAGTGCATCGCCATAAAATCCAAGTGGAAAAATGGATAATGCATGATCTAGGACCAAATCCGAAGAGAAGCTGAGTACTGGCAAGATTGTATGCCACAGCAACGATATACCTTGGGGCTTAAGCTCCATAGGATACGGTCTGAGGCATGCATTAGAACATCTGTTCTGGTATGTTCATGCGGAGCTGCATGGTTTTTCCTCAAGGTCTTAGCATGATTGTACAGAGGGCTGTGAACCCTGCAAATGTCCCTCCGGTCCCACCCACAGCTGGCAAAAGGAGGACAAGCCAGATGGTTCCTCGGTCTCCTGACACAGCAGGCTGCTTGGAAGGCAGCTGGGGGTGGGAGGGAAGCCTCCCACCACAGCCGTAAGAGGAGCTGGGGAAAGGAATGAATTCCCCACAAGTGAAATCTCAATTTATTGCTTGAGGAAATACGAGGTAACGGAGCTTCTCTGCTGCAGCTTTCCAAAAGAAAAATTCATCTGCAGCCGTGGATCAATGCAAGCAGCTGGGGTTGATGGCTTTTGCCTTGTGAGGTCTGCTTTTTCCTCCTTTTCTAGAAGCCCTGCAGTGCGCTGATGTGACTTAAATTTGCAAAGCAAAGAGTGCAGACTTGGGACCACTTAACAGTTAAGGCATAACTAATCTCTCCTAAGTGATTCTGAGCATGCCGACTTGCTTAAGAACGCAAGACAAGCCTTGCTAGATCAGAGCCTCATATTCATGCCCGGCATGAGCGTCAGGAAGCTCTTGGGACTTTGGGAGGACTGGGCTGACTGGGCTGGGCCCAGACCTGCCAACTTGCAGCAATTAGACCACTTCTGAATGGTAAGGGGCTAGGCAGAGCAGAGACCCAGCCCTGATTGTGGCAAGCAACCGCCACATACTCCGTCCAGTTTCTCAAAACAGGAAGAGGAGGAGTTCTGTGCTGTAGCAGGCGCACGGATGCCAGTTTGGTGTGAGAGCCAGTTTGGTGTAGTGGTTAAGAGGGATAGAACTCTAATCTGGAGAACCGGGTTTGATTCCCCACTCCTCCGCTTGAAGCCAGCTGGGTGACCTTGGGCCAGTCACAGCTCTCTCGGATCTCTCTTAGTCCCACCCACCTTACAAGGTGATTGTTGTGAAGATAATAACAACACACTTTGTAAACCGCTCTGAGTGGGCATTAAGTTGTCCTGAAGGGCGGTATATAAATTGAATGCTGTTGTTGTTGTCGTTGTTAGGCTTTGGGGGAGGTGAGTGGCAATGTACAGCACTCCTTTTTTTGGTGATATTGCTGCCCGTTCCTCGGTTCAGCAATGACAACCCTCACCCAGGCACCTGCTTCTTTAGGATAGGAGCATCTCAAACCTGCCCTCTCTGCAGGAGCTGCACTGCAAAGGACCGGCCAGGTGGCTAAAGGTCCCTGATGTGCACTTGGAATCCACCCCGCTGGAAGTCTAGCATTCTTGTGGTAATCTCAGCATCAAACACTACATTGTTCGGTATACTCCCTCACGTCTCTTCAGACAGCCTTCTCCATGTGGTGCACTCTCTTCGGATTATTCCTGTCGTAATAGTTAGGCCCAGGGCTTTTTTTCTGGGAAAAGAGGTGGTGGAACTCAGTGGGTTGCCCTCAGAGAAAATGGTCACACGGCTGGTGGCCCCGCCCCCTGATCTCCAGACAGAGGGGAGTTTAGATAGCCCTCCGCGCCGCTGAGCGGCGCGGAGGTCAATCTAAACTCCCCTCTGTCTGGAGATCAGGGGGCGGGGCCACCAGCCGTGTGACCATTTTCAAGAGGTTCCGGAACTCCGTTCCCCCACGTTCCCCCTGAAAAAAAGCCCTGGTTAGGCCATAGACTTCTTCTGGAGGAAATGGACTTCTCCGATACGGTCTGCCAGAGTGAGTGTGGAGGGCAGCTGCATTGCAAGGCAGGGATGTTCCGACATGCATTTGTTTGAGGCCAGTATTCAGATCCACCGATTGGCTTCCCTACCTGTCTCCTATTAATGGGGGACTATATGAGTAATCTGCCCCATGTAGGAATGGTGGCAAATCACGCACCAACTCACTTCTCCACCCCTCTCTTCCCCTTATGGTTGACAGGGAAGGGTGAAGTGAATCCTGCCCTGGGTTATTAGGAACATGGTACAGAGTTTGTTTTTATGCCCCTAAATCTGGCATCATTATACTGTTTTATCAACGTGTTTTTATCTGTATGTTGTGATCCGCCCTGAGCCCGTTTGCGGGGAGGGCAGACTATAAAACTAATAAATAATAATAGTAATTTAAGAAGGTGCAATTTATTACAAAGGGCATTTGGTAGAGGGGAAAATCTTTGGGCAGATGGACCTTTTTTTAATTTGTGTGTTTTTAATTTCTGCACAGCTTTCATTTTGCAAATAGGCTGTAATGTTGATTTCATGCATTCGTAGCTTGTTGTGCTTGCTGGAAGCTGTCTTGAATCAAAGGAGACAGAGTGGGATATAAATATTTTAAGTAAATGAATAAACCCAGTGGCTAGAGGTAATCCACCAGAGCAGTGGCCCACTGACATATCATGATACGCCTTCTGCCTTCTACTTTAAAGTGTTGTGGGGGAAATCTGGATTTCCAGGCTGGAACATTGAGAAGAGAGTAATTTTACCAGGACTGAGAGCATACACTGGGTATTCGCAGTGGTCTATAAATAAAGGGATTTTTTTTCTACTATGGCCTTAAAATTTTAACAACTGTCTCTTGTCATTTTTAGGAGTCTATATGTTTGCTTCAGAAGGTGATAATACCTGAGAATTGACACAGACCAGAGGCCGGAGACAGGCCTTAATTTTCGAGCAAGATGGAAGCGATTTGATGGGTTGTTGCCCATGATGTAATTTCCACTTTGCTTTGTAGAAGGCTGATTTTTTAAATAAAAATGTTCTGCACGGCTTTTGTTCCACCAACAGCTGCTCCCATCTCTGATCTGAACTTAATTTTTTCCCTCGGCCTTTGTTTCTAGCTTGTTTGCTTAGATTTTTTTTTTATGCTGTTGGGTTCGATCCAGACTAAAATTCCCAATGATCGGATGGAAGTTTTATTTATTTATGTCACTCATAGTCCACATTTCTCACTGAAACTCATGGCAGATTACACAGTCAATTCCAAGGACATTTCCATAAGCAATGCCATAGTAAATAAACACAATTTTACAAGGACGTGGCATTAGCAAGAATTCAATACAGAGCTGGAGAAATGTTGAAACAGAACATAAGCAATTCTAGGGCTGACATTAGACCACATGAAGCACAAGTAGCTCATCGGAGGACGTATTTAAGACAACAGGTTGTACGTAAGACAACATAGTGATGAAGTCTGTGGTCCTTAACTCATTAGTGAAGCATCTGAGAGCCCCTCCCTACAATATAAAGGTCTTTTTGAATAATTCGGTTTTGCATCATTTACGGAAAGCTAGGAGCTTGGGTGTTCTTTTGACCTCCTCAGGCAGGTCATTCCACAGGGTAGGGGCACCCAAGAGAAAGCTCATGTATGGGCTGCTGTTGATTTCACCCATGTGCAGGGTGGCACCTGTAGGAGATCCTGTTCAGGTGAGTGAAGCTGCCGTGGAGGAACGTAGAGAGGGAGGCGGTCCCATAGGTATGCTGGGCCAAGGCCATGAAGAGCTTAGAATGTGATACCCAATACCTTGAACTGAGCACGGTAGCTGATAGGTAGCCAATGGAGTGACTGCAGAACGGGGGTGATGTTCGTGCTCCTGCTCGCTCCTGATAGCAGTGGCACCACTGCCCTGCCTTCTCTCTCCCACGGCAGTTCACTGCACAATTCTCCACAAAATTCTGCTCTCCTCCTGTGGGATAGGAGACCTTGAGGAATGACATTGGGGGGGAGTAGTAGCAGAAATTGCTGATTTAGTCAGGATCCAACCCGTCATTTATAATAATCGCTCGGGGTTTTCATGGCCTTCTGAAATGGTTTTTCACAGGGCTGGGCTACTCACAGGGCCTCGTGGGGATGAAAGCCACGGCAAAATTTGAAAAATCAATCCATCATATTCTGAATTGGCAGAAATACCACAAATGACTCTGAAGATTGCGTGAGTTGGCATTTCAGTGGTCACTGTGCAGTAAGATGATTCATGGCTTCCGTGGGTCAGAATAAACTCAGCGGCTCTGATCCAGATTCAATCACATGCGGTAATGAGAGCAAGCTCGGAAGCCAGTTCATACCATCAACAATAGCACTCGTCATAAGTTGCCTTGACTGGATGATCAGCAGCGCCAATCAGTGAGGAAAGGGAGGGGGAGAAACCCTTTGCAGCCCATCCCATATTTGCAGCCCACTTTACAGCAATTTAGACTAATAGTTCATTTAAGAAGAGGCTAGAGGATCATCTGATAGTTATGATGATTCTCTGACTTAATATGAATGTACACAGATCAAGAGATTGCGTGCATGAAGGGATGAGCCGGTGCTAGACTCTCGTGGCCCTTTCTTTCTTATATGCCCAGGGTGCTAGACTCTCATGGCCCTTTCTTTCTTATATGCCCAGGGTGCTAGACTCTCATGGCCCTTTCTTTCTTATATGCCCAGGGTGCTAGACTCTCATGGCCCTTTCTTTCTTATATGCCCAGGGTGCTAGACTCTCATGGTCCTTTCTTCCCAGTGACCCCCTGCTCATGCCCAGAAGATGGCAAAAAATGTCCAGGATCCCTGGCCTGGAGATCATTGCTTCCTGTCGCCAAAGTGGCAATCAGCATTATCCTGGGCATGTAAGAAGGTGCCACGAGAACTAAGCACTGATGTGACCCTTCCTGCCCTCCCTCTCATGATCTGCCTTGGTTCACAGAATCAGCATTGCTGTCAGACAGCCATTTAGCCTCTGCTTAGAAACCTCCCAAGAAGGAAAGCCCACCACCTCCCGAGGAAGCCTTCCTTGAAGGAAGGGCATGGTAAAAATTTAATAGACGATTTCTTAGAGAGCAAGGAACATGGGTGAAGAAACCCGCTTCTACACCTGTGTGTATGAAAGAAAATCAGCTGGAGTTAATACAACTCATTTGCACATATGTCCTTTGAAAGTCAAGGTTTGAACAAAGGAACCAGGGAAAGAAACAACTCAGTTTTTTCCTGTGTCCAAGTGTTAGGACAAGCTGACACAGGGAATTAATAGCTCTGTTCTTCGTCTCCCCGAGTTCTCTGCTGGATCCCGTTGCTGAAAGATTGTAAATAAAAGAGAGAGCAGGAACAAACAGCTCAGCGGTTAATGTAGCTGGATTTACAGGGTGTTCCTCTCATATGTAAAGTGCACCACCCTGTCACATCCCTTAGTTACAAAGATTTGTAACAGAGAAGACGCTGACGCTGAGTCGCCCATCCAATCTTGCAGACTCAGAAAAGGAATGCAGGCAATGATCATATTTTATCATTAAGGGTCCCGGCTCTTGTATCGATGTGATTTAAGAGTTTGGCTGCATCCGGGATGCTTTTATGGGAAACAATAACAGCCTGGTCTTCCAAACAAACAGTAAAGAACCAGCAACTCAAGTTAGTGTTTGAGGGGGCAAGGGTGGTTTTTTCAGAGATCATTTTGGCCCCCTCAAAACTCCTTTTTTCCCCACTTCAAAAATGTTTGTCCGTGACATTTCAGCTCTGCTCTCCGCTGGAGGCTTCGAGAATCACAAAGCACATGCTGGCAATGCGGAAGCCAAGCCTGGAGCACACCCAAAGTTCAATGGACTTGAGTTCATGTCGACATGTCGGATTCTGTGTATGTGTGTGTACTGTGAGCAGTTTCCTTATCCAGCCGGGCACTGAAGTGCTGCCCACTGGAAACAGACAGGAGTTAGCTAGAGGGCATCAGGGAAATGCTGCCTGTTCTTCAGCCAGGCTGGCCTGTGCCAGGTTTTGAAGCTCATTGAAAGCTGCTGGCCAAACACGATTGCCAGCAGTACCTCTGTTTCCAAACTCATTAGCATGCCTTGGAATCGTATGACTTTGGCCAATGGAAGGACAGCTGATGAATAGCTCTTTCCAGCAACCCTTTCACCCCATCAGGGCATCTCTGTGCATGGCATGTTAACTACCTATTTGTCTTTTCCAAATCAGATCTGTCAGCTGTGTAAACACAGACATCCTCACCAATACAGTCTTCTCAAAAAACGCCTTCTTTGCGACTTCAGTTGATAGTCACATTTTGCTGTGCCTGGATTGAAGACCATACTTGTGTCTAGATAAGGTATGTTGCTCTTTAAGAGGTATCAGGGGTCTTAAGCTGGGGACCCTCTGTGCTACAGTCGTAGTTTGTCGTAAGAGGGAGCTGCTTGCTCCTTACTGCATTTTGGCGCCCCCACAGCGGATGGCCACAGAGAGGTATTGCAGCTTCGAGCTCAGCATGGGTCAGGAAACTCAAAAGCTAACTGTGAGCCTGGAAAGCATCGAACTCTGTACCACTGGAACCTTGTAGTCCATTTAGTTAATCCTGAAGCTCGTCAGTTTGTGACAACCTATTGCTTTATTTTTGCAAATCTCTCCCCTCCAAGCTGATTTACTGCCATTTCTGCAGCTGCTCTGTTAAAAAAAAAATGCTTCACTCCATTTTTTCTTCTGTGCCCAGTGGGCAAGCACATGTTTTGCATGTACTAGGTCCCAGGATCTGTCCCTACCATTGATAAAAACAGTTGAATGCCTGGGAATGATCTTTGCCAGAGAATTTGGGAAGCCGTTTCCCATCAGACAAGACAGTGTTGAATTATACAGAGCAATGGTCTGAGAGCCAAGCTACAAAGTGACGCCTGACACAGGTTGGACACTTGTCAGCATCCCTCAAGTTTTCATGGGAAATGTAGGCGTCCTGGTTTTACAGCTTGGCTCTCCATTACAGCTGCAAGACCAGGATGCCTACATTTCCCATCAAAACTTGAGAGAAGCTGACATGTGTCCAACCTGTGTCAGGTGTCAATTGTAGCTTGGCTCTGAGGGTATATGGAGAAGTTGAGTTTCATTGGTAAAAATACATGCCTTGCATATAGAAGACTCCTAGTTCAATCTCCAGTGTCTGCATTTAAGGATTTTAGGCAACAAGTATTGGGAAAGACTTTCTGTACATGAGGCTCTGGAAAGCCATTCTCAGGCTGAAACTACCTATCGTGATGGGTTAATGATGTGATTCAGAGTAAGGCAATCCTTTGGAAATATACATTGCAATGTGACTTGTGATTCTGGACTAAACCGTGCACCTTTTGAAGAGCAGTCTTCTCACCTGGCACGTTCTTGAGAAAGATGACTGGAAACGAGGTGGCAAGCCGGATCTTCGTTGGGTGGGGCCGCAGGGCCGTCTTCTCCTCTGAAGAAAAAAGAAAGAAAAAGGAATAGAATTAGCAACATTTTGAATTTTTGCATGGAAACACTTTACTGGACTTACTTGAGAAATTTAGGACCTATACTGAGTAGATCAACTTGACGTAGCCGTATGACTCTTTGATTGTACATTGAGTCATATCTGCGCAATGTCACTTTAAGAGATCCTTTGTAATATGACCTTGCACATTTTGCCAGCGTTGGTTAGTTGAGTTTGAAAATGTATTTCTATCTGGATTTGTGGATTATATAGCATATTCATTTTGTATAACGCAGTTGTAAAGGGATTTTTCTGACCTTTTACCTATATGAGCTCTTACTGAAGCTGTCCTCTTACACAGGAGGCAATTTCAGCCTTGATGGGTAAATTCCTTCTCTCAGATAATGCTGTGGGTCATGATGAACCTACAGTAAGGAGAGAATGTCAATATTTCTTTTTTGTTTTCATTTTCTTTTTTGCCTTGGATAAGTAGTCTCTTACGTTTTATATCCATAGCAAAAGTATGGCTTTAGATATTTAAATATATTTATACTACAAGATCTGATTTGTCCTGTCTCTTAGACTCGCTGGGTGCCATGTGTCCTGGAGGAATGTACTTCTGAAGAATTATTTGTATTAACCATTGTTCTTATATTCTGTAAACAAATAGCAATTATTCTGTAAACAATTAGAGATGAAGGGTATAAAAAGCCCCCAATGGAACTGGTCTTTACACATTTCTACCAATGTGTCATGGATTTATCAATATAAAGAAATAAACCCATATTCCTTTGAAGATCACTGCCTTTGGTGCCTTGATTTGTGTAAAGTCATTGGCTGTAAGGGGAACATAAATAAAACACAGAGTACTACAAATAAAATCCTCTTACAACAGTGTTTGCAATTTGTATTCTTAGTAAGTCACGGAAGGTTTCTACTTGTTTGGTCAGCTTATTACTGTAACTCTCTTTTGCTTTTGTGATTCAGAATAAGGTAGTTTCCTATGGTCATAGAAGCTTATCTGGACACAAGAAGCAGGGGTCATTTCGTGGAAAAAGAGCTGGAAGAACTCATTAGCATAGCTCACTAGCATAACTCATTAGCATATGCCATGCCCCTTGACATCTCCAGAAGTGTGTCATTGGCATAACTGATTTGCATATGCCACGCCCCCTGACATCACCTATCCTGGCTGTTTTGGACCCAATCCTGGCCATTCAGGGCCGAAATTGGGCCCAAAATGGAAAAAAGGGGCTGTAAATGGCCAAAAAGGGGCCCAAATGGTCAGGATCGGACCGCTGCTGAGTGGGAGAGTGATCCACCACCTGTCAGAGGCCCGATCCGGGCCATTTTGGCCCCAATCCAGGCTGAAACGGGCCCAAAATGGCCAAGAGGCAGCTGGGCGGGGCCACCTGACATGTGACCTCTTTGGGGAACTACCGGAACTGCTTTCCTGTGCATTCTCCCTCAAAATGAGCCCTGACAAGAAGTAACTGTCCATGAGAACAAAGTCACAGAGAACCATAATGGGACCACAGGTATCTTCATACAAGCCACACGTAAGACATGGCTTATGGCAGTGGTTTGCCAATGGCCGAGCATAGGACCTCTGAAAGCTGAGCCCAAAGTTCCAGGGAGGAATCGGATCTTGAGGCAGATGAAACATACCACCCCTTCTGAGCCAAAAACATGGGTGGACTGAATGCTCTCTTGCGGAGAATTCTGATAAATTTGCATTGCATATGTGAAGTTGATGGCTTCCCAACTTGGAAAGAGCTCCAACTTGGAAAGAGCCTCATTCTGATATTTTCCTGTATGTGGTTTTTGGAAGGACCAGAAATGTCATGTTCTTTTTCCCTTCCAAATGCCAGTGTCGGGTTAGAGCGCCAGTCTTTACACACAGCAGCAAGCTGCATGCACAGAATTGTGTGCAGGGATCTCGGAACAGTCTGCTATGGAACAGATGGTTGGAAATGAAGGGAGAGAAAGAAGATAGAATAAGTTTAGTAGGGAGTTTGACAAACTTTGGTTTATGGGGGGAACCACAGGAAACATCGGATTGCTCTGGTAGAAGCCAACACAAGTATCCATTTCAAATGCATTTCCCACAGCTCTGATGAAGGAGAGGTGGATTTGTCTGGTTGCTTAGAAATTCTGTTGCTTCTGAATGTTTAACTAGGAGAAGCTCCAAAATTAATTCAGGATTTTGAGCATGTGCAGTTTGTTATCATTTTCAGTTCTTTTGCATTTTTCCCTGCTCTGCATGACCAATGCATATATATGCTTTGATAATATATCAGTCCCTGGCTGGGGGCAGGGGATCCTCCACTCCCACCCTCCACCCCCTGTCCCTGCTTACCTTGCATATGGGGGAAAAGGTGGGTGGTGCAGTGTGCTCCCAAACACAGCAGTAGGCCAATTTGGGCTGAAAATGGGCCTGATTCAGCCCAAAGTGGGCCCGATTCAGCCTGCTGCAGAGCACAGGAGCACTTCAGGGCCTGTTATGCCACCCCGGCAGCTGTCCTGTGCTCTGCAGCAAACTGATTTGGGCAGAATCATGCGTGTTTTGGACTAAATCGGGCTGCTGTGGACCGTGTGACCACTTCCAGGGCATCACGTGGCCCTGAGTGATGATGTCACTTCCCAGAAGTGATGTCATCGCATAGCCAGGAGCTCACATGTACAAAGTGCATGTGTGAGGACATTGTAAAAGTTAGTGTCAGGTCTCTCACCTCCCACCCAGAGGGTAAGGGAACCTGGCAACCCTCTACATGTGGTTAATCAAGACTTCTTTCTTGAGGTGGGATTGTATTAGTAGAAGTGAACATTCACATCAATAAAACACCCCAGCAGAGGAATTGCAGTGCAGTCCTACAGATGGTCACATCAAGATTGGTTTGGGGCGGGGGGGCGGTTCTGGCATATTGTCAATGTATATGAAGAAGTCAGAAGAGCCCCCACTCTCCTGGCTTTTCGTAAACGATGCAAAACCGAACTATTCAAAAAGGCTTTTTACTCAAATGGGAGGGCTGTATTGTAGGGAAGATGCTTCGCTAATGAGTTAGGGACCATAGACTTCATCACTATATTGCCCTACATATTTTCTGCTGCTTTAAATATGTACTCCTATGTACCACCAGTGCTCCATGTTGTCTAATGTTAGTCCTAGCATTGATTATGTTCTGCTTCAGTATTTTTTCTACTCTGAATTGGATTCTTGCTATTACTATGTCTTTTAAACTTGTATCTATTTACCTTATGGTATTGTTTATGAAATGTCCTTGATACTGTATTGAAATATACTTGATACTGATTGTACTAATCTCATACTGTGTAATCCGCCTTGAGTCTCAGTGAGAAAGACGGACTATAAATGACATAAATAAATAAAAATAAAATAAAAATTTAATATAAAAGACGGTAAAATAAGTCATTTTTGTTTAATTGTTGCACATGGTTTGGAAGACAATTTACATCCTCGTTTATTTTCTTGAGCCAGTTTCCATCATTTGCTAGTTTCTTTTATGGCCTCTGACACAAAAAAGGGCATCCATTTTATCAGTACTATCTCTATGAAATTTCACTAGTGGGTGCAGGCAAAAAGACAGCTGCCATTTTGTCCCAAGTGGGGTGAAACCAGAAACGAAACCTGGCCTTTCAGATCAAAACAAAAGGTGCTCTCAAAATTCAGATGCAACTTTAGAAAAGACACAAATGAAATTATCGAACGGACACTGTGGCAAACCATGCATACACAGTGCCCAGTACACATTTCAGCGGATGTATCAGTTCGACTTCAGTCACAAGCTCAGCTAATTCAGAACTCCAAAAGGTGAGGAGAAATTCAGAGAATTTTGATAGTATCCCGAGCTATCACATTGCCTGCGGCTATGTGGATAAGGCTTGGACCGTATTGCTCACTCCTTGTTCCATTTTCCAGTGCGTGTGTTTTTGTTTCAAGGCGGCACTTTCCAACTCCTTTCATGGCATCCTCAATTCCTCAGCTCTTCATCATTTTATATCTCAATCATGTCTGCGAGTAATCTCCTGCTTTCTAATGAATTCCAGACTCGTTT
This sequence comes from Eublepharis macularius, assembly GCF_028583425.1. Classification (NCBI taxonomy): domain Eukaryota; kingdom Metazoa; phylum Chordata; class Lepidosauria; order Squamata; family Eublepharidae; genus Eublepharis; species Eublepharis macularius. Next base: position 62,168,121 of record NC_072802.1, on the reverse strand, counting down.
TCCTAACCTCTTCTCAAAGCCAGGCCCTGGAGGCCTTTAATTGTGCCAGTTATCCTTTCCGGCACCTCTAATTCTCCAGTATGCTTCCTGTAATAGGAACAAACTGCTTGCAGCAAAAGTCACTTCCCATGCAAGCCGACAGAGGTGGCTTCTGCTCTCATACTCCCGTTAGTGTCATATTTATGGGCAGATATTGGGAAAGCATTTATTCCACACGAGCTGGAAGGGACCTTAAAGGGTACCAGCTGGAAGGGACCTTGCAGGCCACCCGATCCAATTCCCTTGCTCAGTGCAGGAAATCCTAGCCGAGAGCATCCTCAACAGCTGGCCGACTAATCTCTGCTCGAAGTCTCAAAGTACAAAAAAGACCCCCATCAAGCTACAGACAAAAGTTCTCAGCAGAAAAGGAACTTTGCGAACATCTGCTATCGGTTTTAACTGGATTGAAATCTGGAACCTGTCTCATGTGACCCACTGTTCTTGTTTACCAAGGTCTGTCCTGGTCCTAATAAATCTTTGTGGTTCTCATTTTGTTCCCATCCTTGCCTTCAGGGAATACCTTGTAAAATGATCTGAGTGCCAAGTTGTTAGCATAGTCAGGCTTTGGCTTCCTCCCCAGGATGTCTTGGAGTTCAGTCTCTGAGCAGAGAATAGATGCCGATTGCCTGAGCCTCCATCCAAGTACATGCCTGTCCATGAGCACTGCGGCACCCCACAGAGCACAAGCTGACATTTCACACGCTGCAGCTGTTGACATGCACAGCGTTTTTGTATGGCAACATTTTCTTTAACCCTTTGTGAACCAAAAGGAACAATCACCTCCTTGTGTTTTCAACCAGGAGGAGGGAACACCCACTGCTTTGCCTCATGTCCTGTTTGACGGTTGTAAACAGGGATCAGATTTTTCAATTATCACTTTGATCGTTTTTCAATCAGTTTTTCAGTGTTCAGCATGTTGCTTCACATTCGTTCATCATGCAGTGCAGAGCAATTCGTTCATCGGGCAGTACGGAGCCAGTTTGGTGTAGCGGTTAAGAGTGGCAGGACTCTAATCTGGAGAGCCAGGTTTGATTCCCCACTCCTCCGCTTGAAGCCAGCTGGGTGACCTTGGGTCAGTCACTTAAGAGCAGCAGGACTCTAGTCTGGAAAGCCAGGTTTGACTCCCTGCTCCTCTGCCTGAAGCCAGCTGGGGGACCTTGGATCAGTCGCAGCTTCTCAGAGCTCTCTCAGCCCCACCCACCTCACAGGGTGATTGTCATGGGAATAATAATAACATACTTTGTAAACTGCTCTGAGTGGGCATTAAGTTGTCCTGAAGGGCAGTATATAAATCGAATGTTGTTATTTTCATGCATGTGCATTCTCCCACAGCCTGATTTTCCATTACCTTCCCATCCTTGCTGTATAATTAATCCACTCAGCAGACAATTATTTAAATAGACAGTTAGATCTCCCGCAAATCATATACATCTGCCATAAATAAAGGCTGGGTTTCAACAAAATCCTACACGTAGGTGTTCATCTAGGTGATGCTAATGGCAGCCAATCCGTTTGCATCAGCTCCAACTTTGTCCACGTGCAGTTTTGTGAATGTGAAATCCCCACGCACAGCACTTCGGCAGGTGTTTCCGGCTCTTTAGCATGAATGGAACACATCAAGTGATCAACTGCTAAACTGGGGCAGACTGCTAAACACATTCGCGGCAACATTTGCAGCCTCCCTAATAAAGCCAGTGAATACAGTGCACAACAAGCAATGTAGAGCCTTCACTAATGTGTAATGTCAGAAGGGGACAAAGTAGATCCTTGGTATGAGAACAGAAATGTCAGAAGGTGTGTTTTCTGCATGCAACGCAGTTACTCTACTGTCGAGTTATGACCACTTCTTTCTTTCTTTTGGTTGGATCCCACCAGCTTTTCCATTGGTACAAAAAGGAAGGGGAGTCCCTTTGGGCCTCTGAAATGACTATGCTAGGGATTGTGGGAAACCACATGGACAAAAGCCACGCAAGACGAGGCTGTGCGGATCACCTCTCCTCCCTTTTGCACCAGGCAAAAAGCTAGTAGGATCCCAAAGTTTGCCTTTGTGGGATGCCTTGGGGTCTGTTGCCCAGCATTCTGCCCTGCCTTGGCTTGCATTTCATTATCACAGGTGGTGATGCTGGCTCTTCCTCTACCTGCCCTGCCAGACAGTCAGAGAAGGCCAACAGAAATTACCATTGCATTACCTGCCTGAGCAAACAGCGAGGGCTGCATAGAGGAGCAGTGCACACTTCCAACCGGAGAGAGAGGGAAGGAAAAGAAGCAATATCAACTCCTCCAGCAACAATATTTGCTGGTTCACCTGGGCAGATGGGAAAGAAGCAAGAGTGACCAGGAGAGCAGCAGAGGCCGTTCATTTCACTGCCCTCTGATAGGGTTACCAAGCTCTAGATGAGACCTGGAATTCTCTCAATATCTCAACTCATCTCCAGACTTCTTAGATGAGTTCCCCTGGAGGAAATCTGCAGCTTCAGAGTGCAGATTCTATGGCATCACACCCTCCCTGAGTTCCCCCCCCCCTCTCCACCCTCTGTCCTCCCAGGCAACACCCTCCAAATCTCCAAGAATTTTCCAACCCAAAAGTTAAGGTCTCAGTCCCACCTAGGAGATGTCCCCCTTGGACAGCATCTTGCCAAAGGGGTTGGACTAGGTGACCCTAGAGATCCCATCCAACCCTATCATTCCTCAGACCCAATCCTACAACTGGGGCAGGGGAACTAATCCAGTCTTGTGAGCCCCTCAGGTAGTTTTACAAGACTCTGGTGCTGCTTAAGATAGTCGCAAGCCTGTCCAGAGGTCTCTGGGCCCTTTTGCACACTGGGGAAGTCATCCACACATACTTGATTAGAAATCCTACCCCCGGAAGGGTTTTGTTCAGGATGCCCCACATGTGCATTTGCAGTTCTAACCCAATCATCAAGCAGAATATCCATTTGAAATGTTTATATTTTCCAATTGGTCCGGCCCGTGCTTTCTATAATAATTAGATTCCAATAAAGGTAGGTGTTTTATGCTGGTGTGTTTTCTCATAGTTGCACTGAATCATGGGTTTTGCAAAGGAAACCTATACCGGTGTGAAGGCTTTCTGGTAGGGTTGCCAACCTCCAGATAGTGGCTGGAGATCTCCCGGAATTACAACTGGTCTCCAGGCCACAGAGATCACTTCACCTGGAGAAAATGGCTACTTTTGGGGGTGGACTCTATGGAATTATAACATGCCAAGATCCTTTCCCTCCCCCAAACCCACTTTCTCCAGGTTTCACCCCCCAGATCTCCAGGAATTTCCCAACTTGGAGCTGGCAACCCTACTTTCTGGGCAATATAGCCTCTTCTCCTGTATCAGGAGTTTCTGCCAACGTATGCCCTTTAGAATTCCTTCTGCTATGACGTTCCAAAAAATAAAATAAAATAGGAACTCCAACGTTTTCAAATCCAAGTCCTTCTCACTTCGGCTGCACAGGACATGTCAAGCAAGAATGCCGTTGTCACAATAACCACAATGTTTTATAACGTATTGATTCAGATTCAATTTGATCTTTCCTGTTTGCCTGATACTTCAAAGGTCATTGTGACATTTGCCAGTCCTTATGCAGTGTACACATTCCAGCACCTCCAAGGCCACTTCCTTGCTTCTCTTCCCCCCTCCTTGCCCTTTCCTTAGCCTTCCTTTTTAACCCATCATAGGCCAAGCAGGTAGTAAGTTGGGGCAGAGCGGAAGTTCAGCAGCTTTGGAATACTGGAAGAGTGGAGTCACTGAGAGCGGGACTGCAAGTGACGCCTGACGCAGGTTGGACACTTGTCAGCTTCCCTCAAGTTTTGATGGGAAATGTAGGCATCCTGGTCTGGCAGCTTGGCTCTATGACTGCTGTCCAATGGACTTTTCAGCTGTCACTTGTCCAACATTCCGCCAAGCTGCCTACATTTCCCATCAAAACTTGAGGGAAGCGGGCAAGTGTCCAACCTGTGTCAGGCGTCACTTGTGGTCCCGCTCTCAGACTCTACTGGCAATCACCACTGCCCAGTTAAAGGTTTAAAAACCACCCAGTCACACCTTTCCCCACCATGGTCTGATGATGCCTGAAAATAGGTCTTGGTTCTGATAAAGATTTCAAACAACACGAGGAAAGTTGTCTCTAACACAGCAAATATACATGGAGGACCCCGTTCAGAGAGACAGTCGTAGAATCATAGAATCATAGAGTTGGAAGGGGCCCTACAGACCATCTAGTCCAACCCCCTGCCCGGTGCAGGATCAGCCTAAAGCATCTCTGACAAATATTCATCCAGCCTCTTCTTGAAAACTGCCAGTGAGGGGGAGCTCACCACCTCCCTAGGCAGCTGATTCCACTTCTGAACTACTCTGACCATGAAAAAGTTCTTCCTAATATCCAGCTAGTACCTTTCTGCATGTAATTTAAGCCCGTTGCTTCAGGTCCTACCGTCTGCTGCCAACTGGAACAGCTCCTTGCCCTCCTCCAAATGACAGCCTTCCAAATATTTAAAGAGAGCAATCATGTCCCCCCTCAATCTCCTCTTCTCCAAACTAAACATTCCCAAGGCCCTCAGCCTTTCCTCGTAGGGCTCAGTCTCCAGACCCCTGATCATCCTCGTCGCTCTCCTCTGCACCCTCTCGATTTTGGCCACATCCTGTATATAAAGTATAAATTTAATATATCAGTGAAAGTGCAAAGTTAACCTTTGAATGAATACTTGTAACTGATGATGCAGTCATGATGAGGCTTGAAAAAGCAATGCGAAACGGGCTGTGGTAAGGCTGCCGCACCCGTTGCCAACAGCCCAGGAGAGGGTTTCCCCATCTTTAGCTCTCCTGGAGCGTGTCCTCCCATCGTCAAGTGCCGACAGGAGTTTGCCTGCAGAGAAAAGGAAAGAAAAAACCAGATCTCCAAATGGTTATGTTGAAGGAACTGTGAAACTCACCAGCGTTGTTTCTTCAGCGACAGTTTATTGACAGCAATTGGGACATTGTCTGATTGTGAACACTGTTATTAGGCATTGGTTATATTGTGGTCCGTGAGCTTTGAACAATTATCAAGAGCGCTGATAAAGATTTGCCAGGACAGTCAGCTTTCTTTAACAAGCTTGCCTATGAATAGGCAACGTCTAACTCTGCCCCTTCTTTTTGCTTGGTTCATTGGTATTGGGAATATATATATATATAGTTTGGTTTAGTTTAGTAACTTAGCAGAGTAACATAGGGTTACTTAGTCAGAAGCGTTTAAACCCTTAAAAACGTGCATTCATTAATTAATCTTCAGACAAAGTCATAGAAAGACAGAACTTACATTTTATTGTAGCAGATTTCTTCCATAGCAATATCTTCTGGTAATAAGAAGGGGAAGATCCTAATCTAAAGAGTTACATTCCCTAGTCTAATGCCACGGCCTGAAAACTAGGCAGCGAGGTTGTAGGTGCGGGTTTGTGGACAAAAGAAGGGCTCCATAAGGAGCATGGAGAATTTACATCTTTCCTCTTTGGAAAACCATGTAGAGAGAGAGAGAGATTTCCCAAGAGGCTCAGAGGCAAGAGAGGAGGAGTCAGGACGGAGGCGTTCCCACCTTAGACAGGAGACTGGCAGATTGCTAGACTTATACATTACATTCAAAGAGACATGCAGCGCCCCCCAGTGTCCAAAGGCAGGCTGAGTCACCTATTCCAAAGATTGGGAGATGTTCTATCGAGCCCTTAGTGGTGCCCATCTGCAGAACTGATTCCCAGAGGCCATGCTTTCCCAGTGGGACTCATCCATGGCTTTGAAGTTATAATCCCTTCATGGTTTTGAAAGTTCCAGGTCAAACTCAGAATTGGGTCCTGCTGTGATCCTGCCACACGTGAACCCATTAGAAATCATTAAAAACAGCACTTTTGATATCTATGGTCAAATACATCTTCATACTACTACTTGGCATTGATTGTCGAGTGGTGTGTACAGAACTGATATCCACTGCAATCCTAAACAGAGTTACACCTGACTTGGAAGGTTGTAATTTTGTTTAGGGCTGTACTGACAGCCCTGCAGGATTTGAGTCCAGCGCCACCTTAGAGAACGAGATATTCAGGGCATGAGTTTTAGAGAGTCAAAGCTCCCTTCTTTAGATCTCTGACTCTCAAAAGATACAGTCTGAAAAACTTGTTGGTCTCTAAGGTGCCACTGGACTCAAATCCTGTTCTACAGACCAATACAGCTACCCACCTAAACTACTGACAGCCCTACTGGCTACCCGCCTAAACTACTGACAGATGGACTCACATTCTAGCTGCAGTTGAAGAAGTGATCTGTGGCTCACGAAAGCTTGTGCCTTCCCACAAATTGTGTTAGTCTTATAGGTGCTACTGGACTCTTGCTCTTTTCTACTGCTGACAGCCCTGTTAGATTAGACCCTGTCATGTACATGGCAGCTCCCTTCAGTCTTTGTGATACAGCACAGCAAGAAGTTCTAGAGCCTTTGCTAAAAAGGCCTTTACCAGCTCAGTTGTGACACCTCTGTTCATAAATGCAGCTAATCAGTCAACAATCCATAATGGAAAGAAGTAACCGCATGCAACCTCTTCTCTCAGTCTATCCACACATACATTTTTTCCTCTTCACTCTTGCCCCATGGAGCTCAAGCAGGTGCACTTCATTCTCCCTCCTCCCCTCCCTGAAGGCACTTGGGCAGCTCACAACATAATAAAATACAAATACAAATGTAACATGTTAAGACCTCACCAAAACCAACAGCAGAAACAATCTAAAGGAACCAGGGATTCTGAGAACTTTGTGACAAACACATTAGGCAGGCAAGTGCACCCTTTTCATCAGCTGCAGTCACTCACTGTCACCAGTCAGTCCTCAGATTGGCTCAACTCACCCTCGCCATTTGGCACTAGACTCGAACTGTGTGCCAAGAGGTTGTGCAGCTGCACAATAGCCCTGTTTCTTTTCCTTCTGACTTGTGGCCACTTTTGCAGTCACACAATACATGAAACCGATTTCCCTCTAGAGTTGTGGGTGGTTAGGTTAGGTTACTGCTAATTAAATAATGCTCAAAAACTGCATCTGACGAAGAGAGCTGTGGTTCTTGAAAGCTGATGATGCATCTGACGAAGAGAGCTGTGGTTCTCGAAAGATGATGATGCATCTGACGAAGAGAGCTGTGGTTCTCGAAAGATGATGATGCAAGTGACGAAGAGAGCTGTGGTTCTCGAAAGATGATGTTCCATCTGACGAAGAGAGCTGTGGTTCTTGAAAGATGATGATGCAAGTGACGAAGAGAGCTGTGGTTCTCGAAAGATGATGATGCATCTGACGAAGAGAACTGTGGTTCTCGAAAGATGATGATGCATCTGACGAAGAGAGCTGTGGTTCTCGAAAGCTGATGATGCAAATGATGAAGAGTGTCAGGGCTTGCCGCAGCTGCCGCTGGGCGTGGCACTGGGCGGTCTGCTCCTGACGTCACAGGGGGGCCAGGGACTCTGCAGGACCCTGCTCTGTGGAAGGAGGGGCGGTATACCTCACCCAGACTCCCTCTCAGTCCACTCGCTGGCCTGCTCAACCTGGCCTGCTTACCCTCTGTGTCCTCCATCTCCTCCTTCCAGAACTCTCCTCCAAGCCTCCACCCTTGCATCCTACTGCTCTCACTCCACATCATCACTCCTCACTCACACCCACCACCACAGAGCTCTTCCCAGCCACCCTTTATAGGGTTTCCTTTCTCCACCCCGCCCTCCTTCCAGGCTTGTTCCCTCTCCTGACTGGGTCCAGCTGTGCATTCCTCCAGGTGTTTCCCTCCAACCACTAATCCCTCCTGGGCCCTTTTGCCATGCTGGCAGGGTGGGGTTGAGTGTGAGCCATCCCCAGCTGAGGGCTCCTTGGCCTTGCTCACGAGGAGCTGCCCCAGCCAGCCCTTGTGCTATTGAGCTTGCCTGGCCTTGCTCACGAGGAGCTGCCCCAGCCAGCCTCTGAGCTACTGAGCTTGCCTGGCCCTGCTCACGAGGAGCTGCCCCAGCCAGCCCTTGTGCTATTGAGCTTGCCTGGCCTTGCTCACGAGGAGCTGCCCCAGCCAGCCTCTGTGCTATTGGGCTTGCCTGGCCCTGCTCACGAGGAGCTGCCTTAGCCAGCTTCTGCGCTGCCTGCTCAGCAATGCTGGGCGGGGTTACCCATCTCCTCCCCCAGAATGCCTGTGGCAGCCCCCCCTGGAGAGGCTTGGCTTCTAGCAACTCCTGAGCCAGGCTGCTGTCTTCTAGCCATGGTGTGGCTCTGGGCTGCAGCGGCGGCGTCCTCTCCCTGCCAGGTAAGGGCTCTGCTTGGGTTGCTGCTGCTGGACCCACCTTCTCCCTGCTGTGTCCCTTTCCCTCCGGCCTGCTTAGCCCCCTCTCTTCCCCCTGGAGGGTGGGGCTGGCTGGTTTCTCCTTGCCCCCTCCACCCCTCTGAGGTACTGGCCTTTTGCCCCTTCCCCATGGAGTAGGTAGGTTCTGGCCCTGGTTGCCGGCTTGGGGGGTGGAGTTGCTGCCACCCTTTTGTCCCCTGCTGTTCCCTCTTGTCAAGTCTGGGGGCTGGGGCTCAGACCCCGGACACCCCCCCCCGCTTGGCTTTGAGTTGTGGGGGTCCGGCTCAGTCTCAAACATGCGGGACATATAGTCCGCGTCCACATGCCGTGCCCCCCGGCGGTATTTGATGGTAAATTGGAAGGGTAGAAGGGAGAGGTACCAGCGTAGCACCCTGGGGTTGTGCGCCTTCATGCGATGGAGCCACTGCAGGGGTGCATGGTCCGTCAGCAGTATAAAGGGGTTGTTGGCCAGGTAGTACTGCAGGGCCCCCACCGCCCACTTGACCGCTAGGGCCTCCCGCTCCACCGTGGCATAGCGCTTCTCGGCGGGCTGTAGCTTCCGACTCAGGAAGAGAATCGGGACGTCTGCTCCGTCACGTTCCTGGGTCAGCACAGCCCCGACGCCGGTGTCCGAAGCGTCTGTGGCCAGTGTGAAGGGCCGGTCAAAGTCCGGGTTCCACAGGGCAGTGGCATTAGAGAGGGCGGACCGCAGGTCTTTGAAAGCTGCCTCTAGTTCTGGGGTCCACCGGACTTGGTTGGGCAGCCCCTTCCTTAAGCTGTCCGTCAGGGGCGCCGCTCGGGAGGCAAAGTGGGGGATGAACCGCCCATAATACCCCAGCAGTCCTAGGAATCTCCGAACCTGCTTCTTGGTCTTGGGCTGTGGGGCGTCGGCTATTGAGGCCACCTTGTCCGGTGGTGGCCTGACTTGTCCTCCCCCGACCACGAAGCCCAGGTATTGGAGTTCCTGGAACCCCAGGTGGCTCTTTTTTGGGTTCGCCCTTAGCCCAGCTCGTTGGAGGGCCCTTAAGACGGCTTCCAGGTGTTGGAGGTGGGTGGGCCAGTCGGGGCTGAAGATAATAATATCATCAATGTACGCCATGGCGTACGCCCGGCACTCTCCCAGCACCTGGTCCACCAGCCGCTGAAAGGTGGCCGCCGCCCCATGCAGGCCAAACGGCATCTTCTTGAATTGGAAGAGGCCTTGGGGGGTGGCAAAGGCCGTCTTCTCCCGGTCCTCCGGCCGTACGGGCACCTGCCAGTAGCCCTTTGTTAAGTCCAGGGCCGACAGGTAGCGGGCGGACCCCAGGTGGTCCACCAGCACGTCTGCTCGGGGCATGGGGTAGGCGTCGAACTGGGCCACCTTATTCAGTTCGCGATAGTCAATGCAAAACCGGGTGGTCCCATCTGGCTTGGGCACCAGGACTATCGGGCTCCTCCAGGCACTCCGTGAGGGTTCGATTACACCCAGCCGGAGCATCTCATTTGTCTCCTTCTCCACTGCCTCCCACCGCTTCCTGGGGATGGGGCGCCAGGTAGCCCGGGCTGTCTGCCCCGGGCTGGTTGGGATGGCATGTTGAATCAGGCTGGTGCTGCCTGGCCTGCGGGAGAAGACCCCGGGAACCCGTGCGCAGAGGTCTCGTAGCTGGGCCCGTTGAGCTGGATCAAGCTGGGGGTCCACCTTGGGCGCCTCAAACTCCGGGGCTTCAGAGGTCCACGGCAGCTCACTGTCAGGAAGCTCCAATGGGTCCTCAGCCATGCCACACGCCTCTTCGGGGCGCTCGTGCCACTGCTTCAGGAGGTTCACATGCAGGGTCTTCCGCCGACGTCGGCCGACCCCGCACTGGACTTCATAGGTAGTGGGGCCCAGCACCCTTCGAATCGGGTAGGGACCCCTCCAAGCGTCCCCTCCCTCTCTGGGAAATACCGAGTGGTGCACCAGGACCTTCTCTCCAGCCTGGAAAGTCCTGATCCGTGCACCCCGGTCGTAGGCGGCTTTCTGCTTTGCCTGGGTGCGAGTCAGTCTGCGGTTTGCCTCGGCTTGGGACTGTTGCACCCGATCACGGAGCTGGCTCACGTACTCCTGTGGGGTGGGCGCAGGGTTGCTGGCCTGGGGCCCCCAGCGTTCTGTCAGCCGGGAGAGCATCCCTCGTGGCTTGCGCCCATATAGCAGCTCGAATGGGCTGAAGCCAGTGGAGGCCTGCGGGGTCTCCCTGAGGGCGAACATGAGCGGGTCGATGTACAGGTCCCACTGGTGAGGCTTGTCCCGTGTCATCTTCTTCAGGGCCTCCTTGACAGTCTGGTTCAGCCGCTCTGCCAAACCATCTGTTTGAGGGTGGTAAGCCGAGGTGAACACCTGCCGGATCCCCAAATTCCGGCAGAGTTGGCGCATGGCTGTGGCACGGAACGGGCCCCCTCGATCCGTCAGGATTTCATCTGGCAGCCCCACCATCGCGAAAAACTTGGACAGGGCCCGGACCACCCCCGGGGTCTGCATGGTTTTCAGCGGGATGACCTCAGGGAACCGCGTGGCATAGTCCACAATCACCAGGGCAAAGCGATGGCCCCGGGGTGTGCGTGGCAGCGGTCCAATGAAGTCCATTGCGATCCGTTGGAAGGGTGTCTCCATGACGGGTAGCGGGGAGAGGGGGGCCTTCGGTGGGCGGCGGGCTGCGACCCGCTGGCAGGTGGGACACGAGCGGCAGTGGGCCTTCACATCCGCATTCACGGAGGGCCAGAAGAACTGTTCAAGGATCTTCTTCAGGGTCTTGTGGTGCCCCAGATGCCCGGCCCACGCATGCTCATGGGCCGTGCGGAGGACTTCGGCCCGGTAGGCCGCCGGCACCAATAGCTGGCGGACCTCCCCCTGGCCACTTGGGGCACGAGCTAGGCGAACCCAAACCCCTCCTTGCTTCTCGATGCGAGGGAGCCGCTGGGACCTCCGTTCATCCCGCACCTGCTCCTCCTCACGAGCGGCTGTCTCTCGCAAGCGCTGCAAGGACTCATCTGCCCCTTGGGCATCGCGGAATGGGCGGTCTGCCGGGGGTCCCGCTGGGTCTTCAACCTGTGGTTCTGCCCCTGGTCTGACAGAGGGACCCTCATCTGGGTCAGCGGCCTCCTCCACTTGCAGAACTGGGGCGACTCGTGGGCCTGCCACCCCCCCTGCTGCCTCTCTGAGCAGCCTGTAGAACTCCGGGGCATCTCTTCCCAGCAGCATTGGGTGGGGTAAGTGGGCTACCTTGACGACCTCTATGCGACGGATCGCCCCCAGGTATTCCACCATCACCCAGACCGCAGGATACGGCAGGGTGCGGCCCATCACATCCATCACCGGGATCCAGCAGTGCACTGGGGTGGCAGCTGGGACGAGTTGGGTGTGGATCGCCGAGACTGCACTCCCTGAGTCCAACAGGGCCTGCAGGCTCTGCCGGCCTATCCTCACGGTGGCGCACAGACTCTGTACCCTCTTGCCAGCTGGCGGGTTAATTTCCCAAGCCAACGCACATACCACGGGCGAGGAGGCTGTGGGGGCGCAGGCTTGCATCCGCTGCTCTACAGCTTGCATTAGCTCTGCCTGAGCTTGGAAGGCCGCCTCCAGCTTCCCCCGTATCCTGTCCAAGCGTTCCTCCAGCCACAGTCTGAGGTCTGCTGGGGCGTCGGCGTCGGGATACATCCCTTCGACTGGCGCCTGCGTCGGAACGACTTTCCCCGTACGGGCCACCAACTTGTCAGGGCTTGCCGCAGCTGCCGCTGGGCGTGGCACTGGGCGGTCTGCTCCTGACGTCACAGGGGGGCCAGGGACTCTGCAGGACCCTGCTCTGTGGAAGGAGGGGCGGTATACCTCACCCAGACTCCCTCTCAGTCCACTCGCTGGCCTGCTCAACCTGGCCTGCTTACCCTCTGTGTCCTCCATCTCCTCCTTCCAGAACTCTCCTCCAAGCCTCCACCCTTGCATCCTACTGCTCTCACTCCACATCATCACTCCTCACTCACACCCACCACCACAGAGCTCTTCCCAGCCACCCTTTATAGGGTTTCCTTTCTCCACCCCGCCCTCCTTCCAGGCTTGTTCCCTCTCCTGACTGGGTCCAGCTGTGCATTCCTCCAGGTGTTTCCCTCCAACCACTAATCCCTCCTGGGCCCTTTTGCCATGCTGGCAGGGTGGGGTTGAGTGTGAGCCATCCCCAGCTGAGGGCTCCTTGGCCTTGCTCACGAGGAGCTGCCCCAGCCAGCCCTTGTGCTATTGAGCTTGCCTGGCCTTGCTCACGAGGAGCTGCCCCAGCCAGCCTCTGAGCTACTGAGCTTGCCTGGCCCTGCTCACGAGGAGCTGCCCCAGCCAGCCCTTGTGCTATTGAGCTTGCCTGGCCTTGCTCACGAGGAGCTGCCCCAGCCAGCCTCTGTGCTATTGGGCTTGCCTGGCCCTGCTCACGAGGAGCTGCCTTAGCCAGCTTCTGCGCTGCCTGCTCAGCAATGCTGGGCGGGGTTACCCATCTCCTCCCCCAGAATGCCTGTGGCAGCCCCCCCTGGAGAGGCTTGGCTTCTAGCAACTCCTGAGCCAGGCTGCTGTCTTCTAGCCATGGTGTGGCTCTGGGCTGCAGCGGCGGCGTCCTCTCCCTGCCAGGTAAGGGCTCTGCTTGGGTTGCTGCTGCTGGACCCACCTTCTCCCTGCTGTGTCCCTTTCCCTCCGGCCTGCTTAGCCCCCTCTCTTCCCCCTGGAGGGTGGGGCTGGCTGGTTTCTCCTTGCCCCCTCCACCCCTCTGAGGTACTGGCCTTTTGCCCCTTCCCCATGGAGTAGGTAGGTTCTGGCCCTGGTTGCCGGCTTGGGGGGTGGAGTTGCTGCCACCCTTTTGTCCCCTGCTGTTCCCTCTTGTCAAGTCTGGGGGCTGGGGCTCAGACCCCGGACAAAGAGAGCTGTGGTTCTCGAAAGCTGATGATGCATCTGACGAAGAGAGCTGTGGTTCTTGAAAGCTGAAGATGCATCTGACGAAGAGAGCTGTGGTTCCCGAAAGCTGATGATGCATCTGAGGAAGAGAGCTGTAGCTCTTGAAAGCTTATGCTACAATAAAGTTGGTTAGTCTTAAAGGTGCTACAGGACTCTTTACTATTTTGCGACTAGTACAGACTAACATGTCTAACTCCTCTAGATCAATGCCCAAAACTATAACTCCCATGGGACAGAGCTAAAACACCAAAGTGTGAACTTGTACAGAGCCATTGACAGCTGCTAATGTTGATCAGAGGGATACAAATGAAAACTTTTTAAAAAATTATGCCTATGACTCTTTTTTGTATTCTTCATTTAATTGAACGGTGCCCGAGCTCCGTGAGATGGTGATGGGTGTGTGTGTGTTAAAGTGCACTGTGTGTGACTGTTCACATGAGCAGAGAGCAACCCAACAAACAGGTTCAAGATGCTCAAAAGCAACCTGAGTTGTTTGTAGAACAATGTGCTCCCTGCATGTGATGAGCGAGGGAGCTGGGAGCTGAACTTGCAAGTGCTCAAGCATTCTTATTTTATTTTTATTTTACCAGATTTATACCCCATCCTCCAGAGCGGCTAACAACAGAAGAAAACAGTGTGCATTAAAACCATAAACAACTATCTAAAACAATATTTCAAAGTCCAGTACAAGGCAGAGTTCAAAACTGGTGCCATAGACAATGCAGGCTGCAATAAATATCTAAAAGGTATGGATACAGCTGCAGCACAAACCCGGGGCAGCCACCAATGGAGCACAGAATGTCGGGAACAGGCAGGGGACAATCCACTGGCTCTCAACCAAAGGCACAGAGGAACATCTCTGTTTTACAAGCCCTGCAGAACTGTAATAGGTTCTGCAGGGCCCGTATCTCAGGATCTTACTACACATTGATGCCTGACACGTGCTGTTTACGTGTCAGGTTTTGCAATTTTACCTGGGAGCTGTAGTTTTAAAGAATCTGTTGGATAGAAAACAATTCACTTTTTTTGTAAAACAAAGAGTTTGGGGAGGGGGGGGTTGGCTAGTGCCTTTAACTCCTTAGTTGCTGAACTGCACAGTCTCCACCACCCTCTTTATTTTAAGATCTGGCATATTCCACCCAGAGGGGTTGCTGAACTACACAGTCTCTCCTTCCCCGGCCCCTTAGTTTTACAAAAAGAGTGAATCCTTCTCTCTCTACAGCGATCCAATTCAGCGACTCTTTTAAAACTACAGCTCCCAAGTAAAATTGTGAAACTCGACACTTATACAGCACATGCCAGGCATCACTAGCCGTTTCCACATGGCTTACCTTGTTCTGGAAAACAGCGAAATCTCACACGAAATCACGCAAGATGATGCTGTTATCGGCCATTTCCACACACGTTGAATAATGCACTTTCAATGCACTTTCGCAATCCTTTTGAATTGGATTTTTTGTTCCACACACGGAAACTCAGTTTCAAATGTTCACTAAAGAGTATTGAAAGTGGATTATCCAACGTGTGTGGAAGCAGCCATCGTGTCTTCTCGCATGATAACAACGTCTTCTCACGCGATTTTGCACGATAACAGTGTCTTCTCGCGTGATCTCATGAGAGATTTCACTGTTTTCCGGAACAAGGTAAGCCGTGTGGAAACGGCCACTGTGCAGTGAGACCCTTAATTGAGAGAGCATTCCACCAGGCCTGATCAAGGCCAGACAAATGTGTTAAAAGCAACACAACCGTACTATAAACAATTAAAAGCAGCACAGCTCCATAAAATATCTTAAATCAAGTCAAATAAAAAACATTACGAGCTGGGAGGAAGTACTCAGATTTCTTTTTCTGAACACTTGCTGAGACAGTGGCCGTTTCCACACGGCTTACCTTGTTCCAGAAAACAGCGAAATCTCGTGCAAAATCACACAAGATGCTGTTATTGCACCTTCTCGTGCGATAACAGCATCTTCTCGCACAATTTCACGTGACGACAGCGTCTTCTCGCGCGATTTCGTGCAAGATTTCGCTGTTTTCCGGAACAAGGTAAGCCGTGTGGAAATGGCCAGTGTATTATTACTGAGCCAATTCTGAATCCAGCCAGTTTGCTCAATTCTAATTCAACCTTTAGAACTTTCAAAAATGTTACTGATTCCCATAATAATTTTATTATCCCGCGTATTATTATTTGTGGCTGGTTGATAACTAACAAAGAACACAGTTACAGATAGTTTCACGCACACACTAAGAGATTCTTACCACAGGTGGACAAGCAAGTAGCTATTTCGAAGCATGAGAAAAAAAAATCTGAGTACGGTGGGGGGGGATCATTAATAAATTGCCCTATAAGTCTCATCTTCTTAAGGTTTGTGTCTCTCCCCCCCTATAGACAAGGCAGTTCCTTCTGACCACAGGCTGGGGCTATGATTACAGTTCTAAGATGAGACAACTCTATTATTGCCTGCACAAATCTAAGCAGGGTTCAGTGGGTTTTTTCTTCTGTTGATTTACTGCTAAGGTTTAGTACACTTTTACTGTAATTTGCCTCGCTGGATCAACTATTTCTCTGAAGTCTATAAAAGTTCAAACTGATTATTCTTTCAGCCAACGAGTTTTTCTTTCCATCTTTTGCGCATCCATTTCGCCCCTGCCTCTGAACCAGCCCCAAGAACCACCATTCTGTCCCTCTGACATTTTCAAGATGTATGGCTTGTGGATGCCGGGCCTCCTGGCAGGGGAGACTGCATTATTCACCATGCCAGGAACCACTTTTGGTGATAAGTCAGAGAGGAAACAGAGTTTTCAGCCAGACAGCACGAGCTGCCCGTAGAGACAAATAATGCATTTCCCTTGTATTCATTATATACGCTAGCCTAAAATGCTTTCTAAATGCTCTTTTTAAAATAATCAAGGGAAAGAGAGTTCTGGATTGATACCCTTGCCTTGTATGTAGCTTACATATTACAGGCATTTGTGACCTTCTGACTTGGCTGATCGGAGTCTTGAGTGCAGCCAGAATCTTCTAGTTTTATTTGCCAAAAGGCTTAAAGGGTGTTATTAGACAGAGACAGTGTGAAGTTCATTGTCTGTTATAATAAATGGAAACCAGACTGGTACAGTAGTTAGAGTGTTGGAGGCCCGGGTTCCAAACTCCACTCAGAGCAGAACTACAAGTGACAAAAGGCACAGGTTGGACACTTATCAGCTTCCCTCAAGTTTTGATGGGAAATGTAGGCAGCTTGTCGGAATGTTGGACAAGTGACAGTTGAAAAGTCCATTGGACAGCAGTCGGAGAGCCAAGCTGCAAGACCAGGACACCTACATTTCCCATCAAAACTTGAGGGAAGCTGACAAGTGTCCCACCTGTGCCTTTTGTCACTTGTAGTTCCGCTCTCAGTCATGATGAACATCTCTGGGGACCCAAGTTAGTCACGTTTCCTCAGTCTAACCTACCTAGTAAGGTTGTTGTGGAGACAAAAAGAAACAAAAGGGAATGTATTCCTACACTCTGCTGAATTGCAACTGATAACGAAGCTCAAGACAATGCATCCACCTGGATTGAATCGAGACCTAGGCTTCTTGTCTCATTACCAATGCTGTTTTCTCCACACCTACTACCCCTTCACATATCCCACCCTATCCAATCACGCCTGCTATTGTCATTCACCAGCTATTGCCATTCGGCATCTGAAATCACTCCGCTCAACAAGATATAAGGACAGATGGACTCATATTCTAGCTGTATCTGAAAAAGTGAGCTGTCTCTCATGAAAGTTCATACCCTATCATAAATACATTTTGTTAATCTTATAGGAGCTACTTAACTCTTGCTCTTTTCTACTGCTACAGACAGACTAACACGGCTACCCAACTTGATCTACACTTTCCGTGCAAGAGAAGTTGGCTACACAAAGGAGATTTTATCCTCTGGAATAACGATAAGGATTTTACAACTGCATATTTCTCGAACATCCTACATTTCAGACACTCTGCATTTCCTGGACTTTGGGTGTAGTACTCTGCCTCACTTACTGTATTTCAGTGGATTTATTTATGTATTTTGTATTCTGTACTCCATCTCTGCTTGAAAAATAGACTGTGGATTACAGTGTTTGTAACGGCTTGTCCTTATAGACACATGAGCTGTGATGTAGTTTTCACTTAGTACTGATATATGCTTTTTGAAAGAACAATTTTTGTATTACTTTGTAGATTGCTCATTGATTGGATGGTTCAGAACCGTTCTGGGAGTTTGGGAGTTGTTGACCTTGTTATTCTCCCAGTTTGTTCCCCTTTTGGTTTTGTATTTCTCATAGGGTTGCCAGCGTCAGGTTGGGAAACACATGGCAATTTGTGGAGCTGCGGAGGGTGAGCTTTGGGGAGATGCTGGAGTCCAACAGGTTATAACACCAAAGCAGCCATTTTCTTCAGGGAAATGGATCTCTGTCATCTGGAGATTAGTTGTATTTCCAGGATATCTCCAGGCACCACCTGGAGGCTGGCAACCTTAATTTCTCATCAGTCCCTTTTGCCAATATGGAATGCTGCCATTTGTACCAACTCCCCTGAATAAGCATATGGGTAAACAACCCTATCCATGCAGCTGCAGAAAGTTAGGAGAGGTCTTCAGAGCTGGAACAAGAATTAATCTTCAATATACAACTGAAATAAAAGGCCCGCCATGTTTCTGCAATCCTCTTTCCCCCCTGCCAACACGAATGGTATTTGTCCTTCCCCAGAAATCAGTGAAAGCAGAACTGTTGGGGGGAATTTTTTACATCCAGGAAGGTTGCTGGCATGAAGGCCTTGATGCCAGCACAGTTGCCAGTTGATTTTGCCCAGCCCAGGCTAGATACATAGTTAGACAATGGGTGCTTTAAAATATGACAAACTAGTATGAATTGTGGAAATGTCAATTGAAATTGGCAATGAGATCGCTTTCGTGCCCGGCACTGTCGGCCAACTTTAGGGCTTAGTTATAATAAGCGCAATCCATGCCAAGCAGAAATACTTTGGTGACAGCCTTGCTATCCGCAATGGAATATTCCAGGGAAGGCCTGGGGAAGTTTGATTTAAACATATTTGGTGTAAGCAAAAATGAACGGTTCCATTTCTTTTTATATTGGCTTATATTTTGTTTGCTCGGTAATTTGGTACTTTGCATTTTACTGTTGGAATTGTAGATTTATTTGCATTGTGTATGCTGGTACTAAGTTTTTTTTATATGCAGTATACAGCTTTTATATACAGTATATGTCCTTTGTATACATAATGCTGATTTATTGGTGCATAATAGGCCTCAGGAAATGGCAGGCAAATAAAGAATCTTGTTTTCCATTCTCATAAGAATGACACAAAATTAAAATGTGGATTTTTCCGGTCAAAACAGAATTATCAAATCATCCTATGGCAGGAATAGTACACTGAAAGGCTGTGTCTGGAGACAAAGGCTAGTTATACAGAAACGTGAAGATAAAAAATTTTTGTGGTATGCATATTCTTGCCACTGTCATCTCTGGCCAAACAGAAGGTTTTTGTGATCCTTTAAAAGCTATAACGCCTGTTTGATCAAAGACAACAATAGCCCTCTCTAAGTAACATTGGTGGTGGAGAGTGCCGTCAAGTCATAGCTGACTTATGGCGCCCCAGGCGGAGTTTTCATGGCAAGAAGCTATCAGAGGTGGCTTGCCATTGCCTGCCTCTGCAACCCTTGTCTTCAGTGGAGGTCTCCCATCCAATTACTAACCAAGGCCGACCTGGCTTAGCTTCTGAGATCTGATGAGATCAGGCTCACCTGGGCTATCCAGGTTAGGGCCTAAGTAACATTACACATGCTAAAATTAATGTGGGAACAGGCACGAATAAGCTGCCAATCCATTTCTTTTGGTGACCCTGAATTCTAGTATTATAACAAAGGAGGCTGAGTCAAAAGGAATTCAGGGGAGGTGTACGGCACATTTGACCTAGATGAGCAGGTGAGATGTGCAACTGACAGTTGCAAACATAAACACACAGACCTCTTATGGCCACCATCCTGTGCAGAGAACTGAATATGAAACAGCTTGTGCAGAAATACATGTGAATCCTGAGCATTTGCTATTTAAACAGCCATTTTGCCAAGCTCGCTCTTTGGTGTGGAGTGCAGCCCAAATGCAGGCAATTAGTCCATATCAGTTGGGGGCCTTCCTGTGCTACCCAAGGAGCAGCCAGTAATTTGTCTTCCCCAGGCTCTGTGTGTGGTTCTGCTCTTGCTTTTCTTGACTGTGGCCTGTGCACCGGGGCAAATATATGCACTGGGAGCTGAGCTGCCAGATACTTCTAAGTGAGGCAGGAGAGGTGCCAGTGGCTTGGTGGTAGAGCATCTGCTTGGCATGCAGAAAGTCCCAGGTTCAATCCCTGATATCTCCAGTTAAAAGGATCAGGCAATAAGAAACATTACTTATTCGAGATCCTGGAGAGCTGCTGACAATTTGAGTAGACAGTACTGAACTCGTTGGACTGATGGTCTGATTCAGTATAAGGCAGCTTCATGTGTGCCCACGTGAGATGCAGAAAGGCTTCTGATTGTGTGGAAAGGCATAACTTTCCGAAGTTGCTGGAGGGTGCAGCTAAGTAACTGGTATGGAGAAGCCAAGGACAAACTGGAAGCCATAGAGCAGCCAAATCTCACTTGAGTGAGATCTAGCTAAATGAACGTGTGCAGCTATTCTCTATATAGTCACCATTGGGGTACACCCAAGAAGAAATGCCCAGAAGTATCATCAGACACTGGACAGAGACTAGTGGAGGCAGAAAAATATAGTTAAGTGGTACACTGACTGCCTCCATGTTGGATCTCCTGCTCCAGTCCAAACTAAACTTGATTTCTTACCCACATTAGGGAAACACAAAAATTGTGAGCCTTGCCTGACAGCTTGACAAAAGAGAGCGTGGTGAGAATAACTAATCTCTGAGGGAGACGCTCCACATCTTGTCTGCCCATGTAAGGTGCAGGACAGGAGAGAATGGGCCATTATGGCCTCCAGGACTTTTCCCAGCGGGCTGATGGCATGCCCCCCACCTTGGCCAGACCAGCCCAGGGGTGACCAGCTGAGCCCCATTCAATGCAGAAAAGGCAGTGCTTAGCATGGCTAAGCCTGAGTCAGCATGGGGAAGATAGCACATGACCATGCCCAGTGCGAGGCTGGTTGGGCAGGCAGACTGGCTCTTTCTTCTTTCCTCCTTTGGGTGGGGGCAAGGCCAGGGCAGGCCAGGCCAGAGTTGGGGCCCTTTTCCAGGGTTTCCCTGACCCAGTGTCCCCCCCCCCCAGAGCAGGATCAGGAGACGCCTGGCCATTTAACTTACAGGGAAAGTTTCTCATAAGCCACTGACTTGGAGGGCGCTGACGGCCAGAAGCAAGCAGAGCCAGAGCAAGCAGAGCCAAGGACCAGTTCCAGTGGTCGATGTCCATTTACCAGCTGCATTGCCTGCATCGTTGCCTGTTGAGTCGATCCACTTTGTTAACCCTGATGACCAGGTCCGAACCCAACAGCATTGCCTTGTACTGATGGGGGTCACTCAGCCCAAATTTCTTCTGGCCATTTTCGTGCCCCATTTCCATGTGCAGGATTACAGTTTGTATCAGTGTTAAAGATTGATCCAACAGGTACCCCTCTCCTACACTTTTAGGAATACAATTAACCATATACTACCGCCGAAGGTGAATGGAAGAAGACAATTGTGTTCCATGACACCATCAGAACTTCCAACTTTCAAACTGAACCAGAGTGATCCTGAAATTTGGTAGCATACTTTTATAAAATGTATCCAAATTTATTCTAACATGGAGATCCTGATTCAAGATGAGCACAAACCGGAAAAAAAGAACCGTATGCTTCATGGTTCATCAAATTTCCCAAACCACGAACCATGAACTTTCACGAACCTGCCCCTGGTTTGTGAACCAGTTCGTTTGGTTCGTGAAAACATCACATCCGGGTCAGAAAATCACTTCTGGGTCAGCAGAAGGTCACTTCCAAGCCAGAAGAAGGTCACTTCCGGGTGAGCATAAGGTCTGCAGGAAGTCCATCCCCTGTTGCCCAGGAAACTGATTGATTGGCACTAGGCTGTCTACAGTCACGAACTAAAAAATGAACCAAACGAACCAGCCTAAAGTTCGTGGCGGTTCATCAGAAATGGGATCTGATGAACCGCAGTTCGCGAACCACGAACCGGCCTGGTTCATGCTTAATTTTGGTTCGTTTTTCGGTCCATGCCCATCTCTAATCCTGATACAGAATTTGAAGAGAAAGCTACTTTTCAAGAATCAAAAGGGAAAGTGGGAGTTGTGTATAACTTATACCTCTGTTTGGGAGACTTACTTCCCTGTTCCACACCGCTGCTGTCAATAAACTCCAGCCATGAACACAGACGTTTCAGAACTTCATCACTGACCAAGCTCTATTTGTTTTTCAGTAGTAGCAATGGAGTAATTGTGCTACAGTCTTTGTTTTCAAGCATGTATAGGGAAGGCAATGGCAAACCACCCCGTAAAAAGTCTGCCAAGAAAACGTTGTGATGCGGCGTCCCCTCATGGGTCAGTAATGATTCGGTCCTTGCACACTTTACCTTTACCTTATAACATGCCAAACCTTACACTAAATATCACTACTACCATTGTTTGGCTTACTCTCTTCAAAACACAGTAACAGTAAAATGGTTGGGATATACATTATGGACTTGAAATGTTGAATTTTAGGGGGTTTGGGGGAGGATGGAGTACTTTTTTCTTGTTTCCTTCTATTTCTCACTTTCCTCTCGCTGTCTTAATTTCCATTCTGGGTAGAGACAGAACCCTTCCTGCCTTTGTGTTCAACCAGTAATAATTTATTTGCACACACTACCCAAAATATCTGAAGCAGAATGGTACCATCAGCCCTTCAGTCTCTTCCCACTTTCTCCAACTCCAGTTCATTGGGAACAACTTTTAAGCATTTGCCCCATATACAAACTGAAAATATAGGTCATGAAAAGGAAATAGGACAAGCACCCTTCACTACCCTGGAGATGAGCTCCGCTATTCTTTTCAGGAGGACTGTGAATAATGAGAGCACAGAAATGCCACGTTTCAGAGGACAATATCCCAGTAAAGGGCTTTCTTTGTGCACTGCAAAAATAATGAGACCCAAAATCTAGACGGAGAAGTCTGAAGAAACCATTTGCTTCCGACACCAGTCAAAATCACAACATGGTTAGGCATTCAGGGCTCCATAGATCACTTAACCTATTCTAGTATTAACTCCTAACATGGTGCCTCACTTAGACTTATGTGTATAAAGTAAAAGAGCACCGATCCTTCATATAAAGACAATCCATAGGCATTCATCATTTAAGGAGGATTTCTTATCCTAGAACGTTACACATCCATTTAGGATGCATTTAGCCTTCACATGAAATCATAGTTTAGTTAAACCAGTGGTTCCAAAGTGCAGGTGGGTCACGAGGCCTGGAGGGAGGAAGAGCTGGGAGAGGAGGCAGATTTGGTAAATCTGGATTTGCTTCTCCATAATTTACAAAGTGGGTATGAAATATAGCTTGTTGCTCAGTAATTCGATGTATTTGCATTTCCCGTACAGATTTCTTTGCCATTTTCCCCTCTTCAAAGAGACCCAAACCAGTTTGTAGCAATAGGAAAAATACGGTTTTAATTTAATACAGTTTGAAGCAACCAAAGGAGGAAAAGCCACAATGACCACTATATTTATTTATTACAAGATGTATACCCTAGCTTTCCTTTGGGCTCAAGATGGTTTGGTTTAGTCTTGGAATCAATGAGCTAATTCATTGAAGGCTCTGGGGCATGAAGAACCCTTTGACCTTTGACCTTTGGCTTGCTCCCAAGGGCACGCTTCTCTGGCCACGCCCAGGCCTTTTACCTGGCAACAGGAAAGGAGAACAAAAGTTCAGCTCAAATGTTATAGCGGGCTTCTATGCCCCCCATCTTCCGTGCCCACTCTATTACTAAACATGAAAAATAAAAGTGTAAACTTGTTTAGTGATGGTTGTTGTGGGTTTTCCGGGCTGTATCACCGTGGTCTTGGCATTGTAGTTCCTGACGTTTCGCCAGCAGCTGTGACTGGCATCTTCAGAGGTGTAGCACCAAAAGACAGAGATCTCTCAGTGTCAAACTGAGAGTTTAGTGAACTGATGTGAGATCGGAGGATCCCACTTCAAAAAGTTTGGGAACCACTGAGTTAAATTAAGTATGGCATATTTATGGGCCATTCCTACTAGCTACAGGTAGTTAGGGTACATCACAGATCACACCAGGATCTGGAACCATGGACTGGTTATACTAACCACATTTTTTATTGACTATAGTTTTGTGTGATTATGCATGGGAACATCTTCTGGCTGACAGGGCCAGAAGGGCAACCAAAGACAGGGCAACCAAAGACTGGCCACTTGCGTGTGTGTGCAATCCGCGCATGCTCCCAGTACTGCGTGACATCATCACACAGGGTGGTGCGTGCTGCCCCGCGGCAAGCTGGCTCTCCCAGCGCGCCGCAGAGCTGGCGGCGGCAGTGCGAGTGGCTGGGAGGCTGCCTGCACCATTCGCCTGCCCTGCAGAACAGGGGGCAGCTGGCTTGCCATGTACCCCCTGTCCTGTGGGGCAGGCAAATGGTGCAGGCGGCCTCCCAGCCACCTGCACTGCCTTTCGCCTGCCCCGCAGGACAGGGGGTGCATGGCAAGCCAGCTGCCCCCTGTCCTGCTGCCTGCATGCCCCCGGGGCTGGCAGCTGCGCCCGGCGCCCCCTCTTTGGTGGTGCTGGGAGCAGACTACCCCCCTGCCCCCCTCCCATCGATCCAACCCTGCTGGCTGAATCCTAGCTAGTTCTCTGGCCCTGCCCTCATAGGTTGGGATTCCAAAGGCAATGAAATCATCATTTGTCAAGGCAAGCTAGGAATTGTCTCCAAGTGACCTGGTTTTGCTGCTTTGGGGGTCATAACGGAGGCCAAATGCTTCAGTATTTTTTAGGAGGAATGCTGGATTGTCCCAGGAAATAGGAAAGATAGAAGACAGGGACACAACAAGCTAGATGATCAAAAAAAAGGGTAACAGGTTTTTCCCCCCCATTGTAGAGTGTGATCTCCTATCACAAAGCCTCTACATCCCCAGTGCTCTTTTATCTGTAGGAAACGAAAGAGTTTATCACTGTCAATGGAACTTCTCAGTGCTCAAGGAAGTAGGGCGCTCATAGCAACATATTCACATGCCCCCTCAAGTACTAATCAGACCACAAAAGTTTCTGAGAACCGCTCCAACCTGGTGAAAATTTTGTCTCTTGTTAGTTTCAAGAACAGCAAGATTTGAGTCCAGTTGCTCCTTAAAGACCAACTAGATTTCCAGGGTATGAGCTTTTGAGAGTCAAAGCTCCTTTAGTCAGACGCAAGGAGTGGGAAAAGGTGGGAGTCTTTATAATTCAGTGTTCCCATCCTCTGCCCAGATTATAAAGACTCCTACCTTTTTGCACTCCTTGTATCTGACAAAGGGAAGCTCTGTCTCTCAAAAGCTCATACCCTAGAAATCTAGTTGGTCTCTAAGATGCTACTGGACTTGAATCTGTCTCTTGTGAAGTCTCTTTCCTCACAGGGCGAAGGGACAGCTGCCATGCTGGTGTCCATCCTTTTCAGCCATATGTTGGAACAGGTGTGGGGCAAAATTGACAGTGCCAATGTTGAGGCTGGCCCATGCCACCATGGACCTTTTTTTGGTGCAGCTTCTGAGGAAGGAGCATCAATCCACATTGTGAGGAAGGAGCATCAATCCATATCGTGGGAAAGAATTCCAACTTAATGCATTCATACAAATGGGAGCAATTTTTTTTGCGCTGTTAGGCCACTGGTCTTCTTGTATTCAAGACCAGTTACCTTGGCCTTCTTTTATCCCAACTGCTTGAGTTTGACAGATTGCAATCCCCACAGAGGCCTGAGTGGGATTTAAGTCAAAGTTTAGTAACAACACAAGCATGTCAGCGAACATCTGCTGGATGGCAAAACAGTATTGACAACTGAAGGCTGCCGCACCTGTCATCTCAAACTTCTTGCTCAGGCATCCATCAGAATCCAGGAATGCTTGACGGAGAAACACCACGGACGGCCGAGATCTTGGCACTGAAGACAGAAAGGCTGACAAATCAGTCAAGATGGCTGTGTGTTCCGATGAACTATGCCTGCAGTGGCAGGACTCGGGGATCTTTGGAGAGGGAGGAAGGCAAAGAAGGGACAAAATATGTTCTATGGAAGGCAAGCTTCATCTTGCATGTATAAGGAGTTCACACTCTACAGTGGGAAAAATTTCAGTCTTCCTGTTACACCCTTTCTTTGATCATCTGGCTTGTTGGGTTGCTGCCCTTTACATTTTCTTCTTCTTGGGACTACTCCTGATCCTAGCACCTATGCAGGGTTTTTTTACATTCTTGTCCAGCTTAAGAACTTCCCCTTCCCTCATAGAAACTGGACTACAAATATTCTGACATTTTTCCCCTTGAAAATATGGAATAATCCGTTCAAGCTCATCAGAAGTTTCATTTCTATTAAGTTCAACATAACATATGTTGCTTGTGTTGACAGTGAGTGATGTGAAAGTCTTGTCAATAGGAATTAAGCTGTGATGGCTTATTTGTACACACAAGTTGTCAACCATTCTAGACTAAACTGTTTCAGATTTCTTCTTTTTCAGTGCAAAAACTATGTTTCAATTTCAGTCTTCCCTTGGGCAAACTGAACTCACCATTCTTTATTATTAAACCGTCTTCTGTTTCCTCGTGCTGAATTGATACACATTTTCAATACTCGATTTACTCAAATGGAAGATGACCCCTAAAACGTTATATGCATTAAAAAAGAATATTATTGGGCATGTAAATATAAGGTCACCCCCCCTTCTTTTTTTGATGGCCGATCTGTGGAAAAAACTAGTCTTGCATTTGAATCAATACCATATTATGTGTGCATTGCATATATTTAAAAAATCTATAACATCCGTTGATAATACAAGCAAATCTACAAAACCCACAATGAATACTTGAGCTCCAGTGTGGATATAGTCAATGTGATATGGAAATTAGTGTCAGACTATGATCTAGGAGAGCAGGTTTGTATTCTTACAGTGCAATCTTCTTAAGCAGAGTTACTCCAGTCTAAGCCTGTTGAAATCAAAAGGGTTAGACTGGAGTAACTCTGCTTAGGATTGCACTGTTTGTCACTCATGAAGCAGACATCGAATCAGTCGCTCTCTCTTGGCTTAAGCAGCCTCGCAGGGTTGATGTGAGGATAAAATGGAGGAGGGGAGAACAATGTGTGCTGCCCTGAGCTGAATGGAGGGAGGGGAAGATTTTTTAAAAATATATCCTAGAGATATTGAAAACCATTGACCAAGATAGAGAGGAGTGAGCCAGGCAGTAGTGTTAGCATTCAGACATGCTAAGAAGTTAGTTTCTGGATGGAATATCATAAACACTCCTTCCCCATATGTCATAAGACCCAGGCACTGCCTGTCCCAGAGTGAATGCCAGCCCGCATGAGCCTGGAAAATTACCAGAGTGTAAGTCAGAGTGGCTGACTGACTGAAGCCCCTCCACGCCCTGGAGAGAGATGCATAACTTAAAACAATGAGACTCCCATGAAACTCCTGACTTATCTTGTCAACGCCTGATCTCACTTCCCTACACTCACCTATCCTAATCAAAGCTATTCAACAAACCTAGTAATTTTTCCCGTCCGGAGCTTAAATGGTCATCGAACATGTTTTCACCTATAGTCCACCTCAGATAGGAACTATGAAACCTCTCCCAACTTATCCATCTCTGGAAACAGCCATTAAGCCATTGTTTGGGGGCAAAGACATCAGCTTGCCCTATAACTGGGCTCCCCGGGCTAGTGCGCTCTCTGTCTCTGTCTGTCTCTGTCTCTGTGTGCATGTGTGTCCGTCCACATGCCTCCCAAATCCATTTGGGCATCTCCTCTTCTCCATGAAATGTTGGTCATTTTGCTGCTACCATGAATCCTTCGGCTCTTCAAGACTGGTAACTATCACCCTCTCTGAAACTCATTTTCCTCCCTTATTATTTTTGTTATCCTTGTATGTGTGCTGTGTGTAATTTTTGTACGTTTACTCTTTTATTTCTTTTTTAATAAAAAAACTTTAAGGTGGAATATCTGCCTGCTTTATTTTGAGAGTTGTCTAAGGGAATAATCCCTGTTAACATTGGTGGAGATTTCTAATTACCCCTTCTCACTGCCTCCTTAATGTTAATTCCCCCAACTCATCAAGGAGACCTCCTATTTGAGTAACCGTATGGCCATTTTGATGTCATAGGCAGTCATTGCTTTTGGTTCACCAGATTTGTGCTGCCATTGTTAACTATTCTTTTGCTTGTTTTGTATCATTTTACACCATTTAATGACATTTACATATTGCACTTCATTATATTTTATCTCTTCCTTCACCCAGGGAGCACTCTACTCCATTTTATCCACAAAAACATCCCTGAGAAGTAGGTTAGACTGAGAGAGACTGATTAACCCAAGGTCAGAGAGGGGATTTGAACTCAAGTCTCGCTGATTCTAATCTGATACTCTAATCATTGCACCATGTTAGCTCAGAAGACATTATGATCAGACGCCCTCTGGTATATCTTTATATACACAAGAACAATGGTGCTCAATGCATTAATTTTAGGAAGAAAAAATTGACTGGAGGAGAAAGAAGCTGGTGTGAAAATAAAGAACCACAAGCGTGAAATAAAATCAAAACCAATATGTTCCTTGTCAACCAGACCCAAGACCTTTTGCTCCTCAATGAGCAGTGATGAAGTAGCATGTTTGAATCTGCCCTTCTTCTCCAGAGGTGCAAGATCATCGCCGTTCTTCAGGACTGCGTTTTCAAAAAGAAATATTTAAGGAGGGTAAAAACCCACGCACTGTGAAGGAACGGCCATTTGATGGTAAAATATTACTTTAGGTGGACATTGGCATTCATCAAAAGGTGGAAATCATGATTTATGGCAACGCCGGTGCCGTACTGGCCACTGCGAACGTAAGAAGGACAATGGTGTCATTAAATAGTGGCTTTATCGCCTGAAATATGAACATGTCAGGACTTTGCAAATGAATCTTAATGTTCCATGGGCAATGGACATGAATGAAAAAAATGGTACCTGGTTGAGGATAGTGAAATGGAGGGAGTTTTTTTTCCAAGCACCGTGCTGTGTCAAGCGTTCAGAAGGCCATCTTCAGGAGTTGCGAGGATTGGGCACTTTCTGGCACTCTGGGCCCAGCAGGGACTATTATGTACTGAGCCTGGTACTCAGAATGATTTCAGCCCAGAGTGATTTTAGCTCAAAACAACGTGCTTTATTGCAAGCCAGAACAGACAGACAACAGCAGACAGACTCGGAAGCTCAAGTGTGAGCCAATATGTACATACAAACTCCGCCCTAATAATAGCCAGTAACCAATAGAAACGCTCAGTCTACAATCCTATCATTTGCATGAACTATATACAATGTATTCGATTGGCAGGCCAGTGATTGGTCTTTATTAGAGAGGACTGATTTGGCTGCTGCCTACAGAATGTAACCAATAAGAGTAAGAACATTAGGAACCTTGGCTCAACACAATGCATAACACTCAATACTTTCAGAGGCTTTGCTAAGCTCTATTTACCCAATACATAACAGGGACCCTACTGCTAAGAGATACTTGTTCCATCTACTATCTTAAAAGCAAATGGGAGGCTGTCCCGCAGTCCGCTGTGATGAGCTTCCATTTCCTGGTGGGAGTGATGGCTTTGATGTGCACCCTGCTTCCTCCAGGTGCATCTCCCAGCCGGACATGAAAGTCTGACCCAGAAATCAATGGGCTTAGACTAGAGTAACTCTTCTTAGGATTGCATAGGATTGACGTAGCACAGTGGTTAAATGGTCGGACTGTAAATCAGCATTCTGCTGGTTTGAATCCCATCTCAGGAGGTGGCCTCGGGTCAGCCACTCCTCTCAGTCCCAACTCCCCAGCTGTATTGTGTGATAATAATAACACTAACTTGTTCATCGCTCTGGGTGGAGCACTAATCTGTCTAGAAAAGCAGTAAATAAGCACAATTGTTGTTGTTCTTATTGCACTTTTAGTCTTCCTTCTGAAGTGGAATCAGTGCAAATCCTTCTCTGGTCTGCTTTTTATTTCCAAATTTTGTATAAAACAATGTGCACGCACAGTTTAGCACAGCCTGAATTTTTCCAAACTCTTTGTAGTTTTTCCTCCCCTCTGCTTTGCCTATGCACAGTTGTACATTTGAAAAAAAAACATCTCAAAAAACCATCTTGATGTGATGTGTGGAGGTACAATTCTGTTTGTGCTGTGTTTTACCAAGGAGCAGGAGTTCAAGTGAGCTTCAGCAAAACAACACCCTAAAAAGGACAGTAACATGATCAAGATCACATCTGCTTTGGGGGGGGGCTGTGTTTTACCAATGCACTTATGCAGATTGGTAATGTGTAGGAGAAAAGAGATTAAAATGTACTCAAGCAACTCAGGGCTGTGGGCAAACTGCACATGGTATAATGCATAGGAAAAGAGGAATGAGGGAACCCTGTTCATTCTTAGGGTTTGTATTGTATTGTATATTGCATATTATTTCATTGCATTGCATAGCATTTTATTCATGTGCTCTTTTAACTGGATTGAAGATAATTCCTATCGTAGATTTAATTGCTGTTTTTATTTCTGTTGTTGCATATAGTTGCTTCACTATTTTAAATTAAGTTTCACTACAAATTGCTTGGGGGGGCAGTGACTGTGATGTGGTGTATAATGTGAGAAATAATAACAATATTTTTTAAAAAAGAGTGTAAACAGCAAACTTGCCTTTGGTGCCAAGATACCCTTCAAAAGTCTACTCTGCATCTCTGCCAGCTTCTATGTACCTACAGGTACTACCAGCGCTTCCCTTTATAATGACTGCGCTTTATTTTCAAAACCTTCTTGGATCATTAAATAGGCTATGCTGTAAAAGATCCAACAGGGAACTTTCATGCTGCAGATTCCAGTCGAAAGATTCCAGTTCTCCATCAAGACCTGGAGACGGTGACAGCTCCATGACACTCCATCACTGGATCTTCTTGATTGGAAGCAAACCCAGGAGTCACTCATTAGATTTACAAGATTTTTACTCCATCCTCCATCCAAGGGGTTCCTACAAATGTGAATTTCCTAACGACCCTTTGAGGTAGGCTAGGCTGAGAGGGCCTGGCCTACAGTTGTCAGCTCCAGGGTAGGAAACTTCTGGAGATTTAGGGGATGAAGCCTAGAGATGGTGGGGTTTGGGAAGGGGAGAGGTCTCAGCGGGCTATAATGCCATTGAACCCACCTACCAACAAAGCAATTTTCTCCAAAAGAACTGATCTCTGTGGCCTGGCAATCCTGTGGCCGGGAGATCTTCAGCCACCCCCTCAGGATGGCAACCCTCACCTGGCCCAACGTCACTCCTGTGAAATTCATGGAAGAGGAGGGGTGGGCCCTGGTTTTTCCCAGGCTCAATCTGACTCTGTAGATCAAATCAGTGGTGCTGGCAGAGGGCGTGGGGTTTAACCCCTTTTCCCACTAGGGTTGCCTGGCGGGGGATTGAGGCCTGATACTTACCTGTGGGGGTGGGGAGCATGCGCACACAATGTGCAGTGGGCAGCGGGCAGCGTGCGCGCTCCTGCAAGTGCAATGATGTCACTTCCATCATCATGCGGCCCCTGGGAGTGCACTCACTCTCTGTAGGGGCTTGGATTGGGGACGCTGCAGAGTGCGGAAGCACTCCTGCCCTCCACAGTGGCCCAAAATGCACCCGTTTCAGCCCAGATCAGGCTTGTTTCAGGCCCATTTTGGCATGGATTGGGCCTGTTTTGAGCTGCTGTGGTCCTGCGCTCTGCAGCGGCCCAAAATGGGCCCAATCTGCACCAAAACGAGCCCAAAACGAGCCTGATCTGTGCCGAAACGGGCACATTTTGGGCCACTGTGGCGGGCAGGAGCACTCTTGAGCTCCACAGTGGCCCCAATCCAGGCCCAAATGGGCCCAATTCAGGCAGCTGCAGTGCCCGGGAGCATGCAGCGCTGCAGTGGAGTGTGCACAGAAGGTGCGTTCCCCCCCTCCGCTAGCCAAGTAAGGGGGGACAGAGTGTGGGGGCAGGGATGGGGAATCCCCCACCCCTGATGAGGGTCTGGCATCCTTATTCCCCACACTGTTTTTCAGATCTATGCCCCCCCCCAACAAAGCTGGTACTTGGCCAGCTAGAGAAAACATGCAAGTATTTTCCCCCACCAGGACCACAAGAATGTATAAAACCGCTTTATGCTGAGTCATACCATGAGCCTCATTTGCCCAATATTTTCAGCTTTGACTGACTTCAGTCCTTCTGGGTCTCAAGCACGGACCCAAGCACGGACCCACGGTTTTCCTTGAACCTTCTAACTCATTTTTCAAAACAATGCTGGGGATTGGACCCCTGACCTTCTGAATGCCCAGCGTCTCCATTGACATGTCGCCTCTTTTCCTAGGGCCAACAGCAACTTTGTGGGATGATTTGTATGGGGGAAATGACATCGGGTAAGTTTCCTAACAATGACTTGACAAGTGCAGGGAATTTTGGGAGGCAATGCCTGGGGATGGTGGAGTTTGGGTGGATGTGACGTGAGGTCTAGGTTGCTTCCTGTCATCTCTATGATCTTTAGCATAGAGACTAGGAAGAAATTCCCAGAGCAGCCTTATGCAGAGATTACATTTTCTGCTGCTCCTCAGTTCCTCAGGGATAAAAAAAAATAGGGCTGAGGGTAGGTACTTGAGGTGGGTAAACGTGAGGCATAACATTAGGGGAGGTTTTAAATGACTCACCAGCGCTCAGATCTAAGATGCAAACTCCACTTCTCTGTACTGTGTCTCTGAGGGCCAAGCTACACATGACGAATGACACTTGAACAGCAAGTGTATTTCTCCCTGTTCACTTGCCCTCCACTCAATCCACTTGCCGTTCAAGTGTCATTCGTCATGTGTAGCTTGGCCCTGTGTCATTCCATCATGGAGGGTTCTTTTCAGCATCTTTCCCCCCCTTTCCGTCCTGTCACCTTTTTCAGACTCTTAACGCACCCGATCGCTGCTGTTTGCAGAGCCCAAGGATGATGGCGGCTGGGAAGGGTGCAAAGAATGCCCTCGACGTTGCCTGGCACCATCCTGCTCCGAGAGCACCTTCTGAGTTAATTCAATTAGGGTCCCAACTTGAAACAATGCATGATGGATGGGAGAAGCTAACCGAGTGTGATCAGGGCTATGAAGTGCATTTTACACTCGATACATTTACAAACGAGCAGCTGCATTCGAAGTGTTCTGCATAAGGCGGCACGTTCCTCTGTGCTTACTGCTCTCACGTACCAAACAGCTGAGAATTAGCCCAATGGCACCGCTCCATTTCATTCCTTGCTTGAATTGAAAGCAACGTAAATCCTCTAACCTTCGCGCAGGAACGTCCACTCTCATTAATCTCACCCTTTTGCGCTTGCTTTCCGTATTGGCACTATCGGCAGATTTCTGTTCAGCCCATCGATTGTTGCTTTCCTCAGGCCTGATGTTGCCATTTCCCTGACCTGCCAAGGCCGTAGAAAGCCTACCTCTCTAAACAGACTGCCACATTTCCAAGTGGGGCTTCAGAACAACGGGTTGATTGCAAAACGGTCTCCAATCTTTTACCCTCCCACCAGCAGCCATTTCCAATAAGGTTGCCATTTGCCCAGGTGCAGCAAGTAAGCCCCTGGCCCCAATCCCCACCCTCAAGAATGTGAGGAGAAAAAGAGGGCAGAAAATGGACTCCATCATGATGCTCTAGGAACTTCCCCTTGTCTCTATAACATCTACCATAGAGCTTAAGGGGAAATTTCTAGAGCATCACTTGGAAGTGACATCAATTCCTTTCAAACTCCACCCTTCCCATGTGCCACTGTAAAAATCTCTCAACATTTGGGGAGGCATTGCTGGAAACCCTAATTTCTGACCTCAGGAAAGTTTATTCCTGGGGCTTCTGGAATAATAACTATGAGGGTCAGGAGGAAACTGTACTGGGGAGAGAGAAGGGGGGGCAAAATCATTCTTCTCTTACCTGAGAGAGTTGAACATGGACCAAAGAGGAAGAAGGGAACAATCTCACCCCCTTTCCCCTCCTTACAGCAGCCTCTCAATACAGACAGTTATTGCTCCATGTGAGTCCTGTGATCCTAGGGATAAACTTTCCTGGGGTCAGCAATGGCCAGTGGAGGGAAGGGAAGGCCAGGTCCTACGCAGGTGGAGGTGTGAAGGGCTTCTTTTTAATTCCAAAGTTGGCATGGCAACCCAAAGATGAGGCAGACTTGTTCCCCTAGAACATGGCAGGCTGAATGAAGCTGGTGACGCTTTGTCCTTGACAGAGAGATACTATCTAAGCAAATGAGAGAGTCAAATAAATGTATTGTCTTCTTTACTAGGAGCTGAAGCAGAGAAAGATTACCGGCCTCAAGGTCAGGCAAGGAGAGCTGACAGGATCTGGCTCAGCATCAAGAATCCGGAGCACAGTCCCAAAGTGCCTTTGCAACAAAACTTTCGTGCCTCTCCACGGCTGATCTAAGCCCCTGAAAACTCCAAAGGCTCTTATCTGCTTTGCTTGATTTATCCACTTTAATTTTTTTTTTTAACTTACTTCCAATTGTATTTCGCAGCTTTTGTGCAGCAGAGATGGCTGTGTCTTGTGTAATCAATTTGTGGGGTTTTTTTTATCTGTGTTCTTTGGTATCCCTTATACCCTTGAGATTTTGAATCCACTGCTTTTCCGCTTGTGACTGAAATAAAAATGAAGGGGCGGGAGGACATGGGGAGGAAAATCCTCTCCTTTTGGACTTTTTTATGCAGGGCAAGAGGGAAAGAGCTGAAGTGCCGAATGTGTTAAGTAAGAGGGGGTAAGTAGCTCTCAGGAGATAACATCTGTAAGCCTGCGAGGAAATAGATTTGGTCGGGTCTGAGAAATCTTGTCCTCCTCAGAGTCCTGATGAGGTGATAAATAAGGTTAAATTTCTATTTTATTTGGCTATCTTTTACAAGAAGGAGGAAGGGAAGACACTGGCTCCGACTGCCTTTCATGTGAAGATAGCATCCCTTACTGCCCATCCAGTTCATAATTATTCATGGGTACGAGAAACGTCAAGGACAGGCTGAGGGACTGTGGTGATCGCGACAAGGATTAGTCACTTTAATTCTTCCATCTCCGTTTGTAACCAGAGTTAAGACAGAATTGTACTTTCAAACAGGCTGTTCCCCCAAGTGGGTTGAACAAGAGATTTGGCTGGAAGGAGAAGATGGTGACTGAAGGACGGAGACAGCTGAGTGCTTTCTCCACAGCCGACTGTGGGCCTGAAGGGTGAATGTTGTCAGAGCTCTGCTTATCTTTACCACCTCTCTTTGCAGCTGGCATTGGCAACCAATTGGCAGAAACATTAGTTCACCACACCAGAAGCTGTTTGGCATTCCAGATAATGATACAGCAGGGGTCCAAGCAGGGCTCATTTTGAGGGGGAATGCATGAGAACACAGTTCCAGCAGTTCCCCAAAGAGGTCACATGACAGGTGACCTCACCCACCTGACTCTCAGCCATTTGGGGCCTATTTCAGCCTGGATTGGAGTCAAAACGGCCCAGATCGGGCCTCTGACAGGTGGTGGATCACTCTCCCGCTCAGCAGCGGCCCAATCCTGACCATTTTGGGCCCCTTTTCATCCATTTTCAGCCCCTTTTTGCCATTTTGGGCCCAATTTTGGCCCTGAATGGCCAGGATTGGGTCCAAAACAGCCAGAATAGGTGATGTCAGGGGGTGTGGCATATGCAAATCAGTTACGCCAATGACATACGTCCAGTGCTGACAAGGGGTGTGGCATATGCTAATGAGTTGTGCTAATGAGTTATGCTAATGAGTTCCTCCAGCTCTTTTTCTATGAAATGACCCCTGGGTCCAAGGATACCCTCACACACAGGCAATATTATCCCTAACCCACTCTGCGCAGGTGGGTGAACATACCACCAATTCATGATTCAGGAAACATCCAGCAAGTTTCAGAAGTGGCCCTGATGCATTATCATAAAATTCTGGTGGCATGCAGTGCAGTCCTAAATAGAGCTACCGCCTTCTAAACCAATTGACTTTGTAGGGTATAACTCTGTATAGGATTGCACGAGTGGTTTATGCCTTCATAATGCTCAAGCAAGCCTTTTGAATATGATAGGGATAGATTTGGACAGTTGGGATTAAGTATTGTCCACCAGTGAACGCATTTCACCAATGCAGAAAGATTCTGATATGTTTCAGAGGCACAGTTCCAAAGTACTGGCTGTAGAGAGCGACTGTAGCATAGTGGTTGTGGTCGGGTTGCAAATCAGCATTCCGCTGGTTCGAATCCCACTACTGTCATGAGCTCAGCAGGTGGCCTTGGGTGATCTGCTCCTTTCAGACCCAGTTCTCCAGCTGTATTGTGGGGATAATAATACACTGACTTTGCTCACTGCTTGAAGTGGGGCACTAATCTGTCTAGAAGAGCACTATGTAAGGGCCGTAATTATAGTATAGTGAGTGGTTGAGCTGCAAATCAGCACTTTGCTGGCTTTGACTCCCACTACAGCCATGAGCTCAGTAGGTGGCCTTGGGTAAGCCACATCCCCAGCTCCCCAGCTGTATTATGGGGATAATAATAACACTAACTACGCTCACTGTTCTGAGTGTGTATCTAATCTATCTAGAAGAGCAGTATATAAGCACAGTTACTTCTTGTGATGTCACTTTCAGGACATTGCCCCAAACCCACTTCTTCATCTGAAGTCACTTCAATGCATCATGTCTTGTGGCTCTCAAACATCTGAGGTTTATTCTATGTGGCTTTTATATTAACGCAAGTTTGGCCACCCCTGGTATAGCCTGATCTCATCAGATCTTGGAAGCTAAGCAGGGTCAGTATTGGGATGGGAAACCCCCAAGGAAGACTACAGAGGAAGGCAATGGTGCACCACCTCTGCTTCTCACTTGCCTTGAAAGCTGCTTGCTGGAGCTGCCATAAGTTGGTTGCGACTTGACAGCACATATGCACGTACACAACCGTATAATACACTTTACCGCACTATCATTGACGGACATGGATTCGTCTCATCTCATCTGTACATGATTTTTAAAAAAAAATTATTTATCAACATGCTATACAGAAACAAATTCAGTGTTAACCAATATACGTACATACTACTAACTTAGAATTATAAATCTTACCAATC
Organism: Eublepharis macularius; assembly: GCF_028583425.1. Lineage (NCBI taxonomy): Eukaryota > Metazoa > Chordata > Lepidosauria > Squamata > Eublepharidae > Eublepharis > Eublepharis macularius. Next base: position 62,131,465 of record NC_072802.1, on the reverse strand, counting down.
AAAACTTATTAAAATAATACAAACAGTTATGTTACTTAACTTTAAAACATCCCAAAAAATACAGGAAAGGTTAGGTAAGTAACTGAATTGGAGAATATATTGAAACGAGCGATAAATGAAGGTTATAAGGGTCTAGTTTCAAACCTTTATAAATGAATCCTGACAATGGGAAATTCACACCCTTTAACCGATCAGCAGGCATGGCAGCAAGATTGAAGGGATAGAATACCGGGAAAAGATTGGCCATCTATTTGGAACTCCCGGTCAATTAGATCCCCGATTTTATCCTTATGTGATTTGAGCAAGACGCTTTCGCTTCATCTTGTGATTGTGAGATTCATACGTTAATTAATGCGGAACTGCTGGGCTGTGTTCCTATAGGAATGAGTCGTTTTTAATCATGACATTTGTTTTAAATGCTTGATTTATTATGTTTGTTTTAATACGTCCACAAACCAGCATGGAGGCCGTAGACAGAAAAGCAGGAGATAATTCTCTGGAATAAATTCTGCAAAGGTTTCCACTCCAACCAGGGGCAGCCAACCCAGTAGGCTGGGCTAGGCAATTACTGAGGATGCCAGAGGGTGGCGATATCAGTGGCGGCCAGCAGCACCCACAGCATCCTGCCACCTGTCTTCCCCGCCCCCATGAAGGAGGGAGGGAGGGAGAAGAGCAGGCAGGTGGCTTCTCTGTTGCTTCCACCACCAAAGCTTCCCACCCACCAGCTGGTAGTGCAGCGGCACCTCCTCTGCCACCAAAATCCATGCTTGTCCGGCTCAGGCACAGCAGTTCAGGCACAGAGGCTCGTTTCTGGGCACAGTGGCTCTGTGTAGCCAGCTAACAGCTGGCCTAGGGTGTTGAAGCCTTTTGAGCCCATCCGGACCCCAGCTACTTCCAGGCTTCCAGAAGGGATGTCAATATGTGTCAGGCTTGTCTGATTTCTCTCTCCTTCATCATCATTTCTCTTTTCTTTCCTGTTCACTAAGAGCCAAGCTACAAGTGATGAATGACACTTGCCTGGCAGGTGAACAGACTCATGTGTATTCCTCCCTGTTCACTTGTGCTCCACTTGATCACGTAGGGCCAAGCTACAAGTGACGAATGACACTTGAACAGCAAGTGCATTTCTCCCTGTTCACTTGCCCTCCACTCAATCCACTTGCCGTTCAAGTGTCATTCGTCATGTGTAGCTTGGCCCGTAGTGAACAGGGAGGAATACACGTGAGTCTGTTCACTTGCCAGGCAAATGTCATTTGTCACTTGTTGCTTGGCTCTAAGCTACCGTATTGTATCCATTTGGTTACTGGTTTTTTTCTCCTTCCTGAATGCATCGTATACACAAATGTGTTCAGCTAACAGTCAAAAAGACAATTGCAGTAGCCACTGGAAAAAATGTACAAAAGATGCATTTCCTGTTGTAAAGTGTTTGAAACACAAAAGCAGTTTTTACTGTGGTTCTTCTGGCTAACAACTGAAAGATGAAAAGCTTTGCGTATTAAATCACAGCTATTGAGACTTTCCAAATCATTGGGAACTCAGGTCTTAAGGTTTTAAATATTTAAGAATCCGAACTCTGGAATTTTATTGGACAGCTCTGTAAATAATATGACTTACCTTGATTGTAGGTTGTATGTTATTACTTTTGGTCTCTGACCGTAATAAACATACTGACTAACTTTCCAAATCATCCCTCGCTTAGATCCCAGTTAGACAGAATCTGGTTGTGTCCTTACCCTAAACCTATGGCCCAAGTTCGAATCACTACTCTGCCTCAAAAATTCACTAGATGACCTTGGGCCAGTCAGCATCCTTAAGCTTAAACTACCCTGCAGGGCTGTTGTTGTGAGGATAAAACAGAGGGGGGGAAGAATAATGTAAGCTGCTTTGCAGAGGAGTTAGCCATGTTAGTCTGTAGCAGCAAAATCAAAAAGAGTCCAGTAGCACCTTTAAGACTAACCAACTTTATTGTAGCATAAGCTTTCGAGAATCACAGTTCTCTTCGTCAGATGCATCTGATGAAGAGAACTGTGATTCTCGAAAACTTATGCTACAATAAAGTTGGTTAGTCTTAAAGGAAAGCTGCTTTGAGTCCCTGTTGAGGACCATCTAGATGGATGGATGGACAGATGGATTCTTCTTCTTGCTTTTTCCTAGTCAGAGTGACTTGCCTAAGCAGGCTGCCCAGAACGATTCCGTATAAGAGGAGGCAGCAGGCAGACACCCCTTCATCATAGCAGCACCCACTGCTTACGTAGAGGGGCACAGGGAAGATTGCCACTTCCACCCACCACTGAAGGGGGATGGAAAGATGGGGCCTTTACCACAGGGTGTCAGGAGGTGGTGATGAGGCCAACAGATTCAAAGGTGCAGCCCTGAGAAAATGCATCACTACATAGTGGACAGCAGTACCTATAATGTCAACAGCTGCCCCCGCACCAGATTCGGCCATCTTTTCAGTAGCTCTGCATCTGAGCACTGGTGCAAGCCACAGCCCTCTGTCAATGTCTCCCAGCATCCTCTGGAAAAGCCACCGACTTCCTTTTCCCTTTTCAGCCACGTTCATTGGAAGGAGTGGGGATCTCCCTCGTGTCTCACCCTGTGAATTGCTGCTGCTGTTTCACATCTGGATCCAGATTCAGCTGAGATCTCTTCCTGTGAAAGTGCCATCAGTAATGCCAGAGGGAGAAGAGGGAGCAGCCAGTCATTACATGATGCCGGGATCCAGAGGGAGAAGAGGCAGCAGGTAGGCATCATTCCATCGTACCAGGATTCAGAGAGTGAAGCAGCAGCCAGATACCCGTCCATCATGCCAAAATCCAGCTCAGCCCAGAGCCTCCCTCAACACTTCCCCATCAGAAGGAGGGCAGGAAATAACCAGGCACCTTGACACCATGCTTGGACCACCTAGTCCCATCTAACGTGACTTCCCACGTAGTTTTCAAATCACTGCTAAAGGAGACAATGCAGCAGCTGAACACTCTTTCCAGCATGTCTGGATGCTGCTCTAACAACTGCCCCACCTTGGCAGTTACCACCTTCCATCGGCAAGGCCAGAGGGAGCACTGGCTGCAGTCAGACATCCCTCTAACAGGCCTGGGTCCAGAAAGAGGAGAAGCAGCAGCCAGACATCCTCCCTTTATGCCTGAAACCTGCTCCAACAGAGGGCTCTCATCAGACAGGCCAAAAGCAGACGAGGCAGCAGCCCGGCATCCCTCCTTCCAACATGCCTTGATTGAGCTCCAGCTGTGATCTCTCCCCCAGCTTTCAGCTACCCAAGCCAGTTGGAGCAGCAGCAGCAGCAGCAGCAGCCACCATGTGCATGCAGCCATCTCCTGCTGAAAGACCCCATTCCTCAAATATACCATCAATGTTGCCAAAAAGAGAGGCAGCAGGATTGTCCATTATCCCTAACCACCCATTATCCCTAACCATCACTTTACGGAGAACCCCTTCCCCCAGGGCTTTTTTTCTGGGAAAAGAGGTGGTGGAACTCAGTGGGTTGCCCTTGAAGAAAATGGTCACATGGCTGGTGGCCCCGCCCCCGGATCTCCAGGCAGAGGGGAGTTTAGATTGCCCTCCGCACTGCAGCAGCAATCTAAACTCCCCTCTGTCTGGAGATCAGGGGGCGGGGCCACCAGCCATGTGACCATTTTCAAGAGGAACTCCGTCCCGACGCGTTCCAGCTGAAAAAAAGCCCTGCCTTCTTCAAGTAACATTTTTGTGATGCTGTAAAGGATCTTTGAGCGACTCTAAATTTATAACTATAGATCTGCATTATTGTAAGCTGTTTTGAAATACAGTCAGTAGAAGAACGGATAGAGCATCTTCTCCTCTGTTTTTGGCTCAGTGCCTTTTGGCAGTCTGGCTACAGTCAGAGGCAGCGGCAATATTTGTTCAGTAAAGTCCCAGCACCAATTGTGTCACATGACAGCTGATGATCCATCACTGGCAACCGGGTTCAAGGTGTCCTTAGAAATTATGTTACTGACCATAGGACCTTTCTGAAAAGCTCTTGTTTGTCTCACTCCCCATTGTGGCTAAATGACATCTGATTCACCGTTCTCCCAGTCTTTCTCCAACTGCTGGAAGATTTTTCTTCAATTCCTGGAGTGTTTTTGACCACTTCTGCAGTTTAACCTTCCCTTCCCAAACACTTCCTCAATGAGTTTTTTTCCCCTCTTGCATGCAAAAATATTCTGGCTGCATCCTTATACTCACTGGGAAGAGGGGGAGATGACTACCAATGTGGGTTAGAATGTCACTCCTGGGCAGCTGATAAAAATGTGCATTATGTCAGACTGTGGCTAAATAAGGCACTCACTACAGGGTTCCCTTTAGAAGCAAACACAAGTCCATTGTTTGGAAAAGGAAACTTTACTGCAGAAAAGGTCCATTATAGTCCACTGTCCTGAATAGGAGAATCAGGATGGTACATGATCATTGTTACCAATGAAGAGCAAGCATAAGATACAGAGTAACAATACCCATCTGGATCAGCCTCCCCCCACAGTTCTCAAAACAACATCTCTCAGTCCTGGGAAGCTGCTCTCCTTCAAGGCCAATGCTTGGTGGAACGGTGTTAGACAAAACAGTCTCCTCCGGTGGGAATGCTGCCTGGGAACTGGTGCACCTGGGAAGAAAACACTCAAACACTAGAAGCATTAGAAAATGGAGTCAGTACAGTTTAGATATACACTGGACCTGACATTCTGCCCCCCTTAAAACAGATCCCCCCCTGGCTTATATGGGTAGCGAGTAGGGGTGTGCAAGGAAAAAACTTTCGGCTTTCTTGTTTCGGGATTACCCGAAACAAGATTCTCTACCGGCATTAGCCGAAAGCCGAAACAAGAATCTCTTTCGGGATTCGGGATTCGGCATTATTTCGGCATTCTTTCGGGATTCTTTCGGGTTTTTTTGCTGGGAAAATGCCTCCGTCTTTCAGGACGCCTGGAGGAGGCATTTTCCCACCAAATAAGCCCAAAATTGGTGGGGACCTTCCTCTAACCCTTCTCTAACAACTACCCAAGTTTCAGACAGATTGGACTTTGGGGGGCCATGTTATGGCCCCCCAAAGCAGGTCCCCCCATCCTCCCCATAAGAAAGCAAAGGAGCAGCATATTGTTAGCATGCTGCTGCTGATCTCTCTTCATTATTTCCTATGGGGAAAAAATGAAGAGGCAGGCTTCCTTTGCCAGGGGTGGCATTTTGCATGCAAAATGCCCCCCAGCCCTCAGGGGCCCTTCTCCCACCCCTCCTCCCACCCCCCACCAAGGCTCAGCCTGCTCCCACTTGGGGGGGCCATTTCATGGCCTCCCCAAGTAGGTGCTCTAATCTCTACCACTGACAGCTGGGGGAGGCTTGTGTTGCCAGGGGTGGCATTTTGCATGCAAAATGCCCCCCAACCCTCTGGGGCCCTTCTCCCACCCCTCCTCCCACCCCCCACCAAGGCTCAGCCTGCTCCCACTTGGGGGGGCCATTTCATGGCCTCCCCAAGTAGGTGCTCTCAGCCCCTAAAGTCCACCCCTCACAGCCCCACACAAACCCAGTTCCCCCACCCCAGCTGCCACACACAGACCCAAATCCCCCCAGTAGCCCCTCACAGACCCAAATCCACCCCCACCTGCCCCACACCCACCATAACCCCAGGAACAGGCTGGCCTGCCCTCCCCTTTTGGGAACCCCTAAACTCTCTTTCCCAGGGCAGTTCTGCACAGACAAGGGGTGCCACAATGGTGGCAGTGCCAAATCGTCCCTGGGAAAGAGCACCTGCCCTGGCACACAGACAACCACCCCCCTGACCCCCCCACCACCCGCAGAGAAGGCTGGCCAGCCTGCCCCATTGTTCCCTATGCTGGGAACCAACCTCCCATCAAAGAAGGGAACACAGACACACAATCATTAAGTTTAAAAAACCTTTATTTTCTCATTTTCAAATTACAAGTGGTCAACAAATCACAACATATTACACTTATTGTCCCTCATAGCACAACACAACACAATTAACTACACATCAGAGAATCTTAAACACAATTTTTTTTTTGAAATGGACAAACAGTAAAGTTTTGAACATTACAACAGGTCACATAGTGAGCGGGCACAACAGGGCATGGAAACAGAAGATGATCATAATAACTACCAGCCTAATACAACTCTCCCTCCATAACATGACTTAATGGGGGGGAACCACAGCAACAAAATCCCCCCCCCAACCCTCTGGGGCCCTTCTCCCACCCTTCCTCCCATCCCCCCACCAAGGCTCAGCCTGCTCCCACTTGGGGGGGCCATTTCATGGCCTCCCCAAGTGGGTGCTCTGCTCTCATCTCTACCACCGACAGCTGGGAGAGGCTTGTCTTGCCAGGGGTGGCATTTTGCATGCCAAATGCCGCCCTTCTCCCACCCTTCCCCCCTACCCCCCACCACATGCATTCCTTGACAATCAAGAAATCTGGAGTTAAATATAATGTGCATGTAAGTCCCTCAAAGACAGAAGCAATATGGAGGTAATGACCCATTTGATTTCCACAACCTCAGACACAATTAGGGATCCGTTTCCCCTTGGTGGGGGATCCCCCACTCTCACCTATCACCCCGAAGGGGGAAAGTCAGTGAATGAGCCTTCAAGGTACGCTCCAGGGGCTGCTGCCGTGATGTCACTGATGTCATCTGGCTGCCCTGAGAGTATGCCTGTGCTTTGCAGTGGGCTGATTTGGGCCCTACAGGCCAAAGCAGGATCCCTTGTGGCCCAAATCTGCCTGCTGTGAATTGTGCGTGCTCCCCAGCCTTGTGTGATGATCACATCACCTCCTAGAACAAACATCATCATGCCAGAGCATTGCCATTAAATGATCATGCGTGTGTGAACAGACCCTAAGTATCCTGTAGGCTTCAGTGATGGTATAGTAATGTTTTCACTCACATTATAGAGAGAGAGAGAGACAGAGAAGGGGGGGAGGCACTGAAGCTAGATTATTTCTTCTATTTTACTGTCCCCTTCCAAAGCCAGGGTGGCATTGGCACAATGCCCCCCTCCCCCCGGCCAGAGCCTTAGTACCAGTATGCATTGACAGGCCCATGCATCATAGTCCTTTTTGAGACCCAGCCAAGTTGTGCCTTTTGGAGAAAAATGTTCAAGTTGCTGGTGGGGGTATGAACAGTTTTTAGATATCCACTGTAGTGCAATGGCTAGAGAGTTGGTCTAGAATCTGGCAGACTCTGATTCTGTGCCTTGTAGGCTTGATGGATGTTCTTGGCTCAGCCTAAGTAAACAATTGTGTTGTGTTTTCCAGAGGCAGTCTACGTGATTTTGGGGCCCTGGACAAATGTTCTGGACGGGGCCCCAGAACCAGTGCCGCCCCACCACTGGCTCCTTGCCAAGGCCAAGCAATTTGGTCACCTAGGCCCCAGATAGAGTGGGCAGGAGTGCGTTGTTTCCTTCCTCCCCCCCCTCCACCCCCTCCAACAACTAAGAAGGCCATCGGTGGAGTCACTCCAATGTGAGGCATGGAGCAGCTGTCTATTGTTAGCCTGGTTGTGATGAGGGTGAAACAAATCAAGGGAGAACAGCAATGTGTAAACCACTCTAGGTTCCCATGGGGGAGAAAACCGGGGCATAAGATAAACCTTTAATTTGGTGGGGAGGGGGTATATACATTTTATGTGTATGTGTCTGTATGTTTTATGCATTCAAATCACTTGTGGTGTACTTTAGAATTATATTGAGCTCCACAGTATCCCAAAAACCTTGTCCATGTATTGCAAACCGCAGTCAATCTACCACATCTAGGGTATTCTTCTTTTCCCTACTGCCTTCAATTTTTCTTAGCATTATTGTCTTTTCTAGTGAACCTTGTCTTCTCATGATGTGACATAAGCACTATCATCAATTGATATCTTCAAGGGAGAAAGCAGGCCTGATTTGGTCTGGATCCCACTTACATGTCTTTTTCGGAGTCCATGGTACATGTAAATTGAAACTTTCTTCCCACTTCACAGTGTGAATGCTTTTTCCTCCTATGAGCTTTGTCTAAATTTTACTGTACTGATACTGCTCATTTGGCCAAAAGGCCTGCCCTTGATCAATGCCACATTAAATACTTCATAATAAAAAAATGTTTTTAGAACCATTTAAAAGTGTCCTTCAGTGCCATACGCTGATTTAAAAAAACATAAGCTAAATGTTTGGGAACACAACCAGATATGTGAATGACTGAAATGCAGCCCAATCCCACTGCTACTTAAAATCCATTTTTGATGGAGGTCTGGATTGTCTTACATTGGTGTCATTGGGCTTGGAATCAGGAACCTGGAAGCGTTCCATGGGGGCTACAACTTTCATGCCAAGGCTAAGAGGGTGGGAACGGGATCTCTCTGGGGTGGCAAACTCTGGCCTTGGAAGTTACTGGCAATTTGGGGGTGGGACTTGTGGAAAGGAAAATCTGAGTAGGGATCTCCCCCAGAATCCATGGTCCGCATTTGCCCTCTAAAGAGATTGCCCTTGGAAGCAGCCAGTTTCTCTGTAGGGAACTACTCTCTCTAACCTGAACTCAAGCCCAACCAGGAGTTTGGCAGCCCTAGGAAAATTTCAGAAAAAGATGGCAAAGGAGGGCCAGCAACTGATGGAGGCATGGAAGCCCACACCAGGACAGTAGCAGGGGCCTACTTGGGCACAAGGGACAACCAGTGCTCTCATCCCCCATAGTCCACTCCTTACAGCCCCACACAAACCCAGTTCCCCCACCCCAGCTGCCACACACAGACCCAAATCCTCCACTCAGCCCGTCTCAGAACCAAAACCACCCTCAGCTGCCCCACACCCAGTACCCCAGGAACAGGCTGGCCAGCCTGCCCCATTGTTCCCTATGCTGGGAACCAACCTCCCATCAAAGAAGGGAACACAGACACACAATCATTAAGTTTAAAAAACCTTTATTTTCTCATTTTCAAATTACAAGTGGTCAACAAATCACAACATATTACACTTATTGTCCCTCATAGCACAACACAACACAATTAACTACACATCAGAGAATCTTAAACACAATTTTTCTTTTGAAATGGACAAACAGTAAAGTTTTGAACATTACAGCAGGTTACATAGTGAGCGGGCACAACAGGGCATGGAAACAGAAGATGATCATAACTACCAGCCTAATACAACTCTCCCTCCATAACATGACTAAATGGGGGGGGAACCACTGCAACAGGGTCCAGCAGAACCTATGTCATTTCCTGTGGCTGTGCTTTCAGTTCAGACACACAAAGCTGAACTGGGCACTTCCAAGGCACTGGACAATGGTATTTCTGGAGCAGTTCTGCAGAGGTCTCCCCCCACCCCCACACCAGCCTCAGAATTTACCTGGGAACATCTGTGAGAGATCATCATTGGCCGGTGCCCATCCACCACTCTACCCGCATCCCCCAACCATGCAAACCCAACATTAACATCAAATTTTTTTTTTTTTAAACATGAACATTCAATCAACTTTTAAAAAACATAATCACAACATTTTTTTTTGGTTTTTTTTCCTTTTTTTTACATGAACGGAACATCAACTTTTAAAAAACATAATCACAACATTTTTTTGGGTTTTTTTTTTTTATGAACATTCAATCAACTTTTAAAAAACATAATCACAACATTTTTTTTTGGTTTTTTTTCCTTTTTTTTACATGAACGGAACATCAACTTGCAAAAAACAGTACAACAATTCTTCTACAATTTTTTTTTACAAGGAGTTCATCTGATAAAAACACCTAAGCAATCCCTATCTAACCTGTTTCTCCCTCCAGTAGCAATCCATGTTTCTGGGGCATTATTTCTCATAATAAATTTGGTCCCACAGGGTATGTCTCAGTGATGGGAGATGTTTTGAATACCCTGGGGGGGGGGCTTTCAAATTGCTGGGTGTTTTCCCTTTGCCACTGGTTCCTAACCACCCTCCCTCTACTGGCCGGTTTTAACTGTATATACAGGGTTTTATACAGGGGAGAGCGCGATTCCAAAGGATTGGACTCATAGAGGATGCAGGCCACAAGTTGGGCTCACCTCAGTCACTCTGGAAGTCCAGTCCTGAGAAATCGAAGAGGCGAGAGTTGACCTTCAGGAAGGTCAACTGCTCGACTCTCCATGGGAGAAGGCGAGTGCGATGTGGGCCGACAATGTCGCCCGCATGTGAAAAGACGCGCTCGCTCTCCACGCTCGTCGGAGGGCATGAGAGCAGCCGCTGCGCCTCGAGGGAGAGGTCCGGCCAGACCGACTCCTTCCTGGCCCAGTAGCTGAGCGGATCGGTGGAGAGCGACTCGCAGGGCTCCGCGAGGTAGTCCCTGACCATCGCCTCCGCCGGATCCTCTCTCACGGTCCTCACGACCCCAGAGGGGACGAGGGCCCACCGGAGCATCTCCATCTCCATCGGCACTCCGGTGGTGGCCTCGGGGGGGGCCTGCGCAGAGGGGGCGTCAGAGGGACCCGCACGGCAGGGCCCCTCTTGCGTCCCCCCTGTCGACAGGCGTCCCCTCTTGGCCTGCCTGCGCCTCACCCAAGAGCAGAGCCCGTCTCTGGCTTGGGTGAGGTTCCCGTCCCGCTCGGCGAAAGTGCCCTTTATGCGCGGGTCACACATGGTCGCCAACATGTATGACTCTTCCTTAGTGAGAGGAGTTAGCCTGGCAGCTATGCCCTGCTGCAGCCTTCTCACTAATGCGCGCACCGCTGGAACAAGGTCAGCACGGGGCGCGACACGGTCTGCAAGGGTGGCCAGATTCCTCTGGAGCGTGTGCACCAGGGGAATGACCAGACCGAGGGTCGCCGTGTCTGACGAGACCGCCACAGTGAAGTCCTTGAAGGGCTTCAGGACCTCCACTGTCTGGGTGATGGTGAGCCAATCCTCCCGGTTGAACTCACCCACCTGACTCGCACCGCGGTGCTCGGAGAGCCACGCGTGGAGTGCGGCCTGCTGCTCCACCAAGCGCTCAAGCATGGCGCAGGTGGAGTTCCAGCGAGTGCTGACGTCAGTGATCAGAGCGTGCTCTGGCACACCTGTCCTGACCTGTGTCTGGCGCAGTTCGTGCGTGGCCTTCACGCTGCGCGAGAAGTGACCCGTGAGCCTCCGACATTTCTGGACAAGTAACTGGAGTTCACGGGTCCGGGTATCCACGGGTTCCTTCGAGGAGCCCAACCCCAGCGCATCTCTCACCACTAGGTGAAGCTTGTGAGCGGCACAGTAGACGCTCTCTCGGCTCACTAGATGCGCCGCTGCCCTCATGTTCTTGCCACCGTCCGTCACCATGCATCCCACGGTGGCGGGTCCCTGGCCTATCCACTCGTCCAACTGTCTCCTTAAGGTGGCAGCGATGTTCTCCGCCGTGTGGGACACGTCGAGCACCTCGGCGTGAAGCAAGGCCTTGCAGTAGCCGGCCTGGCGGTCTCGCATCCTTCCCTGTCTAGCTGTGCTAGGCACCTCCCCCCGGCCCCCACCCAGAACCGACTCGGGTTCCCACCAGTGAGCAGTAAGCGAGAGGTACGCTTGCTGCACACTTGGGCAGGTCCAGATGTCCGATGTGAAGTGCACAGTTCTCCCGGCAACCCGGGACAGCTGTGCCTTCACATGATCCCTGGCAGCCCTGTAAAACGAGGGCACCACCAATCTGCTCAACGACGTGCGAGCAGGGACGGCGTACCAGGGAAAGCAATCTTGGAGCAGCCCTGAGAAGCCGAAGTCTTCAACTACGGAATACGGTTGCCCATCCACTGCTATCATGTTGACGATGTGGCGCGTGATGCGCCTGCTCGCCCTCCGGATCCCCTCTCTGGGCACACTAGCGCCCTGCATACCAAGCATCTCCGGGAGAGAGGCTTGGCGTCCCTTTCCTGCAGGTACCCTTGGGGGGAGAGCACCAGAGGAGCCTGCCTCCTTCTGGCTAGCTGGCGGCCGTGCGGCGCCACTCGAACCCTCCTCCCGAAGAAGCACCGCCTGGTGGTGCCTCTTCATATGGTGCCTCATCCCAGACGTGGAGAGATGCCACACATCTTTGCCACGGCTGACGCGCTGCCTACAATGCAGGCACAGGGCTGCTCGGGGATCCTCCGTTGTCTGGAAGTGCTTCCAGATTTCGGAGGAAAAGGGCATCCCACGCTTCCCAGGAGAAGCGCGTTCGGGACCACCCTGCGGCACCTCCTGTGAGGTGCTCTGGCCGGACACACCGTGTCCCACTCTCGGCCGGGCAGGTGGGGATGGACGAGGCTGAAGGGGCAGAGATGTGGGCTCTTCCACCACAGTCTCTGCCTCTTCCTCCCGCGTCCTCTCCTCCTGCACAGCCGCGAGAGGCCTGCTGCTGGCCTCAGAGGAAACTGGGGTGGACCGCCCCAGGGGGGGTCTCACGGGCAGTTCCTCCAACATCCTCCGGGTTCCTGGGGTGAGCGGGAGCGCAGGGAAAGTCATGTGCTCCGCGCCCATCCCAGGAGACACCACATGCTGCCCCTCCTCCAGCAGCTGGCTCGCAACCACTGGAGGAGGAGGAGCCTCAGCAGCAGGCCCCTGCCCAGTGCCAGCCCCTGCCTCACGCACCCGGGTTGGGGGTGGCCCTCCAGCAGCTGCCTCAGGAAAGAGAGTCTTGCGAACCCTCTTCCTGTCACCAGAAGCCAGGCTGGTGAACGGCAGCAGCGCAGGGGAGGGCCTCCTCCGCTCAGATGGAGGGGCTGCCGCAGCAGTCCCCCTCCCCCTCCCCTCCTCCCCTCTAGATTTCTCCCTAGCCTTTCCCCCGGGTCCCCTCTCTGCTTTCCTCTCTGACATACTTTCCCCTCCCAAATTCAACCCTAACTAATCAGAAAAGATTTAGAAAACAAAGGTCAACTTTGTTTTCAAGACCTAACTAACCTGCTATAAATCTGTGTTTCTAGTGGCTCTGTGACTTGGAGATGAACAATCAAGTGCCTTTTTAAGCAACCCTATTTATGTCAGGGAACCTGAGCCTGCCAATCAGCTGAATTCCTCTGGAATTGAGCTGGCCCTAAACCCCAATAACAGGTGACAAAGCCTTAAACACTCACACACTAGTATGCCCGGGCCGGCCTGGCACCACCACGGGTGCCAGAGATGGGCAGTGGAACCCTAGTTATGGGGGCACTAATGGGAAGCCTATTGACAGCTATTACAAATTTTTATATATATATATATATATATATAGAATTCAAACCTAACACTCACTCACTAATGCTTTCCCTGCTGAGTCCCTATTTAGTTTTTTAAAAAAAACTAGGCTCGGTTTCCCTAATAATTATGTTGAGGGCAATTATCCACTGATCACCTACCAACTGGCCTACCTACCTAAGAGACACTATTTAGCGGGACCGATGTTTCTGTGGTATGTCGGTGTGGGGTGTGGATGTGGTGTTTTGAAGATGAGCCTCCCCCCTCCCAAGCTAGCAAGAACCCACCCCCAAGGCCACCCAAATGTGAACCCGGACTCGCTCACAGTAACACCAGTCCTGCAGTCCAGCGATGTTCAGGCGGTCTTGCAGCTGGTCCTCCTCTCCTCCACGATGCTGTCAAGAAAATTGGAAATGTTAGCAGAGTCAACACCACACGCCGCACACGCAACCCCAAAATTCAAGGCCCCGTTGCACAAGCCAAGTCAGCCCCCCCCCTTAAAGGCTAGGGCCAACCAGCAGCAAAACAAAACACATCCACCCAGCAGAGCTTCTGGCCTGTGCAGGCCAGAAGCTGGCACACTCATTTTTTAGTCCTGTGAAACAGCAGTTCATGCCCACCCCACACTCAAACTTGAAAAATGAAACATGAAAGAAAGCAGGCACTGCGATCAATGCTGGCCCCCCTAACCCCCAAACAATATCCTCTTGCCCAACCAGAAAATGCCCCCCCCCCCCCCCGGCCCAAGCCATAAAGACAGAGCCAAAGCATATGCTTGCAGGTAGGCACAGCAGCAGACATAAGCTCAAAAACCAAATTTAACAACAACCCTACCAGTCCACCAGTGCAGATGTCCAGCAATGTTGATCCTCCACGCAGAGATCTGCAGGCCGATGTCAACCAAGTGCAGTCCAGTCCAGAAGAGGTCCACCAACGATAAACAACCTGAATGTGAAGCAAAACAGTGAGTGCCAGGCCAGCAAACGGGAAGGGTTACCAAAGCCGGAGCAGCAGGCCTGTGTGTGGGCCGAAGGCTGGCACAGTTGATCAGGACGGAGCCTGTTGGGAATCCTTGCAAGCAGGGGACCAGACACAGAAACGCAAGCCACACCATTCCAGATTGTGGAGCACAACTGTGAGTGCCAGGCCAGCAACCAAAAAGGGTTACCTTGGCCAAAGCAGCATACCTGTGTGTGGCCCACAGGCTGGCACAGTTGATCAGGACGGAGCCTGTTGGGAATCCTTGCAAGCAGGGGACCAGACACAGAAAAGCAAGCCACACCATTCCAGATTGTGAAGCACAACTGTGAGAGCCAGCCAGAAGAAAGGCTTCTGGCCTGTGTAGGCCCGAAGCTGGCACACTCTGGTTTTAATCTTAAAACAGTGGATCAAGCTTAAAGAAGGCAAGCACAACAACCAATGCTGAACCCCCCCCCCCACCATCAAACATTGTCTGCCCAACCTGTCCCCCAGGCCATACCTGTGTGTGGCCCACAGGCTGGCACAGTTGATCAGGACGGAGCCTGTTGGGAATCCTTGCAAGCAGGGGACCAGACACAGAAAAGCAAGCCACACCATTCCAGATTGTGAAGCACAACTGTGAGAGCCAGCCAGAAGAAAGGCTTCTGGCCTGTGTAGGCCCAAAGCTGGCACACTCTTGTTTTAATCTTAAAACAGTGGATCAAGCTTAAAGAAGGCAAGCACAACAACCAATGCTGAACCCCCCCCCCCACCATCAAACATTGTCTGCCCAACCTGTCCCCCAGGCCATACCTGTGTGTGGCCCACAGGCTGGCACAGTTGATCAGGACGGAGCCTGTTGGGAATCCTTGCAAGCAGGGGACCAGACACAGAAAGGCAAGCCACACCATTCCAGATTGTGAAGCACAACTGTGAGAGCCAGCCAGAAGAAAGGCTTCTGGCCTGTGTAGGCCCGAAGCTGGCACACTCTGGTTTTAATCTTAAAACAGTGGATCAAGCTTAAAGAAGGCAAGCACAACAACCAATGCTGAACCCCCCCCCCCACCATCAAACATTGTCTGCCCAACCTGTCCCCCAGGCCATACCTGTGTGTGGCCCACAGGCTGGCACAGTTGATCAGGACGGAGCCTGTTGGGAATCCTTGCAAGCAGGGGACCAGACACAGAAAAGCAAGCCACACCATTCCAGATTGTGAAGCACAACTGTGAGAGCCAGCCAGAAGAAAGGCTTCTGGCCTGTGTAGGCCCGAAGCTGGCACACTCTTGTTTTAATCTTAAAACAGTGGATCAAGCTTAAAGAAGGCAAGCACAACAACCAATGCTGAACCCCCCCCCCCCACCATCAAACATTGTCTGCCCAACCTGTCCCCCAGGCCATACCTGTGTGTGGCCCACAGGCTGGCACAGTTGATCAGGACGGAGCCTGTTGGGAATCCTTGCAAGCAGGGGACCAGACACAGAAAGGCAAGCCACACCATTCCAGATTGTGGAGCACAACTGTGAGAGCCAGCCAGAAGAAAGGCTTCTGGCCTGTGTAGGCCCAAAGCTGGCACACTCTTGTTTTAATCTTAAAACAGTGGATCAAGCTTTAAGAAGGCAAGCACAACAACCAATGCTGAAACCCCCACCCCACCATCAAACATTGTCTGCCCAACCTGTCCCCCAGGCCATGCCAAGAATAAACTGCAACACCTTTTTGCAGAGGCAGGCCACAGCAGCACATTGCCCAGCATCAAAAAAATTTACAAAAATTTTAAAAAGGCCTACCAGGTGTCCTCTCAGGATGTCCAGCACAGTTGATCCTCCAGGCAGATGTCCTCCAGGCTCCAGGTGCAGTCTCTCTTCTTCTCCTCTCTCGGTCACAGCTCAGCAGCAGCAGCAACAGAAGTGTTCCAGACAGTCTTGCTCCAAATTTAAATCCCCTGCTGCAGCCTCAGCCAAAGATTTAAATCTATTGGCTGGCATGAGAATGCAGCAGTGGGATTGGTGACTCCTAAAGTCCCCAGTCCCCTGCCTTTCCCCACCCACACTCCAAGAGCCACCCTCCTCCTGCTCCCCCTCCCCTACCTGTTAGTTTTGGCGGGAATCTCTGCTGCTTTGCAAATGCAAAGTGCAATGCAATGCTTGCACCTTGCATTTGCAAGGCAAAGCAGGATTCCCTATCCTCCTTTGCAAGAGGGGTGGGGGGTGACAGAAGGAGTGAGTGATTCACTCCTTCTCCCCCCCTCCCCTCTTCTAAAAGCCTGCAGGAAGCCTTTGCTTCCAGCAGGATTTTGCTAGCCGCTTGCTAAGGCAAACGGCTAGCAAAATCAAAATGGCGATTCTCGAATGCCGAAAGAATGCCGAAAGAATCCCGAAACGTTTCGGGTTTTTCTTTCGGCAATCCCGAAACGTTTCGGCATTCCCCGAAACGTTTCGGGATTCTTGAAGAATGCCGAAACACTTTTGTTTCGGCATTCTTTCGGCATTCTGAATGCCGAAACGCACATCCCTATCCCTACGCACATACACAGCGAGTATGAAAAGCTTTGGTTAATCTAGGAGCATGAACATGTGCAGAGTTCACCCATTCATCGTAACCAGAATCAAAGTCCTTCCATCTAATGAGGTAAAAAAGCTGATTTCGTTTGAGTTTAGAGTCCAAGATTTGTTGTACCTCATAGTGTATTTGGTCGTCAATCAAAGTTGGAATGGGTGGAGCTTTGACGTGCCATTTGTTGTCGGTGGGAGCTCTCTTTAGAAGACTGACATGGAACGTATCATGCACATGGCGCAGGTTCTTGGGCAAAGTTACAGCAACAGTCACTTTATTTATTATCTTGCGCACAGGAAAAGGTCCTAGGAATTTCAGAGCGAGTTTGCGGCTGGTTTGAGCAAGTTTTAGATTTTTTGTGGAAATATACACATGATCTCCGGGTTGTAATTCCCATTCGGCCGCACGATGGCGGTCTGCGTATTTTTTGTAATCCAGTTTGGCTTTGTCAAGGTGCTTCTTAATAAGAGTCCATTGCTGCGCCGCCTCCCCCCACCACGAAGATACATCTGGCAATTTAGAGGAATGGAGAGGGGGGGCATCCAACGGGAAGGGATTGAAGTGAGTCCCGTAGACAATTTTGAAGGGGGCCTCCCCCGTTGAAGCGTGTACACTGTTGTTATATGAGAACTCGGCCAGAGGGAGAAGGTCCACCCAATTATCTTGTTGAAAATTAATGTAGCAACGAAGAAACTGTTCTAATATTTGGTTTGTTTTTTCGGATTGCCCGTCGGTTTGTGGGTGGTGGCTTGAACTGATGCCTTGTTCAATATTCAACATTTTCAAAAGCTCCCGCCAGAAGTTGGCAACGAACTGTCCGCCGCGATCCGAAATCACCTTGGACGGAAAAGAATGTAATTTTACGATGTGTTTTAGAAACAAATCTGCTAGTTTTCGAGCGGAGGGTATGGCAGTACAGGGGATGAAATGAGCTTGTTTGGAGAACAGATCTACCACCACTAAAATGCAATTATGTCCTTTTGAGATAGGTAGATCAGTGATAAAGTCCATAGATATTATTTCCCAGGGTCTGTTTGGCGTTTCCAATGGTTGCAGGAGACCCGGAGGTTTCCCTTTTCTGGTTTTGGCGCTGAGGCAAATAGGACAGGAACTAACATATTGGGAAATGTCTTTGCGCATGCCCGGCCACCAGAATTGTCTTTGGATTAGGTGCAAAGTTTTCAGATACCCATAATGTCCAGCAGTGGGAGCATCATGACAGCGCTGCAAAACTTCCAGTCTGAGGCTGTCTGGGACATAAAACTTGCTCCCGGCTAACCAATCCCCTTGTGGGGTTTGGGTCAGTTTGCTTCGCGGAGCCCTATCCCCCTCCTTCTCCACCTCGGTTTTGAGTTTCGATTTCCACTCTTGGTTGGCCGGGAGGGGCTGCTTGGCACGGCTGCGAGTAGTCACAACGCCCCCAAGTTGCGTAGGCGAGAAGACAGTGTCGACAGTCTCCTCCCGTTTGCTCTTATGTTGGGGCATGCGCGATAGGGCGTCTGCCAAAAAGTTAGTTTTGCCCGGGAGATAATTTAGAGTGAAGTTGAATTTGGAAAAGAATTCCGCCCATCGCAATTGCTTGGCATTCAGTCTGCGTGGGCTTCGGAGGGCCTCCAGATTTTTATGATCCGTCCAGACCTCGAAAGGGTATCGCGCCCCCTCCAGCCAATGTCTCCAGTTAGTAAGGGCCGCTTTTACTGCAAAGGCCTCCTTCTCCCACACATTCCAATTCCTTTCCGCCTCCGAAAATTTTCTAGACAAGAAAGCACACGGCCGCAGCCTACCATCCTCCCCCTTCTGCAGTAAAACCCCCCCTATCGCCGTATCGCTGGCGTCAACCTGTACTATGAAAGGGGATTGTTCGTTGGGGTGGGAGAGGATGGGTTCTGTTACAAATTGCTTTTTTAGACAATCGAAGGCCGTTTGACAATCGGGGGTCCATTGCAGTTTGGCAGAGGGTTTTTTAGCTTGGTCCCCTTTATCTTTGGTTTTCAGCAAGTCTGTTAAAGGGAGCGTGATTTGGGCGAAATTTGCTATGAAGTCTCTATAGAAGTTGGCAAAACCCAGGAAGGATTGTAGTTCTTTACGGGTGGTGGGTATCTGCCAGTCCTGGATCGCCTGTATTTTGGCTGGATCCATTTTCAGACCTTCTTGGGAGATACAATACCCGAGGTAAGTGAGTTCGGTTTTATGGAATTCACATTTGGACAGTTTGATGGGCAGCTTATTCTTCATCAGGGTGGCTAAAACTTTTCGTACCGTCTGAATATGTTCTTCCTCGGTGTCCGAGTAAATTAACACATCATCAAGGTACACTACCACCCCTTTGTACAGAAATTCGTGTAGAACTTCGTTTATCATGGACATGAATACGGACGGGGCTCCCGTCAAACCAAAGGGCATAACTAAGTATTCATATTGTCCGAGGGGCGTATTGAAAGCGGTTTTCCACTCATCCCCTGCCTTGATACGAACGTGGAAGTAAGCATCCTTTAGATCTAATTTCGTAAAGATCTTACCTTGGGCCACGACGTTGAGAAGGTCTCGGATGAGCGGTATAGGATAGGCGTTGTTGGTGGACACTGCATTCAAGCCTCGGAAATCTGTGCACAGTCGAAGTCCCCCATCCTTCTTTTTCACGAAGAGGACTGGAGCGGCGTGGGGGCTAGCGGCTGGGCGGATGAACCCTCGTTGGAGGTTGGTGTCGATGAATTTCCGGAGCTCTTCGCGTTCATGGAGACTCATGGGATAAAGTCGTCCTTTGGGCAGTGAGGCTCCGGGTAAAATTTCTACCGCACAGTCCGTTCGTCGGTGCGGGGGTAGAGTATCTGCTTCCTCTTCAGAGAAAGCATTTAGAAAAGGCCAGTACGGTTCGGGTATTTGGTTGACTTCTTCTTGGGTGAGAAGGGCCTTTTCTTTATGAGTTGGATCTTCGCCCCAGTTTTGATTCCAACGGTGATTTTTGCAGTTGGTATGACTGAAGGTAATACATCCTTGTGCCCAGTCTATGTAGGGATTGTGATCACATAGCCATTGGCTGCCTAGAATTAACGGGTACTTGGCAGTAGAGCTGATGACAAAGGACCTCTTTTCCCAATGTTGTCCCATGCCTGTGATCACTGGGATGGTTTCAGTTGTTACAGGATTCATGTTGGTACCATCCATTTGCTCAAAGATCACTGGATTTTGTAGATCCCGAGTTGGTAGGACTAGTCCATTGACTAGAGCAGGGGCAATGATGTCTCTTGAGCAGCCCGAGTCAATAAGAGCTTGCACCCGAATATGCATCTTCCTCTCTGGGTTGATTAGAGTCACTGGCATGAATAAGATGGACCCAGGCGGCCGGTTCCGTGCAGGGACGGGCTTAGGGCGGATCTGTCGTTTGGGTCCTTTCACGACAGATCCATTTCGTTTCCCGACTGGGGACTTTCTGGATTAGCTTCTGCGGTTGGGGAAGCGGGATCGTATTCCATGACTTCTTCCGCTTCCAGCCCTCTCTCCGAGGCTGGCCTTTGGGAAGCGCCGCGGCCTCTATTTGCTCGTGGTGCTGGAGTCGGGCGTTGGAGCGTAGGAAACGGAGCAAGGGTTGGACGCCGTAATTGGAGCGGAGGTCTTTGCACAGGCCGGTAAGGGCATTGTGCTGCAAAGTGACCAGCCTGTCCGCATTGCAAACACAGCCCTTGTTGCCATCTAGCATCTCTCGCTCCACGGGTGGCGTAGCTAGCTCCCCGTGTTCCCCTCTGTAAGGTCAATGATCTTCTTTGTCCCGTTTGTTGTTGTTGTTCAACCAAACGGACTTCCAAAATGTGATTTTCTACTTCGCAAACAAGTTGGATCCACCCTAACAACGTGGGGGGATTGTCTTGCATGAGAGCTCTGTCCAAAAGTCTCGGGTTAAGGCCTTGTTTGAACAGAATAATCTTGGTGGACTCCTCACACCTAGGGCACTTGGCTGCTAATTGCCGGAATTTTGTGACATAGTCTCTTGCTGACATGCTGCCTTGTTTGATGGCTTGCAATTCTGTTCGGGCCCGGGTTTCTTCTAAGGGGTCTTCATATTGCGCTCGGATAGCATCCACTAACCCCTGAAGAGTATCGAGTTCTGGGGCCCCGACATTGTATAGTCCTACATACCAGTCTGCTGCTTTGCCCTGTAAACGAGATCCAAGATGTTCGATTTGACTGGCCTCACTGCCGAAGAGGTGCCCCCACCGGTTGAAAAACTGTACCACTTGGACTAAGAAAAATCCCAATTTGGATGGATCCCCATCAAAGGTGGCTTCCAGCTTCACCCAGCCCATCGGGAGTTCCTGTCTCGGAGCAGGCGCTGGGTAAAAGTCCATCGGCAGTCTTAGTTGCGCCTGAGGCACAGGAGGAGGTAACTGGAGTCTCGGTCGGGGCAACGGTGCCGGCTGTACGGGTGGCGGTTGAACCGGCGGTGCCGGCTGGGGTTGGGCTGGTTGTGCGGGCGGAGGTTGCCGTGGTTGCTGTGTCGGGGTTGGTCTTGGTTGGGCCGGAGGCTGTAGTGGCAGGCGAGCAGGAGGCGGCAGTCTCGGTCTGGCCGGTAACACGGGAGGCGTTAGTGGCAGCTGTCGAGGTGGAGGAGGTTGGTGTGGTTGAGTGGAGATCGGCCGCTGAGGAGGGGGTTGAAGGTGTCGTAATGGTGCAGGCCGTCCCGGTTGGTTCGGGGGTGGTAAAACGGGCTGGTCCTGGGGCTGCTGCAACAGTATGAGCTGCGGTCGAGGTGAGAGGGGCCGCAGCGGCGAGGGTTGAACAGGTGGAAGGCCGTGCGGGCTTGCCCCTCCGGGTGTTGTTAATCTGGGAAGCAGCGGCTGGCCTCTTGGCGCTGTTAGACCGTCCCCCGTAGGTTGCCCGACGGGGACAATGTCTCGCGGTTGACGAGGGGCTCCCTCCTCGGATGGAGCCGCGTGTGCTCCCGCTTGGTCCGGCCGGACCGTTATAGGAGAAGTAAGAGGGGGTCTCACCGGTGTATCACTGGGCTTTTCCTCCCCTTCCGTAGGCCTCTCAACGGGAGTCTCGTCTGGCGGCGCATCCCCTGCCTGGTTAGGAAGTTCGGTGGGGGTCTCTCCGGGTGGCTCAACTGGGTCTTCCTTGCTCGGTGGAATTTCCTGCTGTGCTGGAAGTTCCTTGGGTTGCTCTCCCGCTTCGCCCGGATGGGTGTCCCCTTCGCCGGTAGGTGACGGCCGCTGCTGGACATCCTCCATCGGATAGGAGATAACACTTTGAAGGGTAGCTATCTGTATCGCCATCTCTTCAGGGGACAGTCTTTCCCCTGCTCCCATTGCCGAAATTAAATGGATGGCATGAGCCAAACTTTCTTCCATATCCATCAGTTTAGCTTCTAACTGTTGCATTCGACTTGCCCCCGGTTGCTCGCTTATGGAAGCTTCATTCGTTGCACTCACCGGGGACAAGGGGCCCCAAGGAGGAGGGTCCCCTTGGATGACTCTCGATCTCGCAGCTAGGATTCCCTTGGCCATACCCGTCACGGCCGAGATGCTGGTATCCACCGCATAGGTGCGACCTTGTATCTGCTCCCAACTTTGTTCAGGGACCTCCGTTGGCTCTTTCCACGGAACAAGTTCGGAGTAATCCCAACTCAGGGCGCCGCGGCGAGACGTGTCCCCCTCCGCCTGCTCGGACGTCCTGTTCCAATATCGCCATGGTTGGCTGCTGTCTAGCTCCGGGACGGTTCCTAGGCTTCGGCGCCCTTCCATCGAAACTAGTGGATGGAGTCCACCTGCCCGACGCTCTCTGGTTTCTCGGGGTCTGGCTCCCCACTCCGACGGGGTGGGTACCGAAATCAAAGGGAGAGCGGTCGCTTTCGGCCTTGCCCCGAGGTCGGTTTCGGTCTCGTCCCGAGTACTGAGTTCGATGAGAGGCGGGGTGGAAGTGGAGGCTCCGGTTCCGTTCCCGGCTGCTCCCAGCTCCTGGGAGTCTTGGGCTTGCACGGGTTGCACAGGTTGATTGTCGGGAGACGCATACGGATCAAACAAAGGATCCCTGTCCGGGACAACCTTGGATTCCGCTGGGCCCGACTCAGACATGATTGGTAACAAAATGTCAGACTGTGGCTAAATAAGGCACTCACTACAGGGTTCCCTTTAGAAGCAAACACAAGTCCATTGTTTGGAAAAGGAAACTTTACTGCAGAAAAGGTCCATTATAGTCCACTGTCCTGAATAGGAGAATCAGGATGGTACATGATAATTGTTACCAATGAAGAGCAAGCATAAGATACAGAGTAACAATACCCATCTGGATCAGCCTCCCCCCACAGTTCTCAAAACAACATCTCTCAGTCCTGGGAAGCTGCTCTCCTTCAAGGCCAATGCTTGGTGGAACGGTGTTAGACAAAACAGTCTCCTCCGGTGGGAATGCTGCCTGGGAACTGGTGCACCTGGGAAGAAAACACTCAAACACTAGAAGCATTAGAAAATGGAGTCAGTACAGTTTAGATATACACTGGACCTGACACATTAATCCCCTTTTTTATGATTCATGTTCGTCTGAGGTCTGGTTCACACATGCGGGGGGATGAGGTGGCATAGACCCAGAGCTGCCAAGTTCCCAGTTGGGGTAGAGGATCTCCCATCCTGAGCTCCCATTACCCAACCCGGCTCCAACTAGTGGCAGAAGAAAAAAAATCTCTTGCATCGACAACATGATGACATCACTTCCAGGGAAAACCCAGAAGCCACAGTGGTTAATTGCTAGAGTTTCTAGCAATTCCTAGAGCTACCACCACTGCTTCCAGGTTTTCCCCAAAAGCAATGTCTTCTTGCTTGAATGCCACCCCCACCATGTCCCTGCCCACAACCCTACAGAGACCTGAGATGGGAGAATGGCCTACTGCACTTCAGAAAGCAGGTGGAGAATGACATTTTTGGAAAGGATCCTATAGTCACAAGCTCCGTGCAAATGGTAACCAAGCAGTGCAGGCAATAATAATAACAATAATAATAACATTCATTTTATACAACGCCCTTCAGGAAAACTTAATACCCACTCAGAGCTCTTTACAAAGTATGTCATTATTATCCCCACAACAAAACTCCCTGTGAGGTGGCTGGGGCTGAGAGAGCTCTGAGAGAGCTGTGACTGTCCCAAGGTCACCCAGCTGGCTTCAAGCAGAGGAGTGGGGAATCAAACCTGGCTCTCCAGATTAGAGTCCTGCTGCTCTTAACCACTACACCAAACTGGCAAGGTGTACATAGGGTTCCCAGGTGCTCACCGGTGGCGGGCGAACTCCCAGGGGTTGACCACCTTGCCTGTTGACCCACCAGTGGACAGTGGGAGGTGGCAAGCTCCCAGAGGTTGCCCACCTCAGGAATGTGCATCATGGGAACAGGACCTCCCCTTCCTGGCAGGAGAGTATCGGGACCAGGCATCCCTAGGTGTAGACCATTTCTCCCTGCTCAGCTAAGCCGGTACCAGGTTGCTTGCAACCTTTATGGTGAAATATGTATGTCATGTGCACAGAAGGTCCCTGGTTCAATCCCAGCAGCATGGATAGCCAGCATGGTGTAGTGCTTAGAATGTCAAATCTGGATCTGGGACAGCTGTTCTAATCCCCGTTTTGCCACAGAAGCTCTGTGGGTGACCTTGGTCCAGTCACAACCTTGCAAAATTGTCATTGTGAGCATAAGGAGGGGAGAACAACATGGTAAGCCACCTTGGATACCCACTAGGGAGAAAAGCAGGGGACAAACATCTAATAAATAAATAAATCCCCCGTTATACAGTTGCAAGTAGCAAATGTTTGGAAAACAGACAATAGCGAGGCGTGTGGACAAATGGCCTGAGTCAGTATAAGGCACTTTTGCATGTCCTCCTTCCTATGTGGGCCCATGGCCTGAAACCATTTTAGACCGAGGAACCAACATCTTCTCATTCTCAGACTCTTCCTTTTTGCTTTGCACAAATTCAATAAACACTTGAGACTACACTTTGCATAATTTAACACCTTTCCAAAACACGAGACCTGAATAATTAATGTTAGACAACATGCTAATCACCTTGTAACACAAACAGAGAGGTAACTCCCCCATGTACACACATACACTTTTTATTGCAGACAAGATGGAAACTTGCCGAGGAGCACAAAGGGTTTCTCCTTTTGTCTTCCACATTTGCAGCGCAGTGGGAGAATAATAAGACGGCTCGTGCTGAAAGCCTGATGCATTATTGATGTTAAACCCTGAAATGATATTTTCCTGGTCACCTTTGGCGCCTCCAAAAGCATCTGACTTGCCAATTGCTTGGCCAGAAGCCCCATTCAAGGGCCCATTGACAGGAACAAGGGTGCTTGAGAAACAATCCCAGAACTCGCCTCTGCAGTTTGATTAATTTATACATCAAAGGGATGAAGCTGGGTAAATGCAACATTTATGTGGCAAGTGCCTTTGTCAGGTTTGCCACTGGTCTTTAGCAGTGTTGCAAGTATGAAAAAGAGAGGAATGTTTGCAAACACACAATACTCAGGGAATCCCAGTTGGCTGAAACTTATGGTGTTTTGTAATGTCTGTTTGTTTACGCAAACAGAAACTGAAGGAAAACATACAGGTGTGCCAAGAGAATACAGAATACAGAAGGGTTAGGCTGTGAGTTAGGCTGTGGCCTTTTTAAGAGAACCACATCTCCCTGAGAGCAGTGGGACTAGAGGTGTTCTTCAGAGCCTTCATTGCTCTGTAAGGTTCAGCTTTGGTCTGGATGTTGTTAGAGAGCAAAGTGTCCTCTATGGAGCTGTCCAAGGTGGTTGGCCAACCAAGTGGCCAACCCGTTGAGTCCTGAACCACATCCCCCTGACAGCAGTGGGACTAAAGGTGTTCTTCAGAGCCTTCGTTGCTCTGTAAGGTTCAGCTTTGGTCTGGATGTTGTTAGAGAGCAAGGTGTCTTCTATGGAGCTGGCCAAGGTGGCTGGCCAACCAATTGGCCAACCCATTGAGTCCTGATGTTAATACTAGTGCTCTTCTGCTTCCAGAGTGGCCCAGCTTTGTGCGTTCACAGGCCAAGATAAACTCTCTGTAGATAGAGCCAGAAAGTGTGTTGTATCCTGCCACTTTCAGATGTGTAGCCTCCTCCAATGCAAGGAACCTTCTGCCGAAGGAAGACACTCTTCCTCAGAAGGAAGATTCCATGGGATACAGAAATGCCCCCACACTCAGCTGAGTGGGCTGGGAGGATACACTGGTAGGATATCTCTGTATCCAAATCCTCTGGTGATGCAGTTGAGGTCCTGAAATGCGGTATGACTCCATGCTTTTTCCAACTGCATGATATGTATGTACTTGATTAGAGACCATCTGTAAAAACCGTGCCTGTGAGGAAGTAAGAGTACAAAATCAGCTAGCAAAAACCCGTCGGCTGTATGTTTGAAGGAATGTCCAGCTCTAGTTCTTCTAGATTATGTGATGGTGTTGGAATCTGTGCAAGTGTCCTACGCTCAGTCATGAAAGAGTTAAATTGTTATTCTGTTTGTTTAGTTAGATAGCTAGTTAGCATAGGACCACTCAGGCTTCGAGAGAAGTTGCCACCAGAGAAAGTGGGTGTCTTTGGTCTTAATGAGAGAATCTAGGATTGTCTATTGGATGAGCCAGTTTATTGGGGGACAATTAGCTAGCAACATATGCTAAGTTTTTATTGCTCTTTGTTCAGTCGTCTGCTGCCACTACACTACTACTACTTCACTAGACCATGCAGTCTAAGCTTTTCTCTCTCTCTAGGACCTAGTTGAGACTATCAAGATGTAGTCAGAAAGAAAGAGAAATGGAACATAGATTTTTGTATGACTCTCCACCAGTTGGATGTAACATAATTATTTATTGATTGACTATATTGTATATATATTTGCATATTAATTGCCTTTGCACTTTGCACATTTATAACATTTATAAAACTGATAAATATTCTGATATTGTAATTTTCCCTGATTGTGTATAAGTACTGTATTGCTAGTTCAGGGAACCCCCTTTGTTGTTGCTGGTGACTGTGGTCAAATGGCTGAAAATAAATGAATTGAAACTGATCCCAGACAAGACAGAAGTGGTGCTGGTGAGAAGGCAGAGATCTTTAAGGACATGGCAATTCCCATGTTCACTGGGGGTCAGCTGACCCTTGTCAATCGGTAAAGAGCTCAAAGGTTATACTGGATCCAGCTTTGCTCCTTGAGAAGCAAGCTAATGCAGCTGCAAAAAAAAATGGTTTCTTCCCACTCTAGCCCGGAAGATGGCCCCCTTCCTTGACATGGCCAATCTGGCCACCTGGACCCACTTCATAGTTACACTGAGACTAGACTACTGCAGTGCACTCTACATAGGCTTCCCCTTGGAGTCAATTTGGAGACTCCAGCTGGTTAGGAATTCCATAGCCCAATTATGATCAGGAGCTAGGCATATTAACCCCATTCTGCAATCACTTCATTGGCTGCCCATCAATTACCAGGCTCAGCTCAAGGTATCAGCCATGACATACAAAGCCCTTCAGGGCTGGGCCCATCCTGTCTATGGCATCACCTCTCCCTCTATGCTCCACCACAACAGCTTTGCTCACCTGAGCAGGCTTTCTGCAGTTACCTTCAAATGGGCAAAAACAACAACTGCCCGTACACATGCATTTTCTGTTCTGGCCCCACCTTGTAGAATAGCCTGCCTGATGAGGCTAGGAGAGCTCACATGCTCCTGGCTTCCCATAAACTTTGCAAAACTGAATTCTTCAAGAGAGCTTTTTTACACAGGCAGGAGGACTACCCTGTAATGAATTGTTTTCAGAAAGATGTCTTAGTAAAAGGATAAGGACTGTGGTCTGTACTACAGTATCTAGTACATATTGCGTCATTTCTGCACCCTTTAATACGTCATATTAATGCTTAAGCTTGGTTTCAGCTCTGATGTCGGATTTTCTGCTTGGTTTCAGATTTCTGCCACCCAAACCTCTTTTGTATTATCTACTGGACATCCCATTCCTGTCGATATATATTGTCTTGTGCTGTGTAATCCGCCTTCAGTCTCAGTGAAAAAGGTGGATTATAAATGATGTATATAAATATACCCACAATATTCATTAGGGTTTTTTAAAAAGAAAAACGCTAGGCCTTCTCCCAGTTTGGTGGCTCACAAAGCATCAATAAAGCATAGAAAGTGCATCAAAATCAATTTTAAGGTGTGACTATAAAAGCAACCACAACATTCCATTTACCAAAAGGTGGCCAACAAGAGAAAAGGAAGAAAAAGAAATGGGAACACCTATATTGCAAATGCCCAGGCTACTGGGACAGACCCGACTTGCCATACAAAAGTCAACAGAAAAAGCACCTGGTACCTCTGTCTTAGGAAGAGTTCCATGAAGAGACACCACCTCCAGAAAAGGTCCTCTCCTTGGATGCTGCACATAGAATCCCAGAAGGAAACGGTATTGGTAGAAGTGCCTTCAAATGTAGCAGGTGTCTGTGTGTTTGTATGAGAGAAGGTGGTCCATTGCTTGTCCTAGTCAAGGTTACATGATGGATGGCAGGGAATATGGGAGGGGGTGGAGCTATCATTTTGCCCCAGATCTATGTGCCTGATCTGTGAGGTCAAGCCACCATTCAGTGCTGCCATCCGGACACCCAGGCCCACCAAGATGTCTGAGGACACCCGCCAAGACCTTGTCTCCTTCAGGCGGGCCTGTAAGACGGAGATGTTCCACCAGGCACATGGTTGAGGCCATCAGGGTTTCCACCAAATGAGCCTCTCTCCCGGTCTCCTCTATGCCTGTAGGGGGTATTGACCATTACCCCCCCCCCATATATGAGCGACCATGCATGGTTAAGCTGCACCTCCACCTCCGTCAGATGTTATATGATTTTTACATGGTGAGCAGGTGTTTTATTAGAAAGCTGTGTTCATTTATTGTGATTTTATCTTGTATATTTTATCTTCTGTTGTAACCTGCCCTAAGCCTGCTTGTGGGGAGGGCAGGAGATGATGATGATGATGATGATGATGATGATGATGATGATGATGATGATGATGATGATGATGATGATCCTTGAGTGACAGACGTGCTGTCTGGGCCTTTGTTTCTACAGAATGGCAAAAGGCCTCGGGGCCAACCCAGCCTGCACTGCCGTAGATCACTTTGCCCAATGGAAGCACCTGAGCAAGTTACAAACTGTTTCTTTCTCTTTCGATATGGTTGTTTGCAAGCAACAAAGCTCGCCGTTCAGCCAGCGCTTCGCAATCAGAAAGGTCAGGAGAAAGTTCTATTTGCGCTGGCTTTTTCGGTGTGCAGGATGGAAGAAAAACCTGTTGTGTGTGTGTATGTGTGGTGTGCACGTTGGTAAAAGAGAGAAGATAAAATGGAAGGGAGATGGAAAAATGGATTGTATGGAGCTGAAATTGGTACAGGTCATTATGCTGTCAGAGAGCAAAATGCATTGCCAAGCCAGATGGAGTGCTTGTCTAAGTGTGAACTCCAGATATCCAGCAAATCCATCTGGTGGCTACAACAAGGAAGTCCTTTAGAAGCAGCTAAATTAGAAGTACCAGTCCATCAGGGTATGCATTTGTTAAAATTCCACACTAATCAGTATGGTATTTAGACAGGAGGTGAACAAACATTGAGGTAACAGCATGTAACATGGGGTTCCTCTAAAGGACCATTGTTTTATCAGAGAACATGCTGTGGAAATGAGCACAGCAGGTTTTAGTCAGACATTCAACCTTCTTCCTTGGACAAAGATTAAGGAAATTCAATCTGCCGCTTTGCTACAGATGCTGGCTGTGCAGAGGGTGGATTGGCCAGTACTAGTATCATCACTAATCTACACTCTTCTTCCCCCAAATAGTTTTCAACACAATATTTTTTTTAAAAATGAAGACAAATGTACATTTAATCAAATATAGACACAGCTGTAAAAAAAATGTAGGCTTCTTCAATTGATTTGACATCTATCATTCCTAGTGCACTTGCACCCTCTACGTTGGACAAACTGGCCAGTCCCTTCAACAAAGAATTGATGGACATAAGTCTGACATCAGAAACCACAACATTAAAAAAACAGTGAGGGAACATTTCAATCTTCAAGGCATTCAGTTGCTGACCTAAAAGTAGCAGTTATCCTGCAGAGGAATTTCAAAGGCAGATTAGAGAGATTACTGAATTGCAACTGATAATGAAGCTCAGGACAATGTATCCCCCTGGACTGAATCAAGACCTAGGCTTCCTGTCTCATTACCAATGCTGATTTCTCCACACCCACTACCCCTCTGCATACCCCACCCTATCCAATCACCCTATCCTAAAAGTAGCAGTTATCCTACAGATGAATTTCAAAGGCAGATTAGAAAGAGAGACTGCTGAATTGCAACTGATAACGAAGCTCAGGACAATGTAGCCACCTGGACTGAATCAAGACCTAAGTTTCCTGTCTCGTTACCAATGCTGATTTCTCCATACCCAGTGCCCCTCTGCATACCCCACCCTATCCAATCATGCCTGCTATTGCCATTCACGGGCTTTTGTCATTCATCTGCAATCACTCCGCTCTCCAAGATATAAGGACAGATGGACTCACATTCTAGCAATATATGAAGAAGTGAGCTGTAACTAATGAAAGCATGTACCCTACCACAAATTTTGTTGGTCTTAAAGGTGCTACTGGACTCTTGTTCTTTTCTACTACTAATGCCACAGTGGACGCCATAATCCTCAGTCATTCTCCTCCCTCCATCATGTCCCATTTTGATCTGATGTCTTCGCCCACTATTTGTCCAGGCCTCATCTTTTGTTTCCCATTTCCAGTTGTGCTTGCTGTTGCCCAAATAACCTTTTATGCTTACTTCCCCAAGATTCTAGTGCTCGTCAGTCCGTCCCACCCTCACCTGCCCCACACTGCACCCTCTCACAATGGGTGCATGCAGATACATGTGTCAAATGTACCAAATCAGGCTGCTTGATGTCAGCCGCACAAGGACAGTGGCTGTTCAGATGCTGAGCATTGCTAGTTTATATAGTTGACCAGAGTATAACTATCAAAACAGCACTATCCCCGCAACAACTGGAGCATGAAATGTCTAGTGTGGTGTCATTCTTGGAATACCTGTCCGGCTGCTTCCGGCTTGAACACTACAGTGCTCAATCAGTCGGGAGAGGGTGGGGAGTCTACGGTCTGCCAAAACCTAAAGATTTTTTTTCTCCAACAATCATTAATTAGTACTGGCAGGCTCACTGCATGTTTGTGTAACAAGAGTGTCACCTAGTGGCCAAACACAGCTTCTACTTCTTTTCAATATGGTTTGTGGTTTTCAAATGATTTATTTTATTTATTTATGTCATTTATAGTCTGTCTTTCTCGCTGAGGCTGACACAAATTCCTAAGATAGTTTCAGGTGGGTAGCCGTGTGGGTCTGGAGTAGAAGAGCAAAATTCGGGTCCAGTAGCATCTTAAAGACCAACTAGATTTCCAGGGTATGAGCTTTCGAGAATCAGACTCTCGAAAGCTCATACCCTGGAAATCTAGTTGCTCTTTAAGGTGCTACTGGACCCCAAGTCTTACAGATTCTTAAGGATCACACTCAGTTTGGTTGGTAAAACAATTCCTGTCTTTGAAGGCAGAAATCTATCATCATGGATTCATTACCACTGTCCCCTTTCATCTTGGGAATAATTGTTCAATGTCATTTGGAAATGCTCCTTGATTTCAATATCAATAACAGCAAATCCAAAGCTCATGGGAAGAGAAAGAATTTCAATTTCAGTTTCAATGTGTTCCTTTTCTAGACTGCCTTCCTCACGAATGGGCTCAGGGCAGGATATATCCAAGTATAAATACAATTAAAGCCACAATGAAATCATAACTGTCATAAAATACAATTTAAATCTACAGATTCCAAGATGGCAGTCCATATCCGTATCATCCAACCCTGCAGAGGAGGAAGGGAGGGAACGAGGGAGCAACCATTCAGGTCAGATTGACTCATGTGTATACAATTGTGATGTTAACATTTTATCATCTTTCTCAATATAGTAAAGATTTTGGTTGCTGTAAAATGCAATAATTTACAATGGCAGGAATTCTAATCAGATCATGAAAACTGATAAATTAGTTAATGGTGGTGGTAGAGAGTGCTCTCAAGTCATAGCTAACTTATGGCAACCCCTGGTGGGGCTTTCATGGCAAGAGACTAAGAGAGGTGGTTTGCCACTGCCTGCTTCTGCAACCCTGGTCTTCCTTGGAGGTCTCTCTTCCAATTAATAACCTAGGCCAACCCTGCTTAGCTTCTAAGATCTGATGGGATCAGGTTCACTTGGGCTATCCAGGTCAGGGCAACAACCTAAATAGGCAGTGTGGTAGAATTAGCAAAGAACAGTATGGATTCACCTTTATTGAAAAAATACTGCATAGAAATGGGCCAGAAATGAATGAATACCGTGCAATGTGCACACAGATCTAACAAGGTCAGGCTTGCTTGGGCTATCCAGGTCAGGGCAAATTAGTTAATAACAACAACAATAGTAACAATAACAAGTGAGTAATTGGCTGTTAACTATCGCACTACTGAATATTAGGCAGATCCTATATCTTAATATGGTTTTACTAGGGTTTCATAACCGTAGTACTGGGGTTACTAGGATTGTCTACTAGCCCAGAAGGGGAGAGGGGGCAGAGCATTGGACAGACACAAGGGTGACTTTGGACCCATGCAGTGTCTTCAGTCGTTGGGGGGAGCTCATTTTCCTTTTCCACTTTAACTTCCTGTTTCCTGGCCCCAGTTCCTCTTCTAAGTACATCTTCCATCGGAGTAAAATGGTCAAGCTTGCAAATATGTAAAAAATACAGTCAGAATGTAATTTACGAATGAACAATGTAATCTGTTGCAGATAAAAGCTCCAATGTGTACGTGGAGATCCCCAAGAACAAAGGCTTGCCCACTGGCTTCAATGAAAGGGGACAGCCCTGCTCAGAGCTCCCTGAATATAAATGGAGCTTCCCTCTTTATGTAAGTGAATGTAGAAACTCTTGCAGCTGTGGACCGCCAGGTAAGTATTGGCGCCATTGCCAGAAAGAAAACGGGCATTTGCAAGATATTGAGCAGAACCACAAGTGACAAAAGGCACAGATTGGACACTTGTCAGCTTCCCTCAAGTTTTGATGGGAAATGTAGGCAGCTTGGCGGAATGTTGGACAAGTGACAGTTGAAAAATCCATTGGACAGCAGTCAGAGAGTGAAGCTGTGAGACCAGGATGCCTACATTTCCCATCAAAACTTGAGGGAAGCTGACAAGTGTCCAATCTGTGCCTTTTGTCACTTGTGTTTCTGCTCATTGTCACAGCAGCACACGTGGGGCTCTGGATCTGAAGCTACAGTTCTTCAGTCACTCCTTCCTAAGTCCCATTGAACCCAATAGGATCTCTCCTACCTTTTCCCACTCCATGTGTCTGATGAAATCTTTGACTCTCAAATGCTCATACCCTGGAAATCTCTTTGGTCCCTAAGGTTCTTCTGGGCCCAAATCTTGTTCACCTCCTCTCCCAGCAGACAAGGAAGCATTCCTTTCCTAAAGGAGACTCCAAGAGAATGACTGGCCCATGGTCACCTGGTGAAATTCATGGCAGTCTGGAGGTAACAGAAGTCTCCCACATCCTGGCTTAGCATACTAACCACTACCCTAAATGCAATGAAGTTTGGGAATATTCAAACAGAAACTCTTACCATTAGAGTCCCAATGGATCTTTCATTTAAATAGCCTGTCACCCAGTGGTCTAAATAATGTAATAGATATATTGTTGAATAAAGTAATAGAACTTCCTTGTTTTTTATAAGATTTTTATTTATTTATTTATTTATTTATATTCATTTTATATTCCACCCTCCCCGCATCAACGAAAAACAAGCTCAATATCCAGCATGCAGTAGAAACAAACAGTGTGTAGACCACCCAGATATCGTACAACAATAAATATACTGCCTCAAATCACATTAGAAAAATTCATGAAAAATAGTTCTTTCTGGGTACAAATAGTTCTTTCTGGATAACCCCTGTTTCTAAATGCTGCTTGCATACTGTCAATACCCCTTGCATAGTCTCCCTGTCGTGATGAATTCCTCTTCAGCCTCAAAAACTGCCCATATGGTAAATTTTCCCTGAGCTGTGCTGAATGGTGGGAATCAAAAGCCAAGTACGTATTTCTATCCGTTGGTTTAGTGTATGGTCGCACCTCCAGTTATGACCCTTAAAGATAGTGATGTCCAGGAAATTAATCTCTCTTTCATTGCTGCACCACGTGAACTTAATGTTATCATCCTTGTTGTTTAACCATTGGCAGAAATCATCTACCACACATTTGTCACGGATTAGGAAAAAGAGGTCATCAATGTATCTCCTGAATATGTAAATCTGGTTGTAGAAGGGGTTGGTCATGTTCATTATATATCTTGCCTCCCATGCCGCCATGAAGATATTGGCAATGCTAGGGGCTGCAGCGCACCCCATCGCAACACCTTTAATCTGCATGAAAAAGTTTCCCTAAACCTGAAATAGTTTTTCTCCAATACTAGATCCAAAAGTTGGGTCAAAAACTCAGAGCTAGGTCTCTGGTCCCGTCTCTTCCATAGGACCTCCAACACCGTAGTCCTAGCCATTTCGTGGGGTATAGAAATGTACAAAGACCTCACGTCCATGGTTGGTAGGCAATGAGAGACTCTTTATGGAATTTCTTCCTGGCTAGAAGACACAATGGAATACTCTGTAGAATTTCTGTCTTGCTACAAAATAATGATATAGAGTGTAGTGTCCTTGGGGTTTCTGTACCTTAGGGGGGTTCTATAGAATATTCTGTACAGGAATTTTTTGTCTGCATTAGACATATGAGTGTATGGATTGATATTGTTATTGCACTGTTTGCACAATTTATTGGAATACACTTTTTCATGAATTTTTCTAATGTGATTTGAGGCAGTATATTTATTGTTGTACGATATCTGGGTGGTCTACGCCCTGTTTGTTTCTACCCTCCCCGCATCAGCAGGCTCAGGGCGGATTACAACATATACATTATAAAAAACTTTTAACATTTCAACTTTAAAACCAATAGACAATAATATATCATTTAAAATCTAAAATACAGAGTATAAAAAGCAGCAGCGCAGAAACAATTCATATAATCCATCATCCAATCATCCCTAAAAAAAAAAAAATCACAAAAGGGTCAGGTGGTAGGTATTTCATGACATTTTCCAATTAAGAGGCTGCATTTCGCTTTAACTGTCGGGTCCTTTAAATAGTATCTTGGTTAACGTCCAACCACAGCATCAAACCATCATTTGAAACCAATATGGTGGTGAGATATTGAAGTATCTGACGTTTGTAAGTATATATGAGAGTCACTTGTCCATAATGATATTTTAAGTGGCAAACAGGAGTGTAATGATCATCTTTGTTGTAAAATACTCAAAATAGAAGCCCATGAAGAAGCGCTATATGAAATGGAAGTGAATGAATTTATGCCGGCAAGACCCGTTGGCATCTTTTGCAACTACACATTGGATTTTTCCAGTTCTTCCAGGCTTATGAAGTTATACATATAAAGAATTATCCTGGGAAACTGGCAATAAGAAACTAATCAAGAGCCTTTAAAGACTTGTAGATTATTGTATATACCAAAGGACTTAATCACTGCTTTTCATGTTTAAAAGTATCCGAGTATTCAACTTGGAAATTCTCCACCGGGTGGACTTTTGTTATTAAATGGGAGAATATTGCTGTAAAGACCCTGTGAATATTTATTGATGTATTTATTATGTATTTATTGGATGGAATGGTATTAGACTGTTTGCGTGTATATTGATTTATTACTAGATTTTGGTGAACACTGTTTACCAACAGTGGTAAACTATAAAATGGTGAACACACTTTATAGAAATACATTTACAAGTGATTGATTGATTGTTTTTAGATTTGGACTCCGTGAAGTGTGGGTTTCTAAAACCAGAACTTGGGCAGGGCAGTTACAGATTTACTGGACGGTGGCATCATAGGTTTATGTGCAATGGAAAAACTTTTATGTAAATAGCCTCATGTGTTTAAGTGATAGTTATGTCTCGAATTCATGGTTCAGATGCGATATTATTGTGAATTGCAGTGTTTGAATATTTTCTCTATGACAGAACATTGTAGGGCCGTTATTGTATATTTCATTCCCTGTTTCTCCTATTAATACTGTGTCCAGAAGTGAAATATTGAAATGGTTCCACACTGAACTGGCAATTTCCACTGATTCCCCCTTCTTGCTGCAGACCCCTCTAGCATCATTCATCAGGGTCCCATGTCCCCCAGGAGGAGCATTTCAGCAGGTTGACATGGGAGAAAGGAGACAGGAAAGTTCCATTCTGCAGCTGGAACATTTTGTCCGTTTCACCACCTCTTCATATATAGGTCAAAATTATTCTCATTTTGGATGCCCACAATTTTTCATTTGACCCCTTCTGTACTTACGTACTTCTTTTTGGTTGTGTCTGTAGAGGTTCATTCTATTCTTTTTCTCTTTGCAAAATAGCAAAGAGTCCAGTAGCACCTTTAAGACTAATCAACTTTATTGTACCATAAACTTTTGAGAACCACAGCTCTCTTCATCAGATACATCAGGTACATCTGACAAAGAGAGCTGTGGTTCTCGAAAGCTTATGTGGCAATAAAGTTGGTTAGTCTTAAAGGTGCTACTGGACTCTTTGCTATTTTGCAACTACAGACTGACACGGCTAACTCCTCTGGATCTTTTTCTCTTTGAGAACCGGACTATCCCTAGAACCGATAGCCAAACATCATTTCTCTAGGCCCACCAGTACAAACTTGTAAAATATACACATACCACACCATCCCGTATGTGAAATTTTATGTGTCATGAAAGAAAAAAAAGCCAGTGCTATCCTTGAAATGACTTCAATAGCCTGTCGTATCATGATAACTGGGCCCAGTATATCTGATACATGGTACCGTGTTTTTTTTCAACCCCACTACCTTTGCTTGGGCACTGCTTGCAACTTCCTTCAGAGCTCCTGGTCATTTACTGAGACCAACCATGGTCTACTGGTTAGCATGTCAGACTAGGATCTCAGAGACTCCACATTCAAAACTGCTACTCTGCCACTGAAACTTGCTGGATTACCTTGGGACTATTATACACTCTCATAAGAACTTAAAAGCCATATTGGATCACATCGAAGGGCGATCTAATCCAGCACTCGGTTTACACAGTGGTAAAACAGCTGCCTCTAGGAAGTCCACAAACAGGACCATTGCAACAGCATTCTCCTATCCGTGCCCCCCAGCAATTGATAAAAAGAGACATACTTCCTCTGGTACTGGAGGGAGTAGCTATCCCTCGTGATTAGCAGCCATCATGATGAGTAGCCATTGATAGCCCCGTCCTCCATAAATTTGTCCACTCCCCCTTTCCGCTTCCCCTTTTAAAGTTGTTCCAGTTGGTGGCCATGAACACATCCTGTCACAATGAGTTCCACAAGTTAACTCTCAGCCTAACCTGCCTCACAGAATTTTGAGGATAAAATGAGTCAGGCAGGCCTGATCTCATCAGATCTCAGAAGCTAAGCAGGGTCAGCCTTGGTTAGTAATTGGATGGGAGACTGCCAAGGAAGGCCAAGGTTGCAGAGGAAGGCAATGGCAAACCACTTTCGTTAGGCTCTTGCCATGAAAACCCCACCAGGGGTCGCCACAAGTCAGCTATGACTTGAGGGCACTCTCCACCACCAAGTAAGAAAATAGTACAGCCCTGCAGCTGATTTTCCAACCACACAGAGAAGGGATTGAATCTATTAGATTTTCTTAAGATCTCACCCTTCTTTGAAGGATTTCAAGGCATCTTATATGATTTTCCTCCATCTCCAAGCTGTTAGGCTCCCTCTTCAGCATCTCAGATGATACAGCATCTCAGAAAGCAGAAAGTTTGATGTAATGGTTAAGAGCGGCAGGACTCTAATCTTGAGAGCCAGGTTTGATTCCCCACTCCTCCACTTGAAGCCAGCTGGGTGACCTTGGGTCAGTCACAGCTTCTCAAAGCTCTCTCAGCCCCACCCACCTCACAGAGTGATTATTGCGGGGATAATAATAGCATACTTTGTAAACCACTCTGAGTGGGCATTAAGTTGTCCTGAAGGGTGGTATATAAATGTATTATTATTATTATTATTATTATTATTATTATTATTATTATTATTATTATTATTAAATGCCAGATATTTCCTGCTTCAATGTTATGCTTGAATGCCACCCCACAGTTTACAAACTGTCCCTGGGCAAAGATACTAATAAAGGCTACTCCTGAAAGTCTGCCTTGAACCACCAGATGTCAGACTTGGTCTTTCAGTTATATTTGTGCAATGCAGGAAAAGAACAAAAGTTATTTGTGTTCAGAATCTGGTGTTATTTCAGTTCAGTGGTTTTGCTGGAATCTCATGATCTATCTGCCTGCAAGAGAACCCTAAACAAATCTTCTCTCTCTAAAATCAATAAAGTCCATTCAGATCACCATTCAGTAGAATTATTTGGGTGGTGGGGGGTGACTATAATGGCTTCCTGTATAGTTGTGTGGTCTAAAGTCAAAAACAGAGGAAGGAGTTATATTTCCTAACTGAGCCACAATAAGATTACACTACTCACAGGGGGAATGAGTAATTGTATGTCAAAGTTAGTCTTAATAGAAGTGGTACTATCTTCTCCACAATTCATACAATAATAACAACAACATTTGATTTCTATACACCCTCCAGGACAACTTCATGCCCACGCAGAGCAGTTTACGAAGTGTGTTATTAGTATCCATACAACAATCACCCTGTGAGGTGGGTGGGGCTGAGAGAGCTCTGAGAGAGCTGTGACTGAACCAAGGTCACCCAGCTGGCTTCAAGTGGAGGAGTGAGGAATGAAATCTGGCTCTCCATATTAGAGTCCTGCCACTCTTAACCACTACACCAAACTGGCTATGAACAAAGAGCATGGTTAGTTTTATGCATACAGCATGTTCAAATGTGAGCAATGCTTTATAGAGTCACAAACAAAGAGAGACCCAAAATCTAAAGAAAGGGATGAAGATACGGGTGAGGATTATGATATAATCTGCCCAGAGTCTGCACAAGTTGGAGTTGGTTGAAGCTTTCTCTAGCCATATTGAATTCCCAGCAGCCTAATATTCACTCTCTCCTCTCCAGAGATGAAGGGATTAACGACTCTACAGTCCTCTTCACTGTGTTCTTTGGCTAGTTTACAGGGCAAATCTTAGAGGGTCTTATCCTTAGCCTTGGCCTACCTGGCTTTTAAACACTTGTCACATGGCTCTGTACCACTGTTACTCAAATGGGGTACACTTGTAGGGCCCTTAACTTTGGAGTGTCCTCCTCGCATCTCAGGTCGAATATGGGATCTCTGTCTACTAGTGTATCCCAGCGTCCCAACCTGGATGGTGGTGGAGCATACCCTCAAGTCATAGCTGACTTATGGCAACCACTAGTGGGACTTTCAAGGCAAGAGACGAACAGAGGAGTTTTGCCATTGCCTGCCCCTAC
Source organism: Eublepharis macularius (assembly GCF_028583425.1). Taxonomy (NCBI): domain Eukaryota; kingdom Metazoa; phylum Chordata; class Lepidosauria; order Squamata; family Eublepharidae; genus Eublepharis; species Eublepharis macularius. The sequence goes on along the minus strand of NC_072802.1, from coordinate 62,092,230 downwards.
AACCTTGGTCTTCTTTGGAGGTCTCCCATCCAATTACTAACCATGGCTGACTCTGCTTAGCTTCTGAGATCTGACAAGATTAGGCCCACTTGGGCTATCCAGGTCAGGGCCGCAACCTGGGTAGTGCTTCATAAATAGGCAGTGGTGGAATTAGCAAGGAACAGTATGGATCCACTTTTATTGGAAAAATACTGCACAGAAATTGGCAAGAAATGGAATGAATACCGGTGCAATGAGCACACAGAGCTGATATGTGATAAAAAACCTATTAGTTCTAGAAGGGGGATTCTTAAAGGGGCAAAAAGGGAGAAGGAATTCATATCAACCTGATTCTGGCAGAAGGAGGAGTCAGGGAGGGTTCCATATAAGGAGATGAAGAACACACAATGATGCCACATGGGGCAATCCCAAGTGGTGATCGGGGAATCCAGAGTTTGAAGAACAAATAGTAGTCAAAGGTCTAAAGATCAAGGTCTTCTCAAAGTCTCCGGCATCCAAGGCAGGATGTGTAGTCCTTCTGATACAGAGTAACCAGGGGAACTAAGGTTACTTTTATGGATTGATAATTCTATCATCTGGGGGTCTTGGTCCCCCAAGATCGGGATTGGACTATAGGGAAAAGTTTGAATTCTACTGGATGGTTTAAAACAGACTTCTGCCAAATTCAGGTAAGAAGATTAGAGGAGTATAGAAATCAAGGGGGTCTTGCCCCTGCCCCCCATCACAAGCCTTACCTTTCCAAAGTAATCTACCATAGGGTAATGGACCATGAGGTTAGCTCTTTAGATAGATGGAAAGGCATTCAAATTTACTGTTTTAAATTGTGAACAAATTATTGATCTATGTATATGAGTACTCTAAAACAAACAAACTTCCCAGACATCATACACAGGATTAGTTCACAAAAACTATCTGTGAAACTTACAACATGACTAAAGAAAATGCACACGTGACAATTCCCAGATAATTGAACTAATGTGCCCAATAAGACAATCTTAAGCACACTTTGCAGGGTGTGTACGGACCTCAATAGGATTCTGAGTCGACCTACATAGGATTGCTTTCTTAGACTATACGCTAGGGATCATTATACAGAATGGTGAAAACAGCCTAGACATGTCTGCTGTCGCTGGTTAGCTTAAGGGACGCTTCTTGTGAACATTTTTGGCAGCTTCAAGGAGCATTTTTGTGATGATTGTTGCGCAAGGGCACAAGATATTGGCAATTCAAGAAATGCTGGCCTCATTCTAAACCAACTTCATGTGCCCTCGGTCATGTCGTACCAAGGCCGTTTCCACACACGCTGAATAATGCACTTTCAATGCACTTTAGTTATCCTTTAGAAGTGGATTTTGTAACTGAAAAAATCATTTCCCTCCATCAGTGTCGAGTTTGAGACCAATTTATAATCAAAAAATTACTGACAGGATCCAATGTTCAAATTCACCTAATAAAAAAACAAATTTTCATGAAAAATTGATGCCCTTTTTTGAGTTCATTGAAAAAAATGATATGCAGCCTTCATGTTCTTTATATTGCACTATTTTGGAACAATGATGGTTTATATTCAAGTTTTCGACACACTGTTATGAGAGTTTCCTTAAAGTAAAATTTACTTACCTATTGTGATATATTTATACAAAATCTATGCTTTCAACAGTTTGTACAAGTTAACCTCATAATATTCTTGTATTTTATCCTTATATGTATCAAGTTGTTTTATTGGTTTAATAAAGTTTAAAACTTTTTTTTAAAAAAGTGGATTTTGTGTTTCACACATGAAAACCCAGTTCCAAATGATCAGTAAAGAGCATTAAAAGTGCATTATCCAATGTGTGTGGAAGCAGCCCCAGTTTGATTAGCTACACAGCATCACGACATCATCAAATTTAATATGTGTTTCTTAATTGGCTAGGATTACCCATGTGATTGTTTCCACAAATAACACATGTTAATTAAGGGGGGGGGAACCCTGTTAATGCATCTCCTTTGACCACCCAAAAAGGCTATTCTGAGGATCATAGGGACAGCCTGGACAAAAGTTATGTATTAAGGAGATGAATTAGGTGAGATTGAATGAAAAAGCTGGCTGGATCCAAGCTAAAGGCTGCAAACAAGATAAAACAAGAGGAAAAGGAGCCTTGTGAAACCATAAAGTCTATCAGGGCAGGCATCATTGAGAGCAAACAATACTAACAAAAAAAATTAAAAATACATTTCTTTTAAAATAACCAAGTAATAAAGGGCACCGTTACAACACTACAACTGAACAGATATAAAACGAGTCAGCATTGAGAGGGATATTTGGGGCGCATTCTGGTTCCCCTGAAAAACCTTTTCATGCTGACAGACTTGATATAAAACATTCAACTTGGCCTCCAAATGAGCTTTTTGTAGAATCGTATAATTTGCTGTAGACTGTATACATCCTACTAGAACAAAAAGCAGGTATGAAGTATCTAATTCAGTGAATCCCTCATGTGCCAGTGAGTCTTCTGAGAACCATCCAGCGGGTATCTGTACCAAGCAGTCTTCCTTACTCCACAGCCTCGTACTTCTCTATCATGCTTAACATGGGGGGGGTGTGGATCTTAAGGGAGTTTGAAGTGGTAATGGGCCATGAAGCATATGGCAGTGTTCCGCCATCTCGAGAGCCATATGTACAGGCCTACAGACTGTCGGGATGTGATACGCTACAGATAATATCCGTGATAAATTATTCACTTAACCAAAAATTGTACATCAAACCTCAGCAGCTGGTAAAAGCTGGAGTTTTGCCCAGTACATTAAGGGAAGTTTGCTTCCTCAAAGCTCGACTGTTCTTTGGGGGATTTGAATTATGCATGTTACCCTGAAAGCTAATGCCGTACATACGCATTCAAAGTTATTATTAACCTCATCAAGCAGGAAAGAAATCGAGAAAGCAGCTGGTTTTCGGCTAACACATTGAGGGCATGGGGATGTTTTTAAGGAGCTACTGATAAAGGGCTCAGGCATTCATTTTCGACAAGAGTTTCATTCCGGTGGCAAAGCCAGGCCTTGTGGCTTTGGAATCTGTTGAGCTCAAATTGATTTGTCTTGGTCATAAGCCACAACAAAACCCAAGATTTGAAAATATATTCTTGTCCCTTCCAAAGGATGTAGGAATGCAAATTCACTGAAGAAACGTGCCAAGCCATCAAACGACTGGCTCAAGGACTCCATGATAGAAGGCGATCTCCGTTATCACATTTTCAGTTCATGATATGAGTAGTTAGAAGAAAGCTCTAGAGAGTTGCTTAAGAAGTTGGAGCAGCTGCTCATGTTCATAGAAGGAAGGAACAACTGCAAATTAACCAAGGCCAGGATCTCATTTTCTGGCCCAGGTAAATCAGTCTTTATTTTTTCTCTGTTTTGATGGAGACATTTTGGGATTCTGTCTTAGGGTCAGTCTACACATTATTTCTTTTATGAGGTCCACATGGAGCCAGCCCTTGCTCCACGCAAAGACACGTCAGCTCCAGGGAATAACTTCTATTTTTAAAAGTGTGTGTGTTTGGGCTCAGAAAATTGCCACCAGGAAAGGGAGAGCCCCTGCCTTTCTCCCAAGCTTTTCCCCCTGTGCGCAAATGGTGTGTGTGTGAGGGGGGGGGTCCCCTTTCTGTTGTAGCATATGCACACAATACGTTCATGTGGAGGAGCAGAAATGGGGAAATGTCTCCCCTCCGCACTATTTTTACATGGGAAAAATCTTAGGAGAAAGACAGGAGCTCTCCTCCTCTTGCGGCAGCTCTCTGAGCCCAATTTGCATTCTTGTTTTTTAATAGAAGCCAGTCCCCAAAGCTGACGTGTGCCCACGCAGGGCACGGGTTACCTCCATAGAGAACTTGTAAAAGAATTAGCATTTAGGGTGACCCTTAGAAAGTTGACTAGGGTGCACTAACAGGAAGAGAATGCTAGAGGATGATCTTTTCCATACAAAAGGTATGATTCACTAGGTTGAGAAAGCAACATGGTATAGTCCAATCTCGTCAGATCTCAGTCAGTATTTGAACTGGAGAACACCAAGGGAGACAGGTTGTTTTGCAGAGGAAGGCAATGCCAAACCACCTCATTTCCTCACTTGTCATGAAAACTCCTTGACTGGGTTGGCATAATCTGGTTGCGACTTGATGTCACTCATATACTTACATATAGGATCCAGAGGAGTTAGCCGTGTTAGTCTGTAGTAGCAAAATAGAAAAGAGTCCAGTAGCACCTTTAAGACTAACCAACTTTACTGTAGCATAAGTTTTTGAGAATCACATGCATCTGATGAAGAGAGCTGTGGCTCTCGAAAGCTTATGCTACAGTAAAGTGGGTTAGTCTTAAAGGTGCTACTGGACTCTTTTCTATTTTACATGTCGGATGATTCACTGGCGTCTCCAGTTAAAGAAACTCTTGGAGCAGATGCCAGAAAAGAGTTTTCTTTGCCTGATCCTGGAGATCCGCTGCCAGTTGGAATAATGTGGAGCTAGATGGACCAATCGAGAAGGGTTGTGGCTCTGAGACAGGCTTCCAATGCACCAAGTATCAGTATCCAGTCTCTGTCATACACACACACCCTGAACATAGTGTGAAAAATTCTATTTTGCAATTGTCTATATTGATTTTAAAAGCAATATTTAACTATTTGGGTTAAAGATATTGAAGAAAAACATGATCTTTCAATACCAAATACATTTCAGCAGTGCATAGAACGATAGGCTGTGCACTACACTGTGTGGAGCCTTAGCGTTCATGTACATGCATTTACTTACATGTGCAGAGAAGATCAGACATAGGCTGCTTCCACACACATTGGAGAATGCACTTTCAATGCTCTTTAGTGATCATTTGGAACTGGATTTCTATGTGTGAAACGAAAGATCCACATCCAAAGGATCGCTAAAGTGCATTGAAAGTGCATTATCCAACGTGTGTGGAAATGGCCGTATTCTTTTCTCTCCCACTACATATTCTCACCACAGATTGTTCTAGAGACCTTGGAGAAGGAGTTGGACCTGAAAGATGGGTGAAACAGGTATCTGTCTATACCAAACTCTTAACAAGATATCTCCCAAAAGGCAAAAAGAAGATAAAATAAGCACAAGAATTTACCAAGAACCAGGAGTCCATGGCAGAGGGAAGATTTAATAATAAAAACAATAATATTTGATTTATTTATTTTTATTTATTTATGTCATTTATAATCTGCCTTTCTCACTGAGACTCAAGGCGGATTACATAGAGTGAGATTAGTACAATCAGTAAGAAGGACATTTCCATACAGCATCAAGAACATTTCCATAAACAATGTCATAGGGTAATACAAGTTTACAAAGACATAGCATTAACAAGGGTCCAATATGGAGTTGAAGAATTGCTGGAAAAGAACATAAACAGTTCTAGGACTGACGGCCCTTCAGGACAACTTAACACCCACTCAGAGCCATTTACAAAGTGTGTATTATTATCCTCACAACAATCACCCTGTGAGGTGGGTAGGGCTGAGAGAGCTCCAAGAAGCTGTGACTGTCCCAAGGTCGCCCAGCCAGCTTCAAGTGGAGGAGAGTGGAATCAAACCCAGTTCTCCTGATTAGCGTCCTGCCGCTCTTAACCACTATGCCAAACTGGCTCTTGAATTGAGCAAGTTTACTAACACAGCTCCTAAACTTCCATTTTCTTCAAACCAGTCCCTTTATCCACAATCTCCTTAAGAAGGGCAAGGCCTAACTCCAGCTTTTACAATATTTCTGGAACCAGATGTCAGGCTGGGGCATAACCTTCCTCAATTACCTTTGTTTTATCTATTGGTTTTGCTGAAAGATACAGTAAGAGCAAAAGAACCCCCATCTTAGCACTACAACTTAAGGAGAGCCCTACTGGTCAGAGCAATGGTCCATCTACTCCGGCATTGTGTTTCACACAGTAACCAACCAACTGCCCTGGAGGGTCAACAGACATTCCCCTGATGTTGCTTGCTACAACTGGTATTCAGAGGTTTACTGAAGAGGTACCCTTTAGTAGTAGGTCTCTCCTACAAGAATATGTCCAATCCCTTTCTAAAGCTTGCTGTGATAGTCGTCACCATAACACCCACTAGGAGTGGATTCTACAATTTAATTGCATGTTCTACCTGGGCCCACAGTGGAAAGGAAAGGAAAGAGGAAAAAGGGGAAAGGAGATGAGAGGAAAGGGGAAAGAGTTTAGGGGAAAGGAGAAAGGGAGAATGGAAAAAGAGAGGAGAGGAAAGGGGAAAGGGGAAAGGGAAGGAAAGAGGGAAAGGAAAAAGGAGAGGAGAGGAAAGAGGAAAGGGAAAAGAGAAAAGGGGAAAGGGGAAATAGAAAATGGAAAAAGAGAGGCAAGGAAAGGGGAAAGGGAAGGGTGGGAAAGGGGAAAGGAAAGTGAAAAGGAAAAAGGAAAGAGGGAAAAGGGGAAAAGAAAGGGGAAAGGGAAAAGGGGAAAGGGAAGGAAAGAGGAAAAGGGAAAAGGAGAGGAGAGGAAAGGGGAAAGGGAAAAGAGAAAAGGGGAAAGGGGAAAGAGAAAATGGAAAAAGAGAGGCAAGGAAAGGGGAAAGGGAAGGGTGGGAAAGGAAAGGAAAAAGGAAAGAGTGAAAAGGGAAAAGGGAAAAAGAGAGGAGAGGAAAGGGGAAAGGGGAAAGGGAAGGAAAGAGGAAAAGGGAAAAGGAGAGGAGAGGAAAGGGGAAAGGGGAAAGAGAAAAGGGGAAAGGAGAGGAAAGGGGAAAGGGGAAAGAGAGGAAAGGAAAGGAAAGGAAAAATGGAAAAGGAAAGTAGGAAAAGGGAAAAGAGAGGAGAGGAAAGGGGAAAGGGGAAAGGGAAGGCATAAAGGGGAAAGAGCAAAGGGAAGGAAGGAGGAAAAGGAAAGGAAAGGAGGTTGTCCGAATCAGCTATCCAGCTGAGGGCTATGTAATATATCTACTTGTACCTCAACAAATGGTGCCTTAACCTCACACAGTGTGACAGTATAATGGAAAACACACATCTCAGTCTTTGCTGTCTAGTCCTTTCCTCTCACCGTTTGACAGAATGCAGCTGGCAGGATTTGGAGAGGCAATAAAAGAGGGGAAGGAGAGCTCTGGGCCCGCTGAGCGGAGAGGGAAGAGGAGCGCAAATAAATATTTCACTAAGAGTTAGCACATGAGCCTGGGCAGCATAAATAAAGCAGAAGTGTGAGGGGAACAGCTTCAAATGCCAATTGGCTTAAGTCATCTGTGTCTTCAGCAGGAGAAAGAGGCTGGGAGATTTATTCCAAAGTGAAAAAACGGAGGTGGAGGAAGAGATATTTTTATTAGCCTTTGCTTTGACATTCCCTCAAGGAGCAAAAGGAGAGTTCAGATAAGGCAGGCGGAAATGGCAGCAGCGGTTCACCTGGGCCGGAATAGACTAGTCAGTTGAGAAATGCCTGGTGATTTGGGATGGCGTCTGGGGAGAGCGGATTTTGGGGAAGAAACTCAGCAGAGATGTGATGGCATAGAGCAGAACCACAAGTGACAAAAGGCACAGATTGGACACTTGTCAGCTTCCCTCAAGTTTTGATGGGAAATGTAGGCATCCTGGTCTTGCAGCTTGGCTCTGCGACTGCTGTCCAATGGACTTTTCAACTGTCACTTGTCCAACATTCCGCCAAGCTGCCTACATTTCCCATCAAAACATGAGGGAAGCAGACAAGTGTCCAATCTGTGCCTTTTGTCACTTGTGGTTCTGCTCATAGAGTCCACCTTCTGAAGTTGCCATCTTCTCCAGGGCAACTGATCTCTGCTGTCTGGAGATCAGCTTTAATTCCAAGAGAACGCCAGGTGCCGCTAGGAGCTTTGCAACCCTAGACGGAAGCAGGTCTCATGAAAGTTATATCTGTGATGGTTAAATAAATATAGGTGAGTTGAACCCCCTTAGTTCTGCTTTGAAAAGTTTTGGTGCAGCGGGGAATGGACTTACTCCACTCAGTCGGGAGTGGGTGTAGGATATGGAATGAATTCAACTATGGCATGCATAGGTCATCTGTTGGGTTTTAACTAGCAGAATAAATTAGGGTGCAGTAGAATTTAAGAAGAACAGACTCCAGTGTTTAGCTCTAGAAAAATACGTTACTACATATTAGGATAAAGGGTACCTTTGGTGAGAAAATAAAGAACAGCTATCTCTCTGCATCTTGGCACTCAGACTAGAACACAATATTGACTGAAGACTGAACTAAACCTTTGTATAAGTTGCTAGTTAATTGCCGCCAAATAAACTGATTGCCCAATAGTGAATCTTAGATCTCTTCATTAAGCATAAAGACTCCCCTTTCTATGGTGGGAACCTTAACTTGACAGCTAAGTGGTTCTGTGCAAACTAGTTGACTAACTAAATAAACAGAACAACAGTTTAGCTCTTTCATGACTAAATGTAGGACACTTGCTAAAATCCTAACGTCAACCCTAGAGTAACTAGGTCTTTCCACACATGTATTAAGGCTTCTGGCACTGCGAGAGATGGGCGATGTTGGTGCCCCCAAGTAAGAGGAGGACTGATGGTACTCCAAGAAAGTCTATAGGGTGTACTAGGCCTTATCTTACAAGTTCAGAGTCCTCTAGAGTAATATGATGGATACAGCAAACTTTTACACGGTAAAGCCTCTGGCTATATGAGATGGGTACATTACGGCCTAGGGATTCTCTTGTGTTGTGCTATGTTCATCTAATGCAACCAAATGTTATGCAAACTGGACAAAATAATATTCTGAATTTTGTAATAGTGGACATCTCTGTTTTGTTTTTTTAAGGGCTTTGTGAGGGATCAAATTAAGCCCTAGATAGAAGGCACAATGGCTGGAAAAGATGGAAGCAGTCAGTAGGCATTTGTCTTTATTTAGCATGAACTGCATCTATGACCATCTATTTCTGGTATTTCAGGACAGGAAAGAACAGGAAAGGAATGAATCTACAGTATTTTCATACCAATCTCAGGGCTCAGTTCTGGAATGTCAAGATAGAGGGGTCTGAACTGAAGAGACATTTATTAGAATATTTATTAGAACCCTCTTTCAACAGTTTTGGGGGGGAACTGCCATGAAAAGTCCAGCTATTCAGAAAGCATTGCCCTGAACTGACTTTTCTTTTCTCTTTGGCACATTCACCTTTTTGATGTGCTCCCTGATTGATTAGGATATTGATATTTCCTATCTTGGGAATATTGTTCTGAGTTTAAATAGGCTTCTCTTGCCTTTAACGATAAAAACTCAAAGCCAAATCTGATTGGTTGCACAGAGTTCTGATGTCATTAATAACAACAATAACAATAACATTTGATTTATATACCGCCCTTCAGGACAACTTAACGCCCACTCAGAGCAGTTTACAAAGTGTGTTGCTATTACCCTCACAGCTATCACCCTGTGAGGTGGGTGGGGCTGAGAGAGCTCCGAGAAGCTGTGACTGATCCAAGGTCACCCTTTATGTGTAAGCGCGGGGAATCAAACCCAGTTCTCCAGATTAGAGTCCTGCCACTCTTAACTACTACGCCAAAATGTCATTAAATTAATGGTCCTTGATTGCCCAGGATCAATTTTAAAAAGAGCTAGAGAAAATGGCATTAAAATAGCAAAAGTGCCCACAAGTTATCTCCCCATCACCAAATTCAAAGCTACTAGAATTTGCAAGTATAACTGTGATCGACGGCTATGATTTCCACGTAACTGGTTTATTAAAGTCTCCTTTGCTGCAGTAAACACAATTCCCTAATTGCTCAAACTAAACTATCACCCCGTATCATCGTTCACATATTTTTTCCTTCTCCATCTTTCTCCTCATCATAAGTTCAGCCCAGCAGTCTCTGGCAATTCAAATCAGCTGGGATACAAGTAGTATTTTTACTACATGTCATAATTTATGGGCCCCCTGCATTCAGAGTGCTTCTGCCGCCCTCTGCTTCACCTCAATGAATCTTTATTTTGGACTGGAAACTAGCAGTCAATAGTATTTACTTCCTATTGACTTCATTCTTAACGCAGCAGGATGGGGAGGAGGAGAACTGAACTATTATTGACCTCTCAGTCATGCTTCTAATCACAACAGTCCATCAAAAGAATCCAGGAGTCCTCTCTTTGGTCTCTGAGTCCTCTCTCAGCAGCCTCAAGCTATAGGCAACAGGGAAACATTTTCCACTAAACAGTTAGGGATGATTTCAGATTTGTCATTCCTATTGTAGTGACCTGAAAACCCCCTCTTTGGAACTTGCGTCTCTCTTGCACATATCAAACTAGTGACCTTTTCCTGTTTCCTTGCACCAAATCTTTCCCCATTAAAAAGTACACATTTTTGTTCAAGGTCGTACAGAATACAGAGATGAAATATTGCTGAAACAAAGCATAAGAAATTAAACATGGCCTACTTAATGATGTGGAAACTACTTAGTAGTAGCACATCTACATCAACGGACACTACCTAGTAGTATAGTCTACAGTCCCTGTCCCTTGACCAAAAGTTTGCTTTCTTTTGCAGAGTCTTCCTTGGTGGTCCCCCCCCCCCTTAAGTCCCAACCCTGCTTGGCTTCCAAGATCTGACAAGACCATTCCACACCCCAAAGTGGCAATTAAAGGAGCATAAATGGCTCACAGGGATAAATGGAGACTGAAGTTCCTCCAGATACGTAGGTCTTAGGCCATGAAGGGCTTTAAATGTTGTATCCAGCACCTGAAGGAAGATGTATTTTTGACGACTACCTCCTGGCAATATTCAGGTTGTTGCATTTTGGACTAATTACAATTTCCAGGTTGTCTTGAAGAGCAGCCCCATGTAGAGTACATTACAATAGTTCAAGCCTTTCTATGGAACCCAGCCTATGAAGCAGCTGTAGAGTCTAGGAGTTATCAACAACTATGCCAGTCAGCCTCTTGATGCGTATCACACAACTGATTTGCAGTATATTCTGAAACAGGTAATGAAATGAGAAGGGCAACTGTCAAGCTTTGGCTAAAGCCAGGGTTTTTTCCAGCTGGAAAACGGTGGAACGGAGTTCCGGCACCTCTTGAAAATGGTCACACGGCTGGTGGCCCGGCCCCGTGATCTCCAGACAGAGAGGAGTTTAGATTGCCCTCCGCGCTGCTACAGTGGCATGGAGGGCAATCTAAACTCCCCTCTGTCTGGAGATCAGGGGGCGGGGCCACCAGCCATGTGACCATTTTCACCGAGGGCAAATTAAACTTTAAAAAAAAAACCCTCTTGTTCCACTGATCCAAAGTGACACCATTGTGCGGTCCTGGGAGCATGCACACACTTTGTGCACGTGCATGTGGTACCAGGGGCACCATCTCCCACCAAGAGTTGTCCCCTGTGCTGGCAACCCACTGAGTTCCACCACCTCTTTTCGCAGAAAAAAAGCCCTGGCTAAAGCAAACTTTTCGGACAGCCATGGAAGTTCTTACATAGGAGCAGCTTCCAAGGCAGGTCAAGGCAGTTTGGATGCATTTCTCAGAAAAATTCCACATGCCTTTAGAGTGAGCTCATAAGAGTCTGAGGGCCACCTTCTTCAAAGGGGCAAAAAAGGTCCCTTTCCCTTGTTCTGTGTTTCTCATTACCACCTCTAGACTCAAGTGCTTTAATTGGGTCTTCTGCTTTTCCCCTTCACCCCTGGATCGCTTACGCTTGGAGAAGTGATTCCAAGTTACCTCTCATTAGGCAGATGTTCTTTGGATGATATATGGCTCTTTCAAGCTTGATAGCCCCACAGAAGATGGTTAGTGAAAAGCCCAATGTAATCATTTGGAATGTGGGATTTATGATGTTTAACTTAGCTATTCTCTGCAGGCTTTCTAATAGGATGGAGGTGGGCTGCGGGCGGTAAAAGGTCAGTCCCAGGAGATGGCAAATGCAGTACAAAGAGGAAGTTGGAATGCATCTCTACCGACATGGTGGTTAGCATTCGTGGGGAAACAGGACAGGCTTTTCATCCCAGATGAAACGTTAAGGGGCAGAAGTTCGGCGCTGGACCACATGGGCTGCCTGTGGGAAGCCTTAGGTACAACTGATGATGCTGCCATTCAAGAATCTAAGATAAGAGGAAATATTTTTTAAGCATGAATAGGTAGTATAACTGGAAATTACATTTTAAAGGTTATATGTTCATTGTGGTTTGATAGCCCTTGTAATGTGTATCTTAAATTTTCTTTAAAGTTTCAAATTTTTCCCCTCCCTTTTTTTTCTTTCTGTATCCTTATTTGTTTAAAAATATTTTTTTTAAAAAAGAATCTAAGATAGTAGGGCTAAGAGAAAGCATTATTTGCTGGAAAACCAGTGCCATCCAGAGCAGACAATAGTAAGCTCATTGTGAGCAGGCATTTGGCAACTCTAGATGTAAGCCACTTTGAGTCCCCATTGAAGACAAAGACGGTATAAATGAAATAGATAAATATACCTCTCGTGACTTTACAGTCCTCCATTCTCTCATTCACCCATGACAAATACGCATAGGACTTTGCAATTAGAACTGTCTTGCTTTTCAGCTGTAACCTCCAAGTCTTATTGCTCCAGCTTTATTCTTTTTTTTGTTATATATATTTTATTTCAATTTACAAACATAAAATTTAAACTATAATAATTTTTATTCAGTATCATACGTTTATATTAAACTTGCTTAAATTTACTTTTAATGTTTCACTTCTATTTAAATATCTTTATTCTATCTTTTCCATCTCTCTTCATTAGAGATGGGCCCGAACCGGGGGGGGGGGTGGGGAATGAACTGTGCGGTTCGTGGTTTGTCGCATTTCACGAACCACAAACTTTCACGAACTTGCTCTGGTTCACAAACCGGTTCATTTGGTTCGTGAAAATGTCACATCCGGGTCAGCAAATTGTCACTTCTGGGTCAGCAGAAGGTCTGCAGGAAGTCCATCCCCTGTTGCCTAGGAAACTGATTGATCTGTGCCAGGCTGTCTGCAGTGACGAACCGAAAAATGAACCAAATGATCCAGCCTAAAGTTCATGGCAGTTCGTCAGAAATGGGCTTGCACAAACCACAAACCAGCCTGGTTCGTCATGAACTTTGGTTCGTATTTTGGTTTGTGCCCATTTCTATTCTTCATATCTAATAACATTTTTATTAATAAATAACATTTTTACTAAAAGCTTGTATTATCAAACTCTTTCTTTCTATCATTCTCTGTGTTAATTTAATTTTGTTCTTGATTTTCATCTATATAATTAAATAAAACTTTCCATTTTTCTTAAAATGCTGAAGTTGGTGTTATGTATAACAGACGTTAATTTTACCATTGTATATTCATTTAGTTTATTCTTCCATTCCTTCAGGTCTGGGCATTTTACTGCCATTTTGCTGCAAATATTACTCTTGCTACCTTCACCAGTTATTCAAATAATTCATTGTGTATTTTTGTAATCTTACTTGGTAAGATATTTAATAGCATATTTTTCTGATCCATTGGATCCATTAAATTTTAATATCTTTTGCATTTCTTCACGTATCTCTAGCCAATATTTTTTTGCTTTCTTGCATGCCCACTATACGTGATGAAATATTGCATCTGTATTCTGACATTTTCAGCTCTTTTCATTATAGTCTTTATTTGTTTTTGCTATATCTTTAGAGGTAATATATCATCTCAAGAACATTGTATACCACAGCATCTGATGAAGAGACCTGTGGCTCTCGAAAGATTATGCAACAATAAAGTTGATTAGTCTTAAAGGTGCTACTGGATTCTTTACCATTTTGCTACTACAGACTTACATGGCTAACTCCTTTGGATTTATGACTTCTTCCTTAATGTCTGACATTCAGTAACCTTAATTTCTTTAGTCTGTAGATTTTCCAACTGACTCATGTATATGTTTTCTCCAAAATTTTGCATCCCTTTTATCATACAGTTTTTACTTGTTCTGTTCCAGTGTCATACTGCAGTAATACTTTATAGATTTTTCCTAATAGGTGTCTTACGTCTCCAGTGATTAATTGTTCAAAAGTTGTTTTCTTCCTTAATCGTCCCCTTTCTTTAGCTATCTGTTCTTTCAATTTAGATACTGTTTGAAGATGTAACAACCATGGAATGTTCTTTCCTTCATCTTGAACCACTCGCCAGGATTTTATTTTTCCTTATTTATCCATCATATAGGCTATATGGTTATATTTCTTGTACTATTGTCACAATAAATGTTTCCTGGGGATGTCAGTGGAGAGGTTGGCACTTGGCAGTCATATTCTATTTCTGCATTGAAACCATATTCTTAATAGACCATCTTGCAAGATATGATTACCATCTTGTATTTGAATTGTTTCTAGTAATTTCTTGTTACGTATTCCTTCTTTAATATCAATTGTCTCCAATTTAACATTTCTTTGATTTGAATTTGTAATCCAGTCTGACACCAAGACTAGTGCAGCTGCCTGGCGATATAATTTGATATTTGGTACAGCTAGGCCTCCTCTTTTTTCCCTCCTGTAATACTTTAAATCTTATTCTTGGCTTATTTCCTTCCCATACAAAGTTGTTTATCATTTTTGCCACTTTAAAAAAATCTTTTCATCTATATGAATTGGTAACTTTTGAAACAAAACAGTCAACTTTGGCAATATATTCATTTTGACTGCAGAAATTCTTCCTAATCCTAACCATGAAATGTTCAGTCTTTCCCATCTTTGCAAATCTTCAATAATCCTTGTTCCTTGCCCATTTTTTTTTATAATTGTCTTTATAAAGATTTTCATTTTGTCATGTTACATATATTTCAAAATATTTTATTGATTTTTTAGGAACATCACATTCCGTTATTTTTTCTCTCTCTTCTTCTACTTTGGTTGCCACTAATAACATTATCTTTGTCTTCTTTTTATTCAGTTTATATCTGGAATAAGTTCCCAAATCTAATTATTTGTTTCATTGCATATTTCAGGGAAATATCAACATCATCCGCATAACGTTTCATGTTATATTCTTCTCTTCTTTATCTTTTTTATTCCAGAAACCCTGATATCTTGTCTAATTTTTATACCTAATATTTCCATTGCCAAAATAAATAATAGCAGTGATGTTGGACAACCTTGTCAGGTATTCCAGCTTCATTCTTGATGATAACTGTACCCTGAAGCATTTGCATTACTCAGTTTCATTCTCATGGCTTTTTAAGCAACTGTTCAAGCTCAAGATATAGGCTCTGGCCTTCTAAGCCAAGGGGTATGGAAGCCCCTAAAGGACATGGTCCTAAGAAGTCACTTGGGATAGAAGCAGATTGGGGCAAACTTCAGGCTCCTTTGAGGAGAAGGCTGTTATTCCCTATTCAGTCCCTTCTTTATCTTCCCGGCTCCTTCTCTCACCAGCGTCGCTTCAGCTTCTTCTGACTTGGATCTCCACTCAGATCTATTCATTGCTTTGCTCATGAGTCATGAGCAACCTATAACTCAAGAGGTTTGTCTTGGTGTCAAGGAAACTTGCCAATGGGGAGTCCACGGCCCAGTGAATCCACAGCCGGGCTCCTGCTTCCTTTTGGCAGCTGTTTTCTTCTTTCCTCCCCATTGTAGACTGGCAACTCTAAGTTAATAGTAGGTCTCCCATTTACCCACCCATGGTGGGGGATTACCTGGCCTCAGCCCCAATTTCCTGTCCCCAGAGAACTAAGAAACAGGCAAAACAAATGGCCTGCATGAAGTGACGCTCTAGGCAGTCTACAGCGGCACCCAGAAGTGATATCACATCTCCTCAAACTCTGCCCTCCCTAGGCACTCCTGGCATTTATTGAGGCAGTATTAGAAACGCTGGTTCACAATTTTAAGGGTTGCCAGCTTCCAGCATGGAATTCCTGGAGATTTAGAAGCAGCGCTAGGGGAAGGCAGAGTTTGGGGAAGGCATGGAACTCAGAGGACATGTGAGGCCATAGAGTCCACCCTCCAAAGGTGCAGTTTCTTCCGAAGCCTGGAGATCGATTGTAATTCCATTGATGTCCAGGCTCCACCTGGAGATTGGCCACCCTAATCCTGCCCTTCCTCCAACACTCTCAGGCTGGCATACATAGATCACAACAATCCTGTGAGGGAGGTAAGGCTGAGAGAGTGGGGCTGACCCAGGATCCTTTAGTGACCTTCATGGCAATGTGGGGATTTGAACTCCAATTTCCCTGGTGAAAGTTCTCCACTCTAACCACTACACAACACTGTCTCTGTCTACTATCTTGTTCTTGGCCTCAGCCACTAATGAGGTACTTCTCAATGTCAGGTTGGCATCCACCACCAGGGCCCTGAATGCCACTCAATTGGCAAGACCGAACAGAGAATTTCAGGCTGTTCTGGAGTTCCATTTTTCTGTCACCCGATTTTAAAACAAGTAGTGAAATAAATGCAAAGAGTCAGTTCAAATGCAGCCCTGAGCTCATCTCCAAGCGCCGTGCCTCTTCTCTTCTGTTTTGGGAGCAGATGGCTCCAGGTCTATTTTTCTACCAAGTGCCTCCCGCACATTCAAACACAAAGCTCTTTTGAGTTTGGAGCCCAATCTCTTTGCTGTAATATCTTTTTCATCCCCACAAGTGTTTCTTTCTTTAAAAAAAAATAAAATAAAAAGACAATTCTATTCTTCTTCAAAAGGCCAGGTTATGTTCTTCATTTTAACTGAAGTAGTCAAGAGTATTATGGGTCATTTTGTCACCATGGCAACCATAAATAGGCCTTCAAAGTTTCAGAGAAGTACTATTAAGGCCGCAGAGAGTTCTCCAGCAAGGAAAAAAAAAATAATAGGGACAGCAAATCAATGAGGTCTTTTATACAGTTTGTGTGGAATGCAAACGGGGATATCAAACATCGTTTCTCTGCCACTGTGAATTACTCCAGGCAGCAGTTTAATGTGGCTTCCTTGTGACACCTGAGACCGAATGGAAAATTAATGAGGCAGCATGATCTATGGATCTTTTTAAATCTTATAACCAGACTCCTTTGGAGAATAAAAATGGCCCAATCAGTTTGATATTAGCAGAGAGGGTTCTTAGCATTTCTCTTCTGCCAAGGCCTGGCACCATGTGGAGATGGAGACGTTCTTTGTTTTGATACAAAATAGCAGAGAGGAGTTAACGTCTTCTCCAGTGTTGGCTTCCTTGAAAGCAAAAATGTTTCCAGTTATATTCTAAATGGATGGAAGCAGGACAAAGGAAAGTGCCACAGGAGGAAGGCCCTATGTCAGGAACAAAAATATGTTTCCTGTTTTCCTCTGGGCACAATGGAACCAGGAAAGCTAACATCTGAGCGAATGTATCCAGATAGTGTGGAATAGTGGTTAGAATACCAAGACTAGGACTAAGACCAGAGTTCGAGTCCTCCCTTGGCAATTAAGCTCATGGGGTGACCTTGGGCCAGTCAATGTAGCCTACAACACTGGGTTCTTGAGGGGATAAAATAAGGGGAAAAGACAGCCTTGAGTTCCTGGAGAAAAGGTAAGAGGTCTAACAGACTGACGTTCTCCTCATACCATGAAACTCATCAAAGGTGACTTATGTCTATTGTCCGAAGCTGTCTGTGCTGTGCAGTTGTTAGATGCTGCTAGGTAGCCATGTAGGTCTGTAGTAGAACAGCAAGATTTGAGGGCAGTGGCACCTTAGAGACCAACAAGAGTTTTCAAGGGTATAAACTTTCGAGTTTTGCAGATACCATGGATGGCCAAAAAGACCAATAAGTGGGTTCTAGATCAAATTAAACCTGATTCTCCCCAGAAGCTAAAATGACAAAACTGAGGCTGTTATACTTTGGTCACATCATGAGAAGACAAGATTCTCTGGAAAAGTCAATAATGCTAGGAAAAGTGGAAGGCAGCAGGAAAAGAGGAAGACCTAAAACAAGATGGCTTGACTCAATTAAAGAAGCCACGTCCTCCAGTTTGCAAGATCTGAGAAAGGCTGTTAACGATAGGAGGTTTTGGAGGTCTTTCATTCATAGGGTCACCATAGGTTGGAGGCAACTTGATGGCACATAACACACACACACACACTTTCAAGAGTTAGAATTGCCTTCTCCAGGAAGCATCACAGTGGAATGATCTGTTTTGCCCAGGAAAGGACACAGCTTGCTCACCAGACGAAACTGGTAGAAGGCACTCCTGGCCATTACTACCACCTGCTTATCAAATAGGAGGCCTGCATCCAACAGTAACACCAAGCTATGAACCTGATCCTTTAAAAGAGTGCAACACCATTCCAAAGAAGAGAAGCTTTCATTCCAGGGTCAATCTTTCTACCCACCAGTTGTACCTCCATTTTGTTGGGATTAAGTTTCAGTTTTTTAACCTTCATCCATCCCCAAACCACCTCCAATCACTGGTTCATGATTTTCCATAGCAGGATTTGAGTCCAGTGCATGGCACGCCAGCTGCCCCCTGTACTGCGGCGCAGGCGAAAGCAGCGTGGGGAGCTGCGCTGCCTCTTGCCTGCCTTGGAGGGCAGGGGGTGACCAGCAAGCCGGCCGCCCCCTGTCCTGCGGGGAGGCAAATGCCGCGGGCAGCCTCACAGCCCCCCGCGCTGCTTTCGCCTGCCCTGGAGGGCAGGGGGTGCATGGCAAGCCGGCTGCCCCCTGTCCTGCGGAGCAGGAGAAAGCAGCGTGGGGTGCTGTGAGGCCACCCGCGCCATTCACCTGCGGAGAGGTGATGACGTCACCAAATTCGCCTGCGGGGAGGTGATGACGTCACCAAAGTGCACACGTGCGAGGCAGTAAGCCAAGGGTTGCCCATGCCTGGATCCGGCGCTGGCCCAGTGGCACCTTTGATATCAACAAGAGCTCCCTTCTTCAGAGCTCTGATTCTCGAAAGCTTATACCCTGAAAATCTTGTTGGTCTCTAAGGTGCTACTGGACTCAAATCCTGCAGTTGTTAGAAATGCCAAAGAAGAAGTTGAGAGATGAGAGTTCAAATCCCCATTCTGCCAGAGTGATGTAGAGGCTAGAGTGCCAGAGTAGGATCTAGGAGTCCCAGATTCGAATTCCCACTCTGCCATGGAAGCTGGCTAGTCTGTCCCTTTCAGGCTAACCTACTTCATATTAGAAAGAGCTGTATTCCATTTGGTAGCACAGTGTTTTCCCCAATATGTAGTGATTAATCTTCAGGCAATCAAATTGCAGAAAGAGTTAGTATTTGTAGTTTATTGAGGTTGATTCCATTCAAGGCAATATCTTGGAGAAGAAAGAAAGAGTCCTAGTCGAAAGATGAATTTTCTCTATTGGGCACGGCCAGTTAGTCCAGCGTCGTGCTTGCATATGTGTATGTGGATGAGGCCTTCAAAGGCCTTCAAAGCAGGAGCTCTGAAAAATACATCTTTCCCCTTGGAATCTCCCAAAGGAAACAAAGAGAGGAGTCAGGAGGCACTCCCACCATAGACAAAGAGAAGCAGCTTACTTAGGAGGAGAGTAACACATACACACAGAGAGAGATGCAGCGCCCTCTCGTGTTCAGTTATTCCAAGTCACCTATTCCATCAATTCACAGGGTTGTTTGAGGATAAAATGGAGGGTGTGAGACCAATATATGCTGCACAGCACTGAGCTCCTTGAAATAAAGGTAGAAAGAAAATGGACTAGAATAAATTCCATAAAAATTCCATAAAGTGAGACCACTAGGTCTACATGCTAACTTATAGGCCAGGCAAAAAAAATTAAGGATGACCTCAAAGTATATGCAAGAGCAAGGGTCAGGGAGGACATGGAGGCTGGTAAAGATTGGCTGATTCCAGGGGAAGACAGGTCTTTACTTAGGAAAATCCAGTTTCACAAATCCCTTGATGTCAGTGTATCCTTCAACAAGCTTATTCCGCACACATTGGATAATGCACTTTCAATGCACTTTATCGATCATTTGAGGTGGATTTTTTGTTCCACACACAAAAAAATCGTTCCAAATGATCTATAAAGAGGATTGGAAGTGCATTATCCTTATTCTGAATTTCTGAAGATCCTTATTCAGAATTTCTAACTCTCCGACTGCAAAAGATGAGTCCCTACCAATTTAGTTTTAATAGACTTTGCTCCGATAATGAATGTTGAGAATCTATGTGCAAGATTCTCCCAGATGATGGCAAGAAAACCCACCCTAAAAATGAGTGAGTTTTTACATCATTCATGTTAAGAAAATATTAGTGGAAGCGGGCTCCCCTGAGGAAGTCTGTTGGGTTGAGGAAACAGCTGTGACACTGATGTCTGAGCACATGATGTGTTATACCTGAAAGATAACCTGGCACTTATACGGTTATTTCTCAGATGTGATTGCTCCCTTGGCACTGATGACCCAGAACTCATGCGGCCCATAAAGTAGAACTTTTATGGCTTCAATTCCAGTCACTTAATTTGGATTTTGGAGCCATTCCCCCTCTTAATGAGTGATCTGGGCTGTTATTCTCCTCCTTCTGAGTACCTGGATCTTAGGCACTTAATTGAGGGGAAAAAATATTACAACAGGGTTAATCCTCTAAGTGGTAATGAACAACTGATATTAATGCCTTCTGCGTTCTTGAGTTCCCTCTCTAAAGTAATCAATGGCTGATTGCAAATCTTAATTGTGTGAGAGCGCCATTAAAGGAGCCCTCTTCTGAAGTGCAGTAATTCCATTATGCAGGATTGCAGGTAAAGAAGATAGCGCATCACATCTGTGCCTGGGTCTTAGCGTTTGGCTTGCCCTTTCAAGGGTTGGGCAAGGGTCTCAGCATCTCCAAGAGTAAAGAGTAAAGTTTCCAAGGAACAGCCTATTTCTGCTTTGCTTTGGCTGATGATTTTATAATTACTTAGCACATACTCACCCTATCTTTCTTTCAGACACACAGACAGTTCTCCCTACTCTATTTTATTTTTACAACTACTCTATGAGGAAGGATAGGCTGAAAGTAGGGTCACCAGCTTTGGATTCGGAAATTTCTGGAGGAGGGGTGGGGGAGGTGAGGTTTGGAGAGGGGAAGGACCTCAATGGGTTATAATGCCATAGAGTCCACCTTCCAAGCAGCTGTCTTCTCCAGAGGAACTGATCAATTGTAGTTCTGAGAGATTGCTAGGCCTCACTTGGAGGTTGGTAAATTAACCCAACCAAGAGAGTCCCTCTCATACCCCAAAGTGAGTTTCATGATGACAGGGGATCTTGTGCTCCACAGAAGTAAGATGCAGAGGAGGTGATCTCAACTAGAAATGGGCACGAAACAGAAAAAAACAAACCAGGAGGTTCGTAGTTCGTGGGTTTCACATGAAGCACGGAACTGGACCAGTTACAAACCAGTTCGTGGTTCATGAGGTTTAAATGCCCCTTTCTGGCCTTAACAGCGGCAGGGAAAGGGGCCTTTAACAGTTTAAAGGGCCCTTTCCTGCCTTGCAAGTGGCAGGTCCCTTTAAACTATCAGCTGGCAGGCAGCAGGGGGGATCCCCCCCTCACCGCCTGCCAGCTGATAGTTTAAAGGGACCTGCCAGTGGCAGGGCCCTTTAAACTGCCCAAACCCCAGTCCCCCTATCCCTCTACCCCTCTACCCCACTATCCCCCAGCCCCCAGCCCCAGCCCCACACTTACCTTCCCCTGTGGTGCGGTGTTCTTCCTCTCCTCCCGGGAGGGGCGGGAAGACCATTTTTGGTCTCTTCCACTGCCCTGGAGGCCTGCAGGGCAGCAGAAGAGGCCGAAAACGGCCTTCTCGCCCCTCAAATGGCCACCGCTGGGTTTGGGCAGTTTAAAGGGACCTTCTCTTGCAAGTCCCTGTAAATACGACCCAACGAACCAGTATACAGTTCGTGTAAGTTCCATGAAAAGGAGCTTCCATGAACCCTGGTTCGCGAACCCCGAACCAGCCTGGTTTGTGGGGTTTTTTGAGTCGTATTTAGGTTTGTGCCAATCTCTAATCTCAACTGAGACTACCACTAGTTTAGCTACAGTGACTTACCCACTGCACAACTATAGGCTTCTCCTACCCAGGTTTTGAGAAGAATACAGAAACCAGTTCTTGAGGGCTTTCTTAAAGCTCTGAATACCCCCTTGCATCATAAATGTCTCAAAACTGATTCCTTCAGTTTTTGAATATCATTAATATACCTAATCAGATCGCTAAAAATAAAAGTGGGAAGTGTCCATGTATGACCACAGACCAACTGAAAGCCAATCCTTTTATCAAAACCAACGGAATATTGCAAAAAGCTTGCAAGCTCTTAAATTCACTAGAATGCTTCAGTTAAAAAAACACACACACACAAGGCGGGAGCCAGTTATTTCTAGGTCTTGAAGCAAAGCCCAAAATATGCAAATGGATTCTGAGATAGTTCTCTGTCATGTATCCTGCTTGGTGCCAGAGAGACTTTTGATTAACAGCTGCTTTTCATAGCCACAACCGGAACATACCTTTTCCCCCATCTCTCCTTAATCCCAGCAACTTGTCATACACCCACATGCACCCTCAAGACCTGCCACCAGTCCTTTTAGTCTATTCTAAGGCACAGGAGCAAAAGGACAAACCTCCAGGCCTGCCAGGGAACTAAACAGGTCTACCTTGCAAGGCAACTTGCAAACAGAGGGCCAAGCTACACATGACGAATGACACTTGAACGGCAAGTGTATTTCTCCCTGTTCACTTGCCCTCCACTCAATCCACTTGCCGTTCAAGTGTCATTCGTCATGTGTAGCTTGGCCCAGAGTTTCTTTAACAAAGATTTACCTGGTAGGTGGTTCAGGGTCAAGACACTGGTTTAGCCTTTTGAGATTTCAAAGTCAAGAACCACACAAGATAAAAAAAAATATTATTATTTATTTAAGGTGCAAAGATATTCAAAAAGACAAGACAGACTGTGGGGATAAAATAAAAACTTTGCATTTAAGCTCTAACTATACATACCAGTAGTTCCAGAAGGCAAACACAAACACAGGTGCAAATTACTTCAGCAACAAACGAGGCTTGCAACGACCACCTGTTGGTTTAGAATGGGGCCTCACAAACAGCTTGTTCATGAACAGCAGATTGGGCTGTTTGTGGCTTTTTTTAGTTCGTATTGCTGTTTGTGCCCATCTCTAATCAAGATCCCAAAGAGTGACGTCACCATTGCTAGCATGACTACGTGAGTGGGCAGAAGTGAAAACCAACCTACAGCTTTGGTCCCAGCCTCTTCCCTCAGGTGCAAGATATTGTGGGTGCTCAGGAATGTTAATTGGCTTAAACCTGTACCATGGAGGCTCTGCTAACAAGCTAACGTGCTATCTCTTATCTCCAAGGTTGCTGTATACTGAAACTGCTCGCAAGCTGGCTACGTGAAGCGGAGATAATAATAACACGCTTCTAGAACGATTAGTACCCACTCAGAGTAGTGAACAAAGTGAATGTTATTAGTATCCATATAATGCAGCAGGAGCTTGGCTGAGATGAGAGGCTTATCCAAGGCCACCTGCTGAGCTCATGGCAGTTGTGGGAGTCAAACCACCAGAGTGCTGACTCGCAGCCCAACCACTATGCAATATCAGTCCAAAGGAGAGAGGGCAACAGCCAAAGGGCAGAGAGCAGAGATTCTCTTGCGGCTCTTGCTTTGGCGGTCTCATGTCAGGTTACTGGAAAGATCTTTTTGCTTTCCCATTCTGGGAAATGAGGAAGCAGCCCCAGGTGTTTGGCTCAAGTTCCAGCTGGCTGGGGAGGCTGAGCCAAGCCAACTTGGCACCCGTCTGCCTTTCGACAATATTCTCCCAGCCGCTGCCTTTGCCACCCGCTGTTAATGGGAGGGGTTTTTTTTGGAAAATTCTCCGGAGACATTGCAAAATCATGTTAGTGCTCAGCTGGAAAGGGTGTGCGTGTGTGTTTTGTGAACAGAGGGACAAGTTGAGAAGCTGCTTAAAAGTTCTAGCAATGGTTCTGTTGAAAGATAAAAGAATGCATCGGGGTTTTTTTCTTTTTAAAAAAGGAAGAAACATTCTTGCAAATAGCACAAAATGTGAAAGTGCCTTATACTGAGTCAAACTGTTGGTCTATCAAGGTCAGCATTGCCTACTCTGAGGGGCAGCAGCTCTTCAGGGTCTCAGGTAAAGAGCTTTAGCATCACCTGATCCTTTGAACTGGAGATGTCAGAGGCTGAGCCTGGGATCTTCTGGCACATTATTTATTTATTCGATTTATGTTCCGCCCTCCCCCATCAGCAGGCTCAGGGCAAATGCTCGATCACTGACCCACAACCTCTCCCCAAGACAACGGATACAAACGATAACTGCCATGGCCAAGACAGTAACTCAAGTGTGAAGAAGTCATCCATCATCCATCAGTTCTCAGATTTTGAGGTCACCAATAGGTGTATAATAGTAAAGAGTCCAGTAGCACTTTTAAGACTAACCAACTTTACTGTAGCATAAGCTCTCGAAAGCTTATGCTTCAGTAAAGTTGGTTAGTCTTAAAGGTGCTACTGAACTCTTTACTATTTTGCTGCTACAGACGAACGTTGCTAACTCCTCTGTATCTATGACCAATTGGCGTGTAAACCAATATAAGCATTGCTCTTTCTTCTTAATTTTGTTCATTGTTATCATCACTGGTTTTGGTCTCCTTCATTTTGTTGCTATTATTTATGATTCTTTAGACCCTTTTGTGCTAATGATATGGCATTTTATACCATTTTATATCAATTATCTGCCTTTTTTTACACTATATATTTGTTCTTGGCATGTTAAGCCATTTCTACCTTGTGGGCACAAAATCAAGTGTTGCTAATGGGAGGTCATCAAGAGATTTGAGGAAGGTTGTCACCAAAATTAGAAAGCTAGTCTGATGCATTGCTAGAGTGATGGACTTCGGTCTAAGAAACCCTGCTCTGCCATGGAAACTTACTGGGTAACCTTGGGCCACGTTCTCTCAGCCTAACCTACCTCACAGGGTTGGTTGTGAGGAAAAAACGGAAAACAGGGAAATGATGCAGGCGACTTTGGGACCCCATTGGAGAGAAAGGTGGGGTATAAATGAAATAAAATGAAGTAAAACAAAATATGCAGATGGCACTCGGCTCTATCTTGTTCTTCCAGCTAATCCCAAGGAGGCTGTTGA
The DNA here is from genome assembly GCF_028583425.1 of Eublepharis macularius. Taxonomy (NCBI): domain Eukaryota; kingdom Metazoa; phylum Chordata; class Lepidosauria; order Squamata; family Eublepharidae; genus Eublepharis; species Eublepharis macularius. Next base: position 62,067,227 of record NC_072802.1, on the reverse strand, counting down.
AACCCTGAAGAGGTGCCTGGAGACAGTTTTGGAGCTCATGTGGACTAATAAACTGAAGCTTAATCCCAACAAGATAGAAGTGCTACTGGTAAGATGAAGGTCTGACCCAGGGTTTAAGGTGTCACCTGTTCTGGACAGGCCTTCAAAGATGACCAGAGTAAATGGGTAAGTTCATATTGACGAAGGAGGTCCTTAAGTTTTGCTGGCTCCAAGCCATAGAGGGCTTTATAGTTCAATACTAACACCTTGAAATAGAGTTGCCAGGTCCCTCCCCAGCAGGAGATTGGGAGCCTGACACTTACCCTGCCTTGTCCTGGGTCTTTTTCTTCTTGCGCACAGAGTGCACGCGCTCCTGGCTTCCGTGATGACATCACTTATGTGAAGTGACGGTATCACGAGGGTCAAAGGTGGCCGCACGGGGCAAAGGGCACTCCCTAAGCAGCACAATTAGGCCCAAAATGGACCCGTTGTGGTGCACTGCAGGGCGCAATTTGGGCCGCTGTGCCCGCGGGAGTGCGCCATGCCTCTGAGGGGGAGCCCTGGGGAGCACGCCCCCCCCCGCCAGCCAAATAAGTGGGGAAGGGGGAGGGAAGGGTGCAGGCAGGGGAATGGCACTCCTACCTTGAAATGGGCCCGGAAGCAAACTGGGAGCCAGTACAGATGGCGTGATATGGGCCTATAACCCTCTGTACCTGTGTACTTGATTTTTCTGCCTTCTGAGATTTTCTTGGATTTGACTCTCATTGGTCCATACCTGGGAAGCATAAAACCTGGCAGGTAAACTACCAGAAAACATGCCCTTTTTGGCCCTGACTACTGGCGGTTCAGCACTATTGGCAGCCGGAGGAGAAAGGTCGATGGCCTTATTTAATAGCCCCAGAAGAGTAATGTCCATATGTACCATAAGAACAATAACAATAATGCTCTATTGTCTCTTCAGGCAAGTGAGCCACTAAGACTAATGAGCTCATTTATAGGCCTTGATGGAAGTAATTAAATCGGGAGGGGGAAAAAATCAAAGCGCAACATTCTTGTTTACTGCTTTTCAAAAGCGATATTCTAATGGAATGTCATCAGTAGCTAATGGAGGCACTAATCTTTTCTTGACCAGTGTTGGGTCCGTTGCCCAGATAGATAATCCATCATTTTTCTCGTCTGGCAAGCAACATATTGCGGAGCCTGGAGAAAGCCCATCTTATTAGAGCGATCTGAAAGGCTACAACAGGAAGCGCAGCAACCCTTTCAATCAATATTTTGATAATGTTGACATTCAACGGTCCATCAAACGGCAGGAAGTTTTGTTGAGCTACAAGGGCGCGTTCCCCTCTGTGTTTGTGAATGATAGAACTGCCGCCCACTGCCGTGCAAAGAAAAGACACAGCCTGCCAACTGGTGAGAAGCAGTGCCCGAGATAAAGGCAAGCGAAGAAGAATGCCTCCCACACACTGCCAAAGGTTGATGTTGTGTATGTTATTTACATTTGCAACCCAACCCATCCTGGGGGGCGAGGGCTGGGTAGGAATCATTTGAACAAAGCCTTGCGAACAGCAAGAAAAAAACAAGCTTGCATATCAAATGTCTTTGGGGAGAGACCCTAGTCCCACCATCTTAGCAATGTGCCCTGAAGCACAGCCTCTGTCAACAACAGTCTTACATTTCTAAAGGGCCTGCTAGGCTTTATTAGGAGAAACACAGTTAATGGCTATGTAAGATTAAAATATAGGATTGTAGTTTTCGGAATCTTCTCAAAACAGCCATATGATTGAGAGTCACACGAGACATTATTCAGGCGAGCCTTAATTAGACAAGTTTTTCTAAAATGCATTACTAGCCCCTTTGGTTGCTTTGAAAAGTCACTGGAACAGTGGATATCTATCCCTTCTTTTCCATGTCATTTCCCTGGTTTAAATGCTCCTGCCCAAAAATCCAGAGGAGTCAGCTGTGTTAGTCTATAGTTGCAAAATAGTGGAGAGTCCAGTAGCACCTACCAATTTTATAGTAGCATAATCTTTCGAGAACCACAGCTCTCTTCGTCAGATGCATCATCAGCTTTCAAGAACCACAGGTCTCTTTGTCAGATGCATTATCAGCTTTTGAGAACCACAGATCTCTTCATCAGGTGCATCGTTGCATCTGACAAAGAGAGCTGTGGTTCTTGAAAGCTTATGCTACTATAAAGATGGTTAGTCTTAAAGGTGCTACTGGACTCTTTACTATTCTGCCCCAAAATGCGATCCAACCCATGGCAAACGTGAGTCCTGTTCACGGACATCGTATATTGTGTGTTGTTTGACCCACATATCATTGCTTTTCAGAAAAGGGCGCACGTTGTTTCTCAGCCCCTTTTCTACTTGTAAATTGAATTCTGAAAAAGGAAGTCTTTCAGAAAGCAACTAAAAGACTAACCATTATCTCACTGAGTGTGATCCGGCTCCAGTTTCTCAGCCCCAATGGATTTCAGTGGGAGACTTAAGCATGTATGACCAGACATGTGATTGTAATTGCATGCTCTGGGGGCAGCGTTGTACTGATACACACAGGCACTCCTGTGCACTGACCAAACACCACACAAAAAGAATCTTGATATAACCTTGCATAGGCACTCCAATATTGCTTTTTTGTGATGTTTCATCAAACCACACAAATTTATGTCAGTAATATAATAGAGGGGAGAGCACACAAATAAACTAAAGGAATGTGACAGCTATGGCACACTATGCATGCATAATAAGATGTACAGCAGGATTCAAGTCTGGTAACACCTTAAAGACTGACAAGATTTTCAATGTGTAAGGGAACTTTGATTCTTGAAAGCTTACACCGTGAAAATCTTGCTAATCCTTAAGGTGCTACTGGATTCAAATCTTGCTGTTGTACTACAGACCAACATAGCTACCTGCTTGAAAATTTAAAAAATGAGGATTCCTAAGACACTGATTGCATTTCAGAAACAGGACCGGATAATTTTGAATGCCAAAAATCTCAAGAGATGTTTGGATAAGGAGAACTTCAGAAGCATTCCTGCTCTTCTTCTGATCTGCACCCTGGTGGGACAGGAGTTTATGAGCAATCCTAAACAAATGTATACTCTTCTAGCCCAGGCAAGCTTGATCTCATCAGATTTTGGAAGCTAAGCAGGGTCAGTCTTGGTTAGTAATTGGATGGGAGACCTCCAACGAAGACCAGGGTTGCAAAGGCAAGCAATGGCAAACCACCTCTGTTAGTCTCTTGCCTTGAAAATCCCAGCAGGGGTTTCCATGAGTTGGCTAAGACTTGATGGCACTTTCTACCACCACCAGGTTAATTTAAATTAGTGCCCTCAAAAGGATGTAACTATGATTTGGATTGTGTTATTAATCACTGATACACTGGGTTCCCAGCCCTGATATCAGGCTCCAAATCTAGTTCATTGCAATCCACTGTTGAGCATACAAGTGATCCAGGTAAAAGATCTTGGGAAAGTCTTTCACTGCCTGAGACCTTAGAAAGACCTTAGAAAGTCATGACCTGTCAAGGTACAGAGCACAGACTGAGATGCCCCAATAACTTGAGGAGGAGGGAGAAAGGCCTGGAATTAAACTCTGTACATACAATAAACCACAGAGCTACTTAGAGGTGATTTGATGTATATACTACCCTTCAGGTCAACTTAATGCTGTGCTCAGAGCAGTTTATTATTATCCTCGCAAGAATCACCTTGTGAGGTGGGTGGGACTGAGAGAGCTCAGATAGAGCTGTGGCTGACCCAGGGTCACCAAGCTGGCTACAAGCGGAGGAGTGGGGAATCAAACCCAGCTCTCCAGATTATAGTCTTGCCGCTCTTAGCCAGTACACCAAACTGGCTCTTCTCTGGAGAGGCAGCCAAGAAATAAACTAAATAAATACAGATGATTTTGATAGCTGGTAGCCTTAACCAGCTACTCCTCAATGACATAGAGAGCCAGTTTGGTATAGTGGTTAAGAGCACGGGACTCTAATCTGGAGAGCCGGATTTGATTCCCCACTCCTCCACGAAGCCAGCTGGGTGACCTTGGGCTAGTCACAGTTCTCTGGAGCTCTCTCAGCCCCACCCACCTCACAGGGTGATTGCTGTGGGGTAATAATAACACTTTGTAAACCGCTCTGAGTGGGCATTAAGTTGTCCTGAAGGGTGGTATATAAATTGAATGTTATTATTATTATTATAGGCTACCATCCTAAAAAAATTTCACCCCATTTTATAAAATGGGACTTAGAGCCAAGCTACAAGTGATGAATGACACTTGAATGGCAAGTGAACAGACTCACTTGTGCTCTACTTGCTCTCCACTTGATCACTATATGATCAAGTGGAGCACAAGTGGAGTGCAAGTGAACAGGGAGGGATACACGTGAGTCTGTTCACTTGCCGTTCAAGTGTCATTCATCACTTGTAGCTTGGCCCTTACTTCTGAGTAGACCCACTGAAGATTGCTTCCATACGTTTTTAAAGAAATTGTCATCCGGCTTGTTTTGAAACTCTAAAAGATCCTCCAGCAGCTGCAGCATTCTAGCTAGGCAGGCATCACTGCACAAAGGAGCCAAGCAGTCCGGTTTGCAGCAAGGACGTGGTGGGCGTGTTAAACGCCTCTGTGGTGTGTTTGCCTGTTAAGAATGATGAAGCTGACCTTGTCAAAAGTGCATGATTATTGAAGATAACCAAAGTTCCACAGCATTACTACAGGATTTCGCAACGGCTAGCCTTTATTGCCAAAGGGCTAATTGTAAACTCCTCTTTATGTCCCCTTCATGCTTAATTAGGTTTTGTTGCACAGAGATAAAAGGAGGGTCATACCGGTCGACTGTCTTTTTCAACCACCAAATTAAATTCACTGAAAAGTGAGACTGTTGAGAGAAAAAGAGAGTGAGCTTGCGAGAGAAAGGGCATTAATAGACTTTAGAATAAAATCCAGACAGATTCAAATTGATTTTCCTGCCAGAAGAAAATTGAGTGCACAGGGAATTAGATTTATGCACTGTCAAATGTAACTGGCTGGCAGTATCCATACAGAAAGCTGTTAAAATGGTAATCTTTAGAGATATATGAAAATTGTGTGTGAATAGACCAATGAACCATCTCGAAGAAGCATGCTTCCTCAAAATGGACCTTACAAGACAGTGTGATTATTAATAATAATATATTGCAATGCAAACACTATGCATTATGGATGTAATTTAATCACAGCATCTAAATGTACAAACAACAGCTAAGATGCCCGGTAATTTTTTTGACAAGGTTGTATTTTTTTTAAAGGAAGATGTAGAGATAGTTCTTGGTGCTAGTTAAAAAAAGAGAGGGCCTGCAAGAAAAGCAGGCTTGGTTTATGCAATCCTAGGTATCGATGCTGTAGTCCTCAGAAACAATATGCTTGAAAATTGAGATTACTGCCCCTGCTCTCAAACTGTTGCTATGTTAGGGACAGAAGATTTCAGAGTCCACGTACTGCTTTCTGCCACTGTGAAGTTGGCAGTATTCATCATTACATTGGCAACAAGTGGATCCCCACTTGTTGGGATCCACTCTTACTCTATGATCAGAAAGTTGCTAGAAAAATTATATACACTACAGGATCAGAGGCAGGCTATTTAAAAACAGGTGTACTTGGAGGGTACGTGTTGCTTTTGCACCTGTAATAATAACAAAACAGTGTGCCTTTATATCGCTCTTCTAGAGAGATTAATGCCTCACTCAGAGCAGTAAACAAAGTCAGTGTTGTTATTATCCCCACAGTACAGTTGGGGATCTGGGGATGAGAGGAGTGGGTTACCCAAGGTCACCTGCTGAATCCATGGCAGTAGTGGAAGTTGAACTGGCAGAGTGCTGATTTACAGCCCAACCACTCACTATGCTGTAATAACTGTGCTTATATATCACTCTTTAAGCAAATTAATGCCCCACTCAGAGTGGTGAACAAAGTCAATATTATTAGTATCCCCGCAGAACAGCTGGGAAGCTGGGGGTGAAAGGAGTGGCTTACCCAAGGTCACCTTCTGAGCTTGTGGTAGTATTGGAAGTCAAACCAGCAGAGTGCTAATTTGCATCCCAGCCACTCACCATTCTGTAATAACTGTACTTGTATATCACTCTTCTCGACAGATTAGTGCCACACTCAGAACGGTGAGCAAAGTCAGTGTTATTATCCCCACAGTACAGCTGGGGAGCTGGGGATGAGAGGAGTGGCTTACCCAAGGCAGTAGTGGGAGTCGAACCAGCAGAGTGCTGATTTGCAGCTCAACTACTCACTATGCTATAATAACTGTGCTTATATATCACTCTTCTCAACAGATTAGTGCCACACTTAGAACGGTGAACAAAGTCAGTGTTATTATTATCCCCGTGATACAGCTGGAGAGTTGGGGCTGAGAGGAGCGGCTTATTCAAGACTACCTGCTGAGCTCATGGCAGTCATGGGATTCAAACCAGCAGAATGCTGATTCACGCCCCAACCACTTAACCGCTGTGCTACAGCAGCAATGAACAATACTGTCTGGCTGTTATCAGCACCAGAACCAGGCCCAGAGTGTTTGCCTACTCCTGACAGTCCTCTGTCCTCCAGGAGAAGTATTTGAAGGTCATTTTGGAGTGCAGTGTGAGGTCACACACTCTTTTCATGGAAATCCTTTCTTGCAGCAGTAATCTCCAATGGATCCAAGCCATCCATCCCCTCCTTGTTCCATGGCTCTGCTCTGAAAAGCTGCAACCCTCTCAAAAATAATATGAAATGGGCTAACTGTCCAGGGACCAAGAAGACACTCAATCTGTTCCTTCATTCTTAGAGCCGATTTGCAGGCATTCTTTTTTTTATTATTTCCCCTATTCAAAAAACAAGGGGAAAGTGAAACATATAAACATTTCTTTTGCACTTTTTAAAAATGGCAGGCAGCGCAGCTATTCTGGAAGAAGGACTTGACTGACAGCTTACCTAGTGGATGACTTGATGGAATGCCTGTCATGCAAACTGTGAAGCCAGGAACATGGGCTCTCGACACCCTGTCACTTCTCTTTAAATATTATGTATCCCTTTGCCAAAAACCTGGCAAGATTACTAAGCAGAAAATACTGATGTCATTGAAGTTTTTGTTTCCAGCTCATACTGCTTGCCTTAAATACAAAGGCAACATTACAGCATAAGAGTTCTTTTTCATCTTAGGTTATGGGTTGAATCCAACCAGCTTTTCTGAGGGCGAAAAAGCAAGGAGAGGATCCCTTTTCATCATCAAAAAGGCTATTTTGGGGATCCTGAGTAGAGACGGGCACGGACCGAAATACAAACCAAAATTAAGCACGAACCAGGCCAGTTTGTGGTTTGTGAACCGCGGTTCGTCAGATCCCATTTCTGACGAACCGCCACAAACTTTAGGCTGGTTCGTTTGGTTCATTTTTTGGTTTGTGACTGCAGGCACCCTGGTGCCAATCAATCAGTTTCCTAGGCAACAGGGGATGGACTTCCTGCAGACCTTCTGCTGACCCGGAAGTGACCTTCTGCTGGCCTGGAAGTGGTGTTTTTCTGACCCAGAAGTGACGTTTTCACAAACCAAAAGAACCGTTTTGTGAACCAGGGGCATGCACGTGAAAGTTTGTGGTTCGTGGTTTTTTCCGCTTTGTGCCCATCTCTAATCCTGAGATCTGCCTGGAACCAAGAGTGGAGCTGTAGTAAGAAATGGAATTGGGTGAGATTGCGTAAAAAACTAAGCTGGATCCAGCCCTATATATTTAAAGTTAGGAAGGATTTCTCTTCACCTCCCTATTCATTCTTCTCTCTTACCTGGCAATGGTATAATTGCTGCTATTGTGGTAGTTTCCATGTAGCCAGTCAAAGGAGAGAGAGACAAGCAGGAGGGAGAAAGGAAGGAAGTGTCTCTCCCAGCCTCTCTTCCTCTGATTATCTGTCTGTCCCTCTCCACCTCTCTGAACCTTCAGCGGCATGTAAGACTACTCAAACAGTGTTGCCAAGCCAAGCCGGGCAACTGGTGGAATGGTTAAATGAAGGGACAGGGTTGGTGGGCAGCACTGCAAGTATGATGACATCACTTCAGGGGAAAACCTGGAAGTGGTAGTGGTTAGTTCTAGGAATTGCTGGAAACTATGGTAGAACCATAGAGTTTACAGTAATTCCTAGAGCTACCCACCATCACTTACAGGCTCACACTTGTGCTGCTGCCTTAAAAAAAAATCTCTTGCTACTGCTCCATGTGGTGGTGGGCAATGGAAGCACAAGGTGGGTGATCACCCTTCCCTAGCAGGGAATTAGCACTCTTAGCCCTAAAAAATATAGTCTGTGGGGTGTCTGAAATTCTGCTGTCAGATGCCCTGGGGATTGGATTAATGCACTACTGTATGTTAGCAAAATGCTGCACAGAGTCTCCTGAGGCAATCGTGCATGTGATCTTATCAAGATTGTTTCTGTGTAGAACATGCCCATGCGGATTGAAAACATCAAGGAGGAAAACATGCAAATGAACAGGTGGAACGAAAAGCAAATGACTTGCATCCCAGCTTTAGAATTATTATAAGTTCTCCTAATTCAATAAGCATTAAAGAGAAATTGAACTCTGGGCAGAACAAAACCATAACATGATAGTAATCATAAGGACAGTGTGCTTATGATTATATTCTGCTCTTCTAGACAGATTAGTGCCCTACTCAGAGAGGTGAAGAAAGTCAGTGTTACTATTATCCTCACAATACAGCTGTGGAGCTGGGCTGAGAGGAGTGGCTTACTCAAGGCCACCTGCTGAGCTCATGGCAGTAGTGGGAATTGAAGTAGCAGAGTGCTTACTCACAGTCCAACTGAATTACTCAAAAAGGCTTTTGTATTGTATGGAGGGTGTCTCAGATGCTTTGCTAATGAGTTAGAGACCATAAACTTCACCACTATGTTGCCTTACGTACTACCTGTTGTTTTAAAGATGTGCTCCTATGAGCTACACCAGCTTGGTGTAGTGGTTAAGAGCAGCGAGACTCTAATCTGGAGAGCCAGGTTTGATTCACCATTCCTCCACTTGAAGCCAACTGGGTGACCTTGGCTCAGTTACAACTCTTTGGAGCTTTCTCAGCCCCACCCACCTCACAGGGTAATTGTTGGGGGCATAATAATAACATACTTTGTAAACTGCTTTGAGTGGGCATTAAGTTGTCCTGAAGGGCAGTATATAAATCAAATGTTATCATCACTGTTGTTGTTGTTATTGTTGTTGTTATTACATTCATGTTGTCTAATGTCAGCCCTAGAATTGCTTATGTTCTGTTTCAGCATTTCTCCAACTCTGTATTGGATTCTTTGTCTTTGTAAATGTGTGTTTATTTACCCTATGGCATTGTTTATTGAAATGTCCTTGATACTGACTGTACTAATCTCACACTGTGCAATCTGTCTTGAGTCTCAGTGAGAAAGTCAGGCTATAAATGACATAAATAAAAAATTTTAAAAATGAAAAAATTAACCACTGTGCTACAGCAGCATAAAGGAACGAAACTGGGGAAATTCACTCATCCATATCCAAAACTTCGGGAGCTCTTGTATACTGGCTGCTTATAGTAGATCCGTTCCCATATATCAGAGCATTTACGGGAACCAGTAAGCAGACATCTCATCGTGACCCTCCAAAGCAATCCTCTTTCACACTAGAGTGTTCCATAACAGTAGCTTAATACAGTGGCTAACAGCTGGATGGAAATAAGCCATGCAAGGAATTCCAGCTCTTGTGTTAGCAATTCATTTTCCTCCAGCAGATGGTTTCTGGACACTGCTGACAGACTTGGCCTCCATTTACCTCCTTAGCAATAACATCTAGAAGAAAACTTTGATTAAGGAAATCATTAGCGACAAACCCTGTAAACTGTTTGCTTACTTCTTCAGGTCCAAGCCTTTCAAAATCGAGTGGATCTCCACAGTCATTCTTGCTGCTGCCAGATTGGATCTGGGGCTTCAAGAATGGGCAATCACAATGCTGAGAATTCGTTGGGTGGTGGAACGGGCTGTGCCATGACAATGCATGCAGCAAAATTCACCAACAGTTCTGAAAAGATGGTCAGAACAATAGCGGAAGGCATGCAAAGGTCAAATCTGGTGAACGGTCTACAGGCAAGGAAGAAAAAGGTGGAAATTTAGATGATGGCGCCTGGGTAAGGTGAAGTTTGGGGAGGATGTGACGTCTGAGTGATGCTCTAGGAATTTCCCTTAATCTTTGTGGCAAAGAGGAAATGAGGAAATTAGTAGAGCTTCCCTATGGAGGCCATTCTCTGGCCATTTTTTCTCCTAAATTTCTCAAAGGTGGGAGATTGGGGATGAAGGTGAGGGTTTACCAGTCATTTGAAGACAAATGACAAGCCCAAGAAGCCCACACTTGATGGGTGGGCCTATAATAGGATTGCCAACCCAGAGACTGGCAGGGACAGGACTTATCCAAACAGCAATCTTCTGACACCACAATATCACTGCTGACTACATAACCAAAAGAGACATCGCTATGTTACGGAGCTCCCAAGGATTTACATGAATCTCTGGGTAGGTGTCTTACTGGAAATGAGCCTCCTTGCAAGTAAGGGGAGTTAGCAGCAAGGAGGAAGGCTATGTGAGAGGGGTAACTGCAGGATAACTCCACCAACTTTTACGGGGTCCCAACCCCAAGGTGGCAGAGGAAGCATGGTGCTTTGAAGTTAAAGAGTATTTTTTATTCAAAGAGGAAAATAAACATACACACAAGGGGCAATTGAAAATGGTTGGTATACAGAGAAAGAGAGAGTCCTAGGAAGCTAGCTAGAAACGAACAGAGTGAGGGAGGGGGAAGTATATTTACCTATCCAGAAGAGTACAGTAGTCCACAAAAAGAGCTTCAAACATCCTGCGTCTTTGGCCAGGGAGGAGGGCTCAGAGAGGGAGAGACTGAGGGCACTACACTGGGTAAGCGTGTATAATTTGAATGGGGCAAAGCCCTAGTTCTTATAGGGCAAATCATGTCCTGAGGCTGGGAAGCCCCCTCAGCCGTTTGAACAAAGACCCTAAAGGTCATCTCCTGGGAATGACAAAGGTTTGGTTACTCTTTGATTACTGCTGCTGGAGTGTGTGAAAGGAAATGCAAAGTCTCTCCTGCTGCCTCACAAAGGGGCTAATGGATCTTCCCTGAGCTGGGTTGATGAATTTAGATAAGAAAATGCATGTTCCCGGAGACAAATTATAAACTTATCAGTGCTGATTGATTGCTCCTTGATTTGTGGGAGGGTATTTAATCTTGGAAGGAGGGCATTGGAATGTGTTAAGTGGGGTGACTCAGCAAGACTCTTTCTTATCATAGCTCACACCCGCAGCTGGTGGGGTCAGAAATCAATCACCTCAGTCCTCTGCTTTTTGCATGAACATTTCTTTCATGCCTTAATTTCCCAGGTGGGACTTGGCAGCACTTTGCTTAGCCAGCTGGAATGCCCCTGATGCAAATCAGGCTGCATTAACAACAACAACATTCGATTTATATACCGCCCTTCAAGATGACTTAACACCCACTCAGAGAGGTTTACAAAGGATGCCATTATTAATCCAGGGGCACTGTAATTTTTATATCACAGGCCTATATTAAACAAGGTGGTGACTATGTTGGTCTGCAGTAGAATAGCAGGATTTGAGTCCAAGGGCTGTGGGTGGGGGATCTCCTACCGGAAAATGGAACCTGGTATCTCTAGAGTATAATCATGTAACATCCCTTTGAATGTTGTGTGTTGCTGCCTCATTCTAATATAATATTTTCTCTCCTTCTTTCTCCCCTTCTTCTGCTTCTATCAGTGTTATGTTTTTATTGCCAACTGCAAGCAATGCTTCACACCTCTGATGATGTAGATGTTGTGGGCTGATCCAGTAGCAAGGTCAGAGTCCATTCCAGAGACCAGATAGCAAGGTCAGGCAGTCCAAAGATCAGTTAACAGCAAGTCCCGGGGGCTAGGCAAAGGCAGAGTCAAGGCATGGTCCAAAGGTCACAATAGTAAGGCAAGGGCAAGGCCAGGTTCAGTGGAGTGGTTGCAGCAGGAACAGGATTCCAATGTGTTTCTTCCACGTCTCCTGGTCTTCCGTTGCTGGGTTTTATAGACAGGCTGGGCTGGCAGCCAGCTGCTTGGGAGCTATCCTGTGCTTACTTCCTCATTGCTCTCAGCAAGCAGCTGGCGTCTGGCCAGGAGGCCTGCACTTTGCCACCTCTCCTGCAGCTCCACTCGTTACTTTTGTCTACAGCACTCTCTGGGTGAAGCTGGAAGTTTGGGCGTCCTTGACAGTGCTTCACCAGCGGTGTTGGAACTGGAGGGCAGTGGTGCTGCTGGCTGAGGGCTTTGGGTAACTGCTGGCTGGGCTTCACCAGTGGTGTTGGGGCTGAAGGGTGTTGGGGCTTCTGGCTCAGCTGCTGGCCGTGGACTCTGATCTGCCAGCCGCTGTTCCTCCTGATTGCCAGCTTCTGCTGTATCGGAGCTGGCTTGGCTGGTTACACAAGGCTCCTCTTCTCCCGAGGAGTCCTCACCTTCACTGAGCCCCACGACTGTAGACTTGCCTTGCAAAAGCTTATGTCACAGTATATTTGTTAGCCTTAACAGTGCCACAAGTTGCTTCGATGTTTTGCTGCAACTCACAACTATGGCGAGCATGCTAATTTAAAAGAAGGGATTAAATATCCAGCTATTTATTTCAACGCAAGGTCTCTTGAGCGTTGCCAAAATGCTTCCCAAGGCAACGGAATTTCTATTAGATTTGTTTGTGTGTTTCTCGCAGAATAGAGAATACATACAATCCACTTGGAATGGATGGGTGGGATAATTATTTGGGGAAGGAAGGAATGCTTGCAACAGCATCCCCTAATTTCCGTCCTCATAACAACCCTCATTGATGTATGCTGCATATCACTTTCCAAACATTTCCAGCCTGGCAACAAATAGTAAAGCTGCCTAAATCCTCCTTTGATCCATTTTCCTCTTGCCCTTGCTTTAATTACTTCTCATTAATAGAAAATAATGAAGGTGGAGATTTGCAAAGCTGCCTTGTTCCCAGTTTTCGGAGGGTGTCGGCAAAAATGCCCATCATAAAAAGAACAGTAAGTTCTCTATATGGTACTCCAGAATCTTTTGTTTTGTCCTTGAAATTCCTTTGTGAGATAGGTTCCTTTATTCCCATTTCACTGTCTGGAAACAGAGCTTGCAAGAGCATATATCATCAATCCCCATTCCCAGATGAACCCACTGGTTTCTCTTCCAGGACAAGCTTAGAATTCAAAATATTGAGAGAAATCCAGACAAGATGCATTTCTTCTGCAGGATCCAACTAGAGGAACAAAACTGGAATTTAGGCGAATATAGAAAAGTTTTGATCCTGTTTGCCATTTTATTTTTCTGTGCGAAGGAAAGAGCTGTGACAAAGTGGGTTAAAAAGCACTTTCCATTGGCTCAAATGGGGAAAGAGGTCCAAAATTCATGGCTAAACTTGGTGGTAGAAAGAAAGACATCAGGTTCAAGTGGGAAGGGGTCTAAGGCAAGCTAATCTCTGTGGTTTGCTAATGGCTTGGCCACTTTTCCTAAAACATTTTAAATCAGATCCAGTCTTTGATTTCGGTTTATTGAGGAGTTATTATGGTCACCTTGGTGCAGCCCTGCTCTTTGTGGATGGATTTTCAACATTGGCAATGGCAATATAGTCCTTTTTAATTATTACTTTTAACTAGGCGTACAGGGCAAATGAGCTACATACAATCCAGTTTGCTGTAGTGATTAAGAGCACGGGACTCCAATCTGGAGACCGGGTTTGATTACCCACTCCTCCACTTGAAGCCTCCGGGGTGACTTTGGGTTAGTCACTGCTTCTAGGACCTCTCTCAGCCCCACCCACGTCACAAGGTGTTTGTTGTTGTGTGCATAATAATGATATACTTTATAAACCATTCTGAGTGGATGTTAAGTCATCCTGAAGGGTGATATATAAATCGAATGTTATTGTTGTTGTTGTTATATGAGCATTAGGTACAATTGCTGATTCATTTCTGGGGCGAATCCAGAAGTGATGTCACTCCATTGACATGACACTCTAGGACTGACTGGAAATTCTATAGTTTTAGCACTGGGTTTCTTGTGAATCTTTGAGCATTGTGCTGATGGCATGGCATCACTTCTGGGTTTGTCCCAGAAATGTCACACCACTGATGCCACAGCATCGTCACCTCCAATTTCCAACAGGGTGATGGCCACAACAGAGGCAAACCTAATGCCATCTTGTACAGGAAACCTAGGTTCCCAAGCAGTATACAACCGAGGGGGGTGGTAAACAGCAGGGGACCCTGTTGCCTTCATGCCCTGCCTGTGGGCTTCCCAGAAACATTTGTCTGGACTCTGTAGGAAACAGGACACAGCAATAGGAGGGCTATTGTCCCCAGGGCCAGCACCTCCATTGAGGCAACCCCAGTGATTGTCTCCAGCACTGAGGCACCAGAGGGAGCGCCGGGGGCGGGAGCATGTGCCAAGGAGCTGGCAGCAGCAGCATGCGAGTGGTGGACTGGGAGGAATGGGAAGCTGCCTGCGCACTTCCCCGGCCACCTGCCATGCCTGGCCCGCAGCTACTGCAGCCTCCCAGCTCTCCCACACTGCTGCTGCTGCAGCCAACACGTGCCCCCAGCCGGGAGCAGCAGTCACAGGCCAGGCACGGCAGGCATCTAGTGCGGTGTATGGAGCAACGGAGTGGGAGGGCTGGGAGGATGCATGCGCGCCTCTCCAGCCACCTGCCATGCCTGGCTGGGCTGACAGCCTCTCAACCCTCCCGCCCAGCTGCCCGCTGCCTCACAGTCCAGGTGCAAGCGCGTTCTCCGCGTGCGCACGTGTGAGGGGGCAGGAACAGTCATGAAGCTGCCCCCCCCCTGATTGTTCCCCTCTGGTAGGACTGTTCTACGGTCTTATGGATCTACTTACTACAACTAAAATGAGTATAGCTTCCTACTGGGAATCTACTTCTTCGCATTCACTGAACGATTGGCACACAAAGATATGGTCAATTGCTCTCATGTCAGCACTGACATAGTTCAAGAGAACAGAAAACAAATAATCTGCCAGAAGAGTATTTGGGGGGAAATGACTTTATTGTTTATTGGAACAGTCATTTCCAGGGTAATACCACTCCTATGTCTTTTTCATTTATTGTAGATATTAGATTTTTTTGTACAGATTATGGATGGCATCCATAAAATAGAACAGTAATACATTTTTTTGTTTTCAACTGCAAGATGCTATGCCTTCTTAGCTTTAAAGTACCATGTGTTCTTCTGACTCACATTGTTATTTATCTGTGTTTATAATTCATCTTTAAAAACTAAATACACATTCTGTAAAATTATGCATATTCAGTCATAAAATGATACAAAATGAAGAACATAAAAAGATTTTAAACTATTGTATTAGAACTGAAACATTAATATAAGAGTCCAGAAAAAACACCAGTTATTAATTGCAAAGAAAGGTACACATTAGATTGGAATTCAAGCATTTGTAAATAAAAGAGATGCTAACAACAACAAAATCTTAAACATTTAAAAGATATTAATAAAATTCGTAGGCCCTCAGACTTCTGGACTGAGGGTTTTAGATTTCTGAATTCTAAAGCTACCAGAAAGGGAGTGGGGTGGGCACATTAAAATCATATTTTAAAACAAAACATGGCACATACAACATATACGCAGGAAAGAGAGTCAGTGCGGGAATACCAAACAAAAAAAATAGAGGGGGATAGACAAATCTCCCTGGGAAAGGAATTTCATAATTTTGGTGTCACAACCGAAAAGGCCTTTTCTCCAGTTGCCACCTGTCTAGTTTCAAATGATAGGGGCACCCAAAACTGGGCCTCTGAAGATGACTGTAGTGGTCCGGTAGGTTCATAAGGGATTAGGTGGTCCTTGAGGTATGCTGGTCCCAAGCCATATAGCGTTTTAAAAGTCAATATCACCATCTTGAATTAGGACAACTGGGCCCAGAAGCAAACTGGGAACCAGTGTAGTTGGAACAAGCCTGGAGTGATAGAGTCCCTACGACCCACTCCAACCAGTATTTTGGCCACAGAATTCTGTACTAGTGGTAGTTTCAGGACACTCTTCAAGGGCAGCCCCATGCAGAGTGCATTGCAGTAATCTGATCTAGATGTTACTAAGAAAGCATCAAAATGGAAAGATCTTTTCTGCATTGATTCATGATTTCCACAGCAGGATGTGAGTCCAGTGGCACCTTAGAGATCAACAAGAGCTCCCTTCTTCAGAGCTTTAACTCCCGAAAGCTTATACTCTGAAAATCTTGTTGGTCTCTAAGGTGCCACTGGACTCAAATCCTGCTGTTCAACTGCAAACTAACACAGCTACCCATCTAAAACGATGGTTTCCACAGTTTCCCTTGGCACCTTATACCAGGGAGAAGACACCGCCATTACCTAGGCCAGGCAGCATCTTCATCTAAATGCACATAATCTCTTTTGCTATCTAACCTATTCCATTGACACTTCCAGTGCAGCTTTGGGGGAGCCCCAATAGACATGTTCTCTGATTGGAAACCATCAGACCTTGCCGTGCATCTGACAAGTAGGTCATGTTTACCTAATCTGCACAGCAAGGCATCCATTGAGGGAGAAGGGAAGGGCGGGGGGAAAGGAAGAAAAGACCATCACAGGCAATTTGTCAGCACGTTAGTTGATAATTCACAGAGAAATGTTGGATCTTGAGGCAAAGCTCGTGGGCTGATGAGGTGAACGTTATTGACTCTGACAGACTGCTGATGGCACATACACTCCCGGATCAGAAACAGACTTGCATTTAAACAAGATTATCTCGGCATGGAGAGGGCAGCGCAGGGAACAGGGTGGGAGAGGTCTTTCGTTATTTATTTTGGTGTTGCCTGTCTGTTTAGCTCTCACTCCCACAAGCGTCTGGTCCTGATTAGTCCCTAGGAAAACCCCGATGAGCTTTACAAAGCTAATTGTCGCTCCAGTTTTGAAACGAACAACCCTGCGCTTGTATAGATTAGGCTTGGACGAAGCTACTCATCCCGTTCCGTACTCAATTCATATTTTCATTTTTGTCAGCTTTCTATTCCACAGGCTTCCGATGATCCACGGAGGATTTCTGTGAAGTCCACGTGACGTGCCTTTTGATAAGCGTAGTTTGCGTGTGCTGAAAAACGACCTAAAAATGAAGATTAGTGTTTGGTTGAAGACCGTAATGGAAGTGGACTAATTTACACAAGGACGGACGGACGGACGGAAGGAAGGAAGGAAGGAAGGAAGAAAGAAAGAAGCACCAATTTTGAGACTGCATCATTGCTTACCTATTTGTTTCTAGACACAGTTTGGTGCTGATTCTCCAATTTAAAGCCCTTCAAAACCTAGAACCCTCATACCTTGGGGACTGGGTTGCCAATCTTCAGGTGGAGTTATGAGATCTTCTGGAATTACAACTAATCTCTAGATTACCGAGATCAGTTACCCTGGAGAAAATGACTGCTTTGGAGGGTAGGCTCTGTATCTTGCTGAGTTCCCTCCCCAAACCCCACCTCTCCCAGGCTCTACCCCCACATCTCCAGGAATTTCCAGACCCAGACATGGCACCCTACTTAGGGACCTTCTGTCCCTGTAGACATCTATGCACCACCCACACTCCTCTGATCAGCGTCTAGTTATTGCAAACCTCCTAAAAGTGATTTGAACACTCTTATCCCAGTTTGACCCTTCTCAATAGGGATATTTTGATTTATTTTATTGTTGATTTTATCATGATGCCGTATGGATGCCCTTTTTGTGAGGGGGAGGGGTACATCATTAATGGTCTAATAAATAAAATAATAACCAAGGGAAAAGTGAAATGAACACATGGATTTTGCACGTTGAATCAACAGGGTTGTGGAATTCATTAGCAAAGGCTGTCTTTGATAAACACATGGATGTGAGGGTGATCTGGCTGCGACATCTCTCACCCCATTGATCGCCAGGGTTGATTCGGCTGATCTGGCTGACTAGGCAGGTGTCCCCTTCCTTCCTCACCACTCCATGTGCATCCCTCTCGAAGCTGCCTGCTCGGTGGAAGAGGACGACCATCCCAGATAGAGGGAGCAGGGCTTTTTTTCTGGGAAAAGAGGTGGTGGAACTCAGTGGGTTGCCCTCGTAGAAAATGGTCACATGGCTGGTGGCCCCGCCCCCTGATCTCCAGACAGAGGGGAGTTTAGATTGCCCTCTGCACCGCTCTGAGGCGCGGAGGGCAATCTAAACTCCCCTCTGTCTGGAGATCAGGGGGCGGGGCCACCAGCCATGTGACCATTTTCAAGAGGTTCCGGAACTCCGTTCCACTGCGTTCCAGCTGAAAAAAAGCCCTGAGAAGGAGTGTACCGTTCTTCGGTCAAGAGTATAGGATAAACACATGCTTTTCATGGCAAGATCTTCATGTCTCGCTAGATTCTGTCCTGCCCCCCCCCCCACACACACACGCACAAACCAAAATCTGGCATGGCACCCCTGACAAATAACCTTACCCCCAAAAAAGGTTGAATTCTTCCTAGGATAGCTGGTCCAAGTCTTGCAAGCTGTCAGCTTTAGTGTCCTTGGAACACCTAATGGGAACATAATTCTAACTCAGCCTCTCACAGATCAAAAAAAGATTCTGTCACTGTAAAATGCGCTATAGTTCTTATCACAGAAGACCCACAGCTCCAGAAGAGTTATTGGTCTTTAGTGTCGAGGCCTGTCATTTAAAGTGAAACACAGAAGCCCTGACATGCTGTATTATGGCAGTCCTGGGAGAATTTTCAGAGGCCAGTCCAACACAAGGCGAGCATTTTAATCTCTTCTTCCTTCTCCTCCTGGCCTTCCTCAAAGGAATTCCACAGAGAGCAAAGATGGAGAGGAGATATCTCATTTCCAGCTGGAGAGATAACTAGGGAGGCTTACCCACATGAGCAGGCGTGGCTGTTTTGACTGTGTAATAGGCCAGCCACCTAGCCAAGAAGAGAGGAAACGTATATTTGGTCCATGCTGCGCACGTTAAAAACTCTTGTGTTCTTATCTTCACTGGCAGAAGAACAATGCTACAAATCGTTTCTCTTCCCAGGTGTCTTTTCCCTTCCATTTCTTCTGAAATCTGAAACCTCCTTCACTGCATGCTTCTCTCATTGCAGACGAAACCACAGAGATAGTGTGGGTGTCTTCCAAAACCAACAATCCGTAATCTGTGATTCGGCCAGGTTGTAGTCTCTGTAGTTGAAACCTAGAAGAGAAAATGGTATAGGTAAAAGTGGTGGAGAAGATGCGGGACCCCAGAATCCTCAAACGTGAGTCGGAAGATATAATGTGATTGGCCAATCGTTTTTCTCCCCCATGGAGCCCCAAAGCAGTTTATAACATTGTCCTCTCCTCCTTAGTGTTTCCAGGTCCCTTGACTCCCCTGATGGGAGATTGGGAGCCTGGCACCTACCTTGCTGCACCCCTGGGTCCTGGTTTTGCATGCGCACAGCACACGTACACTCCCATCTTGCGTGATGATGTCACTTCTGGGAAGTGACATCATCGTGCGGGGGCAAAGGACGGTTGGGAGCACTCCCATGGGCTGGATCGGCCCACTGTGGGCCATGATTTGGCTTGAAATGGGCCTGCTGTGGGGCGCATTTCAGCCTGAATCAGGCTGCTGTAGGCATGGGGGCACACCTCACCACCCATGGGGTCCCTGGGAAGCATGCCCCCCCACCAGCCAAGTAAATGGGCACAGGGGGGAAGGGTGAGAGCAGGGGATCCCCCATCCTGGACGGGGGAATGGCACCTCTACTCCTCCATTTAATCCTCACAAATAGCAGCCATGCGGAATTGGTTAGGCTGAAAGAGTCACAGGCTCAATGTTATTCAGTGAGTTTTCATAGCAAGGGTAGGGATTCCTGGGAGGATTTGGGGAGCAAGGACTGACACACTGGCAACATCCTAGAGCGTCACTTCCGGTGAAAAACCAGACGTGATGTCATGCCTTCTAGGATTCACCAAAACTCTATGGTTCGGCAAATTCTGAAGCATCACTCTCGACATCATGATGTCACTTCTGGTTTTCACTAAAACAACATCACAAGACAACTCAATCCCAATATGCCTCCCCTTATTTTCCCCCATTATTTCCCCCTTATTTTTCTCTCACCGGGCTTTGATGTGCTGTCTGGCAATAGGAGTACCCAGAATGTCTCTTACTCTAGAGAAAACCTGGCATCCATAGGCAGTGTAGGAATTCAATTTTTGGCCTCCTGGATCCTAGCCCAAAACTCTGCCACACTGACAGACTGGCAAATTTTGGATCAGTTTTTGACAACTGATTACAACCACTTAATCACAAAATCAAACAACCAATTAATTACCACCTATAGCAATATTCATGATGTACATTCTCTCCACGAGCAGTGCTGCATGTACATAATAGCGGGTTATTATGTCCAACTGTTCAATTCACTTTACTGCCAACACAAATTGGAAACAAGGGTCTAAACGCTTCTAACAAATCAATAAACGTCTGTCTCTGGTGCAACAGCGATTTAACACCATCTCATTTATTTCCAAGTAGTTATACTCAAACTTTCACCGGTTCATTTCTCATAAAGGAGCAAATTGTTCAATGCGCTCTTTGGATGCATCCGATTTGTGCATTTTCAATGTTTTCTCATATGATTGCATTGATTTCACTCAGATGACGTTCCTTCACCACCTCTGCAGCTGCCACTTCCAATTTTTAAAAGTCACATAGTGAAAAGGGGAGAAAGTATGATTTTTTTTTATTTGAGACTTACTATTTGGGTTCTCTGTGTGTGTTTTAGTGTCTGCCTAATAAAGCTAGCTAATTTTGTTTTCGGTTGTTGTGATCACTACTTAAACACGTCTAGTTGACTGCATAGCCACAAAAATGCCATTGTCAGCCATTTAAATAATGCATTGGACTGCAAAGCAAAAAGAATCTTTACGGTACAAGCTTTCTAGTACAACTGTAACTGAGGGAGTTCATGTCAGGTAAGCTTGCCTGCTGAATATGTTTTGAAAGTCTCAGCATGTGTGTTTCCAAGGGACTTGCTCAGGAAAACTGGTTTGTGCTGGTTGCTTGCAATTGGGAGCTGTCAGATTCGTTGTTCCCATCTACCAGTTCCAGTCCTCCAGCAGCACTTCAGAGAAAAAGAGAAGCAGTTGGGTCCATTGCAAGAAGTGCACCCCGATTGCTGACACCTGCAGCAGAGGTTTCCCAGTTGTGTCCTCTGGCCTCTGTACCATCCCTTGAGAGACAGCCACAATAGCAATAAGTGGACTATCCAAAGGTGGCATGCATTCAACCACATAGTTCCTCTGTAGGAACAGCATTTTCTCGTGAAGAAAAATGAAAAATGATTTTTATCTATTCCTTCTTTCCACTAGAGATCCATATTTGGCTGAGCATTCATTGACTCACAGAAACAAAATTAGGGGAGACTCAGTAGGCTGCAAGGAGCCCCATGGTGCAGAGTGGTAAGCGGCAGTACTGCAGCCCAAGCTCTGCTCATGACCTGAGTTCGATCCTGGCGGAAGCCGGGTTTAGGTAGCCGGCTCAAGGTTGACTTAGCCTTCCACCCTTCAGAGGTTGGTAAAATGAGTACCCAGGGGTAAAGAGCAGAAGACTGGGGAATGCAATGGCAAACCACCTCGTAACAAAAAGTTTGCCAAGAAAACATCATGATACGACGTCCCCCCATGGGTGAGTAATGACTCAGAGCTTGCACAGGGGACTACCTTTACCGTAACCAGTAGGCTGCAGCAAGAGAGGTCAGTGGGAAAGTCTGGCTTAGCAAAGTCTGTGGATGGCTAGAGACACACCAGTGTGTGTGTGCCCTTCTTACTCCTCTCTGGCAGCACCATGAATGAAAAGGGCATTCATTCATTTTTCTTGCATTTATTTTCAGTCTGTATGATTAAATTGCTTTATCGACATTTGCAAGCAGACTATTGGTAGGGAGGTGGGGTTTCAATGCCATAAACAACAACCAAAAAAAGCCTTTACCACTGATTCTGCTATGCCCGTAGTCTTCCGTTTTTCTGCCGCATCCATCAAACCCCTTCCCATCCCCTTAGAGAATCCCAGAGTCTGTAAAATTATAGAAACGGGAAATAACCGTTGTGCTTAACACATCTGTTTTATTGGTTTACTCTTTCAGCATGGCACATTGTTTACCAGATGGGAGGGGTACCCCTCCCATCTGAAAGGGCCCTGAATGTCTGTTTTTGCTGAGCAAGCAAATGCTAAAAACTGCTGATTCAAAGTTTCCTTTTATATCGGCAGGTAAACACTCAGAGAGACCGGAACAGCTTCTGAAGATTGACAGAAGAAATTATCGGAACCGCATGAGCTGTGGGGTCTTTTGATTGGTTTTTAACTGTTCTGAATTTTTCATAACGTTCCTCAGTACAGGTCAGCAAAAGATAATTACATTCTTCAGTCACAATGTGAGATGTTACACTATAGCAAAAGAAGCAGATTTTCCACTGGTCCATCCACTGTAGCAAGACATAATTCGATGTACCATTTATATCATGAAGTGACAGTGCTTCACACAGACAGATTGTTGTATCAATGGATCAGTCACAGTCTTTCAGGGCATGTGGTGCAGTGTGTGATCTAAAAGATAGAATTGCCCTTCCCTGGACGCCCCGGACAAGCCCGATCTCGCCAGATCTCAAAAGCTATGCAGGGTCAGCCCTGGTTAGAACTTGGATGGGAGACCACCGAAGAACCCCAGGGTCACTATGAAGAGGCAGGCAATGGTAAACCCCCTCTGTTCACCCCTTGCCTTGAAAACCCCATGCGGGGTTGCCATGATGGCTGTGACTTGCTGGCACTTCCCACTGTCATGGCAGGATCACTCTATGATTAGTGAGACCCTCTTCTCCAAACAAGGGATTGGATCCAGCCGTCTTTCCCACCCAATTGCACCCATTTCTTCTCCTTCAGTACAGATACCATCCCACATAACACCCCCCCCCCCGCCTCCCCTTTTTCTTCTGTAGAAAACCTGGTTGGATCCAACCCATTAGGTGGTACATTTCAGCTGCACAGAGACTTCTTGGCAAACTGATTCCATTCCCTTTTATATTTTGTTTTTTGGAACACACTGCACACAACTCTCAGCACAAATCTCAACACCCTTTCCCTCTCCCAAACAACAGGGGGTGTATGCCTCCAAAACATAGATAATAGTTAGCATGATTCAACCTTCCACTGGCAAGATTTACATCCCCTAATTGCCATCTGCTTGGCTCCTGGAATGTTCACATTATTTTTCCCCCACCAGTTGCTAAATAATTTAATCACTTCTTGAACAAGGAAATCCATGGATGCCTTTGAGGCTTTGTTAACAGAGTCCCTAAGCCAGCTTTACCCTACCTTCTAATCCTCTTTAAGACAGTATGAGGCAGTGAAGTACCCTATAATCAGTTTTTAAGGTTAGAGACAATATCCCCACTCAAGCTGGTTGCCCTGAGCAACAGTGCAGGGACTGAACACTTACAATGAGATTGGATTACTTGCCTTGTTTATTCATATATATTTCTTTCCCATTCCAACAGAAACTGGACAAGAATGTGAGGCAGAGCACAAATTTTTGACTTGGGGGTGGGAAAATGGCAAGCACCAGCCAGAAATTAAATTTGCCTCTTCCTGTTTCGCTTTGGACATTAGAATTCAAAATATTTTCCAAGTCAATGAGTCCTGTCACATTACAGATGAGAAGATCTTTCCCTTCTTATACTGACGCTGCAGGCGGGGATGATTTTAAATATAAGCAACACAGCTTTCAAATGCCCACTTGCTCTTTTCAGCTGAAGGGAGGGGGAGGAGGGACCTCCCCCTCAGCTGAAAAAAGCACCGGGGCATTTGAAAGCAGCAACATTTTTCTTGGGCAAGAAAAGTGTTGCTGCTTTCAAAGCCAGCAGCTTTTTTCAACTGACAGGAGGGGATTCCCCTCCCATCAGCTGAAAAAAAGCTTTTTAAAAATGCCGACAGCTTTTTCAGCTGAGGGGAGAGGGAGGAGGGACCCCCTCCTCCTCCTCTCCTTCAGCTGAAAAAAAGCAGCGGGGCATTTGAAAGCAGCAACACTTTTCTTCCGTGTGTTTCTCCCTCATTTCCCTCTTGAGAGTTCCACTACCTCTTTTCCCAGAGAAAAAGCCCAGCTCATCCCTACTCATTTGATCCCCAAATCCCTGTTATAATTTTATGTTTCCTTTATATGTGTATTTAGTGTAGTAGTTAAAAGCAGCACTCTAATCTAGAGAACCGGGTTTGATTCCCCACTCCTCTGCTTGAAGCCAGCTGGGGAACCTTGGGTCAGTCTCAGCTCTCTCAGCCCCACCCACCTCACAAGGTGATTGTCATGAGGATAATAATAACACACTTTGTAACTGCTCTGAGTGGGTGTTAAGTTGTCCTGAAGGGTGGTATATAAATTGAATGTTGTTGTTGTTATTTTCATGTGCTGATTCTTGTCATGCACAGACTTTATTTTCCTTGCACTGATTTTTATTCTCATCAAAATGTTGACATTTTTTTCCCAGTCTTACTAGTGCATTACAGTTTGGGCCAGGACTGTTACACCCTACCACCGTCTCTTCCCTCTTCCTGTCCCCACTATCTGAGAGAACTGCAGTATGACCAAAGGGCCCACGTAAATCCAGTCCTGAACAAATGAGTAGCATGCTGTGGCTGGAGAGAATGGCAAAGTCAGGCCTCCTTGAAGTGGTGAGTAAAAGTTCATCAACTCGCTGTGGGTAGTAGCTTGAGATAACGAGCTCATGCAAAGAGCTGATCAGAAATATACAAATCGTTCTGATTAATGCACTCCTAATGCAATCAGTGCCAACTTGACAGCCAAAGGCAGCCGGATTTTGAACTGCAGTGACATTAAGGAAGATGGAGGCAGCCTCGGCTCGCAGAGGTAAACTCCTGTCTCCACTGAGATGGTCTTGCGAACAGTCAGAAGCTTTGCATCTCAGAGCCAAGCTACAAGTGACGCCTTACGCAGGTTGGACACTTGTCAGCTTACCTCAAGTTTTGATGGGAAATGTAGGCGTCCTGGTTTTACAGCATGGCTCTCCATTACAGCTGCAAGACCAGGATGCCTACATTTCCCATCAAAACTTGAGGGGAGCTGACCAGTGTCCAACCTGTGTCAGGCATCACTTGTAGCTTGGCTCCGAGAGGCCAGATAGTTAACTGGGTGGAGGGCCATAATCAAAGCAGCCAGATCCACAGTTTATCTCTGTGTTATCACACCATGCCAGAATGTACTTCGCAAAACAAATATGTGAAACATATCCAATCTTTCCTATTTTTTCTTGCTGCATCCATAAATAGTTCTGCCTACACTTTCAAGAAAAAATGTAAGCAGAACAATTAGGCATTAAAATCAGCTTTTAAAGGGCCAAGGACCTCTTATCTTTCCTAAACTGAGGGCTATTAAATGCTCCAAGATGTGCTCTGCGTAATTTCTCTGACCTTTCCCTATCTTAGGTGAATAATTTACTAGAGCGCTCCTGTCTGATTCCCTGCCAGGATCGGGGCACAGTTAGTATCTGACTAGTGTGTGATAAGTAAATTAAAAGTATCTAAGATTCAATGTTTTTCAGAAGATGATAGCCCTGCACAAGATGCTCTTCAAATTCACTAAAGCCCTGTGAGGAATGTCACTTTTCTCATCACATCTCTTTTATGTCCCTCAGAATCCCTCATGTTTAATCATGCAGGAGCCTCGACATTAATTCGCCTCAGATTTCAGTTTAGGTGAAATTTGGTGGGAATGGACCCTTTGAGAAATTCGGCTAATCTTACCCAAACTCTTTTAAGTTCCCTTGAACCTCTTCAAATGTCTTTGCACAGGCAGAAAATTCTTTTCAGATTTCAATTTGGCTGAACTTCAGTGGCAACATGAGGGGTTGGATCCCACAGATCCAGTCCACTGATACAGTGGTTCCCAGCTGGGGTGGACCATTCAGGGCTAGACCAAGAAATTGAGAAGGTGTGGGAAATCGAGAAGGTGGGGTTTCAGGAAATGGCAGATGTCAGCAAAGAGGTAGGTGGCAAGTGGCTCAGTGCAGTACATTTCCCAGAACAGGTAGAAGACAGTAAGGCAGGAACCTCCACCTTCTTTACTGTATTTATTTATTCTGTGTAATCCACCTTGAGTTCCAGCGAGAAAGGCAGGTAGGCAGACAGACAGACAGACAGACAGACAGACAGACAGACAGACAGACAGACAGACAGACAGACAGACAGATAGATAGATAGATAGATAAGGCTGCTGAAGGAGCGCTGCCAAGACACGGCCTCTGCTTCCACATACCTCTCTCCTTCTCCAACTTTTCCACGTGCTGAACAGCTCCCACCTACTCTACAGCCTCTCCCCCTCTTCTTCCACCTAGTATTGTAAAGTTACCAGTTGCCAGACAGCTTCCCCACCCCATCCATTATTGTCACAAAGGGGGAAGGCGAGGTGAGAATGTGAGAAGACAGAAAGGAAGGAGAGGAGAGAAAGAGAAAGGTGCAAAGGGCAGGAGCCGCCATTAGGGCCGGCTGGCCAGCGACCCACTTTCAGAGGCTTCACAGCCCATTTTTGGGTCCCGAAACAGCACTAACGGTTGCACATTCCCCCAGTGCAAGAAGCCTCTCCCTATTCCAACTGTAGACACAGGAGAAGGAGCCGCCTTACACCAGGGGAAAACCCCACCATGAGCAGAATCATCGGGACAGCTAGACGTCATGAAAAACATTGATTTCTTTATGATGAGAACAAATCCGGGAGTCCTCAGCTTGAGATCTTCCTCTTCTCGTCCACGGATGGGAAATTGAAGACTTCCTGGTTCACATCTAAACTAGTGTATTGTGTATTGTGTGAAGTGCCATCAAGTCACAACCGACTTATGGCGACCCCTGCTGGGGCCTTCTAGGCAAGTGAGAAGCAGAGGTGGTGCACCGTTGCCTTCCTCTGCAGAGTCTTCCTTGGTGGTCTCCCATCCTGCTTAGCTTCTGAGATCTGACGAGATCAGGCTTTACCATGCTGCATCCCCTCCCTAAACTAGTGTCCCACTGGAGCGGCGCGGAGGGCCATCTCAACTCCCCTCTGTCTGGAGATCAGGGGGCGGGGCCACCAACCATGTGACCATTTTCGCCGAGGGCAACCCACTGAGTTCCACCACCTCTTTCCCCAGAAAAAAAAGCCCTGTATGTTGCCAAATGAACTTCAAACGTTTCCAGGACAAATTTCACTTTCAGGCACGCAGTTTCTTGTATTTTAAGTATTTGGGTATGCTATTGTTCCCAGCTAGCCTGTAGATGGCACTGTGGTAACATGTTTCCATCCCTAAAAAAAGGGCTATTTTACTCTACTAAGGAAAATGGAGTCTTGAATGTCCTGCCTTTCTTTTATTACCCTCTCTACTAAAATAATTTCCCTGGCCTACTTTCCCCCCTGTATTTATCACTGGGGATTGAAGGCATGGATGAAACATCCCTCTGAGAATAAATTTGTTTATCTGAGGCATTTTATTATGATGCTTTAATAGCCTCCCCTAGAACACTTTTGACTGAGCAAACAGTGTCCTTGAACAAACTTTCCAGAGACGGCTGTCAAAAGCAATTGCAAGCTGGTAATAGGCACTTGGGGGAAAATACACAAAAGGAGCTCAGGAATACACACCTGCAGCTCCTGCGAATCACGCTCCGAGTACGCAGTAGATCTTGAATTGCACCGAGTCATGCAGCCTCCTTGATTGTTAAAAATGGCCCTGATCCTGAGAAAGTTGTGCGTGCCTTATCTATGGCAGCATCGAGTACTGTAAGGGGGAGAGCCACTTGATACAGCCATTGTTGCCGCCTATGTAAAACTACAAACGCAGGGAGGACATAAAAGACCCAAGTGGCCAGTTGAAGGCTGTCCGGTTCTTTCTATTCTATTTTGCCAAGTCACTTTGGGATAGAGCTTCCCACTCTGGGTTTGGAAGTTCCTGGCGATCGTGAGGTTGGAGTGTGGAGAGAGAGGGGTTTGGGGAGGGGAGGGACTTCAGCAGGTTATAATGCCATAGAGTCCACGCTTCAGAGCAGCTGTTTTATCCAGGGGAAGTGATCTCTGTAGTCTGGACATCAGTTGTAATTCTGGGATATTTCCAGGCCTCACATGAAGTTGGGGTAAGCAGCAGCACTGCAGCCCAAGCTCTGCTCACAACCTGAGTTCAATCCTGGGAGGAAGCCGGGTTCAGCTAGCCGGCTCAAGGTTGACTCAGCCTTCCATCCTTCTGAGGTCGGTCAAATGAGTACCCAGTTTCCTGGGGGTAAAGTGTAGATGACTGGGGAAGGCAACGGCAAACCACCCCGTGAAAAGTCTGCCAAGAAAACGTCGTGATGTGACGTCCCCCCATGGGCCAGTAATGACTCGGTGCTTGCACCTTTACCTTTTTACCCCATCTTTCTCCCCAGTGGGTATCCAAAGTGGCTTACCACAGTCTCCTCTCCTCCATTATTTCTTCACAACAGCTCTTAACCACTATACCAAATGATACTTCACCAAAATTAAAGGGCATGGTATCTTTCCTTTCATGCTGATCGTGAAGAGACTGGTTGTTATTCAACTGATTTCATATTTGGGATGGGGAAAGAGTTGGGCACACCAGTGGATGACGTCTGCAAAAGTGCACCCCCCCCCCCCAAAAGTCAATGTCAGGTAGATTTGGCTGAAAGTGTATGACTGGCCTAAGGGCACCCAGCAATCTTCCATGGTAAAGTGGAAAAGAGTCCAGTAGCACCTTTAAGACTAACCAACTTTACTGTAGCATAAGCTTTCAAGAATCACAGTTCTCTTCATCAGATGCATGAAGGGTAAGAAGAAACTGGTCAGATATCTGACCCTCCATGCATCTGACAAAGAGAACTGTGATTCTCAAAAGCTTATGCTACAGTAAAGTTGGTTAGTCTTAAAGGTGCTACTGGACTCTTTCCGATTTTGCTACTACAGACTAACACGGCTAACTCCTCTGGATCTATGGAAAAGTGGGCCATTGAACCTGGGTCCCTCAGATCCTTCTCCATCACTCTCGTCGCTACACCACATTGGCAAAGTTGACAAGCCTCCTTTGGCAGGTGTGCAACAGGGATGCAGGTAGCCAACAGGGATGATGCTGCATAGATCCCAAGTGCTCCAAGGGTTTATTTCTAAAGACCCATTCCACGAACGGAGATGCTTTCTCCAGCACAAAGATCCTTCCTCTGTTGGCAGAAGACAGTCATGTCTCAAAGTATGGCTAGTGATTCCTAGTGGTTAGAGTGTCAGATTAGGATCTAGAAGGCCCAGGACGGAACTCCCCTTCTGCCATGAATGCTTGCTGGGTGATCTTTGACCAGTCACTCCTTCTCAGTCTAACCCGCCTCATAAGGTTGCTGTGTAGGGTTGCCGTCCCTCTGGTGGGGGCAGGGGATACCCCACTCCCAGCCTCCTCCCCCCGCCGCCACAAACCTAGCTGGTGGGGGGAAAGACACGCGAACGGACCTACTGGGCCACGCTCTGGTGTGGCGTGATGACATCACTGCCAAGAGTATCAAGAGTAGGACGTCATCACACAGGCCCTAGAAGTGCTTCCAGGCTTCTCACTGGGCCAATTCCCCCCCCCCCCAAATCAGCCCAGCACGAAGCCCGAGAGCACTCCCAGGCAGTGGTGTAGCGTGGGGGAGCAAGAGGGGCTGTTGCCCCGGGCGCAAAATTTGTGGGGGGCACAAGAGACTGTGCTGCACCCTTGGGGAGGCCACCCACGCTGCCCATGCGCTGATGGGGTGGCAGGCTCACTGGGCACTGAGCCGGCCTTCCTGCAGCAGGAGGCACAGGATGCGGCCACCCCCTTCCACAGCAGTCACCCCCACTGCCTCAGTGAGTTCAGCCCACTGCAGCAAGGCCAGCTCGGAGCCCAGCGAGCCAGCTGCCCCATCAGTGCACGGGCGGCACGGGCGTCCTCCCCAAGGGCACGGTGCAGTCTCTGTTCTGTCATAGCTACCCGCACCACCGCGCCCTCGGGGAGGCCACTTTCGCCACTTGAGGCTGATGGGGCAGCCAGCTCGGCGCCCAGCAAGCACCTAGCGAGCTGGCAGCCCCGTCAGCCACAAGCGGCAAAAGCGGCCTCCCAACGGATGCAGGCAGCTGTGGCGGAGGGGGGCGACCACGTCTTGCACGATGATGTCACTGGACGTCACTCTAGAGGCATGCTATGCCACTGCAGTCTCAGGACCTGGGCGATGATATTAGAGTCCTGCCGCTCTTCACCACTATACCACACTACACTACACCAAAATTAAAGGGTATGGAATCGTTCCTTTCGTGCTGATCATGAAGAGACTGGTTGTTATTCAACTGATTTCATATATTGGGATGGGGGAAGAGTTGGGCACACCATCGGATGACATCTGCAAAAGCACACCAAAAAAAAAAAAAGAGTCAAGAATCCATCCGTTTTCTCTGCCTTCCTATCCCACCTTCTCCAGATGGCTGCAGGTTCTGCCTCTCTGCAGCGGTGACTCATCCACCGGCTAACAGATTGCACTCTGCCCAAAGGGAGGGGGTTCCTCTACCAAGACGGTTCTCGCTGCTGCAAAGTTATCAAGTAATGCCAGATGGGTCCCTGGCATGAGAAGCCTTTGGGCTGCGCAAGTTTCATGGTGAGGCGGGTGGAGGAAGTTGCTGCAAAAACAAGACAGCCTGCTGGCCAGATTACTCATCCCTGATAAAAGAGTTTGAGGCAGCATCAATAATGCTCCACCATTTCCAGCACATGGAAAACAAGGAGCTCAGTGCGTATTCTAAGGGGCTCCTCCCTCATCAAACATCATATCTTGGAAAGATGATAATATCGAAATATCGGCAAAAAGTCAGCATTGTTACTGTTACTGTTAAGTAAGGTATAAGTAAAAGGTAATGAAGATAAGGAGCAGAAATAGGTTAGAATTCTTAACAGTACTTTATTTTAAGGCTCTTAAAAATTATGATAATCATTTATAATAAGTAATAAGCATAATTGTTTTTTTCTTTATTATTACTAAAATAACAAGTAGAAATAGGTTTGCATTTTGCATGTGTTGTTTATTTTGGAAAAATATTTAGTCATTATTTTAATATCTGTAAAGGTCTTGACTTTGGTACTTTGTACTTTAATAATCCTTGTAGTACACAACTTTATAACCGCTTTGCTTGTCCCCCTTTTTCTCCCCTTCTTTTCTGTACCCCATTTGTGCTTTTCTAGGGGCCCTAGAGTCAGAGCACACAAGAGGAGTGCATCGAATATGGCACAAAAGACAGGAGGCTACATGAATTGTCACAGTTCTCTTCGTCAGGTATGGTGCATCTGGCATAGGAAACATGATTATAGGTGGTTGTGAGCTGGTTCTGCTGGCTGGTGTATGTGCAGGAGAGAAAATAATGCATCTGATGAAGAGAACTATGATTCTCGAAAGCTTATGCTACAGTAAAGTTGGTTAGTCTTAAAGGTGCTACTGGAGTCTTTTTGATTTTGCTACTACAGACTAACACAGCTAACTCCTCTGGGTCTACATTAATTGTGTTTCCTGTACAAAATCTCAGTCCTATAAATAGCGGCCTAGAACCATTTGCATGAGTACAAGCTTGGCAGCACTTTACATAACATGGATAATATTCTTCATTGATACTTATGCACCGGCTCAAGAAGCAGACCAGTTCCTGTTGTTATGGACACAGGTGTTCTTATGAGTAACTCTTCATAGGATTGTACTGTTAGTGATAAATAAGCTATGTAGGCCCCAGAAACCTAATTAAAAGATTCCATGTTTGGGCCGTTAGCAGAGTCTATCGTTAGGCATAGGAAGCGTGACTATAGGTGGTTGTGAGCTGGTTCTGCTGGCTGGTGTATGTGCAGGAGAGAAAATAACCAAGACAGAACCTTTATTGGCATAACCATAACAGTGTCAAAAACAAGTGGAGCCTGTTAATTGTGAGAGAAAATAACAAAATCATACACTTGGATTATATTTAGAAAAGCAATAAGAGTTCTTTATTGTAGGAACTCCATACTCTGATAGGAAAGCAGGAGAGACAGATCCTAACTACCTATGGACACAAGTATTCTTAATGTTGTCCTTTCCCCACTGCTCTCTTCACCCAGACTTTGCAAGGGTGTCCCGAGTTTGTCTTGAATCAACATGTTGATCATTTAGAATTTTAGATACCACTTGCTGGGAGGATTGCCTGCCCTCTGGAAGTAGGTCTTAGGATAGCCAGCATGTTGCTTTTCTGGGAAAACCCTAAGCTCTATACTCTACTACAGTTAGGAGCAATAAGAGGACTCTTTTCATCCCTGACAAGTGTCCTTGTTAATGCAGGAGTCTCGGATAACACATTACATGTAGCAATCTGTAATATGATATACATACAGTTCATAACTGTAGGGGTATATTTTCTTAAGACTTAAATTAGCAGAACTGTGCAATGGACATAATGAGAACACACACGCTCCAGTTTAGCTCTATAAAATAGTTTACTACATAAAAGATAAAAGGTTACATTGGTAGAAAATAAGAAATACCTTACTAGCTACATCCTAGATAGTGAAAGACTCTAGACTGAACTTTGACTGACTGAGAAAGACTGAACAAAGAGCAATAAAACTTCAGCATATCTCTTCACTTAATTCCCACCCCCCAATAAACTGGTTGCCCAATAGAGAATCCTAATTCTACTTCATCAAGAATAGAAACTCCCCTTTCTCTGGCGGGAATCCTCACTCGAAACCTAAGCGGTTACATGCAAATAGGTTTACTAACTAACACAAGCAGTTGAACTCTTTCATGACTGAACGTAAACACTTGTTAATTCTCAACAACAACACCAATAGGATGGTGGAGAATGCCCTCAAGTCATAGCTGACTTACACCGACTCCTGGCGGGGTTTTCAAGGCAAGAGGCTAACAGAGTGGTTTGCCATTGCCTGCCTCTGCACCCTGGTCTTTCATCCCTTGGTTTTCCATCTAATTACTAACCAAGGCCAACCCTGCTTAGCTTCCGAGATCTGATGAGAACAGGCATTCCTGGGCTATCTAAGTCAGGGCAGTGCCAATTTATTGAGGCACACTATACACTGAAAAGTAAGTACACTTCTCAGGAAAGATACAATGTGAGCAAGCAGAAAATGGTGTGAAACGAAACGATCAGAGGTTCGTTTTGTGCAAGAGACGAAGCAAACTGAGCAGTGTAGTTCAGAGGTTAGAGTTCTGCAGAGGGGCCTGGGAGATCAAGGTTCAAACCTCCCCTCTGCTGGATAACCTTGGGCCACTCACTCTTCCTCTGCAAAACTTAATTCATAGGGTTGTTGTAAGGATAAAACAATGGGTTAATCCCCTAAACTCCTAGAATAGAGGGTGGGATAAAAACGCATCAATAGATAAGACTGGCAGTTGAAATGATGGTTGTTTGAGACACAACCACAAGGATGAGAAATTCAAAATGCATTCCTAATTTCAGCTGGGCTCCATATCGGAAATGCAAAACACTTTTCTACCCAAGGAACTGGGTGGCTTTGCAAAGCAACAAAGTCTTAGCATCTCTAATCCTATTCAGGTTATAAGCTTTGCAAAGATCAGGGGCTTGGCCTGATTTGACAAGTCAGCTGCTGCTCGAACTGTGCCTCTTGGTGAGGGCAAAGACATTCATTCTCTTTTTTAATTCGTTTGACTGGTTTATTCCTTCCCAACACCAGCAGCTTCCATAATAATCATTGCAAAAGTGATATAAAATCAGCCTACAGTGTGCAATGCGATAAACATCAGGGCCAACAAGCAAACAAAAATCAACAACAAAAATAAATAAATGTCATCCTTCCAAATGTACCACCAACAGATACAAAGTGATTCTTAATGTTTACAGTTGATACATGACAGATCAACTATTGACAGAGCCAGACTGGCCATTATGTACACAAGGACGGTGGGCTGATGGTCTCCCCAGCACCATCTGGACCAGGCCAGCCCACTGGCTAGGGTTGCCAGCCTCCAGGAAGTAGCTGGAGATCTCCCGGAATTACAATGGATCTCTAGGTCACAGGGATCAGTTCCCCTGGACAACATGGCTGCTTTGAATGGTGAACTCCATGGCATTATACTCTGCAGAGGCCTCTCCCTTCCCCAAAACCCACCCTCTCTAGGCTCCATCCCCCAAAATCTCCAGGAATTTCCTGACCAGGATCTGGCAACCCTACCACCTGCAGAAGTGCTCCACTCAGCCCAATGGAGATTTGCACTTAGCGAGGGAGGTACCTCCTAGTCTACCCAAAGCGATAAAGGCAGTGCCCAGCCTTCCTGAGCACTGCAAAGCACTGGAGCAGTGGTGCCTGGCCAAGCAAGCTCTGTGCTGTGGAGGTGGTACCTCATCCGCCTGAGCTCCATGTGGAGCAAAGAAGGTGGCTCCTATCTGCTCAAGCTCTGTATAGAGTGAGGCTAGGGTTCCCAGGTGCTCAACAGTGGCAGGCAAACTTCCGGAGGGAAGTGGCAAACTCCCAAAGGTTGCCCGCCACCAGCAGGCACCCCAGGAATGTGGGCCGTGCACGTATTCCCAAGGGGCATGTTGATGTCTCCCTCAGAAGTGACATTGTTGCACCGGCCGCAGGAGCATCCCTGCACTTTGTTTGGGGCCAATTTGGTGAGGACCTTGCTGGCAGCACAAGGTAAGTACCAGGTTCCTCCCCACTCCTGGCGGGAGAGTATAGGGACCTGGCAACCCTAAGTGAGGCAGGTGACAAGGGGCCTGCACAGGGGAGGCAATGCTCAGTCCTCCGTGCTGCATGGGTGAGGCAGTTCCTGGACCATCCAAGCCTCGCATGTTCAAGTGATGGCAGCATCGGCCACTTGGGGAGGCTGCCTCGTCCTTTCTCCCTCTCTCTTTTGGGATGTGTGTAGGGTTGTACTTACCAGTCCCGCACAGGGTGGGGGACCCCCATCTACTGTACTTTCTACTGCCCCCCCACATCCACTCACCTGGCCAACAGGGGGTGAGGTGGCAGGGGGCTATCTGGAGCCACCAGAGCATGCGCCAAAATGCATGCGAGCTCTGGGGGCTTTTTGCTGGTGTCACTTGCAGTTTAAAACAGAAGTGATGAGGGCTTGGTGTGGTCAAATCAGCCCAAAATGTAGCAAGGAGAACAAGCACCCTGTGCTCCCTGGGTTAACATAAAGGAGGGTGGCAACTTTAGGGGTGGGGCCAGAGCAGGCAGGCACTTTTTTCTCCCTCCTTCCTTTTGGGACATGCAGGGAGCATCGATGATGGTGTGATGTTACTTCCAGGGAAATCCCAGAAGTGACATCACTCCTCTCTAGGAATCGCTAGAGAGCACTGATGTCACTTCCAGGTTTTCCCCAGAAGTGATGTCACACTGAAGGCCTGACAGTAATTATTTCTCTCCCACCACTACTCCAAGAGGCAATGGGGAGACAGGGTTACCAGCAGGGTGTCTCCCACATTAGTGAGTGGCCTGGCAAACCTATGCAGAACCCTTTCCCAGGGCCATTTCCTCTTCTCAATCCACCTCAGGTCATTGGATGCTGCAAACATGCACCGAAATAGCCTCAACGTGGAGCTCACTGTGTGAAGGAAATTTCCAAAACTTTTTTGCCTCCAATAGATATTGATGGGGAAATGTGAAGAGCCACACAACCACCTTTGCAGTGGGCAAACTCTGCCCCGCCTCAACTCTAACACTGGATCCAGCTGTTGTTGAATATTGTGTTTCTATAATCATGATAGTTATAATTATTATAATTGCAGTTAAACAATAACCAAAGCTGTATGGATTCTACCCAGGGTGGGCTTGGACCAAGCGGGAGGAAGTTAATTCGTTTCTTTGTACAGAGCATGCAAAAAAAGGCATCAGGTACTGCAGAACTCGAACCCAAAGCCCTGTGAATTAGAAACTGGTTGCTTGCCCTGCTAAAGCTGATGGCTAAAAGCTGGTCTAGACTGTTTCCCTCATCAGTTCATGATCCTTCTAGCTGGAAAGTCAACTAATACTGGAGAACCAATCAGGTGTTACATAGGAATACAAAGACTCACAAACGGGTGGATTTCCATCAGTCTAGGCCACTTACTGTTGAGAAGAAAGTTACATGGTCCTTCTTTTGTATCAGCTGATTTCTGGCTTCCATCTTGCTGTTACCCAGCCAAATAGTCTGCCTGCCTCTAACTTTACCGCCCATTCCAAATATGAGGCCTGAAAGATGCATGGAGTGCTCCAGGACCCAAGTGGCACGCTCAATGGTAAAAATGTGTGTGCTATGTGCCGTCAAGTCACCTCCGATCCATGGCGACCCTATGAATGAAGGACCTCCAAAATGTTCTATCATTAACAGACTTGTTCAGATCCTGCAAACATGAGGGCGTGGCTTCTTTTATTGAGTCAATCCATCTTTTTTTAGGTCTTCCTCTTTTCCTATTGCCTTTCACTTTTCCTAGCATGATTGACTTTTCCAGAGAATCTTGTCTTCTCATGATGTGATCAAAGTACAATAGCCTTAGTCTTGTCATTTTAGCTTCTAAGGAGAATTCAGGCTTGATTTGATCTAGTACCCACTTACTTGTCTTTTTGGCCGTCCATGGTATCCGCAAACCTCTCCTCCAGCACCACATTTCAGATGAATCCATTTTCTTCCTGTCAGTTTTTTTCACTGTCCAACTTTACATCACCATAAATTAACTAACCATCCATTTGCCGTGCTCTTAATGGTGCCAATACACGCCACCCAAGTCAGGTACCCAGAGCATTATAAGTATCTGTGTAGCTCTTTCAGCACTCAAAGTTCTTCTTCATATATGTGATTTCAGTAAATCCCCTGAAATAGCGCTACAAGGAAGGTCAGTATTATTAAGGCCATATATCACATAAGAGGTAGAAAGAGTGACTTACCTAAAGCCACCTTGTGGGACATGTGAGATATCGTGGGTCATTCTCTTAGCTATCATAAGAATGTTTCATGGTGAAGCTGGGACTGTTGAAGAGCAAGCAAAGTGCAGTTCGGAAAAAAATAAATAAAAAGTCTCCCTGGATACTATTTTTAACAGCCTTCAGAGAAGCCTGACCTTCTTTATTTTCCCCTCCTTTATTTCCTAGAAGTCACTCTCAGAATGTCACTACGGCTGCTGTGGGTCTTTAGCAAAACAAACAAGACCACACGGCTGAAATTGGCTTGGTTGCCTCTTGAAGCTGGCCGTGGCGTGCCATTCCGGCTGCCCCATTATGTCCCCGTTGCCTTACATGCCCGTACATTTCTCCAGCCCACTCACAGCTCTTGCTTCGTTGCCATCTGGGACGCCGTCCAAAGCCATTTTACCATGTAACAATGCTTCCTCTATTTTCCCCTTTCAGCAGAGAATCGTATTGTTTAGTCTACAATAGCTTAAGTGGGCTTTCATCCAGAAGAGGGTCACTCATAACCAAGTGCTGACATTAAGATAAAGGCTAAAACCACAGTTTATGAAAAGTATCCAGTCCTTGACAAACTGCCACTCCAGTGACAAGTTTGTATGAAAAGCATTTTCCACATGTTAAGCCGTTTTGCTGGTGGGGGTAAACCAAGGTTTCCATTTCCTCCACGAGTCTTTGCCGTTACACTCTGGAAACCACAACCTTGCTTTCTCTCAGTTCTTTTCAGCTTTCTTTTAAGGAAACAGAGAGCTGAACCACATAGATAGCTGGGTCTCTTGTTTACCTCAGTCCTGCACAACTTGTCACCTGTGAAGTTTGGGACACCATTTTGGAAGAAGGGAAGACATCCCACTCCTCCTAACGCCTTGCAAGTCAAATACAGCTGAGTCAAAATGACTTTTTTGCATTTTGTGTTCATTTTCATAAGTTTTGAGATTAGGCCTGCTATTAGGGTTGCCAGCCTCCAGGTGGTAGCTGGAGATCTCCCGGAACTACAACTGATCTCCAGGCAACAGAGATCTGTTCCCCTGAAGAAAATGGCTGTTTTGAAGGGTGAACTCTATGGTATTATACGCCACTGAGGCCCCTCCTCTCCCCAAATCCTACCCTTTCTAGGCTCCACCCCCCAAATATCTAGGAATTTCCCAACCTGGACCTGGCAAACCTACCTACTATTTGCTTGCTCATGTTGAGTAAACTTCTGCCCTCAGAAAATAGCCTTCATAGCGATGGTCTAGGAATTTCTCTGTGTCTCTATGGTCTTTACAGTAGGGATTACGGGAAACTCCTAGAGCCAACAGTTAGGGACTGCATTGCCTGATTGATGGTCATCTAGTACAGGTTTTTTTCCAGTTAACGTTCTGGAACTCCGTGCCCTTATTTGTAGTCTCAGTCCCATCTCTTCTAATCTTCTGCTGTAATTTCACTTATTTTGGAGGGCCTTTGAACATGTCTAATGATGTTTTTACTGAGATTTTTAAGTGTTTGTATTTTACTACTGCTTTTAGCTGATTAAGATTCTTGTGCGCATGTGTTTTAATTGCTACTTCTCGATCGTTATTTTTCTGTCTGATGTTTTAAAATATTGGTGTTGAATTATATTTAATCAGTTGTAAGCCACCTTGAGTGCTCTAGTGTTCCCTAAATAAAACAGACAGCTAATTCAAAATGAGAACAAAACCACCAGAATTCAGTTCAACCTCTTGCCCAAAGGCAGAGTTACTTGGCATTCCCCCCCTCCCCAGAATGTGCATGCATGCTCACACAAGCATGCACAGGGAATAACTTGCACAATTCCATTCTTAATCACATGCATAATTGCTCTCCTAAATTGCTACAAAAATGCTTAAACAGGAAGCATTTGAAAGAGAACACTGATTATAAAACCCTATTATCAAAGTGATTTCAAAATAACCATTAAGGCTTCAGAAAGGCAGCTACTTTAGCTAAAGTTCTAAGACGGCATACTTCCCAATTTTCAATTCATGTCCATAATCTAACCCACAACAATGAGGCAATTTAGCCTGCCTTGATAGATTCCAAGTGATGAGTGAACGGTGACCGCTAGTAACATTCATTCATCATGCATCGTATTAATACAGTGAGAAAGCAATTCTGTTGCAGAAGGACTCATTCCCTAGTGGGCTGGAGAATTAAAAGCACCGGCAAGTACGACTTGAGCATGAACATTCTCTTCAAAGGGATCCAAGGCTTAATTTAAATCAGAGCTTAGCTCTGGAAGTTATTCAGAGTGGAGAGTCACTGACAGATACTGTTCCTTACTGCTAAGGCCAGAATTACAAAACATGCATCCTAGAGAGATGCTGCCAAAAGTGATTTCCCCCTCCCCATCAGGGTGGGCCATTACTCAGTGGTAGAGGATGCAGGGCCGGATTGAGGGGGGCAGGGGGGTAGCCTGCCCCTGGCGCTGCCAAAGAGGGGGCGCTGGGCATGGCTGCCAGCCACCAGGAGTGCGCCAGAGCTGGCAGCTTGCCGCATGGGAGGCTGAGCGCAGGGTGGGGAAGCCCTCGCCTGCCCTGCCATTGGGGTGGCTGTCTTGCTGCATGCGCAGGATATCCCCAGCCCTGCGCTCAGTGTCTGACACCAATGAAGTTCTTTTAAAGGCAAAAAAAAAATACAGGGTTTCCTGGGACGGGATTTATATCAGGCCAACCTAGAATATGAGCAAGCAAAATGAACGCAGCTAGGGATGCTCTGAAATCATCTTCTGAATTTCTCCCTGGATCTCAGAGCTAAAGTACACAGAACGAATTACACGAGGACACTCAAGTGAAGGGAGATGCAATGTTGGGCAGCGTAGTTTGAATTACACCTCTCTACAGAGCTGGCAAAGATCAGAAGGTTTGTTAATAATTGACAGAGCCCTCCAGGAGGCAAAGAGGAAATTAACAAACCCTCTGAGGAGTGATCTTTGCCAGTTCTGTAGAGAGAGGTGAAATTCAAACTACACTTCCCAGCAAACATTGCTTCGCCCTTCACTTGAGTCTCTCCTCGTGTAATTCATCTTGTGTAGTTTAGCCCTCAGTGCTCCCACTTAGCTGGATTTTATCCAAAGTAAAAACAAAAACAGAAATCTTCTGTTGCTGCACAAAAAGACTCTTGATACAATCACGTCTGAAGAAGGGAGCTCTGACTCTCAAAAGCTTATACCCTGAAAATCTTGTTGGTCTCTGTGATGCCACTGGCCTCAAATCCTGTTGATGCAATCAAAGGTTCAATTAAATCCAAACTGCTTCCATATGGAAGGCTTTTTTCCACTTCCACTTCCAAACTGGAGTGCAATATGCCTGGAGAGGGGCAAAGATGCACACGAACTAGAGGAATAATTTAAGAATGTCTCCGAGTTATGCCTGAATGAAGGATTAGTAGAACATAGCACAAAGATCGGTTATCCCTCCTCTATAGAAAAGGACTGCTAATGATTAACTATCCAATAACCTTGATGAGAAACCACAGAAGCCCATAAATTCTACCAGTGTGGCTTTCTGTGCATTTCTGAAAACTTCCAGCCTCCTCAATTAGACAGAAGTCAACCTGTCTATGTCACATAGGCTTCATTTGCTGTGAGAGGCAACATGGATTTTATGTTTTCACCAGTGTGCTACAATCTGAACATTCAGTGTGTAAGTCCCAGAGGTTCATGCATAATTCAGCACACTTATTCAGCCAGGAAAGCAAGAGAGAAAATTCAGAGACCTAGCAAAGCGTGTGTTTGGTAGGCTGATTGCAAAGTACCTTGTTTTAATTGCAGTGGGTGAATCATGTAATCTCCAGAGCTCCAACTAAAAGTTCAACCAGTCTCCCATATTTATGGGAATGCATAACTTCTTCTGTAATTAAATTTCATATTCACTGAATCACCATGGTTGGTGGGTATCCACCTTGGCTGTACAGTTGCTACATATTTTGCATGCTTCTCTTGACTCAAAGGTGCGTTATTAAGTGTATAAAATTGTAGCCTGGCCACTGCATTTTGGACCAATTTAAGTTTCCAAACTATTTTCAACGGCAGCCCCAAATAGACTGTGTTACAGCAATCTAGCTTGGATGTGACCAGAGCATGGATCATGGTGGCCGGATCAGCCTTTAGCCATAGGTCAGACCCCCAAGCTATGAACCTGCTCCTTCAGGGGGAATGCAACCCCCTCGAAGACAGGCTGGCTCCGTAAACCCCAAGCAGATTCTCTTCTGACTAACAGCACCGTAGTCTTGTCTCGATTGAGCTTCAGTTCATATAATCCAGTATCCTTCTGTTTCCCACTGTATATGCCTTGCCTACATAACAACAACAACATTTGATTTATATACTGCCCTTCAGGACAACTTAACACTCACTCAGAGCGGTTTACAAAGTATGTCATTATTATCCCCACAACAACAAACACCCTGTGAGGTGGGTGGGGCTGAGAGAGCTCCAGAGAACTGTGACTAGCCCAAGGTCACCCAGCTGGCTTCAAGTGGAGGAGTGGGGAATCAGACCTAGCTTGATAACCCTGACCTTGTCAGATCTCAAAAGCTAAGCAGGGTTGACCTTGGTTAGTAATTGTATGGGAGACCTCCAACGAAGACCAGGGTTGCAGAGGCAGGCAATGGCAAGCCACCTCTGTTAGTCTCTTGCCATGAAAACCCCACCAGGGGATCGCCGTAATTCAGCTATGACTTGAGGACACTCTCCCATCCCCAAGCCTACATGTGAGACTTTGAGGCCAAAGCCTTCTCTAGTTGTTGGCTCCCACCAACTGGCATTAAGAGGCATACTTCCCCTGAACATGGAGGTTCCATTTAACCATCAAGGAGGATAGTCATTGGTGGATCTGTCCTTCTTGAATTGTCTAATTCCCTTTCAGAACTATCTAAGCTACTGACAATCGCTACCTCCTGTGGCAACGGATTTCGTGTACTTTCTTCCACCTGCCCTGAATCTGCACGCAGGATTTCCTTTGTTTCCTAGACAAGATGCAATTGGTAGTTCTTCTTAAATAGTGAAAGGGAGAGGATAGGATGCCTAGAGGATGCCCAGAGTCTTTAACTCAGTTAATTGATGCAACCAACTACTCCAAGGAAGCTAAATAATTTTTGCAAGAAATTGCTCCATGTTATCAGAAAAGGCAGTTTCAACGTTCACCCTAATATCAAAGCCCTAGAAGATCAACCTGGAAAGCTTTCAGTGAAATCTTAAGCAGTTACTCCATTGATTTCAATGGGCTTAGACTGGAGTAACTCTGCTTAGGATTTCACTGTAGGACAGGCTTTCTCTTATCCCCAGGGCTGGTCATGTACAAGAAAACACTGGTAGGAAAATTTATCTATTATCTATATGGTGTTTTTTAATGCTGTCTTTACTCCAAAGAGTTCAGTCTAGGTGAGCCTGATCTTGTCAGTTCTAAGCAGGGTTGGCCTTGGTTAGTCACTGGATGGGAGACCTCCAAAGAAGACCAAGGTTGCAGAGGCAGGCAATGGCAAACCACCTCTGTTAGTCTCTTCCCCCATTTTATCCCCACAACAACCCTGTGAGGTAGCTTAGGCTAGGAGTGAATGACTGGACCGAGGTCACCCAATGTACCACAACAGCATAGGGATCTGTATAGTTTCCCCAGTCCTGGCCCCACACTAGTTTCCCCTAGCCTACCTCTTACTGTATTATCAGTGATAAGTCTTGCAATGCATAGTTCTGTCCCAAGACACATAAATAGGAGTTAAAATTCTCTGTCGCTCTCCATTTGCCAGTCCCCTGATAGAGATGTAAGAACACAGCAAACTAGCAGTGACATTGCTCAGTCCGCAGCTGCTGAGCTGGCTAAACATGCTTGTATGAATCCTCAGGGGTCTTAGTACAGTACAAGATGACCCAGCCCTTTGGAACACATCGGCTGATGACATGTCATTGTGCTGTCTGTGCGACAGAGAGGCAGGAATTCTGCAGCTGAGCTCCCTCGCCCTTCCTTTCCCCAGCTCTCAGACATAATTAAAAATTATATTCAAGAACAAGTGAATGTTCCCTATCTGATTTCTTTTTATGTTCATTTACACATTTGTCATCGTTTCCAGTTCTTTGCTTTTCACTCTTGGCTTTGTAGATCCTTTTGCATTGTGTATGCATGTAACAAGCAATGATTGTGGTATCTACAAAGACAGTGTACGTCTCTATATTACTATATCCTAATAACTTAATAGACAGCTGAGCTAACAGACATCCTAATATCTAGTAACTTAGGGAATAGTCCTTGAGTGGATACAAAAATGTATAAAATGGGCCCAGCCCTGGCTACAATATGTTATTGTTATTGTTGTTGTTCTTTGAATTACACGCAACACAATCAATAATAAATAAAGATCACATGTTATTATTGATTGGCTTACTGAGCTGATACAAGTTTCCACCAGAGACCTAAGTATCAGCCAGGTATCGGTGTATTACGCACGCTGTTCCAAGTAACGCCGTCTTTTGCAGTTCTGTAGGTGTTATATCAGAAAGCTGCAGTTTTTCCATATAAGTTGCCAAGTTTTTCGAAATAGTTCCCAGTGCCCCGATGACAATGGGGGCTACTGCTGTATTCTTCATCCATAGTCGAGTGGTTTCTATCGCCAGATCTCTATATTGAATCATTTTTTCTTGTTCTTTTTCTTCAACTTTAGCATCCCCCAGAATTGCAATGTCTATTATTCCAACTTTTTGATTTTCCACAACTGTTATGTCTGGTGTATTATATTCAAGATGTCGATCAGTTTGTATTCTAAAATCCCACAGGATCTCGACTTGTTCATTTTCTAGCACCTTTTCCACCTGATTTTTCTCCAGTGGAACTGATCTCCGTTGTCTGGAAATCAGTTGTAATTCCAGGGGATCTTCAGCAACCACTGGGAGGTTGGCACTTGTTCTCCACTACCGTGTAGCACTGTTCCATGGCCTACACTT
This sequence comes from Eublepharis macularius, assembly GCF_028583425.1. Classification (NCBI taxonomy): domain Eukaryota; kingdom Metazoa; phylum Chordata; class Lepidosauria; order Squamata; family Eublepharidae; genus Eublepharis; species Eublepharis macularius. The sequence continues at coordinate 62,023,283 of NC_072802.1, read as the reverse complement.
ATCACACAAAGAGATAATCCACACCAGCAAGGCTGATGGCATATGAATCATTTGTGTGTCATGGAGAAGTGGAATATGGAAAATGTCACTACTTGTCATAGCTAGAGTAAGTCAGTAACTCATCCTACAGATACTACTTCAAGAAGTCTCTTCACTATCCACATAATGTGTAGGATGGCCCTCTATGGATGGAGTTTGCTCCATGGTAACATACTCATCTCTGTAGCTGTGGATTGGAAAGTCCACAAGACTGTGAGAAAGTTCCAAGACAACGCTCATCTGGGCCGTTTCCACATGGCTTACCTTGTTCCAGAAAACAGTGAAATCTCGCACGAAGACGCTGTTATCATGCAAAATCGCGCGAGAAGACATGATAACTGCAACTTCGTGCAAGATTTCGCTGTTTTCCAGAACAAGGTAAGCCTTGTCTAGAAGCCTGGTCTAGAATTTTGTCTCCCTCGGTAGCTAGCCAGATCTTTCCAGGAAGCCCTCAAGCAGGGCATAAAGGCTTGGGTCTAGTTTAGGGAGGGGCTATGGGTCAGTGGCACAGCATCGGCTTGGCATGCAGAAAGCCCCAAATTCAGTCCTTGGCATCTCCCGTGAAAAAGATCAAATTGTAGGTGAAGTGCAAGACCTCCAGCGGATAGTTTTAGGTGGGCAGCCATGCTGGTCTGCGTTAAGGTGTCCTGAGGGGTGGTATATTAATCGAATATATATAAATCAAATTCCTTCTCATCTGGGAGGCCCGGGTGCCTCCTGCTGAACCTCAGCTTCTTGGAAGCTGCTGGGGAAGGAATCAGAAATGCTAGTAAACACACATTGTAGGCACCGTATGCAGACCACAACTGAAGTACAGGGAATTAACTGCCTGGGGGAGAGAGAAGCATCTTTTAAACATCACTGTCTTTCCTCTCCTGCTGCTTTTAATATTTAAACCAAAGGGGGATGACTGACAGCCATGGCCAAGGCTAAACCCTTTATGTCCTTCCCTGCCGTTCTGTCTCTGATGCACTGTCATGTATAGACGGCTCCTGCGTGGGTCTCCAAAGGGCTCTTAATAATGGATATTATACTTCAGCGATGATCGCAGTCGAAAGCACCCAAAATTACCAGCTTTCTTTGCCGGGTAATTTGTTATTTTAATGCTGTCAACCTGCAGAAATAGATTTATTGTTATTAATAATAGTGATTTGCCACATTTTGCTAGTTAAATTACAGTGCTGTATAGTTAGTTCAACAATAAAATGCTGGAAAGAAGCCAAGGGATCACTCATAGCTTTGAGAGCAAAGGCAGTTGGCACCCTTCCCATTACGGCATTAAAATTTGAATCAGAAACATAACAGATGCAAAACAAAACATGAGCTCGCTCGCGGGGATTATATAAAAACAATTAAAACAAATTAATTACCAGTTATGTTAATGTTGTGCCGTGTACGTGCAGTATGATTACCCAACCCATTGCTGAGATCTTTAGAAGATCATAAAGCTGATAAGATTCCCCTGGAGGGTCCGGAGGACAATCAGGGACGGCTTCTCCCAAGGTACGCATAGCAAAGATTTTGACTTTCTTATCCCTGCTGTTTTACTCCCATGATTTCCACTTGCTCTACTTCTACCTTGAGCAAATGGAACCAGTAATTCTTTAATTTTGCATTATTTTTGGTTGCCTCATGCTGAATTTCTCCTGTAAAATGGATACATTTTTCAACACTTATTCATTCAACATTAATTCTCAGCATCAGTAAGTCACATTTTATGTGTATAATAATAACAACAACAACAACAACAACAACAACAACAACAAAATTCAATCTATATACTCCCCTTCAGGACAACTTAATACCCACTCAGAGTGGTTTACAAAGTGTGTTGTTATTATCCTCACGACAATCACCCTGTGAGGTAGATAGGGCTGAGAGAGCTCTGAAAGAGCCGTGACTGACCCAAGGTCACCCAGCTGGCTTCAAGCAGAGGAGTGGGGAATCAAACCTGGCTCTCTAGATTAGACTCCTGCCGCTCTTAACCACTACTCCAAACTGGCTTTCATATAAATGATATTCATCTTAAGTATGAATAACATATCAGTGGCATATAAAAATATTGTGATGTGTGTACGTAATAACCAGAGGAGTTAGCTGTGTTAGTCTGTAGTTGCAAAATAGTAAAAAGTCCAATAGCACCTTTAAGACTAACCAACTTTATTGAGACATAAGCTTTCGAGAACCACAGCTCTCTTCTTCAGATGCATCTGACGAAGCGAGCTGTGGTTCTCAAAAGCTTATGCCTCAATAAAGTTGGTTAGTCTTAAATGTGCTATTGGACTTTTTACTGTTTTGCACATACTTAAAGCAACAGATAGTACACAAGGCAACATAGAAGTGAAGTCTATGGTATTTGGCATTAATTAGGTTGTCAGGAATAGCGTGGGTTGCTTGCATACAGTTAGTGATAATTGCCAAATATTCTGAGGCATCTAAAAATGAAGAGAGTTTCCCAAGGCCACCAATCACTGGCTGTGTAACCAAGGGGTCGGGGAGGGCATATTCTTGTACTGAAAAACATCACCCATAGTCACTTTATAGTATGTGGGGAAAGAGACTAGGCAGGCACCTCTCGACACGATTTTCAGTGCAGGTTAGAAAACACAAAACCAAAAGAAATGGATTTGGAGCCAGGGAGGTGCTGCCCAGAAATGCTGTCAACCATTGGAGTCGCCTCTTAGGATAACTCCCACTAAAAATTTAAATACTGAATAATATGCTTATCCATTTAATAAACCTAGGCCCTTTTCACACTACTTACCTGCTCCTGGAACATTGCGAAATATCGTGGAAAACCCACATAAGATGGTGTCTTCTCGCGAGAGTTTTGCACGATGGCACGCAAAACTCTCGCGAGAAGACGCTATCTTCCGTGGGTTTTGCGCAATATTTTGCGCAATAATATGCTGATCCATTTAATAAACCTAGGCCCTTTTCACACTACTTATCTGCTCCCAGAACATTGCAAAATATCACACAAAACCCACATAAGATAGTGTCTTCTCGCGAGAGTTTTGTGCGATGGCGTGCAAAACTCTCGCGAGAAGATGCTATCTTCCGTGGGTTTTGCGCAATAATTCACACAATAATATGCTGATCCATTTAATAAACCTAGGCCCTTTTCACACTACTTACCTGCTCCCGGAACATTGCAAAATATCACGCAAAACCCACAAAAGATAGTGTCTTCTCGCGAGAGTTTTGTGCGATGGCGCGTAAAACTCTCGCGAGAAGATGCTATCTTCCGCAGTTTTTGCGCGATATTTCACGCAATAATATGCTGATCCATTTAATAAACCCAGGCCGTTTTCACACTACTTGCCTGCTCCCGGAACATTGCAAAATATCACGCGAAACCCGCAGAAGATAGCATCTTCTCGAGAGAGTTTTGTGCGATGGCGTGCAAAAGTCTTGCGAGAAGACACTATCTTCCGCAGTTTTTGCGCGATTTTTCACAACGTTCCAGGAGCAGGCAAGTAGTGTGAAAAGGGCCCTTGTTTGAGCCATCTCTGATATCTTCATTTAGGGGTGATGGAACAAACAGCAATTCAGCTGCCCATGCTATATGGTGGGAATGCCTTCTGCGACACCCCGATGCATAAATAAGTCAACATTAAATGAAAACCTAGTGCCGAGGGGAGCAGTACATGTGCCAAGCCTCTTTCAATATGAGAATGATGGATGCTGTCAGGGCTCAATGCAGGAATCACAGCAGCGGAGACAAAAGCCGGAGGCAGATCCGCCATTAGGGAAAAGTCCCGGTGTCTGATGGCCTTGGGGACCAACACTACCACCCCTACTTGGGTCACCCAGCCCCAAGCAAGGGGCTGTCTTCATCTTACACCAGGTGGGCGGCAGCTATCACCTCCGTCACATCTCCGCAACCCTATCTAGCCTAGCAAAGCCAAATTAGGCATGTTGTTGGTTTATATTTACTACTGCCTCGAGGAGTACAATGCAGATAATGTTCACCTTTCATTTAGCTCCAGTCCTGGCTGGGAAAATGGTGGCATTTTGCCTCCGGAGATTCCAGTCTAACTGCGACCACAGCTGACACCATTGATGGACCTACCCTCTGTGTTTTGTCCGATCTTAATTTAAAGCCACTTAAACTAGCGGCTATCACGGCACCTTGTGAATTTATTAGCTAGTGTTGTGTGAAGAAATATTTCCTTTTGTCTGGCTTGAACTTACAGCCAATCAATTTCACGAGTAATTTGAGAGACACCGAATGATTTCTTTCCAGTCACTCGCTTTACAAATTCATATGCCCCTTTCTTAGTCACTGTTTTTTTAATGCTGGGTGAACATTCCCGTGTTCAACCCAAAACAGTTCGTGTTTTTGTGAGCATCTTTGCCGATCGCTCAAAAATGTACATTTCAAAGTGTTAAACGGGATGCTCAAGAAATGTATCCACGCACAAGAATATACACAGATGTCTGCCTTGTCCCTGCCAGTATTCCAGCCACATCATTTCTACCCTTCCCTAACACACAACATTTCCATTTCTGAAGGAAAGGTGGGGAGTAAATGGCTATGGGGATGACACTTTAAACACAGGGCAGGTCTCAACTTGGACCTGTTTTCCCCGTAAATTACACTTCCCATTCATTCCCGGCGTGACTTCCTGCCAGTGTTGCTAGTTTCAGGCGGGTAAATAACCAAAAAGGAAAAACCACTGTAACCTACTAACTACTCCAGTCTAAGACGCAAGGTTATGTTATATATGGTGAGTAAAAAGTATAGTGTACAATTCAAAGAATCTGGAGCAAACACCATTATATAACAACTACAGCATTTATAGAACTGTATGAACCACAAAGTTTTCCACTGATGTAGAAGCAAAAAGGAATTCTTTGGATTGTATACTGTAATTTGTACTCATCATATATAACATAATCATGTCATTTTAGACTAGAGTAGTTAGTAGGTTACGATGGGATTTCCTTTTTGTTATTTGCTTATTGACATCACTTTCTTTTGTATTGTAGTTTCAGGTGGGTAGCATTGTGGGTCTGTAATAGAAGAGTCAGATTCCGGTCCAATAGCACCTTAAAGACCAACTAGATTTCCAGGGTATGAGCTTTCGATTCTGCTCTGGAAATCTAGTTGGTCTTGAAGGTGCTACTGGACCCAAATCTTGCCAGTGTTCCTGGGAACTATAGTTTCCTCTGCCTCCCAAATTGAACTGGAAGACTGAGAAAATTAGCCTGGCCATTAAGTGCATTGCTATTGCTATTGCTATTGCTATTGCTATTGCTATTGCTATTGCTATTGCTATTGCTATTGCTATTGCTATTGCTATTGCTATTGCTATTGATTATTATGATAACCTGTATCAGCTTAGCAAGGCCAGTCAATAACATGTGACCTCTGCTTATTGTTGATTGTGTTTCGGATTAATCAAATAATAAGAATAATAATATTTGATTTCTTAGGGCAACTTAACACCTACTCAGAGCGGTTCACAAAGTATGTTATTATTATCCCCACAACAATCACCCTGTGAGGTGAGTGAGGCTGAGAGAGCTCCGGGAAGCTGTGCCTAACCCAAAGTCACCCAGCAGGCTTCAAGTGGGGGAATGATGAATCAAACTCGGTTCTCCAGATTACAGTCCCGCCACTCTTAACCACTACACCAAACTGACTCTCATTCTGAGCATGTGCCAACGATGTCTTCCAGCTGGCTGCCAATGTCAAATGCCACCAACTGTGCCTACTCTAGAAACACAGCTCATTTCAAATTGCAAGCAAGTGATCCACGTGAGCATATACGGTGTTACATTTTTAAATAAAAATTCAGCATGTTGGAACATGCAGCGCTGCTAACTATTTCTAAACAAAAAAGCCTTAAACCTTTAGACCTGCCTTTGAGGAAAAGTGCTCCAAACCCCATTGACTATTTCAGTTAGCCACCTCTATGCCTTCTTTGACACTGCGAGGCCCTTTATGAAACAGGTTTTCACTTGATGGTTTGTGTGTGTAAGTGCTGTGACAAGTTGCAGACAATTTATGGTGACCCCTAATGGGGTTTTCAAGGCAAGAGACGTTCAGAGGGGGTTTGCCATAGCCTGCCTCTGCATAGTGACCCTGGACCCATGCAAACCCGCCCCCCCCCCCCAAAAAAAACAACAACTCCCTGTGTTGTGACCTTCATCTTGAAGAACGGCCTGCCTGAGAAGGTCAGGAGAGAAAGAGTGCTCTCAAGTCATAGCTGACTTATGGTGACCCCTAGTGGGGTTTTCATGGCAAGAGACTAAGAGAGATGGTTTGTCATTGCCTGCCTCTGCAACCCTGGTCTTCCTTGGAGGTCTCCCCTCCAATTACTAACTAAGACTGACTCTGCTTAGCTTCTGAGATCGGATGAAATCAGGCTCACCTGAGCTATCCAGATCAGAGCAAGAAGGTCAGGAAGGTGCCTATATTTCTCTCATTTTGCAAGCTACATAAAAGCAAACTTGTACAGGAAGAGATTTTTGGCAAGAGCCCATTTGGTGTAGTGGTTAAGAGCATGGGCCTCTAATCTGGAGAACCAGGTTTGATTCCCCACTCTTCCAATTGAAGCCAGCTGGGTGACCTGGGGTCAGTCACAGCTTCTAGGAGTTCTCTCAGCCCCACCCACCTCACAGGGTGTTTTGTTGTGGGGATAATAATAACATACTTTGTAAACCGCTTTGAGTGAGTGCTAAGTCATCCTGAAGGGCGGTATATAAATCGAATGTTGTTGTTCTTATTGTTGTTGTTGTTATAGTTATATTTGTGTAGGGCTACATTATAACTAAATGGTTCAGGAAGGCACTTTTACAAAGGCAGCAGGACTGTGGACTCTTATCACTATATCTTGTGTGTTATTTTTTTGAAGCCTGTATTATCCTGCTCTCACTGCATTGTTCTCCACTTGAGTAATGCCATTTTGCATACTGTTTGACCTACCATGTCCAATACTTTTTGCTTGGTTTTAAATTTTTGTAATCCTAGTCCTGTTGCATTGCTTATGTGGTGTTTCTTCTCATTGATTTACACTGTGTAATCCTGCTTTGAGTCTCGGTCTCTCTACGCAAGACATCTGACACGTGAAGAACACGGGTTGGGAATTGCAATGGTAACTGAGAAGGGTAGTTTAAAAAGACAGAGCCAGCAGTAGAGCAAAGACTTAGCTATACACGGGAGCTGTGAGAAGGGGCTGTGAAATGCCAGAAGGGAAGCTTCAGCCCATTATAATCTCTTCAGGTCCCAGCCCAGCTCTGGAAGGCAGCTTCAGCCCATTTCCATGCCTTGTTGCCCTCTGGTTGCAATCCCACACAGTGTTAGACTGGAGAGGTGAAACTGACAGTCTTTGGGGAGGTGAAGATGAAATTGACAAACCCTTTGAGGAGCAATCTCTGCTGGCTCTGTCTTTTTAAACTACACTTCCTGGCTAACATTGCTTCTCCCTACACTTGATGAACACCTGCCGAGGCATCTCGTGTAGAGAGACTCTGTTAAAAAGGTGGACTCAAAGTAAATTAAATACATAAATATTCAAAGTAAATGAATGAATAAATAAAATGCCATACAAACATATCTACAAAATCAGTGGGGGAAAGGGGAGAATTGAAACAACTGACAAAAATATATACAAAAAGAAAGACAATAGGAGACATTTGCTCAACCCTGCCATGAAAGGGTGAAGAGGATAAGCTGCTGCCCACGGAATTTCCCCACGCAGCTCTGCAGGGCCAGGGGAGCACAAACGATGCCTGATGACAAGCAATAACCAGTATCCCCTCTCTTGGAATCCATCCGTTTCATTTGCAGCTCTTTCTTCCAAACCAGATAAAAGCTCTCTGGTGCGGCTCTCCCTGTGTTTTCTCAACCTCCGAATAATTACAACAGAATAACCAGCACGCAAGAGTAAGGCAACCACACTGGTAACGCTATAGCTTTGGGGGATGAGAAGCAAAGAGCAAGGAGATGATAATTACTGAAGTGGTTTCCCTCAGACTGAGCCGCTGAACAGTGAATGGTCACATCCGCCGTTCAAGATCTTTTGAGTGCAGTCCTGGGAAATGCAAACTATCACTATTAATAAGCGCAGCAGTGGCCTCGAAGCAGAGTAGAAGAGCAGTAGCAGGCAAGAGAGCTGCAGGGGAAATCGACTGATTGTCTCATCCCGGCTGTTTTCAAGCCTCCTTGCCTTCATGTCGTCCCATCGCAGAGAAGACTCAGAAGCGAGGCAGGAGAACAGTAACAAAGGCAAAAGCAGCAGAAACTCAGTATCCTGGTTTTAGCCAAAAAACAACAAAGGCTGGATTGGCTTTCTTCGCTGTGGTTTCTGGGACAGCATATCAAAAGGAGCCAAACATTTGTCAATTGTTCGCTCATTCAAATGCTTTCTTATACCACTCCCCCCCCCCCGCAAAAGGCCGAAAGTAACTTACAACATAGGCCTTTTCCACATGTCCTTAACGGGACGGCCCACTCACCAAACGTGGGCAGCTTTTCCCCTTTACTCCAGACGTCTCCGTTTCCAAAACGGTAACAAGCTGTTTGGTTTCCGTTTTTGTCTGTGCCTTTTCTGAGAGCACACTTTCACCAAATGGGGTCCAAATAGGGCCAAATAGGGGTCCCATTCCTCTGTTCCTGTTGGGGGAGAGAAATTAAACTAAACCCAATGGCATTAAATGTACTGTAACATCACTTCTAGTTAAAGAAATGGAAGTGACGTGGTAGCTCTAGGAATCACTTGAACTCTATAGTAGAACCATAGGGTTTCGAGCAATTCCTAGAGTGACCTATGTGACCTATGTCACTTGCTTTTCTTTTTACCAGAAGTGACATGACTCCACAGCCAGTGTTGCACACACACATACCCCATATTCCCACCCACAGCCCTCCTGCCAGTTTGCATATGATGAAGAGAGCTGTGGCTCTCGAAGCTTATGCTACAATAAAGTTTGTTTGCAACTACAGACTAACCTGGATAACTCCTCTGGATCTACCTGGGGGTGACAGTGTACACTGAATGGATGTTCCAGACCATCCCCGTTTCTGTAAGTAGATTTTGGGGTGCAGGCCATGTCATGACCTATTTCAGATTTGACTTTTCGTCTATGCACCTTTGATTGTATAAACGTGTATATGCTTGTATGATTGTTTACTGATACTCCTGTGATAGTTTACAAATTCCGGGATTATACTCGATACAATTTGTATTTGTTTTGTTGTTCAAGTTTGCTTATGAATTATTCCAGTTCAACTTATATTGTATCAAATATTTGGTACATTGGGAAGGCACAGTCACTTGATGTACAGGCATTAGCACTTTGTATATTACCATAGGAATAAGAGATTATAATGTTTGCAAGCACCTTGCACTTTGAAACTGATGCTTGAATTGTGTGCAATGTACCTTTGATTGCCTGCTTCCGTTATCAGACCTTGTTGCCCTCTATATCATACTTCTCCACATGCATTAAATGACAATTGCAATATAATTGATTGATATATTTATTTCACTGATTCATTTCATTGCTTTACATATATTGATTTTCCTTTATGGTTTGACTTAGTTAGTTCGTCACGGCGTAATTTCTTATCTTCCTATTTCAGATTGTATCAAGGTCTGCCAGGAACCAAAATGGATCCAGAGCTGAGCCTGCTCAGGGATCTGCCAGGTCCATCATGCACCTCTAAGGCTTACTTTGTTGGAAAGAGCAATGTCTGGTGTAGAATAAGGAAGAAGAGAAGAAGAACCTTTCCATACAGGGAGAAGCAAGGATCAGTTAGTTAGGATAATGAGGGCCACAACTAGACATGGGCACGAACAGAAAAAAAACGAACTTGGTGTTCGTTGTTCATTGCCATCCACGAACAATGAACATTGATGAACATGACCTGTTCACAAACATGTTCGTTGATCATGGGGGCCAGCAGGCTCTCCTCCAGCCATCAAGATCCCTACTGCACCACTCCCAGAATCCCTACCTCAGCAGGCATCAGGAAATATACCAATAATAAATAATAGCTTGGCCTCAGAGCCTGGCAGCAGCCCTGGAACCTGAAGGGGTAGATCCCTACTGCACCACTCCCAGAAACCTTACCTGAACAGGCAGCAGGAAAGGTACCAGTAATAAATAATAGCTTGGCCCAGAGCCTGGCAGCAGCCCTGGAACTTGAAGAGGTAGATCCCTATCCCACCACACACAAAGAAAATTCAAACTCCAATGTACTCTCCCTGTCTCTCTCTCAAAATGCCAACAGCAACTGTCTCTCCCTCACTGTCTGCAAAACCAGAGCTAGGAGGCCTCCTCTCCCCTGCTCTTTGCTTCCTTGTGACAATTTTGGAGCTCCCCACTTGAAAGGAAGACCTGCCTATCAAGCTAAATTGGGCTTAGATTGGGGTTTCCAGGGCAACAGCAGGAGTTCAGACAGAGTTCAGGCAGTCCCTGCCTACATTGCCAAGGGAATTGATTGCAGGTACCAGACTGTCTGGCTTGACAAACAGCAATGAACAGCAACAAATGAGGCTTGCAACAACCACTGGACTCTTGCTCTTTATTTGTTTAATGTTTGCAAGAACGTGAAAGACTCTTACACTGGCCACAAGCATAGAATAAGAAAAACCTTACTGTTGCTACATAATAAAAACTGCCTATCTAAAACTTGAGAGCTGGCTACCTAGGCATCTCTGTGTATCATCCATTGCTGCTTATCTCACCCGTCCATGAGAATGCGAGCCCTCTCCCATGCCTAGTTGTTTCGGCATGCTGAAGTTATGAATAGCATGCAGCAGCTTCCCTCTGGCATGCATGGTCAAAGAAAACTATCTAACTAACTGGGTGATTTGAGAAGCCATCTTTTTCAGGACTCAGTGAATCACCTGGCAACGTTGGACTTTTTGCAAGTGTCCTACGCTCAATCATGAAAGAGTTAAATTGATGTTCTGTTTGTTTAATCAGATAGCTAGTTAGCATAGGACCACTTAGGGCCAAGCTACAAGTGACGAATGACACTTGAACGGCAAGTGGATCGAGTGGAGGGCAAGTGAACAGGGAGAAATACACTTGCTGTTCAAGTGTCATTCGTCACTTGTAGCTTGGCCCCTAGGCTTCGAGAGAAGTTCCCGCCAAAGAAAGTGGGAGTCTTTAGTCTTAATGAGGGAATCCAGGAATGTCTATTGGATGAGCCAGTTTATTGGGGGGCAATTAGCTAGCAACATATACTAAGGTTTTATTGCTCTTTGTTCAGTCTGCTACTACAGTCTACTACTACTACTACTACTACTACTACTACTACTACTACTTCACTAGACCATGCAGTCTCTGCTTTTCTCTCTCTAGTACCTAGCTGAGACTATCAAGATGTAGTCACAAACTGTTTGTTGTTTTTCCTACCAAATGTACCCTTTTTACCCTATTATGTAGTAAAGTATTTTTCTAGAGCTAGAATCACAGAAGTCTGTCTACTTTTTTCCATTGTGCTATTATCAAACTCTGCAACTCTGCAAACTTATATCAAATTGCTGTGCAACCGCCAACACAACTCAAGAACCAATCATGGCTAAACTGTTAATTAGTGTTTCAGCTGTGTGAAAAACTAGGGAGTTAACACCAAGCTCTCTGAGAACAGCCTCTCCAAGGTCAAATATCTGGGGAACTCAGACTGCTCTACAGGAGTTCCTAATCAGCTCTGCAACCACATCTCTGAGCTAGGCCACAACCTGACAACATTTACAGTTCTGAACCTAAGTTCAGCCATTTTCTTCCAAAGTCCTAGTCTCAGGTTAACAGCTTCCTTACACCTCCTACTCCATTTTCCCAGTATGAAATGATCCCAAGAAACTGCTCTTTGTCATGCTGGGGGAATTGACATGGATCCCAGCAGTATACATGAAGCCCCCAACCTGACAATCCTGTTTCTTAGGGTCCATCAAACCAGAATCTGAAGCCAGGTCTTAGCCACAGTTTTGTGCAATGTCTGAATGCCGACATCCCAGCTGAATCCTGGCATATTCTGCGGCAAAGCCCTCCCAGGCAACAGACAGGTGGCAATGAAGCCTGGGCCGTTTCCACACGGCTTACCTTCTTCCAGAAAACAGAAACATCTCGCACAAAATCTCACGAGAAGATGCTGTTATCATGTGAGAAGACGCAATAACACCGTCTTCTCATGAGATTTCACGTGAGATTTCACTGTTTTCCGGAGCAAGGTAAGCCGTGTGGAAACAGCCCTGCATTTGGCAAAGCAAAAAAGGATTTCTGTGAGCTGAATCCACAAACAAGCCCTAATTAGAACAATGCATGGTTTCATATTATGTCTGAACTAAACCTTTGTGTCCTTCCGGCACCGGCTGTGACAGAATTTCCATGGGAAGGGCCCCTTCCCCCAGTCTGAAGCTAGAGAAGAAGGGAGATTGCTCCCTCCTGTACTTTCACCAGAGCTCAACCACATTTCCTGGACATGATTTTGCTTTCGGAAGAATACTTAAAGCGTTCTTGTGTAGTCTGAGCAAAGAGACTGGATAAACGCTGTTACCGAGCCAACTATGGAGTCACGGGGTGGGAGACGGACAGAGTGCTAGAAAAAAAAAGGGTAAATGTTTGTAATGTTAGCTGTGGCAAATTTACTAGGCCCTCGCTAAGCCCTAAGGAAAACAAGGAGGATGAAAGTTGGCTCCAGCTCCTTCTAGAAGGCGGTGGAAATGCCTCCGCTCACTCCATGTGGGCCTCCGTTGTTGACATAGCCTATCCGCTGCACCCTGACTCACTTGTTTCACTAAGGAGCTTCTATTTACAGGAAGGGGAGAATGTGGCTTTTGCCTGTGGCGATGTTTGACGTTGGGGTTAATGAACCTGCTCCACAACGGGCACAAAAACTGTAGCGGTTTCCACACTAGTAGCACCAAAGAGGACTGATAGTGTTCTTTGATATTACAAGACACTCTGGTATCAATGAAAATTTCAGACAACATTGGGATTTAACTGCAGACAGGCCTCCCAAGGGTGGGTACAAAATTCCAGGGAAGCTACCACTGAGAGAGAGTGGCAGGATACTAGTTCTAGTCAAGCATCTTGCATGTCTTCTTCTAAACGTGAATGGACAGAGAGGATCAATATATAGAGGGACTCACAGAGCCAAGCTACAAGTGACACCTGACACAGGTTGGACACTTGTCAGCTTCCCTCAAGTTTTGATGGGAAACGTAGGCATCCTGGTCTTGCAGCTGTAATGGAGAGCCAAGCTGTAAAACCAGGACGCCTACATTCCCCATCAAAACTTGAGGGAAGCTGACAAGTGTCCAACCTGTGTCAGGCGTCACTTGTAGCTTGGCTCACAGTGGCTCTGAGCAGCCCTGGCTACAGATGGTAGTTCATGGAATAGAGTTTGCCATTTGAACGATGAGGTTGCAGAGTTCTTCAATTATGTTCCCTCCAGGTGGCATATGAGCTCCAAGCACTTCACAACCTGGCTTCTCTTGGCACTTTCTCTGTCCGCTTTCATCCATGATCACCACATAGGGTTGCCAAGGCCTCAGGCCTGGCTCATGCATGCAAGAAAATGAGATGGCAATGAATTGACAGTGCCCTGAGATGGTAGAACAGCCTCCATAACTTCAGACAGCAGGTGGAGAATCACATTTGGAGATGCTCCCTTATGTTAAAGCTCTTCACAAATCGAAAACCAGCACAGCAAGCAGAGAAAGGAGGTAGATCCTTTTCCTCATAAAATGCATGGAGCATTTTATAGGAAGAAACATTCTAAGTTGGGATACACCATCTGCAGGATGAAATCTGTTCTGCTACCTAATCTCCTGTATGTGGGAATCGGGCCTCGGATACTCTTGTGCATCTCTGGCCAACTCACTGGTGCCAGGTGTGAAATACTTGTTATGAATGTGCGTATGAGATTTCAAGAGTCAAAGGTCCCTGGAAACCTCCCTGGCCTTTAAGGTGCTACTGGACCCAAATCTTGCTATTCTACTGCAAACATGGCTACCCCCAGGAAACTCAGAGCTAAGCTACAAGAGACGAATTACACGAGGAGGAGCACGTGAAGGGAGTCGCAATCTTAGCCGGGAAGCTGAGTTTTAAAAGAGATTGGAAGGCTTTGTCAATTTCCCATCTCTACAGAGCCAGGTTGATCTGCTCAGATGGTTTGTTAATTTCCTCTTTGCTTCAGGAAGGCTCTGTCAGTTTCACCTCCCCTTCTAAGAGATGAAGAGGAAATAAACTGAACCTTCTGAGCAGCTATTTCCTGGCTCTGTAGAGAGGGGAAATTGACAAAGCCTTCTGATCTCTTTTAAAACTCAGCTTCCCGGCTAACATTGTGACTCCCTTCGTGTGCTTCTCCTCATGTAATTCGTGTCTTGTAGCTTGGCTCTAAGACCATCAAGAAGTGCTTTTGATGAGACTGTACAGAAGGGTCTTTCTAATGCACGTGTCTGCTGCTGCTAAAACACCGAAGAGTTCAAGATGAGACAGAGGCAAGCTTCCTAGGAAGGAAGCTTAGTGCCACTGAAAAAAAGGCCCTGTTGTGGGCAAATGTCCGCTGTACTCCCAAATCTTGTCAGATCTCAAGCTAATTAGGGTCAATAGGGCTGCCAGATTCCCCTGGTGGGGGTAAGGGATCTCTGCCCCCCTCCACCCCCTGACACCACTTATTTAGCAGATGGGGGGGAAGTTGGGGGAACAGCACTTCCAGGCACATAGGAGCATGCCAGGGCTCTGTATAATGACATCACTTCCTGGAAGTGACATCATCACACTGCAGTGGGAGTGCACATAGGACATCAAAAAGTGCTGGGTCCCCCCCTCCTGCCAGGAGGGTAAGGGGACCTGGCAACCCTAAGGATCATGCCTGATGAGGGGAAGTCCAGGGTTGCTACATGCAGGCAGGCAACGGCGAACCACCTCTGAAGATCTCTAGCCTTGACAATCCTACAGGGTCACCATAAATCAGCCGCATCTTGATAGCACCTTCCACCACCACTGATACAAACACAGATCTGACTCTCTTTTTCTTGCTCACATACACATCTTCGTCTTCCTTTCCATTCCCACCCTAATCCACTAGGGATGAGCCAGTATCTTTTACTGAATTTCCATTTCCATTAGTCTATATTTTGTCTATGGTTTTGGCGCTCTGGTTTTCGCTGTGGATTTCGGAGGTGAGCTTGTGTATGCACATTGTATTATTTATATGCACCGTGTATGGTATTTATACACATGCAATGCTCATCATTTATACACAGAATAAATTATAATGCATAATATTGTTTATCTAATATACAGATAATATTGGGAAATGCACACTTTTTGCTGGAAACACATGCAAGAAAAGAGAAAACAGTGCAAAACATTTTTTAAAATGATATACCGTCAGATTTGCACAAGGAAGAAGCAAAATCAAAAGTAGGATTATCAGATTAAAACAGCAAAAGGCCCCAATCATCCGTGCCCACTCTCCCTTCCATCCCATCCTCAGCCTTGGATGTCCTCATTATGAGAAGTTGACGGGAAAGGCTTTAGTTTCTAACACTGCAAATGTCAGAGGAGGTGTGGCGAGCACGCAACGACGAAAAACATATGCAGGAAGATTGCACGCTTCGTCTGTATAGAAACTGTGAAAAATGCAGACCCCCATTGATGCACAACATCCAACGCATCAGAACTGGTTGACAGCTAAGTATTATATAAGGTGGTTTCTCCAGGAAGGTAGACATTTACAAATCAAAATAACTGTCATCCATATTGTCGGAAGGCAATTTCTAGGCTGGCCTCAACTCTGCTTCCTTCCACCTACTGTGTTATTAACATCTCTCTCTCCCTTTCGCCTTTTCCTCTATTACCCCGAGGATTTTCCGATTCGTGGAATCTCTGCCCGGTAGATGGCAGTTTCATCAAGCGGTTCTTGCATTACGGGAAAACTGCATACAGCAATAACTCCCAGACGTCAGTACAAAAGGCTGGGGTAATTGAGATCTTGTTCCAGCCAACACCATCTTGAGAACACAAAGGCAGACAGGCCCAGCACTTTGGCAGCAGGGAGGGCTCCGCAGGGAGGCCCAGCAGATTCAAGCGCAGGCCTTTTGCTGAAAGCTGATAATGTGGCGGTGTGAGTGGCAACAGGCGGCAGCTGGAGGTTCAAAACAAAAAAATAAAACAGAGCGGAGTGGCACACTTGCTTCAGGGGGACAGGAGATTTCTGTGGACTTTATTCACACATCTCTGATGCCAAGCCTACCACCAGATTGGACACAAGTTCACCGTGCAAGCCCGGTCACACTTCACACTGCAGTTTGCATTCCTACTTGCTTGTACATTTTTTTTTAAAGCAAAAAGGAGGAGACTTAAGCCCCTCGGCCTGCAGTCAAAGCCCCCACCTAGCCCTTACTGGAACTTTGGCGGTGTGTTTTGGTATCTCCCAAACATTTGCCGAAATAGCCAAACATGTGCAGAAATAGCTGCATAAAATGGTTGGCAAGCAACTCTGGGGTGTGGTGCAGACTAGGGCTGCTGGTAGGGTTGCCAATTCTGGGGAGAGAAATTCCTGGAGATTTGGGGATGGAGCCTGTGGCGGGCGGAGTTTGAGGAGGGCTCTCAGCAGGGTATAATGCCAGAGAATCCACCCTCCAAAGCAGACATTTTCTCCAGGGGAACTGACCTCTGTTGTCTGGAGATCAGTTGTAATTTTGGGAGGTCTCCAGGTCCCCCCTGAAGGTTGGCAGCCCTAGCTGCTGCAGGATTACATCTGGAAAATGAGTTGATTCGATTTGGCTTGGGTCCGTTGCAGTCTGGAAATTAACTGCAAGGGAGGGAGAAATCTGAGAAGCAGCGTAGTGCAGTGGCTAGAGTTATCGACTAGCATCTGAGCGACCCAGGTTCGATTCCCCACGCTGCCATGGAAGCCCGCTGGGTGACCTTGGGCCAGTCACACACTCTCAGCCTACCCTACCTCAAAGGGCTGTTGTAAGGAAAAAATGGAGAAGACAATGGTATAAGCAGCTTTGGGTCCCACTAGGGAGAAAGGTGGGGTATAAATGAGGTAAAATAAAAATAAATAAGTAATAAAAATTGCTGGGTTACAACTAGGAGAGCAGGAAGGCTAAGATTGCCAGGTGGAAACTCAGAGACGAAATGCAGAAGAGGGCCCAGACTAGCACTGGCAAATTACAAACCTGAGATCCAGTCCCATGGCAGCCAGGTGCAATTGTCCCATAACAAGACATGGGTGTGTGTGTGAAAAGTCTATTCCTGATTCGGTCAGCTCCACCTGTCTTCTTTGCACCAACCTTGACCTGTGCCTGGCCTCACACAGGAGAAGTGTGGAATTTAAACCACACACATAAAGCCGCCAGCTTTTTTGCCTCGCCCTGCAAAGGGTTTTCCCCGCTTCCTCCAGGTATGAGATCCAGGACTCTTTACATCACTAGTAGATAGAGGAGGCAGATTTGGCCCCTTGTGCTGCTGCCTCCTTTCTGATCTTATTATAATCCTTCCTAGCAGCCTGCTCACCCCTGCAAGTGAGGGAGGGGAGGAAACAACAAGGCTAGAGAGAAGGAGGCAGGGGAAGCCATAGAGCAGCCGCGCCTCCCACTCCAATGGGACTTTTAGGCCTATCTCTCCATTCTTATCTTGCCTTCCTCCCATTTTGTCCTCACAACAACTCTGTGAAGTAGATTAGGCTGAGAAGCAGTGATGATAGATCCAGAGGAGTTAGCCGTGTGAGTCTGCAGCTGCAAAATTGTAAAGAGTCCAGTAGCACCTTTAAGACCAAACAACTTTATTGTAGCAGAAGCTTTTGAGAACCACAGCTCTCTTCATCAGATGCATCTGATGAAGAGAGCTGTGGTTCTCGAAAGCTTATGCTACAATACAGTTGGTTAGTCTTAAAGCAGTAATGAGTGACTCAAGGTCACCCAGTGAATTTCATGGCTGAGAGGGAATTTGAACCTAGATCTTTCCAGTTCTAATCCATCACTCTAACCACCAGGGCTCATTTCGAGGGGGAACGTGCAGGAACGCAGTTCCAGAAATTCCCCAAAGAGGTCATGTGCCAGGTGGCCCCGTCCACCTAACTCTCAGCCATTTGGGGCCAATTTCGTCCTGGATTGGAGCTGAAACGGCCCGGATCGGGCCTCTGATGGGTGGTGGATCACTCTTGTGCTCAGCAGCAGCCTGATCCTGACTATTTTGGGCCCAATTTCAGCCCTGAATGGCCAGGATTGGGTCCAAAACAGCCAGAATAGGTGATGCCAGGGGGTGTGGCATACGCAAATCAGTTATGCTAATGAAACATTTCCAGTGATGGCAGGGGGTGTGGCATATGCCAATGAGTTATGCTAATGAGTTATGCTAATGAGGTCCTCCGGCTCTTTTTCTATGAAATGATCCCTGCTAACCACTATACCACCAGGGCAGTATACAGAGTCCAATTTCCACGTAGTATTCCACCTTTATCTTTTGTAGCATGAAGCCAGCCTGACATGCAGCAATTCAGCTTTTCTTAATTTTTTTTTTCTCCTGCCAGGCAAGGTTTCGCACACAGTTTTGGCTAAAGATGTACAAATGCGCCCTTGTTAATTTCTTCTTTGTTTTCCTATGTCGTCATTGTGAACCTTTTTGTTTTGCCCATCCTCATGGCTGGTGTTTCCAGTTCATTTGTGTCTTGTATGCTGTCGTTCATTATTGTACTTTGCTCAGGGGATATCCTAGCTGTCTTGTATTCTCACTCGCACTGTATAATTCTCCTTGGATCGCAGTGAGAAAGGCAGATTATGAATGAATGAATGAATGAATGAATGAATGAATGAATGAATGAATGAATGAGCGAGCCATCTTTGTGCCATTTATTACATAACTGATGCTCAATAACCTTAAATATTGCATATATTTAATGGGGGTGGTCCCTCCACAAGGAAACAGAGAATGGTACAAATATAAAAAGCTGGTAGAGTGTCCAACTAGGATCTGGGAGACCTGGGTTCAGATCTCCACTCTGCCATGGAAAGTTGCTGTGTGTCCTTGGTCCAGTCACAGACTCACAGCCTGACCTTCCTCACAGGAGAGGAGAGGAAAGCAAAGCAAAGAAAGCCCCCTTGGATCTCCATTGGGTGGAAGAAAAAGTCTAAATAAAGTAAATAAACAAAGACTCGCAAGCTGGATTTGCTCAAGGGAGAGGAGCAATTGAAACAGGGATTTCTCAGCCAAAAGGTAGGTTTGCAAAATTTGGTACTGCGGCTAGTTTCAGCAGGTCAGGTCACTTTTCATACGCACAGAAGCAAAGTCTGTCAAAGAATTGGCTGTCCAAGTTGGATACCCACATAGGTTTTATATAGTATTCTGAAGAGTCCAGTAGCACCTTTAAGACTAACCAACTTTACTGTAGCATAAGCTTTCGAGAACCACAGCTCTCTTCGTCAGATGCGTCTCGAAACGGTGATTCTCGAAAGCTTATGCTACAGTAAAGTTGGTTAGTCTTAAAGGTGCTAGTGGATTCTTTACTATTTTGATACTACAGACTAACATGGCTAACTCCTCTGGATCTATGATACAGTATTCTGGATATTGAACATAATCCCTCCCCTTTCTGCTTTCTATTCAGACTTCCTGGACTGCTTAGTGTGTGTAAAGAACCTAGTTCTCTCTCTCTCTCTCTCTCTCTCTCTCTCTCTCTCTCTCTCTCTCTCTCTCTCTCTCTCGATTCTGCACAGCTGGCTAACAACAAAGGGGCATTTTTTGACCTCTGAGCTGCTTTAAATGGGGTCAAGTTTTCCAAAGGCAAGTCAACAGCAGTCACAGATGTGTGCTTAAATCTCTCAGGGCTCATTGGCACACAGCAGCAAGCAGAAGTTCGAGTTTGTTTTGGAAGCGCTTGCTGAGTAAAGAAGCTCTTTTCCTGCATTTCACTACATAACTAAACAATGGTGAAATCTCACAGGAATGAGGCTAAAAATTCTCCCAGTGCATTCTAGGGCCAAAGATAAGGCCACTGCTACTCACAAACTTTAACATTGAAATCTGCAGCAAAATAAGTTTGTCAAATGGCCTGGTTACCGATTTCGGGCATACCACCAGGGGCCTGTATTGGTAGACAACTTGGAAATTAATTTGCACATTTAGCAAATAGTTTGCATAATATGCAAAATAGACAGCCTGAATTTAGAAAACTGATATAGTGCAACCCTTCAAAAGGATGCATAATCCATCTGCATAAAACCAAATTCCTTAATTTCTTTGGCATGCTGTTAACGTTCCAGCATCTTCGGAGACCGATCTGTCCTTTGTCATAGAGATGCTAGAACTGCAGAGGGGCTCCACAGATGAAGGAAGCACCTGGGTAATCAAGTAAGTGGGGTCTGACAACCAAAGTGCAACTTCTCCCCAGCCACCATTGGGGTCAGGGTCTAGTACATTAGTTCAGAAGGCTAACAAGAACAAGCTGCTCAGAGCCAAGCTACAAATGACGAAATACACTTGCCTGACAAGTGAACAGACTCGCGTGTATTCCTCCCTGCTCACTTGCCATTCACTTGCTCTCCACTTGATCAAGTGGAACACAAGTGAATGGCAAGTGAACAGGGAGGAATACACGTGAGTCTGTTCACTTGCCAGGCAAGTGTCATTTGTCACTTGTAGCTTGGCTCTCAGTGCAAAGCACCTGAAACAGAAAGACTCCTAACAAATCAATTGATGAGGTTTAGTATTACTACGGGAGCAGCCCACCCGATCCAAGTGTTGTTTCTGAGGCGTACAGTTGCCAAGTCCCCATACCTTCCCGACAGGAGGTGGGAGACTTGGCACTTACCAGAGGAAGTCTCCTCGTCCTCGCCACCACATGAGTAACAAGGTGGTAGCCAATGATGGTATGTGGTCAAAAATTACTGGAATGCCGGAATTTATGAGAGTTGGTGTAGTTTTCTAGGCCTTCAGATTAATGAGGGAGTTTGCAAAAATTCCCTGGAACTCTTGTAGGAAGTCACATTGGGAAAGACAGTTCTCAAGCAGGGTCTGCCCTCTTTTTGAAGAGCCATTCTCCAGATAAGAGAGTCTCTTCTTCAGAAAGATAAGGTTTGTTTTGGGGTGGAATGGTCAGGAAGGTCACCTAGTTTGTGTGCATGCACATGTGTATTTTGCGAGCATCCTATCAAACAGCCTTATAATTTATAATTTTTGAGCATCTAAGAAGAAAGCTCAAGAAAAGTGTGAGGAGTTACACGTGGAACTTTTCGCCCTTCGCTAGGCTAGTGTTGTGTTATTGTCTCAGCATAAACAGATGGAAAGGCACTGCAGAGGCAGAGAGAACAACTTGCTTAAAGCCACTCTGATCAATGAGTTCCTGACGGAGCTGAGATTTGAACCAATCCTCCCGAAACCGCGACTTCTGCTCTTACCCATCACTCCACACACTAGTTCTTTCTTGCTGCATTTGATTGTGTGCCCTAGAGGGCTTCCTGGACCTTTTTCTACAACGGCAGGTCTTTGACAGCAAGGTGAAGAATACAACCTACCCTGCCCGACTTTGTCAGGTTAATTTTATTAACTCTGGCTGGCTGTGTTCACTGACCAAGTGACAGGATGGCAGGGATAATTCCTTGCGTGTGTTTAGTATGGCTTTGGCAGGTGTCAAGGTGCATTCTCCACCTTGTCACTCATCCAAGTACCCTTTAGATAGTTATTATTTCATGTAATTATGATTACTACATGCTGATATGCCACCGTTATGAATAGCCTCTGGCTGCCGTCACTCTCTAAGATTTGATGGGGAAGGATGTCTAGAAAGCTCTACAGGCAGTGAAATTGCTGCATTGCTCTGGATGAAAAGGGGAAGATGCTCACTGGAGTTGAGAGTGAATGTCTGAATGCTCAACCAGATTAGGTTCCTTAAATCTGTGCAGTGAAACAAATGTTTGGAGAATCAATGTAGTGGTGTTAGCAGCACACTTTCAATGAACTTTCTATGCACCATGCCAGAAAAATCTGGCCGCCATCTCTCGTGCCCTGATAACCAACCATTCTAGAAATAAAGCACTCTGCAGTGGCTGCCTTTGCAAATTGTGTAGATATAATTAGGATTGATTTGGAATTTCACATTCCTGCTATTTCAAAATCCCTGTCTTAATTCTTCCTTGTGTGAATCAAATTTTCCGTTCCTTACTTTTACACCATTTTCTGTATTTTTCCCCCTCTAAAAGATATGCCTTTTTTGCAATGTTGTTTGTGCATCAATATATTCTCAATATACATTATACACACAGTACATAATAAGTACATGGAATGCACATTAAAACTATTTATTTATTTATTTCAAATTTCTATTCCGCCCTCCCCGCAAGCAGGCTCAGGGCGGATAACAACATATTAAAATACAAAATACAATAAAAACAACATATTAAAATACAATAAAAATCCATACACATTTAAAACAGGATGGTGGACAGCCTTCACAGGGAGGGTTAAGATTTTATACATCCCTTTTTTTTTCAGGCCGGCAGAGGCCTAGCCTCAGCCACATGCCTGGAGGAACAACTCTGTCTTGCAGGCCCGGTGAAAGGATATTAGGTCTTGCCGGACCCTGATTTCAGTAGACAGAGCGTTCCACCAGGTGGGAGCCAGGACCAAAAAGGCCCTGGCTCTAGTTGAGGCTAGGCAGGCCTCCTTGGGGCCAGGGACCACCAACAGCTGTTTGTCCTCTGATCGGTGTGTCCTCCGGGGAATATAAGGGGAGAGACGATCCCATAGATACGCTGGTCCCAGTCCGCACAGCGCCTTATAAGTCAATACCAGAACCTATATATGTGTGCAAACTACCATTAATCTCCAAAATCAACAGTGAAAAGAATCCAAACTGCATTTTGCTCATAGGAGATTTTGAAATTTACACCCACCGATTTGCTCCCAAGATTGCTTATGTGGGATACATAAGGGTCCAAGTGGGATTAGGGTCAGGAAGGGTAATAGAAGGGGCTTTATTCTTCCTTCCTCTCCTTCTGCAGGTTGGCTGGTCATTAACGAGGCCTAAAATGGGCAGGCCAAGGCAGTGGCATAGCGTGGGAGGGGGGGCTGTTGGGTCACCCCGGGTGCATAACTTTTAGGGGGCACCGCACTGAGAAGAGCCTGCACTGCATCCACAGGAGGCTGCCCGTGGCACCCTGGCTGCCTGCCATGCCGACGGGGTACCGAAAACCAACAGGAGCAGCCCTCAGGGAATACCAAGGCAAGCAGTATATACGAGGGCAACACAGTGAAAATAACTATAAAATGTTATTGAAAAAGTATTATTGAAAAAGTAACAAACCTATATATAGGCAATTGAAATGCAACATGCTACTGTACCATGATGATAATACAATCAGGAAGAGCAGCAGCGCCCAATACAACCAGCCAGAGTAGTGGAGTACAAAGGTAAGTGCTACATATAAAGTCATAAATACAGTTTTTTCTATTGTTTCATATTAAAGATGCTTGTGCTCTTTTAGCAGGCGTCAGGAAGTATTCCGGGGGGCACAAGAACCCAGTGACTCTACAAGGAGCCGGGCAAAGAACTTGCTTCAAAACGTCTTCCTCAGGAGTCGCAATACAAATAACACCTGAAATTTGTTAACTACGACCATGAAGCTCTTTGATGGGAAAGCAAGCACCTCCAAAGGTGTGGCCGTGCCAACGGGGTGGCCGGCTCACTGGGCACTGAGCTGGCCCTCCTGCAGTGGCTGCTGGCCAAGGAGGGCACCGAGCTGGCAGCAGTGGCACGGGTGGCTGTGACAGAGGGCTGCCAGGTAAGGGATGGGGAGGTGAGTGGCCCGAATCACGGGAGCGCTCCCAGAGGGTGGTCATGCCCTGCGTGATGATGTCACTTCCTGGGAGCGTGTGGTGCCAGGGGTGCTACCTCCTGCCAGGAGTTGCCCCGGGTGCTGGCAACTCACGCTATGCCACTGGGCCAAGGTTGCCCAAGCTTCATCTGGTGACTTTTTGGAGCATTCACTGGCCCAGCTTTCAGTTTAAAAACTAGCCCGTACAGACCCGAAAAAGCAAGCAATTTGTGCAAAAAGATTCTGACCAATCACTTCACAAGAAAGAAGCCTAGCCCCACCTCCCATTGCTCTAGTGGATGAGAAAGGTGATAGCGATAACTGACACGATCATAACAGCTCCCAAATAAATCTCAAAAGAAAACATGAACAAATCCTGGCATGCTAAAAAGATGTTTCACTGATCCTACTTTACCTTCCCCAATTGAGAGGATGCAAAAAACAATGCTAACCAATGACATTTGATTAACATCATTTGCAAAAAAATTGCATAATGTGTAATTAAGCCATAATCTGGGAAATTGGAATATGCCAATCCTACTTTGGTACCCAGTTTGACAACTGTATAATGCATAGGAACAGAAGAAGACTAGAACACAGTATCAGTTAATTCATACAGGCATAGCTTTGGTTATGTGAATGCATCATTTTAGTGTAGTTGTTTGAAAGAAAGGTGAAGGGAGGAGAGCAAGAAACAATGGTAGCCACCAGTTCTGACATGCTTTGGTATTCCTGGGGGAACTTGCTGCCAACTGCTGCTCTTTTCACAGTCCTTGCAAGCATTAATAAGATCTGTCAGCGCAGATAAAAGGCAAACATCCAGTCAAACTAATTAAATATCGCTTTAATAATCTAATATTTAAATTCAGGTTCCTGCATCAGGCTAAGTAATCAAACGTTTCATGTAGGCTTTAAATGCCAGCAGAACCACACGGGGATATCTCAGTAGGGGGTTTAATTGTCAGCCTACCTTGTCCCAGCAGAGAAAAATCAGATTTGCAGCCCAAGCTAGAAGCAAGGACCGAGATTCTCCAGGGATTCCATTGGAGTTGATAGGTATCATCCCAGCAGGCAGAAGTAGTACGGTGTCTACAGTTCCTAGTCCTAGTTCTACTCCCTGCTACCTCTTACCTGGATGTGGGGGGGGTGGGATGTAGGGAACAGGCCCAGGAGCTCTGGAGTGTGCTCCCATGTATTCCAGACCCTTCACTGTTGCACCCAAAATGATGTCATTCCCAGCGCAATAATGAAGGCCCCCGCGCACGGGTATTTTCCTTAAAATTGGCTTCAAATACCCCCGCAAGGGACTTCCTTTTGTTGTTGTACTAGAAATGACATCATTCCTGGTGTGACAATGAATTATCTGGAGCACATGTGCTTGGCAAGCATGCACAATGAGTACCCCCCAAAGCACACACACACCCGTTCCCGGTTTAGACCTTGGGGGACCTGGCAACCCGAGTAGTATCTCACTTGGAGAACCCAATGCATAGACTCCATAGGGTGATTTACCAATCCACCCAGATTAAATTACCTGGCCAGATTACTCAAACTCAGTTGCCGCTTACCAATAAACTCACACTTGAAAGATTTATAACCCACTTTTCCACCCACAGTCTCCACTGCAGTTTACAAACATTAATACTGTGCAAAAATGACATATGCTCCAATGGTCTGTGTTCATTTAGTCCCTGGGAAATTATGCACCCAAATTTACTCTGCTTTGGGCACTAAGGGGAATCACTAAAGTGTGCTTATTATGTATTTATTTACAAAATTTATATCTCACCTTTCAGGCCAAAGAGGCCCCCGTAGGCAGCTAACAATTAAAAGCAGAATATTATAAAGCAAATCACAAAAACAGCTAAAAGTACCAAAAATAATTAGGGTCCTTTGAGCTGGATATTCCCTCATCAGTTCTGTATGTTCCTATTTGAGGGAGGTTGTGGGCATCTCCAAACCATTCTCTCATTTACTTGGACGTTCACAGAATGGATCAAAACTGCTTCCTTCATTATGAAGCGCCATTATTCCCTATCAGACCACTTGTTCATCTAGCTCAGTACTCTCTACCCTAACAGGCTGTAGTTCCCCAGAATCACACACAGAGAAAGGTATCATTACCTTGTTGCCTTTAAATGGCCGTTCTACCATAGAGTTTCTGGCAATTCCTAGAACCACCTTTTGTCACTTCTAGTAAGTGCACAAAGCTGTGTTTTGTTTTTTAAAAAAATCCTCCTGCAATGCTGCCCCTCCACATACAACCCTCCTGCTGGGTGCCAGCCAGTGCCCTCCTCCACATCTAAAGAGCTGATGTCTGAATTGTATCCCATCCTGCCCCACTGCTAATTTTAACCAGATCCTGGCTGGAAACCTGTGACCAACCCAGTAGCAAACCTTGCTGCAGATGGATAAGTGCTGGCGATGTGTGTGTTTTTGCTTCCAGAGAGCAAGAAGCAAACATTTCCATGGGCTTCTTTGAAAGCCAAGTGCAAGGTGGTCGAGGGGAAAGGGTTTTGTGGGCTTTGTGGATTTGCTCTTCTTCTGCCACTGTCACGGCTAATCACTCTGGCTTTTGTCTGGGCTGAAGGCGCATTGAAACTGAAGCAAGTTCGTGAACTTTTCCGAGCAGGTGCTGGCTTCCTTTCAGGGTTTTTTTTCTGCCCAGCTGAACTTCAACAAGAAAGAGAATCTATGGTGAGCCGATTGACATGACCGCTGGGCGCATTGTTAGCGGTCGCCACAGCAGATGTCAATGGCAGCATGACAACAGCTGGCCTGCAAGCGATGGCTGTGAGGTTCACAGAGCAGTTGTTACGTGAACCACACAAGCCTTTGGCCACGTTTCACGAACACCACGTGCCGTGCCTGGCAGGCCAAAAAAGGAGCACCGAGTGGATGCCCCTTTCTTTATACTACCCCCCATGTTACACCTCATCCTTAAATGAGTGTGGAAAGCCATTCTCTGCCACTGAATTTTTAAAAACTTACAGTGTTTGGGGTGGTCAACTGATGTTTTTTTGTTATCAGCCATCTTTTCACAATTTAAAAAATTACAATTACATTCTAAAGTGCATGATTAAAGATGGGTCTCCCATTTACCTGCCCAGGAGAGGAAATTACCTACCCAAACATCCATTTCCTGCCCCCAGAAACAAAGGAGTGGGGGGGGGAGAATGGCCTCCACATAGTGATGCTCTAGGAATTCCCACTATTCTCTGTGGTAAAGACCATTCAGATGAGAGGTGGAAATCTAGAGCATTGCCTAGAAGTGACATCACATCCTCCCCAAACTCGGCCCTCCCCATGCACCACCCTCAAAATCTCACAGCATTTGCTGTGTTGGGAACTTTAATTAGATAGTAAGTATCTAACTAGGGCCATTGTTCGTGGTTTTTTGCCCCCCCCCTTAGGTCTGTGTTTTGTCATGTTGCATGGACAACTCGTCTTCCTCAAATGCTTACTTATGGTTGTGAGTTCATTATATAACATCTAAATGTACAACCCCCCCCCCATGGTTTTGAAGGAGAGGTGGGGCGCTTTCGTCAGCATAGTCAAAAAGCACCTGTCCCCTTTAATTTGTGTGTGTGTGTGTGTGCATAAGCTATTGAGTTCAGCCACTGTTGTAAGCATGGCTTTTTATGGGAAAAGAGGTGGTGGAACTCAGTGGGTTGCCAGCACAGGGGGCGGGAGGTAGTGCCCCTGGTACCACATGCATGTGCAGAAAGTGCGTGCATGCTCTCAGGACCCATGTGTTTCCACTGTGGGGAAAGTAGTTGCATAAAGGGCCAATTCAAATCAGGAAAATGTCATGGAAGAAAATTTAGGCTCCTTTTCCCATGCTAGGGTTGCCAGCCTACAGGTAGTGGCTGGAGATCTCCTGGAATTACAACTGCTCTCCAGGCCACAGAGATCAGTTCACCTGGAGAAAATGGCTACTTTGGGGGGTGGACTCTATGGAATTATGCCATACCAAGGTCCTTTCCCTCCCCAAACCCCACTTTCTCCAGGTTTCTCCAGGTTTCACCCTCCAGATCTCCAGGAATTTCCCAACTTGGAGCTGGCAACCCTATCCCATGCTATGGCATAGACCCAATTCAAACCCCCTTCAAAGTTGCTGCTTACCTTTTAGAAATTAATGGGAAGGGATGGAGGAATGAAAGATCCACTCATGGTTTAATCCTACATTTCATTGAAATCTGTGAGGCCTGGTAAATCATACTGACTGGTCTGGCCTCCTGTGTATTCAATCTCCCATTTGTACAGAATATACAACTTGGACTTGAGAGCTGTAGTCCCCATTTTTGCAAGTTACAGATTGTATATAAGGTGGCACTTACATCTGATGACATGGTGGCCTGCCTGTGACGCAATTGATGGGAATGAATTTGCAAGTCCTAGCCGGCCACACTCCAAATGTAGTCAAATATTTATGTGGCATTCTAAGCACAACTGGGGTAAGGCTCATGTGCATAAACGTGCCAGTCTTTGAACCATTATTAGTGGCAGCCATCAAATAAAAATACTTCCATTCCTCAAGGAACATCTCTGCCCAGTGAAGAAAGTGCACAAGCTTAAGCTGCACACAGTTTACTGCTCTGGTTAAAAAAAATCATGGAACATTTCCTTACATCTTAAATTCATCACAGAGAAGGAGGGCTTGACATCAAAGCAGAATCTGAGGGGATGGTTGACCTACAAGAACTTTCATAATTATGCCTACTCAATTCACCAAGAAGTAGCATTGTTGTCAGAAGTAGATGTTCTTAAGTGACTGGAATCGTGACTTCTATGGCACGCTGGTGCTTCTAGCGAGGTTTTTATAATACAAATTATTATGTAATAAACTGTGGTGAGTCTGTGAGTGGAATGAAAGGCGCAAAGAGTCTGGATAGTGCTTGAAAGTGCTTCCTTTTTTAAAGTTCTATAAACTTATATCAGCAAGAACCTCAAGGAATAGAAAATTAGCCCAGCTTTGAAAGGCAGCCTTCGTTTGTTCTTTTGTTCACTTGTTCGTTCGTTCGTTCATCTGTTCATTCGTCTGTTTGTTCGTTCATCTGTTTGTTTTTGTTTGTTTGTTCGTTCGTTCGTCTGTTTGTTTGTTCCTTCCTTCCTTCCTTCCTTCCTTCCTTCCTTCCTTCCTTCCTTCCTTCCTTCCTTCCTTCCAAGGACTTGAAGAGTGATGACATACCCTCTCATCTTTAGACAGCTTGAATTGCAGTACTGAGAGTCACCAGGGCATCCCTAGCTGCGCTTCTTGCCATTACAGGGACGCTTAATGACCATGAAAGATGCTTTGGCAGCCTCCCCCATGTAGGCTAAAGTGTATTGTTCCTGCTGACAAACCAGTTGATCCACTTAAATAAGGGCACAGATTTAGACAAGGGCCCACCAGCACGCCAAATACTCTTCAGGCACGCATTCCTCCATGGCAGCGCAGCCATGCCAGGGCCTTGTGAGTTTTTTGCTGCTGTTGTTTTTTACCTTAATGAACCTGCTAACAGGGGAATGTGGCAGCAGGATTCTGGATCATCAGAGGAGAAAAACAGAAGTAGCTCTCCAGAGAGATATAGAAAGGTAAGATGCCGCCATCAGAGCAGTTGGAGCAGTATTTGCAGCAAGGTGAAAGTGGAAATATAGAGTGAATAAAAAGATGTACATAAGCATGCACGACTATGAATCGTGTGTGTGTGTAATTTTCCATAGGCAATGCAGACTGAGTCTGTGCATTTAAAAAATAATAACAACATTTGATTTATATACCGCCTTTCAGAACAACATAACACCCACGCAGAGCAGTTTTCAAAGTATATTATTATTATTCACATGACAATCCCCTGTGAGGTGGGTGGAGCTGATAGAGCTCCGAGAAGCTGTGGCTGACCCAAGGTCACTCAGCTGGCTTCAGGTGGAGGAGCGGGGAATCAGACTCGGTTTTCCAGATTAGAATCCTGCTGCTCTTAACCACTACACCAAATTGGCTGTATGGCCGCTTACAGAATTCTGTTCTTCTGAATGTCTTCTTGGACAAAAGAGGGAGTCGTTTGGGGCCATTGAAAAGGCAAGGGATCCAATCCAAACAAAAAAGCCGATAGCATCCAAGATAGTGCTTCCGAAATGGAACAAATCCTCCAATTCAAGTTCCAAATATTGCATAGAGCGCTCCACATGTGTAATTTACCATAGCTTTCAGTTGCTCTACTCCATTTCATCTTTCCACAGAAAATAGGAAAAAAGCCACAGAAAACAGCAAAAAAGTAATCTTAAAAGGTTGTCACTTAGGAGAGAGAAGGGAGCTGTTCCTATTGGCAACAGAAGATAGGACTCGAAATAATGGGTTTAAACAACAGGGGGGAAGGTACAGGCTGGACATTAGGAAAAACTTCTTCAGGTTAAGAGTAATTCAACAGTGGAATTGGCTGCCTGGGGATGTGATGGGTTCCCCCTCATTGCCAGTCTTTAAGGACCAGCTGGATTAATACTTGTTGGGGATGCTTTAGGCTCTTCCTGCATTAGGAAGAGGGTTGGATTTGATGGTCTATAAGGCCCATTCCAACTCTATGATTCTATGAATCTTAACATAATCATACATCTAGTTGTATCAAGATTATATAAGGATGCTTCAAATGTATGTTGGAAATGTGCCAAACAAGAAGGGACATTTTATCATATGTGGTGGACATGTAATAAAGCAGAGGGTTTCTGGTTGCAGATACAATCATCGATCCAGACGATTTTGAAGATTAAAATCCAGTTGAGGCCAAAGACTTTTTTTGTTGGGAATGATGGACAGCCAGTTGGAAAGAAGCTTCAGAACTTTGTTTTTATATCTGATCATGGCAGCAGGAGTACTCTATGCACAGAAGTAGAAAACTCCAACATTGCCTACAGTGGAGGAATGTGGATAAAAGTTTTAGAGTTTGCGTCAATGGCAAAACTTACTTCACTGATTGGAGAAAAGACATTAGTTCCATTTTTGACTGAATGGAAACCATTTATAGACTTTTTACATGAAATAGATAAGGACTTGATGACATTTGGATTTATGGATTAAGAACCATGAACAATAGAAAAAAGAGGGCTCTTATGTTTAATTTAGAATAAATGAGACTTTGAAAATTATGTATATTTGTTGCAGAGAAAATTGGAGCTCAATTTGTAGTTTAGTTTTAGGGTTTTTTTCATTTACTTGTTTATGTATTGTTAGTGTCTTTTTTAGAATGTTGTGTTTTTTTATCTTCTATGTTTATTGTCTATAGCTTTTATGTTATTTTTTATAGCTTAAATAAAGAAAAATTCTTCTCTGTTAAAAAAAACAGACTCTGTGTGTGATATTCTACCGATTTACAGAAGCAGGTGTGCCCCTCAGTAGAACATCACAGAAAATTTACCTTATTGCAATCTTATGCACTATTGAATCAACGCTGCTTGCTTTTTTGCACTGTTTGAAAAATTTGGCAGTAATAGGGGTGTGTGATTTGGGTTTGGTGTTTGATAAAAACAAATTTTACCTGATTTGGTAAATTTGGTATTACCGAATTTAAAAGGGATTACCAAATCAGATTCAGTAATATTAAATTTAAATTTACCTAATTTATTTGGTAAAATTCGATAAACTTTAGATATCAAACCCAAGTTTACTGAATTTTTTTTCCTGTGCAAACCTCTAGTCACTAATGTAAATTGGAAAAGATGTAGATGAGTGGAAGGAATTTATACTGTGAGAAACTGCACTTACTCTAGTTCAGGAATTAATTTTAGAAAGTCTCCTACTTAAAGAATTAAAGAGGAGTGGAATACATAGCACAGAACAAAATTCTGGAACAAAAGAGGTACAGAACGGGGAGGAAACAGCTAAATTTGAATCTTTACTCAAAAGGAGGTCCCATTGAATGCAGTGGCTTTAATCTCAGGTAAGTATTCATAGGGAATATAGCAGTATATATGTAGTGCGGAGTGGTAAGCTGCAGTACTGCAGCCCAAGCTCTGCTCACGACCTGAGTTCAATCCTAGCAGAAGCCGGGTTCAGGTAGCTGGCTCAAGGTTGACTCCGCCTTCCATCCTTCCAAGGTCAGTAAAATGAGTACCCGGTTTCCTGGGGGTAAAGTGTAGATGACTGGGAGAGGCAATGGCAAACCACCCCATAACAAAAGTCTTCCAAGAAAACGTCGTGATGCGATGTCCCCCATGGGTCAGTAATGACTCAGTGCTTGCACAGGGGACTACCTTTACCTATAGCAGTATATACCTGCTATCCTGAACTTGCTCATGTGGGAGTAAGTCCCACTGAAATTTTGCAGTCCTGCCTGCCAGGTAAGCATTAACCTCCATCTCTTGCGTGATAGATGGCCTGGCTGATGCTGTCCATTCCAAAATAAATAATTAAATAGCCAGAGGCTTAGAATCCATTATTTGGGACTCAAAGCACACTTTAAACAACATTAATGTTTAACTCTATACCCTATATATTAATCAGTGGACAGCCCCAATCCCAGGTCCCCGTTCGACCCTCAGCAGTTCAGAGTTTTGTGAGCATCCCTGAAAAATATTCAAGGGGCACTAGCAACTGTTCTATAGACTGCTTCCCAAATGTGTGTGTGCAAAGAAACACAGCTGCCTGGTCCTCCCCATCGGCCAAACCATCCTCTTCAAACTAAATAGGAAAGCAAAAAAAAATCCACACAACCCTATAATTCCCATTGTCCGCAGCTATCAAATAAATCCCAGTGGTGGGTGCCAGCCAGCTACCCACGTGATGACAAATGTGCAGACACAAAAACACTTGAGAGCCAGTTTGGAGTAGTGGTTATGAGCGCGGGACTCTAATCTGGAGATCCGGGTTTGATTCCCCACTCCTCCGCTTGAAGCCAGCTGGGTGATCTTGGGCTAGTCACAGTTCTCTGGAGCTCTCTCAGCCCCACCCACCTCACAGGGTGTTTTGTTGCAGGGATAATGATAATATACTTTGTAAACCGCTCTGAGTGGGCATTAAGTTGTCCTGAAGGGCGGTATATAAATCGATTGTCATTGTCATTGTCATTGTCATTGTCATTGTCATTGTCATTGCTATTGCTATTGTTATTGTTATTGTTATTGTTATTGAAATCATCTTGTTTTAGAATGTTAACAGATCATCAATACATGCAGATGAGAAGCTCAGCTCAAGAAAGAATGGGCGTTCCAATTTGGATTTCGAGCATGTTATTTGTGAGGATCGCAGCATCTTGAATTATAGCATAATCACTTGGCAGGAAGCGACTTAAAGAATGTACAGCACCCCGTTTTCTATTCAGCCCACTGCCCTTTTGCATCCACAAAACCACAAACTGTATCTTGTTCTCAAGCAGGTCTTCTGGGAAGTATTGTGCAGGTGGTGTCCTTTTAGAACATCATAGCTGGGAAAGAAGGATTTCGTTATATAGACGTGCTGCCTTTCTGCAGTTATGAAAAAGACAAAAGCCCTTGCAGACATGCTTTATGACTTCCTAACAAGGTATGCATGGTTGTTGTTGGGTTTTTTACAGCTGATTTGGGGCCTCCACTCCCCAACACTATAAATAGCACAAAATGCAAAGAGTCATTCTCCCAACATAAACCACATTAAATAAATGTACCAGTAAGTCACGCTCATTCAAAAAGATTCTGGGACACCTACTTCCCTTATTTAATGTTCTTTTCCCGCAGCTGTTAGAGGCAGTCACATTTTCAGGACTTCATTTTATCTATGTTGCATGTACATCTGTATGCATGCACACACTCTCCAATGGACGGATATACAAACGGATCATTCACACAGTTTCTCTTCCAAGATGAAGCTTAGCAAAGGCTGTACGCTTTGCTAAGCTTTCATCACTTAACTAGGGTTAACTGAACTTAGTTCTCTGTAAACTTGCACAAGAGTAGGACAAACAGCTTTTTAAAAGGGCAGAGCACTGTCTCCCATTTTCTGGATCTGCTGTAGGGCTGCCAACCTCCAGGTGATAGCTGGAGATCTCCTGGAATTACAACTGATGTCCAGGCCACACAGATGAGTTCCTCCAGAGAAAATGGCTTCTTTGGAGAGGTAATTCTGTTGGGAACAGCAATGTCTGGTGTACAAGAAGGAAGAAGAGAAGAAACCCCTTCCATACAGGGGGCAGCAAGAATCAGTCAGTTAGGATAGTGAGGGCGGCATCTCTCTTGTTTCCTAGGGGTCATTTCTTTGTCTTGTCTCCTATTGGGCTAAACAGGGCAATATTCTGCTTCTTCTCTCTCCTGATCTCTCTCTCTACTAGATGTAGTCAGATAGCAAGCATCTGTATCTCTCCCCTTTACTCTCCAGTATGTAGTTCCTAAGTAAACCTTTTTAACCAGTATTGTGTGCATACCCGCTGCTTATTGCTGCTCTGCCTACAAAATTCTATGGTATTATCTCCTGCTGAAGTCCCTCCCCCCAGCTCTGCCCTCTCCAGGCTCCACCTCCCCAAAATCTCCAGGAATTTTACAACCTGGAGCTGCCATTCTTTCCGCTCAACAGTGCAAGCCTATAAAGGAGCCTTATAGTAAGTCAAGCCTTGTTACACCACAGTTTGCATTGTCTAGTCTCAGCAGCAGTTCTCTGGGATTTGGGGCAGAGAAAGATGTTTCCCAACAACAGCTATGCTCAGGGCTTTTTTTCTGGGAAAAGAGGTGGTGGAACTCAGTGGGTTGCCCTCAGAGAAAATGGTCATATGGCTGGTGGCCCCGTCCCCCGATCTCCAGACAGAGGGGAGTTTAGATTGCCCTTCACGCTACTCCAACAGCATGGAGGGCAGTCTAAACTCCCCTCTGTCTGGAGATCAGGGGGCGGGGCCACTAGCCATGTGACCATTTTCAAGAGGTTCCGGAACTCCGTTCCCCCGCGTTCCAGCTGAAAAAAAGCCCTGGCTATCCTGAAGTATGAGCCTGGAACTTTCAGCAACAAATCAGGCGCTCTACCACTAAGCCCTTAAAACACTATGTAACGGTTTTAGAACAAAATTTCAGAGGAATCCATAAACATTATCTCTGCTGTAGCCTTTTAAATTGCTTTTGTTTTATCGTGCCCAGGTGGAGATTGAGGCTGAGAGGTGGCAGCTTGTTAAGGACACCTGGTGAAATTCTGGCCGAAGCAAAATTTAAACCAGGTATTGCAAGGCTCAGAGCACAAACCCTTCATCAGGCTTATTTCAAACAGGAGTGAGAATCCCCCCAGAACATTTGAGGAGCCCCACCGCCTTTCTCTGAACTACCTCCCATGGGCCACCAAACCCTCATCTTTTAATTCTGATGCACTCGTTTTTCATCAGAAAGGAAATGTTTACACAAAAATTGCAATTCTATACTTTTTCACTTCCCCGACGTGCTTTCAAACACACTGTTTTCCTGAGAGAGAGCATTTTCATTTGGAAAACAGGCCTTCTCCATAGCAACTTTTTTTTTCTTTGCTGAATATACAGTTGACACAGCATTGTATGACATAAAGCAGACCTTTCTTGCCTCGGGGGAACTTAGAAACATCTGCTTTGTACAACTGTGACATGGAAGCCAGTTAACATCTTGCTGCCTCTAATAATTCTGCTGTATCAAGCGAACGCCTGTTATGAGAGAAGGTGGGGAGGGGTTGGATAACAAGGGCTGGTGGGTTGCAGGGGGTTGAGTTGTGCCAGAGATTCCTCCCCACAGTTTCCAACACCCTCAAATTCAGGATGCTCCAACCTGGATGACCCAGGCTAGTCTAATCTCAACAGATTTTGGAAGCTAAGCAGATTCAGCCCTGGTTACTCTTTGGATGGGAGACGACCAAGGAAGGCTAGGGTTGCTACATAGAGGCAGGCAATGGCACACCACTTTTGTTTGTCTCTTGCCTTGAAAACTCTATGGGGTTAGCCTAAGTTAACTACAACTTGATAGCCCTTTCCACCACCAAGATTCAGGGTAAGGAGTCAGACTCAAGGAGTAAGCTATTTTCTGCAATTCTTTTCCCTAGGCTTCTCCCGTTCCCTTCCACAGGTGTGAGGAGGAGAAGAAAGAGCGTAGATCTGAGTCGATTGAATTAGACAAGAACTGGCCACCTTCCCTTCTGTTTTTTGCAGGTACCTGGCCTTAACAAGAGGCGCAAGCCTTGGGTGTGAACCAAAGGACAAGAGCCGAAGGGCTCTCAGCTCTTGCCTTTTAGCTGGTAGATTTGTGCAAACTGTACTGCTTAAGCCGCAAGGATGGACTTCATCAGGAGCGATTTTCTCTGGTGGGATTTCTTCACACCAATAAGCTCTGCTGAAATTATATACAGTCAGGGCTTTTTTTCAGCTGGAACACGGTGGAATGGAGTTCTGGCACCTTTTGAAAATGTTCAAATGGCTGGTGGCCCCGCCCCCTGATCTCTGTCTGGAGATGAGGGGGCAGGGCCACCGGCCATGTGAACATTTTCGCCAAGGGCAATTTAAACTTTAAAAAACTCCCCCCTTGTTCCAGCTGACCTAATGTCATTGTGTGGTCCCGGAAGCATGCACGCACTTTGCGTGTGCACATGTGGTACCAGGGGGCACCACTTCCCGCCAGGAGTTGCCCCCTGTGCTGGCAACCCACTGAGTTCCACCACCTCTTTTCCCATAAAAAAGCCCTGTATACAGTAATAGCAATATTTACAGAGGTCACCTATAAGGTTACTACCCCCCCCCCCAATAGTTCCACACTCCACCTCCTGTCACCACTCACCTGGCCGAAAATATAAAAGAGGAACCTACTAGCAAAGGTAACTATGAAAGGTGAAAGCACACCAGTAGGAAAAATCAATCACTAAATGTATCAAAAATAATATAATGGAGTGTCAACTCTCAAGGAACAGTCAAAGCAATCAATAACAAGAATCAAATACAAATGCAAAGACAGGTGTACTCAATCAAACCATGTGCACCTGTATATTATACACGTAATGCAAGAGATCCAACAAGAAGACATCCAAAAGGTAAGACCGGGAAGTCCATATAACTTGGAAAAATCAATCAAATTCAATGATGATGTATTTTTCTTCCAGGTGGAGCTGTAATTAAAGGCTGCCGCGAGGAAGCCCAAGGCACCTGACAGACAGTGCCAGCTGAATTCCGCTGTTTCGTATTTGCCACGTCATCAGGGCGACATATAACCACCTTAAACAGAAATTGATTCAAACTCTCAAATTATGTATTCAAAGCAGTAAATTTTCAAACGGACACAATGAGTCTCGCTTGGTGTTAATTTCGCTTGAATTAATTTCCTGTCTTTGCATTTGTCTTTGCATTTGTACTTGATTCTTGTTATTGATTGTTTTGACTGTTCCTTGAGAGCTACCACTCACCTGGCCAGCAGGGAGAAAAGTCGCAGGAATGAGCCTCCCAGGGGGGGGCATGATGATGTCACTTCCTGGGAGTGACATCATCGCACAGTCCCAAGAGTGCTCCTGTGCTTTGCAATGAGCCGATCTGGGCTCCAAACAGGTCAAATTGGGCCCATTTGAGGCCCAAATCAGCCCGCTGTGCCTGCATGATGACATTGCCTGGAAGTGCCGTTACTGGAAGTGACATCATTGCACAAGCATAGGAGCATGTGCGTGCTTCACACATGGGCAAGAAACAACAAGAAGGTGAGTGCCAGGTCCCCCCTCCTCCTGCCGGGAGGATAAGGGGGCTCGGCAGCCCTAGTCCCCTAGGCCTTCCACTTGGCTGATTTTAAGGCAAGCTGAGCAATTCTCTCAATAAAATGGTTAGCTATTGCTAACAACGGTCTAGTTTAGCATCTCATTGTGATTGCTCTTTGGATATGTGGCTGATGTCCTTGTGACTGAGGGCCAGACTACAAGGGATGCCTGACACAGGTGGGACCCTTGTCAGCTTCCCTCAAGTTTTGATGGGAAATGTAGGCAGCTTGGCGGAATGTTGGACAAGTGACAGTTGAAAAGTCCATTGGACAGCAGTTGGAGAGCCAAGCTGCAAGACCAGGACACCTACATTTCCCATCAAAACTTGAGGGAAGCTGAAAAATGTCCAACTTGTGTCAGGCATCACTTGTAGCTTGGCTCTGAGGGCCAAGCTACAAGTGAGAAATGACACAGGTTGGACACTTTTCAGCAAGTGACGCCTGCAAGTGACGCCTGACACAGGTTGGACACTTTTCAGCTTCCCTCAAGTTTTGATGGGAAATGTAGGCAGCTTGGCGGAATGTTGGACAAGTGACAGTTGAAAAGTCCATTGGACAGCAGCTAGAGAACCAAGCTGCAAGACCAGGACGCCTACATTTCCCATCAAAACTTGAGGGAAGCTGACAAGTGACCAACCTGTGTCAGGCGTCACTTGTAGCTTGGCTCTTAGTACCTGTTTTAAAATTGTTGTGGGGGACCTGTTCGGTTGTATATGTTTATACTTGTTAGCAAATGAGGCTTGAGAATGATTCGAGGAAAAATGTGAAATCACTAGGGAGGGTACAATTACACCACAATGCTGTGTGGAAATGGGGGGGCGGGACACACACCACTTCCCCACATCATTGGACCCAAGGGAGATAACCCATATGGAAACAGCCTAAAATTCTTTGTATGTCATATTTTCCTAGTGTACAAAAACCATCCTACTTTATGGTAAAACACTACCAAAAAAAGGAAGAATCTTGATTCACAAGTTTATATAGTCATATCAGTATTTCTTTCTTTGTTGTTTATTACTGTACATATGAACTCTGGTTAAACACAGCAGAGAATATGGAATTCCTAATGCATTGGTTCAGCTTTGGAAGCACAGCCAGATAATATATAACTCTAGAATCTCAGAAGAAATCCAGACGAGGCGTTTTTAAGAAGCATACCTACTCTACACACAGCATCTTTAGTACAAGTGGGAAAGAAGAGTATGTTGAAAATACATGAGAGAAAGTAATGAAATGTTGCACTGGCGATAAGGTCAACAAAAACGCAAACTTGAGATCTCTCTGCCTTTCTCTCTCAAGTGCCACTAGATTCCAGCGCCTAGTTCTAAAACATGCCTCCCTGAGATCTAATTGATTCATTAGGCTCCGACCCCTGAATCTCAGGTGATGCATTAATTGAACCACCTACAGAGTTTTATCTACAAGTGAACATGGCAAACACATTTCATGTTGCTCCGTCAGAATTGGATGTAGTCCAACTGCGGTGTGGCAAGCAATGCAGGGCAAAGAGGAAGCTTGGTGAAGAGACTCCAGAATGGCAGCAGAAAGACGACTGCCTTCTGCAGGACAAGTGAGCAAGTTGAACACAGAAGTTTTCTCGGAGATCAGGAAGGATCACGTGACTTGCTCTTGCCTATCGGCATAAAGAAGCTTCCTTGTTGGTACACCAGCTGATCTTCTTCCAGTTCCCTCCCTTGGTAGCCGCAGGGTATTGTCTTCACTCTTATGTTACTTTGTGACATGATCACTAGGCCAAATCTGATTATCTATGTAAATTCTTTGGAAAAGTCAATAATGTTAGGAAAAGTAGAAGGCAGTAGGAAAAGAGGAAGACCCAAAATGAGATGGCTTGACTCAATAAAAGAATCCACGTCCTCCAGTTTGCAGGATCTGAGCAAGTCTGTTAATGATATAATGTTTGGGAGGTCTTTCATTCATAGGGTTGCCATAGGTTGGAGGTGACTTGACAGCACGTAACACACACACACATGTAGATCAGTAATAGTACTATGATCCCTGATTGGATGGAACATGTCATAAGCATGAAAATGAAGTCTCTTTTAAAAAAAAAAGTCACCCAAACAGCTGTTGGGGGGCATCAAACAAAACTGACAAAAATGGTGCCCCAAAGGGTAAGGTCTCAGAAGATATTTGGAGAATGTTTTTGACCTGTCTTTTGTTGCAACAAAATGTTTGCCCCATTTTTTTTTTTTAGCTCAGCATTACGAGTAAATCCACTGGACAAAAATCATAGAATCAGGGCTTTTTTTCAGCAGGAACGCGGGGGAATGGAGTTCCGGAACCTCTTGAAAATGGTCACATGGCTGGTGGCCCCACCCCCTGATCTCCAGACAGAGGGGAGATTAGTGGCGCGGAGGGCAATCTAAACTCCCCTCTGTCTGGAGATCAGGGGGCGGGGTCACCGGACATGTGACCATTTTCTCCAAGGGCAACCCACTGTGTTCCACCACCTCTTTTCCCAGAAAAAAAAGCCCTGCATAGAATCATAGACTCTTAGGGTTGGAAGGGACCTCCGGGGTCATCTAGTCCAACCCTCTGCACAATGCAGGAAATCCAAGGGACAAAAGCGACCGTTTCAATTTGCCCTACCAATATACACATATATGCATATCAAACAAAGGCAGAGGCATGAAAGGAAAGGAAAGGCTGGAGGTGGGTAGCTGGAATGATTCACAGAGTAAACACTCAGAAGTGATTCATTGTTTAGTTTCTCACTCCAACCTAAATAGCTGAAACTGTCAAAACTGATGAGCATTTTTTATGCCACAGGACTCACAAGGAAGAACAAACCTGGGATGAAATTGCTTCATTCGGCTGCTCTCGCCCAAAATAGCTTTCAAAATATTAGTGCAGGTATAAAGATGCACGAACCTATGCAAGCTTTCCACCACCGCTATTTGTATTGAACATTAATTGCAGGGCTTCGAAATACCCATTGGGTAGGACTGCAAATCGTGCAGCATTTTGTTGCGCAGTAAACTAAGCAGGAATTTAGATTAGTGGCAGGGTAAATCTCTAATGTTTACGGTTCAATTCCTGGCTTCTCCCGCTGAAGGAACGAAGTGGCTGGCTGAAAAAAGCCTTGGCTTAAGTATTTAGAAAATTGCTTCCAATCAGAATAGAAAGCAACGTACAAAACAGGCAGAAGAACATAAGAGCCCTTCTGGGTCATGTAAATGATCCATGTCGTTCAGCATCTTGTGTCTCATGGGGGATAACTTGATGCCCCTGAAAAATCTACAAGTAGGACATAGAGGCCAAAGCATTCCCCTGTTCCCCCTCACCCCCCTAGCTGGTGTTCAAAGATACATTGCCTTTCAACACAGAAATGAAACCCAGAGGGTGGGGTTTAGGGAGGGGAGGAGCCTCTATGGCATATAATACCATAGAGTTCACCCTCAAAAGCGGCCATTTTCTCCAGAGAATGTATCTCTGTAGTCTGAAGATCAGTTGTAGTTCCAGGAGAACTCCAGGTTCCACCTGAAGGTTGGCAAACATGCATATGGAGCAATGCCCGTATCTGAATTCCCAGCTTTCGTTTTTCTACAGTGGCCTGTATCCTTGATCTCTGCTCAGCAAAATGTGAAGCTTTCCTCCAGACTAAGGAAACATCCATCAAATTAAGTCGTTCTTCTGGCAAAAGGACCACATAAATTAGTGGAAGTCTCCTTAGATTGGAGGAAAGTGTCAGACTTTACAAAGTGGAGTTGGAGGATACTGGCCAGTACACTTGTAGCCTTTTTCATTGTGGAGATCTAAGGGGACATATGCAAGCACTTCTTGTTCAGGTTGCCTTGCAAGGAACGTAGGAGTGGAAGCTGTAAGTTGGCTGAAGCTGAGCCAGTTAACCCCTTCATGACCGAATTTATTCTTAACTGTTCTATCATCCTTTTCTCCCTGGGTCCTTTGCTGCTTCTTTACCTCTTGAAATGTCCACAGTGACCTGTGGGTGGAACTTCTGGGCAGAAAAATCAGAGGGAGATATATAATATTTGGGAGGTGCCTCCACTGTTTGCAGTGGGGAATTTTCTTCATCAGTAGGTGGAGCCACAGGGAGGAGGCAGGAGCTAACAACGATGAATGCATGGTTCCACACATCCTGTTTTTACTAATAATTTACCAATAATTGCAAGCCATCTTGCTGCAACTTGCCTTTGCCAGTGAGGGATAGTGAACACGTGCTGAATGCTCTTATTTCATGAATGAATAATTTCACTGTGGAAGAAGGGCAATTCTATACAGTCCCAATCCTGTAAGAATTCTAACTGCCATCTGTCCAGCTGCCTGTGTGCGGGGGGGGGGGGGACTCAAGTTGCATCAATCGTATGAAAAGCAATACCGCAGGGTATTGACCCACCAGCGTGCTCCTCTGGAATAACCCAGCCTAATTAGTATTGCCAGATCCCCTGGGCTCCAAACTAGGGGACAGAGAGTGTCTTGGGGGGGCATGCTTGGGTTGGGGGCACTCACCATGCACATGTGAAGTGCGTGCATACTCCGTGTTGGAAATTTGCAATGTCTGGTGTACTGCAGCAGCAATGGGAAGATGAGTCTTCTATGCAGGGGGCAGCAAGGATCACTGAGAGCCAAGCTACAAGTGACGCCGTACACAGGTTGGACACTTGTCAGCTTCCCTCAAGTTTTGATGGGAAATGTAGGCGTCCTGGTTTTACAGCTTGGCTCTCCGCTACAGCTGCAAGACCAGGATGCCTACATTTCCCATCAAAACTTGAGGGAAGCTGACAAGTGTCCAACCTGTGTCAGGCATCACTTGTAGCTTATCTCTTAGTTAGGGCAGTGAGAGCAGCATCTCTCTTGTTTCCTGGGGGTCCTTTCCTTGTCTTGTCTCCTATTGGGCTAAACAGGGCAATATCCTGCTTCTTCTCTCTCCTGCCTTATTCATTCTCTCTACAAGATGTAGTCAGATAGCAAGGACTTTATCCCCATCTCGCCCTCTTCACTCTCAAGTATGTATTTCTTAAATAAACTTTTTGCCTCTTTAATCAGCACAGCGTAACTTCTCTGCTCTGTTTATACTCAGCTAACACTCCGGACCCTTCACTGTCACACCAGAAATGACATCATTCCTTGTGCGACAATGAAGAGCATGGGGCACACTCCCGTTCCACGTACTTCCGCCCCCCTCCACATTAGCCAGGTAAAAGGTGGCAGGGGGCAGAGGCAGGGGACCGGGCAGCCAAGGCCTAATGCAAACCTGCTAGTTTGCTTTTGGGATGACAGATTTACCAATGGAGGCCCAGAGCTGCTGAGAATGAAAACAATTTTGTTAAAAGAAGCCACACTGAAACCCGAAATGGTGGAAAGATG
Organism: Eublepharis macularius; assembly: GCF_028583425.1. Lineage (NCBI taxonomy): Eukaryota > Metazoa > Chordata > Lepidosauria > Squamata > Eublepharidae > Eublepharis > Eublepharis macularius. The sequence goes on along the minus strand of NC_072802.1, from coordinate 61,980,429 downwards.
GGAGAAAAAAACCTTTGAAATACATAAATATATAAACAAACAAAGCTGCCCTCAAACTATTTTCAGAATGCGATACAGCTCTGTCTCCCTCCCTCCACAATCATCACCACCGCTTTCCCTTCCCCACGCAACAGCGCCTGTTGTGAGAGGTGATGGTTGGTAGCCCGATAGCAACGTTGTTATCTATAAAAAGGGCAACAACGGATGTTTTATGAAGAAATAAAGCACTGATAAAAATCCACTTCGGCTAAGTTCTCTGCCCTGAGGGAGCAGAGCCGAGTAAAACTCGCTTTTGAAAGTATAACCTCTTTCTGAGAGTGCAGTGTTATTTTCAAGAGGGAGTGTGGGGAGCATAGAATATACAGACATCAGATTATAAATCATATCTCCAAGGAATGTGTCACTCATATCATAGCTCAGTCCTTCGATGGGTCATAATACAAATGTCACATCCAACAGCGCTGCTAAAGATATTTTTAACCCTTGTCTTTTTCTCGCTTTCAAGCGCAGCTCATACAATTGTTATCACTAATTCTATCCAACAGTCGAGCAAAGATTTTCATCTTGGATGTAATGCAATTCTAGTTCATCTTGTCAGACATCTAATTTCCTATGGAATAGCTTCAACATTTGGGATGTGTCTTCATCCACATTTCTCCCCAGAGTTTTGAGTTCCAAATGAAACTATCTTGCTTCCGAAGTAGCATTGTTCCAGATTTTGTAGACAACCAAAAGATAACAACAACATTCAATTTATATGCCAGCCTTCAGGAAAACTTAACACCCACTCAGAGTGGTTTACAAAGTATGTTATTGCTAGCCCCACAACAGACACCCTGTGAGGTAGGTGGGGCTGAGAGAGCTCTGGAAGAGCTGTGGAGTCAACTGACCCAAGGTCACCCAGCCAGCTTCAAGCAGAGGAGTGAGGAATCAAACCTGGTTCTCCAGATTAGAATCCTGCCGCTCTTAACCACTACACCAAACTGACAACATAGGTTTAAGGCAAATTTGAGTAGGGAGGGAATGCCATAACCAGGCACCAACACAAAAAAGGCCCTTCCTCCAGTAAACCACCAGGGTTAGAAGAATGTCATCCATTCCATTTGTAACTCATTCTGTAATTTTGTTGCATCAAATGTACCATTCCATGTCCTCCCCCAAAGATCCACTGGAGATTTCCTTTGTGTGGATATGCAGAAGATGCACATTTTTTATACATATTTTAGGATCCATGCTGTAATCTGCATTTCTTTATTGTGTCCATGACCATGGTATGTATCTAAATGTGTATCTGATGGACAACCAGGGTTGGTAATTCAGGGTCAAGACATTTCTGAAGATTTGGGGGGTGGAGTTTGGGAAGGCAAGGTTTCTGGATGAGAGGGACCGCAGTGGGGTATAATGCCGCAGAGTCTACCCTCCAAAGCAGCTTTTGTCTCTAGGAAAACTGGTCTCTCTAGTCTGGAGAACAGTTGTAATTCCAGGAGATTTCCAGGCCCCACCTAGAAGCTGAAATGAAAGAAAGCTGAAATGAAAGAAATTAATAAAACACATGCCAAAATGTGGACAGCTCGGATCACAACTACTCTTCTTGGAAAAATTCCCATTGTGCAGGAATTTGGAAATATCCCTCGCCACCCCCCTAACGTATGCAGGCAGATGCATGCAAAGATGTGATTATATCCATGACTCCACCAAGATTCTCTTGATGTGGCCCTTTACCAATGCTAACCTGAGTGCGATAAATGAAAAGGCAACTTTTTTTTTTAAAAAAAAGGCAGTCTTGATGCAATCATATACATGCTCATTTGTAGCAAAGGGAGGGGGAAGTGATGTGAATGAACGGACAGGGTAGAAAACCCCAGCAAGCTGCCTGTGCTGTCAAATCGAAACAGAGATTTTTCCAGTTGAAACAGCAAGGATGAGAAAATAGATATCATCCTTTGAGCAAAGCTACCTATTTGCAGCTGCAGAAGATGCCGGCAGGTATCGCATGCGGAGTCTAGCAAGCCAAGTTCCTATTTCCACTAGAATTAGGGGAAGAAGCATTACAGACCAGAACGAAAACCTGGAACTGCAGAACAATGAAATATCATTCATAGAATCATAGCATTATAGGGTTGGAAGGGATCTCCAGGGTCATCTAGCCCAACCCCCTGCCCAATGTAGGAAATTCACAACTATTTCCCCCCAAACAAGGACACCCAGTGACCCCGGCTCCATGCACAGAAGATGGCAAAGCACCGTCAGGACCCCTAGCCAAATTGGCCTGGAGAAAATTGTTTCCTGACTGCAAAGTGGCCTTACCCTGGGCATGTAAGAAGGGGCCACAAGATCAAAACACTGATGTAACCCTTCCTGCCTTCCCCCTCATGATCTGCCCAGGTTCACAGAATCAGCATTGCTGTCAGATGGTCATCTGGCCTCTGCTTAAATACCTCCAAAGAAGGAGAGCCCACCACCTCCCGAGGAAGCCTGTTCCACTGAGGGACCACTCTAACTGGCAGGAAGTTCTTCCTAATGTTTAGCCAAAAACTCTTTCGATTTAATTTCAACCCGTTGGTTCTGGTGACTGGTCCGACCTTATAGGACATCAGAAAACAACTCCGTGCCATCATCTATATGACAGCCCTTCAAGTACTTGAAGATGGTTATCGTATCACCTCTCAGTCACCTCCTCTCCAGGCTAAATATACCAAACTCATTCAACCTTTCCTCATAGGACTTGGTCTCCAGACCCCTCAACATCTTTTTTGCCCTCCTCTGGACACATTCCAGCTTGTCTATATCCTTCTTAAATTGTGGTGCCCAAAACAGAACACAATACTCCAGGTGAGGTCTAATCAGAGCAGAGTAGAGCAATACCATCACTTCGCATGATCTGGACACTATGCTTCTATTGATAGAGCCCAAAATCATATTTGCCTTTTCAGCTACCGCATCACACTGCTGACTCATGTTCAGTGTATGGTCTACTAAGACCCCTAGATCCTTTTTGCACACACTACTGCCAAGACAAGTCTCTCCCATCCTATAATTATGCATTCGATTTTTCCTTCCTAAATGCAGAACTTTGCATGTATCTCTATTGAAATTCATTTTATTTGTTTTTGACCAGTTTTATACCAAGCCAGGCCACTGGCCCATCAAATTTGGTATTGCCTGCTCTGACCACCAGCAGATCTCTTGTAGAACAAGGGCGGTTCCACCTCCAGTAAAAGAGGCCAAGGATTGCAGCAGGAACCTTCGGCTTGCCAGCCAGGTACTGCACCACGGAGTTCTGCCACCTCCCAGGCTTTGAGAGGCACCTGTGCGTGAAGCTTTGGGATTTCTGAACCTGTTGTGCACAACCCCCCAGCAAGAAACTGAGCCAGGAGAAGCCTTCTAATCCCACTTCTTATTTATTTTTATTACACAGCAGAAAGCTCAGCTGATGAATGCCTCCCTGGCTCCTTTCGCTGGGAGACACAACAGCAGGTAAACTGCAGTCAGCAGCTCATTCCGACTTCATTCCGCACTCTGCTTTTTTGCTGCAACCCACATGTCAATAAAAGTCCCTCCCGGCCATAAACCACACGGCAATCAAATGAAAGCCTCCACTCTTTTATTAACCCCATGTGGCCTTTGCAAGGCCCTACAGGAACAGAGTGAGGGGAGAGACAGGGACGGAAGGGGGCAGAGGAGAAAGGCTGTGTGAGTAATAAAAAATGAGAGGATGAACCCTGCTCTTGAGCTGTTAGCAATCATTGGAATTGGAAAAAAGCAGCAGGTGAAGCTTTTGAAGCGTAGAGATGAGAACCGGAGAAGCTGCCTTGTTCGGACTCAGACCATTACTCTATCTAGCTCAGCATCGTCTGTCTGCTGGGAATGGCACTGGCTCTCCCAGGTTTCCAGGCCAAGCATTTTCTCGACACCTGCTACTTGATTCTGAGAGCCTAGGCAGATTGTGAGAGGGAGGGCAGGAAAGGTTACATCAGTGCTTAGTTCTCATGACCCCTTCTTACATGCCCAGGGTAATGTTGATTGCCATTTTGCAGTCAGGAAGCAATTTTCCCCAGGCCAGTCTGTCTAGGGATCCTGACAGTGTTTTACTATCTTCTGGACATGGAGCAGGGGTGGGGGTGGGGGTGGGGAGATAGTTGTGACTTTCCTGTATTATGCATGCAAGCTGGTGATCTACCACTAGCTCAGTATTAGAGATGGGCAGGAACCAAAATACGAAGTAAAATTCATGACGAATCAGGCTGGTTCGTGGTTCGTGAACTAGCGGTTCGTCAGATCCCATTTCTAATGAACCATCATGAACTTTAGGCTGGTTCATTTGGTTCATTTTTTGGTTCATCACTGCAGACAGCCTGGTGCCGATCAATCAGTTTCCTAGGCAACAGGGGATGGACTTCCTGCAGACCTTCTGCTGGCCCGGAAGTGACCTTCTGCCGTCCCGGAAGTGACCTTCTGCCAGCCCGGAAGTGACAATTTTCTGACTTGGATGTGATGTTTTCACAAACCAAATGAACTGGTTCGCAAACTGGGGGCAAGTTCGTGAAAGTTCATGGTTTATGAAATTTGACGAACCACGAACCACGTGGTTCATTTTTTTTCCAGTTCATGCCCATCTCTACTCAGTATTGCCCAATCTGTCAGAAGCTCCCCAGTGTCTTGTGCACAGAAGGTCTTTCCCAGCACGCCTCCAACTTGAGATGCCCTTGGTCGAATCTAGGAACTTCTGTATGCAAAGCTGTCAGTGAGCCATAGCCCTTCCCTCAAAGGCAAATATGATTATTTGATCTCTTCCTAATGAATGTGCACCAAGCTGCTTCTAAATGCACAGCTAGTGCCTATTTCCAAAGCTGGCAGCTCTAGGTAATGGTGGAATTAAATCCATCCCCAGTTCTTGGCACTGCTTCTTGATTCAGCTCAAAAGGAGCATGGGGAGCATGTTCTGAACCTTCCATGGATTCCGTGTTCCATTCTCTGGATGATTCATCAATTCCAGAAGCATACAAGGCAGTTAGTAAACAAGCAAAAATGTACCACACCATCTGTAGCTGAGTTTTATGAGTCTTTCTCTCCCCCCGCCCCCCCCCCCAGCTATATTTTATTGGGAATATATATTTAGCTTGGTTTAGTTTAGTAACTTAGCAGAGTAACATAGCAGAGTTATTTAGTCAGAAGCGTTTAAACCCTTAAAAACATGCTAATTAATTAATCCAGACAAAATCATAGAAAGATTTCTATTTCTTAACCGTTTTATTGTAGCAGATTTCTTCCATAGCAATATCTTCTGGTAATAAGAAGGGAAAGATCCTAATCTAAAGAGTTACATCCCATATTCTAATGCCAGGGCCTGAAAAAGTAGGCAACGGGGCTGTAGATGTGGGTTTGTGGGCAAAAAGAAGCTCCATAGAGGAGCATGGAGGATTTACAGCCTTCCTCTTTGGAAGACCATGTAGAGAGAGAGATTTCCCAAGAGGCACAGATGCAAGAGAGGAGGAGTCAGGAGGCGTTCCCACCTTAGACAAGAGAGTGGCAGATTGCTAGACTTATACATTACATTCAAAGACACTTGCAGCGCCCCCCAGTGTCCAAAGGCAGGCTGAGTCGCCTAGTCCAACATACTTTGCAGCAATAGAGACTACATTTACCATGCCAGAGAGTAAAACCGAGAAAGTGTGGCTTAGAGCAGTCTCATTTTAGCCTTCAGGAGGTCGTGAGAGGGGGCTCTGAACTGTGAGGAGACAGCAGCTGCATACCCAAGATTCCGGCCATGGCATTTATCCTAAAGAGAGATGCCCCCAATGAAGTCAAGGAAGGAAGGCACAACCAGAAGAAGCTATGAAGCAAAACTAATATGGCAGGTGGATCAATGCAGCATGAGGCAAGTACATGGGTACTGAAGATCTTTCAGTACTTGCTTGAATTGTTGCACAAATTCCAGCTTGCCAATTCCGGCTTGGGGAAATTCCTGGGGATATGGGGGCAATGCCTGGGGAGAGTGGAGTTTGAGGAGGGGAAGGGGCTCACAAGGGATGTGATAGCATGCAGTCCACCCACCCAAGTTGCCATTTCCTTCAGGCGTTGGATCTTTGTAGTCTGGAGATCTGTCTACTCCCAGGAGAACTCCAGGCTCCATGGGGAGGTTGGCAACCATGTGTTTGGTGCATATGCTGCCTTGCACCTACCAAAAGGTTGGTGCTCTGCCCCACGCACAGGGAAGTTTCCGTTGGGATTTTAGCAAGTGTCCTACGTTCAGTCATGAAAGAGTTAAATTGTTATTCTGTTTGTTTAGTCAGATGGCTACTCAGCATAGGACCACTTAGGCCTTGAGTAAAAGTTCTGGCCATAGAAAAGGGAAGTATTAGTCTTAATGAAGGGATCTAGGATTATCTGTTGGATGAACCAGTTTATTGGGGGGGGGGGAATTAGCTAGCAACATGTACTAAGGTTTTATTGCTCATATAGTTCAGTTCAGCTCAATTTTCAGTCTCTAAGAGCGGGACCACAAGTGACGCCTGACACAGGTTGGACACTAGTCAGCTTCCCTCAAGTTTTGATGGGAAATGTAGGCATCCTGGTCTTGCAGCTTGGCTCTCTGACTGCTGGGCTGTCCAATGGACTTTTCAACTGTCACTTGTCCAACATTCCGCCAAGCTGCCTACATTTCCCATCAAAACTTGAGGGAAGCTGGCAAGTGTCCAATCTGTGTCAGGCGTCACTTGTGGTCCCGCTCTGAGTAAGACTCAGAGCCAAGCTACAAGTGACGAATGACACTTGAACGGCAAGTGAACAGACTCACGTGTATTCCTCCCTGTTCACTTGCGCTCCACTTGATCACCATGTAGTGATCACGTAGTGATCAAGTGGAGCACAAGTGGAGCACAAGTGAACAGGGAGGAATACACGTGAATCTGTTCACTTGCCGTTCAAGTGTCACTTGTAGCTTGGCCCTCAGTCTTTCTCTCTAACCATCAAGATGTAGTTAGTTAGCTATTCTTTATTTTCTTATCAAATGTACCTCTTTTCCCTGATATGTAGTAAAAGTAAACCACAGAAGTCAGTCTACTTATTTCCAGTGCGCTAATTTTAAACTCTGCAAACTCTTCTTTTTAATTTCACACCAATAAAGGGCAACCTCACATAGAGCACGGTACCATTTTTTCCTGTTGGGAGCTTATGGAAACACAGAGCAGCACTGCTACAGCTGCAAAGGTGAGAAGAGAGAACTCTTTCCCAAGCAGGTGTCCAAGTCAATGCTGAATTTTCCACATTTTCCTATGTGCCTAATTGGGGGGGGGGGCCTTATGGCATTCCCCCCTCCAGGACTACCTCTCATGTTAGGTCAGCCAGGTTACAAAGCCGGCATCTTCTTTCAGCCAGGACAACCTCCAACTGGGACTTTGAAATCTCCTGGAATTATGAATGATCTCTAGACAAAGCTGATTCCCAGTTCCCAGTTCCTTATTCGCAGTTCCTAGTTCCTTATTCACAGAGTAAAAATATTGGGGGAAATTGAAAATCTCTGTATCCCAAAATAAAGACTTTAGGAGCACATATCATACACCTCCCTGTCCAGCGGACTCTGCCCTCTAAGTGAACATATACCAAGTCCTCCTACAAAGCCTATTTCTTGAGTTAACAGCTTCAAAGTAGGGTGCCCCCAGAACAAATCAATAAGCAGAAGGGGAATAGCTGCACCCCTCAAAAAAATCTTTGGGTCCCCCCAAATCACCCAGCTCAGCACTCTAATGCCACTTACCCCAAAATAAAATTCGCTCAATGTTTGTGTTTTGTTCTGCAAATAAGGAACTAGGAACTGCGAATAAGGAACTGGGAACTAGGAACCAACTTCACTTTTGTGATCTCTAGACTACAAAGATCGGCTCCACTGCACTGGAGGCTGGACTCGAGGCCATTATGCCCCACTGAAGTCCCTCCCCTCCCCAAACTCTGCCACCTGTCCTTGGAGATGGGAGTCAGGACAGGTGACATGGGGCGAAAGTGGCATGCTTCTCCTCCTGCACAGACCCTCATTTGAGTGTTTCCAAGGCTACTTGCATATAGAAAACCAGCAAGTCAGGGTAAATCTGCTAGTTTTCTATGTGCAATGATGTCTTCCTCAAGAGTGAGCACATGAACTTAAATCCTCCCCCTGCCAATACATCCACACGCAGTCTAAAGTGGTACAGCCCACCGAGAAGTGTAGCACACACTTCTTCCCCTAATGGAGTTTGACCTGGTTTGCCACTCTCCTGGTTTCTGATTGAATCTAGCTGGCGTGTTGACAACAGAGCCTCCCACATCACTTTATATTAGATGTAAGCATCTGGGATATCGACTCCTTTCCCTTAGCTGCTGCTTGGAGAGATTGACATGAGATGGAACCGTCCTTCTTTTATTTCACTGACCTCTGAATCTGGCCTACAGGGAAATCTGCATATTAGGAACACCGATATTTCCCAAGCCTTCAGTCCCTGAGGCACAGCAGCAGTTTCCCTGGTTTAAAATTGACGTCGTTTACTAGAGCTAGGTTGAATATACTTCATTTGGCAGTACTGAAAGGCTGTTATAACAAGACCCCACTCGTTGATTGCGTGTGCCCCTGTGATCATAAATCCATTGAAGATATGCCCCAGATATGCCCCAGATTTCGATGCCCGAGATTTGCAACTATTCGGGAGAAGTATCTTAGAAATATTCTGCTACAGGTGCCAGGGAGGTCAGAGCAAGACAAATTAGTGGTGCTGCTGGCAGATAAGGATAAATGGATTACAATGCAAGTGGCAAAGTTTGTAACATCGGTAAACAAAATACAGTTAAGATGATTGAAGCAAGTTTTATTCTAAAGGTAACAATAAGTTCCTCTTAGTAGGACATTACACTATATTATATGCTGTATAGATTTTATGGATTTAGAGTTCTAGATGGAGTTTTGCTAACTTCGGTTTAAATTTTAGGATGTAGTAATTTGTATTAATAGTATTGTACTTTTTTGTTATTTGCTATGGCTGTGCTGAAGCGGTTAAGTATATTGGATTGGATTGGTTTAAAATTGGCAGCACACACACAAAGATATGTATTTCTTAATCAGCTTGCAGAATGGGCAGGCATCCACTTTGTGCCTGTAGGACAGCCCAGCTAACATCACCTCCTGCCATCCCACTTCTCGGGTCAACCAGGTAGTGCTGTTCTGGGATTTCATCAGGGTTATATTTATTTATGTGTTGGTTGACATAAAAGACGGCTGCTCCACTATTCTTAGGCATAGCTTCTGAAGTGATTTCCAGACCAGTTTCAAAGTATAAAGTCAGAAATAAACAAACGAACAGCGTCAACCGCTTAAAAATCCTCTGCCATTAAAATATAAGCACAACTTCCTCTTCAAACTAATCAGTGATCACACGGAGAAAGTAATGTGCACATACTCACACAGGAAGTGCAAAATATTTCCCAATTTCTTTTTATATTGGTTTATAGTTTTGCTTCCTGTTTGGTTTCCCAGCCTTTCCTAGTTGGTTTTGTAGATTAGTTTATACTATGAACATATAGCATACCGTTTTCAAACACACTTTATAAAGGTTCTTTATATGTACAACACACGTCATTTACATGGGCTTAGACTGGAGTAACTCTGCTTAGGATTTCACTTTTTTTACAGGAAATTTGATGCAGAGAAACTGAAAATCTAAAGAATTACATAAAATCTAAAGAATTGCATAAAGAATTGCATAAATCTAAAGAACTGCACAAATTGCACAAGGGACCGGTAAAACTGAAACTAAGGGCCAAGCTACACATGACGAATGACACTTGAACAGCAAGTGGATTGAGTGGAGGGCAAGTGAACAGGGAGAAATACACTTGCCATTCAAGTGTCATTCGTCATGTGTAGCTTGGCCCAGAGATTCTTCCAATTGAAACAACTGTAATGTGGAATTCAAGAATATCCCTAACACATACCTATGCAAGCCAACCAAAGGTCTGGGAAAACAGTAAGAATTTTTACTTAGTACTTACAGCTAGAGAAGCTCAGAGGTAGCAAACAGTGGGGAGGACCACCACTGAGAAGGCCCTGCCTCTAGTGGTCACCCACTTGGCCTCTGTGGATGGGCGCCCAAAGAATAGAGCTTTAGTCAAAAGTTCTTGCCGAGCAGTCTTACATAGTGTGTCAAATGAGATCCATCACAATATCCCAGTATATCTTTATTCCCTCTTTTGGGAAGATACCACTGCCTGCCCGTTAGCACAGAGGGAGGAATCAGTCCTTAAACAGGTCGCCCTACTCCAACAGGGATAAAGTGCCAGATACCTCCAATATTATGGCTTAGTTTTTACTGACATATTTTAATTCCATTTCTATTATGTTAGTGGCCGTTTTCACATGGCCATGCGCCCGAAGATCGTGCAAACTTTACAGCATAAAAGCGTCTTCCTAGAGAGATTTCCTGGCACGATCCCATTTAATGGCCCTTTTCCTGACTTCATCGGACCATTAAAGGGGATCGTGCTGGGAGATCGTGCTAGGAAGACGCTTCATGCTGTGAGTTTGCGCGATTTCCCAGGATGCGTGTGAAAATGGCCAGTGTGTTCAGCGACCCCTTGGGAATCATATATTGACAACATTTATATGCCACCTCACCAGAGACTTGCAGTTGACAACATAAAAACAAATAAAACGAAATCAATTTTAAAAACCCATAAAATGTCAGCGTTGAAACAAGTCATAAAATCAAGCCAACGGGTAGGATCTTTCGAAAGCGGGGAGCGAGACAGGGTAGGATCTTTGGAAAGGGGAGGAGAAATAAGGCAGGATTTTTGGAGCGGAGGGGGGGTGGAACAGTGTAGGATCTTTTATAGGGGGAAGGTAAGGTGGAGGAAAATGGGATTCCCCCTACCCCTCCCCAATATCACTACTGCCACCACCCGCTGGAACTGCCACAAACATTAGCGGACCAGGAACAATGCATTCCTCCCACAGACATCACCCCAACACAATCCGCAAAATTCTCTTACAGGCCCTCTCTTGTATACTACTACTACTACTAACATTCGATTTATATACCACCCTTCAGGCTGACTTAACACTCTCTCAGAGCGGTTTACAAAGTATGTTATTATTATCCCCACAACAAAACACCCTGTAAAGTAGGGGGGGCTGAGAGAGCTCCGAGAAGCTGTGACTAACCCAAAGTCACCCAACTGGCTTCAGGTAGAGGAATGGGGAATCAAACCCGGTTCTCCAGATTAGAGTCCCACACTTTTAACCACTACACCAAACTCTCTCTATGGACGTGTCCAGTACAATGCCTTTTCCTTCCTTTGGTATATTTCCTCCTCCCATGATGTGATCCTCTTTGGACAGATTCCACCATTTCATACAGCTCAAGTCGTGCTCTCTCACATCTCTTTGGATTTTTTAGCCAAGGCCCTTGTACATTGCATCAGTGGGTATTTCTGTGCCCTTCGTGTCACCTTTGTACATGAACATGTACCAAGAGGCAAATGGTAATTAAAAGAACTGGGGCCTATTTAATTACTTTCCCAGGCAGGAATGCCTGGCAAATAGAACTGAATGGCAGTCAAAGTGCAACTAGGGATTTGGCATCCTATTAACGCACATCGTCTACATTAGGGAAACAGGAGACTGAGGGAGAGGAACAGGTTCTTCGTTCTAATTAGCTTGGGATCCTGCCAACTATAAGATCAAAATTAAGTTACAGTTCAGATGGGAAATGTATACTGTTTTGCTACTGGCAAGGAAATTTCACGTTAGCTGAGTATACCTTGCTACTCTCATTCACACATTGTTATTTGGGGGGCTTAGTGGCCTTGTGAATACTCAGAAGTAAACGTGGGCATGAACAGAAAAAAATAAACATGGTGTTCGGTGTTCGGTGCCATCCACGAACAACAAACATTGACAAACATGACCGGATCACGAACATGTTCATTGTTCCTTGTTTGTGAGCCAGCAGGCTCTCCTCCAGCCACCAAGATCCCTACCACACCACTCCCAGAAACCTTACTTGAGCAGGCAGCAGGAAAGGTACCAGTAATAAATAATAGCTTGGCCCCAGAGCCTGGCAGCAGCCCTGGAACTTGAAGAGGTAGATCCCTATCCCACTACACACAAAGAAAATTCAAGCTCCAATGCACTCTCCCTGTCTCTCTCTCAAAATGCCAACAGCAACTGTCTCTCCCTCACTGTCTGCAAAACCAGAGCTGGGAGCCCCCCTCCCCCCTGCTCTTTGCTTCCTTGTAACAATTTTGGAGCTCCACACTTGAAAGGAAGACCTGCCTATCAAGCTAAATTGGGCTTAGATTGGGGTTTCCAGGGCAACAGCAGGAGATCAGACACAGTTCAGGCAGTCCCTGCCTCCTGTTGCCAAGGGAATTGATTGCAGGTGCCAGATTGTCTGGCTTGACAAACAGCAATGAGGCTTGCAACAACTACCTGTTTGTTTAAAATGGGGCCTTCCAAACAGCTAGTTCGCGAACAGCTGATTGGGCTGTTCATGGCTTTTTTAAATTCGTATTGCTGTTCATGCCCATCTCTACTCAGAGGTTCATATAGCACATTCTTGACTTTGATCACATGAAGCTGCCTTGCACTACATCATGAAGACCACTGCACCTTCTAGACAACTATTGTCTATGGTGATGTCTCTTCAAGATCTCAGGTAGCAAAAGGCCTTTTCAAACATATGTTGCCTTGGAGCTTGAATGTAAGGTACTACGGATAGAACCTGAGATCTTCTGTATATAAAGCCTGGCATCAAAATCTGAGCCATGGCTCCCCCTTGTTTTTAAATATAATACCACTACCCACCTTCGTAAGATGAATGAAATCCTGCCCTCAAATCATAGTTGACTTACGGCAACTCCTGGCGGGGTTTTCATGGCAAGAGACTAACAAAGGTGGTTTGCCATTGCCTGCCTCTGCAACCTATTTAAGAACTCACTATTTAAGAACTACCAATTGCATCTTGTCTAGGAAATAAAGAAAATCCTGTGTGCAGATTCAGGGCAGGTGGAAGAAAGTACACAAAACCCGTTGCCACAGGAGGTAGCGATTGTCACTAGCTTAGATAGTTAAGACAATTCAAGAAGGACAGATCCACCAATGACTATCCTCCTTGATGGTTAAATGGAACCTCCATGTTCAGGGGAAGTATGCCTCTTAATGCCAGTTGGTGGGAGCCAACAAGTAGAGAAGGCTTTGGCCTCAAAGTCTCACCTGCAGGCTTGGTGATGGGAGAGCGTCCTCAAGTCATAGCTGAATTACGGTGATCCCCTAGTGGGCTTTTCATGGCAAGAGACTAACAGAGGTGGCTTGCCATTGCCTACCTCTGCAACCCTGGTCTTTCTTGGAGGTCTCCCATCCAATTACTAACCAAGGCTGACCCTGCTTAGTTTCTGAGATCTGACGAGATCAGGCTTTCCTTGGCTATCCAAGTCGGGGCATCTTCATACAATACTAAGTACATACTTGAAGGAGTGACTGTAGTTCAGTGGTGGCTCATGTGCTTCGCTCTCAGAAGATCCCATTTCAGACCACAGCATCTCCAGATGAAGCATCTCGAGTAGCAATTGTTGGGAAAGACCTTGATCTGCAGGAAACCTTGGAGAGCCACTGCCAATACAGACCTGGATGGACCAATGGTATGACTCAGAAACAGCAGGTTTATGTATTAAGGGCCATAGCTGTCAGGTAGGCAAACCAGCCTGCCTGCCATACCTGTGAATACAATGCTACTGGGGGTGGGGGGATGGGTAGCAATGTAGTCACTTTCTTTCACTGTATCTTGGCTACGCTTTGCTACGCTTAAGCAGTGTTATCAGTACAGCTGGAACAGCGTCTGGGAACCAACTGGCCTTGGGAAACTTGGCTCTGCAGCTCTTCCAGGACTTTCGCACTGAACTGGGGGGAGGGGACAGGGGTATAACCTGTCTGGGAAGACTTTGCTTTGGCATTCCAGGCAATTACCATGTACAAGTGCACTTCTAGGGAGCAGTTCCGAATAAAGACCTTTAACTCATACAACTGTGTTTGATGAAGTGGAGAGTCCAAGGGAATCCTAGCCAGGCCTGACAATAGCTCCATAGTCGAGTTACAGTATATGCGTGGCTTGCAGAAGTCCAATTTCTATCCATCACACTCCCAGTTCAAGGATCTCAGGTTGCAAATGTTGGGAAAGACCTTCTTCTGCCCTTAAGAGCTACTATTGGAGTAAATACTGAGATAGATGGACCAACAATGAGTTGTCTTTCTGTACTGATGTCTCTAAAAGTAGGGCAGTGAGTGAATAGAAAGGAGTACATGCAAGGCAAGGCAAGGAAGGCCAGAATTCACACAAGTAGCCACATGCTGCTCTGAAGGCCTTAAGAAGTTATTCACAAGAATAACATGACATGTGTCTTATCAAAAATCAGATCTGCCTTGGGTGTCCATATTGAATTAGCCAACAACCTCCTTCCAGGGAAGGCGAGGCAATATTTTTATCAGTTCATCTTTCCAGGTCATACATGCGCAGGATTCTGGGAGCAGCAGAGAGCTTTGGTCCGGCCACTGGCACATGTTTGGCTCGACCCCTGTTCTTCCCCGCCCGTAATTGAGAAAATCATCCACAATCAAAGGAAGTCAGCTGCACAGAGCCTGTAATGAAAGAGGGCTAGAGCAGCTGTGCTACATCTCGGTACAATTACGCTCCCTCCACCTCGCTAACTAATAACAGTTCCAAGAAGAATAAGCCTCGCCATGCCTGAAATGCCTCCGGAAAGGGGGTCCGGTTCCCGCTGTGCCTGTAGCAGAAAGTGGATAGCACCGAAGCAAGCAGCCCTTTCTGGATTCATTCTATCACCAATAACAGGTGTCAAAATATTGTGGTGGGGAGAGGGAGCCAGCACACAAGCTGAGAGTGCATTCGAGCGGCAAATAGCAGGAGGCAAGTCTTTCTTAAATCCAAGGAGTTTGGACAACGTAGAAATGCAGGTAAAGGACAGAGGGAGGAAGTGACAATTCCTGACAGAAGAATCTTCTGGACAATTAGAATGAATGAAGATGGGGTGTTCCCCAATGGCACTTTTAGGAATGAGAGCCACTGTGATGCAGTTAGTATACTGGACATAGGAACAGGGGACTCCAGTTCGAACTCCACGCTCAGTCAGGATGCTGGGATGCCGCAGGACAGTTACTCTCTCTGCCTAACCTACTTCACAGGGTGATTGTGGAGGTAAAACAGAGACAGGGACAATCTTCTAGATCAGGGGTTCCCAACCTTTTTGAGCCTGCAGGCACATTTGGAACTCTGACACAGTATTGGGTAAATTTAGTTGCCGGGTAGAGAATTTGCACAGCAGATAAAGAATCACAGACACATGTGTGTTCAGCTTCTAAAATAAATGTTTACTACATATAGAGTAAAATAATAAAGATTGCATTGGAGATAAAATAAAGAAGAGCTAACTTAGGGCCAAGCTACAAGTGACAAATGACACTTGAACAGCAAGTGGATTAAGTGGAGGGCAAGTGAACAGGGAGAAATACACTTGCCGTTCAAGTGTCATTCGTCACTTGTAGCTTGGCCCTATGTTCCTACATCCTTACATCCCTGGAGATAACGGTCTAACTCACTGGAGAGCAATGGCGTCCTGAGTAAAGGGAAGAATGTCAACTGCCCCCCAATAAACCTGGTCAGCCAATAATCAACCCTAGATCTGTTCATTAAGCATGCAACTCCCCTTTACCCTGGCGGGAAGAACAACTCGACATCTAACTGGCCTTATGCTAACTAGCTGTCTCTAACTAAACACACACAGATTAACTCTTTCATGACTGAAGACTTGTGAAATCCCACACTTGTAAAAAACCACACTTGTAAAATCCCAACACACAGTGTGGTTTGTGCAGCAAAAAAATGGTTGCCACAAAATGGCTGTTGCAGGAGGTGGAGCCAGCCATAAAATGGCTGCTACAGCTCACCTCCAGTCACACTGTGAAGATCCTTGTGCTGTGGAAGCAGCTTCTACCAAAGCAATGTTTTTCAGAATCTGCTCAGCCGATCAATATTCCAATGGCGAATCAGAAGCTATGCTTTGCAAAAGCCCCACCTGGCCCCACCCACTTTCTAAAACACTTGGCAAGTACCAGGGAATGTGTCGGCAGGCACAGTTGCACCCATGGCACCACATTGGGGGCCCATGATGTAGACTGTCCTGAGCAACTTGAAAGAAGGATGAAATAAAATGCAATAGATAGATAGGACTGGGGTCATAGAGGGAGTCAGGACAATTACAAGGAACTGCTTAACTGCAATGGCCCTAAAGCCTAGCTCACACATTCATTAAAGAGGTCAGCTTGTGTTTTGGTGGTACCACTTCAGAGTGTAGGTGTCACATCTTTAGAGGTTTATCAAGGTAGGGAGCCAGAGAAAACAACTTGCCTCTCACAGCTGCAATCCTTAACATATTGCTAAGGAGAAAGGCTTATAGTATTCAGTGGGATCGTATTCGGTATATACAAATAGTCTGAGTCCTGGATAGCTAAAGGATCACCTATTCCCACATATGAACCTCCCCACATACTTAAAGGTGAAGTCCTATTCCTTTCTAGTTCCGTCTCTCTATCATTGGCCAGTTTGATGGCTACACACTGCGGGGACTTTTCAGTAGTGACACCTTCATTGCAGAATTCTTTTCTCTGAAAAACTCAATGGGCCGCTTCATACTTTTAGAAGTTTGATTAAAACCATTAGGTGTGATGGTGTCAGGGGAGCTAATTAACATTATTATTATTGCAATCGGGACAAACAGCTGTTGGTGGTCCCTGGCCCCAAGGAGGCCCACCTACCCTTGACTAGAGCCAGGGCCTTTTCGGTCCTGGCTCCCACCTGGTGGAATGCTGAGATCAGGGCCCAGCAGGACCTACTATCCTTCCGCCGGACCTGCAAGGCAGAGTTGTTCTGCCAGGCATATAGCTGAGGCTGGGCCTCCGCCGGCCTGAAAAAATCTGAACCCTCCCTATGAAGGCTGTCCACCATCCTGTTTTAAATGCATATTAATAGAAATACACTGCTGTTTTAATGATGTTTTAATGTAGATGATTTTTTATTGTATTTTAATATGTTGTTACCCGCCCTGATCCTGCCCACGGGGAGGGTGGAATAGAAATTTGAAATAAATAAATAAATAAATACTCATTTGTGTCAAAGAGGGATGGAAAGCAATACTTCAAAAATGTCACCAGCAATGGAAGACAGAGGTTTGAGCTTCAAGGTCGCCTAGGCTTGGAGAGGAAGGCGTCCAGGGCTTGCTGTTGTTCTAGATGTCTCTGTACCATGCATCTGGCGAAGAGAACTGTGATTCTCGAAAGTTTATGCTACAATAAAATTGGTTAGTCTTAAAGGTGCTACTGGACTCTTTTTGATGTTGTTCTAGAGGCACTGTTCTGAAGATTAACATCGTTTCAAAGGATCCCTGCCTCTTCTTTCTCCACTTTTGCTGGATGTTTACATTTTGAAGCTTCTGTTTCAAAAACACCAATGAGTCTCCAGTACCCCTTCCTCAGAAGGGAGCTAACTCGGTAAAAGGATGCCCCTGGAACTTGCTGCTGCTCGGGGAAGTGGGGAGCTGTGAAACAATACATTGTTTCCCGAGCAGCAGTTTAATACTCATTAGTTCCCGCCTCCATCAATAACTAAAATCCCATTTTCTCCAAAGAGACACATCTACCGCCTCTGTATGAGCAGGAAGAAGGGCCTCTAGATGTACATCTGTATCAGCAGCATGAAGCCTGTATAAATCACAGCGCTGTTATCAGGGGTAAAATTAGCTCCGGTTACTGACAGCATCTATCACTCATTCCTGCTCTAATCTCTACCAGGGGAAAGATTTACAAGCAACAGTGATGAAAGAGAAGGGGGGTGGGTGGGAATCAAAGCCATACAGAAGGGGAAGAAAGAAAGAATCTGAGCCAAGATAACAAAACAGTGTTTGCAAGGCGGGAAGAAACAAACAAGAAGGGGTTATGAGAAAGGAGGGGGTTGTTATCACACAAGGTTCTCTCTTTAACCTCTTTTAAGGAATTATTGAAAAGTATTGATGAAGCGGTGAGCGTCTTTTAATATGTCTGCAAGGGGAAAAAAGAAGTGCAGCCTTGCAATCTTATTCTTAGAAAAAGAGTAACGAGTCCAGCTGCATCTTTAAGACTAACCAACTTTATAGTAGCATAAACTTTCAAGAACCACAGCTCTCTTGGTCAGATGCATCGTTGGATCTGGAGAGCTGTGGTTCTCGAATGCTGCTGATGCATCAGATAAAGAAAGCTGGGGTTCTCAAAAGCTGACAATGCATCTGATGAAGAGAGCTGTGGTTCTCGAAAGCTGATGATGCATCTGACGAAGAGAGCTGTGGCTCTCAAAAGCTTTCACTACACTAAAGTTAGTTAGTTTTAAAAGTGCTACTGGACTGTTTACTATTTTGCTACTACAGACTAACACGGCTAACTCCTCTGGATCATTCTTAGACGTATCAATGATAGGGATTGCACGAGCAGGCCTCGATGTTTTAAGGACTCAGGAGGACATATTATTAATTTTTTTCTGTGTACAGGGACTCACAACAGCTTATAAACTGTTCAACTGAAATGCAATAAAGCAACCAACAAAACCGAGGGGGGGGCAGAATTCTTCAGAGAAAGAAATATAATTTGAACCCCACCAAAATCAACCTGGCATCTTTTTTTGAATGTAGGAACAGTCTCCTAGACTTCTCTGTATGTAGGGACACTCTCCTAGGCTTCCATGAGTCAGCCATGACTACAACACAAGTACAAGATCCAGTGGGAAAAGAATGGCCAAAGAAAACCGTTCTTAAGAGCATAACTGATAAACTGGATGATATAGGATGAGGCGGGTCTTCAGGTTATGACAAGAGACATCTGACACATGAAGAACATGTGTTGGGAGATTCAATGTTAGCTGGGAAGGGTAGTTTAAAAAGACAGAGTAGGCAGCAGGGCAAAGGCTTTGCTATACACTGGAGCTGTGTGAAGGGGCTACGAAATGCCAGAAGGGAAACTTCAGCCCATTATATCCTCTCCAGGTCCAAGTCCAGCTCTGAAAGGCAGCTCCAGCCCATTTCCATTCCTGGCTGCCCTCTGGTTGCGATCCCACAGAGTTTTAGACTGGAGAGGAGAAATTGATAGAGCCTTCAGGGAGGCGAAGATGAAATTAACAAACCCTCTAAGGAGCTATCTCCACCAGCTCTGTCTCTTTACACTACGCTTTTTGGCTAACATTGCGTCTCCCTACACTTGACAAACACATACTGAGGAGTCTGGTATAGAGCGATTCAGAGTTGGGCTGTGGACTGTGTAGTTGGTAACAGGCCAATCTGGTGCTGTTTGGTAAGATTTCAGACCAAAGCAGAGATCAGAGGTGATTTGAATGAGTGTTCCTGGTAAAGTGGAAGGGGGCATTCCTTTGGGTGGTTTTCTTTCTGATGCTATCTTGGTATATCCCTACAACATATGCACACGAAAAAACAAAAAGGTACCAACATGTGTAATGAAAAATAGAACACAGAGAGAGGTAGTGCAGTATTACCCAACATGGGGAACGCCTGAACTTGAAGCTCGTTGTCGTGAGCCTTCTTGGCAATGAGTTAAAGGCAGAAAGTGTTGCTGTGTGGAAGACATGACTGTGATTACACTGAATGTGCTTATTTCAAGGCCAATAATAACATTAAAGAATATTCAATACAGCTCTGGGGGCACTGCTGTTTAGAGAATGATGAGATGAGGTTAAACTATGAAGGCGCATTGTGTGTATGTGTAAAAGAGACACGCAGTTTCGTGAAAGGAGGAGTTCAGCATGCTAATGCACTAATGCAATTTTTAGGTAGATAATACTATCTCAGCAATTCTCTCTAATATCATTATTGGTGCGCAAGATTTCCATGAGTCAGGAAGAGAATAACCTTGAGAAGTTTTTTTTTTTTTTAGCAGTGTGAAAATTAAGGTATGCCTGTGAGACTGTGAGTGTGACTGTGAGAGCTTATGCATGTTTTTGTGCTTTTGTCACATTTCCTTTGCAAATAAATGACTCCAGAAGGAAATAAAAGAGAAAAATGTCAAAGAATCTACCTGGCAGATGTGTACTTTTCCTCTTCTACATTATTAGAGCAAAGAAACAAATACTCTATATGGGCAAGGGCTATAGCTATAAATGTATATTTGTCTAAAATACATACAAAAGTTTCAGAGCAGTTAGCCGTGCCAATCGGTATTTGCAAAATAGTAAAAAGTCCAGTAGCACCTTTAAGACTGATCAACTTTATTGAGGCATAAGCTTTTGAGAACCACAGCTCTCTTCGTCATATGCAAGATAGTAGAGTCCAGTAGCACCTTTAAGACTAACCAACTTTATTGAGGCATAAGCTTTTGAGAACCACAGCTCTCTTCGTCATATGCAAGATAGTAGAGTCCAGTAGCACCTTTAAGACTAACCAACTTTATTGAGGCATAAGCTTTTGAGAACCACAGCTCTCTTCGTCATATGCAAGATAGTAGAGTCCAGTAGCACCTTTAAGACTAACCAACTTTATTGAGGCATAAGCTTTCGAGAACCACAGCTCTCTTCGTCATATGCAAGATAGTAGAGTCCAGTAGCACCTTTAAGATTAACCAACTTTATTGTAGCATAAGCTTTCGAGAACCACAGCTCTCTTCGTCAGATGCATACAAAAGTTTAACAGGGACAGCATCGTTCAGTTGTAAAGTATGTGCTTTCCATGAAGAAAGTCCCAGATTCAAACCTGGCAACTTCAGGTCAAGAAACTTAGGGAGCAGGAGGTCCAAAGGCCACCCCCTTTCCGGAAATCCCAAAGAGCTGCTGTCAGTCAAAGTGGACAATACTGAATTTTTCGCAACACGAATGCCCCTGCACCATTCTTAACTAAACAGAGGTGGTCAAAGGACCATCGGGAAGAAAGATTCGGCAATACTCTAGTGCAACAGTTTATAACCCTTTTCAAGTGATTTTAACAATAATGCATAATTACATCATATTACATATCATTTTTCCACATTTTTCAACATTTTTATCATTCATTATACACAAAAACAGAAGTCCTCTGCTAGAGGACCTGAGGGTGTGATGGCAACGCAACAGAAAAAGTCTCTAGGGACTCAAAATAACGTGTCTTCTTTAACTTTTTCCTTTTTTTTTCTTTTTGCAGAAGCCAAGATGGAAAGGTACGTGGGCTGGTCCAAAGATGGAAGTTGGAGAGCCCAGCGGTGCCCGGAACTAAGACCGGCAGATTTTCTTATAGTTCTTCGTCCATAAGGACTTCCTCAGGGGCAACCAGCTATATCCATACACAGTTGCATAACATACGCGCCAAAAGAACATGCATGGACGTGGAAAGAATCCCACAATGGCTGCCAGTATTTCAGTCTCCGCTGCCAGGTTAACCTCACTGCTCATACCCAAGCATATACATGCACAAAACATAATATGGGAAGGAACATGGCGTCTCGAGACTGCCACACAAGGAAGATCCGGGAACACCAGATGTCCCGTGGGTGGCCCCAGTAGGTAAGCTCGATGGGTGGATACTCCTTGCTTACAATTTGATTCTGCACTAAAGTAGTGTTTGCATTTCTAGAACTGCGGATAGGATTTGGAGTAGGCTGCAAAAGATTGCTCCCTCAGTTAATCAAAGTTCATAAATAGCTCTGATTGGGCTGATCCACTTGCCTTCGAGCCTCTGTCTTAATTCCAGAACCCATTCATCAGCCGCACAAAGACGGTGGCGGGAAGAGTGATATTTGCCAGAAGTGGTTTGGAAATTTCTAAATGGAGCAAACGGCACTGAGAGACCCAAGATGGATATCTCCATTACTAAGAGCGTTGTGGAAGGTTGTGGTCCTCCCCAGTCAGTAATAGATGACGGATGCACTTGTGCTGTTGCAGTGACAATCGTGGGTGCAGGCTGAGTCTCTTCTGTGCTCTGTTAACTTCAGGAATTCGGATTCAAATAACTAAGAACTCACAGGGCTGAAAAAGGAATACAAGTGTGGTATGTATTATATTTGTATCTTCTTTTTCTAGCTTTCTGTTGCTATACTTCTGGATGGCGAAATTCTATATTCCCCATAGCAGATCAGAGCATTTCCAGTAAATAAATTTTAACCCCCTGTTTCTAACTGGAGAATCCCATTGGCTCTGGCTGAAGAATATTCAATCCCCACAGGTCATGTTATTTTTAAAACAAAAACCAGACTTCAGTTCTACGAGGCTTGGAAATTCTGCCAAAACTGATTATTTGGAAGATCAGCACTGGCTAGGGAGTGGGGGGCGGGGAGTGTGTATTGCACACACATGTGCTAGGAGAACGGTGAAAATAGATTCAGGAGGGGACAATTGTGAGTGGAGAAGAACAAAGAGGGAACGCACTTAAACTTTTCCCTGCTTAGTATAGCCCTGTTTACTACATACAGCAAACACATATACAGTCCATGAACAGCGTACCCTTGACTGTTTTTTGTATGTCCATTGAGTAATTCTCATGTTACAGTCAATGCATGTACAGCTGAATGTGTGATACAAACCTCACATTTAGCCAGGTACTCGTCCCTGGTTTCATTTATTAAGTGAACACACGTTGACTCGTTCTTATGTGTTCGCTGTATGGTGAACAAGACTTCTGTCTCTTCTTAAAACCACCTCTTTAAAGGACTCCCCACCACCATGTCGCCAAAAGCTGTATCTGCTACAGTTTCACCTTGTTGGGGGAAACTGCTTGGAGGTGATAGGTTTCAGTGGAAAAACAGCAAGGAGAGGTTAGCCCTCCTTCCCAACTGCTTTTCTGCTCAAAATCCCCCCTCTCCAAAAACCCTGTTTTGTTTTTTTTAAAGGAAAAAACTCCGTTCCACACATTTGTTTGTAGCTTGTAGTTATTCTTGGTTTGACAACTCCAGGTTGGGATATTTTTTAAGATTTGTGGTTGATAGCAGGGTTTGGGGAAGGAAAGAAGCTCAATGAGGTATTAGGGTTTCCAACTTCCTGGTGATTGCTGGAGATCTCCCAGAATTACAACTGATCTCCAGGTGACAGGTGACAGCAATTAGAGAGAGAAAATGGCTACCTTGGAAGATGAACTCTATGGTGTTATATCCCACTAAGGTCCCTTTTCTCCCCAAACCCTGCCCTCACCAGGCTCCATTCACAAAATTGCCAGGAATTTCCCAACCAAGTGCTAGCAGCCCTAATTTATTGCCATAGAGTGCACCTGCCCGCCCCCCCCCCCCCATGCAGCCATTTTCTTCACGAAAACAGGGCCGATTCCAGACGACCCTCCGCATCCCGAAACATTGCGCGTCGTCGCACGGAAAACGCGATATTTCGTGTTTTCCACACGATGACGTGCGACGTTTCGGGATGCGGAGGGCCGTCTGGAATCGGCCCAGATCTCTGTTGCCTGGTGATGAGTTGTAATTCCAAGAGATCTCCAGGCCCTACCTGAAGGTTTGCATCCATCAGTTATCCCCCAGATAGTTCGGCCAGATCACTTTTTAAGTATCTCTTTCACTGTGCATAGAAAGACTACACAGCCTCTCTTTTGCCACACTCTCAGCTAGGTCACAGCCCACCACACAGAAGGCTCATCTCGCAGTTTCCGCCAGGCCAAGAGTACTGAATTATTTAAATCTCCATTAAGAGCTTCTGCTATGTCTAACTCTGTGATAAACAAATCAGGTGATGCTGCTTCTCCAAACCGTCCACCCCTCTCCCTCACTGCCCCCCCCACAGGATCCCCAACCCTGTTGGAAAGAAGATAATTGGCAACACTTTTCCATGGTGGCCTCTAAAAAGGTTGCCCTCACAGCGCCGTATTTTGTCTACCATTTCCAAAGGCCGAGTAATAAAAATGCTTGGGAGTGGGAAGGGGATGTTAGCGCAGGCAGGTCTATCGGGGGAGTCGACATCACTTCTTTAATAGCCCTTGTTTGGTCAAAATTAAATCAAACCTGCTCGACAATTTCAGCAGCAACGGCTTTATGGCTGATTTGTGCCTCTCCCCAGAAGAATGAGAACAAAACCCCCAGGCCTGCATCGCAGTGTGAGGCATAATAAACACGGGTTAAGAAACCACTAAATACCGTACTAATTGGTTTCAGCACAAAGGAGGAAAGGATTCTGAGGCCTAGTTCTTGCTGCAGAGGTAAATTGGTTTCTCAACTCTATCAGATGGAGAGATGCATATGATTGGATTTTTAAAATAATTAAAATCTCTTTTTTAAAAAATGAAGAAATCTATCATAAAGAAAAAGGTTATCAACTGGAAGCCAAGGTGACAGATTTGGAACTTTGAAGAGAATGATACAAGCAAGAGAGAGAAAGGAAGTTTCAGTTCAAAATTATGTATTGTCCTATAATTAAGGCTACGTGGTATTAGAGTTTAAGTTTGTAAATCTTGGAGCTCTCTCATTTCAAATCTTGAATTTGATGGTTGCTCTACTGTAAATATTTCTAAGTCAGAAAAGCATCAACCTTCACAAGTAAAATATTTCGCCATGGATCGTTTGAGTGCCTTTGTTATAATGGCTGATTCCTGGCTTCTGTACTTGTTACTTAAGTCTGTAAGTTTTTTTCAACATACTGCATAGGGTTTCCCAGCAGGGGGTGTGCTCCCTGAGTAGCACGCCATGCCCCCGGGTGGTGCGGTGCACTCCACCAGCCACAGTGGCCTGAATTGAGCCCCACAACACCCTGCAACGGGCCTGTTTTGTGCCTAACTATGCCACTCGGGGAGCGCAGGGGAGCGCCCTTTGCCCTTCTCAGCCACCTTTGACCTACATGATGATTTCACTTCCCGGAAGTGACATCATCACGCAAGCTGGGAGTGCACAAAGAAAGAAACCCAGGATGAGGCAGGGCAAGTGCCAGACTCCCAGTCTCCCACCGGGAGAGTCAAGGGACCTGGCAACTCTATTCCCTTACCTTCTCGAGGGGAGGAGGGGAGGAAACTGGCACTTACCTTGGTGTAACCTCCTCGCGTGAGCAGAAGTGGCATCTTCGTGCCTGGAGGCAGGCATGCTCTCACTCTTCATAGGGGCCCCTGTGAAGCATGGGAGTATGCCTGTCACTGGGTGCAACTATATCACTTAAGGAAGTGACATCATCACGGCTGGTGGGAGTGCACCTTCTGCGTGCTGGTGAGGTTTTGTGCCTGTTGGGTCTATTCCCTGTGCCTTTCCCCCCTCCAGCCAAGTGAGTGGCAGCGGAGGGCAGAGATTGGGAGAGGGGGATCCATCACCCTCACCGAGAGACCTGACAGCCCTAATAGTGCATGTGGCATTCAAAGAGTATGAATTCAAGAACGAATCGTACATGATTTGAGTTAAAATAAATCTTTAGTTGATAAAATAGATTTTCTGAATAGTGGCACATTTTTTTAAAAGTAGCCATATCTCTAAGATATAAGTAATAAAGTGACTGGAATCTCAGCTATGTAGGGTTTCCAAGCAGAGATGTTTCATCTGGTATTTGGAGGCTGATTCAGATATTTTTTATAGGCTCAAGTCCATATAATTTATTTATTATAGACAATGAGGATTTAGTGGTAGCACTTTTCTTTTAGATGTACGGGTTTTTAATGTTTGTATTCCTGTTTTAATATTGTATTACCAATTTTACTGTTGGTGTTTATATTTTAATAGTGCCTTTATATGTATGCTGCAAACTGCCTCAAGCACTAAATATGGTGGACAGCATATAAGTTAAATAAATAAATAAATAAAAGCCAGAGAGAGGTTTGGTTGTTGGAGATACAAGGTTGGGGGGATGTGATGATGGCAATGTTGCCGAAGTCAGAATGTCACTTCCAAGTAAGCCAGCATGATTCAAAGACAACAATCATGCGCGCGCTCCCCAGTAAGTTCCCACCCACCCCTAGTGCTACCAGTCCCCCAGCTAGGGTTCCCAGGTGCCCACCAGTGGTGGGCAAACTCCTGGGGATTTGCCCCCTTATCCACTGATCACCCGGTGATCAGCTAGAGGTAGCAAGCTCCCAGAGGTTGCCCACCACTGGCAGGCACCTCAGGAATGTGTCGTGACATTACTTCCAAATGTGACATCATTGCGGCAGCCACGGGAGCACTCCTGCTCTTCATTTGGGGCTGATTTGGGCCCCAAATGAGCCGAATCAGCCCAGTGCAGAGCGCAGGAACACTCGCGCAGCCAGTGCAATGATGTCATCACATCAGCCCTGGGTGATCCTCGTGAATGGCACGAAGTAAGTGCCAGCTGTCACTACCTCCTGGTGGAGGGTGAAAGGGTCCTGGTAACCCTACCCCCAGCCTCTGCCCCCTGCCACCACTCTCCTGGCCAGCAAGGGGAGGGAGGCACAGGACTGGGCCCAGGATTTTTCCTTTGTTGCAAAACCAACTGTTCAGAACAGTATGTTTCTCCTTTCCTGTTTTATCCTTATTACAACCCTGGGGGGTAGGTTAGGTGTTCCCCAAGTCACCCAATGAGATTCATGGCTGAGTTTAGAATTAGAACCTGGATGTCCCCAAACGTACCCTACCTCAGTAAATGTTACACCACACTAGAGGACTTACTAAATATGCTAATGCAGCGCTTAGTGTCAGACTAGGATCTGGAAGACCCAGGTTTGAATCACCACTCTGCCATGGAAGCTCGCTGGGTGACTGTGAGCCAATTATACACTCTCAGCCAATCATACACTCTTTTCTGGTAAAAGAGGTGGTGGAACTCACTGGTACCATATGCACGTGCACAAAGTGTGCACACACTCCCAGGACCGCGCGATGACATCACTTCCAGGAAGTGATGTCATCATGCAGGGCAGATCCACTCCTCAGAGGATATAAAAACAAAAGGAGGCCAGGCTTAGCGTGGCAGCACAGCTTAGCACAGTGGCACAGAAAGGGGCATTTAAACCCTGGCTTCCACTGCCTGGCCAGGCAGCAGAAGCAAGTCAGCTGGATTTAAATGCCCCTTTCCATGCCACTGCACAGCGGAGGGCAATCTAAACTCCCTCCCTTGCTCCAGCTGACTGTCAGCAGTCTGCTGGAGCAAGTTTTTTTTTTTAAAGTTTAAATCGCTCTCCATGCCAGTGCAGAAGGCAATCTGAACTCCCTCCCTTGCTCCAGCTGACTGTCTTCAGTCAGCTGGAGCAGTGTTTAATGATCACATGACCATTTTCTAGAGGTTCCTTCCGGCTGAAAAAAACCCTGCTCCACAGGGTTGTGAGGATAAAATGGAGGACAGGAGAATAATGTTAGCCAGTTTGGGTCCCCATTGGGAAGAAAGGTGTGGTATAAATGAAGTAAATAAAAATAAATAAATACTAAATAACACTGCCCCTTACAAAGCTTTTGGAAGAACAATGGAGTGTGACTTCCACACCACTGGAGCCACAGCCAAAAGGGCCACGAAACACTAAAAAATGTGACTCCCGTCCAAGTGGTAGATCCCATCCCCCTGCCTCGAAAGTCCACCACATTCCCACTTAATTCCACTGTATGCCAAAACCAGGCCTCTGGCTGTTGACAATGGATAACTTTTGTTTTAAAATGGAGGGGGAAAGGTGGTTTTTTTAGAAGTAATTTTAAACTTTCTCTCCATATTTACTTGGTGATGAATGGAGACAGTTCAAGTGGCAACAGTTTCCTAAGAGTTGAAAAATTAAACAGAAAAGCTCCCACGACCCAATTCACTCATTTATCATTCTCCTTTTCTCCCCACCATCTCCAGGGAAGCCATTTAATGGCAACATCCTTTACTAAGATTTAAACAACAGTCATTCTGTCAGAGATGGGAGAGCTGACTGGATGCCATAAAGAAAATTTGTCAAAACATCTGCAGTGTGAGTAGGACGGGGTTGGCTGTGAGTCACTACCAGTCTAATGTTGAAAAAAGAGGCTATGGGGTACGCCACCTTATACTGCCACCACTCTGGGATTCAGGGTCCCTTGGGAAGGCCCAGAGTACCCTCCCAACCCTTCTGACCTCCGTAGCTTGGTCAATAAACAGGCATGAGGACCCAGCAGAGTAACAACAAACAAAAGGATTTATTTACAAGGAGGTCAGTTAATATCAAACAAACAAGCAAACAAACAAGAAGCAAGGTGCCTTAGCAACAATAGATGGGTGAAAGCAAAATAAACAAAAGGCCCTAGCGCGACTGAACTCCCTGTCCCTCAGTCTGCCAGGCCTGTCTTCTCACCCTACCTGGATGAGGGCCTCTGTCCCTAGCAGAAACCTCCTCTGGCCTGCTCCCTGGGAGGAAGAACCCAGGCTTTTCCCCCTCCCAGACTTATATAGCACTAGCCCCCTGTGTTCTGATTGGCCGAAAAGGGCTCCAAAACAGCCCAGGGACTCCTGGGAATCGTAGGTAGGCCTACTCCCACTGCTAACAGGCTACTGAGACCTTGCTAGGCCTTCCTAGCACAGCCAGATCCCTGGCACAGCGGCAAAAAGGAGAGCTTCTCCCATCATCCCAAAGGATCTTTTACATAAGGCAGCCAGGGATTAATTCATTGGTTCCAGATCTTGTCTGGCATGCTTTTCTTTTCAGATGCCACAGCCATTTGGAAGATCCTTGTGTCCCAGCCTGACATGTTTGGAGTCCAGCAGAATCCTAAGGGCAATTCTTAAAACAAATACAGAGGGAAGAGTAGTCCCATATGTAAGAAAGGAGATTTGGGTATCCGTCTCCAAAAGAACGGATGCTGACCTCCCAAAACATGTAAACTTGGGTGGAAATGGCTAGTAATGTTGTCATCTCCACAAAGAATGTGTTGAACATCATGCGTACCTTGATCGCAGTGCCCATCGTCGAGCCCACCATATGCTCTCATTGCAGGCTCGAGATTGCCAGCCCTAGGAGCTTGCCCGCCCACCTGCTGTTTTCTGGCTGTGGGCGAAGCCTTTGCCATCTCAGTGCTGGCAGCAGAGAGATGCCCTTAGTAAAGATGATACCAGCATGGGCGAGTCCGGGGCCACTTTGGTCCTTTTAAAGTTTAAGGGGACATGGGTGGAAGCCACACCCACCCCACCATCAGGTATTAGGCGGCATCTCTCTTTCCTTTAAATAGGGAAAAGAGATTCTGATTGACAGCTGTCTCCCAGATGACATCCTCTCTTTCCCTTCTTATTCCTGTACCACAGTGAAAATCAGAACCTCTCCCAAAATTCCAGGAGATAAATTTAAATGACTCCTGGAATTTCTTGAATTTTTTTGAGTCTCCCAAAACATCTACATTTGGGTATAATTTCAGTTTAGGAATAGCTCAGCACAGCCCTAGTAGTGTTGTCTCTGGGCATTTATCAGCATTCATCTGTGCATAGGTACGTGCTGGGATTTTCATGCTGCAAAGGTCAGAGCTTACTAGATAGCTAGGGTTGGTCGGAATTGCAGTTTCCTTGGCCTTCCAATCCAGTTCAGAATAAAGGAAGCCACAAAAATCATTCCCAATTTATAGATCAATTATTTTTCTAATCAGCATAGCAGTGTCTGTGTACATGATACATTACAAGCCAATATTATCTATCTGGTATATTTTTATCCCACCCTTCCCCCCCCCCAAAGATCTCAGAGCACAAAATACAGGATTCTCTCTTCCCCATTTGATCCTCATCACAACCCTGTAAGGTAGGTTAGGCTGAAAGAAAATAACTGGCCCATGGTTGCCCAGGCAGCTTTATGGCTCAATGAGGATTTGAACCTGAGATTCTCCCAGTCCCAGGCAAACAGAGACTCAGTCTGGATTGGAACCACAGCACCAAAGCAAAGGGACTTAAGTCTTCCTCTGTGTCATTTTCCTAATCTAAAATGGCTCCACGGGTTGCTATTTGTCTGTTGGCAAATGTAATATGTGCAAGTGTCCCCGGTGGGGCAAATAGTGGCTCAGCAGGGCTGTTTCAGGTCAGGAAAATTGCACAGGAGGGAAAAGCTTAAGCCCTCTTCCTATGTGAGCCACCATCACCATCTGAATTGGGCACCTACACACATGGGAGTTGAATTCCCAGCAGGGAACTTGCAATATGGGAGGGAAGGTGGCCTGGTATAGCCTGATTACATATGATCTCGGAAGCTAAGCAGAGTTGGCATTTGGAGAGGGGACCACTGAGGAAGACTCTGCAGAGGAAGGCAAACCACCTCTGCTTCTCACTTGCCTTGAAAATCCCTTGATGCAGTCGCCTTAAGTTGGTTGTGACTTGATGCCCCGTGCATGCATGTAACTTGCAGTGCACCTGGACACAATGGAAGAACTGTGTGACATGAAGTTACACTCCTACTTAGACAACATAGTGACGCAATGGGGAAAAAAAACTTAAACTATTTGCTCAGGAGTTTTGATGTTGAGACCACTAGGAAAGCTGTCCCCCAAACTCTCCCAAAGAAATGGCATTCATTCCTAGGATCTGTATAATCGGATTCACAAGTTGAGTAAGCTTACACCAGCCAGCTCTTGAGTCCCAACCTTGGCCTTACTGAAAGGCAGCCTGTTACCTCAGCCCTTCCTCTTAACTACTGATCCTGGTGTGGAGCAAAAGGAGATAACAAGATAGAAACTTAAGTATCCAATGCAAAGCAGCTATCAGTTTCTAATGCAATTAACAAACCCCTGCCAAGCGAGCCAATAAGAACACTTCATCAGCCCATAATAACCCTAGAGGGTACGAGAGACGCTGCCACGGTAACGCCTTTAATTGTCCTTAATGTTTCATTAAACGCAATTAGATTTAGAACGTCGACTGCACCATTTGTTGTGGTTTTAATTACACAAAGGGCAAGATAAAGAAGATCTGATTAACCCCTTTCTTTGTTTATCATTGGTGGAGAGACCCCTTCTGAGATGCTGGGGCTTCTCCAATGCACAGATAGTATAATAATAACAACAACAACAACAACAACAACAACAACAACAACAACTGCGCTTATATACTGCTCTTCTAGACAGATTAGTGCCTCATCCAAAGCGGTGAACAAGTTAATTTTATTATTATTCCCACAATACAGCTGGGGAGCTGGGGCTGAGAGGAGTGGCTGACCCAAGACCACCTACTGAGCTCATGGCACTCGTGGGATTCGAACCAGTAGAGTGCTGATTCGTAGCTGAACCACTTAACCACTGTGCTACAGCAGTTTGGTGTTGTGGTTAAGAGCGTGGGACCCGGGTTTGGTTCCCCACTCCTCCACTTGAAGCCAGCTGGGTGACCTTGGGTCTGTCACAGCTCTCTCAGAGCTCTCTCAGCCCCACCCACCTCACAGGGTGTTTTGTTGTGGGGATAATAATGACATACTTTGTAAACTGCTCTGAGTGGGTGTTAAATCATCCTATTGTTGTTGTTGTTTTTGATCTAAGTGCCCCAGGCATTTGATTGTTAGGCAACATGAATTCATATGATGCAAATGTGTATTTGGAGGAGAGACCACGATTCAGTGGTGGAGCATGCACTTGGCATACAGGGTGCTCCTGGGCAGTGTCCACACAGGAAGGATTCTCTGTTTTGCATTTATCTCTGTTGCAACAGGGGAGGTCTTAGTGATTCTGAGGCCCTGGGCAAAAGACCAGGATGGAACCCCAGAATCACTTTGACCCTGCAGCTGCTGGGGCAGTGCCACGCATTCCACGTGAGGTTGGTGGAAGCCACCACTGCCACCATAAGCCAGCTGATGGAGCCCCAGATGGGGCAAGTGGCAGCAGGTTCTTCTTCTTTAACTGATTCTTCGGGAGGGCAGGGCCATGGCTGGTTGCTCCTCGCCAAGTGTGAGTCCTGGAGCAACTGCCCCAGCTACCCATTGGCTAAGAGAGTCCCTGTGTTGCAAAGGCAGAGGACATGCATTGGCAGAGTGTGTGGCAGGGTTTCCATTGTTAAATATTTTACTTGCAAGTGAAATTCTGAAACAATAAAGAAATGGAACAGAAGAGATCCTTTCATCTCAATATCCTCTCATACTGTTAGAGGTACAGAGTGACCTCAAGTCATAGCTGACTTATGGCAACCCCTGGTGGGGTTTTCATGGCAAGAGACTAACAGCGGTGGTTTGCCATTGCTTGCCTCTGCAACCCTGGTCTTCGTTGGAGGTATCCCATCCAACTACTAACCAAGGCCAACCCTGCTTAGCTTCTGAGATCTGACGAGATCAGGTTCACCTGGGCTATCCAGGTGGAGGCTAAGTTAGAGGAAGTTTGGAATATTGGAAGGACTGTGGGCCAAGCTACACATGATGAATGACACTTGAACGGCAAGTGGATTGAGTGGAGGGCAAGTGAACAGGGAGAAATACACTTGCTGTTCAAGTGTCATTCGTCATGTGTAGCTTGGCCCTCTGTTTTCCAGAAATTAGAACAAAATGGACTACAGGTTGAAGGAGGAGCCAGATAAGCTTACGAGAAGAGGGCTGTGACATGGATTGTTTCTCGTCTCCTCTTCCTGCATTCAGCTGTCTCCAACCCCATCGCTATCCTTTCTTTTCAGCAATAAAAGGAGGATTTCTACATTCCTGAATCGCATTAATGATTCCAGCCTAACTCAAAGTGACAAGACTGTCTGCACAGGCTGGGGACTCCATGGCATTATTAAATGTGCCCCTCACAGCTATTTGAAAAAGACCTCACGGGGGAAACATATCTTAATTTGTCTCTGCTCCAATTACATCATCAGTCTTTCAACATACTGAGGGTTTCCCCTCCTAGATAACGTTCCATTGAAGCAGATGGGTGTGGGACTTATCTTCCCTCCCCTCCCTTCAGTGACTACTGTCACTGTTCCCACAGTTCAATTGATCGTCAAGAAATGAATTGCAGTCTACATGGAGGATGTGGCGAGCCAGGAAAAGAATGAGGAGCATTTCCCACATTATGGCCATTTCCACACGGCTTACCTTATTCTGCAAAATGGCGAAATCTCGCGCGAAATCTCACGAGAAGACGCTGTTATTGCGTCTTCTCGCGCAAGAACAGCATCTTCTTGCGAGATTTCGCTATTTTGCAGAATAAGGTAAGCCGTGTGGAAATGGCCTATGTGAGAGCAAATCTGAGGTTATCCTGGAGTGCACGCCCCCACAGCAAGCTACAGTCTTGGCTCACTGATAAGGGGTTCTACATGATGCATGTGTTTCATGCACACTTTGGTGGTGGGGGGGATTAAGTTTATATTAGGAAAGCTTTCAAAGTTCTGATTGTTAGCAATGTATAAGTATGCCCTTTTCCGTTTCTGCTTCTCATCTCTTTTCTTTGCTTTTATTATTCCTGTTGTGGTTACTGTTATTATTAGATACAATTGTATTTACAAAATTCAGACATAAGAACACAGACTTTCCCTAGAGGCCCCACCTCCGACTGCTATCATTGTTTGCTAGCCATCCTGAGCCCCCCACCCCCTGCCAAAAGTCTCACTGTTCTCAGAAGCATTTGAGAAGAGCCAGGGCTTTTTTTCAGCTGGAACGTGGTAGAACGGAGTTCCGGAAGCTCTTGAAAATGGTCACATGGCTGGTGGCCCCGCCCCCTGATTGCCAGGCAGAGGGGAGTTTAGATTGCCGTCTACACCACTCCAATCTAAACTCCCCTCTGTCTGGAGATCAGGGGGCGGGGCCACCAGCCATGTGACCATTTTTGCCAAGGGCGATTTAAACTTCTAAAAACTCCCCCCTTGTTCCAACTGACCCAAAGTGACATCATTGGCCCTGGGAGTGCGTGTACAGTTTGCACGTACGTGTGGTACCAGGGGCACCACCTCCCGCCAAGAGTTGCCCCCTGTGCTGGCAACCCACTGAGTTCCACCACCTCTTTTCCCAGAAAAAAAGCCCTGAGAAGAGCCACATCTGTGTCACCACTGCCATTGATCACGTTCACAGGTTGCCAGGGGAAGCAACGCTGGAGCACAACTGATGCTGCCGTTCATTACAATGAGACTTGAGCATGATGCACTCTTGTTTCGAACTCCGAAGGATGTCTCTGTCCGTTCAGCAAACTCACAGCAGGCACGATGAATGTTTTGTATAGCAATTACATGGTGTTTGCACTGAAACCACAGATTGTCAGGACTTCCTTTGCCAAAGGGATCTCAAAGCAGGCTCTAAAAGAGCACACAGCATGTCAGAGAAGCCCTTCAGAATTGGATTTTCTTGTTTCCCCCCTTCAGACAAAGAGTCTCCCTCTATCTGAAGGACTCTCAAGTGCAAGGTCTTACGCTTGTTCTCCTGTTGCAGATACACATGCATTGCTAGGGAATATAAGACTGCAAAGAAAGTAAGTCACTTGAGCGTCCCCGTGTAAGATGTCTTGTGTAAGATGTCTTGTGTACAGAAATCAAAAAGAGTCTGTGTACAGAGACTCAAAGACTAGCAATTTATCCCACACCTCTTGTAGTCCCTGTTGGGGATTTGCAAGTGTTTCCCTTTCAGTCACGAAAGCGTGGAACTATTTGTGTTACTTACTTGATTAGTAAACTTACTTTGCATGTAACCATTTGAGTAAAGATTCCCGCAGTAGAAAGGGGAATCTCTAAGCATAATGAAGTAGAATTAGGATTTCCTATTGGGCAACTTGTTTATGGGGGGGGGGCAGTTAATTGATGCTATATACTGAAGTTGTATTGCTCTTTGTTGAGTTGTTTTTCAGTTGCTGTTTCTCTCTCTTTCGGTTACCTTTCTAGAAAAATGTAGTCTATTAGCATTTATTATTTTCTTCCAAAGTAACCCCATTTTTATCCTCTTTGTAAAGTACTTTTACAAAGCTACACTGGAGTCTGTGTCAATTCTCATTACTTCCAATGCACAAATTCTGCATAATCTCTGCTAATTTCTTACAGTCCCAACATGGCTCTTTAGCAATAACAGTCAACAGGGCCTCTGGGGAACAGATCTCAGACAGCTAACACTGAACTCGTACAGCCAGATTATTCTAGAGTGGAGAGATCCATGATCTTGTTTCCCCTCCAGATGAAATCTTGCTGTCATAAAGTTGTTCCACTGAGACATCCAGCTTAGAGATACAGAAATGTCAAATCTTGGGAAAGGAGGAAGCGGGGAGAGAGGGATTCTATAGAAGAGCATTGTTAACTACAGTCTCGGGTTATAAAAGACACAGCAGTTATCTGGATCTTCTTACAGTAGTGAAAATGTTGACTGCTGGCAACTGGCAGGGTGGGGGGCAGTCGTTAAAAATGTAAATATTGAACTACCAATTAACGAAGCCTGGAAAGCAGTTAAGTTGTCTACATTGGGTTAGTCTGATTGAGAGACAGGAGACAAACACCACAATCTTATTCACTCCTAGGTGTAAACCCCACTGAATAAAGTGGGACTTACTTACAAGTAAACTTGCTTAGTAAACTTACAGACAGCCCCCCAGCCTTAAACGACTTCTTACTTACAATCATGAATCGGCCAGCAGAGTCACCAGCACAGGTACCAGGCCCTGCAACAGACCCAGATGCCAGCTCTGCCCCTATATCTACCCAGGGAATACAATTACAGGACCCAATGGCATCAACTACACTGTCTCTGGCTCTTACAGCTGCTCATCCTCCAATCTGATATATGTCCTCATGTGCCAACAATGTCCTTCTGCTCTGTACATTGGACAAACCAGCCAACCTCTACGCAAAAGAATAAATGGACACAAATCTGACATTAGAAATGGAAACGTCCAGAAACCAGTGGGAGAACACTTCAACCTACCAGGACATTCCATCAAAGACTTAAAGGTCACTGTAGTTCAACAGAAACCTTTCAAAAACAAAATCCAAGCTGCTGAATTGGAATTCATATGTAAATTTGACTCTGTCAAGCTGGGACTGAACAGGGATTATGAATGGTTATCTCATTATCAAAAGTAACTGATTTCTTTTACAGAAGCAAACTGATCTCCATATCAGAAGGAGCTGTTTGCATCTACTCCTCCCTCCCCTCTCCTCCTCTATATCTGACCAGTTTCTTCTTGCCCTCCATGCATCTGATGAAGAGAACTGTGATTCTCGAAAGCTTAAGCTACAATAAAGTTGGTTAGTTTTAAAGGTGCTACTGGACTCTTTTTGATCTTGCTTAGGACTGACACTGTTAAGCCATATGTATTGTTTTCTAGAATATAAAGAAAACCGTTTTTAAAAAATCCTATCCTGTTCTATTTCCTCATAGTGTATATTTCCTATTAGATTTACGCAACTTTTAACATTATTTTTGCATCGGTTGCATATCCATGGCATACAAAGAGCTTAAAGCGAACAAGCTAGGGAACACCTACAACGAAAACAAGCAACTCAAAACGGATCAGAGTGAAAACATAGAAAAACAAATGAAAAAAGGCATATTTTTACCTCCCAAGTTCTCATCCTGAACAACCCCTGACTTTAAGCACTCAGGATCGTCTTTCGTGACATGGTCTGCTCCGAAGGGGATAGCTGGGATGAACAAGCTTATTCCATTAGCAATCGAATGTTGATTTGGTGGATGACATTCCATGAATCTGAATTCTCCCACAAAACGGAACATTTGGTCTGTGTTAAGTGCTAATAACCGAGTTTCCTATTCCGGTGGGTGAACTCTTTACTTTGAAAGCAAAGATGTCAGAGGGAGTTCAGCCTCCCAGCTTGATAGATTTAAACGGGGCAGATGACGAGGCCCGCTGCGGTACAGATTACTAGTGTTTATACAGCTTTACAGAGGAAGCCGTAAAGTGCTCTTTAGATGAAATCAGTACATATTTGCACATTAACGTAATTTAATCATAACACTCATATTATCACTTCACTCTCAGCAGGGGGTGAGGGCAAAGCACACATTAGCAAATACCAAAAGAATCCTGCTTCCATTGCAAAACTAATTACAGGATTATACCGGGATTTTTTTTTTTGCACATTTGTTCCCAAAATATTTTAAAAATGTGTGGAAGAAAACATCAACATCTAATCAAGGCTTTGACCTTCTTTGTCAACGCTGGTCTTGTCTTTAAATTGGAATAACTCGGGCTATTTTAAGAGCCAGTTCTAACACAATGTTTTCTTTTTTTAGAAAGAAAACGAATAGGCCAAGACAGGGCTGTGGCTATCTGTGAAGGCATTGTACTTCTCCAGTTGGCTAGGACAGGGCAGAAGGCCGAGCTTCCCGTAGAATTTCTATAAGGCCCAGAAAATCCAGAGCCTTTACCCTTCCTGCTAATCACAAAGCATGATACCATACAGCCCTATTCTGTGCCTAAGGAGCGACCTCAGCCTTGCAAATACATGGCACATGATGGCACCTTCAAAGGCTCATAGCAAAGAGACTATCCCCAGTGAGAGAAACGAGGCTGAACTTCCATTTCCCAACAGGAGGAATTCCCGGAGGCATCGGAGGAAGCGGATCTCAAGAGAATGGTGTTTTGCCACTTTTTCCAATACAATCACAATAAAACAGCTTAATCCAATATTTCAAAGCCTCTCTAGTCCCAACTCCAGTATATAAAACCCTGAAAATAACCTAAGAATTGCAGGTAGATAAAAATGCACAGTAATTTGCTCTGCCTCATAAAAGAATATTAGATAGCAAAGTCATGCTGGAATAGTTTTGCTTTGCAGAGTTTCTGAAACATCAATAGGTCCTGCTAAGCAGAAGTGCCTTCTGGCAGTGCATTCCAAAGGGAGGGCACCCCAATCATAAAGGCCCTCTTCCTGGTGGAAGAAAGTCATGCCACTCTGGGGCCAGAAATTGTCAGTAAGCCCTGTGAAGATGAATGAAGCAGGGGGGATTCATGATGGGGAAGGCAGACCCAAAGGTATGAGGGTCCCAGACCATGAAGGGCTTTGAGGACCAACACCTTGAATTGGATCCAGAGGCTAATTGGTAAACAACCAGTGCAGCTGCTTCAAAACTGGTGTTATATGAACCGACCATGTACTTGGTCAGCAACCTAGCAGCTGCATTCTGCACTACCTGAAGTCTCCAGAGCGTCTTCAAGGGGAGCTCTATGTAGAGCAAGTTGCAGTAGTCTAAACAAGATGTGACTGTTGCATGGATCAATGTGGCAAGCTCAGGTTGCGATAGATATGGGGAAAGTTGTTGGACCTGGAAAAGATGGAAAAATACTGATCTTGCTACCATGGACACCTGTTTGTCCATGGAAAGCTTAGAATCAAGCAAAACACCCAAATATAATCAGAGTCTGAGGCAGAAAGCTGGGCTCTGTCAAGTAATGGGAGTGACAAATTCCCCACAGCCAAAGTCCTTCCCAGCCACAGGACCTCCATTTTCAAATGATTTAACTTCAGCCAGCTACCCTTCAGCCACTCCACTATGGCACCCAGGCATTGGGCCAAGGAAGAGATACTTTCTTCTGATTGCTTATCAAGTAGAGTTGGGTGCCATCAGCATACTGGTGGCATCCAACCCCACACTGATGGATGGATGGATGGATGGATGGATGGATGGATGAAGAGATGGAGAGAGAGAGAGAGATGATGGATGGATGGATGGATGGATGGATGGATGGATGGATGGATGGATGGATGGATGGATGGATGGATGGATGGATGGATGGATGGATGGATGGATGGATGGATGGATGGAGAGATGATGGCTGGCTGGCTGGCTGGCTGGCTGGCTGGCTGGCTGGCTGGCTGGCTGGCTGGCTGGCTGGCTGGCTGGCTGGCTGGCTGGCTGGCTGGCTGGATGGATGGATGGATGGATGGATGGATGGATGGATGGATGGATGGATGGACAGAGAGAGAGATGATGGATGGATGGATGGATGGATGGATGGATGGATGGATGGATGGATGGATGGATGGATGGATGGATGGATGGATGGATGGATGGATGGATGGATGGATGGAGAGAGAGAGATGATGGATGGATGGATGGATGGATGGAGGGAGGGATGGATGGATGGAGGGATGGATGGATGGAGGGATGGATGGATGGATGGATGGATGGATGGATGGATGGATGGGGCGTCAAGTATCACCTGCCTCCTGAGAAAGCACTGAGGAATCTGACACACTCATAGTATGAGTTCCTTTTTCATTCCTTATATCATTTTAGCTATCCAGAAATGGGTAGCAGGCAAGGTATACAAACAGAAATCAATATTTATTTACTAAAACATTCACAGAGAATAGAGAAAGGAGAAGGAAGAAGATCATTCGCCTATTCTTGATTCAGTTCACTTTCTGGAATCCTGTGAATTTACTGAACGCAGTGGGACTCATTTCCACATAAACATGCTTAGCATCAGGCTATAAATATATCTGCAGATGTAACCCCCAGAACTTGTTGGTTTAACTCACTCGGGCAGTGTATGGAGATTAGCATCAGAGAAGAGTTTGGTTGCTGCGGAGTTGGATAAGATTTTCTGGAAATGCTGGACAGCCCACCGCAAAGATGTGCACGGATGAAGCAGTTAATTGAGGCCATCTGTTGCCGTTTGCTGTTCAGTGTTACACTCAAGTGTTAGCTAGCTCACTTTTTGTTGCCCCGTAGTGTGTGGTGGAAGGTTTGTGTGAAAGAAAATTTTATTACAAATTAACTTCATCCTGCAGGTTCTGTTCCCGATTTAACCCCATAGAACTCACACAGTCAGAGGTGATACAAACTCACAGTGCAACCTAAGCAGAGCTACACACTTCTGAGGCCACTGAAGTAAATGGTTTTACAGGAGTGAATTTCTCTCAGGACTACACTGATAATGCACGGCGAAACTGATCTTGAAACATGCACGGTAGTTTTATGTTTTATTTATGTCTTATTTATTTACTTCATTTACTGCTCACTTTTCTCACTGAGACTCAAGTCAGATGACAAAATATTTTAAAAATTCAATCAGACTGCACAAGTCATCGAATGAATAATGCAGCCGTACTAGGATTAAAGTATTAGAAAAGAGTGCAAAGAGCAAAGTGTGCAAGGAGTGACATAACCATGAACAATGCAGAGAGCAGATTACAGAGGTAGAAGACAGTGCGGTAAAGTCAAGATGATATATACAATAAACATTGTAATGGTCTACAATCTTATTCGCTTATAAAAACACACACTCTTGTTTCAGTGTACAGTTGATTTTTTCTTGCATAGCTATGCAGAGTTGGGCATCGTAAAATCTCAGAAAAGAACTCCTGTTGTTTTGTTTTAAATGAGCACAAAGGTGATAGGAGAAGATCACGGCAGAGAGTTCCGAGAAATCAGTTATCTCGGATCAGTTATCTCCTGATTCACCATGTTCTAACTTGTTGCAAGCTATCATAAGCTGTTTCCACATGTCCTTAAAGGGACGTCCCACTCACCAAACACGGGCGGCTTTTCTGCTTCACTCCAGATGTCTACGTTTTCAAAATGGTGGCAGGCAGTTTTGCTTCCGTTCTTTCACTGCATGTGTTTTCAGAAAAGGTGCTGGAAAAACAGAAGCCAAACTGCCTGCTACCGTTTTGAAAACGTAGACATCTGGAGTGAAGTAGAAAAGCCGCCCGTGTTTGGTGAGTGGGCCGTCCCTTTAAGGATGTGTGGCAACGGTCATAAGCAGGCCACTGAAAAGGTAACGGGAGACACAACAGGCACAATTTAGGCAAAGTTCAGCACAATTAAGTCCTGCTTGCTTCAGTGTATGTGTGTGTGTGAGAGAGAGAGAGAGAAATCAGCAAATGTTTAAACACAATCTGGAATTGTGCTCAGTAAGGTTGTTTTGTTCAGAATGAAACCCTCCAGGAACATCCAAGCGGAGACAGCGGAGGGATTTCATTTCTCTAAAAAGAATCAATCAGCTCAAAATGACATTCGTTGACATCCAGAAGCTCCTTTGTCTTCAAGCAGAATGCAATTTTAAACATAGTTTTTTTTTCCTTTTTGTACAAACTTCACCATTACAGATCTGGAGGGGAGGAAGACGTCACACTCGCTGCCTGGTGTTCACATGCTCGGTTAGAAGAACAGCGTATTCCCTCTTGGCCAAAAACACAGAGAGGGAGACAGAGGGTGCTTGCAGTCCTGTCTCGAGGTTGCTCTCTGTCTGCCAGAGAGGTGATTAATTGATGAGAACAAGTTTCAGGGCTGCTTGGAACATCAGGATTCCGAACTGCAATCTGGAGTCATTTACGTGCAATCAGTATTTGTTACCAGTCCTCCTGCCGAACATGATTTGAAATGACATGCAAGATAGATTTTGTCTGGGTATCTAATGTGCCAGAAGCTGCTTTCAAGAAAAGAAAACAAGGTGAGGTCCCGTACTCCAGGTAGGAAAAGGTTAGCAAAATGAAATATCGTCACGCAACACACGCAACCAACAGGCACCACAAGTAAAAGATATGGTGGAAACCTGAGCTATCATTGTAAACAAGTAACACTGGGTAGAGCCTATTTGGATGTCTGTCAGTCGTAGGCAGCGTAGATGCATAAAACGCTTACCCCACCTCCATTGCTCCAGCCGAGAGCTGTTCTAGATGATTTGGAGATGATGTACTCAGTGGGAGAGCACATAACTTGTATTCTAAACATCCTGGTTGCAATCCTGGTTGCAATCTTTTTTTCAGCAGGAACGTAGCGGAACGGAGTTCCGGTACCTCTTGAAAATGGTCACATGGCTGGGTGGCCCCACCCCTGATCTCCAGACAGAGGGGAGTTGAGATCAGGGGGTGATCTAAATGGTCATGTCGGGTGTGTGTGATCTAATGGTCATGTGACCATTTCTTCTGAGGGCGATTTAAATTTTAAAAAACTCCTTCCCTTGTTCCATCTGACCAAAGTGACATCATTGCACAGTCCCGGAAGTGTGCGTGCACTTTGCACGTGCGCATGTGGTACCAGGGGTGCCACCTCCCACCAGGAGTTACCCCCTGTGCTGGCAACCCACTGAGTTCCACCACCTCTTTCCCAGAAAGAAAGCCCTGGGTGTCACCAGTTAAAAGCTCCCAGGGAGTAAGACCTCAGAGAGTTAAAGGCTCTCAGGCAACATCTCAGACAGGGCTCTCGGGCTCTTATGGAGCAGGACCCCAGAGACTTAAAGGCTCTTAGGGTGCCTGACATCCCAGAGAGTTGTTGCCAGCCAATCCAGTGAGAACTATGTTCCTTCAGCTCCATGGCAAGCATAACTCGGAGTCAGTGCTTCGAGTCAGTAATGGGCTGGGTGAGAGTCAACAAGCTGAAACTTAATCCTGACAAGAAATAAGTTCTCTGGGTTAGTAGAAAGGTTGACCAGAGATGTGAGATCTCCCCTGTCTTGGGTGGGGTTGCACCCACCCTGAAAAGTCAGATGTGCAGCTTTGAAGTACTGCTTGACACAGCAGTCACATTAGAAAGCCAGGTGGCTGTGGAGGCTCAGAGTCCATTTGCCAAGCTTCCACAGTGGATTTTACATCAATTTGGACTGGGGCCACCTCCTTATGACTGTATTGTGACTCTCGTTTTGGTTGATTGTTTTGTCCCCATTGTGGGCTTGCTTCGGACATTCACATAACGACTCAGACAACTGAATTGTATAAATTATATTTATTGTAATCATTGTACACTATTTATTTGCACTTTTGCACTTTGCACGTTTGCACTATTGAAATGTTTACATAAAAAAGAATAAGTATTTATTGTGCATTCCCGGACTTGTTTCTCGCACCTTCTAATATCTGGGCATTTCCCCTTGTTCTGCTTAGTATAGAATGCAGCGGCTAGACTACTGGTCAGAAACATATGTCCCCAATATGACAGCCACTACAGTGGCTACTGAACCACTCCTGAGCCCAGTTCAAAGAGCCGGTTCTATCCATGGCTTGGGACCAGGGTAGCTGAAGGGTCATCTTCTCCCATATGTTCCTCCCCAAGAGTTGAGATCATAGAGAGAGGCCCTCCTGACACCAAAGAAGCTCAGTTGATGAGTACGCAGGAGAGGGCCTTTTGGTGAAAGTTCCACAACTGTGGAATAATCTCCCCAGTGCCAAAAAGCAATCTTGACATGGTTGGCCCTATGATTGCATGAAGACTTTTTGGTGCTAGTGTTTTATTTGTGCACATGTGCCCTCCTGCATGGGGTAAAACACCACAGGAAAAGAATCTCAATGCAATCTCTTTGCAAATAATCTCAACACGATCATACTGAGACAGCTTTTTTGCAATGTTTCTCAAGGCACATGAAAGAAAGAACAAGAGGGAAGACACAAGCTAATTGAATATTGTGGCTCAAGGATACCATTCTGCACAAAATTTGGGGAAGAAATCCCAAGCAATAGAAAATTCTTCAGGCATTGCTTCCACTTTGGAAACAGTTTGATGTAGTGGTTAGGAGCGTGGGACTCTAATCTGGAGAGCCGGGTTTGATTCCCCACTCCTCCATTTGAAGCCAGCTGGGTGACCTTGGGTCAGTCACAGCTCTCTCAGAGCTCTCTCAGCCCCACCCTCCTCACAGGGTGTCTCTTTGTGGGGATAATAATGACATACATTGTAAACCGCTCTGAGTGGATGTTAAGTCGTCCTGAAGGGCGGTATATAAATGAAATGTTGTTATTTCTATTTATTTATTTATTTCAAATTTCTATTCCGCCTGCCCCGTGAGCGGACTCAGGGCAGATAACAACTTATCAAAATACAATAAAAATACACCTACATTAAAACATTAAAACAAGAATGTATTAATACACATTTAAAACAGGATTTAAACACAGGGAGGGTTAAGATTTTGTATTATTATTAACAAAGTAATTCAGAGATCCAAAAGTGGAGCAGAAATTTGGATAAAGACAATCTCAGAAATGGCCCTAAACAAGAAGAGGGGGGAAAACTTGAGCAGTCTCCTGACAAATGCCTTCCATATATATAAAATTTTCTACCATTGCCTTTTCAAGCCCACCGTCTTTTTTTATATGGTGAACAGTGGGTGAAAGAGATGTAAAATACTAACCACTTAAGTCTTTCAAGGGCCTGGAAATCAAATCTGCCCTTTCATGCATCAGGTTCCATAAATTCCAAAAATACAAAGACAGAAAAATCAATGCTCAAGAGGGATGGATCATTCACCTACATACCCACTGGAAGAAATGGCTTCAGTTGTATCCGATCTGTCAATAAGGTCAGTGCAGCATGTCAGATACTGTTTTTCAGAGAGAATAACATCTTTAGTTTTGGAGGAGAAAAACAGAAGATCTTGTAGAGCTAACTGGCAAAGAGAGAGTAACCATTTTTCCAGGCCTGCTGTAGCTGCCACAACAGTATCCACCTGTATCGGCTCTCCACTTCTGAGGTCAGCAATTTTCAAACTTCCTAAACTCAAAAAAGGTTTTGTGTACTATTTAATCTTCCACAAATCAGTTCTATGGCACATTTTTGCTTTACATCAGTGTGGCATTTTGAGTTGTGTTGCTGATCTGTGGAAATTAAAAATCCGCCTTGTATCTACCCAATAGTGTCTAGGGATGCTACAAATTTCACCATGAACACATTCGACTGTCAGTCTTACCCTGTTCGAAAGCGATGATCCAGTATGAGCCAATTGCTTGGTATATTTGTGTTATGCCAAGCAGCCATGAATGCGTGCTGAACCAGTTTGTATTGGGTTTTCCAAAACTCAGTATGCACCAAAGACACTGATAATTCAAACTGATCTGCATTTATCGAGCACTACATAGACAAACACAGAAGGCTGGGGTGCAGCATTACATATGTCTGAATTACAAGTGATCTAATCTTCAGTTTAAACAA
Organism: Eublepharis macularius; assembly: GCF_028583425.1. NCBI lineage: Eukaryota > Metazoa > Chordata > Lepidosauria > Squamata > Eublepharidae > Eublepharis > Eublepharis macularius. The sequence goes on along the minus strand of NC_072802.1, from coordinate 61,935,744 downwards.
TTGACTGTTGAGCTGACCAGTTATGCAGCAAGAATGGGTGTAGCAGAACTCAACTACCGGTCAAAGTAGACAACATTTAGCTAGAGGGACCAATGGCTTGGCTCAGTATAAGTCTGGTTCATGTGTTCTGCACATGCGCAGCGAGCCAATTACTCTCTACTGCATGGTTAGTAAGGAATACTGAAAAACAACCTGCTGAACTCCCATGAATAGATTGACTAACTATCAAAGAGATCATCAAAAACTCAGGTCTCTGGTAACTACCAAGAAAAAGGATATGAGCTGAACCAGCAGGTGTTCAAGAATTTCTAATATCCTCCTGCACCTTATTCATCTCTTGAATGACTGGTAATGGTGGGCATTGATCAAGCTAGTAAAGAGTCCAGTAGCACCTTTAAGATGAATCAACTTTATTGTAGCATAAGCTTTCGAGAACCACAGCTCTCTTTGTCAGATACAGGATCTATTGATCAAGCTATTTTTAAATCTAATAACTTCAGTAGGGAATGGTATGTGCCCTGAAAACCCCTTGCTGCAGTTGCCATGTGACTTGACAGCACACACACATCTGTCAGTACTTTAATCAATCTCAATATGTCCCTGGGCAGAAATATAAAACTTTGGTTTGCATATCCACGATATAGTTCTACATTTCAAGTTGGAAACCTGGAAAACCATGTGGATATCCATCTCTTGATAAGAGGTGCCAAAAAACTTGTTTTAGGCTGTGCATTTAGCAATAGTGAATGCACATGTTTTGGTCTCTTGCTTGCCAAGAGAGGGTTACGGCTTAGTGGTAATAAAGCACATGCTTTGCAGGCAGAAAGTCTCAGATTCGATCCTTGGCATTTCCAGTTAAAGTATCTCAGCTATTAGATGATGCAAAGGACCATTCCCTATGGGACAGCCACTGCAGGTCCAAGTAGACAACAAGATGAACAAATGGCTCAATATAAGGCTGGTTTATGTGTCCTGGACCATATTTCAGTCACTGCTATTCTAAGAAGATAGGCCTCAGGATGTCAGATTCCATGACATCCCTAGAAACACCAGACAAACAAAGATATATAGCCTTCACAAAGGAAGGGCAGTTTGTTCAATGGTAAAAGGTAAAGGTAGTCCCCTGTGCAAGCACTGAGTTATTACTGACCCATGGGAGGATGTCGCATCATGATGTTTTCTTGGCAGACTTTTTGTTATGGGGTGGTTTGCCATTGCCTTCCCCAGTCATCTACACTTTACTCCCAGGAAACTGGGTGCTCATTTTACCATCCTCGGAAGGATGGAAGGCTGAATCAACCTTGAGCTGGCTACCTGAACCTGGCTTCCGTCAGGATCGAACTCAGGTTGTGAGCAGAGCTTGGGCTGCAGTACTGCAGCTTACCACTCGGTGCCACAGGGCTACCTACCTTGTTCAAGGGTATTTCTCTGAAAAAAACAAAGGCTCCCCTCCACAAGTAAAAGAACTTATCTCTGTGTGGAGATGGCCCAATACATTAGATACTGTTTTGTTTGTAAACAGAAGTTGGAAGCCTCGCTGTATTTTGCAGTCATTGAAGCAGTATAACTAAAAAATAAATACATTTGTATGGAGCTGGATATGTTACATTCATGTGTGAATAAAGGCAAAAAAAAAAGAGGAGGTAATGAAAAATCAGTCTTTGAAATAAGCAGCCCCGTTCTGAATAACATACTCTGCCACTTTATAGTGACATGAATTGCAGATGAAACACTACAAGTGTCTTCTGGAAGTTTGGTTTCTGATCTCATCTGGGGCTGTTGTTCCAGCATGCTCTCTTTTGATATGCAAAAATTTCCTCCCCTTTCCAACTGAAGCACTCGATGTAACTCACGGAACGGTAAACCTGGGAATTCGCCCAGGAGACGGGGAGTGTAAAAATGCAAATTGACAACTCTAAAATTGATGAGAGTGTACGCGGACTGGTTGCAAGATGCACGGCTTGGCTCCCAGGCACCAATCTGAGAATCTTTTGCTCTACGTGGCAAAGATATTGACATGACCCTGGAGAAGGGCAAATCTAGAGGTCTCTGCTGTCATCATTTCTGATGCTATCTCTTTTGATAGACTTGCCTGTTGAGGTATAATTGCATTAATTTCAGGCTGTGTCCACTCCCCTACACCCTTCCACGCAGAAATCCTGCAATATCCACTGGAGGTGATCTCCTGTTACTGGGGCCCCTGTCTGAGACACTGCTACGAAACTAGTTTGCATATCTATTCCATGCGCCTCCTGATTTCTCACCATGAGTATTGACAGTCCTACGGCAAGCCACTGAATGTGTGAGCCAATTGTACTGAAAATAATTTGATATTGGGCGACACAGAAGTTCTATTCACAGTGTTCGGTGGGTGGTGCTTTCTTTATCCATGCAAGTCTTCAAAGGATGAGTAGTAGGGATGCCGCAAATTTTACAGCAAACACGCTCAACAGTCAATTTTACTTTGTTCAACTGCGATGACATGAGCCTACCACTGGATCTGTTCAGTTTGGCATAGAATGACTTCAACTCCTGCTGAACAGCTTAGCGTTGGGTTGCATGCATGACAACGCTGCCAATCCAAACAGACTGGCAATGATTAATATTGCTAAGAATTACTTACATGAACACTGAATGGTAGGATTATTTTAAAACACATAACTTTTATGAGTGATTTATATGACAGATTAAACTGTCTAGTTAAACAATCGCCTGTTCGGTGAAGCAGTGATGCTGCAAGGACAGGGGAACTCTGTTGGGCTGTGTGAGAATGCACATGTACAGAAAACCAGATGTACTATACTATACTATACTATACTATACTATACTATACTATACTATACTATACTATACTATACTATACTATACTATACTATACTATACTATACTATACTATACTATACTATACTGTAGTAACGACAGGAGACAGAGATCCAGATGCGAAGTCTGTCCCTCCAACATGGAGGCAAGAGTATTATTAAGAAGTTTTCAGGAACCCAGAAAAGAGCAATGCCCAAATATGTCTATAGCAACAGTTACAGCAACAGTTATACATTCCAAACCAGTCACAGCCAACTAAGCAAATATGCTGTGATCATGTTTTGTCTTATCTGTGAAGCATGGTGAAAGGTACATCATGAGCTTTAAAGTGTATAAGAATATTACTTAGAGTGTATGGGAGTATTGTGCTCTGTGAAGGATGAGAGACAGAGGGCCAAGCTACAAGTGACAAATGACACTTGAACGGCATGTGTATTTCTCCCTGTTCACTTGCCCTCCACTCAATCCACTTGCCTTCAAGTGTCATTCGTCACTTATAGCTTGGCCCTTAGATGAAACATATTAAACTACTCCCTAATTCTTCCTGTGTGGCATGCCAACTGACCAGGAGACCAGGAATGTAGAAATGTAAAGAGTCAGCTAATGCAGGCTGTGTGGTATGCCAACTCCATGCCTACATATACTATACTATACTATACTATACTATACTATACTATACTATACTATACTATACTATACTATACTATACTATACTATACTATACGAAGGAATCTACCAAACAGCTGTGAACAGCCCTACAAAACCCCAGTAATCTATTATAACCTTATAGCGCTAAAATGCTATAGTGCTAGAACAATTACCAATTGTTTATAATCCCCAAACAGCTCCCCAGTAATGAGGCTAGGAAAAAAAGGGCAGGGGAAATTACAGCTTGTAGAGGAAAGGGCACAGAAAAGCTGCAACAACGGTTGCGGAAGAAGATACAAAAAGGTGAACATTTGCATAAATCTGATGTTTGACAGCACAGAAAATTTTACCTTGCCAGAAAGGCTAGGGGATTTTGTGCAGATGTCTAAACTGTATATCTCTGAGCTCATCACACAAAAATGAATTTATAAAGGGTGTCAGGGCTGTGCCGGACAAGGGGAAAGGAATTTCAGGAGAAGGGATTTCACTCAAGAAGGTGGATTTCTTCAAGTGCCCCCACTGAGGTCCAACTTGCAGATTTGGGTACCATTAACTCATCCATCACAGGTCTCTCGAGGAACCTGAAAACACGCCCCGGGCTTCCACCGCGAACTCCCTCCTCTTAATCAATCTGTTAATGAGCAAATTCATTATGCATGGGGACCCAATAGGGAAATGTGTCATAACCTCAGCGTGGGGACGAGCACCTCTGCAGGCGGCCAGCTGAGAAGCAAGCCGGCGCTGGCGAGCGCCTCCCTTTTTTGGCCAGCAGCCCGTAATCTGTTCAGGAGCTCAGCTGTGGCCTCTCTGAAATGTAGGGGAGGACACGTGGGGATTTAGGTCATGTTTAATAAAGCTAATGACAGCCCAGATGAAGGAAGCCGCCCTTGCTGTTTCCTAAAGAGACAGAACCTCCGTTTAAATCTCAGAGGGTCACATTTGCAATTTTCAGAGATGTTTCCAGTGCACACCTGACAATATAACTATGAAGACAAGCATGTGTCTCCTTTGGGTACACTGCTCAGAAAGCCATGGCCAGCTATGGTGCCTCTGTTAGAGGCTACTCTGCTTACGGCCTCTTAAAGACTAAACAGCAATGCAGGTGCAAGGATACAAAGCTGGACCAAAAGGGCCATTTAGTAGTAATAATAGTAGTTGTGGTAGCTGTAGTCATAGTCAAAATAGTGAGGTTTGTAAGAAAGAAAGAAAGAAAGAAAGAAAGAAAGAAAGAAAGAAAGAAAGAAAGAAAGAAAGAAAGAAAGAAAGAAAGAAAGAAAGAAAGAAAGAAAGAAAGAAAGAAAGAAAGAGTCAGCAGCAGCACTCATAGATAAGGTTGTGCCAATTCCCCCATCAGAACTTGGGAAAGCCCCCCCCACACACATACATGCACAAAGATGCCAATACTTGGTAATGTTGAATATCATCACCAGGGCCGGTGCGCCCATTGAGGCCAGGTAAGCGGTTGCCTCAGGGCGCGGGGCACCGGAGGGGGCACCAGAGGAGGCGCTGGGGGCGGGAGTGTGCGCCATGGAGCTGCAGCCTCCCAGCCCTCCCGCCCCATGCCGCCGCCGCTGACAGCACATGCCCCTGGCCGGGCACAGCAGCCGCGGGCAGGTGTCTGGGGCGGCGCAGGGCAACTGAGCAGGAGAGCTGGGAGGCCACCCGCACGCCGTCCCAGCCGCTCACTGCAGCAATCAGGCTGGCTCGTGCGCATGCCCATGATGGCGTCACACGTGACGCCATCACGCAGGCTGGTGTGCGCATGGGCACGTGCGCCCAGCCTGCCAGCTGGCCACAAGCACCCAAACCCCTGGTGCTGCTCCTGATCATCACAAAAAAAGGCACGACAATTTACAACTGTACCCCACTTTTCTTCCAAGGAGCTCAGGGCAGTGTTCATGGTTTTCCTCTCCTCCATTTTATCCTCATAACAATCTTGTGAGCTGCTGCAGCACAGCGGTTAAGTAGCTGTGTTGTGAATCAACACTTCGATGGTTCGAATCCCACTACTGCCATGAGATCAGTATGTGGCCTTGGGTAAGCCACTCCTTTCAGTCCCAGCTCCCCAGCTGTATTGTGAGAATAATAACAATACTGATTTTGTTCATTGCTGTGAACGGGGCTCTAATCTGTCTAGGAGAGCAGTATATATAAGGGCAGTGATGTTGGATAGCCTGGGCAAGAGTGATTGCTCTTCTGAATCCAGCTGAGCATATTTAAGTTTGCAGATCTGCTTGCTGTTAATATCTTGAGAGCCAGTTTGGTGTAGCGGTTAGGAGCGGCTGGTTTGATTTAATTTAATGCATAGAACAAGTTGGGTCTTTTTAATGTGATAGTTGTTCAGAAACTCAGTAAATAAAAGACAGAGAGTTAGACTCCAGATTTTAAAGACCAATGCTTATACATTCGAGTTGCCTCACAATGCACGAAGGACAGCCACAAAATGAATTACATCTTTGTGGATGCAGGGGCGTTTAAAGGTGATACTGTGGACTGAAACCCACAGTACGTATATTTAAGTTTGCACTTCTGCATGCTGCCAAACATAAATTGGAGGAAGGCTCTTTAGCTCAGAGGAAGGCTTCAAACTTTGCTGAGTGGTATGGTAAGATATTGGCCAGTAAGTTTTACTGTGCATTAGCCCCGTGGTGCAGAGTGGTAAGCTGCAGTACTGCAGCCCAAGCTTTGCTCACAACCTGAGTTTGATCCTGGCAGAAGCTGGGTTCAAATAGCTGGCTCAAGGTTGACTCAACCTTTCATCCTTCCGAGGTTGGTAAAATTACCCAGCTTCCTGGAGGTAAAGTGTAGATGACTGGGGAAGGCAATGGCAAACCACCCCATAAGAAAATATCCACCAAGAAAACGTCATGATATGACATCCCCCCATGGGTCAGTAACGACTCGGTGCCAGATAGCTAAGCAGGGTTGGCCTTGGTTAGTAATTGGATGGGAGACCTCCAATGAAGACCAGGGTTGCAGAGGCAGGCAATGGCAAACCACCTCTGTTAGTCTCTTGCATGAAAACCCCGTCAGGGGTTGCCATAAGTCAGCTATGACTTGAGGGCACTCTCCACCACCATGCCAGATAAGCCTTTTTTCCCCCTGTATTATATTCTATTCATTCCAGAGCAGAAAACCTGGATTTACGTAAGTTTTTAAAGTTGGCTCAAAGCAAAGACCTTCTCATAAAGGAATGCCAATAGGTTTGACTCTGGAAAGAGAAGACCAGTTGCACATATCAATATTTCTTTGCTTCTGCGCACCCCACCCGGTACTTAGCACTGAGTGCTACTACCTCATAAGCTAAACAAACAGCTATTTTCCTACAGGTCTGTGTGGGCAGAGTTAATTATCTCCAAATAGCTTCCAGAAGCCTCAGATCAATTTATGAAAACAAAAATTAACTTTCCATATAAACATAATTACAAGGAAACAACAGTATCCCAAGCTGGTGTGAGTGTTCTTTTGGAAGCCGGGAAAGGAGCCAAATGAGTTCATTAGGCAATGTAATTAATAACACTCTCCCTCTTGCTTTAGGAAGCGGTTTATGGTCCTCAGAGTAGAAGCCAGTGTTGTTGTTTTTAAGCACCACACAATTGACAGTTTTAAAAGGTGTTTCAGAGATTATGAGTGCTGGAAGGTAGCTTTAAAAAACCAGCTGATGGGGCTTTACAATATGGAGGAAAGAGTGAGCACTGGCAACAGAGGACAGAATTATACGTTATAAGAAACACAAGCCTTCCACTGAAAACAGCAGCCCTGTGTTGTGTTGTGTTCTCACTCCACAATGCTGAATACAGTTACGCTGTGCCTTTCTCTCCTTATTCTGCCTCATTGGCTAATGCTGGTGGATGCAGGGAAATGCTGAGCGTAGTGATGTCTGGTCATACAATAAGTTGTTCCCTACATTACAGAGGGGGGAGAGAGAATCCGACGCAGGGCTGCCCTTTTGAGCAGCAGTCTTGAGTTTCCTATTATATGTAGATCTGCCCTCACTGTGCCTTTGCTACATATCTATTTACACTGTCAGGTTGAGAAGTTGGAGTTGAGGTGCAAAATTTGAGACAGATATATCTTTGGAAAAATGGAATCACTTCCAGTGGCCAACAGGATAGCATTCATAGTGGATGAATCCATCAAGGGGCAGGCGTTACTCTGGGCTGCACTGGAAATTTTGGATGTTTCTTGCTAGCATCATGGAGGCAATGTCAGCCAAGTACTTGTAAAGACCTGCCAGTTGAATCTCAATAACTTCACTCCAAGAGTCCAAGACTTCATGAGATAAAGATTTATTGATGATCCCCAGTTCAGCATCCCAAAATGTTCTTTGTTAGGAATAACTGTGTATACTTTTATTGTCCTATATGAATTTGACAACCGGAAATGGTTTAATGGTTGTATCTAGTTTTAAATTTTAATGCTTTGACTATGTATCTAGTTTTAAATTTTAATGCTTTGACCATGTCACATCAAGTTTATTCAAGCTTGCGCTTCTGTTTTGTTTGTTGTTTGTGACTTGTAATGGCCTATGGCTGAATACAATAAACCTTCTATTAAGCTTGTGTTAGGAATAAAATCTGATTCTCAATACTCAACAGATATAGACTTTTAAGCACAGCCCCGTTCCCCCCTCCCAGACCCCTTCTCTATCTACAGCGAATGCGGGAAGGAATTTAGCTACAATAGATAACTACTGGAATGCAAGGTTATGTATCTATGGCAACAGTTCTTTTCTTGGTAAAAGTTCAACATGGTTCCTCTGCCTGCTTGCAGAGAAGGAACAGCGTCAGCTAACAGGAATTTGAGAATCAAAGGTCCAGAAGAGCTGGCCGTGTTAGTCTGTATTGGAAAAATAGTAAAGAGCCCAGTAGCACCTTTAACACTAACCAACTTAACTGTAGCATAAGCTTTAGAGAACCACAGCTTTCTCCATGCATCTGACGAAGAGAGCTGTGGTTCTCGAAAGCTTATGCTACAATTAAGTTGGTTAGTCTTAAAGGTGCTACTGGACTCTTTACTATTTTGAGGATCAAAGGCAGGAAAATCCAGGGAGAGGGAAAGATCTCAGGAGCGCAGGCTTGTAGAATCCTGGAGCGGAAAATCTGGATTTCCACATCATTCCCACCCACCCACCCCCATTTCATAGCTTGCAATTAATACTAATAAAATAAAACAATTCAAATAAAATGGTCTTGCAGGCAGACGTGTATATTGCCCTTGTGCAGCCCATTGGGAGAACGAGCAGCAGACAGGCCCTCTCTATCATGCTCGGATCCCGCTGCAGCTAAGGATTCCCTTCCTCCCAAGTCATCACCTTTCCCCAATGAGACCAGAGGGAGAAGAGGCAGGCGTCTGGTGGCATGCCATTGTTCCTGAACCAAGATCTCATTAGGAAGAAAACCCTCCCTGGGCATCTTTTTTAAAATCACCTTTTAATTGTATTAGTTTTTAACTGCTTTAAGCCACTTTGAGGGGTCCATGGTTTGGAGGGAAAGCAGAATAAAAGTACAAATAAGCAGGGCTTTTTTTCAGCGGGAACGTGATGGAACGGCGTTCCGGAACCTCTTGAAAATGGTCACATGGCTGGTGGCCCTGCCCCCTGATCGCCAGACAGAGGGGAGTTGAGATTGCCCTCTGCGCCGCTTGGCGGCGCAGAGGGCAATCTCAACTCCCCTCTGTCTGGAGATCAGGGGGCGGGGCCACCAGCCATGTGACCATTTTCTCCGAGGGCAACCCACTGAGTTCCACCACCTCTTTTCCCAGAAAAAAAGCCCTGCAAATAAGGATAACTTAACCGAGTGTGATTGGCCCAAAGCCTAGGAAGGCAGGTCTTATCAAGTTCAACGTTTTATACACTCTGTCTCCTGGGCTCTCTCGAAGCACACACCCGATATGTAAGCCGGAGGGCATCCAAGGCAGAGTTGCCACTGAAGGTGTGAACTGGGGGAGTTGCCGGCTATTCCAGCAAGGAGTAAAAAAGCAGATCTCCAGCGGTGACTCCTTTGGACCACAGGAGGGAAGGAGTTTAAGTGTGAAGGTAAGTTCAATCAGCTCCCAGATCACACCTCCCAGGAAAGCATTTGTTAATTACCACTTTCATTTGCTGAATGGCCTACAGCTCTTCTGGAATGCCCTCAATTAATTCCTTACACCGCTGGAATTGCATTTGCCAAGGACGGACACACAGAGCGAATATTTAAATAGTGTGTGATGGAAAGCAGGCAAGCTCACAACTGAGTTAAAGAGTTCGCCTCCCCCCTCCCCCAGCCCTCTCCAGAGGTACGCTGCAATACAGCAAATTAGTGTGTTTATGAATGGGCAGCGGAAGCCGGAGACTTAACGAGGAGGAGATATTTAATCAGGAAGGATGCGTCAGGGCTGTCTCAAACCCTGGCAGATACCAGAGTCAGATGCTGCCTTATTTATTTATTTATTTATTTATTTATTTATTTATTTATTTATTTATTTATTTATTTATTTATTTATTTATTTATTTATTTATTTATTTATTTATTTATTTCAAATTTGTATGCCGCCCTCCCCATGAGTGGGCTCAGGGCGGATAACAACATATTAAAAATGCAATTAAAATACAATTAAAAATTCATGTTCATTAAAAACAACACATTTAAAACAGGATGGTGGACAGCCTTCACAGGGAAGGTTTTATACACCCCTTTTTTCCAGGCCGGCAGTGGCCCAGCTTTAGCAATAAGACAAGTCGCTGCATTATTTTTCTTGAATGTGATAAAGGTGTGATTTACTCAAGGCTGACTCAGCCTTCCATCCTTCTGAGGTCGGTAAAATGAGTCCCCAGTTTCCTGGGGGTAAAGTGTAGATGAGTGGGGAAGGCAATGGCAAACCACCCCGTAACAAAAAGTCCGCCATGAAAATGTCGTGATGCGACGTCCCCCTATGGGTCAGTAGTGACTCGGTGCTTGCCCAGGGGACTACCTTTACCTTTTACTACCTATAGAGCTAAATAATCATACAGCTTCTGGCAATGTCAATTTCAATCAAACATGCATAAGTATAATCAGCAAACAAATCAATAATTCAAGCTGCTGTACAGAACAACAAAGCCCGTCTGACGGGGAGGGCTGTTTAGAAATGTAATATAATAAATAAATAAATAAATAAATAAATAAATAAATAAATAAATAAATAAATAAATAAATAAAGAAAGAAAGAAAGAAAGAAAGAAAGAAAGAAAGAAAGAAAGAAAGAAAGAAAGAAAGAAAGAAAGAAAGAAAGAGAAATACGTAGTCCTTATGATCTTGATATTCAACAGGTGCAGAGTCCGGAAAACGTCCTGCAGGCAAGTTCCCATAAGGTATGCACTATTCAGATCCATTGGGATGGTTAACATCCTTCAGGGCGTCCCAACTTTTTCATTACTACCTGCAAGAGAAACAAGCGAATGGAAGTTATTAATTTGTTTTGCTGCACTATTTTTCTCGGCATGACTGGACCATTGGACTGACCAATTCAACGGAAGGCCGCTTTGTTTATCTGTCGATACCAAATTACTAACTGACCAAGAAGGACCAGGCTGCCGGGAGTGAGAGATGTAGGCATATAATCCAGGCAAATAGTTTGCTAATACAAATAGTTTGCTAATTGCACAAATTAAGTACATTCATTGCTCCATCATCTGCTAGTTGCTTTGTACCTGCTCCTAGAAAGTATGGCAAAAAAAAAGTGAAATAGAAAAGAGTCCAGTAGCACCTTTAAGACTAACCAACTTTACTGTAGCATAAGCTTTCGATAATCACAGTTCTCTTCTTCAGATGCATCTGACGAAGAGAACTGTGATTCTCAAAAGCTTATGCTACAGTAAAGTTGATTAGTCTTAGCATTACTGGACTCTTTTCTATTTTGCTACTACAGACTAACACGGCTACTCCTCTGGATCTAAAAAAAAGTGAGGAAGCTTATGCTAGAACAAACTTTTGTTAATCTTTAAGGTACTGTTCGTTTCAGATACATACCTTGTTATTTGCATTTGGCTTTCCTTTTTTACTGATGTAGCTCATTTCATAACCTTTTTTTTACAAAATTGAAAGTGCTCAAAAATACCCTGCTTATTAATATCTGGAGACAGCTTCTTGCATCTAGACAAAATTTGGTACTCAATGGGTCAGTAATATGTGGACTAGGTGATCAAAGGGGACCAGCTGCTCTGTGAATTCCAGGGCAGTTGTGGGTTTCATGATGAGAAAGGATTCCCAGAGCAGCACAGGTCAAAGCAAAGTAATTCAAATACGTTTGTAAGAACCCACTCAGATACTGCAGGATTACAGTATGCTCGATAGAAGATACCTATTGTGTTTCCACTTGCGAAGGAGGATTACTGTGTATCTGATCTAAGTGAAGGATTAGCAGTGTGTGAAGCCAAAGGAGCTGAATTACAATAAACCCAAAGGTGAGAATACAGGTGGAAGGTTACAGCAGATCTCTTACCAACCAAGAGGGCAGCAAACAGGCAAGATGCATATCAGATAAATATCAGCTGCTGCTGAAAGTTGGCCCCTGTGCATTTCATTAGACAGAGATGCCTTATTCCACAGACGCTAAAGTTGTGATCAGAACTGGCTAGGCAAGCTCAATTTGTTTACATGTATTTCCTTTCTTCTATATATTCTGTAATTCTGGCTTTTCCAATACTCTGCAACCAAAGAAGTTGCTAGGAATAGGAGTAGCAAAGAGGCAGGTACTTTCTTCACACAGTGACAGCGCACAATTTACTTACACTCTTTCCCAAGATATGGTAATGGCTCCTCACTTTTAGAGGGGATTATTTATTTATTTATATCTTTATTTGCTTTGTTTATAGTTTGCCTTTCTCACTGAGACTCAAGGAGGATTGCGGGAGATAAATCGTCACAACCAGACAGCATAAAAGAATTTGTGAACCATGCAGTAGGACTCCGGTTACAGAAGAAGAAACAGTGCAAACAACAGTCTAAGGAAAGGTATACTGTAACAACAGAGGAAGTGCAGTATGTTCATTAAAATTCTTGATAACTAAGTGGATCCTCCATGTCCAAAGGCAGTATATCTTTCATTACAAGAAATTCACCAGATAGGAATAATTGGAGCATAAGCAAGTTCCTTAATTTCATGAAAGCAGACGAAGAAGTGGAAATCGCCATGCCTCCCTGCACTGTGTCTGGTTCAGCTCAGGTCCCCCTTCTCCTAGTTATGAAATGCCATAAGCTACGGCAGACGGAGAAAAGGATGTAGACAGTTGCCATTACATCATGCTAGGATGCAAGTCTTGCTGAAATTCCCCTCCCCCCAATTTTTTAAAAAAATGTTTAAAATGTAATCTGAATTGGTTTTAAATGGCTGGAAACTATGTCAAAGGCCAATTTTGATGGGAAAGTCAGGTAAACGTACAATAAGAACCAGTTTGGTGTAGTGGAAGTGGGAGGTCTCTAATCTGGAGAGCCAGGTTTGTTTCCCCACTCCTCCACTTAAAGCCAGCTAGGTGACCTTGGGTCAGTCACAGCTCTTTCAGAACTCTCTCAGCCCCACCCACCTCACAGGGTGATTGTCGTGAGGATAATAATAACACGGCTTGTAACCCGCTCTAAATGGGCATTAAGTTGTCCTGAATGGCAGTATATAAATCAAATATTGTTCTGATGATGAAGATGATGATAAATAAAACTAGGTCACAGAACTATGCTTGAAATGTATGCCCTTAAAAAGTCAAGAATGCAAAAGAAGCCCTGCTGGATTAGGCTAGTGAGTGACTCACTTAATCCAGTATCACTTAATCCAGTATCCCATTTCCCACAGTTGCCCAGATAACTTCTGAGTTTACTCCATTGTGTTCTACTTCTGCAGTTCCATTCTCTGCATTGTTTGACATAACATATCTGATAACTGTTTGGGTTGTTTCTACATTTTGTAATCCTAATCCTATCACACTGGTGTTTGCATGGTTTTATACATGTAATCCACCTTGAGTCTGAGAGCCAAGCTACAAGTGACGCCTGACACAGGTTGGACACTTGTCAGCTTCCCTCAAGTTTTGATGGAAAATGTAGGCATTCTGGTCTTGTAGCTTGGCTCCATTTAATTGAAGTTTACAGAAATCTCCCCCCCCCACACACACACACAAACACACCCAGCGGAGAAGAAGGGGGGTGCCCAGCGAGAGCCCGACACTTGCACTCCCCTCCTGACCACATGTTCTCCCTCCTATAGACTGCTGCTCTGTAAACTTCAATGAAATGGAGAGCCAAGCTGCAAGACCAGGACGCCTACATTTCCCATCGAAACTTGAGGGAAGCTGACAAGTGTCCAACCTGTGTCAGGCGTCACTTGTAGCTTAGCTCTCAGTGAGAAATGAAGGCTATAAATAAAGTAGTAGAAAAGAACAAGAGTCCAACAGAACCTATAAGACCAACAAAATTTGTGGTAGGGGATGAGCTTTCGTGAGTCTTATAGGTGCTACTGGACTCTTGCTCTTTTCTACTGCTACAGACTGACTAACACAGCTACCAATGGATAAATAAAGTAACTAAACTAAACAAACAAACAAACAAACAGAAGTCATCCCCTCCTCTGTTGTTGCCCTTGAGCAACTGGTAGTCAGAGATACACTGCGTCTGGACATGGAGGTTCTGCTTTGTCATCATGTCTGTACCTGCTCTCCATGTAATCAATTTCAATCCATTGTAAAGCCATCAAGTCTATGTAGTGTTTGTAGTGTCTGGGCAATGCCGAAGAACAAGGCACACTTGTTCTTCAGCACTGCTTTCTCTTAATTGGACCTCAGTGATGTTGCCAACTTCAGCTAATCCTTGGATTATTTCTACCCTCCAAAGCTGATTCATGCATGCTGGGATCAGATAACTCCATCCCTTTTCCAACTAGTCTGTGCCCCTAATTTCACATCAACAGGACAGCTATGCACCTGAAATACATCTGTGATCAACTTTGCTGGATTAGTCCTCGCCCATGTGTGCCTTGTACTCTTTGCCATCAATACTCTAATATACTTCTCATTATGTCTTGTTATAGGAAAATTGAGTTTCCGTTGGAATCTGCAGGACTGACTTATTAGCGCGACTCACCACGCGGCAGAAGCCGTCATTGCCGCCCCAGCTTCTCACAAATCAGGCGGCGCCAGATGGCATTTATCAGGATATTGACCATAAATCTTGGCAGTGGAAACTGAAGAAGAGAAGGAAAGGCGTAATTGCTCATTAGGATCATAACAGGTCTTTGCTTTGTATTTAGAAATTAGCCCGGCGCAGGCTGGCATTTATTTTCATTAACAGTTAATTCTCAAAACTCCTGCACATTGTTCTCTGCGGTGTCCTTGTTATTTACAATCCCAAAGCGAATAAACCCTGGGGGAGGGGCTAGTGCTTCATTTCCACTGGGGCAAAGCCACAGAACTGATGAAGCAATGTTCAGATGTACGCTATTCTATCTGAAACTGTATTTTATCTCCATATTGACGAGGATCAATGGAATAGAATAATGGAAGGGAAGACCCGAAGGAAGTAGAGCATTTGTGGCCGGGCTCTACTTTGGAGTGCAAGTGGGTGGCTCACCCAACAGGATGCTTCTCCATGCCTCCCCCTCCCAGGAACCACGCTCATAGAAAATAAGCAAGTCAGGGGAAAAAACAGATTAGAAGAACCCTTTTTCCTAATATTTTGGGGGCAAACTACGCTTGACACTGGACTTCCGTCCCTCGAACTCCTGTACTGCTGAACAACAGGCTCAAAATAGATATAATTTACATAATTTACTTAATTTTTTAAAATGAATTATAACTATCTGTTTAACAATGTAACAAATTATTTCTGCATTTATTTCAAAGAGTGATAAGCCCCCACAACCACAGGGACCCAGGGTGGGTTACAGCAGTTGCTAAAAATAATGAAATGAAAGACATCCCAAACCAGAAAGTCAAAAGCCAGAAGAGATTTGAACAGACTCAAACCCCCACCCATATGCCTTCTTGAAGAATTTGGTCTATAGTTAAAGGGATATTCAATAGAAGTTGTTGGGAGAGAGACTTCTTGCTTGACCTTCCAGACAAAGGAGACAAAATCGAAGGAGACAAATCAATCAACAGCTTGATTTGGTGCTGGCAACTAGCAGAGAGCCAATTTGGTGTAGTGGTTAAGAGCATGGAACTCTAATCTGGAGAACCAAGTTTGATTCCCCACTCCTCCACTTGAAGCCAACTGGGTCACCTTGGGTCAGTCACAGCTTCTAGGAGCTCTCTCAGCCCCACCCATCTCATATTATGGCATACTTTGGAACCCACTCTGAGTGGGTGTTAAGTTATCCTGAAGGGCAGTATATAAATTGAATGTTATTATTATTATTATTAAACATGGGGGGCAGCGATGAAAAGATGTCACATGATGCTGTAACATCACAGCTAGATGTATAACTGGAAGTAGCAGCACTGCTTCACACAAGGGTCTAGGATTTCCCTGAAACTCTATAGTAAAAACCATAGAGTTTGGGGAGAATCCTAGAACAGCACATGATGCAGTGCTATCACTTCCAGGTTCCTAACTGAAAGTGATGTCATGGTACTGCACAATGCTGTTTTCTCTCTAATTTGTCCCACTGCTACTCCATTGAACTCTTCTGGGGGACAGGGAGAACTAGCCCACTTTCAGCGGGCACCTGACAACCCTAGGTATAAGGCAGATTTATATGTCCTCATTTTTTAACAAAAATGCACAAAACAGTTGAAGAAGGTATGGGATACTTTCCTTAGGAAAATTTTGCCTTGCCTCCTATGGAGATGTACAGCTTCCCACTACTACTTTCCAGTGTTCGATACAGCTTCTGAGTTCATTGTCAAAACTCTGAGGAAGCCAAGCAAAGACAGGATAGTGGTGACTAGAGAACTTTTTTGCCTGGATGCAGTTGCCAAGGAAACCACTTTCTTTGCGTTGCATTTCCTGCATGTCAATGTCGCTTTGTGTCTGGCTTTTGCTCAGAAATGCAAAATAATCTGTCTCCTTGCAGAAGTGTTTTTAGAAAATACAACATGTTGGAGACATTTTTCATTTACCGAAAAGAGAGAGAGAGAGAGAGAGAGAGAGGTCAATAAATAGGTTGATGTGGAACAGCAGGGCCCCTTTTGCAGAAATCACCCTCTCTGTCTTACCAGGTGTCAAAGTCTTGCTTAAATTCCATTGATTCTGCCTGGCACATTATGCTTGTTAAATCCACCTTGGATGGTGGAGAAGTAAGCATTGAGTCAGAGCTAGGAAATTCACATCCCGGGATGCCAAAAGGCAGTCAATTGATGACTCCCGTTTGACTTTCTAGCTCACGCGTCATGAGCCAAACACAAGGAACAACAGTATTGCTGACTTCAGCTCTCTAACAAACTGGCCAACAAAATTAGTTGAAATGCGGGGAGGCAGAGCAAGAGCTGTGTGGCTCAGAGAAGATTCAAATGTATGCTGGAATGACACCCTTTGTGCTGTCAGACGGTGGCCTTTAGAGACATAAGGATCTATACATTCAGAACTACTAGATGCTTCGTAAACATAGGGAAAGCTGATTGAGTTTCACAGTTTTCTTCTCTCTCCTTTCCCAACCAAAACACAGAATTGCCAGCCTTGTGACTGCTGAAACAAAAGGAAAGTCTAGAATGAATGTTGTATTTCCTGTCGTTCAAAATGAACAATGTAAAGATAAGTGTAGATAAGCTCTTCAAAAGCCCTCCTTATTACATCAGGACAGAAGATCAGTCAATAGATGCGGAGATTCTAGAAACCAGTTAATGCCGACCTTTCCTCCAAGCCAGAAGAGGAAGCTTCTCCGGACTTTTTGGCCTCCTTTGGCGCCTTAGGCAATCATCTAGGTTTGCCTAATGGTTGGGTCAGCACTGTACAGAAGCAACGGGAAGATCACTTCAGCCTCCGCCACGGTCCAAAGTTTTCTGGCTCCTTGCATCTCCTCCATATTAAGACCTCCAAAAGTGACAGTCATCCTTCTGGATATTAGATGGCTGGTTACAACTAGACATGGGCATGAATGGGAAAACCCCTCCAAACACCCTGTTCGTCGTTCGGTGCCATCCACGAACAATGAACATGGACGAACATGAACTGTTCCTGGACATGTTCATTGTTTGTTGTTTGTGGGGGGCAGAACCACCCCCACCCCCAACCCCAACCCCCCACTTAGCCCCCCCTCAAACCCACTTACCTGGCCCTTTAAAGATCCCTTTAAACTATCAGCTAGCAGGTGGCAGGGGGGGATTCCCTCTTGCAGCCCGCCAGCTGATAGTTTAAAGGGCCCTGTCCTGGCAAAAACAGCAGTGTCTGCTGGCAGCTAGTTTGAGGGGTTACAAAAGTGACCTTCCCATCCAATACCCACCAAATTTGCAGGGAACATAGTCCTCACTGTCCTCTGAAGACCCCCAAATTTCAGAGGGATTGCATGCTGGGAAAGGCATGATCCACGGGTCTCTCTGTTGGCTGTCATTTTTTCTTCACAGTGGCAAAAACGGGACTCTCTGCTGGAAGTACTTTGAAGGGTTAAAGCCAGAAGGAAAGCCAGAAGGAGTTCAGAGAGAGTTCAGTCCCTCCCAGCCTCCAGTTGCCAAGGGGATTGATTGCAGCAGGTGCCAGACTGTCTGGCTTGCTGAATGGCTGCTGAAGGCAACGAATGAGGCTTGCAATGACCACCTGTTTGTTTAGGATGGGGCCTCACAAACAGCTTGTTCGAGAACAGCAGATTAGGCTGTTTGTTGATTTTTTCCATTCGTAATGCTGTTCATGCCCATGTCTAGTTACAACCCTCATCACTTCGGTAATGCATATGATGAAGAGAGCTGCGGTTCTCGAAAGCTGACGATGCATCTGACGAAGAGAGCTGTGGTTCTCGAAAGCTTATGCTACAATAAAGTTGGTTAATCTTAAAGGCGCTACTGGACTCTATGCTTACAGTGACATCCTAAGCCAGCGCAGTGAGGAACATGCCTGGGCTGGCCTGATCCAGTTTGCAAAGGGAAGGCCCAGCGTGCCCCTGCCTCACTCAGTGCTTTGCAGGATGTGCCTGGTGTGGCCTCAGCTGGCAAAGAACACAACTGATGTGGCCTTGGACTGTGCTGGGGCGGCAGGGGGAGAGATGCCGGGTATATCATAGCAAAAAGAACACTCGGCCAACCCAAACACAGCAGCAGGGACAGCTCAATAGGCTCTCCCTCCCTCCTTGGGGGCGGGGCCATGTCAAGGATGGGGGCGGAGTCAGGCCAGGGCAGGCGGGGGGCAGGGCCCATTTCCTGAGCCCTTTTTTCTTCCCAGTCTGCCCCATACACAGATAAATAAAGAGCATCAGGCAGGGTTCGAAAAGAGCTGAAATAGGTACTTGCATAAAATCACCCCCCCTTCCCCCCCCCACACAAAATAGATTTGCAAGGAAATATTAATTTGGGTGGACCTCGCCATAGCCAGAGTGGTGTAATGGTTAGAGTGTGGGACTAGGATCTTGGAGACGCAGGTTCGAATCCCCACTCTGCCACAGAAGTTTGCTGGGCGATCTTAGGCCAGTCATACTCTCAGCCTGACCCAAATGATAGGAGAGGCCTTTTCTCTGGCTGAGACCCAAGAGAGCCATTACAGACACAAATAACCAGACTTACACTAAATGGACAAAATTCTTCTGTGTGCTGTGAGTAGCGAGCACTTCCTATGGGTGATGAACAGAAGGGCTGTAGAGGGGACAAGAGAGAAGGCAACAGACGTAAACAAAAGCAATGCAAGACCATGAAGAGAACCGTTAGAAGGCAAACAGGAGGGGAGCTGTGAGGAATCTAGGGTTGCCAGCTCCAAGATCTAGGGGGTGAAGCCTGGAGAAACCTGGAGAAAGTGGGGTTTGGGGAGGAAAAGGACCTTGGCATGGCATAACGATAACGATAACGATAACGATAACGATAACGATAACGATAACGATAACGATAACGATAACGATAACGATAACGATAACGATAACGATAACGATAACGATAACGATAACGATAACGATAACATTTGATTTATATACCACCCTTCAGGACAACTTAATGCCTACTCAGAGCTGTTTACAAAGTATGTCATTATTATCCCCACAACAAAACACCCTCTGAGGTGGGTGGGGCTGAGAGAGGTCCAGAGAGCCGTGACTAGCCCAAGGTCACCCAGCTGGCTTCAAGTGGAGGAGTGGGGAATCAAACCCGGCTGTCCAGATTAGAGCCCTGCACTCTTAACCACTACAGCATAGAGTCTACCCCCCAAAGTAGCCATTTTCTCCAGGTGAACTGATCTCTGTGGCCTGGAGACCAGTTGTAATTCCAGGAGATCTCCAGCCACTACCCGGAGGCTGGCAACCCTAGAGGAATCACAAGGAGGAGAAACAAGTTGGAACTCCCACCAGCCCAGACTTCCTAAGCTTTCAGAGACTTGCCCCTTTAACTGACTCTCATTTGTTCTCACCGGGAACATGCTCAATGCTCACCAGGTTTTTGGACGCATGTATGTCTGTGTCTTTTTGTTGGGTTAAGCTAACAAGTGTCTGAAAGCTCCAAAAAGTCTCTTGAGTATCTAGAGGTACCCACGTTGTCTGTGACTGGCCTGGTTTTTCTGTTTTCATGACTGGCACAGGGGCCAACCTCATACTATTAAATACATCCTCATTTTTACGTGCCATCAAGTCACAGCCAGCTTCTGGTGACCCCCCAGTAAGGGAGTTTCAAGGCGGGCAAGAAGTAGAGATGACTTTTCCTTGCCTTCCTCTACAGAGTCTTCCTTGGTGGTCCACCATCCAAGTACCAACCCTGCGTAGCTTCTAAGATCTGACAAGACTGGGCTATACCATTCCACAGTCCCTCCCAATAGCAGCTTAGTACTACAAATATCTAGAGTGAGAGACACATAAATGTTTCATTCAGCTTTATAGTACAGGAAAAATTCAATCCTGAGATAATGGGATTCAAGTCATGGATGACTGTCGCTGGATTGTGCCCTATATATTTAAGCCTTGGGTGGGGGAAGACGTTTAAGCAGGGAGGATATTCTGGTAATCATCAAATATTTAAAAAGATGTCGGCAAGAAACAGACAATTGTATGCCATTCCCACTGAGAATATGCAGAGCTAGAAGAAATCGGTTGTTAAATCTCAAGAGCCTGGATTTAGGAAATTCTTCCTCAACGGGCAGCTACCAGGCTGCTAGAATCCAGACTCCAGCTTGGCGCTTCAAACTGCTCTCGGATGGAACATTTTAAATGTTATTTCCTTGCCAGACCCTCCTGCCAAAAAGTTCTCCTTTGGAGAGGACGGGTAGGGGGAGTGCAATGGAATAATTAAGAAAGCAGATATTGTGCACAGTGAAAATTTTAACAGAGGGTGAACAGATTGGAACTCCATGACGTGAGTCATTACTGGAAGCAGCAAAGAGCTGGTAATGCTGCCGGTTCCATCAACACCCACGCGATGTGTCCTCCTTCCCGAAACACCAGCAAGGCTACGCTTGAGAAGTGACAACAGTGGCACATTTTCAAAGTGCAGATCTGTCTTTTCGTTATACTTTTTAGGACGGCTAGAACTTGGAGGAAGGAGCGAGCTAGTAAAAGGGGTTCTTCTAATGGCCCCCCAAAACACGCTATGCTGAAAATCCCCAGAGGTGCCATTTTGCAGCAAAAAAAACAGATGCCGAGGGCCCCCCAATATGGATCGGGGCCAAAACTCCAGGAAAAGGGAGCTAAATGCTTCCTCCTGTATTAACTTTTCTGATTGAAAATGAACCCAGCCCCCAAGCTGTTTTTAGTCTCGGAATTTTTTTTAAGATGCTATTGTGCTTGCCGTCCCTTAAAAAGGGAATAAAAGCAGTCCTCAGGAACCCAGTTCCAATCATGGAAATGACACAAGGTGGGAGAGATTTAACTCCCTTTCTGCCAGCTCTGTAATCCACATAGATACATAAATTATATGTTCAGGAACCAACCAGATTCCGGCTGTTTACAAATTCCTCCAATCCTTACCCTGTTGCGTTATTATTGTACGTCCAGCCATTGATCGTATTGACTTACCCTGTGTAATCTACCTTGTGTCTCAGTGAGAAAGGTGGATTATGAACGAATGAACGAAGAGCCAATTTGGTGAAGTGGTTAAGAGCATGCAACTCTAATCTGGAGATTCCCCACTCCTCCGCTTGAAGCCAGCTGGGTGACCTTGGGTCAGTCACAGCTTTCTCGGAGCTCTCTCAGCCCTACCCACCTCTGTGAGAGACTTGAGGGCACTCTCCACCACAACCAGTATAAGGCAGCTTTGTGTGTATATGTCTCTCTTCTGCTAACAGACAATGGCTGATTCCGCACACATTGGATAATGCACTTTCAATGCACTTCATCAATCGTTTGAGGTGGATTTTTGTTCTGCACACAAAAAAATCCATTCCAAATGATCTATAAAGAGGATTGGAACTGCATTATCCAATGTGTGCAGAATCACTCAATCATTAGGTGACTCAAGAAGAGCTCTGGTCTTTGGACAGAGTGAGAAATAGCTCCCTCTATCAACTTCCTCGTCCTTAATGGGCCATGCCTCTGCTAAGCTGAGTGAGGACACCAGCAGAAAAGTAAGGCTGACTAAAGTGCCAACTGTCGTGAGAATGCTACAGTTTGGATCGAGGCTAGGCCCAAATAGAACATGGAACCAGTCTTGGGCTGATTCCGCACATGTTGGATAATGCACTTTCAATGCACTTTATCAATTGTTTGAGGTGGATTTTTTGTTCCGCACATGAAAAAATCTGTTCCAAATGATCTATAAAGAAGATAGGAAGTGCATTATCCAACGTGTGCAGAATCAGCCTTGGCCTGAAAAGCACCTTCCTAAAGCTCTCTGCATATAAGTTTCATTGCATGTAAGTTTCATTTCTTGAAGCTGGCTGAAGGTCTTAACCCCCTGCCTGTGACAGGTACCAGATAGAGTCACAAAATAGATACTAATTGGCTGAAGGCCTCTTGGCCTTTACATGTAAATTACAACAGGACAGGAGATGGGAGTAGAGGGGACATCTTATCTCCAGCAGGAACAGGCCGATCTTGTCACAGACCAGTGAAGTGTGAAAATTCTTTTGTTATTTACAGCTGTAGCTAGTACACCTATCAAGAAAACTGTCTATCTTAAAAGAAGAGCATGTCCTAATTTATGCTTTTGTAACATTCCAGTATCACCATATCAGAAAAACCTTAGAAGAACAAAGACTACGTAATTGATGATTGTCAAAATATGCATGCCCTTAGGACTTTTGTAGGCAAGGTACACTCATCACTGCCTCTTGGTAGCACACAGAGACCTGTTTGGTCCTGTGTTTGCCAACAGCGGTCATAAGACCACTCTTTTTTTTATGGGGGCGGGGAGGAAAAAAGGACATTGTCGTTTAACTGTATGATTGCATGCTTTTTTGTGTGACTATCTTTTTCTACCAAGGGCAGACAGGCCTGGCTTCAGAGCCTTGTCTTGCTACTTTGTATCTCTTTCCTTGTTTCTAAAATAAACTTTCAGTCTTGGTTAAAATCTTCTCTGTACAAAGGTGCTTTTCTCTATCCGAGGCTCAGATTAGCGTTAGGGAATGTAAGGCTAGTTTACATCCATACAAGCCTTCGGTAAGGGGCTCCCCAAGACAAAGAACCGAAGTGGCGAGGGGGATCCAAAGAGAGGGGGTCCCCTAAAAATTCCCGCCAGGCCAACCTCCAGATGGAGCCTGGAGCTCACCCAGAATTACAACTAACCTCCAGACTACAGTTCTCCTGGAGAAAATAGCAGCTTCACTGGGGGGACTCCACGGCATTATACTCTGCTGAGGTCCTTGCCTTCCCTGGTCTCCTCTCCCAAATCCCCAGCAATTTCCCATCCTGGAGTTGGCAACCCTCTTGACATAGCCAGACCCATCAGGACCTATCCAGCCATATCACCAACCACCTACTCCTCTTGTCGCAGCGATTCATGAATCTAGTTTGAAGTAAAGGCTTCTTGCACCCACTTTGCAAGAAAGTCGGACAGAAAGTCAAAGGATCGTTCGAAGTGGGAAAATAAGCAACTCAATTCAGCTTGAGGCTCATTGAGAAAAAATTCTCCCCACCCTGACAAAGTCTTCCTTTACTGCATTTTCCCAGCCCACCATTCTCCCAAACTAGGATCCAAAGCAGCTCGCAATGAGACTAAAACAGAGTGATTGTATCCACAAACACTTCAAATTAAAAACTGGGGCAGCGGTGCCTTGCCCCGGCCCTTGATCCTCCTTCTCAAAGCCAAGCCACAAGGACGTTTGGATTATTTTCCTCCCCAGGAGGGCTAGTCCCTTTAGAAATCACTCGCAGGGCCCTTTTCAGTTGAGAGCCTATTAGCATCTCCAAGCAGCTCTGCCACAAATGGGACCCTGTTTCTCCGCAATTAGTGGTGGTAGCAGTGGGATGCCTCCAATTGTCAGGGAGGCTATAATAACTTGCCTACCCTTTCTTTGGGTCCATCCTCTGTACTTTCGACTTCTCACAAAATGCCATCAGGTTTCCAATCCTCAAATCGTGATGACCAAAGAAAGAAGGAAGCCACCTTTGCAGAATTATTTCTAGCATACACCCATAATTCCTTAAACCATAATTCCTTAAACAAGGCACAGAGGGACCATTGATATCACATGATAATCACATCCCGGGGGGGCTTACAAGGCATAAAATGCAGCTGTGCCTCTGATCCTCTGGGGTATAATTATCTCTTTGCCACCACCCCCCTCCCTCTAAAGCTGCTGTTGCTGCGATTATGAAATTTCCAGTCTTTTCTTATCTCCATAAATTAAAGGGTGTTATTTATACTTCATAAGCTACCGTGTAAGTTTTTCTGCTCTGCATAAAAAGTGCATGCACACGCGCACGCAGTTTGTTTGTGATGGGATCAGAAATTAGTTTAGAAATAAAAGAGTATTTTAATAGAGTAAGCAAAGTCAACAAGAGTAGGTGGCTTAGGATATATTATTTGCTCAGGCTCAATGGATTATCCCCCCCCTCTTTTAAGCTACTTAGCCCACTCACCTCGAACCTCATCCAATATTAAATTGTATTTCGGAAGAAAAATGTTGTTTGAACATGAGCTAATTATTTTGTTTCATCATCTCCCTGGAGGCGTTTGGATGTCCAAATCGCTCTTGGGGCGCTGATTTCCATATGTTTAAGTGACTTTTTTTGCAGCCATGGGTTTATTCACATTTGCGGCTCCAGATTGTGGTTTGATGATTGTGGTGCTGAACTGTTAACTCTCAGTGCTCAGGTGCTAGTAAAATCTGAGGTTTCCGTGGCCTGAATGGCTATGACTGTTGCCATGAGTTACCATGAACATGAACAAAATAATGCCCTTTTAGTATTAGTTCAATGAACAGTTGGAATGTTTATAGAGCAGTGCTGATTGTTGCTGGGCAGTTGGGACTTCACTAACCAAGATTCAATGTGAACCCGGCATGTACAAACAAAAAAATCAATATTCTATTAAAGGAATTATTTCCAGTATTCAGGATGATTTGGAAGCCTAATTTCAATGCCATGCACTCTAGTTTGATTTCCCATAAAGAAGGAACTGGGAAGGACATTGAGTGAGAATGATTCTGCAGATATGTATCTGACAGGGGCATTTTCCAACCAGAACAGTTAGCCAGTCTTCCTGCAAACAACAACATCCTGACTGAAGTTTCTTAGCACATCATATCTACTTTCTGTCAACCACTGCATCACTTCAATGGCTTCAGGAGGGCTGGTTCTACATTAGTATAGGCTCTGTGTCTGCATGAGCAGTTTTCTTGTGTGGGGTTATGCTTGCTATAGGTGGAGAGAAATGCTTTGCTTGAACATCTTAGCAGGCTGGCAAGCCAGATTCTTTGGGGGTAGAGACAGAGGCTATGGCTTCCACCAGTCAATTCCCACAAGTACAATCACATCAAGATTGCTTTTTTGCAGTGTGCACATGTGCATTGGAAATATAGGAGGGGGGAAACTGTGCAAAGGAACTGAAAGAACAGAAAACTAACTATGCATGTTGCAGTTCTAAAATTAATTTCAGAAATCCCCCCAGCGACACCAGGATTCAGGAGGAGTGAAAAGCATAGTAAAGCAAAGTCATGGAACAATAAAGGCATGGAACCAGAAGAAACCCATTTGGCCTCACTGGAAACCAAGGCAGCTACAATCTCTGCCCAGAGGATTCCGGGTGACATCGATAATTCCTTTTCTTGGACATTTATAGCATTGCTAAATACACATCGCTTCCTTTGAATCTGAGCAAGGCTTTGCATTTTGTACACTAAGACAAATCCCTTTTTCTTTCCTTCTCATTCTTTTTGGCCCAAGGGAAACATTCTTTGTTTTAGCTTAAGTGAATGCCCATTAATTTTATAATAGAGAGGGATGAAGGGGGGTACCAGCCAGACTGAAAGAGGGAGTTTGGTGTCTCTTGGCACTTTTATGACCTGCAGATGTACCCCAGAAGGGAATTTTCATACAATAATGCTCAGGCTCTTGTGAAAAGCTGTTTGGTGGAAGAGGAAAGTAATATTCTCAAAGGGAGTTTGGAATCTGCATTCGATGAAAGGCCGGTGGAGCAGCTGATGATTGGTTATTTACTTTTAATTCCATCTGTGCCCTATTTTTCAAAAAGCAAAAATATATGGGAAAATGGTTGGGGGGGCAGGGAGAGAAGAGAAATCTAGAAATTAGGGTTTAATTGAAGCCAGCCTCAATAGGATTTAACTCTCAACCTTTCAGCACCAGGGATTGTTCAGTTATGTGACATGTGAAATAATAATAAAGAAGTAAGGGCATCTGAGCATACACAGAATGCACTTCCTTCATTACTGAATAATTACAGTCAGCCTGGGATTAAGAGAAAAATACTTAGATCATATAGTACAACTCTTTGAGAATTAAACATTTTCATGTTGGGTATGTCTCAGCTATTATCCATGAAAGCTCCATTTCCCTGGGGACAAACAACAAATAACATATATCAAGTCCTGCAGGAGAGATTTTCAACATGGCATCTGGTTTGTCTGTTGGAGGCAATAAATATCTAGTTGAGTTGCATCATTGGCCTTTTCCAGCAAGTAATTCATTTGTTCTTCCAACCAGATTTGAGCCAAGCTCTTGTTTTAGAAATTAAATGTGCAAAAGTGGCACAAAATATACAACGTACCCCCTTCCATAGTTCGCCATCGCAGAAAGCCCAGTCCACACATCCAAGAAAATGAGGGGGGAATGCAGTGGTAGAAGGCTAGTACAGGGCACTACTTCAGCCTGCAGAGGGTCGAATTTAGCGCTGAATGCCTTAAAAAAAAAAGTCGTACGGAAGAGAGGAAAGCTCTGCCCCCTCTTTTTGCTTGCTGTGCTGGTTTCCTATTTGCAAAGAGTTTTTAACGTAGGGGAGCATTCCAAAATGTTGCATGAAAACCAGTCCATTCTATCATCTCATTCTCTTGCACACATAAACCAATAATGAAGTTTTTTGCATGACAATTAATGAACAGTGAACCTCCAATCATTGGTTTCCTTCCATCCAGAACCTGCAGAGATTCCATTTAGAAGGAACAGAGGTTGCTTCCTCCCCACGGTTATGTTTCAGATCATATGTGGTTATTCCTTACAAGGCCCTCCAGCTAACTCACTAGTTTAATTAGCAGAGGTGTACTAAAATGTTCTCTCAATTTCAGCACTCTTTGAATATTTTTTTTCTGGAGGCCCAGATAAAAGCTGAGGAGTTGTTGGCCCCTCTTATTGTCAAAGGAGGAGAACAGAATACATTCTCAGCTGCTGGGGGAGGTGTTTTTCCCCACTGTTGTTTCTAGATGTTGCCAATAGATTTGGAGGAAAATATCCTGTCTCTTTAACAGAGGGTGTGAGAATGGATAGATGAAGCTTTTCATAGAGTAGAGGTAAAGCAACTTGTCAGGTTTGATTCCCCACTCCTCCACTTGAAGCCAGCTGGGTGACCTTGGGACAGTCACAGCTCTCTCAGAGCTCTCTCAGCCCCACCCAGGTCACAGGGTCATTGTTATGGGAATAATAATAACATACTTTGTAAACCGCTCTAGTGGGTGTTAAGTTGTGTTGAAGGGTGGTATATAAATTGAATGTTGTTGTTGTTGTTATAACGTCCCATTTGACCCTGATTAGGACATATTTTCTACAGGCCAGTTGGTAACCCTAGTTGTGTATCCAGAGGGCACCACCATATGGGAGGAAGCATTGCCCTCACTCGGACATCATTGTGTCGCTAAACCTCAAGTCAAATCAGAGGAGGGGAGGACGAACTGACAGGGCTGAGAAAGGGCAAAAACCATAAACAAGAGGGGGCTTTTGCATAACCGTTCTGCCTCTTCAGCCCTTCCCAGTTTGAGCTACAAGAAGATCTTATGAGAGCTTTTGGCTGATTTCTCCTAGTTAGTCCCACATAACAGCCCATTTATTGTGAGTCACAGAACTGAGCAGCTAGAGTAACATAGCATTTAGGATGTCAGATCAGGCTATGTTCAGATCCCATCAGAAGCTCAACTGGTGTCCCAGTCACTGTCTCTCAAGCATAAACTAGCTCACAGGTTTGTTGGGAAACTAAGAGCCAAGCTACAAGTGACACCCTACACAGGTTGGACACTTGTCAGCTTCCCTCAAGTTTTGATGGGAAATGTAGGCATCCTGGTTTTACAGCTTGGCTCTCCGTTACAGCTGCAAGACCAGGATGCCTACATTTCCCATCAAAACTTGAGGGAAGCTGAAAAGTGTCCAACCTGTGTCAGGCATCACTTGCAGCTTGGCTCTAAGATGGAGAAGAAAAACACCACTCAGAGCTCCCCAGACAAAAGGACAGAATAAAAATAAAATCAGAGCAATTAAGCTCAATCTGTCCTGGCTTCCATTTTGTAGACATGCTAAAACTATTTTTTTTAAAGTATCAGGATGCTATAGAATCTGGTTTTAATATATGAAGGAATTATTCTGTTTCAGACAAGCAGTTTTTAAAGAAACCTAGTTTTATTTTCACCACCTCCAAACAAACGAACAGGGAAACAAAAGATTCCAGTCCTAAGAAGTGCAACCATCTCCATTTTAAATATTTCTTCAGGGGAAGCACAGCTTGTTGTTCTAGGGAGACAGAGCATGTTTTGCTGTGCAACTGAAAGCTGCCAGATCATAAAACCCTGTAATATTTATGCTGCTTACTCCCGGAGGATTCATCCTTCCTCCATAAGCCAATGATGTCATCCCAGAAATGCTACTCGTAAACAGGATCTAAAATTACACTCTTGGGCGCAAAGAGTTCTGGAGATTTTCTTTGGCACGGCTGAGATGAGATGTTTTGGCCCCGGCTTTGGACAGGCAAGTCCTTCAGACAAGCGTGGTTACAGTACGTTTTGTGTCACTATGATTAAATTTCTGTGTGATCCTGCATTCCGAAAGTCTGTCCAAGCCTGCATGCCATCACCCTTTGACTTAATAATTATTCTGGATAGGATTTCATAACATTTGATTTTCTGCACCGCAGGTTATTGGATAGGGAAGGTTTTTAAAACAACCACTGTCATTTAAAAGGAGGAGCATGCAATGTTGAGAGGGTAGCAAGGAATTCAAAGCTTAACAGGATCGGACCAGGACCGCATAGTTCCGCATCCCATCATCTACAACATCCAAGTATTTACCCCCAGAAATTCACAATCCGGGCATGAAGGTGGTTGCCGTCCTCCTATGTTGCCTGTCTCGGAACAACAGGTATTCACTCGCTTAGGGTGGACTTTGCCCCTAATTGGCAGATCAGAAAATGTGGTTTATATAATCCAGTGTAAATGCCCTGCATTATACATAGGGAGCACCACCCGTGCTTTAAGAGTAAGAGTCCAAGAGCACATTTCAAGGATTAGGAATAAGGTCGTGGAAGCGCCTCTGGTTAGTCACTTTCTCAAATGCAAACATCCTAACAATGAATTTAGGGTCTCTGTCATCGACCAGATAGTCCGTCCCCATGCCACTGACCTGGGTAAATTATTACTGCAAGTGGAATCTAGATGGATATTTAAATTAGACACTATGGCCCCGCATGGGCTTAATCAGGAAATGGATCTATCGTGTTATTTATAATTTTCCCTGAATGTCTCTTATATTTAAGTTCCTGCGGGATTTCACCCACAACTTGTGTAATGGAATCAGACCCTTCCTTTATAAAATTGTTGAGTCCCACTAATTGATCACATAGTCTGCAGACCAACTTTGGAGCGGTGGGAGAGCAGAGCATAGAACTGTTGTGAATTTGTGAGTACAACTTCATTAATTAAGAGAAGAGATATGTTTGTTCATGTTTGAATCATATTTGTAGTAAGTTTCTTACGACTTCCATGTTACAGCATAGTCAGTCCTAATTGCTTCATGCCTGATGATGAAGTGAGTTTGCCTCATGAAATGGGTTAAATAGAAATATTGCTTGCTAAACCCCGTCGGCACCATAACGTGTTTATTTTGGGACTGTGAATCTTCATGAGAAGACACTCGGTTGGCTCTCCACCAAGCAGCGCTTTTCCACCTCGCTGGAATTTTGCACTTTACTCCTATATTTCGGACTGTGAATTGTTGATTGCATTTATTGTATTTTGTATATAATGTATGGACGCACCTTTTGTATTTTGAACACCTATTTATGTATTTATTAAGTTATTTCACTGGTATTGCATTTTTGCATTGCACTTTGGCACTTTTATAAATTAAAACTAAAAATTATAATTCTGGTGGGTTTTGTAGTTTTGACCTTTGGTCCACCGGATTTGCCCCCCTCTTTTGGTAACCTAATTGGCGGCTGGCAGACTTACCTGACACCAGGTTGTGGCTGTGGAGGCAGGAGGGGGAACGAAGCATGACGGCTGCCGTGTTGAGGGCCTGCCCGGCATCCCTTGGGTGACCCCTCGGCCAATGAAATTCAAATCCCCGGCTACCCTATCAGAGGCGGCTGGGAATGAGCTGGAAGGGGGTGGGACTGGACTCCGGACCTCAGGGAGGCAGTCTTCTCTCAGGTCCTCTCTTGTATTTAAGTAGCTGTCGGCCCCGTTGCTCCCCACTTCAGCTCTTGCAAGCAAACCCCCACTCACCGCTCCCCTTTGCATATTTGTATTTGCTCGTCACAACTTGTTGGCAGTTTGTCATTGGCTCAGATCCCTTTGGGAGGAGGCAGGGCCAGCATTCCCAGACTCCCCATTAAGGGGAGTCCCATAAGGAATCTTGGGAGTGAGTTATGGAGGTGCATGCCCAGCTCGGGGACTGCCAGGGCATACTCATTCCCAGGTGGCTGGAGATTCACACAAGGGGGTACACCTGGTTGATCTCCCCCTCAGTGTTGCTCCTCTGTTTCTCCCCCCCCCCCTCAGCTGCAGTCTGGGGGGGTGAGGGTCATCAGCTGGCAGGCGGGTCAGCTGATGTTTTGGGATCCAACCTACATCCATCCCCCACTCTGCATCCATCACCAATGCTCCTCATGCTGTACTCAATGAAGTTGTGGCCAATTTTTATTCCAGCTATGATGTGCGTCTGAGTTTGTCTCTGTGCTTCCTTCCCCCTGCTTGCCCCCAGCCCTAGGCAGCAAACCCCTTTAAGCAACCTGTCAGACTCACAGAGATTAAAAGATGGCTTCTTTTCACCCTTCCTCAAGGGTGTGAGTGATCACGCAGAGTGACTGATTCATACTTACATCTCTAACAAACATGCACCCAAGAGAGGGCCTTTTCAGTGGTAGCACCCAATAGATGGGAAGCCCTAAACCTGTTTATCTAAGGCCTATGTTTAATTTTCTTTTTCTGCTGTGAGCAGGCTTACACTAAGACAGACAGACAGATTTTAATCTCTTTCTTGACCTGATGTTTAGAGTGGGGGAAGGCTGACAAAGGCAAGGAGTTAGCTGGCCTGATTCTTTGCAGAGTTTGGTACCCAAGCCAGATAAACCCTTGCCTTTGTCTGCCTTCCTCCACTCTAAATATCAAGTCAAGAAAGTGATTAAATGAAGGTGAATTGAATTTAGCACATACTGCCAAGCTGTCCTAAATGAAGAATCATACAGGCACTCACACTAAATTAGGGCAAATCAAATTAAGGCAAATTAAACGATTGCTAATTGGATGCAATGTTCTCAAAGGGTTGTTCATGGGAATTTGAATAAAGAATCCAATCTTCGCTTTTTGAGTCATGACTTGCAGTGGTTTCAAACTTTTCGTTCCAAACTGTTATGTACTGTTCCATCCAGACAGCCAGTACTGTATAGAGCTTAACGTGTAAGACAGGTGTTACCAGAACTGCTCTTTATTATAATGGGGAATTAGCTATAGCAGTCTGTAACTATTAATATTAAGCGAGGATCATAACCTATGTATACGGAGGTCCCGATCCCAGACACTCTAGTGAAAAAGAGGCAGACAACGAATGAGTTCCAAACACGTGTATTAAGTGTGGCGTAATGCCTAAACTTGCACAAGCATACAGAGAACACACAAGACCTAAGAAATACAGGGTATGAAATACAGAGACGTTCGCATTAGCTGGTTCCCAACGATGATAGGGGGAATACTTACTTATCCTGGAGCGAAGCAGAGACACAGCAGCGAGGGTAGTGGTCCAATGCCAGCACTGGAACCACAGACGGACAGCAAGGAAGTCTGGATAGGAAATGGCCGAGGCCACGGACAGAAAGGGGGGGTCTGGATAGGAATGGCCTAAGCACCGAGTGGTCTGAGAGACCAGCTTAAATACCCCAAAACGTACCCTGGGGCTGGTGCTGTACTTGGTGGTTCTCACAGTTTAAAACAAAGGTTCTAATGGGCTACTGAATGGCTTGGATGGGCCACTTTAGTAATCAGATCGTGATAAGTGACACCTCAGGAAGAGGGGACAAAAGAGGGAGGGGGAAATCCAAGTGGGCTGAAAGGATGTTCCAGCGGACAGGGCTTGTCCTGACGTCATCAGCTCTGGAATGCGGAGGTTCCTTTGAGATGCATTCTCTAAGTGCTTGGGATGGTCGGCACTTAGTTCCTTCTCCGGGGCGGCTCCTAAGATATGCAGAGCGGGGCGAGGTACTCTCGCTGCGGACGTGGTGTGCCCGCTTCACCGAAATGGCTTCCCAAAGCAGTCTCCTTCCCAGGATCTTCTGGCTGCCTGAGAACATGGATGCCGGCTGGGCATAGCTGGGGCTGGATAGCAGGCTGCCCGGTAGCGAGGGCAAGCTCGGCGACCTACCCGCGGGAGGCTCCAGGCGGGAACTGACCAGGGAGCGCCTAGCCAGGCTCGCTGGAGGTTTCCCCAGCAGGCGCCCGGCTGCTAGCAGCGGCTTGGGCCCATATGAGGCAGGCTTCCATGGAGGCAGGGGGAACAACACTTAAAACACAGTCCGAAGCAGGGAACAGGCACGGTCCGTGGCAGATGGCAGTGCAGGCACGGGGCACACTTGTAACAGAGTTCAAACACACACTGGGAAGTCCAGATACAGGTCAGGGCAGGGCTGCCCAGAAATAGAGTCCTTTGTGCAGTTATCCAAACATGGAGTCAGTAAACTACACAGTCTATTACAGCAGCAGGGTAATTGACACGCAGGCCGGAAACTGACACGTGTATTAGAGCACACACGTGCAAAGCAATCTTTGATGTAGCAGTGAAACAGCAATGCAGGAAACTTTAACACAGTTCATGGCAGGCCTTAAAGCAGGGGAGGGGGCCTACTTGGCAACAATTCCCCCCCTCGGGGACTCCGGGACGTCAGGCACGGCGGTCCCCAAACTTGACTTCAAAGGCGAGGTGGTCGGCAATGTCCGGTGGTCGAGCTTCGAGCGGAAGAGGAGTGGGAAGGGAAGGAGGGGGAGGCGTCACTCAAAAAATTTAGTTTGGAGAACCACCTAACCGAATAAGTGCAATTTAGATCAGCCAATGGGCTGCAGGTCTCTGGGTTCACACCAGGGGGTGTGCTAAGTGCTACAGTCAACATAGACAGCAATTCATAGGCAGCAATGAGCAATTCATGCATATAAATAGCAATAATTCATGTGAGTGTACATTGATCAATTCATGGATGGAGGTAATTCATACGTAATTCATGATGGGTTAAAAGCATTAAAAACCAGGAGCAATTCATATACATGGATTAATTCATAAGCATAAGATTTAAAAGCAAAGACAATTCATGGTTCAATTCATGAATGTAGGAGTAAAAGCAATTCATACAGGATAAAAGTGAAATGTGCAAGCAAGGCATAGTTCATCAAGGGTAGAGTAATTCATAAATGGCTAAAATCATAAATACATATATGTGATTAAAAGCAATAGTTCATGAAGTCAAAAGCAGCAAGAATAAAAGCAAGTGCGTGGAAACAATTCATGAGGGGTAGGCGGCGGAAGGGCTCATGGGGGCAGAAAAATACACTCTGCAATTAAAAACCAAATCAATATGGCTGGATTAAAATCAAATTCATAGACTAGAACTGCCTCGGCGGAGGGAGTTGGGTTAAGAAGGCAACTCAAAAGGTTAAAATCAAATTCATCGGGATAAAGTTCATGGGCGCACTTGCAGTAGATAGAGGGAGGGACTAGTTCGGGGCTAAATTCATGGGAGTGAAATTCATGAAAGCAGTGCAAAGAAATTCATAAAACAATAGAACAACAAAGATCACAGACGGCTCAGTCTGCAGTACAGCTGCTGGACTGGGTTGCATATATACAGGAACAAGCAAACTTAGTCCATGTGTTCCAAAACACCCCCCCCCCCTTGCTGTCTGCGTCAATCCGCAGAGCAGGGCCGGCAGGCGGCGAGAAGGGCTTCAGGCACACAGTTCTAGTCCTCATGGAGGTAGTGCCGCTGGCGGTCGTTCGCAGGCGGGCCGTGGGCTGGGAGGCGGGAAAATACGTCCCCCCCTAGTCCACAAGAGGGCCTCGGAGCGGTGTCCAGCAGCAAAGCGTCCATGGGGCTGGCTCAGGATCCGTACACATAAAGGCACAAGCATAGTTCATAATCACACCAGCAACAAAATAAACAAGGGCTAAAAACGGGGCGCCAAGAACAACCATTAAGGCAAGAGGAGGTCGGGATTGTAATGATCCAAACGGTAGGACAGTTGGAGTTGCTGGAGCTGTCGGCGGCTCCAACAGCCCAAATAAAGTAGTGAGGTGCACAACAAAACTTGAAAGGCCAAAATAACGATGATTGGGTGCAAAGCCAAATTGTAAATTCCAGTGGCAGTGGGGCTCCAGCCAAAGAGGGTTTCCCACCACGAGTGCTCACCGGTGGTCTTGATCCGCTGGGCAAGGTCCAAAATTTCCTTGCCGTTGTGGGACACAATCAAAGCAGCAGTGTCCCCGTCCCTCTGGATGCTCTGGAGGGTGCGGTGGAGCTGGGGGTGGGCCAGGAGCTCGTGGATTAGCTCCAGACCGATGCCGAGGGAGACTGGCTTCACATAGCGATAGATGGAGGGTGCCACCAGGATCTCTTCTTGGGTCCAGACCGGTACCGTGTAGGTGAAGTCGCAGGCTGCCACCGAAGACAGGTTGCAAAAGCAGCGATTGACTCCCGGGATCACGGGCTTGAGCTGGAACGAGTTCAGGATCACAAAGTCGCAGGCCGTTCGCACGCAGGCACACCCTCTCCCAATGTAGACCACAGCAGAGCTGTTCTCCCGGACGACCTCGAAAGAGCACTCGTTGAGGGCGTCGACTTGCGGGGCTACACAGGGATGATGCGGTGCAAAGGCTTGGTCTTGGCAAATGAAGCCGGTCTGGTCTCGATGCTGGCACCCTTGGAGGCTGACGAGCTGCCATCCGGTCGGGGTGAAGCGGGCCCAATGGTCAGGGTGGCGGGCGTAGAGGACTTCGGTGTCGCTGACTTGGAGTCCCAGAGGCACAACTGGATACACATGGAATGACTCGTGCGCACTGGCCGTTAATAAAAATAATTTAAGCTCCTGGGTGGTCGGTGAGAATGAGGAATTTACGAGAGACCACCAGGATTCAAGCTCCAGTTCTATGGGTGACAATTTGGGCATAATCAATCTTTTAATTTCCAGGGGCAAATGCCCGTCCGTGGCTTGCCGAATTAGCCCCATGGCCACAGCCTGGTTTAATTGTTGGGCTTGCATACATGCCATGGCTATTGACACATTGCGTTCAAAAGACTGTGTTCCTTTGAGCAGCAGAGAAAAATCTCTTTCAATTTGACTCTCCCAGTTAACTAAAATGGAGCTGATCTCGTGTTGCCCATTCGAAATGGAATTTAGGGACTGCACCACCGGTTTACCTAAGTCGGAGATGCTAGTCGTGACATGGGCAAACTTATTAGCGAGAGTCTCAATGTTGACCGAATCCATGATTGCTAAGCCTCCGGCTGCAGGAGCAGTCCAGTCGGCAATGCTTCGTCTGGCACGCGAGAGAGAGGGAGAGGGATCGATCCACAGTTGTAGCCATGCATTCCAACCCTTGCTACCGGCCTCCAGATAGGGAGCGCACTGCGGCAGCCTCTGGGTTACATTTAGTTCAGCTAAGTCTATGCGGATCTCTTTTAAAGACATTTGCGGGCGGACTAGAACTCTCTCTCGAATGTCAGTTTTCAAAACATGGGAGCCCACTATATGCGTGCCGCCTTGGCTTAATCGTTCATTGCTAGCAATCAAAGGGTCAATTTGGATGGTGTGGGTCTCCTGTGTCCGGATCAGCAGGGAATAATTGCCTGGTTCATGAGTCAAATTTACAAAGAGCAGCCCAAGCCGGTGAAATTTCTCTACTAGGGGCTTGGTTTGGCATTCGGGCGTCTGCTGAACCAGAATCCAATCGGGTGGGCCATGTTTGGCTAGGTCTTCCTCCTTTACAATCCAGGTCAGGTTCTCCCAGTGCTCTATAGCGAAGGAGAGAACTGCGCCTGAAGGGGGCGTGATAGTGACTGATGCAGTTTCAGTGGTAGTGGTGCCTAGTAGGATGGTCATTCTAAAGGGGTCTCCTGCCTTCCATACTGCGGCCGACACTAAAATTACTTCACAGTATGGTCCGAAAGCCTCAGTGACAAATGGCGAGGTTTCGAAGTTGGCAGGGGTGGTATATTCGTCTACCACCGGGACTGCGGTGGGGGCTGGCCTGATACGGGGAAGAAACATACAAGGAATCGGAGCAAGTGGTGAAACTGTATCCGTGGGCGAGTAACACACTAATTCTTGAGACATGGTTTTTACTCCCACACATAAAATAACAAGCTCTGGGGGTCGGATCCACTGCTCTTCACAACTGCGGAAGTTTGTGCGATCCGTGGGGGTGGTCATATTGCTCTGCTGCACAACTTTGCAGACCATCATTTCATTCCCTGCTAGGGTATTGATACATCTCCAGTGGGGGTAGGGCATTAATTTGGACGGGCGTCCCTCTATTAGGGTGCCTGCCAGCACGAGCAAACACAGAGTAGCCAGGTGCCTCATCTCCTGGCCTTCCTTTTTCCTTTTGTGGTGAAAATATCCTGGGGAGTCCTGCGGATATAAGTACAGGTTCCCTGAGTTTCTTGCAGCAAAATAAATAAAGCGGAATGGGGGGAAAAGGGAGGGCGTATTTCTGCCAGCACTGTATGTTAAGCGGGGTTCGAACGAGAAGTCCCAGGGGCACTAAGCGAGCCTTCCAGCTTGTTGCTCTGGGGAACTCCTATGCGGAGGCTTCTTCCTATAGCATGTATATTTCAGGGGGGACGTCTTTGCGTCGAGCAAGGGTCGGCTGTGCGTTAGGCGGGATTATGCAAACTCGCCCCAGGGGTCCCTGGGTGCCTAGACTATGTGGCCTCCAGGTGCCCCTTGCTCGGTGGCGGGCTGCTTTTATTTTGCGGGCTGAGAGCTATCGGTCCGGCTCGGCCTGGCCTTGCCGCTTTAAAAGGAAGAAAAACTAGAGAGCGGTATCCAGCAACTATAAGGGTTGCTGCAGACGGGGACCTTCGTTCTATTTTTCTAAACTAGGCTTTCGTCATATGTTTGCAGGACAAGCAATTTTTGGAGGGACTCCCTCGGGAGGCCCCATCTTCTAGTTAAAAGAAAAAAAGATACACCGGGCAAAAAAAGAAAAATACACTGAGCAAGAAAAATACACTGAGCAAAAAGAAAAATATAAGGAGCAAGAAGCATACGGGTGTGGGGTGCTTTTAGGTTGCCCTTACTTGGGGTGCCTGGCATGGCTTCATTATATCTTCGATATGTCTCCCCCCCTTCTTTTCCCTTATACGGTACGGGCAAGGGAAAAGATTACGTTAGATGGGGCGAGCGGCTGCTGGCGGAAAGGGCCGAAGTGGAGCCGAAGGCACTCGGCAACGCTTGTCTAAGAGCGGCGGAGGCGGCGAAAATCTTTCGGCGCCGCTGGGTCTGGGCTATTCAGGGGTCATCTTGGCGCGGGGGATTCTGGCTATGTAAATGAGGCACGCTGCCCCTTGTGCGTGGCGAACGCACCCTAACACATTCCAGAGGGCATATATTTACAAAATACTGGCGGGTCTTTTACCTTTGCACTAAAGCGTACTAACTGGTGGCGCCGTATAGCAACTCACCATGACGAATATGGACATTAGTAAAAGAGGGGGTTGACGGGCTTGATGGGGGTTTCCTTCAGGGGAGGCACGGCCCTCAAAGCCAAAGCCGACCATCATGCGAAAGCGTGGGTCTGGCAGGTGAGACCCCGAATCTACGTAGATGCGGGATCTTCACCAGCACGGCGGGTGAAATGTTTTCAAACAAAGAAATCACCTTATTTGGTGGTTTCAACGTTGGAAGACTGCATTCACTTTTGGGCTAAAGCCTCTCCAAACACTTTCACACACAGCAAATCTCTTTTGCCTGTGCAATTTTTTTCCGAACATGCGGCTTAAAAATCCAATTAAGAATCACTTTCGGTGGTGGTCCTATTTGGCTTTGGTTGCCGTGTTTCCCCCAAGGGTCCCAACTATGGGGCCCGCCTAAGAAAGTTAAAGAATAGAACTGACAAGAAATAACAAAAACACTAAATGATTATATGAAGCCAAGTTGGCTTTTTACATCTAATTTCAAAAGGGAATTGGGCTTCAGGTTCACACACACATAAAGTTAAGACTGCACAACGAAAAGGGACGGGGGCTGCGGGGACTTGAACTCAAGTCTCCTTAAGGTGGCTTTTCCACTCCTGGTTCCAATCCCTTCCAAATTCTGACAGGGAACCAGTGATTACATTTATTTGGGCTTACTTCAGCCTGGGAGAGGACAAAAGGACGAACTGGGAGGAGGTCAGAATCCTGGTCTGGCCAGCTTTTCCACTTCAATGAGGGGTGGGGGTGTAGCGCTGAGTGGGAACAGTTTGTTTCAGACGCTGCTAGCAACTGGGATTCTTTCTGGAATTTGCTCACTTGCATTATTACATTCCTGACTGCACTTACTGCTGGAGGCTCTACCTTTTCATTAAGTTTTGGGCTTGAGCCGTTTAAAACGTGGAAACAGATACACAAATGTCTCTGAATTAGCTCAAGCACTACTAAACCACACAGGCACAACATAAGGTTTTCTTCAGGGGTGTTAGTCAGGGAAGGCTGAGAGAAAGCTATTTGGTGTGTAGTTGCAAGCACTGGATTCTCAAAGCAATTTAATTCTTTTAAAGGAACTGCATTTTTACTTTTGTTTACCTGTTCTTCAGGATCATTGCAAGAGGGCACTGTCACGGTGGGCTGTGTACAGCTTGGCTGGGGGCAGTCTATGGGAGCCAAGACAATTTCTTGGGGAATGACTTTTAAACTCTGCACATGCTCAGAGGCTAAAGTGAATTCTGGCTTCTTGGGCATGGGGGCTGAGGCAGAAATTGGAGGCAAAGGTGACTGGCTACATGTTTCACTGCCTTTGGCGGGGCGGGGTGCTGATTCAATCACTGATTGTTCCTCTAAAGTCTTTAATCTGGCTTCAGTGAGTCTCTGGGATTCCAGGAGATTTTGCATCAGGGTTTTTAAAGTGGCAGTTTCATTATTCTGGTTCTCCAGCAAAGTCTGCATGCTAAGGAATTTATTGTGGAGCTGCTCTTTCTCTATTGTGCAAGCATTTAATTTTTCTTTTAATTCCTCATTCTCTTTATTAAGATCATTTATTTTTAAATTCTGTTCCCTGTTTACACTTATGAGTTCGTGGATTTTATTTTGCAGCTCTGCCAGATTTCCTTTAGAGGTGTCTGGCAAAGTTGGTGCTGGGTTCTGGGTGCGAATCACCCTTTGGAATCTTTCCTTCTCTCTTTTGAGTTCCAAGCTATTTTTAGTTCCCGGAGGTCGAAGGCTAGCCTCAACCTTTAGTTTTCTCCCACGGGCAGTTAAGTGGGGGGAATAATGTGTGACCCCCGGGCATCCCTATTGGAAAAAGGGGTTCCCAGCTGGTGGCGGTTCTCCTATGTCAGAGGGCTCCTCATGGTCCTTTGGCTGCGGTCTCCAGGAGTCAGCCTGACTTGGGGGAGGGTAGACCTGGTGATTGTAGGGGTGAGGTGCCCAAGGGGGCAGGGGTGCCGAGGGCAGCGCAGGTCTCCAGGGCTCAGAGGGTCCCTGTGGGGAGGAAGGGTAGTGACTGGGGGTGGGCGCAAAGGTTACTCCTGGACGAGAGTCCCTTTGGCTGCGGCCCCGAGTGAAGCTACCGCTTTTCCCACGCAAGATGCCACCTCTAGGCTCCGAGTACGAGCTATGCCCTTGGGGCCGATATTGGGAGTGGGGACCATGGTTGGCATACGTGACTGTGTTGATGGGCTCACTCTCTCTCCTATGGGGGGCCGGGGACTTCACATGGCGGATGGCGCCGGTTTCTCGCAACAGGCCAGCAATGCTCCTGATGCGGGATTCCAGCTCTCCCCATGTAATGCTCCCGGGTTCGACTCCTGCCAGGGCCAGGCGAGTGGTGCTGTTGAGCCCATCTATGACTGCTCTCCTAAACTCTAAGTCATCGAAGTCAGGCATGTCGCTCAAGTCTAAGTCTACCTCGTCTGCTAGTTCGTCTAGGAGCTGCTTCCTGGCTAAATATGCCTCTGGGTCCTCTCCGGGTTTCTGAGATTCTGCTATGTATAAGGCCTTCAAGCTCTTGGTAGGCCAGAGGAAGGCGCACAATTCCTTCATGGCACCATACTGACTGCGAGTGGCTAGTCTCCGGTTAGAAATATATGCGTTGAGGGAGGTGACTATTTCGGGGCTGGCACAATGGCGAGCCAGCTGAGCTACATCGGAGCCGCTGGCGGAGGGCTGGGACATGGTCACATGAGCAAACCATTGTATAGCTGAGTCTCGGTTCAGGGGTCCCATGCGGTCCGCTATGGCTTGGAGCTCATCGGGCCTCCAATTGCGGGTCTCTTTAACTATTCGGTCTGTCTTCCGGCCATCATCGTCTGTGGTGACAATTTCTTTGGTAGCTATCGGATGGAGGGGCTGTGGAGCTTCCTCGGGCTGGGGTGACTGAGATGTCCAGCTATCCTTACTACCTTCTGGGAGGGCCAAGAGAGCTGAGGGGTGCACGGCGGAAATTACGGCCTGTTGCATCCCCAAGTGTCGCTTCAGGGCCTCTAGCTCCCTCTTACAAGCTGAATGGTCCGCGGCTGCGGTTTTAGACTGGTTGTGGTCCGCCATGAACCGGGCGGCATGGGTGAGCTTAGTAATCTCCTCTTGTCCCTCCGTTAATGCGTGCTCAGCCATATCGGCACGAGCGGTGGCCGCTTCAGCCTTGTGCTGGGCGTCCTGGAGGGCGGTAGTTAGTCCTTGCTTTTCTAGTATGAAATTGACGCGTTCAGCGCGCCACTCAACTGCTCTTCTCTCGTACTCTTTTTCCTGTTCGGTTAGCTTAGTCCTGAGAGTCTGGATTTCTAGACGCAAGGCGTCTTGCTCTCGTTCTGACCTCTCCTCTAGCTCCTCCTGTGCTGAGTGCAACTTACTAATTAGGGACACGCTGTCCTGCAGGGCGGTGAAAAGTGCCCAGGCTCCATATCTATCTTTCTTGCTGGACCTAGGTTTCTCCTTGTCACAGAAGTCCTGGAAGGCGCTTCTAACTATCTGGAGTGGGTCGGGTCCCTTGAAGGAACCGGCTTCCCAAGGGCAATCTCCCTTCTTAACTAGCCACTTCTCCAGGCGGGGCACGGTGGGGTTTGCCCGGTACATTTTTCCTTTTTATTTAAAACTACTTAGGGGTTTTAACAACTTTTTCCTCTCTATGTTCCTTTGGGAGGTTTATCCTTCCCTCAGGTCCTCAAGGGTTTTTACCAGGGGGTTTTAAGGTTCTACTTTTAGGTCCACAAGGGGATTTTTAAGGGTCCTACACTCTGTTCTTCTCCACCGGGGGAGAAGGAAAATTCCTATTCCCGTTTCAAGCTTGCCTACAAGCCACGGGACCAGGAAAAGTTTACCGGCTCAGAAGGTGCTCTCAAGCTCTCTAAGCCCAAGAACCAAAAACGCTCACTGCTTCTAAGCCTCTGCCTAGAAGCCAAAGCTCAGGGGTCTCCCAAGCCTATGTGCTCAGAAAACCAAAAAGGGTTCCCAAGCCTCTGCTCAGGAACTGCTCCTAAGGGGGGTCTCCCAAGCCTCTGCTCAGGCAACCAGAAATGCTCCCAAGCCTCTGCTCAGGAACTGAAGTGCTTCCAAGCCTCTGCTCGGAAGCTACAATGCTCTCAAGCTCTCTGCCCAAGAACTAAACTCAAAGTGTCCCCAGGCCTCGTGCTCAGAGACAAACGGTTAAACTGTCTCCAAGCCTCGGCCAAAAGACTAAATGCGCTCAAGGACTGCCTCTGCAAGTCCCCAAGCAAAAGTGCTCAGGAGTAAAGCTACGGTACTCCCAAGCGGAAAAAGCGCTCAAGAGTTCAAACAACTCCCAAGCTAAAGTGTGCCCAAGAGTCCCACTAACTCCCAAGCGAGGTGCGCCCACGAGTCTGACTTAAAACTCGCAAGCGGAAAGGCGCCCAAGAGTCTAACTTAAAA
Source organism: Eublepharis macularius (assembly GCF_028583425.1). Taxonomy (NCBI): domain Eukaryota; kingdom Metazoa; phylum Chordata; class Lepidosauria; order Squamata; family Eublepharidae; genus Eublepharis; species Eublepharis macularius. Next base: position 61,893,284 of record NC_072802.1, on the reverse strand, counting down.
CTCTTAAGCACGGTGCGGCCGGCTGCCGCGGGGCTTCAGGAACCTGGCTTCAGATTCCCAAAGCTAAACTGACTGAACAACCAAACGGACTAACGATCCCTTCACGTTTCCTTCGGAGCGGGGATTGAAGCCTAAGTGCTGGCAGGAACGGGGGTTTGGACGGGCTTAGGAGAGACGGGGGAGGGCGGAAAAGAATTTTATATGTGCTGCTTCAGGATGTATATATATAGAGCCTACTTCTGGGATCCCACCCACATAGACGCGTTTAGGCGGCCCGGAAAGTGGCCAGGAACTTCACCAGTTCAGAGGTCCTCGCCCACAGTACACCGGTTATAACGGCTGGAGGGCCTCGCGGTGCACCACAAAAGGCAAGTAGTCCAAAGCTGGCTGAAGGAGGAAATGGGGAAAAGCCAACCCACAAGATAGAAATGCTCGCTAGAGCCACACACATTCACACTTTTAATTCCCTGAGCTAAATTGCGCTCTTTACACTGAGGTCTGGAAAATTTTCCTCTAAGTCAGTTCGCTGAAGACACGCGTGTCGACTCACGTGTATTCACATGAACTGGGTTATGCCCGCATTCTCCACCAGTAAACTGTTACCAGAACTGCTCTTTATTATAATGGGGAATTAGCTATAGCAGTCTGTAACTATTAATATTAAGCGAGGATCATAACCTATGTATACGGAGGTCCCGATCCCAGACACTCTAGTGAAAAAGAGGCAGACAACGAATGAGTTCCAAACACGTGTATTAAGTGTGGCGTAATGCCTAAACTTGCACAAGCATACAGAGAACACACAAGACCTAAGAAATACAGGGTATGAAATACAGAGACGTTCGCATTAGCTGGTTCCCAACGATGATAGGGGGAATACTTACTTATCCTGGAGCGAAGCAGAGACACAGCAGCGAGGGTAGTGGTCCAATGCCAGCACTGGAACCACAGACGGACAGCAAGGAAGTCTGGATAGGAAATGGCCGAGGCCACGGACAGAAAGGGGGGGTCTGGATAGGAATGGCCTAAGCACCGAGTGGTCTGAGAGACCAGCTTAAATACCCCAAAACGTACCCTGGTGCTGGTGCTGTACTTGGTGGTTCTCACAGTTTAAAACAAAGGTTCTAATGGGCTACTGAATGGCTTGGATGGGCCACTTTAGTAATCAGATCGTGATAAGTGACACCTCAGGAAGAGGGGACAAAAGAGGGAGGGGGAAATCCAAGTGGGCTGAAAGGATGTTCCAGCGGACAGGGCTTGTCCTGACGTCATCAGCTCTGGAATGCGGAGGTTCCTTTGAGATGCATTCTCTAAGTGCTTGGGATGGTCGGCACTTAGTTCCTTCTCCGGGGCGGCTCCTAAGATATGCAGAGCGGGGCGAGGTACTCTCGCTGCGGACGTGGTGTGCCCGCTTCACCGAAATGGCTTCCCAAAGCAGTCTCCTTCCCAGGATCTTCTGGCTGCCTGAGAACATGGATGCCGGCTGGGCATAGCTGGGGCTGGATAGCAGGCTGCCCGGTAGCGAGGGCAAGCTCGGCGACCTACCCGCGGGAGGCTCCAGGCGGGAACTGACCAGGGAGCGCCTAGCCAGGCTCGCTGGAGGTTTCCCCGGCAGGCGCCCGGCTGCTAGCAGCGGCTTGGGCCCATATGAGGCAGGCTTCCATGGAGGCAGGGGGAACAACACTTAAAACACAGTCCGAAGCAGGGAACAGGCACGGTCCGTGGCAGATGGCAGTGCAGGCACGGGGCACACTTGTAACAGAGTTCAAACACACACTGGGAAGTCCAGATACAGGTCAGGGCAGGGCTGCCCAGAAATAGAGTCCTTTGTGCAGTTATCCAAACATGGAGTCAGTAAACTACACAGTCTATTACAGCAGCAGGGTAATTGACACGCAGGCCGGAAACTGACACGTGTATTAGAGCACACACGTGCAAAGCAATCTTTGATGTAGCAGTGAAACAGCAATGCAGGAAACTTTAACACAGTTCATGGCAGGCCTTAAAGCAGGGGAGGGGGCCTACTTGGCAACACAGGGAGCCAAGTTCAAATCTCTATTCTGCCATGGAAGCCTGCTGGGTGACTTTGGGCCCATTGCTCTCTCTCTCTCAGCCTCAATTGTTGTGAAACTAAAATGGAGAGAAGAGCTGTGTACACTACCTCAAGCCCCTCTCCTTGGAAGAAGGATGGGGCGGGGAGAGAAATATAAGAGCTAAATAGATTCAGCAATAAATCCCATGTGAAGCTGGAATGGACAAGTGCCCAACCCAATGCCACCCACCAAGCTTCCTGGCAGCATAGTGCTTAAGTAGTTGGGCTGTAAATCAGCACTCTGCTGGTTCCAATGCCACAACTGCCATGAGCTCTGCAGGTGGCGTTGGGTAAGCTGCTCCTCTCAGTCCCAGCTCCCCAGCTGTCTTGTAAAGGCAATAACCACACTGACATTGTTCAGCTCTCTCGGTAGGGCACTTATCTGTCTAGAAGAGCAGTATATAAGCACAGTAGTTACAGCATAGTGAGTGGTTGGGCTGTGAATCAGCACTCTGCTGGTTTGAATCCCACTACTGCCACAAGCTCAGCAGGTGGCATTGGGTAAGCTGCTCCTCTCAGCCCCAGCTCTGTTGTGGGGACAATAATCACCCTGACCTTGTTCACCACTAACAGACACTAATCTGTCTAGAAGAGCAGTATATAAGCACAGTTATTCCAGCATAGTGCATGGTTCGGATGCGAATCAGCACTCTGCTGGTTCAAATCCCATTACTGCCATGGAATCGGCAGGTGGCCTTGGGGAAACCACTCCTGGCTCCTCAGCTGTATTGTGAGTATATTAATCACACTGACCTTGTTCACTGCCCTGAGTGGGCACTAATCTGTCTATAAGAGTGGAGAAGATGTTGGCAGGTAATTTATATCTGCTCAGGAAGGTGGGTTTGGGCTGAGTCATCCTGTAAGAGTTTCCCAGGGTGTGGAATGCTAATGGGGTGAAGCTTCACTGTATCCTGAGGAGGTTCTTTTGCATATGGATTGGTGGTTGATATGCTAACCTTCTCTGCAGGGCTATTGTAGGATGTAGAGTATTTTTTAGTCTGGTGTTTTTCAGGACTGGAAACCATGCCGTGAAAGCCTTCGACAATATACACTTGTTCTTGTTGTTGTTGTTGTTGTGAACAACAACTCAAGTCACTCAGAAGTCCAGCACATCAACCCTTCAATCACATTGGCTATATTAAATGAACAAACGAAACAAAATAGGGAACATTCACTCATTCCTAATAAGAGATCCCAGCTGGAGATTGGAACCAGCTAGATGCTTTGCCAAAGCACAAAAGCCAAGGCATGAAGGCAACACTTCGTTCCTAAAGTTGACCAACCTTTAAGGCAGTATTGAGGGGTAAACTACTTCTAAACATGGGGGTTCTATTTACCCACAACAGCTAATAGCAGAGAGAGACAGATCATCCCCTATGAATTTGTCTTTTCAGCTATCTGAGTTGAGCTAGTGGTAATCCCCACTACAACAGCAGCAATGGATCTGCACCATGTGAGAGCAGGCCTGGTGCTGATCCAAACATTTACAGTGCCATCCTAAGAAGAGTTACTCCAGTCTAAGTCCATTGAAATCAATGGACTTAGACCGGAGCAACTCTGCTTAGCATGGCACTTTTATTCACTGGCGGTTCCCCCCATCTAGCAAGGGAAATACTAGTGGCACTCGTAATTGAACCGCCAAGCACAAATCCCTTTAGTGAGCAGAGAATTAATTAAATTCTAGAGAAACCTTGTGATCAGCTGTGAAATTTATACCTGCAATTTGAGCTGGCTTCAAGAAATGGTGGCCTTTGGGGCCTTGTTATTCACCCCTCCCAAAATTTTAAGGGATAATTTATATGTGCCAAGGATCCCAACAAGAGACTCTTGGGTCCGATGTACAGTCACTTTCCTTCAATTAACCTTCTTGGCAAAGAAGGAGGAGAGAATCAGGCATCTGTTGCGGGAGTGGAAAAACAAGCTTAGCTGGAAAAAGAAAACCTAGTTCAGCTGAAACTTGATTTTTCCTGCGTTAACCTTTGGCCGGCAGGCCTTGTAGAGTACTCAGTGTGAGATGAGTGCTAGAGACTGGCTAAGGAGGGGAAGTTAATCACAGACAATCCACCAAGTCAAAGGAGCTTCTTTAGAAACCAGCGAACTTCATTTGTCTTCTTCAGACTGAGAACATTTTGCAGCCAGCTTACACATATGTTTCTTGAATTGGACATCCCACCAAGGGGTTGCCTTTAATTTAAGATTGAGCAAATCATTCCCAGGTCTGTTTGGACATACTCAGTTATAATTCCAATCTTGTTTAAAGATGGGTTTGTTGTCATGGATTTTGCCAAGAGACTCAGAGGTGTCTACTGCGCTTCTGCAATATAAAGCTTACAGAGCCAAACTACACAAGATGCCCGACACGTATTCGTCACATGTCAGGTCCCACAAGATTCCCTGGGAGGGGTAGTCTTACAAAGAACAGCCACTCATGGCACAGTACAAAATTCCACAAATCAAATGGGATCTTATAAGAACTCTCTTAGTAGCTGCCAAAACAATAATAGCTACGAAATGGAAATCACAAAAAGCACCCACATTAACAAACTGGTGCAGTAAAATATGGGAACACTTCACAACTGAAAAAGTTACAGACAGTCTTATTAAAGCTTAGATTTGTCCCAAACTAACAGAATTCACAGAGGAGTGGTATCTGTTTTTTTAATTCATCACCACCAATGATGTACAACCAGAAATACAATTGCTTTGTTCATTTACTTAATAAAATTAACCGATAAGTAAAAAAAAAAGCGCTCAATGAGAAGGCTGGCTTTGAATATTTCTCTCTGATATGCTTGTTTTCTACTTACAAGGATATTTAGAGATGGGGGGAAGCATTCAAAAATGGTATCCCCCCCCGCCTCAAATCTGAAGCACTACAATCCACTCTAGCATTATGCTACATTCATCAACCAGGCATTGGTGGTAACTGTGCACAACAAATGTGTATTGAAAGATTCTGAAACTGGTATATGTTTCATATACACCATGTGTGGGGGGGGCACACGTTTTTTAGAAGTTACAGATCTTCATGTGCTATTTCAGTGCTAGGAATGGGGTGGGGGGAGTCAGATACCTGTCAGGAATGCCAAGAGAATGTGGCAAGTGCTGCTATTAGAATGTACTTTGTCTAGTAGTGGAATGACTTTTTTAGCCCCTGATGATGTACTTGTTATGAAACAAGTTGGAATAACTAGCTGGCCACTTGTTGGGCAACAGGGTGCTTCGAGTCCCTCTCTATCTATATGTTTTCCACCTGAAATTTAGAAGAAGATACTATATTAGAGATTTTGAATTATTGAGAGTCTTACTGGTGCAATACTTACCTCTTGGAGTAACTGAGCTTTCTGAGTCTCTTCACCATCTTCACCTAAACTGGAAAAGAAATATTAATTCTCTGACTTTGAACCACAGAAAGACTTACCTGTGGAATTCCTGCCTTGCTTTGCATAGGAGGTCCTTTGTGTCCTTTCCTTTTTGAGAAGGCTTTAAAGAACATACTCATTGGAGAACATACTCATCGGAATACTTATCTGTGGAATCCCAGCCTCATCTTGAATATCTCTCTTACGCTTTAGTGTCACTTCAGAAGAAGAGGAAAAGATATTGATTTACTATCAGAGAATCTGTGAACTTTATACATGCGGCCGACACCATCATTAACCAATCTTGTTGTAATTATTTATGCTTATTGGAATTTTAAATTTGCATGTGCTGTGGCTGCTCTGGGCCTCTAAACATGCACATATAGGGCTCTCCAAATGATTGAGTCAAGGGCAGAAGCATCACACCCTTAGTTCATTGCTTCCCACCCTCAATACACACACAGAGAGAATCAATAGTTCCAATTCTTTGCTTTCTGCTCTTGCTTTTGTAGATTGGAATGCATTGTGTATGCATGTTACAGGGTCCTCATATGCAATTAACACAAAATTTATATGCCCATCATCTATGAGTATTAATCATATAAAGATTAATAATGATTTGTTGAAAAATTGCATGCATTTTATGGGGGAAATTCAGTACAAGGAAAAGGAAAATAGCACAAAAATAAATAATCATCTGTTTGATTTGCACAAGAGAGATGCAACCTCAATAGATCCAGAGGAGTTAGCCGTGTTAGTCCGTAGTAGCAAAACAGTAAAGAGTCCAGTAGCCTTAAAGAGTCCAGTTAATCTTAAAAGTGCTACTGGACATGCTACAATAAAGTTGGTTAGTCTTAAAGGTGCTACTGGGCTCTTTACTATTTTGCAACCCCAACAGGAGGATTTTGAGGTCAAAATTGCAAAGGTATGAAATTCACATTCACCCCTGCGTGCAGACCCGTTCCATGCACCCATTGAAATATCACCTAGAAAGGGCTAATATTTCAGGAACACTCCATAGTAACAATCCAAAAGCCATCGTAATCTGAAACCACAGTTTCCGATAACTGTGGATTTCTCAAGAGCAGGCTGTTAATTTTTACAGGGCTTTAAAAAGGACCTTTTATTATGTCTGCCAAGGCTGATCTGAAGGGAATCACCTGCTCGAACACACCGCTAGATGGTAAAGGAAAGCCTTCCTCACAGCTGGAGCAGGTGGGTTTATTTCAGCTAACCTGTTCAAGGAACCTCTAGAAAAAAGTTTACACCAAAATCCAGATTCATCAGAACTCTGGCAGGGCTTTTTTTCAGGGGGAATGCGGTGGAACGGAGTTCCGGAACCTCTTGAAAATGGTCACATGGCTGGTGGCCCTGCCCCCTGATCTCCAGACAGAGGGGAGTTGAGATTGCCCTCCACGCCGCGGTCAATCTAAACTCCTCTCTGTCTGGAGATCAGGGGCCGGGGCCACCAGCCATGTGACCATTTTCTCCGAGGGCAACCCACTGAGTTTCACCACCTCTTTTCCCAGGAAAAAAGCCCTGATCAGAACCAATACTAAAGCAAAAGCTTCATGATAACTGCTTTCTGCTGGAAATAAGGTAGAAACTCTTGAACTTCTGGTGCTTTTTAACGCAGGGGAAAATATAATGACTGCACAAGGTAAGAGAGATTTAAAAAGATATTGTGTTTGTTTGTTTAATGCAAAGATTTCACCCTGGTCTTTGTTGTGTGTCAATCAATGCTCCTCCCCTCTCACAGGCCCAAAGGGGACTCTGCAATGAGCGTTGCTGAGGGTGGTTTTCTGTATCGTATTCGCTCTTTTATGCTCCCGGTTTTATCTGTTTATTATGTCTTTTAAAATGATGTGATCCGCTGTGAGCCTGCTTGCGGGGAGAGTGGACTACAAATCCAATTAAATAAATAAATAAATAAAAACAAATCCCTACCAATCCTCTTCCCCTCCTGAGACTAAGGCCTGATTGACACATGCCAAAGAATGAGGTGTTTTTGATACTACACTTGATCTTAGCCAAAAGGCCAAAAGGCTGAGAAGCGACAGAGAATTAGGTGGAGGAACACTGAAGGAACAGAATGGACTGCAGGGCTTCAGTCTGGAGCGTTGAATGTTCCTTTGCATCATCTCCACCAGGGCTTTTTTTCTGGGGAAAGAGGTGGTGGAACTCAGTGGGTTGCCCTCGGAGAAAATGGTCACATGGCTGGTGGCCCCGCCCCCTGATCTCCAGACAGAGGGGAGTTTAGACTGCCCTCTGCGCCACCAAGCGGCGCAGAGGGCAATCTCAACTCCCCTCTGTCTGGAGATCAGGGGGCGGGGCCACCAGCCATGTGACCATTTTCAAGAGGTTCCGGAACTCCGTTCCGCCGCGTTCCCGCTGAAAAAAAGCCCTGATCTCCACCCCCCTGCAAGAAAACAGAAATCTAGCACAACTGGTAAAAAAAAAAAGCTCCCCCCCCCATTGAGTGCTGTGCTGATTTTCAGTTTTCAGAGGGTTTTTAACATAGAGGAGCATTCCAAAGTGTAATCCCCTAACTGAAGTGATTCAGTCCATTCTACTACCCCCATTCTAAGACTGTTTTCCTAAATGTGCACTTCTGAGGTGGGAACTAGCTCCTCCACTGACATTACCAAACCGTTAACAAGCAGCAATGTGAGCTGGAGGGATAGTTGACATCCTCTATGTGCCTCCTTAATATTAACCATGTCCTTTTGCTCCCAGAATTCATTATTTGAGGGCTGCTGACTTGTATCAATCAGCCCTCTGGCAGAAGGAAGGCGAATTCCTCAGCTTGAGAAAAGGGGGTGGGGAGTGGAGAGGGGGAGAAAGTGGACGAATGTGAAGAGAGCTGGAAGCAGGGAGACGGGCATTGAGTTGCCAGCTCCAGGTTGTGAAATTCCTGGGGATTTGGGGAGTGGAGTAAGGTTACCAGTCCCCCACAGTCCCCCACTCCTACCCTCCACCCCTGCCCTGCTTACCTGGCCAACGGGGGAGGCACAGGCCCCCCAGAGGTGTGCTTCTAGGTGCCACGGTGCACTCCCATGGATCCAAATCGGCCCAGACTGGGCTGCTGTGGAGTGTGGGAGCACTCCCGTGCTCTGCAGCGGCCTGATTCAGGCTGAACCAGCCTGAATCCAGCCTGATTCAGACCCGATTTGGCCCCCCTGCAAAGCATGGGAGCGCTCCCAAGGGTGGCCATGGCCCACAAAATGCACATGCGCTTCCAGTCCCGCATGATGATGTTACTTCCGGGAAGTGACATCATCGTGCGGGTCTGGAAGCACACATGCACTTTGAATGTACATGACACAAAGGCAGATAGGTGCCGGGTTCCCCACCTGCTGCCAGGAGGAGAGAGGGACCTGGCAACTCTAGAATGGAGCCTGGAAAGGGTGGAGTTTGAGGAGGGGAGGGACCTCAGCAGGGTATAATGCCCTAGAGTTCAGCCTCCAAAGCAGTCATTTTCTCCAGGGAAACTCATCTCTGTGGCCTGGAGATCAATTGTAATTCCAGGAGATCTCCAGCTACCAACTGGAGGCTGGCAACCCTAAGACTATCAGGGTTAAGACCGGCAAAGAAGATGGTGGGCAGGAATAGGCTTAAAAGGGTGCGATAGCTAGGAGTATCCCCAACTATAGCTGGGATCGGCAGCAAAAATTCATCAAAAACATGGTGTCATATAAGAGTCAGCCAATTGGCATTAGTATCAGATGAACAATGATGAGCTTCTTGTTTGGAGGCCGCTGTAGTGTATCAGGAAGATGGGCTCTGCTGAGAGCACAACCAAGTGGGCTCTTCACAGCCCATTGCTTCTGACGTATCTATATCATCAAAAACCTCTTGGGCTGGATCTGTGGCCATTTTCACATGTACCCCGGGAGACTGCACAAACTCACTGAATGAAGCGTCTTCCTGGCACGATCTCCCAGCATGATCCCCTTTAATGACCTGATGACATCAGAAAAAGCGCCATTAAACAGGAGCATGCTGGGAAATTGTGCTAGGAAGACGCTTTTATGCCATGAGTTTTGCGCGATCTTCCGGGCGCATGGCCGTGTGAAAACGGCCTACATGATTTAGGATGCTTATTTTTGCAGGGTTGGCTAACATCCCCAAATCTGAAAGCTCCCTCAATATTCCACCTTTGCTTTTTCTTTCCTCCTCTCATCTTGCCCTCCATGTTGTGAGGCCTAAGTAATTTCCTCTCCGGGGAGCTGAGCACACAATATACACACCCAACGTGCCAAGATCAAACAGAAAGAATCTGTCTGGCACAGCAAATATCCGCGCTTCTGTTTATCGTAAAACCCAGAACCTATTATCAGAGCTAATAAGACGGCAGTGAAAGTACTGTGTTCTAATTACTCGGGTCAACGGTGGAAAACCAGAGACAGCGGCAGGGACGTTTTTCATAGTGAGACCTCACCATTGGGACACGTAAGTAGTCAGGCATAACAACGTATTTGTGTCAAGATAAAAAAAAAAAGAGCAAAGACAGACAGAGCCAGCTCCGTTCCTGTTACAAGACAATAGGGACTCAGGTTGTCAACAGACAGCGGAGAAAGGCCCTGTTTATTCAAAGAGGATGCAAACAGAAAGGATGGGGGGAAAGCCTGATGTTTTCAACAACAGCTTGCCAAGACTAATTTAGATGGTGGGACTCATAAGGATAAGTGTAGGGCTGCATTCTCAGATTGAGCACCTCCTTTTCGTATTGTTGGGGGGCACGGCTCTGACAGCTTCAGCTATCCTATTTGACAAAAGGAACGGTAATATTCCTTGACCCGGATAGCCCAGGCAAGCCTGATCCCATCAGCTCCTAGAAACTAAGCAGGGTAGACCTTGGTTAGTAATTAGATGTAGGTTTACCAGTCCCCCACTTGGTGCAGAGGATCCCCCGTTCCCACTCTCCATGCCCCACCACCACTTTCTTTCCTGGTGGGGAAGGGAGGAACACGCCTCCTAGAGCATGCTCCTGAGCAGCACAGCACGCTCCCACACTCTGCAATGGGCTGATTTGGGTCCCAAATGGGCTGAATTTTCCCCATTTTGGGACCGAAATCAGCCTGCTGTGAAGCACAGGAACACTCCAGGGCCCTGCACGACAATGTTGTGCCGCCCCAGCAGCACTCCCGCACTCTGCAGTGGGCTGATTTCGGCCCCAAACAGGCCCAATTTGACCCAGTGCAGAGCTCAGGAGCGCTGCTGAGAGGTCCCTGGAGAGTTCTTGTGCTTTACAGCGGACAAATTTAGGCCCCAAATGGCCTGATTCAGCCCCAAATGGGCCAAAATCGGCCTGCTGCAGAGCGCTCCCACACTCCCAGGGGTGGCACTATGCCCTACGTGATGATGCCCCTTCCCAGAAATGATGTCATCACGCAGCCCTGGGAGCAGGTGTATACAAACACTATGAGGAAGACAAGTGTCATGTCTCCCACCTCCCTCCAGGATGGTAAGGGGCCCTGGCAACCCTAACTAGATGCAACACCTCCAGTGAAGGCCCAGGGTTGCAGAAGCAGGTAATGGCAAACCACTTCTGTTAGTCTCTTGCCTTGAAAACCCCAACAGGGGTCGCCATAAGTCAACTGTGACTTGATGGCACTTTCAACCATCCATATGCCTTAATTATTGTCGATATCCCCTAAATGGCCCTTGAATGTTTGGAAATGGTTTTGCTCAAGTGCCCATCAGGGCTCAGAAGAGGCGAGCTTTCCACTTGTCTGAAGACCGAGGCAAGTGTGTGCGTGATAAGAAAGCACAGTTTTGATAATGGAAGGAGAAAAAAGCAAAGAGCCACTGCTGGGTGTTAGCTGGAGAGAGAGAGAGAGTGTTCAGCGTCTCTCTTTTCAGAGATCTGGATTACTGGATCTCTTGCCCTGTAGCAGCACCTCTATGCCTGTAACTGCACTCTACTTATATATATTGGTAATTAAAGAAAATACTACACAAACACCATAAGGCACTAGTGCTATAAAAGGAACCCAGAAGGGCTGCCTGACAACCAGCCTGTAAAAAAAAAGTTCTGTCCCTTTTAAGAGAGGCTTCATGGGGCAGGTGATGTTATTGACTTTCATGCCATGAAAATCCTCTACTGCCCATTTCCTCTGTTAAAGAGAAAGCATTTTTTTCTCCAGGCCAGTTTGCAACCATAAAACCAACTGCTAACCCTGGGATTTCTCACCACTCAGAGAAGTTGGATGTCATCCACACTGAAAATCAGAGAATAAGCATATTCCGTTTCCCCAAATCCATGCAGCCCACCTTGCATTTGATGTATATTATTTGCTAGAAATGCGAACGAAATCATGAGTGCTTTCCTAACGCAAACAGTTGAGAAATAATAACAGGAAGTATCATTTAAACCTGCCATCTACTCATGTCAGGACTTGCTCAAGCCTTCTTTTCAAGCATCAGCAAAGCTCATCAGAGAAAGATGTAGTACGCCTCTCCTTAATAGCTATTGCTTCGCCCATTGGTTAAAACAAGAGAAGGCGGGCATGGACTTGTTTCTCATGAAACCATTGGACAGAATAGTACCTGCATAGTTTGCCTTGCATTACATAGCCAAAGTCCCATTCTGTCACATGCTAGTGTGGGGGAGAGAGGGCATAACGCAATGCTAGAACAGATTCAATTCCTGGTGTCCAGCAAGGTCAGTATTGTCTAGAGATGGGCACGAACAGAAATATGAACCAAAATTAAGCACAAACCAGGCCGGTTCGTGGTTTGCGACAATGGTTCGTCAGATCCCATTTCTGACAAACCACCACAAACCTTTAGGTTTGGTTCGTTTTTTGGTTCATGACTGCCGACAGCCGGGTGCAAATCAATCAGTTTCCTAGGCAACAGGAGATGGTCTTCCTGCAGACCTTCTGCTGGCCGGGAAGTGACCTTCTGCTGGCCTGGAAGTGATGGTTTTCTGACCTGGATGTAATGTTTTCACGAACCAAACGAACTGGTTCACGAACCAGGGGCAGGTTCGTGAAAATTCGTGGTTCATGGTTTGTGAAATTTGACGAACCACGAACCACATGGTTCAGGTTTTTTTCAGTTTGTGCCCATCTCTAGTATCGTCTACTCAAACTGGCAGTGACTTTCCAGCATGTCAGTAATAGTCCTTACATCATCTACTGCTTGTTCCTTTAAAAAAAATAGAGATGCTAGGGATTGAACCCGGCCGGGACCTTCTGCATGCCAAGCAGAGGCACAGTTGGAAGTATTATCCACTATTATCACTATAATAGGAGATGGTGGAGAGTGCTCTCAAGTTATAGCTGACTTATGGTGATCCCTGGTAGGGTTTTCATGGCAAGAGATTAATAGATGTAGTTTGCCATTGCTTGCCTCTGCAACCCTGGTCTTCATTGGAGGTATCCCATCCAAGTACTAACCAAGGCCAAACCTGCTTAGCTTCTGAGATCTGATGAGATCAGGCTCCCCTGGCCTATCCAGGTCAGAGTATATAACAGGAGATACATGCAAATAAAAAGGAAAAAAGACATAAGACACCAGGAAGGGGAATGCAACAGAGAAAGCAAAACCCACCACAAAGGAGAGGTTATTCATTTTTGTGAAGAAGGCAAAACCAAGTGAATTTTTTAAAAAATCCCAGCATTTTTGATACAAACAAATCTTGTGAAACCAACAAAGAAATGCAGAAAACCAAAACTGTTGCTCAAATAAAAGAAGATAAAAAGAAATGTGTTGGGGAAGGTTCGCTCATCTTGTTTGAACTGCAGCAGTGGAACCAGAGAACAGACCCTGTTTGGGATCCCGTTTCCATAACAGGAGATAAGAGTACAAAGGAAGTCATGAATCCTCCATATCTCCTTCACCTCTCCAGTCCTCATGGCTCCTTTCTGGGTATACATTGGGGGGGGGGGGGCTGTAACATTTATTTAAAAATTAGATGATATTTGAGCAGTGCTTTGCCGCAAGTGGCAAATCATTCTTTAATTCCCCTGGCACTTGTGGAAATGGCATCAATCAAAGGCGAATGTGCCTGCCAGCAAAATGCGAATGTAATCACCCATTAGAAGGCCATGCAGTAGTGAAAACTGTTTATGGAAATAGAATAGGAAGAGCCTCAAGATATTGCAATCAGCTAATGGCCCCTTATTGCCAAGACGGAGAGGCGTCATGGTTTGGAACGGAATTGTGTTGGAAAGCACGCCGCCCATTCAGATCTCGCCGTGTTCTCAACGTGGGAGACAAGTGGCCCAAGGTGGGCGGCCAACTGGCTCACATTTTACCGGCATGATTGGTATAACAGCATTCTGCCAGGTAGCCAGCACTTAGATCCAGAAAGCCAGTAAAATGCTGCCTATAATCCCTCAGCTCTCTCCCTGGTTCTGCCTCTGATTCATCCTGGCTTCAACCTGCCTCACCAGATCTCGCCCTGGATCTCCACCAACCCTGCTAGATTCAGCAGCACTGGCTTCCCCCCCAGATCTGTCAAATTCAGTCTGAACCTGACCGATCAAAATTCTTGAAGCTCTGCCTTTGGCCCCTTCCTTTCTGCTTTGTCTCTACCCATAATCTCTCAGGTTTCCATTGACTGTCCTTGTTCCCATCCTGGGGAAGGTGGGACACCAATTTGAATAGGAAACACAGAACCACTGTTTTATGACCTGTTGGAAATCCCTAACAGTGCCTGATAGCTAAAAAGAGAGGAGCCAGCATTTAAAACGATCATCTGTTGGAGGGGAAGCCCTATTGCTTGGGTCTAAGGATGCAAAAAGGGCCTGTTGTTGTTCATCAACAAGGGAAGGTCACTCTGAATGTGTTCACAGCAATTGTTATATCATGTTCTGGTTTCTGGCTGACCACTCCTGTGGCCGCATCCACATGGATGTTTTTCTCTGCTTGGCTTCCAAACTGGAGCAAAGTTTTTTTGTAGGCTCACAAGCACCATTGTCAGCCGCCATATGTTGCTGTTTTACCATAGTTTACCGCTATTCCTAGAGCTACCCTTATATCCCAGGTAAACCCTGGAAGTGATGTAAAGACATTAGTGATATCACAGGCACACATTCTTGTCCCTCCCTCGGCCTTTCAGTTAGTTGCCAGGCTCAGCGTGCCAACTAGGATTACCAACCTCTGGGTAGTGACTGGAGATCTCCTGGAATTACAACTGGTCTCCAGGCCACAGAGATCTGTTCCCCTGGAGAAAATGGCTGCTTTGGAGGGTGGACTCTATGGCATTGTACCCTACTAAAGTCCCTCATCTCCCCAAATCCTGCCCTCTCCAAAACCACCACCACCCCCCAACATCTCCAGGAATTTTCCAACCTGGTGTTGGCAACCCTAATAATAACAACAACAACATTCAATTTATGTACCGCCCTTCAGGATGACTTAACACCCACTCAGAATGGTTTACAAAGTATGTTATTATTATCCCCACAACAACAAACACTCTGTGAGGTGGGTGGGGCTGAGAGAGCTCTGAAAAAGCTGTGACTGACCCAAGGTCATTCTGCTGGCTTCAAGCGGAGGAGGGAGAGCTGCGCTCTTAACCACTACACCAAACTGGCTCTCTAGTGCCCTAGCGCCAATCCTAGTTTTTTGGAGCATCTACATAATGTCGTCCTCTAATCTCTCTCTTCTTCCGACACAGCTCTGATCTTAACTGGGCTGCATGCATTCTTTTTATGAATGGACAGTGATCCATCCTAGTCATCATTTCAGTTTTGGATAAATGCTATGGGGGGAAAGGCAGCTCCCGCACCAGTGGAGGCCCATTACTTTCTCCAACAGAAGGGAAGGGGTGCAATTTACTCCTACAGGAAAATGTGCCACTCCACAGAAGCACCTGAGAGTCTGAAAGAACCCGAGAGGCTGAAAGAACCAAGGAAAATGGCTGGCTGTAGGCTAGGCAAGGAGACGTTATTCTCTCAGACTTCTCCAAGGCTCCAGGGATTGGACAGGGTTCTGCTGAGCCAAGATGTGGGGTTTGCTTTGTTTTTTCATTGTGGAGGGATGTTTTTCTCTGTTTCTGTCTGACATTGCCTTGGAGGAAGCAGGGCATTTTCCCCAAAGGTAACCATGGAAATGAAAATGGCTGGGTATACTTTTTCCAGGGGTAGCAAAATTGAACCCCTTTGTCCAATTTCCCTCAAGCTTGTGGGGGGGGGGGGAGGTTAAGGGGTGGTGGGTTTGGTTCCTTGCAAATGTTGTGCTAGTTGCTGTAAAAACACCTGTTTCAACCCACCCAGAAAGATCTTCAGTTCCCCCATAGAAAACAATGGGCCATGAAATCTGGAAGAAAAAAAACCCAGGCAAGTAAACTCAAAGTAGCATAGGGTTACTTGAAAATTCAGGATTAAAGTATTGCCCACCCCCCATTCCAAATCTGAATTGTTCTGAATTTTTTGCAAAATCCACACCCGGCGTTCACCACATCAGACCATGGCCTTCAGGCCTCTGGGCCCTCTTTGTGGGATTCCTGGAAGCATATGGCTGGTCAAGATAGGAAACAGGATGCTAGATTTAATGCACCTTTGGTCTGATCATCCAGCAGGGCTTCTTATTTTTTATTTACTTTATTTAACTTTATTTATACCCTTCCTTTCTGTCCAGTCAGCTGGTCTCATCAATCCCCTCTCCTCCATTTTATACTCACAACAACCTTATGAGGTAGGTTACGCTGAGAATGTGTGACTGGCCCAAGGTCACCCAGCAAGCTTCTGTGGCAGAGCGAGGATTTGATCCTGGCCCCCCCAGATCCTAGTCTGATTCTCTAACCACTATACCATGCTGTCTTTTGTTCTTTTCCGTTGTCATGTCCTACCGAAAGGAAACTCAACTCTTTCCCTTTCTCCACCTCCCATCCTTCCCCTGCGCTCAGCATTAGAACACTGCCCTCTTTGGCCTGTAATCTTAATTGATGACAAAATGTTAGAAACAGAACAGAAAGGAGTTTGATATTACTGGCCTCTAGCAATTCAGCAGCCTCATAAAAATCTCCTCCTTTTCAATATACTCTTGCGGTAGAAGGGAGGGGGAGAATGGCCGCTCATTAATTTGCACTCTTCCTGTAATTATGGAAGTGTTTGGAGAGCAAACACTCATTTCTTGCTCTGTGTATACAAACACTGGTGTCCTTAGCTAGGCATATTTAATTCATGAAATCTCTGGGTAATAAGTTGTGTCCCTCTCTGATGTTTATATAAGCTCTCAGTTGCCAAAGAATAGGCTAGTCCGTGCTGGCAGGGGTGGAGGGCAAGTTAGGTTACCTGAATCAGGGCTTGTGTTCTCCAGGCTCAATTCCCTCCTTCCACATAGGAGCATGCCTCACAATCCTCAAGCCCAGCTGGCTTGGGGAGGGGGGCATTGGAGGGGAGACAATGGAGTCTTTTGAACAATCCTGAATTTTCCTGCAGGTTTGTGAAGTTCCCTCTGTTTGCCGGATCCTGCTTCTGCCCTGCCCGTCTTTTTGGATCCAGGGAATCTGCATACTTCACCCTAATAGGGACAGTTTTTGCTCCTTGGATGCTAGCGCATTACAGAGAGATCTGATATGAGGCTAATGATTGACCCAATGGCTGCTGATGTCACAGAATATCGGATGGCTCCCTAAAACAATGATGCTTCTCCAAGTGGTTCCTAGGAGGCAGAAGGTCCAGAGATGTTTGACAGGCAGACATATCAGCAAGGGTATGGAGGCAGTCAGACATATTTCCAAGATGTATGTAAATGTACTGAATTTACTTAATAGGCGGGTGGTGGAAAATGCCTTCAAGTCATAGCTGACATATGGAGACCCCTGGCAGGTTTTTATGGCAAGAGACTACCAGAGGTGGTTTGCCATTGCCTGCCTCTGCAACCCTGGTCTTCCTTGGAGGTCTCCCATCCAATTACTAACCAAGGCTGGCCCTGCTTAGTTTTTGAGATCTAATGAGGTCTGGCTCACCTGGGCTATCCAGATCAGGGCACTTAATGGGTAAGGCCCCAGTAAAATTCACTTTCAACAGCGGAAGTAGGGTAATTTTTACCAGTTCTTCTTCCACTTTGCAGAACTCCACTCTACCGCCATGCTGTTCATGAGTGTGTGTGTCCCCCCCCTTCCCCGTGCTACAGGGGCAGCATTTTGAAGGGGTTCTGTGGAATGCAACCGGAAGCAGGGGCACAGAAAAGTGTCATTCTATTAAGAGAGCTTCTTTGAGGGTACTTTAGAGCTAACCAATTTCAGAATTTTTATGACATGGTCATAGAATTTGTATTTTGTGTATAAGGGATGGGGGGGGGTGAGTGTGCTTATATACATTACTTATATGATTGTTCTCCGCAAGAAGCTAGAAGGTCTGACTCATGCAAGAGCATTCCAGAGACGTTGGTTTGACGCAAGGTCTGGGAACGATCAAAACTCGGGAGGCGTCAGAGTGGAGGCCTGAATCCCAAGTGGACCGGATGATGTGTCTGAGTTTTGCCTCCCCTCCCCCCCCAGTCAGAAACCGTGAAAGAAAGCTGGAAATGATTACCGATCTTAAGGATAAGCTTGAAAGCTCTGAGCACTGAAAAACAGAAGGATCCCCTAAGGAACTCCAAACATGCAATTTACAAGGCTTTATGTCTGAGCTGCTGTGGAGAACATAGCACCTGAAGAATTTCTTGGAAATTGAGAGGATACATAAATCTCCCTGTATGAGATGGTTTATACTTCAATAAGTCATAGGCTGCCAGACCCATATGGTCTCTTTCTGACGGTTAGAACCACGGAAAGATACCAGTGTTTAAAGCCAGCCACTGATTAAGACTGCTTCCACATGGCAAACATTCACCGGGTTTGCATCCGATGAAGAGAACTGTGATTCTCGAAAGCTTATGCGACAGTAAAGTTGGTTAGTCTTAAAGGTGCCACTGGACTCTTTTCTGTTCACCAGGTTGCTTTCATTGCCACCGTGCATGTAGAGACATGCATACTGGTCACAGAGCTTCCATGTGTGGGTGCTTTCTGTGCCCCCCTCCCGTCTTTTCTCACTTGTGCTCCTCAGTGACTCTACATTGGATCTCAGAGGCTGTATTAGTGATTCGCAGAAACCTTTTTTTCCCTTTGTGCATGTGTTATAGGTCCATTTATTTATTTATTTATTTATTTATTTATTTATTTATTTATTTATAGTATAGTCATGAGAGGGAGAGCAGGAAGGGTTACATCAGTGCAGGAAGGGTTACATCAGTTCTCGTGGCCCCTTCTTACACACCCAGGGTAATGCCCGTTGCCACATTGGAGTCAGGAAGCAACTTTCCCCAGGCCAGTTTGTCTAGGGATCCTGGAGAGGTGTGTGTGTGTGTGTGTGTGTGTGTGTGTGTGTGTGTGTGAATTTCCTGCTCTGTGCAGGGGGTTGGACTAGATGACCTTGGAGGTCCCTTCCAACCCTATGATGCTATTCTCTTCTCACTGCAGCTCAAGGTGAATTACACAGTGCAAGACAATACAATCAACAGGTGAGACATGCAATAAACAGTGCAATAGGGTATCGATTACGGAAATTTGAACAACAAGCAGAAACAGCTGAAGCAATATAGTAAAGAGTCCAGTAGCACCTTTAAGACTAACCAACTTTATTGTAGCATAAGCTTTCGAGGACATTCAGGACATTCCATCAGGACATTCCATCAAGGACTTAAAGGCCACTGTAGTTCAACAGAAACCTTTCAAAAACAGAATCCAGTGGGAAGCTGCTGAATTGGAATTCATATGTAAATTTGACTCAGTCAGGCTTGGTTTGAATAGGGACTATGAATGGTTATCTCATTATCAGAAGTAACTGATCCCATTATCAGAAGCTACTGATTGCATCTACTCCCCCCTCCCCTCTCCACCTTATGCTACAATAAAGTTGGTTAGTCTTAAAGGTGCTATTGGACTCTATATTATTTTGCAACTACAGACTAACACGGCTAACTCCTCTGGATCTATGACCAGCTGAAGCAATGCTGAAACAAAATGTAAGCAATTTAACACGCCATATTAAACAATACGGAAACTACCCAGTAGGAACATACTTACAGCAGGCAGTACTCAGTAGTATAGTCTACAGTGCCTATCCCTTTATCAAAAGATCTCTCTGGACCATCTCCTTTTAGTGCAACCTTATTGCCTATTGAATAATTCAGTTTTACATAGTTTGTGGAAAGTTAGGAAAGTGGGGACTTTCTTGACCTCTTCAGGCGGGCCAATCTGTAAGGTGGGGGCTACCACAGAGATTGTGTATGTATGGGCAGCTGTTGATTTGGCCTGTTTGCAGGGTGGTACCTGCAGAATGTCCTATTCGGATGAATGAATCTGCCGTAGTGGATCATACAGCAAGAGACAGCCTTGCATATGTGAGGGAACAAGGCCAAACCTTGAAGTGAGCCCGGTAACTGGTGACTAACCAATGGAATGACTCTGAAACCACTGAGCGATGTTTTTTTGTGAACATGGCTCAGATGTTTAGCAACCAGCCACCGAGGCCTGGTCAATATGTGAAGATGAATGAGGAGGTAGAAAATGGGAATGGACTGCAGGTGGAACATGTGAAGCAGCCCATAGAGTGGCCTTTAGGAATACAGAAGTTAGCCAGCCGTTCCTGATCTAGATAAAAATTGAGCTCATGAAAATCCATCTGTGGTTACTGATCGGCTTCTATAAAAGGAACTTCTGATTGACTGTTGAACAAACCTGAACACCAGATGGGGCCATGGAAGCGGTGTGAAGTTTCACATGGTGAAGCCAGATTTGGAACATTTTCAGACTTCAGCAGAAGCTGTGCTGTGCTCTACATTTAGTAGCAAACGTACACACAGTCCTGGAGTATGTTTTTCTGCAGCCCCAGTGGAGATAAGCAGCGGTGAGGATTCAGAGGCACTCTATATCTCATTAACTTTCAAACTTTCTGCCTCCAGGGAACCCATGCTGACTCATGAGGAGACCCTGTGAATCTGCATGGCACTCCAATGTGTCGCAGAAGCTTAAAAGGGGGTAGACAAATTCATGGAGGATAGATCAATCGATGCCTATTGGACATGAAATTTGTGGTGGGGTATGAGCTTTCGTGAGTCACAGCTCACTTCTGAAGACTTACAATAGCTCATAGTCTACTACAAATTTTGTTAGTCTTATAGGTAGACATGGGCACAAACTGCATTGCAAAAAACCCCACGAACTGCCTGATTGTCTGTTCGTGAACCGGCGGTTCGTGAGGGTCCCTGGCCAACAAACCAGCATTCGTTGGAAGCCCGGTTCATTGCGTTCGCCCGCGGTTCATGAAGCCAGACCGTCAGGCACCATCAATCAATTCCCTTGGAAACGGAGCTGGGGGGATGCCTGAACGCTGTCTGTGCTCCTTCTGTCACCCTGGAAACCCGAATCGAAGCTCAGCTTATCTTGATCAGTAGGTCTTCCTTCCAACCATGGAGCTGCAAATTGGTTGGTTATATGGGAGAAGACACCCAGGGGGAGGGAGGGGGAAGGGGGGTGTTCTGTAGCCATGGGCACTCCAATCTCATCCCTGCAAACCCTGATAGGCAGTTCTGATGGCCAACCCCTTGTACACTGGGCCAATGTCAACTGGTGGCTATAATTGTATCGAATGGGAGTTTCCTGGGGGCCTTGGATTGGAGAAGGTATAACTCCAAGATCCCTCTTGCAATCTTGACCAAACTTGGGTGCTGGCTGGAGGAGAGCCTGCTAAACCAATATGGGCTCTCTATGTCCAACGGGGGCTGTTCTGATGCCCACGAACCACAAACCTTGAACCGGTTCGGCAACAGGAAAAGTTCATTGCAGTTCACTGGTTCAGGTTCATCGTCGGCACCGAACCACGAACTGCTGGTTCATTAATTTTTTTTTAGTTCGTGCCCATGTCTACTTATAGGTGCTACTGGACGCTTGGTCTTTTCTACTGCTACAGACAGACTAACATGGCTACCCATCTTGATCTATCAGACATGCTGATCAAAGTGAACCTCCATATTTAGAAGCAGTAAACTTCTGAAAACCATAGAGATCTTAGTCTCTATGCTCTGGTTGTTGGCTCTCCAGGGCAATTGGTTGGCAGCTGTGTGAAACGGGATGCTGGACTAGATTTACCACTTGTCTGATCTAGCCAAGTTCTTCTTATTCCAGTGCAGATTCTTGGGTTAATACAAATGAGGCAAATAGCCAAGGTGTTCAGGTTTGCAAAGATCTTGTAGCCCACTTTGAAAAATCCCTAGAAATCAAAGCAGAATAGATATCATTCTATAATAATATTTGATTTATACACTGCTCTTCAGGACAACTTAACACCCACTCAGAGTGGTTTACAGTGTATGTTATTATTATCCCCACAATAAAACACCCTGTGAGGTGGGTGGGGCTGAGAGAGCTCCTAGAAGCCGTGACTGACCCAGGGTCACCCAGCTGGCTTCAAGCGGAGGAGTGGGGAATCAAACCCGGTTCTCCACATTAGAGTCCCGCACTCTTAGTCCCACACTCTTAACAACTACACCAAACTGGCTGTCTTCTGTCTTGCAGTGTGTGTTTTATTTATCACAGCACCATTTTATCCTTTTTACCATTTCTTAAAAAAAAAATCCTCCTTTGCCTGTGTCTTTTCTGGATATATTTAAGAGGCACGTTCCCTCCCATATTTTCATAAAACATTACCATAAACAACAAAAGGCCCCTGGATTCCATGAGGGTTACCACTTAGAAATGACACAGTTTAGAAATGAATACCTGTGAGAAGCTGTGTAAATAATCTGAGAAGGGGTGAGGGAGGGGAAGGAAAAAGATCTCTCTCGCCTCTGGTCTGTTATGTCATGTGGTAAATAATGCTATAGAAACCTCACTCGTTGGCGGTGCATAAGTACACTTCAGCTGGGAGTTTATGCCCCAGATTTGTGCTTCTGCATTCAATTGTAAAATATTTAAGCTGTTTGAAAAGGCCTCTGTGGGAAGAAGTACTTACATGATTACATTAAAAGGCACAGTCGTGTCGAATTTGAAGGTTTAAATGGCTTTGATCAGAGGGGATTTTTGGTGCCTGCCCAGGACTGGTTAAATGTAGAACAAGTTGCTTCCTAGGGGAGTAAAATTCCATGGGCTCCCAGTTGTTGGGAAAGTAAGTGGAATGTGACCCACTGATGATGCGGACGAAGTTCACAAATAACAGGATCATAATGGTCACCTTTACAACTGTCAAATAACAGGCTCATAATAGCCGCCCCTATTGCGAGTTCAAGCACCCTGAAATCCTTACTCCGTTCAAGTGAGATGTATTTCAAACTGACGTTTTGCTAGTGTTGAAGCCCAACTGGAAGGGATATACAACTGTATCTGCTTTTGAATCAAAATTGCTTTCTGTCTTCCTTGAGCCACCTAACGAAATTACATTTGCTCAGGTAACATAAAGGTCCGTGCTGAGCCCAATAAGGGCCAAGCTACACATGACGAATGACACTTGAACGGCAATTGGATTGAGTGGAAGGCAAGTGAACAGGGAGAAATACACTTGCCGTTCAAGTGTCATTCGTCATGTGTAGCTTGGCCTTAAGTGACTGGGTCCAACCAGACAAGGCAAATCATAGTTCTAAATAAGATCTGCCTGCAGCAGGAAGGAAGAAGGTTGCAATAAGAACAAACCTGCTGCTAGGAGTGTTGTCTTAAGAGGATGAGAGTCTCTGGCTGTATCCACATGGGGGGGGGGTTCTCCACCTTGGCTTCCAAAATGCAGGGTGTGTGTGTGTGTTTTTTAAGCATCCATATGACATTGCTCTCTGTCTACTTTCCAGCTTTTCTCCATCCTTGGTACGGCCTTTCTCAACCCCGGTTTGGTACAATCTTTCAGGAAAGAATGCAATCCAAGCGTATCACCAAGCTATCTGGATGCGACGTTGTGATATCTTGCCCACATTGGTGCCATTTTTCTTCCATCAGCTTCATGTAGCTGCCATTTTTCCAGCTGTGCCACTGACGGGCATTTCGAGAGCTTTTAAAATAAACGTATTAGTAACCAGGGGTCATTTCGTAGAAAAAGAACTGGAGGAACTCATTAGCATAACTCATTAGCATATGCCATGCCCCTTGCCATCACCAGAAGTGTGTCATTAGCATAACTGACTTCTGTATGCCACACCCCCTGACATCACCTATCCTGGCTGTTTTGGACCCAATCCTGGCCATTCAGGGCCGAAATTGGGCCCAAAATGGCAAAAGGGGGCTGAAAATGGCCGGAAAATGGTCAGGATCGGGCCACTGCTGAGCAGGAGAGTGATCCACCACCCGTCAGAGGCACGATCTGGGTCGTTTCGACCCCAATCCAGGATGAAACGGGCCCCAAATGGCCGAGGGTCAGGTGGGCAGGGCCACCTGACATGTGACCTCTTTGGGAAACTGCCGGAACTGTGTTCCTGCGTGTTCCCCCTCAAAATGAGCCCTGTTAGTAACTAAGAATAATGTTATAACAATCTGTTGCCACAATCTATTCGTCCTTCTGACTCCCTGCTTTCATGTTTTAAAAAGTGAGTCTCTAGCTTATTTAGTTGTGGGATGGTTGACATGAGACTAAAATGATGAAGGGAGGACCGTTATATCAGCCTCAGGACCTTGAAGAAGGTGGGTGGGATAAATATATTCTGTCACCACTGATTAGATTACTGTAATTTGCTCTAAGCAGTGCTTCCTTTGAGTCTGGTCCAGAGGTTACAGCTGGTTCATAATACCGCTGTGCGTGTTATTGCTATGGGGCACATACCACACCAGCTGCATTGGTTACTAGTGGAGTACCAGATCAGATTCAAGTTTTTGGTATTAACCTATAAAGCCCTAAGTGGACTGGGACCAGCATAGCTGCGGGACGGCCTCTCCCTATATATGCCCTGGAGGGTGTTTTGATCAGCAGAAAAATAGCTATTAGTGGTCCTTTCGGTCCTGGCCCTGACCTGGTGGAACTCTCTGTCCATCGAAACTAGAGCCCACCAGGATTTGCTATCCTTCCACCAGGCCTATAAGACAGAGATGTTCCTCCAGGCATATAGCTGAGGCGGGACCAGGCTTCTGTGAGCCCTGTAGGAGGAGGAAGTGAATGATTTAAACCTCCCCATCAGATCTGTCTATCACCCTGTTTCAACTGTTTCAATTGTCTGAGGGCCAAGCTACAAGTGATGAATGACACTTGAACGGCAAGTAGATTGAGTGGAGCGCAAGTGAACAGGGAGAAATACACTTGCCGTTCAAGTGTCATTCGTCACTTGTAGCTTCGCCTTCAGTTGTCAATTGTATCAATGCCTATCTTCCATCTAGCAAAGCTAAACAAATAGCCAAGCAATGATTTCCGCCATGTTGGAAACTATTTATTATTATAAATGATTAGGATTTTTATGTTTTAATGATTTTTATGGATAATTGTATGTAATTTATGTGTATTGTGTTTTAAATGATGTGATCCATCCTGAGCCCACTAGCGGGGAGGGCAGAATAGAAGTCCATTAAAATAAAATAAAATAAAATAAAATAAAATAAAATAATAAAATAAAATAAAATTAGAGAGAGAGAGAGAGAGAGATGTCAGAACTAGGCAATAGTGAAATAAATGAATCCAAGGTCTGACTTGATACAAGAAAGTGTCACATGTTCCTATTTGCGTCTTCTCCACTTCTGTTACTGAAGAGCAAATTGATGAAACACTACAGAAAAAGAAAGCATTGATATGATTGTCCATCAAGTTCATCTAGATTCTTTTTGTGCTTTGTTTTAATAATGCACACCAGCAAAACACCCCATAATTTGGAATGAGGAAATGACCTGGGCAGTTGACACAATCTCTCCTAGGCGCTCTCTCTCAGGTTTAAGAGCAAACACAGCCTCTTGATCAACTGAGGGGCGGTGAACTTTGAAAAGACATGGGAGATGACTAGAGCAATAATGGAGAAAAACTTGTGATAACTCTGATGGGTTCATTTTAAAACTTACTCCATGGCAGTGATGGTGGCAAAGAAATACACTACAGACCGGATCTGCCGGGGGTGGGGAGGACTGGTGGAGTGGGTCAGGGAGATAGTAAATATCTCCCTGAGAAAGGGGATGTTGCCCCTGTCTTGAAGCAGGCAGTGGTGCATCCACTCCTAAAGAAGTTCTCCTAAAGAAGCCCACTCCCAAAGAAGTCCACTCCTACTTGGGATGCAAAAGACCGCCCAGTCTCAAACATACCATTCTTGAGCAAGGTGATTGAACAAGTGGTGGGTGGGCATCTTCAGAGATTCCTGAAAGAAGTGGATTGTTTGGGTCCTTTTCAATCTGTTTTCAGGCCTGGTTATGGGATTCGAAAGGTCTTGGTTCCCCTGGCAGATAATCTGCTCTGGGAAATGGACGGGGGACTGTGGCCGTCTTAATTCTCCTGGACCTCTGGGTAGCTTTTGATAGCATTGGTCAGGATATCCTTCTGCACGACCCTTTGGCGTTGGGATAACTTCGCCTAGCAGTTTCACATAGATGTTAAAAGGATTCTCAATCAAATCAAAATTGGTTTTCAGGGGTACTAATTGATCGATGCCCATGTGTGCTTTTGTAACAGAGGCAAGAAAATGATGCACATGATGTGAAGTTGCTATTGGCTGCAGCAAGTGGGGTATGCGCAGCATTTTGTACACAACTTGGGAATGAAAAAATGAAGAACGGAAGATCGGTAATGCTTTTTTGTTCTACTTAGAAATCCAAGCAGTTGGGACCACTGAAATTATAGGAGCCACGCAGACCGCTAGGGTTTCAGAAGCATTCCCGGTGCCAAACTCCAGGGTGGGAGTTGCTTTAGAGAAACTGACCCAGAAAAGAAGTGTGATCTTGTATGAGCGGCACAACAAAGCTGTGTGCTAAAAGCAATCCCTGCCCCTCCCAAATGTTGTGTGCACACAGTCGGCCTTAGGAGATGGATGGAAACAGGAAACGTTCTGTAGCCTGCTGCCCAAGGGAATGCTAATTAGCTGGCAGGCTGTTAATTATTAATTGGGCTTTCTTGCTCTTTGAGAAGACAATGGTTTTCGCTCAGGAATCAGTTTCACATCCACATTTTTAAAAAAATATATTTTTTGGCATGTGCTCATTATAAAACTAGAATTCCCTTGCAGCGTGATGTGGCTGGTGAACACTGATGTGTTAGTTTCGTGTTCTTATGCTTTGGCAATTACTGCTCGACCACAATAGGAATAAGGAACTGTAGGGGGGAACATCTCTGGATGGGGAGATAATTTTTGCTGGAGGACATGTCCATGCCAATGCTGCAAATTATGCCATGGGGATGGTTTTGCCAATATCAGTCTACAGCTGTCCTAGTCAGTTTCCACGCTGCCTTATTTTTGCGTGTTTTTCACACCTTGATGGCATTTCTTGCTAATCCGCTTTCATGACGGACTGTTCACAGGCCGCGGCAAATGTCTTGACTTTTCCATTTCCATCATGCTTCCAGAAGTACACATGCCACAGGAAAAGCAGTTTTCTGAGCAGCGCATGAGCTCTTGTCACAGTTGACGAAAGCACATTCGCACCCACAATTCCCTTTTTGTAATTTCCCCACATTCCGAATTGCACTATATCGTTGTTTTGATATTTCCCACACATGCCCAACCCACCAAAACTGAGGTTTGTATTCCTGAATTTAAAAGCATTTGCTCAATAGTGCTGTTTTCCTTCCCCCCTGCCAAAGGATTGGGGCTTGCATTATCCATACAAGGAGAGGACTGCCATGTTCATATTATACTGTAAAACAGGGCTTTTTTTCTGGGAAAAGAGGTGGTGGAACTCAGTGGGTTGCCCTCGGAGAAAATGGTCACATGGCTGGTGGCCCCGCCCCCTGATCTCCAGACAGAGGGGAGTTTAATGGTCACGTGGCTGGTGGCCAAGTGGCGCGGAGGGCAATCTAAACTCCCCTCTGTCTGGAGATCCGGGGGCAGAGCCACCAGCCATGTGACCATCTTCAAGAGGTTCCGGAACTCCGTTCCACCGCGTTCCAGCTGAAAAAAAGCCCTGCTGTAAAACAAAAATCTGCAATGAATTTCCAAGCCTGTCTCCATTATCGGTGTCAGGATTATTCACCCAAGGTTTCTTTCCAATGTGTCATCACAATAGCGCAACAAGAACCTGATAATATTTTTTTTAATGGCGGAAACTTTTGAATGGACTAGGAAAAGCTAGGAGGATTGGTGTTGGGAGGGAAGGGATAGCAAGATAGGAGGTGTGCCTGAACATGTATGGGCATTTATCTTAAGAAGCACTTGTAAACATTCTTGTGCATTCAGAAAAACACGTGAAAACTCTGTTTCCAAGCAGAAAAAACGGCAAATGTCCATTCTTGGATATAGCATGACAATAACAGGAAAATGACAGGATGTGCATGGCTGGATTATGAGGATGTGTGTACTGATGTGAATAAAATGGCAGGATAGCCACTACAACAAGAACGTGTGGAAATGGCCCCAATCAGCAGACCTGGATTAATCAGTTTGGTAAGTGCTCTCTAACGGGAAGACTGAGCAACCTGTGGTTTAATCAAAGGGCATCTCTTACCCCATGTTTTGAACTTTTTTCCAACTTAAAATTTTATTTCACAAAATAGGGGAACAGAGGAGTATGCACTCCCTACTGTAGCTCGAATAAAAAGAGACGTATTTAGGGAGTGGAAGCCTTGGTCTTGGATCCAATCAGCTCTTCTGCTGCTGAAAAAGTGAGGGATGGGCTCACCTTTGACCATCAAAAAGGTTGTGCTGAGAATCATGGAACCTGCATGGACAAAAGGGCTTGTGGGAATAGGAGGTAGGCGAAACCGAGGTCGTTTCCACACACATTGAATAATGCACTTTAGCAATCCTTTGGAAGTGGATTTTTTGTTTCATACAAGCAAACCCAGTTCCAAATGATCACTAAAGAGCATTGAAAGTGCATTATCCAACATGTGTGCAAGCAGGCTGAGAGCGGGACCACAAGTGACGCCTGACACAGGTTGGACACTAGTCAGCTTCCCTCAAGTTTTGATGGGAAATGTAGGCGTCCTGGTCTTGCAGCTTGGCTCTCCGACTGCTGTCCAATAGACTTTTCAACTGTCACTTGTCCAACATTCCGCCAAGCTGCCTACATTTCCCGCCAAAACTTGAGGGAAGCTGGCAAGTGTCCAACCTGTGTCAGGCGTCACTTGTGGTCCCGCTCTGAGTGAAAAAGCCGACAGGATCCATCCCTTGGCCTGTTAGATATAGCTAGATCTGTGGTGCCCACTTCTGGTTTGCTGCATTAATAGCCTGGACTTGTTTGACTTTGGTCCCTATTTCATATTGGTTTCCAATATGCTGCGGAGAAACATAAGATGTTAGTTTCCATGATTCATGGCATCAGTGGATGGTGCTGTACATAACTGCAGTAGCATCTTGATCTCATGTGGAGCCCTTTTGTTTTGCTGATTTTTGTTACCGGTGTTCCCTTTGATATCGTTTTTCTGCAATTTATACGTGGTGTGCCCTTGACGCGTTATTTGTATGAAACCGACACAAAAATAACATGAAAATTGTGCCAATTCATTCGGTATTTGGAAAATGGTTCTGAGATGAAGACTCGTGGGAACAATTAGTGCAAGGGAGAAACAAAATCTAGCTCATAAGGTTGTTATGAAAATAAAATGGAGGAGAAGAGTACAATGTAAGTTGCTTTCAGTCCCTGTTGGGGTGTGTGTGTGTGTGTGTGTGTGTGTGTGTGTGTGTGTGTGTGTGTGTGTGTGTGTGTGTGTGTGTGTGTGTGTGTGTGAGAGAGAGAGAGAGAGAGAGAGAGAGAGAGAGAGAGAGAGAGAGAAAACATCAAAGATGCAAAATTTACCATCATCCTTAGTAGGGTTGTCAACCTCCAGATGATGGCTGGAAATTTCCCAGAATTACATCTGATCTCCAGACCACAGAGGTTACTCCTCCCGGAGAAAAATAGCTATTTTGGAGAGTAGACCCTATAGCATTATACCCCACTGAGGTCCCTTCCTTCCCCCAAACCTGCCCTCTCCAGGCTCCACCACCAAAATCTCCAGGAATTTCCCAACCTGGAGCTGGCAACCCTAATTGTCAGGGCAAAATCCAAAGGAATTATTCAAGGGTATCCCAGAAACACTCTTCCGAATCCTTTGTTTTTGTAGCACCCATTCTGATGTGGGCCAGAGGAGTTTCCTCATTTCATTTCATTTCATTTATTGGACTTTTAGCCCACCCTCTCCACAAGTGCGGACAGGATGCGTCACAACAAGGTATGAATACATTTAAAACATAGTATGATTGATCATCCTAGCAAGCACAAAATACAGAGAAAATACAATAAAATACGATTCCCAAGACCACCGCAGCCAATAGTTCATAGAGGGGGGGATTCTTAAGGGGAGGGGAGCGGGAACAGTCATTCTGGTCACATTATGACTCCAGTGGGTGGGGGAGGGTGAGATGAATATATAGCCCCTCACCCCCGACAGGAGACCGGTAGGGAGGCTCATTAGATGGGTAAAGACGTACTGGCTAAGTGCTGTAATAATAAAGAGATCACAGATGGGTAAAGACCTTCATTACTAACTTAAACATTTTAATAAACTAGTTGATTGAATGACGGTTGATTAATCAACTGAAGCTCTTGAAGAGGCTTTCCACCTTTAATACTGTTAAATAATCCCAGTTGGTAGACCCCAGGCGCGTTCCTTCAAGGCATCAGTTTTTGTGATGCTCGAACATGACTTTCAGTGTTTCTGAAAAATGTTGCCTGCTGTCTCATAGGGTCTCTCTTATTTCTGTGTGTGCACCGTCTTTGCTGGTTGCCCACAGGCAAAGTTCCACTGTCAGATGAACCTCCTGGTTTGAGGCATGCCCCTGGCTCTGTTGTATCACAACTCAGAAGAGGCACATGACGCAATACGGCACGCAAACCTGCAGTCAAACGGAAGGTGTAGCCAGCGCCATCTAATACTTGCTATCAGTTCTCTCTGGCTACTGTATTAATCGCCTGGGAAATATAGACTGGGAAGCTCAGGACTGGCAACATCTTATTCTTTAATAGCTCCCCGATGAATAGCTTGGGCCACGCGCGACACTAATGGAAACGCTACCGACTGGAGAG
Organism: Eublepharis macularius; assembly: GCF_028583425.1. Taxonomy (NCBI): domain Eukaryota; kingdom Metazoa; phylum Chordata; class Lepidosauria; order Squamata; family Eublepharidae; genus Eublepharis; species Eublepharis macularius. The sequence continues at coordinate 61,862,725 of NC_072802.1, read as the reverse complement.
GCTTCAAAAGGTGGTTGTGCGATTACCAAAAAGACCCTGGATCAATTCAGTTCAAACTCGGGCTTTAATGCACCGCTGATGATTGCAGGGTTAGAAGGAGTAAAATGCAACAGAAAATTGCCTGCTGGATCAGGAAATATGAAATTGCTACATTTATCCATTCAGCTGAAATGGTTCAACCTGGATAATCTACAGAGTAAACAGCTATTGATTTTTCTTTCTTTTTTCTTTTTTCTTTCTTTTTTTTTAAAAAAAGACTTGGGTAAGCAAAGAACAGTTTCCAGCTTGTTTCGGAATGGAGGGATCCTGGGGGGAAAATAGTGCAATGTAATGAACCTTCTTTTGTTCCCAGGCCTGGCCGAGGTTATGTTATTGCATGTGCATGTCTAACACAGGGCCGGGTACAATATACCTATTTCTGAGAGCCAAACTACAAGTGGCAGGGTCCACGGATCCATCTCGTGGTTGCCATAGCCATTTACGAAGCATTTGTAGGGTTTTTTAAAAAAAAATGTTGCATGGTCCCAATCTGCAGCATGCACATGGCAGCCCCAGAAGCTCTCCCCCACATCTTTTCAGATGCTGAGAGCCAAGCTACAAGTGACGCCTGACACAGGTTGGACACTTGTCAGCTTCCCTCAAGTTTTGATGGGAAATGTAGGCGTCCTGGTTTTACAGCTTGGCTCTCCATTACAGCTGCAAGACCAGGACGCCTACATTTCCCATCAAAACTTGAGGGAAGCTGACAAGTGTCCAACCTGTGTCAGGCGTCACTTATAGTTTGGCTCTGAATCAGCAACAGGGTAGGGTTCCCAGGTGCCCATCACTGGAGGGCAAACTCCTGCATCCTTGCCCACTGTTCTGCCGGTGATTGGTGGGAGGAAGAAAGCCCCCCAGAATTTGCCTGCCACCAGCAGGCACCGTAGGAGCACGCAACAATGACACCCCTGGAAGTGACGTCACACTGGCCGCAAGAGCACTCCTGCACTTTGTTTGGCTCCAATTTTCAGAGTGCGCATGCAAAGAAGAGTACAAGCTAAATGCCAATAAAATTGCCTTTTGTTGCAAATGCTTGATGTGCCTAGAGAGAGAGCTTGTATATTACAAGACCCTTGACATGCATTGCACCGTCACGTGAGATTGTTGTTATTGAGTACTGGCCTATCTTGTACAGAATGAAAGGCCAACATAATCCTCATTGCAATCGTTTATGACAGCGCAGCGCTTTTTCCAGTGGCAGGATGATAGCTCAGTGGTAAAGTGAGAGCTTTGTGTGCCAAGTGTTACAGTTTCAATAGCCGGTATCATTCTTGACTTAGCAGCAGTAGCAGGTACGGGAAAGACCTTTCTCCTTCTGAGATTTGGAGATCTGCAGCCCATAAGGAGAGGCAATCCTGGGCAAGCTTGATCAGTGATCTGTCTCAGAGTGATACTTATTTCTTTAGAATATGCATATGCTGCCACTCCAGAGACCAGCTTCATTGCTTGCCGCTTGCTGCTCCACTAGGATTGTCAACCTCCAAATGGGGCCTGGAGCTCTCTCGAAATTACAACTAATATCCAGACTACAGAGATCCATTAAGGTCTATGCTTTGGAGCTCAAATCAGCAGGAATTTCCCAACTAGGGTTGCCAATCACCCTCTGGGGGCAGGGGATCCCCAATCCCACTCTCCACCCTCCCGCCCCCACTTACCTGGCCAACAGGGGAGGCACAGGCCTCCCGGGGGTCGCTCCTGGGCAGTGCAATGCTCTCCCACAGGCTCGATCTAGCCTCAGTCTGGCCTGGATTGGGCCACTGTGGAGCGGGGGAGCACTCCCACGCTCCGCAGTGGCCCAATCTGGCCCAATTTAGACCCAAATCAGCCCAGATTGGGCCAGATTGGGTCACTGCAGAGCGTGGGAGCGTTCCCCTGCTTTGCAGCAGTCCACTCCAGACCAATTTGGGTCCATTCTGTGCTGATTCAGGCTTTCTTCACTGTCCAGCTTTCACATCCATACATAGCAATGGGGGAATACCATAGTTTGGATTATCTTGACCTTGGTTCCCAGAGAGACATCTTTATCTCTAAGGATCTTATCTATCTCCCTCACAGCTGCTCTTCCAAGTCTCAGTCTTCTTCTGATTTCTTCATTGCAGTTTCCCTTTTGGTTGATGATTGTCAACTTTAAAATTAACCCGAAGTTAAGCTCTGTAGATGGCTTGACGGGTGTCTGGCACCACATCACCCCAGGCTTCTTTGGCTCTATGAAGGGCAATCTGACTTCAGCTTTCCCAACTCTGAAGACCAAAACTTTCCTCCACCCCGCTCCAGCTTCTTTAGCCCTTTTGAGGCCTTTGTCTTCTTGTCAGGATCTGTTGCAGGCCAACAGGGGCTGGCAGGCCTGTGGCACTGCTGGCATGCCTAGATTTACAACTGGGCATAGTGGCAGAGACATGATGGATAAGGCTTGTTGCTGGGAGTTTTGACAGTATTAGTAGTGATTAAGGTGTATCTTCACAGAGTCTATAATTACAACAACACTTAGCATTTGTATGGTGACACAGAGTATTGCAAACGTTTCACATATATTATCTTGCTGCAGCAATCCTGTCAGATAAATCGGCATTATTATCCCCCATTGCTGATAGAAGGGGGAAGGAGGCAGAAGGAACAACGGGTTGCCTAAGATATATATAAAGGTAAAGGTAGTCCCCCGTGCAAGCACCGAGTCATTACTGACCCATGGGGGACGCCGCATCACGACGTTTTCTAGGCAGACTTTTTTACGGGGTGGTTTGCCATTGCCTTCCCCAGTCATCTACACTTTACCCCCAGGAAACTAGGCACTCATTTTACCGATCTCAGAAGGATGGAAGGCTGAGTCAACCTTGAGCTGGCTACCTGAACCCGGCTTCCACCAGGATCAAACTCAGGTCGTGGACAGAGCTTGATAGATAGATATAAATAATATTTATATATATATATATATAAACAAAGCAACCTTGTGAATGAGTCTCAGAAACTAGATTTGAGCCAAGGACTTCCTGAGATGCAGCGCAGTCTCATAACTGCTCTATACCACCATGCAAAAGGAATGCCTATTATTATAATTAATGATGCCATGAGGATTAAAAATAATGGGTTAGTAATGCAAATCCCTCTCGATCATAGTCGTCTTTTTAAAGACAAGTCACTCCCTTTTGCCCTTGGATTATTATAACTCCATCCACAATTTAGACTAGGATGTATTTTTAAGAGCCATTTTCTCACCTGCATGGTTGGCACTCATCTGACTTGGCAAGTTAGCATTGTTGGCACATGCCAGAACTTGATTGCTCAGCCCTTTTTTCAGTTTCATTGAAACTGTTCCGATGGTTGATGCTGATTCAAGCTTTTCGAACACGCACTTGTTTGTAAATTTCACTGGCGTTGCTCCCAGCTCTTCTTCCCTGAGAAGATGTTTTGCCTATAGATCTCCTGGAATTACAACTGATCTCGAAATAATGGCGATCAGTTCCCCCAGAGAAAACAGCTGCTTTGGAGGGTGGACTCTATGGCTTTATACCCTGCTGAGGCCCCTTCCCTCCCCAAACCCTGCCCTCAAATTTCCACCCCCAAATCTCCAATAATTTCCCAACTTGGAATTGGCAACATTAAAGAAGATCCATACTGGTCAATATGGAACACAGGACAGGATGTCATTAAGTTGTACAATATACATGAAAAGAGCCGCATGCAGTTCCTAGGCTCTTCCATCCCTGTACCAATATTCCTAAACAGCACAGCAAGCATATACATGTACATGTACATTTTGTAAAAGATATGCAAATTTGGCATATCTGGATAGCCCAGGTGAGCCTGATCTCGTCAGATCTCAGAAGCTAAGCAGGGTCAGCCTTGGGTGGTAATTGGATGGGAAACCTCCAATGAAGACTAGGGTTGCAGAGACAGGCAGTGGCAATCCACCTCTGATTGTCTCTTGCCATGAAAACCCCACCAGGGGTCGCCATAAGTCAGCTATGACTTGAGGGCACTCTCCCTCACCACCATCCCGTCTCTTGATAAAAACTGGACCCTTTTCAAGCATCCACAGATGCCACTCGTAACAGGCAACCCAGTCAAGGTCGGAGCTTGTCAGTCCTTGGCAGGTAGATCCCCAAGTCCCTCACAGCAAGCACTCAGGTGCATTGGTGGAAGTTACTTTTATTAGAGATCTATACAGTCCAAGTGATCTATACGAATGCATTGGCAGAAGTGACTATTCAAAAAGGTATAGTGTTAATTACAGGGAAACTTCCCGCCCTTTGGGTCCGTTGACATTCTGGCACGAGAACCCCAAAGAGTTACATGGGAACTGATTAGTTTGGGCAGGGGTCATTTCGTAGAAAAAGAGCTGGAGGAACTCATTAGCATCTCATTAGCATAACTCATTAGCATCTGCCACGCCCCTTGACATCACCGGAAGTGTGTCATTAGCATAGCTGATTTGCATATGCCACACACCCTGACATCACCTATCCTGGCTGTTTTGGACCCAATCCTGGCCATTCAGGGCCAAAATTGGGCCCAAAATGGCAAAAAGGGGCTGAAAATTACCAAAAAGGGGCCCAAAATGGTCAGGATCGGGCCACTGCTGAGCAGGAGAGTGATCCACCACCCATCAGAGGCCCGATCCGGGCCATTTCGGATCCAAACAAGGCCGAAACGGGCCCAAAATGGCCAAGAGTCAGATGGCCACCTCAGGGCCACCTGATATGACCTCTTTGGGGAACTACTGGAACTGCACATTTCCCCTCATAATGAGCCCTGAGTTTAGGCTAGACAGAGTACAGAATGAAATCATCGCAGTCTCTGAGAAAAGATACATCGCTCGCTGCCCGCAGCTTGCATCCAAGGACACTTACTGTAGAAGTGAAAGTAAATACCTTCAACAGATAACAGACAACCCCCACTGGTCCTGTACATTTCATGTAAGCAGTTTACACACTCTCAGATGATCAACACAGTGTACAGAATACAACCTCAGCAAACGTTTATGATCAGCACAAAATGCAAAACACATTAATGGCAGGTATGCAGGCAGGCATACATGACAGAACTGCTGAGTCTGCCCGTCACTGATCATAATCAGCCAACTGCATATTGAACATTGCAGCCTCTTGATGGATGTGGAGCCACCCTTATCAGGTGTGATGGGTAAGTTCGACCTTCACTGCTCTGCTGTCCCCAAGTCCATGTTAGGTTTTTCCCAGTAGCCATGAATAGAAAGCTTTGATTTATATGGAAGAAAGGAAGAGCTCTCTGGAATACCATTGGGGTGTGAACTAAACATTCCCCTACCCTGGCAGTGATTTCAAAGTGCAAAGCAAGAGGCCAAGTTTTGCCTCTTCTTAACTGTGCGCTGGTTTGTTCTGCTGGGATTGCTGTTACTCAGGCTGTAATGTGAGTAAGGAATGGTGTTACCCAACCCACCAAGACCACTGTCTGCTCGCTCAGATTAGGGAGGAGGAACAATACCAGGGGTCATTTTGTGGAAAAAGAACTCGAGGAACTCATTAGCATAACTCATTAGCATATGCCATGCCCCCTGACATCACTAGAAGTGTGTCATTGGAATAACTGATTTGCATATGCCACACCCCCTGACATCACCTATCCTAGCTGTTTTGGACCCAACCCTGGTCATTCAGGGCCGAAATTGGGCCCAAAATGGCAAAAAGGGGCTGAAAATGGCCGAAAAGGGGCCCAAAATGGTCAGGATCGGGCCGCTGCTGAGTGGGAGAATAATCCACCACCCGCCAGAGACCCGATCTGGGCCGTTTTGACCCCAAACCAGGCTGAAATGGGCCCAAAATGGCCAAGAGTGGACAGGGCCACCTGACATGTGACCTCTTTGGGGAACTGCCGGAACTGTGTTTTGGCATGTTCCCCCTCAAAATGAGCCCTGAACAATACTAACCAAGCAATGGAGTATCGGCCTGTTCCTTTCGTTTCATGTGCAATGGTAAAATGGAAGAGGTGGTTCCTCCAGCTCAAAAATGCTAGCATGAACTTGGACTGCACACCACGGAATACAAAAGGAGCTACTGAGAACAGAGTCAGTCCTCACTGCATCACAGTTTGATGTAGTGGTTAACAGCGGCAGGAAAGAGCCAGTTTGGTGTAGTGGTAGACTAAGAGCAGCAGGACTCTAATCTGGAGAGCTGGGTTTGATTCCCGACTCCTCCGCTTGAAGGCAGCTGGGTGACCTTGGATCAGTCACAGCTCTCTCAGAGCTCTCTCAGCCCCACCCACCTCACAGGGTGACTGTCATGATGATAACAACAATACACTTTGCAAGCTCCTCTGAGTGGGTGTTAAGTTGTCCTGAAGGGCAGTATATAAATCGAATGTTTAAATAGACATTATCTCTTTGTCTGTGTATTCCACTCTGGTTTCTTTTTCTTTAGGTCTGTTGAGTTGTTACGATTTCAGTGTTCCAGCCGCACATAACACAAAAACACATTGCCTGTGATCCTCCTGATAGGCACAATTGTCATTTTATGTGAGTAGAACAACATGCCTATTGTCCAGGTCCAGCATGCAGGAACTGGTATCCTCCGAAACTGGGGTGTCAAATCACATGTACCAAAGCTGGAAAATGCATGTGTTGCCTTGTTCACTCAAAATGGCAAAGGCACATATGGAGAGGACCGGGCTTAGTATACATGTAGCTAGATTGCCAAAATCATGACTAAGCAGGGTTTGTGTCACTCTAGACACAACCCAGGAGGATTTTGCATATATAGAGAATGATGCTAGCCAGTGACAGTCACGTTCAGATAATAACTACAGTGTGCTTATATACCACCCTTCTGGACAGATTAGTGCCACACTCAGAATGGTTGACAAAGTCATTGTTGTTATTATCCCCACAATGCAGCTGGGGAGCTGGGGCTGGCAGGAGTGGCTTTCCCAAGGCCACCTGCTGAGGTCAGGGCAGTTGTGAGAGTCAAACCAGCAGAATGCCGATTTGCAACCCAGCCACTCACTATGCTATAACAACTGTGCTTATATACCGCTCTTCTAGACAGATTAGTGCCCCACTCTGAGCACTGAACAAGGTCAGTGTTGTTCTTATCCCCACAATGCAGCTGGGGAGCTGGGGCTAAGAGGAGTGGCTTATCCAGGGCCACCTGCTGAGGTCAGGGCAGTAATGGGAGCTGAACCAGTAGAATGCTGGCTTGGAGCCCAGCCACTTAACAACTATGCGACAGCAGCTCTCAGACACAAAGGGTTGGTTCCAGGGTAAATTTTCTAATAGCAAAATGGAATTTTCCTGACTTCCACTGCAGCACACTGATGCTAATCCTGTGGGATAGGGGAGCTGGGGGGGGGTCTTGCTACCGGAAAGGGTAGAAATTGCCAATTGGGTCTGAATCCATCCCAATGCCTCTTCCATTTCTGACGAGGTACAACTAAACCAGAGGACAGGAAGTTCTGACACACACATGTCCTCCAATGCCAAGAACTGAGCCATACGCCGAGCTCTTTCATTTGGCTCTGTATAAAGAATGCACAGTTCTGGGTAGAATGCGTTTTGGGTTTGTGATGCAGTCAACAATTTGCTCATCTCGATTCAATTCCCTTTGTCTCTTTCAGAGAGACTGAAGTGACTCACCCAGCCGAAGGAGACAGCTATGCGCGTTACAGCCAAGTGACAGCTTGAACCTATGGGAACCCCTACTAGCGCATCACGGCAAGAGATGCATTTCCATGACAAATCACCCGGATGCGCACCACTCCAAGCCTGACTCTGCCATCTCTAGCAAAACATTATTGCGTTGACTAGCGGAGCAAAATGTTTTATGTCGCTCTGAAAGGAACTGACACGGCTGGAGATTTAATCGCTTTGGATTCATCTTGGCATGACGCCACTTGTGCGTATAAATGGAGCATTTAATGTTTAATGTGCTACTCTGACTGCGCGGTGACCTTCTCGCTACATTTGCATGTCAGGGATTTCTGACGCTATGTCACTACAAGCAGCATCCAGAGATACAATATGTAGTGCAGCGTTCATGGAGATCATACAGCCTGACATAGCAGGGGAATGATGAACTTGCTTTCTCTTTTCTTTTGGACCTTTCTCTAATAGTCGGTGTTCGAATTTGCACAGAAAGCTAATGCAGAATGGTATATATGTTCCATATATTGACAACAACTCTGCAGGTAGCACATGGGATCCGATGTAGAAGATAAAATGAACATACCAGTAATCAATACATCAATCTCTTGGAAGTGTAAAGTTACCTTCAGATTGTAAGTTTACCTTCTGTATGGTGAAGTTTTTTGCAACCCTATATTGACTGTAATTTTGTTCTTTTGCAGTCTATGTGGCTTTTAACAGGAAGGAAGGAAGGAAGGAAGGAAGGAAGGAAGGAAGGAAGGAAGGAAGAAAGGAAGGAAGGAAGGAAGGAAGAAAGGAAGAAAGGAAGAAAGGAAGAAAGGAAGAAAGAAAGAAAGAAAGAAATTGATTAACTGGTAAATCAGTAAGGACATTGTTAAATGGTCAGAACTGTGAATTAAGGATATCTGTTAGGGGCTTCAACACTATTTTGTGTCTGGTGTGTTCTAATAAAGATTTTTTAAAAGTTTTTGTATGTTCCTATAATACAGAATTATAAAGAAACATGGAATAAGCTCTTTAGTTCTAACAAGAAGTGGTATTTCTGCTTATTAAACTATCCCATTTTTTCCCATCTTCTAGAAAAGATACCTAATATTTAGATTGGAAGTAGTATGCTATAATTCATTTCTGTGAATTGGTTAAAAGACAAATCATTCATCAACAAAAAAAAATTAATTGGTTGACAAGTTGATACTCATGATTTCAGTCCTAAATAAAAATGTGTTGTGACAAGTCTGTATAGTCCAGCATGTGTACCTGTGGTCAGGGCCGGCGCCAGAGTTTCTGGCGCCTGAGGCCAGGAGGGCAGCTTCAGGACTGTGGGGCAGCAGGCAGCTGAGCAGGAGGGCTAAGAGGCTGCCGGCCCAGCCCTCCTGCTCCATTGCTCCGCACACCGCCCTGGACACCTGCCGCTTCTGGCTCGTGGCCACTGCTCCCGGTCGGGGGCGTGTGTTGGTGGCAGCAGCAGCACGGGAGAGCTTGGAGGCTGCAGTAGCCAGCCAGGCATGGCAGGTGGCAGGTGGCTGGGGCAGCATGCTGTCAGCTTCCATCAGTGTGAACATAAGACTGTAAGACGGTAAGAACAGCAGGGCTTTTTTTCAGGGGGAACGTGGGGGAACGGAGTTCCGGAACCTCTTGAAAATGATCACATGGCTGGTGGCCCCACCCCCTGATCTCCAGACAGAGGGGAGTTTAGATTGCCCTCCGCGCCGCTGCACAGAGGGCAATCTCAACTCCCCTCTGTCTGGAGATCAGGGGGCGGGGCCACCAGCCATATGACCATTTTCTTCGAGGGCAACCCACTGAGTTCCACCACCTCTTTTCCCAGAAAAAAAGCCCTGCATATATATACATATTACTGTTTTTATTCACTGGAGTGTCAGATACCTATTAAAAAATTTCTAACTAGGATCCCATTGCTATATATCACACTCAGAAGCCAAGAGCACAGTCTCCTATTCCCTTGCAACTCAGAAGCCATGTTCTTCTTTTAAAAGACTGTATATTTAAAGTAGCTGTAGAACCAATGCAAGTATTTCTACAAGTAGCAAGAAAGGAAAGAAGGGTGTTTTTTTAACACTAGTAGTTTTCCGTCATGCATGGCAAACTTCATTGGATAGATCTCAGTTCAGGCCGAGTTCTATTATGAAGCCTTTGTACAGCAACATGTACGTCTTTCAGCAAAATCTGTTATATTATTTCCATTTCCATCAAAGCAGCACACTCCAATACAGATCTTTGACTCCAAACAAAGCCTTCAGGACCTCTGGAGAACAAGCGTGTTGCCCATCTCCAGTTCAAAACAGAGGCTTATCGAGGCAGAAACGCATCTTCAGCCCATCAAAGAGCCACCCCAGCTGTAAGCCAGTGCATTCCCTAAATCTACAGGTTCATAATATTTATCAAGATTGTTCTGATGGAAACAAGCAGCCTTCCAAAATATAGAGGAGGTTACCATTTCACTTGGCAATAAATGTTTCTTGGGGAGATTGGAATTGCATTGGTTTGCACCCAACAAGGATATGTGATGTTTGCAGGAAGAATTCCATTCTTATAACTACAGATCCTTAGTTACAGATTCTTGTTCAAAGAGCCACCTGTCTTTTCATAGTCCAGCCAGTCCTACAGCTCAGTTCAGATATAACATGAAACTCTGGTTTAAGTAAACAAAGTATGGTTAGTGTGATTGTCTGAATGTGGGCTGACGATAATTGTTTAAGACAGTTGCATGAAGATCTGAAACCGTGGTTTGAAGTTGATTTGCCAACTACAGTTAGTCTTAACTATGGTTTTGTGTGATATACAAACAAGGGTTTCCTGGCTTAATCCGAGCTTGACCTTCGGTGCTGTGCACACTGGTTCCAGATCAAAGATAATGGAACCAGCATCGATTGAGGCAAGCTAGGATTTGAGTTACACTTGCAAACCAAATCCTAGTTTCATAAACTAAAATTAAAATGAGACCGTTTCGTGCAGAATCTGAACTGAGACACCATGTTGGAGTGTAATAGAATAGGAAGATTTGGATCCAGTAGCACCTTAAAGACCAATTAGATTTCCAGGCTATGAGCTTTTGAAAGTCAGAGCTCCCTTTCTCAGGGAAGTCAGAATGCAAAGAGAGTCCTTTGCACCATCCCTTCTTTGCAACACTGCCTGGGATATAAGGGTTCAGGTATCTCCATTCCTACTTGTAGCTGATGAAGGGAACTTTGACTCGAAACTTCATATCCTGGAAATCTAGTTGGTCTTTAAGGTGCAACCGGACACAAATCTTGAACTGAGCCAATACCTCTTCCCACACTTGGCCTAGTGTAGTGTAGTGGTTTAAGTGTCAATACTGAGTAGGGACATCCAGGTTAAAAGCTCCATTCATCCATGAAGCTCACTGGATGACCTTAGGGAAATCACACTGTCCCAGCCTAACCCAACTCGCAAGGTTGTTGTGAGGATAAAATGGAAGAGAATCATGTATGCTCCCTAAGCTCCCAGGATAAAGGGGGGATAAAATTTTGCTAGATATATTTCCAGTGTCATTATTTGCAATAACAGCCCCTGCATCTTTACATGCATAGATATTTTTCTTCCAAAATTATGCTGCACATTGGGTTTTGTAGTCTTAAGGGCACAGAGGTTCTCAGGCATGCCTGTTTGCAGGATTAGATTCCACACAAGCAGTTTCCAATACTGCCAAAATGAAGTTATTCCGACTCTAGCAGAAAACTACAGATTGGTAAAGTCTCCCGTGGCTCACCACACAATTAACATGGTTTAGTTGAATTCTCTCAGAAAAAAAATTCAGGGTTTTTCCAAGAGTTCTCCAAGGAAGAGCAGAAAGTCCCAATTAGCTCACACACAACCCTTTCTGCCAATTCCCTTCAGTAGAAACTTTCTGTGTGTTTGTTGGACACGAAGCTGAAGTTGGTTTCCGGTTCCCAGTTCACAGCCCCAAGTTCCTTATTTGCAAAAAGAGCACCCTACTTTAAAGCAGAATAAGGAACAGGGAACTGGGAACCAACTTCGGCTTCATCTATCGGACCCCAGTTCAGTCCCCAGCCATTCAGCATGCAACGTTGCATTTCCAGACAGCTGACATCTTTCCCTTCCCTCCCAGAACAACGGCACATCTGGAGAGACGACACCAACTGGGTCAGAGGCTTCACTGCCTTGACTACAATACAATATAGATGAATCCTGTACTTGTGATGCAAAAGCACAGAATCAATACTTCTCTGTGTCTACAACGTTCCAGACAGGAAGCAAAGGGGAGTTGATTCTATGTGCAAACGGTAACAATCTGGGAGGAGACTGACAGCAATAAAGACTTTATCGGAGCTGAAATGCTTGTAAATGTGAGCGGCTGTTCTTTGCAGCAGATGTGCCAGCTTTTAAAGCTGTCTGGCATCTTCATTCACTTCCCCCTAAACGTTTTCCTTCCTTGGCAGCCACATCAGGTTGGGCCAGGTGAGGTTTTCTTGCCAGCTGCTCTGATTTTAATGCAAGCAGGAGAAGTCAGGGAGGCCAGCAGGACGAGGGGAAATGGTTAAAACAAAAAAGGCACTTGGCTTGGCTACCTGCCTCTGGCATGAAAGCGGGCACTGAATCACCCAACAGCCTCTCAAAGGTGAAGAGGTATCCTTACAGCTTCAAGATTCTCCTTTTTTTCTCCATCCTTTGCGGTACATATGTGATTCTCTAACAGTACTGAAATAAATATTATTACTGTAATCTATTTGCACAGTGCTATCAGTGTTACGTGGCACTCATTGCAGAGTTTTGCAAACAAAAGAGACAGCCTGGCCCCAAGGAGTTTCCCATCTCAATCTGGATAGTGGAAAGAAGGGACAGACTGTTGAAGTAAATGCAACTCAGCAAGCCTGGCTGCTGGGAGGTGATATCTCGCTCTTCCCACTAGAACAGACAGTGCGTATGTGTTATCTTCTTAATGAATGGGTTGCCTCTGTCAAAGCTGGGAGCTTCTCTCTGAATCCTTCCTTTACTTCCTGTGCCCTTTGTGTTCTGTCTTCTCGTCGTCTTGCAAGAAGCCGGATACATCTACAGGTCTCTCCTGTGGAACCCAGACAAAGAAAATGCCCAGGTTAGGACATTCCCACTCAGCAGGCAGCCGTATTAGCTGGCCACTTGTGACAGGGAACGACAACCTTTAGATTAGATCAAGAGTCCAATAGCACCTGTAAGTGGTGGGGTACGGGCATTCGTGGTGGGGTAGGGGCATTCGTGGTGGGGTACGGGCATTCGTGGGGTATGAGCATTCGTGGTGGGGTATGAGCATTCGTGGTAGGATATGAGCATTCGTGGTGGGGTATGAGCATTCGTGGTGGGGTATGAGCATTCATGGTGGGATATGAGCATTCGTGGTGGGGTATGAGCATTCGTGGTGGGGTATGAGCATTCGTGGTGGGATATGAGCATTCATGGTGGGATATGAGCATTCGTGGTGGGGTAGGGGCATTCGTGGTGGGGTATGAGCATTCTTGGTGGGGTAGGGGCATTCGTGAGTCACAGCTCTCTTCAAATACCTTTAGATTAGGCATCTCTCTCCTTTCTACTACAAAATGGATGTGACCCTATCTCAATGAAAGTAACTTTTATCTTTTTGCAATGCACTTGACATGTGCTTACTGCATGTGATTTCACACTTTCCTGACTGCACAGCTTTGTTACGGGCATTTGTGGTGGGGTAGGGGCATTCGTGGTGGGGTACGGGCATTCGTGGGGTATGAGCATTCGTGGTGGGGTATGAGCATTCGTGGTGGGGCATGAGCATTCATGGTGGGATATGAGCATTCATGGTGGGGTATGAGCATTCTTGGTGGGGTAGGGGCATTCGTGAGTCACAGCTCTCTTCAAATACCTTTAGATTAGGCATCTCTCTCCTTTCTACTACAAAATGGATGTGACCCTATCTCAATGGAAGTAACTTTTATCTTTTTGCAATGCACTTGACATGTGCTTACTGCATGTGATTTCACACTTTCCTGACTGCACAACTTTGTTATACTAACTAGCAAAGATAACCCAATACAGACAACCTAAATGAACCAGGGAGGGAAGTCAGTAGTCTCAAGGGACAAATAGAAACCAATGTAGTTAGATGCATTTCAGTTTTATTTCAGATGCTAAAGCAACATTCACTTTTCCTTTTCCTTCCTTCCTTCCTTTCTTTTTCTTTCTTTCTTTCTTGCTTGCTTGCTTGCAAATACACCATAAAAAATATTGAGCTAAAGTGAAATCTTAGACACAGGTAGATGAAGCAGTTGGACATGAAGTGGAGCTGCTGCTTTCAGCCAAGTGAAAAATAATCCTTTTTTTTTTTTGCTTCTGGCCCTTCACTCAGAGATTTTACACCTTTCCTGAAAGATGATGAGAAGACAGTTAAAGCCCTGAAGCTGTAGCTCAAAGCTGCTTCCTGGGAACCCTCGGCAGAGAGCCCAAGTAAAGTCCTAGTCAGATGCCCTTACAAGAGAGTCCTTTCCCCCTTTCAAGGAAGCTCTTTCACTCAAAAATCATAGTGAGGCAAAGAGCTCACGAACGTGCTGCCTTTGAGGAGAACTCTTCAGCTGCACTTCCCCAGAGACGGGCAGTATGCTTTCCTGCAGAGGGTAGGGTATGCTTCTTCATAGAGAGCTGATGTAGCACAGTGGTTAAGTGGTTCGGCTGCGAATCAGCACTCTCCTGGTTTGAATCCCACTACTGCCTTGAACTCGGTAGGTGGCCTTGGGTCAGCCACTCCTCTCAGCCCCAGCTCCCCAGCTGTATTGTGGGGATAACACTAACACTCAGGGCCAAGCTACACATGACGAATGATACTTGAACGGCAGGTGTATTTCTCCCTGTTCACTTGCCCTCCACTCAATCCACTTGCCATTCAAGTGTCATTCGTCATGTGTAGCTTGGTCCTAACTTGTTCACCGCTCTGGATGAAGCACTAATCTGTTTAGAAGAGTGGTATATAAGCGCAGTTATTCTTCTTGTTGTTGTTATTGTTATTGTCATTGTCATCATCATCATACAAGTTTGGCAACATAGTATTTTTTCCTCCCTTCTTTCAACGAGCAAGTGAAGATGCAACCTGCAAGAGAGAATGGGGAGAGAAGGTGACCGTCTATGAATGAAACAGTCAAATAAGCAACGCTTTCAGTGTCATGGATACAAACAAGACACCAAAGTCACCCTGTGACAACTGCAATCAACACACCAAGCCCTCATGGGATGAAACTATCCAGACGGTGCGGATTCCTAAAGAAACATAAATGAAAGCTATGAAAACGAAGTGACGCAAACCGAATGATAATGACACCACACAACACTGCGAAGAGGTAAAGACAAACATATTGGTTTGTCCCTATCACAAAAGGCCATCAAGCCTGGTATTGCTGGAAAAAAGCAAAGTGGGCAACATCCGTCAAATGATATTCAGATTAATCTACATTTGGGAGTTCTCCTCAATAATAATTATATTAAATAGTCTCCACAGCAGAACAGCAATCAATTGGAAAAGTTCATCATGGACCTCAGAAGCTGGCAAAGCAAATAAAGATACCTTGAATATATTCAGCTCATAGAGCAAAAGACAAACCTCATCTATTGCTCACTCCAGATTAACCCTCAACCTGAGCTGTGAAAGCAAAAGTGAAAATCACCAAAAAAAAAATGACCCTGTACTACAACCAGCAAGCTAGCAATCAATTCAGAAATACTATCTACCCACTGGGGATATATGTAAATACACCCTTTTTCATTGCAATTTTGAGTTCCTATGTTGTCATCATGTGTTCTTTCATTCTGCCCATTTCCATTTCAGGTAGCATTGACTACTTTTTTTCAATCAACCATACACAAACAGTATATGATGTGAAAATGGCAGGAAATGATGTAAAATTATCATCAAAGGACACAGTAAACATTCTGCAGACTGAAACACCACGGGCTAAAGGACATGTTCGTATTTTGTAAAGAGGTGTGTCCAGGTTCCCCGGGCTCGACTCAGGTTCCCCGCAGCCCCTCAGCAGCTGCAGGAAGTGGCTTTTTAAAAATAAAGACGAAAATAGGCTCAGAAAGCCATCACGAAAGCCCCCCAAAACTGTTTTCCGGCACTGAATCAATGCACGAGGGGAGGCATGCCCCCATTTTTGCTGCTGCACATGCGCAGAATACTCCATATGGAGCAGCAAAAACGGGGGAATAACTCCCCCTCCCCCAGCATTGCTTCCATGCAGGAAGGAAGAAGGCAGGAGCCATTCCTGCCTCTGCAGTAGCATTCTGTGCCCGTTTGGGCTCTCTTTTATTTTTAAAAAGCCGTTCCCAGCAGCTACTGCGTGGCCGTAGGGCACCCAAGTTGGGTCTGGGAAACCCAGACTCAACTCTTTGCAAAACTTGAACACGTTCCCTAAATGGCACAAAAAGAAAGACGGGTTTCATTTTGCACAAGGGAGAAAGTAAAACAAAACAGGGCTTTTTCCACGTTGAAGACAGTGGGGACGAGAAATTCAGTCACATCCCTGATGAACACACATAAGGCCAAATCCCGGTCGCTTTCATTTGTGCCCTTCATTTCTCCTTCCCTTCACCTCACATCCATGCCCACATTTTCCGCTTCCATTCTGATTTCCAGATACAGACATCTATATTGTCCTTCCCCGCTCCTCCTCTTCAGTCTCTGTAATTTAGTTTCTCCAGCAGAGGAAGTCAGCTGTGATACTAATCCAAACACTCCGAATCTCATCCTGGCTGGCAAGAAGATACAGAAGCCCAGCTGCTCAAAAGGTGGTTTTTAATTCAACAGCTTTGGGACCCAGCTGTTCCATATCCAAGTACAGATAGAGACTGTTGCTATTTTACCACCTCTGCCTCTGGAAGATGGGAGAAATGGGCTCAGTTCTGCAACCACGGCCCCTCTCCCAGCATTCCAAGGCCAGTGTGAACATAAGACTGTAAGAAGAGCAGGGCTTTTTTTCAGGGGGAACGCGGGGGAACGGAGTTCCGGAACCTCTTGAAAATGGTCACATGGCTGGTGGCCCCGCCCCCTGATCTCCAGACAGAGGGGAGTTGAGATTGCCCTCTGCGCTGCTTGGCGGCGCAGAGGGCAATCCAAACTCCCCTCTGTCTGGAGATCAGGGGGCGGGGCCACAAGCCATGTGACCATTTTCTCCGAGGGCAACCCACTGAGTTCCACCACCTCTTTCCCCAGAAAAAACCCCCTGAAGAACAGGCTTGCTAGATCTGACCAGCTACTCCATTATCCAGTTCCCCACAGTGGCCAACTAGATATCAGCACATGATGGCAATAGACTTTTATGCGGCTGCTGCTGCCGCCGCCACCGCTGCCTCCCATCAACTGACACAAATTCATAGAGGATAGGTCCCTCAATGGCTGTGACTTCGCATGCAAGAATGTGTAAAATAATGCCCTAAAAGGTTAGTTGTGTACATAGTTATTGACAGGCCATTTGAAAGATAAGGAGATTAACTGAGAAGGGGGAAACTCTGTGTGTGAGAAAGGAGGGAGTGACTCTGAGTGACAGACTGAGTCTCTCTACATGAAAAGGACATGTGTCAGAAGATGCAATGTTAGCCGGGAAGGGTAGTTTAAAAAGACAGAGCTGGCGGTGGGGCAAAGACTTTGCCCATTTCCATTCCTTGCTGCCCTCTGATTGTGATCCCACACAGTTTTAGACTGGAGCATCCGAAATGCTGTTTTGTATGTATTTGTGGTGTTTTTTGGTTTTAATGTATTTATATGTTTTAATGTTTATTGAGCATTTTACTGTAACCCACCCTGAGCCTGTTCGCAGGGAGGGTGGGATAGAAATAGAACAAATAAAATAAAATAAATAATAAATAAAAAGAAGTGAAATTAACAGAGCCTTCAGGGAGGTGAAGATGAAACTGACAAACCCTCTGCGAAGCAATATCTGCCGGCTCTGTCTTTAAAACTACACTTCCTGGCTAACATTGCATCTCCCTACACTTGACAAATATGTGGCGAGGCATCTTGTGTAGAGAAACCCACAGAGGCACACTGAAAATGGAAAATAAATGCATGCATGAAGCCAGCTGCCTTATTCTCTACCATTGGTCCATCAGCCTAGTATTCTCTCCTCGGATTAGAAGATCTTCAGGGAATTGAGCAAAGGGTGTTTCTTCCCCATCACCTGCTACACAAGATTCTCTTTACTGGAAATGCCAGTGATCGAGCTTTGGACCCTCTTCATACAAAGCATATCTACAACTGAGCTACAGCTAGCAACAAAGGGTGAATGCAGTTTATGGCCCACATGCTTTGAGCTGATTCCACACACGTTGGATAATGCACTTCCAATCCGCTTTAGAGATCATTTGGAACTGAATTTTTCAAGTGTGAAACAAAAATTCCACTTCTAAACGATAGCTAAAGTGCACTGAAAGTGCATTATCCAACATGTGCGGAATCAGCCTTGGTCAGAGTCTATCTTGTAGCCCATGCTTTAGATTCTTGACACACAAGTGGAGGAGACACCTTCAGAAGAAGCCTAACTCAAGGATCCCTTAACGCCTCAAGCCAGTGAAAAATTCTATCTGAGGAAGAACATCCTCTAGGACTATAAGAAAAAAGGATTGACTTCTGATTGTTCTGAAACGGGGGTTCATACTTCTCAACTGAGGACCCAGAATCCACAGTTCTTTCCCATCTCCAGTGTCCCAAGCACCTTCACTCATGCCGGGCTGCCAAGATCCACCGCAACCTACAGAGAAATCCTCTTCTAGCCTAGTGTTGCGAGCCTCAAGATGGTGGCTACAGATCTTCTGGAGTTACAACTGATCTCCAGCGCATAAAGATCAGTTCCCTGGAAAAAATGGCTGCTTTGGAGGGTAGACGCTATGACATTATTCCCTGCTGGGTTCCCCTTCCCTCTATAGCCTCCATCCCCCAAATCTCCAGGAATTTCAGCAAGATGTTACAGCTGATCAAGCTGCTCCTCCCAGTCTTTTCTGCTTTGTTAAAAAGCCTCCAAATCTCAGACAGAGGCCTTCTCCAGCACCTGTTCGCAGAGATCCTTTAATTAGAGTTGCTCTACCCTTCAGCCAGGATGGTTGATTCACATGTGCATTTGCACCATTGAATAGCATGCACTCAAAAATGTGATGTCCCATTGTGAACAAGCACGCTCAAAATGGTAGGATGATTGATTCACACATGCATGTGCACCATTGAATAGCATGCACTCAAAATTTTGATGTCCCATTGTGAACGAGCATGCTCAAAACAGTAGAATGTGTTGTGAAAAGTTTGGTATTCAATTTGTGATGGATGTTTCCCACATGCAAGCCATTGATCAAAGCCAACTGCATCCGACATGTTTTTATACTTACATAAGTTGCTCTCAGTCAGGCCACATTTATGGCTATTCAGAGAATAAGGGTGCATGATGAACACTTATACAATTAGGAGGATGATTCCAGATGTTGGGTTTTTAGAACAGTTATAGTGCTTCTACAGATGGGTGGAATGCCCTGTATTTCAAGAAAGAGAACCTTGATAGACAGAAACAAGCGGATGCACACACATATGTCAATGGTTCCATTCTGTATTTCAACTAAACCACTGGTCCTCAAGCTGTGGGTCGGAAGGAATCCCAAAATGAATTGTGATTAGAGATGGACACAAACCAGGGAAATGGCGGTTTGTTGCAGTTCATGGTTCGTCGCGTTTCACGAACCACAAACCAGCATGAAATTACCCAGTTCGTGAACTGGTTCGTTTGATTCATGAATCTGTCACTTCTGGACCTGCAGAAGGTTTGCGGAAAGCCCACCCCACCCCCATTGCCTAGAAAACTGACTGATAGGTGCCAGGCTGTCTGCAACGACAAACCGAAAAACTAAGCAAACGAACCGCTCTAAAAATCATAGCAGTTTGTCACGGTTCATCAG
Source organism: Eublepharis macularius (assembly GCF_028583425.1). Classification (NCBI taxonomy): domain Eukaryota; kingdom Metazoa; phylum Chordata; class Lepidosauria; order Squamata; family Eublepharidae; genus Eublepharis; species Eublepharis macularius. The sequence goes on along the minus strand of NC_072802.1, from coordinate 61,843,143 downwards.
AAATGAGCTCCAACAAAATGCCAGTTCATGAACCAAAAAAAGGGCCCAGTTTGTGATGAACTTTGGTTCATATTTCAGTTCATACCCATCTCTAGTTGTGATATTCTTGCAGGTGGTTTATATGGCTATGTGGGAGAGGGAAGCACTAGGGTATTCATTCATTCATTCATTCATTCATTCATTCATTCATTCATTCATTCATTGTCTTTCTCCCCACTGGAGACCCAAAGCAGCTCACATTGTTCTCCTCTCCTCCCTTTTATCCTCACAACAACCCTGTGAGATAAGCCAGGCTGAGAGGGTATGACCTGGCCAAGGTTATCCAGTGGGCTTCCATGGCAGAGTGTGAGAATTTAAACCTGGGCTTTCCAGATCCTAGTCCAAAACTCCCACCACTATGCAACGCTGTCTCTCTGGCTCACTGGCTGGAAGTGGAGGTTCTAGGAGGTTGGAAGACAAGTTTGAGTGTCCCTCTCCATAACCTGGATAGCCCGAATGAGCCTGATCTCATCAGATCTCAGAAGCTAAGCAAGGTCGGCCTTGGTTAGTAATTGGATGGGAGACCTCCAACAAATACCAGGGTTGCAGAGACAGGCAATGGCAAACCACCTCTGTTGGTCTCTTGCCATGGAAACCCCACCAGCGGTCGCCATAAGTCAACTCTGACTTGAGGTCACTCTCCACCACCACCACTCCATAACGTGTGCAATGATCATGAAATGCAGCCTGTTGCTCAGTAACCCAATCTATTTACAAACACCACACATACTCCTGTATGTTGGACAGGGTGAGAAAAACATGGAGATGCTCTACAAGAGGGCCCTGAAAAGTACAGTGAGTTTAGATGTGGGTACCTGCTTCAAAAAGTTTGAGAACCACTGAATCAAACATTTATTTTGGCAAAAATAATCAAGGGTCAGGCAGTAAGTCAATGACAGACAGCGATGTGGGGGATTTCTGGGAAATTATCCAGGGCACTAAATAGAGCATGAATTGATTTTGCCTGTTTATTTTGACTTCCATGTAGGAAACAAAATTGTGAAAGTATTTCATGTTAATTTCATATCCCAATAGCAATAATTACTTGTACTGAAACGTTTGATGGAGGAGGGGGCAGGATCAAGTCTGTGGTTTAAATGTTACAGTCAAACAAATTAAAAGCTTTATGTAAAAATGGTTTTTATTGGAATAACGCTTGTAAAAATTTAAAGACATTATAGCAAATAGTTCTGTCACATTTTTAAAATCTAATAAAGAAACCAAAAAAAACCCAAAATCTTCCAGAGTAGTATTTTATAGAACTGTGCATGTATTATTGCTCTATGATACACATTTGTGTCGCATTGCTACATGACGCGCAGGGCCTCAGGGCAGAATATGTGACATCCTCTCCCCATATGTTCCCCGGAGGTTGATTCGATCAGCCAATAAGCACTTGCTGATGGTCCCTGGCCCCAGGGAGGTCCGCCTGGCCTCTACCAGAGCCAGGGCCTTTTCGGTCCTGGCTCCGACCTGGTGGAACTCTCTGTCTGAGGAGACTAGGGCCCGGCAGGGTTTGTTATCTTTCCGCCGGGCCTGCAAGGCGGAGATGTTCCGCCAGGCATTTGGTCGGGGCTAGGCTGTCCTCTCACCAGCCATACCACTGAAGACCTTCCACCACCCATGCAGGAGCTCATAAAGTGTGACGCGGGGCATGATATAAGAGCCAAGCCCTGCGTCTAAAATGCTGTATTTTTTTATATCCGCCAATTTTAATTGTATATGGAATAATGTTTTAATGTTTTTATGATGTTTTTATTGTTATGTAAAAATTGTATGTTGTTACACCGCCCTGAGCCTGTCTGACGGGGAGGGCGGTCTAGAAGTGTACGAAATTAAATAAATAAATAAATAAATAAATAAATAAATAAATAAATAAATAAATAAATAAATAAATAAATAAATAAATAAAGTGACTGGCCCAAGGTCACCTGGTGATGGGGTTATCAGGTCCCCTTACCCTCCCGGCTGGAGGGGGGGCTGGCACTTAACCTTGTCTTCTCTGCCATGCCTGCACAATAACATCACTTCTGGGAAGTGACATCATCGCGCAGGTGCATGCACACTTCACAGTGGGCTGGTTTGAGCCCCAAGTGTGCCCGATTTAGTCTGTACGGGGTCCAAATCGTCCTGCTGTCAAGTGTGGGAGTGCTCTTGGGGTGACACAATGACATAATTCCTGGGAAGTGATGTTGTTGTGCCACTCCAGGAGCACACCCAGGAGGCTCATTCCCATGCCCTTCCCCCCTGCTGGCCAGTTGAGTGGGGACAGGGGGCTGAGGGTGGGGGTGAGGGATCAGTTCCTGGCAGGTAGATCCCTCAGACCCTCCCCAGTGAACACGCATTGGTTCCAAGAGAAAAGGCTTTATTCAGGATTTTACAGTTCAGGTCTCGTCTCCATCATAGAGCTTGGTAGAAGTGACAATCCAAAACAACACTTCTTGAGTTTCCCCGCGTTCCAGCAACGGTTACATTTTGGCGCTCAGGGGTACACTGGGTCTGGGAGAACCCATTATAGTTATGGCTAATAAGTGAGTACACAATACTGAATTCCCAGCATCTGGGCAAAGTAACAAAGGCCAGCGTTTGGAGTCTCTGAGGTCGTTTCTAGCTTGGAGAGGCATCGTTCGGTAAGATAACAGGAGGCCCATCCCAGCTGGAGGAATAACAGTTATACGATATGAAAAGGACATGGCTACTGAGAGAATACAGCAGGTTAGACATTAGGCATTCAATATCCTGTGGCATCAGTGACAGAACAGACAAACAAACATGGCCTGGATATACAGGGACATGACACCCCCACTGGGGGACTGTCGAGTCTTGTCGGGTAGATCCCCAAGCACTTCGCTGCATCTCCTCAGGGTAGGAGCTAAAGATACTTTATTGATGAGATATACCAGTATCAAGATGTTCAGACAGAAGCGCTGGCCCAAGTGATGCAAGGTGGGCAAGCAATGTTAATTATAGGGGGACGTTCCTGCCCCTGGGAAAGAGAGACCATTCGGGTTTTGGTGCAAAGTGCCCAGGAGCTGGGAGAGGAGGGGGAGAAAAGCACGATGAGTTCATCCCAGTTCTTGGGGAGGAGGAGGAGACAGCTCCGGCTGGAACTCCAAGGCCACGTTCTCAAGCCGGACAGGAAATGGAAAGCAAAACACCTGCAAGATAAGCAGCTAGCAGCCAAGCAACAACTGTGTCCCCTTTGCACATTCTCAGAGATTCCGAATATTATACATAAGAAGATCATGGCAGATATACTGGGGTGTATCTGACAGGGACTAGTAACCCTACCTCTTGAGTTTCATGACAAAGTCAAGATTTGAATCCAGATCTAGTCTAACTGCTAGACCACACTGACTCTAGGTCCCCAAAGCCTTCGGAGTCTTAAAGTGGGCTGCAGAAGCCTTGATGGGATCCGCCAAGTCTAGACTAGCAAGTAGGTATTTTACAAAGACGCTGCAAATCACCACCAGCTTCTCCTCTAAAGGAAACCGGCAAAGACTGCAAAGAGCTCTCTGCCATTCCAGAAAGGGGTAGAGAAATAGAATTGTTTGTGAGCTTGTATTGTTCCTCTAATGTTTTTCCCATTACATATTCGCCTTGACCTGCAATGTCACTTTGCCACCTACCTTTAGCTTCCGCTACACTGACTCCAGGTATTATTCTGCTCAAGTGTCATAAGCATTAGCTGTTTCCCCAGAGCTGAATGTCATCGGCTTGAATTAATCTTCGTCCCAGGGTTATGTAAACCTCTGCCTATGCTCCCAGTGTGCTCGCATGCCAAGGTACATTGCTTCTCTCCCGTTTACAAACCACCTCTCCCCGGCCCCTCAGGGCACCTGCCTGTTTTTGCAAGCCAGTCCTGTTTGCAGAAATCTTTTGCAAATATGGTAAGAAATGTATACTCTCTCCCCCCACTCCCTTTTGGGATGTCTCTTTTCCATTTTGCTAGCTAGCTAGTCGAGATCACAAGTGAAGTCATAGTAAGGACTGATTATCCTGGTAACCTCAAACAGTGTGAAAAAAAAACAAGAGACAATAATGGAAATGTGAACTTACGCAGCTCTCTTACATAGAGTCAGACCATTAGCCAGGTTGGTCTACATTGTGTTCAGTGGGTCAGTTAAAACTTAATGAGAAGCTAGTATTTATCCTATTTAGTATTTAATCCTGTAAAACCAGGATTTGGCTCACAGACAATTGTTCATCACTTTCATTCTTTCCTCTTCATCTTCCGCAAATACTTAGGTGCTATCCCAGCCTGCATTCTGCTGAAGGTGATGCTGTGGATTAAGCCTGTATTTGCATGTGTTTGCATGTCACACAAAACCATAATTAAGACTAACTATGGTTAAGAATCCAAACCATGGTTTCAGATCTTGGACCGATACACCCTGAACTAATCATAGTTTAGATTACCCTAACCACAGTTAGTTTTGTTAAACCACAGTTTTGTGTGATGTTTGACGTGATAGAAGCTTTCTAGGATCTTGGGCAAAAGAAGGTTTTGCTATCACCTGCTACCTGCAATCTGCAAGAGAAGATGCCAAGTTTTGAAACTGGCATCTCCTGTACAGATGTGTTCTGCCCTCAAAGATGTGGGAAGAAATTCATCTGTACAAAAATTCCCGCACGTAATTTTTCTGCACAAATTTTCCCCTTTCTAAAGATTCATTGTTTCATAAAATCAGTAATAATGACTGGACGCCGTTGTCAATCAACATTAGGCAGGTTTGGCAGTTTCAAAGTCGTAATTAATATTTTGCAGGTGATTCCCCCTAGGCATTGTGTCAGAGGAAATGGATGTTCTAAAACCACAACAAGAATCCAATTTTTAAAAAATGAATTCACGAGTTTACCTGATTGGCTGTACAGGTCAAATCAAACCCAAAGCTAATTTTTTTTTTATTTGCATATCTGTTTGCACATGATATTGAACTAACGCCACCACCTGCAGGGCCTGCAACAGCCACAACAGCACGCAGGATGCCAACTAGTTATGCCAGTAAGTCAGGGCCGGGCAACATGCAGACAGCAGCATACGGGAACATTTTTCTTGGCACTCGGGGCCAGATCACCATTCAAGCCAATGAGGCACTGGAAGCCCTGCTGGGTCCTGCCATGTGGATGGAGAAGGCTACAGACATGGCTTATGCACGTCATCGCCTCTCAAAGCTGCCTAGCCAGGTGAATCCTTGAAATGCTGGCAGCACCCACTGAGCCAGGCTTACTCTCAGCACATCTGGCCAAGTACAACTCCTGTCTCTCACCCCCATTTTGTTTACCAGCATCTCAACATCTTTATGGTCAATGCAACATTTGCGGGGGGGGGGGTCGGCACTGAAACCAAAAAAGGTTGCCTACGCCTGGCCTTTGAGCATAGCGGCAAACTGAGCCATAAGAATGTCTTGATTCTTATTGATACCTTTGATGTTACTGAGCCATTATTTTTTCCCCTGGAAGGAAGGGGAAACTGTGCAAGGAAACTGAACAGACCGTGCCAGCTATAACCAGCTGAAACAAAAAGTAACCCTGTATTCAATCGGCTTTGTGGGAATATCATACTGCAAACCTCCAATCAAGACAACTGAAAAACATGTTTTGATGCACTAACTTGGGACTGTTAAGTCAGGTCAGTGTACCATGGTGATATAACTGAAGTCCGTAATGTCTAGGATCAGAATTCTGATTTTGACTCAGCAATCCTCACTTCCTATCCAGACTGTTTTAAAGCTTTACAGCTAATAGAAACTGAATTGTGCTTGGAAGCAAACCAGGACCCTTCGGTTTCACTGGCTGCTTTCCAAAAGGCAAAACTCTTTCTTTCATTCCTCATCTAGTCTGGTTAGCTAGTAGCTACCAGCCATCAAAAGCCATTTAGTAAGCAAATTCAGCTAACAAAATAATACCCCCAAAAAAGGTATATCCAAAGAGCATATTCACAAGTGTTCCAACAGGCCTGGAGCTGTTGCCCTACTTGTGATGAAAGTGCGCAGGTAGCAAGAGTATCATATGAAGTATCTCTCAGCTGCAATAACCGAGGAACTGATGATTCCAAGAAGAAAAAGATATGACACGGTGACAGTTTATTTTAACTTCCTTAGTTTCGGCTCTCTAGCCTGGAGTGTGATAACACAGACATTCCCAACTGATGTCTACAACATTCTTTCTAATGCTTTCCTATAATCTTACATGTCACTCCTTGTCATCTCCCTGCCTGACCTTTACTCATGTGGAAGCCAGAGAAGAGAATTGAAACGTATTGTCGAAGGCTTTCAAGGCCGGAGAACGATGGTTGTTGTGGGTTTTCTGGGCTGTATTGCCGTGGTCTTGGCATTGTAGTTCCTGACGTTTCGCCAGCAGCTGTGGCTGGCATCTTCAGAGGTGTAGCACCAAAAGACAGAGATCTCTCAGTGTCACAGTGTGGAAAAGATGTTGGCAGGTCAGGAGGGGTGGGGTTGAGCTGAGTCATCCTGTAAGAGTTTCCCAGGGTGTGGAATGCTAATGGAGGGAGGCTTCACTGTATCCTGAGGAGGTTCTTTTGCATATGGATTGGAGCTTGATGTGCTAATCTTCTCTGCAGGGCTATTGTCGAGTATAGAGTGTTTTGTTAGCCTGGTGTTTTTCAGAACTGTCATTCAGTTATAGTCTACCTTTCTCACTGAGATCCGAGGCAGATTACATACAGCAAGTGAATACAATATAATCAATAGCTGGGACATTCACAGAGCAAAAATACAATATGATCAACAGTTAGGACATTCAACGTAAACAGACACAACAGGAAATGGTAGCTGCAAATTTGCAAACTAGCATAAAGCTACACCCAGAGATGAAACCTTTCTGAATTAAAGGGTAAGTAATCAACATGGCATCTTTAGCAATATGGGGCAACTGCTGGGGCCGCTGACTTCTGGCATGGCCCACTGATGCCGATTCCCTACCCACACATCTCTTCTGAAGCCGGCACTCGCACCTTTCCACTTTCTGAACTTGAAAGCAGGGGGTGGAGGGGTTTGGGGAAGGCACGCACTGGGAGGACTTAGGTCTGTATACATTGTCCCCACACTACATATACGGTTGCATTGTATTTCTCAATTAGAGAAATTAGGGAGTGGTAAATTCTGTCGACTGGTTTTGCCGTTCTTTTGGTTCCTGCTCTGATCGTTGTAAATTGTTTTATTGTTTTATTGAATGCTAATAAAAGGTTGCTGATCTGACTTAGGTCCGTATACCACGTTGATATAACTGAAGTCCGATTTTTACGCTATCAGCCCCTGACAAGACCCTGTGCTTAAAGTTGCACCAGGAATGACATCATGTGTAAGTACTCTGAAGCACGCAGGAGCACACTCTGGGGGGAGGATACTTATCTCATGCCCGTGCCTTTCCCCAGTGCTGACGAGGTGAAAAGTACCAGGGGGCAAAGGCTGGAAGCGGGGGATCCCCTGCCCCCATCGGGAGAATGGGATTCCTATTGAGAATGCTTTGTCGCCTGCGCTCCCAGGTGCATAAGCTGCCTTGTGCTACTGGAGAAGTGCATGTATTGCACAAAGCATCAGCATTCCAGGTGGCCATGCCAGGGGCAGTCCCGGCTGCATCCAGCACCACTGGGGGAATGGCATGCAAGCAGTGTGGGCAGCTGCAATTGAGGGTGGGAGAAGAGCTTGCAAGTGGGCAGAGGAGGGATGCACCAGCCTGGTGGAGGCATGAGGGTGGGTGGGAAAGAAGGCGGCTGATAGTGGGCATTGGGTGGTTCCAGGCGCTTTCTGCTGATGGCCCCCCAAAACGTGAAACTGGCCCTGGCAAACAGCACAAGGAACAACACACCCAACACCGCACCCGAATCTTGCTCAACAACAACAAAATGAGTCAAGGAGGTTCTGCGGGGCGGGGGCGGGGCGGGAACTCTGCAAACAAACAGCGGCAGATATTCTGAAGCTGTAAAAGGGAAAATGGTGAAAAGACAGAGAAGCCAGAAAACATATGTATCCTCTGCCTAAGACTGGAAGGGAACGGTGCCAAAAGATCCCTTAGGCCTCCGCATTATTGCAGTAGTATCCCTCTGGTTCAGAGATGCTTTTAAAGGGAGGAAAAACCCTTCCTGCCTCTCCCTGCTCTTCCTGTGCGGCTTTCAAAGCCATTACGGCTCGTCTACCAGTTAATAGCCATGAGCTCATTCCCAATTAGAATGCTTTTTCCCCTCAGTCCTACTCCACTTCAGTTGCGCATTCACGCTAGCAAGGAGAAACCAGGACACTGTGGGCCAAGCTACACATGACGAATGACACTTGAACAGCACGTGTATTTCTCCCTGTTCACTTGCCCTCCACTCAATCCACTTGCCGTTCAAGTGTCATTCGTCATGTGTAGCTTGGCCCTGAGTCAATTATTTCTTTCTGTGGGTGGCTAGAACCATGAGAACGCCATGCACACGCTGCTCCTTCAGGGGTAGATTTGGGGCCAGCGTGGTCACGATCGGATTTTTTTCTCCCTGCTGGTTCCACTGGAACAATGCCCTAAACTAGTATTCACAAGAACAATCATTATCTAATGCTGCACACTTTGTAACATTAAAAAAAAACCATGCTACATATTGTAATTGAATGAAACCTTGTCTTTAAAAACATTTCGCTCATTCCACAAGAGAAAATATTTCACAGATTTCCCCCCCCTTCCGTATTCCTCAATTTTTTCAATTTTTCCACTTGTGGAAGGGAATGGGGAAAAAACATAGTTCCCAACTTCCCCCAGGTATTTTCTGGGTCTTTATTTCTCTATTGCCCTGACCTGGATAGCCCAAACAAGCCCGAGCTCATCAGATCTCAGAAGCTAAGCAGGGTCAGCCTTGGTTAGTAATTGGATGGGAGACCACCAATGAAGACCAGGGTTGCAGAGGCAGGCAATGGCAAACCACCTCTGTTAGTCTCTTGCCATGAAAACCCCACCAGGGGTCACCGTAAGTCAGCTCTGACTTGAGGGCACTCTCCACCACCACAATCTCTATTATTGGGGAGGAGCCGCATGACTTAGCACTAACGCATAAGCTTTGCATGCAGAAGGGAGCCCATTCAACGTCTGGCATCTCTAAAGGATCTTCATCAGCAAATGTTCTCTACAACTGAGCCCCTAGAGAGCCGCTACCAGTCAAAGTAGATAATACAGAGGTTGAAAAATCAATGGACGTGGTATAACACAGCTTGTTATGTTCATATTATCATCATTAAATGCTCGTGATAAGTGTCAGGTCCTACTCAGTCTTGACAGCCACTACAAAACTTTGGATATCAATTGCTGATGTTGAATATTAAATGCTAAGCAGGGCTTTTTTTCAGCAGGAACGCGATGGAATGGAGTTCTGGCACCTCTTGAAAAAGGTCACATGGCTGGTGGCCCCGCCCCCTGATCTCCAGACAGAGGGGAGTTTAGATTGCCCTCCGCACCACGGTGCGGAGGGCAATCTAAACTCCCCTCTGTCTGGAGATCAGGGGGCGGGGCCACTGGCCACGTGACCATTTTTGCTGAGGGCAATTTAAACTTTAAAGAACTCCCCCCTCGTTCCAGCTGAACAAAGTGACGTCATTGTGCGGTCCTGAGTTCCACCACCTCTTTTCCCAGTAAAAAAGCCCTGATGCTAAACAAATACTCAGTGTATCCATGCCCAGATAAGGTTCACCATAAAAATCCACAGAGGAGATCAGGTGTATGTTTGTGGGGGGGATATCACTTCAGCTCTGCTGTCTCCTCAAAGGCCTCAGAGTGGGCCAGGTGGATAGAAATAATCCACCTCCATGAGCCAAATCCATCCCCCATTAGGTTACGCTTCTCTCCCTCCAGTGACAAGCACTTCTGTAGCCTGTTATTTACTCGCTTTAGGAGAACCAGATATTTCAGCTTATACAGCTTCCAAAAGGGGCTTGTAACGCTACCTTCTGCAGATTGACGGCTTACCATAGAAGCGTTAACGCAGCAATAGCTCGGTCCCTAGTTACAAGCCATCTCTGAACATTTATTTTGTCACAAGTAAACTCCATCACACGGCAATAAAGCTTAAGGTAATGACTTGTTCGGCACAAAGCTAGCAATTTCCTGTCAACTCAGTTTACAAACGGCTACCTCTTGGGTTAATTTTCAACCGCCGCTTTGGCACTGAAGCTCTTCAGGCCTCTTTGCTGCTAACACCAGCCCTAGTCTAATGGACTACATAAAATGCAAGATCTGTGGGTGGCAGAAGTATTCTTTGGATAAGGATGTGCATTTGTTTCCAAACAAATGAAAAACAAACCCAAACAACCTTGTTCCTCACAGTTTTTAGGGTAGCAAAAACAAATAGAAATAGAAATAAATGCCATTTGTTACATTCATTCCCTGTTGTCCAGCAGTCTGGGAAGAGAGTTCAAGGAGGTGAGAGGAAGGGGGACAGAGCAAGAAGACAGCAGGAGATATAAAACTGACATGGAAGCTTCCAATCATCAAAGTCAAATAGATCTTGTAATATTATGCTCTGTTTCAGCATTCCTTCATCTCTCTATTGGATTTTTGCTGATGCTATATTTTTGCACATTTGCATTTATATACCCTTAGGCATTGTTTAGTGAGATATACTTGATATTGACTGTACTAATCTCACACTATGTAATCCGCCTTAAGTTTCAGTGAGGAAGACAGACTATAAATGACATAAATAAAAATAAAATAAAATAAATAAAAATAAGCAGAGGTCAAAGTGAGAGAGAAAACAAAACAGATCATTTATTCACAGTGAAAAACAATAACTCATAAAATACCTTACTTCCCAGCTGCAGTTATCCTGGAGCTTATAGAAGACCCCTATATTCAAAACATTTCTAAAAAATTCATATAAGCCCCACTTTTGGCTGTAAAAATGCAAAATTCTAAACTTTGCAAAAGCAAACTTACACCTGCCATAAATATTTGGTACGATACAGTATGAAAGGTTTTAAAAGCTGACAAGATAGCTGTGAAAATTAAAGCCACACAAAATTCTTCTTACCTAAATTACTAGATACGACACTGACACCTAAGCTTTCCAACCATCAAAGTCAAACAGATGTTGTAACAAAGGATTAAGCAGAATTCAAAGGGAAAGAATCAGGGGAGAGGAAGAGATATGATACTGACAACTCAACTTCCCATTGAAGCCATGGAAATGAAAACAAACAAGAAAAAATCGCTCGTATCTAATAGCTAAGGGCCAGCCCACTGTGAAGATTTTTTTAAATCCACACAAAGGAGCCAGCCAAATATACCATGTAGGTTCTGCAAATTTTGTGGGAAAGATGGGGGTGCGTTAAAAAACATAATAGTAAGAGCAATGTCTGCCTATGTTGGAGAGGGAAAAACTCCACTTGGAGTTTAAGCTGAAGCAACCCAAACAGTGGTCAACATTTGCTGCAGCTGCTACAACAAACACCAGGAGGAGGCGAAGGGGGAGGAAAGTAGAACCCGAGACAACAGGAGGGAGGTGGAGTTGGAGCCAGGGCCAGTGCGCATGGGGAAGGGGAGGCAGATCCGGAAGGAGGGAAGTGGGGGCCGGCAGGGGAATGGGATTCCCCCTCTGCCAAAACTCTTTGTGGATTCCAGTCTTGTAACAATACTAATGCCCTGACCTGAATAGCCCGGGTGAACCTGAGCTCGTCAGATCTCAGAAGCTAAGCAGGGTCGGCCTTGGTTAGTAGCTGGATGGGAGACTTCCAACGAAGACCAGGGTTGCAGAGGCAGGCAACGGCAAACCACCTCTGTTCGTCTCTTGCCATTAAAACCCCACTAGTAAAAGTGCCCTCAAGTCATGGCTGGCTTATGGCATGGCCCCCTCCCCCATGCCCCATCTGGGCGGGGGAATACAGGGCAGCCAGGCCTGGCATGGCCCCATACCCCACCTGGGTGTGGAGAGCACAGGGCAGCGAGGTCAGGCACGGCCCCCTCCCCCATGGCCCATCTGGGCAGCGGCAGTGCGAGGCACCTAGGCAGCGTAGGGCAGCTGGGCTGGGCATCCCCCCCCCACATCCTGTCTGGGTGGGGGCAGCACAGGACAGCCAATCATCTGGGAAGGGAGGCGGCAGGTTCACTCGTGCCTGCTTCTCCAGCCAATCAGCTGGGGAGGGAGGCTGGCTAATTTCCCAGCCAATCAGCTGGAGAGGGTGGAGGAGGTGCGGGCGGATCATAGTGGCAAAGGGCTGGGAGGCAAGGCGTCCTTCAGTCCACACTATGCCTGCTCTAGTAAGTCATCAGAAATAGGGCTCGACGTTTATATAGTAGGATTATCCCTGCAACAATCACCCTGTGAGGTGGGTGGGACTGAGAGTGGAACTACAAGTGACAAAAGGCACAGGTTGGACACTTGTCAGCTTCCCTCAAGTTTTGATGGGAAATGTAGGCATCCTAGTCTTGCAGCTTGGTTCTCTGACTGCTGTCCAATGGACTTTTCAACTGTCACTTGTCCAACATTCTGCCAAGCTGCCTACATTTCCCATCAAAACTTGAGGGAAGCTGACAAGTGTCCAACCTGTGCCTTTTGTCACTTGTAGTTCCGCTCTGAGAGAGCTTTGAGAGAGCTGTGAATGATCCAAGGTCACCCAGTTGGCTTCAAGTAGAGGACTGGGGAATCAAACCCGATTGTCCAGATTAGAGTCCTGCTGCTCTTAACCACTACACCAAACTGGCACTGGTCTGTGAATCGGCCCAAAGGTATCGTATCATTGAGCATTACCCCCCCCCCCCAAGGCCACAGAGATACAGTGGGGAAACTCACAAGCACGACAAAGAGAGTTATTCTTCTTTGGTTCTCAGCAATGAGACCTATCCTGCTTCACAACCACTTCCTTGGTTTCTCTTTCTTGAAGTGCTATGAACACATGAAGGTAACTTCGTGCGAGTCAGAGTCGGACCCTTGGCCCACTGACAGTCTACTCTAACTGGCAGTGGTTCTCCAGGGTCTCAGGTGCTCCAACACAACCCCACTCATCCCAGCAGTCACCTCCTGAGTCTCCAGCTCTATTAAACATTGCTGAAAACTCTATTCCATCCGTTGCAAGACAGCCTTGCTTGACTTCTGCTGTAGCTTGTCTTTCAGTGATTTAAAAGCCAAGAGGCCATTTGTTCTCTGAGTTAAAGATCTGCTGGGGGAAATATCATTGTCTTCAGATATATTTACTAACCTTTCAAAATAATTCCTCAGCCTCGTGTGAAATGACTGGCGGTGCCCTATATGGGAGGGGATGGTTTAAGGTACGTAGGAGTATAGCATTTGTGCGCTAGGGAGAAAAGGCTCTCGGAGACTGAACTTCTTCAAATCGGAGTGCATCTGACGAAGAGACCTGTGGCTCTCGAAAGCTTATGCTACAATAAAGTTGGTTAGTCTTCAAAGTGCTACTGAACTCTTTACTATTTTGCAACTACAGATTAACACGGCTAACTCCTCTGGAGCTGAGGAGTTAGGCTCAGAGACACTGACCAGCCCAGGTTCACCCATATAGGTTCATGTAGCTAACCACTATACCATACTGTTTGTACTGTTAAAGGTGCATGAGATCTTTTGTATGGGACATAAAAGGCAATTGCAGGAGGGAGGGATCTTGCCCTGGCTGACAAGTGAGAGCTTCTTACAGAAAGAGTTCCCAAGCCTGTATGAAGACCTGCTAGAACAAGCTCACCTTTGATCCCGTATCCTCCATCAGTTCTCCTGAACCCAGCTTCCTGTTTTTTTAAAGAATGTGTTAGAATTAAATCTTTGTAAAATAGCTGCCACCATCAAGCAGGCAAGCGCATTAATCAAAGGCCCCTCGGCCCTTCCCCGGTTGTCTAGGCCAGGGCAAGGCAGCGCTTGATAAATTACACCTGGAGGTAACTCATAAATCTGAGAAGTAATTTTCCTTTTATGAACAGGAGCAATGGCGGGACACATTCTGGCTGCGGAAGGAATTCGGCTTGAAGAAGCATGACAGGACCCAAGCATCCAGGCAAACCCTGTTTTCCCTGCCCTCCCTCACACTTTGCAATGGCAGTACAGCCCACAATGCTATGGCTGCATCCCCTTCCCAGCAACGAGAAGAGTACATATGCCTCTTCAACTCTGAATTAGATTAAGACTAGAGATGGGCATGAACCACAAAAAAAACTAACCATGAGGTTCGTGGTTCATGGGTTTTCACGAACTGGCACGAACTGGAGCAAGTTTATGAAACAGTTCATGGTTTGTGGGGTTTAAATGCCCCTTTCCAGCCACTTAGCAGCAACAGGGAAAGGGGCATTTGACAGTTTAAAGGGCCCTTTCGTGCTTTGCAAGTGGCAGGTCCCTTTAAACTATCAGCTGGCAGGCGACGGGGGGGGGGGAATCCACTTGCAAGCCGCAGGAAAAGTTTATATGGCCATTTCCCCGGGGAAATGGCCATTTAAACTGCCCCTTTACGACCCAAGTGAACTAGTAGACCAGTTTGTGGATGTTCGTGGAAACGAGCTTCCACGTACCACGAACTGGCCTGGTTCATGCGGTTTTTTGGGTCGTAATTCGATTCGTGCCCATCTCTAATTAAGACCAAGCAAGTGACTTGCTATTTCTTCTAGTGTTGCCAGCTCCAGGTTGGGAAATTCCTGGATATTGGGGGGAGGGGGTGAAGGATGCTATCTGGAAAAGGGAGGGAGCACAGCAGGAACCAGCGAGTCTACCCTCCTAAGCAGGGCCGGCGTGCCCATGGAGGCCAGGTAGGCGGTGGCCTCAGGCGCACGAGCTTTGGAGGGGCGCCGGAGGGGGTGTCGGGGGCGGAGGTGCGTGCAGCAAAGCTGGCATGACTGGGATGCAGTTATTGCTGCAGCCAGCCAGCTCTGTGCTGCTGCCACCGCTGCCACCACCACACACCCCAGCCGGGCGCAGCCTCTGGGCGCTGCCCCAGCAGCGGCTCGCAGCTTATGTACCCAGCTGGTGTGTGTGGCGGTGGCGGCACGGAGCTGGCTGGCTGGCTGCAGCTGCTGCTGCAGCCAGCCACGCCAGCTCCACTGCACGCTCCTCCGCCCCAGCCGGGCGCAGAAGCCATGAGCTGTTGCTGGGGCGGCGCATGGAGCAGCCTCCGCGTGCCGCCCCAGCAGCAGCTTGAAGCTTCTGTGCTCAGGGCTCCGCGAGTTGCCCAGCCCCCCTGTGGCGCATGATGACATCTGCGATGATGTCATCACGCAGTCCGTGGCGTGCGCGTACGCACAGAGCGCGCGCGCGCGCTGCCTCGGGCGCTACAACCTCTAGCACCGGCCCTGCTCCTAAGCTGCCATTTTCTCCTGGGGAACGTATCTTTGTATTCTGGAGAGGTTAATTTGAGGTGAGTAGCTGTGTTGGTCTGTAGTAGATAAGCAAGATTCGGGTCCAGTAGCTCCTTAAAGGTCAACTAGATTTCCAGGGTATGAGCTTTTGAGAGTTACAACTCCTTTCTTCAGATGCGAGTAATAGGAAAAGGAAGGTGTCCTTATAATCCAGGCAGGGTATTGTAAATTCGAGTGTCAGGAAACAAACTACAGTACTTGTAGTTAGCTTGATAGAGTCTGGGTGTGAAGTGCAGAAAATTTAGAATCTGTAACGGGGGAGGATCCTATACCCCGATTCAGCCCTAGGGGATCCATTGTTCCAAGTTTGCAAATAAACTCAATATCAGCAATCTCACATTGTAATTTTTATGTCATTCTGGGAGAACTCCAGGCCCCTCCAGGAGCTTGGCAACCCCAGTCCCTTCCAAAATGTTCTTATTAGCAGCAAGCTGTGATCACCCCACTGGCAAATTACCACATATCTGTGCAAATCTCTCCAATTATGGTCAGCATAACTGGTTTGCACCCTGTGCTCAGCACCTACCGACTCACCAACGCAACAGTACTCACTTCCCCAAAGTTTCTCAAATTTGTTCATAAACTCAGCTTGATATTAGGTGGAGAGACAGAGTGGGACTGCACTGTGAATATCCCCAAGCTAGGTCAAACCTAATGAGGTTTTAATTGCCTTGTTCTATCTATTAAATCTGTATTATGCAAGCAGAGGCACTCTTTAGATTATCTGCATGTTATAATATGCTTCATAAAGAATATCTGTTAAGAATTAATTAGCAATGCCTCCGCTTTCATCCCATATATATCAGGAAGAAAGAGAGAAATTGCTCATATTTAGTATGTGTCAGAGTTCTTTTCAAACTGATTAAGTCCGTCTATGATTACTGAATGGCCAGGGGGAATCTACAAACAAGCCAGACCTGCTCCAACCCATAAACAAAGGTTTGCCCTTCAGAAATCAGCAGGTGAAGTTTTTCATGGCAAGGAGCAAAACCTTTTCACCTGTTCATTGCCACGGATCAAATTTGTTATTAAAGAGAAATACCCGGCCACTTCCGTTCATCCCACATAGCAGTGAATAAATAACATGAAGGGTAAAGCATTTTTCAGACTTGAAAACACTCTCCTCAATGAAAAGGTAGTAAGTGCAAAACAATTGTAACTCTAATCGTGTGCAGATGATAATGTCAAGTGAGTTAACACAGGTGAGGAAGGGTCAGGTTTTATCTGCTGGCCTCCCAGAAAGTCTATACACATAGAGTCTGTATTACCTATCACATTTATATCTTACTTTCTTCCAAGGAGCTTGGGGAAGGGTTAGGGTTGTCAGGCACTACCAGGCAATTGGCAGGAGGACTATAAGCAGGTATTTTGGGGGGGGGCACAACACTAGCTGTGTTGCTGACTTGTTACACCACTTCTGGTAGAAAAAGAAGTGACATAGATAGCTCTAGAAATTGCTGGAAACTCTATGGTAAACTCATAGATTTTCTGGCAATTCATAGAGCAGTGTTTCTCTTTTTTCTATGGAAGAACCCCAAAATTAATTTTTCAAATCCCAAGGAACTCCCACCTATGAAAACTTTTACAGCACCGAAAAAGTTGATAGTGGGGAGTGCAATTCAATCACTGCTAAATCATTTGTATTGTCAGTGCTCTGTAACAACAGAAAACGAACACAGATACAATACAACTAAATATAACCTTCATGACTGTGAAGTTTGGGGGGATATTTGGAATTTTTGCAGTATTTTTTACTTTATTTGTTCCAAGATTTCATGCAGAACCCCAGACAATGTCCTGTGAAGCCCTAGTTGGGAATCACTGTCCTACAGCCTCTGATGTCACTTCTTCTTTTTTACCAGTTGCCCGCCAGTGGTGAGCAAATTTCCCAAGAGGTTGCACGGTTGCCTGCTAATCGCTGGCAATCGGCAGGAGGTGGCAAATCTCCCAGTGATTGCTCACCACCGGCAGGCAACCTGGGAAACCAAGCACTGGGCATGGTCCCAGCAAGGCACGACATCCAGGCCCCATCTTGAGGTTGACCCTCCTGGTGGAGTTTGCCCCAAAGAACATTCCAGTTTGGATGCCAAATGGGAACAAAATCTCTGTGGCAAAGCAACCTGAATAAATCTGGGTCCGCAAAGACAGCAGCATATAATCTCTTCTGCACAATAAAGAAGGAAGACCATCTCTCCCTAAGACGTCTCAGGAAGGAGGCCTCCCTCCTGCTGTGGAAACAAGCGAACACATTGTGCCGACATTTCCACCTTCCATTCACTACGGCCATGCTGCTTCCTCCTTTCTCCGGCCTGCTCAGACAAAGAAAGTGCTTTCACACACCTGTGTGAGTCAAATGAGGGAGAAGTGCCCATGGGCAAGCTGCGGGGTGATTTCAGGTGGTTTTCGGCTCTTGTTCCCAGTGCTAGGAAAGAGCTGCTTCACAGGCTTCTTGGCAGAAATAGACAAAACACGGGCCTCTGCTGAGATTTCATCAAGGGCAGGCAAAGAAATTGTGGGAGTTGACAGCTCATATAGAGAGCTGCAGAGTGAAAGAAGGACCTCTTTCCCTGTACATAGGAAGCCCCTGGCTAGATCTGACCAAAACTCCACCTAAACTAACATCGACGTTCATACCCGTGAGATGCCCCCAGAAGACTTGCAAGCAGGGCACAGGGGTAAAAGCCTCCCCATGTCATTTCCCCTTAACAACGGAGATACACTGCCTCTCCCTATGGAGGTTCCATTTAGCCATCAATGCTAAAAGCCTTTGTTGAGCAATAACTTGTCTAATCCCCCTACAAGCTGAGCACAGAGGGCAGTGTTTTTTACTCCCAGCCCAGGAAATGATACTCAGAGAACTGTGCCTCTGGACATGGAGGCTCCATTTAGCCATCATAACTAACAATCATTAATGGATTTCAACCATCACCAGTAGTGGCCATCGGTACATCTAGTGGCAGTGAGTTCCATAAGTTATAAATTATGCACTGTGTGAAGAACTTCCTTGTGAATGTCCTGAATTACTGCCTATCAACTTCATCTAAGTGCTAATATTATAGGAGTGGGAGAAAAAGTTATCTGTATCCATGTTTGCCACATCAGGCATAATTTTCTAAACCTCAATTATGCCCCCTTAACGCCAAGTTATCTTTTTCTAAACTGAAAACTTCATCTTTTTTTCCCCCCATAGGAAAAGTGCTCCATCGTTTTAGTTACCCTTTCCTGAAAGTCTTCTCTTTCTACAATTTCTTTTTTGAGAAGGGAGGACCAGAAGTAATTAACTGTAGGTTAATTAGCATCCTGAGACTGAAAAATCCAAGTAGCCTATGTAGTATTTATGTATGACACTGTACTAGGTAATTAATATGTCAAAAAGATAAATCTCTGCCCCCAAATGGCTTACTAACTAAATTCTGACCACAGCAAATATCACAATTTTTAGAAGTGAAGAATTAGCAGGGGGTTATATACAAGTGGACATATTAACACTAACAGTGCAATTGTTGGGACTTGCACAGCAATTAGATAGAAGGAGAAGGAGAAGAAGGAGAAGGAGAAGAAGAAGTTTTCAGAGTTGCAGAGTTTGATAATAGCGCAGTGGAAGTAAGTAGACAGACTTCTGTGATTCTGGCTCTATAAAAATACTTTACTACATAATAGGGTAAAAAGGGTACATTTGGTAGGAAAAACAACAAACGGTTTCTGACTACATCTTGATAGTCTCAACTAGGTCCTAGAGAAAGAGACGCTTAGACTGCATGGTCTAGTGAAGTGGTAGACTCAGACTGCTGACTACTAAACAAAGAGCACTAAAACCTTAGCATATGTTGCTAGCTAATTGCCCCCCAATAAACTGGCTCATCCAATAGACAATCCCGGATTCCCTCACTAAGACTAAAGACACCCACTTTCTCTGGCGGGAACTTCTCTCGAAGCCTGAGTGGTCCTATGCTAACTAGCTATCTGACTAAACAAACAGAACATCAATGTAACTCTTTCATGACTGAGCGTAGGGCACTTGCACAGCTTCCAACAGCAATCCTAAGAATAGTTACTCCAGCCTTAGTCCATTGAAATCAATCGGCTTAGACTGGAGTAACTCTGCTTAGGATTACACTGTAAAGAAAGCAGAAGTCCAGGAGCACCTTCAAGACATTTATTCCAGCATGAGCTTTCATGAGACCAGGGGTCCCCAACGTGGTGCCTGTGGGCTCGATTATGTCCGCTGATGTGTTATCTGGGTCCTCCCAAGTGTTTTTAGAAAGTGGGTGGGGCCAACTGGGGCTTTGGCAAAGCATGGCTTTTGATTGGCCATTGGGGTATTGATTGGCTGTGCACACCACCTGGGAGCATGCCATGCCACCCTGGAGTGCACCCCAGGAGATGCATTCCCCCTGCCAACCAAATAAGCAGAGCAGGGGGTGGAGGGTGGGAGCGGGGGACTGGCACCCCCTGGCGGGGGATCCCACACCACTGGCGGGGGACTGGCATCCCTACACCACACTGTCTCGGAATTCCAAATATGCCCACAGGCTCAAAAAGGTTGGGGACCCCTGCATTAGACAGAGCTCACTTCTTTATATGCCTATCAGAAGGAAGTCAAATGTGTGCAAAATCATTTCCTTCCAATAACCATCTGAAGAAGTGAGTTCTGTCCTTTTTTGTATTAAAATTTTCTTTATTTAAACTATAAACTACACACCACAACACAATAAACATCAAACATAGAGAACAAGAAAAAACACACAGTTCTAAACATAACACACTAACAACACCTATATCTATAAAATTAAGAGGTGGGGGGAAAGAAAACAAAAAAACCTCCTAAATTACACTACAAGTTGAGTTTCGATTTTCTGTTTTGAGTTCTGTCTTGAGAAATTTCATGCTGAAATAAATATTGTTCTTTACGGCGCCCCAGGACTTCTCTTTTGTTTTACTGCAGTAGACTAACACAGCTCATCCCTTCAGTGACAAAGGAAAGAGGGATCTTCCCCTCCTTGGCATAGCCTTATCCCCCCTCCCGATCTCAACCATCAACCTGATGTGCATTTCATTAATTGTCATAGAATTCACAGAACATTAAAAATCTATCCCCCACCCCAGTGGCAGACTCTGACTCTTAAACTTGATATTAATAATAATAACAACAACATTCGATTTATATACCACCCTTCAGGTCAACTTAATGCCCACTCAGAGCAGTTTACAAAGTATGTCATTATTATCCCCACAACAAAACACCCTGTGAGGTGGGTGGGGCTGAGAGAGCTCTGAGAGAGCTGTGACTGAACCAAGGTCACCCTTGGGTTTTATAAATGGTTAATACCAACTGGCCATGCCACCAACTAGCCATGATACCTGGCATGCCTAAAGATAGGACAGCAGACTAAAACGCAACCCTGAACTTCCAGCTCCCAACTGAACAGCAGCATTGGTAGAGCAGGAGAACAACACGGAGGGGGTGGGATGGAGAGCTGGTCTACTCCCATCTCTCTGTGCGCCACCAACAGCTGACATATAGAGTGAGTGAGCAAAGCTGAAGGTAATCTCTACTTTGCAGGGTTGCCAACCCTGGGGAGGGAAATTCCTGGAGATTTGGAGGTGGAGCCTGTGGAAGGGAAGGTTTTTGGAGGGGAGGGGCCTTAGGTGGGTATAATGCCATAGAGTTGTCCCTCCAACACTGCCACTTTCTCCAGGGAAACTGATCTCTGTAGTCCGGAGAGCAGCTGTAATAACAGGGGGGCTCCAGGCCCCACTTGGAGGTTGGCGACCCTATTACTTTGGCTTTCTTCTAGTTAATCAGACCAATGATCATGTGAGTCAGAAGCTCGTACAGGGATCAAGGATTATCCCCTTGATCTAGACCTGACCCGATCTGATCTAGCCATGCAAGGACATTTCATCAGTTCGTTTCTCCGTAACTTCCCTTTCTGGTGACACCTTGGTGGAGAAGCAGGGGCAGAAAGTCCACTTTGATTTCTCTCTGATCATCAAGTCTCTTATGGGCTTGGGCCCTGACACAGTGATGGTATTCAGCTTATGAATAGTGCATAATTCTGGTTCAGGGTCGCCTTACCATCGTGGCGGGAGGCTGAGGATCTGTTGCTTGCCTTTGTTCTGAACCCATTGAGAAAGAGTGCTTTTGGACTCCTTTCTGTTTCATTATTTATGATGCTTGGATGATATCGGAATATGTTCTGAGGATTTTCATTGTTACATGTTGTTCTCTATGCACTTTATATATCTTATGTGCAATATATATGTATCTCACGTGCAATATATTTACCTTTTGGTAATTAGCACTTTAGCACTTGCATTTTGATCTCCTGTATGTACTTCCTTATGAAGCACTCTTAGAATTCACTCTCTTATGGTGCGGAGAACTGTTGGGTATATTTATATGCACTATACAGAAGGGTCATATTGTATTATTTTCCATAATAGTTTGTTATAAATTGTATCACTTCCTATCTTTAGTGACCTCAATTAGTACATCACGGGGGGGGGGTTGCTGCATTGTTATTTGTTCTGACACCAGCAGGCTTCACTTCCAGTGATGTCACTTCCGGGTAACATCATTGCATGGGTGCATGGGTGCACTTCGCAATAGGCCAATTCGGCCCGTTTCGGGCCCAAATTGGCCCACTGCAAAGTACGTGCACATTCTCAAAGCGGCGCAATAATGCCACTCCCAGGAGCACACCTAGGAGGCTCATTCCCATCCCCTTCTCACCTGCTGGCCAGGTGAGTGGTCCCCTAGCTGGGACCCCCATTGATACACAACTCCTGCTTTTCCCACTGATATGGGCCAGAGTTATCAGTCAACAAACACTCAGTTACCTATTTCCTTTGGAGGCCCTTTATAGAAACCTGACCGGTTCTCTATGCAGCAATCAGAGAGACACTTCTTGGCCATCGAACATACTACTATCAAATATCTGATTTCAAGCTGTGATCTGACGTTCGGTGCCCACAACGTCTTAGAATGGTTCAGAGCAGATGTTCCCAGTTGCTTCAAGAGTGGCACATTTTCAAAGGAAAGGAAATCAGTGTGGAGTTAGCATGTGTGGCTCAGCAGGACGAGAGATTAAAAACAACACCACAGCAGGCTTTTTATATCACATCAATGTGCTTTTGAAAGGGCCCTGTAGGTGAAAGCTAACTCCATTACAGCATGAAGTGGATCCTTCATCTACCTGCTCCAGATGAAAAGACCCAACCATTTCCAAATCTTTAAGAGACGGAGGAAAAATAATGCCCCCCCAAAAAACCCCAGATTAGCACTGTAGTCATGCTGTTAATTATAGGTCGTTTAGTTCCATTAATCAATAGGCAGACTTCTTTAACCAACTAATTATGCTGAAGTGCTTCCATACTGAACAAGAGTTCACTGCTGGTTGTTAACAGAGAAGGGATAATACTTCACTGTGTAATACAAAACCACGTCCCACGGCTTATGCAAATACTAGAGCCCAATGTACAGAACGAATCTGAACAGCTATAGATGAGACGATATCCCACGCAGCATCCAAATTTGAGGTTGTATCCAAATTTTGCTGGCGCTGTAGAATTTTAATGGGAGGGAAGGCAGCCTGATATAGCCCGATCTCATCAGATCTTGGAAGCTAAGCAGGGTCGGTTCTTGAATGGGTGACAAATAAGGAAGACTCCACAGAGGAAGGCGATGGCAAACCACGTCAGTTCTCACTTGCCTTGAAAGCCCTTTGCTGGGGTCACCATAAGTCAGTTGCAACTTGACAGAACATACACACACATGCTCAGAAGAACTGTAATATCCGAAGTGGAAACTGCAGTGCAAGGCACAAGCACTGACCTCCCTGTGGGCAAATTGCTCCTCAGCCGTCACTCTACAGAGCTACCAGCAGGGCTGCAATGAGGGCTGGTGCACTCCCCCACTTGAAACATTACTTTGTTCCACCAGAGATTTTTCAGAAGAACAGCCGTCTTAATTAGCATCATGGCAGCTTTTATTTTAAAAAGAGCCTGTTTTCACAATACGGGTAAAAAAACAAGCTATGAGCCCACAAGGGATTACAGGGAATGTAAACTTGGAAATCCCAACCCATCCTTCAAAATATCCCTCTCTAAGATTCTCTAATCTCCCAGGAGCTTGTGCAAACTGGTATTTCTTTTTCTTTTCCGTTTCTTTTTTTAAGTTGCCCTCAACACTCCATCCCTTTTAAGGCATATTTAGCCCTCATTAGGATGGTTTTTTTTTCCTTAGGGTTTTTTCCTTTTGGCTAATTTTCAAAGCCACTTGTATTCTGTATTTAGGGCTGCCAATTGCCTGCCCCCCACCCAAAATCTTGTCCCTTTAATAATGGCTGAATGGAATGTTATTTACCTCCATTGCCACAAAAAGCTTCATGCATCAAGCTTCTGTCAAAGGGACAGGCCATTTTGCTTGTTGGCAATTCTGTCTATATATGTGGGGTGTCTGAGCAAGGAGAGGGCCAGGCAGTTTATTATTAGATCTATTACTATTTAGATGTATTATTATTAGATGCATCATTAGATCTAGCAATCTAGGTTTTTTAAAAAAATCAACACTCCTCCCAAAGTGCTTCAACTTAAACACTAAACCCCCCAAAAAACATATTGCAGAATAATCTTTTGCAAGTCAGAGCTCGCTTCGTCAGATGCATGGAGTGTCCATCCAAAACAGCAAAAAATTATACTTCAGGCAGTAGAGTAAAGAAAGAGGGGGAGAGAAGTTGCAAGAAGAGGGCAGTGTAAAGCAAGTCCCAGTCAAACACTAATCAGTTCATTTAGAGTGTGGGGGAACCACTCCCAACTTTTGATAAATAGACAGGGTATTAAAATAAAATCTAATTGAGGGGAATACAGAGAGCGCAACTGGCCCAAAGTCACCCAGCAAGCTTCCATGGCATTTGAACCTGATAGCTAAACTACAAGAGACAAATTACACAAGGACGCTCACATGAAGGGAGTCGCAATGTTAGCCGGGAAGCTGAGTTTTAAAAGACAATCAGAAGGCTTTGTCGATTTCCCCCTCTCTACAGGGCCAGCAAAGATCACTCCTCAGAGGGCTTGTTTATTTCCTCTTCACCTTCCCAAGGCTCTGTCAGTTTCACCTCCCCTTCTAAGAGGCGAAGAGGAAATAAACAAACCCTCTGAGGATCAATCTTTGCTGCTCCACAGAGAGGGGAAGTTGACAGAGCCTTCTAATCTCTTTTAAAACTCAGCTTCCCGGCAAACATTGTGACTCCTTCCTGTGAATATCCTTGTGTAATTCGTCTCTTGTAGTTTAGGTCTCAGTCTCCCAGACCTTAATTCAACTGTCTACCCCAGTGATACTGACTCAGAGGCTCAGGAGCCACCAGTGGCTCTTCTGAACACCTTTCTCCAGCGTGGCACCCACCCCATGGTTCAGGAAAGTGGGCAAAGCCCAGTGAGGCTTATGGTTGGCAGGTGATTCCCACCATGAAACAGTCACCTCCAGAGGGACTGGCGGAGAGAGAAACAGCAAACTTCACTCAGGAAGGGAAGTAAAGGGATTGCCTTCTGCAATAAATTTAAAAGGTTAGGTATATCTTATCCTTTCTTTCTTTCGAGCTCCTTTGATCCAATGACCTCAAGCAGCGGATAAGGAGTCTTTATTTCTTTAAGGAAAATATGGGCCGTTTCCAGATGGCTTACCTGAAGCCGCTCCATGCCGCAATGTTGTGGATCGTGCCGGGTTAAATGCGAAATATCGCATTTTCTCGCGCGAGTTTTGCGCAATATCGCGCAAAACTCGCGCGAGAAAACGCGATATTTCGCATTTTCCCCGGCACGATCCACAACATTGCGGCATGGAGTGGCTTCAGGTAAGCCATCTGGAAACGGCCATGGTGGGGAAATACTTGGCCAAAGTCAGCGTGATCCTTGGGTCCATGTTAAACTTTTTTAATCCACAGTGCCGTGAGATTTTAAAATTTAGTAAAATGGGGGGGGGGATCCCAATATATGTAAAAGTAAAGAGCAGAGTTAAGTATGGGCATCCACTTCCTGCTCCTCTTTGCTCTGCTCCAATTGATGCCTGTATTTTTCTCTGGTTTTATGTACTAAGTTCAGTCTAAATCTTTGCCCTTGAAATGTAAAAATCATACCTTCTGGAGTATCCCATCGAGAAGCAGCGGATAAGGAGTCTTTATTTCTTTAAGGAAAATATGGCGGAGAAATACTTGGCCAAAGCCAGTGTGATCCTTGGGTCTCTATTCTCCAGCAAATAAGGAACTGTATTGTCTTTTGATACAGTCAGAGGTAGTTTAGTCAAAATAGGACCAATCCACAGTTCACGATAAGAATTGCAATGAGGGCATTCCAATATCATATGGGACAAAGAGTCGACCTAGTTATATCTTATTTTATTGTACGTGTGTGTGTTTGGTTGGGTGGTACACAGGGCGTACAGTAGTCATGTGGTTTTTTTGGTTGATGGTAATTGAGAATCTGGCTGTCTACGAGCCACAGAGTGTGTCCCATTGCTCTAACCACTACACAATGCTTGCTACTTTAGATTAAATTAAAAATTTTAAAAAATTAAGATAATAATAATAATAACATTCAATTTATATACCGCCCTTCAGGACGACTTAACACCCACTCAGAGCAGTTTACAAAGTATGTCATTATTATCCCCACAACAAATCACCCTGTGAGGTTGGTGGGGCTGAGAGAGCTCTGAGAGAGCTGTGACTAGCCCAAGGTCACCCAGCTGGCTTCAAGCAGAGGAGTGGGGAGTCAAACCTGGCTCTCCAGATTAGAGTCCTGCTCCTCTTAACCACTGCACCAAACTGACTCTCACTACACCAAACTGGCTCTCATAATAACGTCCTGATCAACTTTCAATCATTTATGTTGCTATCATTATGCTGCCAATATATCATAAAATGTGAAGAACTTTAGCTCCCATCAGGAAGCGCACCTGACAGGTATGGCTGAACTCCATTCCTGTTCATGTGCCTCATGCACCAGCCCTATGGAATTAACTCCAGCCCTCCGCCTTCCATTATGCTCTCACCACAGCCCTTGGTTTTGAATCCAGAGGAGTTAGCCGTGTTAGTCTATAGTAGCAAAATCAAAAAGAGTCCAGTGGCACCTTGGTTTTGAACACACTGTTCTTCTTGCGGGCAGCAGAGAGATCCTCTCAGACTATTGCCTGCTTTTCAAACAGGAGTCCCGTCTGGTAATGCACCAAAAGTCTGATAATGAGCCATGTGTGCCTTTTTGAGTGGGAAACATTCTTTAAGCTGGATGCTTGGCCATAGTCTAGGATGGTTTGATTTGAGCTTTTATCTACCAAACACAACAGGCCTACAACGGCACATAGTGAAATTTCTGCGATAATATCCACGCTATATTTTTTTTCCCCCACCATGAAGAGGATAAATCTGTCATGCGTTTGAAAGCAATTGACAGTGCCTTTTATTACCTCGCTGTGCTTCAAAACAACAGCTCAATTTACATTCTGCCCTCTGGCACTACGACTCACAGCTCAGTTGAATAAAAAAAAAGTAGAACTGACGATATGGATTTAAGTAGCAGCTGACCTTATGGGGTTTTATTTATATTGCCATGAATGTGCACCGTAATTCAGCCCTTTTTTTTAAACATATATACAAAGTGCTGTTTCATGCAGACTATGTACAACTTGACACTGGATGTCTTTAATCTACAAACAAGGGTGAATTCACACAGCCGCTATCTGTAGATTACCTTTTAGTTGTTGCTGTCTTGGATTCAGGATGAGGTTACGACCAGTTTTTTTTTTTCTGGGAAGAGACAACAAATGTGTTTCGGAGGGGTAAAAGTGGTTTAAAATAAAAGAGAAGCCATTGCCTCTGGTGATCAAATTGTGTAGGTTGCTATTACTTCCAAACCAGAGGGACAAAAGAAATATATGTATAAACTGTACGTGTCACTTTCAAGCTATCGTTAGCTTTTTGGGAGGGAAAAGATTGTCTGGCCGCAATCCAATAAAAACTGGTGAAGAAGGAGGACTGGAGAACTGAATGACACATTACATGATATTTTAACCATAAAAAACAATCGTGAGTGATTTTAATTGGGGTTCTTGTCTTTTTCCCTAGTGAAGCAGGGGAAAGTAAAGGTAGTCCCATGTGCAAGAACCAAGTCATTACTGACCCATGGGGGGACGTCGTATCATGACATTTTCTTGGCAGACTTTTTGTCATGGCGTGGTTTGCCATTGCCTTCACCAGTCATCTGCACTTTACCCCCAGGAAACTGGGTACTCGTTTTACCAACCTCGGAAGGATGGAAGGCTGAGTCAACCTTGAGCTGGCTACCTGAACCCAACTTCTGCCGGGATCGAACTCAGGTTGTGAGCAGAGCTTGGGCTGCAGTACTGCAGCTTACCACTCTGTGCCACGGGATTTCTACAGGGAAAAAATGGCATGGTGAAAGGATTTAAAATCCCATTTCAGTTGCTCCAATTAAAATCAACCCCTCCCCACAGTGGCTTCTTAATGTTAAAAATATGTCCCAGATCTACATAATGTGTACCTTGTTATGACACAGGAAGGTGGAATGCACAGAAGCACAGCATTTTTGAACAGCCTCAAAAGTCACTTTTATCACTCCACATCCAGATGTCCCTAAGAGCCCTGTGGCACAGAGTGGTAAGCTGCAGTACTGCAGCCCAAGCTCTGCTCATGACCTGAGTTCGATCCTGGCGGAAGCCGTGTTCAGGTAGCCGGCTCAAGGTTGACTCAGCCTTCCATCCTTCCGAGGACAGTAAAATGAGTACCCAGTTTCCTGGGGGTAAAGTGTAGAGGACTGGGGAAGGCAATGGCAAACTACTCCGTAAAAAGTCTGCCAAAAAAAGTCATGATGCGAGGTCCCCCCATGGGTCAGTAACGACTCAGTGCTTGCACAGGGGACCACCTTTACCTATCCAGATGTCCCATGTTCTGTCTAACTAAGGAACATAGGTGCAGTCCAGGGCAGAACTGGCCATCAGCAAGAATGGACAACATTCTGATAGGCTGCGATTTGGTACTGGCTAAAGATCCATTTTAACCCAAAGGGCTTAATTCCTCTTCTCTTAGCTGCTGAGCCCTACCCTCCTTGGTCTACGATGATAATAGATAAAATCAGAACCACTGGTTTAACCCCGGAAAAGCTCTTTGTTGTTGGATAGAGCAAGGCAAAAGTCTTAATCTCATAAAGACTGACTGATAATAGAGTTCCAAATAATGAAGCAATGCTTCCTATAAAGTATAGTATCCTAAAAAAGCAGCCATATTACTCAGTGCCATCATACCTGTCGGATATCACGTATGAGGGGTACCGATGGGCCTTTTCGAGAATGTGTTTTGACGCACTTCCCTCTGCAGTTTTATATGGCAGGTTCCGTCATCTACCATTACAGCAGAATTGTTGTCCCTGCTCTGCAAATGTGGTTGAGTCAGTTGCACATATCTTGCTGCAATGTGAGTTTTACCAAGAGGAAAGAACTCAGTTGGTTATTCCACTTCTCACTGCATTTAAGCCTTTGCAATATTTTATGAATTTTAAGACTGAAACTCTGTGGGAATATCTTAGAAGGCACTCAGAAATCTGTCTCATATGTGGTAGCTAAATTCTGTTCACTAGCAATTTGAAAACGAAAATCCTTGACTGACAGAATTTTGAATTAGTGTGCCCTTTTAAAGATTTTAGATGCATAGTTTGATTTTATAACCTGTAACTTTTTTTAAAAAATGCGTCTTAAATTTCAATCTTCAGTGGTTATTTTGTAATTGCTGGTCCTATGACCATAATAAATTGAATTAAATCGATAAGCTGGACTAGAGATGGGCACAAACAGAAAAACCAAAAAAACATGATGTGCGTTGTTTGTTGCCATCCACGAACAGGGACTCACAACAACCATGAACATGACCCTGTTCACAAACATGTTCATGATTGGCTGTTCATGGGGGCCAGCAGGCTCTCCTCCAGCCATCATCCACATTTGGTCAAGATCCCTACTGCACCACTCCCAGAAACCTGACCTGAGCAGGCACCAGGAAAGGTACCAATAATAAATCATAGCTTGGCCCCAGAGCCTGACAGCAGCCCTGGAACCTGAAGGGGTAGATCCCTATCCCACCACACACAAGAAAATTCAAGCTCCAATGCACTCACCCTGTCTCTCTATCAAAATGCCAACAGCATCTGTTTCTCCCTCTCCACTGTCTGCAAAGAAAGCCAGAGCTGGGAGCCCTCCTCCTCCCCCCTGGTCTTTGCTCCCTTGTAACAAAGGTGGAGCTCCACACTTGGAAGACCTGCCTAGCAAGCTAAATTGGGCTTAGATTGGGGTTTCCAGGGCAACAGCAGGAGTTCAGACAGAGTTCAGACAATCCCTGCCTACATTGCCAAGGGAATTGATTGCAGGTGCCAGACTGTCTGGCTTGACGAACGGCTGACGAACACAACTACCGAGGCTTGTAATGACCACCTGTTCGTTTAGAATGAGGGCCAAGCTACACATGACGAATGACACTTGAACAGCAAGTGTATTTCTCCCTGTTCACTTGCCCTCTATCAATCCACTTGCTGTTCAAGTGTCATTCGTCATGTGTAGCTTGGCCCTGAGGCCTCATGAACTGCTTGTTCGTGAACAGCAGATTGGGCTGTTCGTGGCTTTTTTTTTGTTTGTATTGCTGTTCATGCCCATCTCTAGGCTAGACACAAGGAAAGGACCATGGTTCAATGGTGAAGCACATAGTTTACCAAGAAGTCCAAGCCCAGGTTGAACAGAACACAAGCCGAACCAGCGGGATTCAAGCATTCCTAGATAATACATAGTTAGATGGATCAATGGTATGACTTGATAAGACAGCCTGGGGTGATTATTTAGTGCCATCAAACAGGAAAACAGAACTGTTGGGACTGGTGTATATCATTGACTGAACAAGCTGAGATGGTGAAGTGTAGGAGTCTTCTTCCTGCAGGACGTTTTCAGGTTGCTTGATGGTAACCCGGTCAGAAACTTGGTGGCCTTCATCTCAAACTGGAAAACGACAGCATTGAAATTCTTCACTCCAAAAGGAAATCATCTTTCAGAGTTTCCAAGTTACTTGGCTATAGAGTGAGACCGCAGTGACGCTCCTAGCCTGAATGCCAAAATGCAAGACAGTACTTAGCAGTGTTTACCTGCTCCAATAATTCTCATCCCAGGGTAGAACTCCGCAGATAAACTCCAACCTTCATTAGGCAGGGATAGAATTACGTGGGTTAACAAAGTAATACTCCTGGTTTCCTTTTGCATTTTAAAAGTGGCTGGAGACCTATAAAATCCCTCTGAATCTTATTAAAAGTCTCCTGCAATCATTTTTCATTCCGCAACCCAGTTGAGCTGAACTAATAAATTAACATGTTATCTGCATGGATATCCATTATAGCTTCAAAAGGAATGTTATTAGAGGCATGAAAGCAGCAATGCAAGTCTCAAGGGGCAGGCAAGCAAACATAAGTCTGAGGCTGGGGGTTTGGGAGGCCCTGTCTTGATTGGTTTATTCAAATCAGTTCCTGCTAATACCATCCTCCAATGGGTGGGAGGTACCTACAGGGATAAAGGCAGCCCGTGCAGTTTTAGAACTTCCCTGGTTGGTAACCTGATGCTATTACAAAATCAAAAAGAGTCCAGTAGCACCTTTTAGACTAACCAATTTTATTGTAGCATAAGCTTTCGAGAATCAAGTTCTCTTCGTCAGATGCATGGTACAGAGACTGGTCAAATATAGAAGAGGAGGAAAGAGAAGAGGCAGTTAGGGGGAGGAAGGGGGAGGGAGCAATCAAAACATTCCTTTGCTAGTATATGTAAACATCTCCTTTTAGTGTGTGCATCAGCCGGCCCCAAAGGAGTCCGCCCTATCAGTTTGTAGCAGCCAAACAGCTAGACCATCCAATTCCAATGCAGTATGGGCCTTCAAAAACCACAGCTCTCCCTGCCAGATGCATCTGACAAAGAGATCTGTGGTTCCCGAAAGCCCACGCCAGGTGCCACTGAGCTCCCCTAGACCCCACCTCTGTAAAGGAAATCTGTTACCTGTGGTAATGTGATAACCATTCATAGTCCCTATTCAGTCCCAGCTTGACAGAGTCAAATTTGCATATGAATTCCAGTTCAGCAGCCTCCCTTCCTCCCCCTAATTGCCTCTTCTCTTTCCTCCTCTTCTGTATTTGACCAGTCTCTGTATCAGGCATCTGACGAAGAGAACTTGATTCTCGAAAGCTTATGCTACAATAAAATTGGTTTGTCTAAAAGGTGCTACTGGACTCTTTTTGATTTTTCTACCACAGACTAACATGGCTAACTCCTCTGCATCTGATGCTATTAACACCACTAGGGTCAGCTCCTGGCTTTGTTTTGTTTTTTTAGTATGGGGAGGGCTGAGCAAGATGGCCTTCAATTCTTCCACTAAGTATGCCATCCTATCATGCACGTGGAGGCAGAGAGAGAGAGACAAACTCCTGGAAGAAGAAGCACAACTCTTTTATGATGTTTAAGCTCCATTTATAATGGAAGAATTGTGTTCAGGCCCCTCTACAAATTTCCCCCAATGTGAAGTGGGCAGTTACTTCAACTGTGATATCAGCTGGGACCTCTGAAGTTCTGTCTTAAAATACATCTTTCGGATATGCCTCTGTGATGGCCTCCCCATTCCCAGAGATCTCCCATTGCTGGGCAGAGGTGGGTCCATTTGCCCAGCAGAAGCCCTTCCATGGAAGTCCTGTAATGCTATCCCAGAACAGCACCTTTGGTCCAACAAGATGGTAGGGTCTATAAATCAGTGGAAGACGTGCTTGGCAAGATGAAAGTTTTTGATTCCTAACATCTCCAGTTGAAAGGTTCAAGAGAAACAGGGCTGAAAAATGCCTCTGCTGCCAGTCTGAGAAGATGCTTTCGATCCACCAAATGTTATTGTGTAAACTGTTGTTTATGCTTTTACTGCTGATTTTATTGTAAACTTATTTATCTGTGTTGTGATCTGCTGTGAGCCTCTTCACGGAGAGAGTGGATTGTTTGTTTGTTTGTTTGTTTGTTTGTTTGTTTGTTTGTTTGTTTGTTTGTTTGTTTGTTTGTTTGTTTGTTTGTTTGTTTGTTTGTTTGTTTGTTATATTTTTAACCCGCCCTCCCCACAAGCGGGCTCAGGGTGAGGTACAACATTTATTAAAATACAACATAAAAAAATAATCACAGTATTAAAACAGCAATCAATAAACCCATTCCAAGACGGGGCACTCCTGCACTCCTGCCCATCAGCATACAAAAAGGGGAGGTAGTAGCGGACAGAAAGATTACTGTACCCCTTTGGGGGGCAGCCAGCAGTGGACCCTCCATAACCCCTCATAGAGGAAGACCGGTAGAAGGCTCAACACTGATGGACTAAAATTAGCCTCCGCCATATGCCTGTTGGAACATCTGTCTTACAGTCCCGCCTAAATGATACAAGATCCTGGCAGGCCCAAGTTTCCTCAGACAGAGAGTTCTACCAGGTTGGGGCCAGGACCAAAAAGGCCCTGGCCCTGGTAGAGGCCAGCTGAGCCTCCTTAGGGCCAGGGACCACCAGTAGATGTTTTCCAGTTGAACAAAGCACTCTCTGGGACACATACAGGGAGAGATGGTCCATCATCCAATTGATGATGATGATGACGACGACGACAACGATGACATTATGAACTAGTTCCTTAGGTCACTGTAAACTTTAATTGATTGGCTCAACCTCCACCAGCTGACAACAGCTGGCCTGAAGTCAACCTTGGTGTAGTCTTTGGACTGGCTACCACCTGTGACAGAGCTGAGGATTAAGACACAGAGGAACAAGAGGACCCACCATGCCTACCTGTAGAACCAAGGTCAGTTTAGTGTTGCCTGAAAGGAACAAAGAAAAGAGGACTGGTCAATATTACAACATTTCTTCCTTCCACGATGCTCCCAGCTCATTGTGGGCATCCCAATGACCACGACCCTATCATCTTCCTCCAAGTGGTGGTACAGAGTGCCCTCAAGTCATCATTGACTTATGGCGACCCCTGGTGGGGTTTTCACAGCAAGAGACTAACAGAGGTGGTTTGCCATTGCCTGCCTCTGCAACTCTGGTTTTCGTTGGAGGTTTCCCATCCAGTTACTAACCAAGGCCGACCTCGTTTAGCCTTTGAAATATGACAAGATCAGGCTCTCCTGGGCTACCCAGGTCAGGGCCTTCATCCAAGTATCATCACTTTTATCCCAAGGATCATTCCCTTAATTCTTTGCCAAAAGGAGGGAAGGCACCAATAAAGGAAAGAGGATACCTCAAATGTGCCCTTAACTGATAGCATGCAAGAGGGAAAACTCTAGTAGTCCAGAGATGGAAGAGTATGAGTCCATTGGTCATACTGAGTTCTGCATGTTGCTTTGATTACAAGAAAGGTTGCTATTATTTGTGTTGTGCATTGTGATGGATTATAACAGTAAAGTGCTTTGGCTGCCAAACTGGTTGAAAAGTGGAATATAAATACAATATTATAAATACGAGAAATAAGCCACGAGATGCCTTATAATAAGCCAAGAGGGCAGGATAATAGATCATCGGATGGATAGAGAGACATGCTGTTTTGAGGTTTCACATTGCATTTTAGGTGACAACTATTCCAGATGATCTGTCCTTTCTTAAAAATGCTGATTTGAAATGCAGCTCTCCACAATTCAGTTCTGTCTTTCATGGGCCTGCTGAAACGGGGGCAGCTGTTTTGCTATCTTAAACCAAAAGGCAACTCAGACATCTAGTAAATCTTTGCAAAGCCATCAACAGGTACACTTCGTGAATGGTTATTGGTTCATACATTTATGATTTTACAAAACAACGTCGTACTTCCCAGCCCTCTTTTTTTTTTCCAAGCTAAAGAGCTCCCACCGCTTCTACCTTTTTAAAATAAAGATATTTTATTCTTGCAGTCATTTTATTCTTTGCAAGTCTCGCTGAGGATCTCTTTGAACATTTCCCACAAAATCTTCACCTAAACCTCTTTAAGTGCCTTGTGAGATCCCTAGCCCTGAAGGAGAAAGAGGTTCAGCAGACACAAATTTGGCATCTCCATGCATTCCTTGACTTTCACAACCCGAGTCCCAGAACGAGCCCCTCCCCCAATATTCAGCAAGCTTCTTTAATTTCCCTTTGATTTAGGAGAATGCACATACAGCATTCCAGAGCATTTTCAGTGGTTGCTCCAGTGCTCTAGAACAGTCTTTTGTTGGAGCTTAGGAGCATCCGCCTCCTGCCTGTTTTTCAGTTGCCAGACGGTTTTGTTGAAAAGAGATTTGGAGGGGCCCTGAGTGCTTTGCTATTCGCTAAGGCTGCTGTTGTGTTGGACTTTTTGCAAGTGTCCTACGCTCAGTCATGAAAGAGTTAAATTGTTGTTCTGTTTGTTTAGTCAGATAGCTAGTTAGCATAGGACCACTCAGGGCCAAGCTACACATGACGAATGACACTTGAACAGCAAGTGTATATCTCCCTGTTCACTTGCCCTCCACTCAATCCACTTGCTGTTCAAGTGTCATTCGTCATGTGTAGCTTGGCCCTCAGGCTTTGAGAGAAGTTCCCGCCGGAGAAAGTGGGTGTCTTTAGTCTTAATGAGAGAATCTAGGATTGTCTATTGGATGAGCCAGTTTATTGGGGGGCAATTAGCTAGCAACATATACTAAGGTTTCATTGCTCTTTGTTCCGTCTGCTACTACAGTCCACTACTACTACTTCACTAGACCATGCAGTCTCTGCTTTTCTCTCTCTAGTACCTAGCTGAGACTATCAAGATGTAGTCAGAAACTGTTTGTTGTTTTTCCTACCAAATGTACCCTTTTTACCCTATTATGTAGTAAAGTGTTTTTTTATATAGAGCTAAAATCACAGAAGTCTGTCTACTTATTTCCACTGCGCTATTATCAAACTCTGCACCTCTGCAAACTTATATCTAATCGCTGTGCAACCGCCAACATGTTGTTTATGTCTGCTGCTGTTTATGGATTTTGTTAATTTGGTGCTATATTGTACATCACCTTGAGTCTTGTGTTGAGAAGGTGTTGGAATATGTAGTTGCAGAGTTTAACAGTAGCGCCTTGGAAAAAAGTAGACAGACTCCTGTGTCGTTTAGCTCTAGAAAAATACTTTTACTACATATCAGGGGAAAGGGTACATTTGGTGAGAAAAGAAATGAATAGCTAACTAACCTCTCCATCTCTCCATCTTGGTGATTAGAGGAGAAGAGAGACTAAACTGCAGACTGAACAAAGAGCGATAAAATCCTAGTATATGTTGCTAGTTAATTGTCCCCCCCCCAATAAACTGGTTCATCCAATAGACAATCCTAGATCCCTTCACTAAGACTAAAGACACCCCTTTCTATGGCGGGAACTTTTTCAGGAGGCCTAAGTGGTCCTATGCTAACTAGCTATCTAACCAAACAAACAAAGAGAACAACTATTTAACTCTTTCATGACTGAATGTAGGACACTTGCTAAAATTCGACAAAGGATATTTTCTAAGAAATAAATACTCATTTACTCCTTGCTGCTAGCACAATTCCCCATGAGAAATCCAAGCCAACAGTTCGGATCACCTTGCTTCTACCTCTGGGGTTTTACCATGGGCGGCATCTGGCTCCTTTTGCTGTTTGTCAAGCTTCTTCCCCACCTTCCCGTCCCCATTACCCTTGCCTCTGCTGGATGAGTGCTTTGCAATGGTACAGACAGAGTTTTTATGAGTACTGTGTGGAAGGGAGAGTTTAAATCCCATTTGAAGGGGATTGGGACATCTTAGCTTCCATTTTAGCAGCAGTGTGGCACTTTAACCCAGCTGTTTACACATCTGGTCCGGCTGTTTTCAAGTTGCTGGAGACCCCCAAGCAATGCAGCTCCATCCTGACCCATCTACAAGTGCAACTTTACAGAGGCACATGTCATCCAGGTGCATTCATCAGGAAATTAGGAATTGCTCATAGCTCCTTCTCAAGCGCGTGGTCGGTAGCAAAGCCATTTGTCGCCATGTAATCTGCGAGACGGCCCCGAAGCGAACACAACTGTTCTTTTAACACAATTGTAGTTCATTTCAATGTAGCCTGTGGATGAGAGGTTCTCAATGGATTATGTGCTAAAAGGCCAAATGTTGGCTTATTTGGTAAAAGTTGATTAAATTTGTCAGGTGAATAAAATCCTTTATTGAATTTACCTAGTTGAACGCAAGCCTGTGTGTTTCTGGTTTCTCATTAGAGCGCCACAGAATTTGTCGGAAGTCATTAAGTACATCGTAAGTGAAACATCAGGAACAATTCGGCCAAATCACAGCGGAGACCCTCCCCCGAGAAACACACACACAGCCAGCAAGCCCTGGCTGGCTCAAGTTGTTTGCTGCCCTTGATGAAAATTAATTTTGCCATTCCCCCCCTCTTTCGATTTTGTTGCATGTAATGCAAGGAACTGTGTTTCCTGCTCCAGAGTTTTCCTGATGAAAAGCCTTTTTCTGGTCCCGCGTACTGGAATGGGCTAAAATTAGCAAAGCTGACTGTGTACGGGACAATAATCTCCATCCTCCCATGCACTCCAGAATAGAGATGGGCACGGACAGCAATACGAACCAAAAAAAGCCACGAACAGCCCAATCTGCTGTTCGCGAACAAGCTGTTTGTGAGGCCCCATCCTAAACGAACAGGTGGTCGTTGCAAGCCTCGTTTGTTGCTGTTCCTCAAGCCAGACAGTCTGGCACCTGCAATCAATTCCTTTGGCAACTTAGGCAGGGATTGTCTGAACTCTGTCTGAACTCCTGCTGTTGCCCTGGAAACCCCAAGCTAAGCCCAATTTAGCTTGATAGGTGTGGAGCTCCAAATTTGTTACAAGAGAGCTATTTGTTACAATGGCAAACCACCTCTGTTAGTCTCTTGCAATAAAAACTTCTCTAGCTGTTGCCATAAGTCAACTATGACTTGAGGGAACTCTCCACCACCATCACCATACAAATCGACACTTCTGCTGTGTTCAGTTGTGCCTATGGTGTGTGCATGTGTACCTGCACAGCCACCTGCTACTAAGTCACACCATGGATCCATGAATTTCAGTTATGGATTGGATCGAACCAGTACATGGTCAGTTGATGATCCAAATGCTGGCCCATCTATATCAGCAACTCACGAGAATCTTGGGCAGAGGAAAAACTTTGCCAACACTTGTTATCGGGGGCTTTTTAATGGTAGATGCCAGGGACTGAACCTGGGACTTTAATAACAGTAATAATAACATTTGGTTTATATACCCCCACTCAGAGCGGTTTACAAAGTATGCTATTATTATCCTCACCACCATCACCCTGTGAGGTGGGTGGGGCTGAGAGAGCTCTGAAAGAGGTGTGACTGGCTTCAAGTGGAGGAGTGGAGAATCAAACCCACTTCTCCACATTAGAGCCTTGCCACTCTTAACCACTACACCAAATTGGCTTTCCAGGTGCTGAGCATTTGCTCTGCCACTGCCTCTCATGAAAGGCAATGAATCCTACTTGCGTCTGAAGAAGGGAGCTCCAACTCTCGAAAGCTTACACCCTGAAAATCTTGTTGGTCTCTGTGGTGCCGCTGGACTCAAATCCTGTTGTTCTGCTGCAGGGCTACCCACCCGAACCTACCCTGTAGAACAACCTGCCTGAGCAGGTTAGGCGATCCCCACTCTCCTGGCTTTCCGCAAACGATACCAAACCAAATTATTCAAAAAGGCTTTTTACTCAAATGGGAAATCTGTATTGTAGGGCTGGGGTCTCAGATGCTTCGCTAATGAGTTAGGGACCGTAGGCTTCACCACTATGTTGCCTTACATATTATCTGTTGCTTTAAATATGTACTCCTATGTATTATCTGTGCTTCATGTTGTCTAACGTCAGTCCTAGAATTGCTTATGTTCTGTTTCAATATTTCTTCTACTTCGTATTGGATTCTTGCTAATGCTATGTCTTTTTAAACTTGTATCTATTACCCAATGGCATTGCTTATGGAAATGTCCTTGACACAGTATGGAAATGTCCTTGATACTGATTGTACTAATCTCATACTGTGTAATCTGCCTTGAGTCACAGTGATAAAGGCGGACTAAAAATGACAAATAAATAAAACCAACGGTTGGAAGACTGATCACTGATCAGGTACTTATAACACATGGAGGCTGCCTTTTACTGAGTCTCTCTATGCTCAACCACTGATCCACTTCCAAAGATGACCTACCTATCCAGCCAGCATATTTAGCCTTAGCGTTTGGGAAAAGCATTAGAAGTTTTCCTGGTTATCCTGGAACTGCTTGAATTTTGCTTACTAGGTTGAGTTGGTCCAGTACAAAATAGAAATCTGGATTTAGGCAGATTTAAGGTTTCATTTGACTGGGATGAGGAATTAGGAGAGAAACCAAGAAGTAAAACAATAACACAATGAAATAAAAATAAGAAGATGCACTGCCAGGAGGGACGACAGCATAAATATTTCAAGTAGAACCGCTATGTCGAGAAGCAAATATTTGCATTCATAAACATTTCTAATCATTACATTCAAAGAATATCTTTCTCTCTCAGCAATATCACTATTTGACTGTTGTCCCCTTCCTGCTTGGTGGATGCAGGTGACATTCTGAGCGGAGGGAATTCATTTCAGTTGCCCCAGTCTGATTTCTAATTATGATGCAACATGCCCAATTATGCATTTCCTATGGGATGCTCATTATACACCACATATGAATGTACTGCAATCAGGCACATTTGTTGCTCAGGGGAGGGAGACTTAGCAAGCATGCAAAACCTTATTCACGACATCTTCAGCATCATCCCTTCAGCATATAGAGCTTATAGGCCTAGCACATTCAGGACCACTCTCCAAAGCCGGCAACAACCTACACCAGTTTGGTATTGTGGTTAAGAGCGCGGGACTTTCATCTGGAGAGCCGGGTTTGATTCCCCACTTCTCCACCTGAAGCCAGCTGGGTGACCTTGGGTCAGTCACAGCTTCTCGGAGCTCTCTCAGCCCCACCCACCTCACAGGGTGTTTTGTTGTGGGGATAATAATGGCATACTTTGTAAACCATTCTGAGAGGGCATTATGTTGTCCTGAAGGACGGTATATAAATTGAATGTTGTTGTTGTTGTTGTTGTTGTTGTTGTTGTTGTTGTTGTTGTTGTTGTTGTTGTTGTTGTTGTTCCAACGAGTTCCAGAGTCAGATTGATCCTTATATCTTTCTTCCTCCCCAGTACCTATCACAGGCTTTTCCTCTTTCTGTGGCATGGAGATCCTTAAAGGAGAAGTCTTGGAGTCTTAACATTCTCATTGTGCCAATTCTAGACAGGTTTATCAGCTATTGCTAGTGATCTGCAGGCAATTACAAAACTAGCATTTCCTCAAGGTAACTGCCGCTGAAGAGCTTCTTACCCCGGGAGATCTCTGATCCTGGGTCATGGACTGGTATTTGTAACTGGGCCAGTGTTTCGGCTCCTTCACCACCCATGCCAACTGGTGGTCCAGGGGTTTTGTGGCACTCCCTCTGCCTGAGTCCTGGTTGTAGCTGAAGGGTAGGTCATGATATCATACAGATGCTCATAGCATTTTTTTTTCATATTTAGAACTTCAGGGGTCTGTGTGTGCATGCCCACAGGTGCAAGATCTTCACACTTCATGTGTGTATTGAAGCCACATCTCGTCTTTCAAAGCACAATAAAATTGTCAGCGGTTCAGGTGCCACAGTGGAGAACTGAACACACCATTCCTGGCTCGCACTCCATCTCTTTCTTATGGTGGCATTTTTATCCACCTAGATAAATTCAGAATTCAGATTCCATTTCAAAGCATCTCAGACTTCATAAGAATGGAGGAGGGCTCAGATTTATGCCTGCCTTTGGAGGTTTTTAGTGCACAGCTAAGAACCAATGGGCCTTAATAAAACAATGACTTATAGAGTCCACGGCTCCTGGCAGCTGCAAAAACACAGCAGCAGTCACTGAGCTGGATCCTACACCAAGAGACCCCCCCACACACACACATGGCCTTCCTTAGAAGCCTTTGATCATGGCAAAGCAAGCCCCAGCTCTCTGTGGATAGTACTAACTGGGAAATTATTGCAACCTCCCTCTCAGACCAATAGCTTCGAGCTGCTGACCCTAAAGTGCCTAACCCACAACAGAAATTCCAAACATACTTGCATGTAACACAATTAGTCTTTGCTGGGTGTGCAGTCATAGAGGCATGTATAGAAGCTTCTATATATAGAATCCACCAAGGGAGCGTGTGTGTGTGTGTGTGTAAAGTGCCATCAAGTCACAGCTGACTTATGGTGACCTTGTAGGGTTTTCAAGGCAAGAGATGAACAGAGGTGGTTTGCCATTGCCTGCCTCTGTATAGCAACCCTGGACTTCCCAGGGGGTCTCCCATCCAAGTATTTACCAGGGGCAACCGTGCTTAGATTCCACGATGTGATGAGACTGGGCTAGCCAGGGCCATCCAAGTCAGGGCAAGGGGGGATTGTAGCATGGAATATAAGCATGTGCATAACTGGCTGATAAGATGGACTTCACAGTGTGAGATTCTGAACAGAGAAATACACAGCACCTCCAAAGTATCCAGACAGCCATTGACCAGGCACCTAGGAATACTCTGTCCAGCATCCAACAGCCCTATCTGCAGTAATCCATGACAATAGCCGTGGTGTCCTGTCCAAAGCCGTACTGAGAAGATGTACATTCCAATGTTTGCCCAGTTCAGATGCTTGGGTTTTTTGCTGTAAATTCAAGAGCTGGTGATGATTTTTGTACTGTAATTGATGCTCTTTCGAGGAAGCAAAAGACAGGTCCTTGCCCCTCCCCTCCCCTCCCCTTGCCTACCTCCCCAAAACACCAGCACTGTGTCTCCTGTCACTCCTCTCCACCCTGGCCATGTGTACTAAAAGAAAACATGGAAGGGCAGCATTGTTGCTTTCCTTATTTCTCCATGGCCACCACTGTTCCTTTTCATTGGTGAGCAAGGACAAGAAAACTTAGAAGGATGTCATGGAAGGCAGAGGTTTTTCACATCACCTGCTACCTGATCCTTAACGGGAGATGTGAGGGACTGACCCTGGGACCTTTGGAATGCAGTGGCATGGTGTGGGGGGACCAGAGGGGCTGTTGCCCTGGATGCAAAATTTGTAGAGGTGCAAGAGACTCTGGCGTGCTCATGGGGAGGCTGCCTGCACCGCCTGCACAGCGACAGGGTGGCTGGCTCGCTGGGTGCCAAGCTGGCTTTCCCACAGCAGCCGAGCTGGTGGCTCAAGCCAAGCTGGCTGCGGTGGCGTGGGCACCTGCAGCGGAGGGGAACGGAGACTGCGCCCTGCCCATTGGCAGAGGTCATTTCATACAAAAAGAACTGGAGGAACTCATTAGCACAACTCATTAGCATAATTCATTAGCATATGCCACACCCATTACCATCACTGGAAGTGTGTCATTAGCATGAATGATTTGCACATGCCACACACCCCTGACATCACCTAGCCTGGCTGTTTTGGACCCAATCCTGGCCATTCAGGGACAAAATTAGGCCCAAAAGGGCACAAAGGGGCTGAAAATGGCCAAAAAGGGGCCCAAAATGGTCAGGATCGGGCTGCTGCTGAGTGGGAGAGTGATCCACCACTCGTCAGAGGCCCGATCCAGGCCATTTTGGCCCCAATACAAGCTGAAACGGACCCAAAATGGCTCCGAATCAGGTGGAGGGGGTCACCTGACATGTGACTTGTTTGGGGAACTGCCGGAACTGTGTTTCTGTGTGTTCCCCCTCGAGCCCTGCCCATAGGGATTCTGCTCATGCCCCCTGCATGCCGACAGGGTGGCCAGCTCGCTGGGTACCAAGCTGGCCTTCCCTCAGCAGTCAAGCTGGCAGCTCAAGCCGAGCTTCCTGTGTTGGCGGGCTGCTGTGGCGGAGGGAGGCAGCCATGCGCTGTGCGATCATGTCACTTCCCAGAAGTGATGTTATCACATGGGCCTGGGAGTGCACGTGTGCAAAGCACGTGCACGAGGGAGAAGAAAAAAGTCACGTCGAGACTTGCCTTGCCCAGGGTGCTCTCAACCCACGCTACACCGCTGTCGGAATGCAAAGCAGAGACTCTTCCATGGAGGGGCCGCTCAGGGCCCCACTTCCATAGGAAGACATTGGCCTACCATAAAAGACTGTTTTAAGGAATGCAGCAAGATAATTTATGTAAAGTGCTTTTGAACACTGAAAAAGCTTCATAAATGCTAATTATTATCATTTTGTGCCAGGCTTCTTAGATCTGATAGTTTTTCATGTTTCCCAAGAGCTGCAAGAGAGAATCTTTACATGGCTCGGGGTGGTAGTTTCATATTTGAACTCTACAGTCATTAACTTCTTTCCCAATCTGTACTGCATTTTTTAAACCCACCGAAAACCCATCCAGTTAGTTCAGCATTGTCTGCATGCAAATGATTCCAAAACTCGGGTTCATTTATTCTCGATAATATCGGGGGGGGGGGGAGAGATACTAGCCGGGGGGGGGGGGGCTAATAGCAACAATTCCTTTTTGTGTCAATCACAGCTCCTTGGCTTTGCTACCATGGTTACCACTTTGTTAATTTCGTCTCTATTTAAAAGAAAACAATAACAAAACACCTTTGAAATGTTTGAAGTGCTGAAATGTCATCTTGGCGGCAAATGAAAGAAAGAATGAAGGCCTGTCTTTTCCCCCCTCAAAATAAAATACTAATCTAGGAAACTAAGTGCAGGTAGAGGGAGGGGGTTCTTCCCACATACAATGTTGATGTCTTATCTTTTTTTCCATCTCTGCCTTCTAACAGGAGATAATTCATAAAGAGGCACAGTGTTAAAAAAATGGTATGGAATCCAATCAGATGCCAGTCAACTTTGTGGAACAACCCTCTGCAAAGCCATTCATTTGTTTTTCTCTAACGTTATAGATGAACTGCAGGATTTGAGTCCTGTGGCACCTAAGAGACCAATAAGATTTCCAGAATGTAAGCTTTTCAGAGTCAGAGCTCCCTTCTTCAGACACCTTGAAATTCTCTAAGGTGTCACTCGTCTCGAATTCTGCTTTTCTACGGACCAACGTGGCTACCCCCCAACCTAAAATTATAAAGATGACAAATCAATAGATCTTCAAG
The DNA here is from genome assembly GCF_028583425.1 of Eublepharis macularius. NCBI lineage: Eukaryota > Metazoa > Chordata > Lepidosauria > Squamata > Eublepharidae > Eublepharis > Eublepharis macularius. The sequence continues at coordinate 61,799,581 of NC_072802.1, read as the reverse complement.
TGTGGGGCCAGTGTCTCCATTACCGGGTGCTGGCCGGGGAGGGTAATGAATAATTCCCTTTACAACCACAGACAATTCAGTGCAGATAGAATGAAAAGAGATGGATCAAGATAGGTAGCCAATCTGTAGCAGCAGAACAGAGCAGGAGTCCAGTAGCACCTAGAAAACTAACAAAATTTGTGGTAGAGTATGAGCTTTTCTGAGCCACAGCTCACTTCTTCAGATATCTGAAGAAGTGAGCTGTGACTCACCAAAGCTCATGCCCTACCACATATTCTGTTAGTCTTATAGGTGCCTCTCTGAACTGCTGCTTTTTTCTGCCGCTATGAAAAGAGTGTCAGGCTTGGCTCAAATAAATCTGCATTTAAGTTACTTCTTGATCATGATGAACTAGTTTCTTAATTTACTGCATGTATAGCCTCCAAGCAGCTCAGGGCAATTATACATTGTTCTCCTCACAGCAACCCTGTGAGGGAGGTTAGGGTAAGAGCGGGCGATGTACTGAAGGCTACCCAACAAGCTTTGAGGAGATTTGAACCTGGCTCTCCCCTGGTCCTCCTAATCAAACACTGCATGGACTCCCATGAACTATCTAACAGGGCTATTAGGAACATAAAATGGAATGACTTGGTGCTGTAGATTATACTGGGCTCCTTGGAAGGCTGGTGAGATGCAGAACAGGTGCACCAAAGAGCCTTGCTGATCAAAAAGCAGGTTGGTATAGTGGCCAAGAGTGCCTTCTTCTAGGCGCATTTGGTTTGCAAGTCTTCTTTCTTAGGTCCAGGGGTCATTTTGAGGGGGAACACGCAGGAACGCAGTTCCGGCAGCTCCCCAAAGAGGTCACATGACAGGTGGCCCCACCCACCTGACTCTCAGCCATTTTGGGCCCTTTTCGGCCTGGATTGGGACTGAAACGGCATGGATCAGGCCTCTGACGGGTGATGGATCACTCTCTTGCTCAGCAGCGGCCCGATCCTGACCATTTTGGGCCCCTTATCGGCCATTTTCAGCTCCTTTTTGCCATTTTGGGCCCAATTTCAGCCCTGAATGGCCAGGATTGGGTCCAAAACAGCCAGGATAGGTGATGTCAGGGGATGAGGCATATGCAAATCAGTTATGCTAATGACACTTCTGGTGATGTCAAGGGGTGTGGCATATGCTAATGAGTTATGCTAAATAAAAGCTGTGATAGATAGTCCCTGGAGGTTGGCAGACAGGCCTTGCTGAATGGGTCTGACAGTCAGCAGATGCCTTGTGTGTGTTGTGGGGCCAGTGGGGGGGGGGGTTAGGGAAGGGACCAGGTGTCATTTTAATATTTTGCCCAAGCAGCCCAAATGCCGGAGTCCAACCCCGGATGATTTCACGCTAGCATGCTTCACTAAATTTTTTTAAAAGGCAGCAGCCCACTCCCCAGGGAAATTGACATGATTCATTTTGTAATAACACCATGGCAATCCCTCAAAAAAAAAAGAAAAAAGAGGCTCTGTCGGTTTCGTAAGCCAAGAATTACAGGCCTCGGAACTCTCCATTACCACCGGGCTGCGGCTGAGGGAGAGCCGCAGGAATCTGCGCAGCCCAAGTGGGAGCCATTACCACAGAGGGCTCATTTTCAAGAGAAGTGACAGGAATATATTACGGGGAGGAGAAATTGCACCGCTGCTCCACAACCAACAACAGGGCGAGGTGGGGGTCAGAGCAGGAGAGCCACTTGCCCACAAATTGTTATTCAGAGGCACACTGGGAGTGGAAAATCACCCTCCGCCATCTACACGGCCCGGAGCAGGAGTCACACGTCAGGTCACAGGCCCGGCGAGAGCCTGAGGCTAAACTAATTATTGCGATTTGCTCGTCTTTTGTAATTAATCGAGGGAAAGCTTAAGGCTGTTAGCCGCTTTAAAGAAAGTAAATCTGAAGGGCCAATTAATTAAAAACAGCAGTGTTTAATGAGGACCCTTTGCTTCCCTCGTGTTGATTGTTATATTTGTCAGGAAAGTTACATTTCCCACTGTCTGTCAAGATCTCGTCTGAGCTTGTAAAATAGATCTCCTTAATGCCGGGGCGCTTTAACCACTTGACACAGAAACAAAAGCTTTCTATTACGAAGCAATTTGCGGGGATTATAATGGAATGAACGGCACCCACGCATCCCTAGTTCGACAATCAATTGGAGGTAGCAGACGGGTTCAGAACGGGGAACGTTCGGATCAGAATGGCAGCCCTACCAGCAGGGATAACATCCTGCCAAAGACGACCTAGAGAAGAATTTCAAGAACTTTACTGCGCCGATCCTGTTAAAATATGGCAGCATTTGGAAATAACTGTGCTGAAACAAGGTGCAATTCTGCTTTTCTTTGCTGCTGGGATACACATGGGTTGCACACAGGTGGTGGGTAATCTCCCGGGGGGTTGCCCAGTGACAAACCTCGCAGTGATTACCCACCACTGGCAGGCAACCCGAGAAAGCAGGCAGTGGGCAGGCTCACAGCAGGGCATGACGACGTCACTTCCCAAACTGACTTCCTTGTACTGGCTGCAGGTGTATTCCCGTACTTCTCTGGGGCCAATTTTGACCACCCAAATGGGCCAGAATTGGCCCGGTACAAAGCATGGGAGCATGACCGTGACTGGTGTGATGACATCACTTCCTGGAAGTGACATCATTGTGCTTTGCCAGGACTATGCGAGCGTTGCGCATGTGCAAGGGAGACTACTCCAAGTAATTCCACCCCCTCCTGCTCAGAGAGTATAAGGATCTGGGAATCTTAGTTTTCCCAGTGGGCCAAATAACACCCCCCCGAGGTTATTTCAGATTGGAGAAGCAGCATGGGGGTGGGCCGCTGAAGCTTCTTCTCCATATGCATTGTGATTATTCAAATCTTGCCCCTCATGAACTGGAAACATAGAATCATAGAGTTAGAAGGGATCTTGAGGCTCATGTAATCCAACTCTTGCATAATGCAGGAAATTCACAACTACACCCCCACATACCCCCAGTGACCCCTGCTCCATGCCCAGAAGATGGCAAAACACCTCCAGGATCCCTAGCCAACTGGCCTGCAGAAAATTGCTACACGACCCCAAATTGGCGATCGGCATTACCCTGGGCATGTAAGAAGAGCCATGAGAACTAAGCACTGATAAGAACTAAGCACTGACAAGCCATGAGAACTAAGCACTGCCCTCCCTCTCATGATCTGCCCAGGTTCACAGAATCAGCATTGCTGTCAGATGGCCATCTAGCCTCTGCTTAAAAACCTTCAAAGAAGGAGAGCCCACCACCTCCCGAGGAAGCCTTTTCCACTGTGGAACTGCACTAACTGCCAGGAAGTTCTTCCTAATGCTTAGCCGAAAACTCTTTTGATTTAATTTCAACCCATTGAACTTCTGGGGCAGCGGAAAACAACTCCGCAACATCCTCTATATGACAGCCCTTCAAGTACTTGAAGATGGTTATCATATCACCTCTCAGTCGTCTCCTCTCCAGGCTAAACATACCAAGCTCCTTCAGCCTTTCCTCATAGGGCTTGATCTCCAGCCCTCTCATCATCTTCGTTGCCCTCCTCTTGCCATACTCCAGCTTGTCAACATCCTTCTTAAATGGTGGTGCCCAAAACTGAACACGCTACTCTAGGTGAGGTCTAACCAGAGCAGAGTAGAGCGCTACCATCACTTCTCGTGATCTGGACACTATGCTTCTGTTGATACAGCCCAAAATCGCATTTGCCTTTTTTGCTACCACATCACACAGCTGATTCATGTTCAGTGTATGGTCTACTAGGACCCCTAGATCCTTTTTGCACATACTACTGCTAAGACTAGTCTGGGAACTGAAAAGAATGTGCAATTCACATCAAGCTATTGTTTATAAAAGGTAAGGAACCAAAACCCAGCCACAGTATACCCTGTAACATGTGAATTGGGCCTAATTGGACAGCCATGAGAATGGATAATAGTTACAATATTAGCCTCACTCTAGCGCAGTATTTTTCTAATTATTTTCACTCTTTTTAAATTTACTCTACTTTCCAGGCTTGGTCACTGCAACACATCACACCAATCACCTGCTTGCTGTGTGAATTCTTTTCAAGATTTTGGTGCGCAGTGAGAGCCCTTTATGCCAAGAATTTGTGGCTCTTTTCAGGTGTTCATTGTAGGAGGTCAATTCACCCTCCATGTGCATGCAGTCTGAGTCACTCTACATGCTCATTTGATGAGTATACTTCTGCACATGTCCCCACGTACAGAATCAACCCGTCCAATGTAATGTGTGAGCAGATCTTGAGAATGAAGAAATTAAAATTCAAAGATCTTATCATGACTCTTGCCTCCCTGTCCGCTCCCATACCTGGCCCATACAACTATGTAAGGCGCCATTTTGAAAGACAGAGGCGGTTTTCACATGTCTTTCCCCTCGCACAAAATCACGCGAAACTCACAGAATGACGGCCTCTTCATGGCACGATTTCCCATCTTGATTCCACTTCATGGCAAGATTTCTGACGTCATCGCACCATGAAATGGAATCATGATGGGAAACTGCGCCACAAAGACGCTGTCATTCTATGAGTTTTGGCAATTTTGTGTGAGGAGAAAGATGTACGAAAACGGCCATTAACTGTGCAGCTCTTTCTTTCAATTGGAGCTTGAAGAATTTCTTCTTGGTATCTGGCACAGGAAAGAAGACACACACACCCTCCCACTGCTTCTCTTCCGGCACTGGTGGATCACTCCTAAATACCAAACACACAAAATAAGCATTCACATTTCCAGAGGGCTTTTGATTCAGAGTTTGAGAACCTAAGCTTTAGATACTCCTCGGCTATATCAAAGAGAGACAAACAGACCTCATTTCCTTTTCTTAGTTGAAAGATAGGAGGAAAAATAGAGTTTGGCTTTTGGGTTTAGATTTTAAAAACATAGCTAATGAAGGGCATGAGAGAAGTTTATAAAATCATGAGTGGTCAAGAGAAATTAGAAATATAGAATATCTCCCTTTGCCGAAGTACTAGTACTTGAGGTTACCTAATGAAGTTGATAAGTGGTAGATTCAGGACAGACAATACAAAAAAAATATCTTCAGTTAAAGCATAATTGATTTGTGGGATTCCCCACCACAAGATGTAGTTCTATCACTGTATCTCTCTGGCGCAAGCCTATTTGCTTAGTATTGGTTGCCATCCAAATGGCTGTGTTGAACTGCAAACCAGGTGCCAATCGCATTTACCCCACCCGTACTATTTGTTGTTAACTCGATCACTCAGTTCCTTTAACACACACCCACACTACAGAAGGCAGAATAAGGATATGAGATATTTTTACTTAATAATAACAGCATTTATTATTTACTTAATAGCACACATATACATCAACAGAGCTCAGGGGCGGGAGGTCAGCATTCCAGACGAATATTCAGAATATTTCAAGGGGTGTTTGCGAGCATTCCACAAGATGCTGGGGGGAAACAGGTGGAGTGCGTACACCCCCTCCTTCGCAAGTGGCTTTCCCTACTCGAGCAACCAAAAGACACTTCATCTTTGCAAAGGGCTTGTTAGAGAGGGGAGAGGCCTCCTGTGGGGCATCTCATTAACTGCAAAGACAGATCCCATAATCCTCAAGTATTATTTCCTGCCAGGGATTATGGAATTTGTCTTTGCCAGTTAATGAGAAGGCCTCCATGAACTCTCCCCTGTGTCTACTGGACTACTCCCCCCACACCAACAAGACATACATCTACTCTTTGTAAAAGCAAGGGTTTGCTCGGAATTGCAAACGTGTGTCGGCTGGGTGGGGGTGGGGGGGCAGGGATAGAAGCAAACCCCATTTTGAGACCACCCCAAACCTGAAAGGATCTGAGCACAATACAAAATGGGGGAGGCTTTCCAAACTAGGGGAGGTCCCATTACAAGTCTATAGTAATGTTATACTTGCATTTGTACGAAGTTTCTAAGGTTGCTAGCTCTAGGTTAGGAAATACCTGTAGTTTTGGGGAGGTGGAGCCTGGCAGCAGCGTAGCATGGGTTTGGGGTGCCAGGGCTAATTTCTGGGCTCTACACACATGCGCGCTTTGCGTGTGTGCACTTCCAGGACTGCACAATGACATCACTGGAAGTGATGTCATTGTGCGGAGCACGGGAGCTCTCCTGCAATTCAGGCCACTTACCCCCCTGCCCCCATCAGGCAGCCCTCCACACCAGCTGCCTGTGCCGCTGCCTGCTCGGCGTGCTCCTCAGCTGCAAGATGACGAGCTCAGCAGCACTCAACAAGCCGGCCACCCCATTGGCGTGGCAGGTGGCCAGGGTGCAGCAGGTGGCCTCCCACGGACCACAGGCTGTCCTCAGCATGGTGCCCTGTGATGCCCCCCAAAATTATGTGCCTGGGGCAACTGATCCTCTCGCTCTCCCCCACACTATGTCACTGGAGCCTGGGGAGGGCAGGGTTTGGTGAGGGGCTAGATCTCAGCAGTTTATAATGCCATTGATTCCATCCTCCAAATTAGCCATTTTCTCCAGGGGAACTGATCTTTATCATCTGGTTGGAATTCTGCAAGACCTCCAGACCCCACCTGGAGGTCAGCAACCCTATAAACACTTTTAAGATTGTTAAAATTCACTGTACAACTCCTCAATAATAATAATAACAACAACAACATTCGATTTATATACCACCCTTCAGGACAACTTCCCACTCAGAGCGGTTTACAAAGTATGTCATTATTATCCCCACAACAAAACACCCTGTGAGGTGGGAGGGGCTGAGAGAGTTCCTAGAAGCTGTGACTGACCCAAGGTCACCCAGCTGGCTTCAAGTGGAGGAGTGGGGAATCAAACCCAGCTCTCCAGATTAGAGTCCTGCGCTCTTAACCACTACACCAAACTGGCTCTCAGGTAGGGTAGGCTAATATTAATACATGCATCTTACAGATGAATGGCTGAGCATGAAAGCAAGTATATTGCCTAAGGTCATCCAGAGAGTTAATAGCTGAGACTTAGGCCATTTCCACATGCCCTTACAGGGACGGCCCACTCACAGAACTCTGGCAACATCTCTGTTTGCAAAACTTTGCAGACCCTTTGGGTTCCATTTCTTGGTGCTTTTCTGTGACCGCAGAAAGTGCATTCCCAGAAAAGGCGCCCAAAAAACTAAAGCCGAACAGCCTGCAATTGTTTTGCAAACTGGATTCCTGGGGGAAAGCCACCAACGTTCGGTGAGTGAGCCGTCCCTTTAAGAACATGAAGAAACAGTCTTGTATTGAACAATGGTGCTCTCAAATGATAGCTCAGTCTTTTTGCCACTGTATTACATGAGTTCATGGGAAGAAGAAGAAATGGCATGAAGCCAATTGACAGAACCAAGTCCAACACTAGCCAGAAGACCAAACTGCCTTTCTAATCAGGACTAGCGAGGTCAGTGATGCAAGCCATCCTCCATCGCTCAAAGCTGTCGCTTTTTCCAGCATGCTCTCGTTTTGAGTCTTGTCAGCACAAACAAGAGCAATCCAGTTCCTGCTCTTGCTTTTTGTATTTTTATGGGGGGGGGGGGATTGGAAACAGGCATGCCTTGTATGAAATGCAAGCAGCACCACTGAGACCTGGGAGAGAGAAAAAGAACACCAAGTGATATTTTTTCACTGTGGTATATTTTAAATGACAGATGGGGAAGTCTATCATCCTTCACAGGCTCATGTTGTTCATCTTGATGCCCAAGTGTTTCATGATGAATATATTCGTGATTGCATTCTGTGCAAGGAGACAATTGAGATTCTTGGAAGACAACAAGAAATTCAGCTCTCTCTTTCTCGTACACATGCACACACTGGCTTCATCTTCATCTCACCGCTGGCTTTAGCCTTGTCTCCTAGCAAGGGAAGCAGAAGACTACATACTGAAAACTTGTCTTTAAAAAGTAACAAACACCTATCAGGGACTAAAACTAGCCCCTAAAGTGTCCTATCTGGACCCCAGCATAGCTGCTGATTCCAAAGACATAGAACTAAGATACAAGAGACAAATTACACAAGGAGGAGCACATGAAGGGAGTCGCAATGTTAGCCAGGAAGCTGAGTTTTAAAAGATATCAGAAGGCTTTGCCAATTTCCCCTCTCTACAGAGCCAGGGAGATTGCTGCTCAGAGGGTTTGTTTATTCCCTCTTTGCCTCTTAGAAGGGAAGGTGAAACTGACAGAGCCTTCCAGAGGCAAAGAGGAAATTAACAAACCCTCTGAGCAGGGATCTCCCTGGCTCTGTAGAGAGGGGAAATTGACAACGCCTTCCGATCTCTTTTAAAACTCAGCTTCCCGGCTAACATTGTGACTCCCTTCACGTGCTCCTCCTCGTGTAATTCGTCTCTTGTGGCTTGATTCATAGACACAGGGTGTTCTAAAGGAGCATGAAGCACCCAAGCTGAGATGCAGAGCAACCTCCTCGTCCACCATGAGGACATCAACAGGATCTAGCAAAGCCCTCTTTGGACGCACCTGATCTGCTCCTTTCAGCATGCAGGCCAAGGCAGGTGAATAAGGGAGAGCTGGTAAATGCCAAAAGGCAAATATTTGTTACCCTTGCGAGGTGGAACTGCTGCAGCCATGGCTTTGCACCACTCCTTTCTTTCCAACACTCTTCCATCCTCTTAGAATATACAGCCATATGCACTGCATGTCCTTCTGTCCTGGCATCCTTCAACAGTCGATCCCAAGATAGTCCTTTTCTACCTGCACTTTCCTGCTTTAATACAAGCCATTGACATGTAAATCATAACCCACCATCTGTTCCTAGCTTGGACTGGAGCAAATGACGTGATGAATAAAAAAATATAAACAAACACAGCTCTAGGGAACTCAGTCTCCAACCTGCGCTCTCTGGTGGAGAGTAGATCTTAATTGCATATACAAATGCACCCTTTTCTATGCCAGCAGTCCCTTGGTTCAGCAGGGATAAATGCAGCTGTCAGAGTCCTCCATCTTTCTAATCCAGATTATCTAAAGCCTGGCTGCCTGCTCCGTTCCAATTTGGAAGCACAATGAATGATGCAATTTATTCATTCCTTCCAGGCAATAACATAAAAAAGCCCAACCCAACCCTGATGCAAAGCAGATAAACAGATTTTCATCTCTCATTATTAAACAATAAAAGAGGCAGACTACGTCTAAATAATAAAGCAGACCAAATCTCTCCTTTGCTGCAAAGCAAACTTGAAAACCTGCTCTTAATTTTATCTTTTCTTCCAGTAGGGAAAAGGGAAGGGAGCATGATATTATTTTCCAGAAAGTTTAGTTCATTCATCAAACATGAAGGCACTTGAGACAGCTTCCCAAAGCAAATGATTTTGCAAATTTGCCCGCTCGGTTGAAAACGGAAGAGGCAAGGATAACTTCGTTTGTAGGGGTTTGATCGAGCTAATTATGAAGCAAACTTTCAACACAAACACAAGTTCAGAAAATTTCTTCACACCAAACCTTGCAACAATTAGAACAATACAACTTTTTTTCCCCTTTCCTTTAACCAAACTCACAGGTGCAACAAAAACAGAAACTTGCAGCCAACAATGTCTTTGAAACCACTCAAGGTAAGCCAACTTTTTAGATCCCACCAAGAGATGGGAGTCCTTTGCCAAAATCCTCCTGATTACGAAGCAATTGGAACCCAGGCTTCCGTCTGCTTCTTGGGAACTACAGCCCTGCAAGAACGATTCCAAGTAATAATACCAACTAAATATAATACACATACATGTTCACATATAACGTGCTTCTGAGTACCTTATTCAAAGTGATAAGAGCATGTAAAATGTGATCAAACGACCAGCCGCCAGCCTCTTCTTCAGCTGTCTGGCTCCAGATACTAACTCCGCCCTACTGGGTTAAACCAAATGAGTTCATGGGGGTTCCACAAGACTGAAGCAGGGCAGGCAAAGCAGGAGAATAAATCTCCCCTTCTCCACCATATACACACTCTCAAGACTTCCTAGCCAAAGCCATGGCTCATCCCAAAGAACAGCTGATGAGTAATAGTCCGTCGTCCCGCAAACCAAGCTTCTGTTCTGGACCTTAAAGCGTAAAGACAAGGGGAAGAGAATCTGGGAGCATGCACAGTGCACATTTGTGTCACCACATATTGAGCACAGTTTGCTTTCACGCCACTGAGATTAGAGAGTAGGACATCTATGACACAACGTGTCATTTCCAGGAAGGCGTGTGACCTAGCATTGTGAGTTCAGAGGGATAAGGAAAATGAGAAATAATAACAATCTTTGATTTATATATTGCCCTTCATGACAACTGAATGCCACACTCAGAGCAGTTTATAAAATGTTGTTATTATCCTCACAGCCCAAAGGGGGTGGAAAACCACAAGTGTAGGATAACAAAAAACAATAAAGAATCCAAAATCTTAGGAATCAAGTGAAAATATAATCAATATATATGGAATAAAAGATACTCGTCAGTTTCAATGGGAAATTACAAAAACAATGAACATAAGTATCAGGTAACAAAATAATTTTTGTTAGGAAGACATCCAACAGGTAAATAAACAGTACAAGTGGTGCAGCAGAGAACGCCAATCAGGAAGACATCCGTACGGTAAGTTTCCAAGATATCAAATAAGCAGGTAAGTGCTATATATTCATATTCATGTCCTTTAAATTATAAGTCTTTTTGTTTTCTTGCAAATGCTAACAATGGTATCGGGATGCCAGCAGACATTCTCGTGTTGCCCAACATACAGGGGCCAGCTATAAACCTGATGTTTCATTGTAACAACCTTTTCAGGGGTGAAAACTGAGTCCACCAGACAAACATTACACAGTAAACATCTTACTGCACCATCAAATTAAAGAATCGCGGCGTCCTCGCACCAAGTAAGGACCTCTTTATACTTTTGGATGATTATCCTCACAACAATCACCCTGTGAGGTGGGTGGGGCTGAGAGAGTTCCGAAAGAGCTGAGAGTGACCCAAGGCCATCCAGCTGGCTTCAAGTGGAGGAGTGGGGAATCAAACCCGGCTCTCCAGATTAGAGTCCTGCTGCTCTTAACCACTACATCAAACTGGCTCTCTGTTTGTAGACATTGTCCTCCAAACAAAACATATCTATGGCATGCAAATATTTCACAGATGAAAATAAGGAACTTAGATTACACTATGAAAAATCACTCCTGAGCACCACAATGCTGAACGCTCTCTTTTATCAGTGATATACATTTATGTTGCAATAGCCAGTCCTGCACAGTTCTAATAGCCAATAAAGTGTTTGTTATGTTCTAAATATGATAGGGAAACAGTAGCTATAACAGGTTATCAACAGCTCAAAATGAGCATATGACATTACCTTGTGTGAGTGTGAATTTCCATGCTGTGTGCATTAGAGTCAAAATACATCGGTCCTTCGCACTCAGGAGCTCCAAGGAAAGTTTTGAACTCTGCACAGTGATAATCCTAGCAGCTCACACTAAGGATTGTAATAAGGCATCCCAATAAATGTGGGGTGGGTGGGCAGAGTCAATCATTCAGTGACTTACCAAGGACTTACCAAGGACTTACCAAGGAGTGTCCCAGGTAAAGAGGGAGTGTTGGGACTCACACTCCAGGTCCGATCTTTAGGTCCACTGAAATTAAGTGCGGAAAAGCATGAATTGTGCATAGTATTTTCTATTCAGCCACTCAGATTCACCTCTTTGGTCTCTTAACACCCATTAACCACTTTACCCTTCATCACATATTACTGGAAACTGTCCTAGGAACAGAAATCCATGGTGCAGGAATGGGAGAGGAAATTCGGCTCCTTCCTTCAGCTTTTGCCTTGAATGCATGAAGATACCTTATATTAACCACTTGCCTGTCAAAGTCAGTCTTGTCTACTCTGACTGGTGGCAGCTCTCCAGGGTCTCATATAGAGGTCTTTCACATTGCCTACTACCTGATCCTTTGGACAGATGATGGGGATTGAACCTGGTACCTTCTGCATGCAAAGCAGCTGCTCTGCCACTGAGCCACAGCCGTACCCATTGGCCCTTCTCCCTTCTCCTTTCAGGCTCCACCAATGGGTAGACATTTTGCAGAAGGAAAGGCAGCAAGGCCTTTTCTTTGGACCTGCGTCTACCCATTTACTTTCGATAGCTACCTTGAGTTTTCCTTTTGAAAAAGAAAGGCAACTTTAAGTATTCACCGAGGTACAAACTAGTTCCCCATTAAAACTCTACCATGGATCTGGGACATTTTAATGGCATTCAGGGTCGGCTTACACATGCTCATTCATCATTTGATGAATGCACCATCAAGGGATGAAATCATCTAACATTGTGGATAGAATTTCCAAATCACTTCAAAGGAGATGCTTTTCAGCAATGGGCCTGTTCACACATTCAGCCTGCCAGCCTTCATGGGAGTTAACTATCAAGGGTAGAGAAATCATTCGAGGGCTGGCACATGATACCATGGCCTCATGGCCTCCATGAGGACTGCCGATCAGGCATGCGCTGGGAATCTGCAGAAGGGCTGTGGCTCAGTGGTAGAGCATCTGCTTGGCATGCAGTAAGTCCCAGGTTCAATCCTCGGCATCTCCAGCTAAAAGGATGAGGCCATCGTTGATGTGAAAGACCTCTGCCTGAGACCCTGGAGAGCAGCTGCCAGTCTGAGTAGACAATATTGACCTTGATGGACCAATGGTCTGATTCAATACATGGCACCTCCGTGTGTGTTCCTGTGAAATTCCTGCTGGGTACTTAATTCCCAGGCTCACATCTACATTCAGATTGGAACTGCAGTTGTCAGGTCTATGGATGACAGGCTATGGCAGATAGATCCCTGTACCCTCACAGCAAGCTCTCCATGGTCTTGGTTGAAAAGGCTTTATCCAAGGAATCAAATCATGTTCACAGACATGTCCACAGGTTGATCCAAAGTTGACAGGAACCACAAGATCTGTAAAACTAGAGTTCATATAGGTCCCAAGTACACATCCCCCCTCCCAACAGGAAAACATAACTTTTAGCGCAAAACAGTCGTGAGAACTCCCTAAATAGTTTACGTGCTTCGTCTAGACAGAGGCAACAGATTAAGAATGAAACGCTAGCTCTTCTTCCCCCTGAGAACTAGCAGGTTTGCAAGGTCAGAGATACAGAGCTTCAAAGCACAAGAGATAAGACACTCTGGATACAGCAGACCTGTGAATACAAGGCAAGTTATGGCATCAGAAATATATAAAGACACAGCATAGAACAATGGATCAGCACAAAACACTGGTTCATAGCAACACATCAGCTGAAAATAATGGCATGGATGGGTGACAGACATGATAGCAATATTCAGGGAGAGGGGGCTTAAGTCTTCATACACACACCATTTCCCCAGCCTGAGGAGCCATTATTTGCCCTGTTGGGGCAATTTGTTTGTACATATGACTACACATAAGTTTCCCCAGAAGAACAAATAATGGTTCCCCAGGACCATTTCAGGTCAGGAAAACAGCGTGGTGGGACAGCTTAAACCCTCTCTCCCTACAAGCCACAGTCCAAATCCAAATCAGGACAATGTATGGAACTCAGAAGTTCTCATGGACTTTGTAACGGGTGATAGGCCAGCCAGCCCTTACTCCCACGGGTGGAAGCAGGTAGTCCAAGCTGCCTTATTCAGTCCTTATGATGAAGCATGACACACGAGAAAGAAGGTAAGGCCAGCCCTTATGGTGCAGGAATAGCTGCATTCGCTGTAAGAAGACATGCTTCAAAAAACAAAGCAGTGCGACATCAGAAAAGGAGTCCACGGCACCTTCATTCTCCACTTGACAGCTACTGTTCCTTCTGAAGAATTTAGAATTTACTGCTCAATAATGCCTCCATCTCCTTTCCGTTCTTTTATACTGTTTCTCCCTCTTTCAGATATGTCATTCCCTTCCTCCCTGGTTTATGCCACACTGAGAGTCTCTGTAGGTGAGACCTCTTACGCTAGGGTGCTCGAGTGAAGAGAGACGCAATGTTAGCCGAGAAATGTAGGAGACAGAGCAGAAGGCTTAGTCACTTTCACCTCTCTACAAAGAGCCGGGCGAGCACTCCTCGAAGGGTATGTTAATTGCCCCTTCCCCTTTCTCCTCCCTGAAGGCTATGTTAATTTCACCTGTGGGTCTGGGGAGGCAAAGAAGAAATAAACAAACCCTCCAAGGAGTGATCTCCCAGCTCTCTGTAGAGAGGTGAAAGTGACTAAGCCTTCTGCTCTGTCTCCTACGTTTCCCGGCTAACATTGCGTCTCTCTTCACTTAAGCATCCTCGTGTAAGATGTCTCATCTATTGAGACTCTTAGATCTCCAGTGTATTTTCTCAGGGTCTTAAAAATCCACATACATTCCCTGACCCTCACTTTTATCCCTCTTTACATCTATCTCAATCCTCCACTGCAAGATACAATGGGATTGCAGATCACCCATGAGCTACGGGCCTCTTCAAGACCTATCTCACTTCCATGGGGTGGTCAGCACAGACATTGTTGCTCATTCAGCCACTGTTGTGGGGGGACACCCCCTTCCTGGATCATGACAATGAAGAAATTCACAGACAGCAATGACTTTTGGCACTTTCTAAAATTTGCTTCTAATGATCCCAAGCAGGATTAGAGGCAAACGCTGGGTCTTCCATGCCACAAACACCTGTCCAGGAGATGCCTGACAGCACATTTGCAGCCTCGTCACCAACACGTTCTTCAACTCTTCGCACGTGAAGATAAGTGCCAGACTATAAGTGCCAGACTGAGCTATCGTGCACGCTTGATATACAATAGAGAATACTTTGAGTAGTAGTCCCCGAGGCACTTCAGTCATCACCATGCGAAGAAGCACAATGAGACATGTGAAAAGCCTTGGCAGTTGTTTTATGTCTGATTGGTGCTTTCCTGAATACCAGTGTCAGTAATTCTTCCTTTATGTCAATGGCTGAGAAAACTCCAGCGACTCTTTATATGCTCAAGAGGTTAACCCTTAATCTGCTCAGACATCTGGTCGTCTGTTCTGAGCATCCAAAGAAATTAGGGGGATAAAGATGGCCTGGTTCTCCTCAGCTTTTCTCAATGTATATTCCATTTTTAAACATTCATTGTTTGATATATTGTCAAAGGCTTTCACGGCCGGAGAATGATGGTTGTTGTAGGTTTTCCGGGCTGTATTGCCGTGGTCTTGGCATTGTAGTTCCTGACATTTCGCCAGCAGCTGTGACTGGCATCTTCAGAGGTGTAGCACCAAAAGACAGAGATCTCTCAGTGTCACAGTGTGGAGAAGATGTTGGCAGGTCCATATGCAAAAGAACCTCCTCAGGATACAGTGAAGCTTCCCTCCGTTAGCATTCCACACCCTGGGAAACTCTTACAGGATGACTCAGCCCAAACCCACCTTCCTGAGTAGATATAAATTACCTGCCAACCTCCACACTGTGACACTGAGAGATCTCTGTCTTTTGGTGCTACACCTCTGAAGATGCCAGTCACAGCTGCTGGCGAAACGTCAGGAACTACAATGCCAAGACCACGGCAATACAGCCCGGAAAACCCACAACAACCATTCATTGTTTGCTATACCTGGTGAAGATCTGCAGGCAGTGCCTCTGTCTGTGCATATTCCAAAAGTCAAATGGGATACTTCAGGCTGGTACAGAATATTGCAGCTCGGTTACTACCCAGAACTAAAAGCATGCATAATCAATTTCCATTCTGCAGTCTCACCATGGATCAATTGCCGGGCTCAATTCAACATGTTGGTTATCCCCTACAAAGCTTTTAATGCCTCTCCCAATTCGGTCTGCCTCTATAGCCTTCTGAGAGTAACACCCTGCAAAAAGGTAAGACTGGCAACTACCCGTAGAGGCACATTCTCAGCGGTGGCACCCACCTTGTGGAACAACCTGTCTGAGAAGGTCAGAAAGGTGGCCACGCATCTATCATTCCACAAAATGTGCAAAACTGAAATGTTCAGGAAGGCGTTTTTATAATTGCAGCATCAGAATTGCAGTAGAATGGAACAGTAGGAGTAGGAGTGTTATTTACTGCCATGGTTATCGTATGAATCACCTTGCTTTCACTACAACTGAGAGCCGGTTTAGTGTAGTGGTTAAGAGTTATAGGGCTCTAGTCTGGAGAACCGGGTTTGATTCCTCACTCCTCTGCTTGAAGCCAGCTGGGTGACCTTGGGTCAGTCACAGCTTCTCGGAGCTCTCTCAGCCCCACCCACCTCACAGAGTGATTGTCATGAGGATAACAACAACACACTTTGTAAACCATTCTGAGTGGGTGTTAAGTTGTCCTGAAGGGTGGCATATCAATCAATATTATTATTATTATTATTATTATTATTATTACCAGAGATTTTTTTTCTGGGAAAAGAGGTGCTGGAACTCAGTGGTGGAACTCAGAACCAAACAATGATGTCACTTTGGGTTAGCTGGAACAAGGGGGGAGTTTTTTAAAGTTTAAATCGTCCTCAGTGAAAATGGTCACATGGCCGGTGGCCCTGCCCCCTGATCTCCAGACAGAGGGGAGTTGAGATTGCCCTCTGCACCACTGAAGCGGCGCGGAGGGCAATCTCAACTCCCCTCTGTCTGGAGATCAGGGGGCGGGGCCACTGGCCATGTGACTATTTTCAAGAGGTGCCAGAACTCCGTTCCACCACGTTCCCACTGAAAAAAAGCCCTGATTATTACTACACTGCCTTGTACCTTTGTAATCCACTTTCTGCATTGTTTATGGTCTGTTGCACCTTAAGCAATTTTTTGTCTGCAGTGTTGCCTAATTTCTATAATCATAGTCCAAGTGCATTATTACCGGATGTCTCATGCTGTCTGATTAATTTGTTTTCTATATTTTGTAATCCGCCTTGAGTTTCGGTGACAAAATTGGACTATAAATGGGATTAATAAATAAGTTTCTGCCACATTAATTGAACCTAATTCCCAGGAATTAAGCGAAAGAAGCAGGGCGGGGAAAGGAAAAATAAAGAAACACGGCTAAAACATTTGTACTCAGCAAATATATATCAATTTAATACCAATTTAACTGTCATGTCTTCCAGAGAACTGTGACAACCGTAGTTCTCTGAAGGGATCTTGAGAGCTTAAACGGAAGTCACAGGATCCTATTCAAACTAGTGTCGTGATATAGGGGTTAGAACTGCTGAGAACAGCACAGACCCAGGTTCAAATCGTATGTTCCTCCATGAATGTAATTGCGCAGCCTTGAGCTATTCACTCTCTCTCCATGTAACTGAACTGACAGGGTTGTTGTGCTTACAAAATGGGGGCAGTCAAACCTTCAGCAGTGCCCATTTAATTCATCTGGTGTTTACATTTCAGTGTTATGGGATCTGGAAGACTCATTAAAGGACAGACACAAGGATAAGGATGAAGTGATATGTAACTCGGTATTTCTTTCATTTGATCCAGACGTCATTGTCCTTGGCTAAGGGAGAGCAAGGTTGCTGCCAAGCAAAGGTCCTTCATGGGTCCAGAAAGAACTCATCAGAAATCAAGACGAGCTTCTCTAGCTAAAACTACGAGTTGTGAGCTTGTTCCAAATTCTGCCTCTCCTAGAGGACCTCATTGAGAACACATCAGGAGGCAAATGATGAAAGCACCCTTGGCTGTTTGGAACGTGACAGTTTGGACCTTCAAAAAGTCTTGCTCGAGTGTTTCATTTTAAAAAAATGTTTTGCTTTGCTTTTTTAAAAAAAGGCTTGAAGCATTCCTGAGTAGCTTTGTAATCTGCCATTATGTCAGTCCTAAAGAGATATTCCAGAGCAGGGGGGGGGACCTGCAAGTTCTCCCTGATCCTACTTAGAAGTGGAGTAATGCTTTAGAACATACAAAATGACAAAGAAGAGTTACTATAGAACCGGCTACCTGGCCACAACAACTCTGGTCCCACCCTCTAGCTGTCCCTTTAATATCAATTTGATTGACACCAAATGTCAGCGCAAACTCAGTTTTCAATTGTCACTTCCACACTTCAAAACAAGGAATTTTTTTTCTCCTGTCAACTGGCAACCCCACGTATGGAAAGTGGCTGTCATCTGAAGTAGTAGCTTCTTAACATTCTCCGCTTCCTGATTCTCCAAGACAGAAAGATTCCCAGCGGAACTTCAAAACTTTGGTTTTGTCTACAACCCTGTCTAGAAAAGGGTACATTCCTGGGCTTGCTACATTTCTGGTAGACTAGGGGGGTGATGGGGAACCTTGGAGACCCTTCCGGGGAGCAGATTTTCCAACTCAACACCCCTATTGATGCAGTCAAGTTTTAGGGACAGGATAAATGAGGCTAAGAGACTCGCCCAAGGTCACACCGAGAAAGCCAAACAGAATCAAAGAAGATCACAGAACTTGAGGGAAACTACACAAGATGCTCAAGCGCCTGTCAGGTCCCGCAAGGTTCCCTGGGTAGTGCAGTTTTGCATAGAACAGCCGTTCAAAGTGATTCTCTGCCAGAGGAAGAACAATGAGAGGGATTCTCTCTCTTGCAAAAAAACCTCAGCCTGGGTTTTCATCTGGGAGCTTGGGGGTGAGGAGGGTAGGGATAACAGGAGGCAGGAAATCCAGGGCAGGTTATTGTGAGAGAGAATCCATGATGCAATTCTCTGCCTAGGATTCATTGCCTCTCTCTCTCTCTCTCTCTTACAAAAAGCAGCCCTGGATTTCTTTCTTCCTGTTATGTCCCCCCACCCAGTCCCAAGCTCCAGAGGAAAATCCGAGCTGAGCCTTTTTGCGAGAGAGAGAGAGAGAGAGAGAGAGAGAGAGAGAGAGAGAGAGAGAGAGAGAGAGAGTCTCTCCCATTACTCTTCCCCCAGGTGGAGAATCACATCAAGCAGCTGTTCTTTGTAAGACTACACTATCCAGGGAACCTTGCAGGACCTGACACATGAAGAACACGTGTCTGGCATCTCATGCATTTGCAGAATGGCAAGAAAAGTGCTGCTTTGTGCTTTTGTGTGCTCCATAAAGATTCCCAAATCTTTAAGGACCATAACAAAGCATTTAAGTATCCAAATCCCAAAGCGGCTTGCCACTTGAGAGTTCCACCACCTCTTTTCCCAGAAAAAAGCCCTGTTTACAACTAACAAATATTTGAAGGCCTGCTCATAACTGAGGCAAGACAAACCACATGCTTCAGGTGGTAGGTTTTGCAGAAGCACCATAGCAAGGGCCACCAAAGTGACAGCTCAGCATTCAAAACAGGAAAAAAAATTGCAAGAGTTCAGGGAGCCCTATAGGAAATGCACAGTTACCAGAATGGTTTTACAGCGGCTCGGGTGAATGTTGAGAAGCATCCATTTCACTGGTTCTCTAGATGAGGGTTAGATGGCGGCAGCAACATAGGGGCAAAAGCAGGGGCAGAGCAGGGTTGCTAACCTCCAGAGGGGGCCTGGAGAATTACAATGGATCTCCAGGCCACCGAGATCAGTTCCCCTGGAGAAAATGGCTGCTGTGGAGGGTGTACTCTATGGCATTATACTCTCCTCTCCAAATCCTGCTCTCCTTGGGCTCCATTTCAAATCACCAGGAATTTCCCAACCTGAAGTTGGCAACCATAGTCAGAGAGGCAGGGAGCAATCTCAGAATCTCTCTACACAAGACATCTGACACGTGAAAAACACATGTTGGGAGATACAATGGTAGCTGGGAATTGTAGTTTTAAAAGATAGAGCTGGTGGAAGGCAAAGGCGTTGCAATACACTGGAGCTGAGTGAAGGAGCTGTGAAATGTCAGAAGGGCAACTTCAGTCCATTATAACCTCTCCAGGTCCAAGCCTGGCTCTGGAAGGCAGCTCCAAACTATTTCCATTCCTTGGTGCCGTGCGATCCCACACAGTTTTAGACTGGAGAGGTGAAATTGATAGAGCCTTTGGGCAGGCAAAGATGAAATTAACAAACCCTCTGAGGAGCGATCTCTGCCGGCTCTATCTTTTCAAACTACACTTCCCAGCTAACATTGTGTCTCCCTACACTTGAGAAACACTTGCGAAACCGTCTCATGTAGAGATACTCTCAGGTAGCAAAACACCTTGAGAGGCCAATGAAAAGCTGTGACTTTAAACTTACTTCTCCCAGACCCATATCCAGTTCTTTGACAGCTAGAACAAACTACCTCTTATGCTTTCATCCTTAAACATCCACCTCCAAGCATTACTTCTCACAAGACCTAGCTCTCCAGGGCCTATCATCACTAACTCAATTGCATACCATTTTTTGTCCTTTTTTTTCCAATCCAGCCCCGAACATTTGGAAATTATTACAGTCCACTTGCTCTGTAATTATAAAAACCTGAAATTACTTTGAAGCTTTGGCTATGCCAGAGGAATGCTGCAATTACTCCACCAAGCCATTTGCAACCTAATTATCTGCGGGTGTCAAATGCTTCTATTTGTGCATAAATGGGATCCGTTTAAGGGCGAGACATGACCAAATGTATACCTCCAGGCTTCACTGTTAATATGCTGGCCTCTAAAATGATCTTCAATAAACTAAGAAAACAATAATCATACGTTACACGCTGCTTTAACAGTTACTTCTAGAAACCTCCTTGGACCTGGCTCAAAGGGGAAGCTGCAGGGTGGGTGTGGGCAGGGCGTCTTTGTGGGCACTTTGTCCATGGCAAGTCTGGGGAGGGGGCAGAGCTAAGTGTTGTCTTTAAAGTGGCAGAGATAAACTTGGCATCCCCTCTCCCTTTCAGCCCTTTAACGGGCTTTTTTCTGTTTCCTGCTGAGCTGAAGTGTAGCGTTGTATCATAGCCCAACTGTGAAGGTGAAAGGGAGGGCTGCTGGGGAGGGGCAGAAAGACGTTGATATGTCTGTGCTGTTGAGACAAAGGGAAAAGGGGAGGGGAGGGGAGGGGAGGGGAGGGGGTTGAAGCTGGAAGCATGAGGAGGGTCATGCAGATGCCACCCCCGCTCCATCCCTCTTGCAGTCACTTCCCCAAGGGGGGCACCTTTTTGTGCCTTCTTGTGGAAACAGCCTAGACGTAGAGCCATCTTGGTTAAAAGCAGCAGGACTCTAATCTGGAGAGCCAGGTTTGATTCCCCACTCCTCTGCTTGAGGCCAGCTGAATGACCTTCGGTCAGTCACTTAAGAGCAGCAGGACTCTAATCTGGAGAGCCAGGTTTGATTCCCCACTCCTCTGCTTGAAGCCAGCTAGGTGACCTTGGGCCAGTCACAGCTCTCTCAGAGCTCTCTTAGCCCCTCCCACCTCACAGGGTGATTGTCATGGGGATAATAACAACATACTTTGTAAACCACTCTAATTGGGCATTAAGTTGTCCTGAAGGGACAACTTTGAATAAATCGCATGTTGTTGTTGTTGTTGTTGTTGTTGTTGTTGTTGTTGTTGTTGTTGTTGTTGTTGTTGTTGTTGTTGTTGTTGTTGTTGTTGTTGTTGTTGTTGTTGTTGTTGTTGTTGTTGTTGTTGTTAAGTGGGGTCAATTGTCTGACTCTAAAGCAGCTTAAATCATATTCAGGTTCACTACAAACTCCAAAAGGACAATTTTAAAAAATCAAATGTGACAATAGCTTTTTTCAGCAAATGGTCAGGATAGAACAACGTGAAAGTTCTGAATCAGTGCCAAAGTTAAACTGTGTGATGTTCTATGTAGTATATGAAGGAAGTGCATCCAAGCTAGCCACTTCCTGAGCTCCTGCCAGATCACTGTAGCCCTCTGCCTTTTACAGAGGAAGTATCTCAAGAACAAGGAGGTGCATTTCCCTTCTAGAACTCCTCCTTGCTCTCTGTAGGAAACTGGCTCTAAAGACTGCACCATTCGCCATCCCTTTTGGCCGTATGTCCCAGTGGTGTCCTGCCATGCACTAAACTACTGCGATGAGTTGGATTACTCTCCGTCTTCTGAGAAGTCCATTGGACTTCGGTTAGGGAAGAAGGGTTTCATGCTTCACCCTGGCCCAATCATTCACATTACCCTTTCTGGGCAACCTGGAAGATGACCTGAGTTCTCCTTGACCGTGTGCTGCAAGGGTTTATATATCCCTTTACGGCTTTCTGTGACTGCCCCCCTGATTTTGCTGCCTTGGCAACTTGCCTAAGATGAAAGATGGCCCCATTGCCTTTGTCCAGGGTTGCGAGTGGGCTCATGGAATGTTGTGGCCAGCACTGACAAACAGCTGATCAGTGCCGGTACCTCCCCACTTGTTGCCCCAGCTGACAAGGCCAGGCCAAAGCCCATGCTCCACCCATCAGCTGATTGGTGGCCAAGTCGGTGGTGAAATTCCAAAGCTGCTCCCAGCTGATCAACAAGCTTGCCCTCCCAGGGTGACCACAAGCTACAGACACAGTCCTGCACAGCTGGACTGTAAGGATTTGAGAATCTAAAACATCTGTGTTCCCACTTTTCTATCAGTTACCATTTGGACATATCCTTAATGGGACAACAGATAAGTCACAATCTTGTGCAAAGTGGAGAACGAGATAAGGCCTTGTATGGTCTGTAGATTGACAGACGACAATGAACACATGTGCAGTTGGCTGCTTTAAGCAATTGCTGTGTTGTAAGCTAGTTTGAACTGGTCCAGCAGGGTTCCTATGAAGTTACTGAAGAAAAGTGGCGGCGGCTGCTACTACTACTACTACTACTACTACTACTACTACTACTACTACTATCATCATCCTCATCATCTCTATTTTCTACAGCCCACCAGGTGTTTTGGCTGGAATTTTTAGTCCCTCCCCGACTCGGATTTTATCCAAGAATCTAGGTTTCCATGATTCTAGGTTTATCCAAAACTTGAAAGGCACCGATGAAAAAACTCACAATAACACCATTAAAAATCCCACAAATACACTGGCATCAGTACATGCTAGGGTTGCCAATCCAGGTCCCACAAATAACAGGAACTTTCAAGGGGCGTAACTCTTGAAAAGTAGTGTTGTATACGTTGTGACATCACTTCCTGAAAAAACCTGGAAGTGGCATCATGACCATACTGCACCTCTTTAGGAAATCCTCAAATCTCTATGGTACAGGGAGGAAAGCAGCAGCAGGCCACAGCAAAGGCGGGAGAGTGCCTGCCAAAACTGGGTAAGTGGCAACCCTACGTACCATGAGTCTTCAACATTTTCCATTCCCAAGAAAATTTGCCTGTAAATGTTCACTCAGAGAACAGGGAGCCAGAAAGGATCCCTTAAAAAATACTGGCAAGAGAAAAGTAACAGACATCAGTTTGAATTAGCTGTCACTGTACACCACTCTGTTCTTTTTGTACCCGAGGCCCACTGTAAACAACCTTGAGCAATGCTGCTTCCCTGTTACTTTTGAATTCTTTGTGTTTCCCAAGAGAGAGAGTTAGAAAATGGGTGTGCTGCATTTCTTTGACAATATACGCCACTTGAGAAAGAATAAAAGTTAGTAATTGCTCCCTGGATGATACTGTTCTTTTTTTAACTTAATTAAAACCCTTTGGTAAGTTCCCCCACCTCCCCCCTCCACTTCTCTTTCCTCTCCCATCTTTTCTCTGCTCCCTGTAAGAACATGTTCCTTTTAGAGCGAGAAGATTAAACACACTTTCATGTTATCCAGAACAAATTAAAAATTAAACAAAGCCATTTAGTTGCTTTTGAAATATGCCTTTTGTGTTTCCACACTTTCTGTTGCTTGTCATTTGAATTGGAAAGCAAACAGATGTCCCAGCGTGCTTGAAGGCACATTGTGGCGAGACTGTTAAAAATAGCTTCAAAATAATCCTCGAATCTAAACAATATTGTCACAGGTAGCAAAGGAATAGAACAGAAGAACAATCTGTCGGCCAGCTTGCAATTCTCCTCTCCCCTCCCCAAGCGCAATGTTGTTATGCAAAGTCAGAGATTACAACTAGTTTGCACAACTGTTTATCTTGCCAGGCTCATTTCAGAACGCCTGTTAGCACGACTTTGAACCAAAAACTGATAAGAGCATCACAGCAAACACAAACTAAGCTGGTAAGGATTAAGAAAGGCATACAGATAATACTGCAATAAAACAGGATTCAGGATTGATAGATTTCTCCTGAGCATTGTTAGCTGGCTGATATTTTACCACATCACCTGGTCTTTCAGTGGTTTGTGCCTGGATCACCTGGTTCAATCCAAGCTAGGGTGGCCAGCTCCAGGTTCTGGAGTTCTTGGAGACTGGGAAGGTAGAGCCCGGGGAGGACGGGGTTTGGTGAGAGGAGGCACCTCAATCAGCAGGGTTCCCAGGCCCTAGAGAGGCAATCGACAGGCAACAGGGCAACAGAGCAAACCCCCGGGAGATTGCCCGCCACTGGCAGGCAACTGGGAAACCTACTCCTCAGGTATGCCATAGAGTCCACCGTCCAAAGCAGCCAGTTTCTCCAGGGAAACGGATCCCTGCTGTCTGGAGATCAGTTGTAATTCTGGAAGATCTCCAGCCACCTGAAGGTGGGGATCCCAGGTGCCCACTGTGAAGGGCAATGTCCTGGTGGTTTACCTTCTTACGTGCTAGTCGCTGGCGAACAGCAGGCGGTTTTGAGCTGTCCACGGAGATCACCCACCACTGGCAGGCACCTTGGAAACACAGATAGTGCACACGCTCCCAGGGGGTGCAATGACATCACTTCTTGCTAAGAGCAAGATCTTGTTACCATTGTATTTGTTGTTGTTGTTATCGGTAGTAGGTGTATCACTAAAAAAACACTATCATGATATACCAATTATTGATATATATTTTTTAAGAATTAAGAATAGCAAAAAGTTCACCCATGCAGAGGACAATGAAAGGCCCTGAGGAGAAAGCACAGAGAATATCTCGATGTGGGTGTTCCACTCATCCTGTAAATTGCCTTTATGTTCACGGCAGCAGTGACAGCAAAACAGGAAAGGGCCCCTATGTAAAGCAGCAGTAACTAGACTTGGTGGGTGGATGGGAAATTACGTGACACGTCCACCTTGCTGAAGCAATGAAGGTCTGGGCTGACAATGGTCCGGACTGGAAACTGCACAGAAACCCAACATGAAGGATCTTGAGTTCCATGTTGGGAGAAAGGCAGGATGGAAACAAAATGAGCTGCTGTGACATAGAGATTAAGTGGTTGTAGGGATCCCAGGTCCCCAGGTGAGGGCGGGGGATCCCCCACACACACACTCTCCACCCCCAGCACCACTCACCTGGCCAACGGGGAGGGAGGAAAGATACGGAAACGGGCCTCCCGGGTGCACTCCCAGGGCAGCTCAATGACATAACTTCCTGGGAGTGACGCCATCACACCACCTCAAGAGCACGCCTGCGTTTTGCAGCATGCCAATTTGGGCCCCAAGCCTGCGTGATGACATCATGTCTCATTAGGGTTTCCAGTCCACTGCTGGGATTGGGGAATACCTCGCTCCCACCTTCCACCCCCTGCCACCACTGGTCGGGGGGGAGGCACGGAACATATCTCCTGAGGTGCGTTCACCGGCGGTGCAGTGCCCTGCACTCCTGCGCTCTGCAATGGGCCAATTTGGGCCCCAAATGGGCCAAATTGGGCCCAGTTGTGACCTAAATTGTCCTGCTGTGAAGCCTGGGAGCTCTCCAGGGCCCTCTTGGCAGCGCTCCTGCACTTCACAGCAGACCAATTTAGGCTCCAAATGTGCTCAATTTGGTCCCAAATGGGCAGAAATTGGCCTGCTGCAGAGCATGGGAGTGCTCACAGAGGCAGCATGATGCTCTGCGTGATGATGTCACCTCCCGGAAGTGATGTCAACATACAGCCTGGGAGTGCATGTGCAAACGTGAGTGCCGGGTTTCCCACCTCCCCCTGGGAGGTTAAGGGAACCTAGCAACCCTACTTCCCAGGGCGAAGACAAGATGAGTGCCAGGCTCTCCCTCCTGCCAGGAGAGTAAGGGAACCTGGCAACCCTAAATGGTTGGGTTGCAAATCAGCACTCTGCTGGTCTGAATCCCATGACTGCCATGAGCTCAGTAGGTGGCCTTGGTAAGCCACTCCTCTCAGCCCCAGCTCCCCAGCTGTATCGTGGGGATAATAATAACCCTGACTTTGTTCACTGCTCTGAGTGCGCACTAATCTGTCCAGAAGTGCAGTATATAAGCATAAGCTACTGTTATTGTTGTTGTTGTCATTGTAAGTTTTTGAGTTCTCCAAAACAATCCAACTTTATTCGGAGTTCCAGGGACCTTGAAAACTTTGCATTATGCAACCATTTGACAGCCCTAAAAATAGAGTATTGCACTCTTGTTCCTTATACAGTAAAAATAAATTCCTCACAAGGGTTTCTCCTCTTTCTCCATTCAACCTTTTTTTCTCACTATTTCAGCCACCCACCCCATCCCACACACCAGGAACCGAAAGTCCCAGTTGGGAATAGTGAGCAAGTGGGCAATGCTAGCCATAAATTCATCATGGGTGAATGAATGGTAAATAGACTTGATTAATATTTATTATTTGTGGGCTATAAATAAATGATGCTGTGATGTGAAATGCAGTTCAGTCCCTTAAGGCTTGGAATCTGTAAGATTTGGTGAAGAAAGAGGGGGAGAGAGAGGGAGCCAACTCTTGCTAGATGGGCCTTCCATATTTCCATATTTCCAACAGCGGCTTCAAATAAATGAGTGGAAAAAAGAAGTGATTTCCTCACAGCCAACAGAAATGCCTATAGCTCTCTTGCCAAGGCCAAGTCTGTGTATTTTTATTGTGTATGAATACTTACTATCAGAAACACGTAACTTGAAATAGAATAGGTTGGGTTTTTTTTAGTTTAGAAGCTTTTACACACTTCTCTGAAACGCCTTCCTTAAATCACTACTTAATTCCTTTGATCGTCCTGTCATGTTCACAGCCACACAGAGGCTAAAGGGGAACTCTTCAAGAAAAATTATTTTGGAAGATCCACAAGGAGAAAATTTGAGATGAGCAGAACCAGGGGTCATTTTGTAGAAAAAGAGCTGGAGGAACTTATTAGCATAACTCATTAGCATAACTCATTAGCATATGCCACGCCTCTTGCCATCCCTGGAAGTGTGTCATTAGTATAACTGATCTGCATATGCCACACCCCCTGATATCACCTATTCTGGCTGTTCTGGACCCAATCCTGGCCAATTCTTTTGGGCTGAAATTGGGCCCAAAATGGCAAAAAGTGGCTGAAAATGGCTGAAAAGGGGCCCAAAATGGTCAGGATCGAGCTGCTACTGAGCAGGAGAGTGATTCACCACCCATCAGAGACCCAATCCAGGCCGTTTCGGCCCCAATCCAGGCCAAAATGGACCCAAAATGGTCGAGAGTCAGGTGGGTTGGCCCACCTGACATGTGACCTTTTGGGGGAACTGCCGGAACTGTGTTCCTGCGCATTCCCCCTCGAAATGAGCCCTGAACAGAACTAAATAGGTTAACTTTCTAAATGGATGGACTTTCTACCACAAATAATGGGGAGGGGTGAGCTGCCACCACTGTAGTGGGGGGGAGGGTTACTAAGAAATCTTCCCATTTTAAAAAGAAGTTATTTGAATGGAATTGAACTGAAGTTGTTTGAAAGGAAATAGCACAAATTAAAACAACATTAGTCAATGGCTGAATCCACATTACCTCCGCGTGTCCCGGTGTTGCACTAAATGTTCGCTAAACACCCGGAAGTATAGTGTCTTTCAAGCGCGATTTCTGAATCTCGCTAGAAAGACGCTATACTTCCGGGTGTTTAGCGAACATTTAGTGCAACACCGGGACGCGCAGAGGTAATGTGGATTCAGCCAATGTGTTATGTGGAGTTGTGGCTGGAAGGAAGGAAGGAAGGAAGGAAGGAAGGAAGGAAGGAAGGAAGGAAGGAAGGAAGGAAGGAAGGAAGAAAGAAAGAAAGAAAGAAAGAAAGAAAGAAAGAAAGAAAGAAAGAAAGAAAGAAAGAAAGAAAGAAAGAAAGAAAGAAAGAAAGAAAGAAACTTTTGCAAACCATCTCTTATTTGTTTGTCATTTAGCTGATGGATTGTTGATTATTCTGTTGAGTATTCTCCCCCACATGCGCGTGCACACTTTTGGCTTCTCAAGGAAATAATAAGCAACCACTTCACTCCCCTGACAAGTCCCCAGAATGATAAACAAAGCATCAGGATATAAAGATTTCAGCAGTGTTCCATGTCCCAGTTGCTTACTCTGAAAAAATACGCCTATCAGCAATCTCCAAGACGGAAGCTCTGATTGAAATAGCCAAGTCTCAGCAAGTTCCTGCAAGCAATGCTCACAACTGTTGTTCCTCGCCACATATTTATTTTGGGCACAACATTTCTCATCAAAAGCCTTTCCCACTCTACTCGCCAGGAACAAAGTGTTAACGAAGCAGTGCCAACCTGTAATTCCTTAGGCAATGCACTTCACAGGAAAGCCACAACTCCCCCTTAGTTCAAGAACTCTCCTATCAGAGGCAAAATCAAAAAGAGTCCAGTAGCACCTTTAAGACTAACCAATTTTATTGTCGCATAAGCTTTCGAGAATCACAGTTCTCTTCGTCAGATGCCTGATCCAAACTGAGGCAGGGGAATTAGCTCAGGAGAACCTGATCTCACCAGACTTCAGAAGCTACGTAGGGTTAGTAATTGGATGGGAGACCTCCAACAAAGATCAGCATTGCAGAGGCAGGCAATGGCAAACTGCTTCTGTTAGTCTCTTGCCATGAAAACCTTGCCAGGGGTCACCATAAGGCAACTATGGGCAGGATTGTTTTTTTTTCCATAACGTGCAAAAAGCTTTGCTGCACGTATTTCATCGTGGTTGCATGTATCCAACCACACAGTTCGGCATTTGTTTGAAGAAGGGGGGTTGGCGATTTTCACCTATTCCCCTTTCCCACTAGAGCCTTCCTTTGCTGTTACTAAAATAGCAGAGAGTCCAGGAGCACCTTTAAGACTAACCAACTTTATTGTAGCATAAGCTTTCGAGAGCCACCGCTCTCTTCGTCAGATGCATCTGACCAAGAGAGCTGTGGCTCTCGAAAGCTTATCTACAATAAAGTTGGTTAGTCTTAAAGGTAGCTATTTTGCTACTGCAGACTAACACGGCTAACTCCTCTGGATCTATTTGCTGTTACTGAGGGTCTGCTAACCATCCAGGAACAAAATTTAAGGGGATTCAGTGGGCTGCAATAGGAAGGGGAAGTCCCATTCCACAAACTCTACAGGTAATTGCATGTGTGTGTAAAGTGCTGGGCTGGGACTCTGTAAAACTGACACGTTTTAGCTGACTTATAGTGACCCCACAGGGTTTTCAAGGCAAGAGACTAACAGAGGTGTTTTCCCATTGCCATTCTCTGTATACTGACCCTGGAGTTCCTTGTAGTAATCAGTACTTCCTTATACTAACCATCCAAGTACTTGCAAGGGCCGACTCTGCTTAACTTCCGAGATCTGACGAGAATGGGCTAGCCTGCTTCACCCCTTTTCTGGTAAAGGGCTAGCAGGATCAAGCTTGTGTTTGTTCTTTGATTGTTGTAAACATACCTGCCAAGTTTCCTTGGGATGTCTCGGTACTCAATGTGAAACATCCCACTCAACAGTGTGATCTTGCCTGCCTTCCTTGGAAATGATTAACAGGGGATCAAACAGGTGTTCAAACATGAAACATAGTCTATGTTCAGAATACACCCATGACCCTTCATTCCAGTAACCTCCAATGCATTTGAGGATAAACTCTATGGCGTTATGCCCAACCGAGGTCCCTCCGCTCCCTAAACCCTGCCCTCTCCAGGCTATGCTCCCAAATCACCAGGAATTTCCCAGTCCAGAGTTGGCAACCCAATGGGGAGCTGTGGCTGGAGACTCGGAGACCCTGAGTGGTGCAGCTGCTACCTCCTCAGGGAGTGGAGGGTCTTCTCGAGGGGGCATCGCATCCTGGAATGCAGGTTCACTGGCTTATGGAGTCCCTCTACTGAGAAATAAGAGTCAATGGCAGGGACAGACGAGCTTGGAAGGTCCATGATTTGAAATCCATCTGTGCTATTATTCCATACATAACAAGCAGTATCAGGAGCCCATCAGAGAAAGAGGAGGGTTAATTCTCCCCCCTCCCATATCATTTCCCTTGTGGGAAATCTCCTCCCCCCAGCTGCCTTAAGACCGGAAGGGGGCAGGAATAAGTGCTGTATTTTATCCCCTACTGGGGCTTAAAGCAGGGCGAGGTCGTTTTTATTGAGTAAACTGCAGAAAGAGTGAAGTTCCTGCCTTCCCAAGCACTGTGCCCCGTCCATATTTCCTTCCCCCTGTGGCTGCTTTTGTATGGCCAAAGGTAAGGTTGCCACCCTCCAGGAGGGGCCCAGAGATCTCCTGAAATTACAACTGATCTCCGGGGCAAGAAGTCCAGTTCCCTTGGGGAAATGGCTGCTGTGGAGTGCGGACTCTCCTCTCCCCAAACCCAGGTTCCCCCAAGCTCTGCCCCCAAATCTCCAGGAATTTCCCAACCTGGAGCTGGCAACCCAAACAAAAGACATCCTTGGGCATTCCAGAAGTTCAACATTATGGGTAATTTGGCCCTTAAGATAAAGGAGCATTAGACAAACAATGTAACAGATTAAGGGATAAGCTGTGTGTGGTTGTGTATTTCGGAAGGGAGGGCAAAGAACACATCTGCCTGTGACTTCATTGCCCTGCAGGCAGACATAACCCTGAGCTTCAGGATCAAGTCTCTTGAAAAGAAGGAGGGCTACATGCATCATATCTGAAGCACCAAAATGCCTTTAGTCAGCCCTGCATGTCTTTTTGCTACATCACCAAAGGCTTAAGCGAAAGGAAAGTAAAACCCCTTCTGGGGGGAAAGAGCTTTCCCTCCCTCTCTTTCATACACTCATCCCTGTAACTTGAATCCACCAAGCCTTGTTCTTATTATGGATTTATACTAATCCACCTATTGAATTATTTATATAGGAAATCCTTGAAGCACCTTTATAGCCTCTGTCTGATGCACCGAGCCTTTCAAGGCCTGACATCTGTGTCAGTTCAATCAGTGGGAATACATTATTATCTTGGCTTTAGAAGGAGCAGAGGGCAACAGTGGAGAAAGGCAAATATATTATACTATCACGCCGTTACAAATAGAAGAAAAGTAAATTTAGCCAACGGAAGGCCTGAAGTCAAAGACAGGCTTATTTCAAATCAATGTGCTACATTCAGGAACCAAATCTTTATGCCGACAGTCATGTTGCCCTCCCCCAGCTTCCAATGTCCCCCCACCATTTATCTTGTCCTTTCTTCAAAGAGCACAGAGTTGCATATATGCTCACTTCTGTCGCAAACCCCTTTGGGTTTTTCTTCCATCTCCTACACTGTCACCCATCTGTAGCAGCTACCCACTGAGATGGAAAGAGGGTACCCAGAGGGATTGGAGGTGTTTTTCTCCGTAGGATCCCACCCCGCCTTGGTGGGGAATCCAGATTAGAGTCCCAGCGCTCTTAACCACTACCTCAAACTGGCTCTCTTCCTTAGCCCTTCTCTTCCTATCGACATGGCCTTCCTGGTCCTAAGAGATCTTTAAGCAGAACATTTTCCTCACTGCAGCTGTCCTGTTTATTAACATTATGCAGCTGACCCTTCTTTCTCTCTCAGAAGTTGGAGCGTGCATGAACGTTCCGTGGCAGCTCAACCAATGGCTCAGGTGGGGGGGGGGAAGGATCCAACAGGCAAAAACCAACACAAAAACTGTAAAAGATTATTGTTGGAATAGGAACCAATCATTCAAGAACAGCAACAACAAAATAATAGGAATGATGCGTTCTTACCACAGTTTGGAAAGGCTAATACTTTTTTCCCTCCCCCTCCAGTTAATAAAAAACACTTCTTGCCTGTGTAGGACTGCTGCATCTTTTCCTGTTATAAAAGAATATCATGTCACTCTTTCATCCAACATTATATTTATTATTGATTGACCTTTACCTTGTCTTTCCGCCATATATGGCTCTCAAGATGACTTAGAAAATCCATCAAAATGAAACAAAGAACACACACAAACACACACACAAGCAAATGGTTCATCAGTGCCTCTCCCCAATCCCAAAGGTCTTTCAGCCATTGTGGCTCTAGAGCAGGGGTGCCCAAACTTGCTTAATGTAAGAGTCACATGGAATAAACGTCAGATGGTTGAGAGCCGCAAGACATGATGCATTGAAGTGACTTCAGAGGAAGAGGCGGGTTTGGGGGAGTGCCCTGAAAGGGACATCACAGGAAGGGGTGGGGTTTTGATGATGATGCCATCATTGAAAGGGGTGGAGCTGGGAGAGTGCCATCACGTGACCTGGAATTGTCTACACAGGATGTGGCATCACAAAAGTGATGTCACATTCTTGCTATGAAGGAAAGGGAGGGAGGGAAAGACATGGGAAGGAAGGAAGGACATGGAAAGAAGGAAGGGAGGGGAAGGCGGAAGGGAAAGACATGGAAAGAAAGAAGAAAGGAAAGGGAGGGAAAGACATGGAAGGGAGGGAGGGAGGGATCTGCTCTCTCGGCTCCTTTCCTGCTCTCTCTTTTCTCCTGGCAATCTCTAGTGGAGAGGAGGAGCATGCAAGCTTGCCTATTCCCACTCCTTCCCCACTAAAATAAACTGTATGGCCACGGCGAAGCTCAGAGACCTCCGGGAGTTGCATGATATGTCTAGAAGAGATGCGTGTGGCTCCCGAGCCACAATATGGCCACCCCTGCTCTAGAGGCTGTTCCTCTTTCAGGGTGTGTGGGCTGCAGGTAAAATATACCCTCCCCCCTCTTCAGAAACAGGTAGCAGCCAGGTACTCTCTGTCACTGCAGAACCCCCCTGCATGCCAGCACAAACAAAAAATGCCTGGTTGCTGCTTCCCCTCCCACTGCTGGTCTTAGCGATGTCGGAAGCATGAGAGAGGCAAGGCTCTCTCAACTTACAGCAAGGCTGCTTCCACCCCAACTCGTTGAGTACACACCTGGTTTCCTGCAGGCCAAAGGCTGTTTCACATAGCATATGGCAAGAAGGAATCTATATAAGCATCCATATCAAGAGACAGGGGAAGCAGGGACTTAACATCATTGGTGTTACCTGTAGCACAAGGATGTCACTTCTGGCGCAACCTAGAAGTGAAGTCATTGGGCTGGGAGCAACGCTCTAGAATTTGCCCCCAGGGTCTATGGTTTAGCCAGGTTTGACCATAGAGTTCTGAGTGAATGCTAGAGCATTGTCCCTGGCATAATGATGTCAATTCTGGGCTGTGGCTGAAGTGACATTTTCAAGGTGGGTGATGCCAAACTTCTCACTGGTGTTCTGCATTTTTCTCCCATCCTCTAGCCAAGAGGCAGTGGGCAGGAGGTCTCTTGCCAAAAGGGGAGATCGGGTAACCCTGATTCGTACCCAGATTGATCAATTGGCTCATCAGGCCAATTTCTCCATAGGAGGCTCAGACAAACACAGCCTATTCCAAGACCTTTTTTTTTTTAACCGTTTCTCTAATGCTCTGGAATGGGCCGGTGATCGGAGCGAACTGGTGCCCGTCTTCCAAAGGGTTTCCAAGATGGTTTGCTTGAGAAGAGCCTTTCATCAAGGCCTTTGGAAGAGCTTTCTGTCAATGTTCTGAGTTATAGATTTGTGCTGCTGGTTTTAGACTTAGGATTTATTGGAGCTGTCAAGTTGTTATTCATTATATAGGTGTGTGTGTGTTTCGTTTTTATGATCTGATTTTATGGTTTGTACAGCATGTATATCGTAAAAACCCCTGAGTTCATGTTTTGTGGGGGGAAGGTGATTTTGATGTACTTTTTTTAAAAAATAAGACAAACAAGGCTATGAGCAGGAGCCAGCAGGGAAAAAAATCTGCTGGTGGAAGGGGAGGGTTTCATTGGTTCCCCCCTTCTGCCACAAACTTCTGATGTTCCCATCATACTATTCCCAGATATCTTCTGACTCCCAGGAGAAGACTCAGGGGGCATTTGGGGCTGCAGCAGAAGGGGTGATACAAGTAATTCCCACTCCAATAAAAGTAATCGCTTTTGTCAGTAGTGATTTTCCACGGGGTCCAAGCCTTTTTGACACTAATTGTACACTCAGCTGCGAACTACAGCTGAGGTTACTAGGTGATGTCTTCACTCCATCAGAATTAAAATGGGAAGAAGGAAGTGATGTGATGTGTTGCTGCAATGTCACTTCCGGTTATACAAGGCTCTAGGAATTCCCCAATCTCTATGGTAAAAACCCAGGGTTGCCCGCTCTTGGTTGGGAAATTCCTGGAGATTTGGGGGTGGGGCCTGGGGAGGATGCCGTTTGGGGAAGGGAAGGTCCTCAACAGGGTACAATTCCACAGAGTCCACCCTCCAAAGCAGCCTTTTTCTCCAAGGGAACTGATCTCTGTTGGCTAGAGATCAGTTGTAATTCCAGGAGACCTCCAGCCACCACCGTCATTCCATTACCACTAGGACATTTCTAAAGACAGCAGGAAGGCAACCCTATAAAAACCATACAGATTTGGGGAATTCTTAAGTTTTGTGATGTCATGTCCAGGTACAATCAAGATCCAGGGCCAGGCAATTGCAATCTGGTCAGCCTATCCCAGCTTTCTGATTAGCTTACTATAACATGCATGTTCACACGTAACATTTTTTTATGCATACACCTAAGAATGTAATGTGTAAGGAAGCTTTGTTTGCACATCAGAGTGGAGTGGTGCACATGCTGGCAAGAGAAACCAAAAATCCTTTATGATGGAAAGTGGAAGGTTGCATTAGGAGAAACATTTTGGCACTCACCATGTGGCAGAAATCTGTATAATCACATGCTGCAACTGGCTCTAGCCGTAATAAATCTGTCACATTTTTCCTGCCCTTCCTCTGAGAATTTTAGAGCAGCATACATAGCTCTTCCATCATTCATTATATCTTTCCAACAACCCTCTGAGGTACATTAGAATGAGAGAGACTGGTCCAAAGTCACCCAGTGAAATAGCCTTATGCTCTAACCACTATTCCACATTAGCTTGAGTGTTGCTGTTTTGAGCAATGTTTTGTTTTTTGAGGGGGGGTGCAGCAGGCGGGCAACGTTGGAAGGGGGGGTTCCAGTGGGCCAGCACCGATCATTATTGAAGTTTAAATTAATACAAAGCAGAAACAGTGGTGTTCCACGATGAGTAATAATGTGGGCACACCAGTGATTTAATGCTAGTAAAAGTGGAAGGCAGTAGGAAAAGAGGAAGCCTAAAATGAGATGGCTTGACTCAAAAAAAGAAGCCACGTCCTCCAGACTTGCAAGATCTAAGCAAGTTTTGGAAGTCTTTCATTCATAGGCTCACCATAGGTTGGGGGTTACTTGACAGTACATAAGACACATCAGCAACGATTCTTAAAACAAAAATTAGAGTGTTAAAGCCTGTTCCTATTTTTGATTGTGAAATGCAGAAGAATACAGAATACCCAGCAAGGCATTAAAATCAAATACGTCTGAGCAAGAATGGTGGTGACCCATTCAAAAGATCACGTTCCAATCTGATCAACATGAGGTAATCACCAAAATGTTACCTCAGATGAAAGAAACAGCCCAGAGAACAGGCTGCAAATCTCCATTTTCCTACCTATGTAATATGAATAACGGTATCGATGTTAGAGATAGGGAATAGCTACCGAAAGAAAAGGGGCAGACCAATTAAATCCTTATGTCATGATAACCCCCTTTAACTCTAGTGTGATCATGGCAAACGCAGAGGGAAGCAGAGAAAATGGCTACCAGTAAATACTTTCCCTCCAACATAACAGTTGCATATTGCCATAAACCTGAGAGTAATTTATTTTTATTTGGCCTGTGAAATACTTTGGAGAATGCTCTCCTCATAAATGGCCCATAAAGTCTGACAGGAACTAAGCCTCCCACGGCTTTCGTGACCAATATATAAATATAAGACTGGCTCATTCAGCCCTCTTTAATGTGTGTTTTATGAGAGGAGGAAGCCTACAACTGGGCAAAAGAAAGCCCTAGCTGGGCGTAGGCCTATGTGAATCATTTTGCGTTCCTCTATGAGATAAACTTTCTCAATAAACTTCTCCCTTTCCTTACAAAAGAGCATTGCCAAATGCCTAGAGAAAAAAATTGCCCTGTCCCTTTACTAGAGGCCTAATGGGATATTATTCACCAGGTGATGCTCTTTACCTCCATGCTGTGAAAAGCTTCACCTGCCCATTTCCCCAAATTAAGCATGTCCTGAGAAATTTAATTAAGGCCCTGATGTCCGATGTGGAGCCTTAAATTCAAGAGCAGGTCACACACACCTGGCCCAAGGGTAAGTTGGCAACAATAAGGTAGCTGCCAATCTTCCTGTACAAGGAGATATACCAGACTTATGAGTAAAATATCAACATTGGGAGCTAAGCTGTGTGGTTCCCTGTTCCCGCTTCTTTTTTCTTTCTTTTTTTTTTGCTGCAGAAGGACATAAAAAGTTGTAATATGAGTTGCTCTGGGCTTCTGTGGTAGAGCCCATGCATGTTAAATAAAGTTTTCTGGTTTCGGGCTGTTTCATAATTTATGTGTTATTAATGTTTATATTGCTGCAAAATGTTATTACTATTTTATTATTATTTTATTTCATTGGATTTCTATTCCGCCCTCCCAGCAAGCGGGTCCAGGACAGATTACATCATTTAAAACACAATAATAACAATAAATATACAATAATCCGTAAAATGCATAAAAATCCTAAAAACATTATCGATATGTTAGTTAATTATAACATAGTAAAATAGATATCAAGATGGCAACAACTACAATGTAGCTATTTGCTGAACTTCATTTGGATAAAACCCATAGGCAATGCTGATGTAATTTCTGGGTGCAATTAAATTATTAAAAACAGGGTGGTGGTCAGGGCTTTTTTTCTGGGAAAAGAGGTGGTGGAACTCAGCGGGTTGCCCTCAGAGAAAATGGTCACATGGCTGGTGGCCCCGCCCCCCGATCTCCAGACAGAGGGGAGTTGAGATTGCGCACGGAGGGCAATCTAACCCCCCCCTCTGTCTGGAGATCAGGGGGTGGGGCCACCAGCCATGTGACCATTTTCAAGAGGTTCCGGAACTCCGTTCCCCCGCATTCCTGCTGAAAAAAAGCCCTGGTGGTGGTAAAACATCGAATGGGGAAAGATTAAATCATTCATCCAGTCCCTTACCCTACATGGCTGGCAGAGGCCTAGCCCAGCCTCAGCCATATGCTCTCTGTCTTACAGGTCTGGCGAAAGGACAACAAATCCTGCCGGGCACTGGTTTCAATGGACAGAAAGTTCCACCAGGTCTATTTATTGTATATTTTAAAATCTTGTCATCTGCCCTGAGCCAGCTTGCGGGAAGAGCAGAATAGAAATAAAATAAAATAAATAAATCCAGGAACAGAGTGGTTTTTTCCAGGTTCAGTCCACCAGGGATAGCCCGGCTTGCCTAAAAGAATAGGTTCTCAGAACAAGCCTTTATTAAAAGGGCACGAAATTTTTTCTCCAGGCTGTTGGCAACCTTATTATGCACACTTTGAACTGCTCCTGCATTTCCCTACCAAAAGGCACTAGCATTAAAGTTCCATCATACACAGGGTAGAAAAACTCCAATAATTTAAGAGGAAATGGACAGAAGGTTGCCAACCTCCAGATGAGGCCTGGGGTTCTCCCAGAATCACAACTGATTTCTGGATTACAGATATCAGTTGCTCTGGAGAAAATGGCAGATACGGAGGGTAGACTCTGCAGCATCACATATCTGCTGAATTCTCTCCCCTCCCCAAACTCCACCCTCCCCAGGCTCCATCACCAAATCTCCAGGCGTTTCCCAAGCTGCAGCTGGCAATCCTACAATTTTGACCAGTGACTGGGAATCCAAGGCCCACAGGCCAAACCAGGACATTCCGATTCTCTACAGCCCTTGCAGCTCAGCCATGGCAGCCATATTTGCTGCCACAAAAAGAAAGTTTGAATAAAACTGGAGAGCCTCCACTCAGGGGGGCACCCAACACCCCAGGCCATCCCAGGCTATGTATAATAAACACATAGTGTTGTGTTTCCAGACATATATGTGGAAAGTCAACATAGTATGATGGAAAGGTGGCTGGCCAGATATTCTTTTCAGAGGACAGGTTTCTTTTTTGAGGCATGTCCTTCAACATTTCTGGCTTCTGCTTCTACCCAGTTAAATTTCTTTTTGGAAGAAGCTTTTTGTAAACTGCCTTTTTTGTAAGGTGTGTGTATGTGTGTGTGTAAACCATTTTGTAAGTTGTCACAAGGAGCTGAGCTCTACCTGCTGCCCCAGGCACAGCTGGCACTACGCGGAGTTGTTTTTCTATTTAAATTATGGTATGTGTAAACTTGCCACTTTGAATGTAAATTAACACTGCTGTGGAGATCTCCTTCAGATATTAGAGCAGAAAACAAGAAAGAAGAAACCGCTGCCTAATCAGGAAACCTATCAGGGAACTATCTGACTTCAGTTCTAACTGTGTGGGTATATGTTGCAGGCAGCCGCTTGATCGTGAAGGGAAAGCACTCTGCCCATGGCCAGAAGTGCTTTTCTTTATTACAACGACACACATTCCATAGCTCAACTCTGGGACAGAAATCAGATTCCACAGCTGAAGCAAAAGTTAACAAGGCGATTTCAATGGGCAATGACTTTTGATAGACACGGGTGGCATTTTTTTTTTCTGATTTCCCAATGTCACTGGATTGAGACAATGTGAGAATATGGGAAGGAAACAGATTTCTCCATCTGTTCTTTTCTTTCTAATGAAAAAAAGTCTGGTAGAAATCTGTCCTTTTCTCTCTAATAAAAAAAAAAGTCTGGTAGAAAACTTCCATCTGAATTTGTTTTGCATTGTAGTGACATTTCTCTCTGCAATTCGCCTGGAAAATATCCAAGAAAAGTTGATGGATTTATTTTTAGCTTCCCTTTAATCTTCCCTGAGCACGGTGGCAGATTGCAACCCATCTTGGCTTTGCCTAAACCTGGCTGTGAGTTACACTACAGGATGGGTGGGGGAATACATGTGTGTGTGTGTGTTTGTGTGTGTGTGTGTGTGTGTGTGTGTGTGT
The DNA here is from genome assembly GCF_028583425.1 of Eublepharis macularius. NCBI lineage: Eukaryota > Metazoa > Chordata > Lepidosauria > Squamata > Eublepharidae > Eublepharis > Eublepharis macularius. The sequence continues at coordinate 61,760,607 of NC_072802.1, read as the reverse complement.
AGGTGCCTTTAGATTGATTGCTGCACTAGAATGATATGGAGATGTTCTTAACAGCTAAGCCATTCCAGCTATAGGGAATCTGGTCATATGCATTTCATTCACAATGTCATATGTAAGTAGGAGATACATTTATCACTGGGTAATACATTCAGAATTAACAAGAAGAACTTGTCAAGTTTTGGCTGCAACCACTAAAGCAAAAGCTGGCAGCAAAATAAACTGTCAGATCAGACACCGTTAAAAAGGATTAAACCTATTCTGGAAGGTGGAACGGTGCAAAGGCTTTTAAGCTTTCTCCTTAACACCTGAAAGATTTTAAACTAAGATTCAGACAATGGCTGGCATCACAGACCTTTTTTTAAAGCCAACTGTTACAGCTTTGCCAGTGGGACAGCCACACAACTAATTGTGCCAAAAGAAACAGGACAAGAAAGCAAAAATTGTCAGAAACCACAGGTCAGAGTTTTGGCATGCAGTGCAGTTAATATTTTATTTTCCATTTAAACATGTATATTCCTCCAGTCTTCTGCCAACACGGCTCTCCAGATAGACTGCAAATCGCAAGAAGGCCTATAAAATGAAACAAAACATAAATATACAATAAAAATAAATAAGAACGTATTCAAGTCAGAAAGTGTACAAACTCAACAAAATGGCCGAGTAAATAAATAAGTCTTCATCTGGTTCTGAAAGCTTCTGACCCAGGCAGGTAGATGAGGGCAGGCAAAGTACTTGAATTTAAAAGGAGCTATTTCTAGTTAGAAATAGTCTTCCCTCTGATAACAGAAGGAAATGGAACTGCCGGGCCTCTGACAAAAATCTCTATTGACACAGGCTCAAGTGGAACTAAATGTCATATCGAAATTGATAAATGGCAGATTGGCTGTTTCTAAAACCTCCAGAGCCAGATAGGTAACACACTCCCAACAGAGCTAACTCTTCAAATTACTCACCCACCCCAAAATGACCATGTTAAGGAATGAAAAGGCTGGATGATAGACCATGCAGTTACCTATGCATGTTGTCCTAGCAATAGTTTCTAAACAGAATCAATGAATTCCAGCGGCCAATAAAAGCTCTACTAAGGAGAACTGGGTAACTGGACCTGAAATTCACCTTTCGTGTCTGATTCCACACACATTGGATAATGCACTTCCAATACTCTTTATAGATCATTTGGAACGGATTTTTTCGTGTGCGGAACAAAAAATCCACCTCAAACGATTGATAAAGTACATTGAAAGTGCATTATCCAGCGTGTGCGGAATCAGCGTCTATAAAAAATCATGGCAGAAAGTAACAATGGATGCTCTTATGAGTGACATGTGTCAATTGTGCCAATGAACTCAGGAAGCAGAAGTACAACACCTGGCAGGACTAAGGAAAGCTGGATGAATCTCTAGAGGAGAGTCATAAATTCCCAAAATAGTAAAGTGTCCAGCAGCAACTTTAAGACTAACCAACTTTATTGTAGCATGAGCTTTCGAGAACCACAGCTCTCTTCATCAGATGCATGAGAGCTGTCGTTTTCGAAAGCTTATGCTACAATAAAGTTGGTTAGTCTTAAAGAGGCTACTAGACTCTTTATTATTTTGCAGCTACAGACTAACACAGCTAACTCTTCTGGATCTATGACAAATTCCCAAGACAGTCAATCTGGAGGTGGTCAGCTGCTAGCCAGGATGTGAGCCAAATAGCCCATCCAAAGATTGGGAGCGTTAAAAACCGAGGTAGGGAGCAATTCCCAATCTAATAAAAAGCACAACAGGGTTTATACAGCTCAGAATTGGGTTCCAAAAAGAAATGAGCTATAATGCAGGACCTTCTCTGCCCAAGACCCTTGAGAGCTACTTCCAGTTAAGAGTAAACAATTTCCAGATAAATGGACAACGGTCTGACTCAGTACAAGGCAGCTCCAGATCTTTATATGGCCATTCATTCCTGTAGGAAACGGCTCTTCAATATACTGTATTAAAGTTTCCTGCAAAAGAGACCATTATCCAGTCAAAATTATGCCTATTGGTTTTAATTTTCACTCCTTCTGTCAAAATCAATGGGACTTAAACATGTGCAACTGTGACCATATTGTACTCACAACCTTTGCAACACTGCACTTCACTACCCATTTTTGGACAACTGAAAGCTGCCCCCAAATGTTGTCTATTTCAGTGGACAATGGAAAGCTGCCCCCAAAATGTTGTCCATTTCAGTAGACAACTGAAAGCTGGTGAGGGATGGAGAGCCATCATGTATTCAAAAAAAGAAAAGAAAAGAAGCGAGACAAAAGAGAAGAGAGGAGTACTGTTCTCAGCTTTCATGATGAGCTGTGTTATATCAACAATGGCACAAGAACAAAGGAAGCCATTTTCTATGAGTTCCTTCTCCAATTAGGTATCTGAAGAAGTGGGATTTGTGCCGCTTTATCTTGCCCTTGTAACATAATCATTGTATTTTACATCTCATGAGAAAAAGAAGGGGGGGAACCTGCCAGAGGACATTACTAGGCTCTGGGTCATACATCAGAGGCGATAACATCGTAATTCATGTCAAGAGGAATGATCAAGGTCTTCCCATTTTATCAGCGATTAGCCAGGGAAGAAAAGCTGCAGCCGCTGCTGCCATTGGCAGGTAGCCAGCCCTTCTATGGTTATCACCATCACAGTCACAGGAGAGAAAACGGCAAGCGTGACTCACCAAGGGGAAATGGGATTGAGCTTTGCACATGCACCCAGGAGGCTCTTGGCTTGAGTTTTTCAAAGGCTCTAAGCCTCCAGTTGAGCAGCCCGGCTTGTTGAATTCTGATACACTCCCTGCAGCATATGTAAGTAATCCAAGAGGCATCGATAATATGATGGCCTCTCCCACAACCTAGCCAGCCAAACCAGTATAAAGTACCCAGAGCTAGAAGCTGTGAGATTTTTATCCCATACTTCCTATAAGAATCTCAGAGTATAATACACGGTTCTCCCATTGATGTGCTATGTCCCACTTCTTCTGCCTTGAGGAAAGGAGGGTCTTGTTGTCCAACAATTAGAATCAGGCCTCTGTCAACCTTAGCCTCTGCATTCAAAGCGTTCCACAGATCTGTTTGCTGTGTTCGCCCCAGCATGCATTCTTCTCCCCACTCAACAAGAATAACAGGCTCTTCCTCTTCTCTCAAACTGGAAATCAGGTAGGAGGCAGATAAATTCTATACTTTCATGGAGGTGTTTTGATTGCCTCAAGAACTCAGAGTGATCTCAGAGACCCTTTCTCTCACATCCAAGCTGAGGAGGATCGGGGCTATAGTGGATAGAGATGGGTACGAATCAAAATTCGTGACAAACCAGGCCGGTTCATGGTTCACGACCAGCGGTTCATCAGATCCCATTTCTGACGAACCGCCACGAACTTTAGGCTGGTTCATTTGGTTTGTTTTTTGGTTCGTCACTGCAGACAGCCCAGTTCTGATCAATCAGTTTCCTAGGCAACAGGGAATGGACTTCCTACAGACCTTCTGCTGACCCAGAAGTGACCTTCTGCTGGCTTGGAAGTGACGATTTTCTGACCTGGATGTTTTCACAAACCAAATGAACCGTGAAAGTTCATGGTTCGTGACATTTGACGAACCACAAACCACATGGTTCAGTTTTTTTCCCAGTTCGTGCCCGCCTCTAGTAGTGAACACAAAACGCCAAACTGCAATGAGGACCAAAATATATGGACCTAAGGCATTCCCAAGAGCTTGATCTGAATAAACTGATTTTTTCCCTCTCCCTTTGTCTTGCAGTGGACGTTGTTTTAGCTGCTGTGCTGTAAATCTCTAATCATGCAAGTTCATCCAAAACAGCAGCACAGGGTCACACAAGAAAAGCACAGTTCCCAAGAGAAAAAATATTTCACATGACTCAGTAAGCATGACTCAGGGAATTTAATGATTAATCATTGCAGTTACGGTGGCAAGCCATACAAAGAAGCAGCCAAATCGTTAGAGCATCATTGATATGTCAGAGCCAGGAGCCTGTGAATCATCTGAAGGAGGAGATGTGGGAGAAGGAGGCTTCAGGATGTTCTTCTTCATCTAGCAAAGAGTTCTTATTTACGTGGATCCTTCCAAAAATTGCATTTCTAACATTTCACCTAGGGCAAAGGTAATTCAAGATAATTCAACCATCCAAGGAAATGGCTTCCTCCGTCGACTGAGTCAGATGTTTAATCTGTTTTTAGCAAAAAATAGATTTCATGGGGGAAACAATTCATTGGGATAAAAATAAAATATGTATTCGAGCTGCAGAACCCTGAATCTGACAAATGCAGCACTGTGTAAAGGTGACAGTCTCAGCTCTAGTAGAAGAAACAAACTGTGTAGCTGAACCCTCAATATTGCCTTGTTCTTTCAATTGCATTTGTATGAGAATGAGAATGGGAAGCCCCAAGAAGCAGAAGAAAATTATTTTATGGAGGAAGAACAAGCTACAAAAAGCGCATTCCAGTCTGAGTTTGCAATCCCCAATTGTCTTATTTCCGAAAGCAGATCCAGATGTTCTCCATTCTCCTCAGGGTCACAAATGCACAATGCATGTATGCTGACCATTGTGATGAACCTAGAGAGATATTTGCAGTATGGGGCTATGTCTGGTGCAATGCCAAAGGGTGTGGCATTCAAAGGCTACTTCTCATGAGATATTATGCCAAAGAATAGACAGCTAAGTATAAAATACATGCATGTGGGTGCACCATAGGAAATTATAGACAGGGTCCTTCTCTTCAAAATAGGTATGTTTCCTAGCCAACTCTAGCAAGTAGTTTGAAGCAAACTAAAAACAAGAGCCCAACAAAACCTCAGAGACTAGAAAAATATATTCCAGTCTAAACTTTTGTGAGTCAGAAGTCACTTCATCAGATGCATGGTATTACATCTGTAAGAAACACTTTTGACTCACGAAAGCTTATGTTGGAATTAATTTTGTTAAAGTGCCATCGGGCTCCTGTTTTGTTCTGCTGCTATAGACAACCATGGCTTGCCATGTGGAAGTCTTTTGACAGTGGCTCAGACACGCCAACACTATTCATGAGGGATGTGATGCCTGCCTATGAGAAGCAGCCTCAGCAATGCCTTCGTTTGTTTACAATCAGCAACACTTGAGCACTTACACAAACATTGTTAGTAAGGTTGCCAAGTGTCTGGTTTTCCCTGGGACAGTCCGGTTTTTTTATCCGGCTGTCCAGGGGGACTATGGTAAAAATACTGGGCATATAAATGTTCGGTATTTTTACCCCTGGGAGAAGCAGCCGGCCAACCAATCTCCTCCACGTCTGGGAAGCGGCAAGCCCACTCACCCCTCAAGCTTTGGAGAAGCACACAACTAAACCAGCTTCCTCCTGTGCCTGAGAATCAGATCCAAGGTACAAGTGACGCCTGACTCTGGTTGGACACTTGTCAGCTTCCCTCAAGTTTTGATGGGAAATGTAGGCATCCTGGTCTCACAGCTGTAATGGAGAGCCAAGCTGTAAAACCAGGACACCTACATTTCCCATCAAAACTTGAGGGAAGCTGACAAGTGTCCAACCTGTGCAAGGCGTCACTTGTAGCTTAGCTGTCTGTGAGCTTGCTCACCTCTGAGCATTGGAAAACTGCTTGGCCAACAAAGCAATCATCAGGCATGCTTGCGCCACCATGGGAGCAATGACATCACTGACTGCTGTCATCACACAGGGGTCGGGAGTGTGCATGAAAAAGAAAAAAAGGTGAGTGACAGGGCCCCTGTACGGTTCTGCTAGGGATGCCATCTGACAATCTTAATTGTTAGTATCTGAGCATGACCAGCAGAGGGAGACACGATTGGGTAGTTGCCAAGGCCCCATGGTCTTAGGAGGGCCCGTCACAGTGCTACAGCAGCGATTGCAGCTTGCTCTGTCTCTTTGGGTTCTCCAAGAAGCACTTGGCCTGCCAACTGCTCTACCAGTTTGTTGTAGTGATTAAGAGTGGCAGGACTCTAATCTGGAGAACCGGGTTTGATTTTAAACCACTCTGAATGGGCATAAAGTTGTCCTGAAGGGCAAAATTGAATGTTGTTGTTGTTGTTGTTGTTGTTACCTTCCCTTGGCATGCACAGCCCCACCACAGGTGGAGGGGGGATAATTCTCTCCCCCCCCCCGCCGTCTCTACCAGATAGCTGGTGGAACAAAATGGTTGTTTTGCTGAGCGGCGCAGAGGGCAATCTAAACTCCCCTCTGTCCGGAGATCAGGGGGCGGGGCCACCAGCCACGTGACCATTTTCAAGAGGTGCTGGAACTCCGTTCCGCTGCGTTCCGGCTGAAAAAAGCCCTGCCCAGAAATCAGTCCTGGTGCTAAGGAGCAGCTAAAATAGCACGGATTTACTCTCACCAGGGACGAGAGTGAGCAACTTTTGTTCATTTGCAGTTTGAGGGAAGCAAAGCAAAGACTGATTACACAGTTGTTGTTCTTAAAATTGGTGGTGAAAAGACATGGCTGTGCTAACGAGTTCTAATGATGCCAACAAAAGTGAAACGAGTTTTTTTTAAAAAACGGTTGTCATGTTTTGAGCATCTGAGCACCTGTGTTTTTACATTAATGCTTTCTCTTTTCAAAATGCCTTTTTCCCAAGAAGACCTTCCTGCTTGGACTAGTTTTTAACTGCCACCGTTAAGCAGATGTGGAGTACCTTGTGAGACCAGATCTACATGTTTATTCAGATCTTATTCTCGCTAATCTTTTCTTTTTTTTTGGCAGTCATTCCTTAATGTGTTTTCGCTTGTCCCTGCTGTGCCCTAAGGCCAAGGGTAGGATAGACATTGCACTAACAAAAACTTAATGGTGGGTCGTTAATTTACACAAGAATGGCACATTGTTGTATCCTGTACGGCACTTTGAAGTGTTCCTTATAATACTGAAAAATAAAACACATCATAAATAAAATTACTCTTGGACAGGGCCGCCAGTTTGCCTGAAGCTCAGATCCTGTCTTTTAGGGGGTGGATCCTAGAAGATCAAGGGCAGTGTCTGTCACAGCAGGGGGCGGTACCTGGCAGCACTTGAGGATTTGTATAAAGATCTAACCAAACTGCATGGGAGCTTGACACACAATACAGTTGTGGCATGTGTGTCAACACCACCATTGTATGATCAAGGCCAGTTGTGGTCTCTACTTTGTTTGAACTCCTGGAGAGTGTCATGGGGTTCAGTGATAGTGAGGACTCCTCAGGAGGAGAGGAGCCTTGTGTAGCCAGCCCTGACTCCTCAGGAGAAGAGGAGCCTCATGTAGCCAGCCTTGGCTCAGCAGAGCACAGGAATCAGGAAGAACAGCTGCTGGCTGATCAGCATCCACAGCCAGCAGCTGAACCAGAAGCACCGACACCCTCTAGCCCCATCACCACTGGTGAAGGATGTCCAAACCCCCAGCTTCACCCCCAGAGCACCGCAGACAAAGGCAACGTGTGGAGCTGCAGGAAAGGCGGCAAAGCGCACGCCTCCTGGCCAGACACCAGCTGCTTGTGGAGAGTGATGAGGAGTGATTGCAGGATAGCTCCCAAGCAGCTGGCAGCAAGCCCGGCCTCACTATAAACCCCAGCCACAGAAGATCGGGACGTGTGGAAGCAACATGTCAGAATCCTGTTATTGCTACTTCATTGAACTGTGCCTTGCGCTTGTGACCTTTGGACTATGCCTTTGCTTAGCCCTTGCTTAGCCCTCAAACCTTGCTGATAACCGATCTTTGGACGGCCTGACCTTGCTATTTGGACTCTGGAATGGATTCTGACCATGCTACTGGACCAGCCCATGTTAGAGAGTAAGCTTAAAAATAAGGAACATACGCGCCTGTAATCCCAGTCTAGCCACGGGAGGCTGAGGCCGGCGGATCGCTTGAGCTCGGGAGTTCGGGACTGCAGTCACCATAACGTCAGAAGACGACTGTATCCCTGAGCTGAAAGGGTCCAGGAGAGGTGACCCGGCTCGTACTTGCGGAGCACGAAATCTCCAAGGATCATAAGCATCGCATTCTGAGACTATAAAACAATGATGTTTTATGTGTATCAGAACATCCCCAATCCTTTATTAGAATACATTGGCTCAGGAATTCAGGAGGGGGCATGGTGTATTACCCCTTATGCCACTCTGTAGTTAAAAGCCTGGGCAGAGGCAGGGAACCTTGAGCATGGCCTACCAGAAGGAGCAAACAGAATCCGCACATGGCATTAAATGATATCTGTGTGTACCTTCTCTTAAAATCTTGGACCTGGATCTTGCTCTTCGACTACAGACCAACACAGCTACCCACACCCAAAGCTTTTTTTCTGGGAAAAGAGGTGGTGGAACTCAGTGGGTTGCCCTCAGAGAAAATAGTCACATGGCTGGTGGCCCCGCCCCCTGATCTCCAGATAGAGGGGAGTTTAGATTGCCCTCCGTGCCGCTTCCGCGGCGCAGAGGGCAATCTCAACTCCCCTCTGTTTGGAGATCAGGGGGTGGGGCCACCAGCCATGTGACCATTTTCAAGAGGTTCCGGAACTCCGTTCCCCCGTGGTCCAGCTGGAAAAAAGCCCTGCCCACACCTAACTATCATCACGTAATGCTTAATTTGCTTATAGTCTAATAATGCATTCCTTATTGTGAATCCTCTTCAGGTGACTGGCAACGTTATCCCTCTCTGAATTATGGGCCTTCCCAACTTCCCTAAGCAAGCCAGCCTGCTGCCATTGTAGAAGCAGGTGGAGTCTGTGTTGGCGACCAACACAGTATTAGTGAGCATAACACGAGAGTCCAGAGTATGAATCCCAGGTGCCTATTTTGCTTCCCCAAAAAAGCCAAGCTTAATAGCCCTATCACCTTTTATTTAAAAACCACACCTAGCTGCCTAGATTAATAAAGACATTCTCCCCTCTTCTCCGTTAATGTTATTGATTAGATCTACGTAATGAGAATGGATAGGATTTCAATTTTGTCATGCTAACCTGATTGCTGGAATAATTCAATGTGGGTGAAAACATCACACAGAGTCAATTATGTTATGGCTTGTTAAGAAAGGTCGACTTTGAAAATGCTTCAAGGGGTCTGTGAAGCTCTAACAGAGAAGGTTTCAAGGGTATATTTGAATTTCTGTCAACAGATGTTTTTAAAAAATCATTTAAGCTAACTGGCGATGCTGTTAAAATATTTATATACAAATAGTCTGAAGTTATTATAATCTTTATCACGGCAATGTCTTCATCACTGTTCTGTTCCTCTGCCTGGAAGTTATCCTATACCCACCCCCCACCCACCCACCCACCCCACACACAGAGGGGTCATTTCGTAGAAAAAGAGCTGGAGGAACTCATTAGCATAACTCATTAGCATAGCTCATTAGCATATGCCAAGCCTCTTGCCATCCCCGGAAGTGTGTCATTAGTATAACTGATTTGCATATGCCACACCCCCTGACATCACCTATTGTGGCTGTTTTGGAGCCAATCCTGTCCATTCAGGGCCAAAATTGGGCCCAAAATGGCAGAAAGGGGGTGAAAATGGCTGAAAAGGGACCCAAAATGGTCAGAATCAGACCGCTGGTGAGCGGGAGAGTGATCCACCACCCGTCAGAGGCCCGATCCGGGCCGTTTTGGCCCCAATCCAGGCTGAAACGGGCCCAAAATGGCCGTCAGGTGGACGGAGCAACCTGACATGTGACCTCTTTGGGGAACTGCCGGAACTGCGTTCCCCCTCGAAATGAGCCCTGTATATATATATATATATATATATATATATATATATATATATATATATATATATATATATATATATATATATATATATATATATATATATATATATATAAAAGGACGTTATCCTCTACGAACAGGGCTGTAGCTAAGGTTTGGCCCATGGGCATCCTACCCCACCTGAAGCACTAAGTAGACCCATCTTAAAATATTTTTTAAAACAATAAGTCTTTTAACTCGTGGTATTTTTTTCTTTTTCTTTTTTTCATTAATAGATTTTTATTGGATGGGTCAATATATATTCAATTTCAAATACAAATACATTCCATTTCAATTCCCCTGTGTATATTTCCCCCCCTCCCCTCCCCCCCTTTTCAATAATAACTTCCAACAGCACTCCAACCCCCCGTTATTAATAATACCTTATTTCTATACTAAAGTTGTTCTTTTCTTATTATTAGTAAAGATCTTAATTATATCTTATCTTACTTAATTTCTTTAAAACCCCTCGAAAGGCCATAATTGTCCCTTAACATCCCATTTCTTTTCCATATATTTTTTCAACTTTTTCCAATCTTCCAAAAATGCTTCTGGATCTTGCTCCTTCAAATTTCTTTTCCATTGATGCGAACATAAAGTCCCAGTTCGAATTGTCAAAGGCCTTCTCTGCATCTGCAAAGAAAAAGCCAACTTCTTTGTCTGGTTGCTTATCGAAATATTCAATGGCATTTATAACCACTCTCAAGTTGTCCTTTAGTTGTCTGTTTGGTAGGAATCCAGCCTGGTCTTCTCCTATAAAGTCCATTAACCATATTTTAAGCCTGTCTGCTAATATTCTTGCCATGTCTTTTAACTCGTGGTATGAAAGCTCCCATTTAAAGAATGAGATCTTTTTTGAAGGATAAAAAGATTCATGGCAGCTGGTGTCCCTCTTCTTGCTTGCAGCTTTCCAAACTGCGCCCAGCTTACCTACCCAAGATTCTTCCAGGCTCAGGGTGGATTTTTCATGATCATTATAATGCTTAAATCAAGGGTCTCCAACATGGTGCCCACTGACTAAAAGCCTGCCAAGTGCTTTTAGAAAGGAGGTAGGGACAGGTGGGGCTTTTGTCCAGTAGGACTTCTGATTAGCCATTGGATGTGCAGATTTTTAAGAAGTTGCTTCAGCAACAGCTGCTACCACAGCACAAGGATCTTCAGTGTGTTATTCTGTGTGTGTGCACATGGGTACATGCGTGCATGTATGAACGTGTATGTGCAAGAAAATATTTTTAAACAATATGTTCATTTTGAAAGGTATCCTGTTAAACAAAGCTTCTGTCTGAAATGTTGAAAAGTTATGCATAATCTCACTGCCTGACAATTGGTACTTGGCTGCGCCCCCTGCATCAGCCGTTATGTTGTGGCACCTGCCACCTTGAGTCCGAATTCCAAACATAACACAGGCTCAAAGTGACTGGAGTCCCCTGAATGATCCTGGAAAAAGTCCATCTTTAATAGAGACGTGTAAGGTGAAGCAAGGGAAATGTGACATGAGCATATAACAACCCTTCGTTTTTTCTGTTTGGCGTGCACATTGAAAGGAGAGAGCAGGGATAATTCATACTAACAGAGTTAGTAAGGTGTAACTCTCAGTCTCTCTACACGAGACGCCTCAGAGTCTGTTCGTCAAGTGTAGGGAGACTCTATGTTAGACAGGAAGCGTAGTTTGAAAAGACAGAGCCAGCAAAGATCGCTCTTCAGAGAGTTTAATTTCCTCTTCGCCTCCCGAAAGGCTCTGTCAATTTCACCTCTTCATTCTAAAACTGTGTGAGGTCGCAGTCGGAGGGTAGTGAGGAATGGAAATGGGCTGGAGCTGCCTTCCAGAGCTGGGCTTAGACCTGGAGAGGTTATAATGGGCTGAAGTTTCCCTTCTGGCATTTCACAGCCCCTTCACACAGCTCCAGTGTATAGCAAAGCCTTTGCCCAGCCGCTAGCTCTGTCTTTTTAAACTATCCTTCCCGGCTACCATTGCATCTCCTGACATGTATTCTTCACGTGTCAGATGTCTCATGTAGAGAGGCTGTCTGTGGAGTTCTTATTTGTTTAAGAACTTATTTGTTAGAAATAATTAAGAGCTTCTGAATTCAAAGTCCTCACTATGCATTTTTTCTATATAAACTAACTCTCCTGCCTGACCTTCAGGTTAACCCCCGGCACCTGTTCTGGAAACCCTGTTCCAAATTTTATTTGGCCACATAACCTTTATCCAGAATGTCACCATTCCATTCTCTTTCAGCCAAAAAGGCTATTTGAAAGTCAATATTCCACTGGAGTCTTTCATTCTTTTGAGAGAATTTGGCAAAAGATAGAGTCATAATTCCTTTTTAATAACTATAGCAAACTTTAGCCAAAAAAAGGAATAGAGTACGATAAGCCCTATTATGTCAGGAGTGAAGAATAAGTCCTCTTTCTAGTCTGTTATTAAATTATTACTGTAGTTGAATCCTCTAAAATGTCATAAAACCATTTATTCCCAGACCAAAAATCGCTGTATTATTGAGACTTTTGTGATGTGGCCAGATTTAATTATAAATCTAAAAAAGGAGAATGAATAGACTTGCCTTTTAAAACTACATAGATTTAAAAGTCTTCCATCCAAATCTGTGAAAGAAAAATGCAAACAGGCCAAAATTCCATGCGTAGCTAATGTTCTCTAGGCGTGCCACTGGAGAAGTGGAATTAGCCAGAATAAAAACAATGAATAATAAATGCTTTCCATTTCCCTCCACCTCTTCGTTCATTTTCCTTCTCTTGGAATTGATGAGCCTTTCCTGAAATAAAGAGGACATATCTAATACGAGTTATCTCGAAATTTTTCGTATGTGTTTTGTTTATGACTGCATGTCTGTCATTAGGGGTTAGCATGACTGGCCAAAAGCGAGGGCACTGGGTCCAAAGAGGGGCCATTGCTGACCTCTAGTGGCTGGACCATGGACCCTTAGCACCAGCCTCTGACATACAGTGAAATACTAAGCAGAGTTACTCCAGTCAATGCCCGTCGATTACAGTGGAATAACTCTTCTTGGGATTTCACTGACAGAGGGACTTGAAGCAATATGTAGGGACATGTAGGGAAGGAATACTGGCATTACTTCCAGCAGCAAAGGATGCCCAGAGGGAAATAGTGGAGCATGTGCTCCTCCGAGCCCAACTGGCATGCACCAGTAGAGTTCTGCTGCTTCCCACAGGCATCTCTGCTGTGTGCCTGCAAGCCCATTAACACAATGGCAATTAGCACCCGTGATTAGAGTGGCCAAGCCAAGGCTGGCAATCAGTGAGATGGTGGGGGGGGGGGGTGAAAATTCAACAAAAATAAGGCTTCAGCCTAGTCACCGACATGTCACTTTCAGGATACGACCTGGGTAGGCTCTAGGAATTACAGAACTCTATGGTGAAACTCCATAGTTTTATCAAAGAGGTTCCTGCAATTCCTAGAGCTACCGTTATCATTTCTGGGTTGTACGTGCCAGAGACTAGGCCAGAACCTTATTTTTATTTCTTTTTCCACCACTGCCAGCAAAGGACAAAATTACATTTGAGATCGGCCACCAAATGGTAAGCCTACCAGTGATGTTTCAGTCCCTCCTCCAGGAGGGAGGAAGTGGCAATGTATCTATGCACACCTGTAAGAGTATGTGCAAGCCAAGGGGCCATCATCAGGCAATCATTTTGTCCTCACCAAATTGCAACCTGGTCCTCGTACACTAATGAAAACCCTGAAATGTCTCTCTTAAGGAATTCTCCCTGAGCCACACAAAATCCTGTCCAGACAGACTCCCAGAAGAAAAACACAAAATCCTCAATCCTGCTCACAGAAGAGAATCTCAAGGCACACACACCTCATCCAATCAAAGAGAGAGTGCTATTCTTTAGGGCTACCTCACCCCTTTTTCTGCCAGAAGTGGCTTTCTCTTGTGGCTTCGTGTCCTGCTACAACCTCTGTTGACCGCAGATACTCTCAGATCCAGGAACTGTTGATTCTGCTTGCTTCTTGTTGATTCTGCTAGACTGTAGTTGCTTTCATTTCCATACTCACCAACATTTCACTGATGCAAATAAGCACATGCTTGTGCTCATAACCAAGGATCACTGCTTGAATCATCCACCGTCACCGCAATTGCCAAACACTTTGTTCCATCTGATGTAGGTTATATTAAATTTGCTTTGCAACAGCCTATCCTGTGTAATCTAAAAGTCAAAGAGAGTGACAGTCCCTTTGGTAAAAAATCTATTTGGGGGGGAACGACCCAAAATTGTCCTATAATCAGCTATTGAAAATATACCACAGTTGCTCTCAGGATAGGAAATGGCAGATTGTGCATTGCATGGTACCTTAATGTGCACGCATTATGTGCACCAGAGACTCACTAAGCCTATTTAGTGAGTCTATTTGTTAAATTCCATTAGCCTGTGTCCTCACGGCACATATTCTCTAGGCTATCAGTATATCAGCCATGACCAAACTTAATCTTGAAGGGTGCTGTGTTAGTTCAAGGTATTGTATCACCCCAAGAAAGGCGAACAAGCACAGTTAATATTCCTCTCTTCTGGGGGGATTTAAGCACCCTCCACACTTTGTGGGGAGTCACTTTTTTTAGGATCGTGGGGAGTCCCCCAGATCAGCAGAAGACTACTGCTAACTACAGGGCTTATTTGGAGGGGGAACGCGCCGGAACAGTGTTCCGGAACAGCTGAAAAGAGGTCACGTGGGTTTTGGCCCCACCCACGTGATTCTTTCTCCTCCCCGCTATCTCCCCACTGCCCATGTCTTTAGCAGCAGGCAGAGGAAGAGGCAGCAGCAGCTGCAGCACCACCTCCACCCCATCACCACCTCCTGGATTTCCTGGTAGGATGTGGAACCTGGGGAAGGCGTGGCTGCAGGGGGGCAGAGCTGTGCTGGGGAGGCTGCGTGGGGGGTGGGGGGTGAAGCCACGCATGGCCATGGGGATCAGGGGCCATGGAGGCCACGTGTGGGGCATGTTGGCGGGGTGGGGGCAGGGCCATGTGGGGTGGGTGGGGGTGGGGCCACAAGGGGTTGGGGCTGTGTGGGGGCAGGGGCACATGGGGGATAGGGGCACATGGGGGTGGGGCTGTGCCGGGGCAGGGCCATGCTGGGGGTGGGGCTGCACCAGGGGGTGAACTGTGCTGGGGGACAGGGCTGCACTGGTGAGGCATGCTGGGGGACTATGCTGGGGAGTGGGTCCGTGCCAGGGGCAGGGCCACAGGGCCTGTCCTCCAGGCCTGCAAGCAGTGAGGGCTCTCTAAAGGAGGGTAAGCTGCTTTGAATTCATTCTGTTTTATTTTCAGGAAATACCTGGACATTTGGGGGGACAGGGGGCCTGAGGGGTGCGTGTTGCCTTCTGACACTCTTCTGATGATGTCAAGGGGTATGGCATATGCTTATGAGATATGCTAATAAGTTATGCTGATGAGTTCTTGCCGTTCTTTTTCTACGAAATGACCCCTGGCTATCTGAACCTGGCTCCATCCTCCAGATTTTCTATCTGCACAGGGGCCAGTTTTAGAATTAGATATTCGATTAATTCATTGCAAGGGATGGTAACTCCATGGTAGAATGAATTTCCCCTGGGCATTTTGCTCTTCCTCCCTTCTAAACAAAAAAAGGAATGTTGTGGCACCTCAAAGGGTAACAAATTTACAGTAGCATAAATAATTGCTCAATTAGAATTTAGCAGAAGGTTTAATGGTATTAACCAGGACTTAAACTAACACACTGCTTAACTTGCACTGTACAGTTTTGCATAGAAATGTCAGAAAGTGTACTTCTTACACTTCATTGCATTGTTCACAATACCCCCCCTGCGTCGTTCTAATGGGAATCTACTTCATGCATCTAATGAAGTAGACGCTAGCCATGAAAGTTTGTGATACAATAAATCTGTCAGTCTTTCAGGTGGCACAGGATTTCTTTTTTTTCATTTTGCTGCAACAGACGAACACATCTACATCTCTGGAATTTGTCTCTAGGATAAGTTAATTTATGCCAAGACTTTGCAAGTGATGAAAGCTGGAAGAAAAGGTACCTCTGAGCACACACAGAGTGCCTTTCCCTCCTCACCCCGCTAAATAACAACAATCTCCTGTCTCTTCACACCCTTAACTGAAAAACAGCTTACATCTGGTCAAAGACTGAGGTAGAGTTCATAAATATTTTAAAAATCTATTCCTGAATTTCTCTCCCTGCCTCATTTACAACTTCCAGCCATTTAGAAAACATAGATTTGGGGGGGGGGCTGCATTTTCATAAATGCCAATTTTGACGCTTTCTCAATAACGTATTTATAGAAGTTTGGGGGGAAAGTTTCCTTCTTCAGTCGCCTTTCTTCCATTCCCACTCCTCAAAAGCTTCCTTTGCAGCTATTGGCTGACTTTTCAATTTGAGTCGAGTTGGCAGTAACCAGTAGTAAATACAACTAATTTGCATTTAACATTGAAGCTCCTGGGAAGAAAATTCAAAGGTGAAAGTCAGCCAATTCATAGAAAAATATTTATTTTATGCAATTTTCTTTGCATGTCTCCATAACATGCAATCAACAGTTCTAAGGAGAGAGGCCTCTATTATTGTTGTTATTAAAAATAGGAGAGAGCTTTCAAATGTACTCATAACTAGAGATGGGCACGAACAGAAAAAAATGAACATGAAGTTCATTATTCATTGCCATCCATGAACAGGGACTCACAAACAACCACAAACATGGCCCCGTTCACGAATATATTCGTGGTTGGCTGTTCATGGGGGCCAGCAGGCTCTCCTCCAGCCATCATCCAAGTCAAGATCCCTACTGCACCACTCCCAGAAACCTGACATGAGCAGGCACCAGGAAAGGTACCAATAATAAATCATAGCTTGGCCCCAGAGCCTGGCAGCAGCCCTGGAACTTGAAGGGGTAGCTCCCTATCCCACCACACACAAAGAAAATTCAAGCTCCAATGCACTCTCTCTATCAAAATGCCAACAGCAACTGTCTCTCCCTCTACACTGTCTGCAAACTAAGCCAGAGCAGGGAGCCCCCCTCCCCCCTGCTCTTTGCTCCCTTGTAACAGATTTGGGGCTCCACACTTGAAAGGAAGACCTGCCTATCAAGCTAGATTGGGCTTAGATTGGGGTTTCCAGGGCAACAGCAGGAGTTCAGACAGAGTTCAGACAACCCCTGCCTAAGTTGCCAAGGGAATTGATTGCAGGTGCCAGACTGTCTGGCTTGACAAACAGCCACGAACAGCAATGAACGAGGCTTGCACGAACAGCTTGTTCGCGAACAGCAGATTGGGCTGTTCGTGGCTTTTTTTTGTTCGTATTGCTGTTCGTGCCCATCTCTAGTCATAACCATAAAGGAATTTTCCGCAGAAGCCAATGGGAAGGGAAAGGAAGACAGGAAAAATAATCAGGAAGACTGGCCTTGAGCGGCTGAAGAATGCTCTGATACCGGACCATGCACAGACCAGGACTCGGGGCCAGCCCTGAGACTTATGCTGCTTGGGGATTCTTTCTTATACCAGTTGAACTCTCAGGCCTCTCCTACACTTGCTTGCTTCTTCTAAGGCTTGAACATTTGTAAGCACATACAAACTGGGAGGAAACAACCCAGCCCCTAAAGTTCACTTCCATTTTATATGGTTTAGCACATGCTTCATCAAGCTATGTAAAAAATTATTGTGTGATGAATAGTCCATCTTGTCAAAGCCATACAATTGCAACTATACACATTCACAGTAACCATGCGGAACAATTCCCAGCCAAGTGTGGAAGTGCTAGCATTAGGTGCCTCATGACATCACTAGGGATCCCAGATGCCCAGCAGTGGCGGGCAATCTCCCAGATGTTTACCTGCTTGCCTGTCAGTCACTGGTGAGTCGCGACCAGCAGGAGATTTCGGGCTGCTATTGGCAGGCACCCCAGGAACACACATGGCATGCACACTCTTGGCGGATACAACGATGTCACTTCCAGAAGTGGTGTTGTTGCACTGGCTGCTTCCATGCTTCGTTTGGGGCCGACTCTGTCCCCAAAGGAGCAGATTCTCAAAGAATTGACCCCCACAGAGAGTGAGGGACCTCTCCTATGTATGGTTGGCGCCGGCAGCACACATGGGCAAGGAAAAGATTGATGTTAAGTACCAGGTCCCTCCACTCCCATTTGCAGGATATAGGGACCTGGAATCCTAGACGTCACAATGCTTTGGGATAATGATGTGAAATCATTAAGGTCTACCCATGTGCTTGTAGGTTCCTATTGCAAATCTCAAAGGACAGGAGTCTTTTTAGTGGCAAATTAGCAGAAGAGGAAGGGGGTAGGGCTGCCTGTCCCCTGGAGGGAGCAGGGCCCCCCCCCCACTCTCAGCCTCTGTCCCCTGCTACCACTTATCTGGCAGCTATGGGGGAAAGGCATGAGGAATGGGCCCGGGAGGCAAGGAACCTCCCAGGCAAATGCACAGTGGGTATGATCCCCAGTGGGCGCAACGACATCACTTGAGGAAGTCATCATGCTGAGCAACAGGCATGCTCCCATGCTTCACAGGGGCCAATTTTGCCCCCCAACGGGCTGAATTGACCCCGTGCAAAGCACAGGAGCAAGCCTCCTGCCAGCACGATGATGTCACTTCCTGGAAGTGACATCATTGCATTGATGTCAGAAGCACGTGTGCACAGGATCTAGCACCAAGGTAAGTGCCAGGTCCCCCCCACCAACTGGAAGAGTATAGGAACCTGGCAACCCTAGCAGAGGGACAGAGGTAAACTTGAAAACTGGGGGAGTTCTAGGCAACCTCTGGGTGGGGGTGTAGACCTCCAAGAACTACAACTGAGCTCCAAACAACAGAGACCAGTTTCCCTGGAGGAAACAATTGCTTTGGAGGATGGACTGTATGGCATTACCTCTTGAGGTGCCTCCTCTCCCCAAACCTTGCTCTTCCCAGGCTCTGCCCCTAAATCTCCAGGAATTTCCCAACCTGGAGTTGGCAATCCTAGTGTTCTACCTGTCAGCATCGAAGTCATTGGGGTGAGTGGAGGCTGGAGGTTTTTCAAATAACAATCAGAGAGGTCTGCCCCCGTCTCATTTGCGAGATTCTCCCCCTGTACAAAATGCAGTGGATTGATGAGGTTTTACAAACTTCTTAATATTCTCCTCGCCGCCATCAAAAATATTGCCTCTACTTTTCTTTTTGAAATCCTCCTAAAAGTCATCTTGTTTTTGTTGCATGAGATTTTAAATGTATGACGTGTAAGGAGAAGGAAATTTATTTGGAAAACTGTGTGGCAGTTCCGACAAGGTGTTTGTGATCTACGGGACGTTGATAAATGAGGTGTATTTTTTCACTATGAAAAAAAGCATATCTTTAGCAATTTATTGTGAAAATGCGTCTCCAAACCGAGATGGCCTAGAAACTTCACATGTGCTTTATTCAAGAGTCCTCCAAAGGGCTGCAAAGGACAGGCTTTGAGATAAGGTCCGATTGCTGTTTACTACAGCAACTGGGGTCTGCTTTCCTTTTAGAAAGGGCTGGGCGAAGAGTCAGCTTAGCCAAGCCGGGTGGGATTATGCTGGGACAGCTTCCTATTTCCTCCCACTCTTCCCATTCCCCAAATTGCTGAGTAATAAGGTGATGTGGACCAAAAACGGGAGAGACAGAAGGCTAACTTGGGATTCTCCTTCGTTTTCATTCATTATACACTCCATTAGGCGTGTATAATGTCCATAAGGAGCTCCGTGGCACAGAGTGGTAAACTGCAGCACTACAGCACAAGCTCTGCTCACGACCTGAGTTCGATCCTGGCAGAAACCGGGTTCAGGTAGCCGGCTCGAGGATGACTCAGCCTTCCATCCTTCCGAGGTCAGTAAAAGGAGTACCCAGTTTCCTGGGGGTAAAGTGTAGATGACTGGGGAAGGCAATGGCAAACCACCCCGTAACAAAAAGTCTGCCAAGAAAACATGATGCAATGTCCCCCCATGGGTCAGTAATGACTCGGTGCTTGCACCTTTACCTTTACCCTCCAACATTTCACAGATCAAAACTAGTACATGGCAATAACACCTTTATTTGTGGGGCCAAACTACATATCCCAGAAACTACGATTCTAAATGTGGATTAAACTAGTTAAGAATTCTCTTGGGGGAGGGGCTAACTCCTGCTAATCCCTGTGCCTTTATTTGTGAGCCATGAGAAACCAAAGGCTTGAAACCAATTCTGGTCCAGAGCGAGGACTTCTTAGAGGAGTCACAGGAGCCCTTTAGGACCTTCTGGTCCTCACCTGACCCCACCACAAACTTGAAACCCTTTCCTGTCGATCCAGGTCAATGGGATAAGTTCTTAGGGAGCCTGTTGGAGGGGGGGGCATTGGAAGTGTGAGTTATTTAATCTCACCACCATGCAGGGCACAGCTTCAAAACTCATTTCTGCTGGTTCGGGATGCTGGGATATCATAGAGGGGTCACATAGTCCATTTAGGACCCTCATGGGAGGCACTATCACCCCAACTTCCTGCTTGAACCTGCAAAAACTCTCCTCCCCATTGGTTGACAAGGTCAAAACAAGTTCCTAGAGGAGTCACATGATACCTTTTGAGGTTTTATGAGGTCACATGTCATTTCCCCCCATATGGGGTAGGAGTTTCTGGGTACAAGGGAAAGGTGAGACTTCTGCGGGCAGAGCACATGCTACTTTTTGTGAAGACCAGAATTATACCTCATATTCTTCTCCCAGCTGCTCCATCACAAGCCCCTCCAGATCTGCTTTTTTGCTGATTTTCTTGCCGGTACGCATTTTTAACAGCAAGGGCACTATGCTTCCTGTCTTCCTTTGCATGCAGGCAGAGAGGGGCAGCAGGATGTCAAGCCAAGATCACTCCATGATGGAGAGAATTCTTTTTTGGCATACATGGCATCTTCCTTCTCTCGCTTCCTCTGGCCTAGCCATCCCTTCCAGTTGTTCATGCATTGTTCCACGTGTAGACATTCTCTCCCAACCAGTCAGGTTGTAATTTTGCCTCCTCCTCTTCCTGTCATATAATTAAGAAGCTACGTGGCTTTCTATCAAGCATATGCAGCCCTGTGGATCCCATGTTGCCACCTTAGGATTAAAAGTGGGTCCCAGGTCTGCAAAGAATGGAGATCACTGTACTACTTGTCTCTCAACACAAGGTGCCTCGGCACATGTTCGTCAAGTGCAGGGAGAGGCAACGTTAGCTGGGAAGCATAGTTTAAAAAGACAGAGCAGGTGGAAATCGCTCTTTGGAGGGTTCGTTAATTTCACCTCTCCAGTCTAAAACTGTGTGGGGTTGCAGTCAGAGGGCAGCAAGGAATGAAAATGGGCTGGAGCTGCCTTCCAGAGCTGGGCTTATTTACGGGCTGAAGTTTCCCCTCTGGCATTTCACAGCGCCTTCACACAGCTCCAGTGTATTGCCTCTGAAGCTATACACTGCCTCTGAAGCTTTTTAGTTTTTTAAATTAAATGTATTTTGTTTTCTTCTAATACTAGATTATCACTCCTTCTAATAGCAATTTTGATGCTTCTGTGCCTAGCAGTAGAACAACAAAACAGGCAGGGGTTCTTGGTACTTAAAGAACTTTTCCAGATATGCATAAAATATTACTTTCTAAATAAAAAAAGACACAATCTGGACCTAAATGGCCAGACGAGGGCACAGCATGCTCTTTGCCCTCCAAGGAGCATGAAATGTTGAAATCCAGTGAACGTTGGTTAAACGGAAAGAAAACCCAAGGTAGGAAAATTGGATTGTTCAAGTCCTTAAGAGCTTACTGTTTTTCGGAGGGGATTATTTGGAGGGTCCCGTCATTTTCAAAATTCCTCACTAGGGTTGCCGGCTCCAGGTTGGAAAATTCCTAGAAATTCAGGGATTGGACCCTGGAGGCGGCTGGGTTTGCAGAGAGGAGGGACTTCTGCAGGGTATAATGCCATAGAATCCACCCTCCAAAGCAGCCATTTTCTCCAGGGGAACTGATCTCTAAGGCCTGAGGATCCGTTGTAATTTTAGGAGATCTCCAGCCACCATCTAGGAGGTTGGAAACCCAATTCCTCCCACCCTTTAACTCGTGACTATTTCATCTGCCTTTCATACAAAGTTATCCTTCATACTGGAAAATTTAAGCTAAGACCGAGGAGAAGGCTTGTGGAGCGAAATAAAACTTGCCCCAGCGCTACAGCTGAATCATAAGCAATTGAGGCTTCTTTATATGTTGGAAATTTTTGGATCTGTTCCATAATTGAGCAGCAGCACGCAACAAAATCAGAAGTAATCTTCAACACACCACATGGTCACCCAAGTATCCGCCTTTGCCATGCAACTGAGTTGCAAATGAAGTATTTTTAAACTGTCTAGACGTCAAATTGAAGAGGAGACGGGGTAAGCGTCGGTAGCTCTTTTAAGCATAAATGCGTACTTGGTTTTATGCTTACAGCTGTCTGGCACCCGAAAGCGATGGTACAGGGAAAGGTTGTCAGATGATTCTTAGAGAACTCTAAGATAGAGTTGATCGTGCAGCAGGCTTTAGGTGGAAAAAACCTGCGCTTGCACTTGGAAAAAAACACAAACAGAGAAAAGTAACATGTCAGGGGGAAAGGAAATTTAGTAAATATAACCCTGAAATGCTAGTTTTCTAGGTGCTGGGGAATTGGAGATAAGATAAGTGGCTCATCCAAGCTCAGGGCAGTAATGGGAATCAAACCAGCAGAATGCTGATTTACAACCCAACCACTTAACCACTATGCTACAGCAGCTCTTGTAATAACTGCACTTACATACTGCTCTTCTGCTCAGTACCCCACTCAGAATGGTGAACAAGGTCAGTGTTATTATTATTCCCACAATACAGCTGGGGAGCTGAGACGGAGAGGACTGGATTACCCAAAGCCACCTGCTGAGTTCATGGTGGCTGTGGGAGTTGAACCAGCAGAGTGCTGACTCGCAACCCAACCACTTAACCACTATGCTACAGCAGCTCTGTGACAGACTGACAAGGAAATCAGTTGATTTCAGTAACTGTCATTCTGTTACATGATCTTTGCTGCTTGTTTTTAAAACATTTTCACGCAGGGTAGATGCCTGAATAGCCTTATCCTATCATCTTTGCCATTACTTACACAAGCAACCAAAGTACCGTCCTTGAATTAAATGTTCAGATTCCTAAACACAGGCTGATATTACAAATAAACAATAATCTCATCCAGCGCTTAACCTGCAGAAATTTCAGAGCACAAATCTGAATTTTTTTAAAAAATCACCTAAATGGGAACTCTAAGCTACGTATAGAGACTCTGTAATTACTTGGTGGTGAGAGGAAACTACACAGCACATACCTCAGAGGGCTTCTCAACTATCCAAGAGAACAAAATCACCTATTCCTCTTTCTTTCTTTTGGAGCAGTTAGCAGAAAAGCAAGGAGAAAAATTGGGGGGTCCTTTCTTTGCAGCTGTATACCTGAGGTAAATAGACAGAATTTTCATGGGGCTCCACCCCCTAGACCCATCCAAAACACATGGGGCTCCATCCATCCCCACAGCCACCCCAAAATGCTTGGCTCTTTCTAAGCTACCCAAAATGCCATTGCGCTCTGAGTTTGACAGCATCCACATAGGGGTGTGTGCTCACCATGACAGGAGCAGCAAGCAGGGCAGGATCAGTATCCAAATACATCTTTGTTCCCATGTGGCTTGCTGCTGTTGCTACTCTCTCACTTCACCACTCCTCCCCTTTCCCCCAAATGACACTCTCCCCTCAGGATTGGTAGCACCTCTGGGTTTGGGATCAGCCACTGCTGTACTTGCCTTCTCAGGATACTCCTGTCTCTCCCCACTTCTCATCTAACTCCTTATTCTCCACCCCTGCTTGGGGGGGGGGACTCCCCTTTTATCCCCTCACCAATCCCAGCCTCCACTTCCTAGCCCTGCCCCTAACAACCTAGCAGCTGCCTTGGCTGCCTTAAGCAGCCACACCTGTGGCTGCTCTGCTGTTGGCTATTCCAGGCTATTCCCTGCCCTTTCTAGCCTGTCTGTTGGTTTGCTGTGCTGCTGCATCTCTTCTGCCGGCCTCTGGGTGGTAGTGTGGCCTGGTGCCCCCTTTGATGCCTTTGGCCTGCTGCTTGAGTTGGTGCTGGCTGGCTGTCTCTGCCTTCTGCCTCTTCTCCCCCTGGCTGGGCTGTTGTCCTTCCCCTGAGCTGAGGAAAGAGGCTGCCCTGAAGCCCTGACTGGGTAACTGGCAGTCATTAGGACCCAGGAGACACCACCAAGCCTGCCTGAATCCTGTTGTTGAGGCTTTGCCTGAACTTTCCGCACCTGGGGCTTCTTTGGCATTCTTGGCCCTTGTTAGTTTCTCCAACGTCTGACCTCTCCTGGCTGGGTGAGTGTTAAGGGTGGTAGGGATGGACTAGGGGGCTGCAAGCCTTGTTTCTGGGGTGGGTGTCCCTGGGGGGTTCCCTAAGTCTGGCCCTGGCACTGGACACCCCATCACACCTGCATAAAAGAACGGTGGGATGTCAATCATTCCAGACCATCCTGTAGCCATGAACCCTAACCTTACCCTCATTTGCCCTTTCCCTGCTGTAACACGATGCTACAGCTCAGCAGGGAAATCAAAAACACCCTCTAAAGGGATAGAAAGCACATGGTAGCCAACTGCCCTGTCCATTTCGAAAGTGGAGCTTAGCACTGCTCGCCTCCCTGTAGCAGCTGCGGGGCAAAGTCCAGATGAAAGTCCCTCCTACACAGTATCTGATCAGGACAAAATAAAGATGGAACTAATACACTGAAGAACTATACAAAAGAGATGGAAGGATGACAGATATTTTCGACTAAGAATCTTTTGATGAAGAACCAGAAATCCTAGAAAGTGAAGTAAAAGTTGCGCTCAAAGCTATTGAGAGAAACAAAGCACCTGGAGTAGATGGAATACCGATAGAGCTATTTCAAGCTACAGAAATGGACTCCATCAGAATCTTAACAAGAATCTGCCAAGAAATATGGAAAACAAAACAATGGCCCACAGACTGGAAATGCTCAGTCTACGTTCCAATTCCAAAAAAAGAGGATGCCAAAGAGTGCTGCAACTATCAGACTGTCATGTTAATTTCCTATGCAAGCAAAGTGATGCTCAAAATTCGACAGCAAAGACTCTTACCATATCTGGAATGAGAAATGCCAGATTTCAAGCTGGATTCAGAAAAGGAAGAGGCACCAGAGATCACATTGCAAATTTACGATGGTTAATGGAACATACCAGGGAATTTCAGAAGAAAATCGCCCTGTGTTTTATAGATTACAGTGAAGCTTTTGACTGTATGGATCATGTAAAGCTATGGAGTCTTAAAATAAATGGAGGTGCCAGAACATCTGATAGTTTTGATGAGCAACCTGTACTCTGGACAAGAGGCTACTGTCAGGACAGAATATGGGGGAACAGAATGGTTTCCAATTGGCAAGGGTGTCAGACAAGGATGGATATTATCTTCCTACCTGTTCAACCTCTATGCAGAGTAAGGAAAGCTGGATTAGATCTAGAAGCAGGTGGAATGAAAATAGGTGAAAGGAACATTAACAGTTTGAGAGATAAGCAGATGACACCACGTTACTGGCAGAAAATAGTGAAGACTTGAATCGACTACTGATAAGGGTTAAAGAAGAAAGCGCCAAAGCAGGATTACAGCTGAACATCAAGAAGACAAAGGTAATGACTACTGAGGAATTACACAGTTTACAAACTGACAATGAGGAAATAGAAATAGTTCAAGATTTCCTATTCCTTGGTGCAATCATCTACCAAAAAGGAGACTGCAGTGAAGAAATCAGAAGGAAATTGAGACTTGGAAGAGCAGTTTTGAGAGAGCTAGATAAGATCTGCAAAGATGAAGATGTCTCTCTGGGAACCAAGATCAAGATAATCCAAACTATGGCATTCCCCATTACTATGTATGGATGTGAAAGCTGGACAGTGAAGAAAGCTGACAGGAAGAAAATTGATTAATTTGAAACGTGGTGCTGGAGGAGAGTTCTGCAGATACCGTGGACAGCCAAAAAGACAAATAAGTGGGTACTAGATCAAATCAAGCCTGAGTTCTTCCTAGAAGCTAAAATGACAAAACTGAGGCTATTGTACTTTGGTCACATCATGAGAAGACAAGATTCTTTGGAATCAATAATGCTAGGAAAAGTGGAAGGCAGTGAAAAAAAGGAAGACCTAAAATGACATGGCTTGACTTGTAGGAAAATATAGCAGAGTTGGTGCAAAGATTGCAAATTGGTATTAATGAGAATAGACTCACACACACTCCCATGTAGTTCTGTAAAATTACTTTACTAAAGGATAAAAATAGGGTTAAATTTGGAGAAAATAATAAATTGCTAAGCTGACTACATCTTGCATGAGAAGTGACTATGGGCCAAGCTACACATGACGAATGACACTTGAACAGCAAGTGTATTTCTCCCTGTTCACTTGCCCTCCACTAAATCCACTTGCCGTTCAAGTGTCATTCGTCATGTGTAGCTTGGCCCTGAGAGAAGACAGAGAGAGAGTAATAGAGAGCAAAGAGCAATAAAACAAAGAGCAATAAAACTTCCGTATATAGGATCACTTAATTGCCCTCCCCAATAAACAAGTTGCCCAATTGGAACGTCATTTTTCATGGAGACTCCCCTTTCTACAGCAGGAAACTCACTCAAGACCCTAATGGTTACATTCAAAGTAAGTTTATTAATTAAGTAAGTAACACAAATAGTTTAATTCGTTCATGACTGAAACGAAAACACTTGCTAAATCCCAACATGACTCAATAAAAGAAGCCCCGTCCTCCAGTTTGCAGGATCTGAGCAAGTCTGTTAATGATAGGACGTTTTGGAGGTCTTTCATTCATAGGGTTGCCCTAGGTCAGAAGTGACTTGACAGCACATAACATACACACAAACAGTCAACATGCAGCTCCCTCTTCAAAGCAGATCAATATAGGTTTATTTTTGGATCAAGTTTAACAGGGAAGCCCTGGGGTCACCACAGTCATGCTGAGATTGAACACAACATTGTAGTGGTTTCCTGCCCTTCACTCAGGGAAATAAATCCTGGGTGGGACAGCCTCTGCCTCCACTCATTCTTAGTTCCAATGAGAGATCAGATTTTTTTTTCTAATTTAAACAGCTGACAGTTCTAGTACCCAGGGGCTCTTTAATCCACTTGAACTTCATACGTGCCAGTTCCTGGGCTGGGACCTGGCTTAACTGAAGCCCTGCCCTACTTATACTAGTGAGCGTTTTGTTGAAAAGGTTTCAAGAAATTCTCTCAGGCAAGGAGCCTTCCCTTCCCCTACATGATAAAATGCAGATTTGCAAAAACCAGGATGCAAACTTCTTTCCAGCAGAATATGAAAATAACTGGCTCGTTCCACCTCTTTCCCCTTGGAGACAACCGACCCGTCATCTCTGAGGAGCTGCGTGGCTTTGTCAAAAACTTTGGCTTTCCCATTGAATTCCTCACAGTGATTTTGTTCTTTGAGCAGCCTGCTTTTAGAAAAAGAAATCACTCTGAGAAATGCGACGCCTTTCTGCCCTGTCCTTAATTGTTGCTTTTACCCCTACATCATGTTATTGCTTCTATATGTACTTTAACTTGGTTTAAATTGTTTGGATGACGTGTTTTTGTTTGGTTTTGAATACTTTTTAAGATGTGTTGTTAATAGCTTTCAAGACATGTTGGAATCAGGAATGCTTTCAATCTGTTCGCCGCCTTGAAAATGAAATAATAAATAAATAAAACACAGAGCAGTAAGTTCCCCAAACTCCTGGAGTGTGGATTTCTCCTTCCCCGTTTCAAATGTATCTCACACAGGCCTCCTCGAGGACTCTGCTATCTTCTTGCTAAATCTTGTTATACAACCTCCCCCCCTCCTCGCTTTTTTCCCCTTGCTGTAATATTGTTGTTGCAGATCTATGCTTCGAGCAGCCTCTGCAAGATCTCCCCAGTGGGCGTGAATGAATAATGTATTCATTACTATTCAATACAAACTTGAAGCAACAGAGGAAGCAAGAGGAGACCCCAAGGGTCATGAGGAAATCATTTGCTTCACTGCCACTAACCCTCCAGCCCTTTATTACATTTGCAAGCATGGTGCCGTGTGTTTTTCCCCTCTCTCTAAGCACCGAGTTCCTTTGCTTCCTCACAGCTTTGCTCCCTCACATCTTAGTTTTTTACCTTAGACTGTCTATGCAATAGGCTGGGGGATCAGTATGAATGGAACAACTCCTGTAATAGTTTGAGGGAAAGGGCAGAAGGTGAATGGGGGGGGGGTAGGCTAAAATGTCATTTATTTTAGTTGAAGATTTTAAGAAGGAAAGCAGCTACTGTTCTGAGCACCAAGGCCTTGTTCTTTCATTTCATCTTGGAAACAACTTGCAAGGACCGTAGGGTTGGCAGTCCTTGGCTGGCATGTGGTAGAAGGCTTACAAAGGGTTGCTGGGGACTTATGAGGGCAAGAGAGACAGGAATGCAGTTGCATGACATCGCATCATTTCTAGCTGAAAACTGGAAGTGACATCACCACATCACGGGGCCGTCACTTCGGATTTTGGGCCAGAAATAATGTCATGGACATGCAGTGCCTACACATCCTCTAACAGCCAAATTTACAGGTGGTGGGCAATGAGATGCAGCGGTGGGCAATTGCCTACTGCCAGCTGGTAAATAATAACTAGAAGTGGGCATGAACCAAAATATGAACCAAAGTTCATAAGGACCCGGGCCGGTTCGTGGTTTGCGAACTGACATTTCATGGGAACTCATTTCTCATGAACCATGATGAATTTTAACCCGGTTTGTTGGGTTCATATTTTGGTTTGTCACTGCAGACAGCTTGGCACCGATCAATCAGTTTCCTAGGCAACAGGGGGATGGGTTGTCTGTAGACTTTCTGCTGACCTGGAAGTGACATTTTCATAAACCGGTTCGCAAACCAGAGCAAGTTCGTGAAAATTCATGGTTCATAAAATGCGATGAATCTTAAACTGCATAGTTTGGAATTTTCCCGGTTCGTGCCCATCTCTAGTGGTAACCCTAAGGACCAGGACTGCACAGTCTTTCTCATCCTCCACATGCAGTACCCACAAGCACTTATCTTTGGTTGTGAGGATGCAGAAAAACCTCCAAAACAGTCCCCCCCAAAGCCACTAAAAGTAGTCTGCCTAGCATCAGTTGGTTTTTCTGTTGTAGCACCCACCCTGTAGAACAGGTTTTAGAAGCCTTTGGAAGATTTTAGGAGGCACTGCAATGTCATTTTAACAAAGTGTCAACTGCAAGCATTTGATAAGGGCGGGGTTGGGGTTGGGTTTAATTGTATTTTGTTTGTATGAGATCTGCATTTGTAAGCCTCCCTGAGCTGCAACAGATTGAGTATAAGTATTCTAATTAAATCAATAATAAAGAGGTATTGCCACGTTGCAGAGGCGTCTAGGCCAATCCTGGAGAAGGCTGGATTGAACCAATTTTTTTGCCCTTGTGGTGCAATATGAAGCAATTCTTCAACCCCATCTTGGATCCTTGCTAATACTATGTCTTTCTAAACTTGTATTCATTTACCCTATGACATTGTTTATGGAAATGTTCTTGACACTGTACGGAAATGCCTGCCCTTGTCCTTGCCACTGATTGTACTAATCCCACACTATGTAATCCACCTTGAGTCTTAGTGAGAAAGGCGGAATATAAACAAACAAACAAATCAATGGGGTGTCAACCTGGCGTAGGGTTGCCAGTTCCACGTTGGGAAATTCCTGGAGATTTGGGTGTGGAGCCTGGGAAGGGCAGGGTTTGGAGAGGGGAGGGACCCAGCAGGGTAAAATGCCATAGAGTCCACCCTCCAAAGCAGCTGTAGCCTGGAGATCAGTTGTAATTGTGGAAGATCTCCAGCTGCACCTGAAGTTTGGCAACCCTAATTCAGTGGCTCTCGCCACAGGTAGGCCCTCTACCAGAGTGGGGGCCACAGCAGGCATCCAACCTTGGCCTGAGGCCAGCCCTGGCACAGTGTGATTCTAGTGTTGGTAAATAACTATCAATTGTAACAGTAGGTGTGAAGTCATCAACTCTGGTAGCTGCAACATGAAAATCGATTCGCCAGAACTCATAAGTCAAATGTCACACAACCAAAAAGTCACAAACAGGGGAGGGTTGGTGGGGAGAGAAAAAGAGAGAGAGAATAAAAATCCAGGAATTGTTGCTAACCAATAACTCTTCCCGTACTATCTTTAAATCACAGCGGCAGGGACCACTTATGCTTTCTTCTTAATGAAATAGCTGCCATCTATTATGCCAAGGAGGAAATTTGTCAATGCAACTTACCAAATTACAACCCCATAATTCTAGAAACATTAAGCACCTAACAGAAGATGCAATGATTTAGCATGGAAACTCTGGTTCCAAAGAAGCCAATCGGAGCCCTGCCAGGAATTTCAATGAATTCTTTCTTTTTAACCTCCTTGATTGCTCAAGGCTTCGTTGCCAGCTGCAGGCCTGCCAGCTCTTTAAATTTAGCACGATTCTCATTGTACTCGAGGCTTTTCTCAGAGCCCCAGCTTCTCAAATCAAACCGACAGAGTTTTTGCTAAGAAGAATGCTTTTTGGGAGGGGGCGGTTTCTTTCTCCCATCGGACTTTGGTGCAGGGTGGACTCTACTTTGGACCCAGCGCTGCCTAATCCAATTAAGCTTGCAACACATCCTGTATTCCATTTGAAGTCTCTACCAGCTGCAGACTTAATGCCCGAACCATCTTTTTTTCTCTTTGTCTTCCTATTTTTGGGTCCGCCCCCTACTGAACATCCAGTCTAACGATGAGCTCTGGAGAACTAGAAAACTCGCCTACCATTTTATGATATTTGGGTCAATCCCAATTAAATGATAACATATTTTTTGTTTGTTTTCAGAACTTTTTGATGGCCCAACATAGCAAACCAACAATCTTTCCCCACTGATGGAAGATTGTTATTTGAGGACTGTGGCTAAGTCTATCATTGGAGCCCAGGACCCATAGAAAAATTAAGTTAATGTTCTCCGTTGGACATTAATTGTTAGGAGGTGGTTCTGTTCTTGAATGAGAGGTTAGATAACAGCTTGGCATAAGAAAGAAAGAAAGAAAGAAAGAAAGAAAGAAAGAAAGAAAGAAAGAAAGAAAGAAAGAAAGAAAGAAAGAAAGAAAGAAAGAAAGAAAGAAAGAAAGAAAGAAAGAAAGAAGTCGGTAGACGCATCTGGTGGAGTGAGGTCTCAAGGGGTCTGACATGGGGAAGCAGATGTGCCCTCTATAAGTGCCTCTTTACCTCCACATGTGCTCTAGTCAGATCTCTGAAAATACTCAAGAATTAGAAAGACATCATGTGGATTGAATTCTCCAAATATTTTCCACTAATGAGTGGGTTTTCTTCTGGTACAAGGGATTCTACTGCTGGTGGAGGAAAAAATCAACACCAGGGACAGACTGGCCATTGAAATTAGAAGGAAAGATCCTAGTTGATCACCACCCCTGCAGGACTACTGGTACCCAAAATCATGCCGAGCCAAGCCCCAGTAGCTCCGCCGTTATTTAAGGGCCACTCAGCCCGGCTTGCTCCGTCCTGGGCCATTTTAACTTCCCAGTCTGCCCCTGAACCTCCCCCACTAGAAAAGTTTCATAGGGTCCAGCTCCATGAAGTCTTCTAATACAAAAGAAACCCGAGTGGTGCTGCCTTTCAAAATTCCCACTGCTCAGGATTGTGGAGGACACGTAACAATTCTGTTGAAGATTACATTTACTTTGATCACATAATTGCTCAGAGTATTGCTTTTAAAAAAAAAGATGAGAGTATATGGAGTGTTATCCTGGCCTGCACAGCCCAGGCAAGCCCAATCTCGTCAGATCTTGGAAGCTAAGCAGGGTCAGTCTTGGAAAACCAGGATTGCAGAGGCAGCGCAGGCAGTGGCAAACCACCTCTGCTAGTCTCTTGCCATGAACAGGGCCGGCGCGCCCATTGAGGCCAGGTAGGCGGTGGCCTCAGGGCGCGAGGGCACCAAAGAGGTGCCAGAGGGGGTGTCAGGGGCGGAGGCGCACGCCTCAGAGCTGACATGGCTGGCCTGCAGCTGCTGCAGCCAGCCAGCCCCATGCCACTGCCGCCGCCACTGCCACCACACACCCCCAGCCATGTGCAGAAGCCACGAGCTGCTGCCGGGGCGGCGTGCAGAGTGCAGAGCAGCCTCCGCCCGCCACCCCAGCCATCCACCAGCAAATGCCCCCAACTTGCGCTGCATGATGACATCTTCACGCGATGATGTCATCACGCAGTCCGTGGTGCGCGTGCGGGTTTGCCGCAGGTGCCAGAAACCCTGGCGCCGGCAGTGGCCATGAAAACCCTACCAGGGGTCACCATAAATCAGCTATGACTTGACCACTGGCTGAATCCACACGTCCTGGCATTGCGCTAAACTTCCGCTAACCTTCCGGAAGTATAGCATCTTTCTAGAGCAATTTCTGACTTGTGGCATGATGAGTCAGAAATCGCGCTAGAAAGACGTTATACTTCTGGATGTTTAGCACAAACTTCCAGAAGTTTAGTGCAACGCCGGGACACACCGGGATGTGTGGATTCAACCAATCTCTCCACCACATAAGGTGGTGCCCTGACTCATAAACCTTATGTGGCAAAAAAACAACAACCCTAACCCATGAGTTTTCATGCAAATTTATATAGATCCTGTATATCCCTAGGTCATCCACAGAGCCCATATGACTGATCTTGTACTCCTTTTTATGCCTTCTAACTACCTAAGCTCTATAATGTTCACTCAAGTGATAAATATTTATGACTTTTCCAGCCAAGTGGCACGGACATTTACTTTCCGTATCATTGAGAAATGCTATTTTGCCCAGTAACTATCAGCCCTTGCTTATGGAAAGTTCTGAACATTTAAAAGCTCAAACAGATGCATGTTTGTTCAGAGTGAAATGCTGGAAGAAGCTGAAAGGGAGGGGGAACCTCCTAGATGCACAGTGGGAACTTGATGTTTATTTTAATTTGTATCTTAAAATGTGTGGATCATGCCCTCCAAACAGATTTTGTTCGAGGCAGCGTTCAAAAACAAAACAACAGTACAGTAAAAGCGGGGCCATCTAGCATAAAATGTCATCAATGCAGCAGTGTAAGGAAAACTTCAAGCAGTGTAAAAATATTATCGATGTAAAAATGTAGTATATAAATAACAAAACAGCAGCAAATGCGCACGAAACAACAGTCTGTAGAAAGGGCTACAATAATCACTTACAATGCTTAGGAATCCCTGGTAACAAAAAAAGCTTAGGAAGAAAGCGTTGCACAAGCATGGTACCGCAATACATAAGCTCTTGGCCTTGATGGCATCTCAGCTCGGAAGACAAAGGAGATTATGAAGCAGGGCTTGTGAAGAAGGTCTGAAAGGTTAAGTGGGCTCATATAAGAGCAGGCAGGGAAGATGCCCTGGCCTCAGACTCTTTAGAGCTTTAAAAATCAAAAACAGCACTTTGAATTGAGCTCAGAAGCAAATAGAACCAGGAAGACCAGTTGTCTGACATCAACAGCAGACATCAACCCTGCTGCCAGGAAGCTCCCACATTGCCTCTTTTGCATCCCCAGGAAAAAAGCATCTTGCAAAGAAGAGAATGATTTCCTTTGGAATACAGAAACGGGAGGAGTCAAAGAGTGATTTGTTGAAGACCACACAATGGCAGAGGTGGGACCTGAAACCAGATCTAAATCTCTCTCTCTGTCTCTCTCTCTCTCTCTCTCTCTCTCTCTCTCACACACACACACACACACACACACACACACACACACACACACAGAATGAGGAGTCACTTCCAACATGGCCGTGCGGCATGGGTCAATATAGATACCAGATGAATTGCTCTTTCTTACCCAATTGGTAGCCTTCTTCCTGGTGAGGAGACAACCCTTATGGGAAAGACTCTATTCAGTCCCACTAGTGTATGAACACAACGGCTGTGAAGCAATGCCCTTCCCCCTAGAATCCACCTTGGTATTTTATTAATTGGGGGTTGTACTCTACACATGCCCCAGAGACTTTGATGCTGGCAAAAGGAAAGTGACAGGAGATGAGTCATCTCTCTCCCAAGCACAACCCTGGTCTTAGTTAGGTACGTCATTCTGATTAGAGTAAGAACAGAAGGTTTGATGTCTCACACGTTGCTGAAATATCACCCCAAAAGGGGACAGAGATTGAGACAGCCAAAAAGCTAGATTATAATTTCTTTCTTTCAAAGTAGGAGGGCCAGAATGACCCCAGAAAGGGGTCATTCAAAAGGTAGATTATAAATTCTCAGGACCCACAGAAGAAGCTCTCTTAACTCTTGGGCTCTTTTGTACCTCAGCCCTGAAGGACTAAGTCTTTACCTAGGAGCTCCATCTTGACCACATGTCAAGGGACAATGGGAGAATTCCCAGAACTTCTGAGTACTAAAGTAATGAAGGACTTTAAAATGCTACAACTTCAAGAATTAGTAGCCTATCCTAATTAACCATTGTTCAGGAATCGGATAAGTAGAGGATAGGGTTTAAAGGATAGTATGCTTTCACTTTTTCTTTATATCTTTGCTCAGCCTGATGCTTGAACAAACCATGTGTACTCTTTTTTATTTTTGTTTATTCAACTTTCTTATATAGTGAATGCTCAAAGCCTGATTGGTGGAAACACACTTATTCCTATTCTGTCTTGCTTTCCAAAGAGCAGTAAAGGGGAAGAGCAACAGTCAAGTACACCATCTCTTGAGCACAATGGCTCAAATTACAAAAGTGTGATCAGTCGTCCCTGTGCTTGCTAGGAGGCCCAGCAATTAGTCGGGGACTTTAAATGGCAACACAGATACAGAGCGCTAGATGTACAAATCCATCTAGCAGGAGATTCTTTCAGATTGGTTGGTGGAAACAGTTACTACCCACAAAGAAACTGATCCCCCTGGGAGTAAGGTAAAGAGTGTTGTCAACAGGCAAAGTCCTGGGATGGGTGCAGGGCTTATCTCCACTCCCAAGACCCAAGTGGACAGGATTTGTGAGTCCATTCCTTTACAACAACCATTACATTGAAGGCTGCTTTTTAAAGAAAATGTTGAGCAATCCTATCACAGATCTCCAACTTAGCATGCAGTTTAGCCTTAGGTCTGTTTTCCTATAGAATTGCCCCTTGTCTTGCCCTGGGCCTTTCCCCCCCTTTTCAGGTTGCCCACAGTACCAGAATAGAATAATAATAATAACAACAACAACAACAACAACAACAACATTCAATTTATATACCGCCCTTCAGGAAAACTTAATGCCCGCTCAGAGCGGTTTACAAAGTATGTCATTATTATCCCCATAACAAAACACCCTGTGAGGTGGGTGGGACTGAGAGAGCTCTGAGAGAGCTGTGAGTGAACCAAGGTCACCCAGCTGGCTTCAAGCGGAGGAGTGGGGAATCAAACCCAGCTCTCCAGATTAGAGTCCTGCTGCTCTTAAGTGACTGACCCAAGGTCACCCAGCTGGCTTCAAGTGGAGGAGTGGGGAATCAAACCCAGCTCTCCAGGTTAGAGTCCTACGCTCTTAACCACTACACCAAACTGGCTAGTTTCCCCTCTTCTGCCCTTCATTTCTTGTCTTTGTGGGCATCTAGAGAGAAGAAGAGAATCCTTCTCAGCCAGCTCCTGTGCTTTTAACGTCCCTCTGAGAAATTTCCAGGGATAGATTTTTTTTTTCCTCCTGGCACACAGATAAAAACAATTGGGAAGTTTTGCCTGCCTAATTTCTTTCTGTCTGGTATGATCTTAAAGGCACAAGAGCAGAGCCAGGAACACAATGTTGGCAACCTTTTAATTTTTTATATATATATTTTTACAGCTGAAAGGTTGAATTGGATGACCCACTAGATGTGACCCAATTATTTGAGACAGAGAAAAATGATGAGACACAAGACATCCTTCTTTCACAGCCGCTCTTCCCCAAATCTATACTCAAGTTTCAGCCAACCACAGTGCCTCCCTAGAAGATAGCAGGAAGCTATTAAAGTTTAAAATGCAATCAAGTCTACAACAGAGAGGTCATTTCCCTCTCCCCAACAAAACTGAAGTCTGGGATTTAAAAAAAAAAACTTCCAGAAGTTCATGGCGAGATAAAAATAGCAAATAGTTTGCTAAATAATTACTGCTGGAATCAGAATGAGAGCGAACGAATGAATGAAACACACAAAAAAAGAGTTGTCCAAACGCTATGCGTTATAACATTCTTTCAACCACTGATTGGATCACTGTGAATTTGGATGCAGTCTTTGTTTTTTCTGAACTCCAGCCCATCCAGCTCAGAAGCTAGGTAAAGGCAGGATCTCGTCAAAAGTCAAGCTGTTTGGAGAATTAGTGTTTTTCTTGGCCACGGCTCCCCCTTCCTCGATTAAGTTCCTCTAACTGCAGAGGGCCTTGGAGCAAAAAAAAAAAAAACTATTTGAAAGAAAGGACCTATTTTCTGGAACTGCAACAAATTTTCCAATCCAAATGGGCTAATTGAATTTGAGAAACTGTGTTCCCTAATAACTATTTCTAAATTCAGCACAGCATCACTCTGGACTTGGGCAGATTCTGCCTGCCAAAATAATAAGCAGGCTAATGTTTACACCAAGGGTTCCCCAAACTTCAGACAGCTGCGTCACACTTTTTTCCCTGAATCAACTTGAATGGCACACTTCAGCCATTATGAAAAAAGATATTATGGAACCCTTCCCAGACAGCTCATCATCGCATCTTCAGAATACAGCCTTAAGACCCATCCTGCCGAGTCCCCAAACTTCTGAATCACTGAAGCATTCCTTGGTTGCCTGTAATGTAGGCACAGTCTCTGTTTTCACCCTTAAAGCTCTGGGTGTTTTGCTACTCCCGCCTATATCAAGATCCTTCAGGGAAGAAACTTCTCCAATCATTTCCATTCACCCACTGTTCACATCTCATGGCCATATTACCCTCTGTCATGGAGCCCACTGATTTCTCTCTTTGTGTCCTCTCTCTCTGCACCACCTCCCTGCCCTCTTTCTTTGCATCACTTCCTTGCTCTCTCTCTCTCTCTCTGCACCACCTCACTGCCCTCTTTCTTTGCATCACTTCCCTGCCCCCTCTCTCTCTGCACTACCTCCCTGCCCTCTTTCTTTGCATCACTCCCTTGCCCTCTCTCTCTCTCTGCACCACGTCCCTGCCCTCTTTCTTTGCATCACTTCCCTGCCCCCTCTCTCTCTGCACTACCTCCCTGCCCTCTTTCTTTGCATCACTTCCTTGCTCTCTCTCTCTCTCTGCACCACCTCCCTACGCTCTCTCTGCACCATCTCCCTGCCCTCTTTCTTTGCATCACTCCCTTGCCCTCTCTCTCTCTCTGCACCACCTCCCTATGCTCTCTCTGTACCACCCCTGCCCTCTTTCTTTGCATCACTCCCTTGCCCTCTCTCTCTCTGCACTACCTCCCTGCCCTCTTTCTTTGCATCACTTCCTTGCTCTCTCGCTCTCTCTGCACCACCTCCCTACCCCCTCTCTGCACCATCTCCCTGCCCTCTTTCTTTGCATCACTCCCTTGCCCTCTCTCTCTCTGCACCACCTCCCTATGCTCTCTCTGTACCACCCCTGCCCTCTTTCTTTGCATCACTTCCTTGCCCTCTCTCTCTCTGCACCATCTCCCTGCCCTTTTCCTTTGCATCACCTCCTTGCCCTTTCTTTCTCTGCACAACCTCTCTGTCCTCTTTCTTTGCATCACTTCCTTGCCCTCTCTCTTTGCACCACCTCTCTGCCCTCTTTCTTTGCATCCACCACCACACCCTTACTCTCTGCACCACCTCCATGTCCTCTCTCTCTACAGCACCTTCCCTACTCTCAGGGAGGATAATTCTTTTAAAGAACTCTTGCATGAAGACAAATGTGCAGCAGCTGCAAGTCACCGAAATGCTTCTGACCTGGCCCAATAGACACCCAGTTGGCCACTGAAGCCAAAGCGCCAGTGACATGGCTGCTAATAGTGTGCAAGAAGTATCACATGCCTTTGGAGGAGGCAATCCCTGCATTCCTTGAACGGAAGCAGGCATGGCCGGAGCAGTGACTCATGCACAAATACAACGGGCAGCCTCCTATGAGGGCAAGGCATTTTTCCCCCTGCATTTCTGAATTGGTCATGAATGAGTGATCCAATAGCATCCAATATAGGAACACAGCAGAATTATGCTCCTTCTCCTGTGGTGGCTAATTGGAAAGAAGCAAGACCGCGGCAGGAAATCATTCCAAGAAACGGCAGGCAGCTTCATTTGTCCCACCAAAGACTTTTTCATGATTTATTTCTGATTGCACACTAGTAGTTTGTATGTGGTACACTAAGGTGCTCCAGTACTCAGTTGGGGGATTATTCGTCTACAAAGTCACTTATGCCACAATCAAAATCGGGCCACAGCCCCTATTTATTTGGGGCTCCTTCCCCTCCCTTTCAACTATTCAGGCACTCACGTCTAGTAAGGGTTTTACAGTGGCATTTATGAGCAGACTTACACCCTTCCAAGTTCATTGAAAGCCCCACAGAGCCAGGAAGCTCATTGGGTGATCCGACGTCCCTCACTCTCACCTAAACCTACCTTGCAGGATTGTTTTGAGGATAAAAGGAGGAAGGAAGAGCTGAGCTCCTTGGAAAGCAGGGCTTTTTTTCTGGGAAAAGAGGGGGTAGAACTCAGTGGGTTGCCCTTGGAGAAAATGGTCACATGGCTGGTGGCCCCACCCCCTGATCTCCAGACAGAGGGGAGTTGAGATTGCCCTCCCTGCCACTGAGCGGCACGGAGAGCAATCTCAGCTCCCCTCTGTCTGGAGATCAGGGGGTGGGGCCACCAGCCATGTGACCATTTTCAAAAGGTTCCGGAACTCCGTTCCACCACGTTCCCCCTGAAAAAAAGCCCTGTTGGAAAGGTTAGATAAAATATGTGGCACAGAAAGACAGCGGATAGAGGAGGGAACATTGAGCTAGACAATTCAAACCAGAGATCCAGTTTGGTGTAGTGGTTAAGAGCGGCAGGAGTCTAATCTGGAGAACTGGGTTTGCTTCCCCACTCCTCTGCTTGAAGCCAGCGGGGTCAGTCACAGCTCTTCCAGAGCTCTCTCAGTCACATCCACCTCACAGGGTAATTGTCATGAGGATAAAAATAGCACGATTTGTAAAACGCTCTGAGTGGGCATTAAGTTGTCCTGAAGGGTGGTATATAAATCGAATGTTGTTGTTATTGATCTGACCTAGCACAGCCAATTATTATGTGCTTACATTTTAAAAAAAATTGTCGCCTGATCTAAATTTAGTTATCCTATTCTTACTTTTTAAAATCCCATCAATCCTCCAAGAAGCTCATGGTACCATTGATGTACCTTCCCCAGTTTTATCCTAAGAACAGCCTTATAATAATAATAAAAACATTTGATTTATATACCGCCCTTCAGGACAACTTAATGCCCGCTCACAGCGGTTTACAAAATATGTTATCATTATCCCCACAACAACCACCCTGTGAGTTGGGTGGGGCTGAGAGAGCTCTGGGAGAACTGTGACTACCCCAAGGTCACCCAGCTGGCTACAAGTGGAGAAGTGGGGAATCAAACCCAGCTCTCCAGATTAGAGTCCCACGCTCTTAACCACTACACCAAAGTGGCTTGCAAGAAAGGTTAGATTGACTAGCCCAAGGCCAAGCCTCATGATAGGGCTGCCAGGTCCAGGTCAGGAAATTCCTGGAGATTTTGGGGGCGGAGCCTGAAGAGGGTGGGGTTTGGGGAGGGGAGGGGCTTCAGTGAGGTATAATTCCATAGAGTTCTCCCTTCAAAGCAGCCATTTTCTCCAGGGGAACTTATCTCTGTTGCCTGGAGATCAGTTGTAATTCCGAGAGATCTCCAGCTATCACCTGGAGGCTGGCAAGCCTACCTCATGACAGTCTACAAATTTGAACCCTGGTCATAAAAACATAAGAAAAACCCTGGCGGATCAAAATAGTGGTCTTTGTTGCCCAGCCAGCTGTTTCACACAGAGCCCAGCCCATTGCCCCGGAGGGTCAACAAGCACAGCACAGAGGCCAAGGCCTTCCCCTGATGCTGTTATCCCAGCCGATTCTGCCGAAACACAGGGACAGCACATGAACAGCAAAACCCGCGGGAGACACGTGTAAGTACAATCACATGGAGAACGCGTGAAATTCGTATCGTCTGTTTCGGCTCTTAGTCTAGCACTAGAACGACTCCTAGCACTCTGCATTGTGTCTGGCCCAGGGTGCTGTGGAATGTAACATGTAGCCAAAAATACAGAGCTCTCTTGAAAACCTGGCAACATCTTAAAGTTCACAGGATGGAGTGGAGTTTTTCTGCATAGCTGGTGGCTCTACAACCAGAAGGCATTGCCGCTGATCTTGTTGGGTCTGTGTCCTGGTTTTGATGTCTGCATCTGACGAAGAGAGCTGTGGTTCTCAAAAGCTTATGCTACAATCAAGTTGGTTCGTCTTAAAGGTGCTACTGGACTCTTTGCTATTTTGTGGCTACAGACTAACACAGCTAACTCCTCTGCCAAAAGGAGATGTCAGTCAAGAAAGGCTTCCCTTAGCAACTGCCAACATTTTGTGGAAGGAACCGGGGGGAGGGGAAGGCTGGGGACCGGTCCAAAACCCTGACCCAATATTAGATACATAATTTTCTTTTTAAAAGTCCTGAAGCAGACCCCGCTGAGACTTCCACTTGCCTGCACAAAGCAGGGAAGGAGCAAAAATGAATCAAAGTCAGAAGCATATCGGCGTCCCTTCCGCACGCAGAAGTGGGTCAATGCATGCCGCACCTCGGCTTTGAGAAGTATTAAGCCAATAAATTTCTGTAAGCAAGAGCACTTGTAGATAAAACGCTCCTCTACCTTGCCTCTCTCGTGCAAGAGAGAGCTTATTAGAACTGGGTCACCTTCCAAGTGTAGAAGAGAGCAAATTGCAAATTGGCCGGTAGTTGAATTCCTTCGAAAAGGGCAGTTTCTGAGACCATTTTGGAGAGAAATGCATTCTCTCTCGCTCGCTCTCGTAGGCATTCTTTTCCCAGCTCTCTGGTTGAAAGAGTCAGAGCTTCAAGTGCCACAAGACAAACTGGAGAAGAGGGTGGGGGATGTTGTTGCAGACATCTAACCTCATACATAATAATGCAAATACTTGGCATTTACA
The DNA here is from genome assembly GCF_028583425.1 of Eublepharis macularius. Lineage (NCBI taxonomy): Eukaryota > Metazoa > Chordata > Lepidosauria > Squamata > Eublepharidae > Eublepharis > Eublepharis macularius. Next base: position 61,719,641 of record NC_072802.1, on the reverse strand, counting down.
GAGCACATTCAAGTGTTTCCAGGGCTTCACATTCATTATGATGAGGGTAATATCTCCGTATTGCATCTGGGAAGCAGAAGGGCAAACCACACGGCATCGGGGTTCTCTGATTGCTTCGTTCAACATGAACTTTAGCCTTAAAAAGCAGGCCCAGAGGAAGCCCAGCCTAAATCAGGTTGTAGCACCACAGAGGGAATATTTTTTAATGCTTTCCTTTGAGCTGTTTCTCTGTTAGGAATCACAAGCAGAAGGCCAAATTAGCTAGTTGCCACAGTAGAGGGAAAGACAGGATTAATATGAATTCCTGACATTTTCTCTATCAGGAAATTTCTATTGGAGAAATACTACAAGAGAAATGATTCACAAAGAACAAACCCATTGATTACTATCAGCTATGATGTTGAGTGGAACTTCCATGTTCAGAGGCAGTATACCTCTTAACATCAGTTACTGAAAAGCAAAAATGTGGAAAGGCATGGCTTCTATACCGCTGCATGCGGGGCATCTGGTTGGCCACTGTGGGAAATAGGATAGCAGACTCTATGAGAGAGACAGCCAGTGTGGTGTAGTGGTTACAGTGTCAGACTAGCATCTGGAAGACCCTGGTTCGAATTCCTGCTCTGCCGTGGAAGCTCACTGGATGACCTTGGGCCAGTCAAGCGCTCTCAGCCTAACCTAACTCACAGGGCTGTTGTGAGGATAAAATGCAGGCGAGGAGAATAATGTAAGCTGCTTTTGGTCCCTGTTGAGAAAGGTGGGGTATAAATGAAGTCTGATCCAGAAGGATTCTTCTTCTGCTTTTAGGAAACGGTTAACCTCCTCCCCCTCCTTGATCCTGTGCAGAACTATCACCTTTGCTCCCAGTGGCAGTTTTTTTTTATGTTATAATACACTGCCTGATACTGATTAAGGCATTGGTCCATCAAGAGCAGTATTTTCTACTCAGAGTAGGGTTGCAACCTCCAGGTGCAGCCTGGAGAGCTCCCAAAATTACATCTGTTCTCCAGCCTGCGGAAATCAATTCCCCTGGAGAAATGGCTACCTCAGATGCTCCATGGCGGCTTTGGAGGCTGGACTCTATGATATCACAACCCACTGAGGTCCCTCCCCTCCCCAAACCCCGCCTTCTCCAGGCTACAGCCCCCAAAATCTCCAGGAATTTCCCAACCTGAAGATGATAACCTTGGGTGGTTTCCTGGTAGGTTTGCCAGGTACCCCTCACCTCCCATCAGGAGGGTGGAGTACCTAGCATGCGTGCACCCTGGAGCTGGTGTGATGACATCACTTCCAGAAGTGACATCACCATGCCGGCTGCACGAGCGCTCCCACATCCTGCATGGGGCCAGTGCGACCCATTTAGGGTCCAAATTGGCCCTAAATGAAATCCGGAAATGCTCCGACAGGTGGCACGACGACATCACTTCCAGAAGTGACGTCAGCACACTAGTTGGGAGCACGCACACAGTGTGCACTCCTGAGGGGCCTGACAGTGGTGAGCAACCTCTGGGACGTGTCCCCTCCCACTGATCGCTGGGCAATCAGCAGATGAGGAGGCAAATCCCCAGGAGTTTACCTGCCACCAGCGGGCACCTGGTAAGCCTACCCGCTGGGGTGTTAGTGATTCTGAGCTTTTGCCCAGGGCCTCAGAATCACTAAAAGCCACCCCTGAGTATAGTTCTTACATTTAGGGCCCGTTTCAGCCTGGATTGGGGCCAAAATGGCCTGGATCAGGCCTCTGACGGGTGGTGGATCACTCTCCCACTCAACAGCAGCCCGATCCTGACTGTTTTGGGCCCCTTTTTGGCCATTTTCAGCCCCTTTTTGCCATTTTGGGCCCAATGTCAGCCCTGAATGGCCAGGATGAGGTCCAAAACAGCCAGGATATGTGATGTTAGGGGGTGTGGCATATTTAATTTAATTTAATTTAATTTAATTTAATTTAATGTATTATATTTATATTCCGCCCTCCCCACTTTCGCAGGCTCAGGGCAGATAACAAATACAAACATCACCCAACCATTAAAAACATTTAAAAGCATTAAATATTACAGTTCATACTGCATAGTGGTTCATACATGCCTCTGATGCAAATCAGTTATGCTAATGACACTTCTGGAGGTGGCAAAGGGCGTGGCATATGCTAATGTGTTATGCTAATGAGTTCCTCCTGCTCTTTTTCTACGAAATGACCCCTGCTTACATCCATGCATCAATCCATCTGCTGAGGCTGTACCCATAAACCTCTATGAGAAAAACCAGTGATGGCCCAGAAACCAGCTATTCATGTTGGTTTTACTATATGGAGAATGATATAAGCTGCTTTGGATCCACCCACTGGGGAGAAAGAGATGGTAGAAATAAAGTAAAATTTAAAAAAATAAATAGCCACAGGCCACTTCATCAGATGCATGAAGTGTTCTTCTCAAGTTGACAAAGATTTGCATGAATATAGGTAAGTAGGGCAGTTCTAAAAAGCGGAGCCCCAAAGGCCATGAGTCATGATGACACGCAAGAACAATGCTCCGTGGCTTTTCTATGGAAAGCTCCAATGGAGGCAAGGCAAGAAACATTCCAGAAGGCTAGCTGTGTTAATGTGTTGTAGCAAAAACTTATCAGGAGTCTTACAGACAAATAAATTGATTTTGGCATATGCTTTCATGGCCTAGAGCCCATTTGGTCAGATGCATAAAGAATGGGTTTAGTTGGTATGGGTGGGTTTATTTATATCGAAAGAGACAGAGAGAGAGAATTGTAAACAGTGGGGTCAACAGGCAATGAAATGAAAGAGGTACACGGTAACTGTGAGAGAGCTGAGGAAGTCTAGATAAACTCAGTGGCCATCCACAGCACCAGTAACTGGTGAACATTTAACTTAGTAAATTGTGGCCATTTACATAAAGGTTGTTTGCCCTGACTTAGATGTTACTGACAAATGGGTTTTTTCAGGGATTTTTTTCTGGGAAAAGAGGTGGTGGAACTCAGTGGGATGCCCTCGGAGAAAATGGTCACATGGCTGGTGGCCCCGCCCCCTGATCTCCAGACAAGGGGGAGTTTAGATTGCCCTCTGCGCTGCAGTGCAGAGGGCAATCTAAACTCCCCTCTGTCTGGAGATCAGGGGGCGGGGCCACCAGCCATGTGACCATTTTCAAGAAGTTCTGGAATGCTGTTCCACCGTGTTCCAGCTGAAAAAAAGCCCTGGAGTTTCCCCCCACCCTTTCTTTCCTAAAACATCATGGTGCTTTTATGCACCTCCCAGATTTTCCCCAGTTCTCCCACGTGGTTGGAGTAGTGGTTAGAGAATGTCAGACTAGAACTGAAGAGAGTCCAGATCAGCCAGCCCTGAAGCTGAGTTGGTGGCTTTGGGTGAGTTGCTCTCTTCCAAACTGGCCTCCCTCACAGGGTTGTGTTTAGGATGAAAAAGAATCAAGAGTGCTGTCTTAAGATGTTTGGTGAGAGTGGGACAGAATTTATTAGACCAATGACCATTTGTACCAAAATAGGGGGGTTAGACAAATTCACGGGGGGCGGAATCTGAAAATTGCTATTCGGTATGAAGGCTGAATGGAACCACCATGTTTATCAGCAAGATATCTCTTGCCATGAAAACCCTACCAGGGGTCACCATAAATCACCTATGACTTGACGGCACTCTCCACCACCACCTCCTGTTGTTGGGGGGGAAGCAGTGGAGAATTGAGCTTTGTGGGCCTTGCGGAACATCTGGTCATTGGGGGAAACAGAGTGCCAGACTAGCTAGACCATTGGCTTGATTGGCTCCTTATATAATTTTTTTAAAAACCATTGGATAACCTTCAAGTCAGCCCTGTTACATTGCTGAGATTTTGTACAGGGACTTCTGACTTCGGAGAAGAGCAAGTAGTAACTCAGCAGGGTCCCTTGGGTATATTCTCTGGTCCTACTGTTTTCCCTCCTTCTGCTTTCTTGTCTCTCACATACATTCTCACACACGTATACCCTGGATACCATGGACAGCCAAAAAGACAAATAAGTGATTACTAGTAGACATGGGCATGAACCAAAAAAATTTAACGAATCCGCAGTTCGTGGTTCAGTGCCAATGACAATCCCGAAGTCATGAACCGCAACAGACATTTCCCGTTGCCGAACCGGTTCACGGTTTGTGGTTTGTGGTGCTCAGAACGGCCCCCGTTGCACTTAGAGAGCCCATATTCACAGGGAGTGTGTAGCAGGCTCTCCTCCAGCCAGCAACCAAGTTTGGTCAAGATTGCAATAGGGATCTTGGAGTTATATCCTCTCCAATCCAAGGCCCCCAGGAAACTCCCACAAAAATCCAAGCTCAGGGCCAAGCTACACATGACGAATGACACTTGAATGGCAAGTGTATTTCTCCCTGTTCACTTGCCCTCCACTCAATCCACTTGCCGTTCAAGTGTCATTCGTCATGTGTAGCTTGGCCCTATGTTATACTCTCTTTGTCTCTCCCCAAAGGCTACCAAGTAGCAAGCAACAGCTCTCACACTCCACTGCTCGCTGAAAGTGAAAGCCAGCCTAGGAGTGCAGTGCTTTTTATAAGCTGAGGTCCCATAGAGCAACGCAGGAGGTCTATGCTTGGCCATCAGAGATGCCTATCAGGGTTTGCAGGGATGAGATTGGAGTGCCCATGGCTACAGAACACCCCCTCCCTCCCCCGAGTGTCTTCTCCCAACTTGTAACCGCTTTGCAGCTCCATGATTGGAAGGAAGAACTGCCGATCAAGGTAAGCTGGGCTTCAATTCGGGTTTGCAGGGCGACAGAAGGAGCGCAGACAGAGTTCAGGCATTCCCCTGGCTCCATTTCCAAGGGAATTGAATGATGGTGCCTGACTGTCTGGGTTCCCGAACCGTGGCCAAACGCACCGAACCAGTCTTTTTCTGAATGCTAGTTCGTTTGCCGTGGACAATCATGAACTGCCAGATCGCGATCGCGCGATTGCCAATTTAGTGGGTTTTCCAAGTTCATAATGCAGTTTGTGCCCATGTCTAGTTACTAGATCAAATCAAGCCTGAATCCTCCCTAGAAGCTAAAATGACAAAACTGAGGCTATCGTACATTGGTCACATCATGAGAAGACAAGATTCTTTGGAAAAGTCAATAATGCTAGGAAAAGTGGAAGGCAGCAGGAAACGAGGAAGACCTAAAACGAGATAGCTTGACTCAATAAAAGAAGCCAGGTCCTCCAGTTTGCAGGATTTAAGCAAGTCTGCTAATGATATAGTCCTTCATAGGGTTGCCATAGGTCGGAGGCGACTTGACGGCGCATCACACACATACACACACCCTTCCTTGCATGGCAGAGGGAAAGGAAAAGAAAGGCTGTGGGTGCTGACTGGTTGGGTAGGTGGAAGGCTTGCTCCATAAACTGCTAACAGACTGGAACTGGCAGCCGGCAATGGCGCCCAGCAGGGAGTCCAGTGTCCGACAACATCAGAGGGAAGGTTGCCTGACAGACCCAGACAGAAGCCGGATTAGCTATGCAGCCCGAGCCGCTCCTTCCCATTGTCTGTGCAAGGGAAGGGAAGAGAAGGCAGAGGGAAACAGCAGTTCAAAGGTGAAAGGCACAGCGGGCCTGGCTTTGTGAATGGCGGGCTCAGAATAGCAACATAGCAGGGGACTGAGGAGCAGGAGGGGGAAGGATTCATTAAAAAAGGGCAAAGCCTTTCAAGAGCAGCAGAGAAAGGAGAATTTTCAGCTGGAGACATTTTTGAGCACCACTCCAAATCATTGGCAAGAGGAGCTAGCAGGGGAAGCTGACACACACAGACACATACCATTATTCATCCCACACACACACACACACTACCAATGTTTAGTTTGTAAGCGGCCGTGGGACGCAGGCCTCTCCTTTGGGCCAGTATTATCACCAAAGGCGCTGTGTTAATGATTCGTGCTTCCAGATTTAGCTCCAGGTTTTCCCTGAGGAGGGCAAGATGATTTCTTGCACCCTCTCGCTCTCATTCACAGATAGGCACGCACACTTTCCTTCCCCAAGGTGGGTGTGTGCAGGGCAACTCCTGTATATTCCTTTCCAGAGACATAGCATGAATAGTGCATGCTACCAAGTTACAATGTACCAGGAAACGTGCCTACTCCCTCCCACCATCTCATGCCACCTTGAGGGGAGAGTAGCTTCTGGGGGGAGGCAGATCTGCAGAGATTGAGGAGTTTTTCCAATTCAGACTGGAAACCAAGGGGTGTGTTACTCCTGAGTAGACATGGGCACGGAACAGGAAAAAACGAACCACTGGTTCGTGGTTTGTTCATTTTCACGGAACACGAACCACAAATTAGCCAAACTTGAGCCAGTTTGGACGGGCACTTTCACGCTCACAACCATGGTAAACAAGACTTCTCCAATGTCCAATACCCACCAAATTTGGAGGGGACCTAGTCCTCACTGTCCTCTGAAGACCCCCCCCCCCCAAGTTTCAGAGGGACTGAACCCTTTCCTGTCATTTTTCTCCTCACAGTAGTAAAAACTGGAGTGTCTGCTGGAAGCTACTTTGAGGGGCTGGCCCTTTTCCTGGCTGGATGGAAGTTCACTCAATGAACTTCTCGGCATGGGGATTTGAACTCAAGTCTCCCACATCCTACTCCAACTTTCTGATCCAGTTTACCTCAAAGCATGTGAAATTATCATCAATTGCCTCTCAAGAAACAAGGGAAAACTTTGGATATCAAACAGCACTCCAAACACGGCACCTTTTTAATGATACGTGCATATGAGGCAGAGATCTGAGGCATACGTTCAATGAAATCCTTGTGCCTGGCAGCCAGCGGCCAATTTGTTAATGTTAGGTTTGATTCCACTTTGCCTGCTGTGCTAGCATGACCTCACAACTTGTGATGCAAACTAGCAGCATTGTACATGCAATTGTGACTAAGGCTGTTTCCACATTGCTTACCTTCATCTGGAACGCCGCAGAATGTCACGAAAAAAATGCGGAAGATAGCATTTTCTCACGCGAGTTTTGTGCGACATCACGCAAAACTCACACGAGAAGATGCTATCTTCCACGGTTTTTTCGCAACGTTCCGCAGCGTTCCGGATGAAGATAAGCAGTGTGGGAACAGCCTGATTCTCACAATCATGATGACCAGGGCTTTTTTCCAGCGGGAATGTGGTGGAACGGAGTTCTGGAACCTCTTGAAAATGGTCACATGGCTGGTGGCCCCGCCCCCCTGATCTCCAGACAGAGGGGAGTTTAGATGGCCCTCCATGCTGCTCGGCGGCGCGGAGGGCAATCTAAACTCCCCTCTGTCTGGAGATCAGGGGGGCGGGGCCACCTGCCATGTGACCATTTTCTCCAAGGGCCACCCACTGAGTTCCACCACCTCTTTTCCCAGAAAAAAAGCTCTGATGACCATGCATTAAGCGGCTGTTGGGATTGTTGATTTATTATTGTAGGAAACCGTTGCACATATTGTGCCTGTCAGTGCAATGTGGCCTTGATGCTCTCGTCAAGGCAGCGACAGGACACGAGCCCAACACCTTTCACACGCGATTGATGTTGCTGAATCTTTATTCACAATGTCTGGTAGGAATTCCTCCCCCACCCCCAAATTGAGACTGCAGCTACTAAATTTTAAACGAGTGGAAGTGGTCTCATATATGTGCAGTGGAAGGTTCAGAGGCACGCTTAAGGCAGTTTCAGAATGAGAATGCCTGTCTTTAAAAAAAGAACGCGGCTATCACACCACTGTTGGGTAGGCTGAATGAATGTCTCTGTCTTGCTGCCTGTGTGTGTGTTCCTGGGAGAAGAAGGAAAGGATGTGTGCTTTGGGTTCTGTCCAAGGCTCGTTTAAGTTGATGGGAATCTTTCGGTGGTTATCGGTGGGAATTGGATGAGGCCTCCAGCTCCTACGAGTACGCTTTATTGCCGCTTTATGGCTGTTAGAGCAGTTAGTTGTCCTCAGTTCTCATAGAAGATGGCCTTTATTTCACTCCAGGCAATTTGCAGGTTAGCTGTTTCAGCACGGTTTCGAGAGGTCACACAGCTCTCCCATGCTGAAGCTAATGTTGGATGCAAAGCAAGACCGTCGAGAGAGTCCTTCTTTTGCAGCATTATCTGGGCGTGGGAGCTCTGGTTAAACAGCCGTCTGGGGTGGGTGAGAGAGAGAGACCTCTTTGCTTGCATTTGTTTTGGAGGTGATTTTTTCTCCAGGAGGGTTGAGGTCATTGCGCAGCTGACAAATCTGTGCCACGGGTTGCATTGCAGTGCTTCTGACCCGTTCATGACAGAAAATGATAAGAGGATGAAATATTGGAATTTTCAGCTATGCAAATAGGAGGACGGCTGAGGAATAGGATTGGTCTACTAGCTGGTGACGTCACCATGCACCAAGGCAGCCAGCTCCTGGTTGGGAAATTCCTGGAGATTTGGGGGGGGGGGAGCCTGGAGAGGGTGAGGTTTGGGGAGGGGAGGGACTTCAGCTGGCTGTAATACCATAGAGTCCACCTTCCAAGGCAGCCATTTTCTCCAGGGGAACTGATCTCTGTCACCTGGAGATCAGTTGTAATTCCAGGAGCTCTCCTGCCACCACCTGGAGGCTCGCAACCCTAGTGCCTTGCCTGCACACTGAGAGCAGAACCACAAGTGACAAAAGGCACAGGTTGGACACTTGTCAGCTTCCCTCAAGTTTTGATGGGAAATGTAGGCAGCTTGGCGGAATGTTGGACAAGTGACAGTTGAAAAGTCCGTTGGACAGCAGTCAGAGAGCCAAGCTGCGAGACCAGGATGCCTACATTTCCCATCAAAACTTGAGGGAAGCTGACAAGTGTCCAATCTGTGCCTTTTGTCACTTGTGGTTCTGCTCTGAGAGAGCTTTTTTCTTACCATTGTTCTGAGAGGGAGGGGCTAATCTGTGGGACTCTTCCGAGTGCGAGGTCTCCAAACCTGCCTGTTACTTTCTTATTCTGCTCAACTTATGCTAGCAAAGCATTTGTCAGAAGTGAGCCATGGACAGTGGTCAGGTGGGAGCTAGGAGCCAGAAGCCATGAGGGGAGTCAGTACTAGACTCAGCAACAACTGGTGTTGCTTAGGAAAAGCCTCCCCCAGAAACTTTTTCTGGTGATGGTGGATAGAACCTCTCTAGAAATCAAAACCTCCTTCCTGTGCATGGAACCCCAGTTCTGTAGCTCTCAACAACAACAACAACATTCCATTTATATTCCACCCTTCAGGACAACTTAATGCCCACAGTTTACAAAGTGTGTTATTATTATCCTCATGACAATCCCCCTGTGAGGTGGGTGGGGCTGAGAGAGCTCTGAAAGAGCTGTGACTGATCCAAGGCCACCCAGCTGGCTTCAAGTGGAGGAGTGAGGAATCAAACCTGGCTCTCCGGATTAGAGTCCTGCTGCTCTTGAGGTTCTCATCATGAGGCAGCAGGTTCTTGATCTGAATCTAAGCAGTTCCTGACTGGTTCAGGAGAAGTAGGTTGATGTCATTCTCAAGGCGGTAGGGGCCTCAGAACGGGGTCCTTGGCCTCTTTAGCCTTTGGTCTTCCCCTGTTGGTTCTTCCTTGGCCCCTTAATCGCTTTGGTGTAATTCTTTTTGCGTACAGGTGACCTCTGCCTCCCTCACTCCTCTACCAGCTTGGCTGCTCTGGTGTGCCTTCTCTACCCTTCTCTGCTGCCGACCGCTATTTTGCCTGCCTTGTCGCTCGTCTCCAGGGAGCTCTCCATGTTGGCTCCTCTTCCCCTTTCAAGCCAACAGGCTGCAGGACTGGATTCCCACCCCCCACCCCCCACCCCGCCAGCTGTGTCATGCCACTTCTGGCCTGGCCATGTTTACATCCGGTTGGAGTACCCCTTTGCAGTATGGGCCTCACGGGGCCGGGCCACAGCCCACAGTGAACAAATGGCTTTGTAATACTTGTAGACACCTGTCATATTGTTAAAGAGGGTTTACTACGTATATGCGGCTTGTTCTGGAACAGCTCAAGACAGTTTGGCGGTTTCCCATCTGAGCTCTACAGGTTATTTTCCAGGCACTGCAAGCCAGGCCTACCCTCCTGACTCTCCATCTGCAAGGTGTTTTGCACATGGACAAATCCTGCCTCCAAGAACTTAGAGCAGAACCACAAGTGACAAAAGGCACAGATTGGACACTTGTCAGCTTCCCTCAAGTTTTGATGGGAAATGTAGGCGTCCTGGTCTCGCAGCTTGGCTCTCTGACTGCTGTCCAATGGACTTTTCAACTGTCACTTGTCCAACATTCCGCCAAGCTGCCTACATTTCCCATCAAAACTTGAGGGAAGCTGACAAGTGTCCAACCTGTGTGAGGCATCACTTGTAGCTTGGCTCTCAGTCTTTGTTTTTTGCATAAACCCAGTTAGAATTGATCATATGCATTTTTGGCTCTGGCTGTCCTTCAGAACATGCTTCTGGCCATGACTCTATTATTCTTAAGTGCCACCCCTTTTCTCCCCCCTCCCAGCCCCCATCAGGCATCTTGATGCGTAGCTACTCCCCAGTAATAATAGTAATAGTTGCAGCAATATATTTTTAACAGCTTCCCACCGCCAGCGTTTCTCAGCCTTTTGAGTAGATTCCCCGCAGTGTCAGATGTATAATACATTTCCCTGCCAGACATCAGACCTTACTAGTATCTTCATCTCTGGGTACAGGCGGTGTGCTTACAGCCCTCCCTGGGTTTGCAGAGAGGGTGTCCACCAAAGCATTCAAGGGTAGAGAGTTTCTCTGCATGCAGGGGTGATGCGGGAAGTTTCCCACTGGAGTGTTGGTAGGGGGGAAGGGAAACATCCCCAAAGTCTCCCTTTTTCCCAGTGAGTAGCCAAGTTGTTCTGCAGTAGAAATACAAGATTCAAGTCCAGTAGTGCCTTAAAGACCAAGAACATTTTTCAGGGTATAATAATAAGATTCAATTTATATACCACCCTTCAGGACAGCTTAACACCCACTCAGAGTGGCTTACAAAGTGTGTTATTATTATCCCTGTGATGTGGCTGGGGCTGAGAGAGCTCTGAAAGAGCTGTGACTGAGGAGTGAGGAATGAAACCTGGCTCTCCATATTAGAGTCCTGCCACTCTTAACCACTATACCAAACTGGCTGTATGGGTTGGATGCAGAATGTAGGATCAAACAGAAATAGACATACTCCACTTTCACACATATTGGATAGTGCACTTTCAACATACTTTCAATGTCCAGTTGCAAAAGTTTGCTAAAGCGCATTGAAACTGTATTATATAATGTGCGTGAAAGAATCTCAGGAGTAGAGATAGGCACGAAACGAACCATGGAACAAAATTCCGAACGGAACAGCTGGTTCGTTTTCAAAGAAACGCATTCCATGGGTCCGCATTTTTATGGAACAAACAATTTTTCCTACCATTCCGTTCCGTTCCGTTGCTGGTTCGGGAAGCCAGACACTTTGCGCCATTCAATCCATCACTCAGGCAACGGTGGCAGTCTTTTGGTTGCTCCCAATCTTAGGCCTCCATGCTTGATTGGCAGCTGTCCTTGCAAACTAGAGAGCTCCCACTCTGGCCCACCCAGCCAGGAAAAGGGCCAGCCCCTCAAAGTAGCTGCCAGCAGACACTCCAGTTTTTGCCACTGAGAAGAGAAAATGACAGGAAAGGGGGGGCATGGATCATGCCTTTCCTGGGGTTCAATCTCTCTGAAACTTGGGGAGTCTTTAGAGGACAGCGAGGACTATGTACCCTGCACATTTGGTAGGTATTGGACATTGGGAAGGTCAGTTTGTAGCCCCTCAAAGCCCCTTTGGACAAGTCCCTCTCTCAGCCTTGCCTGCCACACAAAGTTCTTGGGAGGATAAAACCCTGTACAGTAGCCTGCGTTCCTTGGAGGTAGAGTGAGAGAAAAAAATGTGGTAGAATTTAACAACATAAACAACATTCGATTTATTTACCACCCTTCAGGACAATTTAATACCCACTCAGAGCAGTTAACAAAACGTCATTATTATCTTCTCAACAACAATTACCCTGTGAGATGGGTGCGACTGAGAGAGCTCTGAAAGAGCTGTGACTGAGCCAAGATCACCCAGCTGACTTAAAGCGGAAAAGCTGGGTATCAAACCCAGCGTTCCAGATTAGAGTCCTGCCACTCTTAACCACTACGCCAAACTTGGAAGGCCTGCAGCTTGATGGGAAGATTCAATGAAGGATTTCCCACATTTCATTTCCTTGTATCCCTGCTGAGGTAGTAACCCTGTTTCTGAGCTGTAACCCCTCCCCCAGACTACAAGTGGCTGGCTCACATGACTGAATGGCTTCCCGAATCCCGATACAATCCTTTCATGTAAGAAAATAAGCATGTCAGAAAGATAGGTTCTAGGGAAACTTCTTCCCTCAGATGCTCATTTTCTGTGTGAGGGAACTGGTTTTTCATAAGCCGGTATTCCAACAGGCAAGTTCCCACCTGCAGTCTTAAGTGGAACGGCCCAGCAGTCACAGGTTTCCTGCTTTCACAAAAGCTAGGCACAAGAGCTGTGACGCGAGATTCTTTTCACTTTCTTGAGTGTAAAATAAATGGAAGGCTGGAGACTGTGACATGTTTTGAAAGCGGTGGCTTATTAAGAAACCACAATGCCTGACTCCTTTGCTGTCATTTATAGAAGCAGAACTGAGTCAGAAATGAAGTCATAAGGGGAAAAGAGGGAGAGGGGAAATCCCTGAACTCCAGAGCCCAGCACCCGCCTGTCTAAACGCTTGGTAAAATCTAAGCAAACGTTCCATGAAAACAGCTGTCATTCACATCACATGTAAGGAGAGTGCAATAAAAAGGAAATTCCGGAGAGAAAACACAGCCCTCCTCTACCCCCGAAAAATACAGTATAGGATTTTGGATCCAGCAATTCTTCCTGATTCAAACCATAAACACACTCCAAAACCAGGCCATGTGACTATATTTGCACCCCACTGCAAAGCACTGACTTTTCAAAGCCAGGATGGAAATTGTCGCACAACTCCAGCTTTTTATAACTGAATTTAATAAGTTACTGTCTTGCATTATTTTGTTTATAGGTCCCCAAAGAGGCTCATTTCCAGAACTCTATGATCTGCAACGTGAATGTGGAATTTCCTTGTCATCCTCCTCCATGAAAAGCTCCCTGCAAATAAAGAGTTAGCACATCAGGGAGAAATCACTAGCTTAGCTTATTCCTTGCTGTGCTAGTTTTCTGCTTGCAGAGAGGTTATATGCAGAGGAGCGCTCAAAAATGTGAGACCTGGTACCCCATCTGCAATCTGAATTGGTAACAGTACTAACGGCCCAATCTGGCATTTCAGGATCAATCATTTGCTTGAGGTTTCCGAGATTTTAGGGGTGGCCTATGAGGAGGGCAGGGTTTGGGGGAGGTGAGGGACCTCTGTGGGGTATAATGCCATGAGGTCTACCCTTCAAAGCAGCCATTTTCTCCAGGGGAACTGATCTTTGTAATCTGGAGATCCATTGCAATCCTGGGAGATCTTGAGGCCTCAGTTTGTGGCCAACAAACCCACTGCTGTTTGTGTGAATGAGACTCAACTCAGCAGGCACGGGGAAGGAGGGCAACAGAGCGGTTTGCTGGGTGGATCCCAGCACCTCTCTCTTTTTTTGTCCTTTCTTTTTTCTAAGCTGAGCCCTTGCTGCTGGATCCTATTAGCTTCTGGTGGAAATAATCGTGTAACAACACCAACACTTAGCATTTATATAGCCTGTGTACAAGGCGCTTGGCGTATCTCGGTGACACTTGCAGAGACGGACAGGGAGGCAGACGGAAAGCCAATGGCATGAATTGGCCGTGAACTCAGGAGATTTGTGTCAAAAGGATCGAATCATGCGGGGATTGATAATCCAGCTGCAGGCTGGGTTGTCATCCTCTGTACGGTCCAAAACACAAAAGATATCCTAATGCTCTTCCACGTCACTCCTCCGCCTTCCCTGCCCCCCATTCCCTTTTATCTTTTAATTTCTTCTGCCAGAGGCAGAAGAATGGGCTGTCTGGCCCACCGTGGCATATGAGCAAGCCGTTCATTGTTTTGCCCCGTCCATAGGACAGAAACTCATTAGCTCCCCCCAGGCCTGTCCTCCTTCTGGAAAGGATATTCGGGGTCGTTTTCCTTTTTTAGTCTGGGGGGGGAGCCTTTACAGGAGCTCTGTTGCTGTTTGCTATGCAAATGTTGACGTTAATTGCGCCAAAATGAGAAACATATTACTTAAATCAGGGCACTCTTCAGACGAGTATCGGTGCATGCGCGTGTGTGATATTTTGCCAGATGTTGCTTTATGACTGCCGTTTAATACCTAACCATCTGCTTCCTGCCTTATTCTGTCATCGTTTTGTATCCTCGCTGGGTTTTTTAAAAAAAAAACATGCACTGCCTTTTTATCTCTTTTAGGCCTTAATATGTTGGAAAAGCAAAAGCAAGGACAAGAAAGGAAGGGGCTTCCAAGAGCCAGAGCACATTTGCCTGGAGTCAAGAAATGAAAGTCACTCATTGTATTGCCCATGGTTCAGATAGATTCCAACAAGCAATATTTTTTAACGAAAGGAAGCAGCTTTATTCACAGCAATAACAACAATCCTCCATCCACCCAATAACCTTAGTCTTCCAGACAGGCAGGACAGTCCTTCCAGGCAAGCCGGTCACTCAGCAGCTGGAGTCTCTCTTCTGAAGATGCCAACTCTCTCTCTCTCTCTCGCTCTCGCTCTCTCTCTCTCTCTCCCCCCTCCCCCCCTCCCCCCCACCTTAAGGTAGCCACACCTTATCACACCTTATTACCACCACTTGCTATTTACAGTACTGTATGCTGTAACTCCATCCTACCCTGAGGCTGCTGTTTACATGGAGAAGGGCTGTGTGGCTCACCACCTATCTCCTCGTGTTTACCATGATCTTCCGGTATTTCCACTACACTCATTTTTTTTTAAAAAAAACCAGCAAATATGCCTATTTGACATTGACAGTTATAACAGGGTGTCAATCAAAACTTTGTAATGAGCTGGCACCTAGCCAAGAATGTTTAGGTCGAAGCCCATATTTTAGTGCCAGGGTTCAGCTGGGGCACATGTCACACGACCAGGGGTCATTTCGTAGAAAAAGAGCGGGAGGAACTCATTAGCACAACTCATTAGCACAGCTCATTAGCATATACCATGCCTCTTGCCATCACTGGAAGTGTGTCATTGGCATAACTCATCAGCATATGCCACACCCTTTGCCATTGCCAGAAGTGTGTCATTAGCATAACTGATTTGCATATGCCACACCCCCTGACATCACCTATCCTGGCTGTTTTGGACCCAATCCTGGCCATTCAGGGCTGAAATTGGGCCCAAAATGGCAAAAAGGGGCTGAAAATGGCCGAAAAGGGGCCCAAAATGGTCAGGATTGGGCCGCTGATGAGTGGGAGAGTGATCCACCACCCGTCAGAGGCCCGATCCAGGCCGTTTCAGCCCCAATCCAGGCTGAAACGGGCCCAAAATGGCCGTGAGTCAGGTGGGTGGGGCCACCTGACATGTGACCTCTTTGGGGAACTGCCAGAACTGTGTTCCTGTGCGTTCCCCCTTGAAATGAGCCCTGCACACAACAGACTGCCTCTGAGCATACACAGACTCCATCTTGCTAGCTGTTGATAAACCACCAGCCGCACAAACCCTTGATATTGAAAAATGGAGATTCTGGGTCAGAGGGAACTGCTTTTAGGGTTGCCAACTTGCACAACGGAAGTTCTTTTTTAATACCTTGCAGAATCAGTAGAGAAGACAGCCCAGGACTCTCCTGTTCATTTCCCTTTCTGGTTATTTTGTCTGTTGCCTGACTTATGTGTGGTGCACCTTTCAGCAGATGGGGAAGGAGAATAAGTTAGTGGATTGCAGGCTGGCACTTAGCACCTCCCCAGGAGCACAGCATGGCCATTCATTCAGCCTAATCACACATCACACAGTCCTACCTCCCCCCCTGCCCCAGGTCTGCCATGGGTGCGCTGGTAGTTCTATGCTCAGAAATTAATTTCTAGATGCACTTGGGCCCAGTTCGTATTGGGGCTGTGGTATGTGGGAAGAGGGGTCTTGAAACCCGAGATTCCCAGTGGATGATCCCCTCTGGAGAACCGAGAGTTAGCCCATCAGTACTGCAAGTTTCCCCAAGATCTCAGAATCTACCTGGCTATTTAGCTCTTGGGGGAACAAAATAGAGGGGTTAAGTAACAACCTAAATTCATTAGAAAGTATTTATTATAGATGTGCACTAATATAGATTAAAAACAAGTTTAAAACATAAGGCCTGAATGGCAGGCTACATATACATACTAAAACTTGCTAAAACATCTCAAAATACAGATGATGGTACAGTGCAATGACCAACACAACTAGACCAAGGTACAGTAAAAGCCGACCAGATGCATTTCGGCCCTAAGGCCTTCCTCAGTGGTCAATTAGTGATCAAACACACACACACCTATAGAAACCAATCATGCAATGCTCCCGGTGTTTTATCTAGAGCTCTAGTATTGTGTGATAAACTACAAATATTGCAGTAGATCCAGGACTGCATTCACACACTGCTCTTTGTTTATTATTGCACTCTGAGGCTTGGTTTCCAATATATAGGAGTGTGTTACATCAATCTGCAGCAAAGAGAAACTGGCTATTTAGCTCTTGCCTGGATCTTGGAAGACATTCTTTTGCCAGTATTCACCGTTAGAGTACACAGGTCCCAATTTTTCTGCTGTTTCTCTCAACACAACAGGGATTAGCCAAGGTCTCCCTGGATTTCTATGGCCCAGGGGATGCAATTCAAAGATAGTCTCCAAGGTCCAAGAACTGTCTATCCAATCCCACCAGTTTCCTTGCTGCGATCAGAGCAGTAGAAACAGCATCTGCTTCAGCTTAGCGTTAATTCACTTAGTTTGCTTGTTTAACTAAGTTGAACTGCTCCTTTGATTAGTTCCATTTTAAGCAAAGTTTAATCAAACATCTGAAGTAAACAAAATCAAATTGAACTAATTGAAGTAAATGGAGTCGAATTATGTCCTTGTTAAACAAGTTAAAGCAAGTGACGCAAAGCTGGATTTTGTGTGATGGTTGGCAATGGGGCAGATGTAAAGTTGAATGCTAGAAAGTAAGGGACCAGGAAGAATCCAACCCTCACAGGCAAAATGGAGTTTGTTTGGGATGGGCACAAACCTGGTTTATTCCCAGGCTGGGGCACTCTGCTAGGGTTGCCAGGTCCAGGTTGGGAAATTCCTCGAAATGTTGGAGGTGGAGCCTGAAGAAGGTGGAGTTTGGGGAGGGAAGGGGCCTCAGAATGGTATAATGCCAGAGACTCCACCTTCCAAAGCAGCCATTTTCTCCAGGGGATCTCTGTCGCCTGGAGATAAACTGTAATTCTGGGAGATCTCCAGCCACCACCTGGAAGTTGGTGACCCTATCACTCCTGCTTCTCCTGCAAGAAATGTGATTGAGCACTTCCTGATTTACAAAGTCATTGATTTGAGTCCAGTTTATTCTGATGTCCAAATGAGGATGCTTCAACAACAAACTGGATTGTTTCTTTCCCAGTAACTGGGGTTAATAATAATGGTGGTGATGACGATAATGATGATGATGATGATGATGACAACAACAACATTTGATTTATATACCGCCCTTCAGGATGACTTAACACCCACTCAGAGTGGTTTACAAACGATGCCATTATTATCCTCACAACAAAACATCCTGTGAGGTGGGTGGGGCTGAGAGAGCTCCTAGAAGCTGTGACTGACCCAAGGTCACCCAGCTGGCTTCAAGCGGAGGAGTGAGGAATCCAACCCGATTCTCCGGATTAGAGTCCTGCCGCTCTTAAGTGACTGACCCAAAGTCACGCAGCTGGCTTCAAGTGGAGGAGTGGGGAATCAAGACCGGCTCTCCAGATTAGAGTCCCTCGCTCTTAACCTCTACACCAAACTGACTCTGGTTCCTAACTAAGGTTACACTCTCAGGTATTGGGAAAGAAAAAATGTCCAATTGTTTAAAACACCCAGATTCCCTTCTAAAGGCCCACGTTCCTGCAAACATTTGCCTCTAAGAAGAAATATCCAGGCACAATATTGGCAATTTGCACATTTCCCCTAATGGGGAAAACAGCAGGTTCAAGAGGTGTCTGAGGTCAATTTGTGGTGCAGGGGGGAAAGGGTTAACTTCTACCCTTTGCACTGAAATTCTGATCCAAAACCACGGTTCCGTGGCTTCTATTTACTAAGGGGAAAAAATGCTCTGCATCTCCCAGCATCTCATTTGGCTTGGCCCCTTATTACTTGCTAGTTTAAAGAAACAAATTAACTTCCCATTGATTGGGAACCAGAGACCTGTCAAGAAATCTACCGCTGCTGCCCTACAGAATGGCCACTAAAATTCAATAGCGGCAGCTCTCTGCAACCTTTAATGCTGACTACAAGCTTTTAACCTTTAGGTTAAAAATAGGCAATAAATAGTCACACCTATTTATCGGCTGTGTTAATTACAGAAATCAACAGCCAAAAAAAAATTCAATTAATTAATTGCATCCGTACGCACTAAAAGGCACCCAGCAGAAAACAAAAGGGATTCATTATCGTATGAGAAGGTAGTGACATCTATTTAGAGAGCTTTTTTAAAAAAACAAAAGGATTAGACATAACTCTATCAATGGCTATTAGCAATGACAGGCGGATGCAGAGACTTCTGTTGGCCAGATGCTGGGCCAGTCTTCGACATACATCTGACGAAGAGAGTGGTGGTTCTCAAAAGCTTATGGTATAAATAATTTGGTTAGTCCTAAAGGTGCTACTGGACTCTTTTCCGTGTTCACGTAGAGACCGCTGATTGCCAGATGCTAGGCCAGTCCACAGGAGGGCGCCGTCTCTGGTTTGCAGGGTGGGTGAGGTTCCCAGAGGCACCCAAGTTGGGCGCAGGTAGAAACAGAATGCTGGACCAGATGAATTGTGGCCAATAGTCAGACTAGATAGTTTTGTGTCTGGGTCACCATTAAGGGACTTCTGGACATTCTGTAAGTAGCATTCCATTGGATGGAAGGGAAGGCAGCCAATGGATGGTATAGGGAAGTACAGCCTGATCTCATCAGATCTTAGAAGCTAAGCAGGTCCAATACTTGGATGGGGTGACCACTAAGGAAGACTCTGAAGAAGAAGACAAACCACCTCTGCTTCTTACTTGCTTGACAGCCCCTTGCTGGAGTTGCCATAAGTTGATTGCGATTTGACGGCACATGCACACACATTCCATTGGCCCACTCTGTGCCACCTCTGCCTGACTCTTGGATCCCTCAACCACTTCCTCACCTCCTGCTTTGACTCTAGGGCCTTCAGGTCCACCAGTGGCGGTGGGGGATCCCCCACTTCCAGCATCAGCCCCCCACCACCACTCACCTGGCTGGCTCAAAGAAAAGGTCCTGGGGACCGGAACTGGGAGGCAAGAACCCTCCCAGGCCAGCGTGCAGCAGGCACTCTCTCATGGATGCAATGACATCACTTCCAGATGTGATGTCATCACGCCTGTTGGAGGGCATGCACCGATCCCCTGTGAAGGGCGGGAGCATACCTGCCGACAGACGCGAAGACATCATTTCTGGAAGTGATGTCATTGTGCTTCCCGGAAGCAGTCCCATGAGAAGATCAGCAAGGTAAGTGCCAGATTTCCCACCCCTCCTTCTGCTAAGAGGTCAAGGGGACCTGGCAACCCTGACTGACTATCTCAGGGGCCGTTGCTCTGATGACTGAATCACTCTCAACTTCAGGCTGGGGAAATCTGGGGGATTTAGGGGTGGAGCCTAATGAGAGTGAAGTTTGGGGAGGGGAGGGAGTTCGGGGGGGGGATGTGATGCCGTAGAGCACCCTCTGAAGCTGTTATTTTCTCATGGGGAACTGACGCCTGTAGTCTAGAGATCAGTCATAATTCTGGGAGAATTCCAGGCCCAACCTGGAGGACGGCAGCCTTAAGCCCTGCATTATTCCTGGCTCGTCTATGTTTACATTTGTGCAAGCCGGTGTGGCTGCAGCACTCTTGGGGCTCCTCCAAGAGAGAGGCTCATAGTCTTGCTGTGCATATTTACGGAACAGCTGGACTTGCCCCTGCTCTGCCCCCCCTTCTGTGCTGTTCCAAAGCAGCTTGTTTGAATTTCATGATGTCACCGAGCATTGTTCCTGTGTTTCAGGCAGCCGCGTCTTGGAGCAAGATTGCCTTTGGAAGGAATTCCATTGTTGCACCTTGAACTGGGCAGGGGAATGAAATACAGTGGAGGAGCATCTGGGCTCGTACTCCAGAACAGGAAATGGAGTGGGATCTTCCTTCTTTTTAGGTATCGTTACTGTCAGGGATCTCTCTCTCGGTCTCTCTTTCTTGCAAGGGGTTTAACTGATGGCCCAGGACATGCCCCTTCCCATGAGGCCAGGGTTCTTGCATGCCCAGTTCCCAGTTGATTGACAGGACCGGCATTGGAGCTGTCATGTATGCCAGCATCCATGCCATTGTTGTGTTATATGCCATTGTTGTGTTCTGCAAGCATCCATGCCATTATGGTATTCTGCATCCATGCCATTGTTGTGTTATATGCCATTATTGTGTTCTGCCATCATCCATGCCATTATGGTATTCTGTATTTTATACTGAGAGTCATATAAGCATCCGTGCCATCATTGTGTTGTGCATCTTACACTACCTCTTAAACTCATACTGATATAATGCCAAAGTTCAATACTGTATCTTATGCATTTTATATAAGTCATCTGAAGGTGTCTAAATTGCTAATACTAATTTCTAGAGGAGCCAGTGGCCTCTTTGTTATCTCTAAGAAATATGCATTTTCGCTTCTGAGTGGCCTTGGGCCGAAGCTGCAGCTGTGTACTGAAATGTATCTTTTCACAGGAGGGAATGATTCCACTCTGTACTTTGTCTAGACTAAACTGCTTTGTTCCCATGTAACTTTTGCGTTTTTGCACCTGAATGCAAAGGGGGTGGGAGAACGTCCCCCTATGTCAGTAGTCCTATGGTTTGAATAATCACTTCTGCCAACTTCTACCTATGAGTGCATACCTGAACTGAAGAGATCTCTAAATGAAGTTTCTTCAACCAATGCACCTGCTTGCTTGCTGTGAGGGACTTGGGGATCTAACTGCCAGGGACTGACACCCTAGGACTGACAGGAGCTGACACCCCCCTCCCCCCGCAGCTGCCTGAGACAGAGGACTTCAGACATCTTCTGAAAGAGCAGCTTGTAACACACCAACATTCTCATACCAATTATCACTGCCTGAGACTTGACTCCAAGAAAGCACTATTCCATCAGGTATATTTGAACTTGTGCAGCAGCCTATCCTCCGCAGATATCAACTTGTATAAAGGGGGGATCCCCCAGTTAAGTACCCCCCCCCAAATAATCTTCATTGTCTTTCAATATGTGATCCACAGCTCAAAATAAAGCTTATCAGCCATAGCGTGCAGAATGGCAGGCAGTGCAGTGCATGGTGCCAAGCTGCTTTAGGGCTGCCAGGTCCTCAGTGGGAGTGGAGGTACGGTTCTCAGGTGCCCATCAGCGGCATGCGAACTCCCAAGGGTTTGCTTCCTTGCCTGCTGACCCACCAGGAGGCTCAACGACATCACTTCTGAGGGCCATGCGAATGCTCCTGAACTTCATTTGGGGCTGATTTGGGGAGTGTGGGAACACTTGCACATCCGCTGCAATGACATCACACACACACCCGTAAGTGACTTCAACACGCATACGCTGGGAGCAAAAAACCTCCCTGGCCAGAGCATAGCAGGTGCGCCTCTGCCAGCTGAGACAACTTCACTTCCTTAACTGATGTCATCATGCCCAGTGGTGGGTATGCTCCTGCACTTCACGTGTATAGTATAGAAGGACAGGAGCATGCCCACCACCAGGCGCGATGACATCACTTCCAGAAGTGACATCATCACACCAGCTGGGAGCGCATGCAAGCAGGCAGAAGCAAGAGGACCTTGAGGTAGATTTGCTTGCACAGGAGAAAAGGTTTGGAGAGCAGCGAGCAAGCAGGCAAATGCAGATTGCAGAGGAAAACTGGGCACAGCAGAGCAGGCAAAAGGAGAAGAGAGGAAGGTAGGGCTGCCAGCCTCCAGGTAGTGGCTGGAGATCTCTCGGAATTACAACTGGTCTCCAGGCCACAGAGATCAGTTCACCTGGAGAAAATGGCTACTTTGGGGGGTGGACTCTATGGAATTATGCCATGCCAAGGTCCTTTCCTGCCCCAAACCCCTCTTTCTCCAGGTTTCTCCAGGTTTCACCCCCCAGATCTCCAAGAATTTCCCAATTTGGAGCTGGCAACCCTAAAGGAAGGCCAAATCCCACACCCTATCGTTTCAGGAGTCCGGACTGGAATGCCTCACACAGGGACATAATCCTAGTGGCTAGCTACAGCTTGGCGTCAATCAAGAAAGCCCAGCGTTTCTTCCTCCTCCCCCTAAGGAATGTTATGCTTTCTCTGTATCCTCACTAGGCCAACATGTGTGCCTTGTAAAAGTGAAACCATTAGAATCAGAGACTACAATAACAAAAGTAACCAGAACAAAACACTAGAGAGGGGTGTGTGTTTTTTTGTTCTGTGTTGTTTAGATGAGGATTTGTTTCATTTTCATATACGATAATTACAAAACACCTCATTTTCATAATTATTGTAATTAGTAATGAAAGAAGCGCACGAGTCTAAAGTCTGCCCTCTGCAGCTGCCTCTCTGTTGTCTGGAAATCAGTCATAATTCCAGGAGAGCTCCAGTCCCCACCTGGAGGCTGGCAACCCATAAATCCGTAAAAGTGTTGCGCAGACAAAGGAACAATCCTTTCACTGTTTAATTTTTTCTGGCATGTTTTGGGGAGAAGAGGGCAATTTTTCCCCCCCAGGAAGCTTCAACAATCTGCTGAAGTGCATTAAAACTCTCTTACCTAAGCCCCGTTTATTGTAAATATAACAGCCACTCCATTGTAAACAGCAGCAAGAGACTTGTGGGAACCCATTCATCAAAATAAACCACGCTGGAAAAAGGCCTTGGCTGAGCTTGTTTAACTGGTGCGGCAGCTTCTCGCCACGTAGCTGATTTCCAAATACACAATTTATTGCCTTGCCTGGATTTGCTAAGGGCTGAAAACGACATTCCTCGGGGGCTCCTTGAGCATCCAGTTAATCAACACACAATACCACCCTGATCATATTTACAATCTGGCAGGCAATTAGTCAATAATAAATAAAAAGGCATCAGGAAAGACAAATTGGTACGGTTGCCTCCGTATCAATGGGGCTTATAGACTCCAAAAAAGATTTATCAGTAACCAGTGGAGAGGATAAATATTTATAAATGGGATGTGTCGTTCATAACTTGATAAAGTATCTTCCGTCATCTCATAAAGAAAACGTGTTTTTAAGCTGGCATGCTGTATTAATCGCCTAATCGTTGCTGGGGCATTGTTGTTGTTGTTTCCTGCAAGACGCGGCTGTGCACTTTGATGAGCCGTGCCAAGATAGCACAAGAACTTAAGTTTAGATAGATCTTGACAACGCTACAGGTAATCGATGGCCAAAAAAAGATACTCCAGCAACACAAAATAATAACAACCAGGGTGTTTTCTGGATCCACTAAAATCGAAACAAAGTTTTGTTGCTCACTTCAATTGATGGTGATATAGAAACTCTCTACATGAGACATCTGACACGTGAAGAACCCGTGTTGGGAGATGCAATGTTAGCTGGGAAGGGTAGTTTTAAAAGACAGAGACGAGAGAGGTGAAACTGACAGAACCTTCCGGGAGGCAAAGATGAAATTAACAGACCCTCTGAGGAGTGATCTCCACTGGCTCTGTCTTTTTAAACTGCGCTTCCCAGCTAACTGCGTCTCCCTACACTTGACGAACATGTGCCAAGCCGTAACAGTCTACAGCTGAAATAGGGATGGTCTGTTCTAACACCAAGCATCACACCCTCTGGGTCTAGTATGTATTCACCAAAAGTATTTTCGGAACTGCAAGTTTTTGTTTGTTCTGATAAACACACACACGCAAAATTATACTTTGTTGCTGATGTATACTATGCTAGTAAGCTAATCCTAAAGCGAGTTACTCCAGTCAGATTTCAATGGGCCTATACTGGAGTAACTATGCTTAGGATGTACTGTAACCATAGAGTCCAGTAGCACCTTTAAGACTAACCAACTTTACTGTAGCATAAGCTTTCGAGAGCCACAGCTCTCTTCATCAGATGCATCTGATGAAGAGAACTGTGGCTCTCGAAAGCTTATGCTACAGTAAAGTTGGTTAGTCTTAAAGGTGCTACTGGACTCTTTGCTCTTTTGCTACTAGACTAACATGGCTAACTCCTCTGGAACTGTAAACATAGCAGCTTTCTTCAAAGTAAAACAAACACAACCTCCAAATGTTTAATCTTTGACTGGATCAGGTTGTAGTCATCACAGTAGTGCTGCGACTCTAAACAAACCCAGAAACATCTGGAAAGGCATTTCCTCCCCACACCACTGCCCTTTTCAGAATTTTTGAGACTCAGTAGAGGGGGCTGAAAGCTTAAGAATATTCCAGGAAAAATAAAAAGTTCTAAACGCCCATCTTACTTCTCGCATATGGCCATAACAACAGCTGTTGTAGAGAGAGTGGTTTCTCCAAATTCCAAAGGGGTAGCCATGTTAGTCTATCACAGCAAATTAAAACAGAAATCCAGTAGCACCTTAAAGACTAACAACAATTTATTCCAGCATGACCTTTCGTAGGTCAGAGCTCACTTCTTCAAATGCAATGAAAAAGAAATCATATGCCACATTTTTATAGGGAAAAATATTGGCGAGGAGGAGGAGTTGGAAGCAGGGAAAGGCTTTGTATAAATCTTGTCGTAAATCTTTTAGGCGTGAAACTGGTTTCTTCAAAGCCAGTTTATTGGATTGTGTGGAAAGCTTGGAAGAAATATGACACTTCTGTGCTTCACTAGGAACCCACCCATCCACCCCTTTTTTAATTATCTGGAAGATCCAGAGCAAAACTTAGAAAAACAGGCCTTTTCACACATTGTTAATGTTGCCCAACATCATACAACACTCACAGAACGCTAGCGTTTTTGTGGAGCGATTTCTGATGTCATCACATCACGAAAAAGAAATCATGACTGGGTGACGTCAGAAATTGCGCCATGAAGACGCCACCGTTCTGTGCGATGTTGCGCGACGTTGACGTGAAAAAGGCCATGGTGTGGGCAGAGTGGAGTGATGGTTAGACTGTCAGATTAGGATTCGGTAGACACAGGTTTGAATTCCCATTCTGCCATAGAAGCATGCTGGGTGACCTTGCACCCGTCATACATACTTAGCCTACTTTACCTCACGGCCTTGTTGTGAAGATAAAACAGGGGAAAGAGGATGATTTAAGATGTTTTGGGTCCTTGATAAGAAAGGTTGGGTATAAATGGGGCTTTTTTTTAGTGGGAGCGTGGTGGAACAGAGTTCTGGAACCTCTTGAAAATGGTCACATGGCTGGTGGCCCCGCCCCCTGATCTCCAGACAGAGGGGAGTTTAGATTGCCCTCTGCGCCACTCGGTGGCACAGAGGGCAATCTAAACTCCCCTCTGTCTGGAGATCAGGGGGCGGGGCCACCAGCCATGTGACCATTTTCTCCAAGGGCAACCCACTGAGTTCCATCACCTCTTTTCCCAGAAAAAAAGCCCTGGGTATAAATGAAGTAAATAATTTAAAAAAAAAACACTTAGCTGTTCCAAGCTTATCCTTTGTGGCCACCCATGTCTTTCCAAGTGAAAACAGCCGCTGGAAAGGGCGTTCATACTATCGAGCCACAAAAGTACTATGAAGCAGCCATATACCAGACTACTTGCAAACGCAGTAAGACACAACAACTGAGAGAGTTCTGGGCCAAGGCAAGATTTGAACCACAGACTCTCCAGTTCATTCCCTTCACATGGGTACAAGGGTGCATTCTTTTTAAAGACAGATTAAAATGTGGCAATCCACATTACCTGCTGTGAAGCAAAATTGGGCAGCCTGCATCGGATATGGAAACTGAGCACTTTACATGCCATCCTCTTTAAATTTACTCTGCTGTTTGGCCCAATTTATTTTGTCCACTGCAGGCCCAGTTTCAACCACCAGGAATCTTATTCTGCCACCTCTAGAGTTTCTGATTGCAGCAGAGTAGGGAACAATGCCCACAAACATTTAAACCACAAGGAAACTTGCTCCTCGTGAGGGGGTGGAGTTGAAATCCATGCCCACTGTCTTTTTTTCTTGGATTCCCACAGAATCCAGTACACCACACCAATACTTAATACTTATAGATAACTTTCACTGTTCAAAACATTTCACATGTAATATCTTTAAGGCAGGCAGGGATTATTATCCCCACATTGTAGGCTCAGAGGCTGAGAAAGAATAGCTTGCCCAAGATTATCTTAGTGAGTTCATGGGCAACTGTGAGATTTGAACCACAAATCTCCTGGATCACAGCTCAGTCTGTGAACTATGAATTCCACACCAGCTGGCAACACCAACCAATGACTAAGTCTCAGGGACTAGTTCATTGCTTCTATATTACTGACAACACTGGGGTCTTTAGTCAATGAGTTATGATCCAAAGCAGATCACATCAACATTGCTACCACCATTTTCTTGTAGCATAGTTGTTAAATGGTTTGGCTGTGAATCGGCACTTTCTGCTGGTCCGAATCCCACTACTGCCATGAGCTCAGCAGGTGGCCTTGTGCAAGTCACTCCTCTCAGCCCCAGCTGTATTGTCAGGATAATGATAACACTAACTTGTTCACCACTCTGAGAGTCTCTCTGCATGAGACATCTTACACGGGGATGCTCAAGTGTAGGGAGACGCAATGTTAGATGGGAAGCGTAGTTTTAAAAGACAGAGCCAGCAGAGATCACTCCTCAGAGGGTTTGTTAATTTCATCTTTGCCTCCCCAAAGGCTCTGTCAATTTCACCTCCCCTTCAGGGAGGCAAATATGGAATTAACAAACCCTCTGAGGAGCGATCTTTGCTGGCTCTGTCTTTTTAAACTATGCTTCCCAGCTAACATTGCGTCTCCCTTACACTTGAGCATCCCTGTGTAACATGTCTCATGTAAAGAGACTCTAAAGGGGCATTAATCTGTCTGGTAGAGCGGTATATAAACACAGTTGTTGTTATTTTCATTCTTCTAATGTGCAACTTGCTTTGGATAAGAGAGCCCTGGAGATGTAAAGCATATCTTTGATACTTCATTATGTAGAAGCACAAATAACTGGAAGCAATGAGGCCCTCCTACCAGGCCCCAATGCACTAGAGCAGTGGTTCCCATCCTTTTTGCACTATTAACTTAAAAGTCCAAATTTACTTGGTATTGTGATCTACTTTAAAATAAAGATTGTGTACAATTTAAAAAAAAACTTGCAGAATCTTGGGACCCACTCAAAGGCTTTGCAACAGACATTTGGTCTTGGTCTAGGGTTGCCAGGCAACCAATGGCAGCTTAGGGGATGAGGTCATGATGGTGAAGCACAAAATGCACCATAATGTCACTTTCAGAAAACCTGGAAATAACGGTGGGTAGCTGTAGGGATTATCAGAAACTCTGGTAAACATAACCGACTTTTTTTTTTAATTCTTCCACCACCACTCCAAGCAGCAGCGACAATGAGGGTTGCCAGCGGGAATCCTTCTACCATAGCAGGAGGCCTAGCAACCCTAGTCGTGATACACCAATCTGGAAATGCTGCACTAGACCTCATCAGGTCCCCAGAGATCAAGGGACCTGCATCCCAAGGTGCTTCACTTTCCAGCCAACCCACAGCTCTCTACATCTCTACATCCAGTTTGGTGTAGTGGTTAAGAGCAGCAGGACTCTAATCTGGAGAGCCAGGTTTGGTTCCCCACTCCTCCGCTTTAAACCAGCTGGGTGACCTCGGGTCAGTCATAGCTCTTCTAAAGCTCTCTCTCAGCCCCACCCACCTCACAGGGTTTGTTGTGGGGATAATAATGACATAGGATACAGGATACAGTGAAGCTTCCCCCCATTAGCATTCCACACCCTGGGAAACTCTTACAGGATGACTCAGCCCAAACCTGCCAACATCTCCTCCACAATGTGACACTGAGAGATCTCTGTCTTTCGGTGCTACACCTCTGAAGATGCCAGTCACAGCTGCTGGCAAAACGTCAGGAACTACAATGCCAAGACCACAGCCATACAACATGGAAAATCTACAACAACCAACGTCCTCCGGCCGTGAAAGCCTTCGACAATATATTCGACAATAATGACATACTTTGTCAACTGCTCTGAGTGGGTGTTAAGTTGTCCTGAATGGTGGTATATATTATTATTATTATCTCCATCTCTTCAAAAACTGCCAGTTACTGTTTTTCACACTTGTCCCCTCCCCTCAGCTGCAGAGGTATCATCATATTTATTTATTAATTAAAATATCTATACCCTCATCTTTCTCCGCTGGTTCAAGGCAGTTGGCAATTTCCAACTGAAGAACACACCAAGTACAATAGGCCTACAGCCTACACCCTACTACAAGGTCATGACAAATCAAATAGCATTGCAGAGCCTTGTAAGAACATCTAAAGATGGCGCCCCCCACCATATCCAGGAGCCTGTTCCATATGGTGAGATCTACTATGGAAAAAGCACACACTTTCTTCAATGCCAGGTGGGCTACCTTAAGGGAGAGGAACCATCAGAAGGTGGTAATCTCAGAACACAGCAGACAAACAGAGTCATATGGAGAGGGGTCCTTTAACAAATTCTGATGAGTCTGTCATTCAAAAACGCAGAGATAGGCCCTTTTCACACTACATACCTGCTTCCAGAACATCGCGAAACGCAGCGCAAAAAATGCGGAAGAGAGTCTGCTCACGAGAGTTTTGCACGACATTGCGCAAGTTTTGCGCGACATCGCACGAAACTCTTGCAAGAAGACGCTGGCTGATTCCGCACACGTTGGATAATGCACTTTCAATGCACTTTATCAATCGTTTGAGGTGGATTTTTTGTTCCGCACACGAAAAAATTCATTCCAAATGATCTATAAAGAGGATTGGAAGTGCATTATCCAACGTGTGCAGAATCACTCGCTATCTTCCGCGTTTTTTGTGCTGCATTTCGCGATGTTCTGGAAGCAGGTATGTAGTGTGAAAAGGGCCATAGATTCCCAATTATCCGAACACCATCCGCTAACCCTTCATTCCCACAAATTTCACCTGACCTTCTACTAGCCAGCGGCCCTCCTAACCATGGAACAGTCCGCCCGCAACCCTAAGAGTGCCGATAATAATCTTATAACTGTGCTTAAACACAAGGATAAAGAAAAGGATAAATTCTGCAGCTAGTTGAAGGAGGCAGGCAGCATACAACTGGTTGGACAGATGTTTCTCTGTTTACATAAGCACTCCAACACAGCTCCTCTGGGCTTTTCATGCCTCAGGGGGACTGAGATGTGTTTGAATGGAACATTGAATATTTCTGCGGGAAGTCGCAGAAACGGGATCCCTTTTTGCATTTGCAAATCTCTACCCTGCCAGTTAGACGTGATAAAATTCTAAATGTTCTTGGAAGAAGCTATTTTTTTCAAAAAAAAAAAATCTGCTGTTGTCCTCAGACTCGTTTTACATTGGAGCTGGGCACCCAGTGCTTTCCAACAATGTTCGGCATCAGCAGCGTTCCGGGGGTGGGGGGGCTTTCTCGCAAATGTATCAAAGCACTCGCCAGCCCGTGCCCACCCCCACCCCTGCTGCATTTCAAATTAAGCCACAGCAGGCGAGGCTGTGTCAATTCTTCGTCTTAGCTACAGAGCCGAGAGAATGAATTTATCAGCGAGAGTGAGAGAGCAGCAAACCAGAAGGAATTCCTTATATCCTTTCATTTCCGACAGCTAGTCCCACTTCCACACAAATGCTGTAAAGGAAATCTCCCTGGTTTGCTGTTCCATATCTGTGCTTCATACCCACGAAGGTTTCAAAAGCCAGGGACCCAAATACAACCCCAGATAAACTTGGGCATTTCCATGCAATGGCCTGTATCCTACCACACCACCCACCAATATCTAAGCCTTCCTCCAACTTCGGAGGTTCTTCCGCTAGTGGAAGAGCCACATACATTGGAAGAAGATTTCCATAGCATGAGGAAGGCTTAAAAGAATATTGTTGAATCTAGGGCAGGTTGGGGGGGAACTTGGCATGGTACAGCCTGACCTCATCAGATCTCAGAAGCTAAGCAGGGTCAGTACTTGGATGGGTGACCACCAACGAAGACTCTGCAGAAGAAGGCAGTGGCCAGCCGCCTCTGCTTATCACACTGTGTAATCTGCCTTGAATCTCAGTGAGAAAGGTGGACTATAAATGACATAATTAAAAAAATAAAATAAATAAAATTCAAAGATAACTTTTTTTTAGACAGGAAAGCAAGTAAAATTAGGGGTTGAAATTTTCAACATAGAATTCAGCATAGATATCTCTGAGGTAAAATTAGTACATGCACAGACTTAAGTTCTTATGCTCTTCACAGATTCTGAAAGGCTTCTGTTTTGAGGCTTTGGTTCCCTTGTTTTTCCCCCAAGCACTCTAGTAGACTTTCTTTTAGTCTTCTCTTTCTCTTCTGGAGTTAGGAGGAATGCTGGTACCCACTTTCTAGTACCCCAGTCCTCTTCTCTTCACACACCAGTGCTTTCCTTCAGTCATTAACTGAATCTAAAGGCCTGCATAAGCGGTTTCCAACTACACCCGACCAGGGATCTCTCGACTCTCCAGAGCCACCTTCCTGTTTGACTGGGCAGGGAAAGTCTCCACTCCTTAGAAGGTCTATCCCCTTTCCTTGGCTCAGTTGGGAGTCTGCATCTATTTCCCAAACTTCCTTGCCAACTTTCCCCAGTTCTCCTGTCAATGTTAAAACTGCTTTCCGTTAGGACTTCGTCTCCCACTTCTTCACACTTGATTTCTCTCTCTCTCTCTCTCTCTCTCTCTCTCTCTCTCTCTCTCTCTCTCTCTCTCTCTCTCTCTCTCTCTCTCTCTCTGTGTGTGTGTGTGTGTGTGTGTGTATGTGTGTGTGTTATGTGCTGCCAAGCTATCTCCAACCTATGGTGACCCTATGAATGAAAGACCTCCAAAACATTCTATCTTTAACAGACTTGCTCAGATCCTGCAAACTGGAGGATGTGGCTTCTTTTATTGAGTCCAGCCATCTCGTTTTAGGTCTTCCTCTTTTCCTGCTGCCTCTGTCTCTGATAGGATTAAAAAACAGACCCTCCTCTTTACAGCTCATACTACCCAATCAGATTCCTTGGAGTAGTCTGTCACTCAAAGCTCTCAGTGTCTGTGAGGGATTAATCAGTCCTTCAGCTGTGTGTACAGCACTTCCAGGCTTTTAAAACGTGCAGTCTGTCACAGAAGAGAATCACAGAAAAGAACCATGTATGCCTCCTTGAATCCCTTAGAGAACGGATGGATTAAACAGTTAGTATCTGAAGAAGGATGTTCTGATTCTCAAAAGCTTACATCCTGAATATCTGACTGGACTCTAAGGTGCCACTGGACTCAAATCCTGCTGTTCTACTGCAGACCAACACGGCTACCCAATTGAAACTAAACAGGTAGTGGAGTCGGTTTCGTTTTCTCAGCCATGCCGGACGCTCCTCTCGGCTGGTCCGGGAGGAAACGACCGGGCACCCTGACCGGGCGGCTGACCCGCAAGGATTAGCCCCCAGGACTCCCAGGGAGGGAGCCAGGGTCCGGGACGCGGCGGGAAGAACTCCCCGAAATCAATGCGGGGGGGGAATTGCCCGTTTGTCCCTATGGAGGCCGGCAGATGTGCGCGGCGCCTCGAGTGCCGCCGGGCAACGAGAAACGGCAAGTAAAAGAAACAGGCGGAAGCCTGTAAACAAGCGAATCCCTTCTGTTCTACAAGCGTTTGTGAAGGAGAGGTTGATCTGAAGAAGACTCGCTCTTCCCCTTCGTTGAGTTCCAGAATTTTGTTGGCGCCCCCCCCCCCAATGGCAGCAAGGAAGCAAAGTCCCGCTCTCGGTAAGTCAATCTCGGCTACCTTGCAGAAGGGGGAGTCGCTCGAAGAGTTGGTACGCAGGGCGGTGGTGGAAGCTATAAAACCCTTTGTTGACAAGCTGAACGAAACTGATCAAAGGGTGGGCTCAATTGAAAGCGAGGTGAAAACCATTAAGGCAGCAGCGGGGGGGGCAGAAAAGTCTGCTCTGGAAAGTGCGTCACTTGTGAAGGCTACAAAAAAGGAGCTGAAGTTGGTGGAGAACCAGCTGATCGGGCTACAGGTGGAACGAACGCAGACAATTTTGCGTCTCCAAAATGTGAAAGAGGAGGAAAATGAGGATCTGTGGGATTTGGTCTCGGAACTACTGGCGACACCCATGAGGACGACTAAAGAAGAGGTCAAAAGCGCCATTTTGGAGGTCCGTCGGGCTTCTTCAAAATATGCAACAAAGCGACAGTTGCCTCGTGAGATCATTATTGACTTTTCATCTAAAAAGATCCGGGACACCATCCTATATAACTCATACAATGCGGATTTGGACTTTATGGGTTTGAAAGTCAAGATTTTGAAGGACGTTCCATTTCTAGTCCGGAAACGGCGTTTTAAATATAAAAAGTTTGCAGCACTTCTGAGGGACCATGGAATAAAGTACAAATGGTTATTCCCGGAAGGAATATGGTTCAGATATAAAGATCAGGCCTATAAGATATTATCAGAAGATCAACTAAAGGATTTTGAGAATAAAAACCCAGAACTCTGCTGCACCAAGAACGAAGAAAAGGAGGAGCCGGAGGGGGGGGGGAGGAGGAGAGCATCGCAACAGCAGTTGCACAGAGAGAATTGCGTCCGGGACCTAGAAGGGGGAGGAAAGTTTAATCAGAATTTGAAATGTTTATTCTCTGTATGATTAACCACTCCATCATTATTTTATGGAGCTATTTTTGTATTATGACAGTATGAAGGGAAACATTGAAGTGTAGTGTTTAGTGTTTGTAGTTCATTCCCCCCCTTTTCTTTTTCCACCCCCCCCCTTTGTCCCTTCCCTCTCCCCTTTCCTTGTGATAGTTTTGTGTAGTGTTTTGTAGCTATGAAAAATAAAAAAATAAAAAAAAAGAAACTAAACAGGTAGTAGCAGAAAAAATGGTTCATGTGTCCATCTTCTTTCTATCCATCGCCTGAATACTCTGCCATGAGCTCAGGTCCTTATTTCATGCCACAAAAATGTGTTTTGACCATAGTGAGCTTAGTGAATTGGAAGGGGGCTGAAGAAACAGCAACACGGGCTCTGCCCATTGAATCATTCACAGGGAAGCCAAGAAACGGATCCCCTCCTCGCCAGTGTAAACAACTGAGAGGCATAAACTTCCCATAATGTGTACTTCAAGCACTTGCTCCTGTAAGGACCACCCTGGTGGATCACACCAAAGCTTTCTAGCGATTCCTGTAGAGGCACGGCAGCCCTTCTGGGTTTTCCCCAGAAGTAACATAACAATGCTATGCCAATGGTGATTTTTTTTCTTCTTCATTTTTTCTCCCACCAGCCAGAGCAGCTACAGACAGTGCAGGTTACCAGTGGGGGGTTTCTTGTCATAGCAGAAGACCTTGCAACCCTAAATGCAGCAGGACTGAGAGAAGGGTATCCCGTAGGAACATGTCAAAACGCTTAAGTAGGAGACTGGCAAAGAGGAAAGAAAACTGGCAAGCACGTAGCACAACAGTAAATACAGGGCTCATTTCGAGGGGGAACGCACAGGAACGCAGTTCCGGCAGTTCCTCAAAGAGGTCACATGTCAGGTGGCCCCGCCCACCATTTTGGGCCCATTTTGGCCTGGATTGGGGCTGAAACGGCCTGGATCAGGCCTCTGACAGGTGGTGGATCACTCTCCCACTCAGCAGCAGCCCAATCCTGTTTTGGGCCCCTTTTCAGCCATTTTCAGCCCCTTTTTGCCATTTGGGCCCAATTTTGGCCCTGAATGGCCAGGATTGGGTCCAAAACAGCCAGAATAGGTGATGTCAGTGGGTGTGGCATATGCAAATCAGTTATACTAATGACACACTTCCAGTGATGGCAAGAGGCATGGCATATGCTAATGAGTTATGCTAATGAGTTATACTAATGAGTTCCTCCTGCTCTTTTTCTACAAAATGACCCCTGAGTAAATAGCTCCAACATGCTCCGAAGCAGTCAGCCAGACATTTGCCTATCTAATGTCATTATCAATAGTATCTTTTGAAGGGAAAAAAACAGTATATTATTCTACTGTAAAATGGATTAAGGGATCACTCAACAAAAGGCATGATGTCACAATGCCACTGCATAGCCAATCAGATCTCGCTGCATCATGACATCACTTAGGGCAAGTGAAGGCAATTGAGAAGAAGGACAAAAATAATCAGCAAAAAAGGAAGACGGGAAAATGATGAGCAATTTTACCTCGGCTCTGGTTTCTACATCAGTACAGGCACATCATAAAAACTACAGTCTGGCAAACCCACCTTTTGCCGAGGCTGGATTTGAACAATTACATATTCCTATTGCCACATGCATCTGAATTATCTAAGGCAAATAACTGGGTAAGCAAGAGCACTTCCTGTAGGCTGCTCACAGCTAATCCCTTGTACAACACTAACTACAGCCGAATTAACTTCATCTCACCCAAACACAAATGAATCACCAATAGCATCACCAGCAGCACTCCAGGAACCCAGCCTGGCTTAAAAATCAAGGACATTCTAAGCAGCCAAGATCAAGTCTGAGCACATCTGCACAAACACACACACAGAGAGAGTCACACACACGGTTGAAAAGCAAACACTCTTATTTGGAAAGGTTATTAGGGTGTTCGAGAAACAGCTGCAGGCCCAGATGTAGAAATGATTGTTCAGTTAAAGATTTCTGAGCAGAAGATAGCTGTTGAATAAACCAATACTGAGATTCAGAAGGGCATTTCAAGGAGCCGAATTCCTCAAGGCAGCGTGTAACAACAGCCCATGTTTTATTTGTAGTAGCGGAACAAAATTGCAACCAGCTGGTGGATCACTGGAAGATTTTAAAACATTTTTGTTTCCGATGGAATGATATAGCCTTTTTTTTTTAAAAAAAAAAAAGATAAATAAGCATGCATTCTCACAAAAGGCATTCTCCCCACCCACATAAATAACTAGCGCTGAAAATTCACATCCATTTTATGAAGACAACAGTGATCTTAATACAGCAGAGCTCCCAACCTGGTGCCTCCGGGCACTTCCCTAGGTGTACATCATGTACTTCAGGCAAGTAGCTGGAGCGATTACGAAGGCAGAACAATATTTGTGTGTTTGACTTCCCTTCCTCCCACCCCAGACTTCACATGAGCGTGTAGGGCTGCCACTGGTATTGGAGGAGACCTCCCACCAGCAACCCTGGAGTTAGGGAATTTGGGGGGGTATGAGACTCTTTGTAGTTTAAATTGACTAAAGAACTCTTCTCCCTGTGGGTTTATCACCCCTCATTTCATCCTGTGTTTTGGTTGTAATAACACAAAGGCCTTGCTGTGTACAGTCAGTTTGCGCTCTGAGAACAAATGAAGGCCACATATGTTTCCTTCCTGCCCTGTTCTCAGCCTTGGGCATGTTCTTCCTTAGCAATGCAGAGATAACCACGGAGTCTTTCTGATAGTTCGTTACATGACTTGAAAGGAAACATAATCTCGACCTGTCGATCTCTCATGTTCTGAACATCATGAGACATTCACTTGATTGTTTAGATATTCTTGTAATAATCCTCTGTACTGTAAGCAATTGTTGTTTACTTGCATCATGCCTGTGGGATGGTATAAATGTAGGTGCCGCCTGTTTGTTGGCATGCACCTAGCTGTAATAATGTGTGCATCAGGCTTATTTGAGAACTTCTCACAGTAAACCTTTTCTGCTCCTAAGATCACCTAGTTTGAAGCCTTGATTTATTATTCAGACAAGGAAAGGACCTTGTAATTAGCAAACAGAGGTAATAAAAGTTTTCCCCAACACTTAGCAGCCTGCCAATACCGTAGAGTTTGGTGGGAATCCTAGAATGTCACCCAGGTGCAATTACATCCGTTCAGAAGTTCCACCAGAAGTGACATCCCAGCATTAGACTGATGTCCCCACCCCATCCCCATCCATGTGCACTTTATCTTCTCCCCCCCTCTTTAGTAGTTTTGTGTGTTTTTCTCCTTCAGTCTTCTTCTTTGTGCGTTTGTGTGTGTCTTCTTTGATCTTTTTTTTTTTGGCCACTGTGTGACACAGAGTGTTGGACTAGATGGGCCATTGGTCTGACCCAACATGGCTTCTCTTACGTTCTTATGTTCTTATCTTCTTCTGTATCTGTATTTGTTTATATTCCCCATCTCCCTACCTCTTGTGTGTGTGTGTTTATGCTCTCGGCTCCATTTCCTGTGGCTGCCATTTTATGTCTGGCTCTGCCTACTGTGGCATCCATTTTGTAGTGGTGTCCACCACCTCAACAGTTCAAAGATGCCTGCAAACCCAAAAAGGCTGGGGTCCCCCAGCAATACAGTAATACTTAAATTTCTTTAAAACTGCCCTCAAACCATCATATCCCATTGTAAGGCCAAACAAGGAACCCATTGGTGCTCCAAACACAGCTTGGGTCACAAGCTTTCCCACCATAGCGGGAGACCTCCTACCAGCAACCTCCACTGACACTGTCAGTCTGATGGTGCCAGAAGGGTGACAGGGTCCAAATCTCACAATGACACAGAAGCAATACACGTGAAAAGGTAACTTGTATTAATTGAGCCCATTTCAAACTGAGCCAAGAGCAGGGAAGGCATTCCTCCATCAAGAACTGCTACTATTCTAGATTCATCTTGAAATCACGACAATATGGCTACTTCCTCCCTAGAAAACGAAGTGGAGATTAACACAGAGATATTCTGCCATGGGATTCACTGAACATGGAGGGCTAGAGCATTCAACTGGAGAGGGACCCAGGTTCTAATCCCCGTTAAGCCATGAAGATCACTTGGGCTGATCACCAGCCTAACCTACCTCATAAGGCAGTGACAAGGATAAAATGAAGGAGAGAAAGCCCTATGTATGCTGCTCTTGAATGAAAGGTGGGGCGAAAATGTAGTAGTGATTCCGCACACGTTGGATAATGCACTTCCAATCCTCTTTATAGATCATTTGGAATGGATTTTTTTGTGTGCGGAACAAAAAATCCACCTCAAATAATTGATAACGTGCATTGAAAGTGCATTATCCAACATGTGCAGAATCAGCTGGAAAATTCTGAACTGCAGCCACATGGATATTTGTGAACTGTAACTGACGTAAGGAACATTCCTTGGAATATGCCAGGGCTTCCCCCTTTTGGTTCATGTGAAAATAACCCTGAAGAGTTAACCGTACAAAGAATACTTACAGTGCAATCCTAAACAGAGTTACACCTTTCTAAGCCCATTAATTTCAATGGACTTAGAAGGGCATAACTCTGAGACTCTCTACACGAGCGACCTGGGCATGTGTTCATCAAGTGCTGGGAGATGCAATGTTAGCAGGGAAGCATAGTTTTAAAAGACAGAGCTGGCGGAGATCGCTCCAGAGGGGACAGATTCTCTCACAGCACTCTGCTTCCTCTGGCATGCCGGACGGTCTCTCCTTCTGGAGTCTTTTCCCTGCCTCCCTTGCTGCATAAAACTTTGAATTAACTGAGCTTTGGCAGGACAAAGGCTCTGGAATGGAAGGCAGTCCAGCACACCAGAGGCAATGGAGGGCTGTGAGAGAATCTATCCCCTCTGGCGCCATCTCCACCGGCTCTCTCATTTAAAAATACACTTCTCAGCTAACATTGCGTCTCCCGACACATGAAGAACACGTGTCAGAAGTCTTGTGTAGACCCTCTCTGTAGAATAGGCCCTAAACAGACCCTCTCTGTTTAGGGCTGTGCTCTGAGTACCGGCAAATCTTGTTAATTTATCTGGTAACCTTAATACCAAGGGATGGAGCACTCTAGAGATTTGCACTGAAAGAAATGAGTCCCATCAGGCTGAAGGGGAAAACATCAAGAGAGAATAAGATCTGCCAGACACATTCACATGGTAATTGCCAAAAAACAAAACCAGTATGTTCTCTGCTCACGGATATTCCCTTCCGCAAAATGAAAGCTTCGTCGTCAGATTAATTATTCATTGCGAATTATGCACTCGGCTCAAGCAGTTTAAATCTTCGCAAGAGACATTTGTTTTACAAACCCGTAGCCTGGATGCAAAATCATTCTATGTGGTGGTTGGTGCGAGGGGATAAACGTTCAGCAACAATAAACTGTATTCTGCAGGCATCTCAGAGGCCAACAAAATAATATTATAAAACTCTGCGATTCAGGTTTTAGGAACACAGCAAGTAATCCACCCCAGTTAGAACTTTTTTCCTGTTCTACAGAAGAGTTGCAGTTAGGGCTGCCCCTCTCCTGCTGGGGGGTGGAGGATCCCCCGCTCCCACCCCCACCCCCCCACCCCCACTTACTTGGCTGGTGGGGAGAATACGCCTCCCAGGGTGCACTCCCAGGCCAGGTGGCATGCTCCCACACACCACAGTGGCCCAGTCCAGGCCAGATCAGGCCCAATTTGGCCTGGATTGGGCCACTGCAGAGCACAGGATCATCACACCAAACAGAGGTAGAGCAACAAAATGCTTATTTATATTATTATTACATTACATTTTCTTCTGCAACAACTTTTAATAGGCAAATAACTTTGAGACCCTCTTTTAGCTCGATGTAATGTCGAAGGCTTTCACGGCCGGAGAACGATGGTTGTTGTGGGTTTTCTGGGCTGTATTGCCGTGGTCTTGGCATTGTAGTTCCTGATGTTTCGCCAGCAGCTGTGGCTGGCATCTTCAGAGGTGTAGCACCAAAAGACAGAGATCTCTCAGTGGCACAGTGTGGAGAAGATGTTGGCAGGTAATTTATATCTACTCAGGAAAGTGGGTTTGGGCTGAGTCATCCTATAGGAGTTTCCCAGGGTGTGGAATGCTAATGGAGGGAGGCGTCACTGTATCCTGAGAAGGTTCTTTTGCATATGGATTGGTACTTGATATGCTAATCTTCTCTGCAGGGCTATTGTGGGATGTGGAGTATTTCGTTAGCCTGGTGTTTTGCAGGGTTGAAGATGCCAGCCACAGCTGCTGGCGAAACGTCAGGAACTACAATGCCAAGACCACGGCAATACAGCCCGGAAAACCCACAACAATAACCTCTTTTAGCTCGTCTCTTACACTAAGATGTTACAATCCTTTTTTTTTTTAAACAGATGAGGGCATAACAGTCAGAGGGCAAGAGCAGAACAGAAGCTCGATTTAAGCCCAAAGAACCTACCAAACAGCTTCAGCTATCAATTTGAAGTGCAGAAATGGTACAGAACAAGGGCTGCCGAGTTCAGAGTGGGGCCCGGAGTTCTCTCAGCATTATAACTTATCTCCAAACTATAGAGATCGCTTCACCCACAAGAAGTGGCAGCTCCAAAGTGCAGAATGTATGGCACCATGAGCTCCCTCCCTTCCCGAAACCGCAACCTTCTTAGGCTCTATCCCCAAACCTCCAGGAATATCCCATCTCAGAGTTGGCAAACCTATACTGAGCACAACCTTACACTGTAATAAGGCAATATGCTAATTCCAGTACCTCCCTCCTCTGCACGCACACACACACACACACACGTCCCTCCCATGTGCACACACAAGATTTTTCAGATCTTATCTCCAGCTTTTGAGAAATCTTTAATCCCTATCTGTAAGGATTCGTAGAAGGCTATTTCTTGTTTCAAGTAAACCAGCAAACGTGATCTGTATGGAGCAGATGGAGGCAAATCAAAAAGC
This sequence comes from Eublepharis macularius, assembly GCF_028583425.1. NCBI lineage: Eukaryota > Metazoa > Chordata > Lepidosauria > Squamata > Eublepharidae > Eublepharis > Eublepharis macularius. The sequence continues at coordinate 61,679,729 of NC_072802.1, read as the reverse complement.
TTATCTGGATGCAGGAAAGGGAAAAGGCAACACTTAATACATTTGGAAAATGCCAGATATGCGTTACCAGGCAGGCTGCCTGCAACGTTTGCAAAGTGGAGCTTGGCTAGTAATTTCCTTTCGTTAGTAGCAAGCCTGTGTGGTCCCCTGCCAATATTTTATTCCTCCAGTTTCATCTTTCAGAAGCCGTCTTACACAGGCCAGGAAAGCATTTTTAATGATGGCTCTGTTTTTGAACTGAGCAAGTGATGAAGAGCTAATGGATGCAGGCCCCAGTGCAGTTATGGCCGTGGACAATGAGTCACATGGAACCTTCGATGGCCTGGAATCATAGAATCATAGAATCCTGGGGTTGGAAGGGACCTCCAGGTTCATCTAGTCCAACTCCTGCACAATGCAGGAAATTCACAACTACCTCCCCCGACACACACACCCAGTGACCCCTGCTCCATGCCCAGAAGATGGCAAAACACCATCAGGATCCCCAGCCAAACTGGTGTAGGGAAAATTGCTTCCTGGCCCCAAAGTGGCAATCAGCATTACCCTGGGCATGTAAGAAGGGCCACGAGAACTAAGCACTGATGTAACCCTTCCTGTTTTCCCCCTCATGATCTGCCCAGATTCAAAGAATCAGCATTGCTGTCAGATGGCCATCTAGCCTCTGCTTAAAAACCTCCAAAGGACAGCCCACCACTTCCCAAGGAAGCCTGTTCCACTGAGGGACTGCTCTGTCAGGAAGTTCTTCCTAATGTTTAACCAAAAACTTTTTTGATTTAATTTCAACCTGTTGGTTCTGGAAGGTAAATATGTATCCTAGTTGCCCACAGGGGTCAGATCTCAGATATCACAGACCCAAATCCAGATAATGTAAGCGGAAGGTGACGTACAGACGCAGATCTCTCTTGCTGGATCCGGGCTGCTGACGCACCGTTTTGACAACTTGAAGCACAAAGATGTTTTCACTATCTACATAAACATGTGCAAAGAAATATTTTATAAGAGATTCAGCTTCCTGGATTGTGTGGGTGTTTTGAATGAACAATCAAAGCCAAAAGGAACCTAACAAAGGATTTAAAAAAAATCTCTTCAGTTCTTCAGGAATTCTTTGCTTGGGCTTCTTCAGGTTGAAAAATCCCTGGTGATTGGGGGTAAACCCTGGGAACAGCACAGTCTGGGGAGGGGAGGGAGCTCAGCAAGGATTTGATTCCCTAGGATCCACCCTCCAAAGCAGCCATTTCCTCCAGGGGAACTGATCTCTGTAGCCTGGAGATCAGTTGTAATTCTGGGAGTATTCCAGGCCCCACTTGGAAGTTGGCTAGTGACAGGCCATCAAGTCACTCAGAAGACGGATGGATCCTATCTGTGAAACTCACCTCTTGTCTGCAAAACACTGTCCTGCATTCAGTTTCTGGATCACACCATTTATTTCTTTACTGAATTCATTTATTCCTCATAGGGACCCAAACTGGCTGACAACATTCTTCGTTCTGTCCTCACAACACCCCTGTGAGGTAGGTATGGCTGTGAGTGTCTGACAGGTCCGAGGTCAGCTGGCAAGCTTCCATGGCAAAGTGGGGATATAAACTTGGGTCTTCAGACCCTGACCTGCCACTCTAAGCACTCACGATGATTTGTTGGTTGTGTAGAATTTTCTGTGAAAATTTTTGAAATTTCTCCTCCCAACAATCCCCCAAAGGGAACCAGGAACACTCCATAAACTGAGAGCCTTGGAAATAAAAGTCCCCTTCAGAAATATTTGAGTCCAATGGTACCTTCGAGACCAGCATGATTTTCAGGCGATGTGCTTTCAAGAGTCAGGGCTCCCTTCTTCAGACACCTTCAGGAGCTCGGACTTTCAAAAGCTTACACACTGAAAATCTTGTTGGTCTCTGAAGAGCATGAACTGAAGTTACAGAACGTGTGCTCAGCTTGGGGAAAAGTCGACACGGGGAGGTTGGAGCACACGTACTTCTAATCACTCGCACAAACTCGCGTAAGTCGTCTCGTGTAGCTTAGCTCTAAGGCACCATCGGACTCAGATTCTGCTGTTCTACTGCAGACCAACACAACTACCCACCTAAAACAGTCCTTCAGAAGTGGAATCTGGCCTGAATCTGCCAGTATGTCCCAGCGACACTCTGGAGAGAAAAAAGCCTCAGCTCTCAACTATATGTTTACATTTTATTTTATTTTAAAGGACTTTTTTCCTTTTGCAAGTTTAGCCATCAGGGTTGCTTTATCAAAGAGGGAAAGGGAGGTAAATGTTAACCCTTTCCTCCCCTGCCATTTTCTCAACTGGAACACCACCACCCCCTCCCCAGGCCACTTTTATTCCTGATGGAGAAAACTTATGGGCACTGTTTCCAACAACATTAATAGCTGTGTAGGGGGGCTTTTTCTGTGCAAGAAACTGGCAAAGGAAGAAAAGGATAAAGTTTCTTTCCATATGCCAACCTGAAAGCTGCTTTAGAGTGTTTAAAATGAACTCAAAAAGAGTCCAGTAGCACCTTTGAGACTAACCAATTTTATTGTAGCATAAGCTTTCGAGAATCAAGTTCTCTTCGTCAGTTGCATGATACAGAGACAGAGATACAGAGATACAGGGTCTCTGTATCATGCATCTGACAAAGAGAACTTGATTCTCGAAAGCTTATGCTACAATAAAATTGGTTAGTCTTAAAGGTGCTACTGGACTCTTTTTGATTTTGCTACCACAGACTAACACGGCTAACTTCTCTGTATTTAAAATGAACTGAGACGATCAGCCTTTTAAAAAAAAAAAGCTTTATTAAACATTTTAAACTTAATTACAAAAAAACATACAAAAGGAAAAAACAAAAAAATTCTCAAAGATAAAGCAAAAGAATAAAAGGTCAAAAAGAAAAAGAAAAGGAAATAGGAATAAATATCAATTTTCTCTTTGAAAAGGTATAGCAATATTTCATATTATATACTAACTCTAAAATTACTGTCAGTGGCTACTTCTCTTTTCCAGGTAAACATTCTTTCCCTCTCCCGAATCTTCGAAAGCACAAATCATTCGTTCGTCTCTTTGTTTCTCGCAAAAAGTCTATAAGGGGCTCGAGATGATCAGTCTTAACTGGCTGGGCTAAGGTGTTTGGAGACATTCTCCGCCACCTGCTTGCAGCTGGGCCAAACTCACTTTTGGTCTCAGGGCTGGGTCCCTCCCAAGCATCGCAGTGCCATTTGCTCTCTTGCCAGGAAGAGTTCCGCTTGCAGGTTTCCCCTTCTGCTGTTTCCTCCATCTTTTCTCTTTACTTCTTGGCCGTTGCCCCTTTTGAAAGACCTGAGCCAAGCTCTATTTTATATATTTGAAATATTTACATCCTGCCTTTCTGCACTCACGGCCAGATCACCATAGATGGAGGATCAGAATCACCACATGTGGCCAACGGTCTGACCCAACCCATAACCCCCCTCCATGTCCACCTCAAGCTGAAGCAAGCAATGAGGAGAAAATTTCCACCATATCACTGGGCGCCCACAGTGACAGCTCCTCCCTGGGGCCGATGCCAGAGTTTCTGGCGCCTGAGGCTGGGGGCAGCTTCAGGGCTGTTGCCGCATGCACACTTGCACCTGGACTGTGTGATGACGTCACTGCATGTGACATCATCACGCAGCATGCCTCTGTGAGCCAGCCCCATTGGCGTGGCATGCAGCTGGGATGGTGCGCGGGTGGCCTCTCAGCCCTCCCGCTCAGTTGCCCCGTACCGCCCCGGCTGCCTGCTGCGTTTGGCCTGCAGCTGTGTGCAGGCAGCTGCGGCAGCACGGGGCAATTGAGCGGAATGGCTGGGAGGTTGCCTGCTCAGACTGTCCCACGCTGCCGCCAGCATGCACTCCTGGCCAGGTGCAGCAGCTGCGGGCCAGGCGTGGCAGGTGGCCGGAGCAGCATGTGGGCAGCTTCCCAGACCTTCCACTCAGCCGTCAGCACTGCCACCATCAGAACTTGGGAATGGAGGGAATTCCAGCCCATCATAGGACGTTGATATTTTATATGACAGCAGCAGCTAGACTTTTGTATGCGCAAAAATGGAAAGTACAAGAAGTGCCAACTATTGAAGATTGGATTTACAAATTGCTGTACATGGCAGAAATGGACAAGATGACAAGAAAACTGAGAAATCTGGACTCAGGGCAGTTTAACACAGATTGGGAGAAGCTGAAACAATATCTGGAGAAGAAATGGGAGGTGGGAGGAAAACTGTGGCAGTTTGAGAACTACTGAAGTATAATAAAATGTAGAGGGGGGTGACTTTACCGGGGGGGGGGAAGAGATAAATGTGAATTTATAAGCAGTTAGATTAACAGATTGATATATATATAGATATATATAGGTTAATAGATAGAATATTGATAGAAAATAATTAATGATAAGGTTTAAATATAAGTATTGAGTAACCAACAATATTTTCTTTCTTTGATAAGATTTGTATAATGCACCAAACTGAATGTACAGAAGAGTCAAATTGATTGACTATGTGATGAGTTATATAGAATTACCATAAAAAGATACAATGAGTAATATATAGAGAATAAGTCAAATTGTTTGATTTAAATGTAAGATTTTTATGGTTTATGATATATAGGTTTATGATATATAGAAATATTTAAAACTGGAAATGGGATAAATTGTTTATCCAAGATGGAAACAAAGACTTACAGTTTGGGTATATAACAAGAAAAGTAGTTAAGGATGTACTGCTTAGTATAATGGAGAATGTATATTTGTTTTAGATAGAGGAATTTAATAGAAGTAAGGGAAAAGGGACAAAGGGTGGGAAAGCTGTTGGAAGTTAACAAAAGGGGGGGAAAGGGAGGGGGTTAGAAGTGAAAAATTTGGGGAAAATTGAATGTAATGTTAAAAATAACGGATTCTAACCCAATAAAAAATTTTTCAAAAAAAAAAAGCACTGCCACCATCAGCTCCACGGTGCGCGCCCCCACCCCCGGCGCCGCCTCCGGCACCTCAGCACTCAAGGTGGCTGCTGGACTCGCTTCCATGGACGCGCCAGCCCTGCTCCTCCCATCTCCACAACAGCCCTGCCAAATGTGTAGGGTTTTAGGAGACAGCGGCTTGTTTCATGTAACATTTCATGGAGACATATGGTGGAGTACATGGCAAAGCTCCACCCCAAAATGTATCTTTACTGGAACAACATTTGCTGCCTTGTGTTCCCACTGGGAGACAGATGGTGTATAAATGAAGTAAAATTTTAATTAATTAATTAAATGTTCACTGGAAGATACATCCAGAGGAGTTAGCCGTGCTACTGGACTATTTGTATTTTGGAAGACACATGCATACAAGGGTACATACCTCTCCATGTGATCAGGATCCATTTAAAAAGAGGATTGTTGTTTGCACTGAAAGAGCCTTGCAATTTGCATACACTTGTATGCAAGTTGGGTCTTTAAACACCTTAAAGGCCATTTCCGCACGCTCTTAAAGGGATGGCCCACTTACTGAATGCTGGCGGCTTTTCTCACTCACTCCACACGTCTCCGATTTCAAAGTGGAAGAAGGCTGTTTGGCTTCTGTTTTATCAGCACCTTTTCTGAGAATGCACATTCCTGCAGTTTCCTGCGTCCCCGAAAAGACGTCCCCAAAATGGAAGTCAAACAGCCTGCTACCACTTTGAAATCGGAGATGTGCAGAGTGAGTGAGAAAAGCCGCCAGCATTCAGTGATTGGGACGTCCCTTTAAAAGCATGTGGAAACAGCCAGTTTCCCCACCGACATGCATTCAGTTTACTTGGAAAGTTGTGTAAAGAGGTCTAGTGACTTAACTCTGAGCAGGGATTGGAACCAGAGTCCCTGACATCCAGACCAGACCCCAACCATCAGCTCAGAATGCTTTACCTATTTAAAGCACAACTTTGGCTTTACATTCAAAACGGATCCTGGATCCTCCTTCTGACCTCCCATTCAATGGCGGCAGCCAGACACACACCCTCTCAGACACACACCTTCTCAGACTGCATGAGATGCAGGCGGCAGCACAGCTGCGAAAGCAGAGCCTCAGTGTTTGTCTCAGAAAAACAAACTGAATAGGCCCCACCGCTACGTTCAATCTCTGTCGAGAAGTTATTAGGGAGCTTAATTAAAACGAATAGACTTTTTAGGTATTCTGAGCTCATAGAGCATTAATTCAGTAGCACGTGAAAGAGAGGGGAAGACAAAGGCTGGAGGAAAGGCCAGGATGGTGCAGCGATGTTCTTGTGGAGGGAGGGGTCCCTCCCTTCCCTTCCTCCTTGTACCGTAAAGGACAAGCCTGTCTCTCAGCCCATCGAGATACATCTGTAAAGATTCAAAAGGGCACTTGTATTCCTTGCCTGAATGGCGCTCCAGGTTATTAGCCCATGAGAACTGTGAGAGGAAGAGGCCTCAGGAGATGCTAAGTCAGGGCTGCAAAGGAGCTCGAGCCCCCAGATAATAGTTTGTAATGATTCTACAGCTCATTCCAAAGGATATAAGCAGTAGACCAATGGTGGCTCCTTTCAGAGTTGCCATTTTTTCAATATTCTACAGGTTTAATCTCATTATTCAGTTTTGAAAACTGAGGAACGTCCACGTTCCTTCCACTTTAGCCTACAGCATACCCAGTTCCATTCTGGCTCCTCTCCCCTTACTTAGGTTTTCCAACCTCCATGTTGGGCCTGGAGCTCTCCCAGAATTACAACTGATCTCCAGACTACAGAAGTCAGTTCCCCTGGAGACAATGGCTGCTTTGGAGGGTGGACTCTATGGCAATATACCCTGCCGAGGTCCCTCCCAGCCCCAAGTCCTGCCTTTCCCCAGGCTCCACCCCTCCAAATCTCAAGGAATATCTGAACCATGAGCTGGCAACCCTACCCTGACCTGCTACATTCAGACTTAGAGCTAGCATCAAAGGTCAGAATGGCTGGGCACCTACTGAGGCCCACAGCCCAGCAGACAACCCACTGGTGGTTCATCTGCCACTTTGGTGGTTAATCTCCAGCCGGATAAGAGCCAAGAAACACTAGAGGGACCAGAATATGAGAGGATCAGCATTTGTGGCCTACCGAATTGGCTCAAAGGCCCCTTCCACGAGGGAATTTTCTATACCAAGTTTTTGTTGCCATGTGGTTCTTAACGGCATCAGTTTTTCTCCCTCATTACACAAAGTACTGTTTGCCAGTCACTGTTCTCCCTTCCCCCACCCCAAGTTTTTCCAAAGAAAAAACAGGAGAGCAACAACCAACAAGTTGTTGTTGTTGTTGTTGTTGTGTGTGTGTGTGTGTGTGTGTGTGTGTGTGTGTGTGTGTGTGTGTGTGTGTGTGTGTGTGTGTGTGTTCCATCAAGTACACCTCCAATCTAAGGCGACCCTATGAATGAAAGCCCTCCAAAAACATCCTATCTTTAACAGGCTTGGTCAGATCCTGCAAACTGGAGGACGTGGCTTCTTTGATGGAGTCCAGCCATCTCGGTTTAGGTCTTCCTCTTTTCCTGCTGCCTTCCACTTTTCCTTGAATTATTGACTTTTCCAGAGAATCTTGTCGTCTCATGATGTGACCAAAGTACGATAGCCTCAGTTTTGTCATTTTAGCTTCTAGGGAGAACTCAGGCTTGATTTGATCTAGTACCCACTTATTTGCCTCTTATTATTAGTATTTATTGATACTCTCCCTTTCTCACTGAGATCCATGACAGAAGAGGTCTCTAAATCGAGGGAGGGGCATGATTGGAGCGGCCCATGGCCATCTTTAGCTTGAAGGTCCATAAAAAGAGTCATTTGGCCCTGCTTTAAACACTGTCTAGAATTCAGGGTAGTGTCCATAACCATAGAAGTTGGCCACTCCCAGTCTAGACATACAAAAACACGTAAAACTTCTTAGTTATTTCCTACCACCCAACAAGCCAAACTCATTTGGTCCCATATAAATTAATGGATCTGCAAATAAAGGACCATGAAAAATGGGGTTAATTATGGAAATGCTGACCCTTATATGTAAGCAGCTCAACCGTGTGCTGCTCCAATACATCACAAAATTAAGAGGGCTCCCATTTAGTGACACAGTGCCACAAATAATAAATAATAAATAAAAAATCCATCAAGCTAAATTGAGTCTCGGGTAATGTGCTCCTGACATAACAGAGATTAATTTTGCTAATCCATCAAGGGCTAGCCATGCATACCCAGACGATGTGCAGTAAATCGGCAAACACTATGTCATCGAGGGGGACGACTGTCCAAGAACTGCCAGTTTTAGGGCTCAAATGCACGCGCCTTGCCCAACTGCCTAATGGACATCACATAAATTGGATATGAAATCACCGTTGCAGATATGGTGGCCATTAGTCATATATATGTATATGTGCATGTTTATATATATATATATATATATATATATATATATATATATATATATATATATATATATATATATATAGCAGAGAATGTATGCTTCAATGCCTTTTTTGTGCCTCTGCACCAAAGAGCATTTTCCAGAGGAAACGGCGAACGCAACCCTGTTCCCCATGTAAGGTCAGTGGTGCTTTGTCACACAATCCAGTCATGTATAGTCAACTAGTCAGGACTAGGGATGTGCGTTTCGGCATTCAGAATGCCGAAAGAATGCCGAAACAAAAGTGTTTCGGCTTCTTTCGGGGAATGCCGAAACGTTTCGGGGAATGCCGAAACGTTTCGGGTAGCCGAAAGAAAAAAGCCGAAACGTTTCGGGATTCTTTCGGCTTTCTTTCGGCTTTTCTATGGGAAAATGCCTCCGTCTTCCAGGACGTCTGGAGGAGGCATTTTCCCACCGAATAAGCCCAAAATTGGTGGGGACCTTCCTCTAACCCTTCTCTAACAACCACCCAAGTTTCAGACAGATTGGACTTTGGGGGGCCATGTTATGGCCCCCCAAAGCAGGTCCCCCCATCCTCCCATAAGAAAGCGAAGGAGCAGCATATTGTTAGCATGCTGCTGCTGATCTTTCTTCATTATTTCCTATGGGGAAAAAATGAAGAGGCAGGCTTCCTTTGCCAGGGGTGGCATTTTGCATGCAAAATGCCCCCCTACCCTCAGGGGCCCTTCTCCCACCCCTCCTCCCACCCCCCACCAAGGCTCAGCCTGCTCCCACTTGGGGGGGCATTTCATGGCCTCCCCAAGTAGGTGCTCTGCTCTCATCTCTACCACTGACAGCTGGGGGAGGCTTGTGTTGCCAGGGGTGGCATTTTGCATGCAAAATGCCCCCCAGCCCTCTGGGGCCCTTCTCCCACCCTTCCTCCCACCCCCCACCAAGGCTCAGACTGCTCCCACTTGGGGGGGCCATTTCATGGCCTCCCCAAGTAGGTCCTCTCAGCCCCTAAAGTCCACCCCTTACAGCCCCACACAAACCCAATTCCCCCCCAGCTGCCACACACAGACCCAAATCCCCACATTAGCCCCTCACAGACCCAAATCCACCCCCACCTGCCCCACACCCATAACCCCAGGAACAGGCTGGCAAAGGCCAGCCCTCTCCCTTTGTTCCCTATGCTGGGAACTTCTAAACTCTCTTTCCCTAGGCAATTCTGCACAGCCCAGGGGTGCCACAATGGTGGGCACACTTCTGAGTGCCAGCTGGTCCCTGTGAAAGAGCACCTGAACCACAGACACCCTCCCTCAAATTCCCCCACCACCTACAGAGATGGCTGGCCAGCCAGCCCCATTGTTCCCTATGATGGGAACCAACTGCACAACAAAGAATAAAACAAGAACAACACAAAATAAAGTTTTAAAAAAATTATATTCTCCCTTCCAAAGTACAAGTAGGCAAAGCATTATGACACATTACACCAGCAGTCCCCCACACAGAAAAATTAAAACAAAACTCACTTAACATCAGAGAATCACAAAGCATGATTCCTGTCAAAAACACTTTATTTCTTGAACAGCTTTAGGTTACACAGCAGGGGGGAACACCAAAGGGCATGGCAGCACTATCTTACACAAAAATAACACAACTCACTTCACATCAGAGAATCACAAAGCACAATTCCTGTTAAAAACACTTTATTTCTTGAACAGCTTTAGGTTACACAGCAGGGGGGAACACCAAAGGGCATGGCAGCACTATCTTACACAAAAATAACACAACTCACTTAACATCAGAGAATCACAAAAACACAATTCCTGGCAAAAACACTTTATTTCTTGAACAGCTTTAGGTTACACAGTAGGAGGGCACAACAGGGCATGATAGCAATGTACTGCAAAAAATAATACAACCCACTTCACCGTTTTTGACAGCAATTGTGTTTGTGTGATTCTCTGATGTGAAGTGAGTTGTGTTATTTTTGTGTAGTACACTGCTTTCCTGCTCTGTGGTGCCTTCCTAAAGCAGTTACAGAAATAAAGTGCTTTTGACAGCAATTTTTTGGGGTGATTCTTTAATGTGAAGCGAGTTATGTTATTTTTGTGTAAGATAGTGCTGCCATGCCCTTTGGTGTTCCCCCCTGCTGTGTAACCTAAAGCTGTTCAAGAAATAAAGTGTTTTTGACAGGAATCATGCTTTGTGATTCTCTGATGTTAAGTGAGTTTTGTTTTAATTTTTCTGTGTGGGGGACTGCTGGTGTAATGTGTCATAATGCTTTGCCTACTTGTACTTTGGAAGGGAGAATATAATTTTTTTAAAACTTTATTTTGTGTTGTTCTTGTTTTATTCTTTGTTGTGCAGTTGGTTCCCATCATAGGGAACAATGGGGCTGGCTGGCCAGCCATCTCTGTAGGTGGTGGGGGAATTTGAGGGAGGGTGTCTGTGGTTCAGGTGCTCTTTCACAGGGACCAGCTGGCACTCAGAAGTGTGCCCACCATTGTGGCACCCCTGGGCTGTGCAGAATTGCCCAGGGAAAGAGAGTTTAGAAGTTCCCAGCATAGGGAACAAAGGGAGAGGGCTGGCCTTTGCCAGCCTGTTCCTGGGGTTATGGGTGTAGGGCAGGTGGGGGTGGATTTGGGTCTGTGAGGGGCTAATGTGGGGATTTGGGTCTGTGTGTGGCAGCTGGGGGGGGAATTGGGTTTGTGTGGGGCTGTAAGGGGTGGACTTTAGGGGCTGAGAGGACCTACTTGGGGAGGCCATGAAATGGCCCCCCCAAGTGGGAGCAGTCTGAGCCTTGGTGGGGGGTGGGAGGAAGGGTGGGAGAAGGGCCCCAGAGGGCTGGGGGGCATTTTGCATGCAAAATGCCACCCCTGGCAACACAAGCCTCCCCCAGCTGTCAGTGGTAGAGATGAGAGCAGAGCATCTACTTGGGGAGGCCATGAAATGGCCCCCCCAAGTGGGAGCAGGCTGAGCCTTGGTGGGGGGTGGGAGGAGGGGTGGGAGAAGGGCCCCTGAGGGTAGGGGGGCATTTTGCATGCAAAATGCCACCCCTGGCAAAGGAAGCCTGCCTCTTCATTTTTTCCCCATAGGAAATAATGAAGAAAGATCAGCAGCAGCATGCTAACAATATGCTGCTCCTTCGCTTTCTTATGGGAGGATGGGGGGACCTGCTTTGGGGGGCCATAACATGGCCCCCCAAAGTCCAATCTGTCTGAAACTTGGGTGGTTGTTAGAGAAGGGTTAGAGGAAGGTCCCCACCAATTTTGGGCTTATTAGGTGGGAAAATGCCTCCTCCAGGCGTCCTGAAAGACGGAGGCATTTTCCCAAAAAAAAAACCCGAAAGAATGCCGAAAGAATGCCGAAAGAATCCCGAATCCCGAATCCCGAAAGAGATTCTTGTTTCGGCTTTCGGCTTTAACGGTAGAGAATCTTGTTTCGGGTAATCCCGAAACAAGAAAGCCGAAAGTTTTTTCCTTGCACACCCCTAGTCAGGACAGACTATAGATGGAGGCATCCAGTTGATTTTCTTCCCGTATGGACCGACATGTGCATTCAGATATACACTGTCACATTTCCAACGAGTTGCACACTCCCATATCAAAACTGGGCTTTATTGGCGGGATGTGAAAGTTTGATAAGCTAAATTGACCACATTGCATCTAGGTTGTATCATGTCTCTGGTAAAAACTGAGGCTTTTTCTCCTTCTGCTCCATGATTATGGACAGAGCCAGTATGGTGTAGTGGTTACGGTGTTAGACTAGAATCTGGGATAACTATGCTTGAAACCCCACTCTGCCATGGAAGTTTGGGCCAGTCACACAATCTAAGCCTAACCTACCTTACAGGGTTGTTGTGAGGATAAACTGGATAGAATTATATAAGTCGCCTTAGGCTCCTATTGGGGAGAAAGATGGGAAATAAATGAAGTAAAAATACAATTAAATTCAAGAGGACGCATGTCAAAGCCCTTACCTTACTGGACGATGTGCAGAGTGGACTATAGGATAGTTCAGTGGATAGGGAAACTACAGGCCAGTCAGTCTGACTTCTGTTGCTGGGAAAATATTAGAGCAGATTTTAAAGGGTTCGATCTGTAAGCATCTGAAGGACCACTTAGTGATCTGGGGAAGTCAACATGGTTTTGTCCCCAACAGATCTTGTCAGACCAACCTGGTTTCCTTCTTTGATTGAGTGACCAGCTTACTGGATCATGGGAACTCTGTCGACATGATTTAACTGGATTTCAGTAAAGCTTTTGATGAGGTTCCCCATGACATTCTAATGGGTAAACTGGAAGACTGTGGACTGGACTATAGGACAGTTTGGTGGATAGGGAACTGGTTAGAGGACTGCACTCAAAGAGTGGTGGTCAATGGCGTTTCATCAGATTGGAGGGAGGTGTCCAGTGGGGTGCCACAGGGCTCGGTTTTGGGCCCGGTACTTTTCAATATTTTTATCAATGATTTGGATGAATGGGCTACTCGTTAAATTTCCTGATGATACCAAATTGGGGGGGGGAGTGGCAAACACCCGGGAAGAGAGAGTTAAAATTCAACAAGACCTGAATACTCTGGAGAAGTGGGCGGTTGTGAACAGGATGCAGTTCAACATAGATAAGTGCACAGTATTACATCTGGGCCACAAAAATGTGAAGCACAAATACAGGGTGGGAGATACACTTCTGGGTAATAGTGTATGCGAAAGAGATCTTGGAGTAAGAGTGGACTGTAAACTAAATATGAGCAGTCAGTGTGATGCGGTAGCAAAAAAGGCAAACTAAGTCTTGGGTTGTATTAAAAGAGCCATTGCACTGAAATCGCAGGAGGTCATATTCCCTCTCTTTACTGCCTTGGTCAGGCCACAACTGGAGTACTGTGTGTAGTTCTGGAGGCCTCACTTCAAAAAGAATGTGGACAAAATCAAGAGGGTGCAGAAGAGAGCGACGAGGATGATCAGGGGTCTGGAGACTCAACCCTACGAGGAACAGTTTTTCATGGTCAGAGTAGTTCAAAAGTGGAATCAGCTGCCTAGGGAGGTGGTGAGCTCCCCTTCACTGGCAGTTTTTAAGAAGAGGCTGGATGAATATTTGTCAGGGATGCTTTAGGCTCATCCTGCATTGGGCAGGAGGTTGGACTAGAAGGTCTGTATGACCCCTTCCAACTCTGTGATTTTGTGATTCCCCAAAACACTACTTTTTCAAAAGAGGGCCATTGCTCCGAATGTCATTTCTCAAACTGAAATGCAGTTTAGCTCCCGCCTTCACCAAAGGTCTGTCCTCACAGCTCTCAAAATCAACCTATTCTCTAGAATCCGCCTAGGTTCTCCCAGGGCGTGTCTATGCAAGACTCTCGCATTGTAGAGTGCTATTTTAAGTATCCATGCAGCCATCTACAACCTCTACAGCAAAGAGATCCTGTAGAAACTTTCAAAGGGAAAGGTCACGGGCAAAATGACTGCCCTCCGATCCACCTTAGGTACAACCACAGACCTGACAAGGAGCCTTTGAACCCAAACAACAGCACTGCCCTACATGATATCCCACCCTCCCACCCTCATTTTCTGTGTGGTTTTACTTACGCAGGCGAGTGTGGGGGCTTTCTGTGGCAGGGAGGGGGAGGTTGTTTAAATAGCTGTGAAAAGCCGCAGTGTGTGTTTTACCCAGAGATATATTACACTTGATTAGGCAATGCACTGGAGCGCGAATGCTACAACAGGAGACCGACGTGCTTAACTAGCAGTTTCAGCCCGCTCTGCGGTATCAGGAGGTCAAGGGAAAGATTAACTGTATCTGACTGCCATGTCAAAACACTCAATTGGAGCATTTATAAAGGCACCAACTAGTTGCCACAGACAAGAACGGTAGATTTATATCTCCCAATGCAGCTCCTTCAACAAAAGGAGGAAAAAAAGATCTTGGCAGTTGGCATGGCGGCCTCCTTGTTTTATGCCTTGTCCAAAAGGCAGAGAGAGAGAGAGATCTTCTTATCCTTTTTTCCTGGTACGATCGGAGATGGAGACCAAATTGTAGACTTGACTCTGTCCAAGACTGCTGGGTCATTGAACTGTTAATAAAGAAAATAAATAAAAGAGACCAAATTGTACAAATTGGAATCTGTATAAAGACATCGTTTGCAAAAACAAGCAGGGATGGAGGAAGCTAGTTCAAGAGCCACAAGTGCCTTAGGCCACGCCCCATGTATCTTTTGCCAGGGCCGGGAGGTGGTAGGCTGCACTGCCCAGTTGGTGCCTCCAATGACATTGATTCTTACCTGCAAAATTAATTCCTGTATTCATGTCCCATAGATAATTTTATTCTTGCCTTCTACTGAGTCGCACTATTGGTTCCTCTAAGCTCAGTATTATTTATACTGACTGGTATTGGCTCTCCAAAGGTCCCATCTAGGACAATTGATTGATTGATTGATTGATTGATTGATTGATTGATTGATTGATTGATTGATTGATTGATTGATTGATTGATTGATTGCATTTCTAGACCGTCCTCCCCATCAGACGGGCTCAAGGCGGTATAGCAACATACAATTTATAACATACAGTTTAATGGTTTTAACATACAATGTTAAACATATAACATACAATGGTTTTCAGCCTCCGGACCAAATTCAACCACAAGTGGCAGCACTGAGCTGCAACATGTGGCAGGAAGTCACGTGAGATCCCGATCATGTGATTGGAAGAGGAGGAGTCAGAGTCTCTGAGCCTGCAAACCTTTTCTACTGCTAAGTGGCTTTGCCTTCCTGTCATATTGCTCCTCCGATCATGCACAAAAAGAGATGCAGGTGAAAGATTCTGGCTTCCTATATGTACACAATAGCAGCGGGCTCTTCAAACAAATAGTAGCTCTATAGGGATCTTCAATCTGAAGGTCCCAAACTCATGGATGGAGGAGTGTTGATTTAGCACAATATTGACTGTTCTCGCTAACAGCAGCTGTCCAGGGTGTTGGACAGAGAAAGATTTTTGCTGACACCTGCTACTTATATCCCTTTCATTGGAGTTGCCAGGAAGTTATCTGGGGACTGTCTTGTGCAAATCATGCACTCTGTAACTGAGCCTCCGAAGCTGGTCTTAAGGAATGGGCAGATGCCTCCATGAGAAAGTGTCAAAAATAATACTCTGAACTGAACCCAGAAACAAACTGGTCAGAGGATACAAGGTTATAAGCCTTCCCGTTGTGGAGTGATAGAGAAGCTATTGTCATCTTAAAAGAGACTAAGTTTAAAGAAGTTATTACAAAAATCGGACTATTGTTTTGAATACTTGTGGTTTTGGAGCTGTGGGAAAAAGACACCATCGCGAGACCTGCTGGGGGAAGACGGGAGACAGGAAGTGCGTAACAACAATAGAGTGGCTGGAGGGAAGCGGCCCTTGCCAAAGGACAGGAAGTGGGGAATCGCCATCTTTGAAAGTGGAAGGGTCGTGGCTTCAGCGGAAGAGGAAGTAGGCCATTTTGGATTATAATAACATAGAGAAACCATAGAGAAAAGACGCCCGACATTTTGGATATAAAAAATTAATTTTGGCAAAGATTGGGACAATTTAAAAAAAAGGAAAACGTTTAATTATACGCCACGGAGCTGAGGAAGAGAGCAGATTCGTGGGAGCGAGCTAAAGCAAGCCCCACGATGTCGAAAAAAGAGTGGCAATCGGCAATAGAAAATTTGGACAAAAAACTTATAGACATGATGAAAGAACTTAAGGACACGAAATTGGAGCTTATTAAAGAGGTTAAGGAAGTTACACAGACAGTAAAGTCGGAGCTGTCAGAGGTGAAAAAAGGTGTGGAAACGATTAGCAGTGAATTACAAGGAACGCAGCAGAGAGTTAAAACAGTAGAAGACGCGATGGAGAATTTAATAGACACGCAACAAACAGAGATGAGGCTGGTGAAGGGGAGGATGTCAGTTGCAGAAACTAAACACATGGAGAAGCAGCTTCGTTTTCGTGGTCTGCCAGAAGTGGAAGGGAAGTCAGCGCAAGAACAGATGACTGAGGTGTTGGCTGATTACCTGGGGAAGGAGGAGGAGGAAATTGTGGCTATCCTAGATGTGGCGTATCGTGTGAACTCGAGAATTGCAACCCAGAGGAAACTACCAAGGGATGTGATTGTGCAGTTTACAACTAGAAATATGAAAGAGAGGATTGTGACAAAACAATTTCAAGATCCATTGGAGATTGATGGCAAGACGATTATTATAATGAAGGAATTGCCCAGATCAGTGTTATTGGACAGGAAAAAATATAGAGTGCTAATTCAGACTTTGAAGGACATGAATATCAGATACAGATGGGAGTTACCGGAAGGAGTGTCCTTTGAGTTTGGAGGGGCAAAAAAACGCATCAGATCTGAGCGAGAGATGGAGAGATTTATCAAGGACAATGAAAAAGACTTACCAACAAAACCATGAATATGGAGTGTAAAGTATTATCTTGGAATGTAAATGGACTAAACTCACCGAATAAGAGAAAAAATATTTTTCATTGGCTACTAAAACAAAAATGTGATATTGTTTGTTTGCAGGAGACCCATATTAGAAAACAGGATGTAAAATATTTAAAATCTGGAAAATTGGGCAAAGAATTTGTAGCGGCTTCCAACAAGAAAAAAAGAGGAGTGGTGTTGTATATAAAAGAGGAGCTGCAGCCAAAATTTGTTATGAGAGATGTGGAAGCCAGATTTGTAGCAGTGGAATGTAATTGGAACTTAAAGAGAGTGTTGGTAGTCGGACTTTATGCACCCAATGGTGCAAAGGAAAGCTTCTTTGAAGACTTAAGGAAGCACCTAGACGATCTTGTATATGACCAGATAATTCTTGCTGGAGATTTCAATGGAGTGACAGATTTGGAACTAGACAAAAAGACTACAAAAGCACAAAAGAAAAGAGGACTATTGCCAAAGTTTTTTTTTGAGTTGATTCAACAAGAGACTCTCGAAGACGTATGGAGGAGAGAATATCCTAAAACCAGACAGTTTACTTTCTATTCTGCAAGGCATCTTACATTATCAAGAATTGATATGATCTGGGCCTCAAAGGACTTAGCGTTATGGACTAAGGAGGTAGAAATAATGCCGATGGTAGGCTCAGATCACAACTCAATTATGTGGAAATTTGGAAAAAGGAGAAAAAGGAAAGCCTGGAGAATAAATGAGGACTTGTTACAGGAAAGTGAGAATATGGAAACATTGAGAAGAGAGACTAAGTTTTTTATACAATACAACGTGAATAAAGAAGTACCAACCAGTAAAGTTTGGGACGCGTATAAGGCGGTTGTAAGGGGCATACTAATGGACTTAAATGGTAGAGCAAGGAAAAAGAAAGAGGAGAAAAGACAAGAGATTGAGGAGAAAATAAAGGCCAAAGAAGTACAGTTAAAAAAGAGACCAGGGAAAAAGAAAATACATCAGGAAATCAAAATTCTTCAAGAACAGTTAACAGCAATGAGTAATAAAGAATTGGAGTGGAACCTTAAAAGACTGAATCAAAAAGCTTTTGAGGGTGCTAATAAACCTGGGAAATATTTGGCATGGCAATTAAAGAAGAAAAGGGAAAAGAAAATAATAAATAAAATTTGTGAAGAAAACAAAACGTATTTGGAGCAGACTACCATTAGTAGAGCCTTTTATAAATTTTACGCTAGGCTGTATAATAAAAAAGAAGTAAACAAAGAATCAATAGCATCATATTTGGAGAAAACCAAACTTCCAGAGATCTCGGAAGCTTGGAGAAATAAGCTGAACAGTGAAGTAACTGATGAGGAAATAAATATGGCAATACAATCCGCAAATCTAGGAAAGGCGCCAGGGCCAGATGGACTTACGGCTAAATTTTATAAGACAATGGCCAATGAACTGGCACCATTCCTAAAAGAGGTGATGAACGGAGTTTTTAGGGATCAAAGAATTCCAGATACTTGGAGCGAAGCGAATATATCATTGATCCCAAAAGAGGGCCAAGATCTGACTAGCGTGAAAAATTATAGGCCTATATCATTACTTAACAATGATTATAAAATTTTTGCAAAGATATTGGCGGAGAGACTGAAGGGGTGGCTCTCGGAAGTTATAGAGGAAGAACAAGCAGGTTTTTTGCCGGACAGACAAATAAGAGACAATTTAAGGACAGTGATCAATGCTATTGAATACTATGACAAGCGTTGCGATAAAGAGGTTGGTTTCTTCTTTGTAGACGCTGAAAAAGCGTTTGACAACTTAAACTGGGATTTTTTGTTTGCCACTATGGAAAAGCTACAATTGGGAGAAAGATTCATCAGAGCAATTAAAGAAATATATAGGGACCAGACTGCAGCAATCGTAGTGAATGATGAATTGACCAAGAAATTGACGATTAGTAAAGGAACAAGACAAGGTTGCCCGTTATCTCCATTGTTGTTCATATTAGTATTGGAGATTCTGATGATACAAATACGACAAGACGAGGAAATACGAGGAATAAAAATAAAGGACTATTCATACAAGGTCAGAGCATTTGCAGATGACATAATGTTAATTGTAGAAGATCCATTGGAGAACATGCCAAAAGTGATAGATAAGATCAAGGAGTTTGGTGACTTGGCAGGTTTCTTCATTAATAAAAAGAAGTCAAAGATACTATGTAAAAACATGACTAAGCAGAAACAACAATTGTTAATGGAAACAACGGACTGTGAAGTAACTAGTAAGGTGAAATATTTGGGAGTTGAGCTGACTGCAAAAAATATAGATTTGTTCAAGAACAATTATGAAAAATTATGGACTCAGATAGAGAGAGACTTGATCAAATGGAATAGACTGAACTTGTCATGGTTGGGCAGGATTGCAGCAATTAAGATGAATGTGTTACCAAGAGTAATGTTTTTGTTACAGACAATACCAATCATCAGAGACTCTAAACAATTTGAAAAATGGCAGAGGAAAATATCAGATTTTGTTTGGGCAGGCAAGAAGCCTCGAGTGAAAGTAAAAGTTCTACAAGACGCAAAGGAGAGAGGCGGAATGCAACTGCCCAATCTGAGACTTTACCATGATGCAATCTGCCTAGTTTGGCTAAAAGACTGGATGACATTAAAGAATAAGAAACTATTAGCCCTAGAGGGATATAAAAAAATTTTTGGATGGCACGCATACCTATGGCATGACAAAGTAAAGGTCAACTCGATGTTCCTGCATCATTTTGTAAGGAGAAGTTTATATACAATCTGGAAGAAGTACAGAACTTACCTACAAGAGGGAACCCCCTTGTGGGTGGTTCCATATGAGGTGATAGATCCGAGAGCTGTGGATAATGAACAACAATGTTTAACGTACAAAGAAATAACTAAGATTGAAGTATCTAAACTTAGAATAAAGACGCAAGAGGAACTATCACCTAACTATGATTGGTTCCAGTATAGACAGATTAGAGACTTATACAACTCGGACCTTGCAAAAGGGGGCATACGAACAGAGAACTCGGAACTAGAGCAGACCCTTCTTAAAGAAGACAAGAAAAGAATATCCAAGGTATACCAAGTACTGTTGAAATGGTATACTGAGGATGAGATAGTTAAAACACAGATGGTGAAATGGGCTATAAATTTCAATAAAGAAATAACAATGGAGGCATGGGAATACTTGTGGAAAACTACAATGAAGACAACGACATGCATTAATATTAAAGAGAACATTTTCAAAATGATCTACCGTTGGTACATGACACCAAAGAAGATTGCGCTAGGGAACTTGAATACTTCTAATAAATGCTGGAAATGTAAGAAACATGAGGGCTCCCTCTATCATATGTGGTGGTCGTGTGAGGTAGCTAGGCAGTTCTGGGGGGAAATAATAAGAGAAATGAGTGAAATTTTACAGTTTCAAATAAATAAGAACCCAGAACTCCTGCTGCTAAACTTGGGAATGGAGGGAATTCCAGCCCATCATAGGACGTTGATTTTTTATATGACTGCAGCAGCTAGACTTTTGTACGCGCAGAAATGGAAAGTACAAGAAGTGCCAACTATTGAAGATTGGATTTACAAATTGCTGTATATGGCTGAAATGGACAAGATGACAAGAAAACTGAGAGATCTGGACTCAGGGCAGTTTAACACAGACTGGGAGAAGCTGAAACAATATCTGGAGAAGAAATGGGAGGTGGGAGGAAAACTGTGGCAGTTTGAGAACTATTGAAGTATAATAAAAGTATAAAAGAGAGGGGTGACTTTACCGGGGGAGGAAGAGAAATGTGAATTTATAAGCAGTTAGATTAATTGATTGAGATATATATAGATATGTATAGGTTAACTGATAGAACATTGATAGAGAATAATAAATGATAAGGTTTAAACATGAGGATTGAGTAAATAACAATATTTTCTTTCTTTGATAAGATTTATATGCACCAAACTGAATGTACAGAAGAGTTAAATTGATTGATTATGCGAGGAGTTATATAGAATCACCATAAAAAGTTGAAATGAGTAATATATAGAGAACAAATCAAATTGTTTGATTTAAATGTGGGAAATTTTTATGGTTTATGATATATAGGTTTATATAGAAATATTCAAAATTGGAAAATGGGATAAATTGTTTATCTAAAGACGTACAGTTTGGGTGTATAATAAGTAAAGGAGTTAAAGATGTACTGCTTAATATAATGGAGAATGTATATCTGTTTTAGATAGAGGAATTTAATAGAAGTAAGGGAAAAGGGACAGAGGGTGGGAAAGCTGTTGGAAGTCAAGAAAAGGGGGGGAAAGGGAGGGGGTTAGAAACGAAAAATTAGGGGAAAATTGACTGTAATGTAAAAATAAAAATGCTCTAACCCAATAAAAAATTTTTCAAAAAAAAAAAAGAGAGAAGCTATTGTCATCTTGAAAGGCTGAGAGACACATATGACATGAGACCAGAATCAATGAAATGGAGACAAGCAGGTTATGATCAGGGGGCCAAAACTCTGGGAGGATGTCAGCACGTACCTGGGCATCATACTATACAATCTGAGAAGCCAGACCACAGTCAAAAGTTTTATGGGACCAGGAGGAACCGGATGGCTTCCTTGAGACAAAGGCTGCAGTTCCACAGAAGGTCAGCTGAGGAGCTGAGGGGTTTCATATTGCCTCCAGCAAGCTACTGCAGTCCCCATTAACAATGCCCTGTCTGAGACAGTCTCTTAAAGAAAGCATCTCCATATCTGATAGTAAAGTATCTGGCGAAAGCAGCAGAACCGAGCCACCTCCAGAAATTAGAGGACTGTGCCTACTTCAGGAGTACCCACAAACTAACCGGGGAAAAAGAGAGCTCTCAAAAATGGCTTTGCAAACTAACTGAAAAAAGAGAGCTCTCAAAAATGGCCTGATGAGGACTGAATATTCCCCAAGAGTCATAGAATGCTGAGAGTCAATTAAAAGGAAAAGAAACGGAGGAGACGATTGACCCTGGTCAAGCCATGGAGAACTTACAGAATGTTGAGGGTAGAAATTCTGGAGGGGGGGTATAATTTTCAAATTGCCCCCCACACACACACACACACTGCAATTCGCCATGGGTCATGGAAATTTACTCAATACACACAAAGGGGTCTAATCTCACACCAAGAATGGAGTTTTGAAAACAAAAAAAAGCACGCACACACCCCATAGTTATTCTGTATCTGACAAGACCTGACTCACCACTCTGAACAGGCCTATATAATTATGTCATGAGAATGTTTCAGAGAACAAGACACTTCTAACACCGGGACCAGATACTTTGTAGAGTAGAACAATACAGGCACGAAGGAGGTGACTTTCATATGTTTTTAAAAAAAATTTTTAAACAGCATTTAGTACCATTCTAACTTTCCGGTTTCCTTTTCAAAACGTAATTGCGATGCATTTAGGGTGCCAGAGAATGTTCCAAAGCAGCTCAGTTAAACCTCTTACTTCTGCAACCTCAGGACGTACACGCCAAAACAACCAACAGCTGAAATCCAATTACAGCGGAATATTCTGAGGCCCATTTCCATCGGTAATTCGCTAGTCTGTTTAAACATGCAAAGTGATTTCTCTCTCGTTCTCCCCCCTCCCCATGTACACACTTCCAACTATCTGCACATGCTGCAACTCACAGTGGACAACTTGAAATTAAAATTGTGGCTTTGCTGCAGCTTGAAATGAACTCCTGTGGTTCATTGAAAACGGAGCATTCCAGTTGCAATCAGAGAATCACGCACACTCAAACCTCTACAAGGCTTGTCACTCTCCGACTACATCTCTAATTCTAACAAACAATAACCAATCAATCAGAGATTCCTTCATTGCCGCCCAAAATGCTCATTATTGCACAGGCTGCCTGCCTGACATAAGCCACAAAGACGTAAGATGCCTCAAAATGTTCTCTGTCTCTCTCAGAAGCCTCGTTATTGATTGAACAAAACATAACAGAGACGTACACTGCTCACAGAGACAGCCAGCAAATGTAATTTCTTGAGCTCCTGTCATTCAAAACGGCTTTGACTGAAGGTCACAATTATGAGAAGAGCAAATTGTATGGCTGTTTGGACTCTTTGTTCTGGAGGGTGTAAAACAGAAGTCCCTCGCCATCAAGAATCCACCATGGCAGGACTTTTCAGGCTGCCATACTAGCACACACACACACACACACACACACACTTACACAGCTGATAACTTGGGCCAAATGTAAACATGACACAGACAGTAGGAACTTACCGACTTGGCATCACAAACAGCTGGTGTCCCATTACCTCAGAACCTTGGCTGCTAGGTAGGCAGTGGTAGCAAGGTTTTAGTATTAACTTATAAAGCCCTATGCGGACTGGGACCAGCATATCTGCGGGACTGCCTCTCCCCATATGAACCCCAGAGGACTCTCCGTTCTAGTGAGACACATCTGTTAAAGGTCCCTGGCCCCAGGGAGGCCCACCTGGCATCAACCAGAGCCAGGGCCTTTTCCGTCCTGGCCCCAGCCTGGTGGAACGCTCTGTCTGAGGAGACTAAGACCCGGCAAGATTTGTTATCCTTTCGCCAGGCCTGCAAGACAAAGCTGTTCCGCCAGGCGTATGGGCAGTGCTAGGCGGAGCCCCCCTGGCTGGTTGATGAGGGATTGGGCCCTCCCCACCACCAATACCCCCCATTTTTTAAAAAAAACCGATTGAATGCAGAGGTGTTCTGAAGTTGTTGTGCCACTATGTTGATATATATAATTGTATTTTAACTGTGTAAATTGGATGTTTTTAGAATTGTTAATTATAACAACTGTTTTATATATTTTAACCTTTATGTATTTTGTAATCCGCCCTGAGCCTGCTGGAAATGTGGGAGGGCGGAATAAAAATCAAAAGTAAATAAATGGTTTGGGACCTTTGCATAGTAGAGATTATGCTAATTTCACCTCTAATATGTTTAACAGTCAAACTTAGCATGTTTGAAGGTTGTCCGGGGTCGCAAGCACACACCCCAAACTTGGCCTCAACCCCTGCCTCCCAACCAGGAGAAGAGCAGGGAGAGACCCTCCCCAGAACCCCAGCCAACACGCCAAGGGCCCCACCAGCCCACTCACCCAGTGGCAGAACAGGGCAGTCATCTGTGGGGGCTCCAACTCGGCAAGAAGCAGGGCACATCACCAGCCAGCTGATGATCATGGCAGTGCAGCAGCAGCCATTTCCGCAACAGCTAAGGCCCCAGAAAGGTAGGGCGGAGCCAGGGCCAATGCCGACGGAGGCCTCCTCAGTGAGGCAGCTCCAGGCTACGCCCACCACCGGGCTCTCCGTCCTGTTCAGCAGGACCCAGGGAGAGTCCCAGGTGAATGGCAACTGTGGCTCCCACGGGAGCCTTCCCCAAACAGGGAGGCATGGGCCGCCAGTGAGGGCGGTGTCAAGAGGTCCAACCAGATGCCAACAGGCAAAGCACAGGCCGGGTGGACAGTGGGATCCCTGGCCAGAGGGTGGGGTTGGGACCAAGGACACTCTTGGCCAGGGCATTGGGACAGGCCCGGGAGAGGAGGCGGGGTTTGCAGCAGAGTGACAGAGCCCCGACCTGTCCGGAGGGAGCAAACCCAGGTGAAAGGGAGAGGAGAGTAAGGACGCAGGGAGCACGAGGGCAGATTGGCTGCCCCAGGTGGGAGGGTTTGGAAGGGTGCTATATAAGGGAGGCTCCTGGGGAAGCTGGGGAGGAGAGTGCTGGCTTGACTGTGGGCGCAACAGAGAGCAGGTCAGAACACAGCAGGCAGGAAAAGGAACCAGGTGTTGCAACCCCCTCCCCTGCTTAAGTCTGAGGCTGAGGGAGACCTGCCCCAACTGTACCCAGGAAGACGACAGAAGGTGGCAGCAATGAGGCAAGGACAGTGGCTTACAAACTGGTGGAGAATGCAGGCACAGAGGAACTTGTGAGCCACCCCCCTCTGTGCATACCCCCACCTGCAGGCTGGGTCAGCAGGCAGCCCCTCTTGAGGCCCTCCTCTCTGCAGCCATTGGCCAATAGTAATCTCGAAGGCCGGACCGAGGCACAGTCTAATACAGATTTTACCTAGTTCAGGCAGTGGCTAGCAAAGTACTAGGGGCAGCTGCTCCGCAAGGTAACCCAGCAACAGCGCAAGGCCCAGGCTGCCCTGGCCCATCAGCAGCATGATGCACAGGTGGCCATGCTATCAGACCTCAGGCAGGCCTTAGAGGGTGGACACAGCAAAGGCCAAGATGGGAGTGGCATCATGGGAGCCAGTTCCCATGTAGCGGGGCAGCTACTGCTGTTTCACCTGGCCCTTCCCTACCCCCTCCTGTTGGAGCAAAATGCGCCGCACTTCCAACCTGTCCTTCGGTAACTGACCATCCAATTGGAGGAAGACTCTGAATGACTGCTTTGGGGCAATGGAGGAAACCTGGAAGGAGATGGCTCCAGTGAAGACCTGGAGGAAGGTGGCTCCAGGAAGCAAGGGGACGAGTCTGCGCCCCTATTCAGAGACAGACGGCAGAAGGATCCCAGATTTGCTGTCGAGCAGGAACAGGACCCATCACTGGAGGCCCTCCGCAAGATCCCACAGGAGGAGGAAGCAATGGAGCAACCCCCTCCCTTGCCCAAGTCTGAAGCTGAGGGAGAACTGCCCCAACTGCACCCAGGAAGATGGTGGAAGGTGGCACCAATGTGGCAGGAGGGGCAGCGGCTCACAAAGGTGTTGATAAGATGCAAGTCAATCCCTTAAACTAGATGGTTAGCCAGGTTAGTCAGTCTGTAGCAGTGGAAAAGAGCAAGAGTCCAATAGCACTTATAAGACTAACAAAATTTGCAATAGGGTATGAGCTTCCATGAGTCACAGCTCACTTCTTCAGACACAGCTAGAATGTGAGTCCATCTGTCCTTATATCTTGGAGAGTGGAGATCGAATGATAATAGCCGGTGAATGACAATAGCAGGCAAAATTGGATTGGGGGTGGTATGCAGAGGGGTAGTGGGTGTGGAGAAATCAGCATTGGTAATGAGACAGGAAGCCTAGGTCTCGATTCAATCCAGGTGGATACATTGTCTTAAGCTTCGTTATCAGTTGCAATTCAGCAGTCTTTCTTTCCTATCTCTCGTTGAAATTCCTCTGCAGGAGAACTGCTACTTTTAGATCAGTAACTGAATATCCTGGAAGAGTAAAATGTCCCCCCACTGGTTTTTGAATGTTTTGGTTTTTAATGTCAGACTTAAGTCCATTAATTCTTTGTCGAAGGGATTGACTAGTTTGTCCAATGCAGAGAGTGGAGGGGCATTGCTGACACGAGACGATGTAAATCACGTTGGAGGATGAGCAGGAGTAGGAACCCGAGATGGTGTGGCTGATGTTGTTGAGTCCACTGAGGGCATTGCTCAGATCTATATGAGAGCAAAGTTGGCATCTTGGTTTGTTGCAGGCCTTGGCGCCAGGTACATTCCCTTGACCTGTTAGCGTTGAACAGCTGGGAACACCTGCGCAACTGGTTTGCATTGAGTCTTTGAAATATCGAGAACATGCAAAGACCCTGCTGATTCCAATTGATTAGCATTACTAAAGACGGACCCCAAAGGGTAGGACTTTATTGAAACGTACCATTAATTGATGACTGGTTTATATTATTTGCAAACTATCTAATTGTCCGTTTAGAGGAACAGTTATGCAGCAAGGGTGGAGGTATAGTAGAACATGATCGGATCATCTGAGTGAGAATGCATGTGCATGAAAAGCCAATGGTGCTTTAATGCATAGTTAGGAAGGGATATGGGGAAGGAATACAGTTAAGCAACCCATCAGACACTGACAAAAAAGATTGAGTATGCAACCAAACGCTGAAAAGCCAGGTTCAAAATTGGCAAACAGGACAATAGATGAACTGGTAGGTGTTTGAGCATCCCTAAAGCACAGCTCAGTTAGATGGGACGCGGAACATGTTCGGTGTTCCATGGGTAAATCCATCTTGCTTACCTCCATCACAGTTTAATTAGACTTCAAACACTTATTGGGAAGGGAGGAAGTACGGCTCAGCACAGCGGTAGCCATGATAATAGGAAGAAAGGAGACGGTATAAATTTAGGATATCATAGAGCAGTTGAGGGCATTTGAGGGTAATTGAGGGTAACTGAAGGGAGATGGAGACATGGAGGGAGGAAATGCATGTGTGAGTTGATAGGATACATCCCAGGTTATGAGCAAAAGAATATGTAGTTGAAAATGTTTTGGAGCGAGTATTCCTTAGAGTGAATATGCCTGTTTATTTCTGATCACCAAGAGATGAAATAGGCTGCAATTCTAAACACACTTACTAGAGAGTAAACCTCATTGAACTCAATTGAGTTTGCTTCCAAGTAGTTATACTTGCCGTGACCTGGATGGCAGAGACTAGTCTGATCTCATCAACTCTGGGAAGCTAAGCAGGGTCAGCCCTGGTTAGTACTTGGATGAGAAACCACTGAAGAGGCAGGCAATGGCAAACCGCCTCGGACTGCTTCTTGTCTTCTGGGGTTGCTATGTCGGCTGCAACTTGACATCACTTCACTCACACATCCATGCTTAGGATCGCACTGCCAGCCCACCATTCTGCCATTTTGAAGTCCACTTCTTAACATACCTCTTTCTCTTCTTCTTCAAAGGTGAAATCAATATTTAAACATAGTTTGAAAAGGAATCTTGCATACATTTCCTGCCTTGTTCAGCAATAGCTGCCTCATATACCTTCTCCCCTTCCCCATGCCAAGTACGCCTTATTATTACAGACCACCTAATAACTTCTGGCCCTGTTTTAGGACTTACCAGCCATCTCCACCTTACCAGTGCCTGTCTCAGCATGACTAGGATAAGAGTAGCTGTACCTGCCGTAATAACCTCTTCTGCACAAATCTTAAAAAATACATCTATTATGATGATATTAAAATTGTAAAAACAGTTGATATTTGCTTTGTTTGTATCTCACTCCAATGGGGACCCAAAGCATCTTACCTTGTTCTCTTCCTCCTCCACATAGAGATGCCATTGACGTAAGTGCTAGCCATTAGGGATAAATAATAATAATAACAACATTTGATTTACCTACTGCCCTTCAGGACAACTTAATGCCCACTCAGAGCAGTTTACAAAGCATGTTATTATTATCCCCACAACAACAAACACCCTGTGAGGTGGGTGGAGCTGAGAGAGCTCTGAGAGAGCTGTGATTGACCCAAGGTCACCCAGCTGGCTTCAAGCGGAGGAGTGGGGAATTAAACCCGGTTCTCCAGATTAGAGTCCCGCACTCTTAGCCACTACACCAAACTGGATCTCCTACCAACAGCATGTTGAAAACCAACAGATGCTTCTGATTTTTTTTTCTAGAGCTCATACCCAATCAACAAAAAGTTTGGATGCCAGTGACAAAACTAGGAAATTTACATCTAGCACTCTGAAAAGTTAGGTCTATCTTCATTCCATGTTGGAATCAGTCAGGATTCTGGGATTGCCATCGGATGGCGTATACATCACCTGGCAGGGTAGCAACAAAACGTACACTCCCAGCCTTCCAAGCCTTCAGAACCCTAGTCAAGATCTTCAGGAATGCGAATGAAAAAGAGAGCCACCACGAAAAACGAGAACACTTGGAATGACAGTCAACCTTGATAAACACTCTGCCAATTGCACTAATTTAAAGCAAATTAGAAACAGCTGAGATCTGAGAGCGGCGGCTTTTAAAACCATGGATTCAAACAGCAGGCAATAATTCTCGACATCAGAGTCCAGGTCTCCAAGAGAATGGGATGGAGGCCTGATGTTTTTACGGCCTCCCTCCATTTCCCACACTTGGGGTTCAAACAGGAGTAAAGCACTGAGATCTGATTTTTTTTTTTTGGCAAATGTGCAGCCTGCTGCCTCTCCTTCCTAGAATAGGTGAACATTCTCCATTTTATAACAAGGCAAACGGGTGCTGCCAGGGACAGAGCAACACATACTGCTCTCCCATAAAGCACGGGAAGAGAGAGAAAGAGCCGAATCACCACGGTTCACTTCCCAGTGTAATCACTCAAGTTCAAACACACAGCTGGGATGAATGGCAAGCGTCCAAGTCGTAATGCAGCAGAAAGCGGAACCGGTGTTTGAAGAGGCTGTCCCCCAGAGGAAGAGGGTAACAGTGCGGGAGGGAGCAGAAAGCGTGAAGTTAGCAGTCTAAGGCCTGCAGTTGGATGGCCCTGGAGTGGCAAAAAAGAAAAAGGAAAGAAAGGCAATGAAGCTATAGAAGATATATATTTGCAGTGGACAGCAAACATGCCTTTATTCGATGGGGGTGCAAGGGAAAAAAACTAAATGTAGGGTGCAGAATCCTGCTTCCCTGACATGTTCAGTGTTTAGAGAGAGAAGTTTCTGGCTGCTCCGACTGCAAAGACGTCTGTTCTTTTTAGCGCGCTTTTATCCTGTCCTTTTTCCAAGATGCCCATGGTGATGTAAATGGCCCTCTTGACCACAACCTTGTGAGGTAGGTTAGGCTGAAGCAGGATAATTGGTCTAAAGTCACCCAGAGAGCTACATGGCAAAGTGGGGATTCGAACCCAGACCCTACTTCAGCACAATCACCACTACACTATGATGGCTCTCAATATGCTTAAATGGGTGGTTGCAATCCCTGATGAAGAAACCGGGAAGGGGGGGGGGGGGCTAAAGGAGCTCTCCAGTCACTGGGGCCCCGTTGAGCTATCTGCCTTTCCCCAGAACTAGTAAAAGCAAAAGCAAAGCTCAGAATTCACTCCGTTGACCTCCTTTATCAATGTTGCAGTGTTGTAACATTTATTTTTCTTAGACAGAATTAAAACTGCCCTAGGTGCAGAATTTTCCTTTTCCGAATATAGAAATAGAAGGTATTGCCTTGAGTCTTCCTTTCTTGCAATCCAGTTACAATCCAGTGAACTCCAGTTCACCCGCGCCTGTATATTTACTTATATATCCTTTACATAAATCTTCCTTTTCATCAGCCAATTCCGCATTAATGTCAGGTAATACTTGAGGACTCCTCAACAGAGCGTGCCATGTCCAATACTTTTGCTCGGTTTCAAATTTCTGTAATCCTATTCCAATTACATTGCTTATTAGATGTTTCATCCTTTGGATTGTGTTGATTTATACTGTGTAATCCCGTCTTGAGTCTCAGTGAGAGAGATGGACCATACGTAATGCAAATAAATAAATAAATCCTGTCCACTCATTGCCCGGAAACCAAGTGGTAACATCTGTCCCACTTGCAGTCTAAAGAGCCACAAGAGATCTAGCCTGTGTTTAAATTGAGTTCATATGTGTGTAAAGCCAATCTTGCTTATACTAATAGCTAAGATCAGATCAGTCAGGTCTGGCCTCACCTCACTGCAGTGCAAATGAGCAACTCATGAGCAAAAAAATGAGCAAAAAAATCCCTGCCCATAGAAAACTAGCATGTAAGGGCAACCCTTCTTCCTGACACATGCAGCAAATTCTTTGTCCGGAGTAGTATTCTGCAGTGCAATTGAGCAGCTCATAGGAGTAAATATTAGTCCTCCACATTTTTATAAAAATTCCCTGCCCATAGAAAACTAGCATGTAAAGAGAAGGGCAACCCTTCTTCCTGACATATGCAGCAAATCCTTTGTCCAGGGTAGTATTCTGCAGTGCAAATGAGCAGCTCATAAAACTAAATATTAGTCCTCCTCATTTTTTAAAAAAATTCCCTGCCCATAGAAAACTAGCGTGTAAAGAGAAGGGCAACCCTTCTTCCTAACACATGCAACTAATTCTTTGTCCGGAGTAGTGTTCTGCCATCTGCAGCCAGCGCCAGCCGTGTTTAGCAGATCCCCAAAAGGTTCATCTTTACAACCTCAGGACTGGACCCACCATGCCTATGTTTGCGGCCTTGACTCATTAAGATATCTTTTCAGTCCTGCACAGTTCACACCAGTTTGGAAACCAGGAACACAGCAAAAGTCCTCATTCCCAACTAAGCATCTGAGAACGATGCTCAGCGAAGTCATATGTGGATATTTCAGAGTTCCATCCTGCCACTGTTTCCTACAGTGTAAATAGCCATATTGTCTGCAGAAGGAAGACAGAAGCTCCCACGGGAAGAGGAAAAGCAGACTCTCCTCCCGTAGTGTTCAAACAAACAGTTCAGGATTAAAAGCCCACGCTCCTTTGTAAAGAAGAAGCTGTTGTCGTGTACTCAGTTAAAGAGCACGAAGATCTGCTGTTTAAGCCTGTTGGCTCATCTGAAGGAACTGTTTGTGAGAACAGGGAAGAACGGAGAGGCTGGATGAAAGCCTTACATGACCCCTTTCCTGTAGCTCAGATAACATCGCATAATTAGCACTCGTTAATTTACATAAGCAAGAGCATCAGGAGCGCTCTGCTAGATCATACGTCCATCGAGCCCAATATCCTCTTCTCCACATGGACCAGGTGCTGTTGTTGTTTTAACAGTACTCACCAGTACTGAGTGCCGACACCATTTTTCGGGGCTCTCCCAAGACCTGATCCACATGTACCAGCCTGCCCTACTCAACCAGAGGAAGAGAGAACAGACTCTCAGGAACAGCTTAGCAGGGATCTGGAATGGGAGAGGGGAATTTGTGGAAATATACAGACAGAGGCAGAGAAAGACATACACACACACATACATATAAGTACTGCCACTTTTTTTTTAAACAAAAAAAGACTGACCTGGACCATCACAGCATGGTAATACCAGTTTCCCCCCGCTGTGTACACCCTCAAGCAAGTAGCAGGGCTTTTCTTCAGCGGGAACACGGTGGAACGGTGTTCCGGCACCTCTTAAAAATGGTCACATGGCCGGTGGCCCTGCCCCCTGATCTCCAGACAGAGGGGAGTTTAGACTGCCCTCCACAGCAATCTGCCTAGAGATCAGGGGGCGGGGCCACCGGCCAAGTGACCATTTGCGCCAAGGGCGATTTAAACTTTAAAAAACTCCCCCCCCCCATGTTCCAGCTGACCCAAAGTGACATCATTGTGCGGTCTTGAGTTCCACCACTGAGTTCCACCACCTCTTTTCCAGAAAAAAAGCCCTGACAAAGGCACATTGCCATTGAAACTGGAGGTTTTATTTGCTATCATGGCTTAAAGGAATTGAGAGATCTCTCTTCTATGAAGGTTTGTCAGATCCCTTTTCAAAGTGAAATAATCACATAAGCAGCCTTGAGCCGTACATTTTCTATAACACAGCACAGGATTCTGCAAGGAAAAGACTCTTGGGCCATTTCCACACACGTTGAATAATGCACTTTCAATGCACTTTTGCAATCCTTTTGAAGTGGATTTTTTGTACCACACATGGAAAATCAGTTTCAAATGTTCACTAAAGAGTATTGAAAGTGGATTATCCAACGTGCGTGGAAGCAGCCTTGCTCTTCGGGTAAAAACACCACCACCACTCAGAAGTTTGCTCCAGCCACTATTATGGCCCTTTAGATGCCAGACTCTGCTATTCCAGAGGATGATTCAGGTTTGATTAACTTTCTAGAACAAGGACTTTAGCATTTAGCGCTGCTACTAATTTGGCAGCTTTATCCCCACTGGGTTTTTTTTTAATTCATCATGACTTCTTTTTACTATGCTTTCATCTTACATTTTATTTTTGTGGAACACCTTAAGATATAAATATTTTAATCAAAGAAAATCAGCAAAACTTCGGCGCCTGCCTCCTGCACAGCAAAGAGTGTGGCACTTGCAATTTCTGAAGCAAGGTTTAAAAAATCGACTCCATGCACATGAACACACACAAAATGTTTAGAGACTAGATGCGTCGCTGCTATTCTCTGATAGCCTTGTAAAATTTTATTCCCTCGAGGCAAGCCTTCATTTTGACAGACAAGTAAAAAAAAAATTATACTTCACTGCACAGATTGTTTAAAGCTATCAACTGAAGACAAGCCATCCTTTGTACACAGGAAACATCAGCCCCAAAGACAGAGACATAAAAGACATATCAAAAACAACTTTTCAGAATTTGGCAGCTGTTCCACAAAAACCTGGCCAAGAATCCCTGGAATAATCACTAAGTACCAACAGCTAGGTTTGGATTAACTCTGATGCTATTCTACAAAGGAAGGCTGTGGTCAAACTGAGTCAATAGATATTTCCCAGAATGCCCTGCTTGCATTCAGCATACTAGAACTGGGCCGTTTCCACACAGCTTACCTTGCTCCGGAAAACAGCAAAATCTCGCACGAAATCGCGCAAGAAGACGCTGCTATTGCATCTTCTCGCATAATAGCAGCGTCTTCTTGCATGATTTCGTGCAAGATTTCGCTGTTTTCCGGAACAAGGTAAACCATGTGGAAACAGCCTTGGTATGGCGCGGTGGTTAGGAGTGAACAACATGATAAGCCAGAGAACCAGTCACATTTCGTGATTTGAGAGTCAGACCAGAACTGGAGAGATCGAAGTTCAAAGCAAAAAACTCACTAGATGACTCAGGGCAGTCACTTTCTCTCAGCCTAACTTAGTAGGGTTGTTTGTGAGGATAAAATGGAAGAGGGAAGAGCCATGGCTCAATGGTAGGACATATGTTTAGCAAGCAGAAGGTTCCAGGTTCAATCCCCAGCATCTCCAATTAAAAGGATCAGGTATGAAATGATGTAAAAGACCTATTTCTGAGAGCCTGGAGAGCCAGTGGCAGTCTACTTGATATACAAACAGCATAGACTCAATAGAAGGCAACTTGACGCGTTTATGGGTTTTCAACCATGTACATTGTCCTGAATAGAGATGGGCACAAACAGCAATACGAACTTTAAAAAGCCACGAACAGCCCAATCAGCTGTTCACGAACAAGCTGTTCGTGAGCTCACGCCCCATTCTAAACGAACAGGTGGTCGTTGCAAGCCTCGTTCATTGCTGTTCGTTGCTGTTCGTCAAGCCAGACAGTCTGGCACTTGCAATCAATTCCCTTGGCAACTGGAGGCAGAGATTGTCTGAACTCTGTCTGAACTCCTGCTGTTGCCCTGGGAACCCCAGTCGAAGCCCAATTTAGCTTGATAGGAAGGTCTTCCTTTCAAGTGTGGCGCTCCAAATTTGTTACAAGGAAGCAAAGAGCAGGGGGGAGGGGAGCTCCCAGCTCTGGTTTTGCAGACAGTGGAGCGGGAGAGACAGTTGTTGTTGGCATTTTGAGAGAGAGACAGGGAGAGTGCATTGGAGCTTGAATTTTCTTTGTGTGTGGTGGGATAGGGATCTACCTCTCCAAGTTCCAGGGCTGCTGCCAGGCTCTGGGCCAAGCTATTATTTATTACTGGTACCTTTCCTGCTGCCTGCTCAGGTAAGGTTTCTAGGAGTGGTGCGGTAGGGATCTACCCCTTCAGGTTCCAGGGCTGCTGCCAGGCTCTGGGGCCAAGCTATTATTTATTATTGGTACATTTCCTGCTGCCTGCTGAGGTAGGGTTTCTGGGAGTGGTGTGGTAGGGATCTTGATGGCTGGAGGAGAGCCTACTGGCCCCCATGAACAACGAACAACGAACATGTTCATGAACAGGATCATGTTCATCAATATTTGTTGTTTGTGGATGGCAACGAACAATGAACACCATGTTTGTTATAGGCCATACAATAAGTCGCAAACCAGAAGGTATAATATTGAACTTATGGCACGAAACTAAGGTACCTATCTATAGGATAGATCTCATCTCAGTAATGCTAACAGCAGCTGTTAATCTTTTAATTTCTGATAAAACAACAGACCAAATAGCTTTTTCTGAGAATCATAATTACCATTTGTTCGTTATGGAAAGATGGCTTCCTTTCTTAAACTATATCATGGAGCATCCTATTGAAGATTATGCTGTACCTAAGAATAATAATAACATTTGATTTATGTACCCCCCCTTCAGGACAACTTAATGCCCACTCAGAGCTGTTTACAAAGTATGTCATTATTATCCCCACAACAAAATACCCTGTGAGGTGGGTGAGACCGAGAGAGCTCCAGAGAACTGTGACTAGCCAAGGTCACCCATTTGTAGACATTTGTCTTTATTGATTCTTAACACCTGTAAAAATGTTCTTTACTTGACTCATTAACCTAGTTTAAAATGTTTGGAATCTTGTTACCATTGTATTATTGTTATTGTTGTGTTATTGTTATACAAAATTCAGAAATAAATAAGTTTATTTTTAAAAGTGTTTTTTTAAAAAAAATCCAGATCTTTGCTGAAGTCGATGCTGAAGAGAATGATTTGGACAATATCAAGGGTGTCCCTATGTTTTCTGTGGCTTTCGAGCATTTTCTGCACAGCAAACCCATGTTTTGGAACATGCGGAAGTGCGTTTTACCATTTTAAAGAGCTAAGATTAGGAAAGGGGGAACCCAACCCTGCCACGCATACATGCAAAGGAAACCCATTCATGCTGCAAAGGTTAACCTGTTGGTGGAGGTTACACTCGATATACTTGGGGCAGGTTACTGGAGGATCTAGACTAGACTTTCCCCCCTGCTCAACAGCAGGAGGCTGTTTAAAAAACACACACATCCAGGAAGGTTATTAAATGACATCGAGAGAGAGCTTCATTGTGAAAGCCCATTAGGAACCATT
Source organism: Eublepharis macularius (assembly GCF_028583425.1). Lineage (NCBI taxonomy): Eukaryota > Metazoa > Chordata > Lepidosauria > Squamata > Eublepharidae > Eublepharis > Eublepharis macularius. The sequence goes on along the minus strand of NC_072802.1, from coordinate 61,644,356 downwards.
GATCAGCTGCTAGGCAAAACAAGCCCAATGACAAAAGGGAAACAGGGCGGCATTGTTAGGCTAATGGAATAAATAGTTTGGCACTTCTCCCCAGCTCGAGAGGCCGGCTCGCACTGGGGAATAGAAATAAAACTCTGAGCAGCATAGATCCATAATTGATGCTCGCTGCCATAATAAATACAGTTTAATGGCTAAGCTTCAGATGGTTTGGAATAACAGCGTGCTAAGCTAAATCCCATTGAGAAGCAACGAAGGCACACTTGATCGGGGGTACTGCAGTCGAGAAAGGGAAGAGCATTCCCTCGTCATATGAGTTGGAAATATTTGATTTAAAAGGAGGACTAAAAGAAAACTCCCACCATCTCTGCAATGTCCCAAATTGTTCACTGAAGTTTCCCAGTTGTTTCTAAAAGGAATTCCCTTTATGGGTGTTCCTTTTTGGTAAATGTGGTACAGTTCTGGTTGCTGAATGTCCACAAAGGATATCACAGAACTTGAAAAGGGCAACTAGACAAATCAAATGGGTTAGAGCACCTTTCCTACAAGGGAAGGCTAAAGAGTTTGGAGGATTTTTAAGTTCAAAAAAGCACAAATAAGATTAGAGTGGATCCAGAGGAGTTAGCCGTGTTAGTCTGTAGTAGCAAAATAGAAAAGACTCCAGTAGCACCTTTAAGACTAACCAACTTTACTGTAGCATAAGCCTTCGAGAATCACAGCTCTCTTTGTCAGATGCATGATTAGAGTGGGGAAGTTTGATAAAGGTTTATTAACAAAATTGTAACACTATTGTAGCAAACTGAAACAGAAGTCTATTGGCACCTTAAAGACTAGCAACATTTATTCTAGGTGAGTTTTCATGAGTTAGAGCTCACTTCTTCAGATGCTAAGAATAGAAAATCATAATCCACATTTTATAGGGGAAATTATAGAAGGGGAGGGGGAAAGAAGGGGGGAGAGGTTTGGTATGAACCCCATCATAAATCTTTCAGAGGTGAAACTGGTTTCTCCAAAACCAGCTTATAAGAGTGTGTGGACAGTCCAAAATAAATAAGACACTTCTGTGCATCGTTTGGAACAATGTATTTTTTGTTCTAAAAAAAACCCTATCTGGAATGGAGATTTGAACTTAGATCTCCCCTAGATGTGAGTGATGTGATGTGAGTGATGTGCAGTCAACAAGATTTTAATAAGATTAATAAGACTAATTAATAAGACCAAGGTTTGTTCTTTTTGCATATAATTGAGGTTAGATCTAAGACTGTTTTCTATGTTTTGGAGTGATAAATGATTTCCTCTTTAACTCTGGCATTTCACCATGAGGTGTGCATGAGCACTCCATAAATCTTCCGTCTTGAATGAAACTCTTAATTTTGTTACAAGCACTGAAATGACCAAGGTTAGAAACCAATAGTTTCCAAGTGCCATTATCAATGTGTCTCGGCTGCACTTTGACACATTTCTCTGGTTGAGTGTGCATGTTGTGTGTGTGTGTGTGTGTGTGTGTGCACAAGACAGAGAATAGGAAAGAAATTTCCAGAGTTGAATGAAGGACTACATGTAGAGTATAGTATTACATCATAAACTCATAGATTGTCCTTCGAGACAGGCTATAAATCTATTCACAAAGAAGGAACCGAAAGAGAAAGCCTTTTCTACAAATGAAATAAGGCTTTCATCTTTCATAACGTACAACTTCATGGGTTTCATCCAGCTACATCCACCGAGTGCAAAGTCAATCAGGGAGCCCACAAGAAGCACATTGTTGGAATTGAGAGGAAAAGACAGCCGTCTCCAAGTCTTCAGAGATTGCAGGGTTTACTTAAAAATAAATGAGCTTAAAAGCTGTATCAATACATGGAAGTATTCAATGCAGTATACAAAGAGTACAAAGAATGTAGCCCTACACCCCCCCCAGTGATATAATTTTTTTAAAAACCATTTTGTTTGTATATTTATAACTAACTTGATACCCGAGCTTCACTACAGTAGTTAACTACTTTAAATCCAGTTATAATACTTATGGGTATGTAACATTTTTTGGTCTTTTTAAAAGTTGGTTTTGTAGTATAATAGCATAGTACCAACTATCTTGGGGGGGGGGGTGAGGTGTGGAATGTTGTGAGTCCCAATCAGCCTGCATATGCAAATGACCTTGAAAGGCTGGCCCAATCAGGGAAGAGTGGCCAAGCAGTAGGTAGGGGGGACAAGCAGGCAGCAGCCTGCCAGCCACACAGGGAAGCTGTATACTTTGGGGGAAACACATTTTACCCCTTTTTACTCCCTTAGGGGGCAAATTTCTTACAATCCCTTCTTAGTGGGCATTTACATCATGAAAGGAATGTTCTCCCTAATTTCATGTTTCTAGGTCCAGGGGTTTGTGCTGGGCATTGATGAGTCAGTCAGATAGAGATGATTCTGCAAAAGTAATCAAACCCTTGTTTGTTGATTTGGCATGGAATGCCCCTAAAAGTACTGAGATTTATTGTGAGCAGGGACTGTCCCTGGCAAATATAGAATGTCCCAGCCGATGATGGCCTGCCCAGAGAACATTTCTGCTGCCATCCCAAAGGCTAGGAAGTTTTACTAGAAGGTAAAAAAAAAATAGAACATGTCACTGGAACAAGGGGAAGCGGACATGGAAATGTGACCCCACACACACACAGTCTCACCTTGGTGTATGTTGCTAACTCTAATGAGCCAGCCAAGAGACAACATTTTCAAAGTGCACTATGACAAACACTGGATCAAGGCCACCAAGCATGTGACAGCGATTATTACCAGCCTTCAAAGCTAATTAGGCATGAAAGTCCGCATGCATGCGTGGCGCATGGAAACATCAGACAAGATCTATACCAGAAAGGAAAGAAAGGGAAAAGAAGGACCTATGAGTTGAACTGGTTTCTGTGAGTCTCTATACACGAGACGCAGTACGCAAGGACGCTCAAGTGAAGCAAGGTGCAATGTTACCCAGGAAGCCGAGTTCTAACAAGGACAGATCTACAGAGCCTGCAAATATTGCTGCCCAGAGGGTTCGTTTATTTCCTTTCCACTGCCCAGAAGGGGAGGTGAAACTGAAAGAGCTGATGCTGGACACAAAACTTTTAACAAGATCTACGTATATCTAATTGAAATACTTCTGGCTTTGGAGAGAGGAGGGCTGTTCTGCAGAAGCACTGAAAGGAATGCCTCCCTCGGTGCAAGATGCCTCTCCCCCGGCCCTCTACATTGATCAACCCACTGCAGGCTTCCTCCTTTCACTTTCCAAGGGCCTCGGTAAGCCCCTTGGAAAGGCTGGAAGAAAGGCGCTGTTCCTCCTCCGCTTGTGAGCTGGGGCAGGTAATTAAGGAGTGCTGCAGGGGGTAACCAGGGGCGGAGCATGGGTCTGCCACGCTCGCGGCCGGCCGGGCGCCCCTGTGCATGCACGAGCGCAAGCACGCGCACCGGCCAGCGTGATGACATCACGCGTGACATCATCGCGGGAGCGCACACGCGCCGCTGCCGGCCCGATTGCTGCAGCGGGCGTCCTCCGAGCTCTCCCGCTCGGTTGCCTGCGCCGCCACAGATGCCTGCCCGCAGTGGCTGCGCCTGGCCGGGAGCTTGTGCTGGTGGCAGCAGCAGCGCGGGGTGGGAGGGATAGGAGGCTGGTGCTTTGTGGCGCGCACTCCCACCCGCCGCACCTCCTCCAGCGCTCCCTCTGGCACCCCGCGCCTGCGGCCACCGCCTACTTGGCCTTAATAGGCGTGCCAGCCCTGGGGGTAACTAATCTGCCTCCTGGGATTTGGAGCAAGTGAGGTTCCCCAATTTTCAGAGCTAGCCCCCATGAGGCTGTGGCCTGAAGGAGAAGGGAAATTGACAGAGCCTTCAGGGACGTGAAGAGAAAATAAACCCTCTGAGGAGCGATCTTGCCGTGCCAGCTCTAAAGAGGTGAAAAGGACAGAGCTTTCTGATCTGTCTTTTCACACTACAGTTCCCGGCTAACATTGAGTCTCCCTTCACTTGAGTATCCTCGTGTACTGCGCCTCATATATAGAGACTCTCAGTAGCACGGCATGGAGAGATTCTCTTAACCATGCTGCGGATAGGCCAGAGTGAGAAATAAACAAATAATGAACAAATATGACCCAGGAACTATAATAAAGGGCATGGAAACTATTCAGTGAGAAGAAGAGAAGGGTAATTCCATGATCATTCAATTATAAAATTCATTCATCTGTATCTTTAGCTAAGTGATACAGATGAAGTTACTTGGGCTACTGGGAAAATATTTGTTCATAAATTTGAAGAAGTGACAGCCTCCAGACTTACCTCGGGCCAGGGTTGCTGCTGACGGGGGACCAGGCACGGTGGCTGCCATATTGTCGGGCTCACCTAGCTTTCCCCTGGCAAGCCCGCAGCCAATCAATTTGCAATCCCCGGTCGCCCTATCGGGAGCGGCTAGGGATGAGCTGGCGGGGGAAGGGCCAGGCTCCAGACCTCAGGGACACAGTTTTCCCCCTGGTCCGGCAACCGGGTATTTAGGAGGTTACGGGCCCTGCCCTTCTGCACTTTTGCTCTTGCTGGCGAATCCCACCCACCTCTCCCTTTCTTTGATGGCTGTCTGTATGGCTTGGGTTCCTTTCTACATAATTTTGGTCAGTTTCTTTCGTCTCAGCTTTGTCTGGTGGTTTGTCATTGGATCAGATCCCTTTTGGGGGGAGGCACGGCCTGTGTGTCCAGGCTCCTTGCTAAGGGGATTCCCATAAGGAATCTTGGGAGTGAGTTATGGAGGTGCATGCCCAGCTCGGGGACTGCCAGGGCATACTCATTCCCAGGTGGCCGGAGAATCACACAGAGGTGTACATCCAGGTAATCTCCCCCTCAGTGTCACTCCTTGGTTCCCCTCCCAGCTTGGTCTGGGGGGGGGGTGAAGTTCATCGGCTGGCAGACAGGTTAGCTGATGTTATGGGATCCAACCCACATGCATCACCAATGCTCCTTCATGCTGTATTCAATAAAGTTGTGACCAGTTTTCATTCCAGCTTATGTGTGGGTCTGAATTTGTCGCCTTGCCTCCTCCCCTTCCTTGTCCTCAGCCCTAGAGGCAAGCTGCCACACAAATCCTCCCTGGCCCCGGTGAATTGATGAGGAATGAACATGCTCATGGAATGTAGCAGGGCTTCAGTTAAGGAGGGGAAGAAACTAATGGAGGGTAACTGGCCTACTCAAAAGCTCGTAGGATCCTTCAGAGTAAGAGGTTTGAATATCTGGCTCCAGTTCACACTAACACCGCCTCAAACTGTCAGAGTGTCTCAGAGCTGGCGGAGATCGCTCCTCAGAGGGTTTGTTAATTTTGTCTTCGCTTCCCGGAAGGCTCTGTCAATTTCACCTCTCCTGTCTAAAACTGTGAGATCGCAACCAGAAGGCAGCGAGGAATGGAAATGGGCTGTTGCTGCCTTCCAGAGCTGGGCTTGGACCTGGAGAGGTGATAATGGGCTGAAGTCTCCCTTCTGGCATTTCACAGCCCCTTCACACAGTTCCAGTATATAGCAAAGCCTTTGCCCTGCCACCGACGCTGTCTTTTTAAACTACCCTTCCCGTCGAACATGGCATCTCCCGACACATGTTCTTCACGTATCAGATGTCTTGAGTAGAGAGACTCTGAGACAGCATAGAAATGGAAGGTAAAAATTATCCCTCTTCCTCCACTGTACTGTTCAGTTTTGGGGCCAGATCCTTCCTTCTCCAGCCCTAAACATCAGCAATTAGCACTTGGGGGCAATTGCGCTCTACAGGACTTTTTTTCTGGGAAAAGAGGTGGTAGAACTCAGTGGGTTGCCCTCAGAGAAAATGGTCACATGGCTGGTGGCCCCACCTCCTGATCTCCAGACAGAGGGGAGTTTAGATTGCCCTCCATGCCGCAATCTAAACTCCCCTCTGTCTGGAGATCAGGAGGCGGGGCCACCAGCCATGTGACCATTTTCAAGAGGTTCCAGAACTCCGTTCCCCCACGTTCCTGATGAAAAAAAGCCCTGGTGCTCTAGCATTAGACTGTGAGGGGCTAGGAAAGCATGGAAGCTTTTTGAAGTAACCCACTCTGAGCCTGCTTGCAGGGAGGGTGGAATAAAAATCAAAATAAGAATAAAAAGCTTCTTACAGAACCCCAGATATCCACTGTCCTGCCCTATTAGGGGAGTCTCCCAATTGTTTTTCCTCATCCTACAATTCCTTATATGTCCACAACTTGCAAGAAGTTAAGCCTCACCAACACGGCTCAGTGAACACCACCAAATTTAATTAATGTACCTTGTAATTAATACAGCCAAAGTTAATTGATGTGGAAGCTGAAACAGAGGGTGTAACTGTTGCTTATATAAGAATGACGCCAAGCAAGGAAGATGGCATCATGCAATATTTTCATTCAAGGATGTCGCAAAGTTCGTATCTCTTTACCCATCTCTTCTTAGCCGGGATGGGTCAGTTCTCCAGGCACACAAAGCAGTTGCCTAGGGCAGCGTGGTTCAAAGGGTGGCCCTCTCAGTCTGGAGCCAGCCTAAGCATCCGGCGTCATACACTGCTCTTGATACTGTCAGGGATCCCTGCATAAATATGGGGTTCTCCCAAGGTCCTCTGCAACATTGCAGGGTGTTTGGGGTTACTTATCTCAAAGATGCCCTCGTTGCTGCCCCAACCCATCTAAGGCAGCCAAAGACCTGGGCCGATTCCAGATGACTAACCTTAAGTCGCTTCATGCCGCCCTCTTCCGGATCGCGACGGGGAAAATGCGAAATATCGCGTTTCCTCACGCGAGTTTTGCGCAACGACGCGCAAAACTCGCGCGAGGAAATGCGATATTTCGCATTTTCCCCGTCGCGATCCGGAAGAGGGCGGCATGAAGCGACTTAAGGTTAGTCATCTGGAATCGGCCCTGGAGCTGGCTGCCCTACCTCATCTAGAGTGGAATGCATTGCTCAGTCGGAGGACTTGAGACACAATTATCAAAATTACACCTTGTGCTCTCATCAGACATTCATCCTCACTCCAGCGCCTCCTATAATTTAGACAAGGTGCATCTTGCTATCCTAGCGAAGTCCTTTGTAGGCTAATCTATTAGCAACATGTTGCAGTCTGTGCAAAACTATCTTTCAGCACCCTTCTCTCTCCTCCCTTCTGTCAGCCCCTAATCACACTTTGCTAGTGACCCAAATCTCTTAACTGTCTCTCTTTAATACGTAGCTATGAGAAGGATCTAGCGGGGCTCATTTTTTTCTTGGCATTTTTTCCCTAAGCTTTTAACATCGCAGCCTGCTGCCTGACATACAGAAATTTAGCAGCCAAAGTTTTCCCCATCACTGGATCTTGAGGACAGAAAAAGTTTCACCTGGGGTTTTGCTGCAGTTGCCCATTGACCAGGAGAGGAGAGGGAAGTCTAGCTTCCTCTTTTGGCTTTCGCGGCAAAATTCAGTAAGCAAAACTACCTCTTTGAAGTCTCATTGTCAGAATAGTTTCCAGCCTTCCAAATTAATGACGTTCAGTTTATGATACACACCCCAAACAGCCCTGCTGCTTATCTTCGACGCAGTGAAAATGATGCAGAAAATAGTCAAGGGATTAGAGCACTCTCCCTGCAAAACAGATTAAAAGTTTGGGGGGAAGGGCTCAGTTTAGAAATATGACGACTAAAGGAAAAGTGGGCAAGCCAGTGTGGTGTAGTGGATAGAGCGATAGCCTAGGATCCGAGAGACCCAGGTTCAATTTCCCACTCTGTCTGTCAGAGATCCAGTTTGGTGTAGTCGTTAAGAGCAGCAGGACTCTAATCTGGAGAACCGGGTTTGATTCCCCCACTCCTCCGCTTGAAGCCAACTGGGTGACCTTGGGTCAGTCACTTAAGAGCAGCAGGACTCTAATCTGGAGAGCCAGGTTTGATTCCCTACTCCTGCGCTTGAAGCCAACTGGGTGACCTTGGGTCAGTCACAGCTCTCAGAGCTCTCTCAGCCCCACCCACTTCACAGGTTGATTGTTGAGGGGATAATAACACATTTCATAAACTGTTCAGAGTGGGTGTTAAGTTGTCCTGAAGGGCAGTATATAAATCAAATGTTGTTGTTGTTGTTGTTGTTGTCATAGAAGCTTACTGGCTAACCTTTGGTCAGCCATATACCTTCAGCCTAACCAACCACACAGGATTGTTGTGAGGAAAAAATGGAAGATGGGAGAATGATGTAAGCTGCTTTGGGTCCCGATCGGGGAGCAAGTGGGATATAAATGAATTAAAATAAAAATAAACGCAGGAGGGGCCCTGAAGCAACTTTTTTTTTCAATGAGTGAATTTTTCAACAAAATTGATTGAACTTTTTAAAGTGTTTGTTATTAAAATAAGGCTATTTTAGTGACAGGATCATAAGCCAATGGGTTGAATTGCTTAATATTGACCTTAGAATATGCTCTAATACCCCTTTCATATGGCCTCAAAATGTCCCTGTAATTGGTCAAATTTCAAAATTTTCTCGGGGGCTTCCAGCACCAGAACCCCCAGCTGTTGCCCCCCAATAACTATTCAAGCTTCAGGGTCCCAAAAATCTAGGTCCACCACTGGATCCAGTAGAGCTCTGGAAAGGCTGCCCCCAATGAATTCTGCAGAACATCTGAGAATGTGGGCTTTCTCCCGTGAATGTTTATGCCAAAATTAAAAAATACGGTTATTCTTTAAAGTGTCACTTTAGGTAAGCTAGGTTATCCCTCACCCTCCGATCGGCTGGCAAGCCTACAGACACAACTTAGCCATTATGAGAAAAAATTCCATCAACCTCCAGGGTTACTCCCTTGAACTAGACATACAAATCTGCCTGTGAGCAGGGCCGGCGCCAGCATTTCTGACACCTGAGGCAGCTTCAGCAGTGTTGGTGTGTGTGCGCTTTGCGCGCGCGCGCGCGCACCCAGACTGCATGATGACATCACTGCAGTAGACGGCCAGGGCGGCATGAGGCAACAGGTGGCCTCCCAGCCCTCCCGTTCAGTTGCCTCATGCCGCCCTGGCCGCCTGCTGCACCTGGCCCGCAGCTCTGTGTTGGTGGCGGCAGCACAGAGCAACTGAGTGGGAGGGCTGGGAGACTGCCCGCTCAGCTGCCCCACGCTGCCACCGCCAGCATGCACTCCTGGCCGGGCACAGCAGCTGCGGGCCAGGCATGGCAGGCGGCCGGGGCAACACGTGTGCATCCTCCCTCCGGCTCAGTTGATCTGCGCACCGCCCCAGCTGCCTGCCGCGCCTGTCTCGCAGCTGTGTGCTGGCGGTGGTGGCGGTGGCAGAAGCACAGAGCTCCTGGCCAGGTGCAGCAGCACAGGGCAATTGAGCTCCGTGGCACATGCCCCCGCCCCCAGCGCCCCCTCTGGCACCCCCTCGACGCCTTAGCGCTCGAGGTGGCTGCTGGCCTGGCCTCAATAGGCACGCCAGCCCTGCCTGTGAGGCTTCTGAAATGTGAACAACCAGTCCTTAATTCCACTGGATTCTTAGCAAAGCACTATAAGGTGAGCCTTCTTTGGGGGAAAAAAAAGAAATAGGAAGGGACCCCCTTCAAACTGCAATTTCAAACAGCAGAAGTTGAAATGCACGACATCCCCTCAATCTGTTCTTTTATCCTTGCTTGATACAAGTTAAATATACTTAAGTCCTTTCCCCTCTCCTACCGTCAAGCTCTTAGCACAGAGTTCAATTACTCAACTGGCATTTGAAGCCTGCAGCCAGAAGAAGAGAGAAACAGAAAAGAGAGGGGGAGAAAAGGAAAGCTAAAGCCGATCACTTTCAAATCAGTGTTTTACCCTTCTCTGGCCTCCTGTTTCCCTGTAGTGTTGAATTAAATTAAGAAAGCTTTCATAAATTACAAAAACACACACACACAGCCTTGGCAATGATGTGGGTTTGCAATCACCCATTTGGCGTTTCCTCTTCCAGAGTGAGTTCTTGTTGATTCCTGTTTCTTTCAGCCCTTTCTTAGCAGATGGCCACTGCATTTTTAAAAGTGGGAAGATATAATATTCTAAAACGCTACCAGAACATGACCAGGAGGGCTACATGATCCACTGCATTTTAGTTTACAAGGCAGTATGCAGAGAGCAAGCAAGACTGATCGCACCAGCCACGCACATACAGCTTGTTCACATGCATGCGCTTTCTTCATGCCTGAGAACATTGGAAAATGAGCGTTCCCAATTTGTGCATAATTTTTTTATGTGCATGGAGTGCTGTGGCTGCATTAGATCTAATGCAGATGGATAGGGGCAGGGCCAACATGAGCAGGAGGTCCTCCGTTCTGCTTTCCTTAGTGTTGGTCTGTCCACAAATATAAGGGTCCAGCAAGCCAGTGGACAGTTCATTCTACCCACCTACCTGGTGGTGGAGAGCGTCGCCAAGTCATAGCTCACTTAATGGCAACTCCTCACGGGGTTTTCAGAGCAAGAGACTAACAGAGGTGGTCTGCCATTGCCTGCCTCTGCAACCCTGGTCTTCGTTGGATGTCCCCCAGGGGTCATTTTGTAGAAAAAGAGCTGGAGGAACTCATTAGCATAACTTATTATCATCACTCATTAGCATATGCCATGCCCCTTGGCAGCACCAGAAGTGTGTCATTAGTGTGATTTGCATATGTCACACCCTCTGACATCATCTGTCCTGGCTGTTTTGGACCCAATCCTGACCATCCAGGGCTGAAATTGGTCCAAAATGGCAAAAAGGGGCTGAAAATGGCCAGAAAGGGGCCCAAAATGGTCAGGATTGGGCTGCTGCTGAGTGGGAGAGTGATCCACCACCCATCAGAGGCCCAATCTGGGCCGTTTCAGCCCCAATCCAGGCAGAAACAGGTCCAAAATGGCCAAGAGTCAGGTGGGTGGGGCCACCAGACATGTGACATCTTTGGGGAACTGCTGGAACTGCATTCCTGCGCATTCCCTCTCGAAATGAGCCCTGATGTCCCCCATCCAATTACTAACCAAGGCTGACCCTGCTTAGCTTCTGAGATCTGAAGCAGTCAGGCTCACTTGGGCTATCCAGGTCAGGGTGCCCACCTACCTACCACACGCCATACTGAGAGACAACTTTGGAGGGAACATAATCCACCTGTGTACTGCACTGGTTACTCATATTTTCTCAGGTACATTAAAGTGCTTGTTGTGACTTTTAAAGGCCAAAGCAATTTGGATCCAGGATTTCTAGAGGCATGTCAAATTCTCAACAAACTTTCCCCTTCCAGCATGTGACTAGTGATTTCTTCTCAGGTGCATGCAAAGATGGCATCCACCAGTAGCAGGGTTTTCTAGTTACCTTAATCTGCGGAACTCATTCCCACATGATTCTCATCTGTCCCCCTCATTTGGCTGCTTCTGGGGTCAACTGAAGGACTTGTTTACACCAGGCATTTAGTATTCGCCCGAAAAAGTGGGACAATTTTATATATTACTCATTCCTGTGCTCCCACTGTTCTTAGGTCTTATGCTGGTTTAGATCGTGATTTAGTGTTTTAATTGTTGTTTGCTGTTGTTTGCTGTTATATCGTCATATAGCAGTTATAAGCCTTGTAAAAGGAGTCAGTAGGTAGCAGGCTGACTCATCCCTGCTATCTTTTCTTATACACGTTTTGCACGCCTTCCTTTTCTGCCGCTAACAGATTTTTTGAAACAGCCTCCAGGACAGACTGCAGCCATCAGCCCAAAATCATTGAAATCAATACTCTTCCAAGATGTTCACCTGCCTTCTTCCTTTTCCTTCAGCTGAGCACTTGGTAACAGGCAAGTTTACAGCCGTGTTATGTTTTCACAGACCCTTGCTATTAAAGTATACAGATTTTGCACAGAAAAAATAAATAATATATCGGTCCTCCATTTCCCACCCCCCCTGCTAGCAGAAAGAAAAGCTCTGGTGTAGCATAGTGGTTAGAGTGCTAGCCATGAACTGCGGAGACCCGCATTCAAATCTTGACTACGTAGTGCAATATGTGACCATAAGCTAGAGTCCCTCTACACGGGGCACCTTGGCACGTCTTCATCAAGTGTAAGGAGACGCGATGTTAGCCGGGAAGGTTTGTTGATTTCCTCTTCCCCTCCCTGAAGGCTCTGCCAACTGTGTGGGATTGCAACCAAAGGGCAGCAAGGAATGGAAATGACTTTAGGAAAAAATGGATCAGAGAATCAAGCCATGTCAAAGCATTCTGTGGTGAGGCTTCATCAAGTGTAGGGAGACATGTTAGCCAGGAAGCGTAGTTTAAAAAGACAGAGCCAGCAGAGATCACTCCTCAAAGGGTTTGTTAATTTCATCTTCACCTCTCTGAAGGCTCTGTCAATTTCACCTCTGCAGTCTAAAACTGTGTGGGATCGCAACCAGAGGGCAGCGAGGAATGGAAATGGGTTGTCACTGCCTTCCAGAGCTGGGCTTGGACCTGGACTTTGAGGGTTTATAATGGGCTGAAGTTTCCCTTCTGGCATTTCACAGCCCCTTCACACAGCTCCAATGTATAGCAAAGCCTTTACCCTGCCACTGGCTCCGTCTTTTAAAACAACCCATCCCAGCTCACATTGCATCTCCCGTCATGTGTTTTTTACTTGTCATATGTCCCATGCAGAAAGACTCCCAGTCACTCCTGTTCAGTCTAACCTACTTCACAGGGTTGTTGTGAGGATAGAGAACTATGTATGCCAGCCTCGGGCTGAGAGGAGTGGCTTACCCGGGTCACCTGCTGAAGTTGTGGCTGTAGTGGGATTCGAACCAGCAGAGTGCTGGTTTGCAGCCCCACCATTTAACCACTACGCTGCAGCAATAGAGAGAAAGACAGGTCACATTTATTTCATTTTAATAAGGGAGGCAGAGAGGAGGAGTGGGACGGGGAACTGTCTCCCACCTGCTCCACAAATCGGACAGTTCTCTGCATTTGGGCCTTTAGATGACAGCTAGGGGCTTTTATCCAAGGGAAAGATACAGTTGAGAGAAGACCTTTTAAAAAAAACCTCAAGGGGAAGGAGGAAACTGCAGCTCTGTACCAAAAAGACAGCCCGACAATGCCTGCAGAGGATTTTTTAAAAATAGGCGTATAACCATAATTATAATAATTAATGCATGGCTTCCAAAACACAGCCACAACTTCAGTTCCCAACATTCAGAAATGATGTCACTGCCGATGACAGACAAAGATGTTGGCTGATGGGTTTATTCTGATTCCTGCCCCACCTCCAGGAGAAAAAAACAAAACAGCACTTGACACCCACTTACATCGTGCAGCTGAGCATTTACCTAAAGGATGGCAATTTAAGGAAGTGAAAACTCGTTCATTTACAAATAGACAGAAATGTCTGGCTGGGAGATGGGGAAGAGAGGAACATGGGGTGGTATCTGCACCCTCTAGGGTTGCCAACTCAGCTTGGGACATTCCTGGAGATCTGGGGATGGAGCTTGTAGAGCTCCATCCCCAGTTTTGGAGTTTTGGAAGAGGAAGAAGCTCAGTGGGGATTGGATTCCATAGAACTCATCCTCCAAATCTGCCATTTCCTCCAGAGAAACTGATCTCTGTAGTTCAGAGATCAAGTTGTAATTCTGGCTGTAACCCAGCTTGGCTGAATTACACAACTCCTTCCCATGCCTGCATTGTTAGGAGACAGGGAGGAAGCGTGTCATTCACCTAAGCCACGTGATTCCAGGTAGGAAGGGGTAGGACCATATGGCAATGCCTCTCACATTGCTCTAGTCGTGTAGGAATTATTTCTGAGAAGGTACATTCAACCAGATGCTCACAAGAAGGAGACAAGCAGATCAGATGGGACTGCAGAGTAACACAGGGCCACAACATGCTGCAAGACCAGGGCTTTTTTTCAGCTGGAACACGGTGGAACAGAGTTCCGGCACCTCTTGAAAATGGTCACATGGCCGGTGGCCCCACCCCCTGATCTCCAGACAGAGGGGAGTTGAGTCCCAGCTGCACGGAGGGCAATCTCCTTCCCTCTGTCTGGAGATCGGGGGGCGGGGCCACCGGCCATGTGACCATTTTTGCAGAGGGTGATTTAAACTTTAAAAAACTCCCCCCTTGTTCCAGCTGACCCAAAGTGACGTCATTGTGTGGTCCTGGGAGTGTGTGCACACTTTGCGCGCATACATGTGGTACCGGGGGCACCACCTCCTGCCAGGAGTTGCCCCCCTGTGCTGGCAACCCACTGAGTTCTGCCACCTCTTTTCCCAGAAAAAAAAACCCTGTGCAAGACCATAGCAAACCTCAGTCCCAGTGTATGTAACTCGGATTGGATCCTAAGGACCGCAAGGGCAGCTGTGCTCACTGTAACTGCAGACCTCCCAGCCTGGACCCCTGTTCCCTGCTACTGCTCAATAGGGCAACAGGAGGGAATTGATTTGGCATCACATCAGCATGCGATGTCACTTCGGGCACAAAACTAGAACTGACACCATTGCACTGGCACAATGTTGTAGGACTCGCCCAACACTCTATGGTTTAACCATAGAGTTTTCATTGAAACCTAGAGAGCTGTCCTGACGATAACACTTCCATTTTAACCTCAGCGCAGCAGTGACCTCCTGAGTTGGCATGATGCCAAACCACTTGTCCCCACCCTCCACCTCCAGTTCTCTCACTGGAGTGTCAGCCAGGGCTAGCAACCCTAACAGAGTATCAGTAAGAATGTCAGTGAAATGCTATCACTATCTTCTCCAAGCCCCCCAAGAAAGAGTACCGGTGGGAAATTTAAGTTACTTTCTCTCCTACGTGATTCAGGACCAGTAACACCTTAAAGACCAACTAGATTTCCAAGGTATGAGCTTTGGAAAGTCAGAACTCCCTTCATCAGTTACTTTCTCCGAGCTCTGACTCTCAAAAGCTCATATCCCGGACATCTCGTTGGTCTTTAAGGTGCTACTGGACCCGAAACTTGCTCTTCTACTACAGACCAACATGGCTACCCATGTGGAACTTGCTCTCCTACAGTAAGAGCAGGAAGTATTTCACGATTGCTGCTCCTAGTAAATGGGTGAACACACCAGTTCCTTTGCCTCAGAAACTATTAGAAAGGGGAGCCGTAGGCGGAGGGTGGTAAAATAGTGGGAATCTCAGGTCGGCCCTCTAAATAAATAATAATCTCATTTCCTGGCTGTCGTCGGGCTTTCATTTCAATAACCATCACAGATAAATAGCCCAAGTGTTTATAGAAAATCCATGTGGTGATTGCAACCTGCCCCCTCTAAATAGCGCGCAATTCGCCTCCTCTTTAAGGGTACCCTAAACTAGATGGGATAGATTCCCTTCAGCAGGCTGCCTCACCTTGCCTAATGGAAGGGTTGGCAAGAAAAGCAAGCTTCTCTGTTCTTTCGGTGTATGAACACTAAGAATCAAGAAAACAAACAAAAGAATCGACATAGTGAAATTATATACTTCTTGCCTTTGTTTCTTTTCTTATATCGTCAGGAGGATGCCCTCTAAAAGCAAACCTCTCAATCACAACACACAGATTGAGGAGAGAGCAGGCTATCCGTCAGTCACCAGCTGCATATTTATTACCGTTGTTAATGCAAACAATTGCCGAACAGAGCAGGCAGAGTGCTTGAAAAATGATTGAAAACTAGCATTTTTCTTTGACGTGATTATCTTCGGAGTTTTCCATCGAGGGGTTATTTCACACAAACTCTCCGCCCCCTCCAGTATCAACATGATGCAAATACGTTGCTGGTGTACAAGATCAGAGATGTATCTTACCTCTTTATCAGCAGCGGGAGTATTTTATGGCTGAACACTGAGGGACAGAACAACCAAGCTGCATGAAGCTTTACATCAGGTTGGCAATGCTGAAGGTCTAATGATCCAAAATGTTTTTCCAGGTCCATCCCTGGATCTGCCTGGGTCTTGTCAAACAGTCATGTGCTGGGAGTTCCCAGGTAACACCTAGCTTCTTAGAGGTGCAGGGACCCAGTTCTGATCAGAACCCCTCCACACAAGGAGAAAGCCTTAAGCCTTCCCCCAGTGCCATTTTCCCACCTTGGAATAACCTCAAGGAGCCACTATTTGCCCTGTTGGGGGCTACAGGTGCACCAATGGGCTACATGTAACTTTTCCATTCCTGCACCTGAGAATCATATTTTAGCCCAGAACAATGTAGGGCCCTGAGTCAGCAAGAGGCATGCTGCTTTCAGGAGCAGCCAGTTGCATCGAAAGCATACAGAAGGAGCTAAGCCCACCGGACAGGCATGAATAAGAGGATAGTCCTGTTGTTGATTGTACCAGCGCAGGTTTTTCCCTGGACCTTCCTAATAGTTTTTTGTGAACAAGTTGTTTCTGATCAAGGCTGTTTCCGCACGTCCTTGAAGGCACGGCCCACTCACCAAATGCGGGCGGCTTTTCCACTTCACTCCAGACATCTCCGTTTTCAACGGTTGCCAGCTGTTTGGCTTCCAGTTTTTCCGCGCCTTTTCTGGAACCGCCCTTTCCCATGGGGTCAGAAAGGGCACTGAAAAAATGGAAGCCAAAAGCCAGCAACTGTTTTGAAAACGTAGATGTCTGGAGTGAAATGGAAAATCCGCCTGCGTTCGGTGAATGGTCCATCCCTTTAAGGATGTGCGGAAATGGCCTAAGACTGGGTCTTCCGTTTACACAATGTATCTGCCCCCTTGTCTCTGGCTGGATTCCACAATACTCCATTAATGTCTAAACAGAAATGACCCACCCTAGCTGAATTATATAATTCCTTCCTATGCCTGCATAGTTAGTGGAGGGGAGGAAATATATCCTTCACCTAAGGCATATGGTTCCGGAAAGACCTACAAGATTTCCACAGTATATGATCCAGGAGAATATATTGCAGATTGGGGGAAATTGAAACAATATTTAGAAAAAAAATGGGATGTGAAAGGAGGATTGTGGCAGTTTGAGAACTATTAATTTGTGACTTTATAAACAGAAGAGAGAAGTAACTTTACCATTAATGGGGAAATTTAGCTATTAGTAAATCTAAGCTAGTATTATTATTAAGAAGATCTTATTAAAAATATACAGTTAAAATAGTGAGGTAGAGAATGGATATATTAGTGGATTGGATATAGTATATATAAAAAGAATCTGAATATGCTTAGAATAAGAGATGTAATATGTATATGATTTAGAAGAATATAGTTGAAAACAAGTTAAGTAATAAGATAGGTTAAGGGTTGGAAAGCTGTTGGAAGTCTATAAGGAGGGGGGAGGGAAAGGTTGGGGGTTGATATAATTTAGGTAAGATGGGGAATGTGTGTATTAGTTATGTACTCACCAATAAAATTTAAAAAAAAAAGATTTCCACAGTATAAACTTTTGAGAATCAAAGCTCCCTTTGTCGGATACCAGGTTATGACTCAGGGCCAAGCTACACATGACGAATGACACTTGAACGGCAAGTGTATTTCTCCCTGTTCACTTGCCCTCCACTCAATCCACTTGCCGTTCAAGTGTCATTCGTCATGTGTAGCTTGGCCCTGAGAGTACAATTCAAGGTCCCTCAACGTTCCTATCCATTATGAGATTTAGACCCAAAGCTCCCTGTTCTAGGCCCCGCCCCTTATTCATTAGAATAGACCACTGGTGCTTTCTATAGCTCTGAGAGCGCAAACCAAATTATGTAAATGCATTATAAACATTTCAAAGGGCCTGGCATACAATAGCAAAGAACAAAACCAAACAGATTGTTTTGCAAGAAGTATTTGAGCAGCCAAGAGCCAACATTCGAGAAGCACTGATAGCAAAATAACACAGCCACCTGTCGTTTGTTTTGGCAGTTATTAAATTGCAGGGTGGCTACCACAAGACTCAGACACATTATCTAGAAACACTAGTTCTCTCCACTGGCAGACAAAGTAATAAGCCTGTGTCTAGGCTGTGCCACTTCAGGTTGCAGTTGGGATTCGATTGAATAGCCTATATGAAGAAAGATAGAAAAGTAGCACGAACAGGGACTCACAAACAACCACGAACATGGCCCTGTTCACGAACATGTTTGTGGTTGGCTGTTCGTGGGGGCCAGCAGGCTCTCCTCCAGCTATCATCCAAGTCAAGATCCCTACTGCACCACTCCCAGAAACCCGACCTGAGCAGGCATCAGGAAAGGTACCAATAATAAATAATAGCTTGGCCCCAGAGTCTGCCAGCAGCCCTGGAATCTGAAGGGGTAGATCCCTATCCCACCCCACGCAAAGAAAATTCAAGCTCCAATGCACTCTCTCTCTCAAAATGCCAACAGCAACTGCGTCTCTCCCTCTCCACTGTCTACAAAGTCAGAGCTGGGAGCCCCCCTCCCCCCTGCTCTTTACTCCCTTGTAACAAAGTTGGAGCTCCACACTTGAAAGGAAGACCTGCTTATCAAGCTAAATTGGGCTTAGATTGGGGTTTCCAGGGCAACAGCAGGAGTTCAAACAGAGTTCAGACAATCCCTGCCTCCGGTTGCCAAGGGAATTGATTGCAAGTGTCAGACTGTCTGGCTTGACGAACAGCAACGTTGTTCGTATTGCTATTCGTGCCCATCTCTAGTCCTGACTACAGCCTCTCTTTCTTATAAATTAGGCTTCTCAACCATAGCTTCCTGTTAGGATTTATGTAAACGGGAGATTTCAGGGCCTCCCAAATTGAACTGAGAAGTCAAGAAAACCGCATTTCCCATTGATCTAGAAAGCTCTGAGCTTGTGCCACCAGTGGCTATTGACCCACTGTCTATGCAATGATGAATGCTGCTTTTTGTGCAGAGGCGGGCACACTCAAAATACTACCCATTTTAAATAGCAAACAAATCATCAATGCAAGCATATGGGGAGATGGCTAGTGAGACAAATGGCACCCTCAAGTTCTAGCAAGAGAAGGGAAGGAGAGAGCATATATACTGCCGCACATATATTCATTGCCTCTGGTGACAAACCGGTAAAGGAAACAGTCTTTTCTTCAGAGGCAGTTCCCTTTGTGGACAATTAGGCCCTCAACAGCTTGGTGGAGTCTGATAAATAAGAAAGGGAAGGGTTCAGTATAATTGGCTGTGCACTGTTATGTCATGTTCTTAACTCAAAGAGAAAATGAGAAATTGAATTTGTCATACTCATTATTTGGGAACATCTTGGACAGAGGACAGCCAATCCCCAGGTGGTGCCCAGAGGTCTCAGAATTGCAACTAATCTCCTGATTACAGACATTAGCTTTTCCTTTTTCCACTCCTCATATCTGATGAAGCGAGCTTTGACTTGATACCTTGGAAATCTAGTTGGACTTGAAGGTGCTATTGGACCCAGGTCTTGCTCTGGAGGAAATGGCAGCTTCAGAGGTTGGACACTCAAGGCTCTTCACGACCTTGGCCCAGCATACCTATGGGTCTGCCTCCCTCCCTATGTTCCTCCACAGCAGCTTCACTCATCTGAACCGGTTCTCTTGCAGGTGCTGTCCTGCACATGGGCGAAATCAACAGCAGCCCATACACGGGATTTCTCTGTGGTGGCCCCTACTCTGTGGAACGATCTGCCTGAGGAGGTCAGGAGAGCCCCCACTCTCCTAGCTTTCCGCAAATGATGCAAAACTGAATTATTCAAAAAGGCTTTTGTATTGTAGGGAGGGGCTCTCAGATGCTTCACTAATGAATTAAGGACCATAGATTTCACCACTATGCTGCCTTACATACTACCTGTTGTCTTAAATACGTGCTCCTATGAGCTACTTGTGTTTCATGTGGTCAGCCCTAGAATTGCTTATGTTCTGTTTCAGCATTCTTCAACTCTGTATTGGATTCTTGCTGGTGCTATGTCTTTGTAAACTTGTATTTATTTACTATATGGCATTGTTTATAGAAATGTCCTTTTTTATATATATAATTTTTTTTATTTTTCATAACTACAAAACACTACACAGCACTACACAAGACTATCACAAGGAAAGGGGAGAGGGAAGGGACAAAGGGGGATGGAAAAGGAAAAAAGGGGGGGAAGTGAACTACAAACACTAAACACTACACTTCAATGTTTTCCCTTCATACTGTCATAATACAAAAATAGCTCCATAGGATAATGATGGAGTGGTTAATCATACAGAGAATAAACATTTCAAATTCTGATTAAACTTTCCTCCCCCTTCTAGGTCCCGGACGCAATTCTCTCTGTGCAACCGCTGTTGCGGTGCTCTCCTCCTCCTCCCCCCCCCCCCTCCGGCTTCTCCTTTTCTTCGTTCTCGGTGCAGCAGAGTTCCGGGTTTTTATTCTCAAAATCCTTTAGTTGATCTTCTGATAGTATCTTATAGGCCTGATCTTTATATCTAAACCATATTCCTTCCAGGAATAACCATTTGTACTTTATTCCATGGTCCCTCAGAAGAGCTGCAAACTTTTTATACTTAAAACGCCTTTTCCGGACTACAAATGGAACGTCCTTCAAAATCTTGACTTTCAAACCCAAAAAGTCCAAATCCGCATTATATGAGTTATATAGGATGGTGTCCCGAATCTTTTTAAATGAAAAGTCAATAATGATCTCACGAGGCAACTGTCGCTTTGTTGCATATTTTGAAGAAGCCCGACGGACCTCCAAAATGGCGCTTTGTTTATAGAAATGTCCTTGATGTTCACTGTGACAATCTTGCACTGTGTAATCCACCTTGAGTCTCAGTGAGAAAGGCAGACGACGGACGGACGATGGACGGACGAACAGACAGACAGATTTTGCAGCACACAGTGAGGTTAACCTATGTCTGCACTGTATCATTTCAGAATGTGTAATCCGCCTTGAGACTCAGTGAGAAAGGCGGACTATAAATGACATAAATAAATACATAAATGCATAAATTAATAAATAAAATCACATCCCTGTTGAGCTCCCTTCTCTCCCCAAACTCTGCCCTTTGGTGAACACACCAAACACTGTTGTTAAACATAAACGTTTTGTTAAAATGATTGTGACTTTGGAAAGTGGGCATATCTGACGATGTAAGAGGAAGGCTACAATGGCACAGGTAAAGCTTTCCCTAGCATGAAAATGAACTGCTGGAGAAAACCTTAATTTCTGCCTTTCCGCCTGATATGGACATCTCCAGGTCATGATACAGCCTCTGTTACTATCTAATTTTACCAGTGAAATCTGAGGTTAATTGGATGGGCCTTGCTCAAGCAAAGTAGCTAATTCCTTTACAGCTAATGCGTCTCTAGCACATACCTGGTTAACTCATTCATCATTTTTGTTCAGAAGGGAAATGGGTTGCTGAAGCTCACACAGTAGAAACGTTTCCCCATTCAACCTAAAAGGGAAAAAAATATCAAAACAAAAGTTGAACATTTCTGACTGCTAAGCCTAAACCTGCCACTTAAGGTCTGAAGTGTACGAGATGTGAAAACAAGATCTGATTGCTTCTCACAATGAGAGAAATAATGTCGGAACGGAGCTTATCCCTGTTTAGACTGCATCCTCAAATGTCTTCCAAAACAGAAAGAATCTGAACTGGGAATCTGAAGGGAAGGAATAAGGGGATCCGGAGGGAGAATTAATGTACCTGGGTGCAATCACTAAGAAAGCCTCTTTCCTCTTTGTTATCACAATGAATGAGTAAGCAGGTCCCAGAAGGATATTCCTTTGTCCCAACTGTGGACTGGCCCTATCGTTGATGAGACCCAGATAGTGGCTGTTTTCACACTGCTTACCGGCCACAGAACATTGCGCCGAGCTCCAGGAACGACGGCGTCTTCCTGGTGTGATTTCACGCGAGAACAGTAGTTCTCGCGTGAAATCGCGCCAGGAAAACCCCGTCATTCCGGGAGCTCGGTGCAATGTTCCGTGGCCGGTAAGCAGTATGAAAACAGCCATTGGAACCTAAGGCAAGTTCAAGGTCTAGAGTCTCCTTTCTTAAAGCCCCTCCCCCTTTTCTACTCACATACCTTGATTAAGGCAAATCAACTGTATTGCACAGAGGAAAATACAATTTGCGCCATTGCATATGGGACTCCCCACCCCCACCCCAAACTCCTCTCCCTTGCCAAAGCAAAGGTCTAGAGTCTGAAGAGTAGCAATGGCCCAGCTTGCCACGACTCCTGCTATGGTGTGCCACTGTGCTACAGCTCATTAAGAGTTCAGCTCTCAGTTAATGTCTTAAGTTTTGAAAGTACTGTCCTCTGGAAAAATTTGGTCTGGGAGATGATAGCTTCTGCAATTCTGTAGGTAATTGTCCTGGAAGTGCTATTTCTTTGCGGGTCCCCCCGGTGAAAGAGGGAGATAGGAGGTCGTGGGGAGGAGTTGCACGGGGGTGGATCTCCCCTCACACGTGTCCCAGATAGGGTTCCCAGGTGCCCACCAGTGGCGGGCAAACCCCCAGGGGTTTGCCTCCTTGTCCGCCACCCTGTCAGTGATCAGTGAGTGTTGGCAAGCTCCCACCAGCAGGCACCCCATGCATGCCCTTCCAGTGGGCCCAGGAATGCACATCATGTGTGCACTTCCAGTGGGCGCAATGACATCTCTCCTAGAAAAAACATTGTCACCAGAAGCACTCCCGCGCTTCATTTGGGGCCGATTTTGGCCCCAAATGGGCAGAATCGGCCCCACGTGAAGCACAGGAGTGCTCTCACGGCCGGTGCAAGTTCTGGCACCTCAGGCACCAGAAACCCTGGCACTGCCCCTGGGTGCAACCCATCACCCCCTCATCGTGCCGGAAATGACACCATTCCCATGCAATGAAGACACACTCTGGAATGCACATGATGTGCAATGGAGGCTGAAGGTGAGGGGTGTCTTACCCTACTGAGGGATTGGAAAGCCCATTTCTTTGCAGAATCTGTCAGAGGCAGGGGTGATTACTACAGTTCGTAAGAAGTAAGCCTACAAATCCCAAGGAAAGTGTAATGGCCAACGTTCTGCTCAGGAAATGGTTTTAGAGAACAGAGGGTAGGAGGGTACACACCAGAAAAAAATCTGCTCTAATGCAAAGAGGCAAGGGCGTGAATGAGAACTGGCTTTCTTCCTAAGTCATACCTATTGTTTTTTCAGCACAGAACTTTCATCAATAAGACGAAACTTAATAACTTGCAACAAGAGGAAGGCTATTAAAAGCCTCCCCTCTCAGGAATAACCAGTCCTTGTGCTCCTCAACCCACCCAGATTACAGCGAGCAAACCAACTACACGCCTTCCTCCCAGCATGCAAATTAAGTAGTTGCACTGCTCCGCCCAACAGCCTACATTCCCAAAGCTCGGCATTGATTTCCTGAAGGAGCTCTGGTGCAAAGAAACCATATGCATGCCCTCATTTGCATGCGTGGTTCATTATCTTTCTGTATGCAGATGCCCCCTAGCTGCACGGGGACGCGGTCCCTGCCCAGTGCTTAGCAAATCCACATCTTCGTTTCCATGCTGTTCATCAGAAGTTCCCCCTCAAAGCAAAGAACACGCAGAGATGCAAATCCGGCCTTTGTTAGCAAAATCACTCTATTGATAGGAAATGTGGCTGTTGTTGTTACAGCATAAGCAGGCTGGCTATTTCCTCCCTGCCACCCCACCCCCTCCTCTGCTTTCAAGTTTTAACTATCAGGTTGTTTCCATAATTAAATATTTATCTTGCCTTTTGCTTGAGTGTCATGGAAACATTGGCTAGAACACCATGGATTCCACCCCACCCCTTTTCTGTTTTGCTTAAAGACCTCTGGCACATGAAGGAGATACCATGCACTTGGAAACAAGCAGGCTCTCCTGGATTTATGGCACTCCTTTTGGTATGTAATGAAGGTTTGCTTTTCTGACAATAAAGACAAACAGCTGTCATACTGGTAGCCCTTGGCCTACAGCAATATATATCACTCAAAAACTTTTTTCAACCACTCAAGTTCCAACATCCAATTTAAACACAAGCTTGGCCGAGACTAAAGAGCTTTCCTGTGTGACTACTTCATATAGGCTGAGGGTCTCAGAGCCAAGCTACAAGTGACGCCTGACACAGGTTGGACATTTGTCAGCTTCCCTCAAGTTTTGATGGAAAATGTAGGCATCCTGGTCTTGTAGCTTGGCTCTCCATTTCATTGAAGTTTACAGAGCGGCAGTCTATGGGAGGGAGAACATGCAGTCGGGAGGGGAGTGCAGTCGTCGGGCTCTCACCGGGTGCCCCCCTTCTAGATTTGCCAGCCTCCAGGTGGTGGCAGGAGATCTCCTGGAATTAAAACTGATCTCCAGCTGACAGAGATCAGTTCCCCTGGAGAAAATGGTGGCTTTGGAGGACTCTATGGCATTATATCATTCTGAGACCCCTCCCCTCCCCAAACCCTGCCTTATCCAGGCTCCACCCCCAAAATCTCCAGGAATTTCCCAACCTGGACCTAGCAACCCTACCCCATTCCCCTCCGCTGGGGGGTGTTCTGTAAACTTCAATTAAATGGAGAACCAAGCTGTAAGACCAGGACGCCTTCATTTCCCATCAAAACTTGAGGGAAGCTGACAAGTGTCCAACGTGTGTCAGGCATCACTTGTAGCTTGGCTCACATTCAAACTGTGCTGTGACCCAGGTGAAGTACCTACATGTACTTCGCTTGCAAGCCATTGAAATATCTGCAAGTGCTACAGGGTTTCTGGTGCGCCAACTAAATCGGTGCCGCTGCTTTGCACAGGACAGTTAACACAGTTGAACCGTGACCCCAAGCCCAAGCAAAATTCCACGAAGAAGGCTGTTGCCTTGCCAACATCAAGTTTCAATCAGGCAGCAGAAGCGGTGGGTCCATTTCAGACTGCAGGTAGATGACATTTTCAAATGTCTTACATTTAAAATCCTGCGCAAAGGACTAAAATCCCTTTTTCTGATGTGATAGGGTTTTTTAAAAAAATATGGGAAGCATTCAGAAGTGCTACATCCCAACTGTTGTTTGAAATGGTACAAGCCTGTTCCGCTGGCTTATTCATAGCCCACGTTTTCCTGAGTTCAATGACACATGCTCAAGGATGCGTAGGCCTAGGGTTGCCAGTTTCAGGTTGGGATATTCCTGGAGATTTGGGAGGTGGAGCCTGGAGAGGGTGGGGTTTAAGGAGAGGAGGGACCTCAGCAGGGTATGATGCCGTACAGTCCATCCTCCAAAGCAGCCATTTTTCAGAGGAACTGATGTCTATTGGCTGGAGATTGGTTGTAATTCTGGGACATCTCCAGCTACCACCTGGAGACTGAAACAAAAAAGAGAGCTGCTCCAGGAGTATAGAGTGAACTACAAGATACAATAAACCCCTGAAGTATACAGTCACCACTAATAAACAATAATTCACGTATTTAAAGTGCTAATGTGCTCAATGAATACAAAAGTTCATTCATTCAATGAAAACAGTTAAAGTATTTAGGAAAAGTCCATAACAGAGCAAGGTTTTGCAGCAATGATGTAGACTTCAAATTGGTCAATGCCTCCTCATAAGTAATTCACGCCGCCTACGGGTTTCGCTGGCACGTAAGGAGTCCAGTCCCGTTTCGCACAACAAGGCTTCTTCACAGGCAAAACCTGACAAGCGTTACAAGCAGTATCATTCCACCGTTTCAATTTCTTCCGGACGATCTAGTGTCGTTGTATTTGTCTTACCACCATGGAACTCTGATGTTTATGAAATGTAGAGCAGAACCACAAGTGACAAAAGACACAAATTGGACACTTGTCTGCTTCCCTCAAGTTTTGATGGGAAATGTAGGCATCCTGGTCTTGCAGCTTGACTCTCTGACTGCTGTCCAATGGACTTTTCAACTGTCACTTGTCCAACATTCCGCCAAGTTGCCTACATTTCCCATCAAAACTTGAGGGAAGCGGACAAGTGTCCAATCTGTGCCTTTTGTCACTTGTGGTTCTGCTCGTAGTTACATATTTGTATATTCGAATTTACTTCATTGAGCACATTAGCACTTTAAATACATGAATTATTGTCTTATTAGTGGTGACTGTATACTTTAGGGGTTTATTGTATCTTGTACCACCTGGAGACTGGCAACCCTCATAGGACCATGACCTTAGATTGTTCTGCCAATCTTGCCAGATCAGACAAAGGTTCGTCTTCACCTAGGGTTCTGTTTCCAATAGCAAATGCATTTTTGCTGTGAGAAATGCTCCAAAAAGAAGCTGCGCCCCAAAACTTGGTACGAAATCGCTTGAAAAATATATATATATCAAAACCCATTACGTTTTGAGCTAGCGTTCTTCACCTTTAAAATTAAAAAGATTGTATTTTATGTCCCTTTTTATTCAAAACTGGCTCCTGAAGTGGCTCCTGAGAATTAAAATATAATAAGTACACAACATTAAAATTCAATACAAAATGTTCCCCGGAAGAGGGATCGTCAGCTAAGCCTCTTCCAGGGATAATGGAAGCGGAGCTGGCTGCTGCCTTCCTTCCTCTGCTAGAAATGGAACGGGCGGGAGCTCTTCGTTGAACCCACATCTAGGCATAATGGCGGTGTGCCCCCGCTAATGGCAGATGAAATCATTACTCATTAAAAATAAACTTGGTTCCCAATTTTTGCAGGAGAGATTTATATCAGTATTTCCTAAAGATACAGAGTATTTACTGATCTCTGTCCACACAGACGTCTAACAAGAATGATTATATAACTCAAATCCCTACAAAGCACGAATATTTCCGTAAAGCATTTTCTTTCTGCGCAGAGTAAATCAGTAAAAGGAAGTCTCAATTTAAAAACAATACTGCCATTAGTTTAATATCTCTTATTCTCCATTTATCTCAAAATTCCATTATCTTCTATATGGGAAAGCAATAGATATCAAAGCAGGGCAAAGCAGATAATGGCTTTTTCCTGTTTCGGGAACAAATCAATACCACGAGCTGAATAAATTATGCAAAGAGCTACCCAACTGCACTGAAGCACCATATACACGCTCTCCCGGTTTCTGGGTTTTCCCCTATTTCAAGCTATGATTAGGGGCTTGGTGAGCAACTGAGGGTTTTTTTTTAAGTACTAAAAGTTGAGATTTCTAGGCTGCCCAATTTTGTGCATTCAGTTTCTGCCCACCTGCGGTGCAATTGCCAATGGAATGCCAATAACCCCCCT
This sequence comes from Eublepharis macularius, assembly GCF_028583425.1. Classification (NCBI taxonomy): domain Eukaryota; kingdom Metazoa; phylum Chordata; class Lepidosauria; order Squamata; family Eublepharidae; genus Eublepharis; species Eublepharis macularius. The sequence goes on along the minus strand of NC_072802.1, from coordinate 61,617,355 downwards.
CCTCTAACTTGGTAATAATTCAGGGATTTTGATTTTTGCTATAGTGATTACAGTGTCTTAGGGCCAAGCTACAAGTGACGAATGACACTTGAACGGCAAGTGGATTGAGTGGAGGGCAAGTGAACAGGGAGAAATACACTTGCCGTTCAAGTGTCATTCGTCACTTGTAGCTTGGCCCTTAGTAAGGTCTGAGACCCAGGTTTATATCCCCACTCTGCCATGGAAGTAGGGCTGTCAGGTCCCCTAGTGAGGGTGAGCAGTCCCCTGCTCCCACCCTCTGACCCCCCCTGGCCACCACTCACATGGCTGGTGGGAGGAAAAGGCGGGGGAACAGGGCTCCCAGATGTGCTGGCGGGGCAGTGCGATGTCACTCCCAGGAGTGCCATTGTCATGCTCCTGGGCCCTGCGCAATGATGTCACTTCCCAAAAGTGACATCATTGCACTGCCCTGAGAGAGCTCCTGCTCTTTGCAGCAAGCCAATTTGTGCCCCAATCAACCTGCTGTGAAGGGCAGGAGTGCTCCAAGGCCCTGCGCATTGAAGTCACTTCCCAGAAGTCATCAGGGCTTTTTTTCAGCTGGAATGCTGTGGAACAGAGTTCCGGAACCTCTTGAAAATGGTCACATGGCGGTTGGCCCCGCCCCCTGATCTCCAGACAAAGGGGAGTTTAGATTGCCCTCCGTGCCGCTCCAACTCCATTTGTGACCATTTTCTCCGAGGGCAACCCACTGAGTTCCACCACCTCTTGTCCCAGAAAAAAAGCCCTGGAAGTGATCACGCTGCCCTGGGAATGTGAGTTGAAGTCACTTCCCAGAAGTCATCATGCTGCCCTGGGAGTGTGCACATTGAGGTTGCCAGCCTCCAGGTGATGGCTGGAGATCTCCCAGAATTACAACTGATCTCCAGCTGACAGAGATCAGTTCCCCTGGAGAAAATGGCTACTTTTGGGGGTGGACTCTATGGAATTATATCATTCTGAGACCCCTCCCCTCCCCAAACCCCACCCTCTCCAGGCTCCATCCCCCAAATCTCCAGGAATTTCCCAACCTGGACCTGGAAATCCTAGTGCACATGCAAGACAATGAGTGATTCGCACACGTTGGATAATGCACTTCCAATCCTCTTTAGAGATCATTTGGAATGGATTTTTTTGTGTGCAGAACAAATAATCCTCCTCAAACGACTGATAAAGTGCATTGAAAGTGCATTATCCAATGTGTGCGGAATCAGCCAATAACAAGGGTGAGAGCTGGGTGAGAGCTGGGTTCCCCCTCCCTCCACTGGGGACCTGGCAACCCAACATGGAAGCTTGTTTGGTGATCTTGGGCCAATTACGCACTCTTCAGACAAACCTACAAAAGCAACACCCAGGGATGCTGGAAAGGTGAGCACCGGGTCACCCGCCCTCCCACTGGGAGCCAAGCCACAAGTGACGCCTGACACAGGTTGGACACTTGTCAGCTTCCCTCAAGTTCTGATGGGAAATGTAGGCATCCTGGTCTTGCAGCTGTAAGGGAGAGCCAAGCTGCAAGGCCAGGACATCTACATTTCCCATCAAAACTTGAGGGAAGCTGACAAGTGTCCAACCTGTGTCAGGCGTCACTTGTGGCTTGGCTCTGGGAGGGCAGAGAGACCTGGCATCCCTAGGGCAAACACTCCTCCGAGAGTAAGCACGACTGAACGTAGCAGAACTTACTTCTGAGCAGAGAGGTAAAGGATTATGCTGCAACACAACAACCCCTAGTTGCGGGGGGGGGGAGGGTTGCCAGAAGTGAAACAGACAAGGGGCACCTCCTTACCTTGCTCGGTTTCAGCTACTGTGCCAATTTCTCTGTCACAGGCTGAGAACTGGAAGGGCAGGGCTTTGAGATACGCCTCCAAGCCCTTTGACTTGCAACAACTGTATTATGACAAAGAGCACTGTTGAATATTATAAATAAACGCTCCCAGATGGCTGAGAAGCCTCTTCCAGACTCTGCCAACTTCACTGATTGCTGACTGTCCAGCAAATGCCCGCGGTCATTTGCACTGCCACGTGCCAGCGAGCGCTCCAAACCGCAGTGGCCTTTTCTGGTTGGGAGGTGGGTGCGTGGGTGGGAGTTGCACCTCCCCATCTGCAACGTATTGTAGTTCGAGTGCTTAGGAAGCCCAACGGTCATAGCAGAAGGGCTTCCTCAAGCCGGGAAGCGAGCAACAATGATGTAGCTGTTTGTGCTAAGAGGCCTAGCTCCCCAGAGAAATCAAAACCAGCGTATTTGCACAACCCCTCTGCCTGCTCACAGCCCTCCTACTCCAGCCCCTTAGAGGATCCTAATTCTTAACTAGACCCACCAGGCTCCTAAATCGCCTTGCCCATCAGCTGAGTCAGTGCTCTTGTTAAGACCCTCTTTGCACACAAGGATCAGTTTTCTTGCAAATTCATTCTGTATTTAACACACAGAGAGGCAAAGGCACAAGACCCCTCCTAGCAAAAGATACACCAAGAAAAGACCATTTTGTAACCCTGTGTTTAAACTCCCCAATGAAAGGCACAAAGACTGCGGTTACTTCAGGCTCGACTCTGCCTTATTCATCAGATACAGGGAGAGTTGGTGGTGCAAATAATTGAAGAATAGCTCAATATGGTTATTAGTGATAACTGCCTATACAAATTGGTCCTGGGCAAGAGGTTCATTCTGCACGCGAATTGTAAGTAGCAACCCTTTTTCCTGGCTTCAAACATCTTTGGGAGGACATGGATGGTCATCTGTATCTATTTCTTTATTTGCAAACAAAAATATACCATGCCTTGCCAGACACCTGTTCAAGGCAGCTTACAGCTAACATAATAATCTAAAATCATTAAAACACACCTGTTAAAAACAAATCCATTAAAAACACAAGCATAAAAAAACGCCAACGTCATTAAAACAATCCACAAGAGTATCCAAAAACAGAGACTCCTCCAAAGATAATCTGGCAAGAAGTCTTACAACCTGATTAAGGGCACATACCTACACCCCAAAACCAGGAAAAGGGCCACACCCAACCTGAAGTGCAGTGCAGAAGGTGGAGCTACTCACTTGGTTCTAGGAGGTCTCCCTTCTGCCAATCCTTAAGTAAGAGCAAGAACTGCTCCTCTAACGCACTAGATAAAACTCTTCCACAGCTACCCTAGTTCTGCTGTTGCAACGTCTCCCAGAGCAGCTCTTGAGCTTTTTCAGCCCTTTCTTCTGGGCTGGACAGCTGCTTTGCTCCATCAACAGCCCCTGCTGGATCCATCCCACCAGTATGACTCCAAAGCAGCCAACCCCAGTATCAGAAGGAGCGAGATGCAGGGCAAAGTCCTGGCCGGATCAGGAAACCTTTACAGGCTTTGCAGCTCAGGGGCAGTCAGTGGCTGGCCTGGATAAGCAGAGTCACCCCAGCAACTGGAGAAGACTTTGCAGCTCAGGGACCCCTCCAGCCTGCGGCCTCAGTGCCTCACCACATGGGGCAGCAGCACATTGATGCTCAGGTTCTTGGCACCAGTCGTGCAATAAAATACTTTCTGTCTGCAGGTCAGGCAGGGACAAGATTCCTGAATGGCTGGTGGCTCAGGTTGCCCTGGCTGTCCATGTTGCCATCTGCGCAAGTCAGCTGCGCAAGAGTAACACCAGGTCTCCCCCAAGGGCACCTGCACCTCCTTCCAGGTCACACCCAAGGCACTGGCCTCTCTCCCCCAGCCTTGGCAACATCAGGCAGATGCTAATTGAGGCTTGCTACGGAGGGTCAAGCAGTTCACTTGGCAGGTCTGCGTAAGTTTACTGGAATGAATGAATTTATTGTATACGGCCATAAGGCTTCACCATCCAAAACCGTTTAAAAGCAAAAAAAGTACAAGAATACAGATATAATTACATACATATAAATAAAATGACTATAAAATGCGTGTTACCTAAAATGTAAAAGTTAACAACATTAAAACTAAATAATTTCTAGCAGCGTATAAGACAATCTATATCCGATGTTTACTCTCCTGGTTGCCACATGTGCCCTTATTTTCCTAGCCGTAAGTTTACCTGGGAAGTGTAGTCGGAGACTCCTTCCCATAGCAACTGTGGTGGCTTCTTCCTGCCTGTCTGCTTGCCTTCCCTCTTTGCTTGCAGGAGCCAGGGCTCCCATGTGCACAGGTAGACAGACGCACTTGTCGCAGGGCGGGGAGAGTAGTGGCGCAGCAGGGCAAGGATGGAGCCGGGCGGGCAAAGCGCTGCACTGCACTCCAGTGTTACGAGGCGCCCGGCAACTGCGCTCTGGCCCTGCGCAGCTCCAGCAGGCTGTGGGAGGAGGGGCACGCACTGCCCTCTGCTGTTTCTCCCTCACTGCCGCCCATCCAGAAGGTGCTACTGCACTCCCACTGCTGCCGCCGCCAGCCAGGCCATACGCGCAAGTCACCACACACAGGCACTGGGCATATAAAGGGTGGCTGAAACTTCATCACTGTAGCTATGGGAAGGAGGGAGTCTCCAACTACACTTCCCAGCTAAACTTGCAGGGCCAATCAAGTGTGTTTCACGTGAACTGCGTCACTTGTGTTTAGAGTTCAGTTCAGCTGTAGCGAATCACTTCTCCCTGGCACTGAGAGCCAAGCTACAAGTGACGCCTGACACAGGTTGGACACTTGTCAGCATCCCTCAAGTTTTGATGGGAAATGTAGGCATCCTGGTCTTGCAGCTGTAATGGAGAGCCAAGCTGTAAAACCAGGACGCCTACATTTCCCATCAAAACTTGAGGGAAGCTGACAAGTGTCCAACCTGTGTAAGGCGTCACTTACCCATACAACACGGGTCTTTGCAAACACCCTTTTGTCACTCACATGTTAGATTTAAGTGTGCACTTCAAACGGGCATCTTAAAACATAATGTGTATTGTAGCCCTAAGAATCGTCAGAAAAGGAGGAAAACCTTTTCTGCACTCTGATTCTCTGTACGGCAAGGCTGTTCATTCCACATGCCCTCTTCAAAGGGGGAACCTTTTTACTGCAAAGCTTAATTGGGACTTTTTTTTCATTCTCACATACCGTACCTAAAAATTTCATGACACATCCAGCAACCTGAGTTCAACAAAAAAAGCTAAATCACACCTGCACACACCTCGCAGAAGTACAAATGGCACGCTGCCCTTAAGGCTCATTAGCGCATTTGAGCTGTGGGCTGCTCAGCCTTAATTATAAGACAGCACAGGGGAAGAAAGGAGGAGAAACGGATTGGTTTAAGCATAACACTGGGAACTTATATGATCCCCAACGGGTTGCCCCATTGAAGACAAGAGGGACACATACAGGTTAGTAAACAAGGCTGAGCTGAAATTTGGAAAACATGGTCTGATGCACAAACAGGGTTTTTCAAGGGATCTAAAACATTCTCCAAAATAAACATCCTTTTTTCACATGCTGTGCAGATGCTCTTGATAGCTATATCAGTGCTATTTTTATTTTTTATTATTATTATTGTTCCTATCGCCTGGTGCGATGACATCATGGGCTAGGTAGCCTTTATGTGATAGCGTCAGGAAGCCAAAACAGAGTGACAGCTGGGCTCCCTGGCTTCCCTTTCAATGAGAGAACTTTCACCCCATGTCTCAGCCAAACCCCCTCAAAGTAGTGCCAAAGCAGGGGCCTGCGTATTTGAGGGAGCTAATTGTTTTTACGAAGTGTGGACAATTCCAGACTTACGATGCACAGGATTGGGGTCTAAGTTGAACAATCTAAAGGAGGGAAATAGGGGAGAAGAAATCTTTGGTTGTCAGACCTAGGACTGGGTAGGGGGACAGAGCCAACCCAGAAAGGGACAGGAGCAGAGCCAAGGATCTGGCCTCTGGACTGATTGCAAACCAGTGCGGACAAGTTAGTCCAACCTATCTGCTACTGTGCTTATCTCACTACAGATGCTAATCAAGCTGCATTGTACCTTTACATCCTGATAACCTTCCTTATAACACCCCACCCACCCAGGGCCGGATCTAGCACTCCCGGTGCCCGGGGCAACGCTTGCCGGCCCTCACGCGTGTGCACAGCGCACGCGCGCTCCTGACACGGCATGATGACATCATTTTGATGACGTCATCACACTGCGCACCGGAGGCAGCGTGGGGGGCTGAGAAGCTGCCTGTGCCATTCGCTTCAGAAGCGAATGGCGCGGTCGGCTTTGCAGCCCCCCACGCTGTCTTTCGCCTGCCCCGTGGGACAGGGGGCGACCGGCTTGCCGCACGCCCTCTGTCCTGCGGAGCAAGCAAAAGGCAGTGCGGGGGCCTGCGAGGCTGCCCGCGCCATGCGCCTGCCCCACAGGACAGGGGGCGGCTGGCTGCCCCCTCTCCTGCGGGGCAAGCGAGTGGCGTGGGCGGCCGCACTGCCCTTTGCCTGCCCTACAGGACAGGGGGTGCGCTGCAAGCCAACCACCCCCTGTCCCGCGGGGCAAGCAAATGGCAGCGCGGGAGCCTGTGAGGCTGCCCGCGCCATGCACCTGCCCCGTGGGACAGGGGGTGGCCGGCTGCCCCCTCTCCTGCAGGGCAAGTGAATGGCGTGGGTGGCCGCGCTGCCCTTTTCCTGCCCTGCAGGACAGGGGGTGCACAGCAAGCCAGCCGCCCCCTGTCCCGCAGGGCAAGCAAAAGGCAGCGCGGCTGCCCATGCTGCCGCCTGCATGCTCTGGGAGCTGCTTCCGGCGCCCCCTCCCTGGCAGCGCCGGGGGCAGACTACCCCCCTGCCCCTCCTCTAGATCCGGCCCTGCACCCACCTTTGGCTAGGATATAAAGGCTCAGGGATCTCCATTCCTGCTCGTGTCTGAAGAAGGGAGCTCTGACTCTCGAAAGCTTATGCTCTGGAAATCTTGTTGGTCTCTAAAGGACCACTGGACTAAAATCCTGCTGTTCTACTGCAGACGAACACAGCTGCCCACCTAACTGTGCTTACCCCACATCACATTGCAGGGCACTTCATCACATCATGACACCCCACTATTAATTGAGCAGATCTACTCCCAGCTCAAGAACCGCACATTTCACCCTGCACCGTACTTTTCATTCTGACATCTGGCTTTTGGTAAGATGTGTTTCTCAATGAGCAAATGCTCAATGCCAAACCTGGGTTCCGCTGTGTATTCTGGCAAATTGCAAACCATTATGAAATATATATCCTCCAATAATGAAATGCTCTTCTCTTTCTTTTTTTTTAAAAAAGAGTCATGGCATATGCTGTCCGAGCGTCAGGGGAAATGTCTTCCAGCGGCATTATTTTTCTGCAGATTACACAGCTACCTTGTTTATGTGTTCCTAATGTTTTCTCCGGGGCATTTTCTCCCCCTGAAGAATGAACGGTTTGTGAATGTACAGCTAGCTGATATTATGGCATGCATTCAACAGAGACTAGAAATGTGAATAACCAAAAGATTTGTGCCATTTCAAACACCAGGCTGTAGCAGCAAGGAGGTGGATACTCGACACTCAAATTCTGCACCATGAAATGTAGAACGTTACTGCTGAATTCATAATAATGTAAATGAGTGCAATAAGTGTTGTTGTTAATAATAATAACAATATTCAATTTATATACCGCCCTTCAAATTAACTGAATGCCCATGCAGAGCAGTTTATCATGTGTGTTATTATTATCCCCACGACAATCACCCTGTGAGGTGGGTGGGGCTGAGAGAGCTCCGAGAAGCTGTGACTGACCCAAGATCACCCAGCTGGCTTCAAGGGGAGGAGTGCGGAATCAAACCCGGTTCTCCAGATTAGAGTCCTGCCACTCTTAACCACTACACCAAATTGTTGTTGTTGTTGTACCTCTAAGGGGCTAAAGACAGCATAAATAGTTTACTACTTGCCCTCCATTTTATACTCAGAACAAGTCTTTGAGGTAGGCTGGTTGAGCAGGAGCGGACGGGGAGGCCCTGGAAAAGGCCCCACTCCTCACCCCCAACAGAAAAGGCACAGGAGGAAAAGCAGGCAGAAAGCCACAGGTTTGCAGTGGCTGCAGGGCCATCCTGCGTTAGGCAAATATTGTCCTGCTCGAGGCCATGGTGTCCCCTGCTGGGGAAGTGGTCTCTCAAGCCATTGGTCCACCAGGACTTTCTCTGGTGTCCTTAATGGCCAATCCACCCCTGGAGGCTGAGAGAGACTGGTGAAAGTTAGCTCCCTATCTAATAGGGTTGCCAGGTTGAGGCTGAGAAATTCCTGGAGATTTTAGGGGTGGATCCTGGAAAGGGTGGGGTTTGAGGAGGGAAGTGGCCTCATAATGGTATCATACCATAAAATCCACCCTCTAAAGCAGCCATTTTCTCCAGGCGGGACTGATCTTTGTTGCCTGGAGATCAGTTGTAATCCCAGGAGATCTCCAGCCACCACCTGGAGACTGACAACACCTACTATCTAAACAGGGATTTCAACCTGTGCCCTCCAGCCCTAGTCTAAGGGAACAAAGAGACCTGATGCTGGGCATTCCATTCATTTTTTACTCTGAATCCAACATGCAATTGTGATTAGAACCACAGTGTGAGGGGAAGTAGTGAAACCTTCCATTCTGTATCAGTTTTCTGATCTCAAATAGGTCCAGAAAGCCACTGTTGGTTCTTCTGGGGAAACACACAGGTACCAGTGATACTCTGAACCATTAACTGGGCAAAAAATAAACAAAGTGCTACACCAGACTGGCACCACGGACCTTTATACGGCACTTGAGGATGTACAGGGTGTTTATGTAATTACAGAGAGAGTGTATTTATAGCATCAAAACATAGATCAATCATTATACGCTTTATGATAGATCTGCTAGATTTCCCATGCAATCCAAGGCCTCATTTCACCCTTCTAAGCTCATGGCATGCAGAATGCTGCAGTTCAATCCTTGCTGCAGATATTGGAGAAGACCCTTCTCTGCATGAGATACTGGAGAGCCACTGCCGGTCAGCAGGGCTGGCTGGACATTTGCTGAGCCATTAGCTGGCCCATCACTGACCAGAGACACTGAATGGGTCTCCCATTCCTCCAGCTTAGAGCCAAGCTACAAGTGACACCTTACACAGGTTGGACACTTGTCAGCTTCCCTCAAGTTTTGATGGGAAATGTAGGCATCCTGGTTTTACAGCTTGGCTCTCCATTACAGCTGCAAGACCAGGACGCCTACATTTCCCATCAAAACTTGAGGGAAGCTGACAAGTGTCCAACCTGTGTCAGGCGTCACTTGTAGCTTGGCTCTAAGTTGCACAATGTGTTGGAGTGGGGGAAGAGATGGCTGTGTCCGGGGAGAAAAGAGGGACCAATGGAGGGGGACAGGGACTGCACTGGGGATCCCGCAGGTCCATAAGGACATTCAGTTGGCCTTGCCAGGGCCAAAGCTACTGCCCGGCCCTGTGGCTACAATCTGATCTTACAACATCGCCCTGTGTTCAGTATGGCAACAGTGCAATCCTGTAATAGTCAATGGGCTTAGAAGAGGTACGTTTATTTAGGACTGCACCATATGCCTCGAGTTTTAAGATGCAAAAGGTTCTCGAGACCCTTTCTTGGTGCAACTTCAACATCAGCATCTTTTCAGACAGGGTTTGGGGTTTGTGTGTGTGCGCGCGCACGTGCACACTTTTTAGTACACCCACAGACTGTCAGGCGATTGTCCTCCATCGTCTACATGCTCCGCTCTGCTTGTGCAGCGTCTTGCTGATCGAGCTGAAGAGCCGCTGATAGAAACAGATTAACGGCACCTTCTCTGAAGGGATCCTGTTGCTAACCTGATATTTCTTAACCAAATGACAAGTCAGCAGTGACGGGGCCTGGCTGGCTCCAGCAGGAAGCGCTGCCTGGCCTTTCCTGACAACTGTATCGAGAGAGTGACAATCCGTCAGCTGAAGCCGTCTGGATTTGGATGACGGGAAGGCTAAGAAATGTAGGACAGGTGGCGAGGCGTGAAAAAGGGCTCCCAGCCTCCTCCCTGTGATGGGCATGCGCAGAAAGCCAATTAAGTCATGCAGGTAATACTGTTGGCATATAAAATCAGAAAGGAATTTAGTCTAAAGAATGATGCCTGACCCGCTGAAAAGCCCCACAGACTATGAAGTGGGGCTCCTCATCGTGCAGGGCATGTTTTTAGGATTCTCCACACACATGTATTCAAGCACATCTCCTCACACAGAATGCTATTGCTTCACACTTTCTCCTGGACCAAAACCAATTTAGGAGGTGTCCGGAGAATTACAAGAACCAAAGACGTACGTGTCAGTCAACTGCGGGTTCTCTCCAGCTGTTGACTGATGCTTGGCTGTTGGATTGGCAGTTGCTGCCACCATAGCAGGTAGACATGAGGAAGACAAGAGTCTTCACTGCGTGACGGAATATGCAAGAAAATATGTTCATTTTTAAAGGCATCATGTTAAGAGCTTCTGCCTGAAATGTTGAAGAGTTAGAGTTATGCATGACTTGTGGTTGGCTCTGCCTCCCGTGGCAGCCATTCTGTGGTTGCGCCCACCACCCCATGTCAGAATTCCAAACTGCCCACAGGCTCAAAAAGGTTGGAGACCCCTGCTCTACTGGTTTCATTTTCCATGTTTAACTGAAAAAGTGTGTTAGAAGTGGAGTTTTGGTTTGGAGAAAGCTGTGAGCGCGGATGACAGGTGGGCATGTGTGAATGTGTGGCTTTAGAGGATCATTTAAACAGAGCCTGTATGTCAATTTCATCGCTTTTGTGGATTTTTTCCCCCCAAAAAAGAATTGGTGAGCAGGATGCTGAGCCAGAAAAAGGGGAACATGGCCAGCAATGCAAACATTTTCAGAGAGACCATGCGTTCGTATGTCAGATTCTCATACGACTAAGGAGAGGTTCCTAGAGCAATTAGGAATTGGACCCAACATCAACTATGAACGTGCACATTCACAAGCATGTGCCATGCACAAAAATAACATAGAAATCAACTATGCGCTAAACATAAACATGGAGTTGAGCTGCTTGCGCCTCATTGCCTCCTAGCTCCAATTCACACAAGCCACACTTCTCATGTTCTATCACTTTTTTTTTCAATTTCACTCTCTCAGGATCAGAGCAAAGCTGGGTGAAAAGAATCTAGGTCAACGAAGTTAAGGCAGAAAGGGAGACGATAATCTCCCCTAACCTACCTTTTGCTGCTAAAATCAGAAACCTGCCACCCCATATAAGATGAGAATGTGGCAGACACACAGTGAGACAAATCCAAGGCTCCCGCTCTGGATTTCTTATATTGAGCGGGGAGGAAGGGGGGGGTTGGACTAAATGAATTAAAAGGCCACGTCCAACTTCAAGACCCTATAACAGCAAATATGGCTTGCCTTAGTTTGTCCTTGTAATTAAGCCCAAGAGTAATGGTTGGTTGAGATGCAGTATCTTTCCATTATTAGACATAAGAATAAGAATAATCCAGAGGAAAAAACAGAGTGGGTATAATGGTTAAAGTGTCAGCCTTGGATGTGAGAGACCCGAGTTCAAATCTCTACTCTACCATGAAGCTCACACTCACCAAGAGGCCCGATGCCAGCCACCCCTTCAGTCGAACCCATCTCACGGGACAAAGTACAGGAGTGGGAACGATGTTCAGCATAGGGCAAGGAGATAGTTGCATAAACCAAAGCGCTGGAGATGCTACTCAGGGAGATTAAACAAGAGGTTAAAGGTTATGTATTGAACAGTTAATTATGCTTTTCATCTTTCACGATAGCACTAAAAAAAATCCGACTGGAAGGGGAAATTAAGAAAAGGATTTTCCCAAGCTGAACAAATTTCAATATGGTATTTTCCCACCAGGTCCCGAAATGAAGTGCATAGCCTAGTACACCGCCTGTCTTTGAATAATCCCCAGGGTAACTGATTTCAAGCAGAAAACCCACTGCCTATTTTAAACAAAGATTTGAATAAATAAAACAAGCAAGCTTTTCTAACCTCGTGTGCATTCTTGTATATTTTTCAACATTTCACGCTTAAACCTGAAGCAATGAGAGGAAAACGAAAACCTGCAGAATGTTAACTGAAGTCTCTTGTCTTCATGAAATAGATTCCTTCCCTTGCTGCCACGGAGGAGATCTCAGCTGGGGAAAGGGCATGGCCAAGAAATGTAAAGAGCGAAATGTGGCCACCACATGCATCCTACAGATAAATTAACAGAGAGGTGATTGACAGCACCTTGCTGAGAATGAGTCCTGCGGCAATCCCTTGCCTGTTGTTCACTGAGGTATGAAAAACAGACCTACCGGGCAGGGCTTGGACAGCAAACTGGATTGCTGCAGACCCTCTGACATTGTGAAGATAACAATAGGGACATACTTGCAACATGTTTGCTCGCTAAAGATCACAGCCCACGCTGCAACTTAGAGAGCCGGCAAGGTGTAGTGTGGTTCAAGTGTTGGGCTAGCATCTGGGAAGACCCAGTTTCAAAGCCCAACTCTGCCATGGAAGCTTGGGCCAGTCATACACTCTCAACCTCACCTACCGCACAGGGCTGTGGTGAGGATAAAATGAAGAGGAGAATGCTGTAAGCTACTTTTGGACCACATTGGGGAGATAGGTGGGATATAAAGAGGTAAATAAACAAATGGATAAACTTCCACCTCTGTATTTTGCTGAAGCTTCTATTCTCTATGCTGTGTTTAATAATAATAATAATAATAATAATAGACAACTTATATACCACCATTCAGGACAACTTAATACCCACTCAGAGCGGTTTACAAAGTGTATTATTATTAACCTTACGACAATCACCCTGTGAGGTGGGTGGGGCTGAGAGAGCTCCAAGAAACTGTGACTGACCCAAGGTCACCTAGCTGGTTTCAAGCAGAGGAGTGGGAAATCAAACCTGGTTCTCCAGATTAGAGACCTGCCGCTCTTAACCACTACACAAAACAGGAGACATACGTATTTCCATTTCTCTCTCTTTTTCAGAACATGTTTAGAGTACAGACAATAGTGATTTAGCAATCATTTCCTCTTCCGAATCATGAGACTTATAGTTCTGTGTTAGTCAGGATCAGGGTAACAATGTTCATGTTTTGCATGCAGAAGGTCCCAGGTTCAGTTCTGTCATTTCCAGTTAAACCAGCAGTCTCCATCTTGATGAGCTCTATGGGGTCTTTAGAGTTTCAAGAATATACAACGAGCGCCACCACAAAATGGCTGCCATGTGAGGTGGGTGAGGCTGAGAGAGCTCTGAGAGAGCTGTGACTGACTCAAGGTCACCGAGCTGGCTTGGAGGAGTGGGGAATCAAACCTGGCTCTCCAGATTAGAGTCCTGCTGCTCTTAACCACTACCCCAAAATGGCTCTTTTATCTATTCTGCAACAGATTTGCCAGGCACAGTTTAGAAGATAAGCAGGAGGGTGGGGTTTCTTTGTAAAATATGCATTAGAAAAAGATGTTTGCCATATAATGTGTTGCCAAGCATTCAAAATATACCCCAGGGTGTGAAACTGCAAGCCACCGGTGGCAAGAAGACTTAGTGTTCATATGCCCAAGAGACAACCTCCACCACCTCATCACAGGATCCTGGTAAGTGATGCTAGTAAATCACACCCCAAAAAAACCCTGAAAGGAAGTATCCTATGATGCAAAAAGAGGGGTGATGTTCAGCAGCAGTTATATATCCTGCTATATAAAAGGCTAACCGTATTCCAGACAACTCACTTCCTATCCTTGTGCGCCTCCAGAGGGCGCAGCTGTGGAGGGAAGCCCAGATGAGGCAGCCAGACCTCCAGAGAGCATACTGCAGCAGGAAGCCCAGGCCGAAATCAAGCGCATAGCAGGCAGCAATGCCTGCCCCCTGCCTTCACCCAGCTGGGATCCAGAGAGGAGCAGGTGGCAATGCCCAACCCCCACCTTCACCCAGCAGGGATCAGGAACAAAGCAGGTGGCAATGCCCATCTCCCGCCTTCACCTAGCCGGGATCAGGAGCTGGGTGAAGCAATGATGTAGGAGGTGCACCACGGTAAGGTCCATCAAAAACTACACATGATAACTGGATGAGAAATGTCTGCATATGGTTGTTTAACGTTATGCCTTTGAAAAAGTGACCAATACAAAATGGGAAGAGAATGCTGGCACATGCCCATTAGGCTCTCCCCTACTCTGACTTCAGTCAGTTGTGTAAGAGTTACATATCCCACATGCGGTTGAAATACAACATTTTATTGCATCATTACATTGGAATATGAATGAAGTTTGCTGAGCTTGAAGTTGTGGTGGAACCGTTCTTACACATCTGAAAGAACAAACAAAAGAAAAACAAGATAAGAACTCATTGAACTATACATTCTGTAAGGACTAGTGACTTACCTGCATTTAAATTGTGCATATAGAGTCATGATCTCTGATTCATTTTGTTCTTCTAAAGTTGTAAATGCAGGTTAATTAACTGCTGTAAAGGTGTTTTAGATGATTGTTTTTCACTGTTGAGTAATTTTGAGTAATTGTGGGCATTTTAAAGACTCTAGCTATCATACAATTGTTAAATTGCCTCCCAGGGCATTCCCCTTTTTACATTTCAGTAGGATCAGGAGCGGAGCAGGTGGCAATGCCCACCCCCTGCCTCCACCTAGCTGGGATCAGCAGTGGAGCAGGTGACAATGCCCACCTGCCCTTCACACAGCTGGGATCAGGAGGGGAGCAGGGAGCATGTGGCAATGTGACAATGCCCACCCTTCACATTCACCCAGCTAGTATTCACCCAGCTGGGATCAGGCGCAGAGCAGGTGGTAATGCCCACCCAACCTTTACCCCGCCAGGATCAGGTGCGGAGCAGGAGGCAATGCCTTTCCCCCATTCATCTGGCTGGGATCAGGAACAGAGCAGGCGGCAATGCCCTTCAGACCGTCCTGAGCTAACCAACATGGTGGGGTGCTTGAAGATAAATGTGATGAATTAATATGCCTATGAAGAAGTGAGTGGACGAAACGGGGAGAAGATTATATGCTGGCAAAACCCATAGGCGTGACTTGACGTGGCTTATTACAAAGTAGGCATATGCTGCAAAGACTGTCATCTGATAAAGCCTTACTGAATGCTTGTATGCATTCTAGATACTACAAGATACTATACTCTGGCATGTTTATTTAAGGTGGACTTTAACACAGATTCCTGCAAGCATAAGCTGCAGAGATTGATACTTATATTTCCCTTTATGTATTACTGAATGCCTGTGTACATTCTGGAGAGTATATGAAACTGTCCTTGTACTTTTCCACCAGTTGGAAATGTTTACAATTGTATTGATTGATGTCATTGACTGTTAGCACTGAAGCACTTCTGCACTTTATATGTATTATTAAATGCTTGGTATTTGGTTTATATATGGTTTACTCCGGATAGTTGGTTTTGTGTGTTAGCAATTGTGTTTCCGGAGCAGCTCCTGTTGGTTGTAGGATCAGGTGCGGAGCAGGAGGCAATGCCCTTCCCACATTCATCTGGCTGGGATCAGGAACAGAGCAGGCGGCAATGCCCGCCCTCCTTCACTCAGCTGGGATCAGGTGCAGAGGAGGTGGCCATGCCCGCCCCCCTTGCCTTTATCCAGCTGGGATCAGTGACGGAGGAGGAGGGAATGCCGGCCTGCCCATTCTCCCCTTTCTAAAGCCCATTGTATTTTTTCCCAAGTCAGACCTGAAGGGTTATCTCTTCTGACTGGCGGTGGCTCTCCAAGTTCTTGGACATAAGACGACTGTGAGCAGAACCACAAGTGACAAAAGACACAGGTTGGACACTTGTCAGCTTCCCTCAAGTTTTGATGGGAAATGTAGGCGTCCTGGTCTTGCAGCTTGGCTCTCTGACTGCTGTCCAACAGACTTTTCAACTGTCACTTGTCCAACATTCCGCCAAGCTGCCTACATTTCCCGCCAAAACTTGAGGGAAGCTGACAAGTGTCCAACCTGTGCCTTTTGTCACTTGTGGTTCTGCTCTGTATTGCTACCTGGGATACCCTCAGCAGAGATGACAGGTTCAACTTGGAACCTCCTGTATGCAAATCCGGTGCTCTACCATGGAGCCACAGGCTCTCCCCTTTGCAAATGTGGTCATACGTTCATAGGAAGCTTCCTTATGACAAATCAAACCATTGGTGTATCTAGCTCAGTTGCAGCAACCTTCCAGGGTCTCAGGCAGAGAAATGACTTTTTAAAAGCCTATAAGTTGAGATCCCTTTAAATTAAAGATCCCAGGGGTTAAACCAGGGCGCCTTCAGCATGTGAAACGTGCTCTCCTGCTGAGCCACACCTCACTCCCAGCGTTAGGACAGCTCATGGTAAACAGGGACAGCCGAGGCATGCGTTTTTGCTTGCTCAGCCACAGCAGATTCACATTGGTGTTTGGCTAGATTCCCTCTGTGATGAAACCGGGTTCAGCACGCTGATCCAAACCCATCACCTTTTGGTACATCTGTTCCTATAAACAGCACTATACACACAGACGTCAAGCATTCATTTGTTGACAGAGGAGATGGCTTTTTTGCAGAGAGTAGTTCAATATTGGATACATCCACTCAGGAGGGGGGGGAATAATCTGTATAAATGAAAAGTAACTCCATCAATGATTTAAGCAGTCGCCATCCATGGGAGCCCAAAATCCATTTATGACCGCTTGGTGGAAATGCTATTTCTTCGGGTAGCTTTTCTCTCTCTCTCTCCACCCCACCATCCTTCTAATTTCCCGTTCCTTCCAGCATGTGCTCTTATCACAATGCTTATAATATCATTTAGATTGCTGCCTGCAATATTTGCCTGCTTCCACGAAGACAGTTGCCCTGACGTTTTGAAATGCTGATGAGGGTTTAACATTAAGATTCATGGCAGCAGGTCATAGCCGTTCAGATCTACAAAGCCAGAGAGGCATTTTCTGGAGAAAAAAGGAGGTGGGGCAGGAGTGGGATCATGAACAGGGATATAAATAGCTCCATTTGCTTTTCTAGCAGCAGGATCCTTTTAATCATGAAAAAAAAAGATTTTAAAGATTAAAGACACCAGAAGCTGCATTCTGCCTTCCCTCACCGTCATGTGCCTCAAATCCAGGTAAATATTTTTTTAACAAATTCAAAGAAAAACATATGTCACTCCTTTGCAGTGCCCTAAATGTGCCATATCTCTTCAACCCCTGCTCCGTTCAGATGAAAACACAGTAGAAAGTGAGACAGAAGACATGGAAACTTTCCAGCCGAGATTATGGTTAATCCAAGTGATGGTTAGAGGAAGCATGAATCAAAGGCTAGGGTGTTAGGGCTGCCTTGGGCTCCCAGGACGAAAAAAGGTGCCTGAAAAAGCTGGACTCGCTACCGTTATCAGACCCAAGGGAGATGTAGCTAAGTAGCAGAGTATATGCTTTGGAAGCAGAAAGTCCCAGGTTCTCATCCTGGTAGTAGGGTATCAGGAAAGAACTTTTGTATGTGCAAAATAGTAAAAAGTCCAGTAGCACCTTTAAGACTAACCAATTTTATTGTAGCATAAGCTTTTGAGAACTACAGCTCTCTTCATCAGATGCATCTGACGATGCATCTTGGACATCTGACGGAAATCCCGAATCTTTATGGATTGGGTCCGATTCGGGAATTTTTCCCAAATTGGATTTCCGAACCGCACACCCCTGGTCAAGAGTCTAAACTCCTGGAAGAGTCACTTGAGACAAAATGGTCAAAGCTGAGATACCAGACTAAGATGTATCCACCCCCTTCAGGAATCAATGGTCAAATCAGCCGAAGAGAATTGAATATTTCAATGGTGATGGGAGCAGAGGAATTCTTGAAGGTTAGCTACTAGGCAGCAGCAGTAGTGGAAGGTGACACTGGTGGAGGATCTTTCACAGACAACGGCAGTGTCACTTAAACTAAGCAGAAGAAGGCAATGGTAAACCACTTCTGCTAATCTCTTACCTTGAAAAGCCTATGATGAGACAATCAGGAATGAAAAAAGATATAGCGCTGGAAGACACGACCCCCAGGTCAGATGGCACTCAATTGGCTACTGGGGAGGAGCCGAGGACAAGTACGAATAGCACTATTCTTAATGATGGGACTGGATTAAAGTTGAAAGGACATCCAGTTGTGAACATGAACTGATGCAAAAGGAATGTCCAAAACTGTGCAACACACACAATAGGAACATGGAACGTGAGAAGTATGCAGCTGGGTAAGCTAGAAGTAGTAAAATAAGAAATGTAACGTTTAAACATTGCAGTCCTGGGGGTGAGTGAACTAATGGGGACTGACTCAGGACATTTTCAGTCAGAAAACCACAAAGTGTTTTACTGTGGAAATGACAAACTCAAAAGAATGGTGTTGCCCTAATACTGAGGCGAGACATAGCACAAGCAGTCCAGAGCTACAACGCAAAGTCTGACCAAGTAATATCAATCAGACTTTAGGGAAGGCCTGTTAACATAACCATCATTCAAGTTTATGCCCCAACTACAGATGCTGAGGAGGAAGAAATCGAAAACTTTTACGCAAGTGTCCAAGATGAAATTGATCACCTAACAAGATATGCTGATAATCATAGATGATTGGAAGGCAAAAATAGGAGACAAAGCAGAATCAAACATTGCGGAAAAATTTGGACTAGGATCACGAAATGAAGCAGGAGAGCGACTCATAGAATTTTGTGAAGCCAACAACCTGCTTATTGCTAACTCATGCTTCAGGCAACCGAAAAGACAATTGTACATGTGGAAATCGCCGGATAATCAATACAGGAACCAAATAGATTACATAATTGGAAGCAGAACATGGAGAAGTTCTATTCTGTCTGCTGAATTCTCCCTAGAAGCTAAAATGACAAAACTGAGGCTATTGTACTTTGGCCACATTATGAGAAGGTAAGATTCTCTGGAAAAGTCAATAATGCTAGGGAAAGTGGAAGGCAGTAGGAAACGAGGAAGACCTAAAACAAGACGGCTTGACTCAATAAAAGAAGACATGTCCTCCAGTGTGCAAGATCTGAGCAAGTCGGATATGATAGGATGCTTTGAAGGTCTTTCATTCATAGGGTCGCCATAGGTCAGAGGCGACTTGACAGCACATGATACACATACAGGGTGATTATTGTCAACTCAAACCAGTATGTTAGAGTGCAGCATCCTGTATATGGCTTCTTTGCAGGGAGACACCTAGTTCAAGTGGCCCTAATCAGCCACAAAGCGGTGGAGGCAGTCTTGGCAAACCGAGAGCTCATCATTAACACAATCCAAAAAATGATGAGAACCATCATAGATCCCATAGCATTTCATCCCATTTAATCACACAAAGACGCTTGCTAGGTCTGTAGCAGTTGGGACGAAGTCAAGGAACCAAGTAGGTACGCCTCAGCCTACGTTCCGGGCAAGGTCTCCAAAAGCCCTCATTAGCTGTAATAAATGATGTACCACGCTGCGAAATATAAAGGGTTTATAAATGATACAACTTCCAGTCCCCTGGTTTTACCACAAGTGACATTTAAGCAATCACCTGGGTAAAACTCTCAATGGGAACACTGACAAAGCTTACCATTTCAAAAAGGTCAGACCTCCTGTTTGCATGCAGGATGGATGATTCTGACCTTAAGATAAAAACTGGAGCCGTTTTCGACAACCTCCCAAGTCCCTCTAGCTTGCAAGCATGGGACATCGTTGCCTGCTTTTGGTACGTTGGTTCGGCAGAAGTGCTAGTGATTGGTGTTTCACCAGAGAGTCTCAGCTTCTCAGGTTCTCCTCATGGGTTTAAATTAAAAATACTTCCTTTCCTTGTTATTACTGTGTGCTTTCAGGACATTGCTTGCACACAAAAGGAGGGAAGGATATGCTTTTAACCATGCAGGACCAAAACAGGGGTGGGGAGAACTGATGCACTTTAACAGGGCCGTTTCCTCACGGCTTACCTTGTTCCGGAAATCAGCGAAATCTCGCACAAATTCGTGCGAGAAGACATTGTTATCGCGCAAAATCATGCGAGAAGACGCTGTTATTGCATGAGAAGATGCGATAACAGCGTCTTCTTGCGAGATTTCGCTTTTTTCTGGAACAAGGTAAGCCCGTTTGGAAATGGCCCTGGACCCATAGAGAAGCCTGCAAGCCCATTACCGTTATATGCTCTCTTTACATCACAACAAAGTAAAGATAAAAATCAAGACTATAACAAAATCCAACATCATCGATTACAGAAAAACAAAACCAGCCAAACCAAAAAAAGAGAGAGAGAGAGCAAGCCCTCAACACTATGCCTTGAGCACTGGATTATCTGCCAGTCCTGTATGTCCTGTGGGGGAACAACACCAAGCAGCACAGAAACCCTCCATGAAAAGGATGTTCCATAACCTCGGTGCCACCACCAAGAAAGCTCTCCCTCATGTGGCTTGGGTACCTATCACACTTCTGATATTTGCACCACATGAAGCAAGACGTCAAAAGATAACTTAGGTCTTCAGGTAACTTTATATAGATCTTATGTTATATAAATATATAGAAATGGAAGAAGAAGCCTTATAAGACTCCTGTTCCAACCCTCTGCTCACAGGAAATCCAACCAAGAGAGAGCCTGTTCATCTTCTAGGTCAGGGATTTCCAATATTTTTGAGTCTGTGAACACCTGTGGAACACAGAGTGGTGGACAAAACCACAAAATGGCTGCCACAGGAGGTGGAGCCAATCATAAAATGGCTGCCACAGACGGCAGAGCCAACTACAAAATGGCTCCATAGGAGGTGGAGCCAATCACAAAATAGCTGCCACAGGAGGTGGAGCCAACCACAAAATTTCAAGGAATGAAGTCATGCATAATTCTAATAGTAATTCTTCAACATTTCAGGTTGAAGAAACAGTGCCTTTTAAAATGAATGCACACAGTAACACAGTGAAGATCCTTGTGCTGTGGTGGTGGCAGCTGCTGCTGAAGCAACTTTTTTAAAATTTCAAAGCAAATCAGATTTCCAATGGCCAATCAGAAGCCCTGCTGCGCAACCCCCCCCCCCCCGGTCCTACCAACTTTCTAAAAACACTTGTCAGGCACCAGAAAAGGCATCGGTAGGCACCACTGAGCCCAGGGACAGCGCCACGGCTTCTGGTGCCTGTGGCCGCCCCTACATGCACGCACACAATGTGCGAGTATGTCCCCCCCAGGCCTGCGTGATGATGTCACCACATGATGACATCATCACGTAGCAAAGCCGGGCACATTGGCTGGCAGCTGGCTGGGGCAGCACGTGGAGGCTGCCCGCACTCCACACGCCACCCTGGACACTTGCCATGCCTGGCCCACGGCTGCTGTGCCCAGCCAGGGCCTGTGGTGGCGGTGTGGGGCTGGCCGGCTGCAGCAGCTGCAGACCAGGCACACCAGCTTCGTGGTGTGTGCCTCTGCCCCTGGCACCCCCTCTGGCACCCCCTCCAGCGCCCCAGCCTCACAACCTCAATGGTGGCTCCAGCCCTGATTGAGTCCATGGGCAGCACGTTGGGGACCCCTGCTCTAGGCAAACCTGCTTTTCCCATTAGGTAGTTTCTCCAGTGAAACCAATGAAGAAACATGACTGTGCACCACTGAGGGATGAGATAACACCCAATTGTCCATGCCTGCCTCCCCAGCTAGTTTGCCCTTCCCTCTCCAGCCCTTCCTTCTTCGTGCTTTCTACCACAGCAATCTAGAATGACAATTATCCCCATTTCTGACCAGCCCTACAGGTAAAGTAGAACACTTCCAAGTTCAACAGAATTCTTCACGCAGCTCCTCTTTCACTGCAAGCCCTTTTGTAACTGTACATTTCATGCTGGAACGGAGACGGAGGGAGGGAGGGAGGAAAGGAGTAACCGATCTCCCTAAAGAATGAACGCTAAAAGCAAAAAGCCATATAAACTGGGATGGAAGAATTACAGAGGCTCTTTGCCTCCTCCTTAGAGGATCCAGAGAGCTCAGTTGCAAGCCCAATGTAGCAATCAAGGAGAGGAGAGGGAGCCATTATCATAATGCACAATAGTATTTGAGAGAGCTTTTGAAGTTTTCAACTGAGATGCTATAATTAAGGGGAAACAATCAAGGCTCGCCAGTTGCCATCTGAAGCAGAGAGGAAGACATCCCTATCCAAGCTTTCCTAGCCGATAATGAACACACACACACACAGCACCAGTCAAAATCTGGCTGCAGGATTCTTTTTGCTAGCTGCAACAACAACAAAAAACCCTACATAATGGCCGGGATCCAAAGAACTGCGCCACTGGCGCTGCATACCAAAGGAAGCGTTGCATTTGTGTTTTTCAAAACAGCAGCTGGCATTCCAGGCCGCATGGCAGGCGTCACTTGGAATTCTAGGGAGTTTTGAAAGCAAGTTGTACTCTGGCACTGTGACAGTGGAGAATCAGCTGCTATCGGAAATCTTCTTGACTGTGTGTAAGTCATTGTTGATGGCAGGGGGAGGGCAAGGCGAGCAAATACCCACTTGAAAAACTGGCTGTGTGTCCTTCCTCTGCCCAGCCTGGGTGAAGACAGTTTTCCATCTCCTAGTTCTGACAGTCTGGATCTTTACATTTCTCGGAGTCTCTCTACATGAGACATCTGACACATGAAGAACACATGTCAGAAAATGTAATGTTCACTGGGAAGGGAAGTTTAAAACGATGGAGCCGGCTGCAGGGCAAAGGCTTTGCTATACACTGGAGCTGTGTGAAGGGGCTGTGAAATGCCAGAAGGGAAACTTCAGCCCATTATAAGCTCTCCAGGTCCAAGCCCAGCTCTGGAAGGCAGCACCAGCCCATTTTCATTCCTCACTGCCCTCTGGCTGCGATCCCACACAGTTTTAGACTGGAGAGGTGAAATTGACAGAGCCTTCAGGGAAGCGAAGATGAAATTAACAAACCCTCTGAGGAGTGATCTCCGCCAGCTCTGTCTTTTTAAACTACATTTCCTGGCTAACATTGCCTCTCCCTAACCTTAACACACATGCCGAGGTCTCTTGCGTACAGATACATTTAGTGGTAAATGGGAACAGAAAGGGGGAGTCACAGACTCGGTTAAGAGTCTGGGAGGGGGTCTTGGGCCCAGCTTCCTTGCGAGAAAAGCAAATGGCCCCAGGTCCTTTTATTCCGTCCTTAGCACACAGACATGAACTCAAGAACCTGCCTTTTACTGAACCAGACCATTGATCCATTAAAGATCATCAGCCCCTCTCTGGGGTCTCAGGCAGAAATCTTTCACATCACCTACTGCCTGGTCCTTTTAACGGGAGGTGCCGGGGGATTGAACCGGGGACTTTCTGCATGCCGAGCAGATATTCTTTCCTTTGAGAAGATTTTGAAGTCATTGCACTGACTTCCCCAGGGAGCCCGAAAGCTCATACCCTGGAAAAAACTAGTTGGTCTTTAAGGTGCTACTAGACCCGAATCTTGCTCATTTGTTTCAAAGTATCATGTATGATGCCTTTAAACCCCTGCAGAACCTGCGACCAATTTTCTTAAAGGATCCTCTCCCCCTGTGTGGCAACTCTCCCCAAAAACTCTTCTGGAGAAAGGACAACCATGGTCCATGAATCCATTGTAATCCTGTCTCAAAGAGGCACCTGCATGTCTAGTAAGTAATTCTTTTTTAAGGTTGGGATCTTCCTGCACATCATTTGATTAGACCCTTAAAACGCCAGACTGGCTTACCCAAGGCCACTAAGTGAGGGCAGATTTTTTTTTTAACCAGAGGCCTCCTTCCCTGATTAAAACTCTTCCCCCGATCGCTACCTCCTGACAATGAGCATGCCCTTATGATCTCACAATTTTAGGCATGTCACCTACAATGAAAGGCACTCCCTGGAAAACTCCACATGTAAAGCAGCAATATAATAATAATAATAATAATACCAACAACAACAACAACAACAACAACAACATTCGATTTATATACTACCCTTAAGGGCAACTTAATGCCCACTCAGAGCGGTTTACGAAGTGTGTTATTATTATCCTCACAACAATCACGACGTGAGGTGGATGGGTCTGAGAGAGCTCTGAAAGAGCTGTAACTGAACCAAGGTCACCCAGCTGGATTCAAGCAGAGGAGCGGGGAATCAAACCTTGCTCTCCAGATTAGACTCCTGCTGCTTTTAAGTGACTAATCTAAGGTCACCCAGCTGGCTTCAAGTGGAGGAGTGGGGAATCAAACCCGGTTCTCCAGATTAGAGTCCTGCGCTCTTAACCACTACACCAAACTAGCTCTACAGAGGCTGCGATAAGCAGACTTCTGAAATCAGCTCTCTCTCTGTTTCATTTATCTACCACTCATCCTCCAGGGAGCTCTCCTCCTCTTTTATGCTCGCAATTATGTTGAGTGAAGGTTGACTGCCCTGTGATCATCCAAAGAGCTTTACAGCCCAGTGAGGATTTGAACTCAGGTAGGGACTTGGGGAAATCTGCTTTGCATCTGGCAAAAGTTCTGATCTTCCTCCATCACTACCAGCCTGCAGAGGGGCAAACAGCCGCTTGGGAAGAGAAATTTTGATTGGGACACTGGCATAGAGGGAAAGGGTTAAAAGTGCTTCAAAAACATTGGCACCCCTTCTCTTCCTCAGCTGCACTTTGGCTGCTGATTTTTGTTTTGCTTTTTAAAGTCAAGGGACAGTTACTACTAGAATCCCAGCATTAAAATTACCAAGCGTACTCCTAACCAGAGTTACATTCTTCTATGCTTATTGAAGCCAATGGGCTTAGAAGGGTGTATCTCTGTTTAGGATTGCACTGGAAGTCTGCTAGCCCTCTATCTTGGATTTATATCCAGAGGAGTTAGCTGTGTTAGTCTGTAGCCACAAAATCGTAAAGAATATGGATGCAACTGAGGAAGAGAGCTGTGGTTCTCGAAAGCTTCTGCTACAATAAAGTTGGTTCGTCTTAGTGCTACTGAACTCTTTACTATCTTAGATTTTACTCTTCAGACTTCAGCTGGTAATTGATGGTTCTCCGTGTGCACCAAAAAGATTTAAAACTATATTTAAAATCCTTCAAGAAGAAAATTAGCTTCTCAGAGAAAAGGCCTTGCTTTCTGATGGGCTAGCTAGTTTTTACGTGGATTTTTGTTTGCATCCGGGCATGTTAGAACCTGGCTGCGTTCAGAAGTGGTGCATCCATGACCCATGTTTGCCACCTCCAGTGAGAACTTGAACCAGGGCCTGCGGCCCTGGTTTTTGAGCCATCTAGTTTTATGATGCGCCGTTTTTTTCCGCCTCCTTCAGCTTCAAAGGAAACATCGAAGCCTTCCTTGGGTCAGAGGGATAACATCAATTATTTCCTTGCGAAACCAAGTTGTCTCTCGGCGTGAAGCAATCTGACAGTTACTACCATTAACACAAAGCACACTTCCCCTGTAATAGCAGACGCCTTGTAACTGACAAAAGACATCATTTTCAGTTTAAGTGCGATAGAGTATTTGGAGGAGGGGGAGAGAAAGAGAAATGGGGGGAAGACACATCTAGCACAGAAAAAAAGTGACATGATCCAGCTCTGCAGAGAGAGGCTGAGTGTAAGTTTGATCTGGTATAGATCACAGACTATTGCATTCAATAATCTGACAATGGTATAAATGGCCGATTGTATGGGTAATGTCCAAATAGGATAAAAGATTGGCTACTATGCATGGTGCTCGCAGCTAAATGCCTGAAACCCAGAATGGGAAAGTTAAGATATCTCACAAGTAGAAATGGGTTCAAACCGGAAAAAAGACGAACCATGTGGTTTGTGGTTCGTCGCATTTCACAAACCACGAATTTTCACAAACCTGACCCAGTTTGTGAACCGGTTCATTTGGTTCGTGAAAACGTCACATCCAGATCAGCAAATCGTCACTTCTGGGCCAGCAGAAGGCCACTTTCGGGTCAGCAGAAGGTCTGCAAGAAGTCCATCCCCTGTTGCCGAGAAAACTGATTGATCGGCGCCAGTCTGTCTACAGTGACAATTTGACAAACCAAAAACCGAACCAAACAAACCAGCCTAAAGTTCGTGGTGGTTCATCAGAAATGGGCTCTGATGAACTGCCGGTTCGTGAACCACAAACTGGCCCGGTTCGTCACAAACTTCGGTTTGTATTTCAGTTCGTGCTGAGGCTGAGAGGAGTGGCTTGCCCAAGACCACCTCCTGAGCTCATGGCAGTAATGGGAGTTGAACCAGCAGAGTGCTGATTCACAGCCCAACCACTCACTGTGCTAACTGTGCTTGTATACTGTTCTTCTAGACAGATTAGGGCCCACTCAGAGGGGTGCACTAGATCATTGTTATTATTATCCTCACAATGGAGCTGGGGATGAGATGAGTGGATTCCCTGAGATCATCTGCTGAGCTCATAGCAGTAGTGGGATTCAAACCAGCAGAGTGCTGATTCGCACCCCAACCACTTAACCGCTTTGTTACAGCAACTCTCAATCAGATGTGCCTTCTGAATTCCATGCTGGGTACTTAAGCTCGCCCCCCCTCACACATGCACACCATTTCCCCAACCTGAAATGGACTCAGGGAGTTGCTCTTTGCCCTGTTGGGGGCAAAGATACTGATAGGGTACACATGGGTTCCTCCAGCAGGATAAATAACACCTTCTTGGGGCCACTCCATGTTGGTGTGGTGGGGAGGCAGAAGCCCCGTCTTCTCCCTACACAGCAGGATCCCAATCCAAATTGGGCCTCTTGCACACTCGGGAATTGAGTTGCGAGCATGAAACGCCCAAGTCACATCTGATGAAAAACTCGTAACATTTCGTTTGTCTGATCCCTTGCAGCACTTGCATTTTTGAGCCGAAGTACACTCTCAGGGTTCTCATGCTGATATTATGAAAAGAATGAAATGAACATTTTTCACGGCATGCATTACAATACATTTCAATGTTTGGTAAGGTTTCTAGAAATGTAAAGATGGCCTTTATTCTAGAATACCAGGGTCAGCCCAGGGTGGCAAAATTAAACCAAACTGGAACTAAAACAAAAATAAAGCAAAGCCACGGCAATTGTTCAATTTTTTTAAAAGCAACTCTGCAAAGTACAAAGCCAGCCAGTTCGCCAAGCTGGAAGATGCCAGCAGTTCTCGTAGGGGGCCAATGAGAGAAGCTTTCCTCTGCTTTTAGGTTTGCTCCTCCATTGCTGTTGGGTTCCCCTTGTTCATAAAGTGCTGTGACATGAAGTCTTACACAATGGCATTCTTGTCTTGAGCAAATACTTGAAAACATTTGCCCTGTCAGCTGAGCATCCTGCCAGCTCACCTGTTAACAAGCGCTGACATTGCTCCAGCTAGCTAAACGTGCTTGCTTGGGAAGATCAGAGGGTTTTGGTGTAGTGGTTAAGAGCGGCAGGACTCTAATCCGGAGAACCAGGTTTGATTCCCCACTCCTCCACTTGAAGCCAGCTGGGTGACCTTGGGTCAGTCACAGCTCTCTCAGAGCTCTCTCAGCCTCACCCACCTCACAGGGTGATTGTCATGAAGATAATAATAACACACTTTGTAAACTGCTCTGAGTGGGTGCTATGTTGTCCTGAAGGGTGGTATATAAATCTAATGTTGTTGTTTGTATTTTTCAAAAAACATTGCAAGTGGTGGCCACCAAGATATGGCATGCCCCAAAACCTTGAAAGTGAGACATGGCAAAAAGTTGGGCCCAGTTTGGATGGAAGAGTCTAGGGAGAGGAGACATGCCAAAGGGATGCTGTGTGCTGCCGAGGACCAGATACAACTTTACCCATTAGTGCCGACTACCTCGACGGCTTGCATGCCTTTCCATGGAAAAAACACACAGGTATTGCAAAAATGCTAGACAATCTCCAGATCTCTCTCTCTCTGCAAGGAAGCAGGCCCTGTATCATTTGACCCTGGGATTTCCTACTGCTTGGGGAGATGGGGAACAGACACACAGACAATACTATTTAAAAAAAAATTAGAAAGATCAGGAGAATTACTGCATGAGCAGATATGGACCCCTGGGTATAACACACACCACACAGACCTGCCCAAAGCTTAAGCCCGGAGATCTTGCACTGTTTTATCATGATTTGCGTTGGGTTTAGAGCAGAGAAGAATGCTTCCTTGGAGTTGATCCCAGATTTCTGAATACAAAGTCAGTGCCTTGAGGCAAGAGCTGTTCTGGTCTGTACACTACAAAGACTTTGTTTTGACTGGCAACCACAGAGAATGACATCATGTTGTCATTGGGGGGGCAGGAGAAGGGGGGAAACAGGTTTGTTCAATTGGCCGGGGAAAGCAGAATGGAGGTGGGGTGCTGCGTTCGGCGGTTGAAAAAAAAATCAATGCTAACTACAATCGATTCACTTTCAAGTATTTCTCAATAGCTTTTTATTCAGTGGAGAGTGCTTTTTAGAGAAATTCTCTAACTGAATTTTTAAAGATGCCTTAAATCTCTTGGCAGGAGGCTATATTTTTAATCTGACGGAAAAACAAGGGGAGGGCTAGACAGATTCACAAGCAAACCACACGGGTGCAAAAACCTTTAATACAATATAGCAGGTGGGTTTTCAGCGCCTTCGTGCCAGAAATGCTTTTCCTTGGGGATATAATTTAGCCGTCAAAAAGTTTGCTGAGGGCTGCTGAAGCCTTCGTCTCAGTGTGGTAGAGTGGTCAGAGTGTAGGATTAGGACCTGGAAGACTAGAGTTCAAATCTCCACTTGGCCATAAAGCTCACCTTGGGCCAATCATTCTTTCTCAGCCTAACCTCACCCTTACCTTGCAAAGATCAAATGGAGAAAGGAGAATCACACACGCTGCCATGAGCTCCCTGGAGAAAAGGCAGATTTTACCCGCTTGTTCGTAGAATAACCCTAAGTATGCTGGAATTGGGTGGGAAAGTAGGTGCTAAGTCAGGCATTAGCCAAGGCCCACTTGTTAGCAGTCAGACCCCTACCACGCTAAAAGGGCAGATTATGAATGTAATATCACAAACCCCTTCCTCTTATGCCATAAGCACATGGCACTTCCTAGCCCCAGGTGGTTGCCAGCCCTGTTGGAGCATGGAAAACTGCCAGTCAGGCAGCTGGCTAGTTGACGCCCCTGATGCCCTGGAGAGTGACACATACCCAGGGTTTTTTTCCTGGGAAAAGAGGTAGTGGAACTCAGTGGGTTGCCAGCACAGGGGGGCAACTCCTGGCATGCGCGCAAAGTGTGCGCACGCTCCCAGGACCGCACAATGACATCACTTTTGGTCAGCTGGAACAAGGGGGGAGTTTTTTAAAGTTTAAATCGCCATCAGTGAAAATGGTCACATGGCTGGTGGCCCCGCCCCCTGATCTCCAGACAGAGGGGAGTTGAGATTGCCCTCCATGCCGCTGCAGCACGGAGGGCAATCTCAACTCCTCTCTGTCTGGAGATCAGGGGGCGGGGCTACCGGCCATGTGACCATTTTCAAGAGGTGCCAGAACTCCGTTCCACTGTGTTCCAGCCAAAAAAAAAGCCCTGCACATACCTAAGAACAATGCGGTCTCCCAAGAACTCCTAACTAATCTCATCAATGCCATTTCTCTCCCTCGACCTACCTACCCTAATCAGAGCTATTCAGTGAACCTGATAGTTCTCCCCATCCAGCAATTGCCGGGTCATTGAGCCCTATTCACACTTTTTCTCTACCCCAGGGAGAGCCATTAAGCCTCTCCTAACTTATTGTCCAAACCTCCAGACAAGCCATCAAGCCATTGTCTTTGAGGCAAGATGTCCGTTTGGCCCCAGGACACATTTTGCCCTGTCTCTTTAATAAAGAAGCCTTTCCCATTGAACATCCACCAATTTGTTTGAGAGTTATCTAAGGGAATAATCCTGGTATATATAGGTGAAGAGTCTCAAGTTACCCCCTCTTGCTGCCTCCTTAATGCTAATTCCCCCAGCTAATTAAGGAGACTTCCTATTTGGGTAACACAGAGATTGGCAAAAGGCCCAGCACTGACAGGAGAGAGCATGCCCCCCACCCAGCTTACTGGAAAGAGGAAGGGGAGACAGGATATTACCAGCTGGTAGAGCAACCAGTTCTAGATACACATGGCACAAGATTATCCATGCTACATCCGTCTCTCCTGCTGCCCAATAATTATCAAACTGGAGCTACGTATCTTCTTCCAGGCAGTTGCTTGCACACGTTATGCCCCTAGCTGCTGCTCTACAGCCTACTTAGTGGAAAGCCCCCTGTCACAATAGAGCAATTGCAAATTAATTCATTCCTTTCCTTGGAGACATTTAGTGACATGCACTTCAAACACTAGCAATGTCAATTGCAAAACGTGCTTCTTAAGCTGAGAGCCCGTAAGGTGCTTCCAAATGAAAAACATAATAATTGCCTGAACAGATTTTGGAATGTCCCCATTTGGGGATGGTCTGTAGCTCAGGAAAGAGGGATGGTCAGTTGGGTCAATCCCCAACATCTCCTGTTTTTTCAAAAGAACACCAGGCAGTAGGCGATGTGGAAGACCTCTGCCTGAGGCCTCTAGAGAGACGCTGCCAGTCTGAATAGACAATACTGACCTTGATGGACCAATGGTCTTATTCAGTATAAGGCAGCTTCAATGTACCTCTGGGTCAAAGGATATACTAGGCTATGGAGCCCATGCAGGCCAAAGAAACCAACAGCAGACTACACCTGCAGGCAAATAAACCTGCAATCGCTTGATGTGCAACCAACAGCAGATGAAACTGGCACCTAAAGCAAAGGGGGACGCACTCCAAAAATGCAGCGCCATGGTGGAGAATGCACCTCTCCATGGTCAGCACGATGGTGGTGCCCCAGTGCCGAAGAGACAAAGGCCCCACTTAACCATGACACTGGCGAAATATTTTGCATGAACTCCGGGTCTCATTTACACTGTGCTGTAACCTGGGCTTCAATTGCATGCCAGAGATACATGGACTTGGATGATATTGGCTTGGATCCTACGCTGCTGAAGCAGAGCCGCACATATAAAGAGCAGGTTTTCCCTCCCGCCCCAGTCTTCACTGAGCCCCCCAAAATTTTGCCTCTGTTGGTCAGTGATACCCCCAAACACCATGGAGATCAACATGGGGGGGGGGCTGCAGAGTGTGGGCGGAATAGGCAAAAAACACCCTCCCGTCTTGCCCAACTGCAAGCGGAAAGGGAGGCTGAGATCCAAGCCCTTGCTTGCGTGTTAAGCAGATGTTGCAACTTAGGTTAGAAGCACAGTTTAAATGAGAGATGCCCTGGGAATCTTGTTGTCTTGCCAGCATCATATTTAAATTGGGCCTGTCATTCTTTGTTTTTATGTGCTGTAATTGCCCACCCTGAGCCTCGAGCTCCGAATTCAATAACGACTTCCAAACCGTTTAGGAATTACAAAAGGGATTGAAGATAAAACCGCGGGTATCATAACACCATTATAGAAATCCATTGTGTGCCTCCACGGAGAATAAGGCGTACATTCCAGCCGCCGTGGCTCCCCCCGCCCCAAATGATACGGGAGTGTTTGAGATGGTGCAGAGAAGGGCAAACACAGCGTTCAAAGGGCTGGAGCATCTTTACTATGAGGAAAGGTTTAAAAGGCTGAGAAGGGGAGGGGGGAAGAGCGACAACTAACAACAGTGATAGAGATCTAGGAAACCATGAACGGCAAGGAATGAGTGAATAGACATTTTCTCTCTTATGGCAACTCAAGGCCATTCAGCAAAGCTGATTGGCAGTAGACTGACAAAGAGAAAGCATTGCTACACCCAATGCATACTTGACATAGAGAATCCATTACCGTAAGAGGAGATAATTCCCCCTTGCTTAGATTGTGCTAAAAAAATCGGGATTAGATAAATTCATGGAGAATCACTCCCATCAATGGCTGAGCGCAATCTCCATATTTAGAGCGCAGTAGAACTCTGATTGCCAAAGGCCTGGAAAACACTGCCGGCAGTAGCTATCTCTAGTTGGTTATTTCTTCCATTTATGTGCCACCTTTATTCCATCGTGGGAATCATTGTGACACATATTGGGGCTCCAGAAGGTCTCCTACCCAAGAAACGGACCAGACCCAGATCTCCTGAGCTTCAACAAAGCAGCTTTAGATTATACTCTGGTTCTTACCACCAAGTCTCCCAGGGCAAATAGTGAGAGGGAGGGCAGGAAGGGAGGACCCAATGCTCGGCTCTCATGGCTCTTTCTCATATGCTCGGGGTAATGTCTATCACTACTTCGGAGGTAGGAAGGAATTTTCCTCCAAGCCAGATTGGCCAAGGATACTGGAGGGTTTTTTTACTTCCTCTGGTCACTGAGCAGGGGTCATTGGGGGAAGGGGGTCACTGGGAATGTCCTGCATTGTGCAGAGGGTTGGACTGGATGACCCTTGGGGGTCCATTCCAGCTCTATATTCTATGACATCTTGTTGGAAATGCTGGTCAGGGTCCAGAGAATCATGAACCGAGATCCACCCACAAAACAGATCATTCCCACTTTCCACTATACAGCATCCTGTGTGTGTAAAGTAGCATGAAGTTGCACCTGACTTTTAAGTGTCGATCCCTGGCAGTTAGGTCCCCAAGTTCTCCACAGTTAACACGCAGGTGTTCCAGTTGAAGTAACTTTATTAGAGATCCATTCAGTGCAAGGTGCATAGACAATGGAAATTGGCAGAAGTGACGTCGGAGGGCTAGCAAGGTTAGTTATAGGGAATATTCCCGCCTTTGTGACACGGACCGTTAACAGGGAGGGGGGTTGGAGTGAAACATTATTTAGAGCAGGAAGTGAGAAAGATGGACTTATCTTTGGTTCTCAGGAAGAGCACACCACAAGCCAGCTTCGGCTGGTTGTCAAGGACACTGGCTCAGTGGAGCGAGAAAGAGAAAGTAAACATTTGCAAGATAACCCACTGGCATGGAGCCATAAAGAACTTCCCACACTCTCAGAAGCCAAAAGCAGAACCCATACACATTCATGGCAGATATTCAGGAGGCATATATGACAATAAGTAAAGTGTCAAATTGCTGCTGTTGTCACTTAAAGGATGTTTCTCTTAAGCAGGGCTTTTTTTCAGCTGGAACGCAGTGGAACAGAGTTCCGGAACCTCTTGGAAATGATCACATGGCTGGTGGCCCTGCCCCCTGAGCTCCAGACAGAGGGGAGTTGAGATTGCCCTCCGCACCGCCAAGTGGTGCGGAGGGCAATCTCAACTCCCCTCTGTCTGGAGATCAGGGGGCGGGGCCACCAGCCATGTGACCATTTTCTCCGAGGGCAACCCACTGAGTTCCACCACCTCTTTTCCCAGAAAAAAAGCCCTGCTCTTAAGCATATGCTTTGGGAGTGTCCAGTTATTCCATCTCTTGGAGAGAAAGTCCTTACTCATATTAACTTTGTGTTAGAACATTCATTTTTAAGGATGCTTATGTACTTTTAAACTATTTGCCTGTTTCTTGGGAGCTAATCAGTGGTCAATGAAAATGGACCCTCCAAGCTCTTACTGTAGTCAAACGACTTATATTACAACACAGGAGAGATAAATGCCCACCTTCCGTAATGCAATGGATTGTGGACCTTACAGTCTTATCAATATTTGAACATACGGCATACAGATGACAATTTTGTATGGACTTAGTTTTAGATATTTAGAAACCTTTTATCAATGTTCTTGAGCAGGCCTGCCACTATTGTTATCCTATCTTAAAGTTTACTTTGTATGGGGTTTGTTTTAATTTTCAGAAATAATTTTTTAAAGTCACACCCATCTTATGGGGGCCCCATAGGGTTTTCAAAGAAAGAGATATTCAGAGATGGTTTGCCATTGCCTGCCACTGTGTAGCAACCCTGGACTTCAGTGGTGGTCTCCCATCCAAGTTCTAACCAGGGCTGACCCTGGTTATTTCTGGGATCTGAAGAAATCAGGCTAGCCTGGGCCATCCTCTCAAAAAGGTGCTTTGGGGTATTGGAAGTTTTATATTTAGGTTTCTTTGGTTTGAAACTATAGTTATGTGGAACCTTTATCATAACACAGCAGAGTAACACCAGAGTTATTTAGGCAGAAGCGTCCAAACCCTTAAAATGTGCATTAATTAGTCTTCCAACAAAATCATAAAAAGATACAACTTACAGTTTTATTGAAGTAGATTCCTTCCATAGCAATATCTTGGAGTAAAAGGGAAAGATCCTAATCTAAAGATTTACATTCCCTAATTCTAAACCACGGCCTGAAAGTATAGGCAGCGAGGCTAAGCTGTAAGTCTGTGGAAAAGGGGCCTTCATGGCGGAGCATGGAGGCTTACATCCTTCTCCTTGAAAGACCACGAGGCGTGAGAGAGAGAGATCTCCCAAGAGGCATAGAGACAAGGAGGCATTCCCACCTTAGACAAAAAAGAGTCAGGAGGCATTCCTACCTTAGACAAAAAAGTGGAAGATTGCTAGAGTTACGTGTACGTTCAGAGAGATGTGCAGAGCCCCCCAATGTCAAAGCCATGCTGAGTTGCCTATTCCAACATGGGGCACAGGACTACCTGAAAGAGGGGGCAGCAACTGCGTCATATTGCCCCAGCCTTTATGGCTGATCAGCAATATATCTAAGATTGGTCAGGCTGGTTTATAACTGGTGTGGGTCATTCCTATATGGGGTCCCCCCCATCTTTATAAACAGAGAGCCAATTTCCCCTCTCTACAGATTGTTGCTCAGAAGGTTTGTTTATTTCCTCTCTGGCTCTTAGAAGAGGAGGTGAAACTGCCTGAGCCTTCCTGAGGCAAAGAGGAAATTAACAAACCCTCTGAACAGCAGTCTCCCTGGCTCTGTAGAGAGGGGAAATTGACAACGCCTTCCAATCTCTTTTAAAACTCAGCTTCCCTGCTAACATTGCAACTCCCTTCACATGCTCCTCCTCGTGTAATTCGTCTCTTGTAGCTTAGCTCGTAGACTTGGTTCCTTGTAGGGGTTAGCAGCAAGCACCCAACATTTGACTCAGACCCTGTAAACTTTTGGGGGGGACTGGAAGCCTTCAGAATGGCATGGTATGGGGTACCAGGAGCTGTAGCTGGAGGAAAGAGTCCATGAAAATTTTAGGACCCTTCCCTCCACAGTATGGCTACTGGAAAAATGACTACTGGAAGCACCTTGGACCCATAAATAGAAATAACTGGATTCCGCCCAGTGCTGCTCTAAGAAGCCTTTCCAATATAAGCTGTTCTCATATTCTTAGCCATGCCCCCGCCCCAAATTCTGTTATATACCAGCAAAGCTGACAGTTATGCCACAGAGTAAACTGCAGTTATCTAGCAAAATGATCATTTAATGTTCTTTTATTTCACAATTCCTTTTTCTGCCTAAAGAAAATTGATTCCTTGGCCTTTATACGCGAAGTCTTTCATCGGGCTTTGATTATGAACCAAACTGAATGCAGCCACATTGATTCACTTGGGTGCACGGTTTATAATCTTCCCTGCTTCTGAGATATACAAAGTCTTATAAAGTGGTTGGTATCAAATTAAAGAGAGAGAGAGAGAGAAGGGGAGACAACATGTGCTTATTTGTTTTCCAAACAACGTTCAGCGACACTGTCTGGGGCTCTTTTGCTTGTATAAACCCAACATCCAATCAGATTCATTATGACTTGGGGAGCCTTTTTTATGGCTGTAGCAAATGATTTTCTCCAGGCCATTAAACTTTAGTATTTTTAGATATCCGATGTTTTAATTCAAGGGAAGCTCTTCACATCAGATTTTGTGACAATGATGATTCTGTCTCAGTCTCATCTCAACTCTTCCACTCCGTTACACCCAGAGCACTGGATGCCAAAGGTACTGAAGACCACCTTTGCACCATCTTATTTATGTCATTTATAGTCCGCCTTTCTCACTGAGACTCAAGGCAGATTACATAGTGTGAAATTAGTACAATCTGTATCAAGGACATTTCCATACAGTGTCAAGGACATTTCTCCAGAGGAGTTAGCCGTGTTAGTCTGTATAGCAAAATAGAAAAGAGTCCAGTAGCACCTTTAAGACTAACCAACTTTACTGTAGCATAAGCTTTCGAGAATCACAGTTCTCTTTGTCAGATGCATGGAGGGTAAAAAGAAATTGGTCAGATATATAGGTGGAGAGGGGAGGGGGGTTAGATGCAATCAGTAGCTTCTGATAAAGGCATCAGTTTGCTTCTGATAATGAAATCAGTTACTTCTGATAATGAGATAACCATTCATAGTCTCTATTCAATCCAAGCCTGACTGAGTCAAATTTACATATGAATTCTAATTCAGCAGCTTCCCATTGGATTCTGTTTTTGAAAGGTTTCTGTTGAACTACAGTGGCCTTTAAGTCCTTGATGGAGTGTCCTGGTAGATTGAAGTGTTCTCCCACTGGTTTCTGGATGTTGCCATTTTTAATGTCAGATTTGTGTCCATTTATTCTTTTGCACAGAGGTTGGCTGGTTTGTCCACTGTACAGAGCAGATGGACATTGTTGGCACATGAGAGCATATATCATATTGGAGAATGAGCAGCTGTAAGAGCCAGAGATAGTGTAGTTGACGCCATTGGGTCCTGTAATTGTATTTCCTGGGTAGATATGAGAACATTTCTGTAAACAAGGTTGTAGGATTTTACAAAGATATAGCATTAGCACAATGCTATCTTCTGTCACAATGAGTGAAGGGATGTGGGGTGGAATTGCTATCTCAAAAAATGAGTGGAGGGAAGCTGGCACTACCCCCATGAGTCAATTTAGGAGTTCAGAGAGGTGACAGATTTGGTTTATATATACTAAAAACCAAGGCTTTTTTTCAGCTGGAACACGGTGGAATGGAGTTCCGGAACCTCTTGAAAATGGTCACATGGCTGGTGGCCCCCTCCCCTGATCTCCAGACAGAGGGGAGTTTAGATTGCCTTCCGTGCCGCACTACGCCGCAGAGGGCAATCTAAACTCCCCTCTGTCTGGAGATCAGGGGGCGGGGCTACCAGCCACATGACCATTTTCTCTGAGGGCAACCCACTGAGTTCCACCACCTCTTTTCCCAGAAAAAACCCTGCTAAAAACATTTATATCTTGTCTCCTGCTCCTCCTTCTGTGATGGGCAGATTACCCCAACAACACCTGAGCTAGTGAAAATAGCGGTGTCATTCAGCTTATTTTATTTATTTACTTACTTAATTTATACTCCACCTTTCTCCACAGCAGAGACTTAAAATGGCTGCTGCATTGTATCTTATAATAATAATCAACAGCAACAAGGAAGCCCACTAGGGAGATATGAGGTAACCAAAAGCAAAAAAGTCTCCCTATCAACAATTAACAATGAGAAATAGAAGTCAATGTGTTCATACAATGCAAAGTATAACGAAAAGCCAATAGCTCATAAATAGTAACAGTCAGTAATTAATAAATAGTATACATCCAATTCATAAATCACATCCGTAAAAACATAGCAGCAATACACATATACACATCCACAGATAATTCTCTAATCAATGTAAACAGTAACAGGTAGAAAAAAACAGTCCACATCCAGAAACAGTGTCCCGAGGCTCCCACGACAACCGCACTCGGTATGGTAGATGAGGAAAGGAACAGTTGCAATAAATCTGCACTTCAGTCTGTGTAGAAGTCTCACGTGTGGAAGAGGAATGCCAACAACCTGCTCGCCACAATTGTTTCGCACCAAAGGCTTTCTCAAGGGCAAAGATCTGTATGCCAGACATAAATAGGACTGGTACTAACCACGTTGTTATACACCTGTTCGATAAAATAAAATATGCAGTAGACTACTCACTTATTCAGTCATTATTCTGATTCACGAAGTGGATGTGCCTCTTTCTCTCCTGACGGATGGAATCTCCGTGAGGCACTGAGACCCACCCCGCCAAATTTAGTACTCCACTGACCACACTCTCCCAAATTTAAGGTATATGCACCTCCACACACACCTGGAGCTTACACAAAACAGGGTAAGTCCCAAACCTGTGGGTGATCTCAAACCCAATTCAAAAATCCAACGTGACTCCTGTTGGAGAAGCAACCGTTGAGAAATACTTCCTTCCCAGTCTCTAACCACTTCTAGTACAACAAAATGGAGGTCTCTTTCATTCCTATTACACTGAACAAAATGAGATGTTAAAGGAGCTGTGAAAGAGCTGTGAGTGACCATAGGTGATCCAACTGGGTTCAGGTGGAGGAGTGGGTAATCAAAACCGGTTCTCCAGATTAGAGTCCCGCCACTCTTCACCACTACGCCAAACTGGCTCTGTGGCCTTACAACAATCCTGTGATGTATGTTAGGCTGACTGGCCCAATGTCACCCAGCCAGCTTCCATGGCAGAGTGGGGTGAACCTGGATCATCCATATCTTAGGCTGACACTTTAAACACCACACCCTAAGAAGGGCTGTGTGATAGGAAATACAGTTGGTGGTAGAGAGTGCCCTCAAGTCAGGGGGTTTTCAAGGCAAGAGACTAACAGAGGTGGTTTGCCATTCCCTGCTTCTGCAACCCTGGTCTTCATTGGAGGTCTCCTATCCAATTACTAACCAAGGCCAACCATGCTTAGCTTCTGAGATCTGATGAGATCAGGCTCACCTGGGCTATCCAAATCAGGGCAGGAAATACAGTTAAGATCTGACAAAATTTGGTAGAAGTTAGGGAGTGAAGAGAAGGGATGGTTTAATAGGTGTGAGGGTTAAAGACATGTGTAGGTATCAGATCTTTGGTGGGTTCTCCTGTTACACCCTTCTAAGCCCATGAATGCAGGAGCCTTTAAGTTGTCTTGTAAGTTACAGCGGAATGCTACACTCATATATAATAAGTCTGCCTGAGGCAACGCCTGGGGGAGGGGTCCAGAGTGGAGGTCAGCAGCCTTGGTAGAGGGGAATTTACTTCCCTCCCCATTCCATTTTCCCAATAAGCTTTTCCATCCATACCACCCCACAACTGGTGTGGTGGTTAAGAGCGGCGGGACTCTAATCTGGAGAGCCCCTGGGTGGGGGCGTGCACCACTGAGCGGGCATCCTCCCAGCCCTCCCGCCCAGTTGCTCTGTGCTGCCACCGCTGCAGGCCAGGTGTGGCAGGTGGCTGGGGCAGCACACGGAGCATCTGAGCCAGAGGGCTGGGAGGATGCATGCTGCTGCGCACCACCTGCCGCACCTGGCCCGCAGCTGCTGCACCTGGCCAGGAGCGCGTGTTGGCGGCAGCAGCGTGGGGCAGCTGAGCGGGCAGCCTCCCAACCAGTTGCTCTGTGGGCCAGGCGCAGCTGACAGCCAAGGTGGACGGCTGCGCCTGGCCGGCAGAGCAACTGAACGGGAGGGCTGGAAGGCCCCCCCGTGCGTGCGCCAGCCCTGCATGATGATGTCACACGCAATGATGTCATCATGCAGTCCGGCATGTGCACATACAGCGGCAGCCTTAAGCTGCCTCAGGCGCCAGCAACGCTGGAGCCAGCCCTACCTAAGGACACACCCTATCACAGAAAAAGCCCACAAATGCCCGACAAATGCCCAAGGGATAGCGCTGAGAGCACCACAAGGAGAAAGGTGTTTCCGTGGAGTGCGGATAACATATGGCCATATAGCAAGAGATGAAGTTCAATACCGCTGATGTCCCTAGGAAATAAAGGACTTTCAAGACAATCATCAGTGGAGAAACAGGTGGGTAACTAACTCTGTTGACAAAGCAGCCATGTATATTTTGCAAGTGGTGGAACCTAGACAGGAATCTCACTGTTATAACAGGATGGAAAGACTAATTAAAGCTCCCGCTATTTAGGTTTGGATGCCCTGACCCATATATCTGTCGCACCCACGCAGTTTTAATTTTAAAACAATGGGAGATTTGATCACTGATCTCTCCCATTGTGTGTGTTTTTGCAACCGCCATAAAGCAAACTAATATAACTTATGTCTAACTACTCACTCCATCTGCCAATAAAATTATTTTGTATCTGACTTTTAAAAAGACTCTACAGCTTTTATATTTATTGTAACCGGTAGACAACATGGGTGGCAAAATAAGGGAAGGGAGAATCACATATCCCCCCTTCCCAAGTTCCTTGGGGATGGAAGGAGTAAAAACAGAATCTCAGGTCTCACTCGAAGTTTTGCTAAGCCGTCAGGGACTTTAAAAAGTCATTTGGTGAAGATAAACTTCTTACAGCCAAGCTCCTTCAGCCAACAATTTATCTTCACTGACTGCTATAATCTTTTGGACTCATGTTATCTTTCCTTTGTTCAAATTCTTCTGCAAGGCAATTTTGCAATTCTAGAGCAAGCCGGGCAGAGTAATCCATTAACCAGAAGCAGAGACTTTTGCTTTGGGAGAAGCTACTTGCTTTATGCCAGTCTTTAAAAGCTTCCTGAGAGTGTCACGGCAGAGCTACCTGCGGGCACACTGCATTTTTATCCTGAAGCAGCTAATAGCACTTAAAAGGCAGTACGCAATGTAAGACACAGCTCTCAGCAAGGTCTGGGTACAATGGTCCCAAGGTACTCCCCCCCCCCGCCCAAATAGCCTCAGCAATGATAGAAGAAAGCTGGTGGGGGGAGTCTCTCGACACAAGACTTCTGACATATGAAGAACACGTGTCGGGAGATGCAATGTTAGCTGGGAAGCGTAGTTTTAAAAGTCAGAGCTGGCAACAGGGCAAAGGCTTTGCTGTACACTGGAGCTGTGTGAAGGGGCTGTGAAATGCCAGAAGGGAGACTTCAGCCCATTAGAACCTCTCCAGGTCCAAGCCCAGCTCTGGAAGGCAGCTCCAGCCCATTTCCATTCCTGGCTGCCCTCTGGTTGCAATCTCATACAGTTTTAGACTGGAGAGGTGAAATTGACAGAGCCTTTGGGGAGGCGAAGATGAAATTAACAAACCCTCTGAGTCGCAATTTCCGCCGGCTCTGTCTTTTTAAACTACTCTTCCCGGCTAACATTGCGTATCCCGACGCTTGACACATGCTGACCGAGGCCTCTTATATAGAGAGACTCCGAGAGAGGATCTCAAGTAGACCTTGATGCAGGATTGATGCATAGGATATCTGGCTGCTCTCTTCTTCCTCCCATGTCCTCATTGGCAGTGAGCGCTATCCTTATTTTTATACAGACAAGGAACCACAGACATGTCATGCACCACACAGTCCAAAGAAGTATGTCTCATTGTCGCAACATGGAAACGTGTCATTTCAAAATGAAAGGGCCAATTCTGCTAGTTCATGCGGAACATGCACTTTGAACATGCACTTCTTGAACAGCCCCCATGATGCACAAGGAGTTGTGATACCAATGAGAAGCACATGTGAGGTTCAAGGTCCAAGATGAAAGACAAGCCAAGAATTCGGCAGCCTGTGGACCAGCCTGAAGAAGCACTTGGGAACTGCCAGCCAATGTAACCTTCCCTGCATCATGGTATGTGAAGCTTTAGACAGATTTGCTCACTCAGAGCCTCACTACAAGTGACATTTTACACGTGAAAGGCACTTGATCATTTTCGCAAGTCTTTCTGGGAACTGACGTCCCTCTCCCCCACACCTTTTCCTTCTGTTCCTTCCCCTCTCTGTTAGAATGGCTGCCTGAAGAGACAGAGAAAGCCTACAGCAACAGCAGCTTTTGCAAATCGTCTTGCTCGGGGAGGGGGGTGGGAATGCTCTGGAGAAAGCTGAGAAAGTTGCAGCTGCCCGCCCCCAAAGGTCGTTGAGAGCAGGCTT
Organism: Eublepharis macularius; assembly: GCF_028583425.1. Lineage (NCBI taxonomy): Eukaryota > Metazoa > Chordata > Lepidosauria > Squamata > Eublepharidae > Eublepharis > Eublepharis macularius. Next base: position 61,575,812 of record NC_072802.1, on the reverse strand, counting down.
GTGACTGGAGGAATGATTTGCAAAAGATGCTGTTGCCGCAGGCTTTCTCTGACTTTTCAGGCAGCCATTCTAACAGTTCTAACAGAGAGGGGAAGGACACTAGGACTTCACCGACATGTCAGCTTTCTCCAGAGCATCTCCCACCCCCCAGCAAGACGATTTGCAAAAGCTGCTGTTGCCATAAGCTTTCTCTGTCTCTTCAAGCAGCCATTCTAACAGAGAGGGGAAGGAGCAGAAGGAAAAGGGGTGGGGGAGAGGGACTTCAGTTCCCAGAAAGACTTGCGAAAATGATCAAGTGCCCTTCACGTGTAACATGTCACTTGTAGCGAGGCTCTCAGTTTAGTTCCCCAGCGTAGAGCTTGAAAAGAGCTGCTTTAGAGTTAGACAATTATGTGGGGGGTCCATCTGTGGGTTTGGCAGCTAGGGTTTTTTTTCTTGTGTTAACTCAGTAAGAAACTAGAATATTTTTCAGTTCACTGTTAGATGACTGAGAACCCAGCAGGAATCTGTGGACCTTTTAAGCCCACGTGGTAAATAACGTGATATGATTTGAACCCTTACTAATGACGTAGCTCAGAAAGCACACAGAATCTTAGCCGTCCATTTATTCTATAGGAGCTTTGGAGAAATCCTAAGCAGGCCTACTCAGAAGTAAGCCCCATGTTATTTAACAGGGCCTTCTCCCACAAAGTGTCCTGGGCTGGCACCTCCACCCTTAAGTAGTTGCAGGGCTACATTAGTTAGAAGATTAAAAAAAAATTAATGGAAATGGCTTCAATTAACCTCTGTCAGCTACTGATGTGTTTTTATTATTTGCTGTGGAAAACAAGAGAGACGCAGATGTACAGCAGTTGTGAAGCAACAGCACCACAAAACAGCAGGCTGCAAAGTGTCTGTTACGTACCCTGATTACAGTTCTGATTGCAGATTAGGGTTAGACCTCTAATTGGTTGGAGCCCTAGATAAAGGAAAATCTGCAGATTGCAGGAGGAAGTATTTAGATCGCCATGCTTCTTAAATGAGTTGTGTAACACAGTAGCGAATGTATACAGATGGTGTGGTGCGATGGAGAAATGTAGACATAACAAGGGAGATCTCGGCTCCCATTTCTGCCGAACCGTCCACCTCATTAGCCTTAGGCAAGTCCTCGCAGCCAAGTCTACCCCACAAGACCGTCGTGACCAAATCAGTTCAGCCGAACATTTGCAGCAGTGTTCTCCTTCAGAGGAAGAGCGGGATACCCGAGACAAAAAAATACATTCATGCGGTTACTTAGTGAGTTCCATTCTAAGCCCTTGGATAAATAACCATCACTCCGAAGCTAATGTCTGCTGCCTGGAGGATTATTCTGTCCTTTCAAAAGAACAGAGGAATGAGTGAGGTTTTAAGTAACACCATTATTTGTGTAACGCAGCTTTGACAGACTGCAGGGAACCGTACAGACAATTAAAGAAAGGAGGTTATGGCCAATCCAGGTTTGGCAACGGAAAAAAAGCCCAAACGGTACTAAAGTTATAGCATGCCTTACAAAAAAAAAAGGATTTGGGGACGGGCTGCAACTCCAACGGAGAGCAAAGGGTCTCTTTGCAAATGCTTCCAGGTTCATTCCGTAGCATCTCCAGTTAAAAGGATCCGAAATAGCAACGGCTGAGAAAGACCTGTCTTTTCCTGAGACTCTATTTTTGATACTTGCCGATACCCTACTTTTCCCCTCTCAGTAAGGATACAAAAGCAGCTTAACGTTGTTCTCTCTTCCTCCAATTTATCCTCACAAACTACCACCCTGTGGGGTGGGTTAAGTAGGGAGAGAGAGAGAGAGAGAGGCTGGCCCAAGGTTACTTAGCGAACTTGCATGGTTTGGTGTAGTGGTTAAGAGTGCGGGACTCTAATCTGGAGAGCCAGGTTTGATTCCTCACTCCTCCACTTGAAGCCAGCTGGGTGACCTTGGGCTAGTCACAGCTCTCTCGAGCTCTCTCAGCTCCATCCACCTCACAGGGTGTTTTGTTGTGGGGATAATGACATACTTTGTAAACCGCTCTGAGTGGGCATTAGGTTGTCCTGAAGGGTGGTATATAAATCGAATGTTATTATTATTGTGTGGAGACTCAGACCTGGGTCTACAAGATCCTAGTCTAGCAGCCTAATCATTACACTTCTCTGGCTCTTCCTAGAAAGTTTCAGTCACTGAGCAAGACAGAACAAAGCTCTGATTCTATATAAGGAAATTTCATATGGCTACATGACCAAGTGTATGGAAGGAGGAGGGCTGTGACTCAGTGGGGGAGCGCCTCCTTTGCATGCAGAAGGTCCAGGCCCAATCCCTGGTAGCTCCAGCAAATGGATCTAGGAGGCGCTGAGAAAGACCTCTCTGGGCATGGGACCTTGGAGAGCTGCTATAAACAATATCGAGCTAGACAAACTAATGGTTTTAAGGCAGCTTCAAGCTCTTCATTTCAGGGCCAGGCTCTGGCAGACGGGCCTTTGACTTCCCAAGAATTGCTCCACAAAGTACAATTTTATCCATGGAAGGTGCTGAGAAAGACCTCTCTGGGCATGGGACCTTGGAGAGCTGCTATAAGCTAGTCTGTCCTTTCCAGAACACGTGTTCACAAGAGTATAACGTGCAAACCAGGAGAGCAGGGAAATGGTCTGTAGCCATTTCTGTTAACAGCAGGATCGGGGGTGGGGGGGCAGAGAACCAGAATCTATTTTCATGGAAACTGCTCCTCCTGACATTTATAGGAACTAGTATTTTTGCCTCAGTAGTGTGAGTAGTGGTTCCCCAGGATGGTTTCAGGTTGGGAAAACAGCATGGCAGAAGAGAGACGATTGTGCCTGCCCTCTTTAAATTCCTGAACCGAAGCTGGCCCTCTCCAAGGTCCAGCAGAACAAGGGGGCCTTCTCCCCACAACTCAATTGGCCTCAACGGGCTCAACTGGCTTGGGAGGTGATGCTACAACCACCTCGGGAACCATGGCTAATCTCAAGGTGGTTCAGAAATAACTAAACAAATGAATAAAGGTAAAGGTAGTCCCCAGTGCAAGCACCGAGTCATTACTGACCCATGGGGGGACGTTGCATCATGACGTTTTCTTGGCAGACTTTTTTTTACGGGGTGGTTAGCCAGGACCCCTCAACTTCCTGGCGGGGGGATTGGGGCCTGGCACTCACCTTCGGGGGGGGGGGTGAGCATGCACAAAGCCATGCTCCCACAAGCGTGATGATGTCACTTCCAGGAAGTGCCGCAGGGGCTTGGATCAGGGCCGCTGCAGAGGGACTGTAAAATGGGACTAATACAGACATACTTTAAAAAATGCAAGACAAAAGCTGTGTGTTGAAGATGCTCTTTGAAGAATGAACTTTCAAACATTTATGCATGTCCAATTGATTTCAGGGTTTGAACCTTCTGCACTCTTACACGTGAGTCACTGCACTTGAAATCAGCAGAACTTAAAAATGAGGCATTGCCGCTGGTGTGGTGAAGCAGTTACAATGTCAACAGATCAATCCCTGGTTCCAATGAGTGCCATGAACTCAGAATGCCGCTTCAGGTTCACCTAGATAAAGGTAAAAGTAAAGGTAAAGGTAGTCCCCTGGGCAAGCACCGAGTCATTACTGACCCATAGGGGGACGTCGCATCACGACGTTTTCTTGGCAGGGGTGATTTGCCATTGCCTTCCCCAGTCATCTACACTTTACCCTCGGGAAACAGGGTACTCATTTTACCGACCTCGGAAGGATGGATGGCTGAGTTAACCTTGAGCTGGCGACCTGAACCTGGCTTCCCCCAGGATCGAACTCAGGTTGTGAGCAGAACTTGAGCTGCAGTACTGCCACTTACCACTCTGCGCCACGGGGCTCTGTAAACAAATGAACATTTACTAAAATGTTTGTTCCTCGCCTTTCCCACCATCCCTGGATCCCTTTTCTCCACTTCTGCAGAACAAAAGCAGGTGTGGAAACAGGAGGCAGATTTGTTTCTCACCTACAACATTGCATTTCCTTAGCCTCATCCCTTCCCAGCGTTGAGGCCAGAATGCCTGCCAGCAACTCTGGCTGGCTATTGGCAGGCAAAGCCACGTCTTATGGTTCTGGCCCAGCAAGTTAAGTGCCAGGAAATTCTCCACACCTGCCAGGGGAATCGTTCAGGGCTGACCTCTGCTTGCATATTAGCAAAGCACGCTGGCACTATTGAGACATGATTGAGTGCAATTTCACCTTGATTAATATGTACATAATGTAGTGCGAAACACGATAAGAGCACTTTAAAAAAAATGATTTGTTAAAGCTCTGATGCCTTAAACGACAAAGCTGGCATTCTTCTACCACGCTGTTCAACAGGGATAATGACAATGCGGTAGTGAGACAATTGGTCAGTTGCCATCTTTCTCTCGCCCACATCGCTCTCTTCTAATTTCAATAATATTAATATTCCTGCTTTTTAAAAAAATCAGGCACGTTTGCAAAGCTTTCAACCCTTCCATTTCTATTAGGGATTTTTGCTAAGGCTTAAATTGCTTGAATTTCACAGCAGCACAGAGAAGGGACCTCACACCCGCAAAGAACGATAGCTGGCTGTTGAGTTTAAGCTCAGAAACTTTTCCAAAAGGAGATTGGGCCCAAGGCTAAAGCAGCTGGAAAGAGCCAGTGGAGCATTTGCAAGAAGCCCTGGAGGAACTCGATGAGAATGTATGCCCCCCACCCCCACCGAACACACACAGAGCAATTTTTGCAACATTGCTAATTTGTTGCATGGGCTTAGACCCTATGAACTGCAAATGGGAGCACATTCATAGGATGTTTCTCTCTTATTTTCCCCACAGCCCCCTTCCCGAAAGCTTTTCCTGAATTTTAAAAAGTCCCAAAAGAATTGCAAGGAGCGAGGGGGGTCAGCAGAAACCAGGCACATCTTTTGCACATGATCACGCTCCATTAAAGGAAGAGGATACTTAGGAAGTGGGGAGATTTTTTTTGCTGATTTCTCCTCCCCCTCTCCTGCTGCAGCCCCCCCCACCTCCATGTGCTGTGCAATTCCCAAGAGGAGATTCCTCAGAGCTCAGGAGCAAATTTTGTGGGGTGAGGATGCAGGAAGCGGCAACGGGGAAAGGAGAAAGAGATCCATCCTGTAAATGCACACTGTTCATAGTTCGGGAGAGGTCCTTTTTTTTGAGGATAGAATCTCCCTTGCTCTGTTCACTTGGCCAATGGGGGAGGTATGGGGGGAAGCACATGTGCACTCTCATACCCCCCCCCCCATGCTGCATGACATGGGAGCTGCGGGTCGCACGGAAGACAGATTCATTAAATGTCACCCATTTGGAGGTGATTTTTAATGGCTGCCTTTAATGTGACCCACAGCATCCCTGTTGCACCAGAAAATGACATCATTTTCCAGCACGACAGGGGAGTGCATAGCGCAGGCGGCAAATACCCCCTTGCCCCCCCACCAGGGACAGGGTAAAGCACAGGGACTATAAACTTTGCTACTGGGCACTGTCTGCTGATGTAGCTATGCTCCTACTATTTACCAATAAAATACAGAGCACTGAATCACAGCTTTTTTTTCTCATACTAAGAGCCAAGCTACAAGTGATGCCTGACACAGGTTGGACACTTGTCAGCTTCCGTCAAGTTTTGATGGGAAATGTAGGTGTCCTGGTTTTACAGTTTGGGTCTCCATTACAGCTGCAAGACCAGGATGCCTACATTTCCCATCAAAACTTGATGGAAGCTGACAAGTGCCCAACTTGTGTCAGGCGTCACTTGTAGCTTGGCTCTAAGAAACAATTCCATTTTGCAGCTGTTAACCAAATGCTGACTTGTGCCCTTTTGTCATATAGAGGATGGCATGGAGTTTTTTTCTGCTGCCCCAGAAGGTCGGATCAGAATCAACAGGTTGAAATTAAATCAAAAGAGTTTTCGGCTTAACATTAGAAAGAACTTCCAGGCAGTTAGAGCAGTCCCTCAGTTAGAGCAGTCCCTCAGGCTTCCTTGGGAGGTGGTGGGCTCTCCTTCTTTGGAGGTTTTTAAGCAGAGGCTAGATGGCCATCTGACAGGCAGCAATGCTGATTCTGTGAACCTGGGCAGATCATGAGGGGGAAAACAGGAAGGGTTACATCAGTGCTTAGTTCTCGTGGTCCCTTCTTACATGCCCAGGGTAATGCCGATCGCCACTTTGAGAGAGGAAGCAATTTCCCCCAGGCCAGTTTGGCTAGGGATCCTGATGGTGTTTTGCCATCTTCTGGGCATGGAGCAGGGGTCACTGGGGTGGGGGTGAGGTAGTTGTGGATTTTCTGCATTGTGCAGGGGGCTGGACTAGATGACCCTGGAGGTCCCTTCCAACCCTATGATTCTGTGATCTAGCAGCTACCAGACATCTGCAAGATTCAATTCCGAGGACCCCCAGGATAGTTCGATTGACAATTTAACATAGTCCATGTGGGTAGTGATTGCAAAGGGGCAGCCATGTTAGTCTATTGTAGCAAAATGAAAAGCTACTAACCAAATTGATTAAAATATGAGCTTCTGTGAGTCACAGCTCAGTTCTTCAGATATATAGCGATCCTTCTTAAATTGAAAGATGAAAAAGGTTGGAGAGATTTGGGGTTTTTAAGCAGAGGGAGGGCCTGTAACTCAGTGGGAGAGTGGATGCTTTGCATGGAGGAAGATGTTCCAGGGCAGAGTTCAGGTAGCAGGTGATGGGGAAAGATCACCTGCTAGGGCGGTAGTTGTGAATTTCCTGCATTGTGCAAGGGTTGGACTAGATGACTCTAGAGGTACCAACCTTTTGATTCTATGAACATACATGAAGCTATCTTACACTGATTCAGACTATGGATCCATCAAGGTCAATACTGTCTTCTCTGACTGACAGCAGCTCTCCAGGGTCTCGAGGGTCTTTTACATCATCTACTGCCTGGAGTTGTCAGGAATCAAACCCAGGACCTTCTGCATGCAAACTCCAGGCTCTTCAGTTGAGCGACAGCCTCCCACAACATGTAGAGAAATGTTTATGCCCTGCAAACTGCTGTAATTCACATGCAAAATTCTAGAAATCTAGGAGCTCTCGGCAGCCAGCCCAGCTTGCTTTTTGCTTAAGTGGACAAGTTTTGAAACTGTACCTGTTTTCAGCTGGAGGGAAGCAGTATTTCTCAGGTAGTCAACAGAGAATCTGCAGCCATCAAAGAAACAAAGAGTTAGTGAATACTGTAGAAATGCTTTAGCACCTTGTATCACAGGAAACTTGACCGCTTATGAAATTTTCACACTCCTCATCAGACGCCACTGAAGAGCTGAGAACTGCATGCTACTCAAAATAGTAAAAATAGCAAATCAAAATTAATTTTTAGAGTTGACTTTTTTGAAAACAGAAGGCAAATCTGTGAATAGAGTTGGAAAATATATGTACGGCAAATATTTTCTGTTCTAAGTACACTTCGGAGGTTTCAAGGATTCTCAAATATACACACGATATTTCAAAAACCATGAATGTGGATAAAGCTGTTCTTTTCAGTGAGTAAATATTAGGGGAAAGATGATATGTGAACTTTTGGTCCTTAAAAATGTATCCTTGATTTTCTGTCCTGTAAGGCAATAGGTGGGGTTTATTCTTTTTAACTTGTGAATAGCACCGGGTGTTTGAAGTGTTCAACAAATTAAAAATTAATGCTGCTATCATTGTTAATAACAATCCACCTTGCTCAGAACAAAGATCCATGTGCCTAATTCTGGCTGCTTTCCAACAGTGGCCAGCTGTCTCTGGGAAGCTGACAAGCAAGGTATGACGCTAGAGACCCTTCTCCACACGATTTCCATCTCCAGAATCGCATACTCCGATATACTACCTCTGACCATAGATGTTCAACTTACTAAACTCCTGACTCATGCAAACGCTTGCTGAATGCAAAAAAATGCAACTAAGGCAGTATGGCTTTCATGGAAGTAAACCTCATTTAACTCAACAGAAATAATCACACAGAACCGGCCTGCATATCTCAGCACAGTTCATGACCTCCCCAAGCATATGCTATATTGCAATGTTAACTAAGTTGAACAGAACTTTACACAGAAGGTCTATCTGATGAATTGTGCGTCTGAAACGTTTATTCTTTCCTTTACCAATGGAAAGGAACGTCCAATGTTCAGAAAGATCGCCTAACAGATATAGTTGTTCATCCAGAAATTTCACCTGCCTTCTCCTGCAAAGAATCAGAAGCCATAATCACCCATTCCGTGTGGATAAAATTAATATACATTGGAGGGAAGGGTGTAAGATCAAAGCAACAAGCTCTGCCCCTCACTGAAATAGATCTAAAAGAGCCTGTTGACATACAAGCATACAACCGCCTCTTCGTGAATGGGAACTTTGCTGTCTCCGCATCTCTGACTGTGCAGAGGATCTACACACAATTTCCAACAAACACATGAAGGTCAGAGATGGACTTTGCTACCATGCTCCTGTCTCCATCCCTTAGCCTCCTCTGCCCACAAATGCATTTTCATCCTCCCCAAGTTACATGTCCAAATTGGGCTAAATTCAGAAAAGGTTGAGAAGAGGAGAAGCCTTTCGCATTGTTAATAGAAAGGATAAGACATTGTTATATTATATGTTAGTAGCAGCAAGAATTTTATATGCTCAATATTGGAAAAATGAAGAAATATCGAATGTGGAAGAATGGACAAGGAAGCTGTTGTACATGGCCGAAATGGATAAAATAACTAGAAATTTGAATGAGCAAGATTCAGAAACTTTTTTGGAGGATTGGAAGAAACTTAAGAAATATTTGGAAAAGAAATGCGATGTTAAAGGACAGTTGTGGTCTCTGGAGGGATTTTAAATTTTATATAAGAAGACTTTAACGAAAGAAAAACATATCAAGATCTTTACCATGGTAAAAATGATAGCAATATAGTGTAATAATAATAGCTATGAATAAACGGGGGGTTCGAGTGTTGTTGGAAGTCAACAAAGAAAAGGGGAAGGGGAGGGGTGGGGTATATATCTAAGTAGAAGGGTAATTTGGATAAGTTTAATGTATTAATCAATTATTGTATATTGCCTCATCCAATAAAAATTATTTTTTTTAAAAAAAGAGAGAAGTCTTTTGCATTGTCAGGTCTCAGGCTTTCGTTCTTTGGTTCAGGGGTTAATCCTCAGGGCAGCAAGTTAAGCACCCCGATCCAGCCACAAGAGGATGTCTTCCTCTAAGACTTCTATGCCTTGAGAGGCAGTGTAGTGTAGTGGTTAAAGTGCCAGACTAGGATCTGGGAGACCCAGGTTCGAATCCCCACTCCGCCACGAAGCTTACTGGAAGATCTTGGGCCAGTCACACTATCAGCCTAACCTACTTTGCAGGGTTTGTTGTGAGGATAAAAAGGAGAGGATTGTGCTTTGTGCCCCCATTGGAGAGAAAGATGGGATAAAAATAAATAAGTAAAAAAAAAAAGTATGCATGCCTGCTTGTGGTTAATCTCATCAGGGATTTTTTTTCTGGGAAAAGAGATGGTGGAACTCAGGACCGCACAATGACGTCACTTTGGGTCAGCTGGAACAAGGGGGGAGTTTTTTAAAGTTTAAATCACCCTCAGCGAAAATGGTCACATGGCTGGTGGCCCCGCCCCCTGATCTCCAGACAGAGAGGAGTGTAGAGTGCCGCTCCAGCGGCACGGAGGGCAATCTAAACTCCCCTCTGCCTGGAGATCAGGGGGCAGGGCCACCGGCCATGTGACCATTTTCAAGAGGTGCCGGAACTCCATTCCACCGTGTTCCAGCTGGAAAAAAGCCCTGCTCCTCATGTACATTAGAGATGGGACTTGGGAGGTAATATTCTGGTGGTAGCAGCTCAACTCTACAGTAAAAACATAAGAGCAGCCATGATGAATAAGATCAGCGGTCTATTTAGTCCAGCATCCAATTTCACACAATAACCAGCCAGATACCCCTAGAAGGCCTACAAACACAACCGAAAGCCTCACCGTGTTGCTATCTCCCAGTACTGGTATTCTGAGGCTTGCTGCCTCTGCTCATGGAAGTTCTACTCAGTCATGATGGCTGCTTTTCTATTTAGCACATTGTTCATTTCCATTGCATTTTTAATGCATAAGGCAAACAGTCCATCTTTTCAGAGCACATCACTGCAACTTTACACATTAAAAGGTACCACATGGTAATTACTAGCAGTGGGTGGAAGCACGCTGTTCAATGGGACATCATCAGGCCTTGCCATAGAACAGGGGTGGGCAATTGTTTTGGCTCGGGGGCCACTTTGTGGGAGCGGAGGTTAGCGGAGGGTCACACACCTTTTAAAATGATTGCATTCATTAGTTAACTTTGCATTTCAGAAAACGTATAAATTGTATCATAAAAATCAATAAATATAAATTAAATAAAATAGTGGTAGTTTTATTCAATTTATTCATTGTGCTAATTTCATATCATCTATAGCTGCAAGCACATTTAATTTTAGAAGGAAATCTCGGGTCAAGGCGGATTTTTCTGACTGTCTTGGCGGGCCACAAAAAACTCTGTAGCGGGCCGCATGTGGCCCACAGGCCACAATTTGCCCACCCCTGCCTTAGAAGATGGGTTCCCAGCATGGTGCTCATCAGCACCTTACCGGAGCTTGCCAAGAGTTTTTAGAGAGTGGATAGGGCCAGGTGAGTCTTTCCCCCAGCAGAACTTCTGATTGGCCATTGGAGATCCGATTGGCTGTGCAGGTTTTTTAAAATTTGCCTCAGCTGCAGCTGCCACCACAACACAAGGATCATCACTGCATGGCTGGAGTTAAGCTGTGTGTATGCAGAAAATATTTTTAAACGATATTAGAAGGCATCCCGTTAAATACGTCTTCTGCCTGAAATGTTGAAGAGTTACTACTGAAGTTGTGCATGATCTCACTCTGACATTTTGTAATTTGCTCTGCCTCCCATGGCAGCCATTTTGTGGTTGGGCTCCACCTCCCATGGCAGCCATTTTGTGGTGGGCTCCACCTCCCATGGCAGCCATTTTGTGGTTGGCCTCTGCCACTCTGTGTAAGAATTCCAACAGAGTTTGCAGGTTGGAAAAGGTTGGGGATCTCTGTACTACAACATTTCTACATCCCACCCCACAACCCCCAGGGTCTGGGAGGTTAGGGATCTTGTATCCCTAGGGCTATTACTCCACTTGTCTTCATAAAAAGTAAAGTAAAGAACATCAACATAAGACTGGAAGGAAGGGATTTAAAAAGAGCTTTAAAAGCATATTTAACATGTTGTAAACCTTCAGAGGGCCTGATGGTCAAAAAAGCAGGATATTAAATCGTTTTATAGGCAATTGACCTCGTTCATGACTGAGAATACTCCAGGTTAATCAATCCAAAATAAAAAGGATGGGCTTGTAGCTTTCTCCTAGGCATGCTAAACGCATCACTTGTCCACAGCTATAAAAATCCATTGTTGATTTAGCCAAGTAAATCTTAATAGCGATCAGCATGCTGCAAATAGTCAGTGCCTTTTAATGATACAGGATACAATCAAGCTGTTTTTAAAAAAAGAAAAGAGGTTTTGCCATAGGCTTTAGAAGTTGGTTCATCCAGTTCATCCAGTGATATCCCCGCTTTGAACAGCAATTAATTTGGATCCTGTTTCAGGTAGATAGCCCCTAAGTCTCTCTATATGAGACATCTGAAATGTGAAGAACACATCGGGAAGTGCAATGTTAGTCAGGAAGGGTGGTTTAAAAAGACAGAGTAGGCAGCAGGGCAAAGGCTTTGCTATACACTGAAGCTGTGTGAAGGGGCTGTGAAATGCCAAAAGGGAAACTTCAGCCTATTATAACCTCTCCAGATCCATGACTGGCTCTGGAAGGCAGCTCCAGCCCATTTCCATTCCTGGCTGCCCTCTGGTTGCCATCCCACACCGTTTTAGACTGCAGAGGTGAAATTGACAGGGCCTTTGAGAGGTGAAGATGAAATTAACAAACCCTCTGAGGAGAGATCTCTGCAGGCTCTGTCTTTTAAAACTACGCTTCCCAACTAACATTGTGCCTCCCTACATTTGACAAACATGGGCTGAGGCGTCCCTGGTGGTCTGCAGTAGTACAGCAGGATTTAAATCCTGTGGCACCTCAGAAACCCGTAAGATTTGAAGCTGTCAACGTTGCACTGAAAGGGAAGCTGGTCTGTTATACCCTGATCTCATCAGATCTTGGAAGCTAAGCAGAGTTGGTACTTGGATGGAGGACCACTGGACCACTGTACTTGGACCACTGAGGAAGACTTTGCAGAGCAAAGCAATGGCAAACCACCTCTGCTTCTCACTTGCCTTGAAAGCCCCTTGCTGGAGAAGCCGTAAGTCAGCTGCAACTTGATGGCACACACATATGTACATAATGTTGCACTAGGCGCTGTACAGATTTGAAAGGCACATCCATTGCACATCCTTGCCAATAGCTTACAAGCAGTTGTCCCAAATGCCATGCTAGACTGCTTTTGAAACTCCATTCTTGATTGGCCACTGCTAAGCTAAAAAAAAAACAAGCCCAAAAGAGCCTCTGGGTATACACAATCAGCTCCCAAGATCTGTAGATCCTAGTTGTAAACTGCATGTCTCAAGCCACTCATTCTATTGAGCAATGTGATTAGGCAGAACTTTTTACTTACTGTAAGAATTTGCCAGTATTGTTCTGAGTGTTGGACTACGATCTGGGTGACCCAGATTCAATTCCCTCCTGTGCCGTGGACACTCACTGGGGCAATGCACCATCCCTACTGCCCCACTACTTCTGTGCCCCCCTTGTGCCAGCTGAGTAACTGTATGACCCAAAGCTCTTCCCCGCATCCTTGGATAGAGCGCTGGTATAGCCGTTCATCAATACAATTGGTAGTAAGGGGGACTGTTGTGAGGATCATTTGCGTATTCGAGTGTGGTGTAGTGATTAGAATGCCAGACTAGGATCTGGGACACCCAGGTTCGAATCCCCATTCTGCCACGGAAGCTCAGAGGGTGACCTTGGGCCTGCCACACACTCACAGCCTAACCTACCTCACAAGGTTGTTGTGAGGATAAAATGGAGGAGAGGAGAATGATGTAAGCCAACTTGGGTCCACAACTGAGGCAGAAAGGTGAGATATAAATGGAGAATAAATAAATACAGGAAGGCGCTTGCTCATCCTCAGTGTCGAATTAAAGACCACACAGTAACTGACTGACTGACTGCCCCGACCGTCTGCTGAGGATAGTAAGGAAGCAGGAGTAGAGTTGTCAACTCCAAGAAATTCCTCGAGATTCAGAGGGGAGTGCCCAGTTTGGGGAGAGGACAGAGCTCAGTGGGGGCGTGAGATCATTCAAGAATATCTGTTTTTCCTAGATTCTATAGTATACTACAGAATAGAGTCCACCCATTTCCTCTAGGGGAGCTGATCTCTGTAATCTGACTTGTAATTGCAGAAATAGTCCAGGCCCTATCTGGAGGTTGGTAACCCAAGGTAGTGGGCAGCTTGAGTCGCTTGGGACTGCCTCATTTACCCTCATGAACCAGCCTCCACTGATAGATCCAGAGGAGTTAGCCGTGTTAGCATAAGCTTTCGAGAACCACAGCTCTCTTCGTCATCTGACAAAGAGAGCTGTGGTTCTCGAAAGCTTATGCTACAATAAAGTTGGTTAGTCTTAAAGGTGCTACTGGACTCTTTACTATCCTCCACGGATAGAAATGCTTCTCTGCATGCACACGTCTATCCTCAAGGATCATTTCCTGAAGGCACCCCCCCTCCCTCACTAAACATATTTTTCTGCTCCCTACATTTGTTTCCTCTTCAACAGGCTGTCCTGCACTGGTTCCCAAAGCTAATGTGTTACTAAACTGACCATAACAATTATCCTTGCCTAAAGACTTTAAAGTGTTTAACAAAATGCTTAATCCCAAAATGGATGCTAGGGTATGGCCTGGCAGAGAAGCTGCAACACAACCCTGTTCAGCAAGAATCGCTGTTTGCAGGGACAATTTTGGAAAGGAGAATGTAAAGCTACGTGCTTTATGTGTTATTGCTAAGAATTATCCCCACCTCCCCTGAAAATAAATATCCCCAAAGAGAGAGATAAAACAGGAACACAGAATTGTCAAGGGCAGGTATCAGGCAGAAGAAACACAGATGGTGAGAGAGCATGCTAACTACTAACAAACCAACAGTGTGATCCTAGATAGAGTTACTCCAGTTTAAGCCAATTGATTTCAATGGGTTCAGACTGGAGTAGCTCTGCTTAGGATTGCACTATACACGGCCCAGATCTCAGCCCAGGCTTCTGATAAAGTCTTGCAGTACACCTGCACGTTTCACTAAACTTGAGCAGGACTTGCTAGAGAGCTCACAGGAACAAGGGCAAATCTCTCCAGCGCAAACAAGGCCGCAGACTTTGACCCCCTCCCGGTTGTGGTTGTCTGTATTATCTCTCCCTCTTGCATCACTGACCTTGCATTCTAGCTTTTCAGCCTCTGATATTGCTTTCCCATTCATTGCTGTTTTTCAGACCACTTTAAACGCACTCGTACACACTGCACAGGACTGTCTGTGCAGACAGGGAAAAAAAGCCCACAGGCTAAAAAGCATCCTTTTCACTAAATTCAAAATTAAACTTTATTGCAGAATGTCTACGGCAGTTATGAAACAGTTATGACTCTGCTCTGCGGCAGTGGAGAATATCCAGGATCGGGGTAGAGAATGCCTGCCTGAACCGCCATCTGTTTTCACTCCCTCTGATCTATCACTCACCTAGAATTATAATATGATGAATGCCGTGCATGGCGTGGAAAGCCATTTGAAGCAGAAGGAGAGAAGTCACCACAGATCGGCCTTCCATCAGAAACGCAACAAATTTACTTGGGAGAGGTGGGGGAGGCAAGCACAGCTGAAAGAGAGGTCGCATCTTTTTGGATTTTAACTACGTAATGGGTTTGAGTCGCACTGTCTATCTTTATGCTTTTCGGGGGAAAGGAGATGGCTTGGCAATACAGCACACTGGCTTATAGCAGTGCCCAGATTCTGTCCCTGGCATTTTCTGTTAATAAAGGGTTTCGGGAAGTAGCTGCTGGGAAAGATCTTTCTCTGCCTGAGACTTTAGAGAGCTACTGTCACTAAAAGAGGAAATACCAATTCAGATGGGCCAGTGGTTTATAACAGTAACATTGTGCTTATATACCACCCTTCTTGACAGATAAGTGCCCACTCAGAGTCGTGAACAAAACCAGCGTTGTTATTATCCCCACAATGCAGCTGAGAAGCTCGGGTTGAAAGGAGTGGCTTCCCAAAGGCCACCTACTGATCTTGTGGCAGTAGTGGGATTTGAACCAGCAGGATGTTGATTCAGCCCAACCACTTAACCACTATGCTACAGCGGTTCTCATAGTAACTGTGCCTTACATACCACTCTTCTAGACAGATTAATGCCCCATTCAGAGTGGGGAACAAAGTCAGTGTTATTATTATCCCCACAATACAGCTAGGGATGCGAGGAGTGGCTTCCCTAAGGCCACCTCCTGAGCTCAGAGCAATAGCAGGATTCAAACCAGCAAAGTGCTGATTCGCAGTCTAACCACTTAAGCGCTATGCTATAAGATCATTTCCTAGCCACAAAGAGCCAAGAAGAAAGGCATGTTATAAATCACTTAATATAAATATAAATGAATGCATATGTTCCTATGTGAAGCATAATGTATGGGTTAGAGTTTCAGACTAGAATCTCAGAGACCCAGGTTCAAATCTCCTCTCTGTTTTGGAAGCTTGTTGGGTGACAGTGGGTATGCCAACTCTACCTCACAGAGGTTGTTGTTGCAAGAATAAAATGAAGGAGGGGGAGAATGGTGTATGCCATTTTGAGTTCCCACTGGAAATAAAAGCAAGAGATAAATATCTAAATACATACATTTCTGCTGAGGGCAGAGCAAAAGAAAGTAGTAATTTTTTTACTAACTCTCCTCTTAACTTGTCCATGATCATCAATGTCTGCCAAGAGGAATTTACAAATGCAGACCAGAAAGCAAAAATATGAAATCTCAGACTCTTCACTTTGAATTGTTTTTGCTTAGTTCTCTTGTCATTTTGTAGAAAAAGAGCTGCAGGAACTCATTAGCATAACTCATTTGCACAATTCATTTGCATATGCCACACCCCTTGACATCACCTATCCCGGCTGTTTTGGACCCAATCCTGGCTATTCAGGGCCGAAATTGGGCCCAAAATGGCAAAAGGGGGCTGAAAATGGCCAAAAAGGGGCCCAAAATAGTCAAGATTGGGCCGCTGCTGAGCGGGAGAGTGATCCACCACCCATCAGAGGCCCGATCCTGGCCATTTCGGGACCAATCCTGGCTGTTTTGGGCCAGATTCTGGCCATTTTGGGCTCGAATCAGGCTGTTTCAGCCCTGATCCAGGCCGAAACGGGCCCAAAATGGCCGATAATCAGGTGGGCGGGGCCACATGACATCTGACCTCTTTGGAGAATTGCCGGAACTGCGTTCCTGCACATTCCCCTTCAAAATGAGCCCTGCTTGTTCTGACTCCTGGGTAGAAAGCAGTCCAAGTATTGCCATTTCCAGTAACTTGCACAAAGGGCTCTAAGCACCAAACCACCAAGAGTGCAAGCTTTATAAAGGGCAAATCCACATTACTCATTCTAAGTCGCATGTTCCCCGCATTCCCCATGCAATCCCGAGTGCCGGTCACATTACCTCATTAAACAGACGAATTTCATTCACATTTCTCCCGAATATGTGGTCACAGGTTTTCAACGGGAGTTTCACGGTGGCCGTGAATGGGCCAATGCACAATTTACGCAGTTTTTTAAAAAACCACCCCCCTTCCTGTCTCTCCTGTCCACCATGATCCACGCAGCCAGGCAGGCCCAGAACAGCAGCAGCTGAAGGCCTGAAGCAGCCACCGAGCAATGGCCCAGCAGCAACATCGGCCTTACAAGGGTGCACATGCATTTGCAAATGCATGGCTGTGATTGGCTGTGGGGACCCCTCGCCACTTCCATCTCCCTCCTTGATCCCAGAGAAGACCAGGAGAAGGCTGGAGAAGGCTGCTTTAGATAGGTTCTGGACTCTTCTTTCTTTATGCTTCCACCACCCCCTTAATTTTATTCAACGCCCCCCAGTTGCACCCAAGGCTCCTACCGCCCACCTGGATCGTTCCAGCACCCTCCAGGGGGCGCTATTGCCCACTTTGGGAAGCACTGCTTTAAGGCATTACAAGACTTTTGTATCTTGGAGGCAGGCGGCTAACACAGCTACCCGCGCTACTCCTTCTGGAGGAGGTCGGCTATACCAATTAAAAAAAGAAACTGGTCCAGCAACACTTTAATTTACTCTCGCAACTCAGAGGCTTTGCTGCAATGAAGGCGACCCTCAACAGGAAACCTACAGCCTTCCAAGAGCAAGAGCTGTCTAGAATGGGCTGAATACGCCCAATGACTTTCCCGCAAAACAGCAGGTGGGAAGGAGAGGGCAGGGGAGGAGAAGGAGAAGTAGGCGCTAGCCTACGTTTTGCTAAAACTCCCCTTAGGGGTGTGGATTTTGGTCTATGTGCTAGTGTGTCAAAAGCTACCCCACTACGGGCAGCATTTCATTTCTAAAGCAAGAAACTGCTGGAGTTCTGGCCTGCCTTAAACATCACACCCTGCAACGTGAATCCATCCTGCAAGCTTGCTGTGCTTACACAGATGCAAACCTGGTCTGGGCCTCGAGTGTGCGTTGGAAAGGGAGATACAGCCGAGCCTAGTTACACAACCGACATACCTCCTCGATAACGTGCCTTTGCAAATAAGTATGCCACATGCACACACTTAGGGTTAGATCCTACCAAATTTTCTTATGGCATCTCCTGTCCCACATAGCTTTAGACCACATAGGTCAAACAATTCCTGGGCCCTTTTCACACTACATACCTGCTTCTAGAACATCGCGAAACGCAGCACAAAAAACGTGGAAGATAGCATCTTTTCGCGCAAAACTCTCGCAAGAAGACGCTATCTTCCGCATTTTTTGTGCTGCGTTTCGCAATGTTCTGGAAGCAAGTATGTAATGTGAAAAGGGCCCTGATAGTATTTTTGGTCATCAAAAGGGACCTCTCTTCTCTCTTCTGCCTGGTGGGATCCAACCCTATCTTTTTAGGTATGGATTTTCAAAAACGCAGTCTGATGACAAAGGAAAGGCACGTGCGTCACTGCTATTTCTCACTGTTCAACTCTTAGGGTTAAACAAGATGATTTACAACAGACACGAGTCCAGGCGCTGGGTGGAGCAGGAACTGCTGCAGGGAAAAGAATCATTCCCTACACATTTAGCTGTGGAGAAGCTGAGCGCAGAGGAAAACTGCCTCATCTTTTCCCTCCCCACTTTCCCCCTGCAAACCGCATCCTTTCCCTTGTGACTTCAACCAGAATTCCCAGAGTCATCTCTGCTTACTGAGAATCTAGGCCACGAGAAGGCATTCCCCAGCACACTTGCCCAAAGCAGACCATTTTGCTTGGCATCCAAGGCTATAACTCCACTCAAACAAATAAGGGACTGGCAGTAGCGCTGCTGGGGCCATGCGCAACGTGCATGGCTTATGCTATGCCCATCATCTCCCAGCCTTGCACAGCCACCCGCTAAGGGCAACCCTAATCTTCCTCCCCCACAAATTTGTTTGCTAGCATACCGATATGCAGGGCTCATTTCGAGGGGGAATGCACAGGAACGCAGTTCCGGTAGTTCTCCAAAGAGGTCACGTGTCAGGTCCCCCCCCCACCTGACTCTCGGCCATTTTGGGCCCATTTCGGCCTGAATTGGGACAGAAACGGCTTGGATCAGGCCTCTGACAGGTGGTAGATCACTCTCCCGCTCATCAGCAGCCTGATCCTGACCATTTTGGGCCCCTTTTCAGCCCCTTTTTGCCATTTTGGGCCCAGTTTTGGCCCTGGATGGCCAGGACTGGGTCCAAAACAGCCAGAATAGGGCCGATTCCAGATGACTAACCTTAAGGCGCTTCATGCCGCCCTCTTCCGGATCGCGACGGGGAAAATGCGAAATATCGCGTTTCCTCGCGCGAGTTTTGCGCGACGACGTGCAAAACTCGTGCGAGGAAACGCGATATTTCACATTTTCCCCGTCGCGATCCGGAAGAGGGCGGCATGAAACGCCTTAACGTTAGTCATCTGGAATCGGCCTAGGTGAGGTCAGGGGGTGTGGCATATGCAAATCAGTTATGCTAATGACACACTTCTGGTGATGGCAAGGGGCGTGGCATATGCTAATGAGTTATGCTAACGAGTTCCTCCAGCTCTTTTTCTAGGAAATGATACCTGCCGATATCCTCACAGATACTGCTTTTTTTGCCACTTGGACCAAAAAAGGTTGCCCACCCCTCATCTTGATAGATCCCAAATAGGTTTTAGGGATAGGGGGTGTTTTAAGCTCCGTCTCTTGCCTGCACCTGCCTAGAGATGCCACCCCAAGTACTGGTGGTGTGTATTCCAATTAAAGGAAGACACAAGCCCTGTAGCACCTTAAAGACCCCTGTAGAGTTTTGACTCTTGAAACCTTATACCCTGGAAATCTTGTTGCTCTTTAAGGCGCAAGTGGACTCGAATCTTGCTTTTCTACTGCCGAACAGCACAGCCACCCATCTGAAACTGTACTCCACATAGGTGGTCAGACCACAGAGGACTCTGCATGGAGATTCTCAGCTGACATCTGTAACTTTATTATTATTATTTATTGAATGTATAGCCCGCTCTCCCCGCAGGCTGGCTCAGAGCAGGTAACATTAAAATGTATTAAACACAAAATTCAGCACAAAAAAAAGCGGCAACTCTACACAGCGGCCCCTATGCCAAACCCAACTCAATACATCCCATGGGGTAGGAGATGGTGTACACATTAAGTGAGTCGGCAGACAGCTGATGGGAGGGAGTTACATTCCTCTCTCAACAAGAGACTGACAAGGAACTCGCCATGCCCCATCCTCGACCATATGCCTGGCAGAATATCTCTGTCTTACAGGCCCGGTAGAAGGATAATAAATCCCGCCGGGCCCTGGTTTCCACAGACAGAGAGTTCCACCAGGTGGGTGCCAGGACCAAAAAGGCCCTGATCAAGGCCAGGCAAGCATCCTTGGGGCCAGGGACCACCAGCAGTCGTTTATCAGCCGATCTGAGTACCCACCAGGGAATGTATGGGGAGAGGCAGTCCCCCACCAGGAGTCCCTGTCCTTTGGCTCCAAGGTCTGGTTTTTTGCCACTTTCCCCCACGACCCTTTATAATCTTTCAGCTCAAGCCTTGCAAACTTCATGGACTTTTGATTTTTAAAGCCTTCCAGCCAAAGCACTTCAAAAGACACAGAGAAGCAAAAAGGGAAAAAATCCTCTCTCATCTGTGAGAGTCCAGCCAAGCCCGTAAGCAGATAAACGGCCGGTTCCTCCATAGCCTGCAATTACGAAAGGAAGTGGTTAGAGAGTCAGCCGTCTTCCTTGTTTAATTGGGCCAGAAATGATTATAGGATTTGTTGCCGTGTGGGTGACACCCGTTCATGTGTAATTTTTTTTTTTGGCGAACCTCATGTCAATGTTAACCTGTACGGTTTCAGTGGCAACGGACGTATTGAAATGAGCTTCAGCCAGGCGGCTGCTATGACCTCCTCAATTCTTTCACCTTCACGTGGAACTCTGGTGCAGATATTTGAGAAAAAGAATTGCATGTGAGGACATAACGCCGTGTATAGTTTCCAAGCTCAGTCTGTGGTATCTTCAGTTATAGGAGCTGAGTTGGCAGAAGGAAAAAAACCCTCTCTCTTCCCCCAAAACCCTGACAGTCAGATTAGAAAAGAGCAAGAGTCCAGTAGCACCTACAAGACTATCAAAATTTGTGGTAAGGTATGAGCTTTTCGTGAGCTCACAAAAGCTCATACCCTACCACCAATTTTGTTAGTCTTATAGGTGCTACTGGACTCTTGCTCTTTTCTACTGCTACAGACAGATTAACACGGCTACCCATCTTGATCAGTCAAATTCCACAATCTTAAACAAGAGAACTGATGTAGCATAGTAGTTAAACGGTTGGGATACAAATCTGCATTCTACTGGATTGACTCCCACAACTGCTATTATTAAAATCGACCAGTAATTTGCAGGAGTGCTAGGCTCACCACGGCCACTAAAGATCCCTTCAGGTTTTTCCCCTTACCCAGGGGTCATTTTGTAGAAAAAGAGCTGGAGGAACTCATCAGCATAACTCATTAGCATATACCACACCCCCTTGACATCACTGGAAATGTGTCATTAGCACAACTGATTTGCATATGCCACACCCCGACATCACTTATCCTGGCTGTTTTGAACCCAATCCTGGCCATTCAGGACCGAAATTGGGCCCAAAATGTCAAAAAGGGGCTGAAAATGGCCGAAAAGGGGCCCAAAATGGTCAGGATCAGGCCGCTGCTGGAGAGTGATCCACCACCTTATCCAGGCCGTTTTGGCCCCAATCCAGGACGAAACGGGCCCAAAATGGCCGAGAGTCAAGTGGGCGGGGCCACCTGACATGTGACCTCTTTGGGGAACTGCCAGAACTGCGTTCCTGCGCGTTCCTGCGCGTTCCCCCTCGAAATGAGCC
This sequence comes from Eublepharis macularius, assembly GCF_028583425.1. Taxonomy (NCBI): domain Eukaryota; kingdom Metazoa; phylum Chordata; class Lepidosauria; order Squamata; family Eublepharidae; genus Eublepharis; species Eublepharis macularius. The sequence goes on along the minus strand of NC_072802.1, from coordinate 61,554,193 downwards.
CTGCCCTTACCACTGCCCTTACCAGCCCAAGTCCAAACAAGCCATGTGACACGTCCAGCTCCAAGGGGCCCTGAATGCCAACCCTTTAGTTCTCCCCACTTGGTGGCCCTGAAGTTCTGTAGCAGTGTCTCATGTCTTGTATCATGGAGCATGAATTCCTTATTGCCATGGTAAAAGCACTCCATGTCCTGACCTGGGTAGCCCAGGCAAGCCCGATGTTATCAGATCTCAGAAGCTAAACAGGGTTGGCCTTGGTTAGTATAGTAAGTGGATGGGAGACCTCCAACGAAGACCAGGGTTGCAGAGGCAGGCAATGGCAGACCTCCTCTGTTAGTTTCTTGCCTTGGAAACCCCAGCAGGGGTTGCCGTAAGTCGACTATGACTTGATAGCACTTTCCACCACCACTGAAAGCTCTCTTAACCATCAAGTAAGCATGCTTGGGATCAATGGGCTTGTTCCAGGAGCTGCGAATTAGGACATTCCCACTACAGATAACAAACAGCTTTGCCACTGGTTTATCAAATGGTGTTAGGCACGCCACTATTATCTAGCACATGCACTCACACACCATTTGCAACAGGGAGACATTTCTGAACTTCTACACCTGGAAAGCCATGAATGGCACAACTTTCATTTGTAGCCTCCTTTATTACATTTTCACCTATATTTTCCTCGAAGGAGCTCAGGAGGGCATATATGGTTTCGCCTCTTCCACTATTTTATACTCACATCAACCCTTTGAGGTAGGTAGGGTGGAAGAGAAAGTAGCTGTCCCTCAACCCTCGTACACTTTCAATGCACTTTAGCTGGTGTTTTTGCAATTGGATTTTCCTGTTTCACCCAGGAAAATCCGGTTGCAAACGACAGTTAAAGTGCATTACCCAAAGTGTGAGAAAGCAGCCGAAAAGCACACAGATCGTCATATCATAATGATGAACAGGGCTGTGCAAGTAGGTCAATCAGGGCTACTCACTGGCTTTACACATAACTGCTCTGGATTTAGGGAGTAGCCTAATTTCATACCTTCTGAAATCCAACATGGTCTGTGGCACAGGCCACCCAAACAGCAGAAGCCTGGAACGGGATTTGAACACCGATCTACAGCCAACATTGTATGGAATAGACTATGGTCACTCTCGTCGTGAACTCCCACATTATAGATCAAGACGGGTAGCTGTGTTTGTCTATGGGTAGCAGTAGCAAAGCGCCTATAAGACTAACCCACATTATAGACTACCTGTTTCTGCAGCTCAATAAGGGACCTAGTTAAAGTAGAATTAATTCTAGTCTGGGGCCCACATATCACTGTACAAACACTTTGGAAGATGCAAAAACTTTGCATTTTTTATGTAGTGCAATTTTACTCTAAACTTTCCTCCAAAGAGCTCAAGACAGTATACATTGTGCTCTCCTCCTTCCATTTTATCTTCACAACAACCCTGTGTGGTAGACTAGAAGGTGAGAGAACGGCTGGTCTTAGGTCATCTAGGAAGTTTCAGGGCAAGTGGGAATTTAAACTTGGATGTCTCCAGTCCTAGTCTAACTTCAATACCACGTGGGGGCTTATTTATTTGTAGTGCATGATCAACACTCATGGCATTTTATGCAGGAGCACAAAGCAACAAACCTCTGTAAGCAAAACAGCTTACAACTGAAAAATTGAGAGCAAGGAGAGAACAGAAGACATGGTGACATGGAGTGCTTAATGCTTTAGGAAAAAATGCTGTGGCTCAAGGCTATCTAGGCTTACCTATTCAGCAAGGCGCTCTCTCGACTATCTATTAGTCATGCTCAGGGCTTTTTTTCTGGGAAAAGAGGTGGTGGAACTCAGGACCGCACAATGATGTCACTTTGGGTCAGCTGGAAAAAGGGGGGAGTTCTTTAAAGTTTAAATTGCCCTTGGTGAAAATGGTCACATGGCTGGTGGCCCCGCCCCCTGATCTCCAGACAGAGGGGAGCTTAGATTGCCAGCAGCGCAGAAGGCAATCTAAACTCCCCTCTGTCTGGAGATCAGGGGGTGGGGCCACCAGCCATGTGACCATTTTCAAGAGGTGCAGGAACTCCATTCCACCACGTTTCTGCTGAAAAAAAGCCCTGCTCATGCTTAGATTTGGAACCAAGTTCTTGCTGGGCTACAGCAAGCAACTATTGTTTCTTTTTCAAGCCCCATCCTCACAGATTGCAAGATCAGATTCATTCCTTTATGTTTTGGATAGCATTTCCCAAGGAAATCCCAGGCAAGTTACACCAACCCCATCCAGCCCAAGCGCTTGTTTCTTGAAAACATTAAGCTTTCCCCATTTTTCTCCGCTTAGATTACATTCTATCTTGTGGAAGACCATTTAAAAGTTTTGCTAGATCAAACTAAACAACCATCAACGTTCTGTTTTGTGTTCATACTCCCCAGAAAACCTGTATTAACCAGGTTCAGAGATTGCAGCACCCTCTGGTCATCAGCCACTAAGTAATATTCAGCTGTAGACTGCCTTTGAACATGGAGATTCAATTTAAACTATTATAATTAATAGCTACCAAAGAATCTTTGTTCCATGAATAATCCCCTTTTAAAGCCAGCTGCAGTAGCAACTATCAAGACTTACTCGAGCAGTGAGTTCCACAAGTTAAATATGCATCACATGAAAAACAATTTCCTTTTGCCTTTCCTACTATCTGCTAACTATTGATGTCACTAAATTTGCCCCAAATCCAACCATTTCAAGAAAAGAAAGTCTTATTCCCTTAATGTGAGGCAAAATTGTATAAACCACTAACACATCACAAGGGAAACCAAATTTCCTCTTGAACTGGACCCACCTTCTCTGACTGTTACCTTTAAAAAAAAACTTCCAGCCATCACACACAACTTTATATACCACTAGTTATAGACAAGCCCCGCCTTTTTACCCAGGATTCCTTTGTACCGCACCTCCTCACAGATAAAAGGGCACAAGGCAGCCCTTACTGTTTGTGATTTATTCCTTTCATGGTATGTAGGAGAAATTGATATGGAGTGAAGTAAGTATTATTAGTACTGGATTTCCCCAGAGAATATCAGGGTAAGGTTTCTCCCCCCCCTCCCCCGCTACTAATTCAATGGATGCTATAATGGAAGGGCTTTTAGTCATATCAGTAGTCATGAATTTAGTTTAGAGCTTACAGGTATAGTTGCTCTATATTAATTAAGTGGGTATCCATGACTAGAGATACAGGTAGTTCCAGAAAAGGCTGTAAATCTCTGTTAAATGTTTATAATGTAATATTCTGTAAATTGTCCCATTTTGTTCAGCTCTGGGTATGATAAGGGGTATTGCCTAGCCAGGCACTTATTCAGTAAACACAGATTTCCATATATCTCTATCCCATATCTTTATAACTGCTCCAATGGATTTCAAGGGGACCTTTTTTCCTAAGTCAGAGCTAAACCACAAGAGAGGGATTACTTGAGGAGGAACACCTTAAGGGAGATGTAATGTTAGCCGGAAAGATGATTGGAAGGCTTTGTCAATTTCCCCTTCCTACAGGGCCAGCAAAGATGCTCCTCAGAGGGTTAGTTCATTTCCTCTTTGTCTCTTAGAAGGGGAGCTGAAACTGACAGAGCCTTTGGGATGCAAATTGGAAATGAACAAACCCTCTGAGGAGCATCTTTGCTGGCTCTGTAGAGAGGGGAAATTGACGCCTTCCAATCTCTTTTAAAACTCAGCTTCCAGGCTAACATTGTGACTCCCTTCATGTACTCCTTGTGTAATTCATCTCTTGTAGCTTGGCTCTCAGCGTGCCCAAGGTTATGTCTTCACAAGTGTTGGAAGGAGAGAAGGAGGTATCTGCCTCTCTGTACCTCTTCCCTCCCCTGTGAGAAATCAAAGATGGAAAAGACTGCTTTCTTTCTCTTCTAGAAACATCTGTTTACTGTGAGTGTAAAAAGATGATAAAGCCATTCTGCTGCCAAATCATCTATTGAGTATGATCTAGGAATCAGTGTGGAACTGAGAAGTGGGTTAAAATCCTAATTTAGCAGGAAATTTAGTGGGTGACTAGATTGGTCATTCTCTCGGTCTAATCTACCTCACAGAAGGGATTGGGTCTATGGCACCTTAGTGACTAACGAGATTTTCGGGGTATGAGCTTTTGAGAGTGAAAGCTCCCTTTTTCCGTTACAAAATGGCACTTGTTTCCCATGAAGTAATGCAGGACACAAGTAACCTCCAAGTTCTCCAGTACATGACCACAGCTCCTGCCCATTACAACAGGGCTTGCATAGAAGTTGTCAGTGGGTTGAACCCTTTAGGTCAGATCTATCTCCCGCATTATTGTGCCTTGCCTTGCCTCTACAAGATGGTTAGCCGTGTTAGTCTGTCTGCAGCAGTAGAAAAGAGAAAAGAGTCCAGTAGCACCTATAAGACTAACAAAACTTGTGGTAGGATGACTCACAAATGCTCACACCCTACCACAAATTTGGTTAGTCTTATAGGTGCTACTGGACTCTAACTCTTTTCTTCTACAAGTATCTGAAGAAGGGAACTCTGACTCTCAAAAGCTCATACCCTGGAAATCCTGTCTCTACAGTGCCACTGGAGTTTTGTTCTGCTGTTCTACTGCAGGCCAACACAAGCTACCCGAGACTGCCTCACAGGGCTGTTGTGACAGTAAGCTGGAGGAGTGAACCATGAACTTTGGAGGCAGGATGGGATGAGAAGACCTGTAACAAAGAAGCGTAAGAAGATACAGGGATCACAATGGCTAGTGGGTCGCCATCCTTATTTAATTTTGGAGCCCACCCCCAATTCTGCTTTGGGGCTCGAAGACATCGGGGTATTTAGGACTTTATAATGGAATTTTAGGAGGAAAGGTTACTGCCACGCAAGCTTCCGATTGCTCTTGGGATAGAGGGAGGAAGCCAGAAGTGGCAACAGAAGAATTAGTGGGGTGGGGTAGAATCACAGGGTTGGAAGGCACCTCCAAGGTCATCTAGTCCAACCCCCTGCACAATGCAGGAAATTCAGAACTACCTCCCTGCCCAGTGGCCCCTGCTGCATGCCTTGAAGACAGCAACAAACCTCCAGGATCCCTAGCCAAACTGGCCTGGGGAAAATCGCTTCCTGACCCCAAAGTGGCCATCAGCATTACCCTGGTAGTGCAAGAAGGGGCCACGAGAACTAAGCACTGGTGTAACCCTTCCTGCCCTTCCTCTCATGGTCTGCCCAGGTTCACAGAATCAGCATCCCCCCCCTTAATCCTCCTCTTATTGCATATCCATGGATGCAGCTGGGAGGGGGGGGCTCTTTTTCTCTCCCCTTCAGAACCCCCTTTGGAGCACAAGGGGGGCACTAGAAAGCTGCTGCCCCCGCTTCTGGCTTGGATTGAACCCTCTTTCTCCCCCTCCCCCGAGGCAGATGGCAATCCGTGCAACCAGAGGGAGGTTCCCCTTTGTTGCAAAGGGGGTGTGTTGAAACAGTCCTTTGCGCCCCCCCCATTCTTCAACAATAATTGCAACTGGGGGGGGGAGCTTGCTCTCCCTGCCTTGAACCAACCGGCTCTTTAACCCTTGCAGAGCTGCGTGGCCCAAGCCGGGGTCAGCGCCGGAGCCTCGTGCGGCCAGGGAGGCGAGGGGAGGGCGGCTGGCAGAGGGAGGGGAGGGCGAGGCGAAGCCCAGCCGCCGGCTCGGGGCCTGCGCCGGGGAATGACGCGCAGCTGGCAGCCCTGCTCATGCGCGGCCGGCCGGGCGGTGCTAAGAGGCTGAGCAGCGAGTCCCGGCTCGGAGGAGAGACAGAGCGAGAGAGAGAGAATGGGGCGGAATCCAGGCGGGCGGAGCGGCAGCAGCAGCGCAGCCTGAGCGGCCCGGCTGGTGGGGGGCGGCCGGGTTGGGGAGGCGGGGAGGGGCGCCAAAGTTGGGGCCGGGGGGGAGAGCCGCCGGGCCCGGCTGGAGGAGGAGGACGACGACGACGACGCGGCGAGGAGGAGGAGGAGGAGGAGAGAGCCGAAGGGGGGCCCGGGCGGCGGCGGCGGAGAAGGAGGCGGCGGCCGCCGGGGCTGCGCAGAGGGCGAGTCCGCGCTTTGCTTCGCTTCGCTTTTCCTCTCCTTGCAACAAAGTTGCGGCGCGCGCCTGGAATTCGGAAAGCCGCTCGCGCCGCTCGGCAGGATTCGAACCCGGGGCGGGGCGCTGCTTGCCCCGGGGCGGGAGGGAGGCGAGGGGGGAGAGGAGGAGGAGGAGGAGGAGGGGGGAAGGGTTCGCCGAGGAGAAGCTGCCGCCGCCGCCGCCGCGCTTCTGCTTCTTGCCACCGGGGCTGCTCTGGATTTAATTCGCCTCCTTCCACGCTGGATTCGACCTTCCCTTGGATCTGTCTCGCAACGTAAATCATTTGGGGGGCGTGTGTGATTATTTTTGATTTTTTTTTTTGCCGGAGGGTGGCTTTTTTTTTTTTGGAGGGGGGGTGTCGGAGCTGCCGGGCGAGACCCGAACTCGGGATTGGATTGCAGCGCGTTTGGCTGTGTGCTTTTTTGCATTTTTTAATTTTTTTTTAAATGGTGCGCGTGTGATCAGGGAGGGGGAGATTTGTCAAGGTCATTCCGTGGATTTTAAATTTCTTCTGGATCTGTTCTCTCCCCCCGCCCTCCCCATCGGGCAGCCCTTTCTCTCCGTAGTGGTTGGATTATATTCTCTTCACCTCTGGAAAAGGGGGTGGCTTTTCTATAGGAAGTGGTTTTTCCTTTTGCAAAAGACCCCCCTCCCCTTTTTTTTTAAACATTTGGAGGGGCGCTTTTTTTTCTTTGGTGGGCTTTTTCGGAAATGGATGGGAAAATCAGACAGAGCAGGAAATCGAGGTCCCAAAGGGACCGCGTGAGACGAAGGGATCCGAATGGCAGAGACCGCCCGAATCAAAGTCCTTCTTCGGCGTCCGAGAGGGAACCCAGCCCGGGCAAGGAAAATACGAGCCAAAACTGCCCCAACCCCAAAAGCCAGGCGTCGGCAGCCCGAAATGTCAGACCTCCGAGGCGGCGCAGGCGAGAATCCAGCTCCCAGGAAGAAGATCTCATTGATGGGTTTGCCATCGCCAGCTTCAGCAGCATGGAAGCCTTGGAGGTAGGATCGCAAGATGGGCTGCTTGCCTTTGCACGGGCGCCGATGGGGATCCTCGGGAGGAGGGAGAGCAGAGCAGAGCGCCGGCTGGCAGGGAGGAGAGGTCAGCGGGATCGAGCCCTCCCCTCCCTCGCTTGTCAATATCAATTAACTTCTGGTGCGGGAGGAATGGGGAAAGGCGCTCGAGGGGCGTGGAAGCTGGCGTGCGTGTGCACGGTCCAAACCCGTGACAAGCTCTTGAGGGTTCTTGTGAGGGCCGTCTCCCTAAGGCCAGGCGCTTGGGGGTTAATCCTGTTATTTTCCATTTCAAGGGATCCCCCCCCCCAATTGCTCAGGGCCGAGTTTCATGTCTGTTTGGTAGGGCTTTGATTTGTTGGCCAGGCTGCAAGGGAGAGAGGCAGAAGTTCTGGTTTTGTTTAGGGCTTTCTGCTTGATGAAATGTTTGGGAGGGGAGGGGAGGGGAGGAGAAAGTCATTTGGCGGGTTTATGAACTGGTTGCCCCAGACACTTTGGAGAAAAGCCTATGTTGTTATTTTTTTTAAAGGCTGGGCTGAAATGTTACTTTAACAGTTTTTGGATTTGGATTTGTTGATTTGGACAAAATCTTGTAGATGAATTTTTTTTTGTTTGTGTGTCTCCTTCCACCCCCTTTCCACCAGCTGTATTTGGTGCAGTTGAAGAAACACTTCGTCTCTTGGTGACTATGCAAATGTTCTTGGTGTTAATAGGTTGGCCAAAAAAAGCTCCCCTGACTTATTGAACACGGTATTTGCTGTGCAAATATGACTTGTTTTGTCTGAGCGTAGTTGAGAAGAGCAGGAAATTTAATATTTTCAGAGGGACGGTGACAAGCCTGGGGATTTTGTGTGGCTTTTGATTTTATTTTGTGTCTGATGTGATGGGAAAGTTTGAGCAGATAAGAGAAAACACTTACCAGAAAGTCTCTTATGTTTCTTAGTCATTTTGTCTGTTCTAATAAGCTGAATTCTAAAAGAAACAACTTCGGGCGCTTATCTTCACACCTTTCTGGATTGTAGTTCACATGAGCTGTGTATGGGGATGGTGGCTGGTCACCTGTTAGAAGTTTGTAACACCTGCCAGCAATTTTTTTAAAATCCCAAATTTCCTTGAAGATGCAGGTCGATCTTTACGCTTTCAGGCCTGCTCATCTGACTACCCCGTGGCCTTTGGTTTTCTGGAAAACCAGTGTGTAATCGACGTTTTAAATGAGACCATCTCGTCTCTTCTGTGGCTTTCCAATAAAAGGTTGTCTACCCTGTGAAACTGCAACAGTGTGGGTCTTATTTTTTTCTTACCTCTTATTCCTGGGCTTTCTTTGAAATGGGAAGTTGTTGAAGCGTCTGTGAAAGAGAGAAATGTGGAGTCAGTGCCTTAACATGCATCACATTGGCTGACGAAAGGTACTTTCCAGAGAAATATCGCTTTGGTCATCATATGTTGGCTGGTCAAGGCTTGCCCAGATATGATTATGGAGAAAGCCTTGGTTGTGCTATGAAGTCCTAGAGTTGCCTAAACTTGAAGTCTAGTATCCATTTCCATGACATCTGCAGCTGTCTTTTATATGTGGTCTTTTAGACTGTCCCTTTTTCTCTGAGCATTATTACGTATCTGCCAGGCACAGCTAAGAGCCAATTAACCCAATGAGCCTTCAGAATTCTCCAGGGAGAAAGGTCATCTCTGGAAAAATAATGTCTTGGGGCACATCCTACAAAAAATGTACTGCATTGCAGTGATGGTCGGTATCTTGTGTGAGTATCTAATTTCCAATGGGCGCTAGCTCTGGAAACTTGTACAACCGGAAAAGGCAGCCATAGGAAATTTAGTTGGGCCATTGATCACCGTTAAATCTAGCCAAAAGGTCTGTATGTGGTGGAGTGATAGCTGTGGGAAAAGACTCTCCTAGCAATCTCTGGCTCTCCCCTAAATCTCAGAATAAACTTGGATCTCCCTGTGGGTGCACAAGTAGTAATTAAAGGTAATAGTGGTTAACCCCTCTTTTGTAAAGAGTCCAGTAGCACCTTTAAGTCTAACCAACTTTATCATAGCATAAGCTTTCGTAGCATAAGTTTTCGATGCATCTGATGAAGAGAGCTGTGGTTCTCGAAAACTTAGTTGTTCACCTGTGTAGAGTGGTGGTATCTTTCCTGGTGATTGACCAGAGAAAGCAGAGACACTTTTGTAAACATGAGGGAGGGGAGTTATGTGTGTTCTCTCCAGGATCTTGACGTGCACCACAAATGATTATAAAATATGAAAGCAGATGAGCTACTAAAAAAATTGCCATCTTTCTTGCAAGGCTAGTAAGTCCTAGGGTGTAGTTGGGAGGCACGCGGAATAGCAGCCTTTTTGGATAAGCTGGTCTAGATCTAAGGTCTTGCATGGAGGTCCATCCTGCAGATCCCTCTTTAAGCAGCCTTGAGTTCAAAGTTGGAAGAAGGATGGAAAACAAAACGTTATAATGTGGAGATCTAGCCTGCCCTCCTGCATCCTGTTGCCACACGGGCAACTAGGTATCTCCCTTTTTTTGCTGCAATGATAAGTGCCCGGAAGCAGAATTTTCCACTCGTCGTAATGATCTAGCTTATTGTATTTGAGGCTGCTTCTGTCCTTCCTAAGGATCTATCTTTCCTTTTTTTCCCAAAGAAATTTTTATTTCATTAATAAGATTAAAAGCCCAGTAAAAAGGGCAGAGGAACAGAAGAAAAGAGTAAAGAAAAAAGAATACAAGGAAAGGAAAAGACTGAAAATAAAGAAAAATAATACGTTTTTTCTATTTTTCTCTACGACACCTATCATATTTTAACAAACGTTTTACTTTTAGTTTTAATATCTCCAAATTTTTCCTTTTCGATACTGCCCCCCTTCTATTTATTTTTCCCAAATGTATCTTCTTAAAAATCAAAACCACAAATCGTTAGTTCATTTTGCCTCGGCTCATGTAGAAAGTCAATAAGGGGGTTTCCAGTTAACCCCCAAATAGACAGTGTTTTCTCTCTCATCCCTTCCTGAAGCAAGAGGGAGCATCTTTGGGATGGCTGCATAGAACTGATCTGAGTATTCGACTTTTGTTCTCTTCTGGCTAGAGAAGAAGAGTTGTGAACTTCTCTTGGGAACCAAATGCCATCACTGGCTGCTGAACTAACAAGTGAGTTGTGTGATTTCTGACTAATCTGTCTTGATAAGAGGGTGAGATTAAAAACGAGGAAACTCCCACTTGGTATCAAGTGGTAGGGTGTTGCCTTGTGGAATCAACCCCTCGAGGTCTGAAACTTCTGTTCCCTAACTTGATACCCTTTCCATCGAGTGCAAATGAGAAAGGTGAGCTATAATCGAAGTGAAGGAACTAAAATAGAAAGAGCACTTTCTCTGAACACCTAATGCATTAGTAGTGGAAAGTACCATGAAGTTGCAGTTGGCTTCCAGCAACTTAATGGGGTTTTCAAAGCTAGAGGTGGACACAGGTGGTTTACCATTGCCTTCCTCTGCGTAGCAACCCTCGTCTTCCTTGATGGCCTCCCATCCAAGTACTAACCAGGACTGACCACACTTCTTAGATCTGATGAGATCGGGCTAGCTTTCTATCTAGGGCAGCGATGCTCTGTATTCCTGGTGTTTGGGGGGCACAATCAGTGGGAGGGCTTCTAGTGTCCCTCATGGCAGATCTCCTGAGGATACCTGGTTTTCTCTACCTGTGGAAACATCAGGGCTTTTTTTCAGCTGGAACGCGGTGGAATGGAGTTCCAGAACCTCTTTCAAATGGTCACATGGCTGGTGGCCCCGCCCCCTGATCTCCAGACAGAGGGGAGTTTAGATTGTTCTCTGTGCCGCTTGGCGGCGTGGACGGCAATCTGATCTCCCCTCTGTCTGGAGATCAGGGGGCGGGGCCACCAGCCATGTGACCATTTCCTCCGAGGGCAACCCACTGAGTTCCACCACCTCTTTTCCCAGAAAAAAAGCCCTGGGCAACAGGATGTATGAGGGCAGGCTAGATCTCCACATTATAACATTTTGTTTTCCATCTTTCTTCCAACTTTGAGCTCAAGGCTGCTTAAGTGGGATCTGCAGGATGGCCCTCTATGCAAGACCTTAGATCTAGACCAGCTTATCCAACAAGGCTGTTATTCCGTGTGCCTCCCAGCTACACCCTAGGACTTAATAGCCTTGCCAGAAAACCTGATGCCTGTTGGACTGGATGGGCCATTGGCTTGATCCAACATGGCTTCTCTTAATGTTCTTATCTTTGCAACAGTTTTGCAAATTGGGACTGTGTTACTCCATTTTAGAAGGGGGCAGGTAAGCTGAGATTTAGCGGCTTGTCTAAAACTACTTAGTGGCATGAATAGTGGAGAGATTAGAAGCAAGGCTTTAGCCTTAATTTGCTATATTAAACTAACATTCCTACTCAAGTGTAGCCTTTCTCTGTGGAGAGAGAGATAATCCTCTGACATTCAAAGACGGAGGAAGATACATGCATGTTCACCGCATGTGGTAATGTGTTTACTTCCCAGCAGTGTACCTTTGCAACCTGTGGGGCATGAAATCCATCACAGCTCACCAGCCATGTGCCTGTCATCAGAGTCTCGATAAATGTCCCTTTTTCCTGTCTGCAAAATACTATGAGTTCCATGGCCAAGATCCATGCTGGGCATCCCCCATGACAAATGGCACAGAATACAGTATACGGATGTGAGGTGTGTTTAGGGAAGCACAGAGCATTCTGCGACCCTTGGAAGCCATGACAAGGTATCTGTGAAGCGCTGGAAAGGAACGGATGTCTGCAGTCAACTCTATCAATATTCAAGAGAGCACACTTTGCTCCAGCATTCTTGGGTGCTAATTGGCTCATCAGAATAAACGGCATAAGCAGAATTCTCTTGTTTCCTTTTATGTGCCGAACAGGGAGGTTGTGTAGCACTTGAGGGGATTTGAGAAGCCATAGTGGAGGTTTGTTTGTGGAGGTGTGCGTCTTGCATTTATTATGACCAGAAAACCACACAAACTTGCAAGGCAAAAATCACCCTGTGCTCTGATAGGGTTTTTCCTGTACAAAGGCATTTGAGAACTGGAATTGACAGCCAAACTCATATGCTATTAACAAAGGGGATTACCAAGACTGTAATTCTTTTTAAAAAAAACAAAATGTATGCCCAATTTAGCTGCGCAACATGTATTGTGATTTAGATTTATAAGAAGTCTGAAGGGTGCCAAAGAGCATCAGTTTTGACTGTAAAGACTCCTTCATGCTGTCCTCACTGCTAAAGGAGAATTATTTGGGTACAATCAGAAGTATATAACGTTCCTCAAAACTGTTCAGTAGATTTTTTTTCCCAGCTTGAGTGCTTGTCATACCTTCCCCACCCCAGAGGTCATGCACTCCAAAACACAAACTTCTGTGCACGTGGCAATTCTTCATTGCAGTCTGTTCTAATCTGGTTGGTCTGCTCAATTTTTTAAGCTTAGTTTTATAAGACCCAGTGATTAAGAAAAACAGAATGGTTAACCTGCTGTGAGCTTCCCCTCCAGAAGTTCTGATAATAAAGTTTGAGAAGTGTACTATTTTAGCCGCGATACTGGGAATTTCCCCATTCCGTTCTGAGTAACCACACCAACCTCGGTCTTTGTCAATATAATGTTCTGCATGCATGTATTTTTCAAGCGGCATGAACATTTGGAAATCTAGATTTCCAAGGATTAACATTGATTTATGAGTCTGCAATATACTGAAAAACAAGATCAGTAGAAGTGGCATCAACGTAGGACAGATTAGGTTGAGCTGGCTTTGCTTTTAGCCAGGTTTGCAGCACGCCTAATCCATTGCAACAGGTCATCTTTGCTGTGCAGCATTCTAGCAGTTTAAGTATCTTTATATGCATAGATTGATGTACTTCCTCACTGGGCATAAATGGGGTGAATTAAAGACATGGGAGTATATATAAATTGGGGAGGAACTTGGTGAGCGGAACAAAAGTAGCCGCTTCAACTCAAGACAGTCTCCTAACTAGTTAGGACGGACTCCTAACCTTTGAGTCTTGAGCAGGCGTGCCTGTTACTTGAAATCCTTTAACTGAACCCAGAACCTTCACTAAGCACACACATCACGAGTTTAGAAAGTCTACCAAAATCCGTTACTGATCCTGACGGTTTGTTATGGTTGGGCTGCAAGTTAGCATTCTGCTGGTTTGAACCCCGCTTCTGCCATGAGCTTAGTAGGTGGCCCTGGGTAAGCCACTCCTGTCAGACCCAGATGCATTGCAGAGATGATAACATTGATTGCGTTCACTGCTCTGAATGGGCCACTATTCTGTCTAGAACAACAGGATATATGCAGTTATTAGGATCTTCCAATGGGTCTGTTTCCCACTTGATAACTTAAGTGATACGAGCATGCATAAATGCACACATATATACACTCACACCTGTGTCCTCCTTTGCGCTTGTCTTATGGCTTTTAATGGTTTTGATCCCTTTAATAGTTTTGATGCCTTCCGACTTTTAATGGTTTTGATGCCTTGCTCTGACATCTTTATGCTCCTGGTTCTTGTTTGTGTTAACTGAAGACTGCAAATATAAATGGAATATTTTAGTGAGCGTACGCTGTGTGCATGGAAATTTAAAAACCAGAATACAGAGAGCCCCACCTAGCTGCTTTGAGTTGCTGCCTCCAAGTAAGCGGGAGTTACATGAACACACGACCCTGCCTTATACTGACTCAGACCATTGATCCATCGAAGTCTACACTGTCTACTCAGACTGGCAGCGGCTTCTCCAGGGTCTCAGGCGGAGGTCTTTCACATCACCTGCTACCTGAGCCTTTAAACTGGAGATACGGGGGTGGGGTGGGGGGTGAACCTGGGACGTTCTGCATGCCAAGCAGATGCTCTGACCAGTGTCTAAGATAACCCCACCAAGTCTGGGGCCACCTAATTTGGGTGCGGTGGCTTTTCTTAAGGTGGAGGGGAGTTGGAAGTTGACAGTTGGCGGCTGGGGAGTGGAGGGAGAGATGGCTCTGAGGGGAGAGGTAGATCTCGTGTAACCCCAGGTAGCAAAGGATCGGGCCTGCCCTACACAACATCTAATTAGGGCATGAGGGAGATAGAGTAGGGGGTTCTGATTATGTTGTATTATTCCTTCGCTGTATATTTGCCTGTGTATAGTTAGAAGTTAAATAAATGAGTTTTGGAATTGATGAAGGAAGAAAGCTCTTCTGTTCCACATAGTCCCCCAACCGCTTGGGCCCACTAGCAGAGGAGGGAGGTTAGGAGGCTGTCCCTAAGATGTGGCGAAATGGGGCCTTTCCTCCCACTGGTAGACCCCGCTCTGCCTATGCCTCCCTTTTCGCCTCTGGCCAGGCACCTGAAGGGGCTGTCTCCCTTTCCTGTCTCCGGGTAGTTGCTGCCACCACTGTCCCTGCATGGGGGTCCTGGTTAGGCGGGACAGCCTCCTAATGACTGTAGGGTCCCAGGTTTGGCAGGTGCCTAGCCGAATACGTCCCACAGTGCTTCGTACAGTAGAAACTCAAACCTTGTGGCCCGATCGACACAGATGGCGGAGGGTCTTCCTCTGAATTCTCACAACCGGCCTGGCAACAGTGCTCATGACACATTCTGGGCAATAAGCTCTTGTCTGCGCATGGTGTGCTCTCCCCCCACCCCCCATGTACAGAAATAGCACCAAAAGGAAAATTCGTCAGCATAGTAATTAATTGGCTGCCGCAGAAGAATAGTCGGTAGAGAGCTGGGGGGGGCGGGGGAGGGGGGGGTCTAACGTTCCGTAGCGTTCTCTTTGGCCGTCAACTCAGCACATTTTAGCAAAGCTCAGGGTTGCTAATTGTGTAGCAGAAACCAGTCTAGAGCGTTGTGGATCTGATAGACCTTGAGATTTTTTTTCCTAGAGAGCTCTTGTGCAAGCGCAGCGTTCTCATTAGGAAAAGGATATCTTCTCCCTCTCCTCCCAGTTCCAACCTCTGAGCAGCAAATGCCCTGAAGCCCGCGGGTCTGCCAGATGTGTGTCTCATTGCACAAGTGACGCCTTGGGGAAGAGCGTCTGTGCAAAAACCTCACAGCTCAGTTTTGTCAGGTCTTTGGAGCCTGGGGCTTGGCCTTTAAAGTGCTTGCGAAACAAGTCTGCTAAATCAGGAACAAAGAAGTACAAATCTGGTATTGGTAGAGAAGAATTTGAAATATTTCCCTAGCCCCAGGTACATGGAAGTCCACCCAAGTTTTTCTTTACATTTATAGAATGGAGAATCCATTTTCTTTTTGAAGGGATGGCTCTGGATATTGTCATCAGGGTCTGTGTGCGCGTGGTGTGCTTGGAGCGGTTTATTGTTTTGGTGTACTCTCCGATTGTGTGCACGGCTTCTGGCAAAGCCCCTTCCTTCCCCAAGGTATGATTCCGCGGAGGCGCTTCTCTTTTTCTGTCTTTGAGTTAAAATTTAGGGATGTGCTTCTGAAAAGATTCTCTTTTTAGAGTGTGCCCATCCTTTGTGCCTCTGTGTGAGTCAGTGACCTGGGCATGTTTTCTGACTCAAAGGAGGCCAAAGCAGAATTGGCGCTTGTGCCTAGATACAAGAGATGCCTTCCTTTGGGTAATTTTGGTGCAGCTCTTGTTGAATAAATCCAGCTGTGCTTTGTGTGGAGGTGTGCCGCAGAAACTGCAACAGGCAAGCCTCGATCAGTGATTCATCCAGAGAGGCAGCAAGAAGCCTCTTCACTTGGCGGCTCCTCTAGGCGTACGATAGCCATTATGTGTTTCTTACGGTATGCTAGCACTTTTCTCACGGTGCACAGTTTTGGAATTACTGGGCTAAGTCCATCTGTAAATAGCTTCATAAGCAAACAGTGTTGCTTTATTAGTAGCTTTGGCATTCATTGTGCAGAAATGCAGTTCAGCTCCCGTGCTAAGGACAAAGTCATCACGCCACTTAATCTAGACACTGTTTCTTGAAGGCAATGCAGAAAGATCCAAACATGGGAACGTTCAGCAAACTTGCACTGTTGGGCTCTATAAAGGCCTCCTTTTCTTTCCTTAAACTTGGCTTGAACCGGGGGTGGGGGTGGTGAGGGAGAGAAGTATTATCGGAAACAAAAAAAAAAAAAGGACTTTACTGTTGAATATCAGGATTTTCCATTTGCCCAGTTTTAATGACAAACCCATCAGGCAATGTACCCTGCGCCTGCAGTTTAATGTATAATTCACTCAAGGTGACCTCTAAAGCAGAATATGCTTTCTGTTCTCCTTGGATGTTAGAAAACCAATATATTCCCCCCCTGGCCCCCACTGCCTTTTTATTCTCTGCACTGGATTTAGATTACATTCACTATTTGGAGACACAGCCTCCCCTGTTCCCAGGGCTGAGGGTGGGCTGGGCTTGCCCACATATTTATTAAGCAATAGCGACATTGTAACTGTATGCAGCTATCTCATGAAACCATAAGGGAGAATTCAAGGTTGTCGGTATGCACAGTTTGCACCTCGAAATGTTCCTTAATAAATACCTTCTCCAGAGCACTTCAGAATATCTGAAAGCACTTACATATGTTCAGCTCTGTAAAGCTGTATACTTAAGCCGCGATAAAAGTTGTAGCCTCTACGAAATGTCGCAAGACTCCTTGTTCTTTAAGATGTGAAGTCGGTCATTGCAGGTGGGACGGGACCAATGCTGGCATCTGGTTTTCAGAGCTAGATGCCCTGTGAGTGGCTCCGTATCTAATCCACTGCCATCTCCTCTGCTCACCTCACCTCTTCCTGCCTCATTCAGTCAAAGGCCATTTCCACACACCCTTAAGGGGTCAGCCCACTCACCAAACGCTGGCAGCTTTTCCACAGGAATCCAGGCGTCTCCGTTTGCAAACTGGTTGCAGGCCATTTAGCTTCTGTTTTTTCGGCGCCTTTTCTGGGAACACGCTGCGGTCACAGAAGAGGCGCCAAAAAAATTGGAAGCCGAGAGCCCGCAAACGTTTTGCAAATGGAGACGTCGCCAGCGTTCTATGAGTTGGTTGTCCTTTTAGGAGCGTGTGGAAACAGCCAAGGGTGCAGCCATTGCTGGATAGGCGCAGCTGCCATGCAGAAGGAAGATGCGGGAAGGCAAGGTCATGGGGGGGGGGCTGGTCCTTCTATGTACATTACTTTGCAACAAAGTGCCCTGTTGCGCCCCATCGATATAATGCAGGAGAGCAGAAAGCTGTGGTTGACCTAGAGCCTCCTGAGTTCACAGTGGTTATGAGTTTGGAATCAGGGCATTCTTGATTTGTACCACCCCTCTATAACCCCACCTTTCTCCCCAGTGGAGACCCAAAGTGGTTTACATTATTATCCTCTCCTCCTCCCAATTTATCCTCCCAACAACCCTGTGAGGTAGGTTAGCTGAGTAGGTTAGGCTGAGACTGGCCCAAGGTCACCCACTGAGCTGCTCTGACAGAATGGGGGTTCGAACCTGGGTCTCCCAGATCCTGTTCTGGCATTCTAATCACTGCACCGCACTTGAATGCGCAGGTGATCTGTGCAATGGTCCCCCTTATTACCATCATAGAGGTGAATTGCTGTACCAGCACTCCATCCAGGGAGGTGGGGAAGAGCTTTGCATCAGCTGGTACAGGGAGGAGTACAGAAGCACTGGGGCAGTAGAGAGGGTGCGTTGCTCCCGTCCTCCGACTTACTACTGACTGGCTTAGCTCTTTCTCACAGGCATCAGTTTCTCAAAGGAGGTAACCATTCATTCTATTTCAGGTGGATTATTTCACGTTCAGCCAGACCATGGGCAAAAGTGTGAGTGCTTCTTCTTCTTTTTTTAATCAATGGAAGCAAGGAAAAGACCTCTTGGCAGGGAAGATTTTAAGGATTTTGTTAACAGGCTGCAAAGTCTATAAAAGGGCAGAGACCCATTTTTCAAATCCGTTTGTCAAATCATCAGTAATCCTTCCTTCTATAGCACTTCCACAGTGGGGGAAATGCACTTTCCGTGCCTTGCCTGGTTCATCCTATCTCAGCCATGGTTACTTTTAGGTGTATATAATGCTGGCTGTCACATGCTAGGCAACGTCCTCAAGGCACGCGTCACTGTCCCTTCTCAGAGCCAAGCTACAAGTGACGCCTTACACAGGTTGGACACTTGTCAGCTTCCCTCAAGTTTTGATGGGAAATGTAGGCATCCTGGTCTCGCAGCTGTAATGGAGAGCCAAGCTGTAAAACCAGGATGCCTACATTTCCCATCAAAACTTGAGGGAAGCTGACAAGTGTCCAACCCTGTGTAAGGCGTCACTTGTAGCTTGGCTCTTAGTTGCGTTCTCGTCCAGGTACACTAGACCAAGCCAGCGTTTAGCTGCTAGTGGCAGAACAGGTAAAGCGAGGCACAGCTGGGTTTGAGCCACACACACTGCTGTTGCTTTGGGCTCACAAACACCTCCCTTCCTTCCCTACAGGGCTTGAAAAATGCATTGGCTCTGCAGCCTTTCTAGATGCGAGAAAGCTTTTAAATTCTCTACCATCAGCTTAGTGAAAGGGACCGCCTGGAATTTTTTTCAGCTGTGTGCACATTCAGAAGGGTACAAGAACACAAGAGCCCTGCTGGTTCAAAGTAATAGCCGCTGTAATCCAAAGCTCTAGAAGACTCACAGGCAGAGCATGGTGGCTGGGGCCTCTATCGGCTGCCCGTCACCAGCAAGAGGTGTTCAAAGGTACACTGCACCTGATCATGGAGGTTTCATTAAACCAGCATAGTTAATAGTTGTTATGGACTCTGTCTTCCAGGACTACAAGCATGAATAATATGTCTGGTTCATTAACATGATTTCCAGATGTTTCACTTCACCATATGGGGAATTTCTGTGCTACGTTTACATAACCCTCACTCCTTGCACCCTCTTTCCCCTTCCCCTTCCCACCTATATATCTCTGGAGTTTCTTCATACCCTCCATGCATCTGACGAAGAGAGCTGTAGTTCTCTCAAGCTTATGCTATAATAAAGTTGGTTAGTCTTAAAGGTGCTACTGGACTCTTTACTATTTTGCAACATGGCTAACACGGCTAACTCCTCTGGATCTATGTTATGTTTATATATGAAGGCAGAAAAGAAGAGCTCTGCTAAATTAGACCTGCAGTCAGTTTAATGCAGCATCCTGTTTCTCATGGAGACCAACCAGTTGCCCTGTATTGCCAACAAACAGGCCTTCCCTGATGCTGTCCCGTGGCAGTGGTATTCAGAGGTTTGTGTAATAATAATATTTGATTTATATACTGCTCTTCAGGACAACTTAACACCCACTCAGAGTGGTTTACAAAGCGTGGTGTTGTTATCCTCACAACAATCACCCTGTGAGGTGGGTGGAGCTGAGAGAGCTCTGAGAGAGCTGTGACTAACCCAAGGCCGCCCAGCTAGCTTCAAGTGGAGGAGTGGGGAATCAAACCCAGCTCTCCAGATCAGAGTCCTGCTGCTCTTAACCACTACACCAAACTGGCTCTGAGGCTTCTGAATGTGGAGCTTCCCTTTAGTCACCGTGGCTGACAGTCACTGAAAGACCTATCCTCCATGAACCAAACTCCCTTTTAAAGCCATCTAGGCTCATGGTCATAACTACTTCCACTGGCAGTGAATTCCACAGTATGGAATTCAACGTGGCTAGCTGCTTTTTCTAGTTTGCTTTTTGTTATAGGGAATTCATTAGTTGGCTGTGTTGTTGACTCTAGTAAAGAGCCCAGTAGCACCTTTAAGAGGAACCAACTTTATTGTAGCATAAGCTTTCGAGAGCCACAGCTCTCTTCGTCAGATGCATCTGATGAAGAGAGCTGTGGTTCTCGAAAACTTACACTACAATAAAGTTGGTTCCTCTTAAAGGTGCTACTGGACTCTTTACTATTTTGCAACTACAGACGAACATGGCTAACTCCTCTGGCTCTATTGAATCTAGGCCACATTAGTGGTGCCTCATGGGTCCCTCCCTCCTTTCTCAGTTGTCACTTTAAAGAGGAAGGAAGGACACAAACAAATCTGACAATGGATCTTGATAGCTGACCATTTTGAGAGGTGGGTCATGCCGTTCTCTCCTCCCTTGCCCTGCATGCCTTATCAAATCATCCCTTTGACAGAGTTCGTTTGCTGACCATCTTGGCTTTCTCCAGTGTTGGGGCGGGGAGGAGGGGGAGACGGCTTAGCGCAAATCTAATTATACAGGAGTTGGTAATGAGTAAGGATCAAGGCCAGCTTGCCTGTATTGGTAATCTATACCTCATCAGCAAGCCCTGTTCCTGTTGCCTGAACATAGTGAATATCAATGGACATTGTTCCATGAGAGCGAGCCATTGAGCTGGAGTGATTTTTATACTGTAATGAAGTGTAACAGTTCCACAGGAAGAGCGCTGCCTCGTATAGACTGTACCCAGTAGCAGACTGTTGTCAGGCATTTTAATTACCATTGGAGCGGCGTCGGAGAAAGTTGCAGGGATCTGCATGCCGTTTCCATTAAAATTCCGTGATCCCAATGTGAGTGTGCCTCTCTCAACCAAGTTGATGATTGCCCGATGTTGGGCAGAACTGGCCCAGGTGCGCTCCTGCTGAAGACCTATCGGACAGAACGTGGCTCCCAATTAAATGGATTAGAAAGTGCTCTAAGCTGGAAGACTAAAATCGGCTGACATTTTTAACATGGGGCATGTGCAAGAACAAAATCTAAGCTGACCGACAAATCGCATCTTTGAACCCCCTTCAAGTTGTTAACACCTGATTTTTTAAAAAGAAAAATAATTGTTTTTCCACAGTTACCTGTGCCCCAAATGATGCTTATTCAACTAGCTCCTGCAATGTATATTAATTGAGACTGTTTTTCTATCTTCCGTCAAAGGATTTTAAGGCAGGATATGTGGTTGCCTCCTCTATTTCATCAGTATAACAACCCTGAGAGGTCAGTTTGGTTGAGAGTGGCCTAAGAGCCAATGACATTTATGGCGGAATGGGGATTTGAACCTGGGGCTCCACAGTCTTTGTCCAGTTCTTTCTCCCCTACTCAAGATCTCATGGGCTTACTGATTTTTTAACGTCTGCCCCCACCCCCCAAATTCTGTCACGCATAAGTATGACTGAATACTGGAACCCAAGATGGGGCTGTGCCAATGAAGGGGTGGAGGGATTAGATCGGAGCAGCCTTGGTTTGCACTGCTGGCATCATTGGAAGAAGGAAGCAACCTTGGCCAGTTTTATTTTGTATTTATTTATTTCAAATTTGTATTCTGTCCTCCCCACAAACGGGCTCAGGGCGGATAACAACATTAAAAATACAATTAAAAATTCATGTTCATTAAAAACAACATATTTAAAACAGAATGGTGGACAGCCTTCACACGGAGGGTTTTATACACCCCTTTTTTCCGTGCCAGCGGAGGCCCAGCGTCAGCCATATGCCTGGCAGAACAACTCTGTCTTGCAAGCCCGGCGAAAAGATAGTAGGTCCTGCCCAGCCCTGATTTCAGCAGACAGAGTGTTCTACCAGGTGGGAGCCAGGACCGAAAAGGCCCTGGCTCTAGTCGAGGCTAGGCGGGCCTCCTTGGGGCCAGGGACCCCCAACAGCTGTTTGTCCCCTGATCGGAGTGTTCTGTGGGGAATATATGGGTTCCCAGTGGGTTCCCCTAATAGTGTTCTTTACTTCTCCCTCTAAGGGCCAAGCTACACATGACGAATGACACTTGAACAGCAAGTGTATTTCTCCCTGTTCACTTGCCCTCCACTCAATCCACTTGCCGTTCAAGTGTCATTCATCATGTGTAGCTTGGCCCTAAGTGAATAAAAGCCATTCACTTAGATGACCTAAAATGCTCCTTTTGGGAATTACTATTGCTGCTCTTGGGAATTGCTATTGCAAGTGTGGGCAAGACCTGGAAAATGGGTGGCCTGCCTCTCACGGACATGGATCTTGTGGAAGGAGCGATGCAAGAACTCACACGGTTGTGTTGTATGATACCTACACACCCTACAGGTTTTTGGCAGCGTGTCAGACTTCCCACCCACGCATTCACACACCCTGGCCTTCAAAGTGACGGGCATTTTGCAAGTTCTTTTTCTTTAAATAAGGCCTCGCTGTTCTACTGACTGATCGCTGGAAAGTTGACAGGTCATTCTGGTGGTTTCCTAAAAATTCATAGTTGAGATAAAGGGGCTCACAGAATGCTATATTCAGGGAGGCCTACACACAAAGGAAAGAATCACGTCATCTCATTGTTGGCCATAACATATTTAAATATTTCTAGGATCCTGCTTCTTACATGTAAGAGTTGAGCTTGGCTGAAATTCCTCAGGAAAGAAATGGCTTTCTTGCTCCCTATGCTTTCTGCAGCCGATTAACGGCAAATAAAAGCATTTCAGGCCTTCCGTAGAGGTTGTGCTTCTGTGCAGGTGTGTGCTAGAGGGTGGTTTGGGAAGCGCTGTCTTGGATGTAGCAAAATGGCACACCTTGTTCTTCAGCATTTATCTTCAATCTTCCCCATGGCTCTCCCTAAAGGGACTCCAAGATAGGAAAAAAATGACAAAAAATCGCCGTTATCTTGGCCCAGTCCTAGAATCCAGTAGCTGGGTCAATTCTCCTGCGTTCTTGTGGAACAGTCCAGAAGTTGTCCAGCATCCCAAAGCTGGGTCCAGGTCTTTCAAGAATTTAGGAATGCTCCCAACATGAATCCGAGACATTGAATGTGATGTT
Organism: Eublepharis macularius; assembly: GCF_028583425.1. Lineage (NCBI taxonomy): Eukaryota > Metazoa > Chordata > Lepidosauria > Squamata > Eublepharidae > Eublepharis > Eublepharis macularius. The sequence goes on along the minus strand of NC_072802.1, from coordinate 61,531,415 downwards.
TGAGTTTATGTCGACTAACGGGATTTGCCTGGGCGTGCACCAGCAGCATTATCCTCCCTTGGTGGAAAGGAGAAGGGACAGAACCGATGTAGTGAGGTAGCATAACCGACAAGCCAAGTCTGTGCCCTTCACAAGTGAAATGGTTGGTTTATAATGTCTGGAGGCAGTCAAGCATGAAGCGCTTGGAACACTGGAAGCTTGAGTTTGGTGCCATCCCCAAGGCCTAAGAAATGGAAGGAGGGTGGAAGCAGAATAAAGTGTCCATTTCTACTGTTTTCCTCTCCCATGTTGTTCCTCCAAGTCCTGTTATCCACCAGAAAAAGCATTTTATGGAGATCTGTGGGCTGCTGAGAAAGGGTGGAGGCAGGAATGTTCCAATCCGATGTTGGGAAACAGTCTGGATTAGGTTTGCCAGATCCCAGCTGGGAAAATTCCTGGGGTGGAGCCTGGAAAGGGTGGGGTTTGTGGAGGGGAGGGGCCTCAGCATGGTATAATAGAATCCACCCTCCAAAGCAGCCATTTTCTCCAGGGGAACTGATCTCTGTCAGCAGGAGATCAGTTGTAATTCCGGGAGATCTCCAGCCACCACCTGGAGGCTGGCAACCCCAGTCTGGATCGGACCCAGTAGGTGCTTCCTCTTGTAATTTGGGGCTTGTAATTAGGGCCCAGAAAGGTCATGCTTATTAGACTGAGGGTCCCTAAACTTGTTGAGCTGATAGATGCTTTTAGAATTTTATAACTTTATTAATAACATTCAATTTATATACCGCCCTTCAGGATGATTTAACGCCCGCTCAGAGCAGTTTGCAAAGTATGTCATTATTATCCCCGCAACAGCAATCACCCTGTGAGGTGGGTGGGTCTGAGAGAGCTCTGGAAGAGCTGTGACTGTCCCAAGGTCACCCAGCTGGCTTCAAGAGGAGGAGTGGGGAATCAAACCCTGTTCTCCAGATTAGAGTCCTGCGCTCTTAACTGCTACAACAAACAGAGAGGGCAGCAGATCCCACCACAAAATGGCTACCATTGGAGACCTGCTCCTTGGTTTGAGAAAAAGATGCGGTTTGGTTCCACTTTCCAAAGAAGGGGGAAGGCTTGCTTTCTGCGTGGCCACAGGGAGAGGTTGCCAACCCCAGAGACCATGTCTATTTTTATAGCAAAGGTTCGCCCTCTCTGCACACCTGCTTAGAATGAGCTCAGTATTTTGCAAGCCAATCAGGTGGTTGGGAAGCACCTGAAGCTCTCTTGTGTTTTTCCTGCTGCATTCAAGAGCCTTTTGTATTTCGTTTCCACGGTTTAAGAAGCAAATGGGTACTAGGAAGCACATTGGCAGGCACTGTGGTGCTCACAGGTGCTGTGTTCGGGGATTGCATATTTAGATATTCATACGTACCGAGAAAGCATTGAGTCCCTGCAGGGGATTAATTAGAAAATTTTTACAGTGGCTGTGTGCGGTTGTAAGAGGGTGGGATTCTTTTAGTCATAGTTAGCAGATCCTTGGCTGCATTGCACTCTAGAAAAAGGACTGACTGAGGAGAAGAATGGAGCATAGCAAAGAGGGCCCTTTTTACTATGTCAGCATCAATTTTGGGCCCGCACAAAAGGTTGATTTTGGTTTTTTTTAAAAAAAATCTGGTATCTAGGTATGAATGAATGCATCCTGTTAAGTATGAAAGGTGCATGTGTCTAGAATTAGCCTTCAAAAAGCAAAACAGTTCAGGTGCTGGGGGAAGATTGGAGAGATCTTTGTAGAACCTGAAGCCCCTGTATCTGTCGTGGTTGGAACGTTGGAGAGACTTGAGTTCGAATCCCTGTTCAGCCATGAAACTCATTGAGTGAACATAGAGCTTTTTTTGCTTTGTCTAGTCAGACTCACAAAGCAGTTGAGGACGAAATGGGGTGGGGGTAGAGGTGGGGGGAGAAGCCTGAATGCTGCCCCAAACTGTTTGGAGGAACATGGGATTAAAACATATTGGATCAAAAGTTGGGTTTCATTTCCTCTATGGCTAATGGTTTGCAAAGGTTTAAGCCCCTCCAAACAAGTCCTAGTTCCTTCTGTCACTGCCGTAATCCTAACTATCTTGTTCGCCTCAGCCCCGAATCTCAAGGTTCAGGTTTTCTGGTGTCTGTCCTTCTTCCATCCAAATCATAGCACTTTCAGATAATCTTTGATTTGTTTGCTGCCACTACCTTTCCATTGCTGTCCATCCATCATTAAGTTCTTGGCTTTAATTTTTATGTCGGGTTCTTCTGGTTCGGTTTTTTTAATCCTGCAAAAATTTGTCCATGGTTGATACTTCTTAAACGCAGCAGTGAGTTTTTAAAATTACTGTCGGGTGAGTTCCATTCCTATCACAGTGCAATGTCCTGCCATAAGTGGCCAGTTTCTCTTTTCACTGCATGTTGCTCACATTATAGTGTAGAGTGGGTTTTTATGCAGGTGAAGTGGCTCTTCTTGTTCGACTGGTTTTTTGAGTTCTCTGTAAGCACAACAGTGTCTTTGACTAATTCAACAGCATGAGCCAGAATGCTGCTGAATTGGGAACTTTCTATATTTGGAAAGAGAAACCAGCTCACTTCTCAAAAATTGAAGTTCTATTAGGTGATCAGTCTTGGGGGTTTATATATGATTTTGTACCATATGCAGCCATAAATAATGATTCTTAGCAGACTGTATTCACAGCATCCATGCATACTGTAAAAAAATAATAATCATGGAGTGCCACTATAGTGTAATTGTTAAAATATTGGTCTGAAATAATCTTGAGTTCTTTGTAGGACACAACACAAAAAGGTACAGATAGGCACATGTAAGAAATGGCTTATTACTCTATATACCAGGGGTGGCCAAACTTGCTTAATGTAAGAGCCACATAGAATAAACGTCAGATGTTTGAGAGCCGCAAGACATGGTGCATTGAAGTGACTTCAGATGAAGAAGTGGGTTTGGGGGAGTGTCCTGAAAGTGACATCACATGAAAGGGGGGAGTTTTGGTTCAGTATGACATCATCAGAAGGGGTGGAGCTTGGGGAGATCCATCACCTGACCTTTGACTTGGAAGTGACAATCCTTGCTAGGCTTCACCCCCAAAGTCCCCAGATATTTTCTGAGTCAGACCTGGCAACCCCAACATTTTTACTGAAAATATGAAAGACATGGGCCGTCGTCACACGGGCATTTATTCCGTCAAATTTCCATTATGTGGCGCTATTGTTCCTATCGGCGCTATGATGCAATCTTTTGTCAAATACCGTCTCCTCCCGCTTCGAGTTGTTCACACCGTAGCGTCATTTTGAACGGGCACAGAAAAAACTCCTCCCCCCTTTAAAAATTTTTTTTTCCGCTTTATTGCGTTATAACGACATTACATCGTTATAACCAAACGTTAGCCCAACCCCAAAAGAGCAGGATAGGTTGGTTAAGTTTTCCCGCCCTGGAAGCAGCTTGAACATTGGCTAAGATTGTTTTTCTTCCTAATTTGAACATCCATAAATATACTCTTGTTCTGAGAAAAGCCCCTGTCTGACGTGATCCCCATCGCCGAAGACTCAACCATGGCTCCACCGAGTGAACTTGTAGTTCTGGTGGCCCAACTGGTTGTTTTGATGGTTCAGAGCACGTTCACTCTGTGCCATGCACACCTGCGATCCCTCCGTCGGAGGCGAAGGGCAGCGGAAAGACTTTTTCGGTCTATGCTCGAGCAGCATAGAAAGAACACTCTTTCATTGCTTTGTATTTTTATAATATTATGACGTTATAGCGATATAAGGACTTTTTTTTTAAAAAAAAAAAAGGAGCTCGCTGCAGGATAGCGCGAAAGGGCGTCTGGGATAACGGGTCAAGATAAGAAAGGGAAAATTCCGTCATTATGGGATAGAAATCGATGCCGGATGGTCACACGGAAGCAGATTATAGCGCGAAAATTGAGACCAGAGGAGAAATCTCAGACTCGCAACAGTGCCAGAATAAGGTGGGAATTTTGCGGTAGATTGCGCAATTTTCGCGCTAATTTTAAGCCCGTGTGACGACGGCCATGGAAAGAAGGAAAGAAAGAAAGGGAGGAAGGGAAATAAACTCAACTAAAATAAAATGTATGGCCATGGCGATACTCAAGAGACCACTGGGAGCCGCACAATATGTCTAGAAGAGCCACAGTTTGGCCACCCCTGCTCTATACTAAGCTCTAGTATGTCCCTGCAGGGAGGACATCCTCCTGATGTGACCAGCTAAAAGGGGCCATGCTACATAATAAATTGTGGTTCGTGAATTCCTGCATCACAATAAACGAGAATTAGTATAAGTTCTGGTTAATAAACCAGACCCCTACTAAAATCTTGGTTTAGTTAACAGATAACCAAGAATGTACTTAGCCCACATTCAGATATTACTTCTAAAGGGTATTGCACGAAAGCTTGGGTCCGAAAGTAACCACCGTGAAGGGATATTCCCCGCCCCACCCCAAACACTGAGAGATTGGATAGCCATTGGTGCCTCATTCTTTGGAGTTAAATTGGCCAGCTCAGCCTCCCTACTTGTTCTTTAAACGGGGAGGCGGGGATGCCAAAAATATTGTACTGTGATAGCTTAAGCTAAGTTTGTGGAACATTTATTTACTAGGCTCTTAAACTAAGGCCTATTCCAGATGTTACAGTTATTGCGGGGGCTTGTGACATCTATTCATTTTATAGGACTTGCTACATTCATTTGGGTTGAGCTGGTAGCCTGCCACCTTGGAAATCTACCTCAACAATTCCAAAATGTTTACCTTGGATCTTCCTGGCTGATGGTATTCGGGATGTTTGTGTTATGTTTCCAGGACAAGGGGCTTTCATTGTCAGCTGACCATAGAGTTCTGATTCCCAAGCATCTAAAAGAACAGGGACTACACAGCTATCTATATCTGGTTCTCTTTTCAACGTATGGCTTCTACAACTTCCTTTAGGAAGCATGCAGGGATTTATGGGATAAGAGACCTCAAAAGAGTTTTTTTTACCAGTTAATGTTTGCAAAAATTATGATAAATACCCTCGCCAGACATCATGTCACCCAATAGGAATGTGGTAAGTATAGAGTTTACACAAGGTCTAAGAAGTGTCTAAAATAAAAACTACATTAGCAAGGTTGCTAATTTGGCAAATTAGGTATTGCTCTTTTTTAATTTAATTAAAACTTTATTAATTAACCAGAACAAAATATACAAGATATACAAAACTCTAATACACATAACATCATGAAGATTAAAAATTGAAAAATTAAAATTAAGAACTTGGTTATTTATAATTGTAGAGAAGCAAAGGGGAAATAACAGAATTTTAAATTCAATTAATTCAAAAATGCGTCGTAGTCCTTCCTGTTTGGGATAATATTACTTACGCTTGAGATGTTCTGTCACCATATTCCACCCCTCTTCATGACTAGCTTTCCATATATTTATGACTTCTTCCTCAAAAAAAAGAATTGTTTCTCATTCTACACATTACATACATCTGCCATATTTTATTATACCATTGCATCTTCGTAGGTGGGGTATCCGGTTTCCAATGTTTCGCTATTAACAATCTTGCTGCTGCCAACGATGTTGAAATCAAAACAATATATTCTTTTTTCAACCTACAATCGTGTCAAATATCAAACAACAACACTTTAACATGATAAGGGAAAGAAACTTTAACGATTTTTAAAATCTCATAAATTTCAACCCAGAAGACCTGAATGACCGGACAGTCCCACCAAATATGGTAGGGAGTTCCTTTCTTTCTTTTTTATTTAATACCTGTTCCTTTTAACACAAATTTTTACAAAGTAAACTTCCCGGTATTGTTATACAGGTTTCCTTTTTCCTTACCCTCCCCCCCTCGGTAGGGAGTTCCTTTCATTCCATTTTTCCTCCAACAGTTTGGGCTAACTATCACTCTTAGTATGTTTGTTCATGTTTTGCCTTGCAAGGATCGAGAGGACCTTATGGGTCCTTTACTCTGTTCGTTTTTGCAACTGTGAACGATTAGGCATCATGTATAGTCTCACTTTATATGGGTAAAGCTGGGGTTGAAATCATGTAAGATATCCTTGATTGCTTATCATAGGCTCAGGAATTAAACTCTGAGCTTACCTCGATTTTTCACCTGGGCTATGTGTTGGGGTGTGTGTGTGTGTCCAGGCAGAAATTCAACAGGTGCATATTTCCCAAATGTTTGCCTCATGCTCAAGCAATGAATTTCTGCCTGAAGCATCTGTAAGTCACAGTGCACCTTGCCGCAGCAACAACACTAATTGGTGTCTAGGCAGAAATTCTTTAGCTGCAGTTTCTCCAAATGCTGCCTGTACCTGAATGCCAAAGGGGAAGGAGGGCGTTCTGTAGCCGAGAAGATCTTGTCTCTCATAACCGCCTACTTCCAACTTAAAAAACATTAGCGCTCCAGGCCTGGCTGATGGCTAAAATGTGAAGCAGACCCCTGAAATGGAATTACTTTGGTCGCTTGACTTCCTTTGCTACCAAACTCCTTTTAATAGAAAACAGATGCTCTGGTTTTCCTCTCAGACTGTGTCGAAGGGCGCAGCAGAAGCGATGCTGCTTTTTCAGCTTGTAAAACTATGTTAAGCAGTGGTCGTTCTATCCGTGATATTTTTTCCTGTCATTTTTTAAAATTATTATTGCGGAGCTAAAATAGGCCTCTTTAATTTCTTCAGCTGTTGGTGCCCTTGAGTGCCGCTAAGTATTGGCTAATGTGATATCTTTGACTTCGGGAAGCAGAGCAATAGTTTTAGTGCAAATGTCTAGCAGGGAGGGCTGCCTTCTCTAAATAGCGCCCTTCGCTGGACCACATGTCCATCCTATCAGTAATTGAAGGAGAGAGATTGAGAGATGCTCAGGAGCTAGAGAAATGGCTTATGGAACCAGTCAAACCTGGTATAAAATAATTATGGTGTTTTGACAGCTTGTTAATAACTTGCAGCCATTGGAAGAAATATAATTGCGGCATCGTGAATTTTCTTGTTGGAAGCCTGGCGTTTCTGTCAGATTTGTAAAATTAAATAAAGGATGTGAAATCCATTAAAACAGTTGGGATGTCGTGTCTCGGCTATGATGGGCCACTTAATTAAAAAAAGAGAGAGAGAGAGCAAAAATGTTCGGCTCCAATTTAAGTTCACGGCATTTCATTTTGGTGCTGTTCCGAACGGTCTCCAGAAGCAGCCGAGCCTTTGAATTTAATCTTTGGAAACCGGTAGGTTCTCAGAGCTGCCTTGGAAGAGGCCGGAAAACCTCTGTGTGGGAATAAGGTGGACGTTAATCCTCCCCTGCGTAATGTGGTAGAAGAACCTTGTCACCTGTAATGATTAAAATCCCCTGAAGGGTTGCCAGCGTGTACTTTAGGAATTGTATAATTATACGATTATTGAGAGAGACATTAAAAGGACCTTGTAGCGCCAAAAAGGGAAAGGGGGGGGGACCCTCTTAAGAGGGGAGGAAAGTTCAAATGTATAAAGAAGCACTCAGAATTTGTCTGTATTTTCCAATTACTTTTCGCAGTGCCGAATAATAAAGAAGAGGGTGGCCCCCAATAATTGCTTTTATCAGCATTCTTTTAATAAAAAAGAAGGGAAGGGAACAGGGAAATCGCTCGTTGGGATTCTTCTGTTAGCAATGCTAGCCTCTCTAGTCTGAATGGCAGTTGAAATACACCTAAATACACGTATGGATATAGCTCTCTATTTAGGCCTGAATGTTGATGTGTCTCTAACGATTTACTGAAGCAAAAGCAAAGTTACTAATAATGCAAGCAGTAGATTTAAGTCACCGGAATTTCAGAGAGTCGTTTACATCCCCTATGTGAGGCCCAGAAGCCCAACCTGGCTCTAGTTAGAATGCTGAGGTTCTTAGTTACTTAGTTATCATTCTAGTCCTCATGGTTTGCAAAAGCCTGTGTGAATAATTGTCAAAAGAGAAATAAAATTTGTCCTCCCTCTTTGAGAAGAGGTGCCAGTTCTTACGTTAGACTCCCCGACTGCCTTTCTGCTGCAACCTTCCTTTCAATAAATGTTTTAAGCAATCAAGTTTTATTTTTATGTGAATTGCAAAGAAGTTCTGTTATTATAAAGCAATGGAATTAACTTCTTAGAAAAGAAACACAATGAGTTTAGAATATACATGGATGGTCCCAGGGTGGCATGAGGACAGCTATGGACTCGGTGATAACTACATTGTTCAAGATGATGGGTTCCTAGGGAAGAGGCTGTGGCTCAGAGGTAGAGTACGTAGTTGGCATGCAGAAGATCATAAGTTCAGTTCCTGGCATCTTCAGTTCAAGACAGGCAGATTTCTCTCTGTCTGAGATCCTGCAGAGCCACCATCAGACAGAATAGATAGAACTGAGCTAGACATATCAATACTTTAGCTAAATCGGCATATGCTTATATTTTGGGAAGGTTCCGCCATGGTTCAGTGGAAGAGTTCATGCTTTGTAGGAAGGCATCCTGGGTGCAGTCCCTGGTTTCTCCAGTTAATAGGCTTTCAGGTAGCACGTGTTAGTAGTAATGATCTTTCTGCATCTCAGATCTTGGAGAACCACTGCTAGGGTAGACAATAGAGCTAGATGGACCCCTGATGAGCTAGAGGGACCACTGGTCTCAGCCTGTGGTATAAAGCAGCTTTGTAGGTTTGATATCTTGAGCGAACTATCATAGCTTCTCCTTCCCAAATCAACCACGCCGGCTCCATAGTGTAAAATACTGACGTGGTTCAGATGCTAACATCAGACCAGGGCTCCACTATGTGCCAGAACCCTGAGCTTCCTCGACCTCTTTTCTTAGACCCGTCATATTCCACCTTGATGCAAACATCTGAACAGCCCAACTACAGTGTGTGCTTCTAAACTACAGTTTAAACCATCTGAACAGCCCAACTACAGTGTGTGCTTCTAAACTACAGTTGCAAACTGTGACTTTGGTTTGTGCTTGCGCTGAAAACCAGGAATCCCAAATGTGCAAGTTTGGGTGCAGTGGCTAATGGTGGCTTTTGCTAATGCAAAAATGGGTACCTGCGGAAGGGGGGAAGAAAAGAGTACCCAAGCCTACAGCTCATCCATATGGTATCAAACCATGGCTTGTTGTTATATCCAGATTGTATCCCTGCATTGTTAGTTGAGAAGGATGTCTTGTTCCTTCCAGCCTTGTAGAGAACTGAGCCAACACCTTTCTTAAGGTTAATCTGCCTCATGGCTTTGAAGGCCATTAGTCAAGAATTTATCTTGCCAGTTTGGTGTAGTGGTTAAGAGCAGCAGGACTCTAATCTGGAGAACCAGGTTTGACTCCCCACTTCTCCGCTTGAAGTCAGCTGGGTGACCTTCTCGGAGTTCTCTCAGCCCCACCCACCTCACAGGGTGATTGTCCTGAGAATAATAACAACACACTTTGTAAACTGCTCTGAGTGGGCGTTAAGTTGTCCTGAAGGGCAGTATATAAATCAAATGCTATTATTATATTATTATTATCTGACTTTCTCTTGAAGAGACTTTCATAAGTCTGGGAGAACTTGCTACAAATCATGTTTGTCATTCATCCTTGGCTAATTGGGCACCCGCAAGTGGCTAGTGGGGACGATTTAATAGTTTGCGCAGATATCCTTCTACAGTACACACATGTCTTCTGCGCTTGTACCTTTCATGTACCTACTGGCATGTTTGCAATTGCCAATTACAGCAGTTATTTTTCAAGGGAGTTAAAGGATTTTGCAGTCGGTAACAGCTGGAAGCGGAATACAACCGTTTTTCTCTTAATGATTATTAGGAGCATGGAGATGAGTTTGATTTTTTTTTAAATGGTCTAATAGCTATTGAAGCTTTGAACTGGGGTGGAAACAGAGGAGGATTTAATTTGAAGAAATTCTATGCAGGGTATAGAATATCAAACTAAGCTACTCTTATATGACTTCCCCCATAGAAGACTATCTTTGCTGTAGTTTGACAGCTGATGATGTGTCATATCTGTCAGGATCAGGGCTTTTTTTGCAGCTGGAATGTGGTGGAACGGAGTTCCGGAACCTCTTGAAAATGGTCACATGGTAGGTGGCCCCGCCCCCGATCTCCAGACAGAGGGGAGTTTAGGCGGAGGGCAGTCTAAACTCCCCTCTGTCTGGAGATCAGGGGCGGGGCCACCAGCCATGTGACCATTTTCTCCAAGGGCAACCCACTGAGTTCCACCACCTCTTTTCCCAGAAAAAAAGCCCTGGTCAGGAGTGTGCAGTGTAGTGTTAACTGGAGTTGGCATGCCTGTCATTTGGGCTGTTCAGTATTCTCAGTTGACCACTGATTTGTGTATGGTCAAATATTCCCTGGCATCCATAAAGCCATGGTGTAGGTTGCAATTCTCCTTTTTCATTTGCTTTGGAGTGTCGTTGGCTAGGAAGAGGAGGCATGAGGGCTGCTTGTCTCCTCAGTAGTCAGTGATAAACAGAGATGGATTCCGCACATGTTGGATAATGCACTTTCAATGCACTTCATCAATCGTTTGAGGTGGATTTTTTGTTCCGCACACAAAAAAATCCATTCCAAATGATCTATAAAGAGGATTGGAAGTGCATTATCCAACGTGTGTGGAATCACTCTTAGCAGCAAAGGAAAGTTTCTGCTAGCCACCTCCTCGATCCGCATGCTTCTCCAGAGGAATGCAAACAGTGCCGAGTGGCAAAATGGCTGCCTGTATCGGAAAAACTGGTGAGTTTATAAAAATATCTTTGTAATAGTGAACTTTTTTTTGGAATTGGAGTGTCAGACTTGATACTTGGGGAGAAGAAAAGAGTCTGGGGAGGAAGGAGTTGGAACTTAAATGTAGCATGCCAAAGGATCAAGCCACTTCTCTGCTCCAAATCGCCTCACCTTGGAGTTGTGTTTCCCAAGACAAAATGGCTGCCATAGCTTTTGTACTTATTTGCTTGTAATTTGAAGTATGACTCTGAATTGTACCCATAATTCAGTGCAAGTAATGTGGGGAGAGCGGGGATTGAAATTGAAAGGAGCTTTCTGCTGGTGATACTGCAGCTCTGAACCATGGGCCACGTTTGGGTGTCTGTTTTCAACAGGCACAAACATGGTTTGTTTACTGTGCTTTGGTGTCCTTCCTTCTTTGCCTCAGCACATAGAGCAGGGTTGAAAGCAAGACAATCTCTGCCTTGACCCCTTATCTACAATACAGGTGTAATGGTACTGGACTACTTCACAAGGCTGTTGTCAAGCTTACAGCAAAATAGATCCATGTTTCAGACAAAGGGTCATACACTTTTATATATTTATTTATTTATTTATAGCCTGTCTTTTTCACGGAGGCCCAAGGTACTTGCTGTCACTTGGCTCTGTTAATTCTGAAATGAACTGCCAGCCAGTCCTCTTATGCAACTTTTCACACTGAACTGGAAACTAAATGGAGTGAGGGACTCGGTGATAATTAGAGGGACCATGTTTGTGTTTGGGGCCTCTAGTTCTGTCTTCCTCGTGGGAAGACTGGTACGCCCTTCTAGAGGTCCATTCACTTGCTTCATAAAGCAGCAAGCCCCATATTTCCAGAATGAATTGTGCGACTTTCATTGCCGAGCCTGAGAAAGCAAAATGGCTCAGCTTTGGAATCAACAGTCATTTGGTGTTTAAACTGTTCTCCAAACACTGAAAAGTTCAAGGTGAAGCCACATTCCTTTTTGGTTTGGCTTAATTTAATGTGACTCCTCGGCTACGATATCTCTGGGCTAGATAGACTTGTTACTTGAAGCCTGATAAAGGTTCGCACATGCTTTGGAAAGCATTGTTAAATGTACAGTTGCTTATCTTGGCGTTTCCTAACCTTTTGAATCTGGGGAAGCTGAACTTGAAATCTTCCTGTAACAGGCAGCGAACCCTGAGGGGGGAGTTTTCTAGGGCTGATATTGCCGGGCCTTATCTCTTGGGCCAGAGTTTGAAATAAGAGAGTGAAGAAGACAGATGGATTGCTGTGAAAAATTGTAGGAGTGTCTGTAAGAGATGCATGCCGTTGTGCAAGAAGGTTTAAACTTTATGCAATGACTGGATCCCTTTCCTGGCTGGCAATTACGTAGCCTTAATTTAGCAAACCCAGATTGCTCTGCCCCACCCAGATATAAAAGTCGAGCCTATCAAACCCAAATAGGCTTTAAGAACTCACTCCGAGCTGTAATAATGCTGCCAAGAGCCGCTGTAATGGGTCTCATCTCATGATTCTGTTCCATTAATAGCAGAACCTTCAGCCAGAAAATGATGTTTCTTGGTTCGGAAGAAGGCACTGCCATTAGCAAAGCAGAAACATCGGATCTGAGCCAGTTGTATTCTAATTTTTAAGGCATAATTAAAGAGAGCTGGAATAGCAGATGAAGGGGCTCGTACGCTTCCTCGTATGCAGATTCTTCCCTCTCTTTAACCCTAAAAATGAAATCCTGCCCTCAAGTCATAATTGGCTTACGGTCACCCCTGGTGGGGTTTTCATGGCAAGAACTAACAGAGGTGGTTCACCACTGCCTGCCTCTGCAACCCTGGTCTTCGTTGGAGGTCTCCCATCCAATTACTATCCAAACAATCTGCACCATCACCAACTCTGGTTAGCTTTAGGCCAGGGTCGGAAGCGAAGGGCTAGCAATAACCTTGGTGTAGATATGGATACCCTTTGGGTATATCTTTTAGAGGACAGCCGGAGAACTGTATCTTACGCAGTTGCAAAATTCTGTGTGACAGCACTCAGAAAGTGGTATCATTTGACGAAGGAAACGGCAATTGCTGGGAAGTGAATTAACGAAGTGAGTGAGTTTTTACTGTTAGATATATATACTTATATATATGATTTTATCTTTTATGTATGTACCCATTTTAAGTATTTAAAAACTGTTCTTTTTATCTGTACTTTACTTGGCTGGTTTTGTGACCGTAATAAACCCTTTGATTGATGGATGGGTTGATGGATTGATTGGTTGGATATTGCTTGGATGCTAATTGTCCTTGGGATGTGAGATCTCTCTCCCCTACCCCTCCGGTGCAGCCCATTAAAGAAATACTTCTAAAACTGCATGCTAAGCCCTGGTTTAGAATGCATCAGGAATGCATGATACCATGATATTACACCGTAATTGATGCTGGAAATCTTCTGCAGTTGGCAACTGGAGGTGGAGGGTGGGGAGAAGAGAGGGCTTCCCCTTAAGATGTGTATGTGGAATGATCCCTCCTATATGGCCTCGGTTACAAGTGGACCTTCGAGAAAGTGGACTACTTTTATAATGTGGTGCAGATTTTCTGCTGTTTTAAAGCATCGCCTTTTTTCCACATTTGTAGATTGCCTCTAAAGGTACCTTGATGTCTGCTCTCCCCCCCCCCCCAGTCCACCTGTTGGTGTGTAGTTGCTGAGAGACGCCTTGTTTGTGAGGGTGGAGTGGGAAGGGGAAGCTTGAAATTCTGTTGTCTCCACCCTCTACTAGACAATTCCCAAATTCCCGCTAATAGAGATGTCAGGAGTGGAGAGTAGGTGTAATCTTTCCCTCCCAACTGCTCGTATTGGACGTGTTTCTGCTGGCATAGATCCAGAGGAGTTAGCCATGTTAGACAGTAGTAGCAAAATAGCAGAGTCCAGTAGCACCTTTAAAATTAACCAGCTTTATTGTAGCATAAGCTTTTGAGAACCACAGCTCTCTTTGTCAGAGTTCTGTGCAGAGATGCACAGTTCTACATCTGACGAAGAGAGCTGTGGTTCTCGAAAGCTTATGCTACAATAAAGTTGGTTAGTCTTAAAGGTGCTACTGGACTCTTTACTTTTCTGCTGGCAGGTTCTCATTTGATGTGACAATAGGACTATACCCTTTGTGATCTTGACATGAGTTGTGTTAGTCTTTCTTATGGATGTAATGGAAGGATGTTGCGGGGGGGAACATTAAAGAGAAGATTTTAAGGATCCTGGAAGTAGGTAACTTATTTTTTAAAATTTATTTACGCATTTATAGTCTGGCTTTCTCACCGAGAGTCAAGGCGGATTGCACAGCATGAGTCGGTGGAGTCCATTTCAAAGACATTCCAATAAAGAATGTAATAGGGTATATAAATGCAAATTCGCACTGCTTTAAAGCGAGTGAAAATCCAATATGGAGCAGAAGAAATGCTGAAACAGAGCATAAGCAATTCTAAGACTGACCTATTAAACAATGTAGAAATTATCCAGTAGGATTATATTTATCATTTGGAAGGAAGGGAAGATTTTTTTACTGCTCCCGTACCCCTAAGCCCTCTGTTTCAACAAGCTTGCTGATTGGTTTGCTGCAAACTAAAAACAGTGCATGTGGTTCTTTGTTCTTGCATGTTTTTGACTGGTTGTGGAACTTTTTTAAAGATATTTTAGGCTGTTTTGAACGTGTCCTTGATGATATTAATGGTTTGCACTTCGTAGGGAAGAATTTTCGCATGCTTATTATTCAAGTGGGTATACCCGTAATATTCTGGGTACAGTTATGTTGAACTTAGGCTGTGAGATCTGGATTTAATTGCTGTCCGTCTAAAATCTCTGCATCACCGTTGAATCTGAAGTTGTTCAGATCTTTCTTCTGAACAGAGTCTGTTGGATTCTCTTGTCATTTCTTATAATAAATAAAGTCTTAGCAGAAAAAGAACCTTCAAATGTGAAGTACCTGAGGTGGTTCTTTGTAATGCTGCGAACTCTGAAACTTAATGGGCTTGTAATGCAAATTCTCCCAGCTGTTAATGGTTATATTTACTATGACTCTCCCTTTCCTTCAAATGGCTCTTCACCAGATGCATCCTGCATCTGACGAAGAGAGCTGTGGTTCTCGAAAGCTTATGCTACAATAAAGTTGGTTAGTCTTAAAGGTGCTACTGGACTCTACTATCTTGCATCTGACAAAGAGAGCTGTGGTTCTCGAAAGCTTATGCTACAATAAATTTGGTTAGTCTTAAAGGTGCTACTGGACTCTTTACTATCTTGCAACTACGGACGAACACAGCTAACTCCTCTGGATCTCTCACCATTTAAACTGAGATGCATTTCTATCCTATCTATCCTCTGTGGAGCTTGGAGCAGTGGCCATCATTCTTCCCTCCATTTTATTATCACAAGTTCCTTGTAAGGTAGGCTGGGATACAAATGTCACCGATTCAGGGTCTCGCAGCAACCTTCACGGCTGTGTGGAATTTGAATGCATATCTTCTAGATTCTAGTCCAGCAGTCTGACTGACTGCCATATCACACTTGCTCATATTTTGAATTTGGTGTTGATTCTGCAAATGTGCAGATGATGTTTGTCAGAGCAGGCAATCGAGGAAAGCGACAGCGCATGTTCCGAAGGAGGTTATGAGAACCCTTTATTTCACCTCTGTGAAACTGTCCCAATTGCTAAAAGTCACTGGATCTTTTTTTTGAAATTTGAGTACTGTGTGAGCTTGCCTCCTCCATGAGCAATTCCATTCTGGGAAATACAGATCATGGGAGAAGGTGCCATGGTGGTTCAAAAGGAAAAGGAAGGGGAACATCGTAGTTGCTTAGGCAACATGCTACTTTCTCAAGCGCTATGGTTCCCAAGCAAGAATATGAGGGTGCAAGAACTAATGCGAGCCAATTTAGTGCTCTTGATTAAAAAAAAGTGGTTTTAGAGCACGTGCAGAGCTGTGCACAGCTGATGGTTCAAATTACAATCTGAGCCACTGGAAGTTCGATCAGTGTGTGATGTGAGTCGAGGCTTTATTATAAATGCTGCGTGTACTGTTTTGCACAGAGGCTGAAAAGCTTGTGCGGTGAATTCACCTCCTCTGCAGACACCTTAGCTGTTGACCTCATCAGCATTTGCTCCTGGATGTTATGTGCAGTGAAATGGGCTGCCACAAGAGATTACCACATCTGGGCAGAATGCATTTTTAATCCAAGCGTATCTGTGCCAAATCCCATCGCTGGCAATGCAGCTGCATTCATTGTGGGTGACACAGACAAGGATTGGAGAAAGCAGAACAGCTGGAGACTGGCCAAGTATGGGGGAGGAGGAGAAATTGCCAAGGACTGGAGCTTTGATTTGCGTTGAGGCTCTGCTCCAGAACCTATTTATATTTCTTTTCTGCCCTTCCTCAGAAAGCTTGTGGCTGCTGACATAGGGCTCCCACACAGCTTGCATCCAGTTCGCTTCTTCAAATCTGATAGCCTCTGCGCTTGCTTCCACTGTTAATATTAATCCTGCAAAATGAGAGACGGACAGGTGCTTATAGAGCTTGCAGAGTACTTTAAGCTCAAGTGACTGTTGCTAGCCCCAAATGTATGAAAGTGTGATGGTTTTCCAGGCACGTTCCCCCTGCAAGGCTACACAGCTTTGTAGGAAACAGATATTGTAGATAGACATGGGCACGAACCAAAAAAATTTAACTAACCAGCGGTTTGTGGTTCGGTACCGACAACGAACCTGAACCAGCGAACCGCAACAAACATTTCGTGCTGATGAACCGGTTCAAGGTTTGTGGTTCGTGGGCGTCAGAATGGCCCCTGTTGGATTTAGAGAGCCCATATTCCCAGGGAGTGTTTAGCAGGCTCTCCTCCAGCCAGCACCCAAGTTTGGTCAAGATTGCAATAGGGATCTTGGAGTTATACCCTCTCCAATCCAAGGCCCCCAGGAAACTCCCATTCGATACAATTAGAGCCACCAGTTGACGTTGGCCCAGTGTACAAGGGGTTGGCCTTTAGAACTGCCTATCAGGGATGAGATTGGAGTGCCCATGGTTACAGAACACCCCCCTTCCCCCTCCCTCCCCCCGGGTGTCTTCTCCCATGTAACCAATTGTAACCAATTTGCAGCTCCATGGTTGGAAGGAAGACCTGCCAATCAAGGTAAACTGGGCTTCGATTCGGGTTTCCAGGGCGACAGAAGGAGTACAGACAGAGTTCAGGCATTTCCCCCAGCAACGTTTCCAAGGGAATTGATTTATTATGCCTGTCTGGCTTCACGAACCACGGGCAAATGCAATGAACCGGGCTTCCAACGAACGCTGGTTCGTTGGCCATGGACCCTCATGAACCGTCAGTTCGCGAACAGACAATCAGGCGGTTCGTGGGTTGTTTTGGCTCGTAATGCGGTTTGTGCCCATGTCTAATTGTAGAGGTGTGGATGCCCGCTTTTGGTTTTAGAATCTAGCAATGAGACTGGTCTCAGAGCACCTGCTGTGTGGGAAAAGATTTCTCCTGCTTGTTTAGCCTCATTCAGAGCTTGGCTGTTTAAGTCTCTGGCAAAAGCTCAGATTACAAAAGTACAGAACCTCCCCTTCACCTAACAATGCCAGGTGAGGAAGTGAAGCGTCTAAGAAGAGTCCACATTTCAGGTGATACTGGGCCAATTCATGCTTCTTCCTTAATGGAGGCAGAACAAAGCCCAAGTTCCAGAAGCCACTTCAAAGAAATTAGATATTGTGAACAAACAAGTTGTTATATAAAAACAAAATGTGAATGACCATCATTCATTGATTTCAGCGAAGACAGAAATGGGATGAAATGTTTAAACTACTAGAAATGTTAAGAAACAGAGGCAATAGTGTAAAATTGTGGTGGTTTAGAAGATGTACATAATAGAAATCAGGGCTTTTTTCCTGGGAAAAGAGGTGGTGGAACTCAGTGGGTCTAAACTCCCCTCTCTCTGGAGATCAGGGGGTGGGGCCACCAGACATGTGACCATTTTCAAAAGGTTCCGGAACTCCGTTCCCCCGTGTTCCTGCTGAAAAAAAGCCCTGATAGAAATAGGAAAAAGCAATAGTGATATCAATAGATCTGTGGATACAGAAGGAGAAAATGGAGACAGTTTCCTTTAACAATGATCCTGTAGTTCACATTCGAGCTATAGAGACTAAATGGAAAAAAATAGCAGGTTTAAATCTTTTCAGTAGAACAACACTGAGCTTTATTAAAATGTTTAAATATCTCTTTGTTCCCTGGTTGTTAGAGCTGCATTTAACTTTAAGTAGTAAGAAAATGCAATCCTTGGAAGGGAGAGTAAATGTTACCTTAATTCCAAAACCCAACAAAAATGCATAAATGATATTCGTGTGGACTTGCATGGCTGCAGATCTCGATTACAGAATTTCTCAATGGTTATAGCACAACGATTCTATCTGATAGTGGGTGCCTTGTTCTGCTTCAAACATTATTAATGCACGTAAAATGTTGGTCTAGGCTAGACTGCTTTCCTTTGTTGATGTTGAGTTTAAGTATTGAGATTTTAGTATTTGTGGTGGAGGTGTGGGACACCATACTGGGGAAGTAATCATAAAATAGCACTGTGGGCAGGTAACGTAGCTTTTCTTCCAAGAGATCTTGAGACAGCTGTAAGAAAGCTAGTGGGGACATCAATTGAATGTGGTGAAATCCTTGGATGCGAAATAAATCTTGCTAACATAGAGATGAAGAAATGTATGGGAAACTGTAAGCATAAGATACCAGGCTTGTGGATAAAACTATTGAACTATGCTGATGGGTGTTTGGAAAGCACAGGCGAACCGTTTGGATGGTTGGACTGAAATTATCATGAAGTGCTGTGGAAACTTGTCATTAAGTGCTGTAGAAATTTGTCATAACAATAGATTTATTGAGAATAACACTTAACGCATCTGACACAGTGTTCTGTGGCTCAAATGCTTATGTCGCGATTAAGACTTGAAGATGCTGTAAGATACTTCTGATGATGATGGTTACATTGCAGTAAAATATTCCATTTTTCCTTTCTTGGCAGAGCAGGCTGTCTCTGTTTCTCCAAAAGAGTGGTCGGACTGAACCGAAGTATTTCCAGCCCTGAATATCACTTTAAGAACGTGAGATGAATAGAGAAGCAAGCAGGTGGCAAGGTGGTCACCAATGGCTTCTGTAATACATCACGCAGACTTTTCAGGGGCCAGGAAAGTTAGTAATTTTACTGACTGGGAAAAGGCCAATCTAACAAGGCTTATTGATTTACATATTGAGAGCAGATTTATGAGATGTATTGAGGTGAGGAACAAGAGGCAAGACTTGTATCCTTTTTTCCAATAGTGCGGATTAGAAATACAATATCGAAGATCCAAAGGGATTGTGACGTATTAAAAGAGCCGACAGAGCTTGAACATTTGTTAAACCTCATAAAGGACACTTATAATAACTTTGATTGAGGCTTGGAGATGATAAATGTAAGGAAAACTGGAGGAGAAATTTGTAGAGTTCTGTATCTGCAGATCTAAGATATATCTGCATATCAGTGGAGATATATGTGCAGAGTACAGATGGGCATGAACTGAAATACAAACCAAAATTCGGCACGAACCTGAGCCCATTTCTGACAAACCGCCACGAACTTTAGGATGGTTTGTTTGGTTCGTCACTGCAGACAGCTTGGCGCCGATCAGTTTCCTAGACAACAGGGGATGGACTTTTTGCAGACCTTCTGCTGACCCGGAAGTGATGATTTGCTGACCCGGGTGCAGCATTTTGACAAACCAAACGAACCAGTTCGCGAACCAGGGCAGGTTTGTGAAAGTTTGTGGTTATGGTTCGTGAAATGCGATGAACCATGAACCTCATGGTTCGTTTTCCCCCTGGTTCGTGCCCATCTCTACTGCAGAGTTTGGCCAAACATATTTGTAAGTGTAGCAATGAAGGAACTTCTTCCACAGTTTTATTCCGCTGTGGGTAGGTAGATGCTTGAAAGGATTAAAATGTAGGTTATTAGTATTACTATAGGGGAATATTCAAGATGTCAAGCAAAAGAAGCAGGATTTTTCTTTTTGGTGGCATTGTCAAATAGTAAGAAGGCATTGGAAAAGGGGCATTAACGATAATTTGGAATATAATGGGAAATGGGCTGATGCTTAATCTGCATGTCATTTGTTCATTGACATTCAGAAGAATGGCTAAAAGCTGGAATTACCTAGTAGCAGCCAAAGAAAGTTCTTGCAAGTAATTAGAGAACAAATGGGAAGCCTGTGTATGGAATAATGGCATAAAAATTGGCTTTCCATATTAATGCATAGGATTACTATAGGCACCCAAAACTGGAATAAAAAGAACCTTTTGAAGGAGAATCCTCCTCTCCCACCCTCTGCCCCCGTCACCATTCACCTGGCCAGTGGGGGCGGAAAGTTGGGGGAATAGGCCTCGCAGGTGCATTCCCACACCGGCACAACATCACCGTGCAGGAGGCAGGAGCGCTCTCATGCTTCACAGCAGGGCCCCAAACGGGCTGAATTCCCACCCCCGCATAATGATGTCACTTCTCAGAAAGGATATCATTGCACCATCCCAGATGCATGTGATTCGTGCATATACGAAGATGTCCCCAAAAGTGAATGCCAATCCCCCCCCCTCGCC
Organism: Eublepharis macularius; assembly: GCF_028583425.1. Classification (NCBI taxonomy): domain Eukaryota; kingdom Metazoa; phylum Chordata; class Lepidosauria; order Squamata; family Eublepharidae; genus Eublepharis; species Eublepharis macularius. Next base: position 61,511,071 of record NC_072802.1, on the reverse strand, counting down.
AGGAGGGTAAGGGCACCTGCCAACCCTAGAGCTAAGAGTTGTTGGTGAAGTCTGGCCTCGGTTTAAGTGAATCCGCTAAGATTTGGGGGTGAGAGCTGGCAATGTGATCGGAGTGCCTGTGTTGGATTAAACCCAACAAAGTAGGCCTGGAAGCTGATGAACCTTGGCTCTGAACCAAAAGAGAAGGTTGATAATAGGTTTTGCTCTGTGCCAGGTTAGTACAAATTGCTGGTAAAAGTCAAATTTGTACATAAGTACGTTGATGGAACATCTGTAGCTCAGTTGCTCTTGACAATTTAAGCAGTGTCTTTTTCTCCACTCCCTCTCTCTGGCCTGCTATCCTTTTAGTAATGGTTATAAATCCTGCATACATACCAATGCTCCAAGCTTTGCCCTGAGCATGAGCCAAAAGCCATTTTTCTGTTCTTCACTCTCCCTTTTTTTAGTTCTGGAAGCAGATCAGCACAGTGCACCTCGAGAGGCAGCCAGCAGCGGGCAGTCAGAACACCGCCTCCTGGGCCCAGCTAGTTGTGCTGTCCTATAAACCAGTGGAAGGGGCATCCGAGGGAGTGTTGCGGTACCTTTATTGTTGCCCCAAGGCTCCCATTTGTTTTTGCTGCAACAGTTTCACATGGCTTCCCCTCTGGAATTTGAACTGTGGTGACTGATTCTCTTGACAAGAATGTGGCTGGCCTGTGGAATGACCTGGGTCTCTGAAAATGGGACCTGAAAAAAAACGTTAGCTTACTTTGAATGGAAGAAGGGTGGCGGGTGTTCGGTGTTCATGTGTACCCCGGTGTAAAAGCTCAATGTACAATTCACTGCTCAGATCTGTTTCATCCTCCCTTCTTCCCCTCAGGGAAAAACAGAGGAGCCATGCATACATAAATCAGTTTGTTCTACATAACATACTCTCCAGGTTTTTTGTCAAGCATTAACATGGAAGGTGGAGATAGTATTTATTTGAAAGATTTGTATCCTGCCATTCTCTCAAAGAAAAGGCATGCAGGGGCAGTCTGTGGCATGAAATCAAGACACAGAATTACAAAATCAGTGCATGGGGAAATCTAAAGAGCTCAACTCGCATAATAAAACCAATTCTTAAACCGAAACGACACATATCAGAGATGGAAAAAGCAGCGGTGTTATAAACCGGGATAGAGAAGTCCAGGGCATTTTTTCAGCAGGAACGCAGTGGAACGGAGTTCTGGAACCTCTTGAAAATGGTCACATGGTTGGTGGCCCCGCCCCCTGATCTCCAGACAGAGGGGAGTTGAGATTGCCCTCCGCGCTACAGCGCGAAGGGCAATCTAAACTCCCCTCTGCCTGGAGATCAGGGGGCGGGGCCACCAGCCATGTGACCATTTTCTCCGAGGGCAACCCACGGAGTTCCACCACCTCTTTTCCTGGAAAAAAAGCCGTGGAGAAGTCTACAGCTCAGAGTGTGAGTTTCCATAGCAGAGTGGGGATTTGAAACGGGGTCTTTCTGATCCATGGGCATGTGGCCTTAGGCAAGCAACTCTTGGTCTTGAATGTGCCAACACTCTCCCTCCCCACCAGCATTTGCAAGATCATGATACCAGCCTATCCTTCCAGACTCTTATAAAGATAACGGATGAATGCGACTGGAGTACTGAAAATACTGTATAAATATAAGATTTGAGTACAGTCCTGTCACTTCAGGTGATTTTAGTCCTTGAGAATCTCTGTGTGCTTTTTACATTTTAAATGTGAACTCCGTTTTTGTCTGTACGTCATGCTGTGAATGTTTGAAGAGTCTGAGATGTTATCCTTAAGTAGGGGGAATCAGCTTTGAAATATTCTTCCTAGCAGCTGGTCTTTTCCCCTCCCTTCTTCCCTCTCCCTCCATCTTCAGCTGCTTCATGTGGTTAACCGTGTAAACATATTTTTCTGGCAATAGGGCCGCATAAAACACTTAGGCATTGTTTTGAGTAGCTCAGCTGCAGTTCAGTGGAGAACAAGGTTAGATAAAAGAAAGATAAGCTTAAGCTAATATTACAGTAGTACAACAAACTAAATGGGGTGTTTTTACTGCGGGGTGGGCAGTAAATCTGAAGTTTAGGTATTGCTGTATACTTGGATAAAAGGGGCAGACGTGTGTTTTTTTCTCTTGATTAGAGAGAAGTCCTGATTAAGGAGAGGCATATTTCTTCTCATAATCAACCACCTTATGTTCAGACCCAACAAAACAGGTAAATGTTTGCCTGACGGTGCTAAATCAAGTCATTCTCTCAAAGAAAGAGGAACCATGCCAGGTGTATACATAAGCTTCTGTTGTTACCTGACAAGTGATGGAACTCAAGTCTTTTTAAAAAAAGTTTTGCATTTATTGCGTAGGTGTGTGCGCTCTTGTGTTGCAAAAACCCTAGGGATGTTGGTGGGAAAAAGAGGTGGCTCCATCTGATGGCATTTGGCATAAGGGAATAAAGCGCACACCCCTTGATTCATAGTGGCAGCTTGGGAGACGATGTATTTGGCATACCTGGGCCCTTCTGACTATCTGCTCTTACCTGGAGCAGATGCTGGGAAAGACCTTCCGTGCTGGACACTTGGGAAAGATGTGGCCAGCCAGTCATTCACTACACTAGTACTGAAGTAGATGGTGCAAGTGTCTGATACGGTTATGGAAGTTTCATATGTTTGTATGTTGGCACCCCATCTTTAGGCACTTCAGGTGCCATAATGGGGTTATCCCAAAGGTGACATATGAGGTTATCCCATTTTATCCGTCTAGTCTTGTGATAATTGGGTGGACCGGGGAACTGCTCTGTCTAAGGCTGCTCCTGCTAATTCCATTTCCTGATGAAGTAGGGATTTGAAGTTTGGTCTCTTCGATGGGTGCTAGTCCTGCTAACTACACCTCCCTTCAAGAGGCAGAACTTGTACCTTCTACATGGTTCTGTTAATCCCCTATTACATTTTTATCCAAGGAGCTCCAAGGAGTGGCATACGTGGTTCTCCCCTCCACGTATTATCCTCGCCACATCCTTGTGAAGTAGGTTAGCCTAAGAGAATGACTGGCCTAAGGTCTCTCCCTCTTTGCCCCGCTTCATGTCTGAGTCGAGATTCAGAACTGGGGAGGGCAGAGTTCAGTCTTTTGCAACAACCACTATGCTACCTTGATTTCTGCTCCTGCTTAGGGTTACCAACCTCCAAGGTGGTAGCTGGAGTTCTAGAATTACAGCTGATCTCCAGGCTGCAAAGATCAGTTCCCTGGAGAAAATAGATGCTATAGAGGGTGGACTATGGAATTATACCTGCTCCAAACCCTGCTCTGTCTAGGCTCCACCCCCAAATCTCCAGGAATTTCCCACCCTGGAGCTGGCAACCCTGCAAGTGCTGCTGCACTGAAGTCTTCTCTTGATTTCTATGACGACTCTTGTTTCCGCAAAGCAAAACCATCTTACCCAGGCACGCTCTGCAAATCGTATCTGTGCAATCCAGGTCCCAGCGTGGGCATTCAGATGAGGCACCAGAAGAATAAAAAGCTTCAGGCTCCTGACTGCAAAAATAAAATAGAATAAAAATAAAATCGCTGTATCTCTCAGCGCCAAACCGCTTTCCCCCAGTGAGTTCTCTAAATGAGCCTTCCAGTCGCTGCACGCGGCACATCTGAAGTCATACCATCCAGGCTTGTAGCCAGAGAAGCATTTGTGGTGGCGGGGCCTGGAAGTTCAGTTCAGAGGGCAGAAGGGCATTGAATGCCAACATGAAGCGACATAAAAACGACAATCAGTTGTAGTGTGTTCAGTTGTTAAAATGGATTTCATTTGCAAAGTGCAACTTGTCAGTCATCCCAGTGCCTCTTATAGCTCATGGGTCGGAACACTGGCGAAGAGGAACAAGATTTTAATGAGCCCTTGGGTAGAAAATATTGCTTGTTGCTTTTGATAGGGGAAGAAGGGCTAGAAATGTCTTGCTTTCGAAAGGTTCTGGAATTAGCCCCAAGAGAAATAGGTATCCCCTTCCGCAGTGGCTACAGTCCATGCTTAATGCAGTCCCATTTAGAGTACGTTTCCTGTAGGTTGGTTATTCAACCTGAAGCTTGCATGATAAGCAGGGTTTTCATTTGTGGAGTTAGGGGATGAAAGCCTGTCTGTGACTGCCTGAAGAAAATCTTCAAGTGACTGGTGAGGCATTGGCCCTTTCTCCAGGCTGTCCTTTCATTTCTGTTTCACGTTAATGAGGTAATTGAGATTCTTTTTTTCTTTTTTAAAGCAGCACAGTTTGTAGCCACAATTGCCGCTCAAGTGTCGCTTCGCTCCAGGTGTTCAGCCACCACAAAGTTACTCAAAGTGCTAGAGAGGTCTCAGCAAATCAACACATTTGTTTTCTTTTCTGGCGGCTTCTTTTCTTTTTATCGTGGCTGCGATCTACCATCCTGCGCTGGCTGATTAAAAAAAGAAGCAGCCCTCATTAATTCATCAATAGTAGAGCAAAGACGGCAGTAGAACAAAGCAATATTTTGCCTTCGACATCGGTTTCATGTTGACAACTTCCTCTTTTTTTTTTTAGACTTGTGTCTGGGTATAAAGCACTCTGGATTTCACTGTCTCTCCCCCCAAATTAAGGAAACTTTGACTTGATTGATGCATTCAGGGTTTCTGTGGTATATGCGAGAAAGAGACGTGTGCGCTACAAAACAGGATCCAACTCAAGGGACCGTTTCTTCTTTTTGTTCCTATGGGTATGCCTGTTCTTAAATCTGACTGAAAAAACTGCAAACGGAGGGGATGAAATATTAACAGTGAGTTCTGATAGTTTGCTGTTTCATATTTATAAAGCTTCCAGAACAGTGGTGCTCTATTTTGGATGAAATAGTACTCTGTTTCGGATTTTAATACGAGAGGTCGCGGGATCACCTGAACATAGGCTTGGGGCCTACCCTGGCCTGTATGAAGTTTGAGGCATGAGGTGTATTTTTTTTGTAATAAGCACTTTTTTGAAATGAATATGAAGTTTACCTGATTTGGTGTGCCAGGTTGTGTCTCAGCTAACTTGTGACTCGGCTAACTCAGCTGTCTCTCAGCTAACTTGTGTCTTGGCTAACTCAACTGTTTGAAAGTACAGCTAAGCGCTGAAATAATACCGCGTGCAGCATTTGTGAGCCAGTGGCAAAGCAGCCCAGTTGAAATGAGGCATTGGGCCTGTGCAAAGTCGCCATAGAATCGGTCTTAATTTCTGAAGCGAGCAGCAGTATCGGCTTTAGAATAAAGTATAGAATATATTCTATTGGATAGATAGGTTAGGATACGATATGCAGTGGGAGAATATAATATAGAATAAAATATATCCCTGTTCTTCATAGGTTTGTCAGGTACCCCTCATCTCCAGTTGGGAGGGTGGAGTCCCTGGCACTTACTTTGTGCCAGGCACAAAGTCAGCGTGATGATGTCACTTCCAGAAGTGACATCACTACGTCGCCTGCTCAAGCACCTCTGTGCTCCATGCAAGGCTGGTTCAGCTCGTTTGGGGCCCAAATCGGCACCAAACAAAGCGCAGGAATCCTCCCGCGAACAGCACGACATCACTTCCAGAAAGTGACATCATCACGCTGATGGTGATGCTGATCACTTCCGGAAGTGATGTCGCGTGCTTCTGAGGTGCCTGCTGGTGGTGGGCAAGCTCTGGGCACTTGCCACCTCCTGCCGATCGCTGGGCGATCGCCAGACAAGGGGGCAGATCCCCAGGAACTTACCTGCCACCGGTGAGCACCTGGGAACCCTAGCTCTTCACCCAAATGGCAGATGCATGCAAGCCCTTTGACACTTGTGAACTGGCAGCAGTAATGTCTCCCCGCTCTTTTAGCATGCTCCTCCAATATATACAAGTTGCTCTTTATAACACATGATTGGTAGAGGTTTGCAGTGTTAAGCAAGTGCTCCATTGGCCTCATTTTCCTGGAGCTTGTACCTGTAGGAGAAAGTCATGTTTTCAGGCAATGTTATGTGTGTGTTGGGGGTGGGGGTTGCTTCGGATATGCTAAAAAGCATTTTTTCCTACACATTCTTCAATAATGAAACCTGGCATTTAAAAAAGGGCTCTGCATCCCAAGAACTACGTAAGGCAGTCAGCAGGTGGGCCTGAAAGTTGGCACACAGAATATACTTTATTTTAAAACTTCATTTATATCCCACCTTTTTCTCCAATGGGGAGACCTAAAGCACCTTGCAGAATTCTCCTCTCCTCCATTTCTAACCCTGTGGAGTAGGTTGGACTGAGAGAGTGTGACGGTTGCCCAGCCAGCTTCCATGACAGAGTGGGGATTCGAACCTGGATCCCTCAGATCCTAGTCCAACACTCTAACCACTACACACACTGGCTCTCAATATATTGAATTCCACGTTTCTATTATGCCCCTGATATTTCTTGCCGTTCCCCCTTTTCCTTCCGCGGTATTTAAAGTAACTCTCCATATCGCTGCATTCATCATGCACGTCACGGCACAAGGAAGACTCACACAAAGCTGCCTTTCTTGTCACATGAGATTTGAGAAGAAATGACAGTCGGATAGGAGCCGTTATGACAGCCTGGCTGGGGGAGGGGAGGTGATACGGTACTCGTCCTGGTGTGGGCAGGTTTTCTACAGCATCCTGGGTAATGGCCACACCTCCCAGTTGCAATCTTCGCATGATCTACAGAAGCATTAGCATCTGAGCACAGATTTATGCCGTGCATCAAACAAGCTTTGAAAGGAGGGGGGAAGGGGCCACTGGAAGTTGCATGTTTCTTTCTGACCACTGTGACCCCCCCAGAACAATCTATTCCGCCTTCTGTGACTACTTCTGGTGGTGAGGGGACTATTTTATGTATGTGTGTGTGTGTTTGTTTGTTATTTATATTCCTCCTTTCTCACTGAGACTCAAGGCGGATTACATAGTGTGAGATTAGTACAATTAGTGGCAAGGACAAGGGCAGGCATTTCCATACAGTGTCAAGAACATTTCCAGGGCTTTTTTTCAGCAAGAACGCGGTGGAACGGAGTTCCGGAAACCCTTGAAAATGGTCACATGGCTGGTGGCCCCGCCCCCTGATCTCCAGACAGAGGGGAGTTTAGATTGCCCTCTGCGCCGCTCCAGCGGCGTGGAGGGCAATCTAAACTCACCTCTGTCTGGAGATCAGGGGGCGGGGCCACCAGCCATGTGACCATTTTCGCCAAGGGCAACCCACTGAGTTCCACCACCTCTTTTCCCAGAACAAAAGCCCTGAACATTTCCATAAACAATGTCATGGGGTGAAAGAATATAAGTTTACAAAGATACAGTATTAGCAAAGATCCAGTATGGGGTTGAGGAATTGCTGAAACAGAACACAATCAATTCTAGGACTTACATTGAACAACATAAAGCACAGGTAGGATATAGGAGTACATATTTAAAGCAACAGATAATATGTAAGGCAACATAATGGTGAAATCTATGGTTTCTAACTCATTAGCGAAACATTTTTATTTATTTCTTTATTCGATTTATATTCCGTCCTCCCCACACCAGCAGGCTCAGGGCGGATTACAACCGTATACAATTAAAACATATTAAATAATTGATACCAGTTAAAGCCATAAAACAAAGTTACACAGTAAAAAATACATATATATATATATACATAATCATAATGGCACAGCAACCAACTGACCGACCTTCACCCATCTCTAGAGCATCATACTGGGCACTGTTTGCTAGATGGAGGTACTGCTAGTAGGGAGGGCATAGTCTGCAATCTACCGGCCAGGGGGCTCTGGGATCCCTTTCCTACCGCCCTTCAGGACAACTTAATGCCTACTCAGAGTAGTTTACAAAGTGTGTTATTATTATCCCCACAACAATCACCCTATGAGGTGGGTGGGCTGAGAGAGCTCTGAGAGAGCTGAAACTGACCCACGGTCACCCAGCTGGCTTCAAATGGAGGAGTGGGGAATCAAACCCGGCTCTCCAGATTAAGAGTCCCGCGCTCATAGCCGCTACACCAAACTAGCTCAGTTTAAGGGGAGAAGATGCAAGAAAAGTGGAAGGGAGGACTTCCTTCAAACTGCTTGTAGTCAAAATCTCATTTCCATTTGGAATAGGAGAATGGTTTGTGATCTAAAAGGGGGTCTTCCCGTCATTCAAATCTCATCTTTTCCACAACTCCACAAGTGCCTCCAAGCAAGCTGTTCTCTTCCAGCCTTTTATCTCTTAGACCCCCATATCTGCAAGATGCAGATAACACCAGGCACTTAAAAAGTAATAGGTTAATGTATGTGGTCACTTTAGATGCTGAAAGCGCTGTACAAATGCAGAGAGTGACAATTGTTGCATTTCCATCAGAAGGAAGAACACTGACCTACTGACTCCTAAGGGGAGTCAGTATGTTGGAGCGGCACAGCAGCTGGCTCCAGCCATGAATGAATTGCCCTGACCTGGATAGCCTAGGCTAGCTCAATCTCAGATTTTGGAAGCATCAGATTTAGCCCTGGTTAGTACTTAGATGGGAGGCGATCAAGAAAGTCCAGGGTCACTAGGCAGGCAATGGTAAACCACCTCATTTGCTTCTTGTCCTGAAAACCCTCTGGGGTTGCCAAAAGTCCGACTGTGACTTGACAGCACTTTACACTCATGGCTAATTTGCTGCTCTTTGCTTGCTGGTTTACATCAAAAGAGGAACAGTAGGATAATTTATTTAATACTTCAGCTATTTCTAAATGTTCTGTCTCCTGTCTATGTGTTGTCATGGTAGGGCCAGAAGGTAGATTATCAACCATTTCTCACTTGCATTTTGTTAGATATATATCCTTCTTGTCCAGCCATTTTCTCCTGGCACGATTCTGTTTAAGGACGCATTTTCTGATGTCATCGGGCCATTATAAGGGATCGTGCTGGGAGATGGTGCAAGGAAGACGCTTCATGCCGTGAGTTTGCACGATCTCCCGGAGCATGAGTAAAAACAGCCACTGTTTAAACCTAAACCTACCTTGTATAAAGGATAAAATGGAAGAGGGGACAACCATGTAAGCTGTTTTTGGTGTCCACTGGGGAGAGAATTTGGGTATAAGTATCTAAAGAGATCCTGTTTGGTGTAGTAGTTAACAGCAGCAGGACTCTAATCTGAAGAGCCAGGTTTGATTCCCCACTCCTATAACCAACCCTTGACATTAGCCTGGCTGTCATAGTTTGAACTGATTTTTCTGGACTGTTTTCAAAGGCAGCCCTACATACAGTACATTACAGACATTTAATAAAATAGATCAGATAGAGGCGGTTAGGACTCTAATCTGGAGAACTGGTTTTGATTCCCCACTCCTTCACTTGAAGCCAGCTGGGTGACTTGGGTCAGCCACAGCTTCTCGGAGCTCTCTCAGCCGCACCCACCTCACATGGAGATTGTTGTGAGGATAATAACACTTTGTAAACTGCTCTGAGTGGGCATTAAGTTGTCCTGAAGGGCGGTATATAAATCGAATGTTGTTGCTATTATAAATAAAATGGAATCAAGCTCTGTTTGTCATGTTTGTGGTCATGCAGTCAGTTCAGATGGTAACTTTCATCTTCAGGTAGACAGCCTCGCTTGCATGAGCGACCATGATATTTATTTGTTTATTCCCCACCTTTCTCCCCGATGGAAACCCAAAGCAGTTCACATCATTCTCTCCTTAATTTTATCCTCAAGACAACCCTGTGAGGTAAGTTAAACCGTCAGTATGTCTGGCCCAGCAAGCATCCATGGCATAGTGGATGGATTCGAACCCTGACCTCCCAGATCCTAGTCCAACACTCTTAACTGCTATGCCATGCTGACTCTCGTGCTGGGACCTTTTTTAAAACAATGCCTTTGCCACGACAAGTGCTTACCTACCATTTTCATTGTAGGCTTCATGTATATTATTTTGTAATCTTTCCAAGAGTCCTGTAAATTAAGCTAATGTTTCTCTCTTGCAGACGGGAAGGGCTGAGAGAGGGTGACTTGCTACCCAGCAAATTCATAGCAGGCTGAAGGTCTGAACTGCAGATTTCCTGAATGATTGCTCAGTCTCTTCATCTCTGTGCAGCACCCGACTCCTGATTTTAGATTAGAATTTTTTTTTAAAAAAATTAGCCTTTATTCCTAGTTCCAGAGTGGGGGAGAAATCTAATAAAAACTAGCTATAGTGCAAGAGTAGAGAGAACACAGGAATTCTGCAATATTGTAAGAAAAACACGAAGGTTTGTCAACTATGCCAGCCCGTGTTAGAAAGTGGAGAAAAACCTCTTACAAAATGAACAGGAGAAGTGGGGGGGGGGGGGCTAGTGAAAACTGGGCAATATTGCAAAAAATGGTGAACAAAAATGAACGTTTTTTGAAATATTACAAGAATACAAAAACGTCGTGGAATTGTGAAAGGATAAGTTGGGTTCCAGTAAAGGGATGGTTAAGGTAGGAACTTGTCAGTGCTAGTGTTCTGTATACTCCCTATCTGCCACAGACATGTCAAATGTTAACTAGTCCTAGTGATTGTGACACGTGAACATCTCTGAGATGCCCTGTATTTATATATTGATATATATACACATACCAGGCCTAGTGAACTGGCTTCACTGCTGTAGTTTCCTCTAAAGGGTGTACACAAATAATGATTCTGGCTAACGCAGGCTGACACTGGCCGAATTGCAAGGGTATCTGCTGCTCGAGTGGGTAACACTCAGAGCTTTTTTTCTGGGAAAAGAGGTGGTGGGACTCAGGACCGCACAATGACGTCACTTCGGGTCAGCTGGAACAAGGGGGGAGTTTTTAAAAGTTTAAATCGCCTTCTTGAAAATGGTCACATGGCTGGTGGCCCCGCCCCCTGATCTCCAGACAGAGGGGAGTTTAGATTGCCCTCCGCGCCGGAGGTGCCGGAACTCCGTTCCACTGCGTTCCAGCTGAAAAAAAGCCCTGGTAACACTATATCAGCCAAGCCTCCTTCGCCAGCTGATTCCAACAGGACATGCCCTGTACTTATGGCTGCTTGTAACAGAGGCAGAGAATGGGGCCCATTGTTCTTGCAGGCATAAGAAGTCTACAGTGTAAAGTCAGGTGGAGCTTTTCCACAAGAGGATTGCCTTCGTATAAACCTCCCGAGGGCACATAAAGGCGTTTAAAATAGCTCTGCTCTGCTGCTGTTGTTTTTTAAGTCTCCAAAGGGAGATGTTCAGTGCCACTGAGTCTTTATTTGTCCCCCGCCTCCTTTTGTAAATGAAAAAGATGGAAAGAGTGTTGCTGTTCCAAGAACGGAAGCCTCTAGATCTGTCCTTTGAGATTTTCGGGAAGCAACATGGCTCTTTATTGGGTAGATTGGACAACCAGGGTTTGCTTTCTCTTAAAGAGTGCTTAGAAGACGTGCTGGGACAGCACCTGTGGGTGGGAGAGCGGGGAATAAGGAAATAATAACACAACATATTAACATTTGATTTATATACCACCCTTAACACTCACTCAGAGTGGGTTTACAAAGTATGCTGTTATTATCCTCAGGACAATCACCTGGTGAGGTGGGAAGGGCTGAGAGAGCTCTGAAAGAGCTGTGGCTGACCCAAGGTCACCCAGCTGGTTTCCAGCAGAGGAGTGGGGAATCAAACCCGATTCTCCAGATTAGAGTCCTGCCGCTCTTGCTTTTACAAGGTCAGATAGTAAAATTGCAGACACCAATCCTAACCTAACATTCTGTCCGCTTCTCTGTTCTGTAATAGCAGTCCCCTCTAGAATTCACTGTAGAAATGTTGGACACTGATAAATCATCAAAACGGGCTTCCGTTGCTGTTGATCTGACCATGGGTAACCCTGCTGCATTAGTTCAATGGTCCGTCTCCTCCAGCATCCTGTTTTCTTCTGCACCCAGTCAGAGGGCACAGGGACATCTACAATGGGGTTGCCAATCTCCAGGTGGTGGCTGGCGATCTCTACAAGGATGTGCTGTAGATCATGGTTCTCGCTTTCCCCCAGACTTGCTAAAACTGTACTGTGTAGTTTGGCCTCCGTTACCTGCTGTAAGTGAGGCTGGATAGAATAAAGGAAGGAGCCCAGGCACTTTTTTACCAAGGCTCAAACCTTGAGAAGATCCTCCCTAAACTCCTCTCTATGATCTATTTTATTAAATGTCGGTATGTAGGGCTGCCTTTGAAAATGGTCCAGTCACTTAAATTGGTTCAAAGTGCGGCAGCCAGACCATTGCCAGGGGTTGGTTATAGGAATCGCATCACCCCTGCGCTGAAAGATCTCCACTAGTTACCCCTCTGTTTCTGGGGCACAATTGAAAGTGCTATTTCTTAAGGCCCTAAAAGATTTGGGGCCGGGGAATCTGAAAGTCCGCCTCCTTCCATAGAATCCAGCCCAAGAGTTAAGATCCACCTCCCAAGCCTTACTCTCGGTGGCCTTGGCTTCAGAGATGAGGCAACTGATGGCTAGAGACAGGACATTTTCTGTGCTGGCACCTCTCCTTTGGAACACCCTCCTTTATGACCTTAAGACTTGCCTGTCATCTTATCTATTTTGTTTCTTTTAGGTGCCAGGGCAAAATACACCTTTCTCTCTTTTTTTTAACTCAGACTTTTAATGGCCTGCTTCTGTTTTATGGATAGTTTTTATTCTGTTTATGCCCAGTGGCTTTAAATTTTTTTTTTAAATTGCCATTAATTTTTTTAAAATTGCCATCAAATTGCAGCCAACATGGCAACCCCCATAGGGGTTTCAAGGCATGAGACGTTCAGAGGTGGTTTGCCATTGCCTGCCTCTGCACAGCAACCCTGACTTCATTAATAGACTCCAGGGCTGACCCTGCTTATCTTCTGAGAGTCTCCAACATGAGACATCTTATATGAGGACGCTCAAGTGTAGGGAGACACAATGTAATCCTGGAAGTGTAGTTTAAAGGGGAGGTGAAATTTACTGAGGCTTCAGGGAGGCAAAGATGAAATTAACAAACCCTCTGTGGAGTGATCTCTGCTGGCTCTATGTAGAGAGGTGAAATTGACAGAGCCTTTGGCTCCCGTCTTTTTAAACTATGCTTACCGGCTAACATTGCATCTCCCTACACTTGAGCATCCTCATGTAAGATGTCTCACGTAGAGAAACTCTGAGATCTAACAAGATCAGGCTGGCCTGAGTTATCCAAGTCAGGGCATTTAACATTAACCATACTATATTGCCTTTATTGTAAGCCTCCTTGAAAGGGAATCTGAAGAGGCGACATAGAAATACCCTAAACAAATATCTATCTATATTCAGCTTAAAATTTACACAAATGCTGTGGGAAGAAAAAAATTTTTTAACCGAAATACATAGTAATTAAATACTTGACCAGCGAGCAACGGATTGTTAAATGGTGATTCACGAACTTTCTAAAGTGGAATCTGTTTCTAAATATACTGTAGATTTGGGGAGACACTTTTGCAAAGCGACGCCACACGACGTTCCCCCTCCCCAATGTAAAATCCAGGAATCTTGAATCAATTCACACTAGACAAGTTTTTATTTTACTTTTAATGATCAGTGACTGCCCTAGAGCCTTTCTGTGCTACAAGCTGTATTTTATTGCTGTTTTGCGCAGTGCGCAGAGGCAAGCAAAATTTCTGTGCAGTTTCCTCTCCTGGCTCCTCTTTCTCGTTCTTCCTTCCCGGCCTCTCGTCCTGCCTGCTTGAGAGTTACAACCCAGTTTTGGCTCTGCCCCAACCCACAGTTCGAGAAGTGTTGGTTTCAACAATCTCCCTCCAAATTAACTATGATCCCTTTGTTCATATGCTTGCTCTTAAGAAAATGTGAGCGGCTTCAAGGAAACCCTGGAGGAATCTCTTTGCATGTTCACCATGTTTACTGATAAAAATTTACCATCTAGAGATATTCTTTTGTATCCTATTGTTAAGGAGCTGGGCGTGCCATAAGCACATGGCCTTAGTTTGTTCTGTAGCAAGGCTTAGAGATTGCTGTGGAAGAAGTTTTAGTTGCTGTTTATTTTAAAGCTCTGTTAAGCCATTCTTCAGTGCTTTATCTGGACTCCCCCGAAATACAGCCCTTCACCCTGTGATTATTGTCCCCCTGTGTATTGGTTCTTTGTGGATTTCTTTGACAGGGCTGTTTGATATCTTTGGTCTCTTCTTCTAGGTTACTTGCATTGCCGTGGCAAATACTGGGAAATTTTGAGGGCGGTGCCTAAAGAGGGTGGAGTTTGGGGATGATGTGACATCTCTTCTGGGTGATGTTCTTGGAATCTCCCCCAGTCTTTGTTAAACATCATAGAGACAGGGGGAAACTCCAAGACAGTCACTATGGAGGCCATTTTCTGTTGTTGTTTTTTAAAAAAACCTACTCAGTTTCTTGCCCTGACCTGGATAGCCCTGGTTAGCCCGATCTTGTCAGATCTCAGAAGCTAAGCAGGGTCGCCCTTGGTTAGTAATTGGATGGGAGACCTCCAATGAAGACCGGGGTTGCAGAGACAGGCAAAGGCAAAAACTACCTCTGTTAGTCTCTTGCCATGGAAACCCCACAAAGGATCACCATAAGTCAGCTGTGATTTGAGGGCACTCTCCCCCATCACCACCTCAGTTTCTCAAGATGGAGTATTGGGGCCAAGGACAGGGACTTGCCTGGCACCGATAGGCAAATGATGTTTACTTCTTCCCAAAGGGTGGTATTCTGTTCCTTCCTCTTCTGTTATAACAACAACAACTTATATACCACTCTTCTAGACAGATTAGTGCCTCACCCAGAACAGTGAACAAGTTAGTGTTATTATTATCCCCACAATACAGCTGGGGAGCTGGGGCTGAGAGGAGTGGCTTACCCAAAGCCACCTACTGAGCTCATGGCAGTAGTGGGATTCGGACCAGCAGAGTGCTGATTGATTCGCAGCCGAACCACTTAACCATTGTGCTACAGCAATTATTCTCGGCATATGACTTCCTCTTTTTAAAAATTGGCTCCCTTTCCCTCCCTTTTCTTTCTCTCTCCCAATTTAGGAAGTCAGGAGGGACCACCTTAAAGTAGTGAAACAGAGGGAAGCTCTCTTCCGACACTTCAACAGAAACCTTAGTAAGGAACATGTAATAAGAAACCTCCCTGGATCCAGTCTCTCCCGCACATTTCATTGCAGAGATGGAAAAGCAGAGAGTACGGAGGAGTGGTTTCTTTTTTAAACTACACACAGGAAAGCCTGTACACAGAATGACCTTAACCATGTAAAACTGAGTAGATCCACAACTTAGGCTGAAATGTGTATAATGATTGGCAGATGGGGGCAGGAGACAAATCAGCTAGCTGGGGCAATTTGGGCTGACCTGTCAGTCCTCATGTAATTCAGAATCTGGCTTCTTTTGTGAAGCCTGAGATGCCAAGTAGGAATATCCAGGGTTCTTTTTAAATGTGGACCTGCGTAGGGTTAAAACTTTTAACGTCCAGCAGTTTGGAATAAATTTTCCTACAGAGCTTAAAGATGTTTGTGTTGCTGACCTAGTTGCTCCAAACTGGAGAGATGGCTTTTACTGTGTGTTTGGGGGCGGGGAGGAGAACATCCATTGAACTGGCCTGAACATCTGTCCTCGCTTTTGCGCTTTATTCTACAGTCCTTGTGCTTACTAGCAGCATCAAAAGCAGCCTTTTTTTTTTGCAACGAGGGTGATTGGAGGGGAGGAGAAGAGGAGTAAATATCCACATATGCATTGTTAGGACTAGCAGGGTGGAAGCAGCATCCGTTAGAGTGATCATTTCCTTGAGCTAGCTAGATACAGATTCTATTTAAAGAGGAAAAAATAAGTGTGGGTTCAGCTAATATTTATGTCATCTGGGAGGACGAGACAGAACGCACAATGAATCTGCAGAATGCTTAACTGCAATGCCTGGAGGGGCAGTAAGGAAACTCAGGCACTAAATCAAAACCTTACAGCAGCAGTAACCCAATGATGAAAATTTCAAAAACCTGGCATTATATAGTTGCCTAATATCAACTCAGGGCCTTTCGTTGGTGGCTGCTGCTCTTCTCTTTTAACATCGCCTTAATAGTTGTATTGCCAGTACCACTAGTTGTACTCCTGCTGGGAATGTTTACATGGCACTTACTTATTGATGGTGATCCATCTGCATTCACGAGGCTTTGGCCACAAACTGCATGAACAGGAGACTGGGACATATTTTTAAGTGTCAGTTTACTCATCCGGATGTGATTAGAACATATCCACTATAGTATCATTTAATGCAACCCAAAGTAAGTATGTGCGGGGCCCATCATGATGTGTGTCTGCTGCAGATGAGACCTCTTCAGGTGTTACAATTGGGGAGGGGGAATCCAGCCCTGTGAATAGGGTTGCCAGCTCCAAGGTGGGGAATCCCTGGAGATTTGGGAGGTGGCACCTGGAAAGGGCAGAATTTGAGGAGGGCAGGGACTAAAGCTGGTTATAATTCTATAGACTTCACCCTACACAGCAGCTAATTTCTCTGGAGGAAGTGATCTCTGTGGTCTAGAAATCAGCTCTAAATCCAGGAAACCTCCAGCCATCACCTGGAGGTTGGCAACCTTACCATGTGCCTTGTTTGTGGTCTTCCCAGAGCCTGTGGTGTGAATCTGCAATGCTCTTGATATGTTACAGTAACTGAGGTTGCCAGGTACCCTTGCCTTCCCAGCAAGACGGGTGGGACAGCACATGCCTTGTTCTTTGTCTTTATGCGTGCTCCTGGGATGGCACGATGACATCAGTTCCAGGAAGTGACATTATCGTGCAGGTCTGCTGCGAAGCACAGGAGTGCGGTTGGGGCAAGAGCACGCCCCAGGAGGCCTGTACTCCCACCTTCCCCCCTCCTGGCCAGGTGAATGGTGGCAGGGGGTGGAGGGAGGGCGGGGGATCCCCCCCGCCCCCACCAGGGGAATGGCAATCCTAGCGGTAACCATTTTGACTGAATAGGTCAACTTGCAAATTTTCTGGCTTATGTGCATGCAAACAGAATACTATACTTTTTACAGTATGGGTTTGTGTGTACGAAAGTAGAAAAATAATATGGTTCGTTCTTCAGGCAATATAGAGGCAATATGTACTGGGAGCAATGTGTGCACAGTTATATTACATACACACACCCCATGTCTCCCACGTCTAAAAAGTCTAGCTTCAATAATTACTATTGCAGTCAAATGGCTTTTGGGACTTCTGCCTTTGGGTATTTTTGACCTTTTATGAAGTTAGTGGTATTCCAGCAATACTGTTAAGGCATTTTCGGGTGATCAAAGGCTACATACGCTGGAGGGAATACCAATCGCTGCCTTTGTAATAGTCTGTCCCATTGCTCTGTACATCTTAACGGCCAAACTAGCCACAAAGTGATGGAATGGTTTGACTTGTGGTGGGGTGCATTTAAACCTTCTTCCCCTTGTTTCCTTGGGGACAAAAAAACTACCCAACCCATGCTTTGCAGGAGTTTGACAATCCAGGTTTTCCACTGGGTGCCTCATTCAGTAGTAGTAGCTCTCCTAGAACTTAGGCAAAAGCAGGGCTTTTTTTCAGCTGGAATGCGGTGGAGCCGAGTTCCGGCGCCTCTTGAAAATGGTCACATGGCTGGTGGCCCCGCCCCTGATCTCCAGACAGAGGGAAGTTTAGATGGTGCGGAGGGCAGTCTAAACTCCCCTCTGTCTGGTGATCAGGGGGTGGGGCTACCAGGGATGTGACCATTTTCACCGAGGGCGATTTAAACTTTAAAAAACTCTCCCCTTGTTCCAGCTGACACAAAGTGATGTCATTGTGTGGTCCTGGGAGTGTGCGCACACTTTGCGCACGCACATGTGGTACCAGGGGCACTACCTCCCGCCAAGAGTTGCCCCCTGTGCTGGCAACCCACTGAGTTCCACCACCTCTTTTCCCAGAAAAAAAACCCTGGGCAAAAGCATGATCAGGAGGTTTGTTGGGGGGCAAACTCATTCATTGTGGTCTACATGCAATCAACCCGGCTGGATCATGCCAAAGGTTCACTTAGCCTAGCAATCTTCTTTGCACAGCGTCCAATCCAAAGGCCTTCAGGAAATACACAATCACAGCCCTTAGGTATAGCTCTTTTGATTGTTGGACCCCAGCAGCTGATAGCCAGTGAACTTTTATCCAGCCCTCCTTCTAAAGAATCCCAAAGCAGCATATGTGGTTCTCTATAATTCTGTCCTCTTCATGGTATTGTGTGGTAGGTTAATAATAATAATAAATAATAATAACATTTGATTTATATACCGCCCTTCAGGACAACTTAATGCCCCTCAGAGCGGTTTACAAAGTATGTTATTATCTCCACAATAACAATCACCCAGCTAGCTTCAAGCGGAGGAGTAGGGAATCAAACCCGGTTCTCCAGATTAGAGTCCCGCGCTTTTAACCACTACATTAAACTGGCTCTCTTGGTTAGTCTGAGAGAGTGATACTGTTACCAAAACAACCAGCAAACTTTTTGATCAAGTAGCAGTTTGTATCAGGGCTTCTTAGACTCTAGTTCAGCATTCCATTCACTATATCACACTGACTCTGTTTAGTGGTATACTGCCTCTGAATATGGAGTGACCATTTGGTCAGTGTAGCTAGTTGCAGTTGATAGAGGGTGAATTTGATAAACTCCTCTTAACTCCCCCCTCCCCGGTGCTCATTTCTGTCACTACATTGTAGGGCTGTGCATTTCATCAAGTAGATACATGTTGTGTGATAGTTCTATCTTGTCTATCCTGGAACTGTTGCTTGCACCACAGTTCCATTGGAGGGTCCCAAGTTCTAGTATTATGGGGGAAAGAGAGCTTTATCAGCACCGCACACAATTTTATAAACTTTTGTCAAGCACCTCCCTTTTGATTTGCTTTCTAAATCAAAGAAGCCAAACACTTCAGTTTTTCCTTGTTGGGAAGATGCTCAGAACCTTCGGATAATTTTGATTGGCCTTTTCTTCATTTTTCCCGACTTCCCTGATTTATCCTTTTTGTGATGCATTAAGAACAGAAAATCTCTTCCGTGAAAAGTCCAGCAGACCTTCCCGCTGTTGCTGCTTACGGCACTGTTTTATCTTTCTCCTTTCATATATATCATTTTCTTGCAATC
This sequence comes from Eublepharis macularius, assembly GCF_028583425.1. NCBI lineage: Eukaryota > Metazoa > Chordata > Lepidosauria > Squamata > Eublepharidae > Eublepharis > Eublepharis macularius. Next base: position 61,492,019 of record NC_072802.1, on the reverse strand, counting down.
CCCTCCACCCGATTTATCAACTTGTTCTGATGCTACTTAACATGCACAGTTTATTTTTAGAGCAAACCATGTCAGGCAGATTTGTACTAATTGTTGCCAGCGACACGTTTTAGCTCCTCCGGCGCTGTCAGGGAAGACAATATTGGATGATTGTGCCTGTGCAGAGACTAAAAATGATTTTAATTAAACAATCGCAATGTAGCATTCCGCAGGCAGAAGCCTTGCCTTTCTGTTTTTGTTTTAAACACGCACCCCTTTTGGATCGCAGGTGTTCTGCAACAAATTGAATCTGCTGTTGTGTTGCCTTTTATTTATTGCCGCCGAACGCATAAAGAATGAGGATGAACACAATCTCCGCCGTCCTCGTTAAAACAAAGCGGGGACACATTTCTTGCCCTGACTGTTCAGTCTCAATTTGTGTGGGTTGGGGCATTCTTTCTTCCCTTGTTCATTTAAAAAAAATTTGTTCCAGTTGGTTAGTCGAAATTGTTTTGCTGGTGGCAGAAGAACTACCTCTTCCTCCTTGTGCTGTAGTATAGGGGTTAAGTGACTGAGCTGAGAATCAATACGCTGCTGGTTCAAATCCTACTACTGCCATGAGCTCGGCAGGTGGCCTTGGGGAAGCCGCTCCTCTCAGCCCCAGCTCCCCAGCTGCATTGTGGGGATAATAATAATAATGCTGACTTTGTTCACTGCTTGAAGTTGGACACATCTGTCTAGAAGAACATTATATAAGCATAGTTATAGTATAGTGAGTGGTTGGGCTGCAAATCAGAATTCTGCTGGTTTGAATCCCATTACTGCCACGAGCTCAGCAGGTAACCTTGAGTAAGCCACTCTTCTCAGCCCCAGTTCCCCAGCAGTTTTGTGGGGATAATGATACCACTAACTGTATTCACTGCTCTGAGTGGGGTACTAACCTGTCTAGAAGAGCAGTATTGTTGTTATCATTATGTTCAAAGGTTTTTTAAATATAATATATATTTATTTTGAAAAACAGAATAATAGTAAGAGGGGATAGCAAAAGAAAAAAGGGATTGTATAACATAGTTGTGTAAATAAGAGATAGTTATATATAACAGAATATTCAAAACACAAAATATTTCTCTTCGTCATCCCCTTCATTAAATTTCTTAAGAAACTTTCTATGAGATTCAATACTTACTTCTATTAAGATACATTTATATTCAACATTTTATTTATAAATTTAATAACCTATTTTACTGATGATCGTTCTTAGTTATTCTTAATTTTCAGCTACATGATCAAAAAAACTTTCTATTTTTCCTGAAATTCTAGGATTGGCCTATTACACATGTAAGATGTTAATTTTACCATTGACGTATATTCGTATGGCTTATTTATCCATTCTGTCAAAACTGGAGAGCGTTCTACCTTCCATTATGCTGCACATACTACTCTTGCTACAGTCACCATATATTTAAATAGTTTGCTATGTATTTTTATAATAATACTTGGTAAGATATTGAATAACATTTTTAGGGTCCAACACAAAGCGAAACTTTACTATCTTTTGCATTTCTTTGTGTATTTCTAGCCAATATTTCCTCGCTTTTCTTGCATGTCCACCACATGTGATAGAATGTTGCATCCATATATTTTGACATTTCTAGCACTTTTGCTTTGATTTACTCTGGAATGGTTAGAATAGCAGCCAGAAAAGAGCCAAGCTGTTGTAGCAGATAGATTGGGACACAAATCCTTGCTTGGCAGTGAAAGTTGTTTGGTCACTCCTCACCCCCTCGCTATCCATCTAACTTACCTCATAGGATGGTTGTAAGGATAAGCACTTTAGGATGAGCACTTTAGGGGAAATGGTGGAACAAAAATGTAATAGGGAAAAAATTAAGCGCAACTCTTCCTTAGGCTGAGTTTAGAGGGGCCACTGAAAACACACATCAAGCCACTGTTTTGTATGCATATGAAAAAAAAAGACTGTTTTGTGTGCACTTGTATCTAGGGTTGCCAGCCTCCAGGTGGTGGCTGGAGATCTCCTAGAATTACAACTGAATCCAGGTGACAAAGATGAATTCCCCTGGAGAAAATGGCTGCTCTGAACGGTGGAATCTATCACATTATACCCCGTTGAGACCTCTCCCCAAACCTGACTGTTTCCAGGCTTCACCCCCAAAATCTCCAGGAATTTCCCAACCTGGATCTGGCAACCCAACTTGTATCACATTTCTGAAATGATAGGCTTTACTCGAATGAAGTTGTCTGGAAATAGATTCATGACCGACAGAAGAAAATATTTCTCTTGTCAAGGAGTAATTAAACTGTGGAAGTAACTGCTGGTGGAGATACTGATTGCTGTGAGCATAGATAGCTTTGAAACGGGGGCAAGCAGATTCATGTTGAAGAGGTCCGTCAACGGCCACTAGCCATGGTGACTGAAGGGAGCCTCCATCTAGAGGGGCAACAAACAACTGAATTCCAGCGCTGGGAGGCAGCAGCACGGGAGGGCCTCTGTCTCTAAGTCCTCTGAGTTTGGCCCTCCAGGAAAACTGGTTGGCCGCTGTGTGAAAGAGTACGCTGGACTAGATGGACCTCTGGTCGGATCCAGCAAGTTCTACTTAACGTTCTTATGCTTCACAAATCCATTCTGACCTTTCTGCGCTTTCCAGTGTACATGTGATTATTCCTATTTGTGGCAGTGGAACTGGGTTGGCCTTCACTTCCTATCCTTGGAGACATTGCCTGCAGTCAGATCTGGGACCTTGCAAAATGAGGACCCTCCGAACTATACCTTATGGTCCGATCAAATATTTGGCACTTCTTAATTTTGTAGAAATTACATTATTTCCCAACACTTTGAGAAAGGGAGATAGTTGGTCTGGTGCCTGCAAGAAAGACCATCCCTTCATTTATTTCCTCCCATTTATAGGCCACGCTTCTTACAAATAACTCAGGTGTCACACATGGGTGGCTTTCCCTTTTTATCCTTCTAACAGCCCTGTGAAGTCGGTGAGACAAAGCATTTATGGCTGGCACAAGACTGAGCTTTTTGGCACACAAGAATTCAAACCTGGACTTGCTTAATTCAAATTTAGCACCTGAACCGCTGCCCTGCCCTGGTTCAATCAGTACTGTGCACAACTCTTCCATGGAAATTAGCTTCACGGCTGATGTGAGGGCCAGCCAGTGAGCACAATGAAAATTCAATCTGTGTGTTTTTTTAAAAACATGCAAGTATCTCTTGGGCATTGTCCAGGTGAGAAGATTATGATTTTAAAAATAAGTTTTATTCCAGGCTAGGTGCTAAAGCTATTCACATCCGTCTTTGTTTTTAGGATATACGATAGTAATTCTGGTGTGCCAGTTGCTCAGGAATCCTCAATGAAAGCCAGGTCAGGAAGGAAACATAGTTAGGAAGTCTGATAGGTAACCTCCCATGTTACTGAAGTCTGTGCACTCTGTGTGAGCCTCAGAGCCAAGCTACAAGTGACGCCTGACACAGGTTGGACACTTGTCAGCTTCCCTCAAGTTTTGATGGGAAATGTAGTCATCCTGGTCTTGCAGCTTACTGAAGTTTACAGAGCGGCAGTCAATGGGAGGGAGAACATGCGGTCGGGAGGGGAGTGCAGGAGTCGGGCTCTTGCTGGTTGCCCCCCTTCCCCTCCTCTGGGTGTGTGTGTGTGGGGGGGATCTGTAAACTTTAATTAAATGGAGAGCCAAGCTGTAAGACCAAGATGCCTACATTTCCCATCAAAACTTGAGGTAAGCTGACAAGTGTCCAACCTGTGTCAGGCGTTACGTGTAGCTCGGCTCTCAGTCAAACTTTGGGAACTGTTTTCTCACCATTGAAGACATTCCCTGGGTTTGCAAAAACTGATGACTTTGCAGGATGGTCCTCTTTTGGGTAGAGTAGGGAGACAGGCAGTTCAGGAATTGTGGTTGAACACGCTTTGAACTTGTTGAGGTCCAGAAACATATTTTGGGCACCATCCGGTTTTTGTCCCATGCAGAACCTTAGAAAAACAAAACCTCATGTTTTCCTTTGCCTCCCCAGCAGGGTGCATTAATTACTTGCATTTGTTGACATGACGCTATTACAGCTATTGGCTGTTTTCACATACACCCATAGCCCTCCAGAAAATCGTGCAAAACTCACGGCACGAAGTGTCTTCCTAGCGCAATTTCCCGTTTAATGGCGCGATGACATCAGAAATCGCGCCATTAGATGGGATCATGATGAGGAATCATGCTAGGAAGACGCTTCATGCTGTGAGTTTTGCACGATTTTCCAGAGGCTATGGGCATTTGAAAATGGCCATTGTGTTCAAAACAATTAATTGGGCCTTGCAGATTAGTAATCATCACCCTACTGAGGATATTCCCCCCTTCCTGTTACATGTCCTAGGGGCTAGTGGGCTGCTTGAGTTGAGATCCTTACATGCCTAAAGCTGCCAAATCTGGTCTGGTGAACGGGCCGGGGGAGGTAAAGGGTAGCCATCAACGGCATGATATCATTTCCAGGAAAATCCAGAATTAATGCCATGTCATCACGGCCAATTTTTAAAAAATTTTTCTCCTGCCAGCTGCTAGAATGCCAGGGGGCATATGGAAACCCTATACACACCCCAGGCATATGGAAACCTTATACACACCCCAGGCATATGGAAACCCTATACACACCCCAGGCAAGTGACTGCCTGAACTGGCAGGCTGTAGTAGCTGTAGAGGACTTTTAAGCAATGTATCTAACCCCAGGGGCCTCTCTCCCTTAACCACTCTGTTGCAATCATGTTGCATGATGAAATATTAACCAGAAATTATGGGTTTCGGGAGCACATCTTAGGCCTTCCTCAGAATCTTTCTACAGCCTGGCTAGAATTGAGCTTCTGCGGTTGTGACAGCTTATGAGTGTCCGTGATTTCTTTAAAAAAATGTGGCAAAATTGCAAATAACAGAGCACAATGCAAGGCAGAGTGATTGATGGTCTTCATCTGACTCTCTCCCGAGATGGATGGATTTAGAGCAGGTTGAAGGAAAGCTGTGTTTACCTATAGGTTATATTATATGTCTCAGTACCGGAGAATGCAAAGCTCGCCAGGACCCAGGACTTAATGCACCTGTCTCCTGTGAAGGTATTCACTGTGTTTTGAGCAAGATGTGCAGTGGCTTGTTCGGACTGCCGAAGAGCCATGCTCAGAGACTGCTACAGATATCCCACATCTGGTCCATATACAGTTGTTTTGCTTCAAACTGGGAATAATAGTTCTCTTCATAGATTCACACTTGATACTGTGCCCCCGCTACGAGCAATGTACACAGGGCTTTTTTTCAGCTGGAACGCGGTGAAACGGAGTTCGGGCACCTCTTGAAAATGGTCACATGGCTGGTGGCCTCGCCCCCTGATCTCCAGACAGAGGGGAGTTTAGATTGCCCTCTGCGCTGCCCCAGCGGCGCGGAGGGGCAATCTATACTCCCCTCTGTCTGGAGATCAGGGGGTGAGGCCACTGGCCATGTGACCATTTTCACCAAGGGCGATTTAAACTTTAACCTCCCCTTGTTCCAGCTGACCCAAAGTGACATCATTGTGCAGTCCTGGGAGCATGTGCGCACTTTACACACGCACATGTGGTACCAGGGGCACTACCTCCCGCCAGGAGTTGCCCCCTGTGCTGGCAACCTACAGAGTTCCACCACCTCTTTTCCAAGAAAAAAAGCCCTGAATGTACACACAATGCTAACTCTGTCAGGTTGCATTTAGGCTTTTGGAACACTGAGAGATCTCTGTCTTTTGGTGCTCTGGATCTATGTCTTTTGGTGCTACACCTCTGAAGATGCCAGCCACAGCTGCTGGCAAAACGTCAGGAACTACAATGCCAAGACCACGGCCATACAGCCCGGAAAATCCACAACAACCATCGTTCTCCAGCCGTGAAAGCCTTCAACAATATATTGGAACACTGTCTGCTTCTGGCAATGTGCTTTGGCGTTGCACATAGGTCTTTGCCAATTTATCATAATCCTTCATCTGGTTAATCCCATTTCATTGAAACGGTTGGTTCCAGACTATAAGGGCAATTTCCATCCCTTTCTGCCGCAAACTGGCCTCATAGCATTCCTCGGGGTTCCCCTGTCCCCTGGGTCCAGGAGCACCACGCTGTGCAGGTCACTGGGCTGCAATGGGAAGGGGAAGGAAGGGAAGTTCCATTTTGCTGATGGAAAAATTTAATCTTCACCTAAGCGGTGTGAGGTGGGCTGGATCTTGAAGCCAGGTTTTTATCTCATGCTTTGTAGATTGGAGCACAGCAACGCTGAGTTTGTAGTCTTGGTTTGCCTTTTGAATTTATTTCCGGAGTGTTAATCTTTTTCTTTCCCTGTTTTTCCTCCCTTCTGTGCATGTCAGTCACAGAGGAACAGTGCATCGTGTATAAATAAATAGCTTTACTGTGCTTCTTATGTGAAGGTACCTGCTCCCCCGCTTTTCTTTTCACATATAACCTTTTGAGCAGACGGGATGCCTATTCAAACATAAGTCTCGCCTTTAGACCCTTTGCAAGGCTCCATGGGATCCACGGAATATTTGTATAGCAGCCACGGTCGGGGAACAGTGTGTTGTCGAAGAGCTGACGAGAGAAATTCATGGGGTATATTAAAATTGCCATTTGCTAAAGAGCTGAGCTTTTGATATTTTTTCCCCCTTTTAGCTAGCTGAGAAAGATGCATTTTGCTTGCAGGATGTATAACAGAAGTGTTTGGATAGCGCCGTTTTACCTTGATTCCCACACTGAATAAATTAAGAAACTTGCATTTAAAAATACAAAAACTCAACCTGACTTGTACGGGAGATGAATCTTTGTCTCGTGCGACTGAGTATTGACTGACTGGCAGTAGATTTTGTAAGTCCCTGGGAGATAGATCCCTCAAGCCCATCTGTAGTGAACACACGTTGGTTCCATAAGAAGTAGCTTTATTAGAATCCATACAGTTCAGGTCTGCACTCCATCACGGAGTTTGACAGAAGTGGCAATTCGAATCAGGAAATCTCTGTTATACTTCATTTTCCCGCACTTCAAACAACAGAGTTTTGGTGCACATCTTACACAGGTTCTGTGAGAATCAATTTAGAGCCAAACTACAAGTGGCGCCTGACACAGGTTGGACACTTGTCAGCTTCCCTCAAGTTTTGATGGGAAATGTAGGCAGCTTGGCGGAATGCTGGACAAGCGACAGTTGAAAAGTCCATTGGACAGCAATCAGAGAGCCAAGCTGCAAGACCAGGATGCCTACATTTCCCATCAAAACTTGAGGGAAGCCATCCAATTAGTGCCAGGTGTCACTTGTAGTTTGGCTCTTAGTTATGACTATGAATCAGATAGACAACAACTTATTCCCAGCATTTGGGGTTAGTAGCTGAGGTTGGCATTTAGACTTTTCAAGGTTACTTCTAGTCGAGACTCGCATATTTCTCTAAGATAAGGGAGAGGTCCATGTTTCAGTCTTTAGCAACATCTGCACTACAGTTATGCAGGAAGAGAGAGAGAGAGCATATTAATTAATACACTTTACTACAGTAACATGACTTTAGCATAATGTCAGCATTAGTAATATCAATGTCAGTAACAGAATCATGGCATGTATGTAGACAGACAGACATGACAGATCTCCAGGGTTGCAGGGAGAGAAAAGTCTTTCCAACAACAGGTGACCAAAGATGCCTTTTTGTTAACAGTACCTGGAATTGAACACGGGATCTATTGCAAACCTAGTATGACTTCAGACACAGAGCAGAGGATCGTCCTTTGGCATGTTTATTTGTTTACCTCACTTGTACCTGGCCTTTCTCCCCATTTGAGACCCAAAGCAACGTACATCATTCTCCTCTCCTCCTCCATTTTATCCTCACAACAGCCCTGCGAGGTAGGGCAGGCCGAGAGCGTTTGACTGGCACCCAGCAAATTTCCATGGCAGAATGGGCTTCAAATCTGGGTCTCCCAGATCCTGGTCTAGTACTTCAGCCAATACCCCACATTGGCTGTCTTTGCCAAAGATGGGGCTGAAAATGATCTTCGTTATGGTATTTTCAGCTTTGGGAACAGCCAAGATCATAAGGAATGCATCCAACTCACTGCAGTGGATGGTTGCTTCCGGTCTTGTTTGCTCTGCCCTTTTCACTGTGCCAAATAGGGGAGCCGGTTCATCTTTTTGGCCACAACGTTGGTTGGCAGCATTAAGAGGGATTGCTGTTCTCATGCGGATTTCCTTTGAATGAAACTGACAATTGGTGCTAAGGAACATGACAGATGCAGGAGATATTTTTGTCTATTCAAACTTTAATCAGCAACCTTTGAAAAAAAACAAAAAAAAACCCCAAAAACCACTCTCTGGAGCAGGAGGAGGAAGAGAAGCCCAACGTGCAGCCAGGGACGCTGGCCCTGTTTGTGTTTTGGCAGGAGGTGCCGAATGGAAGCTGTTCCCAGTTAATGTTCTCAATAGCAAGACACAGCCGGGGTCATGTTACAGCTCTGAGTCAATCGCTGGGTGTAAATGGCTTCTCTTGCCTCCCTTCTTTTTCTCTGTAGACTTTTGGCAGGCTTCTCTCCTGCTCTGCGTCCAAACCCAGGCAGGCCGACTTGGGACGCGTGATAGGATTGCTAAGAACTTCAGAGAGGCTCCGGAATCCAAAGCGTACTCTTGATCGGCTGTGTATTGTCATCTAGCTGAGCATTTCTGTATATGTATTATATTTTTATCAATTTAGGATTTGTGGTGGCAGGATGAAATCACAGGAGGAGTGGGAGCCCCGTTTATGGCTTCTCAAGGCTACAGGTCCTTGTTCGTTTGACCTTTGAGATTGTCAGCGGACATTAGAAGGAGGGTTGCCAGCTCCAGGTTGGGAAATTCCTGGAGATTTGAGGGATAAGGCCTGGATAAGGCAGGCTTTGGGAAGGAAAAGACCCCAGTGTAAGATAATTCCATAGAGTCCTCCCTCCAAAGCGGCCATTTTCTCCAGGGGAACAGATCTCTATGGCCTGGAGATCAGTTGTAATTCCAGGAGATCTCCAGCCACCCCCTGGAGGCTGGCAACCCTAATTAGAAGTACTGAATAAGGGACAACATTTTGGCAGAGGTGACAGCTCTGTAATTTCTTCAGAAGCCACGTATTGCTGTGGTTCAGTGGCAGAGCAGAATCCTCAGCCTCTCCAGTTGAAAGGGGACGTGAAAGAGCCCCTGCCTGTCAGAGTGAATGAGATTAGCTTTTTTTTTACTGGTATTTTTCTTTATTTACACTATAAACAATAACATAAAAGCTATAGACAACAAACATAGAAGATAAAACAAACAACATTCTAAAAAGAAAACACACTAACAATACACAAACGAGTGAAAAAAGAGAAAAACATTAGTTACGTTTTTGACTGAATGGAAACCGTTTATAGACTTTTTACATGAACTGGATAATAAGGACTTGATGACATCTGGATTTATGGATTAAGAACCATGAACAATAGAAAAAAAGAGGGCCCTTATGTTTAACTGAGAATAAGAGAGATTCTGAAAAGGATCTAGATCTGTGGTGGAGAAAATCGGAACTCAATCTGTAGTTTAGTTTAAGGGTTTCTTTTTCTTTTTTCCCCGAATCAGTGAAGTAAGTTTTGCCATTGATGCATACTCCAACAGTTTTATCCACCATTCCTCCACTGTAGGCAATGCTGGAGTTTTCCACTTTTGCGCGTGGAGTACTCTTGCTGCCGTAATCAAATATAAAAACACAGGGCCAAGCTACAAGTGACGAATGACACTTGAACGGCAAGTGGATTGAGTGGAGTGCAAGTGAACAGGGAGAAATACACTTGCCGTTCAAGTGTCATTCGTCACTTGTAGCTTCGCCCAAAGTTCCAAAGCTTCTTTCCAACTGGCTGTCCATTATTCCCAACAAAGGAGGTGGGCCTTGATAGTAGTCTGGTTCAGTATAAAGCAGCTTCATGTTTTCCAAGCAAGCCATTGGCCATTAAACGTCTGGCGGTAGAGTATTCACCTAAGAAACAGCCCCAAGTCTTCTGCATTAGGCAGTGCTCTTGAATTATCTCTTCCCTGCTTGTGCCGCTCACTGTGACCTCGCTGGCGCTTCATGGAGCCTGACTCCAGGATGTCTGTTCCGCCGTTGAATGCAAACCAACAAAACAGGAGCCCTATTAGATTGCATTCTGCGTGCATGGGTTATAATTTTATACGTATGTCACAGCAGCCTGATAAATGTTAATTAATGTCTGCACTTAGTGGTTATTTCCAAGCTTCCTATCACATGGTTCCTCTGTAGCGGTTGCAGCAATGATGCCAAGCTGGCTGTTGGGTGGGGTTAATTGCTGAAGACAGACTGGCAGCTGCTATGTTCGACACAGCAGATCTCGTGGGCAAGGCATGGACGTGTCTTTATTTAAAAAAAAGAAAAACAACCTTGGGGGATTCTTTCCCAATTGCAAACCCATTTTCTTAAATTGACCAGAATGATGAACTCAAAATATATACCTGCCTCAAATATATACCTGAACTCAAATATATACAGAAAAGCAGATTTTCTGTATTTAGTGGAGTAATAAGCCAGAGATGTATTGTCGAAGGCTTTCACGGCCGGAGAACGATGGTTGTTGTGGGTTTTCCGGGCTGTATTGCCGTGGTCTTGGCATTGTAGTTCCTGACGTTTCGCCAGCAGCTGTGGCTGGCATCTTCAGAGGTGTAGCACCAAAAGACAGAGATCTCTCAGTGTCACAGTGTGGATAATAGTGTGGTGTGACACTGAGAGAGCTCTGTCTTTTGGTGCTACACCTCTGAAGATGCCAGCCACAGCTGCTGGCGAAACGTCAGGAACTACAATGCCAAGACCACGGCAATACAGCCCGGAAAACCCACAACAACCATCAAGCCAGAGATGTTTCTGGCAGGTAGCTCATGAGCTGCCAGTAGCTCTCTTGTGCATCCCCTGGTGGTGGAGAGTGCCCACAAGTCATAGGTGGCTTATGGCGACCCCTGGTGGGGTTTTCATGGCAAGAGACTCACAGAGGTGGTTTGCCACTGCCTGTCTTTGCAACCGTGGTCTTCCTTGGAGGTCTCCCATCCGATTACTAACCAAGGCCGACCCTGCTTAGCTTCTGAGATCTGATGAGATCAGGCTCCCCTGGGCCATCCAGATCAAGGTTGTGCATCCCCTAGAAGACCCAAAACAAAAAAGTGAAAAGATTTTTCTTAAAAGGCAGGTTTTATTTTGTAATTTTTCCCCCTGTGCTGCTGAGCGGAGGGCTTCATTTCTGGTGTTCCTCCTCATCGGTATTCTGCTTCTAGGGCAGAACAGAAGGACTGCCACCTCCCATATTGTCCAGCCAGCCAGTTAAAATCATTTTCTGAAGCCCTGCTCTGTGTGCCTCTGCTTTCAGAGTTGAGGCAAGTGTTAACTAGAGACGGGGCTTTTTCTGTAGTGGCACCTTGCCTTTGGAATGTTCCTCCCCTTTGCCGCTCGCTTTGTGCCTACCCATCTTTCAGACGCCAGGCTAAAACCTTCCCTTTTTCCCTCAGACTTTTAACTAAGGGGCTTGGTATCTTATGGTTTGCTTTGGGCCCAAGATTTGTTTTATTGGTCGCAATGTGTATTTATTTTTTTTGCTGCTATGTTCTGGCTGCTTTGGGTGTGGTGGTTAAGAGCGGCAGGACTCTAATCTGGAGAATCGGGTTTGATTCCCCACTCCTCCACTTGAAGCCAGCTGGGTGACCTTGGGTCAGTCACAGCTCTCTCAGAGCTCTCTCAGCCTCACCCACCTCATAGGGTGATTGTTGTTGTGGGGATAATAATGACATACTTTGTAAACCACTCTGAGTGGGTGTTAAGTCATCCTGAAGGGTGGTATATAAATTGAATGTTGTTGTTATTAGCTTTGTTGACTTAATCATAAGTTTGGTTAAGTCTCTAGTTAAAGGATTTTGAATGGCAGATGTTGAGAGAACCTCTGCCATTCAGAATAGCCAGCAATTGAGTTAGGTGGGCCAGAGGCTGGGTTGTGCGGCAGCATCATTCAGAAATCAAGTAGAAGAATTGCATAGTTGGCTGCCTGTCCTGTGGGAGAAAAAGAAATCACCCTGTACATAAAAGACTATCGAGGCAGAGGGGTGGCAAGGTGAGCTCGCTTCTCCCACAATGCTGGCTTCTGATGAAGCGGGACTTTTCCTCCTGCGATAACCCTCTTGCCTGTGTTCTGAAGACCTGAAAGAGTCAAGACCTGAAAGGGCGGTTTCTACGTGCTCTTCCTTAATGTGTCGATGGGCCCTAAGTCTGTTCCCTGCCTCGATGTTCTCTCAATAAATCTAAGGTACAAAAACATCAGTCTGTGTTCCCATAGGAGTTTCTAGAGTGTAAACTGTAGAGCAGGGGCAGACGATATGTTCGGCACTAACTGCCTCTTGGGAAATCAATCATGAGCTGGAGGACTGCAGTTAATTGCGCCTTATGCATGTCGCTGCAATCTGCATTTCATTTTCCTTAACCTCATGAATGCCGAACTAAAAGATCAGATTCTGCGGATCCTGGTCTGAAAGAGCTGTTGCCATAATAGGAAAACGTTAAGTTACCCTTGAAGAAGAACGGCACGTATTGGCATAAGTACCTGCATCGAATGAAAATTCCAAGAATGATTTTTGCAGTCCTTCAAACTCTCTCTCTCTGTGTCTATTGTCCTGTTATTTTAAACACGGGCTGTGCTAAAAGCTAATAGCTAGTGACAATATGTTCCTATAAAAACACTAAGGTGAATGTACAATAGTGTACTATGTATAGTCATCCTATTGATTGCATTGACTTAACCCTGGGTAATTCTCATTGAGTCTCAAAGGTGGACTGTGAATAATATACACAATCTAAAACATGAATGCATCTAACAATGAAATCCTAAACAGAGATACCCCAATCTAAGCCCATTGAAGTCAGTGGGCCACTGCGAAAACTTCCTTTTCTGTGTCCTCCATTAATCTTCAGGGTCAGGATGGGCCACAGGGAAGAGATGTTACATAGCCCCACCATTTTTAAAACTCATGATTGTGAGTTCTAGAAGTGATTCTTTTCTCGGTTTTGAAAGCGAAAATTCAGTTCGTTCCAAGGATTTAACTGCCCTACACAAGTGGGATTCTGGAGCCCATTGCGATCATGTCCTTCCCAAGGTCAAACTGAAAAAGCCTTATTTAAAAGAACCCCTCCCACCTGCTTTCTTTAGCTCCCTTTTACGTAATTGGATTGAAAGGAAAAAACAAATTTCATTTAGCGAGGCCTCTCCTGCCTCGTCTGGAAACCCCTGAAATTAGATTGTTCTTAGAGGTGATCAGTCACCGGAGGCCAAGCGCCAAGCAAGCATGAATTTTCTTGTGTGTTGAAAGATTGCTTCCTGTGTCTCGTAGGACAATTGAACAACAACCAAGCTAGCTTGGTGCTTATTGTGTGTGCACGCAGAGGTCAGACTTGAGACAAAACAAGCCACCTATACCTATGATGTCCTGTTAATTACCGCCTAATTACTTTTTATGCGCTTGGTGATCTCAGAAAGTCTTGTAAGGAGATTATTGGAATTGATGTCCTGTTGGTTTTGCATCATCTCCCTGGTTAAAGGTTTCCATGGTGATTGGCATAGCAGTGCTTCCAAATGTTACAGATGCTGGCATTCAGCTGTCTAAGCAGGCGTACGGGGGTGGATGGGGAAGAAGAGGAAGAAGAGAGCACGAGAAACTTAATTAAGACATGCAAGTGCACTGTGTTTCTGCAGGTTTCCTCTTCAGGTGCAATTTTTAAAAGCCCCTGAAATCCCTCTGAGGAAGCATTTGATTGATAAACAGGGACGTGTTTCTGTAGAAGCAAATACATAAATCAAACTGTGCGTTGTGGCTTTGGAAACTACCCCCTTTTGTGGCTGCCACCAGGTACACTTGCGTGTCAGCTGGATAAAGCTGTGTTTTGAAATACGCATTGCTGGGCTCTCAAAAGATAGCGGACTAGGAGTTGGCACTGGACACAAGCCTGAAACCAGTTCAACCTCGAGTTTTCTTGAGTTGGTGCAAGTTGCTGTTTCTTAAGAAACCTTGATCCTTGCATGGTTACTTGGCATCTGTGGAACAGGAAAGAACATGCAATATTCTCGTGTTTTCTCTCTGCTTCTCCTTTCTTCCCCTCCTTTAGTTGTATCCTTTAAGTCAAATGTTAGATGGCAAACTCTTTGCAGCAGGATCTGTCAAGTCGTGCTCAGTATAAATTCTGGAACAGTAGCAGATTCCCGAGGTATGGTGAGGACGAATAAGTAAAGCTCCTTAACATACTTGCTGGTCCATCTAGTTCTCTGTTTCTGACTCTGGAGTCTTTTGTAGAGAGAGGTGTCCCCAGCATCTGCTGCCAGAGATCTTTGAACTGGGGATGCTGGAGATTGAGTTAAGCCATTCTGCACGCCAAAGTGTGCACTCTACCACTGAGCCTTTGCACAGTACAGATGGGAGCAGACACGATTCTCTGTCAATGCACCCTCTGGTGGACCTGCTACATTCTGGGATACATATGGACTGGGGCACAGTTCGCTCTGCAGCTCAGAAGGGGTAGGAGACACATGTAAGGGCATCCTTGTTGGGTTAGCATGAACAGAGTTTATTGTGTGTGTGTGTTATGTGCCGTCGAGTTGCCTCCGACCTATGCGACCCTCTGAATGAAAGACCTCCGAAACATCCTATCATTAACAGACTTGCTCAGATCCTGCAAACTGGAGGACGTGGCTTCTTTTATTGAGTCAAGCCATCTCGGTTTAGGTCTTCCTCTTTTCCTACTGCCTTTCTTCCACTTTTCCTAACATTATTGACTTTTCCAGAGAATCTTGTCTTCTCATGATGTGATCAAAATAGATAGCCTGTTTTGTCGTTTTAGCTTCTGGGGAGAATTCAGGCTTGATTTGATCTAGTACCCACTTATTTGTCTTTTTGGCTGCCCAGACAATCCAAAATGAAAAAAGAGTACACTTTTATTCTACATTTCCTCCCAGGAATTCAGAACTGCGTACATAGTTCTCCCTTTTTGTTTTATCCTCACAACAGCCCTTTGGGGTTGGTTAGGCTGAAAGTGAGTGCCTGGTTCAAGATCACTGCACACTGAGATTTATGGTAGAGTGGGCGTTTGAACCTGGGCATCCCAGTCTGGCATTCTAAACACTGCATCACACTGGCTCGCTGCACTGGGCAGATGAGTCGCACTGCAGTATGCATAAGCTTTCTCCTTCCGTGCGTGTCTGCTTCATCCATCACAATGAGAGGTGTGTTGCTATGGTATGTGCATTTCTTATATACCATTATAGGCCTTGCCTTCTCCTTCCAACTGCGAGTGACTAGGCCCTCTGATGGAGGGCAGAAAGCAGCTAGATATTCCTTGCTTTCTTCAGCTGCAGTTAAGGGCCCCTTCGCTTCAAGCGGTGTTGTAAGGATAAAGTGGAGGAGCGGAGAACAGTGTAATAAGCTGCTTTGAGTCTGTTGGGAGTTTAGCAAGTGTTAAGGTTGCCAGATCCCTCTAGCCTCCCACCGGGGAGAGGCCCGGTCCTTCTGGCCTCTCTCTGGCCCATCTTTAAGTCTTTGCACGTGCATGCTCAACCGACAGTGTGATAAAATCACTTATGGAAGTGACGTCACTATGCCGGAGCGCGGGGACACTCCCGCAGCTGGTGCGACGACATCACTTACGGAAGTGACATTGCCATGCCGGGTGGGAACGCGCACATGGTGCGTGCTCCCGAGGTGCTTGTTGGTGCCAGGCAAGCACCAAGCGTTTGCTCCCTCCCGCTGATCGCCAAGCGATTGGGGCAAAGACGAGGGGGCATATCCCTGGGAGTTTGCCTGCCACCGGTGGGTACCTGGGAACCCTAGCAAGTGTCCTACGTTCCGTTATGAAAGAGTTAAATTGTTATTCTGTTTTGATTAGTCAGATAGCTAGTTAGTACAGAACCGCTTAGGCCTCAAGTAAAAGTTCCTGCCATAGAAAGGGAAGTCTTTAGTCTTAATGAAGGGATCTAGGATTGTCTATTGGATGAACCATTTTATTTGGGGCAATTAACTAGCAACAAATAGAAAAATGTAAAATGCAGACTGAACAAATAACAATAAAACCTTAGTATATTATACTTTGTTTAGTTTGCAGTTTACTTTACACTCTTCTAGTTAACCCTCAAGACGTTGTTAGTTAGCTATTCTTTATTTTCTCACCAATGTACCTTTTGCCGGATATGTAGTAAAAGTATTTTCTAGAGCTAAACTACAGAAGTCTGTCTACTTATTTCCAAGGCGCTAATATTAAACTCTGCAACTCTTTTAAATCCCCCAAGCGGGTCAGACAGGAGGATATAAACAAAAGAATAAGCATCATAAATAACTCTATGGTTTCTCGATTCCCAGGAGTTGCTTTGGAACCCTGTTTTGGCTGAAAAGTGGGATAGAAACATGTCACTTGCCACATGAGCCCCATTTGGTTTCCAGCACACCGGTCTCCCCTCACCCCTGGGCCTTTTAGAGGCGTAGTGCGTCACCAACGGTGTGTGCCAAACTGTCAGACCTGTTACCCCAGTGCTGTGTCCCTGACAGCTGCCCTGGAGTTGAGTTTGGCACAGTGTAGCGCCAGTGGAAGGTGCCAGCCAGGAATAATTCAGGTTTGGCCCAGCTTTGCTTCCCTTTTTCCCCTTTATTCCCTGCCAGCAGCTGTTCCATCTTCCAAGAGGCAGCCACCACTGAAAGGAGAAAGCGCAGCGAGGGCATTCATCTGGGCATTTGTCAAGGAATGTCTGCGCGTCTTCTATTTTTCTTTTTCCCCTCTCTCCACGATACAACCTGTTCTTTTTATGATCCTTTTGCCGGAAGCCACCCGAGAGCTTGAAGTATGAAATATAACAACATTTACATTCTTCACGAAAGCACCAAATTGAGATACATTGGCCCTCCTGCTAGAGAGAGTCTGGCTGCATTTTTCACATTCCCACTTAGGTGAGGGTGGGTGGGAGACCGCGGCCTGCAACGTTGCCTGCGCTAAAAATACATCCCTCCTAATTAAAAGCAAATGGTGGAAGACAAAAGGTGAAATGTATGCAAAGGTTGTTCTAATGCTCATTAAGAAAATGCTAAGTATTTGTGCGGGGCGGGGGATGATGCAGAATTTTTTACCAGTTACACTACACAAAAAAAAGACTGGATGTCTGGTTTTAATTGAGCACAGCAAGAACCACAACTGCTTCATGTGAAACTTGTTGCTTAATTTTATTAGTTCAGAACAGTAAAAATTGCAGCTTTCTGTGTAAGCATTTTGACTGTGAATGCTCTTGTGGTTAGGTGTTTGCACAGTACTTGGAATATGGATTAATCTTTATCCTTGTATCAGGCGGAAGAGGTTGATTTCCATCATAATTCTTGCTTGTCTTCTGCAAACATGCTTATGGAAGTGCCTTCATCTCCAACTCTGAGGACTGTTAAGTATTTATAATTCACCTTTCTTCCCTACTAGCAAGCCAGAGTAGTTTATTTACAATAGTGCTCACCCCTTTCTATTTAATCTTCACAACAACCTGGATGTCGTGGTTAAGAGCAGCAGGACTCTAATCTGGAGAGCCGGGTTTGATTCCCCACTCTTCCACTGGAAGCCAGTTGGGTGACCGTGAGTCAGTCACAACTCTTCTCAGCCTCACCCACCTCACAGGGTGATTGTTGCAAGGATAATAATAATGATAAGAACAACAACAACAACAACATTCGATTTATATACTGCCCTTCGGGATGACTTAACACTCACTCAGAGCGGTTTACAAAGTATGTTGTTATTATCCCCACAACAAAACACCCTGTGAGGTGGGTGGGACTGAGAGAGCTCCTAGAAGCTGTGACTGAGCCAAGTTCTCCCAGTTGGCTTCAGGTGGAGGAGTCAGGAATCAAACTCAGTTCTCCAGATTAGAGTCCCGCGCTCTTAACCACTACACCAAACTGGCTGTATAATAATATCACACTTTGTAAACCACTCTGTGTGCGCGATAAGTTGTCCTGAAGAATGGTATATAAATAGCATGTTATTAGCATTATTATTATTATTATTATGAAGTAGGTTAGGCTGAAAAAGAAAGATTCTGGCCTAAGATCATCCAGCGAGCTTCCGTCGTTGACTGGGGATTTGAACCTGGGTCTCTCAGATCCTCGTGCAACACTCTGACCATTATGCTACCTTAGGCCTTGTAGGCATGGGTCTGATTATTTTAGCCTACTTGGGTGTACCAGGTAGGTACTTGTGTTGGTTTTAGTAGAACAGTAGGATTTGAGTCCAGTGGCACCTGTGGGTACCAAATATCCACTTTCTATGTCTTGTGGAGGTATCTTAACAATTCTGATAGCTGTATCTACTAGGAGTCCCTTCTGGGGATTACTTCTATACTATGCCATTCCCAGCACAGGAAGGTAGGGTTGCCAGCTCCAAGTTGGGAAGTTCCAGGAAATCTGGGGAGTGAAACCTGGAGAAAGTGGGGTTTGGGGAGGGAAAGGACCTTGGCATGGCATAATTCCATAGAGTCCACCCCCCAAAGTAGCCATTTTCTCCAGGTGAACTGATCTCTGTGGCCTGGAGACCAGTTGTAATTCCGGGAGATCTCCAGCCACTACCTGGAGGCTGGCAACCCTACAGGAAGGTGTACAGGATACGCGACTTCAGATGTAGATTTCTCCGTAAAGAGAGCAGTAGTGGTTTAACTACGAAGGTGAACATCTTCTTGTATTCAAGAACCCTTATACCTTGAGTGTTTCTGAGCAAATGCAGTGTTTCTTGTCCTCTAACGGTTCAGTTTCTTTTCATCTATAAGAGAAATGTGCTTTGCAGGGCTTTTTTTCTGGGAAAAGAGGTGGTGGAACTCAGTGGGTTGCCCTCAGAGAAATAGTCACATGGCTGGTGGCCCCGCCCCCTGATCTCCAGACAGAGGGGAGTTGAGATTGCCCTCTGCACCACTGTGGCGCGGAGGACAATCTCAACTCCCCTCTGTCTGGAGATCAGGGGGCGGGGCCACCAGCCATGTGACCATTTTCAAGAGGTTCCGGAACTCCGTTCCCCTGCGTTCCCCCTGAAAAAAAGCCCTGGCGCTTTGTATTCTAACACTTCCTGCACCAGCAATGAGCCAGGACTACAATAACAGAAGAGTTGTGCTGGGCCAGACCAGGATGTGGTGACAGGAACAGATGCTGTGTATTCAGAGGGCAAGTGGAGGATTCCAGATTCAACTGCTCATTGTATTTTTTAAAAAAAATCTCCATGCAGCGAGGAAATGAGCATGGAAGGAAGGATCTACTTCATCACCTGTTTTCTGCGTTAGTTTTCTGTTTGTAGGGAGTTAACAACAAAGGGGGAAACTTCCAACATGTTGGTCCCCTCCCTGTAGAATAAAGTGATGCAACACATTCTACTTCCTCGTTCCTGCATGTGTGAATTGGGCTTAAAATGTTTGCCGTAAGCAAATACGGTTTGCGGATGCCCGATGCCTTAAAGGTTTGAGAGCTCACAAAACATTTAATCTCCTCGTTGACCTGTTGAAAGCAATTATTTGTCTTTGGGGGGGCTGAAGTAAACATCACTCCCGCCCTCTTGTAGATGTGTTTTATAAATCTGGGCAGCTTTTTCGTTTATGGAAAAAGCTGTTTTGGGAGGGGGTGGTTAAGCACAAGGAAGGATGTGTAACTCTCTTTTCCTGCTCCAAATCACACTTTCTCCAAGTGGCTGCTCACCCTCCCCAGGTTTCCGTTTGCATATTTAGGGTTCTAAACTGATCCTCTCCCATAATGGAATTTTTGAGTTTACCCAGTGAAATTGATCAGCCTTAGGAGTGACTAAAGAGAGTCCTTCACACCAAGGTGTAAGCC
Source organism: Eublepharis macularius (assembly GCF_028583425.1). Lineage (NCBI taxonomy): Eukaryota > Metazoa > Chordata > Lepidosauria > Squamata > Eublepharidae > Eublepharis > Eublepharis macularius. The sequence goes on along the minus strand of NC_072802.1, from coordinate 61,472,120 downwards.
CACCCCGGATTCATGGAGGATAGATGTATCAAGGGATGTTAGCCACCAGTGCCGAAGAGAACCTCCGTGTTCACGGGCAGTTGCCTTCGTGACTTGCAGGTGAGCTCAGAGGCAGCTGAACGGCCAGTGTGGGAGATGTGATGCTAGGATTAGACGGTCCTTGGGCCCAATCCAGTTTTATGTTGTGCGACTGCTCTCGTAACTGAGAGCCAGTTTGGTGTATTGGTTAAGAGTGCAGGACTCTAATCTGGAGAACCGGGTTTATTCCCCACTCCTCCACTTGAAGCCAGCTGGGTGACCTTGGGTCAGTCACAGCTTCTCGGAGCTCTCTCAACCCCACCCACCTCACAGGGTGTTTTGTCATGGGGATAATAATGGCATACTTTGTAAACCACTCTGAGTGGGCATTAAGTTGTCCCGAAGGGCAGTATATAAATCGAATGTTATTATATAGCTTGGCCCTTCAGTCCCTTGCTTCATTAATTGCAAGCAGACGGAACTTCACGGGAATCCTTACACAACAGCGATGTCTACCGCTTCCCAATTCACGAAAGTTCTGAAGGGCTTCCTAGATTTGTTCTTGTTAAGCCGTCAAGAGTGTGACTCTGGCTTCACTGCTGCTAACGTAAACCTTGTTATAAGAAGACAAAACAAGGACTTGGAGTATACTCTACCCAAGGCGGCAGGGTTGGGCCTCCCCTGTTGCCTAGCAATACCTGGTGCTGTTGCTTTCTCTCAGGGCCAAGCTACACATGACGAATGACACTTGAACAGCAAGTGGATTGAGTGGAGGGCAAGTGAACAGGGAGAAATACACTTGCCATTCAAGTGTCATTCGTCATGTGTAGCTTGGCCCTCAGATGCTTTCCCACTGCTGAATCTTGTCCAGACCGTTTTTTTCTTCCTGTTTCGTACTCTGCCATTTCAGTGCATGAGGAACAAACTGGATGGCTAAATAGTCTGGTCAGTGTCGCCTTAAATCCAAACCTGCCGTTGTACAGTCACAAAAGCAAAAGTTCAGAGAGAGGCTGCCATCTTGTGCAAAATGCAACCTCTTCTACATGCAAGTGTACAGCATGGTTAGGAGGTGGCTTTAAAAACATATCATTTTGTGGTTTTTATATAGTGAATTTTCAAAGCTCTTCCTCAGCCCTTACACACAACCTGGTGAAGCAGGCCAGTGTTAGCCACATATTGCCGTTGGGGGAGGAGGGCCTAGGTAGAAGATTGCTTAAAGTTGCCTGGCAGGATTGGAACCTGGAGTTACAGCATTTGAGGGTTGTGATAACCCCATGGTTTGGTCCCAGCTGAAGAAATTGTAATGTCTGAATGCAGAACTCCAACAGACCAGGGTTCATTTTCAGCTCAGATTTGTAGCTGACTTTACATCATTTATATTGGTTATGAGTTGTTGCAGTGTCTGAATTCACAGATCACAGGATGTTGGGTAGCATCACCCTTTGTCGGCCGCTTAGCTGCAGGGACGGCAATATAAAGACAACTTCCCTGTGGCAAAGTGGAAGAAGGGCAAGGAGCACACTTTGGGGGGGGGACTTCTCTGTTTGGCACATCACAAAAGCCTCTCCAATCTCAAATGGATCATTATTTTAATCCTGCCCCTTCTCTAGGGGACTACTCTATAGTGTTCCTCCATGCCATTTCATTAGGCAAATCATTCCCTAGCCCTGATAGAAATGTAGATGTTGGTTTGAAACTAATATAAACTCCTGTTCCTTTCCATCCCCAACTGACAGGCAAGGAGTGCCGCCAGAGTCTTCGAATGCTTCGACAGCTATGCTTGTAACAGAAACATTACTTTAGCAGCCATGGAATTCAAGATGGCTCCCACAGGCTGAAGTATTGGTTTGCCAAGGAACCACGCGGAGTCGCGGTGGTCTGAAACAGAGGGCAAGCAGCTATTTTTCAAACTCTGTAGATGGAAGGAAGCTTTTAGCTGCTCATACCTACAAATCATTTCTGTTTCCCCCTACTGCTGCTGTCTCTGAACAGAGTCAATTGATGGGATAGAACCAGGTTCCATCTGGATCCATATATTAATTTTTGTGCAGTTTTTTTAGAGGACCACAGTTTGGTTAACCATATTAGGGCCATACTAAAGTCATGTACAGCAGCTTGTATTAGGATTTGTTTTGAGTAGGGTTGTTCAACATTAAACGTTTTAATGATAAGGCTTCCTTTATTGTTTATGTATTGCTTTCAACATTTAAAGACCTTGTAAGGCTTGGAAAACTGGCAAAGGGTGTGACCTATGCATTCTCAGATCGTCTCTGCCTGCTGAGCTTGTTTTCCAATGCTAGCCTTACTTTTAACCATCTGCACGCACGACTGATGCTGGAGAACATTAATGTGTTCATTTTCCTAACCAAAAACCAGTAGCAGAGCTGATAGTATGTAAGAATATGTATGTAGGCTAGATAAGTGGCGCTCGTTAATGTTTAAATGTTCAAATAATCACACTTCTGATAGTTTAAATGCTTGCTTTATTAAACAATCTGCAGCTCTAATTTAGAGAATTTGTAGGGTGCCTCTCCAGAGATCTGCTCAAGGCAGTTTAGAAGGTAACAAAACCACACAATATTAAAATAATAAAAACAGTCAAAATGTCCATGGAGGATATACAATACAAGCATCATAAAAAACAATGTTCAGTAGCATTAAACAGTATTCCAGCAGCAACACCCCCCACCCAGCAAGAAGTAGGTCATAAAAACAGCTGAAAAGGTGGAACAATTCAGTTAAAATCCTCAATTACAAGAAATATTTTGGCCTGGGACACAGACGTCGATAGTTTCCAGGCAACCCGTAAAGGGGAGGGCATTCCAAAGGCCAGGTGCCACCACTGAAAAAGCCCCGTCTCTGGTTGCCACTTGCCTGCCCTCTGTTGATGGGAGAACAAAGAGCAGGTCTTGAGAAGGGGATCTTAACTATGGTTTGGGAGGTACCCCCCCCACACACACTCCCAAACCATTTAGGGCCTTAACGACACAGAGCCTTCAGTTTTGCCAAGAATTGTTCACATGCAGTGGCAGGAAAGGGCTGTTGGATCCATATCCTGATCTGTCCTTTTAAATATAAAGGTATGCAGGGGGGCGGAGAAGTTTGATACAGCAGAGGAATATGTAGACTTTCTTGAAGAAGAATGTTCTGGGATTACATCAACCTCTCAAAGATCCATTACTGGTGCTTGGTCATTGATGTGGAAGTCTGTCACTCCTTGTTGCGCCTAGGCTGATGGCACACATGGGAAACCACGCCCCCCCCCACAGGAAAGGCACCCTACCGATGCATTTGAAGCTGGCATGGTGCTAAGTCTTTGCTGGAAGGTGGGTGGGCTGTCCAGCTGTTGCTTGTTGTGGGGGGCTCTGCGTTAGCTTTTCCCTGAGCTGAATTCTCTTGGCATTTGTCTTGCTGAGTGTGGGAGTAGAAGCAACTGGGTAATTTGTGGCATTTGCGCTGCCATTATGGGGGTTATGTGAATCCTCTAATCTGATGCGTCATATTGATGTATGGAGGGCAGAAGGTGGGTTAGACCTGGATCTCTCTGGTACTATCCAGTCCTATCAATTACAGTTTCTGTAATGCCAAGTATGTAGTCTCCGTCTCTCCCTCTCTGATCTGGAGACAAGATTAGTTGGGTCTGAATGGGCTCCTCGTTCCCATACAGCAGCTGCAGGGAACTGATGTTTTAATCTAAGCTACCATTTTTTAAAATTGTATTTTGTGATCTGCTATGAGCCTGCTTGTGGAGAGAGCGGAATATAAATTTAATAAAATAAACTGCTTTTAAAGCAACGCAGGGACCTGATTTGGCTTGGGACTGCAGCGTGGTGGGGGAAGGAATGGCTTCAGTCCCACTCCATGTTACTGTAGCTGCATGGGGTGAATCTCTCTCTCCGAGCTGTTTCATTTCAGGAAAACTGCTTGGGGGGTGGGGGAGGTCCTGCTCTTCCTGCCACATTGTGGTCCTGACCGGAACTTGACTCCTGGGATGCTTTACAAATCAGTTCCCCACAACTGCTGTGGGAACGGGAGTCAGGTCTGGGGAACCATAAACCTATTAATTGAAAAATGTAATGTGCAGTTAATAAGGAGCCCCATGGCGCAGAGTGCAGTACTGCAGCCCAAGTTCTGCTCACAACCTGAGTTCGATCCTGGAGGAAGCCAGGTTCAGGTGGCCAGCTCAAGGTTGACTCAGCCTTCCATCTTTCCGAGGTCGATAAAATGAGTCCCCAGTTTCCTGGGGGTAAAGTGTAGATGACTGGGGAAGGCAATGGCAAACCACCCCGTAACAAAAGTCTGCCAAGAAAATGTCGTGATGTGACGTCCCCCCATGGGTCAGTGATGACTCGGTGCTTTACCTTTACGTTTAATGTGCAGTTTGTCCTTAAGTGCTATGCTTGGGCCCAAAAACTCCTAAAACTGACCAGTTAGTATTAGTGGTTGCTGACCTTCTGTGTGTGTTCTACTTCTCAAGTGCTGATTTTGTACAAAACCTTTCATTGATCAAATATTAGCAGAAAAGGTGACCCCCCCACACACCCCACACATTTGGATGGTAATTCTTGCGGAACACTGCTTCTGATAGAAGGGCTTTCAGGTTCAGTTCTGGAATATACAGTTTGGTTTGTGTGTGTAAGAAGTTTGCTCCAGAAATGCCTCTTTGTGCCTTATAAGGGTGTCTCTTAATCAGGTTTGAAAGCCCGTAATAATAATCTTCATGAGTGCATTGGCCCAGCCTGAGATGCCGTGCATTCGGAAAATGCCTGCTTGCTGGTTGCTAAGGCCATTGAGTTCCAAACGCTTTAAATTAAATTGCTGTTCCGAAAGTTCCTGAACTCATTCCAAAGCTCATTTCCTCCTTCACCAGGAAATTGTTTGCCGCCTTATTGCAAAATAATCCAGAAGAAAGGAAAAAGGCTGGCGGAAGCTGATCTCTGGCATGGCTGGAGCCAACGGTGTGGAAGGAGGCATGTGAGATCGAAGAGATCTTATTGTTTGACTATCCCTGCTGCTTCATTCTGGTGAAAGGATAACTTATTTGATTTAGAAAGGCTGCTTTTGGCAAAATGGACAGAATAATTATGGGTACACAGTCTCTAGTGATGCGTATATTGCAGCTTGTTTGCCGTGCCTCCATGCTCCCTTCTCTCATGTGCAGACCACAGTTGAAAACTTAACTGGTTTGGGAAGTCTTGAATCAATCACCAGTTTTTTTGTGAAGCCTGAATGAAGGTGGCCAAGTGAACAAGAGCTTTCGTTCTCTCATCCTGGTATTCTAAAATGGGGTGGCAGCTTTGCAGGTGTGATGTAGAAGAAAGTGTTAAATTAGGACTTGGGATACCTGTATTCATCTAGTGTGACATAACTTCAGCTTCTTCCACAGGTACCATATCTGCCCTGTTGGGGAAGCCATTGGGTTGCAACTGGCAGAGTTCAGAACATGAGAGAATTAATGGAAGTCATGAGTAATACAGTGCACAAAAGGGGGCAGATGGTGGCTTGAGTGGTAATGTATCTATTCATCTAGCAGTTGTGATAGAAGAGCTCATGCCCTGCATGTGTCTTACATCTATAATGGTCTCCCAGGCACTTCTGAGTTTCTCCTGGCTCAACCAGCAGAAGGACCGTCTACTTTACTTTCCCTGGCTTTTGCCCGAGTCTGGAGAGATACTGACTGGAGATGGGCACGAATGGGAAAATATCGAACTATGCGGTTCGTGGTTCGTCACGTTTCACGAACCACAAACATGCACAAACTTTTGTGCCTCGGTTTGCGAACCGGTTCATTTGGGTCATGAAAATGTCACTTCCAGGGCAACAGAAAGTCTACAGAAAGCCCTTCCCTCCCCCATGGCCTAGGAAACGGATTGATCGGCACCAGGCTGTCTGCATTGACAAACCGAAAAACAAAACAAACAAACAGGCCTAAAGTTCGTGGCAGTTCATCAGAAATGGGCTCTGACGAACCGCCAGTTCGCAAACCACGAACCAGCTCGGTTTGTGACGACCTTTGGTTTGTATTTCGGTCCGTGTCCATCTCTAATTCTGACCCATACGGCTATTGTTGCATAATGTGTTAATAATGGGTTCTAGCATCTGTGGGTATCTAGTGCTAGAGCAGGTTTTGCTATTGCTGTGTGCCATTCAGAGCTCTCTTTTCCTTCCATCAAGTGTGCTCTTTAGTGCTATGTTAGCTCTTTCCTGCAGGGAAATATCAGTAAAGAAATGAAACCGTGATCAGAGTTGCAGCCCGAAGCACAATAGAACTACAGAGAGAGGAAGCTGCCAGTCATTCCTCCTCTTTGCCTGGGAGAGTAGGGGGGGGGGAGGAATCATAACTGAAAATCGCAATCATAAATGAGCAAGGAATTTGGCTTTTAATGCAGGCTCTTGAGTTGTGGAATTCTGAGGAGTCTTCCCTTAATTCCCCCACTTCCACCACAATCCTCACAATATTGAAATAGATCCAGAGGAGTTAGCCGTGTTAGTCTGTAGTAGCAAAATCAAAAAGAGTCCAGTAGCACCTTTAAGACTGACCAATTTTATTGTAGCGTAAGCTTTCGAGAATCACGTTCTCTTCATCAGATGCATGGAGGGGCAGAAGGAAACTGGCCAAATATAGAGGAGGAGAGGGGGGGAAGGAGGAGAGGGGCGATATAAACAACTCCTTTGATATGGAGATGCAGACAGCTCCTTTTGGTGTGGGGATCACGGTATCAGAGGATCCTGTAAATAATGTGTCTGGGAAGCCCACTGGCAATGGGCTTGTGAGCTTATATAATTGTTGGCGGCTTGTATTCTGGGGACCCCCTAAGCACTTTCCTTAGTTTGTGATTGGGGGTGGGGGTGGAGGTGGGGGTTAATAGAGCAACACATGTTGGATTCCAGGCTACGTTGCAAAATTATACATTGTGCAAAGTGCGCTAATTATATTTATTCACACTTTTCAGATTTGCATATTATTTTCCAACTCCTGAAACACAGGAGCAGGCTGTATGTTCTTGCTTGGCAGAGGGGGAAGAGAGACAGGGTGCAAAGCAGGCTCCAAAGGAGTGGGACTGAGAGTTGCATTCGGACATCACAGGTACACCATGGCTTATGGCCTGTATTGCAAACACATCCTGGCTTGTGCATTAAACTCTGGCCTGTCCGCCTTTGATTCTAGCAGAGAAGCTCTCTCTTTATATTAGGGTTTCCAACCTCCAGGTGGTGGCTGGAGATTTTCCAGAATTGCAATGGATCTCCAGGCCATGGAGATCAGTTTCCCTGGAAAAAATGACTGTTTTAGAAGGTAGACTACGGCATTGTGCTCTGCTCTGCTGAGGTCCCTCTTCTCCCTGAACCTCACCGTCTCCAGGCTCCATTCCCAAAATCTCCAGGAATTTCCCAATTTAGAGCCAGCAACCCTACTTAATAGGATTCTTGCAGCAACCAAGCGGTCCTTTGCAACAAGCGGTGGTGTGTTCATAGAGATGTAAACTTTCCGTTTGAGGCAATAGGGGGAAAACATTTTTGTTCTAGGGGGGGAACACACAAAAGTTTGGGAAAGTTGAAATGATCGAACAGAAACTTCTGTTACAGATTTAACAACATGAAAGGCATTGTTTATAACTTAATCTGCATGTAAAATTGTACTGTTTGGCATATTTAGGAAATTTAAAGAAATAGCACCTTCATTTTCTAAAATTGCAAGTATACCCACTGCATGCTACCACGGTACACGTATCCTTAATGTTTGCCTTCTCTGAAAGGCAAGAAAAACAGAAGTTGAAGGCAGAAAACAAATTCTGGCATAAACTAAAGGAAGTATTTGGACAGAAACTAAATCATAATAGATAGGACCGCTGTTAAGCTAAACTTTATGGACTGCCAGCATATTGAGCTAAACTTTATAACACTGAAAATACTAAACTATTTAATAATATTAAATTCACATGTACACAGAAAAATCTTGAAAATACAGAGTATGTACAGTCTTTAGACTTTTTCATAACATACCCTTTGAATGTGAAATCCCTTCCCATGAGAAGCATTTTATTAATTGTAAAAAAGAAAATATTTCATAGGAGTTTCGTTTTAGTGTTTCTCTAATTTTTCTGCTGGAAAAATTGAAAAAGGTTTTGGACAAAATCAAGGGGACAAAAACATTTTCCCCCAGTCCCCCCCACCCCTCTCCCAGGCTCTCAGATCTTTGTGTCTAGATGTCACAACAAAATGCAACTAGTGTAAACTCGGTTACACCAGATACAAAACCTAGTTTACGATGCAGTCTTATTTGCAACTAGCAAATCCCTGTTTGGACTGTCTACATTTAGGCTTCACAGCTAACTAGGTTTGGGGCAAGGAGGGCTTTTTTTCAGCTGGAACATGGTGGAACAGAGTTCCAGAACCTCTTGAAAATGGTTACATGGCTGGTGGTCCTGCCCCCTGATCTCAAGACAGAGGGGAGTTTAGACGGAGGGCAATCTAAACTCCCCTCTGTCTGGAGATCAGGGGGCGGGGCCACCAGCCATGTGACCATTTTCGCCAAGGATGATTTAAACTTTTAAAAGCTCCCTCCTTGTTCCAGCTGACCCAAAGTGACATCATTGGTCCTGGGAGCACGCACACACTTTGCGCATGCACACATGGTACCAGGGGCAGTACCTCCCGTCACAAGTTGCCCCCTGTGCACCCACTGAGCTCCACCACCAGAGTTGCCCCCTGTGCACCCACCGAGCTCCACCACTGAGCTCCTCCACCAGAAAAAAAGCCGTGGGTGCAAGCATGGTTTATTAGGATGTTTGATTACATTGTAAAAAGCAGGAAGGTGTAAGCTGAAAAGCAAGATTTAATGATGGATGGGAAAGGCAGAGCTTTGGCTGAGAGGTGGTGAGAGAAGAGCTGAGAAAAGGAGATTTTGAGGGTGAGTGAAAACCACACATGGAAGAGACCATGCCCTCTTGACAGGCAGAGTACAGAAGCAAAAGAGTTACGGGCTAGTGAGCCTTGCTTGTAACTTCTGTGACCTTAAACCAATAAAGGAGCTATTTGACCTCCCTTGGGAAAAGGAAGGTTTCCCACCCTCTTATGCATAGCTTGTTTTTCCCCTCTGCAACCTTCTAGTGGAAAAAAAATGTTTGTTTTTAAGAAGAGCTAAACTCGCTCCTATCCAATTAGCCACTCAAAAAAAAAAAACGGTTTTAACTACCACTGTGTAGGAGGGCTTAGATTAAATCTTGGTTTAAGAATAAACTCACAAGTGCTATAACTAGCGGGGAGCGGGGGGGGGGCTGGAGGGCCAAAATACTACTTTATCAATACTTCTTCATTACAGTTACGACTAATAGAACTCAAAGCATTTTGGTGTCTGTTGATTCTTTTTGCCCCTCTAATGTGTTAAGGAAAACAAAATCAGGGAGTTTTAAAAAACCCTCATTGATAGTGGGATTTATTTTGCAGTCCTTAATCACTGCAGTATTTACTGAAGTATAAATGGGAATTTAGCTTGTACCTAATTTCTGGAGTAGTGTATTTGGGCTTTAGGATCATAGAAAACCAAGTAAAAGAGAATACTGCTTAGCAGCATTATAGTTCATTTAGTGTTAAATTTTGCTCACACCATCTTTTAATCCTTATCACAGCCCTGTAAGGTAGGCTAGTACTATACCCAAGTTGCAGGAAGATGCTGTGAGGCTACATTTAAGCATCATGATGAACTATTGTTTGTGTCTTTGGTCTCTTGGATATTGGTAAGTGCTAGTAGCACAGTGGTTAAGTGGTTCGGTTGCGAATCAGCACTCTCTGCTGGTTTGAATCCCACTACTGCCATGAGCTCAGTAGGTGGCCTTGGGTAAGCCACTCCTCTCAGCCCCAGCTCTCCAGCTGCATTGTGGGGATAACACTTGTTCACCGCTCTGAGTGAGGCACTAATCTATCTAGAACAGCGCTATATAAGCACAGTTAGGAGGAGGAGGATGTATGCCTTTGCTCTAAAAATACAAGGTCAAGGACATTCTTTCGACCAGAAATCAGGCCTGCAACCTAGTTAGCGTGAGTTCGCTGCCTATTTTGGATTTTATCAGCACAATAGATCACCATTGCTCTGGTGGATACTCTGGGATGAATATTCAAGGACACCCTTGGTTATATCTGAGCAGTGTGCACATCCTTTGGAATGTTTGAAGAGGTGCTCTGGCCTCTCAGCATCAGCAGGGAATGCAGCAGAGAGCCTAGGCAGAACTTCAGTCAAGCAACTGGTTCAAGACTCATTGGAAAGCAGCGTGCTGGAAAGAATCTTTTCCCCATCTTGTTGAAAAAGCCATTTATAAGGCATTTGTTAATATTTGTTGTTATATAACGTGGTAGCTGTTCATATGTATTTGTGTACATGTTAAAAAACAAGATGGTACAAGCAAGGGTGCGGCTGCACTGAATCTCCTAATTGATTTTTTTTTGGTGTGGAAATCCTTCTTAGAGCCAAGCTACAAGTGATGCCTGACAGGTTGGACACTTGTCAGCTTCCCTCAAGTTTTGATGGAAAATGTAGGCATCCTAGGGTTGCCAGGCCCCCTCAATCTCCCAGCATGAGATTGGGGCCTGGCTCGTACCTGGGGGGGGGGTGCACGCGCGCCTGCAAGCGTGATGACGTCACTTCTGTGAAGTGACGTCATCATGCAGCCCCTGGATTGCGCCGTTGGGGGCTGCTGTGGAGTGTAGAAACGCTCCTGCACATCGCAGCAGCCCAAAACGGGCCCAATCTGCTCCAAAACGGGCACGGATTGGGCCCGTTTTAGCGCGGATCAGGCCCCTTTGGGGCTCCTTTGGAGCGCCGGAGCATTCCTGCGGATTGGCATGGATTGAGCCCGTTTTGGTGCGGATCGGGTCCGTTGTGGGCCCCTGCGGAGCGCAGGAATGCTCCCGCTCTCCACAGGGGCCCCGATCCAGGCCAAAACAGGCCTGATCCTGGCTGCTGCTGTGCGCGGGGACGCGCATTACTGCAGGGGGGCGCGCATGGAAGGTGCGCCCCCCCCCGCTGGCCAGGTAAGTAGGGGCGGGGGTGGGGGCGGGGGATCCCCCGCCCCCACCGGGGGTCTGGCAGCCCTAAGGCATCCTGGTCTTACAGCTTGGCTCTCTATTTAATTGAAGTTTACAGAAACACACACACACACACAGAGCGGAGGGAAAGGGGGGCGCCCAATGAGAGCCCGATGCCTGCAATCCCCTCCCTCCTTTGTACGGAATGCTCCCTTGCTGTGACTAACTGAAGCAGACCGAGGCCACAAAGCAAATCTGCACAGTTTGTGATGTATGATTTTCCAGTTCTTTACTTGGAATTTGGGTTACCTTGGTGCAGACTTCTGATTTGAACAGATGATGAATAGGTAGCCCTTTCTTCAATGAAGGCTATGTCATATCCCTTGCTCTCTTCCCTAGGACTGCACTGTACTGATCACCACTCCTGAAGTCAGGCTAGAGTCAGTTTTAGCATTTTCCTAGACCCCTCTTGAGTCCTTGCATTGCTCTAACAAAAGACAGCTCTAAGATTTTTATTATTTGATTTGTTTATATCCTGGCGCACATCTGTCTGGAAGTAAGCATTGCTCAATACAGTGAGAATACATGCACAGGATGCAACTGTATGTCTAATCCCCCCCCCCCCCCACACACACATGCACATTCATACTTCATGTGCCAGAGCCAATGTGTTGTAGTGGCTAGAGTGAGGGACTGGGAACTGGGCGACCCAGGTTCGATTCCCTGCTCTGCCATGGAACCTTCATGGGTGACCTTGGGCCACTCATAGCCTCTCAGCCTAACCTCCCTCAGCCTAACTTCCCTGAGTTTGGGATTTGCTGCATGCAAAGCCATTGCTCTACTTCTCTGCCAGAGCCTCCCTTTCCTTGGAATACTAGCAGGCGTTTGTTTTTTCAATTCAAATTCCCTGAATGTTATTGCTTCCCTCTTTCCCACCAGCTCTAGCAAGTAGCTGGCTAGAGCTCTGGCTCGAATTCCTTGGAACGCTTTGTATCCGACTTCATTAATCTTAACAGCAGCCTAAGAGAGAGTTCTGCAGGAAGGAAGGAATGCTTAAGTTGTAACAACCAGCCAGGCGCTCGCATGTGCTGCTTCTGTTCTGACTCCTCAAAGTAAACGCCGGCTATGTTTTTGGACAGTAACCACAGAAACCGGGAGCTTCTAGCCATGCTCTGATCTGTATCAGTCTCTGTGTGTTTTCATTGTGGTCTGTAATTTTTCACATTTGCTTCGGTCTGCTTCCTACAGTTGCTCACACTTGAGAGCGACTCCAGTTTCCCCCATGAATGCCATCATTTTACCAAGGAGGAGGGGTGGAGGTGGAGCAGAGAGAGATGTGGGAATTTAGATCGAAGCATTATCTCTTATCCTACACCATCATTTGCGAGCTGTTTGTGAAGGCAAGGTTGCCATCAGTGGAGATGCGCGTGCACGCCGAATCCTTTCTGTTCTGCTTCGTGTTATTTTGCTTTTGTAGTTTTCTGGATGGGGCTGTGGTTTAGCGACAGAGCGTGTGCTTTGCTTGCAGAAGGCCCCGATGCCTGGTATCTTTCAATTAAAAGGGAATTGGGTAGTAAGCAGGGCTTTTTTTCTGGGAAAAGAGGTGGTGGAACTCAGTGGGTTGCCCTTGGAGAAAATGGTCACATGGCTGGTGGCCCCGCCCCCTGATCTCCAGACAGAGGGGAGTTTAGATTGCCCTTCACGCTGCTGAGCAGCGCGGAGGGCAATCTAAACTCCCCTCTGTCTGGAGATCAGGGGGTGGGGCCACCAGCCATGTGACCATTTTCAAGAGGTTCCGGAACTCCGTTCCACTGCGTTCCTGCTGAAAAAAAGCCCTGGTAGTAAGTGATGTGAATAAACTGGTTCCTGAGACCTTGGAAAGCCACTGCCCATCAGAGCGGCCAAAATTGACCTCGATAGATCAACCGGTGGTTTTATATAATGACAGATTCAGTATAAGTCAGCTTTATACATTCTGCCTTGCCAACATCTTACTAAGCTATTCTTTTAATTCTTTAGCCCTGGCATTTCTCTCAAGGTTTTACGGAAGGCTGCCCTCCGTCCTGTTGCTAAAATGGAACTTCACCTTAGAATACTTTCCAGTATTTAAAAGCCCAAGCCATACCCTACACAATTTTTACTTTTTAGAAAAAATCCTCTGGCTAACTCCCATATGTAGCTACTCATTTGTGCTTCCCTCTGAGCCTTCCGTTTATAGAAACACTATTGTAAAAGTACGATCAGAACAAAATTCAAAACCTATTCAAATCTCAGTGTTTTGCCTAGCCGTTTCACCACTCGGGGAGGGGGAAGTGTGATGAGCAGCGACAAGATCTCGATGAGCTTTGGGAGGGGAGAACTTAAACAGGGGATTCTTCTGTTTGAAAAGTTTCCGTCCTAAAGGAGTCGATAGAACTTTGTGGTTCTATATGCAACAGGCATAGGAGATTACCCGTATATGCCATGTAAAGGCAAGGCTTGCTTCTCTTCCTTGAGAGTGGCTGCCTTGCTCTGTGAATTAGCCAAGGACCAAGGGGGCCTAGAGTTCAAAAACTAGCTTTCCACCTCCCACCCCCCGAACAAAAAACTCCACTGCCTTTGGGATTTCTTTGTTGTTGTAAGCTGCCTCCAGCAAAAGGAATTTTTCTGATGTTGACCCTTTTTACCAGAATTCTGAGAAAGGGAGTTTTGACTCAAAAAACCTCATGCTGGAATATACGCTTTTAGTCTTTAAGATGCTGCTAGACTTCTGTTTTATTTTGTTCCAGTAGACTTACATGGCTACCCCTCTGGAATTGTCTGAAAGCAGCCAGGCAAAAAGGTGTGAAGTGCAGCTGGGGCCAATTTGCGGTAACACAGGGCGGAAAGGGGAAAGTTGTTCGATTGAAATATAGATGATTATCAGTGCTACGTGTCCTGTGCGCCAAGCCTCGGCCCCCCTGCAGACAATTTAATTTCTCTCCTTAGAATGAAGTATGCAAACTCAATTATATTGCTTCCCGAGCATCAATTATTTCAAGAAGAGAGCAATTTTTTAGAAGAGCTGAGTAGCTGAGGAGAGGACAGGGAAAAAGTATTGGGAGAAGACTTGCCATAAACATTTTTTTTTTTGCACCAGGAGTAAATTGTCAACATGGCAGTCATCCAAAGGGCTACCAAACAGCCAGTATGGTACTCTGGCTAGGAAAACTGTGTTTGAGGCTGAGATGACTGTAAGAATCTAGTTCCTGGAGGCATCTGTCTTCAAGTGGATGGTTCAGTAATCTGTCAGATTTAATTGTTCTTTAACCGCCTCCATCATGTTCTTGCTTTGCGAGCATTTGCTCCACCTGACGGCTGCAACAGGGGAGCCAACATCTTATCTTATCTTATCTTATCTTATCTTATCTTATCTTATCTTATCTTATCTTATCTTATCTTATCTTATCTTATCTTATCTTATCTTATCTTATCTTATCTTATGGTTTTAACTGTATAAATTAACTTGAATGTGTTTTAGTATGCTGTAATCCTCCCTGAGCCCTTCATGGGGAGGGCGGAATAGAAATCTAAATAAATAAAAATTAATGTGATCTAAAGTTGGTGACCCCTGCTTCTTAAATCACTGTGATGGTCTCCCCCCCCCCCCCCCGCATATGAATAATGGACTCCATACTGTGGGGCCAGCCATTAGTCAAGTCTAAGAGTGATTCCGCACACGTTGGATAATGCACTTTCAATGCACTTTATCAATCGTTTGAGGTGGATTTTTTGTTCCGCACACGAAAAAATCCGTTCCAAATGATCTATAAAGAGGATTGGAAGTGCATTATCCAACGTGTGCGGAGTCACTCTATCGGAACCACAGGACTGCAGAAATACCTTTTTAAAAAAAATTCGGAATACCCTATCTCCTATTTGCCTCAAAGAGCAGACTGCTGGGGTTTGGGTATCATTTTAGATTGCCTTTAGGAATATACACTAGCAAAACTGTAATTTTAATTCCATGTTGGAAAGTGTCTGATTAATGTTTCAGTTAAATATGGAGAGTATTGTTATCATTTGGAACGCCCTTCCAGAAAATGTGTAATGGTTAGAGTGCTGGATTAGGATCTAGGAGGTCCAGGTTCGAATGCACACTCTGCCATGGAAGCTTGCTGGGTGACCTTGGGCCAGTCACATGTCCTTAGTCTAACCTACCCCAAAGGGTTGTTGTGAGGATAAAATGGAAGAGAGGAGAATGATGTGAGCTGCTTGGAGTCCCATTAGGGAGAAACGGGGGGGGGGTCTAAAATAATGGCCTGTGTATAAGTTGTGGCTGCCTTGTGTCCATGGATCTCACCAGCTTACAGCCCTCTGGTGACTGATTATGCAAAGCTAGGATGCCGAAAATGCCAAGATTTGGGTCACCCAGCTTGAAGGTGACGGCAGTATCCATTTGTATTCATTTGGTTAATGATATCTTTAACAGAAGAACTCTGACCAGGGTAGCCACCATCCACTTAGGCAAGGTTAGGAAATCGGCCTCTGCTTTTCTGCAAAGGCAACCGCTCTCAAGGCTTGGATTTGATAACTTTTAAAAGCGCAACTATTAAAACTAATTGGCTGATCACCGCGCTGAACGTGGCTGCTGCTTCTAACAGGTTACCTTTTAATTCCGTCGGAACGTCTGGCAGCCCCAACAGAAGGGACGTGTGCTGCTTGTTTAAAAAAAAAAAAAGAGTCCTTAGTTTTATTAGTAACTAGGTTTTTGTTGGCAAAGTCAACATGCACCTACTGAGCAAAGAGCATCTGAGGGATAGAAAACATGCCGGACTGAGGGCCCTTTTGCAGCGGGTCTTTTTTTTTTTTTTTTGCCTTTCATTTCATGAACACAGTCCTTGGGTTTCCCATGGAACCTTTCTAGACAGCTTTCCATACACGGTAATATTTATGTTTGCCAGTTTGTTTGTGCTTACAAGCAAGACCTGGGATAGCTTGCCGCATTGGTGGGAGTGATATATATATATAAGGTTATTATTCAATCAAAGTGCAAAAGTGCAAGATAGTGCAAAATGCTCTGCAAGATACAGTACAATTATGCTGAGTGATTTATAAATTACTCAAAAACAAGAACATCTGTCGCGAGAACAGTCATTGATTCATATAAATATACATTCAAAAAGGGGAGTGTACAATGGGGGAAAGGCAGTCCATGTGTCCAGAGATGAAATTAATAGGACAACTCTAGCCGACGGGCATCAGCTGTTGTTCTCAATTCCCGTTTCGGTTCTTCTTCTTCCACGGGCTAGTAGTCATGGGCTAATAAGCAAGTTACAGTGACAAATATTAATTACATATCTCATATGGTGGACAAAAACCAAGTTCAAAAAATTGTACTTACTCCACAGATGCCATCTCTCCTCACTCCCCACATCTGTGGGGAGTAAGTACAATTTGCACAGATGGCATCTGTGGAGTAAGTACAATTTTTTGAACTTGGTTTTTGTCCACCATATGAGATATGTAATTAATATTTGTCACTGTAACTTGCTTATTAGCCCATGACTACTAGCCCGTGGAAGAAGAAGAACCGAAACGGGAATTGAGAACAACAGCTGATGCCCGTCGGCTAGAGTTGTCCTATTAATTTCATCTCTGGACACATGGACTGCCTTTCCCCCATTGTACACTCCCCTTTTTGAATGTATATTTATATGAATCAATGACTGTTCTCGCGACAGATGTTCTTGTTTTTGAGTAATTTATAAATCACTCAGCATAATTGTACTGTATCTTGCAGAGCATTTTGCACTATCTTGCACTTTTGCACTTTGATTGAATAATAACCTTATATATATATATCAGACTTTCCTTGCTCTCCGGTTTGTGTTTTTCTGGAATTGTTCCGGGAGCTTCCCTTTCGTTGTTGTTGCATTGGTGGGAGTGGCAAGTGCCATCAAATCATAGATGTATCTCAAATAAGAGACTGGGAGTGTGTCCAAAGTGGGTTTTGTCACAACATTGTCTTAGGTGTAGTAGACTGAATGGGGATCTTTAGACAGTTTTTATTATGCATCAGTCCATTTCCTCAGCCACTCTCATATTGACAGCAATAAGCTTGCAGACTATCCACAGATTAAGATATGATATTTTATGTATTAGTCACTAATACGAGGGAAGAGAGCAGGAAAGATGGATGTTCAATCATTGTCTCTCTACAAGCTAGGGTTGTAGCATCACAGTTAAGTGGTTGGGCTGCAAACCAGCACTCTGCTGGTTTGAATCCCACAACTCCCATGAGGCCTTGGGTAAGTTACTCCTCTCTTCCCCGGCTTCCTGTGTGTTTTGTGGGGATAATGATAACACTGAGCTTGTTCACTGCTGAGTGGGGCACCGATCTGTCTAGAAGAGTGGTATATACGCTCAGTTTTTGTTGTTGTTGTTTTAAAAAGCAAGGTTTCAAGCTTGGCTTGCATAAGGGCTGTTTCCACATTATGCTGTCCCTGCCGATATCTTGCCTCTTGCTATCTCTGGCATTGCCAACAGCGCTTTCGCGATCTTAAAAGAAAAAATCCCCTCGGTGTATTCTGAATGTTCAACTGAAAAAGAATTCTTTTTTTACTCCCTTGTCATTTTGATCCTTAGATCTGGGAGACGAGCAGAAATCTTGAGTCATTTAAAAGGATTAGAATCAGCTTGTGGGATTGCTTACAGTGGAATTAACCAGCAGAAATCAGTTGAGTAATACTGGTCGGAAAGCATTTTGCCCACTCTCTGCTGCAAGCGGAGACCTGATTTGCTTTGCCGATAAGTGTGCTGAGCGGCTCTTGGGTATGATTGCTAGTAATGTAGCCGCCTGGCCAGTTGATGGACGGAGGGGAAAGAAAACAGAGTTGATATGCTTGGGGGGGGTAGTGGGAAAGCAGGGCTCGGGAGACACAGCATAAGAAGGGCTCAAGTGATGTATCTTTCCCATGGGGTGATTGTCAGACAGCTGATTATACCTTGTAGAAGTCAAAGTAGTACAGTCCTTCCCCTGGGACTATACCAGTCCACACGTGGAGTAAATGTATGTGTCTTTCTTTAAAAGTAGTCTGTGTAAAAATCTCGTCTTTATGCTGAAAGCTGAAAGCTTTTCAAGTAAATGTATTCTCTGACATGATTTCTGTATTAAGGCGTTTTTATGCATTTCCCAGAAATATGGGGCAGCCAAGCATCGAGCACTAGATCAGTGCGACTTCCCTACTAGAAGGCATTCAGCCCACCTAAGTCATGCATCCATAGTCCTCAAGTCTTCCCTTTCCCTGGAACTTCTGGTCTCTTTACCCCACAGGGGTCCAGCCCACAGTTAGAAACCCAGAACTTAGAGCAGTGACCCCAACAGTGATCCTGGCTTTTTACTTTGGAAAACAGCTGACTCCATCATTGGAGGGTGCTTGGTTTGGGACCTCCTAAAATTCTGTGGAACCTTCCAACAGTTTGTGATTAAACCCAGAGCCCGTGGCAGCCATTTTGTTGCTTTGCTCACTGCTTGTTCTCAAAATTCAAAAGTGCCAACAGGTTCAGTAAGGTTGGGAGTGACTCCTGGCTTAGGCAATGGGGTAAGATAATTTTGGTCCTTTCAGCCATAACACGCATAACTTTACCCAAACTCAGACACCTACTGAAAAGACAGAGTGAGTTACCCACCCTTGTTCAAAGTGGAAGCCGATGTTGTGTGTTTGCCAACGTATCTGATGTTCCTTTTTTACGGACAAGTATAACCTTCATGTCAGGACTTCACAGTGCAGAAAAAGCTTTTTCTATTGACTCAGAGTCCTGTATCTGACTATGCAGTTCACGTTGTGCCTGCAACGGATCACTTACTGTGATGCAACAGCATTAACTGAAGCGAAGAAAAGGAGAGCATCGCCTTGCTAAAAATAAAATGCTTTTTCGCTAAGTTCGACTGTGGGGGAAACAAACCCAACTCTGGCATGTTAAGTGGCTGCATTTGTTTCTTGCCAGAATTAGAAACTCAGCTCTTTTTTTCTTTTTCTTTTTTTGTAACTCAAGGTTTTCTTCCCACCTTCTGCCTTGTAAACTCTTAGCATTACAGTGGTTGCATTTCTCAGGTCTCAAAGAGCTGTAACTTCCTCTTTGTCTGCTTCCAGCGGTGAGCCTGTCTCCAGGAGGTGAAGTCTGAGAAGAGCCGAACAATCTGAATGACTCAAATACTGGGAAGGGTGGCAGTATGCCTCCTCCAAAAACCAAGGCTTGAAATAAACTGGGGAAACGCCCCACTGTCACTCAGTTATGTTTACAAAGCCTAGATATGTCTGCCATGTGACACTCACTTGTCTGGCAGCTCTGTCTTCATTTGAAGATGCAATGCCAAGAGGAGAATAGAGATGTGCACGAATCAGAAAAAAAGAACCATACGGTTTGTGGTTCATCACGTTTCACAAATCACAAACCACAAACATTCATGAACCTGCCCGGTTCACGAATCGGCTCGTTTTGGTTCATGAAAATGTCACTTCCGGGCCAACAAACCACCACTTACGGGTCAGCAGAAGGTCACTTCTGGGTCAGCAGAAAGTCACTTCCAGGTCAGCAGAAGGTCTGCAGGAAGTCCATCCTCTGTTGCCTAGGAAACTGATTGATCGGCGCCAGGCTATCTGCAGTGATGAATTGAAAAATGAACCAAATGAGCCAGCCTAAAGTTCGTGGCGGTTCGTCAGAAATGGGATCTGATGAACCCCTGGTCCACGAACCACAAACCGGCCTGGTTCGTCACAAATTTTGGTTCGTCAGTTTTAACCACTACACCAAATTGGCTCTCTCAATGGTTTACAAAGTGTGTTATTATTATTCTAATAACAATCACCCTGTGAGGAGAGTAGGGCAGAGAGAGCTCTGAGAGAGCTGTGACTGACCCAAGATCATTCTACTGGCTTCAAATGGAGGAGTGGGGAATCAAACCGGTTCTCCAGGTTAGAGTCCTGTTGCTCTTAACCACTACACCAAACTGACTCTCTAAATATATGAGCTAGCAGCCATAAAAGATGTGGGGGCTTTTTAAGAACTCCTGAACATTATTACTGCTTGTAGAAAAATCAAGTTCTGTTGTTCTAGCTTCATTTAAAACTGCTGCTCCAAAGACTTGGCCACAGTTCTACGTATTCAACTGCGTTCCGCAAATTTGAAGAGATTTTATTAAAACAATTTGGTGCAATAGAGAAAGCCAGGCATTTTTTATATACATTCTTAGTCCAGTAATCTAACCACCACACAGTGGTTAGATCGCTGGATTAGAGAGATCTGAGTTCAAATGCTTACTGGGCCAGCCTAACATAATTTGCTGGAGGATAAAATGGAGAGCCATGTTTGCCATCTTGATTCCATTTTGGAGAAAGGGTGGGATAAGCATAAATACAACTTTGGTAATGGATTGGGGCCCTCAGATTTGGACTCTGTAGCACAATGCAGGCATTTGTGTTCTTGTGCTGTAGCCTCGGCACAGAAGGTGCGTTGTGAACCACAGAGTGATAAAGTAGTCTCTCATGCAATAATTTTCATGAGGGAAGATGGAAATGGCTTGGGCAAGCCTGAGTATGAATACATTAGCTTGAAAGTACAGGTCACCAGCATGGGCTCATACTACGTAGTAAAATATTACAGCAGAACGAAATTGGAATGGTGGGGTTTTAAATGGCTCGGCGGTGTTAATTTCCCTGCTTGAACGTTTGATCAAAGCCTCTCAAAGGCAGCCCTCTGCCCCTCCCTCCGCACTCCAACCCTATAGCTTTAAATGGCCAAAGGTGTAATTATCAGAGGTGGTGTTTTCCAGTTATTGCAATAAAGTGCCTGCCCTCTCTGTGTTAAAACACCTGCATTTTCACTCTTCATTGTGAAAATTACATACTTGGCATCAGTCCCTGACCTGTGACTCTCAAGGTAAGGGCTGTCATAGGCTTCTTGCAGGGAAGCAGTATAATTGTGGGGTTCCCTCCCCCCTTCAGCCCAGAGAACAATAAAACAATACCTATCCACCCCTTTTCTAAGGTTAGGAAGGTGTCTGACTAAGTGGCGGAACTTAAGTAGCAAAGAACCCTCCCTTTTAGTATGAAAAGGAACAACATGGAATAATATTGGCAAAGAAAAAGAAGAGTTACTGCACTCTGCCCCTTTCTCTGCATCATATGGATACTTCAGTGATGAATTAAAAAAAATCTCTGGGGCTTTTAACTTGGTCCACTGAAGCCACCAGGGAAAAGGGGGGGGAGACAACAATTGTGATATGTTTCCTCTCGCGTTATTCCACCCTCCGCCGCCTTGAAAAGAGGAAAATCTCAAAGGCACTCAGGATTTTACTTTAACACCTGTTAAGGTACTGGGGGGGGGAACCAGGAAAGCTCTCCCCCGTACCATATGATTAAGACACAACATATGGCAAGCCAGGAAATGGAAACGGTGCCCATTTGTCTGTTTAATCAATCAACCTTGTTAACAATCAATGCTGTTGTCTGCGCTTGATAAACAGTACTCACAAAGTGCTTTTTAATGTAATAAGGAGTGCCTACTTAATTAATGTGACAGGGTTCACACTATATTTCTTTCTATTGGGTATTCTTTCTGTTCTCTTCAAAACTGGACATTCCTTTGTTTCCCTTTTATTTCCTGGGAGATACTTTGTATTACTGGGCAGAGATGATAGGTTTCTGATGCTGGACCAGTAGGCAAAACAAACAAAAAACTCAAAAAAGACAGGCAGTGTAAGGCTTTTCCATTAGAGCTAACCTAGTTATGTAATACCATTTCTGCATTATTTAACATACCCGTTTTTGTCTCTGTGAAGGGTAGGAGCATGCCTGTTGCTGGAAGCATTGACATTAGAGATGCACATGAACCAAAATACAAACCAAAGTTCAGCATGAACTGAGCCGGTTTGTGGTTTGCGAACCAGCGGTTTGTCAGAGCTCATTTCTGATGAACTGCCACAAACTTTAGACTGGTTCATTCGGTTCGGTTTTCGGTTCATCACTGCGGACAGCCTGGCGCCGATCAATCAGTTTCCTAGGCAATAGGGGATGGACTTCTTGCAGACCTTCTGCTGACCCGAAAGTGACAATTTGCTGACCTGGATGTGACGTTTTCATGAACCAAACGAACCGGTTTGTGGAAGTTCATGGTTTGTGGTTCGTGAAATGCGACGAACCACAAACTGCACAATTCATTTTTTTCCAGTTCGTGCCCATCTCTAGTTGACATCATTCCTGGAAATGATGTCATCATGCCTGTGGGAAGCACACCCACTGCATGCTGGCCCAGGATGTATTTTGCCTCCTGGGCCCGTTCCCTGGGGCCTTTCTTCCTGCCAGCCAGGTGAGTGGCAATGGGCAACAGAGGCTGGCAGTGGGGGATCCCCCATCAAAACTGGGGGACTTGGCAGCCTTATCTGAGTTTGATTACACTGTTGTGTAAAGTTTAAATTGCTCGTTGAAGTTTCTCTGGAAAACACACACACACAAATATGTATGTGTGTATCAAAAGAGAACCCAGTTGGTGCAAGATTTTAAAAATACAGCTCTTTACTTATTTCTGTGTGGATCTAAACAGAGGGACACTGTCTGCCAGACTTGTTTGCTGTAAGTTTTGAATTCAAGACACTGAAAAATTAAACAGTAAGTTGCTGTTAGATGAATCTTCTCTAACACTAGCAGAGTGAAGCTGTTTCCCAGCTGAGTGCTGGCTACCAGTGGGAGATTTGCGGGGTGGGGACATTCAAAATGGAATTATGAGGATGCCGCAACATCAATTCCAAAGTGAACCTGGGAGTGATGTCGACATGATGTTCTAGGATTCCAATCTACTCTGCGATTTTACCATAGAGTATTAGTGGAATCGTAGAGTGTTGCACTGATGTCATTTTCAATGTGCCATTGCATCAATTTCCCTGCTATTTTTCTCCTGCTGCAGCACCAGAGACCCGTAGCAGGGGACCTGACCGTCCTAAGTGAAGCCCACAGAGTAGGTCCCCGCCCCCAGCCCTCAGAACTAATCCAATTCTGCTCCTGGGACAGGGTCCAGGAACCCTCATGGGGGGGGGAGGCACCTGCTATAAAAAGGGAAAATTGGAATAAAATTTCTGCCCTCCACTGCTGATGGAAGCACTACACCGGCAGAATGGCAACCTAGGACCCAAGATTTAAGTCCAAGAGCACCTTAAATTCCAACAGGATGTTCCAGGATAAAAGCTTTCGGGAGTCAAGCTCTCTTTGTCAGATACCTTGACTTCCAAAAACGTGTACCCTGGAAAAACTTACCCTTCCCCTCCCTCTCCAGGCTCCACCCCCAAAATCTCCAGGAGTTTCCCAACCTGAAACTGGCAACCTTAGCTTCTCAAGGAGACTGCAAGTCATTCTGACAGAACTCAGAAGGTTGTGTCAGGATAGATGGGTGATCCGAATGCATTTGTGCACTGGACAGTGGTAGGAAAACTGAAATTCCAAGATTTGCTTGTAGCACACCGTATGAAAGAGGAGAGAAGGGACCAGTGTTTTGCTGAACTGCTAGAAAACGCGAAGCCCCTCCTTGGACTGACAAGCACCCTGTCAACACTACAGTGCTTATCAGCTGTAACATATGTTAAGCCAGACCTTAAGTGCTTCACCTGGCACTCGGGTAATTAAAGGATTGTCCCACTGAAGGGAGCGGATGGTGTTTCCGGCTGTCTTTTTTTTTTTGCATAATGTAGAACTTCACCTTGGATAAAGCAGCAGCATTGCCAGTAAAAGGGGAGGGGGTGTTGCAAGCTTTAGAACGGGTGAAAAGCAATACCAATTTCATTATTTCTGTCGTGGAGTTTTCTTTTACTCTCTGGAATCTGGATTCTAGATGACATGAAGTTAATTATTAACATCAGGGCCTTTTTTCTGGGGAAAAGAGGTGGTGGAACTCAGTGGGTTGCCCTGGGCGAAAATGGTCACATGGCTGGTGGCCCCGCCCCCTGATCTCCAGACAGAGGGGAGTTTAGATTGCCCTCCGTGCTGCTGAGCAGCGCGGAGGTCAATCTCAACTCCCCTCTGTCTGGAGATCAGGGGGCGGGGCCACCAGCCATGTGACCATTTTCAAGAGGTGCCAGAACTCCGTTCCACCACTTTCCAGCTAAAAAAAAGCCCTGATAAACATGAACGGGCATTTGTCAGACGTAGGCCAAACCAACAATCAGAGCAGTCCACAGTATATTGGCAGTTTATTGGGTGGAGTCCAGCTGCTAAAGCCTCTTTTTATTTGTTTAGATATTTATATCTCACTTTTCTCCCTAGTAGAGACCCAAAATGGCTTACCACATCGTTCTCCTCTCTTCCATTTTATACTCACAACAGCAACCCTGTGAGGTAGGTTAGGCCGAGCGTGCAAGACTGATCCAAGGTCACACAGAGAACTCCTATGGCAGAGTGGAGATTCAAACCTGGGTCTTCCAGATCCTAGTCCAACACTCTTAACTGCTATACCATGCTGACCTCTCTTCTATCTATGCACATATGCGCAGTCACATCTGCATTTGTGTGTCTTACATGTAATTTGACATGGTGCTCAGAGCTGACCTCTTCAAGGCACATGGAATATCGGCACAGTTGATGTCCTTGTTGTGAGCCTGAAATGGAGGAGGTAAGAATCCTGTTGTACACTGCTTTGGGTTCTCATTAGGTTGAAATGCAGGGTATAAATAAAATAAACCTCAAATTTAAATCTTTTTTAACAATGCCTTTATTTATGTATCTCCTGCTTTTCTCCCTCAGTCAGGGCATTCAAAGCAGCTGGAGAACAACGTTGCCCCCTCCTCCATTCCCCCACAACAACCCTGTGAGGTAGGCCAGGCTCAGAGTATGTGACGGTGGCCCAAGGTCATCCAGCAAGCTTCCATGATAGAAAGGGGGATTCAAACCTGGGTTCCTCAGATCCTAGCCCAGTACTCTATCATCTGTGCACAACTGGCTCTCTGCAAACTATGCAAGACTGAATTATTCAGGAGAGCTTTGTTCTCAGATTACAGGACTGTGTCATAAGAAATAGCTCAAAGAGTTGTCTTGGGAGAGACCAGAACTAAACTCTATGCTATTGGGGTACTGTCTGCTGATGTAGATATGCACCTACTGGAGTGTTTCCATGGTGCTGAACATGCTATGGAAATTAGTTATGCTTTGTTTCAAATAGATTTCATCTCTGTGCTTGGCTTTATGCTTTTTAAAAAGCATTCTGCTACCATTCCCTATTGTATGTTTCCCTGAATGTCTTAAACTGCTGTCTGTTATTGTACTTTGCTCATTGAATGTCTTAGCTGCCAATTGTATTGTATTTTCACTCGCACTGTTGTAATCCACCTTGGATCTCATTGAGAAATGTGGACTATAATTAATAATTAAATCTGTAGTAGCGGTAGGCTTTCAACTCACTGTCCTGGGCCACACTGTTGAAACAAAAATATAAATAAAACCAGGGCATTTTTTCAGTGGGAACGCAGTGGAACGGAGTTCCGGCACCTTTTGAAAATGGTCACATGGCCAGTGGCCCCGCCTCCTGATCTCCAGACAGAGGGGAGTTGAGATTGCCCTCCGCGCCGCCGTGGCACAGAGAGCAATCTAAACTCCCCTCTGTCTGGAGATCAGGGGGCGGGGCCACCAGCCATGTGACCATTTTCTCCAAGGGCAATTTAAACTTTTAAAAACTCCCCCCTTGTTCCAGCTGACCCAAAGTGACGTCATTGTGCAGTCTTGAGTTCCACCACTGAGTTCCACCACCTCCTTTCCCAGAAAAAGCCCTGAATAAAACACATGTATACAGTTTTTGAAATGAGAAATTTTATGGGAACAAATTGTTCAAGTCATATGAAGTCAAGGCCTATATGCCTGAAAAAGTCTCTTCCACATTAACTGAATTGTCACTTAGTTTGCTTATCTAGAGAGCTCTGCTCTGAGAGAAACAAATTACTAGCCAAGGATTTTTCAGAGTCTGACCTCTACATCTGCTGCTTGATTTGACTTTTTTTTTTTAAAAAAAATACATTTTAAGTTTTTTAACAATAGAACTACAAAACAACATTATAGAATACAATATGAGCTTATACTCAAAAACAGTATAAATGTAACATTAAACATGAATCTTTATGTTTAAATAAGGTTGTATATAAGAAATAAAATCTTAATAAATGGATGTAACTTTGAGGTTGTCTGGGACCAGTTTTAAATGTGTATCTTGAGCTCCCATAAATTCCAAAAAAGGCAACCATTTCTCATAAAAATTGGATTGGAAATTCTGGTTTTCAGCGAGTGAGATGCGGTCTGTGATTTTTTTCCCCCATTATAAGATATTCCCACATTTTACTGAGCGTGGATTCAATTGAAAGCTGATCTTTTGACTTCCAAGATCTTGATATGATGGCCTTAGCAACACTTAACATGAGTGAGATCAGATCCCTGTGTATCGTAGGAATGTCTAAGTTATCCCATAAATTAAGAAGCACTACTTCTTGATCTGATTTTTTAAAGAGATCCTGATTTTGTTTCGCATGTGTTTGCGAGAGGGAACTGCATATATGTTGCTTGCAACGTTTTACCACAGCTGTTGGCACTGCTGAAGAAGCAAGCCTCGTTTTCAGCTGGAAGCAGCTTGTCTCTTCAGCAACATAAGTAGCTGCAGTGGAAACACTGAAGGAATCTCTTCTCTGCAGTTTGCTAAAATATAATTATATGTGCTCGGTGCCTAAATTAGTTCCCTTCTCTATGAGAATCTGAAACTGAGGAGGAGTCTGGGAGCAAGGGAACATGCACAAGGAAATGTTCAATGGCTGGAGAAGCAAACTGGCGGACCAGATCTGAGTATATTTGATGGGCTGCTTAGAAAAATGGTGGGCAGAACATGAATGATAACTTGGTGCTCCTTGTAGGTGGTGGTGAGAGAACTAGTTGAGCCTGTGCGACAGAGGAGCCCTCATTAGTAACCCAGTTAAGAAGGATTCCTGTTTGCCAAGTTATAATTACTTTTATCTCTCCATGCTCTGTTTACTGCGGCACATTTAGTCATTTTATTGGTACCGCATAGTAATAACGTTTAGTGAGCAATATAAAAATTCTGCAACGGTAGGCGCCTTTACTCAAATGACTTCGCAGTATTGGTTGGGGTGTGTGTGTGGAGAAACAGGATGCTAGGCAGATGTTTAGACCTATCTGCAGTCAAGCTTGTAGCTATGTTCTCAAAATGCAGTTCTTTAGGCAAGTTGAAAATGACAACATGCACGCACAGCTAAGAATTTAGGAGGAACAAGTAATTCTATTGGACAGTACCTGTGTAAATGAATAATAATATTTGATTTCTATATCACCCTTCAGGGCAACTTAACATCCACTCAGAGTGGCTTATAAAATATGTTATGATTATCCTCACAATAATCACCCTGCGAGGTGGGTGGGGCTGAGAGAGCTCTGAGAGAGCTGTGACTGACCCAAGGTCACCCAGCTGGCTTCAAGCAGAGAGTGGGAAATCAAACCCAGCTCTCCAGATTAGAGTCCTGCCACTCTTAACCACTACACTACACCAAACTACTATACCAGACTGGCTCACCAAACAGCAACTACCAGGGTATCCTCAGATGGGGAGGGAGATTCCCAAAGTATGCTGAAAAAGTAGCTTTAGAAATCAACCAGAAGAGAGAAGGAATCCTCAAATGACCTCACATGGAATGAAAACGCTCCAGACAGGATGGAATGCTGAAAGCAGTTAAAAGGGCAGGGATAGAGGCGTATATGGAGTAATTAGTCTGCTTGGGCCCCAGGAGCTTAGAGAGTGCTACAGAAAGGGATTTGGAGGTTGGGGGCTTCCAGATTGCCCTTCGCTCCATAATTCCTTGAGTGGTGGCTGCAGCTTGTACTAGTATAGTGGCAAACTTCCGTTGACCATCCCAGAAGCCTTTCTACTGCTTTGGAGAGGAGCAGAGACTACATGGGGTTATTAGAAAGGGCCTGAAAAGCCACAGACACAACTTCTGTGCAGGACTCTTTAAGACAGGCAGCTGAAAATAGTTACTTGTGGTGACAAGCCAGGGAAGCTTTTGTGCTCCAAAAAAGAGATGTGCTCTTGTTTTAGGTTGTAGTGATATATATGGGACTGGTGTGATATTAGCAGGGGCGGCGCCAGGGTTTCTAGTGACCGCGGCAGCCCCTACCTGTGCGCGCCCCCGGACTGCATGATGAAGTCATCACGCAGCAAGCCAGCCCCATTGACCAGGGGGGAGCTGGGACGGCACGCGGAGTCTGCCCGCACTCCCAGTCGGGTGCGGTGGGTGGCAGGAGAGGTTCCACACACCACCCCGGACGGCTGCTGTGCTTGGACCATGGCTGCCGCACCTGGCCAGGGGCGCGTGTTGGTGGCGGCGGCGGCGCGGTGCTGGCCGGCTGCAGCAGCTGCGGGCCAGGCACGCCAGCTCCGTGGCGCGCGCCTCCACCTCCGGTGCCCCCTTTGGTGCCCGCCTCACCGCCTCAATGGTGGCACCAGCCCTGGATATTAGTTTTTGGTGAACTAACAACCTACTTTTAAAAACCTTGTGGAGTAGCACCCTGATTTATCTCCAAAAACTCTTTTGATTTAATTTCAAGCTGTTGGTTCTGGTCCGCCCTTCTGGGGCAGCGGAAAACAACTCCGCAACATCCTCTATATGACAGCCCTTCAAGTACTTGAAGATGGTTATCATATCACCTCTCAGTCGTCTCCTCTCCAGGCTTAACATACCAAGCTCCTTCAACCTTTCCTCATAGGGCTTGATCTCCAGCTCTCTCATCATCTTCATTGCCCTCCTCTTGCCACACTCCAGCTTGTCAACATCCTTCTTAAATTGTGGTGCCCAAAACTGAACACAGTACTCTAGGTGAGGTCTAACCAGAGCAGAGTAGAGCGCTACCATCACTTCTCGTGATCTGGACACTGTGCTTCTGTTGATACAGCCCAAAACCTCATTTGCCTTTTTTACTACCACATCACACTGCTGACTCACGTTCAGTGTATGGTCTGCTAAGACCCTTAGATCCTTTGAACATATGAAAATGTCATGTTCTCGGAACCAAGGCGGTCCATTGGACCGTCTAGCTCTCCTTATCTCGCAGCGGCTTTCCCGGCTCTGCAATGTACAAAAGTCTTCCTCCTCATCAGTTATCAGAAATCCTTGAACGGGAGATGCCAAGCATTGAGCCTGCGATGTACAGCCACATAACACGCTGCTTGCTTAATACTTTCTCCTCAGGCTGTTTCTCTCCTCAGCAGTTCCCCTCCCCCCCTCCTGCTTTTCCATCTGCTGAGGAAATGATACATCTCCAATTTTTCTTTTCCCCTCCTCAAGTCATTCCTTTCCCGATTACCAGCCACTCCTGCTTGCAACATTCTGCTTCTAATCTTTCTATTTCTATTACTGAGTTTCTATTTTGGGTGCTTCTGTGCCTCAGGAAAATAGATTTAATGTCTGCGAGTCAGATTTAAGTTAAGAAAGACATTCAAAGTGGTGCAGATTCGCAGGCGGGGGGAGTTGCCAATGAGGGGCAGTAGCCACCCGGGCCCATGTTTAATTCATCCCGTGTCACCCAGGATACCCATAAATCACAGGTGGATAGCAGAATAGATCCCTCCTCCAGAAGCAAGGGCAGAAGAAAGATCTGTAATGCTTAGTGTATGAGGTACATTCTAGGGTTGCCAGCTCCAAGTTGGGAAATTCCTGGAGATCTAGGGGATGAAACCTGGAAAAACCTGAAGAAAGAGGGGTTTGGGGAGGGAAAGGACCTTGGCATGGCATAATTCCATAAAGTTCATCCCCCAAAGTAGCCATTTTCTCCAGGTGAACTGATCTCTGTGGCCTGGAGACCAGTTGTAATTCCAGGAGATCTCCAGCTACTACCTGGAGGCTGGCAACCCTAGTACATGCTGATGGCAGCCATTTTGCCAGGGTGTGGTACATTACCCTTATAATGTGCGTGGCATGGCGGGACACTAAGTGTGGCAGCAGCGAAAGGAACCAGAACAGAAGGTTAAAAAATGCCTCTTAGGCCCGTCACACTCTCCCTATCCTACTTCACAGGGCTAGTGAGAGGATAAAAGCAAGGAGGGAGCTGCCTTGAGCATCTTGGAGGAAGGGAGTAATAACAACATACTAGGAGGCAAAATGTATTTGGTGCCATCCAGTGTTTTCAAAGGCTAGCATTTCGATGGCAAAAAAATCATGCAGATTAAAATTGGGCTTGCCGTGAACTGGTCGAACAGCAGAACTATTGCGGGGGGAGGACATTTCTTCTCACAACCATCACATGATCTAACTTAGGCGGAGAGAGTAGCTTGCTCAGGGAGCATAACTTCACGCATCCTTCGCTTTAATGGTCCCCTGAGAATTTTTGTGTACCGTTAAAACTTGGAAGTATAAGGGTTCGGTTGAGCATGTGACTAGCAGGCCCCAATTCGGACCCTGTTGGTTCCCTCTGAAGCAGGCCAAGTGTTGGAGTGGGGGGGGGAGCAGTTTGGATCTCAGCACGTGCAGGCGGGAGAAGAAAATGAAACTCTTCTCTTGCCTAAATGGTCTTTCAAAAAACCGTTTCTTTTGGGTCCTTCTAGCCGCAGAATTACTTCTGATGCCCACTTTAAAAAAAAAAAAATTAGGAGAAACTTTTTTAGAGAGGAAGAAGGAATGAATTCTGCTCTCCCATCTGTGTACCATGCTATGTTTTAAATCCGCCCCACCCCTTCTTTTAGAGTAAATCAGTGGCAACCCGATTGGTTGGTTTAAGATTTGAACTGAGATGTGGAAGACCTGGGTTCAAATCCTCAGGCTATCGTGAAGCTCACGGGGTGACCTTGAGACCGTCACATGCCCTCACTACAATCTACTGCTCTACTGCACATACGGTTGCTAGGTCCCCCCCCCGGTGCGTGGGGGGAGGGTGGTGCTTACCTTTTCCTCACTCCCATTATGCTCTTTGCGCATGTATGCCCCTCTACTTGCACTATGGTGTCACTTCCAGGAAGTGATGTCATTGCGCAGGCATGGGGTGCGCACACACTTTGCAGTGGGCCCCAAACTGCGAAGCGTGGGAGTGCTTTCGGGGCGGCACTCCCAAGAGGTCAATTCCCGTGCATTTCCCCCCTCCAGCCAGGTAAGTGGTGGAGGGTGGGAGCAGGGGATCCCGTGCCCCCACTGAGGGATTAGGATCCCTAACTGCACAGGATTACTAGGATAAAATAGGAAGGAGGAACCAGTAGGCCACCATGAGCTCTTTGGATGAAAAGCTGGTTAAACAAAACAGTTGAGCCCTTAAAATGTCTCTCTTACAGGTATATTTGTGAGAAAGCTAGGGTTGTTTCCAGAGGAATTAGCCGTGTTAGTCTGTAGTAGCAAAATAGTAAAGAGTCCAGTAGCACCTTTAAGACTAACCAAGTTTATTGTAGCATAAGCTTTCGAGAGCCACAGCTCTCTTCGTCAGATGCATACTGGAGTTGGTTGTTGTGGGTTTTCCGGGCTGTATTGCCGTGGTCTTGGCATTGTAGTTCCTGACGTTTCGCCAGCAGCTGTGGCTGGCATCTTCAGAGGTGTAGCACCAAAAGACAGAGATCTCTCATACTGGAGTTGTTTGTAGTCCTCTATCATTGTCAGCGTTAGCTTTCTTGTTAGTATAAAGGGCTAAATGGTTGAGGTGAGTTTTAAATCTGGGATATACAATTCCAACCCCGCAGTGTAACCGTGTGTGACCCACTCGGCCAGGTGCAGTTTGGCTTTGCCCCCAGCTGCATTAAGACATGGGGTGCCAGTCATTTTCCCGGTGATAACAGCAATCTTCTGAAAACCTTCCAAGTAGCAGCATTATTTGGAACATAGTTTTGTTTTTAAAAGAGAGATCCAGTTTGTATTCCAACGTGACAGCGTGCTTAGCAGAGCATGGGAGCTGTCGAGAGATTCCCTAACCTTTGACAGATTAAATGATATTTCCTACCCCCTACCTTGAGCCCCCCCACTTGAAAAAAAAAAAGACAACTCTTTCCGCTTGTTGATAAATGTTTATGCAACGGAAACAGGCTTCCTGCCAGCGGGGGGAGTTGACAGTCAGGAAAGGCTGACAAATTGGAACAAGGCATTAAAAACATGCCACTCCAAAGCTGTTTAAATCATCATCATGCGAACTGTGAATTTATTACAATGCATGCCTCCTCGGGGGACAGAGATCTGAAAGGGCTGTTTGTAAACATGTAAGACAATAAGCATTTTCCTGGAGTGCCATGGCAATGGAGATCTTGCGTGCCTGAACAAGACCAGAGATGTACACAAGAGCTGGCTCACCTGAGGCCAGATGGCGGTCGTTGGGTCAGAACAAAATGTTGAGCAAAAGAGCCCTCCCTTTTATGATGATACTTTCCCTTTCTTCCTCAGCAAACAAATCTGTATTTCAGAAGCAGCAAGAGGATATTTGCAGCAGTTTCAGAAGCCATGGTGCACTTTCTATGTGAGTGCCTTAATTATTTAGGGAGCATCTAAGGTAAAGGTAGTCCCCTGGGCAAGCACCGAGTCATTACTGACCCATGGGGGGGGGGACGCATCTCGACGTTTTCCTGGCAGACTTTTTATTACGGGGTGGTTTGCCATTGCCTTCCCCAGTCATCTACACTTTACCCCCAGTCATAGATCCAGAAGAGTTAGCCGTGTTAGTCTGTAGTAGCAAAATCAAAAAGAGTCCAGTAACACCTTTAAGACTAACCAATTTTATTGTAGCATAAGCTTTCGAGAATCAAGTTCTCTTCGTCAGATGCATCTGATTAAGAGAACTTGATTCTCGAAAGCTTATGCTACAATAAAATTGGTTAGTCTTAAAGGTGCTACTGGACTCTTTTTGACTTTACCCCCAGGAAACTGAGTACTCATTTGACCGACCTTGGAAGGATGGAAGGCTGAGTAAACTTTGAGCCGGCTACCTGAACCCAGCTTCTGCCAGGATCGAACTCAGGTTGTGAGCAGAGCTTGGGCTGCAGTACTGCAGCTTACCACTCTGCGCCACGGGGCTTCTAGGGAGCATATAAAAGTAGGCTTTTTGGAATATGGCAGAACAACAAACAGCAAGCAGTCAGTGATAATAGCCCAGAGTAATTGGTATCTTTCTTAAAATACAGCCCCCAGCGTCTAGGATGCCTGTTATGAACTCTTTGGAAAAACGGGCCTCTTTCCCTGTGAGGCTCTGAGTCGAATCCAGGCGCCTTCAATTCCTCACAGCTTTGGGAGTCATTATCACATGGCAGTAAATCCCCTCTGCTGCTGACCAGAACAACATGCAAAGGAGTCTGTGACCTACAGGGGAAGGGTGGCATATCTCATTACCCAGCCCTTCGGAGTCCCACGTGAAATATGAGAAGGGAACACTCCGTGGCAGTGGCCCGGCCAGCGCTCTGTCTCTTGATATTTTCCAGGGCAGGGCAAGCCCACACTTAGCGGCATGTTGAGATAAGCAGGCTTGAGAGCCTTCAGAAATGGATGGCATTGATCGGAGGGGAGGAGAATGAGTTTTATGAAATGGGAATCTAAACTTAGTGCTGGAAGCCAGCTTGTCCTTAAAAGACTCCTAGAGCAGCTCCCCGGACGGAGCCTTGGATAATTTGGGGTTCCCCCCCCCAGCTTTAAAGGGTTAATGTGGAATCTGGGGGGCAGGTCTGAAAACAGCAAGGGCCCTTGCTGCAGGCTGCATGAACGATGCAAAACCGAATTATTTAAAAAGGCTTTTGTTTTGTAGGGAGGAGCTCTGAGATGCTTAAGGACCATAGACTTCACCACTGTGTTGCCTATGTACTATCTGTTGTCTTAAAGATGTGCTCCTGTGAGCTACCTGTGCTTCATGCGGTCTAATGTCAGCCCTAGAATTGCTTATGTTCTGTTTCAGCATTTCTTCAACTCGGTATTGCATTCTTACTAATGCTCTGTCTTTGTAAACCTGTGTTTATTTACCCAATGGCATTGTTTATGGAAATATCTTTGAAATTGACTGTACTGGTCTCACACTGTGTGATCCGCCTCGAGTCTCAGTGAGAAAGGGGGACTATAAATGACATATATATAAATAGGAAGTGAGAAAATGGTAGCAGCTGAAGCATCACTGGAATGCTGGTCCAAGGGCTGAACGTCACAGCTGGCGCCTCTTGCAGTTGCTATCAGTGCTGACATAACCTTGGCGCCACAGCGCCATTGGCAACAGGATGACGTGCGATCCTATCACTTAGGGAAGTTTTTCTGGCTTTGCAAGGCTCTGCTATGTGGCATGTTTCTGCAGTGGTGGGATGTTTATGTGATGTCTATGAAGCAAGAAAGAAGCAGCCCCTGGAACATCTGGAGGGTGGGAGGAGATGGACTGCTGCACACCTGGATGACATGTCCTGCCACTGTACCAGATGTTTTTAATTGAAACACTGTCTAGGAGGTATTTATGGTTGAAAGACAGCCTATCGGGTTTGCTATCTACACAAATACACCACTTGTTAGGAGCAGAAGGGAATATCCATTTGTATTGGTGGGGATTGGCAGCGAGAGCCAGTTTGGTGTAGTGGCTAAGAGCAGCGGGACTCTAACCTGGAGAACTGAGTTTGATTCCCCACTGCTCCACTTGAAGCCAGCTGGGTGACCTTGGGTCAGTCACAGTTCTTTCAGAGCTCTCTCAGCCCCACTCATCTCACAGAGTGATTGTTGTGGGGATAATAATAACACGCCTTGTAAACTGCTCTGAGTGGGTGTTAAGTTGTCCTGAAGGGCAGTATATAAATTGAATGTTGTTGTTGTTACCTGCTCCCTGTAACAACCCTGTGCCAATCCCTGTGGAAGAGGTTTTTGATGGACCAAATAGGTCTGCAGCAGAGAGAAGAAAATGTCCAAGATCCGTTCTGTGAACCTCATTCACGGGTCTCACTGGAACGAAGTATTAAAAGCATTAAAAGCATGCTGCTCCAAAACTGTTTGGATCCAAGCGATAATGGTGGTGGAAAGTACTGTTAAGTTACAGGTGTCTTATGGTGGTCTCCCGTCCAAGTAGTAATCAGGGCTGACCCTGCTTAGCTTCCGAGATCTGACAAGATCAGGCTAGCCAGGTCAGGGTCCAAGCTACAGTGCAGAAATAACAGTTCCTCTCAATTGAATTTCAATAAGTAGCATCCATAGCTCAGTTGCTCCATTCATTATTAACTCTCTCAGGCTACATCCACGCATCATTGGATCTCATGCTATCTGTGCACTACAGCAATGGTTTGCACTGGGTTATTTTGTCCACAAAAGAAAATGTGGTTGCGAGAGATTGCTGTATACTGCAGTTTATCTGGTGACGTGTGGATGCAGCTCCAATTACGCAGGCTTTTGTAATAATGCAAGAGTGGGGCTTTTTTCTGGTGAAAGGTGGTGGTGGAACTCAGTGGGTTGCCCTAGGAGAAAATGGTCACATTGCTGGTGGCCCCACCCCCTGGTCACATGGCTGGTGGCCCCACCCCCTGAACAGAGGGCGGGGCCACCAGCCATGTGACCATTTTCAAGAGGTTCCGGAACTCCGTTCCACAGCGTTCCAGCTGAAAAAAAGCCCTATGCAAGAGTAAGTTGTTAGTATTGACCTTAGATATCCACTTGGAGAGCTGGTGGGTTGAATCTTGGCTTTGGATTGGAGAGATGTGGATTCAGCTTCCTGCTCAGCCATGTTTTTTGGGTGCTAGTTAACATTTGCATGTTTTTTCTTCACTCTTCATCAAAAATTGGATTCCCAAATGGCCTCACAGCAATGAAAAACCAATATAAATGTCTAATAAGGCGGAGAGAGTGCACTCAGGAAGGCTTCTGTTCAGGCATGCCTAGTTGCTACCCCATCGGCAGTTGAAATAGAAGTTGTGAGCGTAGAAAGAACCTTCAGTACTACCTTATTTTATTTTTGCCTTCTCCAAAAACCTCCAAGGGCTTTTTTTAAATCCTTACAGCAAACCTGTAAGTTGCTTTTCAAATCACTCTAAGAGGCAGTCAGGGCTTAAGACAGCTGCGACCCTGAGTTGGTAGAGGACACAAGTCGTATGTGAAAGGTGTGAACAAGAATATGAGTCTTTAAATGGCTCTTGGACAGCAATGGATGCAACCAGGGTTGTGTGTGGAGGGAAGGGAATTACAATGCCTTGGTGCTAAGAAAAATGTTTGCAGGCAGGAGAGGGAAGTAGAGATTCTGGGTTTAGAAAGAAGATTGATGGCAGACAAGGACGTAAATAGATCAAAGAGGGGCAGGAAGGAGCTGGTGTATGAAGAGGCTTTAAAGATACATAGGAGAGGATTGGACCAAAGGAAGCCTGTACAGAGGATGGCAAAGAGAAGCTAAGCGATCCACTGATGTGCAGCAGAGATGAGACGGGCAGCAGAACTCAAGAAGGAAGGAAGTGGCTGGAGGGAAGGAACACGGACGCTATTCTGCAAGGAACGGCAACGGCTGTCTCAAAAGAACCGGCCCATGTTTTAGTGGTCATTCCTGCCAATAGAATTTAAATCCTTATACTTTATCAGTGTTTTTGGACCTTGAATTGTATTTCAATGTATACATTATATTCTTGAGACGAGGGCTTTTTTTCTGGGGAAAGAGGTGGTGGAACTCAGTGGGTTGCCCTCGGAGGAAATGGTCACGTGGCTGGTGGCCCCGCCCCCTGATCTCCAGACAGAGGGGAGTTTAGATTGCCCTCCATGCTGCTCCAGCGGCGCGGAGGGCAATCTCAACTCCCCTCTGTCTGGAGATCAGGAGGCGGGGCCACCAGCCATGTGACCATGTTCAAGAGGTTCCGGAACTCCGTTCCCCCTGAAAAAAAGCCCTGCTTGAGACTGATTCCCTTGATTGATTTCGTGCAGGTCTTAGTTAGTTGATCACGGTGCTCTGTGAGTTTGTTTGCTTGGTTTTCATTAAAACAGACAAATACAAGTTTCTAGTTCTCATCGCAGCAAAGAAGGTGTGTGCAACATTGAATGTAATGTCTGAACCCAGAGGAGCCGCTGAACAGGATTCCAAGTGGTTGGGAGTGGCTCATGCAGAACAGATTATGTAAGGAATGGTGTGCAGATCTGCTCAGTTTGCATTATTTATTCCTGTTGCAGTCTACTTTTTCTCGCCCACAGAAGTTTTGGTTATGTTCCACACAATCGGCTTTGCAACGCACATGCAGAAGCTGTCCTTTTTACGCAGAACAGCGCTGTTGGTGTGTTTCCTCACAGGCTATTTAAAATGTTAGCTGGTGCGAAGCTTGGCGGATAGGAGCAGGGATATTCCACTTGATATTATTAGCCAGGCAATTAAGCAAACTAAATCCCTTCCAAATTCCAGTGAGTTGTAACTTTATCAAGCAGCCGCGTCATCCTCCAGGTGACCCTTGGCAATCTTGGCCTTTTTGACAATGATTGATGAGCCTAATCCCAGCGAGGAAAACAGAATGGTTGAGACTTGAAGAGTAAGGCTGTATGAGTATGATATGAAAAAATATTGCGGAGACATAAAAGGTCGTATTTCAAATATACTTCATGAAAGCTCAAGAAAATGTGGCCTGCATGAAAGCTGGCCAGGATTTGTGGGAAATGCATTAATTCTTCCCTGTATGGATTTTACTTATGGTTCTGCAACAGTGTCTTTTATGTTAAGTGTTTCTACTGGCTCAATACCTATGGGGCACCATTGTAAAAATTAATACGGAGGAGGGAGCCATGAGAATATGTTGCAGCGAAACTAAACAGGTGCGTTGCACCACTTTAACAGAATTTTATCTCAGTGTAAAGTTTTTGCAGATTAGAGAGTCAGATGCTCCGAATGGGTCCTCATAATTTAGTCTTTATGCAGGTGGGTTTTTAAAAACAACAACAACAGCGAACAGAGTGAAGGGGCCATGAAATGCAGAAAGTACAGGGTGAAATATAGTTACGTAAAATTAATCATGAAAATTAGAGACCCTTCAGTAGTTTGCTAAGCTAGTTAACCCCTGAGATGTGTTTGGAGATCCAGTTTTTGCTAAGCTGTTTAAAACCTGTGCTGAGAAATAAATCCGAAGATGATAGTGGCATCACGTTTCTGTGCAGATTCTTTGGATAGCAAACCGTCTGGTCTCCATAATAGCTCAGTAGCCGGAGCCCAGCATAAAGTTCCAGCTTTCTACTTGGCACCTCCTTTGAGCTATGTATGATCTA
The DNA here is from genome assembly GCF_028583425.1 of Eublepharis macularius. Taxonomy (NCBI): domain Eukaryota; kingdom Metazoa; phylum Chordata; class Lepidosauria; order Squamata; family Eublepharidae; genus Eublepharis; species Eublepharis macularius. Next base: position 61,433,905 of record NC_072802.1, on the reverse strand, counting down.
CCAAAGGCACCTTTAGAGGTTCTCATCTCACCAGCGAAGGCCCTATATCCAGAAAACTGTATTAGTTTGTGGCTGAAACAAGAGAGTCTGATGGCACCTTAAATGTTAGCACATTCAGCAATATGCTAGATATGAAGGAAGGAGGAAACTTTTATTTGCAGTCTGCTCTGCAAATCATATTTGTATGGCACGATTTCTCTCTTCTTGCTTTGAAAGGGCCTCCATGTGTTTATTGCGGTCCCTGTGCTTACAGCTCTTCTCTTTCACCCCACTTTCTGATCTTTTTAGTATGTTTTTGTTATCCAGGGAGCTCTGGGTGATGTGCAATGTTCTCCACTTCTCCATTTTGTCCACACAACAACCCTGTAAAGTAGATTAGATTGAAAGACGAGAGACTAGCCCAAGGCCCCCCATAGGTGGCAGATTGAGGATTTGAACCCAGATCTTTCCATTTCTACTCCAACACTCAGGAAAAGATATACTCTAGGCTTTTTTTTAAACTCGAAATGCTTTTAGTCTACTGCCATGAGCTCAGCAGATGGCCTTGGGCAAGCCACTCCTCCCAGCCCCAACTCCTCAGCCATATTTATTATTATTTATTTATTTAATTTGATTTATACCCTGCCTTTCCCACAGATGGGTTCAGGGCGGCTAACAACATTAAAAATACATATTGTGGAGATATTCACTGCTCTGAGTGGGGCACTAATTTCTCTAGAAGAGCAGTATATAAGCAAATTTATTATATATAAGCATAGTTATTTTTCTCTTTTCTGCTTAGCTGATACCTTTGTGTCTGGTGCTGTGTCTATATTCTGTTTCTAGGATAGGGGGGGGAAACCCTTGGTAACCTGTTTGGGCAAGCACAGGATAGTTTTAGTTGCTCAGAAGTAGTTCTCATTAAAAAAAAAAAGTTGTCAACCTCTACCATAGCTGTACAATCTTCCCACTCATCTTTTTGGTAGCAGAGGAAGCTTGATGACTTATGCAGGAGCCGGCTGGACTACTGTTAATTTTTTACAAGACAAGTAAAAAAACAAGCGTTCTCAGAAAAAGACAAATACATTTATAGTGGCATAAACTTTGGCAAGCCCCTCGTCACTTCCTCAGATGCACGAAATCCTCTCCATTTTTGGGGTGAGTGTGCATCACATGTGCAAAGAGAAGAGGAGGCCAGAATGAGCCATTGCAAAAGACCCAAGATTCACTGCAGCTGGGAGTTGAACCCTTAAGACTACCTTGGAGGAGGAGGCGGCGGCAGTAGTTAAGGCCAGGGCTCATTTCGAAGGGGAACGCGCAGAAACGCAGTTCCCCAAAGAGGTCACATGTCAGGTGGCCCTGCCCACCCGACTCTCGGCCATTTGGGGCCTGTTTCAGCCTGGATTGGGGCCGAAAAGGCCCAGATCGGGCCTCTGACAGGTGGTGGATCACTCTCTCACTCAGCAGCGGCCCAATCCTGACCATTTTGGGCCCCTTTTTGGCCATTTTCAGCCCCTTTTTGCCATTTTGGGCCCAATTTCGGCCCTGAATGGCCAGGATTGGGTCCAAAACAGCCAGGATAGGTGATATCAGGGGGTGTGGCATATGCTAATGAGTTATGCCAATGAGTTCCTCCAGCTCTTTTTCTACGAAATGACCCCTGGTTAAGGCTATGTGTGTGTCCCCATCTGTTTTGCATTACTTCTTTTAGTCTAATTTAAACTGCAGGCATGTTAATTGTTGTCTGGCTTCTAAGAACGGCCTCCATCCAGCAAGCCTTACAGAATTGGACAGGAGAGGCAAACAGTTCTTTTTTTCAAATGTAATAAAGGTGTTCCAAATAACTCACATAGTGTATAGGGATAGCAGACAGGCGGGTAAACTAATTTTTGTGGACTTACATTACTTTTGTAATGCACTTGCAAGGCTGTTGACTAAATAGTAAATAACAGAGTATTGCCATATATCCCCAATATGGGCCACGTTCCCATTTTTCGGATCTAAACGTCTGCATTTCATCTAGGCCGTTCATGGAACTAAGCATTTACTGGACAAAGAGTCTTGGCTCCTTGCCAAAATTCTGGAAGTGCCGTCTTCTGTAACAGTCCTTTAGAATTACCTAACTGGATTTGGAACAGTTTGGAACTTTCAAGTAATGTAGCTCAAGGCAGAGGGCATCGAGCTTGCATGCAGAAGGTCCCAGGTTCACTCTTCAGCATCTCCAGTTAAAAGGATGAGATGGCAGGTGACATGAAAGACTTTATAGGCTTGCCTTTAGGTGTTCCTGAAGTAGGGTTGCCAGCTCTAGCATAGGAAATTCCTGGAGATTTTGGGAGGGCGGGGGGTCTTGCCTGGAATGGACAGGGTTTGTGGAGGGGAGGGACCTCAGTAGGTTATAATGCCATAGAGTCCACCTTCCAATGCAGCCATTTTCTCCAGGTGATCTGTGTCACCTGGAGATCCGTTGTAATTCCAGGAGATTGCCTGTTGCCACCTGGAAGCTGGCAATCCTATCCTGAAGTTAATAAAGTTGAGCGGGTCAGCCAGTATTGGTCACTATCTTTTGTGGTCCTAGGACCTATAGACTTGGTAACCATGATGTAATGCCAAACCAGAGTTTTGCATACCTCTGGCTCATACACTCCCTCCCCTCACACAGCAAACCACAGCATGCAAATCAGGCAAACCTTGGCTCGTGCATACCCCCGAAGTCTGCCTGCAAATCAGAACTGTGCCAAAGTCTGTTCAGATTGAATGGCAAGTGATGGTCCTCTGCAAAATGAGAATTGTGGGATGGAGTTGAGGCACATGAGGGGAGGAAGAGGAGAGGAAGACTCTTTATGAGGGTGAGATTCAGTTAATGCAAAACCAAACCATGGTTTGTATTACATGAGAACTGTGGGTAATACATATCTATCAGTCTATCCCTTTCGTATCCTGCTCTTCATCTAAGGAGCTCAGAGTTGTATATAGGGTTCTCTTTTTGCTCATTTCATCGCTCATTTCATCCTCAAAGCACCCCTATGAGGTAGGTTCAGCTGTGAGAGTGGAAACTGGCCCAGGGTCACCCAGGGAGCTTCATAGCAGAGTGGGGATTTGAACCTGCTCCAGGTCATGTGTGGACTACCAACCTAACCTGTGTCCTACAGAGCACTTGACTATTTATCCCCCTTGGGCTGTACTTGATTCCAGTCAGCTCCAGCTGGGCTGACGATGCATGCATCTGACAAAGAGAGCTGTGATTCTTGAAGGCTTATGCTACAATGAAGTTGGTTAGTCTTAAAGATGCTACCGGACTCTTTACTACACAATAAATGGGAGAGTGTGCAGGTGTGCCTTGGTACTGGAGTTTATTAAATGCTTATGGCTGAGGGCTTTCCTTCCCCCCCCTTCCCTTTTTCTCTACTTCTTTTCTTCCAAGAAAGAAAGAGAAAAACCTGTTAAACACAGAATGGTTTGGCTTGGCTTTCACCTCCTCGAATTCTTCCGAGTCTACATCACAGTGTTTTTAAACAATGCAAAATGTGGCAAGAGGCTGATGCTATTAACAGAGCGCTGGGATTTATTGGCAGATTGACAATCTGATACATTCCCCCTCTTCCCTTTTATTCTGTCCTCTTCTTTCTTTTTGCCACCATTTGACTCTTCCCCCCCCCCAAGCTACTTTTTTCATTCTTAATAAAGGGGCAAGGAGGAGGGGGGGAACATCTGCAAGTAACAATAAACCATTCAGAGGCTTTTTCCATTGTGCCAAGCATTTCTTAGCTCTGCTTTTAAAAATGTTCTGCAGCCCCCTCCCGCCTCCCGTAGCTGTTCCATTCCATTGCGTCCTTTCAACAAATAAGGTGACATGGTTCTGCTAGAGCCATTTTTGCCATCATGATGGAATGGGAAACAGGTATGGAGCGCATGAAAACAAATTTAAGCAGCAGAAGGAAGAGTAAAAAAGAAAAGGAAAGTAGTAGATCTCCCTTCTGCAGAGGCTGAAACGAGTCCCTTAAAGGTGAGGCAGGTTCAGGGTATGGCAGGTATGAGTAGCATGGCCAACCTCCAGGTGGCAATGAAAGATCTACTGGAAATGCAACTGATCTGTAGACTGCAGAGATCTGTTCCCTTGGAGGAAATGGCAGCTTTGTAGAGGGGGCACTATGGCTTTATACCCCAATAAGGTCCCTCCCCTTCCCCCAAATCTCAAGGAATTTTCCAATCTAGAGTTGGCAATCCTAGGTACGAAACAGGGTCACAAAACAGAAAACCCTACGCCAGAGAACCTTAAACGTGCAAGAGGCAAATTATTCTATTGTGTCAATACTAATGTGATCCTGGAGTGCTTAGCTTCTTGATACTGGAGGAACTGCCTCCATGGAGCTATAAGTGGCCCCTTGCCAATCTGCTGAAAAACGTCCCCTGGTGGCTCCATCAGATGTGGCCGGCTTCAGTAGAAGCTCTCTCTTACTGTGGCAGTCTCTGAAGCTTGCAACAGAAGAATTCCCGCCTGCTGCTTCTTTAATTAAAGGGAGCCTGTAGACCTGCTCTTTTCTTCCAGAGGGCTTTTAACAGAATTACTTTGAAGGTCTCTTGGTGTGCTGGATGTTTTTTTTTTTATTTGTTATTTATAGTCCACCTTTCTCACCGAGACCCAAGGCAGATTACACAGTGTAAGACAAGATGATCAATGGCTAGAACACTCAAGAAACCAGTTTAGTGTCGTGGTTAAGAGCGGCAGGATTCTAATCTGGAGAGCCGGGTTTGATTCCCTACTCCTGCACTTGAAGCCAGCTGGGTGACCTTGATTCACTCACAGCTTTCTCAGAGCTCTCTCAGCCCCACCCACCTCACAGGGTGTTTGGTTGTGGGGATAATAATGACATACTTCTTAAACTGCTCTGAGTGGGCATTAAGTTGTCCTGCAGGGCGGTATATAAAGTGAATGCTATTATTAGATTATTATAAACAAAAAAAATAGAATTTTGAAAACAAGTAGAAATCCAATACAGAGCTGGAGGTCCCTTCCAACCCTATGATTCTATGATAAGCAAATTGATACACCACATTCAATGATGCGGCGAAACTATCCAGTAAGGAAATTTCTCTGAGGATGTGACTGAACCTGAGCCGCACACGTTGGATAATGCACTTTCAATGCACTTTATCAATCGTTTGAGGTGGATTTTTTGTTCCGCACACGAAAAAATCCATTCCAAATGATCTATAAAGAGGATTGGAAGTGCATTATCCAATGTGTCTGGAATCACTCTCTGTATAACATATGAAACTGCTTTATATGGTGTCAGGCCATTGGCCCATCGAGCTAACTACTGTCAGCATTCCAGGGTTGGTAAGAAGGCAGTTTTTACTACCATTAGCTGTTTGATCTCTTTTTACCAGAAGATTGTACTAGGGACCTTCTCATGTAAAGCATGTGCTCCCCCCCACCCAACCCCAGACACAGAATAATAAAATCATAGAATCATGGGGTTGGAAGGATCTCCAGGGTCATCTAGTCCAACCCCCTGCACAATACAGGAAATTCACAACTACTCCCCCCTGCCCCCAGTGACCCCTGCTCCATGCCCAGAAGATGGCAAAAATCCTCCAGGATCTCTGGCCAACCTGGCCTAAGGGAAATTGCTTCCTGGCCCCAAACTGGTGATGGCCTTACCCCGGGCATGTAAGAAGGGGCCACGAGAACTAAGCACCGATGTGACCATTCCTGCCCTCCATCTCATGATCTGCCTTGGTTCACAGAATCAGCATTGCTGTCAGATGGCCATCTAGCCTCTGCTTAAAAACCTCCAAAGCCCACCACCTCCCGAGGAAGCCTGTTCCACTGAGTGACTGCTCTGTCAGGAAGTTCTTCCTAATGTTTAGCCAAAAACCCTTTTGATTTAATTTCAATCCGTTGGTTCTGGTCTGTGGGTCCCTCCCGGTGTCACCACTGAGCTATGAGCCCTTGGAAACAAAAAAGAAGCACCCGTGGCATTAATATTCTGTCTCTCCCCCTTTCCACCTGCTCTGATTCATGTAGGTTAAATGGTTGTAAACCAGCTTGCTGTGATGACTGACTTTGCACTCCTCGTGGGGCTCGTGGTGGGGAAGCACAACAGAGTGTGGCACCATCTGGCAAACGGACAAGCTGGAAGAAGATTGATTGGCTTATCGAGAGCCCCATTCATTTTCTTCCTTCCAGATTTGGACAGGAAGCAAATGTTTTTAATCAAATCTATATGTTGCTAAAGCATACTGGATGTGGAAGGCATGCCAGCAATTACTATTCTCTCCCCCTCTCGCCATGCTCTTGCTCTTTTCCTTCTTCTCATGAAAGAGTTATCTCCTGCCAAGCTCCCATTAGGTGGGCTTCTGGGAAAATACCATTGCGGTGGGGCTGTTTTTATTTTATTTTTTCCAGCTTCAAACATATGCTTGAGAATGTGTCGTGTTTTGAGATGCCTTCGCATAGCTAGAGATAGCTAGAGACGCACGTTGAGAAGCCGGGAAGGGGATGTTTCTACCCTAGAACATTCCGTTCACGTTTTCAGACTATATTGAGCGCAACTCTTTACATAGCTTCGGTTTTCTGCTGAAAGCTCTCTTGGTGATAATGAGGACTAGAAATCCTTTTATTTTTTAAAAGGAGTTATGTAGCACTTCAGAAATCCACTTACTGTGGCATAAGCTTTTGCCAGCCCGGGCCCGCCTACACGAATGCTGTGTTGCGCTCAGGGCTTTTTTTCAGCTGGAGCACGGTGGAACGGAGTTCCGGAATCTCTTGAAAACGGTCACATGGGCTGGTGGCCCCGCCCCCTGATCTCCAGACGGGGGGGTTGAGAGTGTGGTCTAGGGCTTTCTCTTCCCTATTTCATCCTTGCAGCAACCCTATGAGGTATGTTGTAAGGATAAAATAATAGGCATGTGACAAACAGGAGAAGGGGCTTGGAGAGGGAAGGGGGATAAGTCCCAACAATCCAAGAAATTCGTCTGCTACATTGTACACTGCAGATTAAAATGGTCAAAAGAGCAAATTGCTGATTCATTAGTAGGGTTGCCAAGTCACCCCTAGCAACCAGCAAAGGGCAGGGGAAGATGGTGGGTGGGGCACTTGCCTGCCTGCTTGTGTGCTCATGGCAACATAATGATGTTGCTTCTGGAAGTGACATCATCACGTTACCAGAGTGCCAGAACGAGTTTGGTTTGGGGCAGAAACTTTTGCCCCCAAACCATGGCTTCAGCAGCAATGTAATGATCTCACTTCCTGGCATGCAGGAAGTGATATCAGCATGTCTGCTGGCTGCATCATTACATCACTGGCAAGCGTGCAAACCTGCCAGTAGGTCCTCGTTTCTCCCTTTAATTTCCCCCGCCAGCCAGATGAACAGTGGCTGGGGTCCAGCGGGCAGATGGAAACCCTATTCATTAGCAAAACCAGATGAGTAGTATAAGACACCTGGATCTAGGGACAATTATTTTGCATAGTGAGCTAACTACTCCTGATTGCTTTCAACCCAAGTTTGTTGGTAGAAAGTTTGTGTATGGATTCAAACAAGGAAGCCAAAGTTTGTACATGAGGAAGAGAGGACACTTGAGCGTACAGTCCTGATGCACCATGTACATGAATGGCTATCGAGGCTTGGCTGTTGCTGTGATCCCCTCTCACATTTGGGAACTAAACAATATTTAGTACATTGAGTGGCAAACCCTATCCTACCTCACTGCAAAACAGCAGCTTCCTGTAAAGTTGTTTCCAGTGAAGCATACATTGTGCCATGTATGAGAGCCACAACAAAATAGGAACTTCACCCCTTGAGTAACTTATCACTTGGGCCTTGGCCAAGCAGTTTTCATTCTCTCCCCCGCCTCTCCTTTGCTATCCCGTCATGCTGCTTTCTTTAGCTTTTCGGAAAGCTTTTGGATGCTGCGGGTCTCGGTTCGGAGTTCAGCAACTTTTCCTCTGCCTTTTCTCTCTTTCCAACGCCCACCCCCACCCCCACTTTTAAACACTCTTGCATAAACGTCGTTTCTGCCCGCAAGTGCCCGTCAAGTAGTCCTTGTGGTAAACCACAGAAATTTTAGTTTGTCAAGGGGCTTAACAACAGGGATTGATGTGTGAGAACCGAGCATGTTCGAGTATTTAGCGCTGCAACAAGAGAGCGAGAGAGCTCTTGTATCTTCTTGTCCAACAGAAACATACTGCGAGTCAAGAAAACAAACACCGTGGTACTTGAAGGTCATCTGAGCCGCGTGGAGAGGTTGAGGTATAGCCCCGTTGCTGTTCTTTCCCTCCGCTCTTTACTTTAAGTGGTCTTGTTGCAAATGGAACTATTCTTTAAAGCGTCGAATCCTCGGCAGTGACCACAAGCCAACTGGCAGGTGGTTAGAGGGTATTGTGGGTGTGTAAGTGGCGTTTTTTTCCCTTTGTTTTCAGAGGGGGGTTGAACTGTGATATTCTTTGCTGCTATGAAGCCGCTCGAACTGCCGTTGCAAAAGCTGGCAATTAAGTTTGTGTGCAATTAGCAACCTTTGCTTCTAGATTAAATTGATGCGTGTGATATGAACTGGAGGCTTTCGTTCATGTGCCTGGATCCAGGCTAATGTTTATGCGAGTAGGAGGACTTCTACCCACATTAGTCTGGTTCCAGCCTTCCCCTAAATCTGCATGTGCTGTGTGATTCACCACCTGAGCTCAAACTCTGCAAGTAGCATTTTAATATGCTAGCCTTTTGAAATTTTCTTTAAAAACAAAAACCATGCTTCTAGTCATCCTGGTCCAGGCAGCGACAACTGGTGGCCAGTCTCTGGAACCTTAAATGATATGGTGGGATGGGAGTGAGCAGGGCTTCCCGTGACGAGAGAGAGAATCTCTGACACATTACACATCTCCCTCTGTGAAAGCAGAACCAGAAGAAAAAAATATACCAAATAGTGTACAGCTTTATGACGTTGCAGCATCTTAGGCCTCCAAGCTTGAGCTGGTAACGCTTAAGAAAAAGGGTTCCAGAGAAAGTGGGGGCTGCAGAGTGTACCAGTGTGTATCTGTGTGTTACCTTTGCAAGGTCTCTTGCTGTTCCTTCCCTGTAATTTAATATTAGAGAAACAGCATTGAGTGGGAACCAATAAGATCCCAAGGTGACTGTTTGCTAATGGCCCGTTAAGCACTTAGTCCTCGGGTGAGCCATTCAAGGAGAGGTCAAACACTCTTTTCCCCAGCCAAGCGCACTAAGCTTGTCTCCGAAGGGCAAAAGTAATCGCCAGTCCGTGCTGGAGTCTTCTAAATGCACGTTTTCATTTGGCAGGGAGGTATGGGGAGACCAGGAGGGAATGATGGTTCTTTACTCCTCCCCATACAGTCAACAGTGCCGTAGCTAGAACGTTTGGGTCTTGGGGCAAGGCATGTGCGTGGGCTCCCCCTCGTCCCTTTCAGAAAGGCAATGTGATATAGTGGTTAGAATGTTGGATTAGGATCTGGGGGACTTGGGTTCAAATCCCTACTCCTCCATGAAGCTTAGTGGGTGGGCCAGTCACTCTCAGCCTATCCTATCTCTCAGCCTTGTTATGATAATAAAATGAGGACGGGAGAACTGTGTATGTCATTCTTAGCTCCAGGGGGGTGGAGATAAAGGCACCTAGATTAACAGAAACAACAACAAATATGTTGTTTTGTGTTCATATTTAACTGCATACCCCACACACCAAAAATGTATTAAAATCTCAAAGTTTGCAAGCCTCCTTCACTACATCGTCTGCTCTAGGCTTACTTGGTTCCCACTTACAGCAGGCATGCTTTCAGTGATTTGCTCTGTTGCCTTCTGCCACTCTGAGCAGTAGTGGGAGAAACATTAAGGGGGGGGGAGGTCTCCAGCCTAGTAGCTGGCGTCAGGGGCGGCGCAAGGGTCTGCCATGCTCGTGGCCGGCCAGCCGGGCGCACCCATGCGCGTACGAGCGCGCGCGCGCGCACCAGCCTGCGTGATGACATCACTTGTGACGTCATCACGGGAGTGCGCACCACCGCCGCCGGCCTGATTGCTGCAGCGGGTGGCCTCCGAGCTCTCCCACTTGGTTGCCTGCCCACGGTGGCTGTGGCTGGCCGGGGGCTTGTGCTGGCGGCGGCAGCAGCGCGGGATGGGAGGGATAGGAGGCTGGTGCTTTGTGGCGCGCGCTCCCGCCTGCCGTGCCTCCTCCGGCGCTCCCTCCGGCACCCTGCGCCTGCGGCCACTGCCTACCTGGCCTTAATAGGCGCGCCGGCCCTGGCTGGCGTGTCACTTCTGGTTACAAGTGACAATGGTAGCTCTAGGAATTGTGAGAAACTCTGTGGTAAAACCATAGTGTTTTACCTTAAGTTGTGAGGATTCCTAGAGCTACCAGTGACTATCAGTAATGTCACATGCCCCCCATATTCAAGCCCTCCAACCCTTCCACTGATTGCCAGGCTCTGGCCTGGGAAGCCAAGTTTGCTGTGTTATTAAGCGTGAAAAAACAAATGCCCTTTGCAAAAATGCACAAATGTGTCCGCTGTACATTTAATACCATGCACAGAAAGGAACAACAAACATTCTGCATTGGGGAGGCCACTGTACTCCTCCTGCAGCCAAGACTATGTCTCTGGTTGCATAACCCTGAGACTAAACTCCTGGGCAGACTCTCAGCTTGCATTCCCAGGAGGTGTCTGAATCAGTCAGCTGGTCATAGGTGCTGCTGCCCCAACCCGGCCAGGGTTGGGCCAATAGCACCCACAGTGGCAGGCAAGAGGCACTGCACTGGGGGGGGTGCAAACCCACTACTGGACTGCATGGGTTTATGCTAATAAACCTACCACCACAGATAGCAAAAGCCTGGGGCAGTTCCCTAGGGCAGCAGTCCCACTTTGTTCTAGGGGCACTGTGGCACTGACAGTCAAATTCGTAGGGTGGCTAGGAAGTGACCACGATCACAGCAGGCATAGGCATAACCTTGCTGTGGAAATCTGTCCACTAAAGTTACTAGCCAACTCTGTGTGTGTGTGTGTGCACATAAACATTTACTACTAGTTCTACCTAGGGTTGCCAGCCCCCAGGTAGTGGCTGGAGATCTTCCGGAATTACAACTGGTCTCCAGGCCACAGAGGTCAGTTCACTTGGAGAAAATGGCTACTTTGGGGGGCGGACTCTATGGAATTATACCATGCCAAGATCTTTTCCCTCCCCAAATCCCACTTTCTCCAGGTTTCACCCCCTAGATCTCCAGGAATTTCCCAGCTTGGAGCTGGCAACCCTAGTTCTACCTGTCTTTGTAAACCTACACAGATCGTTGTGCTTCAACAACTTGGAAAGACAAAGAAAATCAACTCTTTTCCAGTGTACAAAAATTTGTCTTCATCATCCACTGGAGCTGATTCTCCTTTGCCGCAGGGAATCAGGTGAGCACTTGTTCACAAGCTTAACCGAAGCAGTATTTTTGTGTGTGTGGCTTTGGTGGGGGGGAGGGGCTTTTAAAAACCATTTTGTAGTGAAACATCTCTACTTGTGTAAATTAGGTAGCAGAATGTTGTCATTAAGGCACAGAGATGAGATAAGAAAGGGCAAGGAAAGTGTTCTAAAGAATTACTCGGTTTGCCTCGCTGCTGGGACATTAGCAGGAGGATTGCCTGGCACACGACTCTTTCCCTAATTTTTTTCGCAGCCGTTGCATTTCCAGTTCCTCATTCCTACGAGTGGTTTTCTGATCTTTTCTGCTCCCTGTTCTTCACCTGTCTTTCAAAGCATGCTAGAAAATGAGGGTATTACTTTGTATCCCTTGGCAAAGAGGTGTTATTAAGGTAACTATACCCTTTCTCCGCTCCTAGCCTCAGTGGAATCCCTAATTAGCTCCCTCTTCATAATAGGCTCCTAGTGGAGCTGATGACTCACAGGCATAATCTTTTCCTTGGCTTTGAACATTTTCCTGAGCCCAGAAGGGAAGTGGCAGCGTGAATGTGACAAGCTTTGGTCTGAGCCGCTCCTAGCTGAGTGACAGCTGCCTCTTTTCGGTTCCTTCCTAATGCATCTTCTTCGTGCATCCCTTAGAATCCCCCTGTGACGAACTGCATGTTCTGAGAAGCCTGGAAGTGCTGTACACGCACAGCTGCAGGACTGTTAAGGGTTAACCCCTTACAGAATCAGAGAGTGTTGAGTGGCAGATCACTTCAAGGGATCTGATTGGGTAGTAGGGTTGCCAGGTCCAGGTTGGGAAATTCCTGGAGATTTGGGGGTGGAGCCTGGAGAGGGTGGGGTTTGGGGAGGTGAGAGGCCTCAGTGGAGTGTAATATCATAGAGTTCACTCTTCAGATCAGCCATTTTCTCCAGGGGAACTGGTCTCTGTTGCCTGGAGATCAGTTGTAATTCCGGGAGATCTCCAGCTACCACCTGGAGGCTGGCAGCCCTATCGGGTAGCATGAGCTGGAAAAGGAGGGGCTGTTTTCAGTCCTAGCAGAGAGAGATGGAGTGTGAAGAGTTGGGAGATGGACAATGCAATCCTAAGAAGAGTTACTCCAATCTGCATTCATTGATTTCAGTGGGCTAAGACTGGAGTAACTCTTTTTAGGATTGCACTGGAAGTCTTAACTGAAAAAAGTTGGCAAGGAAGTTTGGAAAGTATGTCCAAACTCCAAATCAGGCCAAAGAAAAGGGATGGATCTTCTAAGAAGAGATTTTCCTTACCCAGTCAAACAGGGAGGTCACTCTGGAGAGATTCCTGGTCGGGTGTGGTTGGAAACTGCCCGTGGAGACCTTCAGATTTGGTTAAAGATTGAGGGAAAGCACTGGTGAGGGGAGAGAAGGAGACTGGGGTACTAGAAAGTGGGTACCAGCATTCCTAACTCCAGAAAAGAAAGAGTATATTAAAATAAAGTCTACTAGAGTGCTTGGGGAAAAACAAGGGAGCCAAAGCCTCAAAACAGAAGCCTTTAAGTATCTGTGAAGAGCAGGGCTTTTTTTCAGGGGGAATGCTGGGGAATGGAGTTCCGGAACCGCTTGAAAATGGTCACATGGCTGGTGGCCCCGCCCCCTGATCTCCAGACAGAGGGGAGTTGAGATTGCTCTCCGCGCCACTCGGCGGCGCAGAGGGCAATCTAAACTCCCCTCTGTCTGGAGATCAGGGGGCGGGGCCACCAGCCATGTGACCATTTTCTCTGAGGAAAACCCACTGAGTTCCACCACCTCTTTTCCCAGAAAAAAAGCCCCAGTGAAGAGCATAAGAACTGAAGTCTGTGTATGTTCTGATTTTACTTGAGGGTTTCCAGTTATGCGTGTTCTTATTGGGTGATAATATAGTTGGGGCGTGGCTTAGGGGTTGAAGTTGTCTATATCTTTGCGGCTTGCCGCCTATGCTTTCAGTGATACTCCTGACAAATAAAGAGCTTGTTGAAATCACTCCCAATGTCTGGACCCACTATACAATACATATCCTGCCTTTCAGCCCAATCAGGGCGACGAAGGTGGCTAACAAGTTTAAAAACCAAAATGGATCATAAAACCAATTAAAACTAAAATAATATGTTAAAATGCAGGCGCAGCAATTAAAATATAAAGTAGGAAGGAGGGATCGCTGGGATAACACACCAACTGAAATTTTTGTTCATGCACATAGATTTTTGTGTATACCTATGTACAGAGCATTTGTTTTTGTTTTCAAACTGGCTCAGCACATCTACTAAACCACAGCTTGCAAATACAGTGAGAAGCTGGTTTGCAAACTGTGGTTTGGGCTAGCTGTGGTTAACCAAAAATGTCAAAGCAGACATAATGTTAGTTCCCAAACTGTAACACAGAGGTGGGGGTGTGCATAAGCACGCTTGGGGGAATCAGGTGTGATCAGGAGTTGAAGCAGCATTACATGTACCACAGGGGATCTGTCTTGAAAAATGTAACATTTTAGTAAGGGAAAAGGAATGCCAGATCCTTAGGATCTGTTTGGCCATTGGCACTGAGCAGAAGGATACTGGCAAGAAAAGCCTTTCAAATCATAGCCTGAAGCAGTTTTATTCTCCCACTTCTTTTACATGTTATAGCAACCAGCCAGATTAATACTCGAAAGCTTGCACCTTGTTTTGTGTTATGTTGCTTTGTAATACAAAGTATTACGTTAATTTTTAAGTGTTACATGTTTTTTTTTTAAAAGAATGTAATGTGTTAAGCAGTTCTGAATGTGGACCCTAAACTAGACCTTCATTTCACGTTCCGTGGCATCTAATCTATATTTCATATTTGGTTTGACTTCATTTATTAAAAGCACAGAATTGTAGTGCAGTGTCTAAACTTTCTACAGAGCAACTACTGTGCATCAGGAGCTGTATAATGAGTGAGTGACTAGCGGTGACCCCTCGCTGTTCCTCTGGTTCTCAAACTGGATTGTCTTCCTTGACAGCGCAGTGACAGGACAGTCCATCAATGGAGAGATTGTGGGGGTTTTTTCTGCTGCTATTTTTAGTGCTGGTGTGGAGTTACAGAATGGGGCTTAGTGCTTGCATGCACACACCACCTGTGAATGATTTCTCCTTTTAATCCTCTAAATATGGTTTTAATATGATACTTTCCCATGAACACATCATCAGTCCCATATTGTAGGCGCAACTTTTTTTCCCTAGAGAAAGACGTGAGGCTGTTTGTAAGACAGATGCAGGAGGAGAGGGGGGGAAAGTTAACATTCAGTGTTTGATGGTATGAAACCTGAAAGCCTGGAGATTTATATGCAGCAAATATTGCTAAAATGTGGAAGTGATTGGACTGAAATTGCTAGTGCTTTTAGGGGTATTTTTGTGTTCTTGTCGAGCTTCAGAGGTAAGGCGAGTGACAATCAGAGAAGGGGCTTCTTGATTCGTGGCACCTTGTTTATGGAATGCTTTCCCCCTCGAGGCTTCCCTGGTATTAGAATTGCCAGGTCTTAGCAACTGCCAGGAAGTTTGGAACACAGGGTTGTGTAGATGAGTCTTTGTGCATGCTCCCATGTGATGATGTCACTTCCAGAAGACATCATCATGTTTTGAGCTGATTCTTAAAGAATTGGCCCTCATACAATTCCAGCACCATATGTGCGGGAGTGTACACGCATGGCTGTTAGCCCAGGCTGCCTGCTGGTGATGAGCAATCGCTTGGGGGCCTGCCTCCTCCCACCAATCGCCAGATAGTCCAACCTCTACAATACATTGGTTTTCCGTATGTTCTATGCTCAAATAAGGACATGGTTAACTACAAATTCTTGAGTTGTCATGGGCTGGAAAACATTCATGCTCGAATGCAAGGTCTTGGACAACTGTTCTATTGCATAAGAACGAAGGGATATAAAATATATTTTATTGGTTGCTGCCAGGAAGAAATGCATTTTACAGTTATTATACACACACGCTTATTGTTCCCTGGCAGCCACTGAGAGCCAAAACACACGTTAAGAAAAACCTAGGTTCAGCACGTGTTCTCTTACCTCAAGGTTTGCTGGGATCTGTAGGCGTCCTGGAAGCTTAAAGTTTAGCATTTACAGAGCAGCAAAAAGGGAAAGGGAAATACAGGCGCCTGTATTTTAAGCTTTAAGCTTCCAGGACGCCTTTAAGCTTCCAGGACGCTTACAGATCCTTTAAGCTTCCAGGACTTTAAGCTTCCAGGACCCCTACAGATCTTTAAGCTTCCAGGACGCCTACTTTAAGCTTCCAGGACTCCTACAGATCCCGGCAAACCTTGAGGTAAGAGAACACGTGCTGAACCTAGGTTTTTCTTAACGTGTGTTTTGGCTCTGAGGCTGGTTAAAGTCTGCTGTATCAGGTTCTTCCCTTCTCATCTTTAAGGATATGTCTGGAATGAAATTGCTTTTTTAAAAACTGGTGCAAAGATGGCATTTTGGTGCAGCTTCATTGCCAAAATGCTAATTTTGAGCTACTTTCCTGTTAATCGACTCCCGCAGCTTGTTTGCATAAGTAAATGGGGAATATCCAACAAACCAAACCAGTAGATGGGCTTCATCCTCCTCCACTCTTCTGCCCCAGCGAAGCAGATTGAGTACATAATTTCCACAGGTTGCACCCAGTGCTTCCTATTAGCAAAAAAGAATGGCGCTATTGTCTTGCAACTGAGAGAGGGAGAGGGAACAAGCGCCGTTCCAGCTCAGGTGAACTGCTGGGCCATCTTTGCAAGCGCTCCATGGCATCTGCAGGAGCTCTTCAAAGCTGCAGTGTGTTCCCTGTTTGGTTGGCTTGCCATCCCGTTCCTCGCCTGTAATCGAGCAGATGTCTGTTAATCTTTGCGAGACGTTACCTTGCAGTGTTTATCAAGTACAAGGCGGAGGACAGATGTTCGATGAGAGCTCTGAAATATTTAACTAGGATGTTGCTGTGTGTCTCCCCCCTTCTCTCTCACACATACCCCTTCCTGTCTTCAGTCAAGATTGCTTGTGGTGCTTATTACCAGATTTGCATACACTTAACACAGGCAGGTGGTTTCAGATGGGGGGAAAAAAACTTGCTGTTTTACTTTGCTGGTTGTTCACATGTGGGAAACGTATAGGAGGGGGAGGTATAGAGGATGGGAACAAGATGGCATTGCAAATCATTTTGGCATGAAGATCAGACAAAGCGGAAGCCATTTAAACATATTGTTTTTGGGAGCTGTTTGAATACAGTTCACACCAGAACACCCTTTGAAAGTAGCATGAATGTTTTTCTAATAAGAACCAGTTCTGACATACCAGGCAAGAGTTCCTTGGAATGTTTCTCCTGTCTCTCTCTTTCTCTCTGCTCCTCTTAGGAAAGGAAGCATTAAAGAGTGGGTTGTTAATGTCCCAGGATTTAGTGTGATTAAAGCCGGATCCTACGCACCTGAAGCTGACTTCTACTAAGTCCATTGGTCCATCTAGAGGAGGGGTCCACCATGGTGCTCTCTCACCTTTTCTGGTGCCCGCCAAGTGTTCTTAGAAATTGGACTGGGCCAGGTGGGGCTTTTTCCCAGCAGGGCTTCTGATTGGCCTTTAGAAATTTGGTCGGCTCTGCAGATTTTTAAAAATGTTGCTTTGGCAGCAGCTACCAACACAACACAAGAATCTCCACTGCGTGACTGAAGGTAAGCTGCGGCAGCCATTTTGTGGCCAGCTCCACCTTCTGTGGCAGCCATTTTGGAAGTGATGTCATCATGCTTGCTGGGATGCGCGCGCAACAAGATCGCCACGTTAAGTTCCAGGTCCCCCCTCCCACTGGGAGGTTAGGGGGACCTGGCAACCCTAATTCCAAAAGTACCCACAGGCTCAAACAGGTTACAGACCCTAGAGTATTGTTTACTTTCACCAATAGTGGCTCTCTGCTGTCTTGGGTACAGAAATGTCTTTCTGAACAGCTGCTACCTGGAACCCTCTAACTGGAAATGGCAAGGATTGAACCTGGGACCTTCTGCCCCACCTCTGAGCCATGGCCTTCCTTCTGGAGCTGCTGAATGCTGAGTCAGATAACTAGTCCGTCTTGCTCTGTATTTTTTACTGCTAGCAGCAGCTCAAGTTCCTAGGCAGGGAAAAGCCTTTCCCAGCATCTGCTAACTGAAATCGTTTAGCTGGAGATGGCAGAGATCGAACCCAGGACCTTCTGCATGCAAAGCAGGTGCTCTGTCACTGTACCACAGACCAATCAAAAACATGATTTGCTTAGATTCAGAGTCTGGCTTTTCACCACTGGGGTTGTGAAGGCATTCCCTCCTTCCAGCTCCTATGCTTTGGTTGTTTTCTTCTCCCCATTTCTCTGCCATTGCTTGCTCTAGGTATTTCTCGCACCTCTGCCGCACATTTTTGGGGGAGGGGATTGCTTGATCCCTTGGGGGACAGGGACAGTCTGGGATAGCGTCCAGGTGAAAGTTTGGGGTTGTCATTAAGAGGAGGCAGGGTAGGAAAAGGTATATCTGACCTACTGAGGCGCACCATCCATTCTCCTGCTCAAGCTCTGTTGACATGAACACGAGGGCACAAAAGCTGACTACGGCCGAATCCACATTACCTCCGCACGTCCCGGTGTTGCACTAAATGTCCGCGAAACACCCAGAAGTATAGCGTCTTTCAAGTGCAATTCAGAAATCGCGCTTGAAAGATGCTATACTTCCGGGTGTTTCGCGGACATTTAGTGCAACACTGGGACGCGCGGAGGTAATGTGGATTCGGCCTACCTTGCAAGGCCAGATGTAGGAGCATTTGATGCGGAGCCGTCTTGGGGGTGCCTGTCATAGGCTATGTACGAAAACTGAATAAATTAGAAGGGTGCAGGTGATGGGGCACCATTTGGGTGAAGACTACCACTGATGGTTTGTGCATCATTGACACTATTATTTATTTTTATTTTTTATTTTATTTTATCGTATTTATATTCCGCCCTCCCCGCAAGCAGGCTCATGAAACGTCATCTGGTAGACTGCACCATGTGTTAATGAGTTTAAGGGCGTGGCTGCTGGTTTCCCGCTTCCTCTTACTTCTGGAACCTGCTGTGATTTGATGGTCTGTGGATAGAAATCCCTGCCTTGAGTCGCTCCCAATGCTTAAGACCCTGTAAAGTAATACCTCCTGGTATGAAATGTTTCATGCTCCGCAGTGTGCTTGAACTGAAAAGAGGGGGGGGGATGGGATGATTCCTAATTAATGCTTAATAAGGATTAATACGAGTAAAGTAATTAAAATGAGCTCTGAAAGCATTTCTGTCCCTTTGGTGGTGCCAACTTAATGGGCCATTGTTTTCGGTCTGTTAGCTGCGCCCTTCAGCCGTGTTCCGTAAAGTGTGCTAAAGCCCATTTTTATTGGGAATCCAGCTTCAGGATTAGTATTAAATAGGTAGAGATTTAAATTCTTTTAAATTTCCACATTGCGTATTATTCTCCTCCTCTCCACCCCCAAGCAGTGACTGGTAAAGAGCGTTTGAATTATGGAAGACTGTGCAACTTCTTTTTCCCTCTCGCTTCTTGAACAGAAAGATAAAATAGTGTCTCTTTTTCCTGCCTGGATGTGTCCCCCATAAGCAATGGGAACTTGCTCGCACATTTTTCTTAAAATGCTTGTGTGATGGGGCAATTGATATGTCAGAGGGGTCCACTTGTCTGGTTGGAACACTGAACATCTGTTAAAAGTCCCTGGCCCCAGGGAGGCCCATCTGGCATCAACCAGGGCCAGGGCCTTCTCGGTCCTGGCCCCAGTCTGGTGGAATGCTTTGTCCAATGAGACCAGGGCCCAGCGGGATCTGTTATCTTTCCGCTGGGCCTGCAAGACGGAGCTGTTCCGCCAGGCGTATGTGCGATGCTAGGCAGTGCCCCCTGGCTGGTTGAGTACAGAACATGCCCTCCCTACTAGTAACACCCCCCATCTATTAAATACTCCCTGCTAGGATGCTCTGGAGATGGTAAAGGGTGGTCAGTTGGATTATTGTGCCACTATGTATATGTATATGTATATGTATATGTATATGTATATGTATATGTATATGTATATGTATATGTATATGTATATGTATATGTATATGTATATGTATATGTATATGTATTTTTGAATGTTTTATGGTTTTTAAACTGTATTAACTGTTTAATGTAATTTTAGATTGTATGTTGGTTGTAATCCGCCCTGAGCCTGCTGGTGTCGGGAGGGCGGACTATAAATCGAATATAAAATGAATGAATGAATGAATGACGCTTTGGATTTTTTTTAAAAAAAAATCCCCAAAGAGGCTCATGTCTTGTGGATAAGGATTGAAGGAATTCTCACCAGAATAAATGAAATGCACTTCAGGATTGGTTAGAGCTCCCGTTCTAGTAAAAGAGCATGGCTGTTCTTTAAAGGTTGGTACATGAACTGTCCCTAAGCGGAGTTGTTTCTCTTTCCTGTTCGGAGAGGGTATGGCTCCCAATTCCCATCACTAGCTTTTATTTTTTCCTTGTTGTTGCATGTGGCTGCTCCCATCCTGAGCTGACGGAGAAGGGTGTTGTGCCTCTCTTTGTGGGGATGGAGTAGTGAGTTAGTTTTCACATTCTGTCGGCCTGCAAAGGTGACTTCTCTGCCTTCTGCTATTACTTCATTGCTAATTAGTTTTAGAGAGAGAGGTGCTTTTTTAAAGCACCGTAGGGCAATTAACTTTAAGCCATTGTTACCTAGAGCTTGTTTATCCCTTCCCCCCCTTCATTTTTGAAACCGTCCAGCTGAAGTTGCATTTATCATAATTACAGCAGAATCAGCGGAGTTACAACCTTGTAAGTCCATTGAAGTCATTGGGCCGACAAAAGCATAATTCTGCTTAGGATTCCACTGCAGTCGAGCGGAGGATTCTGTCATTGCCAGTGACAGACAGATCACGTATTCAGGCTTTGATTGGTTATATGCCTTTATTACATCTTAAGTGCCAGGCTGTGTGTGATGCTGGAGGATTCTTTCATGGAGCTCTTGAGTGTTGTTTTATTGGTAAACAGTCATAAGATTAGAGCGATGGTGGAGTTTGCACCTGAGCGGCACTGCAGGGAAAGATGCTTTTTATCTTTTCTCCAGTACCTTTTCCCAGCCTCAGCACTCTCTCCCTCATACTCTATCCATCCCTTGGTAAGGGAAATAGCTAAGCAGCCCACCCGACCATGATCCGCATAGCCTGGGGCTCTACATTTGCTGTTTACCAAAAAAGGAAACTCTCCTAGGTCTATGGCGCAGAGTGGTAAGCTGCAGTACTGCAGCCCAAGCTCTGCTCACGACCTGAGTTCGATCCTTGTGGAAGCTGGGTTCAGGTCGCCGGCTCAAGGTTAACTCAGCCTTCCATCCTTCCGAGGTCGGTAAAATGAGTACCCAGTTTCCTGGGGGTAAAGTGTAGATGACTGGGGAAGGCAATGGCAAACTACCCCATAACAAAAAGTCTGCCAAGAAAATGTCGTGGTGCGACGTCCCCCCATGGGTCAGTAATGTCTCGGTGCTTGCACATGGGACTATCTTTACCTTTTATGTTTGGCCCAGGGGCAGAATAGTCTTTGACCCTGAGAGAGAGAGTTAAAGTATGGAAAGTTTCAATCCTGGTTGTCCAACGATCTGGCCCCCTTCCCCTCTATGTAGGGTTGCCAGGTCCCTCTCACCTTCCGCCAGGAGGGTAGGGACATCTGGCACTCACCTTGTGCTGTCCCAGAGCTAATGCGATGATGTCACTGGCCATGTGAGCACTCCCACATGGGACCAATTTGGCCTGTTTGGGGCCCAAATCGGCCCCAAACAGAGCGCAGGAATGCTCCCGTGCCTGGCGTAATGATGGCACTTCCTGAAGTGATGTTGCTGCGCCTACTGGGACCATGGCGCACGTTCCTGAGGTGCGTACTGGTGGTGGGCAACCTCCGGACTATGCCACCTCCCACTGCTCGCTGAGCAGTTGGCGGACAAGGGGGAAAATCTCCAGGAGTTTGCCCACCACTGATGGACACCAGGGAACCCTACCTCTGTGCCAAGATGGTGACAAAGTCTATCACTGGAATCTCCACACAGCCTAGCCAATACACTTGGGAGTGGGAGTGGTAGTTGCTTTGTGGTGTCTAGATCTTTACAGTCCCTCAAAAAGATGCTATAAAGATCTCAAGCTTTTTGAGTTGCTATGGCTGGCTGCATTTCAGATACAGTATGGCTTCCGAATAATCTTTTAAAGAGTTTCTTGCATCACAGATGATACAGAAAACGGTGCTACCACTTAAAAAATAATGTACCAGATAATAATATAAACTGGACAAATTAAGGAGGCATCAGAGGAATTTAAAAAGGAAATAAAGATGCAGAAGAGGTGAGAAGGGAAGGCTGAGGTCATTTATAATTGATTTTAAATTAGACCAGCCCGTTCTTCCAGGAGGATGTACACACTGACCTTCTAGTCCTCTTTTAGGTTTATGTTTATGCAATAGACCTAATCCTGAAGAGTTTGTGCTTTACTCACCAAGGTCTCCTTTGACAAGGTTTCAGCACTGGGAAGCCCTTGTGGCTGTTGGGCCTTGGAGGGGAAACCAAAAGGGCTGAACTAGGCACGATGCTGGAAGGCTGATGATTCAGTGAATTTTTTGTTGATTGTTTTTAAATTGCTAATTAGCAGTAATATGCTAAATACCATCTTGGAATGCTTTAACCAGTTTTTACTGCACCTTTTAGAAGTTTGCCTCTCCCGGCAATTCGTTCCTCTCCCCCCAATTTTCTTCCTATAATTTTGCTCCCACGCTCCTATCCATTAAGTAGGATGCGGCATCACTGACCTTCAGCTCCATAACTGGGGAATTGATTTGTATCCGTTCTTCCCTCCCAAGGACTCAGTGCTACATGCATGATTCATAGATAGCCAGCCTGGTTACAGTGTCAGACAAGGATCTAAAAGACCTGGGTTTGAATCCCCACTCTGCTGTGAAAGTTTGCTGGGCGACGTTGTGCCAGGCACACCCTCTCAGCCTAACCTGCCTCACAAGATTGTTGTAAGAATAAGCAGAGGGGAGACTGATATAGGCTGCTTTGGATCTCCACTGAGAAAAAAGGTGGGGTATGTTGGGGGGTTTGCAAGTGTTTCCATTTCTGTCAAGAAAGAGTTAAACCATTTGTGTTACTTAGTTAACTGACTTTGCATGTAACTGACTGTTATTTAGTTAACTGACTTTGCATGTAACCATTAGGGCTTCAAGTAAAGATTCCCGCCATAGAAAGGGGAGTCTCTAAGCATAATGAAGTAGAATCAGGATTTCCTATTGGGCAACTTGTTTATTGTGGGGGGCAATTAAGTGATGCTATATACTGAAGTTTGATTGCTCTTTGTTCAGTGTTCAGTTGCTGTTTCTCTTTTCAGTTACCTTTCTAGCAAAACATAGGCTATTCGCAATTTATTATTTTCTTCCAAAGTAACCCTATTTTTATCCTCTTAGTAAAGTATTTTTACAGAGCTACACTGGAGTCTGCGTCAATTCTCATTACTTCCAATGCGCAACTTCTGCATAATCTCTGCCAATTTCTTAGAGGGTACAGATAATAAAATAAATTATTCTACCTGCCTCCATTTAATCCCCGCAAGCACCCTGTGAGTGGGTTAACTGGAGGATGTGACAGGCCCAGGGATTTGGACCCAGATTTCTTATTCTGCACCAGCTCTCAAAGATTTACGCTTCCATTTCTCTTGGAAGATGTGGTGTATCACCTTGAAACCACTAATAGTTTCTGAAGAGTTCTGCATGCATCAGAATTCCTTCCCACACACAGAGTTTGCAAGGGCTAGTAAATCTTTGGTTGCTGAATTTCAGGCTTCTACGTTTCTGCTGGGGTGCATCTAAAGCTAACGTTTTTGGATAAGCAGCAAAATAAAACAGAATTAGTTCAGACATGTTGTCAAACCACAGATAAGGAAGCTTGAACTCCAGAGGCAGGCAATAGCTGTAACTCTAGTTTGTCAACCAGAATGATAGACATCTCTCCCCATATTCAGCAATAACCATAAACCCACTTGGAAGCCATGGAGACAAACCAAAATAGAAATCTGGGCTTCCAAGTGAGTTTATGAATCATGGTTAGCGCTGAATATGGTTTGTTGTGATATATGAGTTTGAAAAACCATAGTTACAGCTACTTGTCTGCCTTGGAAGGCTACTACACCATAGAAACAGCGGGGCTGAGCAGATAGAAAACAAGAGCCAGCAATCGGAAACAGATCTAAGTCGTGGTTTGCTTGTTTTGGAAGGTCAAACCATGGCTTGCCTTCTGAAGTACGTTGTGATATTCTGGCATGATACCTGAATTGAATCTTCCTGATTTGGCAAACACAAATATTTCTCTGGGCACTATCTGAAAAAGGGAACGCTATCTGAGAACAAATGCAGTAGTCGTCTCCCCCCGCCCCCCCAAGCTCTGTTGCTTGCAATCTGGCTATGTTTCCTGCTTTTGAAATCCCAAACTCCCATTGAATGATCTCATGAGGTCGAGGAAGGACAAGAGGAGAATTAAAATGCTAAATGCTGAAAGGAGCAGTTGATGGAACGGCTGTTTTGCTCCTGGAAGCGGCTTCTGTGTCCACCTGGGAATGAGTAGCTGCTAAGGAAAATCTGGCCGTTGTAGTTAAAGATGAGAGATGGCAGAGGAGTGTGCTGGAATTCTGTGCCAGGACGAGATTTGAATATCCCGAATGTAACTAATGGAAACTGGACAGATTGGCTATCAGTGAGACTACCCTGGCTGAATACTGAGGACGAAGAGATCAGAAGAGTTAGAGATGACTTAAATCCAAGCGCGACAAAGATATTTGGTCTCTGCATCGCCCAAGCGTTGTCCTAATGATCCCGTCTCCCTAGCTTTAACAAAAGGAGTCTGGCAATGCAACCAGTTACGGTGTAGGATGGGTATGCAAACAATTCCTCCTTCTTGGTAGAACTGACTTGTGTCAGTTGTCCCAGGGTGGCTGTTCCACTGCAGTGGGCTTCATGACTTGCACATAGCGCCTCATTGATGATTTGGTGAACCAGTGAGGTGCGATGTGGACTGTACAGATGTGGGTTCAAGTCTTTGCTCAGCTATCAAGTTTACTGAGTGGATGTGTGTATTACCCAGTTAAATACAGAAAATGTAAGAGTATCTTAAAATAGGAATAAATCGGGCTAAATCGTATTCTTGCTCTTCAGTTTGTCTCATTAAGGCTGTGTTAGCTGCCTGTGGTGATGTTGGAGATTGGTGCTCACCGCCTGGTAAATAGGATTCCTTTCCATTATTAACTTACATGATACTCGGAGAGCAGTAATTTTTTTTTGTTGCCATTATTGGCTGTTCGTAGCCCATTGAGAGAACTCTCATGCTTGAATAGGTGAGAACAGCTGCGCGTGGATCTCGAGAAATGCTGGAAACATGTTAAGATATTACTTCAGGATATAAAAATCTTAGCTGCCCGGTGAAATGTGAAGGATTAGTATCTTTTCATATGGAGGGAATTATTTCCAAGTGCTAATTCAAGACGGGAAAATCTTGGTGAGATTTCTGAGCTGTGCTAAGGAGATGAGCTAAATTGCCCTTCTGTGCAGGCTCTGTTGTGCTTCCTTGGCTTAATTGCAACCGACGCAGCCTTGAGTAGGAGATGCAATCATCCTGCTCAGCGGTTGCCAAAATGTCGCTCTTGCAACCATTTTCGTCCTCCAAAGAGTTCTGGACAGCATGCACAGCTCTGTTGGTTTTATCTCAGAACAACTCTGCAGGACAAACTATTGCCCGCAGTGTGTTATAGGCCTAAGGTCACCTAGTGAGCCTTCTGGCTGAGCAGGGATTTGGGTTAAGCCTTAGTTCAACACTACACCACACCAGCTTGAGTGCTCATCATGGAGTAATTGAGGGAGAAAATTCCATTTTGCCCTCCCAGTCTCCCTACAAATAACACTCATGTGGTGAAATTTGCAGTCCTCCAAGCAGCGTGTTGCGTTCCGTGGGTTTTTGCTTGCTTTCTTTTGTTGTCAGTTGTCCCAGTTTTACCCCTGATTTTCTCCAGGGAGCTTGGGGTGCTGTATGCAGCCTCCCTGTCCCCCTTCCCAGGAGCCCTGGGAGATATTGGCACCTCCAAGTTCATCCGGCGAGCTGTACGAACATACAATATTCCTTTATACTAAGTTAGACCATCTAGATCAGCTTTGCCACTCTGTTTTGGCAGACAGTAGCTCTCTAGAATCTCTTGCACAGAGAAGATCTTCTCATCACTGATTCCTTGAGATCCATTAACTGGAGAGGCTGGACATTGAACCTGCAAACTGATGCACTGCTAACCAATGGGCCTCCCCATATTATATCAGTATGCAGGAACGTATATGAAACAACCTTCTTTGGAGACGGTCCTTGGTCTTTTAGTTAATCATTGCCTGCTTGAACCGTCAACATTTCTCAAGAGACTCGGTCAGAGGCAGTTTTTTTCCTATCTACGTAGACCTTACTGTGTATCTTTTTACTGTGTTTTTTATTCTATCATGGTTCTTGACTGGCCGAGATTCTATATTACCGTCTTGGTATCTACCTTTTGGGATTTTTTAAACCTTATTTTAATGTATTATATGCCAATTAAAGGTTTATGATATGAGCTATCGGCACTCTTTTCAGTTGGTGATGCCAGGACTGAATTGGGACCATCTGGATGCAAACGATGTGTACTACCACAGAGTAGGATTGCCAGGTCCCTCAAGTCTCCCAGTGGGAGACTGGGATGCTGGCTCCTACCCTGTCACCGCTCTTGATGTTGTGACCATGTGTGCTATGACATCACTTCTGGGAGTGACGTCATCATACAGGGTCAAAGGGCGCCC
The DNA here is from genome assembly GCF_028583425.1 of Eublepharis macularius. Classification (NCBI taxonomy): domain Eukaryota; kingdom Metazoa; phylum Chordata; class Lepidosauria; order Squamata; family Eublepharidae; genus Eublepharis; species Eublepharis macularius. The sequence continues at coordinate 61,407,677 of NC_072802.1, read as the reverse complement.
CACGTGATGCTGTCAGGCCCACCAGGGAGGGGCAGAGAGAGCAGGCAGCTCTCTCTCGCCACCGCCGCCGCTGCGCCCCTTGTCCCTGCCAGTGTGGGCTGCACTGGGGCAGCCGCGGCGAAAGAGTGGGCCACGGCGGCAGCAGTGAGAGCGGCCTGCTCTTGCCACCGCCACCCGCCCTCTCTCTGCCACCGCTGCCACTTGCTCTTGCAGCACAGGAGTGCACCCAGGGGCATGCCTCACCACCTGAGGAGGGGGCGCCCCAGGGAGTGTGCCCCCCCACCGGCCAGGTAAGTGGGCGCAGTGAGGGGAGGGTGGGATTGGGGGATCCCCCGCCCTGGGCGGGGAGATGGCAACCCTACCACTGAGCCACACAGCCTCTCCCTTGGCTGCAAGCCAGTTTAGTGTAGTGGTTAAGAGCACCAGGACTCTAATCTAGAGTGGGTTTGCTTCCCTGCTCCTCTGCTTGAAGCCAGCTGGGTGACCTTGGATCAGTCACAGCTTCTCGGAGCTCTCTCAGCCCCACCCACCTTCTAGGGTGACTGTTGTGAGGATAATAATAATAACACACTTTGCAAACTGCTCTGAGTGTGGCATTAAGTTGTCCTGAAGGGCAGTATATAAATCAAACATTGTTGTTATTATTATTATTATTAAAAATGGACCTTGCTATGCCAAATGCTATCCTTGATCCTGATTCCCATTTGGCAGCCCATGATGGTTTGCAAATTTCTGGACCCCCTTCCCATCCTATATAGTCTCTCCCGCTTGCTTTCCATTTCAGTGTATCTCAGGTTTCTGGCAGCCCGTGAAACCTACCTCTGAGTTGCATCTCCTTGTTCAATTTCTGTTTGCCAGTGTTACTGTAGTTGTTTATCTGCTTTAGCTTTCTTCTATTTGTGCTGCTGTGTTTGAACTTCTCTTTCCATTGTTTGTTATTGTTCATAAACCTCACTTCCTGACTTGCCAAAACCAGCCAGACTTCACTGCATTTGACACCTGGTATCTGTATCCTGTCATTTCTAGAGCAAAAAAAGAATGTTCAGGTTTGAGGAAACCTTTTTTGTAAACGGAATCTCAGCGGATTTTAATTTCTGTGACTGGCACTAAAGGATGTACTGAGTCAGCTCAAAGTGTGGTTTCCTACCAAAGCATGTATGTATGTCTTTTAAAAATTTTTTTTACTTGCATTCTCCCTCTTCTTCGAAGACACCGTAATTGCTGTGGATCAGAGTGGTGTCTAGTCTCTCCAGGCAGTTTGATGTCAGAGACAAGGGAAAGCAAAAGGAATGGCTTATGAGCACATGTAAGAAGAGAAACATATGAATCATCAAATGCTCTGTCCTCTGAAGACTTTAAGTCTCCGTAATGTGCAGCCGGAGGAAGAATTCATGAGTACACTGAGTCATAAACTCATCCCAGTGTCTGTAACAGAAAACGCTGATGGATGACTCATTGTTTCAAATGGTTGAAATTTACACAAAATGAGGCCATGTGGCAGGCTGTCAGGACCTTTTCCAGCCTGGGCCTTAGAGAGGCCATTTGAGTAGCTGGTCATTTTGGTCACTTTTCCAGACATGTGGGTTGAAGTTGGGCTCAATATCTAGGGAAGTAGGAACCTGGCTTATATTATGGTAGTCGGGTGGTAGAATCCTGGTGTGTAATACATAGTGTACCAATTCATTTTTGGATGCAATAAAATCTCCAAGTTAACACCCACACCCTCGACAGTAGTACACCAGGGCTGAATGTCTGTAGCCTAGCTTATTCTGTGCTATGCTAGTATTGTACTAGTATTCTTTTTGCAGAGTTTTTTTTAGATAGGGGAGCAATCAAAAGCATGATCCCCACCTGAACTCTAAATGGATATAAGCTATCAACTCCATATTCAACTTCCTCATTTTTCTGTCAATGTAGTTCATTCCAGTAATTACATGGAACAAGCAAAGACAGTGAAAGCGAAGCCTGCATTGGTTGGGATAAGGAAGTCTGACTTGTAAGGAGAGATGTTTCATGATTAACGTCCTGCAATATGTAGAGTTCTTGGATGGTTAACTCCTGAGAAATTTCTGATAGAACTGGGGAAAGGTGAATCAACTAAGAGCTCACGATCTCAGACCCTGTTCTGTCTGGTCCGGTATTATGGGTAGTCAACTGGGTTAGGAAGTTTCTTAAATGCTATAGGAATGGCAAGGGTTATCAAGCAGCAGTGAGTGACTGGCATGCTTTATTACTTACAGGAGCTAGTATCAGAATTGCTTTGACATCCATGATCAGGTATTCCCTCCTTAACATTTGGTTCATGCATGCAGGAGATGGGAGGTGGTGGTGACAGAACGAATTGTTCCAGTTCAGAATGCAGGTGGAGGATCTCATTTTGAATGTTCCTTTGCATTACAAACAAACACCACTCCATGCAGATGAAAAACGAGCACAGCAGGGAAAAGGTTATATCTCTTTGCTTGCTGCGTGGTCTTTCTATTTGCAGGGAGTTCTTAACATACGGGAGCAGTGGTAACTAAAGATGGGCACAAACCGGGAAAAATCAGAACTGTGCAGTTCATGCTTTGTCGTGTTTCACAAACCATGAACTTCCACGAACTTGCCCTGGTTCACGAACCGGTTCATTTGGTTCGTGAAAACATCACTTCCGGGGCAGCAGCAGGTCTGCAGAAAGCCCATCCCCCATTGCCTAGGAAACTGATTGAGCAGCGCCGGACTCTGCGCAGTGACGAACTGAAAAAACGAGCCAAATGAACTAGCATAAAGTTCATGGCGCTTTGTCAGAAATGGGCTCTGATGAACTGCCAGTTCGCGAACCAAAAACCGGCCCAGTTTGTGATGAACTTTGGTTCATATTTCGGTTCATATCCACCTCTAGTGGTGACCCATTAGCAGTTCAGAGTGGCAGATGACCCATCTTTGTGTTTGCTCAATGTGTGGGAAGATACAGGGAGCACAAGCAATTTTGTCCTACTCCCTGCCTCCACGTGATCACTGAGCAGTCTTCACAGGGCAAGCATATGGAGGAAGTGGCAGGGCTTGTACCCACTGTATTTTCAGGGGGAGTGAGCAAACACATCGATCGTATGTGCAGGGCTACTATTGTCCATTCTTCCACTAACAGTTCTACTATTTCCTTTCTGTCTCATTCTCCTGCATGTGTGAACCAAGCCTAAGTGAGCACTTTTGGTTAGAGCAATATTTTCTTATGCATTAGTAAAGGGGGTGTACCTAGGGTTGCCAGCTCCAGTTTGGGAGATTTGGAGAGTAGAGCCTAGAGAGGGCAGGGTTTGGTGAAGGGAGGGACCTCCTCAAGGTATAATACCATAGAGTACGTCCTTCAAAGCAGCCATTTTCTCCAGGGGAACGGATTTGTATGGCCTGGAGATCAGTTGTAATTCCGGGAGATCTCCAGCCACTACCTGGAGGCTGACAACCCTAGCGGGTACACCATCAGTGTTTCAAATCTTGTTGAAAATAGTGACTCTCAAACACATGATGGTGTGCTGTTTTTGTTGAGTGTCTGAATAGATTTGTACTAGAGGCAGCATTATTTATTTATTTTACTGCACTTATTTTCCACTCTCCCTGCAAACTGGCTCAGAGCGGATCTCATCAGAGTATGAAAACAAGGTAGCAAAACTGATTAAACAATTCCAGCTCATAAAACTCAGCGACATTCATATTGCACAGCCCCTCAACAATCAAAACCCATGGGACGTGAGGTGAGTTATTAGATGTTCTACAGATCAGGGAGTGGGGATAGGCTTGCCATTCTCCCTCTGGGGGCAGGGGATCCTCTGCTCCCACCTCCTCCCCCCTTACCTGGCCAGCAGGAGGGCACACCCCCTCCAGTGGCATGGCGCACCCCTGGGCAGTGCAGCACGCCCCCATGCCTCACCATGGTGCGTTCCCCCACCCCGCAACGGGCCCATTTCAGGCTGAATCCAGCCTGCGGGGGGGGGGATTCAGCCCTTTGGGGAGCGTGCTGTCTCTCCCACGGCCGCCCTTTGACGTCACGTGATGACATCACTTCCTAGAAACAATGAAGACTGTGCAGGGTAGGTGCCAGCATGCCAATCTCCCGCCGGGGGACTTAAGGGACCTGGCAACTCTAGGGGAGACAGTATCCCCCTCCTGACAGGAGACTAGTTAAAGGTGGAGGTCCTCTCACATCAACCATAATCAAAGGAATGCAGTGTTTTTGCAATGCTTGGTCAATACTTGGCCATAGCATTACGGAAAGAATTATGTAGCCACCAGAGAGAGAGAGAGAGAGAGAGAGAGATGTAAATCCGTCCTGTGCCTGGATGTCAACTTGCTGAAATCATTAAGGTGGTAACTTTTCCCTCAAACTATTTGCTGCAACTTGGACTGCCTCTGCAAAGGCCCCTGTTGTTGCCTGTAAGAAGCAAAGCAAGGCTTTAAATTGCCCCTTGGTATACTGCTTGCTTTCTGTCTGTCAGGCCATAGGCCTTCCCGTTCAAAATGAATTTCATGGTTGCCCCTGGCAACCTCTGAGGCCTAGCTCTCTGGTTTCCACACAGTCCTCTGGCTGTAGTGCTGCGTTAGGCTGTTGGCCTTTCCCGATCCCTCCTTGTTAGATCAATGCCTTTTATTCTTTTCCAGTTTTTTGTGTGTCTTCCTAGTGAATCATACAGTCTTCTTTCTTGGCATGAAATACACAATTGGTGTCTCTGCAGAATACAAGCTCAGGCCAGCCGAGAGAGACTTGGTGTCGGTTCCAATTTGGAGTGAGAAGTTTTTTACATTAGTTTGGTTACTACAGACCCAAACAACAGCGCAAGGCAAACCAATAGCCAGCCTACCGCATACTGGCTGTGTTGTGTTTAGAGTTGTTAGAGCCTGCTTTAATATTAAACACAGCATCTGTGTTTTGTTTAACCTCTGGTTGCCGAGAATGATCGTAAACTGACTGCATTGCTGGTGCTTTGCCAGATAACCTAGGGAAACGGTCAAAGCTAATAATCGCCTTCTTTAACACAAGGCCCTTTCTCTCTCTCTAGACGAGTGGCTATGGTTTAGGATGTTTATAGGGGATTTAAGCTCTGGTTTGGAGGGGGGAACTCTTTTTTTAAAAAAAACTGTAGCCAGTAATTTCATAATTAGCTCTTAAAATTACAGAGTAGTAAAAGTCTGTGCATCATTAAAGATCAGAAGGACTAGAGCATCTGTCTTGCATTTTCGACTGCTTGGAGTCTTGTTCCTTCTTGCTCCCCTCTAAACTAAAAAATAATCTGTTTTGAATTTATGAAAGGAAAGTAGTCCCCCCCCCCAAAAAATATTTTTTCTCTTCTAATGTTAATATGGCTACTAATCTAAGCAAAATTCTTAGTAGAACCTTCAGGAGAGGTTCATTGTATGAGGAGAGTAAAATACAGTGGACATATGGTCCTCTAAAGATTAAAGAACAGTTTTTGAGAGCCTTTACGTATTCCAAGCTCTTTTTAAAATGGATCCAATAGTAGAGCTTGGGTGGTGGTGGTAGTATTTAATTATCAATCTTGTCTAAAAGCAAAGTGGGTGATTCATTCTAGTCATGAAAATCCTAAAACCAGATCACCACGCCCATGTTCAAGATTTGTATATACTATAGAAGATGAGTTGGGACTAAAGATGGGCACAAACCGGGAAAAAACAAACCGTGAGGTTCATGTTTCGTCACGTTTCACGAACCACCAACTTTCACGAACTTGCCCTGGTTCGCAAACTGGTTTGTTTGGTTCATGAAAACGTCACTTCCAGGTCAGCAGAAGGTCTGCAGAAAGCCCATCCCCCTGTTGTCTAGGAAACTGATTGATTGGCACCAGGCTGTCTGCAATGACGAACCAAAAAATGAACCAAATGAACCGGTCTAAAGTTCGTGGCGGTTTGTCAGAAATAGGCTCTGACGAACTGCCGGTTCGTGAACCATGAACCGGCCCAGTTTGTGACGAATTTTGGTTCTTATTTTGGTTTGTGCCCACCTCTGGTTGGAACTCCCCGGGTATGAAGGAAAAAGTGACATTGTAAATAAGCTAAAAGAAAAATTAAAATGACTAATAGGGACGATGTGACATCCCCCATGGATCAGTAATGACTCGGTTCTTGCACAGGGAACTACCTTTACCTTTAATAGGGACTGAGCATGCCTCTACAGACAGACTGTTGAGGAAGGCAGAGAGGACAGATGGAGAGGGGGAGTGCTTATAGTATTCTGGAGTGGAAGATTTGGATATAGAAACTTTCCTAGTTGTTTATCTTTGCTACAACTCTTTGGCCTCTTAATGTGTGAAATGCATAACTGCATCCTGAACATGCATGCAAAGCTTCAGTCTGAGGCTCAACAAACTTTAGTAGAGTTATTACATTACAAACAGATAGAAATGTGCAATGGGAAACTGTCAACTTAAACCAAAGGCCTCGCTTTGCTCTGCCAATTAGTCATTCTCAAGCAAGGATGATATGACGATGAGTTTAGGAATATAGAACTGCCTGGCTTGCTGTGTCACCTGGCGATCTTCTGCAGATATTGTAAAGTATGCATTTTGTATGTCTATGTGTGACTATAGTGGGATGTAAAATTTGGAAGGTGATTTTTTTAAAGTTCTGTGTGCCCAAAGAACTTTTGGATGTATATTTCTCAATCCCCCTCTCCAACTCATCCCTGAAACTGACAGGAGTTTTTGTGCAGTACATGTATTTGGATTAAGACTAGAGATGGGCACGAACTGGGAAAATTCCGAACCGTAAGGTTCGTGGCTTGTCACGTTTCACAAACCATGAACTTTCATGAACTTGCCCCGATTCGTGAACTGGTTTGTTCAGTTCGTGAAAACGTCACTTCTGGGGCAGCAGAAAGTCTGCAGAGAGCCCATCCCCCGTTGCCTAGGAAACTGATTGATTGGTGCCAGGCTGTCCACAGTGACAAACCGAAATACGAACCAAATGAACTGGGCTAAAATTCGTCACGGTTAATGAGAAATGAGCTCCCACGAACCACCAGATCGTGATGAACTTCAGTTCGTATTTCAGTTTGTGCCCAACTCTAATTAAGACTTCAAGGGTACATAATTTTATTTCCTGTGACAGGGCTAGAAAGATATTTCAAACTGCTAGAAACCTGTATTAAATTGTAAGAAACAATACAGAAAGGGGTGACGAGGCAGATGATATTTTTCTAGTTATGCCTTGCTAAATCTGATATCATCTAGCATTTAGCAATCTAGATAGCAGATTCTCTGCTGAGTCTGGCCTTATAACTCCATACAAACTGGGTCGGTGTACCTTAGGGAACTGCTCTCCGTATGCACACCCGCATTAAGGGCCAATCCTTCATCCCTGTTTGAGCATAGTTAAGCTTAGGCAAAATGATCTGATAATATACTGACATGGTAGGACAGACTGGAGTATATCAGGCTGTAGGTGATGGGGAATCATAGATGCTTTTTAAACCCTTGCAAACAGGAAGTTAGCAAAGCAGAGAGAAGGATCCAATCCTTAGCTTGCTGGTTTATTTTTCTGTTTTCAACATAGAGGAGCCATTTCGAAATATGGTTTCTATCCACTGTGAGATCAGAGCTTTTTCAGCAGTGCCCCCCTCCTCTTTGGAATAGTTTCCCTAAGATACATGCCTTGCTTTCATATGGCTCCTGTCCACTTCAACAGGGCTTTCACAAGAGAACATACTGGTGGGTTCAACCCCCCAAATTTGGTCAGTTTTTACTAGCGAATGGATTAAAACCTGCAGCCTTAATAAATAAACCCGTCACTGGGTCCATGGTTGGTCTGCTTTGTACAGTTTGTGTTGAAATTTTGCATCATGCTGTGCAAGCTCGAACAGTGCTAAGAGACCATGCTAGCTGGTGGCTTTCCTGGAGTCCTCTCTCTCTTCTGGGTCTTTCCAGTGCTGCCATTCAGAGTGATAAGCAGTGAAAGTTACGTAAGCAGGATTTTTGCTGCTGGCCATTGACACTATTAAAACCTTGCAAATCCTTGACCTCTCTCCGAAACGTGGAGCGCTTTTCCCGAGCTGCCTCTTTAGAAGAGAGAGAGCATAAGCGAACACGCTGAGCCCTGCAGCAGATGTTCTCCATCTTGTGCGGCTCGGTCTAGTGGGCCCCGAAAGCCAAGCGGAAACATATATTAGCGTTAATTATTAATGATTATAATCTTACCACGGTTATTAGTAGTATTTATTATTTACTTACAGCTGCTCTGCCCTCCCCCCACAAGCGCTGCCGATTGGCTTGGGGCATTCTGCAAAACTTAATGCAATAATCAGCATTATGAATGAAAGGAGCTCTTCGATATAAATAAAAGGATGGTTCACTTTGTAGAAGGGGGGCAGGGCGCATGTGCACGGGTTGGGAGAATTCAGAAAGCCGGCTGCGGCTTTTTGTTTCTGGTGCAGGCAACTGATTCTGCCCGCTAGAAGGATTGTTCAGACAGCTGGCAGTAAAAAAGATCCATTGAATTAAGCGGCGTTGCTGATTTGATCATTCTCTGGAAACAAGATGGCAGTACCCAGGGCTGTGTGTTTCTGCAGCATAATGTAGTCTTCAGTGTAGAATTCAACTGGTTCTGAATTTTGGCTTTCATTAGAGCAGGGGAACAGCCCAGTTTAGATCCCCTATGGTTGAGCAAACGTGCTTGAAATTATGTGGAGGTTGGTTTGTGAAGTCACTGAATGCAGGATTCTTATCGATCAGGGTTTCCATGCCTTTATTTTTCTGGAGACCAACAGGAATGGAATAAATGCAACAAAATAAGCAGAAATGTGTGAGTGCCATAGCAGCCCTTGTGCAAAGTAGAATTAGAAAAAAATTCAAGGCATCTTCTTTATTCTTAAGCCATCTGGTTACCAATCAGAAATCCTGACTGTCGGAATGTTGTTGTTGTTACAAACGAAAAGGGGGTATCTCCTTGCTCCCTCCTAGGGTCGCCAGGTCCCCCGGAGGCAAGACCAGGGGGCATGAGGAGAAACATACCATGCGTGCACGTGAGCTACAGAGCCTTCATGCGCTACAAGGAAGCCTCTAAAGTGGGCAGGAGCACACTCTGGAGCTCCTGTTCCCTGCACCTTCCCCCTCCCCCCAGCCAGGTAAGAGGTGGGGAGGCAGGAGCTGGGAGCAGGGGATCCCTTGCCCTGACCAGGGGACTGGGAACCCTTCTCCACCATTTCCTCCCTGAAAGCCCCCAAAGACCCTCCTCTTTTCCTGCTTCCCTGAAAGCCCCAATAGACCCTCCTCTTTTCCTGCTTGCTTCTCTCCTTCCCACCTACCTGCCAGCCTACCTTTATTTGCTCCCAGTCTCTGCCTGGGAAACTCTGTAGTGCTAGCCACGGGGCTGAGCCCAGTTGCGCAGAGGGGAACCCAAAAGGATGTCTGGGTGGGCACCTCAGTTTTCCCTGAGTCCCTCTCCCCATACTGTTTCCTCTTTTCTCCCCCCCCCCATATCCTCACTCTTCCCTACTTCCCTACTTCTTTTCTTCTTCCTACCAACTGACTAATCTTTTATCTGCCCTTCATCTCCAACTGTATTTATTATGTATTTACTTCATGTATAGCCTGCCTTTCTCCACAATGGGGACCCAAAGCAGCTGTGACTGCTGGCCCAAGGTTCCCCAGAAAGGCTTCCATATCAGAGTGGGGGTTCGATTCTGGGTCTCCCAGATCCTAGTGTGAAACTTTAACCACCATAGCCCACTGACTTTTCTGGGGTGACTGCTGTTCAGCAGTAGCAAACAGTTGGGCTTGGGTGAGTCATGAAAGACATGTGATACCCCGGTGGTTGCTGGTGGGCCTGGCCCCAATTAATCCTCCATCAAAGTCTAAAACAGCCCTGAAAAGTTCACATGACTTTTAGTGACAAGAACCAAAGCTTGAAGACTGGCAGTACTGTGTGGTTGCCTAACAGCAGACACTGAGAAAGCACTCATTTCTTAAAGGTACAGGCTTTTTAATGGGTTAACCTCCAATGTAATTTGTTTTAGGTTTTATATTTTTTTACAAAAGTCGGAGCATTTTTCAGGTTTGTAAAAAGATCAGTCTTGTCTGTCCATGGCTCCAATCTCTGGATTTAAATATCCGCGGGGTCACGTTGAAATTAGATATACTGAATCTTATAGGGGCTTTGACCATTGGTTATTCTAGACCATTATTGTATGCTTTGATTAGCAGCACTTATCTAGGCTCTCAGGCAAACTCTGCCCAATACTATAACTCGGAATTGCAATTTGCAACATTTTGTATGGAAAGCATGTTTTATCCACATATGAGCAAGGGACCTCGTTGCCTCTTAAGTCTTTATCAACCTGCCTCTTGAGAGCCTTTTACATTGGAGATGACAACTGCTGCAGAAGGAATAGTCTGCATGTAGAGCATAAGCTGTTCTTTTTGGGGGCCATGTGACCATTTTCACCAAGGGCGATTTAAACTTTAAAAAACTCCCCTCTTGTTCCAGCTGACCCAAAGTGACATCATTGTGCGGTCCTAAGTTCCACCATCTCTTTTCCCAGAAAAAAAAGCCCTGGAAGCAGTAGATTCTCCACCCGTGCTAGAGAACAGGGTCTTGATGTCATGTTTCTTTACTCTCCAAAGCAGTGTTCCTCCTTGTATCCCACAGCCCAGATTGTTACAGTGTTCCATTCTGTCAAAAGCCTGGCTGCTAACTGGTTCTGTCCTTACTGGAGCCCAGGCAGTGAATGACTTAAAGAGACAGGCTGTAGAGAACAGTGTGCCGAGGAGTAATGGGTTACAGACGTTGAGGTTTGTTTCCCCTCCGTCGTTGTCAGCTTCCTCCCCACCCTTTCTTGCCTCATCCCCTCAGGCATCAGGTCTTTCCCTGGCCTGCTGTGATGTCTAGACACCACAACTTCAAAGTCTCCAGTGCTTCCCTGCTTCAGAGCCAGCCGTTAACATGTCCGTCCCCTACAGCCTAGCTTTAGGTGTTAAAGTGTGGTTGTGTCTAGGGAAGGGCCTTGTTCACAGGCACTGCTTTGGTATTTTGAAGCAGGGAAAGGGGATTCAAAATGGCCACACATCGAGCGGTTTGTGTGTCAAGTCACTGCGACTTTATCTGCTGTTGTTGCTGTCTAGCTTTGTCTGCTCCCTGTGAGAACCCTGTGCCTCAGTTTCCTATCTGTAACAGTGACCTCTTTATCCATGTTTATTGAAATGCTACTGGGGGGGGGGAATCACGCAAGGGCTGGAAAGCATTTCCCCCCCACATAACGCTGTTGACTAGAACTTATAGCTCCCATTTTCTGGATGTCTCTGTATACGTGTTCGTATAAGAATGATAAGGAAGCACGTAGCCTAAAGCAATGTGGTAGACATGAATAAATGTTTCACTGTTTAACAGAACAGGGCCCTGCTGTGTCTCCTTACAGGAAAATAAATGAAATTGCAGTTGGAAAATTAGCCTCATTTTGTCAGCCCTGGGCTGTCCACTATGCAGGGAGCTCGAAAGTTGAGTCTGTTGGGCCTCAGGACAGGATATGCTCTGTCTGCTGGATATCAGCCCACAGGTTCCGAGTGCAGGGAGAAACACAAGTGTAAGTTGAGTTCTGGGGCCTGAGAGCTAAACTACATGAGACAAATCACGCAAGGATGTTCAAATGAAGGGAGACGCAATGTTAGCCGGGAAGAGTAGTTTGAAATTCACCTCCCTACAGAGCTGGCAAAGATCATGCCTCAAAGGGTTTGTTAATTTTCTCTTTGCTTTCCCAAAGGCTCTGTCAATTATTAACAAACCCTCTGAGAAGAGATCTTTGTGGGCTCTGTAGAGAGAGGCGAAATTCAAACTATGTTTCACGGGTAACATTGTGTCTCCCATTACTGACCCATAGGGGGATGTCACATCACGATGTTTTCTTGGCAGACTTTTTGTTACGGGGTGGTTTGCCATTGCCTTCCCTAGTCATCTACACTTTACCCCCAGAAAACTGAGTACTCATTTTACCGACCTCGGAAGGATGGAAGGCTGAGTCAACTTTGAACTGACCTGAACCCAGCTTCCACCAGGATCGAACTTGGGTCATGAGTAGAGCTTGGGCTGCAGTACTGCTGCTTACCACTCTGCACCACGGGGCTTCTGGTGCCTTGAGCGGCTACCCATGCAGTGCACCAGAGCACAGTCGAAGAGACTTCTAGTTTAAATCCCAGTTGAGCAGTACTTTCAGTACTTAAGAGAAATTGCAATAAACCAAGTATATACAATATGTATGCAAACAAACACTGGGTTGCAAGAACAAACATAGTATAAATAAATTTAATTACAGACAATTCCTTGATAGCTAAAACACTCCTAAGTGCAAGTTAGCATTTCCAGTTCAAAAACCCCTCCAGAGTTTCCTGCTTGAAATCAATGAAGCTGGCACTACAATTTTTTTCTTTGCAATCTTTAGACAGCGTTGTAGAGTGGTTAGAGTGTCAGACTGGAATCTTGGATTCTCTGTCTCTCTTTCACACCCTAACCCACCTCATAGGCTAGTTGTAAGGAGAACTATGAGTGTCATCCTGAGCTCCGTGGAGTAAAGGTGATATAAAAATATGCAGTAATTTTTCTTCAACTTGTTGGATCTTAGATGTCTGTAATAGAAGCAGCTTTGGGCTACACTGTGTACTTGCATCTCAAAGTTGTGCGGAGTGTAATAAATTCCATATTATGTTGTGATTTATTTTATTAACTGAGTCATTTTTGACCCAGTTAAATACGGATAGGATCAATGGAATGGCACTTCTTTCCCTTTTTTATTATTTGATAAATTATTCTCTTCCAAACATGTTGATATCTTTGCACTGCCAGGGTGTGCTAGAAATCTGGTTTGGGATGACCTCATCGCTAGCGTTTGTTCTGATTTGTTTTTGTAGATCTTGCTGATGCTGCAGGGGGTGAAGTGTGTTGTAATTATTCCTCTCTGATTTATACTCTGGACGTATTCTAAATATTTTAAGCCAAATAGTTTCCAGGATAGGGGAGGCTATCAGTTTTTCTTTTTCTACAGAGATTTAAAATTGTTCCCAGTTGCACCTTCTAAGTTTAACAAGAATTCAATAGAAGGCTATAATGTTCTATGAACTATCAAAGCCGCAAATTCCAGCTGCATTTGTTCCCTTTTCTAACTGGTCCATGCGTTCCTGTTCAGGCAGTCTTCTAAATTATAGGGGACAAAAGGGAGTTCGTACTGTTGGGCTGGGCTCTTGAGTAGTAAATCAAGACATTTGTGCTGAGACACAGAAAAAGAACACATTTAAAATTGTTCTCCAACTTATCTGCTTCCCCAAAAATGCACAAGGTTTGTGTAATCTTAGGAATGTTGAGCAAATGAGAATGTCCATATAAAATAGATGTGTGCATCCTCACCCATGTTTTGATTTTGGTTGGTTGATACAGGTTTTGTCTTGCTGTGGCTGTTTATATTGGTTCTATTCTATTGGTTTAATTGTTGTATGCCTTCCTGGCAATTGCAAACCACTTTATGCCCTCCAAGGGTAGGGTTGCTAGCACTATGATGGGAGATTTTGAGGACAGTACCTGGGGAAGTTGAAGTTGGGGGGGGACTACAATGTCATTTCCAGGGGATATTATAGGAATTTCTCCTAATTTTTTATGGTAAACACCACAGAGACATGAGGAAATTCCTAGAACATCACTTTGGAGGCCAGTTCCGGTCATTTTCCCTCCTGCTCCTCAGTTTCCCAAAGGCAGGGGATTGGGGCCATTTGCCTACTCAGGTGGGCAAATGGCAAGCCTCTTTGGGGAAGATTTTCTCTGACTTGATTTCATGCATCTCTCCATGAATGCAAGTAAATGTCACATCATTTTTTTTCCTATTATGAGCATGTTATTTCCATTTCTGGGATTTGTCCAGTGTGTTTTTAGTCTGTCCAGCAGCTAACTGCCCATGATATCTAGGGATCCAGTCAGTGATCTCTAAAAATCCATTCAGTGATTGTGTTGTCCAGCTGCACACATCTCTACATTGCATTTTGCATCACCTATATTACATTAGGTATTTACTGTAGTTTAAGTATTGAATACATTCAAATAAATGCATTTGTAGGATTAAGATTGCATTGAAAGGGTGAGGAAAAACTGCTGTTTACTGTTGAATCACCTTGTTTGTGAGTATACATTTGTGGTTGAAATGTTTTACAAGGTCGATAATGTCCATTATGAGATCTTGGAAGCTAATGTAGTGAGGGCATGAAACTGCAGCCCGTGGCATACACTTAGGGTTGCCAGGCCTGGCAACTAAAAAGAGGGTTGGGGGTGAGGGCATGGTAGGGAGACATTGCATGTGTGATGTCACTTCCAGTGAAAACCTGGAAGTGATATTGGTAGCTCTAGGAATCTCCAGGAACTCTGTGCTAAAACCATCGCGTTTCCATTCCTAGAGCTACTGCTGTCACTTCTGGATCTTCTCCGGAGTGAGGTCATCATGCTTTGGGTGCCAGTGAGTGATTTTAAAATACTTCCACCCCCGCTACCACTTGGAGCAGTGGGGGCAAGTGGAGCTCAGAACAGCTCATCTTCTGCTCCAACCGGGGGCTTGGCAGTCATATATATCCTGGTGAATGAATTTGAAGGAAGAAGAAAAAGGAAAAATTGTGCCACCTGTCCCATTTGGGAAGGTGCGGGTGGGAGTAAGCCAGCATGCAGGGGTGGGATGTAAAATTATTTCCTTTCTGCGGCTGGCTGAAGGTTACAAGCTCTGCATTGTGGCCTCTGTTCTCACCCATCAGTGGCTCTCTCGGCAGCTGTCATAATGTTATTCTATTCAACAGCCTCTTTTGTTTTGTTAGGAAATTATTCCAAACATTTCAGCTCTGATCCTTTGAGGAGGAATTAAAGTTTTGGCAGCTGGGCTGCATTTCCCTTCTCCATTTCTCTCCTCCTCCTCCTCCCAAATCCTCCACATTAGCTAGGCCTTAATTACTTTCTACATCCTGAGGCCTACTCAGCCCTGGAGAGGAACAGGCCGGAGGCCTCCTCCCTTTCTCTCCCTGGCTGTTGAGTGATGTGCTAAGTAAATGGAAATGATAATGCTCTCTGACAAAGCAGCTGTAATAGACTTTCTGTGGTGTGAGTGAAGGAGCTTTTAATTAGAACTGAAGGTCATTCTTGCTGAGGGATATGGTTCAAAAGCCAATGCAGTTTGTCTGGAAGCCTTGTTCTGCGAAACAGGGTTGGCAAAGATCCGGGAGATAATTGCTAATGAGGTGTGGGGTGTGTGTGTGTGTGATTTCAGCCTGTGGTAATTCGATGAGGAGGAGGAAATAGAAATAATTTTAACATATGGAATTGGAGGGCGTCACCTCATGGTGATTTTTCCACTTCAGTTTTATGAAGCGTTCCCTTAAATGGATATTTAGCAGTGGATTTGATTGCATTAACCCTGGCTTACACAGTGATGAAGCATTTCCCATCTACTTGAGTATACACCTAGAATGATGGTGCTACTGACAATGACATCTTTTACCGGGGGCGTTTGTTTTCTGTGCTTTTAAGTTTTGCATGCGAATGTTAGATTATGCCTCATACATTTCATGCCATCTTGGCCCCCGGTGTTTACATTTCCCCCTATATTCATAAGTGTTTATACATTTGTGTGTGTGGAATGAGAATGCACATCATGTGCATCTGGTGGGCTCTATCCCACAAAAGCTTCTACCACAATTAAACTGGTGAGTTTTTTAAAGTGCCACAAGCCCTGTTTAGTCTTCCTGTAGTTTCTTCTCTTTTCCTTCTTATGCCATTTTGCACAAGTTCAGTTCTACTCCTTCTCCCCACGCTGCTGCTTCTCCCTCTCCTCCTCAAGATGTACTTTTTCCTGCAGGCATCTTCTCTGATCTACATATTCAGTCTCTTGACCCTAACCCTTCCCCAAACTAATACATATCTGTCTATCTTTGACTTCTCTGTCAGATGGGTGTCATACCTATCTGACTATATCTATGCATGTATACAACCTAGCTCACTGGTGTTGCTAAATAAAAAAAGTCCTGGTACAGAGTGCATATTTTCTACTTCCGCAAGTGGAAATTGATCTGTCTCTAGTTAATAATATTGGCTGCAATCATGTGAAGTTGGTTATGGATATACTTGTCACAGGTGGTCCTTTTTTTTTAACCAAATTCAGTATCCTGCAGCTGTAGCTGTTGTTTTATCACTCTTTTAAGAACTGCTGTGGCATATCGTCCAACTGTACTGATTTAATTTAACAGGTGCAGCACCTCTTTTTCTCACTTTGTAGACTAGGTGCTGATATGTACTGAATAACTCTGAAAACTGGAGCTTAAGTACTAGCTTGGGTCCTTTAGGCTGGTTTTATATTAGCTGACCTGCTTTAGAACTAGAGATGGGCACGAACAGCAATACGAACAAAAAAAAAAGCCACGAACAGTCCAATCTTCTGTTCACGAACAAGCTGTTTGTGAGGCCCCATTCTAAACGAACAGGAGGTCGCTGCAAGCCTCTTTCGTTGCTGTTCCTCAAGCCAGACAATCTGACACCTGCAATCAATTCCCTTGACAACCAGAGGCAGGGTCTGCCTGAACTCTGTCTGAACTCCTGCTGTTGCCCTGGAAACCCCAATGTAAGCCCAATTTAGCTTGATAGGCAGGTCTTCCTTTCAAGTGTGGAGCTCCAAATTTGTTACAACAAGGGAGGAAAGACCAAGGGGGTGGGGGCTCCTAGCTCTGACTTTGCAGACAGTGGAGAGGAAGAGACAGTTGCTGTTGGCATTTTGATAGAGAGAGTGCATTGGAGCTTGAATTTTCTTTGTGTGTGGTGGGATAGGGATCTACCCCTTCAGGTTCCAGGGCTGCTGCCAGGCTCTGTGGCCAAGCTATTATTTATTATTGGTACCTTTCCTGCTGCCTGCTCAGGTAAGGTTTCTGGGAGTGGTGTGGTAGGGATCTACCCCTTCAAGTTCCAGGACTGCTGCCAGGCTCTGGGCCAAGCTATTATTTATTATTGGTACCTTTCCTGGTGTCTGCTCAGGTCAGGTTTCTGGGAGTGGCGCAGTAGGGATCTTGCCCAAACTTGGATGATGGCTGGAGGAGAGCCTGCTGGCCCCCACGAACAGCCAACCACGAACATGGTTGTTCGTGAATCCCTGTTCGTGGATGGTAACGAACAACGAACATCATGTTTGTTTTTCCTGTTCATGCCCATCTCTATTTAGAACTGGCTCACACCATTCTAGTGCATGCTAAATTTAAATTTCTGAATATGCTGGTAATGTATGTGACATCTTGGAGGACAGTAGCAAACCTGCCAGAGTTTCTAAATACAGAAGTAGGTAAAGTGGTTAGTTCATATGGACGGCAACCTGTACTTTGGACAAGAGGCTGCTCTTAGGACAGAATATAGGGAAATAGAATGTTTTCCAGTTCACAGAGGACTAGGATGTATTTTATCTCCCTGTTCCATCTGTATGCCGAATATATCATAAGGAAAGCTGGGTTAGATTTAGATGGAGGTGGACAGAAATTTGGTGGAGGGAGCATTTACAGTTTGAGAGATGCAGGTGACACCACATTACTGGCAGAAAATAGTGAAGACTTGAAACAATTACTGATGAAGTAAAGGGGAAAGTGCCAAAGCTGGATTACATCTGAGCATCAAGAAGACAAAAGTAATTACTACTGAGAATTTCACAACTTTAACGTTGAGAATGAAGAAACTGAAATTGTTAAAGATTTTCTGTTCCTTGGCTCAGTCATCAACCAAAAGCAAGACTACAGCCACAAAATCAGAAGGAGATTGAGATTGGAAAGGCAGTCATGAAGGAACTAGAAAAGCTCCTTACATGTAAGGAAGTGTCACTGGAGACAAAAATCAAAGTAATTCATATTATGATATTCCCCATTACTATATATAGATATGAAAGTTGGACAATGATGGAAGTTGAAGAAAATTGATTCATTTGAAATTGGGCATTGCAGGAATGTTTTACAGATACCATGGACTGCTGGAATGATAGATAAGTGGGTTCTAGATCAAATCAAGCCTGAGTTCTCCCTAGAAGTTAAAGTGATGAAGTTGATGCTATCATCCTTTGGTCAAATCACGAGGAGATAAGACTCACTGGAAAAGACAATTATGCTAGGAAAAGTGGAAGGCAGAGGGAAATAGGAAGACCTAACATGAGATAGATTGACTTAATAAAGGAAGCCAGAGCTTTCAGTTTGAGAGATCTGAGCAAGGCTGTCAATGCCGGAACAACTTGGAGGTTGTTAATTCATGGGGTCACCATAAGATGGAAGCGACTTGATGGCACATAACACACATAATTCTATGGACTGATATTCTGTATCTTTCCTACTTTCAAGAAATCCTCAGTGTCTGACCTGCGTTGCAAAATTATACTTGTTTACCTATATATCTTTTGCTAATTCATCACCAGAAGAATTAAACTCTTGAGAGGACGCTGCAGCTCAATTTTAAACAAACTTAACTTATCCCCAGAAATTTTTAATGTTACTTAGGAAACCTCAGTAGTGTAAGAAATGCATTGTGTGAGATGACTGTACTAAAACTGACTGTAGTTATACCAGACTGGAAGATGGATAAATAAGGTTTTAAAAATGGTGGGATTTGGAGAGGACAAGCCTAGAATGTGTTTCCTAGGTTTGTAGGAAAATAATTATCTTCCAGTGACTCATAGATTAATAGCTCAAACTACCAGCCTACCAAATGAGTAATCCAGTCATCACAGGACTGAGGGGTCTCTGAATATAATGTTTAAGGGCTGTGTCCTGTGCTACTTCATACAATGTTGAGATGTGAATGTGGGTTACTCATTTGCAGAGGCTTTCTCCTCACCGTTCCAACTTGATAGTATTGTGACCTTGAAAACACACACCGGCCATTTCCACACGGCTTACCTTGTTCCGGAAAACAGCGAAATCACGCGCAAAGATGCTGTTATTGCGTCTTCTCACGTGATAACAGCATCTTCTCGCATGGTTTTGTGCAAGATTTTGCTGTTTTCCAGAACAAAGTAAGCCGTGTGGAAACAGCCATAATTTGTAGAGGTCAAATTTCAATTAAAACCCTATTTTAGAACTAAAAAGCCATTCTTGGTCTCACCAAAACTGCTTGAAAGCGCTGCCGTCTACAAACCATACTTTGACGTCTAAGTGCGTTCTTTGTAGGCTCCCTTGACCCTTTCCGATTGGTCCACCGTAGATGGGATGCTCGGTGGCCTGTTCATGCCAGGACTTAATTGCCCTACCAACCTCAAAACACCCTTGACATACTGAGTAAAATGAGAAATCCTGGCAGCTTGACAAAGTAATGAAACTATTTAATCCTTGCTTGGAGCTATATAGGCAGCTATTTTTTTTCATACCATACCACTGTTACTACATCACTGGTGTTATTAATTTGTGGAACCAAAAGTTCTCGGCACACTCCAACATCTGACAGTAGTTACATTGAGCTAAAATGCAAACTTGGAAAGTATGAAATTAAACACACACACACACACACACACACACACACACACACAAGAGTGACTTTCTCTCCTAACCACAATCTGCTTCCATGCATCTGGCATGAGGTAGAGAAGCTACTGCAGGTCAAAGGGCATGCTTTCACTGAAGCAGAAGTCCTTTCAGCAATAAAACGTTGGAAAGGGGGAGGGAGAGGAGAAGTAAGTTAACATGCATACTTTTATGCTCAATGAGTGGTATGGCAATGAGGAAGTTACACAGATTGTTTGCAAACATCTCCTGCCAAAGCACTGTTGCATTACTAACTTATGTTTGTGCTATCGCCTCCAAAGAGGTGACACAGCTCTCCTGGGGGGCGGATGGTGAGATCATCATCAGGTGTTCGCTAGCACTTTGCCTGATTCCTCACATGATATTACTTTGTGGGGGCTTGTATGTGTTATAGCGTACCTTCCCTCAGTACTTCACGCACTGAGATTTGGGAGTCTTTTGTTCACCTGGCAGCCTCTGTGCTGCACTGCTGTGGTTGGCTCTTTATCAAAAAGCCTCCAGGCTTTGTGTGTGTGAATGGAATACATGGTATTGTGTCAAGGCACCTGATTTGCTCTGCCGTCTAGGAGGAGGAGGTTGGAAGAAAAAACAATTAAACATAGACCTGCAGCAATGTTAAAAACACCATTTCCTCCTTTCCTCGGCCAACACAGGAAAACGAAAATGTTCTCCTTCGGGAAATAGAAAAGCTAGTCATAAGACATCACTGACCCAGAATTTCTTGGAAAGTGTTTGTGTATGAGTGTGGAAAAAGTTATCCTATCGGCATAATTTGAACTGATAAGAATATCAGTGCCACAGGTTTGTTGTCATTTTCCTTAAGAAAATCTATTTTAGGCTGGTATCCCGTTTGTAACCTCAGTTCAAATTAGGTTGATTTACAGGAGGGGGGCAGACAAAGACACGTGGAATCAAGCGTTGCTCCCTGGTTCTGCTTTCACCCCAGACAGTTTCCGTTTTTCTTCTCTCTCTCTCTCTCCCCCTCCATCTTGTGCTCTCTTTTGTTTCAAATTAGCACTGCAATTAAAGTCTGAATCCTGCTGGCAGCTAACCAGTAATTACTGTACAGTGTAAGGGAGAAACATCTGTCAAAGCTAGGATGAGATAACAGCTGTAATTGATTGCCACCTCACCGAGCCTGACCACCAACAGATGGCCCGGGCCAGTTTTTAATAAGCTGACGCGGCAGCAGTCGCCCGGCCCTCCATGTCTCATCGTAGGTGGCTGTGTGTGAACTACACCTGTTCTGAAGTTGCCATCCGAAGGCCATGCCCTTACTTCCTTTATCTAGTTCAATCGTTTCCTCAGCTTTTGCCCAGGTGTGTGTCTTGTACTTAAGGAGGGATGGGCGGAGGTGGGGGGGGGGCACCAAGAATGGGGCTTCAAGAGGTGTCACAATGGGTCGCACAGAGTATGGTTCATTGCTGCACAGAAGAGTGCCTCTCAATTGGTATCTGCTCAACAAGCAAGTTCAAATTCATGGCTGAGGAGAAATGGCATTACCTTCTTAAAGGGCTTTCACTGTGTTGGCCTCTAACCTGTGGAGGTCAGGAGAGCCCCCACCCTCCTGGCTTTCCACAAAGGATGCAAAACTGAATGATCTAAAAAGGCTTTTTACTCAGATAGGAGGGCTGTATTGTAGCGAGGGAGTCTCAGATGCTTCGCTAATGAACTAGGGACCGTAGACTTTCACCACTATGTTGCCTTACATACTATCTGTCGCTTTAAGTATGCATTCCTATGAGCTACCTGTGCTTCATGTTATCTAATGTTAGTCCTAGAATTGCTTATGCTCTGTTTCAGCATTTCTTCAGCTCTGTATTGGATTCTTGCTAATTTTATCTTTGTAAAATTGTGTTTATTTACCTTATGGCATTGTTTATGGAAATGTCCTTGATACTAAGTGTACTAATCTCACACTGTGTCATACGCCTTGAGTCTCAGTGAGAAAGGTGGACTATAAATGACATAAATAAAATAATAAATAAATAAATAAATAAACTATAGTGGCATCCTCTCAATTCCTCCATTTTATGTAATAAGATAAAACTGATGACGTTAAGAGGCAGTGTTTGGCATCTCTGAGAGGATATCCAGATGCCATCTGTATGGGGGCAAAGAAGTGTTATAGTATGTTGCATGGTGCAGATCTTGTGATTCCAACTCTCCTGGCCTTCTGCCTTTGTTTCTGGTCTTGAAATTGGTAAGAGCGGAAGTCTGGTTTATCCTCTTTTCTGACATGTTTCTGAATGTTACATGAATTCTTCTCACATGGTTGCAGCCAGGGCTTTTTTTCAGCAGGAACGCAGTGGAATGGAGTTCCGGAACCTCTTGAAAATGGTCACATGGCTGGTGGCCCTGCCCCCTGATCTCCAGACAGAGGGGAGTTTAGATTGCCCTCCGCGCCGCTGGAGCGGCACGGAGGGCAATCTAAGCTCCCCTCTGTCTGGAGATCAGGGAGCGGGGCCACCAGCCATGTGACCATTTTCTCTGAGGGCAACCCACTGAGTTCCACCACTTCTTTTCCCAGAAAAAAATCCCTGGTTGCAGCTCTGTGGATCCTGGATATGGAAAAGGTAAAGACATGTCATCTTTGACAAGTGCCTAGCATAGGGTTGCCAGATCCCTCCATCCTCCTGCTGAGAGGGTTAGGACCTGGGGCTTACCTTCTGCCTGCTCCATTCAAACCCTCGCACGTGCGTGCTCCGCGGTCGATGTGATGATATCACTTCCGGAAGTGACGTTACCACACCGGCTGTGTGGCGATGTCACTTCTGTAAGTGATGTCATCGTGCTGGTTGCACGAGCGCTCCCGCGCTACACACACAGCCAATTCTGCCAGTTTGGGGCCCAAATCAGCCCCAAACAAAGCGTGGAAATGCTCCTGTGGGCAGTGCAATGATGTCACTTACGGAAGTGACCTTGCCGCTCTGGTAGGGAGTATGTGCACGGCATGTGCTCCTGAGGTGCCTGCTGGTGGCGGGCAAGCTCTGGGAGCTTGCCCCCTCCTGCCGATCGCTGGGTGATCAGCAGACAAGGGAGAAAATCCCCAGGAGTTTTTCCGCCACCGGTGGGCGCCTGGGAATCCTAGCCTAACAAAGTTAGCCAAAGCAAATGTGTTTAATCTGGGTGTCAAGTTTCCACCTAATTACTTGATTATTAGATGTTTTTCTCACTAGCCACTTCCCTGGCTGGGTTTAGATGGATTTAACTCTGTAGGATTGCGCTGTAAGCTTAGTTAGCCAGCACACCTGCATTCATATATCACAAGTAGTGGAGTTCGTTTCTAACAGGGATTCTTTCATTGCTCTCTGTGCAGGGCAGGAGGGAGGAGCCAGGCATATAAGCCCAGTCGCTAGCTATGTTGATGCATATTTTTAATTTATGGTTTAAATTTCCACCTGAATGCAACCATTGTCAAATGCATGAAATTTAAATCTTGCTTCTAGAGGCCTGGAGAAGGGGGCTGAACTCTGACAACTCATTTTAGCAAAATGCAAGAAAGGCATCAACAAAAAGCAAAATTAGGGACAGGTAGCATAAAATTAGGACTGTCTCAGATAAATAGGAGAGAGTTGCGAGTCTGAGACATATGCGGTGGTACTGAAGATTTCTGCATAACCTGTGCACCGATGAAGAATTTCCCTTGTCCTCAAGAATTTTTTACCTACTTAATCAACTGTGGCAAGAACTTGTGCTGTTTTAAGCTGCTGAAGAACAGATTAGTTTTGTAATTTACTACAGTCTGATGTCTATCTTGTTGTGTTTATTTCTATACTCTGTTCCTGCACTACACCCAAAACTGTACTGTAGGCCTGATCGTACTAGGGATGAATGGCAAAGGACAAATCCCTTTGCCAAAAATAGCTGGTGGGAAACTTAAGTTGATAATGTTGCAGTAACTATTGCACAGTATTAAGGGGGAAATGCCAGAAAGTTCTTAAAATGAATGAAAGATTGATTTTGCTTCCCTTGTCTGTCTGTGTGTTATGTTCTGTCGAGTCATCTCCGACCTATGGTGACCCTATGAATGAAAGATCTCCAAAACGTCCTATCTTTAACAGACTTGCTCAGATCCTGCAAACTTCAGGACGTGGCTTCTTTTGTTGAGTCAAGACATCTCGTTTTAGGTTTTCCTCTTTATCTACTGCCTTCTACTTTTCCTAGCATTATTGATTTTCCAGAGAATCTTGTCTTCTTGTGATGTGACCAAAGTACGATAGCCTTAGTCTTGTCATTTTAGCTTCTGGGGAGAATTCAAGCTTGATTTGATCTAGTACCCACTTATTTGTCTTTTTGGCTGTCCCTTTATGCTATTTTATTTTAAGTACATTTTTATCCTTGAAGGCGCTCAAGTCAGCATTTTATCCTCTCAATAACCCTGCGAGGTAAATTAAGCGGAGAGAAGGAGAGTGGCCCAAGGTCACCTAGTCAGCTTCATGACAGGATGTAGCTTTGATTCTAAGAGCAGAACCACAAGTGACAAAAGGCACAGATTGGACACTTGTCAGCTTCCCTCAAGTTTTGATGGGAAATGTAGGCAGCTTGGCGGAATGTTGGACAAGTGACAGTTGAAAAGTCCGTTGGACAGCAGTCATAGAGCGAAGCTGCAAGACCAGGACGCCTACATTTCCCATCAAAACTTGAGGGAAGCTGACAAGTGTCCAACCTGTGCCTTTTGTCACTTGTGGTTCTGCTCTAGGTTTCTTAGTTCTAGTCCTTTACCCTGAACCTCACAGGCTCCTTCTGTCTCTGAGGGTGACCTGTTGGGCCTTGTTGAAATGCTGGCTTTGGCTTTGAACAGTCATTCTCGACAGTTAGTTTATCTTGTATACATCTACCATTCCCTTCCAATATTGAAACAGTAATTACTTTTGTAATTAATTAATTGACTTTGTAGATGAGGGAAGGGTCAACTTCTTTCTGGCAGCTGAGCATGCAGCATTCTCAATTAAGGAATAAATGCAGACACCAGGGCCAGTTCCACACATCCTGGCATAGCGCTAAACTCACGCAACGAAGGCATCTTCCTGACATGATTTCTGACGTCATTGCGCCACGATCCCATTTTTGGGGCATGATGACGTCAGAAATTGCGCCAGGAAGACACCTTCATTGCATGAGTTTAGCGCTATGTCGGGACATGTGGAAACAGCCCAGGACTCCCATTGTGCCCAGAGATTTCCTGCTGGTGTCATGAGTGACATGATATTACTTCTGGAGAAATCCTGGAAGTGACGACATGTAGTTCTAGGGATTTTCGGAAATTCTATGGTTTTACCATAGAGTTTCCAGCAATCCTTAGAGCAATGTGATGTCACTTTTGGTTTTCCCTGGAAGTGATATTACACACCGCCCTCCCCACCCCTGCCATTTCCCTATCTCCTGCCAGGTGCTAGTCATTGACTGGCAAACCTAAGAGAAACAAAGGGTTTTATTATAATTTTAGGGTTGTAATTTCATGTGCTTGTGTCTGCCATGTATTCCCTCCCCTCCAGTATTCTCTATTTCCAGAGGTGTTTGCAGGAACATAGTGAAGGACAAATTTTGCATGCTCAGAGGCTTTACTGCTGCCCCATAAACCTTACCAGGAACAGAGGAAGGACTTATAAAAAGGCCCAATCCCCTGATAATCCCTTCTTAGAGATCCTGAGTAGGTGCATTCCTAAATGCAATCCTAAGGAGAGCTGGCTAAGCTCATTGAAATCAATAGGCTTAGACTGGAGTAACCCTGTTTAGGATTGCACTGTTAGAGTAATAATTTGAAACCCGTTTTCTATGAGTCTATTTGTTTTCCCTCTTGCACAGCAAGTTCCACGCCCTGACCCTGTTTGCACATAGCTCCATGGGATCCAATGTAAAACAGCAGCCTGCTCTTAAGCTGTGTGCAATCCGTCATTAATTTGGTTAATAAATCACAGCATAAGAACAAGAGTCTTGGAAGATTAACATCAACAATCAATTGGGAATTACAACAGTGGCTCTCATAGCACAAGTTGATCGTTAAGTCCTAGAAAATTTATTGCCTTACCAAAAAACAGAGAGAGAGAGAGAGCTTATCAAGAAGGGGGAAAGGAATGTGTTGACTCAAAGACTTCACAGATTGTCAGCTTATTATTATTGAATATCCAGAGATTTTTGGAAGAGCTTTTTTTTAAGACAAAAGGTTAAATAATGTTAGCTATCATACTCTGAACTCAGTCTTCATTACCAGGCATGATGGATTTTTCCTTTTGTAGGCTGTTATTTTTGCTTGTGAATCCAGTTAAGGAAATACACAGTTGCTCTGATTTCTTTCTTCCCTGTGACTTTCAAAATCCTTTTAGCCTGTCAACGAGTATGTTATATGTGTCATATGGTTGTACAGGAAAAGCATATCCCTGTGGATAGAATAAATAGACTTTCTTTTGGTTTCGGCAGATAAGTTTTGCCAGAGTATGCTCAGAGGTTCAGCCTCTTCTCCATTCTATCCATCTTGGGGGTAGAATTTACCCGCCATCATACATGGGCCGATTCCACACAGCTTACCTTCCCTCGTAACGACCTGGAACATCGTGCAAAAAACGTGGAAGATCGCATTTTCTTGTGTGAGATTTGCGTGACGTTGCGCAAATCTCACGCGAGAAAACGCAATCTTCCGCATTTTTTGCATGATGTTCCGGGTCGTTCCGAGGGAAGGTAAGCCGTGTGGAATCGGCCCCGGTCATCTGTCTAAGGATTGCTGAAGGCAGAGATAGAGTACATGATCCGTGGCATCTCTATTTAGAAGGATCTCTGGTAGGAGGGCTGGAAAGCTTCTACCGGAGATGCTAGAGAGCCCCTGCTATCTGGGATAGGAGTTACTGGATTAGATGGACCTCTGATCTTGACAGTTTATCGCAGCTTCCTGCGTTCAGGCCTTTTGCCTCGCTTAGGAGCTTTAGAATTGCTTTGCTTGCTGCAGTCATTCCTTGATTATCGCCAACATCTGGGATGTGTGTGTGTAGTGTGTGTGTGTGTAGTTTCTGCTCAGCTATCCTCGCTGATAAGTGTTGATAAAAACCTAGATTCCATAAGCAATCTAGAAATCCTACAAGAAATTATAAGAATACGGAAGGTACTTTTGCCCAAGTCTTTGCCCCACCCCCACCATTCATCACTTCTAAAGCATTCCCATCTCCTCTTTTAAGAAGATGGTTCCACTCCTCACATATATTAAATGTCGTAGACCATCTTGCTCAGTGGCAGCACAGCCCAAGCTGTTTTAGGCAGATAAAGGTCTGTTATATGTTGAGATCCTTGGATGGGAGACGCCAGGTATTGAACTTGGGGGCCACCTACATGCCATGTGTGTGCTCTGCCACTGAGCTATGCCCCCTCTCCTATTTCATTGCTATTCCCTAATTATTATTTCCATAGTGGGGCACTCCAGGGTCTCAGGCTGAGAAAGGGGAGGGGGTCATTGCTCAGTGGTGGGAGTCCTTGCTTTGCATGCAAAAGGTCCTGGAGCTCTTATTAAAGCATCTTGGATAACTATTGTGAAAAACTGTGGAGAAATGCTGGTACTGGAGCAGCTGAATGGACTGTTAGTCTGACTCAATATACTCTATATAACCCTAACTCTGTGTATGTTCAAAGGTGTTTCCCACTACCTGCTAGCTGAGACTCCTTTCACTAGAGATATCAGGGACTAACTCTGTGTAAATCACATACAACTAAACCGTGGGCGACCTATCTTTCTGGAAAACATTTTCCATAGCTGAGCTGTTTTAGGTTCAACACTTCTTGTTGTGGTTGTTATACAGACACGCTGTGAATGCCACCTGTGTAATTTTTACTAGTGGTGACCAATGCATTGCCGATTGGTGCGTCAATGAATCCAAAGGGAGGAAAAACAAACACCAGAAATCCCAAACATTTGCTCTCTCTGCTTTCATGGTTGCTTTTGATTTTAATCTGGCCTTGGACTTCCCCCCCCCCTCCCTCCCTCTTCCTTTAAGGAAGGCTCCTGCTGCCTCCCCTCCTTTAGTGAAAGAATAAACAACATTTTGAAGGCAGCAAGCCAAGATGGGAGGCAGCAGATCGCAAATTAGAAGATCACATTTTTGTCAGCAGGTTTTGAATCCCAGCTCAGCGGTGGTGGAGGGCGTAAGCAGCAGTGATGTTGGCATCTGGGGAGTGTGCCAGTTTTATGCCATTCATACTGCAGTGCCAACCTGCCATCCAGCTTTGCAGGCAATTGGTGGGGCTGGGAATGAAGAAATATAATAGACGATATCAATCACCAAACAGCAATTTACATTTCTCTAAATCGGGTAACTTCAGTCTTACTAAAGCTTCTTATTGCTTTGCCTTGCTTGGCAGCCAGGTCTCTAGCTAGGTCCGTTCCATGAAGGCAATGAAGAGTGGCAAGCCAAGCCATAGCTGCCAAGTAGGCCATTGTCAAAGCTCTTATACCAACCACACTACTCTCTCCATTATCCCACACTGGTCACAGTGGAGCATGTAGTATCCCTGGGGTGGGAAAATGGACAGATTTAGCCCTGGGACCACCACTTCCTAACCTCTCTCATTTCTTCCATTCTGTCTAATACAAAAAAGCAAAGGAGAAGGGTCTACTGGACAATTCTGTGTCCTCTTGAGGGTCACCAGAAAAGGGGAGAAGCCAGACCCTAGCCAAACTGAGGGGGGCAGGGCCTGGGAGGCGGGGAGCGGTGGGATACTTACCCCTCCCCACATACACGCGGGAGCATGTGTTCTTCTGTCCCCTGCATGCCTCCTCCAACACCGGCCAGGTGAGCAGGGCAGGGGGTGGCAGCTGAGGGGCGGGTCTGACAAGACTAGTTTGCTGTCTCTGTAGATGGAGGTTTCCTTGATGTAGTGGTTAAGAACTACAGGACTCTAATCTGGAGAGCCGGGTTTGATTCCCCACTCCTCCGCTTGAAGCCAGCTAGGTGACCTTGGGCTAGTCACAGTTCTCTGGAACTCTCTCAGCCCCACCCACCTCACAGGGTGTTTTGTTGTAGGGATAATAATAGCACACTTTGTAAACCTCTCTGAGTGGGCATTATGTTGTCCTGAAGGGCAGTATATAAATCGAATGTTGTTGTGATGATGATGACGACGACGACGACTAGTAGCCATTGAGAAACATTGCCTCCATGAATCTAACCCCCCTTTAATGCTATCTACGTTCCTGGCCATTACTACTCCACTGGCAATGAATTCTATAGTGTAATTACTAATTGAGTAAAGAATTCTTATTTAAGCCTATTTCCCGACAATTTAACGGAGCACCTATCAGTTATAGTATTATGGGGGAGAGAGGGAGAGCGAGAGAGCTCCTTCTATCCACTTTCTCCACCTCATGCGTAATTTTATAAACCCCTTTCAAGTCTCCTCAGCCGTCTTTCATCACCTCAGTTTGACTCAGTGTTTCAGAAGCCCTTCCCTAAAACAGCAGCTCCGGCACGAGCATGTGCCTCACGTTCTCCACAGTGAAAACAGATACAAGGAATCCAGTTTCCTCAGTGCAGCATTCCTGAACAAACTCGGCCACAGGAGAGAACCGTCAGTGCGGCCCGGCTGCCCCTCTCCCGACTCTTGCTCTTCCAGGCTAACATCCCCCCAGGGTTAATGTTCCTGCTCTCTGGCATTTATATGCATGCCGGAGCACCGGAGGCGGCAACCAGCAGCACACTTGACATGGAGAGGGCCCTTTGTGCTCTCGACTCCCGCGTGAGCGGCAGGTCAGCCAGCGAGCGGGCCTTGAAAAAGCAGCTCTTGTCGTCTCCTGTCTCTCTGATTCCTTGAACAAAACCGGCATGCGAAAGGCAGCAGGGCAAAGCGAAAGCCTCTTAAATGTCACAGTAATGTCAGCAGCACAGGGAGCCCAGTGGCTTCCAAAGAGCAGCAAGCTTTGTAATATTTATAGCAACAGAATTGGTTAAAAATACATTGGCCCGTTAGGTGGTTTGGCCTCTTGGAATCCTCCTCGGGCTCGGTGTTCTCTCCTCCCTGTCCACCCGCACAAGTGAACCTTCTTTATAACGGGGGGATGGAAGAAAATGGGAAGGAATTCTTATGAACTCATTTGGCCGGGATGAAAAGCTGACTGCGTGCTCCTCTCCCACAGCATCACGCTTAAATTGTACAATTTGATTTCCTGGTAAGTGCCAGAGAAAGAGAATGAATTTGTAATGAGAAATTTCAAGACGTCTTTGGTCATTTTTGCTCAGTGTACTCCCTTCAGGCCATTTTTTGTTGAACGTGCAAAACTGCCTATAATGAATCAGGCTGTTGGACTATCTTGGTCAGATGGTTGTTGCGGGTTTTCCGGGCTGTATTGCCGTGGTCTTGGCATTATAGTTCCTGATGTTTCGCCAGCAACTGTGGCTGGCATCTTCAGAGGTGTAGCACCAAAAGTCCGAGATCTCTCAGTGTCACAGTGTGGAAAAGATGTTGGCAGGTCATTTATATCTACTCAGGAAGGTGGGTTTGGGCTGAGTAATCCTGTAAGAGTTTCCCAGGGTGTGGAATGCTAATGGAGGGAGGCTTCACTGTATCCTGATATAAATGACCCGCCAACATCTTTTCCACACTGTGACACTGAGAGATCTCTGTCTTTTGGTGCTACACCTCTGAAGATGCCAGCCACAGCTGCTGGCGAAACGTCAGGAACTACAATGCCAAGACCACGGCAATACAGCCCGGAAAACCCACAACAGCCATCGTTCTCCAGCCGTGAAAGCCTTCGACGGTATATCTTGGTCAGTATTGTCTGTTCTGACCGGCAGCAGTTCTCCTGGGTTTTGAGTGTGAGAGAGGGTCTTTCCTAGCATTTGCTACCTGGGAGTCAAAACTTTGGGGACACAGAAAGATCCATGACCGACTCTTTTTGCCATTTTAAAAAAAGAAAAGAATTAGGACTATGTAGGGAGGATAGATGGAGTTTAATCCTTAGCCTTCTTCACTGTTTTGCCTATTCAACGACACACACACATTCATTCACTGTTAACCTTTGAAAGGAAAAAAGGTGTGAACCTACCACTGATCTCCCATTGTCTAGTCTGATTTGGCCCTGAAATACTTCATGGACCGAACCTAGAGTTTTCTGCATGCAAAGCATGTACCCAGAGTCACGCCTCCTCCAGTCAAGGCAATTTGCTATAAGGGCTCCTTCCCTTGGGCATATTTCCACAAACTACCCTGGGTTAGAAATCCTTCCCACATACTGATTTTTAAGTGGTATTTCAGATACACAGGCTGAAAATCCTGCAACAAGTTAGCATGCTCACAGTCAAATTGCATGTAGGGTATGAGTTTCTTCCCCTGGTAAAACTGCTTCTCTCCCCTGCTTCCAGCTCTTCCTCCTATAGCATGAGGTGCCCATCATTACACCATGTACAGCTAGCCTGGCATAACTGAAGTCCAGCATCTCTGGAACAGCATTACCCCAGCCTTTCACCACTCACTGCACATACCTTTGTAAGCGTCTCCATAAAGTCAGGCAATTCAGTGACAACCAGCAAAATAAGGGTAGGACAGAATGGTGTTAGATTCTACTCTGTAATCCCTCATCACTCTGCCTCTTGCACCTTAATCCTAGGGAATTGCCAGCATTTCATTCTTCCCGTTTTTATTTCTATAGAAGGTACTGAATGTCACCAGCAAGCACAGGCTGACAGCATTACCTGGCACAGGCTTCATTTGCTTGAATGACAGCCTGAGATTCCGCTTGCTGCGTCATAACTGGAGCAAGAGCAGCTTCACCTCTCCCGTTCCACATAACCAAGACCACCGTGCATGTTCATCTCCATCCCAGCCCAATCCCACTAGTGGGCAGAGCTGCTGTCAAGGCGTCTTTTGTTCTTCCTTTGAGTATGGCACCTGCTGCAACCAGCAAACAGAGCTTTGAGATTGCTCCCGGAAGCAAGTGAGATCCATTTACAGTACCTAGCCAAGCTCCAGAGGTTGCCTTATCTTCACCAAGAGATGGTGCCTGTCTCTGCAACATTGCAAGTTCATGCTACCCACTTTGGACTCCATGGCTCCATAGTTGTTTTCCCACAAGGGTTGCCAGCTCTTAGAAGGCACAAAACTGGTGAGTGATGGAGCCTGCCCGGGAGCCCACCCACTGATGGTTGGGAGCAGTGAGGTTAAAAGTAGAGGTCATAAACCCAGGGACAGATAATGGAGTTGAGAGATTAAGGGGCAGACCCTGTGAAAAAATACGAATTCATCTACTTTTATTTTTGTCTCTCTCCATCCACACTCTTTTTTTCTCTGGCTAAGGTGATAGCAGGAGGAAAAGGGAAGCAAGAAAAACAGCCAAGAGCTGCTGCAGTGTTTAGAGAAGCTGCTTTTTAAACACAGCAAACCCTTATCTGAAAATGAAAAAAAAAATTGGTTGCAAGCCTTGTGCTGTAGAAGTCTTAAAGGCACAGCAAATTCCTTTGCCTTAAAAGGCACTAAAGAATTAAAAGCTAGCCTATTTCCTTTTCCATTATACGGGCCGGAGACCTCATCTGGTAACCAGCCAGAAGAGGTCGGGGGAACTGATCCTGGCAGCGGAAAACTGGCTAGTGGCGGGCAGTCATCCGTCTCCCATCTTTTTCCTAGTTTTCCCCATCTGCTTAACGACTGAAGCAAGAATGCAGGAAGCAACCTCGTATTGCTTTCTTATGCTGCAAGATTGCTTCAGAGAGATGTGAACCATCTTAAAAGGCCCACCAGTCCTTTTAAAAAAGTACGTCTGAAATAATCCTAGTTCACTTCTAAAGAATTTTGTATTACGCTATTTTAATTCCGTTCAACTATTTTAGAGGTTGGTATACAGAGAGATGCTTCCAGGAGAGTGAGAAATTTTTCAATCCCAGTTTTTAAAAGGTTTGGAGCAAACTTCCTAAGGAGTTCAGAGCAAGATGCATAGATTCTCCCAAGTCCGTTTTATCCTTAAAACAACCATGTGGTTACACTTAGAGATGGTGACTGGCCAAGAGAAGTCAGTGAGTTTTGTGGCAGAATGAAGATTTTTAACTAATCTATGACACACCACAGCACCCTGGCTGCTGAGTTTTAAGACGCATACTTGCCCAGGTAGATAATCCATTTTCACATTCAGTCATTAAATACAGAATGAGAGTGCACATGAGTATATCCAGGGCCGGCGCGCCCCTTGAGGCCAGGTAGGCGGTGGCCTCAGGCACGGGGTGCCGGAGGGAGCACTGGAGGAGGTGCGGGGGGCGGGAGTGCGCCACAAAGCAGCAGCCTCCTATCCCTCCCGCCCTGTGCCGCACTGCTGCCAGCACAAGCCCCTGGCCGGGCACAGCCGCCGCGGGCAGGCATCTGCGGTGGCGCAGGCAACTGAGCGGGAGCGCAGGCCGGTGCGCGCGCGCTTGTGCACATGTGGGGAGGGTGCCCAGCCGGCCAGCTGCGAGCACCGCAAACCCTTGCGCCGCCCCTGAGTATATCTCACATAATGAGCACACCTTGTACAATTGCTAGCTCATCAATCTGGCGCATAGGCATGGGGGAAGTTATGTGCATACATTCCCTCCCTACCCATTCCCTCCCTACCCATAGTTAGGAATATTCAGAAAAGCAGCGTCCCTAATCATGGATGTTTTTTCTGGATGTAGGTGCCATGTTCCCATGGAGTCAGGGGGTGGCACTGGTGCACCCTTTCCTGCTTCATAAATGCTAATTAAATGCATGAACAGATTGTGTGTAGAGCAGGCCTTGATCAGTTTTCTTTGGCTTTAGACGTCAATCTCCAAACTTTTTGGAGCTAGACTCATATTTCAACCTTCAGGAATGATCTCATATATAAGCCTTTAGGAATGACCATATTTTATAATTATTTCTACAAAAAAACCATGGTGCCACAATGAAATTTCTAAGTGCCATGGCGACCTGGTGCCTGGGATTTGTGGAGCTATGCTGTAAAGGGTTGAACTGTTGCTGCTATTCCAGGTACATCTGGGATGCATATATGTATTGGTCTGTCGAGGAAAGGGTGTTGAGATAATTTTGCAAAGCCCTCTGTGCTGGAGGAGTTGCTGAAGCAAGTTGGCCTGGGAGGTGAGCTCCTTTCAAAGCAGCAGCTGCTGCCAAGGCCTGAGCACGGCGGCCGCTAAATCATTTAGAGCTGTGCTGCAGCCCAAAGGCTTTCCAGTGCTGCCTTTTGTTGCCATCGCTCAGCAGGCCTCTGGATGGAAGCCAGGGCTGCAAGCAGCCATTGTGTGAACAGAAACGCACATCTGCAGGGGAAGGCGAGCACTCCTATCAGCTGCCTGAATGAAACTTTTGTGAAGTGGGTGTTTGCTGTGTGTGCATGTTTTAAAAAGATCTCTCTGAAAAGGGGTGGGGAAGAATTGCAAGCTATTTTTTTTCCCAGTCCAAACGGGCTACTTAGGTTTCAGTCCACATACTGCATCGTGATGACTCTTGGATTTAATGACCCTCTGGGCTTGGCTTTCTTTCCTCTAAGAGGAGAGGCATTTGTAATCGTTTATGTAGGTGCATTAGGAGCGAGACAGCGTGGTGTAATGGACACAGCTAGGGCTCGTTTTGAGGGGGAACGTGCAGGAATGCAGTTCCGGCAGTTCCCCAAAGAGGTCACCATTTTGGGCCCCTTTTCGGCCATTTTCAGCCCCATTTTGGGCCCAATTTTGGCCCTGAATGGCCAGGATTGGGTCAAAAACAGGCAGGATAGGTGATGTCAGGGGGTGTGGCATATGCAAATGAGTTGTGCAAATGAGTTATGCTAATGAGTTCCAGCTCTTTTTCTACGAAATGACCCCTGGACACAGCCATGGATGGATGGGATCTCCTGGACTGAAAAGCCCAGTAGGCATGAAGGTTGCTGGGTGAGCACGTGACTCCACTGGAGGGAGATCAAGAAGCAGCCATTGTACCTGGATCCAGATACAGCAGAAAGCTCCATTTCTTCCAAACTGCCATCAATGAGGTCATCAGAGGGACATCAGGGAGCAGGCAAGCACCTCTCAGCTGAGAGCTAAGCTACAAGAGATGAATTACGCGAGGATGCGCACGTGAAGGGAGTCACAGTGTTAGCCAGAAAGCTGAGTTTTAAGAGATCGGGAGGCTTTGTCAATTTTGATAGATACAGAGCCAGCAAAGATCGCTCCTCAGAGGGTTTGTTAATTTCCTCTTTGCCTCCGAAGGCTCGTGTCAGTTTCACGTCCCCTTCTAGGAAGCAAAGAGGAAATAAATAAATATAAACAAATATAAATATAAACAAACAAACAAAAAATATTCCCGCCCAGGTCTGCATAAGGGTTACCCCCTCTTTGAACCTGGCCATGTTCTATCAGTTTTTCTGTCTTCATGGGAGCCAGATTTAAAATAAAATATATGATTGAGTGAAAAGGCTTTGATTTAAAAACATTTTTTTTTTAATCAAAAGCTGGCTGGATCCAGCCCCAAGTCAGATAATTATTTCCTTTCCCATAGTATTGCCTGTTTTGACCAGCAGCAGCTGCCCAGAAATTCATAGATTGGGCAACCCAACTTAGGCATGTTGAGAACTTTATTTTTTACTGGCAAACTTACTTGTTCATACTCTCTCAAGGACACACAAGGCGAGCCCTGTTCACAACACCTTGGTGTTTCTCCCATGATATACCCCTTTTTAAAACGGCAACTGTGAATGGTGACACTTACTTATTACTTTATTTACTTCATTTATATCCTGCCTTTACCCGCAATGGGAATCATCCTTTCAAGTCAAGCAGCCTGCCCTGCTGAATGTTTTTCCAGTTGGGATTCGGTAGATTTATGGCTTAGCTCGAGACCTATAGTAACTTATTTGTATTGGCCTGTTTTCCTTAATCCTGGTTGGGATATTTCTATCACAACTCCACATTATATGAATCTGAATACGTCTTATACCACCACTGTTTTCCAAATACTGTTTTTTCCTCCTTAGGCTCCAAAGCCGCCAACTCTCCTGATCATATTTCTATTTTTGTGGGCATTTAGACTCCACTGAAGACAGAGCCATTTGTGACGGCTACATTCTTTTATCCTCTGTTTACTTGTTCTAGACATAGGCTGTTGAGGATGAGGCCATCATAAAGAGATAAAAATAGGACAAAGGCAATATACAATACCAAAAAACGGGCCAGTTCATCAGTGAAACACAAGAATATGCGTATGCATGGTGTGTGCGCATGCACACACACACACACAAGGTTGTTATGCAAAGTGAGCTTCCACTGTGTTAGTTGCAGACTTTGCCTTGTCTTTCAATAAATGACTGATCTTGGACTTCCAAGAAGTTAAGTTCTTTGACACGCATGGGTACAGGTTGTGGCGTGAAATCTGCTACCCTCAGAGAACAGCCTTTTGCGGTAGCTTACCTGTCCAGCTCCCATCAACAAGGATACAGAGAGGACAGGAAGCAACCAGGTACTCCTCCATCATTCATGGGCAGGCCTGGCACGTCCATAGAGGCAGTGCCAGCAGCTGCCTTGAGTGCTGAACTCTAAAGGAGGCGCCATGCTGGCCCCCGACGACCCCCCCGACCCGGCTCTCGGCGAGCAGGGCACCCAGGTGGCACAGCAGTGAGCGGGGAACAGAGCAGGGAAGCAGGCTGCCTCCCTGTCCCTTCGCCGCTGCTGCCAGCCTCAGCTGAGGGGGACGCTCCTGCGTGATGACATCACAAGTGACGTCATTGCACAGGGCCGGAGCGCATGGGCGGGCGGCACAAGTAGGTATCTCACCTCAGGTGCCAGAAACCCTGGCATAGGCCCAGATCTAATTGAATCCCCCTCCTTCCACAGTTCATTGACAAGGGGTAGGATGTAGCCAGGTACGCCTCCACTGTACCTGAATCCAACTCAGCTGAGAATTCCTTTCCCCAAGGAATCTATTTTTAACTTCCATGGTCACCACTATTGATTTTGACTGGTATGCGCTGTTTTGAGAATCAATCTTTGGCACTCATTTTTATCCCACATTTCAATCAGTGTGGTGTAGAACTAGAAAGACCCATGTTCAAATCCTGACATAAAACTCATTTGGTGATTTTGGGCTAGTCTCATCTGCTCTCAGTCTAACTTACTTCACAGGCTGGATGTGAGGGTGAAATGGAGGGGAAGAGCCACATATGCTGCTTAAGCTCCTGGGAAGAACAGGAGGATAAAAATGTGCTAGATTAAAATAGAGTTTCAACAGGACAAACTAATTAGTGGGCATAGATCTTAATTTAGATTTCTGTTGTCTAGGGAGCCGAGGCCGTGTCCCTATAAAGTAAATGTTTAAATAGCAGCCATCTTTTAAACCATTTAACATTTTCGAAAGGTTTTCGAATGGGAGATCCTGTCTCAGCATGGGGTGTTGGTCTGAACTGACCCCTTCATTTCCTACCTTAAATTGGATCGATTATCCAATTTAATCCCCCTTGACTAATGGCTCACAGGCAGATTCCACCAGCATTCCCCAGCCTGATTTCTCTAATACTAACTCAGAAAATACTTCTGGTTCGCTACCTTCAATTACTTTTCGTCCAGCATACATTTCATAGTGCTTTTTTTTTTTATTCTCCAGCTTGTCTTGCCCTGCAGTTTTTAAATCATACTTTCATGACCCATACAATATTTCACATAAAATCTATTGCCTGTAACTCCGTTCCTTGGTTTTTATTGGATTCCCCCTCCATTCTAAACCAGAAATGTTTTAAGTTTCTCCTATACCCACCATAGCTTAGATTCCCTGCTGCCCCCTCTTTTTTTAACCTTCTACAAGGCACCTCCAGGGTCTGGGGCCTGTGTGATTTTTTTTTTACATCTCAGCTAAGCATGACAATGTGTGAACACAGGAAATGCAGAATGCCTCTCAAAATAAACATTTTAAAAAAACCATTCTGTTTCCTGCAGTGGCCAACCAGGTACCCCAGAATTAGGATCGCTGGTCCCTCAGAGGGGGCAGGGGATCCCTGTTCCCAGTCTCTTCCCCCAGGCCACCACTCACCTCCCGGAATGGCCCTCCCGGGTGCACTCCTGGTGCAGCGCAACAGTATCACTCCCAGAAGTGACATCATCACGCAGGCCCCAGGAGTGCTCCCAGGGGCCTGCATGATGGCATCACTTCCAGAAGGGACATCATTGTGCTGTGCTGGGAATGTGCACGAGGAGCTCCGACCTGTAAGTGATGGTCCCCCCCCTCCAGCTGGGAGGATAAGGGGACCTGGTAACCCTACCCAGATTGCCTTCAAATTGTGACATGAAGGGCCTTGCCCTGATGTTACCCCCCAACAACTGATGTTCCGCTGTACCCAGCACCAGAACATGGAGGGTCCATTTAGCTATTATAGCTGATAGCTGCTGTTTGGCTTCTTTTCTGTAAAACTGTGATCGTCAAAGTCCGCAGCCCTCACTAGAGTTCTCCCTGGAGGATAGGATTGCCAGGCAGGCAGCAGAAGGGCTGAAGATGATGATGATGATGATGATGATGATGATGATAATAACAACAGCATTCAATTTATATATATACCATCCTGAAGAAATAGCCCACCTCACAGGGTGGTGATGAGCATCAAATAAGGGCTGTGCATGACCAGAGAATGCTGCCCTCAATTCCTTGGCAGAAGGGGAGGAGGAGAGATGCAGTGGGCAGAGCTCAAACCACTTCACAAACATTGTCGTCTTATAATCATTATGACAGTCAGCATGGTGTCATGGTTAGAGTATCGGAGTAGGATCTGGGAGACTCCGGGTTCGAATCCCTGCTCTGCCATAGAAGCTTGCTGGGCGACCTTGGGCTGGTCACGCTCTTTCAGCCTCAACTACCTCACAGAGTTGTTGTGAGGATAAAAAGGAGAGTGGAATGATGTAAGCCACTTCGGGTCCCCATTGGGCAGAAAGGCAGTGGTATAATAACGGCAATATAATAATAACAACATTCAATTCATATATCGCCCTTCAGGACAATTTAACACCCACTCAGATTGGTTTACAAAGTATGTTATTATTATCCCCACAACAAAACACCCTGTGAGGTGGGTGAGGCTAAGAGAGCTCCAGAGAGCCGTGACTGACCCATGGTCACCCAGCTGGCTTCAGGTGGAGGAGTGGGGAATCAAACCCAGTTCTCCAAATTAGAGTTCCGCACTCTTAACCACAACACCAAACTGGAGCATAGGGGTGACATTAGTGGTGTTGCTGATGTCTCTGTGTCTGGGTGCAACCTGGAAGTGACAAGGGGTAGCTCTAGAAATTGCTGGAAATTCTATGGTTGTCCCTGGAAGTGACATAGAGACATCAGTGATGTTTTTTTTTCCCTGAATGGTGGCAGGCAATAAAGCTTACCAGCACAAGGCCTGATAAGCCTCCTGGAACAAAACAACTTAAATGCGCTCACTCGCTAGATTTCAGTGAGTGGTGGGCCCATCTTTGTGCTGAAGAATTGCAGGAACCTCTCAAGGTTCATGGAGTCCTACTGTTCAAGCTACTCTTTTTGTTAAAAGGGGCAAATGGCTCATTCCAACCGCCTTTTGCCCCTTCCATAACTGGTTTACGAGGTGTGAGGGAGTTGCTGTTTTTAATAGTGTTGCATGTAAATAGAGTGTTTCTATGCTCCCAAATTGCTAAATCAATTTAGTGACTGCAAATAGAATACAGTTGCCTGTGTATAAAAGTGTTTAAAGATCACCCCTGACCTTGTAAATCTTGTCCCCCCCCCTCCTCCAAGTGCAAATTAGGAGCAGCGCAAGCAGCAGCCTTTCAAAAAACAACTCTAATTAGCAACGAGTAACTCTGGTTGGCTGTGTGTGTCCTACACTGATGCGGAATTTGATTTAGTTTGCGTTATGGCACAAGGCAGACGTTTAGCTGTCTTATCTCACTGCATTAGGAAGATGACATTAAGTAAAATATCTAAATGTCACGAGGGATCCCAGCAGCAGCCTTTTGCTTTATAGTATATTATGCACATTAAGGAGGCAAACTGCATTTTGGGGATTATTGCCTGTTGGAGGTTGAATAAATCTTTGCATCTGACGTATTGAATGTCAGAGTTCGGTGCGTTGCAACAAGAAGCCTGTGATGTTTCTTAAAGCTTGTGTCGGCTTAAATGACAAAGAGAAAGGCTTGCTGTGGAAAACTTGTAAATTACAATGTTATTTTTTTTTAACCTAGTGCCTAAAACAGCAAAAACAAGATGAGAAGTGGTCTTAGCAATAATGATTGGAACAAGGGCTTAGTGAGATGGATCTTGTTACCTCTTTCCTGTTCAGTGTTTTAAATTGTTGTTTTTATTTTATTTGATTTATTCAAATTAAATACCGCCTCTGCACCATGCCTGGTGCTCGAGGTGGTTTTTATGCCTTTATACGTATTTTAATTCTGGTTTTAATTGTTGTAGCAATGTGGGGTTCTTTTTGGTTGGTTTTCGTGGTTTTAAAATATGATTTTATTATGTATGTTTGTTGGCCACCTTAATGGCCCTTGTGAGGGCGGAAAGGAGGGATATAAATTTTGTAAAATAAAGCTCGGAGCAGTTCCCACAGCTTGCCCTTTCTCCACTAATTTTCATTATAACCTTGAGAGGCTGAGTGTATGTGACTGCGCCGAAGTCACCCAGTTAGCTTCAATGCCTACACTTCTCCCAGAAACATCTCTGGGTCCAGTCAACAGATGTTTGCTGAAAGTTTTGTGCTTGGAACTTGATTCCCAGGTGCATGGAGGGCCAGTTTGGATCAGGACCAAGCTGTGAGAGAAGAGGGGGTTTCAGCCTTCTCCACGTGCCATTTTCCCTACTTAAGTCATCCCTTGGGAGTTATTTGTCCCACTGGGGAAGCTTAACATATACTGATGGGTTGTGCATGTTTCCCCAGTGGAGAAATAGTGGCCCCTGGGGATGTTTCAGGTCAGGAAAACCAGCATACTGCAGTTCCACTCTGAATCAGGTCCCCCGCATACCTGAACTTGGAATTCCCAGAGCTGCTGTAGCATATCAGTTAAGTGGTTGGGACTGTGAGTCAGTACTCTGCTGGTTTGAATCCCACTACTGCCACAAGCTCAGTAGGTGGCCTTGGGCAAGCCACTCCTCTCAGCCCCAGCGCCATAGCTGTATTTATGTATTTGTTTGTTTGTTTCATTTATAGTCTGCCTTTCTCACTGAGACTCAAGGCAGATTACACAGTATGAGCTTAGTGCAATCAGTATCAAGTACATTTCCATACAGTGTCAAGGACATTTCCATAAACAATGCCATAGGGTAAATATAAACAAGTTTACAAAGACATATCATTAGCAAGGATCCAATACAGAGTAGAAGAAATGCTGAAACAGAACATAATGAATTCTAGGACTGATAATAGAAAACATGAAGCTGAAACAGAACATAATCAGTTCTAGGACTAACATCTAACAACATGAAGCACGGTAGTGCATAGGTGTACATATTTAAAGCAGCAGATAGTATATAAGGCAACATGGTGAGTCTGTGGTCCCTAACTCATTAGTGAAGCATCTGAGACCCCCTTTCCTACAATACCGCCCTTCTATCTGAGTAAAAAGCCTTTTTGACTAATTCTGTTTTGCATCATTTACGGAAAGCCAGGAGAGTGAGGGCTCTCTTGACTTCCTCAGGCAGGCAGTTCCACAGAGTTAATTGTGGAGTTAATGATAACACTGACCAGGGCTTTTTTTCTGGGGAAAGAGGTGGTAGAACTCAGTGGGTTGCCAGCACAGGGGCAACTCTTGGTGGGAGGTGGTGCCCCTGGTACCACATGTGTGCATGCAAAGTGCATGCATGCTCCCAGGGTCAATGGTGTCACTTTGGGTCAGTGGTTGTGGAGGCGTAACAGGTATGGCTTTGTGCTCTCAGACTCATTGGCACCCAGACCCAGGGCTCATTTTGAGGGGGAATGGCCCCCTTTTGCCATTTTGGGCCCAATTTTGGCCCTGGATGGTCAGGATTGGGTCCAAGACAGCCAGGATAGGTGATGTCAGGGGGTGTGGCATATGCAAATCCGCTATGCTAATAACACACTTCTGGTGATGTCAAGGGGTGTGGCATATGCGAATGAGTTCCTCCAGTTCTTTTTCTACGAAATGACCCCTGCCCAGACCTGTGCCGTCATCACTCTACTTGGGGCAACGAAACACTTTGAGCAAGACTTGGAAGCAAGGCGAAGCAGCAAGTCATGAACGTTGACACGAGTGCTGCTTTTTCACAGTTCTCTTGAAGGAAGGGGAAGTATGTATAATACCAGGTCAGACAAGTGGCCCATCACGTAGGGAAGGAGTGGACTAAAGCAGAGGGCATCTTGGGGCCCAGCAGGCTCCTGGTTTTATGAACCTCTTTGTTCATGAAGATCTACCTTGGAGGCCCTTCTCCAGATTTCCCTGCCTTTAGGGCCGCCTACTTCAGCTTGGGAAATCCCTTGAGATTTGACGCCAGATCCTGAGAAAAGGTGGAGTTTGGAGTTGTACTCAGCAGAGTATAACGCCGTAGAGTCCACAGCTGAAAGCTGCCATTTTCTGCAGGGAAACTGATCTTTCTAGTCTGGAGATCAGTTGTAACGCTGGGAACTCTCCAGGAGGTTGGCAACCCTACTTGCCTTTTGAAGCGAGGCCAGTGGTAGCCCAGTGTGGAGCCATTTTTGGTTACGGCCTCAAGCCATTTGGAATGTTCCTCGTGAGGTTCACCCGGCACATTCACAGCTAGTAACTAGGTACCTAGCAAAGACCTCTCTGCTTAGTCTGTTGTTCTGTCCATTGGATCTGTTTTGTTCCCGTTTGTGCCTCTTCTTTTTGTTCTGGCTTGGTCTCAGGTCAGATCTGTGGCCTTTGTTTCAAGTGCGGTTGGCCTTTTAAAAACATTGGCGTTTGTTGTTTTTATTGAGCTATGTTAGTTGTTTTGATATGTTGGGTTTTTTTTCTTTTTCTTTGTGTGTGTGGAAAACCTGGGTTTGAAACGTTTGTAATAAGCTTAGTTGTTTTCAAGCAAAGGAGTGGCAGGCCAGTGGCTTCGGCCTAGTTCTTGAAAGTCTTCCAGACCGAATTCTGACCAAGCAGCAAGCCTGTAAGGTTCAGAGAAAAGCCAGTGGTGAAATGGAGATTGCAGCTGAGATCCGGTTCAATTCCCAGGTCTGTTGGTTTAGCGGCCGATAGAGTGCCTGGTGTGTAGTCCTTGTAACTTCAGCCAGCTCCCTCTTGATTAATGTGTTACATTGAACAGCCCTTTAAAGACCTAATAAAAATGGTAACTGAGAGCAGGAACATCTCATAATTGTCCCTCTGATCTGAGCCAGAAACATGTGTTTTTTTCCCTTCCTTTCTTTTTAAAACGATGATTCCATAGCACAATCTACTCGTTGCAAAGAATGATGATGTTAATATTTCTTACACTTTAGTTACTTGCGAACAAAAACCTAATTATTACCAATTAAGACGAGAGAACCCTTTTTTATTTATTGCCACCTCAGTTTCCTGTATGGTTTGCTTAATTCCTTAATTGATTTTTCCCCCTACAGTGAATGAATAATGAGGCTATTTTTATAGGTCACCCTTGGTAATGTATGTTGGGTTTTCATGCCTGCTGGTTCACGGCATCAAGGCAAGGACACCAATACTATGAAATTCAAGCAAGTGGTGTGTTTGTTTGTGTGTGTAGAACTGAAGACCCAGGAGCCCTGATTCTGCAGAGATTCTAGCCGAAATCTCCTTGGTGGCATCTTCCTCCCCGCACCCCAGTACAGACGCTGTTTCGCATCACAAAAGCCCTGAGCCCCATTGAGCAAACTAGACATTTTCCACTCAGACATAATGATTTTTTTTCCCTTAAGCGGAATAAAGCTGCAGTAATAATGAATTCAGGAGGAAGTCCAATGAAATCCACAGCCACAGGCACTTAGCTGCATGCTCCGGTTCTCAGCAAGATGGAATTTACAAGTCACCCTGGGAACGAAAACAATAGATGTGGCGTCCTTCAAAGATGCTGGGGAAAGATTATAAGATCTGTACCTCTGCCAAGAAAGAGCCGGGCGTCTTGCAAATGTACAAATGGT
Source organism: Eublepharis macularius (assembly GCF_028583425.1). Taxonomy (NCBI): domain Eukaryota; kingdom Metazoa; phylum Chordata; class Lepidosauria; order Squamata; family Eublepharidae; genus Eublepharis; species Eublepharis macularius. The sequence continues at coordinate 61,364,135 of NC_072802.1, read as the reverse complement.
GCTTTTATCAGGACTAATTGCAGACCCTTTTGTCTGATCACTCCTTATGGGTGTCGTGTGCCTTCCTGTCTGCTGGCCGCTTGTTCCAGATTCTGTTCATGCCGTTTTATTCCCCCCCCCCTTTGTAAGCAGGCCCACTGATTTCTGCCGCCATTGCCAGTTCCTAGGGTGATGTAGTACGTTTATACGAATGACTAGTGGAATGCCAGTTGTTGGGACTGGTGTGCATGGAAAGAAGGAAGAAATACTGCAAAGACTCTTGTGGGAGTTTGGTGCATTCTTAGTAAATGGAGGAGCATTGCACTGCGGGTTGCCAACCTCCAGGTGGTGGCTGGAGATCTCATAGAATTACAACTGATCTTCAGGCCACAGAAATCAGTTCCCCTGGAGAAAATGGCTGCTCTGGATGGTGGACTTTATGGCATTATACACTGCTGACATTCCTCCCTTCCCCAAACTTCACCCTCCTGAGTTTCTGCACCCCAAATCTCCAGGAATTTCCTAAACCAGAGCTGGCAACCCTAATTTGCTCCACCATCCTTCATAGTAAAGAGTCCAGTAGCACCTCTAAGACTAACCAACTTAATTGTAGCATAAGCTTTTGAGAGCCACAGCTCTTTTCGTCAGATGCATGGAGGGTATGCAGAAACTGGCCAGAATTTCTTCATGCATATCCTCCATGCATCTGACGAAGAGAGCTGTGGCTTTCGAAAGCTTATGCTACAATAAAATTGGTTATTCTTAAAGGTGCTACTGGACTCTTACAATTTTGCTACTACAGACTAACACGGCTAACTCCTCAGGATCTATGACCTTCATAATAACTGTACCCAGGGGTGGTTGGTTCACAAGAGCCTTTGCTTTCACGGTGACAGCGTTCCTAATCTTGCTCATTTTTGCTGCCCATCTCTTGGATACCACATTCTTATTCTCCAGCCTCTGGAATTCTGCAGCTCACCATTGCCCTTCACTGTATAGCCCCTTCTCTGCACCCTGACGCCGATCCAGTGCCAGAAGGAAAGGCAGAAGATCTAACCTTTGGCACAACATTGCCCCCACATCTCCTCTCCTTTCTTGATCCTCTCTGGGTTTTTTGTCTCGCTTCCAGGCACTGCATGTCTCTGATACTCCCACTCTCTTCTTGAGGTCAGGGCCTTGCCCTGGCCCTCCCTCTCCTGATAGTGAGAAATGGTTTTGTTGACTCCCCCCCCTCCACTCCGATCCCACAATTCACTTATATCGTTAAAAAGGAAAGGGATGCATTTGGAGATGTCAGTGTGAGTGAAGGCTCCATCACAACTAAAATTTAAAAGCTCCCTCCGTTGAAAGTTTGGCAGAACGGTCTTACTTTTAACTTGATCTGTAAAATATGTGTAAAGATGGCAATTAGCAGTACTCACTTGGGGGGAGACACGGAGACAGATGCATTGGAGACGGATGGAACAACTTGTCCTTAGTGCAGAGCTTTTTTTCAGGGGGAACGCTGGGGAACGGAGTTCCGGAACCTCTTGAAAATGGTCACATGGCTGGTGGCCCCGCCCCCTGATCTCCAGACAGAGGGGAGTTGAGATTGCTCTCTGTGCCGCTCAGCGGCGTGGAGGGCAATCTCAACTCCCCTCTGTCTGGAGATCAGGGGGCGGGGCCACCAGCCATGTGACCATTTTCTCTGAGGGCAACCCACTGAGTTCCACCACCTCTTTTCCCAGAAAAAAAGCCCTGCCTTAGTGCTATGTTTGGTCACTGTTTTCAGCCTCCCGTGGGCAAAGCTCCTGAAGTACAGCCTTTCCCCGAGATCTGAAAGCAGGGAGAGACGTTTAAGCTATGATCTCAGTGCCGATGTGACTCACTACTGAATCGGAGATTCTTTAAAGCAGCCCATCTGCATATTGCTGTCTGACTGCTTCCTCTGCTCTACTGAATTTGAATTCTCTGTGCTGCTGCTTTTCTGATCCCGTGAATAACGTGTCAGAATGTTTCTATGACTTTATTTGCTTTATTTACACTCTGCATTTCTCCATAATGGGGAACCAAAATGGCTTATATTGTTCTCCTCTCCTCTATTTTTTACTGTCGCAACAGACTTATGAATAGGTTAGGCTAAGAGTGTGTGGCTGGCCCATGGTCACTGAACAAGCTTCCGTGATCTCCCAGATCCGGGTCTGACACTCCGTCTGCTATGCAACACTGGATATCGCTTGATTATACTTGGAATTCGGCTTGGAAATGTGTCACTTCCAGCGTGTGACACATGGAACTTCTCTCTCTCGCCACTATCACCCATGTTGAAGATATTGCCTGTCAATTCTAGGTGCTGATTGGAGCCTGAATGCCTGTGCGCCACCCAAATGGTTGCATTTCTTTTCCTGACAGTTCTTTCTGGGATGCATGTGTGTGTGAACATGGGTTTATTTGTGCTTTTGTTCTTTTCAGAAAATCTCTGCAATCAGCGACGGTTTTTTGAAGCCCCAATCCCTTTTGGATTCGGAACTAGGCAAACAAATCTCTTGCGCCGTTTCTGTTTTGCTTTCCTTCATCTCTGGATTAGAAAGAGTATCATGTATTGCTGGCTGGATTCAGGAATCCGATTACGGACATTTTCATCCCCTCCAGCGCAGCGTGAGGTCCAAACTGGCTCCAGAGTTACAGCACCTGTTGTGACAAGAATTAAAGGGGCTTATGTAAAAGGCTTGGAGTTGGAACTAAATCTCAATGGTTTGGTTCCTCTCGTGTTTCTGTTCTCCCTCCCTTTCCCTTACCCACTCTAGCTAGCCATAGACATTTTGAACCAGTAGTTTTCAATCTATGAATCGTGAAAATCCTCATGCTGGGTTGTAAGGCATACAGAGCTGCTGAATTTTATTTTATTTTTAAAGATAGCAAGGATGCCGGGCTCAATTGCCTTTCTTTTCATGCAACAAATTTACAAAGACCGGGAATCAACCAATTAACCAGTTCACACTGGTGTTTTAGTAACAAGTGCAAAGTGCAAGTGCAAGTAATGTAAACAGTGTACAATAAATAAATATTCCAAGTCCGTATGAGCAATGCATAAATAGTCCACAGTGAGAGATCCAGAGGTAGGAGAGCAGTGTGCCAAGATGCCAGTTGAATAGTTCACAATCCACACAGGCATGGAGAATCGCCGTGCCGACGCGCTAGTGCGTACGTATATTTTTCAGTTCCCGTTTCGTGTTAAAACACTTCTTCTTGGGCACATCAATCACTGACTGAAATAAATTATTTTAAAAAACCGTAAAAAAGTTTCTCTCAAAGTCACACAATGGCTATACAGTACAAAAATAATGTTACTACTCACAAAATGCAGATCTCCTGGTCACATACCCTCCTGGATCATATTCTATCTCTACTACAAGCTTTCCAAGGAACTGTTTGCTCAGTGGGGTAAAATGCCCCACCCTAAAGTGCATTTAAAAGAGACTAATTAGTTTCTTTTCATGCAAGCTTAGAGGCTCATCGGGATGGCGAGGTTAGGTCATTCAGCAATGAAGAGGATTCTTCCATGGCTGAAGACTTCAGTGTGATCTCCACCTGGTGCTAACCTTGCGTGTTCTGTCCCTCCTCTTGGTCCACCGTCCTGGCCTCAGTACTAGTGAAGCCATCCTAACTCTGACATCTTTTCTTCCTGTCACGTATTTGTTTCTGTTTTTATCTGACCATTTTCCAAATTACTGAAGGAGGTTTCCAAAAGATATAAGCAATAAAATGCTGTAAAGCTGTAAAATGCTGTAAATGTTGTAAAGCTACAACAACCACAACAATATTGCCTTAACTAAATCTAACGGCATTAAAATCTAACTAAAAACAGTACCCATTCTTTGAAGTGCAGTTCTAAAAAAAACCATGGTTCTCAGGAATGTTTTCGCAAAACTTTTTTGTTAATAAGATAAAAACATTGCAACTGTGCTGGGCCAATGCCCAAAACTGAACAATGAAATGCAAAACATAATACTGATGGAATGACAAAACTACAGTTGTGCCTCCAGCAAAGGTTTTGCCTGGAGCAGAAACATGGTTGTGAGGCCAAGCCTGGCAGTTGTCAGGAAGGCTGGGGGTAGGAACCAGGGGGGGTGCGTCTGATACCGACAATGCCACTATGTCACTTCCATGTGCACTCTGGAAGTGATTCCTAGTGCTAATCTTTATCACTTCTGGGTACCACACTTCTGCTGCTCTGAGTGGGGGTGAGCAACAAGGCTTGCTGGCAAATCTATGCAGAAAACCAATAAATGTGGATAATAAATAGGAGATGATAAACTTGGCCACATGTAGAGGATAACTGGAGAAGGCATTCCATAAATGATGGGCCATAACAGAAAAGGCCCTATGCTTGGCAGGCCACTGACAACTGAAGTTCAATCTTGCTTGTTCAGAAGCCAAGCAGTTCATTAGACACCTGGGTTCCTGCATCACCGAGGGCTTTAAAGGTCAGAACGAGCATTTTGAGCTTGGAAAAGTGCAGGTTCATTAAGTGGAGTTATTTAAACATTGGTAAAAATACATTTCATGTAGCTTGGTTTAATGGGGATAATATTGTTGCGAGATGGCTTTTATTCCTGTCATTTTCATCCAAATAAGACATTCTTGAGCTATAAAACTGCAAGTTAGCAATATCCCAGAAATACCTTGCATGCAACCGTGATAGCTAAAAGCCATCTTGACTACATCAAAAGTTGGCCACAGAAGAAAGAGACGTGGCTCTCCGCTCTTATAGCAGCACAGTCTGGGACCAGTTTCAGATGTCCAAAAGAAAAAAAAAATCATATAAAATCCCCCTAAAACAGACCGAGAACATCAAAGAGCAGTTGGAGCTAGCAGCCAAGGTGGATCCAGATATTCTACTTCTAACAATCTGAATCTAAAATCTGTATACATTTTTTTGCTGTGAGGCAAAGATTGTTTGTGGCACTGTTCTGAACAGCATTTAAAAACTTGACCTAATAGTGTGGAGACCTGGCATCCCAGAATAAGAACGCAAAATGAAAATCTGCTGGATCAAGCTATCAACACCAACCTTCTTCTTTCCCAGTGAGCAACTGGATGCCCAGAAAATTCACAAGTAGTGGCACAGAGGCCAGAGCTGAGAGTTCCCCCTCCTCCAGCAACGAGTATTCATTTGTATTCTGCCTCTGAACTAGGGTTCCCATTCCCCACCCCTTCCCCCCTCACTCACTTACTTAGCTGGTGGGGGGGCATGCTCCCTGGGGCACCCCCTCCCTGTGCGGTGCACGGCGCGTCCCCAGGCAGGGGGGCATGCTCCCGCGCCATGGTGAGTGGGTGGCGGCAGCAGCACTGGAAGCAGGCGGATCCTTACATGCTGCCGCCACCTGCTCTTGCCGCTGCCCGCTCTTGCCGCTGCTGCCACCACCTGCTCTCACCACCACCTGCTCTCACCATCACCACTCCTTTGTACCCAATGAGAGCGGGCCGCAGCTGCAGCAAGAGCAGCCTGTGCTCGCGAGGAGAGGGCACCCTTTGACCCAGAGGCACATTTTGACCCCCATGTGATGATGTCACTCCCGGAAGTGACGTCGTCACCCGCTCTGGGAGCGCACGCACATGCTACGTGCATGCATAAGTGAAGACTCCAAAGCCAGTGCAGGGTAAATTTTAGGCTCCCAGGCTCCCCCCAGGGGACCCAAGGAACCTGGCAACCCTACTCTGAACATGGAGTAACACTGACTTTGTTCACTGCTCTGAGTGGGCACTCATCTGTCCAGAAGAGTGGAATACAAATGAAGTGTTGCTGTTAGTTAGCTATTAGCCTTGCCTTGACCAGAGCCAGGGCTTTCAGCCCTGGCACCAGCCTGGTGCAACTCTCTGCCTGTGGAAACTCAGGCCCAGCGGGACTTGCTATCGTTCTGCAGGGCCTGTAAGACGGAGATGTTCCGCCAGGCTTAGGGTGGTTGAGATGAGCACATTTCCCAACCAGCCTCCTGCTGAGGGGGACCTGTGTCCCTCCTGGTTGGTGTTGTCCACCTAACAGCTTGCCACCCCCATTCCATGGGACTTAAGATTTGAGACTGGGGTTGTGCAATATGAGTGCTCTATAGTGGACGCTGTTTTATTAAATCTGAAATATTGAAGATTTTACTCTGTATTATATTATTGTTGTTTTATCTTTGCTTATTGTTGTAGCCTGTTCACGAGGAGAGCGGACTATAAATTCAATAAAATAAATGAATTATATCTTATAACCTCTGAGGGACTGAAGAAATATTCCCTGTTGTCTGTCCTCGCTCTGGCTCCCTGCATCTGTTTCATTGGCAACGGTGCTGACCTCCTCAGAGGCAACATGCTAGTCAGCTGGGTACTCACATGACAGCAACTGCAGTGGAAGTATTGGCACCCCTTTCCACTACCTTTGTTATTTGCTGGTATTGACACGATATGTATGGTGCAAAAAAGTTTTATCACTGCAGCGGTTTGGAAGCCAGCCTTATCGAGAGGCTCAGGTGCACATGTGCATTTCCGAAGGGAAAGCCTTCTGTTTAATTACCTCAGTCTGTCACTCCAGACTTTATCCTTTGCTTTTCGAAGCTAGAAGGTTACAAATGGGTCCTTTTCGGTAACATGCCAGTTTATGCAGGTAATTGCTTACAGTTTCATTAAGATCCTTACATGCCAGGTTTTATGTTCTCACCATTGGTGTTTCTTAGTACATTTTCCAAAAATCTGCATGGGGAAAGAGCCAGTTTGGTGTAGTGGTTAAGAGCGCGGGACTCTAATCTGGAGAGCTGGGTTTGATTCCCCACTCCTCCGCTTGAAGCCAGCTGGGTGACCTTGGGTCAGTCATTTAAGAGCAGCAGGACTCTAATCTGGAGAGCCAGGTTTGATTCCTCACTCCTCCGCTTGAAGCTAGCTGGGTGACCTTGGGTCAGTCACTTAAGAGCGGCAGAACTCTAATCTGGAGAGCCAGGTTTGATTCCCCACTGCTCCACTTGAAGCCAGCTGGGTGACCTTGGGTCAGTCACTTAAGAGCGGCAGGACTCTAATCTGGAGAGCCAGGTTTGATTCCCCACTCCTCCGCTTGAAGCCAGCTGGGTGACCTTGGGTCAGTCACTTAAGAGCGGCAGGACTCTAATCTGGAGAGCCAGGTTTGATTCCTCACTCCTCTGCTTGAAGCCAGCTGGGTGACCTTGGATCAGTCACTTCAGAGCAGCAGGACTCTAATCTGGAGAGCCAGGTTTGATTCCTCACTCCTCCGCTTGAAGCTAGCTGGGTGACCGTGAGTCAGTCACAGCTCTCTCAGAGCTCTCTCAGCCCCACCCACCTCACAGGAAAAAATATATGTATATTTTCTCTAAGGCATTATTCCAAGGTGAATATCTGAGGAATAAGGCAACAATACAGATAATGTAAAATCCATTGCTCTCTTGCTGAAGTCTCTCTTGCATGTTATAAAGTGTATTCTCGATTCACATAGGCTCCATTCAGATATAATGGACAAGCCAGCATTGAAATAAGCAGGAGTCTTGCGGCACATTAAAGAAAAGCAAGTTTTTAAATTACTGTTTAAACGTTTGTGGATTGGAATGCACTTCATCCAATGAAGTGGGTTCTCTTGAGCATTTTTGTGGCAATTAAAAAAAACTGTAAAGCATAAGAACCCCTTGATAGTTCCTAGTCTTTGGTACTTGGAGGTATACTGCTTCTGAACACGGAGGTTCTCTGTAGTTGTAGTAGGCAGTAGATGCTGATTAAATAGACCAGCAGGATTTGAGTCCAGTGGCACTTTAGAGACCAACAAGATTTTCAAGGTATAAGCTTTCAGGGGCTAAAGCTCCTTTCTTCTTTGACTCAAAAGTTCATACCCTGAAACCATCTCCATGATTAAATAGAAATACAATTGACAATTCAAGAGACTTGCCCGATCCGCTAGGGCTTCCTTAGAAATTGCTGTGACTAGCTTAAGGGCCTTGAGCTAGCATGATAGATTTGAAGTGAATTGAAGGGTGATTGGCCCTCCCTGGCTTCCTCCCTTTGGAAGGAATCTGCATCTTGCTCAAACCCAGCTGTCTACTAGGGAGGTTGCAGTATTTGATTTTAATGAAGATAATGGGTTGCAGAATTTGCTATTGTTTAAGCTGTGTGTGTGTGTGTGTGTGTGTGTGTGTGTGTGTGAGAGAGAGAGAGAGAGAGAGAGAGAGTTAAATAATATCCTCTGGTTTTATTAGGTTGTTATGTTAAGAACTTGCTTCTATTAAGTCCTGGACCTTCTATGAAATTGTTGGATGCGTTCCAAGCCTTTTAATATGATACCTGCATTTGCTGGCAAATCAAAGCGTGCAAGCTGTGTGCTTAACGCACCATTGCCTCTTTACAAATAATGATAATAATCCAAACATTTTTAATCAGAAAGGACTGTGCTTGAATGCATTATTACATTCTTCAGGACAAGCCTACTAACATCAACGGACAGGCTATCCGAGCGAGTGATGAGGGTTTTCTTGCTGACAAAGCGTTCCCCTCTCCTTTTCTTCTGGTTTAGCTGGGTCTCTGAAGCTCATAAACAGCGTGATGTGACTCCAGGAATTTAGGAATTACCAGATTGATTTATGGCAGTCACTACTATCACTGAGACCTGGGCCACTGCTGGTCCAGCCACACTGGCTCCCAGTGTGTTCTGGGCTCAATTCAAGGTGCTGGTGTTGATCTTTAATGCCCTATATGATTTGAGGCCAGTATACTTTAAGGACCGCCTATTCCCATACAAACCTACCTGTTACATTATGGATGTAGGTCTATCAGCTATTAACTTGGCTAAATACCACCATCACCCCTGCTCACAGCCAGTGTGCTTTTGAGCACCAGTTGTTCCTGGGGAATTCAGGGCTCAGGAGGGATAAAGAACAGGCCTTGTGCTAGGGTTGCCAGCTCCAGGGTGGGGAACCCCTGGAGATTTGGGAGGTAGCACCTGGAGAGGGCAGAATTTGAGGAGGGCAGGGACCAAAGCTGGTTGTAATTCTATAGACTTCACCCTACACAGCAGCTAATTTCTTCAGGGGAATTAATCTCTGTAGTTTGGACATCAGCTGTAAATCCAGGAAACCTCCAGCCATCACCTGAAGGTTGGCAACCCTATCTTGTGCCTTGCTTGTGGCCTTCCCAGAGCCTGCTGGTATAGCCCCGAATGCTGGTCTAGTTAAGCCCTTGGACTGATCCATCAGGGCTTTTTATCTCTTCTCAGTCCTTTGTGCCCTGTATATTACAATGTTTGCATAGAAGGGATTATTCCAACCGATGCAGTTTATCTCTCACCACTTTGCAACCAGCTGCCCTTCCCTTCTGCCAAACTACAGAAGTAAAAAGGAGACCCGTCCTCTTTTGAGAGTGACAGGTAAATTGGGGAGGGGATAGGCAGAAAGCAGAGAAGTAAGAGTGGTGGAAATCGTTATTTCTTTATGGTCTGTTCGGAAAAAATACCAAAGATGCTTTGTTTTTGAAAATAAGGCCACGGCTATATTACAAACAGAAATTGGTCTTGTACATGACTTTCCCTTTGGAAGGCTGGCAGTTGTAGTTTGATAAAAGTAATGAGAATTCCTTGTTAGGGAGCTCGAGCAAGACAGAGTAACTTGGAAAACTGGGAAGAGGTATACTAGTAACATTAAGAAGTAGAGGGGGATTTTTTAAGTGCTGATCTGCTTGCCATTGATAGTGTCTAAAATGTAGGAAAACATCCAGTATATACACACAAACATGACTGAGGTTTTACTCCGCAGCTACAGTGACGTCTTCCAAAATAAAATAGAAGTCCAATGGCTATAAAGTGGCACTGGATTCTTTTTCCTTTCCCTTTTCTACTGCTACAGCCTAACATGGCCATCTACCTGGAATTTCCATATACCGGTTGCCTGACACGCTTTCAGACCAAGATAATATAACCACTTGCATTTGTGGTTCTTGCTCTTCCTGCAGAGAGCACAGGGGCTTTCCTTTCTCCCCTTTTATCCTCACTACAACCCTGCGAGGTAGTTAGGTTTTTTTAAAAAAAATTATTATTCATTTCAACAATAACGGTAGAGGTAGTTAGACTGAGAGAGAATGGATCGCCTAGGTTACCCCCAGTAACCTTCATGGCTATGGGGATTTGAACTAGAGATGGGCACAAACCAGGGGGGGGGGAAGAACCATGTGGTTTGTGGTTCATCAAATTTCACGAACCACGAACTTTCACGAACCTGCCCCCGGTTTACGAACTGGTTTGTTTTGGTTCGTGAAAATGTCACATCCAGGTCAGAAAATTGTCACTTCTGGGTCAGCAGAAGGTCTGCACGAAGTCCATCCCCTGTTGCCTAGGAAACTGGTTGATCAGCACCAGGCTGTCTGCAGTGACGAATCAAAAACCGAACCAAACGAACCAGCCTAAAGTTCGTGGCAGTTCGTCAGAAATGGGATTTGACAAACCGCTGGTTCGTGAACCACGAACCAGCATGGTTCGTCACGAATTTTGGTTCATATTTTGGTTCGTGCCCATCTCTAATTTGAACCAAGGAGTCTTCAATTGTCACCTGACACTCTCACTGCTGCCCCAGATGGGCTACCAAAATCATGAGAAGTTCCTTTTTCGCCATGTAGGATAAATTCTGCAGCATTCTAAGAGGCAGATTTTGGAGACGTGTTCACCCACCCACCCATAATCTCCCCACGTAGTCTCTACCCTTCCCTACTCTAAAGTTGATTGCTGTTGCTTTTCAGCATTTGCCTTCAAATGCCACTTGCAGATTCGCTTCTATTATCCGCCTTGCCTTCCCTGAGCAATTAGAATGATGAAAACACCTTGCTAGTGAGCTAACTCTAATTAAAGGCAGAACAGACGCTCTTGCTAAATGCAGTCCTCCATTCGGCACTTCCGTACTGACGACAAGGCTGCCGTTACTAAGAACGAGAGCCATGGTGTGCTTTAATGTAGTGATGCTATAAGTGTGGAATAAACTCCAGGGCAGGCAGGTGGTGGGAGGGAGGAGGATAAACAGCCTTTTCAGGAATTAATGATTGTGGGACCCCATACGAGGCCTCTGCTAATGACAAGGTATTACAGCACAGGTTAATGGAAACCAAATACCAATTTAACATTGCCAACCTTGAGCAAATTGAGTTCAGCTCATCAGCAGCCCTTGAAGAGATACTCTGAACTTAAGAGGATGGTGTGTGTGTGTGTGTGTGTGTGTGTGTGTGTGTGTGTGTGTGTGTGTGTGTGAGAGAGAGAGAGAGAGAGAGAGAGAGAGAGAGAGAGAGAGAAAAACCATTAATACAAGATGGCAGGAAGATGGCAGGAAAATAATGGCTTTTAATAACTTCCTTGTGAGGGGATAGATTTGGAGGTTAAGAATGAATACTTGTAAGGATTTCTTCCCCTTCTCACATTATTGATGGATGGCTTGGGGGAAAGATGTTTTACCTCCAAGAAATCCTTCATGATCCAAAGGAATGGAATAGATTTTCAGCATGGTACTAAAGAAGTGCTGTTCCACATACCTAGCCATCTAGCTATCTAGATTTAAGATATTTATAAGCCGCTTGTTCAAAAAGAGGCCTGAAGTGGCTTTCAACATAGGCATAACATTTTAAAATGTTTTTTGCAAACATAATTAAACATAATTAAAACAATTAACCATAATTTAAAACATGACTAAAACCCAATTAATGGGTTACTGAGAAGTCTAAGCCCAGGCAGTATAAAACCATTTTAAGAGACACATAAGCTCACGATGTTGAATGATAAATTTAAAATACTTTGGCAGCTTTAAAGAGCAAACATCCATTAAGACAAATTCTATAACAGTCAATAAATCTATCCAAACACCAAAGGCACAGAGCAAAAATGTACCAACGCTGCATAGCTGACAATGTCTGGGGAAATAAAAGATTGTACCTTAAAAACTTAAGATAAACCCGGGGATGCACTGAGAAACTAAAATGGCCCAGGAGTAAGCCAAGCTGACCGGCTCTATAAGCCAGTACTGAAGGTGCTGTTTGGCTCAGGACCAGCCAGCCGTGCTGACAATGTGCACCCTCTGTGCTCACCCACTGCTGCAAGAAGGGCATTCCCTAGTTGAAGTGCCATAACAGAAAAAGACCCGCGTATGGTAGGATTGATAACTCTGGGTTGGGAAATTCCTGGAGAGTTTAGGGGTGGAGCCTATGAAGGGTGGGGCTTGGGGAGGGGGGGAGAGGGTGCTGGACCATGTAGATGCAGATCAGTTGCAAAAGTCATGAAATCCAGGCTGTTTTGTGACCCCTTCCCTCCATTGCTGAGTCTGAATGGAATGCCTGAAAGGTAGAGCGGAACCACAAGTGACGCCTGACACTAGTTGGACCCTTGTCAGCTTCCCTCAAGTTTTGATGGGAAATGTAGGCGTCCTGGTCTTGCAGCTTGGCTCTCCGACGGCTGTCCAATGGACTTTTCAACTGTCACTTGTCCAACATTCCGCCAAGCTGCCTACATTTCCCATCAAAACTTGAGGGAAGCTGACAAGTGTCCAACCTGTGCCTTTTGTCACTTGTGGTTCCGCTCGTAGTTACTTCTTTTTTTTATATATAAAATTTTTTTATTGGTGAGTACAAAATTAATACACATATTCCCAGTCTTACCTATATTGTATCAACCCCCACCCTTTCCCTCCCCCCTCCTTATAGACTTCCAACAGCTTTCCAACCCTTAACTTATCCTATTACTTAACTTTTTTTCAACTAAATTCTTCTAAACCATATATGTATTATGTCTCTTACTCTAAGCATTTCAAATTCTTTTATATATATTTTATCAAATCCACTAATATATCTATTCTCTACATCACTATTTAAACTGTATATTTTTAATAAAATCTCCTTAATAGCAATACTAGCTTAGATTAATCAATAGCTAACTTTTTCATTACAAGTAAAGTTACTTCCCCATTCTGTTTGTAAAGTCACAAATTAATAGTTCTCAAACTGCCACAGTCCTCCTCCGCTCGTAGTTACTTCTGACAGTGAGATAACCATCCAGAGTCTTTATTGAGTCTAAGAGCGGAACCACAAGTGACAAAAGGCACAGATTGGACACTTGTCAGCTTCCCTCAAGTTTTGATGGGAAATGTAGGCATCCTGGTCTCGCAGCTTCGCTCTCTGACTGCTGTCCAATGGACTTTTCAACTGTCACTTGTCCAACATTCCACCAAGCTGCCTACATTTCCCAACAAAACTTGAGGGAAGCTGACAAGTGTCCAATCTGTGCCTTTCGTCACTTGTGGTTCTGCTCTAAGTCTGATTGAGTCAAATTTACATATGAATTCCATTTCAGCAGCTTCCCACCCTTCAAAGCAGCCATTTTCTCCAAGGGAACTGGTCTCTGTAGTCTGGAGATCTGTTATAATTCAAAGCCCCACCTGGAGACTGGTAACCGTAACGGAAAGGATGGAACCCTCAAGTTAAGAGAGGTGAAAAAAGATGTTCTGCCCTGGTGCCTGAGCAGTGAAGTAAGCGCCATGTGAGCCTCGAGTGGGAGAGCATTCCAAAGGGAAGGTGTCACTGCTGGAAAAAGCTTTGTCTCTGGTCTGCAGATGGGGGCAAAGAGAGCAGAGATTAAGAAGAGCATCTTAACGGGTGGACAGGACAATGTAGGAGGAAGCGGTCCTTCAGGTACCATGTAATTGCCACATATCAGAACTTGTTTTGTTTGAACATCAGGTTGCAATATCCTACCCGCCAGCTTTTGTAGAGGGCTTGTCTGCCAAAGTCCTTGTTTTTTATCAAGTGCATCCACTTTTCTCTTTTCTTCCTGGAGATATCTCTGTCTTTCGCACCAAAGAACATCTTGGCGCATAAATAAACTGAATGGGGCTGCAAACCAAGAACAGCTAAATCCTTTTAAACAAGAGAGTGCCTTGTTTTGTTCTTCAAAATACTGCTTAGGAAACAAAGGGAAGGGCACGGGAGGGGATCTGAATGAAGCTGGTTGGTTGTACCCTCCCCATTCTTGGGAAAATAAAGGCGTCTGCCCCATGGGTGGAACCTTGTTGGTCCAGGAAACAAAACCAGCTTGATTTCTTGCTTCCTTAGAACAAAACCTTGCCTGCTTGTGTGTGGACTTCTGTTTTATTTTTTTATCCTAGCAAAACCCCTTTCCACGATATAATCAGAGGTTTGATCATAGAATTTGCTGAAAGTATATTTATGAAGCAGCATCTGACTATGCGTGACCCAGGTTCAAATCCTCACTCTGTGTTGTTGGGCCAGTCGTTTTCTGGCGGCCCTTGCTTCCCAAGGTGGTTGTGATGATAAATGAAGGATAAGAGAATCATCCTCAGCTCCTTGAATAAGAATGCGAAGGAATGCTCCTCTCATATAGGTAGTAGCAATACCAAATTAAAAACAGAAGGATAGCAAAACTTAAGCTGTCTGGGGTCTGAGGCTCAGCCTATGGATGTGCCAAGAGGAGCAGGCGGGGCACAGCCAGGAGGCAGCTACTCTGCCATCCTGACAGACCACGTCCCAAACTTGCCAGCAACAGAGGAAGGTAAAGAAACACCCAAGCCTCAGAGGGCTAGAAGGGGCAGGTGGAAGCCAGCTAGCCCTACCCTCCACTGGGAGGCTGGGACCCCAGGCAGGGAGAGTGAGGACAACTGGGAGGGGATCAGACCAGAGGGAGAAAGCCCAGGAAGCGGGGACAGCCAGCCAGCAGCAAGACAGTCGGCAGCTTTACCTGCAGTAGAGGAAGGGCAGCACAGGGCCACGTCCCAGCCTGCAGGCAGGCTAGAAGGAATCAGCCAGATTCCTGGTGGGGCTAAAAGCAAAGCAGCCACAGGTGGGGCTGCCTGAGGCCCTTAGCAGGGAAAGCCAAGGCAGCCAGCAAATCAACCACAGGTGTGGCTGCCTAGGACAGCCAAGGCTGTGGGTAGGGTGCTGGGGTGTGGCTGGCAGGTGGAGCCAGGAATGGATGAAGGGATATAAGGGAAGTCCACCCACAGGGTGTGGTGGGTTGTTATGTAGGAGTGTGGTGGAAAGGGAGAGAGAATGAGTGAGCAGTGGAGAGGAAGTGGAGGAAAGAAGATGAGGAGGAGTAAGGCTGACAGCTAGATGGGGGCAGCTGTCATGGAAGGCAGCTGGGACAAGGTCAGGTTGAGGGGACCTGCGAGGGGACTGAGAGGGTGTGAGGGTGAAGTATACCTCCCTCCTTCCACAGAGCAGGATCCCACATATTCCCTGAAGGTCCCTCAAGGCGGAAGTCAGGCAGGCCGGCGTCTCACTGTGCGGCGCCCTTGGCAGAACCTGACATAAGCTGTGGGCGAATCATGAAATATCACTTGTTTTTCATTAGCTTTTGCTATATGTGGCTATATGTGTATTAAGGCATCCTTGCCCTTCTCTCTAGTTCCGGGAAAAAAATTGCATTTTAGTCACACACAGGAAAACAAGGCTCAAATGCTTTTAACAATTCAGATCAGCCAGGTGAGGCTGCCAATTCAATCAAAGTGTGGTATTGAGGGACTGTGAGCACTAACGCACCGTGCATGTACTGCACCTGACTTGGTACTTTTTGAACAATTGAGAATATATTGGGTTAGATCTTTTCTCACTGGTGCAAGAGGGAAGAGGGCATCCCTTTATACCCACCCCCTCCCCATGTCATGGACTCCTATGAACAAAAATCTGCATGGGATGAGACTGCCAAGAGGTGGAGAATTGGATAAGGTCACCCCCTCCTCCCTCTTGTACCCGGAGAAAACCTGCTAGAGTCCAGCACAGTTGCTCTCTGTCAGCCTAACCTGCCTCATAGGATTGTCGTGAGGACAAAACAGCAGAGAGAAGAGCCATGCAAGCTGCTTTGGGCCTGCATTGAGGAGAAAATGGGGGTATAAACAAATTAAGTAAAATAAAGCCATTGAATTTATCTCAAACGTTCGGCAATGATAACGTGTGCATTGATAGGCTGTCTGCTTCATGGTGCATTTGTGCATATGCATTTACGTGGATGTCCATTGAACTCCAGGTTTATTTACTCTGTGACTGAACTTGTAGACTCAGAGGAAAACGCTGACTCCACTTGTTGTATGACGTTTATACTTTTTGAATATATTTTTTAAATTCAAAGCACAGATATCCTCTTTGCTCTGTTTTTTAACCACTGGAGAAGCGATTGTACAGTAAATGAATCTAGCCACAAGTGTACCTATTTACATCTATGAAATGTTGGAAAATTCGTTAATGGAACTAGCCAGGGCTTTTTTTCTGGGAAAAGAGGTGGTGGAACTCAGTGGGTCACCCTCAGAGAAAATGGTCACATGGCTGGTGGCCCCGCCCCCTGATCTCCAGACAGAGGGGAGTTTAGACTGCTCTCCGCGCCGCTGAGTGGCACGGAGGGCAATCTCAACTCCCCTCTGCCTGGAGATCAGGGGGCAGGGCCACCAGCCATGTGACCATTTTCAAGCGGTTCCGGAACTCTGTTCCCCCACGTTCCCACTGAAAAAAAGCCCTGGAACTAGCTCAGTGGTAATTGGCGTCTTGTGCACTGATGTCCGAGTGGAGTGTCATGTGGATCTTTTGACTCAGGCAAAATAACTGAGCTCAGCCTTAGCGTAGATTTTTGTAAATGGGTCTAGTACAATGTTTCAGTGCTGAAATTCCACCTTGTCACATGAAAGATGGAAATAATTCATGCGGTGATGACAGGTTAGGCACATACAAGTTTCCGCATGCATTTGATTGAGTGCAAACTCTGTTACGTAAATCTTTCCTTTTTTTGTTGTTCTGGAGGTGTCCTTGCTTCTGTTAATTGAGGTAATTATGAAATATAAAAGGTTGGGAGTTGGAGGGAAATGCATAACACAATACTTTTTGAGCGGTTTGTTTTGTCAAGGGAGAAAAAGATGGTTCATTTGCAACGTTAACTCAGTTAAATTAGTAGCAATTTAAGCTCTCTTAATTTTCTGGGAAATGATTTGCAGCTCAGAAAAAAATGTCTGATGCTCTTAATAATAATAAAAAAAGAATACGACTGCAGCATATCTCACAACTAAGTCTTTCACCCACCCTTATCCAATGTTTCAAGCTTCATTAAACAGGAATTCAGAGATGCCATTATCAGTTGCTTTTTGGTTCATTTAACCATATTTGTGGTACTGTGTTTATTTAGGTTAAATAACACAAGCTTTTTATTTTTACTTTAGCTGATAAGAGACATAGTTCATAATTCAAGCTGTCTACTGAGTATATGCCACTCATTTTCAGTAACTGCACAGTCCGCAATTAGATGGAGAGTCTGATTCTGCACACGTTGGATAATGCACTTTCAATGCACTTTAGCAAGCATTTGGAAGTGGATTTTTTGTTTCAGGCTGATTCTGCACACGTTGGATAATGCACTTTCAATGCACTTTAGCAAGCATTTGGAAGTGGATTTTTTGTTTCAGGCTGATTCCGCACACGTTGGATAATGCACTTTCAATGCACTGTATCAGTCGTTTGAGGTGGATTTTTTGTTCTGCACACAAAAAAATCCGTTCCAAATGATCTCTAAAGAGGATTGGAAGTGCATTATCCAACATCTGCAGAATCAGCCTCTGATATATATGTTCCAACTGTCCCTGTTTACCAGTGATGGCTCCTGTTGGCTAACTGCTATCCAGTTTTGTGGCAGTGAGTTTCTAGAGCTGTCATTTTCTTGGGTGGGATTGAAGAATGTCTTTGATTCGCGCTCCAATTTGCTCGGGCTCCTGTTTTCAGATATCATAGCAAGCTGGAAAGTTTGAGTCAAAATTTCTGAAACCAGGAACCTTTCCCTCAGGCACAGTGAATGAGGACGAAGAAGGGACTATGCAAGTATTGCATATGAAACATATACGTGCCCGTCATCAGTCATCATAGGTTTGAGATGATATCTGAATGTGTCTAAGTCTCTTAAGCGGGCAGGTGGATGCATCTTGAGTTTAGCGCTCATGTCAGTAAATGCATGCAAGTGTACACTAACACAGTGCAGTGCACAGCCTATCTATCCAAACCCTGCAGATTGATGGTTCTTCATTACATTTTCTTGCTATATCTTTTTTAAAAAAAGAAGCACCATCCACTTGGCTTCTAAATCAGTGGATAACAGAATAAGTGAAGAGATTTTCACAGTGCAGGACAGGAGACTTGGGTAATGATCCTTGACATAGAATAGGAAAAGGCGTATTCTTATTTTCATCCAAGAGCCAGTGTGATGTTAAAGTGTCAGACTAGGATCTGCAGGACGCAAGTTTGAATCTTCACTCTGCCATGGAAGAAGCTTGCTGGTGGGCCTGGGACCAGTCAAACACTCTCAGCCAAAGCTTCCTCACCGGGTTGCTATGAGAATAAAATGGAGGAGGGAGAAACAGTGTAAGCCATTTTGGGTCCCGAGGGAGAGAAGAGAAAGATATAAATCAAGTAAATAAATAAATCTATGAAATGTGCCAAATTATTTAAGTAGATATGCAATATGAACCGTTTTTGGCAAATGAGTATGTTGTGGACGAAGGGGGGATACTGAAATTGCTAAACAATATAAAATACCTCATACTTCTCCAGATATGAGTCAGAGTGCTGGTAAACATGCTTAAGGTGATATTTATATATCTAAAGACAAGTGTCCTGACTAACTCATCAACACCCAGCCCAAACCCCTGGACCTAGAAACATGAAATTTGGGGAGAACATTTCTTTCATGTTGTAAACACCCACTAAGAAGGTGTTTTAAGAAATTTGCCCCATAAGGGGGTAAGAAGGGGTAAAATGTGTTTTCCCAAAGGGATACAGCTTCCCTGTGTGGCTGGCAGGCTGCTGCCTGCTTGTGTCCCCGCCCACTGCCATCTTGGCCACTCTTCCCTGATTGGGCCAGCCTTTCAAGGTCATTTGCATGTGCGGGCTGATTGGTCCTCACCCCCCACATTCTAAACAGTACTCAGTTGCTATTGGGAGTCATTGAACGTGTCCTGAGGTAAAATACACCTTCAGGTGGAAGGTCCCATGCTGTGATCTCTGTTAAAAAGATCTTTGAGATAGAAAATCAGGCTAGCCTTCATGCAGTGCTAGTTTTCCAAGTTGTTCACGAGTGGCACAGTCCACCACCCTGCAGTCTGAAATGATGCTTTCCGTTCTGCTCCTATTTCCTATTCTCTCCTGCATATGCAAACTAGGCATTAGGGTGTGGCCATATAGCTGGGAAGGGGTGGAAGTCAAGCCTATAGATAGAGCTGCCAAGCTCCTTGTAGGGGTGGGGTGTCCCACACTGCCAGGTCCGGTTGCCCGCTGCTGCAGCAAGTGGGAGAAAAATAAGGACTCATCTACTTACAGGAAATCCTTACCATAGAGTTCTGGCAATTCCTAGTACTGCCCAGAAGTAACAAAGAGTAGATCTAGGAAACATAGTAAAGCCAGAGATCTTACCCTATCTTTCCAGATAGCTCTAAGAACAGCCAAAACTTTATGACAAGAACTTCCTGTAAATAGACAAGGCCCTGCCCCCCCCCCATAACCCTCCCACCAGCCTGAGGGGTGTTGGTCAGGTTTTCAGTCAGTATGCTACCACCCAGCTCTGGTTGATGAAGGGCACTGAAGGGAGGCCAACCACAACCAATCAAGGAGCTTCTTAATAGGAATAGGCTAGTGCAGATCAGGTGATACCCCAGCCCCTATAAAGGCTTCCTTGGTTACAGTTTAGTGGCCTGAGCAGCTAGAGAATCTACGTATATGTTCTTATCTTACCCTTCCTCCAAGCTGCTCACGCCATCATATATCGCTCTCCCCCCCCTCCATTTTATCTTCATGACAGTTCTGTGATGTAGGTTAGTCTGGGTATGTGTGACTGGCCCGAGATTATCTGCTGAGGTTCAGCTCTGAGTGAGGGAATTCAACCTGTATTTCTCCAGGCCTATTATGACACTGTAAGCACTACTACACTAGAATATGGGGGAAGGCTGAAATGCACTATTCTTTTGAGTTTTATTTAAAGGGTGAGTTCCTATTATTTACTATGTCTTGGCCGCAAAATCAACTTGTTATCTGACACACATGAAACATGCATCACAGACCCAACTGCATAGATCGTGTCTTTCATCCCTGCAGGCCATAATACTGTTCAGTGGAGACTGTTCATACTCCCCTCCATATATATATTAGTGAGTGGGGAAGTAAAATATGGTATATGTGAAATTGTCCAAAACATGATGCCTTGAAACAGTGCTAAAGATTTGTCTTTACTAGGACTGGGGAAGCATATTTGGCAAGGCCCTCCAGGATCATCCAAAGGAGATGGGTTGGGTGCCATTTTTTTTAATCCTTTGCCTAGAGTTCCAAAGCCCCTTAAGGCTTTCTCCATTCTGATTCTCGCAACAATGGAATTCTTGTCTTGTTTTGGGGCTGGGAGCATGTAAATAACATCGTGAGCCAAATCTCTGGCTCTGTTTCCGGATGACATCCCCACACCCCTCCTGAGGGCTTGGTTACATAAGGCGCTTGGCCAGGAAGCGCCTTACCCATTGCACAGAAGTAACTGGCATTTGATGAGAGCCTTGATACATTCTTTGCAGCAAATTCTATGCACCAGCTGCTTTGAAACGGCTCTCGATCTGTACGCTTGGCTATAGAACAAGTGCTGATTTTTTACGGGTCACAGAATCCTTGTGGAGTTAAACTCTGTTCTGGAATGAAAACAACTTTGGAGGTGCATTAGCTACCCACTGAATGTCACAGGACTCTGTTTCTGGAGGTTAGCTTTGGGCCTGAGTTAACCCTTAACTACATCAATGAAGTGTCCATGTAAATTATTAGAGTATCCAACTAGAAACTGTGCAATCCAGGTTTAAGTTTTTGCTCTGGCTTTGGGCCAGTCCCATGCTCTCAGCTTAATCTACTTCACACTGTTGCTGTGAAGCTAAAATAGGGACGGGAGAACTAGGTACACCGCTATGTGCTCAGAGGACAGCTTTAATAAAAATGTGCTTGTTAGATACGTGCAAGTTTTAATGGTCCCTATTTTCCAGGAGGGTCTCTATTTTCTAGTGTCTCGATTTTCTCCTTATTTTTGCTGCTGGTAAAATGTTAGTGTGAATTGCTGGTGCTTTCCACTTTCAGAGGTTGAGATCCCTCTGCTGGCAAATATCTAAGCCCAGGGGTGCATGCTGTGTTTAGTGCAAATGCCTATGAATGCATGCATGCAATTTACAGAGCTGGTTCCAGGTTTTGGCGGAGCCTGGGTGGAGACTGCCCGGGGGTCTCCTCCCCTCCTCTGCTCCCCACTTGAACCTCTCTGCCCATCCCTCTGTGTTCTCCTCCCCCATCTACCACCCCACCCATGCATTCCTGCCCCTCCCCATTTATTTGCCAGCCCTCCCTGAGCTCATGCACTCTTTGCAAATGTAGTGGGCAGCATGTGTGCAACTAAGCACTACTATGCAACTACAGTACTGGGCAGCATGTGCAGAAAGGAATGTGGGTGTTGGGAAAGCTCACAGCAAGCAGATGGGCAGCAAGGGAGGTGAGCAGGTAGGGAGGGATGGCAGTGGACCCCTCTAGAAGACCTGAGTCTTGGCAGCTACCTCACCTCTGGGTATGCTGACGCGCACCCTGCATGCAAAGAGTAAAGCACCATGTGTAGTGATGCCTGCCATTTCAAACGCCACAGCTGCCTAGGTATATTTTGAACAAGAACAGTGGGACTCTTGTGGCTTTTTTTTCTCCTAGCGTATCTTGAATTGAAAGAGCAAACACCTTTGTAGCAGTTGAAGCTGTACAGGGGAGACTGCTGCAGATTTCAAGAATAAAATGTTCAGAACGTGAATGGAGAACTTTCAGTATTGTGCAACGGCAGCATGAATTAGCGTGTTAAAAATCTGGTGTTCCAGCCCAAACTGTACCTTCCCAGTATGATGCAATTATCTTTTTTTTTAAAAAAAGTCATCCGCTATGGAGCGTGCAGGACCAACTTTTTCTTTGCAGAGGTTCCCTTTTACAAAATGTCATGCTACTCGGACCGTCATAATTATTCTCCCTTATCGTAAGGCAAAGAAGTAACAGCCGCATTGCATGTCAAAGGAAAATTTAGAATACCTGTCAGCAAATTGCAGCAGGTAGCCACATTTTGCAATAATACGGTACATTGACTGCGCTGTGCTTCTGCCACCTCTGCTCTTTTCTCGTGGTGGCTGATCATTTTGGGCGGGCACAATTCTGATGGTCAATTCTGAGAAAGGATATACCCACTATTATAAGGAAAAGGGTGGCTATGCTTTTAGATGCAGCTAAAGCAGCCATCGCTTTGAGGTGGAAGGACCCTAGACCCCCTACACTCCCCCTGTGGTTTAACAAAGTTTGGGACCAGTACTACATGGAGAAGGTAACATATCAAATCTGTTGTTCTGAATCGCCAATGATACAATCAGACTTTTGGGAAGACTGGCTTCCAGTACTAGGTCATTTGATTACAGAAGACATTGGTCCCAGCAAAAAATATCCAATAGACCCATTCTTATTGTAACCTTAATAGTGTGAGACTTTTGGTTCTCCAAATATGTACGTTTTATTGTAGGCTACATGTATGCACTTCAAATGTCTCTCTCTCTCTCTCTCTCTCTCTCTCTCTCTCTCTCTCTCTCTCTCTCTCTCTCTCTCTCTCTCTGTATGTGTTTTGTTTTTGTTTTACCAACTTACCTGTGCTGTTAAAACTTGTTGACTTTTGTTTACTGTTGATAAATTTGTTAAATCAAAAAATTTTGAAAAATAAAAATATACACACATATATATATATATGTAACCTTTTTAATTACCAGATTACTTCTGATCATGTAGGTTTATCTATCCCTGTAAAGAAATCAAAACCCGCTGATCCGGGAGAGGCAGTCGAATCAGGGATTAAAGACCCAGTCCTAACAGAACACCCCTGAGCACAACAGTGGTACTACTGTGACACCATTTCCTCCAACTACCCCTTGGCCAGAGACTAAGTAAGACAAACCTCTGGCCTTACTAGACACTATCTGAGAGTCTGCAAATGTTACAAAGGTTACAAAAGTAACTGGGCCAAACAGGCCTGGGCACTGGTTTAGATTGAAGCCAAGGATCAGAGAAATGCCACAGAGTTATGAATAGGGTTGCCGGATGTCCGGTTATCACCCTGGCAGTCCAGTATTTTTGTGGACTGTCCAGGTGAAATATTTTCAGATACCAAACACCTGGCACTGCCTCCTCATCCAGCACCAGCAGGAGTGGCCATGCTGCTGGCCTGGCCTACTAGCTTCCTGCGTCTGTGCAGCACCACCCAGGAGTGGCCAGCCAGCCTTGGCACCCAGAAGTAGAGGGAGTGTGATGACGTCACTTCCGGTAGTGATATTATCGTGCTGGGCACAGAAGCATGTGTGCAAATTAAAAAACCCTCTTTAAGTGCTGCCTCCCTCTCCCTAGGTTCTGGTATTAATCCAGACCCCATTTGGCAACACTAGTTATGGAGAATATTTTATTATAAATGTATATTAAAAGGTTATAATTTTGGAAAGTGCATAAAAAGATAGATTATTAGATTATCTAAAACCTTATGCCATACATGCCCAGCTGAGTATCCTGTCGTTCTAAGCCATGATGGTAATTTGCAGGTGTCACACAGCATTCTTTGCTAGCATCAAAGTTTCTAAGCCCAAGGCATCAGGTCAAAGATATAATGCAAAGGTGTCAGAGTGCCTCAAGTAGGCGGCACAGAACACTAAAAAAAGCAAAACTGACTTTTCCACTTTATTCCCAATTGCCTAGCAATCTCGGGAGATCTCTCCAACTAATCACTGCCCTGTAATAGTATGTGAGGTTAAGGCATTTCCGTTAGGCCAAGTCTGCATAGCATTACCATGAGCATGTACCATCATCTCATAAGAATCACAGCTGGGCCAGATAAGTTTAATGGTTAGAGGCAAGGCTGGGCCACGTTGGGAAACACTGCCTAGAGGAGCCGAAGGGTGGCATGTGAAAGAGCCGTGTGTAGCTCCCGAACCACTGAGTATCACTAAGTTAGAAGAAAGGGAGTGATGAGGGGAAGAAGTGCCATTCTCCGCCAGCCCTCTCTGCCTCTCCCCAGCCCATTTTTGCTTCCCCTCGTTCCTGTGGCACCAGTTTTCTTCCTTTCTGCCTCCTCACCTTCTCCTTCAAGTGCCATGTTGGGGAGCTAAAATGCCACCCAAGCTTTAGTGAATATTTTTTGCCATGTCTGTGCACTCCTGCAAGAAGCAGAAGAGAGCAATTTGGCCATCTTCTCTCTCCCCATTGCAGCATCTTGTCCCATATGTAGCTATTACTCCATGTAGTTTTCATGACCCTGAGAATAAACGTTCCTGGGGGTTGAAAAGACTGCTGGTGTGTTTGTGTTTGTATGTATGTGTAGATGAGAGTGAGAGAGAGAAAGCTGAGACAATCGGCAACTTTTAGCAGCTTCTGCTGATAGGTTTCAGGATCCAACCCATGGTAATTAAGCACCATCATGCACAAAATTCAAAACATTTTAAGTGAGCAGATATTGAAGATATGCCCTTGCTTTGTTCCCAGCTCCTCCCCCAAATCTCAGAGGCTCCACTGCAATGCCTGGACAAGAATTAGGATTTTAGTCACTTCCATCTCTCTCTCCCTTTAATTCCGTGCCTTCTACAGATTTAAAAAGGAGTTCTAACACTTCTGTATCTTTTTAAATGTGTGTGTTAATTTCCTCTATTCTTTTAATGATGACAAAAGAGTCTTTCATGGGTATCCAGAGAGTTTGTTCTAAATGATGTATTATTTATTCAGTGGGTAATGACTCCTTTGTCAATATGTCTTTTTGAAGTTTTTTTCCCCCCTTGCTTGCACGCTTTCCTTTAAATTCATACACCAAGACTATTTAGAATGTGTATTACAGAGTACATGTGTATTTAGGGACTTGTGTATGTTTTTCTTAATGGGTAATTCATCTTTTTCGCTGTGTATTTAGGGACACTTAAATCTGTGGATTACTCTGCTGTTGAACATTCACATTAGCTCTACAGTCTGAAAGCAATATAAAATTTTTATTATGTTCAAGGGCGGGAGGATGGGGGTGGGGTTGTGTTCGGCAGGCTGTTTCTCATTGGGAAGAATTGGGGATTGTCTTTGTGCTGCTGGCAAACACAGTCCTGCTATTGAAATGAAGGAGGGGCCCTGCAAACTGTTTGGAGAGGCAGGGAGCAAAAAAAGAATGACTCTGTTAGCAGGTTGTGAGCTCAGGCTAATTGCTTGGGACTCTATGCAGCGTATACAGGTGAAACTCAGGAAAACACAAATGTTGTGTTGCCAGCGTAGGGCAGCACTCCTACAGCAGGTCTGTAAAGCAAACTGTCTCTTTTGAGGCAGTCTCTTAATCAGCATATGTAGCTTGAGAAAATGGTGGTGGGATTAAAATGTAGGCTACTCAATTCAAGATGCCCGTCATTTGCCCCCGTGCTATGTTTTTAGAAACCCTGTGTATGCACTGGTCATCTGTTAGGCACAAGGTTATTTGTACATCTCCCTGTCCCCCATTTTTTACGTCTGCATTCTTGAGTGGTAGTGCAGTGTTTCCATTTGACAGGTGTAAAACTGAGGCCAGATGAGATGCGTACTCAAACCATACAATTCTATCTTTGGCAAAGGTGTGATTTGCATCCAGGTCATGGTGCCTTTTGCATTCTGTTCCACATGCTAGCTCAACTACATAATACCAGCACATTAATCAAAATAAAAGCTGGAAGGCGTTTGGCCTTCAAGGCACTAATCCAACAAATTCCGGTTGAAGCTGTATTTTTGTTTCAATGGTAACTTTAAAAAAAAAACTATTATTTTTGAGAGCACAGATGCAGTTAAATGTTGATATTTGTATGCATTTGGATTATTTCACTGGGAAAACGAGTGCATCAGTGGTTCCTGTGTTAAGATTTGTGAAACTTTTTTTTCTACTGAGAGAGGCATTTGCAAAGTGCTGAGAATTAAACATAATTTGTGTCTGCACAGCTGATATTTATTTAAGGTTTTCTATCCTGCCTTTCAGCCTAATGAGAATTAAAAACTATTAACACATAATTAGTGATAAAAGAAACAAAACAGTAGACCCAGCAATAAATATGATAAAAGCAGAGAAGATGGCAAAATGTCTACCCTCTGTTAAATAGGTGTCTTCATCAAGCATCTAAAAGCTTTATCAGAGTAGGTTCACTAAATGTTCCTGCCACTTGAGTGAGAATATTTGACATCTAGGGTACTACCACTGAAAACGTAGATGTCTGCCCAACCTTTGGAAGTGGGAGCACAGAGAACAGAATGTATGGTACAGATCTTAATATATAGGCCAGTTGTGTCTCAAACCCAAGCCTTCCCCAGTCCATGTCTGGCACTCTAACCACTACCCTATGCTCCCTTGATTACTTGAAATGGTACAGCCGAGCCAATTAACTATCCTTGTCTGCAGATACGTTTGGAGAGAGAGCAGTCTATCGATGACTATTACTCTGGAATTAAATGTTACCTGATTGTATCAATAAAATCAACTAAAGCTTCCAAGGGTAGTTACCAATGCAGAATGAAAATGTAAGAAGCCTCTTTGCAGAGTTTCTATATAAAAAAGTGAAAGGAAAATCTTAGAAAGGACAGTTCCCCATTATTATGCAAACCCTGCTTCCTTCTTTGCATTTCAGGTCCTCGCCAGTCTAAGAGGCATGAATGGGAGGGAGGCTCCATTCTTGGCAAGCAGCTGGGCTCGCCTGAGTAGAATAATAGCATTTTTCGTTGTCAAAGCCGCTGTCATTTGAGAAGTATTGGAAGATGTCAGGATCAGGACATGTCAGTCTATTAAGACTTAATTTTCAGCCTTCTGTCTGGTCAACCTTTTCTTGGAAGAATCCCAATGTGCATCTGCTCTTGGAGTGTGTGTGTGTGTGTGTGTGTATTGTTTTCAACTGAGGAGAGATGTTAGGCAGCTCTGGTTCTTCATCAGCAGTGCCAGAGATTGACTTCTCTTCTATGATTGGTTTTTTCTTGTTTTCCTTCTCTATGTGTTTTGGTTTATTCCCAAGGTTACTTAAATGCAAACACAGCCCTTCATTTGCTCTTTGCCCTTGCTTGATGTGCCGATAGTAATTGACTTGCTACTGCTGCTGACACCACTGCTGCCTCAATTTGCTCATCTTTTCCTAGTTCCCTTTGAAATAAAGCTATTGCCTACAAATCTGATGCTTTTTCCCGGACCTGGGTAACTGTTTTAAGGCATGCCGGCAAATTCACAAAATTCACCCATTCTTACTAGCTTACATGCCCAATTATATCTCTGTTATTAATTCATGACATGCCAACCTCCTCCCCCAAAGGCATGTCTTCCATGGCTTACCGCAACCTTTATGGCTGTGCCAAGAGAATATTTAGGGGAATAATTAGAGGAAGATTTAGAATTCAGCTAACTGTACTTTAATTACGTCTGTGGGTTTTGGTGGGAGACATTTTTTGAATGGATGCTGGAGTAAGAAGGGGAAAGAGAACACGGAGCCAAAACACCCAAATCTTAAAATACTGCTCTCAACACAAAAAAACAGAAGTCTGTTTTTGAGAGAGAGCAAGAGACAGAGAGCACAAGCGCATTGGTGCCTCTGAATCTTGGGCTGTGGGTATGGGAATGAACTCAAGGGAAAACACGACCCTGGGAGCTGTTTCACACATTACAGTCTTTGTGAGCACCTCAAGGAATTTGGATCACACACATTCTGGGCATTCAATACTGCCCATACACACTCCATCTCAATTTGGGTCAAGACTGTGGCACACATGGCAAACAGAACTTCAACATTCTCTCTACGACCACCGTTTTCCAGACCTGAAATGGGAATGTAAATTTCCCCAGTGTGGCAATCAGGTTGGGAAAGCAGTGGAGCTGAAACCCCTATTTTATGTGTACCATCATCCTGAAGTGTGGCGCTTATGAGGACTTGGTAATGTGTGAATCAGCCCTCACATGAGGTCATTGTGGCTGGCCATAGAGATGAACTTTCACTACCACAGAGCAAAATTAACAGTACTGTTCTGTAGGGGTAAAAACTGCAGAAAAACCAACATGTGTAGGTTTCTGAGGTCCTCAAACTCTACAGCTGATTCCCTTGACATAACTTGGGAGCAGATGGTGGCTCCCCTGGACTGCTTAATAAATAGATGGTTTGGCCTGCTCAAAACCAACATGAATGATTGCCAAGTAATCTTAGCCAGCAATAACTTGAGCCAAGTAGGAGGGGGGAGAAGCAGCAGCAGGGGGTGGTGATATTAATTAAAGTAGTAATGGAAAATTATAAACTGCCCTTTGGTTATACTATTCCAGCTAAAAGAGCCTGATGCCTCTTATTGGCAAACTGTGTGTGTGTGTGGGGGGGGGGCTTCCATTTAAAAGCAAAGTCCCTGTTGGAATACTATTGGTGCAATACTATTGCACAAAAATGCAGTACAATTCCATTACTTTTCCCAGCAGGGGCTTTGATTGGCTGAGCTGCGGTGACCACACAGAATGTTCACGAACATTCCAACTACGCAAGTTGCTTAGAGGTATTAATACCTCTAAGCAGCTTGTGTAGTTGGAATGTTCGTGAACATTCTGTGTGATCACCGCAGGTCCAAATCCTAAAGCATAAACTTCTATTCCCCATTCCCTTCTCAGTGATGAAACGACTAATTTGCATGTAGTACCTGGGAACAACATAGGATATCCTTAGGCCTTGTTTCTCTGATCTGATAAAAATGAAATCCTAGATGAGTTGATGCTGCTGCATATGTTACAAACGTGTGTTGTTGCTAATACAAGGGGTGTATCTTCTCACAGTACTGGCTTTACAAGATTGGACAGTGGGAAAACCTGACAGGTTTGTATGAGTACATTCCTGCCTTGCAGAAGTCTCAAGGTTGCAGCCTTAGTATGTAGAAGTAATCCTTTGCTATGGCTGTGATGGGCATACAAGACCTTCTAGCATCCGTAAAAAACTCCTCTAGAAGTAGGTAACTTAGTCAAAAATCCTACACCCGTATCAGCTTCCAGAAGCATGGTACTTCTTGTACTGGTGTGACAAATAGCTGCTCTGACAACAAGAGGCTGTGTACAAACCATTTCCGCAGCGGAAATCCATGCTTAGTTTCTGGTGTGCAGTAAGGATCCCATTCCCCTGGGGGGGGGGACAGAGGATCCCCTGCTTTTACCCTCTGCCCCCGCCTACACTCACCTGGCCAGTAGGGGGGAAATGCGCAGGAATAGGCCTCTCGGACACGCTCCGGGGGCAGTCACTCTCAGGAGTGATGTCATCATGCAGCCTTGAGAGCACTACCACAATTCACCACGGGCCAATTTTGGCCCCAAATGGACCCGTTTGAGGCCAAAATCGGCCCACAGCACATCGCATACTTGCTCCCACACCTGCATGATGGTGTCATTTCCTGGAAGTGATGTCATTGTGCATTCGCGGGGACACGTACACAAGGAAGATCATGGGAAGGCCGGAAAGATAAGCACCAAGTGTACCACCCTCTGCCGGGAAGCTAGGAAAACCTGGTAACCCTCGTGTGCAGGCAGATGTGCTTTGTTACAAATGACAAGAAGGGTAGTTTTCAGAAATGCTACACGTCACCGTGTCAACAGCATAACATCCCCTGCATGATCAAAGCAGAGGTCCATCTAGTTCAGCTTCCTGTTTCCAGGACCCCCAGTATCTCCAATTAAAAAGACCAGGCAGTAGATTGGGGTGGGGAACATCAGGCCCGGGGGCCATATACGGCCCGCGAAGTCATTTGGACTGGCCCGCGGAAAGAGACAAGTGGCATGCTCCTGCACCACAAGAGCAAGCAGTGGCAGCGGTGAAAGCAGGCCGCTTTCGCTGCTGCCGCCCGCTGTTACCAGCGCCCCATACTTCCGCTGCCGCTGAGAGTAACCCGCAGCGCTGGCGGAAGTAGCCTGTGCACCGCCGTGGCGAGAGCCGGTGGCGGTGGGGGCTACAGCGGGGGGTACTGGTGCTGATGACAGAGCTGCCACTGCTGCTGCCACGAGCGGGCCGCAGCAGTGGCGGCAGGGAGAAAAGGGACACAAGCGCTCTTTCTCCCGCGCATGTGACGTCGCTCCCAGATGTCATTTCCGGGAGTGATGTCACATGCGTGGGAGAAAGGGCTCTCCCCGTGCGGGACAGAACATAAACTTGGCCCTCGGTGGAAAAAAGGTTCTCCACCCCTGCAGTAGGTGATATGAAAGACTTCTGACACCCTGGAGAGCTGCTGCTATTCAGAGAAGACAATACTGATAGTTATTGACCCGCGGCCTGATTCAATATAAGGCAACTTCATGTGTTTGTGTGTTTCAGCGTAGCCATCCAGATGTTTCTGGGAATGCCTGTTGGTGATACTATCTGTCTTAAGTTTGGGGCCTGCTGTTGCCATAATGTAACTGGTCTTCAGAGAGATGCTGTCTTCGTATTTAGGATTTCCATGTTGAAAAGTTCTGCTGTCCCCCCACTCCAAATGGCTGCATGCTTGCCAAACAGGCCAATGCAGAAGGATCCTTCGCACAGCACTTCATTCATTTCCCCAGTGACTTAGAGGCAAGATGTGCTAGCCAGGGCCGGATATAACCAAGGCCAATTACCTTACTGATGACTGTGTGTGTTCGCTTCATTTTTATCCTGACAAGCCTTTTGTGCTCCAGGGCATGTGTAAGAAGAATTAAATGCAACCTGTCAGAGTCCTCTGCAGTTTAAGAGACAAGAGAGATAGTGGAAAGGGATTAAGGATTAAAGGATGACTGGGGGAGCAGCTACACAAATACTAGCACGGGTCTCTGCAGGCTAAATATTTATGAGGTGTTGCCTCAGATGATTGCAAAAGCTTTCAGAGATCTCTCTCTGTGTGTATGGGGGGAAAAATCAGAAGCATTTGATTTTGCTAGGTTCCAAAGAGAGCTTGTGCAAAAGGAGTGGATGCTATTTGTTTTCTCAAAAGTTCTTCCCCAAAACACTGGACAGATTTTGAAAAGTAACGCTCTTCTGGTGTGTTTGCCTTCAGCTAATTGTAGTAATAGCTACAACTGACTATGTAACGAATAGCTACTACTGAAGCATGCAGAATGATTTAGGAGAAGGAGGTCTGAGCCAGGTACTGTCACTTCACCTGAGGGAAGTCGCTCACTCAGACCCCCTCAGGTTTATTGAGGGCCCACCAAAACCAGTAATCAAATCTCCCTTTTTTAAAAATGAAAAGATAAAAGAACTAGGAGTAAAGGGTGGGTCAGATTGGGTCAGAGTCACAGTGCTGGGAGAGGCATTTAAAACTTTTTCCTTTGTGGTGTTTCTCTCATTTAATACCTATTCCAATCTATTGTTTTGTTAGGGTTGCCAAGTCCAGGTTGGGAAAGTCCTGGAGATTTTGAGGGTGGATCCTGGAGAGGGTGGGGTTTGGGGAGGGGAGGGGCCTCAGTGGGGTATAATGCCATAGAGTTCACCCTTCAGATCAGCCATTTTCTCCAGGGGAACGGCTTTCTGTGGCCTGGAGATAAGCTGTAATTCCGGGAGATCTCCAGCTACCCCCTGGAGGCTGGCAACCCTATGTTTTGTGCATAGGGAAAAATATACAGTTACCAGGGAGGGGGGAATTTAAATCAGGGAAAATAGCACCGGGGGGAATATTAACACCTCTGCCCCATCTCTGTGAATCCAATATACCATCTCATGGCTATTTTTATCTCTCCCACCACCCTCCACAGTGGAGGGGAAGGGCGGATTTTTAAACTCCTTTTGGTCGTGTTCAGTTTAGTCTCAATATTGCAAAGAAAATAGGGGGAAAGTGAAGCCAATAGTTTCAAGAAGATATATTAGTGAAATCGCTACCAGATTTCGATTTCCTGACATCCTTCAAATATCTGTGGTAATCTTCAGTAGAAACTGAAGGAGTTGCAAGTTATTAAAAATCATATTCATATAGGCATTGAAATACTTAAGTATCTTTATACAAACAGCTATGTGAAGATAGTATCAAAATAAGTTGCTTTAAAGTATATATTGTAACAAATTGTATTATCTGTATATATAGGGGTTTTGTTTAAAATGCTTATCAGTATTTCCTTTTTGTGTGTCTCTCTCCCCTTTATGGTGTATAACTCTATCCCATTTTATGAGGCTGATTGTAAAGATTACTGAAATTACGAGTGCTTGGTTGCATTTAGGGAAAACATTATCTAAATATTACTAAACATTTTTGAACTGATGGATGGTTTTGGGAATGGCTGGTTCCCATCCGGCAAGACAATGGGTGGAAATAAACCAGTGTCCTTTCCCCAGGTTATCAGATGTTGCAAGACAGTTGTGAGATGTTCCAGTAGTTTTGGAATGCATCGGCATTGCTGCTTCCACACATTGAGCATACATGCATTCAATTCATATTTGCAGCACAGGTATAAGCTCAGTGCATGCATCAAGTCATTTTCACAACTGAACGTGCCTGGATCAGTTCCTGCTGTCTGGAGCCTGGACCTAGAATCACAGTTGTAGGCAAGAAACAAACCACAGTTTGCTGATTCAGACTTAAACAGAAAGTGCGTTTGCGACTTTTTTCTTCTTTTTTAACTACTGGAGTTTTTCAGTTTTGGTTTTCCATGCAAATAAAGGAGAGAAAGCACAAGCCCAAGGTAGGGCTGCCAGATCCCCCAGTGGGGGAGGGGGATGCCCAGCTCCCACCCACTGCCCCCCCCCACCACCACTCACCTGGCCAGCAGGGGGGAAAGGCAGGGGAATGGGTCTCCCAGGCACACTCCCACGTCGGTGATGTCACTCCCAGGAGTGATGTCATCACACAGGACCTGGGAGAGCTCCCGCAGTTCACACCAGACTGATTTTGGCCCCAAACGGGCCATGCGTGCGCAAGGAAGGTTAAAAGGTAAGTGCCGGGTCCCGCCTTCCTGCAAAGAGAGTAAGGAGACCTGGCAGCCCTAGCCCAGGGCTCGTTCTCCTCATAAATAAACCAGACTTTCTTCGTGATTTCTGCATGCAACCCCAGAGTTAAGTGCCTGTGAGCAGTAAATGTTTGTGTGTTTGCAGAGGGAGCCATAAAAGTGGCCCTTCATCGGAGTGAAAAGGAAATCCAGAGCTGTGTTTGCAAGTACTGCTCTTTTTAAAGCATTCTTGCTTGTCCTGCCACTTAATTTAGCAAGGGAAGCTAGTCTTGCCGAGCCATGCTTGGTGGGTAGGTTGAAACATAAGGCTTTCTAGCAGAGCAGGATCAATACAGACAAAGGCTGATTAAGACTATATAAGTAATGGGGCATGCCTTGCACATTCTTTTAACTCTCCCGCAGTTCCCATTTGGTGTGCATTGTTCCCTTTTGCTCTTAGATTATCTTTAATGTTAAAGGAATCCAATTCCATCATGTTAAGATTAGGTTGCCCTGCTGGGCAGAGTGAGAGCGCCAGATGCCGACCGCTTCAAAGGCACAGGAACAATTCTGCTTGCTTGGTTTAGTTTCACTGTGAATTTATTAGAAAGGCTGCTCGGTGCAATACAGTAAGCTGGGCACAAAAGATTTCCAGCCAGTGCGGTGCAGTGACTGGAGGGTCAGATGACAGCTGGAGAGTTCCAGGTTCAAATCCCCACACTCTCCGCCTGTTGGACCTCACAGCATTGCTGTGAGAATGAAATGGGAGTAAGCCTCTCTGAGAGCCAAGCTACAAGTGACGCCTGACACAGGTTGGACACTTGTCAGCTTCCCTCAAATTTTGATGGGAAATGTAGGCATCCTGGCTTTACAGCTTGGCTCTCCATTACAGCTGCAAGACCAGGATGCCTACATTTCCCATCAAAACTTGAGGGAAGCTGACAAGTGTCCAACCTGTGTCAGGCGTCACTTGTAGCTTGGCTCTGAGGCTCACCAAAATAAGCTTTGAGCTCCCTAGAGAACGGTAAGATAACTGTATAGGGACACCCTTATCTAACCCAAAGCCTAAAGGTACATTTTGCTCTTGACCTGCCCCTTGCAGTTTTGCAGTAAAGCTTGCACCACCTGGTGGGGGGAGGGCAAAGTTAAGGGCATCCCAGACAGGTTTGCCAGCCTCCAGGTGGTGGCTGGAGATCTCCCAGAAATTATAACTGATCTCTAGGTGACAGAGACCCGTTCCCCTGGAGAAAATGGCTGCCTTGGAAGGTGGACTCTATGGCATTATACCCCACTGAGGCCCCTCCCCTCCCCAAACCCCGCCCTCTCCAGGCTCCATCCCCCAAATCTCCAGGAATTTCCCAACCAGGAGCTGGCAACCCTAGTCCCAGATCTTACCATAAGGGTGTTAACATTTGAAATCCAAAGAACAATGGACATTGAGGTGTGGAATCCATCTTTAGTTTTTTGGGGCGGAAGATTTTTTTTTTAACTTGGGAGCGGGAGTGGGAGTAACATTGTATTAACTACACAACCTGATTAAAACGTGACAGGTGCAGTGAGGGCCAGGGAAATTGCTTTTTAGCCTACCGGTGGGCTAGCCCAGTAACAGGTTTTGGAGAGATGATCTTGTGGTTTTTTATGACCCTAGTTTTGTTTGAGGGTTACTTTCAAAAGAGCGGAGCAGCCTGTCCATTTCGTGTATCCAGCAGGCCAGGCTATGCCGCAAAACTGCCCTTTCGCCAATGGGCCTGGAAGACTTTTCTTAACTGACCCCCATTCCCCTTGATTGGCAGCAGAGGAGTTGTGACTTCTAGTTTACCCAGCTAATGCTGGAGCCAAGGGCCCTTAGCTAGTTATTTTTAGCGCTTGCCCCCAGAGGTCACCACTGCTGCTGAAAACACTTTTGAACACCCCCCCCCCCTCAAATTCCATCTTAGGTTATGGAATTTCACAAGCCCGCCGTCTGTCTGCAGGCCGTCGGAGTGTCACAATGCGCGTTCCCTGTGATTTGTCACCACCAGCTCCAGCTTTGGTGGGGCTGTGATAGACACACTTATCAGTGTCTGACAGGGAAGGAGCGAATGAGTGAACCCAGTGACAGGAAAAGCCTCATTATTGGCAGTTCGGGAAACTCGGAATTCACACTGAGACGGCTGCCTGCCTCTTCCTTCTCCTCTCAGGCTGCAGGCATCCCTGAAAGCTCTTCTCTTGGTGTCTGTGTCAGGGTACAAATCTACAAGTGTGATGCTTTCATTTTTTCAATTAAAACCGCAGCATATGTCCCAAGTGTCTCTGTTTTATCAGGGGTAGCTGCCAGAAAATGTGGTGT
The DNA here is from genome assembly GCF_028583425.1 of Eublepharis macularius. Classification (NCBI taxonomy): domain Eukaryota; kingdom Metazoa; phylum Chordata; class Lepidosauria; order Squamata; family Eublepharidae; genus Eublepharis; species Eublepharis macularius. The sequence continues at coordinate 61,328,895 of NC_072802.1, read as the reverse complement.
GTTCCTGATAAATTTGTTGCACTGTGTCCCTTTTTTTTTGCCTTTTACAGAGACCTTGCAAAAATTAGTTCACCTTTTAAATTAAAATTTTATACAGATATCTTTACATGAACAACATGAAGGAGGCTTACAGTGAATCGGACTCTTGGTCCATGTTGTGGCAGGCAGGGAACCAGGGAAGCTCTGTGTAGGCTGCCACCACTCTGGTGTAAGTTTACTCAGAAGGGCCCAGAGCACCCAACTGACCCTTTTTGTCCACTCTTTCCCAGTACGTTTTACTTTATATTTGACCGAATGAGGTGTGGGAACCCAGGCAGTGCAATAAACAACTTTATTTAAGAGGTAAAGCGTCCAGTAGCACCTTTAAGACCAACTAACTTTATTGTAGCATAAGCTTTCGAGAACCACAGCTCTTTTTGTCAGATACATGGAGGGTATTTAAGAGGTTTAATAACAACTGGTTTTCAAAATCAGAATAAAGAGAACAGTAAAGGTAGATGAACCAACAGAATAAAACACCCTAATGCATCTAACTAGACTGTTCCTAGCTGTCTCCTGGCGACTGGCTTCAAGCTGACTCACCGCTTCTGGACGAGGGATCCCTCTGTCTGCAGCAGCCTCTTCTCAGCAATGCTCCCTAGGAGTGAACCCCCTTGCACTGTGGGCAAGACCTTTTATCCCTTCTTCTCAGGCAACCCCCCCCCTTTCTCTATTGGTGCATTTCCCCCTCCAAATCCCCTGTTAACCAATCACACTGTCCAGAGGGGATCTGGGAAATGTAGGCCCTGTAGTCACTCTAGTACAGGCTTCCTCGGAGCTACTAGGCCTCACTACGTAGGCCCACGCTCATAACAGTCCATCAAAGTGTATATTATCTACTCAGACTGTCAGCGGCTCTCCAGGGTCTCAGGCAGAGGTCCTTTGTATCACCTACTGCCAGATTCTTTAACTGGAAATGTCAAGGATTGAACCCAAGACCTCCTGTTTGCCAAGAAGATGTTCTACCACTGAGCCAGAACCCCACCCCAGCTTTATACAAATGACCATCATGGTCTTTGCCTTAAAGATATGCAGTGGATGAATAGGCAAAGGCTACTACAATAGTGAACAAAAGTGTAAAAAAATAAATAATTGCGGAATAGACATCAAAATGTGTGTGTTTTCATGTGTGCCCCTGCACATAAGTACCAACGTACAAGATTCGGTAAGTAAAATACATTTAAAATAAGGGAATGTTAAGGGTGTATCATCAGAAAGAGTGAACAGGTCTCATATATGGTATGTGGCGGTGCAGAAATAGGGAGGCCATTTAATATGGGATGCTTAATGAGTGACAAAGTCCTTTGTTAAGATTTTTGCTGTGCAAATCCTATGCAGAGTTACTACACTCTTTAAGTCTGTTGATTTCAGCGTGGGCTCGTGTAGGCTGAGTGCTCATTCTTCAGGGTTTGGCTTCCTCCCCAGATCCCCCTAGAAGTGAAATCTTGGCAGTGTGGGAGCAAGCACACCATCTCTGGAGTCATTGCCTATACATGAACTGAAAGGCACCATGCAGAGCCTCGCTCCTTCGCATGCTGCAGCTGCTGAGATATATTTTGAACTGCTGATAACCTGTTGTAGGGCAATTATTTTTTACTGCCATATCTTTAGCCAAACCATCCAGGCTTTTAAATCGGTAGATGGCAGGTAATTGCAGAGCGAATGGAGACAGAAAGCAGAATGGAATCTTCAGCCCCATGTAATAGTGTGTGTGTTTCTGTGCCGGGCCTCGGAGGTGGTCCTGAGAACTCAGGTGTTACAAGCAAGTCCCTATTTTTGTCTGTGAAACTCTGGCAGGAATGCTGCAGAGGTGTGACACTCATTCAGTGGCTCGGGAGCCACCTGTGGCTCTTTGATGTGCTACCTGTGGCTCTTCTGAGCATTGTTTCCCAATGTATCACCTTCCCCAAGTTTCAGGAAAGTAGACAAGTCCCAGTTGCGCTTGTGGTTAGCAGATGATTCCCACCTAAAACTACCACTGCCAGTGGAAGGGGTAACCTATGAGCCTTCCTGAGGTCCAGGCCTCCTACCAGGGAAGAAGGTAAAATGTAGCATTTTGAGTTCTGACTGTAGGTTGTACGTTATTAATGTGTGGTCTATGACCGTAATAAAGATTGACTGACTGGCATTTTGAGTTCATGGTAATTGCAAAAGTGGCTATGAGCCACTGCCATAGAGTATTTTCTTTTTTCTCTAAATCTCCGTAAGAGCTGTATTGCTGTACTGTAAAATCTTGTTTTGCCAGTGGGATATGGCCCTGAAGAATCCTTCACTTAACAAATAAAATCCACTTTGTAGGAAATTAACAGGGTCTTCCTAAGAATGCTTTCTTGGGAGTAAGCAACATTGAATAGACTTGAGTTGGATTCTAATAGGGTTGCCAGGTCCCTTCAGTCCCCCAGTGGGGGATTGGGAGCCTAGCACTTACCCTCTGCAGTCTTCTGTGTATCTCCTCGCACGCGTGCATGCCCGCTTCCGGCATGTGAGATGATGGCACTTCCAGGAAGTGACATCATACCGGTCAAGGGGCAGCCCGGCATGCGCTCCTGCACTTGTCAAAAGGCTGAATCCCCCCCCCCCAGGCCCAATTCAGCCTGAAACAGGCCCATTGTGGGGTGCAGGGGCATGCCATGGCAGGGCGCGGGGGCATGCTGCACTGCAGGGGGCACCCTGGGGTGCACCCCTATGCTGGCCAGGTAAGTGGGGTCAGGGGGGAGGAGGTAGGAGCAGGGGATCCCCCGGGTGGGGTATTGGCAAGCCTAGATTCTGAATAGACCTGTTTAGGAATTTCCTACATTGATGGTAATCCCATGTGAGAAATTGTATGAACCCTGCATGCAAGCCTAGCATATGAACACATACATGGCTTGAATTTGGTGTAGAAGGTGTTTCTGGCAGCATGCATGTTAAGTATACATGCATATAGCCATCTATGTGATTTGCACGGTTTTGTCTTCTCATGGTCTTTTCTCCGAAATGCTAGTCAGCTTTGATGGTTGTGAGTGTAGTGGTGGCAGATCAGTAATGTTAATATCTTTTTATTATAGCCAACTGAAAACTTATCACAAAACACTGAATGCAAGCTCTTGAAGTTGCCAGAGTTTAAGTTTGGAAAAAGCAGGAAGAAAAGGATGTGTCAAGGCTTGGTGGAGAATCCTGAAGTCTGCCCTTTAGCTTTTTTAGACTGGAGACCAGGAGGTGTTTATGAATGCAACACAGATTTCAAGAAGTACCAGGTGTTTTCCTTTGAAAATATAAAAGTGCGCAGTTCATGTGAAACCCTGTACAGAGCACCCAGTTGGTTGCAAGACAGCACGCATCAGAAAAACAGAAGGCTCCACCTGTTCCCAAGGCTTTTTTCTCAGTATAATTCCATATTGGGCTCCTTTGAAGGATTCACTTATTTGCAAAGCATTCTTTCCCTCTAACAGGGAAATCATGACCTGTGTCAGATTGCTTTATTTTGATACTGCTTTTCGTGTTAAAAAAATTAAAGTAATGAGCAATACAGATTAAATGCAAAAAGAGAAATACAAATCTGAGCATCACACTTGAAAGAGAAGGCAATCCACACTCACAGCATGTCTCTTTGGGTGGCATGAATTGATTCTGAGTCTTGCTTTACTAGTAAGGGAAGGAAATTTTAAGTTGTCATGACGGGTTCTTTATTGTGACTGAAAGCATCTACAAGGAGTTCTATGGTAGTCTTATTACCTTATGTGGGTTTTAAAAATCTGTCTAGCAGTCTATATACATTTTCTGTTTAACTGTTGGGCTGAGCCAAACTTTTCCCTTGTAGCTTCTTAGAGCCAGGGGTCATTTTGTAGAAAAAGAGCGAGAGGTACTCATTAGCATAAATCATTAGCATAACTCATTAGCATACGCCATGCCCCTTGACATCACCAGAAGTGTGTCATCAGCATAACTGATTTGCATATGCCACACCCCCTGACATCACCTATCCTGGCTGTTTTGGACCCAATTCTGGCCATTCAGGGCCGAAATTGGGCCCAAAAGAGCAAAAAAGGGGCTGAAAATGGCCAAAAAGGGGCCCAAAATGGTCAGGATCAGGCCGCTGCTGAGCAGGAGAGTGATCCACCACCCGTGAGAGGCCTGCTCCAAGCCGTTTCGGGCCCAATCCAGGCCAAAATGGGCCCCAAATGGCTGAGAGTCAGGTGGGTGGGGCTTTGAGGAATTGCCGGAACTGCGTTCTTGCACGTTCCCCCTCAAAATGAGCCCTGCTTAGAGCTGTATTCATGCTTAGGCTAAGACCTCTTTACACCCCTTTTGGCCCTCTGCTGTGTTGGATGTTTTGCAGATGTCCACACAGCAGTACCTTTGGCAGTCAGTTCAAGTGTATCCCAGGCTTTCTCCAAGTTTTGTGGGTGCTCTGTTGCTGTGAGTTTTTTTTCTAACGCGATTCTATGCCAGATTTGACTCTAGTGCATATGGGGTACATTCACTTTCCCTTGACTCCGCCCACAGTGCAGTGATTGGTGCCCTGCACCCACCCTGCCCTCCCCTTTCTTCACTTCTGTCCCTCCCTCTTCAACTCATTTTTTTAGTTTTAAAAAGTTTTAAAATTCAAAATATGTGATTGTTGGCATTGCGAGTTCGCTCAATCACCCGAGTAGAATAATAGTATTCCTGGTCAACCTAACGATTCAGTGATTCACCACACATGCCAAGAAAAAAAATGCAGATAGGAGAAGAGAGAGGGAAGAGGGGGGACTTGTGAAAGGGCATCGACAGAAATGATGAAAGCAATGAAGGACGTTCAATAGCCAATCAAAACTGACCTTTCCAAAACTGTTACTTGCAGTCAAGTAACATTGGATGCTAATGTGACCTTGATGCAAAGGTGCATATGAAACAAGCCGAATAAAAGAGCTTCTAAATAAAAGAGCTTCACTTCCAAAGAAATCGGAAGGACTAAGTGTAGAAAGGGTCTAAGTTGCATGTTGTACTAAGGCTTCTTCTTTACCTGCTGCCTGAGACAGTCTTTATGTGAGCACAAGGGGGGGGGGCTGCTTCATCTCATCCCAAATGAGCTTTGCCATGGCTGACGAAGGGACTGAGCATTCAAGACAGCATCAGCGAGAATATAGAAAACTCACTTTTGACCAGTGCACCAGATGCTGGAAGGATTGCCGGCTGGACTGGTATCTTTATTGTTGTTGATTTCTAAATCGCAAAGCTGGTTCCCAGTGCCCCTCTGTTGCAGTACTGTATTTTACTTGATTTTAATAATCATCTTAATCACTTAATAACGTTTCCCCTGCCTTCATTTCCCCAAAGTGTCACATTGTGTAAAATAACCACTGGAAAAATCATGCCTAAGCAGTGTTGACAAAAACAGAGGGGGGGGGGGAGAATTATCCTCTTGTTGATTCCTTTGTATCAAGCCATCCTTCATCAGAATCAAATACATACAGCATTATTTTCTCTTTCCCTCTTTGCAACTTGCAAGATCTGGAAGTTAATCTTTCCTGGGCATGCCGAAGCAAAATCTACACGTGCTGTTGTGAGGAGATTTAATTTCCAAATGGCTCTGCTTCCCACTCCCTGATTCCCTTCTGTTTTGCTGGATAAATCCAGATTGCTCTCTCTTGTGCTGCTTTGAATAGAAGAGGGGAGTTGGTGGGCTTTTCCCCAGGGATGTAGTTACAGACCCACATAGAGTTTCCCTTCAGAGGCTGGCTTAAGACTAGGAGCAGAACCACAAGTGACAAAAGGCACAGGTTGGACACTTGTCAGCTTCCCTCAAGTTTTGGCGGGAAATGTAGGCAGCTTGGCGGAATGTTGGACAAGTGACAGTTGAAAAGTCCATTGGACAGCAGTGGGAGAGCCAAGCTGCGAGACCAGGATGCCTACATTTCCCATCAAAACTTGAGGGAAGCTGACAAGTGTCCAGTCTGTGCCTTTTGTCACTTGTGGTTCTGCTCTCTGCTGCTGCTTTTTACGAACATTCCAACTTCCTTATTTGACTTTGTCCTATCTGGGGGAACTTGGATATCAGAGCTACCCTGCCAGAAAATAACAGTATCAAGAGACCTCCAGGAGCAACTAAGCAACGTCAGAGAAAGCTGTCGTTCTTTTTTAGGAGACCCACCGTTGCGCTCCGCCCCTCTCTTCTTCCCTGTGGTACTTTAATACAGCTTATTGTAGTATGCCAAGGTTCATGAGTGCCAGCTGGAAAGACGGGTGACTGGGGCTGCCAACTTTTCGTGTCAAAATACTGGCATCTTGGGTGGAGGCAGGGAAGGCAGAGCCTAGGAGCCAATGGTTAAAGTTGAGCCAGGAACTAGGAAGTTCTGAGTGGAGTGTTGATGAGCAGAATCATGACCCGTTTTGGCATCCTGGGATGGATTTCTTGGGCCGTTTCAGCCTTCCTGGCAGAACCAGTAAAAATCCTCTTGAAATGTGTTTGTCAGTTAAGATCACCGCCTTTCTTTGGACTACCCTGTCTTTAGCAGCAGGTGTTTTTGGTTACCCCTCGGCTAGGGAATGCCCTCCCAAAGGACAGTCACCCGTTGTCACCTTTGTTGGGAATTAGGCACCAGGCAAAGTGTATATTGTGTACCCAAACCTTTGGCACTTTAGTGTTTTGTGGTGTGTGTTGCTTCCATTCCTGCATCCCAGGGCTATAGTTCTTACTAATTTTGGTGTTGGTTGTGCTGCTGTTTATCATTGCTGTTTCGTGGGTTTTTATATTGTCTGTTTGTGAGTGTGTACAAAGACAGCCTGTACTCTTTTCCAAATAAATGTATACCATGCCCTTTCTCCCTTGTTGATCCACTAGTCTTGGACTGGCACCCAAGGCTGGATTACTTCCATTGGAGTCCTTGAACATTTGGGAATAAATACCCTATTCGCTTGTGCACTGAACCGAGCTGAACTGCTCACTTTTGCACTGAACTTCTTTTCCACTCACTTGTATGCCTGGTGCGTTATTTAGCTTGGGAGCCTGCGGGCTGGGCCAGTGTCACATTTTCATCTTTTATGTATTTGGTTCAATCAATAGTTGCTCTGCCTTTTTGTGTCATTGCTTTGGTGAGAGCTGAGCGTTTCCTCTGCCTAATGCAATGAAAAAAGCCCACAGATCACCTCCCAAATAAGCAACAGCCTGAAGTGTAACTTGGGATTTGATGAGAGGGGGGTAAGGGGTGGGATAAGTCATAGGAAATGCCTTTTGATTTAGAATTTTATCATGCTGCCTCCAGCATCTCCCAATTGTCTTCCTGTAAAAGAACAGGCTGACTTTTATTTCTGAAGTTGGCCTTGCTATTTTTTTTTTAAAAGCCTTTAAGAGCATAGCTTTGGCTGCAGATAAAGAAGAGACTTTCCTTTGAACTTCACAGCGGAGGGTGCTATTTGTGCTGCTTGCTCTGTGTTTACATGGCCCTTGGCCAGTCGTTCAGAGAGACCCTCTGATTTTATCCCTGATGCCTCACTCTCTCCATTTAAAGCAACCCTGTAAACTTCCCTTGTTCAAACAGATGCTTTAATCTCCCTATATTTGACCCTGACACAGAGCCTCTTTCTTCACCTCTCCATTTGTTTGCAAGAGGTTTTTTTTTAAAAAAATAATATTATTTTGAACGGAACTTCTTTGCCCAGCTTTGCTATTGTAATAATCAAATAGCTGCTCCCTGGAGCCCACTTGAAATGGTCGCTCCTTATGTGTAAAGCGATTAAGATTCACAAAATTAGAAGCAGAGTCCTATGGGGAACCTGTACTTTGAAATACTCAAACCGGCTCTCCTAGCCAGTTAGCAAGGGGAGAGGGATGGATTTCCCAGATAAGGCCCACTTAGTTGCTTAGCAACTGGCTCAGCAGAGATGGAGATTGGCAAAGGAGGCCTTGCTTGGGCAACTTGCAGAGATTCTTCTCAGCCTGTCAATCAGGAAAGGCAAACTTAGGGGAGTTTTGATGTGTGCCTTTGGCCTCTTGGATGTGAATATTTTACCTCTTGTCAAGTGGGGGCAAAGCGAAGAATGTAAAGCAGTCTTAGCACCTTTAAGACTAACCAACTTTATTGTAGCATAAGCTTTCGAGAACCACAGCTCTCTTTGTTATGTATCTAATGAAGAGAGCTGTGGTTCTCGAAACCTTATGCTACAATAAAATTGATTAGACTTAAAGGTGCTACCGGACTCTTTACTATTTTGTGGAGAAATTGGCTGCTTTGGAGGATAGACTTTATTGCATTATACCCTGCTGAGATCCCCAAATCCCACTCTTGACAGGCTTCACCCTCAAATCTCCAGTAATTTCCCAACCCAGGCTGGCCCCAAATCTGGCACACCATTAGCTACATGGTGACTGGTGGGTCCCCCTCCATGCAAATGCAACTATTTATTTATTTGGTGGTGGAGAGTGCCCTCAAGCCATAGCTGCCTTATGGTGACCCCTGATGGGGTTTTCATGGCAAGAGACTAACAGAGGTGGTTTGCCATTGCCTAAGAGCCCCGTGGCGCAGAGTGGCAAGCCGCAGTACTGCAGCCCAAGCTTTGCTCACGACCTGAGTTCGATCCTGGCAGAAGCTGGGTTCAGATAGCCTGCTCAAGTGGGGGCAAAGTGAAGAATGTAAAGGAGTCTCAAAAGGCCAGTGGGTTATGCCCACTGATGAGTGAGCTTTGACTCTCGAAAGCTCAAATCTTGGAAATCAAGTTGGTCTTTAAGATGCTACTGGAGCTGTGTCTTGCTCTTGGGTTATGCCAGTGGCTGTTGGACAAGGGATGAACTCCCCCTTTTGAGCTCCCTCAGAGCAACAGAATGGAGTGCCTTTGAGCCTCCACACCTGTGATAACTGACAGAGGTGGGGCCAGTGAAACATCTCTGTACGTGATTGAGGCATAAGCTTTCCAGAATCACTGCTCTCTTCGTCAGATGCATGGATGGTATAAAGAAACTGGCCAGAGATATATAGGTGGTGAGGGGAGGGGGGAGAGGGTGCTGGACCATGTAGATGCAAATCAGTTGCAAAAGTCATGAAATCCAGGCTGTTTTGTGACCCCTTCCCTCCATTGCTGAGTCTGAATGGAATGCCTGAAAGGTGGTTACTTCGGATAATGAGATAATCATCCAGAGTCTCTATTGAGTCTGAGTCTGATTGAGTCAAATTTACATATGAATTCCAATTCAGCAGCTTCCCACTGGATTCTGCTTTTGAAATGTTTCTGTTGAACTATGATGACCTTTAAGTCCTTGATGGAATGTCTTGGTAGACCAAAGTGTTCCCCTGCATTCCACCTCTTTCATGATTTTTGCAACTGATTTGCATCTACATGGCCCTCACTCCCTGCACCCTCCCCCCCTCACCACCTATATATCTCTGGCCAGTTTCTTCATCCCCTCCATGAGTCTGACGAAGAGAGCTGTGATTCTCGAAAGCTTGTGCCTCAGTAAAGTTGGTTCGTCTTAAAGGTGCTACTGGACTTTTATTCTATTTTGTAACTACAGACTAACATGGCGAACTCCTCTGGATCTCTGTACATGTGGAAGATGCTGAGTTTTTCAGATGCTGATCCCTCGTCCTCATGTTCTTGTATTTATTTTATTAATTTATGCCACAGGTTCTTCCCTGATAGGACCCAAAGTGGCTTAAAACATTCTCCCCTTCTTCATTTTATCCCCACAACAACCCTGTGTGAGATAAGTTAGGCTGTGTGCATGTGATTGGCCCAAGGTCACTCAGCAAGCTTCTATGATGGAGTCGAACCTGGGTCTCCCGGATCTAGTCTGAAACTGTCCACTACATCACAATGGCGCTCTTGTGCTTCTGAAGAGATAATTGTACCAGACGAACCCTGCTTGTGCTGTGTATTGGGTCAAGGGTTCGACATTTTGTTTGACTTGGGAAAGAAGGCTGTGATGGAGCTTGAGAACTCTTCTTTTAGGCTCAAACCTCACGCGATGTTGGATTGGAACTCCCACTGCTTATCTTACATGTAAAAAGCAGTCATGGGGGATATGGACTGGGGAGAGAGTAACTCTCCCCCAGCACTGTTTCAGTCAAAAATGCCTTTCTCTGTGTTGCTTTTAGCCTATAAAGTAGGCTAAAACAAATGTGCATTGTACCTCTCTCTCTCTCTCATCTCCAAAAGCAACTCAAAGTGCAATATTTTCCATCAGGGAAATACCTAAAATAACAAGGCAATAGCACAGAGGAAAGAATTACCGTCCCCTCTTTCCCAGGGCTGTGATTGCAATCCATAGTGCACCCTCTATGGTTGCTTTTTAGGAACAAGAGATGTTAGCTTTGATTACAGAACTTGGGCAGCACTTAGCGTTTGAGTTAAAGGAATTTGTAAGGAGCTGCTAAGGTGTGACTGAGAAGCTTGGAGCAGGAAGAGCTGATACCAGGGCTGCTATTTGTTCATCATAGTTAGGCACAGGGCTTTTTTTCCGCTGGAACGCGGTGGAACGGAGTTCCGGCACCTCTTAAAAATGGTCACGTGGCCGGTGGCCCCACCCCCTGATCTCCAGACAGAGGGGAGTGTAGATCGCCCTCCACGCCACTGGAGCGGAGGGAAATCTAAACTCCCCTCTGTCTGGAGATCAGGGGGCGGGGCCACCAGCCATGTGACCATTTTCACCAAGGGTGATATACACTTTTAAAAACTCCCCCCTTGTTCCTGCTGACCCAAAGTGACGTCATTGTGCGGTCCTGGGAGCGTGCGCGCACTTTGTGCATGTGCATGCGGTACCAGGGGCACCACCTCCCGCCAGGAATTGCCTCCTGTGCTGGCAACCCACTGAGTTCCACCACCTCTTTTCCCAGAAAAAAAGCCCTGGTTAGGCACCTTCTGGGGGCCACCAATGTCCAGAGCCACCTGCCGCTGCTCTGTCACCTTGCTGTTGTTGTTGGTCATCCACCAACCCCACTATGGGATGGCACCGGGGAGAGTGAGGAGGAGGAGGTACTGTTTCCTTCCTCACATGTTCTCCACTGTGTGCAGGATCCGCAGTGGGTGAAGAAGTGCTGCTGCTCTGACCCGGCCACCTACAGTGTGAGAGAGGTTGGGCTACTGCAGTGCAGCCAGATGGAACATGTTGGCCCCATTGCATACCTTTCGGTCCATGGCCACTGCTCGTTCATAACATGATGAGATGATCAAAGCCATGTTCTTGAGCAGTCGGATTTGAAAAGGAACCCGGGACCAAGGCCTCTTTTCTACATAGGTACATGATGCTAGGCACATTGTTAGCTAGGTTGCCTGGGCCGTAGAATGCTTAATGGTTCGTCCAGTCTTGCCTGCTCACCCTCTCAGGAGTCTGCGCTTAGCTATTGCTCCCATTATAGAAAGAAAGCACAGGGCTGTGGGCAGGGTTTGATTGCACCTGCTTCTCTGCTGTCTTTCTCCACAGTCAATTACTGCCTTGTCAGCTAAGCCTGCCCAAGCTTGTATATCACGTTCTTGGGTAAGTGAATCACATTCCAATTCCGCATATGTCGGCGTGTTTTGCTTAATTTAATCTCTTTTAGGCCTTTTATAGCCAAGCTGGAGGAAGGCTTTGCCTATTGCTCTGTATGTAACAAAACAAAAAATGCCACAAACACCAACCCCATCAAGAGTTTTCAAGAAGAGAGCCAGTTTTGTGTAGTGGTTAAGAGCGCGGGACTCTAATCTTGAGAGCCGGTTTTGATTCCCCACTCCTCCTCTTGAAGCCAGCTGGGTGACCTTGGGCTAGTCACAGTTCTCTGGAGCTCTCTCAGCCCTACCCACCTCACAGGGTGTTTTGTTGTGGGGATAATAATAACACACTTTGTAAACCGCTGTGAGTGGGCATTAAGTTGTCCTGAAGGGCGATATATAAATCAAATGTTGTTGTTGTTGTTGTTGTTGTTGTTGTTGTTGTTGTTGTTGTTGTTAAGGAGATGGTTGAATGGCTCATCCCTGGTTATTGGCTTGGCAACTATTTTGGGTTTTTGTGTAGGGTTACCAACCTCCAGGTGATAGCTGGGGATCTCCTGGAATTACAACTGATCTCCAGGCAACAGAGACCAGTTCCCCTGGAGAAAATGGCTTCACTGAAGGGTGAATTTTATGGCATTATACCCCACTGAGGCCCCTCCCCTTCCCAAACCCTGCCCTCTCCAGGCTCCACCCCCCAAATCTCCAGGAATTTCCCAACCTAGACCTGGCAACCCTAGTTTTGTGTGTTTGTGTATGTGTGTGTTTGACTTCCATACCCCCTCTCCACCATGTTTAATGCTCAAGGCGGCTTATAACATAAGATGCAAAAAAACCCAATACTTAAAAAGTGAATAGTCTAAACTACAATAAACCATGCAATATTAAAATAGTGTAAATATAAGCATTAAAACCTATAATACAATATAATACTAGTTTAAACATTAAAACTACAGCGGGGGATGGAGGGGCGTAAGGAGTACTGTCAGCAACATCACTTCCAGGAAAAACCTGGAAGTAATGTCAGACCTCACTACGAAGCACAGCTATTCCTAAAGAGGACTGACATCACTTCCGGTTTCCCCCTGGAAGTGATATCACACTGCTGGATGACAGCTTTTTTTTTCTTCCTGCTGTTGCTCTGAGCAGAGACTTGGTAGCCCTAGCTCTGGTTCACGTTTGCCGCAAACACTGGATAAAGAAACATCTAATTAAATTTGTTTATCTTATACTAAGGAGTATCCCATATGTTTCTTTTAATTGGGGGCTATTCTTCTGGAACTTGGAGTTAAAAGCCAGTTTGGTGTAGTGGTTGAGAGCGCAGCACTCTCTAATCTGGAGAACCGGGTTTGATTCCCCGACTCCTCCGCTTGTAGCCAGCTGGGTGACCTTGGGCTAGTCACAGTTCTCTGGAGCTCTCTCAGTCACCCACCTCACAGGGTGATTGTTGTGGGGATAATAATAACATACTTTGTAAACCGCTCTGAGCGGGCATTAAGTTGTCCTGAAGGGCGGTATATAAAACAAATGATATTATTATTATTATTATTAATATAGAGGGGGGGCAGTTGTTCTGAAGATACCATTCCTTTTACCCTAGAAATGTTGGCTTGACTGTACCCTCACTTTCCTAGGCTATTAGGGGAGGACTTTGTAGTTCCCCTCAAAAACTTATTTTCCCTAGCCTGACCAAAATGGGGAGGGGGTTTGAGAGAGAGAGAAACAGGACAAGAATCATGAACTAACGGAACTCGAAATTGAGGGTCAACGTGGTATCGTCGATAGTGCTGGGTTCAGAGTCAAGCTGCACTTTCTCGTTTTAACCCTCCTTGCAGGATTGTTTTAAGGATTAAATGGGACAATCATCCTGATCTCTGAAAGAAGAGCATTCTACAGGTGTGATTATTTTGAAACAGAAGGGGAGCAGTAGAGACATTCGTGGGATAATATTTCTTGGTCGCTTCAGAACTTAGCGATTCACATGAAGTGCCTCGCCAGCCTTCTGCCAAACAGCGAGGTGTGTGTTCAAAGCACCCGTGCAAAATACTGTTTTTCAGACTATAAAGGCAGAGAGCACGGTGCTTCGAAAAGTACACCCGAGATCATACCATGTGCAGTCCAGCCACTGGTGACTGTGTTAGTGTGCAGTCTGGTTCATGCAGCTGTTTCCCTGTGCAATCGGGTTTATGAGAACCTGCCCTAAGAGCAACAGTTGTATCCCATTGAAAAGATCCGCAGGTGCAAGGTGGAGGACTTCTACCTCCTGTGTAGCTTGTGAATAAGATGGGATCCAGCCCAAAGCTCTCTTAGTTGTAGGGTTACCAGCCTCTAGATAGTGGCTGGAGATCTCCCGGAATTACAACTGGTCTACAGGCCACAGAGATCAGTTCACCTGGAGAAAATGGCTACTTTTGGGGGTGGACTCTATGGAATTATGCCATGCCAAGGTCCTTTCCCTCCCCAAACCCCAATTTCTCCAGGTTTCTCCAGGTTTCACCCCCCAGATCTCCAGGAATTTCCCAACTTGAAGCTGGCAACCCTACTTAGTTGGTGCATTGACTTTCTCTCCCAGTCGGTTCCTCCTGCCAATAATATAATGATGTGCCTACTATATACATAGTTATCTCATCTTGTTTCCAGGGCGGAACATGTGGTTCTTCCATCCTCCTTTGTGCCCTCACAACAACCCTGTGGGGCAGGTTAGGCTGAGAATGAGTGACTAGCCCACCATTATCCAGTGGGTTTCATGGTTGAGCAATGAATTTTTTTAAAACCGGGGATCACCTCACCCTTAGTTTGATGCTCTAACCACTACACAAAACTGTTTTTCACCAGTGGGGTCCTCCCCTCATTAAGGAGAGTAATTTCAACCAGACTTCCCTGTCTATATGTTAAGCATTTATGAAGCACTTAGGCAAAATTGGGACTGAAAACTGTACATGGCGCCAGCTGGTGTGATGCTAATGAGACGCAGTTGTCATCTTGAGAAGAGACTCTTGTAAATCATCAGTGATTCGGGATGAAGGAGGAGAAAGAGCAGCCACGCTAGAGTTTTGTACATCAGAAAAAATAACCTCTGCTTGCTTTCCTCTGAAATGGCCGGTCTCCAATCAGTAAAGAGGATTTTCCCCTCGTCCTCCCTGGTGTGCTAATAAACAGTGTGTAGAAACGGCATACGCATAAATAGAATTTAATAGATGGTTTGGATAACTGGATGCAGGCATGCTAAAGCTCTCGTACATGGCAGGGCAGTCTTAATGAAGGGAGCGTGACCCTGCTCCATGCCCATCTTTGGATATCGAGACAACAGCTGGAAGCCCGAAGACCGGCATGTGGTTCTCAAATCATCTCACTTTAAATACATGTCTGTAAACAAATGGCAATCCGCTAATGACCTGGGGAGCTTTCCCAGTGAGTGGTCATGAGGGATGGTACAGAATTTCTTACCCCCTCATCCCCGTTTTGATCTTGTTCTTCCTCATATTCTTTGAGTTCTGCATCTTTTCTGGGGAGGGGGAATATGATAGCCTGGATCTCGCCAGCTGTTCTGTCTCTATCCCCATTTGCACCACCCCTATGCAACAGATACATTTGAACAGACACATTGTGGAAGATACCTGTGGATAAACATGTAACCGACTGGTAATTGATCTTTTAAGAAAGCGAAAGATGTATTTCTTTCCTTGATCTCCCATAATAGTAGAACTTGGGGTCACCCAAGGAAGTCAATGGGTAATAGATTCGGGATGGACAAAAGGTCTGCACTGCTTTACTCAACAAGGAATTAAATTATGGAAGCCAGTGGAAGGGGATTAGGCAGATTCATGGAGAAAAGGTAGCCCTTGATGTCTAAAGGGAGCCTCATGTCCAGAGGCAGTAAAACAATACCGCTGCAGGAGGCAGCATTAGGGGAAAGCCTACATGCCCTGTGTGTAGCCTATCTAGGCAACGGGCTGGACTGGCTGCTGTATAAAACAGGATGCTGAATTAGGTTGAAGCCAGCTGAGTGACCTTGGGTCAGTCACAGCTCTCTCAGAGCTCTCTCAGCCATGCCTACCTCCCTTTGCGTCAGTCACAGCTCTCTCAGAGCTCTCTCGGCCCCGCCTACCTCCCCTTCGGTCAGTCACAGCTCTCTCAGAGCTCTCTCAGCCATGCCTACCTCCCTTTGGGTCAGTCACAGCTCTCTCAGAGCTCTCTCGGCCCCGCCTACCTCCCCTTGGGTCAATCACAGCTCTCTCAGAGCTCTCTCAGCCCCACCTACCTCACAGGGTGATTGTCGTGAGGATAACAATAACACACTTTGTAAACCGCTCTGAGTGGGCATTAAATTGTCCTGAAGGACAGTGTATAAATAGAATGTTATTATTATTAAGATTTACTCACTTGAGTTGCCAGAGGCAGCTGTTGAAGTTTTTTAAAGGTTTTTTCTCACAGCTGCTGGGGGCTTCAGTAGCTCTTCCAACAAAGCCGCAGGGACAGGGCAGTCGGGAATCTCAGGCATGTCAACACTTTTGCAGGTGGAAGTTGCGTTTTGCTGGCCCCAGAGGTTGGCAACTCCTGCCTCAGGCCATAACAATATTCAAGGAATAATATGAAACACATCAGTAAAACTGGATATTTTGCTAATGTATCATCATGAAGTCAACAAAATTAACTTAACGATTCCTTTCTGAGCAACCGTGCTTTCCCACTAAGAAGAAAACCAAAGTGTTTAGAAGACAGATCAATAGAGAAAGGAGAGAGAAAAAGGATTTTAAACCGGATACTTTCTAGACTCATGTTACATTTTCCAAAATTATGGCAGCTTTTTGAGTAGGATTGCCAACTTCCAGGTAGTGGCTGGAGATCTCTGGGTCAGTCACAGCTTCTTGGAGCTCTCTCAGCCCCACCCCCCTCACAGGGTGATTGTCGTGAGGATAATAATAATAATAATAACAACAACACACTTTGTAAACCATTCTGAGTGGGTGTTAAGTTGCCCTGAAGGGTGGTATATACATTGAATGTTGTTGTTATTAGATGGACCACTGGTCTGTTCCAGCAGGGCTATTCTTTCATTTATGTCCAGTTTTCTGTTTTCTCACACTGAATTTTCCCCATAAAATGTACACATTGTTCAACATTACTTGGACTTTGATAAATCAGCACCATCCATACATTGTGCGTATACCTGTCGTGTATGTATAATGACTGCACAAATGGTTTATAAATAATGACTAAGCATATCACATATGTACACAATATCTGTTTTTCCAGCTTCTGGGAATTTGAAACTGGCAAATTGCCCTGTATTTAATCTGTTCCCTGGACATTACAGACTCCTGCATTAGTAAAAACCTATTACCTAGCTTCTATCTTCTGTATGACAAATGAGGTATGAATGAATGAAGTCCTGCTTAGCAAAGTGTACATTAGTGGGCGTTAATATGGCGAAGGCTGAACGAACTCATCCTCAAAAGAGCTTTGTATGTAATTCTCGGCAGAGTGAAAACGACAAGTCATCTGTACCTTTTGTTTTATAGACATTGTGCCAAGTGTCCACAATACAATTCTCACACAGAGAGTAGGAAGTTGGGTGGTTGGTGCATTTATTTAGTTCAGTTATACCTTGTCTTTCCCTCCAGTGGGGCCTCCAAGTGGCTTACTTTTATCATCATCATCATCATCATCATCATCATTTTATTCAATTTTTAGGGTGGATTACATCAAAAATAAATACAATTTAAAATTGCAATAAAGTCAAACAATCGGAATACCCAGAAAATATACAGTCGGCAATCCCCAAGGTGGCAGGTCCGCCCCTATTCATAGTAAAGGGGCGGGGGAGGGGAGGGAAGGAAGGGGCAACATTTGCATCAGACTGATTCGTATGGGGGGCCAAGATGATAACACAGCCCCCTCCCCACAGGAGATTGGTATGGAGGCTCACCAGATAGCACAGAATGGCCTCAACTCTATGCCTGGTGGAACATCTCTGTCTTACAGGCCCGCCAAAATCATTCTCCTTTCCCCCATTTTATCCTTGCAACAACCCTGTGAGGTAGGTCGGACTGAGAGTGTGTGACTGATCCAAGCTCACCCAGCAAGCTTCCATGGCAGAGTGGAAATTCAAACCTGGGTCTCCTAGATCGTAGTCCAACACTCAAACCACTATACCTACCCACCACCAGGGCTAGGTGTTTTTTCTTACCACGGCTGCCTTCTACATTCTCTTTGGACACAATGCAGCAACAGAAGGAATGACTGTTTGCTCATTTGCCCTTCTCTACCCTTCTCTTTCTATGGGTTGGCAGCAGCTGGGGACAGGTAGTGGCACCAGGGACTAATTTCCCCCCTCCACTGCCCTTGAGTTGGACCTGAAGACGGAGTAAGTGGGGGAAAGGAGCAGGCGTTCAATTGATCTTTATCCTCCGGCAGTAATTTCCAGGTGGCTCTGATGTGTGCCAACCCCCACCCCCCACCCCCACACACGCCAGTTCAGGGTTCTTGGCAGGTCTCCAATGATGCCAGCTCCTAATTTCAGTTCTCTGAGTAGGAGTCTGAAAACTCTTAATGTGCAAGACTTGGTTGGTTGCAAATCTTTTGTTTCTGCCTCTGTTCTACTCCCATCTGACCTCCTGGCTCTTTGTTTTGTCACCCCCTTGTTTGTTCTCTCCCCCCCCCCCACTCACCACATGGTTTCTTGTGGATAAATGAGCTACAACACTGGCCAAGCACTGGATGCCCCCTCCTCCTCCGTACTAAAATTTGTGGCCCCTTCCATCAAGGCGTACGGTCTCTGTTACAGTCCTGGGAACAGTTGGAGCAATAAAAACTGCCTTCATTGTGAGGAGGTTTGACTTGGTGCCCATATGCAATGCATTCTTGGGGGAATTATTGTATTTCATGGCTGCATTTTAAAAGCAAGACTCTAAAAATAAATGGAGGCAGCAGCTCGCCTGACTATTTAATGTAGCAGGATAATAAATTGTCCCACCATTTGTGCCTTTAAATTGGACAACACTGAGGTGGTTTTTTTTTGAAGGCCATAATAAGGTTTTGAATTCATACTGAATAACTTTATATAACATGCATTTAGCATTGGGGAAAAAACCATGCTTCAATGAAGAGTGCATATACTTGCTTCTAAGCTGCTGGTTTAGGGTAAGCGATCTCTCGTTAGAAGGTGCCTCTAATTTGTCGTCTGTGGAATGATTCTTTCGAGTATGAACTTCATGGTGCATGGTGAGGGATTGCAGTAATGTATTTGATACTAGATTAGCCTGCATTTCAAACCCTGTATTTCCTTCCATGTCTGGCCATTACCAGACTCCCCAAAGGCTTTGGACCATGTTCTGCTCAGGGCTTTTTTTCAGCTGGAATGCAGTGGAACGGAGTTTTGGCACCTCTTGAAAATGGTCACATGGCCGGTGGCCCCACCCCCTGATCTCCAGACAGAGGGGAGTTTAGATTGCCCTCGGCGCCAGTGGCACGGAGGGCAATCTAAGCTCCCCTCTGTCTGGAGATCAGGGGGTGGGGCCACCGGCCATGTGACCATTTTTGCCGAGGGCGATTTAAACTTTAAACCCCCCCCCTTGTTCCAGCTGTCCCGAACTGACATCATTGTGCGGTCCTGAGTTCCACCATCTTTTTTCCCAGAAAAAAAGCCCTGGTTCTGCTTATGAGGCCACTCAATTGGAAATGTTGCCCGCGACCCTCTGCATGCAAAGCATGTGCTCATGCACTGAACCATGGACTCTTATAACCCGAATGCCAAAAGTGCAAGCCCTGGCTCAGGGTTGGGTTGGACGGCACATGAATCCTCAACCTTGCTTGAAGGTAAGCTAGTCAAGGACTGACTAGTGCCTGGTTGGGAGAGCTTCTGGGGGACCTTGTGTCTGTGCATAAAATACTTCCCACACACTCTTTGCCTGCCCACAGCAAGGACACATCGCTTGGGAGTAAGAGCATGCCTTGACATGCCCAAGGTTCCCGGTTCTATCCCTGGCGTCTCCAGCTGTGAAGGTCCTTGGCTAGCAGGGGTGGGGAAGACCTCTGCTCAAGGCCTTTGGAGAGCCGGTCCTAGAAGACAGCCTATACCCTGGAGAGATAAGTAACGCTCTCTCCATCTTCCTCCCTGCATCATTTACAGTCTCGTGCTCATTAGCAACAAGCTGCCCAATTTGTAGAGAATGAACTTGGTAATTACGACTGGTGCTAATTAGTGATATTTGTCGACTGTCTCAGAAGAGAGGTCAAGAAGAGACGGAGAGGTCGTCTTTCTAGTGTCCCTGAACTGCCTGTTTTGTTTTTCAGCTGTGAAGCTTTTCATAGGCAAGCACTCTTTCATCGGGCAGTATCAAACTCTACAAAAGGAACTCTAGGGATAGATGTTGGGAAAGACTTTTTTTCTCCCTGCGAGCCTAAAGAGCTGTTGCTAGTCACAGTGCATAGTCTGGAGGTTAATAGAAACCTTTCTCTAGTAAGGGGCCACGGCTAGATGGGGGGGGGGGTCTGCAGGCAGGGTTTTTTTTAAAAAAAATTGTTTATCTATTTATTTAATTATATTTACAGTCCGCTCCCCCTGCAAGTAGACTCAGAGCAGATCTCATCAATAAAACACAAGGACTGTGTGGTTTTTCCCTAGAGCAACTTTTCTGACTGCCTCAAAAGTTTTCTTAATAATAGTTGTTGTGGATTTTCCGGGCTGTATCGCCATGGTCTTGTCATTGTAGTTCCTGACATTTGGCCAGCAGCTGTGACTGGAATCTTTTAGAGGTGTAGCACCAAAAGACAGAGATCTCTCAGTGCCACAGCTTTGCATAGGCAAGCACTCTTTCATCGGGCAGTATCAAACTCTACAAACTCTTTTTTCTCCCTGCAACACTGTGACATTGAGAGATCCCTGTCAGGAACTACAATGCCAAGACCACGGCTATACAGCCCAGAAAATCCACAACAACTATCGTTCTCCGGCTCTGAAAGCCTTCAACAGTTTTCTTAATAGTTGGATTGTTTCTGTTGATTTTATGAGATTTTTTTCCTCTGCTACAACCTGCTTTAGACAGGATATAAATATGTTACATAAACAACACTTGAAATGCACAGTGTAAAGACCCTAAAGATATGAGAGTTAAAGTGCTCCACAAGAGGAGAGATCTTGTCCAGAGACATGAGTTTTAAATGTATGTCCTTCTCGGCAGATGGTAGAAGTGGAAGTGTCAATTGCTTAAGGTTGTTTAGCTGCAGAATGTAGCAGAAACTGTAGGAGGGCAGAAGAGGAGACTGAATTGTCATTCAGAGTTACTTATGAATACAACACACACTTGCCAAGCACAGAAAAGCAGCTGAGTGACTTAGCTGGAGTGTCCTTTTGCTCAGTCTGAAATGTTGCTGGAAGCCCTTGGGGCTGGTTTATTTATTTGCATTATTTATAGGGATGTACGCTTTGGGTTTCCAATTCAGGTTTTTAACCCGAATCGGGCCTGATTTGTAAAGATTCAGGATTCCCAAATCAGCCCCAGCCTTACTGAGCCGATTCGGGAATCCCAAAGCAAAGCTTTCCGAAGCAATTCGTATTGCTTTGGGCAAAGCGGCAGCAGCCGCTCCCACAGCACTTTTCTAGCTGTTTGCATTGCAAGAAAAGTGTTGCTTGCTTTCAAACTTCCTGCCCCACCACTTTTTTTCCCCAATGGGAGAGGGGGTAGGGTTCGTTTTTGGGTGCACACCCCTAGTTATTTATAAACTGCCTTTCTCACTGAGACTGAAGACAGTTCACACAGTGTGAGTTAATACAGTCAATTTCAAAAACATTTCAATAGACAATGTAATGGGAGATATTAAATGCAAATTTGCCAAGCTAGCAGGTCTATACTACAGAGTTGAAGAAATGCTCAACAGAGCATAAGCAATTCTAGACTGACGTATTAAATAACATAAACTATCCAGTAGGATCATACTTACAGTAACAGACAGTATATAGAGGTAAAGTCTATGGTCACTGTCCCTTTACTTACGCATCTCTTTGGGACTATCTCCCTACAGTACAGGTCTCCTATCTGAGTAAAAAGCCTTCTTGAATAATTCAATTTTGTATCGTTTGCAAAAAGCCAGGAAAGTGGGAGCTTTCCTTTCCTAACCTCTTCATGTAGGCCTTTCCATAGGGTGGGGGCCACCACAGAGAATGCATTTGTATGGGCAGCTGTTGATTTTGCTCATGTAAATGGTGGCACCTGCAAGAGGACGTGTTCAGATGAGCGAACCTGCCGTGGAGGAACGTAGTGAGAGAGGCGATCCCGGAGATATGCCAGTCCAAGGCCTTGAAGAATTTTGTATGTGATCGCTAATACCTTTGATTGAGGCCGGTAGCTTATAGGCAGCCAGTGGAGTGACTGCAGAATGGGATTAATATCCACGCTCCTCCTAACTCCTGATGATAAATCAGATGCTGCATTCTGCACCAATTCGAGTTTCCAAGTTAACTTAAAGGGGAGACCTATGTACAATGCATGGATCCAGGTGGCCGGATTGGTCGTGTCGAGGTAGGGGGTCATCTTCCGGGCTAGACTGAGGTTGTAGAAATTGGTTTTTGCGGCTGCCTCAATTTGCTTTTCTGGCACTAGCACTGGATCCAGTATAAGCCCTAGGGTCTTAATTGAGTCTGCAAAGGTCAGATGAACTCCATCAAAAATGGAAAGTAGAATGTCTTTCAAGATCCCTGCCTTCCCTGTGAGCATCATTTCTGTCTTGTTTGGATTCAGTTTCAAACTGACCCCATCTGACCCCAGCTGTTAGGCAGTGACCCAAGGTCTCCAGGAATCTCATGATGATTTGAATAGTGAAATATAGCGCTGGGTGTTATCCATCTATTGATGGCATCCAGTTACACAGCTACGAATGAGTTCTTCTAAAGGCTTTACACTGAGGTTGAAGATCATGGGGGATAAGATTGCATCCTGTGGAACCCTTCAAGATAATTCCAATTCTGGAGATCGCTGGTCTCCAACAGCAGTCCTTTGAGTTTGTCCCGTAAGAAGCAATTTAAACCAGTCCAGGCACATCCCTTGAGACCCAAGTCAGCCTCCAAAATTGCCTCCCCAAGATGGCATGGCCTGCTGTATGGATGTGGATATATAAGAGGAACTAGTTGGTTATAGTTGTTGTTGATTTTATATAGCCCCTTCTACTCGCATGGTGCTTAACAGAGTACAACACGGTAGGTCCCTGCCTCCAAGGCACTTGCAGTCTAAAATTTGCCATAAGAGAAAGGAGGGAGTTACTAGGATAAACAAGAGGAGAATGTGTCCATTCCTGTTGCACATGCATAACCTTAGTTTCACCATGGAAGGGGTGTGTGTGTGTGTGTGCCAGAGGCTTCACAGAAAAGTCAGGTCAGGGGGAGGGATTTGAACAAAATGAGAGAAATGTTGGGTGGAGGCAGTTCTAGGCATAAGGAAGCAGCAAGAAAGGAAAGGTGGAGCCGTTTGAAGGAGCAGGAGATATTTGGATGACGGTGCAGGTCCGGATCTACAGTTGCCAGCGCCCAGGGCAACCGAAGACCAGCCACTTGCGCGCATGTACGCTCCCGGTGCTGTGTGATGACGTCACTTCCATGACGTCATCACGCAGGGCGGCGCGTGCCACCCCGCAGCAAGCCAGCTGTCCCAGCATGCCGCGGAGCTGGCGGCAGCAGCATGAGTGGCTGAGAGGCCGCCCGTGCCATTCGCCTGCCCTGCAGGACGGGGTGGCCGGCTCCTAGCCACCCGTGCTGCCTTTCACCTGCCCCACAGGATGGGGGGTGCACGGCAAGCACACCCCCTGTCCTGCTGCCCACGTGCTCCCAGGGCTGGCAGCTGCACCCGGCGCCCCCTCTTTGGCAGCGCTGGGGGCAGACTACCCCCCCTGCCCCCCCCCCCGGTCGATCTGGCCCTGTGACCGTGTGAAGGATTTTTACCCATGTCTTACTAAGGCTTCCACTGTCCCAGAAGAAAGATTTATCTTTACTCTTGGACAGCTTTCAGCAATTAGTTAAGACCTGTCAAACAGAATCTGCTCTTTGAACAAGTTCTGCTTATCAGTACATAATTTATAGGGTTCTTCTTGCAATACTTTTTCTCATCAAGGCGCACAGAAACCTTTCTAGAGTTTATTTCTTTCTTTTTATTGAAATACACTGTAGTCTTTTTAAAGAAGCAAGATATCAAAGCATATGATTATTAATATAACTGCTACAAAGATGGAACACAGAAAAGCAATAAGAGTTGGGTTTGCTAACATATCCTAATTAACTCTAAGTTTAAAACAGAGTTTCTATGATATGCATTAAGAATCCCATAGCAATGGTAAAATTCTCACCCAGATTCTCATGAGATTTCTTCCAGACAGAACTCTTGACATACTATCTGAATTTGCATGTTTTATAGGTTATCTTATGCAAATAGCTAAGATTTTTTCACATGATAACATAGATAAACTATGATTGGTTTAATGCTTAATTAAATATTCATATTTTCTATTGTATAACATTCTAATTAGCCAAAAAGTGTGTATTGCTTTGTGTAATGTGCTTTAATCTATATTACTGCAACAACAGAGAGTGGAGCCAGGGGGCCACAGGCAGGAGTATGCTGGGCTCACTCCCGATTCTTTCAGCCCGTAGTTTTCTACCTGTTGGCCGGAAGGGCTTCTTTGCTGTGGCCAGCTGTTGTGGCAATAAAATGAGTGCTTAACCACCAGGCCTTCCCGATTCAGTCACTGAAGTGTACAATAGAAAGCCAGTCTCTCTTTCGTCATCATAGTTTATCAAAAAATGGCCAGCCTTAACTGCATCATTTTGGACAGACTGTACGACTCAGGTAGACTCTGACCTTCTTGCTTGTCACGATGCCGTCGTAATAACTGTGCGGTTTCTCCTCTGTCTTTTTTTCATACACTCTATAAACTGAGCAGGCTGGTCTCTAAGCCCCTTCTCGAAAAGAACTCCATGCGAACCATCCTCTTTTATAAATACACTCTCAAACGACAGGCTGACTTGGCCTTACAGTGCCTGCTGGAACGAAGATCTTTTCTGTTTTTTACCCCTCCAGCATCCCTCATAGACTGTAAAAGCCGGGCCAGGTTGGTCTGGCAATACGCTTCATTTCATCTACCTGGAAACGGTGCCCTGGCTTCTCTTCAATCATTTAAGCTCTCTTGCTTCCTGACACGCTTTCCGCTGACAGTAATTCTGCGAGCTCTCACCGGGCATTTACTGCCATCACCAGAGGAAATACTGATGGCTTAAAGTGGGATCATTTCCTTTCTGACGGACAGCAAGCACCTGTGGGAGTTTTAATAGCCGTGCGGGAGCGCCTGTCAGGAAGGCAGCGCAAGAGATGTGAGCAATCACCCTGCAGTGAAGCACTCACAACAGTGAGATCCTGGTGGGAGACCAGGGGTGGAGAGGAAATGGGGTAGCAACAGACACCTTAAAAGAAATTCCTCCCTGGAGGAAACTGGGGAGATATAGCGCTTCCCCACCCCCCATCCTTCTCAGGTTTCCCTTAGCTTTTAAAATTATTATTCACATTCCTTATCCCCTCTGACTTGCCTGGAATGAAGCCGTCTTTGTTTGACTGTTGTATATGAGAATTAGGCCTGGTTCATACATGTGGGTAAATGAGGGGGCAGAATAGACTTTGAAGCACTTGTGGGGGATTCTACCGCTGAATGTTTCAGTGCATTAAAAAGGTGTCATGCCGTTAGAGCCAGTTTGGTGTAGTGGTTAAGAGCATGGGACTCTAATCTGGAGAGCCGGGTTTGATTCCCCACTCCTTCACTTGAAGCCAGCTGGGTGACCTTGGGTAAGTCACAGCTCTCTCAGAGCTCTCTCAGCCCCACCCACCTCACAGGGTGTTTTGTTGTGGGGATAATAATAACATATTTTGTAAGCTGCTCTCAGTGGGCATTAAGTTGTCCTGAAGGGAGGTATATCAATCGAATGTTGTTGTTGTTAGAAAGCTAGCACAGAAGGGTGTGATGGATTTCGCCAAGTCCATCCCCTTTTTCATATCTGCCAATCCCCTTTGTACCTTGGTGGTTTGGAGAGAAAAAAGCCAGCAAAGTCAGGGCTCAGAGAACATTTGGAAGGAGAAAGGAAGTAGCTAGGGTTGCCAGATCCAGGTTGAGAAATTCCTGGAGATTTGGGGGGTGGAGCCTGGAGAGGGTGGCGTTTGGGAAAGGGAGGGGCCTCTGTGGGGTATAATGCCATAGAATTCACTCTTTAAAGCAGCCATTTTTTTCCAGGGGAACTGATCTCTTTGGCCTGGAGATCAGTTGTAATTCCAGGAGATCTCCAGCTACTACCTGGAGGCTGGCAACCCTAAAAGGAGCAGAGAGAGAAAGATGCCGTTGAGAGTTCAGAGGTTCCTTAGGCAGGTTAGGGGATTTGTTCTGTCTCCAGTCTCTTTGTGTGGAAGTGGGCTATTCGGTGTGACGGCCTGGCGAGGCACACACCGGCTGGTGGTTCTCATATGTAGTCTTTCAGGGTTATTTGGAATCTAGGGGGCAGGCAGAGTTTTGTGACTTTTAGAAGGCTCCAGTGCAGAATGTAAAAGATTAGGAAAATTGTGGGAAAAGTAACAGCGTTTAAAGTCCAAAGTAGCCTGACAGTTACTGACGTTTTCTCCCATCTGGCAACATGTAATTGCCAGACTATATCTGTATCTATATAAAATAATGTTTTTCTCTATCAGGAAACCCTATATCCATATCTTTGTCTCAATAAGCTACATTTGTATAAAGTTCAGAACACCCCTACCCAGAATAGTTTCCCCTCACTGTAAAATTAAAACTTTTTCTTATTGCGTTCTCCTCCTTGGCATTATAAGCGGAAAGGTTTTAACAAGGCAGGGGAGAGAATACCTCAGTCAGGATATCTCAGGAGCACCGTCCTGATTTACCTCAGGGGTGGTCAGGCCTCTGTCACAGGTGTGCTTGGTGATGTGACAGGGAAGGGTGGTGCAGGGCAATAGTCCTCAGATAATTCCCAAATCAGTACTTGCTTCCATCATGAGGAGGACAGTGGCACTGGGCAGAGCAGGGGCTTTCTTGACCAATATATATCAGTACCTGCTCCTTGCACTCTTAACTTGTCACACAGGGTTGTGGTGGCCTTGTGTTTGCAAGGAGGTTTCTTTCAACAAAGGAGAGAATTCTAAACAGGCCTGTTTAGCCCGTTTCCACTAGCCAGAGTCCACTAGCAATTTGAAATGGCTCGGCCTGTTTTATCACTTCATGCGCAAAACTGACCTACGCCTCTTAGATCAGACACAGAAAGGTAACGCGGCAGACATAATTTTAAAAAGTACAGAGTTATTTTAATTGGATTATGTGAGAATGAGACTTGGCAGCAAGATCTGTTATTGATTGTTTGCATTCATAGATATTCTTATATTCAGGGCTTTTTTTCAGCCGGAACGCGGTGGAATGGGGTTCCAGAACCTCTTGAAAATGGTCACATGGCTAGTGGCCCCGCCCCCTGATCTCCAGACAGAGGGGAGTTTAGATTGCCCTCCGTGCTGCTCCAGCGTAAAAGCTCCAACATAAAAGTTAAAGACAGGAAGACCCCCCCCCCAAATTAGAAAAAAACTAGCACTCCGTTGACCAAGGTAATAAGCAACCTCTCCCTACCCAGTTCCAGGTAGCAAGTCTTTATATCGTCTCTAGACAGGGGGTAGAGTATGCAACGTGGAATGAAGAACTGGCAATCTGCAGGCCAAGATAGTGGTCGTTGTGACCAGGTTCCCCCTTCCCCAAACAGGAAATTTCAACCATAACCATAAACCGAGAACTAGGATTGCCAGCCCCCAGGTAGTGGCTGGAGATCTCCCAGAATTACAACTCGTCTCCAGGCTACAGAGATCAGTTCACCTGGAGAAAATGGCTACTTTTGGGGGTGGACTCTATGGAATTATGCCATGCCAAGGTCTTTTCCCTCCCCAAACCCCACTTTTTCCAGGTTTCTCCAGGTTTCAACCCCCAGATCTCCAGGAATTTCCCTGCTTGGTGCTGGCAACCCTACCGAGAACACTTTACAACATCCCCTTCACATATAAGAACCTACTGTTTTTTAAATGCATTTTTAAAAAAGAAGCAATGGCAACAGCAAAGCAGTGGACACTACTGGTTAGGTGGTCCCACATATACTGAACGAAATGAGCAAGGCCTGGCTATCCTTGCAGTTCAGTTCAACAGTTGAGCACCGTTGCTCAGCTGTCCAGACGGGATTCTCCGTCCATGGCACACACCATTTGGGTCGTTGAAACTGTTTGGCAATATGCTGCTCTGACAATCGTGATAATGCTGAGCCTTTGAGAAAGTTGGTATTGTGAAACGGGATTAACAATGCTGGCAAATGCCTGTAAGGCTCCATCTTGACAGTCTCTTCTTTAAGACTCTGTACAGGATTTCTTTGAAGAAGACAGATATTACGTCTTTCAGTGGATCTGCAAAGAAGGAAGAAACAATTACATCATACTTATGGACTTGTGTATTTAACACTTATCTGCAAGATTTCCAAGAACTGAACGTTCATTTTTAGAAATGAAATATTTATTGCACTGAGCTTTGCAGGATTATTATATTGTATATGGTGTGTGTTTATTAGAAAATTGTTGTATGGTGTTGAAAAATTGTTGGAACTCGTCCAGAAAAGTTCTTTGGTACATTTTGTTGATAACATGAATGGAATTTATCATAATTATTGGCTGATTCCACACACATTGGATAATGCACTTTCAATGCCCTTTATCAATCGCTTGAGGTGGATTTTTTGTTCCGCGCACAAAAAAATCCATTCCAAATGATCTATAAAGAGGATTGGAAGTGCAAGTGTGCGGAATGTGATATTGTTAGGACTTTGAGCACTTTAAGCACTTTATAAACTTTTCATATTTTGCACTGCAGTTGATTTTTTCACAAATTGTTACCCTCTGGTAGGCAATTGCCTCCTGTCTCCTGTAGTTCTGTCTGGGGGAGCCCCTCCTTTTGTTTTTGGAGGAGAGGGCTTGGCAAGCACATCCAGCTCTAGATGTGAGTAGTAATAATAACCACTTCTCTATCCCTTTGGTAGCTGTAAGAGTTTGCTGAAGGGGATGCCCTCAGGCTTGCCCCCGTTTCTTGTTTCAAGGAGATATTCCTCGTTTAGTGTTTCTGGGAATACTTGTGGAAAGAGACGTATTGTCACTGCAAAAAGCAACTTTTAGTACATGGCAAAGACAGCCTGTTCTTCCAAAGCACTTTGAACGCTTAACACTTGTAGCAAGTCATTTTCTTGCAGTCTCGCAATGTACTGCAGGGGCAGCCAGGGATGTGCATTCTTAGTTCATATTGTATTTGTCTTCTAACTGTAGATAGACACTTATTGATTTGGGCTAGCCATTAAAAATTAATGTCAGATGCTATTTCGTATATATGTTCATTCCCTGGAAATGGTATGGATAAGTTTAGTGAATTTTATTGAAACATGCCGGGCAATGTAGGGAGCAATCCTAAGCAGGGCTGCTTGGAAGAAAGTCCTGTTTTATTCAATAGGGCTTACTCCTTCAAAAATGGTCTTAGGGGTATTGCGGCCTTAATACTAGAGATGGGCACGGACAGCAATACGAACTAAAAAAAGCCACAAACAGCCCAATCTGCTGTTTGCGAACAATCTGTTCGTGAGGCCCCATTCTAAACGAACAGGTGGCCGTTGCAAGCCTCCTTCGTTGCTGTTCGTTAAGCCAGACAATCTGGCACCTGCAATCAATTTTCTTGGCAGACAGGGATTGTCTGAACTCTGTCTGAACTCCTGCTGTTGCCCTGGAAACCCCAATCTAAGCCCAATTTAGCTTGATAGGCAGGTCTTCCTTTCAAGTGTGGAGCTCCAAATTTGTTACAAGGAAGCAAAGAGCAGGGGGGAGGGGGGAGGGGGCTCCCAGCTCTGGTTTTGCAGACAGTGAGGGAGAGACAGTTGCTGTTGGCATTTTGATAGAGTGCATTGGAGCTTGAATTTTCTGTGTGTGTGGTGGGATAGGGATCTACCCCTTCAAGTTCCAGGGCTGCGGCCAGGCTCTGGGGTCAAGTTATTATTTATTATTGGTACATTTCCTGCTGCCTGCTCAGGTAGGGTTTCTGGGAGTGGTGCGGTAGGGATCTTGATGGCTGGAGGAGAGCCTGCTGGCCCCCACGAAAAACAAACAACGAACATGTTCATGAACAGGATCATGTTCGTCAGTGTTCATTGTTTGTTGTTTATGGATGGCAACAAACAACATACACCATGTTCATTTTTTTCCTGTTCATGCCCATATCTACTTAATACCACTTTTGAGATTCTCTGCCTCTCCGCCTATTTTTTTTTCCTGGCACTCCCTCCCTTTTCCTTCTGCATAAATGAGAAATGCCATGTTCTATTTTAGCTCATTGCCTGTTGGTTTAGTAGGGCTTTACCTCTGGAGAGCAACTTTTGTGCGGGCCCAGCAATATTATGTGACATCACACAGCATGAAGGCTGTCACTTTTTTACCCCAGATGTCCCCCAAAGGGCTCGAGAAGGCAAACATGATTATCCCTTTCTCGTTTTAGCCTCAAAATAACCTTGTACGGTAGACTAGCCTGATGACTGGCTCAGGTCACCCAGTCAGCTTTATGGTTGAACTCTTGTCCCACTGTTCTGAGTCCAACACTCTAATCACACATTGGTAAGAAAAAAACCCGAGTGGCATTGGAGAGACTGGCTTATTGGCATGTAAATGTGGGTAGGAAGCACTGAAAGGTGAAAGCATTTGTCATTCTGGGATAACGAATTTTAAACTTGCTTTGACTTCCAAACTTCTTTTGTGCTCCTCAGTCATCAAAGTGGACTTGGTAGCTCATGTACTAGTTTCTGATCAGGAGGTAGAGAGGCTGATGGGTTGCAATCCTTAGTATGGGAAGGACTGGACCAGATGTGACTTCTCCCGGTGGCAGCTTAAGAATCTTTTTGGAAAGAAAGGCACACGATATTCCAAACCCAACAGCAGCCTGAGGCTCAGTTCACCTCCTGCTCAACTGAAACTTCAGCCACAGAAGCACTGCCTATCCTTTCCTTAGAATTCCATGCCCCCACAAAAACACATTTTTTAAAATGTCATTTATAGCCCGCCTTTTCACTGAGACTCAAGGCGGATTACACAGTAGGAGATTAGTAACAGTCAGTATCAAGGACATTTCAATACACTATCGACATTTCATAAACAATACCATAGGGTAAATAGATACAAGTTTAAAAGACATAGTGTTAGCAAGAATCCAATACAGAGTAGAATTTTTATATATATATATATATATATATTTCACACCTGCAAGCTTCCAGCAGCTTCAAAGATCTTAACCCTCCCAAGGCTGTTGACTTATCCGACGGTCATCTGATTCTCGAGGCAGACGTTTGACAGGGTCAGAGCAAAAGTCACACAGTTCTGAAAAGCGAGCTGATCTGGAATATGTCAGCCGCTGTGGTGGAAATGTTAAGGCCAAGGTTGTATGTTTTTTGAAAGGAAAAAAAGGGCGTCTGCTGGGGATGGAATTGTAAAGCCAAGGTTAAACCAAGCAAAGGTTTTACTTGCAATTGGGCTGTAATTGATATGGATTATGGTTGCTTGCATTTAGGGTCAAAGTTGGAGATCTTTCTCGCTGAGCAGGCTCTCTTTTAGGAGTTTAATTGTTCTGTCTAGAGTTGAATCAACTTCAGGTTGTGCCGTGATTAATTCCTGACGCCAGGCTTAAAACTTAACCTGGAAAGCTGCCTTTTTTGACCTAGAAATGACCCCCCCCCCATCTTACAGCCACTGAATACAAGCAGATAAATCATAAACCAGATCGGTCAATTTTCCAGTCTGCCTCCCTTAATGGCTTCCCAGTACCACCAACTCAGGTGATCTTTTCGCCTTACTGCATAGTAAGACCACATATTGTGCACTGTTAGTGAGTGTTTACTATATCACCAACGACCTTGCTTTGGTTGCTGAGAAATGCGTATTTTAGCTGCTTTAAAAAAAATTAGCTTAAAAGAATATGACTGTGCTGAAGGTGATGGGGTATAAACCGGTTCTCTAAGCGAAGAGTGTGTGTAGGATTGAGCAGACTTCTAGTGCTGAAGCGGACTGGCACAAAACAGTTGTGTGTTTTCTCTCTTGCAAGGAGGTATGGTATAGGTGAGCTGTATCCCAGCGGCAGACTACGGGTTTTGCCTAATGAAGGTCACAGGCTGATCATCATTGCCTGTAAAAAGTTGCACGTGTTGGGGAAGACCTTTTTCTTCTTGGAGAGCTGCTGCCAGTCGGAATAGACTGTACTGAGCTAAACAGAATAATGGTCTGATTTAGTGGAAGGCAGTTTACTGAGTTGATATGTGGCGCTATTCTGATGCTACATATGTTGTCTATTCCACTCTGGTATCCTTCCTTCTCCAACTCTTCCTTTTCCTTGTTCTTGTTTTTCTTAAATCCTTTGTAGCAGCAAGAGCATATCAGTGCAGCAATGTTGGTTCGATTCATATTTAATCGTATTTAAATGGCTGCTGGAAGAGTGTTAATTTTCCATAGTACTTGTTGTTTTGTTCTTGAAGGGCTGCTTGTTATCAGAATTTATAATGAAGAATCAGGAAAGTTAATAAGGACTAAAGATGACCTTGGAGTTCCCTGCTTGAGAAGCTGGAAGTAATAATGAAACTGGTCTGTCCTCTTTTAATACTGTTTCTTTCAGCACTGTTCAGAGCCACTCCTTGATCTTGTTAACAAAGCATATTTAAGACCAGGGCTTTTTTTCTGGGAAAAGAGGTGGTGGAGCTCAGTGGGTTGCCCTTGGAGAAAATGGTCACATGGTCACATGGCCCTCCGTGCTGGAGCGGCGCGGAGGGCAATCTAAACTCCCCTCTGTCTGGAGATCAGGGGGCGGGGCCACCAGCCATGTGACCATTTTCAAGTGGTTCTGGAATTCCATTCCACCGCGTTCCTGCTTTAAAAAAGCCCTATTTAACACTGAATTGCTGTTGCCAGTGAAAGGGAAGCTCTCTGGTGTTAGGCTTCATTGTGAGCAAGCTGAAGCCAAGGTCGAGCCAAAAAAAGGGACTTATACGAAGAGTCTCTCTACTCAAGACGAGGACGTGCAACTGAAGGAAGACACATTGTTAGCTGGTAATTGTAGTTTAATTTCGCCTCTCTACAGGAAGGTGATTTAAAATGATAGAGCCAGCAGAGATCACTCCTCAGAGGGTTTGTTAATTTCATTGTTGCCTCTCCCACCCAAGGCTCTGTCAATTTCACCTCCCCTTCTGGAGGCAAAGATGAAATTAACAAACGCTCTGAGAAGCTCTACTGGCTCTGTCTTTTAAAACTATGCTTCCTGGCTAACACTGCATCTCCCTACACTTGAGTATCCTCATGTAAGATGTCTCATGTTGAGAGACACTAAGTTGTAGGAAATAGAGTGAAGAAGACGCGATGAGCTGGATAAAGCAGTCAAAAAAATCTAGGTAGTAAGATTCATGTATCTATTTACTTCATTAATACCTAACTTTTCACCCCAGTGGGGTACCCACAGTAGCGTACATTGTTCTCTCTTTATCTTCACAACAGCCCTGTGAGGTAGGTTAGGCTGAGAGTGTATGACTGGCTCAGCAAGCTTCTGTGGCAGAGCAGAGATTCAAACATGGGTCTCCCAGATCCCTAGTCCCACACTGTAACCAATACACCATGCTGGAATTTCAAACTGTTTTTTTAAAATACTGACTGTCATCTATAAGCTGCTAGCCAGGAGCCACAGAAGTATACTTCCTGGAAAAGCTGTGACTTTGTCTGAATGGGAGGTTTATGGCTGCAATTTTTGCCTCCGCTCCAGAGCCTGCCTGATTTAGTTTCCTCCATTGCAGCAAATGGAAATAGTAAATGGGCTGCACTATAAGGAGGACATTGCCTGTCCTTACAGTATTCCAGTATCTGGCAATGGGAGACAGGTTTTTCTGTTTTCGGCATGTTCTGGGGTTGCATCCCGTTTAGTTCATTTCTTGTAACTTGATGGGGGCCTTTGAGAACCGTTTGGATCCAATTGTCTGCCTCGTCCCACCCCTTCATAGGCATTGCTGAACATTCATCCCTTGATTATTTTCTGCCGTACTTTGTGGTGGAATCAGTTTTGGAAGAATGTGTCCAATAAGATTGGGAACTAGATATCTCTGTGTGTGTATTTGAATTGTTCACTATTTTATAAAGACTTTTTTTTAAAATCTTCTGATTTCTTTTCCCCCTTACCACAGAAGGACATGTCGTTGAAGCCTCAGGAGAGAAAGGAAAAATGGGAGAGACATCCAGGAAAGAAACCTCGAGAATCTGAAAACTGCATGTCGGCTGAGCCCAGTGAAAATGGCCATAATAATGACGCTGGGAGCTCAGGGAGAGAGACGGATCTAGGCAAGGAGAGGGTGAAGAAGAAAATCCTCTTGAAAGTCCACAAGCAGGTAAGGCTGAGACTTACCGGCTGCCTTTGCCGCTTTGCTTCGGCTTGGATGTGACAAAGAGTAATGACTTTCGGGATGCATCTCACTTGGAGAAGTTTGCTGTGGAACCTATACTGAATTATGGTTGTTGTGGATTTTCCAGGCTGTATCGCCGTGGTCTTGGCATTGTAGTTCCTGACGTTTCGCCAGCAGCTGTGACTGGCATCTTCAGAGGTGTGGCACCGAAAGACAGAGATCTCTCAGTGTCCTGACCGAAAGACAGAGACCTCTCAGTGTCCTTCCTTCCAATCCATATGCAAAAGAACCTCCTCAGGATACAGTGAAGCCTCCCGCCATTAGCATTCCACACCCTGGGAAACTCTTACATGATGACTCAGCCCAACCCCACCCCTCCTGAGTAGATACAAATGACCTGCCAACATCTTTTCCACACTGTGACACTGAGAGATCTCTGTCTTTTGGTGCTACACCTCTGAAGATGCCAGTCACAGCTGCTGGCGAAACGTCAGGAACTACAATGCCAAGACCACGGCGATACAGCCCAGAAAATCCACAACAACCATCATTCTCCGGCCGTGAAAGCCTTCGACAGTATATCTATACTGAATTGTCTAGAGAAATGCTTTCCTCCAAAGAATTATTAAACCAGCTTGGTACTTTAGCAGCCTGTCTGTTCGTGTTTCTTTGATTTCACCAGCGTGTTGCATCGAAATGTATCTGAAACTTCTTGCGTCTTCGTCCTCCTTAGCTGTTGATGTTTTGTTAATGACGAATATGTATATAGCTTTTGAATTCCTAGGCTTAAAGATTTCCAAAATGCCAAATTACTCACTGTGGAAAACCAGGCCATAGGTAGTTACCAGGGCAACCAAAGGTGATTCAGATCCTGCGGTGGAGATCTGAGGGGAGAGCAAAAGGTCTTGCAGAGGGTGCTGAGGTACCAAAATGTCCTAGGGCGACATGTGCTGTATCCTTGAGAAGCAGCCATGGATGATCTGGGTGGTATGGATCAAACCTGACAACCAGACAGGTCATAGCACTGGCCCCATTGTGTGTTAAGACGGAGCCATGAACTTGGGTGCTTATGCGCCTCACAAGGAGTCAGCTTGACGAGGGAAATTCTGTGGGCCTGTTGGGTCACACAGTTCTAGCAAGCTACCTCCAAAAGTCAGGTGCACAGCCAGGGACTTCAGCTGCGGAAGAGGAAAAAATGATGCTTTTCTTCCTTGCCCAGCATGCGGTAAATTCTGGAATCATGCACACTGTGATCAGACTCGGTTGGTTTTGCAGCTGATGGAGAGGGCTGTGGCTCTGAGTCCTTGTACCGTGCGCGCATGTGTGCGTGAGCTGACAAACACAGTCTTAGTATGCTTTCCATGTTTCGGCTCTTCCTTCCTGTTGCCAGGCGGCAAATTTAGGACTGTGAGGAGGGGGTTAGGAAATGTGAGAAGCATAAAGATTTGGGCTGTTCCCCTCTCTGCACCAGCAGCTTCCCCGTGCATTCAAAACTTGACAAGGCATTAACAAACGGCAGCTCCGGCTGCAGTCTGGCCTGCCAGTCGAGCACAATGGGGACAGCCCCCAACAGCCTTTGCTTGAACTAACATGTTTGTTCAAAGCTAAGGAGGTGAAAAGGGAAAGGCGTGGGGGGGGGGGCAGCAGGCCATTTATCACTTACAGCTGCTCTTCTGGGACGTTTGTGGGGGGAAGTCGGCGCTCGGTCATCAGCTTGATAGCTCTGTGGTTGTAACAGTGTTTGTCTAGCTAGCAGCAAGCGC
The DNA here is from genome assembly GCF_028583425.1 of Eublepharis macularius. NCBI lineage: Eukaryota > Metazoa > Chordata > Lepidosauria > Squamata > Eublepharidae > Eublepharis > Eublepharis macularius. The sequence goes on along the minus strand of NC_072802.1, from coordinate 61,293,168 downwards.
TTCCTCTCTCTGCTGTTCCTGATGAAGGAACCACTGCGAGCCTGCAGCGAGCCGGGTTGGCGTTAGGGATGAGCAAACGTTCCTTTGATTTATCACTTTTGGTATGGGATATATTTTTGTCCACAGTCTCATTTCTTTAATTTTCATCATCTATCTTTATAGATTTGTTTGTGTTAGACAGGGAGTTTTTTTAAAAAACCCAATTAACACAGCATGTATACATGAATATGCATATGCCATGTTTGAGCATGATTCGGTTTTACCAGTATGCCCGCGGTAGAACCGGGATCACTTGCAGCTTCCTGTAGAGCTCAGTGGCAAACACGAGTCCGTGTTTGTTTGGTGTAGTAGAATGGCCCTGAGATGCCCAACCAAGAAGGTTGAGTCCAGCTTTCCTTTAGAAGGCAAGTGGTTATGCAGATGTTTCCCGAGCAAAGCCTGAAGTCCATGTTATGTCAGATGCAAAGTAGGGGGGAAATGAGTGCCTGGTTCCTCTGTTCTACTGTTGTCCTAGGGTTACAGACCTCCACATAGAACCTGGAGATCTCTTGAAATTACAAATGATCTCCAAACTACAGAGATCAGATACTGCGGAGAAAATAGATCCAGAGGAGATAGCCGAGTTAGTCTGCAGTAGCAAAGTAGAAAAGAGTCCAGTAGCACTTTTAAGACTAACCAACTTTATTGTAGCATAAGCTTTTGAGAACCACAGCTCTCTTTGTCATGCATCTGATGAAGAGAGCTGTGGTTCTCGAAAGCTTATGGTACAATAAAATTGATTAGACTTAAAGGCACTGCTGGACTCTTTACTATTTTGTGGAGAAAATGGCTGCTTTGGAGGATAGACTTTATTGCATTATACCCTGCTGAGATCCCCAAATCCCACTCTCGACAGGCTTCACCCTCAAATCTCCAGTAATTTCCCAACCCAGGCTGGCCCCAAATCTGGCACACCATTAGCTACATGGTGACTGGTGGGTCCCCCTCCATGCAGATGCAACTATTTATTTATTTGGTGGTGGAGAGTGCCCTCAAGCCATAGCTGCCTTACGGCGACTCCTGATGGGGTTTTCATGGCAAGAGACTAACAGAGGTGGTTTGCCATTGCCTAAGAGCCCCGTGGCGCAGAGTGGTAAGCCACAGTACTGCAGCCCAAGCTCTGCTCATGACCTGAGTTCGATCCTGGCGGAAGCTGGGTTCAGGTAGCTGGCTCAAGGTTGACTCAGCCTTCCGTCTTTCCAAGATCAGTAAAATGAGTACCCAGTTTCCTGGGGGTAAAGTGTAGATGACTGGGGAAGGCTACCCCCAGTAAAACCACCCCGTAAAAAGTATGCCAAGAAAACATTGTGATGCGACATCCCCCATGGGTAATGATTCGGTGCTTGCACAGGGGGACCACCTTTACCTTACCTTTTTGCCATTGCCTGCCTCTGCAACCCTTGTCTTTGTTGGAGGTCTCCCATCCAATTACTAACCAAGGCTGACCCTGCTGATATATGACAAGATCAAGCTCACCTGGGCTATCCAGGTCAGGGCATTTATTTATTTAGCGTATTTATATTCCACTTTTCTCCCCCGTGGGGACCTAAAGCACAATACATGCAGAGAGGGAGAAAAAACCCAAGCTAAACAATAAAGGGAGGGGAGGCTTTGGATGACTAAGCAGGTCTTTCTGCGAATCTTCTGGACAACTTTTAGCCTAGCTCTCAGGTTAAGAGCTCACAGGAAAAAAAGCCTTTTGGCCTGTGCCCATGGGCTTATGCCTCTGGGCACAGGAGTGTGTAGGCTGCTGAGCCAGCGACAGTGATGGGAGGAGGCCACGGCTGTTCACTTGCCCTCCCCTTATGGGCACTGGCAGTGACGGCTGCTCCCAATTGCTTCTGTCACTGGAGAGAAGGGGCAGGCGATAGCGGCCGCTGCTTCTGTACCCTGGGATTGCTGGGTTAGCGGTTATAGGTGGCTCTTCTAGGGCACTGGGGCCTTGGCAAGGGCCCGAGCATGCTGACTCTAGACACTGGCCCTGAGCGCTTTGAAGATTACTCTTCTAAAATGGAAAGGTCCTAATCCCCCATTCTGCTTCCTGCACTTGGCCATTTTAACAAGCCAGCCCAAAGAGCCTGGTAATTGCTGAGCGCTGCCTGTTCGTTCGCTCAAGCCAAGCTGTGGCTCTCTTCACTGTAATTTTCCAATAATCCTTTGAATAATGTGGCTGAAATCTATTACGAGCATTCTGTTCTTTCCATGCATCAATTCTCCATCCCCGCTGTCCGTGTTGCATGTTGTAGTACCAAGTTCTCAGCGCTGTCAATAGTAGAACTTACATCAACTCTATTGGTGGGATTTTAAAAGGTATACATATGTTTGGAAAAACTATCAGAATCGTATTGTGTTTATAGATCCAGAGGAGTTAGCCGTGTTAGTCTGTAGTAGCAAAATCAAAAAGGGTCCAGTAGCACCTTTAAGACTAACCAATTTTATTGTAGCATAAGCTTTCGAAAGCTTATGCTACAATAAAATTGGTTAGTCTTAAAGGTGCTACTGGACTCTTTTTGATTTTATTGTGTTTATGGAATCGCTAGGGCCAGTCTGAGACTCCTCTAGTGTTTAACTGGCTTTGCAAGGAAATGTATGGAAGATCCAGGAAAAAAACGTAAAATTGGTGTGATCAAATAGCATAATGCTTCCCTGAAGCGTCGTGGTTGGGCTGCAAATCAGGACTCTGTTGGCTGAATCCCACAAATGCCATGAGCTCAGTAGGTGGCCTTGGGGAAGTCGCTTCTCTCAGCCCCGGCTCCCCAGCTGTATTGTGGGGATAATAATAACACTAACTTGTTCACCACTCTGAGTGAGGCACTAATCTTTCTAGAAGAGAGGTATAGAACTGCAGTTGTTGCTGTTGTTTATTCCTGCTTGACTTTGGGGCCGAGCTCCTCCTGTGTTCGTTACTTGAAATCAGAAGAGGAGTCCCTCTGGGAGAGACCAGGGCCAGCATATTCCAGCTTCCTGTCTCCTACAGCGGTCAAGCTGATGCCTATTTCCCTTCTCACGAGTTAAAATCGCTGTCTCATTCCATCTACACGGGTTGGGTTGCCAGGCCCCCTTACCCTCCCGGCGGGAGCGGGGTTGACCTGCCACTTAGTGTGCATGCACTCCCGGCAGGCATGATGACATCACATCCGGAAGTGACATCATCGTGCCAGGCGGCAGGTATGCTCCCGCACTTCACAGGGGCCAGTAACAAGTTTAAATTACGGAAGGGAAGGTACCAGCTGGACGTTAGGGAAAACTTCTTCACATTAAGAGTAATTCAGCTGCCTAGGTATGTGTTAGCTTCCCCCTCATTGGCAGCCTTCAAAGAGCAGCTGGATGAATATTTTTCAGGGATGCTTTAGACTGTTCCTGCATCAGACAAGGGTTGGACTAGATGGTCTGTAAGGCCCCTTCCAATTCTTTGATTCTAGGTTTGTCAGACTTCCCATTGAGAATCTGCTGTTGCATTTCTAACCATGAGTGATTCCGCACACGTTGGATAATGCACTTCCAATCCTCTTTATAGATCATTTGGAACAGATTTTTTTGTGTGCGGAACAAAAATCCACCTTAAACAATTGATAATGTGCATTGAAAGTGTATTATCCAACGTGTGCGGAATCAGCCCATGTTGCATGATAGCTATTCTCAGAATATGGTCCAGGGGACAATCTGACCACAGTGTGTGATATTTAAACTGACCTCTGATTTTGGGGTGCAGTGTTTTGAAGACACTTCAGATTGACTTTTGTTCAGAGATGATCTCCTATTTGGGGCAAGAGGAAGAAATAGAAGAGAATCGGTCACTGATGACTGCGTGGCTTTCCTTGTTATCATTGATTTTTCCATTCAAGTTAATTAGCAGTCTCAAAGATTGGTTTCACCATCGGAATGACTGCCAACATTTTCTTCTCATAGATTTCTTCATCGTTGTTCATAGCCTCCGAAGCAGCAAGAATCTAGTCTTCAGAGTGTAGGTGCATTGCCCTGGGAGGAAGGATTCATGGAAACTTGATTAGAATTTTTTAATAGTTGTTCTTAAAAGGTTTTAGTTTATATTTGTTTTCATCAGTTTCAGTGGAAACACATTTCAAGCTGTAATTTGTTCTCACTGCCCAACAGGACAGAAATTCTCAAGGGCTCTGCCACATTCCTTAGCGATCTTCCTTGGTGAACTTTACACATATGGAAGAAAGCACTTGCCTCTATCTGTTGCTGACGCATTTTTCTCCCAGCCAGACACACTTCTAGCATTGGAGCAGAGATGGCAGAAAAGCACTTAAGAAACTAAAAGGGCTAAACCATTGAAGGGCGCCAGATTTAGCCCCTCTCACCAGTGGACTCCATTGCTGCTTACAAAGATACTCACCCCACTCTACTTTATTTCATGTGAATAGGAGGACTTGTGTATAACTGCCCAAGGATCCCCTCTGTTGGCTTTTGATTTTAAAAATAATCTATAAGTTGATCCTCTCCTCCGCCCCATGGTTTCATTGCAAATCTTACCTTTCATCATTAAGAGGTTTCAGGCTTACCTTCCTCATGGATCTCTCATCTTGTTTTGCCCCAATTTTGGCTGGGGGGGGGATTTGCTTTCAGATGTGCTCTCTCTGGCCAGATGTTCTGCCCTCTCTTTGGCCCAGCCATAAAAAAGCACATAGTGGATAGCAATTCTCAGTCTCCTTGCTAAAAGCTGACACAAGCTGAGTTTGTGCATTTCCCAATTTAATGTTCAATTTGGCATCCAAATGTAGTCTTGGCACCCACATTAGAAATGCATCTGGGTCCCCTTTGCTGAGATTTAACATCTAGACACCCTGGGGAGAGCAAGCTAAGCCCTGAAGAAGAACAGCAGCAACTCATGCTTCAAGATTTCAGCTAGACATCCCCAAAAGGCAAAAAGAGGGGCAGTAATGCCCAGGGACAGGTACCAGGCTGTCCCTGGTAAATGGGGACGGTTGGAGCATATGTCTTCTTTGTCAGTCTTGAGCTGAGCCTGGAAGCTGCCACGCTCTGCAGTCACAGATGGCTGTCTCCTGTTCTCTCCTAGTAATCTGCAAGCAAAGAGATTTCACAGCTGCCTAAGAAACCACTGGGGAGTCCCAGCACAAAGTGTTGAAATGGGCAATACAGTATTTAGTCATTAGGGCTGCTCATCTAAAGAACTAAAATAAGGCTCATTTCAATCAATAGCAATCTGTTTGCGCTGTCAGGAACTAATTTAAAAATCTGCTTTAAGTCCCGGTTAGGCATTTTGGTGCCGAAAGCGGAATGCAAAGTGCAGGGGAATTGCTGGGCATAACATAGCCATGGCAGCGGGGAAGGAGGGACTGAAACCACCACCTACGGGAAGCCCTACTAATTTAACAGAATTCATCCTGGTGTGTTAAAGCTTCTTATACACTGCCTAGCATACAGCTCCAGAGTCCGTCCGGAGGGGGGAAGAAAAGAGAAACCAGAGATATTTGGCTTGCTAAACAGCCGGTGAATTCTAAATGGAAGCATTTGTGGGAAGGAGTGGGAACTCCAAAGGGTTCCAACATTGGCTGGCCCAGAGAGCAAACTGGCTGTTTTATTCCATGTTGACACTCCACCCTAGCATCCGTTGGGCCTAGTGCAACCATGTTCCCCATGTTTGGGAGAAGGAAGAGCAGCACAAGTTGCTAAGCAACCCTTTCATCTGGGCCTGCTGATGCCTGAGGTAAGAGGAGAAAATGGTGGTGCACAACCTTCAAAATAAAGAGGAAATAGAAACTCTCCTGGAACACTCCTTCTCACACCCCAAGGGGTCTGTGCCCAAGCCTGCCCCAGGTATTACATGTTTATGAAGATTTTGCTCCATCTTCTGTATGTTATATTTGTTTAGTTTGCAGTGTCTATCCTATGAGAAGCCTGAAGGGTAGATGTGTAGTTGGTTTGAAGATGTAATAGAAAACTGTAATTGTTGTACTACAGTTTACGCAGAATTCATTAAGGCACCTCAGCAGTTGCTATATGAAGACTGTCTGGCTGTGCACCATGTGGTATTCATGTAGAGTTGCCCGCCTCCAGGTGGTGCCTGGAGATCTCCCAGAATGACAACTGATCTCCAGACAACGGAGATCAGTTCCCCTCAAGAAAATGGCTGATTTGGAGAGTAGACTGTATGGAATTATACCATCTTGAGGACCCTGCCCTCCCTAAAGCCCACCCTTCTCAGGCTCCTCCTTCAAATCTCCAGGAATTTCCCACCCTCTGGTTGGCAACTCTATGCTCATGTTTATATGTTGCCACTGGAGTTGATTCTGATGATCTCTTTCTGGCATGACTAAGGGCCAAGCTACAAGTGATGAATGACGCTAGTTGGACACTTGTCAGCTTCCCTCAAGTTTTGATGGGAAATGTAGGCATCCTGGTCTTGCAACTTGGCTCTCCGACTGCTGTCCAACGGAGTTTTCAACTGTCACTTGTCCAACATTCCGCCAAGCTGCCTACATTTCCCATCAAAACTTGAGGGAAGCAGACAAGTGTCCAACCTGTGTCATTCATCACTTGTACTTTGGCCCTTAGAGTCTCTCTGCACGAGACATCTGACACATGAAGAACACATGTCAGGAGATTCAATCGTAGCTGGGAAGGGTAGTTTAAAAAGACAGAGCCGGCGGCAGGGCAAATGCTTTGCTATACAGCGGAGCTATGAAATTACAGGCCATTTCCATTCCTCCCTGCCCTCTGGTTGCAATCCCACACAGTTTTAGACTGGAGAGGTGAAATTGACAGAGCCTTCAGGGAGGTGAAGATGAAATTAACAAAACCTCTGAGGAGCAATCTCCTCCAGCTCTGTCTTTTTAAACTATGTTCCCGGCTAACATTGCCTCTCTCTCTCTCTCTGTCTCTCTCTCCACTTAATGAACACACACTGCACACTGAGGCGTCTCGTGTAGAGAGACTCTTAGTCCTCTCTTGGGCCAGCCACCGAATGCACATAGTGTCAAAAATCTCCCTGCACATGGAAAGCTGTCCCATCTGACAGTACTCTAGAAGAAGCTTCTCTTAGATGTCTCAGCTTTCCATGTGCAGGGAGATTTTGACATATGGGGCACTAAAGGTTGTTTGGTTATCCACAGTTCATGATCATTGTATGTTGCATGGTGCCTTAGTATTCATATGCTTGCGTTGCCATATGCCTTCCACTCTGAAATTTAAGTTCTATAGTGCTTGAGGGGGGAGCTGAATCTCGAAGAATTACAACTCCAGCAATTCTCACTAAAGATTTTTAAAAGGCAAAAGTGCTTTGTAAGGGACAGCTATTAAAATAAGGAGGGGTGATTATTCCTGACTAAATTAGGACAATTGGAATGTACAGTGTTTGGGGAAAAGGTGGTTGTGGTTATGGATCAAGGACCCCGGCTGAGATCCATCCCCCTAGCCTGGCTGGCTCAAGACAAGAAATCTAATGCGGCATGGCATGGTTGGAAGGTGAAACTCTGTAAAATGTATAAAGCCCTTCCGTATAACCGAGTTTCAGAAACTACGGCTTCTGCTGCCTTCAGTTTTCTCCAGCTCTGAGGTTTTCATTTTTTCCTCTTGAAGTAGAGCGACTGGGTGAGAGAGATGGGACAATTTCACGCACCTGTGAAATGCAATTGCCTCCTGCAGCTGTTCTCCTGCAAAGAAAACCCATTTGAAAATTGAGCTGTGTATGAGCGAAATGTGTGTGTTGCTGAAGTGGAGAGGAGGAAGAAGAAGGGAATGAAATGTGTTCCGTATAAAATCAAGGAAACAACATCAAGACCCAATAACAAGAGGGGGTGGAGGAAAAGCTGGTTATGTACCACCCCACCCTTATGCTCAGGACAATATATATGGGGGGTATCCTATTTTATCCTTACGACAATTCCTTGAAACTGGTTGGGCTGAGAAGGTGGGATTTCCAGAAGGCTGCTGGTAGAATTTGTAGTTCAGATTTTGAACCGAGACCTCCATGTTCGTATGTGCTATCCGTTTTCTCACTTCGCAATGGAGCACTAAAAAAAATAAGACATGATTCAAATGTAATAAAGTGTCATTGTTGATCTTTCCTCCCAGTTCTGTTTGGAGGGAAGAGAAGAAATGTACCCTTGATTCGAACACAGTTTGTAATCCAGCTGTGGTGCAGTGGTTAGGATGTAGGACTGGGACCTGGGAGACAGAGGTTTGCGTACTTATTTGTATTTATTTGCTTCATCTATATCCCACCTTTCTCCCCAGAGGGAACCCAAATTGGCTTGTATAATTTTCCTCTCCTCCATTTTATCCTCACAACAATCTGGTGACACCTATACGACTAACAAAATTAGTAGTAAGGTATGAGCTTTCGTCTCTCCTCCCACCCCCACTCAGAGCGGTTTACAAAGTATGTTATTATTATCCCCACAACAACAATCACCCTGTGAGGTGGGTGAGGCTGAGAGAGCTCTGAGCTGTGACTGACCTAAGCTGGCTTCAAGCAGAGGAGTGGGGAATCAAACCTGGTTCTCCAGGGCCGATTCCAGACGGCCCTCTGCATTCCGAAACGTTCACGCAAAACTCATGCGAGAAAACGCAATAATTCGCGTTTTCCGCGCGACGTTTCGGAATGCAGAGGGCCGTCTGGAATCGGCCCAGATTAGAGTCCTGCTGTTCTTAACCACTACACCAAACTGGCTCACAATTAACCAATTAAATGTAAATGATCTCTTGCTTTTCTTGAAAGAGGTTAACGACCCATGTGTGAGGGAGTGAAATTAAGGAGGACTGAGCCCAGGGAATCCTCCAGGTTTACTCATGAAAAACCTTAATGGGGGGGGGGGTGTCTTCTATAGCATTCTCACTGTAAGAGACAATGTAACACGGGATGGGGTGGAGAGGGGGGGAAGGATGCACCTCAGGTAGGTAAAGGTAAAGGTAGTACCCTGTGCAAGCATCGAATCTTTACTGACCCATGGGAGGACATCGCATCATGATATTTTCTTAGCAGACTTTTTGTTACGGGGTGGTTTGCCGTTGCCTTCCCCAGTTGACTCATCTACACTTACCCCCCCCCCCCCCGGAAACTGGGTACTCATTTTAGTGACCTCAGAAGGCTGGAAGGCTGAGTCAACCTTGAGTCGGCTACCTGAACCCAGCTTCCACCAGGATCGAACTCAGGTTGTGAGCAGAGCTTGGGCTGCAGTACTGCAGCTTACGACTCTGCGCCACAGGGCTCTTACCTCCTCAGGTACTTTGACTAATACATCATATTTCTGGCCAGCTTTAATTTATTTGGGTTTTATTGTAAACCACTTTGAACAGTGAGGGCATATGGAAAAATGATAAAGTGGCAGTCAGCAAAAACTCCCCTCCCAAAGACAAAGTGGGGATTTCTGTATGTGGGGGGTGGGGAGGCTGCCCAGGAAGGCAGAGAAAAAGGGCTTTGTGTTTTGGAATAACCCTTACACGCAACAGGGATCTTTGGGTTGATGAGGATGGAATACGTTTCAGAACGCAATGGATCTCGAGAGCAGTTGGGTCAAAATGTATAGGGCATAAAGTCATGAACTGCTTGAGATGCATAGGGCATTTAATACCCTGTGCCCCCCTCCCCCCGCCGCCATGGTGGTCTTCTCTGCTGCAGAAACATTCCTTCCGTTCTTGAAAAAACTCCTTTGCCCCAAATCTATCCGTTTCAGAAAAGGTGAAATGATTTTCTTTGCCTTTGTTATATTGCATATATAAAAGCTTAGGCTTCATTTTAATAATCCTTCTCTGCAGAACGCTGTTAACTCCTGTGTCTGCTCATTAACTGATCAATAAGGCTCAAACAGGCCACGGTTGGTTAAATACAGTTTTAGCCCTGGAGCAGATTGTTGGGGAACAAAGCTGCCCCCCTCACTCCCCCCCCTTTCCCTTCTTCTCCTTAGAGCAGTTTCCAGTGTCTACATGAATGGATCTCATTACGACGACTGCTTTGAAATGAAGAGGCAGAAAAATTTGTTGCTAACAACTTTTATGGCACCAGGCTCCATAAAAAGGTGGTTGTTGGTCATTGCTTACATTGTTATAAAAGAAGAGCTAAATGGTTTGTAATTTAGGGAAGCAGATTTAATTACATGAAGTAATTTACAGAAAGCCGTAATTGTATCCCCCATCTCTTTCCTTCTCTTGCGTTTAATTGGCAAACCCAGTACACACGTCCTTATACGCCCCGACCCCCTTCAGGTTCTTTCTTTAGAAAAAAAGAAACCCGCACCCTTGCTGTGGTTCTGCTGCATTGATGTTGATCTTGGATAATAAAGAATTCAAAACGTATAAAAAGTTCATGTGGACTGGGGGGCTGACGAGTTCTCTAGGAACCTGTCGGTTTTCTGTTACGTGGACCGCTTCTCTGAAGAAAATATAAAGGATGGACTCGGTTGCAACTGTAAGTTGGCTCGTGATCGTAAAAAGGACCTTTGAGTTCTGTGTTGCTGAAAAAATCTTGTGCAGAACAACCCAGTTCTTTGAAACTTTGCAACATCCTAATCTGTTGACAGAAAACCTCTGATTTTGGTTTGCTTGCTTCATTTATTCGATGCTTCCTGTCACGTGGCCTTAGAAAGGTCTCCATGGTATCTTGTTCTCCATGTTATCATCAACATAGTTGTAGCCCAGGCCTCTGACAGCCCGTCCTTGCTTGCCTGCAAAGGCCTGATCCCTGTGGTTCATACCATATGATTCACAGCCCAATTGGCTTAGCTGCTCTGATGTAAGAGAAGTGGTAGGAATCCCTGGATCAGGCAGCAAAATGCCAAGGAAGCTTGGGGTGACCATGGAGTTTCTAATGTCAGTGTTTAATAAAACTGTACAAGTATTGTCTGAAGTGCATAAGCCTGAAGTACATATATTGTATGTTCTCAAATCAGCCCGAGACATTTGTAGTCCTTCGTGAAAAGTGACAACATTTGTTGTTGATGTGTGTAAATGTTTCCAGGGTATCTTTTGTTTATTCTCCCAGCTGTGTTGGGTAGGTGGTTTTCAGCCGAGACTGAGCACAGTTTGCCTAAAGCCGTCTAACAAAAGTTCAGTGGCTCAACAGTGATTCGAATCTGGCTCTCCCAAACTCATCTTTCTCCTGCTGCTGCATCATGCCAACCTGGGCAGGATTTCTGTGCCATTCCTAACTCTCTCGAGCAGCAGCTGGCATGCAAGAGTTGATTGACTCTACATCGCCGTGCCCCCTGTTCTGTCCCCAGTAGTGCTTCCTGGTGTTGTTTGGGGGCTACAGCTGATCAGAGTCCCAAGAAGGGTGGACTAGAGAGTGTGGAAGGATGTTAGTGGGGCTCTCATATCATTGCTCATGTATGCTGCGGAATGAGTCTTTGGTATAGACTGCAAATCTGTCCACCAAGGCAATGCACAGACTGTGCAATTAGGCAAATAGAGTCCATTTGCATCATTTATTTCTGTTTGTGCTTCTGCTGCCCATGAACTATGGGGGGAGCTGAAGACCTGTTTAAAATTCTGTTGTATCCTGCTGTGGCTCCAGAGATTTCACATACGTTGCCTCCAGACTCCGGCTCTGTCTTCATCGCGTTGTGAATGTTCTGCACAGATGCACACAGCTGTACCTATAAGATGTTGCTGCCGGTGTGGAAGCTCATTGGATCAAGTTACGACAGATCTCGATCAACCACGAAGTGGAGGAGGAAGGACAAAAGAGGTTTTACCTTCCCACGAGTATATTGTTAGTAATGGCAGGAAAAGGTTGAAATGAACGAACGCCGTTTCCTCTTCTGTAAACTGCCTGTACAGTAGCATAAAACAGTGACAATCTAAAAACTATCAAAATTTATTCCAGCACAAGCTTTTGTGCGTCAGAGTTTGCTTCATCAGACACGTATGTGTATACCCCTCCACCTCTCTGTTGTATATATAGATCTGTCTGATGTTTAGATCTGACAAAGAGAACTCTGACTTATGAAAGCTCATGCTGGAATTAAACGTTGTTAGTCTTCTTGGTGCTTCTGGACTCCTGTTTAATTCTGTGTCAGAGCTGCCTTGTTTTGTGTGGAACAAGTTCCAGGTTCAGTCACTGGAACTCCCAATAAAGGCTATCAAGTGTCGAGCGAGATTAGGATTTCCAGGTCCCTTAACTCCCCTGGCGGAGATTGGGAGCCTGGCACTTATCCTGTGGAGGCTTGGAGTCATCGTTTGCACACGCGCACAGCACGCACGTGCACTCCCGGTGTGCGTGATGACATCACTTCCAGGAGTGACATCATCACACGGGTCAAAGGCCGGCTCCACAGGCAGATGGGTGTTCCCCGCGCAGCACCGATTCGGCCCAAAATGAGCCCACTGCAGGGTATTGCGCAGCACAATCAAGGCCGCTGTGGCCGCGGGAGCATGCCACGCTGCCTGGGGGAGCACTGCGCTGCCCAGCGGGGCACCCTGGGGATCGGGAAGGGTGGGAGCAGGGGATCCCCTGCCCCGGGCAGGGGACTGGCATCCCTAAGCGAGATCTTTCTCTATGTGAAAACCTGGAGATCTGCTGTATAGTCAGGGGAGACAGTACAAAGCTGGCCTGACAACTGAATTGAGCTCACTGAATGATTTCCAGGAATGTACGAGCAGTGGATAAATCAATAATAAATAGGGTTTTTCTGAATTCTCTGCTTCCTGGTGAACGTTAAAGAACCACAGTTCCGTATTGTAGCTCAAGTTATGGAGCAACAATCATTGAATGGTCTCTTGAGGACGGGAAACCATTGGGAGGCCTGTGTGCAGTTGCAGTTGCAGTATTATTAACCTCAGACATTCAGAAGCTCTCTGTCAACTGCAACCACAAATTATGGCCTTGGATTAAAAATAATGATAGTGCTCGGGGAGGGAAAAAAAGTCTGAGGTTTCTTTATTCTCTTATCCTTTTGGCTTCTGAGCCTTTCGCTTACATTGAGCTGCGTGATGGCTACAAGAGCATTAAGAGCCGGTATTCTTTAGCTGCTGAACTGTGGTGCATCCATCCATGGGAATCTTTAAGGTGGAGTGCAATACAAACCGTTCTGGTTCATGTTGGATTAAAATGTATGTTTGGAGGAGGAGGAGGAAATGTATGGTCTGGTGTTGTTGTTATGCTTCCTGGTTGCCTACAGATGCTCACTAGACTCTTGAAAAGTCCTTCCCACCACCAAGTCAAATGAGATCTTTTAAAATCGTTGTTTCAGGAAGAACCTTGGGAAGATAGGTTTGTTACTCGTCATATCAGTGGTAAATGTTTAGGGCCACCACGTGGCAATGACTCCAGGCTTTTGCCTGTGCTCACCAGAGCAGAAGGGGGGAAATGTCACCACAATGAGCAGTGCTCTAGGAATTTCATGAATCTCTATGATCTTTACCATACAGACTCATGAAATTTCTAGAACACCACTTGCCACAGTCTTCAGAGTCTTCACCAGGAAGTGACACCGCTATGTCAAACAACGTTTTAAAAATTATTTATTTATTTATTTTATTCCATTTATGCCCCGCCCTCCCCACAGATGGGCTCAGGGCGGCTAACAACATTAAAAAATACATTAAAAATCACAAAAACATAAAATCAATAATAATTTTTTAAAAATCATTAAAATACTCCAGGAGCAGACTATTTAAACAGATATTGTTTTCTCTATGCCTCACCCCAAATAGGCTTCCAGGGATGCTAGGCACGCACCCACCAACCCTATTTCAAACAGCGCAATCCTAAATCCCTTTCCTGGGAGTAAGCCCAATTGAATAGACCTGAGTAAGGTTTTGAGCAGTTCTATTTAGAATTGCTCTCTTTCTTAATTGATGGTATTTGCGCAAATTTGCACATTAAGAACACAGTGGTCCCATGAGTCAAACCCCCCAAAGCCATGATCCATAGTGATGTCAGAATTGGACAAAATGTTAAACTGTGGTTTGTTCTATTGCCTAAAACTAGGATTCTAAAGTAGGATTAAACCGTGATTTGGAATGCTGGTTTGTAAACAAGAAATAAATGGTAATTTGTTGTGTGGTTCAATTTGGACATCCTAACCAATTGCAATTGGTTGCATGCCAGCAAATCACCAAACTGAGAGTCATGCATAATCCAAGGATTATGCATGATTATTCCCTTCGGACAGGGAAGCAGTTTCTCTTCCTTTCACTTGATGTTTGCATGTTGTGATTCCCAGAATTTCCTGGATTTCTGCCTGCCACAAAGAATTGCCTCCTTACTCAGTGGGCTGGAATTAGGGTTGCCAGGTCCCCTTGCCACCCTGACAAGAGCAGAGGACCCAGCACTTACCCTTTTCTTCTTTTTGGCAGTCTCCTTGCATGTGGCCCTGTGCCAGCACGATGATGTCACTTCCAGGAAGTGGAATCAGCCTGCTGCAAAGCACTGCCGTGCTCTCGGGGTTGGCACGATGATATCAGTGGCAATGTCTTGCTGGCCCCGGGAACACACCCAGGAGGCCCATTCCCAGCCTTTCCCCCTGCCGGCCAGGTAATCAGTGCCAGGGAGCAAAAGGTGGGGGGATCCCCTTGCCCCACAGAATTACAACCAGATCCCTAGCTGTAATTCTGGGAGATCTCCAGCCACCAACTGGGGGATGGCAACCCTATTAGTGAAAGAAATTTGAGGAAATAAGGCTATTGCTTTTAGTAAGTCTGCTTTGAAGTGAGAGTAAATTTCCTTTCTTACTGTAAATGCTATTTTTTTAAAAAAAAATAGGAAAGACAAAAACAGGACATCTGTTCCTTGACCAATAATCCCAGTTCCCCCCAGACTTTATAAGCAATGCCGTGGTTTCGTTGGTCAGACATGGCACATCACGAGCTATGTTGGTAGAGGGAGTTTGGCGGTCGCCAGCTCTTGTTTAAAGCCTTGAGCCGACGTTTGCCTGACTCAGTTGGGCTTGCTCATGGAAGCGAATAAAAGAGGAGCTTGCTTTGCAGCGTTCAGTGGTGCTCGCCTTACAAAAAACAGCTTGCGGCGATGCTGCCATTCCTTCCCTCTCCCCCCGTTCCACCTCCCATTTCTTTTCTCAGCGCTGTGATTCTTCAGGGAGCCAATTTTCATACTTCTAACTGATTGATGGTTTACATGAACTGTTGAGAATATGCACAGCTTGAGTAAGCACATCTCTTGATCTCGAGACAGCTTTTAGGTAAAAATAAGCACTCTTGTTTCTTGTGGTCCTTCAAGCAAGGTTATTTGTCACTACTGGGGTGATGGGGCAAGGAATGCCTCCGGGCCACTGATTAAGCCAAGTCAGCTCCTGAAATCCTTTTGGCACCCGTTCCACACGTTTTTTGTTGTTCTTGCAAGGAACACAAAGGCCTGGAAGCCAGGCTAAAGACCGTAGGGACTTGTTGCAATGCTCTTACATATTTGCCAGGCAAGTGCCTCTCTGCAGAAGAAGAGGTTTGTAACCCAAGGCCAAAAAAGGGGCCCAGAGAAACAAATCTTAACATGCGGCCTCTCTACAAACTGAAATTATGGGAAAGGTCTTCTTTCCTCCTGTTAAATAGGATGCATCAGGATTTATTCTCAGTGCTAAAGGAGAACAAATAGAAAGGTTAACCTCTCGTATTTATAGGAGAAGAACCTGTTGCTTCTTTTTTATTTACGATTTTACACAGAGGTGAGTATTTATTCCACGGGATTAATTTCTGTTGGTGGAGCATGGTAAATAGAAAGTTTAAAGGTATTTTTGTGTTTGTGTGGTGTGTGGTGTTTAGTGACAAGTAACTAGGTTGCCATCCCCCCGCCCTGCTCCCACCCTTCCCCCCTGTGTCCACTTACTTGGCCGGTAGAGGGGCTGCACTCCCTAGGACGCCCCTCGGGCAGCGTGGTGCACCCCCGCACCCACAGCAGCCTGATTCAGGCCAAAACACGCCCTGCAGTGGGCCCGATTCGGGCTGAAACATGCCCCACAATGGGCTGATCGAGCCCCTTGGTGAGCGTGGGGGTGCTCCCAGGCTGCCCTTTGATCCGTGCGATGATGTCACTTCTCGGAGTGACATCATCATGCAAGCTGGGAACACACACGCCATGCGTGTGCATGAAACCAGGAGCCAGGACTGCAGCGAGGAGGTGCCAGGCTCCCAATCTCCCACTGGGAGAGTCAAGGGACCTGGCAACCTTACAAGTGACCCAAGATGACAGACTTGCTTGATTTAAGGCAAAATGACTTGATAGTTGGTGATGAGTAAGCAGTGATGAGTTGGTGATGAGTAAGCAGTGCATGAATCTCCACGTTCAGGGGCAGTATACCTCTGATTCATGGCTGTTTGCGGCAAACAATACAGGATGGCTAGTGTCAACGTATTTTCTTGCCTTTGTTGCTTTCACAACCTGAGACAGAGACGTTGATCTTGTGGTTTGATCCAATGTGACTTGCTGGTAACGCCTAGGGATCTTCACAGCCAGAATCAGTGGCATCTGCTTTTGTGCAAACCATAGTTTTCGGTGTTGCATTTGAAACACCAAACCATTGTTAGAGTTCTAAAGAAGGCCTGTGCCTCAGTAGCCCCCATTTCAGTTCTTGACTTTTACATTTACAATTTAATTCTAAGAAGAGATACACTCCTTTAAATGAGTGGGAATCAATGGACTTAGAAGGGTGTGACTCATTTTAGGAAGGCACAGTTAAATACCCTCAGCTCATAGCTGTCTGGCCAGCTCCTTTGCCTGACACCCACCATAAGTCAGGTAAGATGGTGGTGGTAGTATCAAGTGCCATTAAGTCGTAGCTGACTTCTGGCGACCCCAGTTGGGGTTTTCAAGGCAGGAGACTAACAGAAATGGTTTGCCATTGCCTGCCTTTGCAACCCTGGTCTTCATTGGAGGTATCCCATCCAATTACTAGTCAAGGCCAACCCAGCTTAGCTTCCGAGATCTGACAAGATTGGGCTTGCCTGGCCTATCCAGGTCAGGGCCAGGTAAGATGATACTGAGCTAAAGAGACAGTAACGTATTCAGCGTAATGGTAGATACGCACCATCAGAATCTCAAGGGTAGACTATGTGAACCTTCTAGTACAATATTTAAAATGCTAGAAGCAATCTTTTGAATACTCCCCCTCCCCTGAAAGATTTCAAATTTAGGAAAAAAATAAAATGGAAAAGCTTTGTTAAGATAGTTAGACTGATGCTTTCCCTAGCTGCAGTCAAGTCAAAGAAATAGAAGGTTAATTAATGAAGACATTGTGTTAATTAGATTACACACAGGCCTGGCTGGTAAGGGTTCAAGTTACTGAAAGTTCCTCCAGGGACAAAGCAATAAATTAAATATGTTATCTTTGGTAGTATAAATATCAAGAGTGAAGATGTGTCTGTGTTCCCAGTGCCTTGTGGATGGCAGACACTGTTCTTCATTAATTATATATTTTCAAGGGCTAGAAAAGATTTTTTTCCCGTCACATGCCTTAAGGAACTTCAAAATGCAGAGCGTAAAAGTCCGACCTTAATAGTTGGGTCACAAAAACACAGGTTTGCATGACATCACCATGTACTGCTTGTTTCCAAGCATTAAAAATATTAATAAAGACTCTAATCTCCCACAGAAGCAAAGAATAGAGATCCCTAATCAAAATGAGGTTATTGTAATAATCTCTAATTCTTGAAATCTTGTGGTTTGATGACTTTTCCATTCGTAGAAATGCCCCCCTAACGTGAAAGCTAGCCAAAAAGCTCCAGAATTAAAATAATTTCTTGACATGCTTGTTTACGCGAGTAGAAACAAGACAGAAAATGGGAGACAAGAAGCAAATGTACAAGGCTGGCCTGACTTATTTCTTCCATTGATTCTGATTCTTTTGCCCATTTTGTTACTGGAATTGTGAGCCTTGTGTAGGATCAGAAAGGTTAGCTGCTTGGAGCCTGCGAGTCTGGAATCGTATTGTATTTTGTGTTAATGTTTGAGAGCAAAGGCAACTTAGCAAGTTTGGCAGCTTCAGTTCGCGCTTTGTTATGTGTGTTTTGTTTGTAGAGTACGAATCGTTTGGGAACAGAACCAAGAAAGCCCTTCAGAAACCCCAGTGATCTACCCAGGAGCCCAAAATGAGGGTTTGCTATAAAAATGGCTTAGAGCAGGGCCCCCCAACCTTTTGGCACATGGGGGCCGCATTGGAGTACCCAATGCCTAAAGAGGGTCACATCTTAAATCAAAATGTCACAAAAAATTATATGGCTATCTGAAGAAGTGACTGTGTCTCACAAAAGATCACACTGCAATAAAAGTTGTTGGTCTTTAAGGTGCCCCTGGATTTCTCTTTTGTTTTGCTCCAGTAGATGACCCCATGGTTACCCCGCTGGAACGATACTGCTAACAATGTTGTTGTTCTTTCTCTCATACATGTGCCTCTTGAGGAGGACTGATTAAGGAGTCAGGGTTCAAGGCTTATGAATGGAAGCAGTTCTTCATATGATGTGGAACTGACTTGCAGAACTCATTGCCACAAGATATAGCACAAGAGCACATAAAACCATCTTAGATTGAGTCAAGGTCAGTCTTGTCTATTCTGACTGGCAGCAGCTGTCCAGGGTCTCGGGCAGAGGAGTTTCACATCACCTGCTACTGGATACTTTTAAAAGAGATGCCGGGGGTTGAATCTAGGACCCTCCACATGCACAATGGATGCTCTACCACCGTGCCACAGCCCCCAGTATCTTAGATGCCTTTTAGAAGGGGTGAAGACAAATTCAGTTGCAGAGGTCTGTCCGCAACTGACAGAACATCTCTGAAAGCTGGATATTGGAGGTAAATAGGGAATGGGATTGCCCGGCATAGCCCAGCAACCATTGGGTAAAGGGGGGCAACTGTGGCAGGGGCTCGTGACATGACGATGTCACTTCCCATGTGCTTGGGAAGTGATGTCAGCATGTCTCTGGGGGATGCTGGAGGCATTGTGGTATTTGGGCAAAACTGACCATAATGTTTTGCCCGAATACCAGATTGTCCCTGCTGTCCCAGTGACATGCTGACATCATTTCCAGGTGCACAGGGAATGACATCAGCATGTTGCCTTGCTGCCTGTCCTCCCCCCAGTTTCCTGCCCTTCCTCCTCCTCCCCCGCCCTCCCCGGCCAGCTGAGCAGCGGTGAGAAGTGCCTGCTGGCTGGGAGAGATCCCTAGCAAGGAAGTGCATTCCCTTTTGTGTACTTTTGGGGCCCCAGAGGCATCAGACTGGCTACTGAATGCTGATCCAGATGAGCTTTTCATCTGATCCAACATTAGCTTTATCTCCTTGATAAATGAATAATGCTGAGAAATCCATGCCGGATCTCCCCCCCTCCCTCAGTTGATTCATATTGTGTTTCTGAGTGTTTCCCGATCTCCTCTTCTCTCTTTTGGTAATAAAAGTTTTAATCTTGCCTTTCTTTTTTGGTTAGGTGGCAGCTGATTTCTCTCCCCCCTCCATGCTTTTAAAATTGATTGTATTTTATTGTTGGGTTATATATTTCTTGCCTGCCACTTTGGGGACCTGACAGGTGAGGGGGTGGAGTAGAAACCTCTGAAATATTGGCAGGCAAAGCCCTGCTTCATATTCTGTTGTTGAGAGATGTTAGATCTGTTGCTTGTCAGAATGGGACGGCTTCTAGAGAGGCCCTAGAGTTAATTGCTGGCCATATTCATGAATGTCTTGTTTTGGCAGGTTTTCCCCAAATGTATTCTAGCCCTTATGTTGTCATGACTTTCAAATTTCCAGTTCTTTTTGGCCTAACGATTGTTTTATCACTTTTTGTTTGGTGTTTTTAAATGTATTGGCTTTGTTTTATTGGCAGGGTAGAATCTGTGGTGTTTTGAATGCTATTGGCTTGTTGTTTATTACATATAGTACCCTGTTGCTCCATAGGGTGCAAGGTGTAGCGAGAGCCCACAATACCTATGACCCTTCCCAATGTACACGGTTGTCATTTTATGTGAATAGGGTCATATATGTATTTCCCCATGCACACCCAACATTGGAATGTGGAAACATTTACTCTCAGAAATCCAGTGTTCCAGTCATGTATACCAATGCTGAAAAATACATCTTTTGCCCTATCCATGCAAAATGGAGACTCTGCACTTTGGGAGGATTGCGAGTATTGCCTGCTTTCTTTTTGTATGGTTGGTATGCCAGCAATGAAGTTTAAAAGGTCTGTTCGCTCAGATCTGGCCGATTCTTTTGCTCAGTCCCATCCAGTTCCCTATCTTATTAGAGACCCCATGTCACATGGCTTTGGATCATAAGGGTCCCATGATCCCCAGCATAGCCTTTTGGGTGGCCAAAGGTGACCGTTTCTTGCCCTCTTCATAGGTGGAAAAGCTGGTTGGATCCTATCCACTAAGTGGAGTGGAGAGTGCCCTCAAGTCAGAGTTGATTTATGATGACCTCTGACGGGGCTTTCATGGCAAGACACTAACAGAGGTGGTTTGCCATTGCCTGCCTCTGCAACCCTGGTCTTCGTTGGAGGTCTCCCATCCAACTACTGACTAAGGCCAACCCTGCTTAGCTTCTTTGATCCAGTAAGATCAGGATCATCTGGGCTATCCAAGTCAGAGCATCCACTAAATACAGGGGTGCAATTTATTTATTTAGGAAATATGTTAACAATTAATTATTAAAAACCCAGTCAGAGCATAAAAACAACATAAAACACTGAACCGCTGAAAACAAGACTCATAA
Organism: Eublepharis macularius; assembly: GCF_028583425.1. NCBI lineage: Eukaryota > Metazoa > Chordata > Lepidosauria > Squamata > Eublepharidae > Eublepharis > Eublepharis macularius. Next base: position 61,272,500 of record NC_072802.1, on the reverse strand, counting down.
AACAGTTTCCAATCTATCCCTCTTCTTTCACTGACATGAAAACCCATACCTATTTCTTCCAGTGTTTATCTAAGAGCAGAACCACAAGTGACAAAAGGCACAGATTGGACACTTGTCAGCTTCCCTCAAGTTTTGATGGGAAATGTAGGCATCCTGGTCTTGCAGCTTGGCTCTCCCACTGCTGTCCAATGGACTTTTCAACTGTCACTTGTCCAACATTCCGCCAAGCTGCCTACATTTCCCGCCAAAACTTGAGGGAAGCTGACAAGTGTCCAATCTGTGCCTTTTGTCAATTGTGGTTCTGCTCTAAGTTTTGAATGCTGTTTAGATTTGTACTGTAATGGCTGTTTTCGATGCCGATGATTCTAGTTTTGTTTATTGTCGGTGTTGCTCGATTTTATTACAAGCCTCCTTGAGCGAATTGTGGAGAGGCAGGATATAGATGGTTTAAATAAACGGATAATAGAAAAAGTCTGTGCCCCAAGGAACTCACTGTGTAACATTTGATGCAGGGAAGATCTTGAATGGAATATGATGTAATTTTTGGAATAAAAACAAAGTTACTGTGGGCATTCCGGCTCAGTAATAGCTATAAAGTTTTGTGTGTTTTGCTAGGTGAGTTTGTTCTTCCTATGTTTATCCTGATCTTCCTCTGGGGAACTCGAGGGGACATGCTTGGTTCTTCTCATTTTGCTTTCACAACCACCCTGTCAGGTAGAGATTAAGCTAAGAGATTTTAACTTACTCAGGGTCAGCCAGTGAGCTGAGTGATTTGAACTCCAGTCTCACAGCACTAGGTTGGTACATTAACCATTATACAAGGCTAGTTCCAGTTATTCCTTTGGATTTTTTACTCCAGGGATTGTTGACTTTAAATTTCAGGGTCAAGCAAGGTCCCTAAAAAAAAATGCTGGCAGCTTGTCTGTGCAACTGCACCAGTGGGTGCTTTATTCATTTATTTTCCCCATTGTACAAAACAAAATTGGCATCTGATAGTTATCCTCTCTCATCCCAAGCTTGCATTGTTTTTGGTTGACTAAAGATTCATTCTTGATGCTTCCTTCCTTATTAGTATTTCGTTTTTCAATCCTACGTGCTGTGTTGCCTTGCCTCACAAATAAACATTGCATAGATTTTTATGCCAAATGCATAATTCCACTCCATGCATAAGATCTACTCCTTGAATTGTTTACCTGAATGGTTCAAACTAGACAATAGAAAAGGTGGGGAGAGGGAGAGATGGAGAGCAACACAGACATTCCGACAGCTGATTTTTTTGGTCAAGCAGAGAGAATAAAAGATACTGTTCAGACATCGCCTACCCACAGCAACAACCAGGGACCTCTAGTAAATTGATCAAGGGACTCATTTGACCCGAGGCTTGCCTGTTAGAGAACATTGTTACAGGCACGTTGTAATGGCAAATGCAATAGAGCTGGTATTGTCCTAGAGAGAGAAGGAGAAGTAAAAGAACAGTGTTGGGTGGATTGTTTTTTTGTGGGGACTCAAATTACTGTCTGCTGACCTAGGGTCATCTGAAATGACTTTTAAGTCTGAAAGCAAACCCCCAAAGTGGAGGAGTTTTGGGATAGGCTGTTCCTGAACCTTTGACAAAATTACTAGCCAGAGTTGTTTGTTGAGAGAAGAGGCTAGGGGGTCTCCAAGGTTGTTTTAGCAAATTGTTTCAGCAGCACAAAATCAAGCCTTTCATCACTCAGTTTATATGCATGAAAAGCACTTGAAAATGTATTGGCATCAGGAACAAGGAGGGTGGCAAAAGTCAGCTAGGTTGCAGATTTTGAGATTCCAAGTGGCAGTTAAAGGTGTTGTGTTTAGTTTGTTTCCTCTCAGGATATTCCTGTGAAGGCATACTCTAGGACCCAAGCCAGAAATTAAGCAGATCTCGGTTTGGTCAGGACTAGAGATGTGCATGAACTGAAATACGAACCAAAGTTTGTCACGAACTGGGCTGGTTCCTGGTTCGCAAACTGGCGGTTTGTCGGAGGGCATTTCTATAACCTATGATGAACTGCTATGATTTTTTAGCCTAGTTCGATTGGTTTGTTTTTTGGTTCGTCATTGCAGACAGCCTGGCACTGATCAATCAGTTTCCTAGGCAACAGGAGAAAACCTGCTGCTGCCCTGGAAGTGACGTTTTCACGAACCAAACGAACTGGTGGCAAAACGGGCATTTTCATGCCGGTTAGTGGTTTGTACAACGCGACAAACCATGAACCGCAACAAACCACTGGTTTCCCAATTCGTGCCCGTCTCTAAGGACCTGGCTGGGAGACTGCTTGGGAATCCTATGCAGAAGGAAGTCAAGAAATAAATTAACTAGTACATCTTCCATGGCGGGAGTAAGCCTGCTTTCTAAAGCGGAGGTTATAAAGCTGCCAGTTATAAAGCATCTGCTTTGTATGCAGACTGTTGTCCCATCTCTAGTTAAAAGATCTCAGAGACCAGGATTTGGGAAAGAAAGCAATGGTGGCCTAGCAAGACCAATGGGCTGACTCAGAGCCGGACCACAAGTGACGCCTAACACAGGTTGGACACTAGTCAGCTTCCCTCAAGTTTTGATGGGAAATGTAGGCATTCTGGTCTTGCAGCTTGACTCTCTGACTGCTGTCACTTGTCCAACATTCCGCCAAGCTGCCTACATTTCCCATCAAAACTTGAGGGAAGCTGGCAAGTGTCCAACCTGTGTCAGGCGTCACTTGTGGTTCCGCTCTCAGTATAAAGTAACTTCATATGTTCTCTTGTGCTTGTGTTTCTCTCACACCCAGAGCTCTTCTTATCTGCTGCTTTAAGAGAGAGTGGGAGACCTGCCCCTTTTTGTAAGACAGGAAGCGATCCTTTCCTCTCTCTTCTACAGTTAGTAGCTTCTCTCCCTCCCCCATTTAAATCTCAGCTTAAACCTTGAGGAACATAACCAGATTTGCCAGGTCCCCCATAGGGAAAACTAGGAGACGTGAGCGGGGGGGGGGGTGATAATTTGGAATGATTTTTAGAGAATTGCCCCCTGTTGCAACCCATTGCTCAAGCATCACACCAGAAACGATGTCGGTTTTTGGCAATGCAGGTGGTTGTGCACGCTTGACTTGATGGTATGTGTGTACATACATCTTTCTGGTGATAACAGGAATTGAACCTGGTGCCTTCAGCATGCAAGCCATGTGCTTTACTATTGAGTCATCTGTGTGGTAGACACATGCACACATTATGTGATGTGCAAGGAATTTTTGAGATTTCAGTATGAATTGGCATTATACTAAGTAAACCCAAAGTTCAGTCTCGCTTGGTTTCGATCAGAGCAGGGTCTTTCCCAGCATGTGCTCCTGAGATCTTTAACTGGAGATGGCAGAGACTGAGTGTGAAAAATTCAGCATGCAAAGCATGTGCTCCGTCACAGAGCCACAGCATATCCTGCGTCTTTCCCCTGAGAGACTGCTTGATAGCCTCTGAAGGATGTCAAGTTTTTGTTTTAAAGCGAAATATTTCTGTGTTTGTTACTGCCGGCCCTCTGAGGTCTCCAAATGAGGAAACATTTGGCTGGAAATATTCCGAGCGTATAATTTGTGGTATTCCCTCTTTAGCAACTAGCTCTCAGGAAGCTGCAGGCAAATTTCTCTCGCCTCTAGTCAGGGAAAAGCCTCGATAATCTCTCCGCTTCAGAAATGGCTTTGCATGGCCAAGCAGTTCTAAAGTTCAAAGTCAGATATAAAGCTATTTTGCTATTAGAAAAGGCTTCAAGAGGGCCATCATGATAAGAGAAGTCCTTTTCAGTGGCTCTGTGAATTGTCTTCCAGACCAGCAGTGCTTGGTGCTTTCTGGGAGGCCTTTAAAACCAGAGATTGTCTTATAGTGCCCCCCCAAGAGAGGTACAGAGAGTTGCCAAAGAGGGGGAAATGTTTCCATGATCCTTTCCTGTGAGTGCCGTGGGCGAGAAGGCAGGGTGCCAAGACATCAACAAGGCAGTGCCAGGTGAAAAGTTGCATTCCTGCTGTGTGAACATAAAAGAAATAAGAATTTGGGCAACTCAGACTAGTAAGTTGCAGAATGTCTCCAGCGTCTTCATATGGCATCAACTGGGTGTGTGTGGCTGTGGGGAGGAGGGCATTGAACCTGGGATCCCAATGGCCATACTCAAATGCCTTCACAGTGATTCGGACCCAATTCACAATGATTCAGAAACCCCGAATCAAAGCTTCCCGAAACAATTCGTATTGCTTCAGGAAGCTTTGGGTCAAGGGGTTTAAATGCCCCCAGGATCAGCTGCTTGGCTGGGAAGATCCCCGCCAAGCAGCTGATCCAGCCAGCGGGGGTTTAAATGCCACTTTCCATGCCACTGCAAAGCAGCATGGAAAGGGGTATTTAAACCCACGGATCAGCTGTTTGGCGGCTCCAGCCTTCCTCACCACCTAGCTGGCCGCTATGGCGGTGGAGGAGGTGGTACGGGTAGCATAGGAGCTGTCTCCGGCCTTCCGCGCTGCTCAGCTGGCCACTGCAGCAGTGGAGGAAGTGGTGCAGGTGGTGGAGGAGCCGGCTGCGGCCTTCCCCGCCACCCAGCTGGTCTTCTTCCTGGCTTCATAGCCAGGTAAGTGGGGGTGGGGCTGGGGCTGGGGGTGCAGAGGATGGGAGACTAATTGGGGGCTGGGGGCTAGGAAACAGGTACCTTCCCTCCTCACTTCAGTATGTTCTGAATCTTTACGGAGCATACCGAAGCAATTTAAATACCCGAAGCTGAAGTGGATTGCCGCTTTGGCTTTCGGGGTATTACAGATCATTTTCCTGCTTCGGGTGTTTCTGCAAGCTGCATACCTGAAGCGGCCATGTGTTGAGCCATACAATTAGTCTATCGGGTTCAATATTGTCTTCTTTGACTGGACGCAGCTCTCCAGGGGCTTAAGCAGAAGTTTTTCATGTCACCTGCTTCCTGAGCCTTTTAACAGGAGATGCCAAAGATTGAACTAGGGACCTTGCACGTACAAAACATATGCTCTGCCACTGAGCTATGCCCCCTCTCGTGAGGTGCCCGGGTGCGAAATTTATACCAAAGATTTGGTTTCAGGCCACTTCTGTTGCTGCTTCATGGACAGTTTAATAATAACTGTGTTCATCCACATGTTTGTAGAAACACCAAATTTAAAGAGGACAGATGGCCAAAAATCAACTTTCCAACCTGCCTATCCAAGGCTGGGTTTCATCTTATGTCTGCACAGTTAAGTGTGGGGTTTTTTGCCACTACAAAATGGTGGGGAGGAATCCCAGCAGAACTGAGAACAGGCTGGGACTGAATGCTGCTTTTGGTTTCTTGCAAGCCTTGTCAGTCTTGACCGAGCAAACCCTAGTAGCTTTTGTGGTTTAACTGGCTTACTATTTATATTTTAAGTACATACCAGCAGTTCAAGAGCAGCCCTAGACCTCTTCCAGCAGCAGGGTAAAGTAGTGTTGAAAGGAGAGGATGAGGATGGATATTATTGCTGTAGAGTGTAGTTGTAGTTAACAATGGGCAATCGCTCTTCTGTGTAATTTGATTGTGAGCAACGTCCTTGGTGGGGGATGCTTGCTTTTTATCCTGTGTTCTAATTTGGATGACAAAGACTTTGTGTATGTGCGTTCTTATACTGCAGCTGCAGTGGATTTGTATGAAGAGGAAGGTACCAAGCCAGAATACTGCCCCCACCCCACCCCATTCACTGAAACTACTCAGAGTCTTTCTACACAAAACATCTTACACGGGGATGCTCAGGTGTAGGGAGACAGTGTTATCTGGGAAGCGCAGTTTTAAAAGACAGAGCTGGGGGAGATTGCTCCTCAGAGCGTTTGCTAATTTCATCTTTGCCTTCCCAAGGGGGAGGTGAAATTGACAGACTCTGTGGGGAGGCAAAGATTTAATTAAAAAACCCTCTGAGGAGCATTCTCCCCTGACTTTGTCTTTTAAAACTGCGCTTCCTGGCTAACATTGCGTCTCCCTACACTTGAGCATCCCCGCGTAAGATGTCTCATGTAGGAAGACTCTCAGAAGAGCTCAGGAAAATTCATTAACCAATAAGTTCTTTGTTCATTTGTAGTCATTGCCTGGCTTGTTAATTTCTCTGCTTTTGAGGCCAGTTTGGAAAGAGGAGATCCAGGTATATATTGTGAGTATTCTAATCCGGGGCTTGACAAATCCCAGGTGCCCGGTGGCCATGGAGCCTAAAGAGTTCATTGTGGTGCCTAGTATTTTCAGCAGTGATTTTAATGCAGCATCTCTGAGCAATCCTCAGAAGAACAAAGCTTATTTATCATTTCACATCAGAATGTTTTGTTGTATGATATAAAATGCATGTCCATGGAGTTCTTAACGTTTTTTAACTTTTACGTCCATTAAGTGGTTTAATATGAATTCATTTCTAAATTAGTTGCTTTCGACCCTCCCTCCAGTATTAAATTATATGCCGCTTTTTACAGCAATAATGAAATTGTGAAAATTGGAGAAAAGGTACAGTTAGAATTAGAGGTTAGCTTTGTGCTACAGTGATAACAACCAGAGTTACCCCATAATTATTTACATGCCTTTTTGTCATAGCTTTAGTAAAATTATGGGAAGTTATAAAGAGTTTAGGGTTAGGTTTTGTGGTAGCAATAACTGGAAAATATGGTTGTTAAAATACAAAACCTTGAAAGCTCAAAAGTGAGTCTGGCCCATAAATGTTTCATCTGGCTCCTAGAGTCAAAGAAAATTTCTTAGGGCAACTTCTAAACTGGACCACAAGAGCATTATGCACAAGCGGGTTTAGTTTTGCATACGGTGTGTGTGATCCGGATGAGAAAGGCCGAATCCACACTACATAAATTTTCCCACAGTTTTACAACTTTTTTTGCGCAAATCTCAGTGCTGTTCACACTACCTGTTTTCCATTCCACATTTCTCTCGCTTCTCTTTCGGTTTGGTTTTCATCGCCAGTTACTGGTCTATTGTGGGAGTTGCACGGTGGACGTGAATGCCTAGAAGCGGTTTTCAAGCGCCTTTTCTTGAAACCACCCTCACTTCCGTTTCTCTACCCTGAATAGGAAACCCATTCCTAACATGTCGATTGGCTTATTGTCCCCAAAAATGCTCCGTACTCCATGAATGCTGGGATTTCATAGCTTACTTTGTTCTATTGAAAACATTATTTTGATGTTGCCAGAATAAAATCTCGTTGCTGGGGAAAGTGGTCTGGAGAATTCAATCCTCAGGGGCGCGATGCGGACCACCACACTTGTTTTCCTTTTTAATTTTTTTTTTAATTTGATTAATGTAATATCGAAATTCCGCTAAATATTCTTGCGCAATTCAGAATATAACGGAACACATAGGCACTAAAGATTCCCTTTTTTCCGCAGCCACCCCCACTTCCTAAATATTTTCATAATTACTGAAATTTTAAATGGGATAACTTTTTGCATAGATCCCAATTTGGTTTTCGGACGCAATCTTGAAAGTTAGATAGATGCATTGAGGAGCCGCTGCACCTATAAAAAATCCTATAAAAAATCCTTTTTATAGGATTTTTAAGTACCCCGCCAGAAATGTGAACCAATCACTACAAAAAGTGGCACGTGATATATCACTTTGTTGATGTTTCAGTATATGGTGATTTCGAAATAATGGAAATCTGTTTAAAAAATTTTTTAAAAAATTGGGCGGGAAAATTGATCCCCGCCCACTAAGACGGCTTTGCTAACGGATATGTGAACAGTAGATCGCTCAAGGAATACGCAATTTCAGCATGAATGTGAACAGACAGGTGAAATTTGCGGGTTGGAAACACACGGATTTTTTCCGTTAAAAAAACAGAAAATAGGTGAGTGTGGATTCGGCCAAAGTGTGCTTCTCTTCAGATGGTGTATGTTGCATTGCCAAAAGCAGCCATGTAGTGTTCTGTGTATGTCATATATCAATGTGCCTTGCGCCTTGATTCTGAGCGTGTGGCGGTGCATGCGGCTGACTGCAAAGGCAGCATCTACTCCTTGATTCAATGCAACTCCTAATAGGATGTTGTCTTTCCCCCAACTCCTTGTACAGCTTTTATAAGCATAATCAGCATCAAGCCTAACAGGACCAATCAGGTTTCTCAGCTGGGTGTCAAGCAGCTCCTCTGGTATTAGCCACTAAAAGCCTTCTCAGCCCTCTTGCACGCTGTGTTTTTAATCCTCTGGCGCATGTAGCTGTCACCTTGTGTGCGCTGCCAAGCCGGTGTACTCGACCGTACTGGAAATTCTTTAGGGAGCCATTAAAAATCCTGCTCTTGCAAAATATCTAAATAACAAATTCCCCGGTTTTCTTAAAACGCATGTTCACGTCCTTCTGCGTCTTTGATGCCTTTCAAAGCTAGCTCTGTGCCACTGAATGATAAATTACAATTACTGAAATATCAGTTCATCATGTCCTAGCAATTGCCTAATTTGTGCTGTACTCATGGCAGCCCTTTTTCTAATGAGCTAATGTGTATCCAGTGCTCCACTCCGTCTTGTTGGATAATGATAGGGTAATGCATACCATTCTGAAGTTTGGGCCCACAAAGACATTCATCAGTAGCAACTGCAACTGTTTTGTGTGGTCTCCTAGATCCCTGTCCAACACTCTGACCTATTATACCACACTGGCATGAGGTTTTCTTCACACGTTATCTTTCTCTAGCACTAACTGTTAAGTGATGACACGTCAAAGGCTAGTGGGATAAAAAGGTGGGGGGGAACCCTTGTCTTTGGAAATATAAATGCCAACAGTTAATCAGTGTAAACGCTGAATTTCCTAGATTGCTGAGTAAATAGGCATAGTCTCCAAGCAAGGCTGGATTAGACATGCTGAAACCCTAAGCTATGTCAAGTTTATGAGGCCTCCCCATAGCATTACCTGTAACATGTATATTATTCTAATACTGAAATTTAGTAATGATTTTGTTCTTGAAGGCCCCTCCCTCATAATCAGAGGTTTTAAACTGTCTCTTACTTAGTGTCAGTCCCTGGTAAAAGGCACCCTTGGCCACAGCTGCCATCTGCTCATCCAATGGTAGAGCGCTCCCATACTCTTGATCCATTCCTTCAAGTGGAGTGTGACCCGATCCAGAATGGGTGACTCCTTAAATCCTGAATCAGACCATCTCTCCCTCCCCTTCAACCTTTTCTGTTATAAACTACAAAAAATTGGACATAACAATCTAAGCACGGTAATTTTTTTGGATCTGTGCAGATCCAGTTCAGTTTGAGGACAATTCACTTGGAGAATCTTCACTGTATTTGAATAATCAGTACTGGGTGGTGGTGATGAAGCAGTTGTGAACCTATCCTGCTATTTCGAGCATCTGTCCATATGTTTTACCCACCTCTCTGTCCTAGGCCAATCCCCACTGCCCCACACAGGCCAACACAGCATAGTCTACCGCCTCTTTTCGTACTGGAAGACCCTGAAAGATCTGTGCATGAAATCTGCTAGTGTTTAAATTGTCAAATAGCTGACGTGGGGTGGATCCACGTTTGGATCAGGGCCACAGCATGGGGAGGGGAGATGAGTTTAATCCTTTCCCCAGTGGTCGCATTATTCCTAGATCTTCCCTAGTGGGGGAAGCATGCAGGTTTCATGTACATTTTTTCCTACCAACAAGAATAAGCAACTCCTCCAAGGAGCCCTGTGAGGTCAGGAAAATGGCATAGGGAGAAGAGTTAAACCAGGGATCAGCGACCTTTTATAATTAAACAGCTATGTCAACATTCAGAGCAAGAGCTCAACAAAGAGACAATATAAGAAAGGCCATTTGTGCAACTGCAAACATGCCACTTAACATTACTGATAATTGACATATTGATTGATAATCCATAACGTTTCTGCAGCCCACAGAGAGGTTATTGTGAGTTGTCTATTAGAAAGTGACACACGCCAGGTCTCTCCGTAAGCAATAATTATACACAGGAGCACCTCACTTGATTGTTTTAGTGCACTGGCATAAATCTGTGCATGGTTCGCACTTGGATAACTAGCAGCTGTTCAGCTCTGTCATTTCCCTCTCGGTATAAAGCATCTCTAAGAATCCCTCTAGTCCCATAAAAACCTTTGCCTGCCACTCTCTTTACATATTGCTTTTTCTATCATTCCTCCTACCCCTCCAATATACCTGAACTTAAATATTTCATTTCCTTTTAAAAAGAGCCATATTTGTATCCCTACGGAATCATGCTTGGCTCGAAAGCCATAGGTTAAACCCTCTTTCCACCTGCGCTGTGTCCTTGATCTTAACCCCCCCTTTCCCCCTTCTAGTAGCTATTGTTTACCAATAATAAACACTTTGGAAATTTAAACTCAGATATCCCAGTCTGTCATCTAGGTTGACTCCAAGCTTAGGACCATACAAGCTTAGGACCATAGTCCATAGTTTATTACAATCCATGAGCAGCTAAAAATTACCAAAAATCAGCAGTACATGACACATAAAAATAATGGATAAAATAAAGTGTTCTATGCAGGAGACATACAATTAGTGGTAATGATAACATTAAAATATTAGATTTTTTTATTATTTAGGTTAAAACTAAGATAAATTAAGGTAATATGATGCAAAGATTAAACACAGGAGAAATGATTGATTAAAAATTATTGATATTAAAGTTTGGGTATAAGCAACTAAGGAGAGGGAATGAGAGCTATTATATAATTTACTTGTGCTGTTATATACTCTGAATATATATTTCTATTAGTCTAATTTAAATTGAAATGTAGTGCTTGTATAAGTTCTTATGCACTTTCTATTGTTATATCTTTTCTTTTTAAATAAAATCTTTTTTTAAAAAATTAAAAAATATTAAACTAGCTGCTTCCCTGTATAATACGCCAGTGCACAGAATCTTGGTACCTTAAGGGTAGTTTCATTAAAACTGTCAACATCAAGAAGAAAAGTGTAAAAGTCATTGTGTCTGCCTGGATATTTGGATATAATTGGGTTGATGTCAACTTTGTGAATGTCTGTATAGAATGAACAATGTAAAAGGACGTGTTCAATTGTTTCTATCATGCCAGACTGACAGGGACAGAAATGTTGGGCGTATGGGATACATGCACATTTCCCTTTAGGAAGGGCAGATAGCAGAACGTTGAAATGCGGCAAAGTAAAAGCTGTACGATGTTCAGGAAGTTCTGATGTGTAAAGACAATTTGGTGGGATAAAATTTTTGCTGCAGTTCTCGATTGCTGAAGCATCTGGTTTGACTCAAAGACCCTGGCTGAATCCACATTATTTCCGTGCGTCCCGGTGTTGCACTAAATGTAGCGCGATTTCTGAATCACGCTAGAAAGACACTATACTTCCGGGTGTTTAGCGAACATTTAGTGCAACACCGGGACGTGCAGAGGTAATGTGGATTCAGCCCGTTTGGGATTTTTGCAAGTGTCCTACGTTCAGTTATGAAAGAGTTAAATTGTTATTTTGTTGGTTTAGTCATATAGCTAGGTAGCATAGGACCACTTAGGCCTCCAGTAAAAGTTCCCACCGTAGAAAAGGGAGTCTTTAGTCTTAATGAAGGAATCTAGGATTGTCTATTGGATGAACCAATTAGCTAGCAACATATACTAAGGTTTTATTGCTATCAGTCTGTGTCTAAGTGTTTAGTATCTCAGTCTTTCTAACCATTAAGATGTAGCTTGTTAGATTTTCTTTATTTTCTTACCAAGTGTACCCTTTTCCCTGATACGTAGTAAAAGTATTTTTCTAGAGCTAAAACCACACAAGCCTGTCTACTTATTTCCAGTGCACTAATATTAAACTCTGCAACTCTTCTTCCTTTTTAATTCCGCCCACCAATAGACCCTTTCTCACCTTTGTAATTCTCTACAGTAAATTCTCTTTGCCAGCGTTTTCATGTTCTTAAGCCAAACTCTTCTGTATGAGGATCTGGATTCGTATCTGGAAACCAGGCCAGCATTGCTACTTTAGGCCAGATAATTTTGCTAACCTCTGCATGTGAATAAAATAAGATGGTGCAAACTGTGGCTGTGCGTGTTTGGTTAAGTTAATCTCATTTAAGCAACAACAAAGAATCACATGTGTTCCTGTTTTAAATTAAAACAAAATGAGGTTAATCAGCTTCAGCCTTCCTGTGTGAACGAGGTCCCAGTTGCATTTCCTGAAGGTTTCTGTGCGTTTCTCTTTTTTTGCCGGTATAAGTTTCTCAAAAGGGGTTTTTTTTTGGTTCTTCTTTCTTATATCTGCGTTCACATTTTATATTAAGAGCCTCTTTGGAGCAGTAAAATCCTGTGAAGTGAAATGGCAAGTGCCTTCATGTAAACCCAAGATAATCTCAGAGCCAAAACACACGTTAAGAAATACCCAGGTTCAGCACGTGTTCTCTTACCTCAAGGTTTGCCGGGATCTGTAGGCACGTGTTCTCTTACCTCAAGGTTTGCCGGGATCTGTAAGCTTAAAGTTTAGCATTTACAGAGCAGCAGGGAGGGAAATACAGGCGTCTGTATTTCCCTTCCCCTTTCTGCTGCTCTGTAAATGCTAAACTTGTTCTCTTACCTCAAGGTTTGTTGGGAAGTGTAGGCATCCTGGAAGCTTAAAGTTTAGCATTTACAGAGCAGCAGGGAGGGGAAGGGAAATACAGGCGCCTGTATTTCCCTCCCTGCTGCTCTGTAAATGCTAAACTTTAAGCTTCCAGGACGCCTACCGATCCCGGCAAACCTTGAGGTAAGAGAACACGTGCTGAACCTGGGTATTTCTTAACGTGTGTTTTGGCTCTCATTCTGTGCATTATTCAGAAGTCACATAAGAAATTTTTGCCTATCAGTGTAGATCATCTTGTTCTTTCTGTAAAGTTGTTAAGAATTTATGAGCATTCACGTGTGGAAGCTGAGTATGGGAACAGAGGGAAGAAACATGTGGCCAATACAAAAGGTGTTTTGATTTCTTCCCCCCCCCCCCTAGAGTTCAGTTGATTTCTGTATGACAGATAAAGTGATATTAACTTCATATATCTAGTGCGAAGGTTTGGGATTTTCCTCCCTCTCTTCCTATTAATTTGTCTGGTCTAGTTTACTTCTGCAGCACTGGAAGTGCTGCAGCTTGGTTTCTTCCTGAGTTGTGAGAATAACATTACCAGCCCGAGTTGAATTTGGAGGGCTTCACAATGCCGCACCTTTGCCACACCAGTCTTTTACGTTCTGCAACTGTGGTATGCCTGGCTGTGTGGTGTTCTTCCTATGCGGCTTCTGACCTTGGTTGAGTTGTATAAGGACAGGCCACCTAGTTACTCCTCCTGTACCACACAAGTAATAGATGCGCCCCCTTCCTCACAGCATGCCAAATGATGGAAAGAAGTGCAATTTGCATACACCAGATCAGTTCTCCTTCCTGTGGACGGCATACCTGTTGGGCAGATCAGACCTCCAGTTACCCTGAGGTAGTGTCCTGCTGACCCTCGGCAGATCTGAGGACTCCCCTCTATGTATAGAATCTGCAGATGACTCCATTTTTCTATCTACTTGATAGGGTGCAAGACCTAGGCTGTTTCCACACGCCCTTAAAGAGACAGCCCACTCACTAGAAGCTGGTGGCTTTTCCTCATGAATCCAGACTTCTCTGTTTGCAACATGGTTGTGGGACGTTTGGCTTCCATTTTTTGAGTGCCTTTTTGGGGAACACACTTTCCACGGTCCCAGAAAAGGCACTGAAAAAACAGAAACCAAAAAATAGAAGCCAAACGGCCTGCATCCGTTTTGCAAACGGAGACATTGCTAGCATTCCGTTTGTGTGCTGTACCTTTAAGGGCATGTGGAAACAGCCCTCGTTTGCTACTGGAAGGAGCAATACTTAGATATTTTTTATAGTGCTTTTATGTGTGCAGAACTGTTCCCATACGTTATCTCAGTAATCCAGAAGCAAAACAAAACAGTCCGTTAGCCACTGTTCTGTATTGGAATTGATTTGCATAAAATGTCTTACTGGTGTACTTTGGGTTGCAGGATATGGGGCTTGCGGTTCACTGTACTGCCTGTCCTAAATGTGCTTGTGGTTTGCAGTGTAGGTGTGTCAGCCGCTGGTTCACAGCCCGTTTTTTCTCACAAGGCTGAGGTAATCCTTCCTATGGAAACATGGTACATGAGATACAAGCTTCTGTTACAGGCACATACACAAAGCTGCCTTTTTTTCTGAGTCAGACCGTTCGTCTATCAAGGTCAGTACTGGCTACTCTCTAGCATCTCAGGCGGAGAGACCATTTCCTGCCACTTGCTATTTCGATCCTTTAACTGGAAATTCAGTCTGGGTCCTTCCGCCTGCAAAGGGTACGCTCTGCCGCTGAGCCCTTCCTCATTAGATCCTTCCAAGCCAGATTTGTTTAGTATCAGTATTTTTTAATACAATGTGGTGATATGGCTGGGGCACCCATAAATTCTGCACATTTTGAGTGTGTAGGTGGGGTGACAGCTACCGGCTGACCACAATACCATTGTGGCATCACAATACCATTGACTCTGCGGCCTGTGCCTGGTGGTGTTTTGCCAGGCCTGGAGTATCCATGAATTAATGGTATGTTTTGCAAATTTTTTTGGATTCTTTAAAGTGCTTGCATGTCGTCTCATTCAACCACTCTGTCTGTTTCCCTCTTGTCTGTTTAAACCTCTGGCTGACAGCCAAGCTAGACTGCAGGTGATCCTTGAAGGTGCCTGTCTGCCTTCCCCTGTGGAGCAAGCAGCAGCTTTGGAGTGGGAGGGAATTTAAATTGGTATGTGTGCAGGATTTAATCTCTCCCTCACATAGGTAGGTGCATCTGGCTTTTTTAAAAAAAACCTGATTTCCCCCTCTCTCACGCTTTGGCCCTGAGAAGTAGAGCTAGCATTCTTGGGATAATAAGCTACCTCTGGATCTTTGTCCCCCTAGTACCCAAGGGTTCCAGTCGCTATAACAGGGGGTAACTGAGCAATCTTACCATGTGTTTCGATTTTAATGAGAGTGCCACAGGCTGGGATGGCCCAGGCAAGCCTGATCTTTTCAGATCTCAGAAGCTAAGCAAGGTCAACCTTGGTTAGTAATTGGATGGGAGACCTCCAGTGAAGACCAGTGTTGCAGAGGCAGGCAATGGCAAACCACCACCCATGAAAACACCACCAGGGGTCACCATAAGTCAGCTATGACTTGAGGGCAGGATTTTGGGGGGGTTGCCAGGGGGCAGTAGAAGGCTAGTATTTTGCTGATTCTCACATGTAAACTGTCATCATACTTTCCTTGAGAGTCACTGTGAGCTTGAAACCTATAGCGGGAGTGTGCTTCTCTGGAGCATCTGTTCACACAATAGACTTTTGTGAGCAATCTCTGTAGACAGAGAAAGGATTGCATGCAAGCCTTTGTATGAAGCTGCGGTAAGTGTCCACACACATTTGGAGAAATAGGATGATAATAGATTTAAAAAGATACATTTTCCATAGAGACAAATGCCAGAAGGGCAACCTTGTTAATCTGTTGCAGTCAAAGTAACAACGAGACTTGTAGCACCCAGAAGTCTAGTACATTTATTCTAGTATAAGTTGTCATAGATCTGAGCTCGTATCATGCATCTGAGGAAGGGAGTTGTGACCCACAAAAGCATTTGCCACAGTAAGTCTTTTAAGATGTCACAAGATCTTTTGTTCTTTTAAAATAATGTTGGTTGCTGTTAGGGAGGCTTGCTGTGACATGGTTTGAAAAATCACAGCAATAATGGCAAAGGAAAATACTATTTTTTAAACAACCAGGACCTTATTTGCCCATGGGTCCTGCTTGAAATAAGCCTCCACCGTTTTTCCAATGGATACTGCATTTTAGTCATAAATGCCAGTCCAAAAATTATCCTGTGTGGCTTCTCCAAGCTCCCAAATTAACAAGCTCTTAATACAAACTGCTCACAGGCATTTCCAAGGCTCGGTCCGTGCCAACAGTTTGCCTTGAGTTTCAGCAGCTGTTGTTTAAGCATGTTCTCTGCTTGATTTTTTCCCGTTGTGCCTTAGAACAGTAGGGCAAACTTTGAAACAGTGTTAAGAAGTGGCCTCCTTCCAAAGAATTCAAGGGTGGCGTCCATGCTGCTTTTCTCTTAACTGTCCTAGGTTGAGTTACTGACCCAAAGTCATCCAGTCAGCTTCATGACCGAGTACCCCCAGCTGGAGCAGGACTTCGCCTTCAGACTTTTATTTCAGAGCAGGACAGGGCTGCCAACCTCCCCGTGGTAGCTGGAGGACGAATAACAACTGGAATAACAACTGATCTCCAGGCAACAGAGACCAGTTCCCCTGAAGAAAATGGCTGCTCTGGAGGGTGAACTCTGTGGCCAGGTCCGATGCATCCATGGAGGTGGTGGCGGCAGCCGCCTTGAGTGCTGAACTCTGAAGGAGGTGCTGTGCCGGTCCCCAATGACCCCCCCAACCCGGAAGCGGGCCACCTCCCTGCCCCTTTGCCGCTGCCGCCCACCTCAGGTGAGGGGAACGCTCCTGCACAATGACATCACAAGTGACATCATCGAGCAGGGCTGGAGCACGCATGGGGCAAGGGGCACAAGTAGGTATCTCGCCTCAGGCACCGCAAGCCCTGGCACCAGCACTGTCTATGGCATTATACCCCACTGAGGCCCCTCCCCAAATCCTGTCCTCTCCAGGCTCCACCTCCAAAATCTCCCAGCATTTCCCAACCTGCACCTGGCAACCCTAGAGCAGAACTGCCCCAGCGAAGGATTCTAACACACGGCATATCACTTATGGCCAAAATTAGTCACACCATACAGTGCAATCCTAAGCACAGTTACTCCAGTCTAAGCTCATTGTTTTCAATAGGCTTAAATCAGAATAACTCTACTTAGGATTGCACTGTTCAACACTAACTATGTTTAAATACTGTATGTATATCTTCTTGATAGATCAATTTGGGTAGCTGTGTTAGTCTCTCTGTAGCAGCAGAAAAAAGCAAGACTCTAGTGGCACCTATAAGATTAACAAAATTTGTGGTAGGGTAGGAGCTTTCGTGAGCTCACTTCTTCAGATACTCACGAAAGCTCATACCTTACCACAAATTTTGCTAGTCTTATAGGTGCTACTGGCCTCTTGCTCTTTTCTACTGTATCTTGATGATATGTGTAGGGATTATTTTACAATGCTGAAGACTATCTTACATCAAACTCTTCATTTTACATATTGAGTGATTAAAACCTAGTCTTTCGAACATGCCAAAAGAGAAAATATTTCACAAGGGTTCTCTTCCCCCCCGCCCCCCGGTGATCCCCATAATTTTCAGTTTTTATGTTAGAAAAACTAAAAAACATGGGAGGTTGTCCCCATTTTTTCTTGTTTTTTTTTTGTGGGCCTTCCCATTTCTAAGCAAGCTCTCTACTCTCTGAAATGCTTGGCTTTGTTTTCACATCATTTAGTTTTTCAAACATCAGGCCTCTTTCCCTTCTTGCGTCCCGACCCAGCTGAAAGCTAGAAAACAAATCTGGTTGTTAAAGAGCAAAGATCAAGGTTTAAAATAAACTCTAGCCATCCAAGGATGTTGCTAATACATTTTATATTAAAGCATTTTAAGGTTTGTGTTTCTGGAACAAGGTTTAAATAGCCACGTATGCATGTACATCTTAACCACTTCCTTATCTCAAGCCACTACGAGTGGTTTTATCCACCAAGGGTGAATTCCAGTACATGCATTCCTCACTTGGCAACTACTCCATCAAGTGACGACTTGCACACAAGACAGCTGTTCTAGATCTAACAACAGACAGAGCATTCACAGCCACCTGTCCTGACCTCAGATGCTATTTTTTCAACAGTGGCAGCTGAGATACTCGGCTGTGAGTCATCCAGCGGACAAGTCTTTGTGTGATGTACGTGCTTTAGCCTTCAGGCTACCGCTTTCTGTTCATGCCTTTGTCTCTCCTGCATGCAAAGAAAGGAGGAAGAAATTGCATTTGAGAGAGTTCTGTCCATATTTGCCATTTTTCTATATTTACTTGTACTTAAGCATTTTGTTCTTTAATTCCTTTCTTCCCGGTTTAGAATCCCTTGCAGGTTCCAGGAGCCCCAATAACTGTGTTGACCACCAGTTATTTTCCTAATGCAATTAAAAGTGCTGGAAGAATGCTGGATTCCATATAAAACACCTCGCTTCTCTTAATATCACCAGGGAAGCCTTGCTTCCCGTTATGGCTATTAATCATGAAAAGTAAAGGAATATTCCACGTATTCCAGAGGCCATGAACCTTTTGAATAGTTTCAAGGGTTGTCTTCATGCCTTACCTGTGGTCTATGGTAGAGCTCATTGAGAAAGAGGATGCTGAGCTGTATCCAACATGGTGTCAGTCCTTGGCAGGTAGAATCCCTCAGTTCTCCACAGCAAACACGCAGGTGTATTGGTTGAAGTAACTTTATTAGAGATCCATCAAGTTCAAGGTGCTCAGACAAGTGCATTGGCAGAAGTGACGTAACTGGGGCTGGTGATGTCAGTTATAGGGAACGTTCCCACCATCAGGATAAGGACAGTTAAAGTTTTGGGGCATGAAAGAGCCAGGGGGGTTGCCAGGGAAGAGTTAAATTTTAGACGAGGCAGAGCAAAGAATGAAATCATCTCAGTTCCCAAGAAGGTACATTTCGAGCTGGCCGGCAAGCAGCTGTCAAGGACACTTCTGGAAGCAGCCGGGAAAGAGAAAGTAAATACTTGAGAGATAATCTATTGCCTTAACATCAGTAAGAAACTTCTCATGCCCTCAGAGGACTACTACAGAACACAGAATACATTCATGGAAGATATGCAGACAGAATACATTCATGGCAAATATGCAGCCAGGCATATGTGACACATGGGCTGCCGTTAGGGTCTTCATGTACCCACTCTTATATGAAATTAGGTTGGTGATGGTGACACAGAATACGGCCCTTTTCCATTTTGTCTCCTTGCACATGGCGCTCTCTCCCAAGAGAAGCTCACCAGTGTCGTGGTGTTTCAGAAAAATAAGCGGAGACTTTTGACACAAGCTGAGTTGGGACTACCAATTTGACTCTGTTTTCACACTATAGTATTTACGCTGGTGTGTTACCTTCTTATTATTGTAACTTGCTTTGAGTTCCTGGTTTTAAAAGAGAAGTAGGATATTGGTTATAAAATTAAATGCGTCTCAAGAGCATGACTTATGGATTAACTTATGTGTCGCATATGGTTAACGTCTCTAAAGTTCTTGTTTTTCAAAATGCAGCAATTCTGCCAATGTGGGCACGTTTAGAATGGTCCTGGGAGGGGACCGTGAGAGAGATCTGTCTTTCATAGGCATCCCAGTCCTCTTCTCAGTAGCATCAGCATACTCTTATCCTGTGTTCTGTCCCCAGTTGACCTATTAAAAAAGCAATATCACCTTGATCAGAGTTCTTAGGACAACATGGTGACATTTTTTTCCCTCTTTGGAGTTGTCATCTTTTCACTGTCCCTTCGGAATGAACCAAGGTCACATGTATTGAATTCCACCCCCCCCACCCCCCATTAGTCTCTGAAACTTCCTTTCCTTGAATTCTTTCTGCATTTGTAGCTCCTGATGACCTCTTTGGATCAATGAGCCTTAAGGTCAAAGCTCTCCGTGCATTCCAATTTGCAAGAATAACATACAGTTCAAGGAGATAGGGGTGGCGGGGAGGTTGAATGATATCTGAGCCCTTTCTGGTGTTTTACAATTGCACTGACTCCCATGTCAATATTGGAGCACATGCCAACCTGCAGAGATTTCTCTGGGTCAGAGCAAATAACCCAGGCCTACTTGGCCACACTCCACGTCTGCCTTGCAGTCATTCAGTGTTATCTGTATTGGCTTAACTAAATATTTGTGGCATGGAAAGCAAGCAGGCAGCGGCATTTGGGCTGTGAGCAGCAAGAACGGCAAAATGGAAGTGGTGTTTGCAAACAGCAAGGAGCTTTAAAACCGAAAGGGAAGCAACCTTAGGCTCTTGTTCGCCTGGAGGGATTGCATGGAAAGGGAAAAAACTGGCTAAGCTGCCCCGGGGGCAAAAGCACGTAAAGAATAACTCCTGTGGAATGGAGGCTAAAGGCAGGACATGTTTCTCTGAGTAGAGCATCTTGCGAAGACAGCTAAAAAGAAATAATTCTTTATGAAAAATAATAAAAGTTTACAGCAAATTTGTAAGGCATAGGGGGGGGGAATTAGGTCAGAGGGATAGTAGATCAGTATTGGATCCAACCAGCTTTTCCACTGGTGAAAAAGGAAGGAGGGGGTTCTCTTTAACCGTGGGGCCAGCATGGAGAAAAGCCATGTGGGTCAGGGTCTGTAGTAAGGAGGGGAGTTACCTAATAATGCCAGTATCCTGGTGGGGGCAAGGGATCCCTGCTCACCCAGTCGGTGGGGGAGGAGGCAGGCTGGAAGCCCCTCAAGCACAAGGAGAAATGGCATGTGCATGCTCTGAAAGCCCCAATGATGTGCTTCCAGGGGGCAAAACTACCCCCAAACATAGTGAAAAGGCTATGTTTGGGGCTGATTTTGGTCCGGGAGAGATCTCGTAGCTTCCAGTTTTCAAGTACAGGGTGTGATATTTTATGGAAAATTCAGATATATTCAAGAAAAGCAGTGTCCATTCATGATAACACTTATTGGGGATAGCAGAGTCTCCCTAGTTCGCCTGTGCCAATTAACACCTAGAGTAGATGAGAAATGCTCGGTCTTTATTCAGGCCTTGGGGAATGCAAACACATTTCTTAATAAATGCTAATCCAGCAGTTTCAGTCTCCCTTTGAAGTTATTTTGTGGAATAATAATAACAACAACAACAACAACAACATTCGATTTATATACCGCCCTTCAGGACAACTTAATGCCCACTCAGAGCGGTTTATAAAGTATGTTATTATTATCCCCACAACAAAACACCCGGTGAGGTGGGTGGGGCTGAGAGAGCTCTGAGAGAGCTATGACTGACCCAAGGTCACCCAGCTGGCTTCAAGTGGAGGAGTGGGGAATCAAACCTGGTTCTCCAGATTAGAGTCCCGCGCTCTTAACCACTACACCAAACTGGCTCTGGTAGGACTGGTAGGTCAGCAACAGGGCAAACTGGGAGACTCTTAAACATTCTCTTTCTGGTTTCTGAACGCTGTCTTTTTGTAATGTCAGATTTATACCCATTTATTGTTTTGTTTGGAGACTGACCTGTAATTGTACAGTTTGCTTGCAAGTCCCTCAATGTGGCTGGAAAGGTGAGTTTAGCACTGTCAGGTCCTGTATGGAACAGAGCTTCTGTCTAGGAGTAGTTTCTCTGTTGTGCTGTTTTAAACTACAGAGAAGGTCCTTGGCTTTAGAGCAGCTTCACTAGCGATGTAATTATCTGGCACTTTTTCCAGCCAGGATTGCATATCCCTTCTGCTCCTTGTGCTGGCTAACTTTTTAAAAATCCTCTGCCATGCAGAGCATAAAGGCGGCATGGCTTCCCGGCTCATCCATGGTGAGTCTATAGCCTTATCTTAAGGCAGCTGGAGGATTATGGAATTCCAATTATGGAACGAGGTCCCCAGAGAGGCTTGCCTGGAACATGTCTCTCCAGCTTCTGTTGTCGGGTCAGGACCTTTTTACTCTCCCAGGCTTTTAACTTTTAATTTTTAATGGTTAACTCTGGCGTGATAGCCGGAAGAGGGATATTTAGCTGTGTTCGCTGTTGCACTGGGCTGCTTATGTGATATTGAGCATATTCTTATAGATAGATTTCTCTATTGATTATAAATAAATATAGAAGAGAGAGAGATATTGATATATATGTATAGCTAGATACGTTCATTGCCTGGCTTTTAAGTACATAGGAAACAAGTGTTGGCTAGAATGAGGAGCAGGGGGTTAAGTGTGTACACAAGGGACAAGGTTGGGGGGGGTCCTTTACCCATGTGTCTCTTTTGTATTTCTGAAGAGAAAGAGGAACCTGCATTCAAGCATGCAAGGGCCCCGGATATAATTTAACACAGAGCTGTCATGTTCTTTAGCTCTGCTTATGGTTCCCGTACTCTTAATAGTTCTGCAAAAGTGAGAATCTCTAGGTTTTGCTTTCCCCATCAGAACACTCTAATGGCAGCTGCAATATCAACTTCCACTCAGCTACAGAAAAGATCAGAGTCATGCTGCAAATAGTTCCAGGTGGGTAGCACTGTTGGTCTGTAGTAGAGAAGCAAGATTTGGGTCCAGTAGCACCTGAAAGACCAAAGAGCTTTCCCAGGTATGTGCTTTTTAGAGTCAAAGCTCTCTTTCTTGATCTGCTGTTCTGCTGCAGACCAACACATATACCCACCTAATCTTTGCAGGACCAGGGCCCAAACATCAGACAGGATCAAGCAGAAAGGAGATCCAGATTTCTAAAGTCAGAAGTCATCAAGATAACAGTCTGTTATAGAAGACTGAGAGCAGCACTTGAAGTTCATCAGGCAATACGTTCAGAGGGTTATTTCCAGGGCTTTTTTCTGGGAAAAGAGGTGGTGGAACTCAGTGGGTTGCCCTCGGAGAAAATGGTCACATGGCTGGTGGCCCCACCCCCTGATCTCCAGACAGAGGGGAGCTGAGATTGCCCTCCGCGCCAGTGAGCAGCGCGGAGGGCAATCTAAACTCCCCTCTGTCTGGAGATCAGGGGGCGGGGCCACCAGCCATGTGACCATTTTCAAGAGGTTCCGGAAGTCGGTCCCCCTGCATTCCCCCTGAAAAAAAACCCTGGTTATTGCAGACTTCATGGCTGCTGGCAAACCAAAGACTTATAGGTGCAAGGGTAACAGCCAGTGGCTAGTGACCATAACATTAGGAAGTGATTACTGGCACTGAAACTTTTCCAAGCGAGTGGTAATATGTCCATGAGTCAATACCAGGAAAATATACTTCTTAAGGCAAATTCCAGGGAAGCTGCTGCTTTAGCCAAGAGGTTTATAATGCCATAAGGACTAGCTTCCTTGTTCTGGCATAAAGCTTCATAGAGAGCAGCCGGCTTCATTGGGCAGTATGAACTGAACAGAAAAAAAATAATGCTAAAGAAAATGAAGGAACAGAAGTGATACAAGGGGGTATGTGTAAATATATCTATACACACACGGCTTAAGCAGAAAGGAAATTAATAAAGATGAGACCTGGAGATAACAAAAAATGCATCCTGATTGTAAGGCATGGGAAACAACACTGTCCGTGTTTGCTAGAGCATCAAAGCATGCATTTATATTTTAGTGTAGCAGTGGCAGTGATGAAACCCCGGGTTCCTGTTGACTGCGCTGATGTGGTACGGAATGTTTATGACCTTCTATCTGATGCTAACATTTGAGGGGTGGTTTTTTTTGTTTGTTTTGGAATGTTTGTAATATTCCAGTGTTGTAAGTTGAAATGAAAGGTCACTGTGGCTGGGGAGGTGGGACCTCTCCTGCTTATGGATCAAAGGTGTTGTGTGATCTGTGTAAGGAAATTAACAATAAAAGTAAGGAGATTACAGAGGAAGAAAAATTGGGATGTGTGGGAATTAGCAAGTGTTTTCATTTCAGTCATGAAAGAGTTAAACGGTTTGTGTTACCTACTTAATTAGTAAACATACTTTGAATGTAACCATTAGAGTTTCGAATAAGATTCCCGCCATAGAAAGGGGAGTCACTAAGCGTAATGAAGTAGGATTAGGATTTTCTATTGGGCAGTTTGTTTATTGGGGGCAATTAATTGATGCTACGTATTGAAGTTTATTGCTCTTTGTTAACTTCTACTTTTTCACTTCTTCTTGTCTCTATTCTAAGTCACTTATCTAGCAAGATGTAGTCATCTTAGCAATTTATTATTTTCTCCAAATGTAACCCTAATTTTTATCCTTTAGTAAAGTATTCTTACAGAGCTACACTGGAGTGTGTGTGAGTCTATTTTCATTACTTCCAATGCGCAATCTTTGCACAATCTCTGCTATATTTTCCTACAGGATGTAGGGAAGCTGGAGGCAAGAGTCCGTGGCTTAGTGGTAAAGCACTGGTTTTCTGTGCAGAAAGTTCCGAGTTCAATCCCCAGCATCTCTGTTTCAAGGGGTCAGGTAGAAGACCTCCACCTGAGACCCTAGAGAGCCACTGCCAGTCAGAGCATACAGCAGTGTAACAGACTCAGTATAAGGCTGGCTTCATGTGTTCAAGTTTAAGAGTCAACGGACTAGACTAGAGGCAGTAGCATTAAGTAGGTCAGGAGGCTAGCAAAGAGACAGGAAGGGCAGCTTTAAGTAATGCAGGATGGCACAAAGATTGACAAGCAGGGCTTTTTTTCAGGGGGAATGCGGGGGAATGGAGTTCCGGAACCTCTTGAAAATGGTCACATGGCTGGTGGCCCCGCCCCCTGATCTCCAGACAGAGGGGAGTTGAGATTGCTCTCTGTGCCGCTCAGCGGTGTGGAGGGCAATCTAAACTCCCCTCTGTCTGGAGATCAGGGGGCAGGGCCACCAGCCATGTGACCATTTTCTCTGAGGGCAACCCACTGAGTTCCCAGAAAAAAGCCCTGTTGACAAGCATGGATCAGCAGGTGGTAGAGGCACAGAGCTGGCCATGAAGGAAGTTGGGTTGGCACAAAACTTCACGCAGACCCCAGAGAAGCTGGGAACAGATGGCAGCAAAGACTAAACAGGCACGAAAAGCTATGATGGGGTGAGCCAGGAAGTTAAAAAAAATATTTTATTCATTGTATGTTTAGCCTGCCTTTCCTCCAAAGAGCTAGGACAGTGAACATCAGTCTCCCGTTTTATCCTCACCACAGCCCTGTGAGGTAGGTTAGGCTGAGAGCATGTGAGTGGCCCAAGGTCACCCAGCAAGCTTCATAGCGGGGAATTCAATCCTGGGTTTTCCAGAGCTTGGGCCAATCCTTGGTGATGCTGTCATAGGTTGTCTGCCCAACAGAAGTCGAGACGGATTAACAAGGAGTGCTGCCTGAGGCCGGTGTGCCCCACCATGACTCTCTGGTCCCCCCTTCCCCGTTCAGAAGCCTTGATTGCTGGATCACACTAAAGATCCATCTGAGACCATGGCCCTGTTTCCTGTTGTGAACAGCCAGGTGGTCTAGGAAGTTCACAAGCAGAGCATGATGGAGTGAGCCATTCCCAATTGTTGCTCTCTCTCATATATCTGGCATGGCTGCCTTATCTTGCATGTGCTTTGCGCTTGCCCTACACTGCTAGTTTCCACCTCTTAAGAACATAAGCAGATCAGACCCAGTGGCTTGTCTCATCCAGCTTCCTATCTCTCACAGTGGCCAAAAAGTAAATATGGAGGGCCAACAACAGTCCATAGGGACCGAGGCCTTCCCCTGAAGTTGCCTCCTGGCTCTGGGATTCAGAGGTTTCCTGCCTCACTCGTTGGCTTCTTCTCAGTTTCTAGTCCATGGCAAATCCCAGCTGCCTGGAACTGTCAGTGGAATGTAAACCCTTAGGACTGATCAGCATCCCAGCTTCACCCAGGTGTAGTCCTATCCTCTCTAGGATGCACACTCAAACCTTTCTACAATTCCTATGTGTCAGTGGTCAGAGAAACTTGGATGGACAAGATGGTGGCTCAAGAAGGAGGTGCAGACTGAGGAGCCCCCTGCCCACCAGTCCCCCTGGCTGTTCCTTCCTCCCCACTCCTGCAGCAGCCCATGAACCCCACAGGCCTTCACTGAAGGAGCTGTAGCTCCCTATGGGCCGGTTCCCTAGATATCTTTAAAGGTAGCCTAGGAAGCGGAGCCCCAGTGGGGTTTCCCAAATCCTTGCATCTCAGTGGAGGCTGCTGCCCACCCCATTTACCACCTCACTGTAGAGCTGGGCATACATGAGAAGTTTCCATGCTTTTAAAGAGCTGATGAGATGCTACGGAAGTGGCAGGATGACCAAAACTTAGAGGGAAAGGCAGAGGAAATCCGGGGCCCGGTACTGAAGGGTTTGACAATTGGCCTGTCTCAGTCAGTACCTGCGGGGCTAAGTCCTGCAAGTTCTATTCTATTGACCAGTAAGGTCATGAAAGCGAGCAGGGGAGAGGGAGGAATAAGCTGAAGGAATCCCTTATTTCGGATCAGTAGAGAACTCCGGCGTTCTAGCTGCTACCCTGCCCGAAGCATCCTGTGTTGTTTTTAAATTGGCTGCTTCTTTTTTAATTAAAACAGATTAAATTCTCATTTGGGTGCTTAATTTAGATTGTGTTTTATACCGGTTTATATCCACCTTGTTCCTCCATGAGTTATACTAAACCTCTTTTAATCCAATGGGGTTTAACAAATTGAGTTAAAAGGGGTTTCTTTCAAATTTATTTTTAAATGAAAACAGAGCACAGGCTAGGAAGTAGCGATGCTAGCTATCAGCTAAGCAGCACAGCAGGAAATCTTATGAAATAAAAGCTTTTTTAAAAAAGAAATAGCATAGAGTAAATATTTTCACTATTGTTTCCTGATCTTCTAGAGGATTAGGGTTGCTAACTCTGTGTTGGGAAATTCCTGGAGATTTGGGGGTAGATTCTGGGGAGGGTGGGATTTGGGGAAGGGAGGGACTTCAGAGGGATATAGTGCCATAGATTCCATTCTCCAAAGCAGCCATTCTCTCCAGGGGAACTGATCTCCGTAGCCTGGAGATCAGTGCGTTCAATCAATCAATCAATCAATCAATCAATCAATCAATCAATCAATCAATCAATCAATCAATCAATCAATCAATCAATCAATCAATCAATCAATCAATCAATCAATCAGAACCTTTATTGGCATAAAAGTAGTGATAATCTGCAGTCAGAAATAGACACAAAAGTCTGATAAATAATAAAAACAAGAGCATGAAACAATCAATTAAAAAGGTAGTCAGTAATAGGATAAATAGGTGTCCAACAGGTAAGATACAACGATGTGCTTGGACATAATTTTTTAATTTATTTATGTCATTTATAGTCCGCCTTTCTCACTGAGACTCAAGGCGGATTACACAGTATGAGGTTAATACAATCATTGTCAAGTACGTACATTTCAATATAATACCATAAGGTAAACATATACAGGTTTAAAGACATAGCATTAGCAAGGATCCAAGATGTAGTAGAGATACTGAAGCAAAACATAATCAATTCTAGGACTAACATTAGACAGCATGGAGCGATGGTTGTACATAGGAGTACATATTTAAAGCAGCAGATAATATATGAGGCAAAAATGGTGATGAAGTCTATGATCCCCAACTTCTGCTAAAAATTTTGCAACACATGTAGTAATTCGAGGGTTAACATCATCTAAAAGATAAATTAAGGTTTTTTCTTTGGTAAGAATGCTATGCTGGAGATATTCAGCCAGGAATTGTTTACATTGTAAAGCAAGGAGAGGACACTCTAGAATAATATGGGGTGGAGATCAGTTATAATTCCAGGAGATCTCCAGACCTGACCTGGAGGTTGGCAACACTATAGGGGATGCACGGTCTACTCTGCTGCAGCCAATGAGCTACTGTAGATCACGAAGTACCTGTTTATGACCCTTGCATTAAAAAGATTGAATGTTACTTACTCATTTTGTATGTGTGTGTCTTGATGATGCTTATTTCAAGAATTAATAATATTTTTTTTAAAAAATGTAAAAACGTTTACAATATGGTAGAGGAATGAGTCTGTCTTTAGCTATGCACTATAGAAAACAAGCCAGCTCAGCTCTGCCAAACCGTTCCCTGCCCCCATACACACACACAACATGGCATACTGTTAATGCAATACACATTGTCAGCTTTTTGATTCATTTAGCAAAAAAAAAAAAGAGGTTGTTAGGTTACATTCAAGCTGTGGTTATACACAATCCATCACCACCGAGAGCAAGCAAACATCCTCAGGAACTCGCTTTCTAACACATTTTTCCTAGCAGGACCCTTGTTGCTTTTTAGAGCCCACAAAGTGGAGAAATCATGATAGCCAATGTTGTTGAGAAACGGACTGAAAGAGAAAAATTCTCTTCAAAATTATCTTATGATTTTGTTAACTGGCTACAAAATACCAAAGAAACCTGAGCTGATATTTCTGAATCAATGGGATGATATAGAGATCCCACCAATTCGACGAGACCTCATCAATATCTTCTTAATGGCAGCAAAAAAGTTTAATTGCTTTAAAATGGGAATCACATACTGTACCGACAATTACCAGTTGGTATTCTAAAATATGGGACCATTTTTTATTTGAAAAAATCAATGATGGAATCTATCAAGCTGAAAATTTCCCCCAAACAACAAATTTTATGGAAAAATGGTTCCCCATTTTGAATACATTTCTAAAGAAAATCTATATCCTCCCAATAAAATATACCAAACTATCCTGAATCTATAATCCAAAATATATCAGATCATTCAACTTGAATTTGTCTTTCCATGTTTTACCTTTCTCTGTTATATAGTTTTTAACAATTTACCCATGTTGTATTTCATATTGTAAACAGTTTTGTTAATAATTGAAATAAAAATATTAAAAATAATAATAATAATCTTATGATGAGACTGATTAGAACAAAAAAGGAGTGTCAAGGCAGTAGGTAATGTTCCCAACAGGTAGTCGGGTACGCAATTCTCACGTTCATTGCATGGCTTGTTATAATAGTTTTATATACCGACGAAATACCTGGCGGAAGAGCTGTCTTACAGGCCCTGCGGAATGATAACAAATCAGACTCAAAAACTAAAAGCCAATTAGCTCAAGCTGACGAGCTCACCGTTTTCAAGTGTTTTTATCTAAATTGCATGTATGCCTTTAAACCACAGACAAGGGTTGATAGGTGAGTTCCTACAGGTCCAGGCAACACTGTATTGCGAGCCCAACAGGCATTATAAATGATAAGGTATAAGCACAATAGACTTGAGGTTTCCTATCACAAATCTTGCTGGAACTTCTCTTCTAAGCAGAAACAACAGCTAGCATCAGTCTTCCAGAATGCCGTTCCCCTTCTTGGTTGTTCAGCAGGTTCAGTTGTAGAACTGCTTGGTGATTCTTCTGCAGTAGAGGACTGATGAGTTTAATATGCAGGTGTACTGCGGTCACGCCTTTTGCAGCGGGGAAGACTTAGCGATCTAATCGGAGTTTGTTCTCTCTTACGTGCTGCAACCGGAGTTCTTTCTGGAATAGCTTTTCTCTCCTTTGATGTTAGTCAAATGTTAACAAATCATTGAAGTTGGAAATAAGAAGGGAGAAGCAGAAGGTAAAGTAAGATACCACCGCCTGCCTTCCAGTTTGCTTTGTGGATTTTCTTAAAAATAGCAACAACAACAAAAAAGAGTGACATCAACTCTGCTGCAGGCATGAATTAAAGATGAGAACTTAATAACATCTTCATTTCTGAGTCGACAGCTCCACCTCTGTTTCGGTTAAGTTTTCCTTCTGGTCTTTTTTGGGGTTGTTGTTGTTAAGTGTTGTCTGTGAATCAAAAGTGCCCTCTGCTGGATAGCTCTGACATGAAAGACTGTTTCCTGAAAGTATTTCCAGTTAACAGCTGAAGCCTGAAGCCCCTCCATGGAAAGTAGCTGGACTCTGTCCAAGGTCCTTTCATCAGGCTGTCTTTACCCAATAGGTGATTCCATGACCTAAATACTGGCATTGGTGTAGTCAGAACTCAGAGGGAATTGATGCTGTTTAATTGATCCATGGATTTTTGGTTAAAATATTATACCCTGCACTCTCAATACAGAGAAAGCCAGCCTCCCACAGCATTGTCCCCCTTTACCTGTTTTGCTTTTACAACTTGATGCATCTCCTCCTATGACCTCTTCACCACCACCACTGCCTTGAGCCGCTGAAAGGTCTCCTGTTCCCCCAAAGTAGTTACTCACATGCTACATTTTTAGAGCTGCTTTAGCATACTGGTTAAGTGGTGGGGCTGCTAATCAGCACTGTGTGGTTTGATTCCCGCTACTGCCATGCCTTGGGTAAGCCGTTCCTCTGACTTTTTTCACCGCTCTGAGTGGGTAATAATCTGTCCAGAAAAGTGATATATAAGCACACTTGTAGTAGTAGTTGTTGTTATCCTGCCCTTCTTCAAAGCTTACATTGCTTTCCCCTCCTCCATTTCATCCTCACAACAATCCTGTGAGGTAGGTTAGGCAAAAAGTGTTTGTGTATGTGTGAGAGAGAGACTGAGACTGCCGCAAGGTCACCTTGGGACAGCACAGGGATTTGAATCCTAGATCCTAGTCTGACACAAATGCCTTCACTTTTTCTCACTTAATGCATGGAACAGCTTTCCTGAATGCCTGCCCATTGGCACTTCTCTGTAAAAAAACCCCTTTCCCCTCTTAAAACAAATCCTAAGTATTTTTAACTGGATACAATGCATGTTCTTCCCCCATTTACACCCCCTCGCCTTGTTTCCCTTGAATCAAATTTTATTTTACAAGGTTTTTGGGGGCAGGGACATATTTATCCCACCTTTCAGCCAAGGACCTTGCTATACATCCTTCTCTCCTCCTCTATTTTATCCTTACGCAACCCAATAGGTTTGGTGAGGAAGTGGCTGCCCTAAGCTCATCCAGTGAGCGTCATGCCTGAATGGAGATTTGAACCCTGGTCTCTCCTACCCGTCTGACACTCTAACCACTGTAGTGTATAGTTTGTCGATATGTAATAACCCAAGTGGGTTATGAAGAACCCTAAAGGGAATCTTTTCACACTGGCTTCTATGATGATAATTACACAGGAGTAGAGGTCAGCTGCAGAAATATAAACTGGGGCACTCTTTAAGACTAACTATAACTTATTCCAGGAAAAATTTGCTGGGAGGCATGGTACAGAGCTCCCTGAAAATATCCTAACAGTTCGTTGGAGCAGGGAAAAGGTTTGAAAATCACATGGAAGGAGTTATAATGCCATGATATAGTTCTCTGGTCTGGTCAAATTCCAGGTGACCTCAAGAAGCATCAAGCCAAATGCTGAAGGACATTTGTTTTTGAAACCCATTCAGATGTCAGTCTAACCTGCTGAACACACTTTCCTGGCTCCAAATGGGGGAAGCATTTAAGAGTGGGACATGAAGCACGACCCATCTACCAAAAGCTGCATATTAAGTTTGCCAATGTAATGCTGCCCTCGTGATTTGAGGATACACTGAGTCTCTCTACACGAGACATCTTACACAGGGACTCTCTAGTGTAGGGAGATGCAATGTTAGGTGGGAAGTGTAGTTTTAAAAGACAGAGCCTGCAGAGATCGCTCCTCATAGGGTTTGTTAATTTCATCTTCACCTCCCTGAAGGCTCTGTCAATTTCACTTCTCTTTTGGGAGATGGATGAAATTAACAAACCCTCTGAGGAGTGATCTCTGCTGCCTCTGTCTTTTTAAACTACACTTCCTGGCTAACATTGCGTCTCCCTACACTTGAACATCCCCGTATAAGACGCCTCGTGTAGAGAGATTCCTAAGTTATTTCCCTGTCACACCTTGCTGTTGCCAATAGTGTTGAATGGG
This sequence comes from Eublepharis macularius, assembly GCF_028583425.1. NCBI lineage: Eukaryota > Metazoa > Chordata > Lepidosauria > Squamata > Eublepharidae > Eublepharis > Eublepharis macularius. The sequence goes on along the minus strand of NC_072802.1, from coordinate 61,241,073 downwards.
ATCAGGAAAGGTCACAACACACAGCCCCCCAATAACACCCAGGGATAGACTTTAGTGGAATCTAATAGGGCTTTTATGTTGATGTTGGGGGAAGGGCTGAGAGATGAGCTTATTGGCCACCAGGTTGCGGCTGATCCCTGTTGGTGAATATACCCTATACACAAGATTCTCCAAAGGAATTGTTAGTGAGGCAATTCCCCAGAAGGAAAAAGAGAAAGATGCAAACAAAAAAGCATTCACACACTCAAGCGACGTGTGAAATGGCTACGTTTTGAATATCATCAGTTGTTGGAGGTAGGTTGGGAGCTTTTAACCCAGGAAGTCAGAATAACCTACCAATGTACAGCTTTCTGTAACTGGTCTCTCCCAAAGCATGGGAGTGGTCCAATCTAAACCTGCTGTTTCCATAGCAATCCATTTATACCTTCTTCTCCTTGCCAGTACCTAAAGACCACTGCCTCTCAATAGGTTTTGTATTCCTCATCTGTTTCAAGTCAAGCTAATACAATTCCACCTCCATTCCAGGTGTAATAGAAAAGATCAGAGAAGCTCAAGCTTTAAAAAAAAGGGGGGGCAAAGCTTCTGTGTCACATTCTAATGGGAAACTCATTTCCAAGAGCCTTGGCGCCTGGAATATTAGGGGAGCAAGGGCAGTTTGGTAGCAGTGGTAATGTTTGCAGTAGGATGTTGGTTTCCTCTGTACACCAGGCTTGTTACAGAGAGTTTTATACTTGCAAAGGGAGCAAGTTTCTACTCTATGCCGTAATATGTGGTATGTATTATCTATTTATTGTTTGTATTATCCTGCCCTTACTGCATTGTTTTTACTTTTGCAACACCGTTTCCTGAATTGTTTAACATATCATGTCTAGCATTTTTGCATTGTTTATAATTTCTGGAGTCCTAATCCTATTACTTGGCATATTAGATGTCTCACACTTCTGGATAGCATGGGTTTATACCGTGTAATCTGCCTTGAGTCTCAGAGAGAAAGGCAGACTATACATTTTAAGTCAGTAAATAAAAATAACAACCAGCTTTTCTGCATAGCTGAGGTTTCGGGGCCTCCCCAAGCAAGTGTAAAAGCAGTAAAAAAATAAAATAAATCCAATGGCAAAATTCCCATGTCAGTTGGACAGGTCACTATAACTGTGATCCAACAAAAAAGTTTGGTGCAGGGATTCCGTGGGCCCTGAATACCTAACTGGAAGTGGACCCCTCTTGCTTTTTTTTTTTTTTTGCTTTCTGTGGTTCTTTCCCCCTCCCTGCCAGAAAAAGATGCCAGTTGAACCCCTTTAGGAGCAGCTGTCCTTCCTTTCTTGCTATCGCTGTGTGCAGCCATCCTGTGGCCCTGCCTGGCAGGATGAAAGGAGTAGGTGATTGCTGCTTCCCCTCAAGCTTGTGTCCCGCTTGCCTTGTCCTTCTGGGGCTGGGCCGACGCTTGCCAGGGAGGGAAATTGCTGGAGATTGGGGGGGGGCACTTCAGCCAGGGTTTAATGCCATAGAGTCTGCCCTCCAAACCAGCAATTTTCTTTAGGGGAATTGATATCTATAGTCTGGAGATCAGTTGTAATCCTGGAGGTTGGCAACCCAGACTGGGCCCACGGTGCATTGGACAGCAGTGACTAAGCTTGCCACCCCCTGCCCACATTGGGGGAAGCCCCACCCCTCCTGTCTCACTCAGCTAGTGGGAGGGGGAAAGGCAGGCAACGGGAAGAAGCTTGTGCTTCCCGTGCTCCCCCATCACACCAGCAGCAGAACAATCATGCTGCACACTGAAGCCGAGCTGTATGAAAACTGCCCCTCCGGAGGTGGTTTTTACTGAGTACACACAGCGATTCTTCTGTCGTGCTCATTTTCTGGCTCAGCAGAGCAATTGCAGTGCACGCTGAAGCTAATTGAAAACCACCTCCAGTCATTTTCCAGCATGGCGGGGGTGTGGGAGCATGCATGTGCTTTGCACATGCATGGGAGGTGAGTACCCCACTGTTCCCGGCCCCCTAGCCACCTACATGCCTGCTTTGGCCCTTGGGGCCTCTGGCAACCCTAGCAGTGACCGATGTTGCTTGATGTGCAGCAAGAGGAGTGAACAGGCAGCAGTGAGAGAAGACCAAGATTCTGCTTCCACTCAGGTTGGATAATGCACTTTCTGTGCATTTGTAAGTGGGAAACAGGAAAATCCAGTTGCAAATGATCGCTAAATTGTGTCAAAAGCGCATCATCCAATGTGTGTGAAAGCAGCCTAAGTTTCTACTTCCTTGATTACGTGTTTATTCCGCCTTTTCTCTAGTAACTCTTTTCATCCTACCTTGTAAAGCAAATAAGGCGGGGAAGGGGAAGCTTGGCCCAAGACTGTCCCATGATATTCACGGCAGAGTAGACGTTTGAAGCTGGGTCTGCCATATCCTAGTTTACATAGGATCGAAACATTGTCAGTTTTAATACATGCAATATTAGTGAGCGCTTCGTCTCTTACTTTCAGTATAATACAATACAAAATATATATGTACATGATGTGTGCGCGTCCAGTTTTTGCAAATATTAAGACTATGAAGTCTGATCTATTTGTCTTGACTAGTACCGCGGAAGTCTTGCAGATGCTGTGTGGGTTTGGGGGGCAGAGGTCAAACAAATTACAGCTTCCTCTTTTCATCACAGCGTGGCAGCTCATGTGTGTCTTCTTTTTTTAAACTTTAGCCGCTACAAGTCTGACGAGATCATTGCTAACTAGAAACTTCTGAGATGACTGAAGTAGATGGAGAAATTTGCCCTCTGGTTTGGATAGAGGGAGAGACACCCAGCTTGGAAACACGATCACTTGCTCACTCATAGTTTGCATGTTTCTATTTTGTAAACTGTTTGCCTTTTCCTTATGGAATCAAGTTTCATCCATACCTCCCACAAATAATCAGAGTTAAATTCTTTTTATGGCTCATTTTTGTTTAAAGAATATAATTTTGTTGGACCATTTCTCATTCATTTCATCCCCAGAAAAGTTCAGTTTAGAGGGAATAAGAGGATGCCAAATGAATAAAACTCTTGTTTACATTTGCTAGCATATTTCTGCTTCAACAAGAAAACATACGGAGGATTAACGAAAAAATGCTTAGCCAGTCTGAATGAATTAACCACAAGGGGACTTAATTAACATTATCTCAGGTTCTGAAAGGAGGTGTGCTGCTTACTCGCCAACTTCCCACAAGTCACTGGCTCATCATATACACCACATGCATAGCAGTGGCTGCATTCATAAGTCACAATAAAGAGAAAATAAAGCACCAGTCATAGCTGAATGGAGTTGCAGCTTCCAAAGTTTTGATTGGTCTGTGCTCAGTTCTCGGTGTGCAGGAGGCTAAGCTAGGTTGTATGGCTGTACAAACTGGGATTTCTGCATTCATATGTTACAACAAGCCACACACCAACCACAAATAAGAGGCCAAATGCAAACCATGGTTTAAAATCATGGTTTTGCACCCATCAACTGTCAGGTCTTGCCAGATACTTCTCCCAAACACTTTACTACATCACTCCAGTGTAGAGATGGGCATGAACAGAAAAAAAACCCCAAACATGATGTTCGTTGTTCATTGCCATCCACGAACAGGGACTCAAGAACAACCACGAGCATGGCCCTGTTCACGAACATGTTCATGGTTGGCTGTTCGTAGGGGCCAGCAGGCTCTCCTCCAGCCATCATCCAAGTCAAGATCCCTCCTGCACCACTCCCAGAAACCTGACCTGAGCAGGCACCAGGAAAGGTACCAATAATAAATAACAGCTTGGCCCCAGAGCCTGGCAGCAGCCCTGGAACTTGAAGGGGTAGATCCCTATCCCACCACACACAAAGAAAATCCAAGCTCCAATGCACTCTATCAAAATGCCAACAGCAGCTGTCTCTCCCTCTCCACTGTCTGCAAAGTCAGAGCTGGGAGCCCCCCTCCTCCCTGCTCTTTGCTCCCTTGTTGTAACAAATTTGGAGCTCCACACTTGAAAGGAAGACCTGCCTATCAAGCTAAGTTAGGCTTAGATTGGGGGAAGCATGCCCCCTGCTGGCCAAGTAAGTGGGGGCGAGAGGGAGGGTGGGAAAAGGGGATCCTCCACTCAGGGCAGTGGAATGGCACCCCTACTTAGAACCCTGTACACACTGCTCTGGATTCTTTGTGGAACAGGTAGGATACAAATGTAATAGATAAGCAAAACTCTCACGTTTATGTGCTCATGCACAGTGCCCTCCTCCTCCCTTCCTCCGCTCCAGTTCATGAACTGACTTAGTGTAGTTAAAGTTCCCTTGCTTTGATTCCGAAATATCAGGAGAAACCCATATAATCAAGTGTCTAATCTCCTGCCGATTGAGCTGGCAGGTTCTCTAATGTTCCAAGATTAACTGCCTTCGGATTTGCAAAGTGCCCGTGCTTCAAGGTGCAAAGCTTTTCTTCCCCCAGACCTGCAGCATGTGAGTGAAGTGTTTAAGCACATCTTCAGAGGCAGGATTCTCCTTGTCAAGACTACTTAACGGGCAGTTAGAACAAGTCACTTAAACCCTTCAGTGGTGGCTGCTGTTTATTGAAAAGTGGCTGGCTTTTCAGCAAGCAAGCTATTAATATGCTAAACCAGACCTGCTCCCTCCGACTTAATTCTGATGCAAATAACTTATTTTAAAATCAGTGCTGTGAAAGGCATCGAAAGGGGATCTTTCTTGAAGGAGATTCTCCTGCTGTTAGAATAACCTCATTTCAGACGCTGCCCTGAGACACCACGCAGCTTCTCTTCTGCCCCTGGTGACTTGGGGGCCTGTACACTTCTGTTAATAGGGCCGCTGCTCCTTGAAATTGCATCAGGAGGTCTAGCTACAGAGTGGATGCCCACTTGCGGTTTAATGGGAGGTTAAAAGCAGGTGATGGTGCTTGAGAATCCTGGCTGGCATTTCTGCCAGGATGTGATTCTTAGGAAGCCTTTGCAACTTGAGTAGAGCTTGCTGTTGTTCCTGCTGTTATTGTAAAAATTGCTTGAAAAGAACTCTCAGGAGGCATGGTTAAAGTACCAGGCCCTGTTTCCCTCCCTTCCTCTTCCCCCTCCATATTGATTCGTGTTTTTGGAGATGGTTCTGGGCTAGAGACAGGCACAAACTGGGGAAATGGTGATTTGTTGTGGTTTGTGATTCATTGCGTTTCACGAACCACGAACCACCAGGAGCTTGCCTGGTTCACAAACTGGTTCGTTTGCTCCGTCAGTTCGTCACTTCCGGGGCTGCAGAAGGTCTGCAGAAAGCCCATCCTCCCCGTTGCCTAGGTAACAGATTGATTGGCACCAGGCTGTCTGCAGTGAAGAACCAAAAAACGAACCATACAAATTGCTCTAAAAATCATAGCAGTTCGTCGCAGTTCATTAGAAATGAGCTCCAACAAACTGCTGGTTTGCGAACCAAAAACCGGGCCGGTTTGTGATGAGCTTTGGTTCATATTTTGGTTCATGCCTATCTCTATTTTGGACCTCTCAGTATCAGGCATCGAAAGGAAAGGTCGATTAACAGCCATAGGAAGAAAGCTGTAAATGCCTTCCCATGGCAAACCTTTTTGTAGCAGTTTGTGGAAATAGTAATGCTCATGTTTTTCTTTAAAACGAAACCTTACTTTGAGTGACATGGCATAGGACAGGTTATTTCTAGAGAAACCATGTGCCCCTTCCCTCCTTGAAATTTAGACTAAGTGAATTCCATATTCTTCCTCGCTTTGTTATGGTTCCTTCTTCCCTCATCTCCTTTTGCTGTCTCCTTTGTAACTGATTGTAAGTTCTTCCGGGCAGAGACCTGTCAGTTTGAGCTCTGTAAAATGGGAGGTGGGTTGGTTGCTCAGCCAAGGATGAATCATTGATTTCTGAAGTACTTTTTAGGCCTACGGCGTGATGTGAAGACTTGCGTAGTTCATCTCTGAAACGGAGTAGATTTGGATTTCACTTGCTGGACATTGTACACCTGTGCGTCCACCCCTGAAAACACAGGGAGCTGAGGCGGACCACATGTGACATGTCTATCAAAATCGGTATTGCTTACTGACTGGCAGCAGCTCTACAGGGTCTTAGGTGGAATCTTTCACATCGTCTGTTCTGGATCCTTTTAACTGTTGATCTCAGGAGTGGAACCTGTGTATACACATGCCAGACACATGCACACAGTTCTCTCTTCTGGCCTTTGGAGGAGGCCTTTGGGAATGGTAATATTCCCAGGTTTGAGAGTTTGCTTGAAATCAGTGCCTTGCTTTCACTGTCAAAAAGAGTCCAGTAGCACCTTTAAGACTAACCAATTTTATTGTAGCATAAGCTTTCGAGAATCACAGTTCTCGAAAGCTTATGCTACAATAAAATTGGTTAGTCTTAAAGGTGCTACTGGACTCTTTTTGATTTTGCTACTACAGACTAACACGGCTAACTCCTCTGGATCTTACTTTCACTGAGCTCTGATGGAGGAATGCCACTTTCTTTCATGCCTACCGAGGGCTAGAGCAATTTCCAGTTTGGTCACCAAGGTGCCTAAAAGTCTGTTGCTGACACCGATCACGGTCAACACACTTTTCTATCTCAATGCACATCTTTGTTAAGAAAACTCGCATGGAGGGCAGAGGCAGTCCTGTGCACCTGTGCAATTTAAATTGGTAGAATGCAAGAAACACACATGTGCACATGCTCATGGCATGTTGCTCCCTTGTTTTCTTTAAAACAGGATGAAATTTGGCCATTAGCAGCTGGGAGTCAAAGCATTTGTTCATTTCAGCTGTTGGAGAGTAGCTCATCCATCTATTAATACTAGGAGGGTAGGGGGAGAAAGGAAAGACAAACACATTTTGACCATCTGCTTCATGTATTGTCTTCTACCAAATGCTACTTAAAAGCTACTACAATAGCTAACTAAAGGATCAGGGTTTCCCCCCCTCCTTTCAATTTATGAAAGCCAAACTGTGTGTGTGTGGCTTAAAAAAAAAATAAGCTTTTAATTTAAATAAAAAATAATGGCTTTAGGATTGGATCCAATTATGCGTGCTGTTTTAAAATAGACAAATAAAATTATTGGCATCCGGCATTTAGGTTTGGGTTTTAATATCTGCTGGATCATTTCCCCCTCTTGTCTGTCTCCGAATTTTCAAAACGGCTTATGAACTTGCAGCAAAATTGTTTTGGAAATGGATTTTGAGTGGAATGGTTAATAAATGAATAATTTATTCCTCTGTGGCCGTGTAGAGAAATCGGCCCTGCTTGCATCTCAAGCAGCACAAATCTAAACGAAATTTGAAGCTGTGCTTGGCAGCAGTTATCTGCAGTTCTGCTTCTGCCCTTTGAATGTGTGGGTTCCTTCCCTTGAATTTGAATGTATAAAGCGTCCAACGTTGGAAAAACTGGGACTTGATCATAGAGCACCTGCTTTGCATGCTGAAGTCCTGGGCTCAGTCCGTAGCGTGACCTTTTAAATAATTTAAGAAGTAGAGGTTGGGAAAGGCCTTTCGACTGGAGACCCTAGAGAGCTTCCACCAGCCACCTCTTAGTAAACTCCTGTTCTGAGTCTTATAAAATTATTCCAAGTCAGCAGTACTTATACACACAGAGACATATATATTTATTTATATATATTAATATATTAAATATATTTATTTTTATAGTCCGCCTTTCTCACTGAAACTCAAGGCGGATTACACAGTGGAAATCAATAAGATCAATGGCTGGGACATTCAATAAGCAATACAATAGGATATGGGTTGCAGAAATTTGAAAAGAAGTAGAAATCCAATACAGTGCTGTAATGGAGCTGAAACAACGGTGAGATATAAGCCATTTAACACGATGTATTAAACAATGCAGAAACTACCCAGTAGGAACCTACTTACAGCAAAACACAGTACAAAGTAGTATAGTCTTCAGTCCCTATCCCTTTATCACTCCATCTCTCCAAACCATTTCCTTTACAGTACAGCCCTTTTACCTGTGTAAAAAAGCCTTCCTGAACAATTTAGTTTTGGGTAGTTTACAGAAATCCAGACGATTGGGAGCTTTCCTAATCTCTCCAGGCAGGTTATTTCATAAGGTGAGGGCTGCAATAGAGAATGTGTGATAGAAGTATGAATAGGTGTGGCTCAGTTGATTGCAGGCCACTCAGGATTTTAAAACCAAGGATTGCTTTGTTGGTAACAAGTGCAGAAATGTAATCAGAGTTCTGCAAGAGTGCCATCTGAGTGTGGAAAAAGAGAAAAGCACAGATGTCGTTGGTGTTTTGATCATTGGTTGACTGTCATCCCAGTAGGATAGCTATGGTACAGCAGAATTTTCCCATTATGTTATTTCTGTTATCCGGTAGTTGGATGAATTTACATGATCAAAGACGCACGTTGGTTTGCTGGCCTTATCTGCGGTTGGAAATGCCTCCTTCCTCCTTCCAGTTTACATAGTTGGTCAATTCTCCCTTTTCTCTGTAGTACCTTATTCCTGTGAATAAGGTACTACAGATAGATAGATAGATAGATAGATAGATAGATAGATAGATAGATAGATAGATAGATAGATAGATAGATAGATAGATAGATAGATAGATAGATAGATAGATAGATAGATAGATAGATAGATAGATAGATAGATAGATAGATAGATAGATAGATTGTCGAAGGCTTTCACGGCCGGAGAACGATGGTTGTTGTGGGTTTTCCGGGCTGTATTGCCGTGGTCTTGGCATTGTAGTTCCTGACGTTTCGCCAGCAGCTGTGGCTGGCATCTTCAGAGGTGTAGCACCAAAAGACAGAGATCTCTCAGTGTGAGATCTCTGTCTTTTGGTGCTACACCTCTGAAGATGCCAGCCACAGCTGCTGGCGAAACGTCAGGAACTACAATGCCAAGACCACGGCAATACAGCCCGGAAAACCCACAACAACCAGATAGATAGATAGATAGATAGATAGATAGATAGATAGATAGATAGATAGATAGATAGATAGATAGATAGATAGATAGATAGATAGATAGATAGATAGATAGATAGATAGATAGATTTTTTTTTAAAAAAGTACTGTGTGCTGATAACTGCTATTTTACCATGAGCCAGAATTTGGTCCCTGGGGAATGAGATTTTTCCTAACCAATAAAAGATAATGATTTATGGAACGTCTGGTTTGTGAGACTCTTTGCTCTGTTTTCTTTCCATGTATGGCAATAAGTGTGTTTAATTTCTTGGACTGTGCTGAAGTAAACAGCACTACAGCGGCACCTAGTGACTGAATACAAGAATTACAATACCAAAAATAGGGGAAGTGTTTTTTTAAAAAACTACAGATGTCTGTTCTCCATGCTCTAATTGCAAACCTTCCTTCCTTCCTTCTTTCCATCCATCACATTTTTATCCCACCATTCTTCCAAGGTGCTTTAGGCTGTGTACATGATTCTCCCCTCCTCTATTTTATCTTCACAGCAACCCTGCGTGGTAGCTTAGCTTGAGAGAGTGAGTCACCCAGCAGGAGAGAGTGGGGATTTGAACCTGGGTCTCCCAGATTGTAATTCAACACTCAAAAGTGTTACAGGACACTGGCTATCAAACCATGTGCTTGTTGTGTAAATTCATTCTTTGAATTACACAGTTGGGTTAAAAGGTGACTAATTTATATTTTTTGGCAAGACGGGATCGTCTACAACTTCCTCCATCGCATATTGGGTTGTTGAACAGCTCTGATACTTAGGAAGCATTTCCAATCTTGACTCTCCATTTCTAATCTTGACTCTTCCTGTAATTTAACCTCTTTGATTTGCCTTCAGTGATATAAATAGGGTTCAGTAATAAATTCCAAATTCTACAAATGTGCAAGTTACAGCACAACAGAGTTTATCTGTAAGAAGAAGCACCCTTTAAGTTGAGTTCACCTATTTCTATTATCCTTATTTGGGTGAGTTTACAGTACATGATCAAAGACCCAAATTGGTTTGCTGCCCTTATCTGTGGTTGATAAATCCCACAATCGCTGTATGTTAGAAGAAACTGAACCGACATCCATTCCTCCCTCTGTCGTATAATTTTCCATTGGAATTTATTTCTAACATCTCTCTTGGAGGAGTTTCAGACCTGATGGAAAATTTTAGCTTTGGATAAAAATTTGTGCAACAGCACATCTGACGCAGTGTTAACTCTTTTTTAAAAAGCACTTTGTGGTGGGTTGCACAGTGGAAAGACAGTTATTTTTCCAAGATTAGTGTTCGCATGCTGAAGCTTGGCTGTACAAAACCGTCTCTGTTTGCTTTGGAAACAACTGTGGCTTCCGGCATTAATAATGTACATGCTGATCCCTTTTTCTGACAGAGCTGGTTGGTAGAAGATCGTTGTGGGTACGTGTCTTCTGCCTCACTTGAGACAGACTGGATTCTGCAGCTGTGTGTTTAAGAGAGGCAGAATGTGGACAAGGGCGAGCACAGAGAAATTTGCAGAGGAAACAATTATTGGAGGATATGAACAGTTGATATGGAGAAAGGGGAAAGGGTGCAACCACTCTTACTAAACGAGTACAATGATAGAATTTTCCACAGCACAGCATGCATCAGTGGGAAATATAACTCAGTTGTATGAGCATGTGGATAAGGCTAATTGATAAAGACCGAATGAAGAAAAGATTGCTGTTATTTTCTGGACTTGTATAGGTGATCAGTTCAATTATTTTCCTTATAGCCCAGTTCCTTTGATCTGCAGTTCTAAAGCAGCAAATTATACACAGGGGTGCTAGTTTCAGTTTGGTGAGTGGCAAAGAAATCTGCTGGGATCTATGCATAGGTGTTTCTTAGAAAAGAGAAATAAGAGCTATGCAAACAATGCTTAAGAACAGAGGTCCACAAATTTGGTTTGGATTTAGTAAACCAGCATTGTTTACTATTAGCCAGCAAGTCTAGGACGTTCCCATTTTCCACACTATAGGGGCAAAAGTGAGGGGTTTACAGCACACAAGTAGCAAAATCTCCAACCCATAATGCTGATGCTACTTCCCAATACAAGCTGCAGTGTGGTGTTGGATTGAACGAGGTACTGTCTGCCTTCTTGTATTTAAAAGAAATGTGATAGAATATACTAAAGCCTTTCCCATTTCACCAGAATTACTATTCTGTTTGCCTCTGGCGAACACATTTGTGCACGACCAATGAGGAATTTTTGTTGTAGTTCATGGGTGTCCAATGAAAAATCTTCTGAAGGGGAAGGCAGGCAATATCGAAAGCCTACACCGTGGATCTGGAAGAAGGCTGGCCCAGGCATGCTCCAAGTAGGGTTGCCAGCCTCCAGGTGGTAGCTGGAGATCTCCTGGAATTACAATTCATTTCCAGCCGACAGGCATCAGTTCCCTTGGAGAAAATGGCTGCTTTGGAGGGTGGACTCTATGGCATTATACCCTGCTGAGGTCCCTCCCATCCTCAAACCCCACCCTCTCCAGGTTGCACCCCAGAAATCTCCAGGAATCTCGCAACCTGGAACTGGCAACCCCAGCTCCAAGCCCACCAAAGGAGAGGGATTGCACATGAAGCTAATACTGAATCAGACTATCACATCTATCAAGGTCAGTACTGTCTATTCAGACTGGCAGCAGCTCTCCGGATCCCGGGTAGAGGTCTTACACATCATCTACCACCTGATCCTTTTAACTGGAGATGCCAGAGATTGAACCCGGGGACCTTTTGCATGACAGGCAGCGTTTCTTCCACTTAGCCACAGACCCTCTCTCTTCCTTCCTCCTTTGCAGGGAGTAGGGCAGGGGAAGACAGGCTGAGTCAGCCACCACACTGGCGAGGAGGGAATAGGTAAATGCATGCTGCTCCTTCCATCTTCCTCTGCAGAGGGGTGGCGGGGGGGCACAAAGTGACCCAGGTGGTGGCACTGGGGCTGGGGGCACAACTTAGGTCTGCTGTTTGCCATCAACAAGTTGCTTTTGGTACCGCACCCCAGTACCCTCCACCCCCTTGCATCTTAGATGAACTTCTAGATTTTTCTAATATGTTCCTGTTGCCTGTAAAAGTCCAAGCCTGGCCTGAGCTCCCTGTGTCAGGAGAAATTAATGGGATACCTTCGTGCGTGCTGACAGTCAAGTGTCTATGCGCCCTCTTCAACATGGGGAATCTCCTGATCCACTGGTGTGGCAGCGTACAGAATAGATCCAAAGGTTCTTAGTTCTAACCCCTCTGGCTCCTGATGCACATTAAAAACCTAAATCCAGTTGTTTAGAAATGGTGGCTTCCGTGATATGGGTCTACATTTCTTGCTAAATGTCACCTATCATCATAAGATCTGCTGCAGAGCTCTGCATATAACCATCAGGGACTGCATGGGTAACAGAACAAACTTATTGCTGTCTGTTTTCTCTCTCTAATCTGATATTTAAAGTATTGGATGTTTAGGGACAGGTGTGTTCAGTCAATACCCATAAGTAGTTTTGCTTACCAGAAACTTCTTTGTGTACATGTTTTTTCTCTTCAGTCCACATATTAATGCAAGAGTGGTACAGCAAACAGATGTGGACTACTGAGAACTGGGATCAAATCCTTGCTCAGGCATTAAGTTAACCAAGTGAGGCCATTTTCACGCTGCTTACTGGGCACAGAACATCACGCCGAGCTTGCGAAATCGCTCCAGGAAGACGCTGTTGTTCCGGGAGCTCGGCGCAATGTTCTGTGGCCGGTAAGCAGCGTGAAAACGGCCTGAGTCTGGGCTCATCGTGGGCGTAAACTGCCTTACAGAGTTGTTGTTGAAATGCAGTGAAGAACACTTCTTTGCACACTACTGCAAATAATAATGGGGGGGGGGCAGGACACAAATGCGATAGATAAGTTCAGCCTGTTAGTTTGGAAACGAAAGTATTGACTCAGATTGGTTTTGTTAGTTGCTAAATTCTGAAGACATTCTTTCCCCCTTGGTCTGCAAGGTTTTTTTAAACAATTGTTTTAATTGTTGAGGGGTTTTAATTGTTGAGGGGTTACAATTGAGGTTAAGCCTCCCTACTAACTAATGGCAGGGCAAAGTTGCCAGTGGCACCACAAAGATTTTCAGTTGGAAGGATACAGTTGTGGTCCCTTGATTGCTCTCTTCACCCAGTCATTTTAATCCAACAGTTATTATGGGCTTGGCTACCAAGGAAAGCTCTGTGTGAATTAACGACATACAGATGATGGAGAAACCCGATATCAGTAGCATAAAAACAATCAAGAAAGCAAAACAGAATAAATCAGAAATGCCCCGCTCTCAAATTCTCTCACTCCCTTGAAGATGCCTAGGTAATTTTAGGCCAGTCACACAAATACAGTCTAACCTACCTCATAGGGTAGTTATGAGGGTAAAATGGGGAGGATAGATGACTATATATACCTTAGAGGAAGGTGCAATAAATATATATTTTTAAAAAGATAACTATGCCAAACACCTGGGAGGAACAGGTTTTACCTGGTAGCTGAAATGGAATAAGCTTTGGAACTAAGGGCTGACATGGGGAAGGTAGTTCTAATATAGTCATTACAGATCAGCTTCTAATTAAATTCAGCAACCTAGATGTGCATTCAGTTTCCCAGTGCAGGACTTTGCAGACTGGTATATGGTTTTGGCAGATAGGTATCGTTTCAGCATCCTAGCCACACATACATAAATGTCCTTGTTAAAACTAAGAACCATCCTTCACTACTTGACTTTTGCTGAGAATGCCTTCTTCCCGGGCTCAGTCAACTTAAATTAACTCCACTTAATTCTCGAGATCTAACACAATCCGAGGCTAAGGTGTGCGGCTGCAGGCTTAGGCTAGAAGGATTTATTTCAGCAATCCCCTTCTATTAGGTTTGAGTTCTACCATCCACCATTTGACAGCGGTTGCTGGTTTTTTTCCAGCACAAGCTGTAACAAATCACGACTTTTGCAATTAATAAAACCGCACATTAGTGCTTTGAATACGGGAGGTAGGTACCTGGTTGGAGATCCTCCCCCCCCCCTTTCCTTTTCAGCTGCCTCTTTTGTTAGCACAGATGTGTGCGGCTGGCTTGGGCACCCTTGGATTTAATCCCATGGATGAATGCGATATAATCACCAGTGGCAACACGTCCAGGCAACCAACCTGCAGACCTCAAGTTTTACTGCCTAGTGAAAAATGCAAAGTGATCAGCCAAAGAGATGTCATAACCCAATCTTTGAAATGTGGGTTTTTAAGTAGGTGCCAAGATGACTAAAGAGGAGCATTGTTTGAACAAGAAGGTGTCGATGTGCTCAACAGATATCCAACACAGTGCACAAGGCACAAGAAATTTGTTAAAAGTTCCTAAAGAGATGTTCCTGTTTACCTCCAGGGACTCCAGTGTGGTTATCTGGTGTGCATACAAAATGCACATGTTGAGAGTGGTTGTGTCATCACAGCAGTAGGAGGAAATCTACCAGCAAAGGCCTATACAGAAATTAATGGGAAGTATTCCTGGATTGGCACACCATTCTTTTTATTATGGTGTGTGTTTTCCTATTCAGTAGCCTACTTTGCAAGTTGAAGCCTGAGAAAGTAGTAGATGGGTATGTATATGTTCTAGTAAATGTCCAAAATGCAGTGAGCCTTAATGTTTGTTGGCAATTCTTAAAATTCTAGGAGGCCAAGCAGGTAATGTTAGAAATCTTCATGCCGTTAGGATTGTTTTGACATTCACCCCTGTAAATGTTCTTGAGTGATAAATGGCTGAAATTAGCACATTTGCTGAAAACCTTCAGCTGACTTTTCACATTTAGATGCCAGAGTTTCCTAGCGGTTCCCTCTAGGCCTTCTACAATCTTAAGAGTAACCAGTAAGTGTCAACATTCGCCATCATAATCTGTGTAACGTTAAAAACTTGCACATTCACTCTAGCAACAGAAGATCCAAAAAAGAATACTACATTTTAAAAATTTTTATTTATTTCTCATCCGAGGAGACCAAAATGGTCACAGCGATCTCTGTTGAGTGTCGAATCCTAAAATGAATAGTTTCTTTTATGACTTTTCCTGGAGTGCTACTTGGTAAAAAAAAACAAGATTGCGTTGTTGAGCAGATATAATTGAACAAAGTTCGGAGAATTGGGTGTTCCCTAATCAGTCCAGTTCGCAGCAGAATTAAAGTGGCTGTCATATTATGAATCTGGCTAGTTAATGTTCCACCAGAAGTGATAAGATAAGGCTGTGGAAATGACCCTGGATTTTTACCTTTTTATCACTTATCAGCCTGTTTAAGAGTTATGGCTTAAGATTGAATAACCTACCGTATCATTAAATAATTTACGCTCTTGCAAGGTGCTTGATATCATTATAATTCTGAATGGATAGTTTGAGTTTTTCAAGATGGGTCAGAGGGTGCGTTTCCAGGTGCCAATTCTTGTATCCAGAAAGCCTTCTTTAAAAATTTACAGCAGCAGTGCGTTCTTGTTTTTCTTTTTATTTTTCAAGGAATGGCCTCTTCTTTCTAATATATAGAGAGGAACCTGACCACACTATAAAATACTGAAAATGAAAAGATTATTTCAAGAGTAATTAGATATAATTCTCATTTTATCTGTCACAGCTTCTAGGAGCTCTCTCAGCCCCACCCACCTCACAGGGTGATTTTTGTTGTGGGGATAATAACAGCATAGATTGCTCTGAGTGGGTGTTAAAGTCATACTGAAGGTGGTATATAAATTGGTGGTGGTGGTTGTTATTAATGTCCAAGGGCAGGCGCATCAACAAATTGAGGTTAATTTCTTTCTCAGTTTCCAAAACACATTCTTAATCATCGTCAAGGATCCTAGTTACTGAGAGAAAAGCTAGCCTCAGTTTAAGACCTACAGTTGGACAGCATAATTGGAGTTAGTTGAAGACTTACTTTATTTTCTATCTGAGTTTATCACACAGGAGGAAGAGGGAAGGAATGTGCGACTGGCAATAAGCCAGCCCCATGTCCGTCATGAACTGACTATGGCTTGTTGTTGGGATTTGGCAAGTGTTTTCGTTTCAGTCATGAAAGAGTTAAACTGTTTGTGTTACTTAGTCAACTTATTTGCATTTAACCACTTAGGCCTCAAGTAAGGATTCCCGCCAGAGAAAGGAGAGTCTCTAAGCTTAATGAAGTAGAATTAGGATTCTCTGTTGGGCAACCTGTTTATTGGGGGGCAATTAAGTGAAAATATATACTGAAGTTTTATTCCTCTTATTGTAGTCAGCTAGCAATTTCTTATTTTCTACCAAGGTAACTCTATTTTTGTCCTTTATGTAGTAAATTTACAGAGCTAAACTGGAGTGTGTGTCTGTTCTTACTAAACCCAATGCACAATTTCTGTTAAACTCTACTAATTTAAGTATTAAGAATTTATCTCCCTACACTTGCGACATCTGAATTGACTCTTCTGAGTGATTTCCATCTTTGGACCAGTGTTCTAGTGCTTTCTGGTTAGTTGCACGGCTGTTGAACAGATACAGTGGAACCTTGTCTCTGGGATGCGCTAATCCAGAGCTAAACAGCTGGATGAAAATATTGCTACTCCCTGTGGGGCTAGTTTCTATATCTGTAGAAATCACAGTGGTGTCAGGGAATGAGTTAAAGATGGTCCCCTCAACTGTATTTCAGTATCTCGTTAATAACGCAATAAACCTGCAGTACCGAATCATTGGATATGTTATGTTGGCCGTTGAATTGAAATGAACTAGTTAACATTCTGGTTCCCCGAGGAAAGGTTAAGCTTCCTCTAATATGTGGCTGTCTCTGCCTCCCATAGGAGTAAGATGCAAATGGCATTTCCAGATCATTTGCCCATTTGGGAATTGCATACTTAACTGACCAAGAAATCCTGCCTATTGCCAAATATTAAAAGCGATGTGAGTTGCTAGTTGGGCTGTAGTGATAGAAGTGCAAAATCTGCATTGGCTATGACAGGTTTTAGGAATTTTAAGACTTTCAAATGGGGCAAGCTGTGGGGACACTTTCTGTAGGGCAAATCATTCATTTGAAAAATTGTTCTTATAGACAGTGCCATGATGCCCAAGACAGGGAGAGGGGCCAGGGCTTAGTGGAAGAGCATTGGGTTTGCTGCATGCAGAAGCTCTGATCTTCAGCATCTGTGTGTGTTTTTATGCTTTGATTTTATTACACTGTTTTACTTCATTGCATGTGGGTAGCTGTGATGGCCTGTGCTAGAACAGCAAGATACGAGTCCAGTAATACCTTGAGGACCAACAATAATATTTTTAAGGTATAAACTTTCAAGAGTCAAAGCTCCCTTTGTCAGATACCTGATGAAGGAAACGTTGACTCTCAAGAGCTTATCCCCTGAAAATCTTGTCGGTCTTCAAGGGCTACTGGCCTTGAATCTTGCTGCTTTACAGCACGTGTACCTCGATCAGATCTCTGGAGAAGTGGCATATAAATGTCTAAATAAATAGTAAAGTGCTTACTGCTGTCCGAGAGGAACCTCTCCAGCTTCTCAGGTGGCAAAAACTAAGATACGTTGCTAAGGTAGCATAGGGCGCATAGACTGCAGTGGTACGATTGGGGTATATTCATCATTTTGTTTGTAGAAAACCAAGACATCTATATTTAAAAATTCCATAAAATATATCTGAATATAATTTTATATGCTGAGCTACGGGTGATGAATTTTATGTTTTAAAGCAGTAAAATTAATTTACAGTTTATACACAAGTGTTGTGTTCTTACCTCCCCCCACCCCCCACCCCCCAATACACACAAAAAGGTAGGAAAGGACAGATTTTTTCCCATGGCTTCAACATTTTTGGAAATTTTACCTCTTGAGGTTGCAGGCCTTCTCCCTCATTGTCTCCCTACTCTGAAAAGCCTGGCTTGCTACGTTTCTGTTTGTCAGTCTGCTTCTTAAAGGCACAGAAAGCAGGCGTTCTCTGTTTCCTTCCTTCCTTGGGGTGGGAAACTCAGTTTACTGCAGTGAACCAAAATTACGACAAAAACTCTCCATACCATTTAAGCATGCTGTGTTTGCATTGTGCCAATAAAAGCCAAGTTTTTACTGCTTGATTTTCATGCAAGGTTTGTGTTTATAACTTTGCAGAAGTACAATTCTTTTTATTAAAGTTAAATTTAACCTGGCCAGATAGCAACAGCAAACAAAGTTTGGCTGTGTGCATAGAGATGACACAGGTTTCTGTGCAAATATTTAGAGACAAAAAGACTACTAAAACATATGCTGCAAACTTCCCATTCTAGCAGAGGTGAGATGGTGGGAGGGTTGAACCTATGCCAGCAAGCCAAGAAAACTTTATTTTAGATAGGCATGATTGGTTTTCTGTCTCGTTCAGTGTTTTAGTGGTCCTCCTGAGATTATAAAAGCATTTTCTGTAAAGTAAAAGAATGAATTGGCCCTGGAAGGTGTGGTAGGGAGGGGGCAGCCATGGCTTTAGCGGTGGAGCATATGGTTTACACACAGAAGGTTGTAAGATCAATTCCTGGCATCTCCAGTTAAAGGTAGCAGGGGTTGGGGGAAAGCTGGACTGTCCCTGAGGCCTTGGAGAGCTGCTGCCAGTCAGAGAAGACAGCGGTGACTTAATGTCTGATTTAGGATAGGGCATCTACACTTAAAATTGCCAGTGCTGCCTTGGCAAATGCTGGGAGGTTTTGAGTACGATGCCAGGGGAGGGTGGCATTTGGGAAGGATGAAGTGTCCTTCCTGGGTGATGCTTTAGGCATTTCTTGTAATCTCTGTGGTACAGACTAGAGATGGGCACAAACGGGGGGGGGGGGAAAGACCTGTGCGGTTCATGGATCATCGCCTTTCATGGACCATTAGCTTTTACAAACTTGCCCCAGTTCGCGAACCGGTTCGTTTGGTTCGTGAAAATGTCACTTCCAGGGCAGCAGAAGGTCACTTCCGGGGCTGCAGAAAGCCCATCCCCCCGTTGTCTAGGAAACTGATTGATCGGTGCCAGGCTGTCTGCAGTTATGAACCAAAAACCGAATCAAATGAACCGGCCTAAAAGTTCGTGGCGGTTCGTCAGAAATGGGCTCTGGAACTGGCCCGGTTCGTGACAAATTTTGGTTCGTATTTCGGCTCGTGCCCACTTCTAGTAAAGACCATAGAGACATGGGGAAATTCCTAAAGCATCATCATGGAGGCCATTTTGTGGCCGTTTCCCCCCCTCCATTCCTCAGTTTCTCATGGGTGGGGGTTTGGAGACAAAGGCAAGGGTTTACCCGCTGCATGCAGGCAAAGCCTAGCTTTATGTGTTCGTTTGTGTGCCCTGGCTACGAAATAGCTTTCCTAGAAACACTTGTATGGCACCAGTTCTATTTTCCTTTAAGCACCATGTTAAAATGAGTCTCTCTCTCTCCCCACCCCCTTCTCCAAGGTCTTAAACTGATGATTTGGTATGATTTATATAAAACATTTATACCACATGCTCTGAACCACTGATTCCCAAGGTAACATACAAATTCCCATCAGTACAAATACAATTCCTATTGAAACATGGCATAGTTGCTTTAAGTAGCAATGATTTCAGAAAGCAAGAACAGTCAATAATATCGCCCACAACACAGTCAGCAGCAGTTGGGATCAAACAAATAATTAAAGCAATGCTTCTGTTTTAATAACTGCTCTTGTGAGTATATGTTATTAACAGCTTTTTTTACGCTGGTCTTTTTTACTGTTTAATTTTTTTTTTGTCAGTCACCTCCAGAACTGTTCCTTAAACAGAACTGTGGAATGTACTTTTACTAAATAAGTAACAGACGGAGGAATTCAGGAAGTCAGTACAGGTAGCAAGGACAGATTTTGCAAGACCAAGGAGAGATTCCTGTGAAGAAGCACGTTACTTGATCAGGAACCAAGTGAATTCTTCTGCAGTCATGTTGGCCTGCTGGGGTTTAATCTTTGCCCTTCAGCTGGGAGCCAGTAGTATTTTTAAAGCGCTAATGGCCTGCCTTACATGTGTGCTTTCTGGCATCACTCAGGTAACAGGTCTTCCAGGTGCATACTGTCTTCTCAGCCTGGTGCTTGACAGACAGGTGGCTTCAGAGTCTGGTTCCTCATCTGGGATGTGTGATCTCCAAGGCTGAGACTCAAGAGTTGAGTGTTATGCTTTCTCTTTTCAAGTGGCGTGCAAGGTGCTCTTCTTCAGACTGGATTTCAGGCAGGCTTTTGAGGTCCATGGGACTGGCTCCCTCTGGTGAATATCCCTACAGGCTTTCCTTGCATCAGAGATGCTATCCAGGGTATTGGACAACTGGGAAATATCATTACAGAAGGCAACAATCAGCACAGCTTCTAGATGACTGCACTGGGCTTTAACAAGCAAAGGTTTGTTCTCCAGTCATCTGCAACAACGGCCATTGATTTGTGCAAGAACTCATTCATATTTAATAACAGTGTGCTTATACATCGCTCTTCAAGACACGTTAATGTGGTGAATAACATTAGTGTTGTTATTATCTCCACCAGGGCTTTTTTTTAGCTGGAACGCGGTGGAACGGAGTACCAGAACCTCTTGAAAATGGTCACATGGCTGGTGGCCCCACCCCCTGATCTCCAGACAGAGGGGAGTTTAGACTGCCCTCCACGCCACTGGAGTGGTGCAGAGGGCAATCTAAACTCCCCTCTATCTGGAGATCAGGGGGCAGGGCCACCATGTGACCAATTTTGCCGAGGGCAATTTAAATTTTTAAAAACTCCCCCCTTGTTCCAGCTGACTCCAAGTGATATCATTGTTCCTGGGAGTATGCGTGCACTTTGTGCGTGCACATGTGGTACCAGGGGCACCACCTCCCGCCAAGAGTTGCCCCCTGTGTTGGCAACCCACTGAGTTCCACCACCTCTTTTCCCTGAAAAAAAAAGCCCTGATCTCCACAATATAGCTGGGGCTGAGAGGAGTGGCTTACGCAAGGCCACTTGCTGAATCATGGCGATAACAGGAATCGAACCAGCAGAGTGCTGATTTGCAGTCTAACCACTGTGCTACAGCAACTCTCTCCATTGCTGTCTCCATCATTTGGAGCGATCTTGCTGGTAAAGCACTGTCGTATTGTCAACCCCAAAGGAAATCCTTTCTGATTTTAAAAACGTTCCTCTAGCCATGAGGGAGGAGGCAGGGTGTGTGGCAATAGTTAACTGTGGAAGCCCAGCTGGAAAATCTTTAAAGGCAGTTTCCTTTCTACCCTTAATTGAAGCCAAACAAGCCACAGGTGGAGAAGTGGTGACAGAAGCGGGCAGCAAGGTGTGTGCACCGTTTATTTCTCTGTGCTCTGTGCAAAGCTTTTGATGTGATAAGTGGTATTGCTGCACTGGTAGGTCTACAGGGTGTAATTGCCCTATGATAAATATGTGCTTATGGCCTGCTATAAATGTTAACAGTGACAGTTTATGGCAGGTAGATTGGGTGCTCTGAACTGCAAGTACCTATATTCAGGGTTGTTTTCAGGGGACTTGGCGTGCTCTGCATTTTTGTAATTGTGGTTGAGAACAATGCATCAAGAACGACGGACCGAAGTATGCATTAGAGAGTTCTTTCCCTTTGGCGCATGGTGTCCCGGTCTGAAGCATGTTTGCGCACGATCAGACTCTGTCAACAGTCACTGTGTGCGTGCATCCATTTGAAAGAGGAATTCATCCTCATTTTGTGGCATTAAATCATTGTCTATTCAACTGTGGAACATCTGACAATGCACTCTATAGTAGCGCCCTGTGGCATATTTTAATTAGAGGATTAGAGTCTTAGAAAGTGGTATTGTGGAGCAAAATAGAAGACCTAAGAAAAATAGGACGTATGGGGCCCCACAAAGGAACTATCATTATGCACTCCTGCCAAAAGCAAAGCATTGTTGCAAACAGCAAAACCCATACCTGTTGCATAAGCATTGGATTACGTTTCTTCCATCTGTTCTTCTCAAGCGTATACTGCAATGTAGGTTTTGTACTCATATGGCTACATCAACACTAGTTCTTGCTGATGTGTATTTTCACAGTTGTAACTTGCGTCCCATCACTGCATAAAAGAATACATTACTTGTATTCATTAGTGTTGACGTTATCTAAGAAAAGGCAAAAGAGTCGTTAAAAGGAAACATAATATATCCCTTGCTATTCTATAAGGTGGTGAAATGCATGTTTAAAAAAAAGAAGAGATGGGTTGAAATGTAAATTATATGCAAGGAAAAATGGAGTTTGCTCAGTGGTTGCTTATGGAACTTCCTTTGATGAGTGGGTATTTGTAAAATCAGATATTTGAGCTCAGTAATCTTTTCTGAAATTCAAGATACATTTTTGTGATTAAAACCATGAAGACATCCTATTATTTTTTACAAGCACATTAACTCTTGTAATTTATACAGATTAGTTTGCATTTCACATGCCAGACGCATGCATCATGATTTATTAAGGGAAACAGTTTTCCACATCTGGTTCTCTTTCTTGATTCATTAAATTTTGATTGAAGGGGGGGAAAAGTTGTAGGAAATTCCCGTAATACTCTTGTCAGTTAAAGTGATTGCTTTTCTGTTGTTTGCGTCTGTTTGCAATTCTGTTCCTTTGCCTAAATTAAAAACCTTACTGATAACCCATGATAGTATTCCATTACTTCTAATTCTGAACTCAAGTTTGGAGTTGCTTTGCCATCTGCCAGCTAGTCAACCTTGGGCAAGAGGAATCTATGGACTATGTTGTGGAAAAACGGGCTCAGGGCCAAATATCAAAAGTGTGCCACTTCTGTGCATTCCTCGTTCTGAAAACAAAAGACTGTGTTCTACGATGTGAACAGCTTATTAAAGCTAAGTGCTATCGACCCAAGTTGCAACATTCTTTTTCATCTATCCCATGAAGAAGTCAACAAGCAATACCACAGCAATGAAACGTCTTCATCATCCCATGCGGAGGTCTTCCTCTGGTTTTTGAAATGTTAGCAGGTATTTCCCACAGGTTTCAAATTGACTTTCATAGCCATAAGGACGAGAAACCTGGCAATTAAAAAAAACCCTGATGCTATCTTAATTTCCTGATTCTGTGGTGCAAGATGCTATCTTCATTTCCTGATTCCACGGTAGCCCGGTGTGGTTGCAAAAATACAGAATATATAACCCTCCAAAAGTAGCACTTCCTACTCACAAACTTTATAACTTGATCCAAGTACTTCTCATCTCTTCTCATCTTTTCCTTCTTTCCCTTTCCTTGTGTTTGCCTGTCTTTCTGTTATTGCCTTTGCCATTCCTGTCTTACCTGGTGTCTCTTCCCTTGAATTCTACTCAAGTATGCTTTAACCTTATATAAATCCATTGGCGCTTATGCCATTGGTGGTAAAGTTTCGTGTCTCTTGTTCCAGGCTGAGGGCCAAGCTACACATGACGAATGACACTTGAACGGCAAGTAGATTGAGTGGAGGGCAAGTGAACAGGGAGAAATACACTTGCTGTTCAAGTGTCATTCGTCATGTGTAGCTTGGCCCTGAGACACTCCGGATCACATTAGTTCTCAGTTTTTAGTTCCTGCATTAAGTGGCTTCTGATATTTATTTTTTTAACCGATGCATTACATCTTGAATCTCACAATCTGAGAGGTTCGTACTCACCATGTTGGAAGGTTTACTTGCCTGCCTGTTTTACTATTTCCAGGTTTTTGCTGAAGGGAGCATTTGAAGGAGTTCTGAGCACAGCCCTGCCTTCAGCCTTGGCCGAGCCAGTGTCACCCGATTCCCTCCCTTTTTTTCTTTGTTTCTCCTGCTGCTGCTGCTTTTAATGACAAATCCAAAGCAAAATTGGGGGACAAAGTTGGCCTTTGGCATTCAGTTAGGAAATTGTGGCTTTGATGGGCCGGCTGAGCCTGCCAGGGAAAGAGCTCAAAGGGCACCTGTCGATATTGTCTTAAAAGATAGCTGAAAGTTCAGTGAGGTACTGGTGACAGTTGAAGGGGGCCAACTGCATGTTTGGGGAAGCGGAAGGGGAGAAGAAAAATGGAAAGAATATTAACATGTTCTCAGCATATAAAACTGCTTTCAGCATAGTAGAGGTTTAATTGCTGAAGTTACCTTGTCAGGAGTCCTTATCAGCTGCTGTTCTACTGATTGTTTGGGTTAGATAAGTACCGAAGGGTGATAAATCCATGATAATGTTCTGCCAACTGCAGCAACTGTTGGGATAGCACTTCCCCTTCCTGGAGTCATTCCTGAAAGAGCCTAGCCTTGGCTGTACCTCCCTCTCCTCTCTCTGTCCGGCTTGAATGCTTTTGCCCCTACCCTTCACGTAAGTCTGGTTCCATTGACCTTCTTGAAATGTACTTGTAGAATTTCCCCAAAGATAACCTCCCCGTCCCCAATTTCCCATTTGTGGGAGTATTGCAAAACGGCAGAGCATGTTTAGATGACTTCTTGGCAGCCTGGGGGAGGGAGAAAAAACATAAAGGAACTTCTTTTTCTTATTCCACATGTGACCAACCTGATTTAACTTATGATTACTCGTGGAAGCTGATGCTGGCGTAGACGTAGTTTTTAAGGTGCCACTGTACTTCTGTTTTATTATGGTAGTGTGTGTAAATGCTTCGGTAAAGAGTAACTGGACATTGACATAGTAGCATCTTTGACTAGGACTGTAGCAAAGTCATTGTTGGTCCTATAGTTCTCAGTAAGCTATTGGCATGATAAATCAATGAGTATCTTAGAACCATATGCACAAACTGTGGCTTCGGGTTTTATTTATTTATGGAGTACTTACCTATCCCTTCCTCTAAGGAGTGATGTACGTGGCTTTCTCGTCCTCCTTTTTATCCTCACAACAACCCCACGTAGGTGAGACTGCAGTGGAATGACTGGCCCAAAGTCCAGGGCAGCTTGTGGATTTAACCCTGGGTCTCCATTAGACATGGGCATGAACAGAAAAAAAACGAACATGGTGTTCATTGTTCATTGCCATCCACGAACAACGAACATTGATGAACATGACCTGTTCACGAACATGTTCGTTGTTTGTGGGGGCCAGCAGCCTCTCCTCCAGCCATCAAGATCCCTACCACACCACTCCCAGAATCCCTACCTGAGCAGCAGGAAATGTACCAATAATAAATAATAGCTTGGCCCCAGAGCCTGGCAGCAGCCCTGGAACCTGAAGGGGTAGATCCCTACCGCACCACTCCCAGAAACCTTACCTGAGCAGGCAGCAAGAAAGGTACCAGTAATAAATGATAGCTTGGCCCAGAGCCTGGCAGCAGCCCTGGAACTTGAAGATGTAGATCCCTATCCCACCGCACACAAAGAAAATTCAAGCTCCAATGCACTCTTGAAATTCCAACAGCAACAGTCTGTCCCTCACTGTCTGCAAAACCAGAGCTAGGAGGCCCCCCTCCGCCCTGCAATTTGCTTCCTTGTAACAAATTGGGAGCTCCACACTTGAAAGGAAGACCTGCCTATCAAGCTAAATTAGGCTTAGATTGGAGTTTCCAGGGCAACAGCAGGAGTTCAGGCAGTCCCTGCCTAAGTTGCCAAAGGAATTGATTGCAGGTGCCAGATTGTCTGTCTTGATGAACTGCAACAAAGGAGGCTTGCAACGACCACCTGTTAGTTTAAAATGGAGCCTCACGAACAGCTTGTTCCCGAACAGCAGATTGGGCTGTTCATGGCTTTTTTTTGTTCGTATTGCTGTTTGTGCCCCTCTCTAGTCTCCATCCACCGAATTGAACACAAACCACTACATCATGCTCTCAGGATACCCTGATGGAATGTAAGGTGGAGGTAGCAAATGTTATGAATTGTTTGTGGTGAGGTGCCCTATGTACAAGTGAAAACCAGAGGAAAGAGCTGTTTGCATCCTGTCCCCTGGGGCAGACAGAGCCTCAGGGCAGCCCATTACTTGGTCAAGGGAGTGAGAGTTAGGGAAAATAGAGCATTCCTCTTTAAAGTTACCTACGCCATCCTTATTATATCAGCAGAATATGGCTCATTGATCTTTATGCATTACCCTGTCCCCCAAATGGTTAGCATAGCAGACTGAGTGTGGGAGGCATAGGAGAGAGATGTGAGCCATGTAAGGCAAGGTGAATTTAGTAGAGGAGACCAAAGTCGCAAAAGTTTGAAAGGCACTCTGTTCTCCAGCAGTTGTGGCTGGTTTTGTGTTTGTCCGGATGGTTTCGAGCTTGCTTTAGCATTATGAGCAATTTGAAAAATCCTGCTTGGCGAGAGCAAATTTCTCTCACTGGGCGAACAAAGCATCATTTCTGAAAATCGCCTTGAGCATAGGAAGCTGCCTGATAAGTGAGCATTGATCTGTCTAGCACAGCGCTGTCTGTTCCATCTAGGGCCTCAGGCAGAGAGGGGTCGTTCCCAAAACATGCCACTTGCAGTCCTTGAACTGGAGATAGCTGGACCTTCTGTATGCACAGCGGGAGCTCCGCCACTGAGATGCAACTCCTTCCTGCCAATGGCGGTCCCCGATAGGTAGGCAGGAAGGCAGAAGTCCAGCTATATTCTTTTAAATGCTGTGGAGATGACGCCCAGCAGCTCATCATAAACCCAGGACTGTTACTGAGTCCCTGCGACTCTTGACACAGAAAGAGGCATTCTTTGCAATAGTTGGGAGCAGGATTGAAAGTGGATTGTTGACACCAAGGCATTTCTGGCACTTTGCATTGCTTTAAGGGGAGTGAAAAAAATGTCAGCAGAACTCTTTTCTCCTGAGCTCGAGGTATTGTGATTTTAAAAGGTTTTTGACTGCTGGTGGCGAAATTTCCAGATCTTGCTTTGTGGAGTTAGAGTGTGTGTGTGTGTGTGTGTGTGTGTGTGTGTGTGTGTGTGTGTGTGTGTGTGTGTGTGTGTGTGTGTGTGTGTGTGTGTGTGTGTGTGTGTGATGCTTGTCCTACTGCAGTGATGCTCCCCAATGAAGCATGCTACTTTTCTTCATAGGAGCATATGGCAAATGTTTGTTTATATGTGAGACAGCAACGGGCAGTGCTAGAATAGAAGCTAAGTCTGCCTCCTGGAGACCCCGCTTACTGAAACTGGAGCCCAAGAGATGGGATTGTGTGGATTTCCCGCTATTGCTGCACCTGCCGATATAGTGCAGTAGCAACAGGGGCTGATTCCGCACACGTTGGACAATGTACTTCCAATCCTCTTTATAGATCATTTGGAACGGATTTTTTCATGTGCGGAACAAAAAATCCACCTCAAACGATTGATAAAGTGCATTGAACATGCATTATCCAACGTGTGCGGAATTAGCCAGAGTTTCCCCATGGCAGATTTTCCTCACATTTTCCTTGCCCCTGTATCTACAGCCACTGTTTCCTCCCCCTGCCACCAGGACCCTTTTCAGGAGTATTTTAAATCGACAATTGAATGTTGTTATATTGTTGTATCATGATAACAGTTGGTATATCAGGTTTTCTAAATCCCTAGCTTTCATTAAAAAAAAAAAGTATCCTCTCTCATTGCTGAGATACATGGGGAAAGGCATATCTCTGTTACATAGGTTTAACTTGACTCCTGAAACTGTATTCAAATGTGCATAATTTATACCTGTCTGTGACGGAATGCACATTAAAGAAGGTTTCCTAACATTGCAATCCTAAGAGGAGTTGCTCCAGGCTAACCCCATTAAAGTCAATGGGCTTATACTGGAGTAACTTTTCTTAGGATTGCACTCAAAGAGCTGGATGGGAAGAAATTAACAATTGCCTGGAATGAGAGCTTGATTGATAGGCTGTTCCCTCCTCTCTGATTGGTTAGTCAGAACCAGCCTTCAGGATGATGGTTGCTGACAGGTTTTTGAGTTCAGTAGTTTGTGAGTGAGTCTGACAGGAAAACTCAGACAGGTTCCCCACTGAAGTGGGGAAAAAGAAATCTAACTAACATCATTGTCTTGAGGAAGAATTCTAGGTGAGAATTCCAAGTTTAAAAGCCAGCACAAGCTGAAACCTGTTTACACAGCCACGATAGAACTAGGG
This sequence comes from Eublepharis macularius, assembly GCF_028583425.1. Classification (NCBI taxonomy): domain Eukaryota; kingdom Metazoa; phylum Chordata; class Lepidosauria; order Squamata; family Eublepharidae; genus Eublepharis; species Eublepharis macularius. The sequence continues at coordinate 61,213,173 of NC_072802.1, read as the reverse complement.
GTGTGTTTTTGGCAAGAGTAATTGGGTAGTAAGTGGAGACTCCCATTCAAGTCAAGTGAAGAAGGGTTATATCTTCTTAGGTGAAGAAGATTAATTCCTGGCTAGTGTCTAAAGGTGGTTTGGCTCTGAGGAGGACCTCAGGTCCGTTGTGAAGAGAAAACAGTTTTGAAATAAAGTCAGAAAACCCTAGTTGTAAAAGGGAACTCTGTGAAGAAACATTGTTGCTGTAACACCTCTCACTGTTAAGAATTAAAAACATAGAAATGAAGCCTCAAGAAAAATATTTTGCCTGTTACTTAAAGAGTATTCTATTCTATCAACAAATTTTACCTCAGCTCTTTCATTCCCTGACTGCCCTTATTACACTTCTGCCTGTCCAATAAAATTGCTGCATCTTTTAAACGTTATACAGTGTCCAGTGTGCCATTTCCAACACAGAGGAAGAGGGCTCTTGCTTTTCCGCCATCAAGTTTCTGGGCTGGGCTAAAAAGCCAAAATTATCAGGGTAGGACGAAAACGAACTTTAAAACGACAAAGAGACAGACATGCTACTTGGGGCTGCTCAGCCAAAGCAAGAAAACTTGAATTTTGGCGGTAAAATCTGCCTCACAGTGGGGGAGTAAAGGAGGGTCCGTCCTACTGTCAAAGTAGAATATGCTTTCTTTGAAGGAAGGAATTGGGAATTTTACAGAGCTGAGGCTTGAATGAGAGCAGTTTGCTGAGTTCGCCTGGTGAATTCAGACCTGGGAGTTGGATTTGAACTCTAGAGTGTCACCACTGAAGTCTACCTGTGGACGGCCTCCTTAAAAGGAAAAGATCCTCCCTCACAGTATCTGCTTCCTGAGAGTATTTATTCCCATGCTTGGGTTGTTTACATAATCTGGTTCATATTTTACAGGGAGCAAAGACTTTGTGTAGAAACCATATTGTGTTAATACCTGCGAAGAGGCTCTTTTAATAGGCCTTTGGGTTTTATAGAACCCTCCAGCCTTCGAAATAATCACAGCCCTCAAAGACTTTGCACTTAAATAGCACCTTTAATCCAGGGATCATTGAGAGCTTTACAGATGTTAAGGGAGGAATGTTTGCCAAGGGCAAAAAGAAACAACCAAAAAGGCAACGCCTCCTGCGTACATTTCTTTCCTTCCCTGCTTGGGTATGGGGAGTTAAGCACACCTCACTTGGAGGTCTCCAGATTGAAGGAAGGCCAGTCTGAACGGGATGGCACCCCATATGTCAGCATTCACATTTAAGGCCCATATTTTTGGTGATTGCTTTAGACCCATCTCCCTGGGTCTGGAATAGAGTTGTCATATTGCTTCCTGCACCCTCAATCCCGTATACAGAGTCTCATGAGTCATGAAAAAAGAGGGTTTCTGTTTTGTTTCTGAAATGCCATATGTAAATAGACTCTATCGTGATAATGGTAGCTTATTTACTTCACTTATAGCCCACCTTTCTTGCTGAGCAGTCCAGGCTGCCCCATCCCTGGATTTTCAACCCCCTCTAAAGAATATTCATTTCTGCGGATCCTTGGCCCATGCGCCTGCTTGTCTTTGACAGGAAGAAATTCAGATGGGGGTGAGAGGATGAGGACTTTTACAGACTGTCTAAACCATGGCAAGGATTACATTCAAACATCTTGACAAGCTGTGGTGTGTTTTTAAACTAGTAAAATACTCTGGTTAGGAGGGGCGGGGGTGGGGAGCATGGTAAGGACTGAGCATCCTTTTTTGGGATTGTGATAATTGCAAGGTAGACAGAGTGGTTGCATTGGGTGAAAAGACCACCTATCAGTGGGAGCACTGGGCAATGCATTTATCAAATTGCTGTTGCCGTCTCTTCCAATTGTGTAAAATGGTCACCTGGTGCACTCCCGAAGAGAGTGTAGAGGAGTAACTGCTATCTCCTCAACCATTGCCCACTCTCCCTGGATAGATTCAGTCTTTACACGAAGGCATTATCACTTCGTAAGACAGAAATTGAATTCTATCTGTTGGATCTCAAACTCTGGAGTTTTCCCAGAGAGGAGCGTGATTGGGGTAAACCAAATTTGTTCCTGTGTGAAATATACCCATGTGAGTAGATTTCCTCTGCTAACCCATGTGGTGGATGTGGCATCATTACTTTGGCTTTACTTTGCTCAACTTCTTCCTCTCTCCCCTCCCCTGTGTAATTTTTATGGAACTATGTAACTTTTTTTGTAATGAGGAAAATTATTTTCTTTTTTTTCATCGTATCTGAAGAAGTCACTTCTAACTCTCAGAAGCTCATCCTGGTATTAATATGGTCAGTCTTTAAGGTGCCACTGGACTTCTCTTTTGTTTTGCTACACTGCCAACCCAGCAGAATTATTTTTCCTTTGGCAATTCTAAAAAAGGGGCATTTTTAGGAGTATTTTCCCCAAAGGACTCCTCTGACCCTTGAAGGCCAAACATCTGTGTATATCAGGAGTCCCCAACCTTTTTGAGCCCGTGGGCACCTTTGGAATTTTGAGAAGGGGTGGTGAGTGCCACCCCAAAATGGCTGTCACAGGAGGTGGAGCCAAACCTGAAATGGCTGCCACAGGATTACTGTGTCTTTTAAACTTGTATCTATTTACCCTATGGTATTGTTTATGAAATGTCCTTGATACTGATTGTACTAATCTCATTCTGTGTAATCCGCCTTGAGTCTCAGTGAGAAAGGCGGACTATAAATTACATACATACATACTTAAAATACTTTCAGGGGCCCCAAGATCCCCTTATCCTCCTGGTGAGAGAGGTGGGGCCTGGCATTCATCTCTCTTCTCTTTGGCAATGTGTTCCCAAGGCTACCCAATGGCATCACTTCCGGGAAATGATGTCATTGTGCAGCCTTGGGAGTATGTGTGTGCTTTGCACTGGGACAATTTAAGCCCCAAACAGGCCTGATTCAACTCATTTAGGGCTCAAATCGTCCCGAACAGGAACACACCTGGGAGGCCTGTTCTCCCACCTTTCCCCCTTGCCAGCCAGGTGAGTGGTGGCGGGGTGGTGGTGGAGGCTGCCCCTATTGTGGGAATGCCAACCCTAATACCGCCTTGCAAACAAATAGCTGAAGGGGAATCAAAAGAAACAAAGGAAAGGCCTGAGGAGGAAGGGAGATGGAGAAGGGAAATAACTTAATAACCTTGTACTTATATACCGCTCTTCTGCACAGATTTGTGCCACACCCTGTGATGTAGGTGGGGCTGAGAGAGCTCTGAGAGAGCTGTGACTGACCTAAGGTCACCTAGCTGGCTTCATGCGGAGGAGTGGGGAATCAAACCCGGTTCTTCAGATTAGAGTCCTGTCGCTCTTAACCACTACACCAAACTTGAAGGAAAGCTGAAAGGGGAAATACTGGTTTGTGCCCTGCTGCCCAAAGTTTCCACCTTGGGAAACCCTGATGTATATATGTACATTGTGTTGTTTCTGGGCTTATCAGGTTGCCCATGAGGCAACCACCCACTATCACTTTTCCATCTCCTATGCTGGCTTGATGCAACAGCAGGAAAGAGCTGTCATGTGATGTTGATGCTGTGATGTCATGTCCATGTGAAAACCCAGAAGTGATGTCCTTGAGTCATGCAGCACTCTACAGATTCCTCCAAATCACTTTAGTTTTTACCATAGAGATTGGAGTGATTCCTAGAGCATTGCACAACATAGTGATGTCTCACCCAGTGGTGATGTTGCTGAAACTCCCCTTCCTCTGGCTACACCCCTGAAATGCCCCCAGGGATGCCAGGGGAAGGCTGGCGACTCTCGTTGCATCTTTCCTTGTGTGTTGTTTCTAGTCAGCATTCAGTGAAACCACGTAAGTTGGACCCAGAGTGTGTGCGTGCGCCACGTTGAGCAAAAAGCCTTCTAAATTGCCTGCTCCTTGTGATCTCAGGGGACTTGGGCCTTAACAGAGCTTGAGTTTCATGCGGTATTGGGCTTTGTAACAAAGGCCTGGCTCCCAGCGCTGCAAACTCTGCGGAAAGCCATGCTGGTTTGTTTAGATATGCCGAGGAGTTGCTTCTTCAGTTTCCCTCCCCGCCCCATTCTACCAAGGGGACCGGGCTACCACACACACAGCTGGTGTTTCTAATCAATCACAGATGTGTACTGGGATCTCTCCCATCTCCTGCAACATTTAAATGGAGATGAATGGGGCTTAATCAGCTATAAATAACAGCGTGCCATGCCTGTGGATCACTAACCTTCTGCACAGCTCCCACAGGACTAGGGTTAGGCATAATTACTTCAGCTGACTACAAACAACAAAATAATCAGCCGCTGGAAACATAGTGCCAGAGGAGGAGAGGGAGTAGGACGCAAACCAACAACCAAAGATAATGATCCGACAGGCATCTGGGATGGATCCAGTAGGCATTCGAGGTTGCCTGTCCCACTGCTAAATGTGTGTGTGTGTGTGTGTGTGCGCTCTTCCAGAATTGGGAACACAACATGCAAAGAGCTTGGAGCAAAGGCGCCCAAGCCCTTCTAGTTGCTTTGGTGTCATTACCAGCTTCCCCTCCACCCTTTGCATAGGGCCTGAATTGTGGGGATTAGGGAAGTATTAACTTTCGCTACGCACAGGGTTCCCCAGATTCAGGCACTCTGTACTCAGGTGGGGGCACAGACTTGAGAACCTCTTCTCATTTCACTGCATTCAGGTGGGAAAGTGTTGTCTCAGACTCAACCGGAGTAAAATCCATGGGATTAAAGATATTGGCACTGCAAGGCCATTAAAACAGGAGTTTAAGAGAGAGTTACCTTGGGGGGGGGAGAGTCAGCTGCTGTGTACACACGTGTGTGTGAGAAGTAGGGTTGCCAGCTCCAGGTTGGGAAATTCCTGAAGATTTGGGAGGTGGAGCCTGGAGAGGGTGGGGTTTGGGGAGGGGCTTCTGCTGGGTATAAGTACCATTTTCTCCAGGGGAGTTGATCTCTGTTGGCGGGAGATCAGTTGCAATTCTGGGAGATCTCCACCCACTACCTGGAGGCTAGCAACCCTAGTGAGAAGGCTCAGAAGAGGTGTTCCAAGTGGTAAAGCACAAGGTTTATGGAATGGGGCTGCTTTGAGGTTGGGGGAATAAGACCCAATATTTCTCAGATTTCTCTTCCTCTCAAGCTACTCACAAGGATATCAACTCTGCCGCAAATCACTTCAGTCCAATGTATTAATTCTTTATTTTAATCTATAAACCACCACGACTATTAATTTTAAAACATTTCTAAGGGAGTTTGCAAAGATGAAATAATAACAGCAGCATGGTTATATACCACTCTTCCGGACAGATTAGTGCTAGGGTTGCCGGTCCCCCGGTGGGCGCAGAGGATCCCCTGCTCCCAGCCTCCGCCCTCTGCCACCACTCTCCTGGCCAGCGAGGGGGAAAGGCAGAGGTGCACTTCTGGTGTAGCACAACAATGTCACTCCTGGAAGTGATGTGATTATGCTGTGCATGAGAAGATTCCCAGGGTGGGTGCTGGGTCCCACCCTCCCACTGGGAGGGTAAGGGGACCTGGCAACTCTAATTAGTGCCCACTAGAACAGTGAACAAAGTTAGTGTTACTTTTATCCCCACAGTACAGCTGAAAAGCTGAGGCGGAGAGGAGTGGCTTGCCCAGGGTCACCTGCTGAGTTCATGGTAGTAGTGGGATTCGAACTAGCAGAGTTCTGATTCACAACCCAACCACTTAACCAAAAGTTGTGTTTTCCAAGTTAAAACTTCTGCCCGACATATGTGAATATAACCCATCAGGGCTGTTGTACTGCAAATTAATCATTATGTAGCCTAAATGTGGGACGTGAAGCCTGAACAAATTCCCGGGCTTGTAGACAGTTCATAAATATACAGTGTATATTTGCCCTCTTTTTCTATCATTATTTAAATTTTGCTAATATTCTTTAAAAACATGTAACATTATTTAAATATTTAAACATTCCAGAAAATTCTCAAATTCAAATCCCCACCCCCACCCCCAAGCCCATATCCGTGCTAGTTGCAAAGCTGTTGCCCTACCTAATCAGTGAATCTATTAGGCTGGTAAACATGCCAAATTTTACTCGAGAATAAATTCCCCTCCCTTCGCTGGGCAGTGATGTAAGAATATTTGAAGCACATGTTAGCATTTTTCTTACCTTTTTAATTACCTTTGTTGCTGTGTAGTAGAAAAGAGCAAGAGTCCAGTAAACTAACAAAATTTGTGGTAGGGTGTGAGCTTTCATGAGTCACAGCTCTCTTCTTCAGGAGGGCAAGGGGACCAGGGAACCCTAATTAGTGCGCACGAGAGCAGTGAACAAAGTCAATGTTATTATTGCTGTTACACGAATTGTGCCCTTCTGCCCTTACCCAGATTCTTTAGAGCAAAAGGAGGAGATAGACAAGTGCTTCTTTTCAATGATTATATTGAATATTGCAATATTGGGTACAGCTTCAATAAAGAGCTAAGTGTACCCAAGAACATAAAGCTTACAAGCAGTTTTAAAGACATTTTTCTAGAACGAAAGGAACTACCTGCTGAACAATTTGCAATTGGTCCTTTACATACATTTGATCTCTATAGTTATTTTGATTGGCTACTACTCAGTTCTTTTAGCTAATCTCGTGATTTTGCATCTATCAATGTAACTTTCTATTCCCCTTATTTGGTCACTATCCTTTCGCTGACTTTGAATTTCTCACTTTTGGTGACTTCCAAACTTTAGAATCAAGAGTTATGGATACAGTGAATGTGCTCTTCTTGTTGTATCTATTTCTCCCTTCTCATGAGACGGCAGCTCAAAGAATGTGGCCTTATCTTAAGTTTCCTAAGCGACTGAGAAAAGAGAAACATTTTCGGCCTTGGTTATGTTCTGTCTCTCTCTGAAAACAGCTTTCAGCAAAAGTTGAACAATATGTGGAAAAAAAAGAGAACGGGGGGGGGGTTGCAAAAACGCACTTTGCACTATTAATTCATTCTAAGAATATATGTGTATAAAAGTATGAAATGCTATGAAACCCTTATAAGAAAAAGAATATTAAATCTTAACTCTACATTGCTGTGTAGTGTGTGTTCTGCGAACTGAGGGCCAAACTACAAGTGACGCCTGACACTAGTTGGACATTTGTCAGCTTCCCTCAAGTTTTGATGGGAAATGTAGGCAGCTTGGTGGAATGTTGGGACAAGTGACAGTTGAAAAGTCCATTGGACAGCAGTCGGAGAGCCAAGCTGCAAGACCAGGACGCCTACATTTCCCATCAAAACTTGAGGGAAGCTGACAAGTGTCCAACCTGTGTCACTTGTCGTTTGGCTCTGAGCCCCTCCAAAGAGCTGACACTGCCTTCGAAGAGCTTGTATCCTGGGTGAAACGTCTTCAGCCCACAATCCCATAGAAAGGATAGAACTGGCTGTTTGATCACTCACTGGAGCCCCCGGCCTCTGTCAGGAAGCACTTAACTTGCACAATCAAAAAGAGTCCAGTAGCACCTTTAACTTGCACAGCGGCTCTGACTGTTTTCTTTCACACTGAGCCAGCCAGACACAGAGAAGCAAAGCAGATACAAAATGCCCGTTCAGACTTTTTTCTTCTTTTTTCTCACTGTGGTTTGTGGTGTGTTGGTGCCACTTAGTGGGGGGAGAACTGAACTGAAGTTTGCTTAAGCCTGGTAAACTTGGAGCAGAAGCCTCTACCATCTTTTGGCAAGGTTTTGCTTTGATACCTAGCCAAAAAAAAACCCACCCGCCCCTCCTCAGTTGTTATCCACAGCATCAACTGACTCTAAAGACATTTGGCAAAGAATATCACATCGTTTGCTGAGAGGCTCTGTGTGTCCTTGCTGACCCAAATGGATACAGAGCATGAGCTCAAGTTCAAGATTCATGTCAATATTAATCTTACTAGATGTCCTTGGCCTGCCTCGCAGGTGGTCTAAGAGGAAAAAGATAGACTTTGTGCAGAAAGATTAACACCCAAATAGTTAAATTAGCAGAAATTGTGCATTGGATTTAATGAGAACAGACACATCAATTTAGCTCTATAAGAATTACTTTACTACATAAAGGTAAAAGTAGTCCCCTGTGCAAACACTGAGTCATTACTGGCCCATGGGGGGCGGGGACGTTGCATTCACAACGTTTTCTTGGCAGACTTTTCACTGGGTAGTTTGCCATTGCCTTCCCCAGTCATCTACACTTTACCCCCAGGAAACTGGGTACTCATTTTACGGACCTTGGAAGGATGGAAGGCTGAGTCAACCTTGAGCTGGTGACCTGAACCCGGCTTTCGCCAGGATCGAACTCAGGTCGTGAGCAGAGCTTGGGCTGCAGTACTGCAGCTTACCATATAAAGGATAAAAATAGGATTACATTGGTAGAAAATAAGAAACTGCTAACTGACTACATCTTTGCTAGTAAAAGGTAAACTCAAGACTGGTAGCACTCTGGACAAAGAGCAATAAAACTTCAGTATATATCTTCACTTAATTGCCAACCCCCCCCCCCCACCATAAACAGATTGCCCAATAGAGAAGCCTAATTCTATTTCATTAAGACTAGTGACTTCCCTTTTTCTGACGGGAATCCTTCCTGGAAGCCCAAGTGGTTACATGTAAATAAGTTTCACTAACTAAGTAACACAAACTGTTTAACTCTTTCATGACTGGAACGAAAACACTTGCTAAATCCCAACACTTTGCTCATTAAACAGGCTAAAATTACTGCATTTATATTATTGATACGAGCTGCCCTCAGTATTGCAACTTAGCCTTGTTTCAAGACTTAGACTAAACTAGCCACTGTATCCAGGGCTTTGAACAGTGCAATCCGTTACAGAGTTACTCCAGTCTAAGCCCACTAAAATAAATGGATTTAGACTGACGTAACTCTAGATAGGATTGCAACACAAGGACAAGAGTAATAGAAACCTTTACAGTCCCCCCTCCCCAAACTCAATCCTATCTCATTCCTGGCTTTGGCCTATGTATTTATGTTTACATTAAAAACAGTTCCTAAACTGAGCATTTAATTTATAAATGGAAGGGAAGCAGTTCCAGAAAAAACTGTTTAAATCTTCTGATGAGTAAGATGAGGATAACAAAGCCTAGGTCTTAATTAAGTAACAGAATTTGACAACCAGCGTATTTCTCTGCCTGCCCCAGGGTAGAGTCCAGAGGGCAAAGGATGTTAATAATTTAAGAAGCGCCTTAATTGCTCAGAGAGGCTATAGTGGTTGGTCTAGTCTTTTTTCCCCCTTTCCGATAAAATATAAATGTTCCAAGCAACTTTGATGTTGCAGGGTTTCAAGGGTGAAGGAAAAACCGTAATTCAAATGCCATTTGGTCAGTTAAAATGTATTGCCGAGAGTTCTGTGTACAGGTGTCATAAGGAACCCGGTGGGTTCAAACCTTGGCCTGGGCTCGAGATCTTACCAACTTCCTAAGCCTTCTGTCTTATTATGCAGGTAAGTTCCCAATTGGCTTCTTTTCTAGTCTAATCAGCTTGGGAAAACTGTGTTCGGACTACAAGAAGCTACTGTAAAGCAATTGCATCGGTACAAAACCCATAGTGTGCAATGTGCTTAAACTGGCCCAGTGTACTGATGCAAGTTTTCCCACGGTTGGTCTTGCAGTGGGGAATCTTCTCTCTCTCACACATACATACACACACACCGCTTGTGCCCAGACAGAAACCTGGATACAAGGGGCTGTAGATATGGGAGAGTCTGAGACCAGATGGGAATGATTGTAGAGAAGGGTCTATTGCTTGGTTTAGGGCATACCAGGGCTCTTTTTCAGTGGGAATGTGGTGGAACGGAGTTCCGGCACCTCTTGAAAATCATCACATGGCCAGTGGCCCCGCCCCCTGATCTCCAGAAGGAGGGGAGTTTCGATTGCCCTCCGCACCACTCCAGCAGCACGAAGGGCAATCTAAACTCCCCTCTGTCTGGAGATCAGGGGGCGGAGCCACCGGCCATGTGACCATTTTCTCGGAGGGTGATTTAAACTTTAAAAAACTCCCCCCTTGTTCCAGCTGACTAAAAGTGACATCATTGTGCAGTCCTGAGTTCCACTACTGAGTTCCACCACCTCTTTTTCCAGAAAAAAAAGCCCAGGGGCATACATTAGATAAAGTGCAGATAAATGCATGCAAAAATGTTTTGTTACCAGGTTACCTTCTCAGAAGTGTAGTGAGCAGCTTGAGCCATGGGTCTGCCAGATTAACTGCCCAGAAGGACTTGCCCCAGGTGAGAGGGTACATGCAAAATGCATAAGGACTGCGTCTCATGCTTTTCTGACAGTTTTCTCGGTCCATATTTTCAGCATGTTTCCAACAGCACAGGTTCTTTTTAGTCACTACAGAAAACTCAAAAACCCTCACCGTGGAAATATTGGGATGTGTTTTTGCAGGAATGTTATGAGCAACTCTGAGATTCTTCTGGCAAAAGAGCACATATTCTATTTCTCATGCTCTTGGCTTGTGGCACACTGGATTGATTTCACACCCACTCTGCCCGTGCAGCAGGGGGATTGTACCTGAGGCAGTCTTGGAGTCCCATGTCTTAAGCTTAAAACCAAACATCTTTGCCCATTAACCCTAAACTGCTATGTTTCTACTCTGGCATCAGGTTTGATTCTAAATATTTACAATCAGCTGAGCACCTGAGGTAGCATCCACTTACTGTAAAGAACTCTTGCTGGGTCGAGTGGAAAATTTGGTCCCATGCAGAGCGTTCAGAAGTCCTATGGGCTTGCGCTATTTTCCACATTATCTGTACCAACTGTGAGAGTCCTCAATATCATCATCTCTCTGTGTTTTTGGAGCGGCACAGCTGACCAGTTCTCCTTTTATGGATGTTTTTCAGTATGCAAACTTCAATTCCCTGTAAAAGCTACCGGCAACCTTATTTTTTTTAAAAAAAAAAATCCCATGCGTTCCTGTCTTGCGCACACACCAGAGGGCACTGCATGGCATGTTGTAACATAATAAATAACCTCTTAACCTGCTTAGTGCTTTATGCTCAGTGGCGTGTTTTACAGCGTTACCTGGAGTCCTTGAATGCTGGTTCCTATGGCAACCCGATACAGCGTTTTTATTCTTTATTACTATCACTGTTTTATTGCTGCCTTGTTCAAATGTGCTGTCATCTTTATTTTGCTTCAGTGTGATCCTTTTGTGCCTCTGTGTGTGTGTGTGTGTGTGTGTGTGTGTGTGTCTGTGTCAGAGTGAGAGAGAGCTACAAATCTGTTTCTAGAAATTATTTTAAAGGTAAGAGGGAGATCTGTCATCTCTGTATTAAATCTCAGTGGAAGCATTGGCAAAAATTGGGAGGGGAGGGGAGGAGGGAGCCCCCACACACACAGAGAATGAGACTGGCAGCCCAAATATGAATTAAGACAGGAGGTTAGGTTGTGGCTCAAAACTGCAAAGAACCAAAGGAAAATGAATTTGGGGGAGCGATAACTAATTTTATGGATGCAGGGAAGAGTAGGGGGGGACCCTTTATATTTTGAGTTCAGATCCTCAGAGCTGGCATCCAGGAGACTATTATTACTGGCATAAATTATATTTGTATCTGAATCTTAAATTCCAAAGAAAGCTGGGACATCAATAAAGGAGAAGATTAGGTTGTGTTTTGAATGAGCAGTGGGTAGAAGGCTAGTCAATACACCATTCAAGCCACTGGTGTTTCCACAAATATGCTGGACTTGTACTCCTGGTTGTGGTTTGGTCTTAGTGTCTGCATACATGAAATGTTTCTAGCATCCACTTTGGGATGAAGTTAGTTTTACTCCACAGGAACCATTCTCCCAAGTGTCCCTAACTGGCTACACGTGTTAAAGTAGACACTTATTAGATACTGGTGGATTATTAGACTTTGGAATGTTCTGCACTCTTAGAATGGTGTTGGCAATAAGATTTTGCTCTAAGATATCCTCTTTCCTTCAGTAGTAACTTGCTGATAGCTTTGTGTTTTCATGTTCGGGAAATCTGGTTTCCCAGGAATGGGTTTCAAGATGCATGGGTTTTAAATGTATATTTCAGTTCCATGCTTAAACTATTTGTTGCAGCAAATATGTATGTGATACTGAGGTTCCTGCAGCAATCATAATGAGTAGCACTGCCCTTCTTTAGTTACTGCATAGAGGTAAATTTGCCTCACTTCTCTGCACAATGCATCCATTTCCTCTTGGTGCTGCAAACTAAGGAGAAACATTTTGTGATCCAAGAGCAAACATGACATGAAGATGTTAGACCAGGCTTTCCGATTTTGACAGAAACAAGTTTGTTCTTATATTATGTGAACAAGAGATTTGGTTCTGAAATCAACACTTCTGTTGGATCCAGCAGCCTACATCATGAGTAGAGATGGGCATGAACAGCAATACGAACTAAAAAAAAACACGAACAGCCCAATCTGCTGTTCGCAAACAAGCTGTTCCTGAGGCCTCATTCTAAACGAACAGGTGATCGTTGCAAGCCTCGTTCCTTGCTGTTCATCAAGCCAGACAGTCTGGCTCCTGCAATCAATTCTCATGGCAACACAGGCAGGGATTGTCTGAACTCTGTCTGAACTCCTGCTGTTGCCCTGGAAACCCCAAGCTAAGCCCAATTTAGCTAGATAGGAAGGTCTTCCTTCCAAGTGTGGACTGGAGCACCAAATTTGTTACAAGAGGAAAAGACCAGGGGGGAAGGGGGCTCCCAGCTCTGGCTTTCAGGGAGAGACAGCTGCTGTTAGAGAGACAGGGTGAGTGCATTGGAGCTTGAATTTTCTTTGTGTGTGTTGGGATAGGGATCTACCTCTTCAAGTTCCAGAGCTGCTGCCAGGCTCTGGCCAAGCTATCATTTATGACTGGTACCTTTCTTGCTGCCTGCTCGGGTAAGGTTTCTGGGAGTGGTGTGGTAGGGCTCTACCCCTTCAGGTTCCAGGGCTGCTGCCAGGCTCTGGGGCCAAGCTATTATTTATTATTGGTACATTTCCTGCTGCCCGCTCAAGTAGGGTTTCTGGGAGTGGTGCAGTAGGGATCTTGATGGCTGGAGGAGAGGCTGCTGGCCCCCACGAACAACGAACATGTTCGTGACAGGATCATGTTCTTCAGTGTTTGTTGTTCATTGGTCGTGGATGGCAATGAACACCATGTTCGGGGTTTTTTCCTGTCCGTGCCCATGTCTAATCATGAGTATATAGAGCTACATTATACTGAGACAGACCATTAGGTTGTCTAGATCAGTACTGTTTATCAGACTTTCCAGGGTTTCAGGCAGAGATGGATCTTTCCAAGCACCTGCTACCAGAGCATTTGAAGTAACCCAGGGAGTAAGCGAGATAAGTTTGCCTGTGGGTCATTTTTGTGTCAAAGTTCACAGCTTGCCTGGTCAAAACTTTTGATTTTGCAAGACAAATCCAAAGGTTTACGATAAGCAAAATGAGCTCTGAAAATCACATGCACGATCAAACCATACAAACGTTCGTATTATATTAAGCACAAATTCCATTTAGCAGAGGAAATAACAGACACCTTATGATTTATATCAAATGCACACCACAAAGGGTCCCTTTTGACAATAAGAATGTGTGAACCATTGCAGTGTTCCTTTTTCTGGGTAATGGGGAAGTTCAGATGAGAAGAATCAGGGGCGGGCATGGGCTGGCACCCACTGGAGCCCACGACCAGGTAGACGGCCCACCCCTGACCAGAGGCACTGGAAATGGAATTCATGTAATATATTTTTATTAGGACCAAACCACTGACACGTGGCATGTGCAAGCTTTTGAGTTCCCCAGAACTCTTCATCAGGCCAGATGTTACTAAATAGAAAAGAGGGCGAATCTTGGTCTTGGTCTACTTGTCTTTGACGGTACAGTGTAGAATCTTAAGATGCTGTATGACAGCAGGTCAACATTATATTGTAACATGACAGAATGATACGAAACACATGCTTGCAAAAGGAAATATATAGTCCGACAGCACGCTGAAATTCTCTGCATTTAAAGTGGACATTCTGGATATGTAGGTGGTGTTATCCTTGTGTAACTGCTGAAGATTAACATAATGCAAATGAGCACTGACAGGGGTATGTGTGTGAATTTTTTTTTTTTTTGAAGAGAGTTGGCAATCATAGATTTGCTTTTGTGGAAGGTGATGAGTGGGTGGGAAGGGAATCACTAATCTCAAGTTAGCCATAATTAAAATGCTAGCTGCGAATCCATTCTTAGACAAACCACTGCTGGAAGGGGCCGCATTGCCAGGTGTGTCTTACAGCGATAACCAGTTGTTGTTTTTCCTTGCAGTGATGTGACATGATTTCCAGAATGAATGCTTTTTAAAGGCGAGTACTGTGCTCCTGAGAATGATAGAGCAAGCTGAGTGTTCACCAAGGCACTCTGATCTTGTACTTGCAGAAGCTAGCTGGCAGGCTCCAGATAACACATATCTGTTGAGCCACATGTTAACACTAATATGGATTTCAGTGTCTCTCCTGCAGTCATATGCTCTCCAGCATTTCCTACATTCTAGGCATTGTGGCTGTCAAAATATTTGTTCCTTCCTGCTTAGTTCCCCCCACCTTCTTTTTTTCTGACTGCTACTGTTCACCAAAACACAGCAATAAGATATAAGTACCCCTTCATCAGAGGGAGGGCATGGGGTCAGGGCTGCCTCCTCAAGGGTGATCGCTCATATTCAAGGGAACAGAGAGGAATCATTTGGAAAGGTATAAATCATCTAGGACAGCGCATAGAATTTTTACAGCCCGCTTTTAAAATCGTTCATTACATCTTGTGCCAGGGGCTAGGAGGAAGCTACAACCCTATTCCAAAGCAGCTAAAGCAGATAATTCACTCAAATGTCTTGGCGGATGGTTGTGCCCTTGGAGCAGAAGTGGTGATGATTTGCTTGGCCCCATGCACACTGCAATTAAATCTTCTTAGGGAGAGAGCACCACAACTTCGCCCTTGGGTGCTTCGGTTATACAGAAAACGTGACCCCTTGGTGCATCCCCTCTCCCCTCCCCACCATCCTGTTTGTAATGTGTTAAACCATTCTGTGGACCTCTTTACACAAAGTCTTTTAGGCATACAGCTAAGATTTTGAAAGTACACACCTAGAAATGTGAAGCGGGTCAGAAAATGCATGTTGTCGTAAGAAGAGCCGGTGGGGTATAATGGTTTGGAGTGCTGGACTAGGGATGTGGTGGCCCAGGTTTGAATCCCCACTCAGTTGTGAAGCTCACTAGGTGCTGAACCAGTCACCCACTGGGACTAACCAAGGGTGTGTTGGAAGAAGGGACTGGCGATGTCTCTTGCTCAGGCCTTTAGGACTGCCAGCAGAGAAGAAGGAAGGCAACAACCATAGAGTCAGTTAGATAGATAGGCTACTGTCAGTCTCCTTCGTGCCAGGAGAACTTCCTTCCCTTCTCTCCTCCTCCTCTCTCTCTTCTTCCCTGCATGCACCAAAAAAGGCAACATGGTGTCTCCTCCTGAGAGAGATGGCCTGCTTATAATCTCATGCCATCCTAGCTAGTTAGTTCAGTTATTCGTTCCATCTCTCCACTAATCTTATGTAAATATATTTCTTTAGATAACTAAATAGTTATTGGTTCTCTAACTTGGTCAAGAGCTTTCTGCATGCAGTTTGTTTAGTTAACGTGCCTTAACTAAAACCCAATAGGGTGTCCTTGTACGCCCAAGAGTGGGATAAAAGTATAATAGTAATAATAAGAGTGATCCACGTCAGCCAAGATTGACAGTAGCTCCCTGTTTTTCTCAGCCCTTGGTCCTGTTGTATAATATGTGAAACTGTTCTGCCCTTCTACTCGGGGATTATCTTGGACCAAGTGATCCTCCATTTGGATCCTGTTGTGCCTGAAGGGCCAAACCCTGAGTTCAGCCAATGCTTTGCTTGCTTCTTTGGCATTTCTGAAGCCCAAGAACATGGCCATGGACTGAGGTACGCCATCCTTGAGATTTGAACATGATTCATTTTTGGTATAGGAAAAAATCTGAGTGGACCTAGCTCATTGCCCCCGAAGAAGTTTATTTATGAAACATGAGGTTTGAATATCCAGCCCCTTGTTGGGCTGGGGGGTTGCAGCATCATCTGTGCCCCTGGTGTTCACGAAGGGAAGACAACAGGATTATAGACTGCTAGATTACTATTAGAGATTTAACTTGATCACGGAAGTTTTTCCTTCAACGCACCTAAAGGAGAAGAAAAGATCACTTTATCTTCAAGAATTTGTATGCTATAGGTATTTGCCATCTGTGTACAACCAACAGACATCCTTTTGATATTGTATATTAACTTATGATATGTGTATTATTGATTGTTTATATGATTGATATTGCAGACTTGGGTATGTTGGAATGTTGATTGGATTTTGTATGAATTTTTAGAATCTTTATGTGTATTTATATGAGCACATAGGCACTTTGTACAATTGTATTTATAAATTCATACTTGAATTTTTTGTTGTTGTTTACTGGGGCCCTTGAGACCCCTGTTCCTCCAGTTGTGGATTGCCCACTCCCTAGGTTGTTGCTCGCTTCTTTGGCATTTCCAAAGCCCAAGAACACAAGAGGAATGCATCTATGGCTTTCGTGAGAGCTAGCCACATCAACAGCAAAACTGTGTGGGTGCAGCGAGACCAAGGGTCCCAAACCTTTGTTTGCGTTTTTGCAGTTTCCTAGCCTTCCTCCAAGGAGCTTATGGTGGTGTACGCAGGTTCTACCCTCCTTCATTATATGCTCACAACACCCCTGTAAAGTAGTTTTGTCTGAAAGAGAGAGAAAGAGAGAGACTGGGATCAAGATAATCTAGGGAGATTTGCAGCTAAACAGGGATTTCTAGCTGGATTTTCCCACTTCTTGTCCAGCTTTTGAACCGCTACTCCGCAATACCATCTTTACGTTTTTTTGTAAGAACCTAAGAAGAGCCCTGCTCGGTCACACCGATGATCTGCCTTGTCCAGCCTTGGGTTTCATACACTGACAAAACTAACGTCATGGTTAACTTGTTAATAAAAAGTACTGCAGTTGACTGTCTTCAGCTAAATTCAGCCTGACAAGTTCTTTTTGCGTATGCTGACAAAAAACGGAGCTTTCCAGCGAAGCATATGCAAACGAGTTGTGTCAAAACAGACATTTAGATAATTACTTTAGGATACACATTTTTTAAAACTTTTTTCTTTTTTTAGAGTAGCTGTTATGCAGTGGGTAGTGAGAACAAAGTTGTAAGAGTAACGCTTGAGCTGACAAGGTGTTTGCTCCATCTGTTGACGGCTGACTTTGTTCCTGCTGGCACTTCACCCCAGGCAGCCAAACGTTGTCTGCACATTGCAGTGGGTGGGTGGGCAGCAAAAAAGCAAGGAGAGGAGCAGAATTGCGCCCTCTGGTTCTGTCCTTGTGCATATTTGGTATAACCATCCCCTGAAACCACGTTATTTTCTCCTCACTGTGTTTGTTGTCCTGAAGGGTGATATATAAATTGAACTTTGTTGTTGTTGTCACTTGGAGCCACGGCAGTCCCATCTAGGGCCTAGCTCTCTCTGAGGCAGTTATACCTTTGCCTGGCCGATGACACTTTGGCTGAAAGGTCACATGGCTAAACGCTTCTCCGTAAAAATAAAACTCCATGTGCATTGAAAACTAGCATGTCAGGGATAAGTCTAGGCTAAAACTCTTCTCCCAGACATGATTAACTTCATGGTTGGGTTTTATTTTTTACCAGAGGAGTATGCATTCAGTGGAGAACCAATGTGATGTAACAGTGACTAGGACCGGAGAGACCCAGAAGAATCGAATCTTCCCACAGCCTTGAAGCGCAGTGGCTGATATTGGGTTTTCAGCCTGCTTTGCAAGTTGGTTATGACGATAAAATGTGGGAGGAGAGAAACAGGTGTGCCTCCTAAAGCTGCATGGGAAAAGGGTGTGGCAAAGAGATTTAATCATGGGTCACTGCCTGCAGCCTGAAAGGGTACAATCCAAGCAAAAGTTTACTTCCTCAGGCAATATGAACCTACCTTTCTTTGCACAAATATGATAACTCTACTGGAGGACTGCCTGTGTCCAGATGGGGCCTAGAAATCTCTTGGAATTACAACCGATCTTGAGGCAACAGAGATCAGTTCTCCTGGAGAAAATGACTGCTTTGGTGGGTGGACTCTGTGGCATTATACCCGGCTGAGGTTCCCCGCCCTCCAAGCCATGCTCTCTCCAAGCTCCATCCTCAAATCTCCAGGAATTTCTCAACCCAGAGTTGGCAATTTTACACAACCTGGATCATTGTGCTAGTGGGATGCTATAGAGTTGTGGCAATACTGTTATCTCTCCTTCTCCTGCTACGGTTCTTGGTTAAAAAAAAACAATTTTCACACATAAATAGCTCTTGGTGAGCTCAGTAATTGCACAATGTGTGTTGTACTGCGAAAGTATCCGCTTGATATTTGGAGAAATCCTTGTTAATTAGTCAGTGCC
This sequence comes from Eublepharis macularius, assembly GCF_028583425.1. Classification (NCBI taxonomy): domain Eukaryota; kingdom Metazoa; phylum Chordata; class Lepidosauria; order Squamata; family Eublepharidae; genus Eublepharis; species Eublepharis macularius. Next base: position 61,194,729 of record NC_072802.1, on the reverse strand, counting down.
TAAAATATCACTTCTTCGGCAATAGCAGTATGGGCGAGTTCAAATTTAATCTAAAATGAATTATCAGTCACATAGGACTGGTTATGGGAGGCAAGGGGAAAGCACAGTGGGATTGCAGAAAAGGGAAGAATGGTCTCCACTGCATTGGTTGTATGAATAGCCTGTTTTGTTTTGAAAACACAAAGAAAAAATGCTAAGGATCTTCTCCTTCATTCACCAAGTTCTCAGCCCTAAATTAGTAGCGACTGGCATACTCAAAGGGCCACCTCAGAACATATAAGCCTGGGCTTGTGTTGAGACTGGTTTTCTGATGGTCTGTTCTATATGATATGAAGTAAGGCTTTTTCGTTGGTGGCCCCAGAGTCTGCCCAGGGAAACTGATCAGGCCCCATCAGTTCGGACCTTCTGCAGATTTGTTAAGATTCCTTCCTTCCTTCCTTCCTTCCTTCCTTCCTTCCTTCCTTCCTTCCTTCCTTCCTTCCTTCCTTCCTTCCTTCCTTCCTTCCTTTCTGACATGGTATTTTTTTTGACTTAACGATGCAAAAGGCATTTGTACTGCATTTTTTAAAATGCTAGTTTGCAGCCCTAGGTAGTATCTGGTCAGAAGAGCATTTATAGAAACAAGAAAGCCGCTGTACATGGGTCTTTCGATTTTAACCTGGATCTGTCCATGCTTTAGCTTTAGCTGTTAGGGGTGTGTATGTACCTGTAAAGTGTTGTTAAGTTGCAGCTGATTTATGGCGAGACCCCATAAAGTTTTCAGAGCAAGAGGTAAACAGAGGTGATTTGCCATTGCCTACCTCTGTGTAGCAGTTCTGAACTTCCTTGGTGATCTCCCATCCCAGTACTAACCAAGGTTACCTGCTCAGCTTCCAAGATCTGATGAGACTGGGCTAGCCAGGGCCATCCTAGCCTTTTCCCACACTTAATATTCTGGACTTGATACAGACTACTTTTATTCTGAGTTTTCCTCTATTTTTTTACTGCTGTTTAATGTTCTTTTTTACTTCTGTGTGAGGTGGCTGCTGGGGTTTTTTTCCATACTGTAGCTTTTTTAGATTGCCGTTTTAGAAAAGTTAATATTTTAAAAGCTTTTATTCCTTGAGGGTTTTTTTCCCTTGTCTTATAAGCCTTGTTAAGTATTTTTTAGAATGGAATGATAGGGTACACACGTTTCATAAACAAAACAAAAATGCGGCATACTTTGAGGCCGAACTGCTGGCATCTCCTACTGGCATTTTGTTGAGCTTTTAGCGTTTGTTTCCATTTCAGTCATGAAAGAGTTTGTGTTACTATTTGTGTTACTTTGTTAGTAAACTTATTTGCATGTAACCACTTAGGCCTCCAATAAGGATTTCCGCCAAGGAAAGGGGAGTCATTAGTCTTAATGAAATAGAATTAGGGTTTTCTATTGGGCAACCTGTTTATTGGGGGGCAATTAAGTGATGCTAGATGCTGAAGTTTTATTGCTCTTTGTCTCAGTTGTTTTTCTCAGCTTCTCTCACTTGCGTTTCTAGCAAGATGTAGTCAGTTTAGCAATTTCTTATTTTCCTCCAATGTAACCCTATTTTTTTTATCCTTCAGTAAAGTATTCTTACAGAGCTACACTGGAGTGTGTGTCTGTTCTCATTAATTCCAATGCACAATCTTTGCATTAACACTACTAATTTCCAACACATTTCCCACTGAGCTTGCTGGCAATGAAACCAAGGTCTTGTAGCTAGCTAAGTTTTAGCAGAGTACGTCTTGCTTCAAGACTCCATTGTACATCCTCTACTCCTTTCTTTCTTGGCTGTCTTAATGCTGCTTTTCTCCAACTTTGAAATGGGCCTTACAGTCCAGAATGAGTGTGTAATCTGTATTCAGGTCTTGACATTGGCTCACGATTTATAGGACAGCCTGCTGGAAATATTAGAACCTTGGCTACATATTTTATTTTACTCCAGAAGTTTGGATTGGAGTTTACTGTCAGAAAAAGCAGGCAGACTCTTCCTAATCTTCACAAAATGGAGCCCAGATGGGATGGGTTAAAAAAAAAAACCAAGGTATTTTGTTGAACCAATGCTGCTTTAAAATGACTTCATACCCTTTTAAAAAATCTAGTATAAGGAGAAAGGTGGAGGGAAGAGGGCTGGTGCGTTCACTAAGAACTGGTGTTGCTTTGCATGAAGAATGACTTGGATTGCTTTGGAATTCACTGTAAGGTTGCTGTTCTCCTTAGATCTTTCCTAGCTCTCATTTAGCTCTGAGGACTCTTGAGGGAGCTATCAAAGGAGGCAACAGACAGACACTAAGAATTAAGTTCTTTAGAAGGCAGAAGGTGGGGGGGTGCAAGTGGTGTCTGGGGTGACATCACGCTTCTGGATTCTCTTCTTCCTCCGAGCTTGGATCAGGCTTAAGACAAAGAGATGAAATACCGTCCGGGAGGTTTCCATGGCCGGAAGAGCCTTCAGACATCAGAAGAATCTTTTTAATTATAGACAGGGTGATTCATTCAGGCCCTCACATCTGCATTTCATTAAAATATGAAATCCTTCACATATTGAAGGTATCTCTGTTTTCTGTCCTCGCTTGGCACCAACGGAGCCATATTTCACATCGGAGACGGCTGCAAGCCAACCTTCTGGGAGTCTCGTGAGCTGCTTATTTAACCCGGCGTACCCATGTGTCACTTTCACAGGATTCCTATCTTTCTGCAGCAATCATCTGGAGGAGCTTGTTAACAGATGGAGCTTGTTACAGATGGAAGTCTTCTCCATTTTTCCATTGGCCAGCTGTACACACAATCGTCATGGCAGAGGATGCCCGGCCCCCTGTATATAAGAAGGCGTATAGGAACAAGTTAATACATTTATATTGCATCCTTCCTCAAGGATGTGTGTATATGTAGCCCCCTTCCATGTTATCCCCTCAACAATGGCAAGCTTGAAGGCTTATTCTTAGAATAATAGAATCATAGGGTTGGAAGAGACCTCCAGGGTCATCTAGTCCAACCCCCTGCACAATGCAGGAAATTCACAACTACCTCCCCTCCACACACCCCAGTGACCCCTGTTCGATGCCCAGAAGATGACAAAACACTGTCAGGATCCTTAGCTAGACTGGCCTGGGGAAAATTGCCTCCTGACCCCAAAGTGGCGGTCCACATTACTAGGCACTGATGTAACCCTTCCTGCCCTCCCTCTCATGATCTGCCTTGGTTCACAAAATCAGTATTGCTGTCAGATGGCCATCTAGCCTCTGCCTAAAAACCTCCCAAGAAGGAGAGCCCGCTACCTCCCGAGGAAGCCTGTTCCACTGAGGGACCACTCTTACTGTCAGGAAGTTCTTCCTAATGTTTAGCCAAAAACTCTTTTGACTTCATTTTAACCCGTTGGTTTTAGTCCGACCTTCTGGGGCAACAGAAAACAACTCCGTGCCATCCTCTGTATGACAGCCTTTCAAGTACTTATCTCACACACGCACCCTCACACACACACACACACACTACTGCGACCACCTTCTCTCCTGATTGCAGTGGTACTGCAAGAGCCAGTTTGATGTAGTGGTTAAGAGCGTGGGGCTCTAATCTGGAGAGCCGGGTTTGATTCCCCACTCCTCCACTTGAAGCCAGCTGGGTGACCTTGGGTCAGTCGCAGCACTTCCAGAGCTCTCTCAGCCCCACCCACCTCACAGGGTGTTTTGTTGTGGGGATAATAATAACATACCTTGTAAACCGCTCTGAGTGGACATTAAGTTGTCCTGAAGGGTGATATATAAATCGAATGTTGTTGTTGTTGTTGTTGTTGTTGTTGTTGTTGTTACTCTTTTTTCCAAGTTCATGGCTCCCTTCTTCTCTCTCCATGGTGTCTTTCTCCCACTTCTTTCCACCTTGCTGTTCCTAACAGTTCTAAAAGGAATCAGAAAGAGTTATTGTGATGTTGAAGGAGTATCTGGGTGAGGCAGTTGAGCACCGTTCTCTTCTCCTCTGCTTCCTCCATTGTTTCCGAGCCCTTCTCAGTCCTCCAGTTGAGGATCTAGACGGCCTGCCAGGCTTTTGCGCTTCGTAGGTGCCCGGACATCCTAGTCTGTGATGTCTGCCTGACTCTCACCAGCACAGTGAGAGAGGCTGGGCTGAGAGACCACAACTGGCCCAAGATCATCTGTGTTAAGATCTGAATAGCCCAGTTACTTATTCAGAGAGACGAGATGCATCTGTGCTTAGTTGTTTGGAAGACTTCTAATCTGCTTTTCAATTATTAAAAAAAGCCTCAGTGGACGTATGGCTGATTAAGATTCTGTAAGATGCCAGGTTGAGTGTAAAGAGTCTTGTCATTGTAGCACGTTGTGATTCTGAGCCACTTCAGGGCTGCATTACAATATGTGCAGGGATGTATATGGGGAAGCAGGGCTTCTTATTGACTGTACAGATTTTTTTAAAAAAGTTTCTTGGGCAGCAGCCGCCACCACAGGACAGGGATCTTGTAACTGAAAGTGTATGCAAGAAAATATTTTTAAACAACATGCTGATTTTAAAAAGCATCCTGTTTAAATGGGTCTTCTACCTGAAGAGTAACTGTTAAGAGTTATGTTCCCTTCCTGCCATTTTGTGGTCGGCTCTGGCCATTTTGTAGTTGCAGCCACCACCCTGTGTCAATTCCAAAAGTGGTTGCAGGCTCAAAAAGGTTGAGGACCTCTGCTTTAAACAGTTGCTTTATTAAACAAAATTCACATGCCCAAAATGGAGAGATTCATAATTCAAATATCATCTCGGCTGGAATCGATACTCAGTAGGTAGCCTTAGCTAAGGCACTATCCTTTTGTCTACCTACAAAATGAGAATTGAGCATGTTCAGATGGGGACAGCATACTGAGAGTCTCTCTACAAGAGACACCTTGGTGCATGTTCATCAAGTGTAGGGAGGCGCAATGTTAGCCGGGAAGGGTAGTTTAAAAAGACAGAGCCAGCAGAGATCACTCCTCGAAGGGTTTTTAATTTCATCTTCATCCCTCAAAGGCTCTGTCAATTCCAACTCTCCAGTCTAAAATTGTGTGGGATTGCAACCAAGGGCAGCGGCGAATGGAAATGGGCTGGAGCTGCCTACCAGAGCCGGACTTGGACCTGGAGAGGTTCTAATGGGCTGAAGTTTCCCTTCTGGCATTTCACAGCCCCTTCACACAGCTCCAGTATATAGCAAAGTCTTTGCCCTGCCACTGGCTCTGTCTTTTTAAACTACCCTTCCCAGTTAAGATTGCATCTCCCAACACTTGTTCTTCAAGCGTCAGATGTCTCGTGTAGAGAGACTCTGAGCAGAACCACAAGTGACAAAAGGCACAGATTGGACACTTGTCAGCTTCCCTCAAGTTTTGATGGGAAATGTAGGCAGCTTGGCGGAATGTTGGACAAGTGACAGTTGAAAAGTCCTTTGGACAGCAGTCAGAGTCAAGCTGCAAGACCAAGATGCCTACATTTCCCATCAAAACTTGAGGGAAGCAGACAAGTGTCCAACCTGTGCCTTTTGTCACTTGTGGTTCTGCTCTCAGAGAGCAACCAAAAGTCCGTTAAAGGGGAAAGGGGACTGGATCCCCCTGCTCTGCTCCTGAGAGCTTAGAGAATCTGGATGCTTTTGTGATGATTTGGGAAGATTTCCTTATTGTCCTCCTTCTTTGTGGGTCCTCTGAGACCCCCAGCTCGTTAGTAATAATGAAGATGGTGAAAGGAACGAGGAGATCTAATGCTAGCAAGCCCTACTGTGTTAAGTAGATGCAAATATAACCTTAATGTATGTAGCCCAGTAATGGGGAGGACTAAGAATTAGCTCCCCTGTGCTCTTTCCCCGTGAAAATTTTCTTGTTGGATTTACTTTAGAAAGCTGAATAAAGCCAGTAGAAGGTCATAATCATGAGGAAATATCTTTTTTTAAAAAAAAATCCTCATTATACCTTTAAACTTTTTTTTTATTTTTAGAAAGAGAGCAAGCAGAATGTTAACAACAAATTAGAGCCAATTAGGTGTGTTCAGTTCTCATACATCAGTTATGATTAGCTCTGGGGCCTCTTCCTCTCTCTGCCTCTTTCCAAGATACATTAGGCCTGTCAAATGCAAATTGGGGGCATCGGAGAGCACTGATGTAGGGTTAGTAGCTAGCCTGAAGTACAAATTGCGGAGCCTTTTCCCCAGCGCGCCCCGTGCCAAGTGCAAATTGTGTTTAAAAGGCGACATTTTCTTTGGACAGCTTGTCTTGGTCAGCAGCTGTGAGGTTAAAATCTAGTTTGCTAGTTGGCTTTAAGGTTACAAAAAGAAACCACAGCCAAAAAAAAAGTTTCCAAGATTTTCATTAACTTTAGAATAGCGGCCATAGGCAGAGCGATGGAAGAAAGAGTGGATGGAGGTCTGTCGTTGCCAGATTCAAATATGATTTTTGGTACTGGAGAAAAGAATTCAGTGCCCTGCAACTCTCACCTTCTAAAAACAATAAAGGAAAAGATTCTAGCCTTTGTGTTAGGTGAAATGTCAGAAAGAGAAGTAGGGCAATTATGCAAATTAAATACACGAATCTTTGCATAATTATATCGATTGCAGAATTTAACTTGGTGCAGAATTCTGGTTTGATTTTGTTGCTGTGGGTTTTTTTTCCATTTTGTGTGGGGATATTCCACCCTGCTTATCCTGAGATTGATCTGGCTTTCTTCTTCTGAATAAGGGAAGCGTTCCGATGCTAACTGTGCAATCCTAAGCAGAGTTGCTCCAGTCTAAACCCTTTGAAATCAATGGGCTTAGACGGGAGTAACTCTGTTTAGGATTGCTCTGTAATTAGCTTATGGGCACACAATGGTGGTTGTCCATAGGGACTCCTTTACAACTTATTCCTGAACAAAAGGTCCTTCATATTCTCTAGCTCCAGTGTCAGCACAGCCATAGAAGAACACTTGATGCAGAATCTTTAGCTATTTAGATCTACTTAATCACTTATTTAGATGCATCTTGCACATCTACCCAGTTAACTCACTGCACAGCAAACCTATATTAAACTTCATATTTAGCCATGACACTAATTATGGTTTCATGCCCCACAAGGGTATTACACTGGCAAAGGAAAGAAAGCTGTGTACGACATCGTGTCATTCACCTGCCTTTTTTATTGGGTGCACACTGCAAAACCTACTTTCCCAATGACTATATACCCAAACAACACATACAAAGTCAAGAGATTTGCAATCAAGACAGTGTCCCTTGTGCTTCTCCTAGACTAGTCTAAATCTTAAAAGTATGTGTAGAGGGGGAACAAGCTCCTGTTTGCTTAGGTGATCGTATTCAAACATCTGCACAAGCCGGAGCTTGATCAGACCAGCAAGTTTTGAATCACACTTTGCATGTAAAATGAAGAGCAACTGAATGTGTGAGCCTGGCAAACGAACTACACTTGTGCATGACACAAATAGGAGTTTGTTGTGATGTAGGAAGGCAGCCATTAACTGGCTGCATGCAAAGAGATGTAGAAGACCAAAGATTGTGCTAGCTCATTCTTGGAACAACAAACCCTAGTTTTCTGTTGCATCTGCATGATGCCCTCATGAGACACGGTCCTTACTTGTCTCTGTTGGGCACAACATGATTAAACTAACCTACTTCCAGGTGATCATGTGCAGCTCACTATATCTTAGTATCTGCTCTTGAAATCATGTGGAAAAGCAATCTGAATAAATAAGTACAAGGTTGTGTTTTTTTGCCAAGTGTGCATTCTTAAATCAGATCCAAACTAAAGGGACTATATTAGCCAAAGAAAGCAAAAAAAAAAATCAATATCTCTCCCTGAACCACTTAAACTGATTTGAGTGCCCACAAAAGAGGTTGAAGCTACTAATTGCACCAATTTAGAAAACGATTTAGCAAAGTTAGTTATTAAATCAATTGTCTTCTAGGTTTAGACTGGAGGCTGTTGGGCCTCTGAAAGAGCAAGCCTCCAGTTCATAAGTGCTTACCAACACAAGAGCAGTTCTTAGAGAGAATTTAGAACAGTTGCTGTCTCTGGCCCACGGGAAGTGAGGCAGCGAGGGTCAGAGAGTATCGCAAAATGTAATTGTGTGCTGTGTGTGTGAGAGGGACATGTCCTGGGAGTGGTTAAACCTCCTCACCTCACATATCATGAGCTTTATCTGGTCCCTGTGCGATCGATTGTCTGGCTTTACATCAAGTTTGACTGTAAGGTAAATGTAGTGCCATATGAAATAGGGGAGCCCCCAGTGAAATCAAGCCAAGATGGGGGTTCCTTCCTCCTGCTAACAAGGTACTGTCTTGAGAATAAAAGAACAGTGGTGGTGGTGGCTCTCTTAACCTCTGACGAGTGGGGTAAAGAAAAGGTTGGATCTTGATCTCTGCCAAAGCTGCGTTTGCTGTTTTAGGGCCAATAATGACCTCTTCTGCCTTTGAGCCACTTCTTTTCAGATGACGCCTTTATCAAGAAGCAAACATGATTTGGAGTTTGCGTTAATAATTTCAGATCCTCTGCTCTAGTTATTTCTCTGTAACCACTTTTTATGGATAGGTTTACCTAGCAGGACTTCAAGGAGCTTGATGCTTAATAGAGTAGACAGGGGGTTGCTTGTAATTTGAGGACAGTCTCTTGGACTTCTTCAGTTCTGTTTGGGAACCAGAAGGTATGGACCAATAAGAGAGAGTGAGGGTGTGTGTGAGTGAGTGGTGCCAATTAGAGGTGGGCACGAACTGAAATACAAACCAAAGTTTGTCACGAACTGGGCCATTTTTTGGTTTAGGAGCCAGCGGTTTGTCAGAGGGTGTTTCTGACAAACTGCGACGGTTTTTAGGCCGGTTTGTTTGGTTCGTCATTGCAGACAGCCTGGCGCCAATCAATCAGTTTCCTAGGCAATGGGGGGGCTTTCTGCAGACCTGCTGCTGCCCCAGAACTGACGTATCTATGAACCAAACGAACCAGGCAATTTCATGCCAATTCGTGGTTTGTGAAACTTGACGAACCGCAACGAACTGCTATTTTCCCAGTCTGTGTCCATCTCTAGTACCAAGAGATGAGCTGTGATGAGTTCCATGAACCATGTTGAACTACTGAAACTGGTGACCTTGGGACTACTCATTATTTCTCAGCAATACCTGCTACACAGAAGTTGTGAGAAAAAAGTCACAGGGATAGGGTCTGTGTATGCTGCTTGGAGCTTTGAAATTGTAAAAAGTTTGGGGCTTTTTAATTTAGGAGACAGATGACAGAGGAAGGACATGATAAAGGTTTATGAAGTTATGCATAGTGTCTTAATAGAGAACTCCCCCCCCACAGGCCTCTTGCATAATAACAGAACTCGGGATCATTCAATGAAGTTATTTATTATCCTTATTACAAAGTATAATTAATTTATAGCCTTCACTGTCCTAGGATGTACCAATGGCCATTAGCTTAGAAATCTTTTAAAAGGAACTGGAGAATATATGGAGGTTAAGTCCATCGATGAAAAAAAAAGGTCCATCTGTGGCTATCGATCATAATGGCTACTTCCAGGCTCAGAGACGGTGTGCTTCTGGGTGCCAGTTACTGAAATGCAATGAAAAGGGAGAGTTGCCTTCATGCCTTGTTTTATAGGTTTCCTGGAATTGCCTGGTTGACTATTTGGGGGGACAGGAGGCTAAATTAGATGGACCCTTGTCTTATCCATCAGAGCTCTTGTTAAGTTCTTGGAAGGACTCAGGAGGAGTATAGCAATTGATATGATACTCTGACTCTCTCTTCTCATGGCTTTGTGCATGACCTTAACCAACCAAATTTAATTTCCTTCATCTATTAAGCAGGAGCCGCATGCGCTTCCTCCGCAGGCTGTTGCAAGACTGGATGCAGACAGGTAACAAAGTAGACCCGCCTTGCAAATTACCAGCTGCAACAGAAATACATAGAGGGGACTTGAACCCTAAAGAGGGCCTTTCCTGGCCAAAAGTAACGCCTTATTTATTAATTAACCGAGACGTTCGTAAGACTGGTTAGCAGCTAAGTTTTCAAAAACATTCACATTTTCCACTAAGGAAATACATTTACGCATAAGGCTCCTATTCTCTGTGGGTTGCTAATATCCCTGGAGGGTTAAATGACCCCGTTCCCAGGCTGTTTTAAAGGCAACACATTTCTCTTGCTTTCTGCATCCCTGGGATTTCCCCTCCCTTTTCTGTAGTGCTAACTGCATTCCCCTAACTACAATTAAAATGTTGACACCTGGTTTAGCTGTGTAGATTAGGATTTGATTTTCTGTAATTATATGTTATCGCTCGCATTCAGCAGCAATTTTACCTTCTGTACAGTATGATAACACTTATTAATTCAATAAAAGAAATCAATTCGCAGGCAATTTCAAAAAATGTAACACCTTGGTAACTTAGCAGCTACCCAATCGGATTAAGCATCTGACTCGGCATCTTGTCATTTAATCAGTAATGGGTGATTGCAAAAGAGGATACACGTCAAATGTTAATTAAGAATAACACAGTATGGGACTAGAAGGTTAACAGTGCCTGTTTTGTTATGATGCCGTGCTGAATATGGCTAATATTTGACTTTGCACTTAAGGATTATTTACAGTGAGACAGAACGATAAGGACATTTATTCTGTCTCTTTGTTCCAACCAGATGTACCGCATTCTCATTTAATGCCATGGTACATATTGGCTGCTAATGGACTGAAAGCACAATGCATGTTTTGTGATGTGGGGCGGAGGCTGCAGTTTTATTTGGGAACGCAGGGGCAGTTTATCACTCCAAATGTCACTGTGGATAAATTTCCCAGGGTTTCCCACCTCTTTGCTCCTCCTATTCACTCCCAAGGCAGTTTGCCTTATCTATGGAAAGCACAGTGTGGATCCAGCAATTCTAGACCTTGGGCCTGGTAATCTTAGGACAAGGACTTGGTACAGTTAATATGTGCAGAGAAAGGGGGCTATAGTTCAGTGCAAGAGCACAGTCGTGCTTTGCCATGTAGAATGTCCCATGTTTAGTCTCCAGTTCCTCCAGCTCTGGGGTCTACGGCAACAAATGCTGAGAAAATAACCTTTTCTCTTTTTAGGGGGAAGGGCTGAGTGGCAGAGTGCATGATTCACATGAAGACAGTCTCTGGTTCATTTCCTGGTTGATGGATCTCAGGTAGCAGGACTGGCAAAGACTTCTAGCTCCGTGGCTTGGAGAGCTAGATGAACCAATGTCCGGGTATATTCTGTATTTGTTTTCAGAGCAGTTCCCCAATTTTTTTTAAAAGCTCAGCAATGGAATCCTAAAACTGCTTTGAGCGTATGAAGCTGGCTTATACTGAATCGAATCTTTGGTTAATCACAGTCAGTATTTTCCAGGGCTTTTTTTCAGCTAGAACTCGGTGGAATGGAGTTCCAGAACCTCTTGAAAATGGTCACATGGCTGGTGGCCCCGCCCCCTGATCTCCAGACAGAGGAGAGTTTAGATGGCCCTCTGCCCAGGGCCATCTAAACTCCCCTCTGTCTGGAGATCAGGGGGCGGGGCCACCAGCCATGTGACCATTTTCTCCGCGGCCAACCCACTAAGTTCCACCACCTCTTTTCCCAGAAAAAAGCCCTGGTATTATCTTCTCTGATTGACAGCAGATCTCTATGGTCTCAAACAGAGGTCTTTCACATCACCTGTTATTGATCCTTTCAACTGGAGAATGCTGGAGATTGAACCTGAGACCTTCTGCACACCAAGCAGATGCTCTACCACTGAGCCACAGCTCCTCCCCTGGACTTCAGTATCCTCAAAAACATCACGAAACTACTCAACAGTGAGCAGCAGTGCAAAATATTTGGGTTTTTAAAAACCAGGCTTTTTGTAGAAGACAACCAGTAGATATTTTTTTTTAAGTCTTCACTTGCCTCCAAAGAGAGATGAACAAAGAATCAAGGCATCCTTCTAGAAGTGAGTTCTACAGTGCTGGGGCAATCACTGAAATGGATCTGCAGCTGGTGGGGGTTGGTCTAGCATCCACCCACAGTGAGATTCAGAGAAGGGCCTCATTGGTAGATTTTTACAAACTCAGGGTCTTGTACAAGAGTAGATGCTTCCGGAGATGGCCTGAGCCAAGACCATCTACAACCTCGCAGGTCACAACTGATGCCTTGAATCGTGCCCAGAAGTAAAAAGAGCGTGAAACGCTCATTGCATGCTTTCTTCTGCACTTCTTTATATCATTCCCAGTTCAAGTAGCACATGGCTAAAGCAGTAGGAAGAGGCAACACAAATGCTCCTTTCAAGGTTTTACCAAGCCCAGCTCTCCACTCGCGTGCAAGATTTTTCTCTCTTCAGGATATCACCAACTCCACATCTCTCCTTTCTTCCAGCTTTAAGCCAGTGAATGTCTAACACAAAATTATTTACAATGTCATGGAGGCTTTGAGGAACAGCCTGTGTTTCCTATGCACAGGGCCGGCACCACCATTGAGGCAGTGAGGCGGGCGCCACGGGTGCTGAGGTGCTGAAGGGGGCGCTGTGGAGGGGATGTTGAGGGTGGAGGCGCGCACCACGGAGCTGGCGTGCCTGGCCTGCAGCTGCTGCAGCCGTCCAGCCCCGCACCGCCGCCACCAACACACATCCCCGGCTGGGCGCAGCAGCTGCGGGCCAGGAACAGCAGGCATCCGGAGTGGTGTGCGAAACCTCCCCAGCCACCCGCCACACCCAACTGGGAGCGCAGGCAGCCTCCGCACACTGTCCCAGCCACCCGCAGGCCAATGGGGCTGGCTTGCTGCATGATGACATCATCACGCAGTCTGGCGCGCACGCATGTAGGGGTAGCCACGGGCACCAGAGACCCTGGCATTGCCCCTGCCTATGCATACATGTCCAAGGTCATTCCCTGGCATTTCCCTCCATGGATGCTGTAGAGTTTAAGAGTGTCTGACTAGGATCTTGGAGATCTGGGTTCATATCCCCCACATAGTTATGACACTTACAAGTTAGACCAGTTATCTTTCTCAGCGTAGTGTACTTCACAGGATTGTTCTGGGAGTCTAATGGGGAAGAGAGAAAACCATGTAGGTCACTCAGAACTCAGTGGGGGAAGAGGAAAATTAAAATTGGATAAATAGCCTTAAGCAAACTGTTCTATCTTGGCCTCATCTAAAATAATACTTTATGTCTACCTGACCAAGTTGTTGCAAGAATCACTGAAAGAATGTAGGGGAACTCTTGAGTCATGTAAATATGCTATAGAAACACCCTAAGTAGTAGCAGGAGTATGTATTCAGAGGAGGTAGAGGAGGCCATCTGTGAATACTTCTGAAATCCTTATCTAATCCCACACATTCAGTGCTTCATCAGCCACTGAAAAGAGACTGAAAGTTGTTTTCCTCTTTATTATGATTTGACAGTCACATGACGAATGACACTTGAACAGCAAGTGTATTTCTCCCTGTTCACTTGCCCTCCACTCAATCCAGTTGCCGTTCAAGTGTCATTCGTCATGTGTAGCTTGGCCCTGAGATTCATTGGTACTTTCCCTTGGTAAGTGAAACTGTGAGCATTTTTTAAAAAGTCCATGCCCTGATTAAAATGGAGTAGGACCTAGCTCCAGCTGTTCCAGAGCTGCCAAGTTGGCCAACCCTTCTGATAAGTCCTGGCCCTGAAAACAGGTTCTGGGAAGCCCACCCTAGTGAGTCTTGGCTCAGATTAAGTCCAGCATTGCTGTGCAAGGACGGAGAATTGCAAAGCACTTGGTGCAGCCTAGGAAAAGTGCCGTAGGGACAATAGACCGTGCTATAGACAAAGCTCATTACATTCATCAGCATCTCTAGAATGAAAGCTGCTATCTATTGAAATGCTGAATATAAAAGAGGGGACAGCTGCAAAGCAATTTCAGTGAAGTTGTAAACTTCGGTTAGGCAGTGCCTGCTCAGCTCTAGCAGTTCATTGGTCAGCCAGCTCATAACCGTTCATCTCGGAAGCATCTAAACCCGGCAAGCTTTAGGGCATAGTCTATTCATTTAACAGGACGAATATTCATTAAATCGTATTAAATGGCTCCACAGTTTGATGTGTGTGTCTTTTAAAGCCAGTGGATTTTGTTCAAATGAGAACAAATTTCCGCATTTAGATAATTTCTGTTTGTTAAGCCATTTTCTTTTATGGCTGGTTACAAATTGAGATGTATATCCAAGCCGGGCTCAGGCATCTAGCCCTGATGCTTTGCTATGTTGGCATGAGGAGCAAAGCCAATCTGGTTTAAGGTTACAATTGGGAAATTTCGGCAAGCTTCAGCTTGGGGGGGGGGCAGATGGAGGAGGGGTAAGCAGATACAGGGTGAGAAATTAGGGGGTAAATTCCAATTCCTTTATGTATTTTCATTCATAGTCTTTCTATCTCATTCATACTCAAGGCAAATTTAATGACTGATCAAATGGACTTAAGGCTAGATTTATGCCTTCTGCATTGCCATAGCATAGTGGTTAAGTGGTTGGGTTGTGAATTGGCAGTCTGCTGGCTTGAATCCTGCTACTGCCAATGAGTTTAGTTGGTGGTCTTAGGTAAGCCACTCCTCTCAGTCCCAGCAACCCAGCTGACCTTATTCATCACTCTGAGTGTGACATGGCTCTGTCAAGAAGACCAGTATTTAAATGCAGTATTGCTGTTATTATTACTGCTTTGATAGTAGAAGAGTATTTTTTTTAAAGTCAGGGCTTGTGATGTGCTTGTACTCTGTGTACCTGTGGATTGAGGCCAAATGATTAGTCATCTTTTACTTCCTTAAGTTTCATGGGCATAAGTCCTTTTTTCTACATGGTCCTGTCTAGTATAACCCCCTTTTCTTTGTGCACTCTGCGGCAGAGACTATTAACCTAAGGACGAGTCTCATTGTGAATGAATTGTCAAAGTAAATGTGACTTTCCTATTTGGGAGAAGTGACGGAGGAGCTTGGAGGAAAGAAGAATTTTGATCAGATCAATTAAATCCCTCTGAAAGGGGGGCACGTTCCTGCTGCATGGATATAGGGAGCATGATGTTGCTGTGCCCTAATGTTAATGTTGTACTGCTACACCTGCAGTGGGAAATAGGAAATGTGTGTTCTGAGCGTAGCTCTGATGCTTGTGATACCCCACCCCCCACCCTGCTGCTGGCCCATTTCAGTCCCAGACCACTTTACGTTCTGCATCTGCACCAAGGATTCTTTAAGTGGAACAATGGCCGTCGTCACACGGGCATCTCTTCCGTTAAATTTACAGCATATAGCGTCCTACCTGTTATCGACACAGTAACGTTTCTTTGGGTCACCTAACGGCTCTTCGCGCCACCAGCTGTCCACACCAAAGCACTCTGTTCTGTTCTCTCTAACCGCGCAGAAGCAGCTCCTCCCCCCCTTTTTTTTATTATTCTGGCGTTTAATTCCGCTATAACGGAATAACAGCATATAAACATTCCGTTAGAGCAAAACATTATGACCCTTTTGTTTTTCCAACTTTGAAATTATATAAATAGCCCTTTGCCCGCGGAAAACTCCCTGTCTGACGTGATCCCCATCGCTGAAGACTCTGCCATGGCGACTGAGTCATTTTTACTTCAGCAGAAAGTTTGCATTGTGTTATGTCGTTATGGCGTTATAAGGACATAATAAAATAAAAAAGGGGAGTCGCAGGAAGAAATGGATTCTGGGATTGAAGGGAGGGCATAGGACGTTGCGAGGCGAAATACATCGATTTGAGGCATTCACACTGAAGCACAAAATAGCGCAACTATCAAGCACAAAGCAGAAGAGAGAAAATCGCTACAGTGTTGGAATAAGGTGGGTGTTTGCTGGGAAATAGCGCCATTTTAGCGCTAAATAAAAGCCCGTGTGACGACGGCCAATAAGTGATTCCGCACATGTTGGATAATGCACTTCCAATCCTCCTTATAGATCATTTGGAACGGATTTTTTTGTGTGCGGAACAAAAAATCCACCTCAAATGAGTGATAAAGTGCATTGAAAGTGCATTATCCAATGTGTGCAGAATCAGCCACTGACAGGTTAATCTATTTCATTCTATATTTATCTGATCTGTTTATATAACACTTTGCATTCAGGGTGTTTTACAATTCAAAGCAATCTAGGGAACTGAAATGGAAAACGAACAAACTCAGGCCCTAACTCTGAGATAACTTATTTAGCCATCACCCTCAGCAATTGGACAAACATAATTAATTACATAATTCATTACATCAGTAGGACACAGATTTGTCTCTGGAGGCCTGCTTGACTGTTCAAAACACTGCTATTAATGAGAAAAACTCTGCCCACTGAGCAACTTTGCAAATAACTGATGGAAGTGTAGACCAATAACAATATTACTTGTGTTTGCAGTAAAGTTTTTTAGCTTCTTACTGGGTTGCACCCAACCACGTACTTACAGAAGGCAGATGGAGTTCTCTTGGATTCTCCTCTGTTCTTACAGCCCCTTCTGACTCCCAGAAAGATCATTCCTGAGGCTGCAGGACAAATCTGATGTCTGGCAAGCATCCCAAAGGAGGGCATTCCAGTTTTTAGGTTCCATGACTGAAAACAGCCCTTTTCAGCTGTTTCTTGCCTCCAAGGAAGGAAGGCAGAGAAGCAGGGCTGTAGATGACATCCTTTGAGACTGCCGGGATGTATGCACTCCTGTTGGAAAAATAGACTCCTGAAGTCTCCTTGGATGCATTGGACTAATTCCAAGGTTCTTTGGATATCAGTCTATCGGGAAACTGGACTAGAGGTTAAAGTAGAGCCCTTGTCCAGGGCTGTAGTCTGGACGAGGCTGGTGGATGCACTCCCCTACCAAGAACATGAATTTGTCCAACCTACAAAGTTTTCAAAAACTTGGCCTTTTAAATTTGTAACATACAACAACAACAACATTCACTTTATCTGCTGCCCTTCAGGACAACTTAATGCCCACTCAGAGCGGTTTACAAAGTATGTTATTATTATCCCCACCACAACAATCACCCTGTGAAGTGGGTGGGGCTGAGAGAGTCTTGGAAGAGCTGCGACTGACCCAAGGTCACCCAGCTGGCTTCAAGCGGAGGAGTGGGGAATCAAACCCGGTTCTCCAGGTTAGAGTCCCACGCTCTTAACCACTACACCAAACTAGCTCTCAGAGCTCACATTTAAAGAACAAGGCCTTGTTTTCAGATGGGAAAAGCTGTGCTTTTAAAAAGAAGGTGGAGAATGGTGTCCTCAAAGGCGATATCTGGAATCCACTCACCCCAGCTGTTCAGCTGTGCTCTTCTATGACTCTCCCTGGTACTTTTACCCTTATCATACTTAAGTTACCCTGAAAAGAAATCCCTCTCTTTCTCTCCTAAGACTCTAAGCATGGCCCAGTGCTTAAATCTAAAAAGGCAGGAGCCTCATCAAGGGTGGAAGACTGGCTGCAGCCTTGGCCCAAGAAAATCCGCAGAGAATAAAGCTTTGAACAAATTATCACCCTGAAGCTTATCAATCAGAAAGTAACACAAAACCACCAGAGAAAAATTATCCTAGATCTTTGCAGTCCCCTGACATTGACTCCCCCACCAGCACCTTATGGAAGTAAGTGTGTGTGTTATGGGACATGCACACACCTGCAAGCGGGTAAATACCCCCCCCCCCAGTCATTGAATCAGCGTCGCTCCCTGCATTGACTCTGATTCGCTTTGCCAAGCCTGGCACTGGTCCAACCTACAATTCTCTCTTCAGCTTGCAACCAATAGATAAGGGCAGGGCTTTTTTTCAGGGGGAACGCGGGGGAACGGAGTTCCGGAACCTCTTGAAAATGGTCACATGGCTGGTGGCCCCGCCCCCTGATCTCCAGACAGAGGGGAGTTTAGATTGCAATCTCAACTCCCCTCTGTCTGGAGATCAGGAGGCGGGGCCACCAGCCATGTGACCATTTTCTCTGAGGGCAACCCACTGAGTTCCACCACCTCTTTTCCCAGAAAAAAAGCCCTGGATAAGGGAGATCACTAGTTAGCAATAAATAACACATGGCCGCTGCTGACATTCATTCAGATGGACCGACTGTCAGGTTTGTGCTTTGTTATGTGGTGGTTTGACTTTTTCCATAAAACGACTTGTAATAGTGTCTGTGCATGAGTGTGGGAGTGTATGTGTGTTGGGTAGAATATGGGCAGTTTTTTTCCTGTCCACAGAACCTGATCATGTTAGGTAGAAGCAACAGTTCTTAGAAACAGGACCATCGCAAACACTAAAACCTTTGGCATGTCTGCCTGAATTGGGGATTATTCCTTTAACGTGTTTGTGTTTTTGTTATCAGGTCTAGAGCAATTTTTGCTGCTAAAGCTTGTACAGTTTTACTTGTCCGCTATCAGAGAAGTAATACCATTAGTAATCTCTAGCTTGTTCTGCATTTCTTTCCTGTGTGCTCTATCTCACAGGAGATGGATTATAAACCCATAAAGTGCCTTCATAAATTGAACAAACTCTTCAGGAATTTGGATAACCAGTTGTTAGCTCTGGAGTTTCCGTGTGGCATGTGGTTTGATCAGAAAGTTCAAAGGTAGAGAATTGTTGTTGCTGTTGTTGTTTATTAGATTTATAGTCCGCCCTCCCGATGAACGGGCTCAGGGTGGATCACAACATACAGATAAAAACATATTGATAAAACAGTATAATTATAAAAGCCAGATTTAGGGGCATAAAAACAAACTCTGTACCATGTTCCTAATATCCCAGGGCGGGATTCACTTCACCCTTCCCTGTCAACCATAAGGGGAAGAGAGGGGTGGAGGCGTGAGTTGGTGCGCAATTTGCCACCATTCCTATATGGGGCAGATTACTCATATAGCCCCCCATTAATAGGAGACAGGAATGGGGGCGCAATCGGTGGATCTGAATACTGGCCTCAACCAAATGCCTGATGGAACATCTCTGTCTTGCAGGCCCACCAAAAGGACACAAAGCCTTGGCGGGCCCAAGTATCCTCCGACAGAGAGTTCTACCAAGTTGGGGCCAGGACCGAAAATGCCCTAGCCCTGGTCGAGGCCAGTTGAGCCTCCCTAGGGCCAGGGACCACCAGTAGATGTTTTCCTGCTGATCTAAGCACTCTCTGGGGTACATACGGGGAGAGGCGGTCCCTCAGGAATGAGGAGTTATGTTTAAATGTACCAGTTAAGTGGGGGAGTGTGTGGTTGTGGCTGATTCCATCTGTTCTTCTTTCGTCCTTCCCACTCTCATTCTAAGGTATGCAGCTACTGGCGAAGGACGAATTGAGATGATAATTCTGGACTGGGGAGAAATGTCTGGGTGCCACCATGCTTAACTTCTCTCCGTTTTGATCCCCATCACTTAATTCTTGGCCAAGGAACAAAACAGAATAAAATATTAGAATCATGTGGTGGAAGGATAGGCTGTACCAATTCAGAGCGCAGGTGGAAAAAGTCGGGAATTTAATGTTCCCCCATATTTAAAAAAAATCTTCAAGCAAAACATTAATATACCAGGGAGAAAGGTTCTACTTAGACCTTTGCGGGCTTTGCTAGTTTTCAGCTTATGGGTAATTATGAATGTAAAGGAACTCTGAACAATATAAACCTTCACCTGCAGTCCATTCTATCACCTCAATATTCTACTACCTTCTTACTGCCTCATTTTGTTGCACATGTTGACTAGGCATGATACAGTCTAATGAGTTCTTCAGGTACCCCTTACCTTCATTAGTCAGGTGGGTTGCAACCAAAGAACAGGGACTTTTCTATGGTGGCATCTTGCATATAGAACTCCTTCCCCTGTGACACTCACCTTCGTCCTTCTCAGTTGGCATAATTGGGCATCAGGTGAAGAGTGTCTTATTTGTCCATCTTTATTTGAATAGTAGTAATACCTAGTTTTTATATAGCTCTGTGTCAGTTTTCTGCTTGTTTTCAAATTTCTCCAATCCAAACCCTCTGCATTGTCTATCAGATGACCTAGCTGTTGATCGTATTGGCTTACTCTGTGTAATCTGCCTTGAGTCTCAGTGAGAAAGGCAGACTATAAACAACACAAACCAGCAAACAAACGATTAGTATCTGAAGCAAGAGTGGCATTTCCAGGTAGTCACTCTGCTGCACGGGCTCCTACGTATGCTGTCACTGTATCAGTTTGATGATGTTTGTGGACTGATTTAGCAAATGGCTTTGTGGATAATGTCGTTTAACCAGGTTATCATAAACCAACTCTGGTTTGTGTTTGAAGTCTGAATCGAGCCATTGAATGGTGATTTCTGTGGTGAAGCTGCTGGTGCAGTGTGACTGACCTTGAGATAGGATGTTCATGAACATTCCCAACTGTTCATGGAACAAAGCGTCCAGAATGGCTGTCATGCAGCTTCTGTGGAAGTAGGGGAAGTTGCCACTTCGGCTGGGATTGAAATCCACAAACAGGGTCTAGAGAAAAGACTAGCTTTGTGGGAGCACGGAACATAAAGGGGAAGCTGAGAGGCTTTTGCAGCTCACTTCTCTGACTCTTAAAATTCAACAGGTGTTGCCCCTATACTTTCAAACATAGCTATGCAGTTGTTAGGACTGTAAACTTGCTTTAAAAATATTGCTGAAGTTCTCATGCATTTCTTTGCTTTTTCTGTGCTTTGATGGAATCATGACATACCTACTAATTGCTTGCTTGGTTCACTTAGAGTCCGTTTTCTGAAATAGCATTCCTCCACAGCTCCTAGAACATTGTAGGTACTTTTTTAATTAACTGATGATGATGATGATGTATAGTGACCTGTTGGGTGCTTGAAAACCATTCTAGATTTTGCTGTCACAGCAAGTTAATCCAGTTCCTGGCAGGTATTGTTGTGTTGCTGAAGCTTGTTGTGTCCTTTGGCAAACTGTATACAAAACTCCACCAGCAAAAGCACAACTTCTCCAAAATACGAGATGACAACAACTATAAATTAAATTCTGTGCTTAGCATACATTTCCCCCCTCAGCAATTCTTAGACTTAAGGCACTAGGGCTTCCAAAAAGTTTAAGTGACATTTGCAAATAAATTCAAGGGCATATACAATTCTGACTGCCGTAAGCTCCCCTTCCTACAAATGACATTTCAAGAGCTTCAGCATTATCAAATAGATTTGAAAGGATACAATATAGATCTTAAAAAGTACTGTTGATTTAGTTTAAGCTGCAATATTAAAGGTGGATAAAGTTTGAAACTAGTGCTCGCACTCCAAGGTCATGATTTCTTAGTTTGAGGTCATTTTTGTATTCGGCTGCAAAGTGCAGAGCTTGACGTGAGCTTGGAGTCTCTCTTCCATAACACTAACCATGGTACGTGGTATTGCCACTCGAGGTATACACAGTGCAAACAGGTAAGACTTTGTGGCAAATAAAGAGAGAGATACAGGCCTCATATTAATTGTATCTTTGACCCTGAGCAGCAGGAGAGGATTGGAACACTCTAGGATTCACCCAAAAGTACGTGGTTAAACCATGGAGTGTTGGATGAATCCTAGAGCATTGCACTAACACAATAACATCACTTCTGGTTTTGTGGCAGAAGTTGATGTTGTGTGTCAAAATGACACCAAATCCCTCTCTGCCCTGTCCAGTGGAGAATGGGGGCCTGGGCCACAATACAGGGATGTTAGCAGAGTTGTGTAGTATACAGAGAAGCATGTGCACGTAAACCTGTGCTACAGAGAGCATGAGCATGTGGAGAGAGAAACACGTACACTCAGAGCCTTGAGCTTTGGAAAAGAAATTAGAGTTCATTTATTGTTGGAACTCCATATAGGATAGAAAAAGGAAGAGGGAAGTCTTGTTCTAGCTGTCCAGTCTAAAGATGGCAGGATGGCATGTCCTCCACCCATGGTGGCAAGATGGAGAAATGTGAAAGAGAGTGTGAGGTATTGACAAAGAGAGGAAGATGAAGTGCAAGGAAGAGAAAACCCCAGAGAATACATTCAACGTATCAAATGATAGCAGCAGGATAGTAAAAAGCAAGGAAAAACAAATCCCTGACCTTTCTATCTCTCCAAGTGTTTGATTGTCCCCCTCTGAAACCCGAGAAAAGGACAATGTAACGGTCCTCCTCATCTTACAAGGAGGGTAACTGGCCTCCTTAGTATGTGCTGCAAAGGACTTCATTGCCATTATTTCTTTCCAATGCATGTTCATTGATCCCATATATTTGTTTTCAGATGAAATATTTTTTGTGGGTACCCTATATGTAGGTGCTATGATAGGGCTTTAAGTTTCACTGTTTATTGGATGCTAAGTCTAACTTTTCCAGTATCCATCTGTCCACCTGCCAATGATCTTGATATGTCATCCAATGTGTGACTTGATATGACGCCCCCTCTTTACTCTTTTTTGTCTTAAACAAGTTAAATGGCATTAGAGGCATTTTTAAATTGCAAAATAACGATATTTTATTTAATATAGAGGAGGAAGGTAATGTGAAATCAGGAGTTAAAAATTTCTGAGGTAACTCAATATAGAAAACTCTGAGGTAAAATCGGTACACACAGAGACTTTCGTTCTTACGCACCAGAACGATGATGTCACTTCCAGGAAGTGACATCATCGTTCAAGGTGGTGGGGGGGCACGTGCGCATTTCACGGCAGGCCAATTTGAGCCCCAAATGGGCTTGACTTGGCCCACTACAAAGCACAGGAGCGCTGTCGGGGTGGTGCAAGGACATCAGTGATGTTATCATGCCAGCCCTGGGAGTGCATCCAGGAGGTCTGTTCCCCGCCTTTCCCCCCCACTGGCCAGGGGCAAAAGGTGGGGAGCGAGGGATCTCCTGCCCCCACCAGGGGAATAGGATTCGTAGCTGATGTCAAAGGTTCATTCCATAAAGCCATGTTCTTGAATTCGTTATATTGAGGCTGAAAACTGTTTGCCATGTGCCATGCATTTTGTGAGAGACTGCAAACCATCCTTTTATTTAGAGAAAAAATGTTGCTTTTTCATAGCATATCAAAAGCAAAGAGGGCTTGAACACAATGCTTATTTGAAAGGCGATCCTTGGTAAAGCAAGCGTTTCCTAATGTGGCATGTTCCTCTTGTAAATACGATTGGGCTTTTCACATGACTATGAAAGAGCAGAACACTTTAATTATGGCCTAAATCTACTTCTTTAGCCATGGGGCTCACATGATTAGCAGTGGGGGAAAAGCAAGCATCTGGAGAGACCGTGCCGTGTACCATTTTCCCATATGTGAAATTTTATACGATGCGAATTATTAAACGCCAAACCTCAGGAGGAAGATTGTAATGAAAAATTTAGCACTCCCTCATCAAGGCTGATGGTAATTTGCACTCTGACTATGTATCTAAAATGGTGGGGAGAAGGGAAGGAAAGAGTGCGGGTGTGTAATCCTGGATGAATCCGACAATGGGAAAGAAGTGGTTATTGTTTCATAGACTTCAGCAAACGGAACAGCCTGACTTTAGTATTCATCCAGGTCACTTCCTTCAAACAACTGTTACTGAAATAAATAATCGTAAGGATGGCTCTGCGGCATCTTCAGTATGGAATTGGGTATTACGGGTGACACGCAGCTGCTGCTGAGAACGGCAGCCCTGTGTCACAGGGCTAGAATCACAGTAGCATCACATCACATACTGATTTATTTAGATATATTTATAACCCATTTTTCTCCCCAATGGGAACTCAAAATAGCCGACAATATCATTCTCCCCGCCTCTATTTTATCATCACAATAACAGCAGTGCGAGGTAGTTTAAGGTGAGAGACTAGCGGGTAATCCAGCGGGTTTCCATGGCAGAGTGAGGCTTTGAACTGGATCTCCCAGATCCCAGCCCGGCGTTTGTTTACCTTACTAGAGCTTTCCTAATCTGGTCTGGAGAAGCATAGACATGTGTTGCAACTAAGGATCCCAGGTCCCCCGGTGGGGGCAGGGCATTCCCTCCTCTCACTTTCTGCCCCCTGCCACCACCCACCTGGCCGGTGGGGAAGAGATGTCCCAGATGAGATCCTGGGGCAGCGCAACAACATCACTCTTGGAAGTGGTGTCATCATGCTGCCCCAGGAGCGCACCTGTGCTTCTCAGGGGACTGATTTGGACCCCCAACTGGCTGAATTGGTCCCATTTGGGGCCCAAATCAACTCACTATGAAGTGCACATGTGCTGCCAGTCCTCTGTGATGATGTCACTTCCCAGAAGTGATGTCATTGCACAGGCCCGGGAGTGTGCGTGTGCGAAGCTCACGTTTAAAGAGCCAAAAGAAGGTGTGTCAGATACTGCCCCCCCCCACCAGGAGGGTAAGGGTACCTGGCAACCCTAGTTGCAATAGAGAAGCAGACAGACCATTAAGAAAGAATTCCTTTCAAAACTAGCCCTTTGTGTACTGAGAAGCAAGTATTTTATGTTAAGGGAGGTAGGTTCTACTTTGGTGCACATGGGCTAGGTTTGAAGGAGGGTTTCTGTAATTTCATTTTTGTATTGCAACATGTGGATGTAGTTTTTTCTTGGTATGTGTGGGGGTCACACAAGAGTATATTAAAGGGATTCTTTAAAAAAAAGTCTGCACACACCGGGGAAACAGAAAGGAATGTTTTTTCTTAACATCTAGGATTCTGCTTTTCAGAGTTCTGCAAAGTCTGGTAAAAGATCATTAGAGTGAAACCCCAACAGTGAAAAGAGAACAAATTCCAATGTATACAGAGTTGGGGGGATTAGTTCATGCCTTGTTCATTTTGTGTGTGTGTGTGTGTGTGTGTGTGTGTGTGTGTGTGTGTGTGTGTGTTGGCTTTCTGGTCTCCCTATTTTAGAGCTAGAGGTCAAGGCCTTCATTGCAAATCAGTCTAGAAAGGGAAAATTTGGAGAAGCCATGGGGAGAAAGGGAGCATTTAACTCTCTCCTCACCTTTCATAGCACCCTCTACTAGCTTTCTTCCGTGGTGCTTTTCTGACCTCTTAGTAGGGCTGCCCGTCCCCCTCTGGGGGTGGGGATCCCTTGTTCCCACCCTTTTCCCCACCCTCCACCTACTTACCTGGCCGGCAGAGGAAAAGGCATGGGAACACGCCTCCCAGGGTGTGCTCCTGGGTGGCATGGTGCGCTCCTGCGGGCTGATTTTAGCCTGAAATGGGCCCAATTCGGTTAAAAAAATCAGTACTACTTTATCTCAAAAGGAAATCAAAAGTGCATATCAGTTGTCTTTGACTATTTTGTCAATACCTTAAAATACACCACCCATCAATGATTGCCTTTCCATTCATAACCTTCCTAATTAAAAAATAAAAGGAGAAAGCTTGGCTAAACATAGGGCTTTTGCACAAGGGGGCGTTTTCATCCATTCTGGTCCGATACAGCTTTGATTTATTCTCTGAGAAGGTCTTTAGCTCGTTTCTTGAGAAGGTATCCTATCAAATGAGATAGACTAGTGGCTACTGTGGAAAAGGCCTTGCTTGGAGCCCTCACATATCAAATCACTCTAGATGTTCAGAATGCTTCCTTAAGACATCTGAAGGAATAGACCCTTCCTTTATATCAGGCACAGTTATCTGTTCTACAATGCAAATGGCAGCTTGTGCTTTTTAAAAATCTTGCTTTCCCCTGTAAAGTCTGTGCCCCCCTCTCCGCGCCTGCACACCCCTCTACCTTATCAGGTGCTGATTCGAAAGTATAACCCTGCAGATTTTCCTAGGGACATATTAACAGGATAGGTCAACTAAAATGATACTTAAAACTAGCCTGATGTGAATCCAGGCACTCACTGTATGATTATGTGTGATTAGCAAGGAGCTGCATTGTGCAAAGTGGTTATTATAATTAAATTCTTCATTTCCTGCAGAAACCTGTGAAATGGTAATTGTCATCATGGGAAAAGTAAACACTTTTGGTGTTTTGAAATACTGTGTCAAAGGGCAGTTGTTGTGCCTCCTCCCTCCCCCCCCCCTCCCATCCTTTTCCTTCTCCGAGCAAAACGCAATCTCCACTTGCCGATATAGAATCGGCAGGATTTTCTTTTATTTTTTGCAATCACGCCTTCATTTCTCTCGAGTCAGTTCTCAAATCCAGATTTAACAGCTGATGACATGTAGCACCAGCGCTGCGCTGGCTCTTGGCACCGGCTGCACAAAGATCTGATTAATAATTTGAGCTGCAAATCTTCTTACAAGCTCCACGTGGAACCTAAATCGTCCATCAGAGGCACCCCTTCTTTCTTGGCCATTACAGCATGGTTTCCACTGCAGTGCCCCACATTTAATTTCCCACCAAGCTGATAACACTCTCTGTCAAAGGGAAAATTTGAAGTGCACACCTGGAAGGCAGAACAGATGTTTGAATGCTAATTTCTGAAACACAGAGGTGGGAGGTGGGTAAGAGTTTACCCAGTAGAAGAAACATGGGTTGCTTCAGGGGGCGTACATGCATTGCGCGAAGAAGGCCACAAGTTTAGTTCATGGCATCTTCATTTAAAAGCTCTGAGGTGGCAGATGTAGGAAACACCTTTCTCTGCCCTAAACCCTGGAAAGAACCAATCGCAGAAGACGACACTGAACTAGATGGATCAGTGAATTGACTTGATACAATGTAGCTTCATATCATATGTGGTTGTGTAGACATGGTAGATCTAACCAGACCGTAATCAGTTACTAAACAGCATGTAGTACCACCACTTTTCCTTAAAAATCTTTTTTAACATGATAAACTTTATTTGATTCCAAACAGTAGGGCGTTTTTTTTCAGGGGGAACGCAGGGGAACGGAGTTCCGGCACCTCTTGAAAATACTCGGCAATAGTGCTTGAAAATAATATGATTTCAAAGAATCCCGTGTGTTTCTTCCTCATTTTCCTCTTGAGAGTTCCACCACCTCTTTTCCCAGAAAAAAAACCCTGTCAGACAGCATACATCATACAATTGAACATACATGCAATTCAAAGTGATCTGATACATTGGATATAGAAAGTAAACTAAGTCTTATATAACATATTTGACATATAAAGATTAGATACTATATCTTAAGCGATGCTAACTGTTGTAAGCAGATAAGTAATCAGGTCAGATAACATTGATTTAAAGATGAGATTGAGATTAGGAGAGAGTTTAGTATTTGATTTGGTTCATTTTATTTGTTATTAAAGTTCTTTGTTTATGAAAGTTCGATATGATGTTTTTTAATGTTTGTGAATCATTACCGGAAAGATATTCTATAAAGGGATACCATTTTTCTAAGGAATTTAAGAGTCTGGAATAATTGTATGACTGTTGAAGTTTGTCTGATATCTTTTCCATTATCAGGTGGTCCCATACCTTAATGAACCAGGTGCTTAGGCTGGGTGGATGTTGGGATTTCCATCTTGAAGCTACAGCAGTCTTGGCTGCTACTAAGAGGGATGAAATCAGATCTCGCCTTATTTGTGGTATCAGGTGATTTCCAGAAAGATAAGCTCAGGTTTAAAAGGTATTTTATAACTTGTTATTAAGGTAATATGATGTAGTACTTGTCCCCCAAATTCCTCTATATTCCTTAAAAATCTTGAAGGGGTCAATTTAATTTATTTTAAAGGGTTTCACCCAGCCTTCCTGGTTTTTTTTTTTAAAAAAGCATTCATAACGAGAGATCGTCTGAGAGCCACAACTTAGACGGTCTTGTGTCTGACGGCCACCCACTGTACCAATTGAAAGGGAAGACACAAAAAACTCTAGACCGTGCCTCAAAATCTTGCATAACATTCATTCTACAGCAGTCACACAAGGGTTCTCAGACAAGCCAGTCACTGCCCAAAAGGTTCCCTGAAGGCAGAGAATTTGAAAATCATGGGTTTGGAGGGAAGTGGGCCTATGAACAGAACAGAGAGGCCTAATTTGTATTGTATGTATGTGCCATTAAGTCACAATTGACATATGACAACCCCCAGCAAGGAGCTTTCAAGGAAAGTGAAAAGCTGAGGTGGTATGCCATTGCCTTCCTCTGCAGTAGGCTTGCCAGCCTCCAGGTGATAGCTGGAGATCTCCCGGAATTACAACTGATCTCCAGGCAACAGAGATCAGTTCCCCTGGAGAAAATGGCTGCTTTGAAGGGAGAACTCTATGGAATTATACCCTACTGAGCGCCCTCCCCTCCCCAAACCCCACCCTCTTCAGGCTCCGCCCCCCAAAATCTCCAGGAATTTCCCAAACTGGACCTGGCAGCCCTAGTCTGCAGTGGTGATCGCCCATCCAAGTACTGACCCTGCTTAGCTTCTGAGATCTGAAAAGATCGGGCTGTACCATGTTGCCTTCCCTCCCCTCTACTTGTATTACTCGGCTGGAATGCTATAGGTATCTAGTTTGCCCTCCATGGTTCAAAGATGAAATTAAAACAAATAGAAAGATAAGCATGCTAATATATAGTTTCTTCAAACCTTGCTGTAATGTTTCTTGTGTGTGATTTTTTTTTACCTAATACATTCCAAACTTCTGCAGAAGGCTTGAAGTAGTCAAAAGCTTTTAAATACAGATGGTGGTAGAATTCCCAATGGAAAACAGGCTTCTATTTCAAACTTAGGCTCCCCCCACCCTTTCCTTTTCTTGTTCATGGCAGGCTTTGACAGATCAGAAGAAATTTTCACAGCTTGAGGCAGCTGGATTCTTCTTTGGCATGAACAAAAACATCTGGCCCCCAAAACAGTGCCTTTTACCAAAGGGCCAAAAAAACATGCACACACATCTGTTGTGCTAACATTTCGCTGTAAACTCAGATGTTAATTGCTTTGTTTTGCAGAAGTAACACAGTTTGCTCGCTGAAGCAGGCTGTTTCCCTTCGCCCTGCACTAATAGGTTTCCTTTAACACTGATATTGCTTTGATTTGCAAATTCACAGGTATAATGTGGGCGGCACTTAATATGTATTTTAAAAGCGTTAGCAGAGAAGTGAGCAGGTGAACCGTTCAGCTTGGTAGCCCTGTGTCCTCTCTGTCTGGCAGAGTACTTACTATTCTACTGAAGTTAAGCTGTGCACAGCGACAACAGACCTATGTATAAAAGCTGGGTCACCACCACTGAATCAAGATAAAGTACGGGTCTTCTGCATATGGCATGTGAAGGATGGTTTAAAACAGAATTAACAGGGAGAGCTGAATCTCTCCCCCCCCCCCAAACACTTGACTGTTTTTGTCCTGGTGGGGTTCTGAGTTGGGAAGTAAAACAAAAAACCTGAGATTGCATGAAAATAAAACAAATCTGGTGGGATGTTATACTCCTCTATCTGTACGCTTATCGGGTGCTTAAGTGACCCTTTCCCACTTCCTGCTTTTACATTACATTGGCTCAGCCGGATGTGGGTCCAGCTATGTCAAGTCTAATGGAACCACCTAGCAGTCTGTGTGGTTAAGTCCCCAGCCCACCACACCTGATTCAAAATCCTAAATAGGTCAGTTTGTCTTGCTTTATTATTATGAGGGGTGGTTTTTCAGAAAGTGGGAGGAACCGTTGTAAGGCCGGGCTTTTTATCAGCTGCCCTTATTCAAATGAGTGTTCCATGGCTACAATATATATTTTTTAATGTACAAAATGTATACCCCATTTTTCTGCTGTCATCAGGGCTAGCAGATTAAAAGCGTACACGATTTAAAAATCTTAAAAACCAATAAAATCAAACAAAAACACAGCATTAAACAACTTAGACTCTAATCTGGAGAACCGGGTTTGATTCCCCACTCTTCTGCTTGAAGCCAGCTGGGTGACCGTGGGTCAGCTACAGCTTCTCCAAGCTCTCTCAGTCCCACCTACCTCATGATTGGCCCCACTCACACTTTGTAAACCGCTCTGATTGGCCTTAAGTTGTCCCGAACGGCAATATATAAATTGAATATTATGTTATCTTTCCTGTCCAGCAGGAGATAGATCTTTCCTGTACAGAAAAGGCCAGAAATGGTTAACCAACTGAAGATGGTAAAAGGCACTCCTGGCCACAGATGCCACGTGCTTATCCAGTAGTAGGTCTGGGTCCAAAAACATCCCCAAACTATGGACCTCTTCCTTCAAGGGGTGTGCAACGCCATCCAAAACAGGTGACACTTTAAGTCCAAAGTCAGCCGCTGGAGGAAGAGCACACAGATTTCTGGTTCCATTCTCCCTTCCGACTTTTCTTCTTTTTCATCCCTCTGCTTTTTTCTCCCTTTCCTTCATTGCCTTTTATTCTCCTTCTGCAAATCTTTTGCAAAGTCATGAGAAAAGTATTGTGCTTGACCCCGCCTTCTGAAGAAGTCATTTTTTGTTTGGCCCCACCTCCTGCAGTAGCCCTTTCGTGTTTGGCCCCGCCTCATTGGAAAGTCATTTTTGTTTGGCTTCACCTCCTGTGGAAGACATTTTGGGGTAGTATTCACCACCCCCTCTTGAAATCCCAAAGCTTCCCATAGGCTCGAAAAGGTTGGGGAGCCCAGGCTGGTATACTACCTTAAATTTACTTCCAAAGTTAATACGATGACTACCAAGTGATTTCTGTGGTTTCCACTGAAAAGGGATCGTTGAGCCTTGCCTGGTTTAGGGGTGGGGGGTGGGGAAAACATTTATTGTGGTTTGTTTTTCCTGTGGAGCGAAACCCATCTATTGCCTCTAAGACGAAGTCTGAATGCAGCCTGACACCAGCATCATGTCGCATCTCCGTGGCTTCCTAGCATTTGACTCACAAAGCAGCCTGAAAAAGACCGACCATCATGACTTGAGTCATTTCCTCCCAACCCCCTTTTTAAATACCTTTTTAAACATCTAGCCTGATGAAGGGTTCTTAAGAACTTAAAAGCTTGCATGCTGGTATACAGGGCTTTTTTTCTCTGAGAAAAGAGGTGGTGGAACTCAGTGGGTTGCCCTCGGAGAAAATGGTCACATGGCCGGTGGCCCCGCCCCCTGATCTCCAGACAGAGGGGAGTTTAGATTGCCCTCCATGCCGCTGGAGCAGCGCGGAGGACAATCTAAACTCCCCTCTGTCTGGAGATGGGGGGGGCACCAGCCATGTGACCATTTTCAAGAGGTTCCGGAACTCCGTTCCACTGCGTTCCTGCTGAAAAAAAGCCCTGCTGGTATATGCCATTTGTATGGTCCCGCTAAAAGGTATTAATGTGGATTGTATTATTGGTTTTGAATTTCCTTTTGTATCAGCATGACTGTTTTAAACAACTTTTAGTGCTAACCTAGTCTCTCTTCGCTTGAATGTGCTTGGGGAAACCCCATCAAAGCACTAGATTGGTAGCCAGGGCAGAACTTGCAGCTTGGTTACACTTCCAACAAGCATGCCTAATGTCAGTGAACCAGAAGGGAGTGCACCTGCCAAACAGAAATACCCAGAACCTTTATGGATTGGTGTAAAGGCAGATAAACTAAAAAAAATTAAAGCACATTGATTACTGGAAAGAGTTCCAGAAGTGACTAGCAATAAAGCTGCAGCTGCCCTTTGAACACTGTGTAATTTTAAAGACAGCTGGTTCAGAAGCCACAGCACTCTCTCTATAGCCCAGAGCCCCAAGTCTGTTTCACCGCAAAGGTCTTCATCAGGCCCCATACTTTTCCCTAGCGCACTGACAGTGCAAAAGTATGCAGTTACTCGAACCTAAGACTGTGGATTGCAATGGGATTTTTAAATTGAATGTGGTTGGTTTTTAAGGTACCATTGGGCTTCTGTTTGATTCTGTTTCAAGAGTCTTAATAGCTACCCCTCTGGAGAAGTTCAGACACTCGTTCTGTGCCTGAGATTCGAGAGTAGTCATCGTCATCACCAGCCAGAGCAGAGTAGATTCTAGCATTGTAGGAGATTCCGCCAATGCCTGTCCCCATCCAGTGGGAACTGTACAGACTGTACCCTGCTTATGGCGGCATAAGACATTTCTAGGCTGGATTTTAATCTTTCTTGTATGGCTGTTGTTGGAATTGTTTTTATCAAAATCGTTTTTACATTTTTTTTTCACGTGTTTCGGGTCCTGAGATGCTCTGAAGAAAAGCAGATATACAAAATTTTTCAAATGTTAAAAATGAATGAACGCATGGTATGAATTCATTGAATGGATTTATTCACTGAATACACACTTCTGTGTGAAGAAGTGTCTTATGGGAAAGGAAAACTTTTCAGCGCTGACTGTGTGCCGCAATGTCAGTTTGGCTTATTAGGATGATATGGACACGCTCTCCACACTCCCCATACATATTTAATGCTAAGTCAACTCTCATGTCCGTCTTTCCTGGTCCCGTCTGTTTTGTCTGGCAGCAGATATGTAAGAGTCTTAGTGCTATACAACTTCAGATTGTGAGCCGAGAACCTGAAGCTGGAACCACACTTGACATACACTGCCTGGTAGCTTCCTTTTCTCCTCCTGGCCTAGATGACAACATTTGGTAGTCGAGAAGATTGGGGTGTCTAGGCTAGCACTACAGCTCTTGTCCATACACCTTTCTTTGGGTGCCTTTTTTTCTCATTTAGTGCTGAAAGAAAGCGAGGGATCAGGAGGACCCTATAGGCAGCTGTCATCCTGAGAGGCTCTCTCAGTTGGGCACAGTCTCCATGTGTGATCATTCTTAAAGCTTTCCTTCCCAAAAAAGGAAAGACCAGCACTCAGTTTTACAGAACTGCCAGATGAATATTCAGCCTTGGCTTGGCGCGGTTGCACAATAGGCAGCAAAGAAATGCCTCCCGTTCTTCCACCCGCATCCAGTCCCAGTACCCCAGCGCTGAACCTCCTCAGCTTTGTTTATTCACCGACTCTTGGAGCAACTCCGCTGATCCATTTTCTATATGAAGTGATAAACAACAATTCCGCAGGGCCCCGTGTTTGTCCTTATCACAGCGCGACTTCAGAAAAATGTGTTTCCTATTCCTCTGCCGTGAATGTTAATCACCAAGCAAAACACGGGCGATAATTAACAGAAATAATTGTCACCCTTTTTAGCTATTCAGGGCAGAACATTATCAAGTGACTTCACCTGAAATGCGGGGGCATTAATTATTCATGCGATTCTGGAGGGCGGGGGAGGGGTTTCTCCTCGGGATGCTGGAGAGTAAACAGGATGGGGTCCCTGAGGTATTTTGGGGGAATTGCTTGTGTGTTTCCTAGTGCAGCCAGCTTATTACGATAGCCCAATGGTAATTGGCGGTAACCACTCCCTTCTTCTCACCACAGAGTAAGGGAATAACAGCTGATAGGATAGGGCCTGCCTTAGCAGCTGTGCAGGGGAAAGGGAGGTGATAGAGTACGGAGGTGGGAGAAAGGGCTGTAACACTGCCAGGGGGAGAATCACCTTTTGGAACGCTCCGCTGTGTATAAAAACTCCAAATATCTGACGCCACTGAAAGGAGTGAACGTGAAAGGAGGGAGGTAAAACTTTTCTAACTGCTGTGCAAGAGAAAGAACATTCAGAGCTGGAATCCTAACACTGCCTACGCAAATCTCACAAGATTTCGCTGGTGGAATATTTGTTGCATGGTCTGACATCCAGTCATTATGGGGTTAATGTGTTTGCTCACTGTGCTGTTGTTTATATTGACCTGGAAGAGAACCTGGCACAGAGCCAATAGCCTGGAAGCCCGGGAAACGAAGATGTGATTGTAAACTGTTATTGGTCAATAGGTCAGGTGATTTTCTTTCAGGGTCAAGAAGACAGAGGAAGAATCCCCGTTGCTATAATCGCTTTGTTTGTACTCATGGCCAGTAAAGATGTAGCTCATAGGGTTTATTGTTTTGTAGCAATCCTGTGTACCTTTTCCCTTTAGAAGTAAATGTTTTTAAAAGCAAACTGATGTTTGACTCTCTATTGATTCAAGATGCATTGCACCTCTGATTTTAAACTATTTTTAACCCTTTCCACCCTCGACATTAGCCTAGCCTTGACTGGAGCCAGTCTTGGCTCCCACCTGGCTCCCACCTGGTGGGACACTCTGTCTGCTGAGGTCAGGGCCCGGCAGGACCTACTATCCTTCCACCGGGCCTGCAAGGCAGAGTTGTTCACCCAGGCACATGGCTGAGGCTGGGCCTCTGCCCGCCTGAAAAAAGGGGTGTATAAAATTCTAACCCTCCCTGTGAAGGTTGCCCACCATCCTGTTTTTAAATATGTAAATCTAATTGCTGCCACTGTATGAATAGAAATATGCTGCTGTTCTAATGATGTTTTAATGTAGATGGAATTTTTATTGTGTTTTAATAGGTTGTTATTCACCCTGAGCCCGCCTGCAGGGAGGGCGGAATAGAAACAAACAAACAAACAAATAAATATACAGGGTGCTGCCTGAGGTTGGTGGCGTTTGGGAACCATGTGATGTCAGTTGTGAGTGACACTCTAACAATTTCCCCTAGTCTCTGTGGTAAAGACAATGGAGACTAGGGGAAATTTCTAGAGTGCCAGTATGGAACCGCCCACTCCTCAGTTTCTCAAGGGTGAGAGAGTAGGATTAGGGTCATGGAATTCCCTGCGCTGGGCCCAGGCAGTTGGGAAGCCTGACCCCACCTGCTGTTGTGAATTAAGCAGTTTTCAGAGAGGCATTCAACCTTTTTCTAGATGTACCACTTGAGTCAGCAGCTTATAAGATGGGATGGCCCTCAGGGCCAAAAAAAAATCCCACTCCATGATAAACTAGATATCAGAGAGAAAGGTTTTAGTCTACTGTTCTCCTTACCCATGAGTTAACCTCCTTCCGGAATGCCATTTTGTTAGCATTACTCTTGAATGTTCGAGTTTTTTCAAGTGCTCAACAAGATTTTTGCAAAAGATCCATAAATGGGTGCCCATCTCCCCTCCCTTGCCATATAAAATAATGTTTAAAAAAATCACATACCTTCCCAAGTTTGGGGAGCAACCAGCAGCATGAGCGAGTTTGTCAAACGGTTCTTTCCCTTCTGAATTGAATCAGGGAGCCAAGAACCACAGTCCGTGCTACCCTTGGCAGGAAATTATGACTTGGGGAGATGGGAATTGCAAGTGAGATCCGGCCCCTTTGTGTTTTGTAAGCCTTTCTCCACTTAGTTTTATTGTCTCCTGTCCCCTTTGCAAAGATAATATTCTGTGGCTCTGGAAGGGGTGGCAACTGCAAAGGAAGGCAAGTAGTGGCGGAAAGATGGGGGCACTGGTGCAAGCCGTCTTTCCAAATTTGGCTCAGTTTTAAAGACGTTCAAGTCCAACTCAAAATGGGACGCTTTTTTCTTCATTGTTTTAGGGGGTTGCTTTACTCCTCCGCTCCCCCAATTCAAAATTAATCAGCTTTGTTACTTATTGGGCATTCCATCTTTAATGGAATAATCCATTCCAGTCTTAAACGGATAATCCAGACACAGAGTGAACATCCTAAGGAAAACGAGGCTCCAGTGGCAGATTTCCATTTTTAAGTGAGTTATGGAGCAGCTCATTTATTTACCGTGAAGCTGATGTACCAATTTTTTCAACTATTCTGTTATCAATATAAACAGACAATGCTAGATTGTGTTGACTAGAGATGGGCACGATCCAAAAAAAATTAACGATCCAGCTGATTGTGGCTCGGTGCCGGCAACAATCCCGAATTAACGATCCACACCGATCATCTCCCGTTCCCGAGCCGTGGATCGTGGATCATGGAGGCCAAAGCGGGCCGTGCTGCTATTCCCAGCTATGTGGGAAGGTGGGTGGTGGCGGTGGCCGCCGGGCCTGGCGGGCACAGGGAGGCAGCGACAAGCCACACTCCAAACAGCTGTTTCAGGGGGGCTTCCAGCAGCCCATGTTGGGGCTCTGTTCACCCTCCCTCAGCAACACAGGAGGTCTGTGTTTGGCCATCAGAGCTGCCTATCAGGGTTTGTAGGGATGAGATTGGAGTGCCCATGGCTACAGAACATCCCCTTCCCCCTCCCTCCCCTGGGTGTCTTCTTTCAACTTGTGATTGCTTTGCTGCTCCGTGGTTGGAAGGAAGCCCTGCTGATCAAAGAAAGCTGGGCTTCCATTCAGGTTTCCAGGGCAACAGAAGGAGGGCAAACAGAGCTCAGGCATTCCCCTGGCTCCGTTGCCAGGGGAATAGATTGCTGGCGCCTGAGTGTCTGGATCCCCGATCTAAGCCCGAACGCAACGATCCAGGCCTCTCCCGATCGCTGGAACGTTGGCCGTGGACTATCACGATCCGCTGGGTCACGATCGTGCGATCGCCATTATCGTGGGTTTTTTCCAATCGTAATGCGGATCGTGCCCATCTCTAGTGTTGACTGTAGCTGTGCAAACGCTATCCAGTTCAAAATGTCATGTTCGTCTTAAAATTATTTGTCAGCTTCAACCCAACCTGACACTGAGGAGGGGGGTGTTGTTGGTGGCATATGTTGAACATAGTTTAAACTAGAAGGTCTTTACATTTTTGTCAGTTTGTACTGGAAAATTATTATTTTTCATTCCTAATATTATACATACTAATACAGATATAGAAAGGCAACTGAGTTGTGTATTAAAGTTAATAAAATATTGATAGAATATCACGAAAAAAAATCTGTCGTTTATTGTAATTTAATTTTCACTTCTATATATGCTGTCAGGGGAACAGCTTGGATGTTTGTAACAAGATCTCCCAGAAGCTGAAAGTAAGCAAAAATCAGCTTAGATTTTTTATAGAAAAAACCTTGAGTTAGTGATTGTGAAAATGACGGTGTTAGCGGAGATGGCTAAACTTACAGCTCTGATCAGAGATAAAACATTGTATGCTTTTATGGTTGACTGAAAACCCCTTATTGACTTTCTGCGTGAGATGAGGAAAAATGAACTGATGATTTGTGGTTTTGATTTTTAAGATAAATTTGGGGGAAAAAAATAGAAAGGGGGCAGTATTGAAAAGGTAAATTTTGGAGATATTAAAAGTATAATGTTTGTTAAAATATGGTAGCTGTTGTAGAGAAAAATGGAAAATGAAATATGTATTATTTTTCTTTGTTATTTTCAATCTTTGGTCTTTTTTTCTCTTCGCTTTCTTTTTTCTTTACTTTTTTCCTCTATTTCTCTGCCCTTTTTACTGGGCTTTTAATCTTACTAATAAAATTAAAATTTCCTAGAAAAGAAAAACCTTGAGTTTGCCAGTCTCTTTCAGTACCATTTAAGCAGAGACTCGGGTGATTTTCTCTTACGGTTAAAAGATCTCCAATAACAGAAGTCAGGAAAACTTTCCTTTCTCTGCCTGAGACAAGACTAAGATGGACCAGTGGTCTGACACCATATGAAGAAATATTGAAAAGGTTGAGCTGTTTGTGTTGGTCATTATTACACTAATTTTGATGTATGACAATATCTTTTATTTAAAACCCTGACTATAATTGAAGAAAAGTACACAGAGGGTGCCGAGAATGTTTTGCGGAACCAACTGACTGATTGAGGGGGAAATCTTTTGGCATTGATAGTTTCTTACAGCT
This sequence comes from Eublepharis macularius, assembly GCF_028583425.1. Classification (NCBI taxonomy): domain Eukaryota; kingdom Metazoa; phylum Chordata; class Lepidosauria; order Squamata; family Eublepharidae; genus Eublepharis; species Eublepharis macularius. The sequence goes on along the minus strand of NC_072802.1, from coordinate 61,157,461 downwards.
AACATTGGACGGCTGCTGAGGCTGAATTGCTCTAAATTCCAAGATCATGCGCATTACTCGGTGCCACAGATACATAAATTATGTTGGCGAATGTTAGAGGGTGATGTGATAGAAGTGGTTGGCTAACCGCACAGATGTAATTTTTGTTAAAACATGATATAATTTATTACAAAATTCTATATAAATGGCTCTTTGGAAAATAGCATGTCAGCCTGCTTCCACTCATTGACTCTCCAATTTGAAGCATTGCAATGTGCATTTAAAAAAAAACGCCCTCTTTTTTTGTAATTCAATATCTTCTTTTAATCTGATTTTTGCCTTAATTTGTAAAACATACCGGTTAGTGTTTGTGTGGGATTCTAGTACTGAAGGTTTAGAAAATGGATGAGATAGCCATGTGTGACGAACTGCACATTTTAAAAAGCCTGGAAGTGCTGTACACGCAGCTGCAGGACTATTAAAGATTAATTCCACTCAGACACAGAGACTTTGAGTGACAGGCTACTCCAAGAGATCTGATTAGGTAGCATGAGTTGGAAAGAAGAGGGTCTGTTTTCAGCCCTAGCTGAGAGGAATCAAGTATGAAGAGAGGGACAGAGTCCTAAGGGAGAGCAGTTTAAACACAGGCAGGAGAACTGGGGAAAAATTGGCAAGGAAGTTTGGGAAGCAGGTGCAGACTTCCAGACAGGCCACAGAAAGTGGACAGATCTTCCAAGAAGAAGATATTTTCCCTTCCCACTCAAACAGGGAGAGTGAAGAGTGATCCCTGATCAGGTGCTGTTGAAAACTGCCTGTGGAGCCCTTCAGATTCAGTTAATGATTGAAGGAAAGCACTGGTGTTGGAAGAGAAGGGGAGTGGGGTACTAGAAAGTGGGTACCAGCATTCCCAACTCCAGAAGAGAAAGAGAATACTAGAAGAAAATATACTAGAGTGCTTGGGGAAAAACAAGAGAACCAAAGGCTCTAAACATAAAGCCTTTAAGTATGTGAAGAGCATAAGAACTGAAGTCAGTGCATGTTCTAATTTTACCTGAGATATATATACCTTTCACCTCTAAAGTAAATAAACTAGTTAGTTATTTTTGAAATTTTAAAAACACCTCTGGTGCTGTTTCTGCTGTTTAAGGACGAGGGAACGTCATATCATGGATTAGCAAAAGCTTTTATGGAGTGATGTCAGTTTGACCACCATAAATAAAGATTAGTGTTGTGATCCAAAGTAAAGATAGTGACTCTGAAGACCTGGAGGTCTCGTGAACCCTCAGCCTGGCAGATCTGAAGTTGGGGGTGGGGGGAGAGAAACATTCAGGTGAAGAGCATGAATCTGCATATCCTTCTCTCAAGGTTGTTTGCTGTCCCAAAGAAACCCTTTGGAGAGAGTGGAGGAGTGCAGTCGGAGTCCATTAAGTGTTAAACCTCAGTTCTGGATGCTCAAATAAAGCACCATCCCTTTAAATTCCCCGTAACATTACTTGGGTGTGTGTGTGTTAGAAAGCAGGCTCTGTTGTCTTTGAACGTGGTTAGATCAGTAATCTGAGCACTTCTGAAGCTGCCTTCTACTGAGATAGACCATTGGTCCATCTAGCTCAGTATTGTCTGTTCTGACTGGCAGCAGCTCTCTCGAGGAGAAAGGTCCTTCCTAGCACTTGCTAATAGAAATGCTTTAACCTGGAGAATCAAGGGAATTGAACCTTCCTCATTCACAGCCTGTGAACAGCCCACCAAGCCATGGCCTCTCTTCTCAAATACCAGCGTGTTTCATGTGGTTGTTCTTGTTGATTTGTGATCCTTCGTACCTCAGTGGATTTCCTGTCAGTCATAAAGGGCGGTCCCCTGTAAGTCCTACACATGTGCCTCCTAGCCATTGGGCTAGGTGACTAGAAGACCTTTCCTGGGAGATCTCCTGCACTTTTCAGCATATGAGCCATGCTCCTCTACCCATAGATGAAACGAGATGTGTAGGGGAAGGTCCTCATACATTTAGAAGCATGTTTGCATCTAAAACAGCAGGATGAGGTGTGTTCCTTTTTGTTGTTATTTTTAACAAAATTTGAGTAGGGCTACAGCTTGCCTCATCTCTCATCTTACCTTGCTATGCTCTGTTTCTTTAAATATTTTTCTCCTAGCCTGATCCCAGAAATGAGCCTGGGTGTATAAGAGACACTGAAAGCCATGGCGTGCAACAAAAGAAAATGCCCATGAAACACAGGGTGTACCTCCTCTGACACTGTATGCTTCATTTAAAAAAAAAAACCCTGTTTCAGACATAGGTAGGTACATATCGGCCGAATCCACACTTCCCTACCTTCCGCTTTTCATGTGCATTAATCGCGCTGGATTCTATCCTGCAATGTCTTAGTCTGTGTTCACATCCCTTCTCTTACTGCCGCTGCCTCGCGCTATTCTTCGTCCACATCCCTGGTAGAATCGCGCAATACGGGGGCGGGTTTAGATCCGATGTCGCCGATGACGACATCGTGTTCATTTTTTCCCCCATTTTTTCATCAGATTTCCGCTATAGCGTTTTTTTTGCTAAATTGCTATGGTGAGGCTACACCCCTATGATGTCTGTGATTGGTTAATGTTATTCTATGCCTTCTTCTTTGAAATCCATTGGACCATTATTCTGGCGGGGTAATTTGAACTGATATTTAAGGTAGGGGGTGATCCAAACTCTCCAAATGGGCAGACTAATTATTTGACGCTTGAATGTAATGTTAGAATGACGGATTTCCACTATAACGGTAATTTCAACAGTTTAAAAAAAATAATTTTAACAGCCACCGATATTTCCGACTGTTTGGCACCCTAAAAATGGCACGGAAATGGTAATGACGCCACCCCTTGATGTCTCCGCGGGGATTTTGGAGCACCTCGATTAAGATTTATGGCCGGGGTTGTGCAACAATGCTGGGAAAGTCCCCTTTAAAAAGGGGGGGAGGGCGGGCAGGCAGGCATGCTGCGGAGAGAGTGGAAAAGCTTGATAATTGCACGGCAAAGAGGGATGGTGTTCCGGAAAGGCTGCAAACATGGAAGTGGGGTGGTTTGAAGGGGGCGGTCTCCTTGTGAAACGCTTCTATTTGTCCACATCCACGGTGAGAACCGCGCAAGAGAAGCGTTTGAATGCATGACAAATTCGTCTGAGGTGCAACGCGAAAGACGCGAGAGAATGACGGGATTGAGGTAAGAGTATGTGAACAGCCCTCTGAGAAGCGAATAATGGGCGGGGGAAAAGCGGAAGACTTGAGACGTGTGGATTTGGCCATCATTACATGTGAAACTCCCTGGCGTGTCTTGTTTGTACCTGAAGCTTACTTTCTGCATCTGCTTCTGACATGAGTTCTGCTGAAGCTCATATCCCTTCGTGCCTCACGGACCACCAGGTTTGCCAGCAGTGTGCAAGTGGATTGTGTACTAGAATGGGAGCGTGGGCATGAAACTGGAAGGAATGAAAATTCTGACCTGTTGTCATGATGTGATAGAAGCTGGATCAACCAACTAAACTTCTCAAATTCCTTTTGGTTGAGGCTCAGTTTGCCGCTGAGCACACATTTCATCGAGCATGAGACTCTCTGCTCCTGAAGACTCTGCCCTTTGTCATACCCCTTCCCCACCAGTAATCAGTCCTCAGCTGTCTTGCTGGACTTTGGCTAAACTCAGTCTACCTAAACTATTTTCAGCTGTGCTCCGCTCTGTTTGTTCCCTAGCCTCCCAGAAACCCCACTAAAGAAAGGAGAAGCCGCCTACTCGCCAACTCAGCCCTTGGACCCAGCATGTTTTCTGATCTGTCCAAGTCTTGCATAGACTTCTCTTCGGCCCCATTGTGTAAAGCCCCTTGTGTCCACTCAGGCTTGGAAATGACCCATGACACTTCTTGATCAATGTTAAGGATTTTAGATTTCCTTTGCAAAGCTCTTTTCCAGATTCTCTCTCTCTCTCTGTGTCTCTCTGTGTGGTACACACACGTACATGCTCTCTTGATTCATGACTACGAGCTTTTGATGAATGTCTATTCATTGCATCAAGGAAACACATCAGTAAATTGAAGGATAGTTTTTCGTGGTTGGGTTATGAGACATCTCATGCTGCATTTGGACAATTTAATATGTATATTAAATTTACTGTTGCTTTGAAGATCCCAGCTGTTTGATATTACCCTTTAATAGATGGTATCTTTATGCATAGATGACAGCAACATTAAAGCTGTCGGTTCTCATCTCTTCCCTCTGTGAAGTTGAAAAACCATCGTGTAAACATGGTCTAGCTTGCTCTATTAGCCTCAACCTAACACTTCTTCCAGTGTGCTAAATTTAACCTTGGTCTGTCAATGGTTGGAGTTAAATCAGTCATGCTTTCTTTCTTTCTTTCTTTCTTTCTTTCTTTCTTTCTTTCTTTCTTTCTTTCTTTCTTTCTTTCTTTCTTTCTTTCTTTCTTTCTTTCTTTCTTTCTTTCTTTCTTTCTTCCTTTCCTTTCCTTTCCTTTCCTTTCCTTTCCTTTCCTTTCCTTTCCTTTCCTTTCCTTTCCTTTCCTTTCCTTTCCTTTCCAGTAATCAGCATTTTAAACATTGGTGGGATTGGGCTCTTCATCACCCTTGTAAAAGTTGACCTCTGGTATAGCTTTGCAAACTATAAGCAGACCAGTTTGTCTTCTCTCCTTTTCATGGAATTTTGCGCAAATTGTGGAAGAGAGTTCCTAGGATTGTAGCAAATAGTGCGATTAAAAACGTCGGTGCGGTGTGCTTCAGCAATGAAAAAGGCAAACTTCATGTTAGGGATTATTAAGAGAGAGATTGAAAACAAAACAGCCAGTATTGTAATGCCCCAATATAGATTTGTGGTGCAGCCGCTCACTTGCGGGACTGACTGACTACAGTTCTGGCTGCCTCATCTCAAAAAAAATGATATTCCAGAGCAGGGCATTCAAAATGATCCTATGAGGAAAGGATGAAGATCCTAGGAATTTTTAGTTTAGAAAGAAAAGGCTGGGGGTAGGGGGAGAAGATTGACATCTTCTCCCCCTACCCCAATTCTAAAGAGAATTGTTCCTCTCCTTCCTAAAACACTAGAACTGGAGGGGGAGCACTCGGGAAAGCTGAAGAGCAATAGGTTCAAGACAAACAAAAGGAAACACTTTATGAGTCATTAAATTGTGGGATTCACCGCCAGTAGATGTGGAGATAGCTACTAGCAGATGGCTTTAAACGAGGATCTAGAGAATTTCATTGGGATTTTCAATTTCAATGAATTGCTTCTAGCTGTGGTGAGGGCTAGGAGGCAAAATGGGAGAAGTGTTGGCCCTTTGTGGCCCGTTTGGTCATCTAGGGGAACTGGTTGACTAGTGTATGAAACAGGATGCTGGATTAGACAGAACATCTATCTGATCCAGCAGGGCAACACATATATATTTAAAAATACATGATGATATCAGTCAGTTCCAGTGTCTGCATACAAGCATTTCCTATTACCACCTGGAATGAACATACAGAATGTGTTTCTTCCTCCACACATGACAGCAGAGAACCTTTGCATATAGTCCTTGCTTAGAATTGCAGGCACTGACTTTTCAGTGGTGGTTTAAAATAATAAAAAAAAGAGTCCTCTTTCAATCATAAAATCTTCAAACCTCACGTTGTTTTCTTTCTTTCTTTTTTAATGCCAGATATCCTTATTGAGAGGGGAAAAATTGCACCCTTAATTCAAAGGGAATGTTGCCCTGTGAGGCAGAACTCAATAAAACATATGAAAAAAAAACGTGGAAAAGGGCAAGCAAAGAAAATCAAATTGCAGTGTGTGAAACGATTTAAGGAGGGGCCTGGGGAATACATAATCTCCAAACTGCCAAGTTAGAGCACGTATAAAATATACAAACAAGCCTGATATTTTTCCCAGTTGATCTCATTATGAGGTATGCTCGGGATAGATAAATTCTGTTAGAATGCATTAGGGCTGGATTTTCAAGGAAACAAGTCAGATGTAATATGTTCAGCTGATTCCATCTTGTTTTGATACATCGGCTCCCCCCGCCGCCGCCACCACCCTTCGTAAGTCTCAAAGAAATGCATTTATAAAGCCAAACGGCTTGCTTTGCTTCAGGCTTAAAGCAAAGGCAGCTCAGTGACTTCCACTTGATTTGGGAAAGAACAGGCGCTTATAATTTTAGCACGCTCGTAATTTTCTGTGCTGGAGCTCAGCGAAGTCTGTGGTGTTTGGCACTTAATAGCCGCTTGCTTAATAGCCGCACAGTGTACTTGCTCATAATTTTCTAGAGCTTTTAAATGAGCCTGGACATGTAATTATTTGATAAGTATGTGCTTGCATGTACATGTGTGTATTTTAAATCTCCCAATTGCAGAGAATCATGGAACCAATACAAGGGTGGTCCAAGAGGAAATAGCGAGTAAAATAAGTCCCATTCTCAAAACCTGCAATGAATGTACACACAACAAAACTGTAATATATAGCCACGGGAATAGATCCAGAGGTGTTAACAGTATTAGCCTGTAGTTGCAAAATAGTAGAGTCCAGTAGCACCTTTAAGACCAACCAACTTTATTGTAGCATAAGTTTTCAAGAACCACAGTTCTCTTCATCAGATGCATCTGATGAAGAGAACTTATGCTACAATAAAGTTGGTTGGTCTTAAAGGTGCTACTGGACTCTACTATTTTGCAACTACAGGCTAATACTGTTAACGCCTCTGGATCTATTAGCCACGGTCTCTTGTGATTTTCCCAGAAGCATTGGGTTTGTCACTGTGAGCAAATGTGATGGTGGAGTAGATGTATTTGATCCGTTAGGGCTCTTCTTATGTCCTTATGGATGCTTTGAGCCACATTTCAAGTGGTTGAACTTATATGAACACACAAAGCTGTCTTATGCAGAATCAGTACAGGGTGCGGGGTCAGGTCTCAGCCCTTTACCTTGACGCTCAGGGTTTCTGGACACTTAGAGTGGAAGCTTGGAATGTTGAGCTCATCAGCTTATTCACATACTTAATGGCTGCTTCTTCTAAGGCTCTTAGGTATGCTGGTTTGTGCTCACTATTGCATATATATGTTGAAGAGAGCCAGTTTGGTGTAGTGGTTAAGCGCGGTAGGACTCTAATCTGGAGAACCAGGTTTGATTCCCCCCTCCTCCACCTGAAGCCAGCTGGGTGACCTTGGATCAGTCACAGCTCTTCCAGAGTTCTCTCAGCCCCACTCACCTTACAGGGGGATTGTTGTGGGGATAATAATAACATACTTTGTAAACCACTCTGAGTGGGTGTTAAGTTGTCCTGAAGGGTGGTATATAAATCAAATGTTGTTGTTGTTGTTGTTAAGATGGGACTGGAGTCACTGGCATTAGGATCTCAACTACCTTTTACATTAAGTGCATAATTTCCATGGGTAAAATTTTGTTGTTGTGGGGGGGGGGGATAGACCATTTCTTCAAAGGTCCTTTTCGCACTGAGACTTTAAAGCATTGCAGTATCTGTGCTGCTTCCAATGTTTGCAAGAGTTTCACATTTGCAAGGTAGTCACGGGACGTGGTACCAGTGTTTGTCCATGGTATCCCCAATTTCCCACCCTGTGGACATGCCGCGATTTTATTTTGAAGCTGCTGCCGAGTCGCATCTGGCCCAATTAATGTCAGCGCGAACTCTATACTCCCCTTCTGCTTCTCTTCTCCCCCCTCTCCTTTTCCCCAGGAGCTGATTGGTCTGTGCGGAATTAACCACTCTTACCCAGCTCTCTGAACTCCTTTTCCGCCATTTTTATCAGTAAAAGCTAGGTAAGGGTCCTAAGGCTGCCTCTTCCTTGGCTTCCTTCCTTCCAGGTATGCAAGCACTCTCTCATTTTTTTTTCAAAGCTAGAAACTATTCTTAACGTTGCTGCTTATTCCCTGCTAGCTTTAAAAGCCAGGAAAGGGTTAAATGTCTGCTTTTTCCCTTCCTCACTTGGGGTATGCACAGACTGTGTGTGAACAGAATACTGGACTAGATGTGCCTTTGGTCTGATCCAGCATAGCTCTTCTCATGTTCTTATTATGGTAGTAAATTGTACAGAGCACCAATATGGTATAGCAGGACTAAGCGTGAGAAAACATGGGCTTGCCTCCCTCTCTGCTTTAGATGATCATCTTAGGGCAGTCGCAGGACCTAAGCATGGAGAGAAAATGGTGACATTTCCCCTGGGAAGGCTCAGGGTGGCTCTGCTTCAGGCAGGAATTCTGCTACCATGATATAGTCTGTCACTTCAGAAATAAGTTTTTTTTCTTTCTTTTGCGATTTGGCAGACCTATGCATCATTAGGTTCAGGTTTTGTGCATTTGGCAAACTGTACTGGGTCCAAAGAAAACGATGTTCAGGCCAGTCCCATATACCCAGCCTAATTCACTTAATGATGGGCTGATTCTGCACACGTTGGATAATGCACTTTCAATGCACTTTATCAATCGTTTGAGGTGGATTTTTGTTCCGCACACGAAAAAATCTTTTCCAAATGATCTATAAAGAGGATTGGAAGTGCATTATCCAACGTGTGCAGAATCAGCCATGGTGTTAGAGATAAAAAAGGTGACCCCCACCCCCGGAAAGCAACCCTGAGTTCTGTGGAAGAAGTGCAAGAGACCAATGCAACAAGTAAGTGGTGGACTGTTTTATGCTCTAGTTTTGAGATGGCTCTCATTTCAGAGGATGAGAGTCGAGGATGTTTTCTGGCTACCTATACGTGTCCCCCCCCTTTTGCCTTCTTCTGTCGAATCTTCATAGAGTTACAGTTGTGACACTTTTTTAAAAAAAAAAGGCCAAGAAACAAACTTACAAAGACTTTGAAAAGAAACAAACAAAAACAGATGGCTGTAGCTTTGAAAGAGGGTTTTTTTTTAAAAAAAAATATGTTGGGGGGAATAAAGGGGGGGAAATCCCCCACAGCCTGTTGTAGCAGCTGTAGCTTCAGATCGCGTGGAAAATGAAGGCAGATGATTCAATTTGGCCTGTGCCCTGAGTACATTTCCAAATGCTTCTGTGTGCACGCAAGATAATGAACAAATATATTGAGATGGCACAAGATCAGTCCGAGTTTGCCGCCATGCAAGCTGCACAGCTCCCAGTAGGAGCGAACTAGCTTTGGTAGGTTAATAGGGGTGAGGGTCGTCGAGCCCAGCACCTTTCAGAACAACTTAAGAAAAGAATTTGTCTCCTTTTGCCCTGGGCTCCCAGTGGCACTCAAAGGGAGCTTTTGATAAATCGAAGTGTATTTATTAATAATGAGTATAGGGTGACGTGCCTGTGATTTAGAATTAGGTGCAACCAATTTTTTTTTTAAAAAAAGAATGTTTTGTGATGACATGAGCCCGGGGTTGGGAGTGCTTAAGATGATCTGTTATGATTAGATTGTGTGTGTTGTGATGCTGCAATGGTTATATACTGGACAAGGAAATCTGGATTCTTGGACAAAGATGCTTCTCCATCTCCCACTATTTCCTCTCTTGCGATCTCTTCCTTTCCAAGACACAAAAGAAGCCAGGGAAAACAAAAGAAGCCATGGCAGAGAGAGGAAAGCAAAGCTGTGTTTTGTAATGAGAGCCGAAGTTATTGCTGGAATGAGTTATGATATTTAATCACACTACATGATGTCCAACGGCGTGTGGTTCATAATTCTTGGCCGGGGCCGTGATTTGGGATTACCCATGAGCACCTGGAGCCTGTAAACGGGTTGGAGTTGTTCATGCCTTGCTGGTTCTCCCCTCTGGTTTCCCCTGGCCCTCTGCCCCTACCCTTTCCATCATGTTAGGCCCTATGCAGAACCGAAATGCAGTCAGATGTGTGTGTTCTACATAGGGCATTCCCATGTCCAGAAAAAGGACTTGTGTGGTTGCTCCAAGCATAAGAACATAAGAACATAAGCAAAGCCATGTTGGATCAGGCCAGTGGCCCATCCAGTCCAACATTCTGTCACACACAGTGGCTAGAAATCCAGTGCCATCTAAAGGACTGTCAGTGAGGCCAGGACACCAGAAGCCCTCCCACTGCCTTCCTTCCAGCACCAAGACAACAGAGCACCACCTCCCCACAAAGAGAATACCATCTATCTCCTGTGGCTAATAGCCACTGATGGACCTCTGCTCCATATATTTGTCCAGTCCCCTCTTGAAGCTGGCAATGCTTGTAGCTGCCACCACCTCCTGTGGCAACGAATTCCATGTGTTTATCACCCTTTGTGTAAAGTAGTATTTTCTTCTATCTGTTCTAACCCGACTGCTCAATAATTTCATAGAGTGCCCACGAGTTCTTGTATTGTGAGAAAGGGAGAAAAACACATCTTTCTCGACCTTCTCTAACCCGTGCATTATCTTGTAAACCTCTATCATGTCTCCCCTCAGTCGTCTTTTCTCCAGGCTAAAGAGCCCCAAGCGCCTCAATCTTTCCTCGTAGGGAAAGTGTTCCAACCCTTTAATCATTTTAGTTGCCCTTCTCTGTACTTTTTCCAGTGCTATGATATCTTTTTTAAGGTGTGGCGACCAGAACTGTACACAGTACTCCAAATGAGGCCTCACCATCGATTTATACAGAGGCATTATGATACCAGCTGATTTGTTTTCAATCCCTTTCCTAATAACCCCTAGCATAGCATTAGCTTTTTTTATGGCAGTCGCACACTGTGCTGACGTTTTTAGTGAGTTATCTATCATGACTCCAAGATCTCTCTCTTGGTCAGTCTCCGCCAGTTCAGACCCCATCAACTTGTATTTATATTTTGGATTTTTGGTTCCAATGTGCATTACTTTGCACTTGGCTACATTGAACCTCATTTGCCACATGGATGCCCACTCTTCTAGCCTTGACAGATCCCTTTGGAGTGCCTCACAATCCTCTCTGGCTTTCACCACCCTGAACAATTTCGTGTCATCTGCAAATTTAGCCACTTCACTGCTTAATCCCAATTCCAAATCATTAATAAACAAGTTAAAAAGCATTGGACCCAATACCGACCCCTGTGGCACCCCACTGCTCACCACCCTCCACTGTGAGAAGTGCCCGTTTATGCTCACTCTCTGTTTCCTATTAATTAGCCAGTTTTCGATCCACAAGAGGACTTGGCCCTTTATCCCATAGCTACTGAGCTTACTTAGGAGCCTTTGATGAGGAACTTTGTCAAAAGCTTTCTGGAAGTCAAGATAAACAATATCTATCGGGTCTCCCTTGTCCACTTGTTTGTTCACTCCCTCAAAGAACTCTAACAGATTGGTGAGACAAGATCTTCCCTTACAGAACCCATGCTGAGTTTTCCTCATCAGCTTTTGGTCATCAATGTGCCCACTAATTTTATTTTTGATAATAGTTTCCACCAACTTACCCGGTATTGACGTCAGGCTGACTGGCCTGTAATTTCCCGGATCTCCCCTGGAACCTTTTTTAAAGATGGGGACAACATTAGCTACCTTCCAGTCCTCAGGAACAGATGCAGAGTTTAATGACAGATTACATATTTTTGTGAGGAGATCTACAAGTTCACACTTGAGTTCTTTCAGAACTCTTGGATGTATGCCATCTGGGCCCGGTGATTTATCAGTTTTTAAATTATCTAGCAGTCGCATAACCTCCTCTCTCGTCACCTCAATGTGACTCAGGTCTTTCAAAACCCCTCCCAAAGTCAGTGCTTCCGGAGTGGGCATGCACTTCTTATCTTCCACAGTGAAGACAGAAGCAAAGAACGCATTCAGCTTCTCGGCCATTTCCCTATCACCCTTTAGTAATCCTTTTACGCCTTGGTCATCCAAGGGCCCCACGGCCTCCCTAGCTGGTTTCCTACTTCTAATATATTTAAAGAATTGTTTATTGTTTTTCTTTATGTTCTTTGCAATATGCTCCTCATATTCCCTTTTTGCCTGTCTGATCACAGACTTGCACTTTTTTTGCCACAGCTTATGCTCCTTTTTATCAACCTCACTCCGACTAGTTTTCCACTGCCTAAAAGAATCCTTTTTACCTTTTACAGCTTCTATTACATTGCTTGTTAACCATGCTGGCCTTTTCCTAAACCTATTTGTGCCTTTCCTAACCAGCGGTATATATTTAATTTGAGCTTCCAGGATTGTAGTTTTAAATAGTCTCCAAGATTCCCCAAGTGTTTTGACCTTTTTTACTTTCCCTTTCAGTTTCTTCTTCACGTACCCCCTCATCTCAGAAAAGTTACCCCTTTTGAAGTTAAACATGGCTGTGTTGGTCTTATTTGGCAATTTCCTATTTATACATATGTTGTACTCAATAACATTATGGTCACTGTTCCCAAGTGGTGCAATCACATTTACATCTCTCACCAGGTCTTCAGCATTACTGAGGACCAAATCCAGGATCACCTCTCCCCTAGTAGGTTCTGTAACCATCTGTTCCATAGCACAGTCATTGAGACAGTCTAGAAACTCACTTTCTCTCCCCCGATTCGAACACCCATTGGCCCAGTCAATGTGTGGGTAGTTAAAATCACCCATTACAACACAGTTTTTTTGTTTAGCAGCCATCTTTAATCCTGTCATCATTTTATAATCCTCCTCTATTTTCTGATCTGGAGGGCGATAACAAACTCCCACAGTTAAGTTTCCATTTGGGCCCGTAATTTCAACCCATAGCATTTCCAGAAGCGAATCTAATTCAGTTACCTTCTCAATCTTACTGGAATGTATACCTTCTCTGACATATAGAGCCACCCCACCACCAACCCTTCCCTCCCTATCCTTCCGATATAATTTATATCCAGGAATCACCGTGTCCCACTGATTTTCCTCATCCCACCAAGTTTCTGATATGCCCACAATGTCTATGGATTCGCCCAACACTAAACATTCCAGCTCCCCAATTTTACCTCGGACACTTCTAGCATTTGTATATAAACACCTGTAACTTCCCCGGCACACTTTGCCTCGAGACGTAGTTAGGTCATCTGCACTGTTTGTCTCCATCTCAGTTGACAACTCTAATCTATCTCCCTGTAGAAGTGTTATACCTAGCCCTTCATCTCTCTGAGATGAACCATCCTGAACCAGAGACACTTTATCTCTTGTCGGCTTTCCCCTAGCATTTAGTTTAAAAACTGCTCTGCCACCTTTTTGATTTTAAGTGCCAGCAGCCGGGTTCCTTCTCGGGACAAGTGGAGACCGTCTCTCTTGTACAGCTCCCGCTTGTCCCAAAAAGAATCCCAGTGCCTAACAAACTTGAACCCTTCCTCCCTACACCATCGTCTCATCCACGCATTGAGACTCCTGATCTGCGTTTGTCTCTCTGGCCCTGCGCGTGGAACAGGTAGCACTTCTGAGAAGGCTACCTTGGAGGTCCTGGCCTTGAGTCTCCTGCCTAACAGCCTAAATTTTTGTTCCAAGACCTCACGACTGCATTTCCCAACATCGTTGGTTCCAACATGGACCACGACCGCTGACTCTTCCCCAGCACTATCTACCAGCCTATCTATAACACCTATCTATAAGCAAAGACATGGTTAATCTTAATGCATCTACCGGGGAACTGCTGGCTAATTAGAACCTGTTTACTGCTATGAACTGGGGCATGTTTACAGTTCACAATACCCATATTTTGAAATAAAGTTTTTTAGGGGTTTACAGTGTGACAACCATGTTACAGTATACATTGCATTGTTCTTAAATGCTTGCAGTATCATATCAACCTGTAATGCTTAGTATGGTATAAATGTCAACAGTAACACTCCAGGATAAGGGTTGCCAGGTCCAGTTTGGGAAATTCCTGGAGATTTGGATGGTGGAGCCTGGAGAGGGTGGGGTTTGGGGAGGTGAGGGGCCTCAGAATGGTATAATGCCATATAGTCCACCCTCCAAAGCAGCCATTTTCTCCAGGGGAACTGATCTCTGTCACCTGGAGATCCGTTGTAATTCCAGGAGACCACCTGGAGCCACCACTTGGAGGCTGAACCTAGAAAAAGCCGAAAGCAGAGGGCAATACCAATGAAAAGACAAGGAGCCAGTGGCGGACATTTCTGCAGTTCATGATGTACCACCAGAGAGTCTCAAGGTGGTTCTTTTCAGGTGTGTTTGTTGGTGCGATTCCTGAGGAAGGATTAACGAAACAAGTTATTAGCTGGTTCCTTGTTGAGTCGCAGGAGTCCTTGAGCCTCTCAGATAACAGCACCTGTGGAAAAAGAAAGATAAAGAAAATATTTTTATTATTGAAGAATCTTTCCTTTCAATAACTTACCTGTTATGTCAATATGCTGTTGGTTTGTCACCTATTTACAGCACCTGCAATGGAAAATAACAGTGTATTGTAATTGCCACTGACCTATGGATATTTTGTAAATTTTGTACTCTTTTATATTTACATTTAGAATTATATTACTGTATTTGAGCTTATAATATGTTGCATTTTTCACTTTATATATTTATAGCAATACTTTTTGTAATACACCTTTAATATATTTAAATTCTTTTCATTGGTGTTGCCCTCTGCTTTCGGCTTTTTCTAGTTTCTCTCTCTGAGGGGTGCTCCTTTGGTTTGCTTACCACCTGGAGGCTGGCAAGCCTAGGATGAAAGCAATTTGCAAATGCCATATAGGAAGCATGCATTTCTCAAGTGAGAAATCAGTACTGTTACTATAGGCATAAAATACATGTGTGACTAAGCAGTAGGGTTACTAATAACATAACATTTGATATGTATACCGCCCTTCAGGACAACCTAATGCACACTCAGAGTGGTTTACAAGGTGTGTTATTATTATCCTCACGACAATCACTCTGTGAGGTGGGTGGGGCTGAGAGAGCTCTGAGAGAGCTGTGGCTGACCCAAGGTCACCCAGCTGGCTTTAAGCGGAGGAGTGGGGAATCAAACCCGGTTCTCCAGATTAGAGTCCTACCGCACTTAATCACTACACCAAACTGCTTGTAGCTGCCAGTTTCTTATTAATTCTCTGGTATGCCTAGAGAGCTTTTATCATAGGTCCAATTTTTCCTTTTTCTTCAGTTTGACTACCCTGTTAAACTAGAATACAAAATTATCCATATGAAATCATCTCTTATATCACTCTTACTGTTATAGTCATGTAGGGTTGTATATGGTGCTTTACAGAACTAGGTAGACAAAGAAAAAGATGCCCCTGTCTCAAAATGTCTGCCTTCATTTTGACAGTGGAACACTGGGGGAGACAACTGAGAGGGCAAAAGCAGTTACACATAAATCTCATTTCACTGAGAAGAAAGGAAAGAAGGATTAAATTTACTCTGAGATGTGTGCGGGGAGTGTGTGTGTGCATCCCAAGACATAACTTCTTACTCCATGTATTCTTTACCCTTCTTTAAATCGGCTGACCTGTAGGGATTCATGCCTCCTTTGTACATTGAAATGTTTAGTGTTTGGGTCATTTTTGCCCTCACTTGCATAGATCAGGAAAGTGAAATGACCATATAGGGAGAAAGTGATAAAATATGTTTCATTTTCTCCCTAGTGTCTTTGCTACTGTTCTATTCCTGTACTGCCAAAGGGAAGTATTTAATAAAGCGTAGATTTTTAACTCCCCTTTGCAACTGGTGTCATACTCAGCAGAACCCTCAAGGGTTTCCCCCCATTTTTTAAATTTCTGTGACTGACTTTGAGAGTCTCCTCAGCCCCACAACGATGAGTAAAATACATTTTTGTGCTGTCAAAGGTAAACCAGAGGCATTGTGCAAAGTGATATCTGAAGGAGAAGAGGGAAGTGGCACCAGGTCAGTGCTCTGGGAAGCAGCAATTCCAGGCATAAAGAGATCATTGTTGAATAATTCACTACCTTTTAAAAAAAAAAACTTCCCTGCAGACAGAAATCTAGCACAAGTGGGAGAAGGTTTCTAGCCTAGCCCTTCACCTGTTCTGCTCCACCTACTCCTACTCCTCCACTCACAGCCAGAAGTAGTACAATCCATTCTACCACCTTGGTACTCTACCACCTCACTTTATTGCACTTGTCAATCAAGGTTAAGATCATTTCAGCCCCAAGACCCCTGATAATTTACCTGTGACTTCGGTTGATTATTGGAAGGGTGGTCAAGGATAACAACAGCCTAAGCAAACTAAGAGCTGCTTCGCATTGATATAGATGGTATTTGTTGAAAGAAAAGTCCATATACTGTGAAAGGGACATGCATGTCTCCACATGCATCAGGAAAATGTCTAGATGGGTAGGCATGTATCAGTAGGAAAGAGCAAGAGTCCAGTAGCACCTGCAAGACTAACAAAATTTCTGGTAGGGTATGAGCTTTCGTGAGTCACAGAGCTGAATTTTGTTAGTCTAATAGGCGCTACTGGATTCTTGTTCTTTCCTACAGGAAAATATCTGTTAACATTTTTATTCCCCTCTTCTGGACATGGTTCCCCTGTCCTCTGTTCTGTTATCACAACAACCCTGTAAAGTAGGTTTGTATGAGAAAGGGAGTGACTGATCCACAGTCACTCAGTGAGTTTCATGGCTTAGTGGGGATTTGAAATCTGGGTCTCTCTGCTCCTCTCACACTCTTAAGTCCTACACCATGCTGACTTTGTGTGGTGCCATGGCAGCTTCCTGAGCCAAACTACATCTCCTCTTTCCACCCTGTGTTTTATCTTGGTGGACACTACGGTTTCTGCGTGAAAAGTGTGCTGCAGCTGCATGCTGACTTACTGCCCTTGTTGCCGTTGCACTGGTGCATGCCGCACTTCCAGGGCTGGAACTTTGGGGGCCTAGAAATGGTGGTCTAGAGAGCCAAGAGTTTGGCTTCCATTTCTCAGGGAGACCCACTGAATATAAGCCATCAAGCAACTTCAGGAAAGAAGTTTCCCAGTTGTTTTCATGGGAATCCAGATCAGCCAAGGATGCCCCTGAAACCAATACATCCCATTTAGCGAAACAACTTGTCCTCTTAGCTCAGTCCTGCGTGTGTCTCATTAAGGTAATTACCAATGAATTAAGGCAGGTTGGCTCGGTGCTCTGGCAGCGGGGGTGAGGGCTCCCCTGTTGGCAGGCAGCAGGTGTAAATGAACAAGATCTGTCGAAAAGGCTGATGGCCCTCTTAATTCACAGCAGCAAACAGGGGACAGAGGTACTGAAGCAAGTTTTAATAATTGATATTTACTCTGAAAGGTTAATGGCTGCAGTGATGCTTCTAATTTGCTTGCCCACGCAAGACCTTGTTAGGTCAGACTGTCTCAGTTTACTTGTGTGTGTGTGTGTGTGGAAGTGCACATTCTCTTTTTAAGAAGGAAAAAAAAACTTTTTAAAGAAGGGAAGGTGCTGAGAATGCTTTTATCTGCCCAAAGAGTGAGGGTAGTCCTCCAAACTCTTTAAGTATCTGATCTAAGTAATAATAAAGCACGGTCCAAACTCTGAAGCATCTGATTTAAGTCATTTTATTCATTTATTTATGTATTCAACTTATATACTCGTGGCGCAGAGTGGTAAGATGCAGTACTGGAGCCCAAGCTCTGCTCACGAACTGAATTCGATCCTGGCGGAAGCCGGGTTCAGGTAGCCAGCTCAAGGTTGACTCAGCCTTCCATCCTTCCAAGGTCGGTAAAATGAGTACCCAGTTTCCTGGGGGGTAAAGTGTAGATGACTGGGGAAGGCAATGGCAAACCACCCCGTAAAAAGTCTGCCAAGAAAACGTCGTGATGCGACGTCCCCCCATGGGTTAGTAATGACTCGGTGCTTTCCCTTTGAATGAATGAATGAATCTGCCTTCAAGTCATAATTGACTTATGGCAATCCCTGGTGGGGTTTTCATGGCAAGAGATTGGTTTGCTATTGCCTACTAACCAAGGCCAAGCCAACTTAGCTTCTGCGATCTGATGAGATCAGGCTCTCCTGGGCTATCCAGGTCAGGGATGAATACTTTGTAGATACTTCGTCCAAAAAATTTTTTTTTTAATTGTAAAGAATAGAACTATGTATATTTATATTTTAAACATAAATGTATTACTAATATGTAGAGCAAGATTAGAGATCAACAAGATTTTCGATGGTGTAAGCTTTCAAGAGCCAAACACCAGATTTGGATGCTCTCATTGGTCTTTAAGGACCTGCTGGTCTTCAGTCTAGTTCTTCTACTGCAGACCAACTCAGCTACCCACCCAAAACAAATAATATATATTATTTGTTGCTGTATGTTTTTATCCTGCTCTCTCTTCATTATATTTGTACTTACTTCTTCCATTTATTTGCATTGTTCAACATGTTGTGTTTAATATTTATGCTTTGTGTCAGATTTCTGCTATCCTTGTCCTATTGCATTGTTTGTGAACTGTTTCTTCATCCTACTGATTAAGTTTAACTTAATGGGTTCAGTCCCACTGTCTGGGGTCCGAGGCTCAGCCCCCAGACTTGCCAAGAGGAACAGGTGGGGGATGGCCAGGAGGCAGCTACTCAGCTACCCCGACAGACCAGGCCCCAAACTTGCCAGCAACAGAGGAAGGTAGAGAGACACCCAAGCCTCAGAGAGTCAAATGGGGCAGGTGGAGGCCGGCCAGCCCCACCCTCCAGTGGGAGGCTAGGAGCCAAGGCAGAAAGAGTGAGAGTAACCAGGAGGGGACTAGCGCAGAGGGAGAAGGCACAGGAAACAGGGACAGCCAGCCAGCAGCAAGCCAGCCAGCAACCTTACCGGCAGTAGTGGAAAGGCAGCACAGAGCCACGCCCTAACCTGCAGGCAGGCTAGAGGGGATCAGCCAGAACCAGGTGGGGCTGAGAGCAAAGCAGGCACAGGTAGGGCTGGCTGAGGCAATTAGCATAAAAAGCCCAGCAGCCAGCAAAGGAGGCACAGGTGTGGCTGCCCAAGGCAGCCAGCAAAGTAACCACAGGTGTGGCTGCCTAAGACAGCCAGGGCTGTGGCTAGGGTGCTGGGGGCATGGCTGGCAGGTGGAGCCAGGAATGGGTGAAGGGATATAAGGGAAGTCCACCCACAGGGCGTGGTGAGTTGTGTAGTAGCGAGGAGGAGGTTAGGAGAGTTAGGTGTGAGAGAGAGACGGAGAAGGAGTTGGTGCAAGCATGTGAAGAAGAAGAGGAGGAGGAGGAGAGAGAGTATGACAGACCAGGAAGGGAGTTGGAGGGCCGGCCAGAGGCAGGCAGGACGGAGGAATGGATGAGAGGGAGAGAGGGTGATGCAGACACACACCCCTGGCCATAAACCCAACACCAGAATGGGGCCTGCAGGCTGCCACCCATAAGCCTTTGACAACTGGTAGGACAGCAGGAACCGAGAGGCCCCAGCCTAATTGTGGCAAAGGCGCCACCCAAAGATCCAGAACAGGTGCTAGTATGTCCGGTGCAGCCATGCCTGGACGCAGACCTGACACCCACATTTCCATTTGTTAAGACTTCTAATTTTACACCGGGGAATCAGAGGATCCAAATCAGTTTGTTGTCGATAAGAAAGTATAAGAACAATAACCTCCACAGGAAAGAAATGGACACAAGCTGATATTTACGTGCACGACCCACAGTCTGAATAGAGAAACACACATTTTCCTGCTTTTATATGTGAAAATCCATGCTCTCGAAAATGTAGTATTCCTTTCACATGTATCAAAACCTGAAAATACACGACGTGTTTCTTCATTCACAGAATATGGTGACCGCATTCATTGGAAGCATCACAGCTAGCATCCCTGTACACATAGTTAGATCCCTCCAAACATTACATCTGAAAAGGTCTTGTATGAACGTAATCAAAGAAACAATAAGCAAATCCTCTCAACTGCGTGTATGTGTGCTATTCCTGAGGGAGTGTATACTAGAGACTTCCTCATTGGTCCAATTTCTGATTGCCTCGGGCCACCCTACTTGTGGGCCAGCTTTGGCAATCACTGGTGTTGGTGATGTGAGCATGGCTGTTTTTTCTTCCAAAGAGTATTCCTGGAGGGTGAGGGAACCATTTATTTTGTTCAAATGGTTTTTTAGAATTGTTTTTAAACTCAAAAAGTTTGTAAAGCAGGGATGACACAAAAAGCAATTTTAAAGAAAAATCTCATGCCATTAAAAATACCTGTTGATATAATTTCTAGTTCCAAGTTGATTATGAATAATACAAATAACGCTTCCTCCTGCCTCCCGTTCATGATGGAATTAAGTGAAGATCTTGTAAGAGGTCTCAAGAATATTGTTTGATGTTTTAAAACTTCTGCCTGCCCTTCTTTCTCTCGGTTTTGCCATTTATTCAGGTCTTGTAAATAATGAGGCAGCCTCCAGTAAAGAAGAGGGAGGGCATACATGACATAGCCTTCCGTGTGGCTTTTCCACCTTGGAATGTAAATGGTGGGGATGTTAACTTGCAAGCCCTCAAACAAGACTAACGTAGCTTGATAGCCAAGTGCATAAGTTTGGAGCCAAAAATATCCTCAATTCTGCTCTCACTTCTGCAATGAACTTACTTGGTAGCTCCGGGGAGCCCGCATTTCTCAGCCTTAGAGCCCAAATCTGCAATATGGTGGGTGATGATATCAACCTATCTTGTTGGCCTTTGGTAACAATTGCCCAGTTCTTGTTTATACATGCAGCAGGACAAGGAGGTAGAAGTCTGGACTGAGCCAGTGTAGCCATCCAAGATCATTTTACCAGAGTAGGGCAACAGTCATTTAGCACACCCATGTGCAGGGCTTTTTTTTCAGCTGGAACGCGGTGGAACGGAGTTCCGGAACCTCTTGAAAATGGTCACATGGCTGGTGGCCCCGCCCCCTGATCTCCAGACAGAGGGGAGTTTAGATTGCCCTCCGCACTGCTGGAGAGGCACGGAGGGCAATCTAAACTCCCCTCTGTCTGGAGATCAGGAGGCGGGGCCACCAGCCATGTGACCATTTTCTCCCAGGGCAACCCACTGAGTTCCACCACTTCTTTTCCCAGAAAAAAAAGCCCTGCCCATGTGTTGTGCATTCTTCACAAGTAAAAGGAGTTGGACATTTTCTTTTTGGTGGTGCCGTCTCCTCAGTTGTTTGTTTCTTTTTTTTTTCTAGTTTGCTTGCAGGTGGCAACCTGCATCCTAAATAGGTACATCCTGCTGCTTGTATAAACTAGGCCTGAAACAATATATCTGACGCTTATATAATAAATGCTAAGTATTGAGCATATCTTCTGCACATGGAAACCTTGTTCACCGTAAACATTTTGTGTGGAGGGAGGTTCAGTTAAGTAGCACTTTCAAACATGCTGTTGCCTACAGGTAATTCTGAGACGGTTTTGTCACTACCCTTCGGAAGAAAATACAACACCCCCTGTTGTTGTTTTGTACTGACAACGAAAACTGCTGTGATTTCCTAAAGCCCCCTTTAAAAATTACATCTCCCATTCTCTGCAGATGAAGGTCCCCCCGAACCGAAGTAGCCGGAACAGCGAAGACGACAGCATCCGAGAGGCCACAAGTTCTCAGCGAAGCAGCTCCAGGGATTGCCTCAGCGATGTGAGTACCGTTGAGAAGCCGGTGGTGACGCTTCATTGCGGCAATTTCATAAATCTCGCTGAACAAACGTTGGCATCCAGAGGTCACTGTGTAATAACTTTTTTTTTCATGTCATGATTGAGTGTTATGGCATAAGTGGCTGCGCTCCCTTGCAAACACTATAATCATAGCGCAAATAATATGATAAGTGAAAGATCAGAGACGGAGAAAACAAAATGGAATTGTTATTCCTGAGAGAAAAGATGGCTCGAGATGGTTTCTTTTTGAGAAGAAAAGTTGCGCTGGGTGTATGCGTTTTAAAAAATGGCTTTTTGTGCAGCCATTTATAAAAATTAGCTACTGTGTCATTAATATTGGATTGCATGAATGTGCCCACCTTTTTGAACGCCTCCTCTGAATTTGGAGGAGCGGAAATTGGGTGGGGGGGACAGGGGGAGTGAGAAGAATGCTGTACTCTAAGGAAAGCCAAGTGCTGATTTTGAGTGAAATGTTATGATAAAACAAAAGCAAGCAGTGGCTTAGTGTGTAAACACGCAAATGGGCTCTTTTTCTTTTTTCCCTCTTTGAATCGCCAAGAAATCAATGGAAGTGCTGGGATAATTTTATGTGAAGGCTTTTTTGTGTTAGCAATTAGCATTTTGCCTTCATTAAAACATGATTTTTTGCTAATTAGGACCTTTCCCGTTAGGAGAGATTTAAATGACGAACAATAATCAAACGCTGGCACAAGGCATGTCTGAAATATTAAATTTAACATTTCAATGGCGAGCCACAGTTACGTCCCAGAGAGAGCGGGTTTTCATGTTGAGTTCTATTAATGTGAAATATGCTTCATAACTAAAACCTGTCACAGGAAAAGCAGCTCACACCAGCCAAATTCAATTGGACAGTTAATTTAGCTTTAAAATTGAAAACACTACCTCTGCTTCAGGATGCAAAAAAGAGGGGGGGAGCCTTTGATAAGCATAATGTATTTGCTATTAAGGCTTTCAGTGTTCATTCTCCGAAAGAAGAAGAAGGAGGTGAGGGGGAAGGAGGGAGAGGAGGAGAAAGGAAATGGCTCCCACAAATGTGTTTAAAAGCTGAAAGTATTTATTAAAAATGTCAGCAGAAAAGTGCTTTTGGCAGATTAAAGCGGGATTCGGCTTGACAGCTCTGACAGCGAAATGTGACTGTGGTGTGTGTGTGTGTGTGTATGTTGGGGTGGGGGAGAATTTGCTGTACATGTTTGGTGTGTGAATGGGGTGCTATAAACAGCCTGTGTGGTTGGTAGAAATTGGGTGGGTTGGAGAACCGGCCGTGCTCCAGCTGTGGTCTCCGTCCAGGATTTTTCTTTAAGTCTTTGAATGCTCAGGGGAACCAAGCAGGGGATGAGGATATGAAGGTCTTTTGAGGTAAATATTATCTTCACTAATGCTTTGTGATGGTGTGCTTTAAAAAACAATCCTAGATGTTCCTATTGTCACGCACGCTCATCAGAGCAACTCTTGACTCCCGTTCTCTTTCTCCCAGGCATTCTTGATAGAGACGTAGCTTACCAGAGCTGAACATACGAAGCTGCCTTATATCGAGCCAGGCAGATGGTCCATCTTGTTCAGTGTTGTCTAATCTGGCAGTGCCTCTCCCAGCACCGGCTGCCTGAGATCCTTTTCAACTGCAGTTGCCAGGCATTGAACTTGGGGCCTTCTGCATAGCAAGAACAAACTCTTCCACAGAACCATAGAAGAGCAAGATGTAAGTCTAGTAGTATCTTAAAGACCAACAAGATTTCCAGGGTATAATTGGATGGGAGACCTCCAGAGAAGACCAGAGTTTCAGAATAAAGCGATGGCAAACCAACTCTCTTAGTCTCTTGCCTTGAAAACCCCAGAAGGGTAGCCGTAAGTCAGTTATGACTTGAGGGCACTTCCCACCACCACCACCAAGCTCCCTTCGTCAGATATGGGAGCTTTGATTCTCGAAAGCTTATGCCCTGAAAATTTTGTTGGTCTCTAAAGTGCTCCTGGACTCGGATCTTGCTCTTCTACTGCAGCCCAGCATGACTATCCACTTCACACTATCTTCCCAGAGCCATAGTCCTTCATAAGGTTTGAGGAAGTTACAAAGCTGCCTTTTACTGAGTTCAGCCACTGGTGCAGCTAACATTATGCTCTGGGCTCTGAACAGCAGTCGCTTTCCACGTCCTCAAGCAGAGTGAGATCTTTCTCAATGTCTGCTACCTGGAAACTCTTTCAAACTGGATATGTCAAAACTGGGCCTCTCTGCCAGGGCTTTTTTTCAGTGGGAACTCGGTGGAATGGAGTTCCAGCACCTCTTAAAAATGGTCACATGGCCAGGTGCCCCGCCCCCTGATCTCCAGACAGAGGGGAGTTGAGATTGCCCTAGGTGCGGAGGGGGCAGGGCCACCGGCCATGTGACCATTTTCGCCAAAGGCGATTTAAACTTTAAAAAACTACCCCCTTGTTCCAGCTGACCCAAAGTGACGTCATTGTGCGGTCTTGAGTTCCACCACCTCCTTTCCCAGAAAAAAAGCCCTGCCTTCTGCATGTAAAACGAGTGTTCTGCCCTTGAGCTCTTGCCCTTCCTTGTTAGCATGAACAGAGATGGCAAGGGAGGAGGACTTTGTTGGCTGGTGGCAACCCCGTTTTCCATATTGCCATGTAGGCACGGGATGGCACAATGAGCAGCCCCGTTGTTTGTTGTAGGAAACGTGGGGTATTTTTTAAGCAAAGGAAGACCTTAGCTCACGGGCACAATTTGTATGTAAAGGGCCTCAGGCCCAGAGCCTGGTACTTCCAGGTAAAATGGTCTCAGGTGGCTCTGCCAGGAAGGGCCTTGCCTGGGAAAGTCAGTGCCGCACAAGATGATGCAGTAGCTGGACTCAGTAATGTTGGGCTGTTGCATTGATTCAAACGCTTCTAATATCCAAGGGTGCTTTTACTCTGTCTTGGAGCTGGAACACTTTGTGGATCTCGGAAAAGGGGAACGTATCATGAACATTGATCAATATTATGCTTTTGAACTCTGATTAACATCCATAATGCCTGTTTATTTATTTGGGTTATTTCTGTGCCGCCTCTTCTGAGTCCTGGCTTTCAATTAAAACCACATCACAATATAAAAACAAGCCCTCTGATCTAGCAGTTTGAAAACTAGGCATAAAATAGAAGCAAACTATTGGGAAGCCGGTAAGAGAACCCTCCCCGCATTTAGAAGTCTGAGTTAAAAGATTTGTTTTTTCCTGCTGCCTAAAAGAAAGTAAAATAGGTGCCAGGAGAGTGTCAAGGGAGAAGGTGAGGCAAAGGTGAAGTGCCACCAAAGAAATACCCTGTCTCTAGTTGCCACTTGCCCTACCTCTGAAGGCAGACGCACAAACAGCAGGACTTGAGAACCAGATCTTAAGTGACAGATTTGCTGGAAAATGTGTGAATACTGTGTGTGTCACAGGTGTACATGTTAGGGTGAATTAGCATCCACAATAGCACGCACACATCATGGGTGCTCCCTCTTTCCCTTTACATGCATTCTCATGTTGTGTGTATACAAGACACCCATTAATCCTGTTTTTCCAACATGTGTACCTTATGCTCTGTATACTTAATGGCTTGGATCTGATGATGCACAGGGAGAAAGATAAACGGATTTGGCATGGCTTCACTTGTGCAAGAACTTGTGCAATGTCTAGTGTTTTCCTTCTGACAAACGACAGTGCCCAGCAATTGGTTGTGCAAAATCTTGTGTAAGTCGAAATGCACGTGGGGCTACAATAAGACTGACTTAAAATGCACTCCTAAGCAGAGTTGCACCAGTCTAAGCTCATTGAAATCAGCGGGCTTAGACTGGAGTAACTCTGCTTAGGAGTGCACTGCTTAGTGCACTGCTTAGGGATTGCACTCTTAGTGTTTCTGCTTGCACAAGAGCTCTAGCACAAACAGAAATTTTGCTCTGGGTCCAACTCATTATGTAGAACATGCTTTTCCAACAAGAGAAATAAAATAAGTGCAGCAACCCTCTCTAATGTACAAAGATTGCTCATAGTCAGTGGGATCCAATCAGCTTTTCTGACTGGGAAAAGGGAAGGAATGGGTCCCCTTTGGCCATAAATAAAAGCAAGGAACTCTAAAATCTAAAGGAAAGCAACTGTGAGCCCTTGTTTCCCTGGAGGAATTGCATAGAAAGAAAAACTAGCTAAGCTGCCCTAAAGGGGAAAAGCATATAAAGAATAACTGCTGTGGAACGGAAGCTAAAGGCAGAACATGTTTAAAAAAATTAAAAAGGCAAGAGCAAAATTGTTAGTCAAAAAGAAGCTGTTTAGTACAGGTAGAGATAAATGCATTGGATCTAACTAGCTTTTCCACTGGTGAAAAGTGGACGAGGGGTTTCTCTTTAACCTATAGCCTATACTGAGAGTCATGGGTCCTTTAGGTACAAAAGCCATAGGAAACTGGGGCTGTATTCAGGATGGGAATTGTGTGAGATGGAGACGAAAAGCTGGCTGGATCTTAACCCCAGTATCTACTGCACTATTTTCAAGAATTAGTCAAAGTACTACAACTTTATTTTAGGGTAGTACCATCTTCTTGTTTAAATTGCGTAAGTTACCTCCAACATTACGAGAAAATGGAAAGTGTGCATAACTGTCTAGAATGGCAACTTGCTAAAGTTATGCTTAGGACGAGAAGCCCTGTCTTGGTGTCTGGATGGCAAATTGTTTTTAAAAGATGCAGGAAACAGTTCGTGAAGACAGCCTGCTTATCTTCAGCTTGCAATGTCCAAGCACCTTTTTAAAAATTCATTGCAAAGCGTGTACCCCTGATGCATGCCTGGAAATCAGGGCTTTTTTTCTGGGAAAAGAAGTGGTGGAACTCAGTGGGTTGCCCTTGGTGAAAATGGTCACATGGCTGGTGGCCCCGCTCCCTGATCTCCAGGCAGAGGGGAGTTCAGATTGCCCTCCGCACCTAGGGCAATCTAAACTCCCCTCTGTCTGGAGATCAGGGGGTGGGGCC
This sequence comes from Eublepharis macularius, assembly GCF_028583425.1. Lineage (NCBI taxonomy): Eukaryota > Metazoa > Chordata > Lepidosauria > Squamata > Eublepharidae > Eublepharis > Eublepharis macularius. The sequence goes on along the minus strand of NC_072802.1, from coordinate 61,131,057 downwards.
ACCAGCCATGTGACCATTTTCAAGAGGTTCCGGAACTCCATTCCACCGTGCTTCAGCTGAAAAAAAGCCCTGCTGGGAGTCATCCCCTGTCTAGCTATTGTGAAAGCAGCAGCTACTTCTCCAAAATAAGATTATTTATCTTCTCTCTTATGCAGTTCGACATGGAGTATTAAGAGAGAATTAAGAAGCAAACTATTCCCTTTGCCTCTTTGATTATTTTGATCAAAATGAAATAGGGGGAGGTTTGGGGGATGGTCCCGGGAGGGAAAGAGGGTGTTCTGTTTTGCCTTCCCCTCCTCCCCCCACCACTCCTTGTTCCATAATTGTCCTAATCTTTTCTGATGTCCTGCACAGTGTAAAAAATCCACACAGAGCCTCATATAATGGCTTTTAAAAAAGGGTTTATCTTTTTCTTGACCCATCAGCTTAAGAACTGCCTGCGTTTTTTAATGGATTTTCTCAGTCACTAAATTGAATGGATCGTTCCTCATTATCATTTAAATAGGACCCTCATTCCCCACAAACACTGAACATTTGAATGTGGTGGTAGAGCTGTGTTAATTTGAAATGTATGGAAGCTGGGGGTGGGAGTGGGGGGGGTTACCAGGAGAAGAAGGCAGCCGTGTGGAGTGTGGAATTGCTGGATGTAATTGTCATGGATTCTCAATTTTGTCGCCCCCAAGATGGGAAAATAGACTAATAATTGTCTCCCAGCTCTAGTAGAATAGTTGCCCTAGTTAGCTGAAGCTAACACTCTAATTGTCATGGGGGCATCTAGATGAATGAGGATGTATGCAGGGCACAGCAAGGGCTAAATTGAGTGATATACTAAGGCAAAGAGCAAATTGGCAATTATGGGCCCAGCCGAAAAGGTTGGCAGGTGTGCTGCGTTCTCGTGAGCCCTGAGGGGGAAATTGGAAAATATAAAATATCAACCATAAATACCAGCTGATTAGGAAATATGTTGCAAGAGGTGCTGGCCACTTCTGAGATTTTTTTTAAAAAATGTGTTTTCCCCTCAAGAATTGTGTGGGGGGGCGGGGGGGGGGTTGATTTAATGTCCAAAGAAATAATTACGTCAGCCTCTAGTGAGTCAATTTTAGGGCCTTTTCTCTCGCTCATTCCGGCTGTCTTCCCACTGGTCTAGCAAAGTGGCTTTTAAAATGTTGAAAGGGGGGGGAGTCTTATCTGGAGGGGGCAGAAAGCACAAATGACAAAGGGGTCTCTCCCATTTGAAACATTGTAGCACAGATGCAAATCCTTTCTGACAATGCCTAAATATGGGAGAGTCTTATTAAGTTATTCACGAGAAGGCTGTGTTTGTTGTGACTGGTGCTATTTATGCTTTGTCAGGCATCTTGTTGTCCTTTTTCCCATTATCCTGCTCTTGATATTTTATTGCTCCCTGCTAGGGCATGTCAAAGGAAGTTGTTGTGTCACATGATCTATGTATCTAAGAAGGAACCGAACCACTTATGGTGTCAGGGTTGTACCACTTCACAATGCAAACAGTGAGTCAATGATGGAACATGTCCCCGGTGTAAAAAAAAAAAACCCTGCCTAAGGAAATCTAATGTTTCAGGGAGAAGCTATATAAGAAACAAAAATCTGCTGGATTATACTAAGAAACCTATAAGCAGTGCATGACAGCAACAAACATGCTGTTTCTCTTCTCCCCCTCCACCCCTAGCTACTGATGTTTGGATTCCTTCTAAACATCGAGGTTCCATTTAGCTGTCATGGCCAACAGCTGTTGATACCCGTAATTGCTTCTATTCGTAGGAATTTCTATTTTCTATTTGTAGTGCTTCACCGAGATTCCCTCACCTGCATTCTAGAAAGGTAAATCATAAGAGGTCTGTTCCACATTTTGTTTCCTAAACATGTACATCTATCTGAATTTTCCATTCTGAGTTAAGAGCTAAATTTGGTGTATACTAGCACTGTGTTTCTAGTAGAATTGCCAACTCCAGGTTGGGAAATCCCTGGAAATTTGGGGGGGTGCAGCCTAGAAAGGGTAGTTTGGGGAGGGGGGGGATCTCAGCATGGAATAATGCCATAGAGTCCATGCTCCAAAGCAGCCATTTTATCCAAGGGAACGGATCTTTATATTCTGGATCTCAGTTGTAATTCTGGGAGATCTCTAGGTATCACCTGGAGGTAGGCTATCCTTTTCTTAGCAAGTGTTGGGAAAGGCCTGTCTCAGTCCGGGACCCTGGAATGTCACTGCCAGCCACAGCAGACAGTAGGGCCCTTTCCACACATCCTTAAAGAGATGGCCCACTCACTGAATGCTGGTGGCTTTTCCCCTTGACTCCAGACATCTCGGTTTTCAAAACTGACTCCAGATATCTTTTCAAAATGGTGCGCTCCCAGAAAAAGTGCTGAAAAAACAGAAGCCAGTGTTTGGTGAGTGGGCCATCCCTTTAAGGACATGTGGAAAGGTCCCTAGTTTAGTACTGTCTACTGTGGCTGGCAGTGACATTCCAAGGTCCTATGCACAGAAAAACCTTTTCCAACACTTGCTAAGAAAAGGTAACTATACATTAGAGGAGCTGAACCTGCTGCATACAAACTAGATGATCTGCTTCTAGTTAACATCTCCTCCTCTTATGTCCTTGGGGCTGCAACTCTCAGTTGGGTACAGTCAGGATATGCCTCTGATATATATTTGAAACAGCTTTGAGGCCAGAAAGCTTTGCAGACATGAGAGGCAGATAGAACTGGCAAAATCAACGGATGGAAAAGATACACCCTACTTAATCCCTGTATGTCTTGACTAGACGCCACCATGCTTGGAGAACAGAGATGGAATAAATATAATTTGAAGTGAACATTTCATGCTGTGTTAACTTGTGCTGAATGACCAGGTATTTGGCAACTCAGTCTTACTTAAGGGTACATCTACATTGGACTCTCCTTTCATCTGATTTGGGCTTTCAGTGCATGTCCAAAAATTTAGGAAGCAACAATTCTTTCTCCACCCCAGCCCTAAATCCTCCACGTTGTAGAAAGTTTTGTCTCTATCCCATGTGGAATATGCCACCCAAGCTGTCTTCACAAATCCTCTCTTAGTTCCAAATAATCTTAAAGAGGATTCTTTGCAAGGTAGCTTTTGGGTTATCCATTTGAAAGGTGAGACATCATGTTTGTTGAGAGAAAACTGCGTGTGTTGATGTGGTTGGTTCTTGGAGGAGATGTCGGGCATACTTTAACTTGTAAGAATCCACAAAGAGTATCTGTCTCACAAGGCACTTTCTGTTGGGGAAATCACATGCTCCTGCTACCTTTGCTCCCAGAAATTATTCCAGCAAGCATCCTAAAGGAAGCAGGTCTGCCACAAAAAATGGTGGCCCTGTTTAAGTTTATAAATTTCCTGTCATAGTACATGATACAACTTACTTCATGCCCCTATAATTTATTTATTATTTTTATTTAATTGGATTTGTAGTCTGCTCACCGCGCATGCGGGCTGCCAATCATGGGGGCAGGAAAATGCTCATCTTACTGGGGAAGTTGTACTGCACATGACCAATGCAGAGAACATGACATGAGCCTGTCATTTTTGGCGGCAGCCATGTGTTTCTTAAGGCATGTCATTTCACTCTAAAGAGACGGTCCCAAAGAATTCACAGTTGATGAGAATTGATAAAAGGGCAGAAGTAATTTGCCCAAATTTTCACAAGTGATCAGCGGAACCAGAACTGATTTCTGAAGGTTTCTTCTGTCTGCTCCACTTTTTATCCACTGGATCACATGGCTGTCCTGCTTTTCTTTTGCTTGCTTTCTTATGGCAGCGTGCAAAAACACATATTGCATCTTATTTCAAAAGAAATAACTTGTGATAGTAGCTCATAAAACATCCGCTTTGAAAAGCCCTGCAGTCCAAGTCGAGCTCTGCCAGCATGTTTCCCCCCCTCCAAATTACAAGCAGAGAGAGGTTCTTTTAGGAATTGAGGAGAGATTAAAAAAAAAAATTACAGACTGAAGGGATATCTCAAGGGCCTTAGTAATAGGATAATGAAGCCTTTTAACTTTTACGTCAGTGGTTCAAATTCAGCCCAGGTTGGTAAAATTACCAAAAGGCATCTAATGGCCTGTCTGAATACCTACATGAAAAGAATTGTTGGTTCCTTTATGGAGAGATGTCTGTAGTACTGAAGGCGCCAGCCCATCACTGTGGTAATTGGTACCTTCCCTAGCAGGGAAGCCAAGAACCCTTTTGGTAATAGAGGCCGAAGCAGTGATTTGCCCCTTAACTGTTTCTTCTCCAAATCCTGGCAAATACAACTCGCTTCTAAAGTTTAAGGCCATAGATGCTTGCATACCCTAATTTAATCTTCATGTGCATGCCTTCAGCTGAAGATAGTGGTTGTACCAGCATTTTCTAAATAGAAATAGCCATATGAGTCAAGATTAGCTCACTTGGAAGGGGAAAAAAGAAGTCCAAAGATGGGTGCCTGTCTTTTTTCCTTCTAATGCAAGTGGCAAGAATGGGATAACTTCAAACTGGGAAGCTCATGTGGAATTGCAAAGGTTAAACTGTCTCTTCCCCTCCCTGCATAGACCCAGTTTTTGTTGGGGCTGCAGAGTTGCCACTTCTATTTTAACAGGGCTGGGGAGATCGGGGCTAATCAGGATCTCCTAGTGATTTTGTCTGTAGAGAATCAAAAAGAGTCCAGTAGCACCTTTAAGACTAACCAACTTTATTGTCGCATAAGCTTTCGAGAATCACAGCTCTCTTCGTCAGATGCAATCTGATGAAGAGAGCTGTGATTCTCGAAAGCTTATGCGACAATAAAGTTGGTTAGTCTTAAAGGTGCTACTGGACTCTTTTTGATTTTGCTACTACAGACTAACACGGCTAACTCCTCTGCATCTATGTCTATAGAGACTTTCACTGAGGTGGTAATCGGATGTCTGGATTAAGTTTGCATTTGGAGGCTCACAAGACTGAATGTTCCATCATTTGATTAAAAGAAAATCCCTACAGAAAACTAAATAGACTTAGAACCCTTCTCTTTTTCATTCTGTATCCTGTATGCAGAGAATGTTTTGTACAGAGGAGTGCTCAGTCTGAAGTAGTTTTTCTTCTCTGTGTGTACTAATTTTGGATTATTATTCTGTCTGGGGTGGGGGGTCTGTATACTGCTGATTATTTTGCTTTTAAATGCTTTATTGTTAAAATGTTTTAATGATGTTTTGTTTTCTACTTCAGAAGTCTTTGGCTGGAAGGTGGGATTAAAAAAAAAACTTAAAGAAACACAACTAAGGCACAGGTAGCAGCTTTGTTTAGACTGCACAAGAAACGTCCGTTTCTTACAGACATGACTGTGGCTTGTTTGATGTGCTCACCTTCTCTCCTGGTTTCAGAAGCCTGACATTAAACTCCAGTTTGTCATGGCATCCAAATGCAAATTCCTTGTCAAACTGGAGTGTTTTTTTCTCTTCTCCATAAACCTCCATTTAATTTTGATTTAGAATTGTGGTTTGTGGGGAAGATACAAATTCCAATTAGTTTAGGGACCCTCATTTGAACACCAAGTCAGGTTGGAATTTATTAAAAGTAATAGATTGCAATCTCTCTTGCGCGGCATAATGGGGGCGGGGTGAGAGAGTATATAAGCCCAGCAGCAAACTAGGTTTATGCCTGTCACAATCAAGCCACTCTTTGTCACTACAAACAGATCTAAATTTGTGGTACCACAATAGGGCCAGCAAGACCTAGCAATCTCCTTTGTGTTAGGGGCAGGGGTGTGTTTGGGTTAATAATGCAAGAAAATTACTCTTTGTAAACTCAGTTTTTGGTCATTAACTGTTCTCATATAGTGTAGGTATTTATGCTAGCAATAAAATAACTGTTAGGGTTCAGAAGAAAATGTGACCAAAAGAGTTATAGGTACGGTGAGCAACATGTGTGGTCAGTCTAAAGAGAGCCTGTACCTCAATACGAGAGCATCTGCTTGCATACAGAAAGTCCTAGATAAATTCAATTACTGGCATCTCTGGTGAAATGACCTCGGGTACCAGAAGACCTTTCACTGCCTGAGCCCTTGGGGTGCTGCTGCCATAGAAAATACTGAGCTAGATAGACTAATATTTTGACACTCAGCCTTATGTCTTGACTGAAAGTTTCTTCGCATATCAAAGCATTGCAATGATGGCATGAGAGAAAACATTCTCTTGGAATACTTGGTACTTCTTTTCAGGTGTTATGGGCCCAGGCAATAGGCAAAAAATTTCCACCTCAATAAAGATAGTAGTAGTTTACTGCAAGTATGCACTTCTAGAAGTGTACATGTGATCCAAATTACTAGTTTGTCTCATTGCTACTGTTCATCCTAGATTTCTGGTCACTACTGACAAAAATAATTTTCTAGCTCTTTCCCATTCAGACTATGCTTATGTTTTGGTTGTCCATCTTACCAACTGCATTTTTAAAAACTTCTAAATATTTCTTTTCAAAAATTTTCAATGGCATTGGATGTGAGATGAGAAATGTGTATCGCCTCTTCTGGAAAGAATATTTGTTGTCTAAGCCCAACCATTGGAAAGGATCTGAAGAACTAGTTCCCGAGAGCTCACCAATTTTACTAGCTTTATGTCAACAGTAATGTTTACTGCTCAAACAAAAAGCATCCAGCATTCATTTCCAAGAAATGTTGATCTTAAACAGGGAGAATCTGTTCAGTTTTTACCACTGGAAATTCTGGAAAAAACATACACATGTTCAGGGCTTTTTTTCTGGGAAAAAGGTGGTGGAACTCAGTGGTGGAACTCAGGACCGCACAATGACATTACTTTGGGTCAGCTGGAACAAGGGGGGAGTTTTTTAAGTTTACATTGCCCTCGGCAAAAATGATCACATGGCTGGTGGCCACGCCCCTGATCTCCAGACAGAGGAGCGTTTAGAGTGCCCTCTGTGCTGTATGGCACGGAGGGCAATCTAAACTCCCCTCTGTCTGGAGATCAGGGGGTGGGGCCACTGGCCATGTGACCATTTTCAAGAGGTGCCAGAACTCCGTTCCACCGCGTTCCAGCTGAAAAAAAGCCCTGCACATGTTACAAAGCATTGTGTCAATTTTCTGTCTTTTAATGGACATCATATTTTGCATTTAGTGAAGAGACAGCTGGATTGTTGTCCCCTTCCTCTTCCCCACCCCACTCCATTTTTACCCAATCCTGATCATGTAAACAGACACAAGTTTGATGGAATGTATTTCCAGGTATACACATGAGTTTATGAAGCTTTGTTCATAGCTCCATCTGTCCTGGTACTGTCAACCAGCTTTGACTGGCAAATGCTCTTGGAGGTGCAGAATAGAAAAGGAACAAGTGGGGAACCCAAAAAACCCACCCACCCCTTCATTTTCTCCTTCCTCATTATGTCCTCTTTCCCTTCCCTGTCCCCTATAGCTTCTTCCCCCTTCCCTGCTTCCTTCTCTTCTTCCCACCCCCAGTCTTCACCTTTCCCCCTTCCCTCCTCCCCCTTTGCAGCCTCTCCTCTATAGCCCGGTTTCCTGGTGCTGTCTGAGCTGGGCCCAGTTGCATAGTGGGGAGCCTGAAAGGACTTCTGGCGGTTACTTCACTTTCCTCTGAACACCCTCCTTCACATTGTTTCCTCTTTCCCTCCTCCTGGCAGCTCATCTTTCCCTATGTCCTTCTCTCCTTCAAACCCACTAAACAACTTATCTTCCTCCGCATCTTAACCTATATTTATTAATTTATTTCATTTATGTATTATCTCCACAATGGAGAACCAAAGCAGCTTACATCATTCTCCTTGCCTCCAATTACCCTCACAACAACCCTGAGAGGTAGGTTAGGCTGACAGTGTGTGACCGGATCAAAGTCACCCAATGAGCTTCCACAGCAGAGTTGTGATTCAAACCTGTGTCTCCCAGATCCTACTCTGAAGTTCTAACACTACACTACATGGACTTTTATGGGGAGCACTGTTGAACAGCAGCAAGCAACTAGGCTTGCGTGAGTCATGCAAGTCAGGTGATAGCAAGCCACCAAATGGTTGCTGGGGGTTCTGTCCCCTTCGAATTCTCCCTCAAAGGCCCAAACAGCCCTGGGAAGGGCTCTGTTCTCTCCCCCTACCTTTTACTGTCAGAAGCTAAGCCTAGAACACTGGCTAAACTGTTATGATTGCCAAGCAACAAACACTGAGGGCATCTGGTTAAGGCTACAGGTGCTCCTTTTATCATTTTGGGTTTTTTAACCCCTCCCCCAGGTTTTTCTGCAAACCTGGGGCATTTTTCATGTGTGTAGGAAGATCTACCTAGTCTGTTAATGGCTCCAGTCTCCAGATTTAAGTATCCACAGATCAGAGCCACTTGGCTGTTAATATATAAGATACCAGATCTGCCTTCAAACCAAACAGTTGTGCCGAGAATCCCTTTAAGCACTTAAACCATCTGAATTACCCACCCACCCCTCTCCATACACATAGCAACTGAGCCTCAATGTTCTCAGGTGCAAATATCAGTGCAACAAAACGCGTTTCCTTTTTGCTGTCTTTTGTGAGTGCCTCTTGAGTTTTCACATATAGGATAAGGAAATGTGGTGAGAAGTTGTGCTTGCTAGTGCTGTCGTTTTAGAGCTCTGCTCCAAAGGAAACATTAGAATTTACAGCTAAAATTGCTGTCTTTATTCATACCCCAAACAGTGTTGGTTTTGTTTGTGTGCTGAGTGTGTTGAAAGCCCACATAAAGGAAAAATACCTCCTGCCACACTTGAGCTTTATTTACATTACCTGTGCCGCCTCTTTTTTGGTTACTGAGTTGTCTAAAATTAATACAGTTTAATTCCACAAAACTAGAGACCTTTCCCCTCTTCTATCATGGACAATGAATGGAAGACAGATGGTTTTCTAGGGATGTCTCTTTGCCTGGGTAATGAGCTCATGCCACATAGAAAGTTTACCTGTTGTAACATAACAGCATTATAGAATCATGTAGTGACAACTGGTCAAGCGCATGGCAACAGTGCATATCAGGAGGAGCTACATAAAGTTGTTGGCCTCCTGGTACATATGGATTTGACATCTAAAAAGGGCTTATATTTCAGGCACAGCCTGTCTATTCAACTTGTGTTCCAGGTTGGGTGGCAATCAAAAGAAATTAAAGAGCTCTTTGCTTTAGCTGACTTCCCCTTTAATTCTCCCTGGTTTGACCTCATCAATAAGTACAGTCTGCCATGTGCAACAGAGATGGTAGTAGTTCTTTGCATGACATAAAAACATGTCTGTTTCAACAATGTAAATGGATATGACAAAATCAATAAACGTTTTGGATCTTTGTCATGTCATAAAGCAGAATGGAGGCAATGGGAATCTTGCATTAACAGTTGATCGGTAAATAGCTGCACAATGGACCTTGTATGGTTATATGCCGGACCCGAGAGTTTGCTTTAATAGCTTTAGAGAGGTCCAACCAGCAATAAACTATGTTGACATGGCATTTCTTTTACCATCAGTTTCCTGTTCACTGCTAATAGTTTTGCACCATAAAGAGGATAAAGTAAAGACAAACAAATAAAACCATTTGCTTCAGGGTACTAATCTTTACAAGGGTTAACATTTTCCAGATATATCCATCTGCTAGGCTTAGAAAACAAACAAACCTTTGGGGACGCTGAAAGTGTAGGGCTTGTGAACGCAGTTGCCATTCATCCACATGTAGAACTTTGGCATTGTTCTCACGGGAGTGTTAAGTCTGTCTCAGATTGACGGTGGTGGATCGCATGATGGAAAATAAGAGCCCTGTTGTATCAGAACAGTGATCTAGCATTCACTTTCTCATAGTGGCCCAAAAATGTCTCTGGATGGCAAGTAGCCCATGAAGGCAAAAGCTTTTGAGAGCCAGTTTGGTGTAGTGGTTAAGAGCACGGGACTCTAATCTGGAGAGCCGGGTTTGATTCCCCACTCCTCCACAAAGCCAGCTGGGTGACCTTGGGCGAGTCACAGTTCTCTTGAGCTCTCTTAGCCCCACCCACCTCACAGGGTGATTGTTGTGGGGTAATAATAACACTTTGTAAACCGCTCTGAGTGGGCATTAAGTTGTCCTGAAGGGCGGTATTATAAATCGAATGTTATTATTTCCCTATTTCTGCCTCCACATCCTGCAACTGATAGTTAGAAGTACACTGCCACTGAACAGTCTAATACTCTTTGAGTCCTGGTGAGAAAAGTAGACTAGAAATGAATAAATAACCTGGAACTTCTATTTACCCATCATGGCTAATAGCTAGGGTTGCCAGGTCCCTGTACCCTCCTTGCAGGAGGAGGGGGGTTCTGGCACTTACTTTGTGACTTGTTGATTGTTGTTTTCATGCTGTCACAATGACATCACTTCCAAGTGATATCATCATGCCAGCCACAAGCATGCTACTGTGCTTCATGTGAGGAAAATTCAGCCCATTTGAGGCCCAAATTGGCCCCAGAAAAGCACGGAAGCATGTCTGCAGCTGGCGTAATGATGTCACTTCAGGAAGTGATGTCATGCCCCACCAGGAGCACGCCCAGTGCACGCTTTCCTGGGTTGCCTGCTGGTGGCAAGTGATCTCCGGGGGGCATGCCACGTCCCACCAGAAGTTAGCGATTGGCAGGCAACGGGGCAAATCCCCGGGAGATTGCCCACCACCAGCGGGCAAATTGGATGCCTTCTAATAGCTATAGATGAATCCATGCTCCATGACTTTCTCATCCAGCAGTTCTTAACTTTTCATCAACTACCACCCACCAAGTATGCACAATTATTACCTGATTCCGCCCCCTCCATAAAAAAATGTGCATAAAAACAGTATGCCAGGCAAGACAACTTTATTCATGATGCATGCTTATGATGATACTTAAGTTTAGGAAGGGGTGTGTGAAATCTACTGTTATCAGAAAAGCCTGGAAGAAAATATGTGCTTTGGCTACACAGGTTATCTTACTCTAGAGAAAAGAGCTGTATTCTCTGCCAATTATTGCCAGGAGGCTGATTGGTCGATAATTGCTTGGATCAGTTTTATAGCATTTTTGGTAGATGGGTGTAATTGGTGATGTTTTCCAGGTGTCTGGTATAATTCCATTCAAGTTTGCCAATGTGAATAGAGGTGCAAGCAAGGATATCTTACTCTAGAGGAGAGAGCTGGATTCAGCACCTTATTGGGTCCCTTCCACCTCAAAAAACCTACGTATGTGAGAAAGGATGTTTAAGAAAATAAGCACAGTAATCCTGAATATGTGGCTTGGCAGATTTTCTGAGAGGTCTGCACGTAGGGCATGAAGGCAACAGCGTTTTTCTACCAAATAACTGGTATGCAGAAGTTGCTACAGACATGTGTAAGTAGGTGATGCTTCCTGTAAGCTGTTGCTTTCTGAGTGGCATCTGTATAAGCAATTCTGAAGGAACATACCCTTAATTTCTCAGCTTGTTTTGTTGAGATCTGTCATCAATATCCCCTGACCCAAAGAATAACATGATTATGATATGGAACCATTCACGTACAAATTGGTAGAGAAAGCATCATGTGAATGGTTTCTTGATTTATTGATTAGAAAACCACACATCTTGTATCTTCATGCCTGGGGCTGATGTCCTTATATTTGACTCTCTCTCAAGAGTCATTTTAATCCATCCCATTGTTAAGTTTGGTGTAAGAGCAGCAGGACTCTAATCTGGAGATACAGGTTTGATTCTCCACTGCTCCGCTTGAAGCCAGCTGGGTGACCTTGGGTCAGTCACTTAAGAGCAGCAGGACTCTAATCTGGAAAGCCAGGTTTGATTCCTCACTCCTCCGCTTGAAGCCAGCTGGGTGACCTTGGGTCAGTCACAGCTTCTCGGAGCTCTCGGAGCCCCACCCATCTCACAGGGTGATTGTCGTGAGGATAATAACAACACTCTTTGTAAACTGCTCTGAGTGTGTCATTAAGTTGTCCTGAACGGCGGTATATAAATCGAATGTTATTATTAGTATGAAGTCTTGCTCTTAGCTCAGAGTGGCTCATAGTAAAACCATCCAAAGTAGATATGCCAAAACAATGTCAATGAAAGTATCTCAGGTATTAAATCAATAGCTCCCTCTTAATTTTCAATTTGACTAGTAGCCAGTCTGAAGGCAGAAAAGGTACAGTTCAAGAACAGCCAAGCGGTGGGCCGGCATTAAGGAAGTTCAGCAGCTGAGGCATGGGTCACATTCACTGTGCACAGAGAGGCTGATGTGGGTGAGCTTCAGGTGTCACTATAGATCGGGAGTACTTTGGGCAGGTTCTACAAGAACTGCACAATTGTAACATGGGAAAAGCTTTCATAGAGGCATTGGCAGAAATGTAGAAGCAGGTAACACGTCCCAGGTCTGGTTTCCAGAGTCTCCTCTTAAAAGATCTTGGGTAGTAGTGCTGGGAAAGACCTTGGAGAAGAACCGCTAGGTTGAATCCACACGTCCTGGCGCATCCCAGCGTTGCACTAAACTTCCGGAAGTTTGTGCTAAACTTCCGGAAGTATAGCATCTTTTTAGCGCGATTTCTGACATTGCGCTACAAGTCAGAAATTGTGCTAGAAAGATGCTATACTTCTGGAAGTTTAGCGAAAGTTTGGCGCAATGCCGGGACATGTGGATTCAGCCCTAGTCAGTAGAGACTGTGTTCTGTTAGAGGGACCAAGGTCACATTTATTCATTAAAATACTTCTATCTTGCCTTTCATACAGTCCACGGATTTGACTGTGTATGTCTCTATGTCCTTATCAGTTCCCCTTGTGGTAAATCCATTGGCGAACCACAAATGTTTTTTTCAGAGAGTTACAGAGAATAAGCCTATTGTTTATTTATTTATCATCTGCCTGAGACTTAGTGTAGATTACAAAATATAAAAACAGGGCACTAAAATAGTATAATAGAAACAATAAAACAAGAGAGTAGGACACATTAGAAAACAACACAGGTAAAGTATAAGATTTGACATACTATACTCAATGCAAAAACGGGATACAAAAGTTAGAAAACAAGGCAGTAAAAGCCAGATAAGACTTACAATAAACAGTACGATAGAATACAATCCCATTCCCTTTATAAAAATTCTGTCTTGAACAATTCTGTGTTTAAACATTCTGCAGAATGATAGAAGCGTGGGAGCCTTCCACACGGTGGGAGCCACAAACACAGGTACAGTGTTTAAGGGACCTTGAGTTGGCTAGGAAAGATCTCTGCCTAAGATTTCAGAGAACTGCTCTCCGTTAGGGTAGACGATTACGGGGCACAATGAACCAATGATCTAACTTGTTGTACAGCAGCTTCACACACCGTTGTGTGTTCAAAGGTTTTATTTCTTTTATTTCCCTATTTATTTAGACCATTTTTATGGGCTAATGCTTATTTCTGCATGCTCGGCCTACCTATGTCTTTGTAGTAGAGGGGCACACTCAGCTTCCTGCCGTTGTTAGCTGAGATACAGGAGCAATAGTCAGCAGCAATTCTGTATCTTAATAAGAGTTATAAGGGAAACAGCACTTTGCTATTGCATGGGGTGGGAAACTCACCTGATTTTCCTCCCTTTGTGGCATTATGCACAACTTCCTTTGTTACTTACTCCGGCATCCTATTCCTTCCCACAGAGTTCTGCTCAATCGCTTTCGGGAAAAGGCTATTCGGTAAGTCACCTTACAGCTAATTCTTCTATTTTGTTTCCGTTGCTGTTTTGATTGTGAAGGCAGGCGTTGCCCGTTGCTTGTTCCCAGATGCAAAGAGAAATACCAGCCATGAAAAACAGGCTTTGAAGAAAGCACAGCCATCTCTCTAAACCATCCCTCTAACATGTGAGAGTCTTAGTTTATTTTCTCAATCTTTTGCTCATTTCAGTTTATCCAACACGTGCAGCTGACAAATCAAAGCCCGTAGTTACAAAATAGAAACTGCTGACTTTGGCTGAGTAAAACCAAAATATTCCTTTTTGTTGCTGTTATTTCTTTTGCTATGTATTTGAAAATAGGAAGGGACAACGGGCAACCCCGGAACACAAACCGAGAGGAAACGACAAGACCAGGGATACTCAAAGCATAGAATTAATTTTGTATATTTTTTCAATTTTTAAATTTTTGAAGTGCAAAGTGCAAAAGTGCTATTGTGAATAAATACATAATTAATCATACAGTATAAATACAAAAATACAAAGTCCATTAGTTTTCAAACTTGAAATTATCAATCTTCACTGTCCGGAATTCATTCAAATCTTTAAAATGCAAAATGCCAATAATGGTGAAGGAAGCCGGTAGATAGGGAGTTGTGCAAGATGTTGTTCATACACAGTCCAAGAATTTGAATAAATATCTAAAAAACGCCGACGGGAATGTGCAGGCAATTATTATTAACCCGTTTCGTGAGTAAAAAACTCACTTCATCCTGGGCATAAAGCAATTCAAAACAGACATACTGTGAAAGTAGAAAGTAACAATATATATATACACACCATTCTACAATAAAAACATTAATTGGGATTATACTCACAGTACATTACAGGCACAGAACACACTCTCCTACCGCTTGCAAAAGGATGGTATTCACGGACTAATGACAAATGAAAAGGACTACTGTATTATACCACTGAATGGGGCCGGGCTAAATAGAAACTGCTGACTTTGGCTGAGTAAAACGAAAATATTCCTTTTTGTTGCTGTTATTTCTTTTGCCATGTATTTGAAAATAAGCATTTTTAATCGTAACATCAGTCCATTCAGACTCAAAATACAGAGAAGAAAGAGTTAGTTAGTTAGTTAGTTAGTTAGTTGGTTAGTTGGTTAGTTGGTTAGTTGGTTAGTTAGTTAGTTAGTTAGTTAGTTAGTTAGTTAGTTAGTTAGTTAGTTAGTTAGATGATGTTGTTTTCAATGTAGTTTGGTCTGAAACTACTTTTGTAAAGGCATCATAGAAAGCAGCAGCAGTTACAATATACAGCCTGAACCGTTGTACATTGAAGACCATTTTTGCACATCTGTATAGGGACGACCCGTTCACCAAACGTTGGCGACATCTCCATTTACAAAACGGTTGCAGGCAGTTTGGCTTCTGTTTCTTCAGCGCCTTTTTGGAGACCGTAGAAAGTGCGTTCCCAGAAAAGATGCCAAAAAAACAGAAGCCAAACAGCCTGCAACCGTTTTGAAAATGGAGACATCTGGAGTCAAGGGGAAAAGCCGCCAGCATTCAGTGTGTGGGCCTTCCCTTTAAGGACATGTGGAAATGGCCCAAGTTAGAAAGGGATAGGGGCAAATGACATGTTTTGTTTGGGATCTGTGATCAGGTGTTCCAACGTGAACTTCAAGTTTAAAAAGCAGTAATGGGCGGGGGGTGTCCAACATGGATCAGGACAAGAGCGGCTTATGGAAGTAGCACAAGGTGAATGTATTAACAGAACTCCTTAGTAGGGATAGGGGGAAAGACATGTATACTACATATACCTCTCTCCCCTGCCATTGGGCTAATGGCAGATGGGGAGGAGGTTTTTTTATAAAGAAACTATATGTGGGGGAGTTGATTATCACCACCGCCTCTAGTTTACTAGTGCAACTCTGATCCAAATCTCCCTGCCACCCCTACACACGCACCACACACAGAGAGCTTTTAAAGGTTAAAGTACATGTTGGGAGATCTAATCACATATCCTTGTGCTATTGTGACTGTAGATGATTCAGCATATGTAGTTTGATCTTTAAATGAACCGGAAGAACTGTGCTGGATTGGTTTTGTATAGCACAGGATGTTTTCCCAGAAAAGTTACAGCGAGGTTTCTGAAACATCTTCAAATGTATTCTGGACTTAACAGATTTTGACTTGCCAAAAATCCCGATTCCTGTGATAAAATCGTGTTCATAAAGGTGTTTCTTTTTCCTTCCAACCATCAATCACCATGATAAACAGCAATTGTATTTCAGTAGCACCTTAAAGACCAACAAGATTTTCAGGATATAAGCTTTCAAGATTCAAAGCGCCCTTCATCAAGTATCTGACAAAGGGAGTTTTGACTCTCTAGAGATTATACCCTGAAATTCTTGTTAGTCTTTAAGGTGTTACTAGACTCAAATCTTGCTGTTCTACTGCAGACCAAACATGGTGCTTTGGGTAAAGAGCCCATACATTTTCAGTCAGATCGCTAATAAATTTTACTTTATAACGAAGTATTGGTTCAAGACTAGAACGAAGTGGTCTTCTTTGATTCTGTGTATGGTCAAGCCACGAAGCTGCGGTTTCTTTCACCTATATCACTTGTGTTTACTATGGGAAATTGTTTCGGGGATGAAAAATTATAACTGCCCTAGATAAGGCAAGGCTAGGTTGGGTGTTGAAATGAAGTTGGAAGGCCCACATGTTTCTGAATCTCCCCTCCTTGCACAGCACCTAAGCAGTTTTTAAAAAAAGAAATGAGAGCAAGGAACAGAATCAAGCATAACGTAGCAGAGCAATCCAAAGCCAGCTGGCAAATAGCATCAGAAAAGTCCTATCTTTTTTTGACTACTTCCACTGAAGCCTTAAATTAAGTTCCCTGCCAGACAGAAAAAGAAAGAGAACTCTTAATCCCTTTACCATTTCTAATTGACAGTAGTTACTGTTGTTGCAAATGCTGTCGTTGGTGAAGTTCTGTATTTTTCGCAACTCAAGGCACGCTTTTTCGGATGGCCGGTTTTTAGTTGTCTTGGTACAGCAGCTGGTCATAATGCAACCCTTTTCAATCCTTGCTTGCAAAGTTTGCTTTTAAAGGTTTTCACAGGATTTTGGAGGCTGAGAGAATGCACTGATTTGCATCTCATGGGAATTTTAATATATACTGTACGTCAGGTAAGCATTCAAGCTTATCTCCTGCATTTAAAACATTTTGTTTGTTTGTTTGCTCCAGCTCCAAATGTCAGCGCATATGCAAAGCAGCACAATTGCAATTGGTTTTTCAGTATATGTTTGAACGGCTGAATCCATCTAAGGTGTTAAAACTCCTTTGGGCTCGTGGCAAAGTGGCGGGTAAAAGAAAGCTCCGCTACTTTGCATCCCAACCTGTACACCACAATAAATACATATATGCTAGATGGTTATACTACAGAACTGTATGAGTCACGTTTTGTTATCTGAACGCTCTGTTTGCAAATCGCTTATTTGTTTCTAGATTTGATAGCTTAATGGGAAAAGGCCAAAGGCCTTGCTGCTAATCTGGGGCTGATTAATCATGGGGCGGGCATTTTTATCCCCCTTTCTGAGAAGTTCCTTTTGATCTGCTGACCAAATGAGCATGTAGAAATACACAATTACTTATCTGAAAGCCGTTGGGGCTCCGATATCATTTGTTTCGTCATCTGTAAGCCTCATAGTAGGTGATGGATTGCTGATATATCGGTGCATTGCTGGTTTCTCAGTACAGCTGGAAGGCACGTGATATCGAGCCTTATAGAAGCCAAGCAAGTTCGGGCCTGGTCACTGTCTGGGTAGGAGAACTCCAGGGAACCCTATGTAAGCCTCCTTGAGTTCCCTATAAATAAAAGCAATGCCTGTAATACAGGGTATATTGATCCTTGGGAGAGACTAGAAGGCTTGTGAAATAAGAAATTGGAAGAGCCCAGAAAAAAATAGAGGATTAGGTTGAGTGACATGCTTCCACCCCATCCTTGTGTTCTGTAACACAACAACACTCCATATACACAAACCTATCTTTCACATATGAGCCTTATTTGAAGCCAAGGGTTAAACCCCCAAGTTGTGAATGCTCTACACTGGAACATGTAAAGTGGTAACAAGAAAGGCTTGTGCCTCTGAGATTGTGCTGTCCTAACTTGCTTCACAGGCTGTATAAACACTCTTGTCTTCACGTGTATCAATCAGGGGGCTGGTCTGTGGGGTCTGAGATGTCAAACTTGTGGGCTCTCTTAAGGAGCACCCACCCAAACTGAGTTGAACCTGCTTTCTCCTCCTGGTAAGAAGAATAAGGGATAACCACTGTGATAATCTAACTACTACTACAATTTAATCAAAGTTCACTTGTGAAATTCAACTGTGTTTTATGCGCTTCTTTGTGAAAATATACAAAATTGCCTTCTCATCATATACCTATTCATCATATACCTATATCTATTAAAATAATATTCTATCTCCAATTTTGTCATATAAAGATTTGCAATATTTGGAGCCACGGAGCAACCCGTGGCTACTCCTTTGATCTGAAAATAAAATTGGTAATCAAAACGAAAATATTTTTTCTCCAAAATAATTTCAAGTAAAGAAACCAAAAAGTGAGTTGGTGGCATCTGATCAACACGAGAATTAAGAGTCTTCTCTACCACAGCTCTAGCTTCTATGGAATCTGAGATGTCAAACTTGTGGGCTCGCTTAAGGAGCACCCACCCAACCTGAGTTGAACCTGCTTTCTCCTCTTGGTAAAATGCCTTCTATGTTGCGGCGGGCCAACTGTTGTTGAGTTGCCTGTTTCCCTCCAGGCTGCAGCTTTGTTCAAAATGGGCCCTTCGTCAAGGCAGAGACTGTCCCTCTTGGGGAGCTACAGATCCTTCTGCCGTTCGTGGAAATGGAATTGTGGAAATAAGTGGAGTTGTATGTATTTATAGAAAGTAATAAGAACAACCTAGTCAGCCCACATAGCTGCTGGCTTCTGAACATTTACTCAGGCTTTTGAACATTGCCAAAAGTAGGGTCGCTAGTCCTGGGACCTGAGTTGGGGAATTTCTGGAAATGTGGGAGACAGTGTCTGGGAGAGGCAGAATTTTGGAAGGAGAGCAGTTCAGCAGGAATGTAATGCCTTAGAACCCACCCTCTGAAGCAGCCATTTTCTCCAGGGAAGCTGATCTCTGTAGCCTGAAGATCAGTTGTCATTCATTCATTCATTCATTCATTCATTCATTGTCTGCCTTCTCACTGAGACTCAAGGCGGATTACATAGTGAGATAGTACCATCAGTATCAAGGACAATTTCATAAACAATGCCACAGGGTAAATAAATACAAGCTTTACAAGACATAGCATTAGCAAGAATCCAATACAGAGTTGAAGCAATGCAGAAACAGAACATAAGCAATTCTAGGGCTGATGTTAGACAACATGAAGCACATAGGAGCACATATTTAAAGCAACAGATAGTATGTAAGGCAGCATAGTGCTGAAGTCCGTGGTCCCTTACTCATTAGCGAAGCATCTGAGACCCCCCTCCCTACTTTAGATACTCATTATGAGCTGATCCAAATCTAATTTGTCTCTACTGTCTCAGCTTTAGTCACTTCTTCTGCTGCAGTATAGTGGTTAATTGGTTTGGTTGCAAATCAGCACTTTGCTGGTTCAAGGCCACGAGTTCAGCAGTGGCCTTGTGTAGGCCACTCCTACTAGCCCCAGCTCCTCAGCTGTTTTGTAGGGGTAGTAACAACAGTAGCCATTGTCACACGGGCATCTGTTCTGTTAAATTTACAGCATATAGCGCTATCGCTGATATCGACACAGTAACGTTTCTTTGGGTCACCTCGCGTTTCTTCGCGCTCCCAGCTGTCCACACCTAAACACTCTGTTCTGTTCTCTCTAATGGGTGCAGAAGCAGCTCCTCCCCCCTTTTAAAAAAAATGGGGGGGGGGCGTTTAATTCCGCTATAACGGAATAACATTAGATAAACATGCCGGTAGCCCAACCCAGAACGACACTGATAAGTTGCCCTTTTTTCCGCGCCTAAGATCCTCTCGATAACGCAAAACTGAAAGCGGAAGTCGGATAGATAAAATTTTCCCGCGCAAAAAAAAATAAAGGCATTTTATCGCTATAACATCGTAATGTTAAAAAAAACCCGGAAAATGACTGAACACGGCCATTTTTAGCGAGGTGTGGTTTTGGGTTAAAATAAAAATTTCTCTAATGGCAATTCAGTCATTTTACTTGTTTTCTTAAGCAGAAAATTTTCATTGTGTGATGTCGTTATAGTGATATAAGGACATTATTACAAAAAAAAAGGGGGGGAGTCGCGGGAGACTGGGGTTTGAGGAGAGAAAAAAAGGGTGGGCCTATGGCGTGGCAAGGCAAAAAACATCGATGTGAGGTATTCACACTGAGGCGCAAAATATCGCGACTATCAAGCACAAAGCAGAAGAGAGAAAATCGCATCAGTGCTGGAACAAGGTGGGTGTTTGCCAGGAAAGTGCACCATTTTCGCGGTAAATAGAAGCCCGTGTGACGACGGCCACTGACTTTGTTAACTGCTCTGAATGGGTACTAAACTGTCTAGAAGAGTTGTTTATAAGCACAAGATTCTATATTTTGCTCAATGTTTACCAGCTGTATAGAGGAGCTGCTTCAAGGCCATTGTCAAGGGTTGGCATAGTTGGGCATGCCTTAGTCAAGGGAAGTCTCATCTTTTGTACCTGTGAGGAGTCCTAGCAGGGGTGAAAAACCAAAACAAAACACCAGTGATGATGCTAATTGGGCCATAAGCAATGATATTTTATTTGGAAGAAAATTCCATTTAAAATGGAATCCTTTATCTATGTGTCCTTATTCAAGGTGACATGTAAGTTCCATTACCATCAGCTGGACTCACTTTTGAGTGAATGCTTTTTGAAATGGAATGCAGGGATTTAAATTTATTTTGATTGGTTTGGAACATTGTGATCCCAGGACTGTTTGTGGAATTAATTGGCAAAGTATCACTTCAAACAGTAAGTCTCGAGAACACAGCCTGTTCAAAAGCTCTGTGTGAACAACAGAATGGAAGAGCAATTATTTTGCTACCAATTCACCGTTCAGCTGTACGCCAGGGCACGTCAGCGAACATAGCAAGCCTTTATCTCTTAAGCAATTCAGCTGCTGATTTGTGCCTCTTTTCTGCAGGAGAAGTGGAATGCCAACATATTTATAGTGGTTAAGAGATTATTCTCTGTGACTTTATTTAAGCACGTATGTGAGAAAACATTGTTAACAGCCGTTTCTCAATTGTGTTGTGCATCAAGAGGAGATCAGAAGCCTCAACCTCCATGTGCTAAAAACACACACACACACACCACTTGCCTTGTAAGCCCTTGAATTGTACCAACCTTAAAAAGATAACTCCATTATTAAAGAAAAATACAGAAAACAAACTGCTAGGCATTACGGTGGAACAACATTAATGGATTAATTACATAGCTGATTACTTAATTATACATTAATATGTGGATTTTTAAATGGATTCTAATTGGAGCTTTCAGTGCTGAGGGCACAGCTGTACACAAAGTTTTAATATCTTAAATATATAGTTAATGAACCATGCTGTCCCCGGACATCCGCTGGAACAAAAGCAGGCTCAACGATGACATCCTTCTATTTTGTTTGAGCCCAAAGTGGTATTTTTACAGGCCACAACAGAAATAACAAAATCAGTCTGGCAACTGGTGCCACTGAATTGCTTGTCGCTGTAAAATATCAACCTCAACTAAGCTTCTGAAAACTTCCTGCCTTTCCATGTGTGCCATGAAGATTATGCTTTTTTAATCTGGGGAGTCAGACATCCCATGTTACAGTATGTAGAAAACTGGGGTGCTGAAACTTGATACTGAGAGTGGGACCACAAGTGACGCCTGACACAGGTTGGACACTAGTCAGCTTCCCTCAAGTTTTGATGGGAAATGTAGGCATCCTGGTCTTGCAGCTTGACTCTCCGACTGCTGTCCAATGGACTTTTCAACTGTCACTTGTCCAACATTCCGCCAAGCTGCCTACATTTCCCATCAAAACTTGAGCTAAGCTGAAAAGGGTCCAACCTGTGTCAGGCGTCACTTGTGGTCCCGCTCTGAGAAGAACCCTATAGACTGCAGCAGAAATATCCCATATTATGTAGTCCGAAGATTACAATTTTAGGAAAGTTCGGATGGTAAAAAGAAGTTTGGATGAGTTTCCCAAGGCCTCTTCTGCACTGGTATCATCATAGGTGGTGATTTTTGAAAAATGTGGACCAATGTCAGGGAGTTTAGGGGTATGGTACAGATCAGACTAGACAAGAGGAGCTTTGGGTATTATGTATGTTTATTGTTTGGGTATTATTTATGTACCTTTCTCATTGAGACACAAGGTCTGTTACAATCCTGAGATGAACCTGTGGCTGAAAAGAGAAGATGCCAAAATGTGTTCTAGGAGTTAATAATAATACATTATATTATGAAGTAATCTACTTTTTAATTGTAATTTAGTAGACTCAAGCTTTGGGGAGCGCACACTGTTCCACTCAAGTTGGTTGTGTTGTGAGGGTGCAAGTACTTGGCTTTTCCACAGTGAGAGCTAGTTTGGTGTAGTGGTTAAGAGCGCAGGACTCTAATCTGGAGAGCCGGGTTTGATTCCCCACTTTTCCCCTTGAAGCCAGCTGGGTGACCGTGGGTCAGTCACAGCTCTCTCAGAGCTCTCTCAGCCCCACCCACCTCACAGGGTGTTTGTTGTTGTGGGGATAATAATGACATACTTTGTAAACTGATCTGAGTGGGCATTAAGTTGTCCTGAACGGCGGTATATAAATCAAATGTTGTTATTGTTATTATTATTATTAACACACAAGGAATGGTAATTGGCATATGGATGATCTAGGTGTCTAGCCCATATGGATGAAATCTTGATCAGTGTCAAGTAAAATATAAGAAGCCTTGAAAAAGCAGAAGTGTGGATCTGGGTAGAGGAGAGGGAAAGCTCTGGAGCCTTCATGACTCTTTGGTTTTCCCCTGTGACTATTATTTTCTAGCCCTCGCCTACCTATGCCCGATTTCTGTGCCTTTCCAACTTGGGAAAACAATCACAGATATTTGAAAATCTGGATCTGAACTACAGTGAAGCAAAGCAAGCTGTTGTATGCAAATGTCTTCATCTGTGAGATTTATTCATGTTGCAGAATATGAATTTCCTTGGCTTAGAATTGATTTTAATTTCATGTTGGCTTTGCCCAAAGTACACATAACAAGCATACCCCCACAAAGCTGTGTTCACAGACAGAAATGGAAAACAAGTGTGTGGTATTAGAATTTTGCGCTCCACCATGATGGTGTAGTTGGATACACATACTGATGGCAAAGGTGGAATATGGATCACAAAGCTGTGTGATCCATGTCAGTTTTTTATTCTGCTGGATGAGACCACAGACAGAACCAAGAACAAACCAGATAAGAATGAGGTGAAAGGTATCCCTGCCATGACATTTAGAAACATTCTGTTCGTTGGAAGCAAGTATCCCCCTCTACCTAGAGTATGTGTGCATGCATGCGTGTCTGTCTTTTCTTTGATGCTTTAATAAAGAGAGGGAAACCTTTATTCTCATTGTATTTCTTATTTTTATTTTTGACAGATCTTTAACAATTAGATAAATACGTGTTTTAGAAAGTCAGAATCAAAGAGATACATTGAGCTGGAATATGATACACGTAACTCTAGAAGCACAGGGGCGGCTATGATGTGGTTGCATTCTGCCACGACTGTGCAGTCATGTGGGTAGGACAACAAATATGGCTGCTAGCATAGGAAGTAATAATAACAACATAGTCAGACCACATAGCTGCTGGGTTTTGAACATTTACTCAGGCTTTTGAACATTGCCAAAAGTGGGGTTGCTAGTTCTGGGACCTGAGTTGGGGTACTTCTGGAAATGTGGGGACAGTGTCTAGGGAAGGCAGAATTTTGGGAGCAGTTCAGCAGGAATGTGATGATTTAGAATCCACCCTCCAAAGCAGCCATTTTCTCCAGGAAAGCTGATCTCTGTAGTCTGAAGATCAGTTATAATTAGGGGTGCCATTCCCCGCCTGGGGCGGGGGATCCCCTGCTCCCACCCTTTCCCCCCACACCCACTTACTTGGCTAGCAGCAAGGCGCATCCCCACGCCCACAGCAGCCCAAATCACACCCCGCAGCGCTCCACAGCAGGCCTGTTTCAGGCCAAATCGTGCCCATCAGGGAGCACCCTTTGACATGGCAGGCTGCCCTTTGACCCGTGTGATGACATTACTTCCAGGAAGACAAGGGACTTGACAAACCTAGTTGTAATTCCAGGAGATCTCCACACTCCACTTCAAGGTTGACAGTCCTTTTTGGGAATGGCTGTATCATAATGACTTCTGTGTTGCTGAAGGTAAGATATGCACGCCTGACTTGGATTTGGGTGGGTATCCAGGATTATTCAATTCAGTAGTTCAGTGTATGCGATTAAATTTCCTCAGATTCCTCATGGCGTAGTTTGCTATCAAATTCATTGATGGTGGACCTATCACAAGGAAATGGAAACGTTAAATGGGTGGAGTTGGGCTTTCTGCTCTGATTTTCTAGATAAGTGATAATATTCTCGCTTTTCCGGAATTAGAATTAAAAATGCAACAAAACAGAAACTAATTCTAGTGGACAAGACAGAAGACGTGAATTAGGAAATTTATTGAATAAATCAGAAAGCAATTTTTAATGTGAAAACTGAGAAAAGACATACTAGAAAAGAAATGGAAGTGGGTGTGGTATAACATTGACTCGGAAGTAATGCTATTTTATTTGTAAAAAGAACTTTCTTGAGGTATGGTTTAAAGAGTATTTTGCGTGATGTAGAACTTCTCAGAATTCTTGTTCTGGAGGAGTCACTAATTCCCCTGCCCCCATTGGCAGCCACCAATGCAGATGTGTTTCTGAGGGGTTTGGGGGGGGGGAGACCCTCCACACCAGCTTTGCAGGGATCTAAAGGAGGAAGGGAAATCTGATATCCTGCATGAACAGAAATAACTTCCGTTTGCACTGTGGGATCCTTAGCTTCAAGCCATGATTTGCAAAAAAATACTATTGTTTATATTTGTACTTGGAAGATGTGCATCCTGCTTTTCTGTTCAAGAAAGCGGTTTACAAAAAAACAAAAACACAACTATATCCTAACATGAAACCAGATAAGTTTACTGTCTAAATAAAATTTATAACAACTTAAATATTAACATAGAACCGTTTATTAATAAAAAAACAGCAGCAGATTAAAAGTTAAAAGAAGTAAAAAGAGAGGATATCTCTTGTGTATATTTTCATAATTTAAAAAAAATGGAGTTTTCAAAGAACAACTGATTAAAATCGATAACAGATGTAAAAGACAAGAATATTGAGCCAAAGTTAAACAGTTTAAAAGGTGTTCCTAAATAAATGCTCTTTAAAGGTTCAGTGGAAGGCCAACAAGGAAGATAACTGAACAATAACTCTGCAAGAAGGTTTTGCAATCTGGGGGCAGCTTCCACAAAAGCTCTTTTGTAAGCCCCCTTTATGTTCACATCCAGTGGAACAGGTTCTTCATGGAGGCATCATGCAGATATGAAATTAAGTTTGTTGGACAACAATCTTAAATGTACCCTGAGATATAACTGGTTACCAAAAGAGACCCTCTCCCCAACACACACATCACCCCATACTTCAGTGAAAGTATCTGAAGGGATTAATTGAACAGATAATATATAGCTCTTATTCTTGTGTGTGTGTGTGTGTATAAATAAAAATGAATGATATGTACTATTTATGTTTTTAATGGTAATGTTGATTAATTGTGAAGTGTGTTTTTAAGCTTTGTTGTGATCCGCCCTGAGCCCACTGGTGTGGGGGCGGACTATAAATTGAATACATTAAATTAAATTAAATTCCATTAAGTACAAGAAAGGTATCCATTTCTTTTAGCTCAGGAAAATGTGATTACTCTGACAGTGTCAGAGAAGCTCAAGCAGATACATTCAACAGCCTTTATGTCAAAGCTAGCTTATTACTACAAGAGAAAACAAAAGTATATAGAAGAGCAAGTTTATTGATAAATGGATCATCTTTGTAAGTGTACTGGAACATGTTTCAGGATAATGTACATCCATGTGTGTTTTCCTCATCACTGTAAACTTGACTCGCATCCGCTATAGCTTTTTGTTTTGTTTACCTTATTGAAAGTAAATGGATGGCTAGATGGATTTGGTGGACTTCAGGGGATTAAGGAATCAGTTCTCATTCTTAGTCATTGTGAGCCTGTCTGAGTCCAGAAATAAAAAAAAAACTTCAAGCCTCCTCCAATGTGGCTATGAGACATTTATCTGTGGTCAAGTATGGATTATTTTGATCTTCGCTTTATATTGGTAGACACTTTCTACTTCTCTAACGCGTGAGAAGCTCCAGTGCCAACACCAGTAGGTTTGAAAGAGGACCAGAGACCTATGGTATTTTTATGCAACTATGTACAGTAAGTAGAGCAAAGGCAGAAGAGAAGAGGCAGCAGTGTTACAAGGGTGGAGATTCAGCAGCTTATTTCTGACCCCCTCAAAGAGATTAAGCTGTGGAAAGAATTTCCCAGGGTCTTGTGAGAGAAGAGCTTCATGAATGGAGTGGAGTGAGGAAGGACCAGGTGCTTTATGATTGGCTGGAGGAGGTTAAGCAAGTTTGTAATTGTTGGGCAGATTTACAAGTGACTCCAGGCAGGAGAGCAAAATCCTAAACTCAAGGAAGATCAGTTCTAACTGGGTTACTGGGCTACAGAAAGAACAGCAGCTGCCTTTTAAAAATGCAAAGTCCAACCTATTGGGCCAATGTGCCCAAATTCAGATACTCACCACCAGTGGAGTTCTCAGTAGGGAGCAGCTGTTTGGGAAGATGGTGGCCACAGTGGAAGAGCCACTGTGCCAAAGCGGTGAAGAAGGTAAGCTTGAGACAAATAGCAGACAGAACTTCTTTTAAGGCACAATTCGTTCTTAGATTTCTTTTGCATGGGATGCTGTGGTGGCTATTGGAGAGCACTTCTGGACATAGAGTGCTGAGCCAGGTGAGGCATTATTTTACCCAGTATGGTCAACCTCATGTAGAAATCCCAAATGTAGTGAAAACGTTGCTTCCAGAGATTCAGGTTTATAATCTGAAAAGATGGTAGGTTGTGATTCATCGTGAAATGACTGTTGTGAATGGTCTCTGTATTGACGTTGGATACATTTGGGCTCGGTCTAGGTACCACAAACCTTTATTGTTTTTGCTGCAACAGACTAGTGCAGTTATCTAAAATTTGCAAGCAATGAGTGAAGTGTTAATGGTAAAGAGTGCATGAAAGCAATAATCAGAGGTGAGTACTAGAAACGGTGAGGGGCATAGGAAACAATAGCTGTAGGGAGAAAACGGACTCCATAATCACTAGCGGTCTATTTGCATTTATTAGCTATCACTAGATGTTGCTTGTATAGTCCATAGATTTTTGTGGAAACTACAAGGGCTAGGAATGTACTAAACAAAGCAGAGGGACTCAGGATGCCATATCCCAAACGAGTGCCAGATCGAGGGTTTTCTGTGTTATGCAAGCAGATGCGTGGAATTCTAAAGCAGCCATTGCTAATGCATGTCTTACGAAACATATTTTTAGTTTATGGTTCCAGTATTCCTTATTCCAAAGAAAATCTCCACTGTTCCCAGTTAAATAGTGTTCTGCCTTTAATTATCATCGAATGTCCAATAAATTTTCACTCGACCCAAAAGTCATAAATAAGTAGGGGGGAAATTAACTGCCTCCTCCTCAGTCAGAATTTCTACATCAGTTTCTGTATCTTGTGGCCTTGGCAAAGGGTCTGGTTCAGAGGCTCTATTCCCTGCCATAAATAGATACACAACAGCCCCCCCTCCTTTGTTTACAAGGCCTGACATAATTGGATGACGTTGATTTACATAAACACAGGGGTTCTCATGCAAATTCAGCTTGTCTGGCATTGTAATCCTCTTGAAACCCCATCAAGACATGGCTGACATGTGTCTGATTTTTTTTTAAGTACATAATTTTAATTGGGAGAGGGGAATTGGAGTTCGGAAGGAGAGAAGAATCTCATCTATACTGATCACAAATCCGCTATCCTTAGACAAATACACATTAGCAAAAAGACTCCCAGAAGTTTGCTACAGAAGGAACTCACTTGAACTAGCTTGTTTGGAAAGATGTCTCTTTCTGCAAGAAAGGAAACATGAAGGATTTGTGGTTTTTACCTCTGGGTCCCGGGAGAGAAAGAGAGATTTCCATGGGCCCTGCCCCAAGTCCCCCTTTTGCCAACATCTCTCCTTGTCCATGTTTTCCCAGGACTGAACAAAGGAAGCACATTGCAATTCATTTGTTAAAGGGCTGTGTGAAGCATAGCAGGTCATATGAAGAGGCATGGGGTGACACTGGAATTCTTGAAGAGATGAGGCCCTGATTTGGGAGGAAAGCCTTGACCCAAGAGCAATAGTGTTAAATTATGTACTTGTGTTTATAGTTGGCAATTCATAGTTGTTTTGGTGAGTAGTTCATTCTCTGAAGTTGGTTTGGTTTTCTGTGTTTGGTCTCCTCCTTTCTCTTATACCCTGACTGTTCCTACTGACCAGGGGCAGTCCCTGTTTTCAGGTACTTGCATCAAATAAATAACTTCCTATTTTGTCCTTTGTTACTACTTTTGGTTGCTACTAGAGTTGCCCATCTTCAGATTTTAGCTTCACTCTTGAAGGCTGTAGACCTCTTGAGTGGTAGGTAGGTAATGCAGTTATCCGCCCTGAGCCTGCTTGCGGGGAGGGCGGAATATAAATACGATAAAATAAAAAAATAAAATAAATAGACGCATCTCATAAATGCATGTAGACTAAAGTGCCATATAGCAGTCTGTAATTGTTCATGCCAAAATATTTCATACCATTGATAGGTAGCGAACTGTAGGAGAACTATATTTTCCCGCTACCTCTTTAACAAAATGATTACCCCTTTTTGCTTTCAAATTAGTACAACACATACTGTGAATAGTGCAAATGAATAGGACAGGTGGAATAGAGCTTTCAACAAGGTGTGTAGGGTTTCACACTGGTGTTCGATGTGAGAATATGGGCATTAGAAGAGTTCCCTATTTCCTTCTGTGAAATGTTGGAGGTTATGTTCCCCAATTTGCATCATACCCTTGCCATTTGGCATTAGAGTTGGTAACTTGGCTGCTTCCTTGGGAAGTCTTTGCTATGGCTTCTGAGGTTCCTCTTCCTCTTAGTTCTCTCTTCCTTCCTTAAAACAAAATAAATAGACAATAATTCTGGTAAAATCTGAATATTTGCAGATACTGATGACTCCTTGCTTGATAGTGGTAATATCCAGGGGGGGTTTCAACATTTTAGGATTGGCAGCTCTTATTAATTCATTTTTTTAAAGAATTGGAAATATTGCTATAGTTTCCGATTGGTTTAAGATGCAGAGACATCTAATTTGGTCATCCTTCTTGCTATTCATTGGTTTTTGTGGCTGTACTACTATTCTTGTGAAAGGGGATTTATTTTCGAGTACTTTGCATTTTAATTCAAACCCCTCCTTCATCCAGTAACCACACAGAGAATCAAGACCCCAAAGCAGTGATCTATAAAGGTAAAGGTAAAGGTAGTCCCCTGTGCAAGCACCAAGTCATTACTGACCCATGGGGGGACGTCACATCACGATGTTTTCTTGGCAGACTTTTACGGGGTGGTTTGCCATTGCCTTCCCCAGTCCTCTACACTTTACCCCCAGGAAACGGGGGACTCATTTTACCGACCTTGGAAGGATGGAAGTCAACCTTGAGCCGGCTACCTGAACCCGGCTTCCGCCAGGATCGAACTCAGGTCATGATCAGAGTTTGGGCTGCAGTACTGCCGCTTACCACTCTGCGCCATGGGGCTCTTGATCTATAAAGAAATATAGGTTTATTGTTTATAGAATGAGCCCGTGACACATATCACCATTTCAAGGCTGAGATGTGTATGGACCAATCACATTGGAGGGCTTTATATACTCTCAGCAAGGCTTGTTTACAGAATAATTGCTATTTGTTTACAGAATAAAAGATCAAAGGGTTAGTATAAGCACCCTGTCAGGATGATGCAAACACCCCGTCAGAGTGATGCAAAAAGGATGCATTTCCCAGAATACATGACATCTGAGAAGCCTGAGTGACATATGAATTATACAAACATTTGAAAAGCCGGAGCCCTATATCTGATATCCTCTTGGGAAGGAATGCATTCAAGGTTAAAATCTTAATTATCCTAACCAAAACAAGGAAATGTTTATACTTTGCTCAGTGACCTTTCTCACCTACCCGAGACCTATCTGACAAGCAGGATATCTCAAAGGAAGAATTTTGACACTGGCGCAAGGCCATCTTACCTATCTGCATGCTTTGTGTGATGTCAGCTTGAATGCTTGCCCATACCTTAACAAGATTTTATGGAAAGGGGTATAAAAATCCTTTAACTTCTTATATTACTGTTGTTGAGGGTTTTTAAGTTAATTTTTAAATTGTTTTGTGTTTATGCTGTAAGTTAGCTTGGGAGCCTTTTCAGGCTAAGAGTTGTGGAATGAAAATGGTTTAACTGTTTACCAATGGCCGCTACGGGTACCAAAGCTTTTGAGGTAGTCCTCAAAAGATGATAAATGAGCAGGGATGATATATTAATAGAGCTTTAGTCCACCCATGGCCATTTCAGCTAACTGGAATCTCCACGTTCATCAGTAGTATTTGCCTCCAAATACCAGAAACTGGAGAGGAGCAGCCGGCAGAGGCTCTGGCCTCTGTGCTTTTCTTGTGGTTGACCACTGCGAAAACAGGATGCTAGACTAGATAATAATAAATAATAATAACATTCGATTTATATACCGCCCTTCAGAACAACTTGATACCACATTCAGAGTGGTTTACAAAGTACGTTATTATTATCCTCAGGGCAATCACCCTGTGAGGTGGGAGGAGGGGGGCTGAGAGAGCTCTGAAAGAGCTGTGACTGGTCCAAGGTCACTCAGCTGGCTTCAAGCGAAGCAGTGGAGAATCAAACCTGGCTCTCCAGATTAGAGTCCTGCCGCTCTTTTGTCTCTCAAGATGGACTCTTGGTCTGATCCAATAGAGCTGTTCTTGCATTCTTATGGTGGCTGCCCAGCCAGACTGAAGGATGTACTTTTCCACTTACTGAGAAGTGAAAGCTAGAAAACTTGCCCTCTTCTGCCATCCACAGTCCTCAGCGCCCTGTGTTGATAGCCCTGTGCTCATGCATATTCCTTATTACTTCAGGAGATGCATGTTAACAGCTGCCTCAAATCCATGCTGACCCTTGGTCAAGTAGTAGGGTAGACACGCTCTCTGAGATGCATCTTCTTCTGAGTGTTTCTTGCCCTCTTTCCTCTCACCTGAATTTTTTTTCTTTCTAAACAAAACCCTTTTTTTTATTTTGAAAAAGAATAGAAATCCCTCCTTGCTCTGAGAGCTGGCACTGGCTTTTGATGTTGCCTCTGTAGCAAGCTCAGGTGGGGTTAGTGGAGGCTTTGTGTTTTCCTTTTATTTCCTGCTGTCCAAAGTCTGTGTTGTCAACATGAGCTATGACCACCCAGGCAAAGGTTGTCTGTACCCAGTTTCTTTCCTGTGGATGACACGAAAGCAGCTGCATTCTGTTTGTTGCGCTCCATGCTGTGGCAGACTCATCAGAGGAAATTAGCATGGTGGGAGGGAGGCACGCTCGCCTGTTTTTGAGTTCTGGATATTTTTTTTTATCCCCTAACTGACTCTCCTGTTTTCACTAGATCGGGAGACGCAGCAGAGGATGTGATAGTGACCATAACCTAAACTGTTGGGGTAGAACAGAAAGGGTAAATGGTGTGCTGTGTGCGTCTAATCAACCATGCAGTAAAAATGTAACTAACTGGGGCAGGGACAACTAGGGGCAGGGGATTTTGTATCCGTTTCTCCAGCAAAGATTAAAAGAATAAGTTTTCCATGGCTTTTTTTCAGCTGGAACATGGTGGAACGGAGTTCCGGAACCTCTTGAAAATGGTCACATGGCCGATGGCCCCGCCCCCTGATCTCTGGGGGCAGGGCCACCAGCCATGTGACCATTTTTCCTGAGGACAACCCACGGAGTTCCACCACCTCTTTTCCCAGAAAAAAAGCCCTGAGGTTTTCAGTGAGCAAAGTATGCCAATCACATCCATGTGCAAAGCTAATTTCCCCCAAAGTTGGGCATCAGGGTGGGATGTGGGGGTGGGCAGGCAGTTGCAGCTGACTGGCTTTCCTGCAAATACAGAAGGAGTAATACAAGTGGGACAGAGGGATAAAGGCAAAGAAGAGATAATGGAATGCAAAGGTAGTAGAACGGACTATAACATGGGAGGTTGAGGGGAAATCACATTGACAGATGCAACTCTATGTTAAAAACTCCATGCAAGTATAAAACTAGTGTATGCAGTCAATTAATCTTTTATGATGACCCACAAGCCATAAAGAAGCAGAAAAATGTTAGTCAATTGCCTAAAATCATATCTCTACGTATATCATTCATCCTAGTCCATCAGACATTGAAAAGGGTTAGAGGGTTATCAAAGAAAATTACAAAGGACATTTATCTCAGCCCAAATTTTCATAGCAGGGGACAGAAAGTTCAATATTTGTACAGTGATTCTTTAGTCAGCCCCAGCCAATAAAATGTTGCGTCTTCTGCTAGTGCAGCAGCCAAAGGGCTGAGTTGGAACTTTTGTCCCCAACGAGCTACTTCTCGATTTACAAGGATTTTAAAAATATACATACTCATTCAAAAATAGTCTCTCCCAGTTGTAATCGGAAGGGATATTTTCTATTCGGCCATCTCATTTGGAGTAAACTATGCATAGGTGGATGTAACGCACCGCTGAGTTCCATAGCAGCGTTGTAAAAGTAAGTTGCTAGCAGCAGATACCATATCTGCTTGAACCACATGGAAAGGCAGGGTATAAATGTTTTAATAAATAAAATAAAATAAAGTTCAGTTGACTAGATTATTCAAAAGTGTCCCTTCCCACCATCTGTAGTCAGAAATTGGGTACACTCCATTCATTCTCCTCCATTCAGCTTCTTATGTACACCCAGCTTGAGCAGATGGATGGATAAACGGATAGAACCACTGCTGAGTTCCATAGCAGTCATAGCAGGGCTTGTAAAAGCAGGTCTCTGGTTAACAGCTAAGTTTGATTGACTAGGCAAAGGCCGCATAATTTACGATAAAATGGGTACATCGTGTTCATGCATACTGCCCCTGAGTTCATTGGGAAAAGTCTGAGATATAAATGTGATACCTATAACAAGATACGCACAGAATAAAGATAACAGGATGAATGGAGGATCTGGAAGATCTTTGCAGGCAGTGCTTTTGAGGAAGAGAGAGAAACAGATAAGAGAAGCAATGGAAATCAGCATGATAGGAGATACAAAGATGAGATTGAGTCAGTACAGTGGGCATTAAACAACAAGCTTTGCGCAGTGTGAAAAAATCTAGATGGGGAACTGAGGGAGAAGGCTTTTCAAGGTTTGCAAAATCCTTTCATTCTCTTGAGTTGCCTTGAGGATGAGAGTCCTGTGGAAGGTGGCCTGAATAGATTCACCATGTGCTCCGTCTCCCCCTTTCCACTATGCATCAGGTTGTGTTTGGTGGGCATGCAGTACGGCTTGCTGAAGCCAAGCAGCTCTATGCATCGGGAAGGGAAACTGCCTAGAGACCTTATATAACACCACTGTGAATTCCGTGATGGAGTAAAAGTGGGGTGTCAGTGTAATAAATGTATCTGAAGAAGTGAGCCGTGCAGGGGTCATTTCGAAGAAAAAGAGCTGGAGGAACTCATTAGCATAACTCATTAGCATATGCCACACCCCTTGACATCACCAGAAGTGTGTCATTAGCATAACTGATTTGCATATGCCACACCCCCTGACATCACCTATCCTGGCTGTTTTGGACCCAATCCTGGCCATTCAGGGCCAAAATTGGGCGCAAAGTGGCAAAAAGGGTCTGAAAACAGCCGAAAAGGGGGCCCAAATTGGTCAGGATCGGGCTGCTGCTGAGTGGGAGAGTGATCCACCACCCATCAGAGGCCTGATCCGGGCCATTTCACCCCCAATCCAGACTGAAACGGGCCCAAAATGGCCAAGTCAGGTGGCCAGGGCCACCTGACGTGATCTCTTTGGGGAACTGCTGGAACTGCGTTCCTGCACAGTGGGAGAATCGAGCACAGGGTGAATCCGTTCACAAGATCACATTCCACAGAAATCTCCTCCCGCCCAGTAATGGCACGCAATTATCATCAAAGAACTTGGAGAACCCTTGGAATAAGAAATAATGAAAACACACTGTAAAACAGTGATACTCAATGGCTCAGGAGCCACCCGTGGCTCTGACATGCCACCCGTAGCTCTTCTAAGAGCTTTTCCCTGCCCCATGTTTCTGGAAACAGGGCAAGGTCACTACCTGGTTAGCTTCTGAGTCTACTTTCCTATAGGAGTCTTAGCCAACTCACTCTTGTACTTGAGCTACTTTGCCTCATGCTGAGGAGAGAGTGAGAAGACAGAGAGGGAAGCCTCCCACATCACTCCAGATGCTCAAGGGTTAGTTCATGTTCAGAACTTGGAGATATATTCTTACATGCTCAGAGATACTCCGGCAATTTAAAAAGTTATATATTTAATAGTTATTATATAATTGTATTGCGTGTTTGGGGCAGTGCACAAGGGTGTGCACAGTAGTTATGTGGCTCTTTTGGTAGATGGTAATTGCGAATGTGGCTTTCCCTGAGCTGCAGAATAAGTACCACTGCTCTAAAATAAGACTTCACAGGGTTTTTTTTTTTTTTAAGTGCAGTTTAATATGATTGGTGCTGCAGGTGGAATTGCTGCTTTTTTCTGCATTTAATAGGTAAACCCTAAGTATGGCACTCTACTTCTTGTTTGTAACTTTAAAAGAAAATTAAAAGCCGGTGCCCCTTCCCACCCTCCTACGCAGCCTGAAAAAGGTACCACCATATCTTCAGCAAAAAGAAAAGGACAATTTCATGCAGCACACTGCAGATGTGTTCCTCATAACACCTTCAAGGTTTAGCATTGTGTTAAGTAAACTGCAAACAGGGACAGGATTGGAAATGGGAATAAACCAATATAATTCACATTATGAGGTGTTTGCAGTTTAGGAAGCTGTTTAAACCAGGCGACATGTTTAGCATTGAAAGGTTGCAAACTTTACATGCTGTGCGGGCTCACACAGCGCATGATGGCTGCCAAGCTGCCGCATGTTAAATATACGTTCCACCTATGCACACTTTGGAAATCTAAAATTACTTTTAGTATCGTATATAACCAACGTAGTTGGAAGATTCATAACTGGAATTCCCATGATTTTAAAACTGTTAAGAACAGCTGTGCAGAAAATGGGTGAAGGTCTGACACTAGTTGGCTGAGTAACATTAAATTTTGAAGAGTAAAATGCCATGCCAGGCCTTTTATTTGGACCACCCAAACCTGCAACCTCTTTCTACTGTAAACATATCGGGTGGCCAGGTTCATTACATTTTCATCTTGCCCTTCATCAAAGGAACTGATGGCATGCATGGATTTCC
Source organism: Eublepharis macularius (assembly GCF_028583425.1). Lineage (NCBI taxonomy): Eukaryota > Metazoa > Chordata > Lepidosauria > Squamata > Eublepharidae > Eublepharis > Eublepharis macularius. The sequence goes on along the minus strand of NC_072802.1, from coordinate 61,095,708 downwards.
CTGCCTGCCCCCCTTATTGTCAGAAAAACACTGTGGGATAAGTTCGGCTGTGAGTAATTGGCTCAGGGTTACCCAGCAAACTTCACGGAAGAATAGGCATTTGAACCCAGATTTCAGCTATGTAAATCCAGCACTCTGTTGACTATAGTATACAGCTTCTCCCATTTCATCTAGGAGTGTTTCCTGCTAGTATGTATCTTGTTTCCCATACCTCTTGTGATCACAGGTTTCCTAGTTACATGTACACTTTGTAGCACATCAGTGTGCAGGAGGCATTGTGGTTTCTGAAAGTTATTATTCATCGTTGTTGTTTTTAATTCTTTGGTTAGGATTAACTCATAGTGTTTTGAAAAGCCTGGTTTTGCCACTCTCCTCTTGGCATGACAGCAAATATACCGAGCCGTTTTGATTTGTCTGTACAACTTTTCTGGTTTGGGCAAGCCAACAAATGATGTTGCTCCTTTTGATGGAATGGCACCTGTCCTGCCTGTGGAGGGTTGTAACTCTGGGATCACTTCCTTTAGCCCGAACTCTTTCTTCATTACCACTGTGTGCTTACATGAGAGAAGAAGGTAAAGGAAAGAACCCCTGGTGTGCGATTATCTTTAAAAACCAGCTTTGTAGAAGCCAAAATGTTCTCTGGGGAGGATGCGGCTAAGCTAGTCATTCTTGCTTTCTTTACCCCTCTCGTTTTTTTTTTAAGCAAATGTGCTACATGTGGGAGCTTTCCAGACTTCTTATACACACGAGCAATTTAGAAATTATCCAAAAATCCTGCTCACTGAACAATAACCTGGCTGGAAATCCACACCGCTTGACACACATCATAATTTATAGCTGTCAGCAGCTTCCCAGAGAAAATATTAATCTGGTTTCATCACCATTTTGTGTTTCTTTTTTTCCAGTTGGGATATAAAGTTCAGCAGAAGATGCAAGAGTCAGGATGTTTGTTTCTTCTTTTCCCTGTTACGAAAATAAACTGGTCAGACATGAACCAAAGTGAGGAGTGAGTCACAAGAGAGCAGATATTTGGTACAACTTATTTCCACCTTATTAAATCATCTACTTTCCTTCCCTCTGAGCTCTCATGTATGGCTTGTGGTTCATCCATTTATGTATGGCTTTTGCCATAGATTCATCACATCTTGACTTGCCATACATGCATGCTTACCTTTGTGCAAGTTGACCACTAAAGGAACCTTTCCCTTATGCTTCCATCTGCTTTCATTATTATTTTTTAAAAAATTAATACAAATTTAATATAATTGTTTTTATTTTAATAGTTTAACAGAAATTAATATTCTTGTACAACTATAGTAGAAAAGCACAGGAAGCAGTTGTAGCCAAAATTATATCAATGCATATACAGTGACCATCTATTCTCATCTATTAAAAAACCAGAAAACTTTTTGATTCAACCAAGTGAGTTGACTTAATCAGAAATAGCAAACCCCATTGTTTCTCCATCCATTCTTTTGTTTGAGGGACTGGAAGTCTCCCTCCTAAATTGTTGTGCAAGCAGTAAAAATGTCATAATGGCATTCAATACATATTTTTGGTATCATTACTAGAGATGGGCACGAACTGGGAAAATTCCGAACCGTATGGTTTGTGGTTTGTCACATTTCACAAATCATTAACTTGCCCCGGTTCGCAAACTGGTTCATTGGAGGTTCATGAAAATGTCACTTCCGGGCCAGCAGAAGATCTGCAGGGAGCCCATCCCCCCATTACCTAGGAAACTGATTGATCAGCGCCAGGCTGTCTGCAGTGATGAACCAAAATATGAACCAAATGAACCATTCTAAAATTCATCACAGTTCATGGGAAATGAGCTCCTGTGAACTGCCGGTTTGCAAACCACGAACTGGCCCGTTTCGTGATGAACTTTGGTTCGTATTTTGGCTCGTGCCTGCCTCTAATTATTACTATATATAGTTCAGTAGCATCTGTTATGGAGTAAAAGGAATTTCAGGTTCAACTCCATATGAAACACTCTGACACGATTTCCCTGTAGTTGCTGGCTAAATTACATTTCCACTCCATGAAGAAGCGGCATGATTATCCTTTATCACATATTCACATTTTATAAACACATTTATCTTTCATTTTGCTAAAATGAAATTCATAAACATTTTAAAAAACTGCTGCAAAATGGGGCTGGGGATTGAGTGGGTGGGTGTATGTTGGTGTAACAGGCATTACCCAATAGGCACCTACCAGAGCTTTAAAAAAAAATGGCAGCCTCTAAGAGCGGTCCAAAAAATGTGTTTTTTCAGGAAACCAAAGGGGCTTCCTCCATCATACTTAAAATGTTACATCTGCCTTCATAATGATCACTTAATGCAGATTAGTTATTCCCTAACACCTTTTAATCAACATTGCCGGACTCTTAATCAAGATGGTTGAAGGGCAGATTTTTCCAGTACTCTTTCAGTTCATGTTTATAGTTGATGTGGGCATCCTAATCAAGGTCAGTGATTGGGAGAGCAAAACTGAGGGGAGGGAGGGGCTATTCGTTAATCCTGGCAACTCCATGAGGAGCACGACCATGTGACCTTCTCCACACGGCCCTCCCGTATCTGCACTTGCAAGCATCTCGCTCTGCCTACGTGGAGTGTGTTTTTAAGTGGAAGGAGTTTCCAATGAGTTATTAATTGCTGTAGTGCTTTCTAGTGTGCGGTAACTTAAAATTCTCATCCGATTCAGCCTTATTTCAACCATGTGAGGCTTTGATATCATCATTACTAGAGAGGATCCATGAAAATTAACGGAGATGGATTTAGTCAAGGCAATGTATGGTTTAACCTCATGCATATTGCAGCAAAAGTATTTCTTATACCCAAATCCTCAAAGATAGATTCTGTCACATCCAAAATGTTTCCTGAATTCCACCTTCCACAGAAAGATCCACATGCAGATTGAAATGGTACAATCCAAGCAGGATTTACAGGGGTTTTCCTGCAGTGGCATCCGGGCTTTGTAGATTTCTCCCTAAGCATGTGCACCTCGTGCCCTCTCTGTGCACCTGGCAAAGTCTGTTCTGCTCTCTCATGCTTGTAATGGTATTTAACATTTCAGAACATCCATTGTTGGCATCACTGGCCATGTCTGAGCCAGCTAGCCCCTGCAATGCTGCCAGAGCTATTGGGACTTGGCTCTGCTTGCTTCTGGCTGCTAATCCACCCTAAGAACTTTTCTTGCAAGTCAAATTGCCAGTCTTCCCCTGACCACTAAGCTGCTATTCGTGGTTCTCTCTCCCCTCCCACTTTAGGACCAGCTTGCACAACTATTTTTAAAAGTTTGAAATGATGAAATGAACTCCCACCGACTTTTTCCTGTGGATTTTTGTGGGTAGAATTAGATTAGGTTGTTTTAGTTTGAACTTCCTTTTTTTGCACTAGTCCAGTTAAAATAGTAATCTTCAAGTTCTCCAAAATTGGAGCGTATTTTTAATCCCACTATTCAGTGTAGAGGTTGCTTCCCCCCCCCCCCCATCTCTTTTCTCTCTCTAATTTTCAGTTCTCAAGAATCCTAGCCAGGACGTTGGCACTGATCGCATGCAGACACATGATCTGTGCATGGCTTCTTCCTTCCTTCCTTCCTTCCTTCCTTCCTTCCTTCCTTCCTTCCTTCCTTCCTTCCTTCCTTCCTTCCTTCCTTCACCCATCTCTTCAGTGACAGTCAGTGGCAAGCATAAAATAAAATCCTTGGCACAACCCACCTGAAGTCAGGTTGCAAGCCCCTTGTAAATCACAACCCATCAGCCACAGGCTGAAGTTAGACCTGCCAAAAGCAGTGGGAAAGATGCAAATAATTGACTCATTGTGTGTGTATGTGTGTTTTAAGTCACATGAATCATCCATATTTGTCAAAGCTCAACTTCCCCCCCGCCCTAGACTTGGGGGAAAGCTCATTATAGTACAGTTTAAGGATGCCTCTTCTGCCTTGCGGTGAGCACTCTGTTAAAAATGGACCGCAGGGACATGCCTCACGCTCAGCAACTGCTTGCCTGCCCATTTAATGGAGTCTCTCTTCCTGCTAACGTTTCCCCTCTGAGGTTGCATGTGACCGTGAGAGCACTGAAACAGGAAGTTGTAATTTCAAGCTCCTTTGTTATCAGCATGCTATCTGCGGTCGATCCCCTGACACAGCTTGCGGCCAGTTTCTGGTTAGCAGAGAGGCGGCTTTGTGCTGATCTGGCATCGGTTCCCACCTGCTTAATCAGTTAAGCCGTGCAGTTGAGTACAGAATTTTTTGTTGATTGTGGATTGCCTGTGACTGGAAGGAGAGGCACGTCTAGGTTACTCTGAGAAGAATACTTTGGTTGACAGGTTACCCTAGAGGCTGACAAAACGATGTGAGCCCTCTTCTCAGAAAGCATTATTCATTCATTCATTCATTCATTCATTCATTCATTCATTCATTCATTCATTCATTCATTCATTCATTCATTCATTCATTCATTCATGGTCCAATACAGAGTTCAAGAAATGCAGAAACAGAACCTAAGCAATTCTAAGACTGACATTAGACAACATGAAGCACCGGGAGCACATATTTAAAGCAACAGATAGTGGTGGCATAGTGGTGAAGTCTATTGACCCTAACTCATTAGTGAAGCATCTGAGACCCCTCCCTACTTTATATACTCATTATCAGGTTACCCTAGAGGCTGACAAAATTATGTGAGCCCTCTTCTCAGAAAGCATTGTTTGTTTTTGTTTGTTTGTTTGTTTTCTGCCTTTCTCATTGAGGCTCAAGGTGGATTACACAGTGTGATATTACTACAGTCAGTATTAAAGAGAAATTTACAAAGACATAACATTAGCAAGAATCCAATATAAAGTTGAAGAAATATAAAACAGAACATAAGCAATTCTAGGGCTGACATAAGAGCACATATTTAAAGCAACAGATAGTACATAAGGCAACATGGTGGTAAAGTCTATGGGTGAAGTCTATGGTCCCTAACTCATTAGCGGAGCATCGGAACCCCCTCCCGACAATACCAAAGCCTTTTTGAATAATTTGTTTTTGCATCGTTTGCGTAAAGTTAGGAGAGTGGAGGCTCTCTTGGCCTCCTCAGGCAGGCTGTTCTACAGGGTAGGGGCCACCACAGAGAAAGTCTGTGTACGGGCTAGGGTTGCCCCCTCAATCTCCCGGCAGGGGACAGGGGCCTGGCACTTACCTTTTGGGAGAGCACGCTCGTGCGCCCCCACAGGCACAGTGATGTCATTTCAGGATGACATCACCGCACAGCCGGGCGCTGTAGAATGCGACCAAAATGGGCCGTTCTGCCGCGGATCAGGCCTGGTTTTGAGGAGCTGCGAAGTGCAGGAGTGCTCATGCGCTCCTGTGCTCCGCAGTTGCTGAAAATGGGCTGATTTACTACGGCTTGGGCCCGTTTTGAGCGCTGCGGAGCGCAGGAGCGCTCCTGCGCTCCGCAGTGGCCCCGATATGGGCCAAAACGGGCCCGATCCTGGCAAATGTGGTGCATGGGAGCGCGCCGTGTGGCAGGGGACCGTGCAAGGAAGATGCGCCCCCCCCCGCTGGTCGGGTAAGTGGGGGTGGGGGGTGGGGAGCGGGGGCGGGGTCTGGGATCCGTAGTACTGGCTGCTGTTGATTTCGCCCATGTGCAGGGTGTTACCATTGCTTTTTAACTTCCAAAAGGTTTTTGCCAGATTGAGTTGGGAAGAAAGGAGGTAAACAACTCCATCTCATTTCCAGAAGGGCAACTTTGGTACCCCATGGCTGCAAGACTGATTAAGAATCCGGAAGGCACCATAAAATCGAGCACATTTGTGTCATTGTTTTTGCTTATCCTACAAGATGCAGATGTCGTCAGTGAGCATGGTCAAGTTCTCAGTGGGGGGAAATTCGAAGTACACCCTCAGCATATCTTCCTTGCATTCACTGGTCTTCCCTTTCTATCATCTTTCATAAGCAATGCAAATCAGAGTACAAAACCACCATTTTCTGTCCATTGTTGGTGACACTCATGTTCAAACCCATCTCTTAATAACTCCAACTGTGGCTTATTCACACACCTCCTTCTGCATGCTTCTGCTCGAGATGGCATCTTCCACAAAGTGTTTACGGCTCAGAGTGATTTCCTTCCAGGGCACAGATCACGTCTGGGATACACAACATGTGTTAATTTAACAAAGCAGCTCTTTGATGCTGCTTTAATTTTTTAACAACAGCTCAGAGGCAATGATGTACAGATTATATAGTGTCAGTTTCCCAATTAAAGTTTTACAGGAAAATACTCTGTTTTCGCTCTAAGCCAATTTTGAATGCTTCCTTCCGGCGCTCATGCAAATGAAAAGTGCACTGTTGCAAAGCATCCATTTGAAACCCTGAAATATTTATTGAGGCTTCACTTGAATACCGAATTAGGAATCTTCCTGTAGGCTTGTTGATGTCTTTCATATGCATATATTTTGTGATTAAATGTCTGGAAGCTTCTCGTTTGTTTGTTTGTTGGTGGTGATGGTGGGCTTTTTTTAAAAAAAAGTAGTAATAAGGTATTTAACACATGCATAGTAGTGCTCTCTTAGAATCTGGACTGAGGGAAGAGACTGTGTTTGAAGTGCCTTCTGGTAAATATAAGACTCCCATTAATTACTGTATGAAATAGTGATGGGAGGAATAATATCCTTCCTCTTTCTGGTAGAGTCACTGCATTTACAGACACTGTGGAGCCTGTCAGCCCAAAGATGTAAATTAAGCTGATACTAAATGATCAGAGGTTGAGCCTTAGCAAAGTCTGGAAAAGCAAGGGTTCCTAAGGACCAGGCAGCCCAACCACGTTCAGGCTTCCCCCCCCCCCCAAATCAAACACTGCCGCACCTCAGTGGTAGAACATCTTCTTTGCATGCAGAAGTTTCAGCTTCAATTAAAAGATCTCTGCTAGCTTTTATTGTGAAAGACCGAGAGATCCTGGAGAGCCACTGCCAGTAGCAAGCAGCTTAAGTCATTCTGTTTTCCTCCATTAAAGCCTCACAACAACCCTACGAGGTAGGTTAGGCTGGGGGTGTGTGACATGTCCAAGGTCACCCAGCAAGTTCGATGGCAGAATGGAAATTTGAACCCGGGTCTCCCAGATGTTAGTCCACACTGGGGGGGGGGGGTTCCCCAAAGAGGTCCCACCTTGGACAAGGATGTCTTTGATCTTTCTCAAAAGGGATGTACATTCTGGACCTTGAAAGCTCACAGGGTTGTGCTGATGATAAAAAGAGAAGAGAACTGTGTACACCACTCCAGGCTTCTTGGAGGAACCATAGGATAAAACTGTAATACATTGATGCCCCTTGTAGCTAAATCCAGCCACGTGGCCCTGTAACTTGGCCACTTCATAATCCTGCCCTTTGTGTGGGGTGGGGGCCAACCTTTCAGAGCACTAATTTAGTGGGGGCAGGTTTACGTGCAAGCATGCACATTCAACATTGCTTTAAGGGGGAAGGAGCCTGCAGTGCTGTGAAAGGCATATGAATAGAAAACATGAAGATGAGAACTGGGATAAAATAGACCAACGCACAGCAGAAGGCCTGCCGTTATGGCTTCTGAAAGTGCTTTTTATGGGCGGTTTGGGCAGGCGTTGTAGAAAGGAGCATAAGTATGGGGAGCCAAAGCACTGTTCCTTTAAACTGGCTGAAATTAGCAATTAAATTTGTTGAAATTAGCAACTGTTTATCCGTCTTTTTGTTACGGGGAGGAGAGGGGAAGCAGCTGCTGAAGGATTCTACCTCCGATGACCCCAACATTCTTCTCGTTCTTTCCCCCAGCATCCTTGGCACCTTTAAATTTCTCCCCACCACCCACTATGCCTGGCTCCCTTATATCTCCCCTGTTTAATAAATGGTTTTCGAAGCCGGATCTGTGTTCTTGGTGCCTGCCAGCTGACATCTTGAATTTGATGAAGTCCACAAATATTTTCTGTCGCCGAAGTGCCGAAAGAGGCCATCTGTCTCCCTTCTAGACTTGAAGCATTGTTCTGTCTACTAGCTGGCAATCTTTTTGATTGGCTTCTATCCGGCTTTCAGAAACATGTGCCTTCCTTTCTGAAGCTTGTTGCAGTGTGTTTTGTACGATTCTGTTGGCGTCCTCTGTGGGAGTCAGCTCCCTTTGCTCTGTTTTGTGAGCAAGCGACAACTGTTGTCGGCACATGCTTTTTTTTTTTTTTTGTCAAATATTTCCCTTAAAATATAAAGCCCTCGCCAGACATGACAAAATCGTTCTTGCTTCTTTTACCTCAATGGAAGCATTGATCAATATCCACTCACCAATTGTCTCCTCCTGCACTGCCATCAGTGGGAGGAGGCAGTGGGTCAGCCAATGCCTATTGTTGGTGGCATAGGGGATGATAAGCTTGGATTGTTCCTGGGCCATTTTAACGTCCTGGTCTGCCCTTGGTAAGTAGACGCATGGGAGTAGGCCTGTTTTAGCATATACTCTAATTATGATAATGTTGCTAAAAAGTTGAGACTCAGAAGGTCAAAGAGGGAAGGTAATGCAAATCCCTAGAAGGCAGTTACACAATGTTGATATAAAAAGAAACAGCTGGGCAAATAACTGTTTTTCTATTAGGAAACTGCACAGGAGAGCTGGGTAATTTCAAGCAAAGGACCAGAAACCTGGGTGGGTTGGTGCATGCAGTGGGCAGGAGAAGCGCTTGAAGATTGCATAGAGCTGGATCTAAACATGTTAATAGCTCTGAGTGCAAATTGCCATACTGTTTGGTCTCTGGGTCTGAAAGATGGGAAGAAGAGTTCCAATTAAGTTCCGAAGGGCAGTTGTAGCCCCATCTCCTAATCAGGGGGAAATCCTGCCTTGATAAGATCCTGTGAGCACATTTCCAGACTTTTCTCTCTTACCACCATAAGAATTTTGGTCTCTTCAAGTAATGTAAGAACCCATGTGATATAATGGATAGTGTTATTCTTGGGAGATTTAGGTCTGATTTAGATGCTGGCAGGACAGAAGAATATACCTGTGAAACTTCACACAACCCTAATGTCTTATATGACCTGGACCACTAAACATGCAATTGAACTGTGTGGGCAATGTTAGCACACCAATGCAAGGGCAGTTTGGGCTTCCTAACTTTGGCATATTAACATTATATATGTAGAAGATGAGGATCTGGTTTAAATGGCACACTGGGTGTGTGCAACATTGCACAGGCAAGTTCTTCTGTTCTTTCAGCGTCATGTTCAAACTAGGTTTTATATTCAAACTCCATTCAAACTCAAAGAGTATTGCTGTCTTTCAGCCTCGGGCAATTGTGAGGATAAAATGGGCGGAAGAGGTAGGAATGTCCTTCGCAGCTCCTTGGATGTAGGATAAATAAAAGATAATCACACACACCCCGAACCTCTAGTAGATTCTGTTTCCTACCCCAGTCGCCAACTGCACAATGACTATGCCAGAAGATTGTGTTTGATTTGAAGCATGCACAAAGAGAAGACCTCATTCAAATAAAGATGAGATCATCCAGTGCAGTTCTTATCCATGGAGGAGTAAAGAAAGATAGTACTTAAGTTGCTGCAGGTACGACATGGCACCATATAATGACCCTGATTGGTTGAACATAATGATCTCTCTATTGGAATGACTAAAAACATTTTTATTTGGCCAAAATTTTGGTGGCTCTAAATAATTATTTATTTTTAAAAATTTATGTGCCACCTTTCCACCCAATTTAGAACTCCAAAGGTGTTGAACATTAAAACATTAACCAGATCTTTAATAACATTTGTCAGTTCTTAGTAACTTACTTGGCTAGTCAACTAAGATTGGTTGTTTTCTGCTGATGATTTGGCCCAATCTACTGATTTGACTTATATTGATGGTGTTTGGTTTTATGATTTTTTTAAAAAATCAGTAGGTTTTTTTGTTTTATACTGCATACATCAATTTGCAAATGTTTTAATGTGGCAAAAGTAGGGTAAAGAAATAAATATTGTAGATGTGGGGTGGAGTGTGAGTCTGAGAGGTTAGGTGGCCATCTACCAATGGCCCAAAAAGATAACAAAAGAAGGAAACAAGAAGACAAAAAATAGTACATTCTAATTTACATATAGTTATTAATATAAGTTGAACTACAACTCATCATAATAGCAGAGCTCAGCTCCATGAGTGACAGGCGTCAGTCAAATGTTTACAAAGAGCTTCTTCAACCAAAAACATACCACTACAGCTGATTTCAGAGATTAGGCCTAAAAAAGAGGGCTGTTCTCTGAATCAGAATACATCAAGCCCCCCTGATGCAAGATAGTAGCCATTTAGTAAGTTCACATCAGAAATGAGATCTTAGCTAAGTATCATTTAACCAGTACATCAGTTTGGAAGCATATAGCATTGGGACATCCTTAAAAAGAACATGCTATGATTCCCCTACCCTGACCAGGAAAGCCTAGGCAAGCCTGATGTTGTCAGATCTCAGAAGCTAAACAAGGTCAGCTTCGGTTAGTAATTGAATGGGAGACCTCCAAAGAAGACCAGGGTCGCTATGTAGAGGTAGGCAATGGCAAACCACCTGTCAGTCTCTTTCCTTGAAAACTCCAGCAGAGGTCATCATAAGTCAGCTAGGACTTGACAGCACTTTCCACCACAATGATTCTACTAATGCCGAAAGACTGTGGCTCAGGAATAGAACATCTGCTTTGCGTGCAGAAGACCCCAGGTTCAATCCTCAGCATTTCCAGTAAAAAGAAATGTGAAAGAGCTCCACCTGAGACCTTGGAGACCCACTGCCATTCAGCACAGGTGATAGTGACCTTAATAGACCAGTGGTCTCACTTGGTATAAGGCAGCTTCATGTGTACCAATTTCCTTGACTTGGCAGTAAATCCACACAGCAATGGGATACACATTGAGCTGCACTGGCAATAAAAAAATGCCTTCCGTGAGTTTACATAAAGGGTTAAGAAGGGAGCCTGTGTTCCATCAAAACCTTCTTTGTAAGGAAGGGAGTGGTGTGATCACAGAAGAGGTTGTGAGAGCAGGAAAATGTGGCTTACGGTTTTCTAAACATTGTAAAAGTCAGGATTATTTTTGGCATTCTATTGATCCCCTTATTACCATTTGTTTTTATTAAACAGACGTCTGTGAGTACCGCTGTACTGCAAGAGCTGTCAGTGACTCAATTATGCACCCATGCTTTATAGCTTGGCAAAGGAAAAAAATGCTCTGGAGGGCAGCTCAGACTGAGAACAAACATTTTCTTTGGCCATTTTGAATTAAGAAAGGAACAGCATTAGTTAACGGGGGTTTTTTTTTACAGCATGTGCTTGAAATTATTTTGTTCATTTACAGAAAGCAAGAACTCAAATGATATCCTACCCTACTTAAAGCTACAGTGCTGGGTGAGTTATTGTATTAATAGGCAGGGTTAGGAAATTGAGGCAAGATTGCTCAATTCTTGAGTTACCACAATCCCATGTGTTCTATTGCCAACTGTAGTTTAATAGGTAACTTCTCTTTTCTTGCCGTTTAATAGAAGGTAAAGGGTTAGATCCTGTATATCCATTCCACTAACAATGCTTTTCCCCATAACAGGATAATGCAGCTTGTGAGATGGGAAATGCCACTATGGTAGCTATCTCTTTTTTTCTCCCAATACAAGTTCTTTTATACAAAATAATATTAGGCTGAAGATTTCCCATATGTCTGCCTTGAATGGCGGAGTCATCTGAAAACTATGATTTAAAATGTTGTTTTCTCCTTGAGATTACTGTAGGATGATGTCTTCTCTAATCATCTCTAATTGGATATTTGGACCTGATAGGGTTCCAAAGACAGAACGGATAACTTGATATAAATATGGGAGAGACAGAAAGAATGTGAAGTTCTCTCCTTCTACCCTCTTGCTTTGTCACTTATATAATTCTGTCAGGAGTAACAAGAATTGATTAAAATTGGGGGGGGAGAACACACTTTTATGAGACTATGGTACCTCAGAATACCTGCATGTCTAGGGATTGTTCATTTCAAAGCAGTCCCACATTACCAAATGAGTCCTTACATGTAGAAAGCTTAGATATCAGGAAGAAAGTTGCTGCGGTTTTTTTCTAATAAGTGTAACCTGTGTAGATGTGGCCCTCGGGTATATTCTGAGATGGTATGATAGAATGGTACATTCTTGTTGGAATCTTTGCAAGGGTCTTACGCTCAGTCATGGAAGAGTTAAATTGTTGTTCTGTTTGTTTAGTCAGATAGCTAGTTAGCATAGGACCACTTAGGCCTCGAGAGAACTTCCCGCCAGAGAAAGTGGGTATCTTTAGTCTTAATGAGGGAATCCGGGATTGTCTATTGGATGAGCCAGTTTATTGGGGGGCAATTAGCTAGTAACATATACTAAGGTTTTATTACTCTTCGTTCAGTCTGCTACTACAGTCCACTACTACTACTTCACTAGACCATGCAGTCTAAACTCAGTCTACTTCTTGCAATTTAAGCTTTTCTCTCTCTAATATCTAGTTGAGACTATCAAGACGTAGTCAGAAACTTTGTGTTTCCTACCAAATGAACCTTTTTTACTCTATTATTTTTATAGGGCTAGAATCACAGAAGTCTGTCTGCTTATTTCCATTGTGCTATTATCAAACTTTGCTACTCTGCAAACTTATATTGCATTGCTGCTGCTACCTCCAACATTCTCCACCCCCAACCCCCTGAAATAAAACTATTTGGCATAGAGAGGAATGACAATACGTTTTATTTTTGGATGTTATGGGCAACAGATCCTCGAATGTAAGATCTCATATGCACATTTTTTATTATTTCAGTTAACTGCTAATTTTCATCTCAACGCCAAACTAGATTTATCCACATGACCAATTGTTCAAGTAATGTGAGTGTGTACTTTTAACAGAAAATGCGTAGTGAGGGAATCTAAAGCTCCCCCTCACACACACACACCTTCTGCAGCTTTCTTTGAGTATGGTCTGGGAGGAAAAAAACACTTCAAACAATGTTGTGCAGCAAGATAAGGCAGAATCTGGGTTTAGCTCCCTTGCCATGTATTCCATTTTCAGTTAATAAGAGACCTACTTACCTCCTACCCACTTTACATGTGAACAGGCAGACACTTGAATAAAAATATGTCATGCCCTCTCAAATCTCATTTGACACTCGTACGGCATATAATCCATGGATTCATAGGGCTAGGACCGTCATAGATGTGTCCAGAATCAATGTTCTAAACCGCTAGGCAAGAAAATCTATTCTTCCGCAGTTCTAAGCAATTCTGGGGATCCTCATATGAAGTTGGTTAGAATGTTCCTCCCTTAAGTAGCTGGAGAGTTTTCATAATATCGTAGACTTCTGAAAACTTAATACAGTCTCCACAATTTAAAAAAAAATCAAGAATCCGTCTACTGATGTTTTGCATGTCGACATTTTTGATCTTCAGCTGTATTTTAATATTGTTTCCAGGTGCGGAATTAGAGAAGCAAAGAAAGTTAAGCAAGGAGATTGAGCTTTAATTTAGAAAATTCTGTCCTTAATAAACTTGCACTCTAGCAGGGTATTTCGGCTTATGTAAGAGCCTCTTGCATGTGGAAAAAAATATCCTTGCAAAACCCTATCCTTCCTCTCTCTCTCTCTCTCTCTCTAATTCCAAAAAAACCTTTTCCCTTCTCTGCTTTTTCTCTCTCACGCTTTTTCAGGTTTGAGTTAGAGCCCTTGTTGCTAGTTCAGTCATCTTTTTCATGGTTTTAAAACGATAATAGCCTGTGTCATCTGCCCTCTTGTAGATGGAAGGGTTATGCCTCATCTTTTCTTCCTTTCTTGCTCTCCCCATAAAAATCTTTCCCACAATGCATTGGGAGCAGCTTGCAGGTGTTTCCCTGCCGCTCTGCCCTCTCACATATACTGCAAATTAGTAACAGAAGCTAATGGCCCAGCATGGGGCCATCAAAGGACTGACAATTCCAGCCTTTCCAAAGGGCCCTTTATGTCAAAACCCCCCATGAGACCTGTCCAGCTGAAAAGACTATTTGTCTGTCCCTGTGTGAGGGCCTGCTGCTGCAGCGAGGCCTACTGCTGGCCTCATGCGGAGGCCCTGACTGTTGCCGCTAGCAACAGATAGACATCGCTGTTAACCACAGCGGGGCCCGCAACACATCAATCATGTAGCCCCAAATAAAGGCCCGAGGCCTTTGGCCCTCTACTTGGGCTATTTCTAAATAATTTCCAGTGGCTGAACATACTATGGTGTAGGCTGGGTAATTCAGTCCAGAAAACTTAATTTTGATGGAAAGAGGGGGAGGAAAATGCTTTGATTCTTTCTTCCTTTTTTTTTTTTAAAGGCTGTTTTTGTTCAAATAGATGCTTGTTTCAAAAGGAGGAATTTAACTGATGAGGGGGTGCTGTGAAAAGTTCAGGGCAAGAATAATAAATAAAAAGTTCAATGGTTAAATGCAGCCTAAGCCCCAGTGGACGGCAGAAATTGTCCAGAGTTTAGTATATGGTGTTTTTGTCTCTTCCCCCCAAACCAGGGGAAAAAACGTTCTTTAAATAAATTCCACCTCATTTTGCGGAAACCTCAACCCTGCCTAAGTATTCTAGTTATTCCTGAATTCCTATTAATTTGAATAGAAATTAATCTCCCTAATATATAAAAATAACATTTCCACCCTATCTTTATTAAGAAGATTTACAACCAGATATTGAATTAGAATTTTTAATATCGGGCGGTTAATATGTGGTTCCATCACATCGTATTTGTAAATGAATAACTAAATAACTTTGACAGTAGCAAATTTTCTCCTTGGCACAGCTAATTTCTCATCCTGTCTTAATGTTCTGTAGCATAGCCTTGAGAAATTACGGTACCCAGAGCCTGGTGGTTGTGGATTTTGTTCTTCCAAGCCTCTAATCCTTCAGAGAAGAGATGGCTGAATGCAATTTAGCTATATAGCAGATGGGAGTAATATGAGAATGATACTATCTTTTGATCATTAATATTAAGTAATACTTACCCTCCAAGTATGTTTTTTTTAGACTGTACCCTGATCATGTACCTCATGAGACTGCATGTAAACAAACTCAAATCCATTCTTTTTCATGAGGAGAATGCCATATACAGTCACCACTATAAGCCTACTCAAAGCTTCAGGGCTTATCTATGCATTATGAGGGACACAAGTCATGTCATGGGTTCCCCAACAAGAGTTACAACTTCATGGGAGTCACCTTTGTAGAGTGCACTGTTGCTCAGTGTGGGTCTCAGCACTATGAAGGGGAAAGGACTTCAGGGGTCTCTTCCATGCCATTTTTACAAGGAGAAATAGCTACGGGGAGGCTGTTTTCCCCTTCCATGAGATCCACATGCTTTGCAATGATGATCATAGCAGCAGGAGTCCAGAGAGCATCAGGGGAACCATTAAACAATGCCCTAATGTCACTTCTAGGAAAAACTTAGAAGTGACATCAGTCCTCTCTGTAAGAGTCACTGGAAATGCTGTGGTTTTACTATAGAGTTTTCAGAGATTCCTAGAGAGGTATGACATCACTTCTGTGTTTCCTCCAAGAGTGATGTCACGCCATTGCCTGATGGAGCCCACCGTCCCCCACCCCCAGACTTCTGCCAGTTGTACTTCCAGGGGAAATGCAAAAGTGACACCAGTCAGCTCTAGGAATCACTAGAAACTCTATGGTAAAACTGGGTTTTATGAGGAAGAAACCATTTTGTTCAGGAGCTTACCTTTGAATACCACAGAAAATTGGGATTTGATTCAGGGCTTCTGAAAGCAGAAAGCCTTCAGAAATGTTCTGTGCAGAGTGAACAGAGTCTGAGCTCCTCTTTTATATTTGTCTTGTCTCATGTGTTTCAGCAGCTGAGGTGCACAGGGAAAGAACTCTGCCAGGGGCTCTGTTGCTGTTCACAGTGGGCACAGGGGAGTTAAAAAGCCCTTTGTTTCAGGCTCATGTGAAGGAACAAGTCAGTGTGTTAGGCTGGCCTTTCAGTGTTCCCTGAATTCAAAATATGGTCCTAGTTGAATGTTAGTTGCTGTTTAAAAGTATAAAGGAGACATCTTATTTGAGCTGATCCTGCTCATGCAGGAAGTGTCTCATATGAAATTTCATGCATTAAGTTTCCGATGGGAAGAATAGATCTCTTTCCACCTCTTTTTGGGTATGGGGGACTGACCTGGAATACCCTTTGGCCCAATGCTGCGTCTTGAGTCTGTTCCTTTGCAAAACTCTGCTGTATTTGTTGACCATGTTAGTCTGTTGTAGCACAATGGAACAGACGTCCAGTAGCACCTTAAAGACAAACATTTTTTTCAGTAAGAGATTTCATGATAAAGAGCTCATCTCTTGAGATACAGTAGGAGAAACAAACTCCTTAACCTCAGTTTTAAAGAAAATTACAGAAACGGAAGAGTTGAGCTGAGATAGTCCTAGTATAATAAATCAGGTGAGATTCTCTATGGAGTGACTAGAACTACTAGGGTAGTTTAATGAGTGATGGGAGGGGTCAGAGGTTCTGGCCTTTCTCACATGCAGTGAAGATAAACAAAAGCACAATAAAGTAGGGTAAATAAACTAGTTATGCCTGAGCCATGTTGTGTTTAGTGCTGTGTTTTGAATTTCATTGGGTGAGTTTCTAGCCTACAACAAGATCATGGGTAGCTTTTTCAAACCTCTAGGTATGGCCTGGGTTAGCAGTGGAACTCAGTGTGGGATTTCTGCAATTCGTTCCTTTTCTTTCTCTAACCCTCCACAAATTCCATAAGGAATAATGCAGGAAATGACAGAGGAGGCCGAGTTAAATAACCCAGAGGGTTCTCATCTTCCTTGGCGCTAACTTTATATCCACATTCATTATGTGAATTGGCTGGCAAAACTGTTTCCCATGATAAATTGGAACACTGCATAGGTTGTGCAGGCTCAGTTCAATTTTCCGTAATGGTATACAATCATCTAGATGGTTATGTTCAATGCATGGTGCAGTCCTTCATTTAGAGAAGTTTGAATGCATAAAGCCCTCTAAGAAGCATTGCCATAACAAACTTTCTTATTTTAGGCAGCATCATAGTGCATAAGATTACCTATGTTCCTTTGTTTTTCTTTCTTTAAAAAAAAATAAAAGTAGTAAACCTACCTTTCCATCAGCCTGTTGCTTGATCGGGATCGAAACTATAGCACAAAAAAGTGTGCATGCTGATTTACAAGAGATAATGGTCATATATGGTTGGAAATGTTACCAGTGTAAGGGGGGGGGAGCTAAATACTGTTCTGCTGAACAGCAACATGTATTATTTCAGACAGAAAATACTCATATTACCAACTCAATACCTTCCTGATACTTATTTAAGGGTATTCTTGAAAAATTAGCATCAGTGTCCCAGGAACTCCAACCTCCAGAAGAAACCAGTTGGCCTAGCTTTTAACCAACAGGTGTAGCATGGTTGCCATTCACCTGTAGTTCCATCCCATGCTGCTCCAGCAATGTTTAATTATGAGACGTCATATTACCAGTATCTGCCACATGATTTAGTTGGTTTGACCACAGGGCAGTGGCCACATACCCACTCCTGTAATGTAAGATCTGTTCTTTGCCATATGGAAAGAATAATGCAAAACCATTCTCCATTCAGTCTGCAACTCCAGCTCCTAGATGGCATCTTGCACCCAAAGCTGTCTCTCTCTATGTGTATTTGCATATGCCATAAGGTCTGCAGAAAAGCTGGTGCTTACTTTGGGTATCTGTTGACCAAGTAATAGTGTGTAACCCCAGAGTACAAATCCCAGAAAGTGTATTAATATTACTATGAAAGACAGAAAATCTGGTTACTGTTTAGGTTGTAGCCTTGCTCAGAGGAAAAGTTGTGTTAAATCATGGTTGGTATAATTGCATAAGCTACTCGAGTTGTTTGTTCGTCAAATGGATTTGAAATCATAGTTTGAAGTTGCTGTATTAACCACATTTAGGCTTAAATATGTTTTCATCTGATGTGTGAATGCACACGTCTGACTTTGTTTCCCTACACAGCCCACCCCAGCACTGAAACCAGCATTTGAGTGATCCATCCTCAAGCTGAAATCTGGTTTAAAACATGGTTTCACCTTATGCAGGGCTTTTTTTCTGGGAAAAGAGGTGGTGGATCTCAGTGGGTTGCCCTCGGAGAAAATGGTCACATGGCTAGTGGCCCCGCCCCCTGATCTCCAGACAGAGGGGAGTTTAGATTGCCCTCGCGCCGGCAATCTAAACTCCCCCCTGTCTGGAGATCAGGGGGTGGGGCCACTAGCCATGTGACCATTTTCAAGAGGTTCCAGAACTCCATTCCACCACGTTCCCACTGAAAAAAAGCCCTGACCTTATGTCTGAACTGAGACATGGTGTCATGTGGCACTAGAAATTGTGTGCAAGATCTGAGTATATATCCCTGCAGATATATATAATATATCTTTTTTTAAAAAAGATATATATAAAAGATATATAATAATGATCTATGGCCTGAAATGCATTTTTAAAAATCCGTTTGTACAACTATACTAGAATGGACTTGCATCCAATACCCTTTACCACTTCTCGCCTTGCAATCAGCTAGATTTCTGAGAGTCTTCTAAGATGTTAGTAATTGTAGCTAGTACTTTATGAGACTACACCATTGCAAATGCTTATCCGTCCGAGACAGTCATGTTAACCTTCAATTTAAAATCCAGCTTCTGTGACTGAAAACGGCTTTGAACTTCAGGTTGATCTTACCGTATCACATGTTAAAATTCAGGATAAATTGCAACGTTTAGAAGCCACGGACCATTGATTAAAGAGTAGCTTCTCATAAAACCGCTTGTTAATGTTCTGTGTGCTGTTCAGAGTTTGCCAAAAGTTTGCAGCCTTTCGCCTTTTTCCCTCATCTCCCCCCCCCATCCTCTTGCTCTTTTTCGCCGCCATCAAAACTTGCCCACAAAAAGGAGTGGGCGAAGGCAGGTCTCCTGGGGCTTCCTCAAACTTACACAGCACGGGCTCATCTTTTGATCCCTCCTCATGACTTTATTTCATTATCCCTTAAGTATAAGGAGGAAAGTTAATGACATCATAAAACCCAGAACTCTATAAAAGATGTTTCTGCTGATTTACTGCCAATGTACTAGAAGCATGTCATATAACTGCCCATTAAAGATGGCGAGTTGCTCTCCTGCCTCAAGCTTTTCCTTATCACCAGCCTTTTATTTATGACCAGATTATAGGGGGTGGGTGTGCACCATAAATCAAAGAGCTTATTTTTATAGAGCACATCATTAACCCTTTAATTATTGTATTAACGCTGAGTGGTCTGACTTAAATATATGCCTAGCTTTGCATTCACAAGGATAATTTTTTTTAACAGACTAAGGCTGCTTCTTCTTCTTCTTCTTCTTCTTCTTCTTCTTCTTCTTCTTCTTCTTCTTCTTCTTCTTCTTCTTCTTCTTCTTCTTTACAAACTTTATTAATCCATTGTCTGTCCATTATCAATTGTTACCTGTCGAACAGAAGGTATGCACTGCAGTGATGGCAAAAAGAAATACTCCACTGTGGAAATAAAGAAAAAAAAATAAAGGAAGTCGGTAATAAAACGGCGGTGTGTACTGCTGCCTGGAAAGGGTTGGTGGGAGAAGAAGCATGATGTGACCATGTTGTAGAGCAAGAAACCGCTCAGCCTCTGAGGTAGGATGGTGAGTTGCTATAATATGGTGGCTAAGAGAATGAGTTGTGATTTGGGAGTTTCTCAGTACAAATTTTGCTGCTGTGGGCTCATTAGGTGTTCTGAATAATAATAAGATTCAATTTATATACTTCCCGTCAGGACACCTGAGCACCCACTCAGGTGTTATCATCATCCTCATGACAATCACCCTGTGAGGTGGGTGGGTCTGAGAGAGCTCTGAGAGAGCTGTGACTGACCCAAGGTCACCCAGCTGGCTTCAAGCAGAGGAGTGGGAAAGCAGACCTGGTTCTCCAAATTAGAGTTCTGCCACTCTTAACCACTACACCAAACTGGGTCAGGCAAGCCCCTGTTTTTCTCTCTCTCAGCACCCAGCTCCCCTTCTGCAATATGGGGTCAATGATACTTGCTACTTTACAGGGCTGTAATAAGGACTGTATGTAGGAAGGTGGCATGGTATAGCCCAATCTTATCAGATCTCAAAAGCTAAGCAGGGTTGTCCCTGGTCAGTACTTGGATGGGGTTGCTATGCAGAGGAAGTCAGTGGCAAACCAGCTGTGCTCCTCACTCACTTAAAATGCCCTTTGGTGGGGGTCACCTTAAGTTGGTTGTGATATGACAGCACACGCATCATAAGAACTGCAGCAAGTTAATATGTCAGTTACTTGGAATGCTGAAAGTGGTCTGTAAAGTATTGCTATTGGTTGTCCATAAACTGATCTGGCCTCAAAGCAATTCTGTCTGGCTCTAGGTGGCCCTACCTAGGGAGTTCCAATGGTGACCCAGACAAGGTTCTATCTATTCCCCTACATTCCGAAGGAAGTCCACACCCACAAATTTGCACAGGTATGTTGCTGCTGCCCTCCAGTGCCCTGAAGGACAGCAAACCCTACCAAATTCCAGTCAAGGTAAAAAGCTTGCCCACAATTTTATATGTGAAAATTAAAACCTTTTTTGTTGTTCTAAAAAAAAGCCAAGAGACATCGTAATACTTTTCACCATTCCCTTGCATTTTCAATGTATGACATAATTTTTCACATATGTATGAAGTGCTATGCCTTAATGCATACACTCTGCATCTCTGAAGCTCATTCTTTGTATGATGCCAGCTGTACTCTGACCATGAGAGAATCAGTATGTGGCAGAAATTGCCTATATCTGTTCTGCCATGTTAAAATATAGATATTATTTTAAACAAAGAAGACATACTGTAAGGACTGGGAGGGGGAACCGTTATGTCGCTCTTCCGTTATGCTATCCTTGTACAGGCATATTCTATTTAGCAATGATGAAAGGAATGGACACTGCAGCCGGGTGAAAAAGAAACTCATTTTTCCCGGTCCAAAATGTGCTGGGAAAATGTGACTTTCCAGCAACAAAATAACATTCTTAAGAAAAGACAATCTAGTCTGCGCACTACAAATGGATAAAACCTGACCGTTTATGATGCTGAAATGTGATTGTCTGGAAAGAGTGTCGTTCTGTAGAGGACGGTGGTTCTGCAAAATTAACAGCATAGTCAAAGCCCCTGTATACTCTCCACGGACAATTTAACTGCCCTGTACAGTGCATTTACCTCTGCATTGATTGTTTTCTCTGAGAGTAAAGACTAGAGAAGCATTTGATAGCAGGTTCGATGTGCTATCCTCACCCATGAATTTTGAATTTCATCATGCAGTATTGACAGCAAACCTTGGGAAAGCTATCTCGGAATAAAAGTTGTCATAAATTGATAACAGATCATCTTGCTTTAATCCAGACCAGGAAAAAGCGGCTCATGGATTTTCAGGGTTCCCTCCCCCCCCTTCTTTCTTTAGCACATGTTCAGCAAAAAGAAAAAGAAAGACCAAGACAAGTCTATAGCTGCTTTTGAGCTCTGTTTTCCCTTTGTGTTTGATGAAACAGGAAAGGGTCCAAACAGGGAAGTTATAAAGAAAAATAATAGAGGAAGGAAGCTATGAATGAGCCTCCAGCACTTTGCTGTTACAGTAATGATTTATGAAGCCCATGAAAGTGTGTGTTTTTTTTTTCCTTGACAATTGTAGCACTGGCTTCGAGGAGAAAAGCGTTGAAATAAGTAGCTTCCCATGTAGAGTGAATGACAACTGTTGGGACTCAACCAGAGAATTTAGAGCTGGGTGTTTTTTTCACATTCAAGGATTATCATATTTTAATCTCATTGACCATAATCACTTCCTTTAAACATGTAAAATAGTAAAGAGTCCCGTAGCACCTTTAAGACTAACCAACTTTATTGTAGCATAAGCTTTCGAGAACCACAGCTATCCTTGTCAGATGCCTGGGGAGGTATGAAGAAACTGGCCAGAGATATATGGGTGAGAGGGGGGGAGAGCGTGCAGGTGCAGGGAGTGAGGGCCTTGTAGATGCAAATCAGTTGCAAAAGTCATGAAAGAGGTGGAGTGCACAATCCAGGCTGGATGTGACTCCTCCCCTCCATTGCTGAACCTGAATGGAATGGCTGAAAGCAGTTACTTCTGGTAATGAGATAACCATCCAGTCTCTATTCAGTCCAAGTCTGACTGAGTCAAATTTACATATGAATTCCAATTCAGCCGCTTCCCATTGGATTTTGTTTTTGAAAGGTTTCTGTTGAACTATGGTGACCTTTAAGTCCTTGACGGAATGTCCTGATAGTTGGTTTCTGGATATTGCCATTTTTGGTGTCAGATTTGTGACCATTTATTCTTTTGCGTAGAGGTTGGCTGGTTTGTCCAATGTACATAGTAGATGGACATTGTTGGCACATGAGGGCATATATCACGTTGGAGGAGGAGCAGCTGAGAACAGCTGTTAGGATTATGGAGAAAATGTAAGAGGCTATCCAACCACTAGGCATTAATAAGGTGATATTAAGGTGTGGTGTAATACTAGGCTTTCTGAGGCCCAGATTGAAATCCTCACACTACTCTGGAAGCTCACTGTGTGACCTTGGACCAATCACACCCTCTCAGGCTAACCTATCTCGCAGGGTTGTCATGAGGATAAAATGGAGGAGAGAACAAGGTGAGCTGCTTTGGTTCCTCATTGGGGAGAAAGGCAGGATATAAATGGAGTCAGTAAATAAATAAAATGTGATTTGACTCACTTGGCATCCGGAAGCATTTTTGACAGAAGAGGCAAAGAGAGGAAATTTCACTTTCCTCTTTTTAATGTAGCCATTGGTGTTCTGTATTTTTTCATCCATGCAGATGTCCCAACTCTCAGAATTACCTTTTTGAGTTTACGGGCATCTGGCAGAAGGTCAGAGGCTCCTTTCACTGGCACCTTCCTCTGACACTTTGTAGCATCCATGACAATTTTTTTTAACCCACCCAAAATTGGTTGGTAGCTTCCCACAGGGCAAATGCAGCTTGCAGACAGTTGCTGGCTGGTGGCTACTAGCTGTCTCCTGAAGGCCAAGGTCCTGAAGCAAGCATTATCCTTACAGGCTATCTAAACAGTTCTTGTGAAATTGAGAGAATATGCCTTTTTCTTCCCAGGCAAGATGTAAACCTTAAACCTTGGAGACAGTAAACCTTTTAAAACTCCTAAGAAAGGGTGCTGTAATTTCTGTGACCAGACCGAAATTGCCTGTGCATTTAATGTTAAGTCTCCATGGCTGCAAGACATTTACCTAACGTGAGTGGAAATGTGGAAGAGAAAAAAAGAATTAGGGGCATTCAACAATAATACAAGATTCTCTGTTTATAATGTAGGAATTCCCCAATTAATTCCATACCTGGAATAAAAGATGCCCCCAAGCCAACCATCTGCTCAAATTTAAACTGGATGATAATAGATTTGGAAGAGAGGACTGTAATTATTTGCTAGGTGATTCAGATTAATTTACAAAGAAAAGTGTTAATGCCAATCACATATTACCCCTCTGGGCCAAGTGAAAATTGCATTACAGCAGAAAGGGATAACATGTAAATGATGGGTGACGCAACAGTTTATAAGCTGATTGGACATTCTGGATGTCTTAAGATACTAATGAATTAATAAGATTCAGTATCTTCTGGACAACTTCACTATAATTCTTCTGTTCATTCTTGGAAGTATAACTTGAGGGGGTGTTTTTCTTTGTTTTGCTTTTGCTTATTTATTTATTTATTTATTTTTATTTATTTATTTGTTTGTTTATTTATTTATTTATTTATTAGATTTTTAGTCCGCACTCCTCGCCAGGCGGGCTCAGGGCGGAGTACAACATTTCAGTTTACATAAATACAGTTAAAAACAGATAAAACAGTATTTTAATGTGTAAAACAGTGTTTTAATGTGTAAAGATTCAAAGGAGTTTGCCTTTGCCCGCGACCACGGTTCTCTTTGTCAGATGCATCTGGCAGGGAGGACTGTGGTTATCGAGGGCTTGTGCTGCAGTGCTGCTGAACTCTTTTTGATTTTGCTACTACAGACTAACACGGCAAACTCCTTTGAATCTTTACACAAGCAAACTGATCCCCGCACCAAAAGGAGCTGTCTGCATCTCCATATCAAAGGAGTTGTTTACATCCCCCCTCTCCCCTTTCCCCCCTTCCCCCCCTCTCCTCCTCTATATTTGGCCAGTTTCCTTCTGCCCTCCATGTATCTGACAAAGAGAACGTGATTCTCGAAAGTTTATGCTACAATAAAATTGGTTAGTCTTAAAGGTGCTACTGGACTCTTTTTGATTTTGCTACTACAGACTAACACGGCTAACTCCTCTGGATTTATACAATACAGCTTCTCTTCAGATGGCGATGATAAAATACTGCTTTTCAAGCCCTGGCTCATATGTAGGGTGGTGGACAGATCTTTAGTGTGGCCAGTGAGGGCCCAACCTAGCCTCCTCCATATGCCTGGCGGAACATCTCTGTCTTACAGGCCCAGCGAAAAGATAATAAATCCAGCCGGGCCCTGGTTTCCTCAGACAGAGAGTTCCACTAGGTTGGTGCCAGGACCGAAAAGGCCCTGGATCTGGTCAAGGCCTTTAACTTTTGAGCCCCTGAGTATTGATTGGCTTCTCTATTATTCACACATTCTTGTACACAGAGGTGCCAGTTGAAGCTCATGGCCAAAAGGCAGGATGATGGCTTAGTAGCCCAAACTTTGAATATACACAGCCTTGCTAGTCAGATATCCATCCTTGAATAAGTCTGCTGTATTTTTTTTTAAGGAAACGCACAAGCCCACCTTGAACCATGTGGAAAGGCAGGATATAAATGTTTTAATAAATGAAATAAAAATTAAGCAGTTTTCCTGCTAGCTGCATTTTTAAAATATGGCAGAAATAATTAGATGCAGTGGTTGTAAGTTGCAAACCTCAAGTAGTTTACTTCACCATCGCACATAGAGCAGGCGGGTGAGAATTTAATGCTGGCATCAGCCAAATAATTTTGAGGATCACCTTCACATGGTTGATGACCCATTTCTCTCCCTCAAATTTTTATAAGCATTAATATAGTTTGTAGCCAGCCAGTTGTTTAGCAAGTGTGTAGGTAGGCTGAACATCGGTCACCCAAACGTCTGTAAGCAGCTTCTAATCCTTTCCAAATTTCCTTTTTTAATATAATAATGAGAACTTTGAACTTGTGGTACATTAAATCGCAGCTGCTAGATCTGATGTACGCGTTAGGTTTTGAAATTCCCCTGTTAAAATCGTAATGGTTTTTTGCATAGAGGATTATTACATTTAGATGCAACACCTCCTCAATCTGCTTTTGGTAAATATCTGTCCTTGAATATTCAGTAGGAATGACATTACCGTGAGGTTCTAACATGTAAATCTTTTAGCAAACGCCTATTCAAAGACATTTACTAAAGATTAAAGCAGGTTAACATTCATTTATAAGGGTAAAATTCTTGACTTTCTTCCATAAAGATAATGTGGTTTTATATCACCTCTAGCAGCAAAGTGATATGAAGGTCAATGGCAGACATGATGACCAGTGATAATTTGGATGTGGGTAGATGGACGGCTGTCCGACCTATATTATCTTTGTCGTGCTGCATTTGGACAAATACCTCTCATTCCATTCCGTATTTGTTCTATACCTTTGCTGCATCAAATGTTCTATTCAGGGCTTTTTTTCTGGGAAAAGAGGTGGTGGAACTCAGTGGGTTGCCCTTGGAGAAAATGGTCACATGTCGGGTGGCCCCGCGCCGTGATCTCCGGACAGAGGGGAGTTGAGATGGCCCTCCGCACCGCCTAACGGCGCAAAGGGCAATCTCAACTCCCCTCTGTCCGGAGATCAGGGGGTGGGGCCACCCGACATGTGACCATTTTCAAGAGGTTCCGGAACTCTGTTCCACCACGTTCCCGCTGAAAAAAAGCCCTGGTTCTATTCTTCCAGTACAGTGTGAATTTTTGTCAACATGGAGTGCAGGTTTTAATGCATGTTTCTTATATTTATTTTTATTTACTTTATAGCCTTGCTGAGACTCAGGCTGGATGATAGAATATTAAAAAATGCAAACATTTCTAATTCCTTTATGGAAATGCCCTCTTGAACATTTCTGTTTTACACATTCTGCAGAAATGATAGAAGTATAGGAGCCTTCCTGACCTCTTCAGGCAGTCTGTTCCTCAAGGTGGGAGCCACCACAGAGAATGTGTATGAACGGGCACAAGTTGCCAATCTTATCCATCTGCAAGGTGGCACCTGTTTAGGATTGCCCTGTACGTTTTGCATGCATCTCTCTCTCTTATGTTTATTGTCTTAGCCATAAGATAATAATTCATACAGTAAAACAATAGAACAAAGACACAGCCATTTGTAACAATTGGATGAAAATAGACAGTAAAACCAATGTTTTATATTTTTTATATTTTTACTTTTGGACACTGATCCTTACGTTTCCAACAGAGTGGCTTTATTGGCGTTAGCGGCAATGAAGATTAGGCTGAGTCTGGGCCTCACTGTAAGCTATTGATTTTACTGCACAGGGCTTTTTTTCAGCTGGAACACGGGGGAACGGAGTTCCGGAACCTCTTGAAAATGGTCACATGGCTGGTGGCCCCGCCCCCTGATCGCCAGACAGAGGGGAGTTTAGATTGCCAGAGGGCAATCTAAACTCCCCTCTGTCTGGAGATCAGGGGGCGGGGCCACCAGCCATGTGACCATTTTCTCCGAGGGCAACCCACTGAGTTCCACCACCTCTTTACTGTTACTGCATAACTATAAGTATGTATGTGTGTGCGCGCATGCGCATGAGAGTGAGAGAGAGGGGAGAGAAAATAAATAGTTAAGCACAGAGGTATGTCAGATTGTATATGCTGATTCCCACAACATGATAGAGTGAATGTGTCTAATTTTGCAGAAGACAAAAAGTAAAATACTAAATGGACATAGATTCAGAGCCCACTGTACACAGAGTCAGTGGAGGCTGATGGATTAATGTTATTGTATTAGTACATGCATATGACCAAATCTAACCGGTGATATTCTCCCACTTCATCCTCCCTACTGAGCACCTAATTTCCTTCCAAAGCTGACACAGCAGGGAGGGAGCATTTTAAAATTAGACTCCCGTCTCCACCAGAGCTGAGACTGGGAATACCCTGGTCCAAATCGTTCAGGGGCCTTGGGAATCACCCATTTGGCACTGAAGGGGCACCCAAAGGAAGGAAAAGGAATAGAATATGCACTCCTTCAAGCTCCAACCTCTCTTTCTCACCATGCTTAGTTGATTAGGCAGGATCAGTGGTCTTCATGGAGTTGCCAACTCCAGTTTGGAAAATTCCTGGAGATTTGGGGGCAGTTTCTTGGAAGGGCAGAGATTAGGGAGGGGAAGGAACTTAATGGGGATATGATGGCATCAAGTCTGCTCTCCAAAGCTTTCATTTCCCTCAGGGGAACTGTCCTGATTACCAGGTTGGAGGTAAATCCCAGCAACAGCAGGTCCCAGAAAGAGTTCTCAGATTACAGTCCAAAATCAAAGTCTAGTATCAGATAACATAATCCAGAAGCATAGTCTAAAAGCAGTCCAAGGTCAGCTAACGTATTCCAAAATCAAAGTCCGAGGCATCCAAGGTTCAGGCCACGAGGGACCAAGAGCATAGCAGCTTCACCAACAGTGCTATAGACAAGCTGGCACCAGCCCCACTGTAGTCTTATATAGGGAGTTTCCCCTACAGATGAGGCTGGTTCCTTGTTTAGGCTTTCTACACGCTGAGTCATCTCTAAGCTGAGTTATTTTCACTACTCATGAGGAGTTGTGGGGCCCAGATTCTGCAATGACTGAGGTATTTCTTGACACTTCCTCAGCAGGGGGAAGGCCTCAGGCTGCCAGGTGTGCTCTCCTGTGCCTGGTCCAGGCCTCTTCCTTAGCCCTTTGCCTTTCTCTGTTCCTGAGGTCCTTTAGGAGGCCATGGGGGTCTGGCAGTTGGCAAGTCCATATTGGGGCCAGGCTTGAGGGCCCTGCTGGCTCAGGGGGTGGTGCTGGTTGGGCTCAGGGTCTCTTGGAAGGAGATCCTGAGAAACCAACCTCCCAGGAAGGGTTTGCCAAGGTGGGGATTGGGGGCAGGTTGTCCTCCTCCAATGAGGGCTCATCTTCTGACTCGATACCAAGCAGTCTGTGACACAAACTGATCTCCCTGGAAATCGATAGTAATTCTGGGAGAACTCCAGGTTCCACCTTGAGGTTGGTAACCCTGGGTCTGGAAATTGGACAACCATGCCAGGCCCCAAAACCAGGACTTTCTCTTCTATTACCTTTGTCCTAGAAGACTTGCAGATGGCCAGTCTTCCCTGCCAGGGCTATGCATGGGGACTGTTCTGAGCAAGCACCTCTGTGCAAATGTAATGCAAAATTCAGAAATGCATTGGCTGCGCTGAACCAGATATGCCAAAAATGGCCTGTTTTTATTTCAAGATCATGCCATTCAATAGTGCTGAATTGACCAATTTTTTAAAGAAGTTATTATTGACATAGCTACACTTACAAGTTATTGTTCTCTTTTACATCTGGGAATTGTAATACTGACCGGGGGGGAGATGACAACTAAACATTAGAGAATTCTCAGCACCAGCCTTCAGCCCCCAGCATTCTTTGATAGGGAAGCCAAGACACTTAATTCAAATAAAACCAGGGCTCATTTGAAGGGGGAACGCGCAGGAACGCAGTTCCAGCAGTTCTCCAAAGAGGTCCCATGTCAGGTGGCCCCGCCCACCTGACTTTCAGGCATTTTGGGCCCGTTTCAGCCTGGATTGGGGCCAAACCAGCCTGGATTGGATCAGTGCCAGGTGGGGGAACCCTCCCCTGCCCAGCACTGACCCGATCTGGGCCATTTCGGCCCCAAACCAGGCCCCAAAGGGCCTAAAATGGCCACTTTAGGTCATTTAGGGCCCCTTTTTGCCATTTTGAGCCCAATTACGGCCCTGAATGGCCAGGATTGGGTCCAAAACAGCCAGGATAGGTGATGTCAGGAGGTGTGGCATATGCAAATCAGTTATGCTAATGACACACTTCTGGTGCCGTCAAGAGGTGTGGCATATGCTAATGAATTATGCTAATGAGTTCCTCCCGCTTTTTTTCTACAAAACGACCCCTGAATAAAACAGTATAAGATTATTATTCTTGCTGTCACTGGATCCAGATATAACCCTTTAGACCAAATAAGACATAGCTAAATTAATGCTTCATTTTAAGCCAGAGCATGTCTGTGTTGGATACCTGGACCATGTAACTATAACAGACTTCCTTGTGAGCATGCTCACTTGAGTTTTCTTTGATCGGTTAGTAGCTACAAGCCTTTCTCCCACATTGGGGTTGTGGAACTTATGGGTTAGATGATACAGCTTGCAGTTTTGGGTAGAGTCTTTGCACCTGCTTTATAAAACATCAGAACCAGTGGACCCAATCTTCTATTTCTTCTCTTGCCAATTAGTGGTGAAAATACTTTATTTGTGCTATAAAGGTCACTCTTGTAATGCTTACTAAATGATTAGATGGTTGTAAGAGAACCAAATGAGTTTCAGGCAGGGGGGAAAAAGACTTTTGCAATGATCTAGTTAAAGAATCGTCAGATTTAATTGTGGATGAGCAGACAATTGCCTAAACATTGTTTAGACAACTTTCTTCCAAGCCAATTAGACACTGGTTCTTTGTCCTCATCACAGCATTGCTAGTAACATCACCGTCGATGCATTTTCTTATTATTCCCCTTGTGTTATCAGAAAGCAGTTCTGGAAAAGGTGCAGAACAGACACAAACCTAAACGGGCTCTGTGTGATCCAATTGCTGCGTATTGTGATCCTTGATTAAATACTGGTAGTCATTACAGTATGTTTGGAATAGCTTCATTTGAAGATAAAATGTAATTCCTTTTTTCAGTCTGTTTAGTTTTTCATTAAGATCCCATAGTTCCTCTCAGAGCTTACGAGGAAAGGTGTTGCTTGATTTCTCTTTCATCAGCTAATTTTAATTATTCACACCATTGGCTTCATTAAGTCAAAGCATCCCTAACATAACTTGTGAAATGATCATCTGGGGAAGGGGCAGGGATTGAACGTGAGGCTTGTCCTTCTTAGAAGCAAGGCTGTTGAACAAACGTCACTCTGTTTAGACCGTACTCATCCCAGTGCGTTGCCATATCAAGCCTTCTGTTCCCATGCTCCAGTGTGAGTTTGTGGGGGTAAGCTTACTTTAATGATACTGCTCATACAGCCTATTCGGCTCTGAGCAGTGCCACACTAGAATTAGAATTAAAATAGGAAAAAGTCTTTTAGTACATAATCTATATAGTATTAAACAAGTTTTTTCCTTAATCGATTGGGAGAGGAACTTGGCTACTGCCAAAGTGGTATTAAAATCCACCCCTGCTAAAAGGAGCCTCAAATATTACATTCAAACAGACAGTGTTGAAGAGTGTCTGTTTGGCCAGAGCCGCATTGGCAGAGTCGTTCAGAATAGGGAACCCTGGCTGATTCCAGACGGCCCTCTGCATTCCGAAACGTTGCACGTCGTCGCACGGAAAACGTGAAATACCGCGTTTTCTCGCGTGAGTTTTGCGCAAGGTCGCGCAAAACTCGCGTGAGAAAACGCGATATTTCACGTTTTCCGTGCAACGACGCGCGATGTTTCAGAATGCAGAGGGCTGTCTGGAATCGGCCCCTGTTTAAGCGTCCCAGCAACTCTCCCGACGGAATGGCATTCAATCTGGCTAACATAAATAATCGTCGATAGCGTGGAACTGTCAAGAAATCAAAATAAACTGGAAGAGGTTGCGGCAATGTTAAACCCAAGTATATCGGTGAGCATACTCTACGTGCTGTTATCATAGTACTTCTGTAATCCAGTTTACTCAGACAACCTAAGATCGAGGAAAGAGCTGCTGAAGGCCCTTGTTCTTTCAGATTATGAGGGTTAATACCCAAGGCCTAGACACGGTTTTCGATCAATTTACTCCAGGGGCTTTGATAAGAATTGGTTTGTAGCAGATGCAAATAGCCATTTGATTCCGTGGAGAACAGGGTTTTAATCCAAAACCTGTGTGGGTAAGCACAAGAAGCAGGGGTGATGGACACATTACATATTGCAATCCCTATTTCCATTGTATTTCCATTAACCTTAAAACAGACCGGACAAGTTTCAAGAGCCCCTTTGACTTTCAAAGAGACTCCCAGGTTCTAGCCACTGTTCAGTTATGAAGCTGATGGGGTGACCTTGGGCCATTCTCTCTCTTTCGCATCCTAACCTACCTCACAAGTCTGTTAAGTTAAAATCGGGGCAGGACCCTATGAACATCACTCCGAGCCTGATGGCAGAATAAATATGTGATAGAGATCTAATGTGCAGCAAGCTTCAGTTGTTTTTAGCCTTTCCATATGGCTCAGAGGGCATCTAGAAACTGACTTGCACAAGATGAAAGATCCCAGTTCAGGTAAACAAGTGAATGCATTGTGGAACGGGTGGAATTATGGCCTGTGGATTCATCTGATCTACTGTCAAAAGTATGAACACATGAAATTTACATGCACACACAGATTCTCTTTGTGCAATCTGTACTCAACAATTTCCCATGTTTATTAATTGCAGTGGCGTAGCATGGGAAAGGCGGGGGGCAGCTGCCCCGGGCATAAACCTTTGAGGGGGCGCCATGTCCACGGCCCTTCTCCAGGAGTGCTCCCAGCCTGCCTCCCCACCCCTTCGCTGCAGCTGCCCACACCGCCGCCAGCTCGGTACCCAGCAAGTCAGGCACCCTGCCTCCCCGCTCATCTCCCCGCCTCCCTGCTCATCCCCCCTCCCCGCTCCCGTGGTAAGGGCTGCTCACCTCCCGCCTCTTCACCACGGCCACCTGCACCACCGCCACCACCAGCTCGGCGCCCAGAGAGCTGGGCGCCCTGGCAGTGCAGCAGGTGATGCGGCAGACAGCCTGCCTCCCTACTCGTCACCCTGCCTCTCCCCACTCTTGCGGTTCAGGCCGATTGTCACCCCTGCCCTTTACCTCTTCGCCACAGCCGCCTACGCTGCTGCCATCAGCTCGGTGCCCAGTGGTGGTGCAGACAGCTGCGGCAAAGAGGTAAGGGGCAGTGAGGCGAGCGGCCCGAACCATGGGAGTGCTCTTGGGGGGGACATGCACCCTGCGCGATAACGTCACAGCACTACGCCGCTGAATAATTGTCCAAAAAAGACGAAGGTGAATGCACCATAGCTTAATACTACAGTGCATGATCCGCCTGTAGAAGGTCCTAAGTTCATTCACCAACAAGTCTTTTTGCTTAGATCGCAGCTAGCAGGGCTGGGAAAGATGGTGGCCCGAGCTCCTCAAGGCACGCAGCTAGTCGAACTGGGAAAGGAGCTCCAATCTTTTGACTCTGCAAGGCAAGTTTCCATGTTGATCTGCTTCACAGGCCAACTGAAAGAGGTCACCTGGGGTGAGAAAATAAGTGTGTGATTTATCCCTGAGGCTATAATCACAGCACTTGCATGTTGCCCAGATTATTTTTTAAATGGTTTTGCATTAGTGTGTTCGATACAAGGAAAATGCATTGTACAAACTAATATGCCACTGGGGGCTTTCCATTGGGGATAACTCTTTCAGGCTGCATCAGACTGCCAAGCTAATTGTACATTTAGTGTGTGTGTGTGTCCTCCTGAAAAAAATATGTATGTAAACAGCACTGAGAGTCTGTCCAAATCATTCCCCGAAGCTTGCGTGTTTTGAACTTCTGAGTGTTTTCCTCCTTCCCAGACTGACAGTTAAAATGTTGCTGTTAAGGCAATAAACAGAATTTTCAGTTTGCTTGTCAAAACAAAGAGTACTTTTGCCGGGAAGGAGTCTAAAGGCGCGCCTGACAATAGGAAGCACCTTTCGGAACATCTTCATTATACAATCAGCTTCCTAGCGTCACCACCTCATCCAGGAATGGTGTCTTATTTCCTCGTAACTCTTTATTGTAAGTGGACGTTAAACGAATGCCTAAATGGCTATGAAATCCCTGTAGAATTACTTGTGGATTCTGAGATGAATACCAAAAGTAGTCAGTGTGATTTCACATGAGACAGAGGGTAAAGCAGGATGGAGGGGTCAAACCATGGCTTTGTAGGCTGCAAGTGTGTCTCCTAGGCAGCTGCAAACTTAATAAGGAACCCCTGTTGCATGTGTGCTCTAGGTGTCCACTGCCTTTGCCTTGGAACTGATGTAGTTTAGAGATTCATATCTGTATGCCAGGTGTACTTGCGTTCTCGGTCTGAATATCTTCACCTACTTTATACTGAGAGTTTCTCTACACGAGACATATGACACGTGACGAACATGTGTCGGGAGATGCAATGTTAGCTGGGAGGGGTAGTTTAAAAAGACAGAGCTGGCAGCAGGGCAAAGGCTTTGCTGTACACTGGAGCTGTGCGAAGGGGCTGTGAAGTGCCAGAAGGAAAACTTCAACCCTTTATAACCTCTCCAGGTCCAAGCCCAGCTCTGGAAGGCAGCGACAGCCCATTTTCATTCCTCGCTGCCTTCTGGTTGCGATCCCACAGAGTTTTAGACTGGAGAGGTGAAATTGACAGAGCTTTCAGAGAAGCGAAGATGAAATTTAAAACCCTCTGACGGCTCTATCTTTTAAAACTATGCTTCCCGTCTAACATTGCATCTCCCTACACTTGACGAACATATGCTGACACGTCTTGTGTAGAGAGACTCTCTGTCAGACCATTGATCCGCCTAATTGATTTGCCCGGTAGTGTCTTCTCTGACTCTCAGTGGTTTTGCAGTGTCTCAGGTAGACAGAATCCTTTAACGATTTCGGGGTATGTTCTGTATACACAGCATGTAATGTACTATTGAACTATCTGTGGCCTCCTCATTTGAAGACTATTTTTCTATCTATTTATTTATATTATTAAAGTCTCATTGAGACTCAAGACAGATTACGTGGTGTGAGTTAATATGACCAATAGTTCGAACATACAAGAGCAATGCAATAGGGATATCAATTACAGAAACTGGAGTATATCCAAAAATCTGGTGAAGAGCTGAAACATTACTTTAAAAAAAAATTATTGGATGGGTCGTTATACAAATATAAAAACATACACAGTTAACTTTCCATCATATTGTAATAACCCCCCTTCCCCCCCTTTTCTGTTGACTTGCGACAGTTTTCCATTCCCTTTATTACCTCTTAAATAAAACCTTAACCAAGCTAAAAAATATATAATATAATAATACCTATCTAATGATAAATTCCATTATCTAACATTCCATATCCTTTAGTACTATCTATCCATAATATCCAATAACCTACAATATAATATGCCCCCTATATTAATAGCTATATACTACATTCTAAGAATGGGTCATAGTAATATATTTTATACCATTGCATATCTTTAGATAGCACTGTTACATATATCTGTCATATCTATAATGTTCAACATTAATATCCTTTATATTTTTATCCAATTCATGATGTTATAACCTAGTAAATTATAACATATTGTACCTACATATATCAATAAAATGGTATATTATCACAAACTAGATTTTTTACCTCTAAGAGCTGAAACGTTACTGAAAGAAAGTACAAACAATTAGCAAAGCAGTTAGGCATGACATAGTAAATTATGCAGAAGCTGCTTCGTAGGTGCTCGGTAGTATAGTCCACAGCCCCTGTCCCTTAACGAAAACATCTCTCCCAATGAGTTCCTTACAGTACGGGCCTCCTACCTGTGACAAAAAGCCCTCCTAAATAATTCAGTTTTGCATAGTTTGTGGAAAGCCAGGGAAGTGGGACCCCTCCTAACCTCATCAGGCAGCCATTCCGTGGAGTGGGTGCCACAACAAAGAATGCATGTGTATAGGCAGTTGTTGATTTTGCCCGTTTGCAGGCTGGAACCTACACAAGGCCTTGTTCAGATGAGTGAAGTGGAGAGAGGCAGTCCTGCAGATATGAGGGACCAAGACCACTAAGGGCTTTGTATGTGATAGCCAACAGCTTGAATTGAGCTTGGTAACTTAAAGGTAGCCAATGGAGTGACTGCAGAATGGGTGTAATATGCATGGTCTGCTTAGATCTCAATAATAACCGAGCTGTGGCATTCTGTACCAGCTGGAGTCAAACTCCAGACGAACAGTCTGTTGTGGCAGATACATTTAATGGTTCTTCTTAATCAGGTGCATGAAGTTGACTGAGGTTGCGTGTGTGCGTGTGTGTGTGTAGAGTTATCACACCCATCCAGCAAAGAATTCAGAGCTCAAATGCATGTGGCATTACGAACATAAGAAGAGCTGGATCAGACCTGTGGTCCATCTAGTCCACTATCCTGTCTCACACAGTGGCCAACTAGTTACCCTTGAAGGCCAACAATTGCTACCTGGCACTGATATTTAGAAGTTTACTGCCTGAATGTGGAGGTTCCCTTTAGTCACCAGGGCTAGTAGCATCCATGAATATGTCTAATCCCCTTTAAAGCTGTCTTTGGTTGTAGCCATCACTTAGAGTTGCCAGGTCCCCTTAGCCTCCTGGGGGCAGGGAAGCAGCACTCATTTTCTGAGTGTCCTTGTGTGCTGGAAGCACAGGAACACTTCTGGTGTGGCACAGTGACATCACTTCCACGAGTGACATCATCATACAGGCCCTAGGAGCACTTCCATGCTTTGCACCAGCCCATTTGGGGCCCAAATCAGCCCAGCACAAAGCATGAGAGCGCTCCCGGGGCCTACAGGATGACGTCCCTCCTGGGAGTGACATTGTTGCGCCACGCTGGGAGCATGCTGGGAAGTCTGTTCCCTCAACTTTTCCCCTGCTGGCCAGGTGAGTGGTGGCAGAGGGCAGAGGCTGGGAGCAAGGGATCCCCTGCCCCCATTGGGGTCCCCCTGCCGTCGCTATATCCTCTGGCATTCTCCTTTCCTCATGTACTTAATTTAAAATGATACCCTGCCCTTTCAGTAGCTGAGGTCAGTTTCCAAGAAGGAAACTGTGATCTATTTTTTAAAAATCCTAATCCACAAAAAAGGGGATGGAAGAGACAAAAACTAGCCAGACTACAAACAGCATCAGAAAAAAAATCACCTGAAAGCTCTCACACAAAGGACGGATTTGCATGCTGTTTCTGAAGATTGCTAGTAAAGATGCACTTGTAAAATGGAAGTTCAGTGAGGAAATATCATGGCCATACTGTCTGTGGTATCAAATATTCATCTGTTACATTGATTGTGAATTTTGAGTGCACGTTTAAAGTCTTTGGGCAGGTGTGTTCTCAGAAAAATCCATGGAAACAGAGACTGCAAAAGGTTTGGATGGGCATGGCCATGGATGTTTGCACCAGAGTACAAAGAAATACCATAGGAAGCAACCCTTAAAACCAATGTAAGTATAAGAAAAGGATCCTACCAACATCATCTAATAATTATCTTTATCTGCTGAAACTTCAAAGCATGAATTCCGAACAGAACCTGGGGAACAATGGCTTTTTGTAACGAGCAGCCCCTTGACGTGCTTACAGTTCTTACTCCAAGATGTAAATGCTATCAAGATCATGCTTCATGTGAGCTCTAATTCTGCAGCTTCTTTTCTCTGAACTACGGCGGTCTCAAGCAGTGCTTTGGCTATGGACGTCACACCACAATAATTGGATGAGTCTTTTAAGTTGCCAGAGAGCTGTAATGGAGTTAACCACCTGGAACAAAATGGAAGAGACTGTCAAGACAGCAACATTGTCTGTGCAGGTGTGAGGCGTGAGGCCTTTGTGTGAGAGATGGACGGCTTGGATAAAATTTGTCTTGTGTCTTCCACACAAGGCGTACAGAGGATTGATGGATGACTCTCTCCACCCTCCTTTTTTCTCTTCTTCTTGCCTGGGACTGAGTCTTTCTGTATCCAAGTAAGGTTTTAGCAGCCACCGCATTCATGAATAAATTATGCAGAGATGCCTTTCCCCGGAGCATCACAGACTCTCCCTAGAAGACAATAGAGAGTTCCCACTGTTGTAACACGCAGCCAAACTGAGCGTTAACCTAAGGAGAACACAGTGTCAACATTCTTGCAGCAGAGGAAGAAATGGGCTCCCTTCTCTGCTACAAAGGGCTTTAAACTCTTTTTGTGCTATTGAAATTTGTAGCTGAGAGATTTCTAAGTTCGACAGCTTTTTAATTGATTACCAAAGGAACTCTAAAAAATCACATTTTGACAATACGAAACTTGAGGCGGGTGGGAGAAAAGCTCAGACCCCTGACCTCTCAGCAGATTCAGAATATAAAGAGGTATCCCTTTTGGATCTCCCAGTTTGAATCTAGATTATATTATGATTTGTATCCAACTCTTAGTTGCTGCCTTGAGAATCCTTTTTTGTTTTAAAAGCAGGAGTTGATACTTGGAGAATAAATTATAAAAGGAAAGGCAAAACAGAAAGGCAAAACACCATTCCTGGGATTTGGAAACATGTTTAGCTACAGCACAGTAATGAATAATCCGTATGCCACATTTTCCTGAGTTCCCCCAGTGTTCAGTGGCTATCATAGGATTCTTGCCACCATTCAACCTAATAATGCTGGATTGAAGCTGCCTAGTTATTTGGGATCTTGCCGGCTCTTTTCCAAGAGGTAGATCTTTCTCCCTAACCTCCTGTTTGTTTTTGTTTATTTACTTAATTTATACCCTACTCCCCCCCCCCACCATGGCAACCCAAAGTGGTTTAGATCATTCTCCTTTTCTTGCATTTTATCCCTACCACAACCCTGTGATGTAGATTAGTCTGAGAGTGTGACTGGCCCAAGGTCACCCAGCAAGCTTCCAAGGCAGGTTGGGTGTAGATTCACACCTAGGTCTCCCAGATCCTAACCCAGTACTCTAACCACTGCACCAAGCTGGCTCTCCCCTGTACCCCCTATTTGCTTCTAATTTTAAAATTAACTCTGTCTTTTGCAGTGCTCCTGCTCTATATCTTGTTCCTCATTTTGAGTGCAGTCGTGGGTAATGCTAGGGAATCCTCATGGCCCCTGCCAAACAGTGGAGAACTTGGATCTATGAGCATGCTTTTTACTGGGTCAGTTCATTGGTCCACTTAGCCCCCAGCAATACTCTGATCGGCAGCATTTTTCCAAGGGCTCTGCTACCAACATGCTAGAGGTGTCTGGTACTGATAAGAATTTAGAAAACATAGGGCCAAGCTACAAGTGATGAATGACACTTGAACAGCAACAGACTCACGTGTATTCCTCCCTGTTCGCTTGCGCTCCACTTGCGCTCCACTCAGTCACATAGTTAACACCAGGACCTTATGAATGTTAAGCATGCGCGCAACCACTGAGATGTGACCTCTCCGCACAGCTCAAACCTATCTGTATACAGCTCAATGTTAGGAAGCGTAACTTGCTTCAGGACATTTCTGTTGAAAAGAACAAATGTCCATCTATGCGCCAGACGCTTTAGCTCCTATGAACTCCCGGCGGATCGACAGCCATGTCTTTGGACAAAGACCCACAGTTCTCCATAAATGAACAGTTCATTTCAGTTTATAGAAGGGTTGACATTTCCTCATTGCTTTCCCTAAACATCCTTCTTTTAGAGGATGGCTGCCCCTCATTTTACATTCCAGATGTCGAGTGGTCCATTCTCGACAAAACTAGCCCTAGCCTTAAAAGAGAGCAGGCAAGTTTCAGGCGCCTCCCCCACCCCGCTTTTCTGTTACAGGTTTTTCTTTAATTTCTGTAAGACAAACTTTTACGAAGCAAATAGTATCTCTAGAAGATATGTGAATATGAGAGAGAGAGAGAGAGAGGAAAGAAAAATCTTGAAAGGATCGGAATCAGCAGGGTTTGGGGTTTTTTTAAACTATGCGCTAATAAACGCAACTCTGCAAAACTATAAACTAACAGCAGTTAATGTGTACCTTTAAGCAGGTGTGTGCTATTTAATCCCACAAAAAGATAGTGTGCTCTTGTTTTAGGATTTTTTTTTCAAGGACAGGAGTTCCTTCCTCTTGGTATTTTCCTCAGGAAGAGCTATCAGCCTTTTGTGCTTAAATTATCATAGGCCTCATCCCTGTTGTACGCTGGTGGAATGTTTCCACTCCTTCACCCCATCCTGAAACATGGGCAACAGCATAATGATGTCTTGGCATGCATAACCAGCTCTGCTCTGTTTTTTGAATGAAACTCAAGCTTCAGTGGAGAACTTGACCAGGGCTTTTTTTCAGCTGGAACGCAGGGGAACAGAGTTCCGGAACCTCTTGAAAATCGTCACGTGGCTGGTGGCCCCGCCCCCTGATCTCCAGACAGAGGGGAGTTTAGATTGCCCTCCGCGCTGCTTGGCGGCGCAGAGGGCGATCTAAATTCCCCTCTGTCTGGAGATCAGGGGGCGGGGCCACCAGCCATGTGACCATTTTCTCCGAGGGCGACCCACTGAGTTCCACCACCTCTTTTCCCAGAAAAAAAGCCCTGAACTTGGCCATGTGCTTTTGCCTCATTCATCCATTTCTTTAGCCGTGTTTGGTACTGTACTGAGCCACATTTTGCTCTGGAGCCATTGGCTGCAGAGACCCCTGTACTACTCATGTTAAGTCCAACTACAGGTAAATGGAATGAACCCTTATTTATTTATTTATTTATTTATTTAAAACAGACAGGCGGACGCACAAAGAGGCAATTAAACACAGAGACAATTCAAGAAAACAAAAACACTTATTCTTCCCTGTTGTCCCTTGCCCCTTGCTAGGGTTGCCAGCCTCTGGAGTAGTGGCTGGAGATCTCCCGAAATTACAACTGGTCTCCAGGACACAGAGATCAGCTCACCTGGAGAAAATGGCTACTTGGGGGGGGGTGTACTTTATGGAATTATAACATGTTGAGGTCCTTTTCCTCCCCAAACCTCACTTTCTCCAGGTTTCACCCCCCCCCCCAGATCTCCAGGAATTTCCCAACTTGGAGCTGGCAACCCTACCCCTTGCTGTTCTCCTCTCTGTGTAAAAACCGTATAAGTTGTAAGCTCCTCTGGGAAGGGACATGCCATCATGTCCTCGGTAAATTATCAATAATATTGATAGAATTATGCAACCTCTCCCTATCACCATGTTTTCATCCCGATGCTTGTTTTTGTATCCCAGCACTGAAAAACTGGATTCACAAAATTTCCTAGCCTACAATATTTCTTACTAGCCTGTCTCCAGTTCTTCTCTCTGTTGGCCATTAGCAGATCAGCGATCTGAAAGATGAAAAGCATCAACTGTCTTCCAAATGTTTTTTATATATACATATACTCCACCCTGCCTGGTTTCCTGGAGAAAATTTCTTGTTCACCATCGGCAACTAGGGATATTACTATCTATAAGAGTTCATTAGTACCTCAATTAACCTTTCCAACTTTGGCTGAGAAATGAGGGGGGAAAGGAAGCTTCGTATGGACTGTGCTTTTCTCCTTAGGAACAGCAGATCAGACTATTTATCTGTTTATTTCTTTATTTAGAATATTTATACCCCATAATACTCAAAGGTTCCTGAATGTCACTGCATTAATGAGCTATGTGTGCTTCTGGGACACCACTGGTCACTGCACCAATGCCTACCGTCTTCTCAGACCTATTTGCATGTCTAACAACCAGAGGACAAAGACTGCCTTGTTTTAAAGGCCTGAAATTAAAATAATAGTAACAATATGCAGTAACATTCTTTTAGTAAATTCCTTAGAAAATGAATGATTTGGTAGAACACATTGCAAAGCATGGTGTCTTCTGTCTGCAGACATATTATATTATAAAGCTGAAACACATCTATCAACCTCCCCTCTGCAAATTGTCCCTTTTTCTACAGAGGTGCGTTGAAATTGCAAATAATAATAATTATAACAAGTGACGCATTTGCAACAATCCCTTTCTCCCGTAAAAGGATAGGATAAGCTATCTATTTATTGAGCTTGGAAGCAGCAGTTAATTTTGCTTGGAGCTATTTTTTTTTAAAAAATGAGACTACATCTCTCCAAACCCTAAATGGTTTCACATATTTGTCATTTGACCTGTTTAGCAGGTTGTGTGTTTTTTTTTTTTAAAAAAGCACATAACTTAAATGCGGTTTAATTTTTCCAAGATTTATTCACAGTCAATTTCTAGTTATTACTTCGCTCCTTAACGTCTTCCCCCAGAAAGCTGGAAGGTTTTTTCCCTAGAAGATCATCTAGTGTTCTCTAGCACTATAAAATTAGTTAAAAAGTAATTTTCTTAATTTGGTTTCTTGCAACAAAATAAATGAAAGATCCATCTCTAGCCAGTGCTTGGGGGGTTTGGGTTTTTTTGCTTTATTAAAGAGAAATGATCATCTATAAAGTAAGAATCCGGCTGGGAACAAATATTAACTAGTAAAAAGGCTTATCTGCCATAACATCGTTGAGATGCTTCAGCAAGCACAATTTCCCCACAGGCATCAGTTTATGTGTTGTTTTTGTAACCTCAAATGTGGGGGCTCTCTTTTCTCCATAGAAAGGAGTTAAGCAAGGGATTGGCATGGCCACATTTGTACATTTTAATCAAGAGCTGCGGCTACAGAATCCAGGGACTCTGCGCTTTCTGTTGAGCAGTATTCCAAGTTTCTGGGTCTCATGTTTCTAGGGAAGCTACCTGGACAACACGCTGGAAAATCCAAGACTTTAAAATCTTGAAGTAGCTGCCAGCTGTGCCCACCCTAGGTGTAAAGTCATTCCTGGTGTTGAGTTTTGCATCTGCATATTAGAAATATGCACAGGAAAAAGGATGGCAAGAAGCAGGGCTCATTTTGAGGGGGAACGCACAGGAACACAGTTCCGGCAGTTCCCTAAAGAAGTCACATGACAGGTGGCCCCGCCCACCTGACTCTTGGCCATTTTGGGCCCGTTTTGGCCTGGATTAGGGCCGAAACGACCCAGATAGGGCCTCTGATGGGTGGTAGATCACTCTTTCACTCAGCAGTGGCCCGATCCTGACCATTTTGGGCCCCTTTTTGGCCATTTTCAGCCCCTTTTTGCAATTTTGGGCCCAATTTTGGCCCAGAATGGCCAGGATTGGGTCCAAAACAGCCAGGATAGGTGATGTCAGGGGGTGTGGCATCTGCAAATCAGTTATGTTAATGACACACTTCCGGTGATGTTGAGGGGCGTGGCATATGCTAATGAGTGGTGTTAATGAGTTATGCTAATGAGTTCCTCCAGCTCTTTTTCTACGAAATGACCCCTGGCAAGAAGGATGCTCCAAAGAATGTTTTTTAAAAAAGAAATACAGCAAAGATGAGGAGTACTAATGCAGCCTGACTTTGACAGCTGGTCAGTAAGGCAATAAGGTGCCTTAGGGAGGCTGTTGGATGTCCC
Source organism: Eublepharis macularius (assembly GCF_028583425.1). NCBI lineage: Eukaryota > Metazoa > Chordata > Lepidosauria > Squamata > Eublepharidae > Eublepharis > Eublepharis macularius. The sequence continues at coordinate 61,053,290 of NC_072802.1, read as the reverse complement.
CCTGTCTTGGGGAGATTTCCAGAAAAATCCATGCAGTGATGTCTTAAGTCTGGGGTAGTCTTGCTTTTGTGTTAAGGGGTTGTAAGAAGTCACCCATGAGAATCCCTTTCAGCATTCCTGATCTTGCAGTTGTTGAATCTGAATTGCTGGAATTCTGATGTTCTTCCAGTTCTGAGTGAAAGAGCAAGAATCCTTTAGAAATGTGGTATGAGAGGTAGGATATTGATAGGACCTGAACCGACAGGGAGGCATAGACTGTGTAAACCGGCCAGTAACATTCTTCATTCCCCTGCATCAAAACTAGCATAAATGTCAAGTGAAGGATTTCCTTCTGATTTATATTCAGATGGTGCTGCTGATTTGGTTGAATTTTTATCTCCCTGTGCAGGATCTGATTGCTTGATTGCCTTTTGGGACTTTCCTCCTTAAACTGACTTTTAAATGTTTGTGCCATTGGGAAGGATCTGTTAATATATGCTTGAGGTTAAGTGTTCAGTGTGCCATTTACTCATTCCTCCTTCCTGGTCAAAAACTTTGACCACCTAAGAGCATAGTCATTACTTCTGCTAAAGCCCTCTCAAAGAGGCAGGCTTCTCCGTGGAGGCACATGGAGTTTCTAGAGGAAGAGATGAGCATGTGCGTGAATGTGTAAACATACATACATACACTTGTGTTGTGCTGTGTATAGAGATGGGCATGAACTGAGATACAAATCAAAGTTCATGATGACCAGTTCATGACGACCAGTTTGTGGTTTGCGAACCGGCGGTTCGTCACAGCCCATTTCTGATGAACCGCCATGAACTATAGGCTGGCTCGTTTTTTGGTTCATCACTGCAGACAACCTGGCACCAATCAGTCCTAGGCAACAGGGGATGAACTTCCTGCAGACCTTCTGCTGACCCGGAAGTGACGATTTGCTGAACTGAATGTGACGTTTTCATGAACCAAATGAACCGGTTTGCGAACCGGAGCAGGTTCGTGAAAGTTCGTGGTTCGTGAAATGTGACAAACCACAAACTGCACGGGTTTTTTTCCCCCGGTTCGTGCCCATCTCTAGCTGTGGATATCATTTCGGAATGACTTAGAACCAGACTTTTTCCAGTTGTTGATCCAGCATTCCGGGGAGAGACAAGCCCATTGGTCCTATTATCATTTATCTGCACTGCCATTCCATCTGTCAGTCCACTGCCACTCTCCCCATTCTTTTTCCATCACAGGTATAAGACTTAATGTGCATATACATGACCACAGAGGTGAAGTAGTGATATCTGTAAATAATGAACATGGGGTCTGTGCAGTTGGTACGTGATGGGTTCTTTGTGTCTTGTGGAGATCTCAGGTGTGCAGAGGGAGCATCTGCTACTTTGCCATGAGACCTCAGTGTATTGCAGCAGGCATGGTGTTGTAGAGTGCATTCTCAGTTCATTGGGAGGCCTCTTCAGCCACACTGTTACGACAGGCTGCATCATCTTTAGACTGGCCCAGCTCTCTTTCATGGAAGCTTATTTACCTATCTATGTATTTCTGTCCTGTACTTCCCCCTAGGGCCCTGACCTGGATAATCCAGGTAAGCCTGATTTCATCAGATCTTGGTAGCTAAGGAGAGTTGGCCTTGGTTAGTAATTGGATGAGAGACCTCCAATGAAGACCAGGGTTGCCGAGGCAGGCAATGTCAAACCACCTCTGTTAGTCTCTTGCCATAAAACCCCCACCAGGGTCGCCATAAGTCAGCTATGAGTGGACGGCACTCTCTAACACCGTTTCACCCAAGGAGTAGAGAGACAGTTCTCCCCTCCTCCATTTTACCCTCACAACAACCCTGCAAGGTAGGTTAGTTTAAGAAAGAGACCATCCTGAGGTTGCCAAGTGATGATCTGAACCAGCCCTAGTTCAACAACCTAACCGCTACCCAGCGTTAGCTGCCTTTTTAAAAAAAAAATCTTTATTGTTGTTCTTTAAAAGTCCATATTACAGAGATTGCAATAGAGAATTCAATTTACAATAATAACAGTTCAATATAGGAATCAAATATAACAGTATACAAGAAGAGATTAAAGCTGAATATAGAATATATTACAATAACATCAAAAGAGTTTAGCTGCCTTGTTGAAGTCCCTCCTGATAAATTTGTGAAGAACCAAAGGATTCTCCACAAAGTGCAGGTATGAAGGAAACCAAGGTCAAAGTCAATTGGGGGGGGGGCTAAACACACCGGGAGAGTCATTTCTCATTCCTCTAGAAGAATGAAGGATTGTCTAATCATAAATTAACAATGCAATCCTATTCAGAGTCAGTAGCCTGAATAGCCCACACTAGCTCAAGCTTGTCAGAGCTTGGAAGCTAAGCTCAGTTGGCCATGGTTGGTATTTGGATGGGAGACCACCAGGGAAGACCAGGGTTGCTATACAGAAGAAGGCAATGGCAAACTACCTCTGCTTATCTCTTGCCTTGGAAACCCCTTAAAGGGTTGCCGTAAGTCAGCTGTAACTTGACGTCATTTCATTATCATTATGTAGAGTTACTCCAGTCTAAGCCCATTGATTTCAATGGGTTTAGACTGGAGAAACTCTGCATAGGATTGCAATGTTTCTACCTTTCCCCTCACTCTGCCCATCTACCAGGCAACTGAGGCAGTTTACGAGGTGGATGGTACCCTTTGGCACCCCAAAGATGGCAGCTGTTGCCTTTGGGCCACTTCCTCCTCCCACTTGGGCAATTGTGTGATTTGTAAATAGCTAATAGGTTGGCATGGCCTAAATTAGCTGCAAATTGACAATTGAATTGTAAATCATACCAAAAAAATTGCCCTAGTAATTAACAAGATATTTCCATAAAGACATAATTACCATTTTCCTCTGTGCCAGGTTGTGCTTCCCTTTATCCTTCACAAAGCTCTATCCTCCCCCCCCCCTTTCCTCTTCTGCCAGAGCAAATATTATTGTTTTTAATCTTTGTAATTTTTCAAGCTGCTCTGTGTTACAGATGTAGAGGTTTTTTTGTGTGAAGGGGGGGAAATGATTAGGTTCGACTTCCTCCATTCTTCCCCTCCTGCCTGTCGTTTCCCTTCCTACAAGGGGTTGTACAACCTTTTCCATAGGGGAGTATTTGGCTTCTTTTGTTTTTACTTAAAAGATAGCATCTTAACATCTCTGCTTTGTTCCTCCGTCCTCAAGGCTTTCCTGGATTTTGTCCCTTGCAATCAGGGCCTACGCTCGGTTCCACCCCCGCCCCTCCAAGCTTTCTGATCCCCCCCCTTTCCCCTCCAAACCAGTGAAATAATAGCACTGATGAGTCGTTATCTTTTTGTCAGACTCCTGCCAGCGTGGGAGACAAATTGATTTATGTATACGGCATCCTTCCCCCATAGTGTCATAATTTACCACTAAATATTGCTTTGACACAATAGTTTTGTAACAAATACCTAATGCATATTATTCTACCTTCCCCCCCTCCGCCTCAAATCGGTTTTTGAATTAATGGAGTGAGACTCCCTCAATTCCAAGGAATCTGGCGTCCGTCCGTTGCCTGCGCGGGAGTGTTACAGAATACCAATCTGCCACTCCTCCTCGCTTCCTTTGCTTAGTGTCACCTTGACACTACGAGGAGTCCCTCCCTAGCGTACTCCCAACAAACACATCCAAGGGTCTCCCCCCAATACACTTACTCCTGCATCCTTCCACGCATTGTCAAATTAGAGGATACTTCACTCTTCCTTTAGAAGTGATGCTTTTACTCACAAAGGCCTAGCTTGATTTATTAGATAAAGAAATATGTCGTGCAAAAGAATGGAAGGTAGTTATTTTTTGTTCCCTCTGCTGTCGGTAGATCTTCACAGAAAGCCTATGATTGTCTTTTATATTAAATAGGAACTGACCTATAGCAAATGCAAAAATTCTTTCTGCTTTTATTTAAATAATACTTTTCATTTTTTCTTTTTTAGCCTATCCTTTGCAGATTTGCAGTTTATTTCCGCACCATCACTATCACTCATTTCCCCTTTGCCATTTTCATCTGAGAATCTTCCTATAAAGATATAGCTGTTGGCATTCCTTTTTTTCTTTTCTTTTTGCTATGATGAGCAAACAGTTTGTCGGCCTTCTTTTAACCTTTGAATCTACAAAGGTTGTGCCACTGGGGTTGCAAAATTTTAGGTTTTATGTTTTATAAGGAACAGATAGAGAGAAGCAGAAGTGAAAGCAAGGGAGAACCCAGACCAGGACTAGACTTCATAGGGACAAGTCTAGTACAAATATGTTAATGGTTTTGTATCAATTTTTAGATGTCATGGCTTCTACAAAAGAATCCTGGGAATTCTAGCTGAGAAATCTCTACTAGAGATTCCCCCCCCCCCACACACACACACACCGGTCACACGCACATTCACTTGCACACGCACCACCATGGAACTACAATTCCAGGGGTTCCTATGGAAGAAGGAATAGCAATTCAGCCATGTAAATATACCATTTGAGATTTACAGTTGATAAAGTAGATGAAAGCCTGGGTCTGACATTTCTGTGGAATACAGCAAAGGTGTGAGTGACAGAATGAACTGCTATAGCTTACCGGATAAGTGGTTGGGTTGCAAGTCAGCATTCTGCTGGTTCGACTCCCAATACTGCCGTTAGCTCAGCAGGTAGCCTTGGGTAAGCCACTCCTCTCAGCTCCAGTTCCCCAACTGTATTGATGGGATAATAATAACGCTGACTTTGTTCTCTGCTCTGATTAGGCACTAAACTGTCCAGAAGGGCGAAATATAAGTACACTGTTATTGTTGTTATTATTATTTCCCTATATATTGACAATGGAGCAAGTATCCCTCTGTCAAAACTGTGAGCAGCACATCTGAATACTCAAAACAGTGTCAGAGGTTTTTTTTCTTTAATCCTTGAAAGTATTCTAAATTATGTTGCAAATGATTTTGTGAATGTATGTTATCTTGTTGCCCCACTTTCCCACGGCTGTCGCAACCTACCCCCACTGTCTGCTTGACTCATCCAACATTAAAAAAAATCAGCTTTAAAAAAGAGAAACTTTCCTTGGTTGCCTTGAGCCGACTGGGGCCAGATTTATCCAGTTTTACTGCCTACCAAAGCCGAGCATGTTTATGTCAATCTAGAGTTCCAAACTGGATTGAAATCCTTTGCATCCTCTTGCACTGCCGCCTGGGAACTGTAGTTTGAGTCAGTAAAGTTGAGCCTTCATCCATTGATGAATGCTGCAAGTGCACTCAAAAAATAGCGGATTTTAAATGATGCATGATCTACTCACAATGGCCCTGGGGCATATGGAAGCCGATACATTTTGAGCGTGTGCTGACAGCCGATACCTGGCCAGTGGCTGATGCAAAACTACTTAAAATACTGTTGGTTTTGAATTATGACAAAAGGATAAAATCTTGACTCAAGAGGAAGTGGGCACTCACAACAAGGTGAGTTTGAATTTTGAACACCTTATTTGTGAAGATCAAATCAGCCCCTGCTATATATTCACACCAATGTACTCTGGTAGCTTTTGGGAACATTTCGGCAACTGTTTTATGGGGAAATGGGGTTGTGCGGTAGAATTATCCATGGATGATTCTTGAAACAGAAGCGTTCCAAAAAGTGCGTGATCAAGATCTTTGGAAAGCAGGTCCCTTTTCAAAATGCACTAGACAAAGACCCTGCATGGCAAGAGGGGGAGGCAGAAGTTGTGTAGCGGAGCTGAGATGCCAAGAATCCTTATCATAGGGTGGAAATACTTTCTCAGCCGGTGTGGAGGATAGAGAGACTGTGAGGCATCTTCATTTGGTAACAGTGCACATTGCTGGTTTTGCCCTTTATCCAATAACTGGAAGCCCAGCAAGTAGCCTTTCTCCCCAGGAAAAACTTGTGCCAGTGATGGAATGCCAGCTACCAGACTGCATAGTAGAATCTAGTTCTTTGTCAAGGTCCACACATGGGACAGGGGCATGTTATCAATGTAGACAGAGGCATCCAATGCACATAAATAACAGTCTTGAACTAGGCCAGGGGTCCCCAATGTGGTGCCCATGGACACAATTGTGCCCTCCGAATAGGATTGCCAGCCTCCAGGTAGTGGCTGGAGATCTCCCGGAATTGCAACTGGTCTGCAGGCCACAGAGATCAGTTCACCTGGAGAAAATGGCTACTTTTGGGGGTGGACTCTATGGAATCATGCCATGCCAAGGTCCTTTCCCTCCCCAAAACCCACTTTCTCCAGGTTTCACCCCCCAGATCTCCAGGAATTTCCCAACTTGGAGCTGGCAACCCTACCTCCAAAACCTTTTCTGGTGCCTACCAAGTGTTTTTAGAAAGTAGGTGGCCCCAAGGAGGGGCTTTTGCAAAGCATGGCTTCTGATTGACCGTTGGAGTATTGATAGTCTGCGCAGATTTTTAAAACCATTGCTTTGGCAGAAACTGCTTCCACAGCACAAGGATCTTCATTTTGTGACTGAAGGTAAGCTTCAGCAGCCATTTTGTGGCTGGCTCCATCTCCTGCAGCAGCCATTTTGCGGCAGCCATATTGTTGCTGCTACCATCACACTATGTCAGACTCAAAAAGGTTGGAGAGCTCTGGGCTAGGCTATATGAGCGTATCTAGTGCTTCTTGGTATTTATTTGTTTAAAAAAATTACCTGGTCTTTACTCATTGGACTCAAGGCAATGCAAAATGCAGCAACTGAGTTGCAAAATTAAAACAGATTAAAATTCACAATTTACCCATTAAAAGCATTCAGACGCAACATGTCTAAAAGTTGCAATACACAGGATGAGCAAGCTCACAGCCAGATCCATCAAACGCTCTCTGGATGTAGATTACGTTATATGCCTTCCAAGATGTAACAAGGGAAGGTGCCCTCCTCACCTACTCTGGCAAGCCATTCAGAAGGTCCATGATCTCACTGTGGCCATACGGACAGTTGTACAGGAAGGCATCTTAAGGAGGAGACTATCAGAGGAGGGTAAAGCGGCACACAGGAGTGGATGGTACTGGGAGATGCAATTTGAGGAGGAGCCTAAGATATGAAGGGCTTTAAAGGTAATAACCAGTCATGCACTGTCAGCCTAGCCTACTTTGCAGGGTTGTTATGAGAATACAGTGGAGGAGAGGAGAACGATGTAAACTGCTTTGGGTCCCCATTGAGCAGAAAAGGGATTGTAATTGGCACAAATATATAAACAATAACCAGCCCTTTGAACCAGTAACGTAAAGGTGGTACAAGCACCAAGTCATTACTGACCCATCGGGGGACATCGGCATCATGACGTTTTCTTGGCAGACTTTTGTTACGGGGTGGTTTGCCGTTGCCTTCCCCAGTCATCTACACGTTACCCACAGGAAACTGGGTACTCATTTTACCGACCTCGGAAAGATGGAAGGCTGAGTCAACCTTGAGCCGGCTACCTGAACCCGGCTTCTGCCAGGATCGAACTCAGGTTGTGAGCAGAGCTCGGGCTGCAGTACTGCAGCTTACCACTCTGCGCCCCGGAGCTTTGAACTGGATCAGGAAACAAATAGGTAGCCCATGCAGTTGACTCGGCACTGGAGTTGTGTGTCCTGAGCAGCTGACCCCAGAGAGAAGACTTCTGCACCAGTTGAAGGTTCCAGGATTCTTCAAAGGCAGTCCCACGTAGCACACTTTACAGTAGTCCAATCCAGAGAGTGTAGTAGCATGGATCAGCATAGCCAGGTCAGCAAGATCTAGATAAGGGGCCAGCTTACACGTTATATATAATTGAAAGAAGGTGATCCTAGCAACAGCACCAACCTGCTTATCCATTAGCAAGTCTGGTTCCGGGACTAACGGTAAGGGTCACAAAATGAGCAAGGAACTGGGGTCCAGAAAATGTTAAGTTTCCAACAGTGAAGCCAATGGGCTTAAACTGGAGTAACTCTTCTTATGATTTCACTGCAAGTCCGCCTTCCTTCTCCTGTGCATTACACATGCATACACTAGTGCAATGCTGCTAGTGTGTTTTCCAGATCTTCTCACACCCCATCTGGAGCATGTGTCTTCAATCAGGCATTCTGTGTGCGGAAACATATCTGCCTCTGGCCCCTGCTCCTTGCTCTTTCTGCTGTCTGACCGGAAGGCACCCGGGAGAGAGGCAGAGGGCTGGCATCCTAGGCTCCTAGCTCCTGACCGTTGGCTGTAGAATTGCCTTGCTGTTTCCGAAGGGCTTCCCTTTTTCCTTTTCTGTTCAGCCTTTTCCTTTTCGGTTTATCCACCGTACCCTCCCCCCCCCCAGTTTGTAGCAATTAACACCATAGTAGCTGCTGCTGTTTAATAACAATAATACTGGTTTTCTCCGGTCTTTAACTTTTAAATCCTCCTGCAATGCTGAGATGATCTGATGTGACTGTGAGCTATGCCTTCAATATGGGAGATGGGCTCATATTTCTAAGGGCAGTTGAAATTGTCATGCGCCTTGCTGTCCCCTCACAGCCTTCCCCATTAGGACTCCTTGTGTTATTTAATGGGAAGTTATTATCCACTTACATCTATGTTGACACAAACCTTGCTGCAATGAATGCTGCCGCTTTGTGTGGCTTAGGGTGACTTCAAGCATTCAATTTAATTAACAGCCAAGAGATCATGGCTTCCTTACCTCCCAGCTCAGCTCTCAATGGACTTTTCTCCGATGCCCTGCCAAGGCTAAATGCAACCCACTAGGCATGTTTGGTGGCTCACGGGGGGGGGGGGTGGCTTGAGGTACCTTCTGGTACTGCAATCTGTGGGAGATTTTAAAAGAAGGGAAGTGGTTGAAACATGTAGCCTGCATTTGACTTGGTGAATCACAAGGCCAGGTTTGCATTGGTATGCCAGGTTTGTAAGCACTTAATACTCTACTTCCTGTTCTCTTTGAAAGAGGAAAGGAGAGAGTACAGAGTCCTGATTAGGGTCGTTTGTTCATTATAAGGGTTGATTTGTTAGTAGGGTTGATTTGTTTGTTCATGTGAACATTACAAGAGTAAATCCTTTCCCATGGTGGTCTTCCCCAGCACCTTCTAATTGAGATCCTATAAATAAGAACAACAACAACATTTGGGTTTATATACCACCCTTCAGGATGACTTAACACTCAGAGCGGTTTACAAAGTATGTCATTATTATCCCCACAACAACAATCACCCGGTAAAGTGGGTGGGGCTGAGAGAGCTCATAGAAGCTATGACTGACTCAAAGTCACCCTGCTAGCTTCAAGTGGAGAAGTGGGGAATCAAACCCCAGATTAGAGTCCCAGCACTCCTGTAGCAGTAACAACAACAACAACAATTTTATATACTGCCCTTCAGGCCAACTCAATGCCACACTCAGAGAGGTTTACGAAGTGTGTTATTATCCCCACGACAATCACCCTGTGAGGTGGGTGGGTCTGAGAGAGCTCTGAGAGAGCTGTGACTGACCCAAAGTCACCCAGCTGGCTTCAAGCGGAGGAGCAGGAAATCAAACCTGGTTCTCCAGATTAGAGTCCTGCTGCTCTTAACTACTACATCAAACTGTCAAAGGACTTCTTGTTCCCAAGCAATCTGGAAGTAGCCAGAGGGCAATTCATAATAATCAACAGTTTTGATACCTGACTTGTATAGCCACATTTGGGGTAGTAGAGGAGATTAGAGGACGAGGACAAGCTGTACTCCCCACCTGGACCTTATTGTCCTCTCTGCATCCCATAGAAGTGCAGGGGGCTTGGAGAAATGATATTGGAGAAAACCAAACCTTGGCCGATTCCAGATGACTAACCTTAAGTCGCTTCATGCCGCCCTCTTCCGGATCGCGACGGGGAAAATGCAAAATATCGCGTTTCCTCGCGCGAGTTTTGCGCGACGATGCGCAAAACTCGCGCGAGGAAACGTGATATTTCGCATTTTCCCCGTCGCGATCCGGAAGAGGGCGGCATGAAGCGACTTAAGGTTAGTCATCTGGAATCAGCCCTGCCTCAGGCTGCGTGTTCTGTCATATCGGGTGTGGCTTAGCGGCTCTGTGCTGTTTAAAAAGTTGCTCAAACCTGTAACATTGTTTTATAATAAACTATATCTTGATTCTCTCACTCCGTCTCACTCACACAGACACACGGGCAGCCTAACATTTCATCGCGTTCTGCCTGGCTCCACCACTCCATCATGTTTAGTCTTTTACAATAATTGCTGGCAATTATTTGCAAATGTCCTCCAGATACACTTTAGCTTGGCACACAGAAGAGGAGCACTTTCAACACCCTGATGGGTGTATTTTATCGGCCCCTGCTATACAGAAAGAGTTTCATGGCAGTTGTGATGATTTAACTGCTAGGCTAACTGGAGTTTTTGCATTGCCTTGGGAAGACAGTTGAGAGTAAAAAGTTCTTTCCAACACACACACACCCTCTTCAACTGTTCAATTTCTTCCTGCTTGGAGCTACAAAGTCCTAAACACCACTCTTCGTTGCTTTGTCTGAAGGATGGCTCGTTGTATATATGTTTTTGTCTCTATCTCCCCATATTGTAAGTTTAGGCGTCAGGCCCAATTTGTTCAAGAGGCCGATTGCATGGTATGTTCCAGTTCTTGATAGGAAATGAATTTTCAGAGTACAATATTAGAGACAGCGAGTCTCTCTCCGATATAGCGGTTAGAGTGTTGGGCCGAGACCTACAAGAGCCACGTTCCAGTTCCCTCTCAGTTGACTGGATTACCATGGACCAGTCACTCATTTCTCAGCCTACCTCACAGAGTTGTTGTGAGACTAAAAGTTGGGGGGACCAAGTATACCATTCTCAGCTCCCTGGAAGATGGGCAGGATAAACAGTATGATGATTGTTTAAGCAGCTGCTCAGCCTTTTAATGAAAGGGGTGTGGAGAAATTTTTGATGTATGTAGTGGAGAGTTCCCTCAAGTCAGAGTTGACTTATGGCAACCCCTGGTGGAGTTTTCATGGCAAGAGACTGACAGAGGTGGTTGCCCATTGCCTGCCTCTGGTACACAGTTTTCGTTGGAGGTCTCCCATCCAATTACTCACCAAGGCTGACCCTGCTTAGCTTCTCAGTTCTAATGAGATCAGGCTCACCTGGGCCATCCAACTCAGAGCTCCTTAATGTATATTGATACAGCAATTCCTTTCTTTCCCTTTTAAACTGGTGCATATCCTATTTGGCTTATTGCATAAATGTTTACACAATATTATTTCACAACAGTCATAATCCCTGGTCTTTGGGCACTAGAGGGGTAGGAATTCCTGCTCTGTTGAACACTAGCGATGGACAGAGCTCTCACCTGCTCTGAGCCCTGAAGATGGATCCAGCAACAATCATATATGCATAGCAGCCAGGGCAAAGAAACTTCCTGTATGCTACAAACACAGAAACAGTTGTCGTAGATTTTCCGGGCTGTGTGGCCATGGTCTTGGAATTGTAGTTCCTGACATTTCGCCAGCAGCTGTGACTGGCATCTTCAGAGGTGTAGCACCGAAAGACAGAGATCTCTCAGTGTTAATGTGTGGAGAAGATGTTAGCAGGTAATTTATATCTACTCAGGAAGGTGGGTTTGGGCTGAGTCATCCTGTAAGAGTTTCCCAGGGTGTGGAATGCTAATGTGGGGAAGCGGCCATGTAGCCCAGAAAATCTACAACAACTAACGTTGTCCGGCCATGAAAGCCTTCGACAATATACAGAAACAGTTGATGTGAATTCTAATGTAACCGCAGAAAGCAATACATTCAATAAACAGAAATGATGCTGGGCATGTCACCTTGTACATACATACATACATACATACATACATACATACATACATACATACATATATATGATGGATATATATATATATATATATATATATATATATATATATATATATATATATATATATATATATATATATATATATATATATATATATATGATGGATATATATATGATGGATATATATATATATATATATATATATATATATATATATATATATATATATATATATATATATATATATATATATATATATATATATATCCATCATATATATATGATGGATAATAAACAGGGCCAGACTTGCCTTGCAATGATTTGGACTTGATTAATTCAATGAAATAATATCGATCAACATTCTAGTATATTGGGTCTCTGTAAACTGAACATAAGTTTAGCATCACAAAACAAAATATAGGCTCAAAAATTGCCTGCTATTCTAAACTAAGTGAGGGTACTGGGTCCTCTGCCCAGGGCCGGCGCGCCCATAGAGGCCAGGTAGGTGGTAGCCTCAGGCACGAGGGCCCTGGAGAGGCGCTGGAGGGGGTGTCGGGGGTGGAGGCACGCACCACGGAGCTGGCGTGGCTGGCCTGCAGCTGCTGCAGCCAGCCAGCCCCGTGCCACCGCTGCCGCCACACACCCCCAGCCAGGCGCAGCAGCCACGAGCCGCTGCCGGGGCGGCGTGCGGAGCGCGGAGCAGCCTCCGCCCGCCACCCCAGCCATCCGCCAGCGAATGCCCCGGCTTGCACTGAGTGATGACGTCATCGCGTGATGACGTCATTGCGCAGTCCGTGGCACGCACGCGCTGCACACGCGCGGGAGGGGGGTTGCCACAGGTGCCAGAGACTCTGGCGCCGGCAGTGCCTCTGCCTCCATCCTGTTCACATATGTGTAGAACTGTCAGCTTAGGTCTGTCGAGTAACTTATTGGCTTAAGAAATGCTGGCTTCATCATATTTGTTCCACCTCTCTACCAAGACCCCCACTGTGTGAGACAGGATGCTTAACTAGAGGGACCTCTGGTTTGATCCAGGAGGGCTCTTCTTATGTTCTTATCCCAGCCTGCATGGGTGCAGGGGAGATGCCACCGAAATCAGTGTGTCTCTGTTTGCCCGTCGCACTACCCTCACAGTTAAGGTTACTGGGTTAGATCTTAGTAGCTTGCTTTTTGGTGCAAGAATAACGGGTCCTCTTCCCAGCCATCCAAAAGCCTATGCCAAGGAATTGTAGGACCTGGGGGGACAAAAGCCAAGTGGGATGAAGTGTGCAGTGAGGAGGAGAATGGGGCAAGATCAAACCAAAGAGCTGGCAAAATTCAAACCAGTATTTAATGCATTAGCATTAAACCGTGATTTCAGATTTCATTGTGATGTATTCTGACTAACCGTATTGGCCCATCGGAGGACCATCACACACACCACAGCTAGATCAATTCAGTAATTAATTTATTAAATATATCATCTTTGGCTCCTCAAGGTTTTTCGCTTTCGCTCCTCTGCCTCTTCTCCTTTTTCTGCTCAACAGCCAAAGCAGAGAATCTTCCATAACTCTTTGATGCCCCTCTGTCCTTACAAAGAGCTTGTCAAGCTGCTACAGGGCTGCCTTAACTCCCACTGGATGGTTTTCTTTCGTGCGAGTTCAGTCACCATTTTGATTTCCCTGACCACAGGCAACCAGAAATGGCGGCTGAATCTCTTGTGAGAGTTCAGTACTGGCACACACAGCTCACTTCACTGTTTTTAAATAGGCCAAGGAAAGCAAGGAAGATTATTTCCTCTGGCTCTCAGGCAGTGGCGGGGGGGGGGGGGCGCGGTTTACCACCTCCCAGTATCTCCATGTGAGACGACCACCTGAGGTCATCTCATTACAGAGCTAGGCAGGGCTTTTTTTCTGGGAAAAGAGGTGGTGGAACTCAGTGGGTTGCCCTCGGAGAAAATGGTCACATGGCTGGTGGCACCGCCTCCTGATCTCCAGACAGAGGGGAGTTTAGATTGCCCTCCGCGCCGCTCAGCGGCGCGGAAGGCAATCTAAACTCCCCTCTGTCTGGAGATCAGGGGGCGGGGTCACCAGCCATGTGACCATTTTCAAGCGGTTCCAGAACTCCGTTCCAATGCGTTCCTGCTGAAAAAAAAGCCCTGGAGCTAGATCTCCTGTAAACAGTGGTTTTACAGGATGTCTGAACTGTGTCTGTTTCTCTCCGTGTGTGCAATTGCGTGTGTGCTTTTCTGTATATTTGAATTTTATTTTATTTTTTGGTCTTGGTCTGTCTTGGCAGGGAAGGGATAAGGTTGTCCTTGCAGTATCTTGCTGAGACTTCTGATCACAGCTTAGGGCTGGACAAAAATAATAAAAGGAACTGAAACTAACAGAATGAAAAGCTGCCTGGAGTGTATTATGCAGCTTCCGTGCTCAAAGGTTTTTATTGTTACATTGTGCTCAGACTTGGGTGTCAATCAAAAAACTTTTTCTCCGGGGAAAGAACCTCTCATTCAAGTGTGAAAGTCGAAGGATATATCTTCAAATTTACCGAAGGGCTTTCAAAGAAGGGAACAGCGGGCCAGTCCTTAACAAACCAGTGCAGTTTCCAACCACAAAATCTTTTGTCAGATCTCCAAATACTTGCTGACGATAGTCAGAGGTGCTTCTTCTATAGAAAGTAAATTAAAGATGAGCGACCTCTGGGTGGGTGGAAGAAAACACAAATTTGTTAGAACTACGTTGATGTTCCTCAGCTGATAAGGGAGATTGAAATAAAGCATAGTCGCCTCAGGATGTGCCGTGTTCAAAACGATGTGATTTATCTTTGAATTTGCTAATGCTGAAAGTCCTGGGATTGCATCTCTACAGCAACACTAAAGAGCACGGTGCTTTTCATCTTCACAAATGTCTTTTTCTTGCTTGCCTACACCCCGCCCACCAATAATAGAAAACAAGTTTTCCCAGTGCAGAATTAATTAATTAGTGGAATAACTGTACAACTATTCCAGGGGGTTTCTTCACTTCTTTAATCTGAAGATGGGCAGAGAATAGCAGCAAGATTTCTTGTTTCACATGTCTACTTTTGTGTGATCAGTTGTTCTCTCAAAGCCTACAAGGTGGCTGTGGTGCTTTGGTATTACTAAGTACAAGATGTGAAATAGATTTTTTCCCCTAAATTCCCTCAGTGGGGAAGCTCTCGGAGACGGAATAAGCATTGGAATATTTTTAAAAGCGCTTCCTGAAGACGCTTAGACTTTGTTGAGTCTCCAAAGAGAAGAGATTCCACAGCTATAAAGCAGTGCCAATACTTTTCTTCATGTTTGACAGATATGTCAAAAAGTGTGAACATAGAAAGCTGGCACACCAGAGAAGAGAGCAAAGGTGAAATCTTTTTGGCTTGACGTGCTGGCTTTCTGTGTGCAGGAAGTTTTTCAATTCAGGGAGCGTTCAAACATATATTTTCCCTGTGTAATAGCTGAAGTGGCACAGTTCTATTTTTATTCTGAATAGTTCCTTAATGTATTTACATGAATCTTCGTGTCTCCTCCCTTGCAAAAAATCGTAGAATCATTTTACTATAGATATCATTTAAGTAACGAGTATTGAGCCAACTCCTGCCATTTCTGTCTGTACTCTGAGAAATCCCTTCTTAAATTGGTTTAAAATTGCAGCATTTAGAGACAGGGAGAGGGAGAGAGTAAGAGGGAGGAAAATAGCCCAAAGTTATCAGCATTATCTCTTCAATCTCAAGAATCCTAGTGTCTTATCACTCGGGGAGCTGTTGAGCGATTCTCCACTTTTTGTCTCTATACAAGGCGAAACAAAACAGCTGGGTGCCTTTGTGAGGAGCCTTCATTATAATGCCAAAGTAATTAAGAGGTGCTCTTAAATAATAACTTTGCTAGGCTTTTAGATGCTCCCTAAGTGGGGATACTCGCTTAAGGAGGCGGCATATGTTGTTGACGGAGAGGGCTAATTGTTACCAATGGGGTGCTCAAGCTAGGGGCAATTATTAGCAGCAGAACAGAACCCATAGTGGCTGGACCAGTTTGTTGTAGGGGGTAGGAAGATTGAACTATGATCTGGGGTGTCCAGGTTCAAATCTTCCCTCTGCCATGAAGCAGGCTGGGTGGCCTTGGGCCAGGCACTCTCCCTCCACCTAACCTACTTCACAGGGTTGTGGTAAGGTTAAAACAGAAGAGAGGAGAACCATCTCCATCCTCCTGAGTTCGAATGGGAATGGGAATGAATGAATGAAGTTATTCAGACATTAACAATCCATCCAGACTATCTGGATGAAGTTATTCAGACATTAACAATCTATCCAGACTGTCAACAGCTATCCTGGATGTTGAACGAAGATGGCCACGTCTTACCAAAGTTGAACTTTTTATCTTTTTGGTCCCATGAACTCACAGACTGCCAGTGGGGAAATGGCCGCTGCAAAGACTGGGGCAGGGAAAATGGCTGCTGTGGGTTTGAACCAGGAAAATTCAGACTTTCCCACCCACACAGCCAGCATCTAGGCTCTACTAAGAATTCTCCCAAAACTTTGTAACAAAGCAGGTTTGGGAATGGTCGAAGAAAAGCCAGGGAAACTCCAGAGAGTGCACAAATGTATCACAATGCTGTGCGGAAGCAGGAAAAAAGCACACACTTTCCAACAGCAGTGAATATGATTGGAACAGCACTGAGATCTCACAATGTGGTCTCAGTGGGCGTTCTTTTATTAAAGCTACAGGTGTTGTTTCCATTATTTGAGGGCAGAGGGTTAATCCCCCAGTGTATTTTCTTTCCTTAGACTTCAGATTTTTCTGCAAACCTCGAGCTTCCTTCAGATTTGTAGTAAAATCTCCCCGGTCTGTCTCTGCCTCTATTTTTCAGATTTTTTGATCCACACTCTGTGGCCTGTTTTAAAATTAGATCCAGAGGAGTTAGCTGTGTTATTCTGTAGTAGCAAAATAGTAAAGAGTTCAGAGTTCAGAAGCACCTTTAAGACTAACCAACTTTATTGTAGCATAAGCTTTAGAGAGCCACAGCTCTCTTCGTCTGATACATCTGACGAAGAGAGCTTTGGTTCTCGAAAGCTTATGCTTCAATAAAGTTAGTTAATCTTAAAGGTGCTACTGATTTAAAATTAGATATAGGATGCTTTATCTTGCAGTATTGGGTAAGAGCAGGTATGGATGATTATTCACAGTAGCTTGAATTATGACCTTTCTAATCCGACACTTTTTTGATTCCCCTATTTTGATATATAATACATTTACCTTCACAACAAAGCATTTTTTAAAAGTTCATTGTATTGTATTTTTTTCTTCTCTGCACCTCACTAAGCGGTCAGAAGGAGGTGCACGTCAGTGACCTGCTGCCACTTCCAGAGCACACACACAAACAAACACAAAATCTTAAAATATTTATGCCGTGGACCTTGGACACTTTAATATTTTCAGCGAGAGACTCTGACACTTGAAGTGTAATATAGCCAAGTGCACCATCTAATAAGGCTGTATAATTTTGATATAACAGCCCCGCTCTGTTGTACTATTAAAGCTTTAAAATATTAATGCTCGTTAATGGTGTCACTCAGCCATTTTATATGATTAGTTTTAAGCCTCTCTTGGGTAGGCAAGAAGGGGAATTTTTAATGAAATGTTCCCTGTTCATCTGACCTGCTGTATTACTGCATGAATGCCATTTTTATGAGGCAGGTTTATGACGTTCATTACTCTGCTCCTTGAGCCACTTCATGGCTGCTGTAATTTTTAAAGAAGAGATAAAAAATAAGTCAGTCCTTTCCTTGCAGTCGAGAAGCACTGCATTTTCCAGCTTTGACCTTTAAGCTGTCATGCATGGATTAATCACATTTCTGCTGGAAATTGTTTTAGACTTAATACTAGCCGAGGCCTGATTAGCTTACTTGCTTTACTGGCCAGGTCTTAACGAGGTTTGTCAGTGAATCGTCCCCAGGAAAAAGTCTCCATTTCTACTTTGTCAATTTCTCTCTGTGTATATTTTGATATTTATATATCACACACGCTCCAATCAACTACGCTCTTGCAAAGCGTGAATCCACATGGGATGTTGCCTGTATGTCTAATTTTGCTCTAGCTTGTGACTGCATATTTTGAAGATAGTTGCATACAGAAGGTATGAATGTACGAATTGGCATTTCTGCATCCGACCAGTGTTGATCTACCATAGACTTCATCACTATATTGCCTTACACAGGGGTCATTTCGTAGAAAAAGAGCTGCAGGAACTCATTAGCATAACTCATCAGCACAACTCATTTGCATATGCCACCCCCCTTGACATCATCGAAAGTGTGTCATTAGCATAACTGTTTTGCATATGCCCCACCCCCTGACATCACCTGTCCTGGCTGTTTTGGACCCAATCCTGGCCATTCAGGGCCGAAATTGACAAAAAGGGGCCCAAAATGGCTGAAAAGGGGCCCAAAATTGTCAGGATTGGGCTGCTGCTGAGCGGGAGATTGATCCAACACCCATAAGAGGCCCAATCCTGGCTGTTTTGGACCTCATCCAGGCCAAAACGGGCCCAAAATGGCCCAAAAGCAGGTGGGCGGGGCCACCTCACATGTGACCTTTTTGGAGAACTACCGGAACTGCGTTCCTGCGTGTTCCCCTTCAAAATGAGCCCTGGCCTTACATATTATCTGCTGCTTTAAATATGTACTCCTATGTACCACCAGTGCTCCATGTTGTCTAATGTTAGTCCTAGAATTGATTATATTCTGCCTCAGTATTTTTTCTACTCTGTATTGGATTCTTGCTAATACTATGTCTTTTAAACTTGTATCTATTTACCCTATGGTATTGTTTATGGAAATGTCCTTGATACTGTATTGAAATGTACTTGATACTGATTGTACTAATCTCATACTGTGTAATTGCACACCCTTAGTCACCATATCTCAAAAAGGATACCTCAGTGCTGGGAAAGGGGTAGGAAAACGCGAATCAAGGTTGGAGTGCTTTTCCTACAAGAAAGTGCTACAGAGTTTGAGGCATTTTAGGAAGAAGAAGGCTTAAGATGATATAACTTTATCAGCGATGTATTTGGTGCCCTTTCCAATAACACTAGAATTCAAGGACACTGAGGGCCAAGCTACAAGTGACAAATTACACTTGAATGGCAGGTGAATAGACTCACGTGTATTCCTCCCTGTTCACTTGCTCTCCACTTGCACTGCAATCATAGCTTGGCCCTCAGTTAAGCTGATGGTTGCTCGGACTGGTATATGAATGCAGCCCCCACGTATCATTCACTAGCACATAGTGGATGTATTCCTAATACTGGACCACATCCTCTAAATGACTCTTTTTGGCTGATGACACCCATTTCCTTGTCTTGATAACTGTTGACATACTGTTGTGCACAATTAACTAAGGTCTGCTGCGCATGGAAGGAATCAGATTTCATACAAAGCCAAAGTAAGAGGTGGGGGGGGGCGTTGTGTGCAGGCGAAGTTTTCAACTTGGTTGTGTCTTCTGCTCGAGTCTGCGTTGAAATTCTGAACATTTCAGCTACATTCTCAACTTCAAATGATGTGGAGTACGTCCTACAGATAGCAGAGATACTGCTTCCTTCTGCTCCTTGGTAGCCTCTGGTAGCATTCTTATTTATTTTTAACCTTGCCCCATTACACACTCCTCCAATGATTATAGAGACATGGGTAGAACTGCCAAAAGATAACGCTACCACTTCACCCTGATTCTGATCATTATCCAGAAACTTCATCAGTGCTAGTGCTATCACATTAAAAGAATAGCTAGCTCTGTGCGGCATTCTACCTATGCAATATTGCCAGAGGGTAGGGCGTCTGGGGGAACAGGTTGTAATGATGTGTTGAACCAGGTATACTTTATGTGATCTGTTCTCATTATCACAATTAACTTGATATGTGTCATGTCTCAACAGCTCATGTACCTTTCAGGTTGCTTTTCACAATCTTGCAGTACAGTCCCGCTAAATAGATGCACAAGGCAGTACAGTGCCAGAGTGACCAGTCTGAACCATCTTGCGCTTGCATGGTCATTTTGCCTCAGGTCCAGGGCTTTTTTTCAGCTGGAACGTGGTGGAACGGAGTTCCGGAACCTCTTGAAAATGGTCACATGGCTGGTGGCCCCGCCCCCTGATCCCCAGACAGAGGGGAGTTTAGATTGCTGCGGAGGGCAATCTAAACTCCCCTCTGTCTGGAGATCAGGGGGCGGGGCCCCCAGTCATGTGACCATTTTCTCCGAGGGCAACCCACTGAGTTCCACCACCTCTTTTCCCAGAAAAAAGCCCTGCAAGTTACCATTGCCAATGAAGAGTCTGTGCCCAGTGACCGTTAAGGCTCTAGCAGAGTTGGTAGAACTTGGGTATGTTTGGTCCTGGTAGCCAGTGGCCTTATAGAGAAGTAGCCCACCGGGAAATATTCCTGTTAGTTAAATGGTCAGTCTGCCCCTGATAGGCAAATAGATAAGCAGGAACATGTTCTAAACTATTACTGTCTGGAGATCAGGGGGCGGGGCCACCAGCCACGTGACCATTTTCTCCAAGGGCAACCCACTGAGTTCCACCACCTCTTTTCCCAGAAAAAAAGCCCTGCTCAGGTCTATGTGCAGCCAATTGCTTAAGGTTCTGCACTGTTTTCCCTGTTAATCAGTGTCGGTTCGTGGAAGTCACGTAGTTGCCTATATTTACCATTTCTAAAAAAAATTCGTCAAGCCTTTTATCCGAAAGCAGCATCACACCAGAGCAACTAAAAAGGATATTTCCTGGCACAATCTTCAGCAAACTAGTTCAACTTCTGTGAGAAAGCCATTTTTAAAAACGATTGTTTTCCAACAATCGGTGCAAATGGAGATCATGGGACGGTTACCAGAGACAGTTACGCAGTGGTTACTGAAACAAAGAGGTAAAAGAAATGAAATGTACTCCAAAGGCAGTGGACTAAACATGCTATAGAAGTGATTATATGTCACTATTAGACAATATAAGTTTCTTCCTCAAGCGGTTAGTTGGTTTGTTTTTTAAATTGCTTGTTTTTTAAATTGCTGGTAGTATTGTGTTTCCAAGTGACGAAAATGCTTGTACTGTAGTACATTCCTAAATTGGTGCAGTGAATCTTAGCAAAACAGCGAAGATTATCTGTACAGAGCTCTTTTGCAACAATGGCAGTCTGGTGCAAAGCTACTGCTTTTATTAACAGTAAACACAAGGCTTTTGACCTTTTGATCAGCAAATCTCACAGGAATATCGCAGGTAGGTTAAACCCGAGTTTGGCAGAGATGGGCTCTTTCTAGATTCAGCCGTCATTATAAAAAAAAAGTGTTTGGAACAGAGGGAAAATTGGTTTGGAGCAAAAGAGATGAGAGTAGAAAACAAGAAATACTTTCAAAGAAATGTACCTGCTGTTCTTCCAAGTGTGCTTTGAATATGGACATTTACAGAAAACTCACATTTAAGATAGGCAGGGCTCATTTCGAGGGGGAATGAGCAGGAACGCAGTTCCAGCAGTTCCCCAAGAGGTCACATGTTAGGTGGCCCCACCCACCTGACTCTCGGCCATTTTGGGTCTGTTTTGGCCTGGATTAGGGCCAAAACAGCCCGTATCAGGCCTCTGACAGGTGGTGGATCACTGTCCCACTCAGCAGTGGCCCGATCCTGACCATTTTGGACCACTTTTCTGCCATTTTCAGCCCCTTTTTGCCATTTTGGGCTCAATTTCGGCCCTAAATGGCCAGGATTGGGTCCAAAACAGCCAGGATAAGTAATGTCAGGGGGTGTGGCACATGCAAATCAGTTATACTAATGACACACTTCCGGTGATGTCAAGGGGCGTGACATATGCTAATGAGTTCCTCCAGCTCTTTTTCTACTAAATGACCCCTGAAGATAGGCCTGCTACTGTCATATCAAGCTGGGGATGACTTCTATAAAAATTAAATGGGCCTAGGTTCTTGACACATGTACCAACTCTCTTTCCTAGTTCTTCACTTGAAAGAAATTTGGCACAATACCCCAAGGAAAAGGCTGTGCTAATGGATTTCAACCAGTTCAACCCTTTCTACATCAATTATCTTCCAAGGGAATTCTGGGGCTCTCTCTCAGCTAATGTAGACTGTCAGTTCTGTTCCGTCTTGTGATTTTGAAAAAGAGAAAATGTGTTAAGAGATGCCCAACACCTGCCTTCATCTGGGTGTCCTGGAGAAGATTGATAGAAGAGTTCAAGTAGCCTTTCACTGAAACTTGTTTGCCATTGCTGAACTTCTCACTGAGGAACCCATGATAAGCTTGAGGAATGCCATTTTGGAAACTGCTCACCTACCAGGTCAACATGCTTGCCTTACCTGTGGGGAAGATCGTGTAGAATCTCCACATTCTGAGATGTGAGAAAAAGGAGCTAACCTTAGAAGAGTGAGAGAGGCACATTCAAATTGGTCATGAGGCAGAACAGCCCCGGAAGAGGGGTATCTCCCTTGACGCATTTATCCTGTTTCCTAAGCTTGGGAGGTATCCACAAATTATTACATATTGCTTTTTTATAGTAAGCCTGATCTCGTCAGGTCTCAGAAGCTAAGCAGGGTCAGCCTTGGTTAGTAATTGAATGGGAGACCTCCAATAAAGACCAGGGTTGCAGAGGCAGGCAATGGAAAACCACCTGTACAGAGCTGTACAGGTACAGCTGTACAAACCATCTCTGTTAGTTTCTTGCTATGAAAACCCCACCACGGGTTGCCCTGAGTCAGCTGTGACTTGAGGGTACTTTCCACCTCCAACAACTCTTAGTTCAGCAGTTCGGTTTTCATATGTAATCTAGATAAATTATTGTTCTAGTGCAATGATAGTGCAATATCCAGTGACTTGTAGATGGTGTCCAGGGCTGAGAAATGTAATTATGTGTACACACACACATCTTCTGAGCATGGAGTAGGGGTCAATGGGGGTATGTGAGGGGAAGGGAGTTGTAAATTTCCTGCATTGTGCAGGGGTTGGACTAGATGACCCTGGGAGTCCCTTCCAACTCTACGATTCTATGATCTCCAAAGTCTGATAACTGACCACAGTATTACATTGTGCAGCGGTTCTTGGTATTTATGTCAGGGTACCTCTCCTTCATGCCCTCTCTCCTTCCAGCAGATCTAAGGTGCATTTCTAAAGGAGATGCTAACTAACTAGGCAGCTCTCTTCTTCAGTCTGCACTCATTAAGGGGATTACCTGTTCGTTTCTACAGACCATAGTGTGATGCATGGATTAGGTAGAGTCATTTTAAGGATCGCATTAAAAAAATTAGCAGCTCCTCCTTTCCTTCCCCAAATTTCACTTGAACAGTTATCAAAAGACAATTTTTAGGGGGTGGATTAAATGGGAATTAGGTCTATTTGCATCTTTAATGGTCTAATCCAGTGAGCCTCTGCACTGGTAAATGATTGTTTAAGATTGGGGGAAATGATAGTGTTGTTATTAATCTTATTATTATATCATGTGTTCAAAGCTCTTCATGTGCATTATCTCAGCAGCAGGTGGATCATTATTTTTTTTCCAGTTTATTAACTGAACATGTCTAAACATAGACCAAAAATATTGCAGAGATTTGACCTTCCCTCGCAACAAAGCACCCGCTTTTTATACGTTTTCCATTTTGGTAGTAACTGTGACTCTATTGGACTTTGCAGGCGGCTTTTGATTTAAATATATTAACTTGATATCTTTGTAGTCACTGTTTCTTAGTGATTCAACAATTCTTTTGCATCACAACAGATCCAAGGTATTAGGTCAACATGAAGTCCAGAGTTGCCTGCCTTCTAGTGAATTTATCATATTTAGAGATGTTGCCCATCTGTCACAAGTGAATATACATTTACTCGGTCAAAGTGAGGATAGCGGATATCATTTGTTATTGCAATATTGGCCATTTCCACACGGCTTACCTTTTGCTGGAACACAGCGTGTTCTCACGCAAGATCGCACA
The DNA here is from genome assembly GCF_028583425.1 of Eublepharis macularius. Taxonomy (NCBI): domain Eukaryota; kingdom Metazoa; phylum Chordata; class Lepidosauria; order Squamata; family Eublepharidae; genus Eublepharis; species Eublepharis macularius. The sequence goes on along the minus strand of NC_072802.1, from coordinate 61,029,598 downwards.
ATAACAGTGTGTTCTCGCTCGAAATCGTGCGATAACAGCGTCTTCCTGGTGCGATTTCGCGCAAGAAGACTCTGTGTTCCGGCAAAAGGTAAGCCGTGTGGAAACGGCCATTATCTCCAGTGGCTGCCTGCCTGGTTTCTTTCTCCATCTCAAAGTAATTCTTGGAGTTTTGGTCAAAGGAAGGGGCAAATGTACATCCCACTATAATATGTTGTAGATGTGGTATTTCTCTCATAGTGATTCTATGGAGAAGTTTATTCTTTAACCTATTTCAGTCTACTGAACTCTCTTCTTGTCTTGACTTATAGAGTTGACTACCTTTCTGTTGGTGATGAAGTTGCAGAGTTTAATATTAGTGCAGTGGACATAAGGAGACAGACTCCTGTGGTTTTAACTCTAGAAAATACTTTTACTACATAGCAGGGAAAGGGAACATTTGGTGAGAAAACACATAAATAGCTATCTATCTACATCTTGATGATTAACTGGTACTGGGTAGACTAAACTGCAGACTGAATACAAGATAAAGACTGAGAGTGAACAAAAAGCAGTAAAACTTTAGTATATGCTGCTAGATAATTGCCCCCCAATAAACTGTTTACCCAAAGGTGAATCCTAGATCCCTTCATTAAGACTCATACTTCCCCCTTCTCTGGTGGGAACTTCCACTTGAGGCCTGAGTGGTCCTATGCTAACTAGCTATCCGACTAAACAAACAGAACAATTTAACTCTTTCATGACTGAACATAGGGCCATTGCTAAAATCTCAACACCTTCCCAGTCTCTTTTCCTGCCATTTTTCTTTGTGTGAAATACTGGCATTCTGTGCTCTCCGTAAAAAAATATTTCCAAGGCTCCTAGAGATGTCATATGGAGGGATAACCAAATTCTACTGATTCTCACTGTTCCACTAAGTTTCTGATTTGTGTACTATATTTTTATTCTCTCTTCGTACCTCTCACACCAGTTTACCCCGTCTCGGCGTTGAAGATTCTGGCATTAACCTTTCAACACTGTGTTCCTCTCTAAAGGTCCTTTTTCAGTACAATAGTTGCTATCTCTCTTGGATGTCTGTGAACTACTTGTCTCTTGTAAAGAAGGTATGGGTAAGAAAATAATCTAGAAATGTTGGTGCTCTGGCAGTAATCCGTGGGTAGGAACAGGAGTGTTTATAAGTGTGCATAAGTGTTTCTATTTTCATCTCTGAAACGCTGGAGGGTCTATATTTATTATACTGCTGCCTTGCATTCTATGGGGAGGCCACACTTATCTGTCGCCTTCAGTTTGTGATGGCCCTATTGTAAGCTTATCAGTTCTCTCATTTTGAAGACTTGTCTCCTGGATGTTGACCTTCGTTGCACTCAGAAATGTTCCCGCAGTGACTTCCTCTCCAATTCAACAGCTGCAGCTTTATCCTGATTTTACCTGCTGTCAAGGTAGCCCTGAAAGCCTCCTCAGCCGAATGTCACAGAAGCTTGATCTGATGAGTATGGCCTTACGGCACCTTTCTTTCATGTATGGGGAGGAAGGAAAGCAGAGGAAAAGCATTCCGATAGCACAGCATGTCTTTACCCATTCATCTTCAAGGCTTGTCTCTTGCCATCTCTTTTCAGAGGGTAGATCAGGCGTGGTCCTTTATGCAAGAAAAAAAATTCCTGATTTCAATGCAAACTACAAGCAGAGGTGCGTACAAGAGGTGAAATGATACCTTTGTTAAATGGGATCGGAAGCTCTCCGACCTTATGGGATTTTAAGCATATAGAAAAAAGAAGGCACATTTTTACATGCACAAGGGAGTTTAGCCAGTAGGCTGCAACCTATGTGCGTGTTGTTGCTTGGCTGCACTCATTTCTTAAATCTATAATAACGGAAGACAAAAGATTGAATACAAAAGTGGCCTTGCACATGCTGAAGATACGTTCCACTCAAAGGAGCAGCATCCTGCCATTATACACAGAGGCAGCAAGGCTGGTAGGAGCCTTGGGTGCAAGTATCTGCCTCTCCAGAGGGTCACTGAGACTGGTAAGGACTCTGTACTACGTTAAGGAACATGATGATGAGGAAAGTACTGGAAGGGCAATGAGGAAGTGTAGCTAAGGGGATTTACTCTAAGGAAGGCCTGGGAACTCCCCAAGAGGGTGACAAAAGTGAACCCCCCCACATCCACCTACTAAGGACCCTATAAATGTCTCTCTCATTTCAGTTCTCTTGTTTGAAACGCCATGGAAGGAATGTTCAACTAAAGCCAAAACTGTTTTCCCTCTTGCAAGGAACCATAACTGCTACAGAACTTAACTGTTAAAGGACTGTATAGGCTCTCGATCTGGCATTTGTAGAACAGCTCTTCCAGCTCTTTTCTTTGGATATAATCACATGCAGCCCCCACCAACCAAGCCACAGCATTCTTGTTCCCTAACGCACATGTTTATTAATACACAACACCATATTGATCGGCATTGCATCAAAAGATACTGCTGAGTGCCACACCCAACATTTCCCTCATTCTAAAGGACATCTCTGTAAGACTGAAGACTATACAAGTCCTTTTACATTTTACCATTGTCTTTAGACTCTCATAAATCGGGTTTTATGCTATCCCTACCTGATGGTTTGGGTCTGAAAACAGCTTCAAGGCAAGGGGAATCAGGTTGACAACTGTTTAAAGGGGGCTGGAGGAGAAGTAACCGAATGTCATTCTTTGCTCAAGAGGCAGGTGATGATGTTATAACAATTCAGCAGATTTCCTTTTTTAAAAAAAAGATTAGTTTTCAGTGATGAATTTTTCTCTTTTGTCTGAGGCCTAGTTTCCAAGGACAGCTCTGAATGAGCAAAATATACCAAGGCCAAAATTGTAAAGCATTCCACAGCCTTTTTTTGTCTCTCCCATTCATCTGTGTGCCCTGGGGAGACCGATGTTCGGATTCCTTATGATCCATGAACCTCACCTGGGTGACTTCAGGCAAGTTGCTATCTCTTTGCCCCACCTTCTTCTCTTGCCGTTGCAAGGATGAATATGGGGTAACCCCGACATAGGCTTCTGTGAGCTCCTTAGAGGAAGAGAGAGGGCACTAAGGCGATAAATAAACCTGCAGGCAATAACCGAGAAATCTAATTGGAATGGCTTTCCCGGGGCTCATGATACACTCTCAAGGAAAAGGCTATACCTTCCAGCACTTTTTTATGTGCTTTGAGTTTCCTAACTCTTTTAAGTTTCATTGAAAACGACAACACTAAATTACACCTTCTGAATAGATCTCCTCCTCCTCTGCATACCTGTGACAAGAGCCTGCCCTTTATTTCCGTGCTGCTCCGCTGTGCCTTGAAACATGCCCAAGCCTTCGATGAAATTTCCACCGTCAGCCTCTTCCGATTACATCCCCAACCCCCGCTCCACCCCAATAGTCAAATGTGCTCATCAACAGCGAGCAGTCTCATTTCCATGCAATTTGCCGTGGTTACTTGTGTTAAATATACATTGTGTGTTAAGGGACTTCTTAGGCAATACTGCTCTTTACCGCTGTGTGAGCCCTGGCTGCTCTTTTGTACACAGCCCGTTGCTGATTAACTCCAGAGAGATCACCAAAGTTCGTAATTACCTGGGTCAGAATATGAATTTATCCGGCTCCTGATGCTCAGATATGTTACAAATTGAACATCGTTTCCCTGGGAGTTCTTTTCTGGCTTGGAATGCAAGACAAACATTCAGACGGGCCAGACTGCTTTGTAGGCGTACGCACAAGTGCTATTTTTTAAACTCTGGAGCCTTACCACTGGTATGTTTTACTGAAACTGTTGATTGTGGTGAGATTAACTGTGAAGTCAGTGGTTTTGTAGGCATATCTTTAGTGTTTTAGAGCCATGAAATTCTCTTCAAATCTGTTCTTGATTGCCACGAATAGAAAGATCACTTAACTCAAGAACCTTTGTGCTCAGAAATTCTTTCTTTAGAGTTAGCCCCTTTTTATGGATTATATTCTCTCAAAATCTTCTTGTGTCAGAACAAGTAACCCTTTTGTTAGTTCTCCATTTTGGTCAACGCTCCTGAACTTTTCTTGCTATTGAAAATTCTCTCTTGGTCCTGGAAGTATTTATGGTTTTGGAAAGGAGGAAAGGTGAGTCGAATATTGTGAAACGTCGTTGGAAATCTTGTAGGGAACCAGTATCCCATCTAAGATTCTGCTTATTCCATCATTTATCTTGCGAATAGCCTATTGACTTAGTTTAACCTACTTATCAGTTTACACATTAAGGGAAGGTGAAGTTAAAGTATGTAGAAAGCAAAAGTAGGAGCTCTTGGATAGGTGGCTACTCATAGTGGTATTAACTCTGAATACAGGGCAGTTACCCTTGCGAGAGAGAGTGTGTATAAATGACCTTGATAATCAGTACAGGTGTATGTCGGAAATAATCTGTAATTCCTTTTCTGGGTTAGACAAGGGAATGCAGTTTCAGCACTGAGAATCAGTGCTGTCCTTAGATACTTTTGCACCTCATCAGTTGCAGATTTGTGATGCGATTTCACTTATTCACAGTCCAGTCATGCGATACGATCTCCAATCAGTTTTACTTCCACTATGTCATCATTGTAATTGTCTCATGTCTGAAATTTGTGGGAAATTTGGTTATTTTGCTGCAGGGAGGCAGCACAACCCTGCTTCCCAGTACTTACATATTTTGCCATTTATATTAAATCCCGGGAATGGGTCTCCTGTAAACAGCAATGGTCTACTGTACCAGTGGATAAAAAGCAAAACAGCGCTGTTCCCCTGCTCTCTTTTAAAATTGCACACAGATGAGAATTGGGAGTAGGAAAGTAGTACCACCTTTGGGAATCTAGCACCATGTTATCTGATGAAGGGAAATTGGACTCTCAAAAGCTTATACCTTGAAAATCTTGTTTGTCTTTCAGGTGCTATTGGACTCAAATCTTGCTGTTCTACTGCAGACCAACATGGCTACCCACCTGAAACTATGAGCCAAGCTACAATAGATGAATTACACAAGGAGGAGCATGTGAAAGGAGTCGCAATGTTAGCTGGGAAGCTGAGTTTTAAAAGAAATCGGAAGGCTTTGTCAATTTCCCCTCTCTACAGAGCCAGGGAGATCTCTGCTCAGAGAGTTTGTTAATTTCCTCTTTGCCTCCAGAAGGCTTTGTCAGTTTCACCTCCCCTTGTAAGAGGCAAAGAGGAAATAAACCCTCTGAGGAGATCTTCCTTGGCTCTGTAGAGAGGGGAAATTGACAAAGTCTTCCGATCTCTTTTAAAACTCAGCTTCCTGGCTAACATTGTGATTCCCTTCACGTAAGCATCCTCATGTAATTTGTCTCTTGTAGCTTGGCTGTATGTTACAGGTATGTGTGTGTGTGCCCCCCAACTTACATCTTGCTCCGTTTCTCCCCCAGTTTGTGGTTGAAAAAGCATGATGTGCCTCATAAATACATTATAATTTATGACTGGGGCCTAAACAACTGCTTCTCCTCATGTCATGTTGACCCACCTTACTGAAAGGCCTGCCCTGATCCACAGAAGGGAAAAAAGAAAAGAAAAATTACAAAAGGAGTCCGGGTTTGCCTTTGTGATAAGGGTGGTTAGCTTCACAGGAGTGAATCTTCTTAGAACTGAGCTCTTAGTACTTGAAAAGTGAAGATCAATATCAAGCATAATTGGTACAATCATCACTGCCAGACCCAGAAGGGTAATGAATGCACACCATTAAAAGCCTGCTTTGTCTAACTAAATGCAACATCTTGTCTATGGGGCTCTTTGAAGAGTTGATATATCTGCAGCATCCTTTTTAAAAACCCTAGTTAGTAACTATACCTTGGTGATTAATACGTGTAGCTCCATTTAAAAACAAACCCGACACAGGATGGTTTAAAACGAGTTCTTCATTTCCCAGTCACGTGGCTAGAGTAGAATTGAATCAGGACCAGCCAATCATAGCCACCTCCGTCTTCTCCCCCCTTTTATTTCCAGTACAACAAGCTTTAGGACTTCCTCCCAAAGCACTTGTTTAATTACAGCTTCAGGAACATAAAGCCTGTTATTATTTTAATGGAAGGAGCTGGGAGTGAAATAAAACCGAGCTAGGCCCATGTCTTCTCCTGGCAACTTGTAATTTGGTGGATGGGGAATGGGAGGGGGAAAAAAAAACACCTGTTCAGTGGGGGATCCTTATCATTATGTTTTTAGATTTCTCCATTAATTTATTTTACAATCTTCAAGCAGATATCCAGATGGGAAGTAGCGGCACTCGGGGCCTCTCTCCTCAGGAGGTAGTGTAAATATATAGATCTTTTATGGCAGATAGATGTAAATGTAGCTATTTACCTCCTGGTAAACCATAAAGTATGTCCATTCCAAGCCCAAAATGTCAACATTTGAAATGAGCCACATATGCGTTCGAAATCTCTGAACATCCATGAAAGAAGCGTCTGTGATTCCCCCTTCTTTTTCAGAGTTGTTTGCATCTCAAACCCCTGAAGCTATCGGCTATATCCAGCATCACTTTGTCTCCTGGGGAGAAGCTCAGAGTGCCAATGTTTTCCATCTGGATGCCACTTTTCTAAATGTTTGGCATTTCCTTCCTGTGCCATGCTTATGTTTGGTGTGTTTGCTAAGTTATACTGTCTAGGTTTAGCTGTGTTTGTGTGCATGCATGGCGAGGGGGGGGGTGCTCAAAGAGAAATAAATCAATTGCTTATCACACTTTATACCTCCGCTCCTCTGAGGAGCTCAGGGCAATATACATTAAGTAAGAGTTTCTAACCTTGATACAATATTGCTATCAAGTTTGCAATGTTAGGCCCTTTTCACACTGCTTACCTGCTCCCGGAACATTGCGAAATATCGCGCAAAAAATGCGGAAGATAGCGTCTTCTCATGAGAGTTTTGTGCGACATCACGCAAAACTCTCGTGAGAAGACGCTATCTTCTGCGTTTTTCGCACGATATTTTGCAATGTTCCAGGAGCAGGTAAGCAGTGTGAAAAGGGCCATTATCATTATTATGCTCCAAGCGGCCGGTAAAAATTTAAGGGGTAAAAACAGCACCACAGAGAAAGCAAGAGTGGGGAGGGGGTCATTCTCCTAGGCACCCAAAATTTTGGCTTTTCTTCACAATCTTAAGTGAATGACTTAAAAGAAGTTTATTAATATTTCCCATCTTGGAATGATTTTTTTAAAAAAAAAACTGAGCTTGGGTAATGATTTTTTTTCTTAATCCTTTTTAAATGCTTTCCTCTCATTGTTAAAAACCATATTTTGGTTCCAGATGTTGGTGCTGTTTTTTATTTAGCTTGCAAACAATCCCCCCAAAACCATTTCATATAATGGCAGAAAAACCTCATGTGCATAGCTACAGTGGTTTGCCGAAAGCTTTGGTGTTAGCCTATGATATAAAGCAGCGCTAAAGTCTCATATTTCTTTGGAAAGGCTCTCAGTTGATGAATTGATTGATTGATATCACAGATTGATATTTATGCTGCAAGGTACTCTGGGACTCATAAAATTGGTGACAGAATTATGTTTCTTTATTAAATAAGTTGCATTTTGGGCATCACAAGCATCTTATAATCACCATTAATACTTTACCTTTTCCTCGATAATGGTAATAAAATCGGACAATGGTGTAGAAACTTGCCTTTCTCATTCTTTCTTTCATTTTGCAAGGGGTGTATTGAGGGTGTCAGGGAGAAGCAGCTCTGCAGGCATAATAAGAAGTCAAGTATTGCAGCTCAGCCCCAGCACTGCAACACACTGTGGCACTTTAGCTCAGTAACTGCCCACTGGGGAAGTATGGGGGGACCCTGTGGCTCAGGGTCAGCATGCAGGAGGTCCCAGGTTTAATCCCCAGCTTCTTCAGTTAAAAGGGTCAGAAAACCATCTACTGCCTGGGAAGCGGCAGAGCTGTTGCTGATCAGAGCAGTAGACAATATGGAGCTTGATAAACCAATCAATCATCAGGGTGATGCGGCATGTGCGCCCGGGCCAGTGTGGTGTCAGGCCGTAGCGTCACTGCCTTTCGCCCTGCTCGCTCGGCCCCCGCCTGAAGCTGCACCGCGCGGCCCGGAACTGCATAGTTGCTCTGCGGGGGCCAGGTGAGTGGGGGGGATGCAGCGATGCTCTGGGCACCCTGTCTGCTGACCTCTTTGCCCGACCCCCACCCAAAGCTGCACTAGCAGCTAGCAGCAGCCATAAGCCCTGTTTGCTGTGCGGGGAAGGGGGGCAGGAGAGGGTCTCCAAACCTCCCACACACCCAGCGGAGTGGAAGAGGGGCGCCCGGCGCTCCCCACCCTGCCACTCTGTAAACATTAAACTTAAAGCTGCAAGGACCTCTACACTTCCCATCAAACCTTGAGGTAAGCAGACACATATTGAACTCGAGTAACTCGTCTCGTTTAGTTCAGCTCTCAGCTTAATCTGTTCAAGGTTCCCCTGACACTCCTGTTGCTGATAATAAGTGGCTACGAAGCCTGTATAGGGCATACACATGAATGGCCCGTGTAGCTGCCTTATACTGACCCAGACCATTGGTCTATCAAGGGCTGTATTCTCTACCCTCACTAGCAGCAGCTCTTTCACATCACCAGCTACTTGATTCTTTCAGCTGGCAGTTGAACATGGGACCTTTTGTATAAAGCAGATGCTCTGCTGATGAGCTGGAGCCCCACCCAAAGTTGTTCAGAACTCGTTCAGTAGTATCCAGTAACATGCTTTCTTTCCTCTCCTTGGGAAAATAACAAGAGAGAAGGTTACTGAACCACTTAGTTGGGGTATTACATTGGAGGCTGGGTTGAGAGAGGGAAGGCTTGCGATGGACATTCTGATGACACTATAAACCACAGTTTGATCAAACCTCAGTTATGCAGACGATTCAACAAACAGGTTTTGCCAGTTTGCACCAAACTGGAATTGGAGTTGGTTTGTTAACTTGAAAACCGCCTTCTGTCCTATTACAAACACCTTCCAAACAAACTTTAAAAGTCTTTCTAAGATGTCCTGCTCAGAAATTTTCTATGATTGGCTGATCCAAGAAGCATCTTCTTGGCAATTACCCCTTCACTATGGACAGGCCTCCTCTGTGTTGAGCTGCTACCGGATGGGTAAGAAGTGGCTTTTTAGGCAGTATTTCCCCTTTTTAACCTACAATTGGAGTTTTAATTTATTTGTGTTTGGAGATAGCTATATTTTTTTTTCCATCTGAGAAATCAACAGATATGTCAAGTATTGTATTATGTTAAATGTATATATCTAATACCTAAAATCTGTCAGTAAGCACCAAATCTGTTCCATTCTCCTTTTTTCTAAAGAACATCAATTCTAATTGATGTTAAAACAGCAGTGAGGTCTTAAATATCAGCGAGGTCAACACCAAACTGATCATTTAAGCTTTAAATCCTGTTCATACCTTTACAGTTGTGTTTTACTTGACAGCTGTTGTAGAAATCTCTTCAAAGCAACTATATATATTTAATTTTATATATCTATATCTATATCTATATCTATATCTATATCTATATCTATATCTATATCTATATCTATATCTATCTATATCTATATATATATATATATCTATATATCTATATATCTATATATATATATATATATATATATATATATATATATATATATATATATATATATATATATATAAAATTAAATAAGCATCAGCACACAATTCCAGAAGGATTGTTAATCGATCTTTTACTCGGCCTAAATCTGTACCTTGTTACTTGAGGATGCTGGTAATTTTGTCTTGCTTTAGCAATTTGTCATCCCATTAGACCAAATTAGATTCAGACCCTTTTTTTACCCTTCCCCTAACATCTGGCTCTGTGGTCATGCAAGTCTGAAAGGGGGAAATTCCATTGAAGATAGTGCCAGTATGTCATCAGTGAATCACCCTCTGAAATCTGATTTTGAAGAATTGTGTGGACTTCAGTGTACCACAAAAAAAATCACATTCCTCCTTCCCCAGAAATTGAGAAATTAACCCACACCTGTGTAACGGGGGAGAGAAAAACCCAAAAATGTAACTGTTCCCTCCCACTCAGACTTGATTCGAACATGATGGCAAACAATATTTTGACACTACATGTACAAGCTTTGAAAGATCCCTTCCTTCTCTCCTGGCACAAGATATTGGGGGGGGGGTGATTGTTGTTTATGCTTACAACATTGTGAAGAAGAATACATTCCAGTGGACCAACAGTGAGTTTGGAAAGATTTAAATGTCTCCTCTTCCACCTTTCCAAATTCTCTGCTGAAAATCACCCTTTCCTGAAGCTGCTTCTTTCACCTAATAACAGCGGTGATTGGTATGCTGTCACTTAGACCTTGAGATAGCTTTTTAAAATTTAAATAAACCGAGGATAAGATCTTTCAACAGTCATTGCTAAATGGAACCTCCAGTTCCAAAGGCGGTATACCTGTGAGTACCCATGTGATGCAGACAGACAACAGGCAAAGCTATTGCCTTGATGCTTTGCTTGTAATACTGTTGCTGGAGTAGATACTTCTGTCAGAACTCCCTAATCTGCTTTTCTGCATTCCCCATATCTTCTAGCTCCAGTCAAGCTGATTACAATTTGCCTGGTGCCTCTGCACCCTGACTCAAACAGACCCTTCTTTGTAACACCCCTCCCATCTTATGACCTGTATATAAGGGCTGGTGGATCTTCATTCTCATTTGTATCTGAAGAAGTGAGCTTGGATTTAGAAAAGATGATACCCTGGAAAATGTTGATCATCTTTCAGGTGCTATTTGTCTCTGTTTTTCCCTCTAGTAGCAATGGAAGCAGGAGGACAGGTGGAAAGAGACCGACACTGTTCTCTCAAGTTTCCCGCCAGAGCTGAGTAGCTTGAGCCCCACTGGCGCGAGTCAAGATCAAAAAGACAAGGGGCAGGACCCCATCGCCACCCTAACCCATCACACCAGATTTTGTGCATCCAGATTAAAAGTTGCCCCAGAAACAAGTCACAGATTAATAGTTCCCATATTGTCCAGGTGAGAGCCATATTGTCCAGGCCACAGCCCTATTTTGTAATATTGTCATGTGTGTTGGCTGTGAGGTCCCATTGTCCCCCAGTCTTCTCCATGCAGAGGCCAGTGAAGAAGTCACAGCTTTCACTGGTTTAGGGGCTTGGCGGATTGAGTAATACCACCCCACAGTGCTGTTAGCCTTTCCTCCCATGACCATCAGTTGACTCATTCCCAGTCCAGACACATTCCCAGTCCTCTACAACATGCCATTTTTACGTGCGTGCAGTGCAGATCACAACACACTCTGAGCTCATGTAATTAGAAAAGTTAAAGGGCTGATTTCAAAGGTTTATTTCTAAACCAAATGTTTTCAGACCTGTCACAACCACTTATCCTTATGAAAGATTTTACAGCACAGCCCATTTAATCCCATGAAAGCAAAAGCTCCTTTTTAAGTTGGAAAGGAACAATTAGGAAAGCAAGACGTGGTGGGGTTTTTTTGCTTTGTTTTGTTTTTAAATGGGGGAATGTTGATTTTTCCCACAGGCTGTAATTCCATACTGGCTTACTCAATTCCTTTTGCATTTTTACATTGTATAACATTTGGTGCACGTCATCAGCTTGTTTGGGATCTTGCATTGGTGCAAATGAGATCAGTCAATGGTACTACACGGGCAACAACTGCCTTTGCCAGAGTTGGTGTGATGGGGTCGCACAAAGCCATTACCCAAGAGAGTGGGAGACTGTTGGAGACAAGACAAACCTGTAGAGAATCAAATGTGCCATCTGAAAAGCCATTGCTATCACTGCAGAGAGAATAACATTGCTCAGTGATGACCAGGGCTTTTTTTCTGGGAAAAGAGGTGGTGGAACTCAGTGGGTTGCCCTGGGAGAAAATGGTCACATGGCTGGTGGCCCTGCCCCCTGATCTCCAGACAGAGGGCAGTTTAGATTGCCCTCCGCGCCGCCAAGCAATCTAAACTCCCCTCTGTCTGGAGATCAGGGGGCGGGGCCACCAGCCATGTGACCATTTTCAAGAGGTTCCGGAACTCTGTTCCACCGCGTTCCAACTGAAAAAAAACCCTGGTGATGACATGTAGTGTGCAGTGAGAATGGGATTGCAACAGATCTTGCGAGCCTATTTAGGCCTGCTTGCAGAAGATGGGTGCATCTGCCGCAACTCAAATTTTATACCATCTCACATTTGGGCATATGTAGGGCTAGGTGCTGAACCACACCAGCATGGAGCAGATTCGTTGGGATTTCAAACTACAGCTGAGATGTGCTTGATGTTCCTCCATGGGGGCTGAACAGTGAAGTCAGTTCAGTTCAACATTTATTGCATTGGGCCAAAGGCAAATGATAAAACAGTAGCAAAAATATAAGTGACGATACAGATAAAATATACAATACAAGCTGAATAAAGCACTATAAGAGTTACACTATTGTGCTTGCAGCCTATTGACAGCCCTGTGCTGTCACAACCTTCTCTCGAATTTTTCCTGCTGCAAGGGCAAAAAGAGCGACCTTATATGAGCTCTCTGGGTCCAAATCTGCTAATACGGCAATGATGTTTTCATTATCTTGCCTGGAGCCTTAACTGGCTATGTTTGGGCTTAGGAATTTCTTTCTAGAAGAGTGGACAATGTAACAGATAGTGACACAAGTCTTCTGGCTCGGAGCCTCCAGTGAAGTCTTCTTGGTTCCATAAGAGGCTAGGCGCTCTACTATGCTCATTTTATGTATGCAGATAAAATCTCCTACACACTGTCTGGAATGGTACGGCAGATTAAAAGCTTCATACAATGATGATGATATGCTTCTACTCCAAGGGATGCAATTGTATGCATGCTTAGGAGTAAGTCACGTTCAACTCACTGGAATTTAATTATAAGCATAGAACAAAGTTGCATAAGTGTTTCTTCTTGCAAATCCTTGCAAAACAATGGCAACTTCTCTGGTTCTGGTTCGAACCAGATCGGTGCACCTGGGTGTTATTTATTTTCCACAGTGCTACTCTGTATACGATGTAGTTCTCAGGCCTGATGGAGGACCTAGTAAATCAAAGTGAATGTATGATAGTTTCTGTAATGGTAAATCATGCTGGCTGGGTTGTTACCTAAGTGGCATAAAGCACGGTGATTTGTATGCCGTTGTCAGCTCAGCTGTGCTTTTGGATCAAGCATTTATGACTCTCTGTATTGTATATGTAGGTAAATAGGAATGCTCCCTTATATGGCCAGCTTGAGGTCCCAGATGCATGCATCATGACCCAAAGTTGTTCCAGTGGTTGGTAGACCTAGCTCCTTTGCATTTAAGAGTGGGGCAAAGCAAGCAGGGAGGGAGGCAAAAGTGGTGATGGCCTTTATCATCTGAGAAGTGCAGCTCTTTTGATTGCTCAAACGAGTGATCCAGAAGTTTTTAAAGAAGAGTCAGAGAATCCCACTGTGGGATCCTGCCCTGGTAATGGTTAATCTTTGAGCTGCTTAATTTGTCTTGCCTAATACAAGAGAGGAAGCCCTTGTGGTGCAGTGGTTAGAGTGTTAGACTAAAATCAACAAGGCAAAGATTGAGAATAGACATGGACATGAATCAAAATACAAATCAAATTTCATGATGAATCGGTCCAATTCATGTATTGCGAAAACACGTTTTGTGGAGCCACTTTTTCCCAAAATCCACAACTTTTGGGGCCCATTTGTTCGATTCGTGAATGCTTCATGATGCCAGACAGGCTGGCACCAATCTGTTGATTCCTTAGGGAATCAACATAGGTCTGGAATGTCTGCAGACCTTTTGTTGCTGTGGAAACCCCTGTCTTAGCCCACATAACCTTGACAGGCAGCTCTCCCTGCCAACCTGAGAGCTCCCATTTTGTTCTGTCAGAGCAATGAGCAAGAGGGAGATGGGCCTTCTGTAGCCATGGGAACACAAATCTCATCCCTCCAAACCTTGTTAGGCAGGTCTGTCTGCCAACCAGAGAGCTCCTATTCTGCTCTATGTGAGTGTTTCTTATATAAGGCACAGCTCTGTGCCTCCTGCTTTCAGTTCCATTACATAGAGGGAGAGAAAGGAGCTGTTGCTGGGATTTGGAGTGAGAGTGAGTGGATTTGGGAGCTTTGGGCTCGATTTGCTGTTGCTTCAAAAGAGACTGAAAAGACTTATTTTCTGCTCTTGTCATTGCTGGGAAGATTGTTTCATGAGGGTGCCTTTGAAGTCTCCCTACGAGTTTGGCATCTCTGGGTATGAAGGGGGCCGTTGTAGGGCCCCAGGATCTGACGAATCACGAACATAACGAATCGTTTCATGAAACAGACTATTCCATGAAAGTTCATGGTTTGTGGAACGTGACAAACTACGAAACTCAGGGTTCATTTTTCCCCCGTTTTGTGCTCATCTCTAATTGAGAGCTAAGACATTAAAGTGTCAGATTGGGATCTAGGAAAACCAGGACTAAGTCCACACACAGCCATGGGATTGCATTGAGTGACCTTGGGCTACTCACTTTCTCATATTCTCAGCTTAATTTACCTCACAGGGTGTTGGTTGAGACAATGGGAGAATGATGTTGTATATCAATTAGGGAACCCATTGTGAAGAAAAGCAGGGTATATATGAGTAAGATTCAAATACCCTCTGTTTCTACCATGAAGCACAAGGCAGGGTGGGGAGATAGCTTAGGCCACTCTTCCTCACTCCAGCTTACTTCTCTGGGCAGCCAGGTTCAGCTGCAGGAGCAAGCAAGATTTCAGTCCACCAGCACCTTAAAGATCAACAAGATTTCCAGGGTGTGACCTTGCGAATGTCAAAGCGCCATTCGTCAAACTCATAAGCTTATACCTTAGAGATCTTGTTGGCAGCTTTAAGGTACTACTGGACTCGAATCTTCCTTGCTAGGTCTTTGTAAAGATAAAATGGGGAAGGGAACCATGTACCCTGCCCTAAAGTCTCTAGGGGAAAGGCAATGTTTTAAAAAAATGTGACCCATTAAAATATCACTGTTGGCCTAGCAACAGTGATAATTGGTATTTTGTTTGTCTCTGTGCCATTAATGTTATCTTGCTCTACATCTGAGACCTGTCAGGATATTGGCAAACTCCTAGGAGATTTATCCAGTGAGTACAGAGAACACTTGGGAAGAGTGAAGCAGGACTGGTTTGACCTGCCACTTAAACAACACCGTCCAAGGAGTGCCTAAAGCAAATACGGTCTTTCACTCTGCCTCCTTGCCCAGTGCACGGCAGCATGTGTGCTAGGATCCTCCATCCTGTTTCAGGGGATTGTGGGACACACTATTCTCTTGAATTAGCCTGGTGGTAAAGAAGTATAACCGAGGAGGGCTGTAAATCAGTCACCATCTCTGAATTTGTGGGTTGGCTTTTTAGCCTCTGCCATTAGAAGCATTCTGTTCTGAACCACTGGCCATCCCATTTGACTACCATCCCGTCTGACTACCGTTGCTTCTCCTGGCCCATCAGCCCCTGCCACTGCTCATTTTATGGGAATGTATAAACGGAAGCAACCACTGTACTTCATTCAGTGAAATTTCTTTCTTGGGGGAGGTTCCAGATAGTAGAACGGGGTGTGGGTACAGCGCCCCCCCCTCCCCAGTGGTTCCAGATACAAGATACAAAAACTTCTGGATCTGCATACTTCTCAGAAGAAAGAAAAATGGGGTGGAGGTGGTTGGACTAGTACTGTTCTCTCCGTCTTCAATTCACCCTGCCTTTGTGACGCCGACATATGATGTATCCCAAGGTAGCTGTTACTGAACACCCCTGCTGCGGTCTGATTAAAGCCAGATGAAGCCCTAGCCCCCCAAACACAGTCTCTTTGTTAGAGGAAAACAAAGGCTTTGGTAATTGGATTCACATTGAGGGAGGCACTTAAAACAGCAAAGTAACACAAAAAAATCTGCCAGGTTATGTCATTAACTGCTAGGGTGGGTGTTTTGTTGTCCTAAAAGAGCATGACCATTGTACACCCCCCCTCTTTCCCCCCTCTTTATTAGCATGATCTGATGTATTGAAATGGGAAATTTCTCTCTCTCTCTCTCTCTCTCACACACACACACACGACTTTCTGGTTGCATCCTATTTTATACATCCTACAGGGTGTGTTTTAGGCACTGAAGATAATGCGATAGCAAACAGGTCACGGTGACTTTGAAAGAGTAATAAACTCCCAAGCTGTTTTTAATCTCTTTGCAAGTTCCGTAGTTTTTGAGAAATGGAAGCGACATATCCTCTAACTGTTCCTATTTCATGGTTCCTTTCCTTGGTAAATCACCATCCCTATTTTATCCCAGTTTTTGCTTTTGGGAAGAAATGCCTTGTTAAAACTTCATTAATGTGAGACACTCATATTGTTACGCTCAACACCCTCTCCATAGTCTCTAAAAATTAAATTGTATGGAGTAGAGGTTTGTTCCTCAAACTTATTGGGGCTCTGAGCATTTTGAATGTTGAAGGGTAGCAGGTTGCCACCACAACATGGCTGCCACAGGAGTCTGGGCCAATCCCAAAATGGCTTCCATGGGGAGAGAGTAACAAGAATGGGGGGGGGGGGTTCAAGCCAAGCTTCCTCCTATGACAGGAAGACATATTTCTGAATGGATGCTTCCCACAGACATAAAGGTAATGCTTCCCAAGGACTTCTGAAGTCCCTCCAGTTCCAATAAAGAAGGAGGAATACAGGATTGACTCATTGGTTTGGAGAAAAAATCTGTTGAGAAAGAAGCTAATGTGTACCAGGAAAAACATGGGTGCGTATCATGGTACATACGGGTGCCACATTGGGGATCTCTGGAAGAGAGCGATGATATGACATGATGGGAAATGCTCAAGCAATAAACGTTTGGATGATTTTGGATGTTACAAGCATTTTCCTATTTTTATCTGTGAAATGTAGAGTACTTTGCTCCACACCTTTGGTCGCAATGCAGTTTACTGGGCTAACATATAAAACATGAAGACTTCATCTGGTCTAGCCAAACAATTTCCATAATAAAACGTCGAGCAAGCAATATATTTTGTCCAACTTTTCTCCATATTTGAGGGGGGAAACAATCTAGGGGGCTTGAGCAGAACTTAGTGTGAAATGAGACTTTCTTCGACTGTTTGAGTCCCATGAAAGGACTTGCTCTGAACATTAATAAGCCATGCTTAGTAAGCAGTAGCAGAAAGAGGCTGGTAGCACCTATAAGAGTAACAAAGTTTGCGGTAGGGTGTGAGCTTTCATGAGTTACTCACTTCTTTTTTTAAATATTTTTTTATTACATGAATATCATCAATACAGAAAGAGTAGGGTAACAATCATAATAACGGTAACATTGAATTATAATACACATGAAACTTTGCAAGAACATTATAAGAGCTGTATATAACTGTCAATACAAAGATATAATGAAGTAGAAAATTAGTATATTCTGTTAGATTTATTTCTCATTGAGTTGTATCATAGCTATAACAGATATGAGAATGCCAATAGTGATGTAGCTATATGGAGTTTCTCTTCTTTGGGAATTGGGCTATGTATCAAATATAGCTTGGTATAGCTGGGTGGGGGCTTGAAATTCTTTCTCAGTAATGTATTCGTAAAATGGAAGCCATTTTTTGTAAAACTGTGATCTGTTGGAGGAGTTATTTAGGTTGTGTAGATTGCTAGTTATCTTTTCTATAATGATATAGTCCCAAATTTTTAGATACCATGGCTTAACTGATGGTTGTATAGGTTTGTTCCAATTTAATGCTATTAAGTTTTTTGCTGCAACTAAAAACGTTGTGATTAACTCATGAGTTCTGAAGATAGAAGTGAGCTGTGACTCACGAAAGCTCATATCCTACCGCAAATTTTGTCAGTCTTATACAGGGCTTTTTTTTTCTGGGAAAAGAGGTGGTGGAACTCAGTGGGTTGCCCTTGGAGAAAACAGTCACATGGCTGGTGGCCCCGCCCCCTGATCTCCAGACAGAGGGGAGTTTAGATTGCCCTCCGCGCCACTAATCTCCCCTCTGTCTGGAGATCAGGGGGTGGGGCCACCAGCCATGTGACCATTTTCAAGAGGTTCTGGAACTCCGTTCCACTGCGTTCCTGCTGAAAAAAGCCCTGGTCTTATAGGTGCTACTGGACTCTTGCTCTTTTCTACTGCTACAGACAGACTAATGGATGGACTCTTGCTCTTTTCTACTGCTACAGACAGGCTAACCTGGCAATCCATCTTAGTAAGCAGTGGAAAGTACCAAGCTTATCAGGTCATGAGAAACCATATGAAAGCAGTATTGGTGCAGCTGCTGCACTTTCCAATGAGGAGTTGGGAGGTGCCTTTGCAGACATGGGTGTGGGTTTTTTGTTTTGTTTTGTTTTGCCCAAGTGTTAGTGCAAATGTTGAGTCCTGTAAGATGAAAGATAATGATGAAAGGAGAGATGAAACTTTTTTTTCCCCTTAAGTGCTAAAAGAGGGTGGGACTGAACAGCTTGTAATTTTTCTTGCTCAGCAGATTCCAAAAGCCCGTGAGATATTGTCTGTGCTAATGAAGGGAACGGAAAAGCATTTGTCATAAAGGGTTGGCTGGCAACAAGGCGGTTGAGCACAACAGCATGGGTGGTTTGAAGCACAGAAACATTAGAGGCCCATTATATATAGGCCAGGTGAAGTAGAAACCGGACCTTAAAAAGAAACACAAACACGCATAAAGTTGCCTTATAATGAATGAGACTGCTGGTCTGTCAAGGTCATTATTGTCTGTTGGCCCTCCAGGGGCTCCGTTGGAGAACTTTTTGTCACCTATTCAACTAGAGATGCCATGGAGCGATCTGGGAACTTGTACGTGTAAAGCAGATGTTCTGTGGCTGAGCCATATTCTGGTTGGTTGGCAGGTCTTTATAGGCACAATTTGCTAATCCGCAGGGTGTGGAGTGGCCCCCATACTGAATTTATCCCCTAAGGCTTGCCGCCTGATCCTGAGTTGTCAGTTCTCTCTCTCAACACTTCCTTTTATCCTAATTTTAAAAGTTTGGTTATAGAAACTGGCCGAGAGAGAAGGAGCAGAGAGAGAAACAGAATGATGCCCGAGTCACTTTCTCTCTCTGTGATTTTCTTATTAGAATTATAGAATCACAGGGTTGGGAGGGACCTCTTGGGTCATCTAGTCCAACCCCCTGCACAATGCAGGAAATTCACAACTATCCCCCCCCCCCGAAGTGACCCCTGTTCCATGCCCAGAAGATGGCAAAACATCATCAGGATCCCTAGCCAAACTGGCCTGGGGAAAATTGCTACCTGACCCCAAGGATGTCAAGTCAAGTCAAAAGAGTTTATTGTCTATAGCCATAGGCCGTCACAATTCACCAAACATTGACTAGACCCCAAGGATGTGATTGGCCTTACTCTGGGCATGTAAGAAGGGGCCATGAGAACTAAGCACTGATGTAACCCTTCCTGCCCTCGTTCTCATGATCTGCCTTGGTTCACGAAATCAGCATTGCTGTCAGATGACCATCAAGCCTCTACTTAAAAACCTCCAAAGAAGGAGAGCGCATCTCTGTTTCCTAATAGATCGGGGAAGAAAAGGGGTGAGGGGTGTGTGAAGGAGAGAATCCCCCTTCTCCTGGAATAAAACAGTTTGAGAGGGCAGGGACCAGATGGGGTGAATGAGACATCTTATACAGGGACGCTCAAGTAAATGGAGACACCATGTTAGCCAGGAAGCGTAGTTTAAAAAGGCATAGCCAAAGGCTGTGTCAGTTTCACATTGCTACAGGAGGGTAGCTTAAAAAGACAGAGCCGGTAAAGATCACTCCTCAGAGGGTTTGTAAATTTCATCTTACCCTCTCTGAAGACTCCGAGCCTTCCAAGATGGTACACTGTGTTCTCTACCAATAATTGTACAATTGTACGTTGATTAACCAAAACATGCATAATCTTTTTGCAGACGTGGGCCTGGTGATGTTCTCCTTGTTAAACAGTGAGCAGCTTTTTTGACATCAAAAACTCTGGTCCCTAGAGGCAGAGCCCTGCAGCATTTTGGCAGGTCCAGGGTAGAGCCCAGCCCAAAAACCTGTCAATTCACCAGAAGTACAAGGGTGGCGGTGGCCTTGTCCCTTGTTTTTCTGGCAACTGGCCTGAAAATAAAATGAGCCAGCCAGACTGGGCTCTTTTCCCCCGCTCCGTCAATTTGCAACCCTGCTGGCAGGATTTATATATCCTGATTAAAATGTTTTGAAGTATACGCCGGTGAAATTTTATATCATACGTTTTTGGAACGATAGCCCTGGGACTGCTTCCTGGTGCAGCAATTAGACAATTTACCTAGGCATTGTTTCCTTTGTGGGAGAGCTGCAGAGCTTCACGATTGGCTTGCAACCAGCTTCCCGCGTTTGGCTACTCCCAGGCATCCTCCAAAGGCGCCAGATGTGCAAAAGCCAGCAGCCGCTTCTCTCACCATCTTTGGGCGAGCCCACGCTTACGACAACAGTGCGCCATGCTTTGATTGCTTGTCTAAAACTAAAATTCAATTATTCAGTGCAGGCAGGCTTTGCTGTGACACAGAGGGTTAGGAATTAATGTTAACACTGTTTCTGGTTAAGACTTTTTGTGTTGATAAATAATTCATAAGGCAGTTAGCTCTTTTGAGTCCGACAACACAAGAATATATTAATACAGTAGACTCAGCTAAAGGTCAGCCCTGAACAGTGAAGCATCTGAGCCATCTTTTATTCATTTTCTGACACAGGCTCATTAATTATTACCACATTTGAAGGTCTGCAACGGGAAAAAGCGCTAATGAGAAAAAGGATATTGGGTTTGATATCTGACACCCGCTCTTTTGAAATGACTAGGGAGGAGGGGGGGAGGTACGAACTGGATAGGCCAGGTAGAGCACGGAACGACACAGAACCCATTGGCCACCCATGCCGAGAAGAGGGGGAAATGAACGTTAATGGAAACATTAATGGAAATGGGAGTGGGGTGAGTTGTGCCATAGCTGGTGGGAAGTAGTTTAGATTGGATGGTAGGCTTAAACTGGGAAGGTCAGGGTTCAAATCCCTGTTCAGCTCAGCTAATAACAATATTAATAACAACAACATTCGATTTATATACCGCCCTTCAGGTTGACTTAACACCCACTCAGAGCAGTTTACAAAGTATGTCATTATTATCCCCACAACAGCAACACCCTGTGAAGTGGGTGGGGCTGAGAGAGCTCTGAGAAGCTGTGACTGACCCAAGGTCATCCAGCTGGAGCCCCACGCTCTTAACCACTACGCCAAACTGTCTCTCACCAAGCTAGGCTTCCTGATTGCCTGGGCTTGACAGAGAATTCCCCATCCCTAGTCTCCAGCCCTCAAGAAATTGAGAAAAGGGAGAAAAAATAGCCTCCATAGTGGCACTCCAGAAATTTCCTCTAGCTGCTGCGGCCTTTACCATAGAAATTAGGAGAAATTCCCAGAGCATCACCTAGATATTTCCTCTTCCCCCCAAATGGCAATTTGGAGGGTGGACTCAGTGGCATCCCCTTCCCATTGACCTCCCTTCTGTCCTTGAGCTCCACCCTTCTCAGGCACCACCCACTAATCTCCAGGAATTTCCCATGACAAAGTTCGCAACCCTAACTCCAGGGGTCGGGAGGGTGTATGGCCTTTGTTGAGAATCATTGATCTAATCTATCCATCAAGTCCATCTGATAAAACTGAAGTTAATTAAACAGTTCAACTTAATTTTAAGATCCCTTTAAGCGAAGGATGGCCCGTAGTGGTGATTCACCTTTTCTCACAGCTTTTTCTTCAGTTCATCCATTGTAAACCTTCCCTGCCCCCTAGCTAAAATCTTCAGATTCCTTTTCCATTGTGTCTGACTTTGAAAGACTCTCTCTTACTAAACGGCTTCTGTAAAAAAGGAGGAGGCGGAAAAGCCCAGTGCCTGTGAGTTATGGTGGCGGCCATTTTGTGACTAGCTTGGTTTGCCTGGGGGTGGGGTAGGGTATTCATAATTTGTAATGTCACATTCCATTTAGCTTGTCATGCTTGGGATATAGATGTGAAGAAGGATTACAGACGGCTCTGAGTGGAGACTGGTGTAGTTTTGTATTGATATCGTCCGTTGCTTTCCCCCACCCCACCCCAAACGAAACTGAATTTGTGGCAGAAGCGTTTTGGTGAGCAGCTTTACAAAAAGTAGAATGCTGTTAATTTGCCATTCAAGGGCATGGAAGTGACTCGCTCTTATTTACTTGTTAATTTAATGTATAATCTGCAACATCACTCGATGATCTCGATGGCTGGGGGAACTATCCTTGCAACTGAAACATACAATTTTTTTTAAAGCTATATAATCTAAACTCTATCACCTATGCATACAAAAACTGTGCTTAAAAATGCATCACAGTTTACACCTGAACTTCCAAAAAGTTGTGTTACTGTAATAATCCATTAATATGAGCTCTGTATAGGAACAGTACCTCTACTTCTCCCTGAACCAGTGATAGGGTGGACTTTAGATTGTGCGTTCAGGGGCGGCGCCAGGGTTTCTGGCGCCCAAGGCTGCCCCTACGCGCATGCGCCCCGGATTGTGTGATGATGTCACTGCATGTGACGTCATCACGCAGCAAGCCGGCCCCATTGGTGTGGCAGGCGGCTGGGACGGTGCACGGAGGCTGCCAGCGCTCCCAGTCGAGTGCGGCAGGTGGCTGGGGAGGTGCATGTGCGTCCTCCCAGCCCTCCTGCACCGTTGTTCCACATGCCGCCCCAGACGCCTGCCGTGCCTGGCCCATGGCTGCTGCACCCGGCCAGGAGCATGTGTTGATGGTGGCGGTGGCGTGGGGTGGGAGGGCTGTCAGGCTGCAGCAGCTGTGGGCCAGGAACGGCAGGCAGCCAGGGTGGCACGCAAGCGGCTTCCCATCCCTCCCACTCAGCTGCGAGTGCTGCCGCCACCAGCTCCTCAGCACGTGCCCCACCCCCGGTGACCCCTCCAGCGACCCCTCTGGTACCTCAGCTCTTGAGGCGGGGGCCGGACCTGCCTCAATGGGCGCATCAGCCTTGTGTACATTATAGGGCGTTAGACTCAGAAACTCCTTCTATATCTGCCCTACCTGTTTTGTACCTAAACCCGGGAGATAGAAATATATTGTACATCTATTGTATAAATGTCTGTCAGGTTAAAATGAATAAAACATGTCATTGCTGTGATTGATAGTGAATTCTAGGAAGATATGGTTGCACAATTTAGGGGCTGTAATTCACTGATTTCTGCTTGGCTGTCAGTATTGGTTTTGATAGGATCCCACTTTGACAATAGTGCAAGCCCATTCATAGGCCTTTACTTAAAAATTTCATTCAGGCCTTTACTTACTTCATTTATACCCTGTCTTTTCCCCCAATGGCAATGTGGCTTTCATTGTTCTCTCCTCCATTTTATCTTTACAACATCCCTGTAAAGTAGGTTAGACTGAGACTGTGGGACTAGCCCAAGGTTACCCAGCAAGTTTCCATGGCAGAGCGGGGCTTTGAACCAGCATTTTCGAGACCATAGTCTGACACTCTAACCACTACACTATGGTGGCTTTAAACCCTGGCACATGCCGCTGATGGCTTCTGTGCCAGCTGGCGTCTAGCAGAACCAAAGAGACTCCAGCTTTGCAATCCTGGTGTCTGACATGTATCTGATGAAATAAGCTTTTGCTGCCAAAAACTCACAGTACTGTAAATTAATCCTCAAGGTGCCGTAGGTCTTGGTCTTGTTCCCTCCCTTCTGCTACTGCAACAGTAAAACTACAGGGTACTGCCATGCACATTTTCCACCCTCTACCCTTTCTCCTGAGGAACTGCTGTGCCATAGCCCAAAACTCCCTGTTCTGGGACATTTTCCAACATAAAATTTTATATTGCATGGGACCAAGTGTGCTGTGTCCCGCCCATGTGAACTGATGACTCTGATAAGAACTTCAGTGGTGTCTAAAGAAGGGAGCTCTGACTCTCAAAAGGTTGCACTCTGACAATCTTGTTGGTCCCTAAGGTGTCCTTGGACAAAAGTCCTGCTGTTCTACTGCAGATCAACATGGCTACCCACTTAACTATCCTCAAAGCCGATCTGTTACCCTTTGCTGATTTTCCCTTGTACTATGCAATTGCAGAATGATGGATGCACTTTAGGGTGCTCCCCCCATTTGTGTGAAGGGAATGACCAGATCTCTTAGGTCATGCAGTTACCCCATGCAAACTGAGAGTCTCTCTACACAAGGCACTTCGGCGTGTGTTCATCAAGTGTAGGGAGATGCGATGTTAGCCGGGAAGCATACTTGGCAGAGATTGCTCCTCAGAAGGTTTGTTAATTTCATCTTCGCCTCCCCTAAGGCTCTGTCAGTTTCACCTCTCCAGTCTAAAAATATGTCGGGTCGCAACCAGAGGGTGGCCAGGAATGGAAATGGGCTGAAGCTGCCTTCCAGAGCCGAGCTTGGACCTGGAGAAGTTATAATGGGCTGAAGTTTCCCTTATGGCATTTCACAGCCCCTTCACACAGCTCCAGTGTATAGCAAAGCCTTTGCCCTGCGGCCAGCTCTGTCTTTTTAAACTACCCTTCCCAGCTAACATTGCATCTCCTGACACGCGTGCTTCATGTGTCAGATGTCTCAGAGAAACTCCTGAGAGGGTACCCCGGTACTCAATTCTCCCCTTCTGCTTTGCATGAATCAGTCATGGTCTTTGATGAAGCACCTGTCCGTGGTCCACCATTACTAATCTTCTCATCAAGGGATCCCCTAGGACCAGTTTTAAACTTTGCTGATCTAAGAGACTAGCAATAACTTCTGTGGCTTTCAGCAGAGACAAAATGATGGACAATGCAAGTACTCAGTGTCTAAATTTGGTGCACTCAGAAGGACCTCAGAAGTGGAATGGGTGACCATTGATACTCTGGGCCAGGCTGGGAATTAGGATTCTGGTAGTAAGCAAGAGCAGATGGTCCAAATGAGACGTTTCAAGGATTAATGACAGTCCACCCGTCTCCAGAGCATGAGAACCTCTGTGCAGCTCTTTTTTTTTCCCAGGCAATGATGAATGTTGTACAGCTGCATGAAAACAGCTGGATATTACGACAGTCCGTCCAATACGTCCTCTCTTCCTTGTGCCTACCATCCTTTCTTTTCATGGTCACTCAGATTCAGGATATGATAGGTGACTAATCAGACTTTGGCTTCTTTAAATCAATAGATTCTCTTCTTTAAAGCAGACGGTGAGATTTGGGATGTTGGGGGGGGATGGCTGTGAAAATATTAGCATATAATGTAACATCTCTGGAAATGTAGTGTTTGCTACAGCTGTGTATAAATTTGTTTAATGGGTCTCTTAACTCACCATCAGACTCATAAAGGCAGCCACTGTACAGGCTATTAGGCTGCAGTAACTTAATTGCTCGTTAATTGGGTAATTAGTGCTTTGTTTTGCTTTAAAGCCTAAACACTCATAAAAAGTGAATTAGCTGAGTAAACAAGAATGGAATTTTCATGATATGCTGTCCAGGTTATTGCACATAATTAATCAACCTTTTATTATAATTTCTTTTTTTTTCCCCCCTCCAGCCTCTTAGTCTACCTACTGCATCAAGTAGGTAGGTTGCAGAGGAGAGGGTACACATTGAAACAAATCTGAACAGACCTCAGGAGAACGCCAAGTGTTTACTTATCCTCTAACATTTCAAAATAAGTAAACTTGTTTTGCAGTGTTTGCCCAATTCCTAAGGCCCCACCTGACCAGCAAATGAGTTTCTGGGGTGGGCTTGTTGCCACAGAGCCCCTCGCGTTGCACAGGTGTTGCAAGGCATTTTGGGTAATGGGCCCAGCAGGCTGGGCTGCCCCTAGTATGGTAGGCAGGGAGCTAGAGTGCTTTATCAGCCACCTCACATGTTACGTCTGTTGGTAAACTGTACTACTTTAGCCTTGTAAGTAGGGCAATTAGCTGTTTTAATTGTACAATGTAAATGTGTCAGGGAAAAGACTAGGCAGCAACCTGCTGTGTTTTTTGCTTGTGTAAGACAGGAGGTAGGGAAAGCATTTGCAATCTCCCCCCCCCCCCCATCACAGTTGGCAAAAGATAAATCACATGGGGTGGCCGATTCTTGGACAGGATTGGGAATTTGGGAGCAGGAGAAGGTAAAGCAGTAGGGAGGGAGCAATACTTTGCTAATGTTACAAACCTTCCTGACCCCACAATATAGGACATGAACCTATGTTGACTTGAAGGAAACGAGGGACAAAAATATTTTAATAAATATTTTAATAATGGACGTTTGAATGAGCATAGGTTTTTAATTCCCGTTAATTTTGCATATGCCTTAAGGTTTCTAGGTTCTCACCATTTACTACTAGTTGAAAGCTTCTTTACAGCATTTATTGGCATTGTTTCTATGAAGGAAAGGCTGGTGGAAATTAGTTGTGCCTGCAATCAAGCCCATTGACTTGAGTGGACTTAGAAAGGGTGTAAGGCTACTTAGAACTGCACTGTCTAGAGACGTGAAGGATGGCCCCGCTTTCTTTTATGCAGCCAAACTTAGACATATATCACTGAAGATAGAAACTGTTCCAAAGGAATTAGCTATAGTTACATGAGGGGGTTTTGGCTCTGGCTTCTAAGAAGAAATGAGACCACAGTAAGGCAAGATCTCAAAAGTATTTGTCTTTTGTGGTTGCGTGTTATTGTCAGTGAAAAGAAATGGTAACAGTATCAAACTGCTCTTACTGTAGCATATTTTGAGGTTTTACTGAGAATGATGCTTAACCGCAGAGACTGTTGCCTTGCAAGCTGAACGATGCAGGAGGTAGTGGTTTGACACACACAACACTTTAGAGTTTGAGTAAACTTGCTTTCTTTCTCGCGCAGGGAGGAGGACGGTCATAGATCAATGGCAAAGCCCAGATTCAGGACTGAAAAAGATCTTGAATATTAGCAATGGAAAAGACCCTCTGCCAGTGATCCTGGATGGCTATTGCCAACTTTGGGATGCACCAGTACCAGATAGCGTCATTCATATTTATTTACTTCATTTATACCCTGTTTTTCTTCTCAGTGGGGCCCCAAAGCAGCTTACTTCAGATGGTTTTTCATCATATGGACATGTGATATAGCAATCTTCCTGAAACTAAGGCGCTTTGCTTCTGAATGAGAGACTTCTTGTAAACCTTGCATACGCTGCTTTGAATTCAATGTAGGAAGAAGAGATATAAATGTAATACTTTTTAAAAAGTTTTCTTATACAAAATCAGGTGATTGGGCTGCCTCGTTCAGTATTATTTGTCTGGACTGGCAGTAATTCTCCAGGGTCTCAAGCAAAGAAAGGTCTTTCCTCGTACTTCCCGTCTAACTGGAGAAGCCACTGAGCTACGGGTGGTCTTACCGGGGTGGTCGTATATTACTATACAGGTAAACAAAGGAAATATGAAAATCGATTTATTGAACTATGACATATTACCCTGTAGAAGGTCTTGAGATGAATGACAATGCTCTATACAACACAAAGAAGATTTACCCTCTCCATAAAAGGGATTGGGGCACAAATAGGAAGGTGTTTGTCTTCAGAAATGGAAACCAAACCTACAGTTCTTGCTTCTGCTGAGCATCAGCTTTTCTATTGTCGAAGGCTTTCATGGCCGGAGAACGATGGTTGTTGTGGATTTTCTGGGCTGTATAGCCGTGGTCTTGGCATTGTAGTACCTGACATTTCGCCAGCAGCTGTGGCTGGGATCTTCAGAGGTGTAGCACCAAAAGACAGGGATCTCTCAGTGTTAATGTGTGGAGAAGATGTTAGCAGGTAATTTATATCTACTCAGGAAGGTGGGTTTTGGCTGAGTCATCCTGTTAAAAGTTTTACCTGCCTACATCTTCTCCACACTGTGACACTGAGAGATCTCTGTCTTTTGGTGCTACACCTCTGAAGATGCCAGCCACAGCTGCTGGCGAAACATCAGGTACTACAATGCCAAGACCACGGCTATACAGCCCGGAAAATCCACAACAAACATCAGCTTTTCTCTTTGGCAGTCCCCGTTCATTAGCCGTTGCGTGTTGTTGAGTGTTGATGCAGGTGGCCTTGTTGTGGGCGATCTGCTCAGTTTTGCTGTACTCCAAGTAGCTGCAAAATATAATTTAAGCACATTGGCAGTCTTGTGAAGGGGTGGGGAGAGGGTGGATATGCCAGCTTTTGCCTAGAAATGGAATGGAAAGAGGGGAATCACCAAATTGGCTCTCTTGGGGAACTTTGGAAAGTTAGAAAAATCTTCGTCTTGTGATGCGGCCAATGCTTGGCCCTTCCCAAGGAAGAGAACTTCTGGCAGGCTGGTGTTAGTTATGGCTCCAGCTCTCTGGCATCTCTATACATACTGTGATTTTATGTACCTAATGAGTGAAAATAGTTTCCTACTCAGAGGGGGGGGGGGGAGAGACTAAAATAAATCTGTGAGAGAAGCTCTTGAGGGTGAACTCAGTGGAACCCCTCCAGTTTGGCCCAGCACTTTTTGACCTGTGGCCGGTGACCTTTTCCTGTCCTTCATCCAATATGGATTTAAAAAAAAAAAAAGAATTCAGCAGCAAACATCCTCAATTCTGTTTGAGTAGCTCTAATTTACATAACTTAGGTAGGCGTAAAAGATGAGGAATGACCTTTTCAACATGACTTCAGATATTAAAACGATCTTACAATCTTATTATCATGAGAACATTTCGCAGAGTATTAAGCTCAATAAATTACCTTTTCCCCAAGCTGATAGCCCTCGATCCCTCAGGGCCAGCCGCAGCAACGATGTTGGTTCACGGCCTTCTTATTTTAGCTGAATTGCTTAATTGGTATGTGTTCTACATCCCAGATTGAGTATTTGGAGCACAAATGAAGGTTGGAACCTTTGCGCTAGTTATCGACGGAAAGAAAATTGATTCATGCTCAGGAGTGCAGTTGGGAGACAGTTCAGGGTTCTCCTTTGCAGGGAAAGAGCCCTCTGGAGATGGAGCCCTCCTCTGAATTTCTTGCAAAAGACCATTCTCGCTGTGCAGCTCCCCCCACCCTTTTTTAAATGGTCAATCATGGTATCCCTCAGGTTAAACTAATGAGCCTTATGGCGACTTCTGTATTGCTTTTCTCCACCCCAAGCTTCCACGCAAGCAAAGAGTTTCTCTGGATTCGTTCTACCATCGCTCACTCCAGGGGAAGGATTCACTGAGACCTGTAGAATGCCAGCTCTAGTGGTTAGGAGCACAGGACTCTGGTCTGGAGAGCTGGGTTTGATTCCCCACTCCTCCACTTGAAACCAGACAGGTGACCTTAGGTCAGTCACAGCTCTCTCAGAGCTCTCTCAGCCCCACCCACCTCACAGGGTGATTGTTGTGGGGATAATAACAACATACTTTGTAAACCGCTCTGAGTGGGCATTAAGTTGTCCTGAAAGGGCGGTATATAAATCGAATGTTGTTGTTGTTAGTGTTGTTGTTACTACTACTACTACTACTACTACTACTACTACTACTACTACTACTACTACTACTATTAAAGATTCTTTCTTCTGTTAGGGGTAGGAGATCATGCAGTTGGTAGGTGGAGCCTGGAATTAATCTGCTTCTGCTTCACATTGTCTGCTGTTTAAGGCCAAGTCTTCACCTTGCTACATGTGTAAGCTGTTCCTGGGTGTCAAGGATGCACCAAAGTCAATCTGAAACCAAATGGCAGCGAGGACCAGGTTGGAGATACAGGCAGCGAAGCCACTTAGGGAAGTACAGGAAGGGAAGTAGGAGCAAGAACAGGAAGATGGTGCGGAGTTTAAATAGGAAGTATCAGAGCTCAAGAAGACTCTGTGTTCAAGAATGAACATATTACCTTTTCTACAAATAGCAGCCAGCATATTGCCCTGGTGGAGGAAAGTGCCATCAGGTCAGAGCTGACTTATGGCGTCCCCTGGTGGGGTTTTCAAGACAGGAGACTAACAAGTGCTTTGCCATTGCCTACCTGTGCAACCCTGGTCTTCGTTGGAGGTCTTCCATCCAATTACTAACCAAGGCAGACCCTGCTTAGCTTTCAAGATCGGACGAATTTGTCTAGCTTGGGCTATCCAAGGAGCTTCCCTGAGCTCCTTGGAGGAAGGATACATGCGTGTAAAGTGCTGTCAAGTCACAGCTGACTCATGGTGACCTTGTAGGGTTTTTAAGGCAAGAGATGATCAGAGGTGGTTTTCCATTGCCTGTCTGTGCATAGCGCCCCTGGATTTCCTTGGTGGTCTCTCATTCTTAACAATAACCAGGGCCAGCCCTGCTTAGCTTCCGAGATGAATAAATGAATACAAACTTACAAAATAATTGGAACCTGAGACTTGTTTTTTTCTTTCAAAAGTAAAGTCTCCAGTTCAAGCCCCCATAACCTCAACATATTTGATGTATTGGTTAAGAGTGCGGGACTCTAATCAGGAGAGCCAGGTTTGATTCCCTGCTCCTCCACTTGAAGCCAGCTGGGTGACCTTGGACTCGTCACAGCTCTCTGGGAGCTCTCTCAGCCCCACCCACCTCACAGGGTGTTTATTGTGGGGATAATAATAACATACTTTATAAACCGCTCTGAGTGGGCATTAAGTTGTCCTGAAGGGCGGTACATAAATTGAATGTTGTTGTTGTTTGTTGTGGTGGTGATGATGATGATGATGATGATGATGATGATGATGATGATGATGATGATGATGATGATGATGATTGTTTCTTGCTGTGCTTCTTTCCCAGCTGTCTGCGCCCTTCCCAACACCTCCTCGCCGCCAGTTCCTGCTCTGATCTTCTAAACCCATTACCAGTTGGTTGAAGTGGAGCCTTGGTCCTCGGGACCAAACTCTTATCATGCATGTTGGTTGCTTCACCTAGTCCCTAAGGAGGGCTGATTCACTTAACCTTTCTTTTTGACATATTCATGTCAGCACCAGCTGGCTTTTCCAGGTGCTATTCTGGCTGTTTTGATGTGTCTCCAGTCACACATCTGCACCCAGCCCACTCCCAAGCCCAAAGTGAGGCATGTTGTAACAATAGCATGGCTGGTTTGCCACCTGGGAAAATTAACTGAGGTTAACCTTAGTATTACAAAACTAAGCCCAACATGGCTGTGTTAATTGGCCTTAAGTAAATAAAATGGAGCCGGGTTTTGTCCCCTCCCTCCCAGTCTCGGCAACGGCTGAGAACTCTGCAGGTGGAAAGGGAATGGAAATCCAGGGTTTACACCCAAAAGCACTCCCATCCATAAATGCTGTCAGCCAGGCAGCTGGGGGCAGCCTCGTAGTTAAGTGTTTCCCTATCTGGAAAATATAAAGGAAAAAGAGCTGAGAAAGAAAGAAATGGTGAAAATTGCCAAATGTCAGATAGGAAGTAAGTGCTGATTCCAGGTCGTGAGCCAGTCTTAGCCTAGCAATGCCTTAGTATGGGCTGTGCGGAGCTAGTAATGAGAAGGCATCAGCTGTCTTACAAAATAAAATAGCAAATTCTGTTGGCTGGGCCCAAGCTAGTGTTAATTGGTAGCAATGGTGCTTTCCCAGGTTTACATTTTGCCACTCCATCATAGGGAGGGGATGCTTGAAGGCTTTTTTGAAATAAAAAGGCTCAGGACCCAAAAAACAAAAGCTACAGTCTAAGTTTAGAAATCTCATGTTTTCCATAGCTTTTAAATTTCAGCATCCCAGATGTGGGCTGTTAATTTCCTAAACAAAAAAGAAATCCAATTTTTGCTTTTAAAACAAAACATGATGGAGTAATCTAATGAGCTCTTAAGAGATCGTTGGGAAATTTGCTCATGGTGAAAATCTCTGAGCTGGTGCAAGCCATAGGCCTCGTCTAGACTAGGAATTATTGGTGTCATATTAGATCTTATTATCTCAGGAGAAAGCAATTATACACTGGCATATGCTAACGTTACTTTTATCAAATACCAAGACAATTTTGGCCATATGTATCTGACAGAAAACAATACACAGCCCTTAGACTGTGCAGCTCTAGTTTACTACTATAAGAATCTAAGAGGAGCCCTACCTGTCAAGGGTCTTGCTTGACACTGGCTAATAACAACAGCAACAACAACATTTGATTTATACACCATTCTTCAGGACTACTTAACGTCCACTCAGAGCGCTTTACAAAGTATGTTGTTATTATCCTCACAACAATCACCCTGTGTGGTGGGTGGGGCTGAGCTCTGAGAGATCTGTGACTGACCCAAGGTCACCCAGCTGGCTTCAAGGGGAGGAGTGGGGAATCAAACCCGGCTCTCCAGATTAGAGTCCTGCCACTCTTAACCACTACACCAAACTGGCTATGAATGTGCTTGGAAGGTCTAAAAGCAGAGCATGTAGGCCAAAGCCTCATGCAGTTATTGCACCCTTCTAGCACTTGGTGTTTACAGATATACTATCGCGTTCCACTTTAGCTATTGTTTCATAGTGGTTGTTACAAGTTTTGGTTCTGCAGACATGGGAGAGAAAAAGCCACTTCACCTTCCGAGATCCCCTTTCAGCCTCTGTGCATTCTCTCTTGGTTGCTGCCACCTCCTAGCCTTCACAAGGGTATTTGCTAAAGGGCTAGTGCTTTAGCACTTTTGCCGCATTGCCATTAAAATGCTCCTTCCTGCCACTGCATCTCCCATTTGGCTGTTTTACTCCAGTCTTTGTGGGGAGTAACCGATGCAGATACACACTCAGGGAATGGTGGGATCAACCTCAACCCCCTTCCCCTGGTTTTTCCTGGGGAAGCATGTCCAAATTGAGCACGGAATGATCACAGAAAACAAGACTAGATGAATCCAAATGAATAGAGTTTCATACTGCCGTTGAAATGCATGCGTGTCTGTTTTCACAGCAAATCTGAGCAGGGTGAAATGAAAAGCAATATAACCCCAAATCCTCTGACTCTGTCTCTGCTGATCCCTAAGGTGTTAAGGTGAGGATAGGTCCCTTCCCTTCTGTTGAAGTTACATTCAGAAATGGTTCATGCCTCGGGGTCATAGATGGGGTTCTCCCTCCGTCATTTAGCTGCATTTGGTCATCACTGCCCTTAAAAAGGAGCTCTGTGCCTAAGAAGAGACAAAAAATCCCCCTTTCTGTGGATAAGGAAAGATGAACAAGACCCCCTTTTCACTCCTCCCCTTCTAATGATAAATCTCCAGCCTTGCCTGTTCTCCAGGGAGAGTGTCACTTGATCACTTCTGATTTCAAACCCCTGTAGCTAAGGTGTGACTTTCACTTTTTCTTTGTTCTCTCTGGCTAGATTATCTGCATAGCAAAAGGAGTGGGATAAATCTTTTCCTGGGAGATGAGTCACACACAAGCACACGTCACTTCCCCCTTCAAGTCCTGTTAGCCAGGAAAAGGCATTCTGAGCTTGGGTAAAAGACAGGCCCGTTTATAGTGGAATTTGATGGAAATTCCGGAGTGCAGGGCATTTCTTCACCATCAATGGCTATTAGCTATTGGTGGCATTTTAGACTATTTTTCTTAGCACAGTGCCTTCCTGGCACTGCCCCCAAAGCAGTGATGTGGTTTAGCCATGCTGGGTCAGAGCACAGATCCAGGCCTGGGGGCGGGGGGTAGGAACTGAATACGTCATGTCATCAACCTGGTGGTTGCTGGCCTCAGGGTGGCTCGACTATTGTCCTCCAGGAAGAGGGTCTTTACAGTTGTGGCACCATCCCTCTGGAATGCACTATAAGAAGGCACTTCTGTCCTGCGGGACCTGTTGATGTTTTGGAAACTCTGCAAGGCAGAACTGTTCTGGCATGCTTTTTGCATTTAATATTCTTATTGTGAGGCAGCGCTGGGCCGTTTCCACACTACTTACCTTCATCCAGAACGCCACAGAATGTCGCGGAAAAAATGCAGAAGATAGCATCTTCTCGCACGAGTTTTGCACGATGTGGCACAAAACTCGCACAAGAAAACGCTATCTTCCGCGTTTTTTTCCGCAACTTTCCGCAGCATTCCGGATGAATGTAAGTAGTGTGGAAACGGCCCTGATTGCTATGTATTATATCTACCTGTAATTTTATGTTATCTGCAGGGTTTTATAGTATGGAGTTGGGACTAGAGCAGTTTTAAGTATTTGTACTATTTTTTTTTTTGCTTTATCGTGCTTTGATGGAATATATTGGCCGTTTCCACGCATCTTACCTGCCTGCTGAACAGCGTGTGAAAGACTCAGAAGACATTGTCTTCTCGCGCAAAATCGCACCAGGAAGACAATGTTATCCGGGAGTTTTGCACGAAATTGCGCAAAACTCTTGGATAACAACGTCTTCCTGGCACGATTTCATGTGAGAAGATGCTGTCTTCTGGGTCTTTCATGTGATGTTCCACAGGCAAGGAAGACATGTGGAAACGGCAATTATGTTTTTAGGGTTATCAGTCCCACATTTGGGGTGGTCTGCTGTGGAGCACGGGAGTGCTGCCTGGAGGGCCCTGCAGAGCTCCGCTTCGCAGCAGCCCGATTTAGCCCCCAAACAGGCCCGATCCGGTGCATGAGAGCTTTACACTGAAGGGGAGTGCCAGGTCTTCCACCTCTGCCTGAAGGGTAACGGGACCTGGCAATCTTTTATGTTTTGTACAGTTTTTAACTGATATAATTGTTGTGAACCACTTTGAGCTTTTAACTGAAGAGAAACAGTATAAAAATAAAATACATAAAACCTGGTGGATGTTAACTCAGTCCTTGAATTTAGGAAATATTCCGCATTAAAATGTAACTCATTTGGCTAGCTTTTTCCTACTTCTTTTATTTTATATTAGTTTCCTTCCCATTTCAAAGAGCATTTCTGCCACCATGAGAACAAGAAATCTACTTTAAAAACAAAAATGGCATTTCTTATCATGGGACATTTTTAAAAATGTCATTCTGGTTGTGTGGCCTATGGTATCAGTGCCTAGCTAGAGTAATGTGATGGAGCATAAGTACAACAGGAAATTTACAGTCAATCAAGAAACTGAATGTGACATGACGTCATGAATTTGTAAGCGTCTTTCATTAACCAAGGGAATAAAAACAACCAGTCATTTGTTTTATCTGGCATAAACTTTGTATATGTAGGAGGGTATTTTGTGTTGTTTTTGCTAATACATCCAATCTTTAAACCATCAAACCTAATCAAAAGAAAAACTGACACTTGTCAGAAAGCTTGTGCCTTGAAAAAGGTAGAAGGAAAAAGAATTAAACTGTGGGGGAGGGGCTTAACTACCCAGAGACCAGCCGGTGCTAGTTTTCACAGCTCTGCAAACAGAAGCTTTGGTTTTTGGGCCTTTGCATCACCCCGAAGTCAAAAATACAGAAAAGGTGCACAATATGTAAAAAAGAATGCATGGCTTGGAATTTCTTCTTTTCCTGTTTTGAAAAGCAACCACCATGCAAGTTTGTTGGGAGGGAACACAGTTTGGCCTTTACTTCTGACTGAAATATAATATCCATGTAGTCAAAATCATCCTGTAGCTCCCTCTAAAATCAGTGGCCTTATCACAATGCAACTGAGCATGTAATTTGCCCTTTGGATATGAAAACTGACATAAAAGACAACCAAATGTGGTAAGAAAAGGTCAGTGACTGACAAGTTGTCTAGGAATCATGTCTTCATTCAGCAGCAAAATATGTATCTGTCCTTCGTCTCCTTTTCATGGTGTAGCCTTAGCCAAGGATCCCTGAATGTTTGGGGTGTTTGTTCATACCTTACCCTTACCTTCTGATCAAATGTTTTCCAAGATGGACTGCAACAGATTAAAACAACATACTTGGATATGTTCTTGGACCGGCAGCTGGCAGTAGAGGCCAGTATGGCTGTCCTTTTGCTACTATAGCCTCTGGGAGATGGGCACTTGATTGGAACACTTCTTAGCAGGAAGTTGGGAAAGCAAAGCTCCCTGCATGTCCTCGTTCCACGACTGATGGCAAGGGTCAAAGTGGTCTTTGCTTTGCTATGGAGAGAACGGGTACAGTCTCCCAGAAGCGTTTGAAATTCTAGCGGCAGAGGCTTGCTTTTGTAGTCACTGGCTGGCAAGCCAAAGTCAAGCTATGCATCCTATGGACATACCTTAATGGGTTACCTTCATTTTGGGGACCAAGACCATAAGATCTCCTAAGAAACTAACAGTGAAATCCTAGATCCAGAGGAGTTAGCCATGTTAGCCTGTAGTTACAAAGAAGTAAAGGGTCCAGTAGCACCTTTAAGACTAACCAACTTTTTTGTAGCATAAGCTTTCGAGAACTACAGCTCTCTTCATCAGATGCATGACGAATCTGACAAAGAGAGCTGTGGTTCTCAAAAGCTTATGCTACAATAAAGTTGGTTAGTCTTAAAGGTCATAGATGCAGAGGAGTTAGCCATGTTAGTCTGTAGTAGCAAAATCAAAAAGAGTCCAGTAGCACCTTTAAGACTAACCAACTTTATTGTAGCATAAGCTTTTGAGAATCACAGTTCTCTTCGTCAGATGCATGGAGGGCAAGAAGAAACTGGTCAGGTATATAGGTGGAGAGGGGAGGGCGGAGTAGATGCAAACAGGAGCTTCTGATATGGAGATCAGTTTGCTTCTGTTAAGGAAGTCAGTTACTTCTGATAATGAGATAACCATTCATAGTCTCTATTCAATCCCAGCCTGACTGCGTCAAATTTACATATGAATCCCAATTCAGCAGCTTCCCACTGGATTTTGTTTTTGAAAGGTTTCTGTTGGACTACAGTGACCTTTAAAGTCCTTGATGGAATGTCCTGGTAGATTGAAGTGTTCTCCCACTGGTTTCTGGATGTTGCCATTTTTAAAGTCAGATTTGTGTCCATTTATTCTTTTGCGCAGAGGTTGGCTGGCTTGTCCAATGTACAGAGCAGATGGACATTGTTGGCACATGAGGGCATATATCACATTGGAGGATGAGCAGTCTTAAAGGTGTTACTGGATGGTTTACTACAGTGAAATCCTAAGCGGAGTTACTGCTGCCTAAACCCATTTAAACTCGGTCTTAGAATTTCACTGTTAAGAGTTAGGATTTCACCATTAGGGTGTCTCTGCTTTTGAGCCTTTCAGAAACTTCTGTGCTAGGCTAATTGTTTGAGAGTTCCAATTCTCACTATAACACTAGATAACAGGCCATGTTCAAACATACTGAGGGTTATGCCTAGTTTGTGCGGAACAGGAGCTCTTTAAAGCCTAGGTGTAGGGGTTCCCTAGAGGGTGGAATCTCAGAAGTGAATGAGAAATTTTTGAACTTTTTGCTCTGTCTTCTCCCTGGGTTCAAAGTGGCATATAAATACTTTAAATAAATAAGTCCTTCTCTTGCCCTGGCACTACATCCCCAGGAGCACCAACAGCTGCATTTTAGGGTTAAATGCTGGAAGACCCAATCACAGCCATTCAATATAATGTGCAGTGTGACCATCGGCGGTCACTTTAAGTTGCCTGGGGGGGGGATGTAATTTGTTAACACATTCAGAATTTTTTTTTTCACAAGAAGAACTTTTTTCTTTGTTGAAAGTTCAAGATGCCAAAATCTTAAAAGCCACTCAAGAGCATCAAAAGCTAATGCATTATAGCGCCACACTATTACTTCCTATTTAATTAATAGATATCAACAAGCATAGAGGAAGCATCCTGTAGCGAAGAAGAATAGGGAACCGGGATTTGCCGTAACTAGGTTCAGTTGCATTTGTGCCATTAAGACACTGTTAGAACTGCTTAGCCAGCTCCCTGTGGCTCATTTTATCCTTTCTATAAAAGAAAAAAAAGATCAAGGTTTATCACACGTGTATTACCGCAGAGCTGGCCTTCAGTTGACACCTCAAAGTGGACCAGGGCTTCAGCTTTTTACCATACCTAAGGCAAACCAATTTGTTATCATGGCATTTGTCACAGTCATGTTCATGGGGCAAGGAGGAGATCCCCTAATGAGAAGATTGTATGTCTTCCCCTAATGAGAAGATTGTATGTCTTCTGTCATAAAGGGGGCTGAAGCAGGGAGGGCGGAATATAAATGTAATAAATTAAATTAAAAATTGTTTTCATATTGAAGTGAAAGAGAAATGAAATATAAATGATCAGAAATGTATATCTGGCAGGTTTTTTATGGGTTATTGTTTTCTTGAAACATAATGCATGAACTCTGTGTTACTATGAATGTTCAAAATTTGATGCATCGTAACAATCTTGCATGAATTTCATGAATGTTCAAAAAATAGATACGTCCCTGTCTTTTGGACATGTACCAGTGAATTCTGACAATCATATTTAAGCGATTGTTAACTAT
Organism: Eublepharis macularius; assembly: GCF_028583425.1. NCBI lineage: Eukaryota > Metazoa > Chordata > Lepidosauria > Squamata > Eublepharidae > Eublepharis > Eublepharis macularius. The sequence continues at coordinate 60,991,355 of NC_072802.1, read as the reverse complement.
GGGTCAGTTCTTGGGGAAGTATTTGTACTGTGTTCAGATATTCATATCCAAGATAAACAAGAGCACAAAAGAACAAGCTCTGTTTCTTTCACCATGGTGAAAACATCACGTCACTTAATTCCAGTTAAAGGTTTGCTCTCTATGTGTCAGTCATATGATATGACAATGATAATATAGATTTGTTCTCGACAAGGAGGATGTTATGTTTTACAGCATTCAAAATGAACAAGTAGCTTCACCCAAAACTGAAAAACAAACACATCCCTGCCCAGAGGCTAATTATTTGAGAAGGGCTTAAGAGAGAAGGGAAGACGGGAAGTGGGTGTTATGCAAAAGAAATGAGTAGTTTACAAAGCGTAGGAAATTAAGAGAGCATACTTTTGTTAATTGTTGGTTCTTTTTAAAATTTTGTTTATAAAAATGCAAGTAGAAAAAAGTCAAGAGAGGAACAAATGCCATGTACCACAGCAAGCAGCATTTTAGAGAGCCAATTTAGTGCAGTGGTTAAGAGCGGCAGGACTCTCATCTGGAGAGCCAGGTTTGCTTCCCCTTTCCTCTGCTTGAAGCCAGCTGGGTGGCCTTGGGTCAGTCACAGCACTCTCAGAACTCTCTCAGACCCACCCACCTCACAGGGTGATTGTCGTGAGGATAACAACAACAGACTTTGTAAACTGAGTGGGTGTTAAGTTGTCCTGAAGGGTAGTATATAAATTGAATGTTGTTGCTGTTGTTGTTGTTAGAAGAGGCCTGAGACTTGGTACAGCAATAATGCCAAACTATGGTGCTACTTTGAATGAGCCCGGGACTTCCTGAATTGGTCCCTCATTCTTTCCCTTACATGCCCCAAGGAAAAGCATCCTGGCTTATGGCAAACCATAGTTTCTTCAGCAAGCGATAGTTTACACTTGACCTGGAAATTGGGATTGCAAGCGAGGAACAAATGGGTTTTACAGGCCTGATGATGAGCTTTTCTGCACACTTGACTTATTTCTGAGTTTCTTAGCAGGCCATCCCCAGGCACTGGAATTGGTTTGGGTATGGTTCTTCCTTACGTCTTTGCATTTTTACAGTTGTGGAGTTGGTTTATTTTATTCAACGCATATCTTAAATAATCAGGATTTTCAAGAGAGGGTGCTTCATCATTGATGACCTCATCAGTGATGTCACAGCCCCCCCCTACTTTTTGCGCATGCTTATATTGGTATATCGATTTGGGGAGGGCTGGTTTATTTTGACTGAAATGCAAATATGAACCTGTCTTTTCTGGTAAAATATTTTCCCTTTTATTTATGCCTTTTGGGAAAATGCAAGTGACCTTTAAATAAAAATTACTACTGGTGATAATTATAGCTTCATACTGGTAGAAATTTGAGTATAGATATGTACCCTACATTAGTAATTCAGATTTTTTTTCTATGAGCTTTCATGTTTTTTAAAAAGATATCACACATCTATTTATTTATAAAGCATTTGCATGTTTTCAATTTGATTAATCAACACTGATGAACCTTTGATGGGGCCTATGTATTATTTAAAGAGATATGTTTTAACTCTGAGCCTCCCTTTTAAGAAGCTTGTTTGCTTAATTCCAGCTCTTAATCCCTTTGCATTGATCATATGGAATTTTCTAACCTAAAATCTGCTTTGCATTTACTTTTCACCTTCAGATTGCAGTTCCCCAAGGTCCTTTGTGGTGAACTATAAATTGCAGATAGACCTTCTTTTGATTCTTTTTTTTATTATTATTCACGCTTAATATCTCGCAGTTAGCGAGCCCTCAGGAATTGCTGTGTGCCCCCTCCCCATTATAACCAGGCCGGTAATAAAGTGGGGGATTTGCAGAAACCCTATAAATGTGTGTGCAAGGGTAAATTGTATTTAGGCTACTACTGGGGAGAGGAGCATGAATGTACAATTATGAGAAGGATGTCCCTGAAGAGAGATTTCAATCCATTGCTATAGTCTAAATCCTCTATCTTGTGCTGCACAAGGTAATTCAGGCAGAGAGGAGAGGTTTTTTTTTTTCCTAAAGAGATTATATTACCCGTCTCCTCTGTTGATGGATTTTATTGCTCAGGTTCACTGAGAGTTTTATTATTGCATTACTTAATCTGTTTTTGAGGTTTCTGAAACATTTTAAATATAATAATGAGTTGAGCTCTGTGCCTTCTGCTCAGGTCCTTTCTAGCTGTTACAGACAGACTCCGTGACACTCTTAAACCTGCCCTCTATGAGAAAAAACGTTATGGCTTCGGAGCCTGTATCTGTTTAGTACATTTTTATCCCACCCTTCATTCAAGGAGCTCAGAGTGGCATACACAGGTGTCCATTTATGCAGTTATAGCTTCACAGCAATCCTGTAAGGTGGGCTACACTGACAGATAATGACCAATGAGAGCTAACCTACAAGAGATGAATTACACAATGACACTCATGTGAAGGGAGTCGCAATGTTAGCCAGGAAGCTGAGTTTTAAAAGTGATCAGAAGGCTATGTCAATTTCCTCTCTTTACACAGAGCCAGCAAAGATTGCTCCTCAGAGGGTTTGTTTATTTCCTCTTTGCCTCTTAGAAGGGGAGGTGAAACTGGCAGAACCTTTGGGAGGCAAAGAGGAACTCTACCCAGTGGAAGAACTCCACCCAAACTCCACCCAGTTCCTTGTCTAAATGGCTTACCTTCATCTGCCAGAGCAGGGGAAAGAGAGGGGGTTCTATGATTTTGTGAATATTTGGGGGAGGAATCCTATCCTGCCTTTCTATCCTATACAGAATTCCTAAGAAGTCTTACAAAAAGCTTAAAACTGGATAAAACAGCAAAAAATTAAAACCAGCTGGAAAACACAAAGTTGGTCAAAAGCCAAAGCCAGGCTACTGTGGTTCAAATTCCAAAAGCCCCTTTTATAAAAGGACTGTTTTCAACAGCAAACGAATTTACCAAAGAAGTCATAATGCTGCTACCAAAAATGCTGTCCTTCCGGTCTCCCCCACTGTAACTGACTTTTAAACATGGCTTTTCCGTATTTCATAGTCATTTCATAACTGCACAGAATGCTGGAGTAGCCATCGGGCTATGCTATGCAATAACCAGGGCTTTTTTTCAGCAGGAACGCAGTGGAACAGAGTTCCGGAACCTCTTGAAAATGGTCACATGGCTGGTGGCCCCGCCCCCTGATCTCCAGAGAGAGGGGAGTTGAGATTGCCCTCTGCGCCGGAGGGCAACCCACTGAGTTCCACCACCTCCTTTCCCAGAAAAAAGCCCTGGCAATAACAATAAACGGCATCAAGTAGGGGCAGACAGGGAAGAAAAAAATGGCCTGGAAAAGAACCCTGCCTCTGCCCCATCCTGGCCCTGTCCCCAAATAGGGTCGCCAGCTCCAGGTTGGGAAATTCCTTCAGTTTTTGAGGGTGGAGACTGAACGGGGCGGAGTTTGGGGAAGGGAGAGACCTCAGTGGTGTAAAATACCATAGATCACCCTGCAAAGCCACCTTTTTCTCCAGGGGAACTGATCTCTGTAGCCAGGGGAACTGATCTCTGGCCAGCGTTGTATTTTGCATTTTATACTGAGAGTGATATAAGCATCCATGCCAACATTGTGTTGTATATCTTACACTGCATCTTATACTCATACTGCTATAATGCCAAAGTTCAATACTGTATCAAATGTATCTTATACATTTTATGTAATTCATTTGAAGGTGTCTAGATTGCTCATACTAATTCCTAGGAGAGCAAGTGGCCTCTTTGTTATCTCTAAGAAATATGCGCTTTCACTTCTGAGTGGCCTTGGGCCAAATCTGCAGCTGTGTACTGAATTGTATCTTTTCACAGGAGGGAAGGACTCCATTTTGTACTTTATCTAGGCTAAACTGCTTTGTTCCATAACTTTCCAGTTTTGCACCTGAATGCAAAGGGGTGGGACCATCCCCCTATATCAGTAGTTCTAGTGTTTTGAATAATTACTTCTGCCAACTTCTACCTATGAGTGAATACCTGAACTGAATAGATCTCTAAATAAAGCTTCTTCAACCAGTGCACCTGCTTGCTTGCTGTGAGGGACTTGGGGATCTTACTGCCAGGGACTGACACCCTAGGACACTCTAGGTGGTGCACAAAGCATTTTTGAATGGAAACAAGTCAAGGAGGCGTGGGCATTGGACTGGTTTGACTAACGTGCAAGTGCCCTGCCTGTTTTCTCTAAGGACAAACTACTACCCAGGTTTTAGCACGCAGCTGTGATCTGCTTCCTTTTTGCGGTGAGTAAGTGGGAGGCTGGATTTTGGTTCTCATGAAAGTGAGAGAGTGAAAGAGCCGGGGCATATCACAGGCACAGGTGCCCAATAACTCCTCTCATCTCATCCTGACTTGCAGTCCCTGTGATGTGCTAAGCTGTGGTTTGCAACACATGCCGATGGCACTAAATTGTGCAACATTTGTGAAGTTTGGATGTGCATCTTCTAAGGCACTGAATTTAGAGAATCAAAATCATAGGATAAGCTCCACCACCACCCCGCCCCGGTTGTAACAGGAGTGAGATCTAAGGAAATGGAGTTTGTGTGTGTTTAGATATTAAGGCAATTTAAACCTATTTGTTCTAAATGAGTGATTCATCGTATTAAGTATATCCCTAACCTTTAAATAAATGTTCTTTAACCTTTTCCACTTCTGTCTTTAGCCTTATGGTTTTCTCAGGCTCAGCATTACAACACAGACTGCCATTTAACCAACTCTTAACCAAATTGTTCAAAGTATCATTGTGCCATTGCAAAATTCATGCGTAGCATTTTCCTATAAAGGATTGTTTTTCATCTCCCGCACCAACAAAAGTAGGTCATATAGAAGATACCATGTCATTGTTTGGAAAGTACATATAAACAAAGAAGGCAAAGATTTAGGGACAGAACTAATGTACTGTTTTTGTACTTACTAAGCCTTATGTATTTACACGACAATATATAAATGAGAGCCCTGACCTGGATAGCCCAAGTAAGCCTGATGTCATCATATCTCAGAAGCTAAGCAGGGTCGGCCTTGGTTAGTAATTGGATGGGAGACCTCCAGGGCTGCAGGGGCAGGCAATGGCAAACCACCTCTGTTAGTCTCTTGCCATGAAAAACCCACCATGGGTTGCCATAAGTTGGCAATATGACTTGAGGGCACTCTCCACCACCATCATATAAACGAGAACAGAAATATAATAATAATAATAATATCAGGGCATTTCTTGAAAATGGTCACATGGCTGGTGGCCCTGCCCCCTGATCTCCAGACAGAGAGGAATTTAGTGCGGAAGGCAATCTAAACTCCCCTCTGTCTGGAGATCAGGGGGCAGGGCCAAATGTTCCAGCTGACCCAAAGTGATGTCATTGTGCGGTCCTGAATTCCACCACCGAGTTCCATTACCTCTTTTCCCAGAAAAAAGCCCTGATGATGATGATGGTGATGGTGGTGGTGGTGGTGGTGATGATGATGTTAATAATGATAATGGCTATTATTAAAATGATGGGAGAGGAGGCTTATGATGTGGGGAATGGAAATAAGTTTGAGCATTCATAATATTAAAACATAGGTTGCTCAATAATAAAGGAGCGTAAAAAGATACCAGCAAGACAAACAGTAGTAATGTAAACAGGTCCTGTAATGGGATGTGTACTGGTGCTGTGGTTTGGAAAGACTTCTCCTTATGGTTCAAAAACAACGCATGGGGCCATGGCTCAGTTGGAGAGCATCCGCTTGGTATGCAAAAGGTCCAAAGTTCAACCCCCAGCATCTTCACTTGCAGGTGATGTGGAAGACTTCCTGAGGCCTTAAAGAGCTGCTGCAGGGAGTAAACAAAGGCAATCAGTGATCTGATTCGGTGTAAGGCAGCTCCATGTTGGAAGAAGGATCCTCTTTTGCTTGTTTTTCTACCTGTCTCATTTATCTACAGCATGTATACACCACCTTTCTACCTTCGTAGGCCCCCATGATAGCATATAACAGATGTATGATTTTGTCTGTGATAATTGAGTCCTAGATTGCTAGTGTGCTCGTTTAGATAGTAATGGTGATTTGTTCTGTGTGTGCATGTGCGCGTGTGTGTTATGTGTTGTCAAGTCGCCTCCGACCTATGGTGGCCCTATGAATGAAAGATCTCCAAATGTCCTATCTGTTACAGACTTGCTCAGATCTTGCAAACTGGAGGACGTGGCTTCTTTTATTGAGTCAAGCCAAGTTGTTGTAGGTCTTCCTCTTTTCCTACTACCTTCTACTTTTCCTAGCATTATTGACTTTTCCAGAGAATCATGTCTTCTCATGATGTGACCAAAATACAATAGCCTCAGCTTTATCACATTCTAGGGAGGATTCAGGCTCGATTTGATCTAGATCCCACTTATTTGTCTTTTTGGCTGTCCAGGGTATCCACAAAACTCTCCTCCAGCACCACATTTCAAATGAATCGGTTTTCTTCCTGACAGCTTTCTTCATTGTCCAAGCGTGTGTGTGTAAATAATGGGATTCTCAGTCTACCTCTAGAAGTGGCTGCGTGTATGTATGGGCATGCAATAACCCTCCATGGCCATAGAAAAGCCTCCTGCTGATCCTGTAGAAATGATTCATGACCACCCCTTCTCAAGCCAAGGCTAAAATTCATAACTGTGTATAACTGAGCTTATTACTGGCCTTTTTGCTTCCTTTCCAAATATTTAAGACAACCATCTCACTAGTTTGGATGTTAGAGATGTTGGCCAAGCACCTCCAACAGCTACAGGAACACAAACAGCTTCACCCACTGGTATTGCGCATAGTCCAAGCTGGGCCATCATCCGTTTGCAGCCGAAGCCACTCTTCCTCTTGTTCCCCCTGGAGATTGTGAGAACAGCACTTACGGGGTATTTTTACATCGCGTGAGACTGCAGAAGTGTGGACATCCAGGGATTGTGGTGCAGTAAAGGGCAAGCAGCCAACGTCATAGATTCAGGCTTGTTGAAAGCATGAGTGTGGAGAAGGACTGGTTAAGAAGGACGTGCTTCAGCTGTGAAGTGGCTCACTCTGCCGTGCGAGAACCGAGAGTGTGTGGTTAGCTGAGAGCATCTCAGTGGTTACAGCTGCAGCAAATAGCTTGCTATGTGCACTGAGGAGAAACAGTTGAGGTTAACTGCACTCGTTTTTACCTTGTCATTAACCCAAGATAAGGACTTGGTGAAACCAGCCAGATTATGTGCCTCTCCCTTAGTTTCTTCCTCCACCGTGTCTCTTGTTTGATCACATGTGCTCCTTACGTATAATTAAGAAGCAAAGACTATGTTTCTTAGAACTGACTTGAGAAGTGGAGGAGGGGGGAGACTTATAGTCTTTTCAGCCTTTTCATAATCTGTAAAAGGGCACCCTATCATTTATTACAGTTTTTAAGTTGACAAAGCGCCCCTCCCCAATGTTTAGCATAAAAATAAGTCATAGCAAGCAAATAGCTAGGAAAAGTGTAAGCCAGTAGGAAAAGAGGAAGACCCCAAAAGAAGATGGCTTGACTCCACTTTGCAAGATCTGAGCAAGTCTGTTAATGATAGGACATTTTTGAGGTCTCTCATTCATAGGTTTGCCATAGGTCAGGGGCTACTTGATGGCACATCACACACACACACACACACAGCAGATAGCAGCCCAGGTGATAGATCTCTAGCAAGGATTGAAATGTTGCCTGAAATTTCAATAACTGAGCCACTGCCTCTGCCACAATGAATGTCATTTTTCTAAGGTAAGACAATACTACTCGGTCTGCTTCATGACAAGCCCACCCATTGTACTCAGACCCTCCTGCTATTGCTATTAATTAATACTAGACAGTTTCACTAATTGGAAGGGAGGTTTGTGCAGTTCTTCTTTTGAGTCACAATATGAAAACCCTTGTTCCGGGAGGCGTAGCTTGGCTGAAATGCTGCTCTGTAGATGGAGCTTGAGGGCCAAACTCTCATACTTAGCAAATTTCCAGACACTGCACCAGGATTTTTTTTTTTTTTGCGCAAAACGGCCCATCAGTTTTGATGGGAAGGGAGTCATAATAGGGTTTAGTGGTTAACAAGCTGAGGGTGAATCCAAACAAGATGGCAGTTGGTAATGTTCCAGGTCCAGAGGAGTTAGCCACAGGGTTTTTTTTTCTGGGAAAAGAGGTGGCGGAACTCTCAACAGGGAAATGAGGAAGAAACACATGGGATTCTTTGAAATCATATTATTTTCAAGCACTATTGCCGAGTATTTTCAAGAGGTGCCGGAACTCCATTCCCCCACATTCCCCCTGAAAAAAAGCTCTGGTTAGCCATGTTAGCAAAATAGTAGCAAAATAGTAAAGAATTCAGTAGCACTTTTAAGACCAACTTTATTGTAGCAAAAGCTTTCAAGAGCCACAGCTCTTTTCGTCAGATGCGTCTGACGAAGAGAGCTGTGGCTCTCAAAAGCTTTTGCTACAATAAAGTTGGTTAGTCTTAAAGGTGCTACTGGACTCTTTACTAATTTGGTAATGTTCCAGAAAGCTAATGCTCTAAAAAGGATTACATTACTCGTTTTAGGGGATATCTTCTAAATTTTGGAATAGGTGCTTTTGGACCGCATATTGCAGATAGAGAAATAGGCTGCACTGTTGCTAAGAGCACCTCCTGACAGCTCAATCTGGCTGAGAAACTTTGCCCTTTTGGGGACTCCTCATTGATCCAAATAGTCCTCCTCTTGCCCCAGTTTTGCACACCCAGTCCAAATTGGGTGCAGCTGCAACTGATGTTTGAGGTTACATGCTGCGAGAGCCAACCACAGTTCTTAAATATATTGTGCAGTTTGGACATCAGTGGTCAATTTAAGTTGCCTGGAGAGAAACGGCAGCAGTTACCATGTTCATAAAATAAACATCGGAAGAACATTTCTTCCTTGCTGTCATGGGTAGGTTTGCCTCTTTTCTATTTTAAGGGCATTGGCTTTGTAGTCTAAAAAATGGTTTGGGTCGGAAGCGCGGTGGGGGAATAGGGAACCCTAGAGAGCTCTGATAATGCCTCTGGGCTTTGCATTTGACAGCTCTGTTGCTTGCATAGCATGGCAGATCTCATCTGGACGGCGCTGTGCATGCGAGGAGCATGTATAGGGTAATATAAACCCCTGAATTTCACGTCTCATCTTCAAAAGACGGACTTTGGACCAAGCGATGTTGCAGGCAAAGGGGCTTCTTGCAGGACTCGGCCCCCAGGCAATTCACAGGAGGTGACAAAACCCTGACTGAGATGCCCTTGGCCAGCTCAGGCAAGCTGACAAGGGGCACCCGCGGCCTGCAGAATTCCACTTGCTTTTCCCACCAACTTGACAGGCATCTTTTGGAACGGAATGTCGCTCCGTAACCTTCCTCTGGACCTCCAGCGTTTGAAACATTTGACAAGAAAAACCGAAGTGCAACACCGAGGTCTTCCCCCTGCTCATGAATTTTTCATGTCTTTGTTTGAAAAATGCTCCACTTTAAAAAAAAAAACAACTCTCTTGTTATCTCTCCTGTGAAGCACAGTAATTAACATTCATATTGTCTGAGGGGGGAGGGGCTGACTTGTTTTTGTTGAAGCTTAATTGCTTTGTTGATTTTTATCTAGCGGATGTAAGTGGGGGGGGGAGTGCATGTGCCCATACTCCTGCATTCCTGTCCTATGCTTGCAGGCAGGCTGGGTCTAGGCTCCTCTAGAGCAGGGGTGGCCAAACTGCGGCTCAGGAGCCACATGCGGCTCTTCTAGACATATTGGGTGGCTCCCAGAGGTCTCTGAGTATTGCCGTGGCCATACATTTTATTTTAGTTTATTTCCCTCTCTCTCCCCCTTCTTTCTTTCTTTCCATGTCTTTCATAGTTTCAATAAAAATGTTGGGTTGCCAGGTCTGACTCAGAAAATACCTGGGGACTTTAGGGATGAAGCCAAGCAAAGATGTGACATCACTTTCGTGATATCACTTCCAAGTCAAAGGTCAGGTGATGGCTCTTCCCAAGCTCCACCACTTCCGATGATGTCACTTCCAGCATACTGCACCAAAACCCCACCCCTTCCTGTGATGTCACTTTCAGGAAACTCCCCCAAACCCGCCTCTTCATCTGAAGTCATTTCAATGCATCATGTCTTGCGGCTCTCAAACATCTGATGTTTATTCTATGTGGCTCTTACATTAAGCAAGTTTAGCCACCCCTGCTCTAGAGTAAGGCCTCTGGCTTGGCTTGCTAGGCTTTGGAGCTTGGAACATAAGACTTGCACTTAGTGGACCAGTTTATTTATTTATTTCAAATTTGTATTCTGCCCTCCCCATGAGTGGGCTCAGGGCGGATAACAACATATTAAAAATTTGTGTTAATTAAAAACAACATTTAAAACAGGATGGTGGACAGCCTTCACGGGGAGGGGTTTATACACCCCCTTTTTCCAGGCCCACAGTTAATCCAGCACGGGCACTCTTCCCATGCCTGAGCCTAAATAGGCTGGGAGTTGATCTGGCTCAGCTGCATTGGCTGGCAGGTGTGGATAGGGTTGCCCGGTGTCTGGTTTTTACTAGGACAATCCAGACTTTTGGGGGACTGTCCAGGGAAAACATCTTCCAAATGCCAAACAATCTGCCCCCTGCCCCCGTGGCAGCTCCATCACCCAGCTTGGCCCAGGTGCCTAGCTGGCCTCCTGTGGCACCACTGCTGGCTTGGGAAAGCAGCCAGCCAGCCTGGGCCAGGTGCTTGGCCTCCTGCGTGGCACCGGTGGGAGTGGGCCGCTTGACCTCTTGCAGCCGCACAGCGCAAGCTGGAATGGGCCGCCCAGCCAGCCTTCTGTGGTGGCACTGTGCCACCCAAGAGTGGCCAGCCAGTCCGAATGCCTGGAAATCAGGTTGATGCAATGGCATCACTTCCTGTAGTGATGTCATCATGAATGTTAAAAAAGAAAGGCGAGTGTCCCCCCCCCCACCCCTCGGCCCCAGGTCTGGTATTATTCTGGACCCCATCTGGCAAATCTAAGAGCTAAACTACAAGAGACAAATTACACAAGGATGCTCCCATGAAGGGAGTCGCAATGCTAGTCAGGAAGTTGAGTTTTAAAAGAAATTGTAAGGCTCTGTAAATTTCCCTCTCTACAGATCCAGCAAAGATTGCTCCTCAGGGCGTTCGCCTCCTAGAAGGGGAGGTGAAACTGACAGATCCTTAGGGAGGCAAAGAAGAAATAAATAGGCCCTCTAAGGAGTGATCTTTGCTGGCCCTGTAGTGAGGGGAAATTGACAAAGCCTTCTGATCTGTCTTTTAAAACTCAGCTTCCTGGCTAGCATTGCACCTCCCTTCAGGTGTGCATCCTCGTGTAATTCGTCTCTTGTTGTATAGCTCTAAGTGTGGAGGCTCCTGAGACTGGGCTGTGCTTTGGTCAGGACCCTGCAAGGAAACACAACTCCCAGACTCCTGTTCTGGATCCAGGCTGGGAGTTCGTGCTGCTTGTCTGGCCCTTTGACTTCTTTGTGCTGCCTTGGCCCAGGCTTTCCACAGACCCCACTCTTTTGGAGTGGAAGTGGGACTCGAGGGGCTAGGGGTTCATGTCCTGCCTGGTGGATGTCTAGTGCTTATCTCAGAGGCAGGGTCTGGCAGGGTGGCCTCTGGCGCTGCTGGCATGTGGTCAGCAGGTACCTTTGTAGCCCTTCCTGATCCTGCTGGCCCTCCTGATTCCCCGGCCTCAGTTCCTCCGGCTCTTCCTTTGAGCACTTCTGAGTTGCTGGCCCTTCAGAGGGCTGGTCAAAAGCGGTCATGACAGTTCATGTTCTCAGCCCCCAAACACTCTTATGTCTCTCACTTTTCCACTGTGTGCGACTCAAGTCTGATATACATGTGATGCTGGCTGAGGAAAAGCATTCACTGGTGAGATTTTGTACTCGCACACCCTTTAGCCCTAGCTTAAGAGCCGAAACAGACGTGATGAGATACCTAGGTTTAACTTGTGTTCTCTTACCTCAAGGTTTGTCGGGAAGTGTAGGCGTCCTTGCAGCTTAAAGTTTATGCCGCTTCCCGACAAACCTTGAGGTAAGAGAACACGAGTTAAACCTAGGTATCTTGTCACGTCTGTTTCGGCTCTAAGTATCCCTAGCTAAAAGAAGAAATGGTAGGTTGTCAGGGGAAAGGGAGAATTTGGGTCAGCCAGAGGAGGCCCGCGTGGAGCTGTTGAGGATAGTGCGGTTCTAAGTAGAGTATAACTGTTTAGGACTGCACTACTGGGGCCAGAAAAGTACTGCAGACTATGGAAGGAGGGAACTGCCATGTTAAATCTGTAACAGCCAAAGCAACAGAGAATCTTGTGATACTGAACAGGCAAATAGCTGTACTAATGCACAAGCCTGTGGCTCAGAAGGATCCAAGTTCAAGACTCCTTGCTGCCAGAGGTCCTGGCGGCTTTGTAATCAGTGGTGTGTTCATATAATGAACAATAATTGATCCCCCAGCTGCTGTGTACTGCTCATCTCCTTTCTTCCACTTGTCAAGCGCCTCCTCTTTGGCTGGCAGAGCCTCTTCTGGGAGACCCTGAATTAGAACGGCTCCAGGGGAAACCCTGAATTCAGCTGCCTTTTTCATACAGCTAGGGATGTCTGCTGTCTTCAGTTCCAAGCCCTGGCTCTGTTGCTGCACCCTGCTCTCTATGAAGCAGGAGTTGATCGTTCCATCTGCAGCTGGGCCAGCTTCCCCCTCAAGGCCTTCTGCCCTGCCGTCAAGAGACCTAACCTAACGTCATACAACACTTCCCTGAAATTGCCAAGAAGCGAAATTTCCAAAACTGACAAGTGACAACGAAGGGAAAATGTAACGCCTGTGCCAACTGAGCATTGTTTTGGAAAGAAGCTTTGCTATATCCACCCCAAGGACGCTGTGCTCAAAAGTGTTTTGTGTTTGTTTCAGACAGCGGGCTATGATGGATTTACAATGAACTGTTGCTTGCCCGCTCCGTAGAGGATGCAAACGGTTCAACGAGGGAATAAGCAGCTTGATGGGCCATCTCCGTCTCCATTTTTTAAAAAAATCTTAGTAAACTTTTCTGCAGCTCTAATAATTAGTTGATTCATCAAAGAATATCAGAGCAGACATCTTTAATAGCATGCCTTGAACCTACTTCTTGGTGGAAATGAATATGCTGATTATTTTCATCATGTTAGTCTCTCCAGCAATCCACGGAGGAGAGAGGCAGTTGGAATTCTGACAAGTTGCTATTAATTTGCTTTAAAAAAAAACAAAAAAAACCCGCAAGCAAGCAAGGAGAGAGAGAGAGAATGCTCATTAACACTGATGTTAAAGATTTAGAGAGGGAAAATATTAATAGAATTATTTGTTGTTGTTGTTTTTCAATATACAGTGTGCTAGCTTTGGGGGGGGGGTGCTGAAAAGGAGAACTGTTGGACCAATCCCAGTATTCAGAGCAGTATTTTCATTTTTTTAAGTACCATTTATTTTTATTTTATTTGGTTTTTTTTAGCTTCAAGGGCTAAGAGTCTTGGATTTTCCGGTAGGATCCAATCTCTCATCCGCACTAGACAACACGCTTGGTAATAAGTTTTCCGGTCGGGTAAGGCAAGGCCCGCATTCTCTTTCAAACCTTGCAGCGTTTTCAGTTTGATCCTTGGTTTCTTTCCCTGCCAAATAAATTTGGATATAGTTTTGTTTAGTTCCTCAAAAAATGACTTGTTAATACTTACAGGGATGGCTTGATAAAAAAATATTATACGTGGCAATACATTCATTTTAAAAGTTGCAATCCTTCCCATCAGTGAGAGTTGTAATCCTTTCCATCTCTCCAAATCTCCTTTAATTTCTTGCAGGAGTTTCATATAGTTGTCTTTCATTAGCGAACTACATTTAGAAGTCAACTGTATTCTAAGATATTTTACTTTCTTTTCTGATTGGAATCCTGTCAGTCCATCTTTTGCTGTCTAGTCATATTTTTAGTTATCACTTTCGTTTTTTGGTATTTAATCTTCATTCCTGCCATCCGCCCATAATTTTTATGTAACATTTATTTTTATTTTATTTTTTTAGCTTTAAAATTCATTTACTTGATATAGGACATTTGGAATATTCAGAAAGAGTTGGGCTAATCTTTTAGGAAACAGAGTCTAGAAAGAATAGAAGAACTTTACATATAAACTTTTCTCCTCAATCCTCAATTTCTCCTCAATCAGGTTCCAGATAAGTTCATCACATTGTCTTTTCTCTCCTTCGTTTCATCCTGACCGCAATCACTGCGTAAGGTAGACAAAGAGTTACTGGCCCAAACTCACCTTGGCATCTTCCATTGCAGAAAAGCATTGAGTCTGTAAACACAACAGTGGTGGGCAGGGCCAGATTTTTGATGCCTTGGGTGACCTGCAGCCAGGGCTCATTTCGAGGGGGAATGTGCCGGAACACAGTTCCGGCAGTTCCCCAAAGAGGTCACATGTCAGCTGGCCCCGCCCTCCTGAATCTTGGCCATTTGGGCCCATTTTGGCCTGGATTGGAGCCAAAATGGCCCAGATCAGGCCTCTGATGGGTGGTGGATCACTGTCCCGCTCAGCAGCGGCCCAATCCTGACCATTTGGGGCTCTTTTTTGGCCATTTTCAGCCCCTTTTTGCCATTAATTTGCCGGCTCTGTAGAGAGAGGTGAAATTCAAACTACGCTTCCTGGCTAACATGGCGTCTCCCTTCACTTGAGAGTCCTCATGTAATTCATCTCACGTAGTTTAGCTCTGAGCCACAGCCCATCCTGAGAAGGGCCAACAAACCCAAGTCCAATCTGTCCTAAGAGATTCTCCTCTTGTTTCATCTGTGTGTTCCATGGTCGTTTCATGTGTTCCAAAGAGTCCGGGACCTAGAAACCTGGATTTCATACCACTGTTCAGACATGAACTGACAAGTGACCTTGGCCATGAGCTGGTCTGCCCCTACAGCTTATCTGTAGAATTAATGAGCGTCATATTCCTTTGTATCACAGTATATGTACAGAAATGGTTAATAATGAAATCCTTCTTGGAATTTTGATTCCTTATGGCACACATTGGCAGCAAGCATAATCGTCTGTGTCCGTGCATTCCCTGTGTTTATAAGACGAGACCCTCTAGATGCAGGGTTTCTTTCTCTTTCAATTCTCAAGCGATTTAGATTGTGAAGTCTTGCGATTGTCACCCCAGCTAAAGTTCCCCCACTGTGGTGGTATCAGAACTGTCAAGCTGGAGGCAGTTCTCATTGATTGACAGTGGTATTCTGAAGGTCGTTTTGCTCAACATATTCAAAGAAGACAGATGTGGCTCTTCTCTTCTTCCCCCCACCCCTTCCTTAGTCTGATTAATTGCCTCATTCAATTTCAACTCTATTGCAGTTAAACATTAATTCAGTAGGACTTAATAATGTATTCATTTATGATCTTGCTTGTGCATTAATGACAATGATTTGCTATTTTTTTTAATTATACAGATTCACACAGTGCGTATTTTACATCCACTTACTTGGGCCAAAAAACCCGAAAAAATTATACACTCAGGTTTTTCTGTGCCAGATAAAATAAATACTCCAAGAGATGCTTGAAAGGTTTAGCAAAAATGTTTGTTGCTAAATATTTGAAAAGAAATCCACATACCTACAGATGTTTAGATTTTAAAAGAAAACTGTAGGTGAGAGGTATTGTCAGATCTATACTGAGTTGGGCCTGTCCCCGTCCTTTCAGAGGTCCAGTATGGGAGGAAAAAAGGAAGTGCTCCTTGATAAGGAAGTAAATGTTTATTTTTTGTAAGGACTAGATTGGTTATTTTATTTCAACTGTCTTCTTTTTGATTTGGTTGCCATCGAGCTGTGTGAATCACGTGCCCCATTCTTTCAGCCCTCTGAATAAGCCCCTTTGATGCTTTTAGGAGCAGAGTTTTCAAGCCTTCGATAGAATTATAATGGAAGGAGGGGGGGCATTGGCTCTGTGATAGAGTACGTGCTTTTTGCATCTAGAAGATCCTGGGTACGGTATTTGGAAATTCCAGTTAAAGGACCTGGGAAATCCTGTTTCAGACCTCAAAGGGCCACTAACATTAAAATGTGGACTGAGCTAGGTCTGGTTTGGTAAAAAGCAGATTTGCATGTTCATACATTTGCGTTAATATGCACAGGCCTATTTGCAATGTTGCAACTGGTAGAAGAAATCTGGGAGGATGTTTGGCCGACAGCTCCATTGCTGTGGCACAAACTGAGATGACTTCAGCTTCTGGGGTGTATCTGCATGAATCATTTTGCAAAGACTGGGTGCACATCCTGTGGAGGTCTGTTTATCTGAACTGTAGAAAAGTAGAAGGAAATTATTGTGGGGTGAATGTGCTGCAGATTAGCAGCCACACTTGGAGGTGTGATGTTGGGGGTGGGGTGGGGTGGGGTTCCTTGTGCTGTATTATTCCTGCTTTGGCAAATGACACACTAGGCAGCGTTATTAGTCTTGCTTTGTAGATTTCTTTTTGTTGAATCCGAAAACAAGTCAATGAACAGTTTAAAAAATTGCATGCATCCAACATATGCCATCGAGCAATAAGCATTGTCCCCTTGCCATAGAGATTTCAGCACAAAGGCACAAGAGAGCTGTCGCAACTCGCAACCATTGCCGGGTATCAGCTAACTGTTTATCTCATTTTAGCAAGAGGTTCAAAGTCTGAGCTGCCCATCCTTTCAATGCTAGGCCCCTCATACCTTTCAATAGTTGTAGGAAAGAAAGAATGTTGACAGACGCAGCTTTTCAAATCCCAACAGCACCGTGACTGTGCTATCTGACATCCCCATCTCTCCGCAAGCATTAAAAGCACAGGAGCCCTTTGTGTCTAAAGAATGGCCATCCCTTGGATCTGCACAGCCCTTTGGCTTGTGGCTGCGATGACTACATCTAGTGTTGATTGGATGGGCCCGGAAATCATCTCCTTACCTAAGTTTCCTTAGCAGTGCCGCTTGGCAACAAGGAGCCGGCACGTTTATGGCTGTCCTGCGTTGCTGTTAATACCCACACGGTTCCTGCTAGCATAATTACTTAGTGTAGCTTGAAAGGTCTGATCACCTACAGCTAAAATGACACTTTAATGGGGATTACAGTTTTCCAGCTCAAGTGTTCAGCAGCTTTAATTAAGCAGGAAAAGGCCAGATTGGTAGCAGAGACAACGTTTCTCTGTTGGAAGGCATTTTGTTTCTATCTTGAACTGTCTGTCTGTCTGTCAGGATTGATGTACTGACTCTTTTCGGCTGGCTTCTTTCACAAAATGCAAGTTGTCTACATATTCTTTGCACTGGTATGGAGGAGGGGGCTTTTTTCTCCATCTTCTCCTTTTAGGGTTGCCAGCCTCCAGGTGGTGGCTGGAGATCTCCCGGAATTACAACTGGTCTCCAGGCCACAGAGATCAGTTCACCTGGAGAAAATGGCTACTTTGGGGGGGTGGACTCTGTGGAATGGTGCCATGCCAAGGTCCTTTCCCTCCCCAAACCCCACTTTCTCCAGGTTTCACCCCCTAGATCTCCAGGAATTTCCCAGCTTGGAACTGGCAACCCTATGTCCTTTTCCCGTTATTTGTCCTGTAATCTTGCTTCTATCACATGTTTCGTCTTTATATCTTTAAATTAGGGCCAACGCCTGATTAAAGGAATCTTTGTTGATTCATCGCAAGAATGTTTGACTGATTAATTTATTAAATATGTATACATTTGTGTATGACTAAAACAACATTGTTGAAGGGAAATGAACACTTTATTTTTGAACTGTGAATGGGCATGTTGCACCATCTTAGAAGAGGCACCGGTTCAGACATTTCCGCATCGTTGCCACCTCATCTTCTTGGTCGTTCTCAACTACTTTTTGACCCCAATCCCTCTGTCATTTTTATTTATCCTAGTCAAAATTAAAGTATTTCATAATGCCTCTTGGGTGCCCTAATCTATGGGCAGCGTATTTAAGTCTTGGCACATGTTTATTTACTGATTTGGATTGCATTGGGGCATAAACCGAACTAATATAGAAATTCTAATTAGTCCTTTACATCTTCAAAGCTTTGTACAAACAGTAGCTAATCTTATATTAATCACACGGAATTTTATACTGACTTGCATATTCTCTGTCGTGTGCCATGCATTACAACCTTTCACATTCAAGACTAAAGCTTTCGAGATATTATGATAGCCCTTTGGAAATGAAAAGATCAATAAAATGTCCTTGTTATTGTTACCTATCTTTGACTTTTGGGAATCATCAGGAGTTGTTTAGTTTTCCAAGTTCTTTCATCCTTTTCTTCTTATCTTTTTTACCCCTAGCTTCTTCTGTGGGTTATAAGTGAAGCTTGCCTCTGAATCCTACAGCCTGCACGCCGGGGAATGCCAAGGCTGTAACCCCAGCAATTGTCAATGCCTCTTTATAGAGGCTTCTTCAAAATGTGAGAACCATTGGCAGGGCTTTTTTTTCAGCGGGAACGCAGTGGAATGGAATTCCGGCACCTCTTAAAAATGGTCACATGGCCTGTGGCCCCGCCCCCTGATCTCCAGACTGAGGGGAGTTTAGATTGCTCTCTGCACCACCAAGCAGCATGCAGGGCAATCTAAACTCCCCTCTGTCTGGAATTCAGAGGGCGGGGCCACAGGCCATGTGACCATTTTCGCCGAGGACAATTTAAACTTTAAAAAACTCTCCCCTTGTTCCAGCTGACCCAAAGTAACATCATTGTGTGGTCCTGAGTTCCACCACTGAGTTCCACCACCTCTTTTCCCAGAAAAAAAGAAGTATAGAAGAAATAGATTTAAAACTTTCTACATTTATGGAATGCTTTCCATATCAATTGGATGGCTGGGGAATCCTGGACATCGCAAAAGAATTGACATATTCCAATGTTTGCAGCCAGTTCTCCTGCTCGGCTATTTCAGTTTTTCCCGCATCCTGAATTTGTTCCCTAACTCATACTTATATTGCCTAGGAACATCAGCCTTTGTTGATGTCTCTGTGTTCAGGTGCGGGGAGGTTGCTGCTATTACTGACCATTAGGAAACTTCTGATAAGCTTTCAAAAAGAAAAGAAAAGAAGTGTTCCCTGGAACACATTCTGAAAATCACCAATATAAGAGTTTTATTTTAATAGTAAAAGATGCCTAGATTGTCTGGTCAGTTCCAGCTATATGCTTCTGCGATTTCAGAGCATTATTGAGGTGGTATGAAAAGCAACTCATTATTTATAATCTTGCAATAAACATGAAGAAGTAGGAAGTTCAAGAGGGATAGAACAATGCTGTGAGGTCAATGTGTTATTATAGTGCAATCCTAAACAGTTACATCCTTCTAACCTCATTGACTTCAGTGGACTCAGAAGTGTATACCTCTAATTAATTTTAGGAGGGTAGCAGTGTTGGCCTACAGTAGAGCAGCAGGATTTGAGTCCCGTGGCACTTTAGACACCAACAAGATTTTCAGGATATAAGCATGAGAGTTCCCTTCCTCAGGTGTCTGGTAAAGATTGCACTGATAGTAAAATAAGCTTTCTGTTGTCTGCTTTATCATCCACAACTGTGTGTTCATTACATATCCTGGGAATGCAATCTTTCCTCTGGAGTTGGTATATGCAGATAAGAAAGAAATTTCAAGATCTGGAAACTTGTAAAAGGCAACACTGGGAACCCAGAATGTATGCTGACACCAGAGCTGGCATCAGCATGCGGAGAGGTAGGGCGGCTGCCAGGCCCCATAGCTTAATAACATCAACAACAACATTCGATTTATATGCTGCCCTTCAGGGCAACTTAACACCCACTCGGAGCGGATTACAAAGTGTGTTGTTGTTATCCTCATGACAATCACCCTGTGAGGTGGGTGGGGCTGAGAGAGTGCCGAGAAGCTGTGACTACCCGAGGTCACCCAGGCGGCTTCAAGCAGAGGAGCGGGGAATCAAACCCAGTTCTCCAGATTACAGTCCTGCTGCTCCTAACACTACACCAAACTACACCAAACTGACTTCTGGTAGGGCCCACTCCCGCTGCTGCCCACTCCTCTGCTGCCAGCACCCACATCCTCCCACTGCCTGTTTGTGAGTGTTTTGTCACCTTTGCGCCCAGCTGCACATGCCGTCTAGTGCTGCTGGAGAAGTGCATGTAGGTGGCGCACAAAGCTTCAGCATTCCCGGTGGCCATGGCATTGACACACACAGCTGCACCCGCCACCCTCAGGGAAAAGGTATGCAGGCAGTGTGGACATACAGGCAGGTGGAGGCCCAGCGGTGGGAGAGCAAGAAGGGGAGCTTAGTTGTGGGCATAGGGAAGCAGCCATGGCTGAAACTCAACTCGTGGTACATGGAATCCAAACCAAGCTCCCTCCCTGGTATAATTTGGCCATTTGTACAGTAAGCACTTGTGAACATTAATCATCCCGCTTTTGCGAGTTGGCTGTTTACTGGACCAGGGAATTTGGGCCCCAGACTTCTGCTTCAAGGTTTAGCATTGATGGCACCCTGCACAGGGGCTGTACATATGCTACACTGCACAGTGGGGTGATACCATTTTTTGGACTTGACTTGGGAAACATTTGTCAAGAGGTTTGACCACCAGCATCCCAAAAGCTTAAAAGTTCAAAGAAAACTCATTACATCCTATGATTTGGGGATGTGCGTCACAGTACGGCTGAGTATATGGATTTTTTTTTTTTAGTGCACTTACCCTGGAGGCAATTTTCTAGTTGGCAGGTTTCATGCTGAGCCCTCCAACTTCTCTTTTAAATTCAGGGAAATTTAAAACCGAGTTTGAAGGATCAAGTATAGGGAGCTTTTGATAAGGAATATCATGACAATAGCGGTGTTTTCTTACTCCAGATAACATCCCATCGTATACATGTAATCAGGGCTTTTTTTCAGCGGGAATGCGGTGGAACGGAGTTCCAGCACCGCTTGAAAATGGTCACATGGCCGGTAGCCCCGCCCCCTGATCTCCAGACAGAGGGGAGTTTAGATTGCCCTCCGTGCCATAGGGCGTGGAGGGTGATCTAAACTCCCCTCTGTCTGGAGATCAAGGGGCGGGGCCACCGGGCATGTGACCATTTTCACCGAAGGCGATTTAAACTTTAAAAAACTGCCCCCTTGTTCCAGCTGACCCAAAGTGACATCATTGTGCGGTCCTGGGAGCTGAGTTCCACCACCTCTTTTCCCAGAAAAAAAGCCCTGCATGTAATGCTGTGTGCAGTTGTAGAATCCTTGCTCTGTAGTTTCGTGGCAAATTATCTGGAATGCACTGAAAGCTAATCAGATTTCATTGTTCCTCCAACTTAAGGCTTGTTATCAATGGCACTCGTGTGGCCCCTTAATACTGAGCTATCTGTCACTGCAGGATTTTAACTTGGGAGATTGCAGCAGACCTGTTCTAAAATGCTTTATGTGCGGGAGACTTTGCGCTGCACACAGTTGCCGGAAGAGTTCGACCCAGCCAGGATTGCCTTGTTTTCCCTTTAGGCTGCAGTGACTGTATTCATCTGGGATTTCCTTTTTGACTCTGCCACTGATACATTGGATGGGTTTTCATTTCAACTGACAAGGCAAAAGGAATATCTGGCCCCCTTTCCTGCTTTCATAATGCAGTCTCCTCTTCTAATAACATCAAACAGTCTGATTCCACCGTTAAAGGCAAATTAAGTTCTCCTGTATATCAAATTAGCTCTCTGAGGGTGGCATCGGCTTAGTTTCTTTTATGTTTAAGTCCTAGTTCTCTAATCTGTTTCTAATTCATTCTGTTCAGCAATTTTGCATTTCTGTTTTAGTGGGAGCAATGCTGATTAATTCCTTCTCATGACATCTATAGCGGCATCCTAGATTAAACCTGCTCTGATACAGAGCCTATCATTAAGCGTTAAATATTCTTGCAAGGCTACTTTAATTTGATTTAACATCAGTGGATCATTTAATACAGAGTCATTAATTCTCCATCTTGCGGCTAGGCCACATTCTGGCGATGCTTTTAATCACAAGATTATTGTGGTATGATTTGGGAGGGAATACGTTGCCTATATCTTGTGCCTTTGGAAACATTATAGAAGGTCAAGTTGCCAAGGAAACAAGATGGAGAAAATGCTCCTAATTCCTGACAATGTTACATATCGCTTACATTATAATTCTGTGTTTTTGTTTGGAGAGGACCCCAGTTTATGTGAAGGCTTGTCAAAATAGCCCTTAAAATGTTGTTGTTGTTGTTGTTGTTGTTGTTGTTGTTGTTGTTGTTGTTGTTATTAACTTGTAACATACAAACTATAATGATAACAATATTAAATACTCAAATCTCAACCAAATCATAATACAGAGATAATCTTATCAATATATATAATTTTAAACTTTCATCCAATCATGAAATGAGAAACAGACCTTTATAACAGTAACCTTCTTGGTATAGTTTCCCAATAGTTATGTTTACCAGAAGTCCCACTTTTCCATTTCCATAAGTTCTTGAAATCTCAATTTTGTTAGTAAAAGTTCGTTTTTAGCTAGAAAATCTAAAAAAGGTTCCCATTTTGTATAAAAATTTGTATTTCTTGTTGGGTTGGCTTGAAGATACATCTTCTCAGTTATTTTTTTCCATCAGTAGGAAGTCCCAAATTTTGTTATACCAGGTGTTAATTGTAGGAATTGACTTTGACTTCCAGTGTGATGCCAGTGATGTTTTAGCTGCATTGAGTAATATTATAATTAGATCTTTTCTGATAGGAGGTATAATCAAGTCCTTCCAGATGGCCCTTAAAATGTTTTCAGAAACCACTTGCCTCTTTGTCAGTTGTTGCGTACACACACAGTGAATCTCTTGTTCTCCCTGTAACCTCGCATTTGGTGGAAAGAACCCATTCCTGAGAGAGATGTACAATGGAAGCCTGTTTGCGCATTGACCCTTCTGCTATTGAGCGTCTCCTCCCACTCCTGACACCCGTCAGTGGCATAAAGGTGCTTCTGAAAGATCAGAATTGAGAACAGAAAGGACATTTTTTCATTCCTCAGGCTTGGCCTCTCACTTTAAATGCTCGAGGTTGCCCACAGCCAGTAACCCCTGATTTTTATTTTTTTTTACCGTAACAGCCCTTTTCAACAGTTATGTTTTTGTTGTTCATGTACTGGGTGAGCGCATCCTCCAGATATGTGCAATCGCCATTGTTTGTGAAGAGGGCAATTCAGTTATATGTACCCTCAACAAATCTGGGTTTCTGCCGGTAGCGAAACTGGAAAATACGTACCTCGCTCTCGTCGTGGCGGTGGAACGTGCTGTCAAATCGCAGCCGACTTATGGCAACCCCTGCTGCTGTTTTCCAGGCAAGAGACTAACAGAAGCGGTTTGCCATTGCCCACCTCTGCATTGCGACTCTGGTCTTCGCTGGAGGTCTCCCTTCCAATTACTAACCAAGGCCAGCCCTGCTTAGCTTCTAAGATCTGATGAGATCAGGCTTGCCTGGGCTGTCCAGGTCAGATCATGTGCCTTACGATCATTGCCTGCTCTCCTCATACATGAGGTAAGAGTGCTAAAAACGTAAAGACGGCAGTGGCTCCCAAATGATTCATAGGCTATAGCCAGCTCTAGGTTTCGGGGAGGTTCTTGGAAAACATGCCCTCAATGAGCCTCCCTTCCTGAGTGGCCCAGTTGTCTAGTTGCTGCCCTCTCTTTTCCATCCTTCAGGCTCAATCCTTGCCGGCATCCAGAGGGAGGGAGTGGGAGCAGCACTTTTTTCTCTCTTTTGTCACTGCTCACTTGCTCAGAGAACGCAAGCAAGCATGAAGCAGCTGCAAAGAAAGGCAGCAGCGAGAGAAGGCGAATCCAAGGCATGGCAATGGGGCCACTGCCGGGGTGTGGCTCTCAGCACAGCCACTGTAGCATAGTGGGTAAGTGATTGGGCTGTGAGTCAGCACTCTGCTGGTTCGAATCCTGCTACTGCCATGAGATTAGCAGGTGGCCTTGGGGAAGCCATTCCTCTCAGCCCGTTTCCCTGCTGTATTGTGGGGATAATAATAACATTGGCTTTGATCACCGCTGGTAGTGAGGCATTAATCAGTCTAGAAGAGCAGTATATAAGTGCAGTTGCTATAGCATAGTGAGTGGTTGGGTTGCAAATCAGCACTCTGCTGGTTTGACTCCCATCACTTCCCTTCACTCAGGACGTGGCCTTAGGTAAGCCACTCCTCTCAGCTCCAGCTCCCTGGCTGCACTGTAGGAATAATAATAACACTGACTTTGTTCACTGTTCTGAGTGGGGCACAAATCTGTATAGAAGAGCAGGATATAAGCACACTGTTGTTATGCTGTCAATCCTGGAAGTGATCCCAAAGAGATGCATCAGTAAAGAGATAGGGACCATCAACTTCACTACTATGTGCTACTCTGTACTATCTGTTGCTTGAAGTATGCCCCCTACTGGGGCATACTTGTTTAGTATGTCAGCCTTAGTATTGCTTATACCCTGTTTCAGCTTTTCTGCAACTCTGTATTGGATTTCTGCCTGTTTTAAATCTTCACTAATTTGCATTTATATACCCTATTACATTGTTTATTGCAATGTCCTTGAAATAGACTGTACTAACTCACACTGTGTAATCCGGCTTGAATCTCAGTGAGAAAGGTGGACTATAAGTAATGCAAATAAATAAATGATGTTCATAGCTCTCAGTAAACTGAGTGGTGAGTGACAGCAGAAGAGATTCGGGCATGGTGGCAGCTTTTACTGGGAAGTCCTGGGCAGAGAGAATCCAGTCTCAGTCCATTGAAATCAAAAGGCTTAGATGGGAATAACTCTGCATTGGATAGCACTGGTCAGATGTTACTGTAACAGAAGTGTGAGGATCCTCCCTCACTGGCGCCCTCTCCTGACAGCCTGCCATCCTACCAGCTCTCCAGGCAGGTGTCCTCCGGCCTCAGATGGGCAGGGAAGGGGGTTGCACCACCTTGTTCCTTCTCCTGCCCTGGGAGTAGCAGCACGCTCCAGCTGTCTCTCCCTGCAAAATCCTCCTCGGCCTTCACAGAAACCTGAATTTAAAGGCCTCCCCTGGCCCCACCTCCCTGGCTCTGCCCCCAATCGTCACCCCGTCTCCCTGACTGGCCCTGCTCCCAGCCTATCTGATAGGAGGGCTGGGTAGACTCTGCAGCCTCCTGGCCCCACCCACTCCATCCCCGCCTAGGGTGGGTCCTTTGGTCTGCTCTCTGCCTGGCTCGCCCCTGCTGCTTCTGAACCTTCCCCAGTGGCTCCCTTGGCATCTTGGGGCCTGCGCCTGCCTGACTTGTGCTGATGGCAACCTCCTGTGGGCCTGGATGAAGTGGAGCCACCTGGGCAACTGCAGGAGACAGGTGAGTCTGCCGAGTGGCTGCAGGCTGTTCCCCAGAGATGTGCCTGGGCGTCGGCTGCAACTGGCTTAAGGGTGAGAGAGGCCTGGAGGCCTGTAGGGGCTTCTGCGACTGAGGTACTGCCAGAGGCTGTGCTGCAGGGCCTGAAGGGGGTGCCTGCTGCTGCAGGGCTGGTGGTGGGGGTGGACAAAAGGCTGGCGTTGCCGGACAAGAAGATGAAATTCCTGCTTGGCAGCAGCCGTACACACTTTACAGTGCAATTCTAAACACTGTTGAGCTCATGGACTTCAGTGGGTTTAGAAGGATATAATTCTGCTGAGGACTGACTGCACTGTCTAAATGTTACTGGAGCAAGGTGGAATCCTACCATAAGGAAGGGGCAACTCGTTTCATTTTTTTGTGGCCCAAGAAGCAGCAACTTAGAGGCCTGCTATTGTTTAAAATGTGTGTTCCAAGCCTCTTCCCCACAGCTGAACTACATAGGGCCATAATAATTACATAACAAGTCCATACACCTTCGCCACCAACAATAAAACAGAAACCCAATTCTCCTAACTTGTAAAGTCTGCTCTAGAAGTATTTGATTGCTGGTAACATTATGTCCTCTCTTCAGCGAGAAAATATATATTGCATCGGGCAAATAGCTAACTAGATCTGGATGCTGTTGTTGAGGCTGGGGCCATTTGAGGTTTTACGTGGAACAAGGTCTGGCATAAGCTGGAACTGAGAGTCTACAGAGCATCAGATCGGAATTTGACAAGGACAAAAATCCAGTCTCCTGGTATGCATGGCATATGCTCAGAAGCTTGGCTCCATTTGGAAAACTCAACTCCTAGTACTCCATTTGCCTATAATTACGAGCCTTGGTCAAATTAAAACTATACCGCCCTAGTAGTTGTATCTATATAAGATATATGCCTTAATTTAAGAGTCTTCCAAAATCATTCTACCGCTCTAAACATAAATGCTCACGGTTTGATATTAGGAGGAAAAGCTAGAAATTCTGCTTTCGGTAAATAATAATTAATAATAATGGAACAGGAAAGATTAAAAAGCAAAATAATTTCTCAGGAGAAGAGGTATGGTTAAACAGTTGCAAGAAGCGAGAGGCATGGATATCAGGGCAAAGTAAATGTGAAAGGCTTCTGTTGGTGGCTGTTGTGATGTGGCTACATTAAAGTCAAGGCTGGTGGGCATCTATGCTGCGAGGCCCCATTCTTTCTCAGGTCTCCTTTTAGCACAAAATTACAAATACAGTGAGGAATATGGGATTGTGCATGAATGTTCCACTTGGCATCCATAGTCTCAAAAGGTTATTTGCATTTGTGAAATGAGCCGTCACAGACCAAACACTCTAGAGAGAACTGTTATCTCTTCTCCCACAGCTTTGCAACTGTATGTATCTTCCAGGTGAGCGGGAAGGATTATTTATATTCAGGGCTTTTTTTCAGCAGGAACGCGGGGGAACGGAGTTCCGGCACCTCTTGAAAATGGTCACATGGCTGGTGGCCCCGCCCCCTGATCTCCAGACAAAGGGGAGTTTAGATTGCCCTCTGCGCCGCTCCAGCAGCACGGAGGGCAATCTCAACTCCCCTCTGTCTGGAGATCAGGGGGCGGGGCCACCGGACATGTGACCATTTTCTCCGAGGGCAACCCACTGAGTTCCACCACCTCTTTTCCCAGAAAAAAAGCCCTGTTTATATTTATATGCCGCTCTATTTCTTTAACTTACAGCATGGGTTTTTTTTCCTGAATGCAAATATTCAGCTAGGTTAAATGGATTGAAGAATAAAAGAGACTCAAATGAAGTAAAAATGACATTTGATAGGCATACCATCCAAACCAAATGTCCCATAATAACACACCCTACATAACCAGTCTCAACAAGTGCTTTCTTTGTATCCTGTTCGTTCAAAGAGTGTTGCACAGTGGACAGAGGCCACCTAGGGAGTAGAGGTCAGTCCCAGATATAGTGGTGGTGATGGTTCCATAGAGGTGGGTAGGTTGTCACTCCCAGAGACAAATGGTTTGCCAGTTGTACCAGCTGCCAGCAGCATCCATTGGGAAAGGTGATCATACATCAGGTGAGGAGCAGAGATCAGCTCCCAGGTGTTGTGGTGATAGTGGTCTCTGGCGCTCTACCTGTGGAAGTGGTGGACATTAAGCCTTCTGCAGTCAATTGCATCTGTTGGAAAATGTTCTGCCCTACCCAGCTGGGCTTGGTAGGGAACAGTGGATAACTAAGCAGTTTAGTAGGTTCTGGTTACTTGTAAAGGATGGCATTTGTTCTGTGAAGGAGGGAGCTTCTATACCAGCACACCTTTTTGGCACCCAGTGCCTCTTTCCCCCATCAACCATACATCTGGGGGTTGGGTGCGATGGGGACTGTATAGTTCCAACCCCAATGTTGATGGCTTCACATTGGTAACCTCAGCCCCTTGCCTTCATACCCCACATAATGAATACAATCCTGCCAATCAAGACTCTCTGTTTTATATCACTTATTACTAAATTGAAAATGGTGTTTTACTACAGCAATAAAGGCCTGGTACAGCACGAGGTACATTTTTATACAACTCTATGAACTTTGTCATTGAAAACATTATAGCCTTGAATTTGAGAGCACAGTGGAAGGCTATATAATTTGATTACCTATATTAATCAACTAGAGTACAACATATAAAACCAGTAATGCATAAGTCTGACTGGAGCCAGATAACCCTCTTGTGCATCTTAGAAAGATTTATTTTCAGTAATATAATTCATTTGACATGAAAGTATCATAATTGCTGTTGCTAGGAAGGAGGTTGGTTTTTTTTTTTTGGTTAGGAAAAAGAATGGTCATGGTTTCGAGAGCAGCTTGTTCTTTTAAATCTCGGTGTATGAAAAATTGGTGGTGGCAGGGAATGGGGAAATGGGCTTGTTGTTGTAATTGTGACAGTTTTTCATTAAGCGGCTGAGCTAACAAATTGGTCCACCTTGAATTATATTTCTGCTGCATGAACCAAAAAAAGGGGGGGTGTCTATAAAAGGTGCTGGGATTCAGTATGTGGATTTACTCTACAGCGTTAGCCCTGAACCATTCAGGCTGCATCCCGACATGTCGAAGAACAGGAACAGGTGTGGATTTTCCTTCTGTCTGGTAGGCTGTCTGCTTCCCTCTGCTTTACTCTTCAAAGGACAGACATTATAGCCCCTGAACCATACTGGTTATCTTTTCTTCTTTGCTCTTCTTACTGTACTTCAGGCAGGCTGTCCGGTTTGTAGGTTTTTTCCTCTAGCGAGTCTGCCCACTTAAACATGTGTTTGGCACTTTAAAAAGCAAGGAAACGCTTTTACACCGGAAGAAAACTGCTCCAAGGAAGGGGGAGGTGACTCCCTAATGGACACAAGGGCCAACAAATCAGCGCAGTTCGCTGGCCCCTGGGTTCCAAATGGGAAGAACTTGGTTTCCCTTGGATTTGGTGTAAGGGAGAAAGATAATACCCATGCCCCAAATTTAGCCTGTGCTTCCACATTAGGCTTACATCTACAGCTGCAGATGCAGCCTTCAGTTTCTTATTTACTCCTTTGCACACTGTGTGGACAAAAAGGTGTGCAATTTTGCAGGTATCACCCACATCAGCACCAATTTTCCTTGCATCAATCCTCTCTGGCCGCCATCATCAGATTTTCAGAGCTTTTTTAAAAAAATTGCAATTGACACATTGCTGTAGCTTGAATTTGGTAATAGATATATCACTTAGCTTTATGCTATAGTAATAATAGGTCCATTACTATTTTTTTAAAGCTTGGAAAAGCCCTTGGGAGGTGGAAATGGAAGCCATGGTGGGGAGGGGCTGGAGCAAGGAAGATGGGGGGGGAATCTACTCTGGACACTCCATTGCTGCTGCAAATGCCTCTGAAATGGCATATGCAGCTGCAATGGAAGAACACAAAAAATCATTACCGCATGGATGCAGTTGAAGTGCGTCTTCCTACATCACATCAGGCCAAGCTACTATATGTCTTGGGGAAAAGCAAACTGGGTGTGCCAGCCCTCTAAAAATGGGAACAATATTTGCCTAGGTTTACTGTGACAGCAAACAATATTAAAGTACCCCGGCAAAGAATATTACAATACCCTTTCCATTTTAAATAGCAAGATAGATGGCTGGAAGGAATTTCCCAGAATGTAGCTCCAAACAAATCTTAACTATCATAATTCAGATAGGCTTGTGGAAAGGGAATTCCGGAATCTGGGTGCCACTTCAAAAAAGGCCCTGTCCCTGGTTAAGTACTAGCCTCACCCTCTGAATTGTGGGGGCATACAGGGAAAGGCCTTGGTGGAGAATCTTAATTGATGGGAACAAGTGGTCCTTCAGTTATCCCAGATCCAGACCTTCTGTAAAGGGTTTTTGAGAGAATAATTGAGATAGGTGTTACATGCTGCAGTTATATGTGCTCCTCTGCAAGTCAAACGGAGATTTTAAAAATGAAGATACAAGGATGAGAGTTTGTAAAGAGGATGAGAAGGGAAACCACTCATTTTAAAATAACTGTTTCTAGGCAGTGAAAAGCATAATCCTGCAAGAAACTGATAGTGTGACGACACAAAGAAAACATGGCTCCTTTCCTTGTAGCATAATACGAAACACATTTTCCCAAGATCAAGTCACCGCAACTGACAAGTCCATTCTGCAGCCAGTGGGTTAGTACATTTTACGGAAGGGGAGAGGGGTCAGGTTGAATAAGGATAATATTAACTGGATTCAAAAGCATTTTGTATGGCTGAGCTTTCCTGTCGCAGTTCCCTGCTAGCTAATAATGGCTCGGTGCTGAGGAAAGACAACCGTGCGTGTTCAGTGCTGAATAAATATGTTAATGAAATTCCCAAACAAAGCTGCATGATATGTACCTACGAAATGTTTAAATGGATTCTGGGCAGAGCGGTTGCGGCAAGATATATCACAAAACCCTTGTTGCCTCTTAGCATTCATGGGTTTTAACCTGCTGTGACACAGCTCTCACACTTACTTCTGGCACGGACTTGGTGAGAATCGGGTTAAACAGAGAAAGGAAAATTGATATTGACCACAAATTGGATATTCTTTGGCAGGCAACTGAGTTCCAGGCCTAGAGAGAGAGTGCGGGACAATCAGGGCCAACCTAAAACAATGTCACACCTGGTACTGAAAATATAAATGAATTGCCATCACTTAGTGATCTTGTGGCTGATTTCCCTCACCCTGCCCCAATACTGCCAGCAAACCAAAATCTCACTGGCCCCCCAGCTCATCCTTCATCCCAAAACCAAATTCAACTCATTAAAGTACAATATTGAGTGATTCCACACATGTTGGATAATGCACTTCCAATCCTCTTTATAGATCATTTGGAACGGATTTTTTCATGTGCGGAATAAAAAATCCACCTCAAACAATTGATAAAGTGCATTGAAAGTGCGTTATCCAACGTGTGCGGAATCACTCAGAGATAAGAAACTCTTTAGTGTGATGGTTAGGATCTCAGGAGACCTAGCTTCAGTTAAAGGTAACTGAGTGACTTTGGGCTAGCTGCTCTCTATCAGCCTAACCTATTTCACAGGGTTTTTTGGAGAATTAAAGAAGGAGGAGAGTGATCGATTGACATTTTCCTGAGCTCCTTAGAGGAAAGGCAGGATAAAAATGTTATAGAGAGATATGATGGTGGAGAGTACCCTCAAGTCATAGCTGACTTATGGCAACCCCTGGTGGGGTTTACATGCCAAGGGACTAACAGAGGTGGTTTGCCATTGCCTGCCTCTGTAACTCTGGTCTTGTTGGAAGTCTCCCATCCAATTACTAACCAAGGCCAACCCTGCTTAGCTTTAGAGATCTGATGAGATCAGGCTCACCTGGGCTAACCAGCTCACGGCATAGAAGTAGTACTTCTGAAATTTCTATCCAGTGTAATAGTCTTGTGCCTGGAATGTGGAAAGGAGTAACAAAGAAGATGTTCAGGGTGCCTCTTGGAGGAAAATATAGCAGAGTTTGTGCAAAGATTGCGCATTGGAAGAAATGAGAATAGAGTCACACACACTCTGGTGTAGCTCTGTAAGAATACGTTACTAAAGGATAAAAATAGGGTTACATTTGGAGAAAATAATAAATTGCTACGCTGACTACATCTTGCTAGAAAAGTAACTTAGAGAAGACTAGAAGACAAAGTGGGACAAAGAGCAATAAAACTTCAGTACGTAGCATCAATTAATTGCCCCCAATAAACAAACTGCCCAATGGAAAATCTTAATCCTACTTCATTATGCTTAGTGACTCCCCTTTCTACAGCAGGAATCTTGTTGGAAGCTCTAATGGTTACATTCAAAGTAAGTTTACTAATTAAGTAGGTAACACAAACAGTTTAACTCTTTCATGATTTGCTAAATGCCAACACCTCTCCCTCACCCCAAGTTCCCAGCCACCCCTGCTTGTGTCAGGCTGAGAAACAGCAATCGAGTGGCACTTGTGTCCAAACAGCCATTTGCAGAGGTTTTGGGACTCTTGTGGGCTCTTTAAAGATGTCAGTTTCTGGAACGGGGAGTTGCTTTCATAAAGAACATGGAATTTTATCTTTTTTTAAAAAAACTGATTCAGCAGGGTTCACAGAGCTTGAGTATCTGCTCTTAAGCAACTGTGAGAATGGGAGTAAATGGCCTGCTGGATACAAGAGAAGAGTAAGCATGGATATACAAAGGCGAAGGGCCGAAGAAAGAGTGAAAGCAATGTATATTGTTGAAGCCTTCTCAGATCTCACCATATGTCTCACTGAGCGAGAGTATTCAAGCGGCTTCTGCCAGTGGCACCTCAGTCACCGCTGGTGGTGGAGAGTGCCCTCAAGTCATAGCTGGCTTAGGGTGACCCCTGGCAGGGTTTTCATGGCAAGAGACCAACAGAGGTGGTTTGCCATTGCCTGCCTCTGCAACCTGGTCTTCGTTGGAGGTCTCCCATCCAATTACTAACCGAGGCCGACCCTGCTTAGCTTCTGAGATCTGACAAGATCAGGCTCACCTGGGCTATCCAGATCAGGGTCCTAGGACAAATTTTTGCCATTGTTTGTTTGTTTGTTGTCTTCCTTTCTCACTGAAACTGTCACTCATGGCTAGAGAATTAACCTTCTTAGCTGAGGCAAACCATAGCAATAAAGAGGTTCTGCAGGG
The DNA here is from genome assembly GCF_028583425.1 of Eublepharis macularius. Taxonomy (NCBI): domain Eukaryota; kingdom Metazoa; phylum Chordata; class Lepidosauria; order Squamata; family Eublepharidae; genus Eublepharis; species Eublepharis macularius. Next base: position 60,958,878 of record NC_072802.1, on the reverse strand, counting down.
GGTCATTGTGCCCCCCCTCATGGGAGAGGTAAGTCCTCACTATTGGGCTCCCTCAACACTTTCCACTTGACCTTGATTTTAGTAGCCCGGTTGTAATTTATTTATTGATTGTCTGTATCTTGGAACATAGAGAGTGGAGAGAGCTGCTCTAGCACAGTGGTTAAGTGGTTCGGTTGTGAATCAGCACTCTACTGGTTCGAATCCCACTACTGCCATGAGCTCAGTAGGTGGCCTTGGGTCAGCCACTCCTCTCAGCCCCAGCTCCCCAGCTGCATTGTGGGGATAATAATAACACTAACTTGTTCACTGCTCTGGGTGAGGCACTAATCTGTCTAGAAGAGCGGTATATAAGCACAGTTATTATTATTATTGGTTGTTGTGGATTTTCCTTTCACTGAGAGATCTCTGTCTTTTGGTGCTACACCTCTGAAGATGCCAGCCACAGCTGCTGGCGAAACGTCAGGAACTACAGTGCCAAGACCACGGCCATGCAGCCTGGAAAATCCACAACAACCATCGTTCTCCGGCCGTGAAAGCCTTTGACAATGCATTATTATTATTATTTGGAAAGAACTCAAAAGTGATTAGGGGTAGGAGAGGAATTGAGAGGAGGCACAGATAAAAAGCAGAATGTTAGATTATACCTATGGAAAATAAACCGTCCATTTGAGGAAGGCAAGTAGATGCCTTTCCTCCTTTTTTATTGAGAGAAAAAGAACAAAAACTTGGGGTTTGATCTACCATACAATGGAATAAATATGAGAAGTTTGTATTGTACAGAGATGAAGAGTTGGGGACTCCATGGATTTGCTTTCTTGCCTGTATTGTAGGCCCATTTTCCATTGACTTACTGGGAAGGGGGAGCGGAACTCACCACGTGGTAAAGACTCCAGCCTTCCCTGCGCATATGAACGCAAGTTGAAAAAAATTTATCCTGCTGTCTTAGTAACGTGAATAACCAATCAGTTATATGGTAACAAACCTTAGCACATGGTAAACTGATCATCTGTATTGGCTCGGTGTGTAGTTTGGGGAAGTGGGGGAAGGGCAGGAGGATTAGAGGAAAGAAGGCCAAATCTTCACTGATGCCCTAAGTTCATACTAAGGATTTGCTTCGTTTCATTCTGCATTTTAGTCATTTACTTAAATTTCCCAGGAGCGAAGTATGGTTCATGAACCGCAGCCTGACCATCTCTCACTCTCTTTCTCTTTGTTCACTCATCCATCTATCCATTATTCGATCTGCGGACTTGGCGGGTGGGGGGGGGGGATTGGCAAAACCACCTTCCTTTAGTGCTGCACGAGCCTTAGATTTTTAGTTGCTTTTGCAGTCTGTTTTTTCTCTCCCTCACTTCATTTTCATCGATATTCTTTTAATAAAAGCTTTTGAGGGCACAGGAGCACCTACCTGCATGCCGTATACTAAATCAAAAGCTGGCACTGATCTTGTAAAGAAGAGGTGGCACTGGCTTTCATGGCAGGGGGGGACGACGACTTTGTGTGGAGAAGTCGTTTCTCTGAGAACTGGTGGCTTTTATATCTCCCTCATGGAGAGATACATCACATGAAATGGACCGTTTTTCGACATTGTCTGAAGAATGGCAGCTCTCAGAATCCTTGTGCAGCTCAAGATATAATTAGGGGCAATGTCTTTATATATATATATATATATATATATATATATATATATATATATATATATATATATATATATATATATATATATATATATATATATATATATATATATATATATATATATATATATATATATATATATATTACAGGACTTTTTCTGTGAAAAGAGGTGGTGGAACTCAGAACTGCACAATGATGTCACTTTCGGTCAGCTGGAACAAGGAGGAAATTTTTTAAAGTTTAAATTGCCCTCCGTGAAAATGGTCACATGGCCTGTGGCCCCGCCCCCTGATCTCCCCCCTGCCCCCTAAACTCCCCTCTGTCTGGAGATCTGGGGGCGGGGCCACCGGCCATGTGACCATTTTCAAGAGGTGCCGGAACTCCGTTCCACCACGTTCCAGCTGGAAAAAAGCCCTGTGTGTGTGTGTGTGTGTGTGTGTGTGTGTGTGTGTGTGTGTACACACACATACATATAACCGTTTTTAAAAAAGCTTAAAAGATCTGCTTGTCAAATCCCAGCAATAATTTTCCAGTGGCTGCCTTTTCTTTCTTTACCCCTGCTCTCCCTTCCTTTTTTCAGCTTCCTAATATTTCTGCCTGAACTCTTTCACGACAGAAGCAAATGAAAATTACACCGTGGTTTTTAGGTCTCTGTTCCTTGATTTTTGCTTGTCATGTCATGAACTTCTCTGGAGCAGTGAAATGGCAGCCCATCTCCCAGAAAGCTCCAGACAGATTTCCAAAGTTGTCTTGTTAACAGCTTGTCAGAAACCTACATTTCAGTCTCACTGAGTTTATATCATGCAAAGAGAGAGAGAGGTTGCAGGAAATTATGATTTTTACAGGTTCTGACATTTTTCTAAAGAACTGGAGTGCTCAAGGCTGCTCTTGCTCAACACCCCCCCCTCCCCCTTGCCTCGCTTAACAGACTGTGCTGTTTGGGGTAATATTCCGTGTTTGCAGCAACCGAACATCAGAGTAACGTTCAGTTTTTCTCCCTTTAAACATGTTCTTTGAATTATTTAAGGTGTTTTGATGTAGGCTAGAATTTGTAACAAAGTCCTCCAGCTTTTATCCTAACAAAAAAAAAATCAAAAAGGTTGGGGTTCCCCCCCCCCTCAGTTGCTTTTCTGTCTACTCCCCCCTCCCCAATTCCTTTCCTCCTTTTCCTCCCTCCTCTTTCTGCTTTTAATAGATCCTAGGTTGAAGCATCAGGGGACTTCCTTTTATGTTGTACAGCATGAAATGACTTAGTCAGGGCCATCCTGATTAATTTATGAAGACTAAGGAAGAGAGGAGAGGAGAAGAGGGGCTGGAAGGGGGGGGCTGGGGAATAAAGCAGCCCTGGGGGAATTGACCCTAAGCTGTAGCAAATGAACTCGGTTTTGTGGAATGAAAAGAGACTTTTAAATAGTATTTTGAAAGTATTGGCTCCTTGACCCACCAAGGTAACTTAGCCTATCAGGAGACAGCTGCGGGGTGGGGGGTGGGGATAAATTTATACAGTCCAGCAAAGCTAGTTTAAGAGAAAACACTTGGCCTTTTTTATGCTTAAAAACCAACATAGATTGCAGGATTAATGTGCTTCGAGGGGAAGGGGTGATGCCTTCATTTCCCTCACAGTTACAAACACTCGCTTCTCTCAGCTTTCACGTGACAGCTGTCGGTCACTTAACAAAATGTCCTCCCCAACAGGGGCTCCCCTCAGACCTCGCCAGCCTGCGCCAGTCTTACAATGCATCATTGCCCCTCCAAATTAGTTATAGCGCTCTGGGCTACCATCAGTTGCCACTGATAATACTCTTGTGCTGTGCTTCCCCCTTCTCCATACAGAAAATAGTGGAGTAGCATGGTATGACCTCCCTTTCCCAGACAAATGCTGAGCAAAAGGAGAGGGGGGGGGGAGAGAAATGAGAAAAGAAATTGCTGCCCCGGGGCTCAGTCTGTTTCTTACAGCTTTACCCTCCCTTGCCCACCCCCCTTAGCATTTGGAAGCCTGAGCTGGTCTAGCCGTGGGGAGGCCCCTGGACTCATTTCATCAAGCTGTCGAAGAGCTAGTGGAGCTAAGAGGGCTCTCTCCTGCCTGGGGCAAGTTCAAGTCAACATTCGATTTCCTCTTTTCTTCCTTTATGTCTCTCCTCTCCCCCTCCCCACCCGCTGCCCACCTCTTGGCCAGTTTCTTTGCTTCTCCCTGAGCTGCAGCAGCTCACGGTTTCTTGCCAGCAGGAAAAGGGCTTGAGGGACCTTATAAAGGACACAGTGGCAAAATTGCTGCAATAAATCAGTTACCCCCTCAGACACTTGGCGGTAGCTTAATGTTTTGGCAGTTTCTTCCGTGTGTAAGCCTCAGGTCCCATTAGCGGGCTTTTCTGTCAGCCTGGCTCATGATAAAACTCCTTCCTCCCATCTTCTTAAGCAACATCGCTGTGGTGCCAAAGGGGGAATGGGGGGCACATCCCACTCAAATACATATGTAACCACACTCTCACACACACCTTTTGTGTTTGTTTATTGGAGGGGGAACATTCTGAAGGGCCATTATTAAAAGGATGTGCCGCGAGCCATGTCTCGTGAGTCACTCCCTTGTCATTAGTTCATGAGTAGTTCAACAGTAGCTCCTGAGGGAAAAAAGCTTTATATATTTCCTTTATGGGCCACTGAAGGCAGCATCCAGAGGGCCAGCCATGTTAGTCTGTGGCACAAAAAATAAGCAGGAATCGAGTGGAGCTTTAAGGTCTAACAAAACTTTATTTCAGCATAAGCTTTCATGGACTAGAGCCCACTTTTTCAGATGTGAAAGCTTGTGCTGAAATAAAGTGTTGTTAGTCTTTAAGATGTTACAGACCTCCAGTTTATTTCTGAAGATAGCATAGAATTTTCCAGTATACATGAGTTAATGTTTGGGCAGAAATGTGTGTAATATGGAGACAAATATTCTGACTGGGCCAGTGGAGGGGGGTAGGAAAATACTAGTCCCCTAACTTTAAATTCTATAGACCTAAACCATAGCCCAAATGTATTTTGTCATCTCCTCTAATTATCATTATGAAAGCAATGTCCATATAACTGCCCTGAAGAAAGAAGATTGAATGTCTGAATCTGCTCCCAAGACTGATGGTTTGAACCTTCCAGACAAAGAATCTGAATCCTCTTTTCCAACAACATACAAGTGCCCCAAAGTGTTTGATGCCCATTAATGGACCCTGGCTTGTTCTCCTCCACTGAGAAGCCATCGCTCAGATCCAAGTGTATCTGCAGCTTAGAAGCAGAGCTAGAGGGGCTGGCACTTGGAGCATATGTCTTTGAACCAAAGCTCTAGGTATACTGTTTCCAATTAATGCATTACTGCTAAAGGGGTAGGTTTGGGCAGTCTTCAGGACTATTTAACAGTGCAATCCCAAGAAGAAGTACTCCTGTTTAAGCCCATTGATTTCACTTGAGTATAGAGATAGGCACAAACTGAAATATGAACCAAAATTCGTGAGGAACTAGGCCAGTTCGTGGTTCGTCAGATCCCATTTCTGACGAACTGCCACGAACTTTTGCTGGTTCGTTTGGTTCATTTTTCAGTTCATCACTGCAGAAAGCATGGCGCTGATCAATCAGTTTCCTAGGCAACAGGGGATGGACTTCCTGCATATTTTCTGCTGACCTGGAAGTGACCTTCTGCTGACCCGGAAGTGGTGATTTGCTGGCCCGGACGTGACATTGTCACGAACTAAAATGAACCGATTTGTGAACCGGGGCAAGGTTCATGAAAGTTCGTGATTTGTGGTTCATGAAATGTGACAAACCATGAATCACATTATTCTTTTTTTTCTGGTTCATGCCCATCTCTACTGGAGTACTTCTTCTAAGGATTGTGCCTTAAGAGTACTCTTCTATATTGTGACTTGCTGCTCTCTGGGAGCTTTCCTAAGTCTTGTAGATCTGCCTCCATAATGCTGCTGCTTCCTGCTGCGGATGGTTTCCATGTTGCTCCAAGTGCATCACCTGGCTCTGTGTACTCTGATAGGCAAGTTGGCTGTCAAGAACATGAAACCTGCCCCGCCCTTCTCCACTGAGAAACCATTGCTCAGCTTGAATATGTCTGCAGTTAACAGGCCGGGCAAGTATCAGAAAGCTCTGAGCCCTGGTGTCTTTGGATTTAATCATTAAACACTAGGTCTGATCGTGTATGCCTATTTGAGAGCGTGTGTGTGTGTGTGTGTGTTGTGTGTGTGTGTGTGTGTGTGTGTGTTGAAAACCATTGCTCGCCTGCTCTGCTTTAGATGTAATTTTGTTCATGGACTTGGAATGCCAGTTGCTGAGTGATGTGCTCTGGACTGGAGCCCCTTCTTCCCAGATTATCAGTCGTGAATGTGCTGTGATTGAAACGGGGAGAAACTTGCATCATGCTGCCTTTAACTAAAACACATGATGGAAAACCTTCTGATATCTAAATACGCCTCAGAAATCCCAATACTTCTGTTGGCCCACCTATCATATTTTCCCCGCCTTTCTCCTTTTCCCAAGAAGCTCAGGTTGGTGTACATGGGTCCAATGGCACCGGAAAGATGAACTATATTTATTTGAATGTCAGCTTTTCTGAGTCAAGGGTCGCTTCTTCTGAGTTATTGAAATAAATCCTGCAGCCATTGCAAGACAACTGCTCCTTACATCACCCTGTTATCAGCATCACAATTAGGCAGTTTTCTGTGAATCTGACCAAAGTTCATGACCTTTAAGAAGAAAAGGGAGAAATATTTACTGCAAGCCTCTGCCCTGCAGGGAAACTAAATAAATGACATATTTAGGGACTGGTAACACCAAGCCAGGTCCATCTATCTTAGAAGCATACAACTAACAATTGCTCTTTAGGATCGCAGCAGAAAAAGGTGTTTTCTAGAACTTGTACTAAGACACAGTACAATCCTAAACAGAATTACTCCTGTCTTAAGTCCATGGGTTTAGACTAGAGTAACTCAGTTTAGGATTTCACTGATAAAATAGAGTATCAGCCACTGAGCCACAGCCCCTGGTTTAATTTTTGTTCTTTTGGACTTCTCTTTAGATACAGTTGCCTTTAAATCCAGTAGGTCAAATTAATATGATTTAAAAATTAGTTTTAAATATTGAGTAATTAGAAACAACTTAAAAATATGTTAAAATCATGGATCTTCTTGAAAATTAAGGACACTTGGGAGTTACAGTGACAAAAGCAACCAAGTATTAAATTTAAGCCTGGGATTATTTTCTGTGTTTTAGATTTCTTGCACCTGTTACTTTTTAGAAATTTTAACTTCAAGACTTATTTCATTAAATATGTTTGCCAGTCTGTAGCCCAACTCTCTGGGGTTAAAATTCATACACACACAAATGCATATACACACAAAGACATTTCTGGCCCATTTAACTACCCTCTTTAACCACAGGCTTATTTGTCAAGTCTCTTCCAAAGAGCGATGGTCCAGTCCAGAGTATAGCTTGGATCTCTATCTCCTAGCAGGATTAGATTTGCTTTCATTAGAAACCAATGCAAAGGAAGCCAAATCCACAAAGTCTTGTTTGTTTGGGATTTTTTTCCTCTTTTTTTTTCCAATTTACATTCCCCTGGCAGGATTCAGGCTTAAACCTGTCTCTGCCCCAAACTGTTTTACAAAAAAAAAAAAATGGGGCAATTAGGGTCTGCTTTGCAAACATTCTTGGTGGAATTAAGAGGCAATTGGCACAACTGTAGCCAGTAATCCCTTTACAAGCCTTTATGAACACAACACAATAGGCTGTTTACAGATTTACTTATAGACCAGGAGTGTTAACAGGCCTGTAGGAAAATTCAGGTAATTGAGGCTTTTGTCTTTCAGTGAGCCCCCATAGCTGTCAACGGGTTGCCATTCCTCACATTTCTTTAGCTGTGTATTTTGACAAGGGCTTTTGTCCCATTGACAACAGCTGCGTGGGAGGTGAAGATCTGGAGAGGTTTTTTTTTTTTTTTAAAGCACACACCCCTTAAATTCCTCCATGGTTGACATTCTGTAGAGAAAGGCTGTGTGTGCTAACTTGTTGTATGGCTTAAAACAGAAAATTTCAGCCTGAGGCATTTTCTTGTATTTAAAAAAAAACCCTTTTGAAGATGCTCTTTCTCTGCTTTTGGGCATAGATTTAGAACTATTAATATTACTTCTCTCCTTCAGAGAAAAGAGTGTTTACAGAGAGCCAGTTTGGCGTAGTGGTTAAAAGCGGCAGGACTCTAATCTGGAGAACCAGGTTTGATTCCTCACTCCTCCACTTGAAGCCAGCTGGGTGACCTTGGGTCAGTCACAGCTCTTTCAGAGCTCTCTCAGCCCCACCCACCTCACAGGGTGATTGTCGTGAGGATAATAATATGCTTTGTAAACTGCTCTGAGTGGGTAAAGGGCAGTATATAAATCAAATGTTGTTGTTGTTATACTTTAATGTTTAGAATTTTCTCAAGTTTGCTTGAAAGATTATATGTCATGATATTTAAAAGGACTCAGTTTGCAAAATGCAAATCGATTAATGCTGCATTCACATGTCATAAAGCCAAAGGGTAGTTTGATCAAACCAGGGTTAGTTATAATGTCTGAGTATAGATAGTCCAATCAACCAAAATTTGCCAGTTTATACCAAACCAGGGTTTCAAACTACGGTTTGTAGCTGGCTTGCTAACCAGAGTTTGTACTAATTGTGGTTTGTTGTGAGGTCTGAGTTCACAAACACTTGCATAGTTTATGATGACATCTTAATACAAGACTTAAGTAACAGTTTCCCTGAAGTTGTAGGGCTGTTTGTGTTCCCAGTTCTATTAAATCCAAAATCTTACTGAATGGTATCTACTGAAAGTGAGCACATACACATGTCATGTTTGATGAAAATCCATTGAATTTTACAACTCATAGATTAACTTCATCTGTGGCAAGTACTGTATCTGTACACATTATGATTTTTCTGATTAGAATGTTGGCATATAATTCTCCCACATACATAAGAACAGCGATGTATATATGATGGTTAAAAATATCCCTGATCCTGAAGAGCTCATATGAATCCTATTTAAATGCAAGTTTAAAGTTAGAAGCAACATTTGTTTGTGTCCTCAAAAAGTTTTTGGGCTGGTTTTCCATTATAAATGACCATGAAAGCAGAAAACAATCAATTCTGTTCCCTTGATCAAGGATTGAGAATCTCTGAAAGCATTTCACGTTTGGAATTTCAAGCTTTAGTAGATTAGTATTGAACACCCATGATCTATGTGTTATGAAAATAAATAGGAGCAGATTGAAAAACTGGTGATCAGTACATAATTGCATAAGAAAAAAAAAAAGAAACAAGAAGTACTCCACCCTTGGCGGGGGGCCGAGGATGGGAGCAGGAGATCCCCTGCTCCCACTGGGGGGCCTGGGATCCATAAGTTCTCTCGCCTTTTTAGGGCTGCACTGTTTGCAGCAGCTTAGATGACTAACAGTTCGATGCTATTTCAGGTGGGTAGCCATTTTGGTCTGCAGTAAAAGAGCAAAATTCAGGTCCAAGTAAACTTGGGCCCAACTAAAGGCCAACGAATTGGGTTCAGGTCCAACTAAAGGCCAACTAAATTTCCACGGTATGAGCTTTTGAGAGTCAGCCCTGCCTTTGTCAGGTTGACACTGAGAGATCTCTGTCTTTTGGTGCTACACCTCTGAAGATGCCAGCCACAGCTGCTGGCGAAACGTCAGGAACTACAGTGCCAAGACCACGGCAATACAGCCCGGAAAACCTACAACAACCATCGTTCTCCGGCCATGAAAGCCTTCGACAATACATTGGAGTAACTCTGTTTAGGATTGCACTGTTAAACTGAGCCATGGAATTCTCCAGATCATTGGGGGCGGGCGGGGGTTGTCTCTCTTTTTTTTTTACATTACCATTCCCTCAGGAACTTGCAGTTGCTACTATAGTTCTAAAGGAAGAATAAATCCACCTTCCTCTGTTTTGTTTACCTGTTTATGATGCAGCTTTGTTTCCTACCTGTTTTTTTTTAAAAAATAGATCTTCTAGCTAGCCTCAACATAATCAAATGTTTCAGCTCATTTTCCCAACTGAGAGTTTCTGATAAATGAGATCTGTATTAATCTAAGGAACATTCTGGTTCTTTCATTTTATCAGCACAGATTATAGCATAATGGTTAAGTGGTTGGGCTGTGAATCAGCATTCTGCTTATTCGACTTGCACTACAGCCATGAGCTCAGCAGGTGGCCTTGGGTACACCACTCCTCTCATCCCCAGCTGTATTGTGAGGATAACAACAACACTGACTTTGTTCACTGCTCTGAGTGTGGCATTAATCTCTCCAGAAGGGTGGTATATAAGCATGTTGTTGTTGTTGTTGTTGTTGTTGTTGTTCTGTGCTGTAATGTGTACAAGCAGCCTCTAGGAGGCAGCTTTCTGCTTTGCATGTTCTTCAGCCTGGGCCCTTTAGGGTTCCCGTAGCAAACTGATGGCTGCTGAGGCTGGACCGAGAGGCTGACTAGAAATGCAGGCTGAGCCCGACTGAGAGCTGAATAAAAAACTGTTTGTTGTATATAAAGCTGGTGTGTCATGGTCAGGGCTTTTTTTCTGGGAAAAGAGGTGGTGGAATTCAGTGGTGGAACTCAGGACCACACAATGACGTTACTTTGGGTCAACTGGAACAAGGGGGGAGTTTTTTAAAGTTTAAATTGTCCTCGGCGAAAATGGTCACATGGCCGGTGGCCCCGCCCCCTGATCTCCACACAGAGGGGAGTTTAGATTGCCCTCTGCACCGCTTGGCGGCATGGAAGGCAATCTAAATTCCCCTCAGTCTGGATATCAGGGGGCGGGGCCACAGGCCCCATGGCCATTTTTAAGAGGTGCCGGAACTCCATTCCACTGCATTCGCTGAAAAAAAGCCCTGGTCATGGTGTTCAACATTCTGGATGACTCTGATTCAGATAAAGCCTGATTCAGATATATGCATGCACTTAAGAAGCCCCGCGCTTCTAGTTAGCTTTCCTATATCAAATTGTTTCACTACTAGCAAGAAGTACACCACGAATAATATTTTAGGTTCCTTACTGGGTATAGTACACAAGTAATACTATCGGAACCTCTGCTTCCATTTTAAGCCTTTATTATTGAAACATGATTATTAAATATTCTTAATATTAGCTCGATCGACAGAAAACCATACATCCGCTATAACTACATAGATCATTAAAAAAGAGCAATTATCTGAGTCCAAGAAAGTATCTTACCCAAAGATAAGCAGGTCACAGGCAAGGAGCCCCGTCTGGGAAGAGGCTCCAGATCAATTCAGCTTCACATACGTATAGAGTTTCAGAGTCATCTCCTAAGGATAACTAACCGTTCTGCTTCAAAAGGCCTCATGTTCTTTGCTAACTAATTATCTTACAACTTCAAACACCAGCCAAGGTTATCTATATTGGAAACATGTTGCTAAAGTATATAAAAATTGTTAGTTCTTTTTTGCGACATGTTCTCTTAACAAAGTCTGTGACAAATTAGTGATTAGAAGTTTCTCGTACATATGAATAACTTTTGGCCCTCAACCAATACACCAGTCCTTCAATTGTATCTCTACTTCTGTGAAGTTAGACATTCTTGTCATTCTCAGACACTCTTTTCATCTGGGCCTCAACACGTTGTATCTGTTGATACGGGTTATATGGCTCTTCTAATCTGCACAAGGCCATATAGCTGTGTTACTCCTTTGTTTCATGCCTCTTTCCAAGGTTGTTCTATTCTATGCCTGTAGATGCCTTTTGTGGCATGTCTGTGGGACCAGGGCTAGCCATATTTCTTCTATGATTTTCGTGTTAAAATCCAGCAACAGTTCTCTTATATTTCTAGCTATATCCATAACAAAGTAGTTACACATGTTAGTTTTATAGCTAAAAAATATGGCAACCTTGGAAGAATGACAGGTGAAACTGATATGCAAATAATTGGCCAGAAGTTATATTGTAGTGCTGTAGCATAGCAGCGAAGATACCTTGGCTACACATCGCTAATTCTCCCGATGGAATCTCCACTCTGCCATGAATTTACTAGGTGACTTTAAACAAGCTGGTCTCTCTCTCAACCTCAGCACCTAACCAGAGGTGACATTTTAACACATACACAGTTACAGATGACTTGTAAGTCCTGTTTCCATTTGGTTGTACCCAGGGCTTTTTTTCTGGGAAAAGAGGTGATGGAAATCAGTGGGTTGCCCTCGGAGAAAATGGTCACATGGCTGGTGGCCCCGCTCCCTGATCTCCAGACAGAGGGGAGTTGAGATTGCCCTCTGCACCACTGGAGCGGTGCAGAGGACAATCTCAACTCCCCTCTGTCTGGAGATCAGGGGGCGGGGCCACCAGACATGTGACCATTTTCAAGAGGTTCCGGAACTCCGTTCCACCGCGTTCCAGCTGGAAAAAAAGCCCTGGTTTTACCCCCACTGGGATAGAAGGAAATGACTTTTACCTTGGTGGAGAGAAATACATTGGCATGATCCCGCTGCTTGAGAAGAACAGCAGGGGAGGGGAGAGAAGAAAGCAGAGGGGGAAGGATGGCTTGCAGAGGAGGGCGAGAAAGGGAAGAGGACAAGGGGAGGGCAATGATGTTAGTGGAGGTGTACCTGCTGAGAGGACTAAGTGCTACCGCTATTGTTGCCTTCTCCAGGTATGTCCTCTGCCGCCTCTATTCACTTTCTCACTCTCATTTCTTGCCCCGCTTTGAGGCAGTTTTAGGGGAGTACTGCCCATGCAGCATCCTTTCTTCCCATCCATGGTTCACCTTTCTCCACTTCTTCCCCAGCCCCTTTTCTCCTTGCAGTAAGATTTTGGGGGTTTCCCCACTTCTTTCTAAGCTGCAAAATCATGTCTCCTTTTTAAAAAAATCCCTGCAAAGGTGAAAGGATTTTCCATCTGCATCAGATCAAGGACCTCCACGGGTCGTGACTTACCTGTCAGTGTACATGTGGAAAAGATTGCACCTCTTTAGGCCCTGAGCTCCCACCTGCAATTCGAGAGTAATAATATTTCCCTGCCTTAGAGGGGTTTTATAACAATGGCTTTGAACCCTTGAAAGCATTGCGTAAATACTGCTATTCTGGGGAGGAACAAATGGTCTTTGAGTTCATGTCTATCTAAAGCGGTGTCTGAAATGGTCTTTGGCCAAGAATCGGAGTGGATGTCAAAGCCTCTTCCCATTGATCACTGGTGCCGTGATGGCGAAATTCAAAGTCAACTAGTTCATAGCCTCTGTCTAAAATAATGCAACTTGAGAAGAAACTGTCAGTGGGCAGCTGACACAATCTACTGTAATATATACTTCAGAGAAGATAAGATACCCTGTTTAATGCAGAACCCCCTGCTGTTTGGAGGTCATTTTCTGCCCGTGCAAAAGGGCCCCAACGGCTTCATTTTAAAAACATTTTGCAATGGTAATGCTTTCTTATCTCCAGCTGGTGAGATCTATGCATCCCTAAACAATCCAAGGTGTCATTATCTTCCCATATGCACAGCTGAAAACAGAATCACTTCATTTTCAGAGTCGGCAAGCATGTTCATTGTAATACTACTGAAGCGCACAGTTTTTCCCCTTCTCCTCCTCCATAATCATGACCATTTTCCCTAGAAAACATTATCACAATCTGTGATGTAAGATTTTTAACTCTGCAAGAGCCATTGGGCTACAGATCAAAGAGCACAGCTCTTTTCTACAGAATCTAGAGAGACCTCACATTTATTTGCACTCGGATAGTGGTCTGAATGCTGTTGGCGTTCAGCAAGACTAAGAGCGGAACTACAAGTGACAAAAGGCACAGGCTGGACACTTGTCTGCTTCCCTCAAGTTTTGGCGGGAAATGTAGGCAGCTTGGCGGAATGTTGGACAAGTGACAGTTGAAATGTCCGTTGGACAGCCGTTGGAGAGCCAAGCTGCAAGACTAGGATGCCTACATTTCCCATCAACACTTGAGGGAAGCTGACAAGTGTCCAACCTGTGCCTTTTGTTACTTGTAGTTCCGCTCTAAGCTTAGCAAGTGTCTGGCTGGGGAGGCTGTCTGGGGAGGGGGGCCTGTGCATGTAACCCACAGAGATCCAAATAAGCTCCGCCCTCCAAGCCATCTACCCTTCTGTACCCTCTGCAGAGATTCCGCTTGCAGCTGAAAATTGATAGATCTATCCTATATGAATATTCGAATCCCTTTTAAAGCCACTTGAGGATGAAACTGCTATTATTTATTATTTATTAGATTTGTAATCCGCTCTTCCCGCCAGGCAGGCTCAGAAACATGCATAAAAACAATACAATATATACATATTCACAGTTAAAATAAGCTTATATAGAATATAAAACAGTATCCAAGACGGGTAGCACTAGCAGTACAACAACCTTCTCTAGTGGCCCTATAGCGCAACCTGCACCTTATCATCCTGAGTCCCAGGTGGCAGATGACGACTAACCACTGGCAGGAACCAAGAAGGGGAGAGACTCTCTCTCCCCAGTGGGAGGCTAAAGACGAGGCCCATTCGCCTCAACCACCAAAAGCCTGGTGGAACATCTCTGTCTTACAAGCCTGGTGGAATGATAATAAATCCCGCTGGGCCTGAGTTGTTTCCTCCAGAGAACTGATCTCTGTGGTTTGAATATTTCGGGAGAAATCTAGGCTCCACCCGAGAGTTGGCAACCCAAATTCTAGGACAGGAAGTACCACGATATAGCTGCAAATTATGTAAAACTGCACTTATATATACCCAGGGCTTTTTTTCAGCTGGAACGTGGTGGAACGGAGTTCCGGAACCTCTTGAAAATGGTCACATGGCTGGTAGCCCCACCCCCTGATCTCCAGACAGAGGGGAGTTGAGATTGCCCTCTGTGCTGCTCCAGCGGCGCAGAGGGCAATCTAAACTCCCCTCTGCCTGGAGATTAGGGGGCGGGGCCACCAGCCATGTGACCATTTTCTCCGAGGGCAACCCACTGAGTTCCACCACCTCCTTTCCCAGAAAAAAGCCCTGCTGCAAACTATGCAAAACTAAATTAGTCAGGACAGGTGATAAGGTTCATCTCCCTTCATCCCCAGGGGTGTGTGTGTAGGTCGCTGTAACAGCAGCATTCCATACGCTTACTTTTGCAAAAGCCATGCCAATTCTTCCTCAGAGTGGCTTATTCTTCTGTATGTCCAGATATATTTCTCATAAGTCCCTGAGTGTCGACTAAGGTTTTGAGCAATATAAATAGTTAAGTATGTTTTGCCATGTTTTTTCATGCATTCCTTTCTCTTTTTTTGTCTCCAATCAACAGTGCGACAGCGAGAGTGACATTGATGATAAGGTAAGACCAAATACCCCTTACATTGTTCTCGTTTTAATTTCCTGGCCTTCCAAAATCTTGGGAAACCCCCTTACTGACAAAGTAAGAAAAGATCCAGAAAACAACCTTCATAATTTTTATGTGCTTTCGTGTCCAATTTTATAAGTGCTAGTTTGTCTTGGGTCAGCGGCTCAAGATATCTTTCCCCTTGGGTTTAGCTATATACACATACAAGAAAATGTGCGGTTGCTAGTACAAAGCTCTTTCTTCATTAATGTGCCTTGATCCAAGGAGTTCTCAAGTACTATGTTAGCTTTACTATCACCTTCTTTTGGAGAGAGACTTCCTTCAAGAACAGCTTGAAAGCCAATATTTTATTTATAATGACTTTTGAACATGTCAGTTTTGTAATGGGTTTAGAAGATGGAGAACCGGTAAGTTGTCTTCGCAGATGATGCTGTTACTGTCAGGGTAGATTTTGGCTTAGCACATACATATTTATCATGCAGCAATGATTTTTCTGACCTTTTTGCTTGATACCTACATTAGTCATTGAGAGATTACAGTCAGATGTTTCAGATGGAGAAAGAGAGAGAGATCTATGTATGTATTCTTATTTTAACCCAGTGAACCTCCATTGGCGTTGCAAACCCTTTACCTATGGAAGAGGCAGGCTTAATTAACACCACTTAACTGCAGTGTGCTCTCACTGATGGGAATGGGACCTCTGAATATTATGTTGCAATGTGAACTGTAACCTGAGGTGGTGTCAGAAGAAAATTTCATAGCTTATACATAACCTTGAGGTTCAGCAGCTATCTGTCTGAGGCTGTATGTAAACCTGAAGCCACCTTGGCTCTTCATGGGCTAGCCCATCACAGTTCATACATTTTTAAAAAGAAACATGAAAAAACCAAATGGGTTTTTGACTCAGGGGTCATTTCGTAGAAAAAGTGCTGGAGGAACTCATTAGCATAACTCATTAGCATAACTCATTAGCGTATGCCACACCCCTTGCCCTCACCGGAAATGTGTCATTAGCATAACTGATTTGCATGTGCCATACCCCCTGACATCACCTATCCTGGCTGTTTTGGACTCAACCCTGGCCATTCAGGTCCGAAACTGGGCCCCAAATGGCAAAAAGGGGCTGAAAATGGCCAAAAAGGGGCCCAAAATGGTCAGGATTGGGCCGCTGCTGAACAGGAGAGTGATCCACCACCCATCAGAGGCCTGATCCAGGCCGTTTTGGCCCCAATCCAGGCTGAAACAGGCCCAAAATGGCCGAGAGGTGGGCAGGGCCACCTGACATGTGACCTCTTTGGGGAACTGCCGGAACTGCGTTCCTGCACGTTCCCCTTCAAAATGAGCCCTGGCAACACTGCCCCAGGTGCAAGTGGTACCCAGGTCAACGAAAGTAGACACCATCACCTCCTTCTAAAGTACTACATCTTCAGTTTTGTTTGCTTTTTTGGTTTAAAGCACAGTGCAACAGTAAGCTTTCCAGTCCACCACCAGCTAAAATGCGGTACACCTGTGTGTAAAATTCATAAACAAACATTGTAGGACTGGTGGTTGCATGCTGTTCTTGATGGTGTAACCTGCAACCCTGTTCCTTGTTGTTTTGACTTTTCAAAATAATATTTCAGAAAACATCTTTTCTTGGAATATTGTGTCTGTGGTTTCTGCGACCACATCAAGCCAAGTTAGTTTAGGATCACAGACTTACAAAGTATGCTAAATTTAACAGGATTTGCACAAAATCTTGGCCTGCCTCTCCTTAGAAGGACCAAAGCACTCACTCCAGCACCCTGACATTTTCTCCTTTCCCTTTAATTTTATCTTCTCTTTGGGAGCGTGGAGACTTGATATAAGTGGCCACCCCAGAACCCAAGGGTTCTACATACTGTAGTTTTTTTTTAACCTATAAAGCCCTTAGCGGACTGGAACTTGTATATCTGCAGGACCACCTCTCACCATATGTCCCCCGGAGGGTACTTTGAGCTGCCAATAAACAGCTGCTGGTTGTCCCTGGACTCAGAGAGGCTCACCTAGCCTCAAACAGAGCCAAGGCCTTTTCGGTCCTGGCCCCAGTCTGGTGGAACTCTCTGTCTGCTGAAACTCAGAGCTAAGCTACAAGAGATGAATTACACAAGGAGGAGCATGTGAAGGGAGTCACAATGTTAGCCAGGAAACTGAGTTTTAAAAGAGGTCAGAAGGCTTTGTCAATTTCCCCTCTCTACAGAGCCAGGGAGACTGCTGCTCAGAAGGTTTGTTTATTTCCTCTTTACAGCTTAGAAGGGGAGGCGAAACTGACAGACCCTTAGAGAGGCAAAGAGGAAATTAACAAAACCTTCAGAACAGTGATCTCCCTGGCTCTGTAGAGAAGGGAAATTGACAAAGCCTTCCAATCTCTTTTAAAACTCAGTTTCCCAGCTAACATTGCAACTCCCTTCATGTGTTCCTTCTTGCATAATTCATCTCTTGTAGCTTGGCTCTCAGGCTCGGACAGACGTTTTATCTTCACCCGACAGGCCTGTAAGACAGAGATGTTCCACAAGGCATATGGTTGAGGTTGGCATGGACGAGTTCTTCCTGCCAGTCTCCTCTGTGTGTGTGTGTGTGTTGGGGGGGGTGGCATTGTGTCCCTCCTACCCCAGCTTTCCTACCAGTTGATTTATCTTCATTTCTCCATCCCCACTCCCATGGGATGTCTGGCTGGGGTTGGGTAACGTGGGTCTGCCATTAAGAGATGTTTACTAAGCTGTATATTTTTATTTATGGTTTTAAATGTGATTTTATTGATTGTTGTTTATCCGCTCTGAGCTGGCGTAAGTGGGGACAGGGGAATATGAGATTTATTAAATCAAATAAAATCAAGAGTCTTTGAAGGTTTTTTTCAGGGCTTTTTTTCAGCTGGAACAAGGTGGAACGGAGTTCCGGAACCTCTTGAAAATGGTCACATGGCTGGTGGCCCCCGCCCCCTGATGTCCAGACAGAGGGGAGGTTAGGTTGCCCTCCGCACCGAGGGCAACCTAACCTCCCCTCTGTCTGGAGATCAGGGGGTGGGGCCACCAGCCCTGTGACCATTTTCTCCTAGGGCAACCCGCTGAGTTCCACCACCTCTTTCCCCAGAAAAAAAGCTCTGAGTGTAACACAGAAGAACGTGGGATATGCTTAAGCTCAGTGAAATAAGTGAATGCCTAAAGGCAATGAATTTTAAGGGGAAATCATGCTCAGCTTCCACAGAATATTTTCCCTTGTATTTGTAGTTGTTGGCATTGCAGAGGTCATTTTGAATATGTAACGGCCAAAGGACTGTGAGGGCTTTTGGTGCTGAAGAAATTTTCCACCACAACATTCCCTCATGTTAAACAGTGCTGCAGATTTAGCCAAATATTGATGTATCAGGGTTGTGAAATCCAAGTATTAAGAGGATGTGAAAGGTTTACACATTTCCAAATTTAGATATGGTTCACCATTCAGCTTACGTATTTATAAAGGCAATTTTACTTGATCTTTGCTGAAACCACAGGAGGTAAAAATACCACAAACATAGGAAGGTACCCAGAAAGCCTACCCTAATAAAACCATTTTTTCGCACATCTGTTCAAAATCAGAAAAATATGCCTTGCCTTTCATCCTTCCCATGTCCTCTCTCGAAAGCCTTATTGAATGTTAAAACATGTCCCAAAGGAAACCACCAATGTGTTCTGATGCACAAGCTATGAGCCAGAGCAGGGAATTAAGCAACAGCATTCTATGCAGTGGGGCATGCTGGTATTTTTTTGGCTGCCACAGCCAACTTGGGGGAAGGGATTGCAACTTTTAATGGCTGAAGCAAGAAAAGAAGGAGCTTGGAAGTTGTGCCTGGTTCACTTGATTGCAGACACAACCACTCTGTGTCTTCATCAGAACTTCTAACAGTTTCCAACAGTACAAATCTATGGCATTGTTGCTTAGTACATTCGTAATCAGGGCCGGCGCGCCCATTGAGGCCAGGTAGGCGGTGGCCTCAGGGTGCGGGGTGCTGGAGGGGGCGCCAGAGGGGCGGGAGCACGCGCCATGGACCTGCAGCCTCCTAGCCCTTCCGCCCTGAGCCGCTGCCGCCACCAGAACACTCCCTCAGCCAGGCTCAGCAGCGGCGGGCAGACGTCTGCGGCGGCGCAGGGAAACCGAGCAAGAGAGCTCAGACGCCACCTGCGCGCTGTCCCAGCCGCCCGCCACAGCAATCAGGCTGGTGGCACGCACACTTGCTTGTGATGATGTCACACGTGAGGTCATCACACAGGCCGGTGTCGTGCGGGTGTGCGCAGGTGCTCGGCTGGCCGGCCGGCCGCAGGCGCTGAAAACCCTGGCGCCGCTGCTGTTCGTAATTACCTTGTTATGTACCTCGCTTGTAATGCTTGAATGTGGTACAAATCGAATGTTATTTCTCTGAGTTGTTCTCCTGCAGCACAGAATGTAAAATGAGATTATTCACATGTGCAGAATATACTTTCATTTTAAGTTATTTTTTTCACCTGAGCCATGGATACTCATGCCAGCTCAGATGGAGCTAAGCAAATATCCAAGAATGGTTGTCAAGGCTTTGGGGGACTGTGGACAAGTCCAGAAGAGGTTCGGAGCCTTGTAAAAAAAAGAGAGAGATGTGCAACTTCGAGCTTCTCCAAGCAAGCACTGGGAAACTTCCCAAGCTTTTTTGCAAAGGTTTTTGCAAAGGTTTTTGCAAAAGTTTTAATTTTGCAATGGTTTTCTATCATTTCCCCCCTACTGTTTATTTTTACCTTTGTATCTTGTTGTGATGAAGCAAAACAAGTTTCTCCCACAGGCCTCAGTATCAATTGCATATCACCCATCACTGTTGTTGAAACACGTGTATTTGCAATGGACAGACCACCACATGAGCCTTTTGTGGTATCCCAGGCCAGGACACAAACACTTTCATCATAGCTGCTACTTGGTATTTATGGCCTAGACGAACCGCTTTTGTGGCATTGTGCAGGTGACTGATCTCTAGCAGGGTTAAAGTTGTACATGTCTCTTCACACATTTCTCTGCAGTGTGTATTTCAGGTTTCTACCTGGCCCTATCTAGATTCATGATAACTGAGCATTGTGATACGCCGAGAACAGGGCTTTTTTTCAGGGGGAACGCGGGGGAACAGAGTTCTGGAACCGCTTGAAAATGGTCACATGGCTGGTGGCCCTGCCCCCTGATCTCCAGACAGAGAGGAGTTTAGATTGACCTCCGCTCCGCGGTCAATCTAAACTCCTCTCTGTCTGGAGATCAGGGGGCAGGGCCACCAGCCATGTGACCATTTTCTCTGAGGGTAACCCACTGAGTTCCACCACCTCTTTTCCTAGAAAAAAAGCCCTGGCCGAGAACAAGGTGAAACTCAGTTCCCCCGTATTATTTCTGACACGGAATCACAGTATTTTCTAGCATTTGTCCAATCAAAGAAGGCAAAAAAGCAATCATTTAGAAAAACTACTTAAAAGATCTGCCAGTCAACGCTCAGATGAAGTTGTAAGTGACATGTAGTTTTAGTATACAGCTATGCTATTAATGATTATCTTAAATTACAGCGGGTAGGCCCAGCTAGCAGCATACGATCTGAGAGTGACATTTGTTAGATTAGGTTTGACTTCACCTTGTAGTGAAGAAATTGAAATCTGAACAACATTGATTAGCTTTCAGACTGTGGGATCTGAGGTTACCTTCAGAGGAAGCTGTGTTGCGTTTGGCTGGTAACCTAACTGTCCTTCTCAAGAAAGGAAAGAATATTATATCATTCTGTGCAGACGATATAAATATTGGGCGTGGGGAGAGGAGTTGTTGTGCAGGGCTGCCCCACTAGAATTTCGAGTTTCACATACAGTCAGGAAGACGTTTTCATCCCACCTATTTTCTTTGGCAGATTTCCTGGATTTTCTTTCTTTTACGCCATTGATCTCCGAACAGGTGTCATTTGTTTAGCAGCAATATTTCTTTCAAATTTTGTTTATTTGGTAGGGTTTAGAAAACCCAAGGGGTTTTCTAGATTACACGAGACATGCCCCTTTTTTTCTTTAGTATTTGGTAGGGTTGCCAGGTACCCATCACCTCCCATCGGGAGGGTGGAGCACCTGGCACTTACTTTGTGCTGAGCATGAGCTCTTATCGTGCATGCGCACATCCGTGAGCCGGCCTGATGGCGGCACGTCTGGAAGTGACATCACCGTGCCGCCTGCACGAGCACTCCCATGCTCTGCACAGGGCCAATTTGGCCTGTTTGGGGTCCAAATTGGCCCAAAATGAAGCACGGAAACACTCCCGAAGGCGGTGCAACAACATCACTTCTGGAAGTGATGTCACTGTGCTGGTTGGGAGCCTGCCCCCTCCCATCAATCACTGGGTGATTGGCAGATGAGGAGGCAA
The DNA here is from genome assembly GCF_028583425.1 of Eublepharis macularius. Lineage (NCBI taxonomy): Eukaryota > Metazoa > Chordata > Lepidosauria > Squamata > Eublepharidae > Eublepharis > Eublepharis macularius. The sequence goes on along the minus strand of NC_072802.1, from coordinate 60,937,508 downwards.
ATCCCTGAGAGTTTGCCCACCACCGGCGGAACCCTAAGGCCACGGGGAGAATTGTTGCAGCTTCTTTCAGAGTGTGGAGAATCCATAAAAGAAACTTGGACTTTTGAATCCAGCAGGAATTCTCACATTATAACATCCCTGCCATGTTGGGTTGTGTGTGTGTGAGTGTTGTGTTTGCTTTTTTGTGTGTGGCAGAGAGAAAAAAAGATGAAGAAAACAGACTTGTAGTGACATTAGGCTATCTTTCAAGCTGTGCACCAATGGTGGTGATGTAATTCTGACGGCCCATAAACATCGCTACTGAAAATATATACTTCTTTTACTAGCTACAACAGCATTAACAGATAGCAATTACCCTTCATTTTCTGGAACTATAAAGTCTCCATTAATTCAAGATTTATGTAGTTATAGCATTTAGCACAGGAATAACACCACAGAGAATTGGTTTATACACATGTAATGAGAGAGCTTATGGCATACTTTAGTGAACATTAACATAATAGAGTAATATAAACCATCAACAGTTCCTCTTATTGTCTCTTACCTGCTTTAGCATTCCGATGAAAAGTGGCGAGCAGCTTGGAAATGCACTTCGTTAAATGGCGTTCTGCAAAAAGCCAAAAGTCAAGTTGCGTAAAATGAGGGAATGAGTAATTCCTCCTTGTCGTTATTCCAAAATGTTGCTCAGACTTTTTTTTTTTTTGCTAATAACAATGTTTGGAACCATATTAACTATAAAATGTGTGTGTGGGGGACCTATTACCTTCTTTCAGTGTAATTCACTGCTCATGTTTTTTCATTCTTGGGCTCCCAACTGCTGCGAGTGAAATTATGGGTTGTCAGTTTAATTGTATGGACCCAGAGTATAAGCGAGCTCTACAAATCAAGGGTTAGATATCAGGCGTTTCTTCATTTACTAAATAAGACATAGAGGAGGGGAGGAGAAGGGTGCAAATGACATTGCATTTCTTAGTTAATTAAATGTTCACTGTGCATTTATGCTGCGGCTCGACTTTGAGTTCTAATGATGGCAGAAGAAAGCTTAAAAACTCAACTGGCTGAGTAAAAAGGGGAATGGGGGAGAGAAAGGTTGCAGTTTATTTTCACATATCCTCTCCTCAAGAGCCACCTTGAGGAAATTGCTTGTTGAGTGGGAGGTCGAAGATCTGAGCTTCCAAATTTTCAGGCTAGAAAACAATTGCAGGGAAGACAGCAAGAGGCATGATGCTGTGGGAAAGGCGCTAACCTTTCCCCTTCATGTGTTACTACAACTGAAATTGTCATCGTCCCTCCCCACACTCTGCCCTAGCTGCTGTCAGTCATGGTGGGGAACACGCAGAAACCTATTTTTTATAGCGGCATACTGTGGTATAATATATCTATCTCATTCTTTTTTCAAGGAGGTCAAAGTGTTATAAATATTTTTCCCCCTCTATTTTCTCCTCTCAACCACCCTGTGAAGTAAGTTAGGCTAAGAGAGAGAGTGATTGGTTACTCAGTATAGCAGAGGTCCTCAATAGAGATGGGCACAAACCAGGAAAATTCCAAACCATGCAGTTTGTGGTTCGTCACGTTTCACGAACCACGAATTTTCATGAACTTGCTCCAGTTTGTGAACCGGTTCATTCAGTTCGTGAAAACGTCACTTCTGGGTCAGCAGAAGGTCTGCAGAGAGCCCATCCCATTGCCTAGGAAACTTTGATCAATGCCAGGCTGTCTGCAGTGATGAACTGATATACAAACCAAACGAGCCAGGCTAAAATTCATCACTGTTCATGAGAAATGAGCTCTCATGAACCACTGGTTCATGAACCATGAACCAGCTCAGTTTGTGACAAACTTCAGTTCATATTTCGGTTCGTGCCCGCCTCTAGTTCTCGACCTTTTTGAGCTGGCAGGCACATTTGGAATTCTGACACAGTGCGGGTGGGCGCAGCAACCAACTGGCTGCCACAAAATGGCTACTACAGCTTACCTTCAGTCACACAGTGAAGATTCTTGTGAGGTAGAAGCAGCTTCTGCCAAAGCAATGTTTTTAAAAACCTGCACAGCCAATCAAATCCCCAATGGTCAATCAGAAGCCCTACTGAGCAAAAGCCCCATCTGGCCCCACCCACTTTCTAAAAATACTTGGTGGGCACAAGGAAAGGTGTTGGTAGGCACAATTGTGCCCATGGGCACCACGTTGGGGACCCCTGCAGTATAGGGTTGCCAGGTACCCTTTGGAAATTGATGTGAAGAGTTCCACAGTGCCCCACAATGACGGCACTTCTGGTGTGACTCAGAAGTGACAGAGTTGCACATAACTACGTGCATCCAGGTATCACTGGAAGTGATGTTATCATGGGATGCCATGGAGTGTGTACCAACTCCATTTCCTGGTGATCACCTGGCAGAGGCAAGGATTGCTGAAAGATTACCCATCACCAGAAGATATCTGGCATCTCTCTTTGGTGAACTTTCTGACCAATTTTGGATTTGAACCTGTGTCTGTTCAATATAGTTGGCTCCCAGATGGTCTCTCACACAGTCGTGTTCACAGTCCAATCTGCTTTTCTGTACATTTGCCTAATAAAAATGATTTGGGCCATGAGTTCCATTTGGAAAAGACAGAAGAGCTTTAGTTTAGAATAATAGTTTTCCTAAAACTCCCAGGCTCCGTACCAAAATACAATCTTATGTCTGCTTCTTTATCTAAAAAAGCATTGGTTTCTTTTCCTGCCTTGGCTCTGTCCTCTTTATTTTATAACTTCAGGTTTGTTGTCTGTGTTGTTCAGCTGTGTTATACCAGTCGACATCTATGGGAGGAAAGAGAAGGTGTAGAAAAAAACAACAGAAAGCTCAAGGGTTAGATCACCAAGGAAATGGCTAAACAGATCAGGATGTCTTAGAGGAAAAGACATCTGGCAGGAGAGGAAATTTTCGATCATTATAGAAATGTATAAAAATTCATCATGGTTTGGAGAAGTTAGTTCTTCCATAATACTAAAACTCGGGGACACCCAATGGAGTTCACGAGCAGCAGATTTAGAGCAATCACCGTTTGCAGATCTCATTGCTGCTAGATGTAATGAAGCCTGCTCGCTTAGATGTCTTTAAAGAAAGCCTAGAATAATTTGTAGAAGATGTCTCCATCACTGGCTATTAGTCATGATAACCCAATGGTGCCTCCATGGCCGTTTCCACACGGCTTACCTGTGCTCGTAATGTCCCGGTAGATCGCGCAAATCTCGCGCGAGGAAACGCGATCTTCCGCGTTTTTTGCGCGATCTACCGGGATGTTACGAGCACAGGTAAGCCGTGTGGAAACGGCCCATATCAAGAGGCAGTGTTTTTCTGAATATTCATTGCTGAGAGGCCACCATCTGTGGAGGCTTTGACTACTGTGCCCTGCTTTGTAGGCCTTTTAGGGCCATCAGGGTAGGCCAGTGTGGGCATCAGGAGTTTGAACTAGACAAACCTTTGGTCTAATATAGGAAGGCTCATGTGTTTTTAGGATCAGATGGTGCTCTAGTTATCATAGGTAAGACTGAAGTACGCACTTTGCAATCTCTGCTTTTCCCAAGCACTTTGGTGAAAATTTCCTGTTCTCTGATCTCTCTAACTCTACAAGAATGTGTGTTTTGGTTTTAGGGCCTTTATAGCAACACAAAAGAAAGAAATCACACACTGTTAAGGTATGTGATCCTCCTGAATGCTGCAGACTTGCTGGCTCCTAAAGCTTAAAAAGTTGAGATCCCTGAGACTTTAACTGAAGGAAGGAAGGAACAACAAAAGTTAGAAAAGCTGACAACTGTTTAATGCCTGGATAAAGGTGGTTCGTTTGATGGAGGGAGGCCTTACAGCTTGACAGATGTGGCAAATGTATGTATCCTTACTGAAAACAGATCTGTTTTCCATAATACATAGCCATGATATAATGTTTAGAATAGCATCAGGGACCAAAAAAAAAGGTCTATAAACAAGATAAACCATGTTACTGTAATTACTGGGAATGGATAATTTACGATCTGGAGATGGACTCTCTTGGACAGTGTGTGGTCGAGAGGGCAAACACCAGCGCAGCCATGGTGGTCTTATTTGAAGTGAAGCTTTGCTTCTAGGACAGAGCATATGTTCTTCCGAGACCTCAGCTCCTTGGCATTTCCAATTAATGGATCTTAGAAAAAGGGAGCTGAGAGAGAGAAGTGGACTGGATAGTGGCATTGGTCTGGCTTGTTCTGTGTGGTGGCCAGGGTTTCCCCCCACCCCTCCCCGCACTGTGAGTTGCAGCAGTCTCACAGCGGTGGTCCGTCCTGGGCTCAGGTTTGTTGGCAATCTGATTTTAAAATATGGCTGTATATGAGTCTAATGTTTAGGGGGAATGTTTTGGTTCATTCAGAAGTTTTCCATGAGGTCAGCATCGCAATACATTGAGAGATGCGGTTGCACATCATCGTTGCTATTGCCTACTTTTCTGGTACATTTTTATCCCACTATTCGTCCCTTCCTCCATGGAACTGAAACTTCCTATATTCATATAAATATTCTTTTACTGATATAAAATGGAGACCTAGGCAGTTTCCACATGGCTTACCTTCCCTCGGAACGACCCGGAACATTGCGCAAAAAACGCAGAAGATCGCGTTGATCTTCTGCGTTTTTTGCACAATGTTCCGGGTCGTTCCGAGGGAAGGTAAGCCGTGTGGAAGGTAAGCCATGTGGAAACGGCCCAAGACTCAGGTGCATTCTGTGGGAAGATCCTGCGTCCAGAGGAATCTAGTATTGTATTTGGTCATGATTTACTTTATACCGTTTTGTATTGGTTCTTTGCAATCTTTGCTTTCGTGTAAGCCACTCTGTAATCTAAGTGTGTGAGCAGATGAGGCATAAATGTTTAAAATAAATTCCCAGGGAAAGGCAAAGAGAAGGAGTAGGACAGGAGAGGGCAATGCTCTCATCTCATAATGGGAAAATTCTGTTTGTGTGAACGGGGCCAACATACGCAGGTAAAAAAGGAATAAAAGCAGTTTTAGATTTGTGTGCCTTAATTTTAAATTAGAAGGATGTTTGGAATTAAATATCAGGATTTGTCCTGATTGAAACATTACAGTAGTGTACATTTCCCCCACCCCACCCCACACACTAAAATAGTACATTCTGCAGTCGCTGTTCCCTGTTTGCCTGTGTCACTATTATTTTGCTACAGCAAGAAGAGGAACCATTGCATCAACCAACAGATCAATAATCCACTCTTGTATCTTTTTAAATGCCTCCATATACACACATGCATGATGAAGAGGAGCTCCCAGATGGATCAATAAAGCCACGGGGGGGGGGGCAGGAGAAAGTCTGTAAGCCTACGTTTTGGAGGCAGGCCCAAGTTACCATCATCTACCTTATCTGCTTTTGTTCCTATTGGTATATATAGTGATCGATACACACACACGTCATGTGTATCTCTTTTTTTGAGAGAGGTAAATATTTTAAAGCACAGGATACAGCAGTAACACAACCAGCTCATTTCTAGAACAACCACCAATATTCATGTGGCATGAAAGATGGATTTGTGTTCTATTTCTGCATAGTATATTTCACAAGAATAGAGTTGTGACATTACAGAAGTGGTGGTGAACACATAACAACAACAATAGTAACATCTGATTTATATACCACCGTTCAGGACAACTTAATGCTCGCTCAGAGCGGTTTACGTAATATGTTATTATTATCGTCACGACAATCACCCTGTAAGGTGGGTGGGGCTGAGAGAGCTTTGAAAGAGCTGTGATTGACCCAAGGTCACACAGCTGGCTTCAAGTGGAGGAGAGGGGAAATTAAACCCGATTCTCCAGATTAGAGTCCTGCCGCTTTTAACCACTACACCAAACTGGATCTCACAGAGCAGCACTGAACCACAGTTCCTCCCCACACTAACTCGGTCTCAGGTAGAGGTTTTTCACATCACCTGATCCTTCTAAGTGAAGTTGTCAGGGGTTAAACCTGGACCCTTCTGTATGCAAAGCAGATGCCCACTGAGCCACGGCCCCAGCACTCAGTGATGTCTAATGGGATGTGGTTCAGGGTTAGAGAATATGCTTTTTATATGTAGAAGCTTCCTGGCATCTCCCATTGGGAATGTCATTTTTCTGCCTGCCTAGAGAGCCAAAGTTTGGTTCCTGGTAGGACTGCCCTTGGCCCAAGTTTTGAAATGGCAATCTCATTTCAGATTTTCCATGATGTCAAGATGAAGCTGGGCTGAGAGGGTGGGGCTGTGAGAGCCTGGCTTGTCTTGGATAGTTCAGGCCCTCTTCCCTGATTCTCTTATGGATATATATACAGTCAGTAAGTAAGTACAAAGGAAGTAACTTTGACTGTAATAGCCAAAGCATACCCAAGACAATGGAGTCACTAGCAAGCACTTGGCATGTGTCTTTCCTTAACCAATCCATTCTACTTGTATTTTCACTGTTTTGCACTGGCCTTCCAAAGCCCCACCCTGTATTCTTGGTACCCTCCTCCATCATTTCTAGCTACAGGTTTAGTGGATAAAGAACTCCACAAGCACAACCCTTTGTGGCACACAGGCAGAGTTTGCAGGGAGCTTTGTCTGTGCAGTTGAACTGCCGAATCACCCAGCTACTCTGTGCATTACAGAAACACCCTCTTTCCTTACTGAATAAGGATAAAGCTAAGCAAGGGAAGGGCTCCCAGCCTTGCCATAAATGTAAGCTTTGCATGCTTAAATAGAACCACCACACTCATTTGGAGAGGTCCGTGATTCTTTCTGCCATTAGCAGGTTCTGCGGCCAAATCCCGAGTCCTCTGGGCTGCTTTTTTGAAAAAAGGTCTTTTTGTTTTCCCTCAGCGTTCACAGGCTGCTTTAAAGGTTCATCTCCCTGGGCTTCCTGTATACCTGCGTCAAAACTAGTTGGAAGTCTTTTGCCTAAATCTCTGGCAGCAGCTGACTTAATTTGTGGCTTACTGCTCCTGACAGTTTATTGGGGAAGCAAAGCGTGCCTTCATCTCCAATAATAAACAGCCCACCCGCAGATACTTTGACAGAGTTAATGGTTTTTATACAAAAATGGACAGACTTAATGTTTCGGCTGTAGCAATCATCAGTTCTGATCTCCTTAATGAAATTAGATTAAGTGCACCTGGGAAAATGCTGAGACGGCACATTGCCTTCATCACCTCCTTTAATTTAAAACCAATTTGCGGGGAAAATATTCTCTGAAGCTGAGGGATGCAGCATGAGAGAAAGGGAGAGGAAGAAAGAGGGGGATTTAAAAATCTATCTGGATCGCTGCTGGCACTTTTAATTCCTTTCCCTACTGACAACGTGAAATATTAGCAGTCTTAAGAACAGAGAGTTTAAACACTTGCTCGCTAACCCTTCTGCCTTTTGCAAGAAGAAAAGTGATGCATTTAAATACACCGCCAAGGACGCAGCCCTTCCACCTGCGTAATTTCCCCCCCCCCCTTTTATTTGTAGCCCAGCTTCAGGAGGAAACCGACAAAGGGCACCTACGCACATGCTTCCTTTAAACGTGTTGGGTTATTTTTTCTGCGCAAGTCCCCTCTTTGCAGGATGGTGTTAGAGTTGGAACACAGGGGCAGGCGTTGGAGAGGGAGGACAGGTATCGCTCAGATGCCCCCAACACTCCGGCAAGCTCATCCCACACCTCTCCAAATTGCAGAGGCTATGAATAGTAGGGGAAATAATTACATTTTCCTAGCAACAATGGCATGTGCCCAGCAACCCACCAAGCGTGCTTCCCCCCCTCCCCCGCGCCGCTGTAACTCACAGAGCCCTCCCCCACCACCCAAATTTTGTTCCTGGGGATCAACAAACCCTCAGGAACAGAACAGGGCAAAGCAAGAGGTGGAATGAGCAGCAATGGCTGTCCTCTTCTGACTAGTTATGTGCAGGGCTTTCTTTCAGCTGGAACGCAGTGGAACAGTGTTCTGGCACCTCTTGAAAATGGTCACATGGTCGGTGGCCCCGCCCCCTGATCTCCAGACTGAGAGGAGTTTAGATTGCCCTCCGTGCTGCCGAGCGGTGAGGAGGGCAATCTAAACTCCCTTCGGTCTGGAAAACCAGGGGGTGGGGCCACCGGCCATGTGACCATTTTCACCAAGGGCAATTTAAACTTTAAAAAATTCCCCCCTTGTTCCAGCTGACCCAAAGTGCGATCTTGAGTTCCACCACTGAGTTCCACCACCTCTTTTCCCAGAAAAAAGCCCTGGTTATGTGCCTTTAAGTCTTCCAAAGAGTATGATTGGGTACATGCCAATATATTGTGGTTTAAACATCAAAGAGTCTTGTGGCATCTTAAAGATGAAAATTGTATTGCACTATAAGCATTTGTGGGCTCACTCTGTCTGAAGCTGTACCCCACAAAAGCTCAGGGCATGATTAAAAGACCCATGAGATTTCCACCTTGCTTTATTTGCAATAGGCTAACACAACTTGTCCAGTGGATATCTGAATTCTAGAAACATAGATTTACCTCCACAGAACAGACATGCTTGTTTTAGTGAAGATTTTTAGTAACCTTTGAATGCTGCTTCTCTGTTGCATTATCAGGTTTATATTCTAAGGCCCCTCTGAACCACTGGTGGGATTGCTAGCCTCCAGGTAGACCTGGAGAGCTCCCAGAATTAGAACTCATCTCCATACTACATAGATCACTTCCCTTGGAGAACATGGCTGCTTTTGAGAATGGACTCTATGGCATTGTATTCTGCTGAGGTCCCTCCCCTCACCAAATCCCACCTTCTGCAGGTTCCACCCCCAAATCTCCAGGAATTTCCCAATCCAGAGATGGCAAACCTACCCATAGGTTGATTCTGAGGTTCCATTTTGGAAATCCCTGATTTTATAGCTTCTTTCACTTGTTTTGATGCTCACGTTTGTGCTCATATCTGCAGGACCTCAGAAGGAAAGGGTTATAGCAGCGCTGCGTGAACTAAAACATAACACGGTTTGCCTTTACATTGGTGCTTTAGAAACAGAGAATGTCCAAATTACATCTAAAAGAAGGCTGTAGTTGTAATATCACATCTGTTTCTCCACTTCTGCCGCTTCTCATTTTATCACTGCAAGTTCTGTTAGTCCCGAGCTTGTTGTGCAACATAGGCCTCTGCTCTCATGTAATGTTAATTAGTCCATAAACATCAAAGAATGCAAGAATGAGTTGCCCTGAAGCTTCATTTATTGACCTCCTATTTCCTTTTTGAGTAGCAGTTGGCATCAATACTCCTTTCCTTTATGGCCTGGAATAACGGCTGTGTAATTAGCACAATGGTAATGCAAGTCATAGTGTAAGTGGAAGACGTCAATGGAATTCTATTGATGCTGTAACTTGGAGGCAGAGGAAATGTTTATAAAAGTGTGTTAGCTCTCTCAGCCGAAGCACTTGTGCTTTTCTTATCATTTACAGGCATTTGTCTGATCAGACATCGCTCCCTTCTCGCAACACCATAACTGCATTTAAAGCAGTTACTTGTACTTAAATGCAGGAAACTTGCAATCAAGAATATGGCCTGGAAACCAGCAGGAGACTGGGGTTTTACCATAGAGTTTCCAGCAATTCCTAGAGAGTGTTTAAAAAATTATCTCTCCCACCAGCTGCTGGAATGCCAGTGGGCACTATTGTAGATCAATAATCTACAATAGGTCATATAGCAATGGAAGGCACTGGGAACGTGTCACACTTCCCGGGAGCATGCCCCCGGGAGGCCCATGCCTGACCCGCCAGCCAGGTAAGCAGGGGCAAGTGGTGGAGGGCAGGAGCAGGGGATGGCAACCCTCACTCCGGAGCTTCTGCACACTGTGCTTGCGATAAATACCCCCTGCACGACTCCCCTACACGCATACACCCTTCACCCACCAGGGACCTGGTAACCATAGAAATTCCCTATATTTAGTTCTTTTCAATATTTAGGCAAAACTTGTGTTTTTAAGGGATATATCAGAAAGCCATAGTTACAAAAGAATCTAATGTCAAAGCAGGTCAACTCTGAGGTCTACTTAGACTGACAGTATCCTTTTAAAATATATATTTGCATTACCTTTTCACAATCAAGCTATCCAAAACTTCCCCTTAAAAATAACAAGTTTGATTGAATTTAGTGGGCTGTAAAATGTTCGTGGTTCTCCATGAGCCATACTCTGCTGCCCAAGCCCTGGAGAAAGCCAAGCAAAATGCTGGACTAGATTTGGACCAAGTTTTGCTTGGAGTCTTCAGGCTGACATGTTATTCTACAAAGAGTCACACACAGAGACCTGTATGTAGCAGTTTTTTAAAACAGCAAACATCCAGGCTGCGGAGAATCAGAAATATTTGCTGGCCACATCCTGATTTATTTGACAGTCTCAGTAATAAAATAACTATTTGTCTAACTCTTCCTGATTAGTCTGAAGCATTCTGCCAAGACTAAGAGGGCTGACTAGTCAGGAAACCACTGCTATTTTGGCTTTTTGAAGACCTGTGATATTTGCAAACTTAAAAAAAATATTATTAAGTTTGGCATTTCAGAAATAATTCACTGCTGTGATGTGGACATTTTCCACACCGCCAACAAAGTCTGTTATGGACAGATATACCAAAGAAGCGGGGGGGGGGGGGGAGAGAAGGCCCAGGAAAAAAATGTGCTGCATATTGCTTGCAGATGTATCCTGTAAAAATAATTGTTTTTCACTGGATTTTAATGTTTCTTCAACTTTGTAAACATAATGCCTAAGTGGTTTTATTCAATAAACGTGACCCACGCTGTAATTGCTTGCATATTGGCAGGCTTTTTAAATAAGGAGCAGATTTTGACTAAATCTCTTCATAGCACTGAGGTTGCTTAGGTTACAGCCTTTGGGGTAAGCAGGGGATGGCAAGGAGCTCATGTTTTGCAAAAGAAAAGATCAGACCATGGCTTCAGAAATTAAGACAAATGAGTTATTCGATTAGTGGACATTAGGGTTGCCAGCTCCAGGTTGGGAAATTCCTGGAGATCTGGAGGGTGAAACCTGGAGAAAGTGGGGTTTGGGGAGGGAAAAGATCTCGGAGTGGCATAATTCCATAGAGTCCACCCCCCAAAGTAGCCCTTTTCTCCAGGTGAACTGATCTCTGTAGCCTGGAGACGAGTTGTAATTCCAGGAGATCTCCAGCCACTACCTGGAGGCTGGCAACCTCTTATGGATAAGATTGCTCCACCCCACCCCCACCCCATCCGTTCCTCCCACACATTCTTTAATACAGAATCCTGAGAAAGATTCAGTGTCAATTTCCTTGGAGTCAGTAGATATGCTTCCTAGTAAGTTTATAAGATGGCTTACTGTCTTTATTCAAAAACAAGTGCCACTGTATTTGCAGGGGCTTCCTCGCTGATAAGTGTGCATAAAGTTGCAGTCTAATGCCTTAGATCCTCTTGAAAGGCCCATGCACAGCTGGAAAGAGGTTGCTTTCTTTATGTAAAATGCCATTTTTACTTACATGTTTGGAAGCCAGAGTACTAGAATGTACGCCAATGAAGCCAAACCCCCAAAACAATTGTAATGGCTTGGGAAAGGCAGGAAGAAAAGAAGAAAAAAGATGTTGTGGCATTAAAGCTTAAGCAAAATGACACATGAGAAAAACAAAAGCTGAAAGAATGGCAACCTAACCCTAATTAGATGTTGCATGCTGAGTAAAGAGACGGCATGCAAAGCTATTTCTTAAAAAGAAAGAAAAAGAGATCCTATAAAACTGAAGTTCAAAAACAAACAAACAGAAACCACATGGATGCTCATTCCTGCATAAGATGTATTTGGTACAGCTCTCAGTAGAAGGATTAAACCTAAACGTATTACAGATTGCCTTGGCGAGTTCTCAGGAGTGCTGTGGGAGGGCAGGTTGCCCACCATTTTCTTTGCCCTCTTTGTTCATAAAAGCTTGATTGTGAAACATTGGGAGGCCTCAGGAATAGCTGGAGTTGGAGGCACTTGGCCTGTCTCTCAGCTCAGAGCCCTTTACGTCCTGAAATCCAGGCCTCCGGAGAGCAGGACAGCACTGTTCCTCGCACTTACCGTCGTCTGCTTCTCACAGATGCCTATCCACTGAGGGGGGAGGCTCGAACTCGTTTTAAAGAGTGTGTGTGAAATAAATGCGGTAAGGTAGACATTCTTGGAGTGGGACAGTGGCAGAAAATCCAAGGTTCAGTCCCGATCTTCTCCGGTTAAAAGGAAGGTGATAGAGCCACTACCAGTTAGAGTAGACAGTACTGACCTTGATAGATCAATAACTGGACTTGGCAGAAGGCAGCTTCATGCATATTCTCCTCTGGCCACATTTTATATATTTGGTTCTGCAGTCATGAACCAAAAAACGAACTAAACGAACCAGCCTAAAGTTCGTGGCGGTTCGTCAGAAATAGGATCTGACAAACCGTGGTTCGCAAACCATGAACTGGCCTGGTTCGTGCTTAATTTTGGTTCGTATTTCGGTTCGTGCCCATCTCTAGCCTTTATATCCTTATTATACTCAAGTCTTTGTGCTTATTTTTAACCCAATCATAGAATGGAGTCCAGGCCCCAGCAAAGTCCTCTTCCATTCACCCTTTCAATATTGAGGTCAATTTGTCCATTTCTGCACTCTCCATAATCTTCGCCACTAGTTCTTCTTGAGTAGGCATTATTTGATATAATAAAATTCTAGCTGCCATTACTGCATGTATTATAAAATATTTCTGATCCTCCAGCCATATTTTTGATTTCCATATTAGAGCAGGGTCCCAATCCCTAAATGTGTGTAACTCCAGCCTAAAGCCCAGCTGCAGTGATGTCTAAGTATACATCTTTGGCTTCTGCTTGCCCCTTTTTTCTCTCCCGTCTGTACCCCTCCATATTTTGTCTCTTGTCTTTTACACACACACACACACAGTGCAGCATATGTACCACTAATATTATATTACTTAACATCATAAGTACTTCTTGATCTGGTTATTTTAGTGATGTTATTTATGATTTATGTTTCATGTTCTTTGTGATTGATGGTAATGGCCTTTGGCTATATGCAATAAATGCCATCATACTTACATTAACATGAACTGCAACACAGACAAGTTAAACGCATCAAAGCAGTAGCACAGCAGGATGGGGCACAGTCGATATTCGAATAACTTAATTAAAAGTTAGGGAACCGTAGCTCAAAAAAAAAATTAGTAGACTGCTTTTCTGGACTTGACCTCAGCTTGACTGCCTGTCCTGCAATTTCATCTATTTCAGTCTATGGCTGAATAGGGATTTGATCCCCAATATTTTGAGACCGGTGCCATGTCTATTAGATCAAGCATCAAAGTATTACGACTGGGAGTTTTAACACCAGTGGCATTCCACTGCTATTTTATAAGTCCCCTGGATATTATTCCCTGACCTGCCATTAAGACTCACAAGTGAGCCCAACCAAATTTTGCAGCTGTTTTCACACATCATTTAAAACATCCACAGAAATGCATGCCTGGTGACCTTTATTACACACACGGGGGTTGCCAAACCCATTGAACTGATTGGATGCTGGAGATTCCTGGCCAGATCAGCTGCCTTCGTTTTATTTTAACGGTTGCTTCAGGGCTTAATTTGAGCCAGGGCTGAGTCCCTAGAACCTGTTTTCTATTCCAGGAACAGCTGCAGGGCCTGCACACACACGCATTCTCTTGCGCGGAAGATTCCTCCTTTTAGCATGAGATGAAATCTCCCTGATTCTGCTGGTAACTCCTTTTAACCTCCTGGGACACCACTGCTCTTTCTCTGGAAACCTAAACTGAAATGTTCCACTAGAAGTGTATATTGAAATATTACAATAAATTCTCCTTTTCCTTTGGATCAGCCTGGGCCAGAGGAATGTAACAATTTGCTCAGCTAGATGCACACAGTTAGGTTGCAAAGCAGAATTCTTCCCTTTTAGCTAAAGGCCCAGTTCAAACATTTGGGCCGCAGCATGGCAAACGTTGAAAAGCCAGCCCCTGTACGCTGCATCACCATAATTTACCACAAGCAGACTAAGAACCAAACAAGCAGTGATGGGGGACCTATCTGTACACGTGTCCCTCCTTTCGTGTCTAAAGTGTTGGACTCCAGGACCTATTTTCTTTAACCAGATTAAGCAAGGGAAGCGAAACTGTTTCCCACCATAATTAGCTGCAATCCATGGCTTTCAGCACTATTTTTTCCAGTTTAGCTATAGTGCTTAATGTGAGAAGAAAAGTGTAAGGTAAGGTGAGGGGAGTATTTCGGGTTTAGCTGCCCTTACCTGAGAGCTCTGCAACTCCTACTTTAGAATACATGTGGACCCTTCCCCCATTCCCCATTGCATCTAGCTTGACCTTTAGACAACACACTTTTTACCAGCTGAGCTGTTCCTGGAACTGCCACACCTGTGCAAAAAAAAACAAAAAACCCTTTCCTTGGGCTTTATTGGCTCTTTTCATTGTTTCAGCCATCACCACTGTAACTGTTTCCTACCTTTGCCCATCCCTGAATACACTTCCCCTTCCTTGTCTTGCTTGTGCAACACACACCTGACCTCGCCCATCCTTGCTGCTTCCTGGCCCTACTGGCCTTTCCCTTCTTCCTCATTCCTGCCTGTTTCTCTTTTTGTACTCGCATTATCTTCATAGATTGCCTTTCGGGAACTGATTGCAGCTTGACTCGCTGACCTCTGTTTTCATCTTGACCTTCAGTCCAACGAATTGGCCACAATGCGATGTTGAAAAAACGGGCCCTGAGAAGATCCAGAGGCCTGGATCTTTCAAGGAGAAATGGCACCTCTTCAGTGAGTACTAGCATAGGGCTGCTGGAATGCTTGGATCTTCATCACACTCGGTTCCAAGTAGCTGTTTAGGAAATGCTTAGAGAACCCAGCTAACAAATATCCTAAATAAGTATCTTGTCACAGTGCTACAGCTCCCTGGAGGCACCTGGAAGAACTCCACTAGGAGAGCTACTTGCTATGCCTTCTTCAAGCCCTGTGTGGGAAGTGGATTCAGATGTCCCAACAGGGCTGTAGACCCCATAGGTCAAGGAACAGATTTGCTGATGCCAAAACACTGGAATACAGTTTGAGCATGTCTGCTGCATCTTACCATTGCCTTAGGCATTACACAAAGAGAGAGCCCTTCCAACTTTATGACCAACCTTAGAAAATACAGTTTTCTTCAAAACCCCAACATTTACATAAGCAGAGCTTTTAAATCCCAGGTAGCGCTCTTGTCACAACCAAGCTTATGCCTTTGATCGTATAGGCCTGGAACTGCCAATCCATAGAAGGAAATCCCTACAGAGCCTAGGTGCTTAGATTGTCTTTATTACCATAATGCATGAGGACATCCGTGTCACGATGAATATGTTGATCCTCCCAACATCCCTGTAAATTGGGAAGAGTAAAGTAGTGTGATGTACCGAAAGACCTTGAAAAATGTGTGATCTTCCAGAATTCTAAATGTTTCCATGTCACAGCTCTCCAACCAATACAATCCAAGCATGCAAATAAGCTAACAGAGCCTGACACAATTGGATAAAGCTGATGATGGATACTCAGTGATATTTCTTGATGAACCTCTCTGCTCGGCAATTAAGAACAGGCTCTGTTTTGCCCTGTGACTCAAAGGCAGAGTTTGTACTTTGCATGAGAAACGTTTCTGTCATTTTCTCCAGTTAAAGAACAACATATGCTGGAAAGGTCTTTTTTCTACCTGGAACACTAGATTACCACTATCGGTCAAACGGATGATTCCAGACCAATTATTTGAATTGGTATAAAGGAACGTGATACGCTCATGTTTTGTTTCCTTGTTCAACATGTGACACTGGGGTATCGATCCCTTCAAGTACTGATAGCAGAAGATGCCAAGAATGGGCCTATGCTGTATTTACTCAAATGCAAGCTTAGCCCCTACTCCCAGGTATGCCGTCCAAAAATAGAGGAAGTTATATCCACATATGTTACAGTTATGTCCAGTAATAGTTTTTTTGTATAACTTTTTGTGTATAACTTTTTTAGGCAAGGTCATTTTACTCTAAGGATTGCCTCCCTTTTGAGTAAATAAAGTTTAGATATCGGCCATCCAGAGCTTTTTTTCTGGGAAAAGAGATGGTGGAACTCAGTGGGTTGCCCTCGGAGAAAATGGTCACATGGCTGGTGGCCCCGCCCCCTGATCTCCAGACAGAGGGGAGTTTAGATTGCCCTCCATGCCGCTTGGTGGCGCGGAGGGCAATCTAAGCTCCCCTGTCTGGAGATCAAGGGGCGGGGCCACCAGCCATGTGACCATTTTCAAGAGGTTCCGGAACTCCGTTCCACCGCGTTCCCCCTGAAAAAAAGCCCTGAGGCCATCCATGGTTTGCAGTAATCTCTCTATACATGTATAGGGCTAGACATTAAAGTAAGAAGATGTGTGTGTTTATGTATGAGTGAAAAAGAAAGAGAAAGAGAGAGGTCCCCGTTGATAGTTGTCCCTCCATTTGGAGCAGAGGCAGAGGCACAGAATAAGGTCATGCTAGAGTTATTGGATTATCTAATAAATTGCTGGGTGGGGGCCCATGACACTGAGCGAAGGCTTGCTAAGGCTTTTTTGTTTGTTTAATTGCTGTGTTAGCCTACCGCTGAAAGCAGAGCAGTGCTGAGAACTGATATTTGCAACAGCAGGTTCAAAGGTAGCGCTCGGGAATCAGTGTCTCGCCACATTCTTTTGCCGGGTAATGTGCCACACTGTGAAAATGTGTGTTTTGGTTTTCATCGTTTTTTTTTATTATACTTCCTTGTATTTATTCCTATTTACTCTCCCAGGGCAGAACAAAAGATACCTGTGTGCTCCGGCATGTATAGTAATTGTAGAAAGAGTACAGAACTGTTCCTAAGTGTTATCGTCGGATGAGATTTTCTGTTTTCATGGATGGAGCGCTTCCTTGAAGCAGCATTTGCCTCTCCGTCAAACAGCTGTCTTTATTCCTGTTCCTAGTCTCTGGATTGGTGGTAGAGTACATTCTTTATTTTTAAAAGAATGAAGAGTACTGCATTCTTTATTTTTATTTTCCAGTACAATCCCTGGAATCTCCAATTAAATGTATTTATTTATTCATTCATTCATATTATTGGTAGGCCGCCTTTCTCACTGAGACTCAAGACGGATTACACAGTATAATTCAACACAATCAACAGGAAAGACATTAAATAAACAATGCAATAAATAGGGTATGGATTTCAGAAATGTGAAATAACGTTGAAATAAAAAAATAAGCTATTTGACAAGTCTTTTGACCATACTGGAGCCACTGGTGTTTGGCGATGAATCTGATTATTTGGACTTCTTAGCCTCATTGCAGAAAGCACTCAGCAGGTTACCATTGGTGGGCCTGTGTAACAAAAAGTTTTGGATGCGCCACAGTTGCTAGTATGCTGCACTGAATTTATACTCATTAGTTCTTGCGTTGCTCATTTATACTTAAGTTTGGGATAGGAGTTTACAGAATAAACATGGGCAAGGGAAGAAATCACTTAAAAGCACAATGCCAGAAATCAGCTTTTTGAAAAGTGCTTTGGGGGCGGGGAGCGCTCCTCTCCCACATATACAATCTTTCTCTGACAAGTGTACTATAAATTATTCATGATAAAACTTGTAAACCAGTTGAGGTTTGAAAAATAGCAAGGTGTTAGTAAGCGGAAACCACAGCGCAGAGATGCTATTAAATGTGTGGCAAAAGTGAGGGGGAGGCTTTTGCAAGGGGGGGGGAGATGGCTGCTTACAGGCCCCAGATTGTTTCAGGGATACACTGTGAATGTTCGTAAATCAAACTCACTGCCTTTGAGATCAACCACACCGATTTAACCAAAAGACCCCGACACCTGTGGGGGAGAAAACACAAAAGCCTTTCGTGAAACACGACTGATTTCCCTCCTTCCCTTCTCCAAAAGCCCTACTTAGATTTCAGCATAAGTAAAAACAAATGCTCCGTCATAAATAAACCCCCCTGGTGGATATGGCTGTTCTCTTTGCAGCACACAAATGCATTTCAGGCTAGCAAGGCCCTCTTTCAACTTCCTCTCTCCCCTCTTTCTGAGACAAAGGTCAGGGTCGGCCAGTCAGGTCACTCCGCTCCATTTGAAATTTGGCACGTAAGTGCACATAGCATCCACAAGATGCTGAGTCTTAATTTGCCAAATCAGATGGATGGCTTTCTTTGTTTCTGCTCCATCGCACCCCAGCCTGGGTTTCATCTATTAAGGTGGTACCAACCAAACACACACGAAGGAGAAAGTATCACGATCTGTCCAGATCTTCATATATATTAAGAGGTCTAAAGCTTGAGCTTGCTTCATCTCTTGTGTCCAAGAAAAACCAAATGGAAAAGTGTTCTAGCTGGTACATTCCAGATTGCAGAACCACACTTCCACCCATTCCTGGTGTAATTTCCCTGATTGAAATCCAAAATACACACACACCAATTCTTTAAAGTTCTGGGAGGGACAGGGGACAGGTATGGGTATGGGGAATACCTCCCCCCAATCCACAAACAGCTGCTTTTCAAGGATAAAAGTCATATCAGGAAACCTGACTAAAACAACATCTAATTTGCCTACTTCAACTGGAACATCCTATGGGTAAAGGGCAAGAAACTGCAGTTATCAGAATTCAAGGGCTGCAACTCTCATTTGTCTCTGTCATGGTTTTGGTTGAGTCCACAAGGTTGTTTAGCTTAGTAGGAGGTGAGGGAGAGAACATCTCAGCCCCAGTGAAGAAAATCCGGGCGTTGGAGGGTTGGAATAGCAGTTAGAGATCTTTATCTAGGTCTTAACAATGTTGAACTCCCTTTTCTGTGCAGACATGGGGACCGGTCATTTATGATGGCCCTAGGCTCAACTATTGAATTCAAACCAGGTAAATGTGTCCAAAAGAGCTGCTAACTTTCAACATTGATACCCCCTTGAAACGCAGCCCTGCTGTAGAGGTACCACTCTGGCTTCCCAATAGTGCCAAGGTGCTGATGTTCCTTCAGAATGTCCTCTCAGACTGCGCCTAACCTTGGCCCCACAAGTCCAGTAGTCTCTGACAAAAGGAGGCCAAAGAGGACAGGTTTTGTGAGCTAAGGGCAATGGTGCCAACAAGACTAGACTTTGGAATGGAAGTCTCGGGGGCTGGTTCATGGGCTAAGCAAGTAGGGGATTGCCCAAAAGCTGGATGTAGCATCTACCTTCACCCCCCACCAATAAAACCATTGAACTAGAATCTAAAAATTATCTCACTGCATCTTTGCTTAGAGACACAGTTAGGTGAGAGATAGGAGTTCACCTAGGTTTTTTTTAAATTAAGTTTTTAAATGTATTCTTTACTTCCTAAGACAGTTTCCTGATAGAAATCCCTCTTCCAAGCTACTAATAAGCCCTAGTAGGAGAAAAAAGCAGGTAGTACATGATGTGTCTTTTTTCTTCACCAGGGCTGATTGTAGCTTGATGGGAGTGTATTTCAATCTGGAACACAGCATAGGGAAAGGGAGAAGCAAGGCCTCAGTCCAGATCAGGGCTTTCTGTGGCTGGTTTGTAACCTTACATTGAGAGAGGCTTTCTAAAGGGTATTTCCAGTTTTAAAACATCTGTTAGAAGACAGACCCTGCAGAGACACTTCCGGTCAGAGCAGACAATATTGACCTTGATAGACTACAGGGGCCTGATATGGTACAAGGCAGTTTCAAGTGGTTGGGATAGCATGTTCAAGAGATGCTGTAATATGACCAAGTCTTCACAGCCTGAAATGGACCGGATCTGGCCGCTGCCGCTGCCAGGCAGGTGAGTGCCCCTTGCACTGCAGTGGCCCATTCCAGGCCGATTTGTGCCTGATCCGGGCCAAATTCAGCCCGATCCAAGCTGAATTGGGCCCCCGTGGAGCGCAGGAGCGCTCCCAGGGCAGCCACAGCCTGCGTGATCACATCAAGTCCCGGAAGTGACGTCTTTATGCAGGCCCAAGTGTGCACATGCACAAAGTGTGCACACAAAGGAGACACCGAAAAGTGCTCCCCCATGCTGCAGCTGCCCATTCCATACTGATTCGTACCTGATCTGGGCCGTTTCAGGCCTGATTCAGCCAAATTCTGGCTTAAAACGGCCCAGATCTAGCTGCTGCTGGGTGGACGAGTGCTCCCCTGCACCACAGTGGCCCGTTCCAGGCTGATTTGGGCCTGATCCAGGCTGAATTTGTCCCAATCCAATCCAGGCTGAATCGGGCCCAAATCTGCCCCCCCCCGGAGCATGGGAGCCCTCCCGGGGCCTGCATGATGATATCACTTCCCAAAAGTGATGTAATTGCACAGGCCCAGGGGCACTCGTGCGCAAAGTACACATGCAAAGGAGACACCCAAAAGTTAGGTGCCAGGGGCCCCACCTCCCACTGGGAGTACAGGGGGACCGGATGACCCTAAGGCCTTTAAGGTCTTGCGGGACCCGAATCTTGCTCTTCAAACAAAAGTGATCTCAGTTGGCCTCAGTTAGTCACCACGTAATTCAGAAACTGTGATCTTTCTTAAGGATGCTAGGTACGATGCCAAACAGGCAGTCCATAGCTTCTTTCTTCTTCCTTTTTTCTTTCCCCCTCCCTCCTAATAAAAAACGAGCCTTCGGAATCTTAAATATTACAAGTAATATTGCTATTTTTGCCATAATTACCTAGCTACTTTCTTTGTTATCAGGATTGAGGCATCCTTCCTAATATATAGCCCTCAGCTAAAATTTCTGTTGGCCTCACATGATTTGGCATGATAATATTTGTGTTAAGCAGTGCTCAAGAATCAAGATGAGATGATAGAGAAATTCTTCTTCTTCTTCTTCTTCTTTTTGGCTGGCTTGACCGTTTATGCTCTGACCTGGATAGCCCAAGCACGTCTGATATTGACGGATCTCAGAAGCTAAGCAGGGTTCATCTTAGTTAGTAATTGGGTGGGAGACCATCAAGGAACAACAGGGTTGCTATCCAGAGGCAGGCAATAGGAAACCACCTCTGTTAGTGCCTTGCCTTGAAAACCCTAGCAAGGGTCTCCATAAATCAGCTAGACTTGATGGCGCTTTCCATCACCAGACCACTTAATGGATCTTACCTGCTAACTTTGGGGTACAGTACACCAAGAAATTCTCCTGTACAAACCCTGCAAAAAAAAAAATGAATGGGAGCTGTGCAATCACCCAGAGCAAATTTCTTTGATGCAGATAGCTTTCCAAAATTATCTGCATGGCACAGGTAATTACTGTAAAATGCTTTGCCGGCAAAGACTGCTGGAGATGATAATTATTGCTATCATAGGAATGTTTCCCCCTAGATGGTTTCTGAGTAAGTCTTTGCTACATAAATCTTGCGAGTGGTGTATTCAAGCATTCACCAATGTCTCTTCCCAAATACACGATGACAAGCAGATACTAAGTACCAGGAATCCAGAGAGCTGGGATTGTCTGGAGCTGCAAAAAAGATAAATAAATCTCACTCACTAAATCTGATGGCAGCAGAGTCCATAAGAGTCAAGAGTCCAGTAGCACCTTTAAGAATAACCAACTTTATTGTAGCATAAGCATCTGACGAAGAGAACTGTGGGTCTCGAAAGCTTATGCTACAATAAAGTTGGTTAGTCTTAAAGGTGCTACTGGTCTCTTTACTATTTTGCGTCTACTGGACTATTTAGTGTCAGATGCTAGGTTACCGCCCCCCCCACCCATCATGCTTGAACCTAGGTCCAGTTAAGAGCCATTTTCATTACCAGAATCAGCTCTGAGGACGTGCTATTTATTCTATTGGGGAAATGTGGAGCCCCTCCCAGGGCCATTTCAGGCTAGGAAAAATAGCAAGAGGATAAGGCTGAAGCCCCTTGTTTGGCAATGAAGAGCAGGAGACATTATATTACTAACTAAAGGGAGTTTTCTTAATTTTGTATTTATGCTGGATTGGGTTTTACACAGTATTAGGTTTTAAAATAATTTTAATGTGCCATTTCACTGTACTGTTTTATTGTCCTGCTGTTTTATTTACCCATAAGTTTTACTATCTGTTGTATCTTGCTTGCTGGTCTATGACCATAATAATAAAATGTTGATTTTGACACCCCTTGTCGCATGCCACAATCCCAGTCCAAACTGGTCCCAAGATGCTTGGGAATTAAGTTGCCAGTGGGGAACTCACAACAACACATGTGGATTGTGTGGACCATTGGATGCCACAAGGAAAGATTATTATGTGAGCTCTTAGCCATGAAGGTCAACGGCTATGCAAACCAAAGCAGAGAAACAACCTTTGGTGCCCATTAACTTCAGTGGATTTAGAAAGGTGTAAGTCTGTTTAGGACTGCACTGTAAGGGCCAAATCTTGTGCATGCTTGCTCTCTCGGTCTCGGACATCTCCCCAAGTGACCTACTGCGCTGAGGATAAAAATGGTGAGACCCATGTATACAGCTCTGTGCTTCTCAGAAGAAGGTATAGCCTATTTGAGGTTGAGTATGGAACCACTGCCCCTTTCTTTTTTCAAAGATAAGTTCATCACTTGTATCATTTCTCACTCCTGCATGACTCTTGCACTCTTCCAAAAATCCCTCTCCTACAAAATATATAGGAATCCCATTTCCCTTTGCATCCGATCATACTTGTGACTGACTGACTAACTGAGAGAGAGAGAGAGAGATTATTCGGTATATATAACCAGCACAAATCTCTATATTAAAACCAGGGTAGCAGTATAAATACACAAAAATTCAAGCTGTTAAAGTTCAGTAAATCTTATTTACAATATTTATATTGAAATTCCCCACCCTCTATAAGACTTGGAACAATTAGAGCCAAAGTAAAGGAACCATTCATTCTCTCAAGTCCAATCACCCTTGTTATAAATTCCCTAGATCCTTGTGTAACCCCCAGAGTCCCAAGGACCCAGTTCAACGTCCAGAGATATGTTTACCAATTCAAAATATAACTGCAATTTATTTAAACACAACTATGAAAACATTCCCAAAGTTCTCAATACTGGATCATAACCAGTGACCCCAGAGCACAGTCCTACTCACAATCCCTGGGGAAAGTGTGCAGACAGGTCTGTGGATTTGGCCAGAGGCTATGACTGGAACAGCGTCCCAAATATCCAGAAGGCCTTGCCACAGCAGGACTGTTCTTGTGAAGTTGCTGTCTGAATCCTAGAGCTTGCTTGTTGCCCTCAGAGCAGTTCCCCTTTTTTTCCTAGCAAGATGAAGTGGGGCAGCTCTGTACTAAAGTGCTGGTCTCAAGCAGTCAATGAGTTCCACTGCCAGCAATTCCTGCTCTTACTTCTTCAGCTCTTCCCAGCTACTGCAGTTCTTCCAGGGAGAAGAGTTCAGCTCTTCCAGCCAGTAGTTTCAGCTCTAGGATGTTGTTTGCTCCAAAGCTTGGAAACAGTCTTTGCCTTCCAAACAGCAGCAGCAGCTCTCCTCTCCTCCAGTCTTTTCAGCTAGTCCAGTCCTGTATTATACCACCTCTCCCAGTCATGGTGACCTCTTTTTTTTTATACACATGTCCCATGAGCCTTTGCTAAACATGCAAATTAACACAACCCTAGGTACAGCTCAGTTATCTGTTAGTCTGGTCTGTCTATGTATTTGCAGTCTATTAATCAGACCTAGATCGTAGGCCCCAAACCCTTTTTCCAGCAGAGGCTTACATCTGGCCTTTATCCATCTAAACTCTTTGGGACTGCAAGGAGTCCCCCCAAACAGCAAATCTATAAAGGTAACATAGCAAGACTCATCTGACATGCATTTGTATTCATCTGCAAGCAGCAAGCTAACCACATCCTTCGTACTAAAGTCCCCTTTTCACAGAGGTAAGACAAGCAGGGCTTTTTTTCTGGGAAAAGAGGTGGTGGAACTCAGTGGGTTGCCCTCGGAGAAAATGGTCACATGGCTGGTGGCCCCGCCCCCTGATCTCCAGACAGAGGGGAGTTGAGATTGAGCGGTGTGGAGGGCAATCTAAACTCCCCTCTGTCTGGAGATCAGGGGGCGGGGCCACCAGCCATGTGACCATTTTCAAGAGGTTCCAGAACTCTGTTCCACCGCATTCCTGCTGAAAAAAGCCCTGAAGACAAGTAATGAAAATTGTATTTCACACCCAGTTCTGTATGACAGATATGTCATATATTGGGGTTCTTTGCAAGATGAAGATATGTCTTCCAGCATGGAAGATTAGTGATGGGGGGGGGTATGACATAAAGTCTTGGCATCACTTACTGAGTTTTCAGGAGACTTCCCAGTATCCTTTAAAGGGCACCTGAAAAGAGGAGGTGAGAGAAAAATCCATTGTCACCATTTGTCTTTGAGATGTCCCGTAAATCTATCTAAACCTGAGTTTCACACATTTAATTGAAAACAGAAGGGAGAGGCCTCTTGGACAGATTAAGCAATCGATCGATTATTTACGAGGGAGCCAAGATCAATGGAGAGGGAAGGCGACATGATACAGCCTGATCTTGTCAGATCTCCAGAAGCTAAGCAGGGTCGGTTCTTGGATAGGAGACCACCTAGGAAGACTCTGCAGAGGAAGGCAACAGCAACCCCCCTCTGCTTCTCACTTGCCTTGACAGCCCCTTGCTGAGGTTGACATGTCGATTACAACTTGACAGCACATACACACACACAAAGCTCAAAGAGACCAGGATCTCTGGTGGCCAACAAACAGTAGCTGATCAGGTTGCATTTCTGTTGGTATCCTGTTTTATTTTGGATTTAAACTGAGTTACTATGGTGTTTTGTTTTGGTTTTTAGTTTGTATGTTGCCTCGAGCAACTATATGGAAAGGTGAGATAAAAATGCTATAAGTAGTAAAAAATAAAATTTCAGCAGTTCTTTGACTTGAAAGCTGGGTTTGAATTAAGTGTGCAAGCTAAGCTGCTAATAAAACCATACTTTAAAAATAACCTATGTTCATTGTTTTCTAGGGTCAAACTGAAGAATGACTACCAGTGCAATCCTAAAAACAGTTACTCCAGAGTCCAGACTAAGCCCTAAATCCATGGTCTTAGACTGGAATAACTCTGTTTAGGATTACACTGCTAGTCCTGGAACATGTTTTCATATCAGAACTCAGTTAGGTTTGCCAGGTCCTGACCTGGAGATTGTGCTGATCTTTTTGGAAGATACAGTGGTTCCCTGTATCTGGAAGGTTGTCTTTGGAAGATACAATCTGGTTCCCGTTCAGATTCTTTTGTGATCCCTTCTCCTGCCTTCTTCCCATCACAGCAAATCTGGGTGTAGGTTGTGCTTCATGTGTGCCTGAGAGCTTATAAAGCAACAGATGCATCTCTGGGCCAGAATTTGGCAGTTCTATAAATTAAATGAGAGTTATTTTTTCTCATTATGGCAGCCACAATCTCACATACATTAAGAATCAGGGATTCTGAGTCAAAAACTTGACTTTTAGGCAGCTTAGAAATGAGCTGTTCATAGTTTTATCTCTTGACTATACTGCTGTGGTCATTCCAGCCTTAACCACTTATGTATAGCATCCTCAGGCATGGTTTTGTCGGGAGTGAAATATTCCAGAAATCATGAAAAGAGTCCTGGGTATCCCATGTTCACTGGGGAGATGCCGCTCTGTAACAGAGCATGTGCTTTGCAGTTTCACTCCCTAGCATCTCTGTTTCAAGGATCTCAAGAAACTGGAAAGACCTTTCTTGGCCTGGAGAACCACCAGGGTAGAAAGTGCTGAACTAGGTGGATCAATGACCTGAGTTGGAATGAAGCAGATGTGTTGCTATATATCCTTACCTGTTTCTGTTTGGGAATAGAGATGGGCATGAACCAAAATACAAACCAAAGTTCGTCACAAACCAGGCTGGTTCGTGGTTTGCGAACCAGCGGTTTGTCAGAGCCCATTTCTGATGAACCACCAGGAACTTTAGGGTGGTTCGTTTGGTTCGGTTTTTTAGGTTCGTCACTGCAGATAGCCTGGTGCCAATCAATCAGTTTCCTAGGCAACGGGGGTTGGGCTTTCTGCAGACCTTCTGCTGACCCAGAAGTGACCATCTGCTGACCTAGAAGTGGTGATTTGCTAGCCAGGAAGTGACATTTTCATGAACTAAAATGAACCAGTTTGTGAATTGAGGCCGGTTTGTGAAAGTTCGTGGTTCGTGTTTCATGAAATGTGATGAACCATGAACTGCATGGTTCGTATTTTTTCTGGTTCGTGCCCATCTCTATTTGGGAACACACAGAATATATTACTTGTATTCCTGGAACTGTTCATCTTGACCCCATGGAAGTTCTCCAAGGAAGGGAAGAGCATCACCCTCCGCTATCTCACATCCACACAATAGTGGCATTTGTAATGTGTAATGGGGGAAAGGATTAGTTACTTTAAAGTCAGGAGTTCTAGTGCAAGAAATTTTAGCTTGGAGCAAAAGATTTATGATCAAGTTATAAACCAGTTAGAAAAACAGTGAGAGGCTAAGGATCCCTTGTAGACCTATAATGAAATAGCATTCATGATGGCCACTACTGTACCTGGATAATCCATAAAGGTAACACAGCAGTTACAAAGCCCAACTGTGCTAACCAATAAAAATGAAATAATCTGAAACCCGGGAGAAACTATGGGACTTTTATAATGTGAAGCTGAGGGACTCTCATAGCCAGGTGTGTCTATTTCTATAACATGTTAGTTGCTTAGCCATACCGTTGAGCGTTGCAGGAACAGGCGCCTATTGTTCAGTGCCGTAATTTCTGTCACGTCACTTCAAATTCCTTCTTCACGTGGTTGTACCGGATTTGCCACATGGGGC
This sequence comes from Eublepharis macularius, assembly GCF_028583425.1. Lineage (NCBI taxonomy): Eukaryota > Metazoa > Chordata > Lepidosauria > Squamata > Eublepharidae > Eublepharis > Eublepharis macularius. The sequence goes on along the minus strand of NC_072802.1, from coordinate 60,910,729 downwards.
AGATGTACTGGAAGGAAAGCTGCCTTTTGGCCTAGCTCCAGTCATGAAACTCTACTTCTTGAAAATTTCCCAAGCTGCAAAACCAGGGGCCTTCAGTCATAAAAAAAAAGAGTCTATAAAAGAGAGGGCTGTTTGCAGTATGCAGGCATTGCCACCTCCAAGCAAGCATGAGGCTGAATTAATTCTCAAAAGAAAGACCGATACGCACAATGAAAAGTGGATCACAGTCAAGTGGACAGTAATCGCCGCACTCCCTTTGTTGGCTGAACAGTCACCAAAAGGATAGAAGGAGAAATGCACAAACGACTCCTGCAAACCCAATTGTAGAAAGGAACGCCTTGGGGCAGCATTAGATGATTGGATGGAAACCATTTAAGAAAAAGACTGATTTCTTTTTTTTTTCTTCTCCTTTGCAGTAAGGAACTGAAATGGTGTGGTTGGTAGAGCACAGCAGTGGAAGGGGGCAAAAAGAATAAGAATTCTCAAAGGGAAGGGGAGATTTGCATATGTAGATCCTCAAAATAGCTGAAGGCGAGCCTAGCCTGAAACGTAAGACTCCAGTCCCACCCACCCACCTCTGAGCCGCTTGGCTACAGAATACGTTTCCATCTCGTGCAATCATAGCAAGGGTTCTGCACAGGAGGAAATGGAGACAGTCCTGGCTGATGTGCGGTTTTACTGGCCAGTTGTTTATTAGCCGCCCTGCTGTGCAAAAGGACTGAAAAAAATGGATGTTCCAATCCAGACTTGATTGTTACCAGCTTTAGCAACGGGTCTGTTGGTTCGTTTGTCCTGAGGTAATGGAATATTGTTAAAATGTTTATAGGAAAAAAAGTGCAAAAGTCAAGAAGATTTTGTACGCATGCTGGAATTTTCAGAAGTTATAACTTTAAAAAAAACATGCCATTTCTTAACAGCCGTGTATGTGTGTGTATGTGTGTGTGTCACCAATTTATAATTTTGCTTTTTCTGTTGGCAATGCAAACACAGAGGCCATGATCCATGCCTGCAAATGGGAATCATATGTGAATTCAGGGTTTCTCTGTTAACATTGATCCTCCCAAAAACTAAGCTGAGGTTTAATGCAAAAAGACTGACCACTGATGGCTTGAAATGAGGATTAGTCAAATCAGTAGAGGAGAACGTGTCTGTTAGGGCTACTAGCCATGATTAATAGATGGAGGCCGTCTGCCTCAGCTTACCAAGAGATTTTGGGGGTGGGGAGGTTAAATAATGGGGACTGTTTCCTTTGTGTGTTGCTTAAGGTTTCCCCAGAAACATTTTGCCCGATCATTCTTGGAACTGATGTATTGGAGCAAATGAACCTTTGGACTGATCCAATGGAGCTCCTCTTTAGTTCTTAATCTTAACTACTGTTTGGGAACAAACAGCAAAGAGAGATCTCAACTAACATGTGATCCTTTGCCCCCCACATAGCTCATTGACCAACATGTCCTTTCACTCCAAACCTGTGCCTATGGCTCTTTTCTCCTAACTAGATTTTTCAGAGTATTCATTATGAGTCCTGTAGCCACACTTCACGTTGTTCACCACTTCAGCCCCATAACAGAGAAGGGCCGTTTTCGCACGGCTTACCTCAACCCGGAACGCTGCGCGACATGCCAAAAAAAATGCGGAAGATCGCGTTTTCTCGCACGAGTTTTGCGCAACGTTGCGGAACGTCGTGCAAAACTCGTGCGAGAAAACGCAATCTTCCACGTTTTTTCCGCATGTTGCACAGCATTCCGGGTTGAGGTAAGCCATGCGGAAACGGTCAAGGTCTCCTATTGCTTTTGAGAACATTATGTCCACATAATGAAAGTGTCTTGTCCCCTAATGTTTCATCATTAAAAAGTATCTCTTTCCTGATCTCACCTGTCTTTCCCAGTAATCCGGCACTGTTCTACATATTTCAGATTCTTAGAAGAATTTGTTGTAGTTTGGAGCAGGCAGACCTTCATTTCCAGTTGTTGGAGGTACAGAAACAAACTTTACTTACATGAAACTACACTGAAAGCAATCATTGCAATCTTGCAATGAATGGGAAATTTTGATAAACTTGACTGACAGTTTTTTTGCAAGAGCTGAGCTTGCTAGGTGGAACCAAGGCACACCATGAGTTTACAGGCTAAATGAAATCCATGTTAAGCCTAGGAAAGCCTTCCGAGATCACGACCGACCACGGCAATACAGCCCGGAAAACCCACAACAACCATCCTTCTGAGATAGCTGAGTCTTGCAGCCCTTTTAAAAGGACCTAGGGAGAGACCTGGTACCGTCTCCCAAAGGCCTTAGGGAGCCTTGGGGGAAAGGCCATGACTCAGCAGTAGAGTAGATGTTTTGCGCACAGAAGGTCCCAGTTCAGTCCCTGGCATCTCAGGACACTCCTGGTGAGTCACTTCTAGTCAGATTAGACAATACCAGGCTAGATAGGTGCATGATATAAAGCAGGCTCATATATGTTAATACTTTTCATGGGACAGGTTATATCTGGCGGTAGAGCACCTGCTTTGGAAGCCGAAGGGTCAAGGTTCAGTCCCTAGCATCTCCCGTTAGAAAGATCCCAGCAGGTGTCAGGAACGACTTTGGTGTAGTGATTAAGAACAGCAGGACTCTAATCTGGAGAGCCAGGTTTGATTCCCCACTCCTGAAGCCAGCTGGTGACCTTGGGTCAGTCACAGCTCTCTCAGCCCCACCCACCTCACAGGGTGTTTGTTGTGGGGATAATAATAGCACACTTTGTAAATGGCTCTGAGTGGGCGTTAAGTTGTCCTGAAGGGTGGTATATAAATCTAACGTTGTTGGTTGGTGATGTTGTTATTTGCCTGAGACCCTGGAAAATGATGACTAGTCAAAGTAAGTTGTTTGGAGCTAAATGGGCTGATAGTTTGACTTGGGATAAGGCAGCTTCAGAGGTTCTGTTTTTCTTCTACTTGTTGATGATTTTACCTCTAATCATCGGGGTTAGAGGCTGTGTAACAAGTTCAGATGATAAAAAGCATTCATGTCTGTGTTTTGAGGAGCAAAGGAAGGCTCCAGTGAACCTGCAAACATTACTACATCATTCTCCCAATAAACCCACTCTATCCCATGGATCTTTTTGTTATCTTTGTTGGAAGAGTTCAAAGTCAAACCACGACTTGGAGCCTGGTTTCCCCAATGTTTCCGCTATGTCTGCCCTTCTCTAGAAGTCCACTAGTTAGGAGTGGAAAGAAAACTCCCACCTCTACACTGAAGAATCCTATTTTTGCATAAGGAGATGACCCGACTTTACGGAGTTTAGTTTTATTGGTTCCTGCTTTCTCTTACATATCCTGTATTCTATACCTTGTCCACAATGAAATGGTGGAGTAAAGCTAAGACTGCTTTTAAAAATGGTTTATTGGCTGTGCCACTGTTATCTAACAGGATGGCAATATCAAATGAGCAAAGCACATACTAGCCCTTTTTGTATGTTACAATGAATGCTCGTAGAGGCAGGATTTACATGCATACATCTGTTTGTAAGAAAGAGCCAATGCATGTTCACTTTACAATCGAAACCAGGGACCGGTCTCTGTCTGGATAGATGTTGGGTTTGTATCACATGTTCAGCTGTACATGGGTTGAAAGTAACATGGAAATTACTCAACGCACATATTAAAAATCAATTGTGCTCAGCCTGTATGTGCCTGCACTATAACTTGAGAACAAGGCAACGACTCCATTTTGTCCAGTGTTGATCCATAATAAGGGTGCGTTTTCACACACGCCCCGGGAGATTGCGCAAACTCACAGCATGAAGCATCTTCCTAGCACGATCTCCTGGCACAATCCCCTTTAATGACCCGATGATGTCAGAAAAAGCACCATTAAACGGGAACATGTCTGGAAATCTCACTAGGAAGACACTTTTAGGCTGTGAGTTTCACGTGACCTTCTGGGTGCGTGGCCGTGTAAAAACAGCCTTAGTAGTTATTAAAATAATAATTTCTAATAGAGCATGATAATTAGCAGGAAAATATTGGTGGCAATCCAATATGTAACAACTTATTTACCTTCCATTGTTTGTAGAATGCAGTGTTTGTACATTACATAACAAATGTGTAACTATCAAGTATAAACAGACTCAGTCTAACAATATACGGTATATCTTTATTTTATTTATAGTCCGCCTTTCTTACTGAAATTCAAGGTGGATTAAACAGTGTGAGTCAGTACCGTCAATTTCAAAGACGTTTCAATAAACATGTATATATACACAGAAATATGTGATGTGTTGGAGAGCCACAGCTATGAGCCAGGGGGAGTTTTTGGTTCACACAGCTGGGAAGGTCTGATGGCTGGACATTGGAACTATACCACTTGGGATGGGAGGAAGAGGGAATTAGATGTCACTGTTTTGCCTTAATGCTCTAAAAATAAGCCCTTATTTTCCAATGGAACCTCTCACGCCAAAATTAAAGTCCTATTTTTCAAAAACATTCTTAGGTAAGGCAAATCAGTATTCCGGGTGGGATGGTGAACCTACCTTGGTCACACACCCTGGGTCACTCTGATCCAGACTGTTTAGTTTGTCCCATTGTCAGGTTCTGTCCTGGATCAATTCAACTTACAAACACAGTAGAGAGATTCTTAGTAGCTACTCTGCTATAGGGACGTACCCTCCAATTCAAGCTATCATTAAAATCGGAGCTTGGACAATATCCAGAACTGTTGTAAAGCTTTCTTGTCTGGGCTGGCTTTTAAAGGCTGGAGAGTTCCGCTTCCATGGTGCAATTTTAAATACATTCTGTTAGAATTGCTATGATTTCTGGCTATTGAGATCTGGCCAGGGTGCATGGCATAGGATTATAAACAGACGAATGAAGATCTAAACACGAATTCTTTGCCTTGTTATGGGTCTGTCTATTCAACCAGGTCCAGCATCTGAACTGTGGACCAGACTTCTGTGAGTGTGTTTGGACTGGTTTTCATGGCCCCTTTAAATGCTAATTTCTCATGTCGCTAGGGCTCTTCCAAATGCTGCCAGCAGGCTCCCCTCCTTGCAATTAGCTCACTTAAAGTGATGCCGCTAGTGTGCTAAAGACACTTAAAATTAGACCCAGAAGTTAGGCAGTTAATCTGTAAAGCTCAATAAAGTCCCTTGTTTCATCCAAAGGTTGTCAGAAAATTCGTTCCACATCTGTACAGAGAAAGAGAGGGGGGGAGAAGTGAGGTGTAAACTGCCAAGAACCATTTTAATGATGGCTGGAGAAAAAAGCAGCCAGATGGCAGGCTCTGCTGTGGCTGCGGTTGGTATTTAACTGCTTTTTTATTGGAAAAATATGGGGTGAAAAATTGTGTGGGACTCATTAGGCAGCCTGCTGCGATTCTGATCAGCTTGCCAATCTGTTGTGTGTGGCAAAGATCCAAACATCCATAAATTTTGAACAGCGGCTTATAATCTATGACTTGGAGCTTGTTAAATCTTCCCTTTCTCTCCCTATTTTGGAACACTGCTTCGAGGCTTTTTTAAATTTTATTTTATAGATATTTTTTTAAAAAACCTTCGGGACTCAAGCTGTGTTGCAGACCAAAAAAAAAAAAATCACCAGAGATCTAAAGAAAGTAAACAAGAAAGGCAAGACATTGAAGGCACCACTGAGAGGTGTGTGTCCGTCCGTCTCCGGCAAAGATATTTTCCATAACATGTGTGTGATATATTTTGATTTTTGCATATTAAGAGCCAATTTCTACATTAGCGTTTTGTGTTTCCCTTGGATAGCTTTTGGAAATATTCCTGTAGATACGCACACGTAAAATACTATTTGCCAGAATGGGTCATACCCTCAATTTGTTCAAGGATGATCCTTCTGTGAAATGGATGCTGGATTTGCTACGATTTAGCTCGCAAGATTGGTTTTGGAGCAGGCTGCGTGGATGGCAGATTCCAGTCAAATGTGTTCATATTGTCTGCATCCGTGGGAATCATTCCAGGAGCCGTCAGAGAGATGAAAAGAAAAATGTTACATCAGAAACGGCCTCTCTAAAAGTAAAATTAAAGCAGGAACCTTCTAAAAGACAGTGCTGTTATCTTTTGCTTTGGCACATTGGAGCACTAGAAACCCACCACCAGCCACCTTTTCATCTTCAGCAAGAGGCAGAGCGAGGTTGTAAGACAAGAGGGTTATTTTAAAAGGCTCCACTCTGTTTACCTTTTTGGCTGAAACAATCCCAAAGTGAAAGAGATGCAGATTTCAGAATATCATTGCTAGGAGCAAAGTGTTATGATCACAGAGTGACTGGTGCTCAAGGGAGCCAGCAAACTGCTGGCAGAGTTTTAATTTTCCATCCTAATCGTGTCTGGATTCTGATGTATCCTAAGAGGAAACGTAAAGCTTCCTTTCTCTTAATATTTGCATATTAAAGAAATCAGTTTCAGACAAAGGGGGGAAAACTGATTTAAAGAAGCCGTTGTGACATGTTTCCAAGTAACACAGACAGAAAGCTACTGATCTGCGCCCTCCCTTTTTAAAAAGAAGATGGAAAATATGCGATCCAGATTTCTGTCATGAGAGGATCTGCATGGGGTTTGAAAGCTTTATGGAAACCAGAGGCCACTTTTAGACAATGCACTTTCTCACACACAAATGGTTCAAAAATGCCATTGAATTTCTCTTAAATGAATTACAAAATGCAAGCTCCAGAGAGTCTTTTCTAACATTAGATTTTATGGTCGTGGTTTAGAATATACTTGCTTGTAATAAACAACCGGTTTTAGGTTCTATGTCTGCAGCCATTCCAGCTTGCAGATAATTCTTCCAAATTTACTTTCTGCAGAAGAACTCTGCTACTCCTGCCCGCTGCCGGGTAGCCTTCTGGTTCGAGCTTCAGACTAGGATGGGAAGGGAGCAGGTTCAAATCCTTCCTCCGCTATGAATCTTGTGGGATGACTTTAAGAACATAAGGAGAGGCCTACTGGATCAGACTAGTGGTCCATCTAGCCCAGCATTCTGCTTCACTCAGTGGGCAGCCTGGACCGAATTCCTCAGGCCGTTCAAACAGAATGGAGGAAGGGAAGAGCCTTGTACACCATCTTATGCTCCATGGCAGAAGGATAAGATAAAAATGAGCTGGCGTGCCTCTTTTTCACCCAAAAGGAATGTTTTCCATCAGTGTCTAAAAGGCTAACTACAGGACTGAACGACATTTGTATAAACACCACTCCATCATGCACAGGAAGATGCGGATATGTATAAAATTAGTATTTTCAGAAGCATAAAATTGGCAATCTAATCCCCATTTCCTCAGAAGTAGGCCTGCAAGTCAAGCAGTGCTGAGAACTAGGTGTCCTGAAGCCAGCCACCGTCAGAGCAGAGATTCGAACAGATTCATTCACAAGACGGGAATCTCCTCACGTGCAGAGTTCTTGCCTTCCACTGTACTGCCTGGCTTGTGTCGCTGCCTTGGAGTTGTATGCTGGCATCATCTATTGCCCTCTGACAGATGGGTATCTGTCAGTTCTGTGGTGTGATTTCTAGGAGCCTGGCAGATTGAAAGAGGGTTGGAATAGATGTTCGTTGAGCCTATCCAGTTATTCTTCTGTTCCTGGTTGTCTAAATCTGCTTTAGATGCTGCAAGATATATATTCAGACATCAGAGTTTGTTGTATGTTATCTGAAGTGGCACTGACACCACGCCATGTTTTCCCTCTTGCCCAGTCTTCACACACGATGTTAAAAACTCCATTTCATAGATCCGTTACCTTCTCTCTGCAATGTTATAGGCAAAGCCTTCTTCAGAAGCAGTGTGCCCTGTAGCATGGACTACCTGGCCCTTATTCTTCATGGTCTCTGAGCTTCACACTGATGGGTTCTGCACCTGTGTGGAAGTCCATCTCAGAAAATTCTGGAGCTACAAAGAAAGGCGCGAAAATCCCCTTCTCTGTGGTGTAGAGATACTCTGCGCATGCCCGAAGGGGAGGAGCCTCTCCCACTCTGTTCCTTTCTGTCCGCCACACAGTAAACACCTCAGGGAACTTCCTTGTTTTCTTTCTTTTTAATCATCATGAGCTAGTATTTGGATTTCAGCCTATTTGAATGCTCCCTTCTTTGGCGTTCGTTCCTGATTCTTTCTTTCATCATATCCAAGTGCCAGGACTGCAGGGGGAAACTATCTACACGTGGTGATTATCATTACCTCCTTTGACACATAACACCAACACCTGCCAATATTGCTGAGTCTTACCAGGCAACCTAGACATGAGGCAACACTCGCTGTCTGAAGGCCAGTGGGAGGAGTCCATGGAAGAGGCTCAGGGGTTTGCTCAGCCCACCATTCTCAACCATGATGGTTCCTGCCACCCCGTATTACAAGAGTGTTCCTTCCAGGGCTTAGTGCATCAGGTCTCAGTACCGGGGATATCGCTCCCATTTCCATCATGCCTATTGAAACTGATACCATACTCAGCCATATGGCCCCATATCAGTCTGCCCCCGCCTCATTCTTTTTCAGAAACACCAGATCTGCAGCTATCTGAGAGTCTCTCTGGCACATATTCATCAAGTGTAGGGAGACGCAATGTTAGCTGGGAAGGGTAGTTTTAAAAAGCCGGAAGAGATCGCTCCTCAGAGGATAAGTTAATCTCATCTTTGCCTCCTGGAAGGCTCCGTCAATTTCATCTCTCCTGTCTAAAACCGTGTGGGGTGGCAACCAGAGGGCAGCGAGGAATGGAAATGGGTTGGAGCCGCCTTCCAGAGCCGGGCTTGGACCTGGAGTGGTTAATGGGCTGAAGTTTCCCTTCTGGCATTTCATAGCCTTTTCACACCGCTCCAATGTATAGCAAAGCCTTTGCCCTGCCACTGGCTCTGTCTTTTTAAACTATCCTTCCTGGCTAATATTGCATCTCCTGATACGTGTTCTTTATGTGTCAGATGTCTCGTATAGAGAGACTCTCATTCTGAGAGTGAACCCAACTCAGCCTTGGATTCCACTCCAGGAGAGGATTTTCCCAGCCACCGTTGGATGTCACCTTCCATCCACACAACACCCTCCTTCCCTCCTGAAAGTAACATATCTATAGGGCAGAAACTGAGCAGGTATGGTGTGGCTCCTCCCCTTTGGGCATGCATGCTGTGTCTCTGTGGTGAGGGGAAGATGTTTTGACACCTTTTTGTAGTTCTAAGAGTTTCCAAGACCTACTTCTCTCAGGCCCAGAACCAATCAATATGAATGCACAAATGACCACTTGAAGAGCAGCAGTTACAGGTAAGCAAGCTGTTTTTATCTGGTCACGGTTTTCACAGTTGTGGTGTGCTTGCCAAAAATCTATATAACCTTCCTTCTAGTTTTATAGACCATGGGAAACCAGTGCACGTGAATTGTGTCCCATGTTGAATATAGGGACTGTGAGCGTGTCTTCTGGAAGCACATGCAATAAGTCAAACCAGACTTGGGTTTCCTTTCATTCCTATATTTTCCCATGAATTTGCTTTGTCCCCCCCTCCAGTGTAACATGGAGAATTTCTTCAGTTAATTTCAGAATTGGCACAGGTACAATTCTCTGTAGCTTTCCATTCTTTTTCTTTATTCTGGTCTCTTCCCCCCCCCCACCTCCAGGTTACTGATGTGTGCAAGCACCTATGCACGTTGATGAAGCCCAGTGCGGCAAGGAAGCTGAATACACAACACACACCATCATATCAAGATTCCTTTTTGCACTGCTCTTCATCAAATATGTACATTGGTAATGTGGAAAAGAGGGGGGGGGGGAGAATGAACAGAAGGCAGTGGAGCTTTCAAACTCCGCACATACAGCAATCTGTACAGAGTTGGGAGTTCAGACATGGGAGAAGAGTGGCATGTCAGTGCAGTGCAAACAGTGGTTTGAATGCCTCCCTAGCCTTCTGGAGGGGCAAGGAGAGGGGACTGATTTTTGGCAATTCCTCCCCACCATGGACTCCCCCCCACCATAGACTCTGCAGTCTCCTAAGGGAGGCAGTCAGCAAAAATCTCCTCTCTTTGCACCTGCGGAAATCTAGGTGGGATCCAAGCCAATAGCAAGTAACTTGAAAGCTCAAAATTGGGAGAGTGAATGGGAACGATTTTGTAAGCATTCAAAATCGGAAGTAAAAGAAAGAGCGGACACTAACATCCCCCAAAGGTACTAGGATTGCCGTTCGGGAGCCGCCATTCTACCTCGCGACTTGACATTTTGTTCCTGGGAAGAAATGGCTCATGATGTTGTGAGAGAGGCTTAAATGAACAGGCAAATGGCAGCCAAACCCAGAGGTCTGTTGCATTTTTTTGACGAGTCTGGTTGCTTCCTGCACTTTCCAGTAGGAATAACTGTCTAAGGAAATTGCCTATTTTCTTGTCAGAATAATAATTCCGGTTCAGGAACCCTTTGTAGAAACAAACTGCTTTCTGTGTACACACAGGCGGATAAATTCTGAACTGATCCCCCCCCCAATACTTCCCCTCCCACAAAACCAAATCTGAATCCTGCTCTCTGTCTTTCTTACTTGGAAAGGTTTTGCAGCGACCGCCAAATTTGCCTTTATTTGGATGGAACTGGTGTTTTCTCCCCCCACATCACACACACGCTCCTGATGTGTGAATGTGTATGTGCACAATTTTAATGCCTGACTCCCTGCTTGCCCTTTGACACACTCTGCTTTCTTTATAAGCAACTGCGGGACTGTAAACCCCCCTCCCTCCAGCTTTCCCTTTATAAGTTGCCTTTCAGTGTACAGCCATGAAAACAGTCTTAGCACGGTTGGTCTAGGAACAAGTTCCATGAATATGTTGGCTGTTCCTCAGGAAAGTGTTAGCATGGCCTGCCTGTCACTCAGCGACAGCAAGCCTGAGTTGAGAAGTGCAGGAGGAGAGCCAAGCCGACTCTCTTTTTTTTGAAAGAGGGAAGAAAGAAGCGTGAGTCATTTAACTTGTTGCACAGGTAGGAAAGTGGAAACCTTCCAGGTCCTCAACCCTGGCCAATTTCAAACTGGAAAGACCTTCCATTTCCTGTACAAAGACATTCTCTTTTCTTTTATATATGTGACGGACTTGTTGCTCTCTTCTGTGTCGAGAAAGTGGGAAGTTCAAGGCTGCGCCATGTGTTACGGTATTCATTTACTCCTTTTATAAGTTGCTACGTGAGACATCTGACACGTGAAGAACATGTGCCGGGAGATGCAATGTTAGCTGGGAAGGGTAGTTTAAAAAGACAGAGCTGGCAGCAGGGCAAAGGCTTTGCTATACACTGGAGATGTGTGAAGGGGCTGTGAAATGCCAGAAGGAAAACTTCAACCCTTTATAACCTCTTCAGGTCCAAGCCCAGCTCTGGAAGGCAGCTCCAGCTCATTTTCATTCCTCACTACCCTCCGACTGCGACTCCACACAGTTTTAGACTGGAGAGGTGAAATTGACAGAGCCTTTGGGGAGGCGAAGATGAAATTAACAAACCCTCTGAGGAGTGATCTCCTCTGGCTCTGCCTTTTAAAACTAACTTCCCAGCTAACATTGCATCTCCCTACACTTGACAAACATGGGCTGATGCATCTAGTGTAGAGAGACTCTGAGACTCAAAGTGGATTACACAGTTAAAAACAATAAAATAAGAACAATACACAACATATAAGAATAAAACTGGATAATGTCCTGCGTATCAGAAATAGGGTCATATCGAACAGCTGGACATAGGAGGCTGTCTTGTGCCGAGCCAGACTATTGGTCCATCTTAACTCAGTGTTGTCTGCTCTGTCCGGTGGCAGTTCTCAGGGATCTTAGGCAAAGCAAAGGTTTTCTACACATCTTGTGCCTATGGTCCTTCAACCATCAATGCCAAGAACTAGAGTTGCCAACTCCAGGTTGAGAAGTTCCTGGAGATTTGGGGGAGGGGAGGGGCTCAGCAGGGTATAATGCCATGGAGTCCACCCTCCAAAGCAGCCATTTTCTCCAGGGGGACTGATCTCTGTCATCTGGAGATTAGCTGTAATTCTGGGAGATCTCCAGACCCCACCTGAAGGCTGGCAACCCTACCAAGAACTGTAACCTGTAAAGGGGGGGGGCTTCTGAAGAGAGGCAGTTTCATGCAGAGGGCAGATAGTGACGCTGTTCTTTGCCACGCTTTCTTTAGAACGCCCTGCCTGCCTCCTATTTCCCTGTACTTTGGGCGAAACTCAAAATAAGCCTGGCTAGGAGGGGGAGAAAAACAACCATGGCGAAAGAAAGCTGCAGGTAGTGTGTTTATGTTAGGGATGTATGCACCTCCTACAATTTCTGTACTGGAAATCACCCCTCCGCTTCACAACTGCTTGGCAGAACTCTGAGTCAAAGACCTACGGTGGGTCAGCAGCCCTAATGTCTTAGGAAGGGGCCATAGGTTGGGAGCAGAGCACATGATTACATGCATGCAAAAGATCTCAATTTCCATCAGAGCTAGCTCCAGGCTTTTGTGGGTAGGAGAACTTCAGTGCACTCTTTCCACTCTCCCCTTCCTATCTATTCCTCATGCTCACAGGACCCACAGAGTGATTCTTCTCCCTGTTGCCTTTTTATTTGTTTAACGTATCAGTACACATGGATGACATCTTTTTAACTATCTCCTTTCCTGGAGAATGTTGGAAGGGGAGCTTCCAGTGTCTTTACACCTCGTCCTCCTAGCTAATATGCTATGGCAGTTCCTAAGGACGGAGATCTTCTGAAGCGAAGGAATTTTGCATTCAGCACTTCGCTGTACCATGAACGTTTCTCTACCAGAAAGATCAGTGTGGATGATAAAAGGGGGAAGGTGGGAGGGATTTGTTTTGGCTGGAGAAACTGAGCCAATAGGATGTGCTTTTTTAAACAGAGCTCCTACCCTCTTCCCAAATGATGTCAGCGTCTGAGTCTTTTTTTAAAATCGATTTTGATTCCCTTTCGTTGTAGCTTAGAATTCTAGTATCTTGCTATTCTTCTTTTATCGTTCTTTCACCCTACACCTGCTCCCCCCCCCCCACACACACATTCTTACCCATCCTGATAGAAGAAATGGTGTGTGCAGGATGGGGCAGGCAGCCGACAGGGACGTTGAAGGGGTGGGGGGAGAAATAAAAAACCCGGCATGTTGTGTCATTAAAAAGTGCTGCGAATTACCCAGCAGCCACCCCATCTGCTTTCCATGGGCATCCCAGGAGAACTTGGCGATTATGAAGGAATTCTCGGAGGCCATTACTAGGAAGAGGAAAAAAGGCTTGCTGCAGACAGCTTAATGGACTAATTTGTAACTGTGAGAGCAGGAGAAATGAGTTGTTGGCCGCATTTTAATTTGACAGCAAGTGGCAGAACGAATGCTAAATGTGATGAGTGAGCAGGCGCTGCATTGGTTTCCCTGATGCACTTTGCTTGGGCCTCTTTGGCTTTCCCGAGGGGTCTGTCACTATTATTTTTCTCTTCTGCACCAGCTTGAAGAGGAGGGGAAGGAGGCGGAGGAGCGTGATCAAGCCAACAGGACTCGGGGTATAATTTTTACACGGATGTAGTACAAGGAGCGCAGATGAAATGATGGAGCCTGTGACACCCTGTGTGTGTCGGGCACACATGCAGAGATGGGCATCCCACCACCTGCAGCTCATGCATGCAGTGTCCTTTAGAATGGGCAACCTGCTTTCACCATTGCAAGGACTGTGGTCACCCTCATATAGATTGCACTCTCTGCATGTGTGGCTTCTCATTTGGTGCGTTGTCCTGAGCAGAAATGTTTCTTACCTTTTGCTCTTTAAAGAAGACACACACACAAACATATTTTTAAGAAGGGTTTTTTAAAAAAAAATTTAGACTTTTCACATAAAATGTTGAAACGGTTCTTGCCAGTTTGCGGCATAAACAATACCATGCAAAACAAAACATACACCACATGGCCATTTCACATAAATTATCATTCTAAAGCAGGGCCTCCCAACCTTTTTGAGGCTGAGGGACACCTTTGAAATTCTAACAGAGTTCAGTGGGCGCAACCACAAAATGGCTGCCGTGGTAGGCGAAGTCAACCACAACATGTCAGGGAGGTTCTGTATAACTCTGATAGTAGCTTTTCGACATTTCAAGCAGAAGCTCTCTTTGTCGGGATGCCTTTTTAATTTTATTTACTTATTTTATTTATTTATGTCATGTATAGTCCTCCTTTCTCACTGAGACTCAAGGCGAATTACACAGTAGTACAATCAGTATCAAATACATATCAGTTCATTTAATTGATTATTTTTAATTAATTAATTAACATATAGTGTGGAGGGGGGACTGAAATCATTGTGACTGGCCTCAGTGGGCTCAGTAGATTCAGTGTAAGACCTTACCATAGTCATATGTGTGACTGGGGACCGCCTTTACAAATTATGCTCGAGAACCAAATATGAGAGTTCTGTTCAGAAGTTATACATGAATGTATGGCTATTACCAGTGTCTCCCTATTATTATAGCTGTCTTCTGAACTGGGTTTTAGTAATAATAATAACAACAACAACATTCGATTTATATACCACCCTTCAGGACAACTTAACACCCACTCAGAGCGGTTTATAAAGTATGTTATTATTATCCCCACAACAAAGACCTGGTGAGGTGATTGTCCACCAGATGGTAGGTAGGGCTGAGAGAGCTCCGGGAAGCTGTGACTGACCCAAAGTCACCAGCTGGCTTCAAGTGGAGGAGTGGGGAATCAAACCCGGTTCTCTCGCTGCTCTTAACCACTACACCAAACTGGCTTTCAGATTGATTTGAACATTGTTCAGTCCCTTCCTACTATACAATATGCAGGGTTCTGGAGCAGATAATGGAGTGCCCGGGAGGGGACTGGGGGACAAAATTCTAGGTGCCCTTCTAGCCTTGATCATTCTTGTGTCATGTGACTTTACTTACACTGCTTGGGTGGGGTCTGATGGTATATAAGGGGACCTAGAGGGAATCTTTGACTGGAGGCCCAACATGGCTCTTGGAAAGACGGGAAGGTTCTCAGGGGCTCCTTAGAGGACAAATTAATGGTTTTAGAAAGGGGTTTCCAGAAGTGGGAAGTCTAAAATCACTGGTGTGGTACATGAGTTTGCACCCAACTCGTCGAAATATGAACCTAGTGCAGTACACGACACACCAACAAAAACACAGGGCCGCTTTACAGTTGGATAGCAGGGCAAGCTGATCCATCTTCTGCCGTGTGCCAACTGCAAATTCCCCCTTAAAAGATTACTGATAAGAATTTGGTGTGCGGGGCTGGCCTTTTGGACCAATATTGGTGTGCTACGAAAGTGAAATATCCTCTATCCAGCTTGCTCCTCCTCTTCAGCCTTTGGTTTGTTGTGATTTTCAAAAATGTGGGTCTTACCAGCTGTGTGTACAAGGATGTTAATTAGAGAGTCAGCGCGTGTAACATTTGAATTTAGGGAAAACAAAACAAGGGCGATGGTTTGCACATATTTTGCCTATTGCAGTTTTTTTTTTAATTTGCAGCAAGCATTTTTTTTTTATTCCAGAGTTTAAAAACAAATAGGGAGTTTCAAACCATACTAATCTTTTGAAATTGCTGTTTTCACATGAAACACTGAAAAAACATTTGCCATCCTTATAAAGGAGAACTTTAAAAAAAAGAAAACAAGAAGTTCTTTTGAAAGGATGGTGGATTTTTTGGGATGTGTCTAATGATTGTGGAAAGAAAAACACAATGCTAGTTTAATCCTCGCTCTCTTTTATTACGTGTATTGTCTTTCTGGAATGCTCTTACGATATTCAACAGTGTGATTTGATAAGAATGTGTTTTATGTTCCACATGCTGGCTGGGTATGTATCCCTCTTTCCCAGCCTTTTAAAAAGTGATATGCTTCATACACAGCTAATGTTCACAACAGGATTATCCAAAACACTCATGGCAAATCTGGATGTTCAGAAGAGGTGCTATGATACAACACATTTCAAACTGTACTGCTTTGTAATGCAAACGTATGATGTTCCCCCATCTCTCTAACCAAAGAAAACTGGCACGTCTTGCAGATGGCTGGACTAGAAGAATTTTTCTCTCTGGCACATGTGCATTCCACAAACAGCAATTTTGTGTTTGCAGATGCCCGTTTTGACAGTCCCTGTTTTCTGGTCCCTGCCCCTGGTAAATGGCTGGCCTTGCTTGGATCCTGTTATTGCCTTTTGAACAATGCCTTGTTAAAACTTTGTTAGTGAGTTTTTTTAGTTCTGTCCTTCTGGGGTTTCATGCCCCTGTCCAGAAGCCTCTAGAGACTAGATCCTAGTCTCTAAAAACTTCAATCTCCAGCAGCGAAATTTCTGTATCTTTTCTCTCTGGTGTGCGTGCATGTAAATCTGTATACATGAACACTAATAGCCGGTATAAGAGCCCAGTGGCGCAGAATGGTAAGCGGCAGTACTGCAGCCCAAGCTCTGCTCATGACCTGAGTTCAATCCTGGCGGAAGCTGGGTTCAAATAGCCAGCTCAAGGTTGACTCAGCCTTCTGTCCTTCTGAGGTTGGTAAAACGAGTACCCAGTTTCCTGGGGGTAAAGTGTAGATGACTGGGGAAGGCAATGGCAAACCACCCCGTAACAAAAAGTCTGCCAAGAAAACATCGTGATGCAACATCCCCCCATGGATCAGTAATGGCTTGGTGCTTACGTTTAATAGCCGGTATGTTTTCCTGGCATTTTACACACAGTAGTTGTTCCAGTCTCTATTTGGGTAGCCAACTTGGGGTTGAGTTCCTGGAGATTTGGGCGTGTAGTCTGGGGAGGGTGGGGTTTAATGAGGGGAGGGTTCTCGGTGGGATAATATGGAGATCCGTCGTAATTCTGGGAGCTTTCCAGTCCCTATCTGGAGGCTTCTACAACAAAAAGGAACACCATGTTAAATGTAAAATGTACCTGGAGGCTGGCAACACTAGTCTGTATTGAAACAGTGTCTTTAAAATGTCTTTAAAATGAATGGAAGGATTATAACTAACATAAATAAAACAACAAAACGTAGCCTTGAGTTGAACAAAATGTTCCCTCTGCTTGGGGGAAACTGCTTTCCACAAGATTCAAGTCCAGTAGCACCTTAAAGACCAACACAATATATAAGCTTTCTAGAGTCAACGCTCCCTTTGTGAAGAAGAGAGCTTTGACTCTCAAAAGCTTACACCCTGAAAATCTTGATGCCCTTCAAGGTGCTCCCGGACTTGAATCTTGCTGTTCTAATGCAGTGCAGACCAACAATGGCTGCCTACCTGAAACCGCTTTCCTCAAGCTGAATCTTCTGTGTTGAATCGGAATGGTGGTCTAATTTTTCTTTTTTGACTAGACAAAGGAGCTGACTCCAAAATTTCCCAGGAAACATTATATGGGCATTTCCCCCTGCCCTGACAGACACAGAAATAAAAACCCCTCCATCCTTTGTCATGTCGGATCCCAGCATGCATTGTACTTCTGCTTATGGCAGGTACTAGGTAATGTTGTGAAGATGTTTTGCTATCCACTCTGTAGGGGGGGGGGATTGAGGGGGGGTGCATTTGAGGCTGAGCATGTTCCCTTTAAACCCACAGCCAGGCAGCATCTGTTTTTCCCTGTGCGTTTCGGCTCTAATGTAGCTTCACTTGTCAAGGCAGCCAGGCCCCTGCTGCTGTTTCGGCTGCCTTTCTCCCCCTTGCTCTCTCTCTCTTTACCTTCCAGCTCACTGAGTCTGTTCCTGGGGGCCCCGGGAGGCTTTAACAAGCACTAGATTGTTAGTGACAGTCAGACACTTTAACACTTAAAGTAGAAGGTTTGATTTAATCGCAAGGCTGTCATTTATTGTTTGTCTGCTGTGCTCCGCTGGGGCGCCCGCTGATCAACTGCTTGCTCCCAAGAGTGGGCTTTTTTTTCTTCCTGTTGTTATGTCTAAATCCTCAATACAAATTGCAGGGCTTCTGCATCTCCCAGTGGGCCCCATTACCGCCTGTGGGGCATTAAGGATCATTAATAGCGCTGTCAGCAAGCTAGCCAGTTGGTTAGCTTCTCATAAATAGGAAATTAATCCATCTACTTCATTAATAATGCCGAGTGTCGCTATTTTGTTGCACTCGATGTACCGGAGGCCCCGGTGCACGTCTGTAATGTGATAAGACAGGGCTCCAAATTAGCATCGAATGTCTGATTCCAGAGCGCAGGCTCAATTACTTAGAGAAATGTTGTTTTAGGAGGGGTTGTTTTGTTTTGTTTTGTAAATACTATTTCCCAAATACCTTGGACCATCCTTCAGGGGGAGGGAGAGACATGCTGCTTGGATGTTGCCATTTGGTTACAGAGTGAAGTTCTGTTTTCAGAGCCATGCGACAGAGGAGCAAATGAGAGTCACTAGAAGTTCACGAATTGCAGGTAACCTTACCCAGGAAGAATGGCTCTGCTATTGTAATGAGGGCTGAGAGAGACATTCACCCTGCCTTTCGCACCCTGATTTCCTACCTGCAGGGCTTTTTTTCTGGAAAAAAAGGTGGTGGAACTCAGGAGCGCACAATGATGTCACTTTGGGTCAGCTGGAACAAAGGAGGAGTTTTTTAAAGTTTAAATCTCCCTTGGTGAAAATGGTCACATGGCCAGTGGCCCAGCGGCGCGGAGGGCAATCTCAACTCCCCTCTGTCTGGAGATCAGGGGGCGGGGCCACCAGCCATGTGACCGTTTTCAAGAGGTGCCGGAACTCCGTTCCACCGCGTTCCCCCTGAAAAAAAGACCTGCCTACCTATAATCCTTGAGGGATCATTAAGACTTTGAAAGAGGTACATTTGCTGGCTATTTGTGGTTTTCTGAAATTTATTTTTTTTAAGTGCTGTTACTTTGTTGTAAGTTATTGCTGCCATAAGCTGCCTTGGGAGTGTTTTTTAAATAAATGTTGCATATCAAGGAAGGTTGGAGAAGTGTTTTAAATGAAAAGCAGGAAAAGGCAGTACTAGGATGTTGCAAACCAACCTCAGCTTGTGAGGAGGAGCCGAAGTCCTCTTCGGTCACTCCTTCCCCTCTCCTTTTGCATTAGGGCCAGATTTGCAAACTGGGAAGTCTTCATTTATTAACCATTCGTTATGGCGTTCAAATGAATCACTACAATAGATTTTGGTCTGCTTCTTGCCTAGAAAAAAAGGATTCTGAACTGCAGTTGAATCCTGCTTAGGAGGCAAGAAACTAACCACGGTTTGTTAAAATCACCATTTTCTGGCTCTTTTGGTCACAGTAAACTGAGGTTTGTGGTGAATGAATGAAGACGATGAATAAGTCATGTTCCACATCTGCTGTTGTCTTCTGCTCCCATTACTGTCTGCAAGCCTTCCTTGGTTCCTATGCCTGGGACTGCTTCCCCCTCCTTTAGGCTGACTCTTTTGCACTCATACGACAATGAATGCAGGTACATCTGTTTGCATGACACGTTCTTTTGAAAACTTTCACTGCCATGGTCCCTTACAGCCTGGTGAGGAAAGCTGCTTTGATCAAGCACTATGCCTTGCAAACCGACCAGATGAAAACAGGGACACCACTGTAAACTCCCCATTCCCGTACCATGGGTTATTTCCTGCTCCTACAAACACACACATTACACATTAAAGAGGAATGCGTTCTGTCTGCTGTATTAATTTGCTGCCATGCCCTGTTCTTCTGTGGGTGTGTGGATTTATTAACAATGGAAGAAGCTTCGTCGATGTGTTTAAAAAATCAGTATAGCATTTTTGAATGAGCAGCTGGAAGGAGATGTAGAGTCTCTTTTTTCATAGGTTGTTAGAGAAAAGTCTGCAGAATCATCTATTTATTTGGAGTCCTTTCGGTATTGGAAACCTTGTGCAGGGGCATAGTGAGAACTTTTACGCAGAAGTGAATTACGTTCCATCCTTCCTGCAACGAGATCAGGGGGCTTCCCTGATGTTTTCTCATTTTACCCTCAAAATAATCCATATGTGAAGGCTGAGAAAGAGCAGCCTGCCTACGACTTCATAATAAGCGTCATGGCTGAGCAGTGACTTGAACCCAGGCCCTCCTGTTGCATCTGAAGTACTATGCACCACATCGCATAGCATATAGGAAGCTCCTCTCAGTTCTATGATTGCTTTCACGCTGGACGGATTCTCTGTTCTGCATTCGTTGCAGGGGCATTTGCAGTGGCAACAAAGCATCCACATGGGGGTTTTATGTGCACTTGCTTTTCTCAGCTGCCATTTCCTCTGCTCCCACTCTGCTGCCGGAGGGATTTTTTTAAGCCCTCAAAAAGCTCTGTGAAGGCATAATAAGGAGAAGAGCACCATGAGGAGCTGATGGGAGGAAAGTGGTGCTGATGTGGGCAGGACCCTTGAAAATGTGTCCTTTCCCATCCAGATGTGTTCTAATGTGTTTGTCCTATTTTTGAGGTCATAGTAAAGCAGGTGTGTGTGTATACCGAGGATGGGGGAAACCTGGAAAACCTACCATTAGAAGAGGATAGCATGTGGATATTCCCAGAAATAGTTCTCCAATTGGGAAGCAAAAGTGGAGAAAAAGTCATTATGAAAGCAGTCTTTAATTCTGGAAGATAAGATAGGTTTTCTGGTGGGCTTGAAAAGGTCCTTTTCCTTCCTGTCGTTCATGCTAACAAACCAAAATTCCCCCAAAGACTGGTACAGTCTAAATTAGCCCCTCTCCCCTGACCAAACAGCTGATTTTTCATGTTAAAAATGGGGGGGGGAGCCTAGCAAAAATGTTCTGTATTGCCACAAGTGTACAGACTGTTGTCTAAAGGCAGTGTTTTTATTTATGGGTTGCACATCTCTCTACAACCCCCAAGCCTTATGGCTACTGTGGAACACCTTCACTCTTTGTGGCAGCAAATCTCCTATAACATTTAATATCATGTATTGCATGTACATCCCACCTTTCTTTCAGAATAAATTATTTTTGCAGAGATTTTTTTAAAAAATAGCACAGAATTCAAGGCTGTACAAAGAAAAATAGTGATTCTGTTGGGATTTCAGTGCAAGATAATAACCATTCCTATTATTCATTTCTGTCCTGGGAAAGAGAGCTTATGAAAAATATGGATGAAAGGAGTAGGGTTGAATAAAAGGTTCTGAGACTGTAGTTCCTCCTGCAGAGAAATGAGAAACACAGGCCTGGAAATGATGCCAGGTCTTAGATCCTGAAGGTTTTTATTCCTTGGTTATTCAAATGATCGGGGCACATGTTCCAAGATTTGTTTGGCTTACACTCTTCTAAATCCATTGAAGTCAATGGGATTAGAAGGGTGTGGCTCTCTTTAGAATTGCACCTAATTTACTTTTTTAAGTAATTTTTAAACTTCTACATATGTCCACTGAATGTTAGTGCATCTTTAGAAGTTTCCTGTAGAGATGGGAAAGATGTTTAATTTGCTTGGAGTGTGAAATGTTCCTCGGTTTAGCAGTTTGGGACAATTAAAATAGTTAGGCAGACAGTTAAAGTGCATCTTAGGAGACTGATACATACTGTGTGTCGTTGTTGATTCTCCTGGATCTCTCAGCAGCTGTTTGGGAGTTATGAATATTATTCTTCATTTGGTTATGTTCTTATGTGGCTGGTGGATTCCGGAAGGTGATTCTAGGGGATTGTTGCTTGCTCCATTTTGTCCCCCATACCGTGAAACATCTACATGAAACAGTTGGGAGAGATTTTCCATGGATTTGTAGTGAGGTTTCACTAATGTCTAGAGGACACCCATTTCTGTTCCTCCGTAACAACTTAGTTGGGTGGGCTCTGGAAGTCCTGAGCAGAGGAAGAAGATAATGGGATAGATTGAGGAATGATAAACTGAAGTTCAGTCTAGACAAGCCCTAAGGTGTAGTTGGTAATGAAAAAGCAGGTTGGTTGTTGTGGATTTTCCAGGCTGTATAGCCAGTTTGGTGTAGTGGTTAAGAGTGCGGGACTCTAATATGGAGAACTGGGTTTGATTCCCCGCTCCTCTGCCTGAAGCCAGCTAGGTGACCTTGGGACAGTCACAGCTTCTAGGAGCTCTCTCAGCTCCACACACCTCACAGGGTGATGGTTGTGAGGATAATAATAACACACTTTGTAAACCACTCTGGGTAGATGTTAAGTTGTCCTGAACTGCGGTATATAAATAAAATGTTGTTGTTGTCATTTCCTCCATGCTTTTAACTGCAGAGTTCATCTTTTAGTTGTTGTTTAATTATGACCTGCTTCTACCCTGAGGGTAGGTTTCCAAAGTGCCTGCCAGTGGTGGGCAAACTTCCCAATGTTTGCACTCTTGCCCGCCAATCCACCAGCAATTGGCAGAAAGTGGCAAGTGCCCCAGAGGTTGCCTGCCACTGCCAGGCACCCCAGAAGCATGCTCAGCACACGCACTCCCAAGGGGCATGATGACATCACCCCCCAGAAGTGATGTTGTGCTAGCCACGGGAGCGCTTCTGCACTTCATTTGGGGCTGATTTGGGCCCCAAATGGGCCGAAGAGGAGAATGTTTCTGACACGAGATAAGTGCCAGCCCCCCCCACACACACACACCAGGAGGGTATAGGGACCTGGCAACCCTACGAGGGCTGTTTTGTGAAAACCTGTTTTTACACCAACAAACACCATTTTTAGGGTGTGATATATCTTTAGTAGATTGCCTGCCTGTTTTATCTTTGGTTTTAATGTTGATAATTTTTATGCTTGTGTTTTTATGATTGTATCATGGTACTGTTTTTCCCTTGTGGGCAGCCTTGAACAGGTCCTGGGCCAGAGAAGAGGACTGTGAGGACTCCAGTTTGGTGTAGTGTATAAGAGCACTGGACTCTAATCTGGGGAGCCGGGTTTGATTCCCCACTCCTCCACTTGAAGCCAGCTGGGAGACCTTGGGCTTGTCACATCTCTCTGGAGCTCTCAGCCCCACCCACCTCACAGGGCGTTTTGTTGTGGGGATAATAGTAACATACTTTGTAAACCACTCTGAGTGGGTGTTAAGTCATCTTGAAGAGCGGTATCTAAATTGAATGTTGTTGTTGTTTTAATGTTAAAGGAAATCTCATGCCTCATCACAACATCTAGCTTGGCCCCCAGAGGAGTTGCAGTCCTGGGTTGGGTAACCCAATGTAGAACTTAATGCTTGTGGGGGAAAGAGGTTGCTAAGTCAATGGTGAACAAGCTGTTAGGGCTTCCAGTTAAATTAACTTTAGTTTAACCTTCTTCCCTGTAATAAAATGTTTTGGGACTTAGGGCTTGGGGGACTTGGAAAAACCCTTTAATTGCAAGCTGCAGGAAGGGACTTCTTTAGTGTGCTGAAATTGTTAGATTAAAGCTTTGACCCCTTTCCCCCTCCCTCCCTCATCCATTAAAGACCAAGGCTGCTGTAAACAATTTATGGCGTTCTTAAAGGAAGCCAGATAATCCTGAGTGATTTGTAGCTGTTCCTTTATTGCCTTGCCAAACTTTGCTTTGTCATTTCTGGCGGGATGGGGGATACAGAGGCAACTCGAGAAATTCACATATGTTGAAGACCCTAACTTTGTTTTTTTAAGTGTGTGCATAAGTCTCTCTTCTGCACGCACACACTTTTTATTTAAGGGCCATATCACAGTTTTCCTACATAGGTGTACTCACGCTTGGTTTTTCTAAGTTCAAACTAATTTATGGAGGTGATGCATTTATGGATTTTGCTGTCTGTCTGTCTTATCACCTTTTAATCTCATCTTTCTGCTAGGGCAGCCAGTTTACGTGTTTCTCCCGCCCTCTATTTTATCTTTGCTACAAACCCCTGTGGTTGGTTAGGCTGGGAGTGATTGACCAGCTCAAGCTCACCCAATGAGCTTCATGACTGAGTGGAGATTTGAATCCAGGGCTCCTAGTTCTTAACCACTATCCAACACTCTCTGTACGTGTATATTGGGGAAGCCCATAAATTATTATAGCATTACTCTCCATGTAGATGTAACAAAACAGAATCTATAGGCTTGATGGGTGTATCCCTTTTTTTCCGACACCCATGTAGAAGAAAACATTAGCAGCTTTGTACGGGGAGGGGGGAGACACCCAGAGCTGAATAATTTCTCAGTTGGGGTGTAAAATAGACCATTAATGATTTTACAATCACTCAGCAAATCACATGGCCAACCCTTGAAGAGAGCAACACTTTGCATTAGTGTCAAAATTGATGTTTAGTCATGTGCAACCGGGATGAAATTGGAAGTGGAAGGAAGCCAGGGCTTTCACTGGGAAAGCAAAAGGAGGAGGGGGGGGCTAGGACGGTGGGGAGGGGGGAGGAGGAAGGCAATCTCTCTCCTTCTGTGTCTCTATCTTCCTCTCTTGTTTTACAAATGTTGTGCTCTCTCCCTGGGGATAATGAAAAGGTTCATTTCCACATCCATCTCTTGTACAGATTTTAGCGGGCTGCACATGTAGCTGGGAAACGTAATCCTCCTTGTATGTTGGGCTGCTGGATGTTTTCAGATGCAATCTGTGACAATAACAGGGCCCTGCCAGGGCTTCTCTCCTTCTCTCGTCCACCCACCGGTCTTAGTTGAAATCAAAGCTAGCTCGGGGCCCCTACACTGCACTCCCCTGACCAGAGGCCTAGAGACACAGATTGCAAGGAAGAGCTTCTCTGGTGGGGGCTGTGTGGAGGCGGCACTCCCCCTCTGCGACTGCAAGTCATCGGGTAAGTGATTGGAAAGGGCTATAGGAGACTGGAGCTGCATGCTGTGTCAACCTGAAGGGCAATTGTGTTGACACAGTATGCAACCAGGTCAATTGAAAGCCTTTCCATTCAATTACCTAGTCTTCTGTGTGTGTGTTTGTGCACACGTGCCCATATGCGTGAGAGAGAGAGAGAGAGAGAGAGAGAGAGAGAGAGAGAGAGAGAGAGAGAGAGAGAGAGAGAGGAATACAACTTTTGACTCTTGCTGTACAATCCTAAGAACATTTTCTGAGAAGTAAGCCCAACTGAATAGGCTTGAGTAGGATTCTGAGAAGACCTGCTTCTAAATAGCAACAACAACATTTGATTTAGATACTGCCCTTCAGGACAACTTAACGCCCACTCAGAGTGGTTTTACAAAGTGTGTTATTATTATCCTTTTGACAAACACCCTTTGAGGTGGGTGGGTCTGAGAGTGTTCCAAGAAGCTGTGACTGACCCAAGGTCACCCAGCTGGCTTCAAGTGGAGGAGTGGGAAATCAAACCCGATTCTCCAGATTAGAGTCCTGCCTTTCTTAACCACTACACCAAATCGGCTCTTCTCATATTCTTACTATTATGTTTGCAGGCATTTTCTGGTGTCAGTGGCTTAGATCCTGCCTGGATTTCCAAGGAGGAGGGGTGATTTTTTCCCCCAGTTCCCCCTATACTACTCTTCCCCATTCCCCTGGGAAGTGCTTTGGGCTGTCATGAGAGGGAGGAATTGGCTAAAATTGCCCCCTGCCCAAGTGCCCTTGCTGTCCCAGTGAGGATGCAAGCCTTCATTTGATTTGTGTTTATATGTTTGGTTTAGAGTGTGTTATTTGTTGCATGTTTGAAATCTATATTGTGAGATGCTTTGGTGCTGTATCAAAATGCACAATAGAAATAGTTTTCTCATTTTTTAAATGGCAAAGGGCTCACAGGACCCTACCACCGCCCCACTGAGTGTTCGTTCTTAAAATAACCAATCCGCCACCCTTCACGGAAGGAACCACAGGGAAAGAGATGGCAGTGAGCCCTCTTAGTAGTTGCTCATCAGCTCCCGGTGAGGCACTCTGTCCCCCAACATACGCACACAACTCTGTGAACCTTGACTTAAGCTTTTGACTGACAGTTGTCTGAAAAAGCCTGGGTTCAATCTCTTATGCTTTCTCGGTCAATGCAAGCCCTTCTGGCTGATTTATGACTCTGAGCTAACAGGTTCCAAAGGGAGGCCTAGTCAGTTGTGCTCTGCCAGAAGGTGGTGGCTATGACATGAGATCTCTAGGGTATAGAGAAGCAAGTGATTAAAGCAGAGAAGCTGTGGGAACCAAGGACAGTCGGCTCTATCAGCATGCAGTACTCCTGCGGAGGGTGGGGGAGAAGGAGGGAGAAAAATAAAAGAGGCCCTCCCCAAGGAGCTATTCTTGCTGCTTGTAAGTGCTGAGCACCAAATGTCCTAACATTGTCGGCTCGAGAAATCTACAGGAATTGATTTGTGTGGCGTGGTTTCCCCCTCCCAATGTTTAATGTCTCTCCAGTCGATTAATAATTATTAAACAACCATGTAAGGAGCTGTGGTCTCAGAAAACTCACATTTTTAGTTTCTGGAAAATGAATTCCTGTGGGCACCGAGTGTGATGGTTGGGGGAAGGAGGCTGACGCTTTCGTGCAATAAAGGCTTGAGAAAGTAAACTGAGAATGTGGTCTCCTGCCCTCCCTCCGCCCCAGCTTGGATATTGCTTTATCAATATCATTCTGTCAATAAGCAGTGAACAAACACCAGCCTTTCCAGATTTACTAACTAATCACAGAAAAGTGTTGACAGGGCTTAAAGGATCGAGTGACCAGGCCTAGTAACTCATTTTGAGCATCTTTGCTGGGTGCGTTGGATTTACTTTGGGGGGGAAACCAAGCCACATTCACTCTGCCCTTCACCCTTCACCCATTGCTTTTGCATGAGCCCTCAGATTTCCACAGGGTGTTTTCACATCTGAAGATCTTAGAGTTCAGCCAGAAATCTTTCCGTCTGAGGCAGGGCGTAGTAAGCTACCAAGGCCCAAAGCCCTTTTTGGGCACAGAAGGGTCACACTTAAGATTGGAGAGGCCTGAGTTCAAATCCACACTCAGTTCACTGGGTGACCTTGAAGCAGTTACTGTCTCTATCACTAACCTCCCCCACAGGGCTGTTGTTAAGAATACAATAGTGGGGGTGGGGAGTTCCAGTTTTGCTGCCTTGAGCTCTTGGAATAAGTGTGGGATAAAAACTGTAATAGAAAAGGGTATGCAACACCCACCTCTACGTTGATCAGGCCAGTTATGAATTTTAGGTGCATGGTCCCCCACCCTTATTTGATAAATAGATTCATCCCTGCTGCAATAGAGGTTTCAGCTATTAGCTTTGTTTCGGTTCAGTGCAGTACCATCAGAGCCATTTTGTTTCTGAGCTCCAACAATGTACATGAAAACATTTCATTTTATCCTATTCATTTAACTGAAGTATCTTCAGTACTTTTGCAGCTCTGTCTAATCTTGGAGAGGTTCTTGAGATGGATTTGAGCAGGTAGAAGGTCGGCGGTTCAATCTCGAGCATCTCCGCTTAACAGAT
The DNA here is from genome assembly GCF_028583425.1 of Eublepharis macularius. Taxonomy (NCBI): domain Eukaryota; kingdom Metazoa; phylum Chordata; class Lepidosauria; order Squamata; family Eublepharidae; genus Eublepharis; species Eublepharis macularius. The sequence goes on along the minus strand of NC_072802.1, from coordinate 60,883,531 downwards.
TTCATGCAAGAAGAAAGACCTTTCCTTACCTGAGATCCTGGAGGTCTACCGCCAATCAGAATGGGTGACATTGAGCTAAATGGACCAATGGCCTGATTTGGTATAAGGCACCTTCATGTGCGCAGGGCCCTTTATCTGGCCAATAACCAACACTGCTCATTCTGACACCTAAAAGCATGGAACCTCAGAAAGTTTATTTCCACCCTGGCCTACAGTCAGTATCATGGCGGGGAGGGAGGGGGGACATCAGGTAGAACTTTCTCTTCTCACATACATTAATGTCTCTTTATTGAAGTCAATAGCAATTTACACCATCTGGCCCTCTTCTGTTTGTTTGACTGTTTGATGTCTGGTTTTGCTTTAACAGTCAAGATAAAATGACTAGATTTGAAATGCTTCCCCCCCTCGCTCCCTGGTAATTTCTGTCACGAATTCCTCTATTTTCGCTCCTTGCTCCCCTGCTGGCAGCTGCCATCTGTAGCAATATTTCTCCTGCCAGAAAGATTGGCAAGCAAGTCCCTCTTGTGCCCACGTCAGCTCTCCCTCGCTGACAGGAATGGGTGCTTGAAGAGCTGAACTCTTTTCAGCTTTTCCCACTCCTTCCTTCTACGTGTTCACAATCTCACAGACAATATGTTATCTTCAACAAGGCTGCTTGCTGTTGGCTTGGAAAACATCACAGCCTGAACCACAACACACAGACACGTATCTCACCCACCCAAAGCCTGCTCTAATATAACTAAGAAAATCATGGGAGCATCAAGGCCTCATATCACATGGCCCAAAGGAAACAAAATGACACCATTAGTCTCCTTTACTTGTTGAAACAGAAGAAGGCAATGGTAAACCACTTCTGCTAATCTCTTACCTTGAAAACCCTATGATGAGACAATTCAAAATGAAAAAAAGATAAAGTGCTGGAAGACAGGACCCCCAGGTTGGATGGCACTCAGTGGGCTACTGGGGAAAAGCCGAGGACAAGTACAAATAGTGCTATTCTTAATGATGGGACTGGATTAAAGCCCAGTTGGGGACGTGAATAGATGCAAAAGGAACGTCCAAAGCTGTGCAACACACATAATAGGAACATGGAACGTGAGATGTACGAAACCAGGTAAGTTAGAAATTGTAAAACAAGAAATGGAACGCTTAAACACTGCAGTCCTAGGTGTGAGTGACCTAATGTGGACTGACTCAGGACATTTTCAGTTTCAGTCAGAAAATCACACAATGTTTTACTGCAGAAATGAACTCAAAAGAAACAGTGTTGCTCTAATAGTGAGACGAGACAGCACAAGCAGTTAAGAGCTACAACGCAAAGTCTGACCGAGTAATATCAATCAGACTTCAGGGAAAGCATGTTAACATAACCATCATTCAAGTTTATGCTCCAACTACAGTTGCTGAGGAGGAAGAAATCGAAGACTTTTGTGCAAATGTCCAAGAAGGAATTGATCATACACCTAAACAAGATATGCTGATAATCATAGGTGACTGGAATGCAAAAGTAAGAGATAAAGCAGAATCAAACATAGTTAGAAAATTTGCATTAGGATCATGAAATGAAGCAGCAGAGGAGCTATGGGCTGAAACCAGAGATATTATCAAGGAAGAATGTGCATAAACTATTCCTGTAGCCAAAAGAAAGGAGAAGCCTAAATGGATGACTGAGGAAACTCTTAAAACTGCTAAAGATAGACAAGAAGCAAAAGCAAAAGGTGACAGAAATAGAGTCAAAATTCTAAACACAGCTTTTCAGCAACTTGCACACAGAGACAAAGAAATCTATTGCAATAACCAGTGCAAAGAAATAGAAGAGAACAACAAAAAAGGAAGAACAAGAGATCTGTTCCAAAAGATCCGAGAAATCAAAGGGAAATTCAAGCCACGGCTTGGGATGCTGAAATATCAACGCAGAAATACAGTATTTGATCAGGACAAAATAAAGGAAAGATGGAAACAATACACCGAAGAACTATACAAAAGAGATGTAAGGATGACAGATACTTTCGACGAAGAATCTTTTGATGAAGAACCAGAAACCCTAGAAAGTGAAGTAAAAGCTGCACTCACAGCAATTGGGAGAAACAAAGCACCTGGAATAGATGGAACACCAATAGAGCTATTTCAACCTACAGAAATGGACTCCATCAGAATCTTAACAAGAAACTGGCAACAAATATAGAAAACAAAACAATGGCCCACAGGCTGGAAATGCTCAGTCTACATTCCAATTCCAAAAAAGGGGTATGCCAAAGAGTGCAGCAACTATCGGACAATAGCGTTAATTTCCCATGCAAGCAAAGTGATGCTCAAAATTTTACAGCAAAGACTATTACCATATATGGAATGAGAAATGCCAGATGTTCAAGCTGGATTCAGAAAAGGAAGAGGCACCAGAGATCACATTGCAAATTTACGATGGCTAATGGAACATACCAGGGAATTTCAGAAGAAAATCAGCCTGTGTTTTATAGATTACAGCAAAGCTTCTGACTGTATGGATCATGAAAATCTATGGAAAGTCTTAACAGAAATGGGGGTGCCAGAACATCTGATTGTTTGGATGTGCAACCTGTACTCTGGAAAAGAGGCTACTGTCAGGACAGAATATGGGGAAACAGAATGGTTTCCAATTGGCAGAGGTGTCTGACAAGGATACATATTATTTCCCTACCTGTTCAACCTCTATGCAGAGTATATCATAAGGAAATCTGAATTAGATCTAGAAGCAGGTAGAATGAAAATAGGTGGAAGGAACATTAACAATTTGAGAGATATGCAGATGACACCACGTTAGTTGCAGAAAATAGTGAAGACTTGAAACGACTACTAATGAAGGTTAAAGAAGAAAGCACCAAAGCAGGATTACAGCTGAACATCAAGAACACAAAGGTAATGACTACTGAGGAATTACACAGTTTAAAAGTTGACAATGAGGAAATAGAAATAGTTCAAGATTTCCTATTCCTTGGCGCAATCATCAACCAAAAGGGAGAGTGCAATGAAGAAATCAGAAGAAGATTGAGACTTGGAAGAGCAGCTGTGAGGGAGCTAGAGAAGATCTTTAAAGATAAAGTTGTCTCTCTGGGAACCAAGATCAAGATAATCCAAACTATGGTATTCTCCCATTGCTCTGTATGGATGTGAAAGCTGGACAGTGAAGAAAGTTGACAGGAAGAAAATTGATTAATTTGAAATGTGGTCCTGGAGGAGAGTTTTGTGGATACCATAGACAGCCAAAAAGACAAATAAGTGGGTACTAGATCAAGTCAAGCCTGAATTCTCCCTAGAAGCTAAAATGACAAAACTGAGGCTATTGTACTTTGGTCACATCATGAGAAGACACGATTCTCTGGAAAAGTCAATAATGCTAGAAAAAGTGGAAGGCAGTAGGAAAAGAGGAAGACCCAAAACAAGATGGCCTGACTCAATAAAAGAAGCCACATCCTCCACTTTGCAAGATCTGAGCTAGTCTGTTAATGATAGGACGTTTTGGAGGTCTTTCATTCATAGGGTCACCATAGGTTGGAGGCGACTGTGTTACATAACACACACACACTTGTTGTAAACCATAGATGCTCAAAGGGCATAACCAGAGCTGAAATTCTTCCCTGGGCCCAAGAATCAAAAACACCACTTCTTCTCGTTGCTTCTCTCTTTGCTCCTTCTCCTGTTCAAGTGGCACCTTAAGTGTGCCCCAGCTCCCGACTCTGAGTTCCTTCTACCTCTGCCCCTGTCTTCCCCCACGTAGAGTTCACAGACCATCTTCTTTGCTCTCTGTATATTGCACAGCACTTCAATTTAGCTGCCCTTGGAGAGAACCCAGAAACGACAACTGGTTCAGAATGAGGCAGCTCACCTCCTGTCATGGGCTAGCCAATGAGAACACATCTTGCCTTCACTGGCTGCCGGTTTGTTTCTGAATTTGATTCAGGGTGCTGCTTATGATTTTTAAAGGCCTTCATGACCTGAAATATACACGTGCTAAAGGATCGTCTCACCCCATATGTCCCTGTGTGCCAATGACAGTCTCTTGGTTGCCACTTAAGGAGACCTGCTTGGCATCTACTAGAGCCCATTCCTTTCTATAGTGGCTCCCATCTTGAGGAGAAAGGCTCCCAGAGAAGTTGAAAGAGACATTCTGTCCAGAAGGCCTTGTTAGGCTGCTTTACTTGTGTCATGACCTGGATAGCCCAGGTGAGCCTGGTCTCATCAGATCACAGAAGCTAAGAAGGGTCGGACTTGGTTAGTAATTGGATGGGAGACCTCCAACGAAGACCAGGGCTGCAGAGGCAGGCAATGGCAAACCACCTCTGAATGTCTCTTGCTATGAAAACCCCTCAAGGGGTCACCATAAATCAGTTATGACTTGAAGGCAGCACACACAAACTGCAAGCAGTCCCTTGGGAAGGGGGTTAAATGGGACTGTATTGTGTTCTTTATGTTTTTGATTTTTGGAATAGTAAGACACTGTGGGCCCTGACCTAGATAGCCCAGTCAATCCTGATCTCATCAGATCTTAGATGCTAAGTAGGATCAGCTTTTTGGTTAGTAATTAGATAGGAGACCTCCAAGGAAGACCAGGGTGGCTATGCAGAGGCAAGATTTGGATCCTGTAGCACCTTAAAGACTAAGATTTCTAGGGCATGAGCGTTCAAGAGTCAGAGCTCCCTTCATCAGGTCAGGACTTTTAAGATGCTACAGGACTCGAAACTGGCTCTTCTACAGCAGACCAACACAGCTACCCACCTGAAACTATGAAGAAGCAGGCAATGGCAAACCACCACTGTTATTCACTTGCCTTGAGAGCTCCAGCAGGGATCGCCATAAGTCAGATTTGACTTGAGGGCACTCTCCACCACCACCAAGCCACTTTGAGCCACAAGGGAAATGGCAGAGTGTAAATACTGTAATGGATAAACAAATGTCCTCTCTGTCTTCTCAGGGCTGAATCTGGAATGCAGATACGGAGTAGAATTAACTCATATTGGTTCCCGTCCTCCAACATGAGTCTTAATCTCTGGCACAATGTACATGTAATGACATGGTTGATGGTTACAACAACAGCATTGCTTCCGGGAGTGCCTCCCAGCTGTGATCACAACAGCAGCTCGTGTGGGGCTGCAGGCTGGTATGAACCAGCCCTCAGGGAGCATACACCATAGAATTGCTTCTGCAGTCTTGCATTGTGCATGTCTTTCTGTTCAGAACAGATGATGTTATGACAAAGGGGCGCACTCTTCTTTTAGAAGCAGTGCAAGAATTGGCTCTCTTACTGTGATGTATTAGCCTGCGGGGAAGAGAGAGAGAATCAATATGTAAATGAAAATATTTCATCACCTGTCAGTTGGAGGGTACCGTCCCACTGGAGAAGTAAATATATCTCCTGCCTACTCTTGCGGATTAGCAGCAGTGTCTGCTAGTGGACATGTGTACACGCGCTCGAAAACATGTTGCAGGAAGGAAAGATGGATGATTTTTGAGGAACAACAACAAAAAAGACCAAAACATGCAGAATGTTTAAAACCCTCATTTAAAAAATCTGTCTGGTATTCATTATACATGCACACATGCCTTGAAATCGTTCACTTTGCTGAGGCTCTTGAAAAAAATCCATCAATTTGCCATCAGGTGGATAATGTAATGACTGTTAACCTGCTGTTTTGACTGGTGCAGGGACCTGAACATATGTGCATTTTTTTTTGTTTAAGGTTGGAGGAGAGATGCTAGAAAATAACAGGAGTTGTGTGCTTAAATAAATGTTCAGTTAGGGTTAATGTATATATTTAGTACATTAAGCACACATTCTCACGCTCTCAACTTTTTATGCACCAAAGAAAATGCTTTATTATAATAACCAATGAGGGCCACTATGAAACTTGACAAAGGAAAAGATGCTGAAAATGTTTTTTTCTGTTCTAGCTATTGAAGAGCATTAATTAATTAATTATATGCCATCTTTCCAGCCACGTGGCATCCCCAAGGTGGATAACATCGGACATTAAAACATTTAAACCATTAAACTAACATTTAACGTGTGTATACATATGATAAAGGCATATAGATGTACAAACAGACAAATACACAACTAAGGAGGAGGGCTAGTAAGAGTTTACTGGGTGCGCCAAGTGAAACAAAAAAGTTTTCACCTGCTGGCGGAAGATAATGAAGAAGGAGACAGAGGAATCTCCCTGGGGTGGAAAGTTCAAAGTTTTGGAGCCACAACCCAGAAGGCCCTGCCCCGGGTTGCCATTCATCCAGCCTCAGATGGCAGAGGCACCCAAAGCAACACTTCTGAAGATGACCAGCTGTCTATTGTCTGTGCAGGCTGCTGAAAACCTTTTGCCATCAGTGGCACTTCACAAACAAGTGGTAGCATTGGGAGGGCCATGACTCATTGGTAGAGCACATGGAAGATTGTAGCTCCCAGGTTAAACCCTCCTGTCTCTTGGGCAGCTGTTGTTGGGGTTGACTTTTCTCTGCCTCTTAGTCCTCGGAGAGCCACTACCAGTCAGATGAAACAATACTGCAGTGGTTCTCAACCCACAAGTCCAAATTTACTTTGCATGGTGGCCCATCCAGGGCTGGTCCGAGAGATTCAGAAGGCGCTGGGAGGGAGGCATGTTGAGGAGATGCGGAAAAATGGCAGGTCTCAGCAAAGAGGCGGGTGGCAAATGTCTCAGTGCAGTACATCTCCCACAGCAGGTAGAGGGCAATGAAGCACTGCAGGGTGGTGGGCAAGAGGATGAGAATCACCAAGACAGAGCCTATGTTCGCAATCGCCAGTTTCTCTCCTCCTCTCGCTTTTCCATGCACTGCTCACTCTCCAGCCTTTCCCCCCATCTTCCACCTACTAGTTGGCAGACATCTCCCCCCTCCATTATTGCAAATGGGGAGGACAGGGCAAGAATGTGAAAAGACAGAAAGGAAGGAGAGGCAAGAAAGAGAAGGGTGCAAAGGGCAGGAGCCGTCATTAGAGATGGTTGGTCTGCGACCCACTTTCCATAGGCTTTGCAACCCACTTTTGGGTCTCTCAACCCACAGGTTGGGAAACGTTGCAATACTGAGATGAATGAACCATGTCTGACTATGAATATAGGAAGCTGCTTTATACCTTTAATATTTTATCGGCCCTTTTGTTGGCCAGCCACATGCACAGCTAACATACCAAGGTTGCACTATAAAGTGCATTTAAAAAATCACTGACTTCATATTGCCACATGTGAGGGCTGTTCTGTAGCCTGTGATCAAGAACTCCTCCTACGGGGGAGCCCAGAAGAAAATTAGAATGTGATTTAGTTCAGTACCTCAGAAAAACAAGCCATTCCAAAGGGTCAGATAGGTTCCATTGACTGGAAAGAGGCTGAGTATTACAGCAACTACCCTCTGATGGTCTAGAGTCTTTTTTGTCTGATCAGACATGGAAAGTTTCTATCATCCCATCTATGTAGGAATTAAGTTGTAGGGTTCTTGTTGGACTTAATTAGCAGAGGTTAGCTAATGTGCAGTAGATTATAAGAAGACAGACTCCAGTGTTTTAGCTCTAGAAAAATACTTTACTGCATATTAGGACAAAAGGGTACATTTGGTGAGAAAAGAAAGAATAGCTAACAGACTTCTACATTTTGATGGTCAGACTAGAACACAATACAATCTATAGAAAGACTGAATACAGGCTGAAGACTGAACAAAGAGCAATAAACCCCCTGGTCTAAGTTAGAGAAGTTAATTGCCCCTAGATGAGCCTAGATCTCTTCATTAAACATAAAGACTCCCCTTTCTATGGTGGGAACTTTAACTGGGCAGCTAACTGTCTGACTAATTAAACAAACAGAACAACAATTTAACTCTTTCATGACTGAACATAGGACACTTGCTAAAATTGCAACAGTTCTGTATACCCAAGCTGTTTAACATTTATATCTGACTGATATCAAAGATCATTTGGAGCTCTGGAGTTGCGTGTTATCAGTACTGTAGGTTGATGATATCCAGATAATCAGGAAAGCAGAGCTGAAGAGAAGGCAAGCAAAGAGAAGGAGGGTAGGCAAAAGGAGTCAGAGAATGAAGGGGTTTAATAACAAAAAGGAACTTCACCTGGTATGAAAATGAGACTGTAACCAAAGAGAAATGTGGGGGGAAACAAGAAACAGGAGGAAATAAAGCACAGTAGAGTTCAGAAGGGAAGATGAATTTGAGAAAGGCAAATAAGAAAGGAAAAAATCAAGCTGGGGAGATAGTAAGCTAGAAACTATGTTGTATAGGGTTGCCAGCCTCCAAGCGGTGGGTGGAGTTCCCCCACGGAGATCAGTTCCCCGGGAGAAAATGGCTGCTTTGGAGGGTGTAGCATTATGCGCGGCTGAGGCCCCTCCCCAAACCCCGCCCTCCCCAAGCTCCACCCTGCCAATTCTCCAGGAATTTCCCAACCCAGAGGTGACAACCCTAATGTTTTATGAACTTAAAAGTTAGGAATTGAAAGTTTTTGCAGGAGTTTAATTTAAAAATAAAAGGAGAAAAAGGAAAAATCAGGGAGGATCCCTATCCAAGAAAAAGGAAGGATGTAGGGTGGCTGGAATATTGGGAAAATGAAACAGTAGTCCAATGGCACTTTAAAGAGTGATGCATTTATTCCACCATAAGCTTTCAAGAGTCGGAGTTCACTTCTTTAGATGCACGGGCAGAGAATAGATGAATTTGGCTTCCATGAATACCTTTCGAGCACAGGTATAGCCAAACACAGGTGGAAGTGATACTTGCATGAGTGTGTGGTAATACAAACTGATTTGTATTATCGGGGCTTTTTTTCTGGAAAAGAGGTGGTGGAACTCAGTGGGTTGCCCTTGGAGAAAATGGTCACGTGGCTGGTGGCTCCTCCCCCTGATCTCTAGACAGAGGGGAGTTTAGATTGCCCTCCATGCCGGCGGCGCAGAGGGCAATCTAAACTCCCCTCTGTCTGGAGATCAGGGGGCGGGGCCACCAGCCATGTGACCATTTTCAAGAGGGTCCGGAACTCCATTCCACCACGTTTCAGCTGAAAAAAAGCCCTGCATATTATTCCGCAGCCATTCTGCATTTCTGGAGTAATCTGTTTCATGGGTTCACAGCAATCCAGAACACCATCAAATTCAGTTCAGTATATTGAGGCAGAATGATCTGTGTGTAAAACTTCCCTTTGCAGACAGTCCCATTACTAACAGTGCAATCGTTTGCAGAGTTACTTCAGTCTAAGTCCACTGAAATCAGGGCGCTTTGACTGGAGTAATTCTGCAGAGGATAACAATGTAAATCTTTCTTCTGTTTACAAAATTCTTACGTTAGCTTTAAACGGGCATCTTACCTATTCTAAAAAGCTATTGTTTTTTGCTTATACAATTGTGTGGACAAAAAAATGACTCTGGGAAAATATCATATGCTAATTAGACCTAAGAACAAGCAGATACCGCTGGAACCAATTATCCCTTTTTATACTGGCATTTGAAGGATGATCTGTGAATATTTGCACATGTTTTTAATCAGAAAAGAAGGGATTTTTAAAAAAATGTGTATCTCCACATAAGATCATATGATTGATACGTTTATGCTTAATGTAAACCAGTCTTCTGCTCTTCTTAACTTGAAAGAATCACAGATGGAGAGAGATTCATTTGGGATCTCTCCTGTAGGACACTGCTCACTGACCAAATTTAGCTTTGGCATAATTTGTGTGTGTTTACCTTTCCACACAAGGCCTCTGACAATTAAAACAATGAAGCCACTTTGAAAAAGTTGCCGATCAAGTTTTGTTTCCCTCCAGAGCTCATCCTGGGACAGGAAGCTGTATGTTGGAACTGAATATTGTGCGAAATCTGCTTCCAAATTAGACCCACAACCACTCTGTCTTCAATCTTACACTATTCTGCACAAGGTGCTATTGGGGGTTGGAGCTGCTCACTATAGCAGGTTTGATTCCTGCAAGCACTTAGCCCCTGTGTAGCGCTCCCACCTATTGTACTTGAAAGTCATTGTTGGAGTTGTTTGAACAGATTTTATTGGGCTTTTCTTTGAATTAAAAAATAGAAAGTATACATAGTCTGATGTAAAAAGACAGTTTTAGAAGGATTACATCAGTTAATAGTTTAAAATATAAAAGGTTGTCCAAAGGGCCCAGCTAAATGAAAACAGTGCAAGTATGTGATATTAGTGCCCTGACCTGGATAGCCCAGGTGAGCCTGATCTTGTCAGATCTCAGAAGCTAAGCACGGTCAACCTTGGTTAGTAATTGGATCGGAGATCTCCAACAAAGACCAGGGTTGCAGAGCCAGGCAATGGCAAACCATCTCTCTGTTAGTCTCTTGCCATGGAAACTCCACCATAAGTCAGCTATGACTTGAGGGCACTTTCCTCCACCACATGTAATATTAGTGCAAACCCGTGCTGTGTCACATCATTCTTTCCATCTTGGGAAACATCTTTTTGTGTCCCCACTTTAGTGCTAATGTACCAAAGCAGAAGTACAGGACGGGAGCAATCTTAAGAAGTAAGTCTCATTTTAGTCAATCAGGCATACGCCCAGGAAAGCGTTCTTAGGATGGCAGCCAATGTCCCCTTGCAGAAGAAGTGGTTGGACGCAGCTCCTGTCAAGTACCTAACATTAATGGAGCAACCCACATTTCATCCAATATTTAGGAACACGGATGGCTTCACTACAAACCTTTCTGTTTATCAGAAAGTGCCTGGGGAGGTGGGCTTTGTCAAAAGCCGGAGAGTCCATTTTTCTGTCTCTCTTTTCTTTCTCGCTCCACTCTCTCACTCCCAGCTGTCAAGGAAACTTGAGGAGGCATTCAAATGAGAGACACATGGATGTTTATAATTCACAGTTTTGCCATTGTTGTCACCAGAGATTTGTGCTTCCTGTTTGGTAATGGGGGGGAAAGGAAGGATAAAATTGGTACCATAACACGGCCAGACACAACTCGTTTGAAAGATGGGCCTCCAATTATTTACTTAAGGAAATAGTGGGAGATTTATTAATAACCTCTGGCGATCTAAATAGCTCTAGTGATTTCCATGTGTGACCTGAGGCCTCCTCCTTCCCCGGCTGATTAGACACAGCCCCCCCCCTCACTAAAAGAGCTGACCTGGTTGGTTTTTTAAGGGCTCTGCTAGTTAACTCCCAGATCGCAAGGTCTAGGCAAAACAATGTCTGTCAGGACCATTATGAGACACTTGGCTACAACAGGTTTAATCTTACTCTCTGATTTCAGAGGAAGCGGTTAAGTAGGAGGAACTAATAAGGCGCCTTGCATTTTTAAAGGGAGCAAAATGGGAGAGTATTTTTAAATCTATCACTGCTTTGGAGATACAGACCTCAATGCTACTATGCCTTGGAGGTAAGATCAGTTTACTACTAGCAGTGTGGATTTACTTTCCTACCACTTAATGCTTCTCTCTGTGTATTTTAACCATTCTGTGACCCACATTGGCACCGATCAGTTTAATCTGAAGCACACAAATAAGTGTTCTAGTTCTTCAAAGTTTGACTCTGAAGCAATGTTATATTGTGTTAAAAAATAAGCACAGTCAGCTTTGGGAGAGCAGCTGCATCAAAACAGAACTCCTTGCTAGAGCCCTAGCTCCTCTGATCAATGGATAGAACTTAGTTGAATTTAAATGAATGTTTATTCAAATAAGCGGGGCTTTTTTTCAGCTGGAATGCAGGGGAACGGAGTTCCAGAACCTCTTGAAAATGGTCACATGGCTGGTGGCCCCGCCCCCTGATCTCCAGACAGAGGGGAGTTTAGATTGCCCTCCGCACCGCTTGGCGGTGCGGAGGGCAATCTAAACTCCCCTCTGTCTGGAGATCAGGGGGCGGGGCCACCAGCCATGTGACCATTTTCTCCAAGGGCAACCCACGGAGTTCCACCACCTCTTTCCCCAGAAAAAAAGCCCTGCAAATAAGCATGAGATAAGCCATGCTAATGTATTGAGCAAGGGGGCCAGGCTGCAGTAGCAGAACAAGTGAGCAAGTGGAAGGTCCCAGAGTTGGTCCCTAGCAAATTCTCCTAAGAATTTCAGGAGACCCATTGCTTAAGAAAAGGATACTGGACTAGATATAAGATCTTAGTGTAAGGTGACTTCATATGTTCAATAGAATTTAAAAGGAAAGCAGAAAAAGACAGCCCGATGCAGTGATTTTTATGAGTTCAAGAATTTTAATGTGTGCATGGTTTCCCCCCTGTCTGTAAAAACTTCCTGTTAATTTCAGTGGAGGCTTCTTATTCCTGTCCCTGCCATGCTTTTTCTTTCCGCATAGCTCAGAGGGGTGGGAACTTGTAGATTCCTGCTTCATCCACCTTAAATTTTGGCATGTTATTTGTTTCAATGCTATGTTTATGTGACCTGTTGTATTTTTAACCTCACCTTGAGAGAAAGATACTGTTTTTTTTCCTGACCAGAGTGCCTGGATAATTGCCATTTTCAGCTCCTTTTTGGCTTCCTCTGTCTGCCAGAGATTCCCTATCTGATGCAAAATGGTTTTGCCAGATGTAGCCTAAACGAGGAAGATTGTTGACCCCGACACTTCCTGTGGGGGCCGACTTCTTTTCTGCATCCTTAGTTGTTGGGTCTCCCAGATGGTCTTTGCCAGACACTATATATTTTGCAAAATATTTTTGCAGGGGATAAGGATCTTTCTCAGAGAAAACAAGTTGCATGAATGGAGATGGAAATGGCAGATTTGATTGCTTTAAAGGCCATTTCCACACACGTTGAATAATGCACTTTCAATGTACTTTCGCAATCCTTTTGAAGTGGATTTTTTGTTCCACACATAGAAAATCAGTTTCAAATGTTCACTAAAGAGTATTGAAAGTGGATTATCCAACGTGTGTGGAAGCAGCCTAAGTCTCAAAATTAAAACTCTGGAAAGAAGTGATCGCATGTTGGGGAATGTATCTAGTGTTTCTCTACTCCCTTTTTGCTGCTTATCTACCTTGCAGCTAAAAGATATCGGGTGCACCAGGACTTCAGTTAAAGCATTGGAAACCAAGTGTTGCCAGCTCCAGGTGGGGAAATTCCTGGAGATTTGGGAGTGATGGCTGAGAAGGGATGGACCTTAGTGAGGTATGATGACAGAGAGTCCACCCTCCAAAGCAGCAGTTTTTCCGGGGAACTGATCTCTACTCTGGAGATCAGTTACAATTCCAGGAGATCTCTAAGGCCCACCTGGAGGTTGACAACCCTATTCTCACCTCACTATGCCACGAGATCATCTGGCCACTGAAGAAAATTGCAAACACTGCATCAGCTATCAGGACTATTGCCCAGAACATTTTGGGCCTAACAGTCCAGCCCATAGATGCTCAAGTTCCTTATTCTGAGCAGCTCTTCAGTGAGAGAAGCCATTGAGCTGTTTCTCCACCTTTTGCTAGACTTTTCCACTGCCTGTGTCCTGCACCTGTCCATGTGGTTTGGAAGTAGGCTCTGTTCAGAATTTTGACTGGATGCACAGAGGTTGGGAGAAAGAACAATGGGTGTAATTTATTTCTTACACAGTGAAGCATCCGCATAATAAATACAAGTAGCACACAAGTATATGAGGCCTCCTGTCAGATGTATATTCATAGCTAACTCAAGTTTGCTGCTGCATAATGTGTGAAATGACCTTTACAGGATGACAGGCCTCTAAATATATTTATGCTTTTCCTCTCCATCTTGTATGATGCAGTGGAAGCGTGCTGGGCCCATAACCTTTGTTGGTGGATAAAGTTGCAGAATTTAATATTAGTGCAGTGGAAATAAGTAGATAAGCCCCTGTGTTGTTTAGCTGTAGAAAAATACTTTTACTACATATCAAGGGAAAGGGTACATTTGGTGAGAAAATAAAGAATAGCTAACTAACTCCTACATATCTACTTCTTGGTGATTAGACAAGAAGAGAAGAAAGATTAAATTGCAGACTGAAGACTAGACAAAGAACCATAAAACTTTAGTATATGTTGCTAATTAATTGCCCCCCAATAAACTGGTTACCCAATGGTGAATCCTAGATCTCTTTATTAAGCATAATACTTCCCCCTTCTCTGGCGAGAACTTTCACATGAGGCCTAAGTGGTTCTATGCTAACTAGCTGTCTCACTAAACAAACAGAACAACAATTTAACTCTTTCATGACTGAACGTAGGACACTTGCTAAAATCCCAATACAGTAAGAACTATTTTCATTTTTTATGCTTCATAATTCAGTAGTGAAGTCTCTTTGCTTGATCAATTACAAACATCACTTATGCAAGGAAATGCAGTCATGCCCAAGACCTCATCAGCCTGCTTCACTAGATCCTGCTGAAGCAAGCCATAGCAATGCAGAGAACAACACTGTGTAGTGGTTAGAGGTCTAGGATCTGGGAGACCCAGGTTCAAATCACCAGTGTGCAATGGAAGCTTGCTAGGTAATCAGTCACATTCTCTCAGCTTAACATACTTCACAGGGTTGTTGTGAGGATAAAATGGAGGAGGGCAATGGCAACTGCTTTGGGTCCCCCATTGGGGAGGGGGAATCAGGGTATAAATGAAGTAAATAAATAAAATAGATTCCACCATTCACTTCCACATTAGTGCAAAGCTGAGCCCATATGCCTTGTGCAAAAGAGCTGCGTCTTCTAAGAGCAGCCAAATCCACACATTGTTGGATATTGAACTATACCAATAATTTATATCTGGATTGGCTTGATGCAGAAATCCAGTTATGAATTACTAGTATATACAATAGAACAATATCCATAGATGTGTGGATGCAGCCTGGGATGTAGAAAAGAATCCTAAATTTATCCAGGTTGATTCTCTTCTTAACGTTTTGTTTTCAAAGCTGGGGTCCGTATTGGCTTCTTTTAATTTAATTTATTTATTTTACTTCATTTATTCTCCACCTTTCTCCCCAGTGGGGATCCAAAATAGCTTATGTCGGTCTCCTTTTTGTTCTGGATTAGAGGGCCAGTTTGGTGTAGTGGTTAAGAGCACAGCACTCTAATCTGGAGAGCCAGGTTTGATTCCCCACTCCTCCACTTGAAGCCAGCTGGGTGACCTTGGGTCAGTCGCAACTTCTAGGAGCTTTCTCAGCCCCACCCACCTCACAGGGTGATTGTTGTTGTGGGGATGATAATAACATACTTTGTAAACTGCTCTGAGTGGGCATCAAGTTGTCCTGAAGGGCGGTATATGAATCGAATGTTGTTGTTATAATAGTGGCTGCTTCCACACATGTTGGATAATCCACTTTCAATACTCTTTAGTGCACATTTGAAACTGATTTTCCAAAACAAAAAATCCACTTCTAAAGGATTACGAAAGTGCATTGAAAGTGCATTATTCAACGTGTGTGGAAATGGCCAATGTGTCCACAAAGAGCAGCAGGCTTCAGAATTCAATTCCAGCTGCATCAACAAGATTTTCAGAATGCAAGCTTTCAAGAGTCAGAGCTCCCTTCTTCAGACATGAGTCTGAAGAAGAGAGTTCTGACTCTCAAAAGCTTACACTCTGAAAATCTTGTTGGTCTCTAAGGTGCTACTGGACTCAAATCCTGCTGTTCTACTGCAGACTGACATTGTTGCCCACTTAAACCAGGCTTCAGAATTATGTCCTTCCCTTCGTTCACTGACCTTTTGTAGGATGCTTGTCAACTGCTTGGTCTCTTATTCATTTTGTACAATGTTAATATCTTCATGACCTCTTTCCAGATTGATGATCAGAATTGGGGCTGAGGTGCTCCATTTGATCTGAGCAGCTGTTCCTACAAGTTCTATAGCAGGTTGAAAACAATGAAAGCAGAGCTGTAATTAATAGCACTAAGAAATAGATATCGTTTACTCTGTTTTTCTCATCATCTTGCTACTCATACACCTACACAGTCCAGAGATTTAGGCGTGTGTAGAAGACATTATTCCTTGGCTAAGAAAGCCATTCAGGATAAATTGTATAACAGAGTTGTCCCCATAGGGTGAAACGAATGCCAGAAGTTTCACCCTTCCACAGTGATTCCTGATTCTTGGAAGAATTTAGGACTGAGTTAGCTTTTTGGCTCTGCATTGTAGGCAGGCGTGGTTTCTCAGTTGCTTGGTGCTTAACGGGAGTCTGTCCTGAGCCATAAGCAGTCTCCTGAAGGTGATGGTTGTGTGGAAATGACTTCCACAGAAGTTTATACAAGATTTTGACTTTCAGTAAAACACTTAGTATATCTGCAAGACTACAGTTAGTGGTAATAGGCTAAGCAGTTGCATCTCTAAGAGAGAACAGAGGAGCATAGTATAGCTAACAATGTTGAATTGTACCTTTAGAATCCTGGTTTTGACCAATAAAGCCCTATATAGACTGGGCACACAAACACCATTTAGTACAGTGTTTCTCTGGGTTGGTTCAGATGCCATAAAATCCTTCATGCCAAGCATCCCCCCTCCCAAGTGTGGCTCCATGGAAAAAGTACTGGTTATTTTGGTACAACTGTACTGACAGCTGTTGCTTGCTTGCTTGCTTGCTCGTTTGTTTGTTTGTTTATAGTCCGCCTTTCTCGCTTAGACTCAAGGCAGATTATACAGAGTGAGTCAGTACAGTCAATTTCAAAGACATTTCAATAAACATGGTAATAGGCTATATACTTGTGAATTTGCAAAGATTTAAAATAAGCAGAAATCCAACACAGAATTGAAGAAATGCTGAAACAGAGAATAAGCAATTCTTTGACTGACATATAAAACAACACAGGAACCAGCCATTAGGATCATGCAAAGCAATAGCAGTAAAGTCTATAGTTTATCATACTTACAGCTATAGTATGAGAGTCTGTAGTCACTCTCGATCCCTTTACTGATGCATCTCTTTGATACTTTTATTGAAAAGTTCTTCCAGGTTCAAAAAAGACATCAAAAAGAAAAGGAAAAAAGGAAAAAAATACAAACACAAAGCCAAGAAAAGAAAAGCAATGGAAATTAGGAATAAGTACCAATTTTCTCTGTGAAAAGATGTATACATATTCAGTAGTATACCTTAACCCCATGTTAACCCTAAGTGACTACTTCTTTCCCTTTATAACATATTTCTTCAGCTCTTAGTCTTCAAACGTACAACTCATCAATTCATTTATCTCTGTTTCCCACAAAAATTCAGTAAAGGGCTTCCAGGTAACAATATATTTGTCCAGTGTTTTTTCCCCAATTAGAGACCTAAGTTTAGCCATCTTGACATAGCCCGTCATCTTCTTATCAGATGAGTAAAGCTGCTGCAGTGGAACATAGGGAGAGAGGTAACTGTGTAGATATGCTGGACCAAGGCCATGAAGAGGTTTGTATGGGATAGCCGCTACTGTGAATTCAGCCCAGTAACTGATAGGTAGCTAATGGAATGACTACAGAATGGGAATAATATTCATGCTCTATCTAGCTCCTGATACTAGCTGAGCTGCAGTGTTCTACACCAACTGGAGTCTCTCAGAGCCGAACTAGACGAGATGAATTACACGAGTTTATGCGAGTGGCCAGATTTTTTCCTCACCTTCCCGTGTCTCTTTCCCCCCCGATGAACTCGTGTCCGTGGCTCTGCTCTGTGCATGTGTCAGCAAAAAAGCAGTTTACATTGACGAGTGTCCGCGTACCAAATCATTGAGTTGCTGTTGCAGAGTGGTGATTCTGTTTTGCTTCTGCTTCCCTCTTCCCACACAGAAAGGCAATAGGGGACAGGGGACGGTTACAGGGGACGGTTTAAGCATGCGCAAACTGGCAGTGCATGATGGGATACCATTCCTGCGTCTTGGAGGAGTGCAGAAGAAACCTGTGCCAGCACAGACACGGGATCAAACATAGTCTGGCCGCACTGGCGAGTGTACAGGAAAGCAACAGGGAGACACGTGTAAGTCCGCTCACGTGCTGTTTGTATGCCATTCGTATCGTATAGTTCAGCTCTCAGTTAACGTAGAGGGAAGACCTATGCTTCTTGGCATCTACCTTTGGGAGATTTGTTAATCCTGGTGAACCCAGAATTATTGCTCTGGAAATTTCTGGTGGGTTGATTGTGATTCAGCAGCTGCAGAGGGTCTCTAGCTGCTCATCTAAAAGAAAAAGAACATTCTCCTTATCATAACTTTCTCCCTCTACTCCCACCCACCCACCCCAGTTGGAATATGAATACGCTCATGGTCAGTAATATTTAAGACTCTTAAATTAAGACTGGGGATGCTTGGGTGCAAACCCTCACTTTACTGTGAAGTTCACTGGGTGACCTGCAGCGCTATCCTAAACAGAGTTACTCCAGTCTAAGCCCACTGATTTCAATGGGCTTAGACTAGAGTAATTCTTCTTAGGATTGCACCACTTGGTCCAGTCCAGTCACATACTCGGTCTAATCTACCTTGCAGAGCTGTGAGGATAAAATGGAGGAGGGGAGGACCATGCGCATCACCCCGATCTCATTGGAAGGACAGTAGATAAAAATTAAATTAAACTAAATTAAGCATCAATTGGATCAGCATTGAGCTACCAGTGCAATTTTAATTAGGCTTGAGAGTACTGCCTCTCTTTTTCTAGTACAGTGTGACAAAAATGGTTGAATTGATTCCTCCAAGCTTCCGTAAGAGGCTAAAGCACAAACAACAACAATAATAATAACCGTATGATTGTTAATAAGAGACATCTAAAATGGCAAGTGAAAAAATCTCATTATCTCAATAAAAAGGGTTTTAACTATATTCTTCTTCTGCCTCATTAATATGGCACTGCTAGCTTTATAGAATTGTTGCTTTTCTAATGAATATATGGTTCTCCCCTGGTGTTCCAATTAGCAGATGCCTTTAAATTGGATTCCCTCCCCCCCCCCTTTTTAAGTGAGAAGGAGAGGTGGTGGTTTTTCGTATTTGAAAATTTCCTGCTTTTTCCTAAGCATCAAAGAGATTTTTCTTCCAGCTTCAGAGGCTGTAAGGGAATTCTTGCCTTCACTGGGTGTGTAAAAGCATCTTGAGGAGCCAAACGAGGGGAAAGTTATAACTCTACTTGGCACACACAAATAAAGTTGACCAGAGTGGTACACAATTGATGATTGTTTTATTGTTTTAGCTGTGAGTCACCTTGAGCAGGTCTTTAGAGGTGGCATACACATTTTCTAAAGAAACAAATGATTATTGGACCTGGTTGTGTACAGGTGGTGCAATGTTAGTAATATAATGTTGTGCATATGATCTTCTACCCTGTCAATAAAAACACTCTCTTGTACCTAATGCAAATTATTGTGCATCTGACAAAGTGGGCTCTGCTTCTCAGCATAGATAGCTTTAAAAGGGGATTAGACCAAAAAGAAAATAAACGGGTTCTCGGTCAAATAAAGCCTGAACTGTCCATAGAAGCCAAAATAACAAAACTGAGGCTATCATAGTTTGGTCACATCATGAGAAGACAAGATTCTCTGGAGAAGTCAATAATGCTACGAAAAGTGGAAGGCAGCAGGAAAAGAGGAAGACCCAAAACGAGATGGCTGGACTCAATAAAAGAAGCCAGGTCCTCCAGTTTGCAGGATCTGAGCAAGTCTGTTATTGATACGACATTTTGGAAGTCTTTCATTCATAGGGCCACCATAGGTCGGAGGCAACTTGATGGCACATAACGCAGAGAGACAGTTTCATGGAGGATGGCTGTTAGCTATGGTGACTAAAGAGAACCTCCTCATTCAGAGGCAGTATATCTCTAAATACCTGTGCTAGGAGACAACTTCAAGAGAAGGCCTTGGCCTCTGTGCCCTGTTGTTGGCCCTCCAGAGTAACTGGTTGGCCACTGTATAATATAGGATGCTCAACTAGATGGTCCTCTGTGTTCTTAACTTCAGTCTTCAAGGTACCCTACAAGACTCTTTGTTGTTGGGTTGTAACAGACTGACACAGCTACCTATCTGAGAGCTATGATCACTGCTTCTAGCTCCTGTTGTTCAACTATATATCCTGAGATTTGATCTAACTATGTTGGTATTATACAACAGGCTGGAAAATGGCAGAGTATCTCTCTTCTCTATCGGCTTGTAATAACAACAACACTCGATTTATATACCACCCTTCAGGATGACTTAACACCCACTCAGAGTGGTTTACAAAGAATGTTATTATTATCCCCACAACAACAATCACCCTGTGAGGTAGGTGGGGTTGAGAGAGTTCCTAGAAGCTGTGACTGACCCAAGGTCACCCAGCTGGCTTCAAGTGGAGGAGTGAGGAATCAAACCCGGTTCTCCAGATTAGAGTCCCATGCTCTTAACCACTACACCAAACTGGCTCTCAACCAAATCTGCTTATAGAGCTGGTCATTCTACTGGTCCACTATGTAAACCCTATATTTTTTTATTTAAAACCTTCTTTCAAAGCACACTTGGCCCCCCAAGGAAGTTCATTTATCCAAGCATAAGAGTGAGACTTGGATTCATGCACCCACTTGCAGAACATGATAGTTCACTAGACAAAACCTGTTGATCTCTGTGCTAAAGTAGATTATAGCAACAACAACAATCACGTGTGCTTATATACTGCTCTTCTGGACAGATTAGTGCTGCACTCAGAGCAGTGAACTAAGTCAGTGTTGTTATTATCCCCACAATAAAGCTGAGGAGCTGGGGCTGAGAGAAGCGGCTTCCCCAAGGCCACCTGCTGAGCTCATGGCAGTCATGGGAGTCAAACTAGCAGAGTGCTGACTCACAGCCCAACCACTTGACCACTGTGTTACAAAAGATGGCTTCTAAGGTCTGAATGAACAATAATGGTGTAAAGCTAAGTTATGATCAAGTGGAATATTCTGTGCAGCCAGTGGAGGATTGCGCAGTCCACATCTGACTCTAATGCCCCACCGCACATACAGACATCAAACTGCATCTCCTGGTAGATCCCTATGCATTAGTCGTGCTCTTCAGCCAGCCTTCTCCTTGAGGTGCCCCATCTCAGTAGTATCCACTGGGCAACCGTCAGGCTGCCAGTTTTCTCCGTGGTAGGTCCAGTGCTTTAGAATGACTTTCCAAGTCAAGGGTAAATTGTTTTGCAGACCAGCTGTGCCGTTTTCAGCTTGAGCGTTGTTGTTTTTCCCTTGTTATTTGATTGTTTGATTGTGGTTTTATCAGTTGCAACCTGTTGTTACTTCTTTATCTCCATGCATCACATCGATGGGCTGTATGCCAGCACACAGCTTAATTTCAGAAACTTCTAGCGCTACAAAACAGGTGTGGAAAAATCCTCCCTCCTTCATGCAGGATTGGATCACACATGGCCAAGAGGAGGAGTTGTGTCTTCTCCCGTGCAGTTTCTTTTTGTTCACCACACCGGAGACATCTTTAGGGGCTTCCCCAAGGGTTTCCCCCTGCCCCTTAGAACTACTTCCTTCATTGTCTTTCTCATCTTTGTGAGTGAATCTCTGCCGTGGACCTCTTGGCTGGACTCGGCCTCCTTTGCTTTGTGCCTTTTGCTTCATAGTGAAAACAATTTCCTTTTAAAAATTGCTGTAAGCTTGGTGATAAATTGCCATCCACCAACAGTCATGACCACTGTTTACTCTGCCAGGGCGAGTAAGCTGAGACTTGTAAACACCGTCTCAAGTTTATACAGAAGGCTTGTAGAAACCAGTTTCTTGGCTTCTTCTCTGGGCGCCGGCACTCTTGACTGCTAAGAAGGGATGCTTGAGACGCATTCCATGTCAAATCAAAAAGAGTCCAGTAGCACCTTTAAGACTAACCAATTTTATTTTATTGTAGCATAAGCTTTCGAGAATCAAGTTCTCTTTATCAGATGCCTGATCCGAACTGGTCAAATACAGAAGAGGAGGGGATGGGAAAGAAGGGGACATATATCACAACAGGACATGGTGCAATTAGTGTGAAGGCAATCAAAACATTCCTTTGCTTGTAAATGTAAACATCTCCTTTTGGTGTGGAGTCAGTTTGCCGTGTTAGTTAACCGCAGTGAAGGTATCCAATTCCTATGCAGTATAAGCCCTCGATAACCACAGCTCTCCCTGCCAGCTGCATCTGACAAAGAGAACTGTGGTCCCCGAAAGCCCACACGTACTCAGGCTGAGATAATTGACAAACAAAGCCCACACCAGGCGTCTCTGGGCTCCCCCAGACCACGCCTCTGTAAAGGAAATCTGTTACCTGTGATAATGTGATAACCATTCATAGTCTCTATTCAGTCCCAGCTTGACAGAGTCAAATTTGCATATGAATTCCAATTCAGCAGCCTCCCATTGGATTTTGTTTTTGAAGGGTTTCTGTTGAACCACAGCGACTTTTAAGTCTTTGGTGGAATGTCCCGGTAGATTGAAGTGTTCTCCCACTGGTTTTTGGATGTTTCCATTTCTAATGTCAGATTTGTGTCCATTTATTCTTTTGCGTAGAGGTTGGCTGGTTTGTCCAATGTACAGAGCAGAAGGACATTGTTGGCACATGAGGGCATATATCAGATTGGAGGATGAGCAGCTGTAAGAGCCAGAGACAGTGTAGTTGATGCCATTGGGTCCTGTAATTGTATTCCCTGGGTAGATATAGGGGCAGAGCTGGCATCTGGGTCTGTTGCAGGGCCTGGTACCTGTGCTGGTGCCTCTGCTGGCCGATTCATGATTGTAAGTGAGAAGTTGTTTAAGATTGGGGGGCTGTCTGTAGGCAAGGAAAGGTCTTCCACCCAGGACTTCTGAGAGAGAGGTATCATTTTCCAGGATGGGTTGTAGCTCCCTGATGATACGTTGGATGGGTTTGAGCTGGGAGCTATAGGTGACAACCAGTGGTGTTCTGTTGTTAGTTTCTTTAGGTATGTCCTGGAGCAGACCGTTTCTGGGTACTAGTCTGGCCCTGTTGATTTGTTTCTTCACTTCATTTGGTGGGTACTGTAGTCTCAAAAATGCTTGTTGTAAATCTCTTAAGTGTGAGTCTCGGTCGAGAGCATCGGAGCAGATACGGTTGTAACGTAAGGCTTGGCTGTAGACAATAGACCGAGTGGTATGTTTAGGGTGGAAGCTGGAGGCATGTAGATATGAGTATCGGTCTGTTGGTTTCCGGTATAAGGTGGTATTTATTCGTCCATTATGTAGTTGTACAGTGGTGTCCAGGAAGTGTACCTGTTGTGTAGAGTGGTCCAGGCTTAGGTTGATAGTAGGGTGAAAGTTATTGAAGTCCTGATGAAATCTCTCAAGGGCTTCCTTCCCATGGGTCCAAATGATTTGACCAGTTCGGATCAGGCATCTGATGAAGAGAACTTGATTCTCGAAAGCTTATGCTACAATAAAATAAAATTGGTTAGTCTTAAAGGTGCTACTGGACTCTTTTTTATTTTGCTACTACAGACTAACACGGCTAACTCCTCTGGATCTATTCCATGTCAAATGACTCCTCGGAACCAGATTTTTTTCTCCTCTGCCTTGAGACCATGGAGACAGGTGGAAGATATAATAATATAATAATAATAACATTCGATTTATATACCGCCCTTCAGGACAACTTAATGCGCACTCAGAGCATTACAAAGTATGCTATTATTATCCCCACAACAAAACACCCTGTGCGGTGGGTGGGGCTGAGAGAGCTCCAGAGAGCTGTGACTAGCCCAAGGTCACCCAGCTGGCTTCAAGTGGAAGATTGAGGAATCAAACCCGGCTCTCCATATTAGAGTCCTGCGCTCTTAACCACTGCACTAAACCTTGGCCTGCACAACTTACAATCCACCAGCCATGTACTATGGCCTGACTGGTACTGGAAGCTGCTTCCATCCCAATTGTTATCGTCCCATGCAAGCACTGGAAAGCAGGTGTATCTGCAGCGGGCTGCTATTTGTGGTCTGTGTTCAACTTAGTGAATTGCAGGTTGGTACAGTTTTGGTTTACGCATATGATCCTCTGTGTGAACTGGCCCTGAGACCTTGTGCGTGTTTTATTTTGAGTCGTTTATGAACACACTGAAAATAATGACTTGGTATGGCAAGTCTATCTCTAAACATGCCTCTTCTCCCCCCCCCCCGCCCTCAGCCTCATGCAGTAAAGATGCCAACTTGTAGGAAGGACTTTTTGCTTTGTTCTAATGGCCTCAGCAATACAGGAATGTCTTCCCCTCACCCTACGAAAGTCAATTAGTGCTGTACTTAAGTTGCAGCCTCTGTGAAATGGACCAGTAAAGTGAAAGAGGCTGTGAAATTAACCAGCCAAGCCAGGGCTGGGTGAAATGGGTCGGCTAAGTAGCCCAAAGACTGTAATTACCGACAGTTACAATAAGCACCTCTCGCCCCTCCCCTTTTGAATGAGTGCCATTAGGCAGGAAGCTCAGCGTGGTTGGAGGAAAGTAGTATTTTGGGGAGAAAGCGGGGGTCTGTGCAAATCCAGCCATTAGCTTTTGTTTCCTTTTACCTTTTTTTAAGAAAAAGAATATTTATTTTCAAGACAAACGCTTCTCGGTTGTACAACAGGAACACTCGCAAAAGCAAAAGTATCTGCAACACCCATCCTTGCAAGACGTCCCCCACTTTGTGGCCAAACACATTTGTTTATTTAAAAATGGCCTGTCCACCTACTTCCACCCTTGGTAATCAGAATTTACAAGAACATCATCAGAGTTCTCTGGTGTAAAATATACATTCAAACGTTAGCCCTAGTCAGCAAATGAGGGCCAATAAGAATAAAAGCATAAATTGTATAAGCTGTGCAAAGGTTAGCAGGGCCCAAAGACTTATAGAGGGGCAGAGTGACTATTAAGGCCACCAGGGCCAGTGGGTCAGTGGACTGGGAGGCTGCATTGAACCTGGGGCAGCCACACTCAAACCAGGTTCGAGCACTGCAGGCAGCACAGGGCAGGCAGACATGAAGTGGAAAAAGCCCACCTTAGCCGTATGCTGGCAGCCCTTGCCCACACTGGGTGCAAGCCAGATGGGAGCTGCAGTGAGCCTCCTCCTTCCCCTCTCCACTTGGGCTGTGGGGCCAGGCTCTCTGCCTCCTCTTCCCTCTCTGTAGGGGAGGCAGGTCTGGACCATTTTTGTCCCCCAGTCCATTCCTGTTAGCCTACCCCTAGTTACATAGCAGCACCAAAATGGTCATTGAGAATATCTGGGCTCTGGCGAGCATCAAAGGACCTTGATGGAAGGAAGACACAGCTAACAGGGCTTGTTGGGTGGGCATTAATTGGCAAGGGGGCTCCTATAGGGATAGATGATCCTTTGGGAGTTGGAGAGACGAGTCACAGTCAAGAAGCAGCCCCTAGAATCAAATGGCAAAGCCATTTGGGAGCTCTTGGAATTGTGCTCAGGTGGCCGAAATGCAGGGTTGTCACCCTCCAGGTGATGGCTGGAGATCTCCTGGAATTACAACTGATCTGTATACTACACAGGGAACTGCTATCGCTTTTTGTTTTGTCCCTTAACCTTTAAACCAATTTCATCCTAAGATCTATTTCCCTTTAGGGTTGAAACTAACTAGGACTGATTTTTGTGGGTGTGTCTACAAACTGTTTTTAGGGACTTGGAAGAGTGGGGAAGGCAGAAAAGTTTCCCTTCCCACAACAAAGTTCTTTCTTCTACAAATAAAGCTCCCACCCTTTCCCCATTTTACCTCTAGAAGAAGAATGCGCAGTCACCATTTGCGTACTAAGAGCTCTGCTGGGGGGGCAGAGTGTTCATAATTTTGCTTTTTAAGTTATTGACTGTATGCAGCTAAACCTATGAACAAGAAATCTTGACAAAATGTTTGCAAGGGGGAAAGCCTTGTAACTCTGCATACAGGTAAAGCGATCAATCTAGATCTGTTCAAATCTAGAGGAGGTGGTGTTATCGACTCCAGAGGCGCCCAAATTTGCTTAAAACCAGATAATAATTGTTGCCTGCACCCAATCTGTAGTTCCCGGGGAGAATTCTAGTCTAAAGGGGAGGACTGCATATCTGTCTACGGAGACAGCTGCGTCCCTCCCCCTACGCTGACCCCTGTGTCTCCAACATCCATCCCCCCTCGCCTAACGATGACAAATGGAGTTATAATATTGGTTGTTGAACCATAAGAAGCAGATAAATGTGCTTCTGAGAACTACCATTAAGTCCCTAAATGGATTATATATATTTGGTTTAGAAACCTAATATTTAATATTAGTATACTCTCCAGTGGTTGGCTTTATTTCTCTTGATAATCTATTCCCACTTCATTTCCTTTTAGATTCCTAAGCTCATTAAATCTTTCATATTGCAAGTTATTTTCTGTTCTAAACAAAATAAAAGATGCGCCATCACCTTTTTATTTTTTTATTTTCGGAAGCGTTCCCCCCTCCTTTTTGCTCCCAGGATGAGGGAAGGAAAGAGGGGGAAACAGGGAGATAAACATTCTTTTAAATGATGAATTTTGAGGCTGCTTTATGAGTCAGCCGGAATTGCTAACCATATTGAGGACTGTAAAAGCTTGTGAAAGGCAGTACAGTAAATGATGCTTGAAATGGCATTTGTTGTATGCTACATCAGATGCTTACAAGGTATCTTTATGTACGTGTTCTTGGTCAGGGTAAGCCTTGATATGAACATGGCAGTGCCTTTATTAAAAGGCTAGGGAGCCAGTTTGGTGTAGCGGTTAAGAGTGCGGGACTCTAATCTGGAGAGCCAGGTTTGATTCCCCACTCCTCCACTTGAAGCCAGCTGGGTGGCCTTGGGCTAGTCGCGGCTCTCTGGAGCTCTCTCAGCCCCACCCACCTCACAGGGTGTTTTGTTGTGGAGATAATAATGACATACTTTGTAAACTGCTCTGAGTGGGCGTTAAGTTGTCCTGAAGGGTGGTATATAAATCGAATGTTGTTGTTAGAATGTTGGACTCAGATCCTCACTCAACTATAAAGTGTATTGAGTGAGTGACCTAGGCTCAGTCGCTCTTCCACCTGACCTATCTCACAGGATTGATGTGAGGATAAAATGGAGTGGGAAACATGAACACCACCCTGAACTCCAGGGAGGAAAGGAGGAATAAAAATTGAATGAACAAACGGATCTGCCCCCGTCACACATGAAGCCAGCTGTAGCCAGGACCAGTAAGAGGATATGCTATCCTACCTAGAGCTACCTAGCCCAAACAAGGGCCATTTCCAGACGGCTTACCTGCCTCTGGAACGTTGCACCATCTTGCGGGGAAAACGCGAAATATTGCGTTTTCTCGCGCGAGTTTTGCGCGACGTCGTGCAAAACTCGCGCGAGAAAACACGATATTTCGCGTTTTCCCCGCAAGATGGCGCAACGTTCCGGAGGCAGGTAAGCCGTCTGTAAACGGCCAAGGAATTTTTAAAAGGATTTTTAATTTTGGCACTTGCCAGTTTCCAGCTTTTAAGAATGAGCTTGTTTTTAGAA
The DNA here is from genome assembly GCF_028583425.1 of Eublepharis macularius. NCBI lineage: Eukaryota > Metazoa > Chordata > Lepidosauria > Squamata > Eublepharidae > Eublepharis > Eublepharis macularius. The sequence continues at coordinate 60,856,203 of NC_072802.1, read as the reverse complement.
TCAAGGGATTTCTATTTAATGGCAGTGGAATGGTGTTCCAAACTCCTTCTATCTGATTCACCCAGCTCTGTCCATCTAAGACTCCCTCAAGAAAGATTTTTCAGGATCACTATCATTCTTATCGTGGTAAGAGATCCTGAAAACGTATTTGAATATGGCGGGATGCTTAAAGGGAGGAACATTAAGGAAGTCACTTTATTTATGGAATGTGTTATGCACAGTCAAGTCACCTCCGACCTATGGCGAGCCTATAAATGAAAGACCTCCAAGTCCTATCATTAACAGACTTGCTGAGAATATATAAGGAGGTAAATACTTCTACATTCTAAAAAAACCTTCCTCGGCTTAGATGTTTTCGACTCCATTCAGATATGCTGAAATACACGAGCAGGATTGGTTGGAGTGTTCCTAGAAGTTTCTATCAATGAGAAACTCGCTGTTTTTCCTTTGAGTTCTTACCTGGAAATGTAGCGCCTCCTCCACTTAACCGAGATGGGTTGCTGCAGCCCTTGGGCAGGAGATACATTTTAAGAGGAAGTGGGGGCACCACTGCTGAAGGAAGCTGAACTGTCTCTGCATTGTATGCTGCAAGAATTCCCCCCCGCCCCCCCCAGCCCATGCTCTGATACTAGAAAACGGAAAGGGAGGGGCCTGGGAGGAGAGGCTGCAGAGAGAATCCTTTTATCCTGAAGTTCTAAATGCACTGAAAATTGGAACACCTTGTTTGCTGAAATATTTTGCCAGGAAGTGAGTCCGATGGAAATTATTTTTTGTCTTTTTGTTCTCAATATATAAAATCCTAGCATGCTGCTGTATTAAATTGTTCTACAAAGTGTAGATTTTCAAAAAAAAAAGATTATATGCATCTCTCTTTTTTCCAGCTAAGAATAAAGGACACTGACATGGGGTCCAGTGACAAGGAAGGGAGTCCTCGAATGAACAATTCAGACTGGGGTCCTCTCAGAGTCTTACGGAGGGCCTGCTCCCAGTTGTTAAAAGACATGAGATTTGACAGCGGAGGTTTTTTAATGGACTGCCGTTTGCTGTTGTGGGGGCATGCAAGTTTTTGCGTTGCACAGACCTCTTAATTTGAAGCAAGAGTTCTTTGGCACTCAAAAACTGATCTGATGATGCGTTGCCACCTTGCCTATTTAGTTTCCTGTTCACATTTGCAGTCAATTGCTTTTGCGTTTTCCATTTCTCTTTGCAGCACCAGCCATCATTTTCTTTGATAGGACACTCTCGGTCTGCTTTCAGGATCTATTGCATCTTCTTAGACCCAAACTTTATGGGCCTTCTCTGTTTTCCCCCACTCCCATCCATAACTTTGTTTTGATGAGGACAGAGTCCTTGAGCGTGCTGTGCTGTAAGGGGATTCATTATTGCTACAAGTCTATTTTAAGCCAATTTCCATCAGGTTTATTACACCCTGTGAATTCATTACACTCCTGCTCACCTGTGTTGGAGGCATGTGATGGAGTTATCACCTTTTTTACAGAGGGCAGGAATGGATGGCTGAGTGGCTCCGTTTTAAGACCTAATGGGCCTCTTATTTAATACAGTTTTATCTTCATCCTCCCTTAGCAATCATCGCCTTAAAAAATATAATCTCCATTATATCCATTTTGGTTCTCAGCTGCAGAACAAATCAATGCTCCTCTCTGACAGTTTTGAGATGGCTTAAGTGTGTTGGAAATCGGAGGAATCAATTGCACCCAGGTGCACAGAGAGGCGGGTAAAGTAGAGGCTTCTTTCTCCCTAGAGAGAAATGGCTAGTGAGATTGGCTGCTGTTCTCATGACACAGCAGCTTTGTTTCAATTTTGTCCCCTTCAGAAATATAGCTGCGAGCGCTAAATCTTCCATGCCTGACTGCAGAGAGCGGAGACCAGTACAAAGTTACATTTCACTTTGGACTGACAGGTGGAAAGCCATAATCATGTCCCTTTCTTTGCGATGAATGATGAATTTTCAAGCCATAAAATGGATCCAGGACGCCGGCCAGCCGTTGTCAACGAACAGTGGGTGTCAGCGCGTTCAGCAGAATAGCACATTTTGCAAGGAATGCCCTTTCTTTCCTTCTTTCAGGACACAGTTAAAAAGAAGGTTTTTCACCTTTAGGAAAGGGGGGGGGATGTAAATTTGCACTCACGAAGAAAAGCCATTGGGTGGAGCCATTGGAAGATGCTGAACTCTCAAGGGTCTGCTTTCTTTGGAGAGCATTTTCTAGGATATATATTCTGAACTACATCTTATCCAGAGGCCCAGTTATGGCTCCAGCACTACATTTTGTTACGAGTAAGTCAATACTTGGGGAGCCATCATGGTGCCAGACTTGAGACTGGGGAGGGAAAGGCCCAGGTTCAAGTCCCCACAGCCATCAAATTTCCTGAGAGACCATGGGCCAGTCACTCTCTATCAACCTGACCTATTCCACAGGGTTGTTGTAAGGATAAAATAGAGGAGAATGATGTATACCTCCCTGAACTCCTTGGAAGAAGGGTGGAAGAAAAAGATAATAAATAAATAAAGGTGACATGAATGAAGTATAACCTTTCTGACAATATCTGGACAAGCATTGTGGTGAGATTGCTCCCTTTGTGCAATGCCAAGCTGATGCACTTACCCTTGAGTAAACCAGTTGTTAAGTAGACCTAGCCTTCTAAGTCAAATGGTCTACCAGTGAACCTTTCAGCTAAATCAAGTGGGCAAAGCTGCCTCCTTGAGTGAGCAGCAGGATGGAGTATCTACCCATGAGTAAACTACTTGTGTCCAAGTGATGCAGTCCAGCAGTAGTCTGAGGAGCCAACCAACCACAAGAAATTTGACTGCAAGTAGATTGGCAACGTTTCTTATTTGCTGGTGAAAATGAATGAAATCCTGCCCTCCAGTCATAGTTGACATGGCAACCCGTAACAGGGGCCATTTCCACACGGCTCCCTGCTGCTCGTAACAACCCAGAAGATCGCGCAAAAAACGAGGGAGATCGCGTTTTCTCGCACGAGATTTGCGCGACGTCACGTGATGTTGCGCAAATCTCGCATGAGAAAACGCGATCTTCCGTGTTTTTTTCGGGATATTCCAGGTTGTTACGAGCAGCGGGGAGCCGAGTGGAAAACGGCCAGGGTTTTCAAGGCAAAAGATTAACAGAGGTGGTTTGCCATTGCCTGCCTCTGCAACCCAGGTCTTCGTTGGAGGACTCCCATCCAATTACTAACCAAGGCCGACCCTGCTTAGCTTCTGAGATCTGACAAGATCAGGCTCTCCTGGGCTTTTTACTGGTACCCTGGTTCAAATAAGCTCAGCGCTGATTTTTGTGAAATGCAAAAGAGCAAAGTACCACACAGGAACAGAAAGTGCAAGGGAAAGTGGTTGTATACCGGGGCAACAAGGGAAATACTAAAAAAAAAAGAAGAAGAAGAGGTGGCTGTGAAGATCTATTGCTTTGCTGGGTCTTCCTGGAGTTAAAGAACTAGAATTAGCTGGGGAAAGCAAGCCATTCTCTGACTTGGAAAAGCAGATTTCCCGTATCATACACAAGAGGGTTTTTAAAAAAACAATATTTGCACATTCAGACTAGGCCAGTGACCCTCAATATGTCACCAATGAGAACCATGGTGCCTAGTGTGGTGTTTCTTGGTGCCCACGTCCTTCTTCCTCTTGCCCAAAGAGCCAGTCCTGACTTTCTTCCACATCATTCGAGCAGGAGATGCTGGGAAACAGCTACCTCCCTCATAGAAGGATGGTTGGCTTGGAATCTCCAACATTTTGTGATTGGTTCCCAACCGCCACAGCAGCCATTTTGTTGCTGGTCATGCCCACCATGGCAGCCATTTTGTGGTGGTGCCCACTACCTGTTCTCAAAAGTCCAAAAGGGCTCACAGGCTCTATAAAGTTACAGGCCCCTGGGCTGGGCGATAGGGGTGTGCTTCCTTTCAGCAACAAGTTGATCTGAAAACTGAGTGGTTGGAGTCCCGGGATGTAATTCAGAACACCCGTATTCTATAACCCTATCCGGCCCGTGGGCTAATACATTCTTTGCCATTTTTCCTTTCCTGTGCAAACTTACTGGAAGGCAGCAAAACAAAAACAGAGTAAGAAATCCCAACTTGCAGGTCAGTCTGAGGAATACTCCTGTGCAAGGAATGTTACCATGCATTTAGTGATCTTCTTCATACCTGCGTTTCCATCAATTGAACTCACAGTTCCTGGTAAACAACATCCTTTCTCTGGCTGAGATGAATATGATCAAAGGTACACCATCTTCCCTCCTTAGGTGTGCTTTTTGTTGCTGTTGTTTATTCAAACTGCAGGCTCTCTAAGCAAGCCTCAGAGACACTGTTGTAAGGGGATACGTCCGTTTCCCTCTTAACCAGAGCTTCAATCTTGCAAAACAGCCGGCTCTCTCCTTTCCGTGGAGAGGCAGCCAGCTTCTAATCAGGTTTCACTCCTTTGTGGCAGCTATTGATCCTCGGCACTGTAAGATGCAAATAGCCAGGCCTGACAGGATTCAGGGTGTTTTATCATCAATGGAGAGTAATTATGCTTGGCTGCACCAATATTGGATTGTTAAGCCCCAGGATAATGTGCAAGGTAAAGACATTTAGAAGGCAGTCCACCTTGGGGATTTGTGTAAATGTGATGGATAGAGTGAGAGAAGGATGGCTGAATTACAGCCCTAGGGGACTGACAGACGCAAGAGCAGGGAGGGGAGAAAGGAAGGTAGCCTTGGTGAGCTCAGTGGGGCGGGGGGGGGGGAGTGCGGCCCTTGATTCTGAGCGCTAGCATGGATACAGGGCTATAGTTTCCTGTTATTGTCTGATCTTTGCAATGTGCCTGTGTATTGACGAAGAAAACGTCCGTGCTGAACGTCGTCGGTGAATGTGGCCAGCTCTTTGACCGGGTTGTACTGCTTGCTTTATGGAATGTGTTGGGAAGCCATGTCAAATTGGTCCCAGATTGGAGGGGAGTCTTTGCCTCAGGCCTTTGGGGCTACTAAAATGGGGAGGTGTGCAAAAGGAGAAGAACTGAGCAAATCATGAAAGTAGAGGGAAAGCCGTAGATGCTGGGCAATGTTAGTTAGCAGGGATATCTGTACTGGAAAACGTTGTGTGAATGCACACTTAATGTGGATATTGTGTTGTGTGCTGTATTGGGATCCAGAAGCTCTTAAGTCAAATGCTCAGGGGATCCCCTTTCTAATTCTTGTTCCAACACCCATGCCACGTTAGAAAAGTTAGCAGTGTAATGTGCGTTTTTTTATCCACTGATTGCCATTGAGTACTGTACAGAGATAGATCAAGATGGTTAGCCATGTTAGTCTGTCTGTAGCAGTAAAAAAGAGCAAGAGTCCAGCAGCACCTATAAGACTAACAACATTTGTGGTAGGGTATGAGCTTTTGTGAGTCACCGCTCACATCTTCAGATACTTCAGGTCATACCCTACCACAAATTTTGTTAGTGTTATGCCTGAAGTATCTGAAGAAGTGAGTGGTGACTCACGAAAGCTCATACCCTCCCACAAATTTTGTTAGTCTTATAGGTGCTACTGGACTCTTGCTTTTTTCTGCTAAACGGAGACAGAACAACCCAGGCTTCCTGCAGACTCATAGCATGCTCTTTCCTAGGTGCACCTTTATCTCTCCTTTTCTTATCTCTGTATAGAAGTTGCCCTTATATAGTATATGGTTTTTGTAAGATTGGAATATGATCATGCTTAGTAATTTAGGTTGGGAGACATCTCGATTAACATTTTTCCACAACGGATTTAACTATCGCATTTTAATCTCACCTTTCCTCCAAGGGGAGTTCAAGGCAGTGCACATGGTACTCCACTTTATCTGCACAACAACTCTGTGAGGTAGGTTAGGTGAGAGATTGGGGCTGACCCAAGATGACCCAGGTTGCTCTGGGGCTGACTGGGGCAGGTCTTCCCCTTCTTAGTCTGGCACGCTATTACACTCTACCGGTGTACCTGTGAGCAGAGCTTTTTTCTGGGAAAAGAGGTGGTAGAACTCAGTGGGTTGCCCTCGGAGAAAATGGTCACATGGCTGGTGGCCCCGCCCCCTGATCTCCAGACAGAGGGGAGTTGAGATTGCCCTCCACGCCGCTTGGCAGCACGGAGGGCAATCTCAACTCCCCTCTGTCTGGAGATCAGGGGGCGGGGCCACCAGCCATGTGACCATTTTCAAGAGGTTCCAGAACTCTGTTCCACTGCATTCCAGCTTTAAAAAAGCCCTGCCTGTGAGTATCCTAGTTTATGTCTGTGATGCTGCCATCTTTCTCGTTAAAGGAATACACTGGTCATGTTTCTCCATACTTCTGCCTTTTTTGCATAAGGAAAACAGTCCCACATTTAATGAACTAGAAGGGGAAAACACCAAAACTGTGACTCAAAAGACAGTGGCTTTGGGGGATCAATCTAGAGTGCTCAGCATCTTGCAGGAGAGACCTTCTTAATGGATAAATAGCAGTCTCTCTTATTGACATAAGAATCAAGCTAACCTTTGCAGAATCTGATGCGTGAAGAAGCTGAGCCATCTTAGCTGTGGGGGGAAAATGTATCTCTCCACAGAGAAGCTGTGTTAGCTCGCTAATCCCTAGCTCTGATCGCCGCAAACCTGTAAGTAGGCTCAGGGAGGGAAAATCTGCTTTCCTGGTGGTTATTCATGCCAGGCGAATCTCATACCTGTCAGAAAGAAAAAGTTGAGCCATTTTCCTTCTTGCATCTATGAAATTTTGGATATGGGTTGTAGCTAAAAGAGATTTCCTGGTGAGACAATTGTGACAGGCAATTCCCAAGGAATGCCTGTCTTTACGCACGCCACCGGGTTTCTAAACTGTTTTAACTTCTTCATTTTAAGCTGCAATGCATTCTTGTCAATCAGATTTTTTTTTTTAAACAAGGGATTGGTCTCAGATCAGCCGAGTTGCTTGGCATGCAGTGCCTGCTATGTAGGGCGTGCCTGTCTGGCGTGTCAAGAGAGACTCAGATTGGCACTGACCCACAATAAACACCATGTTAATGAACATCATGTGCACACATTGGGCTGCTGCTTCAGTTCAAGGCGCCCTTACCGCTCAGATTCCTGAGACCAGATATGTATATGCAGGAGAATGAGGAGGCAAAACGATGAGAAAATAGGAAAGGCTTGCGTGGCTTTAGGCTGCAGATGGAGAATCACATATTTTGCATTTTCCACCATGTTTAAAAAACTCTCTGCAAGTAGAAAGGCAGCAGAGCAAGCTAAGAGAGGCATGTGTGCTAATTTTCTGTTTGCAAAGAGAGGGTTTTTTTTTAATTTCCCTGTGCTGGAAACCTGCAATACACTCCATTTCTACCACTCTTTTCTCCTGTGTGCATGAAACAGGCCTGAAAGAGATTCTTAGAGCTGCACCATCTTTCAAAGGGTGCATTCTGCACATCAGTGAATTTTGTGCTGTTGTTGCACTTTAGCGTTCATTTGCAACTGGATTTCCCTCTGTTGACAGGACAATCCAGCTATGAATGTCTGCTGTATTTGCAACGATATTGCAATATCCAGTGGTGTGTAGATGCAGCCAGAGATTACCACCATGCTTGAGTGTGATCATTCTGACAACTTGTAGAAACTTTTCAACAAAGTGCACCCCTACTGCCAAAACATCTAGCTAGTTTCACATTATCATTCAAGCATTTAATTAACATCTCTGATTACTTTGCAGCTTGAGAGAGAGGATCCCCTCCCTCTTTTGCTCTCCAGTCAACCAGTCTCTTTTTAACCACTTTTTTGAAAATGGGACACAGTCTGAGTGGTAAATTGGTTTCTTTGGGAGGACAAATGTCTAGTGCATCCTATTTGGAAATGGGTGGAAACAGAGAATGAACCTTTCTTGTCTTTCTCAATTTCCGAGTCATAAGCATAACTATTTATGGAAATCCCAAAGAGTCAAGTACACAGATTTACATTTTAATATATAATTAATGGAGCAGCTTCTCCTTGGTCGAATCCACATTACTCAATCTAAATCGCATGTTCCCTGCATTCTCCATGCAATCCCGAGTGCCGGTCACATTACCTCATTAAACAGATGCATTTCATTCGCATTTCTCCCGAATATGTGGTAACAGGTTTTCATCGGGAGTTTCACGGTGGACGTGAACGGGTAAATGTGCAATTTATGCGTTTTTTTAAAAAAAACCACCCCCCTTCCTGTCTCTCCAGCCGTTCCGAGAGTTCCTATTGGCTGATTCAACTTTCAAGTGCTCCGTAGTCTGCAAAAGACTGTTTTTGACTTAATAGCGTTGGATTTATTGATCATGTTGTTTCTAAATCAAATCTGGTCGTTTGAAAAATCATTTTGGGGTGAATCCCTCCTCAGAACGGACTCGCAAAACATCCTTTTTAACTGTTTTTTATTTTTCTCTGGATTACTGTGATATCGAAATTACGGTGAATCAATCATTCGAATTTAAGAAAACACAGAGCAGGACCTCCATCACGCCTCCAACACCAACCAAACCCACCATCCACTAACACCCACAAAGAAATCTCCACAAAATGCTTGCCTTTTTATAGTTATTTCAAATCCCCCGCCAGAAAACGTGAACCATTTGCTTTGATAGTCACGTGTTATAACACGTCATTGATGTTTCCTTATAAGGCGAGATTGAAATAATGGAAAAGTCAGTTCAAAAAAATAAAAAAAAATGTGGATATTCCAGTCGCTGTGTGACCGTAAGAGCGCACGAGAACAACACATTTGAGGATGGAATGTGAACGGAGGGGAGAAATTTGCGGATTGAAGACAAACGCAAAAATACCGGGAAAAATGCGGGTGAGAGGTGAATGTGGATTCGGCCCTTATTCTCTGTCCAAAAGCAGTTAGCAAGAGTGGGTGTCATTTTGGTAGGGAGAGGAGAAGAATTTGCTTTATTTTAAATATTTAAAAACTTATCCTTCTGAACTGACTGCTTACCAGAAAAACTATAGCCAACTTTGCATTCCTTCCTTTCTCCAAGGAGATCAAGGCAACTAGAAGAGATTTTCCCAGTGTTTTGTGGAATAGGTTTTGCTGAGAGATAGCGGCTGATTCAAGGCCATCAACTAGTGAGATCATTGGTAGCAGGGCTTTTTTTCATCCGGAACGTGGTGGAACGGAGTTCTGGCACCTCTTGAAAATGGTCACATGGCCGGTGGCCCCGCCCCCTGATCTCCAGGCAGAGGGGAGTTTAGATTGCCCTCCGTGCCAGCTGGCGCGGAGGGCAATCTAAACTCCCCTCTGTCTGGAGATCAGGGGGCAGGCCACTGGCCATGTGACCATTTTCACCGAGGGCGATTTAAACTTTAAAAAACTCCCCCTCTTGTTCCAGCTGATCCAAAGTGACGTCATTGCATGGTCCCGAGTTCCTCCGCCTTTTTTCCCAGAAAAAAAGCCCTGATTGGTAGTATTTCCAGATAAGAGAAACCCCGGGCAACAAGGTTCGGAGATAGTTTCAGGTGGGCAGACATGTTGGTTTGTAGTAGAAGAGCAAGATTCAGGTGAGTTATTGCTAGGCAGGGTAAACCACGTTGAGCCAGATGGACCAAGGTTCTGATTCTGTATATGAAGCGTGTAAAGAGAAGAGCCATGACTGCATGGAAGAACAGATGGTGTTGCATGCAGAAGGTCCCTGTTTCAGTCCTTGCCGTCTCTGGTTAAAAGATCTCAGGCATTAGATATTGGGAGAAAGACTTTTCTCTTCCCAAGAGCCAAGAGAGCCACTACTGAACAAAGCAGACATTACTGAACAAAGGGGACCCAGCAGTCTGACTCAGCGCTTCAGCTTCCAGAGGCCAAAGAGATAAAATCAGTGATTCTCTTCCATACTAAACTCAATAAAAACCATCAGTTAATTTAAATAAAATTGATATCTTATGGACAAAAGTTCAGTAAGGTGCTTTGGAAGCTTTACTGCCTTTAGCAGCAAAATAGTAAAGAGTCCAGTAGCACCTTTAAGACTAACCAACTTTATTGTAGCCTAAGCTTTCGAGAGCCATAGCTCTCTTCGTCAGTTGCATCTGCTACAATCAAGTTGGTTAGTCTTAAAGGTGCTACTGGACTCTTTACTATTTTGCTGCTACAGACTAACATGGCTAACTCCTCTGGATCTATGCATTTAGGAGGGAATTGAAAATTGGTGATGGAAGGAAACTTTGTCCTGCTACATGCATGAGAACCAGTTTGGTGTAGTGATTAAGAGAGGCAGGACTCTAAACTGGAGAACCAGCTTTGATTCCTTACTCCTCCGCTTGAAGCCAGCTGGGTGACCTTAGGTCAGTCACAGCTCTCTCAGAGCTCTCTCAGCCCCACCCACCTCACAGGGTGATTGTCGTGAGGATAATAACACACTTTGTAAACCGCTCTGAGTGGGCGTTAAGTTGTCCTGAAGGGTGGTATATAAATCAAATGTTGTTGTTACATATATACAGAAATAGATATATACAGCTATCTATGCCTTCCAGTCTAAACTTAGACTTGTATAAATCTGTCAGGCCATCTTAAATGCAAATGTTTGATGGGTATGGGATCAATACTATATACGTGCACAACTCGCAAATGTAAAACACATGTGCATAATTGTATTTGCTGTGCCCTACACCAAAGTAGTTATTTCTTTTTATTGGGAAAATTGTTAGATTTGATGGCAGTATGTAATTAGTAGCTTGCCAGCCCTAATTACAGGCCTCTGCTCCAGAAGAAGTGATGTAGCGCTCTGATGCGTATGCTATGGTGTACCACGAAACAGGAGTTTGGAAGCACGCCATGTTGCTGGATCATCAGATATTTGACATGGCAGAAAGGGGTTTTTGGCTGCTGTAGTTTATGTGGTAACAGGAGTGGGAAGCAGGCATTCCGGATTGCAAACCAGAAGGCTTTCTTTGTTAACTGAACCACGATCGTAACCACAAATTACAGCTTCACAAACTGTAGATTTGGAGCCTGGGCGCTCTGCATAAACAGAAGTTTCTTTGTGTTTTAACAAAATATACACAAAAGGAATGTGTGTCTGTGTGTTCAGATGCCAAGGCAGCAGTTTGCAAAAAGCATCAGCCGGTTTGGTGCCGTTGAGTGTAGCTAATGGGGTGTGTGCGCGTTTTGTTTTTATTTGAAGTGTAATATCCAGGAGTCAAAAGATTCTAGAAATGACAACATTTTGACACCGTTACTATATTGTTGTGACCCCGTGGGTGACATTTCTAAAAGCTTTAGCTTGTAAAAAAACGGTTATACGACAGAAGTGTTTTATAAACAGTACGAAAAATGTTTCTAGAATGGGAAATGAAAGATGAGTATCTCAAGGAAAAGGGAATGTTTGTTCACAGTTCTGCTCGTCCACAATCCAGACTCCGTTGGAGACTTCCACGGATGCCGTCCTCCTGCTGCAGAACCCCTTCATGTCATTCCTCAGGGTCCTCCACCACCCACTCCCTGGAGCAGCAGAGCACACAGATCAGTGGGCTGCAGTGGAAGGGGGGGAGGCAGGAAAATTTCATCCTGCCAACGGGAAATTTAGCTAGGATCCGGCCCAGTGCCTCTCCTCAGTTTCATACACCAGCTCCCCATCTTTTTCTTCCTCCAGCACAAACTCCCTAGTCCTTTCCTTCCAAAATCTCTATAGACAAGCCCGTCTAGTTCATTTCTATCCTTCTTCTTTGTAACTTTCCGTTCATTAATTGTAGCATCCCCAACAGGACACAAGATGTATGCCGCTTCCTTAAAAGCTTTCCCCATTCTCCCATTTTGCCCCGCATGCATGGAGCTCCTTCCAAGAACTCCTATTTGGTGTGTTCTCTCTCCGTCTAAACTACACTTGTTCTTATTCATGCCTTGTTACCCTGGCCGTCCTGTGTCCCTGCTTCCCTCTTTCCCTCTGCTGCGTCCCATACTTGCTAATAATAAAAAGCAAAACTCCTCAGGGAAGGGACCTGCTTTTCTCCCCAGTGTATATTACTTTGTAGAACATAGTGTACGTTGACAGCACTAATAATAACGCAAAGCAACCCGTTGCACAGGTGCTAATATTATTGCACCATTGTGTAATGGCTGCAGAAAGAAACGAAATGTTGTGTTACAAAAGCAGGCCAACAGAGCACGGGTGCCATTGAGTCGAACCATGGGTGACTCCTCATCACAAGTGCCTTGTTTGGCCAATCCAGAATCACTGGTGTGAATCGACACAGCTAATAAGTTGGGGCAGCTTGTTATGATATTGCTAGTGGGGAGTGGCTGTGCCCCCCTGTCTGCTTGGTATGCAGAAGAGCTCAGGTTCAGTTCCCAGCATTTCCAACTAGAAGGTTTGGGTGGTATGAAAAACCCTCTGCCTGAAATTCTGGAGAGCAGGGGCCAGTCAGAGTAGATAATACTGACCTTGATCATCCATATCAAAATCTAAGGCAGCTCCTTGGTATAAACTAATTAAATTTGATCGCTTAATATCCACTTACCTAGCCAGCATTTCCAGAATGTCTTTTACTGCTGTGGATCGTTTGCAGTGGAGAACTTTCCCTATTACTTATTTTATTGTCCGTTATACAATGTGCCTAGAGCTAAATTTTTGGCCAGAATTCTACCTGCCACTAACACATACTCGGAAATTGAGAAGATTGTGGTTTTGCTATCAGACATCGACAAACATGTATCTTACAGAGTCTCTCACTTGCAGCCAAGAACATTAGATCTAAGGTGGTACTGAATGGGATGGCCTCATGAGTTCTGGGACAGCTTGGTCTGTTGTATTGATTTATTTTATTTATTTTAACTATGACTAGGGCCGGCGCATCCATGGAGGCGGGTCCGGCAGCCGCCTTGAGTGCTTAGGTGCTGGGGGTGCACGCTGCGGAGCTGGCGGCGCTGGTGGCTGAGTGGGAGGGCTGGGAAGCCACCTGCGCGCCACCTGCCATGCCTGGCCCGCAGGTGCTGCGCCCAGGCGGGAGCACATTCTGGCGGTGGCAGCGTGGGGCAGTCTGAGCAGGCAGTATCCCAGCCCTCCCGCTCAGTTGCCCCGTGCTGCTGCCGCCGCCTGCACACAGCTGCAGGCCAGGCGTGGCAGGCGGCCGGGGTGGTGTGGGGCAGCTGAGCGGGAGGGCTGGGAGGCCACCCGCACCCCATCCCAGCTGCCTGCCGTGCCAGTGGGACCGGCTCGCAGCTACATGCTGTATGATAACGTCACACGCAGTGACGTCATCATGCAGTCCAGGTGCACGCACACATGGGGGCGGCAACAGCCCTGAAGCTGCCCCCAGCCTCAGGCGCCAGAAACTCTGGCACCGGCCCTATGACGCTAGATGTAACTGTTTTTAGCTGACATGTTGTATGGTTTTGTAAACTTGTGATGGCCTGTGGCTATAGACAATAAAATTTACTATTACTACTGACCTTTATAGACCAGTGGTATTACCTGGCATAAGGCTGCTTCATGGGCTTGTATGGCGGTGTGTGGCAGGACAGAATTGCCCCACGTAGGAGGATGCCGTTATAGAGAACCTGAGGCACAGACATTGCTTATATTGCAGCATCTTGGCAGGCCCATAGGCTTGTTCTTAACCTAGCAAACGGTTAACAGGTTTTATGCAGCATAAGCAACTGTTGTCATTGTTTTAGTAAGCCCGTAGAATGCAAGTGTGAAGGGTATTGTACATTGAAATGATTTCTGGGGGAAATGCGAGCCGGAGCCATAGGGTTCTGCAGAATGAAACATGTCGTTAAAAATCTCTTTATGGTGGGTAGAGGGAAATTGACTGCTTAACATGAGAGGTGCACTGTGGTTGCACCCAAGGACTTTTTCTCCAAGATTGCCTTCTATTACCTTGCAGATCATTAGCGTACCCAGCATGGTTTTGAAATACATCATTTTGGCAGCGGCAGCAAGCTGTGGATGGGTTTCTGTTAATATCTTGCCTTTAGTAATACATATTTCCTCATGCAGAGTGCTAACGCGAAGTGCAATTTTTATTACACCGGACTTAAAAAACAAAGAGGTTTTGATGTTTCACATTATACATGCCGTTCCTGCCTCTCACAGTTAGCTCTGTGCTATATGTTTTAAGACTCCTAAATGGCTTTGGGCTCAATTATGCACAGGCTACTGTAAATATTCTCAGGGGGTATAATTCGCATATATACCACCCACCCAGTGCATGTACACACATAAACATACCTCATGCGTGCGTGTGTGTGTGTGTGTGCATGTGTGTGCGTGTGCAGGGAATCGAACTAGGATCAGGGATACCCACGTTTGAGTCTCCACTTAGCCATATTGCTGAATGAACTTGGGCCAGTCACACACTCTCAGCCTAACTTAACCTCACAGGGTTGTTTTTTTTTTTAAGTATCAGAGGAGTTAACTGTGTTAGTCTGTAGTCTCAAAATAGTAAAGAGTCCAGTAGCACCTTTAAGACTAACCAACTTTATTGTAGCATAAGCTTTCGAGAACCACGGCTCTCTTTGTCAGATGCATCATCAGCTTTTGAGAACCACGGCTCTCTTTGTCAGATGCATCACCAGCTTTTGAGAACCACGGCTCTCTTTGTCAGATGCATCATCAGCTTTTGAGAACCACAGCTCTCTTCGTCAGATGCATTGTCAGCTTTCAAGAACCACAGCTCTCTTCATCAGATGCATCTAACGAAGAGAGCTGTGGTTCTCGAAAGCTTATACTACAATAAAGTTGGTTAGTCTTAAAGGCACTACTGGACTCTTTACTTTTTTAATATATATTTTTTATTTTCTAAACAATAAAAAGGATACAAGACAAAAATGGAACAGAAATACAAATTATACTAAAAGAAGATTAAGGTATCTATTACAAAGATTGTCTAGAATACAATAACCGTATATCATTTAGATATCATATTTGGATTTATAATAACTGGCAACATTTCCTCTCTCTATTTTACTATATCTCCCTTTAAAATCAAATATTGAAGAACCTCACAGGGTTGTTGTTAGGATAAAATGGAAGAGAGGAGAATGATGCAACCCACTTTAGGTCCCCGTTGGGTTTAAATGAAGTAAATAGATAAATAAATAGTGACAACCATATTATGTGTATGACATGATAACTAGGCCTAAAACATATTAACTTCATTTGTAGTTAGGGCTGCCAGGGACCTGGAGTTCCTCGATGGGGGATTCCCAGGTCCCCGGACTCTCCTGGCAGGAGGAGTACTTACCCCTCCCTCCCTCTTCGTGCGCGCTCCCAGCTTGCGTGATGATGTCATTTCCAGGAGTGACATCATCACGTGGGGTCAAAGGGGGCCCTTGTCCTCACTGCCGCCGCCCGCTCTCACCGTTGCTGCCACCACCACCCACTCTCGCCGCAACCGCAGCCCGCTCTCATTTGGCACAAAGGGGCCACGGTGGCAAGAGCGGGCAGCAGCAGCGGCGAGACTGGGTGATGGCAGCAAGAGGGGCCTGGTCTTGCCGCCGCCGCCACCGCCCACTCTCGCTGCCGCCCGCTCTCACTGCTGCCGCCTGCTCTTGCAGTGTGGGAGCACCCCCCCCCTGCCCAGGGGTGCACCGCACCACCTAGGGAGGGGCACCCCAGGGAGCATGCCCCCCACTGGCCAGGTAAGTGGTCACGGGGGGGAGATTAGGGAATCCCCCGCCCGGGGGGGGGGAGAATGGCAACTCTATTTGTAGCTGGCCTCTCTCACTGAGGCACAACACAGATTGTGTGTGTAAAGTGGCATCAAGTTGCCGTCAATTTATGTTGACACCGTAGGGTTTTCAAGCCAAGTAATGAAAAGAGGTGGTTTTCCATTGCCTGCCTCTGCACGGTGACCGTGGACTTCCTTAGTGATCCTCCCATCGAAGTACAGCTAAGGCTGACCGCGCTTAGCTTCTGAGACCTGATGAGAACAAGCCAGCCTGGTCATTCAGGCCAGGGCAGATTACACAATTAAAAAACAACAACAACAGTACAATACAATCGGAGCAGTATACACAAAATCAGGAGGAATGTGAAATAGGGTTAAAATAGAATACTGTACTAAACATTCAATAAAACAGTATAATATATGTACAACCAACCAATGAAACAAATTGGGTTGCAAAATTAGGAAAACAGCATAGTGGTATGGTGTATACAACAACCAGTGAAAACTATTTAAAATTTTGTTGGCATTAGCTGTGATCCTGTTCCCTTTATAAAAAGAGGTCTTGAACAATGGAGGGAAAACTGTGTGGCAACATGTGAACAGACCAGTGAAAGCAGCCTAAAACGGTATCGCTTTGATTGCCTTGATCTCAGTCGTTCCCTCCTGTGCTACCGGATCACCGCGGCTACAAAAACACCCGGGCCAAATAAAACACACCGGCAGACCTCCACTTTTGATACGGCCTCTGAGCAATCATGCCGAATGTTTCCTTACACATTTAAAACAAACAAAGCATCTTCCACGCTTGACTTTCCAGCCACCGATAGCACATCCGTTGCAATACAATTTACACAGTTGGGTAGGCAGACAGGAATCTGGAAGTGCATTAGGCAGGTGGCCGCCTGCTAGAGCACGAATTAATACGGAGGAGATGGGCAATCTAGCAGGGGCTGGCTGACTCAGGTGACCAGTAATAGCAGGTGGTCCTAAGTATGGGTTTCGCTGTGCTAGAATGGGCTGCCTGCTGAAACGTCAGACCGACATCTAGCTCCCCCTCCAACGTTCATAGACAGAAGGATGTAAACTTTTGTTGTTGTTGTTGTTCCCCCAGCCTGCTTGCTGGCTGTGTTGATGAAATCAAAACTCGGTGAAAATAATCTTTTAAAAGGCCATCTAAGGGTCAGTACACATAGAGCTGCTGCTCTGGGGCCATTTTAAAACAGTCCCTCCTGGCCTGGCGGCTGCTTCGATACAACAAACCATTCGTCTGGAGCAAGCCATTACATGGAGAAAGACTCCTGTCCCTGCACCACCACTGACAGATCAGGACGTGTGGGATGAATCAAAATGTAGGGACCGGAGACTCCTCCATGCAGCAGGTTGCTTTGGAGAAGCAGTATGGGAGGCGGTTGCCATGGAGAAAGCCGGGGTGGCTTGTCCGTGTGCATCAGCCCTGCAGAGGTGCGGCATCCTTCACAGCTGACTTTTCCACTAGACCCAAAGCCAAGGGGGTAACACAGAAGATGACAGAAGAGACCCTGATTCTGGCTTTGGCTGCAACATCTTTGCTTTCTGAGAATTTACGGAACCGTTTGGAATCCTGGATTGCTGCCTGCGGCCTGTTTTCTCCGTGGTGGACTATAAATTTCTTTCTTTACTACATTTTTTATCCCTCCAAGGAGCTCAAGGCTTGTGACTGGCCCAGTTCACACAGTGAGCTTCATGGCAGAATAGAAATTTGAAGCTGGTTCTTCCGGAGCCTAGTCCGGCGCTTCAACCACCGCTAGACCACACTGGATCTATATCAATGGGGCATGAAAGATCTCACTGGGCCCCCTTCCTCCATTTGCTTCTGTCCTCTTCTTAACAGACTTCAAAACTTGCATAGATGCATTCTACCCATGTTCTTCTGATGCTTCTGCCCAACAAAAAGCAATACGCAGGAAAACGGCTGTGTATCTTTCTTCCAAGTTCACAATTAGATACATAAAGGCAGCTGCATTTTAGATTAATGTTGCCATTGCAACAAGAAATATAGATGTACATTTGTCATCAGCAGCATTGTTACGCTGCGTATTACTTCTGTACATTATCTACCCCCCAAACCTGCTGTCTATGCTGCTGTCTTCAGAGGTAAGGCAGGTGGCAACTAGAGACAGGTCTCTTTCAGTGGTGGCAACTTGCCTTGGGAATGCCTCTCCTTTGAGGCTCACTTGGCACCTACCATAGTCTTGTAGGAGCCACGCCAAAACATTGGTTTTCTCTCAGGCTTCACTGATGGTTTTTAGCCTTCTAGCTTATATATGTCCTTCTGACATACGTTTTATGGAAATTTGTTATGGTGCGTAATGGTTTTTTTATATGTTTCTTGCCTCTGACTTGTTTTGCTTTTTATATTGATAATATATGGTGTTTTTATGGTTTTATGATATTGCTGTTACTTGTAAGCCTCCTTGAGCAGGACTTTAGAGCAGGGGTGGCCAAGCTGCAGCTGAGGGAGCCACATGTGGCTCTTCTAGACATATTGTGCAGCTCCCAGAGGTCTCTGAGTATTGCCGTGGCCATATATTTTATTTTAGTTTAATTTATTTCCCTCCCTTTCCTTCTTTCTTTCCATGTCTTTCCCTCCCTCCTTTTCCTTCTTTCTTTCCATGTTGTTCCCTCCCTTTTCCTTTTTTCCTTCCTTCCTCCTTTCTTTCCATGACTTTCATATTTTCAATAAAAATGTTGGGGTTGCCAGGTCTGACTCAGAAAATACCTGGGGACTTTGTGGGTGAAGCCTAGCAAGGATGTGATGTCACTTTTGTGATGAAACTTCCAAGTCAAAGGTCAGGTGATGGTTCTTCCCAAACTCCACCCCTTCCGATGATGTCACTTCCAGCATACTGCACCAAAACCCCACCCTTTCCTGTGATGTCACTTTCAGGACACTCCCCCAAACCCGCCTCTTCATCTGAAGTCACTTCAATGTATCATGTCTTGCGGCTGTCAAACATCTGACGTTTGTTCTTTGTGGCTCTTACATTAAGCAAGTTTGGCTACCCCTGCTCTAGAGAAACAGCATATAAGGCCCCTGAATAAAATAAACGAATAGTTCCAAAGACTTGGCAGGAAGCCAGTCTTCTAACCCATTTCAAGACAGCACATCGAGAGTGTTCTCAGCGCCGACTGCTAGACAACTCACCGTATAAAAGGCGGATCAGGTTGTATGTTATTTTCCATATCAGATTGTGAGCTGTTTGTTTTAAAATGTCTCTGATGACTTTTTGCTGGGCAAGATAGTCAGGGTGGCCTTCATAAATTCGTCAAAAAATAAAACCACACAAAAATTCAACAGTAAAAAATGCAGTTACTCAAAAGAAACAGCTAAAATACAATGAAGAGCAGAAACTTATGCTTCTACCTATATGATTGCATGAGCAAACTTAGGTTTGCTGACCATTCCTTCCATCACTAGATATCCTCTTCTAGAACTTTTTCAATGGCAGCCTTCATCCCATGGAAGGGGCTGCCAGAAGTTTTTTAAAAAAAGGCAGTTTCAATACCATTGTTTCAGAAGGCCCACAAAACAGCCCTTTTCAGCCCTTATCTAGTGTGATAAATTTTGTTACTGGGCATTTGGATTCTTTTAAATGTATTTCGTATGGATTCTTGTGGTGTGGATGCATAAGCCGCTTTGAAATTTTGGATAAAGATGTGTATAATAGTTTAAATAAACTAAAGGTAGAACAAAATCACAGCGCCCTCATTGCACACTGAAGCTAAGCTCCAGGAACTCAAACAAGCAGATCAGTGCCAGGCAAAGATCCCTCAGAAGGGAGTTCCACAGATAGGGAGCCACTACTGAAAAGGCTCCGTTTCCAGTATCTGGCCACCCAAAATCCAACGATGCTGTTTCTAAGCGGCAAGAATGTAAGAAACAACCAAAGGAAAGAGAGAATGTTTGCACTGGGGTGGGAGTGGAACCTCCAAATGAGGTTGCAAAATAACGAATGAAATCTAGTACTCTAGTAGCAACAGGGTACTAATATATGTATTATAAATACTTGGTAAACATTTAACAAACATTAACAGAAGTGAACATACGTCTCATCTGCGGTAAGACTTTATGCCATAGATGAGGCGTATGCTCACTTCTGTAATTGGATTTTACCATATGCTACCTTTCTCTCTTTGCTTGCTGTTCTGACTTTCTATTTGCAGAGGGTTGTTTTCTTTTAACAGGAGAGCATTCCCAAAGGTGATCGTCGGGCTGCGTTGGGGCATTCTACCACCTCACTCCCCTGCACGTGTAAAACAGGCCCTGCAGTTCATTCATTCTCCACCTTCACCTTACACTGGAATTCTTTACAGAATTCAATAATGATGCAATCTTAAATAGAGTCACTCCAATCTAAGTCCCTTGAAATCAATGAGTTTAGATTGGAGTAACTTTACTTAGGGTTGCATTGTAAACTGCCTAACACAAGCCACGGGGCAAAGGGCTTGCACCTCAGACCACACCAGCCTAAACCCTGGCGAGCAGAGAAAAAACATACTCAGCCCAGACCTTACTCAGCCACTTCTAGGAAGCTAAGAGGATAATAATAATAACACACTTTGTAAACCGCTCAGAGTTGGTGTTGAGTTGTCCTGAAGGGCGGTATATAAATCAAATGTTGTTGTTGTTGTTCCCTGTTCCTCTTCTGCATGTGCCAGAGAGGCTTGGTTCGGGGACCAAATTAGATACTGTGGTGGCTGTTCCATTTGTTTAAATTCCCTCTATGACTGTCTATATGTGCAGCAGAATAAATTCATAAAATGCTGAGATGGTAGAAGACTATCACTATAGGTGAAGATTCAATATTTGAATGCTCTCAGATATTTTTTTTAAATCTCCCTGCAATTAAAAAAAAAAACCTAACACATAAGGAAGAGTGTTTCTAGCTCAGCCTATTCCTGCTTTTTTATCATAAAGGAGTTTTTGTTTTTTTAATAGAAGAGTGCTTTCAAAAAGTGGGATTTCCCCTACCTCTGGGGTCTGAAATGGTATTGTCCATACTGTGGCGTGTGAACTCTGCCACTTCATTCCCACGTGATGGGCCTTTGAAAGATGGCAAAACAGGTTTGGTTTAATTAGTTTCTGGATGGGGCAGCACAGTGGAAACCCTCTGTATGCCACATGACTTGAATAGGGAAAAGGTAGGATATGAATGTTGCAGAAAATTGAGCCATCTCATGTGTGCTTCCTCGCAGTCTTGAGAACTGCGCAGCACTGGATTTGTATCAGGACATCAGCACAGGGGGAGAAGTTTCATTTTCCTTCCATTGTCTGTTTGCCAGCCCTCAAATGCCTTCCAGGTGCAAATTATTAACCCAGTGGAAAAAATATGTATGGAATCTCCATGTACCTCTATGGAAACCTGGTATGTCATGGTGGCAGTGTCAGACTAGGATACAGTGAGAGCTGGGCTGCAATCCCCGCTTCTACCATGGAAGCTTACTGGGTGACCTTGCGCCTATCCCTCCCCCCCCCCCCAGCCTGGCCTGTCTCATAGGGTTGTTGTGAGAAAATGGAGGAGGGGAGAATGATGTTCTAAGCAGCGTTGAGTCCTACCTGGGGAGGAAAGCAGAACATAAATAAATAATGTTTCCCCCATTTGCCCAAATGGTAGCGTTATGGGCTGCTGTTTATGCACCCAAAATGTACTGGAGCTCTGGTTATGGATCCTCCAATGGTTCATCTCATTTGGCCCCCTAGAACTAGACCAAAGAGAGGGCAGGAATAATCAGAGACGGCCTATGGCAAGAAAACCTTAATCCCTTCCCTCCTTTCCCTGTTGGTTGAAATATAATAAATTAGCTGACAGATCCGTTCCTTTAATGGCACCCTAAATCTGCCTCTCAGTGGGGCCTGAATTGCTCTCCCAGTGGTAGGGAACAAGCACAGTCCAACCATCTTGAAAGTGTCCGCAGCCAGCAGCGGAGTGAAATAATCCAGATGTGAACCACATGTTGCGAGATTGCCAATTTGGTGTAGAATTCTTTCATGAGCCCAAACACATCCAAACGCATTGAATCAAAGTTAGAAGGGCAAAATCTGGCCTCAATTGTTCACCATTCTTATAGCATCCTTATGTCTGTCTCCAGTTAGTGCCTTTACTAAAGTCAGGCATATCAATAATGCCCAACAGGTAGTGCCATATTCCAATCCAACTTTTTTGTGCCGAAAACAGCACTGAGTACACTAGGACGTAGATCTTAACAGTGTACAAAGAACTCAAAATATACTATCAATTATTCAGTTCCAGCCCTGGCACTAGGCAAGGTAAAGTTTGCACGTGTATCTCTTAATTAGCATATGAAGATAAGTTGGGCCATTTCTCCTCCTTACCATAACCTGTCCACCTACCCACCTCTGTGGGAAAATTGACTATAACATTTGCAGCTGAGGTTACAAAGAGGCATAGAATAAAAATAAGTGTCTGTTTCCTATCCCAGTAGCAAAAATTTCTACTGATTTTTTTTTTTAAAGGAACATCCTGAAAATAAATGTGTGATTGTTTTGTCCAGAGCAGAGTTCAGGTTTATTCATGAAGGACAGCTGCCCGGGGCAAAAATAATCAAGCTAGTAAAGATACCCACCTCCAGTGTTTTGATATTCCCTAATTGAAGCCATGGCTTGAGAAGCCCTGAGGCTTGACGCCATCTCAAAATTCATGCTACTACAGAATGTATAGACACATGTATGCAGAGGAAAAGGGGGGGGCGTATCCATTATTTAACTCGTCTGTTCTTCTTGCATGATTCCCCAGCTGGTTGCACTGTTGGAGAAAGTAAGACCTTAAGATGCCAGATTCGAGTTTCCATCTTTATATCTCTCTATGGTTAAACGTTTTGTTATTCTGTTGTCAGTGCTCTGGGTTTTCAAGCAACTTAAAAGCATTTATTACACTGGCGGTACTGTATTTTGTGCTCCCCCCCCCCACCCTCCACACTTTTGTTTGAGTGCTCTTGCAAGTACTGTGTTTAAAGGGATTATTTTAGTCTGAGAAATTGTATTCTGGGGAAAGAGGTTTCTGTTTAAGATGAATGCTGGATTTGTAACTGATGGCTGTCACTTTGTTCTGAAAACTGCATAGTGGAGACAGGTAATTCTCTGTGGGAGGAGGGAGAAATCAACGTGATGATCTGCCATTTATTCCTCCCTACTACTTGATGACTGATAAAAAAATCTCTAGTTTGTCCACTATATGACAGCTTGCTTATTGAGAGGTAAGTCTTACTGTTTTCTATGTGCCGTGTGTCTTGTAAGATCATGCAGTTAATTTTGTGTAAGCCGTGTGTAAGATCATGCAGTTAATTTTGATACTGTCTTCTGAAAGAGTTGAGTGTCTTGAGAACCACATGAAGCTCATGTGCAGTATGAGAAAACGAGTACAAGAGACATCTCGCTTTACATATTCCATAGGGGAACCCTAGAGATCTGTCTGGCTTCTGTTGCTAAACTTTTCCTCACTCCCCCCTCCTAAATAACATGCTGAGAGTTGAAGAGGAGAATGCAACAGTGGTGCACCTGGTGTGAGGCCTATTACCAGCTAAGTAAGAGCTTCCATGGAACAAATGCACTTCAGAAAGTGTTATTCTGTCAAGTAAAATAGATCAAGATGGGTGGCCATGTTAGTCTGTCTGTGGTAGTAGAAAAGAGCAAGAGTCCAAGACTGTAAGACTAACAGAATTTGTGGTAGGGTATGAGCTTTCGTGAGCCACAGCTCGCTTCTTCAGATGCAGGTAGAATGTGAGTCCATCTGTCCTTATATCTTGGAGCCACTCTCTAAGATATAAGGAAAGCTCATACCCTACCCCAAATTCTGACCTGGATAGCCCAGGTAAGCCTGACCTCGTCAGATCTCAGAAGCTAAGCAGGGACAGCCTTGGCTAGTAATTAGATGGGAGACCTCCAATGAAGACCGATATTGCAGAGGCAGGTGCTGGCAAGCCACCTCTGTTAGTCTTTTGCCATGAAAACCCCACCAGGGGTCTCCATAAGTCAGCTATGACTTGACAGCACTCCCCACCACCATACCCAACCTATAGCTCATACTCACAAAAGCTCATACCCCACTCTTCAAGATATAAGGACAAATGGACTCACATTCTAGCTGTATCTGAAGAAGTGAGCTGTGACTCACAAAAGCTCATACCCTACCCAAAATTTTGTTAGTCTTATGGGTGCTACTGGACTTTTGTTGTTGTCTTCTGACAAGTAAGTGTCTTCATTTGTCTAGAAAAGGAAGAAGTTGGTTTCTGATAGCTGCACCAGGTGGAGAGAAAGTTTAGCCTGAGAGGAGGAGGATTGGGCGTGGCATGGCAACCTTGGGGAGTGGTGACATGGCGGAGGGGGTTGCTGTCAGGCAACGTCATGACATCACTTCCAGGTTTTTCATGGAAGTGACGTCATGCCCTCTAGGAATCACAATGGGAAATGGTCCTCAGAAGAGCCTCAGGTGGCAAGATCAAGGGCCACTTGTAGCTCCTGAGATTAAGGGAAAAGAGGGAAGGAGCACAACACATAGGAAGACGGTGCCTTGATACATATGCCTTACATATGCCTTTATACGTATGTCTTATTGCCCTCAGCTGTGTGAAACCTTTGATATATGGTTCCCACGCTGACGATTTTTGGCCGTCTTGTCCTGAACGAAAACAAATTCTTCAGTGGCCAGCTTCTGACCTCCTCACCTCTGAACAGGGTGGTCAGCCTTGAGATGCTGTGTTGAACTTAAAGAAGAGGGCTTTTATTTGTACTCTCTAGTACAAAAAAAGGGAAAGCTCTTTCATTTAACTTCAGCTCCAAAGTTGAGTCTCCAACGTAATGGCTGACCACCCTATGTGAAGGTGAGAGGTTAAGCAAACACCACCCCTTTTTCACCATCTGGATTTCTACACTCAAAGGCATAGCAAAGTGTGCTAAATAGATCTCCTGGGTGGCTGGTTACCTCTCTGCGCTGTTGATCCCTCCTACCTTTGTAGAAGATTGGTGTGTTGGTTTTGGGACCGGAGGGTTTATCTCTCGTTTCTTCTATCTCATTTGTAAAACCAGGGCTTTTTTTCAGGGGGAACACGGGGGAACGGAGTTCCGGAACCTCTCGAAAATGGTCACATGGCTGGTGGCCCCGCCCCCTGATCTCCAGACAGAGGGGAGTTGAGATTGCCCTCCGCGCCGCTCAACTCCCCTCTGTCTGGAGGTCAGGGGGCGGGGCCACCAGCCATGTGACCATTTTCTCTGAGGGCAACCCACTGAGTTCCACCACCTCTTTTCCCAGAAAAAAAGCCCTGTGTAAAACCAATGGCTAATGGCAAAGAACAGGGTCTTTTTGGTCACACCTCCAATATTGAGGATCATAAGAATAAAGTTTCTGTTTAACATTTAGGAGGCTTCTTATGAATTTCCTCCTTGGGTCGGTCTTTTACATTCCATTGGGATATTCTAAATAGGAAATCATATAATGAATGAGAACTTACTGTATCTTGCTAATGAGAGATGGCTGTATCTTGATAGCATTTTCGTGTCACTGCATTATTAAGTTGTAACAGGTCATAATAAACTGTTGGCTGGTTTTAAGGTTTATTGTTACTTTAGTTATGTATTGGTTTTGATGGATTTAACACAGGCTATGGATTTTTTAGAATGTATTTTTATTTGATACAAATGGGCACAATTAAGTGCACCTCTTTTGGGAAATTTGGAGATTTTCTGTAGCTCAGTGATAGATCTTCTACTTTGCATACATCTTCAATTAAAGATCTAAGTAGGACCAGGGTGGACCTTTTTCTGTCTAAAATACTAGACAGCTGCAGATTGTCAACTGGGATGGCTGTAGGTTTTGGGAGGCCCTGGCAAAATGACCTTCACTGAGCACGCAGCTCCATCATCATGAATGCATGCACGCACGTGCACACACACACACACACACACACACTGTTGAATGAAGGAGGGGAGTGTTGACTTTTTCATGCACCTTTAAGCCTTTATGCAACACTAACAGGAGTGTGAAAAAGTTGTACTTTATTTCCTGAAGATGCCTTTCCCAGCTTGAAATGGGAGATTGCCCCCAGAGGGTCCCTTCAGCATCTCATGGGGTAGCTCTGGGGTGATCTCACCCATTCCTGGTGGGAGAAGTAGGCCATATCTCTTTGGACAGCCCTTGTCTACTAAAATAGACTATACACTGTATGGAAATGTTCCACTGTACAGAAACTATACCACAGTATGGTAAATAGACTATAGTAAGCTAGATGGGCTAACAGTTTTGTGCTGTATACAATAGATTAAGATATTCAACCGGTTAAGCAATTTGGGGGGTTAAGTACGGCTTGGCTGTTAAAGTAAATGGGACTCGGGAGAGCATATATTTAGGTGGATCATACCCATAGAACGCCTGTGATTAATACTATAATTCACCATTCAGAAACACATTCATATCAAATCAGGGTGATAAAGAAAACCTCTGTCATTTAAAAATTAATCTGATTATTGGTTAACACCCAAAGATTTAGTTTCTGAGACATAGCAAAGAGGGCCAATGCTTGTCCTGGATTTTTTGTCACATCAAACCAGTTTGAGTTCTTCAAGGAAAATAGCAACTTCTTTCATGCACCAATCGCGTAGCAAAAGAGGAGAGAAGCAATCAGTGTGTATTCCCAGAGCAGAGAAACTTTCCCACTTCTAAGGAAGACTGAGGATGTATGCTTTAGTCCACCAACGCTAATGAACATGACTAACATGCTTAACTGTTGTGTTGTCTTGATTTCAAGTGGTTTGAAGCACACCTGAAATACCTACCTACCTGCAAACAAGCTCTAAAGTCACATAACTAGGGTGGTCCACTCAATGCCAACCATTGGTTTATTTATATTCTGCAATCCCAAGAGGTCTCTCCAGGAAGGAATGTAAATGAGTAGACCTGTATCTAAATAACTTGAAAAAGTTGTTGTGTTGTGTGTCTGCTGAGGCTCCTGTACCCTGAGATTACTATACTCTTGCAGATGAATCACCCTTCCTTACTTTCCCCTCCATACTGTAATGCACAAGTGTTGTGTGTGCGCACTTTCCCTCTTGGAGGTGGGGAATCTCTCATTCAGCATGCTATCTTTGAACTTCATTCCTGCTTCCTTCATAACAACTCTGTGATAAACATACGAAGCTGCCATATAGTCTAACCCTTTGTCCATCTGTCTCAAGTTGTCCTATCTGACTGACAGCTACAATCCAAAGAAATGTAAGAATTAATTGTTGCCCTAATTCAGAGGCCCACCTCTGTATGTGTGTATATGTTTTATGGCGCTCTTTGTTATTTGTAAATCCTGACTTCACTGGGGCTTAATGAGTGTACAAGACATTTTCTAGTAGCTTTTATCTAGAAATTTAGTGGCGGCATAGGTCGTATGTGAAACACCTTACTAGACATCTTTGCTTTTTAAAAAAGTATTGTTAATGGTTTGATCTGTTTGCCCTTTCTTAACTTAGTTTACAATATTCTTCTACTGTCCATTCCTTGGTTGATGGGGTTTTCAATCTTTTGGAGCCTATAACTATAATCGGAATGTTGAGAAGAGTTTGTAGGCCCCACCACAAAATGGCTGCCATGGTGACGGGGGCCAATCACAAAATATTGAGAGGTTCCAACCTAAGCGTGCTCCCAGGTAGTGCCGTCCTTGGCTCTTTTGAAGTACCTCCTGTTCCAAGGGGGTGGTAGACAGGCAGCACTTGCTCTTTGCTTTAGGGAAGTGATGCATTGAGAAGATGAAAGCTAGTGCTAGGAAATGCGTCAGCAGGCGCCAATGGGATGCATAGGTGCTCTTGTTGTATGTTTTTATCTTGCTGTCACCGCATTGCATTTCTACTTATGTAATACAATCTCTTGCGTTATTTATCATGTCACATTTAAAACCTTTGTCTTATTGCTGCAATCCTAGACCTTTTACATTCTGTATTAGATGTATCCTTATCTGGTTGATTGTACTGATTTTTTATGTAATCTGCCTTGAGTCTCAGTAAGGCCGTTTCCACATGTCTTACCTGTCTGCGGAACATTTCACTCGAAATCACGCCAGGAAGACGCTATTATCCGGGAGTTTTGTGTGAAATCGGATAACAGTGTCTTCCTGGCGCGATTTTGTACGAGAAGACGCTGTCTTCCAGGTCTCTTGTGCAATGTTCCGCTGGCAAGTATGACGTGTGGAAACGGCCTAAGAAAGGTGGACTATAAATAACAAATAAACTAAATAAGATTGAGGATCATTGTCTTACTTGAAGGAACCTCTTCTAATACAGTGGCTTTAAGGGTTGGGTTTGGTTATAAGAGATCCCATGTTAGAACCCCTGTTCACTAGTCTTGAATTGACCGCTATTTCTTAGCATCGCCTATCTTACAGGGTTCTGTGTGCATTTTAATGGCATCAACCAGGGCCAGGGCCTTTTCAGTCCTGGCCCCAGCCTGGTGGAACATTCTGTCTGATGAGACCAAGGCCCAGCAAGACTTGCTATCCTTTCGCTGGGCCTGCAAGATGGAGCTGCTCCTCCAGGCATATGAGCGGTGCTAGGCAGAGCCCCCCTGGCCAGTTGATGGTGGATTGGGCCCTCCCCACCACAAATACCCCCCATTTAAATCATCTTTTTACTACGAAGATGCTCTGGAGTTGATTTAGGCTGGTTAGTTGTGCTGCTATGTTCATGTTTATATGTATTTTAACTTGTGTAGTAATTTTGGATGTTTTTATGGTTACTAATTTATAATAATCGTTTTATATATTTGAACTGTATATGTCTGTAATCCACCCTGAGTCTGCTGGAAATGTGGGGAGGGTGGAAAGTAAATTGAAAATATAAATCAATCAATCAATCAATCATTGTCCCTCAAGAAGTTAAAGCTGGTATATCTGGTTCTCTCCTCCATTTTGTCTTCACAACAATTACGTGAGGTCATTTAGGCTGTGTGTGTGTGTGTGTGTGTGTGTGTGTGAGAGAGAGAGAGAGAGAGAGAGAGAGAGAGAGAGAGTAACTGGCCCAAGATCACCTGGTGAGTTTGATGACTGAATGGAGATTTGAACCCAGGACTCTCCAATCCAACATTTCAGCCATGCTAGAAAAGCCACATTGTATTGTTGTAGGGATAAATATGCTAGACTCATGAGACTCTTTGCACACCAAAAAGTGCTATAAGAATGATGAATTGCAATACCTTGGGCTTGAGCTAGAAGCAAATGTATATATTTTTCATTTTAAGCTACCTATTTTCCATCTTAATGAGTGTGTTGAAGAAAGCAGTATGATCATTATGTTGGATTTTTCCCTACAGTCAGAGGGAATGTGCTCTATATAGAAGCCAGCAAGATCCTCTTCTCCCCCCACCCTTAAAAGAGATTTATATTAAAAAATTCCAAAATGAAAGACACTTCCCTTGTGTCCTCCCCAGACAGTGGAGCCAGGCTTTTGATGTTTGTATTTAAAATGTCCTCTCATCTGGATGTCATTTGTAACACCAGTTATCTTTCTCCTCCTCCTCTTATCCCTAAGTTTTCCTGTAAAACTCATTTTGTATTTGTAGATTCAGGCCACTCTCGCTGCTGCTGTGTCAGGGCAATCTATTTAGCAGACCTCTCGTAGGGCCATAAAAAGGTACTCTAGGGGTCACGCTGTGTGCTCTTGTAAATTTATCCCAAATTAACCCTGATTGGCATCCTGCTCTCCCGCTGTAAAGAGACAGATGTGGACGCTCTCCAACATCTGCAGTTTCATGAGCAGCCCAGCCTATAAATTCAGGAACCTCAGTGACCTAGACTTGGGTAAAGGGTTTCAGACACTTTTACTGCCCAGCTACGGTTGGGAATCTGACCGTGATTATTAACTGCGGTGGAACTAGGTTGCTCAAGACAAACAGGGTTCAGTGGCTAAATGCTGGTTGGGGGCCATCTTTGTGGCCAGGGCTCAAGCATCATTAATCTGAGCCTAGTACAAATTTGTAACTTGCCCCTCAGCCATCTCTCTGACTCCGTCACAACCTTATAAAAGAAAAATGACTATTCATCATTGAAACATCATCAATGGATAATAGGAATGGGCTTGCAGACCAATCTAGTCTGTCCTGGCCCCCCGGGAAAGTGTAGCTGTACTGCGGCAGCTGCATTGGCTGCCAGTGGAGTACCGAGTCAGATTCAAGGTTTTGGTACTGACTTATAAAGTCCTATGTGGACTGGGACCAGAGTATCTGCGGGACCGCCTCTCCCCATATGTGCCCCAGAGGATGCTCTGATCGGGAGACAAACAATTATCAACCAGAGCCAGGGCCTTCTCAGTCCTGGCTCCAACCCGGTGGAACTTTCTGTCTAGTGAGACCAGAGACCAGCAGGACTTACTATCTTTCCGCCGGGCCTATAATTCAGAGCTGTTCCACCAGGCATATGGTTGAGGGCTAGGCTAGGCCTCCACCAGCCCGGAGAGAAGAGGAGGTGAAGGTCAGACCCCTCCCAAGTAGAATCGTCCACCATCTCGCTCCCAACTGGCAGATTGGTTGCCTCCAATTAGCATATTGATTGCTGCTGTCTTGTATATTTTAATTTTTATAGCATACTGTTGTGCTGTTTGTTGCTTTTAAACTGTTTTTAAGATGTAAGTTTATTATGAATGTTTTTACTTGTCGTAAACTGCCCTGGGCCTGCTTTTGCAGGAAGGGTGGAATAAAAGTCAGAAATAATAAATAAATAAATAGCTTCCTCCGTGATTGCAGCCTTTGACTCAGAGGTGCCCCAAGCAGTAATGGGCACTCCCCCAAAATAATCCTTATTACTCCTTTTCCTCCCCCTCAATTTTGTATTCACAATGTGATAATGCCTTAGAGCACAGAGTCGACTTCGATTAACCTCTGTTTTTGAAACCGTTTAGGGGTTTTTGAAACCCCTAAAATTCTGCCTAAAATTCTAGATCTGAAGGGACATTAAACTTATCTATTAAAGTATTGCTCATGGCGGATATAGACAACATAGAAAACATCTTGAAAGGTATTTAATATTAAGGAACACCTACTGCAATCCTCAAAGGAGTTATCCCATCTGTAGATAGCTGACTTTGCTCATGGCAGTCACTGTTAGGGAATTCCATAATTGTTCAGGGGAAGGCATTGGCCCCAGCGCTCTGGTTGGCTTTCCAGAACAACTGATTGGCCACAGCGTGAAACTCGATAGCGGACTAGATGGGCCACTGGCCTGATCCAGAAGGGCTCTTCTTGTTTTCTTATATGTATAGTGAACTGGCTCCCAAAGGAGTGGTCTTCACCACTCCTTTGCTCCCCCTAAGTACTTTTAAACTACTTTGACTTCATTAAGGGTCTGCATAACAAACCAGGTCTGCATTCAGGCATCATGAACAGATTCCAGTTTTACCTTAAAGACCAACAAGATTTCCAGGTATGAGTTTTGGAGAGCTGAAGGCTCTCTTCATCAGCTTTGACTCTAGAAAGCTCCTACCCTGTTAATCTAGTTGGGTTAAGGTTGCCAGGTCCAGGTAGGGAAATTCGTAGCGCTTTGAGGGTGGAGCCTGGAGAGAGAGGAATTTGGGGAGGGGTCTCAGTGAGGTATAATGTTATAGAGTCCACCCTTCAAAGTAGCCATTTTCTCCAGTGGAACTGATCTCCGTCACCTGGAGATCAGTTGTAATTCCGGGAGATCTCCAGCCTGGAGGCTGGCAACCCTAAATTGGGTGCTACTGGACTCTAATCTTATCCTTCTACTATAGACCAACACAGCTACCCATCTGAAACTAGATCCTAGTATGTTTGTGACAAGAATGGGCCTTCAGATATCTTCTGGCTCTCTTTCTCCTTTCCTCTTGTGTGCAGTCAAATTTAAAGACTTCCTGTTTTGAAAGTAACCACAGTATGTGATATCCTAGTTGGAGTGCTGCTTTCACAAATTGCAATTTGCATCTTGCCTGCAACATGGAATTCCAAACCATTGTTTTCCTGGTTTATGGGTGAGAAACATACCACAGTTTACTAAGTGCTTGAATTCAGATGGAGCAAAAAATTATCATTACATTGAAAACTGCCTGAACTAGGAAGTCATCAGTCTTGGCTCTGTGCCTGAGGAGGAGAACCTGAGAATAAACTGAGATGATTCTCATCGCAAATAGGCCAGAGTCTGAAAGAAACCACAATATGTGATGTTCAAGTCGGAGTTCTGCTTTAACAAATTGCAGTTAGTATCTTGACTGCAAGCTGGAATTCCCCACTCAAGGCTGTACACAATCCGAAGAGATTTGAGTGAAGTGGCACCTTAGAGACCAACAAGATTTTTAATGTATAAGCTTTCGAGAGTCAAAACTCCCTTCTTCAGATCAGAAAGCTTTGACTTTTGGAAGTTCATTATCTTGAAAATCTTGTTGGTCTCTAAAGTGCCACAGGACTCAGATCTTGCTGTTCCATGTGATAAGGGTAATTGTGTGTTTGTTTGTGTGTGTGTGTGTGAGAGAGAGAGAGCAGAATTAGAGTCCAGAGGCACCTTAGAGATCAACAAGATAGATCAAGATGAGTAGCCGCGTTAGTCTGTCTGTAGCAGTAGAAAAGAGCAAGAGTCCACTAACACCTATATCTGAAGAAGTGAGCTGTGACTAGGGTTACCAGCCTCCAGATAGTGGCTGGAGATCTCCCGGAATCACAACTGGTCTCCAGGCTGCACCTGGAGAAAATGGCTACTTTTCAGGTGGACTCTATGGAATTATGCCATGCCAAGGCCTTTTCCCTCCCCAAACTCCTCTTTCTCCAGGTTTCTTCAGGTTTCACCCCCCAGATCTCCAGGAATTGCCTAACTTGGAGCTGACAACCCTAGCTGTGACTCATGAAAGCTCATACCCCACAAAAGATTTTTAGTGTATAAGCTGTCTAGAGTCAAAGCTCCCTTCTTCAGATCAGAGAGCTTTCCCTCCCGGAGCTCTATACACTAAAAATCTTGTCGGTCTCTAAGGTGCCACTGGACTCAAATCCTGCAGTTTTACTGCAATCCAATAGGGATTAGTCCAAAGGAAGTTTCAACGCTGATGTCGTCCCTGGCCCCTGTTGTGCTAACCGCCCCCCCTTCCCCGCCCCTTATCTCTCCCCTGTTTATTCAGCGGCCGCCCCTCCTTCCCGTGTCATGTTTTCTTTCTTTCTCTTTTACAATGACACAAGGTTGCGCTTGAGGTTGCAAAACGTTTCCCTTCCTGTCCTGATAACAAATCTAGATTTGCCTTCAGGCCGGGAGAGGGAGGGAGCGAGAGAAGGGGACGCGCGCCCTCGGGGCGGGAGAGGGTGGCGGGTTTCTCCGGAGCAAACGCGCCGCTCGGCGTGCGCAAAAGTGCCACCGCCGCTGGAGAGGAGGAGGAGGAGGAGGGCGGCGAGATCTGCCTCTCTAGGCTGGATTAGTCTCGCCTGGGCTCGCTCTCCGTCTCTCTCTCGCCCTCCTGCTACATTTTAGTCTGCAGCCGTCGCCAGCGCGCGGAGCAGCTGCCTGGAGAGCGGCTGAGCCGGAGGAGGCGCCCCGGCCGGGGGAGAAGCCGCGGGTGCTCGCCTGGGTGCGCCGCCGCCGCCGCCGCCGCCGCCGGGATCGCGGCTCCACCTTGTCCGGGACTGCCGCCGCCGCCGCCGCCTTTCTTCTTACTCGCCCTATTCTCTTTTTTTCCATGGTTGGGAATAATGGCTACCAAGACTTGAACAAAAAGAAGGAGAGGAAGAAAGAGAGGAAAAAGAAGAGCTCTCCAGAGCCGGGCGAGTCTCCGGCCCCGATGGTGCTCCGGGGGCAGCTGTGATTTCCCTTTCTGGCCCGAGGGGGGTCTTTGCTGTTCTCCTCCCGCTCCGGCTCGCGTCCTTATGCCGATCCGAGCCGCGGCGCCTCCCGTTTCTTCCCGCCGGCTGGAGCGGAGGAGCGTTTTTCCGCGCTTTGGCTTCTGAACCGGGGAGCCCTGCGGAGGTGGCTTGGGCGCGGATCCACGAGCGAACGAGGACCAGGAAGGAAGGAGGCGAGGAAGAGAAACTTTTGCGATTTCTGTTGCAGAAGGGGTTTATTTGGGGGAGCCGCGTCTTCTCTGCGCCCGCCTCGGATCGCCCTGAATCGGAACGCCGAAAGCGCCCGGCGAGGCGCGCGGGTTTCTTTGGCAAAGCTTTACCGCCCCGAAGAAGCGGCCGAGGGAGGCTGCAGCCGTCGCTTCCCCCGGGCGAAGGGCTCGGCGGCGGGGAGGCCAGCTCCGGGCTCTCGGCGCGCCGTCGTGGATGTTTCTTTGTGCCAAAGCGGCGCGCCAGCTCGCTTCCCCCTTCGCCTCCCGCCCAAGCCGAGCCGCCCCCTCCGGCCTATGGATTAGAGACTCGAGCCGGGGTCTGGCTCCGCTCCCCCCGCCCCGGGCGCGCGTGGGTCTGGGGGGCGGCCTCTCGCCTTGTGGATTATCGCTTCGCCCCGTGAAGTTTGGCATCGCCTAGCGCGCCCGCCTCGCTTGGGCAGCCGCGTGGCCGGGGGTAAGTTTCAAAGGGGCGGCGTGTGATCCGGGCCGCCTTCGCCGGGGAGGCGGGGGGGGGGGTCGCGATTCGCTTCCTTGCACCGGCCTCTTCTTTCGGTTTACCCTCCGAAACCGAATCGGGGCCTTTCCAGAGATTCTGCGCGCTCCTCTCCTCTCCTCCTCCCGGCGAGCGCGGCTGGAATTTGCTCCCAGCCCCGAAAGAGACTTAACTGGATTGCCGGAAAGACGGGGAAAAAGAGGGAGCGACGGGTTTTTGTTTCTCCTTGCCTCCCAGCCCGCTGGCGGGTGAACGGATCTTTGCTCCTCGCCTGCATTCATTGAAACTGACCAATTCCCGACACCGCCTGTGTCTCTTTGCGTGTTTCTCCCCTCCCTGTTGTTGTTGTTGTTGTTATTGTGTGATGTTATCACAGTCCACCAGATGTCTGGGCTGGGATTTTGGGGTCCTTCGCAGACTCGGGTTTTGTCCAGGAACGAGGGATCGCCCTAGTATGTGGCACGTTCCAAGTCGTGTGGCTGTTTGCAACTGTCCACTTATCTCTGCCGACATCGCAGCCCTTTTGTCTCCCCTGGCTGGGTTGGTTTCTCCTTCGTCCTTCTGCCGGTGAAATTGCAAAAGAAACTGGAGGGGGGGGCGACAAACGACACGCGTTTGGTGTTAACGTATGGCAAGGGCCGAACGAGGCTGCCTTTATACTCCTTCGGATGGGAGAGAGAGAGAAAGAAAAGGCAGCGCAGAGCCCGAGAAGGGGTTGAGATCGAGACTGATTTAAAACAGACCTTTCTAGCAGAGGAAGGGAAGAGAGAATGGTCGGAGACGAGTCTGCATTGGAGAAACGCGTGTTGTCCAATTCACCACCACCCCCTTTTTTTTGCAGGTTCCTTCTTGTCAGAAGGTCAAGGTGGGGAGAGAGGAAATATTAAATAGTGAATCATTTGCCTTCATGGACAGAAAAAGCAAGGTGGTATTTTCCAAATAAATGGACAGCTAAAATAGGAGAATTTGGAACATAGCTCATAGTGTGACTCTTGATGTACTGCAAAAGTAGATAGTTGCCATGTTCTAAAAAAAATTACTTGGAAGCAAATCTGGCAGTCTTCCTGTGGGACTTCTTCCAAGTATGTCTGCTTGGAGACAGCTGATTATTAAAAAAACGCACTTCCGTTGAATTGGGAGGGGGGCCTTTAATTCTGGGTAGACCTGTTTGCCCCTGTGTTGGTACTGTATGTAACAGTCCAACACATCTCTCCCCTCCACCCACAAAAACCAAAGTGCTTGTCTTTAAGCCCTGTTTAGCCACAATGGAAGTCACTGAGATGAAACTGGCTTTGAAAATAAGCACTAGGTTTGAGCCTGCTCATAAATGATAGCCGTTGGCCTTGATCCTAAGCAAAAACTTTATCGGGAAGTTCAGCCAAAGGGTTTTGCTTCCAAATAGGCCTCTTTTGACTGGGGTGCAGATGAGAGGGTGATTGTATTTTTTTTTTTAAGCAGACTCCTTAGATATCTGTCTTCTTTACACTTCTGTCCTGCAGAAGAGGGCAGGGGGAAAACAGGAGAGGAGAAAGATTTTTTGCAGAGTAGGTTTTAAAATCGCAGTCACTGCAGCAAAAAAAAAAGACACTGCAAGAGTGGAGGTGTATTTTTTTGTCTCAAGTCCCATTAGTGGATTCTGAGCACACCAACACAGACATGTGCACTCTCAGCCCCTAGACACATACCCACATAATTTAGAGACCTATGCTCAGTTTAGCCTAAGGGAGTGGTAGAAATTGACCCATCCTCCCAAGCCAAGGAATTAATTCCTTGCTAAGATAATAGCTACAAAAGTGACCGTAAGACAATGACCGTAAATACCCTCAAATTCTCAACACAAGCCAGTGATCCAGTTGTGCTGTGTACTCTTCTTTTATGGAAAAAAAAATGCCGGTATCACTTTCATATCCAAGCATATACTTGTGGTTTAGAAAGCTGGTTCTCTTTAGCAATTTCTTGGCGGATGTGGCATTGTACTGATATGTATGTTTACTCATCAGGGCATGACAGTAACACACAGCACAAGATTGAAAAGAGGTTTTAATTTGCCCAAGCTTAGCATTAACTGAAACACCAATTAAGCGGAGAGTGAGATGTTAAACTGAGTAAAATATCTGGGCATTCTCTTGTTGAATTTCATTCTCCCCCTTCGTCATCGTACAAGGGGTAATCAGCTAGAAATGGTCTTTGGGGAGCTTTCCAGTTTAACACGGTGTCATTTGGCCTAACCAATTTGCCAAAAGCAATTCAAAGCCACGTTTGCAAAATTGTTCTCTCAAGCTTGCATCCTGTGTATGGAGGACCTTAATTTTTTCCCCTCCTAAACCTGTTCATCTAATTTGAAAGTAATATCTCACCCAGTTAGAAATTCCAGATCGGTTCCTTAAAAGTGGTTCATTTTCGATTGTAAATAAGTATTCTGTAAATTGTTGGGTAAGCTAAGGTATTTCAGGTGGTCATGTTAAAGAAAAACAAAAGCATACGTGGAGAGAGAAAAGATTTCCAAGTGAGAGCTGTCTCTGTCTCTGGAGTGAATGGTATACAGGGATCTGGCTAGGTCATGCGGAACACTGTGAGTCTGTGTGTGTAGCCCTGAATTTATATTTCTTTTATCTGTGATTAGCTTGCAGAATATGCAGTTTCTGGGCTGATGTTTACAGAGAGAGAGAAAATATTTGTTGTACCCATTGATTGCTTGGGGTCATGAAAGCTGCCTAATGCACAAATCCTTGGGTACTATCCTTCTCTACAATAGGAACTGGAATTATTCTCTATATTTATCTGCTCTATCTCAGCTGGAAAAGACTGTTAAGTTATTACATAGCAACAGAACCTGCCTGTTCTCATTTCTAAGGACTTAAATCTCTGGTCATCCTTGCTCAGAAATTTACTCCAGTGGTTTTATGTTTATGTATAAAATCCGATTTTCTCCACAGACTTAGGAGACAGAAAAGCGTGCTTTGGTCCCTACGGCATTTACAGTGCAATCCTAAGAAGAGTTACTCCAGTCTAAGGCCATTGAAATCAGTGGGCTTAGACTGGTGTAACTCTTCTTAGGATTGCACTATTAGTGTCTTACAAATGCAGCTCTCCTGCTTCACTCCCACTCCTGCAGAACTGATGATTCTTTACCAGCATTGTACCAAGATCCAAAAAACTGTAATCTGTTTTGTTCCAATATCTAGCTTTTTCTCACTATATAAAAGAAGCCATCAGTATGAATTTCCATTTAGGCAAGACAGTAGCCTTTTCAATTTGATTATAAATGGCATATTTGGTCTGTATTGAGGAATACCAGGAAGTCTGGGATCTGTTTTTCATAAATTCACATCCATGTAAATCCAACTTCCCGTTTGTTCTGTTGTAACCTGAGTATGCACAATTACTTTTTTCTGGTCTCTGAGTATGCACAATTACTTGCTGATCCTTAATCCGTGTCTGCTTGGTTTTGGTCACTCGACACAAGAGCAGCGAAGAGAATTGTCAGTCGTACAGGATGGAGGTTCGGTTTCCCTTATAGGTACTTTGTATGAAAGCTGGTGTTTGCCTGGCCCAGGCGCATGTAGGGTGGCTGAAATGAGAAACTGAAATATGTTACAGCACAGATACATTTGATTAAAGAATAAAGTCTGAAGGAAGCTGCACAGTGCCGTATATTGGCTAAGGATATGAGCGGTTAGGATCCCCCCGCATTCTAATCTTGCCTTGGCCATGTGGCAGGTTGCATAGTCGTGCTCTTTGAGGATGGGGAAAGGCCGACATTTTTTACTTTTCCCATCCTTAAACATCACAAACCTTTGCATCTTCTAGCTTTTTGGGTAGCTCTCCCTAAGCATACTTTTCCTGCAGCAGATACCCTTGTATCATTAATCTGGAATGGACCCCGTCTTGGGACAGTGATGATCTGTTTGTTGATTTTATAATATGAACTGTTGTTTTATGAATTGTTGTTTAATATTTTACTCTATTTTTATAACTGTTGTACCTCGCCCTGAGCCCGCTTGCGGGAAGGGCGGGTTAAAAAAGTAGTAATTAATATTATTATTATCCCCTTGAGGTAGGTATGTGAATGCTGTACGTTCTTGTCCTAGCTTCGCTGTTCCTGTGGTTTGCATTAGAAACTGGATGGCCCCTTTGAGTGTGGTGCCATCTTGAAATGTTAGGCAGAAGTAGCTTACAGAGATTTATATGACGTGTAAGAGCTCTTATCATGTTTTCTATGTGTGGACACTTCCTGCCCTGCCTCAGGCAGATCTGGACAGATGAATACCAACGTCAGGTGCAGAAATAACCTTGAAAGCCTGTAGCCCGTCACTTGTTTACATTTTACATCGATACATATCGGCCCCCTGCAAACCCACTTCATGCATCTATCGAAGTGGACTCTAGTCCACAGAAGCTTTACACCACAACAGCAGCGCCGCCCTAAGCAGTGTTATACCTTTCCAAGTCCATTGAAGTGTGTTAACTCTGTTTAGGATCGCACAATTCATCTGTTAATCTTTAAGGTGCCACAAGGCCCCCTTTTTGTTTTGACTGCCTCGCTGGAATTTATCAGTGCTGCAGTTTTTGCAAGTCATTACGGTAGCTTGTGCATGTCTGGCTGCGTGAAACAGTTCTGTAGCGAATCATATAATTGGTCCATCTAGCTTGCTAGCCATTTGCTGAGACCGGCATTGGCTGTCTGCGATCTCAAGAAACTGGATGGCCCCTTTGAGTGTGGTGCCATCTTGAAATGTTAGGCAGAAGTAGCTTACAGAGATTTATATGACGTGTAAGAGCTCTTATCATGTTTTCTATGTGTGGACACTTCCTGCCCTGCCTCAGGCAGAGCTGGACAGATGAATACCAATGTCAAGTGCAGAAATAACCTTGAAAGCCTGTAGCCCGTCACTTGTTTACATTTTACATCGATACATATCGGCCCCCTGCAAACCCACTTCATGCATCTATCGAAGTGGACTCTAGTCCACAGAAGCTTTACACCACAACAGCAGCGCCGCCCTAAGCAGTGTTATACCTTTCCAAGTCCATTGAAGTGTGTTAACTCTGTTTAGGATCGCACAATTCATCTGTTAATCTTTAAGGTGCCACAAGGCCCCCTTTTTGTTTTGACTGCCCCAGGTTAATACGGCTCCCTCGCTGGAATTTATCAGTGCTGCAGTTTTTGCAAGTCGTTACGGTAGCTTGTGCATGTCTGGCTGCGTGAAACAGTTCTGTAGCGAATCATATAATTGGTCCATCTAGCTTGCTAGCCATTTGCTGAGACCGGCATTGGCTGTCTGCGATCTCAAGCGTTATCACCTTTGTTGACTCTGTTGCCCGAGGTCCTCCAACCAGAAATGCCAGGAATGGAACATGGGGCTACCATATGTGTATGCATGCACATAATCATGCAGGTCACCATCTCCGTGTGTGGCAGCACTGCTGTATGTCCCTTTATCCTCATGTGAGTGTGTTTGTGTGTTCATGTACGTAGCATTCTTAGGTTGACCAGCCCTGTAGCAACTGTGCAAGGATATATGTCATTGCGCAGATAGCTGTTGCCTGTTGAAAGTCTACAGTAGATTAAGAGACAAGGTGATAGATGGCTTCTTCTTGCAGTATTTCAGTGTTTGGAAGAAACCCATGAACCAGGTATTGAACATATGGATCTATCCGAAAACAGTTTCCTATCCTGATCAGTTACCAGAAGATAGTAATGAGAAGCATGATATCTAGAGGGAGAAGGAAAGAATTGCACTTGCCTAACATCTCTTGGGGAGAATTTTCTGTTCCCTATAGTAAAAATCATTGTGTTGAAACATCTAATGCATACATTTTTATCACTAGTTTTCACATGCAAGAAGATACAGTGGTGATGGAGGGAGGGGCTGAGGAGAAACACAGTTCCTGTGTAATCATGTGTATCTTGTCAAAGATTTAGTGATTTACTGAGGTGTGTTTTTTTTTTTTTGGCAAAACATCTCACAAGATGGCAGAATGACAAAGGGGAAAAAATCTTAATTCTGTGTGTCGGGCTTGATGTCAAAGATAAAAGACATTAAAGGCTTATGATTTTCTCTCCGTCTTCATTTAGATATTTCTGTTTGTCTACTGCAGCTGCAGCCAAATGGAAGGAAAATCTCTAGTATTGCCCATGGTTAAAGCTTATCCTTATGAGGCAAACAGATTTATCTTTAAGCATATATTTAAATCCCCAAGTATGTTTACGTAACTTGTTGAGTTTCATCAACACTCTCCCAGTACCAATCCAAGGATTCACTTAGTAAAGAACCTTGGAGTCTCGAATTTAGCGCAGGGGCTACCTCATTTTTTAAAACTTTCAGTGATGTTTCCATGAACAAGACTCATATTTCCTTCATCCACAGAAAATACTTTCCTTTGGACTCTGGCTGGGCTTCATAGACTATTTAACAGAAGCGGAAAACCCAGGCTATTTGACTGAAGCATTTGCCATTAAAAGTGGTTTATAAAGATATTCCAACCAGCAGATTGACTCTGGCTAATGAGAAAATGCTGTAATCTGATGGTTTCATATCTGTAAATTTACCTAGAGCGTTTTGAATGCTTTGTTGCTCAAAGAGGTATCGGTGAGATTTCTTTTTTTTCCCCTCTCCCCAGCAGAAAGTAGTTAAAATTTTGTTTTCTTTTGAAGTCCACCACCATTATTTCCATTATAAGTCCATTATTTGTTAAGATGCAATTAGAGCACAGTGACCTCTAGTGGCGGTTTTGGTAATGATGGCCTCTTGATTGCCACACTTCTTTTTGACATGCCCATCTTGCCAATGGCTTATCTCAATTATTCATCCAATCACATTTTTGGATATTGTTTTTCAGTAATTTGTATGCCATCTTGTGGCTACTAAAGTAGTATCCTTTTAAGACCCACCTACCAGATCATTTTTGTGCACACACATGCGACTCCCAGTTTGGCTGGAGACGCAGGAAATAGATACAACGATAGATGCTAACCCTAACTTACTGCAGAAAAGATGGAAGGGCATAGAATTCACAGGTTCAGCAAATGAGAATCTAGGTTGAAGGCATTGCATATGGGAACTGTTAGGAGCTGGAGCCTGTCTTAGCTGGATGTCAGAAGGTAAAAAGGAGCTTCTCATATTGGCTGTAGGATACACCACATGCTTCTGTAGCATTTTTTAAAATTTTACTTCATTTATACCCCACCTTTCTCCCCAGATGGAGACCCAAAGCGGCTTACATTGTTCTCCTTTCTTTTATCCTCACCTACCCTGAGGTAGGTTAGGCTGAGAGTGTATGAGACCGGCCCAAGGTCACTCAGCTTCCATGGCAGAGAGGGGATTCGAACCTGGGATTCCCAGATCCTGGCCTGAATTTTAACCACTGCACCATAATGGCTCTTGTTAAGAAGGTGTGCCGCATAAATATAATGACAATTTTCATAAAACCAAACATGGAATGAGAGAGAGAGAGAGAGCTCACTCTGAAATTACTTTATATTTGTGTGGTTCATGATTCCCGTTTCTGGAGGACGTTGGTGAGATTGAGCCACAAGGCATTTGCCTGGGCAAGGTCTACTGCTGTCATTTGATGAACAAAGCGCACTTGTTCATTTTGTTTGGACAGCCGCCAGGTGTCCTTTAGTCGGCCATAAATAAATAAATTAAAGTTACGAATATGTGAGTGAATGAAGTAAATAAATTTAAGAAGCTTTGCTTTTCATTAGCCCCCATCTCAGAACGGAAGCCCTGAAACTCATGTCGTGGGGGTGGGAGACTATTCTTCAGAGCCTAAAGCACCTTAACCAGGGCTTTTTTTCAGCAGGAACGCGGTGAAACGGAGTTCCAGAACCTCTTGAAAATGGTCACATGGCCAGTGGCCCCGCCCCCTGATCTCCAGACAGAGGGGAATTTAGATTGTCCTCCGCGCAGCAGCAGTGTGGAGGGCAATCCAAACTCCCCTCTGTCTGGAGATCAGGGGGCGGGGCCACCGGCCATGTGACCATTTTTGCCATGGGTGTTTTAAACTTTTAAAAATTCCCCCCTTGTTCCAGCTGACCCAAAGTAACATCATTGTGCGGTCCTGAGTTCCACCACTGAGTTCCACCACCTCTTTTCCCAGAAAAAAAGCCCTGACCTTAACAGTGCTTCTGCAGCATTGCTGAGAAAGTACATTGGCATGGTCAGCGGTGCTGTGGCCCCCTGACTGCTTCTCACATGATGCTGGTTTTCCTTTTCCTTTTCTGGAGCTTGTTGTGTATTGATGTTTCTACTGTTACAAACCCGTTTTAAAACTTTTAATTACACAAAAGGCAACGTGTTGTCCTTGCAGTCATCACGCATCTCCAAGGAACCATGGGCATCACAGATTGGTGTGGGAGCCAGATGGCAGGTCCCTCATGCTCTTGTTGTCTACATGCACCGGTGGTGGTGGTGGTGGGGAGAACATTGAATCTGTAGCCTCATGGCATCTCATTCTTGTTCAGCGAGAGACAATGTAACTTGTGGTTCTAACATCCATTTTTGGAGGCAACGAAGCACTGGCAGGAAGAGGCGCGGAGAGAGTGTAGATGCATTTGGAAGTGGTTTTGAACATGCTCTGGATTGCAGGGCACAGAATGTGTGTTTCAAACCACTTCCACTCCACTTCTGAATGTCTTCATCTTTAGTGGTGTGTGGAGGAGGAAAAAACAACCTGATGACAGATAATCTGCACTCAGGCAGAGCAGCTGAAACTGTGGTCAGCCGATTTCAACATCAAGCGCCTTAGAACGAGTCTTTCTAAGTTATACATCTTTGACATATGCAGTTTCTCTGTTTTTTAATAGTGTTCCTCATTTAATTTGTCTTTTTGTTAGAATGCCTGGCAAATAGACTTGACTTTCCCCCATTCCTTAAGACTGCCACAATCCAGTGCATACTTACTGGGAGATAGGCCCTGCCAAGCATTGTGAGGGTAAATCTGCATTGTGTTGCACGTCAGCACGTTTATGGCATTTGTGTTGGACCTCTAATTGGAAAACACATAAATACAGTTAAAAAAAATAACTTTCATTTTAAGAATTCTAGAAAGGAAACATTTATAGCATCTGGGGCTGAATGTTTGGGGTTAGTTAGCGTTGACTCCCAAAGTTAAAAACACTATTGTGCGTTGCCGTATGCAGTAAGATAACATAGAATACCAAAAAAGAATGGTTCACGGAACCAGTATGGGTTAATTTTGTATGTTACTGACACAGAAAGATGGGGAATAGCTTTGTGAAAGTCCATAAAACTTCAGTGTGTGACTCTGTAAGAACTCAATGACTTTAAATATTGCATTACATTGCATCCATCGCCATGAGAGATACTAGTTTACAAGGATTCTACATCTAGCATTGCCAAGATTACATTTTCAGGTGGGTAGCCATGTTGATCTGCATCAGAACAGCAAGATTTGAGTCCAATAGCACCTTAAAGACCAACAAAATTTCCAAGGTATAAGCTTTTGAGAATCAAAGTTCTATGAAAACCTACCTTCTGACTGGGATATAAAAGCTTAGGGATCTCTATTCCTGCGTATCTGATGAAGGGAGCTTTGACTCTTGAACA
Organism: Eublepharis macularius; assembly: GCF_028583425.1. Lineage (NCBI taxonomy): Eukaryota > Metazoa > Chordata > Lepidosauria > Squamata > Eublepharidae > Eublepharis > Eublepharis macularius. Next base: position 60,812,453 of record NC_072802.1, on the reverse strand, counting down.
CTTATACCCTGAAAAGTCATTCCACTCTCCAAGATATAAGGACAGATGGACTCATACCCTGCCACAAATTTTGTTATTCTTAAAGATACTACTGGACTGTTGCTCTTTTCTCCTGCTACAGACAGACTAACACAGCTACTCATCTTGATCTATCGGTTAAAGTAGGTTTTGGTAGGTCAATACCAGCACTTTTGAAACAGTGGAGACCGGTCCCGCTCAATAATCTTGTCTTCTGTATTCAGCAATAGAGCAAAACTTTTTGCCTAGAGAGCTGCAGCTCGCTAGAGTAGACACGCTAAGAGCAAACAGTCTAGCCCAGTTTATATTTGTATGTGGTGCTTATTTCATTTTTAAAAAGTTGCTGGTACTCATAGACATGATTGCAATGATTTCCACCAATTTCCCCCTCAGGACTTGGGGAGGGCCCCCCAAAGGTGCCAGTACTCCATACCAGTGAGAACTGCCGCAGAAAAAAGCCCTGTTTGTATGGGAACTGCAGGGCAATGGATTATGCATGTATTGTAGACGAGGCACCCTACGTAAGCTTTATCATGGCATTTCTTAGGCTTACGCCTCAGCTGGGCTCTGCAAAATTATTGTTTTTGTCACGAGGGGAAAAAAATTGGAAATAGAATGAAATAGAGAAATGCCAGCTTAGTTATTTTTGCAGGAGAGGGAGAATTAATTCCCCTCTGGATATGGATGTGTTTTGAGTTCTTGACAGACAGACGTTGAAGGGAAGAGGAAACCCGTAGTGTGTTTAACCTGCTATTCTCTCTTGAGTTGCCAATAAGAGAGCTCAGATTGTTTCTTTTGTGCCATTAAGAGACCTCCAAGTGGATCCTCAGTCCAGAGCTCTCAGTCATAAAGCAGTTTGTGTGTGTGTGTGTCTGTGGAATGATTGGAATCCTCCACAAATACCTCTCGGAACACATGTCTCCTTTAGAACTGTATGATTGGCTCCCAAACAGCCTTCCATGAAGGGTGCGCTGTAATCCTTTTATGTGGCTTCTTTAGTGGAGATTACGCAGCAAGAAATAATTAGGAGATTAATTTTCACCTGTCACTGCCAATAATAGATAACCTTGATACAGTGACAGGGTTGGGATTGTTGGGGGAATGGAAAATCGTTTCACCCTGCAGTGTGGCTGCAAGGAGAGGCAGAAAGGATGGGGGAAGAAGGCCATTTTTTGCTTGCCTTTGCCAAACGTTGAGTGCCATTTTGTGTAGTATTATGGGAACCAATGAAGTTGATAGCGTGGTAGGGAGAAAACAGGCTGCAGTCTTGAGAACATAGAAAATACCAAACTGTTACTGCTGCCAGTTCTGTTTCTCTGCCGCCCTTTGTGCACAATGGCAGCCCAAACCTTTGATTATAAGATGTTGGGTTAGGAAGCAAGTTCACTGGCATGAATGGGATTCCTCCCCCCCCCCCCAGTAAATTGGGATCCTCCCAGTTTTAACTTAAATAATTTATTGTTTTAATCTTTGTAAACCGCTTTGGGCCTCGTTCAAGGAAGAGGCAGTATAAAAATCTGAAAAATTAATAAATAAATAGATAGATATAGGTAGGATCAAGATGCCAATGAGCAAACTGCTTCCATCAAGTCTGCTAATACCCTTATCAGTTTTTTTTTTATTTGAAGACCTGCTCAACATGCAAAGAAAGGGAAAATATGTATATCTGTACACAGAGGCCCTGTTACCAAGTTACAGTGAATGCAGTAAATGCACAATCCGTGTGAATTCAGTAAATGTACAATCCATGTGCACACTTGATTTTTTAAAGGGTACGTTGAGTAATTCTCATGTACCTTTCAATGCATGGACCGCTGAACATGTGATAGAAACCCTAAATTGATCCATGTTCTTGACCCAAGCTATCATGTATTGGCTCTCTTTTAAAATAGATGAGCATGCATATGTTATATGTGTGTTCACTGTAACGTGAACGGGACTTGTGTCTGAAAATTCCTCTTTGAATTCTCAGCTATGTACCATTCACTTTAAGCAGTTGCTAATTTTAATTTTAATTAGCATGGGCGCATCGGCCTGTTCAGTTCAGTGGAAGTCTTTAAGGATGCTTCCAGGGGGTGTTGGTTTTCTCCATGAATTGTAGTGCTTTTGCGGGTGTTCGATGATGGTGTTACCAGCATTCCAGATGCTGATTCCTGTGTTGATTTTTTATTTTAATTTTACTTTATATGTACCTTGACTTTTCTCCCCAATGGGGACCTAAAGCAGTTTACATCATTTTCCTCCATTTTTGCCTCACAACAACCCTATGAGGTAGGTTAGGTTGAGTGTGTGTGATTGGCCTAAGGTCACCCAGGAAGCTTCCGTGGCAGAGCGGGGATTCAAATCTGGGTCTTCCACAATGGCGGGGGGGGGGGCACACATGCCTAGCAACAGCAGATTTAAACTCCCACTGATATCTTTCATGGAGCCCACCAAGCGTTTTTATAAAGTGGGTGGGCCATATGGGGGTTCTGATTGCCTAGTGGGGATCTGATTGGCTGTGCAGATTAAAATAATGTAGTTTCAGTTGCAGCTGCCACCGCAGTGTTTTATTCTCTCTTCTCTGGTGTATTTTTAAAATTACTCCTCTTTTCCCCTGCACTTGGGCTTCCTGTGGCTTGGCCGCCAGCGGCAGCCATTTTGTGGTTGGTTCCACCTGCTGCGGCAGCCATTTTGTACTTGCGCTCAGTCCACCATCTTCTGTAAGAATTCCAAAGGTGCCCACACTCTCAAAAAAGTTGGAGACTCTTGGCCTTGGTTAACGAAACAGGATGCCAGTGTAAAACCTGCTTGTTGTGTAGTTGGTCTGTTGTTTTTGTGGTGGTTTCTAACATTTCATTTTATAACCTAGAAGCAGCAATACATGGTATAATGCTGGAGAGGGCAGGGTGAAACCTTGGCTTCCCCAGGCCAATTCAGCTCCTTCGCTATTGTGCCAACTCTTTTGTCTTTCCCTTCTCTGATCATCTTTGTCTCCAGGCTTCCTGCAAAGAACTTGCCACACAAGTAGACTCTAATCAGATGTGAGCTTGGTAGCAAGTGATGCTCGATTCCATTGTCCCTGTCTGACTCAAGGCTTGTACACTGCTAGAGAAAGGGGAGGGAGAAAAAAGAGAACTCAAATGAAGACAGCTTTATTAGACAAGGTGTAGTTCTAATGATAGGATGTTTTGGAGGTCTTTCATTCATAGAGTCACCATAGGTCGGAGGCGACTTGACGGCACATAACACACACACACACAGTTTTAAGCCTCTTCTTCCCTGTCGATTGCAGCTGAGGGGAGAAAAAAATCTCCAAAAGTCACAGTGTACTCGGTGTGGGGGTTTTCTGAGAAGCAAAACCTTGCTTTTTTATTCTTGTCCCTTTCAAAATTAATTGCCTCCTCAGTTCAGGTAGGCTTAAAATACATCCTGGAATCTGAAGCCGGTGAGCAAAAGGGAAGGTAATTTTTTAAAAAAGAATCCTTCTCTCAACCCCCCCCCCCTCCCCTTTTGCCTCTTTTGTGGTGAAGTTTAAATCTACAATCTGTTGCAAATGTAATGGGAAACCAGCCTACAGAAAATGCCATTATTCATATCATCCTTAGCTCATTTATTTTATCTGCAATAGCAACGATAAGGCAAGCTGCTTGGCGGTGCTGATAAGCAGGGGAAATATCTTAGAGCTATTTGTTAAAGTTAAAGCAGATCTTGGTACAGGGAGATAGTGGGGTGGGGGGAGGGGGCACTGACAAGCTTTTTGGCAGGCTGCTGAGCTGGGAGCTAATAAAGATTTTAACGGGGAGGCCTCATTAGGATTAGGCAGAAGATGTATTATCTCGGATTTACACAACATAAATGGCGAAGCAACTTGGGTTCTTCCCCCCTCCCCACGTCCATTTCTGCGTTCACTAAATAGCACTGCTGTTGAATGGAAAATCTTTTAAAATTCAATTGGAATCTCTTGGTGCCACAAGCCATTGGCAGATGTTTGCTGAGCAGATAGAGGGGTAGTTTTTGCAAGACTGCAAGGGGAGGCTTAGGGTGCCTCCAGTGAGTGGCTTGCCCAGTTCGCGCCTCATATCCCATCTGTGATTTTTTGGGGGGATGTGGAATTCACACCCCTCTGAGGTACAATAACCTTCATCTCTGACATACCTGTGAAATAGAAAACATTATTTTAGGAAGCTTGTTCTGCTTAAAGAATTCTGTCTTGCCTTTTTTCTCAACCCCCCCCCCCCTCTATTTTTGTTAACATAAGTGTGCAGCAACCAAGAAGGCCTCTTTAGGAACACTTTGTCTCTCCCAAGCCTAACAGTGTCGTCAGCTGCTAACATGCCTGTTTCTGCACCTTCCTTCCAAAATATGCTAGAGATAACTGAACAACATTCAGGTGTGTTGAATTGTATTGTGGTTTCTTTTCAGCAGTTGTTGCTGAGAGCGGGACCACAAGTGACGCCTGACACAGGTTGGACACTTGCCAGCTTCCCTCAAGTTTTGATGGGAAATGTAGGCAGCTTGGTGGAATGTTGGACAAGTGACAGTTGAAAAGTCCATTGGACAGCAGTCAGAGAGTCAAGCTGCAAGACCAGGATGCCTACATTTCCCATCAAAACTTGAGGGAAGCTGACTAGTGTCCAGCCTGTGTCAGGCGTCACTTGTGGTCCCGCTCTGATTCTTATCCTAGTGATAAGCTACTTGTAGTGTTGCCTGTTGGTGTTCCAGAAGAGTCAAGCTTAGTAAAATATGTCAGCAAGCTGCATTGGTTGCCAGTGGAGTACCGGATCAGATTCAGGGTTCTGGTATTGACCTATAAGGCCCTGTGCAGACTGGGACCAGCGTATCTATGGGACCGTCTCCCCATATATTCCCTGGAGGACACTCTGATCAGGGGACAAACAGCTGTTGGTGGTCCCTGGCCCCAAGGAGACCTGCCTAGCCTCAACTAGAGCCAGGGCTTTTTCGATCCTGGCTCCCACCTGGTGGAACGCTCTGTCTACTGAAATCAGGGCCCGGCAAGACCTAATATCCTTTCACCGGGCCTGCAAGACAGAGTTGTTCCACCTGGCATATGGCTGAGGCTGGGCCTCCGCCGGTCTGAAAAAAGGGGTGTATAAAATCTTAACCCTCCCTGCGGAGGCTGCCCACCATCCTGTTTTAAATGTATATTAATACACTCTAGTTTTAATGTAGATGAATTTTTAATTGTATTTTAATATGTTGTTATCTGCCCTGAGCCCACTCGCGGGGAGGGTGGAATAGAAATTTGAAATAAATAAAATAAAAATAAATAATAAAAATCTGTATGCAGGTCCTTTAGTTTTCAAAAGCAGATGCCCCTGGAATTGTGTTGACCATTAAAAACAAGAGCATCCTTCGATTCTTTTGCATAGCATGGCCCCTTCTTCGTCAGGGAATGTCTTCTGGATTCCTCCCCCTCCACGCCTCATTGGATGAGACAGTAGCTGCTCTAGAAAAATTGCAGCAATAGCTTTAAAGCATAGGAAAATATGAAATATATTTTTAGCATTCTTTTTGCCCACGATGCAGCACCTGTGAAAGAAAAAAGGAGAGCAGGTACAACCGGAGCAGACTTCTTTTTCTAAAGCTATAAATAAAGGAATGTCAAGCACATGCTTCTAAACCTGTGATTTTGCCCAAGTAGTCCCCCACAAAAGACTTTCTTCATACTGGTAGGCTTACAATCCTATTAGCCTTGCTTTGGGTTCGAGGGCCCAGCTGATCTGATACACAGATGGAACTCAAGTATCCTTCATACCCCAACACTCAGCAAAGAGTTGGGTCAGCAGAACTGGAGGAGTAACAATTACTTTTGTGGTTTATGCAGATGCTTCTCAAATTTTATAATGGGAAGTGACCCATAGTTTGCTTTGTTCATTAAGAATGTAGGAGTGGGCTTCAACCATTGACTCAGAAGTTGCTCTTTCCATTACACACTTTGTAGAATGGCCAAACACAGAGACTTGTTTTGGGCTCTGTATAACAAGCACCATTTTCAACCTCTCTGCCCTACTGGTACTTCAGGTCCTACACCATCTCAGAGTCCCTCCCTTCCACCCATTCTTTATATAAAACTGGCGTCTTGTGGCTCCTTAAAGACTACAAAAAAATTTATTTGAGCATAAAAGTTTGTGAGTCAGAGCTCATTTCTTCAGATCACTTGCATCTATTGAAGTGAGTTCTGACTTAGAGAAGCCTAAGTTGGAATGTATTTTGTTAGTCTTTAAGATGCTACTGGACTCCTGTTTTATTTTGCTGCTTCGGACTAATACAGGTACCCATCTGGAATTATCCATTCTCTAAAATGATTGTACTACAATGGGTGCTGCAATTCATGTAAGGGCCATTACCTGGCTCTTAAAATACTTTGATGTAGGGGCCTTATCATGTGTTTGAGTTACAGCTGTCATCAGGACTGGAAGGAACCCAGTTTGCCTGACTGTAGAATTTGACTTACTCTGTTTTGTGTAAGACTGGAACCTGTATTTCTTCCAAGGACTTCAGGTCCAGTGCTAACTTCTCAGCAGGGAAGTAGATCAGGCTAAAAGGAAATGTCTTTCTTGCCAATATGCTTTAGAGTCTATGTATGAGCGTTCTACTTCTGAACTTTGACTAATATTCCGTGCTCACTCTGATTGCCATCACTTCAAAGCAAAAAGTCATATTTGCTCCTAGCCATTTGCAGTCTTTTTCTAGTCCCAGCTGCTGTGTTCTAACTGTGCATAGTTTAAAATGTCCTAATTTCAGGGGATGATCCCAAAAGAATTTGGCATCAAGTGGCAAAGAAAAAAAAGTGGGGAAACCAAAAAAAAGAGAGACCCTAAACAATGAATATGGTTCTGAATATAATTAACGCTATTGCATTTTGAGCCAGTAATGCTCTTCTTCAGGTATGATTTGATGTATGCTTTTAGTAGGTTGCAAGATAAATAATCCGAGGCTTGAACAAATCTCCCCTTGTGTAACTGAGAGAGACAGAGCATCAGATCATATCCCCTGAAATAGTTTCTCCTTGAAACATGTTGGATTAATCTTCCACATTATATTTAATTGCATTGCTGCAATGAAGCATGCTTGCGACACACAATTAACCGTTGTGATAGTGTGTGATTGGAGTGTCAATTCTGGTAGCCTTCTGAGTAACTCCTTTTCAGGGCTGTAGCTAGGATGGGGCAGGAGGTGCACTGCCCCACTTGCACTGATTTATGCCATGTAAGAATTCATTTTGAAAAACAGCCTCTTTGAGTTGTGACACGAGAGAGGAAACGTTCTCATTAACCATATCAGGTTTCTTCCCCCAAAGGGGCAATGCTTCTCCAAACAGCACCTGCCTGATTTGCCCAGTTCTGCCCACCCAAGATTCCTTCCGGCTCAGGGTGGATTTGTCGCAAGCATTTTTATTATCCTGAAAGAAAATCCTCCTTTTAGCTACTATCACTGTAAGCACGGGAGGGCGCTTATATGAGATAGATAGCTTATAGAAGATAGGCTGCATTTAAGGAACTAGATAAAAGCATCTTTAAAACAATTTTTCTTGTTCAGTTTAGAAGATTTTTGTACTAATACTTTTATCGACTCTAAAATACACATGGGCATTAATTGGGCTTGGTAATGAGATTATAGACGTTTCAGTGGTTTATGAATTAATGATGGGTTTTCCATCCCTTAATTTGAAAGTCCACTGTGAAAATGTGGCACTCCCTTTCAGCATGTCTAGTTTTCTAGCGTGGTCTCAAAATGTATTGTGTCGACCTAGACCTTAGACGACTTCTGGGCACCTATCTTTCATCAAGGTTGGTTGCTCCTCTGAAGCAATCTATGTTATCAGAAATGTAAAGTTTGCCCCAGCAAGCTTAAAAAGAAAAGTTTCTGCTAAAAGTGTTTGATTGTGAACGGAACTTTTTGTTTTGTCTGTAGAAATCAGCGAACCTGGAGCTGCCTCGTATCAGGAGTGCTTTGGTAGCAGGCAAGGTATGAGATCAAGTCTCTCCAATCTGGGTGCCTGGGGATCGATTATTTAGCTTGGCTGAGTGGCTCTCTCTGCTTCTTTTGCCTTCTTGCTTTCGTGCTTTCTTTTTTAATGGGCATGCGCTCGCTTGTATTTTCTCATCCCTGTGCGTTTTCAGTACTCCTCCCTCCCAGCTATGAACGTTTCAGTGGGTACGGTTCAAAAAGACGTGTGTTGTAAAATGGTGTTTACACCCAGCTAAGCAACTTTGCAAACTCTATGTAGGGTTTGTAGAAGTAAAAAAAAAATCAGTGTAGTAGTTAGCATGAAGGACTGACCTGCGTACACTTTGCAGATTCTCAAGGTTTTTAAAAAAATGTTCCTTTTTGGGGGGAGTTTGTTCAAGTCTGTTCAGTCCAGTCTGTTTTCACCAACTTGGTACATGGTGAGGGCATCATGCAGACCAGGCCTAAAAGAGCAGAGGCAGGGTTGCGAGACAGACCTTGAGCCAAGGGTAGGTTTGGCACTAGCGAGAACTACTCTTTGGCAGGTGGTTCTGTAGGTGGCAAAAATGCAGAACAAGTGCAGAGGAAAACAAACCAGGATTAAGTCAGAATACCACATTGGTACAAAACACAAAACTATAGTTAAGCCCAACTGCAGGTTAATAAACTGCCTTCAGACCCTGGCTTGAGGTACTCAAACTAACTGTAGTTAGTGCAGCGGTGCAGGTTTGGATCAGTTAACTATGGTTAGTTTAACTGAATCATGTTTTTGCGTTATGACCGAACTGACCCTTTGTTAGACATGGCTCCCCAACATGGTGCCTGTGGGTGCCATGGCATGCACTGGCACCTTTCCTGGACCCCACCAAGTGTTTTTAGAAAGTGAGTGGGGCCATGTGGGGCCTTTGCCCAGCAGAGCTTGTGGTCAGCCCTTGGAGATCTGATTGGCTGTGCAGATTTTTTTTTTAAAAAAAGTTGCTTGGGTAGCAGCTGCCACAACAACGTAGTGATCTTCGCTGCGTAACTGATAAGTTGTGTGTATGCAAGAAAATATTTTTAAACAATATGTTCCATTTATTTATATTTATTTTTATATTTCAATTTATATACCGCCCATCCCCAAGGGCTCTGGGCGGTGAACAGTTTAAAATCGATAAAAACAAGAAAACAACAAAACTAAAATCAATATAAAACAATGAAACAAATTAATGAAGTGCAGTGGTGGGGAGAACCCTCCCCCACCCCAAAGGTGGGAGGCCGACATGGCACCGCCCCCTTCAACCACCGAACGTCTGGCGGAACAGCTCTGTCTTACAGGCCCGGTGGAACGATAATATGTCCCGCTGGGCCCGGGTCTCCATTGACAGAGTGTTCCACCAGGCTGGGGCCAGGACTGAAAAGGCCCTGGCCCTGGTTGAAGCGAGGTGGGCTTCCTTAGGGCCGGGGACCACAAGTAAACATTTATTTGCTGATTGAAGCGATCTCCGGGGAACGTACAGGGAGAGGCGGTCCCGAAGATATTTAGAAGGCATCCTGTTAAACAGAGCTTCTGCCTGAAGTGTTGAGGCGTTATTATTAGAGTTACGCACTTCCTGACATTTTGTGGTTGGCTTTGCCTCCTGCAGCAGCTATTTTGTAGTTGCACTCACCACTACGTGTCAGAATTTCAAAGGTGCCCATAGTCTCCAAAATGTTGAGGATCCCTGGTTTAGGACAAACCAGAGTTGACAAACTCCAGAATTCTTAGCTCTGTGTTTAGATTTAAGTAGGCTTGTGTGACTTCTACAGTTACAAGTTTGCTATTAAAGGAAACAGTTGCCATATTTTGACATTCTCTCTTTACTCTGTGTGTATGTGTGTAATGATGGTGTTTATGGTTACTCACAGAGGCTTGGAAATGTGTATTGAAGGCTGAGAAACTGCATTCCTGTAACATGAACCCTAGCTCTTGAGCACACTTCACTCTCTTTTCCTCTCAGCCTAAACTGTATTGTCCAAACGGTGAGGCTGTCTTCCTTGTACTGCCAGCCCAGGGGGCTTCAGGCATGATGTCACATGGAAGTAGGGATGTCAAAACTGCTGCACTTTCAGCCTAACAGAGAAAGGTATTGGGGACAATGGTGATGGAAAAGGTGAATTTGTAAAGGCAAACTGGAGCTGATGTGGTCATAGGGTTCCCAGGTGCCCAGTGTTAGTGGGCAAACTCCCAGGGATTTGCCCCCTCATCCGTTGATCGCTGGGCAATTGGAGGGAAGGGGCAAGTTTCCGGAGCTTGCCCACCATCGACAGGCACCTCAGGAGCATGCACCGTGTGCACACTCCCACCAGCCACGGTGACATCACTTCTATAAGTGACGTCGTCGCGCCGGCTGCAGGAACGTTTCCATTCTTTGTTGGAGGCCAATTTGGGCCCCAAAGCAGCAGAATCAGCTCCATGTGAGCACAAAGGAGCTTGCGTGGCTGGCGCAACATCACTTACAGAAGTGATGTCACCCCATAGCCGTGTGATGTCACTTGCAGAAGTGACATCATCACGTCGCTGCCGGAGTGCGCACACGAGGATTTAAAACAGCCCGGGAGAAGATAAGTGCCAGGTCCCAAACCTCCCAGCAGGAGGATAGAGGGACCTGGCAACCCTATGTGGTCATGAGACTAAGCCTGGGAAGACCTGGGTTCAAATCTCTCCTGTTTGACCTTGGGAAAGTCACTGTGTCTTAGCTGGACCCGCCTCGCAGTTTTGTTGTGAGGATTCAGTAGAGAGGAGGGGAGAACCATGCACACCACCTTGAGTTACTTAGTGGAAGGACAGGATACAAATGGGATAGGAAGATCTGCGGAAGCATGGTATTAGAAGAGTTGTTTTCCCCTACTCTTGTCTTAATTTCATCAAGAGGTCATCATTCATTATAATTTGTCCGTGCCCATTTTCCTGCCCAAGAATGTCAAAGCACATGCTGAGCAATGATAAGTATTTACTGCCATAAATAAAGAAGGGGAAATGTGAAAGGTAAGTATAAATGGATCTGAAAACATAGCTATGGGAGAAAAATATATAATCTCGACTACAGTGTACACTTGACTGCATCTTTGATTCAGAGCCAAAGGTGCATGTTATTGGAGAACAAGGACCTACCGTTTGCCCAGCCGTTGTGAGAAAATTAAACCCAACAGAAACAATAAAACAAAAGGAGATCTTTTGGTCCCGCTTTTAGACGATAACATAGGAGGGTCACCGTTTCAGCTGACAGCAGTCCTAGCTCTTATATTACAGTCACATGTTCTGGGTCAGCAGCAGGCCAAAAGCTCGACATGGTTACTGATGTTTTTAACTGGGTTAGGATAATTATTTCCCTTTATCTCCTGGCTGTGGGCTCATGATAAATGGAATTCTGGACTGGAAGGAACATATTTTTTTTCCTGACTTGCTTATTAATACAGGCTTTATCCCCCATTCATGCTTGGAGGAAGGCTTTAAAACTGTACCGCAGTGAGCCTTACATAGAGCAAGGCCGGCATCATAACTTATTTGGGGCTATCAGTCTTTGTGGCTGAGCTCAGGAAATGCAAGATACTGATCTGTGGTGTGAAGTCTTGCAGGCTCCTACTTAGTTCTTGCCCTGCCTCGATGGCCCAGGCTAGCCCGATCTCAGAAGCTAAACAGAGTTGGTCCTAGTTAGTACTTGGATGGGAGATCATCAAGGAAGTCCAGAGTCGCTACACAGAGGCAGGCAATGGCAAACCATTTCTGTTCATCTGCTGCCTTGAAAACCGTGCCGGGTCACCATGAGTTGGCTGCGAATTGACGGCACTTTCCACCACTGATCATTTCTTGCACCTACAACGTTGCCATGCCTTTTCAAGGCCATTTCAGACCCGATGATTTTCCTTCCTTAATCGCACTTTGATGTATTTAAAAAGTTTGCACAGCACATATACATTATGTGCGTATGTATGGCATTTACAGAAGTTCAAGATTGCTGTGACTGTGGCTTCTCAGTCCATGAAGACTGCTAGTACATACAATAAAACAGACTTCGTGTGCAACTGCGTACACGAAGTCTGTACACTTCTTCCTACATTTATCATGTTTCATGTGGCTTTTAGTCCGAGCTACTCCTTTGCAGCTCGGTTGCTACTCCTGTTCTTGCCTTGCTTTGTGCAGGCTCTCCCTCGACCCTCAACTTCAGCAACAGAGTTCATTCTACACTGCCCTGCATAGCAGTACGTGACAGTCAGAAAGTGGCACTCTAGTCTAGTGTAGGGCGCAGGAAGGTCAGATGAGAAGAAGGAGATCAAGGAGACAACAGGCTGTCATATGGAGATGGCTTACCAAGAAGGACAAACGGAGCATCTCTGGGAGACGTTTCACACATTACATATAAACACACACACACACATGCTTGAGTGTAAACGAGTGTAAGCTCGGCAAAGACCTATAGCCAACTATCCAAGGTGCATCTTTTTAAGCATCATTTTGATACTCAGGTGTGTGCTCCTGAAAGATTAAATCAAGCGTGAAAAGGCCTTGAGAAAGGATAACATTGTCTTTCTCTCTCTTTCTGGAAATTTTATGTAAACTCAGGAAGGGGTGAGTTCATAATCTCAGGGATCCATTCCAACACAGTGTTACTATTGTGAGTATTTAAATACGACTCACGCCTGTCTCCCTGCTAAAAAGCAAAGCCTGTGAATTTTGCTTCTGTTTAGATCCTAAAACAAATGCCTAGCATCCACAGATCCGGCTGTGCGTGTGGGTTCTATGAAATGTTAAAAGCAAGAAAACAAAAAGACGTATTGATTCTCATACCTCCTCATGCCACCACTATGAACATTCAAGTCAGGCCTCAGTTTTGTTTGTTCGTTCATTTAAAGCTATAATAACTAACTAACATAACAGAGAACTATAATTTTTTTTTGTAAAAACAAAACAAAACCCTAACTTGCAATGACAAGAAGAGGAAAAGCTTCTGATTGTATATTTTATTTATTTATTTGCCTCATTTATGCTGTCTTTTCTCCCCACTGGCTTATGCTGTTCTCTTCTCCATATTATCTTCACAGTAATCCTGTGAAGTAGATTAGTATGACAGTATTTGACTAGCCCAAAGTCACACATCAAGGTTCGATGGCAGCGTGGGGATTTGAACTTGGGTCTCCCTGACACTTTTCTATGGGGTGCAGTGGGATGGCATTCAGGCAGTGATCTTTGAAATCATCATGCCCCTGTTTTTATCTGTGGCTGTTTGGCCAGTCATACGTTTAATGCCTTGTATTATTTCTGAGCAGATGGGAGCAAACTCTTCACTTTTGCTGGCCTTCTGCAATAAACACATTTTTTTTTTTTTTTGCAAACCTGTCCTGCATGGCGCCGCAGCCCTTTAAGTGTATTTGAGCTGCCAATGAAATGTGACTGCCACAACTTCCTTTTATAACTGCTTGCTCATCTCCCAGAAATTACGCCATAATGAGGTTTGGTTTATATATTTTACCCATCTCCTCATTAAAGTGCTATCTTTTCGGAAGAGGCGCTTTGTATGTTGAAATATTGCATGGTTAAAACGAAGGCAGGTTTATAAGGATTTAATGTACTTGGGAGCCAAGGTTTTGCAGCTTTATGGCAAAGATGTTGTAACAAAGGACTTTATGGGTAGGGTGTGCTATATTTTACTCAGGCAGTTTCTCAGGAAAAGATCTTAAGCAAAAGCTTTGCTAGTCAAGGAAGAAAAATCTCTGGAGCAAAGAGTCTCCTCTGTTTGGACTTGGCAGGTAGTAAATGGTTTTGTCTTCGCACCAGTATCCTCTTCCCTGTGTTTGAACTCTCCATGTTGAAGTTTTATTTATTTATTTATTTATTTATTTATTTATCTATTTATTTATGCCGTATAGTTCACCTTTCTCACTGAGATTCAAGGCGGATTACACAGTATGAGATTAGTACAATAGGTATCAAGGACATTTCCATACAGTATCAAGAACATTTTCATAAACAATGCCATTGGGTAAATAGATACAAGTTTAAAAACACATAGCATTAGCAAGAATCCAATACAGAGTAGAAGAAATACTGAAACAGAACATAATTAATTCTAGGACTGACATTACATGAAGCACAGGTAGTACTTAGGAGTACATATTTAAAGCAACAGATAATATGTAAGGCAGCATAGTGGTGAAGTCTGTAGTCCCTGTCTCATTGGTGAAACATATGATACAGCCCTCCCATTTGAGTAAAAAGCCTTTTTGAATAATTTGGTTTTGCATCGTTTGCAGAAAGCCAGGGGGGCGGGTTTCCTGACCACCTCAGGCAGGGCGTTCCACAGCTTAGGGGCCACCACAGATAAAGCCCGTATTGCTGTTGATTTCGCCCATGTGCAGCCTGGCACCTGCAGGAGCCCCTGTTCCGATGAGCGAAGCTGCCGTGGAGGAACATAGGGAGGGAGGCGATCCCGTAGGTATGCCGGACCAAGGCCATGAAGAGCTTTGTATGTAATAACCAATACCTTGAATTGAGCATGGTAACTGATAGGTAGCCAATGGAGTGACTGTAGGATGGGAGTGATGTTCAGGCTCCTGCTTGCTCCTGATGACAGTCGAGCTGCAGCATTTTGCACTCATTGGAGCCTCCTAGTTACCTCAGATGGGAGACCTATGTATAGTGCATTACAATAGTCAAGCCTTGATGTTACCATAGCATGGATCCAGGTGGCCAGGTCGGCCGTGTCAAGATAAAAAGCCATCCTCCAGGCAAGAGTGAGATTGTAGAAAGCATTTTTTGCCGCTGCCTTAACTTGTTTTTCTAGTAGTAGCGCTGGATCCAGTATAACCCCTAGGCTCTTAACTGAGTCTGCAAGGGTCAGATGATCTCCATCGAAAGTTGAGAGTATAATATCCTTCAAGATCTCTGCCTTCCGAACAAGCATCACTTCAGGATTGCCTGGGTCCAGTTTCAATGTGATATTTTTCGACTATTTCACCACAGCAGTCAGGCAGCCATCTTAAGATTTCTACTGCATCCTGTGAGGACCTGGATAGCAAGATATAGAGTTGGGTGTCATCTGCATATTGATGACATCCAACTCCATAGCTGCAAATGAGTTCTCCTAAAGGCTTTATGTAGAGGTTGAATAACATGAGAGATAAGATTGCGCCCTGTGGAATCCCGCAAGATAGTTCCCATTCTGGAGATAGCAATGGCAACCCTTTGAGTCTGTTCCATGAGAAAAGATTTAAACCAGTCCAGAGCACATCCTTTGATGCCCACTTCTGTTTCTAAACGCCTCAACAGGATGGCATGGCCTACTATGTCAAAGGCTGCAGATAGATCCAAGAGAAGCAATAAAGAGGCATGGCCTTTGTCTGTATCCCGACAGAGATCCACTAATGCCACTTGTGCTGTCTCTGTCACATGCCCTGGACTGAATCCTGATTGGAAATGGTCCAGAGCACTAGAGTTGTCCAAGAAAGTCTGGAGTTGGTCAGCTGCTGCTCTCACAATCACTTTGCCCAGAAAGGGCAAATTAGAGACTGGGCAATAATTGGCCAC
Source organism: Eublepharis macularius (assembly GCF_028583425.1). Taxonomy (NCBI): domain Eukaryota; kingdom Metazoa; phylum Chordata; class Lepidosauria; order Squamata; family Eublepharidae; genus Eublepharis; species Eublepharis macularius. The sequence continues at coordinate 60,796,939 of NC_072802.1, read as the reverse complement.
ATCATTTTTGTCTAGGGATGGTTTTTTAAGTTGCGGACAGATAACTGCCTGTTTAAGTGGCCACAGGAAGGAGCCCTGAGTTAGCGATTGATTTACAATAGACCTCAGTGGTTCATTTATGTGATGCTTACTTGATGTTAACAGCCAGGATGGGCAAGGATCGAGTGCAACAGTAGTGGCTTTCATAGACATCAAGATCCTGTTAAGATCTGTCATTGTAATTGGTTCAGGGCAGTCCAAGTGTAAGCTAGGTAGTGTATTAAGCATTTCTTCCATCTCGTTTGCATTGCAGCTAGCATCTAAATCAGAACGTATTCGTGCTATTTTATCAGCGAAAAACTTAGCAAAGGCCTTGCAGCTAATTGTCTGTTCTTGGGACTGTAAAAAATCAAATTTATGGGTTAGGAGGTGTCTGGATATCTAAAACAATTGGGATGGTCGTGAACTAGCTGACACAATGGTTGCCGAGAAATAACGCTTCTTTGCTGCTTTCCTTTCCACTTCATAGGTCCTCCAGTGGGTTCTGTGGCGTGCTGTATCTGCTTCTGCGTGAGTTTTTTGCCAGCGTCTTTCTAGACGTCTTCCAACCCTCTTTTTAAGTCAGTCAGCTCTGCGTTAAACCATGGGGCTGGCTTCCGTCCCAAGGGCCGGAGCGGTTGACAAGGAGCAATGGCGTCAATAGTTTCAGGGAGCTTCGCGTTCCACGCTCCTACAGCAGCTACCATGGGGCATGTGTCTGGAATTCTAAAATCCCCCCCCCCCAAGACATTTTGGCATCTTGAAGGGTCCATGAGCCTTGGTTGGTGAATCATTTTAACTGGACCCCCCATTTCATGGGGTGTTGGGGCTATTGTGGACTGAGCCTGGAGCTCAGAATGATTTCAGCCCAGAGTGATTCAGCTCAAGCAACGTGCTTTATTGCCAACCAGAACAGACAGACGACAGCAGACTACTACTACACACTAGATGACACTACACAGACTGAACAGAAGCCCTCAATATATACACAGAACCCCGCCCCAAGAATAGCTAGCAACCAATAAGAATGTGTACTTTACAATACCATCATTTGCATGAACTATATACAATGTATAAGATAGGCAGGCCACTGATTGGTCTTTATTGGAGAGGACCGATTGGCTGCTGCCCCCAGAAAGTACCCAATGAATGTGCAGACAAATGTAACCAATGATAGTGAAGTGCAGGCAAATGTAACCAATGGAACCTTGGCATAACCTGAAGCTCAGTGTATAACAGTAAATACATTCAATATAGCAATTACCTTAGAGGCCTTGTTTGGCCTAGCTCAGCCCAATACACAACAGGGGCTGTATTCACTTTTGCCTTCAGCAGACGATGGTCTGACCAAGCTTCAGGCCGAATCTCCAGTGTTGAAATAATGTTTTCCCTTAAAGGCTCAGTGCAAAATATTAAGTCTAAGGTGTGGCCTCTTTCATGTGTAGGAGCTGTCACAATATGCTGGCTTGCTTGCCTTTGAGGACAGGTATGTTGGGTAGTTTACTGTTTTGTGATCCTTAAACGTTTGTCTATCTATTTATTTATATGTATTAAAACATTATATCCTGGTACCCAGTTTTAAAAGAACTCCGGTATGTTTTACAAACAGTATAAAAGTGCAAGATTACAGCATTAAATAGTGATAGTCATCTTAAAAATATCAGAAGTCATCTTAACAAAATCTGATGTAAACCTCATGTAAATGGAATGGCCTTCACCTATTTATAGCTGGCTAACAAGTATGTTGCTATACAAGCCTTCTGGGCTCTGGGTTGCTAACTTTTAGGTAGGGCCTGGAGTTCTCTTGGAATTACAAGTGTTCTACAAAGTACATAGATCAGTTCCCCTGGAGAAAATGGCAACTTTGGCAGATGAACTCTATTGCAAACTCCTTCCTCCCATATGCACTGCCCCCCAAGTTATCAGGAATTTCCTATACTGGAGTTGGCAGCCCTACCTTGGGGGAGGGGACACAGTGGTATATGATTTTGCCAACATTGCCAAAGTTACTACATTACTTTCAAGTACAACCCGGAAGTGACAACGGGTAGCACTAGGAATTGCTGAAAACTCTATGATTTTACCGTGGAGTTCCCAGGGATTTCTACAGCTACCCATTGTTACTTGACAAAGCGGCACAGAGGCCAGCAGTATTTTTCTCCTACTGCTCCTTGGAATGGTGATGGACAACAGCAGTGATTGGCAGGAGGCATCCCACCATAGCAGGAGGTCTGACAGTTAGGCTTCCCAGTTGCCTGCCATTGGTGGGTAATCTCCCGGAGGTTTGCCTCATTGCCTGCCAATCACTTGTGATCAGCGGGAGTTGGCAACACCCTCCCCCCAGAGATTGCCCGCCACCAGCAAGCAACCCGGGAAAGCATGCGCCAGGTGGACTTCCAGTGGAACACGACATCACTTCCTGAAGTGACATCATCGTACCAGCTGCAAGTGTGCTTCCGTACTTCACTGGGGCCAATTTTGGCCCCAAACGGGTAGAATTAGCCCGTGCTTAGCACTGGAGCATGCCCATGGTCAGCATGATGACATCACTTCCTGGAACTGACATCATTATGCTTTTCCAGGAGCACATGTGCGCAAAGTGTTCACGCAAAGAGATCCCAACAGATAAGTCCCAGGTCTCCCCCGCCCCTCCCACCAAGAGGGTATACAGACGGGGGAACCCTACTAGCAACTCTACTACCTGGGCTCCTTTTTCTCCTGACCTACAGTGACATAAAATTAAACCATGGCTGAGAGTATTCCTAAGGATAGCTTTTTCTTGTATGCTTTGTCCTTATAACTGGTAGCAAACATTCCTGAGTCATCTTCTTCCAGACACATATGTCTTCTAGTTAAAGATAAGCAAGCTGGGGGGAGTGCTTATTTGGAAGTGCAATTCCTATGACTTAGGTCCAGTTGTCAGTGAAAAGATGAATCTATATTGGAACCGTACCATTTCAGAATATGAGGTGGGAGTGACGTGATTAAACGTTCCACTGTAGAGTTCCAGCTTGGAAGGGTTCGCTTTGTAAGGAGGAACACTCATTCATGAAGGAGCCCTCTACCCCATTACCTGAAGTGGTATAGACCAGGCACAATGTTTTATCTCCCGTGAGAATTATAGGGCAAATTGGAATCAGAAAAGAATGGAAGGAGTGCTTCTAGGGTACATGTCAGAATTTAGACAGAGGGTAGAAACAGCAGTGGCAACAGCACAGTTCCTCTCTGCGAGATATCAAAGACCTTCATGTACAGTGTTATCTGACAGTTGTTTTTAACATTGTTGACAAACCACCTGCCTTGTTAATTAACTCCTGTTGGGAGAGTATGACTGACTAGCAGTAGTTACAACTACTCTGGCACTGGAGAGAGCCATGAGAAGAAATTCTCCTGGTGGCATTTCCCCCATTAGTATTAACATTTGCAAAAGGGAGTGGCAACAACCAGTGCCTTTAATTATTGCCAAAGTCCTGTCCCCCCCTCTCTTTGTAAAAGTATTTTTTTTAAAGAAACACTGCCATGACTGCCTAATACTTGTAAAATGGCACATTAAAGAATAACAAAATAATTTGCAGCCCTTCTACGGCTTTGCTTTAATTCCCAAAGATCTGAGACTTGGGCTTGCGATGCCGGCAAGGGTTCCCTAGATACCTTTGCATGGGCTCAGTGTCTTGTTTAAAGTGTCATGCTTAGCTGGCACTCCAGAGCTCTGTAGCACTTGTGTGTATTGTGCTGCTGTGCCACTAAGCATGTTGTGGCTGTTTGGCATGGGTCACAGGAGCACAGTTTCAACGAGACACTGAACATGTACAAAGTCATACGAGGAAGCTTTTTTCGTATCCTGGTTGAATCAGGTCTTGTGTGCCATGTTAAAAGATAGATGCACACAGCTGCATTTGAATTGGGAGTTCATTCCATAGCCTTGGGGCTACCACTGACAAGACCCTACTGATCTCCTTAGAGGAGGTTATTCGGAGCAGTTTCTAAGGCCTAGCAATCTCATTCTTGCGTGCAGTAAAAGTCCCCCAAATTGTTCCTCTGAAGCCAATAACACAGAGTGTCAAGATCCAAGGTTCTTTGGCACATATTTAGGGCCAGAGCATTTTAGGCTTTCTCACTGATTAGGATTCCAGACACATGATTACCCTATACTGATTTAGGGTAAGCAGGGTACAAATTGTTCATTCAGCATACTTACACGTGCCCATTAATGGAAATCAGTGGCAGAGTTTATTTAATGCATAGCATTTACATGTGAGTCAGTAGTCAGGGCTCTTTTTGTGATGCTCAGAGTTTCTCTGTACAAACATCCTTCATCCAGGAAAAACTGGTAACAGAGATCAGCTTCCCCTTTTCAATACAGTGTGCATAATCAGCTGCTCCTGTAACAAGAGGATCCTTCTTTAATGTGAGGCAGGGCAGTGTTGAATATGTCCTTGGTCCCTCTTTGAAATTCTTATTTCCACTACTACCTGTGCTGGATTTGCCACACACACAACCTGCCCCCCCCACAAACACAGTAACAAAGGCTGCAAGGTCTCCTGATTTTAAAGCTGAAGGTTCTACGTTGTGTGTAGCATGCAAAAAGCCAATATATGAAGCATTTCTTTGTAAGAAAAATAAATATCTGGCTTCATTATAAGATGCCTCTACGAGGGAGGAAAGCATATGGGCCTCGTTAATGAAGAATTACTGTGCTCCATCTCATTTTTGCAGAGAGCGTGAGGCAAAGGAGAAAGGGAAGGCAAAGGAGGCGGTTTCTGCCGCTCTCTTTTCCTTATCGTTTCCCCCTCAGAGAGAGAGAGAGAGTGAGCACGTAAGCACACCAACCTGCCAGCCTCAGGCTCTCTAAATTGGTAATGGTTTCTGGAAGGCATCCAGGCTGTTGTAAATATGAACTTTTGTCAATATTCCCCAAGCTTCCACAGACTCTGGGGTGGGCTTTATTAGCTGAAGGTCACTCCATTATATTCCTCCATCTCCTGAGACCTTTGATTCTTTTCTGAAAAGGACAGCCATCCAAGGCCTTAGAAGCCAGCTTTTTCTTGAATGGTGCCAGCGCTGATAAGCTTAAGGCGCATATTTCATCCACCCTCCTCTGCTCTGCGAAGACAAATGGTGTTTTATAATTCCTGGTTTCTTTTCGTTGAACAATGGAGGGAGGCACACACAAACCGCACTCTCCCGCACATGGACACAAGCACAGTTTTAATCTTTTGGGTTCCTTTGTCTGTTTGGGTGGGGCGGGGGCTCAGCATGTGACCCGAGCGCCCTGGTTTCAGAACCACCTCTCTAATATGGTATGATGGTAGCTTAGCCTCTTATGAAGAGTGTAGGTAGTTCTTTGGGGTCGACTCCTGCTAGTAAGCTGAAATCGTTGATTTGGGAGTGGTGCCTGGGGAGTGTGGAGTTTGGAGAAGAGTGCGAGTTCAGCAAGGACATGATGCCGAGTTCACCCTCCATAGCTGCCATTCCCTCCAGGAGCAACCCCCTACCAAGGTTTTTCTGTAATGTAGAACCCCATACAAACACTCTTAAGTGGCAAAAACATCTTGCTCTTGAATGAAATATCCCGCATAACAGTTTACAAACATGTAAACAATTTACACTCTGTGCAAGGGTGGTATAAAGGGGGGGGGGGAAGTACCTGCTGTGTGCAAACAAAGCAGAAACAAAGATGTTCCCATGAGATCATAATCAGATAAGTTTACCAGGGTGGAGGCAGCAGGTGCAAATATATGCTCAAACAAAAAATTGAACAAGAGGCTGGTGGTTGGAAAGGACACAGGCTATTAAAGATGAAAAACAGTTTTCTTTTTGTAGAACTCGTTAGTCTGGTACTTGATGATCCATCCTGTGATCTGGCTACACTGATCTCAGGAATGTGGGGGAATGATGGGGCAGTGGAAACAACGCTCCAGTCGACAGTGCCCATTCGTCAAAGCGGACAGTTTTTCAAATAACAGGGTTTTTAAAAAATTTGAGACTTGCACATTTAGAGAATAAGATCATCTTTTAGAATAGAAAAGGTATCTGTTTTTTAAAAGTGGCCTCTCGTGCTCCCTAAAAGTACACCCATTTGACTACTGCCCAGATTCCTCCCATTTGACTCGCCTGTTTCTGCCGAAAGATTTCCTCTGGTGGGTTTTTCCAAGATTACCATCACCCTACACTAAAGATACCCCTGAAACGACTGTGCCTATGACCACAGCAGAGTGCTTAAGTAGTAGTAATAAAGTAGTAACTTAAGGATGTTATTATTTAAGAAGAGTGTTCATTAGCAGGTTAGAAACAAAAAAAAAACCCTGGTTTTTCCTAAGTCTCTGACATGAATAGTTTACAGATGCCAAAATACAAATAGAGACTTGGACTTGGCAAGACAATTCTTCTGTTTGTGAGGAAACCACTGAATTCTCCTTTCGTCCCTTTGAAATTCCGTCTGGAAATAGTGCAGCCCTACCAAATACAGAAGGCTGCTGCAGATCTGGAATGGAATCCTTGTGGAGTGATTTCACTGGGGGTTAGCCCTGCAACCTCATCTTGCTTATTCCATTTCCATATCGATTTGGGGGTTGGATGGGTGATCTTTTATCTTGGGAGGAAATTCAAAACTCTGTTCGCTTTATTGGAAACATTTAAGAGCTGTTTTCTTAAACAGCTAAGTAATGAGGGGAAAAAAGAAGTCTGAAATTGGATCTACCGCTTCATTGAAAAAGAGGAGGATTTCTTAAAGTCAAATCATGCATGGTAATGCTCTCCATTGTTCTCTTTGCTGTGCTCTATACGTTGCTTAAGTTACTGCAAACAAAGAACCCATAACTAGTGCAGGTAAAAATAATCCAGGCATTTTAAGATGAAACTTGAAAAGCCCCTGAAAAATCCCACGCAAAGGTGTGTCTCTGAAACAGTGGTTTGTGAATTGTCTAAACAAGCTTGAACAGCTGGTGCTTTAAAAAAAAAAGAAATACCCTGTGGCATTCTTCAGAGAGGTCTGAGTTCATAGGAGAGGTGTGGCTGGCTGTCTTTTGAAGGTGATTGAACAATTTATAGAATCAAATGAGATGGTTGCGGAAGGGCTGCATGTATCCTTACTCTAGCTTTGATTTGCTTGTTCCCTTTATACCCACCACCCCACCTTCAAGAGGCTCCAAGAGGTTCTGTTAAGGAACTGGCCAGACTCAGATTGTTATCTTGCACTTCACAGACAGAAAGTCCATCAGACATCCTTGTATAGCTCTCAGTATCTGCCTAGAATATAGGTAGATAGGTTTACCAACTTCAAGATCAAGGCCTGATGTTACCCCCTGGAATTACAATTGATCTCCAGGCTACAGAGCTCAGTTTCTCTGGAAAAAATTGGCACTTCAGAGAGCAGAGACTATGGCATTGCATCCCTGGTGAGCTCTTTAACATCTCAGGTAACACCTCCAAATCTCCAGGAATTTTCCAAGTTGGTAACCTTAGGACACACCTGAATTCACTGCTTCACAAATGAGTTTTCTTGCAGTTTTGGCTACTCTGTTAGAGACTTTTATTATTTATATGTCACCTTTCCACCTAAACAGGCTCCTCAAGAATCTTATAGGGAAATTTCGAGTAAAAAGTTGGCAAGGAAGTAGTACAAAAGTACTAACTATATGTAATGAGCATGCTAAACTGTGGTTTAACGTTGTGGCTTGACCAAAGCCCAGTTGGTTGCTAATTGTGGTTTGTTGTGACATCTGAAATCACAAAACCACAGGGGTTTTTTTTTAGTATCACCGCCCCTGGCAATAATTCGGCCACGGAGATGGATGTTCCTTGGAAGAAGAACAGAGGAAAGAAGCAGATGGCAGGGTTTAGACGCAAACTGCAATTTGTTATAGACTGACCTCAGTTCATCATATAACTGATATTTAAATAAACCATGTATTGTAACCATATTTAATCATTTTAAATATCAGTGTTAGAAACGAAATAAAAAACCTTGTCAAATTAGATTCAGCTTTTCATATTCTGTATTAAAAATACACAATTTATGCGCTAGTCATCCTTTGTAGTTTTATATTGTAATGGTGATGTTTGATAGGAAGCGAGTTTAACCAAATCCTTTAACTTTCTTAAGCCACCCTATTTTGCTTGGTACAATTCTTACTTTCCGATCTTCGCCAAAAGTTAATCTTGCTGCAGTCAGGGCACAAACTAATGGATCTTGTAGTCATATAGGAGAAGCCATTTTTACATAATTCATCAAAAATGTCAGATTTCTTTAAAATAATGAGGTCAGCAGGAAATTTTACTCTTACAGCTAATGAGCAGAGAGCCGTTATTGAAATACACGCTTCATAGCCAACAGCATTCATCCCTTTCTCATTATTGGATGTTTGAGAAGCAAGTGGTTAATTTTCTTACCTAGAGCTCGAGATCTTCCTTTTTAAAAATCTCAGACAGCAAAATCCTCAAGTGGGGAGGGGAACCTCAACCTTTGGGGAGTTTTTTTCAAGGGCCAAGTCCTGAGGGCATTCCTTAATAAGCCGTCTCGTTCTGTTCCAACTCCAAAAGGAAGACAACAGTGGCAGAAAATTTGCTTTTCTCCTTCTGCAATTTTAATCTTGATCCATTCATAACCATCTCCAAGGATTAGGAAAACAAAAAGCCTTACGTTTGTCCCTTCCCCCATCTTCAAATGTGGCTTTTCTTCTTGGACAAGTCAGCTGGCAGCGCCCGTATTCCCCCACCCTCAGCCCCCTTTTCTTGCTATAGAACAGAATTGGAGCAGGAACGATGCTCTCTTTGATACAGGAGTGTTCTTTAGCTTTTACACTCAGAGTTGGATGGATCTATTGAGGAAATTGGTCCTCCTCCTCCTCCTGCTGGTCTAGGCCATCTTGTTATCTAGCCCAGCTGTGTTTTGATCTTGGAGAGCTGTTTGAAGATTAAATTGAGACATCTTTTGTTACTATTAAGTGCAGTAATTAAATCTCCTCCATGTTAATTTAAGTGTGGAAAAAGTTGGCCCACGGGTGTCTGAAGTTGCCGTTAGGCAGCTGTGTCGCTTCCAGCATTTGGTAGGCAAAGAGAGTGCCCAGGCTCTCCAAATAACGTTCAGAGCATTTCCCTCCCGGCCTCCTCTTCCTTTAATGTGTGACTTTCTTCCAAGGCCTCTACTCCTTGGAGAAGACATTACCACAGCCATCTTCCCTTCACCTAGTAATGAGCAATAGAGGAATAGCAATTATTCTTTTACTGGCTGGGTGTGATAGCAGTTAAACAGCTATTTTCACCTCTTCCCCCTCCTCTTGGGAATGCTTTGCTAAACAAAGTTATTTAGCTGGTTGAGTCCAGCCTCCATGGCTCTTCTGGGAGTCCTTTGGGTTCTGGAGAATTCCAGAGAATCTTACTTTATGACAAATTGGCAGGGATAGGAAAGCTTTAGTTTGGCCTAAATGTTGCCTGCTGGGTAACATTTAGAAGCAAAAAAATGGCGGTGTGTGCTTTGGAAATGAGAGAAGCCTGAGACGATGGCCCCTCTTACCTTCTGTTAAGATAATTACTTTAGAGTTTCACAACAGGTGATGAGACCAGAGGGGAACAGGCGAAATAGCAAAGCAAGAATCTCTCTGGTGTCTTCCACACAGGTTACTGCCATGAGTTAAATGCTTTGGGAAAGTGGGGTATTTTCCACTGCTTTCCCCAGCACAGTGGTTTATTTGTGCACCCCCATGGGGTTTTCCTGGCTTCTCTCTGATCTTTCTCAAACCTGCTTTGTTCTGAAGTTTTGGGGAAGATTGCAGTAAAGCCGCGATGGCTGCTGTGTGTGAGGGATAATTCTGGCTCACATGGCAGCCATTTCCCCTGACCTTGTCCCCATAGAAGCCTTTTCCTCCCCTCACCACCAGGGGGCTTTTAATTTTTTTAAAAAAATCAGCAGTAGAATATTAGATGCAGAGGAGTTAGCCATGTTAGTCTGTGGTAGCAAAATCAAAAAGAGTCCAGTAGCACCTTTAAGACTAACCAATTTTATTGTAGCATAAGCTTTTGATAAGGAATTTCGATAACATTCCTTAAGGAATGTTTTGGTTACATCCCTCTCTCTCCCCCCTAACTGCATCTTCTCTCTCCTCCCCTTCTCCCCCCTCCTCTTCTATATTTGACCAGTCTCTGTACCATGCATCTGACGAAGAGAACTTGATTCTCGAAAGCTTATGCTACAATAAAATTGGTTAGTCTTAAAGGTGCTACTGGACTCTTTTTGATTTTGCAGTAGAATATTGTTATAGAGATATACCCTTGTAACAATAGGAATAGCAGATTCTCTGAATTCCCAGAGCTTAAAAAAAAGTAATTCTCTAGCCTATCCCCTTGAGGAGATATAAGGAAAAGGGCATATCTTTTCAAGGGAAGCAGGCCGAGACCTACTCTTTTTAAAAATGAATACTGGGAATTCAGAGAACCTGCTAAACCTATAATTTCAGTGGTATATCACTGTAATGATATTCTATTGCTCATTAAAAAAAAAAGTTCTAGTGGCCTGGGGTGGGGGGGTGGCCACTACTGGGGGATTGGGGCTGGGGAAAGGTAGGAACAGTTGCCGTATGGAAGACCCATTGTGGCCGCACTAGCACTGGTGAAACCACAAAAGCCTATCCCTATGTGGTATGGAAGACACCTCTATCTCTGAATCTCTAGGCTGAGCATAGCTATCTGCTGCAGCAAAGTTGGTAGACTAAGGCTGCTTCCACACACGTTGGATAATCCACTTTCAGTACTCTTTAGTGAACATTTGAAACTGATTTTCCATGTGTGGAACAAAAAATCCACTTCAAAAGGATTGCAAAAGTGCATTGAAAGTGCATTATTCAACGTGTGTGGAAATGGCCTCAGTCAGGTATCACCGTGGATATGTTTCTGCCAGCACCAAACTTTTCCCAAGTTAGGTTTTGGAACATGGGTCTCTTGAAACAGCATTGTGCCACTCCAGGGTGTGCGCTCTCGGTTTTATCGCACTACTGGCTTGTTTGCATCTCTTGTGGTTTCCAAGTGTTATAAAGTTCGGCAACTCTTTCCTTTTTATGTGGGCTCAGCAAAGAAAACAAAACAAAAATCTTTGAAGGCATACAGTGCTGCCTGTCATGAAAAAAAGAGAACTGAATGCAGCCACAAGAAATAGACTCCACCTGAACTAAAGTTAAGTTAGTATGTCTTCCACTTGGTTGTGTTCAGGCTGCCATCTGTACATTTGTTCTTCCATCTATATCACCATGCAGTGGTAGTAGCTGTAAAATCCTGTTGTTTTGCTTTGAGGGGGGAGTGCATTTTGCAGTGAAGTGCTATAAAAACCTTGTGATGTCCCAGTGATACCATTTACTACCCCCCGCCCCCGCTTCCAGCATTTGTGATGAAACATGGTTTGCCCACTAAGGTTATCTGTCTATAATGATATACTAGCATTTCCCAATATATATTCTGTCTAGGAATTGCAGGACAAGCGCATATGTTCCAGTTGCAAAGAAGCAACACTGCGTGACGAATTGGAGTCGCAGACCTTCCTGCTTTGTGGAATACCACAGGGTGCATTTCACTATCACATTAAATCATGATTTGCTTAAACTGTGATTTTTGTAAGGAACTCTAGTTAGCCTACCAGACCTAAGAAACAAACTCCATTTTGTATACAAACCCTGGTTTGTCTACTTCCTAGCTGTCTGTTCTGCCTCTCAGTGGGGAATACAGTGTCCACATACGGCTGTCTCTATTGCCAGAGAGCCCACTCACTGTCACAGGCCACTCCCCAAATCCTCAAGGAGGCCAGAGTGAAAGTCAAGAACAAAAACACTCTACTTGGTGACAAACGCCTCACCTCCCACAGTAATGGGAGCCACCACCAGTCCCTCTGGGTCAACCTTAAGCTTAGAGACCCAGGAACAAAGGCTCCAGCCCTTCCAGGGGTTAAGTGGGAAGTGAGCTCTGCAAGGTTGGATGCCTGCAGATTGAGTTCCACAAACACAGTTACTTGGTAGCTGTAGCCAAATTAGGCCAGAGTACTGGGATTTGATTGAAGCCCCAAAACCAAAATAACAGCAGCGGAGTATAATTAATGAAGTTTTAAAAGAATTGTACAAATTATTACAAATATAGAAATTGTGTAAGATGGGGAAAAAATAATAAAATTTAAGTATCTACCCTAAAATACTATAGAGGATTTTGTTCCTTAACACAGATGCTACCTTGTCAGGTCAACCCACAACAACAAAGGTTCAAAATCCAGGCACAAAAGGCTTAGAGCTGATGGTTATGTCCAGAGCTCAAGATGGCGTCTAAGCTGCTAGGATCCACGGATAACAAACAATGCACTGAATAGAATGAAGACGCTTGCGTTATGCCAGGCTACCCACCGCATGGCCTGATCTTGCTTGACCAATCACATGTGTTACTAGGACATGTGAACACATCACTCTGCAACTGGAACGTGTTCTCAATCAGAGCAACTTGCCTGTACTAGTCTTCGTTGCACTAATGAGATAGAATGCAGTTGAATAGAGTTCCCCGACATGGTGCCCATGGGCCCCATTGCACTGCTGACACCTTTCCTGGTGCCCAGCAAGTATTTTTAGAAAGTGGGTGGGGCAGAGTGAGGCTTTTGCCAAGCATGGCTTCTGATGGGCCGCTGGAGATTTGATTGGCTGTACAGATTTTTAAAAGCATGACTTTGGGAGAAGCTGCTTCCACCGCTTAAGGATCTTCACTGTGTGACTGAAGTTTCGCTGTAGCAGCGGTTTTGTGGCTGGCTCCGCTTCCTGCAGCAGCCATTTTGTGGCAGCCATTTTGTTGCTGCACACGCCACACTGTGTCAGAATTCCAGATGAACCTGCAGGCTCAAAAAGGTTGGGGACCTCTGCAGTAGAGAGTTTCCCATCCTGGTCTGTGGCATTGAAACCCTTTGATCCCATGATCTCATCTGTACCTGTGTGCCATCTTATCTCTCTGAGAACTGCTAGCTCAGAACTCAGCTAATTTCCAGAGATTTCTCTTGCTGCAGCCTGACAAGCACCAAAAGCCTGAACCAAAGTTTTGAAAAGCCAAGAAAAAGAACTGAGAGAGGCCAGTTTCTTGCAACTCACTCAACTGTAGTTTATGAGTTTAAATGTTGCAACAAATTAGTACAGATTGTGGTGAAAAGTTAGCTACAAATCCAAGTTTGGAAAAATACACCATTTGCCTTAATCGGTCTTTAGCTCAAACCACAGTTTATAAACCAAAGTTTGTCATGATGTCTGAATGCAGCCATCGCTCCTGAGCCTTTTTAAGCTTTATAACCTCTTTAACCTTGGAATCTGTGGAGAGGCTATACCTAGGTGTGGTTCAGTACATATACTGCTACATAATGTCCCAGTTTTAATGCTTATTGAAATTAAAATTTCCATTAAAAATTCCAGAGGTCCAACAAAGCGTTAGAGAACTAAAGTACAGACTAAAAACAAAATAAAAAGCAGTAGAAGCCATTTGCAAAGAACAAAAAGATAATAGTAATGGTACTTCAAATCAGGGCAGTAAAGGCTTCCTGAAATCTCTTTGAAGAAGTGCCACTTCAGCATGTTTCTGACTGCCACTAGGAACAAGCAGGACAGACCACCACAATTTTGGTGCCACTGCGGAAAAGGCCCAGTACTTTATAGCCACCCGCTGTGTTTTCAGACACTGGAGGCACGCGGAGGAGACCCTCATAAGAACATAAGAACATAAGCAAAGCCATGTTGGATCAGGCCAGTGGCCCATCCAGTCCAACATTCTGTCACACACAGTGGCTAGAAATCCAGTGCCATCTAAAGGACTGTCAGTGAGGCCAGGACACCAGAAGCCCTCCCACTGCCTTCCTTCCAGCACCAAGACAACAGAGCACCACCTCCCCACAAAGAGAATACCATCTATCTCCTGTGGCTAATAGCCACTGATGGACCTCTGCTCCATATATTTGTCCAGTCCCCTCTTGAAGCTGGCAATGCTTGTAGCTGCCACCACCTCCTGTGGCAACGAATTCCATGTGTTTATCACCCTTTGTGTAAAGTAGTATTTTCTTCTATCTGTTCTAACCCGACTGCTCAATAATTTCATAGAGTGCCCACAAGTTCTTGTATTGTGAGAAAGGGAGAAAAACACATCTTTCTCGACCTTCTCTAACCCGTGCATTATCTTGTAAACCTCTATCATGTCTCCCCTCAGTCGTCTTTTCTCCAGGCTAAAGAGCCCCAAGCGCCTCAATCTTTCCTCATAGGGAAAGTGTTCCAACCCTTTAATCATTTTAGTTGCCCTTCTCTGTACTTTTTCCAGTGCTATGATATCTTTTTTAAGGTGTGGCGACCAGAACTGTACACAGTACTCCAAATGAGGCCTCACCATCGATTTATACAGAGGCATTATGATACCGGCTGATTTGTTTTCAATCCCTTTCCTAATAACCCCTAGCATAGCATTAGCTTTTTTTATGGCAGTCGCACACTGTGCTGACGTTTTTAGTGAGTTATCTATCATGACTCCAAGATCTCTCTCTTGGTCAGTCTCCGCCAGTTCAGACCCCATCAACTTGTATTTATATTTTGGATTTTTGGTTCCAATGTGCATTACTTTGCACTTGGCTACATTGAACCTCATTTGCCACATGGATGCCCACTCTTCTAGCCTCGACAGATCCCTTTGGAGTGCCTCACAATCCTCTCTGGCTTTCACCACCCTGAACAATTTCGTGTCATCTGCAAATTTAGCCACTTCACTGCTTAATCCCAATTCCAAATCAGAGGGGAGTTAACATCCCTCTGAGAAGGATGTTAATGCATCAGATATTTCATACGGTCTCTCAGGTGTCCACAAAAACTCTCGTTAAAACAAAGATCTCTGTAACCTCTACTTGACACCAATATGGAGCTTAACTGAAAAACAGCCTGTTTTTGAATATAGCAGTTTTCAGGGCTTTTTTTCCGGGAAAAGAGGTGGTGGAACTCAGTGGGTTGCCAGCACAGGGGGCAACTCCTGGTGGGAAGTGGTGCCCCCTGGTACCACATGTGCACACGCAAAGTGCGCACATGCTTCCGGGACCGCACAATGATGTCACTTTGGGTCAGCTGGAACAAGGGGAGGAGTTTTTGAAAGTTTAAATTGCCCTCAGTGAAAATGGTCACATGGCCGGTGGCCCCACCCCCTGATCTCCAGACAGAGGGGAGTTTAGATTGTCCTCCACGCTGCACTGTGGAGCAGAGGGCAATCTAAACTCCCCTCTGTCTGGAGATCAGGGGGTGGGGCCACCGGCCATGTGACCATTTTGAAGAGGTGCCGGAACTGCGTTCCACCGCGTTCCAGGTGGAAAAAAAGCCCTGGCAGTTTTGTACATTCAACATAAAAAGTCACTTCTGCTGCTGCTGTTTGGAATGTTTGAGCCATCTCATAGAGGATATCTAAAATAATACTTTCTTTCATAATTGTTCTGATATCGAGAAAAAGCTGTGACATCATCACAGAGCATCTTGGAGTTATGAGGAAATATTTCCTGGATAGAGACAATGAAGTAAAATGACAGTGGCACGCACGTACACACACACACACACACACACGTAAATAGTACAAGCTGAACATCACCCTTGTAGTTCTGGAAACAACCCAGTAACCCAGACGTTTGGGAATCTGCAGTGTGTGTGCAGCATGCCCGATCTCTTTTCTGTGCCTTATCGACGTTTCCCTTCCCTGTAAAGAGCCACACCAGCAGATGGGGCGAGATGGGCTAAATCAGGTTCTGGCAAAATCTGTTTCCCGCCCCTCCCCCCTTCTTTAAAAACTGAACATGCAAGCAGCCGCACTGCTGATCAGACTAATGGTGCCTGCCATATTGCGAGTATACAGTCATTAGTTGGTCCAATTCATGCCGGGGGAAGTAGGCGGACGCCATAAAACGCAGGGGAGGCAGGAGAGAAGAGGAGGCTGGGCTGGGGGAAGGGGGGGGAAGCTTGGTAATACAGTGACAATACAACATAAGGTAGTCACACTGGAAAACTTTCTCCTTCATTAGCAGGGGATCTGTTGAGTTTCTGCTCACATTAGGGTAATTAACATTAGTACAGATTGTTGAACATCTGTGCAGTTTAACTATATGGCTGGCTCCCAGGCTTTTAACAGGGTTGCGTGGAGCCAAATGCAAAGCAGTGAACAGAGCCCACACACTATTCATTTTACCAAAATTAGTATTTCTGGATGAAAGCTGATGTTGCAGCGCGACAAGTATAAATCCCCCCCCCCCACTGTTCCCTTGCCAAATTGGCTAATGATCTCAGATTAGTGTTAATAAATGTATTTTTTTAAAAAAAGATTTTGTTACCCATTCTGAAGTGGAAGCACCTTACATTTCCCTTAAAAAAAATTTTTTTTTAACCGTTGTGGGTGTTTCTGTTCAATGTGCTTTGAATGATTGGCAAGGAAAACTCCTGGAAGAAATTGCTGTTGGAGCCTTTAGGAGGGCTTTTGGCTTGCTGGGATGTATCTGTTTTATGGTGTTGACAGCAAATCGGCTGTTTTAATTTTTCTTGTCTTGTAAATGCCTAAAGGGCTGCATCTTGCCGTGGCAGCATACATTGGGAATGGCTTGTTTAAGTAAACAATATAAATGACTGCATGTTGGAACTGAATGCAACTGCAAAATAGCTGAGACTTCTGATCCTTCTGAAGGGTGGGATGTAGCCAGATTTTCCAACAGCAGAACTGAACTTTCCTGTCTCCTCCGTCATGGCAGCCGACTGATCTCCACAAACTGCTTTTCTTGGAAGATAAGAGGACAGGTGGAGGTTCTGCAGTGGGAAGGAGGAATTGGGAGAAATTGCCAATTTAGTCTAGATCCACCCCAGTCTATAATATAGCTGAAATAAGTGATGCAGAATATGTCTAGTCCGTTCCTATGAGAGCTGAGCTAAAAGGACTATAAAACTAGATCAAGTTCTCTCTCTAACCAGCAGTGCAGTGAAGTTATTTTAGACTCTGAACTTAATAGACTGATGTGACCCCCCCCCCCCTAAATGGCATGGCAATGTGTACTTCAAATGCAAAGCTGCAACTTGCTTTTGGGGTCTGTCTCTAAGCCATGTCCCTGAACTTCCACCCCATAGTCTGGCCGTAATGGCTCACTGTTCATAAAAGGGAACACAACTCCTCCCGCATCCTGAAGTTGTGCTTTCGTGCTTGTGCTAGTGGCAGCCAATAATGAGGTGGGAAAAGCCCAGCAGAATGAAGTCACACGTAGTAAGCTGCCCTAGATGTGATGGAACAAGTGCTTGATGTGGGGCTGCCTTTTGCCAGATCATTAGAGTGTATGTTTTAGTGCAAGAGCTTTTGTGAAAACCCATTCCTACACAGCATCTTGGATGCTACCTTGGGACGCTTCAGGTTGGTGCATCAGCTTAGGGCAACTACATGTATAGGAAACAAGTTATTCCAAAACCACTGTATTGGAAAGTCATTACCCAGCTATGAGAATGGCAGAGGCAGCAACAGTCCCTTGCAGTACCCTACATTAGAGATTGGCATGAACTGGAAAAAAAGAATTGTGCGGTTCATGGTTTGTCGCATTTCATGAACCACAAACTTTCACGAACCTGCCCCAGTTCATGAACCAGTTCGTTTGGTTAATGAAAACGTCACATCCGGGTCAGCAAATCATCATTTCCTGGTCAGCAGAAGGCTGCTTCCGGGCCAGCAGAAGATCTGCAGGAAGTCCATCCCCTGTTGCCTAGGAAACTGATTGATTGGCGCCCAGCTGTCTGCAGTGATGAACCAAAAAACGAACCAAACAAACCAGCTTAAAGTTCATGGCTGTTCGTCAGAAATGGACTCTAACGAACTGCTAGTTCGTGAACCATGAACCGGCCCTGTTTGTGCCGAAATTTGGTTCGTATTTCAGTTCGTGCCCATACATAAAAGGATGTTTGATCACTGCAAAAGCAGTTCCCATACAGAACCTAAAGCACTTTCTAAATTGGGGTGATGATCACTTAGAATGAACGAGCAACTTTCGGACAGAAAAGCAAGACTAATGTAGCCATGTAGACTGCCGCTGTAGTTTATACTTGAGTTACTTATTAGACAACTGACATGAAGCAGTGATGAGTGATGGCGGAACTGATAAGTCAAGTCTAAGGAAAGGGCAGGGGGCAAAACTACCCCCCCTCTGTGTGCCCATTCAGAGCAGTTTTGCTAGAGGGGTTGAGGCAGAAATGTAGATTTTGTGATTTATTCAGATTTCCCAAGAGGGTAATCCCTTTAACTGTCTTGGAGTTTGACAGCAAGCCCTAGAAAGGGAGCTTGAAATATCCTTGCTCTGTTTATGCCACTTGGCTGTCATCATGCCAGAGAGGTGAAAAGCCACATCTAGAAGGTTTGAGAGAGGCGGCAAGGTCCACTTTTATGTAGAGAGCAGCATGCAGTACATGGGTAACTGAGCAAATCAAATATGACATTACAGAGCCGTGGGCAACAGCTGTATTCAGGCTTGACAGGAGTCAGTGTCCTACTGTGAGCCCCCTCTGCTGCAGGTCATTTGCAACCCTTCAAAATATCTGACTGTTTCAGGGAAAATAATTTTGGCACTTACCATATCAATACCTAGAGTTGCCAGATGTGTCCCCCATTTTAACAGAACACCCATCACACACCCTCGAGAACAGAACAAAAATGTAGCGTATCACAAAATTTCAGATTAATAGTCCAGTATTGGAGTTCCCTTGTTTCTGAAATTTTAAACTGTTAAGTCAGTCCGTGCCTCCAGTTTGACTTGTAGAGATGGCTTGCCCCATCAGCTTTCCCAAACCACAGCATGGCGGATGAGATTAACTCACCCCCAAATGTTACACAATTAAAGTACCAAGATATTGATGGCGCTATGGCACCAGGGGACTTGGATCAGGCAAACAGGAGCTGCAGTACAGGAAAAGACTGACAGACAACCCCCCCCCCCATCTCTTAGTCATCTAGGATCTTTTGTTCTGTTAACCGTTCCAAGATGGTAAGACCAAAAGCATTTACTGAGTACAGGTTTTCAGGAGAAGATTAAATCCCAGGCATTATGGGCTGAACTGGCATTTCTGTCAGCGTGGCAGGTTTGATTTGTGGAGATTTCTTTATAAAAGAAGCCCGGCCTGGGGGAGGGAGCAGATGCGGAAAGGGAGGTTTTATTGGGTGTTTGGGAGGAGCCCCAACACCTTGTTTTTAGAAGAGAAAATTCAGTAAAAAAATCATTATAAATGCTACGAGAAGCTTCTTGGGATACGCAGAGCGGTGAGGCACATTGTGAAAGGGAGGAGGCTGTGTGGTGCACGTTGATCGACAAAGGAAGAGGCAGAGATGAAAAAATGAAGCCAGCGGTATTCGCCGCCTCCATCAGCTTCTGTTGCCAACCAGTGCGGTTTGTGTTCTCCTGTTGGGGAGTTGGAAGCTGTCATGGAACAGTTTATATTCCAGCTTGCGCTGGCCTTGAATTATGCATGCCCAATTTATCATGCCCCCAGCTGAAAACCTAATTGTGTCCCTGGGATATATTTACTAGAAATTGTAGTTTGCTGTGTTGGGTTCCCCCGGGTGTCCAGAAGAGCAGATGAGTTGGAAGATACTACTTGGTTCTCTCCCCCACCATACACACACACACACACACACACATGTGCACACACACACACAAGCAACATGGCTGTTGGCTCCCTGGATAAACCCAGGGATCGGTGATAGACACTTCTTCAGGTTTGTTTTGTTTTTAATGCTTCCTCACGGAGGACCGTCTGTCCCCCTTGTCTCTCTGTGTTGTTTTCTTACACTGCTTCAGATAGCAGCAGCAAGCATGTAGCTTTTCAGCAGTTTGAAATATTTTTTAAAAAAATTCTAGGAATATAACCGCAAACAAGAGATTTGCTAGGGGAAAACAGCCTGCTGTGTTTTGAAATGCAGAATGCTGCTTTCTCTAATGTCTTTTTTTTCCAGTTGAAAGTTTGCCCTCCCTTGAAATTATGAACCTCTCTTAATCGCTGCTGTTTGGATGATGAATGGGAGACAGGATTTATTTCTCAGTGGAAATGCTATCCTGGGGGTGGAGGGGCGATGGGGAGGTTGGATTTCAGATGCACCATCATCGCCAGAGCAGTGACTGACAAAAGAGCCCTGAACGTCAGTTCTAGGAGAGAGGATGTCATCAGTCAAAATCAAAGGCTGCCCTTAAAATATGCTGATTAAATTAATAGCAACTTTGTTCTGTCCTCCCTCCCGTTTTGAAGGCTTTAGGGTGTCAACGAAAGAAGCATTTTAGTGGCTGCTGGTTCTTTCTAGCAAGACCAGAGCAAACGGCATGGTAGCTCCACTCCATAAGCACCCGTTGCATACGTTCTCACCTTTCCCTCTTTATCGGGAACCTTCCTCATTTTCTGGTCCATCTTCCTGTTTTTACGTTTTGAAGATGACTTGCTGAAGTTGTCCTTATTTTTGGCAAGAGGGTAGGAGGCACAGATACAGGGCACATGCGACATTGCCGGTATTCTTCTGAGTACAACCCAGACATGACAGAAGGTAGTTGCAGGAATTGCCACAACTCTATGGTAAGTTTTACCACAGAGTTTATGGTGATTCCAAGAGCCTCCCAAATATAACATGCTGATGCATTTTTAAAAAAAATTTCTCACACCACCACTTCAACTGGCGTCAGGGAAAGGCAAGAACCACCAGGAATTTGCCTGTCATAAGCGGGCAAATGATAAACCTATGTGTTGGACAGTATGATTTTGATCTGTTTTGAGGTGTCTGCACAGCAACAAATAAAATGCCTCCATTGAACGTGAGTGGCCGATATCCAAGATGGCTGCCTTGAACACTACATAGATTGCAGAAAGGCAGGATTTAAACACTCCAAATTAATAAGCCTGATCTAAAACCTGTGATTATTAAAAGAAGGGAGTTAATGAAGTGGCGCAGATATCTTCATACATGTCTTGCCCCTAATACAGCTCCTCTTAGGAATCCAGTTAGGGTTTGCTGCAGTATGCAAGATCCCAGCCTACGTGAATAAATTAGTAATTGCAGTAATTCTCAGGGAACTATTTTTAATGCCAAGTACATTATAGCTAGAATTCTGGAGCGGGAGGAAGGAGAGAACAGTTCAGGGATGGCAGAGGAGAAGGGTATTAGCACCAGAGCTCTTAAGCAATAAAAAATAAATTAATTATTAAGCTGTTTTCACAAGCAACAAACACTTAACTGAGGAGAAAGTAGCATGGAGGCAAAAGTGAACTTACATCTTTTATAAGCCTTTTGGGAAGGTCCTTGGCTCCAGCTGGGCTGGAACAGTTTGCAAAGTTCCGTATTGCGGTTTCTAATTGGGTGGTGCTTGCCCTTGTCAACGGATAAGCAATTCTGAGATGGAGGAGGTTGGGAAGATAACAGATTATTTGCCTGCAACGTGAATTGAAAATGGGAGGTCCTGTCCCCATAGAGTTAGAATTTTCAGAATGTTCATAGGAATTTTTTTTTTGAATGACATCGTCTCCTTCTTTAGCCACTCTACTGGGTGGAGTAAAGTGCTGTTTGACTTTCTGATATTTTTCAAGACAGATTCCACAGAGATTATAGGGTGATGTGTCTTATGCCTTGAGCTATACATTCATTCCATGCATTTTTGTTGTTTCCTCAAATACGTCTGTTAAAGACATTATTTTATTTTTTGTTTTGACTGTCCTCGTTGCTGGTGTGTGAAGAATTGGTATCTGATACTGGAACTTACATAACCCTTTAGCATTTCAGTGCTCACCAATGTACTTTGCAGCTGGGTCGTATGATCTTGCTTGTACTCGTTGGTTCTTTTTAAAAAAAATATTGAAAGACTTTATCACTTTTGATTTTTTTTTCTTGGGTGATAACAGGAATATGGTAGTTTATTGATATCCATAGTTGAAATTTCAGAAGCGTCGTTGGCACATGACACTCTTAGAAGTGTCTCCCACACTAGTGTCTCTTTGTGTCTCCCACATTTAAAAAAATGTGAACGAACACTTAGTTTACTTAGCATAGAACAACTGTTTTTCACTTCCTCTCTTAAATGCTCTTTCATCCATTCCTGACATTTATATTCCACCCTTCATCCTGAAACCTCAAGGCGATATACTCTGTGAGGTAAGTTGGGCCAGGAACGGATGACGGGCCTGACATCACAGATTAAGCTTCATAGTCCCAAGAAGGGATTCCGATCCAGCTTTTCTTGGTTCAAGTCCCCCACTGAATGGAAGATACTTTTGCTTAATCAGGTAACTTCTTTCTCAAATCATAAGCAGTTTTAACTAGTTTCAGGTATCCAGGGCTTTTTTTCTGGGAAAAGAGGTGGTGGAACTCAGTGGTGGAACTCAGGACCGCACAATGACATCACTTTGGGTCAGCTGGAACAAGGGGGGAGTTTTTTAAAGTTTAAATTGCCTTTGGCGAAAATGGTCACATGTCCGGTGGCCCTGCCCCTGATCTCCAGATAGAGGGGAGTTTAGATTGTCCCTGTCTGGAGATCAGGGGGCGGGGCCACCGGACATGTGACCATTTTCGAGAGGTGCCCAAACTCCTTTCCACCGCGTTCCAGCTGAAAAAAAAAGCCCTGCAGGTATCTGATAAAGGAAGCATCAACTCTGGAAAACGTATACCCCTGAAACCTTGTTGGTCTTTTAAGATGCTGCTGGACTTTAAATAGACTGATAATGCCAAGTGTTGCGTGGTAAGCTAGTGACACACTTGACAAGTTCCTAACATTTTCTGACTAGACAGACAGATCCAGAGGATGCATCTGACGAAGAGAACTGTGGTTCTCAAAAGCTTATGCTGCAATAAAGTTGGTTAGTCTTAAAGGTGCCACTGGACTCTTTAGTATTTAGATAGATATGGATGGATGGATGGTTGGATGGATGTGAAGACTGGATTTTGCAGTGATGTATGATCCTGAGAGTTAGATCTAAGTGGTGGCAGTGAGAGGCATAGATGCTGTTTACAGGTTTTGAAAAAGTTGCCGGGTGACCCATTCAAGGAACATGTTCACCTCTGTGTATCCATATACTTCTAAAAGTTAGCCTGTGACTGAGAATATGCACGAAGAATATGCACAGAGAAGAAAGAATGAGAAATGGTTCTGCGAATTGCTCACTTGCATGGCAGTAGTTGTGGTAGTCAGGAAGAAAAGGGGAGACTGGAAGGTGGACTCAAATTGCAGTTTCCCTGTGATAGCATTTTCAGTTGTAGCCAGATAGGCGTCTGTGGATACTTTCGCCCTTTCATTATTCAGGAACGAGACACATTAGCGAGTCCAAGTTAGCACTCCCTTGCTAGTGGTTCTATTAGCTTGCTAATGATCTTCCTCGGCTTTAAATATCTACAAATGGGTATTCACAAGAGCTTGGATTTGGGGGTGGGCCAGACAGATCGCAGACATCCTAGCAAAGCCACCCAAGCTGTACCTTCAATTTCCTTTTCACATACCAAAGAAACAACCGGCATTTCATTCCAAGAGAGCAAACACACAAACTTTCAGAATGGCCAACTCCTTTGCCCTCATCATGTTTCTGAGAGACTCCCCCCACCCCCTTTCCATCCTCTGTAAAGTACCAATCTCACCTCCTATGTTGTGGGTGGCCCTAGCTTAGAGTTCTTCCACTGTTTCTCCTTTGGGGTTTCTGGGTAGGTTTGCCTGCTGGCGTACACTCCTTACTCAGGCAAGAAGCCAGAGTTGCTTTTTTGAAGCACCAGGGTGAGGTTTAGATGAACCTTGGAATGGAGAACTTAGGACTGTAGGAATGTTTTTAAAAAAAGAAAAACAGTTTTGCATGTAAGAGGTTCAGAGCTAAAATAAAACAGAGGCACAAGGAATTAAGAGGATTTGGCGACATGATAAAGCATGCCATTTACCACTACTTTTCTTTACTCCCCCAGGCAACAGATCTTACTGATCCGTCAGCCGTTGAGCTCTTCTTCAAGGCTGTGTTTTCTCTGTCTTCACCTTGCTGCCACAATAAGCCTCCCTACACAAATGAACTAAATTTTCCCTTATTCCCTGTGCAGTGGAAAAGAGCAAGAGTCCAGTAGCACATATAAGACTAACAAAATTAGTCATAGGGTGTGAGTTTTCGTGAGCCATAGCTCACTTCTTCAGATACCCATTCCTATGGATACCCTTCGCTATGGAAGGGTGCCAGAAAGTCGAGCCAGTCTTGCTTAAGGCATTTTGTTGCCTGAAACAGAAAAATCCAAATGGCACCCCTCCCCCATACACACAAATACACACACCCAATTAATTTGAGGCTCAGTCTTTTGGGAAGCTGCCCATTGAACCTAACAGGTTTTGAGACCTTTCTAAGCTCCTTGCCATTATAGTGGTGTTTTCGGAATTGGATCTGTGGGTATTCCCTCATTGCTGCCTTTAATGGGATCCAGAATTGACCAGGTGAGGTGACTAGTTCGCCGTGCCACATGATGGGCCACCTTTGGAGACGAAGATCCTGCAAAATGTTAGGAATTTCTCCATCCTCGTGGAGCATTCCCTCCAGTCATTGTATCCTAGGTCATCCCTGTCTTGTTCCACTGAGGCTTCTGGGCATCCTTTTTACTTGAGCCACTTGTAGAAATCTTGTTCTGTAGCCATGAGGACTAGAAACATGGTTCTTTTCTTTTAGGAAAATCTATACATATCAGAATTGATATTTAAATGACAGAATCAGGAAATGCATGGGAGGCTTATGGCCCTGAAAGAGAGGCTGTAACATACCTAAGTGCCCTTCTCTAGAGTTTCTTCCAGTCTTAAGACTTCTTTGTTTGGTAACAGCCAAGAAATTCTCTAAGGCGGCCATATTGGTAGCATCACCACGGGCAGATACATGACAGACTTCTGTTCATTCACTTGATATACTGGCATATTTTTCTACTCCCAGCTTCCCTGAAGCTGGGAAATTCAGAACTATTCCTCAGATAGGCAGCTGCCTAAACGTTTTGGTAAGCCAGATTATGCTTTCTGTAGAAGTGTGGAAATACTTCCCTTGTTCTACAGGAACAAAGAGATGAAAATTAAGAAGCCGTGAGGGCAAAAACGTTACTTTTTGCCTTGAGAAAAATAATAATAATAAGGGAAACCAATCAAGTTAAGTCGGTATCCCCTCTCTCAGAGGCCTGTGAAGGAATTCAGAAAGGAAGTCAGCGTGCCAGAGTAATCCTCGGCCCTCCGAAGAGCCCCTTAAAAACCGCCATCTGACATCCTAACGGCTAGTATTCGGAGACAGCTGTAAGCTTTCCATTTGCTGAATTCTTTGTCTCTCGCTCTGTTGCAGGCAGCAGCAATCCTGGTGCCCCCAAGCTTCAAACAAGGGCTTCACGCTGTCCTTGCAATCTGCCTTTATGCAGCGGAGTGTGGAGGCTTCTAATTACGAGGCCGAGATGCTCAGCGGGTGGGGAGGCGTGCTGAGCCCCACAGCCGTGCACCTGATTATCCATTGCTGAGGTCGTTAGAAGGGTTACTCCTGAGTTTTAAGCCTGCTCCGCAAGACCCCTAATTATACGCTGCTCTGCAAGTTGCATTAAAAAGAGAGAAAAGAAATTGTTGAAAAGACAAAGGAGAGAATAACATTTCCTCTTGCATCTATCCCCCCACCCCCAAGCACATAGCCCACCTCTCCCTGCTGGGCCTAGAGCTGCTTTTCACGCTTGAGTTGCTGCGAGCCCTGATAAAGCCATTGAAAGATGCAGCGGGGACACCCGGAGCTCCCTGGGATGGAGGGAAGCAGAAGAGGAAGCCGAAGGAAAATGACCCCCCTCCCAGGTAGAGAGAGGCTGGCGCGGCTGGCTGAAGGAGCTGCCCCACAGAGCGGAATTAGAGAAAAGATTAAGCGTTCTTTATTGTTTTGTTTCACTTCCTGGGGAGCGGCGTAATGTAGTTCTGCGCAACATCTCCCTCCCACTGCCGTCTCGAAAAAACAAAAAAACCCATTCTCTATACACCTTCTTCAACCAAAGCTCCAGGAAGCCTGAATGGTTACAGATAACACATTCAAAGAGCAATATCCCTTCCTGGTGGAAGCCTGGTGCTTTCAATTTTAATCTCCCGTGATATATATATATATATATAAAAATTTTAAGTCTTGAAATTGAGTGACACAAAGGTTGCACATCTTCCAAATATACAGTATTATGCAATGGTCTTTCTTATCCACATACAGAATTGCGCAGACCACAGTTTTTGGATAGTTATAGAGACAGGTACCCTAAGTATGTGTTTGTATTCCTTACCCATTTAATGTTGCATGGTGACCCCTGGATAACATCTTCTATATGTTAGGTACAAGCAGTAAGATTGAACTGACGGGGGCGGGGTGGGGGGAATGCATGCAGGGAAGGATTATCAGTGTTTGGGTCCCAGGTGTGCATCTTCTTTCCCCTGGGTGTCTGTCAGTGTCAGGTAAGGAAGAGATGCTCCTAGAAACAATACAGAATGTTTTTATTTTGTTTTAATTGAAACTGGAATTTTTCAGTTGATTTGGGTCTAATATTACTTTAGTTGGTCATATCATACATTTTTAGTCCATTAACATTGCATTTGAGAATGAGAGGGGCTCAGAGGTCAATCTCAACTCCCCTCTGTCTGGAGATCAGGGGGCGGGGCCACAAGCCATGTGACCATTTTCAAGAGGTTCCGGTACTCCGTTCCCCCGCATTCCCCTTGAAAAAAGGCCCTGCTCCTTTGGCAGATTCACAGTCTTTAGTTGCTTCTGGATCAGCGGCTACACAGAGGTGCCATGGAGTGCCTTTCACCCATCCATCTTTACTATGATTCATGTCTTTGAACCTCAGAGCTACTGTAACATGCTCTGTTCAGGACAGTCATTGATTTTTCAAAAAATTTCACTACAGAAAAGTGGCATTCTGTCTCTTAACTATAAGATCTGAATGGAGAGCCAATTTGGTGTAGTGGTTAAGAGCAGCAGGACTTAGCAGCAAAACTGGAGAACCAGCTTTGATTCCCCACTCCTCCACTTGAAGCCAGCTGGGTGACCTTGGGTCAGTCACAGCTCTCTCAGAGCTCTCTCAGCCCCACCCACCTCACAGGGTGATTGTCGTGAGGATAATAATAACACACTTTGTAAACTGCTTTGAGTGGACGTTAAGTTGTCCTGAAGGGAGGTATATAAATCAAATGTTATTATTACATATATACAGAAATAGATTTATACAGCTATCTGTGCCTTCCAGTCTAAACTGAGGATAATAATAACACACTTTGTAAACTGCTCTGAGTAGGGATTTAGTTGTCCTGAAGGGCAGTATATCAATCAAATGTTATTATAATGGTATTTTTTGCCTTGTTTTTTTAAAAATGCATATACCCTTGAAAGGAATGAAGCTGCAGTAATCAATAACTCCTGAGGACAGGTAGTAGCAGGATGTCACCAAGGTAATATATAACCAAATTTGGGTGATAGGGTGGTATAAAGATCTCCAGAGCCATTGTTGATTTTTGGAAAATATAACCTAGCAGCACACATCACAGTTCTTGATTCGTTCTGAGGCTGCTTTGCATCAATTCAATTTGACTTAATATATCACAGCAGCTTTGGAAGCCTTCCACCCCAAAGTTGTAAGTGGCAATGAGCCGTATGAATTTCAGTCCCTATCGTGGCGCTTCAGGAATGCTGGGAAATTTTCTGAAATCACGCAATGGCAAGTAGAAGGCTAGCGGTGATGAAAGAGCACAAGAAGAAGGAAATGAGACAATAACAGGGCTTTTTTTCAGCAGGAACGCAGTGGAACGGAGTTCCGGAACCTCTTGAGAATGGTCACATGGCTGGTGGCCCCGCCCCCTGATCTCCAGACAGAGGGGAGTTGAGATTGCTCTCCGCGCCACTCGGCGGCGCGGAGGGCAATCTCAACTCCCCTCTGTCTGGAGATCAGGGGGCGGGGCCACCAGCCATGTGACCATTTTCTCCGCGGGCAACCCACTGAGTTCCACCACCTCTTTTCCCAGAAAAAAAGTCCTGGACAATAATATACATCATCATCCATCTTGAATATAAATGTCAAGTTCTTGACTTGCATCTCTGCCCCTGCTCAAATTTCTCCCTTTTGAATATGTTGGGAGAAGCTGTTTCATTTTTAGAATGGTTTAAAGTGAGAGAGTCTATGCATTTTGAATACAGTTTGATTTTTTTTTTAATGTAACAGGAAGTGCTTCTCTAACTTCCTTCATTTTGGTGTGTGTTTATGCAGAAGGTTGTCCTTGACGTTTTTTTAATGTTAGATTTACAGTTTTACAAGCCATACTTTTCGTGAAGCTGTCTTGATACCTTATTGTGGTCCGTTTATAAAACAAAGTTGGTGATTGATTTTATAGGCCAAGTGCAGGGTTTCTAGGATTAAAGATCAGGACCATTTCCCTAGAAGTCACAGGAGTCTGTGGGTATGAGTTACAAAAAAGAAATAGAAATGTTGACCCAAAGCATTTTCTAAGGCCACAGTACTGTTGTATCACTGAAGGCCATTTCTTTGGTCTTTGAGCCAATCTCTTTCATACTGGGATTGTAGCTAGAGTTTATCTTTGCCATGGGCTTTGTTGGTTCTGTGCTAATATCTTCTACTATCTGATATTTGCTAATCCAATACTTACATCTAATGCTTTGGATTCTTAGAGTTGGATCCAATTAATTTGTTCTGTTATGAATTCATCAGATAGAGAAAGACACATTCCCCATGGTAGAAAGCAGAAGGGGATCATGGCATCCAACTTGGCACAAGAGTTTTTAAAGTGGCCCCAAGAACTGAGACTAAACCAGGGTAAGAAACAGGGCTTTTTTTCAGCGAGAACGCAGTGGAATGGAGTTCCGGAACCTCTTGAAAATGGTCACATGGCTGGTGGCCCTGCCCCCTGATCTCCAGACAGAGGGGAGTTTAGATCGCCCTCCGCGCCACAGCACGGAGGGCAATCTAAACTCCCCTCTGTCTGGAGATCAGGGGGCGGGGCCACCAGCCATGTGACCATTTTCTCCTAGGGCAATTCTTATTCATTCATTCCTAGGGCAACCCACTGGGTTCCACCCACTCTTATCCCAGAAAAAAGCCCTGGTAAGAATTACTTACAGGCACAGGAAAAAGCTTCTGGTCTTCCTTGTATGAGAGGGATCAGAATTATCCCTGGGTGTTCTTGTTTTTGAACAGCCTACACCCCTCTTCCATCTAACCCCAGCTGACACAGAGATTAGGTCCCAGAGATGTTTAGGTATTCTATACTGGTACTGGCAGCTCCAACTAGTCATGGGACATGTTACCTCTAAAACTTTCACCAGAAAGTGATGGCACATGAAGATAAATTGATTTTATGTCCTAGATAGATGTTGAAAGAAACTACATGGTACATCTCAAAAAAAGAGAGATAAAATTTTTCTAGTGTTGCCTTTTAGTTATCTGTTTAGAGAATAAACCTCTAAAGTGATTCTTTCCTTTCCTCTTAGTTCCTCGCCCTCATCCTCCCCTCCCCCTAGTATTGATTGATTAGGCAAGATAAATATTTTTTCCCTTTTACACAAAGGGAGGCACTTAATTGAGTTAATTAGCTGGTTTAATTGCCTGCATAACTAGGATTGTATAAAACTGATTCTGCAGATTGACAGGAGTGTCTCTGGCTTAGCTCCTTCTCTTTTATCTTGTGTTTCCGCATTGATGTTGGTTCAAATTAACCTAGCAAACACTGAAGCAACAGAACACTCTTGTCTGGTCAGCATGTAATTCCAGCAGCTATTTTAGCCTGCTGGATGGTTCAAAGACATTCCGCTTTTGCTCTATTTGGGCAGTTGGGTTTTTTTTTTCTTAAGTGGAAATGTAACTGTAAGGATCAAGGTGGAGTCTTCCAAACCCTTTGATTTTTTTTAAAGCAAACAAGCAGTGGAAGAAAATATGGTATTAAGAACAGATTGTCCCCCTCAATTGTCCCCCTCCTTCCTTCTGCTTTCTTAGCATTCTTTATAGACATATGTAAATATATGTAAATATATACCAGAAGGGGGAGGGTTGGGTTTTCCTTCCACAAATGTATAATGCATGTGTTAAACACACAATCGTTAATCAACTTTGTGGGAAGTGAAAACGAGGAATTGATGACAGAGGTGTGTATTTGACTGTGTACTCGAATTTGAATTTATTAAGGCGACACTATGCTATCAAAAGAAACTCTAGGTTCCCTCAGGGAATAAGCACCAGTATAAAGAACAAATCAAGGATTTTTTTTTTAAAAAGGAAAGAAAAGAAAGCGAACCTCCTTTCTTAAGCAAAACCATCTGGCCTTGTGTTGAACGGATCGTGCAAAAAACCCCCAACTCACCTCCCAGGCCTCTTAATGTGGTCTGTATTACACATGGGGGTGGGGGGGAGAATGTATACATATTTATAGAGATAAAAGAAAATGGAAACCAGCGAAAGGATGCATGCTCAGTAAATTCAAGCCATTTCACACACTTAGAATGGCGTGTTCAGTGAAGTGAAGTGAATGCTGGTTTTCTTTGGGGATGGGATCTGTTTTCTGCTATTTCCCTCACAGAGCAATCTTAACCTCCTTTGTAAAAAAATAACCCCTTTGAGATGCCCAAGATAAATTCAGTTCCAAATACAAGCAGGAAGTCAAAATTAAGTGGAAATGGAGGAAGTCATAGTTACCCTTGGCTAATTGGGAATAATAAAACAGACTTACCTAGGAAAGAGATGGACAAAGAGGTAGGTTGTGGCTAATTTCTGAAGGCAGAGGGAGAGAGGTGCCACACAAGTAACCAGAAAGATGTCTAAGGCCTGGGTCATTCTTGGTGTTGCACTCACTGTCATCAGAGAATTTACTCTGCAGTTGACTACACACAAATTTCATCTCTTTCTGATAAGAAATGCAGAAAGGAGCTGTGTCTCCTAAAATGATTGTCTGTAAACCAAAACATATATTCAGGATTGGTTCCGACAGATGGGTTATGCCTAGAGATGGGCACAAACCGAAATAGGAACCAAAGTTCATCACAAACCGGGCCATTTCCCCCCTTTTTTTTTGGTTCATGGAGGGCATTTCTGTTGAACCTCAATGAACCATGATGATTTTTTAACCTGGTTCATTTGGTTCGTTTTTCAGTTCGTCACTGCAGACAGCCAAGCACCGATCAACCAGTTTCCTAGGCAACGGGGGAGGGGAGGGGCTTTCTGCAGACTGTCTGCTGCCCCAGAAGTGATATATTCACAAACCAAACGAACCGGTTCGCATACCGGGCAATTTTCATGCTAGTTCGTGGTTTGTGAAACACGACGAACCTCGAACTGCAATGAACCATCATTTTTCCAGTTCATGCCCATCTCTAGTTATGCCTTAATTCATTGTAAAGAGCTCTTGAGCATGCATTCTCGCTTTGTGATTTTAAAATAGATTGATGACCCAATGGGTCTTCTAATTTGGGGACACCAAAGGTAGACTAGCCCTTTTCTAAGGGATAGTATAAAAGCATGGCTATCTCAGGTAGGCAGCAACTGCATGATAAGTATCCAGGTAGCGAAGGCTTTTTAAATGTCACTGACCACTATGGGGAGGATCCATAGAATAGCAAGGGCACTCTAGCTAGATATCTGAGATTTCTTAATGTTTGTTCATTTATTTAAACACTAGCTTGATACTCGTGCTTCACTACGGTAATCGCTACGGATACTTTAAATCCAGTTATAATACTTATGGGAATGTAACATTTTTTGGTTTGTGGTTTGTTTGTTTTTTGAATTGGTTTTGTAGTATAATAGCATAGTACCGACTGTCTCTGGGGGCAGAATGAGGTATGGAATGTTGTGAGCACCAATCAGCTCGCATATGCAAATGACCTTGAAAGCTTGGCCCAATCAGGGAAGAGTGGCCAAGCTGACAGTGAGCGGGGGCACAAGCAGGCAGCAGTTTGGCAGCCACAGAGGGCAGCTGTATCCCTTTGGAAAAATATATTTTACCCCTTAAAATTCCTTCTCAGTGAGTGTTGACATCATGAAAGGAATGTTCTCCCCAAATTTCATATTTCTAGATCCAGGGGTTTAGGCTGGGCCTTGATGAGTCAGTCAGGACACTTGCCTTTATATATATAGATGATAGGTAGATTTATATCCTGCTTTTCTCTGGAAGGGGCCCAGATTGTCTCACAACAGCAAAAAGAAAATACAGTATGAATAAACCAACCCAATAAATCAATGATATGTCTTGGGATGGTCAGGTTTCAATAGCTGGTTTCCTCACTGCCCCCCCAATGCATTTTCCATGAAGTATGGGAAAGGCACCTTTCTAAGGCATCTCCAGGGGCATAAGCATTGTACCTAGTTTGTCCAGGAGTTGGGCAATGCCGCTGGTGTTTTATAACCTCCTTCAGCTTGATTTCCTCGCACGCTTGTGTGTTTGTTTTCACTCAAGCTTGTACTATCAGATGCATGAAAAAGTAGCCTCGAGTTGAGTGGAAAGGTGGCTTTGACTCACTGGGTAGAAAATTGTTCCTATTCTTACTGGTTCAGCTGTTCTGAAGATGCTGAGACTGAGCTTGTGCAGCTATTGGAGTGCTTAAGAAACAATCAGCGCACGAGAGAGGCAGAGTAGTTGGAATCGTAACCTAGCGAGCAAGGGACTTTGGAAGAGAAATGACAGTGTATAAAGCCAGTGCGAAAAGAAGAATCTTATTTTCCGCACTCTGCCCAGGACCAAAGAACAGATGGGTTGACGACATGGTGCCAGATTCATCAAGGTATATCTGGCATTATTTTTGAAAGACTGGTGATCAATTTTGACTTTCACTTGATGATGGCTAGGATTCCAGGGGGAGCAATGAGTGATGGAGGTCATTAGCTTGGGAAACCAGCCTTCC
Organism: Eublepharis macularius; assembly: GCF_028583425.1. Lineage (NCBI taxonomy): Eukaryota > Metazoa > Chordata > Lepidosauria > Squamata > Eublepharidae > Eublepharis > Eublepharis macularius. Next base: position 60,764,027 of record NC_072802.1, on the reverse strand, counting down.
TTCACACCACAGCCATTATTCGTAGTTTGTAGCCTTGTCGTCACAATTGTTAACCACAGAGATATTGTGCTGTGGTTTCTGTGAATGGTATTTCTTTGCTTTGGTGTATAAATAAGGAGGGGGGGTAGAAATTGAGCAAACCTCCATGTGCTGTATGGAGAGACAGTGGGCTTAGGAGATCTGGATTCGATTCCAGGCTAAGCCCACAACCTCACTGAATGACCTTGAGGCAAGTCATTATATTTCAACTGCAGTTCTCTGGTGTTATAATCTGTGACGTAACATCCATTTTGGTGAGGATGAATTAGAAGAGCACTGTAAAGCATATGCATTAAAATATTTCCATTTTTAATTGGTAGACTTATTAGCTGCACTTTCCAAAAGTGGCTTACAAAAGCCAAACCAGAATAAAACCCAAATAATAAAGTCAATAAAATAATAAATAATAGGATAAAGTCAGCAGGCTAAAGATGTTGTAAACACAAACACAGATGCACGCATGCACACACACCCCTTTTTAATCGAGGGAGCAAAATTCCAACCAGCAAAGAAAAAAATCCTTTGCACTAGACTGTTAATAAAATTTTCTAGCTATTATAAACAAGAGAATAACATTACAGAAGAACAGAATGCTCTGGAAATACAAAACATTTCAGCTAGTACCTAAAATTTATCAGATCAGGTGCTGAGGAACCATGTAAGTGAGAACATTCCGTAACTGAGGTCCCACCACTGAAAGTGCCCTGTCAGTGGTCATTTTAACACAGAAACTTCTGCTATGCCATGTGTATGTCACATGTATATTTATCACATGTATATTCATTCCCATCTTGTAGAACTTTACAGACTTCACTAGTCTTAGAAGGGTGTTGCTCTATTTAGGTTTGCACTGTCTTGAGTGCGATCATGCCAAAATTATCCACGTTTATATGAAACACGTAGATAATTTTGGGATGAAACATCTGACGTATTTCAACGGAGGTCGCATTGCCAACAATCTTTTCACCTTCTGATTGCAGGTAGTGTGATGTCCGTACTGAAAAGGTTACATTCTACTCATTGTATTTGCACCATCAATTCAGGATGTGATTACTGGTTGTTGTTTTTTTAATCCTACTGAGTTTATATAGATAATCATGGAGGAGCTGAGTGGATTTCAGAATTCCCGAGAGTTCTCCAAACTCTACCATTAAATAGGAGCTAAGTGCTGAATCCCCAGATGCCTGCAAACACACAGCTGCTTGTGTCTTCATCTAGCTTCATCTAGCTTTTCTGGGAAGGGGCCCATTGGATTATTAATTGGGATAGCAACCAAAGGTATGAAATAGTTAGCACTCAACTTGGACCTCAGAGCACATACTTCTAGGCCAAGTTTCTTTTGGTTGCTACTAAGTCAGGATTTCACAGAGCACCACCTCTATATTGACACAATCCTTGGTCAAGCATTGGAGGAAAAAATTAGCTGCTCACCCCTGTCTGGTTCCCAAACAGAGAAGAGGCAAAGGAGCAAAGCTCCAGAGAACAAGATGGCAATTAATAACAGGTTAAGTGTGAATATTGCAAGCTTCTTTCAAGGCACTTCACTGCTGGCGTTTTTGTTGTTTTTTCAAGCGATACTTTTGAAATTCAGTCCTTTACTGGTTAGATGTCTTCCACTCAGCCACAAAACATGGCCACGTGAGGCAAACCACAAAGAATCCAGGCTTCTCTATGCATGTGCTATTAGTAGCATGCTTTTGAAATTAATAAGGCCTGTCAGAAATGACCTCTAGCAATTTTTAGGGACCAAATTTTTAAACAGGTGAGTTACTGGAGTTGCATCACAGTTGGTTTGGGATTTTACTGATGAGTGAGTCTGCAGCTTTCTCCTGCTGTCCCTTGCCCTCACCCTTAGTGCTTGTAGAACATAACGCTTGATCTGCATGTATCCAGGGTTTTGCTAACTACAACTGGTAGTTTTTGATAACTCCAGAATGTAGCAGCTCGACTATTGTCAGGGGCTAGCCACCAGGAACATGTTACCCATTTTGAAAGAGCTACATTGGCTGCCAGGTTTTTTTCAGGTTTATTCAAGGTGTTGGACATGACCTTTAAAGCTCTCCACTCTTTGGGACCCGCATATTTGAAGGACTGTCTCCTTCTATATGTTCCAGTGCTCCAACTATGATCCTCAGGCAAACATTTGTTGGCTGTCCCACCACTTAGGGTGGCCCATCTGGCAGCAACCGGAGCCCAGGCCTTTTCCATTGTGGCCCCTACTCTGTGGAATGGGGTCCCTGAGAGGAGCCCCCTCGTTGGAGATATTTAGGGGGCACTGTAGGGCGTGCTTAATTGCCAAGGCTTTTAAGGAAGTGTGAAGGGCAGGCATCTTTTAAGGGAGAAGGGAAAGATTTTATCTTGGTTTTAGTTTGGAAGTTTTTAAATTGTTTTAAATTATGTGGAAAGCTGAGGTATAAATGCTTTAATCAGTAAATAAGAAAAATGAACTACAGTTTAAAAAATGAAAGAAATCCCTCAGAAGCACAGAAAAGGAAAGGCAGAAGATTAAATCAAATAAGATCAAAACAAAACAAATAACAGAACCCAAAACTACAATGAAAATAGTACCCATCCTAAATTACCCCATACCAGTGACCAAATGTACCTCCCTACCACCACCACCCCGAAAGGACAGAGGAAAAGCTACGTAATAATAATTAATAAATTAAATGAATCAAATCAGTTTGTTGAGAAAAGAGTCCAGGCAGGATCTGTCCTGCTTAGTAAGACTTCTCTCCCAGGACACAGCACAGCAACAAAAGTGGGCACAGACCGAAAAATGGACCAAAATTTAACACAGACCCAGCCCAGTTTGGCATTCGCAAACAGGCAGATCATGGGATGCACATTTACCATGGACACAACAATTTTTGGGTAGTCCAGCAGTCCATGAATCTAGACTTCCTGACAGTGATCAGTCATTCCCTAGACAATGGAGGGGACATCCACAGACCTTCTCTTACTGTCAAACAAAGAGCTCCCATTCTTCTCTATGAGAGCAGAAGGAGTAAATCCCGCCGCCCCCCACATACCCCTCTTAAGCAAGTGGGTTCAGTTTCCAGCAGGAGAAACTGCGGGGTGGATTTTTCAGTCGCAGAAGGAGGTATTTGAAGCTTTTGTTTGAGATTCTGTCTGCTTCTGTTCCGCAGCCAGGATCAGGGGCTAAGCCTGTGAGGACTCACAGAATACTTTTATATATTATCCTTATTAACAGTATCATTATTATTTAGAGCACTTGTCCAGGCTGGAAAGGTGCCTGGGTGGGTCAGGGCTCTGGATCACCCCATGTCCTTGCCAAGTACGAATGCACCACCCCAAAAGGGGAATTTTAATCTCCTTCTCCATGGGTCCTTCCATCCCCTAGTCCACCAGTGCCTGCCGCCCTCTGGCTGCATCCCAGCAGGGGGACTCGTTGTCCATAGCTGGGTTCATTCCAGGAATACCATTTGGGTAATCCTTGCCACTAGACCATGAGGACACGTGATTTTGAAGCATGTTTTTGCAGAGAGAAAAAATGGCATTTGCTCTGATTTGATCCATAGCATCGACAAAGGAGAAGGTTTTAATATCCCCTAATGTACTGCATCCATCTTTAATACTCAGAATGATTAAGGAGTGGTTTGGCACGGGTCTGTGACTCACTGGCAAAGTACAGCCAAAGGTACCAAGTTCAGCCCCAACATCTTCACTTAAAGAATCTCAGATAACAGATGTTGGCAGACCCTGCTATACCAGAGACCCTGGAGAGCCACCGACAGCGTACACAGTAATGAACTAGATAGATCAATACTCTGACTTTGTATATGGCAGTTTCATGTTTGTGTAAATATGAACAGGGTTAAATTTTCCCCCGTTCATCCAGTCCGTTCTTCTGGGTAAGCTATGTGGGTGATGGTGAATACAGAACTAGGGATGGTTGTTACACCAGGTGTATTAATTCAGAATAAACAGATGTGAGGCAAACCCAAGACAGTTTGGGTGCCTGAGGCAGAAAATTGAAATGCCACTGACCATTTGCCGTTCTTGAATGGCACCCAAAACCTGCCACCTGAGGCAACTACCTCATTCTGTCTCATGCTGAAGACTGATCTTGGACAGATGTTTGGAGGATTAGAAATGAGTTGCAGGCTCATGTACTCTCTACTCCTTTGTTTCGCAGGGCCTCCCTTTCAGCCTCCTATTCAGCGCTGACTGTAGTTTGCCACAATGTCAGAATTAGCAAACTGCGGTTAGTGTTTACCCTCCCTATCAGAAATTTGCCTTCTAATTCTGACTTGAAGACGGAGTGATGATTTCAGTTTGCTGATTCAGAAATCCTGGAAAGCTACCGTAGAACAGGAAATGGATAGGGAACCCTTTGCGCAGTGGTGGGTTGGTTTTTGCAAACACGTGGCTTGTTTTCCAATTTTCGATTGGCTAAGATAAGCCATTTGATTCGAATCTATTTCATCTCTAATTGAAATGGCAGAGAGAATACGTCCCTTTCCTCATCCATTTGTCCTACTGATTGTGACAATGGCACGATGGTCAAAGGGGTAACCAACTGGCGCCCCTTCTTAAACAACTCTGGAAAAACCTTTGCTGAAATACATTGCTTGGATTGTTGTCTCTCAGTACGCCAGTGTCAATTGGCAAAAAATAGTAATGGCAGTGATGCCTGCCTCTTGCGCAATCAACCTGCTTGGAGATTTACAGACCTGTAAGATGATATTCCTGCCCAGAGGGAGTTGCCAACAATGTACGGTGGCATGGGTTTGAGTACTGGGAGCATAAAAATAGCTGCTGCCCAATATAGATGCATCTTGAGAGTGTCTCGTAATGATGACAGTTTTCTTTTTGTTCCCTTCAGTCTTTGTATAGGTTACAGTGAAAGCACACGCTTGAAAAGACAATGTTAGCATAGTTTCTATGTGGTAAAAGTGCATGAGGATACGGGAAATGATGAAGAAATTGGAAATAAACAGGAAGATGGGATGAGAAAGTGTGCTTGTGTTGCACATGGGCTGCACACCAAAGAATTGGGCTGCCACACACTCCAACCATTGGTTACCCATGCAAGTCCGAGTAAACATGAGTATTCTTTTGTTGTATGATGTGTTCGTGCCTGTCTGTCAAATTGATTAAACGTAATTGCAATTAATTACATCCAAACATTGCTCATCGATTAGCAGCGAGGTTGAATTTTGAAAAATAAGCCAGCAAGAGAGAACAAGAAAGGGCTGGATTGTTTTTTTTTAAAACCAGCCCAGCCGCATTTTCTGTAGAGAAAATGAAAGACGGTTAAGGGTATTACGTTTAAAGTAGCTCTTTGAAGACCAGGATTAAGAGGGTAGATGTTTGGTGATAAAGGGAAAGAGGGAGAGAAAAACAAACACAATTGTTCTAGGTTATTTTCACTTCTTTTTAAAACCAGGAGTGAGACTTCCTTGTGGTGCCATACTGTCACGGTACAGTATATCGTGGTACAGCCTTCCTGTGGGCGTGTAAAATTTATGAATGCAGGTGGATGTTTTTCTATCTTAGGACTGTTAAGCATTCAAAGGCACCCATGCCTGCAGTCTGAAGTAAGTGAATGCAGGATAGAATTGCATCACTCGATCATTCTGAATGTATAGTTCAACTTCTAGGTTATTGTCCACACTAGAGATGCAGGTGGTATAATGGTTGGTTGCTCAACTAAGATCTGAGAGATCCAGGTTCAAATCCCTCCTCTGCTGTGGAGGCTTGCTGGGTGGCCTTGGGCCAGTTGCACACTCTCAGCCTAACCTCTACCTCACAGGGTTGTTGTGAGGATAAAATAGGGGGAGGAGGGAGATGATATAAATCCCTTTGTCCCCTATTGGGGAAAAGGTGATGGGTAAATGAAATCAATAAATACATGAACCTGCATGTTCTGTTAACTTTGATTGCATGAGGAATCAAACTGTGGAAAGCTATGCCCCAGGTCACTTTTATTGTCACCTACACCCAGACGCAGAATTCATACTATAGATTGCCACAGTCATTACAGTAATAGCTAGCTTGGGGTCTCTTTGGGGTAGGCTGTAAGATCAACTCATTCTCTGACACACCATTCTTGATTTTACAGTGAACTTTGGGATTTTCCCTTTCACTTCTTGCAAATTTTTGCTTTTTTTGCCATTTGTGGCTTGGGAAGGTGATACGTAAGAGCAGGAGTTTTCCCAATCCGCAGTATTTCACGTGTTGAAGAAACAGTGACACGCTTGAAATGTTCCAATTCTGATACCAAGGGTCACTCTCCAGGCACCCTCTACACTATGGCAAGTTACTGATGGTTCTACTCCTGTCAGTTGTATACTTGCATTCATTTATTTGCAAACACTTGTCCTCCATGGATTTAGAAGTAAAGAGAATGTGTGCTCTTTAGGTTAAAAATATACTCGAAAAATATAATTTGTCCTACAATAGATAGATGAACAGAACTGACCTCAGTTTAGATATCTCAGGTTGCCCTCCACAGCAACTCCCCAGCAGCCTCCCACCCCAGTATCTTTCACCTGCTCACAGCAGTAGAAAACAGGTCGGGGGAATGATGCTGCAGATTCAGCAATGTCACCGCCAGTCCCCACATCTGCTACACTCTAGGAATTCCCCCAATCTCTATTGTCTTTACCATAGAGATGGGTACATTCTAGTGTGTCACATTTCACGAACTTTCATGAACCTGCCCCGGTTCACAAATCATTTTGGTTCGTGAAAATGTGACTTCGAGCCAGCAAATCACCACTTCCAGGTCAGCAGAAGGTCACTTCTGGGCCAGCAGAAGGCCACTTCTGGGTCAGCAGAAGGTCTGCAGGAAGTCCATCCCTTGTTGCCTAGGAAACTGATTGATCGGCACCAGGCTGTCTGCAGTGACGAACCAAAAAATGAACCAAACAAACCATCCTAAAGTTCATGGTGGTTCGGCAGAAATGGGCTCTGACGAACCGCTGGCTCGCGAACCACAAACCAGCCTGATTTGTGCTGAATTTTGGTTCATATTTCGGTTCATGCCCATCTCTAATTGCCAGGCACAGGCTGTGAATTTAAATAGGTGTGTGCTAGAGATTAGATGCATCCCTCCCATTTAGAACTTGAGGTTCTAGACCTTAGGGAGGGAGCTAAGTTCTGAAGAATAATAACACTAGTAATTCACATTTTAACAAGATGTCGGAGAAGGGCTGTGGCTCAGTGGTAGAGCATCTGTTTGGTAGGCAGAAGGTTGCAGGTTTGATTCCCAGCATCTCCAGTTTAAGGAATCAGGCAGTAGGTGATGAGAAAGACCTTTACTGGAGACCCTGGAGAGCCACTGCCAATCTAAGTAGACAATACTCACCTCAATGGATCGATTGTCTGATTCCGTACAAGTCAGCTTCATTGTGTTCATGTGTCCATGTATCTCCAAAAAGGCAATAACAGGAAGGAACTAGGAAACAGTGATTATCCCTAGTCAATAGAATGAGCTTATGCAAACATGGCAATTTTTTTTTGCCACCACCAGACTGTTGCAACAAACAGTGGCTTTTGAACCTGCTGTTCAAAGTGGCTTCCCCATGATGGTTCCTCAGTAACTCGGACCTCCTCCACCCCTGCACAAAGCACCCTTAGTTTATGAACAAAACCAAATTAGAAATAGAAGAACTTCCTTGGGTAGGCCATCACCCAGAAGAAAAAGTCTAATGGCTGAGGCAGCCTGTTAAAGCTATTGATGGTTTTGCAGAGCAAGCAACCAGGTTGGTTTTTTTAAAAAAAAGATGAAGAAGATTGCATTTTTGACATTGTTTTGGCTTCCCCTCTTCCCATTAATTCTTTAAACAGCATTATGTGTTTAGCAGGTATTTGCTTAAGCACTGTATTTAGAACCCCTGCCTGAAGAAAAATGAGGGGAGAAGCAAAGAGGGAGGCCTTAGCGTTGAAACGAGGAGGAGTGATTTGAGCCCTGTGGTAGTATGGGATGCCGTCTCTTGGCATGCAAATCAGTGCTGGTGTTATTCAATACGCTGTGCTGTACATAGGCCTGCCAGGACTCCCTCACACCTGGTATTAAATCAGCAGAAAGCCTTCCACCTTCTGTTGCTGGGAGTTATGCTCTTTAGAGCCGGGTTCGACAGTTGTTATTGCAATTTTGTTGTGCTCTTTTGATTTACAGCTGTTTTTACGACCATTGAGACAGCCACAAATCGAGAAAATCTCATAAAACAGAGAGTAAACGTCTCCTTCCAGAGCCCAGGCAGAAATTTTGGCATCCGCGCTTATTCCATAGAGCAGGATGTGTAAACAATATTGTGTCCCCTGAGTGGCTGATATCAGTACAGTTAAGTGGTAACAGCTTGAAAAATGCATTTCTCGTATATTAGCGGTAAAACTCGAAATGGGCCCCCGGGCTAAAATAAATTGGTGACATTTTGTAGCAGAAGGGGGAAGGGGGGAGGGAAGGGCAGGAATTGGAAATGCATGGAGTCCCAGCTTTGAAAGCCGTGGGACTGGAGCCAGCAGTCAAATTCATTTGCATTATTTCAGCACAAAAATAAATGGATCCACCACATTTTTTTTTTTTTTTTGCTGTGAAGCATCCTCTGTAATTGGCTGACAGATTACAGGACTTCCGCGCAGGGCAAAACCCCAAGTTCTTTCCAAAGGTTTACGTCAAGGAAACGTCATGTAGAAACCATGAGTGGCATTTCATAGTTTCATGTAAGAAAAGCCCGGCTAGTTCAGACCAGTGACCCATGTGGTTCAGTGTTCAGTTTCACACAACAGCCAGTCAGACATTCTGCAAAGCCTACACACAGAACATGGAGGCCCAATCCCTCATCCCCATTGCTCCCATAGAGAAACAAGTATTTAGAGGTATAGTGCTGAACGTCACCATGGCTGATGGCCACAAATGGGTCTATCCTCCATGGATTTGTCTAAACCTCTTTAAAGCCATCTGATCTAGTAATTGTTTCTAGCTTAACAGCAGAAATATGGTTTAGTGCTGCTGTTGTGTTCTTGTAATATTTTGCATCGATTCTGCAGCATACTCCATGAAGTCTTTTCCCAACTCCGGTGTTTTCTGTGGTGTGGGGAGGAATAAGCAGGGAGAAATTGCTAGAGTTCATTGTAGGGCAACCGCAAGCTTGGCAGTTTGGTTATCAGTCTGAAGTTTCAAGTGACGTTGTGTGGTTTAGCCCTTTTCCTTCTTGATTGGATGATCATTTTCATACCCAGGTTTCATCCAGTAGAGGTGGTATCAAAGCAGATCTTTCTCTTAGCGAGGTCTTGCCTCAGTCATTCATGCTGTGATCACAACCATGTTACATTATTGTAGTGCCCTCTACATGAGACTGCCCTTGGAGACTGTTCAGAAAATTCAGTGGGTTCAAAAGGCTGCATCAAGATAGTTAAAGTGGCACTGATTGCTGGGAATCATACTGTGCCAGTACTCAGCACAATTCCGAGTGTGGGGTCTCACTTTTAAAACCTAAACCATTTAGGATCTGGATGTCTAAAGGACTGCCTGTTCGCTATGAACCTGCCCATAAGACTTGCTTCACCTTCAGAGGCGTAAAGTGGGTTCCTTTTCGTGGACAAGGCCTTTTCCATTGTGACATCTCATCTTTTGTATTCCATCCATGAGCTATTCACCAGATCCCAAGCTTTCCCCAAACAATTGCGGAATGCGGAGCCTGGGCCGTTTCCACGCTACTCTCCTTCAGTCGGAACACTGCGGAACGTTGTGAACTAAACCTGGAAGATAGCGTTTTCTTGTGTGAGTTTTGCGCGAGAAAACGCTATCTTCCGGGTTTGGTTCGCAACATTCCGATTGAAGGTGAGTAGTGTGGAAACAGCCCTGGTTTTCTGCCTCTGCTGCCAGCTTCAAGCTTTCCCCTCAAGCCACTTACCGCAGGGACAAAAGCTGGGGAGTGCACTGTCCAATGAGGTTTCCTGAGCATCCCTGGCCTGACCCCAAGAGTTGCCACCTCTCACGAGCCTTGGTGTGCTCGGACACATCCCAGTCTCATGCAACTTGACTGAAACTCAATACCATATCTAAGGAATATCGTATCTAAGGAATGGAGCCAGCTACTGCAGCTTCTGGGGCCTCCTTAACAAACCAGGAGCACGCAGGAGCCTTTCTGCCGAGTCGCAGTCTCTACTATACTGTGATAGGGGTTTGAAAGTCTCCATGGTATTACTAGTTACAATGCACTAAGTTAACGTTGGAGTGACTTGTTGTACAAGGTCTCCTGTATTGGGAAACTGATGGAAGGAAAGAGTTCATTAGTTAGGCATGTTCCTAGAAGTATTGGAATGAAAGGGCAGGAAGATCGGTTTTAATACCTTGCACCCTGTAGCTCCCGCTTCCAGTTACTGCCAAGAACTTGAAGAAGGCAAAAAAGGAACAGTGTGTGCCTTCTTCTTGCCAACACCAGTGATCCCTCTGCAAAGATAGGATAGTTGTTTTGAACCACGGGCATGGAGAGTGTGCACTGTGTTCATGGAAGTCAGGTGCTTTGTGCGTTTCCAAGAATGCAGTGTTCAATGGTCAGGTACAGATAAGAGCTGCCCTCTGCAAACATGCAGAGACAGGTTTAGTGGATTCAGAGGAGACATCAGCCAAGCCACCAACCTGAGTAGGAAGGACAGGGCTTGAACAAGAACTGGCTTTTTGATGTAAAACCAGACCCCTGATATTTTAACGATGTGGACTCTGGGTTCAGAGCTCTCGCCTTGGTCTCTTAGCTCTGCCATGAGGTACACTAACCATGAGAATAGAGAGTGGGAATCTTTTAAATACATAAAAGCATCAACTCTGTGTGTAATGCAGATTTTGTCTTTAAAAGCCCATTTGCTTTTTAGGAAGGTGTATAAAGTGGAAGAGAATTTTGCTAGAAAGCGTGGCGTTCAGTTGCAGCTGTCCACTTCCCAATTAGTACTCCTGGAAAACTGTAGAGAGGGGAGCCCTGGAGAGGCCAGTGTTTTTCTCAGCAGAGAACTAATTACATGTAGCAGCGATCCTTGATCATGTCCTTGATTTTTATGGTGGAGGGAGGGGGGCTGCTAGGTGTGCATGATAAACAAACACATTGCCATTTCAAGGGAGAAAGGCCTTTAGATTAAATCTTTTATCTGAAATAGCGCAAGCGTAACCTAACTCCTCATTGCACAGCAGCATAATGCACGAATGCAACCTGGAAAGCGTTGGGATTGTAAGAGGACAGCATTTCAGGTGGGTAGTTGTGTTGGTCTGCTGTTGAAGTGCAGTAGCCTCTTAAAAGGCCAACAAGATTTCCAGGGTATAAGCTTTCGAGAATCAAAGCTGTCTTTGTCAGGTATCCATATATGTCAAAGGAAGCTTTGACTCTCGAAAGTTTATGCCCTGGAAGTCTTGTTGGTTTCTAAAGGGCTGGTGGGCTCGAATCTTGCCCTAGAAGGACAAAGTGCACTGAACTAAGATGGCCCTTTCTGTTCAGACATCTCAGGTTGAACGTCATTTGTATTAAGCCCTAGTATATGTAACTCTTATACTGAAACCAATTGTGGAAAGAAGGGATTTGAAGTATTGCAGTGTATTCATTCTATCGTTGTCTGAAGCAAGGAAGCTATAGGATGAATTATAGCCTGTGGGGCGTGGAGGGAGCAAAACTAGAATCATGAGGTCTAGGTTGTTGTTTACCATTCTTTGTAGCTGTCGTACTGTTCTTACTTTGCCCTCCAGCCCACCATCTTTTCCCCTCAATCCATTTAACTCCAGTAACCTCTATCTCTGAAGTATCTGCTCCCTTCATGGTTCCATCCTTTGCTGTCTCTTTTTCATTTGTAAGACATCTTCAACCTCCAGAGAGATTTGTTTCTTCTCTCCAGCAGCCGTGTGTGGCGATAAAGGCCCCTCAGACTGCTACTCTCTGATTAATCAGGCCTTGGGCAGCCTCGATAGGGTGTTAATTTGTAAACTCTGTGGACAAGCGGCCTGTGATAAGCTTCGACAGCTGCTGCACGTCTGCCTGCCGTGGGGGATGGAGCAGATAAGGCTCTAGCCTGGGAGACGGCCAAAAATACTTGGGAGCGATGAAATAGAAATGTGCAAGGGACAAGGGAATAAAATAAAAGGCCGTCTCCTGCAGAAGGGGTTCCATTTATCAGGGGGGGCAGTAACGAAGGCTGAGTTCCAAGGAGAGTTTCCTTGCTTTGCTGTGTGCCAGGAATGGAAAATGCTTACCATCTCGAAAAGTCCTTGGAGAGAATCACATGGGTGTCCTTGAAGACCCTGTCTTCCAAGAAGCTGGTGCATGCTGTCACACAGTAGAGATCAATTAGTTCTGTCCAGCAGGCCTGAACTGATGGCTAGTATACTCCTTAGTCTGGACGTTGCCAACAGTGGGGAAAGCGGAAGTACAAGAGTCCTATTCTGCCCTGCCTTCCAGAAGCCCTCTTGGGAGGTCTCGGATCTCACAGTAGGGAGAACCCTCTTTGCATGTTTGCGTAGAAGACTGAACAGCGGGCTGCTATTTTCCCTCCCCAGTTTCTTGTACTGTCTGAACAAGATCTGTGTCATACTAAGAACTGGTTGGCCTCACAATCACGTGCTCCTTGGCCCAGCAGTCCACAAGAAGTTGCGGAAGGCCTTCAGTTACAATACCTGTTTTCTCAAGAGGTTGTACATAGGCTGGCTTATTTGTCAGTTGTATACTTCTGGCTGGCCAAAGGCACTTTCAGAGTCAGGGGACTAAGTGCATATTATGTTCTAAAACTTAGTGTGGCATAGTAAGATATTGAGCTCCCCTACGTGTTGTTGTTGTGGTGGTGGTGATTGTTGTTGTGGTGGTGGTGGTGGTGGTTAGGATTACAAGAAGGTAATGTATGAGAAGCTCCTTGACTAGTGAAAGCACTATATAAATGTTAAGTATGGCCATGTTTTAATATTTTAGTGCTTCGCTGGGTTGGCAGCAACAGTAGTGTTCAGGTTTTCTGACACTTCCATTTGAAAAGATGCTTTCTGGGTTGCAAGGAAAAGGAAATGGAGAGTTCAAAGATATTTCAATAATTCTTTGGCTAAGGCCACTCAAAAGCTCTCTGGGCTAGATCACAGTATGGCATGCATCTTCTTGTGTGCTTAATGGAAAATAAAACTACCTATTTTTCTGCAATCAAATGTTGGAGGGCATATCAGGGAAGGAGAAGCCAAGACTAATCACTTCTACAAAAGAAAACTAGTCAATATAGGAATAAATTCTATCCTTTTAAATATTACTTTGCAAGCTAGAACAAAGTAAACGCTGCTGTGATGGCTCAGTATTCATGAATTCAAAGCTTCCGCCCTCTTTTACCTCTGAGCCGAGTGGTGTAGTGTGGGGGGGGCAGAGGGGTGGTTGCTCTGAGCGCAAAACTTGTGGGGGTGCAAGAGACTGCACCACACCCTTGGGGAGGCAGCCTGCACTGCCTGTGTGCCAACGGGGCAGCCAGCTCATCTCCGCCGCAGCTGCCCGCGCCATCGCAGCCAGATCGACGCCCAGTAAGCCAGCCGCCCCATCAGTGGGCAGACAGCCTCCCCACAGGCGCGGCGCAGTCTTTGCCCCCCTCCACTGCAGCCACCTGCACTGCTGCAGCCAGCTCGGCTGCTGCCAGAAGGCCTGCTTGGCGCCCAGCTGCACCAGGCCCACAGGGAGGCTGCCCATGCTGCCTGCGCACTGATGGGACAGCCGGCTTGCTGGCTGCCGAACTGGCCTTCCTGCAGCAGCCAAGCTGGCTGTAGCGCGCAGGCCGCTGCGATGGAGGAGGGCAGCGCTCCCTGTGCGATGACGTCACCGGAAGTGCGCATGTGCATGTGATGTGGAACCAAAAAAAGCCCCTATACTTGCCTTGCCCGGGGCACACTCAACCCATGCTATGCCACTGTCTGAGCCAGAACAAAGAACTGTGTGAATATTGAAGCCAAGATGGCTGTTAAATTGCCAACATTTCCTGTGGCTTCAGCCCATCAGCCATGTGGCCAGAGCTGCAACTTGAGAGAACAAGGGCTGAATTTTTGCTTGGGGAAGATCAGTGGGCAGCTCATCGTTCAATCCATCGCATGCTTTAGCAGAAGTAAATCCCATGTTATACTTTGGGGCTTACTTCCAGGCAAGTGCTCATGGCATTAGGATGCTTAGTGAACATAACAGAACTAAGCTGGTTATTGGGGTGTGTTTGCATCCCAGGGATGCACAGGGCCAAAAAGCAGGTTTGAGAGTTTGAATACATTTTGTTTGCTAACCTATCTAGTATTCCATAGACAGGAATGATCAAGTTGGCAGGATACGTTTTGAACTAGTTCTGACCACACACGCAAAGTCCCTGGCAGATTAAAGGGTGGGGAATAGGGGACCTCTAATAGGAATCTACCGGAATAATTTTGGAATTCCTAAGAAATGTCATTGCAGGAAATGAGAGCTCTGTAAAACACAACGGGCACTGACTGCGCATGCGCTAACGGAGCCCTACTCTTTTAACCTCCCTCCCTAGAGGTGTTTATGTGCACAAACGCATTCAGCATCTTGGCACATTGAAAGGAATGGGAGGTCTGTGTGGGCCTCCAACACCCATCTCCCCCCTCAAGTGGGTCTAAGAGCATGAGCTCAGTGGGCACTGACTGCACATGCGCTAATGGAGCCCTTCTCTTTCAACTTCCCTCCCTAGGGTGTTTGTGTGCACAAATGCATTCAGCATCTTGGCATATTCAAAGGAATGGGAGGTCTGTGTGTGCCTCCAACACCCATCCTGTCCTCCCCCCTCAAGTGGGTCTAAGAGCATGAGCTCTTAAATAAGGTTAAGGATTGTGCACAATATATGTTCTTTATTTCAGACTATCTCAGCTGTTTGTTACAAACATTGCATCCTCGAAATGTCCCTTGTCTTTTGAAATGCTGATGCAGCAACCATTGCATAACCTTCACCTGGGCTTTTTTATGTACTACAAACAAATGACACTTAAACATTTTGAAACCACAGATAGGTTGTGTGCCTCTTCCCCCCACATACACTAAAAGAATTTAAAAAACAGATTTATCAGAAACTCAACATGAATTCGCCTAGCAAGAAATTTATTATTTCTTTTTCCAATTGGCTGAATGCATGTGAAATGAAAAATACATCAAGAATGGTAAGAAGTAATGTTGTGTGAATATTTCTAATGTGTATGTAATGTCTCTGTGTGTGTGTGCATAAGAAGTGGTATATATTTATGCATATAAATCTTATGGCCAGCACGTCTCTAGTCATGCAGCATATACATATAAACATTAAACAATGCCAAACCCTCCCTCTCCAAGCCTGAACATGCTGCTTCATTCTCAAAGACTTACCATTCCTACATGGTTTTGCTTATTGAATTTTCTGTGTCGTGCTGCTGTTAGCCTTGGATGGTTATAAGACAGGCTGAAGATGGGTGCCTGTCTTTATCTCTGTCAAGTGTCATAACATTGGGGTGGGGGGATGAAACAGGTAGGATAATATGGAGGTGGAGGGGATTAAACCCTCTCTCTGTTTAGCTACAGTCTAAACATGGCTGCATAAGAAAACACTGTGAATATTCAGGCTTGGATCTCCAGTTATCTATTCTATTTGGCTTTGAGATGGTAAGCTTGTGACTGGGCCTTAGCACTTCAGACTGCAAGATGGGGTTGACTGGACTGAATGCTCCTCCGTACAAAAAGCTAACATATTGAAGAAAAAGTTAAACCCTTTTATCTGTTTCTACTTCTCTGTGTGTAGAGAATTGTGGCTCCCATTCAGTCAATTGACACTGCCCAGGGGAAGGATTTACTGATCCCAATGGGAACTAGTCCCTTGTTACTTGATCTACCCCTCTACCCCACTTTACTTACCCCTCCATTGTGCCATCTAGTTGCCCCCTTATGTGGTTCACAGTCTGCTCAGTGCACCACGGCTTTTGCGTGCCAGTGGAGCAAAGGTAAAGGTGCAAGCACCGAGTCATTACTGACCCATGGGGGAACGTTCCATCACAACGTTTTCTTGGCAGACTTTTTATGGGGTGGTTTGCCATTGCCTTCCCCAGTCATCTACACTTTACACCCAGGAAACTGGGTATTCATTTTACTGACCTTGGAAGGATGGAAGGCTGAGTCAACCTTGAGCCTGCTACCTGAACCCGGCTTCCACCAGGATCGAACTCAGGTCGCGAGCAGAGCTTGGGCTGCAGTACTACAGCTTACCACTCTGCGCCACGGAGCTCTTATGCCAGTGGAGTAGAAAGTATATATCCCATCGTGTCCTTAGATGGTCATGGCAAGCGAAATGAGTATGAGCCTTAAGCATATCAAAACAACCTCATTGCTTGTTGAAATTCCCACATTTCATTCACTTGTTTCCATTATACGTTTAACCCAGAGGTTCACAGACTGTGGGGCAAGATGCTGGGACTATGCGTTTGTGTGCACATGCGCCAAATAGGTTTCAGGCAGAGTCAGAGATGCTTGCCTCGCTGCAATGGGAATTTTAGTGTTGCTTCCAACAAGCCTACTGTGCTAACCGTGGAAGCTGTAGATAGTCCTGGAACAAATTGTAGTCTCCGGTCACAGCAACTGCTTCTCTGACTGACCAACTTTAGGAATGAGTTTGGGCAGCTCTCTTTGTAGTCTTCATCTCATGCCAGTGTTAGACTATGGCCTGAGTCCACAGATCTTTGTGCAAAAAAGTTGTGAGCATGGGCTTGCCTACTAAAGAGATGGGCTGCCAATAGAGGAGCACAAAGCATAGAAGAAATTTCAGAGGAGGGCCAAGCTCTACAGGTTTGAGACACACCACTTTAATCATTTATAACTTTTTTAATTGAGGGGGAAGACAATTAAGCTTTTCTGCTCTGAGGGCTCTTTCATCATTTTTCATGTGTCATCGGTTATCGGTGTGCGTGGCCAGTATCAAAGGAACTGTAGAAACATACAGCAAATACTATTATAGGGAAAACGCCATTGTCCAAACCTTTCCAGTTAATTTAGCACGTGTCTCCTGTTTAGTTTAGCAGCTGTATTTCCAGATATGAAAAGCACTTCTGTTTGTCACAGAATCAGAGGGTCATAAGGGTCCGAGTTGAGTCCTTTAGTCCTCCATAGATCAACTTGTGCAATAAGACCAGAGGACATCACAGAGTCCGAGAACAGCGTATCGTAAGAATGTAAGAGCAGCCAAGATAGATCAGACCAGCGATCCTTCTGTTTTCACGCAGTGGCCAACCACATGCCCCCAGAAGGCTGGCATACAGGCCAACATCTCCCCTTGTCATTGTTTCCCCACAGCGGTGCCAGGGTATTGATAGAACAGATCTTTCAGGATGATTGAAGCAAAGCAGCCATATACTGTGCCACAAAGCAAAGGTGGCCATTCATGGAAATCTCGTTCTAGCCCACCTTTGGGGTGCACTGTACATGAGTGCACTGTATAGTTTTTCTTCCATTGTCTTTTATTGCAGCTTGAAACCTTATTAAAACTGTGCAGAGACACTTGAGCCTAGGAAGAAAAAGAATGAGGAAATAATTTATACCTCACGCGCAAATCTCTTGTCTTCATCAAACGTGATTTGCAGCCTTTCACGATGGGGATTTTCCTAGCCAAGTAGGATTTGGGTGCTCTATAAATACTTGAGAGATGAAATAAAATGAAGGTTCCCCTGCAGATATGAGGATAGCAGGAGGTACCCAAAATGAATTGCTTGGCAGCGTCCCCCTGGCCCTTTTCCGTTCCTCCCCCCTCCAACTCTTCATCTTTTGCCGAGTCCTGTCTGGCAGGCCGTTACAATGATAAATGCAGGTAGTTGGCAAGTTGCGCAGTTGGGAGTTTGTTCTAGCATGCCAAGCCCTGTTTGGCATTCCCTGTCAGTGCCAGCGTTTGCACTCTTAGTCAGCTTGACAGAAATTGAGACATGAGGTGTGATTTTTATGTCCGCATCCATCCTTTGTGGAGTGTTCGGAGACTTAGAGGGGGGGGGGCGAGGAAAGAATGAACATTTTTGATATAATAGATACTAGGACCTCTCTGAGATTGGAACAACAACAGCCTGCTGCCTTTCCTAGTTTTTTCCCCCCCAGGGCGATTGCCTCCTCCCCTTCTCACCCTATTTTCTGAGTCTATTGATTTATAATATATCTCAGGGAGTTCTTTGAAGAGCACCGTCTGTTCTTTCTGGTTTCAAAACAGATGCAAATTTGTCCATCCAACAGGTTAATCTAGCTGGAGAGTATGAAGGTGTGAAATGGTAACAGATCCAAGAGAGTGAAGCAATAGGGTGCATCCATGTCCACGCTGATGGTTACTTCAGATTAGTATGCTTTGAAAGCAAGGAGATTATCGCTGTTTCTGATGTATTGTCCCATGTGAACATTACCAGAGTAGATCCCACACAGTTTCTTCTGAAGGAATCTCCATTCACCAAGGAGAAAAGGCAGCGTAGAGGGGAAAGGTTGCGTGACCAGAAGTCAACGAAAGCAAAGCAAAGCTGATCACAAAAGGCAGCAAGGAAGAAAGGGTGGAGTCACTTTAAGGACACTGGAATGGAAGAAATAGAGAAATTCCTGCATTTGTTGAATTGAGGGTGACCGTTTTTCATGGCTCAAGTTCTTTAAAATAAGCTACAAAATTGTTCCGTGTTTACTGAAGGAGGAAATTTCATAGCCGCTCTGACATCTTTGCTGCTTACCGAAAGCCCGTTTGGGACTCAATTTGAGCTTCAGAGACTATATTCAGTGCCGAATCTCAGCCTTAGAATGTGTAACTTAATGAAGGCAACTAAAGAGCCTCTGAGCATGTGCAGCATGTTTTTCATTTTACCACCAGTGGAGGTTCATGTTCTAGTAGAGGGTGCCCTTACAAAGTACGCTCATATTGTGTCCATTATGAACGGGAATGTTCATATTTTCAAACACAGCTTTCCCCTTTGAAATGGACGGAAGTAGCGAGCTGAAAAGAGAGCCAGCATGGTGCAGTGGTTAAGACTGGTGAACTAGGATCTGGGAGAACCAGGTTTAAATCCCCACTCTGCCATGGCCGCTTGCTGGGTGACCTTGGGCCAGGCATATACTCTGAGACTAACCTACTTAAGAGGGTTATTCTGAGGATAAATGGGAGGAGAGGGGAAAGATATAAGCCACTTTGAGTCCTCATTGAGGAGAAACGTGGGATATAAATGAAATAAAAATTTTAAAAATAAAATTAATAAAGTATTGGGCACTACTAAGTATTTTTAAGAACAAAGCAGCAGAATAAGATGGTTATGCATGGTTAGAAACGATGCAGAATTTTGTCCTGGACCTGAATGTAACATACTGCTAGAAAAGCTGCCTATTTAGCCACAGCTAGTCCCCCTACAATTAAAGGGCAGAGCCTATAACTTTCTGATAATCTTGATCCAGGGGGGAAAACTTTGTACGCTTTTTGGGGGAGGGGGTTTCCACCCACAGTGGCTCTAAATTTTAACTGTGTTTCTTCATCTACCCAGCAGGCCTTTATACTGTCTGAGAACTGTTGCCACCCTGCTCTCATTTAGCTTGGATCTCACTGACTCAGGTCGCAACCTGATGCTCTCACCGGGGTGTGCGTATGTGCTGACATTGGAGTCCCCCAGCATGCCAAGTCGATTGAGAAAATTGGACTCCGCAGTTGTGTACTGGGTCAGCCAGAGGCAACAGTCTGCCTCCACTTTTGCCAGAAGCTCTGATAGGAAGACAAAATTATGAAACAAAACACCAAAGAGGTCATAAAATGATTTGGCCATTTATAAAACGTATGTAAATATATAGGTTGATATTTTAATGGGATAAATTAGGATGGAAAATTGCACAAAGCTGCCACTGTTGCCAAAATAAACCTTGACGCGACTTACTTAGTAATTGCAGTCTTTTGACATCATCTTGGCATCTGTTTGCAAAGATCTGTCCACACGAAAGGATCCAAAACCCAGATTTCTTTGAAATAGCCTCCCTTCAAAAATATTTACACACATGGTAATTGCCTGCTAGAAACAGAGCGGGGGTGGCAGCGGGGAGAGAGCAAACCAATCTGTTTTGCTACTTGGGCTGCAGGCTTTTCTGCTGCTTATCTGTCATATCCTTTCTTAGTACAACAAATGGCTGCTTGTTAAATAAAAGTAGCGCCAAGCAAAAGAGGAATGCAATGTATTGAGAGCTAGCGGTGCGATCCAGTTGGGCGGTATGTGGGGCATGAACTTGGTTGATGCTGGTTCAGTGCTTTCTATTGAAACCAGTCCTTCACTCTTCCCAGAAACATTCTAGAGGGTTTTGTTCCAGAAAATTTACATCTCTCAGACTTAGAAAACTCCTTTTGATTTCAAACCAGTTGTATTAATGGGTTGAAAATTCTCCTTTAGCCAGTTTTAACATACATTTTGCCCCTTCCGCTGCCATGTGAATTTGCACATGGTTACTTCATCACGGTAGCAAAGAATAATTAATTGGAAATTTACCACACAGAGAAATTATACAGTTGTACTTTTTTGCCATGGAGGATGTTGCCATAAATAGCTCTGTGTTGGAGGGGAGAGTTTCCTACCTCTTTTTCGTCATAAGGTTGTAGGGCATTACTCTCCATTTCTTGGAAGCAAACTTGAGGCAACCAAATGTGTATCTCAGCATTTATGATGTAAAGGGGAAGGCCAGCATTCAAGCCTCCTAGCTGATGGCGGTGGGTAATGTCAGTGGTTTTTGCGGGGCTTTTTTTCAGCTGGAATGAGGTGGAACGGAGTTCTGGCACCTCTTGAAAATGGTCACATGGCTGGTGGCCCCGCCCCCTGATCTCCAGACAGAGGGGAGTTTAGATTGCCCTCCGCGCCATTGGCATGAAGGGCAATCTAAACTCCCCTCTGTCTGGAGATCGGGGGGTGGGGCCACTGGCCATGTGACCATTTTCGCCGAGGGTGATTTAAACTTTTAAAAACTCCTTCTTTGTTCCAGCTGACACAAAGTAACGTCATTGTGCGGTCCTGAGTTCCACCACTGTGTTCTACCACCTCTTTTCCTAGAAAAAAGCCCTCATTTTTGAATGAGGAGAAGTTTGTGCAGAATAGTTACCCTTGTGAAACTGAGAACATAAGGACTTTTCACACATTGCAGTCGTGCAGAACAGGGGCATATGCCATCCTCCCAATATACACAATTGCCATGTTACACAAACAGCAGCAACGTGCATGCACATTCACCTTTGTACATCTATTTCAAAGCTGTATATACGTGGTAAATAAGGTGATTTTAACATCTGAAAAGCCCTGTGAGGAATTTATCACCTCAGAAATTACTGAAGCTGTATTCTGATGTCATAGTTAGTTGTGTTTTGATTAAATCCAGGTTAATTATGCCATCTGAGCAGGAGTTGTAGCTAGGGAATCCCATTCGCCCGGTGGAGGCAGGCATCCCCTGCTCCCAGCCTCTGCCCCCTGGCTGGCGTGGGGAAAAGGCACGGGGAATGGGGCAACGAGTCCTACAGCGCGCTCCTGCGCACTCCAGAGCACTTACTTCCTTGTTGTGCTGAGAATGATGTTGTTCCCGGTGCAACAAGGAAGCGAAGGCCCCCACGTGGGGCTGATCTGATAAAAGTCGGCCCCAATCTTTCCGATTCGTGCACCCCTAAACCCCCTATCTCCGTCCTCCAGTTTGGTCTCCAGGGGACCTACCAACCCTATTTGTAAGTAGTTGTTAACCACAGTTTGAACGAATCGTGGTTTGTTGTGATATCTGAAATCTCAAACCAGTTTGAGTAGCATCATCCCTTGAGACTACCTGGACACAGAGATGACAAAGTAGAGAGAGAGTACGTCCTCCATTCTAGAGGGGAGGCAAGAAAACTGGCAAACAAGAATTTGTTAACAACATCGAGTAGATTAACCAATTTGTTACACACGCAAACTGTGGCTTCAAGAAGCTGCAATTTATTGTAACATCTGACACTTTTAGAGCTTTTTTGTTGCTAACAACAGAACAGCACATGGGAAGCCTACCGAGAAACGAGGATAGGCAAATCACTTCCTTTTGGCCTCGGTTCCCCCCTTTGTAAAATGAGGATGACCAGCTTCATATAATTGCGCGAGTGCATGAGACCAGGATTAAAAACAACTCTTCACCTGGATCCCATAGTGGCCACTTCATGTTGATGCTATAATATTGCGTAGATCCATGAAGAGGTTAAAAAAAAAAGGTTACAGTTAAGAGGAAATGAAGGCCGGCAGCAGAGTGTGAAAATATGGCAAGCCAAGTGTTTATGCAAGTCCTTATGAATTACAGTAGCTGTAGAGAAACTTTGGGCTGACATTTTTGATTGGAAATAAACAAGGATACACAGAGGTGTGGTGTAAAGTCTTTTTGGCTGTGTTTAATAGGCATAGCTGAAAGTATTCCTCTCTGGACCCTGTCAGAACAGCTGAAGGGAGCATTCATAGCTGTAAAGGCCATTGTGCGCGCACACACATATTTAAAGAACAGGTTATTTATTCACTTGCTGAAGGAAGAGGGAACGAAGGGAAGGAACTGAAGCAGATTTTTTTCCTTTGCCTTCTTCTGAGTTGCAGCAGAAGCCGATTCAGAAAAGCATGGCTAATGGAGAGAAAGGCAAGGGTAGCCCAGGAGGCCGCTCTCTGGGGAACAGAGAGAGGAATGCAAAGGGCCTCAGCCCTGAGGCTGTGATAACAGCCGGGCTTGTAGGTCAGACATCCTGTTGTTCCCCAGAGCTTCAGGTCATCCGGGCTTGTGCTCACAGCTGGGGAGGGGGGACAGATCTGGTCAGCTGCACTTGTTCCAGAATCTCCGCTCATTTTGGACCCAGCTGAGCTCCGCATTGCGCTCTGTTGCCCTCGCGTTGCTTTCAAGAGATGCTAGGAAATAAATTTTTAAAGAAGATGAGGCATCTGAGGCTGTTTATTGATAGTGCTTCAAGTACAGGTAGAAAGCTGCTTCAGGTCTTTCCAGGGTGCTAAGGAGCACTTTAAAGCATGGAGTTTTTTGAGAGATTTAGAATTACTATATGAAACTGCCATAAATCAGAGGAAAGGACAAAAAGCTGATAATTGCAACAAAATTATTCTTCTTGCGGCCTTTTACCTGTTCCCCTTTTAGCCGTTTTTCTTATGCTTGCACTCTCATTTTTTTGCCTCTTATTTTTTCTTATCCTCCTTTGAATAGTTTTTTTTTTTTGTATCAGTGAACAACCATCACATGTTGGGTACAGTATCAGACTACAACTGACAATTCCAGAGGAGCGTCTACCTCAGTCAGTAGCCGCAAACTAAAACAGGAGTCTGGTGACACTTGAAAGACTAACAACAACATTTATTCCGGCATAAACTTTTATGAGTTCATGTCATCCGATGTATCTTTATGGTGCTCCTGTTTTAAACTGGATTCCAATTTGGGTTGCCAACATCCAGGTGGAGCTGGGCAATCTGGAATTATAACTGATCTCCAGGCTACAGAGATCAGTTCCGCTGTGGAAAATGGCTGCCTTGGAAGGTGGCTGTATTGCACTATACCCTGCTGAGGCCCTTCTCCTCCCCAAACCTCACCCTCCCTAGGCTCCACCTCCAAATCTGCAGCCATTTTCCCAAGCAGGAGTTGGCAACTCTAGTTCAAATTCCCACTGAACTGTGAAGCTGACTGGGTGATCTTGGGCTAGATACTTCATATAATCGTCAGCTACCTCACAGAGTTGTCGTAAGGGACCAGTGTAGGAGAGAAGAAATGTGAGTGCTACCTGGAACTCCTGGAAAGAATGCCAGGATAAAAAATACGAGATAGATATCACATCTAGGGGCTTTTCGTCATATATTATGTTGTGTCTGAAGTGATTGCGTGCTTTGGCCCTCTTTGCTGTGGGCTTTTTGTGGTTATCGTGTGATAACCATTGTGTACATATATGAATGGGCTCAGAAATAAAGCTTATAGTTAAAGGAAATGATCGAATCCAGTCCCCCTCCCCCGTCATGAGGCAAGGTCCTTAATATGATGCCTCAGCTCTTTCCTCCCTCCCCTCACTGTTGCCATGAATTCACATACATAATTCAGGTTTTAGTGCGCTACGAGCGCGCAGAGTGGGAATAAACAAACCGGAGCACTTCAAAGATGTCTGCATGCCAAATAGTTCCAGATGACTCAAGCATGTGAATCAAGCCACAGGGAAGACAAAAATCCTTCCGTCATTAGCCAGTTTGACTTACGGGAAAATGCTGTGTTTGGAGATGGAACAGAAATCATTTTAGTAACCATCCGGTGCGTGCTTCGCTTCACATTGTGGGACGCCCGGAACGGCCATTTTTATGCAGGAAAAAGAGATTTGGGAAGGGAAGATTTTGAGCGAAAAAACAAGGGAAAGGTTGTCTCCCCTCCTTGCTGTTTCTTCAATCCAAATTGTCCCCTCCCAATGTATTTTCTCCAGGGGTAAGGAAGGGCTCTCTCTTTCATTTACAATACAGTGTTTATGTGTATCATGCAGCTGAGCCCAGGGAGCAGTCACATGGCAATTTTCTGGTGTGTTTTTGATCCTATACAGAGATAACCTTTCTTACGTGTTGTTGATTCACAATGATAATTTTGATGCATTGCTGACTGGTGAAATCCAGTGACTTATTAGTGAGGGGTTGTGTGCTCAGAAGCAGTAGTGGTACATTGACTCATTTTTTTCTGCTCCACAAGGCATAGGGAAGAGCTATAATGTTTACTTAGGTGTTGACTTACTCCCTGATTTTCTTGTTTAAGTTGGGCCAAAGCAGGGCTTTTTTTCAGCTGGAACGCGGTGGAACGGAGTTCCGGCACCTCTTGAAAATGGTCACATGGGCGATGGCCCCGCCCCCTGATCTCCAGACAGAGGGGAGTGTAGATCAGCCTCTGCGCCTAGGGTGATTTAAACTTTAAAAAACTCCCCTTGTCCCAGCTGACCCAAAGTGACATCATTGTGCAGTCCTGAGTTCCACCACTGAGTTCCACCACCTCTTTTCCCAGAAAAAAAGCCCTGGGCAAAAGGAAAGAGAATTGCTGACCGGCAGCTGTTGTCATCTTCTCCCCACTATTGTTTTTGGTGGTCTGTAGTTAAATTGTTGGTCTGTCAAAGGGCGCACCTTTCAGCTGCCCCCTGTTAACGTGAATCAAGAGAAAATGAGCCAGGGACTGTATGATGCCTGAGTGTTGTTGTCCTCAGGGAGCAGAGGATGTGCTTTGTAGTTCATGGTTTCCAGCTTGCTCTGTTAAAGCAAACACTGCCTGCCTTTGATACCTTTTGGTGAGACTTGAAAACCCATAAAGCATGGAGTTTCTGATTTGCTCAGCATTTGCCTAGGGACCAGAGAGCTCACTGGGGAGAGCGCTATATTTCCATGCAGTAAAAAGGAGGTATAAAATTGGATCTGGTTCATAGCGTTTCCAAATCCAGTTTGGAGCTGAGACCTCTGTGCAGGTGGTTACTTGCTCTGTAGGAATCAAAAGGAGACGGCAAGAAGGGAAAATCAAAACTAACACAAAAGTACTGGAAGACGTTAAACGCTTGAAGAAACAAACTCAAAAGACAAAAAGAAGAAAGAGGTTGTTCCAATCCAGTCCCTTTAAAAAATGCTGGATTTTTCTTTAAAGTTCTGTACAGGTTGACCGGAGGTGTGGGGGGGGGGGGCGGTGTCTTGAAGGCTGCTGTTAAACAATTCCACACTGTTTTGTTTCTTTCAGTCTTGTCCTTTCTTTCCCAAGAGGAGAAAATCCTGAAGCTAAAAAAAAAAAAATTCCAGCAGGGGGGGAGAAGTTGGGAGGGGGTTGCTTTCCTTTTAACAAAAGTGACAGCTTTAGTAAAACATATCTTCCTCTGGCTCAAATATATCTAACACAGGATGAAAGAAAGGAGCAGTCAAGGGGAAAAGACAGGCACCAAATATACAAGCAAGAATAGAAGTGTCTTCCGCCTCTGAGCTTCAGGCTGGACTTGTCTGCCTGCATCAGCCAGTGACGGGAAAAAGTCATCCTCATACAAGCAGCAAAAGACTGGAGGGGTACACAAAGTCATTCCGTGCCTTGTGCTTCATTTTATGATACTGCTCCAGGTAGTTGTCAGAGGCGGGGAAAAGGGGGGGGGGGCGCAGTGATACAAAAGAGAAGGCAAGGAAATCCCTTTGCTTTGTACTGTAAGCAGGTTCAGCCCCGGATGGCAAATGCTGAAGGTGGAAGAGACAAAAATCTTTTCTCTTGTGCTGTAAAAATATGGTCAAAGTGCAGGAGGGAGAATTGTTGTAGCGCAGAGTCTGGGTCAATGGATTGTGTTACCAGTACCGCCAAGGACCTTTCTGCAACGTGGTGTACAGGCACCATAAATGCACATTTGTTTCCTATTTATTGTGCACAGTCCACACAATCTCTCTCATGGTAACCTGTTTCTTTGGGAGATTTTAAAATTTATTGTACCTCACCTTTCTGTCATTAAACACATCCTCTCCTCCCTGCGGTCAAGGACATTCCAAGTGCACTGTTTAGTATCTGGGGAAATTAGTCCTGTCTCCATGTAGGAAACAGTGAGATCCTGTATAACTGGAAATTCTAGGGGTTGTACCTCGGAACATGGAAGGCATTTTCTCTACAACTGAAGCATGGCAAGGATGGTAGTAATTAAAGGTTAGAGAGTGCCCATTTTGCTGATTGTGCGAGAGTAGGATTATGTACCTTGCGTGCAGTGCAGAAGGCCCTAAAGCCACACCAGTCCATTCTGCAAGAACTGTCTGTACCATCCAAACAGCATGATGTATCAGTGGGTTAGTGCAGATAGGGATCTGTGTTATTCTTAAGTGACTCCGTGTGACTACTTGGAATGACCCATAAATATGGGGCAGCCGACAGAGCAGCTTCTGGTGCAGGCGTCCCTTGCTGCCTCCTTGCCATGATTTCTAATGCTACTGCAAGCATACATGGAAGCTGAAATGTTTTAGATAGTCTTAAGTGTAGACGCGCAGAGCTGATATTCAGCACCGATGTACTGACTAGGGCAGGAAGACTGGCAGTAGCACTGCTGGTGGCTACATAATAAGAGGGCAAGCGCCTGGGGAAACCAGGAGGGTTTGTCACCACAACACATTTATTTAGGGTGAACAAACATCTGACGGAGCTTGGTCCCAGGCATTAGTATGGGATCATGTTTTCAGTCCATCTGGTACTGGAAGATATTTATGGATGAACCCAAAACCCAGCGGTGGTAGAGTTCTGCCTCTTCCTTCCAGCAGTATAATAATTCAGAGGCAATGTTGGTGCTCCATGGTTTGTCAGTAAAGAAACGGCACATTTTTCATGGCGTGTGTGTGTGTACGTGTGTTGGGGTTTTGTTTTACAGTGTATAGAGGGAAAATACCTTGTAGGAGCTATTTTATATGCTAGCTGGAGTTGCAGGATTGGTGTTCGGTAAATAAATAACCAAAGGCTAGGCTAGGAATGATGGCTGCCCTCTGTTTCACTCCTACAGCAAAAGGTGATTTAAACATAATAACCCAAAGCAGAATTGCATCTGCAAGAGATGCTGCGTCTCCCAAAGGATTTCAGGGGTTATTTTGCTCAATGACCAGAGGCAACCTTTGTGGGAAACATATGGCTCAAAATGTCCTTATTTGTCACAGCAGGTTCTGTCTCTTCATCCATGGGTTGTGTTGTGTCTTTTTTTCTTCTATTTTTTTTTTAAATGCAGCTGCATTCTCGCAGCTTGTAACCTCAGGAGTAACTCTGATAGAGAATAGTCTTCTTCATCGCCTGCAAAAGATACACACCCAAAGGCTTTCGGAGCCAGTCAGAAAAAGCTCCCATTGATTCCTATGATCCTTTTGGGTCAGGGCCCGGGGTCTGTAGCAAATCGGGTTATGTTTCTCCAGTGTTTATTTTGCCTTCTAAATCTCCTGCTGTGAAATATGCAGTGTTGCGGTATAATTCCTAAGGTGCTTTACAATGCAAGCTTCCCAAGGAGCAATGGAATAAAATCAATGCTGTTAGAAAGAAAATCAACTTAGCTCAGCCATGAGTTGAATTATTATTACTATTATTATTGTAAAGCTGAACAACTCATACAATATAGTTTTATGCGCCGGTGCCTTTTCTGTTTGGGTCCTCCTCCATAATGGCTCTGTGTTACTTTGTTTTGGAAACATTTGCATGGAAGGGAATTCTTGTAATCTTCACAATGGTACTAGGAATACAGCACCCTTCTGCTATTTTATACCTTAAATTTGGGGCAGCAGGATTGTGAAGTTATTTTGATATAGTCCTACTGGGTTGTGCGTCTTAAAGACCTCCTGTTTTATTGGGCAGTGGCAGCAGGGGGGGGGGGAGCTTGAATTGATTTAGAAAAAGCTTTATTTACATGGATTTCCCCACCCTCCAGCGTATGTTGTTATCATCCTGGCTGAAACCCAGTGACCCCGATTACCGTGAAGCTGTTTACAAGGTTTAGGTTAATTGGATTTCTTAACTACTTCCCAGGGCAGAAGTACAGCATGGATGGAGTTCAAAAAGCAGAATGCAGCCTGGATATAAACAGGAGGACGCGGCTTTGCTTAATAATCGGCTCAGCATAAAGCTGGTATGGGTGGGAATCTGTGGCTGGTACAAAATATGCTTCCTTTGTGCCTGCAGTGTCTCTGCGCCACCCAGTCAGTCCTTACACACAACATCTTCCACATATCCAGGAAGAGATACGGATCTGTTTCAAAATGAGAGGCTTTGAAATGGCTGCGGCTTCATCTTGACGGCTGGTTCATTTGCGCTTTCTTGGAGAAGTATCATGAATAAAATGGCTCATGCATTGCACGGTTGCCTATATAGACAGGGAGGATGTATGCTCGGGGCCCTGTTTTCATATGCTTTCTTCCCTCACCCCCCTCTATTCTTGATTCCCTTTTTAATGGCACAACATTGCACCCTCCAGGTGTGACACGTAACTGCAGTCTTTCACCTTAACCTGATTTGTTTTTTGTTATTGCTGTTTGGAGAAGCTAAATTTTCATTCAGACATGGTAACCTCCTTTTCTCTGGTTGTTTTCAGGCTTCCGAAGGCTCAGAGAAGCTCTTCTCGCCTGCAGCGACTAAAGGTAGGTAATTTGGAGATATACTTGCCTTGGCATTTTGTTTTTGCTGTTGTTTTTCATATGAAAGTGGGGTGGGGGGACTAAAAAAGGCACCATCCATCAACAGCCCAGCAGTATTGCCTGTAAAAGGCACTGGGCATCCAGTTGCCAGCCCCCACCCCCTAGTGATTCTCTGCTGGTTTCGTTAAGAGCTCAGAAGCTGCTAGAATACTCAGCTGTGGCTCTTTCCTTTCCACTGCTCTGGTTGGTACCTTTGCATAACATTTCTTTCCGCTTTCGCCGGCCTTTAGGCCAAAACTTGAAATGGGGTAGAGGCTTGTCCTTCATTTCACTTACGTTGCTCTGTAGCGCTCCAGAAATAAGTAAAAATAGAGATACTCGAATACGTTTAACAGTCTTTAATTTCAATCATTTATTACGGTCAAAGGCCAGCAGCATACATTAACAGAGCACACTCTTTCATTTGTATGCATGTGTTGTTTTATACTTATCGAAAGACATGTCTAAAAAAACCCCCCCGCAAAGCCAGCCAAACCATATCATATCCATAGGAGGCAGCTTCCAGCGGGCAAAACCCAGGTGGTGTCTTGAGTCATGTTGGTTGGTATGGACTTGGAGGAAAGGGCATTGAGCTGATGCTGCTCTCTTCAGCCTCACTTCCCTGCGAGGAAATAATAATTCGGTCTAAAAGTATCGTCTGAGGTGGTGATGAATTGCTGTTTGTTGGCATCAGGCTCTGCTTGTCTCACTGCCGACGTTTCTTCCTGGTGCAAAGGGAGGGAGTTATTCAGTGTTGAAGTTGAGGCCCTTCGCAAGGCCTCCTCCTCACAAATAAATCAATGAACAAATAAGAAAAGGCTGTTTGCTTTGGCGTCCAGCTTTCTCACACATGGTGCGCTCAGACAGTCTCTCTTTCACATTTTCTCTCTCCCCCCCCCACCCCCCACTTTCTGTCTGAAAGACAGGCTTTTTACCTCTGGGCAGATGGGAAAGAAGGCTGGTTGAATTATGAACTCCAAAATGCTCACAAGTCAGGGTACTGAGGAAGCGCCTATGGAATGCAGCTTCCCTAACCCATTAGAACTCACTCAGAATCTTAGGAACAGTTGTGGTAAAGGTACCTTCCTCTCTATCGCTCCCCATATACAGGGCCGGATTGGCAGGGGGGGTAGCCTGCCCCCAGCACCGCCAAAGAGGGGGCGCCGGGCACAGTTGCCAGGAGCATGCCGGAGAAGGCAGCAGCAGTGCGTGGACGGCTGAGCAGAGGGCTGGGAGTCCACCCGCACTATTCGCCTGCCCCAGGACAGGGAGTGCGCGGCGAATAGCGCTGGCGGCCTTGCTTCCCTCCGCTCAGCTGCGCTGCTGCCACCAGCTCCACAGCACTCTGTACGCCAGGGCGGGCGGCACGCTCCAGCCCTGCGTGATGATGTCATGGAAGTGACGTCATCAAGCAGTGCTGGGAGCACGCACGCATTGCATGCATGCAGGGGGAGCAGAAGCTGGACTTGGGTACCGGCAACCCTAGATCCGGCCCTGTCCACATAGTATGGAAGTGAAGGAGAGAATCTCTCGTAGGTACTATTGGACCACATGCAAACATAACGGGAAAGCATGGTCTGTTTAAACCATGGATTGTGCAAGAAACTCTGGCTAATCTGCCAGATGTGAGAAACAAATCCCAGTTTGTGTGGGGATTGAGGCATCACAACAAATTATCTTTAGTACATATTGTGGTTAACAAACTAGCTGCAAATGCTAGTTTGCCGCTAACCAGCAAACCTCACAATGTAAGACTGTCTGCATTCCTGTTGTCACAACTGACTAGGATTTTGATCAACCATGGTTTATGGTTTATGGTAAATCAGAAGATCCCTATTCTGTCTTGGTGTGAAGGTGATTCATCCTCCCTAAACCAAAAGGAATTCAAAGTACCATTTGTTCCCATCTTTGGCCTTTCCTCATCTTTAAAGAAACAGATATAAAGCATATTACATCACTACTTTCCTCTTTACCAGTGAGAAAATGCACCTTGCCCCCAGACATTAAGAATTCCTTCCAGCACAGATGCTATGATTCTGGCGCATGTTGGAGCTTTATTAGTCTCTTTTAAAGGAGTAAGCAGGCCCCTATACTCTACCCCTTGGGAATGCAGTCAAAACACTTTCCAAAAAACTTCCTTAACTGTTTTTGAAACACTAGTTGTTTGTAGTTTCATGTGGATAGCTGTGTTGGTCTACAGTAGATGAGCAAGGCTCAAGTCTGGTAGCACCTTAATAACCCACAGAGTTTCCAGGCTATAAGCATTCAAGAGTCAAGCTTTCTTTGTCAGTATCTGATGAAGGGAACTTGATTCTCAAAAGATTGATTCTCATACCCTGGAAACTCTTGGTTGGGCGTGAAAGTGCTGCTGGACTCAAACTCTGCTCAACTAGTTGTTTATGGAAGGATTCCCGTTCGACTTTTGAATTTCATACTGGTACTTTATCTCTGAAAGAGGAATCCTGAGCAGGTCTGCTCAGAATCCTACTCCGGTCTATCAGCAGGGCTTACTCCCAGGGAAGTTTTCTTAGGGTTGCATTGAAAGTGAACCTGCTGATTTCACAGGCTCTGAAAACATTACATTCTTGGCCACGTTACTCAAGAGCATGATTAATATAAAATAACATCTAGCATCTCTACTGTTCTGCTACAATGAATTGTCTTTTCAACAAGCTGTAGTTAATTTGGGCTGGGATTATTGCAAATACTAGGCCAGAAACCAGAATGAGACCTTGGAAAATAAATCTCCATGGTGTTGATGGTTTATCTTCATGTCTGTAGGAGTCCGTTATCCTCCGAGACACAGAGTTAAGAAGATCTTATCTTACTCTGGCTTCTGAACACTATACTTTTTAGAATTCAGTGTTAGATTTCAAAAAGGCTGAACTGTCACAACTTTCTTCTAAAAATCTCAAAGGACTATAGCTTGGTGAGGAGGCTAAAGGTCCCTCTCCGTACAAAAGTGCAACTAATAGACATATGAACCGTGGTCACTAAGAGTCTCTCTACATGAGACATCTTACATGGGGATGCTCAAGTGTAAACTACCCTCCTTTAGAGCAGTGAAATTGACAGAGCCTTCTGCTCTGTCTTTTTAAACTAT
Source organism: Eublepharis macularius (assembly GCF_028583425.1). NCBI lineage: Eukaryota > Metazoa > Chordata > Lepidosauria > Squamata > Eublepharidae > Eublepharis > Eublepharis macularius. The sequence goes on along the minus strand of NC_072802.1, from coordinate 60,731,781 downwards.
GCTTCCTGGCTAACATTGCATCTCCCTACACTTGAGCGTCCCCACATAAGATGCCTCGTGTATAGAGACTCTTTGACTGGTGTTAAATTGGGTTATTGGTTTGCATAGATGGGATTTTGATCTTTCAAAAACATTCTTCCTTCAACACAGGTAGCCATTATGCTTCTGAGGTTAGGTCAAAGACTAATACTTCATTTTTAATAACCCTGTGAATGCAAGGTGATATATTAAACTTTTAAAGTTATTGTTACAGGCACAATTACATATGACAGGAAAAAATAGCCCTATCTGATTTTTTCCTTCAGGTAGTCGAAACAACTGGTTGTCACATGTGCGTTTTGCTCACCGCATTTTTTGGTGTGAAGTTCTGATGTGCTGTTGCTTGTTGTCATAGACTGTGGCTATACTCAACAGCTTTAAACTGTGGTTTGTGCCATAAAGTCTGATTAGTTTGCTAGATTTAAGTAACAAATCCTGTTTTTTATGCGCTCTTCTCCTCTCAGCAGGAAGCCCCCCCCCCATACTGTCTTCTCTGTAGCCAAGTGGCCACAAGGGACAGCGCAACTTAACAAACTGTTTTGTGAATTCAAGCATCACAACAAGCCATAGTTCATACAAGCTGAAGTTAGCATGCCAACTACAAGCCCTCCCTTGAAATCTGTATTTGGTGCCAACCAGCACACTCAGAGTGGATGTACCATCCTCATTTGCATGCCCTGGCTAACTCAGGTTTGATTAAATCAATTTATCTGAATGCCGACTATCAGTGTATTTCAGTATTCTAAAAGCTTGCCGCATCCCATTAGTTAGAAAGATTGAATATTCCTAACACTGAAGGGTACAGCCATTGTTCCAGAACACCGCTTAGAGCTTGCTGTACCAGAACAGTCCAGCTCCATAGAACTCGATTGAGTCAATCTAAAACTCCAGATATCTTTACGATGTACTTTTAACAAAAACTGACCTGCCAGGCACAGTCTCCAGTCTTTGACAAGCAGGAACTATGTTTTCTCAGCAGGTAGGCTTTAATTGTCAACTCTGCAACTGCTTGGCCCAGTGGGCTAACAGCTTGCAGCCTGTTTGAAGTTTCTACCTTTTATTTTATTGTCTTTTATTTTGTCCTCTTGACCACAGAATAGTGCTCAGGGCCAGAAAGAGAGATTTCTTGTTAAGAGAGGCCTGTGAGGTTTTGACTACCATGTATGATTCAAAAAGGAGACCTTGTTCTTTAGAGATCGGGGCTGCATAATTTTGTTGCCTTAAGGACACAGAGTCTTTCTCTGTTCCCCCCCTTCCTTCTCCTTTCCTTTCCTGCTGTGCTAAGCTGTCGTAGTAAATCATTTTAAAAACTAGAAATGCAAAACCTCCCGAGATAGGGCATGCTGTTTCAGAATGGATACCTTATTATTTCAAGAAGGGCTGGGGGCGTGGGAGGGTTGAGAAATGGATGGTTACTTCACCTGGATCTCGGCAGGTTTCCAGTGAAGCGGAAACTTAACACTGCCGAAGCTGCTCTCAATGCATTGAGTAGACTGAGGCCTTATGCTCTGTCTGGGGAAATGACCTAGGAATAAAAGGAACGGGTTCTCCTCCTCCTCCTCCTGCTCCTCCTCCTGCCTGCAGTTTGACCCTGGACAGGGTATTTTGCTTCTGTGTTGCCTATTTCCTCTCTTGCTTCTCCCTTAGAGAGGCAGATCCCATCAACTAGATCTGTTCTTTTATTGGGCCCACCCGTAGTTTAGCTGCTAATTAGATTTCTTCTTGGACAGAAGGTGGGAGCTTCTTGCTGGATCTGAGAACTAGAAGTAATCTCCAAGTCAATCTAAAGCAACGCAACGTGTTTATTGGCTCTCCCAGTGCTTTCTCTGGAAACTAAGCTGCATGTGTGAGAGCTGTCATTCTCGAGCTTCCTTTTTGAATAGTCCGTTTCCCCTGACGCAAGCATGCAACTGTTTCAGACCATATTGGTTGGTCCCAATAAGAGAGGTTGTTTCCCTAGAAGCATCTGAATGGCTGATGTGAAAGAGGGTGCTGGACTACATGAACTTCTGGCCTGATCTAGCAGAGCTCTGGGTGTGTTCTTGCATTCTGTTTTTATGGCTCAGTTCAGACTTCACAGGAAACCATGATTTATTTTAACTACAGTTAATTTGTGAAACCAGAATTCAGCTTGCAGATGATCACCTTAACTTAGTTTGCCTTGATAAATGCAGACTTTATTGCCTTTTCTCTGTAGCCTGGGAGGGTTAAGCCAGGGTGCATGTGTTCGTACAGCACATAAAATCAAGGTTAAGGCTAATGTTAACGTGGGACTCTCCTTGTCTTGAATTTCCTTCTACAACCTTGGGGGTTGTGACAAGCCTCGGAAATGGGAGCGGGATTCTGAGTACACCCTGTTCCTCCTCTCTCCCAGTGTAACCTTCACCTTTTGCTCTGAAGTGCTCGCCTTGCACTTCCTTCCTGGCTTTGCCCCCATTAGTTAACGGCTGCCCGCCAGGTGGGTCAACTCCAGGCTTGTCCAGTCACCCTCCCCCAAGAGTGAGATGGGTGGTCCATCAACCCATAGGATACCTTGTCCTGCTTGGTCCCCTTGGGTCCTGCCTCCCTATTGGCCCAATAGGGTGAGGGCGCTTGGCCCAGCCAATCCACCTTTCCTGCTGGCAGAGCTGCTGCCACTCCCACCTTTCTGGGTGGCATTCTACGGGGCCTCAGCTCTGCTGTCATTGCTGCTGCCAGTCCGCCCTGACCCATCCAGCCTCGAGCATGCTGCAGCTGCCAGCCAGGGCTTTGCTGAGGGCAGAGTCACATTGCCTGCCCCAGCAACACCATTCCTGCTGCTTCCGGCAGCATTGGGACAGGCCCGTACATTGGGATGTGCACCTGCCGCTGCTGGGTCAGTGCAGGAGGCAGTAGCTTCATTTGTCTCTTTCACTGGCCCGATGTCCACTCAAGGAGCCTTGCTGGTGGCCGGACACTTCACTTCATTGCCCCTGCCTCACTTCTCTTCTCCTGTGGGTCCACAGGGAAGCCAACCACAGACAGTAAACTGTGGTTAAAAACTCAACTCCAGAACCTGATTTCAGATTTTTATTTGGCAGATGTGAACTAATCATACTTATTAGAGTGGCCCACGTTAAAATAGTAAATTAGACCAAAGTTTTGCATGATGTCTGCACTGAGCCACAGTGGCTCAGAGTCATAACACAAATCCATGGTTTACTAAACTATGGTTAGCTTGTGAAACCAAAATTCAGCTTACAGTCATTTCATTCTCTCTTGCTTGATAGGGCATCACCAGAAAACAAGCTAGGAGTAACCAGGATAACCCCTCTGAGGTCCTTGGAGGAATGGCAAAATACAGATGTAATAAATATTCCTAGCACACAATACAGCCTGATATAAGACTTATTGGAATGAATCCAGCTATCTTCCAAGGAGCCTTCCTCCAACGTAAGTAGCTCCAATGGAAGAGCCATTTAAGTTGGAGGAATGCTTCAAACCTTGCTTAGTGGAGTGAAAGAATAGGGGTAGGATTTACCCCATTTCCTCTCTAGCTCATTCTCGCACATCTGCATGCAATTATCAGCAAGAGCTATCCCTGCTATGAGAGTTGAAAGCCAAAATAGGTTGTAAGAACTCTTTTGCTATGCACCCTGTTTGTGTATATGTTTTGCTCAGCAGTCTGTCCTGCTGTTTTCAATGGAACTTACTCCCAGGTAGAGATGGGCACGAACCGGAAAAAAACAAATCGTGCGGTTTGTGGTTCGTCGCATTTCATGAACCTAAACTTTCACGAACCTGCCCTGGTTCGCAAACCAGTTCGTTTGGTTTGTGAAAATGTCACATCCAGGTCAGCAAATCGTCACTTCTGGGTCAGCAGAAGGTCACTTCTTGGCCAGCAGAAGGCCACTTCCAGATCAGCAGAAGGGCTGCAGAAAGTCCATGCCCTGTTGCCTAGGAAAATGATTGATCGGCGCCAGGCTGTCTGCAGTGACAAACCAAAAAACGAACCAAATGAACCAGCCTAAAGTTCGTGGTGGTTCATCAGAAATGGACTCTGACAAACTGCTGGTTCGTGAACGACAAACTGGCCTGGTTCATCATGAACTTTGGTTTGTATTTCAGTTCGTGCCCATCTCTGCTCCCAGTAAGAGTGCACAGGATTGCATCTTGAGTTAAACAGCACTTTATTCAACCTGGATTTTTTTCCTATTGATCAGAGGCTTTGGCTACAAAAAACCTGCTTCCCCAGGGAGAAATTGTTTATCCAGCACTGTTGATGTACCACTACTGAAGTATCTCACGTCCGCTGGCCTTTACATCACAGTGTCTTGTCCCGTTCCCTCTACCCATGCCGTACCCATATGCGTTATGACCCATTGGAGAATTCATAGCCACAAAGGGAGGTCAGTTTTCAATCAGCACCGTTTGTCTCATGTCAGTAAAGCTCAGCTTACCCGAGCATGAAATGTCGTCAGGAGGGCAGCTGATGGAGAGCAACAATTTATGGCTTTAATATCAACAACAATCTAGAGTTGTCAAAGATGAGCAGGCAATAGCTAACCTCTCTCAGACTGAACCTAGCTCTCCCCAGCTTGATTTTTCACCCTTGAGCTTGCATACAGAGTTTCATTGTAGTATCAGGGTGAGAAGTAGAGTTGTAAACATTTCTAAGCTCTTCGCTGGGTGGCGGTCTGTTATTTTAAGGTTATTGGGGTACACCGCTATGTTCCTGTCACTGGGGTTAGAATAAATAGAAGCAATACTGCAGGAGATAGAATGTATTTAATTATTTATTTGAGCATTACAGACTGAAATTGCTTTTTGATTTAAAGCATCCAAGCCTAGGCTGTGTTTTTTGGAGCTGAAAGAAGCACATGCATCTCTCCAATTACCTAGGGTATCATAAATGTCTCTGCTCAACTGCCATTCCTAGGTAAAATTGGTTCATTTCCTTAAAATATTTTACATTTTAAATGCAACACTGTTAAATATTCCAGAGTGCTAACAGTATGCAAGGCCGTTCAGAGGAAGCTTAGTCCTTCTACATCATACACACTTGCACAGACGCCTCTAAAATATAAATAAATTCTTGCTTGTATAAATATTGTAGAAAGAATGATTTGCTTTCTTTAATTATATAGTATATATAACCGAGGGGGGCGGGGCTGTAACAAGCAGGAAAAATAACCGAACACACACTGACCTGCCTCAGCCGACAAGTTTTAAATTTTCAGTTTGTGCGAAAGTCAATTAGAAGAGGCTATCAGGTTATGTGCAAAGGCATTTTAATAAATAATTCCAACCATCTACTAATAACAGTTTACATTACCTTGAGCTAAAAGGATTTTTTTTTAAATTGAATTAACTCTTCGTCCTTTCTGCTGCTTTGTTTACCTTTTCTGATCTTTTCGCTCAATAAGCATGTGCTTTTAGCCGGGTTCCCTTTTTGTTCCTGAGTTTAAATTTGAACACCTCTCAATGGTGGTTTTGTGCAGCCTTTCTGTGACATTTTATTCTTTAGAAATCACATTAAATGATATCTGTTTTCTTTAATACTGATTTTATTACAGGGTTTGGGCATGCGTCCAGCTGAGTTCAGGCAGTTTTGCAACCCGCTAGACAGAGTTAATTCTCTCATAGGGATCAGTGGGACCTAGGAGTGGCTAGAACTTTGGCTAAACCATACCTCTTATGAACTCTAGATGAATTTTTTTAAAATGGTTGGCTTCTTCATATTATTCCACATAAGTAATAGCAAAGAATTAAAGTGTAAAGCCTTGCCCGTGGCTCATTTTGTTTGAGAGCAACATCAGAAATGGGGTTAGATTGGCCAAGGTCCCAGTTTCTAATGAGTTTTTCTGGCAAGGACCTTTACCACAACTGCTGCCTTTTGCACCTGGGCTGGCAATAAGGTGGGCCAGGCATCTTCTCTGGAAGCCACTTCCTCCCTAATCATCACCGACACCTCCTTTAAAGGATGGGTTGTCCATTTGGTCCTAAAACAGGCTGGTTGAAATAAATGCATACAAAGCAGGGCGTTTTTTTCTGGGGAAAGAGGTGGTGGAACTCTCAAGAGGGAAATGAGGGGAACTGATCCCTGTCTGGAGATCAGGGGGGACAGGGCCACTGGGCACGTGAGAGCCAGTTTGGTGTAGTGGTTAAGAGCACAGGACTCTAATCTGGAGAACCTCCACTCCTCCACTTGAAGCCAGCTGGGTGACCTTGGGTCAGTCACAGCTCTCTCGGAGCAATCTCAGCCCCACCCACCTCACAGGGAGTTCTGTTGGGGGGATAATAATGGCATACTTTGTAAACCACTCTGAGTGGGTGTTAATTCATCCTGAAGGGCAGTATATAAATAGAATGTTGTTGTTGTTGTTGTTGTTGTTGTTGTTGTTATTTTCAAGAGGTGCTGGAACTCCGTTCCCTGCTGAAAAAAAGCCCTGATACAAAGTATGAAGCAGCCTTAAACTGAGTCACAAAATAGTAAAGAGTCCAGTAGCACTTTTAAGACTAATCAACCTAAAGGTGCTACTGGACTCTTTACTATTTTGCAGCTACAGACTAACACGGCTAACTCCTCTGGATCTTCTACCGAGTCAGATTTTTTGATCCACTTAGTTCAGTACTGTACTTTCTGAATCTCCAGGGTCCCAGACAGAGAGGTGTTTTTCCTCTCAGTGGCTGCCTGAGATCTAAAATACAAACTTTAACTGGAGATACCTGGAATTGTCTGTGTCAAGGTATTTCAAGGGCTACAACTCAGTTTTCCCTCTGTATCTGAGGCCAGCATTTTCAGAAAGGAAGTGTCAAAGTTTATCTGCTCACCTGCAAATCCTCTCATGTTTGTCCTTGTGCCCTTGTGTGTTTGTAACTTTAAAAGGAACAAAAAACCTGATTCTCTGTTCCTATTTTCCTTTACGTTCTTGCACCCATGCTTCACGCACTTACTTTTGACAACTTATCAATATTAATCTGCCCTGAGTTGTATAATAGCTCACTAGGGATTCCTACAGGCAGGCTTAGTAACCCCGTGCTTGGTGCAGGTCACTGGCATAATAGAGGCCAGATCAGCAATTGACAAGTAATTTGACAAGTCAGCAGGGGAAGCTTTGGGGGGGGGGGTTACCTGAATAATAGGGGGGGTGCTGGAGCTGACCCCCTCCCAGGTCATCTTGTGTTCCCTTCTGCTCAGTCAATGAAAGTAATCAATGAGACCACAGCATGCTTTTTAATTGCAAATGGGTCCAGTTTCCCTTTTGTGTGCAACCTCAGTGCCTTCTAAAAATTCAGTGATTTCACACACACATGCACACACTCACAGCAATGAGATCAGTTTGAGCAGGGAGAACGCTGTTTAAAAAGCTGCTGCTCCAGACCTCTGCAGGCTGATGCACAGTCCTCCACCCCTCCTAAACCATTCCCCGGCCTGGGAATCATGGGGCGTGCGGTTGATGAGCAGGAAGTGTGCTCTCCCGATCAATCTGTGCGGCAAGCGGTAATAGTTCATTCTCCACAGCAATCCCAGGGTTGACATGCGGTATGTTTCAGTAATTGATTTTTATATTAGCTTCATTTTGAGATGTGTAAATCCCTATATTGCTCACAGCAGCCTGTCCTGTCCTATCCTGAGTGAACGAGGCTGGATTGTGGGGGCATCCTTCATGCCCTGACAGCTCCTGCAATTTCATTTTTGTGTATAATTCATCCTAGAAATGCACACTCATGCATGCACACAGACAGAACATGGGCACTCTACAAGCTTGAATCCCTCTGTTTCTCTGGCTGTCCCCTCTTGACAAAGATTTAAGGCCATGCCTTTTGTCAAGCAAGTTTCTGTTGGGCAACAGCTTCCCAACTGTAAGACACAATTTACTCGGCAGAGGAACTGCTCTTTGTTCCTTGACACCATCCCTATGGTGTCTGCAGGCCAATTCATATGTTACTGGCTTGGCACGGTGGCTGTTTTGCTGTTGCTTCATTCCTTGTGTTCCCATAATATTTGAATAATAGCTTGGCATTAAATAAGCATATCAGAGCCTTACCATGGTTGGGGGGGGGAGCGATAAGTGATGTGAGAAAATTTAATATGATCCTTCCATCTTGCATGATTGGATTATTGGAATGTTACCAAAGTAGCTTGTGATCCAGCTGGTATCTAAGATGTTTCGGTACCTTCTCTTCTATGTCTTCTATCATGCTAGGTTAAAAAAAAAAATCAAAAATTAAATAGCTAACTATTAGTCTCTTTCTAATGTTGCCACATCACACTGGTAAAATACATATTAACGGAGCCTTATGAAAGCATTAATTTACCTCCCAGCTCTGGAATGAGTTAGCCTCTATGCCCCATCCTAGTGTTGACTGTTGGTGCCCATGCTGTGGTTTAGGGAAGCAGCTCTCTATTTTTCTCAAGCTTATGGCTGATTTAAGAAGTCTTCCCTGGGGACTTCAAAGTCTGATATAGGCCTTTGTGGCCCAGGTTTAATTTGATCATTTTTCCACCAGTGTAAGGAAAAAAGTGAATGCTGCAAACAAATCATCCCGACTTTCTTTCATCTTAAGCTGCAGTTCAAGACTTCGTTACTTGGGAGGAAGTCATGCTGAAATCAGTGGGACTTGCACTAGTATAATAATCAGGCTTTCCCAATGTTGTGATGTGAGCAGTACCCCTGCATTACCTTGTAGAGTATGTGCACAGGATGGGAGTGAAGCCCTTCCATGCACACAATCAGGAATCTCCTATGCACCCCAAGAGCATTTGCCTTGATAAAAGCAAATGAGAATTCCCTGGATGTGTGTGGTTTGTTTTGAATTTTACTTGAAGATGCTTGTTTGTAATCATTTGGTACAGAACCAATTTAAAGGAGTTTAAAGGTCCTACGCTTATCCATGTTCCAAGAACTTGTGAATTTCTCTCAGTGATCACGTAGATAGTAGCACACACGAACAACTCATATGTACAATCAAATATCTTTACTGGTACTGGAATAATACAGGTGGATTTTCCCCCAGAGAAAATACATATACTTGCAGAGGCATAAATTAGGGTAACTCTGCCTGATGCAGAAGAATAAGATCAGAACCAAGAATAATATATACATTCTTGTTTTCTATAACCTTTGGGAGGCAAGTGAAAGCCTTCTTTTAAACCGCTGGCTTTAATTGGCTCTCATATCCTGTTTTTTTGATGCTGTAATTGATTGTGTTTTGTTTTCAGTTTTTATAATTATGTTATACTTTGGATTTTTATGAATAAGGGTATTAGTGTCTTAAATGCTGTGATTTTGTTATGGTAAACCAACAGGATGAAACAGAGAAACCAAACAGGGTTTACATTTTAAAAAGTCAGACATTCAGAGCCTAGACTCCTACAACATTTAATACCAGAAGTAGTTCACATCTAGCTTATGGATATTTATTTATTTAAAACATTTCTGCCATGTTGTTTCACCATTTTGTCAGAAAGAGGCAGCTTATAATCAGATTTTAAACTGTGATGATTTTGAAAAAGAAAAACAGTCCTTCTGAATTCATTATTTTTATTTCAAAGAAATCTTTTAGCCAAAAAAAGTACAAACATAATTAAAACTTAAAAGAAATCCCCAAAATCCCGAATACTTCTCTGACAAGTCTGAAACAAGAGAAGAGACAGAGAGCCTTGCTACAAGTAACATTTTACACGTGAAGGATAAAGGATCATTTTCGCAAGTCTTTCTGGGAACTGAAATTCCTCTCCCCCACCCCTTTTCCTTTTGTTGCTTCCCTTCGCTGCCTGAAGAGACAGAGAAAGCCTGCGGCAACAGCAACTTTTGCAAATCGTTCCTCCAGTTACAAGCCTGCTCTCAATGATCTTTGGGGCAGGCAGCTGCAACTTTCTCAGCTTTCTCTGGAGCATTCTCTCCCCCCCCCCCCAGCAAGACGATTTGCAAAAGCTGATGTTGCCGTAGGCTCTCTCTGTCTCTTCAGGCAGCGAGGGGAAGGAACAGAAGGAAAAGGGGTGGGGGAGAGGAACTTCAGTTCCCAGAAAGACTTGCGAAAATGATCTTTTATCCTTCACGTGTAAAATGTCACTTGTAGCAAGGCTCAGAGGAGCTACCAATCTTGTGCAAATTATAACTTGTTTATGATGCTAAAAAAGGCTACAGAGCACGCACGTGAAAGAAGTGCCTAGGGAGGGCATTCTAAAATCCGAGCAGCACAATAGAAAAGGGGCTGGTAGCTGTCACCTCTCTTCTGAAGGTGGTGTCACCCAAAGCAGGCCCTCAGTAAATGATTTAAATGTATAGGCCGACTCAGGTGGGAGCAAGTGGTCCTTAAGAAATCACAGCCCCTGACCACGGTACTTTAAAGGCCAAGACTGGCAGTGTCCTGATGCCTCGGAGGTGGGAAGAGCAGGAGACTCAGGTTATACAAAGCATTGGCAGGAGAGACGACCCCGGCACTCCTAGCCTGAAGGGTCTGCTTCTTCCGAAGCCTTGGCTGAAGAGGAAACTACCAGCACACTAGACCCTGAGGACAAGACCCCAGACCACCAGTCCTCCAGGTGTTGCCTCCACCTGCAAAGATGGCAGGTCCTTGAAGAGGCAGCACAGCGGCAAGGAGGTACTAGGCTTGCAGCCCGTGCACCTGCTACTGAGCCTGATCGCTGCTACGATGCATGCGGTTCCTTGCAAGGTTGGGTCTCAGTCAAGCCTTAGCTGCATGAAACCCGGGAATTGCTTGGCATGCAGTTCCTGGCATCTCCAGCTGAAAGGATCAGGTAATAGATGATGTGTGAGACCTCTGCCAGTCCAAGTAGACGAGGCTGAGAGCAGTTCTTAGAGTTAGAGGCAGGTCGGAGGTTCTTGCTGGTTCAGCCAGTTCATAGGGGCCAGTGTGTGTCCCTGTTAAACCTGCAAACTTGAACCGAACGTATCCCAGACTGTGATTTTAGTACTGTCCCATGGGCACTCCACTATTCAGCTGTCGGATGGATCCCTGCTCTGAGAGAGTATGGAATCCCTTTCAACACTGGCAGGATCTGTTCAGTTTCCTTCATTTCCAGTCAGTAATCTGGATGTCGTATTTTGAACCAACTGGTGTTTCCTGTCCTTTATGGAACGCCGGCTGCTTTGGATGGGAAAATGCTGTCCTGCCACATTAGCTCTAACTACTGCTTCCAGCTGCATATAACTACTTCTGGCTAGTCCGTGATGATGGTGGTGTACCAGTAATGTTATAACTGTCCAAACACAGTGGCACATATATGAGGCTTATTCCTTGTGACAGAGAGACCCGTGTGCACACAAGGCTTCTATCTCTGGCTGCAACCGATGACGTTCTATACATGAGCGGGGGTGCATTTCTGCTCGTTTTCTATGAGTCTGAAATGTTGGATTGTGGCCATTTTGCAGATAAGAGAACCTTTCTCCCCAGCCTACCCATCTACTGCAGAACTTCAGAAACAGATTCCCGCGCCTACAAAAATGTGTGGATCAGCCCTTTGGTCTGGAGCTTGGATTCTAATGCAGGTCTGCTGCAAACATTTGCTTAGCCAAGGAAATGTTCTCTCCCCCCACCCTCATCGCATCCTGTAGGCCTCGACTGAACATGCCACCCAGGTATCCCAGCATAGAGCAGCCGCTTGCAGAGTCAATTTCTGTTGCTTCTGGCAGGGTGGCCCTTGCATGCTCCTGCCAGGCCGGCTATCACAGCGTGTTAATTTTAAACAAACCGAGCAGGGCGCTTTTTTTTGTGTTTTGGAGGGGTTTCCTGTCAAATATTGTTAGATAGGCTAGGCTAGCAGATAGGCTTCGATATGGATTTTATTTCTACTCCGATAATGTATTCTGTCTCATTTCTTCTTCTTTTTTTAAATAAAAATTATCGGTCGGATGTGTTTTTCTCTGTAGCGTTGATGGGCACCTTATCCCATGAAAACTTTGGAACTGCCAGCAAGGTTGCCAATTCCGCCGTCAGGCTGTTGCTTTGAAAAACTCTTGATATTTTTTTCTGGGTTATTACAGGGCAGTAACTATGTAAGCTTGCACTGTATCTAAATGCGGAAGAGTTGCGAAGAAAATGCATATTTTGAAGTTTGTTATTTCAGAAATCCATTGGTTGGGCAGGCCACCAGACGTCATGGAAGTGGTCTCATTTGGCTTGCCCTGTAACGCTACGGGAAATTCATGTTTGTACTTCTCTGTCAAACGGTAGTTCAGAAGGTAAATGTGAAGCTCTAGTTTTATCTAAAAACACAGTATGCAGGCAGGGAATACATACTTTTTGCTACACCGGTTAGGGAGGAGGAGAGAGTGCCTGCTTCCCCCCCTCCATCTATTCCTACCGCTGCTGAAAATTCACAAGCTAGCTATTAAATAATTAACGTGCCCAATGGGACAGGAGGAATCAAAAGCTGTTGTGTTCCAAAGTTTTCTCTGGCTCCAAAATGCTCAGTTCACTGTGTATTCTGGCACCTCGGAGCGGGATTTCATCCCCCCCCCTCCTGCTCCCCTGTTATTATCCCCTATGTGCGCTGGACCGGGAAGTGGCGTTCCCAGCCCAGCGGGGGACGACTGTTATTTCAGACCAGGAACGGGGAAAAGGAACAGCCTGTTGCCTGATTGATGTTTGTTTTTCATGGAAAGACACCAAACGTTCATTAGAGCAACGGAAGGTTTGAGGGATGGAAGGGGGAGCCAGCGCTCTTAAGGAGCTATTGTACCCACATGTTCTCCTCTTTCTTGACTTCAGTGAATGTCTTGGCTGTATTGCTTGGGCTCTGGTGACTTAAATAAAATATACACACCTTGGAGAAATTTCAGGACAGGCTTTGCTTGGGGAGGGGGCAGGGGAGGGGGCAAAGGAAAAGGAAAAAGACGATCCAGTTTAATTTTACAGTAATTAATTTCACATGTGTGCTCTGATTGGTGCCCTGCAGGGTTTCAGAGAAGAACATGGGAGGTGGGCAGTCATTTGTACGAGGGGGGACACAGTGTAATGTTTAACAGCAGTTCTGCAGTTTCTGACTCCCTTGACTTCTGCACAGCCTGTTGACACTTCAGCATTGGTTTAAGGAAAGGGAAGCTGAGATGGGGGAGAAGCAATATAAGGAAATGTCCCACTCACCACTCCCAGAATAGGTAAAGTCTGTGGTAGCAGATCAGACACACAGCAAGGCAAGCAAATTGGGACTGAGAGGACTTCCGTCCGAATCTGGATCCTTCATTTATCTCCCCATTTCTGGATTTCTACAGTCACAGTCTTTGGACCACTGTTGATTCAGAAGCCAAGCTTGAGGCAGTTTGTATAGGCCAAATGGATTGCCAAAACCTTGATTATCCACCTTGATTGTGAGCCACCGTAGCATAGTAATTCGGCTGTTGGACACAGACTGGAGAGCTGAGTTCAAATCCCCACTCAGCTGTGAAGTATGCATGACGTTCTGCCAATCATTCTTATCTTGACCTACCTCACAGGATTGTTGTGAAGGCAAAATAGAAGGATAGAGAGTGCTATGTATGCTGCCCTGGACTTGATGGATTTTGAAATGAATTCCCTGAAAACTTCCTCAACTCCTCTCAGCATTTTGGCTGTGTTCGGAGGAGTAGTAGGTGTGAAAATTTTTCTGTTGTATCTCAATCTGATCTAAGACCTGATACTTTCTACGCCAACATTCAATGAGGGGTTTTTAAATCATTTTTAGTTGTTCTAAGGACTCTTTTGTCTTTATCATTTTAGGCGCCTCAGTGTGAATGTTATGCTGTTTTTAGGCCCTGTCTTGTTTTTAAATGGCTTGTTTTAATAATATTGCTTTGTTTCTCAGAGTCTCTCTATACAAAACATCTGACATGTGAAGAACACATGTCGGGAGATGCAATGATAGCCGGGAAGGGTAATTTAAAAAGACAGAGCCTACAACAGGACAAAAAACTTTGCTATATATTGGAGCTGTGTGAAGGGGCTGAGAAATACCAGAAGGGAAACTTCAACCCATTATAACCTCTCCAGGTCCAAGCTCAGCTCTGGAAGGCAGCTCCAGCCCATTTCCATTCCTTGCTGCCCTCTAGTTGGGATCCCACACAGTTTTAGACCAGAGAGGTGAAATTGACAGAGCCTTTGGGGAGGTGAATGTGAAATTAATAAACTCTCTGAAGTAGCAGCAAATATGGTTCATTTAGTCTTTGCAAGCTTGTATGAAAACATCACATTTCCCCCAACAAACTTCAACCGCACTTGCTGCCTCGACCAACAGAAGCATGCTCTTTGATCTCCATATTTCACCTCTGCTCCAGAAAGTAGGGGAATAGGATCAAAGGCGGTGAACATAGGTGCAATTGCACCTGTTAGAGGTCTTTGTGGTAATCCATGATTAATGGACTGCCTGGCCAGCCAAGGGTGCATCTTGACCTGGAAGACTTTATAACTTCATATTTGACAGACTGACTGTATTGCTGCATGTCAAATACTGGTTATGTATAGTATCTTCTCCAAGTTCAGGAGAGTAGCCACGATTCTCAATGGCCCATCAGTTTAATTGCTCCAACGTCTTTTATACAGATAATATTTTCTACAAAGCGCATGAACCACAACATGAATGGCCTCTGAGCCTGCTGACGAATGCCATTCTTTTATTCACTCCAGTTTATTAATTGCCTCTGCTAGAAAAGGAAATATCATTTGGAAGGAAACTGACTTTCTCCTCCTGTGGAGAAGGTTGCCATGTGAATAAGAAGGAAGGAAAACTTGAACTCATTCCAGGTATTGTTTGATGACCTACCTTCATAGGAAGAAATAACACTTCCTTTTGACATTTCGACAAAAAAACCCTGTCACGGTCCCATCATAAGCATCTATTAATGTTTAGTTACATTCTGATAAGCTTGGATTTTAACATTTCCTCTTGGAACAAAGTCTGTGTGTTTTTACGAAGACTTGTCCATTAATATTTACAAGTGGAAACAGCTGGTGGCTGGAGGATGAATGGGAGCCTCTGAAACATTAATTAAATGGATTCTGTATATTTCAGGTTCTCCCTCACAAATAGGATAGGGGTTGTATTCAGGGCTTTTTTTCTGGGAAAAGAGGTGGTGGAAGTCAGTGGGTTCCCCTCGGAGAAAATGGTCACATGGCTGGTGCCCCCCCCCCTGATCTCCACACAGAGGGGAGTTTAGATGACGAGCGGCGCGGAAGGCAATCTCAACTCCCCTCTGTCTGGAGATCAGGAGGCGGGGCCACCAGTCATGTGACCATTTTCAAGAGGTTCTGGAACTCCATTTCATCGTGTTCCAGCTAGAAAAAAGCCCTGGTTGTCTTAACCAGTTACAGAGGAATGAATGAATGTTCTATTTTATTTATCTCTATTTCTATTTTATTTTACTTTATGCCCCACCTTTCTTAACGAGGGCCCAAAGCAGTGTTCACCATTCTCTCCTCCTTCATTTTATCATGTGTGGTAGGTTTGGCTAAGAGTGTGTGATAGCCCAGGGTCACCTGGTAAGCTTCCATGGCAGAGCGGGGATTTGAACTTGTCTTTCCCGTATCCTAGCCCAACACACTAACTGCTACACTATTCTAACTCTCTTGATTGTGCCAATGCATATGTAGTAATTAGAGCGGGGGTCCCCAAGATGGTGCTTGTGGGCATAATTGTGCCTGATGACACCTTTCCAGGTGCCCACCAAGTGTTTTAGAAAGTGGTGGGGCCAGATGGGGCTTTTGCAAAGCATGGCTTCTGACTGGCCGTTGAAATATTGATTGGCTGTTCAGGTTTTAAAAAACATTGCTTTGGCAGAAACTGCTTCCACAGCACAAGGATCTTCGCTGGGTGGCTGAAGGTAAGCTGTAGCAGCCATTTAGTGGCTGGCTCCAACTCCTGCAGCAGCCATTTTGTGGCGGTCGTATTGTTGCTGTGCCCACTACACTGTGCCTGAATTCCAGATGTGCTTGCAGGCTCAAAAAGGTTGGGGACCCTTGGGTTAGAGTGTTGAACAAGGAGTGGAGGGACCCTGAGACCAAATGTCCACTGAGTGTTGAAGCTCACACAGGTGAGTTTTTGACCGCTTGTTATTTTGCTGTGAGGACTGAGGAGGAAAGAATCATATGTAGTGACTTGAGCTTCTTGGGATAAGAAATGTTTTGAGAAAGGCACATTAGATGGCTATCCCCTAACTGACAGAGAATCTCAAAAGCAGATATCCTGGATCTTAGGCAGTGATGTTCCCCATTCTTTCAACCTAATAAAACTCATAAAACAGAAGAAAAATGTTCACACACGTATTCTTTTAAGCATAGCAATGGCTGTGAGTAAGGGATTCCAAAAGAAAGGTGTAGAGATGCCATTCCTTTGTATTTCACTCTACATATGCCCAAACTGCTGCAATTCTAAGGCAGGGTCTTTAACTTAGGAGGTTACAGCTTACTGAGAAGTTCCCATACCTTGCAGTCCTGGTTTAGGCTTCCAGTTTTCAGATGACCAATGGCTGCTACTTGCAAGGAGGCCAAGAATGGTTCCTGTGCCTCCAGATGAAACCAGCAAAAGAGCTCTTCCTCTCTGTGCCGGGGATTTTATTATCTCCCTTTGTCCAGCCCTGAGGCAGGTCGAAGAGAAGCCCGCAGGAAGAGATGTTCTGGCATTTCAGTCCTCCGACTCTCTGTTCCCCCTGAGCCTGGAATTGTCAGCTTTTGGCGGAAAGTCTTAACTGGCTACTGTGTTGTCTGCTATTAGCCAGGGTAACAGCATGTTTAAACCCCCGAGCTGGGTGCAGCTTGGAAAACATTTGACTCCGCCGACTCCTGTCACCTAAGAGGGAGGAGAGACTTTTTTTAACCTACAAGTTGATGGGTTCGGAACAGTCCAAACCTCCAAAATAGAAAGCATTTCTCCAGACACAGTCCTTTCCCCATGTATAACACCTTCTTGAGCCATTCTGTTATACTATAGCCCAGTTACCTTTATAGGGTCAGCCCTCCTGAATAACTCCGTTTTACATCATTCGCAGAACGACAGAAGTCAGCCCTCCTGACCCAGGCTGTGGAAGTTAGGAAAGACCCTTCTCTGTCCAAGATTCTGGAAAGCTGTTGCCAAAAAATGAATGTGCTAGATAGACCAGTAGTCCACCTTGATATAAGGCAGCTTCATATGTTCATACATATGAGAAAAAGCCTAAAAAGAGCGATCAATGTAACAACATTGTAAGACCTAATGCTTTAATTCCCAAGGCTGTAATTCCTATCTTACATTGTGCATGTGTGTATAACCCTAAACTTAAAAACTCCACTCCTGAACATCCCCACTGTTGAGCCATTCTGCATTGGCTGTGCTCTATAGGGTGCTGCCGCGCACTTCAATTATAATCAGCATTTTTGTGAATGCTAAGCTTTGTGCTTTTTTTTATACCAAAGTGTTTTCTTTCATTCTGAAAAGCAGGGTGTGTGTGGGGAGGGGAGAGGAGAGAAGAGGTTATTGTGATATTTTTCCCTTCTCCTTTTTCTAAAGCAGTAAAAAACCACAAGAAAGGGCTTTCAGAAGCCTTGGGACTTCTGGGTCTGCAGTAGAAGGTGAGAACCAGAATCCCACATAGCCCACTGGGAGCTGAGCAGTTAATAAAAGTTGACCAGAACCATGCAAGCTGAGGCTTGTTGTCTTGTTTCTGGAGAAGGCAGCTGTCTGCCTGTTTTCTCAGGATTGCCTCTCCAGATATTCTGCTCTGGGAGATATTCCGAACTGAAGCAAAACAGATGTGCTCTGCATCTTGGATTACATCCCTGGTGCTTAATAAATATGAATATTTTTTTTCTTTTCCCCATCTCCTTTAGAAAGAGCTCTTTCCACCTTTCCTAGTCACTTGAGATACTTTAAAAAAAATTCAAATCCATCTTGGTTTCTAAAGAGCGATGCATACCAGCATGATATTTTTGCTTTTAGAATTCATGAGGGAAGAGCAAGAACAAGCAATACTATGTGGGAGGGGAGTGTTAGAAGATGCTCTTTTGTTTCTTCCCTTGTAGAGCATAAAAATGCCCAAGGCATGAACAATACAAATTACTGAACGTTTGAATGTCTTGTTTCTTAAGTTTCATTAAGCAGATGAGAGAAAACCCCACTAATAAAGCAAAGGAGGAAATTATAATAGGACATTGGAAATTAGAAAATAAAAGAGAGAGCCTTTTGGCTAAAAAGTAGTTGGAAAGAGAAGATACTGTTGATTTTTTTCTACGCAGGATAATAAAGCATACCCAAAAAGATAACTTTTCTATTTTTATATCATTACCTTGGTTTGGTCCTTGCATGAGTAGAAGGCACAAGGGGGGAAGAACTATCTCTGAAGGTTTCCTCTGTAATGCTCCCCCCACATCCCATTGTATCCCTTCCATGTGCTATTCCCGGGTAGACATGGGCACGAACAGGAAAAAATACCCGAACATGGTGTTCATTGTTCGTTGCCATCCATGAACAACGAACATTAACGAACATGGTCCTGTTCATGAACATGTTCGTTTGTTTTTCGTGGGGGCCAGCAGGCTCTCCTCCAGCCATCAAGATCCCTACTGCACCACTCCCAGAAACCCTACCTAAGCAGGCAGCAGGAAATGTGCCAATGATAAATAATAGCTTGGCCCCAGAGCCTGGCAGCAGCCCTGGAACTTGAAGGGGTAGATTCCTACCGCACCACTCCCAGAAACCCTACCTGAGCAGGCAGCAGGAAAGGTACCAATAATAAATAATAGCTTGGCCCCAGAGCCTGGCAGCAGCCCTGGAATCTGAAGGGGTAGATCCCTATCCCACCACATACAAAGAAAATTCTAGCTCCAGTGCACTCACCTTGTCTCTCTAACAGCAGGTGTCTCTCTCTGAAAGCCAGAGCTGGGCGCCCCCTTCCCCTCCTGGTCTTTTCCTCTTGTAACAAATTTGGAGCTCCAGTCCACACTTGGAAGGAAGACCTGCTTATCAAGCTAAATTTGGCTTAGATTGGGGTTTCCAGGGCAATAGCAGGAGTTCAGACAGAGTTCAGACAATCCCTGCCTGAGATGCCATGGGAATTGATTGCAGGTGCCAGACTGTTTGGCTTGACGAACAGCAACCAAGGAGGCTTTGCAACGACCACCTGTTCGTTTAGAATGGGGCCTCATGAACAGCTTGTTTGCGAACAGCAGATTGGGCTGTTTGTGGGGGTTTTTAGTTCGTATTGCTGTTCTTGCCCATCTCTATTCCTGGGTTCTCCCAGTTTTCATGAGATACTTTTCAAGTGACCCAGGGGGCTTCAGATGGCCAGGGGAAGAATGGAAGATCCATTCCGTGGGCAGAATGGGTGGCTGGATTTAGATATATAGATTTTGGGCACTTCCTGTTTTTGAGAGGGCAGAGGGTCCATTCCTCCCCTTCCCCAGTTGCTTTTCTTTCCTTCAAAGTTGTCTGATACTAACTACTATACCACACTGGCCCTCAAGTACCCATCTTAGTGCACTTGGCGATATGACACTTGTCAGCAACACTTTTTAGAAGGCACAGGGCTTCTTTATCGTGGCAACACCTGTGTAACGATTAGGTTAGAAGGAGAGATGATGGTGTCCAAGGCCAAACATTGATTTGAATTATGGCCTTTCCAGCTACCCAGCCACATTATGCACTGCAACCCACTGACTTCTCCTGTTGACATAATAGTTCTATATTTATCTGAATATCTTGAGAAACACTTATGCAAGCTACTGGATCCCCACCACCACCATACCTTGGTGGAATATGAAGCTTCCTTGTGAGTCAGGCCACTGGTTTATGTAGCCAAGTATTGTCTGCTCTTACTGATGGTGGCTCCCCAAGGTTCTCAGACTGAGGTTTTACTAGAAATCTTGTTAACTGGAGATGTCTGGAACTAAAATGGAGACCACCTTCATGCTAAATACGTCTTTTGCCAATTGAGTTTTTCTGTTAACCTTGGCTGTCTTTGAATATATGATATCTAGGGGTGTGTGGTTTTTCGAAGGAGGCTGTTACAAGAACAGTGTGGACTGCTGAGAGTAGATTTGTGTTGTTTCTTCAAAATATGGTGGCCACAGAGTCCATTTGTAGCTAAGACTCCTTCACATATCCACCAGGTCGGGGCCAATCAAGCCTCCCTGGAGCCAGGGACCACCAGTAGGTGCTTACTGGCTGATCTCAGCACCCTCCGGGGAGTATATGGAAAGAGACGGTCCCTCAGGTATGCTGGTCCCAGTCCGTTTAGGGCTTTATAGGTGGCTCAAGAAAGTTCAAAATTTCCAATTTAAAACCATGCCCATTAATCCCCCACCAAAGAAATGCCTGTAGCTAAAAGCCCATTCAAAGCTTTAGTAAATAAAACAACTTTACAGTGTCTTCTAAAAACTTCTGTGGAGAGCCGCCATGCCCCCACCCCCAAGGGAGGCATTCCACAAAGGGTGGTGCCATTACTGAAAAAGTGTGAGCTCTGCTCAGTGCTAGGTGGGCAACCTTAAATGGGGAACACCTAGAAGGTGGCAAGCAGAAAACTGTAGGGTGAAATTCTCTATCAGATATGTGGGACCTAGGTCAGCAAGGGCTTCAAAGGTTATAACCAGCACCTTGAACTGGCAGCCAATGTAGCTGTTCTTAAATTGGCAAGATGCATTCCCATGAGATTGTCCTTGACAGTAATCAGGCTGCCTCATTCTGAACTAATTGCAGTTTACAGTTGTCAATAAGGGCAGCCCCATGTAGAGAGTGCTGCTGTACCTATATTGTGCAGGACAGAGTTGCAACTATGGTCACTGGTACCCTTACACCTTTGACTGGCCCGCAGTTACCTTTCTTGGTAGAATTTTTCTATTGCCACTGCATTTCTAGAACTGTGTTTTTATAATGTGTTGGAAGGAACCTTGGTTGTCGGAGCCACAATGAATATAAGTGAAAGAAACAGTAGTATGGGGCAACAGGCACCTCTGGAAGAACCATAGAAAGAACAATATGGACTCACAGCATCCCAGCACACACTCTCTAACATCCCAGCTGATGTGCTGTCATCCTGTTTTGGTTTTCTTCTTGTCGTTACTTTTTTTTTCCTTTCGGGACTGAGGTTAAAAACTCTCTGGTGTTTGGGAATGTTTAAAGCAAAATATAATTTGTTAGCTCATGCGGCGAACAGCTGATCCTACTTACAACTTGCACTTAAGAGCACACCATTCATATTACACTGAAATTATCATCTTGAGACTACTCCAGGAGCCCAAAACAACTGGTTTTCCGGCATATTCCTTTCATCCAAAATAAATAAATAGGCATCAATTTACTTGGAAGTGCATTCTATGATTATAGTTTAGTCAGAAACCTTTTATTTACAGTGCACGCTAATGTACTGTTATTTTTCTTGGTTTACCAGTTGGATACACAGTTAGCACGGCCGGAGCGACCACCTACTTGTACTTCAGACCCTGTCATTTGGGATGTGAAAGAGATTGTTTGTTGTTGCTGCTGGAACAGCTACCGGCAAATTTAGGAGAACAGTTTGTGGGAAGCTGTGAAGCAGCTGAAGAGCGTTCAATCTAGTGGTTTGTTTAAAAAAATGAGATGAAAATAAGCCAAATATATAATGGACACTCGGCTACTGTGCTCGGATAGATAGTTGAAGAATCCAGTGTGCTATCTAGTACATTTTTATGCTGGCTTTCCTCCAAAGAACTCATGGAGCACATACATGGTTCCCTTGTTATCCTCACAACCTCCCTGTGAGGTGGATTAGGCTGAGAGAGTGACTCGTCCAAAGTTACCCGGCGCGCTTAGTGTCAGAGAGGGAATTAGAAACCAGGTACTAGTTGGACATTCCTCTACAAGCACATTGACATTCAACGCAGACGTCTGCAGTTAAAACGGCAGAACCATTTCTGATACTGTGCAGCATAGATTTCATCTAGACATCGGGTTGTGTTGTTAGCTTCATTGTGCCCCTCTGGTGAGACAGTTTAGTCAGCTGAAAATCAGATGCCGGCTCCCCCTCCCCTTGTTGTGTCCGGCTGCAAAGAAGTATTTGGGTGTGTGCTTGCTTGCAAAGGAACCAATGGCTTGTGTTGGTTTTTTAAAAAAGAGAGAAATGGTGTAATATAGAGCATAATGCAAGAGTGTGTTCTTGTTTGGTTCCAGAAAGGGTGATGCAGTTCATTCCAGGCTCATTCTAGAGCACTGGGTAAAGTTAGTTTTTAGAGCCAAGGTGGCACAAGCTTGATTCGGAGTCCCACCAATTTAACACAGGGAGCCATGTGTTTGAAAATTAAATCCTGCCCTTAAGTCATAGTTGACTTATGGCAACCCATGGCAGGGTTTTCACGACAAGAGACTAACAGAGGGGGTTTGCAATTGCATGCATCTGCAGCCCTCATCTTTATTGGAGGTCTCCCATCCAGTTACTAATCTACGCCAACCCTGCTTAGCTTCTGAGATCTGACAAGATCAGGCTCTCCTGGGCTATCCAGGTCAGGCCATGTGTTCACTATGTGGGAAAGATGTGCATAAATACTTTGCACTACAAAAAAGGTAATGTGTTTGGACAGAAGGTCCTAAGGTATCCTTTTCTTTGATGTGCTAGTGTGGGTATGCTATGCAGTTTTTTAAAAACATATACACAAAGCATTCACACATTAAGCACATTATAAAACCAATCTATATGGTACAAAGCCAGAGCATAGCCCACCAGCATTCTGCTGATATGCTTTAAAGGGAGAATGTGTCTCTTCTAGCTGCAGAAGACCGTCTTCAGTCCTTGTAATGCCATTTTTTACAAATGGCATTTTATCCTGATTTCCCACTCAGCTTGTCAATAGCTACATCTGTATTCAGGGCCCCCAGACATCACGGGAAGGAACTTCTGCCATGATCATCTCAGTGCATCTTTTTGGATCGAATATTTGGTTGCTATAGGAACCAACTGCAAGGGGTGCATGCACCATTCAGCACATTGTTCTGTGAATAACAACTTGCAGCTTTCCCTTGGAGTGTTTTAAGTAGTAGCTGTCAATGGTGTTTTCAAAAAGCTGCCCCAAAGCTCTGGTCAGTTTCCAGGATTCTTCCAACTTACTTTATTATAGCTGTATAAACAGCTTCCCGAACCTTTCCATCCAGATTTTTCAGGTTGCACCAAGATGTCCTTGTCGTATTGATGCATGTCTGAAGTGCTTTGATGCATGTCTGAATTGCTTTTCAACCTAAAAAACAACAACTCCTGAATCAATTTGCAAAAGCAGAATGCACTATTAGTTAACTTTTCACAGACTCCGGTGGAAACGAAATTATCAGAAAAACCATTCCCTCTTGGCTGTTCTGGTGGGTAGTAGAATTTGGAAAGCAATCTGCAGGAGTTGGGAAACTTGTGCTCTGTAACTCAGTTCGGGCCAGGGTAATGGAAGGACCATGTCTTCCTATGAGATGCCTGCCCTTTGAGATCTTCCTCAGATGCCGTACTCCAGGTAACCCTTCATGTCGGAGAGTGGCAACTGTGGAAAGAACCTTTACAGTGCTCTTTGATTGGAGGACCTTTACAGTGCTCCAGTTAACATCTTCTGGTTATCCCCGGCCCTAAGGATGTCCTCCTGGCCTCGTTCAGAGCCAAGGCCTTTTCAGCCCTGGTGCCAACCTAGTGGCTCTCTCTCCCGGTTGAGATTTGGGCCCTGCGGAATCTCTTGCAATTCTGTAGGGCCTATAAAATGGTTGCGGCGATACCGACTCCTCTTATTTTTGGCCTCCTCTGCTGGTTTTCCCTCAGTCTGATCTTCCTGGCAGTTTTTACTGTGGTTGGGATATTTTGATGTGTTTCACAGCTGCCATTGATTGGCATTGTTAATCAGGTATTTTAGATCTAGTTTTATTATGAATTTATATTGTTTTCATTGTATGTTATTTATTATGATGTATTTTTAAATGTTGTAAACCGCCCTGAGCGTGCTCATGGGGATGGAGGGCTAAATATTGAATAAACTAAACTAATCTAAACTCTGCCCACGTGCTCCCCTAGGAGGTGATGCCATTTTTGCTTCATAGTGTTTTGGGTTGATCTGGTTGCTTGTTAATTGGCTTTATCTCTGACCATGAGCCTGTTGTTTATGCTGGTGTTCTAATCTATTGATAATAATGCTTTTTATTATTTTAACTATTTTAATTTGCTCTTTAATTCTTTATTACTGTTTCCATTAATACCATTGACACGTACCCAGCCATCCATGGACCTTGTGGAAGGAGTCAATGAGTCCCCCCAGATTTTATTCCTGAGGGTCAGCAGGTCCACAGAAACTGCATAGGAGCAAAGTGAGGGAATTAGAGGAAATCACTTCCCTACTTCTTGTAATGCCATTCCACTGGAGGACCTCCATATTTTGATAAGTGCCCTTATTTTAATTGTGAGCGGGAGGGGTTATTAATGTGAGCCACTTTGTTCAATTTGGAAAAGTGGGGTAGAAATATTACAATAAATGTAGTAGTAGTAGTAGTAGTAGTAGTAGTAGTAGTAGTAGTAGTAGTAACAACAAGGATCCTAGCTAAATGGTGGAGCACACAGTTTGCCCGTTGAAGATTCCAGGTTCCTAGCACTTCCAGATCGAAAGAATGTCCAGAGACATGGATAGGATGGCGACTGCTGCCTTGGGCCCTAGAACAGAGGTCTGCAACCCTTTACCATTAAAGACCCAAACTACATCGACATTCAGAGGAAGCGATCCACAGAGAGCCAGTATAAGGAAGTCCATTTGCATAACTGAAAATATATGAACATAACATTACTGATAATTAACAGGCTGATTAATATTATAATCCATAAGGGCTTGACTGCCTAAATGCTAGTTGCTGTGAGTGCTTTATTAGGAAGTGGTACATATGAGGTCTCACAAAAAGTAATAAACAAGGGGGCACACTGTGCAATTGTTTTAATACAATGGCTTTCATCTGTGCATGGTTCACACTTGGATTTATGTGTGATTTCCCTTTCTGTAAAGAAAGTCTAAGAAGCACTTGAGTCCCATCCAGAAAAATCTTTGCCTGCGCATTTCCTTCACATATCAGTTATTCTGGCATCCCACCTACCCCTCCAACAGACCTTAACTTAAAATTTTAATTTGCTTTTTTCAACAGGCATGCTTGGTTCTCTGCTGAACCACCTTTAGTTTGAGAGACTTAACAGTGAAATCCGAAGCAGCGTTGCTCCGGACTAAGCCCATTGAAATCAATAGGCTTAAACTGGTGTAACTTTGCTTTGGATTTCACTGTTAGACTGCAGATGCCCTACCCACTGCCAGCCATGATGAAACAATGTCTTCCGCTAGCTAGACTAACAGTTGAAGTCAGTATAAGACAGCTTCCTATCTGCTCGGGACAGGATATTAATTGAGCTAACAAACTGAATAAAGAAAACATAGTTGCTACAGATTGTTTCACAAAGAACAGATTTGGGTGGATTTTTTTTAAACACGTTAACTTTCAGCAGGGAAAAAGAATGGCGAACCAAGAGAGAATATGGTTATGCAGCAACTGCTTTCAGCTCTGGGTGATGTTACGCAGCTGAGTAAACATGACTTTCTCATTTTCCTGAAGAAATGTTGAGATCCATAATGAGACCAGAGGTGGTTATTCGTTTTTTTTTTAAAGTCAAATAAACATCCAACCTACAATGAAACTCAATTTGTCTAAGATGGCAAGAGATTGTAAAAGGCGTGACCCCATATTATTTATTTATACAATCCCTGCTACATCGGTGAAAGCTTCAGTAATAGTAATATTTTAAATTCAAGGTCCATTAAACTGCCCTCTCCTTCCCCATCCCTGCTTCCTAGCAGAACAAGTTTTTCTACACCAAAATCCTTGGCATACCATCATAAATCACTGGACAGTTCTGACACTTTGTGTTCTGTGACATTACACCGGCCTAGCTTATCCCGGTTACTAATTTGCTAGTACAGCAAGTTGTAGAAACTGGCTGCAACTCAATAAAAGTGCTCTCTCTCTCTCTCTCTCTCTCTCTCTCTCTCTCTCTCTCTCTCTCTCTCTCTCTCTGTTATCAAATAGTCAGCAGAAGGTTGTTCCTTATTGTTCTGCCTGAGGATATCCATGTTTGTTATTTAGCAGGGTTATGTCCTAGTAGAAGAAGTTCTAAATGCACAAAGAAGGTTAGGGCAGGAATGTCATACAGAAGCCAGAGAATCAGGAAAAAGATGTGCAAGGTAAACCATGCACTGATGACATTCAGATTAGATTCCTGTAATGCGCTTTATGTGGGCTTGGGAATGGATACTTTAAGCATCATCTGTTCCCCATGCAAACCTTGCAGGTTGTTGATATCATCATCAGGGGCTCTGCTCTGTGTGCCCACAGCTTCACAGGTGAGGTAAGTGTGGCTACCAGAAACAGATTAGGCTGCAAGGGACTGGACCACGGTCACCCAATGAGTTTACATGACAGGCTGGGGGTTTGAACCTAGGTCTCCCAAATACTAGCCTGACACTAACAATGCATCACCTTCCTCTGTTGCTCCAACCCACCCCTGTAAAAAAAACAAACCTACTATTACGATTGCTGGAAATTTTAAAATGAGATCTTTCTCTTTGCCCTGACCTGGATAGCTCAGGTGAACCAGATCTCAGAAGCTAAGTAGGGTCAGCCTTGGTTAGTAATTGGATGGGAGTGAAGACCAGGGTTGCAGAGGCAGGCAATGGCAAACCACCTCTGTTAGTCTCTTGCCTTGAAAACCCTGCCAGGGGGTCGCCCTACGTCAGCTATGACTTGAGGGCACTCTCTACTCTACCTTTCTCTATAGCTATGGCGCCTTTCTCCCAAAGATCTCAGGACTCAAAGCAGATTTAAATAAGTAAAATTAAGGTCTCTTTCAATGGCCATGGGAGTGGGGTTTGTCATGAGAAACAAGATCAATAGCTTTACAAACACCACCTTTCTTCAACACAGGGCCATTTAGTAAACGGCACGTTATTGTGGTGTCCACATCCTGATCTGGGACCACTAGTCATCTGTAATGACTCTGCTAGGCTTTATCTCTTCCCTTCTCCAGATATCTGATGGGTGACCGTAAAGTAAAATTCTTGTGACCACTTAAGACGCCGGTCTTCCCACGTGGCTATGTGCATGTCAGGATAATTTACCTCTTGGTAAAGATCAGCCGTGGCCTGATTTATGCATGTGAGAAAATGAGGCAGGAGTAAGATGATAAAACATGGAGTGCGCTATGGGAGACTACAGGTGTAGGAGCTCGTTTTGGAATGCCTGCAAATAGAAAAATAGCACAGCATGCAAAAACTTTTCTCCTCCTGTACCAGTTTTCTATTTGCAGGGAAGTTTTTATGTGAAGGGAGATTCAAAACTGGAATCTACAGTCGGCACCTGTGCAGGCTGTAATTCTATTCTACCACTTCTGTGCTCTACAGCTTGTTCTCTTGCCTATGTTCATTCTAATTTGGATTCTGAATGATTTTTGTGATGAATTGCGAAAGCAGAACCAAAATGCCATAGTATTTCCAGACAGGTTATTTAGGGAGGAAATGAGATGAAGTTGATCTCGTTGCTTTGCCTGAGTTCTGGCCCAGCACAACTGCTGTTGCAATGTTTTGGACCTTTGGGAAATGTAATTCCTCACTCTCCGACTAGGGAGCCTGGCAGTGTACCAAGGAAGAAAGTTATCGCTTCAGATGCCATGCTAGGAAGCAAGTTAATAACCATGTACTCACATTGCAGTCGATCAATTAAGAGATAAATGTTGTGCAGTTAAAGACTTGGGAGGCAAAATGCTGTCACTAGAGCTCTTTATTATTAGCAGTTTATCTGACCAACTCTTATTAGCCGCTCGATAGAAATTAAGGGTCCTGCAGTCATTCTCAAAAGCTTTAATCAAAAGGTGGGAATTTTAATCCTTTGTTCCTTTCCGTAAACATATATTATTCAGTCAACAGTCAAAATTCAATCTGAATTATTTTAGAGGGGATTCCCCCCCCCAAATAAGTCTGTTAAATTAATTTTACCTAGAAAAATTAAGGTGAGGCTGTGGCTTAGTGGCAGAGCATTTACTGCACAGGCAGAAGGTCCCAAGTTCAATCTACAGGTAAAAAGAACAGGGCAGTTCCCACATGGCTTACCTGAACCCGGAACGCTGTGCAGCATGCCGAAAAAAAACGTGGAAGATCGCGTTTTCTCTCGCGAGTTTTGCACGATGTTGCGCAACATCGTGCAAAACTCGCTAGAGAAAATGCGATCTTCCGTGGTTTTTTTTGGCATGCTGCACAGCGTTCCGGGTTCAGGTAAGCCGTGTGGGAATGGCCCAGGTAGTAGAAGTTGTGAAAGATCTCGACCTGAGACCATGGAAAGTTGCTGCTAGTCAGAGTAGGCAGTATTGATCTTGATTGGCCAGTTGTCTGACTCAATATAAGGCAGCGCAAAATAAATGCAATTTTTAAAACAATATGAGCTAGCCATCCAAAGGACGTAGAAGCATTAGCATGAGATTCTACTCCAATTTCCTCCCTGCTCGGAAATTTCCTCCCTGCTAGGAAAAGAACTCGGGTGGTGGTGGTGGAGACACAGCAAGGGTGAGGGAAAGTTGCCTCTCATTTAGGAAGCTGCACCTTTAAGAAGCCACCACCCATGTTACACTGATCAGGTGCGTCTCCATGGGAACCCAGGCATGTCAACAGGCAAAGTGGATCCAGGCTTCCTGCAAGCACTGTTCTCCCCATGAGGGGCCAGGAGGCATGCACTGTAAAAGGGCTGGGAAGTAGGCCGATGAGGTCTGATTTTTCCCACCCGTTTGTCTGAGTTCAACTGTTGCTACTTCCAGTTCCTCTCCAAATGTCTTTTGACAGACCCAAGGAGAACCCTCAGAGGGAAAGACAACCAGCTGCCAATTGCCTGAACTCATCTTGATTAGCTTCGTGGTTTAGGTCTGTTGCCACTTAATTGGCTGCCAATAACTTTCCTAATGAAGGATGAAGGGTGGAACACAAGAGTTTGCTGGGAAGGATGAGCCAGTCAGAGGCTAGCAGACAGGTAGGAAAGCCTACATAAGTGAAACTGTTACCTACAAAGAGACCTGGAGATAAGCAATGAGGCAACAATTTATATCTTAGAAGTTCATCTCATGTTGCAAAATTCCTATATGGAAAGCACTTCTGTACAAGAAGTATCATGCAGACTGGTGCATGGATCATCATGTGTGGACAATTGCACATGTTTGTTTTCTCATGTGTATGTTCTAGGAAATGCCAGTTGGCCATAGATATCATGTGCCCCAGCAAAAGCCTACATGTGCAGATATTGTGAGTGATGATTTTTGCTCAGGTGATGCAGTTCTTGGTGAAAGGGTGTTCTAGTAAAGGATAAAATACAATCAATATTATAACTGTTGTTTAAAATGTGTCTGCATAGCCATGCGATTTTGCTTCTATAACTCCTGGGCGCAGATGGAAAGACTGTGAAGCAGATTTCTATGTATTATACTGTATTAATTAACGAAGAGAATGCACTGAATTATCCTTCATTCCCATTGGACTACGTGTGATATATTCCCTTGAGTGATGCACCATTTATATATAGCTTAATGCCTCTCATCTGTTCATATTTATTGTAAGGATGAAATATGTATATTGATCACTGGTAATTTTCAGTGATGAGTATTGTTTGGTTCTTATGGCACCTTGGTCTGGTCAGATTCCTTCTGCTGTCATAATAATGACATGTTAGCCACCTTAATTTATATAAAGATAAGGCAGGATTAAAGACTGGAGATAAATATCAAGGAAAGCTATATTATTTTGGAGCCTTTTGTCACAGTGAATCTTTCTTAGATCAAAGTTATGATCTGAACCTCTTTATTAATATAAAATAAAGTGCTTTGAATGACAAGACCTTCAATTAGAGCTGTACTTTTCACATTTGCAGGTTAACTTTCTTGCCAATGAATCCATGCAGAGAATTCTCGCCAGTGTCCTAAATCACCTGCTCAGCTAATGTGGGTTACTGGTTTGATCTGTTGAACCTTGTCCTCTTTCTTTCTGACTTGTGAACTCTCACAAGACCACTCCCAACACTGATATGTTTTTCATAGAAGGTTATGCATCATTATCAGTCTTGTTTTAAAGAACCAGTAAGGTATTATAATAATAACAACATTCGATTTATATACCGCCCTTCAGGACAACTTAATGCCCACTCAGAGCGTGTACAAAGTGTGCCATTACTATCCCCACAACAAAACACCCTGTGAGGTGGGTGGGGCTGAGAGAACTCTGAGAGAGCTATGACTCACCCAAGGTCAACCAGCTGGCTTCAAGTGGAGGAGTGGGGAATCAAACCCGGCTCTCCAGATTAGAGTCCCGTGCTCTTAGCAACTACACCAAATTGGCTCTCATAGTGTTGGATTAGGACTGGAGAGAGCTTGGGTTCTTATCTCCACTCAGCTGTGAAGCTTTCCTGGTGATCTTGGTCCAGTTGCACTCTTTAATAATAACAATAACAACAACAATATTCAGTTTATATACCGTCCTTCAGGTGCTGTTCAGCAGTTTACAAAGTGTGTTATTATTATCCCCACAACAATCACTCTGTGAGGGGGGGGTGAGGCTGAGAGAGCTCTGAGAGAGCTGTGACTGACCCAAGGTCACCCAGCTGGCTTCATGCAGAGGAGTGGGGAATCAAACCTGACTCTCCAGATTAGAGTCCTGCCGCTCTTAATCTCGACATCAGACTTTCAATCTAACCATTGTTGTGTGGATCATATGGAGGAGAGAACTATGTACCTGAGCTGCTCAGACTTATTGCTTACCAGGGAACCCAGAGTTAGAACTATGCTGGGTTAGAGGCAAAGGGAGGAGGAGGAGTATGGGAGTAGGGACCTCTGCCTGCTCAGAAACCACTGTGGTGGTAGTGAGTGTCGTCAAGTCTTAGCTGACTTATAGTGACCCCTGGTGGGGTTTTCATAGGAAGAGACTAAAGGAGGTGGTTTGCCTACCTCTGCAACCCCAGGCTTCACTGGACGTCTCCCATCCAATTACTAACCAAGGACAACCCTGCTTAGCTTCTGAGATCCGATGAGATTGGATTTGCCTGGGCTGTCCAGGTGAGGACCCAAAGACCATTAGGGGGGGAGCAAAAAACCCCCCACAGTTGCTAGCCCCATTGTTCCCCAGGACTTTCAGACACAGTTTCTGTATTGCATTGACTGAGAGGGATTGGGACTGAATTGCTGGACTAGGAAAAGTGTACCGTCAAAGCACTCCAAGACAGATTACATCTTTCCGCAGCCTTTGCCAAGGCACGCTTCACACTGATGGTTCAGGGGAAGGAGGGCCTAAGAAGACTGATTAGGACAGATTAGCCCTTGTCCGTCTGATATGCATTTAGGTTGGTAAACAGTTTAGGCTGATAAAAATAACAAAGGGGGATAAACTAGATTATTGTCTCTTGGGATGAATACAAGGTGTGTTCAAATACACATCCTTTGAGTGGTGAAGCCTCTCTTGGAAGCACCCTCATTGGTCGATGTACAATCTTCCTCCCAGGACTGAGCTTGTTCCACGCTAATTGGCTGGGAGCTTGTAATGTGAAAAACCCTCTTCACCCAGAGCGTTTTTTCAAACCAAGTTTCATTTAGTTTTTTTTAAAGGCACAGATACACAAGTGTCAATTAGATATATTTGCAAGCAGCAAGCCAGGAATAGATTTCCTGATAAAACTGTTCGAATGCAAAGCTCGAGAGTGGTCAGATTGATTTCTGGGAGAGGACTGGCAGGTCCTTTTTTAAGGGTGCATTGAGATGAGATGTGGGGGATCCACGTATTGTTAAGGTTAAAAGCAGCCTTAAGTGGTCCCCAGTTTGGACAAGGACTTGAAGAGCAAGGGAGAGGGTGGTTAACAGGGGTGTGCGATTTGGGATTCTGATTTGGACCTGAATTGGAAAGATCTGGGATTTCCAAACTGAGCCCAGCATTGCAGGCCCAATTCAGAAATACCAAATAAAAGCTTTCTGAAACGATTCAGATTGCTTTGGAGAGCTGCGGGTAAACCCTTGCCTCTCTTCAGCTGATGAGAGGGGCTCCCATCAGCTGAGCAGCAGGCGGTGTTGAAAGCAGCAACACTTAAAGTGTTAAACCCCACTCTGCTCTTTCTAGCCAATGGGAGGGGGAGGGGGAGGTTCCTCCTCCTCCTCCAACTTCTTGCGGGCTCGCATTGGCTGGAAGGAGCTGCTTGCAAAGGCCCTGTGCAGCTGGCCACTCTTTTCCAATAGAAATCTATATCCTGCCCACTATGTTAGCTCAAATAAGGAAAGTAGTTAAGTATAATACAAGTATTGGTTATGAGAATAAAACAGATAGGAGCAAACCTTATTTATGCAACTCTGAGCTCCTTGGAGAAAGAGCAGAATAAAAATGTGATTCATGGAGCCTATCTTTTTTCTTTACAGGTACTAATAGTGGCTTGGGGGGAGCAATTTGTATTGGGAAAACAGGACATAGAGGGTAAGGGGCATCCTCCCTCTCCTTTTCCATAGTCTTGATTTAAATCACATCCCCCCAGCTGCTTTTTAACCTTAAAATGTTAGGCAATCTGATCATATATCTTCCACTTCTCTAATTGTGCCCTAAGGTAAATCTGTACATAACTTCCAATAACAAGAAACATACAATGAAAAAAGCCTTCCTGTCATCCAAACTATAGTCTTCTTTATTAAAAAGCTGGATTTGAAATGTTTCTGATGCCATATTAAAGAAAAAGTTGGTAGGGGGCAGTCTGGAAAGGATTCTTCAGTTGAAACAAAATTGCTGTCAAAGCCCACACTGAGTTTTAAGACAGCTTGGCAGATCCATTCAGTGTAGCAATAAGAAAAGGATTTGGCATTTAACCTCTTGAAATTAAACCAGGTGTTAACATCAATAGCTCTGTCTTATTGGAGCTTTAGTGGAATAACAAATTGTGAAAGCAGTATAGTTGTGTCTCCGGTGTGACCTTGGGGTATGGATGGTGGTGTGTGTGTTTTTCTTCCACTTTGGGGGAAATTAACTGTTCCTTGATGCCTGTTCTGAAAACTGTTCTTCCTCTCCTTCACACACATGTATACAGAAATGTGTCGCTTTTTTCCAGTCTGTGTGTGTGTGTAAAGTGCTGTCAAGTCACCACTTACTTATGGCAACTCCAATAAGGGGTTTTCAAGGCAAGTGAGAAGCAGAGGTGGTTTGCCATTGCCTTCCTCTGCCGAGTCTTCCTCGGTGGTCACCCATCCAAGAACCGACCCTGCTTAGCTTCCGAGATCTGATGAGGTCAGGTTATACCAGGCTGCCTTCCCTCCCATCACTCACTCCTTGTATTGCCTGGAAAAAATAATGTGGGAATAAACAACACAGTTATCTCTCCCACACTCAGATCCACGTACCATTATAAATTCTAGAAATCATGTGTCTGACTCTTTATGGGTGAAACCTGTTTGGTATGTTGCTTTTTATGCTTTGTTCATGAATTTTTACATGTTTTGCTAAAAAAAGCATGCAGGCATCCAGAAGGTGAGAAAGAGTTATAAATAACTAATGTGGACACATATCTACAACTAAACTAGGGGCTACATTGATTGAGAATAGCTTGCAAAGTGTGCCTCCCAAGCAGAGCTGCATTCTTCTAAATCCATTGAAATCACTGAGCTTCGAAGGATGTCATAACTCTGTTTAGGATTGCCCTGTAAAGCAGTGACAGAATTATGCAGGGATTGTCTCTTCTTTACTGGAGAGGCGTGGTGAGGTTGGCAGGACCAGTCTCGGGGTGTTTATGGCTTGTAAGGGTAGTGCACAAGGTGGACAAAGATGATAGATGAACACAACAGCTTTGCTAACTTAACATATGTATTAAAGGAAGCAGGGGAAGGATTACTCATCCCTCCCCCAACCTTTCCCACCACCAACAATGTACCACTCAAGTTGTAAAGGGAGGCTTCATCATCCTAATTTGTCTCTTAATACGGGCCAATACTGGCCAAGAAATTATAGAACTCTGCGGGTTTAGGTCATGACGCTGGATCATGTGCAAAATATGGGTTAAAGTTGCATGCCAAAGGGCCTTCCTAAAATAAAGAAGATACAACATTGTCAGCCCGTATTACCCCATGGACCTTCTGAAGAACGTACATGGTCACTCATGCTTAAACTAATGTTCTGGAGTATTTTTGTCTTCGGTTAGACCATTGCCTTCCACTTCTCCTACCAAGGTTGTTCATCACGTTTCACTTTTTTGCAAAATAACCGAGAAACTCTTTTGTCCTTGTGTTGTGGCCCTGTTCTTCAGGACTTGGATTCAGTTGAGATTACTTCCTATTCAGCATCGAGTGTTTGTCAGGGGCAGGTGACAGATAGGAGAATCAAGGCCGTGCAATGGTCCATTTGGAAGAGGAGTAATCATAACTCATAGCCACATACACACTCTCTACTCTCTCTACTCTCCAGGTGAGTGAGTGGGCATATATAGATACGCATCAACTGGGAAAACAGATGGTCTCCTTTGTTCACTGTGGATGTATAAGTGGCTCAGCTTACAACTAAAGAATGGCTGCCTTCAGGTCTCCCCAAAACAGGCTGTTCTGTTAGACTGAACAGTAATTGCTCTTGGAGGTTTGTGCTATATTGATCCATTGGTGCAGGTTCAATTTCAGTGCAAAGAGTTGTGTTTGGGATTTAATTGGAGTGATTAATAACTCCGCAGCAGCCGGTTGGGAATCAATATGGATTTCAAACAGCAAAAAAGTAGCACATTTTCCCCCTATAATGTGGCTGCTCTCAGTTTGTTGTTTGCGCTTAGTTGACTAATTAAAACCACAAGATCTCTTGATATATAGTGGAGTTGTGCTTTTTTTTAAAAAAAAACCCTCCAGGCTTTGACCTGAATACTAGATAAGTTGGTTTCTTTGTTTGTTTATTCTAGTTATCTAAAGAGCGTCTAGACCTCCGAGCCCTCAAAGTAAAATTATGCTCATTCTGCATTAGGCTCTCCTTGATGAATACAAAAAGCTTTTGTATCTTTTTGTGGTCAGGACTGTAGATTGCCTCTTGCGTCATTGGTAGTGAGCCAGTCGGCATCCGCTTAAGAGTAGGGCTGAAGGGATTTAACCCTGCTGCGTTTGATCCAGCGTTATAGCCCGAGATTAAAAGCCTGCATGAAACTTCCAATCTCATTACAGAACCAGCATCCACAGTAGGTGCCTGGGATGAAAATCCTGTTTCGGCTTTACATTGGAAAGCCGCCAACAGCAGCCTCACTATGCAAATGTAGCGTGACTTACTTTTCTGCGGATTTGAGCAGCAATCCTTGCCCTTTATGCCTTGGCCCCAATCCTTCTGTTCAGGGCCCATTTCCATTCATCTTTTTCGTAGTTTTGGCGTGTCGTCATGCATGCTTCCAGCTAACAATCCTAGATATAGCGTGGCGGGTTCCAGGAATCAAACCATCCCATTAAAGAACCACAAAAGCAACAAATCACCACCCCGGCAACTCAGCCTTTCTGCCGGCAGGCTCCTTTTCTACAAAGAAATTCTCAGTCTTTGTGTTGGACGTCTTCCCAACCCATCCTGGCTTCTTAGGAATACAGAATTTTCTTCCTGCAGAGAGCTGACTTTGTATAAATATTTCTCTAGCAGACTTTTTCTCATTGCTACTTGATTATAGAATTGCTGTACGTTTAGCTCACATGCATCTTTAACACACATGTTCATTGCTTCAAAGGTGAAGTTCTTAAGGAAATGAGATTAGATTGCGGCGTACCATAATGCCCGTGGTATTCAAAGCTCTTTGCTGAGTGATTAGTTCAATACTGCTAATGCAGAAAGTGCAGGCACAATACACTTTGTGTGCTGTGTTCTCTTGGAGTATATTGTTCCGAAAGGAGGGCTCCAGTGAGCACTGGTGTGTTTCTGCAGGGATCTTCAAGCTGCATGCTCCTGCATCGGCACCTTAGAGACCAACAAGATTTTCAGAGTGTAAGCTCTTGAGAGCTTACTGTGTTGAGGAAGCTGTGACTCTAAAACTTACTCCCAGAAAACCTTGTTGGACTCTAAAGTGCCGCTGGACTCAAATCCTGCTGTTCTACTCCAGACTAGAGATGGGCACGAAATGGGACAAAAATGAAACGAGAGTTTCATGTTTCATCATGTTCCACAAAACACAAACGTCCACGAAATTGTCCCGTTTCATAATACGATTCATTAGTTTTGTGATTCGTCAGAACCTGGGGCACTTCAACGGCCCCCTTCATACCCGGAGAGACTGGGCTTTGGGGGAGGGCCCCAAAACCACCACACAGACACCTGCCCAGGCGGGAGAGGTGCACAAAATAAAACCAAAGAGTATGAGCCCTCAAAAGAGCAGAGAAAGGATTAAGAAGAAACAAAGACAAGCAAAGAAAAAATAAGGGAGGCCTCAGTCAAGCTAGGCCCCAGAGCCAGGCAAAGGCCTGAGACTAGGGTGGGGTGAGGTGGAGGAAAAAAGGCACCCTCACCCAAAGACCTTCCTAGCAAGGCCAAGAGCTGAAAATAAGAGGCTTTTCGCTCTCTTTTAAAGCAGCAGCAGCCAAAAGCTCAATTCCACTCTCTCTCTCACTCCAATCCCAGCAACAGGTCCTCCCTCTCCCTCTGTCTACTGGGACTGAAAAGCACGAGGCAGAGAGCTCTGCCTTATGAAAGGAACACTCACATAGAGTAGAACAGAAGGTCTGTGGTTGGCAGACAGACCTGCCTAACAGGGTTTGGAGGGATGAGATTGATGTTCCCATGGCTACAGAAGGCCCACCTCCTCAGTTGCCTAGGGGATTAACCCCCCTACTCCTCGCTGTATAGGGCAGAATGGAAGCTCTCCAGTTGGCAAGGAGAGCTGCCTATCAAGGTTATGTGGGCTAAGATTGGGGTTCCCAATGGCAACAAAAGATCTGCAGAAATTCCGGGCCTATGTTGCCTAGGGAATCAATGGAACAGCACCAGCCTGTCTGGCATCACAAATCGTTCACAAATCATACCCAAAAGTCATGAATTTCATGAAAACCGTGGTCCCACAAAACGCGTTTCAATGAAACATGAATCAGTGCAATTTGTCACGAAATTTGATTCGTATTTCGATTTGTGCACATGTCTACTCCAAACCAACAGGACTACCCATCTATAAATATGCTCCTACATAGCTCCATTTAAACAATCAGAGCAATTGCCACATGAATCTTCTTGTTTTGACTTTTTAAGGATTTCAAGGATTACCCCTGCCCATATGAACCTGCCTGTACATTGAGATTTTCCTTGGAGGCCCAGCTTCTTGTTCCATCGCCATTTGAATTATGCTTACACAAGAGATTGAGTTTCCTTGGCTGGTGTGCCCAAACTTTAACTCTGCCCTAGGAGATCTGGTTGGCTCCTTCATTGCTCTCCTTCCAAAGCAGAGTGGAGAAAATGTTGTTTTAGCATGCCTTTGGTTTGAGTAGCAACTGAATTCTGGTTTTGTCTGTTGGAGTTAGTTTTTTAGGTGGTTTTATTATTGCATTTTAAAGTAGTGGCCTGATTATGCTGTAGTTAGGGTTGATTTGTGAACAATAGATTATTGGGGGTTTTTAATGTATTGTTGATTCTCTGTTCCTTGTTCCACAGAGATGGAAAGGCATGATATAAATATTTGGAATTGGGTTTTAGAAGCCAAGTTGGAAAACTCAGGTGTAATTCATACTAAACTGTGAAGCTTGCTGGGTTTTGTTAGGCAAATGGTTTTCAGCCTTTCCTAAAAAGGGGTGAAGGGAGTGTCTGCTAAATGTGGTGGAAGGGCAAGATACTAAGATAACACAACTAAATTGTGGATACTTTCACAATGCAAAAGTCTTGAAAACGTGTTTCTTTGAAACTCGGGTGCTTCAGAAGAAGAAATAAAAGATGCACTTGGGAGCAGATTCCAAGGACCAAGCCTCCAGCCTTCTTCTTCTTCTTCTTCTTCTTTTTTTGCCACGGTTGCTTTCTCCACAAAGCTGCAGGCTTGTTACAGCCCCAGCGTACAGCAATCTAGCAGGTTAAATGACTTGGGCAACACAGTTTATTAAAACTGGCAAGTGCTCGCTCCAGTTCTTTTCCTGATAGTCAAGGCTGTCGGAGAGAATAATTGACAGTGGCAGCTGTTCTGAGGCTGTTTTAGATTGTTGCAAGACTATTTGACTTGACAGACAGCTCCGTGCAAATGAACTGAAGTGATAGAGGCTGAATCTGGGTCTGGCTGCACAAGGAGCTTTCCTGTTGAAAGAGCCCGAGCAAGAACGCATCTGCTAAGGCCTACGACTGGATTGGGTGATGCTGGCAGGAGGCATCTTTTGCTCCCCGTTTTAGTTTCAGCCGTGCAGTTTTCAAAGTACAGAGGGCCAAGTTGATACCCAGTCCACACAACGTATAACATAACTTACTTGCACACCGTGCGACGGTGAAGAAGTCTGCACTCGTTTCATTGCCTTTCGCTTTAGCTTCTCTCTGGGAGAATCTGACACAAAACTCTCATGTGTTGTCTTTTGTGCATGTAAGCTACGACTTAAAAGGATCTTCCGTGCATGGCAGAATGTACATATGGGGACTGCCTGAGTCTCCAGCAGTGCTGTCGTGCGTTCCACTGCCCCCACCAGCACCACAACAGCAGGCACCTCCCCAGGCCCTGCAGCGCCGCCTCTGTCTGCACCTCAGCTACAGATGCCTCCATGGAACCCCAGGCTACCTTCCTTGTTGTAGTAGTAGCTGCTGACACCAATGCCCCACCCCAGGCAACAACCCCTGGCCATGCAGCTGCCTCACCTGCCTCTTGCAGCAGAACAGACAGCCCAACCTCAGCCAGTCCCACAGGAGTGATTTGGCAGCCCGGGCAGGGCAAGCACAGACCCCAGGCTGTTTATCCAGACCTCCCATGGATAAGCTGGGAGAAGGGCCATGCAAGGAGACTGGGTGCGGATTGGGAGGAAACCCAGGGAAGTGGGAAAAGAGGAATCCTTCAAAATCAAGTTCCTCTGAGGGCCAGGGAGGAAGGGCAGGGGAGAAGCAGCTAGAGCATCCTGTTGTTCCCAGGGCAGGAGAAGAAGCAAGGTGGGTCAACCCCCTTCCCTGTCCATCTGAGGCCTGAGGACACCTGGCTTTGACGGATGGATGGACGGGCAGACAGATGGCAGGCAGGCAGGCAGGGAGGGAGGGGCATTGGTGAAAGAGGAGCCCCAGACTAAGAATAGAACCAAAGTTGCAAGAGTCCCTCCTGGGGGAACTATGGGCACAATTACTTGCATTGCTGTTGAAATGTGTGCTGTGTGAGTGTGTTGAATCTTCAGCAATGGATACACTTGGCTGTATTCAAGATTAGTTCTTCCACTTCACTGTGTTGTGAGAGTCACATGGAACTGGGTCATTTAAAAGGTCGTGACACTTGCCTAATCAACAGATAGGTTGCTTGTAGGGCTGTGCTTGATGGTTTGACGGTTTTCACTGGCATGTTCCCTAACTCATACGGGAAGCTCTGGCATAAGGCTCCCTGTGCACATCCGTTCTCTGTCAGTGGCTGCTTCCACACACGTTGGATAATCCACTTTCAATACACTTTAGTGAACATTTGAAACTGATTTTCCATGTGTGGAACAAAAAATCCACTTCAAAAGGATTGCAAAAGTGCATTGAAAGTGCATTATTCAACGTGTGTGGAAATGGCCAGTGACAATATAGTCTGGATTATAATTCTTAAAGGGGCAGGCACGTGCTAAAAACGTTGAGTTGGTGGAAGCTCCTGCTTTATGGTAAGAGATTGGATTTTGATGTCTCTGGATCCTTTTTAGGCCTCGGAAACCCAAGGACCAGTGAAGCACAGCAGCAGGCAGCATTTAATTTCATGTTACTTTGGACTAGTTATCCTAAAGGTTGTAGTTTTTATTGTTGTTGTTGGTAATAGTAATATTTTATGGATCAAAATCATGCAAGAGAAGTGAAAAGATTAGGGACGGTTACTGGCACAAAGAAATAGTTGCTTTTGTTTCATCTGCTACTGAAGCAATAACTATATAGTAAGGGGAATGATGTATGAGTAATAAATACACCTACTTTTCCAGTGCAGACCATTAACTTTTTGCACCTGAATTGAAAAGTGAAAATGACTCATGTGCCAACCTGGCTGCCCTCCTTTATCTTGGTGCTAGGTTTTTTAACAACTCTCAGACACTGGAGGCAGCAGAACGGCAACCCATCCAGAAAATCCCACCTACCCAGGGCAGCTGTTTCCTAACGGTTCAGGATTGGGCTCCCACAGCCCTGATTATTTGGTCCAAATGCAAAATGTATGTCATATTATCTGAGTATTTCTTGAACATCTCAGACGATTCATCTTGTCTAAAAAAACGAAGGTAATCTGCCATGTTTGGTCAGTTATCATTAAGAAAGGAACCTGCTATTCTTTGTTATAGAACAGTGGTGTTAAAATGTTCAAAATAAATGTTTTCAAAGAAAAATAATATAGGGTCACTAAACAGCTAGCACGGTCCTCACACCGTCAAATCATATTCAGCTGTCTTCTATAAATGACCCTTGGCCCATCTAGGTCAGTAATTTGTTCTGACTAGCACCCAGGGCTTTTTTTCTGGGTAAAGAGGTGGTGGAACTCAGGACTGCATAATGACGTCACTTTGGGTCAGCTGGAACAAGGAGGGAGTTTTTTTAAGTTTAAATTGCCCGCGGCAAAAATGGTCACATGGCCGGTGGCCCCGCCCCCTGATCTCCAGACAGAGGGGAGTTTAGATTGCCCTCCGCTCCTGCCTGCCCTCTTCCTTCTTGTGCCTTGAGAAAGGAAAGGTGTGCCTGTTGCATGTGCTGCCTTTCTGTAGTGTGGTACAAAAAATGTTCATGCACATAAAATGTGTGTAGAGCAGGGCTTTTTTGCAGCAGGAATGAGGTGGAACGGAGTTCCAGCACCTCTTGAAAATGGTCACATGGCCGGTGGCCCCGCCCCCTGATCTCCAGACAGAGGGGAGTTTAGATTGCCCTCTGCGCCATTGGCATGGAGGGCAATCTAAACTCCCCTCTGTCTGGAGATTAGGGGGTGGGGACACTAGCCATGTGACCATTTTTAAGAGGTGCCGGAACTCCGTTCCACCACGTTCCTGCTTAAAAAAAAAAGCCTGGTAGCACCAGTCCCAAGTTCTCATGCAGAGGACACGGCTTTCTCGGGCAGAGAAGGCATCTTTCCCAGCACCTTCTCCCTGCTATTCTTGGACAGAAGCTGCCTGGGACCTTTCTCCTTGGTTGGCTAAAACTGGTATTGATTATAATTTTTTGCCCATGTGTATTATGGTTACGGTAGTATTCAGGAAGGAAAAAAGAGATGGTTTGTAAGTCTTAATTTCCTTACAGGTATCATAAGTTGCGTTAGTTAAAGTATAGCAGAGTAATGCATATTGCTCTTAACTTTAAATGTACAGAACTCAAGTTAATTGATTCTTGGAAGGGGCAAGACATTAATTAGTGCTTCCTTCCTTATAGCTGCATCAGTCTTGAGCAGTAGGTTGAAGAGCAGAAGCCAAACTGTGTGTGCTAATTGTTCTCAATTACATGGTGCTCTTCAGCTTGTCAGCAATTTGTGTCAATTTTTTTAATATGCTTAAGGCCATGTTCACATGAACAGTTAATGCAGTTTAACAAACCCATAAAGCACTTTCACTCTTGTTGTCATCAAGATTGGAGTTAAAGAGAATGTGGAGCGGGAGTGTGGATTCCTCCATTCCTCTCTATGTTTCTAATTCAGCGAAGTAGCATACAGACAGCTTTAACTATTTTATGTAGAACATAATTCCCCCCCCCCCCGCTCTTGGGAACATAGGAAGCAGCATTATATTGAATCAGACCATTGGACCTTCTAGCTAATTAGACTCTGCTTAGACTGACTGTGTTTTGACTGACTGCCGCTCTCCCAGGTCACAGAGAGAAAACAAGTCTTTCCCAACACTTAAAATCCAGTCGCTGGAAATGACAAGAATTAAACCTTTCTTATTCAAAGCAGGTACTCTACTGCTTAACCACCACCACCTTTCTACTTTACTATGCGATAGTGCTGTAGCTCCTTGCCTACCCACAGAAAAAATGGCTTCTGAAACTCAGGAGAGTGAGTGATGTTGATACTTCCTCCATGTGGCTTATCTAGGTAGGCACGGATGGTACATGCTTCCGTATTGTGTCTATGAGATTTAAACCCTACCCTCTCCAATTCTCTCCTCCTTGTACCTAAATCTCACACTTTCTGTCATACCTCAAGGCCAGGTTTATTGATGGTAAGTCAGACTTGTTGGCCTGGGGCTATGAATCTTTGTTCGAGTGTGAGAGGTTTCCTCAATTCAGATTCCAGACAAGGCCATGCTATGGGAGAAGGAGCAAACACCAAGGCTAAACAGCCTTTGAAGGCTCTTTGTGATGGGATTTTAGCAAGTGTCCGACAAGAGTTAAATTGTTGTTCTGTTTGTTTAGTCAGATAGCTAGTTAGCATAGAACCACTTAGACCTCGAGTAAAAGTTCTGGCCATAGAAAAGGGAAGTATTAGTCTTAATGAAGGGATCTAGGATTATCTGTTGGATGAACCAGTTTATTGGGGGGGGGATTAATTAGTAACAAAGAATAGGCTTTTATTGCTCTTTGTTCAGTCTGCAGTTTAGTCCATCCTATTCTAGTTAACCATCAAGATGTAGATAGATAGCTATTTATTTTCTCACCAAATGTACCCTTTTCCCTGATATGTAGTAAAACTATTTTCTAAAGCTGAAACCACAGGAGTCTGTCTACTTACCACTGCGCTAATATTAAACTCTGCAACTTTATCACCAACACGTTGGCTCGATGCTGTGAAAGGTTCTGAGGTAGCAGAGCTGAGCTATACCCAGGCCATGAAAAAGTTCATGGGCTAGATGGACCAGCGGCCTGGCTGAGAATAAGGTAGTTTCATATGTATGTCTTGTTTTTATTCATCACCTTTGATGCCCTGCTTTTAGGACCAGCAGACTCACAAAGCAACTTACAATCAATCTAACATCATACAGGATTCTTGCTTGCTTGCTTGCTGTATTCTTCTGACCCATAAGTCTTAAGTAGTAACTGAGAATATGAGGAAGAAAGTAAGAATTCAGGCCAGAGAAAGTTAGTCCAAAAACTACAAAAAGGGGTGTTTCTTATAAGTTGCGTGAATTCCCATGGCCTGAACTAAAAAAATAGCTAAATTCGTCTGGTAATAATTTAGGGATTAAAAAACCTGGTGTAAAATCTGCCCAATATAATGTCAGGGGTTTGATCCATTTCTGTCTCGCCTTGTTGTACCATGGGCATTCAAATAAAACATGGCTTACAGTTTTGATAACACCTATACAGGATAAAAGCAATCAGTCTGTAAAACGAGCAACAGCTGTAAAGCAGAAGCCAGCCATCTAAAACCAGCGACAGTTCTGTCCAAGACAAACCAAAAAAACATTTTGTCTGTTTTATGGACCTGAACAAGATGCATGATCTTCCTTTACTCTTTTTGAGGCTGAGATGCATTGTGACAGGTCTGCTTAGATGATGGAGAATTCCTGGGTGTCTTCTGCGCAATGCTTGGAGGTAATTCATTATAGGTCCATGAAGATCTGCCCTGATCTGGATAGCCCAGGCTAGCCCCGTCTCAGAAGCCAGGCATCATTGACACCAACTAATACTTGGATGGGAGACCACCAAGTAAGTCCAGGGTTGCTACACAGAGGCAAGTAGTGGCAAGCCACCTCTTGCCTTGAAAACCCTATGGGGCTGCCATGGGCTCTGACTTAATGGTACTTTTTACACCCAAGTGAAGATTTACCAAGCATCCGCAGTATCTTTCCAGTAACCAACGAATAGAGGGCAAGTAGGTTGGGGTAATGCAGGTACCAAGTCCTCCGTGTATCCTCTGCACACATTTTATGTGCATGAACATTTTTTGTACCACGCTAGAGAAAGGCAGCACATGCAACAGGCACACCTTTCCTTTCTCAAGGCACAAGAAGGAAGAGGGCAGGCAGGAGCCGGTTCTTTC
Organism: Eublepharis macularius; assembly: GCF_028583425.1. Taxonomy (NCBI): domain Eukaryota; kingdom Metazoa; phylum Chordata; class Lepidosauria; order Squamata; family Eublepharidae; genus Eublepharis; species Eublepharis macularius. The sequence goes on along the minus strand of NC_072802.1, from coordinate 60,687,740 downwards.
CAGTCATGTTTTTTATATATAAGAGGAGGGCAGGAGGTTTGGAAATGATTTTGCCCTGAGTACTGTTTGTATAACCTGGCAACTGCTTATTGAAGTCCTCGAAGCAGTCTTTGCGGATCTTAATCCCTTGCACTCAAGCAACACTTAATCAGCTTGGATGCAAATTCCTCTAACAGATTTAATTTGTGTTGGGCCTTTTTTTTTCTTTTTCTTTTTTGCGTTGTATTTAGCCAGTCACGGTGTGTGGCATACCCACTTGGTGGCATTCCTGTCTTCTAAGTGTGGCAAGAGGGGCTGGTGGGAGGAGAAGCTTTTCAAAGTTTAGAACAGATTTTAAATAGCCAGGTTGGTTTCTCATCAGCAGCACTCAGCAGTTTCCCTTTAGGCTCAGCTAAGCTCTTGAAGAATTTGCTTTCTGTTGAGAAGTCAGCATAACAGGCTGGCCAGCGGCTGTCCTTCCTAAGTCTGTGGAATCTTAAAATCAGAGTTACTGAATGTCCTCGTAAATCTCCTGAAAGTAAGAGCATAATCCTTTTTGTGCACTTTAAGTTGAGGTCGTGGATTTTGTTCCCTTAATTTTTTTTTAAAAAACGTGCACTTTCAGCTTGGCCAAGTTGAGCCAAAGATCTTGCCTTTACAGCACTTCCCAGAAGTGTATCAGGAGCTTTCTTAACAAAGCATAGAGGGGACCTGGGCTCGTTCCAGCTCAGCTTTATACATGCATTTTTGGGCCAAGAGTTGGACTGACAACAGCCTATTCCTATCAGTTAACGCAAAGAGGGTATTTGAAGGTATTCTTAAAATTATATTACAACTGTGCCCCACTTCTTTAAGGAGAGCAAAGTGCCATATATTTGGGTTCCTTCCAGGTAATATACAAGGCCAGATCTGCTTGCTTTCAGACATAGACCAGCATTATAGACTTGTGAATCATTCTCTTATGTCTCTGGAGACGGTGCTGGCGCAACTCCAAGTTCTGGACGATCTGGAGAGAAGGAACTTTTATCTCTTATTCAGAGCTCAGCTTAGCCCATAAGATGTTTAGGTGGGGTGTGCCGAGGTCACACCAAAGTTCTACCATGCATCTCTCCATCCTCATTTGGCATGGCCTGGTTATTGTTCCACCACTTTTTACCATTCCTTTCAGCTGCCTGGTAAAGGCAGTACTGTTGCTGTTTCAGCTGTAGAGGAAAGCACATCCTATGAATTATGATAGCAATACACTCTTTTCAAGGCTATCACCTCGGACAAATGTCACATCCATTGGGTAGATCAACTGGCCTTGGATGCCATTGTTCTCACATTTGTAAAGCTAGAATTATAGCTCTTCCCTGCTTCACAAGAGTGTGGCAAGGACAAACACTTTACAGGTTTACAAGTGTTCAGATGTCTCAATAAAAGAAGGCAGAATCATGTAAGAGTTTGTGATGGATACCTCGAGGGTTGATGTGCACACAAGTGTTTCTGTAATGACATCCCAGCCCCTTTATGTTGCTGTTGAAGCTGTGGACATGGGAGTAGTTTATTTCTTAATAGAAAGTATTCTAGGGTCGATTTTGATTAAACAGCAAGCAACATTGACTTGCTGTAAAGGGGCAGAATTGTGCCTGGTTGGAGGTAGAGAGGAGGAAAGGCAAATGCAATGTAGCCTTCAGCGTAGCAGGGCTGAAAGACAAATCACTGTAAATGTCAGATACCCTGTGAAGGAAAGAGCCAAGCTGAGGCCAGTTCAGCTTTAATTAAGGTTGAAATATTGGAGCTGACTGTTGAGTCTTAGGCAAATTGGCTCAGCCTGTTATCATGAAGCATGAAAATTAACTACTCTAGAACTTGGTAAAAATAAACACGTTTCTGTCATTGGAATGTTCCAGCAGAGGGTGGTGAATCTCACGCTTGTTTATAGCGGGGCAAAGGTCAACGAAGTCGAGTTTGTGCAATCACATGCCAGGGGGTGGACCTTGGACTTCATTTTTGAAAGCCCCTAGGAAATCCGATATGGTCAGGCATTGCTTGTGGTTAGCGTCAGAAAATAAAGAGATGGAAAACCGATGGACGGCGGGGTTTTTTTAACGGGGGCGGGGGAGTGTAACAGCATCTGTTTGTGAAAAAAGTAATTGGCAAAAATGGTTGGCATGTTGGTCCCAAGGAAACCATAATCCACAGCAGCATACACTTAGGCACCTGAGAGAAAATGGATAAAAAAAGATTGTTTTGCAAATGTAGTCTGTTGTAATATTGTCACTGTGCCTCGTTGTCTGTTCAAGACACAAGCTAACCCAGATTCAAATCCTCACTCTGCCGTGAAAGCTTGATGGGTGACCTAGGGCCAGCCGTGCACTCTCAGACTAACGTACCTCACAGAGCTGTTGTGAGGATAATATGGGGGAAAGAAGAATGATGTAAATTGCTTTAACTTGGGGAGAAAGGCTGGGTATAAACAGTATAAATATTTGGTCTTTGGGTTGCTACTGGACTCCAACCTTGCTCATCCCCTGCAAACTAACACGGCCCACCTGAAACTGTAGGCCGTAGCTGAATGTGACGCAGTTGTGGTGTGGGGGTCAGTCAGTCCAGAGAAATGATAAATGGCAGAAATCTACAGTTAGAAGTTCACTGTGTCAGCCAGTCACTTGCTCTTGTAGCATCGTAAAGGCCTTTCCCCACCTGTGTCAAACAAGTTGTGAGTTCTCTGTTCCTGTCTGTGCAATCCCCGATTAGGATCGGTATGCTGGTGGACATGGAGGAGGGCCTCAGCCCTTCCCTTTGCTCCATTTTCTCAACCTGGAACAGTTTCAGGGGGCACTGTTCGGGGCACCCCACATGTTCCTTGAGGTATATGTGGGTTTTCCCAACAGGCCCGTCTACGCCTTCTTGGGACTGTTTCAAACTCAGAAAGTGGTATGGGGGAAAGATGGAGCCCCACCTGTACAGGTACCATGGTTCTGAGAAGCCACAATATGTGTGATTCTGTTATGTCTGATCCAGGGTGGGGACCCCAGATCCAACCACTGTATTAAGTAAAGTATGAAGGTCCAAATCTTGCCTTTGCCATAAGCTCACGTGCTCACTTTAAGCAAGTCACACTCTCTCAGCCTCCCATTACCTGTATGCAGTACAAGAATAATTATGCTGGCTGACCTTACAGTGCTGTTGTGCGGATTATAACAGTATAATGTCTGTGTGAAATGCTTAGAAACTGAAAGTTGCTGTATAAATGTTAAGTATCATCATCAGCGCTCTACTGCTTTTAGAAGCTGTTTCTGTTGCTACCTTTAAAATAAATCAATGTGATCTCATGATTACTACACTCCTCTTCCCAGAAGAAAACTACCCAAGGATAGCGTCAGACAGGGCTTTTTTTCTGGGAAGAGAGGTGGTGGAACTCAATGGGTTGCCCTTGGAGAAAATGGTCACATGGCTGGTGGCCCCACCCCCTGATCTCCAGACAGACGAGAGTTTAGATTGCCCTCCATGCCGTGGTGCGGAGGGCAATCTAAACTCCCCTCTGTCTGGAGATCAGGGGGTGGGGCCACCAGCCATGTGAACATTTTCAAGAGGTTCCGGAACGCCGTTCCACCGCGTTCCAGCTGAAAAAACACCCTGGTGGCAGACGTCTGTGGCCCAGATGCTATGGGGTGAACTGGCCACGTGACTCCTTTTTGTCTTGAAATTGCTGCCAGCACCATGCAGTGCCTGGAGGCAGTGGAATCAATAAGTGGCGTATAAATCTGGTCAGGTGTTGGATAGTACATGGATTTTGTTTCTTTGGATAGCCCATGGATTTATTTTAATCGTATTATTCAATGTAAGTGCTGCTAGGAGTCTTGTCAATGTATGTTTTGCTGTTCTTTAGCTTTGCTTTTTGTTATACACTTTGAACGTTCACAACTGAAATACGTTGGGTTGAACGGCATTTGCCATATGCACAGACCTTTTTAGAACGTAAGTGGAGACCTCTGCTTTCAGTAGAAGGAAGCCCTCATCATGGATGGAGTTGTGTTATTAGCAAACAACCTGGAACATAGTTGTGATATTAGCAACACAGTTGCAGGGTCTTGGCTGCCATTTTAATGGCCCCGCTTGAGTTGCTGCACACTCAGGGGATCCTCATTCAGTACCCCATACAGAAGCAGCATATTTATTTATTACATTTTTTATCCATGATGGAACTCAAGGTGGTATACATACCGTACAGTCCTATGCAAAGTTACTCCACTCTGAGGTCATTGGTTGCTGTAGGCTTAGATTGAGATAACTCTGTACATGCTTGCACTGGTAGAGTCCTTAGAGGATGTCCCATCCAGGTACTGATCAGACAGACCTGCTTGTGTGTGTTACAGGCTGTCAAGTCGCCTCCGACCTATGGCGACCCTATGAAGGAAAGACCTCCAGAACATCCTATCATTAACAGACTTGCTCAGGTCCTGCCAACTGGAGGATTTGGTCAAGCCATCTCGTTTTAGGTCTTCCTCTTTTCCGACTGCCTTCCACTTTTCCTAGCATTATTGACTTTTCCAGAGAATCTTGTCTTCTCGTGATGTGACCAAAGTACGATAGCCTTAGTTTTGTCATTTTAGATTCTAGGGAGAATTCAGGCTTGATGTGATCGAGTATCCACTTATTTGTCTTTTTGGCTGTCCATGGTATCCGCAAAAATCTCCTACAGCACCACATTTCAAATGAATCAGTTTTCTTCCTGTCAGCTTTCTTCACTGTCCAACTTTCACATCCGTACATAGTAATGGGGAATACCGTAGTTTGGTTCAGCAAATTTCTTATATTATGTTTTTGCACTATAGTCAGGGTCTCTTGATCGTGAAGAAAGGAATTTGTAACAGCCCTGTGAGGAGCTGCTTTGCAGTCTGATCTCTGCAGGATGCGGTATTGTGCCTTTAGCAAAATGCAGGAGAAAAGCTAAAGATGAAGTGGGGTATCACAGTACTTCCCAAGAGACGGTGTTACCGGTGGTTTCAGAGGAGCTTTTGTTACAGCTGTTGCCATGTTTCTGAGGTTTCCAAAGCATTAGCTGTTATTAAGACTCCATAGCTGCTCTCACGCTACAGCACTACAAGTCCTTGGCAGCAGCTTCCCAAGTCAACCCAAACATGCGCCATTGAGCTTGCAATGAATAATTTTTAGAGCACTCAAAGGTCCTAGAGTGCTCCTAGGTCTTTTTCTTATTCATCCTCATCTCAGAAATAGCAGGTGGATCATTTCAGTTTTGAGTTTACAGATGGGAAACCATCTGTTCTAAAGGAGTTGAGCCCCCCCCCAAGTAGTTCATGAACTAGAAGTAACATGGGAATAATCTTGGGCCAAGGGGGGGGCGGGTCCAGGACTTCCAAGAAGTCCTTGGATGAGGCCAGAGTCAAATCAAGAGCCAGTTTTTTGTTCACAAAGCCATATTGGCTCATTTTACATCCCTTAGCTTCATTTTGCCAAGACAGATTTCTTTCTGGAAGAACATATTTATGCACCATCTAGTTATTTGGTTATCACACTATGGAAGTGTTGATAGATGAATTCATTTTATCAGTTGATGTAAAATTACTGGGGTAAATGCAAGCACTATTAAAACTGGCACACAATATAGTGTTAGGTATCTTAAGGAGCAAGAGACATGCTGGATAGCAAAGAGGAACACACCTTTTGCAAATAATATATATCTTATGCACACTTAAAAGTTACCCACTTTCACGTGGATCTTGTTTAGTGTGCTGCCTCAGATGAAATTTGGTGGCAGCTCCTGGGAGGTTTTCTGCAGGAGAATTTCCCTCTCCGTGATGCGAAAAAATTCAGACATGCAGTGGCAGGGAAATGCGTGTTGCTGAACATAACTCAGAGGTGTGTAGACTGGAGAAGTCCTCTTAGCCAAATTCAGGAAAATTTGAGTCATCCTCTTCTTGGATACCGTAGCTTAAGAAATTACAAAAGAAGCTGTGACTGGCAGGAAAACCAGTAGGTTAAAGGGCAAACGAAACAACTATGTGAATCCTGAAGGAATCTGGTTCACCCATAAAGATCAAGCCTTTAAGATATTATCAGAAGATCAACTAAGGGATTTTGAGGACAGGAACCCAGAATTCCAGTGCACCAAGCAAGACGAAAAGGAGAAGTCTGAGGGGGAGGGGGAGGAAACGAGCACTGCGGCTGCAGTTGCGCAGAGAGAACTCCGTCCGGGACCCAGGAGGGGAAGAAAAATTTAACTTGAAATTAAATTGTAATTTGCATTTAGTAAGGTCAACCACTCCATCAATATAATATAAAGCTTTAACTTTTGAATAATGGCAGTATGAAGGGAAAACAGAAATGTAGTGTTTAGTGTTTAGTGTTTGTAGGGTACCTTCCCCTTTTTTCCACCCCTCCCTCCCTCTCTCTTCTTTCTCTCCTCTTTCCTATCCCTTGTGTTATTGTAGTCTTTTGTAGTTACTGTTCTGTAGGGTATGTATGTATGTAGTAGTTGTATGTTAGATATTGAAAATAAAAAATTATATAAAAAAAAAGAAAAAACTATGTGAATCCAATATCATCTCAAGCCTTCAGTGTGGGTAGGGCTGTCAGTCAACAAACAGGTGCTTCTTGGTCCAAGAACCGTCAGTCCTATCTACCTGCCTGCTAGCTAGGGGTGTAAAGAATAAAGCAAACTGGGGTGGTTTTGAAACATCAACGTGTGTCTTTGTTTCTCATTGTTGAAGGTCCAGCCTCGAATGACAAGGCCGAAGTGAAAGCAGCAAGCATCCTAAAGGTTTCCGGGCTGGAGCGCAGCCAGGAGCTGAGTACTGACGTGCCCTTTGTGCTACCAATCCCCAGCCCCCAGCCCCCCGCTGTTGTAGTGACTTCAAACTCCTCCGCGCCCACATCGAGTGCCCGGGCGAGCCCACTGTTGAAGAAAGAGCCATTGATCACAGCGCCAGCACCTCCAAGGCTCACCCCTCAGCCACAGCCTCGGCCTCAGTCGCAGCCACAGCCTCGACCTCAGTCTCACCCGCAGCTGCTGCCTGAGCTTCGGACGCAACCACAGAGCCACATCCCCCCTCCTCTCAATTACCAAGTCCATCACCAGGTGGCCCACAACGGACTCAATAACATTAGGTGCGTTCGTTCGTTCATTCGGTGCCCCTTTATCCCTTAGCAGATACTGTTGTTTGACTCTCTTGTGGCTTTTCTACCAACAAAACTGAGAATTCAGTCTAAGAGATTAGAGAAACAAGCTGTTCCCAGTATAGAGGTTGCTTTACTTCAGTACTATGTAATTTTGCACCTGCTTGGGTAGTTACTGTCACTGCCAATGAATGACACTCACTGTGGGTAGCAAGCCCCACCCCCATTGCATGTTTCATGGCGAGGGTGCATTTTTGCTCACGTGTACAGTTACAGGAAAAAGAAAAAAACTAGTGGGAGTTTTAGATAACTAGGAAGTCATGAGTCACGGCTGTAACAGAACATGATGAGAGGACAGGGTGGATCTCGAGATTTGTTGAAGAAGCACAGCAATGAAACCTGTTAATGAACAAATCGACTGTTGCTGCCTTAGTCTAGAATGGTCCTGGGGACCTGCACTGGACAGCTTGAGTAGAGGAGTCGAAAAAGCTTGGGAGTGCCAGTGTGGTGCAGTGGTGAGGCTGGGATCAAGAAGACCCAGGTTCAAGTCCCCACTCTGCCATGGAAGCTTGCAAGGTGACCTTGGGCCAGTCACTCACTCTTGGCCTAACCAATTTCACAGGGTGGTAGAATAACAACAACAACATTAGAACAACTTAATACCACATTCAGCGAGGGTTACAAAGTGTGTTATTATTATCATCACTAGAATCACCCTATGAGGTGAGTGGGGTTGAGAGTGCTCTGAAAGAGCTGTGACTGACCCAGCTGGCTTCAAGCAGAAGAGGGAGGAATCAAACCTGGCTTTCCAGGTTAGAGTCCTGCTGCTCTTAACCACTACATCAAACTGGCTCTCTAGAAGAGGAGAACCATGTTGTAAGCTGCTTTGGGCTCCCATTGGGGAAGCACGTGTAATATAAAATATCTAAATAACTAATATTCCTGAGATGCGTTTGCAAATGGTATGCTGTTGTAGCTCTGTTCACTTTCTAATGACATTTTTTTCTCTTCCCTCTGCATCTTTTTTTTATCTCCACAGCAGAAGCAGCAGCGCCAGCAGTGCGACAAGCATTAGCCTCCCCAAGCACCTCCCGCTTTCCCCCCAGATCCCTCCCCATCACTCCTCCGGTCCATCTTTGCCCCTCTCCATCTCTAACCTTGCTGCCTCACATTTCCCTCTCAGATCGCAGTCCCAACACCAGCACCATCCGGCCATGTTCGCCACCCCTCCTACGCTGCCACCTCCTCCAGCATTACCTACGAACAGCCTTGTGATCCCAGGTCACCCTGCAGGTAAGTCCTACCACCTCTCTGGCTATTCCTGCTGAGAACTGATCCCCCTTTTCGTGCATTGTAAGGCACTGGGCAGAGTATGTAGATGGGGAGAGGCAAAGCCCGATAGAAACTATCCTTCCGGGCGGTCTTTCGAAAGCATCAAGGATACAAGCGTAAACGGTGAGGCACGCTGAACCAGACTTGCAAATGCAAGTTGTATAATATCTTACTCGTGTGTGTGTGCGTGTGCGTGTGCGTGTGGTGTGTGGTGTGGTGTGTGTGTGTGTGTGGTGTGTGTGTGTGTCCTCCCTCTTGCTAACTGGGAAATGTTGTGAATTTGAGCTGACGTCACAGAGTTATTAATCCTCCAGATTCCAGAAATAGCCCGGAGGGAATTACTGAAATGAAGAACTTTCAGATTCCAGTTCTGTTCCCATTCTAAAGAATGTGACACATACGATACCCTAGAAATGGCTCGGGTATATAGGACAGAAAATGGGATAGGATGAGAAGGGATAAAAACCCCAAAGGCTGGCAGTTGATTGTGGGGAAAGTCTGAGAGTCAAAGCTGATTCAATAAATAGCAATTCTTTGTCTTTTCAGTCTTGCTTCCTCTTGGGCAGAACCTACTCTTCTGTGGGATGCCGGACAGACATTGAAAATAGTATCTCTGTATCTAGCTTTCCCCCTTCACTCATTGCATCACCTATCCCATGTCACTTGTTCCCTAACATTACGTGATCAGGTTGAACATTTCCCTGCCCTTGAGGCATTATATAATTAGGCACCGCAGCTGGCATCAATAGGGAAATATACTGCATAAGCACATTGTAAAATTGGGCAAGCGATGCTACTTGTTACAGCGGAGCGAAGGGAAACGCCACGAGATGCCATTTTCAACGGCATCCCTGCATTCTTTGTACAGTGTAGTTCTGCCCCTTCCATTGGGTGCTCCGCTTTCTTAAGAGACTCCTTCCCCTCCCCTATAACTTTACCAAAAACTCTGAACTTAAAATCTTCGTTTTTCACAAATCTTGCTTTTTGCATTCGTTTGCTGCTTCATCATCATCATGAGAGAAATCCGCACTGCTCTTTGCAATAAGTGTTAGGATGTAGAACAATCCCTGAAAAATCTCCAGCAGGGGAAAGGAGCACACATTTATCCTGGGAGGCAGTTTCTATACTCTGTACAATGTAAGGAGGAAGGGGAACCTTTGTCTGGGTGGGGATTAAAAGATGAAGCACAGTTGAGTAAGCTACACATGCCAACAACAGGCAATTAGGTCTGCATGTATGCATTAATGTCACGTGCTGTCTTTTTGCCTATTTCTGTATGGACCAGGAACCTTTAACTTTATAGAGTAGGCTTGGGGAGGGGTCCACCAAATACACTGAGCTTTTAGGAACTTTCAGAGTTTGTTTTTTTAAAATTACAGGACACCAGTCTGCCCCAAGAGTCAATTCACCATGTTTTACAACACAAACATTTGAGTTTTTCAGTACATCCTTACACTATATAAACTTCCGCCTCTAACAGTGCAGTCCTAAGCAGAATTCCACCCTTTAAAATCCATTGAAGTCAGTGGCCTTAAAAGGGTGTAACTCTGTTTAGGATTGCGCGGCCCAACACCCCATTTATTGCTTTCCCATTAGCCTACAGCTGTTCCTGTGGCAGCTGAAACATTCTATGGTGCTTTTGTCCACCGGGGCCCCGTTTGATCTGGCATTTGACTCTGTAACTAAACCAGCAGGGATTAAAGCAGACACACATTTACACCAGCCACCCCTCCTTCTGTTTCCTACAAAAGCCTCCCTAACAAGTGCGAAAGGAAAAGATTTCAAACTGTTGAAAGCAGCAGTTGCTTTCCATTTTACCTTTTTTATGCCCTCCCCGCCCTTTTAGGATGGGCCTAAAGAATGGTGTGGAAAGGAAAAAGAAGGTGGCCTCAAAGAAGGGCTTAAAAATTGCGTTCAGCTGAATTTCTGTAGTTCCCAGCTAAGGCACAAAGGGATGCTGTCAAAATATGTCTAACCTTAAGGAAACATGCCGTGGCCTAAAGTTTCCAGAGATTGAAGCTGGAGTGACATAAGACAGCATGCTGGGTGACTCGTTCATTCCACAGTTTCTTCCCATGTGTAAGGCAAACCCCACAGACACACATTCAGGTGGGTGAGGGCTTTTGCAGAGTAGTTTAGTTGGCCTTAGGGCAATACCAGAGGAAACAGCATCTGTCTAAGCGTGTCTTCTTCTGGGATGAAAATACAAAAGCCAGTGTGGTGCAGTGTTTAGAGTGTCGGACAAGGATCTGGGAGGCCCACATTCAAGTCCCCACTTTGCCATGGAAGTTCGCTGGGTGATCTTGGGCCAGTCACGCACTCTCCGCCTAAGTTACCTCACAGGGTTTGTTGTGAGGAAAAATGGAGGAGAGGAGAATGATGTAAGACGCTTTGAGTTCCCGCGGGGGAGAAAGATGTGGTATAAATGAAGTAAATTTTTGAAAATGAATAAAAATAAAATTAAAGCTTGTGCTTAGATACACAGGTGACTTTTGCTATATACCTAATGTCCTCTCAGTGACCAAATATTTCAGACATTATGTTGAACCAGTTACGTCGGTACTGTGGATTGTCACCTGTGTTCATTTCTCACTGGGGTTGTTGCTGTCCTTGGGGTTAGCAACACGAGTGTCACTTCACTTGTGTGAGCGTTACCATCCGTAGCTTAACTGTGTTATGTTTCCTCGGCCAGTTGTATCGCTGAGGGAATAGTAGCCCGAGAAGACAACCATCATGGCTACTTCCACTGAGCCCAGCTAATAAACAGTCTTACAGACGGGGCAAGCAGATGTCAGACATACTAAAGGCAAGGCCCAGATCCTGGGGGTATTTAGGTGTGTGAGACCCTGTGGGTTTGCACTAGTATGACTATCACCCAAGTTTTACATTTTCAGCCTGTTACTTTGCTGGGAGGGAGATGCTTCCAAGATCAGTGGGACATTAGAGAACTCATTCAAGACAGATTGAGCAGGCCTCAGATACTCATGTGGGAGATAATTTCTGTTCCTGCAGGAAGATGCATGAGACAGGAACACATTCAAGCATGCGATTCTCCTCCCCACCCCCCACCCCCGGCCCATGTGTGTATTGGAAGTGATAAAGTCCTTTCAGGGCAGAATCCTCTCTCTGGGCCAGGTCGGAGCTACAAGCGGCTGTAACTGAGTGCAGATCTAGACGCTGCGATCTCTAGGTCAGAGGCTTGAGCTTGATGTACAACAAGTAGGAGGGCACTGCTCTCTTGGCACAGTGGCAAAAAGCCGGGCTCCCAGTGCTTATCCCATGTTTCATCCTATTGGCCATGTGCACGTATTCCACAGGCGCTTGCTAGGCTGGCCATTCCTTCCAAAACAGACCAGATCCCGGAATTCGTTCTACCTGTGCAGTGCACAGGGTAGGGGCATGGCTCATAAGCAGAGCATGTGCTTTGCATATAGATGGCCCCCAAGTTCAATCCCCGGCATCTCCAGACAGCAGGCTAATGGGAAGGATCCTGAGGGATCACTGCCAGTCACAGAAGGCAGTGCTGACCTTGATAGACCAATGGCGTGATTCAGTAGAATCACATGTACAAATCATGTGTACCAATGAGGCAGTTTCCTGTTCAAACCTGACCTTTCTCATGACGGTAGGTAATACTCTTCTCTTTAGCCTTGCCAGTCGTCCATCAACATTACGAAGACAACCGCAACCATAGACGTTGCAGTAAGGATTAAAGCAGGATATACGTGAAGCACTGTGAACTCTCACAAATCAGTGTATACATTAAGTGTCCTATTCCTATCTGCTTAGCACTTCCCTTTCATATAGCGGTCAGATGCCGTACTTCTGTGGAGCTTTAATGCACAGGCAGTGGCGGCCCTCTTCTGTGAAGGATGCTGTTCGCATGCGTGAGGATTGCTGCTGAATGCGTGGATCTTTCCCCATTGTAGCATATAGTGCCCCTGCCGTGCACACATGCCAGCATCTGCTTGTGCGCCAGAGTGGTCCCTTCCTTGTAGCGCAACAAACACATGTCAAGTGAGATAAAAGCTGGCCCCTCCTGGCTGCCATCCTACATTCTTGTTTGGCTCTCTTTTAAGTGCTCTGCTACTGCTGTTGCTGCTTTTGTCCCCCCAGACACTCGGGGTTTTTTTGTTGTTCTCTTCCCTGATAGAGATGAAGCTGCGTGTCATAGTGAAGTCTGGAGTCAGCTGCAGATCCATCCAGGCTGACTTCAAGTCCTTTAAAGAAACCAGATACTGAATCGGGAGCAGCTGCCAACTCCTTTTTTTATCCATTACTCTTCTCCTCCTCCCCGCTGCCTCCCCAGGGAAAACATAAAATGGATTATCTTGATGCTAACAGAAGTATCCAGTTCCTTAAATCAGGCCAGAGATTCCCCCCCCTCCCCTCCTCTCTTCTTTTTTTTTTGTTGGTGGGTGATGATGACGATGATGACAATTGGGGGGGGGGGCAAACCACAAATGACATGAGCAGACTTGTTTGCTTAAATCTGTCTGTCCCAAACAAGTTTAAAGTATGGTGCATGAGAAGAAGAGGAATAGGTCTGGTTTTTAGAACTGCTTCTGCCTTTAGGGTGTTTTTTTAACTTGAGGGCAGTATAAAAATATTGTGACTAAATAGAGCAAAAGTGTTGTATGATTGGGAATGCTAAGCTCTCTTGTTGCCCATTCCCCTCTTTCCCTTTTTTATCTGAGCGACTCGATAACAAGTAAATGTGAGGGCAGAGGTTGCTAAGGGAGAAGTAAGCACTGGACCCAGGGAGAGTTCAGCTCCCTTTACCTGCCAGCTCCGTCCTTCCTTCCTTCCTCTCTCTCACTCTCCACCCCTCCCTTCTTCCCAATTGGATTTGCTCTGACCCCTCTGCTCCATTTGCAATTGAAGCATTACTTAGTTAGTTCTAAACAAATGGCTCTGCTGACATCCTATCTAGTTTGGTTTTCTCTACTGCTGCTGCCTCTGAATTATAACTACTTTTACGGCTTGCCCCGAAGGGAAAAAAAAGATCTAGCCAAGAGCCTTCATACTGAAGAGTCTTTCCCCTCAGTACTCCATCATAACCTACAATTATCTCTATTTGTTATTAGTGTGCTAAATAGTCTTGGAGCGCATGCTCCTTTTTGGGCAACAGCAGCTGCTTCTGGAAGCTTAGGAAACAAGCGCTCATGGATTAGATATTTAATGCAAACCACAAGTGTATTCTAGCTGCCAGATATACCAATCTCTAGATAGTAGTCTGTTAACCCTCATCCGCCCATTTTTTTCCACACACCAGTTTTCTACTCCTCTTCTGCCATCCACACCCTTATATATGTAATCTTTCTAACTGTCTGAATTGTTTGGGGAAGTAATGGGAACTGCAAACTCTCTGAACCATAAAAGATTATTTGTTGTGTCAGGTCCTCTTTACAGGAAAAAAAAACATGCAGGCAAGAAGAATCGTCAATAGCTATTAACCAGAATTGAAGAATGGGATTACTCTGTGCTATGCTGTGACTGCATCCTTAGTCCCCTTCGCTTGTTTTAACTTCTTTCAGAAAGAGAAAGGAGAAGTGAGGTAGCAGCAACAGTTCCTACTAAAGAGAAGAGCCCTCCTAACTTTAAAATTGTTTGGGAAAATAATTTCCCAAGAAAGATCCTCTCCGTCTCCTTTCCAGAGAACCCCCCCTGTCCATCATAAAACAGGAAAACTTTTCCCATTCTTGAAAAAAATTGAATTCTATGACAGTTGTAGCATTGACAGTTACAACCCATTGTCTATGGAGACAATGGGTTGTAAAAGGGTTGGTAAGGAATAAGAGGGAAACAACGGAAAACCATTTGAGTAAATTTTCGTGTAACTTCATTAAATACAGTCCCCTTGATGGGGAAAAACGGGGTATGATTTTCTGGACACACAGCAGGATGTATGAACAGTACAGATGAAGTCACTTGCCTCTCAGTGCTGCTAGTGAGATATAAATATCTCTCCTGTGGATGTACAATCCATGCATCTGATGAAGTAAACATCCCTCTGGAATTATGAGCAGTTTCGTAGAGTCTCTCTACACAAGACATCTTACACAGGGACGCTCAAGTGACTTACTTTCTGTGTGGTCTTATATTCAAGTGTACTCTGTCTCCCTAGCAGGGCATGCACATCCACTGTGGAAGAACAATTGTAAGATCTTTCACTTTAGCATCCCCGTGTAAGATGTCTTGTGTGGAGAGAGACTTAGTGGTTGCACTATTCCATGTACATTTCCAATGGTTTTTAACTTCGCAGCTCTGATTAACATTAAAACAAAATTAATCTACAGGCTGGAAAATGGAAAAAGTTTGATAGTATGTATTTCCATTTGCTTTTTAAAAAACGGGTGTCTTAGCTGCTTCTGGAACCGTGTGTCCCAGTTACTATTGGCACGACATGAATGACAGTGTACTTCTTCCTTATATGCTCTGTGCAGAAGAAATGCCTCTAAATGTACATCATGCATGTTGGTGGGGTTGGAAAGAACGATTCAAAAGCGGTTGGGTTTTGCTAATCCCAAAGTGCCCTTTTTTAAAAAGATCCTTTTGTCACTGTTCTTGGGTTGGGAGGAGGGAGCTGGGAGGGACATCTTGTTGATGACGCCCCCGTATGTTTTCTGCTGTGATGACTCATGGTGTTCTCTCTTGTCTTTAGATACCAGCCTGTTGATATCATTCAACCAACCAATCATGTATTGCCAGCCTCATTCGGGGATTCTGATTGGTACTTTGTCACAGGCATCTCTCTTACCTCCACCAATGAGTCCTCACGTAGAAAACCACCACAGCATGACCTGCAGAAACAGGGAATGCCAGGTGAATATCTTGACTTTTTTCTTCTACGTCTTTGTGAAACTCACGGGCCGTTGTGTCCTTGTGTCTTTTTTTTTTCTCTCCCTTTCTCTCTCCCTCTTCTAGATCACGAGCTGCTAAGGCAAGAGCTGAACAATCGGTTTTTGGTTCAGAGTTCGGACAGGGCCGGTGCTTCTCTTGGCCCAGTGCCGCTGCTGAGGGCGGAGTTCCACCAGCACCAACACACCCACCAGCACCAACACACTCACCAGCATACATTCACTCCTTTTCCATCCAGCTTGCCCCAGATGCCACCCACTGCACCTCCCCTGGTGCGTACCCCTGCCCAAAATGTGAGGATAAGTAGACCGCCAGCGGCCCAAAGCCTGACGGCGCCAACCTGCTTCAAGACAGGCGCTCAGAATTGTTCTGTGTTAGATATCGCTTCCCATTCTCAGGGGACGGTTATTTAAAGTACAAATCCAACAGCATGCTTTTAGACTAATTTTTTTTAACGCAGTGTGAGCTTTTGTAAGTTCCAACCTGCTCCATTCCTTCTCACTGAGCCACATCTCAATGTTAACTCAGCTTTTTGACATGTAATATAAAATGGCCCTTTGTTTTCCTCCTCTTATATGATTTGGACAGCTAACGTAATATGTTTCTGGCTAATAGTTTTAATAGGGAAAAGTCCATTTGACTGCCTTCTCACACACAAAATAGATGCACCGAAATGACCAGGGCAATGGAATTTTCCAGTGCAGAATGTAACATGTCCATATTGTTTCTCACTTGCCTACCTTGTTGCCATAATACTTTGTGCTGCTGTGTTTTAAATGTTTCTGGTCCATCGCCATTCAGTGCAATGCCCCACCCAGTCGTGTTTTTTTGTGAAATCAATATTTGACTGGGTAGTCCAAGAACCGATAGATGTTTATCTGTTTTTTTATCACTGACCATGGTGTAAAGTTTAATGTTTGCTTACAACCCGAGTGAGGGACCTTCTTCAGGCCTGCGGGTAGGTTAATGTTGTTTTTACATAACCCTACTCACCCATGGCAGAAACCTCCACCCACTTGATTTAAAATGTCATAGCATGTCATTGCTTTAGCCAAAGATGACTCATTGGATGGAGTATCGAAAACGTAGCATGGGCCACATCTTGCCAAAAAAGCTATATGTTTTTTCATGCCTCCTTTGTCTTTCAAGATGTATCATGATAATGTATATGCGGTTTACCCCCGTTTGCTGCTGTTATAAAGTGTGTAAATTCTTCAAAGTACTTTTTTGTCCTGAAAGACTATGTTTATTTTTCATAGATCGCATGAAGCTTTTCCTCCTTTCAGAAAAGGGAGAGAAATGCCTTATCCTTTTCTCTTGTAGTCAAAGAACCAACATTCCAAAACAGCATTTTGGGGCAAACTCATGGGAAATGACATTTCTTGCTTTTCGTTCCTGCTGCTGATGGCATGACGAAATTGTTCGTTTCTAATCCGCTTAACCGCAGAACAATGAGAGCAATATCTGCCACCCCACATCCCTACCCAGGTGTTTGAGCACTGTGCAAATACTTTCCTTTTGTCCCCTCCCTTCTTGACCGCTGTTTAAAGCCATCTTGATATCTCTGATCTCAGAAAGCGGCTCTCCCGCCCACCAACACCCTGTTGATGTCAGGCTAAAGAGTAAAAACAGCTTTGCCCTGCCTTTTTTTTGTTATGTTTGAGCTCCCATCTTCTTGGATTTCACTAAATAGGCTTGGGTTACAGGTCCAAAGCAAAACCCAGAAACAAAAACTATATAATACCTGTTCTTAGAACCTACCAAAATAATGCAAAACCAGCTTTTGAGTTTTGAGGAATTCTAACTGGCTGGATTTTTTTTAAGGGGGGAGGAGAAAAAAAATGTTTCAGGGCTTGACCCGAAGGCCTCTTATCTGTATTTTGTGTTAGAACGCCAGGCAGGTTTTGAAAGATTAAATGGTGCTGGTTGCAGAGCTGGGATCAGGTTGCACCTTTGGGTTTCTGGGAAGAAGATATGAGAACATCAGCCTCCAAATAAAAATATAAAGAAGTAGTTGCTGATTAAATGTCTCTCTAACACCAGACGGAACACACAGATCCCTTAAAAAGGCTGAGAGAAGAGGGAAAACGTGGTAGACGAAGGGCTTATTAATCTGAATGCCAGAGCGGGTGGTGTTGAAACTGCCAGCTGCATGTGTTTTAGTAATTTATGGTATTTACACTGGAGGGTACATGACTTCAGTAATAACTGTAATTAACACAATTGCAATTCTGCTCTCCTGTATGGAGGAAGAGCGTACAGCAACAGCTGGCTTGCAGAACGAGTGGCATTTCAAAGGGGTCATTGCTTGCCCTCCCCCAACACATCTCCCCATGCTTAAGGCTGGAATGCAGACCTTCTTCAAAGGCATAGTAAGAATACCTGTGCGACCCAGGTCAGGTACATGGGGGAGTGAAAAGCTGCACAGCGCTCCAAAATGCATTGCAAGCAGTGAGATACCAGACTGAAGAACATGATGCAGATTTGACATTTTACGTGTCTGTAATTTGCAAGCTTGCCTGATTTTTCATTTTCATGCCTTTTTGAATGCCCAGTTGGGCGGGTGGCAGTAAGAGGAGGGCTGACTTAGGCTAAAATACCATTGAAGCCAGAGCAATTCTGTGGGTAGACTGTTGGATGTGGGCCTGGTTGTAAAAACCTGTGGGTTTGGTGATGGGTTTACGGGAAGATGATACAATTACTGAATGGCCTTAAGCAAGTCTCTCAGATGCCTGTTGAAATGGGAATACTGATAACATGCCTTGCAGAATTGTTCAGGACCAAAGTTGCCAAGGCTGTACAAAAACCTTGACTCCCTAGAAATGGTTTGCAAAAGCAAAAGACCAGTGTGCCCCCCCACCCCAAATAGTAGAAAGTTAGATGTTCCTGCTCATAACGCTTATAGATCAGCATCAGATTTTTTGGATTAATTGGGATATTAATCAGAGGAAAAACATGGGTGATGGCGAAATTTTATGCCAGGTGCCCCAACTTGTTGCTTCATCATTGCAAATCTACAGATTTAAGAAGCCAGTGGTGTATGGAAAATATGCAGGTGCTCTTAAAACACACACAACCAGCTCTTTGTATCATGTCTGGTGTAAACATGCTTCATTGTGCTTAAACTACATTACAGATGTGTTAAAAAAGCAAGCTCATTTCTGTCTTGTTTCTCTTTTTCTTACAGTTCGACAAGTACGCTCCCAAACTTGATAATCCCTATTTTCGACATTCCAATGTGAGTGCTTTTGTGGGTTTTTGTTTTAAAGACAAGATCCTTCTATACTTCATCTTGCCAATGTTTTCTTAAAGTGTATTTGATGCTGCAAGTTATTTCTGCCAAGTTTTTTTCTGTCTTTACATTTCCTCCCCCTACCCCCCAGTTTATTTTCCTCCTTGATCTGTCATAGGCTTCTAAAACAGTGCAATCATAAAATTCCTTTCAGAAGTCCCACTTTTTTCAATTTTTCCTTGGTATGTCCAGTTCTTTAGCCAATTTTTGTCGCTGTTTTCTTCCTGAGGTGGTAAGCACACATCAGGGCTGTACCATTTCAGTCTGCAGGTGAGTGAATGTTCCCCTGTACAAAAAAACTCAAAACATAACAATACCCTGCACATAGAAATCAAGCGTATCAGGAGAGAGGCTAGCCCTTTTCTTTTGCCATATTGGGTTTTTTTTTTGCATACAGGGAATTTTTTTTGTATGGACTCATGCCGCCCCTTGTGGTCTGCAGTAGGTGCAGTCCTGACACCAGTCTCCCACCTCTTTTTTACCACTTAAGTGAGCACAAGATTATTCCATCATTTCTGTGCATCTTTTTTTTCCAGTTTAGAAACCAAAATGCAACGCAGTAGTCCACTGGGGAACTGTCCAATTCTAAATAGAACGACTCTGTTTTGTACCATGATTAAAAAATTGTCTGTTCAATAATGAAGACCAAATTGATAGCAGTCAGTGATGCATTTCTAACATCTGCAGAACTTTGCTAGCTTATTTGTAGCTTTTGCCAAATGATGATCTAGGAACTCTCTTGGAGAATTGCTATTCCTTATATTGTATCTGTATGCTTTTACTGTCAATTTATATTCGTATTTCCTTATTTATTTGTTGGCCATAGCTCACTTTATTTCAAGAATGTTGTTGCAAATGAGTTGCTATGTTCTGCCCTTTTTTCCAAATAAGCATCACATTTTTCACCAGTTTTTCTCTCCACCTGTTTCTTGTTTCCTCTGAATGTTTGTTCAGTATGCATCTCTCACAAAACTGTTGAACAAGCATGGACCACAGACAGGGACATGAGTGAAATCTTAGTGGCCCCTTCTCCTATGACATCCACATATTCATAATGGCTTTGATCTAGTGATGTATAGACCTAGCAGAGTTTCTCTTGTCCCCGATCTTGTGCAACACCTAGCACGTCCCTTCATATGTATTATAGTGCCCAAAAATTGGTTATACAAGATCTTGGCAAGCAGAAATGTATAGGGAAACAATAAAATTAACTTAACACAAATATCTATTGCTGTCCTTTTTGTGCATTTCTGCTTGTATAGGGATATTTGCATAAGCCCAAAGGCATTTTAGGCATACTCTCTTCTCAACCAACTTGTGAACCTTTTCCTCTTGTAGCAACCACATCTGTTCAGTTCTGTTCTGCCATATGAAGATAAGTCAGTTTTGTGGTCTATATGTCACTGTAGAGTCTTCTACATTTTATTTGTCTATATGTCACTGTAGAGTTTTTGCGTTTTATTTACATTCTTCTGCTCTCAGTGTAGGAAACTAGCTTATAGATCTAAATGACCTTACGGTATAAACAGAAAAGAATGATGTAAGCTGCCTTAGGGAGAAAGGCAGAGTATCAATGATTTTTTTTATGAATTAAATAATTAATTTTTTAAAATTATAAACTAAAGCTATATTCTTCAAACACAACCGCATTGATAAGAAGCCATGAACGCTTTTCCGGAAGTACAAAACATTTAATAGGAATTGATATAAACAGCTGGTGCTGTGTTGGTATCGGAAGTTACAATTTGCAGAATCAATAAAGGCATGCCTTCAGGGTTTTTGTTGTTTTAAGGGGAGCCAATTTATCATTGTAGGAATACAGATGCTTTGGAGTGAACAGGACCCTTCAGCCTATTTTCTTCCTAAAAGACACTGCCAAATTCAAGCTAGTCAGCATCGTCCTTGTGTTGAATGCCTGACGGTGCACTTATCACCTTTCATTCTTCTGCAGTCCCTTTTATCAGCTGCTGCATCAGAAGCAGCGTTCTGGGACCACAGACTGTGGAAAATTAAAAGCGTGCGCTGATAATAGTGGACTTCATGGCTGGCAACTGTGATAATTACCTTGTAACTGGAAGGCAGATAAAGATTAGAGATGCCAAGCAAGCTGCTTTCACACTTGCTAAAGTGACATGTTTTGCAGAAGGACTGTAATAGCGGCATTTGAGAATTATAACAGAGGCTAATTTTCCCCTCTTGTGAAGTGAAGCCATTCCATTCATGTCAAAAGAGCATCCAATGTGGCATGCTTCTAGAGATCTGCAGCAAAGGGATCTCCTTTTGTAGGAAAACACACATAAAATCTCTTACAGGAGGACTTGGGTGATGTTTAAGACAAGCCAAGCAACACTGAAGCTTGTGACTGTTGCTGCTATATTTTGGATGCGTAGGCAGGGCTGTGTGTTTGTAGCATGCCCCACAGAATTCAGCATCCTGGGAATCTTCACTTTCCTTTGAAAAATCATGCTTCTAGCTCTGAAGGCTGTGAAGATCAGCTTTTTAAAAGTGGGACATCCCTAAACCGGAAGGGACTAAGCAGGCCTTCCAGAGATCACCAGTTTGAGACTTTTGGGAACTGCTTAGCTCCTTGTTTAGCCCTTTATCCAACATTGTTTAAATGTTTTTCCCAGTTTAGCATCTGCTAGGCTGTTCCAATCATAATGCCACCAGCTGGACTCTGCTGTGCCGGACAGGTTATGCAGGGTTGTCTTGTGATGCTGTTGCAGTTGGAAGGGTCCTAACATCAGACTAATGCAACAATCGTTGTGGCTCCATCTTTAAATACCTGTGGCGGGCGTCATGATTCCAAGGAAGGATTTTGTAGTCAGTCAGCACTAACGTTTGAAAGCGTATTCACATTATGCATATCACATTCAGTTTGGTGCTGTTTGTGAAATGGATAGATTGCTCTTTAAAATTACACCTTTATTGGCAACAGAATATACTTTTCAGAGTTTGCAAATACAGAAGACCTGCTAATTCCTCAAAAGTACTGCGTCTCCTTTTGGGATGGGATGCTGAGCCACTGGTCCAAACATTTGTGAATTTAATCCAAGAAAGAACACAGCAATGGATTATTCTTGACATTCTGAAATGACTTCCCAGATTTTTAAGGGGAACGTCTGGTTTTTAAAAAATTAGCTATTAAATATACGATGAGACGCAGGCAAGCTTCCAAGTCTTGTTCTTAATTTTCACAGGAAAAAGTCTTGAAATTTAATTTGAGAAGGCTGCCGTTTCTTCTTTTAATTAAAAGTTTGTACGGTCGGGATGAACTTTGCTTGCACATTTATTATTTATCTGTAATTTAAGCATTTTCCCTCCTTTTTCTCCCCTAGTTCTTTCCAAGCTACCCTCCAGCCATGCCCGGAATGCCACCGATGCTCCCGCATTCAGGTCCCTTTGGGTCTCTTCAGGGAGCATTTCAGCCGAAGGTACAGTTTTATTATGGTGACCATTCACTGCAGGCTTAATTTTTGTTCTTTTTCAGAAACAGAATGATTAGAACGTATCACCGGTACATGTAACAGAGCTGCTAAGAGAGCTGTAGTCCAGCACATCCCTGGCTCAGAACTCGGTTCTGCTATGAATTGAACAGGTGGCCTTTGGCAAGACACTTTCTCTCAGACCTGGTCTAGACAATGGTGGTTATGGGTTTTCCGGGCTGTATTGCCGTGGTCTTGGCATCGTAGTTCCTGACGTTTCGCCAGCAGCTGTGGCTGGCATCTCTGTCTTTTGGTGCTACACCTCTGAAGATGCCAGCCACAGCAGCTGGCGAAACGTCAGGAACTACAATGCCAAGACCACGGCAATACAGCCCGGAAAACCCACAACAGCCATCGTTCTCCGGCCGTGAAAGCCTCCAACAAGACATCTGGTCTAGACAGTTGGCAGAACAGCGTAGAAGAACACTGAGGTGGTAGAATGGGCTGTGCCGCTTCAGATTGCAGGGGGAGAGAGTTTTTTAAAATGCTCTCCGTATACAATCTCTGAACATAATTCTTTTTAAAAGAACATTGGGGGGAAAAGTGATCACCTAGAACTTTGGCATGCTGTGCCAGTTTTCTACTTACAGGAAACCATAAATGTAGGAGAATATTGGATAATGTAATCCCTCACCTGCAGTCTGAAGTAATCCAGTCCAGTCTGTCTCCTCATCCTGCACTACACAGTTTGGTGAAGTGATTAAGAGCGGCAGGACTCTAATCTGGAGAGCCGGGTTTGATTCCTCACTCCTCTGCTTGAAGCCAGCTGGGTGACCTTGGGTCAGTCACTTAAGAGCGGCAGGACTCTAATCTGGAGAACCGGGTTTGATTCCTCACTCCTCTGCTTGAAGCCAGCTGGGTGAACTTGGATCATTCACAGCTCTCTCAGAGCTCTCTCAGCCCCACCCACCTCACAGGGTGGTTGTTGTTGTGGGGATAATAACATACCTGGTAAACCACTCTGAGTGGGCATTGAGTTGTCCTGAAGGGCAGTATATACATCAGATCTTATCATCATCACATGTAGACCAGGCCTCGGTTCACTCTGCAAAATGGGTATAATAATACTCACCTAGCTTAGAGGTTCATTGTAAGGATGTCGCATGTGAAATCCTTTAAACACTGACAGTGCTGTAGAAGCGCCAAGTATTAAGTATAACCATCTTAAGCAAATTGAGCCTCTTTTTCCTTCCTTGTGATTGTCAGTGCCTCTTGAAGGGCCTAATTACTTTTTACTGAGGGAATATGAGGCTGCCATCAACTCGTGACTCCAGTAGTAATGACTAGTAAAAAAGTCTCATTCCAGGACATGGCATTTTCTCTACCCCCTAAGTGCAGCAGCCAATGAATGTGAATGATGGTGGTGAAAACACTGAATAGAATGAAATGGTGCACCTTTTTTGGATCAGACATTAAGCTGGGATGTGAGTTGGTGGCAGCAATGCACTCTTTGCTACTATCTCGGTAACAGAACAGTGTTTATAATAAAATTGTTCTATGCATGCATTTTAGTAAGCAGCGATTGTCAATGCGTTCCGAGCGTGGACAAGGGACAGAGTGGTCAGATATATGCATGCGGTGGAAGTGGACAGGTCTACAAAGCCCATGGTCTATAAAGTGCCCTCCAATTAACAGCTGCAGTGAAACTGACCAGCAGAAACTGCACCATCTGTGAAATCGATCAGCTAAGCCACAGCCTCTGTTCGCAATTAGCTCTTTTCCTATCCTTCTGTAACATCCTATAGGAAAGCCAAAATAATGAAGGCAGCTATAACTATCTTGTGAAATTGAGGGCTTGAAGAGGTTGGATAAAGGTGGCTGTTCCTTCGAATGCAATGCAGGGCATTCAAATAAGGTTATATATGTGATGACCTCTCTCTCTCTCTCTCTCTCTCTCTTTCTCTCTACTCAGCAAATCTCATGCAGATTAACAATTTTTTGCTAACGGTAGCAGTTGATAATAAAAATTACCTACTGCAATGATACTCTGTGGTTTGGAAGCCACATTTGGCTCTCTGATGTGCCACTTGCAGCTGTTCTGAGCTCTGTTCTCCAAGATGGCACCCACCCCATTTTCCAGGAATGTGGGCATGGCTATTGCCCGGTGGGGCTTGTGGTTGACAGGCGGTTCTCACTCAGCACAGAGAGCAGTTCTAACCACCCTGTCTCTCGCAACACTAAAGTCCAGCTTGAAGGGCACTTTTTAATATAGAGAAGCATTTATGCCTTAACATTCAGCCTAATAAAGACTTCCGGAGACCTTGGAAGTTTGCGCGCTGCTATGTGTAGTAATTCTGGCTTGCAAGTCCTTCCCCTTGCTCCAGCTATCCAAGGGCTGGCAGAGGCAAGCCTACGTGCTCAAACGGTATTTGGTCATTTAAAAGGTTATAGTTACACATTTAATATTATTACTTACATCATATTGTATGTGTCTTTAGCGAGGTGTTGCACAGGGCGTACAGTGATCGTGTGCCTTTTTGGTTTGATGCTCATTGCAAATGCCGTGGAGTGAACAGCACAGATCCACAGAATGTCACTTGAGTGGAAAATGGATTATGGAAGTTCAGCCGTGCTGCTAACACTCCGCTTTTGATCCTGGTGCTATACTTTGCTACGCCGTAGAAAGAGGGTATAGGGTGAGGACCCTGGACTCCCTGGATTTGCACAAAGGGGGCACTTAGCTCTCTTCCTGTGGAGCAAGGAATTGGGCTTGCATGGGCATTACCCATGAAGGGAGGGAAGCTCCTTTGAAATCCAGGAGGCAGGTACGCTGAGTTTCTGAGCGGGTCAGGACCTCTCCCGGCATGATATCCTAAGACTTGGGTAGATAGGCTTGTGTCAGGCCAGCAAAAATGCTACCACAACAAAAGAGTAGAACTGAGATCTGTTAAACCCTCAGGACAGAATTTCTGCATTTAATAGTTCCATGGTGCAGGGCTGAGAGCCCCTCCGCCCATACATAGAATCTTTAATTTGTAAAATGTACTTAACATGGCCAGTCAGTTTTAGAAGGGAGAGGCGAAAAAACAATCCATAATACACAGACAGTTATTGATTGCCTCCTTATAAACATGAAGCTGGGGCTTGTTTTGATAAAGCCACATTCCTAAGTGATGAGGCCTTATGGATATCCTGTCATTTCTGTAGAGACATCTCTATGCAGAGATAAGAAAGCGCATTCTGCAGAAAAAGCAGCCTTGCTATCTGTTATGTTCTGTATTCACCCAAACAAGCAAGCAGACAACTCTACGGCTTGCAGTACAAACAAACTGCAAAATTAGGGGTTGAGTTGGAACCTCTGCGAAGTGCGAGCTCCCATTCACAAGCACCAACTGCTATGTTTGTGCAGTAAGATTAATATACATGTTCCCGTCTCTCCTTTCTGAACCTGTCACGCACATACAAGGCCTGAGCTTTAGTGCCATTAAACGATAAAGCAGGACTCTTGGATCAGCTGTGCAGAAAAATTGCAGGGACCCCCAGCGGCCCCCTTTTTAGCGGTTTGGTTCTGATGGCCTGGTGCCATGAATCTGCCTGATGAGTTTTCATGCAAACATCAGATGAAGAGATGATCCCATAAACTGAAGCTAGATTCCTTAGCAGTTTGCAGTTTCTAGACTGAAAGCCAGAAAGCTACACTGATCGTGTGCCTGTAGAGAGAATATAGTCGCAGAAATTGCATCCGGTGCCCCATTGTTGCAAAAATGGATCCTGCAGTGCAAGTGGTAACGGATTTGCTGTGGTTCTACGCAGGGAACATAGGAAAGCCGTTGCAGACGCACATGTGCTGCTTGTTTCAGGTGGCCCCTTTCCATGGGATTCCTTCGTGCTCATCTGCAGCATGGTGTTGATTTTAGAGGTCTTTGGTAATTTCAGATCATCCAGTATCTAGACAGAAGGAATGTGGCAGATGCCACGCCCCTTTGCCCACCACAAAATTAGCCTAGGACAGTGCTCTAAATGTAGAAATGAATCCATGCAACCTTCTAAAAGGTAATTTCCAAGCAGCTTGTCTTTTGCTTCCCCCCCCCCCACCGCCCCATGTTAATTCAGTTTGAATCATTGTTGGCAGGTTGTAGGAATAGGTTCACCCCATCACAAGCTCTTCAGGACTGGTAAGTGCTTGTGAGTAAAAAAGTGACACAGCCGCTCATGGCCCTTTGATTCAACTGAAGCTGAATAATACCACCACCACCCCAAAAAATAAGGCCTTGAAAGCATTTGTTCCTTGATAAAAAGTCCAAGGCTAATCAGTTTCAGCAGTTCCACTCAACTGCAATCAGCATTTGCTTGGTCCAGCACGGGGCCAGTTTTGTGCCTTGTTTGTTCTGTGAAGGCATTCAAAGGATAAATAGCAAGTGTTTTTCTGACTTTTTAGGAGGTTCCCCCCCCCACCCCACTCCCCACTCACTGTGGATGAAGCAGCACCAAAATCAACCAGTGTCTGTAATGTGCAGGTGAACATGCCCCACGGAGAAACCTCTTTCCGTATTTGCAGCTTCGCATAACTCAACTTTGCTGAATTTAGAGTGTGCTGATGCAGCTAAATTATCTATAACTTGCAGCAATAAAGATTCACCTCCTTGGAGACAAGATAAGGTTCAAGACTTTGCAGTGGGCCAAAACACCACACAAATCATCCTAACCTTTTTCTTCTCCTTAAACTTTCCTCTTCCTCCCACGTGGCTGCTTTAAGCCCTAGATCATAGTGACAGATGCATTCGGTGGCTGACCACGGCATAATGAATTCTGTCTTCCTTGCCCTCCCGCAGCAGAGAGTTTGTTTTTCTTTCCCTCCCCACTTCTCATGTCACTTCCCCGAGGCCTCGTATGTAAATCCCACCACATGAATCCAACCTGACTGCAAACTTCCCCGCCACTTTCCCAAAGGCCATTTCTCATGAGCTAGGAACTTGAAAAGGTCAAAAGTATTCAATTTACTTTGCCGAAGGAAGCATTTCCATCTGTCTTCAGGGGGACAGAAGGACCAAAGGGCGCTCTATCACTCATACCATTAATGTGATGTGACCTTAAAATGCATCCATAGCTGTTGTTTTTGCCTCCCTACCCATCGGTTTGCAAAAGGGACCTGACAGCCCTTCCACTTACACTTTGCCGCAAAGATTTTGTTGTTGTTTTTTTCCATCCCTCAAACTCTTAAAACCACCCTTGACCTGTCATACCTAAACTGCAACAGGGCATTCACAGGCTGCTTCTAAACCCTCCCTGCTTGAAATCTGACAGCAGTTTGGCTTGAGTCAGGCAGTTAAATGTCTAACCGGGGAATTAAGCTAAACTTTCTGCACTCCTCTCAGAGAGCAACAGGTGCAATGTCATGGGAAAGAAAAGATTGTTCGCTGGCACCAAGCCCCACCTCATCCAGCAAGAAAGCGGATGCCACACACTGATGTAAAACTGGGCAAGTCACACAGTTGTGCAGGTGGGGGTCCTGAAAGGCTCTGGGCTGGGTTAAAAGTGGTGTTACTCACCATAGGATAGCATCCCAGCCCATGTGGAACTGTTGGTGTTCTGTCCCTGAACACACTTCCGTGTGATTCTTGTACCTACATGTGTCTCCTAGATTTGCAGGAAACCCTGTTCATGAGATTCTCATTTGGAAAAAAGCAAGGCTGGAGGATCTTGAGATGGGACTTTGAAGCAGCCCATTTAGCTTCTGCTGAACAAATTAGCAAAAGAAATTAGCCTGATGAATAGGTGCTGTGAGTATAATTTAGCCATTTGCTTAAAAAATGGTAGGGGGAAAGAGGCAAAGCAACAGCTAGGGGAAGTGACGGTGTAAGATTTCTGGCCAGACCCATCACAGACAAACTTGGTTGTCTTTAATGAAGTGGTTGCTTGTATACAAAGGAATGAGGAAGTGAAGCATGCATGTGACTGGAGGAGGAAGGGACTGTGCTCTCCACCCCAACATGCATGACAGAATACAACAATTAAACCTTAAAAACACTTAAAGCCAGCAGGAAGTGTCAAGGGCAGCAATGAGATGGAGCCCGGGATGGGGAACCAGGAGTTTAGAGCAAGATTGAGAAATCGAAGAGAAGAAAATGGGTGCAAACCAAGTTGTCCAGTAGGACCCAAGGTGACAGGGAAGTCCCAAGGTCAATAGTCAAAAAGCAGAAGTCAAGACTACACGAAATTGTTAAACTGGAACCGAGGCCATACGGAAAGTGAAAGGCCAGCATCAGAAGGCCATGATGGAAGATCAGCAGCAAGACTGGCCCAGAAAGCTGGCCTTCCTTGCAGATTTTATAGGGCTTCCTGCTGGGCCAAGTGTATGACTCTGAGGCTCAGGAGGAGTCCTGTTTGCACATGAAGCTTGAAGAAGGGAGCGCTGACTCTCGAAAGCTTGCACTCTGAAAATCTTGTTGGTCTGTAAGGTGCCACTGGACTCGAATCCTGCTGCTTGCACATGAGTAGCCTGTTGTATGAGAAAACAGAGCTCCTGGTCCGACAGTTGTCGGCTCAAACCCAGCAGCTCCCAGCAGTAGGGGATCTTCTTTATGACAATCCCAAAGGCCTAGCAGAACAGAAATCCTAAGAATAATTTCTCCAAAAAAAACCCTTGAAATAGGACTGTTTCTTGACGTCTGTTTCACATACTCACTGGGAGCATGATGGCTCTTTGCCTGTAAGGAAACCTCCGGTGTACAGAATTCACTTTTCAGTGTACAAATGGAAAACGCATGCATGTTTACCTCAGCATTTACCTCAGCATGTTTACCTCAGCGTTTACCATCATGTATTGGAAGCTGGAAGGCTTACCAGCTGATGGCTAGAATTCACAGGATGAATAACTGGTCAGAGATGCTGGTGTGTGTGCCCTGTCTCTCTCTTCTGTCAATTATATATTTAAAAGGATTTTGAATGTGAGTGAGCAAAGTCCATTCCTCCCTTTGCCTCTCCCTTCTTCCTTTCCAACGCACCCTGTGCTGATATGGCCGCTAAATTACCTCAGTCAGGATCCAGTAAGCTAACATTTTAAAGCAACATGGATGTCATGCAAGAAAGCCCTAACTTAACCTAGAAAATTGTGTCAAAAAGCACTAGATTGTGGCTCATGTTTGGTACTGTTTTTCTTGTAGACTTCAAATCCAATTGATGTAGCAAGCAGACCTGGCACAGTACACCATACCCTTCTACAAAAGACACCAGGGGTAGGTACAACTTTTCTCTTGCTTATGATTACTACTGAAGGTTTGGCCATTATGGATTCAAATGTTAAGTCCTATTTCTGTTTATTTATTTGCTGCTAAAAAGATATTTTTTGGTGCTGCTTGCTGTCAGTTCCCAGTATGCTAATTTTTCAGAAGCCTGAGTATTAAGGGTGAGACAGTGTAAACTTAGTGTTGAACTATTTTGTTGATGTTTTCAAAAGAGACAGAGAGAGACACATTGGGTTATCACTTAGTAAACCTGAATTTCCAATAAGTGAGTGGACTGAAATGTATTGGAGCTTCCTGAAATTCTAGAGGCACCTAAGTTTGATCTCTTGTTTGATGATCACTCATAGACGTAACATCCTTTTCGGTCTTGCACAAGAATTCATACAAAGAGTCATGCAGATTGGATGGGTTCTGCTGACCTTTGATCAAACAAGACAATTGGCATGCATTCTGCTTCTTCCCCATGACAATTGCGCGGTAAGATTGCCTTGTGCCTTTGTGCCGTTTCAAAGCCTGGGCCACAGTACAGCTGGCAGGCACATGTTGTGGTGGTCTTGCGTCAGCTAAGCTAGTCGTGAATCCAGTCAGCACCTGAGAATCTTCATAAATGCTTCCTTGAGTTCCAGTACAGAAGAGATGCAGGGCATAAATACCATGAAAAAATAAAATTGCAAGCTTGGTCAAAATGGGGAAAGGCAGTGGCTCTTTGGTCGAGCACCTGCTTTGTATGCAGAAGGCCCCAGGCTCAATCCTGGGCACCTCTAGCTAAAAGGATTGATCTCCTGCCCATCTTAGTAGGCAATACTGACCTTGATAGCCCAATGCTATGATTTGGTATTTGGCTGCTTCATGTGTTCAGATTACTATAGGGAAGCTCCCTATCTTACCAAGTTGACCTCATGTTTAATTTAGCGTCATCCCTTCTTTAATAACATTCCTCAGTTTTGCTCTGTAAACAATTTTGAGTGATGACTGAACCGTCTTTCCCACTTTTTCTTTAGGTGTCTGACCCATATAGACCTCCAGTACGAGTAAGTAAGGTTTAGCAGGGATTTTTTCAATATACTTTTAACAAAAACTATAATTTTGTGTGCTTTTGGAAAATGTAAATACATATTAAGCAAACCTGGGTTGGCTCTCTCTTTTTCAAATTGGATGTGGTTTAAAGTGAATGCAATAACCCTGTTTCGCACCTCCAGGCCTTGCCTCTCTGCTTCAGCTTTCCAGGGTAGCCCAAACACCACGGAAAGCTGGATTCTGGTACCTGCATTAATCGTACAAACTGAACAGTTACTTAGTTGAACAAACACACACAATTTCTTTTGTCCTACGCCATTAGTTCTGTGATATTTGTCATGGAAGGGACACGGAGCTATGTAGGGCATTAGATCCTATAACTAGAATAACTTACTCATAGAGGAGGAGGTGTGGAGAAACGCCATTCTGTTTGTGGAGTTACCTTTCTATGGGCTGCAGAGGGGAGGGGCCAGTTCTGGAGTGGAATGTGATTGGAGGGAGAGCGAGTCAGTTGGTGGAGGGGAGTTGGAAGTTGACGGTGGCTGGGGAGTGGAGGGAGAGATGGCTCTGAGGGGAGAGGTAGATCTCGTGTAACCCCAGGTACCAAAGGATCGGGCCTGCCCTACACAACATCTAATTAGGGCATGAGGGAGATAGAGTAGGGGGTTCTGGTTATGTTGTATTATTCCTTCACTGTATATTTGCCTGTGTATAGTTAGAAGTTAAATAAATGAGTTTTGGAATTTATGAAGGAAGAAAGCTCTTCTGTTCCACATAGTCCCCCAACCGCTTGGGCCCACTAGCAGAGGAGTGGGGTTAGGAAGCTATCCCACCTAACCAGGACCCCATACAGGGACAGTGGTGGCAGCAACTACCCGGAGAGACAGGAAAGTTGGGTTAGTTATTGATTACAATAGTGTTTAACTGATATCATTTTCTTTTCTTTTTTTTTGTTAATGACAGGAGGATGAAGATGAGGGATTATGGGCTTTGGGTTGCAAAAGTGGGTAAAATAGGAATTGTGGGAACAAGCAGGGCGCCATTTTGGGTTCACCACCATTCTAGTCCACTGCCTTTGGCAGCACACACGTTTTAAGCCCCTTTTGTGCAACCGTGAGAGAAACACTCATTTCGTTTTTGACATGATTCTGAGGATCATGTATTCCATGATTTGTGGCACAAGGTTATTTACTGAACGTATCTTCCCTCCTATATAATTTTTTTTAAAATGCATATATCTGAATATAAACACAGAGGAACTGGTTTAAATTCCAGCACCCTGAATGGCCAATCTTGTTTATTGAGCTATCTGTTGGGGATGACTTTGCAGACTGCTAGTTTTTTTAAGCTAAAACCTCCATTTTTAAAAATTCATTTGCTTGCAGAAGCCTGGCAAGTGGTGCGCTGTTCACGTTCAGATTGCTTGGCAGATCTACCACCACCAGCAGAAGATAAAGGTAAGTGAACAAATTTATTCAGAGACGAGACGAGAAAGCCTTTCTGGCTTTTGACAGGCTACGTTCCCACTTATCACCCGCTCCTCCCGCCCTGATTAACAAACAAGAAGTAGCTTCTCATGGCGTTGCTTTCGTTTGTAAGATGGAATTAATTTAGGCTTTTTCTATCTTTTAACATCTATCTCTAGAGCTTTAAATGGTTGTGTTTGCCTGGTGGGCAGGGCAGCCCAGTAGAGGGGAGAGGGGGGAAAAATCCCCTAAGTGTAAGTTATTAAATATGCAACCCAAGGAGAAGATCAGAAGAAAAGCTGGGAGGTTTTGTGGGGAGGGCGGGGGCATACAAAGCACGCGTGTTTAATATCATTTCCCTTCTGCACTAGTACCTCCTGTGGAATATGGAGTGTTATCCTGTTCAGAGTGAAATGAGCGGTACGGTGAAGGACATTTTACAAAACATAGAGCAGGCGAGTAGAATGACAGTAATTGTGTCAGAGGTGCTTTGGGGGTTTTCTGTTGCGGTATGGTGTGGAGGGGAGGGATGGAGGGGGACTGTGGAACTGGAGAGGTAAGAAATTTAGGAATAGCGGGTTTCCCCCATGCCTAAAACCCTTAGAGTCCTGGAGATTTCCGGACGCCGTAATCCTCAAGCCCCTCTATTCTTGAGGGATCTTGATGACTTTTAGAGCCATTTCTTTCACACTCATTCCTGGAGAAGTGCTGTTTTTGAATTCCACAGAGAAAGCCCAAGGCAGGTGTGGTTTTAAATTCCACAAGGGGACCCCAAAGCATGCAACTAAAACACTATCATAGGTGGGCATTAGTGCAATTCTCAGCCGTGTTAGTTCAATTTGCACGTTGTGGAATTTTGGTGAAACTGTTGGTGGTAGTTTATATATTGGGACCCCAGAACAAAAGAGAAGTCCATTGGTAGAAGATGTAAGGGGAATGTTCTCAGCTGGAGAATTAAATAACAAATCAGCCACGCAAACTACCTGCACTTCAAAAATCTTGGTTTAGCAGCAACCACAGGTGCAAACATCTGACGCTGTGGGGTCAGCTAATTTCTGAAGAAGTTGTTCAACTGCTGCTGAATGATGCAAAGACGTTTGGATTGCAGAATGGCGTTAGACTCCTAGGCTCCTTTAACAGATCCTTGTTTTGTAGATAGGATGTGTGAATTTGACAGAGCCCAAAGGGTTGCATTTATATGCCTTTGTCTCCATTAACCCATCAGCACAACCGCCTTGTGTTCTGCTCATTAATTCCTTGTGAACATTTACTGCCACAGCTGACTTAACTAGGGTCATGCAAAATCAGAAGGCTGGGTCAGTCCCCACAGCCACTGAACGGCAAGGTCCTGTTGGTTTTTATAGTGCTGGATTGCACCTATGGTCAGGTTTGGTGAGCCTATTGCGTTTTAAAGCAGAAATGGTTAGAGAAAAGACAGAGCCTTTGGTAGAAACGAATAAGGCCGGAGATGGCTCAGTCTGGCTCTGGAACAACTTTCCATGCTTCACTGTTGCCTGGCCAAGTGCAGAGCTTTCCAAATTCACTGAAGGTAGGAGTTGTTAAAGTAAACTTGTTTTTGCCTCCAATCATGATCAAAGGAATGTCATAGCTAATAGTCATGTCTGGCTTGGTACTGGAGCATTTGCTTTGCCAGGTTTGGGCACCTATTTGGACTCTTGATAGTTGCAGGACTGGGAAAGACTATTAGCCTAAGTTTGTGTAAGATGGAGGGTTGAGGTCAAACTATATGGTTTTGTTTGACATTGTGGATGGAAATAGACATTGCTGGAGGTGCCTGGCAGTTGCCAAAAGCAACCACCCCATGCCCTCTTCTTCTTCTTATACGCCCCCCGAATCATTTGTTTAAATGACATAATGTTGTCATACTCTTGAGTTCCTCTGTGGCAAGCAGCAGTGAATGAAGGGGAAACAGGGCAGGGAAACCTGAAATGTGAAGCTGCCGCATCATGTTTTGTGACACTTGCGGGAAGAAGACACACAGGGTTGCTACTTCTGGCAGCTGCCCCCGCAGCTCTCATAACATCTAGTTCTGCCCACTGTTGCTTTTGGAATATCACCTGGCTTTCCATAGATCATTTATAGCGGTCATCCATTGTGAGGAAAGTATGATACTTCTGCTCAACCTCCATGGGTCCCGCCTGTTGAGTGTCCTCCTGACCAGCAGGCACTCTGCTTTCTATGCACTTCTTTGTAGGCTAGTTTTAACAGCATGTGAAGCTCAGAGCATGTTGAAATGAATGGAACTGTGGCCTGTGAATCACTTTGGAGTGTAAGGGGGTGGGTCCTGTCCTCATCCTCTTCCTTTTCCTGTGAGTCTTTTTTTTTTTTTAAAGATTCCCTCCCCCCTCGCAGGGTTAGTCTCAACAGGCCTCTGTCTCTTTCTGTCTTTCTGGATTGATGCAGCCGAGCACATGACTCTGTCATCCAGCTCTTTTGAAGGCTTAGATTCTGTCTGCAGCTTTTAGCCGATGGAAATACTTGTGTGTCTGCGTGTTGGTCAGGCGAGGCTGCAGACTGTTCTGAGGGGGCGCTTCGCTCGGCACAGCCCAGCCTATCGCATTGCATCCTCCCGCTGACTTAACGCTTGCGGGGCTAAGAGCTCACTTCAGGCCTCGTTCGCGGGGAGGAGGCCGGGCAGCTGAGAAGCTGCAGAGTGAAACGGCCTCATGGAGAGGCGGCTGTCAGAGCGTGACTTGTCCGACGTGGCCACAGGCGCTGCCGTCATTCCAGCTAACTCTCCCCGGCAGCGCTAACCCAAGCGCGGAGCTTCAGACCTTTGCTGGAAGTTCTTCCCCACCCCCACCCACCCCCCCACCCCCTCACTCCGGAAAGAAAGGGAAAATGTCTGATCGGGTTGTTCTTTGTATCTTTTGACAGCAAATGCAACTGGATCCTCACAAGCTAGAAATCGGAGGGAAACTCGACCTCTTCAGCAGGCCCCCTGCCCCAGGTGTGTTTCCAGGGTTCCATTATCCTCAGGATCTTGCCCGGCCTCTCTTTTCCACCACAGGTAAGGAGGGATTATATGTGTGTGTGTTTAAAAAAAAAAAGTATGAGTATATGCATGCATCAAAACTTACCTCCTGCCCAATTGCATTGCAAATTTCAGCAGAGGTTAACATGAACACATGTGGAAATACTGTCAGAAAGTTTGCTTCCTGCTTGAGCATGCTATGGCTTTGAGGGCTAAAATGCCTTTTAGAATCTTGTCCTTTCTTCAGCCCCCTGAAGCCAGAGATACATTTCAGCACAAAACTACTGAGAAGACTAACCAGTGTGGTTTGTGAGACCTTCCCCATCTCTGCATT
Organism: Eublepharis macularius; assembly: GCF_028583425.1. Lineage (NCBI taxonomy): Eukaryota > Metazoa > Chordata > Lepidosauria > Squamata > Eublepharidae > Eublepharis > Eublepharis macularius. Next base: position 60,652,673 of record NC_072802.1, on the reverse strand, counting down.
GAAAATTGTAGAAATCTTACTCAGTTAAGATTTCAGTTAGGTTGTAATCATAATAGGATAATAAGGGGATTCTAATAATTTTCAGTTTCTCTTGCACCAGCCCTTCATATTGACTACTGGCATGGCAGCAAGTAAACTACCTTGTGGACCTTCAATGCACACAATTTCATGGTGTTCACAAAAAAATATCCCCCAGTTCTCTGTCTGGCTAAGGTTAGGCCACTCCCTGCTTCTTGGTACGTATTCCCCACTTACCCCCAAGAAAGCATTCTCTTGCCTCTCAGCTAGACTAGAAAGCTTTCTCAAACTCACTTGATCATCATTCCTTTAGCAGACATTTGTTTGATTAAGGTAGATTCACAACCATAACAAGAACTAGAAACATGCTTTCTAAAAAGGAGAGAGAGAAATGAAAAGAATTATTTTAGAGCTCTGGTTACCTGAATTCCATGCTCATGTTAATGTTTTGTGGTTCACTGGGCATTACAGCCATCCAGTAAACAAATTCCTCTGCCTGTGGGGTTTGGAGAGAATCATGATATCCCATTTAGGCCTTGCTTCGGAGTATTCTTTGTGACCACCCTCTTTGCTCAATGAATCCCATTTATTGGCTTCAGAATCATGTAGATTTCTGTACTGAAAAGCAGATCTGCAAGTGCTGAGAGATCGAGTGTAGGGATAATGGCAGAGCCAGGCCTTTGCATACGTTTTGGATGGTGAAGGTCCTTGTGTTTGTGAGTGCGTGTGCGAAATAGATTTATTAAAGGGAGCAAATTAATAGAAGCCTTTCATTTCAACCCTAGATGAATAACCCCATTGCAACTCATCTGTGAGTAGATTAATCACAGGAGTCATCGAACACTAAATCTCAATAAAGTGGGCTATCAGAGAAGAGCAGGGTGAACAAACATTGCAGCTGTTATATATAGATGAATAAATCTTTTGCTTTACAGTATCTGAGGCTCTCCCTCTCTCTCTCCTCACCTTACCGAGCAAAAGTATAGTTGGTGTGAATCATGGGTTCTGCCACATTGCCTTGTTACTGCGAAAGACATAAGTTATCTTAGGCCCACCTGTCTCGGGGATGGATGTTCACTACCCTGGCAAACGTTATATTTAATAACTTCCTGACAGCCCACAGTGTTGTCTCTGGCTTTCTAGAGAGGATTTGTTCTTTTCGTTTTTCTTTTTTTATTATCAGCCCCACGTAGTCAAGTTTGTAAGCCGTCTCCTTTGAAGAAATCTCCCATCCGTTATACACCTTCTGAAATCCTAAAGGATTAGGGAGATGACAGCCTCCATCCATCTTGAGGCAGCCGAGCAAGTTGCAGTGTTTATAGATAACACCGGGTCCCCTTAGCTGTGGCATCTTTTCTCTCTCAAGTTTCCTTAACTTGTTTTCTGGGTGCTTCGAGCTGATTCGCTCGATCCCTTTTCGCTCATCCCACGGTGAGGTCTGCATGGAGCTAGGCTGGTGTGTTTTCCCATTGTGTTTCCTAACACACGCAGGGGTTTCTTGGTTGGCAAACTGATGTGGTAAAGGTTCCACCAAACAAGGCCTTTATGAAAGTGTCAGGAATCAGGATTCCCGATTAGGAAGCAAAGCCTATTAGGAGCCAAGATCCAGGTCCACATGGTTACAACCAGGGGTCATTTCGTAAAAAAATAGCTGCAGGAACTCATTAGCACAACTCATTAGCATATGCCATACCCCTTGCCATCACCAGAAGTGTGTTATTAGCATAACTGATTTGCATATGCCACACCCCCTGACATCACCTATCCTGGCTGTTTTGGACCCAATCCTGGCCATTCAGGGCCGAAATTAGGCCCAAAATGGCTGAAAGGGGCCCAAAATGGTCAGGATTGGGCCACTGCTGAGTGGGAGAGTGATCCACCACCCGTCAGAAGCATGATCCTGGCCGTTTCGGGATCAATCCTGGCTGTTTTGGGCCCGATCCTTACCATTTTGGGCCCCAATCGGGTCATTTTGGCCCTGATCCAGGCCAAAACAGGCCCCAAATGGCTGAAAATCAAGTGGCCAGGGCCACCTGACATGTGACCTCTTTGGAAAACTGCCAGAACTGCGTTCCTGCGCATTCCCGCTCAAAATGAGCCCTGGTTACAACCATGATATGGTCACCACGTAAAAGAGAAATATTGGTAGTGCTCATCTGAACACATCCTATTAACAAATATTTTTCTCTTGAAAGCCAAGCCATGGGGAAGGGATAGGGGTTTTCCAGGAAAATTTGAAGCAGAATGTTTTCCTGTTCAAGGTTAAAATGGACAAGCACTGGGGTTTGTCCATGCTTCAGGTTGCACATTTAGCACATCTAACATGATCGACTTGCAGTACAACAGCCTTGATCACTATATATAAATAGACTGTATTTATATGTGCAGGGCAGAGAATTTTCCATGGAAAATAATAGCATCCAAAAAATTTCACCCCTTGAGTCATCTCACTGACCACCCATTTTTCAAAACTGTTGAAATTATATTCCAGTACAATAAGGATCGCTTTGGCTTTTAAAGTAACAAAAATCTGAATGTGTGCATTGTTTAGAGTGTATCATGACTTGCCTATGGATTGATGCAGACAAAATATGTATCATTCTTTATGACGCCACTTGCTTGCAAGGGGATAGTTGGCTCTAGAGAATGCCTCTACAGAAAGAGGAGATAATGGGGTTTTCCGCACGGGCCACTTTCCACGGCTCGTAGCCAATAGTTCCTTTACTTATCTGCGGTCTTCCGTATGTAATTTGTAGCTATTAGTAGTGACTCTGGTGTTACACCAGGGATTTTGGAAGCACTAATTCCCCATATATATATATATATATATATATATATATATATATATATATATATATATATATATATATATATATATATATATATATATATATATATATATATATATATGCTGCCTGAGGGATGTTTTTCCATGCAAGTGATGCACTTTGGGTTTTTCTATGTCACCCTCTCCTGCCCCCTCTTTGCCATGACTCTCCATGACTAGTCACTTCTGCTATCCCAGTTCTTACCCCACTCTCCTTTCTTCTTCTTTCCATTCTCTCCCCTCTCTGTTCTTCAGGTTTGTACAGATGTTTTAATTTCGTTTTTTACAAAAATTCATCATTGCATCCTTCACTGAGTCAAGTGACCTTTCCCCCGTACTGCGATGTTCTAGTGACGCACCGATGGGCCATTGAATTGGAACGTTAAGGGGGAGAATGCAAATGAAACCAGTTGAACCTCCAAATCCTCCTCTTTCAGATTTTTCTCTTTCCTGATTCTGGGCTTCCTTTTCCTAATAGCCCAGGCATGGAACAGTAGACCCAGGGAAATGAAGCATCACCTACTGTCCCATGTTTTCACTATTTAATTCTCTGGTGACAAAACAATCCTGAAGCAAATACTGGTGCACCTCTGCTCCTCCCCGCCCCCCGCCCTTTTGTCTGTTTTGAAAAATGACCTTTGGAACATCTTTGCAAACGCTGCATCATTCTTACAACTATGAATTCAACATTTCACACTGTACTGTTTATTTACTTTTTTAAAAAATTGGCAACATTTTGGTTTTCATTTCATTACATGGTTTTTATCAGCCAGGCGTTCTGCTTGTAGCCTACACATTTCTGTCTGTTTCTTTTTGGAATTATCCAGTGGGCGATTCTGTGACATGCGCTTTGCCATGCTAACATCCAAGAATCATATCGTCACTAGCCAACAGCCAGCTGCTTTGTGCCGTAAATCGAATGTTATTATTATATTATTGTTATTATTGACCGGACCAGCTTATGAGAGTATTTCTGTGAGGGCCATAGGGTGGCAGGGGTCCATCCAGCAGTCCACCATTGCATTGATGCATCGATACAGTACATGTACCAAAAAAATAATAATAATCAGGACAGCACCACAGTGCCACTGATGACGCCATCAGTGGCAACAATACTGCTGCCCCTCCAAAAACTGATTTTCCAAGCAAGTGCAGAAAGAATAAACTGATGCAGCATCTGAAAAAAGGCGGTGGTGCGGAATGGCTACAGCCAAGCTGCATGAATTGTTCCGGAACAACTTTGATGGAAAATCAGGGGTAAGATCGGTGTGCAGAAAACCCCATAAGCAAAAAAGGAACAAGTTGGCAACGAGCTTCCCATCTAACCAGCTCCCTAGCTTGCTAAACATGTTGTTCTGCTTGGCGAATAACTGTAATAGGCATTAGCGAGTTTCTCTCTTGCACTTTGCTCCAGATGCATAGCAGACATGATTACAATGACATGTGTGCCCTGTATCTGCATCTTTTATATATAGCAGATTAGATGAAATAGTTGTGTGCGCACCGCTGTTGGGGATTTTGGGGGGGGGGGTACATACTTCAGATGGCAGTGACCGAAACAAATGCAAACTATGAGGAGACAGATAAGACTGGAAAAGCTGCAGGGAAACAGATAATGCCCAAGGATAATCTGGATTATGGACCCCAAAGGACCATTTATCATTTATGCAACCTGTGCTTTTTCACTCATATATCAGATTCTGCCTATCGCTGATAAAGGACAGTAGTTTGACTATCCTCAGCTTGAGCAGATATCTTGCTTTATCCCACAGGACCAATGGGCTTGGCTATCCCTAGAGAGGCAAACTAAACTCAGTTCCTTTTAGCCAACTTAATGATTCGAAAGGGGGATTGGAAAAGAACATGTTGCCGTCTCCACTTCAGAGCTAGCTTTCCCTTTCCACTAACACCTGTGCTGTGACCCTGTTCATTTTATGTCCTAATCCTAAATGCAACAGCCAACTGATAGATTTTTTTATGCGAGACCTGCCCCCAAGACCATTTTCTCAGCCTTTTATAGATCACATATTTGCAAGACTTTTTTGTGAACACAATAGGCACTTCCTTATGGCTGCTTGATCTCAGGAGAGGGTTTCCCCCCGCCCTTCCTCTCCCACATTCCCTGTATTTGCATTCTGTCCTTGCAGCAGTACAGAGGGGTATTGAAAGGTGCTCTAGCATGCAGGCAGAAACAGAAGAGAACGCTTGCCAGGAAACAGATACACAGAAAACACGTGCTCTCTTTCATACATTGATGGGGAGAGGGAAGTAACAATGATTCTCTGAATTGGGGGGCGTTTGTTTCTTGAAAACCTTTGTAGCCCCACCCTCACACCCTGTGGAGGAGCCACATGCTAACTCATGTCAACAGAAAAATTAAGCAAGCAAGACTAGATCCAGGTCTTTTTTTCAGCAGGAACTCGGTGCAACAGAGTTCCGGCACCTCTTGAAAATGGTCACATGGCCGGTGGCCCCACCCCCCTGATCTCCAGACAGAGGGGAGTTTAGATTGCCCTCCCCCCTTGTTCCAGCTGACCCAAAGTGACGTCATTGTGCGGTCCTGAGTTCTACCACTGAGTTCCACCACCTCTTTTCCCGGAAAAAAAGCCCTGACTATAGGAAACTGTAAAACAGAACCAACCAGGAAACACCAAAAACAACAAGCAGTTACCAGAAACTGATCTCAGACTCAGTTGGCAGTTCCCAGAGATTCTTTGCTTCCGACTGCATCCCTCGCCCCACCGTGTTATTCTTCAGGCTCTGTCCAGGGCCTTTCCCTGCACTGCTGCCATAGTTTTGGAATTGTCATTCTTCCTTCTGACCCAGCACTGCCTTTATGTTGAGGCACTTCAAACCTCTTTCTTCCTGGTGCGATTTCGCGTGAGAACGGCGAAATCGTGCCAGGAAGATGCTGTCATTCCGGGAGCTTGGTGCAATATTCTGTGGCCAGTAAGCAGTGTGAAAACGGCCCTAGTCCTTCCTCATTTCTGCACTGGTTGCAGTTCGTTTTGCATGAGTTGGTATCAGTGATAGGCCGGTTCTTGACTATGGGTTGAATCCAGTCATCTTTTTCACTCCATCTCACTTAATCCCCTTCTTTACTACAGCCCTCGTCCCACACAACCTTTATCTACACAAGTCCCACGTTCCCGCAGCACAGCCTTTTTGGAAATCAAAGGGAATTCCCTTTGATTTGCTGGGCAAGGGCAGAGCCCTTTAGCTCCACCCATCCAGCAATGCCCTTGAATGCATATACATAGTAGTATATGTGAAAGGGATCTTGGGGTAAAAGTGGACTGTAAACTAAATATGAGCAGTCAGTGTGATGCGGTGGCAAAAAAAGGCTAATTCAATCTTGGGTTGCATCAAAGGGGCCATAGCGTCGAAATCACAGGAGGTCATAGCCCCTCTCTATACTGCCTTGGTCAAGCCACACCCGGAGTATTGTGTGCAGTTCTGGAGGCCTCACTTCAAAAAGGATGTGGACAAAATTGAGAGGGTGCAGAGGAGAGCGACGAAGATGATCAGAGGTCTGGAGACTGAGCCCTACGAGGAAAGGCTGAGGGCCTTGGGAATGTTTAGTTTGGAGAAGAGGAGGTTGAGGGGGGACATGATTGCTCTCTTTAAATATTTGAAAGGCTGTCATTTGGAGGAGGGCAAGGAGCTGTTCCAGTTGGCAGCAAAGGGTAGGACCCGAAGCAATGGGCTTAAATTACATGCACAAAGGTACTGGCTGGATATTAGGAAAAACTTTTTCACGGTCAGAGTAGTTCAAAGGTGGAATCAGCTGCCTAGGGAGGTGGTGAGCTCCCGTTCACTGGCAGTTTTCGAGAAGAGGCTGGATGATTACTTATCAGAGATGCTTTAGGCTGATCCTGCACTGGGCAGGGGGTTGGACTAGATGGTCTGTATGGCCCCTTCCAACTCTATGATTCTATGATTCTCTATTTTTTTACCAGCTGAAAATCTGGTTAGATTTATCTCCCGCACAACTGCTAAATATGTTCCAAGGGTCTTTTTTGCAAGCGTATTCTAAGTACAATATATTCTTTTCTCCTTTGCATCTTCAGGTTCCGCCCATCCTGCCACCACACCGTTTGGACCATCACCACACCACAGCAGTTTCCTGCCTACTAGCCACCTGGCAGGTAGGTGTAAGTAAACCCTACCTTTCACATTTATCAAGTCTGTTTAATAAATCACTGTTATGGCTTCCAGTGGATCTGCGATGCTCAAAAACTTTAAAATGTTTGAGGAATGCCAAGGGGCTTCACCTCAACTAGAAGGAGAATTGCTAAGCAACCCTCCCCAGTCTCATCAGAAAACTGTTCACAGATGCCTTGTGTGCAAGAAAATGATCCTCTTTCATTGTCATGATTTTAAGGCTGCCTACTTCCAAAGCAGGTGTAGCATTTTTTGCATTGAAGCAGATATTAGCCGCCATTGGAAAATCTGCCAGTGTTTCCGAGAATCCCAGAATAACAACTTCTGTCCTCCAAAACAAAAATACTGGGGTAGAGTGTCCCTTTGGACTGTAGAAGCCTCTCTAATCCTCCCTCACATAGTGCCAGGCGTCCACAGCAAAGCGCAGATTTAACAGACAGAAGAAAAGAGGCATTGTTCTATCTCTAATAGAGGTGATGCAGGAGTGACTTTGCTCAGCTGTGTACCCATTTCTCAGCATGAATGTGGGCTTCCACTGGGCTGGCAGGAGACAAAGAAACATTTAAAATCACCCAATACAAATGCACAAATCTCTCATAATTCATGCTTCACACAATGTTCTAAGGAGGCTTATTGTGCATCAAGGCGGGCAACAGGTGGCTTCCCGCCTGTGTGTTCTTACAGCCTCTGAACAAAATGTCAGAATTGTCTTACCAGATCAGGCAGAAGGTCTACATAGACCAGATTATTGTTTTAGTTATTTGTGCCCAACTTTTCTACCCAATGGGAACCCAACGTGCCATTCAGCAGTGTTCTCCTGCCCTCCATTTTATCGTCGTAATGACAACCGCCCTATGAAATAGGTTAGGCAGAGAGAGCGAGTGACTGGCCCAAGGTCCTTCTGGATAGCATCCACAGCAAACTGGCGAGTGGAACCTGGGTCTCCCAAATCCTGATATGTACTTGTTTGGGGATATTTCTATGCCGCCTCTTGACTACATTACAAAACCACATCAGCATATTAAAAACAAGCCACCGCGCTGGCTCACGGCCCATGGTATCTCCCGGGCTCTGGGTGTGAAACCCTCTCCTGTGATGTATCTCCAGCATGTGGTCAGCGGAGGCAAACTGCCTCAGAATGGGGAGGTTCCCAGTCTCTGGCTGTCCTTGCTCAAAGCCAGTTTACTTTATGGCCCTTCCTAGGAGCAGAAACAGATACGAATGCTGATGAAGGAACTTTGTTAATGCTTCGTACATTCTTAAACTGTGGTTGCAGTTTTAATGTATACAAATGTGATCCGCCCTGAGACTGCCGGTGCAGGGAGGGTGGAATATAAATTTAAACGAATAAATAAATACATAAAATTTGATAATTGGTTTAATAACTGCACTGTATTCACCGAGCGAGGTTGAGATTTGAATATATGATGGTCACAGTTTTCCAACAGCACCGAACAAGCCCACCTTGTCCTGTTGCAGACATTTCAACTGTGTTACTTTGTTCTAATTTGTGCATGTGCCATGGAACAGCATTGCAAAGCACTGGCAATTGCATGGGCTCCCTCTCTCCAGTGTTAGGTTACTCATACAGGAGCCCTTTGTTATCCTACACTGTAGTTTCTTGGCTGTGTCACATTCTTGCTTCACATTTGGGCCTATGCAGTGTGACTTAACGCACAATCCCGAACAAAGAGTGAGAGAGAGGGGATCAGTATATCAAAGGCCATTTCGTGCCCTCCTGAGGTTTCTGCAAAGGCTGCTACTTCTCCTGCCTGTTTGCCACACAAAAGAGGGGGGGGGATCACGTCGGAAATTGGTTTACAGCTTTTCGTTTTGCCGTTGCGATTCCAGGTGGATCGGGTTTCAGCTCAGTAGCTGTGCCTGTCATTTTGGCTCTTGAGCTGTTAACTTTCCGCTTCCCTCTCCCTCGGCACGCACAGAGCTTAGCTCCAGCACCTGTTTTATGGAGTAAGCACTCAAATCCCTTCTCCATTTTTAACATGCTGGGAATTTTCTGTGTAAAGAACCTTGCAATGAGAAGGATCAGCTTAAAGTCTGGCCTAATCCTACTTGGATTCAGACTATTTATAAAAAAAGAAAAGAAAAAGAGGGGGCGGGGAGGAGGGGGTGCATTTCGTTCTCCAGCATTCTTGGCTAAATGCCGGCTAAAACCCTGTTTGCCTTTCCAGATCCATTTAGCAGGTCAAGCACCTTCAGCGGCCTTGGGAACTTAGGCAGCAATGCCTTTGGAGGATTAGGCAGTCATACTCTGAGTAAGTACTGGCTGGGTTTACTGCAGACAAACCTCCTCTCCAGAGAAACCACATGCTCACATTGAAAGCAGCTGCTGGTGGTTTTATTTAAATTTTTTTAAAAAACTGCTTTAATTCCTAACCTCCATCCTCCTTTTTGGGGAAAAAAAACCAAAACAAAACACTGCACCTAAGTGTTCCAGGTCTGTGTGGCGGGAGCTTTTCCACAAGATATGTCCTTCATTCCTCCTTTATCGAGCAACTGTGCCTCCCCCCTACACGTTTCTCCCCTTTTGGAGAAACATGGCCCAATAAAATCTTAATCTTCTTCATGTCCCTCAGGTCTGCTTATCAGGACTATTTCTGAAAGGCGGGTTGTGCTCTCAGAAGCCAAGACTGTATCTGAAGTTTCCTGAAAATGTAATATTGGAACTATAAATTGTTTATCTTGGCAGGAAGCTGTGATAATTTCCAGAAACCCTTCTAGATTCTTACCCTAAGCCAGTCTTCTTTTTGTGGGCATAATTCAAACGTTAACGAGCCCCAATCCAACAGGGGAGACACGAACGGGTGCTGCAGCATCCTTTTCAGTATTGATAATCTAATTCTAGGAGCCCAGGCAGTACATAGGGATCCCCAGTCTAGTTGTCTTGCCTTAGGGACCCCCCTGTCTTGGATGTAAATAATTGGCATACAGATGTTTTATATTAAATAAATAAATATAAATATCTGTTTGGGAAGAGTGGAGAGCTGGGTTCTGTCCCCACCTCTTTCCCTGAATAGGCGATGGGTGCTATTTATGACAATCTAATAGCTCCAAGAGCAGATTAGAGCCATTGATTGGTGCTCTTACCATGCAAACACATGGAGAAATTATGTCCTAGTGGGCTACCCATGCACCTTTGTTCGAAACAAGCCAATATGCAGGATGTTACAGGGATCGCAGATCTTCAAGATGCAAGCCGACCCATTCCAATATAAATCCCTTGGGAAAAACCTCCACAAAGACTACAGCATCAAGGTCAGCCCAAAGTTATTTGAGTCCCTATGTTTCATATTTATGTATCTCTGACTGCAGCTGTGCCTCACAAGAGTGTCTTTCAAAAATAAAATGAAGAAGTCACACCATGAGAGGTGCAAAGATGGTTGAAAGGATTCATTGAACTGGGCCACCCTTTCTGGGAGAAGAGCCTGCTGGGTTGGGGCTCATTATGTTTGAATAAGGCTTCAAAAAGAAAAAATATCTTGACTGTTCAGAAAGAAAGTTGAGGTGATGAAAGGAACGTCATCACGTGCATTCTGGGACTGTAGAACTGTACAAACTGTCATCAGAGAGTGCTACTTTGCATACTCTCAGATGGTCACCAAAAAGGCCTTTGATCTTGAAGGCCTAGAAAGTAACCAACACCCTTCAGAAGCGTGGCCACTTACCCCTCAATTCATTCCAGAGGTTATCTTGCGTCTTTAAAAAAGGACCCTCAGTAGGTAGTGCTTTGCTTAACGAAAAAAACTACATGCAGGACAGCTGAGTTGCTGATGGGAGTTTTTTGGAACGGAAGGAACGTTAGTTGACGGGAGAGCAAACCAAAGTGACCAGTCCACACTCTGGTATGGATGGAGTGAGCAGATAGCTACATTCAGGCTCAGTCTATTCATCCCCAAATCAAAGATCTCAATCACTGCTTCCCACTGCAGGTGGCTGATCATTTTTAACTAGCTGCAGTCTCTTTGTTAATGTCAGTGGCAGGGAACAATAATAGTGCCAGTTTAACCACAGATATCACAGGAGGGGAACTGGGTGATTTGGGAGTAGCCTCTTTATCTTCAGAGCAAACGGCCTTATTACTTCCACAAAGTTACTCAGATCTGTAGCAGGCCTTTTTCTGCAGAGACTTGAAACGGCTGCTATTTCATTCCTCGGTTATCAGAGCTCTCCTGCTATTGCCGCTTTTTAAAAGTGTCTTTTTTCCCTCCAGCCTTGAAATGATAAGTGTGCTGGTAATTGGCACTTTTTGTTGAACTGATGTGGGACAATACCCCCTTTGTTCATAGGGGGGGTGATGAATTAACCAGGTCTTTCCCTTTTCTTCCCGGTTCCAGGTCACAATAGCATTTTTACCCACAAAGAAGGGCCGAATGTCCAGAGCTTTAACAATCCCCATGAGCCATGGAACAGACTCCACCGGACACCGCCATCATTCCCGACACCCCCTCAGTGGCCCAAACCCAGTGACTCCGAGCGGAGCTCCTCAGTGACAAATCATGACAGAGACCGAGAGTCAGAGAAAAGGGAACTCTCCACAAGCAAAGAGGACAGAGACAAAGAGAGGTGAGCGAGGAGAGTTGCATACTACAAAGATGTCTGGGTGGCCTCAGTTTTACTTCTGTTTGTTCTTTAATTAATTTAGGGGAAAGTCACGTGTTGCATTGTTAAGCAAATCTCCCATAAATGATCTCATTTGAATAACTCAAATTCGAGCTTTAGAGTGGAGCGTTTGCATCCAGATGGCATGTTGCAGTCACTGCAGATTGCTGCGTATGACATCTGTGACCACAAGGTGAGCTGTTCACATCTAGCCACCCAGTTTGTGAACTGGGGAGAGTTCTCCCTATAAATGTCACACACATTTAAAGATAATAATTGGGGGAGGACAGCAAAAACCTATTTAAAGACCAAGCTGCCTTGTACCTATTGCTCAGGACTTGACCATATGATGTAAAATGGCCTCCACATGCCAAGCTATAACGTGTAAAATGGTCCTTCAAGAGGATAAATATGGTTAGCTGGTCGAGGCCAAAAAAGGGAACCATTGGTCAAGGAAGAGGAAATGGTGAGGAAATTCTGAGCCTCTATTTGCACTTGCCCACTAATTGTGCTCGTGAGCTCAGCAGTTCGCTTGAAGGACCTGGAACTTCGAACAAAAATGCATAATTCTGCCGCTGGAACCACCTGGACAACATTTAGTTTGCTTAATTTTTTTTTACAGGGGAATTTCTGGTTTTTCCTTAAGGGACTAGTCAGATGCACAGCCAAATGCTAGGGGGTGTGGAATCATTTTTGTAGGTCCAAAGGCAGATGAGACCAAAGGATTGCAAATGCATCTATCCCAAGCAAAGATTTTGTACAACTAGCCCCAGAACTCACAAGATTGCATTGCCAAAAGAATCAGCAATGCTACTGTTTTTTACTTCTTGCCAAAAGGAATCAGGAGACGCCCCCCCCCCCCGAAAAAGATGCAAGATGCTATGTTGTGCAGATTTAGTAGCTGCTCGTTGGATATGATTTTTATTATTCAGTCTGATCACAGCCACTGAGTTTCCGTAATAATTGTGTCTTTCGCACACATCCCAACCCTGGCAGACCAGCAGACGTTTTTGCTTGTTTTGGCTTGTGCGCCCAGTTCTGCTGTAAGTCTAGAGCAATAGAGGGTGTTTATAAATTGTCAGTATGGTTCTCTTTTGCAAGCATTACTTGGTTAAGCTATTTTACAAAGCTTTCAGGGTCAGGGACTTCTAGGCCCAGGCGTCTAAAATCTACATTCAGCCAAGAATCGTATTTCAGGCACATTTTTCTTTTTCATGTTGAAGTTTTCTTCAAGCATTTGGTATTCATTGTTCTCAGTCACTGTAACTGGTTCCAAAGAAGTTAGCTTTTCTGTGGCTGTGGGAAAAGAACCAGCAGTTTCCTTCCTTTTATAACAAGGGTATTACGGATGAACATATAACTAGACCTGTCATAAGAGGGCCGCACACTCACTATACAATATATTTTCCTCCAGGGATCTCTTGGATAAAAACAGGCATTCAAATAGATCCTCGCCAGCTTCAGCTCCAGTGACTCACCAGATCAGCAACCTCATCCGTAGCAACAGCCAGACCTCCAATGATCCCACCAGACCAGTTGGACTTGGTGACAGAGAAAGGTCTAAAGAGCCGGAGAGAGACATTCCTGACCGGCTGAGGGACCCTCCTCCGATCGTGGAGCACAAGATCAAAGAAAGCCGCTCCCCAGTGAAGGAACCGCCAAGCCATGATAAAAGATCCTCAGAGGACAACACAAAGCCAGTAATTCAGTCTGTATCTCCATACAGCAAACCCGCACTGAGCGAGAGCTTGAAACTCAGCAATCTAATGAACAAGGACATTGAAAGAAAGCCAGAGCTTCCAGCTGACCTTCAGAAGATAAAGAATGACATCAAGGTCAAAGAGGAACGCAAAGAGGACAGTGACGTATTGGTCGTGAGCTCAGAGCCTTCACAGCATTCCAGAACTGTTGAGCACCCTCCGCCGCCTTCCCTCCATGGATTACCATTGCCCCATACGATGGCAGCCACAATGCCTATCTCCATGGGCAGCGTCCATCAGATGAACAACATGAATGTCCTGGACCGAAGCAGAATGATGACTCCATTAATGGGCATGAATCCCTTGTCTGGAAGAGAGAGGCTGCCCCATCCGGGGTTTTCTTGGGACCCAGTGCGGGACCCGTTACGAGAAGCCTATCGGAACTTAGACCTGCACCGTCGAATGGACTTCCAGCTCCGAGCAGATCCCATCCACAGGTTCCCCGCCACTTCTGGATTCTACGACCACGAGCGCTCTTACCGAGACAGAGAGCCCCACGACTATAACCATGAGAACCTTCTTGAAGCACGGCGTGAGCAGGAGAGGCTCCGACAAGTGGAGGAGAGGGAGCGGTTGCACTTACGGGAAGAACTTGAGCGTGCCAGGATGCAGCACTTGCACCCGTCCCCTATAGAAAGTCACTTGGCACATGTGCCATCTTTCATGCCTCATCTTGGTGGGATGCATTACCCCAGACTCAGTCCCTCTGCTGCCATGCACAACGGAATCTTAAATAGGAACCCTCCCACAGCCGCTTTGAGTGCCCCACCCCCTTTGGTACCAGCCAGTAGTACAAGACCTTCCTCTCCCCGCCGGACTACTCCACTCACAAACTCAGAATCAAGAGACTATTCTCCTTCTAGGAACCCCAAAGAAGTTGAGGCACGATAATCCCTAACAAACAGGATGGATTTTAAAACTCGCCTGTAAATATAGGAGGGGCGGGGAGAAATACCTTTTAAAAATGCACTGCTGTAAACTTTTTTTAAAGAAAAATGTAAAATTTGTAGAAATTAAGCACAGTTCCATAAATAATTTGGGGGTGGGATGAGGGAAGGGTCATAGGCTACAATCCTGCCAACCAGATGGTTGCTGAAAATGGAAATTTAATATATAGGTCTTGAATTTTTTTTGTTCTTCGTTGTTTTTTTCTTTTTTGCTTCTGTGCTGAGTTAAAATATTACCAAGTTTGTACATTTTTCCCAAATGTGAGAAACATTTTTAATGAATTTGTATTTTTTTTTAATTTTGTGCTCTTTATTCACTTAAAAAAAAAGCGTTTGTTTTTCATTTAAATTTAATGGCCTCAGATCCTTAAGTAAAAACAAAAGTCACCCAGGGTTTCTTAAAGTATTATTTATGGAAAAACTGTAGTTTCGTACAGTCCACTGTGAGGTTCCTTATTCGAGGCCACTCACTTCTCTTGGTACTTTGGAACTGAAGTTACAGATATATATTAAAATAATAATAATAATAATGTACAAAACCTATGTTTGTTTTTTGCCTTATATTATGAAGAAATGAGAATTTTTTTTTGACTTCTTGTTTTAAACAGCAAAAAGAAAACGATATGTAAATATTCTGTTAATATAAATGTACACCAATACTGAATTCTTAACATAGGTAGACTTTATAAAAAATGGTTTCTAGAACCACTCTCTGGTTATTTGTTAATATTATTCCAACTCATCCATGTCACGTCTTGAGAAAAAATATATATGTAACATGCTCAAATAGTGGATTGTGGCACGTAGCTTTCAACTATGCAAAAAGAACTTAGAACAAGTCCTGGTGGATGGGTGGGGTGGGGAGGAAAACAGCTACAAAGCACCTCCTTCCCAATGGGGAAAAAATGCAAAAGAACGGAACAGAAATTTTCTTCAGAAGGAAAATGACACCAAGGTGGGTGGAGGAACCCTGACAGCGGGTGGTTTTTTTCTCCCAATTTTCTTTGTACAGTCCAAAGAGGAGGAGGACAGGATCCAAATTACCTGTTACTACGTACATTTCTGCAACCCAGATGAAACTGATGCAAGAGATCCCCTTAAATGTTTTCCCTCAGCTTCCCCCCCCCCCCCGGTCATTCATTGGTGGGAGCAGAGAAGGTCTCCGAGAGCACTATTGGAAACCCTATACAAGAATAATAGGAGTGTAACTCCAACAAAAAGAAGGTCAAGTGGTTAATTACATTCTCTGTCATTTTGAACGGCCATCGCCCTCCAATATATGTTTCAGTGCAAATTCTATCTTGAACTGGGATTTTGTGGGGGAGGGGGGGCATTATTTTAAAAAGGATTTCCAGTTTTCCTTTTCAGAAATAAATGTTGCTGCTGCCACAATCCATTCAATAGCATGTTGAAGCCGTTAAAAAATTAAACCCCCCCAACCTGTTAATTCACTGTGACGCAGCCTTTCCTTCCGCCTTCTGAACAGCAAATTGGTAGAACAGAGGGAACCAGGCATGTAGCCCCTAGTGTTCTCCAGGTGCCCCATTCAGGCAGGAACATACGAACGGCAGCCTCTCTGCATGTGTACTGACATGCGAACCATCCTTCTATTTTTTTTCTCCAGTATTTATGTTTTTGCATTATTCTGGATTTCTGCTCTCCAGTTAACTCAAACATCGGCTAATACTTTTCTTTCTTTGGATTTCTGTATTTCCTTCCCTTTCCCTTCCCCCATCGTCTTCCCTGCATCCCCTGTAATTTTAAACATTCAGTTTCTTTGTAGATCATTGAAGATAAATACAACATTGATTTTGGATGAAAAAGGTAGTTAAGTGTTTGTGTGTCAGATCTAGTCCCAGTGACTGCCGGGAGGGAGCGGGAGAGTAAATGGTTTATTGATAAATGTGCTCAGCCTGTTAACAGTGATAAAATCTTTGGCAAATGCGTGCACTGTTAAAGAGGCATGCAGCTCAGCCAGGAGTTGACTATGTGCTGCAAGCAGCTTGCCTGGTTCGAGACTGCTCTTCAACCATATGGGTACAGAAGTTGTGTTCGGGACTCAGGAGTGGCACAAAAGATGCCACAAAACCACGGCATCCACACTGTAATGAACAAAGCTAAACTCCGCATATTTGTGATTCAGTATAGGGAACAAGGATGCCAAAACAAAAGCGGGGGGGGGGGGGGGAGGAGGATACATTTGGGCACTGTATACAGCGCATGATGCAGACTAGGGGGTGGGAACATAGCACCCATACAGAAATAATTGTTTTTAGTTTGATAGCTAGATTCTTGTTTGAAGATTCTGTTAAAAAAGCACCACTGTGAATTTCAAAAATTCACATAAATTCTCTTTTATTTCCTCCTGCCAGTTCAAATCCTGCATCATTCAAGTCTGATGCAGCTATGTAATACCAAAGCAAGATCGCTTCGCTACTGAAAACCACTACACCTCACGAGTAGTCCTTTAAAATCTGGTTGCCATACATAATAGAATAGTTCACTCTATTGACTAATGCAGAAGGTGTGGTTGGTTTTTGTGTTCCTGAAACTCCCCTTAGGTGCAATCTGCCACACATCTTCACCCTTATCTCTTTCTTTTAAATACAAACTAAAGTTGTGGTAGGGCATATGTGCTCTTGTGATGCTGGGAAAAGGCACTAGTCACATAGTAGAGCCACTATATAACCAGGTCAGGGTATTGCAGATTATTTATCTATGCTGTTGATGGAAAAAGACAGCTACAACGTGTGTCTGCCTTCTGTGTTGGTACGATTGCTGTTTTCAGATTTTGACATTATAACCAAGATTCTTCTAACATCCTGCAAAAACAGTCAGCTGGGCTGCAGAGAAGGTGGCCTAGGAGAGAATAACTTAGGCTCCAGGGTGCAGCAGGGTCAAAGTTTGGTTTTTATTCTGGCTGCCCAAAGAGAGCAACAAGATCTCCTATGCTGTCTGGCAAGAAAGGGGAGCTTGTTTAAGCATCCCCCAAAACATCACGAAAACATCATAAAACTCATGAAAACAACCATAAAAACCGAAAACATCATAAAAACCTTAAGATGAGCTCTATTTGTTTGAATTGAACACCAAAGAAGTCAAGTGGGCTGGGGCTGCGGTCCAGTGACACTTTGTGTGCAAAAGGTCCTAGGTTCAATCCCCAGCATCTCCAGTTTAAAGGCTCTGAAGACCTCCATCTGCAGCCCTGGAGAACCGCTGCCAGTCAGAGTAGACAATGTTGACCTTGATAAACCAATGGTCTGACTCAGTATAAGGCAGCTTCATGAGTGTCCAAGAGTTTAGCTCATTATTTCTGGCCAGTAGACTTCCCACCTTGCAACTAGCTTGTTCCTACAGAAATGAGAACTGCCAGCTTGACTCTCCTATTAAATTATAACAGTGTCAGAGGTTTTAATGCAACAGGACAGTTTTCCTAAAGCGCAAATGTGGAAGCTGGTTTATCTTAATTATTTGGGGAACATACTGAAAAAATGAGAGCTTTGCATTAAAGGGAGGAGTTAGCCGTGTCAGTCTTTAGTTGCAAAATAGTAGAGTGCAGTAGCACCTTGATGACTAACCAACTTTATTGTAGCATAAGCTTTTGAGAACCACAGCTGCATCTGATGAAGAGAGCTGTGGCTCTCAAAAGCTTATGCTACATTAAAGTTGGTTAGTCTTCAAGGTGCTACTGAACTCTTTACTATTTTGCATTAAGGGGAGACTTTCGGGGGGGGTCACTCCCATTGAGGAGGAAACCAAAGCTACTGAAATGCTCCTATCCAAAGGCAAAGAAATCTGATCAGCCTAGTTTGAAAGGCTGTGCAGACTGCAAGATGGTTCGTTGCATTATTGCCCTGCAGCTTCAGTAATTCCCTTCCAGCTTTCCTCCTCAAACCAAACTCAAGCTGCAGGTCAACAACTTTAAAAAGCCACTTTGAGCATAGTGTGTGATGGTCCATGACTCCTTACCCAGCCCCAAAACAAATTCCATTCCCAGAAACCACCACATCCCTCTAAGCCTTTTACATTAGAATCCTAAGCAGAGCTACACCTTCTCGGGCCATTGAAGTCAAGCGCCTAGAGGGGGTGTGGTGGTTTCGACCTGCATTGCTAGTTTGCAATTGCAAGGCCAAGTGAGCTTTCTTTGGGGAGTAGGGTTGCCAGCCTCCAGGTGGTGGCTGAAGATCTCCTGGAATTACAACTAGACATGGGCACGAACAGAAAAAAAAGCACGAACATGGTGTTTGTTGTGCGTTGCCATCCACAAACAACAAACATTGACGAACATGACCTGTTCACGAACATGTTCGTTGTTTGTGAGGGCCAGCAGGCTCTCCTCCAGCCATCAAGATCCCTACCACACCACTCCCAGAAACCCGACCTGAGCAGGCAGCAGGAAATGTACCAATAAATAACAGCTTGGCCCCAGAGCCTGGCAGCAGCCCTGGAACCTGAAGGGTAGATCCCTATCCCATCACACACAAAGAAAATTCAAGCTCCAATGCACTCTCCCTGTCTCTCTGTCAAAATGCCAACAGCAACTGTCTCTCCCTCACTGCAAAACCAGAGCTGGGAAGCCCCCGTCCCCCCTGCTCTTTGCTTCCTTGTAACAAATTTGGAGCTCCACACTTGAAAGGAAGACCTGCCTATCAAGCTAAATTGGGCTTAGATTGGGGTTTCCAGGGCAACAGCAGGAGTTCAGGCAGACCCTGCCTCCGGTTGCCAAGGGAATTGATTGCAGGTGCCAGATTGTCTGGCTTGATGAATAGCAACGAATAGCAACGAAGGAGGCTTCCAACGACCACCTGTTTGTTTAGAAGGGGGCCTCACAAACAACTTGTTCGTGAACAGCAGATTGGGCTGTTTGTGGCTTTTTTTTGTTCATATTGCTGTTCGTGCCCATCTCTAATTACAACTGATCTTCAGGCCACAGAGATCAGTTCACCTGGAGAAAATGGCTGCTTTGGAGGGTGGACTCTATGGAATTATACCATGCTGAGGTCCTTTGCCTCCCCAAACACTGCTTTCTCCGGGCGTTGCATTCCAAATCTCCAGGAATTTCTCAACTTGGAGCGGGCAACCCTATTGTGGGGCCAAATTTGGCTCAAAAACTTCCAGACTATGGTGCTGTTTTGAAGTAGCCTAGTACTTCAAAACAGCGGATGGAGCCGAGTTAATCTCTTTCTTGCACAAAACTTGTCTAGTTTTTGTGAAGTAGTTCTGGGGGGGGGGCGGCTGAAGTAAAAGGGCTCATTATCAGCCAGTGTTGGGTTTGTGGGTGGGCCACTCTTAGCCTAGGCATTTACTTTTCTCTGAAAGAAAGAAAGAAAGAAAGAAAGAAAGAAAGAAAGAAAGAAAGAAAGAAAGAAAGAAAGAAAGAAAGAAAGAAAGAAAGAAAGAAAGAAAGAAAGAAAGAAATGGGCATTGCAGGGTTCACTCCAGAGAAGATTTTCTGCAGGCCAAGCAGTTCTCCACCTGGCGTCAGCACCAGTTTTGCCTGAGAAATCCTGAAGGAAATCAGAGAACTTCAAAGGCCATTGCCCCTACTGAGTTCACAACCCCGTAAAGCTGCCACGATCAATATTTTATCAGAAATACACTGTTTCTAGTAACACTGTATTACAGGGGAAAGAGGGGTGGGGAGGGAGGGGGAATGACAAGATGAAATTACAGACTTCCATTTCAGAACATAATGGAAAATCCAAACAGTGGTTTGAGGCCTTAACTGATGCGGGAGGGAGCAGAGAGGAACAGCTTTCTCAAAAACCCATCAGAGCTGCACACAGCTTAAGAAAAAGGGGTTTTCTTCTGTTACTTCTGGCACCTGCTGTTGCAAGCACACGTATAAGTCATCTGTGAAGACTTGAAGGATGAATGAATCATCACATCTGTTCACAAAACTGAGTACCGTATCTTCCTGAAAGAGGCTTCTACCCCATCAGACTTTGAAAATATTATGTACTGGCTCTTTCTTTCTTACGCTTTAACTAAAATGTCTCAAACCAGAGCTATTAGGCCCATTAGCCTTTTCCATCCAGGAAGTTGGAAGGCAAAAGGAAGTCTCATTTGCCTGACACCACCAGAAAAAAAAAATTAACTGACAATATCGGCTATGTTGTGACATCACTTCCAGGGAAAACCTGGAAATGATATAGGGTAGTTCTAGGAATTGTCAAGAGTGCTATAGTTTTATCATACGGTTTTACCATTTTGTTTCTGGCAATTCCTAGCACTACCCTATGTCACTCCAGATTTTTGTGGAAGTGGCTGGCTTCACTCGCCTCCTCCATTTCCCCCTCTCCCAAGAAAAAATAGGGAAAACAGCATCAATGGCAACACTCTAAGAACTTCCCCTCAACCTCAGTTCCAGAAGTGATGCCATAGCCAGTGGGGGACCCCCCACCCCCACCACCAAGAAGTGATGTTGCTTATAGGTGACACTCTAGGAATTCCATAGAAATCTGGAAAATTCCTAGAGGGGCATGGAGGAAGTGCTGTTTCACCCTTCCCATGCACTATCCCCCAACATTTAGCAGAGCAGGGACAGCAACCCTAATTCCTCAGTCGATCCAGAGGCCATTTTACTCCTTATAACACCGAGGGGTGAACCTCACTGGCCCCTTTGCTAGATAATGGAATGTTACTGTAGAACGGAAACAGGTTTTCTCTCTTCTCCCCCCCCCCCATCACTTCTTTCAGACATAAACCATTAAGGACCAGATAATTTTGTTGCTGTTGTCGGTCGTCATCCTCACTTCACTGGCTGAAACACTTGATCCTTTGGAGCGCTTGCAGGAGTTGACAGGGACAGTTTGGCTTTTTCCCAGCAGCTCCCCAGGAGCTATTACTGTGGTGGCAAGCAACCAGCATCCTGACAAGTGTCACAAGGATTAGGAGTCAAGCAAAACACAGCTGGAGCAGCGACACCCGGAGAACACGCTTCCAGCTTTGCTGTCAACACCCTGCCTTTATATATATATAATTCGCTCGCCCTTTTTTTTTAAAGCCAAGAAAAGGAGCAGTGACTGCAGGCAACAGCCAGTAAAAATCCCACAGCGCTTGCTACATGGACAGGGGAAAGAAACGGAAAGAGGCATGCTTTGGGGAGGCAGTTGCATGCCAAACTGTATTTCAGGCTAGTGCATTCTTCTGAGGCCCTGTGTTAACTAGACACTGACTGCTGGAATGGGAGGGCTGCATTTTACAGCCAGAGGTGACAAGCTGGGGGGGCATGAGGAATCATGGGAAGGGAAATAAACCATCGAGGAAATCCCCCCCTTCCCAATCTCTTAGGAGCCTGATCTCCCCCCTCATTTTTCCCCTTCATTAACTGATTCACAGTTGCTCTCAACAGGGTTGCCAGCCTCCAGGTAGTGCCCTGAGATCTCCTGGAATTACAACTGGTCTCCAGGCCACAGAGATCAGTTCACCTGGAGAAAATGGCTACTTTTGGGGGTGGACTTTATGGAATTATGCCATGCAAAGGTCCTTTCCCTCCCCAAACCCCACTTTCTCCAGATTTCACACCCCCACTCCCGATCTCCAGGAATTTCCCAACTTGAAGCTGGCAACCCTAGCTCTCAACAATCCAAGTGAACACGCTTAGTCCAAATCAGGCCATTGTGGGGAGGGTTAATTACAAAGTACAGACATGTATCCAACCATCCATGCACTTACTGGAAAAGGACGTTCCCACTTTCCCCTCCTGCTGCAATTTACTGCACCCTCTAAAAAGTTGTTTCTGGGGGTCGGCTAGGTCTCCCATTTATCCACCAGTAGCAAAGGTGCCCCCCCCAGCTACAGTTTCTTACCCCTCCAAGAAACTGAGGAGTGGGAGAAAAACAGCTTCCATATAGTGACGCTCTAGGAATTTCCCATAGTCTCTATTGTAATGTCAACAGAGACTTCAGGAAGAAGCATAGAGCATCACTTGGAAATGACATCAAATCCTCTCCAAATTCTACTGTCCCCAGGCACCATTCCCCAAATTGCCCAATATTTGCAAAAGCACTGTTGGGAACCCTAGGATCAGCAGATCCTGTGGAACACAATAGGCAGCAAAAAGGGGGTCTGCTGACATAGACAGGGAAATCAGAAGACATCGCTGCCACCTCTTCCTTAAGTGCCACTGAGTCTTTACAACTACATTGTTGGATACATGTTATTATATTGTTATCTGCCTTGGGATCCCATAATTCCCCACATGAGTATGCAGATAAGCTAGCCGTGTAGGGCAGCGAGATATCATGCTAAAGAGGGGGTACCTCCTGCCCTGGGCCACCACCACCCTCGGTTCCTTGCCAGTGCTTGACAGGATGGGGGAGAAGGCGGGGCGTTGTTTGGCATCACACTGATTCCATGCTGTCACTTCTGGTGTAGAATGGAAGTGACATTGTGTTAGGGCAATGCTTTAGGATTCATCCCAAACTGTATGGTTAAACCACAGGGATTTGGGTGAATCCTTGAGCACTATGTTGACACAATGACATCACTTCCAGTTCGCACCAGAAGTGACATTACAAGACTGGCAAGACGTCAATTAGGTAGCTCCCCTCCCCTGCAAATTGCCCACTGGGTGCCAGTGCTGGGCTGACAACCCCAGTGTCATATCTGTGGGTGGCTCTCGTTCACTGCCTTTGCGATAGGACTTGGGTATAACTCATGAGGTTCAGAATTTTAGGGTTATGACATTTCAGACTGCAGATGTTTATGAAGTAAGTAGCGTACAAACTATGATAACATTTGAGTTTAACAGCAAAGATTCCTAGTAAAACAGCATAATGCAGTGGGGTTGGGACTGAAGAAGTGGAAGAAAAAACCGCAGTATCCCTAATAAAGGTCATGTCCGAGTGGATCCATCACATTGCGGTTCTAGTCCCTCTACAAGAACGCCCTCCTGAACAATTCTGTTTTGCACATTTTGCAAAATTACACAAGCGTGGGGGCCTTCCTAACGGCCTCAGGCAGACCATTTCCACAATGTAGGATCTACCAAAGCATGCTCATGAATGGGGAGGTGCCAATTTTACCAAGGTGGCACCTTTAGAAGGCTTTGCTCTGATGAGCAAAGCTGTTGCAACAGAACATTGCAGGCAAGGCAGTCCTACAGGTTCATGGGTCCAATGCCATGAAGGAGTTTGTAGGTGATAGACAGAACCTAGAACTGAGGTCAGTAACTGATGGAATTTCTGTAGAACGGGAGTGATATGCATAACCTGCTTAGTTTCCAAGTTGTCTTTCAGGGCCGACCCATGTAGAATGTGCTACTGTAGTTTAGCCTTGAGGTAACCATAGCACAGAGCCACGTAGCCAGGTCAGCAAAATCAAGGAAGCCAACTTCCAAGCTAAGTAAAATGCATGGAACACCTGTTTTGCAGCTGCATTAGTTTGCTTCTCCAGCAATTAAGCGGGATCCATGTGCACAACATAGGGCTAGTCACCTCCTCAGGCAGCTGTGCTGGTCTGAAAGAAAAATCCAAAATGCTGTTCTGGGTTTTTACATACAATAAAAAGGCCCTGGAGCGGACACCCACTTCTTCCACCCAGTTGACAAGCTGCCATTTGTTCCTGTGACCTCACTTGCTTAGCCTCACCAAAGAAGGCCCCCCCACCTCTGTACTTTCACTAATGAATGAGTTTAATAGCCTGCCAAACCGAAGTGCAGCCAAAACTAACAAATTAAAGTTTATGGTCCTGTGGTCTCATTTACAATGGAATAATAGAGAAATCATTTTAATTTTGCAAGAAAGTTCCGCTAAAGCAGAGGGAGAGAAAGTTGCGGTCATCATATACTATACAATAAAAATTTACTTTTGACATCACCCGCCAACGGGCCTTCTGCCCCACTCAGCCTACCCAGCTGTCCACTCTGAAGGGGCAGGTGCCTCCTGTCCTTCCAAAGACTGGCTCTGAAGAAGTGAGCGCTGACTCATGAAAGTTCAGGCTGGAATAAATGTTGTCCGCCTTTGAGCTTCTGCTTTATTCTATAGGCACAACCATTTCAGAGTAAGGCACAGTGCAGAAGTGAAGCAGGAAAGAAGCCCAGAAGGTGATTGGAGATGTTGCAGCTTGGGACCTGTTCTGGTTTTGAGGGGACAAGCAAGCCCCATGGAGAAGCAGCTTTGACCAGCCTCGCCCCACCATCACTACTGCCGAGATGCAGTCCTCTCTCCCCTACCCCAGTTTCACAGATCCATCCTCCAGCACCAAGCACAAGGCGACAAGTTGATAGCAACTCATAATCGTGGAACTGCCTCCACTTGAGGGGGTGGCAGCTGGAAGCTCTTCGGAGCCTAAGCATCTTTAAGAGGGAGTTTATGGGTGGCTTTACATTTAGTAGCAACATAGGAGGAGTGGAAGGACAAGTGAATTGTGACACATACAGAGGCAGACTGGCCTTCTCACCTAGAGAAATCTGGTGGGCCACAGGCATGGATGGCTTTAAATGAGGATTTGACAGATTCATGGAGAATGGGTCTATGAGTGGTGGCGAGCCGTGGGGACTACAGGGAACCCCCACATTTAGATGTAGTAAACCTCTGAATATCAATGCCAGGAGGCAACATCAGGAAAAGGTCTCGGTCTCTGTGCCCAGTTGTTAGCCCTCCAGAGTAACTAACAGGCCACTGTGTGAGACAAGATGCCAAACAAGAAGGACCACTGGTCTGATCCAACAGGACTCTTCGTACGTTCTCATGTCCTGGGGGCAGAGTCCACCGCACACGATCTCCCTCTCTTAATAAATACAATAAACTAGTAATGACTTGTTTACTCGAAATGTGAAAAGTGCAAAAGCGCTCAGTCGATCCTATGTCAATACAATCTACCAAAGGGTCAATCTCAATAAATATCAATACATATCACACATTAATCATTTCTCAAAAGATACATGCAGGATACGCTTATCATATATAAACAACTCCCGATTGAAGGATTCAGTCCCAAGAGGTCTATGAGTTGGACAAGTGCCAGGTGCAGCCTCTACTAATTCCTCGAGTCACAGGAGCCCCACGATATAAATACAATGAATACAGTCAACAAGGTAATTCCAACTGTTTGTAGCCAAAAATTGTGGGGGAGGGAGGGACAACCTCCACCGTGCTGGCCCGGTACTGGTCCGGTGCTGGCCCAACAAATGGCTAGCGCTTTTTGTTTCGCAGAAGATGCTTCCTTAAGGACCGGTAGTTAAGCTTGTAGAGACACCTAAACATAAAGACTCCTCCAGCTGAATATGACAGCTACAGTGTCCGTCGCCTGCACGCCTTCCACTTATTCATTCATTCATTCATTCATTTATTTATTTATTTTCTTCAATTTATAGTCCGCCCTCCCCACACAAGTAGGCTCAGGGCGGATCACAACAGACTTAAAATACATCACACAACTAATCACATCACCATTAAAAACATAAATAATACATGTCATTCAATTAAAATATATACTACAACTATATAAATACAAATGTAAGAACAAAGAACATGGCAGCATGTGAGCATTTTACAGCAACTATGTGAAGGACAAAAGGTGACATTGGGTGGGAGGGCATAATTTAAAAAAAAAACACCAAAAGGGGGGGGGGCACCGCCTAGCATCAACCATATGCCTGGCGGAACAGCTCTATCTTGCAGGCCTGGCAAAATGCCAACAAGTCCTGCTGGGCCCTGGTCTCGCAAGACAGAGCATTCCACCAGGCTGGGGCCAGGGCCGAAAAAGCCCTGGCCCTGGTCGACGCCAGGCGGGCCTCCCTAGGGCTAGGGATCTTTAACAGATGTTTATCGCTTGAGCGAAGGGTCCTCTGGGACTTATATGGGGAGAGAGGGTCCCACAGATATGACGGTCCCAGTCCACTTAGGGCTTTGTAGGTTAATAACAAAACCTTGAACCTGATTCGGTACTCCACCGGTACTTACACTTGCAGGTACTGATTCGGTACTTACACTTGCAGAAGTAAGCAATGGGTCAGCCCATGCTCATTCTTGACACCACAGGGGCTGATCAGCTGATGAGGCAATCTTTAACTTCTCAATCTGCCCCGGGCGCTGTATGAAAAGTAAGTTGCGTGAGATGCGTGTTGGGATTTAGCAAGTGTTTTCATTTCAGTCATGAAAGAGTTAAACTGTTTGTGTTACCTACTTAATTAGTAAACTTACTTTGAATGTAACCATTAGAGCTTCGAACAAGATTCCTGGCTGCCGCCATAGAAAGGGGAGTCACTAAGCATAATGAAGTATGATTAGGATTTTCTATTCAGCAGTTTGTTTATTGGGGGCAATTAATTGATGCCACGTACTGAAGTTTTATTGCTCTTTGTCCCACTTTGTCTTCTAGTCTTCTCTAAGTTACTTTTCTAGCAAGATGTAGTCAGCTTAGCAATTCATTATTTTCTCCAAATGTAACCCAATTTTTATCCTTTAGTATTCTTACAGAGCTACACTGGAGTGTGTGTGAGTCTATTCTCATTACTTCCAATGTGCAATCTTTGCGCAAACTCTGCTATATTTTCCTACAATGCGCACATGCCAGATGGATAGCAACTTGTGTGTGCTCCCTCGTGCATGTTTCGTTTTGAATGTTACGCGGGACGCATGATAAGGAGCAGCACGAGCTAGTTTAGCATGACATTTTCCCTCCCTGGCTACTCCTGCAAAGAGACAACATCTATCTGGTCTCTCTCCTTCTCCCAACGTTGCCCTGAGAATTCAGCAGACTCTTACTCTGAGCTTCTTGGCACACATTTAGCAGCTGTCTGAAGTCCCTCGTCAGATGTTTCCCTTCATCCCCGTTTCTTTCTTTTTTTAATACCGTAAGGTTATCACACTTTAAACAAATGAAAACACTTCAATGCGAGTGTTCTGGAGGACGATTGGGGTCATCCCCCAGAGCAGTAAACTCATTAGTCATGTCTTTGGCGAGAGAAGGAAGACCCCAGCGCTCCCCCCCCTTTCAGCCCATTTCTCCTCTAATTAAAATTAAAGTAGTTTCCTAGCCAAAAACCCCGTCCAGTGTTCATTCATCTCCATTCTTCTCTGTTTGGATAAACCATGCTCCAGTATGCTGAGGGTGTTATGTACACAAACTATAAACTCTTTAACAGCCATGCAGTGTGTTGTTATGACTGGCTGGGCAGACTCTAAAAAGTGCCTCTCTGGCAGGGATGCCGGGCTTTGGAAAGCAGAGGCGTCGTTCAGAAGCTGTTAGGTATTTAAGAGCACTTGATGGCTCATACAGCCAAGGGAAGGGAGGAGGGTCGGAAAGGTTCAGAATTCACCCACCTACCTCTTGGTGGCTGCTCATCCGTTCCTTCTCCCCAGTCTCATAGAAAAGCAGTGGGTCACCCGTGTGCCCAGATCTGAATGTTTATCGCTCAATGCACTTTCCACTGGCTTTAGGGTGGTTTGGTTAATCAAAAAAATCGCATTCTAACGAAATCCATGGGACATTACTTAATTTATTTAGCGCTTTAAAACAATTCACCCTTTCTTTACAGAGCCCAAGACGATATGGCCGTTTCCACACGTCTTACCTGCCTGCGGAACATCGCATGAAAGACCCGGAAGGCAGCGTCTTCTTGTGCAAAATCACGCCAGGAAGATGCTGTTATCCGGGAGTTTTGTGTGAAATTGCGCAAAACTCCCGGATAACAGCATCTTCCTGGCGCGATTTCACGCGAGAAGACGCTGTCTTCCAGGTCTTTTGCGCGATGTTCCGCAGGCAGGTAGAACGTGTGGAAATGGCCCCTATACAGTATCCCATCCAGTTTATCCTCACATCAACCCTGTGAGATTGGGAGAGACTTGATCCTCCCAAAGGCACCTACTGAATTTCAGGAGAAATAGCTCAGTGAGGGAGCTCAGCTACAATCTCAACAGTATCACATGATATTAGTTTCCTGAGTGCAAAACTACCAAGTTCTCCACTAGAGATGGAGAATGTCATGTTTAGCACACACACCCTCCAATATTAAAAAGATAATTGAATGTATTTAGAAAACTAACGCTATCACAGAGGAAAGATATAGCCTAACCTTTCCTCACGGCATGCTAACTGAATATATGCAAAAAGGGGGCAGGGGGGAGCATAATTAAAATGGGAGAGAACTCGAACTCAAACCTGTAGACAGCCTGAAGTACCTCCATGCAAGCCTGCCGTAACGGCGAAAGGTGCACTTGTTTGGTTTCAGCCTGTTGTGTAGCTCTTTGGAGGCAAAGCACCTGGTGGATTCCTTCTTCTTTTTTGGTTTATTTCATTCATAGTTCACCTTCCTCCTTGAGATACAGGGCATGTTATAAAAGCAGAACAAAATGTTTAAAAGGCAAGTATAACAAATAATGCCAGAAAATGAGATAAAACAGTATAATACATCCAACAAACAGTGCCATAAGATACTCCTGTTTTGTAGCTTAACGCAGCACAGGAGACAACATCAAGCGGGGTACATAACAACAGGTTTTATTCTTCTGTTACAGGACTTGCTTTAGTTTTTCTCCTCCATCTTTCTCCATCTTTTTTTCCTTCCTCTCGCCTCTGGTCTAGAGGGCATAGTCTACAGACTACAGTCTCCCTAATGGGACACACTTCCAAACTTTAATGACTTAACTTGCAAAGCAGCTATTAAAACACAACAAACTGCCTAAAATATTCCAGACATTAAAACGACAACCCTACTCCCTTTATTAAAAAGCCTCCTCCTGAACAATTCCATTTTACACTTTCTGCACGGATACCTTGCAAATTACAGGCCATTTTGTTGTTCTAGGATAAGAATCCCTTTTATTCAGGACATGTCAGCCGTTTTCTGGATAACAAACTGTGCAATCCTAAGAAGAGTTAGACCGCAGTACCTCTTCTTAGGACTGCATTGAAAAACTGGGGTTGACATCAATACTGGTTGATACTGGCCTGGTGAGCAAGTGGCTCAGAGCTTAGAGATCACACTCGAAGCTGGGAGATGTTAGAGTGGGTGAATAACATCTGTCTCTTCATACCGCCCTTAGTTCTGCCAGACCACCAGGTTGCAACAACAGCTAGTGAGTTGACATTCCTGAAGAACTGTTAAACAGTTCGTGGGCCATTATAAGAGCAGAAAACTGGGGGAGACATCTGGGCTTCAAGTTATCAGGAAAATATAAATTTCAAACAATTGTACCTGCCACTTTCTTGCATGTTGAGCTAACGGAAGCTTCGGAAGGGCTACTTAAACCAGCCTGATTTGAGGGGGGGAAATCTACTGCAGATCAGCACAGCAGCCTACCTGAAACTTAAATCAGCCTGTCATTGGAAAAAAAGGCAAAGACAGCGTCCAGCTTGGAACCCTCAAAAGTGTGCAGAGACTCAGGCTGAAAAACCTGCCCACCAATGTTGTAGATAACAGCATTCAAACAGAGCAGTTCCCGTGTTCAGAGTACTCCAGAGATCTTGGGGTGGAACAAAAACCTTGGCTGTTTTCACATGCCTAAAGCCTTCAGAAAATCGCACAAAACTTGCGGCATGAGAGCGTCTTCATAGTGCGATTTTCTGTTTAATGGCACGATTTCTGACATTATCACGCCATTAAATGGGAAATCGCGGTATGAAGATGCCGTCATGCCACGAGTTTTGCATGATTTTCTGGAGGCCCTTGTTTCTATGGGTGCAAGGCCTATTGCCCCAAGAAGGATCCCGAGAAGGACCCTGAGAAGGTGGCTTTAAAATCTCACAGCAGATAGATAAATGGTGGTGGTGGAGAGTTGTACCTGGTGGCATTTTCATGACAAGAGACTAACAGAGGTGGTTTGCCCTTGCCTGCCTCTGCAACCCTGGACTCCATTGGAGGTCTCGCATCCAATTACTAACCAAGATTGACCTTGCTTAGCTTCTGAGATCTGAGAGCTTCTGAGGGATGGATGGATGGATGGATGGATGGATGGATGGATGGATGGATGGATGGATGGATGGATGGATGAATGGATGGATGGATGGATGGATGGATGGATGGATGGATGGATGGATGGATGGATGGATGGATGGATGGATGGATGGATGGATGGATGGATGGATGGATAGATAGATAGATAGATAGATAGATAGATAGATAGATAGATAGATAGATAGATAGATAGATAGATAGATAGATAGATAGATAGATAGATAGATAGATAGATAGATAGATAGATACCAACCGACCGACCGACCGACCGACCGACGGACGGACGGACGGACCGACCGACCGACCGACCGACCGACCGACCGACCGACCGACCGACCGACCGACCGACAGACAGACAGACAGACAGACAGATCGCAGTTGCTTTATACAAAGCTATTTTTGTATACAGAATAACCAAATATGGCCTTTACACTCTGCATCAACTGTAAAAACACTGGTGGCTGGTGTCCCTCTAAAAGTTATGTTCACTTGCATTAGTGCCAGGAGATAAAGCCTGTCAGAATCCACACCAAAAGCTCTCTCCATCTCTGATTATAGTAATTGTAGATGCCAAGTTGCACACTATATGCATTATAGATCATCAGTCCTGCATAAGACTTTCAACAGCACACTGATTTAACGGGGGGGGGGTGTCACCCTGTGGGCCCCAGCAGTAGCTCCAGCCCAGAGCAGAGCTCAAAAGAGACATGTGTTGTAGGTGCATTTTAATGTGAAAGGGAGGGGTTGCCTTGAAGGTGTCTGTGCACTGTGCAATCTGAACAGGCCTGAAGTGCTGGGATGTGTATATGGAAAACCCCCCACATTTTCTCACTTTAGTAAAGCATCTGCCCTGTCAATTGCTCTAGGGGCCATGATCCATGCCGAGGCTAATTTATTGAAGTCACTGTTTGGGCACAGCTGAGATGCATTAATTATTGGCTACAAATTAAAGTCTACCTAACCAAACAGAGGGGCCAAAAATGTGCTTATTGAACCAAAATCCAGTCCATATTTTCGAGCGGCTGATCAAAATCAGACTCTAATTGGAAGCAACTGGTCTTGGAGAGTTCGTGGAATGCAATCTGAACCCCATTCAGAGGCAAAAAGCCAGAAAAGAATTAAATGTTAGCATGCAGTAACTGGGACTTGTGCTGCCCCTTTTCTGAAATATTTTAAATTTTATCTTTCAATGGAATACTGATTAACTCTTTTAAATTTCAGATTAGGAGAAGTAATTACTCCGTTAGATTTTTAGTCTATTTCTCTTTTGCACATTCTGCAGAATGATAATAGCGTGGGAGCCTTCCTGACCTCCTCAGACAGGCTGTTCCACAAGACGGGAGACACCTCGGAGAAAGGGCACGAGTGGGCAGTTTGCAGGGCGGCACCTTCAGAAGGCTCTGCCCTAATGAGCAAAGTTGCCACAGTGGAACATAGCAGGAGAGGCAGTCCTGCAGGCATGGGGGTCCAAAGCCATTAAGGGCTTTGGTAAGTGATATCAAGTGGTAAGTGATATCAGGACTTGGCTATTGTAATGCGCTGTACATAGGTCTCCCATCCAAAACTAGGAGACTCCAATTGGTGCAGAACGCTGCAGTACAGCTGCTATTAGGAGCGAGCAGGAGCATGAATGTCACCCCTATTCTGCAGTCACTGCATTGCCTACCTATCAGCTACCGTGCTCAGTACAAGGAATTGGTTATCACATACAAAGCTCTTCACGGCCTTGGCCTGGCATACCTGTGGGACTGCCTCCCACCCTATGTTCCTCCATGGCATCTGACCAGAGTTTCCTGCAGGTGCCACCCTGCACAGAGGCGAAATCAGCAGCAGCTCATACATGGCCTTTCTTTGTGGTGGCCCCTACCCTGTGGAACGGCCTGCCTGAGGAGGTCAGGAGAGCCCCCATTCTCCTAGCTTTCTGCAAACGATGCAAAACCAAATTATTCAAAAAGGCTTTTGTATTCTAGGGAGGGGCTCTCAGATGCTTTGCGAATGAGTTAAGGACCATAGACTTCACCACAATGTTGCCTTACGTACTACCTGTTGTCTTAAATACATGCTCCTATGTGTTACTTGTGCTTCATGTGGTCTAATGTCAGCCCTGGAATTGCTTATGTTCTGTTTCAACATTTCTTCAACTCTGTATTGGATTCTTACTAATGCCATGTCTTCATAAAATTGTGTTTATTTACCCTATGGCATTGTTTATGGAAATATCCTTGAAACTGACTGTACTAATCTCACACTGTGTGATGCATCTTGAGTCTCAGTGAGAAAGGTGGACTATAAATAAATAAATAAATGACCAGTACCTTAAACTGAACCCACTAACTGATCAGAATACAATGGGGCGACTGCAGCATGGGAGGCCTGCATGCGACACCTTCCACCTGATAGTAACTGGGCGGCAGCGTTCTGTACCAACTGCCATTCTGAGTTGACTTTAAGGGCAGG
Organism: Eublepharis macularius; assembly: GCF_028583425.1. Taxonomy (NCBI): domain Eukaryota; kingdom Metazoa; phylum Chordata; class Lepidosauria; order Squamata; family Eublepharidae; genus Eublepharis; species Eublepharis macularius. The sequence goes on along the minus strand of NC_072802.1, from coordinate 60,619,979 downwards.
CGCATGCAAAGGGTGCATTACAGTAGTCTAGTCTTAAGGTAACTGTTGCAGGGGGGACCCACAAGGCCAGAACAGACGAGTCAAAATGTGGGGGGGGGGGGCATTGTCTGGTCTAAATGGAATGGAAGAAGGCATTTTCTGCCACTGCATTAACTCGCTTCTCTGGCAATAAAGCTGGATCCAGTGTAAACCCTTGGCTCTTAACAGAGCCAGGGAACATCATCTGAACTCATCAGTGCTGAGGAGCGCAACGTCTCTCGAGACCGCAGCCTTCCCAACCAGCATTACCTCCATCTAGTCGGGATTCCGTTTCATCTTGTTCTTCCTTAGCCATTTAACCACAGCAGTAAAGCACTAGGACAGGACCTGGACAGCATCACCAGGTGATGTGGATAAGGCTTCGCAAAGGATGGCATGTTACAGCAAAGATGCCACCACAGAAAAGTCCCTGTCGAATTTACTGCAGATAAAACTAGGGCCTCACCAGGCGACTGAAGAGTGCAAGTGGCAGGACTCTAATCTGGAGAACCGGGTTGGAGTCCTCATTCTTCCACTCGAAGCCAGCTGGGTGACCTTGGGTCAGTCACAGCTCTTCCAGACCTCTCTCAGCCTCATCCACCTCACAGGGTGTTTTGTTGTGGGGATAATAATAACATACTTTGTAAACCACTCTGAGTGGGCGTTACGTTGTCCTGAAGGGTGGTATATAAATTGAATGTTATTATTATCATATTAAGGGGTTCTGAGGTCTACCACGAAGCAAGCGATTTAAACTATTTTCTAAAATATGATATCCTGAAATAATGGTTCCACTCCACAGTTTATGGAAGGCAAACTTTGTAGGGTCATCTCAGTAAGAAGAAAAGACACATCAACCCATTGCTATCAGCAGCTATTCAACTGACCCATTATGGTCCGATTACTATGAATACCATCCATATCTTTTGTAAGAATACAACCCATATAATCAGGGCTTTTTTTCTGCGAAAAGAGGTGGTGGAACTCAGTGGGCCGCCCTCAGAGAAAATGGTCACATGGCTGGTGGCCCCGCCCCCTGATCTCCAGACAGAGGGGAGTTTAGATTGCATTCTAAATTGCATTTAGATACAATCTAAACTCCCCTCTGCCTGGAGATCAGGGGGCGGGGCCTCCAGCCATGTGACCATTTTCAAGAGGTTCTGGAACTCCATTCCACTGCGTTCCAGCTGAAAAAAAGCCCTGCATATAATGCCTTTTATTTGGAGCAACCAAACAATATGCAAGCTTTTGATTTCACCAGTACTCTTCTTCGGGCTGAATATTACAATAACAAGAAACGGAATGGGGGGGGGGAAGCAGACATTTCAAGTCCCTCATTTCCAAATAGAACTTTACAACTATGACAGCTAGTCACTTACACTTTAACACACACACACACACACACACGTGAAAAGAAAGTTGAAATTCTCAAAGATGATGACCTGCTGCTAGAGCTCTGTTTGCTGATGAGAAACCACAGCATATGTTGAATCAAGCCAAATCAGCATCCTCAAACCCCACCTCTGCCCACAACGAAGCAAATGCAAAAAGGACCAGAGGCGGGAATCTATCTCCAGGCCTCTCTGTGCGATGTCCGTAATGTGCAATGCTTATCGTGAAATCCATCAGGGGGCTGAACTGAGCAATCCTGTGGATTAATGCTGTTATTATAAAGAGGGAGAGAGCGCTTATGCACCCTGGGTTGGAACTGAAAACCTTGTTTACCATCCGGCTGATTGCTCTCCCAGCACAAGCTATCGCCACTCCCTTATTAAGCCTGTCTGGAGCTTGCCAAAAAAAAAAAAAAAAAAAGAGGCAGAAACTTTGAAGCCTGCTTTGAACACATAAAAAGGGCTTATCTTATCTGGAATAGCCTGGACAGGATAAGCGGGTCTTATCTTATCGCTGCTTATATTGATGTCAAGGTCTAAAAGAGCTCGGGGCTGTTATGCTACACCAGGCAGAACTCCCACTCTGATAAACACTGATAAAGAGGCCCTGCTGCACTTTAAACAGAGTCTTCCTTCTGCCCAAGACAGACGCAGCAGGAGAAGTCAGAATCTACTGGGCACAGAGGAAATCTAATGTTCTTTAAGGTGAGTTTCCCCCCCCCCTGCTTTAGGATCATATTTAAATAGCAAAGCAGACAATGTTGCAGGACGTAGCAAGGGGGCAGCTTTTCCTGGATACAATATTTGCTGAGTCAATGTTGTGGGGTTACAGGGTCCACCGAGGACTAGAACACCCCCATTCTGCCCTGAAGTGTACTGGGTCTGCTTAGACCAGTATCTCTTTCCAGCCTCGTCTTATTTCATCAGTGTGGTTGTGTAAGAATAAAAGGGAGGAGGAATGAAATTTTAAAAATGAGAGGCCCCTTCCCTGTATTTAAGAGGCACAGCATTTAAATAATGGGCCACTGAACCATGTGAATGGGATTATCAAGTATTTGCACCAGGCAAACTTGCTATCCAAATTAAGGGAATCTGCTACACTGCTGTGTAAATTTGATCCTAAGCAGGGAAAGTCCCCAAAGGCAGTAAAATTTCATCATGCTCTTACTCCTTGGTTATATTTATTTTGGTGTAATATTTGATGTCCATTTTGGGGTTGACTCCAAGGGAAGCTACTACTTTCTACTTGGAGGGCTCTTGCCAATCCTCTCTGGTCCCCATCACTGCTCCAATGAGTAGGAGAAAATAGGGAGAGGGAAAATGGTATTGCACGATGCCACAATGTCATTTCTTTTGGAAAACCAGAAGCAACATCACCACATTGTGGTAACACTCTAGGAATCCCCAGATATCTGTGGTAAAAAACCATAAAGATCAGTGGGATTCCTAGAGGGCCACCAAGAGTGTGAGGTCACTTCTGGTTTGTTTGTTTGTTTGTTTGTTTGTTTGTTTGTTTGTTTGTTTGTTTGTTTGTTTGTTTGTTTGTTTGTTTGTTTGTTTGTTTGTTTGTTTGTTTGTTTGTTTGTTTGTTTGTTTGTTTGTTTGTTTGGCTGGAAATAGCACTGCCGCATCACATTCTGCACATCCCCACCACTGGAGTGTCACAGCCAGACAACTCTGTTCTCACAATGTGTAGATGGAAATCTAAACCCACACCTAATGTAGTTCTACTTGCACAAACAATAGCATTAGACTGCAATAGCTATCAACACCAATAATTGCTTCCACGATTTCTTGTGCAAGCAGAAAAGCAAGTTGGGATACTATAAGTTTAAGGTACATTTTTGGTAAATTTCCACTTGCACAGGGGCTCTAAGGGCACACACGTCTTCCAGTGGATCCAACCCTGTTCACTTGCACGCTGTATGTCTCTTTGCCATGTGCCTGCCTAGTCAAATCCTGCAAATTTTGCTGTTACTCTGCAAAATCACAAGAAAAGACTTCCATCTGAATAAATTAAGAAAATTCACATATATTTGCATTATACTTTCTGCTCGCCACAGACAAGGCATACAGGTACTTGGGGAAGCAGTAGAATCAAATGGTCCAGAAACCATTTTGCTAGTTTGAAGAACTGCTCTTTTCCCAGTAATTTCCACTAGAGGGTACATTTGCTGTTACCTGTTAATCCCCGCATGACGATAACACTTCCAGGAGCCATCAGCTACGGAGGGGACAGGGGGGGAGAACAAGAGAGCATGCAGCATACCCACCCGCTGCAGATGTGCCACAGTATGACCCTGAGATACAGGAGAATGGTGTGGTGAAGAGAGGGAAGAAACAGCTTCTCGGCTGAATGTCTGGCCGCCTGGTCAGAACAAGAGATAGCAGCCTTCCCTGCAATTGATGTGCATTTCCATCCTTCCACTTCCAATGGGTCACGTAGGATGCAACTTCTACGGTAGAGCAAGTTAGACCAAACTCAGGGGGATGGGTATGTCCCAGCGCAATGATGGATGCCGTAAAAATGGAGCAAATACAAGCCAGGCAGTTCTGCTGCATCTATGCTTTTAAAAGACTCTAATTGCCAACTTTAATCTTTTACCAGCATAAATAATAAATGCATCACGTTTCCTCAGCCCACATGCACAGTATCCTTTCACCACCACATTATTAAGGCAATAAAGCAATTTCAAAGGTGTGGTTATTGGGAGCTAATAGCACCTCCAGGGTATTCCTAATGCCCCAGGAGCCTCCTTAATCTTTCCTTTTTTAAAAAAAAGCCTCTCCTTCCTGTGTCATCTCCCATTAGTTAATTTCAGAAAGCACATGTATGCGGCACACCGTTGCCATGTGCTGCTTGGTGCATAGAGGAGAGCTAAAGAGCTACAAACTGCAGGCATAATTAAATCAAAAGACGCTTTCGAAGTGACATTTTCTCTTTCTTTTTCCACAAAAAAAAAGATTGGTTAATGGCTACGAATGCCTCCACCACTCTCCCTAGCTACTTCTGAACAGGAATCTCCTGGTGAGAGACCACAGCCTAAAACAATGGTGGGAATGAGCCTCTTATAGCTGGCCCTATAAGCAACCTCCAAATGCAGCCGTGTATGTTGGTCGTTCTGCAATTTCTCATCAGCGTTGCCCAAATATCTGAGCTGGACACCAAAGAATCTCAGCCTCCGTTCTTTTCATTTCCTTTTTAAAACAGAAAGCACGTATCTAACCCTTACGGTTGCAAGAGATTGTTTGAAAGTATCTAGGCTCTCCAAAACTAGGAACTGGAATAAGTAGCGTTCCTTGTTGTTAGGGGGGAAGCGCCCCATGTAATTCTTTGCCCCTCAGTGCAGACCAACAAAAGTGGCAAGTGGGGGATTGCGAAATTGGCCTTAGACTCGTCTAGAGAATCCTGCCGGCCCACTTCAGGGCATGAGTGAGAGACTGCCGGTTTTGCACACCCACCTCCCACTTCAGTATTCCACTCAGGGCCTTTTTTCTGGGAAAAGAGATGGTGGAACGCAGTGAGCTACCGTTGGAGAAAATGGTCACATGGCTGGTCCCCCCCCCCCCCGATCTCCAGACAGAGGGGAGTTTAGATTGCCCTCCGAGCCACGGAGGGCAATCTCAACTCCCCTCTGTCTGGAGATCAGGGGGCAGGGCCACCAGCCATGTGACCATTTTCAAGAGGTTCCGGAACTCTGTTCCCCCACGTTCCAGCTGAAAAAAGGCCCTGATTCCACTCATGCTGAAAGTAAAATCATATCAGCAACATTCCTGGGGACATGCAAAAACTCAGGCCTTCCCTCTGCATCTTGAAGTGACCCAGTCCAGAAAGGACTCAGCCACGTGATTTTGCTATATATGGTGACCCATGTCTATCCCCCACCAGCTGGATCGATCAAAGGAGCAAGTGTCCCCGACATTCAAGGGCCTAATTGCAGGACTTAATTAGCAGAGTATATTAATTTGCAGTCATTTATAAGAACAGATTCCAGTGTTTTAGCGCTAGAAAAATACTTTACTACATATTAGAATAAAGGGTACATTTGGTGAGAAAATAAAGAATAGTAACTGACTGCTACATCGTGATGGTCAGACTAGAACTCAAAACATTCAAGACTGAACAGAGATTCAACTTAACTGAAACAAAGAGCAATAAACCCTTAGTATAAGTTGCTAGTTAATTGCCCCCAATAAAGCTAGTTGCCCAATAATGAATCCTAGATCTCCTCATTAAGCATCCCCCCTTTTAATGGCGGGAACCATAACTCAACAGCTAAGTAAACAGCTATGCAAACTAGTTGACTAAATAAATAAACAGGACAACAATTTTAGTCTTTCATGACTGAACTTAGGTAACCCGTCATTATCATCAAACTTGTATACAAAATGGAGTCCTTTTCTGATTTTCTTACAAACATCTTGGCCATTTCCACACAGCTTACCTTGTTCCGGAAAACAGCGAAATCGCGCGCGAAGACGCTGTTATTGCGTCTTCTTGCACGATAGCATCTTCTCGCACGATTTTGTGCAATAGCAGCGTCTTCTTGCGCGATTTTGTGCAAAATTTCGCTGTTTTCCAGAACAAGGTAAGCCATGTGGAAATGGCCCGAGTTATTGGCATTTAACCTACCTCATCGGGATATCATCAACCTATATATATAAGATCTTTGCTCTTCAATGTATTAAGCTATGTATAAAATGCGATTTCAGGAAAAAGCACCTCTGTTATTTAGTCTCTTTAGACACTTTATGTAATTTTACATTGAATAGTTACTGTTATTGTTCATGTTTATGTTTTTGTTTATAAAATAATTTTTAAAAAAGGGGGGGGAATGACTGAACGTAGGGCACTTGCTAAATCTCAACACCTAGCCATTTGCTGCTACTGATCTACATGGACCAACTTCTCTAGTAAGGAAGCTTCGTATGGCCAAGGATAAGAAGGGAAGAGGCGGAGCCTCAGGAGCCACAGCATACGCTTTCCATAAGAAGGTCCCGGATTCAAGTCCTGGCATCTCCAGCAGAAGTATCTTAGATTGCAAGGTTTAGGCAAGAGCTCTCTCTCTGCCTGAGATCTCAATGGATCAAGGGTCTGACCAGGGCTTTTTTTCTGGGAAAAGAGGTGGTGGAACTCAGTGGGTTGCCCGCGGAGAAAATAGTCACATGGCTGGTGACCCCGCCCCCTGATCTCCCGACAGAGGGGAGTTTAGATCGCCCTCCGTGCTGCTGGAGTGGTGCAGAGGGCAATCTAAACTCCCCTCTGTCTGGAGATCAGGGGGCGGGGCCACCAGCCATGTGACCATTTTCAAGAGGTTCCGGAACTCCGTTCCCCCGCGTTCCCCCTGAAAAAAAGCCCTGGGTCTGACACAATACAGAAGAGCTGAAGAGGCATTTGCAGCATAAACAGAGGGTCCCCATGAGGGTATTCTCCATGGCATCCCTTTGTGCCCACCATTCTTCCCTTTCCCACCGCTGGATTTCTTTTTTCTAAAAAAAATCAGTATACTGTTACAGTATTATGACAGGTGACAGCATATATACAAGGACAATGGAGGAGGACGGGGTCAGGGAGGCTTGGAAATCCACGCCTTCCCATCTACAGTAGGGCCAAACCAGAGCTGCTAGAAAGGGCAGAGCAAAGCAGGTTTAAGAAACATCAAAGCAGTCCGGAGAAACCACAAGGAGCCACAGGAGGAAACTGGGGGACAATGTTGTGTGGATTCTCTGAAAACTCCCAGTCCAATTTGAGAGCCAGGGTGGAGCAAATTCTCTGCAGGGAAGCAACCCTTGATAGGTTCGGATTCATGGTGGTTTGGGAGGCAGCATGCTCTGCTCCCACCCCCACCCCCCAAAAAACTTGCCGGGATTTTACCAGTGTTATTTTCTTCAGTCATGAAAGAGTTAATCTGTTTGTGTTTAGTTAGAGGCAGCTAGTTAGCGTAAGGCCAGTTAGATGTCGAGTTGTTCTTCCCGCCAGGGTAAAGGGGAGTTGCATGCTTAATGAACAGATCTAGGGTTGATTATTGGCTGACCAGGTTTATTGGGGGGCAGTTGACATTCTTCCCTTTACTCAGGACGCCATTGCTCTCCAGTGAGTTAGACCGTTATCTCCAGGATCTAAGGATGTAGGAACTAAGTTAGCTCTTCTTTATTTTATCTTCAATGTACCCTTTATTATTTTTCCCTATATGTAGTAAACATTTATTTTAGAAGCTGAACACACGTGCCTGTGATTCTTTATCTGCTGTGCAAATGCTCTACTCTGCAACAACTAAATTTACCCAACAAAACTTCTGCATCCTTTTGGGTTTGGGGGTCCCATAGATGCTTCAAAGAGCAGAAGAGATGAAATAAAGAAATCATATAAATAAATAAATAGTGAGCAGGCCAAGAATCACAGCAGCTGCTGTCCCAGAACAGCACATGCCTCGTAGTAGCATAACTTGTGGCTTGCATAATAGGTTGGATGCATCCATCTTCTCCTCTGGTGAAAATGGGAGGAAGGAGTCCCTTTGGACCACTAAAAGCGCTATGCTGAGACTCATGGGACCTGCATTAACAAGTCACGTGTGTCGGGGGTTTTAGTAAGGAGGAGAATTAGGGAAGGCCAAGTAGAAAAGGTGGCTGGATCCAACCTGACGCCACCACCCAAGCAAGACTGACAGGACTGGGCCAGAATGCGAGGAACGATGTGGCAGGCATGTGCCTGACAGCCCTTCTTCTGTCTCCTTGTAAGTGGCGGAGAGACAGGCGCATCATAGAGAGAGAGGGAGGGAGGAAGGTGACTTTGAGAGAGTAGTCAGCCTGCCTGCGAGCGTCACTGGATGAGATTTTTAAATTTGTGTTGACAATGAAAGCAAGCTGGGAAGACAGGCTTTGTGCCTGCCACAGTGAATAACAGGAGCACAGTGCTCCCACACCCGCTCCCCCCTTGCCTGACAATCTCTATCATCCCGACATGGCATCATCAGGAATGATATTTGCTGTTGTATCCACTGGGGTGTTAACATCGAAGCTGTTTAGCACACAAAGCAAACACACACACACACACACACAAAGGATACTCACAACAGAATCTAGCAGGCCTTCATTTAGGTAATTATGTGCTAAGAAGTCTCTCTTATCTTCCATCTCCTGCTTGTTTTTGTAACACGCCGGCTTCCCAGATTCGCCTCTTATCAGAGCAGTGATGGATGGAGATGGTGGCAACACATTCCGAACTGTCGCTGTGGTGTAATCCGCAATCCAGGTGCAGAATGCAAGCAGGAAAGCTGGGAGGGAGGGAGGAGAAGGCGCCAGAGCTTGTTTGGGGCAGCACCTCTGCATCCGGGATGTACCGCTTTCGAGCGCAGGTGGGGTTCACCTGTCTGAACAAGCCTCTGCACGAAAACAGCAAAAAAAAATTATCCATATAGAAAATTAGCATGTCAGCAGAAGGGCCTTTGCCCTTGCCTGCTAGCTTTCAAAGTGCGTGAATCTCTATTCTGTGGGGAAGAATTGCATGCCGTGATAAAATTCTCCCCATCTGGAGCCGTGAAACCAGCTTATGAGTTCGGCCTTCGCAAAGGAAGTGAAGGATCATCGGGTGAAAGCCCAAATTCGAGTCTGGTAGTATGCTAAAGACCACCAAAATTTTCCAGGGTCTCAGGAAGCCTTTGTGAGTCAGAGCTCCCTCAGTCAGATAGTGATTTAAGGACACATGCCGCTCAGAAGCTATTCCTGGGATGCTGCCCAGGGGTGAAAGGAACTTACATTTCTTACGGGTACCATCTCTCTCATGCATCTGACGAAGAGAACTGTGATTCTCGAAAGCTTATGCCACAATAAAGTTGGTTAGTGTTAAAGGTGCTACTGGACTCTTTTTGATCGTCTCTCTCAGGAGGGCCAAAACCAAAAGACAAAAGGCATCACCTCTGCCACTTTCTTACCAGCGCACTGTACCAGCCCATACCAGCTGGATTTTACCCCTGATGGTGCCACTGCGCATAAGTGGTCTTTAGGCAAAGCCAACAACCAGTAGGCACACAGGAAAGCCAGCTCTCAACATGCCCTCTCCCACACCCCCTCTTGTTGCTGACGGTAGGAGACCAGAGGGGTGGGAACACGGGACACGGTCATTTGCCCAATGGTAATTTTAGAAAAACCTTCCCCTGTCATTGCTTTGAGGGGTGGTGGGAAAGCAGAACCAGGGGGCTGGCAACCCGACACTGGCAAATTGTCACCGCCCATCAGCAGGGGTCACCCTGCACCAACTGCCTCTTCGCCCAGGTGTCTTTACTGCACGCATCCCAGCTGCTGCTTGGCATGCAGAGTTCATGCACGCTGTGAGCCTCAAATCACAGTGGCAGGTCTGACAGAGGCATGCCCCGGATATTGATACCAGGCTCCCGCCTTACAGCATCACCCCTGGCACCATCCCTGCATCAAAAGCTGAACTCATACAAATTGATGACTACAAGCTCCATAGCTGGTATCTCCTTCTACTGAGCCATGGCAGCCGTGACTTCCCACAGGCATATTCCTAACCCCCTCCCCCTGCACGCAGACACCAAAAGAAACACATGTGCAACTTGTCAAATGGGGAAATCACATACGGTTTTTATGCACTTTCAGTAATTACTATGTAGGGGGGAAATGCAATTTGGGAAGGGGCCAGTCACTGCCAGGAGCACTAAATGGCCCCAGAGGGCAAAGAGCTGGCCTTGAGTTCGAAACCCATAGAGAATATGCTTTCCTTATCGCCAGCTGTTTGTGTGCTTCTCGCGCTGTCCCTTTAAGCAGTTGTTGTACCCCAGATCTATGAGATCAAGATACACTGGACATAGAGCAGTAGTCACTGGGGGCATGGGGGGGAGGAGGTAGCTGTGAATCTCCTGCATTGTGCAGGGGGTTGGACTAGATGACCCTTTGGTATCCATTCCAGGTCTATGTTTCTACCCCAACTTGGACGCCAGGATAATTTCCTTCCTCCAGCAGTTCAGTCATTAGCTTACACAGGGCTTTTGCTACCTTTAGGCAATCTGCTTTGGGAGCAGGGGCAAGAACCTGCTGTTCTTTTCCCTCCTAGCAGCAAGTAACTCCATTTAGTTCCTTGTCAACTTCTGGCTTCTTTGGTGATGGGGGGGGGGGGCTCTGCTGGCTCCTTTATCTAGAACCCGCCCGCCCCCCAGCAGGCACTTGCACACTGCAAAACTGAGTCCCTTCCTGTTTGGACAAATTCACTTCCTGTTGGATCTGAATCACTTCCAGTTGGCTAAGAAGCGTCAGCTGCGATGGGCCGTAGGGCCGCAAAATTCAAGGGTGTCTGTGTGCGTGTAAGGGAAATACAGAGCAAACAGAAAAGTAAAATGATAGCACTAGGAATTACAATGCAGAAGCCCAGGACTTTCTTTGGTGTTATTTCCAAACAGCATTTCAGCAGTAGGGGGTAAAGCCAGGAGGCTGATGAAATCTGCAGATTATACTAAATTGGGAGATGATGAACACACCGGAGAAAGAATGCCTTGGAGACTGAAGGAGCCATACATTAGAGCAGGAACAGAATTAGATTCAAGTTGGAGGGGAATAAAATTGCAAGCTACTTCATGGGGCAGAGGGAAGAGTAATTCACAATCCAGATGTTCAATGAGTAGATGAAATCTGGATCTCCGGAATGCTCAAAGAGGGCGGAGGCGCAAGCGGAATGCATGCTGCACATATGTTTACCGGTACAGGGAGAACACAAACCATACAAATCAGGCTGTGACATCCTGGCTGTCGGACCCAGGAACAAAGGCCTTCGCTTCTCTGGAGTCCTTCTTTTCTCAGCTTCGTGCTACTATGCATAGAGAGTGCAGGAAGGTGCCGCGTGCAATCACCCTGTTGCCCAGCAAAAATTCATTATGGGGAGGGGGGAACAGCCCCTCTGACAAAAATGAAGGGGAGAGGAAGCCTTCAGAATATTATTTGAAGTGCCTGAGGGAGCCCACCTCATAAAAGCAAACAGACTTCAAGAAATAAGAAGGTTGCACTGCAGATATCAGATTCAGCACTGATGGCTGACACAGTAGAATGGCACATCATGTGTTGTTTTGCATGAGGATTGGGGTGTGCATTGTACCCCACTGAAGTCCTTCCTCAGGTTCTATTCCCAAATCTTCAGGAATTTCCCAACCTGGAGTTGGCAAGCCTATTCTGACACACACCTGATAATATTCACACAAACAGAGGAAGAGGATGGTTGTTGTGGGTTTTCCGGGCTGTACTGCCGTGGTCTTGGCATTGTAGTTCCTGACGTTTCGCCAGCAGCTGTGGCTGGCATCAGCTGCTGCCAGCCACAGCTGCTGACGAAACGTCAGGAACTACAATGCCAAGACCACGGCAATACAGCCCGGAAAACCCACAACAACCATCGTTCTCCGGCTGTGAAAGCCTTCGACAATGCATAGAGGAAGAGGATGTCTTCCCTATATGCAAAATGCACTCCATTCTGAAAACTGCTCTGGCCCTAGGGTTACCAACCTCCAGGTGAGAGCCTTGGAATTACAACTGTTCTCCAGACTACATGGTTTAGTTCTCCTGGAGGAGATGGCAGCTTCAGAGGGCGGGCTCTATGACATCACATCCTCTTAAGCTCCCTCTCCAAATCTCCAGGAATTTCCCAAGCAACCCCCCTGCCTGGAAGAAAAAGGTCCTTTTGTTTCTGGTTGCAGTCAAAGCACCAGCCCACCACAGGTTCACCCTAGGCAGCTTCCGCTGGCCACTGGATGGCAAGATTGTCTCTATTAACCCCATAAACTCTGCAGTTCTTCCCCAGCCAGTTGCTCATATCCCAAGCAGTCCATCTCTGCCGCATTTTGAGCTCATTTCAAATATGCAGGACAGGATGGTGCTGCATCAACATCCCGTCTGGTTGTCAGTCCAGAGGCTGCAGCTTTATTTAAGAGACAATCGGATAAAATCCAATTTGAAAAGAAAGGCAAAAATATGTAGTTGTTAGAAAGGTGTGATAATGAAAACTGCTGGAGAGACTAGGGGTGCAGCTTTTTCTTTTCCCCCTTTCACATTTTATCTGTAAAACAGCCTGAGGGCGTTACAAAGAGTTTACAAGAGCACTGTGGGGAAGGGAGGGGAGAAGGGGGGGGTGGAGATAGCAGCAGCAAGCACAAAGCACTAAACTGAAATTGCCAAATTATCTGCCTATAAAAAAGGGGGGGGGGAGAATACTTTTTAGCCAAAGATCAACAGTGCCATCTGGTGGTGAAACGCTATAAAGCAGCAGATAAGTCCCTGTCCTGTAAATTGAAAGTGTATATCATGCTCATAGAGGAATTAGCCATGTTAGTCTGTAGTAGCAAAATAGTAACGAGTCCAGTAGCACCTTTAAGACTAACCAACTTTACTGTAGCATAAGCTTTCGAGAACCACAGTTCTCTTCGTCAGATGCATTATGCTCATGAGCGTTTCTATGCATTCAGAAGTTTGCCTCATTGATGGTTCAGCACAGACGAAAGGAAATACTCCTGCACAAATCACATAATAACTCACTGCCACAGGATGCAGAACTAGCCAGAACCAATGCGGCATAGTGGTTCGTGTTGGACTAGAATCTGGGAGAACCAAGTTCAAATTCCCACTATGCGTGGAAGTTTGCTGGGTGCCCTTGGCCCAGCAGGTCATACACTCTCCGCCTAAAAGACCTCACAGGGTACTTGTTGTGAGGACAAAACCGAGAAGGAGAGGACAATGTGAGCTGCTTTCGGCGCCTTTGGGGAAGAAAGGCGGGGGCCATATGACGTAAATAAAAATAGCTTAGGCACCTTTAAAGGGGGAGGGGTTAGACAAATTTATAGAGAGATCCCTCAATAGTTAAAGAGTCATGATGATGATGACGACGACAATAACGACGACGACTAACTTAGAACCTCCACGTTCAGAGGCAGGGTACCTCTGAATACCTATGGGATGCCGTTGAGAAAACAGCCTTCTCTCTTCATTCTAGTCCCTCATCTTGAGAACATTCCCATAAGGGCCCTGGTAAGAAGGCTGAAACTAAAAAAAACTCGCACGTCATACTTTTGAGACATGGCGACCCTATCAGGAGCCTTCAAACACACACATGAAAGCTGCCTTATACTGAATCAAGACCCTTGGCCCACCAAAGTCAGAGTTGTCTTCTCAGAGTGGCAGCAGCTCTCCATGTCTCAGGCAGAGGGCTTTTCCAGGGCCTTTTTTCAGCAGGAACGTGGTGGAACGGAGTTCCGGAACCTCTTGAAAATGGTCACATGCCCGGTGGCCCCACCCTCTGATCTCCAGACAGAGGGGAGTTGAGATGGCCTTCCGCCGCTAGGCAGCGCAGAGGGCAATCTCAACTCCCCCTGTCTGGAGATCAGGGGTCGGGGCCACCAGACATGTGACCATTTTTTCCAAGGGCAACTCACTGAGTTCCACCACCTCTTTTCCCAGAAAAAAAGCCCTGGGCTTTTCACATCAACTACTGCCTGATCCTCTGAGCTTGATATGCCGGGGATTGAACCTGGGACCTACTGCATGCCAAGCAGATGCTCTGCCACGGAGCCACAGGCCCTTCATCTCAGATAGGAAACCTTCATCCTCACGTGGCGCAATGCCATTCTAAGTAGGCACAGTCGCATCTCCCTTCGGAACAGGAGCCTCATCCCGTTTTGCATTAGCAAAACCAGCTTGAAACAAAGCATGCATGGATGTAAACATGCAAACAGAGAGGATCCATACATCCTCTGGATCTTTGGATGTAAACATAGCACTTAACTAGGGCTGATTCTCTTCCACCGTGGTTGTGTTCCAGGTCTACTGAAGTTAAAGCAGTCTCCTCACCTCTCTGTTTTGCAAGATGACAAGCAATCCTTGATGCTGTCTCCTTGCACGTGCCCTCCAGGAACAGGGCTTAGCTCAGCAAGTTAAGCCATGACTGCACTGTAGCTTTGGGACCTTACCGCACTAAACCATGGCTTGCCCAGACGATGGTTATGTCTGCACCAGGCCATAATCATAGAAAGGAGCCTGGAAAACAGAATCAGCATCTACCTTGGTGGCAAGAAAGTTGCCCTTTTATGAACAGATTGCTCGGGCTGTTTGAAACAGCTGCATTCGAGGCCGAAAGCTACATCGGATGTTTTTTCTCAGCAAGGAGATACAGCAAGAAAAAATATTGGCCGTTTTCACACTACTAACCTGCTTCCGTAACGTTGCGAAAAGTTGTGCAAAAAATGCGGAACTCTCTCTCTTGTGAGAGTTTTGCACGACATCGCGTAAAACTCTCGCGAGAAGACGCTATCTTCCGCATTTTTTGCGCAACATTTCGCAACGTTACGGAAGCAGGTTAGTAGTGTGAAAACGGCCGGTGACAACCTTGAGATGAGATGAAGAAGAGGGCGCAGCGGCGTGGAAGAAACTGGCTGGATCAGGTACACGGGCTTGATCAGCAACCCGCAAATGGGTATGAGAAAAAGTCTGCGACATCCGGCAGATTATCCTCAGGACTTGCCTGTCCCACAAGGGCCAAAAGTGATGGAAGGCACTGATCTTGCCAATCTGCAAATGCTTGTCAGAGTTTAAAATTACGTGATTTACAATGCTTAGGAATTTGGAACCGAAAGGCAAAATCTGCTACTGCTTGTCACTAATTGCTTGTGTAAGAGCGCCCTGTGTTTACACGGCGTCTTTCGAGCTCTGTGAAATGATGTTATGACACCCATTCCGTATCTATATGGCTTGCAGCCTTCTCTTTCGTGCCAAGCCAGGGTTGAGCAAATACTTGGCTCGAGAAGCCGTTACAAGGTTCTTGCGCAGGGTGTTAAAGCACCTGTGAAAGATTGCTAGGTAAGAATCAGGGTGTTAACCTTTTGGTCTTGGACTGCTTCCAATGCTACAAACGAAGCCTGTGCCAAAATTTCTACTGGCTTGCAAGTGGGGGGTGGCGGGGTGGCAGAGAAATAAGACATAGCTTTGAGGCATTTTCTCCAGCATAATATTTATAGCTATTCCCATGAGAATTTACGCATGAAAAAGATATATATAAAAATGTTGGGACTTATCTGGGTGGATTTTTCTAAAAAGAATCCTTCAAGCATGGCTCAGCATCCTGCTCACCAATTCTTTTAGGGGGGGAGGAATCCACAAAAGCGATGAAATTGACATACAGGCTCTGTTTAGATAATCCTCTAAAGCCACACATTCACACATGCCCTCCTCTCATCCGCGCTCACAGCTTCCCTCAAACCAAAACTCCACTTCTAACAAGCTTTTTCAGTTAAACTTGGAAAATGAAACCAGTAGAGCAGGGGTCTCCAACCTTTTTGAGCCTGTGGGCCGTTTGGAACTCTGACATGGGGTGGTGGGCGCAACCACAAAATGGCTGCCACGGGAGGCGGAGCCAGCCACAAAAGGTCAGGGAGTGAAGTCATGCATAACTCTAACCCTTCAGCATTTCACTCTGCTTTTGCTCCTCATATGGGGAGGAAGAAGGAACCATGGAGGAAACTGAAGGACAGCTCAACACAAAATAATAAAATGACCCAAATTTGACATCAAACGTGGCATCATTCAGAAACTAGTGGCGGAAATATTTCAATCTACCAAGACATCGCTCTAAAGGTCACCATCAGAAAAACTTCAGCACAAGACAGTGTGAAATTGCTGAATTAGGACCTATTGATAACGTTTAATTGTAATAATCAAAGCTTCCATAGAGAGGAAGTTTTTCTCACTTACTACAGGTGTTTAATTAGCTTAACAAAATTAAGAAAGCTATGTTATTGTCAGTTATGGCTGATGCAAAAAAAAAAGTTATGGCTGATGCGATCAGTCGCTGTGCTTATTTTGTACGCTTTTGAGTTTTGCGCAGAAATGTCACAAACTAGAGTCTAGAGGGAGGTAAATGATGCAGAGGGTTGGACATCTTCCCAACATTCACCTCTCAATATCCTTTATTTGGAGATGCCAAGCTCTAAACCAGGGATCTCCCAAAGGCAAAATACGTGCTCTGCCACTAAAACACAGTCCCTCCCCACTGAGATAAGTTCTGGCATCAGAGCTTGGATGAGAAGAGCTAGAACACCAGCCTCAAGGTGCAGCTTGGAGTCATCCCAGCATTACAACTTGAGGTGCCACACCCCCACCCAGGGCGGGGGATCCCTTGCTCCCACCCTTCCCCCCCACGCCCACTTACTTGGCTGGTAGGGGGGCGTGCTCCCCAGGGCACCTCCCTGCTGGCAGCACGGTACACCCCCAGGTGGTGCAAAGTGATCCTTCTCCCACAGCGGCCCGAATTGCGCCATGCAGCGGGCCCGTTTCAGGCTGAATCATGCCCCTCAGTGGGCACGAGGCCACGCTTTGACCCCGTGCGATGACATCACTTCCTGGAAATGACCTCATCATGCAAGCCGGGAGCACGCATGTGAAGAAACAATACAGGGATGCAGCACAGTAAGTGCCAGGCTCCCAATCCTATATATGAGGCTGGTTACTTACTAGCTGTACGGTGCACTTTAAGAATATTTTTGGTCATTTAAACCTTACCGCAGTAGGTTCTTAGTTTGTGAGCCTAGGGACCTGGCAACCCAAATTACAACTGCTCTCCAGATTATGGAGATCAGTTTCCCCATGGAGGAAATGGCAGCTTTGGAGGGCAGACTCCAGGGCTCATTTCGAGGGGGAATGCGCAGGAACGCAGTTCCGGCAGTTCCCCAAAGAGGTCACATGTCAGGTGGCCCTGCCCACCTCTCGACCATTTTGGGCCCATTTCATCCTGGATTGGGGCCGAAACGGCCCAGATTGGGCCTCTGACGGGTGGTGGATCACTCTCCCACTCAGCAGCGGCCCAATTCTGACCGTTTTGGGCCCCTTTTTGGCCATTTTCAGCCCCTTTTTGCAATTTTGGGCCCAATTTTGGCCCTGAATGGCCAGGACTGGGTCCAAAGCAGCCAGGATAGGTGATGTCAGGGGGTGTGGCACATGCAAATCAGTCATGCTAATGACATACTTCCGGTGATGTCAAGGGGCGTGACATATGCTAATGAGTTATGCTAATGAGTTCCTTCAGCTCTTTTTCTACAAAATGACCCCTGGCGGACTAGATACTATAGAGTCTAGGTGGCTAGAATGGCATCACATCCCTGCTGATCTCCCTCCCAAACTCTGTCCTTCCCCAGGCAGCAGCCCCAAATCTCCAGCAACTTCCCAAGCCAGAGTTGGCAGTAAGGTTGCCAGGTGGTGCTGGAAATCTCCCGGAATTACAACTGATCTCCAGGTAACAGAGATCAGTTCCTCTGGAGAAAATGGCTGCTTTGGAGGGTGGACTCTCTGGCATTATACCCCACTGAGGCCCTTCCCTTCCCCAAACCCCGCCCTCTCCAGGCTCCACCTGCAAAATCTCCTGGAATTTCCCAACCTGGACCCGGCAACCCTAAGAAGAGCAACTGAAAAGCCCTTATGTGGGTTTTCCATTTTGCTCTGAAAATCAGATCCCTGTTTTATGTTTTTTCAACCAAGCCAGAAGTGACCCATAGTTAGCAAACTTGGGATTGCTTCCTCAGAAAAACTGCCAGGCCCAATAGATGACTCAGGCCTGAAATACATCCAAAAGTACTATCAGGCTCACCAAAGATTCCAGCTGGTTGAAGTTCTTCTGACCTAGTACAGTGTGCCTTGCAAGCCTGAGCCATCTGTACTTTATCTCGTGTCCAGTCACTATAGGGTTGCCAGCCTCCAGGTAGTAGCTGGAGATCCCCCGGAATTACAACTGGTCTCCAGGCCACAGAGATCAGTTCACCTGGAGAAAATGGCTACTTTGGGGGATGGACTCTAGGGAATTATGCCATGCCAAGGGCCTTTCCCTCCTAAACCCCCACTTTTTCCAGGTTTCCTCCCCTAGATCTCCAGGAATTTCCCAACTTGGAGCTGGCAACCCTAAGTCACTGACTGCTCTCCGCTCAAGAAACTACCAAACAGCAGAGATAAATGAGTAGCTAAATGGAGAGTAAGGTTGCCAGATGGAGAGAAGCCACCACTCTGCTTGTCCCTTTTTTCTTGGTTGACAGATAACCAAAGTAAAAACATGGTCTCCCTCTGTACAGTCAATCTGCTGATTTATTAACAAGCCCGAGCAAGCCCTGGCATTGCCTTGACAGAAGCATATAACCAGATCATTTTCTGAAGAGAACCGTTTGTCCATCACTCTCTTCCATATCTATCCCTGCCCCGCCTCGCCATAAACAAAGACTACCCAGCACACGTTCTTATGCGGAATCGATCTATTTTGGCTGCCACCAGGCAAGTGCAGTCGAGGACGAGACACCCAAGAAAACTCCGGTTAGATTCCTGGAAGAAGGAGGGAGAAGGATAAATCCGTCGTTAAGCGAACTTGACTTTTTATCTCCCTGCGTCTTCCTGCTGACACTGCATTAGGGCGGTTGACATCAAATATCCCCGGAGGTCCAAATCCAATTTGAAATCAAATGGAAAAGACCAGCCTGGGACGGACAAGGATGAATTGGTTCTGCCACCAGAAAAATTAGCACAGAAACAAGTTTATCTCCCACCAATCTCTTAAAATAACTGCCTTGAGGTTTTAATAAGGGGGTCATCCTTATCTGATTGCGAAGCTTAGTGGGGATTCGAAGCCTGAATTGCATAAGGCTGCACATCCACCCATAAACCAGTTGCCGGCAAAGTGGTTCTTTGAGAGAGCTGGGCTGTATTTAGAATGGAGACAGGCCATTCCTTGACGCCTGCGATGTGTATTTTCCCAGACAGCTGCAGCTCTGATTAACATAGCATTGCTTACAAGAAGGTGCCTTTCCCCTCCCTTCTCCATCTGTCAAAACCTACAGCGATCAAGCGCGCTTCTGTTCACCCACATGCAAAATGATAAACATTCCATGCCACTGCCATTAGACAAAATAAAAATAGAAGCGAAAGCCTCTTTTCCAAAGGGTGGTTTAAGCCAGA
Organism: Eublepharis macularius; assembly: GCF_028583425.1. Taxonomy (NCBI): domain Eukaryota; kingdom Metazoa; phylum Chordata; class Lepidosauria; order Squamata; family Eublepharidae; genus Eublepharis; species Eublepharis macularius. The sequence continues at coordinate 60,600,600 of NC_072802.1, read as the reverse complement.
GAACACATTTGAAGGCATTCTCTGGGCCGCTGTTTTTTTCCCTAAATAAGAGCCTATCTGATTGCAGAGCTAAGTAAAGCCACATTTATTAACAGTAACAGAGCTAGGCAATGCCATTGGCTGCTGTTCAGTTAACTGCGATGAATTTGAACCCAGTGTCGAAAGACTGCCCGTCCATTAACCGAAGCTAAAAGAGTTTTTAAGCCCCACATTCAGCATCATGGCCAAGACCTAGACCACAGATTAAGAGCCAAACGTTTTCTACGAACACGTAGTTGGAAGAAATCCACAAGCAAGCAACAGCAGCGCACAGAGATGTATCCAGGAGGCCACACAACAAAAGGTGAAGAGGTCAGCTTCATAGTGCTGCTCTTCGGCAGAACTGAGCAATGGGCAATGTGTGTGTGTATGTGCGTGTTGACTGGGGCAGACCCACAAGCGGACTCAAAAGCAAGCCAGGGTGTGAGCAAAAGAGTCCATGCATAGTCGAGTCGGTTCCTCATCTCCTACTCCATTGTTCCCAGTACGCTGATATAAATTCTAATCTCTTAGACCCAATTTTACTTAACATGCTGGGCCATTTGGAGGCCTTAATGGTGTACCGTCTTCTGATTCTTCATCCGAAATCACTGAAAAGGTAGCCCTATTTTTAAGTCTGGTAATCAAGGATCGATTGAAAAACGTCTAACTGCTTTCACTCAAATTACCCCTGTTACTGTTATATTTGTTTAGTGCCTGTATCAATAACCTGAGATATGCCAATAAAGGCTTTGTTGTTGTTGTTGTTGTTGTTGTTGTTGTTCCATGCACAGGAAGACTAGAGTGAGGATGAAGGCTGTCCAGCGGATTCAGCAGAAGGGAGGCAGGCTTGTACAGTGACAATGAGTTGTAATCTGGGAGGTCCCTGGTTCAAATCTCACCTCTGCCACTAAGAGCAGAACCACAAGTGACAAAAGGCACAGACTGGACACTTGTCAGCTTCCCTCAAGTTTTGATGGGAAATGTAGGCATCCTGGTCTTGCAGCTTGGCTCTCCGACTGCTGTCCAATGGACTTTTCAACTGTCGTTTGTCCAACATTCCACCAAACTGCCTACATTTCCCATCAAAACTTGAGGGAAGCTGACAAGGGTCCAATCTGTGCCTTTTGTCACTTGTGGTTCCGCTATCAGGCAGGCCACTCCCTCCCACCTTCAGTCCCTCATCTGCAATAGCACTGGCCCACAGTTCCAAGTGTAGCTGGACACCTAGACCAAAACTCAGGATGCCAGACCCTGACCGGAAGTAACGTTGCCAACAAGCCAGAGAAAATGTCCTCCTAACTCGTTAACATCAGATTGATCTGCAGCAGTTACCAGGTGATGTTATTTATCTCCATGCCACAAAAAGCTTTGGCTGCCCATTTCCATACATTAAATCTCTATTAAAGGGATTATATCCTACAGATATAAGGGCTCAGGGATCTCCATTCCTAATTGCATCTGACAAAGGGAGCTCTGACTCTTGGAAGCTTAAACCCTGGAAATCTTGCTGGTCTTTATGGTACTACTGGACTCAAATCTTGGTGAAGTTGAACCCAGCAAAGATGGAGGTCCTGTACTTGGGCCGGGGAGGGGGGGCAGATTCAGGAATCCAGCTCCCGGCCTTTGATCAGGCACCACTAGTGCCTGTCGCATCAGGCCAGAGTCTCAGAGTGATACTGGACTCCTCTTTATTGATGGAGGGCCAGGTAAGGGCAGTCTGCGTTTTTTTACCTTCAGCAGGCCAAGCAGCTTGCACCCTATCTGTCAGCCCACAACCTAACTACAGTGATCCATGCAACGGTCATCTCCAGAATAGACTGCTATAACTCGCTCTACATGGGGCTTCCCTTGGGCTTGACCTGGAAATTACAGCGGGTCCAGAATGCTGCTGCACAGGTCCTGATGGGTACACTGTACAGGGCACATATTACTCCAATCTTGCAGCAGCTGCACTGGCTCCCCGGGGAATTCCTGATCAAGTTCAAGGTTTTGGTTTTACCTTTAAAACCCTAAACAGACTGGGACCAGCATACCCGAGGGACCGCCTCTCCCCGAATGTACCCCGGAGAGCTCTAAGATGAGCAAATAAGAACTTACTGGTGGTCCCTGGCCTCAGGGAGGCCCGCCTGGCCTCAACCAGGACCAGGGCCTTCTCAGTCCTGGCCCCAACCTGGCGGAACTCTTTGTCAGAGGACATCTGGGCCCCCCAAGACCTTATATCTTTTCAGTGGGCCTGTAAGACAGAAATGTTCCACCAGGCATACAGTTGAGGCCAGCCTTTGGTTGTCTTAGGAGCCTGCCTACTGGTATCCCGCCAGGGGGGCTATGAAATTATCTACCCCCTTCCAAGCGCAGTTACTGAAATGTTATTAACTGTAGCCCCCACCCTCTCCTCTTTTGCTTATATTATGATTGGGGAAATTGGAGGGGGCCGCCATCTGAGATGTTGTCTGCATATGTATCGTGGTTTTGATTTTTAAATGTATTCTAAATGTTTTAATGTATATTAAGCATTTTATTGTACCCCGCCCTGAGTCCGTTAAATGGTACTTTGGATGGGAATTTCTTTATGCAACAAATGAAGAACTCCTATTAGAGGCAGCATGGTGTAGTGATTACAGTATTGGACTAGGATCTGAAAGACTCAGGTTTGAATCTACATTCTGCCAGTCAGGAAAGTGTGGTATCACATGTAGTGGAACACTCTCCAAGCAACAGATACTGCAACATATAAAACTTACTTCTGCTGAAGCTGATTCACATTCACCCGTATTTTTGTAGCAGCAGAAGAAAAAATAGAAAACGAATCTAACGGCACAATTCTAAGCAGAGTTACTCCAGTCTAAGCCTATGGATTTCAGTGGGCTTAGACAGGAGTAACTCTGCTTAGGATTGCACTGTACGTAATGCTATTCCCTATTACAAGAGGCCAGCTAATCCAGCTGCACTTGAGTGGGAGTATGAGAACATGGGTGTGTCTTTGGCATGCTTGCACAGGAGAGTTTTGCAAAAGCATCTAGCCTCTTGCAAGACCACAAGGAGAGAGAGAACAAAGACACAGAAAGAGGAGTCAGAAAGAAACTTCTAGCTCAGACAAAGAGAGGCATCATACATATACAGTCTGGTTCTAGTGCAAAGGGGAAAACAGCGCCCCAGTGTCTAGCCATGATGAGTCACCCCTATTCCAACGGTATCAGCCAGACTGAAGGAAAGTCCTGGGGAACTTGAAAACTATCTCACTCGATTTTATGGTGTTTCTGCTGGCCCTAATAAAGGGTATCACACTACAGCTACTTTTCCGCTTCCCTTGGTATTCTTAATATGGCAATGATTTTTGAGATTTCCCCTATGTTTCGGAGAAGGTTACCCATCAAGCACCTATTCCTTTGCAAGAAGCTGGTTTCAAGGTCAGTGTTTTGACGTCCTTCCCTTTCCCTCCCCATTCGGGCCTCCCCAGAGCTTTACAGAGCTCGGTATTCTTTGTGATTAAATGTGAAAGAGCCTGCATCAACCAATATTTTCAGATTTTTCAATTTTCTCTTTGGTCTCCTGGGGTTTTAATACGAAATCTTCCCGTGCATCGTTAGTGGAAGCCCATACAGCAGCCTGAATTATGGCCAGTTTTCTTTTAATGGGCACAGCGGGGATTTTTTTTAAAACTAGAAATGAAAAAATACTACTGAGACCATCTCCAGGGGCTGCTGGGCCCAGTTTCCCATGAGCAAAAAGAAGGGGGGGGGGGAAATCCAGACTAGGCAACAGAACTGGATCTCTTGGTTTCATTCTACACTTAATGAGCTGATTTTTGCTAGAGGCAACTGACACTCCAATCAAGAAAGAAGGCAAGACTTAAAAGCCATCCTGTTGTGAAAGGAGAACTTGGAGACTGAAAAGCTTTGCAGAAGAAATGAGGATGGAGGCAGAAAGTTAGAGAAAGAGAGAGGGGGGCGGTGGCTTGACCGAAAGAAACGCTTGCAGGCACCATTCTTCTTACCAGCGGAGTGAATTCTGTTGCTGGCAGGATTTTCAGGTGGGGTGCTACTTCCGAATGTTAGGCCCTTTATAAATAAGAAAACAGATATAAAGACGGGTAGATAGATATGCTATATCTAGTAACAGTTCATGCCAGTCACAAAGTGCAGTAAAAATAGGACACCCAGAGAAGGTAGGGATTTCAACACATGCAAAGGGACTCTCCAGGTAGGCAAAACAAAAACATCCTCCTTCCCCAAGCCCCAATGTTACAAATTAATCAAAAGACACCAAAATGGCCTTATGAGCATCCTAGGAGGCACAAAATGGAGATAGCAGTTGAGTTTTAGCCTGTATCCACATATGGCTGGATACTGCACTACCACTTGCCCTACAGGACAACTCAGTCTTGAATGATCGCTACAACACTATGGTGCCATATCCCACAATGTGTGGATGCAGCTTCAGTTAAACATAGTTTCCAGCCTCCAGGTAGTGGCTGGAGATCTCCCGGAATTACAACTGGTCTCCAGGCCACAGAGATCAGTTCACCTGGAGAAAATGGCTACTTTGGGGAGTGGACTCTATGGAATTATGCCATGCCAAGGTCCTTTCCCTCCCCAAACCCCACTTTCTCCAGGTTTCTCCAGGTTTCACCTCCCAGATCTCCAGGAATTTCCCAAGTTGGAGCTGGCAACACTAGTTAAACAGGGGGAAAGAACCAGACAGGATGTGGAAACTGGGCTACTCAAGTCCATGAGAAAATCCTAAATAGAAACATACGGATGTGCATAAGAGGGGGGAGTTCTAAAACATTCATCCCTCTTCCCCATGATCTCCCCATGTATATGTGTACCTATGTGCATGAAAGAGAGTTAATATGTAATTTTTGCATTTGCATATGATTAGAAACATATATGTATATAGCGAGATTCTATGATCCCCGTATTTCTGGGCAAGAAGCTCTGTAAGAGGAAGGTGCAGGTTTTCAAAGCACTTATTCTTTATCCCTCTCTGCTAACCCAACAAATTAAAATGCATGCCTTGAATTTTTTTCCCTTCTGTTTCTATTATTTTTATAGGTCATTGGTTAACCACTTCCTTGTATATTGTGTTCAGGGCAGTTTATAAATGAAATCAGCGCAACCATTAAAATATATTTATATCGGCTGCTTGTAATTTTCTAGCCCACCCAAACTCAGGCTTGAAGTGTGGAGTGTTTTGGTTTTAAAAGCAACATAAACCACACTAGAACTATAGAATCAGTGAAGTGGGTTCTCAGGGAACATACGACTAAAAAAATTTAAATTTAAATATTTTTAAAATGTTGGCATACACTATGTACAAGCGCTGGGGTTTGTCCTTGCTTCATATCTCACATTTAGGCCATTTAACATGATTGATTTGCCGCACAACTGCCTGAAAACTATAGGTAAACAGGACACGTTTACATATATGATGCAGAAATGTTTCCATGGAAATATAGCATCATAAAATTTTTCACCCCACATCACTGTACAGAATAACGCCTCTTCTGCACCTCACCCCCCCCCCCCCGGACTACATCTGCGCTACTTTCAAGCACCAGAGATGGGAGGTTCTAGAGGCTTTTGGTTAAGTGGTTCTCGCGTCTTTACTTTGGATGCCTTTCCTTCCACTGTTATTCTTTTCTGCCAGCTTTTATTTGCTGCAATCAAATCCAGCTGATTTATTTCCTGCCCTTTAGATTTTTGCTTTGCTTGGAATTAAAACAAAATCCTAGTGGCACCTTAAAAGAACCTCCCTTCACTTCACAGTGTAACTTTCTGTGGGTCACACAGCCTACCTTATCAGAGAGATCACAGACGTGTGGTAGAAAACCGTACCGTGGCCATTTCATAGCTATCTGATCAAACAAGCTGTGAAGCTCATATTGAAATAATATTAACTGTGCTTATATAGCATAAGGAGCCCCATGGCACAGAGTAGTAAGCTGCAGTACTGCAGCCCAAGCTCTGTTCATGACCTGAGTTCGATCCTGGCAGAAGCCGGGTTCAGGTAATCAGCTCAAGGCTGACTCAGCCTTCCATCCTTCCGAGATCGGTAAAATGAGTACCCAGTTTTCTGGGGGGAAAGTGTAGAAGACTGTGGAAGGCAATGGCAAACCACCCTGTAACAAAAGTCTGCCAAGAAAAAAGTCTGCCAAGAATTGTGCTGTGATGTCCCCCCATGGGTCAGTAATGACCCAGTGCTTGCACAGGGGACTACTTTTACTTTTTCTTATATACGATACTTCCAGACAGATTAGTGCCCCATGTATCCCCACAATACAGCTGGGGAGCTGGAACTGAGAATAGTGGCTTGCTCAAGGCCATCCGTTGAGCTCATGGCAGTAATGGGATTTGAATCAGCAGAGTGCACATTTGCAGCCCAACCACTTAACTGCTATGCTATAGCTGCTCTTACCAAATGTTGTTTGTCTTTAAAGGTGCCACTGGGATTTGGGGGCGGCAGGGGGAGGGCTTCATTTTGCTATGACAGATTAACATGGCTACCCCTTTAAAAAAGCATCCAAGCAGCAGTTACAACAGAACAGAATTCAGTAGAGCTGCTGTTGCAGTTGTTAAGTGGTTTGGTGGGCAAATCAGCACTCTGCTGGTTCAAATCCCACTACTGCCATGAGCTCAGTAAGTGTCTATGGGTAAGCCGCTTTTCTCAGCCCCAGATCTCCAGCTGCATTGTGGGGATAATAATAACACTAACTTGTTCACTGCTCTGGATGAGGCACTAATCTGTCTAGAAGAGTGGTATATAAGTGCAGTTATTATTATTATTATTTTATTATTATTAATTCACCCTGACACCATCTATGTCAGTAAGCCAGACAATGAGGCTTTTTTAAAAAGTATGACCATTTGAAAACACAGCAAAACAAACAAAACAGGAAAAGAGTTTCACATGCTCCCCCAGTGCCTATGAAGGATGCTATGAACTGCAATTAAAAAAACCCCACGTGTCTAAGCAAAATTCTTTGTGCTGGTTCCTTCTTCACCTGCAAGAGCAGAGCTCTCTGGATTATCACATCTTTAGGCAGTGGCAGAGGAGTAGCAGTGGCAGAAGAGATGTAGAGGTAGAAAAACAAGATTCAGATCAAGTGGCACCTTAAAGACCAACTAGATTTCCAGGGTATGAGCTTTTGAGAGTTAAAGCTCCCTTCTTCAGACACAGTTAGAAGTGAAAGTAAGTAAGGTGTAAGGGATATTTAAAGGAAAGGTGTAAGGTATAATAATAATACTGTAGTTAGCTTGATAGAATTGGGGTGTGAAAAGCAGAAAATCAGTATCTGTAGTGAGAGAGGAAGAGAGGTAGAAAAAGTGACACATACACAAAGCTTAACTTCTGGAACTCAAGTGAAAGCTGCCAACCCTGGTTGTGGGTACTTTACAATAAAGAGCAGCTGCCAGCTGGGGTTGCCAGCCTCCAGGTAGTGGCTGGAGATCTCCCGGAATTACAACTGGTCTCCAAGCCACAGAGATCAGTTCACCTGGAGAAAATGGCTACTTTGGGGGGGGGGGGGGTTCTATGGAATTATGCCACTCCAGCTGGGTAACCTTGGGTCAGTCACAGCTCTCTCCGAGCTCTCGCAGCCCCACCTACCCCACAGGGTGATTATAGTGGAGATAATAACATACTTTTTAACCGCTCTGAGTGGATGCTAAGTTGTCTTGAAGGGCAGTATACAATTTGAATGTTGCTGTTGTTGTTGTTGTCGTCCTGGAGATTTTGGGGGTGGACTTTGGAGATGGCATGGCTTCAGGAGGGGAGGGGCGTCAGCAGGGTATAATGCCATAGAGTGATGGCTGGAGATTTTCCAGAATTACAACTGATCTCCAGGTCACAGAGATTAATTCCCCTGGCTGTTTTGGAGATTGCATTATACCCTTCTGAAGTCCCAACCTCTCCAGATTACACCCCCCAAATCTCCAAGAATTTCCCAACCTGGAGCTGGCAACCCTATGAGTCCACCCTCCAAAGCACCCATTCTCTCCAAGATCAAAAAGAGTCCAGTAGCACCTTTAAGACTAACCAACTTTATTGTAGCATAAACTTTCGAGAATCACAGTTCTCTTCGCCAGATGCATCTGACGAAGAGAACTGTGATTCTCGAAAGCTTATGCTACAATAAAGTTGGTTAGTCTTAAGGGTGCTACTGGACTCTTTTTGATTTTGCTACTACAGACTAACACGGTTAACTCCTCTGCATCTATTCTCTCCAAGGGAACTGATCTCTGTGATCTGGAGATCAGTTGTAATTCTGAGAGAGCTACAGCCACCACCTGGAGGCTGGCAACCCTCAAAGTCAGTGAGGGTGGAATTATTGTCCATAATGTGTCAACGTGGGGGGAAATGTTCCCAGCGCAGCTCCTCCAATTTAAAACTGATTTTTTTAAAAAAAGATGTTCTTATAATTATAAAACACACAAACTTACAATGCAAACGTAGACAGGCCTTTCACCACAGAGATTTCAAAAGCGACAACAGTCTGCTTCCGTAAAGAGGCCAAGACCTAAACAGACACGGCAGTGAACAAAATCATTATTATGTCAACAAATTTACATGCCACATAAATTAGCTATATTTTTTTCAGAAAGAATTCATCTCTGGGCTTCGGATTTATGCGTTTTCAATTTTTCTGCAACCATACCCTATTGTATCTTTCACTGAATGTTCTGTTGTTCATAATAGTGCTTTGCTCAGTGAATACCCTAGCTGTTGTCGATTATATTGTATATTCACTTGCACTGTTGTAATCCACCTTGGATCTTAGTGAGAAAAGTGGACTATAAATAATAGTAACAAAAACAAAGATTCTTATAGTCACTTCTAAATTATTATATGTATATTATATTTATATAATACATAATATAAATAATCTTATATAATGTATATATTATAATACATAATAGTATAAATACATCGTATTCATGTTATTATATATTATTATATAATATCATATATCATATATAAAAGTAAATATTATATATAAAAGTAATCAAAATTAAAATCTTGCATAACAATAATTTGGTAATATATAATACTAAATTATTATTAACACAAGATTTTAGAATTCTTTCTTTTCATTTCGAAACAGGTTGACCCCAGGGGTGTCCTGCAAATGGTGAGGAATCGCCTCAGAAGGCCTCACTTCCGGTACAAAACCCAGCCGCTTTCGACCCACTCCATTCCATAGAGAGGAAGGGCCGAGAGAAAGAGCGCCGCTGCCCTTCCCAAAATGGCAGCATTCTCCAGAACAAAAAGTACCGGAAGTTGCTGCGACGTGCCGCTCTAGCCACCCCCTTTTCCATGACCTCCTAGCCTCTTCTCCTGTCCTGGTCTCGGCCCTTCCCTCCTCCTCCCCTCTGTGCTGATGCTAGACCCGACCGACCAATGGCTGGCGCGGAAAGAGCCGCCGGCCCCGCCCAGAGCCTGATCAGCTGATGGCTGGCAAGGTCTGTTGACAGGAGTCGCCTCAGCGGCTGGACTCGGGTGTAAGAGCCTGCGGGGTGGGGGAGGGGGAGGAGGAAGAGGAAGAGGAAGAGGAAGAGGCGCCCCCTCCCTCTCTGCTCGCCTCAGGCCTAGGCTGGGTGGGGGGCCTGGCAAGGAAATGGGCGCGGGGCAAGGGCGGCCCCAGCTGAGCTAGCCCTGGGGAGCCTCTCGCTCTGCCTCCCCCTCTAGGCTGGGAGAGGCCTTCTGGGGGAGGCTGCAAGGGGGAGGCATTGGGCAGCAGCTTTTTAAACTCTTCCCACCACCCCTAATTCTCAGCCCCAAAAGGGTGTCTGGTGGGCCCAGCAAGATATGGGTCCAACAGCGCCTTAAAGATGAGGTAGAAACCCTGGGAATGTGGTTGCCCCCCCCAGGGGTCCTATCTGAACGGGAGGGGCTGCGGGCGTGTGTTGGGGGAGGGGACGCTGGAGAAACCGAAAGGGGAAATCCAGGAAGGGCGTGTGATGAGGAGGGGGCTGATGGGAGTTTGGAGCAGTTGGAAAACGAAAGGAGGGAGGCGATGGAGCGGTAAAGAAGAATAACACGCGTGAGAGTTTTAGGTGGGTGGCCGTGTTGGTCTGCAGAAGAAGGGCGGGATTTGAGTCCAGCAGCACCTTAAAGACCAGTAAGATTTCCAGGACAATCTAGTTGGTCTTTAAGGTGCCACTGGATTCGAAAAGAAGGAGGCCATGCAGCAGTAAACAAGAAAAATATGGAGGGTTGGAGGGCAGGAATGCAGCCCGTCAGGATTTGTGGTTGGTCCCCCCCCCCCTTTTGAGGATGAGTTTGATAACTTTTTTTCAAAAACAAGAGAATCTCTCAAGAATGGTACTGGGAGGAGACGGGGGGGGGCTCCAAAAAAAGGGAATCAAAAGAGGGGGTGAAGATAGTGATTGAGGAAATGCAGCATGAAATAATAACAAGGGAAGGAGAATGGAAGTGGAAATGCTGTTATCAAAGTAGGGAGGGAGGGATTGCAAAGAAATATGCTGAGATGGGGGACAGATCCCTTGTGTTGCAATCCTTTGAACCCATCTGTGAGAGTGAGGCCCTAAAGAATTTTGTGCGGTTTTGCTTCTGGCTAAATGTTTCCAGGATTGTGCTGCAAACTAACCCACCCACCCACCCTCCCCACAATCTGGACACTATTGTGTCTTCCTCACCCATGTTTTTCCCTCCCTTCAGATGTAAATCCAAATGGAGCATTTGGAAAACAGAGGCCAAATAGAGCTGCTGAGACAGCGACAGCCCTGGGGGAAGCTGATCCGGTTAGGGGCTGGAGAAGCTGAGCCTCACGTCTTGCTGCTGAAGAAAGAGTGGACGATTGGAAGGAAAAAAGGTGAGATGGAAAATATTCGAGTAATAGTGGAGCAGGTGTGTGGGCTGTACGGTAAGCAAAGTTCGGTAAAGGGGTTCCAGTTGATTTCATTCTCTGCAAAGTTTTCCACACTAGCAATGGGTGAGGGAATACAAATTCTGTGATGTTTTTAGCAATCTGGAATCTGATAGAGGCTTATAAAATTATACATAGGGTAGAGAGAGTGGACATAAAGGACTTTTCTTTCTCTCTTATAATACTAAGGCTTCCAGTGAAACGGAAGAGCGGTAGATTCAGGACAGACAAATGGAAATATTTCTATACACAGTGAGTGATTAAAATGTGGAATTTTCTGCCAGAGGATGTAGTGATGATGACCACAGACACAGACAGCTTTAAAAGATGGGTTTATGGAGGATGGGTCTATCAGTGGCTACTAGCTGTGGTGACTAAAAAGAACCTCCACATTCAGAGGCAATAAACCCTTGAATACCCGTGCCAGGAGGCAACTTCAGGGAAAGGCCTTGGCGTCTGTGCCCTGTTGTTGGCCCTCCAGAGTAATTGATTGGCCACTGTATGAGACAGGAAGTTTGACTTAGATGGATGGCTGATTGGATCCAGGAGGGCTCCTTTTATGTTCTTATGCTCTGTTTTTGTATTTTTGGTATTCTAATTACTCAGGGCACGTCGCTTGCCATGTTATACAACCAACTTGCTAGTTTCTACACTGTAGACAAATTTGATGCACCTGTTCTCTTTTGTTCCCTGTTTTCTAAAGAAAATGATGTATATTTTAATCATTATGAAGTCTTCCTCATATTCTTTATTATCAGAGACTGGGAAACATCAATAACATATTACTAGTTGTTGTTGATGAGTATGTTAGAAGAACCCCATTTTTTCTGTTATATTTTTCTGTTGGTGAGGGATTGAGGAACATGACTAATTTTCTTCACAACTGTATTTGCTTTTCATATCTGCAAAATGTACCAAACAAATAACACACAGAGGAGGATATTACAGCAGTGCAAACACAAGTCGAACTCTTGCTCTTAACATTTACTTGCTATTTTATTTAGGAGATTTATACTTAGGGTTGCCAGCTCTAGCCTGGAAAATGTTTGGAGATTTAGTGTCTGTGGAGCGGAGAATTTGGGGAGGGTTTTCATTTAAAATGTCCAGAATACCATGGAGTTTGTCTTCTAAAGCTGCCATTTTTTCTCAAGGGGAACTGATCTCTGTAGTCTGGAGATCAGGTGTAATTATGGGAGAATTCCGGGCCCCACCTAAAGGATGGTAACCCTATTTCTGTGCTGTCAAGTTGCCTCCGACCTATGGCGACCCTATGAAGGAAAGACCTCCAAAACGTTCTGTCATTAACAGACTTGCTCAGTTCCTTTATTGAGTCCAGCCATCTCGTTTTAGGTCTTCCTCTTTTCCTAGCATTATTGACTTTTCCAGAGAATCTTGTCTTCTCATGATGTGACCAAAGTACCCTATTTATACTTCACCTTTCTATTCCTGAAATTGGCTTACAATATAAAATGTAAAACAAAATGAAAATGGCAATGCATAACTGAGTGTTTGGCCATACTTCTGTCATTCTGCCGACTATGTAAAACATAATTATTTGGGAGGGCATTTTTATAAAGGTACTATTATAACAAATTAATCAGAAGGGTGATTTACAGTGCAGTCCTATGGAGAGTTACTCCAGTCTACGTCCATTGACTTCAATGGGCTTAAACTGGAGTAACTCACCATAGGACTGCATTGTAAATACATGAAGTTAGGCTGTGGACTCTACTACTTCATATTGTGTGTATTATCTGTTTGCTGTATGTATTGCATTGTGTTGTTCCCCTGCCTTGTCTTTTACTTATGTAATACCATTTTCTGCATTGCTTAACATATGTCTAATACATTTTGCTTGGTTTCAAATAGCTGTAACCCTACACTAGAAGTCAGAAAAATTATGCAAATGCCAGTGCTTACTGTATATCTTGTCCTGTTGACTACATCAACTTACTCTGTGTAATTCACTTTGCATCTCCATGAGAAAGATGGACTCTCAGAAAATAAAACATCATTAAGAATTAAAACACTAACAGTGAAATCCTGAGCAGAGTTACTCCCGTCTAAGCCCATTAAAATCAATGGGCTTATACTGGAGTACCTCTACTTAGGATTTCACTGTAAGATCAGCAAATAGCTTCCAAAGAAAGTGCATTTCCCAGTGCTTATAAAGCTATGTGACCAAGCTGGAATTCATTTTCACTCTTTAAAAAAACCCTATAACTATAGTTAGATCATGGCAGTCAAGTACACGTTGAACTGAAACGTCCATCCTTTAAATAAAAGAATATTTTGATTGCAAACAATCAAAACTGTCCGTATGAGTGACTTGTTTTGATCTAGTTCAACCACCTGAAGTTCTCTGAGGATATCATTCCCAAAGCGCTCTAACAGAGGTAGAATGTAATGCTGGAGAATGATGTGGGAGAAGTGTGGAAGTGCTTTCGTTTTTTGTAAAAACAGTTCTTATGTCTGTATATGAATCACACATAATGGAAGAGGAGGAGGAGTGGGGAGTATATGAGGCTTCATTCTGAGGATTGTTGGTGAGACGTTCATGAATTTGAAGTCAAGATCTCGGGTTCTGTGTGTTCCCTTCAAATAACACCCTACAGTCTTTTAAATGAGACATACCGGCACAAGTGATGGATTTTTTAAAAAAACTATTATCTGTTTGGTTTTATCTTTTAACATCTATCTGAAGTTTATGCTGGGTAGTTCAATGAAAGTATCGATTCAATGTGCAGCAATAAAGAAAATGGCCAGTTCTCTGCTTCGACTGTTTACAAAATGGGTTGGAGATAAAGTATCCAGTAACTTCATGCCCTTATGGATATCTATGGTGCAACTTCATTTGGAAGGTGGTGTATAATTCTGGTCACCAGGGGTTTTTCTTCTGGGAAAAGAGGTGGTGGAACTCAGGACTGCACAATGACGTCACTTTGGGTCAGCTGGAACAAAGTTAAAAGTTTAAATCGCCCTTGGCGAAAATGGTCACATGGCCGGTGGTCACGCCCCCTGATCTCCAGACCGAAGGGAGTTTAGATTGCCCTCTGTGCTGCAATGGTGCAGAGGGCAATCTAAACTCCTCTCTGTCTGGAGATCAGGGGGCGTGACCACCGGCCATGTGACCATTTTCAAGAGGTGCCGGAACTCCATTCCACTGCGTTCCAGCTGAAAAAAAGCCTTGCTGGTCACCCAATTTAAAGGAGTGGATTTTGTAGTGAACACACATGAAGCTGCCGTATACTGAATCAGTCCCTTGATCTATCAAAGTCAGTCTTGTCTATTCAGACTGGGCACAGCTCTTCAGGGACTCAGGCTGAGGTCTTCCCTATCACTTACTGCCTGGTCCTTTTAATTTGAGAGGCTGGGGATTGAACCTGGGACCTTCTGCAGGCCAAGCAGATGCTCTACCACTGAGCCACAGCCCCCTCCCCATAGCAAAGGTGCAGAAAAGAATGGCCAAAATTATACAAAGATGGCAGCACTTCCCCTGCAAGGAAAGAGTTTTGGTGGGGGGGGCGGGACTAAGCAGGGCATGATAGAGATTTATAAAGTTATGCGTGGTGTGGAGAAAATGGATACAGACATTTTCTTCTTCTCCCAAAATATTAGCATGCGGAGGTAGTCAGTGAAGTTGATGGTCAGTATTCAGGAGAGACAAAAGAACGTACTTCTTCACACAGTGCATAATTAACCTGGGAAACTTGCTGATACAAGAAGCAGCAATGGCCTCTAGCTTGGAGGGGGTAGAGAGTACTCTCAAGTCAGAGCTGACTTATGGCGACCCCTGGTGGGGTTTTCACGGCAAGAGACTAACAGAGGTGGTTTGCCATAGCCTGCCTCTGCAACCGTGGTCTTCGCTGGAGGTCTCCCACCCAATTACTAACCAAGGCTGACCCTGCTTAGCTTCTGAGATCTGTTGAGATCAGGCTCACCTCGGCTACCCAGGTCAGGGTGGCCTCTAGCTTAGAAGGCTTTTAAAGGAAATTAGGCAAATTCATGGAGGTAAAGTCCATCATTGACTACTAGCCAAATGTAGAACTGTATCAACTATGACTTAATGTTGGCTAATAAAAAACTCAAACTGGAAACTAAGAAAGCAGATGCGTTTTATAAACAGGTACAGAAAAAGGCAAGCTGGCAAGAGTTTATTAAATTGAGAACAGGATGGATAAAAAGAGAGAGAGAGAGAGAGATGTATTCTATCCTAAACTTGGGTTCATCCAGTGAAACTGTTAGCAGGTTGAGAAAAGGGTGTGTTTCATGCAAGGCCTGCTGTGACCCTTCTGCTAACTGTTAGTATTTAGTAGTTTAGATGGCTTTGCAAAATGATTGAGTGCATGTTTGTCAGTGGTTATTTTAGCCATTACATCTGAATGCCCAAGATTCATGGGGCAATAAAAAGGAATGGCCATCTGTGCTAGGTCATGTTTTCCAGATCGCTGAATGTCTCTGTGCTATAAAACCCCTAATCTACTTGTCTGTGACCTGCCACTATTGGAAATCTATTACCATTTTGTCTCACTATAAGGAAGTTTGTCAGCCCAGAGCCAGGTTTGGTAAAAAATGACTGAACTCTGGTTGCAAGAGCGCAATCGTAAGCAGAGTTAGGCCAGTCTATGCCCATTGATTTCAGTGAGTTTAGACTGACCTAACTCTGCTTGGGATTGCAGTGTGTTTTCAGGCTTTGGCCTAGCCAGATACATGCTGGCTTGGCTGATGAAAAACACCTCTGAATGCAGTCTCTGGCTTTCGCAGTGACTGGAACTTGGGAGAGTTCTTAGAAAGGCTCCAGGTTCACTCCCTAGATTTTCACACAGCTGAAACGCTAATTAACAGCTTTGCCCCGATTGGTTCTTGAGTTGCCTAAGAAAAGATGGCTTCTCAGTTCATCCAACCCCCAATTCCGTACTTCTTTAAAGATGCCAGTATGCCAGAGTGAGGGTGAAAGGCAGATATTTTGTATCACCTCAGCATATCCCTATGCCAGAACAGCAAGGCATGGGAGAAAGCTTGCATTCTAAATGGACAGGTGAGATAACCAGCAAATAAATGCCAAGCAGATATGCTTAGGTAGCCAGCTCTTACGTTTTTATAGGCAGATTATATGTAGCAACGGTAAGGTTTTCTTGTTTTATGTCTGTTGCCCGTGTGTGAATGCTTTATGCTTCTGCAAATGCTCCTTGAACTAATACGCTTAATTTTCATTTAAGCTGAGTCTGGGATTCATGACTTGGACATGGGTGCATCCCAGAACAAACCCAGAGATTTGAAAGCCAAGGCCTCTGGGAAAGGAAGAGCTTTCGGTCTCACAAAACAAAAGAGAGGTGTGTCCCTCCTGCCTGATTGCTGAAGTGGCTGTGATCAGCGCTCAGAATTCAAGAAATTTAGGAAAGCAGGCAGAGTTCTTTCCTTTTCCATTTTATCCTCAAAGCAGCCAGGGAGCCCAAAAAAAGATTCTCTGGGGGGACCTCATTTGGACCCCCCGTTGCATTCAAAAGAATATGCACAAGATGCTCAGTCAGAACAGGTATGTTGCTAGTGATCTCCAGCACCACTTTACTTGGCTCCTCAGGGCGACCCCAACTTTTTACTTCTCTACCTTCAGTGCCACCAACGACAGCCCTATGAGGTAGGTTAAGCTGAAAGAGTGACTGACCAAGCTGAAGTCACCCAAATGATTTTTATTGCTCTGAGGATCTGAATACAGTCCCCCCCCCCTCATTTTATGAATGAAATACTTCGCTAGATGCACCTGTGGTCTGATCCCACATCATTCCTGTGTTCTGAGATCGTCACAACTCCACCCCTTGGCCTTACCTTGCATAACATATCCTGCAACTTAGATGGCCAGCTGTCCGTTGTTTTTTCTTGGCTTGTTAGAGGCATCTCGCCAGTTGTTCAGAGGCGTTACAAATATGAAAAACATGTGGGGATAATTATACATACATGTTAACATTCACATTTATTTCATAGGTTGTGACTTGTCCTTTCCTGGCAACAAACTGGTGTCTGGAGATCACTGCAAAATAACAGTGGATGAAGCATCTGGTCAGGTGTCACTGGAGGATACCAGGTCAGTTTTGTTTGAACTTGTCCTGCTTTCCCAGTTGTGTTCTTCTGGAGCAAATGTCTTGCTGGAGTGCTGGAGGTCCCTTGTCCTCATTGGACCCCTAAAGCATATTCATTGCCCTAGCTCCCCCTTGGCAATTCTGGGCGCTGTAAGTTTTGTGGGGGCATTGAGCATCCTGTGAATAATTCTTCAGAGTCTTTCAGTGAGGTGCAATTTCAAGGCTCCTTTTCTGGGTCATGGGGGAAATTACGACAGTTATACTGGCTATTAGGATGCCACTGGCTGGGAGACTTTTGGGGCCAGTTCTTCCCCTTCCCCTTTGTTTCTGTCACTTTTTCTTTCTAATGTTTTGTTCACACAGGATGGCTTTGAATATATGTACCACTTGTTGGCTTTTATCTCTCTCTTCTAAATAGGATAACAGTTTTCTACAACCTGGAAATTATGCAGAATCCATTGTCTTGTCTGTAGGTGATTCCATTTTATTGTTGCAATTGTTTGCACAAGGCTAACCAGTTTGCTATTAAAGGATACACTAGGGTTGGCAACTTCCAGCTGGCCTGTGGAGCTGTCCCAGAATTACATCTGCTCTTCGGACTACAGAGATCAGTTTCTGTCCCCTCCCCAAACCCTATCCCCCACAAGCTCTACCTCCAAATCTCCAGGAATTTTCCAACATGTAGCTGGCAACGGGGCCCACAGGGAATCATGGAAGGGGGGAACAACTTGGAAATATCACACACACACACACACACGCAAATCTCCCTCTCCCAGGAATTTACACACCCTTCGGTTGGAGCTGGCTAAGTTCCCTCCTCCTTTCCTCCTTTTTATTAGCTGCATTCAACATCTTGTGCTTCTCGACAGGCCATTGTTTTTGCTTGTTTTTGTTCTTTTGGCTAACTTACAAAGTCACTTTTTCTGTCTACCTGGGGCCTCTCCCACCACCCCTGTGTCTGCAAGTAGCCTGCTTTTGGTGCTTTCATAATTGATGTGTGAACCAGAGACTTTGTTATTAGATACTGATAATGACGGCTGGAGCAGTTAGTCCTAGGGCTGAGCTGTTTCTTCTCCATAATCAAATACAGCCAGATGAATTTCTCTTTTGCTTAAAATATACCTTGCTTTCTGTGAAGCCCAAGGAAATTAGCAGCATTTTTAAAACCATGGCAATTTTTAAAACGTATACAGTAAAAAGAGGCGAGCAGTCACGGTCTTAAAGCCAGTGGAGCATGAAAGCAATATGAGATTGCTATTCTTAGTTCAGAATTAACAAAGGGTTTTCGCTTTTTTGTGTGAAATCCTTTCTTTCTGTGATTGAGGAATTGCATCTCAGCCTTAGTGCTTTTGTTACAACTGGTATTTTTATCCATAGTTGAAAACTCGGCTCTAGAATTTTAAAAGCGGGAGAAATTTACCCCACCTGTGTGGCTGAACCTTTGAAACATTGACTTGCCCTGTACAGGAGTTCTAGTATTTTTACCACTCTGACTTCAGTATGTTTCTAGCAGCTACCCAACCAAGAAGACAAAGCAGCATTATGTCATCAGTGGAGTAGGTGGGAGTAGGTAGGTGGGACCAGCCAATGGTCCTTTAAAGAAGCACCACCTTTCAGGGAATGGCTTTAAACAGAAAAGGAGCTGACATGCA
Organism: Eublepharis macularius; assembly: GCF_028583425.1. NCBI lineage: Eukaryota > Metazoa > Chordata > Lepidosauria > Squamata > Eublepharidae > Eublepharis > Eublepharis macularius. The sequence goes on along the minus strand of NC_072802.1, from coordinate 60,581,962 downwards.
TTGTGGTTAATACCAGTGGGTGCTTCCAGGTGGAGACAATTTTCCATGTAGCTCTCATTCCAGCAGCATCTGTAGTGGCCTTAGAGCATCCACAGGAAAGTTTCTCTGCATCCCCTTCCCCATGCCACCAGACAACCTCTTTCATTCTTAAAAAAACCCAGTAATAGTTGTATGGTCAGAGCCTTTTAATAAAGGTACTAGTTCCTCCTAGCTTTCATTTTAAAAAAAGTAAATCTCTGTCTCTTTTGGTTGCAGAGTAATAAGGAGAAATGTGCAGCCAGGACCTGTCCCCTTGAAACTCTGCAATGAAAAGGGCTAGAGATTTCTTTTAAAGCTCAGAACTTGTACACTGTTGCAATAGAACTGTTATAACATAATATTATAGTGACATAGCTATTACTGACTTTAAAAAAAACCTGGTAGAGGGGGACAATAAAGAAAATAGCACTGATGTGGTTGGAATTTGAAAAAATGTCCAAAGAAACAAGATAAATAGTGAATGAAATCACATTGGTGTTCTTGAAAAAAGTGCTGCAGTAAGAAAGCCATGTGGAAATGCCCAGTGACTATCCTCCATAAACTTGTCTAATTTCCTTTTCAAGCCATCTCAACCAGTAGCCATCAATGAAGTGAGTTCCACAGATTCGTTATGCATTGTGTGAAGAAGTCCTGAATCTACAGCCCATCACCATCTTTGGGGGCCCCCAAGAAGTCTCGTGTTATGTGGGAGAGAGAGCAAAAAGTTTCATCCACACATTACATAACTATAAGCATCTGTCATTCCCTTATTTTATTTACTTCATTTATACCCTGCCTTTCTTCCCAGCAGGGACCCAAAGCAGCTTATATCTTTCTCCCATCCTCATCCATTTTACCTTCACAGTAACCCTGTGAGGTATAGCAGGATTTTCATCCAGTGGCACCTTAGAAACCAACAGGATTTTCAGATCAAGATGGGTAGCCGTGTTAGTCTGTCTGTAGCAGCAGAAAAGAGCAAGAGTCCAGTAGCATCTATAAGACTAACAAAATGTGTAGCTTTTGTAAGCCGCAGCTCACTTCTTCAGATACAGCTAGAATGTGAGTCTATCTGACTTTATATCTTGGAGAGTGGAGCGATTGCAGAAGCTGAATGATAATAGCCGGTGAATGACAATGGCAGGTGTGATTGAATAGGGTGGGGTATGCGGAAGGGTAGTGGGTGTGGAGAAATTAGCATTGGTAATGAGACAGGAAGTCATTGTCTCGATTCAGTCCAGGTGGATGCATTGTCTTGAGCTTCGTTATCAGTTGCAGTTCAGCAGTCTCTCTTTCTAATCTCCCTTTGAAATTCCTCTGCAGGAGAACTGCTACTTTTAGGTCAGCAACTGAATGTCCTGGAAAGTTAAAATGTTCCCCCACTGGTTTTTGAATGTTTTGATTTTTAATGTCAGACTTATTAAGTCCATTAATTCTTTGTCGAAGGGATTGACTAGTTTGTCCAATGCAGAGAGTGGAGGGGCACTGCTGACACGAGACGATGTAAATCACGTTGGAGGATGAGCAGGAGTAGGAACCCGAGGTGGTGTGGCTGATGTTGTTGGGTCCACTGAGGGCATTGCTCAGATCTACATGAGAACAAAGTTGGCATCTTGGTTTGTTGCAGGCCTTGGCGCCAGAGTCCATGTTAGAGTTAAGTAGTTTATCATTATAGGTGAGTAGTTGTTTCAGGTTAACAGGCTGCCTGTAAGCAAGAAAAGGTCCATGCTGGATTGTGACACTTTCCTCACACCGGCACTGGGGGCTGACCTTTCCTTGTTTTTCTCTTACTAAAAAGAACTACCATAATAGAAATAAATGCAAGGGGGCGTGTGTGAACAGTTAAATATAAAACATCCAATAAGTACAACCTAGTACCAGTTATGTACACTGCATGTGTTGGGACAGTTGTTGTTTTTTAAGAGGTTGATAAGTGTGAAAACATCAAATCATTTGTGGGATCATGAGAATCCATTCTACTGCTTTTTATTTCTCACTTTTCTTTCACGGGAATCAAGGCAAGTAGATTTTATCAACAAAGATAGCTAAATGGAACCTCCTTAATCAGAAGCAGTCTACCTCTGAATGCCGGTTGCTGAGTGTCTTACCAAAGGAGGGTTGTTGCTCTGCTTGTGGGCGTCCCAGAATATGTGGTTGCCCACTGTAACAAACTGGATGCTATACTAGACAGCTCTGTGATTTGAGCTTTCAGGATCCTAGTAATACGGTGTACCAAAGCGGTCTCCCATCCAGGCACTACCCAGTCCCACTTAGCTTCAGCATGATTGATGGATCTTGGCATACCATTCTAAATGCAGCTTCTTCAAGGTTAATCTCTCTTTTGTGGCGGTTCTTATACGTGTATTCAAGAGATTGCCATCCAGACTTCCCTTTGCACGAGAAGTCAGATGCTTATCCACCAGGTGGATAAGCATTGATTTTTCCCAGCCATATGGACTTCTTGGACTTACCTTTTGGATGTCTTCCTGTTGGATTTCTTGCATTGCTTGTATAATATACAGGTGCACATGGTTTGATTGAGTGCACCTGTTTTTGCATTTATATTTGATTCCTGTTATTGATTTTCTTGACTGTACTTAGAGAGTTGATACTCGATTACATTATTTTTGATACATTCTGTGATTGATTTTTCCTACTGGTTTGCTTTCATCTTGTTAGTTATCCACCAGGTGGCAGCAGTAGCTTTTTTATTTTAAGGACTGAAACACGTCATTTTGACATCTGGCCTTGTATGTCCGTAGTCGTTCAGGTTCTGATCAATGCAGCTTGGCATGCCTGTTGCTTGTCAGGTCAGATATTGTCAAATATTCTGTCATCAGGAGGTGATATAGAAATTCTAGCAGGCAAAGGGGGAGAGGAGGGGTTGTTCTGTTGTAAATTGAGCCTGGGTCATACTACTTTCGTTGCACCTGAAGATGCCGCGCTCTCTGCTTCTGAAGTTTGTTGTGTCTTTCAGCTCTGTTACATGTTCTTGTTTATCACTTCCTTTTCTCCTCCCCTCACTCAATCACAAGGATATCTTGTTTACAATCCCCCTCTCTACCCCTTACAGCACAAATGGAACAGTTATTAATAAACAGAAGGTGGTGAAGAAGCAGAGCTGCCCTTTGCAGACTGGAGATGTGATCTACGTTGTTTACAGGAAAAACGAGCCAGAAAACAGTAAGGGAATGCTGCTTGTTAACTGAGCCTTGGGGTGTGGCGGTGACGCTTTCTTCTAGAACAGATGGAAGAGCATGGAACATTTCCTCAAGCATACATAAAATGGGACACATCTGTTTGTGCTCTCTGTGGTCCTGCTCCCAAGGCCTAAAAAAAAGAGAAGATGCAGGACTATGAATCCTTGCCAAGAAGCAGAGGACTGTCTCGTAGACTCCAGCGCTGACGATGGACATAAGTGGCAAAATAGCAAAGAGTCCAGTAACACCTTTAAGACTAACCAACTTTATTGTAGCATAAGCTTTTGAGAATCACAGTTCTCTTCGTCAGATGCACTGTGATTCTCAAAAGCTTATGCTACAATAAAGTTGGTTAGTCTTAAAGGTGCTACTGGACTCTTTGATATTTTGGTACTGTTGACTAACACGGCTAACTCCTCTGGATCTATGGACATAAGTGGAACACACAGAATTGTAATAATCCAGGGGAGCAGGGAAACGTGATGGCAGTCTGCAAACATTCCTGCTGTGCCAGGAACGCTCCCTATTTACTGGCACTTCTCGCTCATAACAAGCCCTTTTAAGGGTGTGTGTGAACACTCATTGTCAGGATTGCAGAGGTGACCTGTGTGCATTCACTGGAGCTCATTCGTGGAGCCCCTGCACATATGATTGTCTCCACATAATCGTGATGCCTGCCGTTTCAGGATTTCTGATCATGTAGATTCCCTAGTGTTCATACGTTTATGGATGTGTACTTTTTTTTCATATGCTCCAATGAACATATCCATGGAAGTGGATTCGCTGCTTCGATCTTGCTTCTTCCCCCCCGCCCCCAGCCCCTTGCTGCATTTCAGAAGGGACAAGCATTTGGGTGTCTTATTTCAGAGCTGCCTTTTAAAAATAATTTTAGTGTGTGCATATGTGCCCTACTTGCACACCCGTAACTGCCAATCCTGGCAGTTTCAGCAACCAGCGCAGGACATGCTATGGCAGAATGGATGACTGAACAAACAGTAGAAAGAGAGATCTGGGTGTGGGGTAGAGAGTATATTTGGTTAATAAACTGGGATATGACAAGTACTGGATAATGTTGCTTCTTCACCCAAGAAGTGCTGGAGAGGACAATTCTGCCTCTTGACGGACACTGGTGCAAAAGCAAGGAGGGGAGAGGTCAGTTGGGGCCATGGGTTTCAGCGGCAGAGCATCTGCTTTGCAGGTAGTTGGTTCCTAGTTCAATTTGTGGCGGCTCCTTTTAAAAGGTTTTGAGCAGCAAAAAGATGGAAAGACTTTCTGTGCCTGAGACCTGGAAAACTGCTGCTGGTCAGGATATATAGTGTTTTTCTAGTATTCTAATTCTGCTTAGATGCAACCTAACATGTCCACATGGAAGCAGTTGACACCTCTTCTGGTAAATGTGTGCATGTTGCCTGCTGAGAACAATCCAGTTTAAATGGTCTTCTCTCCTTTCAGACGTTGCTTATATCTATGAATCCTTAAGCCCAAAACTGGACCCAGCTAATGAGCCAGTAGGTGAGTAAAGCTGTTAGTTGAAGGGCTGCAGAGGTGGGGGAAAGACGAGCGGTTGAGATTGGGTCCATCCCTTTCAAGTCCGCCAGTCTTTATGGAATCCTGATTCCTCGCAGCCTTGATCTGTGGAGGTAACTTGCCCTGCAGTGGAGGTCCTTTGCACTCCTTTCTCCCCACCTCCCGTTACAGAAGCCAACATTAAAAGCACATGCCATGTGACCAAAGATACCTCAGATACCGGAAAAAGCAATGATGGAACCTCAATGGCATCACTACCATCTGCTACTCAGCCTCGCGATGATGAACCACAGCCATCCACTTCGACATCCAACCTCTTTAATGCTGCTTCTACCTCTCTCTCCGAGTCTGTGCCCACCGGGCAGGATAATCCTTCGACATTCGGTAAAAGTCCCATCTGATGGGCCCTAGCATCTCATGATCCTTAGCGGGTGGGGCTGTGGCTCACTGGGAGGAAATCATCTGCTTTTCATGCCAGAGGCTCGATACCTGGCATTTTCAGGTACAAGGATCAAGTGGTAGATGATGTGGAAGACCCCTCTACCTGAGACCCAGGAGAGCCACTGCCAGTCCAAGTAGATGATACTGAACTTTCAGTGCAACAGTATCAGGCAGTTCCATGTGTTCATTTGACAATCCTCTTATTCCCAAAGCCCAACCTGTTCAAGAGTGGGAATTGAGGGCCTTGAGTCACCCTCGGGGAGAGCATTCTTTTCAGACACCCTTTTCACCCCGAGTAATAGATCCTCTGGGGTTGGGGCCATTCCAGCCATCTCTTTCCTGCTAGAGGAGGAATCAGTAACCACGACTGGTGACTTTAGTTCGTTGGCGGAACTCTGCATTGTCGCTCTTGTGCTTCCCTATGGCAGGGCCGCAGTCTTCCGGTTTTGCTCCTGTGCCTGCTTTGCCCGTCCAAGAAGTGTGTCGTCCAAAAGAATCACTTGAGCATAAGCAGCCAAATGTAAACGCCGAACCCTCTGACATTTCTTCAGGGGTCAAAGAGAAAGTGGCATCGCCGATGCTTGAGCTTAAATGCCGGGGTGAAGAGGAAGTCGTGGAGCCTGCTAGGAAGAAAGTAAAAAGAGGTTAGTGAAGAAAGATTTTTGCACTGGAGAGCTGCAGCCAAAGATTTGTTTGGTTCTCTCTCTTTGCTCAGCACCCCCTCCTACCAGCCCCAGAAAGCTTTTCCTGTCTTTCGGCCCTGGATAATTTATTTCCCCCATGAACAGGTCCTGCTTCTGTGGACCATCAGCCTTCCTGTCTCTAAGTCCTGTAAAAGTTTCCTGCTCCTTTGTCCTCACCGCTGGTATCCTACCTCCTAAGCTTCACAGTTCCCTTGGCCCCAGACTGAGCAATTGAATTTCTGCTTTTGAGATTGACCCACTTGCTAATTTGTGAACATACAATGGAAGATCTCATGTAGGCAACGGTCAGTTTCTAGGTTACTAGGCAAGATTCATCTACTGTTTAGTATCCTGGTTTTAATTCGCTGTAATCTTGGGATTTGTAGAACTAGAAGTGATCACCAAGTCATGTAGCCCCAATTTAGCATTTGGCTAAAAGGAAGTGGCCATAAATTATGATCCCTACAGCAGACATTGCCAGTTGAAAATGAATCTTTAAACACACACAAACATGTTTTGTGAAGATTGGATAGAGAGGTAGGTGATGACAGGAAGTGCCCTGCTGTTAACAGTACTGCCATCCAATGGCCTGTTCCTCTCCAGGCTCCCAGCATACGGTCATTTCTCTTAGTGAGCTTCCAGCTCTGGCAGCAGGGCCCCCGGCTGCCTCACTCCCTGTGCCCCTGGAACAGCTTGCAGGCTGAGCAGACTACCAGCTTGATCAGTGCCCCCGTATAAATGGCCAGCAGGGGTACTGCAGCCTTCAGACCGGGAGGATCAGGTGATCTGAGCAGCCAGTGAGACATTATCTGGCTGTATATAACTGCTGCTTCTGACCTGGTTCCTTAATCTGAACAACAGGTTGCTTAGTGGAGGTGAAACTGTTCCCAGCAGTCTAAACCACCCCCTTTTGAAAGGCCGAGTCCTCAGGGAGAGCCCTGCAAGAGAATCCGCTCCATACATGCCAGTCTCCACACTGCCCAAGGTTCAACAGTGAATATTTTGCCAGTTGAGCCACAGTGTGCTAGGTTACGTTGTGTCTTTGTGTGTGGGCAGCTTTTCTAATGCTGTGATTGTGACATACGTCCTTCCCTTGCAGAGGGCATTGCCACCTCGTATCTTCAGGTGACCATCCTCAATCAATGTGCAATTAAAACGGGCTCCGAGGACCCAAAGTCAGCCAACGTGAAGCCGGACAAGATGGAAGAAACGCTCACCTGCATTATCTGCCAGGAACTGCTGCACGACTGTGTCAGGTATGGATGGCCAGGGACCGTGGGCCAAATCCTGCGCAGGGGTGGCAGGCCCATATACAGGATTTGGGATGCCAGCCAGATTCTGGGCCAGCAGGGCAAAGATGGGAGAGGAACAGGAACGAGTAACCACTTTATTTCCTCTCCCCCTGGAAAGCAGCAGCTCTTATGGTGCTGTTGTCCCCACCAAGGGAAAACCAGCTAGGGAGGAGGGCGATTCACAGGTAGGGGAAGTGTTCAGTCTTGGTCCCGATGCATTGCAAAGCACCCAGAGGCTCCTGTCCTGTAGGATTTTGGAACTGTATACCAGTGTCGGGGGTTAAAAAATGGGACCCAGGAGAGCTGTGCTAGACTGATCAGTAGGTCCTCTCTCACAGGCTGATCCAAGCGTGTATTACAGTTGACCCTGCAGCTAATGAAGAACTAATGCAGACAGATGTGGACATTTTTTTTTCCAGGCAGCTTGCATCCGCATCATCCACGTAGTACACATGAACCTTATTTCAGCCACCTGTGAAGATGGCATTTGCTAGCCAGTTTCTGAGTCCAGGCCAATGTTTGACTGCAAGGTGGCCCTGCAGTACTAAGCCCGGCCATTCTTCCAGGGACCACTTGCAAACATTCAGCTGGGAAATATCTGGGTTCTTTTCGTTATATTTAGTGGGTGCATGGAAATGCTCCGTTTAGAAATGTTCAGGCTTCTCCCCTTCTTGGTATGCTACCCCTGTAGGAAAAGCCTGCAATGTTTTGGGTTGGATTTGAAATTCAGCTTTGTTTGGCCTTCCTCACCGCCCCCCTCCCCCCCATACAATGCCTGGGTAACAATGCTTTATTGACTGTAGCAGTTACAACCGACTGATTTCCTTTATCAGGGGCTAGACTTCAGGCCTAACAACCCTAGGCAACTTTAGTCAGGCACCCAGCCCTTGAATCTTCTCAGCAGTCCTGTTTGCTTCCCCTCTCAACTTCTCCTGCCTCTAGGACTGATGTGACATTTGGCCTTGGCCTTACCTTGGCTCCTGACTTCTTCAGCTCTGTCTCACCCGCTGCCTACTTTACCTCATTGCCTTTAGTTGTCCTGCCCAGCCTCTCTGGCTCTCCACTTTTTCTCCCTCCAGACTGGATGCTGCTGCATGGGTTGCTTCAGAGCCTTTCTGTTGCTTTGGTTCCCTGAGCAGCCAAAGGTTCTGAGCCGGCATTCCACTTCAGCCAATCGGTGCTGGGGGCATCACAATGGCAGTAGAATATAAGGTAAAGCATTGGGCTAGGACCCAGGGGACCTGGGTTCAAATCTTCACTCAGGCATGAAGCTCACTGGCTCATTTCAAGCCAGTTACTCTCTCTCAGCCTAATCTACCTCACAAGGTTTTTGTGAGGGTGAAACAGAGGGGAGAGGGAACTTAATATGCTCCCTTGAGCTCCTCCATGGAAGAAGGAAGCAACCAAATTAATAGATGCCTCTTTCAGGCACAGGCCAAGAAATCTGCCTAGCTTTCCCCCTGTGATTTGGACTCACCATTGTACGTGGTTAGAAGGTTAAATGCACAGCGCGTCTCCATGAAAGTGAAGGGAATACAAAGGTTTGGGTTGAGGGGGCAGTTTTAATTAGAAGGGAATTTGTTGTTCATAAACTGCTTTCTCTTAGCCTCCCCCTCCTGTAGTATTAACAGCGAAATTCTTTACAGGTTTGTCATCAGCCTTTCTCTCTTAGCTCTCACCACCCCACCACAGCGAGGGGGTAATAAAACTGCATTGCAGGGCTGTCACAAGCCACCCTCTCTCACCCACCCCCTTCTCTTGCAACCTGCAATTTGACAACAGTAACTTTGGTCTCTATTCAGGTTTTGCAGCACGCTTTTTAAATGATTAAAAACTCAAAACTGTTCACATTTCACATATTGTAAAACTGGAGGTTGAGCTCTCGTCTTTGCTCCTGCTAAGAGCAGAGAAATCAAGGCTGTGCTGAAATCCTGGACTTTTTTCACTGCTTCCTTTTAAACAGCTTTCACTCTCAAACCACACCTGAGAGGAAGGATTCAAAAGTAATCCTAAACCTTGGTTTAATCCCAGTGAGCAGAAACAAAGCTTCAGCATCCCTAGGAACTTAACATTGCAGCCAACTGGAGTTTGTTCGAAGGCCTCCCAAACCAGAAAGGAGAGAAGGAAGTGGGCAAATGCTTCCATTTTGGTGCCGGTCACAGAGGTTTGAATGTGGCCTTTACTCCTCCCCACTCCATGTCTCACGGTCAAATTGTTGTTGTTTATTTCCGCATGTTCTCTCTCTAGTTTGCAACCCTGTATGCACACGTTCTGCGCTGCTTGCTACTCAGGGTGGATGGAGCGTTCGTCTCTCTGTCCGACGTGCCGCTGTCCGGTGGAGCGCATTTGTAAAAACCATATTCTGAACAACTTGGTGGAAGCTTATCTCATTCAGCATCCAGGCAAGTGGAAAATAAGCAGGTTTTGTGGATAGTAATGAGTGCACTTACTAAACAACCCAGGAAGTGAACCGTGCTCAAGTTCCATCGAAGCCAGTGGGACTCTTGAGTGGCATTCGGTCCGCTGTAAGGCTTCGTCAGAACATGCATGCAACCCTGCAAGAAGTTAGTTTTGAAGTAAATTTTATATCCAGCATCCTTTTTTTCAAAACAAAAGAAATCAAGCTTTGGTTAGCAGCTCTGAAATATGTATATAAAGAATCCTCTTCTGTGCCTTTTTGCATCTTGGTTGCAGTGTCATAAGCAAGTGAAAATGGTAAAAGCTGAGGATCTACCATCATTCAGAAATAATTCACGTGTGTACATACACATCTCTTCCCGTGCTACGGTTGCACATTGTGTGCAGCAAATATGATCCCACGCTACTGCCAGTGTTACCAGCATGCCGTTTTAAGAGTCTGTCACTGCTGCTGCTTCTGTTCTTACATCTGTCTTGGCGCCAATGCACCCGTGCCAAGTACAGTTGGGGCAGGCAGAACACATTCACAAATATGAATTGTTACTAGTCCAGATGTAGCCACAAAGACCTTGCTGGGTTCCTTCGAAATTTGATTATGTGAAACAAGTGGGGGGTTGGGATTCTGAACGGCAACCTGTGCAGTCCAGAATCTCCTTCCCTCCAGCCTGTTTGAGCCAGTGTGGTGCCGTGGTTAGAGGTGGTGGTGGTTAGAGTGTCAGGCTAGTATCTAGGTATCCTGGGTTCGAATCTGCACTCTGCTCTAGAAGCTTGCTGGGTAATTTTGGGTGGTCACACATTCTCAGCCTAATCTGTCACACCGGGTTGTTGTGAGGATATAATGGAGGAGAAGAGAATGATGTAAGCCACTTTGGGTGCCCACTGGGAAGAAAGGCAGGCTATAAATGAAGAAGGTCAGTTAGTGAGGTGCTGGACCTTGGTTGCTGGGAGTCCGGAATTCAAGTCCCACTCAGATGCCTTACACCATCCGTATTCAGACCCCATTGAACTGACTAGATGTTGCTTTAGAAGAAGAGCTTGATAGCAGAGCACCTGTTCTGCATGCACAAAGTCCCAGCTGCAGTCTTTGCCATCTCCAGTGGAAGGATCGTGGAAAGCATGATTCACCTTGATTCCTAGTGAGAAAGTTGAGCTGTGAATCATGTAAATAATAAATAATAGCAAGCCTTTCTCTCTTAGGTCCCTCAGAGATTCATTGCCAGACAGTGCTGAACTAGATGGGCCAGTGTCTGAATTGATATGAGGGACGGGATGATTCATCCTTGAGCCATTTCAGAGAAAGGTGTGATGGAAACTTCAAACGCTGATCCCATTTCTTGTCTTCCTAGACAAGTGCCGCAATGAAGAGGATGTGCGAAGCATGGATGCCCGGAACAAAATCACTCAAGACATGCTTCAGCCAAAGGTGCGGAGGTCCTTTTCGGATGAAGAAGGAAGTTCTGAAGATCTCCTGGAGCTCTCGGATGTTGATAGCGAATCCTCGGATATTAGGTGAGGATGTTAACGGGTCTGGATTTTGCCTTCTGACATCATCTGTCCTCGTTCAGACATAGCTGTATCCATTCACAAGAGTTATGGTGTGTCTGGAAGAAAGCAAGTGCATGTCCAGAGGGGCATCGTGGATCTGGGAGATCCAGATTCAAAGAAACCTTTGCCCGGCATGAAGTTGGATGGAACCTCCATGTTCAAAAGTAGCGTATCTCTGAATCCCAGCTGCTGTGAAGGTAATAAAAGGAGGAGTCTTTGCCCTCCATTCCCTGCTTGTAGGTTGTCCAGGGCATCTGGCTGGCTGCCCTTGATTGACCTAATACAGCAGCCCTGTGAGGTAGGTTGGAGGTAGGTTGGTGAGGTAGGTTGGACTGAGTGTGCGGCCAGCCTAAGATCACCCAGCAAGCTTCCCCAGCAGCCTGGACATGTGAACTTGGGTCTCGCAGATCCTAATTCAACACTGTAACCAATAGTGCCCCAATGGCTGTTTCTGAAACTGCTGTTCTGTAGTCCAGGCTTCATTCCCAAAAGCATTGTTGGAAATGGGATGCTAGACTAACGAGGATAGACTGGCAAGGCTGATTGTCTGATTGTCTTATGCTGGGCAACAGACGCAATATCTGATTGTATTCCCATTGACTTTCATGTATTTGTTCCACAAACTAACTATGTCCCTCTTTTCCAGCCAGCCCTATATCATGTGTAGACAGTGTCCAGGATCTCGTCAGCCGCCGACTCAGCCCCTTCTCCCTGCAGGCCAGGAGGGAGAAACGGAAGCCATACGGGCATTGGGGGATGCACCAGATGCACCGTCTACCTCTGCGAGCTTTCCAACAGGTCAGTGTGATAAGGAACAGCATCAAGGGCTGCAGTTAACAAGAGACTTTCGTCCTGCCGAGATTTTTGCTCTTTCCTTTCTGTAAGACCCAGCCGGTTTTGCAATGTATCTGTAGGGGCTGGGGTGACAAAAAGGAAGCCGTAGCAGTCAAGATAAAACAAAATTTAAGTCCAGTAGCACCAACATTTTTCAGGGTCCAAGCATACGTGAGTCAACGCTCACTTTGTCAATACCAACTACTTACCTGACAAAATGAGTTTTGACTCACAAAAGCTTTATATACTGGGAAAAGTTTTAGTCTCCAAAGTATTGCTGGACATAAGTTTTACTTTGCTACTACAGAGTAACATGGCTGCCTGAGAGCCAGTTTGGTGTAGTGGTTAAGGGCGTGGGACTCTAATCTGGAGAGCCGGGTTTGATTCCCCCTCCTCCGCTTGAAGCCAGCTGGGTGACCTTGGATGAGTCACAGCTCTCTCAGAGCTCTCTCAGCCCCACCCACCTCACAGGGTGTTTTGTTGTGGGGATAATAATGACATGTAAACTGCTCTGAGCGGGCATTAAGTTGTCCTGAAGGGCAGTATATAAATCAAATGTTGTTGTTATTAACTGCCAGAAACTATCCAGATAAGGGCTTGTGGCCCTTAAAAATTGCCTTTTGAGTGTTCCCTGCTTAATCTCCCCAAAGTAGAATCTTCTATACCCAACAAGTGATAGGATTTCAGTGGTGTCGGCTGGCATCAGTAATATATTTGGATGGACTGATAACTTCCACAAGTCATTGGCAATGGTAATTAGTTTGAGACGGGTGGTGAAAAGCTTTAATGATCAAAGATTAACAACATGATTGATGAGGTACCACTCATAAATGGGCTAGGATTTACTCAGGACCATTGGTTCTCTGAGTTCATCTCTACAGGAGAAGAGTGCAATCTTCAGACATACTTCGTTGGAGTTTCTGATTGAGGGATTACATTTATCTTGTATGTGTCATGGCCCTGCTTTGTAGTTGGATTTGGTCCCTGGTTTTCCTCCTGCATTCTAGAGAACTCTGGGTGACTCTATTTAGTTAAATATGACCCTACTGTTCTATGTTGTCTAATATCAATCTTAGAATTACTTATGCTCTGTTTCAGCATTTCTTCAACTTTGTATTAGATTTTTGCTAGTGTTAAGTCTTTGTAAACTTGCATTAATTTATCCAATGGCATTGTTTATTGAAACGTCCTTGATATTGCCTGTGCGAATCTCACACTATGTAATCCGCCTTGAGTCTCAATGGGAAAGACGGACAATAAATAAATTAAATAAATAAAGGGTTCCCTTAAGATCATCAGCAACAGTGAAAAGGTTTCCCTAAAAGTTCTGTGATTGAGTTTTCGCAACAGGTTGTGAAAGGGTTCTTCAGAACGGTTTGGAAAAACTGATGATTAGATGCATTCTTTGTTCCCTGCCTGTCTCTTCTCATGCTACATGTTTTGATGTTTTTCCTTATTTGTTTGCTTTCTTTCCCCTTTTTCTCCCCCTTTCAAATATAGCTGTCCAGGAGTACGTGTGTCCTGCTCAAGGAAGCCATGTAATCTGCACATGCTGTTTCCAGTCAATGCCGGACCGCAGAGCGGAGCGCGAGCAGAATCCACATATCGCCCCCCAGCAATGTAAGCCAGCAATCTCTACACATTTTTTTATACAGATTTCAGTTAGTCCTCTCTGTTCGGTGTGCGCTGTCTCTCTTTCTCTCGTGATTATTCCCATCCCATGTAGCAAAGACTTAACTTCTCATTGAAGTGGTAAATCTGGGTCTGGCTGTAACCCCTTCTCGCTCCTCCCCATAACACCTTGTGGCCCTAATCCAAATCAGTGTCCCTCGCAGCTGCAATTTACTTCTTAGAACTCACTAGAAAGGTACATTCACAGATTTCCCAACCTCTTGTCTAGCTTGTCCCACAGTACAAGGTAATTAATTTGTGTTTAGAAGTTAAACGCACACACTTAAAGGGAAAAAAATTGGCTGGGCTACTGTTTTAAGGCATTGGAAATCATTTAGACCTGGTTGCTTACAGAAGAAAATTTTCTACATGAATGGAATGGAAACTCAGAGGCAACTACAAGCAACATGGTCTGCTATATGATGCACTATGGCCTAGTTGTCATCGCATCATGAAATCTCTAATCATACCTACCCCAAGATCAGTCTCAAGCTCCCATATTACTATAGCAAGGGAATGAGTTGTCAGTACAGTTATGGAAGTTTTTCTGCTTGGAGATACACCAGAGTTTGAACCTGAGCAGTTCTACAGGTATTGTTTAGGCTCTTCTCTTAGAGGAGTTTTTCTGTATTAAACCAGCAGATGTTGGAATGACTTCGACACATTTTGACTTGACTGAATTTGATTCTGGTTTTAACAGGGTAAATTTTTTTTTAAATGACTTTAAAAAGTTTGCATGTCCCCTGAGCCTTTGTGCTGGAGCAAGCGGTATATATTTAAATAGGCACCACCATCAGGTTCCATTTTTGTCCTCGGTGCGGTATGTGATTCCTTTTGAGGGTTCGCCCTGTTGTTCCCTGTGAATGAAGTTCTTTGAGGCATGGTGAAATGTCAGAAAAAACAGTGGTAAAGAAGTAGGGTGTATTCCTTTATGGATGGAGGAAGGAACACAGTTTAGACTTCTGCTCCTGCTGAGCATTTGGAGATTTGCTGCATAACAATTAAAAGGGATCAACCTTCTCTGTTTCCTCTTCCTCCCGCTGTCTGTTAATGACTCAAGAGAGTCTGAGTACTTCCTGCTCAGCTGACCCAAAAGCAATGTATTTATTTATCCCACTTTTCTGCAAAAATAGCACTCAACCCAACAAGTTTGGGTGAGATGGAGGAACCCAGAAGGAAAGAATTGCCCTTACAAAGAACTAAAATCAGAATGCAGCAACAGCTAGCTACAGTGTAGCCACAATTAATAATTAAAGCAGCAGTAAACTAGCCATAATGCTATAAGAACTGGCAATAATATAGTCACCAATAGAGATGGGCACGATCTGAATTACGATTTCAACCCCCCCCCCCCCCGATTTTGGCGTTTTCGCCATCGTGACTCAGCTAATCGGTTCCGTCCATGGCAACCGATCCAGCGGTTGGGAGTTTGCTTGTTTGGGACTTGATCGAATGGGTCAGTTTCTGTTCGGAATTGCAGACACTCTGGCGCTAGTAATTTATTCCCGGGGCAACGGAGTCAGGGAAATGAGCTGTTTGCCCTCCTTCTGTCGCCCTCGAAACACGAATGGAAGCCCAGCTTTCCTTGATTAGCAGGCTTCCTTCCAACCACGGAGCAGCAACCCAGGGGAGGGAGGGGGAAGGAGGTGGGCACAAAGGAAAGGCAAAAGGCAACGCGGGAGGCTGGGAGGCCGCCTGCACCGTTTGCCTTTCCCCAGGACAAGGGGCACATGGGCAAGCCGGCTGCCCCTTGTCCTGGGGAAAGGCAAAAGGCAATGCGGGTGGCTGGGAGGCCACCTGCGCCGTTCGCCTTTCCCCAGGACAAGGGGCGTGCAGGCAAGCCGGCCGCCCCTTGTCTTGCGGGGCAGGTGAACGGCGCAGGCAGCCTCCGAGCCACTCACACTGCCACCAGCTCCGCAGCGCACCGGGACAGCTGGCTTGCTGTGTGGGTGGGGGCAACTCAGATCCACGAACAGCTGAATCGGAATTTTTTTTTGGATCAGGCCCATGTCTAGTCTCCAACAGCAGAATCAGTGGTAGGAAAACTCATCAAGGAATGCCAATTCATCTAATGTCAAATGGCCTGCATGATACAAGAGTATTTACTGAGCTATGGAATGCCAAAAGTGAGGGCATGAGATGGGTCTCCAAGGTTTTGTTTTGTTTTTTAAAGGGGGGGGACATTACTGAGAAGGGCCCTTTCTCACATGTCCACCAATCTCATTTCTGAACATCGTCACATGGAAAGTACTGGCAGCTGATCTCAGGCAGGCTCATACGAGTGGAGGAGAGGTGCTGTCTACTCCCAGTTTCCAGTAACCAGTAGTGTTCATTAACTTTTTATGCAAAGGACAAGGTTCAGGAACCCACTGTATTATATATTCCCAAGGTTGCACAGTAGTGGGTTTATGGAATGGCTTTTCGGTCCTTTTTAATATTAAAATGGCTTGCAGACTTATGCTATGAGACCACTCAGTATACAAAGAAATTTATACCACCATATTTTTCTCTTTTTTTGCTTTGTGTTTGCAGGTACCATCTGTCTACAACCCTTTTGTCATTTGTATTGGGGCTGCACTCGGGTGGCGTGTTTCGGCTGCTTGGCACCATTCTGTGGTAGGGCAGCAGGCTTGTTGTCTTTAAACTTCCCCTCCACTGCTGGCAGAACCTTTCAAAACTTTTTCTCAGACCTAAAATGCTTTTTACTTGCTTATGACACCAAAAGCCTTTGAAGGGCTTGGGCTCCAAAATCCTTTTAGCTTGGTGCTCTGAAGTTTATGTTAGCAAGCATGTACCATTTTAGCTTGTTTGGTTACTTAGGTAAATGTAATTTAGGTGTTTCCCCACAACCTACGTTGACCTTGGAATAATCTAGCACAGGGTCCCTGATCAGTCTGTAGCCCTTACTTGAAACCATCCTCTAGTTCTGGGCGTTTAGGATTGTTGACTAATAATTTAAGGACTCTTAGTTGCGAGAGAAGAGAAATAGCTCTTAGATGTATCAGAGCAAAAATAATTTTCCCTGTGCTTCTTTTTTCCCCCTTAACAGAAATAAATCTTGGTGACAAGTGTCTAGATGGTGTCCTTAACAACAATCACTATGAATCAGATATTTTAAAGGTATAGTTGTTGTTTTTTGAATGTACGATCAGATCAGTATTAATATTCTTCTGAAGTGGGGGAGACGTGTCATTTTTAAAAAGTCCCCACAAAATGCACTTCTTAAAATGAATCCCTTTCCATTTTGGTGAATTAGTCTGTGGGATTTGAGCTACAGAAGAAGCCGTAAATGTTCCTCCATTCCAAGTGAGGGCAGAAAGTGTTGCCCTCATTCTGAGTTGGCTCTATGACATTACCATGCTGCCAAACCTCAAAGAAAAAACTTTTTTTTCTTTTTAAGTGGTGCCAAAGCAGCTGAGGAAAGGAAAGGATGAGAGAAAATGTGCTGTTTAGTCTCTGCCAGTTGGAGACCTTTGTAAATCTAACATCCAGGCAACTTGTTTGTTTAGGGTTTTTTAAAAAGTAAATTTCTAGTTTTTATGATTGCGTTGTCGACTATGTGGGTGGTGCCTGGGTTAGGCTGAAAAACCAGAGCCTGGCTAGTTAGACACTGTAATGGTTGTTGTAATGCCCAGGCCAGCTTTGTATCTACCAATAGATATTACATTTTTGGTGCCATAAAACTGGCCAACATCTATCCCTCCCTTCTTGCTTGTTAATACCCAATTCTGGGGGGGGGGGGGAGTAGGGGAAAGAGATTTATTCCGCTTTAGAAAAATAATTTACTTGGTATGGGGACCTTGCAGGAATCCTTCTAACGACACCTTTTCCCCTTCTAGGATTACCTGGCATCCAGGAATTTGACATGGAAAAACATATTGAATGAAAGTCTCCTAGCTCTTCAAAGAGGAGTTTTTGTATTGTCAGGTAGGCCTCTTCTTTTCCTTCTAGCTTGGCTTTTTGGATTGTGATTCTTGAAGCAGCCAAAATTCCTTTGCATCCACAGTATGATGCTAAGGCTCAGGAAGTGATGACCAGATACAGCATGTCACTTCCAGTGTATAGAACAAGCCTATGTCTCCTCCCCAGCTGTGGCTCATACCTCCTCTCTTCTTAGATGGCTCCCAAATTTAATTTTGAATGTTTTTTTTTCCCTCTTGGCCCTCCCCCCCTCCTGACTTGATGCCTCAGTGATGGATGGTAACTCTGAAGGGGCCACGCTTGCCTTTCAGCAACTACTTTGATTTCTCAAAGGAAATCCTGTCCAGGAAAAGCCAATTGCAGTTCTGTATGCCAAGTTAAGAAACGGTCTAGTAGCAGGGAAGAGCTTTGCATGCAGACGGTCCCTGATGCAGCCTCTGGCATCTCCAATTAAAAAGTACCAGGCAGTAAGTGACATGAAAGTCCTCTGCCTGCGCCCCTGAAACGCTGAGCAGCTGCCAGTCTGAGCAGTCAACTGACCTGGATGGATCAATCGTCCGACTCAGTCTAAATCAGCTTCATGTGAGTGTGTTAAGCAGATTCAGAGGCGACCTTAAATGACCTCCGTTGCAGCAGCTAATAATTATTACGGTTGGAATCCACCAGGAATTTCTCCCGTGCAACTCCCTCGCACTAGTTTCTCAGCTACGCTCCCCTTTATAGTGCCCCAGTTCTTGAGGGCATTTGTCCCAAGGCTACAGGATCTGCCACAAGAGCCAGCCTGCACTGTCAGCTATGATGGTGGGTGGGCATTCTTGGCAGGGCTTTTTTAAGCAGCTTGGTGGCCCCCAAGCTGCATGACCGTCTCCATTTGAGAATGTGTGTTTATTTCGTCCGCTGGTTTTCTGATCTTTTTCTGGAAGGTCTTTAAAATCAGCTGACTTTTTTTAGTGTAATGACTTTTTTTTAAAAAGGTCTTTGGGGATGCTGTTATATGATAGTTGTTATACAGTTGTGCTGTTTCGTATTCTGTTTTGCTGCCTTGAAATTGTTTTAAATGATACGTTTGGTCTGGTGTTTGAAGCGCGCTACTGTACCGTTTTTGTTTTGCTGTCGCCTGCTTTTAGTATTTTAATATTGTGTTTTTATGGCTGGGTTTTAGAGGGAGTATTCTGTTATTGTAAGCCGTTGGGGAACTCCCTGCATAGAAAGGCAAGATAACAATGGTCTAAGACATACAATATATGAAAATTGAGTTAGCCATCCACAGAAACGTGTGCTTGCTTTCAGGAGGTGTAAGAAACACCCATTGCAGTTGGCTTTTGGCTTCACTACTGGCCAGCTTCACTACTGGGTGTTCAATGCTATTTTATTTGCTTACTTTCTAGGTGTTGTGATGTTGAATTTGTAAAATGCTTTGAGCTTTCAGAACGGTGGCCTATAAATGAATTAAAATTCTGCCACTCAAGCGGGTCAGTTTTCTGTGCGTTGTGATGGAGTCTTGTATGCCTCTCATTGTAGGCAGAGATGGAATGCAAAGGGTGCTTACAAGAATATATACAGTTGTAGCGATCTCGCTCTGAAGAGGCATTGCCATGTGGAATGTTTAGAGAAGCTTCTTTTCTGCTCTTAATGCGCAACCCCTGATTTTCCCTTCAGATTACCGAATTACTGGAGAAACGGTGCTCTGTTACTGTTGTGGCCTCCGCAGCTTCCGAGAGCTGGCTTATCAGTACAGGCAGAATATTCCTGTTTCTGAATTGCCAGGTATGGAAAAACCATCATTGAGCAGAAGGACTAATATGTAGTTATGAAAAATGCTTGAGGTTCTAAGAAGCATGTTGTATAAGTTACCTTTCCTTTGTAAAGCAGATGCATTGCTATATCTAACTGGCTGGCTTCAGTGCACACGACTGACGGCACCCAATGGGGCCATCCACAGACCAGGTTAGGACTGGAAATTTCCCTATGTGGGGCAGTGAACCTCCCCACATATGCAGAAAATTGACATTGTAAATTAAGGCAGGCAGGATGATCTAAGAAACAAATCTGGTGAGTAGTTTCGGGTGGGTCACTATTTTGGTCCGCAGTAGAACACCAGGATTCGAGTCCAGTAGTACCTTGAAGACCAACAAGATTTTCAGGGTATAAACGTTGACTTTCGAAAGCGTGTACGTTGAAAATCTTGTTCGTCTTCAAAGTGCTACTGGACTCGAATCTTGGTGAGTAGTTGTTTTTGTGTCTGTTGGTTGTGATATTAAAAATTCTAGTCTCAGGCTCAGCCCTGCTTGTGTATCTGTCTGAAGTTTTGTTTGGGCCTCTAGCTCACAGTCAGTTTCAATTTCGTGATCCTTATTGTTACTTAATTGCCTACTATTTGGTTAAAAAAGCTAACGGTCATTTCAGCGACACTGATTTTTATTTCTTTTCCATTTTGCATAGCTTTTAGCTAATCTCAGTGAGACATTAAATACTTTTGTTTTGTCTTCCAGTGGCTGTGACGTCCCGTCCTGATTGCTATTGGGGACGCAACTGCCGGACTCAGGTCAAAGCACACCATGCCATGTGAGTTCTGTCCCCTTGCCCCTACTGCTCTTGGAACATAAAAAGTTTTTAGCGCAAGGAACGGTGACACCAGGCCCACGTACCAGACAACAGCACATCATCCGCATTGGCAGAGGTGGGGCCAAGGCAGGTCCCTGTTGGGCTGGCAGCACTGATGGGGCTTTGCTGGCCCCCAAGATGTGTAGCCAAGCCGAACCCTCTCCTCTTCCCCACCCTATTTGTTTGCCAGCACCCTGAACTTCTTTCAGCACAAGCCAAAACAGATGCTTTGCCCTGTTTTAAAACTCCTCACATTCATCTTTGTTCCTGAATTCCCTTCCGTGGCTTCATTCCGGGGCTTGTGACACCTGTGCAGAGGAATAGCCGTGTGGCTCAGTGGCGGGGCTGGAGTGAGGAGGGATGTGGAGGATGAAGTCCACTGCTTTCCTCAGTGGAGCTCAGTTTGAGGAAGAGGAAGGAGGAGCAAATCCAAGGCCCTGTTCTTTCTCCTTCAAGCCCAGGCTACTGTTGCTCCCTGTAGATCCAGGAGCTCTGGGAATGATCGATTCCCATGACGGGGGTAGAAGGGGCTTCAGGAACTAAGAGGGAAATTCCATGTGGCAGTAAGACACAAGCCACTGGGTTTTAATGCTACAACTATCAGATCTTAATTTTTATAGGAGGAGTTGGGTTAATACATCAATATTTCCCTGAGTTCCTAACAGTGAAATTGAGCTCTGCTGGTTTTACAAGTTTGCTTCCCACGGCCTGCTGTGCGAGCCTTTTAACTTTGTTCACTTTTTGTTTTTGTTTCAGGAAATTCAATCACATTTGTGAACAGACACGATTCAAAAACTGAAGGTGGCTGGGGGGGGCACTGAAATGAACCGAGTTCTTGTGGCCTGTTAAAAGGGAAGGGAGCGGAAAGGGAAGGAGAAATTAAACTTGAAATGCTGACTCTACAGTCATTCTTCCATTGTTCCCTCATGGCAGGGGAGTCAGTAACTCTCTTCCTCTGGTGCGATCTCCTCCATTTGTAATGTTTTGCAGGGTGTACTTTTCTCCCCTTTTGAAAGAGCAGTGAAAAAAACATTCATGATGCCTCCCCAACCTGTTTCCTCACATTTCTATCACACGAGAGCATCTCTGAATCAAATGATGCTCCCAGCATCGAGTAATGAAGGGGCTTGGGTAGGCACTGAGCAGTTCTGTACGTTAATACCAATTGAGAGCTATTGTTGCACAGCGTAACATCTGGAACGAGCTTCAGAGCGATGGGACGCATGGAATTGCAATCCCGTGTGGCAGGACCTTGCCCTGCCCATTAAACATTCATCCATTCCAACTTCACAGGTGTCATGCAGAACTCCTTTGGCTGTGTCTGTATAGGGGTTGGTTGCACAGCAGTGATCTCCCGCTGATCAGCGTGGCCCAGAAGGGCCACTGGTGGGTTATGCCATTACCCACCTAAAACTGTCCATGACAGAAAATGTCCTGCCATTTCTAGGATATGCCCACTTAAGTGTGACAGTGCCCAATAAGTGCAGTCAGGATGTACTCCTTTCTTTGCCAGGTAATTATATAAATTTGGACCTTAAAAAAAAGACCAGGCTTTAATGCTGCCTTGGAAACTTCATGGCCCTGCCCCTTCCTCTCCCCCTTTTAATCAGTTTGCTCCTTGGGGTCTCAGGCAATTGAGAGGTGGTCTGTCTCTCCCCCCCCCCCCTCCCCGCCTCTCCTTTGTTTCTGGCATTCATTGTACTTGGAACACTTCGCCCCTCACTGGCTCCGTAGAATTTCTGGCCCATATGTTTATGGACTACATATATGGAAAAAGCCTCTAAGGAGAAACTGCAGCCATACCTTTAGAGCCACTTTTGCCATTTTGTTAACGTTTCTCCTCCCTCCTAGGGGGACTCACAACTCTGTCATTCTGGTTATCTGTTTGCATACCTTTTGCCTGATCATAGGCCAATTTCAAGGTAGTTGCAGGGAAATGGACATGATTCAGTTGCCGTAAAGCGTTTGATCTCAATGGGACTTCAAAGTGCTTTGCTTTGGTTGAATCTGCCTACATTCCTTTCACTGAACAGAACGTTGGCAGATTTGTTTGTTTCTTGGTTTTGGATTCTCCTGCTGTAGGCACAGTTGTACTTTCCACCCCCTACTTTATCTATGTCTTGGGATAGGGTGGTGTGTAGTTTTTTTCATAGGTTTTAGGATTAGCTAGCAGAAAGAGCAGCACAAATAACATGCTGTACCAAATAGGAATTGGCTTTGTAATGAACTGTGCATACAAACATTTCTGTTGTTGTTTTTTTAAACTGTCCTAATTGTGACCAAAAAACCAACCCCTGAGACAGATGGGGTGTGTGTGTGTGTGTCAGGGGTGAGGAGGGGGTGCAGAACAAGTTGTCTTTCTCCCCCCCCCTCCCCAAACACTTTTCTTCTTTTGGAATTATGTTGTAAGCTTACAATATTTTGGAATTGTATTGTAAGCTTTCAGTACTGTTCAGCAATATGTTAAACAATTCTTGTCACTATATATATTTTTACAAAAGAAATTACTTCCGAAAAGCAACTTGCTGGTAGGGTTTAAATACTAGTTGTAACTGCCAGCAAAATCCCCGTCTTCCTTTGCAGCAGCCATGGGCACAATCTCCATTTTAGGCAAGTGCTTCAATCGCTCTTCACGTCCCCCGAGGCCTCAGTGCGCTGCCCCAGTCTTCCCATCATGCGCCCCAATCCCCCTCAAGGAAGTTTCCCCCTATTTGTCCCTCCCTGGTTCAGGTTACCGGATTTCCCTGGACACTCAAGGTCCTCCTTTTGTCCTTTCTCTTACTGCCTCTCAACCCACTATAGCATGGGAAGAGGTCTTGAGCGAGGGCTCCCCCTCTCCTGTGTAGCCAGGGAGCCCTACCAACTCCCATGCCACCCCTGACTGTCCTGTAGGTCTCTTGGGACTCGTTTATATTATAGCCTCTGACTGGAACTCTTTATACCTTATGCTGACATCACTTCCAATGCTGTCTGATCCACTTACAGTGACTGTGGGGGTAACTCTGGAACCTGCTGATGTTCTAGCGGGTGATGCACCACTCCATCCCATTAAAATCCATGGAATTTGAGGAGGACTGAACTTCGTCTGGGATTTATGCCCAGCATGGATTAATCCAGCTTGGATTACTTTTTTTAGTTTAGGCACAGAGGCAACCCTGAAGCACATTCCCATTCCCTTAGTGTGGTAGGTGACCCAAAGAGGCAACTAGCAGGCTAATCTAAGATACAGTGCCCATTCCAGTATACTTTTGAGGTTTATATTGTCACAGCTCAGATATAACAAACTGTGGCTTGTCTTTATGTGAAACAGATAGGGTAGTCTTCAACCTCTTCTGCTCTTTTCTCCCTTCACGCGTTGCTCTGCTTAAAAACTTCCACTCTTGCAAACCGCAGCATGTAGTTTGTTCTGTTCCACACAAACCAGTATTCCAAACTCTGAGCCCTGTGCCATATGGAGGGCAGAAAACAAACCATAGTTGGTGTTTGGATGTAACAACAAACTATAGTTTGCTGTAAAAAATGTTTAATTATCAAGTTGCCTGAACGGGTGGGGGCTGGAGGAGGGAGTGTGCATGGCATAGGGTTCTGGCTTCATTCTATAAGGGCCAATTGTGGGACATCTGAGCCATATTGTTATGAAAGGATTGGTCAGTTAAAATGTGCAGACTTCATTCTTTCACTCTAAAAATGTAGAGCTTCCAAAGAATTCCGGTGTAGCCTATCTGCCATCTAGTCTAACCTTTATTTTTCTAAATGAACCCTCTGATTTTTTAAAACAAAAACAAGAATAATGTAGAGAGAATAAGAAGCTGCCCATTCTGTGCGTGGACAATTTTGAAGGGAGGAGGCATTTAAACCTTGATTAGAATCCATGTCTGGTCCTTCAAGCTGTATATGAAACATGGTTTTGTAGGATCAAATCTGTAGTCACAAGTCAAGGCCCAAGTCACTCTGCCACAGGAACCACTTCACCATGACCTTATTCCACCACCATACTATTAACGTTGAAATGGAGGAAGTTGCTGTGGTGATTGGAAGCACAGAAAGGATCCATGCATATGCCAGGCCAATCCTTCCGCAATACTGCTTCTGAATATGCGTGGGTCTTCCTGTGCAAATCCACCTTTCCCACGTAATTCCTCCATCCCTGTATGAGAACTAGCTACATGGTGGAATGAGTCTCATACCATGGAGTGATCACTGTGAACCACAGGTCCCAGTCTAATGCTCAGCGATGATGCTTTAGAAAAGAATGTTATCCCTTTGCCACAGAGATTGGGAAGACCAAAGGATAATCCTATGCTAGGTGTGATCGGTTACCTTTGTCGACCAGAATTCCTGCCGGATTTCCAGCTGTATGCGGAAACGTACAAACACAATGTGTTTGATTCTTAAAGAAGTCATGTGATCTAATAGGCCACTCTTACGACTTATCCCAAAGGCTATCCTTAAATAACCTTAATTTGGCGTGCAGTGCCGTGCATTTGGCAACTGTACTTCAGGGGGACTAGAACCCACTCCTGCCCAATGGGAATAGAAGAACCGTTCAGTAAGGTGTGACGATGAGGTTTTTTCCCCATACATAAATTAATGTATTCCTCAGTAGGCTTTTCAGCTCAATGTCTCTAAGCTTTTACTGATCAAAAGCTCATGTGGTAGAATGGTAAACAGATAAGTAACGTATGTATGTATACGTACACATATTTCAGAGTCCCGGTATCATTTTGACCCTGTAGGATGTTTCCACAATTAGTCTAATCAAGTGATAAGAGTTTCCCCTGGCTTCAGTCGCTCGGAAGTGGGGACGTGCACACTTCACTGCTTCTGTCCCTTCCCAGCGTTTAAAATTAATTTGTTGAGAAGTACAGGGGGGGGCTAGTCTTTCTGAAGAGTCGGTTTGCGGTGTCATTTTTTTTGTTTGTGAGAATTCCAAAAGGCATATCCTACCGGCAGCCGGATGCAATCCCGTTCATCCTGCGGATTTGTATAAACTGGCCCAAACTGGCCATTAAGTCAATAGGGTATCCCTTCTAAGTGTGCAAACGGTAGTAGCATCCTATACTAAACCAATTCCCTGCTAGTAAGGTCTTTTGAAACTTTGGGGATTGGCTTCTTAAGTAGTGGGTCCAGGAATGAAGTGCTAGTTACTAAAACTTGCTGATGACAATTTGTGTGTGTGGTTTTTTTTAAAAAAAAAATGGGGAAGCCAACACATGCATTTCTTAACCTTTTAATTTTACAGCAAGTCCGGGTATGACTTTACCCTACCAAATATCTATTAAAGAATGGCTTATTACTAGTTATGTCCCTGTATAGTCTAGAAAGCTTATCTGGAATAATTCTTGAGCTTCGCTAAGGGGCCCTGTGCATTCTGATTGATTTGTTTGATTCTAATACCGCTAAATTCTATCGTTTTGAGTTCCCTGGTCTTTGGAAATAGCTTAAACATGCCCAGTTAATGTATCATCTCAGGCTGATCACTCCCAGCTGCTTGGCCTCTGTTTCAGCTCCAGATGTGCATGTAAGCCAGTGATTAGCATATGCGGCAAAATGAGAGAACCCCTCCTTTGCACGCTGCATTCAGAGGCCTGTTGCTTCCTCATTTTGGATGGGCTCTCAGCAGTAACCTGTGACTTGGATGGAGGAAAAGATGGATTTACAGGCAGCTCAAAAACCAACGTCACTTGCAAATTGTTCATGCTGGGTGCATCTGTGTGTGTGCTCTGTGCCCCCTCAGTACGATGTTCCAAGGAAAAGAGAATCTGAAACAATCAACTGTACTGCACATCAAAACTACCTGTACACTTGAGGACCGTGAATTTCCCTCTGCTGCGGCCCTCTTCCTTTATAAAGACTTAAAACCTACTTTTCTATGCATTAGGAGATTGAAGTAGTGCAATGGAATGAACAGTTTTTCGTTCTTCTTTTTTTTTTTTGCTGTGTGTATGTTGTACCTTTAAAAAAAAATGAAAATATTAATTTACCAATGGTGGGGCGGAATTAAACATTAATCTTTAACACGCTCTTTAAGTGATGAAGAGTATTGCTGTTCATGGGTATTACATACTCTTACATGTGTTTAGTCTTTTTTTAAAAAAAATGTATGGTCTGGCCAAGTGAAATTTAGTTAATGTGGTTAACTTCATAAACTCTACTTGATGTGATGTTTTTTGTTTCTTTAAATCAGCTGTAAATTCTTAGACATCTTTCCACCTCTGTAAAGTGCAGGATGCGTCTTGCCCTGTTTACAAAAGAGAAATACGTAGAAGTTGTATGGGGGCATGGTCTGTTTTAGCTGTGAAAGCATAGGAGGATTACTCTATTGGTGAATGCCTAGTCGTATTCTCGGGGAACTTTCTTCTGTAAAGAAGGTGGCACATCGTTTGTTCTTCCAGCTCTTTTGAGGCAACTTCAAGGATGAAAAGGTTTACTTAATTGAAACTGCTTTGTTTCCCCCCTCCCCCGTTCTCTGTTTTTAATATTTCTGTGCCATTAATGTGCACCCAGGATCTGCATTTGGAATACATTATGCAATTTAAGCAAATATGTCTAACGTTGTATCATTTGCATGGCGTTTTTATTTTAATTCGTACCTAATATGGATGAAAGAGATGGAGGGTGATCACTTAAGGACTGGTTCTGTTATTGCTCCCTCCCCATAAGAACTCTCATGTCCGATGACATCAGGATATGTGAATTGATAAAGGTCTGACTCCTCAAAAACTCCCCCCCCCCCCCGGCCCAAGCCATGTTACTGCAGAAGCAACAAGATGTGTGTCACCTCAGTTGCAGACAAATAGCCGTATCGGCCTGCAGTAGAAGAACAAGATTTGAGTCTAGTAGCACCTTAAAAGCCAGCCAGATCTTCCAAGGTAAAAGCTTTCGAGAGTCAAACTTTGTATCTGACTAAGGGAACTCAACTCCTAAAAGCTTACACCCTAGAAATCTTGTTGGTCTTTTAAAGTGCAACTGGATTTGATTCTTGTGTTTCACCTTAGATCTGTTAAAGTTTATGGCACCACAAGACTCCGGTTGGTTACAAAGGTTCATGAAATTTGAACGCTTTAGTGACAAGCTTAACATTTACATAGGGCTATTAGCAAGTGAAGCCTGTCTGTAATATGGAATTGAGTCTGTATATTCAGTATTCTAACAGGGCAGTACTGTACGGCTGCAGTAGACTACTTTTCCTGTGGATCTTCTCCACGGTTGTTTCTGAGGTCCCAAAAATGTGCACCGGAGCAAGGCGGCTGTCACGGGGGACTGCGGCAGCTTGGTTTACACATAGCATTCATGCTATGCCTAACTTGCATATCTATCGTATGCCACAGCTGTACCTTCTTATGTTTTATTGGGACCTGTTGCCTCTTTTGGAAGTGGGATAGCTTGATGCATTTGAAAATGGAGTCAGTGGCTCTTGTACTACATATGAAATAGTCACCTGTATCATGTTGCAACAAAGTGCATTGTGAACGCAGCTCTTTACCCCTTCCCAACACACAAAATCAACAACAGAGGTTGATAGAGTCCCCAGATATATGGAGGAAAATGTAACTTTGTACATTAACCAACTGAGGTTTATCTCCCCCCCCCCCATAATCCCATGTCCTCAGGTGTCCCCATGCATATATAACTACATTTTTTAAATTAATATACACACAATCATATAGAGAAGGTTCAGCATCCTGAAAACCTCAACAGTTTTTTAAAAGCAAGTTTCTAGCCCTTATGATGACAGGCTTTCAAATACACAGGTTAATTCCTGTTGTGGTCTCAGAAGCCAGAGGGTGACACAATACAGTTGTCTGTGGTCATCAGGTGGAGTTTCGCTACTCCCTATAACTGGTCAATTAATCCACACTTATCTAAAGAAGGACTTGTGTAATATAGGGAAACAGATCAAAGTTGGCACAGCCTTAAAAAAATGCTTGAATACATACAGTATCAAAATTACTAATTCAACAGAAGAGTCCAGTAGCACCTTTAAGACTAACCAACTTTACCGTAGCATAAGCTTTCAGGAACCACAGTTCTCTTCATCAGAACTGTGGTTCTCGAAAGCTTATGCTACAGAAAAGTTCGTTAGTCTTAAAGGTGCTACTGGACTCTTCTGTTTTGCTACTGCAGACTAACATGGCTAATTCCTCTGGATCTAATTCAACAGCGGCATGCTTATGAATGTTGATAGATACCTTTCTTTGTCCTGCTTGCAATTACTTAGTGAGTTTTCCAGATGGATTTGGGTTGATTTTTAATGTTTAATTTTTCAAAGTGTAATTTTACAACAGAGCACATCTTCCTTTTGACCCCGCAGCTCGTAATAGGTGAAAACTTGGTATAATAGTACGGGAAAAAATCACCCCCGAAGAGGCTTGGTTTCTGTCAAACAGCTTATTGCAGAGCCACCCACTTTTATACACTCATGCAATGCTTTGCAAACAAAAGCAAAACGTCTAAAGCTGGCAGGTTGTGTTTGAAGACTATCGGGTACCATCTAGCAGCATGCAAAATGAAAGTTAATCGATGAAAACTTAGTTTGTAGTCCAAAGGCACCATAAACTCTTCTAATCATTTCTCTGCTCCAACTGGGCCCAGTGGACGTGCTTCAGCCAGTAGGGGCCCCTCCACAACTGCCTTCATTAACTGAAGACGGACACTTAAAATGTCAGCAGCTGAAACCATAAATTAGTCTGGGCAAAATCAGGGTTAAGCGTTTCAGGAGCCAGACAAGACTCCCATGTACTGCAAAAATGAACACTTGCTCAGCTTGATTGAGAGGGGAAAGATTTTATTCTAGGAGGAATTCCACTCCCGGCACCTGTTTTGCAAATGGTATTTGGAGATTTTCCTCAAACAGCTGTCACAGCCAAATGCAATCATGCAGTTGCTAAAGAAAGGAAGGCTTTTGTGTATGCAAAGCAGAATGCCTTTGAGCAAGGGTTAAGTAGCTATATAGTTCTCATCAGGAAACTAGGAAGAAACAAAACATGGGCATCAAATGCAATGAGTGTCGCAGATTTTCCGTTAAGTTAAAAAGCATGCTTATTTATCAAAATTATTTTAGCTGCAAAGGCTTTTTTGTTTAGTTTGCATGGGTGATAGAAGCATTATTTAGTAATGGAAGGAAAGAATAAATAAACAAACAGTGGATATTTATTAGAAGTAAATGCCTGACTTTCAATATTGCTATTTAAAAAACAAAACAAAACACGTCCATGGAACAGAAATATCACATGCCTAAAAGAATCCCTAGTGGTAATTCACTATGGTCACATCTACACTGCAAGTATAAACTGATCTGTCATGCTTTCCCTCTCCAGATATGCGGGAAATCCTGAAAGAGTGCATTTCAGAAGGGTCAAGGCGTTTTGGAGAGAGCACTGCGAACACAACCAGGGCTTTGCAGAGCTGCCCCGAGTTCATAACTGACAAAAACATGCAGCACGCATGGTGTCTTTATTTTCTCTGGACATAAGAAGGTAGAGATTAGCATTTTTGACAGCCCTATGAGAGAGCTACTTGGTTCTAATCAACCTAGTTACAAGGATTTATTCACACGGCAAGCATATTTGCTGTGTACCTGCTAGCAAGAAGGGCAGTAAAATGTCACGCGTGCAAATGCATGGCCTCAAGCTAACAAAGCCGTAGCCAATCAAAATGTCCAGTTCTACAGTTCTGCTGCCTGTTCAGTCATGTTTACTGTAGCAAGCACCAGTGTGTATGTGGAAAACACGTAAATTGTGGGACTGTGTTTATTGCTGCAGCAAACGTGACAACTGGGCTGAGAGGGCCCTTACATTGAGCAAACAGCATGTAGGCTGCTGGTACTTCTTGTGCCTTTCAACCATGGCTCTTTCAACAAAGTGTGACAACCGCTGTTGTCTTCCTGAGCCAGCCGCTTCTTTCCCTTGCATTAAGAGTACCAAAGAGCCAGAGTCTCAGAGGACCCTGTTCAAATCTGTTGCATGGCGACCAGGCCCTACCAGCCCAACTAGCCAAGTCCAGGAGGAGAAATGAGGCAGCTCCCTACAAGATAGGAAACGATCCGCTTATTATAGCAGACTCTTAACAGAACCACCCCATCCACTTAGGAACCTCCGGCAGTCATGAATAGAGATGGGCACGATTGGCATTACGATTGAAAAATACCCACGATAATGGCGATCGCGCGATCGGGACCCGGCGGATTGGTGCCGTCCACGGCGACTGATCCAGCGTTTGGGGGGGGGTGCTTGATTGGGGCTTGATCGGGGCAATCGGGCTCGGATCGGGAAGCCAGACACACAGGCGCCAGCAATCTATTCCCCTGGCAATGGAGCCAGGGGAATGCCTGAGCTCTGTTTGCCCTCCTTCTGTCGCCTTGGAAACCCGAATGGAATCCCAGCTTGCCTTGATCAGCAGGGCTTCCTTCCAACCATGGAGCAGCAAAGCACTCACCAGTTGGGAGAAGACACCCAGGGGAGGGAGGGGGAAGGGGGTGTTCTGTAGCCATGGGCACTCCAATCTCATCCCTGCAAACCCTGAGAGGCAGCTCTGATGGCCAAACACAGACGAGCGGCCAGACCCCCCCGTCCTCTGAGGGGAGGCGGCTCGTCGCCGTCTCCCTGAGCCCGCTGGGCCCGGCGGCCGCCGTCTTCACCCACCGTTCAATTCTTGCCAGCACGCTCCTTTTTGGCCTGGAGGGTGGGCACATGGGGGGGTGCCACCATCGAGCGGCCAGACCCCCCGCCCCCTGAGGGGAAGTGGCTCATCGCCGCCTCCCCGTGCCCGCCAGGCCCAGCGGTCTCTGCCACCACCCACCTTCCCACATAGCTGGGAACAGCGGGGCGCCCCTCCACTTTGGCATCCACGATCCACGATCCATGGATCGGAAACGGGAGATGTTCGGTGTGGATCGCTAGTTCGGGATCGTCGCCGGCGCCGATCCACGATCAGCTTGATTGGTAATTTTTTTTGGATCGTGCCCACCTCTAGTCATGAAGCCAGGATTTTCTAGGGGAGAAGGCATTTAAGGGCTCCATTATAAGGCAGCAGTTTCCTTGCCTAGATATGGCCTGTCTTCTTCCTCTTCAATCTAGTCTTAAATAGGGAGAAGGCAGAAAGCTTTTTACAAGATGCAGAAAGTGAAACTACCTATTTCTTTATGAAGAGCTCTTCTGCATCAAGGAAACTTTGGCCTGCACAGTAGCATCAAAGCAGTCTTTGACTCTAACCTATTCTTATGCTTGTATGTAATGAAAATCAACCAAGGATGATGCCTAGTTTGTGTTTGTACATAGGCTTCCCAGTTGTCCCTCAGTGGTGGGCAATCCCCTGGGGGTTTGTCCCTTTTGTCTCCCAGTCACTGGTGATTGGCAGGAGGTGGCAAGTCCCCCATAGATTGGCCGCCACTGGCAGGCAACCTGAAAAAGTGTGCACTGGGCACGCTCCTGGTGGGCTGCAATGATGTCACTTCCTGAAGTAATGTCACGCTGGCCAAAGGTGTGCTCCCAAGTTTTGCTGGGGCCAATTTTGGCCCCAAACGGTCCAGAATTAGCCCCATGCAAAGTGCGGGAGCACACGCATGGCCAATGTGATGATGTCACTTCCTGGAAGTGATGTCATAATGCAAGCGCCAGGAGCACACATGCACAAAAGAACACAAACAAGGCACAAGGTAAGTGCTAGGTCCTTGTACCCATCAGGAGGGTACAAGGACCTGACAACCCTATTTGTACACCTAGTCATTGACCTTTCATTATTTTCCTGTTAAACACAGTTTTATATTCTGTCCATGACCACCTCACTGTGTAGCACAATGAAACTCCATTTGGGAACTGTGTTTAAATGTCCCGCAACCTGGGAGAGAATTTGGTTGATCCATGGCAAAGTACCATGTTAAAAAAAACTACGAGCCTTTTTGCTGGCATCCCTGACCATAATCTTTCTGCTAGGGCAACAGAAAATGGTACATCAAACCCCACTGTAAGAAAGCCTGGAGTCTTTTTTCACCGGAACCAATTAGATGGTCTTTAGAAGCTCTCAGTAAGCTGTCATACAAAAGTCCATGCAGTATGATCTTGCCCCAGTCAGTAGGAAAGGCGACAATGTAAAAGGGCACCTGCATACCCATGACCAACGGCCATAACAGGGTCCCGGCTGCCTAAGCAACCTTCCTGCCTTTATGCGCAAAGCAGCTTCCATTGCATCTTAAAGAAACACTGATCGTCTTTATTGCTTCCAGTTGTGCAAGCTCGAACATTCACTGTCAATTTGGATACCACATTTGGAACAGTTACTGAACTGAAGTTTGGCACAAGGTGTGAGAGGCTAAGGTGTCAAAAGTCTGATGAGAGTTGTTGGGTTCTGTAACTGGCGTGTAATTGTTTTGTTCCTCATAAACGTTGCAGCCACTGGAGGAATCTCTGTACAATCTAGGGTACTGCCCCCAAAGATCAAATTCTCTCCTGGTGCTGGGGGACGCAGAAAAGCCTTCTCCTTGCACAGTTAGGCCCACTGGCCGCTCATCCATCGCGGCCATCCCTAGATTGTGCAGGATGCCATTAGGCTCAGGTAAAGCATCTGCATATGGGTTAATGTGCTCTGCTAAAACCAATGGCTGTTGATCATCCCCTTCTTCAGAAATCACAAAAACTGCTTTGGGCTTGTCCATTTCCAAGGAGAGCTCCTTGGATTTTGAACCATTGCTTTTGAGTTGGATGGCGCCTTCCAGAGGTTCTCTCGATCCCTGGCTTTGGCTGTTGCTTGGAGATCTGCCGTTCAAAGGCTTTGAGGAATCAGATGGCCTCGGACGGTTACAGTCAGGAGAGCTTGTCAAAAATCCAAAATAAGGGTTTCCGAAGCGGGATCTCTTCAAGTTACAGCTGCTCAGCTTCCGCTGTTTTTGTGCTGAATGTGTCAACGGGTAAGATGCGGTGCTGGCCGATGAGTCTGAGTATGCCGGCTCCGGCATGCCCTCGATCTCTGTCGCGGAGGTTATTTTTCTTGTAGATGCAGTTGGATTTCTTGATGTAGAAAAGCCCTGGCAGGAACAATCATAACATCATCTCTGAAAAGCGTTAAAAGAATTGCAGACAGGCTTCCCTTAGGGCACATAAAATGAGACGGGTTATTTTACATCATTTCCCGAGCATCCCATTACATTTCCTTCACTGCTGCCTTGAACAGCCTCAAGATAACTGAGGAACTTACTGATTGCAAGTAAAGGTGTCAAGCAATCCAAGAAGGTGCTTGCTGGTAACCCTGAAGAGCTTCTTGCATTACAGGGACTCGCAACAGAGGATGCCTAAATGAGCGTGTCATCTTTGTTTTACACCCCAGTTCCCATCACAGGGACCCCAAAGTAGCTTACAACAGAAAAAAATGCTATATAAACATACTGGTAACCAAACCACTGTGTCTTGACTTGGACCAGTCCTTTCTGATCCTATGGGTTGGCTAGTCTGAAGACACAGGATGCATGCCTAATTTGCGAAGAGCCTTGTGGCTCTTCCCTTTAGTTCACACTCAGGCTTTGCCTGAGCTTTATAGAGCACCCAAAACAGGAACGGAAAAGCCAACCCTCAGCTGCTTTCTACACTTCTCAGTTTCCTGGAAAGGGAGAGCTTGTGGGAAGAAGCATGAACTGGCTTCGGCTCAGTTATTATCAGGTGCTAGGTGGTGTGTGTATGCATACTGGCCCCATTCTGCAGCCACTCCAGTCCGCCCAACACTTACTGGGTTGGCTATCACATACAAAGCCATCTGTGGTCTTGGACCCTCATATCTGTGGGATCACATCTCCCCCTATGCTCTGCCAGGTCAGTTTTGCTCATCTGAGCTGGGCCTTCTGCAGGTGCCGCAATGTAACTGGGCAAAACCAACTGCCCACATATGTGTATTCTTCATTATGGCCCTCATTTTGTGGGAAAGCCTGCCTGATGAGGTCAGGAAGAATCCCATTCTCCTGGCATTACATAAACTTTGCAAAACTGAATTATTCAGGAGGATATTTTTACAAAGGTAAAAGGCCCCGTGGCACAGAGTGGTAAGCTGCAGTACTGCGGCCCAAGCTCTGCTCACAACCTGAGTTTGATCCTGGCGGAAGCTGGGTTCACATAGCTGGCTCAAGGTTGACTCAGCCTTCCATCCTTCCGAGGTCGGTAAAAGGAGTACCCAGTTTCCTGGGGGATGACTGGGGAAGGCAATGGCAAACCACCCCGTAAAAAAAGTCTGCCAAGAAAATGTCGTGATGGGACATCCCCCCATGGGTCAGGCATGACTCAGTGCTTGCACAGGGGACTACCTTTACCTTTAAAAGGTCTTTATTATAACAGAATTGACTAAGGAAGACTACTTTAATAAAGAGATAGTACAGACTATGAACAATAGCGTAGTCCACAGTCTATCTGTTGCTGTATATCTTACTCTGTTATGTAATTTCTGCATTGTTTAATATGCCAATTAATAATTACACTTGGTTTCAGCTTTGCCCCAGGTTTTTCACTTGGTTTTAATTTCCATATCCTAATCCTATTGCATTGCTTATTGGATATCCCATCTTATTGGCTGCACTGACTTAACACTGTTATCCACTTTGAATCTCAGTGAAAAAGGCAGACTATAACATAATTTTTTTTTAAAGTACATATTCCACCCCAGAATTCTATAAGATGATGCACAAACCGCTTGGGCATTCAAAGTACTTATTGGCATACAGCACAATCTGGACCACACTCTAGCAAATCTTCAGAAGGCACATTTAACACAACTCCCTTAGGTTGAGTTGCCAACTCTGGATTGGGAAATTGCTGGAGATTAGGGGGGGTGAAATCTGGGCGGGGAGAGTTTGGGGAGGGGAGGGAACTCAGCGGTGTAGAATGCCATAGAGATCACCCTCCAAAGGGGAACTGGTCTCTGTCGTCTAGAGATCACTTGTAATTCTAGGAGATCTCCAGGTGCTACCTGGAGGTTGGCAACTCTACCCTTAGGCCTTCCGCAAATACTTACACCGCTGTTCACCAGTTTAGTGAACGGGCTGTTGGTTGTCCAGCTGCACCATTTTTTCTGTAGCTGAGGTAGTGGAGCCAGTAAATCCTGGAAAGCTCGTGCGCTCCATGTCCGTTGCCTGGGGCAGTGGCTCTCGGTCTGTGCCAACCTTTTCTCCTTTGTGCCTGTGCCTAGGTTGATGTGATCGGTGGTCAACCAATCAGAAACAGAGCCTGGACTTGTGATGCTTCTCTTTAGGCTCTTGTCCTAACAGGAAAAATTGTTATTAAAATCATACGTTAGGATGATTAAAAAATGAAAATATCACAAAGACGACATTGCATCTTCGATTGGGTAGTAAAGACAACTTTCAGTACAGTTTTTTTTAAAAAACGAATAACATGGAAAACTGTATTCCAGCTACTTGTAAAAATCACATGTTTACCCTCCATACCAGTTTTTAATACTGAATAGTCTATTTCAAAAATATCTTTAGCTTACATGCCCATATAAATTAACACACTATGACGTTCCCTCCTCCTCTTTCCCTCTTCTTTGTCTTAAACAGTAGAAATGACACCAGGGGTGTTTTTAAAATTTAAAAGTAACTATTTTATTTTAGAGGGGAAAGGTCAGGTGAAATTAGGGGTTGAAAATTTCTGAGGTAATTCCACGTAAATATCTTTGAGGTAAAATCAGTACATGCACAGAGTTTAGTTCTTATGCTCTTCACAGAGACTTAAATTCTTATGTTTAAAGGCTTTTGTTCCCATGTTTTCCTCAAACCCTCTGGTACACATTCATTTAGTATTCACTGTCTCTTTGAGGTTTAAGAATGCTGGTATCCACTTTCTAGTACCTCAAATCTCTTCTCTGCAGACACCAGTGCTTTCCTTCAATTGTTAACTGAATCTTAAGGTCTCCAAAGGCAGTTTCCAACCACACCCTACCAGGGATTTTTTTCACTCCTCAGAGCAACCTCCCTGTTTGACTGGGCAGGGAAAATCTCCTCTCCTTAGAAGATCTGTCCCCTTTCTGTGGCCTGAATGGGAGTCTGCACCTACTTCCCAAACTTCCTTGCCAACTTTTCCCCAGTTCTCCTGTCAGTGTTAAACTGCTCTCAGTTAGAAGAACTCTGTCTCCCAACTAGAGGTGGGCACGAATCCAATTATGACCCCAAAAAATGCACAAACCAGGCCAGTTCGTGGTTCGCAAAACACGGATCATGGAAGCTCCTTTCGACGAACTTCCATGAACTGGTTACTGGTTCGGATTCGTTTGGGTCGTATTGGGAAAGGGACAGTTTAAATGGCCATTTCCCCGAGGAAATGGCCATTTAAACTTTTCTTGCCGCTTGCAAGCAGCAGGTCCCTTTAAACTATCAGCAGGCAGGCGGCGGGGGGGATCCCCCCCATTTAAACATGTGGTACCAGGGGCACCACTTCCCACCAAGAGTTGCCCCCTGTGCTGGCAACCCACTGAGTTCCACCACCTCTTTTCCCAGAAAAAAACCCTGGAAATTGCATCTACAAAATGTTTTAGTGCTGCAGGGAGGGGTGCCAGAATTATCTGTCAGAACATGGGCCCACACCACTCCAGGTTTCTTATAACCACAACTGATTTGATAGCTAAACTAC
Source organism: Eublepharis macularius (assembly GCF_028583425.1). NCBI lineage: Eukaryota > Metazoa > Chordata > Lepidosauria > Squamata > Eublepharidae > Eublepharis > Eublepharis macularius. The sequence goes on along the minus strand of NC_072802.1, from coordinate 60,545,207 downwards.
CCATAAACACACAAAGCTGCCTTCTGCTACTCCAGACCCTTGGTCTATTAAATCCGTAATGCCTGCTCTAACTGGCAGCAGCTCTTCAGGGGGTCATGCAGAGATCTTTCACATCTCCTACTACCCGATCTTTTTTTAGTTGGAGATGACAAGGGCTGAACCTAGAACCTTCTGTGTGAACTTTAATATTAAAAACTCACCATCAGTATTCAATTAAAACCACCAGAAATAAAACATGCAAATATTTTAAAATAACACAAAGTTCAAATTAATTACAATAACAGCAAGAAACATTAAGCAACTCACCATAAAATTATAAAGAAAATAAGAGCAGTAACAGCATAAAAACAAGAGCAGCAGTAAAAGGTTACAGAAAAAAAGAGATTCATCAATCAAGGGAAAAAGAACAGGAGAAAAATTTCTAAAATCATAGATCCAGAGGCGTTAGCCGTATTAGTCAGTAGTTGTAAAACAGTAGAGTCCAGTAGCACCTTTAAGACTAACCAACTTTATTATAGCACAAGCTTTCAAGAACCACAGCTCTCTTTGTCAGATGCACCTCAAAAGCTTATGCTATAATAAAGTTGTCTAGTCTTAAAGGTGCTACTGGACTCGTTACTACTCTAAAATCATCACACACATCTCTAGAGTTGCCAACCTCCAGGTGGGGCTTAGCATTCTCCCAGAACTGCAACCGGTTTCCAGACTACAGAGATCCATTCGCCTGGGGAAGCGGCAGTCTTAGAGGGGGAGTCTATGGAATTATATCCCCCTACTAAGCTCCCTCTCCAAGTTCTGCCCTCCTCCGGCTCCATCCACAAATCTCCAGGAATTTGCCAAACTGGCACCGCTACAACAACACACCTCGAAGAGAAACTGCACTGTGCGTTTTAGAATGATGAATAGTCTCTAAAAGACCATAGCCGGAGACACCTCTGAATCTCATCAGCAATGGATCTGTTTTAGATGGGTAGCCCTGTTGGTCTGCAGTAGAACAGCAGGATTTGAGAGTCCAGTGGTACCTTGGAGACCAACAAGATTTTCAGAGTGTAAGCTTTCGAGAATCAGAGCTGCCACCCTGAAAATCTTGTTCTTTAAGGTGCCACTGGACTCAAATCCTACAGCAGTGGATCAGGTTTCCTGCTTTTAAAAAATCCTTCTGTTATCAAAGCTTGCTGATTCAGGCTCCCTAGGAGGCCTGGTGCTTCTCAGTGAAGGGATTTAGATAATCTTTTTTGCAAATCCGCTTACAGTTTCACATTGTCTAGACAAGCATTTCAAGTGAGGGTGAGTCTGGGATCTTTGTTTACTGTCAAGGCTCAACATTTCACACCTCCATAAACATTGGAGTAATGTTCTGGATCATGCCAAAAAACACCCTACAGCTACTAGGTGGAAAACAACTAATTATTCGCTCAGTGCTGATCCGTTTCCTTGCTGGGAGCAACGTCTATATTAAAAGCTCTGCCACTGGGCAAGTTTTATATAATTCAGGAAGTTGTTGAAATCAGTTATGAAAAGAGGCAGAGTTAAAGCTGTATAGGCTGTGCATGGCGTTCAAGTCAACCTGGGCCCTTTCCACACTACATACTGCAAAACAGTGCAAAAAACATGGCGTCTTCTCGCAAGAGTTTTGTGCGACATTGCGCAAAACTCTTGTGAGAAGACGCTATCTTCCGTGTTTTTTGTGCTGCATTTCACCATGTTCTGGAAGCAGGTATGTAGTATGAAAAGGGCCATAATTTGCAGTTTGCACATTTTTCAGCGCACATCATCAAGTAAGAAGACATCACGTGGTGTACATACATCTGTGAATCAAAAATGGAGTCAGAGCAATGAAATGGGTTTTGTGGGGGGGATGTGTTACAGCTGGGTGGCTGGCACTGGGAAATGAACATTTGGAAAGTGAACCAGAGTGGCATAGTGTTTATGATGTCAGACTAGGATCTGGGAGACCCAGGTTAGCCATGGAAGCATGCTGGGTGACCTTAGGCAGACCACTTTCTCTCTCTTTAGAGTTTCTCTACATGAGACATCTGACATGTGAAGAACACGTGTCAGGAAATGCAGTGTTAGCTGGAAAGGGTAGTTTAAAAAGGCAGATCCGGCAGCAGGGCAAAGGCTTTGCTATACACTTGAGCTGAGTGAATGGGCTGTGAAATGCCAGAAGGGAAACTTCAGCCCATTATAACCTCTCCAGGTCCAAGTCCAGCTCTGGAAGGCAGCTCCAGCCCATTTCCATTCCTCATTGCCCTCCAGTTGTGATCCCACACAGTTTTAGATTGGAGAGGTGAAATTGACAGAGCTTTCCCAGAGGTGAAGATGAAATTAACAAACCCTCTGAGGAGCGATCTCAGCTGGCTCTGTCTTTTTAAACTATGCCTCCTGACCAGGGCTTTTTTTCTGGGAAAAGAGGTGGTGGAACTCAGTGGGTTTCCCTCGGAGAAAATAGTCACATGACTGGTGGCCCCGCCCCCTGATCTCCAGGCAGAGGGGAGTTTAGATTGCCCTCCATGCCGTGGCGCAAAGGGCAATCTAAACTGCCCTCTGTCTGGAAATCAGGGGGCGGGGCCACCAGCCGTGTGACTATTTTCAAGAGGTTCCGGAACTCCGTTCCACGGTGTTCCAGCTGAAAAAAAGCCCTGCTCCTGACCAATATTACATCTCCCTACACGTGCTGAGGCGCCTCGTGTAGAGAGACTCTTAAATGGGGATGCTCAAGTGAAAGATCTTAACTTGTGCTCCCATTGTGGATACACATGCACTGCTAAGGAGACAGCGTACACACAGCATATAAGGCCACACAGAAAGTAAGTCACTTGAGTGCCCCTGTGTAAAATGTCTTGTGTAGAGAGACTCTTAGCCTAGTATTGCTGTTATAAGGATAAAACTGAAGAAGGAAAAATGATGTTGTAAGCCAGCGAGGTATAAGTATCTAACTAAACAAATAATCAAAGACAGCAGTGGGAGATCTCGCTGAAAAACACTCACACACCAAACATATGCTGGCCTCCTCTACCTGGATTCTGTAAGAGGTAAAACTCAAGCCGCTAGCTCCAGGACCAGCTGAAATAATAAACACTTCATCGCTTCCAGACTCTGTGGTCACTGCCGACACTGAAGAGGGTACGTCTGGATCAGTTGGTGGCGGGGAACATTCCGCGCTGCCATTGCAGGACGCGACTGGAGAAAACACAAAAGATTTTTTTTATTTCCAGTGAAGTAGGAATAGAGGTAGACCACCACGCAGCACCACACCTTTACTCCCCTAGGTTCCCCACTTTGAATCTTTATCTGATGAACCCCTGGTCTGAATAGGCATGAAATAGTTCCCATAAATCTTCTTACTAATGCTCTGTACTAAAAGGAGGTAACATTGAGTCTCTCTACACGTGACATCTGACGCACTGAAGAACATGTGTTGGGAGGTGCAGTGTTAAGCAGGAAGGGTAGTTTAAAAAGACAGAGCCAGTGGCAGGGCAAAGGCTTTGCTATACACTGGAGCTGAGTGAAGGGGCTGTGAAATGTCAGAAGGAAAACTTCGGCCCATTATAACCTCCCCAGGTCCAAGCTTGGCTCTGGAAGGCAGCTCCAGCCCATTTCCATTCCTGGCTGCCCTCTGGTTGCAATGGCACACAGTTGTAGACTGAAGAGGTGAAATTGACAGAACCTTCAGGGAGGCAAAGATGAAATTAACAAACCCTCTGAGGAGCAATCTCTGTGAGCTCTGTCTTTTAAAACTATGCTTCTAGGCTAACATTGTGTCTCCCTACATTTGACGAACGTGCCAATGTGATTTGTGTAGAGAGACTCATTATTCTTGGACTACATAATTTCAAAATGCTGGTGGGAGACTACACGACTGAATACAACCCAATATCCACAAAACAAAAATACCTGCACATAGGAAGTTAAGTATCATGGAATAAAATTCTACTTTAGCTATCCAGGAACCAAGCATAGGAGAAGGTGATTCCCTTATGTCAGGCCTTGGTTTCTGAGGGTACTCAATCCCTCCTGGGTTGAAAAACCCATTCCTGTTCCTATGCTCTATTTATATCATTTCCAAACTAAAATAGAAATTCTTACTTCATGACTCTTAAAGTACATAAGGGATATGATCAGGACATTAGGGGTGTTTTTTTCAAACCCTGTACTCGGCTCTGAGAAATTGTGCTTGTGCCCTATAGCAATCTTCATATACTCATTTCATTTGTGTTGGTTTGTTTCTTTTTCTAATATATGGAAGCAGTTTCCAGTGGGTACCTAAAGTGATAAAGCCAGGAAATTTTCTACTATGTGATGAAAAGGTTCAGAGAAAGAGAAAGAAAGAAAGAAAGAAAGAAAGAAAGAAAGAAAGAAAGAAAGAAAGAAAGAAAGAAAGAAAGAAAGAAAGAAAGAAAGAAAGAAAGAAAGAAAGAAAGAAAGAAAGCTCTGCAACACTACATTGGGTCAGAAGTTTGCTGGGCGTGTGTCTGTCAGAGCTGAGATGCATTGAAAGCAATCTGTGGTCATGGATGCTTTCAACCACATGATTGAAGTTTTACATTGATAAGTGGTAGTGAGTAAAGCCCCAATCCTAGGAACGCTTTCTTGGAACTATGCCCCATTGAATACCTTCTTAGGATTGCTCCTTTAATCACTCAACCAAGATAAAGAACAGAAATCCTTAAAGTAATAAAAAATTACAGCATGACCATCGTAAAAATACTAATCTAATACTGCAATCAAAGAGTCAACCTTTCTGGGTAAAGCAGTGAGAAAATGATGTGTGTGTGTTTGTTCGTTCATGGGTGCTTTTAAGATCCTCTCTGTGACCGGATTAACTAGCACATTTGACCTGCTAACCTGGCTTGCACACTGGGTATGTCTGTTTCTGTTGGCAGCACTCTGGGATTACACTTGTGGGTGCTTTCTGCCAAGGAAAACAAATTTACTCTACCAAGGGGTGGAGGGAGAGCTAGAAGAGGTAAAGCCCCTTTGTAAAGTATAACAGTTCAAGTTTCACACACACAGAAATAATCTCCAGCATCTCAGGGAGGGGGAGAGGGTCTGGTTAAAGACTGACAACAGAGCTCTTCCTAACAGTCCACTGCTTACCCGCTCCATTTCCCCCAACAGAGTGGTTGTTGTTTTCGTTCTCTTGGCTTGGCATGACCAAGCGGAGCTCATTGATATCAATGCCGGCATTCTGGATCCCATTCTACAACTCAAAACATTACCCCGTCAACATATTCAGGTAGCCAGTAACAAGAATCCAAAGAGAGAAAAACACGAAACTACGCAAATCGGGAAAGGTCACAGACTATTCAGCACTAACCTCCTGGTCACAGTGTACATCCAAAGAGTTCCTTTTGGGACACAGCTGCTGCCTGAAAAAGAAAGAGGCCAGAAGAAAAATCAAGTTCACGTGAATTTTAACAACAGCTCCTAGCTGTGCCTGTGGGTTCTGTTCTTGATGATTTTTTAAAAGGCAAATACATCTTGATACGTTTTTAAAAACCTACGAAGGGCCTTCTGGAGGACCAACAAACAGAGGCCAAGGCTTTCGTCTGACATTACCTCTGACCAGGGCTCATTTTGAGGGGGAACGCACAGGAACGTAGTTCCTGCAGTTCCCCAAAGAGGTCACATGTCAGGTGGCCCCGGCCACCTGACTCACGACCAGTTTGGGCCCGTTTCAGCCTGGATCGGGCCTCTGATAGGTGGTGGATCACTCTCCCACTCAGCAGCAGCCTGGTCCTGACCATTTTGGGCCCCTTTTCGGCCTTTTCCAGCCCCTTTTTCACCATTTTGGGCCCAATTCCAGCCCTGAATGGCCAGGATTGGGTCCAAAACAGCCAGGATAGGTGAGGTCAGGGGGTGTGGCATATGCAAACCAGTTATGCTAATGACACACTTCTGGTGATGGCAATGGGTGTGGCATATGCTAATGTTATGCTAATGAACTATGCTAATGAGTTCCTCCAGCTCTTTTTCTACGAAATGACCCCTGCCTCCGACCTCTGTTATTCAGAGGTTTGTTATAGCTGGACATGAATGCTAATAGCCACTGATGGCCCTACCCTCCAAGTTCAGGTCAAACTTGGCAATCTAGCCAATCCAAAGTTGCAGACAGATGTCTTTCGGGAAAAGTGTAGCCACCTCTGCCCAGCTGACAGGTTTCTGAGCTAACTGGACAGAATATCATCCTCATACTTCAATATGAATGGCGTTGGACTTTATTTCAAAATGGCCTCCTAGCTGAATCTGAAACAATCTAGGCCACCAACAAAACAGAATTTAATGGAGTTTTGTGCTTGAGGGGAATGCATGTAAACAGGGTGTTCTGGCTGCCCATGCCTCACAAAATGCTTGTATCTGTCACAATCTGGTAATGAACAGATGTGGGCTTACAACGTTCCAGATCTTTTAGAAAACCATTACCAATGATTTTGACAAGGATTTGTCAAACAGCTACAAATGCCACAAAATAGGCCTTGCAGTGCTGATATCATCAGTATGAAATACAACTCTCTGCCAGATTCCCTGCTGAGGCGATGAATCTGGCTAATGAAAATCCTGCTTTTCCCCCAGTCATCGCTGAGGCGATGAATCTGGCTAATGAAAATCCTGCTTTTTCCCCAGCCTTTATATCTCCAGTTCCAGCTTTTTTACCTTTCTCCTCACATCAGTTCTGTAATGTAGGTTAGGCTGTGGGATGAAAGCAATTGATATATCTTACTAGTGTTAGGTGGGTAGCTGTGTTAGTCTGCAGAAGAACAGCAGGAATTGAATTCAGGGATGCCGTAGAGACCAACAAGACTTTCAGGGAGTTAAGTATTCGGGACTCAAAGGTCTCTTCTTCAGATCCTTCAGAAAGCTCTGACTCTTGAAAGCTTACATCTGAAAATCTTGTTGATCTCTAAGGTACCGCTGGACTCAGAGTCTCTCTAAACAAGACTTTTGACACATATTCTTCATGTGTCGGAAGATGCAATGTTAGCTGAGAAGCATAGTTTTAAATGACAGAGCTGGCAGAGATTGCTCCGGAGGGGATGGATTCTCTCACAGCCCTCTGCTGCCTCCAGCATGCTGGACTGTCTCCCCTTCCGGAGCCTTTGCCCTGCCTAGGCTCAGTTAATTCAAAGTTTTCAGCAGCGAATAAGATGACCCTCAAAGCGGCAAGAGGAAAAAGTCCATGAAAGGAACCAAAGAGGATCTTTATCATGACCCTCTAGAACTTTTGGGGAATGATGGGATGAAAATTGTGAGAGGATATTTAAAGAGATTATAAAATGTCTGACAAAGGACTCAGTTTTAGCATATGCGGATCCCAACAAACCATTCATTCTGCATACAGATGCTAACACAAATGGATTGGGTGCAGTACTATACCAAGAGACTGATGGGAAAAAAACAGCTAGTTGCTTTGACAAGCAGGGGGCTCACCAATAATGAGACCACATACCATATACACAAACTGGAATTTCTGGCTCTAAAGTGGACTATCAATGAGAAATTCTGAGACTGTTTATATGGTGCCAAATTTCAGGTCTGGACTGACAATAACCCACTTACCTATGTGCTCACAGCTGCCAAATTAGATGTTACTTGTCACAGATGGGTGGCTGCCCTGTCCAACAATGACTTCAGCATTCATTATCAACTTGGAAAGGCTAACAAGGATGCAGATGCCTTATCCCAATGGCAGCAAGATGGTAGTGATTCCTGCTGAGGGCATAAAGACTTTGTGTGGAGAAGATGGGTTGAAATGAGCTGGATTGCTAGAAGGTGGTACTGCAGAGAATCTGGGATTACCACTGAAACCATGCTTCTGTGTCTGCCAACTATGTTGCACTACGACAGTCACCATTACCACACCTAGATGCTAGTGACTGGAGTGAGGCTCAACAGAAAGACCCTGATATTAAAGATGTTTTCCTTCTTGTGACAAGGAATGAACAGAATCTATCAAAAAATGTGACTGTGTCAACTGGGAAAGAAATTAAAGATCATTAATGGGGTATTATATCAAGTCATAGCTAAACTAGAAAGAGGGCACACATAGCTTCATTTTGAAAGTAGAGAAGGAGGCGGCGGCAACAGCTTAATTAGGAAACATGATTCCTCGGCCTCCATGCATTCAGTGGCCAACACACCAGCTCCAGCCAACCCAGTGCACCGTAAGGTTACAGAAGAACAGAAAACACTGGAGAAAGAACTGTTACAGTCCATTTGTCCTGAACCAGTCAGGAGCCTGTCCGATTGAGACTACTTGCTCAAGAAAAAGGAAATCAGTAAGAAAGAATATCATCTAAGAATGCAAAAAAGGCCAATTGACCGTTGGTTTCCTAGGTAATCATCAAGGCTCTAAATTGCATCTACAGGAGCCATGCCATGTTGTGGGGAGGGTTTCCCCCACTCTTTCTTCAGATGCCGCACATAGGAGCAATGGGGCCATTCCCAAACAAGAAAGCACAGCTGAGTGGAGAGGGGGGGGGGACTTCCATCTGTCTTTCCTGAGGGTTCCAGCAAGGAGCACACACCATACCATTCCAAAAGAAGGGAAGGAGGTGGTGGTGGCAGCTTAGCAAAGTGGTTAAGTGGTTTGGCACTCTAATGGTTTGAATCCCACTACTGCCATGAGCTCAGTAGGTGGCCTTGGGTAAGCCACTCCCTCAGCCCCAGGTCCCCAGCTATATTGTGGAGATAATTATAATACTAACTTGTTCACCACTCTGGGTGAGGCACTAATCTGTCTAGAAGAGTGGTATATAAGCGCAGTTATTATTAATTATAAAAATATGATTGCTCGGCCTCCACACATTCAGTAGCCAACATGCCAGCTGTGGCCAGCCCAGTCACTGAAAGGTTATAGAAGAACAGAAAACGCTGCAGAAAGAACTGTTACGGTCCATTCATTCTGAGCATGAGCCTGTCTGTTAGAGATTTCCTAAGGGCTCGAGCAAGGGGCCATGTCAGTTTGATGTCTTCAAAGAACTGAGGTACTGGAAGGCCTCAGCTGAAGAAGCATTTGTCTGGCGTGGGCTTTCGCTTTTTGGATATCTCATCTTCTGGAGGAGGTTAGCCCTCAGACCACCTGTCTTTGAACTGGAGCTGATTTCTTCTCTTGGGTGGTGAGGAGAGAGGCCCTGAGAAATTTACTTCCCACTGGAGGCCTGCTTCTGAGGGACTGTGAAAGACCAGCTTCAACAGGAAGACAGTACTTCTGGGACACTGACTACTAGGCAGGGCCAGATCTAGGGTTGCTGGTGCCCAGGGCAACCTTAGTCTGACCCCTTGACTCCCGGCACTGCGTGATGACGTCACTTCTGTGACATCATCACGCAGGGCGGAGCGTGCCGCCTGTGCGGTGCACCGGCGGAGGCAGTGTGTGGGGCTGGGAAGGGGCCGCGCGACCCCTGTCCTGTGGGGCAGGCAAATGACACGGGTGGTCTCACAGCCCCCCACGCTGCCTTTCACCTACCCCACAGGACAGGGGGTGCGTGGCAAGCCACCTGCCCTCTGTCCAGCGGGGCAGGCAAAAGGCAGCGCGGGGGGCTGGGAGGCTGCCTGCGCTGCCGCCCGCACACTCCTGGCAGCTGGCAGCTGCTGCCAGCGCCCCCTCCCTGGAGGCACCGGGGGCAGACTACCCCGCCTGCCCCCCTTTGATCCGGCCCTGCTACTAGGCTTTTCATTCGTGGAGGAGAAGGAGTTGGGTGTAGGTTTGCCAGCCTCCAGGTGGTGGCTGAAGATCTCATGGAATTATGACTGATCTCCAGGTGACAGAGATCAGTTCCCCTGGAGAAAATGGCTGCCTTGGAAGATGGACTCTATGGCAGCTGAAATCCCTCCCCTTCCTAAACCCCACTGTCTCCAGGTTCTACCTCCCCCCAAATCTCCAGGAATTTCCCAGCCAGGAGCTGGCAACCCTAATGGGTGGGGATTTCCTTACGCTGTATGCAAAAATGTAATTTTCCTGTTGTAATAAATAGTTGCCCTGACCTGGATAGGCAGGTGAGCCTAATCTCATCAGATCTCAGAAGCTAAGCAGGGTCAGCCTTGGTCAGAAATTGGATGGGAGCCCTCCAACAAAGATCAGGGCTGCAAAGGCAGATAATGGCAAACCACCTCTGTTAGTTTCTTGCCATGAAAACCCTACCAGGGGTCGCCATAAGTCAACTATATCTCGATGACACTCTCCACCACAATAAATAGTTGTTTAAGCTAAGGTGTGTGAGGGAGGGGGGGAGCTTTAAGAAAGGAGACCCTAAGAGTTGAACTGGCCTTTATTCCCAATGCCCGGGTTACATACATGTAGGCCTCTGTCAATAGTCAGGCCTTTTCAGGCCTTCCTTTCACTGGAACGCAGTCTGATTTTACTGGTCGTTTCTTCCTAGTAAGAGGTAAAACAAAGCAAGCTGCCTCGAACGGTTCTCTGTCAAGATGGCCTATGTATTCTCTAAATAAATATCAACACACTTTCTGTGAGGAGAAAAGAGACAACCCAGGATCCTTCGTTTAAAATGATGGGATGGCTGTCAATTCATGGGAGAGGGTACTACCGTCAGACAGAGCTCCTCGGCGGGTCAGATGTTCTGTGGTTTCCCTCAGAGTCACTGAGCTCTGCTGAACATGATTAAAGCTAAACAAGATGGACAAACCTCTTGTTCTTGAGGGCTTGGGAAAGAAGAGAGAAAAACAGCCCCTCTGCTAACTCAGGCCTGGCCTCCTGGCCAAAAGTAATTAGAATTATTGGCCAACCAACAACTGAAGCTTTCATTCCTTCTCCAACCAGTAAACAAAGGCAACAGTGTGGCAAAATCCTGGAGTTTCCCCAGAGAGCTCACTGCAGCTGAAGGGAATGAACCTTGGACAGACATTCGCTGATTACCCCACCACCATCGACCCCATTCATTAGAATGGATGCGAGGTCAGTGCCAAATCCATCCTGTGCCATTTGGCTGCCTGCAAGGTGGAAGAGCTGCTACTTTTAGCCAGGCAGCAGCAGATTAAAAATAATAGTAACAATAACAATAATAGGAGGAGTGAGGGAAGGCAAGGGTAGCCAAGTTCTGACTTGCTCTGGTCTTCCAAGGACAGGCTTGGAGAGTGGAAGGAGAAAGCAGGACAAATTCGGATCATCCCACGGTTATTAGCTCCTTTTGTGGAGGCTTCTTTCTCGGCAACAAAACAACTTAAGGCTGCCCTCTTCTGGGTCAGCTAATTTGGGACGTTGCATCGAGAAGCCAGATTAGAACGGATGCGAGTCCAGAGTCATCATTAGCCAGGGACTAATTATGGCTATTAAACGTAAGCATTTGCTCTGTCACTTTCTCCCTCATTGCTCACATTATGAGTGTCCAAATGTAAAGGAGGAAAAGATTCCCATATGTTAATGATGCAGAAGAAATTTCAGCAGGGGCGGGTTTTGCAGAGCTTGTACTGAAAGATGCACCTGCCCAAATGCGAAAGATCTGTCACCCTACTGTCCACTTCCACTTCCTCTCAGCTAGTAAAAATAGTCCAGCATTATTACACAGAGTTGCAAGTGAGGTGAATGTGAGGCTGAACCCCCCTCCCAAAATTTATGGCTAAGCAGAGACTTGAACAAAGGATTTCTGACTCAGCCTACTCCCTTAACCACCATACTATATAAGTGATTCTGCACATGTTGGATAATGCAGTCCCAATCCTCTTTATAGATCATTTGGAATGGATTTTTTTGTGTGCGGAACAAAAAATCCACCTCAAACGATTAATAAAGTGCATTGAAAGTGCATTATCCAACGTGTGCAGAATCAGCCTATGTCAACTCCTGTGCCAGTCTCCAGCACTGGTTAAATATATTTAATCATATTTACTTGTATGCCGCTCACGGCTACGAACTACAGAGATGCCAATAACAAAATGCCATGTAGAAAAGAATAGCAGCCATTCACCACGCTTGTCAGGGTTCATCTTCTAAGCAAGGCATTTAGAGGCGGTCTTACTCCTCCCAGCAGGTTATGGACAAATTTGCAGAAATTTTGACATTTCTGAACTTTATCAGAGTGCATTCAGCAAGTTTAGTCATTTGGAGCAATTATACACAGCCTTATTCCATGTGTGAGGTGGACAACATGTTTCAAGGGGCCTTTTCTCCCTTTTAACTGGTACCCTTAGATAGCAGTATCTTCTCCCCGCCCCCTTTGCAAAACTTGGGCCTCGTGCCTCACTTCCAGTGGCGTTTCAGATGCTGACTCCATATACACGACGACACAAAGGCAACATAACACGATGGCATGATTATTAGGACTGTCAACTGACCAATGTTTTATGGTCCGACCAGTAAAACACACACTATGATCGCTAATAGTTTGATCTGAATAGCTTAGTGTTTCCAGATCCAAGTTGGGAAATTCCTGGAGGTTTTGGGGGTGGAGCCTGGAGAGGGTGGGGTTTGTGGAGGGGAGGGGCCTCAGAATGGTATAATGCCGTAGAGTCCATCCTCCAAAGCAGCCATTTGCTCCAGGGGAACTGACCTCTGTCACCTGGAGATCAGTTGTAATTCTGGGAGATCTCCAGCCACCACCTGGAGGCTGACAACCCTAGAATAGCTAGTACACTTTACAGTTGGCTTGGCAGAAATCTGTTGCCTCACCACACATTTTAGGCCCTAGACAAGACCTACTTCATCCTACCAGTCTCCACTATTGAAGCCCCTCCACCTGGGGGCAGGATTGGTGAAATTAAAAGTGGGTATCCCATATATATATGAAGCTGCCTTACACAAAGTCAGAACATTAATCTGTCCAGGTCAGTATTATCTAGCCTACCTGGCAGTGGTTTCCCAGGGTCTCAGGTAGAGATCTTTCACATCACTTATTATCTGATCTTTTTAACTAGAGAGATGTTAAGGACTGGACCTCGGACCTTCTGCATGCAAATAGATGTTCTACTGCTGAACCATGGCCCCTCTCTTAATAGTGGTGATTGGTGTTACACCAACAGAAATTCCTTAGGGCTGTCTAATTCTATCCCTCCCTCTTTTATATATGAACAATGCCCTGAAACACTGCCTGAGGTTAGCAGGAACACACATTACTGCTGAATGGGAGGATGCAAACCCTATAACCCAGGTAAGCTGCCACTTATCTGGAGCTCAGGTATAGGTATACTAAACAAGATCTGCGGGCCTTGGAGGAGGAAGACTGAAACCATTTCCCTTGACTTATGCTTGATATTAATAGCAGGGTCCAGGACTGAGACATGTCCGCTGAACTTAACACAAGTTATACGACACCATTTTAACTGGTGATGTGAGGGACTGAACCCAGACATTCTCCATCAGAGATACCCAATAGGGTTGCCAGGTCCCCCCCCCAGTGGGAGATCTGGGTCCCAGCTCCTACCTCGTACTTTTCATTTTCATGTGCGCCTGGCTTGTGTGATGATGTCACTTATGGGAAGTGATGTCATCGCACGGGTCATGGGCTGCCCAGCAAGCACTCTCATGCTCCCCAGGGGGCCAAATCAAGCTCAATTAAGCCCAAGTAGGCCTGAATTGGGCCCACATCGGCCTAGATCCAGCTTGAATAGGGCCACTGTGGCTCCGGAGAGCGGACTGCGCTGCCCAGGGGCATGCCCCAGGATGCACGTCCCCCCCCTCCACTAGACAGGTGAGCAGGGGCAGGGGGTGGAGGATGGGAGCGGGGCATCCCCACCCCTGGCAGAGGACTGGCATCCCTACATCCCCAATGTATTGCTTGTCAACACCTGTCCTGGCACCTGCCAAGTGTTTTTAGAAAGCTGGAGCAGGTGGGGCTTTTTCCTAGCAGTAATTTTGGTTGGCTGCACAGATTTTTTAAAAGTTGCTTCAGCAGCAGCTGCCACTCTAGCATGAGTGAAGGTTAGCTGTGCATATACAAGAAAAATTTTATACACAACATGTTCCTTTTAAAAGGCATCCTGTTGCTGCCTGAAATGCTAAAGAGATATTGTTAAAGTTATGCATGATCTTATTCCCTGATATTTTGTGGTTGGCTCTGTCATTTGTCGTAGCCATTTTGTGGTTGGCTCCACTTCCTGTGGCAGCTATTTTGTAGTTGTGCCCACCACTAGAGATGGGCACGAACAGCAATACGAACAAAAAAAAGCCATGAACAGCCCAATCTGCTGTTCGCGAACAAGCTGTTCATGAAGCCCCATTCTAAATGAACAGGTGATCGTTGCAAGCCTCATTCCTTGCTGTTCATTGCTGATTGTCAAGCCAGACAGCACCTGCAATCAATTCCCTTGGCAACTTAGGCCAACTCTGTCTGAACTCCTGCTGCTGCTCTGGAAACCCCCATTTAAGCCCAATTTAGCTTGATAGGCAGGTCTTCCTTTCAAGTGTGGAGCTCCAAATTTGTTACAACAAGGGAGCAAAGAGCAGGAGGGAGGGGGCTCCCAGCTCTGACTTTGCAGACAGTGGAGAGGGAGAGAGACAGTTGCTGTTGGCATTTTGATAGAGAGAGTGCATTGGAGCTTGAATTTTCTTTGTGTGTGGTGGGATAAGGATCTACCCCTTCAAGTTCCAGGGCTGCTGCCAGGCTCTAGGCCAAGCTATTATTTAATATTGATACCTTTCCTGCTGCCTGTTCAAGTAAAGTTTCTGGGAGTGGTGCGGTAGGGATCTACCCCTTCAAGTTCCAGGGCTGCTGCCAGGCTCTGGGGCCAAGCTATGATTTATTATTGGTACCTTTTCTGGTGCCTGCTCAGGTCAGGTTTCTGGGAGTGGTGCAGGAGGGATCTTGACTTGGATGATGGCTGGAGAGCCTGCTGGCCCCCACGAACAGCCAGCCATGAACATGTTCATGAACAGGGCCATGTTCGTGGTTGTTCATGAGTCCCTGTTTGTGGATGGCAATGAACAATGAACATCATGTTCGGGTTTTTTCCCCGTTTGTGCCCATCTCTACACACCACCCTGTGTCAGAATTCCAAGGCTGTCTGCAAACTCAAAAAGGTTGGAGACCCTTGCCAAAGGGTTGTCCAGGGAAACCAATTGCTCAACAATGGCAGCTCCTACCTGCAAGCAATACAGAGTGTGGACAACAGAACCAGCGCGAAGAAAAGAATCCCCGTTATGATGACCAGCATCATGATATTCTCTTTCCCCTCTGTTGAATCATTCATGGCAATTGATTCTGTATCATTCTTGTACTCGAACAGCATCGCAAAGCCACGCCCACGATCGGTGGTCGTGATCAACTCCACAATGACCTCAACCATCTTCAGAGAAGATCCAAAGGCCATGTCCTTGTTCATTGGTGAATTTGTGCCACAGAAGCGAGAAGAAAAAGTTATGAGGTCAGTGACATACAAGACATCATGAGGACATACATCAGCCGAAGACTGCTGGGTGGAGGACATGTATGTGGGTAATGCCATTGTTGCTGAAGTGGTCCCACCTGCCCCCGAAGTCCCCTCTTTTAAATGTTTCTTCTGACCTTTGTCATCCTCTTTTCTCTCTCTAGCAGTGAGGTGCACAAGCAAGATTTTGTCTGTTGCGTCTTCACTTTTCTCTGTCCCATCTTTCTTTTGTCTTGGCATGGTAAGATTGTCTGCTCCCATTAATGGTAGTCCACTAGGATGAGCACTGGCAAACTCTTTGGCTTCTTCTGTTTGTTGGAATTGTTTGGACTCGTCTTTTGGAGAGGTGGTCTCCAGAAACCTATCGTGGAGGCTAGCAAAATCCTTTATGTGAGAGTCCTGAAGAAAGGATCCCTTCGTAGGAAACACAGTAGAAAATTCTTGGTTTTCCTCAGTGGGAGAAACCTCCATATTTGTATTTTTGGGAGGGGAGGGAGAAGGAGGAGGAAAACTATCCCAGGCATTTTGGTTCTTGCTTGAGCTTTCAAAGACATCAAAGTCAAAAATTTCCAGCATCAGGTACATTCGGGCCGGAATGAAAAACTGCCAAACACAGTGCATGCCGGATGAGTAACTGTTTGGGAAACCAGGTGATAAAACAAGACCTCTTTCCAACGAGTTGAACTCTGCACCACAAGAATAGTATACCTGAAATATAAACAAAACAACAAAACCGTACCTCAGTTTTCTTGAATGAAAGTATTTTATAAATCCTTCACACCACCAACCAGTGCACAGGCAGGTGCTCTCCTCACCCCTCTGTCCAGATATTTGGCCAAGAATTGGTTCAAATCCTTCACTATTGTCAAAACTAAAACCTCCTGGCTTAGAGCCTTATTCCTTGAAACACAGCTCCTTCCTCAAAATCATAGGCCTTGACTAGACAGGCAGCGGAATGAGAGGATAATTATATGGCGGAGTGCTGAAGTGGTAGAATGGCTGGCATAGCTTGAGATTACAGGTGAGGAACTCTGTTTTTCAAAGTTCCCCACCACTAACAATTCCTTGTTAAGTGGAGAATTAGCACAGCATGAAAAGGGCAAAGCTATCATATTTCTCCCTGATACACTAATTTTTATTTGTTGTGAGTTTTTACATGAGCAAGCATTAAAAATCTGACTTCTCCTGTCTACTGTCTGAAGTGGTACAATCCACTATGCCCTTTCAGGATTCTACCACCACCTCTGCTGTATGGGCAGGTCGCTAGGCCACAGACTTCCTGAACCCCGAGTTTCTCCTGCCTAATGGCCCTTTAATTAATTTTCTGCACTCATTTAAAATACATTTGTTTGTTTTTTACAAAAAGCCCCTCCCCATAGCAAACTATCACTCTGAAGTGGTATGGCCCAAACACAGTAAAGACCAAAGCAGATGTGATAAGAGAAGAATCCACGTGTATTTATACGCATATCTACCCATTCATGCCTAAAGCAGTTATGGGAGCTATGCTGTAGCACTGTGGTTAAGTGGCTGGACTGTGAAATGGCACTCTGCTAGTTCGACTCCCACTACTGCCACGAGTGCGGCAGGTGGCCTTGGGTCAGCCACTCCTCTCAGCCCCAACTACCCAGCTGTATTGTGGGGATAATATTAACACTGACTTTGTTCACCACTCAGAGTGTAGCACTAATCCGTCCAAAAGGGTAGTATATAAGCACTGTTGTTGTTAATCAAAACTTGGTATGCACAGGTGAGGGAACCTTTCTTTCTTTCTTTCTTTCTTTCTTTCTTTCTTTCTTTCTTTCTTTCTTTATTTATTTATTTATTTATTTATTTATTTATTTATTTATTTATTTATTTATTACAGTCAGCAACCAGAGAGGAATGAGATAAAAACGACCAGAATATAGCATATAAAAAATACAGCAAGAGTGTAACAAGACATATGTGGATACATAATTTCATAACAAACACTAACTTGCAAAATTAAAAGAAATCCATCAGGACCAATCAAAGACTAAAACATACTAATGCAATGCTACTAAAAGGCCAGAATATGCCAACTAACATCTAACAATTTAAATCAGGACTTACTATAAGTGGAGATAAGGAACCTAAATCCTACTGCACCTTACTTTGCCCCATTCAATCCTTGTTGACAGTTTTTCTTCCAGCTTGGCTTACTTTCCGTAACCAGGTTTGGTCTGGGAGAAAAAGCTTTAAGCTGAGAGAATCCATTGAATTGAGAAGGAGGGGGGGGGTAGATCCCGAGTGCTCAAATAGCTTAGAGGGATTCAAAAAGGGGGTTGAAGCCAACAGGTGACCACATTTTTATCTCTCCTTCTCATATGGATCTCAGGACACTGTATATGTTTCTCCTGTCCTCCATTTTATGTTAACAACTACCAGGGGTCATTTCTTAGAAAAAGAGCTGGAGGAACTCATTAGCATAACTCATTAGCATATGCCACACCCCTTGATATCACTGGAAGTGTGTCATTGGCATAACTCATTAGCATATGCCACACCCTTTGCCATTGCCAGAAGTGTACAACAAAATAGAGCAACACGGTAATGTAATTGTCACAACAGAGAATCTCCCGTGTGGTATTATGTCTTCACAATTGTTTTAATAAAGGATATATTAATTGAGTACTGTTTCACAAATTTGTTTATACAGAGTAAGGGATGTAATAAACAATTTGTATATTCTTTTGTTTCTCTTGACACAACCATATACTACACCATATATTGCAA
Organism: Eublepharis macularius; assembly: GCF_028583425.1. Classification (NCBI taxonomy): domain Eukaryota; kingdom Metazoa; phylum Chordata; class Lepidosauria; order Squamata; family Eublepharidae; genus Eublepharis; species Eublepharis macularius. The sequence goes on along the minus strand of NC_072802.1, from coordinate 60,527,132 downwards.
CCTCCCTAGACCTCAATTATACAGGCATCTTATGCGTTCTAAAAACAATTCATTAAAGTGTCCCGTGCTCAAAGTGCTATCATGGATGTTATTAAAGTGCAATTGCTTTTGGCATCTTATGACACTATTTCTCATATAGAACTTGATTTGCCTTGCATACAGGTACAATACAGGTACAGTAGGTCCGTTTCCAAGCTTCTTTCTCAAAGAGCACAGATGTCAAAGATTCATCATAGTTAACCTTCCATATCCCTCTTTGATTTGTCAATTACTTCCATTTGTAATTACAAGGATCCTTACAAGGATCTGGACCGTCCGTTAGAGAATGCAGTCACAGAACCAACTACGTGTACCTATGATTATAGGTCTTTTTGATCTGTGACATTCACAGTGTCTGGAATTACCCTTATACTGTACCTGTATTGTACCTGTATGCAAGGCAAATCGAGTTCTGTATGAGAAATAGTGTCATAAGATGCCAAAAGCAATTGCACTTTAATAACATCCATGATAGCACTTTGAGCACGGGACACTTTAATGAATTGTTTTTAGAACGCATAAGATGCCTGTATAATTGAGGTCTAGGGAGGTTGCAATATATGGTGTAGTATATGGTTGTGTCAAGAGAAACAAAAGAATATACAAATTGTTTATTACATCCCTTACTCTGTATAAACAAATTTGTGAAACAGTACTCAATTAATATATCCTTTATTAAAACAATTGTGAAGACATAATACCACACGGGAGATTGCCAGAAGTGTGTCATTAGCATAACTGATTTGCATATGCCACACCCCCTGACATCTCCTATCCTGGCTGTTTTGGACCCAATCCTGGCCATTCAGGGCCAAAATTGGGCCCAAAATGGCAAAAAAGGGGCTGAAAATGGCTGAAAAGGGGCCCAAAATGGTCAGGATTGGGCCGCTGCGGAACAGGAGAGTGATCCACCACCCGTCAGAGGCCCTATCCGGGCTGTTTCAGCCCCAATCCAGGCCGAAACGGGTCCAAAATGGCTGAAAGTCAGGCAGGCGGAGCCACCTGTCATGTGACCTCTTTGGGGCACTGCCGGAACTGCGTTCCTGTGCGTTCCTCCTCAAAATGAGCCCTGTGTGCGGTGCACACGTTCCCAGGGGGCACAACAACATCACTCCTAGAAGTGACCTCATCGTGCCAGTCGCAGGAACGCTCCTGTGCTTCGTTTTGGGCTGATTTTGGCCCCAAACGGGCCAAAGAAAGAACACACCACTGGCACAAGGTAAGTGCCAAGTACTCCCCCTCCCACCGGGAGGGTATAGGGACCTGGCCACCCTAACCATGCTGCCTCTGTTCAATGTGCTATAAATTATAGCTGATCTGTCCCAAATTTGCCAGGTTAAATGCATAATCTGACCTTCTGACCAGTATATTAGAAAAATTTTGGTGAGGAGGAGGACCCAGCCTTAGTGGACACTGACCTTCAGTGGTGAAGCTTGGATCTAAGAGAATAATATATCATTTGGAAACATCAGGGCAATTCTTCCATTACTTTGTGAAACATAATTCCCACATCAACTCCCACCAGACCTTGCAAAGAGGAAAGTTAAAAATTAACAAAGCTCCCTTGCCCTGATGTGGGTACCATTCACTCACTGGGATTAATTGGGGAGGAAAGGGGATTTATTTTAAAAACATAACTAAAAAGGATTAAGTCATTTTTAGTCTGTTTAAACACAGAAAAGGATCTTGGCAGGACAACAGACAGATCTCACAGAGCCCGTGTATAGGCACAGATGTCAAAATACTCTAGATTCCTTCACCCCACCAGTCCCTCTTTGGCTGACTGAAATTAAAGACTTTGAACAAGACCATAAATTATTTAACAAAAAAATAAATGCCTGCTTTCTCTCTCTTCTCCTCCTCCGCCTCCTCCTGCACATATACACACACAAATCAATCCACACAGGAAGTACATTTTCTAGACACCACTTTACAAATACATGACAGAATCTTAAGAACCACCTTATGCAGTAAACCTACCAATCAGCAAACATATCTACATGCCTCCAGTCACCATCCCAAACACACCAAACACAAACCATCATCTACAGCCAAGTTCAATGTTATAGCAGCATCTATTCCAGTCCTTCTGATAGAGATTCTCATCTGCAGAGTTCACAACAGACATTTCTGGAAAAGCTGAAATCAGGGCCGTCACGTCCATTGAGGCAGGTCTGGTCCCCGCCTCGAGCGCTGAGGCACCGGAGGGGGCACTGGGGGCGGAGGCGCGCGCCATGGAGAGCTGGCGTGCCTGGTCTGCAGCTGCTGCAGCCGGCCAGCCCCGTGCCGCTGCCGCTGCCGCCACCAACACATGCCCCTGGCCGGGCACAGCAGCCGTGGGCCTTTTCTTGTCCACAGACAGCACCCTAATATTAAACAACTTCTCACTCACATTAATGTACTTCCTAACACGGACACGGGCTCTGGGACCAGGGTCTGCAATAAACCAAGATGCCAACTCTGTCCCCATATTCACTCTGACAACTCAGAGCCAAGCTACAAGTGATGCCTTTCACAGGTTGGACACTTGTCAGCTTCCCTCAGGTTTTGATGGGAAATGTAGGCGTCCTGGTCTTACAGCTTGGCATTCCGACTGCTGTCCAATGGACTTTTCAAATGTCATTTGTCCAACATTCCACCAAGCTGCCTACATTTCCCATCAAAACTTGAGGGAAGCTGACAAGTGTCCAACTTGTGTCAGGCATCACTTGTAGTTTGGCTCTCTATCACTAGACCTAGCAACACCAGTTACACCATCTCAGGTTCAGTCCGCTTGTTCATATTCCAATGAACATGCTATCAAGGGTCAGCAATGCCCTTTCGCTCTCTACATTGAACAAACAGGTCAGTCGCTACATAAAAGAATAAATGGACATAAATCTGCCATTAGAAATCACAACACTCAAAAACCAGTGGGAGAACATTTTAATCTTCCAGGACTTTCCACTGCTGACCTCAAAGTAGCTATCCTCAAACAAAGAAGCTTCAAGGGCAGATTACAAAGTGAGATTGCAGAACTTGATTCATTTACAAGTTCAGAACAATGGGGTGAATAGAGACATAGGATTCTTATCTCACCACAGATGCTAATTCCTGCTCTAATCAAGCTGCATTGTACCTTTAGATCCTGACTCCCTTCTTTGCTTCACCCGGCCTACCTCCTGACTTGGATATAAAGGTTCAGGGATCTCCTGTATCTGAAGAAAGGAGCGTTGACTCTTGAAAGCTTCTATCCTGAAAAATCTTTTTGGTCTCTAGGATGCCACTGGACTCAAATCCTGGGCCGTTTCCGGACGGCTTACTGGCCCCCGGAACGTCGCGCCACGTTGCGGGGAAAACACGAAATATCGTGTTTTCCCCGCAACGTGGCGCGACGTTCCGGGGGCCGGTAAGCCATCTGGAAACGGCCCTGCTGTTCTACTCCAGACCAACATACCTGAAACACACACACGCACATGAAAATCTCTTGTGCAGAATTCTAAGGAGCAGTTTATGACCAAAAGGGGTCTGGGTCTAGAACGGTCTTCCAATTTGGAACCCGTTCTCCAATCTCACCATGGACTCCATATCCTGTTTCTTTGCCCTCTTGACCATTATATGGAACTGTATGCTGGACTAGCTGAACCTCTGTTCTGATCCAGCAGGCATTTCTTATGTTCTTATTGAAACTAATTAATAAAACGGAGTAAGAGTGAAATTGCACATTCCATCTATACCACAAAACCCAGTCACAGTGAGTCTCTCTCGACATAATACTTTTGTCACATGTTCTTCATGTGTCAGGAGATACAATGTTAGCTGGGAAGGATAGTTTTAAATGACAGAGCTGGCGGAGATCGCTCCAGAGGGGACAGATCCTCTCACAGCCCTCCACCGCCTCCAGCATCTACCCTTTTGGAACCTTGGAACCTTGCCCTGCCAAGGCTCAGTTAATTCAAAGTTTTAAGCAGTGAGGATGGCAGAGTAAAAATTCCAGAAGGGGAGACAGTTCGGCATGCCAGAGGCGGCTTCTCAGGGGGAAAACCTTGCCCTGTAAATCTTTCTGGAAATTCAACAGCTGGGCTGTGAAGACTTGTGGTAGAGGGTTCAAATAATCATGCAACAAAAAGTATTTGCCACTTGGCCACTAGGTGGCAACTAACAGGAACACACACCACACCACCCTTGAAATGACTACTATAATATTTCATAGTGGTTTTATTAATATGATGGCAGTGTGGTGTAGGTTTTTATATTTGCACATGTAATAGTTTAAAACATTGCATGGAATATTATAACATCTATAGTATACGTCTTTTTAAAAAAAATACATACACCTAGAACCTTTGCCAGGAAGAAAAAAGGAAGTCTAACCAGCAGCCTCCTACATTTGTTTGATATTCTGTTGGAGGGTGTTTTGCCCTTACTTCGAGAAGTAGCACTTCACTTGCCATGACAGGAGAAGCTGGAAGGGATGGAGTGAAAGAGCCAAAGAACCCTGCTCTTTTCACAAAAAATACAGCTGAAAGGTCACCTCAGCAGTCAATAATTTATTCATTATAGCTAGAAGGCTGAGCAGACCCACAAATATACGCCACGGACTAGACAAAGAAGAAGGAAATAAAGGGCAGATCTGACGGATTTTTTTTAATGTTCTAAAGCCTGAAAGGGAGTTTCTCTGAAGAAAAGACAGGAGGGATTCATTTATAATCCACAATACAAAAGGTTTAAGGAGAAATCAGTTCCAACAAATTAGAACAATCTGTTACAGAGGCTGCATTTTGTCAGATCAGACCCAGATGTGAATACAAGAGAGTCCATTACAGAATTTTGATGAAGGGGCTTGAGGCTGCTTTCACCGTTTTATTTCCTGACCTGCATTTTGAAAACATACGCGGAGAGAGGCTCTGTCTGGCTGAAGTGGTCCCAGAAGTGCTGGCTGCACTTCTCAAGGCAATTCACACATGCAGGCTCATTGCTGGGGGTGACCACAGATTGAAGGGGGGGGGGGAACCCATCAAAGATTAGACATTCAAAGCTGAGCCAAGGACTTGACAGCCAATGTTTGTGATATGCCAGGGGGCTTAGGGGGAACAAAATGAATTCCAAACTTTCCACAAAGTGCCTACTTCTTCCATACTGGTTCAGCGGTGTTTGTAGCCCCAATTGAACAAGCCATAATTTGCCGTTAAATGCAAACTGGGCAAAGCACATTGTTAGCAGTCATACCCTCCCTCGTGTTGAAAAAACAGCTTATGAATAAGGACATATCATAAGCCTCCCCCCCCCTCCCCGTGTTCTTCATGCACCAGACATGCTGCCTGGCTAAGATGAACAGTTCCCAATTCCAGCTGGAGATGGGAAAATACTGGAATATGAGTCATCATGAGGCAAGACTGACAATCGGTCCCACACCCTGGAGATGTGCAAAGATTTAAGGCAAAAAAGGTCTTCCAGGGGTTTCTGAGAGCCAAACTACAAGTGACGCCTTACACAGGTTGGACACTTGTCAGCTTCCCTCAAGTTTTGATGGGAAATGTAGGCGCCCTGGTTTTACAGCTTGGCTCTCCATTACAGCTGCAAGACCAGGACGCCTACATTTCCCATCAAAACTTGAGGGAAGCCGACTAGTGTCCAACCTGTGTAAGACGTCACTTGTAGTTTGGCTCTTAGTTAATCTCATCCCCACCCTGCCAATCTTCTCCCTTCCTCCTTCCTAATCAGAGTTAATCAGGGACTGTTAACTCTTCTTTTCTGCTAATCATGGGTCATCAATCTTCTTACCTTTTGTTACACTCAGGAAGATATCATCAAACCTTTCTCATTTTATGGTCTCACCTCCAGAAACAGCCATTAAGCTATTGTTTTGGAGCAGAAGACACAATCCTGCCCCAGGGTATGCTCCACAGCATAATTGGACTGCCCTGCCATGTGCTCAGTGTGTGTGTTCTTGGGGCCCTGTGTGCAACTTTAGGGGTGTGTCTGAGGTTTCATCTTGCCGCAAAGTGCTGGTCGTTCAGTTGCTACTCTCTACAGACAGCCTCTGTCTTCTAGACTGGTAAATATCATCCAATCCTGTACTCCTCTCTGTTTTCTTAGTTAACTCTGCGTGAACGTTGTGTGTGTTTTCTTGTGTGTTTGTTTTTGCTCCCCCTTTAATAAAACCATTCCTGTTGAACACCGGCCTGGTTCTTTCAGCGAGTTCTCCAAGAGAACAATCCTGGTATACGCTGGTGGAGATCCTGCTAGTTACCCCCTCTCACTGCTTCTCCGTGTATGCTAGTTCCCCCCAACTCATAAGGAGACCCCCATTTAGGGTAACAACATAGCTTATCATTTGGGGAACAAACCTTGAAATTCCTCAGGCTGCCGCTATGCCTCTTCCCTAGCACACAGTTTGGAAGTTGAAGATTTCCGCATTCCCAAACACTCAGGAGTCAGGACCCCAAACTTTGGTATAATCCTGATTTGCACTTATAATTGGTAGGTAAAGAAAACAAACCATAGCTCTTCATTTAACCTGATTCAGCTCAGTAAGAGAGGAGGGGCAGGGTTGTATTCCAGAAAATGACATGTCAATGCTATTTCCCAATTTGCATTTAATGGCAAATTATGGATTGCTGAGAAAGAGGGCAGGGATTTGGGTGCATGAGCAGAGGGGGAAAGGAGGATTTGGAAAACTACATCTAAACCAACTATGAGCGGAACCACAAGTGACAAAAGGCACAGGTGGGACACTTGTCAGCTTCCCTCAAGTTTTGATGGGAAATGTAGGCGTCCTGGTCTTGCAGCTTGGCTCTCCGACTGCTGTCCAATGGACTTTTCAACTGTCACTTGTCCAACATTCCGCCAAGCTGCCTACATTTCCCATCAAAACTTGAGGGAAGCTGGCAAGTGTCCAACCTCTGCCTTGCGTCACTTGTGGTTCCGCTCTATGAGAGCCAGTGTAGTGGTTAAGAGCGTGGGATTCTAATCTGTAGAACCGGGTTTGATTCCCCACTCCTCCACTTGAAGCCAGCTGGGTGACCTTGGGCTAGTCACAGCTCATTCAGAGCTCTCTCAGCCCCACCCACCTCACAGGGTGTTTGTTATGAGGATAATAATGACATACTTTGTAAACCACTCTGAGAGGGCATTAAGTTGTCCTGAAGGGCGGCATATAAATCGAATGTCATTATTATTATTATTTATTGTCTTTTCTGGGATTCTGTGACTCATTTATGTTTTGCATTTATGCACTGCTTTTTCTACTATGGTAGTTTATAATTTAAAATATAAAAATGAAAGATGCAATAACATACCCCCAGAAATAATAAAGTAATATAATAGCGGATTTCTCTCCGTGGCCACTGGTTGTCTTCATGATGCCATGAAGTTTCTAACTTGTTTGTCATTTTCAGCTTCCAGGCAACTCTTTTAGTTTCATTATTTTTAAAACGGCATAATCTGTGTAATGCACACTATTATGTAACAATATAGAATTGTGTTAAGTTTAGGGGGCTGTCTGCAAAGTACGAGACATTTAAAAGTTGACGGCGAAGATATTGTTGGGCCGCGTCTCTGCAGTGTTAAGCTCGCTACATTTTTATACATTAGTATAACAAATTGGAAGAACTCCGTGTGGTGTGGGATTTTGACCCAGCTTTCTTTGGCTCGTGCTACAGAGAATTATAACATGAAATTAGTTGCGTAACGCTCTCATGTTTTGCTCTTGTTGATTACAACATAGGACGTGGGGGGGGGAATCTGTGGATAATTGGCTAGAAATAGCAATCTGTTTGAAGAGTAAACGTTTGTTTGCATGCTCGACAAGGTGTTAACTTTTTAAAGACCAAAATAAAAACCAGATTGTTTGTGCGCATGTGGTGGGGGCAGTGGGGGGGATGTTGTATAAAATCTGAAGGGCCTTCTTGTTCTTCTGAGAGGTTACCTGAGAGCTGATATTTACTTGGTGAATCTCCCCAATACGGTTTTAGGAAAAGCACAGAACATGGTGGATAACAGCTTCATGACATGATTATGTCAAATGTTAAAGTCCAAATACACCACAGCTGTGAACCTCTTCAAGACACAGCTGATGGATCCTGCCACACCCACACTTGCTTTTCTTTTAAATATGTAAACTAGTTACGTATGCCAAACCATCCCAGGAGTCACGAAACAGCCTCATTCAGTACTACCTTAGATCTTATCTTTTGGGCTGCAAGTGCAAACTGAGAGACTCTATAGGACACATGATTATCAATGTCAGATAACACAAACACAATCTTCTCAATTTCAGAGTATGTGTTTGTCACTGATAGGATTCTAGCCAAAAATTTAGCTCTGGGTACACCATATAATGGACAATAAAGTAGGTAGTGGGAAAGGTTCTCCGCTGCAGGTAATCCACAAATGCAGGTGTGATGTTCCATAGGGGTGTGAGAATAACGCCCAACTAGTTACATATGGGTAACTAGTTTTGCTATCACTTGGCCAGGAAGTATGAAACAACAACAACAACAACATTCAATTTATATACCGCCCTTCAGAACAATTTAATGCCCACTCAGAGCGGTTTACAAAGTATGTCATTATTATCCCCACAAAGAGACACCCTGTGAGGTGGGTGCGGCTGAAAGAGCTCCAGAGAACTGTGACTAGCCCAAGGTCACCCAGCTGGCTTCAAGTGGAGAAGTAGAGAATCAAACCTGGCTCTCTAGATTAGAGTCCTGCACTCTTAATCACTACACCAAATTCGCATCTTCAACCTCTCTTTGGCAGCGCAGTCTTTAAAAATAATTCGCCAGCCACAGTTATGGTGTGAATATGCCTACAATTGTCCCACTTTGAGTCAAGCCACATAATCAACAGGATTGCATTAGGTATATGCTTAGGACTGTACTGTTTCAGAATACAGGTGAGGAGAATCAGATTTTGAATTCTCTACCATATTTTTTTTTAAAAGGGAGGAATACAAGAAAGAAGGTTAGGCTATATTACATATTTGCACAGTGTAATTCTCCTTGAGTCACAATGAGAAAGGCAGTCGATAAATAAATAAAAAACTAGTGTTACCTACCAATATAAATTTCAAGTTGGGGTCTGGAGTTCTGATCTCCCGACTACAGAAATCCAATTCCGTGGAGCTCCCTTTCCTCCCCAAACTCTGCCCTCTCCGAGCATTATTCCCAAATTTCCAGGAATTTACTGAGCCAGAATCAGCAACCCTAATTATAACATTTGTGACTGATGTGCTAATATCTACAGCTGAAGAGAATTCTGAAATTAGGATCACTTATGCGCCATAAATATGCAAAAATTAACTTGGCCAAAGTAATCATGAGCAAATCCCATGAGGTGGGATGAGAAGGGGGGGCAGCCACTGATCATTTGTAATTTTTTTTTGTCGTATTCAAGAATAAGCTGTCATGGTTTAAATGGAAGCCGTCACAAATTTAAAATCTTTTTTGTTTAAGGGTTTATGTGGGATGCAGAAATTCAATGGTAGACTGTGTAGGACAGGGACTTTTCAGTAGTGGCACCAAAATTGTAGAACTTCCTTGCAAGGACAACTTACTTTGCTCTTTTTCTGGCATTTAAAGTATTGCTGTTTAGTGGTTTGGAACTCCTAGCTAGATTTATTAATGCATGTTACTGCATAACCCTGAGCCAAAGTGATAGTCTATTGAGCTAAATATCGTCTTCTTTGACTGACGGTGTCTCTTCAAGGTCTTGGACAAAGATCTTTTCCCCATCCCCTTAGTTCTTTGAATTGGGATGTCAGGGAGTGAACCTGGAAACTTCTGCATGCAAATCAGGTGCTCTACCAATACCCAGGGGTCATTTCGTAGAAAAAGAGCTGGAGGAACTCATTAGCATGACTCATTAGCATATGCCACACCCCTTGACATCACCAGAAGTGTGTCATTAGCATAACTGATTTGGGTGTGCCACACCCCCTGACATCACCTATCCTGGCTGTTTTGGACCCAATCCTGGCCATTCAGGGCCAAAATTGGGCCCAAAATGGTCAGGATCGGGCTGCTGCTGAGTGGGAGAGTGATCCACCACCCATCAGAGGCACGATCCAGGCCGTTTTGGCCCCAATCCAGGCTGAAACGGGCCCAAAATGGCCGAGAGTCAGGTGGGTGGGGCCACCTGACATGTGACCTCTTTGGGGAACTGCCGGAACTGCATTCCTGCGCGTTCCCCCTCGAAATGAACCCTGCCACTATCTCTCCTCTAACAACCCCTAGATGGGGCCTGGAGTTCTCCCGGTGTCTCAACTCATCGATAGACTACAGAAATCAGTACCTCTAGACAAAATGGCAGCTTTGGATGGCGGGCTCTCTGGCATCACAGCCCCAACTCCCTTACCTCCCCAACCTCTGTCCTCCCCAGGCACTACCCAACAAATTCAGGATTTTCCTAATCCCTACTCTCCCTTTATCTACTGCTGTTCACCACTTTATGTATTGGCTATTTCTGTTGGTCCTGACCTCGATAGCCTAGGCAAGCTTGATCTTGTCAGATCTCAGAAGCTAAGCAAGACTGGCCTTTGTAAGTAATAGGATGGGAAATCTCCAAACAAGACGAGGGTTGCAGAGGCAGGCAATGGCAAACCACCTCTGTTAGGCTGTTTCCACATGTCCTAAAAAAAGCGCCCCACCCGCTGAATGCTGGTGGCTTTTTCGCGGGATTTCTGTTTGCAAAACGGATGTGGGCAGTTTTTGCAGTGCTGTGAAAATGGAAGCAAAATTGCCTGCCTCTGTTTTGGAAACAGAGACGTCAGAAATCCCGCGAAAATGCTGCCAGCATTCAGTGTGTGGGGCACTCTTTTTAGGACATGTGGAAATAGCCTTAGAGCCAAACTACAAGAGACGCCTTACACAGGTTGGACACTTGTCGGCTTCCCTCAAGTTTTGATGGGAAATGTAGGCGCCCTGGTTTTACAGCGTGGCTCTCCATTACAGCTGCAAGACCAGGATGCCTACATTTCCCATCAAAACTTGAAGGGAGCCGACTAGTGTCCAACCTGTGTCAGGCGTCACTTGTAGTTTGGCTCTCTGTTTCTTGCCTTGAAAACTGCAGCAGAGTTCCCCATAAGTCAGCTCTGACTTGACGGCACTCTCTACCACCCCAATTTCTGTTAATTTTTCTCCACTTTGGATAATTCTGTCATTTGATCTGTAACTCTTCTTATTAGTTTTAAGTTAGTTTTTTTCTTAACTGCCTTATGTACATGGATTAGTCAAAAGGCAGGATATAATATTTTAAATAAATATATTTTTAAGCTTTAGGGGGAAGAGTTTATGGAGGCAGCAAACAACAATAAGCAAGTGTTTAAAAAACCTATTGAGATCAGGATTTGGGAAGGGAGTAGAAATATAAAATGCAAGGTTATTTTGTTTGGTTGTCCTGCTCTCTATCAGAAATTGCAAAACTAAGGTTAGCTGTAACATATGATAATAAGAGGCTATAATGGCCATTGGGCATTAGCAACCTGTTTTCAAACTCTGTATTTAATAATTAAAATGGTGCGGCTAGATACCCACAATTAAATTGTGGTTGCAGTAAAGTCCGGAGGCTTTGCTGGTTTTGTTTACTGATGTGCTAAATGGCCGGAGGAGGCAACGCATAAGGCCAGACAACAGGAGTAGAGAAACACACCAGACTGTGCTTGAACCATGCGTAGGAATACAAAATACTCAGTACTTGAAGGACTATCTACTCCTGCACGAATCTGCCAACCAATTAATGGGTTAGACCTTATCTGTATCTTACCACTCCAACCACTCCAGCCTACAGAGACAACAGGAGAGACACATTAAGTTGGAGGAAGGCTCCTTGGAGGATTGTGCGAAATGAGACTGTTTCAGGTCAAGGAAACTGCACAGAGGAGAAAGCTTAAGCTCCTCCTCCTTGCGCATCATGAGCCTGATCTCAGTCCTTCATGCCTAGGCATCTGCCTCCCAGCTGGATATTCCCAGAACATATCTGTACAAAGTGCAAAAAGGAGACATGTGAACTTTGTGAAATGTGAATCAGGTCACGGTGACAATATATAGGGCCTTCTCTGTTGTGGCACCCAGGGATGTTGTTGAATGTTACAGCCCCAGCAAAGTAAAAAAAAAAATCGAACTCTTATTTCTGCATGTGCCAGTTGCACCTCCCAGGGTTTGTTTCTGTGCCATTTTCTGCTTCCTCGTGGCAAATTCTTCTTGTTAAATAAACTTAATTTTTTAAATCTTATTTTTCTGTATCAACTGCATATAAATGACATATAAATGGTGACAAAGAAAATGAACCGAGAACACCAGCGATGGCTCACCGGGTAAACACATGAAAATAAGAAAATAAAAACAAAATGAAATCTGGGAACAGGTACATGCTTATAATAGATCACTAGAATGCTATAGTAATTTAGCTATTTCCAATTTTTCTTAAGTTAAAAAAAGCCGTCCAGTGGCAGGAGATGAAACAGTAGCCATGGCAGGCTGAGGCTAGGAAAATGTGGACAAAACTTCCGTGTGAATGCTCTACTGCCATGCAGTAATGAAAACTACACGGAGAACTGTCTCTGTGCGGAAGCTCAACTATAAATATTTCAAATACATGAACAAGAACAAGAACAAGAAGAACAACAACAAGTATCCAGTGGAAAACTTGTATCTGCTTAGCAAGGCCAATCAATAATAACATGTGACCTCTGCTTATTGTTGATTGTGTTTTGGATAATTCTAATAATAATAAATGAGGAGGAAGAGGAGGAGGAAAAATAGTAGCGAAGAGTAGAAGTACAAATGAAAAAGGTGAGTGATAGTTTCTTCTGCCAAAGAGAACAATCCACATTTGATCCACGCTGCAACTTTTCCCTCTGGAAAGTTAAATACAACTGTTTAAAACAAACAGACGAACCTACAAGGGGAAAAATACACTTTGTAGACACATCTCTTTCAAGCCTTATAACCCAGGGCAGAACGTATGACATTTGGTAGTTCTTTCAGAGTCAAACTGGATCCTGATCTCCCCTCACTCCCAGAGAAAGATGAAAAACGCTTAGAACTTGGCTTTGTTTTCTAATGGTTCAAAGGAATTTTCCTTTGATGCAGAGACCCTATGATGGTCCACATGTCGGGCGTCTGGGCTGCAAAACGCCATATGGAAATGAAAACGTCCCACATGTGGAAAACTGGCACGTAGACACAACTCGCTCATGCTCTGGACCTCCCAAAATGCCTTGAAGAGTCTTCTTGCCCCCCTCCCTGCCTTCTCCTCCTATTAATGCTGGAAAATGACCCACAATTTCTTGAGCTCTAAGAAGTCCAGGGACAGGACTAGAGAGTTTGGTTTCATTTTCCTTTAGATGAGATTTACAGCATCATTGCCCAATGAGTTTTAGCTACAATTATCCAAACAGACAGCACAGTGGAAATAGTAACTCCTACGGCAGACAGCAAAACCTGTAGTTCCTTAACAGCAGAATCTCTCCACATATACTGTGTACATTCTCTGTAGTGCCCCCCATCTAATGGAATGGCCTGTCTGGAGAGGTCAGGAGAGCTCCCACTCCACTGGCTTTCTGCAAACTCTGCAAAACTTAAGTAGTCAGGAGGGCTTTTTTACTCATGCTTTAAGGCTGTGCTACAAGGAAATGGTTCAGGCTTTGGTAAAGGAACAGGGACTGTAGACTATACTACTGGGTACTACCTGTTGATGTAGATATGATTCTACTGGATAGGTTTCTACATTGTTTAATAGGCCACACAAAATGTGTTTTTGTTTCAGCAATGTTTCCTCTCTGTATTCCTGTATTTGAATTTTATGCTTCTTTTCAAATTTCTGTTATGCATACCCTATTGTATTCTTTATTGAATGTCCCAGCTGTTGATCACATGGACATACACTGTGTAATCTGCCTTGAGTCTCAGTGAGAAAGACGGACTGTAAATAACATCATAAATAAAATACTCTGCCCATGAAAGTGATACATAATTAACAAAAGTGCCTTCTGCACTGGGGACATAACTCCTCACGATCCCAGAAGTCAAGCCGAAAGACATGGAATTGGCTTGTCTGGGCTCTCTCACACTTCTCTCATTTGATCAGTGTGGTGCCGTGCTTTTTAGTCTGCACCAAGTCAAAATACTTCGGGACTGATGAGTGCTGCACTTTCGTCACTGATGCCATCATTGGTGATGTCACTGCGCCTGCCTTTTCTTTTTCTTTTTTCTTTTGCACATACAATGAATTGACGCATCGCTGGAATGCTGGATCAATCTATTTCCCGGATTTCTCCCTTTCAACCCATCGGTGCATTGATCCTATGCTGGATTTAAAAAAAAAAAATTAAGGACAGGTGGAAACAGCCTTAGAATTCCTTAGAATTCCAGAAAATTAATAATGTATTCCAACACACAGTTTATTGCTAAAGTAGATTCCGGAATACAGTAGATCAAGTCCCGCTTCCCCCCCCTTTCTCCTCCCCCCTCCCTAATTGTGGCAGAATTTATTGGCTACCCCAACAGGGCTTCTGCAGTGACATACCAAAGCACCTGTTTTGCCCCTCTGGCTGCATCATGTACGGATTCCGCTTGCATTATTTGGTTGGTTGATCTGGCAAGGGACTTTTAGTACAGCGAGCTGTAATTCCAGCTCCATTGCCAGTTGCTTTCCACACTTAATAGCCGAAATGTCATAGACTTTATTCATCAGGCGGCATTCTTTCCTAATTGAAGGACTTAGTTTGGGAGTTGGATTTTTTAATACTTCACTGAGCTTGGGAGTGATCCTGCCTTCATGGAAAAACAAAAGGCCACATTTCTCATTTGCTGCCAGGGCAGGACCAATTACATTACCTCTCCCCTTACCCGGTCTTCTAGGGAGGGAAATTAAAAAAAAAAAACCTCAAATGGCCCAACAGTGAACTTCATGGTAGAGCTCTAAGGATTAAGGAGAACCGTTTTTGATATTAATGGGATGGGGCAAATAGAATTCTAGCAAGAGAGGGGATTTGGGGGGACAGTTCTGCCAGCTGCATGATATCTAAGCTGAATTTCTGTTTCCATTTCCATTTGCAGTTACTGAAGCCGGAGTGTGTCCAGAGGTATGAGCTCTTTGGCAAAAAGAAAAAGGTGCTTGGCCCCCAGCCTGTAGCCTTGAGTAAGCTTGCCCAATCGGTCCCATACTAGCCCAGGATGGAGTTTATTGTACTTTGGTTTTCCCCCCTGTGGATTTAAATTGTACTTTTATAAGATGCTTTGGATCCTCATGGAGGATAAAAATTGGGTTAAAATAATCCCTAAATCCATAATATTTCTGATTTCATATGATCTAGCTGTTTATTTCAATGAATAGCTCCTATGTTCTGCTTCCCATTTGTGGTCGCTCTCTGTTCCTCTTTTGGAGACCTACTACAAAAACAGGAGGGGAGGAGAAAGCTTTTTAAAAGTATGTAAATGAAAACTTTGTGATCTCAGCAGCAAGTAGGCCAGTGCTGGTAACCAGTGAGAGACTGGGGGACCAGAGACCTGGTGAAATGGCATTGCACGATGGGGTAAAGTTACTTCCTACTGAGTAAAAACTATAAAGATCAGGGAAATTCCTAGAGCACTGTGTGACATGGAGTTGTCGCTTCCAAGTTCCTAGCCGTAAGTGATGTCACAGAGTTGTGCAATGCCATCCTCCAAATTGTCCCCAGCACTGGCAGGGAATGGGGGAATACTGGCCAGGGCCGGCGTACCCATTGAGGCCAGGTAGGCAGTTGCCTCAGGGTGCGGGGCGCCGGAGGGGGCACTGGAGGAGGCACTGGGGGCAGGAGCACGCGCCACGGAGCTGCAGCCTCCCAGCCCTCCCACCCTGCGTTGCCGCCGCTGCCAACACACGCCTCCAGCTGGGCACAGCAGCTGTGGGCTGGTGTCTGCAACGGCACACGGCAACCGAGCGGGAGAGCTGGGAGGCCACCCACGCGCCGTCCCAGCCACCCACCACAGCAATCAGGGCTGGCTCGCGTGCATGCCTGTGATGACATCACACGTGACGTCATTATGCAGGCTGGTGTGTGTGCATGCGCACATACGTGCGCACGCCCAGCTGGCCGGCCAGCCGCAGGCACCGCAAACCCTGGCGCCACTGCTGATACTGGCAGGGGATTTCCTGCTCCTAGCAGGCATCTGGCAAGGGCATTTTGGGTCCAACATTAAGGTTGCATTCAGGCATCATGAAAAAATCACAGTTTGTGCAACCCTATGCAAAGATACTCCAGTCCAAGGCCATTGAAGTTCTTGGGCTTAGACTGGAGTATTTCTTCATAGGATTGCCCTGTTAGTCTACCAGATGTAGGTAAGAAATCCCAGGTGTCTATATAACTCAGTTTGTCTGCTTCTTTCCTCTTTTTTTCCCCTTTTCCAGCAAGCAACTTAAGTTGCCACCTCTGTTTCTAGACAGCCTCAAGGGATGTTGCTGTTCAACAAACTGTGGTTTGTGAATTCATTTAACACAACAACCTATAGTTAGTACTACAAACAGAGGTTAACAAACCAGTTATAATTCCTGCTCTATTGTTTTCCTAGTATGTTGACTGTTGTATCACATTTTGTTTAACTATTTTCAATAGCTTTAATAGATTTCTCTTAATCACGTTATTATTTGCTGAGCAAATCTGCCTCAGGTAGGAAGGTGGGATATGAATATTTTAAATAAATATGGGCGGAAACAAGCAGGCAGGGGAGTGGACTGCTCTTTTTGTGCAGCTTAAAAACAATTCCCCTAAACTTGGGCTTTTTTGTCCCAACACTCGAGATACTATACTGCTATAAGAGACAACTCTCTATGAGTCTCTCTACACAAGATACCTCGGTGCATGTTCGTCAAGTACAGGGAGACACAATGTTAGCCAGGAAGGATAGTTTAAAAAGACAGAGCCAGTGGAGATCGCTCCTCAGAGGGTTTGTTAATTTCATCTTTGCTTCCCTGAAGGCTGTGTCAATTTCCCTTTTCCATTCTAAAACTGTGTGGGAATGGAAATGGGCTGTCGCTGCTTTCCAGACCTGGGCTTGGACCTGAAGAGGTTATATAATGGGCTACCATTTCCCTTCTGGCATTTCACAGCCCCTTTACGCAGCTCCAGATATAGCAAAGCCTTTGCCCTACCGCCAGCTCTCTTTTTTAAAACTACCCTTCCCGGCTAACATTGCATCTTCCAACATGTGGTTCAGATGTCTTGTGTAGAGAGGCTCGAGATTCATAAGGCATTCCCAAAGACAAAAGTAGAGACGCTGATCTACCAGGGACAGGCCTTACATTCTGGAACTATTCCCTACCAAATCGTAGCTTTGTTTCGTTCCAGGGTCAAAGCTACCTATCTGTGGCCCTGGATGGAGTACAGCCCTCAGCAGCATTCATTCGTTTAGAGCTTGAGCTTGCAATTAGAACTGGAATGTTATAAGCATAGCCCTGTTTTGATCTCTGCAACGTTAAAAGGTACACACTGTTCCTCACCGAAGTAAGCAGGAAACATGCCATTTGAGCTGCACATATGTACTTCCCAGAATCACAGTCTTATGTATTAAAAAAAAAATTCTTAATACATGCTGAACTTCCACATGCCCAAATAAATTGGATCCATTCCCAAAAAAAAGAAAGGAAGAAGCAGTAAGATGGTAAAAGAACAGGGCTTATGAAATAGCCTGGTTTAGTGTCTCATAATTTAAACTAGCACAATGCACTCAATTTGTGTTGAAAAGATTCATGTTTAAATTCCTGCTCTGCTACGAACTCAAAAGTGCAGTTCTAAGCAGAGTTACACCCTCATAATAATTCAATTTATTTTGTTGTTGATCCTTGCCCATTTCCACACGTCTTACCTTCTGCGGGAACATCGCGGAAGACAGTGTCTTCGCGCGCGAAATCGTGCCAGGAAGACGTGATTTCATAAAAAATCCCAGATGACAGTGTCTTCCTGGCGCGATTTCACGCGCGAAGACACTGTCTTCCGCGATGTTCCGGCAGAAGGTAAGACATGTGGAAACGGCCCTTGTTTTCTGAATGCTAACATGGGTCTCTAGGCTGGAATCCTAAGGCCAATTTCCTGTGATTAAGTCCCATTACAATGGGACTTCTCAGTGGACCTATTTAGGATTGATCCTTCAGACGAGTTTAATAAGCTTGGGTGACAAACAGCAGCCTATACTATCTCCTATTAAGAGCCACAGCAAATAAAACAGCATCTCAAATGGCAAACACAGAGGTGAAAATTACAAGCCAAAGACAGGCATCAAAGAAACACCAGGCAGAGGAATAAAAGTTTTTATCTAAAAACTTCACAAATTTCAGAAAGGCCATCTACAGAAGATCTTAACTGACAGGCAGATTAAGAATTCTTAAGTAAAACCCTTTAAAATGTAAGAATCAACACTTAGAATAGTATCCATGACAGAACTGGCTGTCAATTTAATAATTTTAATTTAACTGGATGTAAAATAGGTCGAGATGGGTAGCCGTGTTAGTCTGTCTGTAGCAGTAGAAAAGAGCAAGAGTCCAGCAGCACCTATAAGACTAACAAAATTTGTGGTAGGGTAAGTGCTTTTGAGAGTCACACAGCTCACTTCTTCAGCGTCTTCAGCTCACTTCTTCTGCAAAATCACACGATAACAGCGTCTTCCTGGCGTGATTTTGCACATGAAGACGCTGTGTTCTGGCAAAACGTAAGCTGTGTGGAAACGGCCAGTTCTACTGGACCCTCGCTCTTTTCTATTGGATGTAAAATAATGATACTTAAATAAATTTTAGTGTGTTCAAAGTACTTAAGATAACCTTCTTTTTGGTTGGGTGGCTGTTTAAACGATGTTTTAAACTCAGCTTTACATTTTTTACTCCTAATGTTTTATTGTTAAATTTTCTGCGGCTGTTTATTGCTGATCCAGCAAAGTTTTATTGCCATCTCAAAACATTTTTCGCTTTAAGGCAATATACACATTTTTAAAAGAAATAAATCCCACTGCAACCCTCCTTATATTGTAAGGTAAATCAGTATTATTATCTCTGTATTACAAATAAATAATTGAGGCTGTGAGACTTTCCTAAGAACACATACAGTGCTGTAAGAACATTTTCCTCGGATTAAGCCCCATCTAATAGACTTGACTAGGTTTCAAAGTAGATCTGCTTACGAATGCACTGCTAGAGCAGAGATGAAATTTAAACTGAGGATTCCCAGTTTCCTAAGAAGGGATTCTTATAGTACAATCCTAACAGGAGTTACTCCAGTCTAAACCCGTTGAAGTTAATGAGTTTAGACTGGAGTAACACTGTTTAGGATTGCACTGAAGTGCCTTTTAGCCCCTCTTCCACTGTTGATGTGTATATATATGAAAAGCAGTTTTTAAAATTATTTATTTCCTTCATTTATACTCCACTCTTCTCAGTATTTTCCTAAAATCTATGTAGCCATGTAGGAAGGTTGATCAAAACTTGAATTTTTGCTATTTTGCAAATGGTATTGCAAGCTAATTTCAATTTACAAATTAAATGCAATTTTATAATTTAGCCAAGTCCCATCCGAGGGTTTGGGATTTTAACCTACTGCGCCTTCCCCGGTGCATGCACTTCATACCTTCATCATAATTTCCAATTCAGAAACTAGATACCTGTCATTTTATAAAGTAACATGCTAGCAGAAGGGTGTAAGCAATATTGCAACTAGTCTTCATTCTGGAAGCAACCAGTGATTGCATGCTTAAGTCATGATGACTTTTAAAAAATTCAGACCACAGTACAGAATACAAACGCCCTTTCAAAGGTGAGAAGACACAGTCATATCAGACACACTAGAACTGTGTGTTCCTCCTTTTTAAGTTCCAGGATTGAACATATCACTTGCCAGGTGTCTGAAAATAATTTCATTTGGGTCTAAGTCATTCAGTTCATATGCAATTGGTCTATTTGATTCAAACCTTTTATTTAAT
This sequence comes from Eublepharis macularius, assembly GCF_028583425.1. Classification (NCBI taxonomy): domain Eukaryota; kingdom Metazoa; phylum Chordata; class Lepidosauria; order Squamata; family Eublepharidae; genus Eublepharis; species Eublepharis macularius. The sequence continues at coordinate 60,507,168 of NC_072802.1, read as the reverse complement.
CAACTGTTAATTGTTCTACCGATAAATAGCACTCAACAGCATCGCTAATTTACTTTTGCAGCCATTCATTTATAATTGGAATCTTGCTATTTATCTGCCACCATGCCATTACACTGCTGATTGCTACCAGTATGTTTGCGATAAGAAAATCATACTTTAAGCCAAATTAGAACTCTACTAAGGCTCAAATCATATACACATAAGCGCCACTGAACTCAGTAGGGTTTATAGCTGGGTAAACATGATAGGATTAGGCTGTAATCTGCTGCAGTCCCAGAGCTCACTGCCTCGCTCCCTATGTTCCTCCACAACAGCTTTGCTCATCTGAACAGGGTCTCCTGCAGGTGACAGGCTGCACACAGGTGAAGTCAGCAGCAGCCCATACACGGGCTTTCTCTGTGGTGGCCCCTATCCTGTGGAATGACCTGCCTGAGGAAGTTAGAAGAGCCCCCACTCTCCTGGCTTTTCGTAAATGTTGCAAAACCGATCTATTCAAAAAGGCTTTTTACTCAAATGGGAGGGCTGTATTGTAGGGAAGATGCTTCGCTAATGAGTTAGGGACCATAGACTTCATCACTATATTGCCTTACATATTATCTGCTGCTTTAAATATGTACTCCTATGTACCACCAGACCTCCATGTTGTCTAATGTTAGTCTTAGAATTGATTATGTTCTGCTTCAGTATTTTTTCTACTCTGTATTGGATTCTTGCTAATACTATGTCTTTAAAAGTTGTCTCTATTTACCCTACGGCATTGTTTATGAGTACCCAGTTTCCTGGGGGTAAAGTATAGATGACTGGGGAAGGCAATGGCAAACCACCCCGTAAAAAAAAGTCTGCCAAGAAAATGTCGTGATGCGACATCCCCCCATGGGTCAGTAATGACTTGGTGCTCGCACAGGGGACTACCTTTACCTTTATTGTTTATGAAATGTCCTTGATACCGTATTGAAATGTACGTGATACTGATTGTACTAATCTCATACTGTGTAATCCGCCTTGAGATTCAGTGAGAAAGGCGGACTATAAATGACATAAATAAATAAATGAATAAATAAATAAATAATTTACAGCCATGTTTATTCAACAACCAAAAGACTCAAGAGGGAGACAGACAGCTGATTCCCTATAGGAATACAGTTGTCACACGATGTGTGTCTATCCCTGGCATCACATTTTCATTCTGCCAAGGAGCTCAGCGTGGTCTACAAAGTTTCCCCCTCCTCCATTTTATCCTCAGAGCAACCTTGTCAGGTAGATTAGATGGGGAGGGGAGAAAAAGTGAGAACGATTAGTCATAATTATCTTACAGTCTGGAACTCATTGCTACCAGCCGTGATTAGGGCCGCTCGTTCAGATGACTTTCAAAGGGGCTGAGTCATGCCTGTCAATCAATCTGAATCTCCACATTCATGCCCGGTCTCTTTGCCAAATGCCAGTCTCTAGGGGGCTGCAGCTACCGCCTTCTTGCGGGCTTTCCAGGAGATTGCTGCTGAATGTCTCAGCAGTGGGGGGACCCAAAGCAGCTTACAAACCTCCATCTGATTATTGCTAGAGCTCCCTGTGAGGTAGTTTAGGCTGGTCACCATCAAGCTTCATGGCAGACTCAGGATTTGAACCTGGGTCTCACAGATCTTAGTCAGATATTTAACCACTGGTCTTCTGCCCGTCTACCATGGAAAACAGTATGCTGAGCCAGATGGACGAGTCAGCAGGACTCTTCTTAGGAAGGGGGGAGGTGATGTACAGGAGGGGGCGTGTGTGTTGGAATATTAGGAAGCTGCTTTATACCAAATCGCACCATTGGTCCATCTAGCCCTGCACTGTCTACTGTGGATCTCCAAGGCCTTTCTTTACCCTGCTAGCTGAGATCCTTTAATGGGAGGAGCCAAGGACCTTCTAAATGCAAAGCAGGTGCTCTGCTATTCACAAGCAAGCCTTTCAAACATGATTAACTTGGGCTTGAATATAATAATGATGACATTTAATTTATATACCACCCTTCAGGACAACTTAATGCCCACTCAGAGCGGTTTACAAAGTATGCTATTATTATCCCCACAACAATAAACACCCTGTGAGGTGGGTGGGGCTGAGAGAGCTCCCAGAGCTGTGACTCATCCAAGGTCACCCAGCTGGCTTCAAGTGTAGGAGTGGGGAATCAAACCCGGTTCCTCCAGATTAGAGTCCCGCACTCTTAAGCACTACACCAAACTGGCTCTCAAAAGGGCTTCTTAAAACACAGCCTCCTTGTGAGTCTTTAACTGGCCATGTTGGGTAGAAATGTCATTCATAAACAGAATGTGCCTGAGTCTTTGGAGGTGGGGGGGAGTCACAATCTCCTCGACAGTGGTTGCCTTTAACAAACAGTAGTCAAAACACACATGCCCACATTGTAGCTACAGTTGTCACATTTTCTGCCATTACTGCTCCTGTGACTTTAAAGCTCTGTGCAATTCTTCTGGAGTCCTAATGAGAAAGGTGGACTATAAATAACATCAATTAATAAAATAAATAAACAAACTGCAGATAGTCAATACAGAAATGAAGGAGCTGAACATTTACCCTTCCCTTAGAGCAGAACCACAAGTGACAAAAGGCACAGATTGGACACTTGCCTGCTTCCCTCAAGTTTTGATGGGAAATGTAGGCATCCTGGTCTTGCAGCTTGGCTCTCCCACTGCTGTCCAATGGACTTTTCAACTGTCACTTGTCCAACATTCCGCCAAGCTGCCTACATTTCCCATCAAAACTTGAGGGAAGCTGACAAGTGTCCAATCTGTGCCTTTTGTCACTTGTGGTTCTGCTCTTAATTGCATGGAAACACCTTCTTGATATCTCTGCTACATACCATGTGAAGCAGCTGTTACTGCTAATTAGAATAGTTGGAGACTGTAATAAGGGAGGAGGAGAGATACACACCCAATACCTGATGAAGGGAGCTTTGACTCTCGAAAGCTTATTCCCTTGAAATCTAGTTGGTCTTTAAGGTGCTATTGGACCTGGATCTCGCTCTTCTACTATAGACCAACACGGCTACCCACCTAATGCAATATTATAGAGATTTATGAAATTAATCCTGATGAGGCAAAACCAGAGATGATTTCCCCTCTCCTCTCCCAGGACACCAAAACTGAGGGGTCACCCAATGAAACTGACCAGTGGTAGATACAGGACAGACAAAATCAACTTCATATCAAGCGTAATGCATTTATTCCTAAGGAATAGCTGCGTTTGTCTGTTGTAGCAAAATTACACCAGAGTTGGGTAGTTTACAAGGTGCTACCCAAGTCCTGTATAATTAGTATACGGAACCCACAGCCACAAGATTTGATGGCTACTAGGCAATTTTAAAAACAGACTTTTAAATTTTAAATTAAAATGTTAACAATTATTTAAAAATAGCCAGCGCAGCTAAGCTGTCAAATTCAGAGGCAAATGTTCCCCAGAGTACCAGATGCTGCAAACCGGCAAGGGAGGGAGGCTGTTAATACCCATCTTGTGGGCTTCTGGGAAGCCTCCGGTTAGCCTTTCTGGGAAAACAGGCTACTGAACTAAATGACTCTTTGGTGTGATCCGGCAGGGCTCTTCTTACTTTCTTAAGACTGTAACCTTAGTTCAACAGCTCAACATTTCCCACTCTGCCCAAAAAAACAGGCACTTGCCCTTGACGTTTGCCTTTTTATTACAACAAAGAACAAGACTCTCGTGGCTGGAGAGGCATCACTTTCTTAAAGAGCAAGATTCGGGTCCGGTAGCACCTTAAAGACCAGCTAGATTTCCAGGGGATGCGCTTTCGAGAGTCAAAAGCTTGATCTCTGACTCTCGAAAGCGCATCCCCTGCAAGTCTAGCTGGTCTTTAAGGTGCTACCGGACCCGAATCTTGCACTTTTTCAAAAGACAGCTGAAAACGATCTGAAAGAGGCACCTCTCCTCTGCCCGAAGCACAAGATAAACAGGTCTGTCAGGTTTTAACAACCGAAAAACCTGGCCACCTTGTTTGGGCAGAGGCAAAAGAGGAACGAGGGTTCCTACAAAGGCCAGTTTCAAACGGTCTTCGAGCCCCACTCCTCGATCAGTGGCAGGGCTAATAGCTGCCCCGCTTCCTCTCTCTCTCTAGTCCCTTCTCCGGTGCCGATCGGGCTGCAGAGCGGCGGCCCCGACCTCCGAGCGTGCAAGGCATGTTAGATCGACCGTAGCCCCGGCCCTTGCAACTTAATGAAAACGCGGGCGGGGGAGGGAGCGCAAATTAGAGATCAAACGGGAAAGAAAAACACACACACACACTCGAGAAGCCTCGCAATGCTCCCCTCCCCCTTTTTTTAAAAAAAAAGCAAGCCAGGGGCTCAAAGGAGAAGCTGTTCCCTTCTCCCCCCCCCTCATTAAACACCTCCTCTCTCCTTGACATGAAAGGCTGTAGCCGCCTCCCACTTTCCACCCCCCCCCCCAACACATGGGCGCAATTTGCAAATCAAAGCATTTCTTCTTTCTTCTTCCAGACCCCCCCCCCCCCGCAAGCCCTTGCAAAAACAAAAACATCCCGACATGTCTGGGCACGTAAAACCAAACACCACCCCCCCCCCCATTTTTTTTTAAGGAGAGAGAGATCGCCCACAAGCAGCGCAGGTACAGCGAGCCAAACAGCCGGGAGTTGAGCTTGGGGGGTCTCCCTGGTGGAAGGAACCCAGCAAGAGGTCCGGGGAGGGAAGGGGAGAGCTGTGGGGGGAAGCATCCCCCTTCCCCCTCGACTCTCCAAATCTCAGCCCCTGGAAATCGAGTTGCTCTCTAAGGTGGACCCGATTCGTGCTTTCCCCCTCCGCCTGAATCCCCCCTCCCCACGTTACCTTTCCTTCTGCACCCCAGAAGCAGAGCGCCGCTGTCAGCAGATGGAGCCAGCCGGGTCTCCTGCCCAAGGGGAGAGTTTTGCCCATGTTGTGCCGGGGGTGTTGCTGTCGGTGTTGCGGCGGCTCCTGGACTTTTCTCCTGGCTGGCCGCTCTTGTGCGTTGCGAGAGGGGAGCGAAGGCAGCTGTTCCTAATACCTTCCTCGCCCCGAGTCTGGTCCTCCTCTGCTTCGCCTCCCTCTCCCTTTCCCACCTCCTCCTCTTCCACTCCTCCTGCTCTCCATTCCCTCCATCCTATTTCTCCTCTCCTCCCCCTCCCCAGTGGATCACCTGCTACGGAGGGGATGGAGAAACAGCAAGGGGGGGGGGTCTTTCTTCGGCCTCAGCTCTGCCCCAGTGAGCTTCCTGCCCCAGTGGCATTAGCTATGCAATTTGGAGTTTATTGTGTGTGAGAGAGACCTTATCTAGAAGAGGTGGTTAAGGGGTCTTTCTCCCGCCCGCCTTGGCCAGCACCCTCCAAGACCAATCTGGAGTCTCCAGGGTGCATGTTGGACTCTAGCATGCTAGAAGGGCACAGAAGTCTTGGGTGCGAGTTGTACAACAGTGCCCAGAGAGAAAGGAGGGATTCGCAACTGGGAGGGAGAATGTGAAGTTAGGAGGCTGATTAATCCTGTGTCAGGCCCTTGGATCACAGAACTCAGTATGTGACAGGCAACAAATAGCCCTCCAGGATCCAGGGTAGAAAAATGGCCCTGGAGAGGCCAGAAATTGAACCTGCATGCAAAGCAGATGCTCTGCCTCTGAGCTGTGGCCTTACCCCAGTGAAGGGAGAGCTCACAACAATACTTGGCAGGTGCCGATGTGATTATAGGGCTCAGAGTGTTGGACTAGGACTGTGTATGGTTCAAGTTCAAATCCCACCATGAAGTTGGCTGGGTGACCCCAGGCCAGTCCCCAGGAGCAATCCTAATCGGGTCTACTTGAGAGTAAAACCCATTTTATTCAATGGGGGTTGGTGGTGATGGAAAGTGCTGTCAAGCTGCAGCTGACTTATGGCGACTCCTGTCTCTGAAGAAATAGCCTACCTCACAGGGTGGTGATGAGCATCAAATAAGGGCTGTGCATGACCAGAGAATGCTGCCCTCAATCCCTTGGAGGAAGGGGAGGAGGAGAGATGCAGTGGGCAGAGCTCAAACCACTTCACAAACATTGTCGTTTTATAATCATTATGACAGTCAGCATGGTGTCATGGTTAGAGTATCGGAGTAGGATCTGGGCGACTCCGGGTTCGAATCCCTGCTCTGCCATAGAAGCTTACTGGGTGACCCTGGGCTGGTCACGCTCTTTCAGCCTCAACTACCTCACAGAGTTGTTGTGAGGATAAAAAGGAGAGTGGAATGATGTAAGCCACTTCGGGTCCCCATTGGGCAGAAAGGCAGTGGTATAATAACAACAACATAATAACAACAACAACAACATTCAGTTCTTATATCGCTGTTCAGGACAACTTAACACTCACTCAGAACGGTTTACAAAGTATATTATAATTATCCCCACAACAAAACGTCCTGTGAGGTGGGTGGGACTGAGAGAGGTCTGAGAAGCTGTGACTGACCCAAGGTCACCCAGCTGGCTTCAAGCAGAGGAGTGAGGAATCAAAACCGGTTCTCCAGATTAGAGTCCTGCCGCTCTTAACCACAACACCAAACATTCTTGTAAGGTAAGCTCTGTATTAATATCCCTACAAATGCAGGAAGCATGGGATCATTGGAGAAACTTCTACATTAGGAGAAGGGATTCTATAAATTCTCAGGGACTTGATGAGGCTGGTTTCTCTTCTCCCACTCCCCCCTTTAACTGAATTTCAACTGCTCTTAACATTCTTTGCTTCCTGGAGTACACTCAGTCCTCAACAATCCTGTTTATATGTGTGTTTTCTTTTGGTAAGGTAACAAAGTAATCTTTACTTGAGGGAGTCCCTCTAGTAGGTAAAAAACCTGTACCTTGCCTGTAGCTGTCCTAGTTTCCTTGTTTTCCTGGAAGCCGCCCACTTTACCATTAGATACAGTGAGATAATTGTGTGGCCGTGATGGCAGTGGGTGGAAACACAGTGAGTAAGAATGCCTTAGCCAAAGCTACGTAGTGGTTTCATGGACATATGCTATTGATTTCTGGGGCTTCTTATCCACTACATCACAGCAGCCCTCTTCGTGACAGTAACCAAGATTGAGGCGAGAGATAACTTTTTAACCTGTTGGTGGTACCTGTTCCTGAGCCAACAACCATTATTGGTGCAGTGGTTAAAAGTGCGGGACTCTAATCTGGAGAGCAGGGTTTGATTCCCCACTCCTCCACTTGAAGCCAGCTGGTAAACCGCTCTGAGTGGGCATTAAGTTATCCTGAAGGGCGGTATATAAATTGAATGTTGTTGTCTCGCTGATGTGCAATCATGTAATTTTGAATTGATTTCAAGAATGTGATGGCCTCTGGCTAATAAACTTTGTTGTTGCTTGAATGTTGTTGTTGTTATCATCCAACCAGTTGGCTGTTATTTTTCAATGATCCACAAAGCCTGCTGCTTTTCCTCCATGATCTATAGAATTCATACAGCCTGAATTCTTTATTACTATTTATTTAGCATAGCAGCCTAAAAGCCCAGAAGCTAAGCAAGGTCAGCCATGGATGGGAGACCACTGAGGAAGACTGGGCTTGCTAAGGTGAGGAAGGCAACGGTAAACCACTTTTGCTCATCTCTTGCCTTGAAAACCCCACGGTCCTGGGTTCACCATGAGTCACTTGCAACTTGACAGCACACAATTATTATTTATTTAGTAAACTTTTATTCCTTCCTCTCAGGGCATTGGGATTTGTGGTGATCCAAAGAGAGTTTTGGGGTGCAGAGGGCTTAAATCATTCCCAGTTCCTTATTCACAACTGTTTCCAATACAAGCTTATGGGAAGCAGCCCAAATAGGTCATCGCTCCAGAACCAGTGTTTGGACCAGCACCAGCACATGTCATCTTGTAGGGGACAGTCTCTGGGCTGCCAGGCTGTGTGAGTTGGGGTGATTCAAGCATTTTTTTTCAGGCGCAGCTACCCCCTTTCTGCTTATTGATTTGTTCTGGGGACACCTTACATTGAAGCTGTTTACTCAAGAACTGGGCTTTGTAGGAGGACCCAGTATATGTCCACTTAGAGCCAAGCTACAAATGATGAATTACACGATGACTGCACCTGAAGGGAGTTGCAATGTTAGCCGGGAAGCTGAGTTTTAAAAGAGATCAGAAGGCTTTGTCAATTTCCCCTCTCTACAGAGCCCTGAGATGGCTCCTTAGAGGGTTTGTTAATTTCCTCTTCACCTCCTAGAAAGGGAGGTGAAACTGACATTGCCTTTGGGAGGGCAGAGTCTGCTGAATATGGAGGTGTGTGATATGTGCCCCTACAAACTTTATTTTGGGGTGCAGAGCTTTTCAGTTTCCCTTAATGTTTGCGTTTGGCTTTGCAAATAAGGAACTATGAACTGCAATTCAGGAACTGGGAACCAGCTTCAGCTTCGTTCCATTTTACCCTCTAAACAACCCTACGAAGTAGGTTAAGGCTGAGGGGATGGCTGGCCAAAGGTCACCCAGAAAGTCTAATGGTAAGTTTACACACATGAGCACAAGCTTGTGTCTTTTACAGAATCAGAGCATACGCCCACCAAAGTCAGTCATCATTGCCTACTCTGACTGGCAGTGACTCTCCAGGTTCTTGTGTCAAGGCCTTTCACATCACTACCTCCCTGATCCTTTCTCAATTGAAGGTGCCATTAACTGGACAACTGCATATAAACCACATGCCCCCCCCCTTGAGTCCCTCACATGGAGTGATTCCGCACACGTTGGATAATGCACTTCCAATCCTCTTTATAGATCATTTGGAATGGATTTTTTCGTGTGCGGAACAAAAAATCCACCTCAAACGAATGATAAAGTGCATTGAAAGTGCATTATCCAACGTGTGCGGAATCACTCATGGTTTGAGTTTGAATGAATGTCTCACAAGCTTGGAAGAAGAAGTTTAATCTTTCCCCCACCTCATGGTTTTGCATGTCAAGCCACGCTGTTATTAATACTGTTATTAAACAACAAAGACGGACGCCTGTCTTTTGCCTTTTTTACATTTCAGGACTCAGAACAGTGGCTGCTTCTGGATGGGGGGCTGCAAGAGCATTCCCTTGCCACAGAGGCTGCAGCAAGTGACATGAAAATGTCCACATCCCTTGCTCCTGCGGGGCTTGCTTTGCTCCAGGCCCTGCCCACGGTTCTTCCCTGCCATGCTTGCACATGTGGAGGAAGTGGCGCACCTTGCAATGGCCCCCTTTAAAGGGCTCTTTTTCTTCCTTTTCCCCAGCCACACAACATGACTCAGTAAGGAAATGGGGGGGGGACCCTTTAAGGAGCTGAATTGTGGTTTAGCTGTACCATTTTGAAGGTGGAGTTCAGCGTCACATACACCCTGGAGATTCTGGGGGAGCATCAAGAGGGGCATTCCGTCAGTAGCACACCGCAGTTTCCCCTGTACTTTGGAGAAAATGAAGTTTATATTTTATTCAGAGTAAAGGGGAGGGTGGAGCCCTGGAACCGGACAAGTTCTGTCTAGCTCGGATACCATGTTCTCTGGATGCTCCCCTTTACTCTCCAGGCTTCTTGATAGCTAAGTGGGGATGTGTGTGTGTGTGTGTGAGTTTCAGTTCTTAAACAGCACTGGAGAAAAGTTAACCCTCCATTCCCTGCACAGTCCTATTTGAATCGGGTTCTCTCATTGCTTCTGTTGTGTGTAAGGTGCTATCAAGTCACAGCTGACTTATGATAACCCCATAGGATTTTCAAGGCAAGGGATGTGCAGAGGTGGTTTGTCACTGCCTGCCTCTGCATATTGATGCTGAATTTCCTCGGTGGCCTCCCATCTAAGTATTAACCAGGGCCGACCCTGCTTAGCTTCCAAGACTGGACAAGATTGAGCTTGCTTGGGCCGTCTGGATCAGGATACTGCTTCTTATTAGCATTTCTAAAATGGATCTGCCCAGGGGTCAATTTGTAGAATAAGACCTGGAGGAACTCATTAGCACAACTCATTAGCATATGCCACGCCCCTTGCCATCACCGGACGTGTCATTAGCATAACTGATTTGATTTGTGCCACACCCCCTGGCATCACCTATCCTGGCTGTTTTGGGCCCAATCCTGGCCATTCAGGGCCGAAATTGGACCCAAAATGGTCAGGATCAGGCCGCTGCTGAGTGGGAGAGTGATCCACCACCTGTCAGAGGCCCAATCTGGGCTGTTTTGGCCCCAATCCAGGCTGAAACGGGCCCAAAATGGCCGAGAGTCAGGTGGGCAGGGCCACCTGACATGTGACCTCTTTGGGGAACTGCCGGAACTGCGTTCCTGCGTGTTCCCTCTCCAAATGAGCCCTAGATCTGCCAACATTTGACTTCTTGTAAAAAAAAAACCACCAGTGGTGACCCTGTGCTTGCCCTTCCTGTAGCATTCACATGGAGACTGTCATGTCCCCAAAAGATGCTAAATGAACCTCAGATCTAACTTCTTCCCAACCCAGTTTCCCTCTAAGGGCTGCCATTTATTTTTTAAAGGATCTTATTTTAGTTCGGCTAAGTATTCCTACCACCTAACTCAGCAGACTGCTTCTGCCTGCTCCATAATCTGCACTTTGAAAGAGGAGTTATCAGATGTGCCACTTTCTCGGCTCTCTCTGTCAAATCCCACCGTGATTGTCAACGTTAATACAAGCTAAGCTTGGGAAAACATCCTTCTGACAAGGAATTCAAAAGGATAAAAGGGGTGGGGGTGGAAACACACACAAAGTTTGAAACAAGAGTCCTAATCTGACAGAAGTAATGATTCTGTCTCAAGGTTCTCACCAGGGATTACATCTCGAGGAGGTAAGCCGAGAGAAGAGTCTCACAGACAAGCAAATAACTGGATCGAGGAGTGGGGTGGGGAGAGAAACCCTGCCAAGCTGAGAGCAAAAACGTCAAAAGGAGAAAGTGGGCAGGTTTAAGTGTGTGGTTCTTTTGAAGGGATTTTAAAGCCCTGTTAGCAGGATTCTTTTTCCAAAGGTCATCTGAGTACAGGCACCCCTAATCCTTTCAAGAAAATGCCAATTCAGCTGCTGTTCCAAAATGGGGGATTTGTAGCAGACCACAGATCCAATCCGTGCTGTTTGTCCCCTGGCTTAAGCTGCCTTCAGACCCAGATTCACATCTTTTCTCGGCTGTTGTTCCTCCTTCCTCTCTGCTCCTGGCAGTCACGCTGTTTCCCCGTATTGCCAAGTATTCAAAGGGCTGTAAGTCAAGGTCCTTAGTCCCTATTGTGTATAGCGGAGGATTTGCTGATGGGCAGGTTCTACATAGAAGGCACCATTCTAAATTTTATTTCAACAGTCCCAATGAGAAATGTGTTTGCTTCTCAATCAGCCTGTGTGTGCAGAGTCCTGTCAAGTTACAGCCAATTTATGGCAATTCCATAGGGTTTCCTTGGCAAGAGATTATGAGTAGAAGTGGTTTGCCATTGCCTGCCTCTGTGTAGCAACTTCCTTGGTGGTCTCCCATCCAAGTACTAACCAGAGCTGACCCTGCTTAGCTTTAAAGTTCTGATGAGATCCAGCTAGCCCGGGCCATCCAGGCCTCCCCAAGCCAGTTTTGGTATAACGGTATAAAGATCATTCAGAAAGCAAGTGACCGAATCCAGCACCATTTCCCTTCATGGCTGCCATTTTTCATTTCCTGGTGGGAGCAGGCGGGCCAAATATCTCTGGTCGGCAGAGGGAGGGCTCTCTGCAATGTGGCGGGCCACAGCAGGTACACAACCATGCCAACTGCTGATGTTGGCCCTAGGATTCCAGCTGGATTCATTTTACTGGAGAATTATCCAGTAGTGAGACTGGAGGACCATCAAACAGGGCATAGAGCATGGGGACCAAGCCTCCCGACCAGGCGCCCCCATTTCCCACCACCACTTAACAGACCCAAGGGGCAAAAAGAAGGAAGCTACTTGGTGTTGCAACAACATGTGACATTACTTCTAGTGAAAAAACGGATGTCATCGCATGGGAGCACTGCTCTAGGATCTATCAAAACTAGAGATTTTATCAAGAAGATTGTCTTAGCTTCACATTCTCCCAGTGGTTTGCCAGCTGCAGCCCTAGTGTAGAGGCCAAGGCCTGCCTCTTAGCACTGGAATTCAGAGCTTTGTAGATGGAGGTTGCTTTCAGACACTGTAGCTAGTAGCTATTGATGTACCTCCCTATAAATCTTTTAAATTTCCTCTTAAAGTAATCTATGCTCATGGGCATCACTATGTCCTCTGACAGTGAATTCCACTGTTTAATTGCTTGTTGAGTAAGAAGTATTTCTTTTTGTCCATCCTAAATCTATTGTCCACCTGCTTTATTGTGTGCTCCCAAGTTTGTATTATGGGAGAGGGAGAAAAAGCTCTTTCTTTCTCTCCACCCCATGCATAATTTTACAAACTTCTATCTTATCTCCCCCCTCCTCAGTAACTTTTTAAAAAGAAATTGAAAAGCCTGGATTCTTTAGCCTTTCTTCATCTCTTTTGCCCTCTTTTGCACTTTTTCCGGCTCTGCAACATTCTTTTTTAGATACGGTGACCAGAACTGTACACAGCATTCCAAACGGGGCCACACCATAGTTCTGTACAAGGGCTTTACAATATTGGTCATTTTATTTTCAACCTTTTCCCAAATGATCCCCAGTACGTAGTCTGCCTTTTTAACTGCTGCAGCATGATGAGTCAAAAGTTTCATGGAGTTATTCACTACAACCACAAGATCTCTTCCCCCCACCCCACAGTCTTGTCCAGTTCAGACACTACCAGCATATATATTTCTTCCAGTGGCATTTCCTTACACTTATCCAGACTGAACTTTGTTGTCAGCCACACCGTTTAGAGAGATCTTTCTGTAGGTATTCACAGAGCTGGGAAATGAACTCTGCATTTATTTATTTACGTTATTTTTAGTCCACCTTTCTTCTGAGATTTCACAGTGTAAGTCAATACACTCAATGGCTGGGGCTGCAGTTGCCAGGGGTATGGTTTTCCCCCAGACAGTCTGTTTTTTTGCCAGACTGTCTGGGGGAAAACAAAGTTGAAACACTGTACACCTGTGCGTGCACCCGGGGTGTGCCTGGACAGGTGATTGGGCTTGCCTGCCACACACCTGGGGAACAGCTGTCCCACTCTCTGTTGCATGGCATGCCCCCTTCCCACTCACCTGAACTCCCAGTCTGCTGACCGTGCTTCTGGGGAGCATAAACCAACACAAGAGGCAGCCCATTGGAATCGAACCCCAGAGTAGACTAACCACAGTCTGGGCAACAAATAATAACAAATTTTCAAGTTGATATATTAGAATGATTCTCAAGGATTATAAAGTGACTAAGTGCATATATTAATAAATAAGAGAATAAATATGACAATCATAAAGACATTCCACAACTACAACACATAAGCAAGTGTGTCTTGAAGGAACACAAAAAGTTCCACAGTAAATATTCTAATGAGGTTTCTGATGAAGAAAAATGGTGTAAACTCCAGTAAACCAATATTAAAGATGACCTTCCCCTCTGGGGGGGGCGTGGTTGCATTCCTGCTCAATGGTGGGCCAATAATTTAAACCACGCGTTTCATCCAATGCTTCCTCAAGGGCACAAAGGTACAGGTCCAGAATTAATGTACATCATGCACTCCGCCTTGGTTCTATACACTTCTACCGGAGAGTTTTCAATCAGAGTGGCATGCACTTGGAATATACCTGTAAAAGAAGGAAGACACAATTGTTAATTGAATGTTGGGACTTTTCACCGTTAACAGAATGGCTATTGAATTTGCTTATGTGTTGTAAATAGTTGTGGAACGTTTTTATGATTGTCATATTTATTCTTTTATTTATTAATATATGCACTTAGTCACTTTATAATCCTTGAGAATCATTCCAATATATCAACTTGAAAACTTGTTATAGTGGTAGTATTATTTGTTGCCCAGACTGTGGTTAGTCCACTTTACTTCGGGGTGCATCTGGGGAGCAGCTGGCCAGCCTGCCCGCCTGCCCAGCCTCTTGCACTCCAGCAATGATGTCACAGAAGGAATAAAAAAGGGTAAGTACCAGGCCCCTGTCTGGTCTGGGGGGAAGCCATTTGGCAACTCTAGCAGGGGCATTCAATAAACAATATAATCGGGTATGGATTGTAGAAATTTGAGCTGAACCCATTCTGAAACAATGCACATGCAATTTAACTTTATATGTTGGCACTTGGGAGGTTGTCAAAATCATGTTCCTCATCATTAGAAAACTTGGGCCTTCCTTTTGTTCATAAGACAAGGTGCTACAGAACAACGCGCATTTAAGGGACTGTTTTATCAAACCTCTGTTAAATCACATTTCAGTCCAATTTAATTAATCTGGCAGTTCTCAAAAGTAACCGACATGCATTAGAACCTCTTTGCTAATCTTTAAACTCTCTTAATAGCTCTGAAAAACGTCTCCTGTTGTGTTTTTCCAGACCTGAAACAGGGCAGTAGGGGGTGGTAGTGGGAGGGGTTAATCAGAGGAAATCACCCCTCCTCTTAAAAAAACTTAAAAACACATACTTTTTAGCATGTGGTTAGATGAAGGCAATGTGTGTGAACTATTTTGATCACTAAAATATACATAATGTATTATTTTTCAGTTCATTTAGCACATTTCAGTCCCATAGACTTCATTGAGAGAGAGAGAGAGGTGTCTAACCTGTTCTGACATGTGCTTAACTCTGTTATTGGAATTAATGGGGCTAAAAAGTGTTTAAATTTGGCTGGATTGTCTCTCTTTAGAAGGCAAATTTTCAGGGCATAAAGCATGAATTTAATCCACAGCTGCTGATGTGGAGAGGTAGCCACCTACTGGCACCTTGAGGAGCGCACGAGAGACTCCTCTTTTCATCTGGCTGGACAGAAGAAAGTTCAGCTCAGAACTAATAGCGCTTACATTTTTAACCATTAAGTAAAAAGTCTTGTTTTTTTAAAAAAACTTTTTAGGAGTAGAATTTGTATTGTATTAAGTTAATTTAACATCCTTCTATCTCACCTTTGCTATGGTATTTGGTAGTTCCGCACTAGTTGTTTAGTCTGGAATTAATATTATTTTTCACCCAGGTTCAACAGAGAATCCTGTCGTCAGTCCATGGCCTTACAAGTTTTCTGTTCTCTTCCCCCTCCCACAGCTCTTTTCTGATCTCATATGTGATACTTTTTTAAAACTTAAATTGCAATTGCAGCACTAGGTTGTCCTGTGTGGGCAGTCAAGATGCTACAGAGGTTTCTTAGGGTTAGTATACTTTATAATTTTCTCCTTTCTTTCTTGCTTAACTAATTATTTCCATGTTCTTGTGGTTAGTAATGCTCAGGTTTCATGAATCAATTAAAATGATCGGCTCGATTCAATGTGTAGGAGTGTTTGTGTGAATGAAAGAGAGTGTGTGTGTGTTTTTAACTTTGTAGCCAGCCAAAGCCACTACTGATTTTTAAATTTATTTGTATGGTACTTATTTCATAATCCTACTATTACAATAAATACAACAAAAGATTATAAGCAGAGTCTTTTCATTGGTGACAAAGTAAAAGGCAGTTCTGAAGCCTCCCCCCTCGCCCCCCCCCCCCGACCTTCCGCAGGGGACAAGAATGGAAATTTAATTAATGGTTCATGGATGCCATGAGAGAAGAGGAAGAAATCAGTTGGGCTGAAAACAAGGGATCAAAATGCAAATTGCAGGAATAAATGGAACCTTTGCGGAAGAGGGCTTCTCAGTAAACATACAGTTTACCTATTAGATTCATTTTTGTGAGAATATAGTGCTTTATTAAGTGTACTATGGAATCACTGTTTCAGTTCTGCTTGCAATAGAATGCTGAAAAAGGGATTCTTCTGTAGCGTAAAAAGATTGCAGGGTGGAATTACCCCTTTCTTAGGAACAGCAGTAATAAAGATGCAGATTTTAAAAAGTGAGAGTTTTATATTATGGGCCAATTCACACGTCTCCTAGGTGTGTTGTGGCTACTTTCAGTATGTTGCAGCTCTTGCAGTATGAAAAGCTACCAAGTGAGGTTGACAGAGTCCAATAGAACTGGACTACATGCTGCAAAGACTCCAAATTCACATTTATGCACAACCTGTCACGGGAAATTTCTTCACGTGCGCTAGTATTTAAAGTAGGTATCATAGGCCCAGCCGGTGTGTGAAATTGCCAGAACAGTTCACTCTTGGCTGATTGTGAAGATTTAAATAAAACACAGGAAAGGTGATGTTTCCTGGTAAGGGAAAGACCCCAAACATTCCCAAATCTATTTTTTTCATGACATTAAGTGCCCTCTAGCGGAAGAACTTTGTAAAGCAAATTTATCAACAGCACAGCTAAAGATAAATTGGGCACAATTGATGCTCACCTTTAAAACCCTAATTAACCTGGGGCTGCCAGAAACACTGTCTTTGCTTGTACTGTCTTAAAATTAAGAACTTTATCACAAACTCTGCTCACAGTTCCCTCCCTCACAAAAAAGAGCCAAGTGGCAACTAGGAATAGGGTTTTCTCACTGGGACTCAAGGCTCAGTACAAGTATGATAGAACCATTACAAAATATGATAACATTTGGATGATAATGATCTTTGAATCTTACAGCAAAGATTCCTAGTAAAACAAGACTATTCATTCAATCAGCAAGCAAATTACAAAATACGATAATAACCTTTGAGCCTAATAGCAAAGATTCCTAGCAAGGGTTGGAAATGCCATGTTGTCCAGACAACATGAGGGAAAGCTAGCACTGACCTATGGACACTGGCAAAAGGTACCTCCTTTGCTTTTCTGCCTTTTTCAAAGTTTCGGGAAACCAGTTCAGTTCATACTGATAGTTTTCTGAACTGCTCTGACAAATCCAGGTCTTCTGGCATGCTTATATTAGAAAGTCATTAAAAGGTCTCTATTTTTTTCGGTGCTGCAGTCTGCCTCCAACTACTTACGAAGAAGCAGCCTCATAACTTTGGCAATGTTTCCTTGGGAAAATATGGTGAGGGTCCAAGCCTCTGTCTTTCTTGGGAGAAAACAACCCTTCACTTATTTGCATTTCTACATTGTGATACTACCTTTTGTGTGCAAATGAGGAAGAGGGTAGTCACTCTGGTTCTTGCTCTTAGGTTCACTCAGTAGTGACAGGTACGTTCAAACTAGATCCATTTATAAGTAATAAGATATAGGGATGGGAGCAACTGATTTCAAGACAAGACGAGAGCTCATGCAGTGTCCAATTCTAAATAAAAGACAGAAGGAGCAGGGACTCTACCCCATGAGATTAAACCAACGTACACAAATATCAAAGGGGGGAACAGACAATTCCATTGTAATGTATACAATTAAAATACCACATACAGGAAATGCAAAATAAAAAGGAGTTATAAAGTGATGTTGATATTCTCAGAGTTAACTCATCTTTGTTTCCTGGCAGTCCTTTGTAAAGAGGTATCAATCTCTCTGAAATTACAGGTGTCTTGGAACTCTCTCTCATGTCAGGTCTAACAGAGTTTGTTGCACAGGTGGCCATAAGTCCTTTTATTTATTATAATTATATTATATGCCACTCTTTGTTTAGAAATCTCAGAGGAACTTCCACAGACACTTATCCAGGCATTGATCAGATCCACATCTGTCTGGTTTTCAACAATGCCCTCATCTTGTGAATTTTAATGAAACAATTCTTTGGTTGTGTAAATAAGTACCATTCAGAGTGGTACCTCCAGGGCTTTTTTTCTGGGAAAAGAGGTGGTGGAACTCAGTGGGTTGCCCTCGGAGAAAATGGTCACATGGCTGGTGGCCCCGCCCCCCGATCTCCAGACAGAGGGGAGTTGAGATTGCTCGTGGAGGGCAATCTAACCCCCCCCTCTGTCTGGAGATCAGGGGCCGGGCCACCAGCCATGTGACCATTTTCAAGAGGTTCCAGAACTCCATTCCACCGTGTTCCCGCTGAAAAAAAGCCCTGGGTACCTCAAAAATACGCTCATTATAAGGCAATGAGAAGAAGAGTCAAATTGTTGCTCCTGGTGGTTGGGTTCCTATACTATGCAGCTTCTAATTGGCAAGTTATTTTGCCAAAAAGAAAACAAGAGCATTCAACACCAAGGGTAACATTTGTTAAGATAGTTTCAGGTAGGTAGCCATGGGGGTCTGCAGTAGAACAGCAGGATTGGAGTCCAGGGGCACCTTGGAGACCAACAAGATTTTCAGGGTGAAAGCTTTTGAGAGATAAAACTTCCTTGTTCAGAATACAGAGAGGAGTGGAGATTCCTGAGCCTTTATATTCCACTCAGGAGGTGGGTGGGCTGAAGCAAAGAAGGGACTCAGGATGTAATTTATTTATTGTATTTATTTATTAAATACATTTATTGTATTTATTTATTAAGTTGCTGACTTTTTAGTTGTCTTCTTTAAAAATTCTGTGATTTTAAATGGCTTTAACTCCAGTGGTACTTAAGAGAACAAGATTTTTAGTGTATAAGCTTTTTGAGAGTCAAAGCTCCCTTCTTCAGCTATCTTCAGAAAAACCCTAAAAATATTGCTGGTCTCTGAGGTGCCCTTGGACTCAAATCCTGCTGCTCTACTGCAGGTCTGGCTACTCACCTATGATTTTCTGAGTATAAGCTTTCAAGGGTCAAAATTCCGTTTGTCAGATCCCAATGTAATAATTATTACTAATGCCTCTCTAATCACTAATGCAATAAACAACAAGACCAGCACTAGAAAATGATAATCTGAAGAAGAGGAGTTAGCTGTGTTAGTCTGTAGTACCAAATAGTAAAGAGTCCAATAGCACCTTTAAGACTAACCAGCTTTATTATAGCATAAGCTTTTGAGAGCTACAGCTCTCTTCATCAGATGTGTCATCTGACGAAGAGAGCTGTGTCTCTCAAAAGCGTATGATACAATAAAGTTGGTTAGTCTTAAAGGTGCTACTGACTCTTTACTATTCTCAAGAAGGGAGCTTTGAAGCTCAAAATCCTGTAAATTGTGTTGGTCTCCAAGCTGCTGCTGGACTCAAATCCTGCTGTTCTACTGCAGGCCAACACAGCCACCCACCTAAAACAAATTCTGAAATAATTAATGTGCACTTCCTGATTTCAATAACTACCCCCACAAAACCCAGATTTGAATCCAATGGTTTTAATTCATAAAAACAAACGTTCAATGATACTTTAAAGACTAAGAACATTTATTTCACTCTATTTTCAGTATTTCATTCATTACCCTTTTGGGGTTAGATCAAGACTAGTAGCCATGTTTTGCAGTAGAAAAGAGCAAGAGCCCAGTAGCACCTATAAGACTAACAACATTTTTGGTTAGGGTATGAGCTTTCGTGAGTCACAGCTGACTTATAGTGAAGAAGCTTTCATAATAGCTCACTTATACACTGAAAAAGTGAGCTGTGACGAACGAAAGATCATACCCTGCCAGGCTGCCACGCATTTTGTTAGTCTTATAGGTGCAAATGGACTCTTGCTCTTTCCTTTTGGGTTATTTGGGACAAAGGCAACCCTATAAGTACTTTAAAGCCAGTGGTTAAGAGCACAGGACCCTAATCTGGAGAGCAGGGTTTGATTCCCCACTCCTCCACTTGAAGCCAGCTGGGTGACCTTGGGATAGTCACAATTCTCTGGAGCCCCACCCACCTCACAGGGTGTTTGTTGTGGGGATAATAACATACTTTGTAAACCGCTCTGAGGGGGCATTAAATTGTCCTGAAGGGCGGTTTATAAATCGAATGTTGTTGTTATAAATAAATACATTTTCTAAAAAAAAAATCTTGTCCAATGATGCAGAGCAACATGAACGCCTTTTAAAGTCCCAGCCTGCAAACAGAAACCCAGAGGCGCCTCACAGCAGCCGATCCGGGCCGGGGAGGAGACGCGCGATGACGTCAGAAAACAAAACAGCCCCCTCCCTCCCGGATGGTCCGCTTCGAAAAGTCTTCCCCCACAGGGGGAAACACAGACCCCCTTTACCCGTTCCGCCCGCCTGCCCATCGTATTCGCCTCACTTTTCCTGCCTCGAGCGGGGGTGGCCTTTGAGGCAGGAGGAGGAGATTCTCCCCTCCGCTTGTGTTCCCCGTCAGGCCCACCTCGGGGGCTCAACGCGAGGGGCGTTTCCGGGGGGAAGAAAAAAGAGGTTGCACCGCCTCCCTGTGGCTGAAGGAGCAGCCCCGGTAGCGCCACGTCTCGGGCAGGAGGGAGGGAAGGAAGGAAAGAAGGAGGTTCAGACGCAGGCAGGTCAGTGAGGAGGGGAAGGGGTCCGGCGGGTGAAGAGAGGGCCGGGTTGGGGCGACTGTGGGTGGGAGGCCAGCAGGGGAGGGCTGGTGTTTGTTTGGTGGGGGTGTCAGCAGAGTTAGGGGGAGGAGGGAGGGAGGCTTCAGCTGGACACGAAGGGAAGATGGAGCTTTCTAAAATTATAGCAGGATTGGATTCCAGGGTCACCTCAGAGACCAACATGAAATCCTGGTATCTGAATTGCCTGGTATCCGCAGAAGGGAGCTTTGACTCTCTCAAACCCTGCTGTTCTATTGCAGACTTAAAGGGCTACCTACTTAAAATGATAATTTATGTGCCTTTCCTGATTTCAATAACTGCTCCCCCCGCCCCCCAGCAAGATTCAAGTCCAGCAGCATCTGGACCAACAAGATTTTCAGGGTTATGAGCTTTCGAGAGTCAAAGCACCCTTCTTGAGATTTAGAAGTGGAAGTAGCTCTACAGACTTCTAAATGTATCTGACAAAGGGAGCTATGACTCTCGAACGCATATACACTGGAAACCTTGTTGGTCTTTAAGGTGCCGCTGGACTTGAATCTTGCAGACCAGCACAGCTACCTATCTGAAATTTGTCTCCAAAACACACGCCAGTGTTAAGTCTGAGATCCCCCTCAATACACACACACAGGCTCTGCCTAAGACAATATTTTTCCCCTTTGAATGCAATGCAGATGGCCATCTCTCCAGAGCCCCATCTCTTCACCCTCCACAAACATAAAGGCAACCTGTTTCCCTGCTACAAAACACTCAAAATCATTTTCCATGTATCCCTCTCCTGGCTCCAGTAACTAACTCAGTTCACAAAATGTCCATGTACGTGCTCTCCAATGCTCAGTCCTCTCACTTTTAAAACTCACCCCCCCATGTATACATTCAAATATTCACAGTTGCCTCTATGTGGGGTAAGAGATCAAAGCCCTAGGCATTTGTGTTGAGGAAGCCCTTACCCCTTGAAAACTCTTAGCTCTTTCCCAGGAGAGACTTTAAATCCCATTTTCTTTGCATGTTGCTTCCAACCTGAGCTCTGGCTTGTCCTCATCAGAGGCTATAAATTTTGCACGTTGTTGATCCTACATTAAGAAATATATAATGCATATGTAATATATATGCCTCCCACTCCTGCAGTCTTCACAATGTTTCTGTGAAATAGATCATGAGATACTGACTGGCACAGAGTCATCTAATAAGCTCTTTTGTGACTAAGCAGGGGTTCAGCTCTGGTTTCCTGGGTCCAAGTTCAGCCACTGTGCCTCACTGATTCTCAGATCATTTTGAAAAATGTGGGAGAGAAGATGCAACATGCTTATTGTTCAAGCACTAAAATTCCCTTGGAATGCTTCTCTCATTTTAAAGATCAGCTAGATTTCTGTTGTTAAATTTTCCAGCTGATGCTTTCTTCGTATTTTAGTGTTTCTGCTGGTTTCTGAGGTCTGGTTTAATGAAACAATTATGTGTTTCTGTTTTGCTTATCTCACCTTAGCTGTATTTCTGTCCCTGTAGAAGATGCTGCTTTGTTTACAAAGACTAAACAAACAAGAATGATGATAAAAGTTACCTTCCTTCCACTCATTGAACCAATAATATCCTTTAATATTTTTTAGCATTTTGTTTTCAATATTTTTATTTTGTAAGCCACCTTGAGAAGATTCCTGGAGAGGTGGCATAAAAAGGCTCTAAATAAATAAATAAAACAAAGTTATTTTGAGGGTGTACATGTTCTGAGTTCCTATATCAAAAGGAGTCCAGTAGCACCTTTAAGACTAACCAGTTTTATTATAGCATAAGCTTTCGAGAATCAAGTTCTCTTCATCAGATGCCTGATCAAAACTGTATCTGCCCAGTTTTGATCAGGCATCTGATGAAGAGAACTTGATTCTCGAAAGCTTATGCTATAATAAAATTGGTTAGTCTTAAAGGTGCTACTGGACTCTTTTTGATTTTGCTACTACAGACTAACACGGCTAACTCCTCTGGATCTATGAGTTCCTATACTTGTCTTATGATGTGTAGCTGAATATCTTGAAGTTGGATGTCATAATAGTACTTTATTAGCTTTCAGCAGGGATTGTTCATTTTTGTATAATATGAACCCACCTCCTCCTTAAATCAACAAAGTTTAGAAAAGACTTTCAGCTGATTTTGTAAGGTTTCTTCTTAAAAGAAGTTCAGGCTTTCTAAAAAAGCACAATCACAATCCAGAAACACTTCTTTACAATAGCATTTAATACTATAATTACCAGCTTAAATATAGGAAGTTTAATTGTCAGACATGGTTCTTTGTAGGGGTGGTAGGCACACTTATGTATGCATGTGTCTTACGGGCTATGATTTTAGTACACTGCAAGGGGCAGATATAATGACTTTGTGTGAGTGGTGATCTTTATTGTTAGAACTTGTATAATCTGAAATTGGTATGGCGTCACTAGGAGAACTGGTATGGGCAGAGTAGTTAAGAGGATGAATTTCACTTGTGCCACAAACTACTTAGGCAAGCTGCCCCTTTTGCAGTGTCTGTGCTGGTCTACCTTACAGGGCTGTTGTAAAGATTAGTGAAATAATGTAAAGTACTTTGAATATGCTGTGTTACAATTATTAGATTGTGGCCTATATCCTGTGTATGCTTTTGTTGTCATGACAAGTGGTGTTGTAGCTGCTCAGCCAATGAGATGAATGGCTTCCTAATGTTATATTCTTATCCCATAGGGATCAACCAGGGAGACACGGCAGTATTTGAGAAAACCCTGAAATTCCTTGGCAGTTTATCAGGTATTCTCTCATTGAAGAGAATGCTGATAGTAATTGAGCTTCCCCATCTTTTCCTGAAATGTGCAGTTATAAGGGAATTTGGATGTGGTCTGGGATACAGTTGAGTTGTCTTAATGCTTTCATTTTTAATTTTTTAACTTTATTTATATTATTTATAGTCTGTATTTCTCTCTTGAGATTCAGGGTGGATTACATAATGTAATTGAATATGATCAACAGCTGGCAAATTCTGTAAAAACCAATAGGTTATAGATTGCAGAAATTTGAAAACAATGTTGAAACAAAACATAAAGAATAATGCCATAATAATACTGCTACAATAATAGTGTAGCAGTTAGAATGCTGGACTATGTTGGCATCCACTATCCCTCTCTCTCGCTTTTATCCTACCTTCCTTCCAAGGAGTTTAGGACAGCCTACTTGGTTATTTCTTCTTTATCTTCACAATAATCCTGTGAGGTAGGTCAGGCCGAGAGAGTGAGTGACTGGTCCAAGATCATCTAATGAGTGCAGCGTCATGGATTTGAACCCAGATCTTCCTGGTCTTAGTCTGACTTTTTAACTGCTATACTGCACCAGTTCTCTTCAGTCTTGAAAATCTAATTTCAGTCAAACCATGTTAATTTGAAAATGATAAGTATATGCAGGATTGTTTCCTCAGTTATTCAAGATAATTGACGTGGCCTGCTGATTTCTTTGTACAATTTTTTTGCCTTATTTCAAAACTTCCAAGAAATGTTCCTTTGCTTCTTTGTGTATGCGCAGCACAGCGATAAACTCTTCTTAGTATAGCATATTTTATTGCTTTTATACAGCTCTTCCTCCAAGGAGCTCAGGGTAGCATTCATGATCCCCTCCTATTTTATTTTCCCAACAACCCTGCAAGGGGTTAGACTGGGAGGTGGTGACTGATGCATAATCATCCTGTTAGCTTCATGGTAGACAGGGAATGTAAACGTGGGTTGCCCCCATCCTAATCCAGCACTCAGAGCTGCTACACCTTGCTATTTCTTTCTCTTCTTGCTATTTCTCTCTTTCTCTTCTTGCTATTTCTCTTGTTCTCTTCTTGCTATTTCTCTCTTTCTCTTCAACATCCTAAGCAGAGTTGCGCCCTTCTAAGTCCATTGATTTTAGTGAACTTGAAAGGTGTAACTCTTCTTAGGACTGCACTATGAGTTGATACCCTTGAGGCCAAAACTTAACCAGTTCCCTGTTCCTGGCGATCTCAGATTTTGCATCCTAGCTTCTGTTTCTTAGTTATGCTACAATGGAATGTCAGGTTGGCTTTTATCTATGATAGATTGGATTGCTCTCCAAGACAGCTTCTAAAAATAAATGTTTTTAATTTCTAGAAAGAGATGCATCTTGGTAATTACTCACCCTTCACTCAGAGTGCTTTAATAATCTCCTGGAATTTCTGAGTTGCCTGCTGACTGCACTGAACAGCGTTGCCTGCTCTAAAACAACAGATGAAAAGGGGTTAGCTTTGTGTGTGTATCAGTAGCCTCACCTCCAATGGAGAGAAAAAGGACTTGGTAATTCACTGAGAAGTGAGTTATTCAGCTGACGGGAAAGTTCCCAGCATCTTTGCCATGGACTCGTCTGTGTTCCTGCTGGAGAAGCAAGCCAGCAGTGGAACCCCTTGTGGTTCTGAACGGCTTGTGGACCTCGAGGACAAGTTGAATTTGCCAGCAGAAGGAGATGGCGTTAAGAGTAAGCAGTTTCTTTTGATTTGTTCATTTAAAAATGTAAAAAGAACCTTTTAATCAGAGCAAAGGGCTGTGTGCGTTATATATCCCCTAGTGGCCAACCGAATGCCAGTGGAAGGACTCATAAGCCAGAGCACAGAGGCCAAAACCTCCCCCTGTTGTTGCTTCTCACCAGCTGGTAGTTGGAGTATACTTCTTCTGAACATGGAAGTTCTGTGTAGCCATCATATAATGGAACTAGTCTCTGTGAATTTGTCTGCTTCCCTTTTAATGCCATTTATCCTGTTGGTCGTTGGTAAATTTTGCTAGGTACATTTTAATAATTTTTTTTGTCTATCCTGAATCTACCATCAAAAGTTTTGAGATGGTCTTTGTAAGCATGTTGAAACCAAGGTGGGGAAGAGGGTTCAAATCTTCCTTAGCAAAGATGGCTGGTTCAAAGTAGTAAAAGGGAAGGATCAAGGCTACTTCTAGTGTGACTTGCAACTTGCTCTGATCATTGGATTATAAACCTTTGACAAATAGCTTCTAAATTGTTCCCAGAAAATGTAAGAATATGAAAAAGAACCCTGCTGGATCGGACTAAAGGTCCATCTAGTCCAGCACCTTGTTTACAACAGCCAGGTGCCTTTGGAAAGCTCACAGGGGAAACAGGCCTCCTCGTACACTTTTGCCTCACCAGGGACTAATATTTGGAGGTAAACTGCCTCTGAACATGGAGGTTCTATTTGAGGTATCATTAATGGACCTGCCCTCCATGAATTTATGTAACATTTTTTGAATGGTGCTGAAGCTAGTGGTCATGGGATCACATCCCGTGGCAGCAATTGCAAGTACATCATTACCTCTGTAGTGTAAAGCTTAGCTAAACTGGCTTCTGCCGTCTTGCATGTTCCCCAGATACCTTCCAAATTGTATGTTTATAAAGGCATTGTGCGTTTTGCTTCTAGCAAAGCTTAGCTTATTGGTAGAGCAAAATGCTTTTCATGTATAAAGTCTCAGCTTTTTAGTGCCACCCTAAGCAGTTAAGCCCTTATAGGCCCATTGAATTGAATGGGTTTAGAAAGGTGTAGCTTTTGTTTAGGATTGTTTTGTTAGTGTCTGCTGAAGAGCTAGGAGGGTTGCCCATTGGAGCACTTGCAGTAATGTACTCCATTCACAAAAGGTGTGATGGTCTACTCTTATACCTTAGGATCTGGCTACAATCTTGCGCTCATTTTTAGGGTTTAGCTGTGAAAGAATGAGAACTAGAAATTTGTCTTTTTAAAAGTAAAATCTTATCTATGGAAGCTACTATATTCCGAATTATCGGCCAATGAACGGAAACATGTCTGCCACAATTGCGCCTTGTTTGTATTCATTCAGAGGCATTGGGACGATACATCTTTTTAAAAGAACAATTAGCTGCTGTTTTCTCTCTCTCTATTTATTTTTGCTTGGCTACACATTAGGCCTGGTGAAAAGTTCTGGGGAATGAGAAAGCTTGCTGAACTAGCTGGGGGTTGGTCTGATCCGTCAAGGCACTTCATACCTTCTTATGTTAGAGTTGCTTTAGGCACAGTGCATCCTAGCATAAAAGCGAAGCAGTTAGCATATTATTCACCTGTTGGTTTTGTAACAGATGTTGAATATGTGAAGCTGTGTTATGCCAAGCTCAGCCTTTAGTCCCTGTCATTGACACCAACAGGCAACGCCTCTCTCACAGTGTAATCCTAAATAGTTCTCTTTGTCAGATGCATCTGACGGGGAGAGCTGTGGTTATCGAAGGCTTATACTGCATTGGAATTGGATGGTCTAGCTGTTTTACTGCTACAAACTAACACGGCAAACTCCTTTGAAGTCAACTGTTCCCCACACCAAAAGGAGATGTTTACATTTACTAGCAAAGGAATGTTTTGGTTGCATCCTTTCTCTCCCCCCCTAATTGCATCTTCTCTCTCCTCCCCTCCTCCCCCCTCCTATATTTGACCAGTTTCTGTACCATGCATCTGACGAAGAGAACTTGATTCTCGAAAGCTTATGCTACAATAAAATTGGTTAGTCTTAAAGGTGCTACTGGACTCTTTTTGATTATCCTAAACAGAGTTACTCCAATCTAAGCCCACTGAAATCAATGGAATGTGGTGTAACTCCGCTTAGGATTGCATTTTTAGTCTAGTTACTGGAGGTCCTTTACCTACACCTTCAACCAGAGGTGTCAGGGATTGAACCGGGGACCTTCTGCCTAGAGGTGTAAAATTTCTGGAATTTTTGGGAGGAAACGTTTTTGTTCCCGGGAGAGTTGGGAAAAATTAAAATGTCCGCCACACTTGCACTTCATTTATATGATTAAATGATTTATCATCATTTATAACTTACCTTGTCTTAAAGTATTCTCCTTATTCCAAATGAGGAAATTGTTCACAGGAGCTTCTCCCCTACAGCATTCCCCCAAATTTCCCAGTTTTTGTGTTGGGAAAAACTTTTTCCTGAATTTTCCCAAGCCTTCACATACCTAGCTCTGCTGTTCACCCATCATGCCCCCAACACTGCATTACCATAAAGCAATCCAATATTGTCTTTTTTCCCAGTTGCTCGCATAAATGAAGGCAAAGTGCCAACTGAAGGAGAGAGTCTGGCACTGATTGATGACAAGAGCCCTTTCCAGAATGGACCAGCATCTTGCTTTCCTGATCTCCCGGCATCTGTCGATCTTGCAAGCGACCCGCATGGTGAAGAGCCTGTTCCAGGTGTGCCTGGTTTCAATGCCAACCTAAAGTCGTCTCAGGGAGCTAGTGCTGAGGGCATAGTTCTTAGGAAAGAAGCGTTGCAGTCCCTCAAACTAAGCCTTCCCATGCAAGAAACGGAGTTGTGTAAGCATCTGTTCACGGCAGACCCCCAACTTTCTCTTGCTCCATATAAAGCTTTCTCCATTTTTCTTGGGGGTGTGTGTGTCTCTGCAGAATCCCTCTCAGAACACTGCTTAAAGCTTCAACTTACATTGAATTATGGTCTGTGGCCTCTAAAGCATGTGACACTGCAAAAATTAACAAAATCTAATTTGCTTACCAGTGCAGGTGGAATAGATGCTGCGGTTCTTTTCTCTCGCCCCTTCTCCCAGTGTTTTTTTATAATTCCGTTAGAAATTAGGGATTTTTGTTTCTTTTATTAGGAGAGGGTGTATGTGTTGATGGGGAGAGAGATCAGAATGACTCCTGACTTTTATATTTCCATACGGAGAGTTACCATTGTGTGCAGTCTTGGTGGGTTTGATTCAACTGAAGACTGTTTTTGCACAGAGCTCAGCTTAAAGATGTTGCACTTCCTATGCTCCTTCTGGAGACTGATGCAGTCAGTAAATAGAAGGGCTTGTTGATCATGCCCAGCTACATCTTTTTCTCTCCTCCTTCCCTTTTCTTTTTGACTTGTTGTTCCTTAACATTTTGTGACTTTTTTTTGGCCCTCATAAAAACGACTGCTTATCGAATTTTTTTCTCTTGTGGAATAACATGGCTGCCTGCCAGTTTTGCTGCCTTGGGGTTGTTATTACAGGCCTAATTCCTATTCACAAGTCTCAAAGAAATCAGAGATTATCTGTGAAGAGCACAAACTTGGCTTGTTCTTCAGCTCACACGCTGCCTCCATCCTCCCCTCATGCACGGAGCATCAGTTGAAGATTACCTGGTTTAAGAAGTCTTCGGTTTAATGCCAGTATGTTGCAATGTCAAAATTCGTTTCTTTCCTAGAAGCCGGGAGTCTGTGCCAGGAATGAACCGCAGTTTAGAAGACTGGCTACTGGGAAAGAAAGGCATTGCAGTTGGTTAAGGTGCCTAAGATTTGGCTGTCATAGCAAATTGATCAGACCAGGAAATCCTCAATCATGGCTACGCACAGGAAGGGAGAAGGAATGGAGGGCACAAGGAAAAATAAAACAGGCCTGCGCGCCCTGCAAAAAAGCTCCAGTTGGCTTGTGACATCTGCATGCAGCCTGCTGTATATAAAAAGACAAAGGAAGAAGATTGTGATTAGCGCAATGTACCTGGAGATCAAAATTCGTGAGGTTCAGCCCTCAGGTGGTATTAATTTCTAAACTTGATCATGTCCAGCTCTGTGATAGAGACCCATTTATTTATCTGGATAAACAGAGCCCACTCAAACACCTTACAAATTAAAACATAAAGCTAACACCACAAACGTCAGCGTAAAAGTTTGCAGTCAGTTTATCCTGTGGTTGTCTTTCCCACGCACTAATATAAGTGGGTGATTAGGGTTCTGAAGTGGGCAGTGCCCATAACTTGGAGGGCATTCTTAGTTGTTGCATGGAGGCGTTGTGCCTCTTAACCTCCAGAGTAAGCGGACGGTGCTGTTGGTAACAGTGCTTGCACAATAGTGCCTCCAGGTTTTCGGTGGACTGGCGTGGCTGCTCTTTTCACTGCGTGTGAGTGAACACAGCTTGCAAATGTTGCGTGTTTTACTTTAATGCATGAATTTGGGGTGAGATTCTAATGCTGATTTCCTGGCTTTTGGCTGTCGGCTGAAACACACCGTCTCTCCGTCATCCGTAAGTGCCTTCTAGCCAGGCAGATATACATAGGGGAGGACTAGGAAGGGTGCTCCTTAGTCCTTACATACATATATCCGCCTGGCTAAAAGGCACTTATGAATGAAGGCGAGATGGTGTGTTTCAGCCAATAGTCAAAAGCCGGAAAAACTGCATTAGAGTCTCTACTTACTGCTGTGCTTTGTGGGTGGCTTTTTGTCACTTTCTGTCTGTCAAATTATGTCCTGCCTCCCAGGGTGGTGGTTGTCAAGATGAACAAAGGAGAATTTTAAAAATGCTTTTGCACACTATATAAAACAATCAGGTTTGCATGAAAAAAATGTGGCCTACCGGCCACGCAAACCACTTTATTAGAACTGAAGCGGTTATGCCCTTGAGCTTCATTAGCTTCCCTGCTGACTGCTGGCATACTGGTGGGGATCCCTGTGGCCTACAGTTGCCTTTGGGCTGCTGTGCCCAATCTTGAATAAGGCACAGAATGCAATATGGCAAGTCTGCAGTACAGTCTTGCCCTCCTTTCAATGGCTCTAACTAAAGCAGCCTTGTTAAAACGATGGCTGTCTCAAGTTTAGTAACCAGCACTGAGGACTTACCTGTCTACAGCCTTTGTTCTCTTTCTACCTCCTCCCTAACTTCTTGTTATTTCATAATAAAATAATAATTACAAACAATAATACGCTGAGTGATGCGATTGCTTCGTGCGGAATCCACCCACATACATATGTATAAAGCTTCTCTTTTTGTGACGCAGGTTCCTCAGATTCTTCTCTCCCATTGGAGAGGGAAGAACAAATCAGACTTCAGGCAAGAAGGCGCCTTGAAGAACAGCTGAAACAGTACCGTGTAAAAAGGCACCAGGAGAGAGTAAGAAACTCAGGACTGGATTTTCTGTTTTGCTTTTTACTGTGATTATTCTAATGACTTCAGTGAGTGGGTCAGTGGACCTAAGTCAATGACTTGGTGTGAAGGACCGCAGTTCAGTGGCAGAGCATGATCTTTGCACGCAGAAGGTCCCAGGTTCAGTCACGGCATCTCCAGTTAAAGCATCTTGGGTAGCACCTGTCGGGAACAGCCTTTACCTACCTGAGACCAATGGCAGTGGGCCGATGACCCGAACTGATGTAAGGCAGCTTTGCTGAGCTTGTTTTCTTCAAATCATGCCGCAGCAGGAGCTCTGCTTGCTGAAGGGTCAGAGAATTGCATCAGGCAGCCTGTGGTTCAGCCCTTGGTCTGGGCAGGAGGCTTAGAGCCAAGCTACAAGTGACACACAGGTTGGACACTTATCAGCTTACCTCAAGTTTTGATGGGAAATGTAGGCGTCCTGGTTTTACAGCTTGGCTCTTCATTACAGCTGCAAGACCAGGATGCTTACATTTCCTATCAAAACTTGAGGGAAGCTGACAAGTGTCCAACCTGTGTCAGGCGTCACTTGTAGCTTGGCTCTTAGAAGCTACACAGACATGGTCATTGCAACATCTCAGACAGAAATTGATTGCCTCAAGGTGGGGCTCCACATACACAACTAATACTTTTGCAGTTCTTCAGCAATGTACTCCCCCATTTCTGTGTAATAGAAGCTAAAGATAGGACCACACGCCATACAGTTTTGAACAACTGCTGTCTCGTACCAGTTTTTCTTGATCATCTGCTTTGATGTCATACAATTCTAGCCATAGAGCTTGCGGTACACCTATCTTATTAGTGCAGTGGTGTCACTTTAATGAGCTACAAGGGCTTTCAGAAGTTTCTGATGGTTCTTGAACTTGTTTATTTTATGGAACTATATAGATTTGGGTGTGATGTCATCTCTAAATTTGACAAAGATGAAACCTGGCTTTTTCCTCTAACTACAAGCAAAAGCTTCTATTGATTCTTAAAAGTTTTCACATGGAAAGGAAAACAGCCTCCTGTGACTTTAAAAAGGCAACTCCGTTGCATTTTATGATTGTTCAGAAAACATGTTTTATTATTTTAATTAATTTATTGGCAGTGCCATCCAGTGCAATTACTGTGTTCTTAGTCCACTGAAATTAGTGGCCTTAGACTGGAACAACTCTGCATAGCATCGCGCTGTAATTGGTCACAAGTCTAATTTTTGAATGATCTATTGTCTTATTCAACTCTTTGTAGAAGCAATCTACAGCTAAAACCCGCCCCTCCAGTACTCTTGATCCTGAGCTGATGTTAAATCCAGAAGTCTTGCCGAGGGCCAGCACTGTAGCTATGACAAAGGAATATTCTTTCTTGCGGACCAGTGTCCCGCGGGGACCTAAACTGGGAAGCCTGGGCCTTCCAGTGCAATCGAAAGAGAGAAAAAGTTCCAGGTCTTCCCGGTCCAGTAGAATCCGATCCCTGGCGGACTATAGAACTGATGAGGCAGAGGGAAACTCCGGTGGGGCTGTTCCAGTTGCCGATTCACCAAACACTTCTCTAAAGCAGAACAGAAACAGTCTGACTTCAGTTGTGTCTGAGATCAGGCTGACCCCTGACCCAGACGACCGCTTGGAGAATTCCTCCTTGGCGGAAGACAGCATATCAGAAATAGATGGAAGCGACGTAGGAATGAGGCTGGATGGCAACGAGAGCGATAGTTCCACCTACAGCAGTGTATCGGGAAGGGGTCCGTACAGCACTTTACTCAACACAGAAAGCAAGCAAGGTATTTCATTCACCGTTAATGGACAGGAGGTTCCTTTGGATGCCGTCGGACAGTTTCCGTCCATAAGAGAAGTGATGCAAGCAGCTGCAACAGAGCATCACAGCCAAGATCAGGAAATGAATGGGGAGGTGAGGAGTCGGAGAGACAGCATTTCCAGCAGGTAAGGGTTTAGTGCAATAACTTTCTAATGTTGTGAATCTTTTCTGCATTGACTTGTGTGCCACCATGTCTGCTATAGAAGAGCAAGATTCGAGTCCAATAGCGCCTTAAAGACCAACAAGATTTCGATAGTAGAAGCTTTTAAGAGTCAAAGTTCCCTCTGTCAACCATTGCCTCTCAAAAGCTTATAACCCGGGAAATACTGTCGGTCTTTAAGGCGCTACTGGACTCCAATCTTGCTCTTCTACTGCAGACCAACACAGTTACCCACCTGAAAATGACCTGCTATAATAGCCCAGTGCATTGTGGAAATTTCTGGGACGTGGTCAACGATACACAGTCAGTTTGTTCAGAGAGCCAATTTGGTGTAGTGGTTAATTTATTTTTTATTTTATTTATTTTCAATTTATATTCCGCCCTCCCCACATTTCCAGCAGGCTCAGGGAGGATTACAGACACATACAGTTAAAATATAAAAAAAGATTATTATAAATTAGCAACCATAAAAACATCCAAAATCACTACACAATTTAAAATACATATAAACATAAACATAGCAGCACAACTAACCAGCCTAAATCATCTCCAGAGCATCCTCGTAGTAAAAAGATGATTTAAATGGGGGGTATTTGTGGTGGGGAGGGCCCAATCCACCACCAACTGGCCAGTGGGGCTCCGCCTAGCACTGCCCATGTGCCTGGCGGAACAGCTCCATCTTGCAGGCCCGGTGAAAGAATAACAAGTCTTGCCGGGCCTTGGTCTCAACAGACAGAGCGTTCCACCAGGCTGGGGCCAGGACCGAAAAGGCCCTGGCCCTGGTCGATGCCAGGTGGGCCTCCCTGGGGCCAGGGACCTTTAGCAGATGTTTCTCACTGGAATGAAGAGTCCTCTGGGGTTCGTATGGGGAGAGGCGGTCCCACAGATATGCAGGTCCCAGTCCGCATAGAGCTTTATAGGTTAGTACCAAAACCTTGAACCTGATTCGGTACTCCACCGGTAGCCAGTGCAGCTGACGCGGTGCCAGCGTTATGTGCTCACGCATCGGCAGTCCTGTAATAACACAAACTGCTGCATTCTGCACCAGCTGTAACCGCTGGATCAGGTTCAGGGAAAGCCCTGCGTAGAGCACGTTACAGCAGTCTAACCTAGAGGTGACCGTTGCCTGGACCACTGTAGTCAAGTTGCGGGAGGAAAGATAAGGGGCAAGGCTTGTCGAAGATAGAAAAACGAGGACCTGGCAACTGCAGTTATGTAGGCCTCCATTGTCAAGGAGGCATCGAAGATCACCCCCAGGCTCCTGACTCTCAGAGCTGGCGTAAGCACCGCCCCATTGAGTGCAGGGAGCCGGGGTCCTGAATCCACATTTCCGCAACTTAAGTACAGGATCTCCATCTTCACAGGGTTTAACTTCAGCCGACTTTGTCTCAACCATCAAGCCACGGCTTCAAAAGCATGCTCTAGGACATCTGGGGCAGATCCAGGCCAGCCGTCCATCAACAGATATAGCTGGGTGTCATCTACATATTGGTGGCACCCAAGCCCGAAACTCTGCACCAGCTGGGCGAGGGGGTGCATATAGATGTTAAACAGTAATGGGGAGAGTATCGCCCCCCTGTGGCACACCACATACTATTGGCCAACAAGACGATAACTTATCCCCTAGCGCCACTCTCTGTCCCCGACCATGAAGAAAAGAGACAAGCCACTGTAGTGCTGTCCCCTGAATTCCCACATCAGCAAGGCAGTGGGTCAGAAGATCATAATCAACCATATCAAACGCCACTGAAAGATCTAATAAAATCAGCAGCGCTGATCCACCTCGGTCCAGGTGCCTGCGAAGATCGTCTGTGAGGGCAACCAGCAATGTCTCCACCCCGTGTTCCGGGCGAAAACCAGACTGGAAGGGATCTAGGGCCGAGGTCTCCTTCAGGAAATTCTGCAGTTGTTTCTCTGCCACCCGCTCAATTGCCTTTCTCAGAAACAGGAGGTTCAAGACCGGGCAGTAAATGAGCGGGTCGGCTGGATCCAACAATGGTTTCTTTAAAAGGGGCCTCACCACAGCCTCCTTAAGTGCCCTGGGAAAAACCTCAGAACCCAGTTGACAATGGCCTCCAAGGAATCCCGTAATCTTGTCAACACTGGCTTTCACCAGCCATGGTGGACACGGGTCCAGGAGGCATGTGGTAGGCCTCATTCCCTGCAGAATCCTGTCCACCTCTTCCCTGGAA
The DNA here is from genome assembly GCF_028583425.1 of Eublepharis macularius. Classification (NCBI taxonomy): domain Eukaryota; kingdom Metazoa; phylum Chordata; class Lepidosauria; order Squamata; family Eublepharidae; genus Eublepharis; species Eublepharis macularius. The sequence continues at coordinate 60,472,854 of NC_072802.1, read as the reverse complement.
AGGGGGCTGAAGTGGTCAAATATCACCACCAAAGACAGCCAAGGGACCTCCAGTTCACATACTGTATCAACTGAGGCCAGTAAATCGCGACGGAGAGACAAGATTTTATCAGCAAAAAAGCTCGCGAAAGCCTCACAGCTTATGGCCGAATTCAAATTTTGGTAGTCTCCACTTGGAAGGGAGACCAATGAACGTACCATATTAAACAGTTTAGCCGGGCGTGAGCTAGCTGATGCAGTGGAGACTGCGTAAAATTCCTTCTTAAGAGTGTGGGACTAATCTGGAGGAACTGGGTTTGATTTCCGACTCCTCCACTTGAAGGCAGCTGGGTGACCTTGGATCAGTCACAGCTTCTAGGAGCTCTCTCAGCCTGACCCACCTCACAGGGTGATTGTTGTGGGGATAATAGTAGTATGCTTTGTAAACTGCTCTGAGTGGGTGTTAAGTTGTCCTGAAGGGTGTTATATAAATCAAATGTTGTTGTTGTTATTATTATTATTACTGGCCAGGTCTCCTTGTTGCTCTGCCCTCCTGTGGGAGAGAACACACCCATCACTTTCCCAGGAATTGCTGTAACAAGGAAACGTCAGCAGTAGCAGGCATGTTGTCATACAGGGAAATTTATATGCTGTTGCTGATCTTGTTGAGGAGTCCCCTTGTAACTGTCCAAGGAACTCCGGGGAGTGCTCCTGCTTTTGCACCTGTTGGGGGCCAAACTCTGCCCCTGTGAAGCATGGAAGCACTCTCATGGCCAACACAATAACGTTGCTTCATAAAGTGACGTGGTTGCACCCCGCTGGGAGCATGCCTACTGCTTGCTTGCCCCGGTTGCCTGCCAGTGGCGGGTGATTGGCTGGCACCAGGGCTGGCACTGGGAGTTTGCCTGCTACTGGCAGGCTCCTGGGAACCTTAGCCTAGGCTCTGCAGAGAGGGAAGGTCCTCTCTAGCAATACTTAATACATAGAATCATGGAGTTGGAAGGGACCACAGGGGTCATTTAGTCCAGCCACCTGGACAATGCTGGAGATTTACACTAATGACAGCTAATCAGGGTTCCTAAGAACCTTGTTTGTTTTGAGCAGCTGTGTGGCAGTGTCCATCAGAAGCTTAACCCCCCCCCCCCCAGAGGTGCATCTTTGTTTTAGGATTACTTATTCTAAATGTGAAAGGCGGATTGTACGCTGTGCACTCTTTTATCCAAAGAGCTCAGATCATCTTATATGTATTTTCCAGGCAATATTTAGGGCTGGTTCTGCCCAGTTCCAGCAGCAGAACTGTGCCATACGTGTTCATTCTAACAAACTGACTGCACTTGGGGTTGACCCAGTCAATGGACTGGATGATACACTGGCTAGTCCAATGCTATTTATGGGGACGTTATGGAAAGTCTACCTCCTTTCTTTAAATCCTCAACTGTCCTCTTCATTACCCATTAAGTATTTAATATAGAAATCTCTCCGGCACACTGCACTTAACTAAGATTTCCAAGAGTTCTTCCCCCAGACACTTATCCACTTCAGCCTTTAAAAATGAAATTACTCTTCATTTCGCAGAAGTTTGTTTGTCTCCGCTACTGTAATGATGACTTAGCGCCTATCTCTTTCCTATCAAGTGTAAATTAGCAGGTGGATAATTAGTGAATAACACAAGGCTGCTGTTTCTCTTCTGCTTTAATGCTGGTATTCCTTGGGAGTAATCTGAATGGAGTGTGAAAAATCTTTTATCCCTTTAATACAAATGGAGTGCTATTGCTAGCTCTTTGGAAACCACATCACAGTTGTACTTAAAACTGGCATAAACCACATGCGGGGAAAAGGATTCAGGGCCAGCCTGACCTAGTTGTAGCTTTACCCACATTGCACTGGGAAAGGTCACTATGTTGTCAGTCCATGACAATTCTATGTCAAAAGGCGTTGAGCTGCAACTCGGCAGTGTACCTTTGTTCTACCACTTTATGCAAAATTTTCTTTCGATAAAGTTGTGCTGGGTTTTTTTGGGGAAGCCAGCTGTGCTTATCTTTGATGATGGTGTGACTGCAGAGTGGGTAGAGTTGCAACTGCTATTGCCTTGCTGTAGCTTTGGGACCTATACTTAGATATCAGTCTGTGTTGGAAAAATATCATTTTTTGCTATTTTGCTTTTGTTATATACATGCAGTGTACATAAGTAGCACCACATGTGCACTGAAGTTGTGTGTGTGGGCTTGTGCTTTGTCTCTCCCCAGTATATCCATGGAAAGCTCTATTGTGGGCACGCATGATGAGATGTTGCAGGTCCTCAAAGAGAAGATGAGGCTGGAAGGCCAGCTAGAAGCACTGTCGTTAGAAGCCAATGAGGTACGAGCATTTTTATTTTAAAGCATTGAGATTTATTAAAGGATCTCCTTGTATGGTGCTTAAAATTCAGAAACCAGGATTGTAAGAGCTGTACCGCTAAGCCTGGATGCCCAACAGGTGTTTGTCTGTCTCTCTAGCATATATTTATCTTGCTTTTCCTCCATGTTTTTTCATTCTGCTCCTATGCTTCATTTTATCATGGATTACATATTTAGCTTGCCTTTCTTTCCTCCTTGTTTTTCATCCTGCACCTATGCTTTTCTTTCTTCTTTTCTTCTTTTCTTCCTTCCTTCCGTCCTGTCTTTCTTCCTTCCTTCCGTCCTTTCTTTCTTTCTTTCTTTCTTTCTTTCTTTCTTTCTTTCTTTCTTTCTTTCTTTCTTTCTTTCTTTCTTTCTTTCTTTCTTTCTTTCTTTCTTTCTTTCTTTCTTTCTTTCTTTCTTTCTTTCTTTCTTTCTTTCTTTCTTTCTTTCTTCCTCTTCCTTCCTTCCTTCCTTCCTTCCTTCCTTCCCTCCCAATGACAACTTGCTAGCATTCCTCAGTAACTTCTGCTGCCTGTGAAAGTCCTTGTCATTGTATACCTGGGCTTGTAACAATCATGTGATTTATTAGGTGAGTAAAACAGGCCTGGCACTTAACCAAATTTACAATCTTGTTTCATTTCTATTTTTGAGAGGGTTTTTTTTTTGCTAATGTACTTTTCAAGTTTTCTTTAAGAGCAATTTTTTGGAGAAAAGGAGCTAATCCAAAAAATAATGAATAGAGGCCTAGTTACGGAGCAGCTCAGAAACCCCAGATTATCCTGAGCTCACCAGAGCTTGGGAACTAAGCAGGGTCAGCCATGGTCAGTACTTGCGTGGGAGACCACCAAGGAAAACTGAGATTGCTGTGCAGAGGAAGGCAGTAGCAAACCATCTCTGCTCCTCTCTTGCCTTGAACACTCTGTGGTTGCAGTTGCCATGAGTCGGTTGTCACTCGATGGCCCACTCTTCTTCTTCTCGTGAAACCCATCTTTCCCACCTCTGACTTCCCTCGGAGCTTCCCAGAAAGCTGCTCCTGAGGATTGCACATCCTTTGAGATCAATGTGGGATTTGGCATGGGGATCCACACATGCCCTTATACAACATGCACAAGCAGAAGTGCCCGTCTATCAGAATCCAACTTGTTTTGCTGCTTTATAAAGATCGCTATTGCAGTTTTTTAAATGGTTCTTTATATTGCATCCAGTGCTGGTTCCAGGTTTTTTTTTTAATGGTTTTCTTCAGGCCCTTAAAGAAAAGACAGAATTACAGACCCAGCTTGCCGCTTTGAACATGAAGCTTCAGACCCAGATGGAACATAGTCAAAGCAGCCAACAGAAGCAGGACTCCCTGAACTTGGAAGTGGCCACCTTGAAGCAGTCTTGCTGGGACCTGGAGCGAGCCATGGCAGAGCTGCAGACTGCCTTGGAGGCCAAGAATGCCAGCCTGGCTGCTTCAAATAACGATCTGCAGGTGGCAGAAGAACAGTACCAACGACTCATGGGGAAAGTGGAAGACATGCAGAAAAGCGTCCTTAGCAAGGATAGCGCAGGTGGGTAGCTGTGCGCTTTATGCTTCTGTTTAGCATTCTTGATGCTGCTGCTTCTTATCACACAGCTCTTAAGGTCGTTCATGGCATAATTAAAATCATCATAAAAAGAATAAAGTGTATTAGCAGAGAACAGTATTAAAACCATGGCATCAATAAATGCTGTTTTTATTTTGGGGGGCGGGGTGCAATATAGAGACTGCTGTGCCATGAAATCCCAGTGCAAGCTACCTAAAATTTCGATGCTTGGGAAATAGGAGAACATTCCTGTATTTGACAATAGCAGATGAACTTTTGCTATAAATATGGGTCTTTTGCTATTGTTGGTGGCCCATAAAAGAAATTTGTGTTCATTTAGGAGCCTAATGTGAACTTGTTGGGAAGGTGGGGAGGGGCTCATGCTTCCATAAGGCTCGTAACTGGTTCATCTTTGCTCAGCATATCCTGACCCTTCCCTCTTAATCTTTCCCCCCTGGGTTCTTTAGTTCATGACCTCCGACAGCAGCTTTCATCTTTACAAAACCAGCTCCAGCAGGTGCAGTTGGACCGCACGACGTTGACCAACAAGCTGAAATCGTCTCAAGCAGAGATCGCTTCTCTGCAGAAAGTTCGGCAGTGGTACCAGCAGCAGTTGGCTGTAGCTCAGGAGGCGAGGGTTAGGTTACAGAGCGAGATGGCAAACATTCAGGTCAATACGAGTTTCCTCTTCTTCCTTATTATTTCTAAGCTGCAGTGCTGTGCAGGGCCGGATCGAGGGAGGGGCAGGGGGGTAGTCTGCCCCCAGCGCCGCCAGGGAGGGGGCGTCAGGAGCAGCTGCCAGCTGCTGGGAGCGTGCAGGCGGCAGTACGGGCAGCCTCCCAGCCCCCCATGCTGCCTTTCGCCTGCCCCGCAGGACAGGGGGTGGCCAGCTTGCCGCACACCCCCTGTCCTGCGGGGCAGGCAAACGGCGCGGGCGGCTTCCCAGCCCTGCATGCTGCCTCCACCGGTGCTCCGCCCTGCGTGATGGCGTCACAGAAGTGACATCATCACGCAGCGTGGGGAGCACGCATGCACGAGGGGTTGGACTAGGGTTGCCTTGGGCACCAGCAACCCTAGATCCGGCCCTGGTGCTGTGGCACTTTAAAGAGTACATTGGACTTCTCCCTTGCCCTATAGCTGGCCTGTGAATGAGAGCAGAGTTGCCCAAGACCAGCATCAAAGGTTCAAGGCTGACAAGGGACACATACAAGAGCATCCTAGATTCAAATAATCCCAGAATACTCACCCTTTCCCTTTATCTGTAAACCTTCAGACTGGGATTTCAAAGAGACTATATACACTCTTAAATAAACACACACAAAAAAAGTTGGGTCTGGGGCATCAAAATTATTAGGACACTCAGAGAAATGAAATACAGCAGGTGCAAAGGCTCACGTCAAACATTACACCAAAGCTTTGTTTGTGTTAGTGGTAGTTTAGAATCCAAACCTTGGTTTGTGCTTCCAAATGAAACAAGCAAGCCATGGGCTCGAACTGCGTATCTCTTTTCATTTCCTGTCTGCTCATCAACTTAGTCCCTTGACGTGGTGACCTCTGGAGGTGGAAGTCCTCCAGATCCTAGCCTGCTTTCATAATTATGGTTTGTCAATTCAGACATCACATGAAACGGTGCTTAGCAGGAACAACTGTTTCAAGTGTGGTGTAGTGGTTGGAGTGCCAAACTAGGATCTGGGAGAGTTAGGTTTGAATCCCCACTCTGTTGTGGAAGCTTTCTGGCTGACCTTGGGCCAGTCACACACACTCGGTCTAACCTACCTCAAAGAGTTGTTGTAAGGATAAAATAGAGAAGAGGAGAACAGTATAAGCCACTTTGGGTCCCCACTGGAGAGAAACGCAGGGTATAATCTCTTCAGATCTCAGAAGCTAAGCAGGGTCGTCAGGGTTATTAATTGGATGAGAGACCTCCAGTGAAGGCCAGAGTTGCAGAGGCAGTGGCAAATCACCTCTGCTAGTTGCTTGCCATGAAAACCCCACCAGGGGTCACTATAAGTCAGTGATGACTTGAGGGCACTCTCCACCACCAAATGAGGTAAATAAAGCCCACTTTATACCATGGTTTATAATTATGGTTTGCCAAATGATTGTGAACCAAACATGATACCAAGTCATAACCTTCCTTAAACATGGTTTGTCACAGTGTCCGAACTAAACCATCGTTCGAGGTCTGAAAATGGGCCATTTCTACACTTCTCTTTCAAAACGTAGGACACAAAACATGTGCCCAGACAGTTTGAGTACCCCCTTTAATTTAATGTTAAGGGGCGTCTAGGATATTTGTAACAATACAGCTGCTTTTATTTTTTTTTTCCTGCAGGCTGGGCAGATGACCCAAGTAGGCCTGTTGGAACACCTGAAGTTAGAGAATGTAACCCTCTCTCATCAGTTAACGGAGACTCAACACAGATCCATCAAAGAGAAGGAACGGATAGCCTCACAGCTGCAAAATATTGAGGTGAAGTTCATAGAGACGTTCTGTTAGACACTCAGATCTTTTGCTTAATCACAAATGTTTTTCAGAATTTATGGGGAGGTATGTTTCTTAAAAAGTTACATAAATAGATGCACTTTACCTACTAAAGAGCATAATCCCAAATATGCTTATTTGGAAGCAAGATACCCATTTTGTTCTGTGTAGATGTATGCACAGGAAGAAAAGGCTTGTTTGTAAATACTGTATATTAAATACAGTGTGGAAAGATATTTCCACAATTGGTGGCAAATGTAACATTTTTTTAACAAGGAAATCATGAATACCTTAATTTCTACTGAAATCAAGAGAATTTGGAATGCTATAGCATCCCCTAAAAGCCAGGGCTGTTTCCTCAAATTCGACAAATATTACAGAAGCCCAGCTACCTGGTGAGAAAACTTATAATCAGAAAGTGTGTGTTTAATGGAATCTTAGTATTTCATTTCATTCTCTTTTAGTCTGAATATATAGTGGGGTAACTGATTGCAGCTGAGCTGTGATTCTTTTACCCCTGATACTAATGGCACTCAGTAAGTTGCATGTCTCTTCTATAAACTGAAAACTCTTAAAAGGAGGCGGAGAAACAATTTTTAAAAATCCTTGTGATCTCTTTTATGCTTAAAATACCATTCTGTTAGGCTGGTGTATATGCAGCAAGAAGTACCTGCCTTTTCCCTCTAGTGAATTTGGAGAATGTTACGCTTAAAAAGTGACATCATGTGAAAAGTTCTCCATATTTACTAGTGGGGAAAGATGTGTGTGCTTGCTTTTCATATTTAAAACTATCTAGCCTGATCTTGCATGGTGCATGTTACTAGGCAGCTAGTCCTATTTTGTTCAGTGGGACTTACTCCCAAGTAAGTGTATGTTGGATTGCACCCTAAAAATATTAAACGGGAGATTAGCCGTGTGTAAACCGAGGGTCAAAACACACGATACTCATGGGCAAGTGTTGGATCCTGCAATGATCCCTGGGAATTGTAGTTTTAAAAAACCATCCACTCAGTATGATTCTCAGCTGGGGAGCGGGGGGGAGTTTCTCTCTCTCTCTGAAGCAAAACCAGCTGATGGGATTTTTGAAAGAGAATCAGTCTCTCTTTGAGAGAATCTCTTTGAAAGACAATCTCTTGAGTTGAGCGGCTGTTCTTCACTCGGAGGGGGAGGGGGTTAGACTACCATTCCCAGCAAAGATTGCAGTGCCAATCGAGTGCTCTTCACGTGAAATTCGTCTCATGTGTCCTGACCCCAAGATCAACACTGGCCTTTCTAAAAAAGTATTATTTTCAAAACTCAACCACTTTGGTTAGAGATGGATCACTTAGAGTGTCAAACTGGAGAAAGCGCTTGTTTGGTTTCCGATCTGTTTATTAGCAGCAGCGTTTCCACTTTCCCATGCCGGAGCTCACTGCTTCTTTTTCAAATAGGCGGACATGTTAGACCAGGAAGCAGCATTTTTGCAGATCCAAGAGGCAAAGTCCATGGTGGAAGAGGACCTACAGAGAAAACTAGAGGAGTTCGAGGACGAGAAAGAACAACTACGGAAAATGGCTGATTCTGCAGCAAGATTGGAGCAGGAGCTAGAACAGGTGGATATGACTGGAAGCTCCCAGGGGCTCGCTGAAAGACCACTTACAGTGCAATCCTAAGAAGAGTTATTCCAGTCTAGGCCCATTGAAATCAGTGGGCTTAGACTGGGGTAACTCTGCTTAGGATTGTACTTTTACTTCATCCAGTCATCATTTGCATCTTAGGCTGGAAATAGTGCAGGTGGGGAACATACAGATACAAGCAAGGGTTATAGACTTCTTAACAGAAAAGTGGTTTTGGACCGAAGCAATGTAAGTTGTCCACCCCCTCCCCCTATGCTCATGCCTTGCTGCTGTTACCACCATCCCTGCCTAGGAATCAGAGGAGATAAACCTTTTAAGTTCTCTGCCCCTTAAAAACAAACTGCCAACTAATTAAGTGGGTGACGTGGGTGGGCACCTGCCAGAAAGAGAGTCCTAGCAGATTTTGTTCCACGTAGGTGAAATTGACGCTGCACCAGCGAGATCTTCAGGTGGAAGCTCTGCAGCAGGAGCAGCTGGATCTCATGAAGCAGCTGACTTCCACCCAAGAGACGTTGCAGGCTCGCGAGCAGTCCTTGAGCGACCTTCAGACCCGTTACGACGACGTGGAGGCCAGGTTGGCAGAATTGCTGGGGGAGGCCACCGCCAAGGACGATACAATCCAGTTTTTGCAGAACGAGAAGATCGTCTTGGAGGTGGCCCTGCAGGTAGCAAAAGCAGGGAAAGAGGGCCTCAACGAAGGAGTGAAACATTTAGGAGAAGGCACGGAGGCCGCATCGGATGTTTTGGAGCAGCTGAAGCAAGAAATAGCTATAAAATCAAGTCAGGTAATAAGCTCTCCCCTGTTCACCCATCAAAGCGTGTATGGACAAGTGCTTCCTGTACCATGAATGCTTATGAAGCTTAAGTGACCTCACAGCAAGCTCAGCCTGTGTCATGCCAACAGTACGTTTGCATGCCCACCAAGTCCCGACTCTAGCACACTTGCAGGGCTCATGGACAATATTGTGTCGCTTATCTGGCTTATAAACATGTATATTCCACTTTCTAGTAGGACCCTTCCAGGAATTAATCTTGGGTCAACATCTTCTGTTGCTAATGTAACCCCTGTTTGGTTGTACACAAGCTAATTTCAAGTTTTCATCTTTGGAAATTGATGAGACAGAGCTGGTGTCATGAAACAACTAAGAAAATGAGCTGTCCATAGCTCATGTTAAGATAATAAAGGGTCATTGAGAGCAGGGTCAGGCACTAGGTTTGGCTTTGAAGTCCTTATGTGAATCTTCACATTTGCAAACATTAAAAAGCCAACAAAGCTGTGATTTTCTGATTTTTCTCTAATATGCTCACACACTAGCAAGTTCTTCCCTGTATAGCAAGTTCTTCCCTGTATAGAAAATAATGGTGTAAAGAATGTGGCTGGTAGAGAGACCATTAAAATGTTTTTAGCTTGAAACAGATGAGTTTCAGCCCCCCCTTTTCTCCCTTACCATAAACTTCAGTTTTGGTCACTCTGTGCCCTGATCATCTAGATTTGAGGCTGAATTAGCATCCCTGTGAAAAAAATTTTAACATCTGAAGTTCTCAGAACTAATTTTCATTTCTAGTGTTTATCCAGTTGCAATCAATGCCCAGGTAATATTGAGGCTATTTCTTCAATAGGTGGAGAATATGCAGCATGAAAGCGCGAATCTCAAGAAGCAGGTGCAGAAGGTGAAAGAGCAGTACGTTCAGCAAAAGGTGTGTGTGCATGTCCATTGCTAAGATTTATCCAATTCAAAGTAAATAGGAACAATGTTTTGAGGGCACCTCTTACAGGACCAGCGCTGTCTAGTGGTTACAGTGCTAGACTAGGATCTGGGAGTGCCAGGTTCGAATCCCCACTCTGTCATGGAGATTCTCTGGGGGACCTCGGACCACAGTCACACACTCTCAGTCTGTTTCACAAACTTGTGAGGATAAAATGAAGGAGAGGAGAACGATGTAAGCCACTTTGGGCCCCCACTGGGGAGAAAGGTGGGAAATAAATGAAGTAAATAAAATAAATAGTGGTTCATGCTTATCTTTAAGTAACCAATCGGGTGCCAAACAAAAGGAGGTGCCCTTCCTCCACAGACTGAGTTCTTCTTGGCAGGGAATGTGAGAAAAGAGAACATGGCTTCTATCTTGATGTTTCCGCAGGCACAAGGAATTCTACCTAGAGAGCATGATACCTGCCCCCTCCTCTCCTGCGGCAGCCTGAAAGGCATCCCAAAATTCTGTTTCTGGGGTCCTCTTCTCCCCCAGGAACAGGTGGCATTTTGGAAGGGGGTGGTGGGAAAATCGCATTCTGTGGGCATAAATCCTTGTACCCATGGAGGTGTTAATCTGGCTCCAACCCAATGACCCAATTTTGAACTCTTGATCATTGTCAAGAGAGAGTCTCTGTACATTTGTACCAGCCCGGAATGATGTTGCTATGAGGTTGCGTACTTTATTGGCTTATTGGTTTGGCAGATCAAAATTGAATTCATTATTCAGAAAATAATGATTAGCTTATATAACTGTAGGATGTACTTGCTTGACTAACCTTGCCTTGGATGTATGATACACACAGATGTGCTGCATTTTTTTACTAGTATTGCAAACTCTCATTTGCCATCTAGGTGATGGTGGAAGCTTACCGTAGAGATGCAAGCTCAAAGGATCAGTTAATCAGTGAACTGAAAGCTACCAAGAAGAGGCTAGACTCTGAAATGAAGGAACTGAAACGGGAACTCCTGCAAGTTCAGGGAGAAAAAAAAACTATGGAGGTGGAAAACTCAAGGCTGGAAAAGGAAGTGTCGCACGTTCGGCAGCAGATAGAAGAACTGGAAAGCCATCTGCAAGCAGCACAGAGAGAACGAGACGACATAGAGACCCAGTTGCAGGTGTGAAGGAACTCCAGCTCATCCTTCTAACTTTCAAGATAAATGCACATGCTCGGTTCAGACTTAATGTGGAACCATGGTTTGTATTAACCATGGTTAGTTGATGATTCCAGGATTCAACGTACAAATGATTGTTCACATCCTGCTATGCCTCTACAAGCACTGATTAGTCAGGGAGATTGCTAGCAAGAAGTGGTGAAACCCTGGAGCTTTTTGGTTTTGAGTCACTCTGGTCAGATTTCTCTGTAGCCCAAGGAAGGCAGTTCTAGGGAGTAAGCCAAGGATTTCCATGTTCATATGTCACTCAGAACCAAATCATGGTGTCAGGCCCTGGTTTTGAGGTACCCTAATTAAACATAATTGGTGGACTGGCCACATTCAGACTTTTCACACTAGCCATAGTTAATTTAATGTCTGAACCAAGCCATTGTCTTAATAAGTTTATTGGAATAAGTGTGTCACTTACACTAACCAAATAGATTTTTGGTCAGAAATGCTCGTGAAGGAGCACCAAGAGGCTGGGATACATGGATGCACCAATCTTGTAGCATAAATTTACGGTTACAGGTCAATGATAGAGTTGGCAAGGACATCATGTGTGTCCTTTCATATGAGTTTATTCATTGACCATACTTTGGGTGACCAACATAACATGTAGCTTATGCTCATCTTTTGCTTTTTAGTCTTTGCAGTTTGATAGAGAACAAATGACTGCTCTTACAGAGATGAATGAAGCATTAAAGCAACAGGTAGATGAAATGCAACGAGAAGCAAAAATGTGAGTATAATGGATTGTCTAGCTGAGCCATGCAGGATAATTTCTTCACATCTTTTAAGTGGCTGTACACACACACAACAGTGTCAACAAACATATTGTATATCATTTCTCTAGATTGGTCATGTCTGCATCGTTGGGAATGTGTGAGGCTTGATTTTGTGGTCTGGGCATTAGGAGTATTATATAGGGAACTGGGAGGTATGCGCTGGTGGCCTGTTTGCAAGAGAAGAGCTCTGGTCCCTTTTTAGCATCAGTGCCTTTCTACAGTTCCTGTTTTAGGAGAAGGCTTGAAGATCAAAATATGCAAATAGAATAGCTGTTGTGGTGGGAGATAAATTATTGGGAATCCACCCCGCAGTGCAATCGCATAAGGTTGCTGAGGTTCTATGGAAGTGGGCCAGAAGCTTCTAAAGCAATGTGTAGAATAAATCGCTTGCATCCAGTTTCTCTAACAGACTGATCCAAAGAGGGCTCAGCAGTTGTCCATGTCCACAGGGGAGCCTGCAGCTGTTTGTGTTCACCCCAACACGTGATTGAGTAACCCTAAGCGGTGTTTCTTTTGCTGTTTTAGTTTAGACAGGGAGGGGTAGAACGCATTTGAGCAAAAGATTAAAGAACCCGAAGAAGTGGAGAGCATCCAAGATTTCTGACAAAACCAAAGCATCTCTTGTGAAATTAGAGTAGGAAATAGACTTGGAGTAAAATGTGAAAAAAGGTAAAGTGTGCTCCTTTACTCAGTTTTGATGCAGCAGTTATTGTAGCTGCCTTGCGTATATAAACAAAATCTGACGTCTCCCACGTGAATCCTGAGGATTCCTGACATTCTAGAAGAAGAGCTGCTGATGAGAGTAATCTATTATAATCTTTCTCCATAAAAATTACGCAATCGTCGTCTCTTTCCTTCTGCAAGGGTTCATAGAATACCATAGTGGTTTGCCATTGCCTTCCCCAGTCATCTCCAAGGAGTCCTGTGGCTCAGAGTGGTAAGCTGCAGTACTGCAGCAGCCCAAGCTCTGCTCGCGACCTGAGTTCGATCCTGGCGGAAGCTGGGTTCAAGTAGCCAGCTCAAGGTTGACTCAGCCTTCTATCCTTCTGAAGTTGGTAAAATGAGTACCTAGTTTTCTGGGGGTAAAGTGTAGATGACTGGGGAAGGCAATGGCAAACCAACCCATGACAAAAAATCTGCCAAGAAAATGTCGTGATGCGACGTCCCCCCTCGGTACTTGCACAGAGGACTATCTTTACCTTTGCCTTTAAAATGTGAAAATCCTAAGGATCTGGTTTTCCTATAAGTGCCGGTGCACAGGTGGAGTAGCATGACCAAAGACTGAAAGAAGTGTCTATAGCACCTGAGGTCAGGAATTGCAAGGTCAGATTTCTGCCCTGTTCCAAGCCAGAGAAGTTTTTTGGGAATCCATTACTGCTTCTGGAGCCACACAGATAAATCTTTGCTATCTCAAGCACTTTCAAGCCTTACCAGATTGCTTTATCCACTGATGGGGGGTTAGGCAAATATTTTGCACCCGCAAGTATATGACACAGTCAGTACCTGCTATTTATTTGGCAAATTGGCAGTCTTGACTTGAGTTCTGTGCTGCTTGTCCCTTTGTTACTGTTGCACTCTTCAGTGTCTGCATGCGCTATGTTAATGAAAGTCATGAGCAGATAAGGCTACCTTCTACTGAATTCAGACCATTGATCCATCAAAGGTCACTATTGTCCACTCAGACTGGCAGCAGCTCTCCAGGGTATCAGGCAGAGGTCTTACGCATCACCTCCTACCTGGAGGTGATGCATAGCGGGGATTGAACATGGAACCTTCTACATGCAAAGCAGTTGTTCTGCCACTGAGCCATGGCCCTCCCCAAAGCCATTTTATTAATTTTGAAATGAGGGCACCAATCAAGGAACTTTATCATCAATTTTGAGAACTCTATTGCTGCCCATATCGGTATCAAAGGCAGAAGGGTAGCTGATGTGGCCTTGAATTCTCTTTAAAATAGCTTCCTTAGGTTAATGCCCCTAAATTGTATGGCATTAAGTGAACAGTAGCTTTTTTTAAAAAAGTGGAATTTGATGATTACAATATGCTTGTCTCTAGCTTGTGTGACTTGTTTAATTATTTGCCTGTGTGATGCAGTTTGTGTTTGTCAACCGCTTTAGTTTTTAATCCCAATTAGTATAAAAATACTGTGGAATTAATAAGTATTTGTTTTTGGGATCATTGCCAACATGCTGTTCGTAATGCTCTTTGTTGTACAGCACATGCTGTGTAGTGCAGATGTGCTACTGATATTCTGGTCAAATTAACTTGAATTAAATGTTAATGTTCATGCCGTCTGAGCAGTAGCCAAGATTTAAGTAGATTTCTTCCATCACTAACCCCCCTCAGGGAGGGGCAGCTCTACACTAGCAGGCTTGAGGCAAGGATTGGCAGATGTTTCAGGTGATATGATAGATTTTGGGCACCGTTAAAGGGGCAGAATGGGGGAAGGGACAACAGTCAGTTCTGACATTCAGTCTCTGGAGGAGCTCTTTTGTGGAAGTGCTGTTGAAATGAATGGAAACTGCTTCAGAGTAGAGGAGCTCGTATCCCTGACACGCATGCAGGAGGATTTCCCAGCAGTTGTGCCCGTATTAATTATCGAGGAAGAAGGAAGTGCGCCTCTTGGATTTCTCAGCAATGGCACCGGAGTGACTTTGTGTTGGAACCAGATTTTGCAGAAGGACTCCTTCCAAAAACAGAAGATTCCTACATAAGTGGCGGTGGAAAGGCACCCAGTGTAATATACTTAGCATTTATAGTGTTCTTCCAGTGATACAGGGCGTGTGCAAGACATGCATGATGCAAACAGACAAACAGGAATGTTCAGGTGTTATACAGGTATTCAGAATTATACAACAATTTTGATTTTGAGAAAGATTCATGCTGGGGGGGGAGTATTACGTTCAAAGTAGGTGAAATAATTTGCATGAACAGTGAAAGAATTTGACACAGAAATGTGGGTTCAAACGTAACTTTTCAAACCCCTGTCCCACGAAATAATACGTAATAGATAAATAATAGATTCATCACTTCACTCAGATTATAAAGTTCCTCGACAAAGAACAAGGAATAGATTTGTGGAGTTTGGATGAATATTAGAATTTCCCGGCATTCACTTCAATGTGCAACTCTTCACCGTAAACGATCAGTGTCTTGGAATAATAATTGGATGGGTCTGCTTGTCTTGTTTTAAAATTAGGGCCATTACTGAACAGAAGCAAAAAATGAAACGGCTGGGATCAGATCTGACCACGGCACAGAAGGAGATGAAAGCGAAGCACAAAGCCTACGAGAATGCCGTCGGAATCCTTAGTCGGCGGCTGCAAGAAGCCCTTGTTGCAAAGGAGGCATCGGAAGCGGAGCTGAACAAACTGAAGGCTCAAATCACCGATGGAGAGCATAGCCAGGCAGGCCAGGTAGGCCAATGTCCTATAGAATGGTATTCCTCAAGGGTGAGGCATATCCAGCACTCCTGGATGCTCTGTGGGTGCATTGGAAGCTACTGTAGGTTGGGCTGTTGTCATGGAAGGAACTAAGACCAAAGGAACGCATTAAATGGAAGTGAAGCAGAGAGGAACTGGTAGATCCTTTATGCATCTGAGGCTCCATCTCTGGTAAAAAGGGATCTTGGCTAGCAAGGCCAGAAAAGTGGCTGAAGTCAGTAGATGATACTGGGCTAAACAGGTGAGATCTAACTCTGTAGCATGCAGCTTCTTGTGTTTCATGTTAGTGTTGACATTGTTCATCCTGCTGTGCAGATACCAGAATTGTTTTATTTACTTGTTCCATTTATACTCTGCCTTTCTTCCCAATGGGAAGAAACTGGGCCAGAAGCTTTCTTCCCAATCGTTCTCCCAATCGTTCTCTGCCTTTCTTCCCAATCGTTCTCCTGTCCTTCATCTCTCCTGCATTTTATCCTCACAACAACCTTGCTAGGTAGGTTAGTCTGAGAGTATAAGTCTGGCCCAAGGTCACCCAGGAAGCGTCCATGGCAGAGGTGAGATTTGAACCTGCCTCTCCCAGTTCCTAGTCTGATACTCTTAACTGTTAAACCATACTAGAAATGGCCTTCTGACCCATTTCCCTCCTTTTATTACAAAACTGGCTATTAACTAAGCATGTTCTAATAATCCAAGTACTGCTTAACTTTCTCCAGCACTGGGTCCTGTTAATTCCAGGGCCAAAACTGTGCTGGATTAACAAGTCCCTTTCTACTGTTTGGCTCACACTCAGCCTCATCTGCTTAGATGACCTGTATCCAGGGCTGTTATCTAATTACAAGTTATCTCTGTCGATTAATGGTGAGAGTTTTTATTTTGATCGATCGCTTGACTGGCTTGAATTTGCAAATGTTAACAAACGATATGCCATGAATACCAATCAGTCTTAACTTTCTTCAGCCAAGCGGTTGTGTTCTTACTGTAACAGTCAGAACTAACGAGGCTTTGTGGCTCTTCGCCTGTAGGAAAAGATTCAGGCGCTGGAGGTGGAATTGCAAGCTCTTGGCCACAGCAAGATGGTGCTAGAAAAGGAACTGCAGGAAGTGATCTCAGTCACCAGCCAGGAACTGGAAGACTACAGAGAGAAAGTCCTCGAACTTGAAGATGAGGTAATAACTCTTTGTCCCTTTCAGAAGCCAACACAGTCATTGGAATATTTCCCATTGCCACTTACAGACACACTATATGACCCTTCCCGGTTTTGTCTTTCTAGCTTGCCTAGATTTTTCCTCTTTGTCTCTGTTTTTTCCTCCCATCCTCTGTAAATAATTATGTGTATCTGGGAGAATCAGGCTGTAAGCCTTCTAAGTAAGGCTGGCAATGAGATACAACCTTACGGTTGGATCCAGACTAAATTTCCCCCTAGCTGAAATTCCCAGCAATTCCCCCTTCCTGCTGCAATTTTCCCTGCTCCCAACGGCATCCCTCAGGGCCCATATCCTCCAGGATCAGGATTTTGTGGAGATCGGTGGGCTGCATGGGGGGGGGGGGGAGGCAGGAAAATTCCGTTCTACTGATGGAAAATTTAGTGTGGACCCAACCCTTACAAAACCCTGCTGTAAAAATGCACATTTCTGCTGTCCCTGGGTGGTTCATCATTCAGTAACATAGCGAATCTGCATTGGGGTACCTTTTGAAAGCAGTGACCAGTTCATATATGGTTGTTTAGCTTCAAGAATCAAGGGGCTTCCGGAGGAAGATAAAGCGTTTGGAAGAAATAAACAAGAAGCTATCCCTTGAACTCGAGCATGAACGCGGCAAGCTTACTGGTCTCGGCCAGTCCAATGCTGCTCTACGGGAACACAATCGCATCCTGGAAGCAGCACTGGCCAAAAGAGAGGCAGATCTGGTGCAACTGAATCTTCAGGTACTCACACCATTTCCATTCGGTCGGTGATTACTGAACTTCCCAAAGGAAGTTTTATTGCAAGGTTCTTTTAATAGACTTTTCCTGGTTTTATATTGGCTGTTTAAGGATTTTAAGGGTCACCCTATAACCCTCCTCTAAACAAAAAACTTTATTTCCCTACTTTGATTTGGGGATTTGATAGAACCCAAAGTAAGTTTCTATGGAAACAAAACTCCTCGGAGGCTGCATTGAGCATGCTAACGGCCACTTTTGTTCAGTACTCTCATTTGACAGTAGAGGAATAGAACAGTAGCAATGGCACCAGAGAGAAAATTAACAAGTAAGAAAAATATCTGATTTTGAATTTTGGCCTAGATGTTAATTTGGACTTCCCTTGAGGTGCAGTTGTGGGTAAAAATGACCCTGACAGGGTATGTATCCTGTAACTTACACTCACAAAAATGACAGAGGGAGGGCAAAGAAACATCACAGGGCAATTGTCCTCAATAAAACTAAGGAATATACTGGATATGGAGCTTGTTTATTGTGTTAGAGGAAAGAAAACAAAGGGGTTTTTAAAATCCATTTCCCCCAGTTATTTTGGTCAGTTTCACCCCATTTCCTCACTATAGTTGCTGTCTGATTGCATATTAAAGTCCATGTTTGCTGCTAGTGTTGATCTTTTAAAAAACACAATCTTGCTGTTTTATTGTATTGCTTTTGGATTTCTTATTGTGCTCTTCCTTGCAGACATTTATATGCAGAGGTGGTGGGAGGGGTCCTAAATATTTTAAATAAACAAATGCTCTTGATGGACTGCAGCTGGCAAATATGTGAAGTCCACCTGAAGTCCCAGGTGCACTGCAGCATGCAGTTTGGTCTTACTCCATTCACCTCTGGGTTTTATGATGCCCCAGGTCCAAGCAGTTCTGAAGCGCAAAGAGGAGGAGGATCAACAAATGAAGCAACTTGTTCAGGCCTTGCAGATGGCCCTAGAGAAAGAAAAGATGAAAGTGAATGACCTTAAGGAACAGGTATGGGCTTTGCTGAGATCTTTCGTGATACGATTCGAGGCGGCTTGAGCGCCTAGGTAAAAACTGTGGCATGGGTTTCAGGCATACATGTGAACTTCTGGCACTGAGAGCTGGGTCAGGGAATGGCTGGGAATGTGAAATCTTCCTCCCCTCCTGTTCAGCTTCTGCCTCAAATCACAGTCCAAACTCATCAGTTGGCCTTAGGTAAATAAATACATCTTGGCCCATTCTCTCCACCCAGTTTCCCCCATGCAATAAAGGAAAAACAGATCTGGAGCTAGCATTTAGTAGCTACAAACTTTCTCTTCCAAGCCATAGGCCTACAAACACACTCTGGAATCTGTTAACATCTAGCATATTACCTTTGTGATGAATTTGAATTGTTGTAAAGTCATTTTGGAAGCCAGTCTTGGATGAAAAGCAGAGGAGATATATAATAATAAGACTTGGCATTTCTATAGCGCTTTCTGTCTTTGGAGCACTTCATTATGTTATTGTAATCTTCCCAGTGGCCTTGTAAGGTAGGCCAATGTATTATCCAGCATATTGTAGATGGGGGAGGGCGGGGGTCTGTTCTAAGGCTGAAGCTTGCCTGAAGCCACTCCATGAGTTTTTGGTAAAGACAAAACTTGAACCAGGAACCAGCTCCATTCTCTTAGCCGATACGCTGTTGCCCTGTAATAGCAATGTCACAGCATTGTATTAAATGTAAATGAATGCCATCTGATTAAGAAATAACTAACTATAATGCATTATAAACAGGAATCCAGCTCAGTAACTGCTATGCTTGAAAGACATAGTGGCCAGAGTTTTGGACCAGAACTGAGAAGACCTGGGCTGAAATTCCCACTCAGCCATGAAACTCATTTTGTGGCGCTAGCCCAGTCTACAAGACAATTCTTTATTTGAAAGACACAGATCCTTGTAATCTTTATGAGATTGCAATACCCATTTTAAAAGCAGCTAAACACTTCTCCAAACAAGTAGGCTCTGGATCCTGGAAGGATGAAGCCCTACACAAAATTTGAGTAGGAGGCTAACAGAGGAGCTAAACATTTAAACGTTTTTGCATCTGCCCTCTTTAATAATCTCTTACCTCTCTGTTTGGTCATCAGTTTATTTACATACATATGCGTAATTTATTAAGTGCCTAAGAAAGCACTTTGTACATTGGCTGGAATATACCAGTTACAGTAATGCAGTTTTGCTGTTGTAGGTTGCATCCGCCAAAGCAGAGGCAGCCCATAATCGCCGTCATTATAAAGCGGCTGCCCTTGAACTCAGCGAGGTGAAGAGAGAGCTGCAATCCAAAGAAGCACTCATCCAGGCCCTTCAGGCTGAAGTGGACAAACTTCAGTGAGTATCCTGACCAAACACAAAGTGCTAGATTTCTTCTTGAAGGCATGTAGCTGACCGTTTGATGAGATTGCAGGGTTGCTTTTCATATTTCAGGCGAGAGAAACGCACCTGGCTTGTTCTTAGAGCCTTGAGGACCTGTCTCTTTGAAGCCAGCTCTGAAAGAATGCCTGCTACTTGCTTAAAGCCCATTGGGGATCTGCTGCTTTGTTATTCTTTTTCATAATTTCTCCTTCATGCTAGGTGGTCATCTCTCTCTCTTTCCCTGCCCTGAGCATAAACACATCTTGCTTGACAATGTAATGAAATAACTACTGATACTCACCCCAGGAAATGAGGTTAAATTTGTAGGAAATGCTCTTATTTCAGTATATGAATTATCTGTATTTCAGAGGGTATTTTTGGTAGAATTTGGTAACTGTCGCTGCAGCAGCTGTTAGCTCAAGGAAGTGGCAGAGTGTGGTACACATGAACCGCTAGAAGTTAATCCTAATTTTCCTAGTGGATACAGAATTGACCTTAATCCAATTCTCAGTTTAGCCATTACTGCTCTTGTTAAGGACTAATTCCAAACATGTACATTTTTTGCCAGTTGCACTGGTGAGCAACTACTGAAACATCAAGTACGCCAGCTGATATCCTTTATAGACAATCATTGTGAAGTCTCATTTGAAGTCAACACAAACCAACCTTCCCAAGGAACAGCAAATTGTGTTCCAAGGCAGAGGGAGCTCAGGAGATATGTCAAGTGGTCTCAAGTGTAAAATACTCTGGAAAGCATGCAGGCCAAGCCTTTAGAAGTTGTCTCATGAGTTTTGTTGATGTGTTGGCAGCTGATTGGCTGTGCCCAGTGATGATTGACTAGCAACACAGTATTAGGGATAGTAGTTAGCTAATGCAAAGTTGTACAGTCAGGAAAGTGTGGAATCACATATAGTGAAACACTCTCCAAGCCGGTATGTTGCAGCAGATAAAACTTGCTTTTACTGAAGCTGATTCGCATTCACTTGCATTTTTGTAACCTAGAAACCTAATCTAAATAATACTGTTCCCTATTACAAATGGCCAGCTAATCCAGCTGTACATGAATGGGAGTATGGGTGTGTCTGCTGCTTGCGCAGGAGAGATCTGCAGAACCGTTTTGCTTTTTGCAAGACCAGCACGAGAGAGAGAATAAAGGGCACAGAAAGAGGAGTCAGACCGTTCCAGATCAGACAAAGAGAGGCATCACACAAATAAATACTGCTTCTAATGTAAAGGGAAAAGTAGCAGCCCCAGTATCCAGAGATACTGAGTTGTCTCTGTTCTGACACACAATCTCTCCTCTCCTTTTCTTGGTGCGCCTTTTCAAGAATGCAGTTGTTTTGTGGTTGGTTTCTAAAAGATCTATCAAATGTATTAAAACGAGGTTTTCCTAAGAGAAAAAAATACTTTCATTTCCCTGAGAGTGACCAAGTTCAAATTCCAATGGCCTGCTTAGCGGCTGCGATTTGTTTATAATGTGGTCCCTCAAGAAGGCAGATCCTTGGATTTTGGGTGTCTCTGGGAAGTGGGATTTTAAGAATCTCTGGATTAGGGAAATCTTGAGGAACAATATCAAGCCTGAGCAAATAGGGAGCAGCTCCAGTAATTTTAGAGATCTGCAGTCATCCCTGTTGCACTAATGTGAGAGATTAACTCTAACCTTCTTGGTCCAGTCAGCGCATGCAATCCAACTGGACCAGTCACGGAATCAAGGGATGAATCTGGCCCTTTTGGGGAGGTGTATGTCGCATTTTGAAAATGGTGGCTGAATACAGCAGCGTTGAGTTTCATGTGTTGTTTTAGGGCCAGCGATGGGAAGCATTCAGAAGAAGTGTCCCAGTTCCAGCAACAGCTGGCAGAAGCCAGGTCTCAGCTTCAGCTTCTGCAGAAGCAATTGGATGAGCAGCTCAACAAGCAGCCTGTAGAAAACCAAGAGGTGAAAGCTCTAATGTGGTTCATTCTCTGCTCTTTGCCACTGAACACGACTTTCTGTGAAATGTGGCTAAGGGAAGCTTTTAATTCTTTGCCCTTGCGTCTGCACAAGTTTTGTGGTAGGGATACTATTTTGCTGTGCCAACAAGCTAAAGCTGCAATCCTGCACACCCCTAAGGTGCATGTAGATGTTGCTCTTAGCAGCAGCTGCTGCTGTTAGGCATTGTAAACTATGCTTCTCCTGTCTTGACTAGTTCTTCCAATTTTGCTGCAGGGGTGGCTGTGCTCAGGGGTGATAGGTTGCCAGTTGGCTGTGCCCTGGGCTAATTGGCTGGCACTGATAGTTCCCGCCATCATCCTGGATCCAGACTAAATCGGCAACGTTTGCTGATTCTGCCTTCTGGCTGTAATCCTCCCCCGCCTATGTTATTCTTCAAGGATCTCTAACCCCCAGGAGCAGCACTTCACGGAGGTCAGTGGGCTGCTGTGGGATGGGGAAAGCAGGAAATTTCCTTTGCGCCAATGGAAAATTTATTCTGGATCCAACCCAGTGTATTTCGAGAGGAAAATAATTTTTTTGGAAGGAAAATGTGGTGTTGCATGAATGTTTGTGTGCTTATCAGTTCACTTGTAGCACTCTTTTTAAAGCAGAATTGCTTTGCAAAATGTTGTAAAATTGCTTTCGGGAGATGGAAGACATTATTGCTGCCAGCCATGGTCTCTGCGAACTGGCTTTTACTGCAAAACCAGCTTCTCTGCACTCAGCCATAGAGACCAGCACAAGTACTTGTGTGTCAGTGCTGTGAGTCCACATCCAGAGTGTAATATCCTCTTTCCTTTGCACTCCTGTACAAACTTGTTGTTGGCAGTTAAGTTACTGACTTCAGTATGCGCATGATCGCTGCCTTGATATTTTTGGACGTGATCAAATTTTGAAATTACTTGTCCTGTGTGTAGGTTGAAGATCTCAAGTGGGAGGTGGATCAGAAGGAGAGAGAAATCCAGGCCCTAAAGCAGCAGTTGGACCTGACTGAACAACGCAACCACAAAGAGTTAGAAGGCGTACAACTGGTGCTTCAGGTATTGCATCTGACTGTTCCCAAGAGAGCTGACCCAGCTAGTTATGATCAGGGAGAAATCCTCAGTAAAGCAAACCTTTTATGTTGGGGCTGGAACATCCCAGAGTCTCATGGCTAAGAGGCCCTTAAATCAAAGCTGGTGCTGCTGTTTTTGTTTTCTCCCAGCTTCCCCTTTACTCCAAATTCTTTCTCAAACACTGTGGTAGGGTAAGACCTTTCATGAGTCACGGCTCACTTCTTCAGATATCAGGTTAGTGAGCTGTGTAGCTCAGACCCTACCACCAATTTTGTTAGTCTTACAGGTGCTACTGGACTCTTGCCCTTTTCTACTGCTACAGACAGACTAACAAGGCTACCCATCTTGATCTTCCTCAAACACGGGAGACTTTAAGGGAGTTAACTTCTTTCTTCTTCCTAGAATATCAAGACAGAGTTGGAGATGGTTCGAGATGATCTGTCCTTAACCCAGAAGGATAAGTTTATGCTTCAGGCAAAAGTGACTGAACTGAAGAACAGCATGAAGACACTTCTCCAGCAGAACCAGCAGTTGAAGCTGGACTTGAAACATGGAAAGGTGAAGAAGGTACGCGACGTAGGGGAAGAGGCCGTTTTTCCTGGAGTAATTGTCAGATCTGAACAGAAAGGAGCCCAGTGGCACTTTCAAGACTAAATGATTCATTGTGACAAAAGCTTTTGAGGAATAGAGCTCACTTCAGTTAACAAATCACACACACAGGTTTCGGGGGAAATGGTAGCTATTGGGATCACCGTCCCATTTACAACACTATTTTTCAGAATTTCTGTGTTTGTGTGTCCATAAATCTGCCAACTGAGCATGTACTTCATGTGTCTAATGAGGTCAGCTCTGTTTCACAAAAGCCATAGTGCGTTAATCTTGAAGGTGGCACAACAGTGTCCTTTGCTGCAACGGCCTGCCTTTTTGGATATTTTCCAATGTCAGAGCCAAAACACACGTTAAGAAAAACCCAGGTTCAGCACGTGTTCTCTTACCTCAAGGTTTGCCGGGATCTGTAGGAGTCCTGGAAGCTTAAAGTAGGCGTCCTGGAAGCTCAAAGATCTGTAGGGGTCCTGGAAGCTTAAAGTCCTGGAAGCTTAAAGGATCTGTAAGCGTCCTGGAAGCTTAAAGGGCGTCCTGGAAGCTTAAAGCTTAAAATACAGGCGCCTGTATTTCCCTTCCCCTTCCTGCTGCTCTGTAAATGCTAAACTTTAAGCTTCCAGGACGCCTACAGATCCCAGCAAACCTTGAGGTAAGAGAACACGTGCTGAACCTGGGTTTTTCTTAACGTGTGTTTTGGCTCTAAGATTGGTCTTGACACATCTAAGTGGGTCTGCAGATTTCTATGCAAACACAGAAAGTACACAGCAATAGGTATTGAACCCAAGATTGATTGATTCGATCAGTCAGTGTCTTGCATTTATGGCCATTGAGCCATTCACAGAAAGTATAATTTCCAAACAAGGCTTTTTATTTAAAAAAGGGAAAGGAGATGACTTGGAGTTCTGACTACAGTTCTGCTAGGACATCCAGAGTCATGCAAGAGGTTGAAGGTTAGCTCAAGAGTCGCTTCCCAGTGTCGTGGCCAATGAAGCGTAGGTCTCTTTGGCCTTTTGGCGTTAGTTACAGGCGGTGTCTGTGAGCGAGCTGTTTGGTGAAAGCTAGAAATGCTGCCACAGCAGCGTTCCCATTGCTCCAGTGTTTGCAGGCAGATCTTTCTCCCTCAAGGGTTCTGAAGCCAGCCTTCCTTCCTAGCACTCTCGAACAGGTGCTGGGAAGAAGGGCCCGCAGTAGCTTCTTTCCATGCAAGGTACAGGTAGTAATAACAAATAATAAAGCACTTTCAATTTGCATCTGACTTACTGCGATCCCCTCGGGATTTCAAGGCAAGAGATGAGCAGAGGTGGTTTTGTATATATGTGTAGCTCATGAAAGCACTAAACAAATCTTCCATATTGCTGGCTAGTCTGACTTGTTAGTTTTCCATGATCCCTTTTGTTCTGAACTTTTTCTGATAAGCAAATACGGAGTATGACTTCAAATAGTCAGTCAGTCAAGTCAAGGGGTTTAATTGTATGTGGCCAAAGGCCGTCACAAATAGTCTAGTCTCTACTTGGCTCCTTTGGACAGGTGAAGATGCCTTATACTGAGTCATACGTTTGGTTTATCCAGGTCTGTGATTATCTTCTCTGGTTGCCGGCAGCTCTCCCTGGTTTTAGGTAGAAGTCTTTCACGGCACCTGCCACCTTACCGTTTTTACTAGAGATGCCAGGGAATGAACCTGGGACCATCTGCATGCCAAGGAGAGGCTTTGCATTGAGCCACAGCCCCTCACAAACATGGAGGAAAAGTTATTTTCTTGATGGAGAAAATGTGTATGCTGCCTGCCTCTCCAGAGGACTGCTCGAGGCGGCTTAAAACTAAGCAAGTTGCTTTGCGTATTCCTGACATGTTTTTTCTCCCTTCCAAAGAGGAAAGAACTGAAGGGAGAGAACAATTCTTCAAATCCCGTAACTCCGGTGAAGATTCCCGACTGCCCTGTCCCTGCGGCTTTGTTGGAAGAGCTACTGAAGCCCCCAACAGCTGTGAGCAAAGAGCCTTTAAAAAACCTCAACAGCTGCCTCCGGCAACTGAAGTGAGTAAATCTTAATAATAATAATATTCGATTCATATACTGCCCTTCAGGACAATTTAACGCCCACTCAGAGTGGTTTACAAAGTGTGTTATTATCCTCATGACAATCACCCTGTGAGGTGGGTGGGGCTGAGAGAGCTGTGATTGACCCAAGCTCACCCAGCTGGCTTCAAGCTGAGGAGTGGGAAATCAAACCCGGTTCTCCAGGTTAGAGTCCTGCCGCTCTTAACCACTACACCAAACTGGCTTTCTCATAAGGTTGTTGTGAGGATAAAATAGAGAAGAGATTTTTTTAGTTTCAGTTTTTATAATGTAACCCAAACAAACAAGTGCACAATAGATACATACATACAGGCATCAGTCTTCTTCTAGTAATTATCATATTATATAAAACAAATAAGCAAATGATTATTTACAATTCCAACGCATAACAAATAATGCCAATATTTCAATAAATTTATTACAGCAGGGTCTGGTTTTAATCTTCCATATTATCTTGGTTTGGAAATTAATGGAAAATCCCAAATTTTGTTAAAAGCAGTGTTGAAATTAATGGAAAATCCCAAATTTCATTAAAAGCAGTGTACTAATTTGTATTCCAATACGGGGCAATACAAATACTGACTACCGGACCCAAGAAGAGTTCCAAATCGTTGTCTAGAACAGTGTTTTTAAGAAAACCCATTAATAGTGTTTTAGGTTCAGGTGGGAAGTTATACCCTGTCATGGCTCTCATTGCATCCGTCTCTCACTCCTGTTTATTATCTGACTGATTTCTTCCCCCCACCCCTTCCTACTTTGCTTTCCAAAGGAAGGAAATGGACAGTCTTCAACGCCAAATGGAGGAGCACACAATCACGGTACACGAATCGATGTCTTCATGGACGCAGATAGAAGGGCAGTTAACGGACCTTACTACTACTACCTTTCCCGCCTCTGCATCAGGCAACCAGCAACTTCCCGATAGAGATCTAAAGGTGCATAATCACAGTGATAGCGGGGAAGAAAGGTTGATGCAGTGACCTGACCTCAGCCCTCACGGTTTCACTGGATAACTGTTTTAAGTATGTAAAAATCTGTATCAACACATTTGTGCATGTGTGTGTTTTTAAAACAGACTTTCACAGTCTTCATCTTTTTTTATTTTTAACAACAGAGAAATGGAAATAGGCGAAATATTATATGAAGGCAGAGCTTTACTAATATTTCTTTAAATCCATCAACCTTATTTGAGAGACAGTGATCCTTTGGTAGGAAGATGACTTCAGTGCATCGGGAAGTTTCCACCGGAAACCTTTTCTCTCTCCTGGCTGCTCCCAATTCTGTAATGAACAGAGACAGAATCTGGTTGCAAAGCTTAATTCGGTTTCGTGGTTGCGAAGCTTAATTGGGTTGCAAAGCTTAATTGGGCATGTTTTGGAGGTTACATCCACGCTTATCAGGAGTGCATGCTGCCCATGACCCTCCTGATATACTCCAAAAATCCAGTGTTCGGTTCGCAGGTGCCAAGCTGTTTGCTCTTATGGAATATGCACATTGCCCCTTTCCGACAACATGGAGGCTGCATGTATTAGGAGGGTCTGTATGGGATTACCAGCCTCCCAGTATGCACCGGTGCAATGTAACATCTGGAAAGGGCTACTTTTTGTCCCTCTTTCGATTGAGCAAATGTCTTCAATAAAGCTGTTGCACCTGGTGAGTTCTGATGTTTCACTTCAAACCAGCCTTTTTCAGGAGAGGCCCTTTCCATTAACAGTAGCAGATGATCAGCGTAAAGCATATCTTCTCTGTAACCATAAATCTCAAAGCCACATGCTCTGAAGTAGCCCCATTGCATATACTGGGTCTGCTTCAGAGTAAATGGGTTGAGCATGCATCACCAAAGTAGAGATCTTTGTTTTACTTTGACAGATTTATTTGCACTTTTGGGTGGGCTTGGGGAGGATTAGGTAGTCTTAGAAGTCTGCTGCAGTGCCAGGGTACATATACTTAACCCTGTTCTGCCCTGGAGTATCTGGTTTAATGGGCTTATATATTGTAGGTTACAAATGGCCAAGGTTTGAATTTTTGTTATTTTTAATGTTATTACATCTTAAGTTTGGTGTTTGGGAAATATTGTATATAAGGGGCTCAGGAAAGCTAGCTCTAAACTCAGAGCTTTTTAGCAGTGTAATTAATTCTTACAGTATCTTTCAAAGATTAATGTTATATATTGCCTATAAACCTCTATTTGTTAGCTTTAACGCCCCCCATGCCTAATTAGGTCAGCACTCGTGTAGCCTTCTTTGCGGACACATCCTGCTGATCTACAATGAACAGGCTGAAGCAACAAACCTTAGACTTTTCTTCCATCCCTGCTGATGATGCAAAGACTTCCTCCTGTCTAGCTAGATTTTGAATCAAACCGACTTGACTTTGCCTACTTTGTACTTTGAACTGCACTCTAGGATGTGCTACAGAAAATGGCAGCTAGGAGAATGGATGGGCTGTCAGGTATGCAGGGATGTATTGTTGTGGAGACTGGAAAGGTTATGGAAGTCAGGCCGAAACCTGCAGGCCCCTGAGCCTGTAACGTTTGGCATCACTCCTCTCGTCAACACCTAAAACCATTTAACTTAACGCTCTGGGTATGTTGTACTAAATGAGGAGACTGGGCACGCAGCTGCTGTTTTCAGCGGCAGCCATGCGTTATGTGTTGCAGTGTCTAGTTCCAGCCTGACAACAGGACAGATCTATTGGTGGTAAATATGAGAAATCTGGAGGAAGTGGCTTAAGGATTTATGCCATTGGGAATGACATGATTTGTAGATTCATTTTTAGTATTTCTCAAAGGCAGGTACAAGTTTTGCTTTGCTGTATGATCCTAAGCAGAGTTGCACCATTCTAAGCCCATTGGCTTCATTTGGGTGTAAGTCTGCTTAGGACAGCATCATTAATGTGCGAGTGCTTCAGCTGATCTAGTTCAGCTAATATCCAGCAAGGTCACTGTAATTTTGCTGTAGACTTCATCCCACTCTACCTTCACCGTTTTTCTTTTTAAAAACTGACTGATTCCCCCCTTCTTTTTTTTTAACTAGCATTTTAAACTCATCGAATACTTTGCTATTGAAACTTGACTTATTTTTCGAAAGTCCAGTAAATGTTTGGATTTTTGCATATAATATATGAAGGAAAGGTACTCATTTAAATGTAAAGAAGATTTTTTTTTGGTTTTGTTTGTTTTCTTTTTTCCTTTTGCAGGGAAGGAATATAAGTTAATGTGATGTAAGTGAGTTTGTAAGACTCTTCAACTGTTATGAAGATGCAAAAAAAAAATCAAAAGCTTTATTGACCGATTCACATACACTGATGGCTTATACTACTAAAGTCTAATTTGCAGAGTAAATAGTAATGTGTGATTTTTGTTTTGCTGCTGCTGTCCACCTTCTTGAAGCTTATGTTCCTGCTAACGTAAAAGAGTTAAACTTAAAAATATTAGTGTTTAAACACCAAAGTTAATACTATATAATGGTTTAATGTATATCCAGCTCCAAAATCTGCACCAATGAGGTTTTCATGTTGCTATTCAGTACACTGTATTATATATAATATAAAAAAGGACATGGCGTATATGTATGGAAAAGAACCTGGTATATATGTGTATGTATGTATATATATATATATATATTAATATCAAGCATAACAGAAGATGAAACGTTTGCAGTTGTTGAACATAATTGCATTTTCAGAATTCTAAATTAGTTCTACTGAATTAGTTAAACCAGTTTTTCAAGGTTTCACCAATTCCTGACCAGCTTGTTAAAAGAAGTCAGACTGTATTCATAAAGCAATGTAGCCTTAAGCTCATGTTCTCCTTGGAGGGAGAAACTGCAACTTGTGTTGTATTTTAGCTACAGGAAATCTGAGTTCTCCCTTTCATTTATCCAAGGTGAAGACTTTCCTCTGCAGGCGCACATTCTCCCAACCCCTGCCTAGTTACACCCACTATTTCTTTTGGTTTTGATCATTGAGGAAGCAAGACTTGCAGGTCTAATGTGGGATCCAGAGTTGCGCAGCATAATGTACTCCTGCTCACTCATAAACATGTCTGTGGATTTCTGCAGATTTCCCTCCCACCCTGCAGTCGCTACCCCTACCCTAATCCCCAGCACTGCATCCCATGGTGTCCCCAATCCCAAGAATCCTGCAGCAGTCAGGGGCAGCTTTTCTGGTGGTGCAAGAAGCTGCAGAAGCCAGGTGAAGGAATGGGGTATGGACAGATCTGTTCCATGATGAGAACTTCTTTGGATCCAAACCCTAACCTTAGCAAAATGCAAAGCATCCTTCCAAATTTGTTACAGCCACAAAAAGTTGAGGAAATAAAGGTAATTGTGGATCGATTAGCCCTCTTTCTTTGGAGACCTAGTATTTTTCCTATATTCTGTGGCGCTAAGGAGAAAGTTCCTTCTGTAATGTCAGATTTCTTAGGTAGATCTCTACCAAGTAATTGAGTGGTGCCTCAATTCCTATTTCATGGCTTTGAGAAATCAGAAGAATAATGCCTCACAGGGACCTATTCTGTAAGTGAACTGATTTCTGGAAAGTGCTTTCCGTGTCAGTTGATCCTTGGTGGTGAATATTTCTCAGCTGCCTTTCTAATGGGGAAAAAGAGATGGAATAGAAAAGAAACAAATGTGATGTCTGTGTATTGCAAAGTGGTTGGAGAAAAAAAAAACAGATTTCAGTGTTCTTTTGTGAATTTTGGCAGACGGTTGTTTGAGAGAGAACTTTTCCCTTCTCAACCAAAACAAATCAAACTGTCTTTTGGTATGAAGAATGGACAAAATAAAGGGGAGATGCTGTGTTCTTCGTATGGCATTGGGTAAAAAAAAAATTGTGAGAAGTTTCTGTAAGTTGCGCATCTCCTCTTCTGCAGTATGTTGCATGTTAACTCAAGCATCTTCCAAGTTATTTGAAGACTTTTGCATTCTGGTCACTCAGTTCTTTCTTTCCCTGGCAACTTTGGCAAACCATGCTCTGGCCATATTCCTTTTTTATTCTTTAATCAGGAAAAAACTTTTCATTTGAGGAAAGCAGGATCATTTCTAGAATGACATCTGCATGCCAATAAATTGTTTATCATTGCTGTAATCTATCTAGAGTCTGATACTGTGGAAGGGAGCATTAATGCTCGATAACTTTTCCCTTCTAAACCAAAACACATCAAACTGTCTTTTGGTATGAAGGATGGATAAAAAGGGGAGATGCCGCTTTAATTTACATTATGTATTCCTTGCCACATGATACTCTATAATAAAACAATATATTTTATGGATGCATTATTTTTTTTCTCCTAAAAGACATCAGTCTTGCCTTGAGTAGACCTGTGTAAATTTCTTGGAAATAACATCTGAACGTTGTCATGCAAATGCTGTGTCTCTGTGCAGGTTTTCATCCAGTTGCTGAGTCAGATTGTATTGGCAAGGGGAAAAAACATCACTGTCGTCACAATTTTAATTGGGAGACCCAACTGTGAGAGGGAATAGTTAACATTGTGTTTGACTATGGATTAATGGTTGTGAACTTTAAAAGCATGTTAATTTAAAAAGGATTAAGATGTGCATAAACGTTCTTGAAAGCTTTTGTGCAATAAACTATTTTTCATAAGTGGTTGCCATTTTCTTAATGATGAAATTGGGATGGGGGGGGTTGGCTCAAGCCACAGGGATATTAAGAGGAAGAAGAGCCAAGAGGGTTAAGTTAAATAAATAAAGTATGTATGAAAAAGATAGAGAAGGCAGCAGACCTGTGAAAGCTTGTGCAAGACAGAAAAAGATTACTTGTCAGAGATCACCCTAGAGATCAAAGCATAAAACAGAGGATTTAAAAATAATTTGTGTTTTTAAATTTTTACGTTTATGCCCTGTCTTTCTCTCCAATGGGAATCCAAAGTGGCTTGCACCATTTCCCCTTTTTATTCTCACAACATCCCTGTGAGGTAGGTTAGCGTGTGTAGGTTAGCGTGTGTGCGCGTGTCTCTTCAGCTCCCGGCACAGAGCACTCAATCTCTTGGTTATGCTAATGGCACTGGCCAAAGCTGGACAATGGATTAGTTAAGTCACACCTTGAGCCATAAAACTGGAAGACTAAAGAGAGGGAACATTTCCTTTGGGACAGGAAGGGTCTGAAAAGTCATCCGAAGTGAGGAGGGAGAAAGAAGTTAGCTCCTTGGACTAAGCTTTTACCTTGGGACTCCATCTAGACCACATGGCAAGGGACAATTGAGAGAAGACCCGACCATGAGAATTAAGGTAATGCTGAAATCTATTTGTTCCCTTGCTGACAAAGGGAGCTTTGATGCTTGGAGGCTCATATTTTGGAAATCTAGTTGGGTCTTCAAGGTGCTGTTGGACCCAGATCTTGTTCCTGCTCAGCCTGAAATGCTTGAACAGAACATGTGATCTTTCGTTGATGACAGTGGGAGTTGCCGAGTTTGTTTTTGGCAGCCCCGGGGGAATCAAGGGGAAGGGTGGTGGCGCCCAGTGGAGCCTGGGGGTGGCCACAGTTTTGCCAACCTTCTGGGGGCCAACTAGGAAGAATAGAGCTTGCAAGTCCTTCACACCATGCAATTAAAATTCTGGCCAAATAACTGCCTCTGATTAACTACTACCAAAATGCAAACTGGGTTTAGTGAAGCTGATTATTCAGTTATTGCCTAAGTAACACTCAGTAAAATCCAACCATATATGCCTAAAAGTTACAATGTGTTTCTTGTACCTTCACCAGTAGCTGAAGTTTACGTTTCCATATGTTTTCTGTAACCTGGCAGGGGTATAAATAGCAGCTATACAGCATTTTTAGAGAGCTCTCTCTGAAGCCGGCTTCCCTTTGCGGTTTATCTGGCTCTGTAAACATGTAATGCCAGTATGAAACGGAACTGTAACACAGGTCCTTTCCCCATCTTGTTTTATATTTTAATTCCAATCTATCCATATTAGACAGAATTTTATAAATTCCCTTTTTACCTGCAACAAGATTGCATCAGTTTACCATAAACGTTATGTCCTGAGACAGATATCCTAAGGTCAATATGGCTCGCACGGCCATCAGGAGTGCCTAGACGCTGGGGACCGGTGTACATAAGTGTACCACGCAAAAAAACTCGAGGCCCAGAATGCTTCCCTGGCCCAATTCGAAGGAAGCAGATGGCTGAATAGCTAACAGAGAGTTTATTTAAATAAACGGAAGAGAGTGGATAGAGAGAGTCAAAGGCCCCTCAGAATCAAGCAGCTCTTCGGGGTTTCAAGGTTATAAGGTTTTATCCCTTTGGGTTCATCATTAGCAAAAATTATACAAAAGGCAAATAATTGGTCAAGCAGGTAAAGTGTATGACTTGGCAAGAGTCCATTGGTTCAAGACAGTTCAGGGTTGGTTATCTTCCCAATTAACAATTGCAACAGTTGTTTATCATATCAAAGACCAAACATTCCTTCTACTGGCACCTTAGTATCAATATAATAACTCTTCAGGGGAGATGCGCCCTCCCTCAAGGCCAATTGTTTTATCTGTTCCCATCCTTTAGCATGACAAGCACCATTGTAAATCTATCCTATACAATGATATAGGTTCCTGCGGGAGGTGATATCCCAAGCATTCCTGAGACAAAGGTTTTGATCTTGCAACGTTTGTACCTACAAGTCCCTCGATGGGTGACAGGAGATGGAACATACATCCTTCCTTTGGAGCCTTAGAAGGCAATCAAGTTGCAATTGCTAGTCTGAATCCTTGAAGCCTCAACCGTATCTAATCTTTGACACTTAGCAGAGAACAGGCAGAAAAGGCAATTTCAAGTTATTTTGCATCTCTGGAATGTGCTTTGGGTGGGGGGTTGCTCTGTAGCCCACTCAGGGCAGGAAACAGAGAGAAAAAGGCAAAAGGGCCTCCTTTTGTATTTCTTATACAGAAAACATTAGTCAAGCCAGTGGAAAATCAGACCTGGCTCTCATAGCTATGTCTTCTAACCTACATTCTATCTAGCGTTGCACATACGTCTCTCGGGTGTGCCGAGGGCTGCTACTTGCTACTAAAATAGGGCAGGTTGGTATGTGTCCCTGTCACAGCTGCTGGGGCCCAGGGAAGCTATCTGTAGGCTGCCACCCCTCTGGTACAGGTTTCCCAGGCAGGGCCCAGAGCACCCAACCAACCCTTTCTGTTGACTCTTTTCCAGTAGGTTTGATTTATTATGTGACCGAATGAGACATGAGGACCCAGGCAGAATAATAAAGAACTTTATTTAAAGTTTATTAATAACTGGTTCTCAACTTTGTAGATTAGAGAGAACAGTAAAGGTTGGTGAACAAACAAAACTAAAAACACCCTAACGCGTCTAACTAGACTGTTCTTACTGTCTCCTGGTGACTGACTTCCAACTGTCTCACCCCTTCTGCATGAGGGACCCCTCCATCTGCAGCAGCCACTCCCTAGAAGTGAACCCCCTCCCACTGTGCTGAGCCCTTTTATCTCTTTTCTCAAGCACCTTCCCCCTACTTTCCTAATGGTGTAAATTTGCCCTCCAAATCCCCTCCTACCCAATCACAGGGGCCAAAAGGAACCTGGGAAATGTAGGCCCTGCAGCCACTTTAGTACAGGCTTCCCCAGAGCCACTAGGCCTCACTAGGCCCAGGCTCATAACAGTCCCACATAAGAATGGCACTTTCTTCCCATTTACACATTGGCAGAACTTAATCCCTTGTTGACAGTGCACAACCAGTCTGAACCAGAACTTCTTTTTGTCATGGAAGTTCAGAACCAGTAACAGAGTGGGACTCCTATGTTAGGAATTGGTCACCGCAGCAGTTGCCATCAGAGAGGGAGCATTACTTGACATAATGGTTGGATCCACTTATCATTCTTCCTAAGGAGGGTGGCTTAGGCCAGATTCCCTTGCCCATAAATACCTGAGATCTCTAGACCTTTTCCTTTGTCCCCACTTTGGAACGTCTGGAGACCCTAAGACCAGTGGGCCAGGAGTTAAGGACTCATCCACAATCTTGGTACCACAAGGAACTCTGTACATGCTCTAAAGAACCTGCTACAACTTAGATCATGTGTATTTAGCTGAGTTAGAGCAGCTTTATTGCTTTCATTTTAAATCCCCCATTGCTGGCAGATACACGTTTGGGTGGGATTGTGATCGCCATCCAGATTGGCAAAGAGGACAGGGCTTAGTTGGAAAGCAATGCCAGCAGCCCAAAACATCTACAACAAAAAGCACTTCCAAAAAAAAAAAGCACTTTCTGAATGAACTATTTTCTGTTTCAAAATTGCTTTTTCTACTTTCAGAATGACGCCCTGAAGCAGCTTTAGAAACTTCCATGCAACTTGACCCTCATGTCAGAAAATACATTTCAGATGCACAAGACTTCAATTTTTCTGTTTGGCCAGGCATTCAGTTTCTTGGGACTGGGAGGCTGGTTGTTTTATCCTTTTGCTGCTGAACGTAGTCTGGATTACCCCAGCCTGAGTGAATACCCAAACACACAGCAGTAGACATTTGGTCATGGGGTAGTCTTGGGGACAGCTAAAGGAGACCATTTCAGAAGCTTGCCAAGGAGATCATTGCTTCAAAGTAAATTGAACTTCTCTTTAGCAGCTATAGCTGGAATCTCTGAAAAAGATTAAACAAGAGTAATTCAAACCTCTGAACTATCTAGTTCCAGCCTCTTGTGCCTGCTTTGGGTAGCCAAAATAGATTAGGAAACAGGAAAAGACAGTTGGTGTCAGCATCTAACTTGGCGGTACTGTGAAAAGTTATGGTTAGAAAGAGGAAGTTAACACGAATCCTCCCGAGACCCTGAGAAGGCACTGAAAAATAATGACTAGCTAATTTGGAGGCAGGTTTGCAAGAGGGCAGTTTTGAATTTCAGACGTAAGCAATCATAGGCCTAAGTTGGCACACGTGACAAGCTGAGAAGCAAAGCACTCGCTACAAAACAACTATGACGTACTGTACCTCACTCCTGCGTGTTGAAAAAAATGAATTGGCCATTTTAACGGTTAAGGTAAGTAAAACGGAACTTTTCTTAGTTCAGTTCTGTTAGCAACAATCAGTGATTTTTTAATCTGCTTTATGGATCCACATCCTGGAAACAAACCGGAGAGTTTCATGGGAGAAGGGGTGTCATAACAGCATATAACTGAAATCGCCTGTTGTTCTGTTAGCAACAATCAGTGATTTTTTAATCTGCTTTATGGATCCACATCCTGGAAACAAACCGGAGAGTTTCATGGGAGAAGGGGTGTCATAACAGCATATAACTGAAATCGCCTGTTGTTGGATGGGGGGAGGGATAAAATTCTGAATTCTACATAAGTATTATTAGTTTTCCTACTAACTTCTCATCAGACTGACAGGCTGGCCTGGGAGATTACCATCACACCCATTATCCCAAAATGCTGATGGAATTAGAAACTTCTCTGTTAGACTTATAACTTTCAAATTATCTCAGTCCACAAAAATACCATTTTGTAATAATCAGCTGCACCTAATGAGGTAAATGAAGTGGTATCTAAAACAGTGGATGCTACACCATAAAAGCTTTTGCCACAAGAGCAGTCCAATCCTAAACCTTGGCTTCCCACTGTTGTACGGATTTCTGGTGCCGCTCGGTCTCTCCCAAAGGACTTTCTCAAGCATGCAATGCTGGCATAGCAAGCATGGCCAGGCACAGCCAGGAGAGAATGCTACATAGTTCCCCTGACGATGTTGGCAGAATCCACTAATTTCAGGGGGGCTGCAGTTGACAGCACTGTAAGTGGTAGGAAGAGGCATACCCACTCTGCGAGCCAGGCCACGTTTGCTGTCACCAACTGCCAATGCTACCCCCCACCCTTCGGAAAGTGGGTGAGGACAGAAAGGCCCCCGTGATTGGACTCATCACACCCCAACAGAGGTGCCTGCCCCAACCAGGGGCAAGAGTGGGGACAGGAGGGAGGGTAAACTGAAGCTGCAGACTGGGCAGGTGAAGAACCATACTCTGGAGGGATGGTGTGTGCTGATGTTGCAGCCATTGCACTTTTGCATGCGTAGCAGCCTACTTCAAGTTGGTTATTAAACACCTTCAGTTTGCACAGGTAAATTCTTAGGATTCCTAATTAGCATCTTACTTAAATCAGCCCTGAGCCTAAAGCACAAGTGCTGCAGAATGAGGCAATAAACTCCTGTGGCATCGGCAATGATAGCCCCACTTGGGAGTACACGTCAGGAACAGAATTTTTAAATATGGGACTGCCTCAAAAACTCCCTGCAAGTGAAAAGCTAACAAACGAGCACGCAGGCTGCTGAACCATGTAACTTTTTTTCCTTGCTGTGCAAAGGGTTTTTAAAAAAACGTTGAGAAAGTCTTTCGCTAGGGACAACATTCAGAAATAGCTCCCCTGCACCTGCAGTGGGCAATGGCACACTTCATTCGACTGCCCCATTCTCCCACCAGAGTAAGCTGTCTGATGTAAGTCGCTTGCAATGCCTATTTAAGCTTTGCATACGAGGCTCTGTAATGGATTGTGCCACTAGAATCACATGGGGGTCTTCTTTGTAAATGAAAATGCGCTCCCCTATCAGAAAGCCAATATAAGCAGGCAAAATGCTGCAGAAGAAATGTCACCCTTGTTCTATCAGGCTTTTCCTTGCAGGGAGCTCCCCCGACCAAAAAGGAGGCATATTCGAAAGTGCCACCCCTGTAGTCTGTAGTGGTACAGTCCATTCCACTACCTTCACAGCTAAGGGCCGCCAGACTGCAAAATAAAAAGACACGTGGCAAATGGAGACCTAGTCTCGCTTATACATAGGAAAAAAAGAGGCGGCGTCATATATCACTTCTGGTTTCCATTTAAACACCGCTATGTGCGGGGCAAAAGTATATTCAGTAGTCGGGAGCCGTTCTTGGGCTACTCCCCCTGCATGGCGCTGTGCGCTCGCTTGCGAACCGGAAATGTTGACAGAAAGTTCCATCTCTCTTACTTTCCCCCAATTGCCTTTCCTCTTGAGGCGTTACCACGGCAACCGGTGAACCTTCGGCATGTGTTTTTCCCCCATCAGGCTGTGCGAGCTGCAGTTCCTAACTTTACGCTCGCAGATAAAGAAATGCGCACGAGCTTTTTCTCCGTGAGAAGGCGGGACTTCATG
Source organism: Eublepharis macularius (assembly GCF_028583425.1). Classification (NCBI taxonomy): domain Eukaryota; kingdom Metazoa; phylum Chordata; class Lepidosauria; order Squamata; family Eublepharidae; genus Eublepharis; species Eublepharis macularius. Next base: position 60,435,553 of record NC_072802.1, on the reverse strand, counting down.
GGCGGAACTCCTCACCGGGCGTTCCTTTTAACCATCATGCAACGCAGCACAAAAAACCCAGTTACATTCTCGCTGCGATTGGACGGCGCGTTGCTTAGCTACGAAGGACTAGCTCCCCTGTTCCTTTTGTGTTTGTTACATTCCTGTCAGAAGAGTAGCTGAGAAGGGAAGGGGGGGCATGTTGAAGGGAGAGGGGTCCTTCCTCTTTGTGAGAGTGGAGAGTGATTTGGCTCCCCGCTTGCTCTTTACGTAGGACGGTTTCTGTCAGGCATAACGATAGACAGTCTCGGGCTTGCACGGGGAGGGGGAAGAATGCAGTTCTAGGTCGTGACACGCGTGGATGTGTTCGTGACACGCCTCAGGCGGCTGCTGTTCAAGCACCCTTGAAGCAGTAAAAGAACCGGGGAGGGAGAATATTTTCGAGGTTTTGGACAGGCAGGACACTAGCCAGCCCGAGGGTGGTCTGGGAGTGGGGGGAGAAGTTGAGGCGCCCCGAGGTGAGAGGGGGCCCTGCGCGGGGAGGGGGCGCCGCGCGTGCGCGAGAGGGAGGGCAGGAGCGACGGAAGCCGGGAGGCCGCTTCTGAGGTACTCGTCTCGTCCCTCTCGGGCGTCCGGAGCGGTCAGGCTAGGCAGGCTCGGGTCGAGCGATGGAGCGGTGGATGTCGACGGCGGCGCTGGCGGGGTGGTCGGGCTGGGGCGGGACGTGGCGGGGCGCCTGGGGGGGCTGGCCGGCCTGGGAGCTGCTGACGGCCTGCGCGGTGATCGGCGCCCTGGGCTTGCTGCTGCGCCTGTGGGAGAGGAGAGCCGGCAGGGGCCGCGGAGGCCCTGAAGCTGCCCCGCCCGGCTCGCCTCCTGGGCCCGAGGAGAACCCGAGCTGCCGAGGGAGCCGCCAAGGTGAGAGACGGCGAGGGGCGGGCTGTGGAGGAGGGTTGCCAGGCTCCAGGCGGGTCCTGGAGATCTCCCGGAACTGCAGCTGAGCTCCAGGCAACAGGAATCAGTGTTTCCCCTGGAGAAAATGGCATGTTTGCAGAGTGGACTCTATGGCATTGTACCCCACTGAGGTCTCTCCCCAAACCCCGCCCTTTCTAGGCTCCATTCCCCACATCTCCAGGAATTTAGAATATGCAGCTGGCAGCCCTACTGTTCAGGACGGGAAACAAAGATACCTCCCCGCCCACACTCCAGCACACGCACTTCCCCACATAGAGCATTCTTTTCTCTGTAAAGATTTCCAGTTCGATGGCTGTCCTGTTTTTTTAACTGTTCTCAAAAAGCAGAAAGCACATATTAAAAGTTTTCCCTCGCAACAGCCCTGTGAGGTAGGTAGGCAATGAGAATGATTGCCCCAAGGTCTGAGATTTGTGGCTGACTGGAGGGGGGGGGAGTTACCTCTCAGGTCCTGGCTTGACAGTGATGACCCTCCCATGATCACAGATTTCAGACAGGTAGTTGAGTTAGTCTGTGCATGGGAAAAAATAGTTGTTTCGTGGCATCTTAACATTTCTATTCTACCACAGTTTTTTTTGGATTCTAGCCCATGAGGTGCTATATGTCTTAGGTGAAGGGGTGGAGGAGATTGCTGCAATAATCTAAGATGAATGTGGTAATGTAGTCTTTTCTCTTTAAAAGGGAGGCATGCCTGGAGTCAGGAGATTTGATGAAGTGGACTTTCATCCATGGCAGCTTATGTATGCTAGAATAAAAATGTGCTAGTCTTTAAGATGTTGGTACTGTTGCCAACCTTCAGGTGGGACCTGGCTATCTCCCAGAATTACAGTTGCCCCCTAGGCTGCAGAGATCAGTTCACCTGTAAAAAATGGCTGCTTCAGAGAGTGGACTCTATGACATTATAGCCCACTGAAGTCCCTCCCATCCCCAAACCCTGCTGTCACTAGGCTGCAACCTCAAATCGCCTGGAATTTCCCAACCCAGAGTTGACAACCCTATGGCTTTACTGGAACAGGCTGATAGGGGCCACATGTTCTGGAAGTCTAGTATTTGCTAGCGTATTCCATAGGAGTAGCCTTAGTATTTTACTACAGCAGAGCTAAAAAGATGTATTGTTAAAACAATATTAAATATTGTTGATAGCAAACACTGTTGTAGAAGAGGGGTTCACTCTTTTCTTTCACAAGGGACATGATGCCTGCTAGCAAAGATATGTGTGTTATCTGAAATGAGGTGAGGCTTTTGCTTCAGAGACATTGGAAATAGGTCTGATTCAGCAGAGTAAATATTTGTTGAAAAGTTGTAGGGTCAGAGCTATCTGGTCCAGTTTCCTCTGGATGAGAAAGCACTGGAGAAGTGTACATGCTTTATTTGTAAATATAAAAGTAGAGCAGAAATGGAGGCAAATAGTGGGAGCACATCCACTGCTCCACATCAGATCCCCAGGGAGAGATCCTGCACCCCAGAGTAGGAGTGTGCACCCCGAAAATATTCAGGTTTCCTGCTTCAGGTTTACCCGAGGGCCAAGGTTTGGGCTGTTTAAAGGGCCCTGCCACTTGCAAGCAGCAGGAAAGGGCCCATTAAACTATCAGCTGTCAGGTGGGGGGGGATCCCCCTGCCGCCTGCCAGCTGATCGTTTAAAGGGAAAGGGGCCCTTTAAAGTTGTCCTGAGGGTTCCCGAATGCTTCAGGGAAGCTTTGATTCAGGATTTCCTAATTGGGGCCACCGTGCTGGCCCGAATCTTTACAAATAGGGTCCGATTCAGGTATTTTACCAGAATCGGGAACCTGAAGCGCACACCCCTACCCCAGAGTCATTTCAGGCAACTCTCTGCTGTTTCTTACTCTCTCTCTTTGTTCTAAACTCAGACTGTCTGTTTACATACAACACCCTTCTTACCTGCCACCTCTCAACTTCTTAGAGGAACCAACTTTTGCAACCTCTGATGAGACAGAGCTATTGGTGGACCATCTTCTATCAATTAATTCCCACTAAGAGCCAAGCTAGAAGCGATGAATTACACTTGAATGGACTCGCATGTATTCCTCCCTGTTCACTTGTGCTCCACTTGCACTCCACTCGATCACTAAGTGAGTGCAAGTGGAGTGCAAGTGAACAGGGAAGAATACATGTGAGTCTGTTCACTTGCCATTCAAGTGTAATTCGTCACTTCTAGCTTGGCCCTCAGAAATAGGTTTGTTAAGGAATGTTAACTTTCATAGATCCTTGCGCCTTCCAGGTTACACCTTAGGCCAACCCATTCACACTGATCTCCCAGCAGTATGTTCAAGATTGTGACTAACATTTCTTAAATCAGTGACAGCCTACTGCCTCAAATGACTAGGTGCTGTTCAAAGCTTTAAAATATCTTCTGCCTGGAGGGTTTGAAATGTGTGTGGGCATTTGCCCTTTGGTTTTAGAATTTTAACAAGACACTAGTTCTGACAGCTGTCTTATACTCAGAATTTGGAAATCTTACTCACAGAACTGTATGAGAGAATAACATTGAATTTGTTCTGGGACAATGCAGACTGACTGCTATAATATCTTCAGAAATGCTAGCTCTAGCCTATACTTTTTCACCTGTTCTAAAAAGCTTCTTTCCTTATATGACACCTCAACACATAATATCACAGTTTTGGAGACGTGGGGGAAGGGGACTTTTAGTCAAATGAACTGCTCGTATGCTTAGGTTGCTGCATGGTGTTTGCACAGTCATAGCTAGGAAGAAATGCAGAATAAACATCCCTCCATTGCTAGAACCTTGTGCTCCAAATTGGAGGCAATATCTGTTGCTGGAATATACCCAATACCAGCAGTGATTGTATGGTGTATTGTAACCGCTTCATGAAATCTAAGCAGTCGTTCCTACAATGCCTGGTAGCGAGTCTCGCTGGATTTAATGGGATTTACTCTCAAGCAAGTGTGTGTAGATTTTCAGCCCTAAACACTAATGAATTCAGTCAACAGCAATATGACTTGTGCCAAGGAGTCTGTGCTGCTGAACCCCTGTGCATTGTAGAGGATTGGGGAGACATTTCAGGGCGCACTCAAACTCATTTGGGGTGATACTGTGCAGCACTGCTCAGAGTGAAATGAGAATGTACCTTAGAATGCTTAGCAAATTTCCCACGTAGCTGTGCGTTTTAGAGGCAAAATGGTAACTGTGCAAGCTTCTGTTCGTGGAAAGCTGTCTGCTGTTACCAGTCTTCTCAGTAATGACCAACTTTTAAGGAATCTTACATTTTTAGTCTCCTCCAGGAAACACTTGGCAAAGATTGTGTTACTCTGAAAGTGCTTTAAAAATAATCTGAGACAAGACACAGTTCGCTTAGTATATTAACACTGAAATTCATCTGCTGGAAATTACTCATTTTTCTGGACAGTAAAATAATGTTGTAGAGTTGTGTTATAAAAGCAGAGGAGATGGGTTGAATTGTAGAATATCTCTGGTATTTTAACATTCTATTTATATTCTGTTTGTTTCCATCTCTTTCAAATGCTCTGTTCCAGTTTTCCCCCAGCCTTTTATGGCTGGTTGATTGCCTCTGATTCATTCTATTTTTAAATAGGGAAGGAGAAGTAGATGTTCAAGCTTCTTGCCAGATGCTTCATGACTAAGATCTGAAATGACTTTCAGTATCCTTGCCACTAACATTAGACGCTGTGCTAAATGGAGAGAGTTGGGGGTAATGTTCTTGGACTTACCTGATCTACTGTTTCATATCTCTATAAATATTAAGTTGTTAGTGTTCTAGCTGTAACATACACAGTTGCTTTGCTTATCCAAGGAAGAGGCTTCTCTTTGTAAGCCAAGTTCTTTAATGCTTGGAGTTGACTAGGCTTCAGCAGTATTGACTTCCATGCATCTCTTCTTATATAACATGGGCTGTCTGCTTTTTAGCTAGGCAAAACTGAATCTTCACAGTACAGAATGAAAGATCTAGTTACAACAGGCTACTTTAAACAAGTAGTTGCTCCATGAAGTTTTGGGAAGTAATTATGCAAAGCGTTTTGTAGGACCTACAATGCGGTCTGAAGTGGGTTTACTTCCTTCTAATATCATTGGCTTCAATTGATTTAGAAAGATGTAACTCTGTTTAGGATTTCACAGCTAGTATTTTATTCCATTATTTAATTAAAATATTTCCCTACCTCCTTTCTTCATTCAAGTGAACCCCAGAAGGCATTTTGATAGCTTTATCTTGTATCATGTGAGAATAAATAGCTGAACTGATTGTCTTCTGAGCTTTTAAGATAATTTCATTTGTTTCGGAAACGTAAAATAAATAAAGTTAAAATTCTAATTGCCCTGGAATAATTTTTTTTATCTCAGTTCCACACATGCCATTTAGTCTCCTAAATTCAATGCCTTCTGTGCACTTCCAACCATTTTTAAAAGGGGGGATAACTTGCTTTAGTTCATTGTTTTGGCCAACCCCAAAAGTTCCTTTGTTCTAAGGCTGCTTTCATTAGAATGATAGAAATACCATCAGTTCATGGCACTGTTAATTTCCTAGAAGCTTAGATTGCAAAAGCTGGTTGAATTACGGATTTGAATTCCAGAGGTGGTATTTTAGTAACTCTGTATACTTTTAACCGAAGTATTTTAAGAAGCAGTTAATTGTTGAAAATAGTTTGAAAACTCCTGTAACACTAGGGGGATGCTATACTTAGACTCGATTTCTTTCATGCTGAGTTTTTCATATTAATACTGTTCTCCACCAATACTTAATACTGATAGTCACTAGTCAGACAGTTTAACCTATTACCATTACAGAGCATATTTATGTTTAGTAGCAGAGTGTTCTTACCTGGTATTGACTTAAAAGGAACATATAATCTTATTAATTAAAATCTTTGCCTGCAGAATTGAATTGCAAGTGCTCTAGCATGCTAAAAGGTATTTACAAAGGTACTATGAAACCCAATCCATACTTTAAAGAGTATTTTCTGTTCTGAAAGAACAAGTCTCATTTTCACTCTGGCATAAGAAAAAGCTAGAGATGGAACTTTAATATGAATATTAGAGATGGTGCCAGTGATGAGTTTTAAAATTATGTTGACGACTCTGGAAGAAATTAGCAGCAGTGGTCTGAGTCCTGTCTTTGTCCCCCTATCACATGGGAGTGCTTGTTTTGAATATATACAGTCATTACATATATACATACAAAACATTTGTTTTGTCCGGTAGGCACCTCTGATGTGGTGCCTCTTGCTTGCTTCAGCATTTGGTATCCTGAAAGTATTTATTATTATTTTTAAGTGTAGGTGTCTTCTGTCGTAACTAAAAACACAAAATAGAATTAACAATATTAAGAGAGTAGCTGTCATACAGTATCCATTGCATAAAAACTATCAACAACAATAAGAAACTAAAAGAACATAACAAAAGTAATGTAAAGGTGTGGATGATGCAAATCAGAGGTGGGTATTGAAAGTACAAGGTGTTAGGAATGAAAGTCTAGTTACTGCATCTCAGTGATTGCTTTTAAAATGGTGCATCTTCACAGTCTTGATTGTCACAAAGAAAAATACAGACGTTATTAACTTAATGACTCAAAGCAGCTGCTTGCTGAAAGTTTCCCACCTGTTAAGCACAGCCATCTTTGATTTACGATTGGATAAACAACCATTGTGAGGGCTTCTGTAAGGAGTTCCATATCCTGGCAGCTGATAGATTTTTCCCTCATGACTTGCAGATAGCAAAAAGTATTCTCCAGGGTTGCTTTCAGCAATGCAGCCTTTATGTCTGATTTAATAAGATGCTTGAGCAGCCAGGTGCATGCCTGCAGCAGCTGTGCAGGCCTAAGAGTTCTTGAAATGGGAACAGAACTTTCAGAAGAAGCATGCAGGAGTGTAGTGTGCCAAAGGGTCTTTTCTTGGAGACATTTTAGTTTTCTGTTCTTTCTGGTTTTTTCTGGTTTTTGAAGGGCTTAAAGCTCACCATGGGATCACGTCATCTTAGTTGCCCCTTCCCTTTTAAGAGTCTTCCCTGGGATAAGACCAAACTGCCCATATTTAAAGAACTTCTTCAATACTGAGCCTCCGTCTTAAAATACAGTGTGGGGGTAGGCCTTGGTGTAGGTGATTCACTTTGATTTTTTCCCCCTTTCTTTCTAGGGGTAATAACAATGGATAACATATTGTCACGATTAAAGCAGCTAACTCCTGATGAGCTCAGAGAAGAAATTGTCAAAGCTGGACAGAAGTGTGGGCCTATTACACTAACCACTAGGTCAATTTTTGAAAAAAGGTTGGCCCAATCTCTATGGGAAGAGCAAGGAGGAACAGCTGTGTCCAATGGTGTACCTGGAAATGTAGCCGTTGATAACAGCCAATTAGAAACCAACAAACGTCCAGTGAATCAAAATGGTCATGTGGGCCCCTCTGAAGATGGTGATTTTGGGTACAGTATGGGCTTGAACCCACCCGAAGAGGAGGCCCTAATGCAGAAGATCTGCCCTGGATCCATTAATGAAGCAACAGGAGTTGATTCTCCAGCAAGTTCTCAGACTCCTTCTAAGGAACCTCATCAGTACTATGGTGTATGTCCAGTTTATGATGATATATTGGCAAGAAATGGTAATTTCTTTTTCATTTCTGGTAATATAATGCTGTTAAAGGGAGTGTGGACTGAAAGAAAATCTGAGGAGATTTAGATGACAAACTTCTTAGCATTTCTAACGAAAATGGTCTGAGCTGTTGATGCAACTAATTATTTGATCCTATTTGTAACTAAATTGAGAGTAAATCCTGCTAATCAAACAATTTTCAAAAGGTTCTGCAAAATCCGTAATTATAAGAAATAGCAAACTACTGTTGCCCCTTCAAGAAGACACGGTGAGGCTGATCACAGTTTTATCCTTTACTTTTTGTGGGAGGTGAATTTTGAGACAGTGTAAATGGCGAATCCTTTTTAGGTGGTTCATGCTACAATGTAAAAATACATGTTGGAAAACTTCCACAAAAATACCAAATATGAACTTTTCTAAAGAATCCATCTTCTGTTCCTTGATACTGTGTGAGTAATCTTTGGCTGAGATGATGGATGGGTGGAGGAATCATGAGCCAAATTATTTCTCTGTGGCTTTTAATGATTACTTAAGATATCTTATTTTTGTTTGTGTCCTGTTATCCCAGTTTTTGCACTTCCCTGATGGCTTGCCTTGATCCAAAGTTGAAATTTTATTGTGGAGTGTTTTTTTAGTCTCTGTATTATTTTACATCCTTATGGAGACACAATATGGTAAAAGAACCTTTTGGAAAAAGTAGTCACTGCTGTAGAAAAGATTATTACAGCAGCGTCTGTAACTCTAAGGAAGCCAGCTAGATTAACGTGAGGGAATGTGCAGATAACTGCAAGCTTTAGGCCAAAGGATAGCCAGCTCGTCCTGCCCTTTGCCTTGATTATCAGTGCTTGGACAGACTGTTTTTGCTTTCATGGAGGTCCCTAAGCTCTTCATGCAGGCACTTGAAATTAGGCTCTTTTGGTTGTGATCTTTATTTCTTTATCTGGTTGCTCATTTCCACTGTAGAGCATGTGTGAGCAGGAGAAATTATATGTAGTCAAAATAAGCATCCATAACCCCAATGTAACTGAGGTGAAAGAAATGCCCAGCCTCTTGTTTGCATCTCGTCATACACAAACGTAGTGGGGGATGGCTGAATCTTCTAAGTTTAAGCTGCTTTCCCCCTCAGATTCCTAGCCTATGTGCAATCGCAGGTTGAGAACAGACTCTTGAAAAGGCAGTCCTTTTTGTAGATTGTCAGAATAAATATTGTTCAGCATGAAAACGGAAACTTAGTTTCCCAAGGATCAGTGCTTATTTTTGGATCAGACAGCATTGGTACTTCTTGTTCTAAAAATACAGATTGTTATGTTTAGTATAACCAGGAAAGATACACACACATGATAAAAGAATTCCAGTGAGGGCAAAGGAGTTAGAGTATTTTATCTACATTTTGGATTCCCAAGTTTTTGTCAACATACACATTAGGTTGGAGAAATCAATAGTAACTAGATGTGGTAAAGTGCTGTGCCTCAACCATTGCTACATTATCAGGCTCTCCTTGAGTAATGTAAAAGTAAAATAATTTGGAAAGGAAGGCTTCAGAGACTTGCCCTTTCTCACAGTATGGTTGTTTGCTTGCTGATGGGGCTTGCATCATAGCCTTGATGAGGATAATTCCTATCAAGCAGTTTTCCGTGCCAAAGAGCAGTGCTGTGCAGCTCTTGCACTCTTTGGCAGCTTTCTAGCAGAAGACCCTGAAAAATTAAGTCTTGTTACTGCATCTTAATTTCAGCCTCTTCCCTGAGTCCGAAAGCTGGTTTGAGTATCTTCTGTTGCAGGCTGCGCTGGTGTTAGGTAGTCAAGCTGAGTTTGGAAACAAAAGCTACAAGACCAGATCTGTTGAACTCGCGTGGCCTTGACAACTGTAGTCATGGAGAGAAATTAATTGATTTTATTGTTTTTTGTTCCAGAGAGAGTGCATGTATATGAGGATAAAAAGGAAGCTTTGCAAGCTGTTAAGATGATAAAAGGCTCACGATTTAAAGCTTTCTCAAATAGAGAAGATGCAGAGAAATTTGCCAAAGGGATATGTGATTATTTCCCATCTCCAACCAAGTCCTCTTTTTCCTTGTCTCCTGTGAAAGTGTGCTCGGTGTTTAACAGAGGTAAGTGGTAGTTTAAATATAGTCCCATCCCAAAGCCTTTGAAATGACTGTCAGGATTGAGGCCATTGCAATTACTGCCAGCATTTTCCTTCTGTCTTTGAAAACAGTTTTGAAACAACTTCTGATGCGGAGCATGTGAATCCTTCAGTGAATGAAAAGATCATAAATATTCTTGATTTTAAAATTAGTGCTAGTTAAAGTATATGATCTACTTTTTCTGTTTTGTTTGAAGAAAAGATCTTCCACATCTTGGTTTTTGAAAGCATTTTTTCTTTTAATTAACTTAGTCATATTTCCCAGCATCCTTGGGGAGTCCTGCAAGTAACTAGAGGCCGTTATGTTTGTTGGGGGTGGCCAATTTTGCTGCTTTCGTTATCTGTGCAGTGGCCTCCATATATATAGTGGGGTAATAATAATAATAACATTCGATTTATATACCGCCCTTCAGGACATCTTAATGCCCACTCAAAGCGGTTTACAAAGTATGTTATCATTATCCCCACAACAAATCCAAACATCCTCCGAAGAGCCTTTTCTCCAGCCTAAAGAGACTTCCTCCAACTAGTGGGATGGAAGAGCCACTTCAGTTGAAGGAAGGATCTTTACGGCGGAGGAAGGCTTCAAAGTTTGCTCAGTGGAGTGGTATGATAGAGGTAGGACTCCCCCCCATGAAAACATTGTGCTTGAGAAGACTTGGCAGCCGCCTTCTTTAACAAGAATCCATCAGGAATAAAATTCAATTTTTATCTTGATAGATGGGTTATGCTCTCCTGAGATGGAAACAGTTAGTAAAGAGCGAGCCAACAGTTTTAAAAGTCCTCGTACGCAGGATCTTACTGCCAAACTTCGGAAAGCTGTTGAGAAAGGAGATGAAAGTGCATTCTTGGAACTTATCTGGAGTAATCCTCGCTATCTAATTGGTTCTGGTGACAACCCAACAATTGTACAGGTAGGGCAATGATCTTGCTTTTGTCAAAACGCAAATACAAGTATAACCTTTTTGCCCCTTTGCTGTAATTCACATTACCAAGAGGAATGTTTTTAAAAATTTAACTAAACAGGGAACGGGCAAAGTGTTCGCTCTAGAAGAATTTTGTGTAGCATTTGCACCCTCAGAAATGCTGAAAAATCCAAGTTTAGTCTTTTAAAAAAATCTTATCCATAACCTAAATAAAAAGAGGCCTGTAGGTAAAAAAGAGAAAGCCCTCGTCAGTTGTTCTTCAGTGAGTCTAACCTGCAGTGGAAGTTCCACGAATGCATCTAAATGTTGGTTCATTTTTCATTTCACTAAGTGAAAACGGGTATGTAATTTAAAGGTGAGGAGTTAAAAGTAAGGCAAGGATGACCTCTAGGGTCATTCGTCACAAATTAACTTAGGATGCTTTCTGTTATTTGGGAATAAAATATGCCTGTGTAGTTCACTGTCTGCTAGGTCAAGTGAATGATGAGTCTTTATTGAAGTGGCGATCCCAGTGGCTAGCGCGACTGGACAGTGCCTGCTAAGTGGAGCAGCAAGATCACAAGAGACTACCTTGGGCTTCTTTTTCAGTAGCACAATAATTCTTGGTGTTATGGTGATGGTCTGTTGCTTTGCTGTGTTCAAGCCAAAGTTTATATATACTAAAAGTAATCTAACTTGTGCTTTTAAGGCCAGAAAGCGAGAAGCTTAAAGTAGTTGTGTGAGATGTTCACATGCAGCCAAAAAGCAGTTCTGTTAAAGCAAGAGCTTATTTTACTTCATGGGTTCCAAGTTACCAGGAGTGGAGCGGAGCTCACGGAATGAATCTTTGCCTCGTTCCTCTGCTTTCTGCAGCCCCTCATGAAAGACAAAAGGGAAAAATTGCTTCCCACAACAGGTGGGAAAAATTGCTTCGGTCCGGATTACGGGAATTGAAGCAGGTGAATCACCCTGCTGGCCCCTCCCAGGGGAGGGGATATGTGCCCCAACCTGTATTTATTAAATCATAGCCACCCTGCCCCGTAGATCCTAAGGATGTTAGATGTAGGGTGCATGGTGGGCTGTCTGAATATGTTTTATTGCTAGATCAATATGACTTCTACCAGTGTTTTAATTGCATATATTATATGTATTTATATGTTGTTTGTCCACTCTGAGCCCATATGCAGGGAGAGTGGACTGCAAATTAAATAAGTAAATAAATTAAATAAGGTAGTTGACATGGGGAACTTGCTGTCATAAAATATGGGGATGGGAAAAGGCATAGGACAGATTTATGGAGAATAAGACTGTTGTTGGGTATTAGCCATCATGGTGAGATAGGGCTGCTGAGTTCATAGGCAGAATGCCTCTGATTGTCAGTGCTGGGAAATCAGTCTGCAGGTAAAGGCTATGAGCCCTGCTTTTGGGTTTCACTGTCGGTCTGACAGGCAACTGTTGGAAGCAGGATGCTGAGCTATTGCCTGACCCAGCATGGCTACTCTTCCTTTATCCTTCACTCTCAAATCTATCCCAAAGGTCAGGGAATTCTCAGAAACATTGAGATGGAGCACAGGGGCAGGAGGAATGGGTGGAAACTGCCCACCCCTCACTCTTCTGCAGACCCTTACTCTATTCATGGAAGAGCGGGGAGTGGGAATTCTATTAATTTCCACTGCAGTCCTCCGCCACTATATTTTACACTGAGAATGCCCTTTCAAGGGTGGTTTTTCAGAGGGCTGGAGCAACAAAGAGAAGGGGGACAAAGATCTTTTCTGTGTGCTCTGCTTGCAGTAGTTGGGATCCCAATCTGTAAAATTGGTTTACATTTTTTTCAACCATACAGCTCCTTCTTTCCTATGATAGAACTGTAGAAGTTGAATACATATCATCTGAAGGGGAATGGTTATCAAGTGGTGACGATAACCATGAGTAAAACCTGACTTTTCTTAAACTCAAAGCATTTTCTGTAAGACTTGGTGAATATCCCATTGCTTTGTTACTCCAGTTTTTGCAGCCTTGGATAATGCTGGCCTGGTGATTTCATCTAATTAGATTTGCAGTTTTTATTTTGGTGAAATCAAACTGTTAGTATGGAGCTGTTAGCTTTAACAAAAGGCTGGTTTTTAATTTGTTACAGTGTTGAAGCTCGTAACCTTAGCACAGCTATGCAGATTTTAAAACCAGTTCCATTGTGCAGTTTTGGTATGCTGTCCTCAGATTTAAAAAGGAGACTCCTGTATTTTGTTGCCAGACAGGAAGCAAATTGTTAAGAGTTCATGTATGGTGAATGTGTTTCGTCTTCTTTTTTAGGAAGGCTGTAGATACAACGTCATGCATGTTGTGGCCAAGGAGAATCAGCCTGGTATCTGCCGGTTGCTGTTGGACACTTTAGAAAACCCTGAATTCATGCGGATGATGTATCCAGATGATGATGCAGTCATGTTACAGAAGCGTATCAGATACATTGTTGATCTCTATCTTAATACACCAGATAAAATGGTGAGTTTTCATTGTCCTGCTGTTAAGAATGTCAAAGCAGCAGCTGTTCCTTCAACAGGCTGTCCTGGGTGTGCATAATCAAAAGTATGTTTACTATTATCAGTGTCACTCACTGCCGTATATTATTATTGGTTTAATTGATTATGTTTATGCATCATTTTTCCTCCCAATGGGATCCAAAGTAGCTTACAACTTCATTCTCCCCTCCTCCATTTTATCCTCCCAGTAGCAACCCTTTGAGGTTAGGTTAGGCCAAGAGTGAATCAGATGCCTAAAGTCACCCAGTGAGTTTCCACTGCAGAGTTGAGGTTCAAACCCAAGTCGCTCAGATGCTACTCTAACATTTTAACCACTACACCATGTTGGCTCCATGTTGGACTGGGATTACAGGGTTTTTTAAAATGTGAATCGGAGATTTCTACTTAGACATGTCAGGCTCTGGAATAAACTTGCTAAAGGAGGAAATTGTACACGTAGTTTATTTGCTCATTATTTGGCTCCCAAGATCTGGCTTAGGGAAAGGGGTGGGGAGGGGGAGCCCAAGGTCTGTTTTCATCCAGGGTAGAATTTTTGAGATACAAACAAGTCAGTTCTCAAGAATTTTCAAACGTGTGTTGTGGGTGGAAATGGGAATTTGGAATATTAAAACGTTGGTATGTGTTTTTTCCCCTGTAGGGTTTTGACACACCACTGCATTTTGCTTGCAAGTTTGGGAACCCAGATGTTGTTAGCGTGCTTACCTCACACCCAGATATTGAAAAGAACCCAAAGAACAAGTATGAACAAAGTCCAGCAGAGGTAAGTTGTTCTTTCAATGTATGCTTGAGTTTCATACAAAAAAGTCCGATGCGTGTAAAGAAATAACCAACTGGTTGCAAGTTCAGAAGTTTGTCAAGTAACCCAAATCCTGAGGTGCATCAGGCTGAGAGCGTGCAGTGGCCCAAAGTCACCCAGCAAGCTTTCATGCAGAGTTGTGGGGTCGAACCAAGATCCCCCCAGATTCTCATCAGACACTAACCACACACCATATCGGCTCTCAAGTAGAACATTTAATAAAGTACCTGTTAACATTCAGTAAAATAAAACTAGAATTCAGTGATACCATAAAGACTAACAAAACTTATTCCAGCATAAATGCTTGTGAGTTAGAGCTCACTTCATTTTGCATCTGATGAAATGAACTCTGTCTCATGAGTGCTTATGGTAGAATAAATTTTGTGGATCTTTAAGGTGCCATTGGACTTCTGCTTATTCTGTAGATGGGGAATGACACAACTAATTAAAATTCCATACTTGCTTAAACCAAACATGTTCAGTCATCATTAATGAAGTTTAAAAATCTTATTTTAATCATTTTTACTTTTTTGCATATTTGACTATTTAGTTGTAATTATATATATATTTTTTTTGCAGAACTCTATTCTTAACTCTATTTATTTGTGCTGTATGTTGTTGTTGCTGACGAAGACCTGTGTTGGCCAAAACACATTTGATTTATAAATGTATTAAACGTTACATGTGAAAAGGCTTATATTAATTGTGGCAAAATTATAGTTTGTATACTACAATTGTTGCCTGAGAAACTTTGAATTTTAGACCCATTGATAATAATTTTATGGTTGGTTGGTTGAAGACACAAGCCCTTTTTTTGCTTGCTTTAACTTGACTTCATGTCATTAGGACAGCACGTTACCTAATTCGTTACTTCAGATAAGCTAACAAACCCTCCCCAAAGTATCTTCGAAGCTATTCTAAAATTGCACTACTTAGTGGACTTGATCTAACAATTGACAACAAAGTAGCCACAAGAAAATACTGGTACTTACTGTTGTTCTTTCGGTTGAAATTAAGAACATGCTGAGGCGAAAGCATGGAAGAGAAAGCTGTAGGACAGTGAGGAAGTGGTTGGGTTGTGAATCAGCATTCTACTGGTTCAAATCCCACTACTGCCATGAGCTCAGCAGGTAGCCTTGAGTAAGGCACTCCTCTCAGCCCCAGCTGTATTGTGGGGATAATAATAACACTCTGTTCACTGCTCTGAGTGCGACACTCATCTGTCTAGATGTATATAAGCACAGTTCTTCCTCCTTATTTGCTGTGATGCAGGATATATTTGCATGATGGTGGGTCAATGAAGTGGCTTTTTGCTGGCCTGGAGTGACAACATACCCCATAGCAAGTGGGTCTTGAGAATCTGCTCTCAGTGTTACGTCTGCAATGACACCATCTTCTTGGCACACTTCAGTGAAATCCTTTCGGTTTTATTCCTGTGTGTGGCTGAGAACTAACAACTGCCTAATTTGGTTATTCAAATGACTGAAACATACTGACTTGAGAAAGTGCTTTCTATTTCCACTGTTGCGACATAGAGGAGTATAAAATAAAAGTTTCTGTTGAATAATGTCTTATACTTTTTCCCCTACAGGTAATTTGTGAGAGGAGTAAAAATAAATCTGTGGATCTGAAAGAGAAAATCAGGGAATACTTGAAAGGTCTGCATTTAGAACACTGATCTTGTGGCGGGGTTTGCAAGTTTAACAGAAGTCATGCCAAATCATTTTCTTTTCTATCATGTTTGTATTACATGAATGCGATGGTAGTTGTTGTTTTGGTAACTGAGGTAATATAATGTCAAAACATGATGCCTGTCTGTGTAGAACCTTTAAGTGACCCAGTATCAAACTAATCTTGTTCATGCATACACTACGATTCTAAAACTTCCAGTTCAACTTCCTGTTTATGAGCAAACAGATGCAATTGATATTTAAATATATGTTAACTAACCCTAAAACATTAATGCCACTTTCATTTACTTGTGACTTAGGTCAGTATTATGTACCGCTCTTCCGAGCAGAAGATAATGCCTCAGCGCCTGTGATTGGAGCACCTTGGTCACCTGATCAGACAGAGGGTAGCCCACATTTTTCTTTACCCAGATACATCGGCAGCCCCAAAGATCCTGTGCTAACTGTGCGGGCTTATGCTGGCCCAATGAGCCCTTCCAAGGTAATAGAAACCATGAAAAGATGTTCAACTTCTCCTCTTGCAGCGTTTTTAGCTTGTAAATAAAAAACATTATATTGAAACTAGATGCAGCTCCAACTTCTGTAGCCTGGCCTGGAACACCGGACTTTCATTTTTTGTAAAAATGGGGCCCTCACCTATACGTGTGTTGTTAGTGCCCTGCATGACACTTTTAACTGAATGTGTTGGCTTGCTTACACAAAAACAGAATGGTAGCTGTTTCATTTAACCACGTTGAAGCTGCTATTTTGCTCTGTAAGAAGTGAGGCATATAAGGATCCTAAGATCTTTACATTTCTTCTGATGAAACAAAATTACCTGTGGTTTTGGCTCTGTTGTGGACTCCTGCCCCTGATTTCTACAGCATGTTCTGCTCAAAGCTTTTAGTATTCTTTTTTCAAACTCAAATAATCTGAGTTATTTCTTAAATTTAAGCAACATTTGCTTAACAAAAGTCTAAAGCTCTTCCCAGAAACTAGTGTTGGAAGTGGCCACATTGTAGATTCCTCCCATGTGATTTGGGGTTTCTAATGTGTCCTTTATTAACATTGTAAAGAGCTGCACAGAAAGGAAATATCAGAAGAGGTATTAAGTATATAAAAAAATTTAAATTTTACATGTTTTTTTTAAAAAACTGAGGCTAGATCATTCTAGATCTCTGGAAAGATACTTTATTTCGGATTTCAAGAAAAAACAGCTTTTGGTTGTAATTCCTGGTAGCTGTGTCAAATAAATGTTTATTTGTTTTTTAAAGGCAGAAGACTTTCGCAGGCTGTGGAAGACTCCACCTCGAGAGAGAGCAGGATTTTTTCACAATCTTAGAAAATCTGACCTGGAAAGAGGGGTTGAAAGAGTTGGAAGGTATTTAACAGCCTTACAGCATGAAATAATATAGATGGCCTGTTTGTGTCTGTTCACCCTCTCATATAATGTGTTTTTATACACACAAATACAAATAAAACAGCCATACTGGAAGATTATGACTAACAAGGTGCTTAAAGGAGAAGAACGGCCTGTCTTGAGGTGCTTCCAGTCCTCGCTTTATGTGGACTGGGCCAGGGAAAGAGTAAGAATCAATCCCGTCCTATGCATGCAGTGGGGATGATGTTGCGCTGTTTTAGTGGATTGGGAGAATTAAGAGAGATCAGTTCCTTTTTACTGAAGCTTTTTTCCCGTTGGGAGCCTATTTTGAAATATTTCAAAGACTACAGTAGGTCTATTTCTTCCTCATCCCCCTTCTACCGTCTGTTTGCCTGCAAGTAATATCTGAAGATAGTGTGCCTTCTCTTTGGTGCTCATGAGTGCATCTGAAAAGACTCGGGGAAATGCTTGATAAATAACATAAACGTTATATGAGAAGATTGCAGGAATGTATTAGTCACCACCTGTTTGGTCCCTACCACGTTATCTCTATACTTGCAGAAATTCTGCATAGCATCACTTATATCTAGGGTACTGTTCTATAATATTTTCCATCCCCTTCTTCAGTGCAGAAGTCCCTCTCCTCTCCCTCTCTTTTTTTTGGCATTTCCTTTTTGCTGTATCAGTTTTAAGCTTCCAGCCTCTTTAACAGTTTGAGGCGTTCTTCCTCTGACTTACTTCCTACCATCTTATGTTCCCTTCCTGCTCCATTTGTACCCCCTTCCCTGCTGCTCCCTGTAGCCGTTCCCCCTGCCATCTTTCCACATAGTTTTCCTAGTCAAAACTTTTCCTGAACTACCATTGCTATGCTACTGCCACAACCTTTCTGTGTATGTTGTATTGTTTTCAAGAGCTAATAAATGCATTGCAAAAGTGGTAATACTGCAACTAAACTTGCAGATTTGATGCATACACCTATATACTGTGCAGCTGAGTTTTAAAACATTTCACACTTTAGAACTGCATCAATTCCTGTGTTTATATAATGTTCATGATCAACCTCTAATTTCTTGTGAAGGTGTTTTTCTTTCTTTGGGCGGGGTGGGCATTGCTTGAATTAAAAAGTACTGTTCCCCCCCATACTTACTTGCATTGACAGCAGGAAATTGAAAGTTCTACCAAATAACTTTATGTGAGAATTATATGTAAAAATTAAGCTGAGTCTGTGGTGAAAGCTTGTGATGGTGTATAGCTCAGCTATGCTAATTGTGATGGTGTCCGCTCTTTAGACTGGTTGATTTTTGAAAAACATGTTCAGTAAATTTGTCTTGTTTAATGTTTCACAAATGATTCGTTCTGTCTTATTTATTGCAGGGAGTTAGCTCATGAACTGGGGTTCCCGTGGGTTGAATACTGGGAATTTCTGGGCTGTTTTGTTGATCTGTCTTCCCAGGAGGGGTTGCAAAATCTAGAAGAATACCTGAATCAACGGGAAATGAGCAATAAAGCTCAGCAGGAAACAGGGGAGAATGAAACCCACAACAGATACAAAACTGCGCAGTTTTCAGGTAAAGCAAAACTTCTTTTAAAACACTTTTGAGGTTCGGAAAAATGCTGAAGTTTGATAGGAATACCGGCCACTTTTTAGGGCCATCAAATAATTCCATTACTCTTTTTCTTGCAATTCCTCCAAGATGCTCAGGAAAGCGTATGTGGCTCCCCCTTCCTCCGTTTTGTCCTCCTAACCAAGATTAGCTGGAGAAAGTGTGACTAGCTGAACATGACTGAGTTTCGTGGCACAGCAAGGATAAATACCTGAGAACAGCCGTGTTAGTTTCCTGCAGCAAAAACACTGTCTTGCGACATCTGAAATAACTGACATATTGTGACCCAAGTATTTCGGAGCCAAAGTCTATTCGGCCATATGCATGAAGTGATAACCTAACATCTTTAGAACTGCAGAATGTGTCATCTCTCTGCCTGTTTGTGTGTTCAAAATATTATTTGTATAGTTAAAATTCTTGACCAGACTCGGGGGACTATTCTTTGTTCCCTTAAAATTGTTCCTGTTATCCATGGTTATTTATTTCTCTTCTCCTGCCTGTTTCCAAATGTGCATTAGGGAGGGTTGTACCCCTCATGTTTGAGCCTATCTACAAAATAATGTTTCAAACTTTGGCCATAGGCACAAAGTGGTATTGTCTAATCTGATGTGGCAAACAAGAACTATAGGGCAATATTTGGTTATGAAACTACAAGGAACTGTGTACACTAATCTCACTCTCTCTCTTTCCTGCCTTGGGTCCTGAGCTATTGGGAGAATGGTGGGCATATAAAATAATTTAAGCAAATAAAAATAGTAGTAGTATATATTTGGTTTAAGCATCACCAGTTTAGTAATCTCTCATGTAGAACAGCTGGCAAAGCCACTGTGAATGGACTTATTTCTTTAGCCCTGCAGAATGTATGTGGGGTGGGGAGGGGGGATTCTTACTAATTTTTTTCAGTTAGGCTGGGGGCTCTGTGAAATAAAATGAATATAAAGATTAAGCTATGAAAACAGTAACATCTGTATCATATGGGCCATCAATTATCAACATTCCTCTGTTGTATTTTCTAGGCAAAGGTAAAAAAAGCTGCAATTCCATCTCTGTTGGAGCTTTTTTAGAGGATGATGATATGAGCCTGGAAGAAGTGAAGAACAGGCAGAACGCAGCTCGGAACTACAGCCGAGCGAATGCGTCCAGTGAACCAAAAATCAGTGAAATTAGAGGCTCAGAGCGTGACATCCTTTCCATTGCACACACCGGAGGGATAATGCAAATGGCAGATGTCTCCAACAGGCACTATGAGAATGGGGGTCCAGCTAGTAAAAATGGGTGTTGTAGTCCTGTGACGAGTGATAGGACAGTAGGCACTCACAGGAGGCATCCAAGTCGAGGGGGAGAAGAGTGCCTTCCCTCCCCCATCTCTAATTTAATGGAAGAATTTGATAAACTGGCTTGCGAGGATCAGACATTGGGAGATGAATGTTCAACAGGGAAGCTGAGCCAAGCCGTTTCAGAAAGCAAAAATGGGAGATTTCAGAAGGAAAGTACAAGGCAGCTTAGGAAATCTAGGGAACACCTGACTAAGATAGGTGCAGCTGCTGGAAAGACTGAGGATACAAAAATAAGGACAGAAGATAAAATGCCACTAGATGGAAGACCATTAGAAGAAATCAATGACTGGAGTGGAGAGAGGAAGCAGGTTTGTCATTCTGAACTGCAGTCTGAGATGTCTCCAAGAGGTCTCTTAAAGACCCCACCGTCAACCGAAAGAGCCAAGAAGCTGTTTCTCTTAGGGTAAGCTTAACAAACTAAATTTATGTTATGCGCTCTGTAATGTGGCGGGGGGGGGGGCGTGTGTTTAAATACTTACGTTCACATTGCAGTGTGTTGCAATCACAAGTTTTTAACATGACATATTGGGGATAGACTCCATATATGCAGTTCAATTCTTAAAGTGTTTACAGCAGACTTAATATATCAGCTACATTCCTTGTCTGAGTGGGGTGTTTTTTCAACCCAGTTATCTTCTTCAAACTAGTGATCTTAGAAATGGTTAATCAGAGGTACCTTTTTAATCCATTAATCTGTTCTTAAACTGTTGGTCACGTAAAAGATCTAATCGTGCCTTAACATTAAGCTGTACTGATTAAGGTGTGAACAAATTTGTTTTAAGAATGTTTCGGTATCCATTTGGTTTAGTAGCTAGTAAACTGTTTTCCTAACCTTGTTCTTTCTTTTTAGTGAGAAGCCATCCAAATTGGACAATGATGTCTTAACAGCTCTAAATGGTGTAGAGATTGACCCACAAAGATATCCTGCTATTTACAAGTGGACCACTTCTGTACAATCCTACTCTTCTTCCGACCGGCAGAGGTACACTGAAGCTTATTGGTGCAGGCTGGTCAGCTGGATATTGCCATATTGTGCTGTGTGGGTGTGGCTTGCCTAAAAGATTAGGGTAACATGGCTCACATGGGTATGGTGTAGCATGATAGGAGGAGGCAGAGCTAAAAGTGGCCCAGTACACTGTTGTGTAAAGAACTCCTGGGCTAGCATCTTTGGCTGTGTACATTTCATTGCTCCTTTCCCAGGAGTCCGTTCTTGCAGGGCAGCAACTATATGTGAAAAGAAATTTAATTGTATTGCTGGGAGGAATATTGATTCACCTGTGACTGTTTAGTGCATTGACCATCCTGCTGAAGAAGGCCATGCACATTCATGATGTTTCTTGGTAACTGAGCATCAGTGCTTTAAAAAAATTCATGGCATTTGCAAATTACCTGTTCACTTGAAAGGATGACTTTTTTCATGTTAACAAAAAAGATGAGGCTATCTTAAATTCACATACAACATATGCTATTCCTGCATTGGTCAGGGGGTTGAACTAGATGGTCTGTAAGGCCCCTTCTAATTCTGTACAGTTATATACAGTAATAAAACTTCTGTGCGACTTTTTTCTAAGGATGCAAGATCGTCTTCCTTTTGGGTAAATATGGTAACTTGTGGCAGAAGTTTTCACAAACTGGAGTCCATTTCATCTTCACAGTATCATAGTCCTATCTTTTTAACTACCATGGCCACCACTCTAGAATTTCTTTAAAACCCTGAAACTTTGGCAGTCATCAAGAAACACTGAATATTAACAGGCCCATACAATTGAAAAAAAATATTCTTAGGTTTCCAAATAAAACAAGACAACAACTAATAAAGTTTTGTATTGTCTTCAGTGAAATAGGTGGCTGGCCCTGTTTTCTGCTTCTGTTTAAGTCTCAACCTCAGCCCCCTCCTATAATGGGTGGGGGTGGCAGGTGTAAGGATTCAAAGAGCCCATTGGGGAAGGAAACATGCTCAGAAGACAGAAGGTGTCTGCTTCATCGCCAGTTTAAAAATCAGCAGAGCTACTGACAGTCAGAGTTGAGTAGACAGTATTGAGCTAGATGGACCCAACAGTCTTGACTTGGCTGCTTCTTATAGTTAACGTTTCTTCATCTTTTGGTGCTGTCTTAAAATATAAAAAATTGTTTTTTCTTCCCCTCCAGTTGGTCAAGTCCAGCTCTGAAAGGTGGTTTCAAGCAGCAAACAGGCCCAAGCTCGTCTGGTGGCCCATTACATTGTAGCCCTGGAAAGTACAGCACAGCTGCTGCCAATTTTTCTCCAGAATTTAGGAGTCCTGGACGGTACAGCCCAGCATATGTGAACCACATTCTGTTCTCCAAACTGCATCACTCTTCAGGAGCGCCAGCTCATTAGACTATGACTGTTTTGATAATCTAAATTTTTTTAAAACTGAAGGAAAAATTAAGGTGTTGAAACACTGGCCTATGGTGTGTTTTTGTTCTTCTTGGAGGAAGGGGCTGTTCACAGCAAACGTCTTCATTCCGTTTAGTAGATAGCTTATTGGTGACTTGTAGATTAGTAACAGTTATGTGTTAGTTAGTAGTGAGAGGTCTCCTCCTGAACAGTAGAACTAAAACATTCCTGAAAATAATCCTGGCTAGAAAGGATGATGGCCTTTTTGTAGAACAAGAAGTGCTTGTCACCA
Organism: Eublepharis macularius; assembly: GCF_028583425.1. Taxonomy (NCBI): domain Eukaryota; kingdom Metazoa; phylum Chordata; class Lepidosauria; order Squamata; family Eublepharidae; genus Eublepharis; species Eublepharis macularius. The sequence goes on along the minus strand of NC_072802.1, from coordinate 60,413,009 downwards.
AGTCTGCTGCATCCTCTCAACTTCTCCACATTCATATCCCTTTCATCGTAGCAGTGGTAGACCAGAGAGCACTCAAGATAGCAAGTTACATACCAAGATTAGTCTTCCAGTTGAGCTGAGAGAGAAAAAATGGCGGGGGGGGGGGGGAAGGGGGTGGTCTGCTTGAAAACTGAACCGTTCATCAGTGTACATAACAAATTTATGGATGACTAATTAAAATTAATGTTGGTTAAAAGCAGCAGGTGATCACTTAAGTGTCCTATGCTGAAACTGTTAAGAAAAACTAATGTTAGAAATTAATGGTGATGTTTAAGTTTGTGCTTGAATAGGTTTTTCTGCCCTCAAATGCAAAATGCTGACTTCACAGTTCCTACATACAATCATCATTAGCAATAACACTACAAAAGTTTCCAAGTGATCTACTGTAGTCTTATATTTACTATCATACTATGGGAACAAATACGTTTGGAACAGGTTTCATATGTGTAGAATACCTAACTGAGGGGTCCCACTAAAGTACTTCATAACTTACTTGAGAGTTAAAGATCCAGGATTTTTTTTTTTAAAGAATGAACCTGCATCTATTTTTTGTTGTATTAATGAGCCTTTTCTAGCAGCACATAAATACACATTGTCATGTACATGTTATCTAAAATAGGGGAAAGGTACTTCTTCCAAAATAGTGCTTGAAGAGAAAGTGATGGAGGAAAATATTACCCAGCTTGCAATCATTTCTGTAGCAGCAACTGAGTTGGTCTATTTCTTACACTGGGTGTAATGACCATTTTGTATACTGTTCCTAACTGTCCAACTGTTTTGGTACCAAACTCCAGAACTGCACTTAAGGCTCTTCCAATTTAATTAGTGCCTTTTGTAACATATTTTTATGTTTAATAACAAGTGCTATTCCCTTATATGAGCACTTTAATTTTAACTTGGTAACACTCAGGTGAAGTGTTTTCATGCTGTTTCTTATTGTTTGGGAGGCTGTAAGCAGCTGTTTGCTACATAGTATATTTATTTAAATCATAGGTTATATAGCTGACCTACATGTACATTAATGAATGTATTTATATATATCATCCTACTAGTTTTAAAGTAATTGGTCATTCAAAACATGGAGCAAGCTATTTAACTTTCATATGGCTCTTCCAGATTTGCTTCGGAATTAGCAGTCTTACATCTTTCCCATAAACAGCAACACAGATTGCCAGAATGCTGAATTCCAAGGCAGAGCTCTATATAAATTTTAGGGATTTCATCTCTGCAACAGTGTGGAAAGGAAGTTTCCGCAAAGATTCCTTTGGAGGGGGAAAATGTTGCCAACATTAGAATTCAATGTCTATAAATCCCTTAGCATGGTTTCAGAGCCAAGAAATTCAAGCTGACACGAGTAATTGGCTAGGGTGACCTGTTCCCCACTCTGCTTTGTATGTTTGACAAGGCTGAAAACAAACCAGACTATAACACCCTTATCTAGTTATGTCAGTTCAACTGCCAAACAATATTAATAGAAAACGTTCACTTAGAAACATCATAACTTTGATAAAACAAACTTAGACTGACAGTGTTTTGTTTTCTTCTTTTCCCATGTGACAGGTATGCATTTTTGTATTTGTAGTGTGTACTTCTGGAGCACAAACTGTGTAAACACTGGTGTGGCAGCAGGGAGGGGTCCAAAGTGTTGGTATTAGAATAATATTAATGTAACTACAATTCACATTTGAGTCCTTTTTGTCAGTGTGTTACATGACTTTTTAACCACATTATTAAATTTGCTTATTTAAAACAAACTATTAGCAGTAAGTTCGTGTGTAGATCAGTCTTGGCCAAGGCCCTGCTCTTCGTGCTTCTCTGGACTGCTTCCACATTGCTTCTGCTACTAAACGGCAGCATTCTTTTTGGGAGGGTGGGACATCTATATGATGTTTGATCCAGTTTTGTTCCCACTATCTTTCCCCCTTTCCAAAACCTGCGTTTCTTTTATTTACAGTAGCAGGCAGTCTGGATAGAAAGATGTACGTTGCTGTGTCTTGGATAATGAATATCAATGTCATTTTCCTCCCACTAGCAGTGATGGTTAACACCATGTATTCGTTCTTCTGAATTCTCCATTTTCTAGGCTCATTAGTTTCAGACATGCACCATTCCAACTGAATCTCCGCAATGGAAAGGGTAGGGAAAGAGTGGTAGGGCTCTGCTCCTCTCAGTAAAGTTCTACATAGAAAATAGTGTCAGGAAACATTCTTGCCACTCTTTGCTTTCACTAATCCCTCCATTTTTTTGCCAGAAAAAAAATCTGACTAGTGTGTGCCAAGGGGTAAGCAGAGGTAGGCAGCACCTGATCAGTAAGATGACAAGTTCAGTTGTAAGAAGACAAAAAGGGCTAAAGAATTTTTTTTAATTAAAGATCAAGATTTGGGTCCAATAGCATCTTAAAGACCAACTAGATTTCCATGGGTGTGAGCTTCTGAGAGAGAGAGCTCCCTTTGACAGATATGAGAAACTGCCTCCGATCATTACAATGCTAAGAACAGGACCATAAGAATGCTCTATCGTCACTGCAATTCATAACAGAGGACAGCTAGGAGAACATCCTTTGTTGACACAGCCCTTTATGGAGTTGAGATTGCAGCCACATGGCCTTCCTTGTCAGGCTTTACATGCCAGGTGAGAAACAAATGCCCACAAACAGAAATGGTAATGACTCTGGTTATGCTTTGCGGTAGACCGTTACTCAGAATTCTTTAATAGGGAAAAAAAACCTTAGCAACATTTTTAGTAACACAAGATACTGCCAGTTTAGTCTAATGTACTCTGACTTATTATTATTCTTGTTAAAGCTATCTACAGTGCGCATGAACACACCCTCGGGGTAAGAATGGATTGTTTCATCTTGCGCTGGTTGGAACAGACTTTTCAGTACTACTTCTTAGGCCATCTGTTTTCATACAGAACTTTGATCTTGTCTCTGTATTATATGCAATTAATTGCGAATGTATTACCCAGATCCAACGAGAGCAAATACCAAACAATAGCTAACAGCTTTGTGTGACTCGGGAAGTATCTCAGTTCCAGTCTAACCTCCACTATAGACTTATTAGGAAGCCTTAGCAGACAAAGCTTTTCCTCATCTGCAATGTAGGAATAATTCCATGCATGGACAAGAAAGTCAAGACAGATTCAGTGGAGACTGCTGCATCAACAACTTTTAAAACAAACTTTTAATTTTTTCCAGGCATTTTACAAAGTTAGGAATAACTTAAATTTTTTTTGCATTGATTAAAGACAGACCACCACCATTTTCCATAAGCACAGAAGAATCTTAATTCCTTACCCTCAGCCTGGTTCTGGGCCACACTTCTAAGTGCACACAAGTTGTTAGGCATGGAGTTTCCCCAAGAACTGCTTCGCTTGCCTCGGATCTGATTCAGAAGTATGATGGGTTGTGCTCTTAAGGGGGGAGGGGGTTCACTTAATTATTTCTAGTTTGACACAATAGCACCGAGTGGCCTCAGATGTGCTCTCTAACCTAAGGTGTATGGTGACAAAATGATCCAAGTAACCAGCCACAGTAGTAGTTAATGGCACCAGTTAATGGGCATAGCCTGGCTGTGAGGGGGTGGGGCCACGTAAGGCAAAAGGGCTCACTTGTTTAAAGAACATTTCAGTAATTGGGGACGAAAGAAAAAAGCATCCTCCTGTCATTGACCACGTTTACTCAGAATATCACATCAGAGTTAACCCAACTTCCCAGATGACATTTAGTTTACATAAAAGTACAGCAGGGAGGAAACTGCTGCCTAAAATTCTTTGTTCCTTTCTTTTATAATATTCTTACCAGATTCAGCTGACAGCTACAGGGAGAATTAAAGAAAGTAAACAAGTCCTAACGCTATTAAAAGTTCAAGTTACACTTGGAAATAACACCACTCCCCCTCCCATAGGTCCAGCCTTAGTATATACCTAGACGCCTTGATACTTTTTAAATTTACTGATGGAATAAAGAATTGGGTTTCTAAGCATGCTGTACTTACTCTCACAGCAGAGGGAGAAAGAAGCCAGAGGAGTTTTCCTATTGCAGCAAGGTAAAGCTTACTCTTGTGTCAGCTGCTAGGTAGATAGATTTCTATCCTTCCATCTCTTCAGTCCATTAAGTACTGGTGCAGTGGCCCCAATCACTTCAATGAAACAGGAGATTCCAGCAAGCCTGTAGAGCATGGAGTGCAGCAGTGCTTGGCACCATGTGCCATGTCTTTGTGTGTGCCCTTTTCCATGCTGGAAGGCCTTCATGCTTACATCTACATGAGGCAGAGGGCAGGTGCTTTGTTAAGCAGAGTTTTGAAACTCAATAGTCTACTGAGCCACAGCTTTGTACCACTGCACGCGGCTCCAGGTGGGTCCATAAAGACCACTGTCTCGGTCACTCAGGTGCGTGTGATTTTTTCTGGTGGCATAAACCCTGTGTCCCCGAGCATTCGAAGTGCCACTCTGCCACTAGGACGAATCACCAAGTGAGTGATGCTGCCATTGTTGAGGGACATTCGAAGCCAGCCTTCGGGAGGAAACTGTAATGCTCTACTCACACACACACAAAAAGAGGGGAAGCAATCATTGTAGTGATCTGTGGTGTTCAGCGGGAATCCAATAATTCTGTTTGCACACATTAGAACACAGCACAACCCTCTGAGAACACTTTAACATGCCATCTGTTTCATGCCAACAGAAAGTTGGTACACCATCAGCTGCCCATTACCGCTTGCATATTAATCTGGTTAAGCACCAACACCACATGCAAGCACACACCACTGCCGATTCTAACTGCAATTTAACAAGATGGGAATGATTACTGGGAGACGATTTCAAGTAATTTGTGTGTTTCTAACATAAAGCTAGATAAAAGTTCCTAGCGAAACTGTAACTGACTTACATTTGACAATATTAGACGTAATGCTTAAAACAATTTCCAACCTCCCTGTGGGAGTCAAGAGCCACGTTTTGATGGAAAGTTACAGAAGAACAGCTGCTATAAAGTGTCTGCTGTACAAAGGCCATGCTTCAAACTGAATCTCTACTGAAAAAGCGGCCACCGGTAGCAGACATTAGGTAGCCCCTAGCCTTTGATTCCAGGACTCCCATTTAAGAATGGGACTGAAATTCAACTACTTGCCCACATCTCTCAAAATTTTCTTATTCATTGCTAAAGACGTTGAGACCCAAAGAGTTTTCTGGCTCAAAATAAATTCGAGTGAACACGCAGTTCAGTGTAAACTATTGCTACCACATGGCCCCTGCTGTCACATCAAATGTGACACACTGGCATGGCATGCTGAACACACAATCTTAAATTCCTTTAACATCTGAATCGGCATGCTGGGTTCTTTAAGCCGACACAGGAACTGGAAGTCCACTCACAGGAGTGCTGCTCTACATATTTCTGTCTTCCGGTGCTTCGATACAAAATACAACATGCCCGCAGTCACCCTGCACTGTTTCGCATCCTTAATCATCACAAAAGCTCCCACTGCTGCCCTTCCAACACAGGCAACCTACACTGAGTTCAGCACTGTCTTATTTGTTTCAGACTATTCTTGAAGCATTCGGCTTCAAGAATAGTCTGAAACAAATGCCTTTTTGTATAGTTTAATGTGAAATGTTCTAAAGAAATTTATTCTGGCTCTACAAGGCAACGGGCACCACCCAGAGAGCTCATTCCGAAAGAACTAGGGCTCCTCTGTAAATGACATACCGGGAGATAGCCTACACTTTGGTAGATAATTTAGAATTTCTGCAAGCTAGGACAAGAGAGAAAGCTTTATGTTCTCTTTCTTTTCTATTTTTAACATTGAAATTAATTTAGTATGAAAGACTGTTATTTTGAAATCTCTGCTCAAAAATAAGGATTTGCAGGAAAAGCTTAAAGTTAATCCTGCAATCATATGCTGCGTGGGCAGCTGTTCATACAGCACTGGACACTCATCTTTGCCAAATATTTTACACCTGCAAAATGCATCTGATTCTCCAGCATTAACTGACTACCATGCAGTGCCCTAACCTGATTTAAAAGCCACTCTCTCAGCAGGTACCCTCACTCTCCTTCTGCAGATTATTTCAGTCCCATAATTACCTGCATACTATATAGCGAATGACATTGGCGTGACAGACAAAGATTTCATAGCTATCCTCTTCCTGCTTTATGTCAGCTCTATGAATGTAGTTTCGAAACGCAGCTTCGATGCGAGCCCCGTCTTCATAATACTGCTGAGGGCAGATAAAAGGTTATTGACATGGATATTTTTTTTTCAAAGCATGTCCTTTTCTTCTTCCTTCAAGGACAGAGTCAGGTGCTGAAAAGGATTCTGTTTTTTCCAGTCAAAAGCTGAAGGCTATTGGCCACACTAAAAATTCCTGGATTATGACAACACATTCTCCACGGAGCTCCCTCTCAAGACTGGAAACTTCAGACAATGCTGGATGTAGTGATCCCACTTATTTATAGGGTCTACAGAACTCTTAACAGTCTAGATTTGCAGGTTTTGAGAGCTCTCAGCCACCAGCATGTCTCCATTCCCTTGGATCAACAACCGAGGCTTTCCTTCATATTCTTCAATTTACCAAGGTCAGAGCACGAGACCTTGAATGTTACAGGCCCCACTCTGGAATAAAAAGCTATTCAGCTTTCAAAGCAGGTCGAATTAAGAGACAAGTGATGGGATTAAGGAAATCAGTGCTGTAGGGATACGTTCTGTGGATCAACATAAAATCAAGGAAATCTGTCCAACTAGTCTGAAGAGCAATGCAAAATTATGATGGTGCTGCAACAACTAGTCACCCAAAACTCTTACCACAGCTTCTGGCTTCCAGTGAGAGATAGGAGGGTTTGGCTCAATAGGAGCTCCTTCACACAACAGGTCAGTGCTCACTTTCTTCACCCCTAAGGAGCAAAACATACAAAAAAAAGCTTCTTCAGGTACTACCACCCCCGCATCCCAACACAGAAATTCACAAAGGCCACCTGAACACACTAGGGCTGTTGATGGGATTCCCTTTGATCGCCCTCTTCCCTACCCTATCAAGCCACCTTAACCACTCTGTCCTCCTACAGCTTCCAGCACCTCCCCTTTATATTATTTAACATCTCCCCTGGCATTCTCTGCTAAAAGCTCACAAAGCTGTTTCTTACTTCGCAGTATGCTTGGGTCCTTGGTCCGCACTCCACTCCTTAAGCGCTTTCAGCCACTCCTGTAGTTTGAGCCTCCACATATTCCTCTTATCTATTTTCTAGTGGTTTCATCAGTCGTATGCTTTTGACAATCACTAACATCTGCTCCTGAAGGCCCACAGACACTCCAGACATAAGACAGAGTGCCCGACCTTTCTAGCCAAGCTTGTACGGCACATTGCTGTCAGTGCCTGAGATAGCATTATCTCCCAGCGTGATTTTTCGACAGCTGGTCTTTGTTTACTTTCCTGCTACTGAGTGTGCTGGATCTCAGTTACTCTTTATTCTTGAGAGCCATCCCAAATGTGCACATTTGTTGTAGCGGACTTGCGCCAGCTGTATGTCATGAAATCAGACCTTCATCAGAGCATCTCTCGCACAGGAGGCTCCAGCCTTCGACCCTCTTGCTCCTTAAAGCGAGTTGTGTGCTTTTCAAAGAGATCTGCTGTAGTTTAACTCAGTATCAACCTCTCCTAATCAGTCTTGCGGTCACCAATACTAGAGGTGAGCGATCTTTCAACATTGGAGCCACTCTACATTTTAACAGAGGAAATTTCTGCCAAGAACCACTTTTCAAACAATCTGCAACACTGTAACACAACAAACTGCCCTCAATGATCGTCTTATTGTCTACTCCACTATAAAAGTTACAGGAGATACCAGAGTTGCAAAGCTGGCATCCTTGACTACATCTGTCAGGACTGCATGAAAAAAGTCTAGTTATATGCGCCTTGGTTCAAGTACAGGGCAGACCAAACAAACAGTAAACAAAGTGTTCCAGACTAAGTGTGCTATCAATTAGGACAAAATCATAATTAAGCATAGAGGAGAGGTCTAAAAAGTGAACTGAAAACAACATTTAGCAAATAAGAGTACAGACAGCTCGAGTTACCTGCCTGTAGACTTTTCCTTCATTTTCAGCTCATCTTTTTGGCCTCTGAAAGTGTTTATTATTCTACTGATAGTTTGTCACAACATGCAAAAGGGCTTTTATGCATTGCAATGTGCATTAGGAAAAACTCAGTTAAAAAATGTTATTCCCCTTCCCTAAGAAGAAACAGGTTACAGAACAGCACACATGTTTTGCCCAGCACTCTGCAGAGCAGCCTAGCTGCTACTTTTCTTCTGTTCACTGCTCTTGGCATCCAACCCATTGGATATCTAGGATATAACTGGCTTTAGTTACTCTGCATGCCCCAGTGCATGCTGACAGCTACAAAAGCTATTTAAGCAGAAATTGTACCCCAAGACTGTCGACAGGAGCCACTCACCAGGAAGATGCTTGCTGATAATGTTGGTTGTTTCAGATGCTCTGGTCATAGAGGAGTGTACAATTTTATCAAATTTCAGTCCCAAGCTTGCTAGCCTTTTCCCGGTTAATTCGGCTTGCTCACGACCTAAGGAGCAGGATTACGTATGAATAATACTTTCAGCAATACATTTCTTTGGCATGTTCACAGGAGAACAGCAAGACTGCTATATCATGTATCCCCCCCCTTTGTCTAGATACAAAAACATGCAGCATTTTCAGAATGGCAATGACTGCTATCGCTATTCATGCTTGCATTCTTTGTTCAATTGGATAAAAGAAATTGTTGCAGCTATCCCAAGTCAAAGTAAGATTTCATGCAAGTATGTTGCTTTCTTGTTACTACTCTTGTGATCTTTGTGAATCAATAAAGGAAAGGCATTATCTGCTACCAGTTGAATGATGCTCAGCTCACAAGTAGCAAGCTACCCAGATTAGCTTGACACTCGTTTTCTTATAGAGGGGTTTCCTTGCTCTTATTCCAAGAGTTCCCACTCTTAAAGACCATCATTCAATTTAACTAGACTTATCAATGATGAAACATTCAACAAACAAGTGATTTATCCTGCTCAGGAGGGGCTGCAGTCCAGTGGAAGAGCTTCTGCTGTGCAAACAGAAGGTCCCAAGTTCAATCTCCAGTTAAAAAAGAGGCAGTAGGTGATGTGAAAGACCTCTGTCCTAGACCCTGGAAATCTGCTGCCATTCTGAGTACGCAGGACTGCTCCTGATGGGGCAACAGTCTGATTCATGTATTCAAGGAGACAAAAGACACCGATAGCTGAGTGGGCCCACTGGGGAAGAAGTCCAAAAACATAAACCTTTAACTGAAAACATCACAACTGTGATATTTCTCTGTTACTATGGGGTCATTAGTCAAGTGACATCTTAGGCCCCATAAGTACGGATGTAGAATTTCCAAACATTTTAAAGATCCAGGGGGGGGGGGGAATTGTTTTACCGAAAAAAATGGAATGGGGGCAGACTGAAATATATGCAATACTTTCCCTATTGACCTAAACCCATTTTGCTACAGGAGCTGTCACTGGGGAAAAGCCAGTTTGGTGTAGTGGTTAAGAGTGCGGGACTCTAAATTTGGAGAGTCGGGTTTGATTCCCCACTCCTCCACTTGAAGCCAGCTGGGTGGCCTTGGGCTAGTCACGGCTCTCTGGAGCTCTCTCAGCTCCACCCACCTCACAGGGTGTTTTGTTGTGGGGATAATAATGGCATACTTTGTAAACCACTCTCAGTGAGAACTAAGTTGTCCTGAAGGGCGGTATGTAAATCGAATGTTGTTGTTGTTATCATTATCACCATCATCATCACAATAAAAGATGCCAAGTATTGTTTTATGTTCCCTGCTAAACTGCTTTTATGTTCCTAGTACGTAGGTTTAAAGAATCTCCGTGGGCTATTAACACAGATGTAAAACCCAGCAATGAGCCATGCGTACATACCCAACTGAGTCAGAGTTCTGTCTTTATCTGAGCGCCCATCCAAATTGTACTGAGAGTGGCGTATGAGGAATATGTGCCTAGTGGCTTTTGCTCTGTAGTGGTCTAGGCGAGAAGAGAGTTCCTGTTCTCCAGTCTCTTCATTTTTCTTCTTTAGATTAATAAGAGCCACTGGTTCTCTCCTGAAAGCAATTCGAAAAGTTAATCGCTTAGTGACAACCAATACTAGGGAAACGAAGCATTCTCAGCTTCATTCTTTTGGGCAGCACGGGTTCTTTCAACCAAGTACACGAGCTTCAATTTGGATTACACTAACATTCTCTTATCGTTCCTCAGACAATTCCTCTTTTACAGACTCAGCACCTCCATTAAGTGGAGATAGGGCTGTGGGTCAGTAGCAGAGCATCTGCTTGGCATGCTGAGGATCCCACGCTCAATTCCCAGCATCTCCAGTTAAAAAAAAAAAATTCTAGGTGATGGGAAAAACCAGCACTTGAAGAGCTGCTGCCAGTCAAAACAATACTGACCTTCACAGACTGATAGTCTGACTAAACATAAGACATTTTCATGCATTCAAGTATCATCTCTAAGTTTTAAAGAGGAGAGGACAAAAAAAGGGAAAGGCTGGCCTACGTTAGTTTGCATGCCAAAAGAGAAAAGGCAACACTCACAAAAACACAACATAATGAACACTGGAGGCAGGATTCTCTGCCTTATCACAGATGCGCAAAAAGCTATTTTGCTTAAGAATGCCCAAGAGACTGAGCACAATTATTCCCAGGGATTTTTGACTAGTGTTTTTGGACCAGCAACACCATCCTGCAGTATCACAATAAGACTGTACAAACCGTACTACCTGCAAAAGTGGTTTGCCATTTTGCAGGAGTGGGGGGAGAAGCTGCTGTGAGAGGAATGCTGAGTGTGGAACTAATGTTATCGGTAAAGGATTCTGGAATTTTAAAACTCCCCAGTATCTGGAACTATTAGCTGATGCATATCAACTGCACTGTTAATACAACGGTTTGGTTGCCTTATCTTGTGAGCCTTATCTGCAGTAAAAAAAATCTGGATTGACAGTGGTGGAAGCTAAAATCTAAAGACCTTTAATCCTTCATTTTGCCTATTACTAGCTTATTTTCCATTTGCTTTTGCTGCCTTGGCTTTTAGCAGTACAGTGAACAGAGTTCTTGGTACTAAATTTCTTCTGAAAATTTTATTAAACGGAGAAATGCATGACCTAGGAGAGTCACTAATCTCTTTAGCTTCCAGAACAGAATTAACTGCCATGCAACAAAGTCTATAGCAAAGGATTCCCACCATACAGTAACATGCCCAATCTATACTGATGCTTTGCTGGAAAACAGTTCTTTAGCAGACCTACCTGTTTACCTTCTATTGGTATTCAACTATGTTGAAAAGCCAAAACACACTGGTCAAAGTTGTAAAATGGGATCCATAAAAGCTAGGCATTCAGAGCAGCTCTCTACAGAGGCCTTCATTTCTGCTTGTGTGCTTTGTATACATTCACTTCCCCTCTTTATCAATTATTTCACCTTTAAATGTTAAAAAGTGGTTCAGTGTTAAAAAGAAATGTGCAAACATATAATATGAGAATTAACCCTGACCTGGACAGCCTAGTCCAGCCTGATCTCGCAAGCTAAGCAGGGTTAACCCTGGTTAGTGCGTGGATGGGAGACGTCCAAGGAAGTCTAGGGTTGCTAGGCAGAGGCAGGCAATGGCAAACCATCTCTGAACATCTCTGAACCATATGAAGTCACCATAAGTCAGCTGTGTCTTGACAGCCAGGGGGAAAAAAGATGTTTAGGATCCACCTTCTTTAATCCCCAAGATGACAGCATTGCACACGCTTGCAGTTACTGTCTTTACCTATTTAGACAAGGCATGTTTACCAAGAACATCTTATGTCTCAAAAGCCGAAGTGACCCTCATACTTCTAAGTTATTCTTTAACACAAATCATAACAGACCTATGTTGGAGGTTAGGAAACATGTCCAGCTTTCCAAAACTTTGATTTTAAAAGAAGTTACAAAATTTAAAAAAAACACCAGTTATTCTTAAACTGTTTGGATTTTTCACACAATGGAAAAAAGCTGAAGGGCCTCAAAGGCCACCACGCTTTGTTCCATAAGTAATTCCATAGACTCTCTAGCACTATTTCTACACTTGTTGCCTTCATGATGATAGTATAAAGTGATTCATCTGATATTTTTCTCCTCCCGTCTTAATTCTTGCAGAGTAATTTCCCCGCACAAGCTTCCTAGATCAAACTAATCTTTCCTCCTTAAACAAAGATGAGAGTCTTCTGTATTACACTGCATTTCAGCTACTGATTAATCATGAACAACAAGGGTCTTGTAGCACCCCAAAAGAGAGCCAGTTTGGTGTAGTGGTTAAGAAACAGCACAGGACTCTAATCTGGAGAGCCGGGTTTGACTCCCCACTCCTCCACTCGAAGCCAGCTGGATCACCTTGGGCTAGTCACAGCTCTCTGGAGCTCTCTCAGCCCCACCCACCTCACAGGGCATTTTGTTGCAGGGATAATAATAACACACTTTGTAAACCACTCTGAGTGGGTGTTAAGTCATCCTGAAGGGCGGTATATAAATCAAATGTTATTATGTTATTATTATTATAAATATTAATGTATTACGGCGTTTGTCTTCATGAGCCAGGGCCATTTGTTAGATGAAGTGTTACAATCAGCAGAGAGATTTATACCAAGGGCTACAAACAGCAGAAGGGTGGGGGAAGGGAACTGAAAGGGGTTTGAAGGCCCAATTTTCCCCAGGACAAGGTGTACTGCTTACACTGAAGAGCATAAGTGAAAACAAGGAGGTTCCAGTCAAGGGAGGAAACAATCCATTCCAAGTGGATGTGGACGACTCCTAACTGGTGATGAACGGGCAAAGTAGGAAGCACCTACATAACTAGTTTGTAATAAGGCTATCACTTATACTCGCCCACACTTTCCACAACGGCAGTGGTGCTAGCTCATTAGGAAATTAAAAGCCTGAAGGATTTTTGCTCAGATTTAGTGTTATTAAACTGTGGGGATAATTTACCTACACATCTCCAGAGAGGAGCTTAATAAAAATCAAAGCGTAGACTTCTAATATAAGCATGTTAACTACAAAACCTCAATGAAACAATGTTCTAAGGTTTATTGTACATCATCTTGAAAACTCGGAAGACAAGCAGTACCACTAAACTTTATTTGAACCCAAATGGAGTTTCCAGAAACAAAGGAGCTAGTACAGAAATCAACACAAAGGTATTATTTGGGAGATGACCATTATGGCATCTGCTTAAGCTATTTGTTCTTAAATGATAAAGTAAAAGTAAAAAGTTATGTATATATCAGACCTCACACTGGGGATTTAAGGTTCTTCTACAAAAATTAACAGCAGAGTCAACATAAAATGTATTAAATGGGAAATAAATTATGTTTGCTGGGTTAGTTTAGAAGAATTATTTGTCTAGGACTAGGGGGTTTAAGCCAAAATTGTAGGTTCATGCCAATATCAATTGCCTTGGATTTTAAAACCTAATGAATCCTCTTCCTACTGAAGACTGTCAGTGTCCTGCCCAATTTCAATCCTCCACCCCAGGTACAACAGCATTTCAACAAACAAGGCCAAAATGTAAACAGCAGCTCAGGGGCAACTTACACTTCGTTAGGGCTAATTCACACTTCATCTGTGCCCAGAAGCAAAGATTACCCAGGTTCTTTCACAGCACCAGACAGACAGAAAAGTGCAGTGGGATCTCTGACATGAATTGGATGGCACTATATTTACTGTTTACTACAACAACATCAATATCCAAGAGCAATATTAATCTGTCACATGCATAAAAACTGTCCCTTTGATGGTAAGTTTGCAACCCAAACAACAGACGTGCACAACACGTGAGCTGCTTAATGGTAAGGAATAATTCCAAGGGAAGAGTTTCAATGGAAGATAATTTTTTTTTAAAACCTTTCATTTATCCTTCAACACAGAACTCAAAGCAGCATACACAGATCTTCCAGTTGGATCCTCACCAGACCCATACCTACTTAGCTTCATGCACCTGGTACTATACACCATTCATGTACCCAGAAAGTTAGATATCAATATTGTGCAGTGGTTAGTGTGTTGGACTTGAGACTAGACAGACTGGTTCAAACCTTAACTCTGCCACAAAGTTTACTGGGAGATGTGGGACAGTCATCATCTTTCGGGGTTCTTATGAAGACCGAAGAATGGGATAAAAACGTAAACACATTTCCAGGCACTGCGAGATAAACTGGAATACAAGTTTGACAACTCTTATTCCAAGATCATTTTCACACGCACCCTGTTTTAATTATTCAAAGTGCAACTGCATCCACTCTGCGCTAAGCTCAGAAAAGCCATTGCAGACGAGACTCCACATTTCAACCATATGAGCAGTCAGAAGGATTATATAAATCCCGATTGTTAGCGCAACAAGGTGATTAAGAGTGTCATTTAATAGAGGCAGCCAATTTCATAACACACTCTTAAAAAGGTGTCCCAAACACAGAAAGGAATATGTACCCAAGTTCTTCACTCATCTTTAAAACACTCCCAATCACTATTAATAGTTTGGTATTATGAAGGGCTTAATTCAGAACTCTTGTCGAACCACATACAAATGTATGCATGGTGACTAAAATTTCTTTAACTGGCCGGGTAACAGCCTTAACCCATACAGAATAAATCAAGGATATTCCTACCAGGATGGATAAAAATAAAATGCTTTCTAAAATAAGAAAGTTCATTTTTTTAAAAAAAGTAAATGTTATAATTCTTTTTTTTTTAAAGTCTGGGTATGAATCCTACATAGCATAACCCCAAACAGATTTACACTCTTCTAAGCCCAAAAGTAGTCAATGGTCTTAGAAGGGTGCAACTTTGCTGAGAATATGTCTCTTAAAACTCAATCAGTAGACCTCTATTAGCACAGTTCTATTAGATAACAGTGTAGCATTTAAGAATCCTAAAATAAATATCCTTTTAAGTGAAGTACAGTGAGCATGGCCAACAGACTATACTATCAACTTGATAAGTTTAATACTGAATACCAGGCACAGGCAGGTTATCATCAACACTGGGCTATAGTTTCTTAGTCATCTTGTATAATCATAAAGAGGATCATCCATGGATGCTCCTGGGTCATCTTACACACTATTTTCATTCTGTTTAATTACCCGAGCCCTGCAATTTGCTCTGTTCTCAACCTAATATTTATATTCTTTAATCAAAACAACGTTGCTTCCTTTTCATTTTCTGAAAAACTGGTTTGACCGATAAATCACAAGCCCTTGCTCCTAGAAATTTTTGGCTTCAAACGTCTCTGATAGACACACGTAAGCTACAAGGCAAGTTACTATACAACTGTTTTATCTACAGTGTGTCACATTTTAATAATTTTGTTGCATTAAAAAAGGTCACATGCACAAAAGCATATGAGCTGCAACAAGCAAACATTTCAAGCTGTTTCGGGTTTCTGGAGCAAGACAGAGAAAAGGTAGTGAAGTAACACAATGTAGAAACAAAGAAATGAAACAGGAAGCAGTAATGATGAAAAGAAAGACAACACCTCTTATTATTATAACCAGATCTCCATCTTGTAACATATGAGGCAAGAATAAAAAAGCACCGTAGAGCACACTTAGAACACATTCCTCCTCACCACTTCAGAAGAAGTTAAGAACTCACGAGTGGAACTTTTGGATTTGACCAAGAGGTCCATATAGCACACATTACCCATCTAGTTGTCCTAGAAGGCCAACAAACGGGGCATAAAGAACGAGGTTTTCCACTGATGTTGCTTCCCAGCACTGGTATTCAGAACTTTACTGCCTTTGGATGTGGAGGCTCCCGTTAACCATCATGGCTAGTAACCACTGACCAACCTTTAAAACTGGCTTGACCTATGTCCATTATGTGTGTGTGCGTTATATGCCATCAAGTCGCCTCTGACCTATGGCGACCCTATGAATGAAAAACCTTCAAAACAGCCTGTCATTAACAGACTTGCTCAGATCCTGCAAACTGGAGGACGTGGCTTCTTTTACTGAGTCCAGCCATCTCATTTTGGGTCTTCCTCTTTTCCTGCTGCCTTCCACTTTTCCTAGCATTATTGGCGTTTCCAGAGAATCTTGTCTTCTCATGATGTGATCAAAGCTTAGTTTTGTCATTTTAGCATCTAGGGAAAATTCAGGCTTGCTTTGATCTAGTGCCCACTTATTTGTCTTTTTGGCCGTGCAGGGAAGGTGAAACGTGTATGTAAACCACCTTTTGGCCCGGCCTTCACACGTGCACGCCAACTGACACGCGTCTGTAAAGGGCACGTGTGAACCCCACGCACACACCCTTCGTCCCATGGTACCTGTCCCAGTTGCTGTCCCAGTAGCCGCAGGCGCCGTTGTTCCTCTCGAGCCAGCCCGGCGCGGCGGGGCAAGAGGCGGCCGGCGAGGGCAGGAGCAGCAGCCCCGGCGGAGACGCGGGAGGCGGCGGCGAGGCGGGATCCGGGGCGTCCCCGCCGGCCTTGCTCACCGCCACCTGCTGCTGCTTCCCGATGGCGACGGAGGAGAGGAGGACGGAGCCGCCCGCCAGCCCGCAAGCGGCCGCCGTCACCGCCAAGACGCGCCGGAACGCCATGAAGGGAGCGGGGAGGAAGGGGCGACCGAGGCCGGGGAGGCAGCGCCGTCTTCGCCGCGGCCTCGTCACGCCCCTCACAGCGCCGCCCTGGCGAGGCGAGGCCTCTCCCGCCTTGGACGGAGCGCGGCGCGGGACAAGATTCCTCGCGTCCCTGAGGGAAGGCGGGAGGCAGGCTCTGAAGGGAGGGGGGAAGGGCTGCCTCCTCGCCTCGCCTTCGGAGCGTTGCCAACTCCCGGTTGGGGAATGGCTGGAGATTTGGGGGGTGGAGCCTGGGGAAGGCTCAGTGTGAGGAGGGGAGGGACCTCAGCGGGGTATAATGCCACAGAGTCCACCCTCCAAGGCAGCCATTTTCTCTCCAGGGGGTACTGGGTGAAATGGTGTGGCTGTGGGTGGAGGTTGGTATGTGTGCATTTAGCCTTAGGCGCAATGGCTGGCTGAGAAATGCATATACATGTCTTGATTTTAAAAAATATTATAAATTTTAACATAAATCTATAATAATATAAATTTCAGCATAATTCTCCCTACAATACAAAAAGGCTTCACACCAGTCTTGAATCATACATCAATCTCATCACTAAACAATATCAAATAATTCTTGCTGAATGTTGTCATAACTCCTATAGCTAGTCCAACAAGTAATAAAGACTACCAGGAATTGAGGCTTTTGTATTGTAGGGAGGGGGTCTCGTCTCAGATGCTTTGCTAATGAGTTAAGGGCCATAGACTTCACCACTGTGTTGTCTGACATACTATCTGTTGTTTTAAAGATGTGCTCCTATGAGCTACCTGTGCTTCATGTTGTCTAATGTCAACCCTGGAATTGCTTATGTTCTGTTTCAGCATTTCTTCAACTCTGTATTGGATTCTTCCTAATGCTATGTCTTTGTAAAATTGTGTTTATTTACCCTATAGCAAAGAGTCCAGTAGCACCTTTAAGACTAACCAACTTTATTGTAGCATAAGCTTTTGAGAGCCACAGTTCTCTTTGTCAAATGCATGGATGCATCTGACAAAGATAGCTGTGGCTCTCAAAAGATTATGCTACAATAAAGTTGGTTAGTCTTAAAGGTGCTACTGGACTCTTCGCTATTTTGCTACTGCTGTCTAATACAGCTAACTCCTCTGGATCTATTTACTCCATGGCATTGTTTATGAAAATGTCCTTGAAATTGACTGTGTTAATGTCATACTGTGTAATCCACCTTGAGTCTCAGTGAGAAAGGTGGACTATAAATGACATAAATAAATAAAATAATTAATTTATCTGGAATTGTTAATAGAGGCCTTTTTGTATTTATTGGTTTTTATTTGGTTTTTAATGTTTTAATGTACAGTGTATTTGTATGATTTAACTGTTGTAACCTGCCCTAAGTCTGCTTGCGGAGAGGGTGGGTTACAATGTGAAATGAAAATAAATAAATAAAAATGAAAACGTATAAATAAAAAATAACAAAACACATCAGATACATCCAATACTCCTTACTTAGGCAATAGATTACCTTCACGCCAGTCTTGAATCATACATCAATCTCATCACTAAGCAATATCTAATAATTCTTGCTGAATATTATTATAACTCCTATAGCTATTCCAACAAGTAATAAAGACTATCAGGATTTGAGTCCCATGGTACCTTATTTATTTGTCATTTATAGTACATCTTTCTCACCGAGACTCAAGGCAGATTACATAGTGTGAGATGAGTACAGTCAGTATCAAAGACATTTCAATAAACAATGCCATAGGGGATGTAAATGTGAATTTGCAAAGACATAAACTCAGCAAAAATCAAATACAGAGGAGAAGAAATGCTGAAACAGAGCATGAGCAAGTCTAAGACTGACATATAGGATCCTACCCAGTAGGATCATAAGTATAGCAACAGTACATAGTAGCACATACTTAAAGCAACAGATAAGCTTTCCAGAATTAGAGCTTTCTTCTTCAAACTGAGTTCTGACTCTTGAAAGCTTACACTCTGAAAATCTTGTTGGTCTCTTAAGACACCACTGGACTAAAATCCTGCTGTTCTACTGCAAACCAATACGGCTGCACACCTAGAATAAAGACCATGTAGCTTTTATGTTCCCTTGATTTCTTAGTATACAGTAGCTGCACTCAGTGGAGGGCAGCTGAATGTGTGAACTGTCTTAATAATAGATCAGGGATGTGTTTTGTAGGGGGATAATCAAATATTAAGTTAAATGGGAAGCTACAAGGACAGAAGGATCTATATATATGAGAAGCTAGAATGCCATATTAAAAGACTGCTGAAGAAGCAAACCAAATAATAACATATGTGATGTGTGCCATTATGTACCCCCAAAGGCTGTCTCTATGCAAGAGAAAAATAAATGGACAGAAATCAGACATTAAATATGGAAACACTCAGAAGTTGGGGTGGAGGCAGTATCTCAGCCTCCCTGTAACTTGCTGTAGTCCAGCAGAACAGGTTTCAAAGGCAGATTCCAATGTGAATTCATACATAGATCTGTCAGTCTTGGATTCACTCAGGCTTGGGAGTGGCTGGTTCCAGTCATTGTCCCTTTTAAGGGATTCATTAACAGCATTCAGAGATTGCTTAGTTGTTTCATTACTGATCAGGAGTAGTCTGCAACCGCTCAGATGGGATCTTTGACTCTTTGTTGATTGCATCTTGTTTTCATCTGTGCTCTGAATCATCTCTTGGATTGCTTGACCTTGTGGCTTTCCTAGGCAACAAGGGATGGACTTGTCTTCTGTCTGTTTGTGATTATTGAGTGGTGGACCTTGTAAATGTGTTAGTCTTTAAGGTGCCACAGACTCTCTGTTGTTTTGGTTACAAATGGACTGGCGCTATGCTGAAACACAAGAAAATGAACACACATCCAATAAATCTTTTCCTCCAATAGTCACAACTTTGCAACTCTGTCCTTCCTCCTTCATATGTGGAAGGAAGCTCCAAAGCTCTGAAATCCTTTGGTGCTGGTATAGTGTACAGAGTGCAAAAACAAACTTGAAGTTCCAAGTTCAAGCCTCATCTCTGCTAAGAACTCACTAGGGGGTTGTAACTAGAGATGGGCACGAACTGGGGAAAAACCGAACCATGTGGTTCATGGTTCGTCAAATTTCACGAACCATGAACTTTCATGAACCTGCCCCTGGTTCGCGAACCGGTTCATTTGGTTCGTGAAAACATCACATCCAGGTCAGAAAATCGTCACTTCCAAGTCAGCAGAAGTTCACTTCCGGGCCAGCAGAAGTTCACTTCCAGGTCAACAGAAGGTCTGCAGGAAGTCCATCTCCTGTTGCCTAGGAAAGTGATTGTTTGGCACCAGGCTGTCTGCAGTGACGAGCCAAAAAACCAACCAAACGAACCAACTTAAAAGTTCCTGGCAGTTCATCAGAAATGGGATCTGATGAACCATGGTTCGCGAACCACGAACCAGTCTGGTTCGTGCTTAATTTTGGTTTGTATTTCGGTTCATGCCCATCTCTAGTTGTAACCAAGCCACTGTGCCTCAACCACCCCACTCCTCCTAATCTGTAATAAACAGACCCACTTTAAAGGGATGTTGGAAGGATTATAACCAATGTAATGTGTGTGAAGTGCCCTGAACACTGAAGGTGCTATGTCAATACTAAGCATTGTCTTTTAAAGTACATTGGGATAAAAGGATGTGTATCATATGTAGCTCTGGCCAGGATGGCTCAGGCTAGCCTGATCTTGTTAGATCTTGGTACCTAAGCAGAGTCGGCCCTGGTCAGTACTTGGATTGGAATAAACCAAGGAAAACTCGAGTTGTTGCACAGAAGCAGGCAATGGCAAACCATCTCTTGTCCTGTCTTTTGCCTTGAAAATCCTATGTGGTTGCCATAAGTTGACTTGATGGCACTTTACAACATCACATGTAGTCAAGAAGACTGGACTGGAGACTCACAGCTTGTGGGGGAGAATGTTGTTCCTGTTTTCTTTCTTCTGTTGCCAGGTTACAAAGAAACGAGCAGCATGAAACAGAACAATGCATGGCAGAGGGGCTGCATCAACGTGATGCATATGTCTGTTAACTGTTAACAAAGGGATGAGGGGAAGAAGTGTGAAGTTAGTGACAAACATTGTGGGAGGAATAATGTAGATGCATCTGTGGAAGCATTCTTCGTACTCAAGGCTAAGGAGCCTGGGTTTATTTAGCTGCCTCTATAGAATTCCTTCCCTTTGCTTTGAATGTTTTCAAAGAACAACGCTGACCTCTAGAGGTTGGATATTTGTGAGTTACAAAAGAACTGGCTGCAGAATAGAGTAGATTGTATTCCTCATTTGTTAAAAACAATTCACTTTTGAATCTGGAGGAGCCAGTGAAATCCCCCACACTCCATAGCAGAAAAGAAGTAACCTGTAAACTCAGAAGGGTGCTGTGTTAACAGCAAAAACACAAAGAGGATATTGGGATATTGGAGAAAAAAAACAAAGACTTATGGGATATTGGAGACACACTTTTTAAAAAATTCTAGCAGCAACATTTTGTTGACCAAAGCCCACTTTATCTGATGAGGTTATGAAAGAAGAAAGAGATAAAATCATGTAAAATTCAAATGTAATCAAGAAAAGGGCCATATCGCAACCTCCTTAGTTCTGGTAAGTTGATTAATACCTGAAATGGCTGAAGATTCCCAGGTCCCTCCTTGGGCCAAGCTACACATGACAAATGACACTTGAACGGCAAGTGGATTGAGTGGAGGCAAGTGAACAGGGAGAAATACACTTGCCGTTCAAGTGTCATTCGTCATGTGTAGCTTGGCCCCTTGTTGGTATTAAACTTCCGGATGAATTCTAAAGCAGCGGTTCCACGCTGGACTCCTCTGTATAACTTCTTATGCAACAGGATGGTGGCTTTTAGCTCATCAGCAGTGAAAGTTGCTCGCTTTCTTTCATGTTGTCACCTGCTGGAGCCTATAGTTCACGTTCTGCTCTCATGCTGCCAGAATTCTGCGAAAGTACCCCGGGGGCACATTAGGAAGTTTAAATGGCCCAGGAACAAGACAGGCTGAGAGCCAAACTACGAGTGACGCCTTACACAGGTTGGACACTAGTCGGCTTCCCTCAAGTTTGGATGGGAAATGTAGGCGCCCTGGTTTTACAGCTTGGCTCTCCATTACAGCTGCAAGACCAGGATGCTTACATTTCCCATCAAAACTTGAGGGAAGCCGACTAGTGTCCAACCTGTGTAAGACATCACTTGTAGTTTGGCTCTTAGTGGGTCCTGAAGTGGTGTGAGCAAGCATGGCAGGGGCTATGCAAATCAGACCCTGCTGGCTCATCCAATGACTCTATTGACAGTGCAAGAGGAACCAGAAGGAGAGCCGACACCAATAATCGCTGCTGAAGGGTCCGATCCAAGCAGCTCCTGCAGCACTGGGATCTGGTTTGGCTCCTTCCTGTCTGCCAGTAGCCCTCTAGGGCACTGGCCCACTGTGAAATTTCCCAGTAAGTTAAATGGCTTCTCTGCACCTAACAGTATGCTGGTATAATCCTGTTTCTGCCTTCCTTTTGTAGAATTTCAGACAGTCCTCATTGTGTATATTATGTTGTGTATCTTTCCTTGTTCTCTAACTCTGGAAGCCAGTTTCATTACATTATTTGTAATATAATATTTCACTTTCTTGTTCATGCCATTGCTGAACTACTGTCTGTATTACAGTGTTTTTAGTGCAACGTTGCCTAATTTTGTGTTGCACGTTCTATATTGTTCTTACTGCATTTTTTAAAGTTGCAATCTGCTTTGAGTTTCAGCAAGAAAGGTGGGGTTATAAATAAATAAAAATTATGGTGGGGCCTGTACCAAGGCTTTCATTATCTATTTGAGATATGCCTTGTTCACAGGGGCAAATCAGATCAAGACTACGGTGCTTGGGGAGACAGAGCTTAAGCTTTCCTCCCATACCATTTCCCTGGCCTGAAATGGCGCTTAGGTATATGTGAGCCATCAAGTCACAACTGACTTATGGCAACCCATGCAAGCAGTTTTCAAGGCAAGAGACAAACAGAGGTGGTTTACTGTTGCCGGTCTCTGCATAGCAACCCTGGACTTCCTTGAGAGTCTCCCATCCAAGTACCAATCCTGCTTAACTTCTGAGATCTGACAAGATTGGGCTATACCATGCCATTTCACCACCTGCAATGGCAGGTTCATCGGTCCGGGCCAGTGCTGGGAGCTCTTTAAACCCCACCCTTGCTCCAGCTGACTGACAGGCCTCCAGTCAGCTGGAGCAAGGCAGGATTTAAATGTTAAAGCACTCCTGGTACCGCTTGCCGGCGGGGCAGGGAAACTTTAACGGACCACAGACCAATGGACCGGCAAAAGTCTGTGGGGTCTATGGAAAACAGGCCTCCCATGACCCGCCAGTTCGCAAACACCAAACCAGCCTGGTCCGTGTTCAATTTTGGTCCATTTTTCGCTCTGTGCCCACCTCTACAGGAGATAGCTGACCTCAACTTCTCTTGATCCAGCACTTACTGAGCTGCAAGCATGAGACAGGAAATGTGACATCAGAGTCATGTGATAAGAGGAGGGGGAGCCAGGTCTGGATCATGGGCAGCAGATCAGAAGTACTGGGGGAAAGAAACCATAAGACTTACTTACTTACTTACTTACTTACTTACTTACATCCTTCTTTACTACCCAATGAGGATCCAAAGTGGCTTACAACAACATTCTCCCCTCCTCTATTTTATCCCTACAACTACCCCGTGAGGTAGGTTGGGCTGAGAGTATGCATCTGGCCCAAAGTCACCCACCAAGCTTCTATGAGCCAAGCTACAAGTGACACCTTACACAGGTTGGACACTTGTCAGCTTACCTCAAGTTTTGATGGGAAATGTAGGCGTCCTGGTTTTGTGGCTTGGCTCTCCATTACAGCTGCAAGACCAGGATGCCTACATTTCCCATCAAAACTTGAGGGAAGTTGACAAGTGTCCAACCTGTGTCAGGCGACACTTGTAGTTTGGCTCTATGGCAGAGTGGGGATTCCTAACCCAACACTCTAACCACCGCACCAAGCCAAGCACCAGGAAGTATATTGTAGTGAGGAACAAGCCATGGGTCAGAGACATTTGAGATATCCTCTCCACTGCTGAGGGATTTCCTGTCTCTGTCTTGCTGTTCTTAGCATGCATGCACAGAGAGGTGGGGACACAGGCCCTTTGTTCTCTATGCAGCGAGCTGTTCCGAAAGGTAGCAAAAATGTGCTCACTCTATAGGGACTTGACTCTGCAACCTGCCCAAAAGTCCATACTGGTCTAAGGAACAGTGTACTCTAGCACCTAATTTTCACCTTATCCACTGCATGTCCCTAGCCTTTCTTCTAGATGTGCTCAGAGCTAAACTGAATGAGATATACAGGGACATCCACCTGGACAAACAAGAAATCTTAACCCTCTCCTGCCAGTGTCACAGCCACACACTCATTCTCCTTCCCTATGGTGCAGACATCTTGCCTAGTTCGTCCCTCAGAGGTGGGGAAGCATATCCTCTGTCCTCAAGAAAGTTCACTGTTGGGAGGCTGAAAAGTTTCTAAAACACCAAGTCTAAGACGTGTTAAAGCTGCCTTAGGGAGTCAGTAACATGCCCAAATTATATTGCAAATTTGTGGGAATTAAAAACATTCAAATTGTTTTAAGAGGTGTCATAAAAATCTCTGCCCACTTTTAAAGGCTTTGTATCATAGGATAAAGATTTGGCTCATACTTGTCCCTTTGGTGCAAGGACAAGCTAATCCCTGACCTTATGAGTTTTATATGTAATCAAATACATAGAATGTGTTTTTTTTTTTAAAGCCGCCTCACTTTCAGAAAATCCATTCGGTTTCTCTGGACTGCCTTAAAATGCTGACACAGATTGAGGAATGCTGCCAAAAGATAATTCCCAGGCACAAAATCATCTGAACCTTTTTTAGTGGATTCCAAGTCTAAAGGGTTAACATGAATACATTGTATAAATGCTTATATTACAAATGGCAAGCCCGTCTGTTTCACAGAATCAGCCAGCGTATAATTGGAGTGCTAGTTAAAAATAGATCCATCAGGCACGCAATATACACTAATATGTCTTTGTCGAAATATTTTTTAAAATCTGACATTGATCAGCACTTGGCAGAAGTGGAACATATTGTGTGTTATGCAAACATAATGCGGGAGGAGGGGGATTATAGATCCTTGTGTATGCTTTTGGGGGGGAGGGGCTATGCAGACTACAGGCCGGCTAAATAGTAAAATATTCTGCAGGTTCTGTTTTTAATTAACACTTCTGCATATGCTACCATTTTCCAGCCTTTGAATGAAATTAATTTCTAATCTAGAATTAGTAGTTTGCAATTGCCCGAAACCATGGCAGACCTAAGGGAATTCTGAATACTTACAGATGACTAAGGGCAGTTTTTCCTGTACATTCTGCATGTGGCACTCTATTTATTTATTTATTTGATTTGATTTATACCCCGCCCTCCCCACAGATGGGTTCAGGGCGGCTCTACATCACGGAACTTGTGATTCTCCCAAGTGTACAGTAGAAAAGGTAGAAAGAATCAGCCAAAGATGTGGCATTGTACATAAAAGTGGGACTGTCTGTGCATAGTCATGCAATGTACAGCTTAGTGCTCTTTGATAACCAACAGTTGCCAAAGTTACCAAGTGAAGAAGAACCAAGTCTGAATCCTACCCTGCAGCCATTAGATTCTGTAGGTGGTCTTATGGTAAGTTTAACCTGTCCTTTCTCCAAGGAGGTCTAAGGTATGTCATCCCCTCCCCTTTATCTTCACAACAGTCCTGTGAGGCAGCTTAGATTAGACTGATTGCTGGGGACTGGTTCTCAGCTAGCCAGTGAGCTTCATGGCTGAGCGGTTCAGTGGTAAAACCTAGGTTCAACCCCTGCTTCTCCATTTAAAATGTATCTGGCAGGGGGTGTTGGGGAAAGGCCTTTTTCTGCCTGAGACTTTGGAGAGCTGTTGCCAGTCAGAGCAGGCAATATTGAGCTAGGATAATTGATAGCAGGGCTTTTTTCAGGGGGAACGCGGGGGAACGGAGTTCTGGCACCTCTTGAAAATACTCGGCAATAGTGCTTGAAAATAGTATGATTTCAAAGAATCCCGTGTGTTTCTTCCTCATTTCCCTCTTGAGAGTTCCGCCACCTCTTTTCCCAGAAAAAAAACCCTGATTGATAGGCTGACTCTAAGGCAGTCTGATACATTCAAGCCTCTTTTCAGTTCCAGCGTAGCTATGGTCTTGCGGCAACCATAAAGCCACCCCCTCCTCTTGCTTGTGGGATGCTCATCTATTATATCCTTCCAAGGCATAGTTCTCTCCAAAATGTGCAGAATTTCTTTTTGAAATCATTCTACAAACAGATGGAAAAGTGACATCACAACTGGGTATTGAAATAGCCCCTGCTAAGGAAGATTATGTGGGTAGCCTATTCCACATGAAGCTTCGTTGTTTTAATAAAGAAATAGAAGTCCTTTCTCGTAAAGGAACTCCATGCTGGATAGGAAATAGTAGAGGTAGCATTCAATCTGGGTATTCCACATTACTATGTAAGGATGTGAAAGTTGGACAATGAGGAAAACTGACAGGAAGAAAATATGGTGCTGGAGGAGAGTTTTGCGGATACCACGGACAGCCAAAAAGACAAACAAGTGGGTTCTAGATCAAATCAAGCCTGAAGTCCCCCGAGAAGCTAAATGTCAAAACTGAGGCTATCATACTTTGGTCACATCATGAGAAGACAAGACTCTGGAAAAATCAATAATGCTAGGAAAAGTTGAAGGGAGTAGGAAAAGAGGAAGATCTAAAAGGAGATGACTGGACTCAATAAAAGAAACTACGTCCTCCAGTTTGCAAGATCCAAGCAAATCTGTTAATGATAGGATGTTTGGGAGGTCTTTCATTCATAAGGTCACCATGGGTCAGAGGCAACTTGAGGACACATAACACCACAACATCACAAGCATTCAACCTATCTATCTGTGCTAGGATGGAGAGAGATTGTAGAGAGCACAGCTTGCCCTCATGGTGATTAGACAGGAAGAAGAGAGAAGGATCAGCTGGAAGGAAGTCACCCTGAGAATAGCAGCCTAGGTATACAAAGTACAGTGTCAGAGAAGACAATCAAAAGGATACAGAATCCTGACTTATCTATTTTTCTAGCTCTATTGCTCCTCTGAATCCCTGGTGCGGTCGTGCGGACTATTACTAAGAGACATTACAAAGCCCATTCCCTCCAATATTAAATACCTTTGACCAGAGGGAAAGTGTTACGTATAACCTCAGTGGTAGAAGTCCCAGGTTATATCCAGTTTTGGATATCCAGTTTTAAAAGGATCTCAGCTGGACTGTCAAAGACCTCTGCTTAAGATCCCAAAGAGCAACTGTCAGAATTAATGATGATTCTGATTTTTTCAAACAAGATATTAAGAAATTGAACTTACCTTGCGCACAATGTGCGCATTTTGTTGAGTGAAGCCCCACATAAAATGGGATTGATTTGTTCACAGCTTAATATGAACAGTACTTCAAACAGTTTTCACTCTACATGAGCAACAGCATTCAGCATGGCGGCTGACTGAGTGTGGCATGCTCAAAATTTATTGTTTTGTTTGGACTGCATATGCCCCAGGGTCATCATAAGTGAGTAATGCACCATCTAATTATCAACCACATTTCCAGGATACTTTTTTTTTCTGTCTGATGGATTGGATGCACAGCAGATAAGGGAGAGGAATACGGAAGGCTGTGGAAAACCACTGTGACAGGGTGCATGTGCAAAATATTTGCAATAGATTTATAGTGACTTTGAGCATTCAATAATTGTCAAGTGTTTGAGGGTGTGCCTTGTAATTCAAACAGAGGTGTTTATCTACCACTAGTTATGACACCCAATTCAGGCTGATAGGTCAGTGGACTGTCCCAGTACAAGGCAGTTCATGATATCCCATATCCAATCACAACAATCTCTGCAGGGCAATTTTGTACTCTGTTTCCAAACCCTCCAACATGGTCAAGAGAAGACAGAAATGATGTCATTTGAAACCATAAAAGACCACAACTCAAAAAACTGAAAAATATATACATATGTAATTGAGAGCCACAGAAATGAGAATTACAGACGGAGCTCCACAAAGCCTGCACAGATACATTCCAAAAATTCAAGGTAGAACAGGTGAAATACAGACTGTTAAAGATATCTCAACACAAGGTTCTCAGATCGTGCACTTGATAGCAAGATTGCCTCCAGTCCGTTCATCCGTTGTCTCTCTCTCTGCCTCTAGGTTTGCATGTAAACCAACTCAATCAAACATTGCTGTGGCCTCTGTTGGGTCTCTTCTGCAGGCATGTGTGCTCACTACCTGGAGAGGCTCTGTTAGAGTCCCAATAGTACAATAATCTTGGGCAAATATTTACATAACTCTGAGTTTGCTTTCACAGCAAGCCATCTTTGCTGCATATCAGATTTTCAACATTAAAGCATACATCTGCATAGTTTTTTTTACAGTTGAGGTTACCTACCAAAAAAAAAGATTATTTAATTTCATTTTTTATATACAAAGTAATAAAGGCCTTGGGGAATCTCTTTGATACCTCAGAAGATGTCTTTGAAACCTGATCAGCCATTCCCATGAAAATATACATCCCTAAGGAATTCTCTGTTTGTCCTCCCGTATCACTGCAAAAAGCCCTTTGTCTTCCCTGCTAGCCTTTTAGTGTATCCGGGCAAATTCTAGTGTTACGCCCAAGCAAAAAGGTAGCACAACGGGAGTGTTTCTGGATCATTCCCCTCTGTTGCTAATTCAGACAAAGAAGTAAAATATTAAGGCTTCAAGTTAAAAACAAATGAAAACAAAAGGAATCCAACTCTCCTCCTATTTTGTTGCAAATATAAAAAGCATGTAATGCCAGAAATGTCAACCATTCCCGCCCCGCCCCCCCAATACAGAGACTTCAAAGATATAAAACTGCAGCTCACCTAAGATGAAACACGTAGTGTTACTAAACTGAAAAGACCGCCCAGACTGGATTTGTAATGCAGACCTATTGCTCTTTCCTTAAATCAAACATATACATCAGCGCAAAATTGACAATTAAATGTTCAAATTTGTTTGAAAGGTTGTGAGATCATTTTGTTTTAAGTGCACAGAGGCAGAACAGATTAATTTGCCATGCATCTTTCATTATACCAGGAGCAGTGCATTATTTTGATGGGTGTGGGAGGATGCAGTAACAACTGTTGTTGCCCTGTGATCCCCGAAGGACCTGCATCTAATCTACTTCGCTAGTATCCAAGAAATGAACTGTGCTTGCCCTCATTTATTTAACCCAAACAGGACTTGAAAAAACATCAGCTGGGCTCTGGTTTGCTGGTTTGAACTCAATGGGGTGCCTGTGTTCCTCTTACAGCCAATTTACATAGCAGCATCCAAGTGATAAAGCATTTCTTGGGCTGTAACCCTTCATATATGTGAAGGCTGACATGCTCCTCTGCCATCCCTCCTAACTCTTGAATGTAGAATGCTAGTATGTCTGGACCTCCTGTGTCTGCCTTTTCATCGAGACAAACAAGCTCCTATTTGTAAACTAAATGGTTCGGTGGTATGGTACAGGAAACACTGAGAGCCAAACTACAAGTGACGCCTGACACAGGTTGGACACTTGTCAGCTTCCCTCAGGTTTTGATGGGAAATGTAGGCGTCCTGGTCTTGCAGCTTGGCTCTCCGACTGCTGTCCAACGGACTTTCCAACTGTCACTTGTCCAGCATTCCGCCAAGCTGCCTACATTTCCCATCAAAAATTGAGGGAAGCTGACAAGTGTCCAACCTGTGCTCTCAGAGGCAATGGGTGTACTGGCCAGAGTGTTGGGAGTTTGAGCAGAGAGATAGGTATTCAGATCTCCACTTAGCCCCAGGCCAGAGCTGAATTCTTAGCCTAACCTTTCTCACAGGGTTGTTGTGAGGACAAAATGGGGTGGGGCACTCAGGGTTGCAAGGTCCCTGTAACCAACAAAAGGAGGGAGGGAGGCCGGGCGTTTCCCCTCTCTTTCCTCCCATCAGCCAGGTGAGCAGGGATGGGGAATGGCAGCTGGCGGGCAGGCTGGTAAACCTGGGGGGCACTATATACACTGCCCTAAACTCATTAGAAGATCAGGATGGAAAAACTCGATAATTTTATTCTGCAATTATGCCAAGTGCCATGGGTAGGTTTAGTAATTTTGTCCTAAAACACAACAGCAGGAAGAGGACAGTGAGGAGATCATCTCCTGCACTGCCCCTCCTGCTGCTTTTGATCCTTGTTAACTGTCTGTCCATGCTTGGGGTGAATTTCCTACCCCTGTTGCCCTTTTGTTGGCAGAATGCATAGAGAAGATGCATCAGCCCTCTTTAAAAACACACCTAGGGTTGCCAGCTCCAAGTTGGGAAATTCCTGGAGATCTTGAGGGTGAAACCTGAAGAAAACTGGAGAAAGTGGGGTTTGGGGAGGGAAAGGACCTTGGCATGGCATAATTCCATAGAGTACACCCCCCAAAGTAGCCATTTTCTCCAGGTGAACTGATCTCTGTGGCCTGGAGACCAGTTGTAATTCCGGGAGATCTCCAGCCACTACCTGGAGGCTGGCAACCCTACCTAATTCACTTATGCTTCTGATGTCTTGTCACCATACAGGTTTTTCCAGCCTGCTGCAAACCTTAACCTGTGAGTTATAGGGGATAAATAACAGAGGCTCCAATCCACAGCCAGGTTACCAGGTTGCAATCCGGAGATTCTTGCCCTATACCTTTAAATCTATTGATGAATCTCTGGATGACGCATCAGGAGTTTTTTCTGCTTGGCCACTTCCTTACTTCTTCCTGGTCCAATTCTTTACCACCTCCTGGGTACCACTTCTGGAGTCCTGCCCACTTCTACAAGTCTCCTAACTCAACAGCAAATTACATGCAGGAGTCTCCAGGCTGCACCCTGGCAACCTTGCTTGCAAGCACTCATATTAACATTCTGCTGAAACAGAATGGTTTTACTTTCAAGTTAATGTATTTAGAATCAGGGCATTAGAGAGAAAGTAGGTCTGAATTGACTGCATCTGCCATTTTCGTTATGGTAATCTCTAGATGCCGACTTCCAGGAAGATTTGAATAATTTACGGCTGTCTCCAATCCGGTTGGGCTATTTTAAATGCAAACCTCAAAGCAAAAAACGTCTAGGACTATCATAAGCCTATTAATATGAAATGTATCTCCTTGTCCCAGAGGAGTCTTGCATCTAGATTTAACAAGCTACTGCCTGCAATTTATGTCGGTATGGATCCCTCTTCCATCGTAACTTAATGATACGCAACCCCAGGGCATTTCACTTACATCATTTTCTTGTTACTTTCTCCATCTCTTGCATGATAGCTAATTCACCCTGGCAATAAATGGTTTGGAATAGGCTTCCCCCCCTAACCCCTCACAACTGAATTTAGGAATGCCTACCAATGAATCAAACACTGGCGTAGCTTCACTTCGTCCATGCTTTTCCTCTTGATTACTTTTATAGTATCTGTTTTACTATTTTTTAAAAAACACCCTTTTCTTAAAAAGCAACACTGCTTAAAGGATTGGGAGGGGTAAAGATTTCTTGGTAATACGGTGGATGGGAGGCCAGCCATTCAGAACTGAAAACTTACAGAACTGTTTCCCCCCTTGCAAAATCTGACTCTAGAGAGCAGCAGACTCACCACTCTGTACATGCCACACCTGTCTTTTACCCTAGGTCTGTTGTAAACGCACTGAGAGCCCAAACTTACGTGCAATGGGAAGCATAGGATCAGTTGTTCAGCTTCCAGCCCAAGGGAAAGGGAGCATGAAGTCTACTTGTGCACTTAACTGGGCAGGATGCGCACTACATATGTACTTGTACTGCAACACTTTGGGGTAGTTGTTTCCACTGACACCACATCATTTTAAGCTCCTGTTGAAAAGGGCCCTAATAAGGTAACCAA
This sequence comes from Eublepharis macularius, assembly GCF_028583425.1. Taxonomy (NCBI): domain Eukaryota; kingdom Metazoa; phylum Chordata; class Lepidosauria; order Squamata; family Eublepharidae; genus Eublepharis; species Eublepharis macularius. Next base: position 60,381,337 of record NC_072802.1, on the reverse strand, counting down.
ACTACCTAAGATGATTTCAATATTTTTGTGTGCTGTCAGTTTGATCCACAGCTCAATTAATCTGAAATACCTGGAAGTCAACAATAGCAGTGTTGAAATTCCCAATTATATTTTCCTAAGTAAACCCCCTTAGATTGTGCTGGAGGAACCCAGATCCAGGCTGTGATCCGAAGCTGGAAGTAAAGGCCAATTCAGTCTCCAGCCTGGAAATACTGTACTCGCAGTGGGGAGATGGATCTATGCATGTGTGCCGTGCATCCAGGTAACACACAATGCCGACATACACATGAGCAATCTTTATCTGCACTGTCCCGAGATCTTCAGATGGAAGGATCGTATGAACTGTATGCCGCATATTACAGCATGCGGCAGAGAGGCCACGTCCGCCGATGCACACACAGTATTTTCAGGCTGCACTGGCTTTATGCATTCCACAGAAGTCTTCCCAGAGCAAACCGTTCAAACAATAAACTCGTACTTTATCTGCAGATGCAGTGATAATTCACAAGAATACTTCTGCATCTTGAAATGGTAACATGAGAAATGACCACAGGCTCACAGCCTTTATCAGGATCCCCCAGCCGCCACAAGAGCACAATCTCCCCGCCCCCCCGCCAACATAATACGGTCAGTACTATGGCCTGCAAAAACAACTTGAAAAAATAAATTAAAAGAACCGTGGGCACTCTGTGACATTTCTTACCTATTAGGTTATAAAATCTTATGTTATTCCCATGAAACAGCTAGTGGAATTACCTGCAGAAACTTTTAGGACTTTTACAGCTTTTTTTTCCCTTTAGGATCCTTAGCTGCTTTTTAATTCATGAACATGGGATTGAAAAGAGCAAGAGTCCAGGGGCACCTACAAGACTAACAAAATTTGTGGTAGGCTACTAGCTTTCGTGAGCTGTGACTCATGAAAGCTCATACCCTGCCACAAATTTTGTTAGTCTTATAGGTGCCCCTGGACTCTTGCTCTTTTCTACTGCTACAGACAGACCTATCTTGATCTATTGGATGGAAAACCAAAGCATTTACATTTTTTAAAAGAGTGCCAGTGGGGAGCAATGAAGTGGAGATGTGAAGAAAAGTGACCTACAGTGCAATCGAGGGTTACCAGCTCCAGGTTTGGAAATTCCTGGAGATTTGAAGGGGGTGGATCCTAGAGAGCGTGGGAAGGGAGGGGCCTCCGCTGGGTATAATGCCATAGAGTCCACCCTCCAAAGCAGCCATTTTCTCCAGGGGAACTGATATCTGTGGGCTGGAGACCAGTTGTAATTCCGGGAACTCTCCAGTTGCCACCTGGAGACTGGCAACCCTAGTGCAATCCTGAACACAGCTACATCTTTCTAACCCCATTTTCAAGGGACTTAGAAGGGTGGAACTTTGCTTATGATTGCCCTGTGAAGAGGTTTGTATAGACAGAAGTATCCCACAGTTTTGACTGGACTTTGTAGCAGTCTATCAGAGGAGCACGAAGTGTCCAGGGAAGAACAGTGACTGCGTTTACCAGAACAAAGACCATAGGAAGCTTTGCAGGTCCAATAGAGAGGAAAACTCAAACAGTAGGAGTGTAGTACCTTTTCATTATGCATGTACATGCTTTCAAATCACTTATGGTGACCCCAGCAAGAGGCTTGGTGGCCCACCAACCAAGTACCAACCCAGCTTAGCTTTCAAGATCTAACAAGGTCAGGCTATACCATGCTGCCTTCCTTCCAATACCTTTTCAAGGTATCGCAAACTAGTGAGCCAACTTCCACATTTCACAGAACTCTCCTTCAAGTGGTATCTGAACACTGAGCCTGATGAAGAGTTCTGTGGAGATTGCTTGTTCCATGGCAATAATTTGGTTGGTCCGAGTTTATTTGTTTGGACCTCATTTGCCAGGAGATGGCTTGTGGTAAGTGTGGAAAGCAAGCTACACGGACTGACAAAGCTATTTCAATTGCTGCCAGTTTTGTGGACTGGGAAGGAATCAGCAATTGTCGCCAGCAGTCTCTCCATCTGGCCTTAGAAGTGCTGAAATAAGACACTTATCCCCTGAAATTCGAGCTTTCTGGATTAGAGCTGAAATGAAATTCCACAAGAATTCTGCCATTCTAATTCAACTCTTTAAAGTCCTGAACTTTTTTTCCAATTTCACTTTCAAAATTAAACTCTGAGGGATGCTTCTTTTAAAAAATACACATCTTAACTCTTGTCAATGACTTTTAAGGCAATAATGTGCATATCAGGTTCCTTAAATCTTTTTTTTAAACACATTGCTTTTCTCTACAGTTCCAAAATCCAGCAGTGTCCATGACTGAGAAAGGTGGGCAGGGGGTGGGGGATCCTTCCGAATTTTTGCAAACAACTTGCTTGAGGATTTGTCATCTCCATTTTCAAATCAGCTCCGCTCTGGAGGAACTCTAGGTAAAGCGAACCTTGACCTAGGCAATGGAAAATACATGCCTATTTTCAAAATATTTAGGGCTCATGAAAACTCACTGGTCATCAGGCAGGCAACCATTATGTATCTCTTACAGGCATGTGCTTGGCTGATAAACGCACACAAACAGACTCACACGCACGCACACACAGAATTTCAACAGACCATCATAACCTTGCGCTGAGATGATAACGCACTGCACCAGTGCAAGACAATACACCGTAATATAGCCCAACTCCAGAAGCACAAACGAGGGGGGGGGGAGCCACTGTTTATCATAATGGATTCCCAACTGAATATCTGAATCCCAACTGATTAAAAATATAATCCAAGGAGGAATGGAAGTTGCTTCCTTCTGTGACAGTTCTTTTACATGAAAGACAAACTAATGTGGACATAGAATTTAATATATAGTGGTGAAAGGTAACGGGATACCTCAAAACCACTTTCTTCTCTTCCCTTCTGTTGTTCAGAAGACAATTGCTAAAAGACTGCAAGATGGTCAAAGGACCATTGGTGTCCACTGGCCCCCTTCAACTAAAGAGGAACACAACCGTCATGCTTGGGGCTTGTTTTTGCACACAATGACAGAGAAACCCATGTGTATGAGGATTCCTCGGTCACAAGAGCATTTCCCCTTCATTCCAATGGAGGAAACAGGTTGGCATGCCTACAAGCAGAGCTCATTTTGAGGTGACCTCTTCCCCAAAGAGGTCACATGTCAGGTGGCCCCGCCCACCTGACTCTCGGCCATTTTGAGCCCGTTTCAGTCTGGATCAGGCCTCTGACAGGTGGTGGATCACTCTTCCACTCAGCAGCGGCCCAATCCTGACCATTTTGGGCCCCTTTTCGGCCATTTTCAGCCCCTTTTTGCCATTTTGGGCCCAATTTCAGCCCTGAATGGCCAGGATCGAGTCCAAAACAGCCAGGATAGGTGATGTCTGGGGGTGTGGCACATGCAAATCAGTTATGCTAATGACACACTTCCAGAGATGGCAGGGCGTGGCATATGCTAATGAGTTATGCTAATGAGTTCCTCCAGCTCTTTTTCTACGAAATGACCCCTGCCTACAAGTATGGTGTGGAGAAAGTGGACAGAGATCATTTTTCCACCCTCTTTCATTATAGTGAAAGTTGGGGAGTTCATGGGCAGCAGATTCCAGACAGACAAAAGAAATGGCTGCTTCTTACAATGCATGATTAACCTCTGGAATCCACTGCCACAAGATGACATGATGGCCTCTAGCTTACATGGTTTTAAAAGGGGATTAGACACGTTCATGGAAGAGATCTCTCTCAATGACTTAGCCTTAACTGTTACATGGGATCCCAATGTTCAGAGCCAATGTACCGCCATGCATTGGTTGCTGGAGTAGAGGTTGGCCAGCTGCTGAGCATGATGCCTTCATGCCTCACTTGTGGACTTTTTAAATGCTACTGTGTGAAATGAGATACTGATCTAGATAGACATTTGGTCGAGTCACGAGAGCTCTTCTTGTGTATGTCAATGACCACATGAATGTTTCCTCCTGTGAAATGAATGGGAAGCCAGTGTGAGTATTTGCAGCACTGTGCCAATAGCAACCTCCTCCAAGGAATCCAGTATTCGTAATTTATAGGATGAAAAAAGACTATTTTACTCTGTCATTCTATCATATCACACGCCATCAGATTTGGAGAACCACTGAACCCGATCAAACTGTTTTTTGATCACAGTACAACATCTACATGACAGGATTTGGTAGACAAATGCACAATGGCTTTTCCATTCTCTTCTGCAAAACAAGAGTCATCGCTGACTCACGGTGCCACGCATCTGTCGATGGTTTGGTTGGTACCCAACTGCCTGTCAGAGAGATTTTCCAGAAGCTGTACAAAGTTTACATCTTCACAAATAAGGCTGCAGCTGGTTTTTGGCCAAAAGAATTTTTTTTAAAGAAAGGAGGAGTTTTTCTTTTAAATTTAAAAACAAAAACCAACCAACCCCATGAAACGAAACAGAAACGACACCATCAGCTGCTCCTCTTCTTTTTCTTCTTGTTGGAGTTATTATCTGAGTTTTCACAGTGCACCTAGCTTCATGGCTGGTTTTGCGGATGGCTCTTTACTTCACAAATTTCTTTTTATACTGAAATTTCATAGGTTGTTCCACCCACTCCAGACACTTTCTTAACGTTTGAGTGTCTAGCGGGGCTCACTGGAGGGCCCTGGGGGCTTGGCGTTGACCCTATTCGACACTCTACCCTTGAAATTCCTTTGGGCTGTCCATTAATTTTACTGTGGGGTGTCTTCAATTGGATGTCCTCCCTGTATCGGAAGCAAAAACAAGCAGGTTGGGAGTTAGCGGACAGGAATCAGCAATAATCAAAGTTCCACACAAATATCCTCCAAGCTGTTTATGTCCTGATTCTGCAAAGCACTTAATATTTTTAAGGGTGTTTCTTCGAGGTGTTTTCCACATGGAGATGGGATTGTAGATTTTCCCTGCTGCAGTTGCTGATTCAGTACAGTGGCAACAGGGCTTCCATATGACAGGATTCCGCCCCCCCATACTTCCCATGTCCCAATCCCTCACAGAGTTATTCCCACACACAGTGTGTGTGTGTCTTTAAATGCTTGGTGTGGTACAGATGAAGAGTGGAGGTGAAAGAGAGGGATGAGTGAGTGAGATGATTGGTTGACGGCTGAGAGTGTGGGCGGAGTGAACTGCAGTTTTTAGTTACTGAGCGGAGAGAGAACATTTAGTCTGGGCAAAGCAGGCAACCTGTGTGCAGCCTGAGGGTGTCTATGCATTTCTGAGAGAAATATTGAGTCTGGGCAAAGCAGGCAAACTCTGTGTGTGCCTGAGAGAAAGTCTATGTATATTTGAGCGAGTGATTGATATATCTGAAGCAGGCAAACTGTGTGGGCACCTGAGAGAAAAATTGATATAGATATAGATATAGATATAGATATAGATATAGATATAGATATAGATATAGATATAGATATAGATATAGATATAGATATAGGCTGTTTTCACACATATCTGTAAGCATCCGGAAGATCGCACGAAACTCACAGCATGAAGCATCTTCCTAGTGCAATTTCCTGGCACGATCCCCTTTAATGGCGCGACGGCACCAGAAATCGTGCCATTAAATGGGATTGTGCCGGGAAATTGTGCTAGGAAGACGCTTCATGTCGTGAGTTTCGCGTGATCTTCCAGAGGCTTTGGGTGTGTGAAAACGCCCAGAGAGAGAGAGAGAGAGAGAGAGAGAGAGAGAGAGAGAGAGAGAGAGAGAGAGAGAGAGAGATCGGCAGGCAGGCAGATATGTGTGACTGAGCCAATATAAGGAATCTTTAAGAACCGATAACTGTCTTTAAAACCATCAAGCTTAAGTATTAGCGTGAAACCAATACACTTCTTGTAAAAATAAACGGGTTTTTTTGTTTTTTTGTTCATCCCAGAGTATCTGTTATTCCTCTATCCCATTCTTATCCTCAGGGCCACGTAGTCTCACAAAGGAGCCTGACGCTTGGGCACATTATTAAAAGGGAAATTTAAGTTAACTATTTTGGAATATAATTCCTGGTGGCAGCAATCTGCCCAGAGGATATAAGAAGAGGGTTAAAGGCAAAATCTAACTACATGACAGAAAGGGGGTCATCACAAAGGGTTTATTTAGTTTTTTAAATCTGTAATTGACATATCGTTATAGCATTATAACAATGCTCCAAATCCTCAGTTCTCATTTAGATCTCTAACCCCTTTCATTGTAGAAGTATCTTTTTCTTCTCTTACCTAGCCTGTTTTGTTGTGGAGATATCTTTTTCTTACTTTTCTTTTAAAATGAAACCTGGAGGTTCAGAGAATCTGACAGCCTCTTACAATGCTATAACATTATGTCAATTGCTGGTGGAGAGAAGGGGGGATGATTTGGGTTGATTTGGGATGAAGGAGGAAATTCCTGGTACCAGTTTTACTGATCCTTAAAATGATCCTTTAAAGGGAAGAGGGTTATGGGAAAACATGAGAAGAAGAATCAGTTGTTTCAGGTAGATGAAAATACAAGAGGGGTGGGGGCTGAAGTGATGGGAGATATGTTGAGTACTAAGGAAAAATTGCCACAGATGAAACAGTACGGTTTTACAATCTCCCAGACAAAAGGACTTTTTGTATTTTCCCCCATGTCCAGTTTGCTTGAATAGCATATTTGAAGCTCTTGTTCCTTTATATAAAGAAAGGGCAGGAGTCTAACTATGTGCTGATCAGCTCTCTGTGTGCGATATTTGTGTGTGTTGAGCTGTTTTTTTAAAAAACTCTATAACCTCCTGCTTTACTTATTCTTAAAGATCATATCCTTAGTTTTATTTTTTAAACATCAGTTCATCTCCTCTAGCCTGCCAACCACACTTTCCTGTTGCTTAAAAATGGCTGCTTAATTAATCTAATTACGTTCCAGAATGCCTTCTGGAACGTAAGCCTTTTAACACACTAAAATGTTTTAAAAGGTAACCGTACAATCTGATGTTTCATTCCAAAATTACATTTCCTTTTTGCCACAAGATGGATGATGCATGTTCAAATGCACTCAGCAATTTTAGTTAAGGGATTCTTGAATGTATCCTACGATTACTGGGACGGGTTAGAGAGAAGTGGCAGGGGAGGCAAAAACTTCAGCACAGCAACCAGTCTCATTATTTCTTGCAGCTCGTAGGATAATAAAAGTTCATTCCCATTGAGCTTCTTATTATAAACGACAGGAGATGAAAGAGACACCCACCTCTGTCTTAGAAGCCTGTTAGTATTAAGCAAACAACTTAGATATATCCTGGTGGTTAATAGCTGGTACAGCACTCAAAACACAAGATTGTATTACTCTGCCCAGTCATTGCTAGCTGGTGGATTGGTAGTTGCCTAAGGGTTTCTGCTGGCTTTTTAAGTATGTTGCCAGGCTGCCAACAATGAATGTTCCAGACAACAACAAAAAAGTGGTTACTGAGATCTCATTTCCAGGCTGAACTCTGAAAGGTGGTAGATTATGGGAGTGGCTGTGGAACTCATTGCCACAGAAAGGCAGTCATGGCCAGCACTCTCATCAGCTCCACAAGCAGTTTAAACCTAGCAGATAGGCCTATCAATATCTTTTAGTCGTGATGGCTAAACAGAAACTCTGTGTTCAGAGGCATCAATACGGGGGGCAATAAGAGGTCTTCTTGTCGCCCACCGCTGGTGCATGTCCCAGGGGCATGGGGTTGGCCTCTGTGGGAAACAGTATGATCATTTAAATAGAACATTGATCTAAGCGTTGCCAGACTGCATCTGGCAAAACCTGGGAGAAAATGTGGGGTGGGAAACATAAAAGAGTTTTTATCAAATACTAGACGGCCCACCATGTCACTTCTGTTTTTTTTGGAAGTGATGTAAGTATACCACCACAATGCCATCACGCAGGGCTCATTTCGAGGGGGAATGCACAGGAACACAGTCCCGGTAGTTCCCCAAAGAGGTCACATGACAGGTGGCCCCACCCACCTGACTCTCAGCCATTTTGGACCCGTTTTGGCCTGGATTGAGTCCAAAATGGCCAGGATTGGGCCTCTGATGGGTGGTGGATCATTCTCCCGCTCAGCAGCGGCCTGATCCTGACCATTTGGGGCCCCTTCTCAGCCATTTTCAGCTCCTTTTTGCCATTTTGGGCCCAATTTCAGCCCTGAATGGCCAGGATTGGGTCCAAAACAGCCAGAATAGGTGATGTCAGGGGGTGTGGCATATGCAAATAAGTTATGCTAATGACACACATCCAGTGATGTCAAGGGGCATGGCATATGCTAATGAGTTATGCTAATGAGTTCCTCCAGCTCTTTTTCTACGAAATGACCCCTGCCATCATGCATTCCACCCCCTCACTTCCTCCCACTGGTACCTGAGGTGCTTGTGGACAATAAGATGAGATGCCGGGAGGCTTCCTGCTACGATAGGAGGCCTTGTATCCCTAGTTTGGTCTAATCCTGAAGGGCTCTTATGTTCCGTTCAAGTATATTAGTGTTTTCAACCGAGACATGCTAAGTCCAAGGGACAGTATGGTATAGGTGTTAAAGTGCTAGCTTAGGACACAGGAATCCTGGTTCCAATTCCCCCATTGGCTCTAAAGCTGGTGCCCCTTTCTTAGCCTAATTTAACTCATAGGATTTTTGCAAGGATAAAATGTAAAGAAATCCTATATTTCCTATACTTCTTGGAGGAAAGGCAAAATACAAATGTGATAGACAGAAGATCAATGTCGTTTTGCAACCATAGAGTTGTATTTTACAGACTTTCTCTATCTCTGTCTTAAGTGTTATACTCATAATGTAGATTTGAAAATAACGGATGCTGTTCTATCCCCTTCTCTCCTGTTGATGCCCGCCTTGCTACACTGATCCAGTCGCCATTTCGACCCCACATGGATTGTCATACATCACAACTGGCTTTTAAGTTGTTCCTTGCGCGACGAGTGTGCGTGCACGATGTGTTTGAGCAACTGCATTTTTTCAACAACGCAGTGGAAATAAATGAATTTTAATGGCTTTTCACCACTATTCACACGAAGCAGGCTTCAGTATCCCTAGATACTAATCTGCATGTCACTTTTCAATTTTTCCAAAATTTAACAGTACTTCCCGCGCAAAATAAATAAATAAATCCCTGATCATTAGACGATAAATATCTCTGCTAAGGAGAAATGGGGAAAAAATCAGCACAGTTAAAGAACAACTGCAGTAACGAAGTGGTGCATACCTTGGAGTTCCCATTGGCTGTGCCTCTGTTATATCTACAGCATTAACAAACGAGACAGCTTTCGGGCCGTATGAGGGGGACCTGGGCATCCCACTGGGGGATGACGGGACTTGGTGACCGGGAGACTTGTAGGAGCCATTGCTCACCCTGCCCTGCAACGCCTGATGGGCCTGGACATTGTTATTGGCTAAGTCAGCTTGAAGGGAAGGAGTGGAAGTCCTTGATGTTCTGGTCATTGCACTTGAGAGCGAAGTAACCGAGGCCTGCAGGACAGGATTCCTTGTGCTAAAACTGGATGCGGTCATCAGATTGTCTCTAGAGCCATATCTCAGGACTATGCTACGAGGGTCTTCCGACAGCATGCTGACTTGCTGAAGGCTGTAAGAGCTAGGGGTGTCATACACCCCCGAGTCTGCAAACACAGAGTCCGGGTGAGAGTGGAGGAGCTTTTCCCTCTCTTCCATTTCTTTCCGCTCCTGAATGGACGCCATGATAGTTTTCGACAGGTTGTCATAGCGGACTGGCGAGGGGTCGCGCGGGTGTGGGGCTGGGCTGCCCAGCACAGGGCTGAAGCTCTGTGGCGGTGGGCGCTGAAGCTCTCTGCCCCGCAGGTGGCACATTTTGGCAGACAAATATGGCGAATGGTACCCTATGGAGCCCACGGCGGAATGAGCTATGCACCTCCTTCCCGAAGGGGACATGGGGTTGAGCAAACTGTCGTAAGACAAGCTTCCGTTCCTGTTCGACAAAGAATTGGGGGAAAAGATGCTCTTATACGGTGTGGAGGCAGCCCCTTCGGACTTCAGTGGATGGAGGGGTACTTTGTCTATCCCGCGGCTGCCGGCAGATTTTAGGCTCAATGACCTTGAATTGATGGCAAAGGAGTCTATTTGGAGTGGAGAAGACTGGTAGGTCTTGTGAAGGGAACTCTTCCGATAGTTGGGGATATCAAGGCTTGGTTCTGACTGGTAATCGAGACTGCTGTCATTCTCCTCCATAACAGCTGCTTGCGTATGGCCATCCTGTATGGAGATCTGAAAAAGAAATATATAGCAGAGAGATGAAACATCAGGGCCAGAGCAAGGGAGATGGAATCCAAGCTGTAATACTCTTCGAACTTCTCTTTTGCAAAATACGACTGTTTTCCCTTTCCTTTTGCAGTCACTATTATGGAATACTGTACACAGGTTGGGTCTGGGTCCCCTCCCTGTGTCAGATGTAACACAATCACATGAGTTGTGGGTTCTCCTCAATTCTTATGGGCTCACTGCCCAATTAGGATCAAAACCACAGTGTACATAGCAAATGGACTTCAGCCTTCCCCCCTGCACCATATGCTCAAGCTGAAACAGTCCCAGGGGGTGCTATCTGGAGAAACCCACATGTTCTCTGGGATAACCATAGGTTTCCCCAACATGCCCATTAACATCACTTTGGGTCTGTCTCAGGGTGTGAAAATTGTACAGGCAGGAAGGCTAAAGCCCATTTTAAAAAAACTTAGATAGTAAACTCAAACATATACACAAAAAGCATAACTATATCATAAGAACATCCAAATCCTATCTCTACAGTCATCCACTACTTCTGGATCTAAACACATCTAAATCCTGTAAGAGAGAAGCATAATGAATAAACTACTATCAATTAAATCAAATTGGCATTAATTAAATCATATACCTATATAGAACTTGCTCATATATATATTCCTAATTTATTACTTCTATTTAAATATCTTTCTGTCTCTCATCATATTTAATAATAGTTGTTCTTAATGATTCTTAGTTTTCCGCTACATATTCAAAAATATTTTCTATTTTACCTAGAATTCTCGGATTGGCCTATTATGTATATAAGACGTTAATTTTGCCATTGACACATATTCATGTAGCTTGTTCCTCCATTCCGTCAGATCTGGACATCGTTCTGTCTTCTATTTTGCTGCAAATACTACTCTTGCCTCATATATTTAAATAATTCCCTACGTATTTTGTAATATTACTTTCTTGACATGCATTGCACTCCTGATCCTAATTGGCCTTTCTACACACAGTTCCACTCTATACCTGCTATTCTGTTCCATCCGCCCAGTTCCACAGATAGTTCAATACAAACTGAAGCACATATAAAAGTATAATATTTTGAACAAGAGAAGCACTAAAAGCCATTTGTCAGGTAATAAGGTGAAGCTCTCGAGGTAATCTTTTCAGCTGCGGGCAGCTTGGTGCCGTAATAGCAAACTGCAAGGCTGCCTTTCGAAAAAGCTCTTAGTCGGGTGACAAATACCCAAAGAAAGATGGATGAGCCATTACGGTGGCGAAGAGCCCGACTAAAAAAAGCAACTTCTTAAAGCAGGATTTCTCGATTGATGCCCGCCTCCATTTTCAAAAGTAAAAGCACAATTGTTAAAGGCTTAGTCTTGGATCCTTTCCACTTGCTCTTCTTTTGTCTGTTGTAAAGGTGACCCTCCACTGTGGAGTACATGTTCCTCAGGGGCTAGGCACTTTGTAACTCATTGAAAGATGTCGTTCGTTTGTATGTGGAAATGTCTAGCACCCAGATAATGCATGCTCCACAGCAGAAAACCCCCTCCACGATGGATGAAGGAAGCCCAAGCAGAAATGAGATACAGGATCCAGGCACTCCATGGAAGAAAAGACACTTTAGTCAATCAGAAATAAAACTAAAAAGAGTGAGGACACCCTAAGATCAACCTGTATCACAATGGATCATACTTCCTGTAAATTTGACAGGGACTTTAATAGCCTGAGAGCAACCCCAGACCAACTGAAACAACATGCCAGTAAATGTGATTATTTTTTAATTGGGGAGGGGGAAACAGATGAGGCTCCAGAATATGTCCTACCCCATATTCTGCACACTTCATCCTGTTTTGGAGTTCTCCTTGTGTCCCTCATTGGAAGGTTCAGTTGACATTGGAGTGATATGGTCCCTGTAACCCATTGAGGTCAACATTCTGGCCACAGCATTCTGTACCCAATGTAGTTTCTGGACAGTGTTCAAGGGGAGCCTCACATAGAATGCATTGCAGTAATCTAATTTTATCTAGATCACTGTTGTGTTCCTGTCCATTTCACTGGGGCTTGCACAGGAAAACTTTACTCCTTACTGAGCCTTGAGTTAATGCAAACACGGATGTCATTTGACTCAAACTTTTCAGGCACCATAATGTCTGGGGCAGGCCACAGTCCTATATGTCCTTTCCAAAAAGTTACTCACTTTTACCAAGTATTCACTTCCTTCACTTTTTGTCACAAACACTGGACTGCAGAAATGAAAATGAGTTGGACCAGTTATGAACAACGTTCCTGCGTGTTTGCTGGTGGAACAGCTGACCTGTGCATCTCATTGCCCCCACTTCTGCTTTCCCCAACAAGGAAGAAATTCCTGTCTGACGGTAGAAGTTCATGTTAAGTGTAGCTACAAGGTAATTTTAGAAGATCTTTTATAAACTGGCATATCAGAGAATCTCACCCTTTGTCTTCAGTTTGTTCCCTGTTGTGAGGCTAAACAATTATGCCATTTGCTCCTGGACAGAAAACTTATCTGTAGAGAGGTCAATGGACACTTATGAGGTTTTGGGCCCTTCAGTGGCTCTCACTGAAATGCTTATGTTTGCAGCCACTTCACACCCTCAGAACAAGCAGCATGAATGGAGTTTTTTTTCCAAAAAAATCACAATGTATTTCGTTATGAACTGAAGCTTAAGTAAACCCGTACATTTCATTGAAACATTTTTTCCTCCTAATTAAAATTCACAATTAAACATTTAAACAGCAATAAGGGTGGTGCATATGTTCTTTCTGGAAACTGATATGCAAGCTTAAGGCCTGAAATATGTATGAGCAGCGCAATGTATCAGAAGGATTCTTCTGTGCAGTTCTTCAGATCAACTTCCATGAGCAGGAACTTCTGGTTTGGGGGTGCTTCTCCTTCACAGATTTTTTTTTCTTGCAATACGGTATGTATCAAATGCCCTGTCCTGGATAGTCCAGGCAAGCCCGATCTCATCATATCTCAGAAGCTAAGCAGGGTTGGCTTTGGATAGTAATTAGATGGGAGACCTCCAGCAAAGATCAGGGTTGCTATGCAGAGGCAGGCAAACCACTTCTTGCCTTGAAAACCCCAGCAGGGATCGCCATAAGTTGGCTACAGCACTTTCCCCCACCGTGTATCAAATTCCTCCACACAATATATACATGGTAAGTACTAGGATCACCAAACTCCAGAGAAAGAGTCCAATAGCACCTTTAAGACTAACTAACTTTATTGTAGCATAAACTTTTGAGAACCACAGCTCTCTTTGTCAGATGCTGCATCTAACATAGAGAGCTGTGGTTCTCAAAAGCTTATGCTACAATAAAGTTGGTTAGTCTTAAAGGTGCTACTGGACTCTTTACTATTTTGCAACTACAGACTAACACGGCTAACTCCTCTCAAACTCCAGAGAGGTAGCTTGTTAGTCTATTGCAGCCAGATCAACAGAGAATCTCGTGGCACCCTAACCACTAACGAATTTATCGTGGACTAAGCTTTCATACAGCACTGCTCACTTTGTCAGTTACATCATTACAATGATCCTATGAGAGCAAGAAGAAGGAAACATTGTGTTGGAATTGATTAGCTATGTAATGTTCCTGGGAATTAATCCTTGAATATGACCAAGAAGAAGTCCTGGGCACTTATCTGAAGGATTATGCCTGAAATATTTATAGCCTTGCTTCGGATCAAAGCTGCTTACAAACTAATTAAAGCAATACAGCAAACTGCTTAATAACATCCAAACAATATGTAATTTTGCAGCAGAAAAAATTACAATTAATCCACTGTCAGCTATGAAATGACCAAAGCATTGGGATTTACCGGTTTGGCAAATTAAAGCTTGTCAAATTTAATGGACTTTGGTGACATGGATAGCTGGTTCCAACCAGCTACCCACAATATTTTCGTAAAGAAAGTCATCTTGAGGGCACTATGGACAATTTCTCTCAAGGTACTAAACCTGTCTCTAGGGAGACTGCAAGCGTGGCTTGCATGCTTAAATGCTCCTTTGCAGGAAATACACAAATAATTCCCGTTTACAGAAAAGCAGCACGTCAGGCAGCAGGGTACGAATCTGGCTTTCTTTCTGACATCCTACTTTTCCATGAACATGTTCAGGCCTCCCTCCTACAATTTACAGTGCAGTCCTGAACAGTCACACCCATGTAAGGCCATTGATTGATTAGAAAGATATAGCTGATTTAGTCTGATCTCAAAAGCTGAGCAGGGCTGGCCCTGGCTAGTACTTGGGTGGGAGATAATCAAGAAAGTCCGGGGTTGCAGGGGCAGGCAATGGCAAACCACTTCTGTTCATCTCTTGCCTTGAAAACTCTATGAGGTTGCCATAAATTGACTGCAACTTGATGGCACTTTACACACACAACTCTGCTTAGGATTGCACTGTTGAAGTGGTATATACCAGTAATTAGTTTACTATTCCAGCAAGAACTAGGCCCCTATGTTAGGTTTGCACTGGCTTGATATTTCTCTGAGATATTTTTACAATTTTAGAAACCTTTGGTTTGAAAATGGATTATCTTCTTTCACGTTAAGATACCAAAGCAAGATGCTGTCTAGAAAAATTCTGAAGTGTGCTGCTGAGAATCTTGTATCTGTTGTAATAATAACTGCAGTTAAATCCACTCTCTTACATAACTGGTCAGATTTACAGCTCTCCCCCCCTTGCATAAATGTGTGTTTATATATGTCTGTCTTTTGAAGACAAACTACATGCATCTGATGAAGTGGGCTCTAGTCTATGGTAGCTTGTGCTAGAATAAAAGCCTGCTAACTTAAAGTGCCTCAAGATCAAGTGTTATTTGGGAGAGACCTTTCTAAACCATTTTAAATGGGCTCACCTGTTCAGATGCTCCATGATAGTGTACTTTAGGATTGTTGCTGAATGCCGGACGATACTTGTACATTGCTGGTGTGGGAGGGCTGATCAGTTTGGGTGAAAGGCTGCTCTCTGGGGAAAGAAGGAAAATTTTAAAAACATGCCTATCAATTTTCAAGATGAACCAAAATGTGTGCATATTTATGTGCAAGAGTAAGGGGCAGGAATCCACCTAGCTGAGCTAAGGAGCCCTTCTGGAATTTTGAGGGCCACCACAAAGTGGCTAATGTGAGAGGGGGGGGTCATTTCTTTGCTTTAGGGGAAGAGATGCTGTTTGGTTTCAGTTTCTCCAGAATGGGGAGGACTTGCACCCATGGCAGCCACACCAAGAGGTTTCAAGAAAAATACGTGTTCGTGGCCAAAGCAACAGAGAACAGCTGTGATGTATCTGCCTAGGCTGGGCTCAGCACTTTGCTAATCAGTTAGCTGGAAGAGAGCCAGCCAAAGCTGATTTTTTCCCCCCTGGTCTATTGAAGACCCTTTGCATTTCATCCTCAAGACTCAAGAAGCAAGTGAATGCAGGAAACATATTGGAGGACACTAGAGATGGGCACAAACCGGGAACATTCCAAATTGTGCACTTCATGGTTCATTGCATTTCACGAACCATGAATTTTCACGAACTTGCCCCAGTTTGTGAACCAGTTTGTGAAAACGTCATTTCTGGATCAACAGAGAGCCCATCTCCCCTGTTGCCTAGGAAAATGATTGATCAGTGCCAGGCTGTCTGCAGTGATTAACCAAAATATGAACCGAACGAACTGGGCTAAAATTTGTCACAGTTCATGAGAAGTAAGTTCCCACAAACTGCTGGTTCGCAAACTATGAACCAGCCCAGTTCGTGATGAATTTTGTATTTTGATTTGTGCCCACCTCTAGTAGACACCATCGTGCCCACACATGTTATTTGGGAGATCACTGGTATAGAGCGAAGCATGTATAGAGGTAGATTCCAAAAAGTAGCTAAGATATACACCATCTGAATAAAGTCCATTGAATATATGGAGCTGGTTTACATTTGGTCAGATCACTGATCAATCTAGCCTAGTACTGTCTACTCTGATTGGCAGTGGATTTTCAGGGTCTCAGACAAAGAAAAGTGTTTCTGAAACACCTGTTCTTTAAACTAGAGATGCTGGGACTGAGTCAAATGTGGGACTTTCTGCATTCAGAATATGAATGGCAGTTTCTAGACTGAAGTCTCAAGTTAATTGATTTTCACATGTATAACAGGACGAGTGAATGAAGTTCAAGAGGCTAGCAATGGCTGTTTCCTGCTTTCATATTAAAGTTTTTCTCCACTCAGAGTCAAACCTGGAGCTTTTAAATTCTGGGGGAGCTTCCACACAAGCTCTAAACACACTCCACTCATCCTTTCCCATACACTCCTTCCTGAACCTGCTTTGTTGTGATCTTCTTTGGAAATGCATAGTTTGAATGAGTTATCACAGGGGGGAGGTGCCTGTTTTTAAAGGCCTACACACACCAGCGCCATTCTCCTTCCATCAGTCACTCGTAGCCGCCATTTCCCCCTGCCATCTTAACATAGGGATATAATTTATTTATGTCATTTATAACTCCTTTCTCCCCAATGGGAACCCAAAGTAGCTTACAACATTCTCAACGTCTCCATTTTGTCCTCACAGCAACCCTGTGAGGTAGATTAGGCTGAGAGTGTGTGTGAGTGGCCCAAGGTCACCCAGCAAGCTTCCATGGCAAACTGGGGGTTTGAACCTGGACTTCCCAGATCCTAGTCTGACACTTTAACCCCTGCACCATGTTGGCAATTAGTATTTGCTACAGTGCTGCAATGATATACCATTTAGATTTTTTTAAAAGCCCTTTAGTGGCATGGCAGGGAACAAATAAAGGGGAAATGGCAGCTGATGGTGGAAAGTGGATAGAAAATTCCCACGTGGGTGCTCCAAGTCTCTGCATTCACAATGGCAATGAATGCAAAATGGAGAATCTTCGCCAAGTGGCTGCAGCCAGTATTTTTTCTGGCTTCAAAAGCAAAACCTCAATCCAATTTTGTACCTTCACTGTTCCCCAGTTCATTGTATTTGTTGGAATCTCCTTTGGGTGGTAGAGGTGGTTGGATATCCAGGCTTTTGTCTTCCAGCCCTTCCAGGCTAACTTTAGACTGAAAAATAACCCCAAAACAATATCCTCTCAAGGTCCAGAGGGCACTGCACATCTAATACAAAACAATACAGCACAGAAGTCATGCAAACTCTTCAAATTAATGAAACATTGTACATCCACTGAATAATGCTTGCTCCACTCCAGCAAGACTCAGAAAGTATGAGGAAGGCTCTACTTTTTAAATCATAAAACACAGTTAATGCAGTAAGTCTGAACATATTAATATTAATGCAGTTAAATACAATAAATGCATTAACTATAATTAATATTATTAACATCAATTTGAGATGGGTACGAACCGGGAAAATTCCGAACCGTGCCGTTTGTGGTTCATAGCTTTTCACAAACCATGAACTTGCACAAACTTGCCCCAGTTCGTGAACGGGTTCATTCGGTTCATAAAAATGTCTCCTCTGGGTCAGCAGAAGATCTGCAGAGAGCCAATCCCCCCCGTTGCCTAGGAAACTGATTGATCGGCACCAGGCTGTCTGCAGTGATGAACCGAAATACAAATCAAACGAATCAGGCTAAAATTAATCACAATTCGTGAGAAAGGAGCTCCCACAAACCACCAGTTTGTGAACCACAAATCAGCCCAGTTTGTGATGAACTTTGGTTCATATTTAGTTCAGGCCCAGCTCTAATATCAATGCGTTAAGACTTAATGCATATTAATTGTTTCTTTGGCATTTTTAATCCCTTTCATTGTACTTAGAGTCAGAGTGGTTAAAAAAACGGCGCTTCTCTACACTTTTCAAGGCTTGCTCAATGTACGGAGCCGGGATACGTATGTGTACTGAATGCATGATGTACAAAATATTTAAGTAATGCTAAATAGGAACGCTTAAAGATCCAAATGTTGGTCCAGGTATTCTGGGGTGGATTGGCCGTTACGGCCACCAAAACTTTTCTGGTGGACCAATGGCCTCTCCCCACTTGGGCTCGGTCTACCCAGGGGCACATGGGCAATGTCTGGCTTTTCTGAGCCACGTGTGGAGAGGAGGAGACAGGCTACCTCTTCTTCCCTCCCTTCTTTGGGTGGGCAGGGCTGTTCCCCCCTTCCTCTGTCCCTGCAGGTACTATATTGCAACTGGAATTCCCCATGCATGCAATTCTAGAATAAAGATGCAACTATGCATCACAGATGGTATCTTTTTAACAGAAAGCAGCTATTGGGTCTGCTATTTCTAGTGCTCTCAGGAAGAGTGGCTAGGTGACTCTTTCCCCTCTTGCTGTTTTTCCCACTAAAAATCACCATTCCCGAGCAAGTGGGGTGATAGTTGTCAGTGGGAAAACAGCACAAGAGTTCAATAGCTCCTCTCCCCCATACCAGTCTCTCCTTTAAAATCTCAGTCCCAGCAGCTTCATTCTCTTTAAAAGAAACCTACAAGCAACATGTAGCTCCAATCAAAGAGGCCTGACTTTCACACAGTTCTTGTTTTCCGTCAGAAACTTGTTTGTTCCAACTATCTTTCCAAACTAGAAAATACCTTCTGCTTCAAAAATGTGTTTTCTATCCTTGGCTACAATCCACATGTTATTTGCAAGAAAATAATCCTGAGATGCCCTGAGACTCTTATGAAACAAGCATCTTGCAAACTACAGAATGGATGTTAAGTCATTTAAAAACACTGGGCTGGTCCCTATCATCAACAAATAAGTCTGCCCCAAAGGCTATGCTAGGGATCACAGGACTGGCATGGGCAAAAGCCACACAGAATGAAGTCTGTGCTGAGGAGAGGGATCTGGCAATATTGAGTAGAAAAGTGGGTAGGATCCTACCCAACTATGTCCTGCTTCCCAGCCCCAAGGATTATTATGGGGGCAGATTCCAATCATAAAGTTTAAACACAATAAATCGACTGTGAATCATGCATTAAAAATCTATCTAAAAGGGTGGCAAAAGAATTGCCTACAATAAAGCAGCAGAAAAGTCCTAAACTGAATGGGCAGTAGAAAAGAGCAAGAGTCCAGTAGCACCTATAAGACTAACACAATTTGCGGTAGGGTATGAGCTTTCATGAGTCATAGCTCACTTCTTCAGATACCAGTGGGCAGTTGTTTATTTATTAAATTTATATCCTGCTTTTTGGTCCTCAAAGCGACTTGAAATGTCTTATTGGGTTGGATCCAACAAGCTTTTTCACTCACCTTATTCCCTTTTACAGCCCTCATGCCGCATGGCTTTTTTCCATGCAGTTCCCATATTCCCCAGCATAGCTTTTTTGGTGGTCAAAGGGGACCCCCTCCTTCCTTTTTCACCAGTGGAAAAGCTGCCTGGAACCAATCCATCATCTTTTACTTCTCCTGCTCCACCTCTTCTAATATATTATCCAACACCTGCTCTTCTGAGATCTTGTTTTGTTGATGTTTTTGGAATGACAATGTTGGGGTGTTCTTTGACCCCTTCTCCCCAGGAATAGAAATTTTTAATATTTGGGGGGCCAGCCAAGCAAGGAGAAATCACTTAAAACATGGAATGTGAAACATGGTTCTCTACCTTGCTCCGGTTGAGGTTGGCTTGAATGCCGTTATCACTTATCTTGACTGTAATCTGCCGTTCAGTTAAATCTGGTCTCAGAAAAGGTGGCTTCACACTTACTGGCTGCTTCTTCTTTGGCTCAACAATGTACCTGAGAAATTAGTTAAAGATTTCTTCTTTTAAAAAAAAAACCCCAAACAGCCCTCTTGGCAAACAGGCAAGAAAAAAAAATTCCAACTCATATTTTGTTCACATAGCTGGAAGAAGCAGTTGTAAGTGGCTTGGGAAGTGCCAGTTCTGTTATACTGACATTCTGAGAGGATGGGGTCCAAATTGGCAGTTCCCACTGATTCCCCATTTTTGCTGCAGACCCCCTCACCCATGTCATTCATCAGAGGTCTCCTCTTACCCAGGAGCAGCATTTTGTGGAGCTAAGTGGATTGCATTGGGAGGGGGGAGGCAGGAAAATTCTGTCCTGCCATTGGACAATTTAACTTGGATCCAGCCAATGGCTATGATGCCTGGGAGGGTTTCTCTTGCACAAGCTGCACAGACATTAATGAGAGTTCCCATTCATTTCCATGGGGCTTCTGCAGGAGAACTTCCCAGCCGAGGGTGCCCAGAGAAGACAAAGCAGGGCAGTTTGAAAGTCAACTTGTAGACTCTGCATGCCTTCGAAACTCTTTACAGAGCACTTTAGCAATATCTTTAACCATGACCTTTGGTTTCAAAAAGCACTAATAAGAAATAGCTGCCACAATCCAAAAGGGCAAAGCCATGAGAAGTCAGAACAAGAGTCCAACTACTCCAGCATTTCCTTTGCTATAATGGTGATCCGAGGTGGAACTCATTGGGTTGCCAGCACAGAGGGCAACTCTTGGCGGGAGGTGGTGCCCCTGGTACTACATGTTTGCGAGAAAAGTGCACACATGCTCCCAGGTCCAATGACGTCACTTTGGGTCAGCTGGAACAAGGGGGTTGTTTTTAAAAGTTTAAATCGCCCTTGGTGAAAATGGTCACATGGCTGGTGGCCCTGCCCCCTGATCTCCAAACAGAGAAGAGTTTAGATTGCCCTCCATGTTGCTGGATCACTGCGAAGGGCAATCTAAATTCCCCTCTGTCTGGAGATCAGGGGGCGGGGCCACCAGCCATGTGACCATTTTAAAGAGGTTCCGGAACTCCATTCCACCGCGTTCCAGCTGAAAAAAAGCCCTGATGGTGATTCTAACGATTCAGGGAAGCCTCAAGAAGGACATGAAAGCGGTAACCCTCCTTTACTGTTACCCTACCAGCTCCCACCACATACTGCCTCTGAAGGGGAAACCTACAGTTAGCTATCACAGCTAATAGCTCACTGAAAGCAGTTCAGGCTGCAGGTACAGCATATTACTGTTCCACAGTGCCCACATCTAGCATTGCCTCTTGCAAGCACATTTGTTACACACACAAGTCAGAACTCTTGTGAAATTGCAAATCAGTGCTGTGAGCGCATTCAGGGTGAAACAGCCTTTCCATCTCAGCCTCTCTACGTGAATGCATACACCCTCTCTGTGGTTTCCAAAGCACTCTATATCAGGGCAAGCATATAGAAAACTAACATGTTCCAAATCATGTATATTTTTTTGCCAAGTGGAAAATCGTCTCTATTTCATAACTTCAAAAGCTGTCAAGGAGATTGAAAACCACTGCCACCTTCCATCAATTATAATGCTAAGGCACAATGAAGCAGATTGTGGGATTTCAGTTTTGTTCAGACAATGGATAAAATCTCGTTGAAAAGGGGGGCTGGAATAGCAGGAGAGGGAGAATCTTCGAGACCGAGACAATAATTGCTGCAAAGATCACAGCTGATACGGATCTGCCTGGATACTGAATTTCATCCGATAAGCAACTCCTAGCACGCAAAATCAATTAAAAGGGGCTGGGGACGAAATGTACTTGAGCACATGAGAGCTTGGCCTGATTTACACATGTGGCAGGATGAGGTGGGAAGAAGGGGGGAAGGATGCTGAGGCGGTAGGCCAGACTGTGCCTTTGCAACTTGCAGGTGGAAACCATGGAGGGTCATTGAATCTTGCCCTATATTCCCTGCTAACAGAAAACCAGCACAACCAGGGTAGCCAACTCCATCTTGGGAAATTCCTGAAGGTTTGGGGACAGCGTGTGGGAAGGGTGGAGTGTGGGGAAGGGAAGGTCAGTGAGGATGTCACACCATAGAGTCCACCCCTCTGCCATTTCCTCCAGGAAAGCTGATCTCAGTAGTCTGGAGATCAGTAGTAATTCCAGGAGAACTCCAGGCCCCACTTTGAAGTCGAGAACCCTAAACACAACAAAGAAAGAAAGGAGATGGAAGCTTTCTCCCTGCAGGGGGAGAGAGGAGGCAAATGCATTGAGCCACGGCATTGGGAGAAGAGACGTTAACTCCACCCACAAACACATTTCCCCCAATTGAAAATCCCCACCCTGCCTACTTTAGACAAAACCAGTATCTGTCCTTTCCCCCCTCAGGGGCTTAATGAGTCCTCACACCAGTTCAGCCTCTCCTTCTGACACTGGTACAGAAACCGACAATGCAATCCAACCGAATTATGAAATCAGCATATTCCTGCTTTGAGGCGGAGTTGTGACCATATAAACCCAGTTCTTCAGTGATTACCAGGGCTTTTTTTTCTGGGAAAAGAGGTGGTGGAACTCAGTGGGCTGCCCTAGGAGAAAATGGTCACATGGCTGGTGGCCCCGCCCCCTGATCTCCAGACAGAGGGGAGTCTAAACTCCCTTCTGTCTCAGGGGGTGGGGCCACCACCCATGTGACCATTTTCAAGAGGTTCTGGAACTCCGTTCCCCCGCGTTCCTGCTGAAAAAAAGCCCTGGCGATTACCATGTTGCCAAAATGATGTGAAGCCGTCAAGTCAGAGTCTCTCTACGCAAGTCATCTTACGCAGGGATGCTCAAGTGAAAGACCTTGATCTCCCATTGGGGATACACGTGCCCTGCTAGGGAGACAGAGTACACTTGAATAGAAGACCACACAGAAAGTAAGTCACTTGAACGTCCCCGTGTAAGATGTCTTGTGTAGAGAGTCAGTGGCAGATGGAGGATTTGGATTCTGGTTTTCCAAGTCCAAGACTTTTAGTAAACAATAGACTGGGCCCCCAGGACCCTTGAGATGCAAACAGCTGGATTTACTTAGGTTGACTCAGCCTTCCATCCTTCCGAGGTCGGTAAAATGAGTACCCAGTTTCCTGGGGGTAAAGAGTAGATGACTGGGGAAGGCAATGGCAAACCATCCCGTAAAAAGTCTGCCAAGAAAACGTGATGCTATGTCCCCCCATGGGTCAGTACTTGCACAGGGGACTACCATTACCTTTACTTAGGTTTAACCAGTTAGATAACTGGCTTTAATAATAACTAGTTTACCTGGGTGCCAGAGGGCTGCAGAGAACATGTTCCACGTTACCACAGCATCCTCGAGTGAAAGGATTCACTCCTCCACGGAATTTACCTGTCACCTGCAACCACAATAATCATAGTGCTTTGAACAGGTAAGAAACACGTCTGTTAGGACATCTACAGCATATCTGCCCATCTCGTCTCCACTATCATAAGGGTCCTGCTGGATCAAATCAAAAGATCTGTCTACTCTGTTATTCACTTTCCAACAGTGGCAAACCAGATGTTTCAAGGAAGCCCTCAAGCGTGGCCTGAAGGTGATAGCCTTTCCCAGATGTTTGCCTTCCAGCAAGTGGAAGCCCCATTCAGCTATTGGAAGTAATAGCTGTTTGCGGATGATAAAAATTTCTGTTTCCCTAAGTCTTCTCAGGCAGGGGTGGGTTGGGAAGGAAAAATAGCCCTGAAAAGGGCTGCATGCCCACCCACCCTCAAAGGAGACAGGGAGAAAGAGACAGCCAGGCTGGGCTTCTTCTTCCCTGCATGGCGGCGCATTGGACTTGGCTGGGCTGGACATTTGCTTCTCTGTGCACAGCTTGGCTGGTCATGGGATGAGGGCCACTGGCTCACTGCAGTGCATGGTGGTGATGGTTGCTTCTTGCCTCACACCGGGCACTGCGGCCACCGCTAGCCACCTCGGTGCTGGAGTGGCCCAGACAGAGGCAGGGCAGCTACCCCAGGCTTTCCCCAGTGGGCTTAATGGCCAACCCTCCTCTGATCTCAGGGTCAAATTAGGAAACAGAATGAAGATTCCGCGCCCCCCCCCCTTCTTTTGAAGAAAAATTATAGTTGTGCAGAGTCCAAACTCAGATCAGGACTCCATTAACTTTTCTGCTAGAAATTTGTGGGCACGATCAGCCCAAATACAGTTAAGGGTGTGCTTGCACGTCACGTTGCAATAATCAGGAATAACCTTTTGCTGCGGAGATGTAACAGGAAAGGCATATCTCCACAATGAAAGGAGCTAGTGACCTACTTTTTTTAAAAAAGCCGGGAATTAAAACCCTTTTTACACATTGGTATAACTACATTTCGATATGACACTATTCAACTGCAAATTTTTTAAAAAAACCTTTAAAAAAACATTTCTGGTGCAATGAGTAAACCACCATGCCTCTGTTTCTTGACTATAAGTTGTCACTAACTCCTGCTGGTAAACAATGTTATGCCTTTAAGTGTCTTATTTAAACATTTCATCATCTCTCTGTCCTTCTCCAAAGGGTATAATTCTCTCTCTTACATATACCCCATATAGAGATGCCAGTCCCCCACCCAGGGCAGGGAATCCTCCGCTCCCACCCTCCACCCCCGCTTACCTGGCTGGTGTGGGGGGGAACGCGCCTCCGGAGGCACGTCTCTGGGCAGTGCAACGTGCTCCCTGGTGGCATGGCATGCTCCTGCACGCCGCAGTGGCCAGATTAGGCCTGATTTGGCTGGATTTGGGCTGGATTCAGGCCAAATTGGGCTGCTGTGGGGCGCAGGAGTACACCTGCACTCCGCAGCTGTGTGTGCAAAAGCTAAATACCAAAGGTAAGAGCCAGGCCCAGTTCTCCCGCCAGGGGGGTTGGGGGACTTGGCATCCCTAACCCCATATCTCTGCAGAGAACATGGAAATACAAACATACATGAAGCTGCCTTATACCGTCAGGCCGCTGACCCATCTTATAGTAGTCTGACCGGCAGGCTCCGATAAAAGTCTTTCCCAACACAGATGGACAAGCGATACCAGGAAGACAGCATGGAATTTTCCACATGAAAAGCATGTGCTCTATCCTACAGTCACTCTCTCAGTGTTTAAATCATTTAAATTACCTCCTTACCTGTTCATTGGTTGTGCGTCCTCGTGCCACTAGAACTATATGGAATCCCGTGAGGCCAATGACTGGAATAAAGAACAATCCAGCCACACACATGACAGCCATGCTGGGCCCAACATTAAGGAAACTCTAGCATTTAAATTAGGATAAAAATGACTGGAAGAGAAGGGAAAACACTCCAGAGCCTGACAGAAAGTCTTTTGGAAGGAGCCCTGGAGAAATCAAATCCTTTTTGTTTCAGTGAAAATGATGGACTGAACTGAACTAAACAAAGAAACTTAGAATTTTATATAAATATTTAATGTTAACAGCAAGACTGCAGGTTGTTCATACTCATGAAGGAGGTTCATACAGACTATATTTTATGGTGTTGGGGCCTGACACCAACCACATGAGTTCCCAAGCACTTATCTTAATTGTCAGTAGAGTTACGAAGCCTTGCCTGACAACTAGCAGGAGACCAGGGGTCAGGAAAATGGGGTTAAGTGGATGGCTGTTTTACCATAGAGTTTCTGGCAATTCCTAGAGAGACATGATGTCTCTTCCAGATTTTTCCCAAAAGTGACATCATGCCATCACTGATTGTAGTTTTTTTTAAAATTCCTCCTGCTGATTGCTGGAATGCCAGCAGACAAGGCCTTCTGGGGACAGATCTCCCTCCCCAAGCAGGCATACGGCAACCCTGATGTTGAGGTGTGATGTACAATCACAGACCCACCATCATACCTCCTCTAGAACAAAACCGGCACCAGGTGTTGGCATTCTTGAGCTGCTGTCAATGCCTAGAGCTTTGGGACGATCCACCACCAATCCCTGACTCACCATGGCACAGCAGCAGCATCCAGTTTGATGTAGTGCTTAAGAGCAGCTGGACTCTAATCTGGAAAACCAGGTTTGATTCCCCACTCCTCCACTTGCAGCCAGCTGGGTGACCTTGGGTCAGTCATAGCTGTCTCGGAGCTCTCTCAGCCCCACCCACCTCACAGGGTGTTTGTTGTTGTGGGGATAATAATGACATACATTGTAAACCACTCTGAGTGGGTGTTAAGTTGCCCTGAAGGGTGGTATATAACTTGAATGTTATTATTACTGTTATTATTATTATCAGGGCTTTTTTTCAGCTGGAACGTGGTGGAACGGAGTTCTGGAACCTCTTGAAAATGGTCACATGGCTGGTGGCCCCGCCCCCTGATCTCCAGACAGAGGGGAGTTTAGATTGCCAAGCGGTGCAGAGGGCAATCTAAACTCCCCTCTGTCTGGAGATCAGGGGGCGGGGCCACCGGCCATGTGACCATTTTCTTCGAGGGCAACCCACGGAGTTCCACCACCTCTTTTCCCAGAAAAAAAAGCCCTGATTATTATCCACTGCTGCTGTGCTGTGTGATAGTAGCAGGACTGGCCTCTCCTAGGGCAGACTGGACCTCTCCAAGCCCATCTAAACAAGGGAGAAGTGATGAGAGCTTGAAGGAAGAACAGCAGTCGCTGCCCTTCCTTAGTGACTCTTACTCTTACTCTGGTGGTGACTTTAGCAGCCATCTCTGCTCATTTGCTGGGCGACTGACGGTGGCAACAAGCAGCTACCACTTTATTTATTCCTCTGCCTGAATGAGGAAAGGACAGGTGGAGGACAAGTTGATGGTGGTGCACTTGGAGTTTGGCAGAAGTCACTTTCCTGAGGGCCTCCCCTAAATGGAACTGGTAGCTCAGGTAGCCATATTATGAAAGCCACGTCCTCTGCAGGGGCCACTGAGAAAGCCCTTTCTCCATCGCCTCTACAGATGCATCTTTCGGGGCAATATCTTTTCTTTTCTTGGTATGATAGAACATCACACTGCAGCATCAGCTCCCATCTGCCATCTCAGAGTTTAATGAGAAGTAACAACAGGAGATCCATGAAATGTTCCCCTGCTGATCTGTAAACTGCAAATACCAGCTGGGGAGGTGTGGAGGAACAGTTTGGATCAGGAGTGCAGGCAGAGCTGGGGTGAATGCTCTCTCACTATGCCGTCTCCATCACACAGATATACACACACTCCAGGTGCTTCGGCACAAGGCAAACAGAAGCCCCAGGGAGGAAAGAACATTTAGAACTGAAAAAAAAAAGGCCCAGGAGAAATGGTGAATCCCTCTCTCCTACAACTCTATGCCCTGGTTTGAAGAAGAGCCAGCCAGGCTGCTATTTGCAGTTTAAAATATAGGGAAGAGAAAGAGTTGCTGGAGGAAAGAGAGAGTTTAACCCTTCCCCCATCCTCTCTCTTCCACAATTTAAAATGCAATTCCAAACAGAGTGGAATTCCACTGATCTCAACAGAGTTAGAAGGGAATAACTGCTGGATGGGCCTCTTGAATGAAAACAAACACTTTCATCCCTCAGTGCTCTTCGAAGTACCAATTTCCTGCTGCAAATTAGCATGTTATAAAACCATGGAAGACATGATATAGGGGTGTTTCTCGTCAGGTGTGGTTTGGCCCTAAAAAGGTGCACAGGGATGTCATGGTACAGGTGATCTTGGAGGAAGAGAACTTGACATAGGCCAGAGAGCAAAAGCTTCAGAGAAGGTACGAGAATAACAGTGAGGGAACACAGGTAGTTTACACAAGTTCCAATGTGGGTCCACACATCCAATTCTTCTAGGGCAGCTGTGAACATCCCGCATGCCGAGCAAGGATACGTAATGGCGGTGTGTACTGCCCCCAGTTTTTCCGCATGGTTTAAAACGAAGATTAGTCCAAAGGTGAATACTCCAACCATGTGGGCACTCAAGGACAGCAAGAAAAGGAAAAAATATCGGTAGTTCCTCCGTCCTATGCAGTTATTAACCCAAGGGCAGTGATGGTCAAAATCCTTGTAAAGAGAGGAAGAGAAAGGGTATAAACATCCAAAAGAAGCAACATGATCCAAAAATCACACCCAAGTTATACCCAATATTTTGGAGAGAGTTTGAACCAAAACAATTCAGTGGGTGAAATATGTATCATTCTGATAATCTGTTCTGAATATTATTTGAAAAGTAAGTTAAGTTTGTAGATAGCAGCATTTTGGGGGGGGGAAAGCCTTAAAAATATGAACATTAACTAGTAACGCCTTTGCAGCAATAATAGCTATATCATTGGCCTCAGTTATTCGTTATTAACTGTCCCCTGATCTGCTGTAGCATAATGGTTAAGAGGATGGGCTACAAATCAGCACTCTGCTGGTTCAAATCCCACTATTGCCATGAGCTCAGTCGGTGGCCTTGGGGAAGCCATTCCTGTCAGCCACAGCTCCCCAGCTGTATTGTGGAGATAATAATACTGACTGCTCACTGCGCTGAGTAAAGCACTAATCTGTCTAGAAGAGTGGTAGATAAGCGCAGTTATTATTATTCTTATTTTCTGCCCTAGAAAATCGCTAGTATTATCTGTCTATTTTGTCAATTTTCTTGTGAGCATTATGTTGAGAAGCAGCATATTAACATACCAAAGAAGTACATTTTCTGTAACATCATCACATTCACCAGTTTCACTTCCATCCCCCTTGTTATGACAATGAAATAATTCCAAACTCAGTTAAAACTCCAGGTTGTGCTAATAGACTATCCCTGACTGGTTATAACAGGCAGCACTGCCATATTATTATCTTGCCCTGCTTTCCAAACATATAATACCTGCAGCCAGCCTTAATCAGTTAGGAGAAGCAAAAGCCGGAGGTTTTCAGAACTTGGGAGGCAAACTAGCAATTTAACAAAAAGGACCAGTCTGTGAGCAGATCAACCTGCAAATCAATCAGACCTTAGAGTCATCTTCCCTCTGAACTGTAATGCACCACCCAGTGCCCTCTGCTTGCAAGCTGCCCTCAGTATCTGGATCCTACCGGCAAAATTCCTGGTTTTAGACTGCCCCACCTCCCTGACACCATACAGAGAAGTTGTCAGAAGCCAAACATTTAAATAAATCTTTATCCATATCCCTATAAGAACTGCTTAACAAGTTTTCAGGATTCCAAAAATAAAAAGCTAGTCTTCAAGAGTGTGTCATTTCTAAATTGCTTTGTTCATATGAAGCATTGCTCACGTTTTTGCTCTGACCAATTTACTATTTTTCCTTCTTAAATCGCTACCTCTTTTTTATCTTTTTTTTTTTTTTGTTAAAAACACTATACCCCTTGGAATGTTCTGTGAACAAAAAGCACGCTTTAGCTCTTCCCTAATGAATCATAAAAAAATAATGAGGCAATTGACAAAACACAACTGTTCCAAGGAAAAACTAGTTACATGTAGTTCTGGAAATTTTGCAAGTGAGACCTTGAGCTTTAGGCCTTTTATTGAAAAGGGAAATAACAAGGGAATTCCTTTTTGGTCTGGTTATGGCACATATGTGTATGTGGGAGGATCAGGTAACTGTTCCATGGTTCACAAAAACTGTTCCATGGTACACAGGGCAATCCACTGTCTTCTCTCAGTCTCGAGATGATTGCGGTAGCAAAGGTTCAACATGAAAACCAAAAAACCAAAGCCATATAATGCTTTTTATTACAACCAAGCAAACTAACACAAATCCAGATGTGTGCTTTAGGGTTAAAACTACAGCCTGATGAGAGGGACGAGTGTTCCATTTTTATCCACATTGTCACCTGTCCATATAGAGTGGGAAAGAGAAGCATACTTTGTTAAATAAAAATAACAACAGCAGCAACAACAACAACATTATCACAGTCCACCTGGGCCGTTTCCACACGGCTCCCTGCTGCTCGTAACAATCCAGAATATCGCGAAAAAAATGCAGAAGATCGCGTTTTCTTGCACGAGATTTGCGCGACGTCATGTGCGACGTTTTTTTCGCGATATTCCGGGTTGTTACGAGCAGCGAGGAGCTGTGTGGAAACGGCCCTGATGTTTGGGCTGGATTTTGGGGGTGGGTGAGTCCGCCACAAACTTGGGTTTTATCTAACAATCTACGAGTCAGTGAGGTATCACTTTAGTATGTTGCATGTTCCAAATAGTGCGGCTGTTTGCAACAGTCCAATGGTTATCCTGTCTATGCCGATATCACTTAGATGTTTAGTTAGTCCTTTTGGAATCACACCTAGCATTCCTGTCATTACTGGAATAACCATTGTATGCTTCTTCCAGAGACACTGGATTTCAAATCTTAGATCTTTATATTTTTTTATCTTTTAAATCCTTTTTTCTTCAATTCGAATGCCACCTAGGTTTGCTACATCAATCAGTTTGGCCTTCTTACTTTCAACCACAGTAATATACACAGTCTTATGTTATAACTTCTTATCTGTTTCGATTTTGAAATGCAACAAGAGATTAACTTTCTCATTTCCAACAACTTACTTGGTCTGATATTCCCAGCTATATTTTGCAGACAGCGTATACTTTTTGCATAAATTTCAGTGCAGCATTGCAGTATTATGGCCGTTTTTAGTCAATTTGTGCGATCTTACGGCACCTTAACCACTTCATCTAACTCAGTACATAATCTACACTTGCTGTCATTCGTGGTCTTGTCAATTTTCATTTTCATACAATTCATTCTTAATGCCTGTTCTTGTGCAGCTAATATAAGTCCTTCCATCTTTTTTTTAATATTCCTTGCAATAGCCATTTCCAGCTGTTGATATTGTCAATTTTACCTGCAGTATTATTTATGTGTTGACCATGCAGTAGTTTACTTTGCCATGCCTCCATGTGATTTTTCAACATTTCTTTCCTGTATTCGTTTTTTTTACCCTTAACTTGAATTATCCTTCTCTGTCAACATCAGCCAGCATCTTCTCTTTCTTGCCCCTGATGTAATCATTTAGCACCCTTTTCCCTTCTTCTACTGTTTGTTTTACTTGAAACAGTCCTCAACCACCAAATAAAGTCAATCTCTGTCACTTCGAGGATGTAGGACATGATTGGCTGTCACAGTTTTCCTGTTTTGCAGTCTAGTGCCTCTGATTTAGCTTGTGTGCAATCTACAATCCCAGTGCAGTATCGAATCACTGGGCTGGCCCAGGTGTTTATAGCACGAATTATATTTCCAAAGTTTAATTCTGACTTGAGTATTTTTGGACCCTTTTTATGTATTCAGCACAAGTCTTTTTTTTCACTATTGTATGCTGAATATTATTAGCTTGTAATATACACCAATATTTTCTTCATACTATAAGCTTTTGATTCAGTTTCCATCCACAAGTTATATTCCATCTGATTCAGTAATTTCCCCTTGTTTTATTGATAGCATTGCACATTTTTCAATTGCCAAGTCCATAGCTATATCTTGGCTAAATATCTGCACTGTATGTACTATAGACTTGATTTTCTCTTCAGGTTTCCAGTCATCCATATGTAGCAAATGAGATATGTTTCCCTGCTCCCTGTGAAATCTCATATCGACAATGTGTTTTATTCAGTATCATTGTTAGTGGTATCATATCAATGACAAGGTGACAGGGAATCACCTTGAAATATTTGCCATCTGATACTGACACATCCTAGTTCCAGTCCATTAGCTTCTTCTTGCTGTTGTTTTCACTTGTAGGCCGTTTCCACACGGCTTATCTTCCCTCAGAACGACCTGGAACATCATGCAAAACCCGTGGAAGATCGCGTTTTCTCGCGTGAGATTTGCGCAATGTCGCGCAAATCTCGCGTGAGAAAACGCGATCCTCCATGGTTTTTTGCGCGATGTTCCAGGTCGTTCCGAGGGAAGGTAAGCTGTGTGGAAACGGCCATGGTCTACCTTGCTTACTGGGAACCAAGATGGATTACAAGTGTGATAAAAAACTTTTCAGTCAGTAAGGAAATCGCAACAACATGATAACAACATTTAAATCTTAACAGCAAAGATTCCTAATAAATGAAAATAATGCAGTTGGGCTGGGAGTATAGAACAAGGGGGAAAGAAAAAGAACAACACAAGCAGCCGTATCTGTTTAAGGCAGCAAGACCTTCAGTGTAGGAAAAACCTTATCCCTAATAAAGGTCACCTTCTGAGCTGATCTGTTATACCACAGCTCTGATCCCTCGAAAAGAATGCTATCCTTAACAATTCTGTTTTTTTTTTTACATTTTGCAAAACAATAGAAATGTGGGGGCTAGGGTTGCTTGCTGTCTCCGGATTGGAAAAGTCCTGGAGATTTGGGGGTGGAATCTGGGAAGGCCAGAGTTTGGGGAACGATCTCAGCAAAGGTATAAGACTAGGATCTTGGAGACCCGTTTGAATTCCTGCTCTGCCGTGGAAGCTCACTGGGTCACACTCTTTCAGCCTAACCTACCTCACAGCGCTGTTCTGAGGATAAAATGGAGGCGAGGAGAGTGATGTAAGCAGCTTTGGGTCCCCGTTGGGGAGAAAGGCAGAGTCAAATTTTTAAAATGCCATAGAGACTCCATCATCCAAAGCAGCCACTTTCTCCAGGGGAACTGTTCTTTGTATTCTGGAGATGAGTTGTAATTTTGGGAGACCTCCAGGAACAATTTGGAGGCTGGTAAACTTTGTGGGGAAACCAGTTTGGTGTCGTGGTGAAGAGCGGCAGGACTCTAATCTGGAGAGCCGGGTTTGATTCCCCACTCCTCTGCTTGAAGCTGGCTGGGTGACCTTGGGTCAGTCACAGCTCTCTCAGAGCTCTCTCAGCCCCACCCACCTCACAGGGTGATTGTCATGGAGATAACAACACACTTTGTAAACCGCTCTGAGTGGGTGTTACGTTGTCAAACGTTGTTATTATTATTCCTAATAAAGGGATCTAAACTCTGATCTGGATCCAGTGGAAAATTCCTTTTAATGGTAGGGAGATTTTCGTCAATTCTCTTTTCCCATATCAGATTGCTCTGTTCCTGGGGTCCCCATGCCCCAGGAGCAGCATTTGGGGCTGCAGTGGGAAGGGGGAGATTAGGAAGTCCCACTTTCCTGATGGAAATCCTTCCCGTTCACAGAGGTTTTCTGCAAGGTCTAAGCCCCTGCTATCCCCACTCCTTAACTTACTGTAAGTCATTATTTGAAACACTTTATCCGAAGCCAAACTCCAACCCTAGAAGTGAGCTGGGCTGTAAGAAGACAACTTCGTGTAACAAAGAACACTACAGCAGGAAGGGAGTGCAGAGTTTAGCTGTCTTCACCTATGCAGTCTATTTAAAAAATCACCTCGACCTCACCATGCTTAACCTGATGGATAGGTGAATAAATGCATGTGGACTGCTCATCACATGAATTCTAAGAGCCAAGTAAAATTTTATTTTTTTATTTTATTAATGTCATTTACAGTCCGCCTTTCTCACTGAGACTCAAGGTGGATTACACAGCGTGAGATTAGATAATAAATAGATACAAGCTCACAAAGTCATAGCATTAATAGGAATCCAATGCAACATAGTGGTGAGGTCTATGGTTTCTAACTCATTAGCGGATCATCTGAGATCCCCTCCCTACAATATAGCCCTCCTATCTGAGTAAAAAGCCTTTTTGAATAATTCGGTTTTGCATCGTTTGCGGAAAGCCAGGAGAGTGGGGGCTCTCCTGGCCTCCTCAGGCAGGCTATTCGACAGAGTGGGGGCCACCATAGAGAAAGCCTGTGCACGGGCTGCTGTCAATTTCGCCCATGTGCAGGGTGGCACCTGCAGGAGACCCTGTTTGGAAGAGCAAAGCTGCCATGGAGGACCATAGGAAGGGAGGCGGTCCCGTAGGTATGCCGGACCAAGGCCATGAAGAGCTTTGTAAGTGATAACCAATACCTTGAACACAGCACGATAACTAATGGAGCACAGTAACAATGGAGTGACTGCAAATTGGGAGTGATGTTCATGCTCCTGCTCATTCCTGATAAGTCGAGCTGCAGCATGTTACACCAAGTGGAGTCTCCAAGTTTAGATGGGAGACCTATGTATAGTGCATTATGATAGTCAAGTCTTGATGTTACCATAGCTTGGATCTAGGTGGCCAGGTCAGCCATGTTGAAGTAAAAAGCCAGGCTAAGGAGAAGCTGTAGAAAGCATTTTTTGGCTGCCTTAACTTGTTTTTCTAGTAATAGCACTGGATCCAGTATAATCCCTAGGCTCTTACCAGAGTCTGCAAGAGTCAGACAAACTCCATACCACCTGTTTGCCATCAAATGCATGGTGGGGTTTAGGCTGGGTTTGTTATATACAGAATAGCTGTGTAAATTGGCCCTAAATCAGCCTTGATTGTTTACTATTGTCTGGCAACAAAAAACTGCACTTTACAGTGTTAAGTAATTGTGAAAATTTAGAACCACAATGTGAATGGAAAGGAGCTGAATAATAGCCCTTGGCCTACTGGGAACAAAAATGGAAACACAATAATAAGTATTTCATTATGGCCAAGTCTCCAGGTGGAAATGCAAAAAAGTCTAGAGGATTTTCACACAAAAAAGAAAAAGAGTACAAAGAAATCAATGAAATGCTTGGTTTGAGGATACAGTTTATTGATTCAAGAGATATTAACAGCTGTGCCTTGCCTGCCCTGTAAACAACCATAGTTTAATATTGTGGCAATGCTGTCTATTATGGCCAATCAGGGACACAGTCTAATAAAGCGGCAAGGCTGTTCATTACAGCCAGTCAAGAGATGGCAAGATGTGTACATTTTGTTCAGTGCCTTCAAAAACAGAAAAGAAAGGGAAACCTACAGGCAAGATGAACGTACGAAATTGCCTTATATGAGTCAAACCGGGGCTTTTTTTCTGGGAAAAGAGGTGGTGGAACTCAGTGGGTTGCCCTCGGAGAAAATGGTCACATGGCTGGTGGCCCCGCCCCCTGATCTCCACGGCGCGGAGAGCAATCTCAACTCCCCTCCATCTGGATATCAGGGGGCGGGGCCACCAGCCGTGTGACCATTTTCAAGAGGTGCCGGAACTCCGTTCCTCCGCGTTCCCCCTGAAAAAAAGCCCTGAGTCAAACTACAGTCCGTATAAACTGAGTATTGGCTGCTCTGGCGGGCAATGGCTCTCCAAAGGCAAAGAAAATTCTTCCTCAACTTTCATTGCTAGAGACCCTTCCATTGGAAATGCCCGGAGCTGCACGTGTTCTATCGCTGAGCCATGCCTTCTTCCTTAAATGTGTGAAAGTACTTCCCTCCAGTAGCAGGTGCAAGCATTTCTGCTTCAAGTCATACTCTGCTTCCCCTCATCCTTGCTTAGTTTCTCAGTCAACAGTAGGAGATATTCACAGTATGAAAACTGGGATATTACAAAGCATGTACATATTTTCATCTGTGAAATGTTACAGTGTACGCTGAGTATCGGATTCTTTTCTACACTTTAGTGAAAGCTAGTGTGGTATAGTGGATAGAGTGTCAGACTAGGATCAGGGAGACACAGGTATGGACCCCCACTCTGCCACGGAAGCTCATTGGGTGAACTTGGGCGACCCACATGTTCTCAACCTAACCTACCTCACAGGATTGTTGTGGGGATAAAATGGAGGAGAGTAGAATTGTGGGGATAAAATGGAAGAGAGTAGAATTATGTAAACTGTTTTGGGTCCCCACTGGAGAGAAAGTATTATAAATGAATTAAATGAAAATGAAATGAATGAATTACTTCATCTGTTAGGGGATTTAGGCTGTCCCTGAAAAGAAGTAAGGCCTTTTTGAACCCCGGGAATTCTCTGCCATTTGAGAACGGGCCATCGCTATCTCTTTCTCTTCTTAGAGAAGGGAGTAACAACTTATTTTGTTTTGCCTTTCTCACTTGGATTTTGCTCGATAATTTTGGAACATCGTTTTATCTGCCCTTTTTTTCTTGTTTTCACAAAATTGCTGGCTGCAGTTTTAAACTCATTATTGACTTGATCGTTATAATTTTTTTTAAAAAATATTGAATTCTTCTTTTTGTTGCTGTTCCTATGAACCACTTGTGAGTTATGGTTCAAGTATATAGATGTAAAGAAGTCAACTGCGGGAAGAGAAGTTTGCTGTTAGTGCAAACTGGAAACAATCCCCAGATCCAGGGTCCTGGAAGAAAGAGAGAGTTGTGACTCAGAGACAGGGCATCTGCTCTGTATACAAGTCCTGGGTTCAACCCCCGGCAATCTCCATTTCAAAGGATCAGGTTGTAGGAGATATGAAAGACCTCGGCCTGAAACCCCAGGGAGCCACTGCCTATCAGAATAGACAATAACTTGGTAGATCGATGGTCCTACTCAATATAGGGTAGCTTCATATGTGTTCATTTGGCAGATTCTTGCCTCCAACTGCTTAAGGGATATGTGCCAAGAAGCTGCAGCCAATCACAGCTTGCCAGCACATCACCAGGTGCACACTCTTCGTACTGCATGAAAAGCAAAGACCACAGCAAAGACCAAGTGAACATTATGGTAATGTTGAAACCTGCTACACTACACAGAATTAAAACAATGGCTGCAACTAATTAAAATCCCTTACCCAGGCATCACTGACACAGAAAGTTTGTTAGTGTCAAGAATTCCCCAATCAGGACCACTGATATATTGCACAGCCAATTTTCCACACCAGAACAGCCAAATGCTACAAATTCATAGTATGTGGAAATTTGGATGTGCAATATATCAATGGTCCTCCTAATTGGGGAATTCTTGACACTAACAAACTTGCACCTTACAAAAATTATGAAGATATTGCAAATATATATGCGTCTCTCTTACATGGGAACACTCAAGTGAATGATCTTACACTTGTTCTCCCATGGTGGAT
Source organism: Eublepharis macularius (assembly GCF_028583425.1). NCBI lineage: Eukaryota > Metazoa > Chordata > Lepidosauria > Squamata > Eublepharidae > Eublepharis > Eublepharis macularius. The sequence goes on along the minus strand of NC_072802.1, from coordinate 60,344,635 downwards.
ACACATGCACTGCTAGGGAGACACAGCACACTTGAATATAAGACCACACAGAAAGTAAATCACTTGAGTGTCTCCGTGTAAGATGTTTTGTGTAGAGAGACTCTAAGAAGCATTTGAATGTCGAGTCCAACCATTAGTTGACTTTTCCTACCACCCTTTGCCTGTGAACGACTTTGTTTTCAGGAACCTGATGGGTGGCATGTGCTCCAGCACTGAAGCATCCAGTAACCAGGGCTTATTTTGAGGAGGAACGCACAGGAACGCAGTTCCGGCAGTTCTCCAAAGAGGTCACATGTCAGGTGGCCCCACCCACCTGACTCTCGGCCATTTTGGGCCTGTTTCGGCCTGGATTGGGGCTGAAACAGCCCGGATTGGGCCTCTGATGGGGGGTGGATCACTCTCCCACTCATCAGTGGCCCGATCCTGACCATTTTGGGCCCCTTTCCGGCCATTTTCAGCCTCTTTTTGCCATTTTGGGCCAATTTCAGTCCTGAATGGCCAGGATTGGGTCCAAAACAGCCAGGATAGGTGATGTCAGGAGGGGTGGCAAATGCAAATTAGTTATACTAATGACACACTTCCAGTGATGGTAAAAGGCATGGCATATGCTAATGAGTTATGCTAATGAGTTCCTCCAGCTCTTTTTCTACAAAATGACCCCTGCCGGTAACCAACTGGATACTGCACTTTTGTAGAGCTACAGCAACCATCTGTGACTGCTTCACACAGGAAAACCCAGTTGCAAATTATGGGTTTGATCCACACTACATTGGCAATTTGCATCATATCATGGAGATCGGCGGAAGGCAGGGATCTGGAGGCAGGAAATCTCTGTTCCACTGATGGAAAATTTAGTCTGGATCCCGCCTTGTGGCTTTAGTGCAATGAGACCATAATATCCAATGCTGTGTGAATGCAACCAAAATGTGACAGAAAAATACTAGGATATTCACCCTATAAGCAGTGATTTGGACCACATCAAGTCGAAACAGTTACACCACCTGGCAATGGCTAGAATAATCAAAAGGGGTGTGTGTGCATACAGGGGCACACATTCTTACCTCCACACAGTTGTCACAGACACTGCAGTGGGAGCAGCGGGGAGGGCGATAGAAGTGGCAAGTGGCACACCATTTCATCCGTACTTGGATTCCTTTGATCTCCACGTTCTTGTACAGCGGAGCTCGGAAATCATCATCTTTATCCTCATCTTCATCTGCTGCTCAAAATTGCATGGAAATGACAACACTGGCTTAGATTATTGACAGCAAACTATACCGATAAAGGACCAATGCAACATGACCTAGTTCCATGCCCTGCCAATTTCCTATAAAGCAGGAGCAAGAGAGGACGGGCTGTTGATTTACAGTGGAGAATGGATGGAGAGGAGGGGGACTGTTCTACGGGTGGGGGTCTTGGAGATCCACTGGGGTGGAAATAACTAAAAGAGGTGGTCAGAACTCAGATGGAAAGTTTGGCCTATGAAGTTGTTGCAATGGCTGTCACTCGCTTTAGAGATTTCAACATGATAAATAAATCATTATGTCGGCTCCAGAAACCTAATTAAAGGATTCCACGTTTGGGCCGTTAGCAGAGTCTATCGTTTGGCATAGGAAGCGTGATTATAGGTGGTTGTGAGCTGGTTCTGTTAGCTGGTGTGTGTGCAGGAAAGAAAATAATAAATCATACACTTGCTTTATATTTAGAAAAGAAATAAGAGTTCTTTATTGTAGGAACTCCATACTCTGATAGGAAAGGAGGAGAGAGAGATCCTAACCACCTATCTAGTCTATCTAGTCTGCACAAGGCCTGCATCTATGCTGCCAAGATGGAGAGAGGAAGAGAGAGGTGTTGCCTGGAACAATGCTAGGAAGAGAAGAAGTGAGAGGGAGGAAGTCAAGAGGAGGAAATCCTGAGAACAGCAATCTACATCTCAAAGGACAGTCAGAACAGTAAACCGTAAATAGAGTGCCCTAACCTCTCTATCTTTGTAACTCTTTGGTTTGTCCCCCTCTGAAACCTGATGAAAGGGACAGTGCTGAATCTTCCTCTTCCAACGCAACAGAAGAAGCAATTTTGCAAAGGATCTGCTATCCCCATCTACTGTTCCTATGTCCAAAGCTTCTGGTTAAATAAATAAGCTTCTGTTTGATTATAAGCGTCTGTTTGATTATAAATAAATTCTCACAAGGAAGATTTTTTTCCAGACTTGGGGGACACCCTCCCCCAGGCTTGCAGAAAAATCTGAAACCAGAAAGGAGGGTGGAGATGCTAACCCCACCCCCCAACTGACAACAATCCTTTGTGCAAGTGCAGTCAACTGCTCTAAACAGGCACTGAGGGGAGACATGGAACACAGATGAAACAGTCCGGGCCACCACCGGCCCTTGTCTTTCCCTGATCCAGGCAGCTCAGCTTTTGGGGGGTGGACTGTATGGGATTATACCATGCTGAGGTCCTTTCCCTCCCCACGCCCTGCCACCTCCAGGTTTCACCCCTCAAATCTCCAGGAATTTTCCAACTTGGAGATGGCAACCCTACCTAGGTACCAAAGCAATGAATTCTCAGCAGGTGTGGAAAGGGAGGACAGGTCTTTACTTAGCCAGGCAGTGCAGCTGCGAGCCGTGCTGAGGCTGGGCATGGTGGCAGCAAGCTGCTCCAAGGCTGAGAGCCCGGGAGCCTCAGAAACGAGTCATGCCAATGCCAGATGCCACAGAAATGTGCCATCCTGAGGCCAGCCTTGGCAGGAACAAACCTCCCTTAGGCTGGGATAGTCCAGCACCTCAGGAATGACAGGGCTGGATACCGCCAAAATGAACCTCCCCGAGGCCAAAAGAGCCCAGACACAGCAGTTTTGAGTGGCTCAAGAAGACCCACTCAGGAACCACAAGGTGGGGAGGGAACCATTAAGGGTCTTTGGGAGTGAGGTATTGGGGGACTGAGCAAGAAAGTGAGAGTGTGTTTGTGTGTGAGAGAGAAAGAATGAGGCAGAAGGCGCTGGGGGACAGATGGAGGTGGCTGAAAGAGAGAGCTATGGAGTGAGGGACAGAATGAGAGTGCGTGTGTGTATATGATACAATGGACACTTGGAGAGGGGAAAAGAGAAATAAGAAAGGGAGAGAGAGAAAGCGACTGAAAGTGAGAAAAGGGGCGGGGAAGAGGAGAGGAAACAAAAGGGGAGGAAATGAGATGGCAGCCCCCGCAATTTCCTTGTAGGCCCCCATTTTCCCAAACACATTGCTCCCAAACCCCTTTCCCCTTTTCCACACACACCCTTCCCAAACCCCTTTCCACTTTGCCCTCACCAAACACTCTTCTCTTTTGGACCTCTTCTTCCCCAACCCCCTTCCATTTTGCCCCCTCCCCCAAGACCCCTTTTGGATGGGGGGGGGCTGCTGCAGGGGGGGTGTTTGGAATGGAAGTGCAAAAGGGGACGGCTCTGTGCAATGGAGCAGGGACAGAAGCCTGGCATGGCTCCGACCCCCCGCCCAAACACACACACAATTTTTGAGGGCTCCTGCTTGTTATATATCTAATAGACAAGGACAATGCACATTTTAAAAAATCCATAAGGGGGAGGTGCCCAGGGCTAGGAGAGACGTTCTTGGAAACCTGCTGGGGGATTAAATAAAACAGAGAAAGTGTTTAATGCTGAATAGAATGTTTACCCCTACCCACTATCCATCAAATACGAAGGAAACTGGCAACATTGCACATATGCAAGCATAAACATACACATACAGCGCTGTCAGAACTATTAGTAACCGTCCACATGAAATAAACAATGAAGATTATAGAAATATGGTTCATGTTAGGAATTCACCTTATACAGGACTGCTAAACAACGTTCAGCAGCTAGCCCTTGAATAGCTGGAGCAATCATTATTATTACTACCAGGGCTTTTTTTCTGGGAAAAGAGGTGGTGGAACTCTGTGGGTTGCCCTCGGAGAAAATGGTCACATGGCTGGTGGCCCCACCCCCTGATCTCCAGACAGAGGGGAGTTTAGATTGCCCTTTGCGCCGCAGGGAGGGCAATCTAAACTCCCCTCTGACTGGAGATCAGGGGGCGGGGCCACCAGCCATGTGATCATTTTCAAGAGGGTCCGGAACTCCGTTCCACCGCGTTCCTGCTGAAAAAATGCCCTGATTACTACTGTAAATTAGGGCTGCAACATTCCCGTCAATTCATCAATTGACTTGCTCAGTTAATAACATTTTGATTGACTAAAGCATGCCCCTAATAATAAGGTGACAGATTTAAAATTATTTTTATTACAGAACTTATAAAAACTGTAGATGGCAAGAGACGTCTGAGAAGAGGCATTCTATCCTGGGTGGAAGAGGAAGGGGGAATGCCTCTTCTTCGAAGACCCCTATCTGGACCTGACAACCCTAGAAATAAGAAAGGTGGCATCTTGCACAAGTCTTCTGGGAAGCACTTCCAGACACACGTGGTGAGAAGGCATAAAAAGCAAAACTCTTTGAACGACTCAGGGTAAATTTGGCCATTCCTTCCCATGTCCCACCCCCATTTACCTCGTGGAAAAACCCCTGGGTCCATGAATGTCGCCATGCTGAAGTTTGCAAGGACAAAAAGAAACACGAGCCCATTGTACAGAGGGATGGCTGGAGAGACGGCTCTTGTTAACCAGGGGCACCTGCACAGAGACACAAAAGAAAGAGCAAAACATTGTCTATGGGGCATCAGAAAGGTTTGGTTTCCCCCTCCTCTCAATCTCACTGAGAACGGAGGGAAGCCATTTTGTCAATTGCTCCTATAAAGGCAACTGGGGACAGCAACATGGACAGCCACATTGGACAAACAATCCAGGCATTTAGCTGGGTTTTATTTATTTATTTATGTTATTTATAGTCCGCCTTTCTCACTGAGACTCAAGCCTGATTACATACAATCAGTATCAAGGACAGTTCCATACAGTGTCAAGGACATTTCCATAAACAATGCCATAGGGTAAATAAATACGAGTTTACAAAGACATAGCATTAGCAAGGATCCAATACACAGCTGAAGAAATGCTGAAACAGAACATAATCGATTCTAGGACTGACATTATTAGACAACATGAAGCACAGGTAGCACATTACATATTTAAAGCAACAGATAATATGTAAGGCAACGTAGTGGCCAAGATTATGGTCCCTAACTCATTAGCAAAGCATTGGAGACCCCCTCCCTACAATACAGACCTCCTGTCTGAGTAAAAAAGCTTCTTTGAATAACTCGGGTTAGCAAAATTTCAAGAACTTGGATCGGACCAAGGGTCCATCTAATCCAGCATCTTGGAGTGGCCAACCAGGAAGACTACAGGAAGACTACAGCTCTCCTCTGCTTTTGCCTCTCAGCAACTGGTGTTCAGAGGCACAGTGCTTCTAAACATGGAGGTTCTGTTTAGCTATAATAGACTTTGACAGGCCTATTTCTCTAAATCAGAGACAATTCTTAAAAAGAGGCGCAATTCATACCAAAATAAATTAGCCACCTAGATTTTCAACTGGTGGAAAAATCTGCCTCCAGACCTTTACAGCAAGTCATCAATCTCAATGTTTATGTACTGGTGACTATATAACCCCTGAATTTTGGACTACTTAGAAAGCAAGCTCCATTGGTTACATCACATGAAACAAGACAAAAGGCTATAGAAGAAAGGCATTTCCTTCAAACTTCTTAAAACCTCTTTCTTAATCGCACAGTTGGGCAGTCCCTTAGAAGATCTGCACACAAGAAATGTAATAAGAATGCCTCATTTTCTCTCATTAGTGCTAAATCATTTATCAGGCCAAGTCTGATTTGACAGCTAAATCTTGGTATGCTTGTATATGTTTGGACACCAATTTATGGTCTAAACAATGTCCTCACTATGTCCACATTCAGGCATAGCTCCATTGAACATTTCTGGACAAAGACTTGCTTACTCTAAATTACAGTAAATCCAGCAAGATGGTCTGGAAAGGAATGTCAAACTAACCATGAAATCAATGGCTGAAGGTTCATTTACAGATAATTAGTCACCCAGGGGGAAATTAATGGGATCTTTTTCAGTGTAAATTATCATCTCCACCACTTCATAATGGAAGGAAACCTATAAGCATAAACAATTCTGTCCGTTTATTGCAGCCACATATTTTAACAAGTCCGTCGAAGTTTAAACAAAGGACACAAATGATTCACCATAAGCATTAGCCAGAGTTTCTGATCTCCACCCTTTTTCTGTTCTTTGTATAATTTGTTTTCTGGAATTTTTCTGACAGAGTATCAAGGACACAGTGAAAAATTAGAAGCTGCAAAAATTCTGAGAGATGCAATTTCACAAATGAAATTGCCAGGTTAAAAAAAAAGAGAGAGTGTTGAATATATTCATTTCAACCTCTTGTATATCATCATTATTGCCAGAATTTTCTCTCTGTGCCATACAGTTCCATCCAATTTATTTTATTTTTCTTTCTTTTGTTTCCCCCCCCTCACAGTTATAGGGTGTTAACATACATAAGAAGACCCTTGCTGGATCAGAATGAAGTTTCATCTATTTCTGCCTCCTATTTCCCATAGAGATCAACTAAAAGCTGCAGAAGATCTACAAATAGAATATAAAGGCCCCTGTCGCTGACCCCAGCTACTGGCATTCAGAGGTACACTGCCTCTGAACTTGGAGGTTCCATTTAGCCATCATGCATAAAACAGAAACTATGCTTCATTTGAAATATTGTCTTAACATCTGAAATGCCTTAACATTTCTGAAAGGAAAAAGGCACCCTTCCTTTTTAAAAATAAATAAATTTGTATTATTTCCTATTCTATGAATTCAATTAATATAACTATTTCATATTATATTAATTCAAAAAGTCAACCAGAAACGTATCGTGTCTGTTTGACAGGTAGTGAGACAGTATTAAAGCTTGGCCGTCGTCACACGGCCATAAATTTAGCGCCATCTCTCGCTGAATGCTCACCTTATTCCAGCTCTCTTGCGATTTCATCATTCTCCCCAATTCACGCTTTGTGACTCTTTATATCATCTTTATCCGCTTCCATGTGAATGCCCTGGATCGACTATGAACGCTTTGGAACACCAAAACGCTCACTCTCCCGGATCATCTGTCTCACCTAACACTGATTCTCCTGCCCTACACTCCCACAAGCCCCAGTGCGACCCGCAATTAAGGCTCAAAGTAATTTTTTTTTAAACGTCAGCCTTATAGTGCTATAGCGCTATAGCGCTATTCTGCCATGGGCGGGAAACCTCTGCTACCTATCACAGTTGGCTTTTGGGTTGGCCCAGCACAACATTGGTATAATAGAAGAGTGATATAGCACAAATATGCAAAAAAAATTTTTTTAAAGGGGTGGGATTTTTAGAGCCCCGTTTCCAGAGGCACTTTGACTGACCATCAAATTGTGCTTTTCCCTTTTAATGTGACTGACTGGAAGCGCAAGCAGTTATCACAAGATGGGAGAATCCGTTCTAATAACGATAACAGAAGAAACGATTTCTAGTGCAAAACTGACGAAATAAGGGCCCGTGTGGCGACGGCCACCATTACCAATTGGATTAGGATAAAATGAACAAATAAAGAGGCTGAATTCACAGTGGGTCTGTGACTTCGCACATCTGCTTGGCAGGCAGAAGGTTCCAGGTTCAAATCCTGGCACTGACAATAGCTGCTAGTCAGAGTTAACAAAATTGACCTCGTAGACTAGTGCTATGACGACCCACATTCACACAAATTGATATACTAAGTTTATCAAACAGTTTTGACATGAACTATGAAAGGTTAGTTTTTCAGTGGCTAGCCAGGCCCACCTCAATGATGAATTAACTGACCAGCTAAAAGGATGCCTCCCCATCTTTTTGTGGTAGGTGTCTGGACTCGGAACCTATTGATAAGCAAGACCACAACGGATGTGTATTTGCATAATTTAACATGCAATTTACATAGCATGAACATTCACTTGGGGAACTGGAATACGGCACACCTCCCCCCAAATCTCCAAGGATTTTCCAACCTGGAGTTGGCAACCCTATTTACAGGCATTCTGTATCACTGCAAGTTAGCACAAGGGAGGTTGCTTTCAGCTGCAGCATATTTAACATTTTCATATAAAGGACACAGGAGGAGCTATGCTTGAAAAAGAGAATCTAGAAATACAGGTAGAATCTGTTGATCTGAAAAATCCAGCAAGAAACCTTTGCGACATTTCAAAAACAAATCGTTCCTTCTTGAGCACAGAGGGATCTTATTGTTCACCCCAGACTAACGTTGTGTAACAGCTAAAAACCTGTGAACTCTGAAGTCTCCGAACATCCCTGCAATTCCCAATAAAGACACATCTAGATAACATTTGAAACAACACCTTTGTTCACCTTTACCTTTGGAACAGCACCCAGTGCAATCCTAAGCAGAGTTATACTGTTGTAAATGCACTGCTCAATGGGCTAAGGAGCGGTATAACCCTGGTCCCTTTCGCACTTACAGTTTAAACCGCCATTTATGATTGCAATGGCTTCGGCATGGCTCTCCCACATTCCACATTGCCCGAGGCAGTTTCGATTTTGCATCTTGTTTTTCATTTTAGACTTTGAAGCCTTGGTGCAGTTTTGGGCTTTCGGGGCTTTGCAATTCAAGTCAGACTTTTTTTTTTTAACTATGAGCAAGCGTAGTAATGTAGCAATGCTGGAACCTATTCCCCCCTCCCAATATTTGCTGATGGGGCTGTCCCTTGCCCTCTGGAGAGGCAATTGGTGGCGGAGTTCTGGGGGGAAACATGTACCTTTTATGCTTGTTCCACTCTCTCTTTTTTTTTAAAGCCAAACCAGGAAAGACTTAAAATGCTGCTGCTTCATTCCCACCCTGCAGCTTCCCTTCCACTTTGTTTTGCAAAGGGCTGTACGCTCTTGGGGTTTTTTTTACTCTTTGGCATTTGCAGAAGACACTAGGAGGGAGGGGAAAGCGGTCATTTAATCCTTCTCTGGCTTTTAAAGACAGCAGGGAAGAAGCAGCAATGTTAGGAATCGTTCCTGTCTTAGGGGGGTGGGAGAGAGAGAATGCTTGCATACCCGGGAAGAAGGAAGCCAATGGAGATGCAGCCTTATGACCCTTACCTAGCTTTACTGATAAAAATGGCGGAAAAGGAGTTCAGAGAGCTGAGCTGGGTGGGAGTGGTTAATTCCACACAGACCAATCAGCTCCTGGGGAAAAGGAGAGGGGGCAGAACAGAAGCAGAAGGAGAGTATAGAGTTCGCACTGACATTAATAGGGCCAGACGCGACTTGGCAGCAGCTTCAAATCGTGGTAGGAGAGGGGGAAATCGGGGATATCGCAGACAAACATCGGTTCTGCGTCCCATGACTACCTTGCAAGTGTGAAACAAGAATGAGATGAGAATGATGTAAGACACTTTGGGCCCCCATTGGGGTGAAGGCCAGGATATCAATGAAACAAACAAATAAATATGCTCTCTTTTTTTGTTTCTTTTCGTTTCCATGGCTGGCATTCCCAATTTGTTTGCTTCTTTTCTGATATTTTATGGTATTTTAAAACATCATATGCCATTTATCTGCCAACATTATGCAAAAATAATGTTCAAAATGCATTAGTTGTAATAGGAGAAATTCAGCAGAAAGAAACAGAAATTGGCAGGAAAATAAAGGCCACATCCAAATGGCGAGGATTCTCTACTTTGCATGCCGCTGTGAATGTAGAGGCATATGCTTTGGCAACAGAGCTTCCACACTGGCATACCCATGCACTTTCTTCCATCAGCTGTCAAGTCCCCAGCTCAAACAGGAGGTTTTTTAAAAAATAAAATAACTGCTACGGCATTACAACACTATGACATTACAGTGCTATAGCAATTACTGTTTTTTTTTAAAGACCTCAAAAAGCCCTTCAGAGCAAATGGTAGCTGTGAGGGGCCAATGGAAAGAAGCCGGCAACATTATGGGTGTGATCTTTGAAAATGCGCACCTTTTCATCCAGGCTCACGTGGACTAATCTCCCCAAAAAAACGGAGCAATGATTTTGGAAAGAGTGTACTAAGAATTTTAAAAAGACGGAGCACGGTAAGAACCTGATGTCATGTGGATTCTTCCCCCCAAAAGAGTCCAATTTGGAAACCGAGGCAGAGAAAAGCATCCCTGTGGAAGTCACAGGACATATTTGCATATGGGACAAACTGAATCAAAACAGGTAATTTTTTTGAGGCAAAATGGTGTGGCTTTGAACTTTGGTCACAATCTCCATTTGTCTGCTAACAATCACTATACTCAAATGTTTCTTGTCCCTCTGGGGGGAAAAAAGATACAAGGATTCAGAATCTTTTTCTCTGTGGGCTAGAAAGCAGCTTAGAGGAAGGATTTGTCTGATCAGAAAAATGGCTAAAAGGGAAAGGTTTCTCTGATCAAATTTCAATCCTTTACTGGCTGCATCAGCTAGTCGGGGTTGTACCTGGAGCCGCAGTCAAGGTACCTTATTCACAAGAATAATGAGGGGAGCCCAGGAAGTGACCTTGGAACACTCAAAAGTTACCCTTCAGACAATCTGATTTCGAATTTCTGTACAGCTACGGCTCACTTGGCATGCTAGAAGGCTCCCCAAGTCCCACAAAGGCAATCTCATTCTTCATACTGCTATAAAAATGTAGGTCCTCTGCATTAACAATGCTAATTTTGCCCTCAGAAATGCCGAAAAGGTACAATGAAATGCAGGGTGGTTCGCTAAAAACAGCCTTTTTACTGTCCTTGCCGGATTGTTGTTGCGATTCCAACCAGGCTAACAGTAGTACCAACAGGGCTTTTTTTCAGCTGGAACGCAATGGAACGGTGTTCCGGAACTGCTTGAAAATGGTCACATGGCTGGTGGCCCCACCCCCTGATCTCCAGCAGTGTGGAGGGCAATCTAAACTCCCCTCTGTCTGGAGATCAGGGGGTGGGGCCACCAGCCATGTGACCATTTTCTCCTAGGGCAACCCACTGAGTTCCACCACCTCTTTTCCCAGAAAAAAAAGCCCGGAACAACCTAAAGTTACAGCATTATACTTTACAATGGTGTAAAATGAATATAAAATGTATATTTTCCTCACTGCAGGCTCATTGATATTTGAGTGCTGAGAGAACTAAAGGGCAGGGAATCATAGCAAGACAGGTTGCTTGGTATATTTAAAAATAATAACATTACATATTAATAAGTTACAATTTTTTTTGCTTAATCTAAAACTAAGGACATTTAGTACTTGTCAGGCTAGTGTCTTCTCAGCAGGCAAAAACAAACTTACTTTACTATGAGTGATCCAGAAAAGGTCAGGGCCTATAACATAGCAGAAGAAACCCAGTTTTTGTAAGCTCCCCTGGCCTCAGCTGAGCTCCATTTCTTCATTCAACAGTCAAATCCACTCTTGCTCTTCATTTCTGTTTAATTCATTTTCTCTCTTTTTGTCACTGTTTTTCTCTGCCACTACTTCTTTTGCTTCGTGTAAACCTCAGGTTACATCTAGAGTTGCCAGGTTGGGAAATTCTTGGAGATTTGCAGGTGGAGCCTAGGAAAGACAGGGAGTGGGGAGGGACCTCAGCACGATATAACGCCACTGGGTTCACCCTCCAAAGCAGCCATTTTCTCCAGGGGAACTGATCCTTGCAGTCTGAAAATCAGCTGAAATTTCAGGAGATCTCCACGCCCCACTTGGAATTCTATTTCATGGCTCTGTCCTCTTTCTCTCAGAGCGGGACCACAAGTGACGCCTGACACAGGTTGGACACTCGCCAGCTTCCCTCAAGTTTTGATGGGAAATGTAGGCAGCTTGGCAGAATGTTGGACAAGTGACAGTTGAAAAGTCCATTGGACAGCAGTCAGAAAGTCAAGCTGCAAGACCAGGATGCCTACATTTCCCATCAACACTTGAGGGAAGCTGACTAGTGTCCAACCTGTGTCAGGCGTCACTTGTGTTCTCGCTCTCACTCTCCCGTTCTGCTGGAACTTGCTGCCTCTCAGCAGCCATGCGCCTCGTGCCAGCATTTCATTCTTGTTGCAAACCTAGTTGACTGAGCCTGCACCTCCAATACTGCAGTACCAGTGCTGTCTATTCAGTCAGCTGACCTCAAGGACCAATCACCGACCTCCAGGCCCTATAAAGCATAAGCCTTCAAGCTTGCCATTCAGTCTGAGCAACCTGATTCGTAAGCAAGGGCATGGCTTGGCTTAAGCACCTAAGGCTTGACCCCTGCCTCTTTGTTAAACTACCTAGCTTGTTAAACTACAAATATGGCCTAACTTGATTGACTACCAGCCAGCTCCTATCATTCTCTCCTCCTCTAGAAACCACAGCACCTGACAGAGTTGCCTCTTGGCAACCAGCGGTGGAGGGATTGACAGGATCATGGAGGCCCTTGCTGGCAACTTGATGATGCCAGTTATGCACCGATATCACTGTCGTGTCATCCCATTGCCAGCACCACTGGAACCGCTCTGGAATTTGGACAAAACTCTATGATTTTTGCCCAAATATCATGGCTTCACTCAGTGACATGATGACATTATTTCTGAGTACAAGAGAAGTAAAGACAGAGTCAGCATGTCGTTGGTGACATGACAACATTGCGAGGAAGGCCTGGCCTGATGCTGCTGGTAAGTCCCCCGATTTTGACCATTTCTTCCTTCGCTAGCCGGCTGAGCGATAGCAGGAAGTGCCAGCTTGGGGAGGGGCACCGCCCACCCATAACCAGGGCCGACAACCCTACCACCTGCAGCCCGACTCCTGCTGTCCTTTGTGCTCAATTAAACAACATTTAATCCCTTTTCTATCCAGTGCTCAAAAACAGTGGCATAAAGAGGTAAACATTTTAGTCCAGCCTGCCAGTTAAGCCCACCTCATGAGCTCTGCTCTGGTCTCTGTGCCCCCACCTCCAGAGGCTAGGCAGGTGGCAACCAGAGACAGGGCTTTTTCAGTGATGGCACCTCACATGCGGAACCCCCTTTCTCCTTGAGGCCTGCCTGGCACTGATGTTGCTTTCTTTTAGATGCCAGGCCAGATGTTTCTGTTCACTGAGGTTTTTAATTAAGGGATTGATTTTTTTAAAAGCACTATTTTAGCCTGTAAACTGTTGTTTCAAGCTGTCTGTGGTTTGTTTTTATTATCTGTATTCTTAAAATTGAGCTTGGACTTTTTAAATGCTGGATTGTAATCAATCTCTTTTAATGTTTTGTTTTTATTATTTTTATTTTGTAAGCCGCCTCAGGCAAGTTCCTGGAAAGGCATCCTAAAAATATTTTAAATAAATAAATCTTGAAAAGCATTATGTACTAGCATTCCAGATCTCACTGCTGATTCATTCAGAATCTACAGAATTTGAATTTTTCCCTCTTTGGAGCAAAGAGCATGTTTCTAGGTCTCATTGCACCTTAAATATAAGGGGAAACGCTTATCTCCACAATGAAACTGGCTAGAGACATACTTTTTAAAAAAATGAAAGCTGGGAATTCAGAGAGAACCTTATAGACAGGTCATTTAAAAAGGAAATGGTAGTCCCCTGTGCAAGCACTGAGTCATTACTGACCCATAGGGGGACATTGCATCATGATGTTTTCTTGGCAGACTTTTGTTCTGGGGTGGTTTGCTATTGCCTTCCCCAGTCATTTACCCTTTACCCCCAGGAAACTGGGTACTCATTTTACCCACCTCGGAAGGACGGAAGGCTGAGTCAACCTTGAGCTGGCTATTTGAACCCAGCTTCCACCAGGATCGAACTCAGGTCGTGACTGAGTAGAGCTTGGGCTGCAGTACTGCAGCTTACCACTCTGCGCCATGAGGCTCCTTCGACAGATCATTATGGCAATTGATATTATAGTGAGACCGGTCATTATAGCACTAGAATACCAACAGCCAACTTTTTAAATCCCTCATGTGGCAGAGGCCGGGGGCGGGGGGATTGCTGCCTCCAGAGAAAACAGCATCGATGTTGATGGGACTCTGAGTTTCCATCCTCAAGGTTATGACTCCAGCTTCTCTGTGATCTTTCCCAAAGCATCATAGCAAAGCAGGTTTGGGAAAGATTGTAGGAAAGCCAGGGAAAAGCCAGAAGGTGCTCGCAAGTGCTCAGGAAAAGCAGGTGGGAAAAGCTGGGCCGTTTTCGCACTACTAACCTACTTCCGTAACGTTGTGAAATGTCGCGCAAAAAACGCAGAAGATAGTGTCTTATCGTGAGAGTTTTGCGCAACATTATGCAAAACTCTCGTGAGAAGACACTATCTTCCGTGTTTTTTGCACAACGTTTTGCAACGTTACAGAAGCGAAAATGGCCCTGCTTCCTAATAGGATTCAGACTGGGGCAAACAACCCATGTATAAGCGATAGAGTCGCCAAGTCCCGGTACTGGGGGCGGAGGGGGGGAGGAACCTGGCACTTACTTAGGGAAACCGCTTTGTGCATATGCAAAGTGCATGCATGCTCCTGGCAGTCACAATGACTTCACTTCTGGGAGTGCCACCATCATGCCTGGCAGCAGACATGCTCCGCCCCTGTGAAGCGTGGGAGTATGCCACCTCCGGGCACAATGACGTCACTAAAGGAAGTAATGTTGTTGAGGTGGGGGAACATGGCCACTGCACGCTGGCCTGGGAGCTTTTTTTCTCCGGGCCTCTTCTCTGGGCCTTTCCCCCCCAAAAAAACAAGCAACCAAAAGAAACAACCAAAAGCTGATGTAAGCAGCTGTAGACGGCCTCAGCAAGTAGGGCTCACTGGTCCACCTAGGCTGTTTCCACACTACTCACCTTCATCCAAAACATTGCAGAACGTCACAAAAAAAACATGGAAGATAGCGTCTTCTCACACGAGTTTTGCACGTCGAGCAAAACTTGCACAAAAAGACGCTATCTTCCGCAGTTTTTTTTCCACAACGTTCCGCAACATTCCGGATGAAGGTGAGTAGTGCGGAAACAGCCCTACTGGGGGAAGCATATTGTAAAACTACAAAAGTTTATGCCACAATAAATCAGTTGCTTTTCAAGTTTTATGATGCTCCTTTCAGGTTTAACTAAAATAAGCCTGTATTCACATTTCTGCCACTACATCGGCTGCAAAGGGGAACTAGGGTTGCCAGCCTCCAAGTAGTGGCTGGAGATCTCCCAGAATTACAACTGGTTTCCAGGCCACAGAGATCAGTTCACCTGGAGAAAATGGCTACTTTGGTGGTGGACTCTGGAATTATGCCATGTCAAGGTCCTTTCCCTCCCCAACCCCTACTTTCTCCAGGTTTCACCCCCCAGATGTCCAGGAATTTCCCAACTTGGAGCTGGCAACCCTAACAGGAATCTTTTCATCATGACCCTCAATATTTTTTTTCTGTCCCCATCTGTTTGGCATAACATCCACCCTGAAGAGGAATTCTGTCGGACTCCTTTTTTCTGTCATATTAACAGAGCCTTATGAAAGTGTGGTACAAACATTCGTTTTGGAAAAACATGAAACCTACTTCTCACAGCTAAGCTTCCTCAAAGGGAACCCTGCAGTTTTATTTTAGCTGTGCCACAAACACGAAGTGAGACTCTTCTATGTCTCTATCCTTTATAGATTCTACATTTGCAAAATGGCCTAATAACGAAGAATCTACTGAACTCGAGGATGCGCCCAAGAGATAAATCTAATTAATGCAAAGCATAACACCCTCTGGAGTGTTACTTGTAGTCTCAATTTCCTTTTGAAGTTTTCACTTTACGTAAACACATCCTCATATTTAGAGCCAATTGCCCTAGAAAATGACAACGAAGGGAAAATGTCATGAGTCATAAAACAAGACTCATAAAACAATAGGAAAGCCATTTAATCTCTCGCTACCACATTTTGAGGAGGTTTTGTGTGTGCGTGGAAACAGCAATTCCACAATTAACGCCTACCTTTGTACTGCTCAGGAAGCACAATCAGTCCATGGAACCAATTTGGCTTTCAAGCTGGAAGCCGGAGCTCTGATTGGGGTTCTGTCTGGGCTGAACTCCAGTTCCAGTCGAAAACCAATTCAGCTTTCTGCTTTGAATGAAAACCGCCCAATCTTGACCAAGCTAATTATTGTGTTGTGAACACCACACAAAAGACATTTCTGTGCTTCACTAACCTCGCTTCAACTAATAATGAAGCAGTTAGTTGACCACACGCACCCTGGGACAGTCACAAGAGCTGCAAAAAATACCTGTAGGCAAGGCAGGGGTCTCTATTTACTCCGGGGGTTCCCTCCCAGGTATGCATGCCATTGTGTAAATTAACTAAAAATAAAAAAGGGGGGACCCCAAGAAGTTGGCTTGATGAGAAATCAATATATCCCAAGAGCACAGAATGTTGAGAGCACCTGCCAAGTCCTCGGTAGCAAAATGGATGAAAAGGAAGGCAGTCTGTTCCTACAGCAGAATTTGAGTAGTACCTTAGAGACCAAGGTATAAACTAAGATTTTCCAGGTATAAGCTTTTGAGAGTCAAAACTCCCCTTTTCAGATATGTCTGACAAAGGGAGCTTTAGCTCTTAAAAGCCTATACCCTGAAAATCTTGGTGGTCTCTAAGGAGCCACTGGACCCCAGTCCTGCTGTTCTGCTGCAGACCCACACAGCTACCTGCCTGAAACGGTCTGTTTCTAGTGACTCATAAAACTGTAAAACTGCCAAAAAGCAACTACTGGTAACATGACCACCTGCTCTACCCCGTCCCTCCATCCTGTGGAAACTTAAAAGGGAAGCTGCCTCCTGGAAAGAAGGAAGGAAGGAATGGCCTGGGTGGAGACCTTTTTCATCAGGAGCAAAGCTCTTGCCACCTGCTATGCTCCCTCTCGATCAGCTGTTGATGGCAGGCGGATTTGTTATGTGCCCTGGGTTTAAAGACTTGTTCTTTTGATTTTTTGACATTGTAAGTCATATTGAAAGGAGGAAAAGAGGGTTAAACATTCCCAAATCATCAAACAGAATGTTGTCACATGCTACAGTAATCACATCGCTTGCCCGAACATCTCCAGACAAAATGGTCAAAGCTTTTCAATTGCCCTTCAAAGTTTTAAACAGCTTGGAGCCTTGAAACGTGCCGATCTTCAGGGGTGTTGTTACGTGTTTTAGCTCTGAGGGAGATTCAATGAAGATATGGGGCAGGGTTTTCCATACAGAGGTGCCAAAGCTTTTCAGTTTCAAGGGCTGCATTCAAATGTGAAACTTTTTGCACTGCCAAAGAATCGCTCCTGTAATCATCTGGAAGCAGAATTATAGCTATGTTTTCTCCACTAAACTTGAAGGTATCCATCCCATCCCCATGTAACAATTTACTCAGGATTAAGTCCCATTTGTTGGGCTCCACCCCCAGTCCTGTCCCTGGTCAAAGGGGAAGGGAGGAAGAATTGTCTTGCATGACCGGGGGCTGCTGGCTCACTGGTTTGGGGGGGCAGCTTGCAGAAGCTGTGGGCTGCCTTAAGAGAGTCACCTTGCTTGGCACTGGGGTGGTCCTGGCAGGGGAGACAGCCCCCCCCCAAACCTGCAGCTCATTGGGGAGGCATTAACAGCCAATATGTGAGAACTGCTCAGCTTCCTCCTGGCCCCTGGTAGCATTGCAATTGATCCTTCAATTAATAATTTCCTGATTTAATTTCCTCTTTGCTATCCCTCCAATCGCTCTTTATAAAAATGAGTCTTTCAAATGATTTCTCTCTCATGCACCAATAGAAAGGAATAACATTTAAAACATTCCCCATTCTCAAGCAAAACACCACAAAGTTCATGTGCCCCCGCCCCCAATATATATCAGTAATTTAAACAAACATCTCCTGGTCTGCAGACTCAAAGGGTTGAAAAATAAAAGGGGATGAAACTGAGCTGCACATTTTAAAACGTCAGTGCAACCAGCAAATGGCAGAACTTTTCAACCATGTCATTAACATAACCACTTCTACTGCTAGTCCATCAATAACATTTTGACAGTACCACACTGAACAGGCTAATGCTTCAATTCTGTTCAAAGGAGTATCATCACAAACCAGGTCTGAAAAAAATCAGGAGGACAACACAGGCAACATTGAACTGCAACATTCTGGCAGTGATGCGGTCTGAATTCTGTATAATGACCATGCAAACATATTTATGGCATTGCCACACAAGAAGTCTACTGTGGTGATTTTGGACAAGCAACACAATCCACAGATTAAAAACACCATCCCATGCAGATTTATTTGGTGATCCTCACACCTCCAATGTAACATCAAATTCAGTTTGTTTAGAAATCAGAAAATACAACCCTAATACTCACTTGCCAATGCAGCAAATCTTAGGATCAGGAAGCTAGTTATTTATATATATATAACAATTTACAATGCTTTTTTTTTTGACGGAGATGGGTTAAATCAGGAATACCCAAAGTGGTATTCAACAACAGTAACAGCAATAATTAAAACAGTGCAAAGCAATAATTAAAAATTTATACAGCAGTACATGCCAAAGAGCAACCCTCTGACAGAAAAGAAATCCATCAGAAACTTTACCAACAACTCTCTCCAAGTCTGGGCAGGTTGACAGAAGAGCTGTAGCTCAGTGGTAAAGCACCCACTTCACGTGTAGGAGGTCCCAGGTGCAATATCTTGAGTTTTAAAAGCATAAGGTAAGGGGGATGTGAAAAACCTTTATGTGACACTCTGGAGAGCCAGTGCCAGTCAAAGCAGGCAACAGTGACTGGGCTGGGACAGTGGTAAGATAGCCAACTCTGGGTTGGTAAATTCCTGGAGATTTGGGGGTGGAGCCTGGAGTGGGTGGGGCTTAGAGAGGGGCCTCAATGGGCTATAATGTCGTAGAGTCCACCCTTCAAAGCAGCCATTTTCTCCATGGGAACTGATCTCTGTGGTCTGGAGATCAGCTTAGGGTTGCCAACTTGGGGCCTAGAGATCCCCTAGAATTACAACTGATCTAATCATCTCGCCTTGAGAAAACAGCTACTTTGGAGGGTAGACTGTGTCACTATACCCTGCTGAGTAGTGTTGCCAGTCTCCAGGTGGTGGCTGGAGATCTCTCAGAATTACAACTGATCTCCAGGTGACAAAGATCAGTTCCCCTGGAGAAAATGGCTGCTTTGTAGGGTAGACTCTATGGTATTATACCATTCAGAGGCCCCTCCCCTCCCTAAACCCCACCCTCTACAGGCTCCACCCCCAAAATCTCCAGGAATTTCCCGACATGGACCTGGCAACCCTGCTGCTGAGGTTTCTCCCCTCCTAAACCCCACTCTCCTTAGGCTCCCCCCCCCCATCCCCTGGTATTTCCCAGCCCAGAGCCGGCAATCTCTAGATCAGGCCCCACCTGGAAATAGGCTACTCTAACCAATAGTTTAACTCAGTCTAAAACAGCTTCACAAGCCTCTTCTTAAAGATAAATATGACACATTATATGTGTAAATTGGCTCAACAGTCACTGCTATAGTTGCCAAATCCAGGTTGGGAAATTCCTGGAGATTTGGGTGGTGGAGCCTGGAGAAGGCAGGGGTTTTGGAAGGGAAAGATCTCAAGCGGGGTATAACAGAGTCCGTCTTCCAAAGCAGCCATTTGGGAACTAATCTCTGTTGCCTGGAGATCAGTTGTAATTCTGGGAGATCTCCAGCCCCCATTTTGAGACTGGCAGCCCTACCCCTCTTTTCTGAGATTTCTGGGTGATGAGGCTAGGGTCGCTCGAAAAAAATAACAGCACCCCACCAAATCATAATTCTCAAGATTACTAGGGTGAAACCACAACCAGTTAAAATGCTACTAAAATCCCCCCAGTTCTTATCTCTAATCCAACAATCACCCATGGAACAGCTGGAGCTATACATGCATACAGGGCTCATTTCGAGGTGGAACCATAAGAACACAGTTCTGGTAGTTCCCCAAAGAGGTCACATGACAGGTGGCCCCACCCACCTGACTCTCGGCCATTTTGGGCCCGTTTCGGCCTGGATTGCAGCTGAAATGGCCCAGATCGGGCCTCTGACGGGTGGTGAATCACTCTCCCACTCAGCAGTGGCCCGATCCTGACCATTTTGGGCCCCTTTTTGGCCATTTTCAGCCCCTTTTTGGCCATTTTGGGCCCAATTTTGGCCCTGAATGGCCAGGATTGGGTCCAAAACAGCCAGGATAGGTGATGTCAGGGGATGTGGCATATGCAAATCAGCTATGCTAATGACACATTCCCGATGATGTCAAGGGGCGTGGCATATGCTAATGAGTTGTGCTAATGAGTTCCTCCAGCTCTTTTTCTACGAAATGACCCCTGCATGCATAGCTGGTCAGTGGTTAGGTGGCAAATGGAAAGCAGAAAAGTCCAGCATCCACACACACCCCTTCTGAATCTCCAGTTAGTGGGATTTCCACTTCCATCTGTGCACAGCCCCACATATTGGGTCAGGAATTGGAATCCTATCTGCAGAAAATAAGGGATTTGTCCACACAGTTCCCCATCCAACTGGGGGGACCTGCTTCCTGGTGGGAGTCTAGCCTCCAGCTGAACTGGAAAGACTATCTGCAGTTGGAGAACATTAGTAGTTGGCTTTTCACCAGGATCATATTTTATATACCTGGAGCCTGTAATGGTCGATCAAAAAAGCAGGGAAAGTGATGCACCACATGCCAGTTTATTGCTATCTTGGAAAGAAGAGGAAGTGTAGGCAATGTCAAGGTAACACACACACACACACATGCTGCTAAGCTCCACCAACTTTTGGCAGAAATCGTGCACAGCTCTGTTACTAGAGATTGTTTTTTTTTTTCTAAAAGAGCAAATTAGGTTGTGTAAGTCTCTTCTAGGAAAATATGGCTTGATGCCACCGCTCTGAGGTTCAAATCCATCTATCTGACTTAAACCTGTTTAATTATTCAAATCAAGTGCGCCGGGTAGAAATTCTCTGAGGTTTAATAAGATCTGATGGGTTGCAGTGAGCTTTCCATTACAACCTGGCTGCGTTCCAAAACCTGGAGATGTACGCTTGGTAGATCAGGGAAAGGCAAATTGATTAAAAAAAAAAAAGACAACACAAAAATGTCCTTCGTAGGAAGCCGGATCAGAGTTCCACACCACAGACACAAAACAATGCATCTCAAGCCAAAGGGGAATGTGCTTTCTAAATAGCCCATTTCTAAACAGCCCATCCCAGCATAGAGGAGAGAAGGCCAGTTTCTACTAAGGAGTATTGCACAAGGGATTTCAGTTCTATTGCATTGCTGTTTGTGTGCAGAAATGGATCTTACATAAGAGCAGACATTCTGTATCAGAGTAACAGTAAATCTAGCATCTGGTTTCCTATAGTAGCCAGAGAGAAACCTCCAAGAAGTCCACAAGAAAGGCATGCAGCCCATACCCCTTATCTGTTTTTTTTTAAATTAAGAATTTTATTTAAAGAAACGAAAATAGAATAAAGTAAGTGCATAGTATAAAAGATATGCAGATTCTAAATTGAACAATAATTTGAAAGTTATACATCTTATACGACCAATAAGTATATAAACAATGCAGTTATAAATGTCTTGGGAATAAAACAAGCAGTACACATTTAAGTTTCTTTAAGCTAATAAACTAATTATTATATATTTAGCTTCCCTGAGCCTAGATACATAACATTTCTCCTCCTCTCTTTTTCCCTCCTTCCCTCTAAGCTACCATATCAATTAGTTTAGCCTAAATAATCAAAGAAATCCTTCCATTTTTTCCAGAAGTCGGTTATCGGCCTATTTTGTAAGTAGGTTAGGGTTGCCAGCTCCAAGTTGGGAAATTCCTGGAGAACTGAGGGGTGAAACCTGGAGAAACCTGGAGAAAGTGGGGTTTGGGGAGGGAAAGGACCTTGGCATAGCATAATTCCATAGATCCCCCCTCCCCCCAAAAAGTAGCCATTTTCTCCAGGTGAACTGATCTCTGTGGCCTGGAGACCAGTTGTAATTCCGGGAGATCTCCAGCCACTACCTGGAGGCTGGCAACCCTAAAGTAGGTAGTCAGTTTGGCCATTGAAACATATTCATGAACCTTATCTCTCCACTCTGGGAGATCCGGACAAGCATCAGTTTTTCATTTTCCTGTGAATAATACTCTTGCTGCGGATAGGGTTGCCAGCCTCCAGGTAGTGACTGGAGATCTCCCGGAATTACAACTGGTCTCCAGGCCACAGAGATCAATTCACCTGGAGAAAATGGCTACTTTTGGGGGGGGGAGGACTCTATGGAATTCTGCCATGCCAAGGTCCTTTCCCTCCCCAAACTCCACTTTCTCCAGGTTTCTCCAGGTTTCACCCCCCAGATCTCCAGGAATCTCCCAACTTGGAGCTGGCAACCCTAGCTGCAAATAATACCCCTTATCTGCCGATGGTTTCCCAGCTTCCTGCACACTGGCAGCATGGCCAGCTCCTTTTTTATCTCCCCCAGGTGAATCAGAGGGAGAACTGCACCATCCAGGTCCACCTGCACCCCCCCCACCCAGCCCAGCGAGCCCAGCACTCCATTGGCCAGCCCAGGAACCAATGCACAGGGGCCCCTGCCACCTTGCAGGGACCTCCCAGGAAACTGCTATGCCACAGGTGATGGCAGCTCCCTCACACTGCACACCTCCCCTACAGATCTGCAAACCAGAGCCCCAGGGGGGGCTGGGGTGCCCCCTTCAGCTATCATGTGACCGTAGGGTTGCCAGCTCCAAGTTGAGAAATCCCTGGAGATTTGGAGGGTGAAGCCTGGAGAAGGCAAGGTTTGAGGAGGGGACGGACCTCAGCATAGTGTAATGCCATAGACACCACCCTCCAAAGCAGCCATTTTCTCCAGGGGAACTGACCTCTATGGCCTGGAGATCAGTTGTAATTCCGGGAGTTCTCCAGCCACCACCTGGAGGCTGGCAATCCTATGTGACTGATAGCTTGGTGGAATGTTGGACAAGTGACAGTTGAAAAGGCAGCTTGGTGGAATGTTGGACAAGTGACAGTTGAAAAGTCCATTGGACAGCAGTCGCAGAGCCAAGCTGCAAGACCAGGATGCCTACATTTCCCATCAAAACTTGAGGGAAGCTGACAAGTGTCCAACTAGTGTCAGGCGTCACTTGTAGTTTGGCTCCTAGCCTCTGTAAATTTGCACAGCTAGATCCCTTTTAATTCCATCAGCTCATCTTGTGGCAGTGAGTTCCACAAGTCAACTACTAATTGTGTGAAAGAATGCAACTTTTAATCTGTCTTGAATCTACCACCAGTTTCATAGGCTGGCCTCAAATTCTGGTATTGCAGAAGAGGGAAAAAAGTTTATCCATTTTCTCCACACCATGCATAATTTTGTAGACTTCTATCATTTCACCCTTCAGTTGTCTGTTGTTCTAAACTAAAAAGCCCCAGACCTTCACAGAGTCTAATATTCTGGCCCTTTCAACAGCTTTTGGCACTGATTGTGGTGATACCATGTGATCATTTTGGTATCATGAGTCAGTGAAAATTGGCTTTCCCAAGGCAGAAGGGAAATTGAAATTTAACAGCAGTTCAAGTGGGCTTCTTAGCCACAGTGTGACTCAGTTTCACAACTTGCCTTCCACTCAGACATTAGGGGTTGCCTACTCCAGGTTGAGAAATTCTTGGAGATTTGGGAGTAGAATCTGGGGAGGGCAAGGTCTGGGAAGAGGAAGGACCTCAGTGCAGTATAATGCCATAGAAACTCCACCATCTAAAGCAGCTATTTTCTTCAGGGAAAGGTCCCTTAGTCCAGAGAACAACTATAATTTCAGGAAATCTCCAGGTTCCACCATGAGATTGCCAGCCCAACAGAAATCACTTACAAGTAGGGTTCCCATTCCCCCGCCTGGGGCGGAGGGTTCCCCAATCCCCCCTCCCCTCCCATGCCCACTTACTTGGCTGGTGGAGTGCGTGCTCCTTGGGGCACCCCTTCCCTGGGCGACGCAGCATGCCCCTGGGCGGAGGAGCTGCACTCCCATGCTGTGAGAGTGGGTGGTGGCGGTAGTGGGCAGTGGTGGCAGCAGCGAGAGCAGGCGGCAAGAGCGGGGACGGCAGTGGCGAGAGCGGAGGCAGCGGCAGTGAGAGCAGGCCACTCTCACTGCCACCTGCTCTCACCGCCGCCTCCGCCACCACCTCCCACTCTCGCCGCTGCCCACTCTCACTGCCGCTGCCACCCACTCTCGCTGCCGCCACCGCTGTCCACTCTCACCACCGCTGCCACAGCCCTTTGCACCAAACGAGAGCTGGCCATGCCAGTGGTGGTGAGAGTGGACTGCAGCTGCAGTAAGAGCAGCCTGTACTAGCGAAGACAAGGGCCCTTTGACCTGGGGGTGCCCTTTGACCCTGCGTGATGATGTAAGCCAGGAGCGCAACAATAGAAGCCGGGGTAAGTGCCGGCTGCTAATCCCCCGCCAGGAGAGTCCAGGGACCCTGGGATCTCCCGTCGAAGGACTCCAGGTCCCTGGCAACCCTACTTACAAGTCAAGATCAGTTCTCAGTCTTGGGCCCTCGATGCAAGTTTTCAGCACAAAAACAGGTTGGAGGGATAGAGTTGGGATGGGGGGGTAGCCTCTCTCCTGTCTACCCTGTTCTCTTTAAATCCTAGCCCCAGTAGCTATATCACACACCTTTCTTTCTTAAACAGAATGATACAGATTATCCTGTTTCATAGATAAATAAAGAAGATCTTGGCAGGGGAATCCTAAACAGAGATACACCTTCCTAAGTACATTGAAGTTGATAGGGTTAGAAAGGTGTAACTGTGTTTAGGATTGCACTGTAAATTGTATATATATTTTTCTCTGGAGATTGGTTCTTTGAGCTTCTGGTGTCAAAGGAAAGCCCCTTACACCAGGTGAAAACACCCCTGTTAGCAGGACCCAATCTATAGGCTGTCTTGATATCAACAGGTAAGGCTGTGCCCAGTGTGTATAAACTTTAAACTGTTGGAGAAGTGACAGCCTGCTAAGAGTTTAGTACCTGTAAATACTGCTGAAAAAGTAGTTTAGTCCACTTGTACCTTAGGGGGAGCTGTAGAGCATTCTCTAGTTTTTTGGGGCTCATTGAATGTTTTCTCTTGCAGTTCAGCCTACCTCTTCTTGTTTTTCTCTCTTGGCTGTGTTAGTGCATGTGCTGAGAAGGCCTCTCTGTTGCATTCATGGCCTGCAGTCAGTTATTGTCTTTTGCAAAAATCCTGTGGTAAGAAATTCATTGAAAGCCAGTTCCAAAGCGTGGATTGGATTATTTCCTGAACTCTGCCAACATAAGCAATGTAACTGGTATTTAAAACTATAAGCTCTCTGAGCCAGCATTGCAGGTAGAGCAAACTATAAGTCAAATGAATGAATGAATGAATACTTCATCGAATATAAAATTCATAACCTCACCAAATACAAGAGCACTGGAATTGAACAGGGATCTTGAACTGCAAAGGACCCCCTTAGCTGATGCAGTAAAATGTGCAAAGAAGTTGCTGCTAATCCCCAGAAATAACTCCACAGGTTTGTCTGTCCAGCAGCTTTTCTTCCTTTGTCCGTTACACCCGATAGGAGTTGAGCAAATCTCCACAGATGCTACGGTCCTGCATCAGTCAATACTGGTTCGATATCAATCTCTCCTGTCTTTTTTATCTCCCATTGGCCAAAGAGACACTGAGCCAGCATGCAAATGTTAATAAGAACTTCTTATCGCAAAGTAGGGGAGCGGGGGGAAAGGAAACCTGGCTAGGCTGTCTCCTTGGGATTCAGGGGAAGAAAGATATTCTAGAGGGAAGAAATTCTAATTACATACGCTGCTGATCACAGAGAAATCAAGAGCATCAAGAGACTGGATGACCTTGCAGAGCCTGTAATGAAAGAGGTTAACAAAGCTAAGCTAATAGCATTTCCTTTTGCTGTTTCAGTGTATCCTGCCAAAATTACATAGGGTTGGCAACTACAGGTTAGGAAATTCCTGGAGATTTGGGGTTGGAACCTGTGGAGGGTGGGATTTGGGGGGAGAGGACCTCAACAGAGTATAATGCCGTATAGTCCACCCACCCCAGCAGCCACTTTCTCCAGGGAAATTGATCTCTGTGGCCTGGAGATCAGGTGCAATTCCAGGAGATCTCCAACCACCACCTTGAGATGGCAGCCCTACTTTCCCCCCTGTTGTATGATGCAAGAGTATTTTCTCTTCAACAAGGCTGAATTAGCACTAAGTACAGTATTAACATTTTTATAAGATGGAGTGTTAACAACAAGGTAAGGATGAAGGTGTTCAGCCAAAAGCTTGGTAAAAGGTAAGTTTTAAGGAGGCTTTCTGATTGGATGGAGGCGGTAGAGTGGGTGGTGTGTACAATCAGACATGATGGGAAACAAAGGCAAAACCAAGAAGAGACCAGTCCCGTTGAAAATCTAGCCCCCACCCTACCAAAAGGCTATTCAAAAATTTCAAGTAAACAATGTCGGTTGCCAAATAATACAAAATTGTCTCCAATGCAAGCTCCACCAAACTTCCATTCTTTGTTGATTAGAATCTCAGAACAGACAATACCTTTTACAGCAACATAGCCTGGGTAAAACAACAAGAGTTTCTAGCCTAGATATAAATTCTGGGAAGGTACACACAGTGGATTTAATGACAAATGTAATATAGCTAGAGAGATTAAAATATTATTAAATTATGCAAATTGTTTCCTTTCTGTTTGAAATAATTTGCAATGATGTCAAAGTAATAGATGAAAAACCAGGTACTGGCTGGCTTGGAGGCTTAGTGAGGGCAGTAGGTCAGGTTGAATGGACTTGGCAGTTTTTTATTCGTTTTATGTCTGCAGCCTAAAACCTTAAAGTACACTCTGTCACTGTGGCTGATGGAGGTGAGAATGTGACTCTGGACTCTAACTGGGTAATATTATTGTATGGTTTTTGCACCCTTTTACTGAGCTGTAACTCAGTAAGCAGCATGAGCAGTCTGTCTGAGCCATGGGAATTTCATACACTATTCATTCTGGATGTGCACTAGTTTTAACAATCACCTACCCATGACTGTACATCCAAGGGCAACTCCTGTTTTATGCAGAGGCATCATTAGAGTTAAATTATAATAAAAAACGTTCTGTGAATATAGATGGTAGGAGGGTTGTTTTGAGTTTGTTTAGTGTCAGAACCCAGAAAAGGTCAAAAACAATAACTAGGAGCCTCTCCTAGCATAACAATGGCTATTATCAACATTTTAATTTGAACCAATTCAAAATATTTCAAGTAATTAAACTTTTCCACTTATACTACGGCAATAATCATCGTTACACCCAGGGCTTTTTTTCAGCGGGAACAGGGTGGAACGGAGTTCCGGAACCTCTTGAAAGTGGTCACATGGCTGGTGACCCCACCCCCTGATCTCCAGACAGAGGGCAATCTCAACTCCCCTCTGTCTGGAGATCAGGGGGCGGGGCCACCAGCCATGTGACCATTTTCTTTGAGGGCAACACACTGAGTTCCACCACCTCTTTTCCCAGAAAAAAAGCCCTGGTTACACCCTTGTAAAACAGACCAAGGCTTAGTTGAATGGTATTTACCTGGCGATGTTATCTTTGCCATTAAAAATGTCATCTGCCTATTTCCAAACAACCTATTGAAAGAGTAGGACATTTTTTCTCCAGGCTGTTGATAACTCTAATTTGCCTCTGTAAAGTAGTGCCCTGAAGGTCAAAGGTGAAAGGTCAGACCTTGTTTGTCTGTTTACCGTAGGCACCATGAACCAAGACATTGGAGGCTCTCAGCCTTATGGGGACCCAGGAAGCAGCACCCCCCTCTCTGCCCCTCTCCTCAGTTCCAGTCTCTGCTCAGATGCAAAGCTGACCGGGTGAAATTAGGCCATCCATTCTCTCATCCTCATTGAATGTCATGATTATTGTGAGGACAAAATGGAGGGATGTATATGCTGTCCAGATCACCTTGTAAAATGGGGTGGAAAGGTAGAGCTAGATCCATAAAATAAGAAATGTGAGCTGCTATTTTCACACAGGGTGGCCCATTCTGGTGTGCACTGCAAAGTCCCTCTGTGTTGAAACTTGGGAGCAGGGGGCAAGCACCACTTCTTTCATGGGTGCACCATGTGCTCCGGATGACATCACTTCCGGTTTAAACGGGAAGTGACATCATTGGGAGCCTATGGAGCACACATGGGCCTTTTGCCGCATGTTCCAGCAAGCTTCCCCACATCTCCCTCCCTTGCTGGCCAGGTGAGCAATGGTGGGAGGTAGCAGCTGGGGCCAGGGATCTTCTTCCCCCGGCAGAGGGCTAGCATCCTTAGTCTGCATATATCTTCCCTACCTTTGTGGCAAAGCCATATAGAAGCAATATAATGTGTAAAACAGTCTTAAGGAGAACCGCATCTCTTCCCAGATGCTCTGCACCACCACTCACACACTCTTTCTTGGGCTAAGGGTCCCTAATAACGCTCCATTGTACTAACCTGCTGGAACCAGATTTTTGCAGTATAAACAGTATGTGAAGAGTATTAATAAATAGGGAAATGGCAGGAAGGGAGGGGGAGCAAATCATTAAACGTAACATAGTGTGCGTCTTTGTTGGAAAAGCCGTTCCAGCTTATTAGCGGCACCTTTTGCCATACGCGCTGCAGGGGGAAAAGACGTTAAAACCTAATCGAAGCCACCTTTCCTTGAAAGGCCCAGGGGAAATAATTAAACGTAACAGTAGCAGAGATGTGCAATGTTTCAATTCATAGTAAAACAAAGGACTGACTTAGAGGCGCAGGGAAGGAGCAGTATTAATTACTGCCGGTGGACGAATGTCGGGTTCAAGCTAGGTTTTCTCACTAAGCGAGAGCTGTCGCATTTCAAACAAATGAATGGAAAAACCAGTGATTTCTTGATGACCCACAAAAAATCCAATAACCTTTCTGCCAAGCCCCAGCGTCTGTGTACGTTAGCATCCACAAATTGTTCAATCCAGAAGCCTATAACAAAAACATTTAATTTTCTTTCAGTTTTTTTTAAGCTTCTGCCTATGTACAATCTACAATGACGGCTGAACTCATAATACTTATAATTTCTGTAAGCGCTTTCAGTGTTCAATGTGCAGCGTGCTTCACATACATGCTCTTGTGAGGATAAAACAGCAGCCTTGTATGGTAGACTGGTATTATCTTCCTCTTATTCCAGAGGGGAAGTGGCTTGCTCGAAGCCCATGTACAACTTTGTGGCAGAGATCTGAATGGGGGAATCATAGCTTACTGTCTCAACCACTAAGCTGCCACAGTTTCCAAAATATACAAGTGGCAACTGAAACAAGTCAGCCCTTTGCCATGCTAACAATAGCTAAGGACTTTATTCATTTTTCTTCTTTAGCATCACTTAACCATGATAAAGGTATCTTGAAAAATCCACCCTGAGCTAGGGAAATCTTGGGTAGTAGCTCTCTCAACAACTCAAATGGGAAGAGTTTGGAGTATTACCATTTGGGAGGCATTGTCCATTGCTAATTTATTTTCACAAGAAAACAATCCTATTCCAAAAATGTTCCTTAATTGGAAGCTGTTCTGTCAAACCCTGGTTTTTAAAAACAAATTCTCAAATCAGCAAACTGAGCTGGGCAGTAAATCCCAGTGGCCCACAACAGCTACGGCTCTGGTGACAGATCTATGCTTTATGCATAATTGGGCCTTTGATGCGAATAGGTGTTTGCAGGGCACAAAAAGAGGAAGAAAAGGAAGGTCAACTTTGCTTACCTTTCCATGCTTACAGAGAAAAGACTGAAAGCTATTTCCCTCGCCTTGAATTAAGAGGGTGACACCATTTTGTTCATTCATCTGCAGAGATCTCCTTTCAGAGTGTATAAGGGCAAGATTTGCCTTACTTTCAAGAAGCCCCTTCACATACTTCTGTGTGATTCACTGATGTGGGTTTCTTTCACATCACAATGACCTGATTCTTTTTGCAAATGGGAATGCTCAGGGCTTTTTTTCTGGGAAAAGAGGTGGTGGAACTCAGTGGGTTGCCCTCAAGGAAAATGGTCACATGGCTGGTGGCCCCGCCCCCGATCTCCAGACAAAGGGGAGTTTAGATTGCCCTCTGCGCCACTGCGTGGAGGGCAATCTAAACTCCCCTCTGCCTGGAGATCAGGGGGCGGGGCCACCAGCCATGTGACCATTTTCAAGAGGTTCCGGAACTCAATTCCACTACGTTCCAGCTGGAAAAAAGCCCTGGGAATGCTAGGGATTGAACCTGGGACATTTTGCATGCCATGTGGAGGTTCTACCATTGTGGGGGGGGGGACTACAGTCTGGCTTTTCAGAGCAACCTCGGTGTATGAAGTTCAGGGAGAAATGGATCTAGATCCTTGGATTGTGGATAGGGCCAGATATCTCAGAGCTAAGCTACAAGAGATGAATTACATGAGGGTGCGCATGTGAAGGGAGTCACAATCTTAGCTGGGAAGCTGAGTTTCAAAAGAGATCAGAAGGCTTTGTCAATTTCCCCTCTCTACAGAGCCAGAGAGATCACTGCTCAAAGGGTTTGTTAATTTCTTCTCTGCCTCCCCAAGGCTCTGTCAGTTTCACCTCCCCTTCTAGAATAGGGGCAGATATCTCAGAACTTTATCCTAACATTGGCCCTATTCTAACATTGCGATTCCTTTCATGAGAGCGTCCTCGAGGAATTTGTCTCTTGAAGTTTAGCTCTCAATTTGGCCTGGGTGAAGGTGGCTGCCTGCAATTCCAAACCCAGGACCGACTCATACTGTTCTGGCTGGGAAGCAGGTTCATGGGTTCAGAGCCACGGCTGATTGTGAGAAAGTGTGAACTGCCTTCTTATGTGATAGGGCTTGTGCCACTTCTCACACAACCATGTGGGAAAGGGATTCGATTAGGGTTGCCACCTCTGAGTTGGAAAATTCCTGGAGGTTTGGGGGGTAGATGGAGAGGGGACGAACCTCAGTGGGGTATAATGCCATAGACTCCATCCTCCAAAGCAGGCGTTTTTTCCCAGAACAACTGATCTTGGTCATCTGGCGATCAGCTGTAATTCTGAAAGATCTCCAGGCCCTACCTAGAGATTGGTAACTCTAGATTCAGTTCCTTTGAATACATGAGCAAGTCCTGCTATGGAGCTCTGAGCATATAGACGGGATTTTCAGCAACAACATGACCTCTGCATCTATGCAAGACTGAATCTGACCTGATCCTATGTGTGTTTCGTTGAAAACAACATACTTATTCCCAAGCATGGAACTGCAGACTCACAGCAATGGAAGAGATATCTTGCTGTTTTTTTAAATCTTATTTACAATAAGTAAATAGCAGCTGCAAGAGAG
This sequence comes from Eublepharis macularius, assembly GCF_028583425.1. Classification (NCBI taxonomy): domain Eukaryota; kingdom Metazoa; phylum Chordata; class Lepidosauria; order Squamata; family Eublepharidae; genus Eublepharis; species Eublepharis macularius. Next base: position 60,313,368 of record NC_072802.1, on the reverse strand, counting down.
CTCGGTTCAGACTGGGTTTTCATTATTGTAATTGCTCCCCAACAGTTATTTTCCCCAGGATGTACTTTTTACTCTGCAGAACCAACAGCAACACTGACTGAGGGGCAAATTGACTTTAAAAAACCCCTCCTATTACTTCTTTACAATTATTTTGGATATCTATACCCTTCTTTTCTTCCCAATGGGGATCCAAAGCCATTCACAACACTGTTCTCTTCCCCTCGCTGAATGAGTGCGACTGGCCCAACAACACTAGTGAAATCCCATGGCACACTGGGGATTCAAACCTGGAGTTCCCAGATCTTAGCCTGACACACTAACCACTGAACCACGCTGGCCTCTGTCTGGATCAGAGAGCTCCGCAGCTGCTATTCACAATTTTTAATATTCAGGCAGAGATCTGCTTATTATAACAACAACAACATTTGATTTATATGCCACCCTTCAGGACAACTTAACGCCCACTCAGAGCGGTTTACAAAGTATGCCATTATTATCCCCACAACAAAACACCCTGTGAGGTGGGTGGGGATGAGAGAGCTCTGGAAGAGCTGTGACTGCCCCAAGGTCACCTAGCTGGCTTCAAGTGGAGGAGTGGGGAATCAAACCCGGTTGTCCAGATTAACAGTGCAATCCTAAACAGAATTACTCCAGTCTAAGCCCATTGAAATCAATGGGCTTAGACTGGAGTAACTCTGCTTAGGATTGCACTGTAAGAGCTCCATGGCGCAGAGTGCTAAGATGCAGTACTGCAGCCCAAGCTCTGCTCACAACCTGAGTTCGATCCTGGCGGAAGCCGGGTTCAAATAGCCAGCTCAGGGCTGACTCAGCCTTCCATCCTTCTGAGGTCGGTAAAATGAGTACCCAGTTTCCTGGGGGTAAAGTGTAGATGACTGGGGAAGGCCATGGCAAACCACCCCGTAACAAAAAGTCTGCCAAGAAAACTTTGTGATGCGACATCCTCCCTATGGGTCAGTAATGACTCGGTGCTTGCACCTTTACCTCTTAACCACTACACCAGACTGGCTCTTAGATGGAATTCCCCCCCCCCACACTCATGAATAGTTTATCCCTTTGAATGAGCAGGTTCAACATATCTCCAGATGTGGAGGGAATCAGCACCACCTACCTACATGATGGAAAATTTTGCCAAAGCCCAGCTTCCTTAGATTTCTGATCAGGTGTGAACGAGATGTAAAATTCTCCATGCTGTACAGTTCTTCACGAGTACTATTCGATTCATGCCTCTATTTGCAGGAGGAATTTTTAAGGGCATTTTTTTTAAAGAAATGACCCAAAGTAGTACTTTTGCATGATCAGACACACAGGAGACCACATCTGATAGAAGAGCTTATCTGCATTGGCATGTCTTTTTTAAGTGCACTGCCAGCCGGCTGATATTTCTCTGCTAGGCTTTAGAGAAAGACACGCACATGGTTTGTCGCACTGTCACTTCAGATCATGTTTATTATGCAAACTGCATGTCTCTGTCGGGATGCTGCTCGACTGAAAAGAGATCTCATTTTGTCTTCCCATATCTTCTAAGTTCTCTGTCTCCTACCCGCCCCAAACACACACCGTTACCAAAATGTGAATGCTAATGGAGGCTTCTGTGCTCTATTTCCTGCCACAGTTTCCTGCCACCGAGTCACTCGGTTAGTTAAACTAACTTGACTGCAGCAGGCATCTGACATTGCCGCAAGGCAAAAACGATGGATTCTTGTAGCCTCAGCAGTGCAACTGAACAGAGGTGCTCCCAATTAAGTCTCCAAACAATGTGCGGCAAGAAGTGCAAGCAAATATTGTTTCTGGGCAATGCTTCTATTTTAAGCATCTTTGCTAAACGGATGATCCATATTGGGGTGTTGAGATAAACGCCAATATTTGCAGGACTCGTTGACAAGACCTCGGAGAGCTCCCAGAATATAATCCCTAAACCCCTACAAACCCACCTGGCAAATCAAATCACACATTTGTAATGGCCCACTCACACAGACACATAAAACCTTTGCTCTCTTAGTGCGCCATGCCTCAGTATCTGAGACCTGCAGTTGAATGTGCAAACTGACTCATGAGAAAAGCATTTCGGAGAAATGAAAGTTCACATTTCGGAGAAGTGAAAGTTCTGTCTCCTGAAGCATGACTTGCAGTGCCTTATTCACACATGCAGGTGTCCACATGATGCCGGGTTTATCAGGACAAACAGGCACCTGTGAAAGGCTGCCCATCTAGTCCAACCTTTGATGAAGAAGCAGGATTGCCGGCACGCGACTCCAGAAGAGAGATCACTTCTCCAACTACCAATTGCCCTGGGATGGCCAATGTGAAGAACAAGACACGCTGGCCTCTGCCACTGGCTAAAGAGGCAAAGGCCAATAGAAGGCTGCCCTCCCTTCCTACCAAGAAGATGACAGCATAGGGTTGCCAAACTCCAGGTGGTGGCTGGAGAGCTCCCAGAATTACAACTGATCTCCAGTCCACAGCAATCAGTTACCCTGGAGGAAAGGGCTTTGGAGGTTGGGCTGTGTGGCATTATACTCCGCTGAGGTCCCTGCCCTCCCTAAACCCTGCCCTCTCCAGGCTCCCCCTCCAAAAGCTCCAGGAATTCCCCAACTGGGAGCTGGCAACTCTATCGCAGCAAGGGCAAAACCAACCTGATCCAAGCCACCAATCAGAGAATGAGCAGCTGCAAGGATCTATTCCCCTTCCTTGCCAGCAAGCCCTCTACTCCACGTGCCCATGTGCCTGGGACTGTAGAAGGCAGAAAGACTCCGTTCATTTTGGTCTTTTGTAAAGTGCAACAGTCAGTTGATCAAATGGCAGGTTATCAACCTTTAAAACAAACCCACCTTTGAGGAGCAGAGAATATCCGCTGCAAAAAAAAACCCGAAAAAAGATCCTGACAGAGCAAACAACTTGAAATAGCTCATGTCAAAGAATGAAACCTCAAGGGAGCAAAGGAAAACACCTGTCCCTATGGTAGGGTTGCCAGCTCCAGGTTTGGAAATTCCTGGAGATTTGGGGGGGAACCTGGAAAGGGCAGGATTTCGGGAAGACCGTGGTTAGTCATTGGATGGGAGACCTCCAAGAAAGTCTAAGGTTGCTACGTAGAAGCAGGCAATGGCAGACCACCTCTGTTAGTCTCTTGCCTTGAAAACCCCAACAGGGGTCGCCATAAATCAGCTGTGACTTGACAGTACTCTTCACCATCACCATAATGCCATAGAATCTACCCCACAATAACCCTGTGAGGTCGGTTAGGTTGAAAGTGTGAGACTGGCCCAAACTCACCCAGCAAGTTTCCATGGCAGAGTGGGGATTCGAACCTAGGTCTCCTAGATCCTAGTCTGACACTCTAACCCCATGCAGGCTTTGATGTCCACCCAACATGAGGGTAACTGTCCCTTCTCCCTTCAGAAGAACAGATCATCCCAAAACCAAGCTGATCTCCTGCACCTAATTAGCACACACTGTCCACGTGTGAGGACATTCCAAAGTCAGGCAGAACAATATGGGTTCCGTTTGACTTATTTGCTTAGAACCACAGGCCATCACGAAACAAGGTTCCTCCCAACAGTTTTTATGATCGTGGCCCAGACACACGGATAGACAGAATTAGCTAATTACAACTGTTGCATTTACAGAATAGGATTGCGTCAGAGCCACTAAAAATACAGTTTATTATAGGGAACTTCAATTAAATGATCACCTCTGTAAGAAAGAACAATAGGTTTTGTGTTCTTTGTCCTGATTTTCCCAGCTGCTACACAAAGGACCAGTCTAATGTAAGGTTTAAGTGCCAGGCTAGGACTTGGGTCTGTATCCTTGAATCAGACATTACACTGGCTGGGTGACCTTGAGCCAGTTATTTTTCTTTCAGCCTGAACTACCTTTCAGGGTCGTTGTGAGGATATAATGGAGGTGAGGGAGATTTGTGTATGTCCCCTTGTGCTCCTTGGGTAATGGGCAGGATAAAAATGTGTTTTATAGGTTGCATTTTTAAACTAGTCTCCAGGCAGGAGCAGGCCCATTCAAATGGAAATTGTAGCACAAGGAAAGGGAGCTTAAGCCCTCCCCTCATTATTTTCCCAACCTGAAATGGCCCCAGCAATATGCTGGTTGCTCTCTTGGGCAAACTCAACTTGGACTGAGGGGGTATATGCAAAATTTCCCCAGTGGCTCCCCAATGCCAGTTCAGGTCAGGAAAATGGTGTGAGGGGGAAGGCTTAAGCTCAGAGATGCCAAGTTGCCTGCTATGGTGGCATCCTGTACCCTGTCCCTGGCTCCCTCTGCTGCTCAGGGGGCTGTAGAATATGGTGGAGGGGATTGTCGTTGTGTGATGTCACAACATCATTTCCAGGTACGTACTCAGAAGTGATGGCACAACATCATGCAAATCTCTAGGAATTTCTCAAATCTCTTTGGTATAAACCATAGAGATTTAGGAAATTCCTAGAGCATCATTTGATGTTGTGACATCACTTCCAGATACATGACTGAAAATGACGTCATGGCATCACGCAACACCATTTTCTGGTGTCTCCACCCTTTGAAAGCTCCCAGGAGTTGCCAGCCAAAGACTGGCAATCCTACAATCCTTCTCCTCTTGGGCCACAATCTTACCACAAATCTGTCCCCAGCTTTCTTAGGTAGCACAGAAATCCTAGACTACATAATAACACATAATAATAACAACAACAGTGCACTTATATACCACCCTTCTAGACAGATTATTGCCCCACTCAGAGTGGTGAACAGTGTTATTATTATCCCCACAATACAGCTGGGGAGCTGGGGCTGAGAGGAGTGGCTGACCCAAGACCTCCTGCTGAGCTCCTGGCAATCATGGGACTCGAACCAGTAAAGTGCTGATTCAAAGCCCAGCCGCTTAACCTGTAGGCTACAGCAGCAACATCTAGGATCCCTAAACACTCCCCGTGTCCCATGTAGGTTGATTCTTGCAAAGGAATCCCGGGCACGCTTTTTCAGAAGCAAGTTCCAGTGTGTTAAATAGGACTTACTCTCAGGTGAAATGCTTAGAACTGCAGCTTTAGGATTAATTCACACAGGCATGGGATGAAGTGGCAGAGACTTACTTAAGGTGGAAGAATGGACAGTACCATTCAGGCAGTAGGTGGAGGATCACATTTGGGAGTGCTCCCTCGTATTAAAAAAAACAAAACCTCTCTTCAAATAGAAAACCAGCACCTCAAGCAAAGAGAGAGCGGTAGAACCTGTCTCCGCAATGTGCTAGTTTTCCATTTGCAAGGAATGTTTTAACAAGAACACTCAACATTGGAATTTATCACCTGTTGTCTTAAGTGATACAGTCCATTTTGCCATTTTACCACCAAATTCCCACCTTATTCTCTTGCATGTATGAACCAGACCCAACAAGCCTGCTACACTTGCTGTTTTTCCCATCCTTCGTTTTTTCTCTGCTACCACTGAGCCATGTGGTACAGGTGGAGTTCAAACTGTATTTTTACAAGCCATGTTTCAAGGCTGAGGACCTTGCAAAACAATAAGGTGTTCTGCTTAACGCTGCTGTTAAAAACAAAACAAAAGAATTGGAAAGCAAAGCCAATAAAATGCAGTTGGAAAGGTAAAAAATTCCCATCGTGTACCGAAACATCTTGAAGGGAATTTTTAGGACAAGCTTGTGTAACATCTTCAGGCAAGAAAGAGAACCTGTGTTTTACAGTACCATAGTAAGCATTAGAACATAATAAGAGCCCTTCTGTTTAAGTCAGCCTTCTGTCTCACACAGTGGCCAACCAGTTACTCTCTTCCAGGGGTTATTTCGTAGAAAAAGAGCTGGAGGAACTCATTAGCATAACTCATTAGCATATGCCACACCCCTTGACATCACCAGAAGTGTGTCATTAGCATGACCGATTTGCATATGCCACACCCCCTGACATCACCTATCCTGGCTGTTTCGGACCCAATCCTGGCCATTCAGGGCTGAAATTGGGCTCAAAATGGCAAAAGGGGGCCCTAAATGACCAAAAGTGGCCATTTTGGGCCCTTTGGGGCCTGGTTTGGAGCTGAAACAGCCCAGATCGGGTCAGTGCTGGGCAGGGGAGGGTTCCAACCCAGGCTGGTTCGGCCCCAATCCAGGCTGAAATGGGCCCAATGGCTGAAAGTCAGGTGGGCGGGGCCACCTGGCATGTGACTTCTTTGGAGAACTGCCAGAACTGCATTCCTGCGCATTCCCCCTTGAAATGAGCCCTGCTCTTTTCCTTGCTGTGGTATGAAAAGGGTTACAGTCAACATGTAATGGACTTGGGAAGGGGAAGGTTAGATTTGTTGCTGTTATTTGCCCCTTTTGAGGGGAACAAAGGCCAGGTGCACACTCTAGCTCTGGGAAGAGGGAACGTCCTTTTAAAACCTGAAAATAATGGTCATTTATTGTGCATAGATGGGTGATTCATTCTGTTTTTCAAGTTTACAGGATTAGCAGAACTGAGGGAGAACAGATATTTTGGAAAACATGGAGCTGAGGGCTTTGTTAGCATAAGATTGTTTATCTGGAGTTCAAAATAGCCACTCCTGGAGCCTGACTGTGCCTGGATTAAGGTTAATCCAGAGACTCCTTGTGTCATCAAGAGATGCTGTATCTCAAGATAAAGCCTGTGTGATGACCAAATCCATTTCACTCTGAAATTGTCACGAGGTTTCTTAGGCAAAAACATGTCCCAACAGACACCCCCACTGTCATGCTGCTTATAGATGCGTATGCACATGAAGACGTGTGTTTATGCGACACAGATAGAGCCCAGGTGCAAATATGCAACCCTGGGTGCCCCTGAACTAGTGTAGGGGAAGAATGTTACAGTACCTTCCACTGCAAAAATAGTCTCCAACTGCACCAAGACCAGCTTGGCACTGGAAAACAAAAAGCCCTGTTGTACATCTGGAAGCTCAAACTGCAGTTTGAGTTCTAACCTGCAGTTAGACGGAATCATGAATTGAGCCACAGGGGCAGATTTGTGTTCCGTTGCCTTGTTTTTCCCTCAAGCTAAGCACTGTTTGCTAGAGAAGGCCATTTGGAACATTCTTGCATTTTATTGATTGATTTATATCCCACTTTTCTCCTCCATTAGCAACTCAAAGCAGCTAAGGACATCGTTCTCTCCGCCTTCATTTTCTCACAACAACCCTGTGAGGTAGGCCAGGTTGAGAGTTTGTGGCAGGACCAAGGTCACCCAGCGATTGCAGGGCGGCCTTAGCCAATGGGCAACAAGGGCAGCTGCTCCAGTACCCCATGCTGGGAGGGGCAACCAGCTAAGGACCCACCCCGTGAATGAGGGGGGAAGGAAGCAAAAGAGCTGGCTCTCACCTCTACCACTCACATTCATTGTTTCTGGGGACTGGGACATCCGCTTGCAGTGACGGGCGGACTTCACCCAAGGCTCGGGCATCCACGCTTCTGGCAATGGCTCCCATCTGCTTCATACAGGTCAAAGGCTGCCCTTTGCTTGGCCCCAGCAGGGGGGGTGGCAGTTATTCTGAGAGCCCATCCTGGGCTTCTGCCCAGCACCTAGGATCACTGAAACCGCCCCTACATCCCCCCTCATCCTTATGTATTTCAGAACGCAACATTCCGGCAGAGATATTAATAGCAATCCATTTTCTATTGTAAGGTATCCAGGCCAGACTTGCTTTCTAATAAGGATGCCCTGTTGCAAACCATCTCTTTTTAAAGGGCTTGATGATCTTCACTATCGATCTAGGCCATTAAGCAGACAGTGCCATAGGATTCGTGTCAAGTCAGCAAGCTGCGTTTCTGAGAAGGCGGGCTGGCGGGACGAAATGTCGGACTTGTTTGCGTCTCCCTCTCTTCAGCTGCTCCTCTTTAAGAACAGAAAATCATTTGGAGTTTGATGGTCCCTGAACTAGCATAGTGGTGGGTGGCAGCAATTAAAAACAAACGATTAGGAGTCCCCTCACTCCATGATAAGACACAATATAAACACAAAAATGAGTTGTTAAGATGTCTTACAGAGGGGGAAAGCCCTGTAATGCAGTACAGACAAGACACATGATGTTAATTTTGTCTGTTCAAACCCGTACTTCAGAGTTGGCCCCATTCAGTTCAGAAGGGCTTGCTCCCAAGTAAAGGATCAGTAAAATCTAGCTATTTAAAGTGGTAGTCCAGGACTCCAGGCCATCTTGAGAAGCCACTTTTGCCCATACAAACTTTCATGTAACTAAGGCCATTTCCACACGTCCTTAAAGGGACGGCCCACTTACCGAACGCTGCCAGCTTTCCCCCTTCACTCCACACATCTCCGATTTCAAAATGGTAGCAGGCTGTTTGGCTTCCATTTTGTCGGTACCTTTTCAGGGACTGCGGGAAAGTGCATTCTCAGAAAAGGCGCCAAAGGGCCTAGGATTAAACATGCTAGAAGTAAATATGGGGGACAGGACACTGTTATATTATATGACTGTTGCAGCAAGAATATTGTATGCACAATACTGGAAGCAAGAAGACATACCAGAAGTGGAGGAATGGATTCAAAAGCTGTTATATATGGCGGAGATGGACAAAATGACAAGGAAACTAAGAGACCAGAATCCAAACAAATTTCTAAGTGACTGGAGAAAATTTAAAAATTATTTGGAAAATAAATGGGACGTGAAAGGACAACTGTGGATTTTAGAGAACTATTGAGAGTTGTGGAGAATGAATATGAACTTTACCTTTGGTAATAGGGATTATATTGTGAATAGAGGTAATGATAAGAAATAAAGGGGTTTTAGTGCTATTGGAAGTCAAAAGGGGAAAAGGGGGGAGGGGAAGGGATGGGGGGCATATACATGCATTTAAAGGGTAATGAAATTGTAGACTTTAATGAGATGTATGTTTAACCCATTCAATAAAATTTTTATTAAAAAAAAAAGGCACCAAAGGGCTAGTGACGTGATGACATCATTGCATCACCAGTGATATCAGCAGCTGATAAGCCCCACCTCCCATGGTCCCCTGCCAATTACCGGGGGGAGGGGGGCAGTTGGCAATCCTAGTGGAGAACGATGTTGTCACTTTGAGTGTCAATTGGGGAGAAAAGCATAAAAAGAGTATAAATGTCTAAATAAAAATTCTGTTTGTTTAAATTCTGTACATTTGTTTGTTTACGTTCTGTTTGAATCCCACAGCTGCCATGAGCTCAGCAGGTAGCCTTGCGTAAGCCACTCCTTTCAGCCCCAGCTCTCCAGCCATATTGTGGGGATAATAATAGCAGTGACTTTGTTCACTGCTCCGAGTGGGCGCTAATCTGTCAAGAAGAGCAGTATCCAAATAGGGCTGCCAATTCCCCACCCAGGGCAGGGGATCTCCTGTCCTCACCTCCTCCCCCCGGCCAGTGGGGGGCTCCTGCACCCCGCAACAGGCCCGTTTTAGGCCGAATCGGGCCCGCTGGGAGGGGGGACGATTCAGCCCTTTGGCGAGTGTGGGAGCACACACCGGGCTGCCCGCATGACGACGTCACTTCCGGGAAGTGAGAGCACACATGACAAGAGACACCAAAGAGCATGGAGGGTGAATGCCAGGTCCCCAGTCCCCTGCTGGGGGACTCAAGGGACCTGGCAACCCTATATCCAAACGAACTGTTGTTGTCATTATTATTAAGTAAGCGAAAAACCCACAAATGATTCCTGTTTTCCTGCATGTGCTTGGGGCTCTCATTGAAATTGACAGCACCTAAGAACCTATGAAAAAGAGCCCCGTGGCGCAGAGTGGTAAGGTGCAGTACTGCAGTCCAAGCTCTGCTCATGACCTGAGTTCGATCCCGGCGGAAGCCGTGTTCAGGCAGCCGGCTCAAGGTTGACTCAGCCTTCCATCCTTCCAAGGTCGGTAAAATGAGTACCCAGTTTCCTGGTGGTAAAGTGTAGATGACTGGGGAAGGCAATGGCAAACCACCCTGTAAAAAGTCTGCCAAGAAAGCGTCGTGATGTGACGTCCCTGCCATGGGTCAGTAATGACTTGGTGCTTGCACAGGGGACTACCTTTACCTTACCCTAAGTACCTATGAAGAACCCAGTGGTACCTATGGTCCAGCATCCTGCCTCACGCAGCAGGCAACCAGTTATTCTGGAGGGCCAACAACAGGAACTAGAGGCCAAGGCCTTCAGATTCCCTCTCCTGGTATTCAGAGTTTTCCTGCCTCTGATGGTTGATGCTTATAAAAGGGTTTAACTTTGGGCCGTATCATGCCTCAAGGTCTTTCATGCACACTGCCGCCATTGGTCTTGTTCCCCAATATATTCGATTCACTCCACTTCTCCATTACCTTTTGCACATTCATTGGCAAAGTCTGTTTTCTCTCTTTAGTTTCCTAGGAGCCTGCATTGGCTGTCCATCAAGCCAAACGTTCGCTCCAGCATTGACAGAGCCAAGGGCAGCCAGGCAAGGGGGGCAGGGGAGCTCAGCCATGCCAGCCAAGTCTTGCTTAATGAACGTAACTGTTTTATAACATGTCACGCTTGGCGATACTGAAAGGAAAAGCCTATAAGGAGAACATTTAATCGAGTGATTCAACACAATGCTCGGCCTTCCTGGCGGCTGAAACTGGCAAAATGCCTCCCCCCAAGGGCTGGGTGGAAGCGGTCTTCTGTCTTTGGCAACACGTCTGTCGTTTCATTAACTAAAGGTCCCAGGGTATGAATGACGGCAGCGCAACCTTCACACGAAACAGTAAGCCAAGCCAAATCGACTGCGATGTAATATTTTGGTGCTTGTGGGGTGATTTTTTTTTTTAAGCAAGTGTGATCCCATGAACAGAAAGCAATGCAGGAAATGACAGAAAGAAGCTGTTCCTTGCTTTGCTGGATGAAAGTTATTTACGATTATTAATAATTGGGCTCAGAAACAAATTGGGAACCAGAGTAGATAGGCCAAGACTGGAAGTATATGATCCCTACAATCCATTCCAGTCAACATTGTTTTTGGAAGATTTTATTAAAACATTCTGACTGCAGCATTCTGTCTCAGCTGAAGTTTCCAAACACCTTTCAAGGGCAGGCCCACATAGAGCCCATTGCAGTAATCTAATCTAGATGTTAAAGGGGCACAGCAGGGAAAGGGCCGACAGATACCCCCAGGGCTTTTTTTCAGCTGGAACACGGTGGAACGGAGTTCCAGAACCGCTTGAAAATGGTCACATGGCTAGTGGTCCCGCCCCCTGATCTCCAGACAGAGGGGTGTTTAGATTGCCCTCCACACCGCTCAGCGGCGCAGAGGGCAATCTCAACTCCCCTCTGTCTGGAGATCAGGGGGCGGGGCCACCATCCAGGTGACCATTTTCTCCAAGGGCAACCCACTGAGTTCCACCACCTCTTTTCCCAGAAAAAAAGCCCTGGATACCCCCCAAAGTGAACTGCTAGCTAGTAGCTATAGTCAGAGCTAAGAGCCCCCCCAGATGTGATTCGAGGATCTGTGTATTTATTCATGCTCCTTCCCATTCATATGAGAAGCAGGGATTTGGAATGGATCTATTTGTAATTTTAAAAACGGAGCAGATGGTGAAGGGAACTAAACCTGATCCCTTCCCACAATATACCTTGACGCATCTGTTGCTTTCAGCACTTTTCTCCTAACCTGGCCCTGCAGAGAGTACCAGAACCCAGCAAAGAATGGGAGAGGCAGGTGCAAGATTGAGCTCCCCGGTTTTTGGTTTAAAAGGCCCCTGTTTTCATACAAATGGAAGAAGGACACGTGAATAAATACATGCAGATTCTCTTGTCGTATCTAGCGTGGCCCAAATTTTTTCTCTCTTGCTGCACAGTTCTATCCCTTTTCTGAAGGTCAGCAGATACCTTGGAAGGGATTGGATATAAAGTCCATGCCCCACTTTCCCTACAAATGAGAATTAGATTCAGTAGAAGACAGACCGTGTTTGGAATAGCTTTCGTTACACACTAGCATTTTCCAGGGTGATGAATACTGCGAATGAGATCTTGGGGTGCTTTCACCTGTATTACTTTATTATAAGGCGTCAGATTTTCAACAATGGATATTTCCATGTAGACTAGATGTATTGTTTTTTGAAGGACCATTACTGTATCCCAATACGGATGTTTGCATTTTTATTCTTCTTAAGTGCCCTTAATCAAGAGCAAAAGCTACGGGGGAATTTCACAAAAATAAATCCATTTTCCTCCGTACTTTTGGAGGTTTTCCTCCTGAATTTTCCCTCTCTTGTGGATTGGTTGTAGCATTCACATGAACAACCTTATCCTTTTGAGCCCCCTCCTCTTCTGAAACTTTGCCCTCCCCAGGCTCCACCTACAAATCCCTAGGAATTTCCTCACCCAGAGTTGGCATGCACACAGAATGCTCTATTTTTTAGAAATGGTTGTGCCGTCCTGCATTTTCAGGTGTTCCTTTAAGGCAGCTTCACCACACAGTCAATCATCAAAAGAAGCCTGCGTTCTGCTTCTGCCGATTCTGCTAAAATTATCTAGAATACTCAAGGGCAAGGCAGGCCTCCCCAAGAACCCAGGCTGGAAATAAGTAAGTGTTGAAATGTCTTTACACATTCTAAGTTTGGCCTGGATCCTGCAGACAGGGGTTGTTTTTTTTAGTGTGTAAGTATCTAAATAAGGAAATGAGTCAGCGTGCACAGTGAAGAGAGTACCAGATTATTACCTGGGCGATGAAGGTACAAATTGGTCTGAAGTCTGGATAGACTAGGATCTTTCTACACACATGGGGAAAGAATCGAAAAGGAACTGTTTTTTCTTTGTATGCGTGTATGTGTGTTGGGGGTGGAGCACATCCATATCTTCATGGATACACCCATCTGCATCTTCTGGGACGGAAGAACAGATACCAGGTACTGCAATTGCCACATTAGGTTAGAACTGTTTCTCTGTTCTCGTTTTCTTTGTTAGTATCTGCTTCATAATTTCTGAAGCCAGATGCCCTGACCTGGATTAGCCCAGGTGAGCCTGATCTCATCAGATCTCAGAAGCTAAGCAGGGCTGTCCTTGGTTAGTAATTGGATGGGAGACCTCTAATGAAGACCAGGCCTACAGAGGCAGGCGATGGCAAACCACCTCTGATAGTCTCTTGCCATGAAAACACCGTCAGGGATTGCCATAAGTCAGCTATGACTTGAAGGCACCACACACTCACACACATACTCTCCAGATATGTTGATAGCAGAATAAAGCTTGTACAGATAGAAAAAGATTGACTGGATCACTACCTGTGTGCCTTGTCATGGCCAACGTTACCAACAACCTGGTTCGATAGTCTACCTGGTATCAAATTGGAAATGGGGGGTAGAACCAAGGAGGTGGTGGCAGTGACTGGAGGTAAAGGCCTCCGTAAAGCTCTTGAAGGAGAGTTGGGAAGCAATGAGGGATACCTACTGAGAAAGTTGGGTTTCCCTCCTAAAATGGATTCCCACCAACTTTTAAGCAGGGCTGGGTCTCTCTTGTGTGCTTCTGGGCTTGTTGTACAATTGTCAGCCTCCAGGTGGTGGCTGGAGAGCTCCTGGAATTTCAACTGATCTCCAAGTGACAGAGATCAGTTCCCCTGGAGAAAATGGCTGCCTTGGAAGGTGGACTCTATGGCATTATATCCAGCTGAGGTCCCGCCCCTCCCCAAACCCTGCCCTCCCCAGGATCCACACCCCAAATCTCCAGGAATTTCCCAACCTGGATCTGCCAATCCTAGCTGGTTGCCCAAACTAGGAATGTGTTTTTTAAAAATAAACTGATTTACAGTGTTCGCAGGGGCAGCGCAAGGGTTTACCACGCTTGCGGCCGGCCAGGCGCCCCTGCATGCGCGTGCGCGTGCACCAGCCTGCATGATGACGTCACGCGTGACATCATCACGGGAGCGCACGCGCCGCCGCCGGCCCGATTGCTGCGGCGGGTGGCCTCCGAGCTCTCCCGCTCAGTTGCCTGCGCCGCCACAGATGCCTGCCCGCGGTGGCTGCGCCTGGCCAGGGGCTTGTGCTGGTGGCGGCAGCGGCACGGGGTGGGAGAGATAGGAGGCTGGTGCTTTGTGGCACGCGCTCCCGCACGCCGCACCTCCTCCGGCACTCCCTCCGGCACCCTGCGCCTGCGGCCACCGCCTACCTGGCCTCAATAGGCCCGCCGCCCCTGAGTGTTCGATTTAGGTGTGTAGACATGTTGGTCTGCAAGAGAAGAGCAAGATTCAAGTTCAGTAGCAACTTATCTTGCAAATCTTGTTGGTCTCTAAGATGCTATTGAATTGCGCTCTTCTGACTTACAGTACAAACCTAACAGGTTTTGAAGAATGCAGCTCTGCTTAAGGAGGATTGCTAAACTCCATGTGGGGCCTGGAGATAAGTTTTCCAGACTCCAGGTGGTGGCTGGAGATCTCCTGGAATTACAACGGATCCCCTGGCCATACAGATCATTTCCCTGGAGAAAACGGCTGCTTTGAAGAGTGGTAATTACGGCATTATACCTTACTGAGGTCTCCCCCTTCCCCAAACCCCACCCTCTCCAGGCCCTACCCCCCAAATTTCCAGGATTTTCTCTACCTGGAGCAGGCAACCATATCTGGAGGTCTCCCAGAATTACAAACATTGGAGAAAATGACTGTTTTGAAGGGTTCTTCAAACCCCCTGCAGAGGTTCTTCCCCTCCTAAAATTCCTCCTTCCCCAGGTTTCAGCTTCCAAACTCCAGGAATTTCCCACCCCAGAGCTGGCAACCATATTCTACTGCCAGTGTAGCTTTTAAAGCAAGGAAGAGCAGGAGATATTAAATAAATGCTGCCAATGTACTCCAGCCTGTCAAAGTGTGCGCCTTTCCGCACCCATGCTGAACTCCACATACTTTCATGTGCTTTCCACCTACTCCCTCCTATTGTTTCAAATGACCACATGATTGCTAGGAAATGTCCTTTATTTAAGACTATTCTTTTCCATGAACTGCTCTTTGCCTAATACTGATTTTGGCCGTAAGCTATGGAAAAATGAAACTGTGTCTGTTTCCTGCTCTGAACTCTGAAACATCTGCGATTTTTAGCGTTATGTCAGCCACTGTTGTCTGTGGTCCCCTGAAGAAAATTAGAGGGGGTTGGATTGTCTCACTGCAAGGAGAAAAAGGCAGATGTAAAAATTATAGGGTGGAAAGAAGGAAACGTAAATAGTAATTAAAAGGAAGACTCCCCTAGCACATCATAACTCCCCTCCTACAATCCCCCCTGTAGCGAAAAGATTTTGCACCATATAGAGTTATTCTCAGGAGTGTACTAATCTTGCCTGCAATCCTCAGAGCTTCTGCAGAGTTACATGATTTGAGTGTGCCACAAAAATCTCTGCCATATGTTTAATCATGCAGGCCATGTGCCGCCCTGGGAGTGCTCCCGTACTCTGTAGGGGGCCGAATCACATCCGATTTGGCCTGAATCTAGCCCAATTCGGGCTAGATTCGACCCAAATTCGGCCACTGCAGAGTGCGGGGATGCTGCTGCGCTCCGGAGCGGCTCAATTCAGACTGAATTGGGCCCCAATTGGACCGCTGTGGAGCGCAGGAGCATGGGAGCACGCCACAGCGGTCCGGTTAGGCCTGAATCCAGCCTGCCAGTCAGGTAAGTAGGGGGTGGAGGTGGGGGATTCCCTGCCCACGGTGGGAGACTGGCAACCCTCGTTCTACTGGAAGTGATGCCCGCACACTGGCACAATGTCGACATGTTCCCCAACATCCCCTCATTTCCTTCCATCAGCATTTCAAGTCCCGGTGGGCTAAGGAAAGGTTTTCCAGCAGGATTGCTGGCAAGCCCGTGTCCAGGAGACGAGTGCTGGGAGTTCCTAGTCGAAAGTTCTCAGGCATGGGGAAGATGCTTCAGACTGGAACCTCAGAAAGAAGCTTAATCTACTCACCCCCAGTGCCATCTTCCCAACCTGAAACAGCAGCAAAGATCCAATATTTGCTTTCCTAGGTAAACCTATGTGTATGTCCAACAGTATATGTGTAGGTAGGCCCATCAGTACACGTACATTTCCCCATGGGGGCAAACAGTGGCTCCCAAGGGCTGCTTGAGGTTGGGAAAACTGCGTAGGGTGGAAGTCTTAAGACAACACTCGTCTCAGTTTATTGCATCATTATGTTCCCTTTAGAATATTTTTCTGCTTTCAACCTTTTAAAACATTTGAATATTGGGTGTGATTTTTTTGGGGTTGGCTGCAGTCCTAAATGCTGAAAACAATAGAACTTCCAAGTAAACATGATAAGGTTTGTACGGCATGTTGCGTTTTATTAAATTACGGAAGCACCTGGTGTGTTCACCAGATCGTATTTTGGGGAGTTCCCTGCTAACCAACTGGCAGAGTGTGTGTGTTCACAGTACCCTAGGTGAAAATTATGCATATAGCTTTTGCATATACAAATAGAGATATACATATACATATACAAATGTATATACAAATATATATACAAATAGAGATATACATAGAGATATACAATACAAATAGAGATATAGATATACGCTATGAAAACTGGATTCTGTAATACGTATATAATGCAATTTTTCAAACATTGCATATGATACTTTTTTTGTTTACGCCATCCATAAGGAGGGACTAAGAGCAATTCAGGTTTGCTAGTCTCATCTAGGGTTGCCAGGTCTCCCTACCGTCCCAGCGGGAGGCTGGGGACCTGGGGTTAACCTTTGTTGTGTCCCCAGCGTGTTCCACTCGTGTGCGCAGTCCCACGCCTGCAGAATGTGCGTCATAGCGCAGGTGCAGGAGCACATGCGCAATTCACAATGGGTTGATTTGGGCCTCAAATGGGCCCAATTCGGCCCATTTGGGGCCCAATTCGTCCTGCTGCAAAGTGTGTGCGTGCTCTCAGGGCGGCAGTACATTGTTATGCTGCCCCCAAGAGCATGCCCGGAAGGCCTCTTCCTGTGCCCTTCTCCCACAGGTGAGGGGGGGTGGAGGGTGAAAGCGGGGGCCCCCTCGCCCCCACTGGGGGAATGGGATCCCTAGTCTCACCCCCTGGACATTGGAAACAAACTTTTCCTTCACTTGCATTTATTCCACCAAGAGTCCATTAAATATGCTCATGAAATTATCTGCTACTGAAGTTCCCTGTTAAATTTGATCTGTCCAGTCACCAGCATAGAACTTTTATTTCTTTGCTCCCTTTCATTTTGCCACCTTCAAATTGATTAAGGTGTTATACAGGCTTTGACTCACTGCCAGGGGAGGTAGTGATAGCCCTGAGCATAGATGGCTTTAAACATACAAGTTTTGTATAAATATATTTTCTTCTCATATTTTATGTAATTTTATAGTGACTTGTTTGCTGTCTTAGATCTTTGTATGCCATTAAAGGTATTGGAATGATTGAATGATTAACTGAGATGGCTTTAAAAGGGGGTTAGACAGATTCAGGGAGGACGGGTCCATCAAGGGCTACTAGCCATGGTGACTGAAAGGAGCCTCTATATTCATTGGCAGTAAACCTCTGAAACATGCAACATCAGGGGAAGGCCTTGGCCTCTACCCCTTGTTTGTTGGCCCTCCAGGACAACCAGTTGGCTGCTGTGTGAAACAGGATGCTGAACTACGGGGACCATCGGTCTGATCCAGCAGGGCTCTTCGTATGTTCTCTCGATGCAACGCAAGGATGCACAAAAGGCCATAGACAGGTACGGTTGCCAGCTTTCAGGTGGTGGCTGGAGATCTCCCAGGACTACCACTGATCTCCAGATGACCGAGATCAGTTTCCCTGGAGAAAATGGCTGTTTTGGACTGTGAACTCTATGGCATTATAACCTGCTGAGCTCCAGCCCCTCCCCACACCCCACCCTCTCCAGGCTCCACCCCCAAGAGCTCCAGAAAATTCCCAACCTGGAGCAACCCCTCTGCCCCCCCTAAATACGGCCCTGTCACAACCTCTAGCAACAGTGTAGGACCGCAGCGACACAACTGTGCCAACATGGCCCCCCATGTCTTCAGTCCCAACTTTTCTGTTGGTTGCCAAGCTCAGCTGGCAATGCTACTCACAACTGACTTTATGTGTGAAGCCACAAGGTCTGTCCCATTGTGTGCCTGCTGATTTGAAATTGCGACTGCTCTTTCCTCTGTTTCCCTCTGTTAAGAGCTGTATTTATGCTACTGGAACATCCCGGCTTCCCTTCACCAAGGCACACAACATAAGAATCCTGCTGGATGAGAACAAAGGCCCACACTCAGCACACTGAGGCCAAAGCCTCTTCCTATTGCTACCCCCCTGGCAATTAGAATACAGGTACA
Organism: Eublepharis macularius; assembly: GCF_028583425.1. Classification (NCBI taxonomy): domain Eukaryota; kingdom Metazoa; phylum Chordata; class Lepidosauria; order Squamata; family Eublepharidae; genus Eublepharis; species Eublepharis macularius. Next base: position 60,295,116 of record NC_072802.1, on the reverse strand, counting down.
CTGTCTGCATACATGGAGGTTCTACTTAGCCATCATGGCCAACAATAGTTAAAGACACCAATGGTTTGACTGGACTGTTGCAATCTCCATTATGTTAAGCACAAGCTGCTGTCATGGCACTAAACTGTTGTGACAGCTGTGACCTCAATGTGACAGCAAAATGCCAAAGAAATGCCTCAGAAATTAGGCAAAAGAAATTGTGACGCTAGAATCCTGCGGCTATCTTCATAATGGCAAAACTTGCGTGCAAGGAAATACTTTGACTGAAGCTGGGTTTGCAAAACTCATCCCCAAACTCGTTGTCCCAGTTAGTCATGTCCAAAGCCTTACAGGAATAATTCCACTGCCAATCCCATTTTTTTATTCTTAGAAATAGGATTTCTTCAGGAAAACTGTTGGCCAACTGGATGGCTGCCTGGTTAAAAATATAATAAGAGCACTGCTGGAGTGCTCCTAAGCAGAGTTTTGTGTGTTTTGTGCCATCAAGTTGACTTCGACCCATGGTGATCCTACGAATGAAAGACCTTCAAACTGTCCTATCCTTAACAGACGTGCTCAGATCCTGCAAACTGGACAATGTGGCTTAGAATCATAGAATCACAGAGTTGGAAGGGGCCATACAGACCACCTAGTCCAACCCCCTGCCCAGTGCAGGATCAGCCTAAAGCATCTCTGACAAATATTCATCCAGCCTCTTCTTGAAAACTGCCAGTGAAGGGGAGCTCACCACCTCCCTAGGCAGCTGATTCCACTTTTGAACTACTCTGACTGTGAAAAAGTTCTTCCTAATATCCAGCCGGTACCTTTGTGCATGTAATTTAAGCCCATTGTTTCGGGTCCTACCCTCTGCTGCGAACTGGAACAGCTCCCTGCCCTCCTCCAAATGACAGCCTTTCAAATATTTAAAGAGAGCAATCATGTCCCCCCTCAACCGCCTCTTCTCCAAACTAAACATTCCCAAGGCCCTCAGCCTTTCCTCGTAGGGCTCAGTCTCCAGACCCCTGATCATCCTCGTCGCTCTCCTCGTCACTCTCCTCTGCACCCTCTTGGCTTCTTTTATTGAGTCAAGCCATCTCATTTTGGGTCTTCCTCTTTTCCCACTGCCACCCACTATTCCTAGCACTATTGACTTTTCCAGAGAGTGAAGCTTACTATGGCCCTGGAGTTCTCCTGGAATTACAACTATCTCCAGATTAGAGAGTTCCATTGCCTTGGAGGATATGGCAGCTTCAGAGGGTGGACTTCATGGCCTCACATCCCCGTTGAGCTCCCTTCTACCCCCAAACGCTGCCCTCTTCAAGCACTGCCCCCTAATCTCTAGGAATTTCCCAAGCTGGAGTTGGCACCCCTAACTGAGAGTCTCTCTAAATGAGACATCTGACACATGAAGAATGTGTGTCAGGAGATGCAATGTTAGCCAGGAAGGGTAGTTGAAAAAGACAGAGTGGCCGGCAGGGCAAAGGCTTTGCTATACACTGGAACTGTGTGAAGGGGCTGTGAGAAGAGCATAATTATCTTTAGGAGGACTTTGCAAGTGACTATCTAGTCCAGCATCCCGTTTTCTGCAGCAAGCAACCAGTTCTGCGCATGCTTACTACTCAAGAAATGAGCAACCATTACTGTGGGAAGTTCTCAGTCTCCTCCCATGAATGAGGGGTTTTTTGAACGCTTAATTCACACCAGTTCTGTGGAATGTACAGTGTAATCTTTGTGTGAAATGAGGAAGGGGCTGATACACTTAACAATCCTTCCCTGGAACGGTGCTTTCTGGAAAAATTCATGGGGCATTTTTTTACCCCAGTAAGTTTACCCTAAATAGTACCCCAAACACAAAAATCGGTTGATTTTTCCACGGTTGTACTGTACCCTAGGTGCTCTTTGTTTACGGGGGGGGGGGGATCCCTGAGTTATAAGTGACTATAATTTGGAAACTTTGTTTACTGGTGTGTAACTGATACTGTCCTAAAAGGGGAAAATTGTAGGGCCGCTTTTCTGAACATCGTACCCCAAAATGTGCAACTAGGAAGAGTTTCATCACAGGTGGTTGGTTAACAGAATAGTGCAAGAATGCAATCAGGTAAACCAAAAAAAGTACAAGTAAGAAAATAAGAGATGCCCTGGTGGAGCAGACCAGTGGTCCATCGAGCAGAGCATCTTATTTCACACAGTGGCCAATCAGTTGCCCTTGGAGAACCAACAAATAGAGCACCGAGGCCAAAGTCTTCCCCCTGATGCTGCCTCCTGGGCTTTGGTATTCAGAGGTTTTACTGCCTCCAGATGTGGAGGCTCTCTTTAATACAAACTACTGATCAACCTCTCCTCTAGTCTAACCCTAATCCCCTTTTAAAGCTGTCTATGTCTGCGGTCATCACTACATCCACTCTCAGTGCATTCCGCAATTTAATTACTCATTGAGCGGAACTACAAGTGACAAAAGGCACAGGTTGGACACTTGTCAGCTTCCCTCAAGTTTTGGCGGGAAATGTAGGCAGCTTGGCGGAATGTTGGACAAGTGACAGTTGAAAAGTCCGTTGGACAGCAGTCAGAGAGTCAAGCTGCAAGACCAGGATGCCTACATTTCCCATCAAAACTTGAGGGAAGCTGACTAGTGTCCAACCTGTGTCAGGCGTCACTTGTAGTTCTGCTCATTGAGTAAAGGTTTGGTCACTCTTGATTACTGCCCATTAATTGTGCCCTTGGTCATCTTTTCTGTACTCTGAAAAGCCCCAGATTCTTGAGCCCTTCCTTGCAAGAAAGGCTGTCCCTTTCATTATGGTGGGAAAATATGAGACCGCAGACAACAGACAGCTACGGAGCAGGCCCAGGTGTGGAATAGGGTTGCCATCCTTCAGGTGGGGTCTGGAATCCTCCAGGAACTACAAGTGCTCTCCAGCCTGCAGAGATCATTTTCCCTGGAAGAAATACTCCTGTGGAGGGTGGACTTATCTCCACTGAGTTCCCTCCCCTTCCCAAGCTCCGTTGTCCCCAGGCACCACTCCCAAATCTCCAGGAATTTCCCATGCCAGAGTTGGCAACCCTTGTGTGTGCATATGATGTAGCACCTTTGCTGAAGCTAAGAGCCAAGCTACAAGTGACGCCTTATACAGGCTGGACACTTCTCAGCTTCCCTCAAGTTTTGATGGGAAATGTAGGCATCCTGGTTTTACAGCTTGGATCTCCATTACAGCTGCAAGACCAGGATGCCTACATTTCCCATCAAAACTTGAGGGAAGCTGACAAGTGTCCAACCTGTGTCAGGCGTCACGTGTAGCTTGGCTCTCAGCAAGCAGGACTGGGTACCTGGATGAGTGACCCCCTGGGAAGCCTCGAGTCCCATGAGGGAAGACAGGTGGTATATAAAAGTGATAAGTTAAATTGAGTTGGTAGCTGTATGTAAGTCCAAAGAAACCTTTCTAGGCTTGGATCAATGAGAAGTTTTGACAAAAAGACGCTCGATTTCTGTGGGACTTTTCAGCGTTGCCAAAAACAGCAATATTTGAATAAAATCTGCTTGCCCCCCTTCTTTCAAATGGAGATCAGCTATATTCTTACCTGGGACAGGCTTGATTCTTTCTGCTGGTAGAAGACCTGACTATCCTAATTTCCTAAATGTTATAGGCAGCTTTGTTCTAATTTAATACCAATCCAAAAGGGCTCCCCTGGAAAGAGCAACCTAAATCCACAAAAAAACTCTGGCGGTAAGAATCACTCAGACTCCAAGTCTACAAGACTTAACTACTAATATTACAATTTTTAAAATTTTTTAAAACAATTTAAAATTTAATTTAAACCATCTTTTAAAAATTGTAATATTAGTAGTAAAGTCTTGTAGGCTGGGAGTCTGCGTGATTCTTACCTCCGGAGTTTTTTTTTTTTGTGGATTTAGGTTGTTCTAATTTAATGCTGTCTGCATCTCGCTGCTTCAGTGCTGCACACCGTTTATACATCTGCAATGCTTGGTAATCTCTGTGCTCCTTGTTAGATCCCCAAGAATTATCCACAGAGACATCTTGGGCTCTGGCCAATTCTAAGGCATACACAGCAGGCAAACTGGGTCTCTCCTTGGCAGGCTCCAAGGAGCTATTGTTGACCTGACTCAGCTTTTCAAGCTCTTAGCACCGGACTGACTCAGCATTTCCAAAGAGGGGATCAGACAGAAGCAGGAGTCAGTGGAACAGAGGAAGAGATCATTAGCCAGATGGCAGCAGCGTATTTCCGTTTTTGTCCGATTTTCACATCCCTTCAGCAGAATTCCTCACATCACCCCTGCGAGTGGCTTTCGGTTCATGCTGTGTAAGAAGCAGGGGTGCTATATAAGGAAGAGATCAATTTTTTCCCTTCCTGGTCTTCCATTTCTCTTCCTCTCTTTAACATACGTATGCACTCACACTAACCCCTTGATTATGTTTGCACTGCAAGGTTAACAGAAAAAGAAAAAGCTGCCCTTGCAAAGCCAGCTACTATGCAATCTCTGGATAGAACCGCTGCAATCATTCTTCATGACGGATGATGGCCCGCAAAGGCCATGCCTACATCACACTAAAAACTAAGCAGAGGCGGCCATAGCTCTTTGGCAGAGAACCTGTTCTGCATGCATGAAGCTCCACGTTCGCTCTCCACCACTTCCAGCTCAAAGATATGGCAGGGCTTCATAGCAACAGGATTGTCAGGAGAGCCTGTTGCTTAGAGCACAGACTTAGCATTTGTATCTTGCCGTCCTTCCATCATGAAGCCCTGTTGATAATTTCTGGCTAGATCATTGCCCGATGTTAGATTATAATTGGATTTTAGGACAGAGATCATATGCAAAAAAGAGAAAAGTGTGTCTTTTTCAGCACACTGCATGAACACAGATAAAGCTGCCTCCTACTGAGTCACGCCATTGGTCTGTCTAGGTCAGTATTGTCCACTGTGGCTAGTAGAGGCTCTCTGGGGTCTGGCATAAACCTCTTTCACATCACTTACTACCAGGGCTCATTTTGAGGGGGAACGCGCAGGAATGCAGTTCTGGCAGTTCCCCAAAGAGGTCACATGTCAGGTGGCCCCACCCACATGATCCTCGGCCATTTTGGGCCCATTTCAGCCTGAATTGGGGCTGAAACGGCCCGGATTGGGCCTCTGACAGGTGGTGGATCACTCTCCCACTCAGCAGCGGCCTGATCCTGACCATTTTGGGCCCCTTTTCGTCCATTTTCAGCCCCCTTTTGCTATTTTTGGCCCAATTTTGGTCCTGAATGGCCAGGATTGGGTCCAAAACAGCCAAGATAGGTGATGTTAGGGGGTGTGGCATATGCAAAACAAGTTATGCTAATGACACACTTCCTGTGAAGGCAAGGGGTGTTGCATATGCTAATGAGTTATGCTAATGAGTTCCTCCAGCTCTTTTTCTACAAAATGACCCCTTGCTTACTACCTTGTCCTTTTGACACCAGGGATTGAACCTGGGACCTTCTGCCTACAAAGCAGATGTTTATCACTCTGCCATGGCCCCTACCCTAAATCCATGTTGATAGTGACATATAAATAATGTAACCCTACTAATGACAAGCCCTGACCTGGATAGCTCAGGTGAGCCTGATCTCATCAGATATCAGAAGCTAAGCAGGGTCGGCCTTGGTTAGTAATTGGATGGGAGACCTCCAACGAAAACAAGGGTTGCAGAGGCAGGCAATGGCAAACCACCTCTTTGCTACCAGTTTTTTTGTGCTTGAGTTCTAGTGCTTTGATGTTTTCTATTAATTCCTGTTTCATGACATTTCTCTTCTTATTTAGTTGTGATGATAAAGAAATGATATGGCCCCTAGTAACTGCTTTAAATGGCAAACCACCTCTGATAGTCTCTTGCCATGAAAATCAGGGGTTGATATTAGTCAGCTATGACTTGAGGGCACTCTCTTTCACCGCCAATGACAAGCATAACTATCAGTGTAATCCTAAACAGAGTTACTCCTGTCTAAGGCCATTGAAGTCAATGGGCTTAAACTGGAGTAACTCTGCTTAGGATCCAGAGGAGTTAGCCGTGTTAGTCTGTAGTAGCAAAATCGAAAAGACTCCAGTAGCACCTTTAAGACTAACCAACTTTACTGTAGCATAAGCTTTTGAGAATCACAGTTCTCTTTGCCAGATGAGGCACATCTGACAAAGAGAACTGAGATTCTCGCATTTGACAAAGGGAACTGTGATTCTCAAAAGCTTATGCTACAGTAAAGTTGGTACAGTACAGCATAAGCTGGTACATAAAGTTGGTACAGTAAAGCATAAGCTTTCGGAGAATCACAGTTCTCTTTGTCAGATGAGGCACATCTGACAAAGAGAACTGAGATTCTCGCATTTGACAAAGGGAACTGTGATTCTCCGAAAGCTTATGCTACAGTAAAGTTGGTTAGTCTCAGGGCTTTTTTTCAGGGGGAACGCGGGGGAACAGAGTTCCGGCACCTCTTGGAAATACTCGGCAATAGTGCTTGAAAATAATATGATTTCAAAGAATCCCGTGTGCTTCTTCCTCATTTCCCTCTTGAGAGTTTCGCCACCTCTTTTCCCAGAAAAAAAAACCCTGGTTAGTCTTAAAGGTGCTACTGGACTCTTTTTGATTCTGCTTAGGATGGCACTGTATTTGTCCCAAGATGTTGCTTGACATGAATGATGTAGTCAAATACCTTACCTTTTTTGCAGGCTGTAAAGGCTGAGCAGAAGAATAAGTTACCCACATATCACCAAATAATGGCTTTCATCACAAATTTGTAAACTGAGGCTTAACTACGTGTGCACACAGCATTAAACCAAATAGAAATCTGGTTACTAAGAAAAGGATGTTTGTTTACCCTTTTAATGGTGCCATTCTGTCTGACTGGGAAGTGCAGTCTGCTCGACTCAGTAGCTCTCATGCTTATGTGCCATTACAAATATTCCAAATCAATATGCACTCTAAACCCATATGAACATCCATGCCAGGTAGATTCTTCTCTAGGGTCTAACATGCCTCTTTCCTCCTTGGATAATTTTTTTTTTTGCAATTCTCCTCCCCCATCAATCCCCAGTCATTCTATTTTGAGAGGAATCTTGCATATTTTGGGTCTATTGATCTGGAGTTTGGTTCTTCTGTTGGGTGTGAGTAGGGCTTTTTTTCAGGGGGAACGGAGTTCCGGAACCTCTTGAAAATGGTCACATGGCTGGTGGCCCCGCCCCCTGATCTCCAGACAGAGGGGAGTTTAGATTGCCCTCCGCGCCGCCAAGCAGCACGGAGGGCAATTAAAACTCCCCTCTGTCTGGAGATCATGGGGCGGGGAGCCATGTGACCATTTTCTCTGAGGACAACCCACTGAGTTCCACCACCTCTTTTCCCAGAAAAAAAGCCCTGGGTGTGAGGCATCATGGATTCATTTCCCTAGTCCTGAGAGAAAGAAAGCCCACATTTTAGGGTGTGGAGCAAGTACCAGAATCCATCCCTGGACTCTCCAGTGAAAAGAAAGCCAGGCTGGTGTAGTGGTTAGAATGTCAGACGAGAATCTGGGACACTCACATCTGAATCCTCATTCTACCATGGAAGATTGCTGGGTGACTGGTGGTGACTCCTTCGTGGACCCTTCTTACATTGTCCAAGGTAATCCCGTTTACCACCTTGGGGTCAGGTAGCAATTTTCCCCAGGGCAGTTTGGCTAGGGATCCTGACTATGTTTGGCCATCTTTTGGGTATGGAACAGGGGTCACTGGGTATGTGTGAGGGGGCAGGGGATGTAGCTATGAATTTCCTGCATTGTGCATGGGGTTGGACTAGATGACCTCGGAGGTCCCTTCCAACCATATGATTCTGTGACTTTGGACCAGTTACTCTCTCAGCCTAACCTACCTCAAATGAGGATAAAGCAGAGGAGGGGAGAATGATGTTATAAGTTGCTCTGAATCCTCATTGGGGAAGAAAGCAGGATGTAAATATGTAAATAAAGTAAGTAGACAATGTCGAGCTATATAGACCTATGGCCTGGCTTGAATGTTGAACTGGATGGCACGAGGGAGGAAAAAATAGATAGTAAGGTGGGAAAGAGATATAAACAGTTTTCACAGTTGGAAGAGCTTAACAATTATAATCAGAGGAAGGTGATTCATTGTAGAGTTTTATATCTGCATTTATTTGCACATTTACAAACAATAGCATCAAAAATAAAAAAAAATTAGCTGCATTTAAAACACACCCTGTTTCTAAATCATCTTCCCCTAGTCCAACCCCCTGTACAATGCAGGAAATTCATAACTACCTCCCCCGCCCACACACCTATATATCTGACCAGTTTCTTCTTACCCTCCAAGCATCTGAAGAAGAGAACTGTGATTCTCGAAAGCTTATGCTACAGTAAAGTTGGTTAGTCTTAAAGGTGCTACTGGACTCTTTTCTGTCTTCCTCTAATTGCTGGAAAGGATGCAGAGGTAATGGTACGCGCACACACACATGCATGGTGGTAATGCTTGTAAGTGCAAACACACCATATATGGGGTAGACACGTAAGAAAGCAAAAAGTTTCTAGTTGCAGATACAATCATCGGTTCAGAAGATTTTGAAGATTAAAAACCAGTTGAAACCAGATACTTTTTTGTTGGGAATGACGGCCAGCCAGTTGGAAAGAAGATTTGGAACTTTGTTTTTATATATGATCATAGCAGCAAGAGTACTGTATGCAGAAAAATGGAAAACTCCAACATTGCCTACAACAGAGGAATGGTGGATAAAAATTTTGGAGTTTGCGTCAATGGCAAAACTTACTTCACTGATTAGAGAAAAGACATTATCTACATTTCTGGTTGAATGGAAACCATTTAGAGACTTTTTACATGAAATAGATAATGATGGCTTGATGATATCTGAATTTATGGATTAAGAATCATGAACAGAAAAAAGAGGGCTCTTATGTTTAACATAGAATAAGTGAGACTTTGAAAACAATATATAGTTGTTGCGGAGAAAACTGGAACTCAATTTGTAGTTTAGTTTTGTCTTTTTCTTTTTCTTTCTAAACTGTATTTTATTATTATTATTATTATTATTATTATTATTATTATTATTATTAGATGCTTGTCTTGTTTATTTCATGTTTATATATATTGTTAGTGTGGTTTCTTTAGATTGTTGTGGTTTTTTTATCTTTTATGTTTACTGTTTATAGCTTAAATAAAATTTGTAAAAAATAAGTGCAAGCACACCTGGAAGAAAGTATAGTTAAATAATTCAATAAAATATTACCTGGACCCCGATTTAGCTTTACTGGGCATTCTAACAGAGACTGTCGGTTCTAAGCTGTACAAGAAATTAATTCATTTCTTCATGGTAGCAGCCTGGCAAGTTATTGCTCAGTTTTGGAAAGCTAAGTATGCTTTTGATGTCCAGATGTGGTACACAGAATTGTAGAGACCTGCCTCTGTGAAGAAATTAATTCACCAGCTAAGGCTATCAAGGGATTAGTTGATCCAGAAGGTTGTTTTTTAATGTAACATCTGGCATCCCTTTCTTAACTACATTAATCTAGGCTCAGTCTCTTCCCTTCCCCCAAAACAAATGCAATTGCCTGGAACAAAAATCATAGCTTTAAAAAACATTTCTGGGCAGCTCTTCTTTCTTTTGCTCTTCAGTTGGCTTTGTATGCACTCTGTTACACCAGCACATTGTCTGTTTGCGAACATATTGTGAGATTCTCTACATCTGTATTTTTTTTATGTTTGCTTAAAACATTTCATGATTTCTTATGATTAAAGCCCTGGCGCCAGGGTTACTGGTGCCTGAGGCCATCCTTGCGCACACGCACAGTGCGCATGCACCCCTGGACTGTGTGATGATGTCATCGCACAGTGACGCTGGGGCCATTGGCCAGCGGGTGGCTGGGGCGGCGCGAGGAGGCTGCCTGTGCTCCACACGCCACTCTGGCTGCCTGCCGTCCCTGGCCCGCAGCTGCTGCGCCCACCCGGGGGCATGTGGTGGTGGCGTGGGGCTGGCCGGCAGGAGTGCAGGGCTGCCCGGTGGTGGCGTGGCGTGCACCTCCGCCCCCGACATCCCCTCCGGCACCCCCTCTGGCCCCATGTCACCCATGGCCCCCGCCTCAACGGTGGCACCGGCCCTGAGTGTAGCAGTTAGCGCATCGCATCAGATTAGCACTCAGGAGGTTCAGGTTCACGTCTCACCCTTAAAGTTTCCTTGGTGACCTTGGGCAAGTCTCTCTATCTCGGCCTGACCTGCCTCAAAGGATTGTTGTGAGAACAAAATGGGAAGGAAGCGCCACATAAATGGCTCTGAGCTCCTTGAAGGAACTCAGAGATAAAAATATGGAGATAGTGTATATGTTATAAAAGATTTTAAAAAGAAGAGGCATTCTTCCTTTGCGTTGAGCTGATACAGGCAGGTGTCACAGCAGATGCCATCTTTGAGGAGGTATTCTGTGCGCAAGAGCAGTGTTTCCCAACTTGTGGGTCAGGACTAGAGATGAGCATGAACAGAAATATGAACCGAAGTTCATCACGAACTGGGTCAGTTCGTGGTTTGCGAACCAGAGCCCATTTCTGATGAACCATCACAAACTTTAGGCTGGTTCGTTTGGTTCATTTTTCGGTTCGTCACTGCAGACAGTCTGGTGCTGGTCAATCAGTTTCCTAGACAACGGGGAGGATGGGTTTTCTGCAGACCTTCTGCTGCCCCGGAAGCGACGTTTTCATGAACCAAACAAACCAGTTCGTGAACCGGGGCAAGTTCGTGAACGTTTGTGGTTTGTGAAATGTGACGAACCATGAACCCCATGGTTCAGATTTTTCCCTGTTCGTGCCCATCTCTAGTCAGGACTCAAAAGTGGGATGCAGGCCAATCATCCCTAATAGTGGCTCCTGCCCTTTGCACTCTTTCTCTTCTCTTCTTCCTTTCCAGCTCGTCACATTCTTGCTCCCCCTCTTTGCGACAATAAATGAGGGGGGGGAGCTGTCTGGCTACTAGTAATGTTATGCTAGTAGCTGGAAGAAGTGGAGGAAAGGCTGGAGGGTAGGGGGAGCTGTTCAGTGCATGGAAAAGCGAGAAGAGAGAAAGAAATGTGTGTGAATGCGGGTTGTATCTCAGCATTGCTCCTTCAGCAGCCCAACCTCTTGCCTAGCTCCTGCAGTGCCTCACTGCCCTCTACCTGATGTGGGAGATGTACTTCACTGAGCCACTTGCCACCCACCTCTTTGCCAACATCTGCCATCTTCCCACATCTCCTCAACCCGGTGCCCCCCCCCCCCAGCGCCTTCTCAATCTCTTGTGCCAGCCCTGGATGGATCACCATACGAAGTAAATTTGGACTTGTAGGTCACCATATCAAAAAGGCTGGGAACCACTGTGCAAGAAGATGCCATCTTGGAAGAGGCATTCTGTGTGCAAGAGGAATGCCTCTTCTAAGATCCCATTTGTCACCCAAAGCTTTAGATTCTTGCATTGGCAATAGTTTACCATTTTTTAAGTGTCTAGTTAAATTGGAGCACCTTTTAAAACCAAGGAAACTATTTGTAATCAACGGATATCAAGCAGAAGTCTTTCACATGACCTACAACATGACTCCAAAGATGCCAGGGACTGCACCTGTGACCTTCTGCCTACAAAACAGCTACCCTGCCACTGAGCCACAGTCCTACTCAGTAGGCCAAAGTCTCAACAAGTGCCCAAACCTACTGACAAGGAGAAAGTGGGATGTGGAACTAGAAGCCTTTCAAACAGCAATTACACACAGCTCTCAGGGATAGCTACCTGCTTCCTTTGATATGTATCCACGGTCGGCTCAACTGATTTCTTTGCACCTGCAAGCGATTGCACCATGCAAAGCAACCCAGGTGCAAATCATCGAGAGTAATTTTTACAAGAGAAAAAAAGCCCAGTGCTGTAAAGAGTTCAGCATTTTAAAGCTATTCCAGCTGCTATTGATGCATAGAGATTTGCTTTTATTAGGGCTCCCGGGAATTACAGCAATGTTTATCTTCCTCTCAGACATTACAGATAGCATTACTTCTTATGTATGGTATGGAGCAGCAGAGAGCCAGGGCAGGATGCTAACCAAAGACATGCATGCTTGGCAGGAGACTCCACCACCCATCCCAGCACCCTCCTGTGTGACTTCATTGTTAACGATTATTGTATCTGTCTGCCTACCCGAGCCAAAACTCAAACCGCAACTGAACAGAGGAGATTAAAGAGAGGAATGGCTCAAAAGGGCAGTTAAGTAAAACCCTGGCTCTGTAGTTACCATGAGGAGAGAGCAGGCATGGTAATATCTCTCCAGGATATTGTACAGAGGACGAAAGACCAACCTGTCAGCCAGCTTGATGGGCACTGCAAACTACGGATAGATGACACAACTCATTAACGTGGCAGACATGGAGGGGTTGTGGTTCAGCAGGAGAGTATCTATTTTGCATGGAGAAGATCTCCAGCACCATTCCTGGTATACCCGGTTAAAACAGAGTTTCTTTTCTTATGATGTTTGTGGAATGTTTTTCCATATCACTCAAAGAGTGAATCCCAACCGAAGGGACTTCAGATGAGCATTCTGACCAAAGTCAAGTCTGATCGAGGCACTTACGGATCTATATGCTATATTTTCCTTGTGTCCTCTCCAGGGGCTGGAACCAGACCTAATTAGTAATCTCCTCTGATACCCCCTTCTTGCTGCAGACCCTCCTCAAAACTTTTGTCCTTTCTCAGGTGCTCCTGTTTCCCAGACAGCATTTTGTGGGAATCACTGGATTTTGAGAGTGGAGCCCTGGAGGATGAGGTTTGGGGAGGGGAGGGACCTCAGCAGTGTATAATGCCATAGAGTTCACCCTCCAAAGCAGCCATTTTCTCCAGAGGAACTGATCTCTATGGCCTGGAGGTCAGTTGTAATTCCAGGGGATCGCTGGCTACCACCTTGAGATTGGCAAGCGTAGGCAGGAAAGTTCATGCTGCCCTTGGAAAATTCAGTCCAGATCGAACTCCAGGTCTGCTCAATCATGCTGGGAATTTAATCTTGTGCATGCAAGGGCCAATTTGGATCAACTATGGCCTTAACCCCACCCCACATACACAGTTTTTATGACCTGAAACTAGAGTTCCCAGGTGCCCACCAGTGCAGGCAATCTCCCAGGGATTCCTGCCTCTGCCCACCGACTGCTGGTGATCAGTGGGAGAAGCAGGCTGCCTGGAGATTGCCTGCCATTGGCAGACTGGGGAAATGGCCATGTACACGATTTCCCACCGATTCTTTAAGAATCAGCCCTGGGAAAATGACATTGCTTCTGGTAGCACCAGAAGTGATGTTATCGGCAGGAGTGCATGCATGCGCTAAGCGGTAACTATCCAGCTCCCACCCTTCTGCTTGTTGCCAGAGTGGACCTGACAACGGTACCTGAAATAGTCCTGGGAGAAACTACAGGTAAACTACCTGTACCTGTACTGATGGGCTGCATGCAACTTTCCTCAAACAGCAGCCATTTCAGGTTGGGATAAGGGTGCCAGGCTGATGAGGGGGGAAAGGGGGGAGAACAGGCCTCCCGGGCTCGTTCATGGAGTGACATCATTACGCAGGCCCCAGGAGCGCTGCCTTGGGCTGATTCGGGGCCCAAACGGGGCCATTTCTTTAAGAATCATTCCCGTTGGGGCCCAAATTGGCCCAGTGTGAAGCGCAGAAGCGATCCTGGGAGCTGCAGGATGACGTCACTCCCATGATCCATGCGCATGCAAGGAAAAGGAACAAGGTCAGTGCTGGGTCTGCCCCATCCTTCTGGGAGGGTAAGGGGATCTAGTGACCTTAGCTCTGGAAAATGTCACAGGCGGGAAGGCTTAAGCACCATCTCCTGATGTACCATGGTCCGTATCTGAATCAGGACCATGCATGCCTGGCAATTAAGGTCCCAGCACAGACCTCAAAACATATATCTGATTGTGTGGACCTAGGGAAGACAAGTTGGGCCCTAAGAACCATCTTACTTCCCAGAATGGAAACCTTCCCTGTTGTCTGCAGTCTCTCTCTGCTGTGAGGGGAATGGGTTAAGAGTAAAGGAGAAGTGGCGGAACCACTCCCTCTCTGCTTTGGGAGTTCTGCGCCATTCGACCAACTTCAACAGAAAATCTTTGGACCAGATCCCCAAGAGTGGAGAGAGATTGAATCCTGAATGGGGCTGGCCTTCCTAGGGTTGCCAGCTCCAAGTTGGGAAATTCCTGAAGATCTGGGCGGTGAAATCTGGAGAAAGTGGAGTTTGGGGAGGTAAAAGACCTTGGCATGGCATAAGTCCGCCCTCAAAAGTAACCATTTTCTCCAGGTGAACTGATTTCCATGGCCTGGAGACCAGTTGTAATTCTGGGAGATCTCTAGCCACTACCTGGAGGCTGGCAACCCTAGCCACTCCCTCCACTGAAGCCTAGAAGATAATGGTACCGATTCAAGTTGCCTGTGGATGTTTGAAACCATGACCTCTTAAAGCTGCCTGTGTCTGTCTGCCCAGCCACATGGAATGCTGAGAGCTCCGCTAGAAAACCTTGTTCCAAGTAGAGCCGTAGGTGGGTGCCGGCAAACAGAAAGTCATTTTCATAATTGGCTCTGTTGGTTGTCAGACGCCTCAGATGAGGAGAAGAAGTTTATTGTGCTCTGGGTTGCTTGGACATGGCACCCTGCCCTGATTTCGCTTCAGAAGTTGTGTTGGCTTTGCTTGCTGCTGTAACCTCATTATTGTTAAGCTGTAAATCTTAAAGGAAAAAGACTTTTTACAAAGTACCTATAATGCCTCCAGCACACTTTCCTCCGCTTAGGAAGAAAACAGCATTTTATATATATATATATATATATATATATATATATATATATATATATATATATATATATATATATATATATATATATATATATATATATATATATATTGTTATATTGTTATATATATTGTTATATATATTGTTATATATATTGTTATATATATATATATTGGCCTGAGTGATTGGTAAACTCTACATTTACCAAGTGGAAACTGGTAAGAAGCTGTGAGCACCAAGAGGTGGATTCATGCAGGTTCAAATTAAAGCTACTTAAGGCTGGAAATAACCTCTGTATGGGAAAATACATACTCATCGATGTATGAAATATAGCGCACAAGATTTTTTGAACCACCACTTTCCCACCTTCCCAAATATAACATTTGCACAACATTTAAATCACAATTGATGCACATCTTCCCGTTTGTTTCTGCATCGGAAAAAAGATAACATATAAAAATAGACATTAGCCTTGGCGCGTGCCTATTTAAGGAGCTGAGCTGAATGACTGGCCAACAGCACGTCTGAATGTTCCTCCTATATTAAGCTTACACAAAAGCTCTCAGAGGTTTACAAACTCTTGAGTGTGACCAGAAGTGACAGCATTGCACCGAGGCCAATTCTTTAAAGACTGGCCCCAAGTACAGTGAAAACACAGACACACGAGGAAGACAACAGAAGAGAAAGACCCGGCAAACGGCAAATCTGGTTAGAAGCTTTCTTTCTGAATACTACTTTCCAAGTACAATACATTTTTATGTGGCGGAACAATAAAACATGCTATCTCCCATTTGCAGTCTAGCATAGAACGAAGGTTGATCATAGGGTTCTAGTAATTAGGGGTGCCCATTCCCCCACCCGGAGTGTGGGATTCCCTGCTCCCACCCTTCCCCCCATGCTCACTTACTTGGCCGGTGGGGAGTATGCTCCCCAGGGCACCCCCCCCACAGGCAGTGCAGCATGCCCCCAGGTGGCACAGCATGCCCCCAGGTGGCATGGTGCGCCCCAGTGCCCGTAGTCGCCCAAATCATGCCCCACAGCACTCCTCAGAGGGCCTGTTTCAGGCCAAATTGTGCCCATCAGGGAGTGCCGTTTGACATGCGGGGCCGTCCTTCACATGATGACATCATCATGCAAGCTGGGAGCGCGTGCATGCTGCGCACACGAAAAGATACTCCACAGATGCCGCAGGGTAAGAGCCAGGTTCCCAATCTCCCGCCAGGGGAGACATGGGACCTGACAACCCTACTCGAGATTGTGTTAAGTAATAGATTCTTCATTTTCAAGGAAAGCTTGGGTCATTGGTATCTAGGGTTGCAACTCTGGCTTGGGGAATTCCTGGAGATTTAGCAATGGGGCAGGGGAGAATGAAGTTTGGAGAGAGGCAGAAGACCAGCAGGTATGTGATGTCTTTCTGGGACTTTTGTTTTTCCTAGACTTCATAGTATACCCGATGCCACTCTCCAAACCTGCAACTTCCTCCAAAGGAACTTATCTCTGTAGTCTGGAGATCATTTGTAATTCTGGGAGGACTTCCGTCCCCATGTTGAGGCTGGTAATTCTATTGAGATCCCACAACTAATATCCAATTCTGCATTAGACACTTTGTACCAAGGTACATGACAACCGCACAGGTGTCTGAACGTTCTGCCATTTATGAAAACAGCATGTTCTTCAGAACCTCAGAAGGAGTCGAGAATTCCAGAAAAGTGTCTTTGACAAAGAGAGTTCAAGGAATGGTAATTATACCCCCTAATTTCTCACCCTTTCTGCAGACTAAAAAGAACTGCTGTGAAGAATGCGTTTAGACTTCACCCAAGCTACTAGGACTTGGAAAGCTATTGCAACAGCTGTTACTTATGAAGAGCCAATTCATGGTACCATAGATCAAACTGAAATCTTTGGGAGCAGAAGACTATTTATGCTAGCCTCTTAATTGAATGTTTCTCTGCCAGCCAAGACATTCCAAGCTCTGCTACGCAAATAATGTCAGCTAATTTGCAGTTAAGCGCCCTAGTTGGAAACATATTTATAAATATCTTTCTCAACTAAGGAAAAAGAGCCTGGCAGAAGGTGGACTGGTAATGGTATGATATAAACATGAAGGGCAAGGAGGAAAAACCAACACTGACTTTCATGAGAGGGTGACCTTGTCTTTTTATCATTTTATCATTTAGAGAATTTGCAAACAGTATAGAGGCCTGTGGTTTAAGGAAGACCCAACAGGGTGTATTTATTATTATTCATTGAGAGGATTTGTATCCTGCTTCTCAGTCATAGGTTTCCAAACAAAATGCATTAAATCACAATTCAATATTAAAAAGTTCAATAAATTACACACAAAGAAAATCAATGTACCAGAACAACAATAAAAGCCAGCTCACAACAACAAAAGAAAATTTAACATACATTTATTCATTAAAACCATTTACAGACTGCCATTCATAGTTGTTCAAGGCTATTTACGAACATTAATTTAAAATAAATCTATCAAGGATAAAATGAATCTCCCCAATGGTACAATTGTACACAATATCTGGTTGAAAAACCAAAATTTTCTAACAGACCTTATAGACCAATCCAGTTCTTAATCAACCATTGGATTACCCAAAGCCTGTGATGGACAAGAAGGTCTAAATGTTTGGCACAAGGGAGGAAAAGTTCCCTCTAGCCAAATCCTAAATGATTTAACCTCAGTCCTGTATGCTTCTCCTGAGCCATCTTTCTTTAAAAACTGGACACCCTGCCAAAAAAAACCCCTCTTTAACACCTTTTCTCATAGAGAATGTGGTCCAATCCTCAGGTCATTTTGGTTACCATTTTCTAAATCTTTTCCAACTTCGAGAAGGTTGCATTAGCAGGTCCTAGAGATCTAATAGCAGTGTTGTTAGCTGCAGACAAAGCTACAATAGCCTCCATGTGGAAAGACCCCAAACCTCCTCCTATTGCAGTATGGTACAATAAAATCTGGGATCACTTCTACATGGAAAAAATAACTCACCAACTAAAGCAAGCTGATTTGAATAAAATGCGACGTAATTTTTGGGAAGATTGGCTCCCAGTCCTGGATAGAGATGGGCACGAACAGCAATATGAACAAAAAAAAGCTGTTCATGAGGCCCCATTCTAAACGAACAGATGGTCATTGCAAGCCTCCTTCATTGCTGTTCATCAAGCCAGACAGTCTGGCACCTGCAATCAATTCCCTTGGCAATGAAGGCAGGGATTGTCTGAACTCTGTCTGAACTCCTGCTGTTGCCCTGGAAACCCCAATCTAAGCCCAATTTATCTTGATAGGCAGGTCTTCCTTTCAAGTGTGGAGCTCCAAATTTGTTACAAGGGAACAAAGACCAGGGGCGAGGGGGGCTTCCAGCTCTGGCTTTGGAGAGGGAGAGACAGCTGCTGTTGGCATTTTGATAGAGAGAGTGCATTGGAGCTTGAATTTTCTTTGTGTGTGGTGGGATATGGATCTACCCCTTCAAGTTCCAGGGCTGCTGCCAGGCTCTGGGCCAAGCTATTATTTATTATTGGTACCTTTCCTGCTGCCTGCTCAGGTCAGGTTTCTGGGAGTGGTGCAGTAGGGATCTTGACTTGGATGATGGCTGGAGGAGGGGCCCCCACGAACAGCCAACCATGAACATGTTCGTGAACAGGGCCATGTTTGTGGTTGTTCGTGAGTCCCTGTTCGTGGATGGCAACGAACAAAGAACATCATGTTCGGGTTTTTTTTTTCTGTTCGTGCCCATCTCTAGTCCTGGATTACCTGATCAGTTGTGAGATAAATCCAAGCAAACTATATCCAACTGATCCTTTCTGTATTTAGGATATTGTTTTTAATTTCTAATGTTCATCTATAGTTATTTGCATTTTCCTAATTGTTATTTGCTGAACTGTTATTTGTTGATTGTTATAGTTGATTTTGTTATAAAACATAAAAACCACTTTTATAAATAAAAAGTTTTTTTTTAAAAAAAGAGGTCTTTCTTGTAATCTCCTGGAATTACAATTGATCTCCAGTGTACAGAGATCAGTTGCCTGGAAGAGATGGCAGCTTTAGAGACTAGACTCTATGGTATCATATCTCTGCTGAGCTCCCTCCTTCCACCAGCTCTGCCCTCTCCAGGCACCGCTTCCAAATATCCATGAACTTCCCAAACCGGAGTTGGCAACCCTAGGGGAGGAACCAGAACTGTGCACGGAATTGCAGATGTGGCTGCACTATAGATTATGATATTGCCCATTTTATGAATATACAGGCCAATGTCAGCCATTTTACTATTCACAGATTTATAGCAGCTCTGTTGCCAGATGTCTTGTGTTTGAAAAGACGATTCTTTATTCCACAATACAACAGCTCCACAGTGCTATTGACACCACTTATTTCAAACACACACACAATCACACACTCCTACCACTATATAAAACAGACACTCCAGTGCCTTCTGTTTGAAACTGTAATCTTTCAGACTCCAGCAATTTGACAGGATTAGCTATGCTTCTTGCCTTATCTAGGAATTGTCAAAGGATTAAAATGGCTTGGTTTTGCAGAAGACTCGAGTCTTATGCAAAACGTGATCCTAAAGAAACCTATTTTTCTTTTTTTAATTGAACTACTGAGAAGAGTGAAGGAGTGCTTGGCTGAGGCCACAGAGTGTGCCAACTCACTCCATACTGTGCACTCCCAATTGCTACAGCTTTTGCATCCACCACCTCCAAAGAGATACAGTAGTCTGGTATCTAACTGCGGTGTTTCTTTGATATTTCAGGGCAGTAGGCTGGGGGGGGGACAAGGACAAAACTGCCCCAGAAAAGGGCCCTGCCCTCTGACTGTACAATTCACCTCAGCTGGGCCAACCTCTGGGCAGGCTGGTCGCTCAGGAAATGCAGCCCCAAGGCTATGACCCACCAGGAAAAGTCTTCGTGGTAGGGAGGCCACGTCTTCCAGAATTTCCAGTTTGGTGTAGAATTTCCAGTTTGGAGAGCCAGTTTGGTGTAGTGGTTAAGAGCGCGGGACTCTAATCTGGAGAGCCGGGTTTGATTCCCCACTCCTCCACTTGAAGCCAGCTGGGTGACCTTGGGCTAGTCATGGCTCTGTGGAGTTCTCTCAGCCCCACCCACCTCACAGGGTGTTTTGTTGTGAGGATAATAATGACATACTTTGTAAACTGCTCTAAGTGGGCATTGAGTTGTCCTGAAGGGCGGTATATAAATCGAATGTTATTATTATTATTAATGTTATAATTTCTCTTGGTCCCTGCTGTCAATGCTTCACAGGTTGGTGGAGGGAAATGGGGAGAAATGGGAGGTGTGCTGGCAACAGAGTTTAGGGGGAATCCTAGAGTGTCTCCTAACATGATGACATCACTTCTGGTTTGGCAGAAGCTAGAACAATGCTGGGATGTCTGTCCATGCCCCCTATTCCTTCTGGGTATTTCCAGCTGTGGCAAGCAATGCTACCTGGTAGCCATAATGGCAATCCGCTCTGTTCTCATTCCATATTGTTATTTCAAGAAGCACAGAACAGAGAGTAGAGAAAGGCAATAGAGAAGAAGAGAGATATCCTTTTGGACAGCACTAAGGCTTCTCGTCTCCTTTAAAAAAAAACAGAATATTTCTTATTATTAGAAATGATAAAAGTCCAGTGAACACACGTACATCCCTCATATATGTGCACACATCTGCTTGTAAGAAAGAACCAAAGTGCACTTTATAAATGAAACTGAGGACCAATATCTAGATAAATGTGTAGTTTTCAATCACACATTCAGTTGTACGTGCTTTGAATGTAATACGAGAATTACTCAATGCACACATAATGAAAAATCAAGTATATATAGGCTGTTTTCACACGTCCTACCGGTTCTGGTACGTTGCGCAAAGCTCCCGCAAGGACAGTGTCTTCCAGGCACAATTTCACGCGAGAACCGGGAAATCGCGCCAGGAAGACGCTGTCCTTGCGGGAGCTTTGCGCGATGTACCGGAGCTGGTAAGACGTGTGAAAACGGGCATAATCTCTTTTCTGTATAAATTCTATTTGGCTAAATTAGGAACCAAACTTGCAAGACAAATGTAAATTAAGAATTTCCTTTAAATCTAATCCTTTCCATAGTCAGACCAATACAACTAGATTTTTTTTTTTACAACCAAACACATAAGTTCAACAAAGAACAGAAACTTGCAGCCAGTAATGTCCTTGAGTAAAGCCAAGCATCTCTTGGCATCACTTCAGGGTAAGCAAAGTTCAACTTTTGGGTTCACCAAGTGACAGAATCCTTTGCTGCAGTCCTCTCGGTTATGGAAACAAGCTGGAACCCAGGCTTCTGTTAGGTATTACAGCTCTTATTCAAGGTGGTAAGAGCACATAAAATTTTATGTAGCTCCCCAGCAACCAGCTTCTACCTCAGCTGCCTGACTCCAGATACTGACTCTGCCCTACTAGGCTAAACTAGTTCATGGGGGTTACATATACCCTATAAACATATTGTGTGTGTATGTGTGTTCACTGGAACTTGTGAAAAGGGCTATAGCATCAACATGCGTATGGGAGGAGCAAAAACAAGGGTGTGGGCTCTGCCTCCTGCACTCAGCTGAGTGTGTGGGTCCCACCTCCTTGCATACCCTCAACCACTTCATGGGGGCAGAGCACCTGTGTGTCTACAAAATGTGTATGTTCATTCTGTCTCCAAAATCAGGAATGCTGCTTTGGGGAACATTCCTGAACATGGAGATGTTGCTATGCACATAGAATTTGTACAGACCCGGTGCCAATGTTGGGGTGAACATGCATCGGCCAGCATATCCGGGGAGAGGTGTGGCCAGCATTCTATATGAGTGTTTTTATACCCAAGCATATTCTGAAATCAACCTATATTGTATCTTGATGTATTATCGTTTTTAAAAACACACAAGATTACACGATATTTAGACTCTTCCATAAAACCATCTATACTTTTTTAAAAATCTTGCCCTTCTTCCAAGATACTCAGAGCAAGGTATATGATTCTTCCCATTATTTTGTTCTTACAACAACTCCATGAAGGAGACTAGGCAGAGTTTTAGATACAGGATCACCCAGTTTGGAAGTGTATCTGGGATTTTATGACAACAACAACAACATTCGATTTATATACCGCCCTTCAGGACATCTTAATGCCCACTCAGAGCGGTTTACAAATGTGTTATTTTTTTAAAAAAAAAAGATAATATGAAAAAATTCAAGGAACCAGAAATTTCAGAACAACAGAAACCTAGTGAATCTCAGTGGAAGATCTTTTAACCGTGTCAGCAGCTACCAACCGGCATGGAACTGTTCTCAGCTATTCGTTCGTCTGATAGCACATTCTTTTCTCATCATATTTTTCTGCGCTTCATTACACCGCTCCCCCTCTTGCTTGCCTCTCCTGCTTCTGCAATCATTACTTCCATTCCTCGTTTCTTATGCTCTGCAGGGATGCAGCTAGACTAGGTCCCAGGGGATGCACAGCCTCACCCGGAGCACCATTTGCTCCACCTAAGAATGTTTGGAAAACTAGGCCATGTTTGAAGAACTGAGGGGGGGGGTCTGGTTTTTAAAAAAGGAGAAGGCTGATAGCCCTACAAAATAATCACCCTTCCAGCTCCACCCA
Source organism: Eublepharis macularius (assembly GCF_028583425.1). Lineage (NCBI taxonomy): Eukaryota > Metazoa > Chordata > Lepidosauria > Squamata > Eublepharidae > Eublepharis > Eublepharis macularius. The sequence continues at coordinate 60,272,712 of NC_072802.1, read as the reverse complement.
CCAGACTTACTTGTGCTCATCCAACATTCTCTCTGGCATTTTCACCCTCATTTTTATTTATATTTATTTATTTTTCACTCCTATGCAACTTACATCATTCACTCCACCTCCATCATTCACCTCCCCCCTAACCCTAACCCTAACCTTAACCCTAATCCTAACCCTGACAACTACAACATGTAAGGTAGGTTATGGGGACAGTTTGTGACTGACGCAGCACACTTCCGTGACAGACTGAAGATCTGAACCTGGGTCTCCCAGACCTTAGTCCAACACTCTAACCACTATACAATGCTGCCATACTCACGTCACCCTAAAAAAGACCACCCTTTAGCAACAAAGACTATGAACACAGCAAGATGCTTAGAGGAGGCAAGAGGTAACAAGTAAATTCTTATGCATTTAAGGAAGTGTTTGTAAGCAATAGGCAAACATTTTTGGAATGCACAAAATATTGTTGTTAGGGACAAAATCTACAACCATATCCTCAGATGTGTAGTTCAGATGTAAAAACCAGTCACAGAGTCCCCCATATGGGTTAGTGCTTCTGGTAGGGAAAGGGGTGGTTTCACTGTTCCTCTATGTGCCATTTTTCAATCAGAACCGACCACCCTGTGCTACTTCCCTGAATGGAAATGACTTCCTTCCAGCCTGCTTTTTAAGCTCAGTAAAAGAAAAGACAGGTTGAATATGGGCATCCATCTTTTTCTTCTTCTTCATTATTGGACACTGGGGGCACACAGAGAACAGGGCCGATTCCACACGACTTACCTGAACTTGGGACGTTGCGCTACGTTGCGGATTGTGCCGGGGAAAACACGAAATATCACGTTTTCTCGCGCAAGTTTTGTGCGACGTCACGAAATATCGCGTTTTCTCGCGCACGTTTTGTGCGACGTCGCGCAAAACTCGCGCGAGAAAACGCGATATTTCGTGTTTTCCCCGGCACAATCCGCAACGTAGCGCAACGTCCTGGGTTCAGGTAAGTCGTATGGAATTGGCCCTGTTTCAATGGGAGAAATAGTGTGGTGGGGGGTTAACTATCCCTTCTCCATATTGTCACTGACTCAATCCATATCCATCCCCCCCCCCCCCGCTTTTAGGATCAAAAGTCTGGAATTCTAATCACGGAATTGCAGCATCACCTGAAGTTTTAATTTTGCTGCACATTTCTGAGTTCCTGAAAATTTACACATCTTCCCAATGCTTCATAAGAAAACAGGACAGAGACGGTAACGTGAGAAATGTGTCTTGGTACACAGGTTTTAGGGATTCCCTGGTCTGAAATCATAAATCCATATTCAGATTTCAACTCAGCCGGTAATGACATAAGCCTCTTACAGATGCTGTGGTCTGCTACGGATTACAGTGACAATAGAGTTATGCTTAACAGCCACAATATCAGGGGGCCAGACGAACAATTGCTCTGCATGACCATGTCTATTGGCAGTTGCTACTACACTGTGGGATTCGTATGGCTTTGGACTGCTGGCAGCAGACCAAACCATGGCTGTATTTTTCAACCTGGGGGGAAAAAGAACATACAAAGGTACAGGGCTTTTTTCAGTGGGAATGCAGTGGAATGGAGTTCCAGCACCTCTTGAAAGTAATCACATGTCCGGTGGCGCCACCCCCTAATTCTGTTTCCTCCCGTGTGCAGCCCAAGACATCCAGCTCTTTAGCTTCTGGCACAGAGCAACACTTTTCTTGCCACTTGCAAGTGGCAAGGAAAGTGTTGCTTTCAAAGCCTGCAGCTTTTCAGCTGATGGGAGGAGGATCCCCCTTCAGCTGGAAAAAAAAACACAGCGGGGCATTTGAAAGCAGCAACACTTTTCTTCCGTGTGTTTCTCCCTCATTTCTCTCATGAGAGTTCCACCATCTCTTTTCCCAGAAAAAAAGCCCTGCAAAGGTGCTAAGGAAATGGATTTCTTTTGTTGGAAATTGACCCAATGCCTTCAAGTCCTCCATGCTTTCAGCAAGTTTCAAAATCGAGCTTGCCAAATGTGCGTGCATGTGGGTGGCAGAGGTTCTGCTCCCACCACACTGCTGCTCCTTTGAATGACTGTCCCTTTCCCCGGTGTTGTCCCTATGCTTGAAACTGCCTCCCAGAACACCTGCATTATGCCACTTCTCTCCCTTCAATTCGCTTCTCAAAACCCATCTTTCTCCTAAAGCATTTGGCACAACCTGTTAGACCCCCTCCCCTATTGCCCTAGGTGTAAATAAAATGCAGATTATTCTCTGATTTGCATACACATACACCCCCCCCGACAAAGCTGCCTTCTACTGAATCAGATCATTAATAATAATAGTCAATTTATATACCGCCCTTTAGAACAACTTAACACCCACTCAGAGTGGTTTACAAAGTGTGTTATTATTATCCTCACCAGGGCTCATTTCGAGGGGGAACGCGCAGGAACGCAGTTCCGGCAGTTCCCCAAAGAGGTCCCATGTCAGGTGGCCCTGCCCACCTGACTCTCGGCCATTTTGGGCCTGTTTCAGCCTGGATTGGGACCGAAACAGCCTGGATTGGGCCTCTGATGGGTGGTGGATCACTCTCCCACTCAGCAGTGGCCCAATCCTGACCATTTTGGGCCCCTTTTCGTCCATTTTCAGCCCCTTTTTGCCATTTTGGGCCCAGTTTCAGCCCTGAATGGCCAGGATTGGGTCCAAAACAGCCAGGATAGGTGATGTCAGGGGGTGTGGCATATGCAAATCAATTATGCTAATGACACACTCCCGGTGATGTCAAGGGGTGTGGCATATGGTAATGAGTTATGCTAATGAGTTCCTCCAGCTCTTCTTCTAAAAATGACCCCTGATCCTCACGACAATCACCCTGTGAGGTGGGTGGGTCTGAGTGAGATCAGAAGAGCTGTGACAGACCCACAGTCACCTAGCTGGCTTCAAGCGGAGGAGTGCTGAATCAAACTTGGTTCTTCATCTATCAAGGTCATAACGGTCTACTCAGACTGGCAACGGTTCTCCAGGATCTCAAACAGAAGTCTTTCACATCACCTACTGCCTGGTTCTTTAGCTGGGGATCAAGCCTGGGACCTTCCACATGTAAAGCAGAGGCTCTTCCACTGAACCATGCCCTTACTCTTTGCTGTTTCTCTAACATCAAGTTTTAGATGGTAAACTTCTCCAAGCAGGAAGTTGCAGTTTGTAAAGCAGCATGCAATATTACTGGTTTATTTAATGGTCTTCCTTTCTTAAAAGGTTTTTAAAAAGGACTCAAGGCAGATCACAAAGATATTTACTACTTATGGTTGCCAACCTCCAGATGGTGGCTGAAGAGCTCCCAGAATTACAAGTGATTTCCAGGCAACAGAGATCAGTTCCCCTGAAGAAAATGGCTGCCTTGGTAGCTAGACTATAGTATTATGCCAAACTGAGACCCCTCCCCAAACTCCACCTTCTTCAGGCCCCACCTCCCCAAATCTCCACTAATTTCCCTCCCCAGAACTGGCACCCCCATTACCACTAGTAGACAACAATGAAACTAAAGTAGTTAAAACCAATAAATAACAATAGTAAAACATTAAAATGGACGAAAACCAACAAAAGAACATCAATAAAACAAGATTAGTCAGTAAGCCACTTTGCAAAGAGGCCCTCCTACAAGTTCTGTCTTACATAAACTGTGGAAGGACAGAAGCACTGGAGCTTTCCTAACGTCCTCTGCTAAGTTCTTCCATTAGGTAGGAGTGAGTAACAAGAATGCCTGAATACTACAGGTTTTAACAGAGCACAGCCATCTGCTGGGGGATACTCTCAGCTTATCAGAGTTGACACACCAGAGTGCAGGGCTTTTTTTCTGGGAAAAGAGGTGGTGGGACTCAGTGGGTTGCCCTCGGAGAAAATGGTCTCATGGCTGGTGGCCCCGCCCCCTGATCTCCAGACAGAGGGGAGTTTAAATTGCCCTCTGCACATGGTGAGGAGGGCAATCTAAGCTCCCCTCTGTCTGGAGATCAGGGGGTGGGGCCACCAGCCATGTGACCATTTTCAAGAGGTTCCAGAACTCCGTTCCACCACGTTCCAGCTGAAAAAATGCCCTGCCAGAGTGTAATAGGAGAAGAGATCCTATAGATATGTGAGTCCAAGGTCTGCCATGATAGGCCAAGTACATTACATCTTTTCATATGATCCATATCAACATGGCAAGAAAATGGGTTCTTTGAATGATAACATGATGTAATAGTAATAGTAAATTTATTGCAATTAGCCATTGGCCATAGCAAATTTACGATTAACAAATAAAATATATAGATAACATATACAGTTGATACCGACTCCATACGCTCCAAGGACTACAAAATATCAATACAATTACAGCAAATAATACCCTAGGACCATAAGATAAAAAATTATCTATCCAGATTCCCCGTGAGTTGCCACAGATGCTTATTTTTCTTGCCGCAACTGCGAATGGGGATAGATCAAGATGGGTAGCTGTGTTAGTCTGTCCGTGGCAGTGGAAAAGAGCCAGAGTCCAGTAGCACCTATAAGACTAACAAAATTAGTGGTAGGGTATGAGCTTTCATGAGCCACAGCAAACTTCTTCAGTGTGAGAAAGTGAGAGTGGAACTTCTTCAATATTCTAATATTCTTCAAGTTCCACTCTCCAAGATGTAAGGACAGATGGACTCAAATTCTAGCTGTATCTGAAGAAGCAAGCTGTGGCTCATGAAAGCTCATACCCTACCACTAACTTTGTTAGTCTTATAGGTGCTACTGGACTCTGGCTGTTTTCCACTGTGACTAGAGAGGCTTTATAAGAAATTTCCACATCTGTATCAGATAGCAATATGGAAATTTTCTCGACCTCGGAGTATTGCTTTAAGCTATCTAAAATTGCCAGAAATTTGACTCCAATATAGTAAACAGGCGAGGATATAACAGGATGTATCCCTCTCACCTGAATGCAATCTCCTGAAGGCACAGTGGAGGTAAACTTAGCAGGCCTGTCTTTGTGAGACATTAAATGCACATAAAGGGCATCGAATCGCATTGTTGTTTTAAATAAACTAATATTCTGAGAGAGAAAGATGCAGCACAAATGAATTTGGATTTGAGAAGGTAATTCCTGGCTTCGCTGGATTGTGATCATATATGGAGAAGCTAATTTCAGAAAAAAATCCTGTGGCTTCTGGGCAGAGTTCCCATTTTCGCCTGGCATTGGCTTTGGTCTCTTCTATCTCATCCTTTTAGGGACATGAAAGAGTGAGTCAGCATCATTCACAAACAAATAACACATGTTTGGCTTGAAGCCACCAAAGGCTGCAATCCTAAGTAATAGGAAGTAAGTTTGAGAGACCCCCACCCCGGGGGGAATCGAGACGGATGCAGCCCCATAAAACAGATCTTCACAAAAACTGGGCCACAAGTGAAATCTTTTGCCCAAGGCTAGAAATGAGGAAGGGGAAAACCCAATCAATCACATGGGCCCAAAGCTGTGCACCATTGGTTTATGCCATCTGCAAAATGTTCACCTGGGAGCCAAAGGCCTTTCCAGAGGCTGTTCAGTACACATTTGGTCATCTCTTTCCCTCCATCAATAAGAAGCATCCATCTCTCCTCTGCAGGCCATAGGGACCCCTCCATGTTTGGTGTAATGGATAAGAGTGGCAGGACTCTAATCTGGAGAGCCAGGTTTGATTCCCCACTCCTCCACTTGAAGCCAGCTGGGTGACCTTGGATCAGTCACAGCTTCTCGAAGCTCTTTCAGCCCCACCTACCTCACAGGGTGATTGTCATGAGGATAATAACAACACGCTTTGTAAACTGCTCTGATTGGGCGTTAAGTTGTCCTGAAAGGTGGCCTATAAATTGAACGTTGTTGTTATTTGTCAGCATCTGCAAATCCAGAACAGGTAGATATACTTTCCTCTTGTTGAAATGATACTCCACACCACAGAATTGTGTTGTGGGAACAACTGCCCCAAATTAAAATCTAAGCATGGGAAGGTGGAGTACACTTTGCGACTGCCTGTTTATATCAATTCAGAAAGAAAATAGAACTGTTTTTTTTTTCATGGTTTAGGAGATTGTAAATATGAGATAGAAGTGTGGGGGTGGGGAGTGCATGTTACAAATTTGGTCTTGGCTCTGCCTATAGGTGGACGTAGCTCCTCTTGGGTCACTGGGATGTGACTCACCACTGCCTGTAAGCAGTGTGTAAAACTGACAAATTGCCGCCCACAAAACTATTGTAACGCTGCTACAACTCAGGTCTTCACTATACAATGGCTTGGATCCATCATTTCCATGGATGGAATTTTCATCTGTTGAGTGTGTGTGTGTGTGTGTCTCTCTCTCTCTCTCACACACACACACACACACACACCACAGCCCAAAATACAACCCAAAACGCTGCTTCTGGGAGACAGGGATCCTCAGGAATAGCATGAGGGCTGGAATCAGAGGTCTACAGCAGGAGAGGAAATTGGCAAAATTTTCCCCTCCCCTATCCACCAAAATCTTTTGTGGAATCCAAGCTGTTAAACGTTCCTTTCATTCCCTGGATCTGCCATAGGGACTTTTGATTCAATGTGAGCTGTGAGCTCAGTGCTCGTTATTCAGTTCCCTAGCATGGGGTTAGGTCTGATCAAAAATCTTTATGGCAGACTTGGGGAGAACACAAGGAAACCGTAACGTGTAATTAGTCCTTCAGTCATCCTGGTATGAAGCATTCTATCATAACCTGCACTGCTGAATAATGCCGTTAATTACAACGAGTACAAACTGTGGTTCACAAACTAGCTACAAATCTCAATTTCAAATACTGGTTGGGTACATCCAACAAACCTTGGTTAAATAGACCATCTGCATTCATACCTCATAAGTAACCAGGCTTTGATCAAACCACGGTTCAAAGACTGCTATGACATATCAATTACAGCCATAGGATACCATCTTCATAGAGACTGAGGAGAAACCAGCTTCTATAAAGTACATCAAACCCTCCCCCCCTTGAACTCCTTAGTATTGGAGAAAGGTCAGTAGCTTTGAAAAATGACTGCAGTTAGGGAAGGTTATTCATCCAGGTAGGTCTTTTTACTCTCAGCTGCACTTCAAAGCATTTTAATGCCAAGGGCTGAGCTGTCATTGACTAATTTGATTTTGCTCCCAAATCTTCCCCGAAGTCATTTCCAAGTCTCTCTCAATCTCTGTCAGCTTGTTTTTGTTTTCTGTAAAGCACCTAGTCTTTATTGCTCCTCTAGAAATAAATTATCTCTGCCCCTACAATAGTAGCCCTAAATTAGCCATGCTGTCTGTGCTTGCCTAGAATCTTGACTCGGAAACTACCTTTGGTAAAGTGGATTATTGTGTGTGTGGGGAGTGGGGGAATTAACCCAGGATTCACAAACAGTGCGGAAGACTCCTGGTCATGTCAGAAAGCCATCACAGATTGAATGGAGCCAGAATTCCTAGAACGAGAACGATTCTGTAGCACTCATATGATACTTTTGACACTATCTTTCTTGGCATCCATCTCGCTTCTATTCTTGCCAATTCTCATCTGGAGCAGCATTCAATCCCAGCCTCCTTCTTGGTTTTTGTTTGAGTTGGCTGTGTGTGTGTGTGTGTGTGTGTGTGTATGTGTTTTAAAGAACTGTGTATATTGATGCGTCAATGAAGTAGAAGCAATAGACGGCGGGGTTAGATTAGGAAGAAAAAGAAGGGTTGCAAATATGCTCATTAAATTCCCATTCGAAGTTATGTACATAGGAAGCCGCTTTATACCGAGTCAGGGAGGGTCATTGGTCCATCTCACTCCTGCTGTGGTTGGTTTGTTTTTCGTTTTTAATTAGGAGAAAAGTCAGAGTCTGCCTGTAGTCTGAAGTGATTACAAAGGGATAGCTCTGTTAGTTTGTTATAGCAAAATAAAACAGAAGTCCAGTAGCACCTTAAAGACTAACAGCATTTATTTCAGCATGAGCTTCTGTGAGTCCAGGCTCTGTCTGAGGCAGCGAACTGTGACTCACAAAAGCTCATATTGAAATAAATGTCGTTAGTCTTTAAGGTGCCACTGGACTTTTGTTTTAGTCTGAAGTGAAACAGTCTGTTTTACCACCTCCTTCCGTGGCAGGCCAAGGCAGAACCCAAATGTTGTTGGGTTTTGTGCTACTGTAATAATTCACCTCATGGATTTTCCTGTGTGGACAGGAAAATCTGAAAAATGAAGGATTATGATAATGCAATATCCAGCAATGCGTGGATCCACTATGAGAGAGTCTAAGTAAGAGAGAAAGAGCTAAAGCTTGTTAGCTCAATTTATATGGGACAAAGGATATAGCCTTGGGGGTGGTACATGTTGCTCTCCGGGAAGAACACCTTTTTGCTTCCAGGGGACAGAGCCTGTGAGGGAGGAGGTATAATGTCATAGAGTTCACACACACACTAACAGCTTCCCCCCCCCCCCACCAGGGGAACTGATCTCTGTCAGCTGAGGATCAGTCATAATTCTGGGAGCTCTCCAGACCCCCAACCTGGAGGCAGGCATTCCAATCGCCTAGCCTACCTCAAAAGGTTCCTTGTATGTAGAGGATATAATGGGGGTAGGGTTGCCAGGTCCAGGTTGGGAAATTCCTGGAGATTTTGGGGGTGGAGCCTAGAGAGGATGGGGTTTGGGGAAGGGAGGGGCCTCAGAATGGTATAATGCCAGAGTCCACACTCCAAAGCAGCCATTTTCTCCAGGGGAACTGATCTCTGTCACCTGGAGATCAGTTGTAATTCCGGGAGATCTCCAGCCACCACCTGGAGGCTGGCAACCCAAAATGGGGGAGAGGAAAATAGGTATGTTACCTTGAGCTCCTTACAGGAAAGAAAACTAAGAATGCATTAGTACCTATCCAGCGGTCTCTCAACTAAAGGAAATTAAACCTGCTAGCACTAACCTTGGCTCTTCTCACAGCAAGAGGAAGCAAGAAGTGCCTAACATAGCATTAGAAATGGGATTTTGTTTCCATGGGAAGAGGGAGATGGAGTGACTTGTTCTCTGTGGATCTGCTGCCCACTAAAAGAGTACCTGTTTGTTTCCCCTGCTCTCTGCTTATACGTTTTAAATAAAGCCAGTACTACAAAGCCAACGCAAGTCTTGAGCACTCCCTCGTCAAAAGGAAAATAAACACAGCAGCACCGCCCTCAGAACTTCTCGCTGCTTGAAGAAGTGGGGAGGACATAACAGTATAGTCCTCGTTTCCTCAAATTGTGTTAGAAGCTCTCCATTGTAAACTGCTGCAGGCCAGCATGCTTACCATAAAATTTAATGGAACAGACACCAAGACTTTTTCAGCCCCCACAGCAAAGGGCAATTTTATATAGAACTTTTGTCAAATACAAAATGCTGGCAGTATGTAAAATGCCAGCACCCACTCCTGCATTGTTCAGGAAAACTTCTGGCCTGATTTAATTTCCTTAATAAAATAAAAAGGAGAATTCTAACCAGCTTGGATTTTGTAGAACCACATTGACAACCTGTGTTCCAGTATACATTTTTAGGGCCATGAGTTGTATGAATTAGTTGGATTAACCCAGTAACCCTAGATTAACGGTTTGAATTTAACGCCAAGGCTATCCCTTACAAAAACATACCGATACACAGGGCTTTTTTTCAGGGGGAACGCGGGGGAACGGAGTTCCGGAACCTCTTGAAAATGGTCACATAGTTGATGGCCCCGCCCCCTGATCTTCAGACAGCGGCATGGAGGGCAACCTAAACTCCCCTCTGTCTGGAGATCAGGGGGCGGGGCCACCAGCCATGTGATCATTTTCAAGAGGTTCCGGAACTCCGTTCCCCCGCGTTCCCCCTGAAAAAAAGCCCTGGAAATATGGAAAAGACAATGGTCATCACGACTGTAGACATCATATATACATAGACTCTATACAGGAGCTCCAATGAAAGTAATACTAAGAGGATCGTGGGTAATGTTTCACAGAAATGTACAATGGTTGCTTTATTCTGAAGGCATGAGGTCAGCCTGAAATGGCTGCTGCGGTTTCTGTTGTGACCACGGCTAAAAAGACAGCGTTTTGTTTAATAAATTCATTCAGAGTCCAGCAGAGCATCAGTAAGGTCAAACGGATATCGCCGGTGGCTATAATAATCATCAGCCATTCCAAACCGCTGCCAAGCGCTAACCGCTTCATCATCATCTCCTGGATATTCCTTTCTGAACTCTCTGCTAACGCTACGAAAACCTACACTCGGGTCCTCTCTTGTCTAAAAACCTCTAGCTGAGTTCTTTTCCCTGCAAGGTTAGAAAGATGCCCAGAGACAGATGTTCCAGTTGACCTGCCTGGAAGGGCAGTGTGGTGTACAAGTCTGAGTTTTTGTTTTTTGTTTTTAAATCAGGGAGATCCAGATTCAATTCCCTACTCTGCACCAAAGCTCACTGGGAGACCTCAGACCAATCTCTCAGTCCAACTACCTTATAGGATCTCTGTGAGTAGAAAGGGGCCATGTAGATATAACTAATGACCCGGCCTGAGAAGTACAGCTGCCAGCTCCTGGTTAGGAAATTTCTGGAGATTTGGAGGAGGAGCTTGGAGAGGGCAGGGTTTGAGGAGGGGAGGGACCCTCAGCAGGGTATAATGCCATAGTCCACCTTCCAAAGCAGCTATTTTATCCAAGGGAACTGATTACTGGAGATTAGTTGCAATTCTAGGAAGTCTCCAAGCACCTGGAGGTTGGCAGCCCTAACTGGACATCACCTGGCTGTTTCTGCCACTTCTGGGACGGCCTAGGCCCAGATTCAGTCTCAGCTCAATCTTTTGATGGACAGGGATGCTCTACGCAAGACATTCTGTCGAATATTCTGATGAAGGCTGGAGGCTTGATGCCAGGATCCTCCTTCCGCTAGGACTCGCTCTAGCTCACATCCTTTCTTCACTGCTTCTCACCCAGCCCGATGAGCTGCTGTTTTGCACTATGATCTGAGTTTCTGATGGAGTCAGCTAGAGAATCTGTCCAGTGCTAAAGGGCACAGTCCCCTGCCCCCTTAACATACCCCAAGCCCAAGATACCCAGCAGAGCTTCCCCAAGATCAGTAGAGATTTGAAACTGGGTCTCCCAGGTCCTGGTCAGACACTTACACTGGTTGCTAGTGTAAGGTCGCCTGATATGTTTGTGGCAGCTTTGAACAAGTGACTTCCAGATAGGCTTCCTAGTTGCCCGCAATCTCAAGGGGGTTTGCTCCACTGGCTGCTGATTGCTGGTGATCAGTGGGAGGTGACAAGCACCCCAGAGAGAGCCCACCACCAGCATGCAACCCAGGAAAGCGCATACCAGGCACGTTCCCAGTGGGGCACAATGACATCACTTCCTGAGCTGACATCATTGTGCTGGCTGTGGGCATGCTCCCGTGCGTCACTGGGACAATTTTGGCTCCAAATGGGCTAGAATTAGGCTTGTGCAAAAATGTGGGAGCACACCTGTGGCTGGTGTGACGACTTCACTTCTTGGAAGTGATGTCATCACGCAAGCACCGGGAATGCGCATGCAAAAACAAGCACCAACAAGGCACGAGGTTAGCACTAGGTCCTCCTCTCCTCCCGCTGGGAGGGTATAGGAACCTGGCAACCCTACTTCCAGATCTAGCCTCTTTTTTGCAGTGGATTTTGACCCTTTGCTGACAGGAATGAGACACGGGGAGTAGGGTTGTCAGCCTCCAAGTGGTGGAGGGAGATCTCCCGGAATTACAACTGATCTCCAGGTGTCAGAGGTCAGTTCCCCTGGAGAAAATGGCTGCTTTGGAGGGTGGACTCCATGGCATTATATCCTGCTGTGGTCCTTCCTTTCCCAAATCCTGTCCTCTCCATGCCCCACCCCCCAAATCTCCAGGAATTTCCCAACCTGGAGCTGGCAACCTTAACTCTATGGCATGATACCTTGCTGAAGTCCCTCTCCTCCCCAAACCTCCCCAATTATTTCATTTTTGTAATGGAGCGGGAATTTGAAGCATACAAATGGAAACATCCGGTGTGTCAGTGATGAGCAGGCCAAACAAATCAGGCCATCGTTTACTCATGTCTGACTCACATCCAGGCACTGATCAAAATCCTCCCTCCAATATGATTTTCATCAAAGAAGAGCCAGCTTGTGGGTGCACTTCTATAAGCAACATTTGCAAAATGGAAAGCAGTGTGAAGTCCCTGTTCTGGCTCTTGGTTGCTTCTTGGTTCCGTGTCAAATACTGAGTCTGACTGTGAAGTTCCAACCTCCAAAGCTCTCATTATTATCTCAACTGAGGGCCAAATTACAAGTGATGCCTGACACTAGTTGGACACTTGTCAGCTTCCCTCAAGTTTTGATGGGAAATGTAGGCAGCTTGGCGGAATGTTGGACAAGTGACAGTTGAAAAGTCCATTGGACAGCAGTCAGAGAGCCAAGTTGCGAGACCAGGATGCCTACATTTCCCGTCAAAACTTGAGGGAAGCTGACAAGTGTCCAACTAGTGTCAGGCGTCACTTGTAGTTTGGCCCTGAGATGCTAGAGATTCATTGCACTACATTTCTGAAAATGGCAGCTCCCAAAGTTGGACTGAGACAGGAGGTACAAGGGCCTAATCCTTTTCCCCAGGGTTGCCAAGCCCTCACCAGGGACAGGGGATCTCTCCACCCCCAGATCTAGGCTTGCCAGCCTCCAAGTGATAACTAGAGATCTCCTAGAGTTACAACTAATCTCCAGGCAACAGATCAGTTCCTCTGGAGAAAATGGCTGCTTTGAAAGGTGAACTCTTTGGAATTCTACCCCAGTGAGGCCCCTCCTCTCCCCAAACCCCACCTTCTTCAGGCTCCACACACCCCCAATCTCCAGGAATTTCCCAATCTGGACCTGGCAACCCTACCCAGATCTGTTTTCCTGCTGCCACTGGCAGTCAGGTTGATGGTATGAGATCGTGTTGGGGAGGGGAAGGGAGTGATGTCCATCAACCTGGAGATCTGGAATTACATATGATCTCCAGGCTACCGAGATCAGTTCCCCAGGAGGAAATGGCTGCTTTGGAGGGTAGACTCTATGGCATTATATCCCGTTGAGGTCCCTCCCCTCCCCAAATTCCACAGGCTCCATTCCCAAATCTCTAGGGATTTCCTAATCTGGAGTTGGAAACCTAGAGGAACATAGTAATAGTTTACCTAGGTGCCTAAGCCCCCAACCCTTTGAATTTAAAGCAAGATGCACCCAAACATTGATTCTTTTTCTTCCTTGCAGCCATGCAGCATAGAGCTACACTATATGTTTCTTCTAATCATATGTCTCAGTTCCCCCTTAGAAGTTTTAAATCTTCCTGACTTTTCTTCCACTGATTAAAAAGAGAGAGAGAGACATACATACACAACCATTTTCTATGGCACGCTTCATTTAATAGCTCTCCTCACAGACTAATGGACCCAGTTAGTACAATTATTTATACGGATGTTCAGTATCTACATTTCCACCTTCTACACACACAGACACAGACACAGACACACACACAGACACACACATGAGTGATGAGCAGAAATTCCTCTGAGCATTTAGAGGAGTTTAAAAACCTCTCGCTTTCCAATTCAGTGATGGAAATACAGAATAACACAAATGGAAAAGCACTTCTTGTTAGGCAGAAAGGTGGCCTAGCACAAGGGAAAGGTAAGGCAAGGCTTCTAGAGGCCACTCGAGATATTCACAAACGTATCAGATTTTATATACTGTATTCATCAGCTGCCTCCCAGTTTGGTGTAGCGGTTAAGAGTGGCAGGTCTCTAATCTGGAGAACCTGGTTTGATTCCCCACTCCTCTGCTTGAAGCCAGCTGGGTTACCTTGGGTGAATCTCAGCTCTCTCGGAGCTCTCGCAGCCCCACTCACCTCATAGGGTGATTGTTTTGGGGATAATAATAACATACATTGTAGACCACTCTGAGTGGGCATTGTCCTGAAGGCTGGTATATAAATCAAATGTTATTATTACTTTACTTTTAAAGAACTAAGCAAAAATTTTTGGTACAGGTACAAAAATATGTAAACGTTAGCATTTTCATGAAAATATACAACCAAACTCAGGCAGAAGGAAGAAACAGATGGCCGAGTGATGGAAACAGTCAGCAGCCTTGAAAATTGGTCAGTGAGAGGCTTGTAGATTAAGGCTGGAGGGAAAATTGCTTCTTGCCATGCAAGGTGGAAGTAGTTTTTATGTTAGCTGTGCTGCCTTCAGACTAGGGTTGTCTAGCAACCAGCAGGGAAGGGAGTATAGGTGGGGATATGGAGGGGCATGATGCTAGCTATGGCATCATGTCACTTCCAGTTTAAAAAAAAACCTGAAATGACATAGGTAGCTCTAGGAATTGCTGGAAAGTCTATGGTTTGATGGTAAAACCACAAAGTTTTCAGTGATTCCCAGATTTACCCTGTTACTTCCAATTTTTTACTAAAAGTGACATGGTCGGACCAAAACCAATGGGTTGAACTTAAATCAAAAGAGTTTTCAGCTAAACATTAGGAAGAACTTCCTGACAGAGTGGTCCCTCAGTGGAACAGGCTTCCTCAGGAGGTGACGGGCTCTCCTTTTTTGGAGGTTTTTAAGCAGAGGCTAGATGGTCATCTGACAGCAATGCTGATTCTGTGAACCTAGGCAGATCATGAGAGGGAAGGCAGGAAAGGTTACATCAGTGCTTAATTCTCATGGACCCTTCTTACATGTCCCAGGTAGGGCTGATCGCTAACCTTGGGGTCAGGTAGCAATTTCCCCCAAGTCAGTTAGGCTAGGGATCCTGTTTTGCTATCTTCTGGGCATCGAGCAGGGGTCACTGGGGTGTGTGTATGGGGGGGAGGTAGTTTTGAATTTCCTGCAATGTGCAGGGGGTTGGACTAGATGACCCTGGAGATCCCTTTCAACCCTATGATCCTATGATACCACATGTGACACTGCAATTTAAAAAAAATTCTGCCATTCTGATCAAGTGACAAGCAACAGAAGGGGATTTCTCACCCCCATCATGAGAATAGGACCCCTAATTCAGATGTCATAAACCAACAGAGCACACTATGGTTTGTTTGGGCCAAGATAAGCCAAAAGGGCTTCAGGTTTGCACACACTGTCCCCTCTCTTTCATGCTGTTGATGACCATCCTCCCTCCATACACGACAGCAAGAGTGAAGACTTCCTAGTTTAAACTTATCATTTATAGTCGAAATGTATACGCTGCCTCTTCAGAGACCTGCTCCAGATAGCTCACAGTAAAAATACCACCATGAAAAGAGCAACATAAAATATCAATATTAAAAGCAAGCCATGAGCATGGATTGCCAACCTCCATATGGGGCCTGGAGTTGTGCCAGTTACAAATGATCTCCAGGCTAAAGAGATCAGTTCCCCTGGAGGAGACGTCAGCTTCAGACAGTGGAGTCTGTGTCATTACATTCCCAAATTCTACCTTCTTCAGCCACTCTCCCCAAATCTCCAGGAATTTCCCAAGCCATAGTTGGCAACCCTACCATAAGCATAAAATTAACATTAGTAACCTGAAATGATACTCATAGAACAGTCTTTAGGTTAGATCCTGACCATAAAGCAGTTTTTAAAAGATAAAACCTATTTGTTAAAAGCCTGAGTGGGCGGGGGGGGGGGGAGTTTTGGCCTGGGGTTTAAGAGACAGTAAGGTAGGGGCTGGGTGAACGAAA
The DNA here is from genome assembly GCF_028583425.1 of Eublepharis macularius. NCBI lineage: Eukaryota > Metazoa > Chordata > Lepidosauria > Squamata > Eublepharidae > Eublepharis > Eublepharis macularius. Next base: position 60,257,044 of record NC_072802.1, on the reverse strand, counting down.
CTCCAAGGAGAACACATTCTGCAGGCAAGGCTCCGCCACTGAAAAAGCCTTCTCTCTGGTTGCCATCCTCTTGACTTTTGTAGGTGGGGGGACAGAGAGCAGAGAAGGCGAGGGTTGCTGCCACCTTTGGCTTGTGAAATTTGAGGGAGGTGCCTGGAGGTGCAGAACAGAAGAGATGTGATATCACTCTGGTTTCTCCTAAGTTCTACAGAATCTATAAATTCTATAGAAGTTGCCACTTTCTTTAGGCAAACTGGAGGTCAGTTGTAATTTCAGGAGAACTCTAAGGCTGTTTCCATACGCCCTTATAGGGGCGGCCCGCTCATGGAATGCTAGCGATGTCTCCATTTGCAAAATGGATACATGCTGTTTGGCTTCCATTTTTTCAGCACCTTTTCTGGGCCTGTGGAAAGTGCGTTCCCAGAAAAGGCGCCAAAAAAACAGAAGCCAAACAGCCCACAGCCATTTTGCAAATGGAGATGTCTAGATTCCTAAGGAAAAGCTACTATTGTTCTGTGAGTGGGCCATCCCTATAAGGGCACATGGAAAAAGCAGGGCTGGATCTAGGGTTACCGGCACCCAGGGCCACCCTAGTCCGACCCCTTGTGCGTGCGCGCAGCGCACATGCGTTCCCAGCGCTGTGTGATGATGTCACTTCTGTGACGTCATCATGCAGGGCGGAGTGTGCAGCAGAGGCAGCGTGCGGGGCTGGGAAGCCGCCCGCGCCATTCGCCTCCCCACAGGACTGGGAGCGGCTGGCCACCCCGTCCTGCGGGGCAGGCGAATGGCGTGGGCAGCCTCGCAGCCCCCCGCGCTGCCTTTTGCTTTCCCTGCAGGACAGGGGGAGTGCAGCAAGCCATCCGCCTCCTGTCCTGCAGGGCAGGTGAAAGGCAGTGCGAGGGCCTGGGAGGCTGCTCATGCTGCCGCCCGCACGCTCCCGGCCGCTGGCAGCTGCTCCTGGTGCCCCCTCCCTGGCAGCGCCGGGGCAGACTACCCCCCTCCCCCCCTTGATCCGGCCCTGGGAAAAATCCTATGTTCCATCTTGAGGTTGGCAATGGTAACCCTAAGTAGGTTTTCAGAGGCAGATTTTAAGTGGATATTTGAATGCCTCCCAAAGCCAAAAGGTCAGGGGGATGGATGTGCTCCCAGGAATGCAGCAGCCAAGAGAAGTAAGCAGCAACTGCTTTCTTCTAGTTGAGAGATTTGGATCCAAGCAAGAGTACCTTGGCAAGAAACATTCCAGAATGATTACCATAGAGGAAGAAACTGTATCATATGAAGTCCACATTGCAATTAAGGTTTGCAAACCGCAGATTTCAGCCAATGTGGTCTCTGCAGTAATTTTTTGTTCATCTAGCCAAGTCATCTTCTTAATGTTATTTTTTAATATCATGCCTTTCTCCCCAATGGAGACTGAAAGCAGCTTACATCATTCTTCTCTCCTCCACAGCAACCCAGTGAAGTAGGTTAGACTGAAGGGGGTGTGTGTGTAATCAGCCCAAGCTACCCCAGCAAGCTTCCATGGCTTCCATGGCAGGATTCGAATCTGTCTCCCAGATCCTAGTGCAACACTCTAACCAGGGCTCATTTCAAGGAGGAATGTGCAGGAACATAGTTCCGGCAGTTCCCCAACGAGGTCACATGTCAGGTGGCCCCGCCCACCTGACTCTCAGCCATTTTGGGCCTATTTCAGCCTGGATTGGGGGCGAAAAGGCCCGGATCTGGCCTCTGACGGGTGGAGGATCACTCTCCCACTCAGGAGCGGCCCGATCCTGACCATTTTGGACCATTTGGGGCCATTTTCAGCCCCTTTTTGCCATTTTGGGCCCAATTTTGGCCCTAAATGGCCAGGATTGGGTCCAAAACAGCCAGGATAGGTGATGTCAGGGGGTGTGGTGTATGCAAATCAGTCATGCTTTTGATACACTTCTGGTGATGGCAAGGGGCGTGGCATATGCTAATGAGTTATGCTAATAAGTTATGCTAATGAGTTCCTCCAGCTCTTTTTCTATGAAATGACCCCTGATTCTAAACAATATCTATGTCAGATAGATATTGTGCCTTAGGGCACACTAGCTACTAACAAAACAAGCTTACATTTTTTCTCACGAGTGCTTATCCCACAACTGAAAGATGCGTCTGTTGTGCATAGATCACTTGTTTTTTAAAAAGTCAGGCCTGCAGGTTGCATTCCAGACTTTTGGGGGAGTTATGTAATGCTGGACCATGACTCATTTAAGCTCAGAGAGATGCAAAAATAGATTTAACGTTTAGTTAGGGGTATACGTTGTAAGTTAATGGGATCTCGCTTGGCTTTGAAAGCGATATGCGTGGTAACGGCTAATTTTATGATGAATATAGCCTCCTTTATTAATAGCAAAAATTCCATCATGATTTCAGACCTTAGGCTTCCAGCTAGCAAAAAAGAGAGTGCAACTATTTTAAGAATCATTTTCCAAAGCGATAATGGTACATTTTTTAGCCTTGGTGCTGGAGTCAGACATTTCTTCTGCATCATAAAGAAAATAATAATTTTTAAAAATGCTGCCTCTATTATTTATTTTATATAAAATATCTGACTCCAAAGATCCACAAAGCCGTTTTCAATAGCAGCCGTCAACTAACAATTTGCAATACATTTTAAGCGTACCGCAATGTAAACCAGCCAAGAACAAAGCCAAGCCAAGCTACAGATGGCCAATGCGCAGAATAAATACATACCAAACATTTTAAAAGGAAAACCAGCGACTTGGCAATAATAAATCTTTAAATCAATTCACAATCAATTTCAATACAACCCAAAGCCTCAAGGAACTGGATTGCCCTCACCAGCATCCTGGAAACTAGAAGACTCAGGTCATAACTTCCAGAGAGGAAGGAATAGCTGTACAATCCTGGTGCAACCACCAAGAAGATCCTGTAGCCAATCAGTACACTGATGGGGGGCGAGAACAATGAAGCATGGTCTCTCTTGATGCGTTCAGATAGGTTAACATATCATTAATAGTCTTTAACATATCCTCCTCCCAGACTATTTTAAGGTTTTAAACCAACCCTTTGCACCTCGGCCTGGAACAAACTGAAAGCTAGTGAAATTGTCTCAGAATTGGTATTACATGATCATAGAAGCATGTACCTATCAATAACTGGCGAGATATATTCATATTATCACCTTATACCAAATCAGACCAGGCCATTTCCACACGGCTTACCTTGTTCCGGAAAACAGGGAAATCTCGTGCAAAATCATGTGAGAAGACGCTGTTATCGCGGAAGACAGCGTCTTCTTGCATGATAACACTGTCTTTTCGCGAGATTTTGTGCAAGATTTCGCTGTTTTCTGGAACAATGTAAGCTGTGTGGAAACAGCCCATGGGTCCGTCTATTGTCTATTGGAGTGGTTCTCCAGGGTCTCAGGCAGAGAACAAAAAAACCCTCTCTTGTAAAAACAAAAAGAACTCATGATGAACTGTATTTTATTACAGTCTGGTCATTATCCTTTAATAATACTTATTTAGCATTAATATAGCACTTTCAGTATTCAAAATCCAAAATATGCATAATCTTGTTATAATCCTACCCTGTAAGGCAGAGTGAAATTTGAACTGGATACCTTCCGGATCATAGCTCCTTCCCTTAACCGATATGCTTAGTTAAACTTGTCCTTGGAGCTGGAGTTTATTATGACTCAAACACATTAATAACTGAAGATTCTGTCCAAGTATGAATTTATTTATGTTTCTCTGTTTCGGGGGGGGGGCGCTGGGAGGAGTACATACAAGGAATTAAACACAAACAGCAATTAGCTGAAAATGACTTTATAAGAAGCAGCAATTTTACTTTGTGTGGAAAAGTTGAGGCAATGCACAGTTTTGTTTTTGCTCTCTGTGTGTGTGTGTGTGTGTGTGTGTGTGTGTGTGTGTGTGTGTGTGTGTGTGTGTGTGTGTGTGTGTGTGTGTGTGTGTGTGTGTGTGTGTGTGTGTGTGTGTGTGTGTGTGTGTGTGTGTGTGTGTGTGTGTGTGTGTGTGTAAAAAAATGATTTGGATTCTTCTTATTGTTTTTCTACGTAAGGAAATTGCAATGTTTGTCTGCCGGAAAGATCTTGGGGCCAAGTTGCTTGTCCTTAAATACATTTGCTAGATTTACAGTCCTATTACATCGTGGCCTTTATCTTAAATTACTTTCCATACACTTGCGCATCCCGAATAATATAGCATAGCTTTAAATCACACACTGCAGAAAGCAGCAGCAGTACTCCCTTAGAAAACACAAGCCACCGGCAGATGGATGAAAAAGAAAAAGGAGAGGGGGAAACACAGACAGAGGTTTTTAAAGAACAGAAGTATTTTGTAGCAGTCTGGTTATATGTTGACTCATTGTCATAAGCAGGGCTTTTTTTCAGGGGAAACGTGGGGGAACGGAGTTCCGGAACCTCTTGAAAATGGTCACATGGCTGGTGGCCCCGCCCCCTGATCTCCAGACAGAGGGGAGTTGAGATTGCCCTCCACGCTGCTCGGCGGAGGGCATCAGAAATGGCACCATTAAACAGGATCATGCCGGAAAATCGTGCTAGGAAGATGCTTCGTTCCGTGAGTTTCGTGAGATCTTCCAGAGGCTTTGGCTGTGTGGAAATGGCCATTAACACATGGTCTTTTTGCTCTTACATGCATGTTAGCCAGGAATAAGGTCTGGCAAACATTCAGTTTCTAAAACTTTAAAATGAACTCAGGCTTGCTATTTTTTTCTTTCCCCCAAAGCTTCACCAGCCTGCATGTGCACTTACTTTATTCATTAGGTTTACCCCAGTCTTTCTATCCTGCAAATTTAAGTCAGCTTGAATAAGATTTAGGAAACTTTATTTCCAGGCACTCACCAGTCCCAGCTCTTACCTTCAGCAAAGTTGCTGCATCATGCATCCCACGCCCTTTAGCAACTTTGGCCGTTTTCACACTGCTTACCGGCCACAGAACATTGTGCCAAGCTCCCGGAACAACAGCATCTTCCTAGAACAATTTCGCTGTGAGTTTTATGTCATGAGTTTCGCACGATCTTCTGGGTGTGTGGCCGTGCGAAAACGGCCTAGGATTGCCATATGGCAAATAGTTATGGCAGAAAAATTGACACATCAACTGAGAGTTGTTAAAGGTAATGCCAGAATGTCAGATTTCTGTGAAACATGGCAAGACTTCGTTTCATATATACACAGGGCTTTTTTTCTGGGAAAAGAGGTGGTGGAACTCAGTGGGTTGCTCTCGGAGAAAATGGTCACATGGCTGGTGGCCCCGCCCCCTGATCTCCAGAGAGAGGGGAGTTGAGATTGCCCTCCGCGCCGTGGCCACGGCGCGGAGGGCAATCTCAACTCCCCTCTCTCTGGAGATCAGGGGGCGGGGCCACCAGCCATGTGACCATTTTCAAGAGGTTCCAGAACTCCGTTCCACTGCGTTCCAACTGAAAAAAGCCCTGCATATACTAATCAGAATAGTATCCAATACCAGTATTTATCTGAGTCCTTCCTCAAGTTATGGAAAAGAGATTAGATTCACAGTATATATAGAAATGTTTTTTTAAATAAAACCTTTCATATGACATTAAAAATCTTCTCTCTGTTTTATATTGTGCAAGATAAATTTGAAAAGCCCTCCGTTAACAGTTTGATTCAACATTGCCTATTTTTTTTCATCTTTTCTCTCATTTTTCTTCCTTTTCTTATTTAATCTTTTTTTTTTGTATTATATGCTCACTCCTTATTCTTATATGTAATATTGTATGTTATGTATGTGGTTTAAATGATGGAGGGTGTTTTTGTTGTTGTTGTGTTTGAAAAATTAATAAAATTATTTTTAAAAAAGATTGCCAGACTTGTGCCAGCAACCCCTGGGAGCTTTGGGGGGCAGACTGGGGGACCATTGCTGTTGCAGTGACATCACTTCCTGTCACCACTCTAGGAACTCCCCCAATCTCCTTTTTGTGTGTGATGAAAAAGGAAGCATAGCCTTTGTAGCTGATCTGAATGTAGAAATTGGCCCTGCAAATAATGCAAACAACCACCTTACACTCCCATACTTTCACAGTCCCACAGTCCTGTTTTATGAAATACAACTTCTTTCAAGGCTTGTTTTGTTTTTAAACCATTTAGGACTGTGGTTAAGCACACTGATTAAATCAATGTTATCAGCAAACACTCCAGTTTTCTCAGTATCCTAACAGTGCCTCGATTTGGAAATAATGAAACTGAAAATCATCACCAGGATCCTAAACCAGTAATCCGAGCCCCAAGGATGCTTACGGTTAGGTTAAGATTCAGATCCAGTAGCGCTAGGGTTGCCAGCTCCAAGCTGGGAAATTCCTGGCGATCTGGGGGGGTTAAACCTGGAGAAAGTGGGATTTGAGGAGGGAAAGGACCTTAGCATGGTATAATTCTATAGAGACCACCCCCCAAAGTAGCCATTTTCTCCAGGTGAATTGATCTCTGTGGCCTGGAGACCAGTTGTAATTCTGGGAGATCTCCAGCCACTACCTGGAGGCTGGCAACCCTAAGTAGCACCTTAAAGATGAACTAGATTTCCAGAGTATGAGTCCGGGGAGATGAGTTGTGAGTCGCAGATGGCTTGCTTTCTTTTGCTAAAATCCTGGTAAGCAGCTTAATTCTTTATAGAAATGTCTAGTTCAGCAAGGTTCTCTTTAGCTGGTCTTTAAGGTGCTACCGGACCCAAATCTTGCTCTTCTACTACATACCAACATGGCTATCCACCAGAAACTATGGTTAGGTTTACACTCTTGGCATCGTATTGTTTTAAGGACTCCTATTTTTCAATGTATTTGCATGCTGAGTTGACGGTGCTTTGCTATCAGCCTTACATGAAGATTAGCTTCCCAGGGGTTCCATTGAACGCATGCGAGTCATTCCTTATTAGTTTTAAAAGGTTGCTATAGGTCACTTGCTAGAAAATGAAAATAAAATGCAATATTCATGTAGACAGTTGCTGCTGGAGGTTGCTGGGAGAGATGTAACGTCAAAGGGTTACTTACAAAGCATTCCCTGATCTAGGTACAACAAGGATGCATATTTATAATACATGTGCATCATATGTATTTTTATTTGCAACAGAGTAGATATTTCTTACAAAATGCAGCATGACTAACATATTTATAGGGAATAAGAGCCAGCCCGGTGCCATTGCTTATGCTAAACAATAGAAAATGTTATCAGATAACCCTTCAGTGATGCAGTATGCTACATCCGCTACATTATAAGTAAGATTAAAATTACATTTGAAATAGTCAAATTGTCCATCTTTTCCCAAGGCCTGCAAGGTGAAGTGAAAGAACAAGATGCAAGCCCTATTGACTTCTCCTGTAATCAGGGCTCATTTCAAGGGGGAATGCGCAGGAACGCAGTGGAAGACACAAGAAATACCAACGGTAGAAGACTGGATTCTAAAGCTATTAAATATGGCAGAAATGGACAAGTTAACAAGGAAGCTTAAAGAACAAGATACAGAGGAATACATTATGAGCTGGGAGAAACTTAAGAACTTTGTGGAAAAAAAGTGGGACATGAAAGGGAAGATGTGGTCTTTGGATAATTGTTGAGGGGAAGATAGGTCTTTATTTTACTTAATTTAGAGGTTAAAATAAGGTATTATATTACATATTATAAGGTAGAATTTAATAATAATAGAAAGCGGGCTTAAATGTTGTAGATAATGGTATGTTATAGTATATGCTATATTATATATAAGATATAAGATATAAATTAGAAGTTTATATTATAAAGGGTAATTTGCTAAGCTAGGAGATAGCTATGGAATGTAGATGAAGATGGATATGTTATGCTATATATTATACAGTATAATGTAGAAACTAATATTATAGAAATTATTATTTTAGGAGATAGAGATGTAATGTGATGTAATGGATATGAAGGGAATGGAAAACTGTTGGAAGTCAATGAAAAAGGGGGGGAATGGGTGGGAATAATATAATACGATGGAGATTGATATTAAATGTTATGATTTGTATATGTTAACCCATCCAATAAAAATCTTTAAAAAAAAAAAAAAAGGAACGCAGTTCCGGCAGTTCCCCAAAGAGGTCACGTCAGGTGGCCCCGCCCACCTGACTCTTGGCCATTTTGAGCCCATTTCAGCCTGGATTGGAGCCGAAATGGCCCATATCGGGCCTCTGACAGGTGGTGGATCACTCTCCCACTCAGCAGCAGCCCTATCCTGACCATTTTGGGCCCCTTTCCGGCCATTTTCAGCCCCTTTTTGCCATTTTGGGCCCAATTTCAGCCCTGAATGGCCAGGATTGGGTTCAAAACAGCCAGGATAGGTGATGTCAGGGGGTGTGGCATATGCAAATCAGTCATGCTTATGACACACTTCTGGTGATGGAAAGGGGCATGGCATATGCTAAAAAGTTATGCTAATCAGTTATGCTAATGAATTCCTCCAGCTCTTTTTCTACGAAATGACCCCTGCCTGTAATCAATATCATAGGATCCAAATTTAAGGCCGAACGAGTTGTGCTGGGGCAAAAAACCATGGTGTTAAACTTGGTCCCATAATAACCTTTAAGCCTGGGCTTAATCACTCCCATTCAAAACGGAATTAACTGGACTCAAGTGAAGTGCTATCTTTGCCTGAGACTCAGCAGGGCATCAACAGATGTCCTTCTTCAAAAACCCTGCACGGTGCTTACCAAAACACCACAACATACCAGGAAACAAGCTCATATAAAGAAAAAAACAAATTCTCCGTGGTTTTCTAATCAAAGAAACCCCACTGGAATCAACTGTCTGTTCATAGTAACGTACTTTTCCGAACCCCTGCCAAAGATGTTGTATTCTGGGAATCAGAGCCAACTACATGATCTTACTTGTGAACGAGAGCAAGAGAAAAGCATCGCTGAAAGCCCAGCTGTGATTCATTGCCCGTTCCTATATATATAGGAAGCTATTTCCAGAAGCCTGGCAAAGACACAACAAAAGCGGGACAGTTTGAGAGTATTTTTATCAAAGGAAAGATTCCACTACCTTCCAAGCAAATGAAACATAAGGATGGAGAGAAAGTTAATCTATAGTATATACCAAGCATGAATCGGAGGAGACAGTTAAAAATTCATTGCAGACTTGCTGGCTCTGGCCAGCACTTCCTAGCTAAAGATGGATCCCTTCGAGAGTGCTCTGCTGTACAACAACAACTGGCGGAGCAAAATTTATTTTTTGTATATGTTGCGCTTGACATAGCTTTTCGTCCAGTGCATTGTGGGTAAAATCTGGCCACATAAATAGAAAAGGGTTGAGTAAATATGGAAGTGGAGTAGTCCACGGCAAGTGTGGGAAAGAACCAAGACGTTCTCATCACAGCGACTACCATCTGGGATTCAAAGATCACACTCTACAAGTTTAGGAGTTAACTAGACCGGGTTGTTCTAGACTGATGGCCAGAATCTCTCATTTAGAAGTTCAAGGCAGCCAACAGGGCAGGAGACCGGTTGGGTTGGGAAGCAGCACTTGGTATGATTTATCTTTTCCCTCATTATTTTTCAAAAAATGAGGAGAGGGTGGAAGGCTTTAGCACTCTTTTTCCATGCGCTGTGGTCCCAGTCCAAATCAGGGTCCCTGATTTGAACCCTGATTTGGACTGGAATTAAGTTTCGGGCACCGACCCCACAGAGGCCATTGATCTTCAGGGCCTGTAGACTTTGCAGCCTGTGCGCTGGTCCCGCACAGTTGTAAAAGAGAAGAATCAATCGTAGCTGCAAGGGAAAGCTCTTGTGCCCACCATCCTCCTAGCACATTCTTTCCTGCACTATGGCCTAGAGCAGAGGGTGATCCAAGGTGTGTTTGTTGTTTTTCCAGCCGCTCAACCCATCTGCACTTCTGTCACTCCCTGCGGGTAAACATGATTCCATTGCCTAATAATTCTTTCGGGAGAACAGCAGATCACAGAAGTGCAAGGGAGAGACACAACTGAGGAAGCCTTAAAAGAACATCTCGCCCCTTTTTTTGTCTTTGAACCTCAAGCAAGGTCAAGAGGACATTCGGTCAGCATAATTCTTGCACAGAGAATGTTAACAATCCACTGGAGCAGTAAAGTATCCATAACCAATCTCGCCAGAGGTCCGTTATGGTTCAGGAGTTCCTCTGTTGTCAGGCTCCTCTGCTCCATTCTTCTTACTTTCCTTTGTATCTTTCACTGTCTTGCTCTCTACAGCTCGAAGATACTCTGGTTTTACATTGAAATGATCCTCTCTTCCAAATCTCTCCCCCACCCCAATTCCTACTACCATTCAGTCTGCTTTTCGCACCCTCCTGGCACACCCGCCTCTTATTTCTTTGCATAGGCTCCCTGTTGCTTTCCATATCATTTCCCCAGCACCTAGTCCTCAATGTTTTAAATTGCCATGCCTAATTTTATACCTGCCTGCTTGTCTGTCTGCCTGTCTATACAAGACACAGAGATTCTGGCCACAGTCCAACAGCAAGCGAAACACAGTTGATTTCAATGGGATTAAACATCACTGGGTGCTCTGTACAATCCGACACAGCAATTTAAATTATTAAAGAGATTATATTACTCATAAAACCTTTGTTCTTTACTCTGTTCCATTGCAATTTATTTCTGTTGGCTATTTTTGTTCAGGACTGCATGTCGCTCTTCGGTCAGTAGGTCAAGAGATAAATAAAATGTAATCTGGGAATTTGAATATATTTAGACCCCGCTAGGTTTGAATGGGGACCCAAAATGTACAGCATTGTTCTCTGCTTTAATCCTCGTAACAACTCTGTGAAATAGATGAGGATGACAGAGAATGACTGGGCCAAAGTCACCCTACAAAGTCTCATGGCAAAGGAGGGATTCAAACCTGGGACTCTCAGATCACAGTCTGACACTCTAACCATTACTCCACACTGGCTCTGTGTTATACATTGGTAGTTCTAGACCAATATGATCTGCATTGTCTTCCTATAGTTTTTCTGCTACCTGTGAAGCCAGAGATTGAGATCGAGACATTTCACATGCAAAGTAGGAGCTCTGCCCCTGAGCTATGTACAGCTCTCACCAAGAGCATCTAATTCTGAACAACAACAGCAGAGTTCTATGATGCTTCCAAGTTTATTTTCTCGATCTTGCCCAATTTTTGAGCTCAGAGTCTCAGAATGTTGAATTGCACAGCACATCCTGTTTAAAATGATTATTAATACTATTGTACACATAGTCAAGGAGCCCCGTGGCGCAGAGTGGTAAGCTGCAGTACTGCAGCCCAAGCTCTGCTCACAACCCGAGTTCGATCCTGGCGGAAGCCGAGTTCACGTAACCAGCTCAAGTTTGACTCAGCCTTCCATCCTTCCAAGGTTGGTAAAATGCGTACCCAGTTTCCTGGGGGTAAAATGTAGATAACTGGGGAAGGCAATGGCAAACCACCCTGTAAAAAGTCTGCCAAGAAAACGTCATGATGCGACGTCCTCCCATGGGTCAGTAATGACTCGGTGCTTGCACAGGGGACTACCTTTACCTTTACACATAAAGTCAGATGCTTATCCACATTTGCATGTATGTATCTTTTTTAATGAAAAAAGTGAGCCTCTCTCTCTCAGTGAAGACTCTACCCATTCTAAGAACGTTTTCTATTTTTTTTTTAAAAAGGCATTTATTTTGCATGGGTGGGTGCTGTTGCTAGCCATTTAGTATGGAATTGCCGTGATTCATTCATTCTGTTTTTAATTGAGAACCCAGATGATGCCATTGGTAATCAGTTGCATTCCATCATCCTCCAGTCTTTTTTCAACCATCCTCCAGTCTTTTTTCATATCTGATTTGGGGTGGGGGGGTGGGATTTAACATAAAAATGTGACTGCACAGGTCATTTGCCAGAATGGAATATCAAATGCTACTGTGTTTTCTTGGCACTCCTGTCCCTGTAAACTTTCCTTCTTGGAGCTCCTGTCTCTTTAAATTTTCCTTCTTTCGTTCAGCTTTTGGCTTAACTATTTCCTGTTCTGCATCCTGGCTAGCCAAAACATTCCTGAATCCATAGTTAATTATCAGCTTTGCTCATCTGAGCAAGGCCCTTTGAAGGTGCCATCCTGCAAACAGCTAAGACCAACAGCGGCCTATCATTTTCTGCTGTGCCTTCCACTTGGTGGAATGGTGTGCCTGATGAGGCCAAGATTTTTATCATGCCACAGAATGTGTAAAATGGAATTGTTTGGGAGGATATTTTTTACAAAGGGAATAGGGTTGTACAGGGGTCATTTCATAGAAAAAGAGCTGGAGGAACTCATTAGCATAACTCATTACCATATGCCACACCCCTTGACATCACTGGGAGTGTGTCATTAGCATAATTGATTTGCATATGCCACACCCCCTGACATCACCTATCCTGGCTGTTTTGGACCCAATCCTGGCCATTCAGGGCTGAAACTGGGCCCAAAATGGCAAAAAGGGGCTGAAAATGGCTGAAAAGGGGCACAAAATGGTCAGGATTGGGCCACTGCTGAGTGGGAGAGTGATCCACCACCCATCAGAGGCCCAATCCAGGCTGTTTCGGCCCCAATCCAGGGTGAAACGGGCCCAAAATGGCCAAGAGTCAGGTGGGCAGGGCCACCTGACATGGGACCTCTTTGGGGAACTGCTGGAACTGCGTTCCTGCGCATTCCCCCTCGAAATGAGCCCTGAGGTTGTAGTTTTTATGTCTGTGAAAAAAGTTAGGCAGTATTATTGCAATATTCATTGTTCATATTTTTATGCTTTTTAAATTCCGTCATCTGCCTTGAGGCTTGGAGACAGACTTTAAACAAAGTAAATACAATTAAAATAATACAGAATCAGTTCTTCTTTAAGTGGTTCTGCTTTCTACCTTGAAGACAAAGCCACTGATTATTACTTTTTTTTAATCACAATCTCATGCCTGCAATGTTACTATTATAAAACATTAATTAAAAATTAATTGATAAGCAATTTTGTATATGAAGGATGCATAGAATTACTTAATTCCCCTCTCCCAGAACTGATAATTAAAAATTGATTCATGAATGCCAGGGGAATTAACAGGAAGTAATTAAACAAAGGGACCAAAAAAATTGCACAGAGAGGTGGAATTTTTGCTGAATGGGGTTTCTGAGCAACTATACAGTTGGTTGCTGTTCCGAGGGATGAACATTGCTGGATTTTCATGTCATGTTGAGCCTCAGATGATTGGAGGAAAGGAATGACTGAGCAACACAGAAGCGTAGCATGTGTATGCGTGAGAACGAGAAATGGAGGAAAGAAGAAAGAAACTTAGCAAACCAGAAGCTGCTTTACTAAAGCAAACAAAACGGGGGAATAGATTCCGTCCGTGCCCCCCGCCCCCGCAGCATAACTCTTTCACCTACTCCATTACAACTACTGGCCCAGGACTGGAGCCTCAGTACTGATATGAAGGTATGAAGCTCCCTTACACCTTACAGCACTTCCTTCAAATATTTATTCCTCCAAATATTTAATAGTGATTTATACTCTGCCTTTTGCCTTCACCGGGATGGCCCAGGCAAGTCTGATCTTATTGGATCTCACAAGCTAAGCAGGGAGGCCTTGGTTAGTAATTGGATGGGAGACCTCTAATGAAGACCAGGGTTGCAGAGGCAGGCAATGGCAAAGCACCTCCGTTAGTTAGTCTCTTGCCATGAAAACCCCACCAGGGGTCACCGTAAGTCAATTACGACTTGACGGCACTCTCCGCACCCTGCTTTTCTCCCCAACAGGGACCCAAAGATCTTACAGTTTCCCCCCTCCTTTGTTTTATCCTCTCAACAAGCCTGCAAGGTAGGTTAGACTGAGAGTGTGACCAGCCCAAGGTCATCCAATGAGTTTCCATCACAGAGTGGGAATTTGAACTGGACCTCCCAGATCCTCTAACCACTGTACCACGCTATGTTGTAGGAATTTGTGAAGAGGCTGTACATTGAGTCATGCCCCTTGATCCATCTTCCTCCTTACTGTCTATTCTGACAATCAGCAACTCTTCAGAATCTCAGTCAGAGAATAATCTTTCTCAAGATCCACTTCTTGAAATTCTTTTAACTGGAGAAGCCAAGGATAGAACCTGGGGCTTTCAGCATGTGAAACAGCTACTATGGAACCACAGTCTCTCTACTGCTGTCATTCCCCCAGTACAGGAAGACTTTGCATAAGTTGGCCTAAGAAACAATTTACTCACAGGTAATTGACACGCAAAGCCAATCTGAAATTGATTAGCTCTGACTTTTCTATCCTAAATACAACCCAGCTCCAAACGGCAAAGGTGCATGAATGGCACAAGCGATACAAAGAAACCATTAAGTCTGGTTAAAAATGTACGATTCTCATGGTAATGGGGAGAAAAGGATTAATCAAAGAAGCAAAGGCTAGAGGTTTGAAGAAAAGGGTCATTAATTTTTCAGGTCCTGAAGCACACGTTTGAACTATTATGTCTGTCCTACTAGCCCTGTAATATAGTCCAAGAAACATAACTTGGCATGCAAAATTAGACAGAGCCGAATGAGATAAATCAATGTTTAAAGATGACAGTGTTATAGCATTAAACTTTCAAACAAAAGCTGAGGGAAGCTTGGATATGAGTCTTTGCCAAGCACATCTCTGCATAAGAGATCTGTGTTAGAAAGAACAGCCAAATCCTGACACTTCTGTTTGATTTCTGGCATTAAAGAGAAGGCTTGAAGATGTCAAATCTTTACAATGTTGTTTTAAATGACAAACTTTTGGGGGTGAGATATGTCTGTAAAAGTTTCCTCCAGAAGAACCTCTCAAGGCCAAGTTACAAATGCTCTTTCCCCAGGCCCAGCTCTATTTCCACACAGCCACACAGCAGCTGTGGGAATGTCTGCTAAAAAAAAAAAGACGCTCATTTATTTATTTAGATTTTATTTAAAACATTTATTTGCCACCATTCCACCAAAATAGGGCCCTTACAACCCTTTCCATTAAAATAGGGCCCTTAAAATATTAATATATATATATATATATATATATATATATATATATATATATATATATATATATATTTAACAATACAATAAAAACAAAGCCAAAGGAGGGCCAAGAAGAGTTTATTGGGGATATGCCAAATGAAACAGAAAATTCTTCACCTACTGGCAGAAGACAACAACAAAGGGAAACAGGAATATCTCCCAGGGGAGGGAGTTCCAAAGTTTTGCTGCCACAGTAGGGTTGCCAGCCTCCAGGTAGTGGCTGGAGATCTCCCGGAATTACAGCTGGTCTCCAGGCCACAGAGATCAGTTCACCTGGAGAAAATGGCTGTTCTGAAGGGTGAACTCTATGGAATTATTGGCCAAGCTACACATGACGAATGACACTTGAACAGCAAGTGTATTTCTCCCTGTTCACTTGCCCTCCACTCAATCCACTTGCCGTTCAAGTGTCATTCGTCATGTGTAGCTTGGCCCTATGCCATGCCAAGGACTTTTCCCCAAACCCCACTTTCTCCAGGTTTCTCCAGGTTTCACCCCCCCAGATCTCCAGGAATTTTCCAACTTGGAGCTGGCAACCCTATGTCACAACCCAGGTTACCACCCATCCAACCTTAGATGGTGGTAACACCTGAAACAAGATATCCAAAGATGACTGGAGTGGACTGGCAGGTTCATATAGAAGGTGGCAGTCCTTGAAGTATGCTGCTGGCCCCAAAGATCAATAATAGCACCTTGAATTGAGCCAGAAGCAAATTGGGAGCCAGTGTAGATGGAACAAGACTGGAGTGACACAGTCCCATTCCAGTCAACATTCTGGCCATAGCATTCTGTAGCAATTGTAGGTTCTAGACAGTCTTCAAGGGCAGCTCCACACAGATTACATTGCAGTAATCTATTCTAGATATTAACAGGGCATGCACCACAGCTGGCTGGGAACACTGCCACGAGGAAGACAAGGGCTTCTGCCTCCCCCCAGATGTTTCCATGTCCCAAAATGGCAGAGTGGGGGGGGCAAATTATTTCCCCAATTTTGCTGTTCCACATGCAAAGAATACTCCACATGATGGAACAGCAAAAATGGAGAAGCAATCCTCCCCACACCGCAGTGCTATTTCGACACAGGGAAATGGTGGGGACAGGCAAGACCCATCCTCCCCCTGGAGCATCATTCCAAGCCCAAAGGACTCTCTTTTCTTTTCATAACCTACATTCCTCACAGGTGCTGTGCAACTGCAGGGAAACAGAGTTGGGTCCAGGAAACTCAGACCCAACTCTTTTTTTAAAAACCACATCTCATTTGGCCCTCTGGCAAAGAATCTTGTCTCAGTCACCACAAAGAATTTTGGCAGGGAAACAGATATCCGTGCATGCGAGTTAATGCAGGAATAAAGGCATTCAAGGCTATAATGGGGGCAGCCTTTAATGACTGTCCAGAAGCTGAAGCTATTGCAAAATGCAGCCAAATTCTTGGAAAGGGAAGGAGGTCAGGAGGAGCACATTGTTCTCGCTCTCCTTGAGCTTCATGCGCTCCCTCTTCCAGGCCCAAATCATAATATTTACTTAGATGTATGACGTTCTAAGCAGTTCAAGGTCTCCTCACTAAAGAGGCTATCTCCTTCCCTATCTTCCTTCTCGATCAACCAAGGTTATTCCATCTGAGTGTCAGGCTCTTAGGTTTGTTGTGAATTATGCTGTCCAGCTGTGCAAACTTCCTTGGTCATTCAAAATGCACTTTATAGGCCAATGTGGTGATGTTTGTCTCAGACAAAAACATGGACGGGACTCATCTTATTCCTTTAGGATGATAGGCCCAGCAGCGTAGCGTGCCTTAGTGCTGCCCGGGGCAGGAGGTGGTGCCTTTGCCCCCGTGCGCGCTCCGGGCCCTGCTTCTGTGATGTCATTGCGCAAGGGCGTGCCCCCACCCACCCAAGAGCACTCCGGCCCCTCCATGGTTCAGGCAGCTTGCCTCACCACCCCTTACCTCTTCGGTACAGCTGCGGCCGGCTGCAGCGAAGAGGTAAGGGGTGGGGAGGCAAGCATGGCCCGAAGCACAGGAGTGCTCTGGGAGGGAACTGGGAGGCAGGCCACCTGCTGTGCTGCTGGGAGCCCGGCTTGCTGGGTGCTGAGCTGGTGACAGCGGCATGGGGAGCTCTGGTGAAAGACCAGGGAGGCGGGCCGCAGGGGTGTGCTGCCGCCCACCCCAGAGCACTCCCATGGTTCAGGGTGTCACCACCCCTTACCTCTTTGCTGCAGCTGCCCGCGCTGCTGCTGGGCGCTGAGCTGATGGCAGCAGCATGGGCGGTTGCGGTGAAGAGATAAGGGGCGTGGGATGCGAGCAGCCCAAACCGTGGGAATGGGGAGGGTCAGGAGACGAGCGGGGAGGCAGGCCACCTGCCACACCACAGGGGCACTGGGCACCATGTTGGTGGCGGCAGTGAAGGGGCAGGGAGGCAAGCAGGGGTGCTCCGGGGGGGGGGGGCGTGGATGTGGCACCTCCTCAAAATTTTGCACCCAGGGTGGCCGCCCCCCTCGCCCTCCCCATGCTACACCTCTGGATAGGCCCGAGCTGCATGTGGGTTCTGTTAGACCTGGAGAAGGAAAGGGAGTTTGTACAGGACTGCAGACAGCAGGAGCAAGTTAAACGCTAGGGAGCTCTCCTCACCTGACTGCAGCGATCAGAAATTTGGAGCTGGGAAACCGGGCATTGATGTTGCTTTGAATCTGCCGGACCATAGGTTTGCTGCTGCAGCTCCTACAGTATTATCTCCTCAACCTACAGCCTAAACAATTTAGTACACTGAGAGCCATAATGCTCCCGCATACTTGGTTCACCAGCACAGACAACTGATTGCGTAAGGGTTGTCTAGAACTTCTCCCGTTGTGGACAGGGAGGGAACCTAAGTAAACTGAAGGCACAGAGACGTTCCACGAGTCCCTGAGTAGGTCGGTATTTCTACCAAAGCTAATACAATGCGGCATTCTTTGGAAATTAATAACATAAACCTACTTCTCTTATCCTGAGCTTTAGAACAATGGGGGACGTTACAAGAAATCCAGTACAGACCCCTACCAATTCTGTTGCTTGTCTGAAGCCTAATTCCCAAGATGAGTGAAGTTCCTAGTCCCCTGGACACCTAAGATCCTAAACCCTTGGTTTTGTTTTGGAGCAATTCATGTGCTCATGGAGCACAGACTAATATTGAGTCTCTCTACACAAGACATCTTACATGAGGACGCTCAAGTGAAAGGTCTTACACTTGTTCTCCCATTGGGGATACCCATGCACTGCTAGGGAGACGGAGTACACTTGAATATAAGACCGCACAGAAAGCAAGTCACTTGAGCGGCCCTGTGTAAGATGTCTTGTGTAAAGAGACTCGCGTCAAGTGTCAGTCCCTGGCAGTTAGGTCCTTCAAGTCCTCCACAGTTAACACACAGGTGTTCCAGTTGAAGTCGCTTTATTGAGATCCATACAGTACAGGTGTTCACCCAAAGGTGGCAATTGGAAGAAGTGACAATTCAAACAAAGGCATTACTGTTTATAGGGAAACTTCCCACCCTCCCTGGGTCCGTCGACATTCTGGCACGAAACCCCAAAGAGGTTGCATGGGAACAGATTAGTTTAGACTACATGAAGTACAAAGGAAAATATCCCAGTCTCTGGGAAAGTTACAGTGTTTGCTGCTAGCAGCTCTCCTCAAGGACACTAGCTGGGAAAAATGAAAGTACATATTTTCAACAGATAATGGATGGGCCCACGGGCTCTCCTGCAATTAATATCAGAGGTTAAGACACTCTCAGATGATCTACACAGATCTACACAGAATATATCATATAATTCTGGCAAACAGCGTTGACCATTATAAAATGCAGAATACAATCATGGCAGGTATGCTGGTATACATGACATCAGTGCAACAAAAATTTACTTCATTCAAAAAGGCTTTTTACTCAAATGGGAGGGCTGTATTGTAGGGATGAGGTCTCAGATGCTGCGCTAATGAGTTAGGGACCATAGACTTCATCACTATATTGCCTTACGTATTATCTGTTGCTTTAAATATGTACTCCTATGTACCACCTGTGCTCCATGTTGTCTAATGTTAGTCCTAGAATTGATTATGTTCTGCTTCAGTATTTTTTCTACTCTGTATTGGATTCTTGCTAATACTATGTCTTTTAAACTTGTATCTATTTACCCTATGGTATTGTTTATGGAAATGTCCTTGATACTGTATTGAAATGTACTTGATACTGATTGTACTGATCTCGTACTATGTAATCTGCCTTGAGTCTCAGTGAGAAAGGCAGACTATAAGTGACATAAATAAATAAATTTATACCCCACCTTTTTCTGCAATAGAGGCCTCCTCTGGGGGAAAGGGGGTCCATTTCAAGCATGCAATAAAAGCACATGGTACAGTCCATCTTGAACTGTACCACTTTAGGCTGCATGTGTGTTACTGGAGGGTAGGTGGGAAAATGACCTGTCTGGGAAGCAGTCAGTTGGCTGTGCCACAAACCATATAAGCCACAAACACTACAGAAATGGAGGCTGGAGAAATGATATTAACCCTGCTCTAAAAATTAGCACGCTTGGAAACATGCTGTTAAAGAGTTGCTGCTGGAGACATTGAAAATGAGCTTGACATTTTTTTACTCTCCGTTATTAGAATTTTTCAAAGCCCTTTTAAAGAATAGAACAATGGCAACCCTTGACAGTTATTCCAGTTTCTGTTCATAAGCACTGACACTAGTTTGATAATATATTTTGATCCTAACGTTCTTTTTCTGGGCAGGTTGTCTGGGACTAGAGAATAGGCTGAGAGCGTCGGGTCTTATTTGTTGACACAGCATGCCATAATTCCATCTAGAAAACCTAACATAATTACAGGTACTGCTTAATTAGTTTCAAAAAAGAGCAGAAACGGCAGTAAAAACTCATCCGGCAGAAACTAGATTGAGTTGGCAACTCTACCATTTTAAGAGAGGAAGCTGAAAGGGCGGCGGGGGGGGGGGGCCGGATTATTGTGACCAGAGACAGTCCTTGTCAGATCTAATCATAGTAGACACAAGCCACGTACAGCAAGCTGAGCAGTAGTGCTTAGAAAAAGATGTCAGAGCCAAACAAACAAACAAACAAACAAACAAAGCTGTCAGTGGTGCTGCCATTTAATCCTGTGTTAGTGTAAAGGTCTGCAGAGACAACTTCTCCCTGGGGATGTTTTCATAAATACTGACATATGGATGAGAATTCAACATCTTAACATCTCAGCTTTCATGTAAAAAAGTTACTAGTCCTTGTGACATTTGGCTCGAAAGTAAGTCTCCGAAACTAAAGAGGAATTCTAAGGCCCAAGGATGGAGCCAGCCAAGTACTCCATGGCACTCAGAGCTAGACATGGGCACAAACCAAAAAAATTTAACGAATCCACGGTTCGTGGTTCAGTGCCGACGACGATCCCGAAGTCGCGAACTGCAACGGACATTTCCTGTTGCTGAACCAGTTCGCAGTTCGTGGTTCGTGGTGCTCAGAATGGCCCCCGTTGCACTTAGAGAGCCCATATTCACAGGGAGTGTGTAGCAGGCTCTCCTCCAGCCAGCATCCAAGTTTGGTCAAGATTGCAATAGGGATCTTGGAGTTATACCCTCTCCAATCCAAGGCCCTCAGGAAACTCCCACAAAAATCCAAGCTCAATTATACTCTCTCTGTCTCTCCCCAAAGGCTAGCAAGTAGCAAGCAACAGCTCTCACACTCCACTGCTCGCTGAAAGTGAAAGCCAGCCTAGGAGTACAGTGCTTTTTATAAGCTGATGTCCCATAGAGCAACGCAGGAGGTCTGTGTTTGGCCGTCAGAGCTGCCTATCAGGGTTTGCAGGGATGAGATTGGAGTACCCATGGCTACAGAACACCCTCTTCCCCCTCCCTCCCCGGGGTGTCTTCTCCCAACTTGTAACCACTTTGCAGCTCCATGGTTGGAAGGAAGACCCGCCAATCAAGGTAAGCTGGGCTTCGATTCAGGTTTCCAGGGTGACAGAAGGAGCGCAGACAGAGTTCAGGCATTCCCCCGGCGCTGTTTCCAGGGGAATTGATTGATGGTGCCTGACTGTCTGGCTTCCCGAACTGCAGCCAAATGCACTGAACCAGGCTTCTTCCAAACGCTGGTTCGTTGGCCGTGGACAATCACGAACTGCCAGATTGCGATTGCGTGATCGCCAATTTCGTGGGTTTTTTAAGTTCGTAATGCAGTTTGTGCCCATGTCTACTCAGAGCTGGCAAATCTCTACAAGAACTGGGAAATTCGGTTTTTTTCTTAAACCAGATTTACTGGACTATCTGTAGTACCGGTCTCTAGAAATACAAAGTGGTAGGATGGTCTTGTGACTGCAACCCTACAGAGAAGAATCAAAATGATACCATGTCTAGAAAATTAGGAATCTGATAGTTTGCCAGCTTGCAGTATTATTATTATTATTATTATTATTATTATTATTATTATTATTATTATTATTATTATTATTATTATTATATTCCGCCCTCCCCGCTTTCGCAGGCTCAGGGTAGGGTGCAATTTTGCCACATTGAGATTTGAAACTTCAAATGTGTTTTCTTCTTCCAAATTTGCAGAGGAAAGCCAAATTTACCTGTTTTTTGTCCGACAAACCCTAGAAAATATTACTTTAAGCCTCATGAAACCAGCCCAGGGAACTGCTGAGGGTTTAGTCAAAGGTATACAACTTCAGCGGCAAACCAGTCATGGAAACGTTCTTTTTCAACAGCCATACAGCCCTTTTCCCCACCCAGATTAAATTTGAGAGTTAGGGGAAGAGGCTGGATTTGTCCAGCCCTGATTGGCCAGCTCTGTGTCTATCACAGAACTACCTCCCTCATTTCCCAAGCACTGGTTGGCCAGCCTTTGTATCAATCACAAAACCAAGTCCCTGCCTTTTCCAGTCCATTTCTAAAGTAATTTTGAATGTAAAAAAACCTCTGAAAATTTCAAGTATCAAGCAAATATATATACCAGACAACTGAAGAGGAGGGGAAAACATGGTCAATCCCAGGTGCTCCAATTGATTCTGTTTATCAGGGACAATCCCTATTTTCTGGTCTTTGTCCCCGATAAATGGCTGGCTTTATTGTAGTTTCCCTCAAGATGCCTTGTTAAAATGTCATGAGTTGACAGTAATGTTATTTTTCTGGGTTTAGCTCTCTCTGTAAAGTCTTGAGTGGGGATAGGGTTGCCAGCTCCAAGTTGGAGAATTCCTGGAGATCTAGGGGGTGAAACCTGGAGGAAGTGGGGTTTGGGGAGGGAAAGGACCTTGGCATGGCATAATTCCATAGAGTCCACCCCCCAAAGTAGCCATTTTCTCCAGGTGAACTGATCTCTGTGGCCTGGAGACCAGTTGTAATTCCAGGAGATCTCCAGCCACTACCTGGAGGCTGGCAACCCTAAGTGGGGATGATGCATCTTATCTCTAGCGTGCAAGTCATGACCCGTAAGAACATTAAGCACTATGTCATGCTATGGTTGCCAGGTCCCTCTGTATTCCCAGTGGGAGGTGGAGTCCCCGGCACCTATCTTTTGGTTTTCTCTGCCGCACATGCAAAGTGTGCACCGCCCCCACTCAAAGCCTGTGCAATGACATCACTTCTGGGAGGTCCAATTCAGGATGAATTCGGCCCGGATCAGGCCTGAATCGGCATGGAATGGGCCACTGCAGCACGGGGGAGCACTCCCCCACCCAGCAGTGGCCCGATCCGGGCAGTTTGGGGACCAATCTGGGCCGTTTCAGGCCCACAGAAGCACACTATGCCGCCCGGGAGCACGCACATGAGGCCCATGCCTCCCCTGCTGGCTAGGTAAGCAGGAGCAGGGGATGGAGGGTGGGAGAGGGGGATCCCCCACCCCCAACGGAGAAATAGCAACCCTATGCCATGTGCTACCTAGCAATTCACATACTCTGACTGCTGATGTCCACTTTGAACAGCTGATGAGCAATCTCAAGAGAGTGACATTTTTCTAGGGAAACTTTAAAAGTCTCCACCTTCTGGACTTTTAAACGTTAAGGGAAGGCTATTTTCAAATAAATAAAGAGTGTACAGCAGGCTGTGTCTTCATACTTTTGGCTGGTCGTAGAGATAAAAGAGACTCATGAAGTGAGGACAGAGAGCCCACAAGGAAACGTGGGAGGAGACGAGGAACAAACAATCAGGGTTCAATCCACTGGCTGATCAGATTTCTCCAGAGGAGTGAAGGTGGGAAGGGCACATTTCTCAGTCCAGAGCCAAATAATTCACACCTGTTTTTGTTCACAAGTACGTCTGCCTTCCCTCTGAGTTGGTGCCTTGTTTTGTTACAAATGGAAAAGGTTTCATTGTTCATTTTGCAAGTCAGTTCAAAAATCTAACTTCGCCCCAGATAATTCTGAAGGTGCAACTCCATATAGGATACAGCCCATTAATCAAATGCTACACTTTTCAAAAGTGTCGTCCTCATACACTGGAGACAAAAGGTCGGGGGGAATCAGTTTTCCATCTACTTTATGTGTGAAATTATTTTATAGCTAACTTTCAACACCAAGTGTCTCCCCCCACCCTGCTGCCCAAAGAGACCTGAAGTTTACTTTCTGAAATATCTATTATCGCCCACCTATGAACAGTCAAGTGTTAGAAGCCAGAAGGAAAACAAAAGCTCTACAGTTCCTGGGGAGGCTGAAACAGACGTGATGCATCAAAATCCATAATCGGATCATCCTAGAGGTTTTTTAAAAGGCTAACAGCTGCTACACAGAGTTTCTTAATTTGGATCAAGTCCACACATGAGAAGGGAAAGCACGTTACTTCTTCATCTCCACATGGATTTGCTAATTGAAACCAACATATGCAGCCCACCCTGGAAAAGGGAAGGGGAAATAGTAAAGAAAAGGGTTTTTTTCCTATTCCATGGGGGTAAGAGTGGACTATAAACTAAATATGAGCAGTCAGTGTGATGCGGTGGCAAAAAAGGCCAATTCAATCCTGGGTTGTATCAAAGGGGCCATAGCGTCGAAATCGCAGGAGGTCACAGCCCCTCTCTATACTGCCTTGGTCAGGCCGCACCTGGAGTATTGTGTGCAGTTCTAAAGGCCTCACTTCAAAAAGAATGTGGACAAAATTGAGAGGGTGCAGAGGAGAGTGACGAGGATGATCAGGGGTCTGGAGACTGAGCCCTAAGAGGAAAGGCTGAGGGCCTTGGGAATGTTTAGTTTGGAGAAGAGGGGGCTGAGGGGGGACATGATTGCTCTCTTCAAGTATTTGAAAGGCTGTCATTTGGAGGAGGGCAGGGAGATGTTGCAGTTGGCAGCAGAGGGTAGGACCCGAAACAATGGGCTTAAATTACATGCACAAAGGTACTGGCTGGATATTAGGAAGAACTTTTTCACAGTCAGAGTAGTTCAAAAGTGGAATCAGCTGCCTAGGGAGGTGGTGAGCTCCCCTTCACTGGCTGTTTTCAAGAAGAGGCTGGATGAATATTTATCAGGGATGCTTTAGGCTGATCCTGCACTGGGCAGGGGGTTGGACTAGATGGTCTGTATGGCTCCTTCCACCTCTATGATTCTATGAAATATGTGCGTAAGGGAAGTTTAATTATTCTCAATGAAACAATGCAGAGTTGGAAAGATGAAAACCTCCTTGTTTCCTCAATCTACACTGAGGGTTCACACAATAGTTTAGCCTTTAAAAAAATGCTGGGAAGACCCAATTATGAATTTATCTACCTATACTTTTTAGCCCGTCCTTCCCCTGATGAGCTCAGGGTGGCATATGTGGATACAGGAGAATGTATTTGAAGTGCTTGGGACACTCAAAAGCCCTATATAAATGCTAAATATTATTCTTATCCTTTGAAACCTGCCAAACATCAGATGTGGGAGAAAGCCAAAGAAGGTTTGAACAAGATTCTTCTAGACTTCCTCTTCAAGCCGTGAAGGAAAAGCTTCCAGCCCAGTTTGAATATTTTCATATAAATGGCTTCTATTTATAAATGGTGGGGGAAATGCCCAGTATATTTTGACATGCATAGTTTAGCATTCCATGGAAGATCTTTTCGACTGTGATACAAGGATGCAAACAGTCCGGGCAGCTTACAGGGAGTTAATTGCAGGCACCGTTTCGCTCTGTTCGGTCTGCTATTTTGGATTGCCAAAGATTCTTAAGACTCAGTTTGTTAGGAGAATGAGAAGGGAATTTGCTGGCAGCCCAGGTCAAGCATATTAAGTGAGGCGCAGCTGCGGCCAGTATCAGGAATAGCTTTCCTAAGTTTAGTCGTTTTAAATTTTGTTAAACGAGGGACATAATTAGTACTCAAATGCCACCCGGGCATTTATCATTATACAACAGAAGGCATTCAATACAAGAACAAGATGCAATACAAGAACACTGTGTAGGGTTGCCAACTCCAAGTTCGGAAATTCCTGGAGATCTGGGGGGTGAAACCTGGAGAAAACTGGAGAAAGTGGGTTTGGGGGAGGGAAAGGACCTTGGCATGGAATAATTCCATAGAGTCCACCCCCTAAAGTAGCCATTTTCTCCAGGTGAACTGATCTCTGTGGCCTGGAGACCAATTGTAATTCCGGGAGATCTCCAGCCATAGGGTTGCCAGCTCCAAGTTGGGAAATTCCTGGAGATCTGGGGGGCAGGGCCGGCGCGCCCATGGAGGCCAGGTAGGCGGTGGCCTCGGGCGCACGGGCATTGGAGGGGCGCCGGAGGGGGTGTCGGGGGCGGAGGTGCAGGCGCGCGCAGCAAAGCTGGCATGACTGGGCTGCAGCTACTGCTGCAGCCAGCCAGCCAGCTCCACGCTGCCACCGCCGCCGCCACCACACACCCCAGCCAGGCACAGCCTCCGGGCGCCGCCCCAGCAGCGGCTCGCAGCTTGTGCGCCCAGCTGGGGTGAGTGGCAGTGGCGGCACGGAGCTGGCTGGCTGGCTGCAGCAGCAGCTGCAGCCGGCCACGGCAGCTCTGCTGCGTGCTCCTCCACCCCAGCCAGGCGCAGAAGCCATGAGCTGTTGCTGGGGCGGCGCACGGAGCAGCCTCCACGCGCCGGCCAGCAGCAGCTTGAAGCTTCTGTGCTCGGGGCTCCGCGAGCTGCCCAGCCCCCCCGCAGCACGTGATGACATCTGCGATGATGTCATCACACAGTCCATGGTGTGCGCGTGTGCGCAGAGCACGCACATGCCGCCTCGGGCGCCAGAACCTCTGGCACCGGCCCTGCTGGGGGGTGAAACCTGGAGAAAGTGGGATTTGGGAAGGCAAAGGACCTTGGCATGGCATAATTCCATAGAGTCCACCCCCCAAAGTAGCCATTTTCTCCTGGTGAACTGATCTCTGTGGCCTGGAGACCAGTTGTAATTCCGGGAGATCTCCAGCCATAGGGTTGCCAGCTCCAAGTTGGGAGATTCCTGGAGATCTGGGGGGTGAAACCTGGAGAAAACTGGAGAAAGTGGGGTTTGGGGAGGGAAAGGACCTTGGCATGGCATAATTCCATAGAGTCCACCCCCCAAAGTAGCCATTTTCTCCTGGTGAACTGATCTCTGTGGCCTGGAGACCAATTGTAATTCCGGGAGATCTCCAGCCACTACCTGGAGGCTGGCAACCTTATCCAGCTACTACCTGGGAGCTGGCAACCCTAATACTGTGTAATCTGCCTTGAGTCTCAGTGAGAAAGGCAAACTATAAATTAATAAACAAACATCACTCCGTGCAATCGTAAACAGAATTGCACCTCCACTCTAAGCACATTCATTTCAATGGTCTTAGAAGAGGATCGCTCTGCCTAGGACCATGACACTGTTTGAGTCATCATGCTCTCTTATGCATACCTAAAGCGCCATAAAATCATGGCACCTAAATTTGTGAATACTTGGATCTGGGGGAGGAGAGGCAAAAAAGAAAAGCATTTCAGGAATCTTTCCAAACCATGGAATAACAAAATTATTAAGTCTCTGTAAATATCCAGGAATTGATTTAAGTCCTCCTTTGTCGCTGCGACTCAAGGCGGATTACGTAGTGCAAGTCAATACAACGTCCAATAAATAATGCAATAGGGTTGATACTGAAGGAATCTGAATACAAGCAGAAACCTGATATAGAGCTGAAGGCTCTCCTTAAATCAATTTTATATGAAAGTACATCAGTATTTTGCACAGAATACAAACTTCTCTACAGTAGGAAGATTTTGACCTTCAGCTATTAGAGGTTGGATCTCATATCGCAATCCATACATGTGGACTGGTGTAGTAGTTCGTCAGACTGAGACCTGGGTTCAAATCTGCACTAAATTCTCTGTACACTTTTCCTGGGTACGTCCATCAGTATACATTAAGTAGCCCCCCAGAGCTCTTTGGGTCAGAGAAGATTCAAATCCATTCTGCCCATATACGGTGGTTCTATCTGAATTGGGTCCACAAGCATTTGGAAGCAGGTTTGTATAAAAGCAGATTATATTTGTATGAATTTTTTAAAAAGTATATTTAAAGAGTATAAACATGAAAACTAAAACAAAGGCTTCAGATTGATACAAATTTAAGTTTCCTATCTATTGCTTAACTGCCGCTGTTACCAAAGGGCCTTGGGTAACTTAACTTGAATCCTAGAAGGAAAATATTTAAGGATTTGGAATTTAGGAAACACACAAAGTATACAGGGAAGAAAACTCAACAAGACTTGGTAGACAAAGGTGCACACTCAAACAAGAGGAGCCAGAGGAAAAAGACAGAACACATAAAGCTGCCATGTATCAAGTCAGACCACTGCTTCATCAACATTTGTATCATCAAGTCCAATTGGCAGTGGCTGTCATTTCTTTCACATCCCTCCTACCTGGTTCCTATCAATGTGGGAATGCCCTGAGCTGGATAGCCCAGGTGAGTCTGATCTCATCAGATCTCAGAAGCTAAGCAGGGTCAGCCTTGGTTAGTAATTGGATGGGAGATCTCCAATGAAGACAAGTGTTGCAAAGGCAGACAATGGCAAACCACCTCTGTTAGTCTCTTGCAATGAAAACCCCACCAGGGGTCACCATTAGAGATGGGCACGAACCAGAAAACACTCGAACCATGCAGTTCATGGTTTGTTAAATTTCACAAACCACGAACCACGAACTTTCATGAACCTGCCCCTGGTTCGCAAACCGGTTTGTTTGGTTCGTGAAAACATCACATCCAGGTCAGAAAACCGTCACTTCCAGGTCAGCAGAAGGTCTGCAGGAAGTCCATCCCCTATTGCCTAGGAAACTGATTGATTGGCACCAGGCTGTCTGCAGTCACAAACCAAAAAGCAAACCAAACGAACCAGCCTAAAGTTTGTGGCGGTTCATCAGAAATGGGATCTAATGAACTGCGGTTCGCGAACCATGAACCAGCCTGGTTTGTGCTTAATTTTGGTTCATATTTCGGTTCGTGCCCATCTCTAGTCACCATAAGTCAACTCTGACTTGAGAGCATTCTCCACCACTACCACCACCCCTCCTACCTGATTCCTATCAATGAGAGAAGCTGGGGATTAAACCTGGAACTTTCTACATCAAAATCAGATGCTCTGCCACTGAGCCATAGCCCTACCCCCCCCCATTGACCCATGTAGTATCCCCACTGATATCAAAAACCCTGATCAGAACTAAGTTTCCAAGCCTTAATTGCCTCCCAATTGTCAATCTGTAGAAACCATGAAGTCTGAAAAATTGCTTGTTCATGTTAAAAGTATGTTGACATTCCTAGAATGCCAACTTTGTGCTGGATTCTGTGACTGCTCAGTAAATCTTCCGAAAACAGCTTGGAGACAATATTGGTTGTTGTGACAGTGGGTGACCCTTGCACACACTAACTGCATGATGGTTGGCAGATTTTTTTAAAAATCAAATGGCAATCACAGAAAGTCATCTGAGAATTTATATTCAGCATGACAACTCCCTACTGAGCAATTTCAATAAACATACTCCATGGCCTTGAACTCCTAGCTTGGCTGAGCTACATACAGCGCTAAAAGCTACCAAGCTGAAACCACTTGCTCTGGTCATTCATTACAGAGAAGAATTTAAAATCAAACAGCAGCTGCCTTTCTCTTTTGTCTCAAACCCCACCTCCTTTTGTTCTGCTTGCTTCTTAAATTAATAATTGCTTATCATTTTGGGCGTGACTGATCAGACCAAAAGCCAACTGGCTGGATCAAACACGTGTTGGTCTCTAATATATCTAAAAACCCAACCAACCAAATCCAAGATTTCCTTTTGACTGCAGGCTGCTTTAAGGTAAAGAGTTCTGTCCTGTCTATGGGTCAACACACACTTTGTATGACAAATGAGCTTGCCACGGAGTTGGAAGAGGAAACCTTTGTCTGAATATACAGAAAGTATGAGTGCACTAATGCACAAGAATGTACATATGTGCAGTCAAGTTGCAGCTGACTTGCAACTTGACTGCACAACCCATCCAACGTATCATCAGTGATCTACAACCCATCCTGGAAAATGATGCCTCTCTCTCACAAGCCCTGGGTGGAAAACCTCTCCTTGCCTACAGACAGCCCCCCAACCTTAAACGACTTCTCAATTACAACCATGAATTGGCTAGCAGAGTCACCAACACAGGTACCAGACCCTGCAACAGACCCAGATTCCAGCTCTTCCCTCATATCTACCCAGGAAATACAATTACAGGACCCAGTGGCGTCAACTACACTATCTCTGGCTTTTACAGCTGCTCATCCCCCAACGTGATATATGCCCTTCCTCATGTGCCAACAATGTCCATCTGCTCTGTACAGTGGACTAATCATCCAACCTCTGTGCAAAAGAATAAATGGACACAAATCTGACATTAAAAATGGCAACATCCAGAAACCAGTGGGAGAACACTTCAGTCTATCAGGTCATTCCATCAAGGACTTAAAGGTCACTGTAGTTCAACAGAAACCTTTCAAAAACAGAATCCAACAGGAAGCTGCTGAATTGGAATTCATATGTAAATTTGACTCAGTCAGGCTTGGATTGAATAGAGACTATGAATGGTTATCTCATTATCAGAAGTAACTGATCCCATTATCAGAAGCTACTGATTGCATCTACTCCCCCCTCCCATCTCCACCTATATATCTGACCAGTTTCTTCTTACCCTCCATGCATCTGAGGAAGAGAACTGTGATTCTTGAAAGCTTATGCTACAGTAAAGTTGGTTAGTCTTAAAGGTGCTACTGGACTTTTTTCTATTTAAACTGACTTACAGTGACCCAAGCAGGGCTCATTTTGAGGGGGAACGCACAGGAACTCAGTTCCAGTAGTTCCCCAAAGAGGTCACATGACAGGTGGCCCCGCCCACCTGATCTTCAGCCATTTTGGGACCGTTTCGGCCTGGATTGGGGCCAAAATGGCCCGAATTGGGCCTCTGATGAGTGGTAGATCACTCTCCCGCTCAGCAGCAGCCTGATCCTAACCATTTTAGGCCCCTTTTCAGCCATTTTCAGCCCGTTTTTGCCATTTTGGGCCCAATTTCGGCCTTGAATGGCTAGGATTGGGTCCAAAACACCCAGGATAGGTGATGTCAGGGGGTGTGGCATATGCAAATCAGTTGTGCTAATGACACACTTCCGGCAATGTCAAGGAGCATGGCATATGCTAATGAGTTATGCTAATGAGTTGTGCTAATGAGTTCCTCCAGCTCTTTTTCTACAAAATGACCCCTGGACACAAGCAAGCGGATTTCAAGGCAAGTGAGAAGCAGAGGTGGTTTGCCAGTGCCTTCCTCTGCAGAGTCTTCATTAGTGGTCTCCCATTCAAGTATTGACCCTGCTTAGCTTTCAAGATCTGACAAGATCGGGCTATACCATGCCAGCTTCCCTCCCTGCACTAATGCATACACAGAGGCAATTACAGATATTTATGCCTTTATTTATTTTTAAATTTCATACCCTGCCTTTCAGCAGTGCCATCAAGACAGTTAACAGTGGTACAAGTTTTAAAAACAATAAGATCCAATAGCGCCGTAAGATCCAAAGCAACAACAAACGACAAAAAATAGATATTAAAACAACCATCATAACCAGGATCCGTGAACAGAAATCATATTATTGTAAGCTGCCTTGAACCACAAGGAAAAGTGGGGTAAAAATGTGTTAATAAATAAAAAGTTAATAATAAATAAATAACAATAAATTCAGCCCGGTGCAAATGCCCAAGAAAAACGGGCAGTTTCTAACCAAAAAGGAGTTTCTAATCAACCAAAATCCTGAAAGGAAGGTACCAGATGTTCATTCCAAGGTTGCAGATTCTATCATTGGGGTACAAACCTCCAAAGAGGCCCTGTCACATCGTAATAGCAGTTCATTTGTATACTGCTGTTCTGGACAGACTAGTGCTGCTCACCCACAAATTAAGTTTTATTATCCCCATAATACAGCTGGGGAGCTGGGGCTGAGAAGAGTAGCTTATCCAAGGCCACCTACTGAGCTCATGGCAATAGTGAAATTTGAACCAGCAGAGTGCTACATCGCAGCTCAGTTACTTAACCACCATGCTACACCAGCTCATGTACCCAACACACTTCTGAAGGCAACTGGACACAGAGAATGACTTCTCAGGCACATGGGGCCAATTTATAACAACAACTACACTTATATACAGGGGTCATTTGGTAGAAAAAGAGCTGGAGGAACTTATTAGTATAACTCATTAGCATATGCCACACCTCTTGCCATAACCAGAAGTTTGTCATTAGTATAACTGATTTGCATATGCCACACCCCTTGACATCACCTATTCTGGCTCTTTTGGACCCAATCCTGGCAATTCAGGGCCCAAAATGGCAAAAGGGGGCTGACAATGGCCGAAAAGGGGCCCAAAATGGTTAGGATCGGGCCGCTGATGAGCGGGAGAGTGATCCTCCACCTGTCAGAGGCCCAATCCAGGCTGTTTCGGCCCCAATCCAGGCGAAACAGGCCCAAAATGGCTGAGAGTCAGGTGAGTGGGGCCACCTGACATGTGACCTCTTTGGGGAACTGCCGGAACTGTGTTCCTGTGCATTCCTTCTTGAAATGAGCCCTGCTTATATATCACTCTTCTAGACAGATTAGCACCCCATTCAGAGTGGTGAACAAGTTAATGTTATTATTATCCTCACAATTCAGCTGGGGAGCTGGGTTGAGAGGAGTGGCTTACCCAAGGTCACCCCCTGAGCTCATGGCGGTAGTGGGATTCAAACCAATAGAGTGCTGATTCGCAACCAAATCACTTAACCACTGTGCTACAGCAGCATTTATACTGTCCCTTGAGGTGATTATTCACCTGGAAACATACAAGGTCAAGGAGCACGCTCACCTGATTTGTAAAATGTGAACTGGTGTTACACACCGAAGACTGCTGAGTTGCTCATTGAGGCATATGGGTGTTTAAAGAGAGAAAGTTTGGTGTAGTGGTTAAGAGCATGGGACTCTAATCTGGAGAACCAGGTTTGATTCCTCACACTTGAAGCCAGCTGGGTGACCTTGGGTCTGTCACAGCTCTCTCAGAGCTCTCTCAGCCCCACCCACCTCACAGGGTGATTGTTGTTGTGAGGATAATGATAACATACTTTGTAAACCGCTCTGAGTGGGTGTTAAGTCATCCTGAAGGGCGGTATATAAATCTAATGTTATTTGTTGTTGTTGTTGTTGTTATTAAAGAGGTAAGTACTGGGTTCTGCTTAGCTTTGTGGTATCTTTGGATAGGGACAGATCATTATTTCTCTAGCGTTAACTCACAGTTGCCGTGATACTTACCCCTAAGCTAGCTCCAACAGACAGATAACTGTACAATGGGGGGGGGGAGACACCTTTCTTCAAGGAGCGGAAAAGGAGGGACGTGCTACCAGAAAATAATTGGCCTTTCCATTTTCCCAACTGCAGCTACTCCCCAAAAGGATAAATGGCCTTGGGGGTCTGGGATAAGATTCCCCTGACATGTAATTTCGCTCCAGTCAGAGGGAGATTACAAGGACTCCGCCACCCTCGCCAAGCCAAGAAATAGACTCCTCGATGGATGCTCAACGATTCTAAGAAAGTTTTGCAATGGCTCTGTGCTGAGATTGCCTTTCTCGGTCAATATTATGCAGTCTTTAACGTGAAGTGACTTCTACGCTATGTTTGAACAAACAGCTTTAATTAAACCCTGGTTTTCTAGCAGACTGAAATTAGACCATCGCTTCGCATCCCACTCCAAAGCAATCCATTTGAGAGAGTACAACAGTTAGGTTTTTAAAACATGAGCCGCTGATATCTTCAGCACTTCCTGGGTAAAAGAAAGGCATTGGACAGAACCATATTGTTGGCATGTTTTGTTTGTTCATACGCAAGTTTGCCTACTCCGGCTTGAGAAATTCCTGAAGATTTGGGAGCGGTGTCTGGGGAAGGCAGCATCTGGGAAGAGCTCAACAGAGATGTGACACCATAGAATCCATCCTTCAAAGCTGCCATTTCCTCCAAGGGATCTGGTCACCATAATCTGGAAATGAGTTGTAATTCCAGGAGAAATCCAGGCCCCACCTGGAGGTTGGTAACTGGATTCACCTATGAAACTGCTATTGGTTCGTTGTGTCAGTTCTACTCAGGGCTTTTTTTCAGCTGGAACGCGGTGGAACAGAGTTCTGGAACCTCTTGAAAATGGTCACATGGCTGGTGGCCCCGCCCCCTGAGCTCCAGACAGAGGGGAGTTCAGATTGCCCTCCGCACCAGCGGCGCAGAGGGCAATCTAAACTCCCTTCTGTCTGGAGATCAGGGGGTGGGGCCACCAGCCATGTGACCATTTTCGCCGAGGGCAATTTAAATGTTTAAAAACTCCCCCCTTGTTCCAGCTGACCCAAAGTGATGTCATTGTGCAGT
Organism: Eublepharis macularius; assembly: GCF_028583425.1. Taxonomy (NCBI): domain Eukaryota; kingdom Metazoa; phylum Chordata; class Lepidosauria; order Squamata; family Eublepharidae; genus Eublepharis; species Eublepharis macularius. Next base: position 60,223,176 of record NC_072802.1, on the reverse strand, counting down.
CCTGGGAGCATGCGTGCACTTTGCGCACATGCATGTGGTACCAGGGGCACTACCTCCCGCCAAGAGTTGCCCCCTGTGCTAGCAACCCACTGAGTTCCACCACCTCTTTTCCCAGAAAAAAAGCCCTAGTTCTACTTAGCTGCGGCTTTCCAGACCATCAGACAAAGAAATGCCTCTCCCAGTTCAGGGATCCAATGTCCCTTAACTGGAGAAGCCAGGGACTGAAGCTGGGGCTTTCTGCGCACAAAGCATCTGCTCTACCCCTGAGCCGCAATCCCATCACAGCTTTTTCCCCATCTGGCTAAGATTATACACTATGGAAAACGAAGATTGCACAGAGGAATGGTGTGGTATGGATCAGCAGCGCAACAGAATAAAAGCGTAATGCAAAAGAGTGTAATCCTAAATCTGGTTCCTTCCTCCCGGGTACCTGCTTACAGTCCCCCCACCTCCAACCTGTACCTCCACCACCCAAGAGCCATACCACAGGGCTCCCCTTTCTCCAACAGCATGGGTCAAGAAGGGAACGAACACCGGTCCCCTCTCCAGCCTACGCTGGTTGAACTTGCTCGCGTCAACACAACACCTGCCCTTTATGTTGGTATTAAGGGGAAAGGGAGCTATTATTTGAAAAATAACAAATTAACAACAGCAACTGTGCTTATATACAGCTCTTCTAGACAGATTAGCACCCTACTCAGAGCAGTGAACAACATGTTGTTGTTATTATCTGCACAATACAGCTGAGGAGCTGGGGTTGAGAGGAGTGGCTTGCCCAAGCCCACCTGCTGAGCTAATGGCAGATGCAGGATTTGAACCTACAGAGTGCTGATTTACAGCCCAACCACTTAACCACTGTGCTACAACTAACATGGTATAGTGGTTAGATTAAGATCTGGGAGGCCTAAATTTGAATCCCCACTCTCCTAAAGAAGCTAACTTGTAGTGTTATTCTAAACAGAGTTACGCCAGTCTACGCCCACTGATTTCAAGACCATTGATTTCAATGGGCTTAGACTGGGCACATTGATTTCTAAGTCTAAGCCCATTGATTTCAATGGGCTTAGACTGAAGTCACTCTGCTTAGGATTTCATTGTCAATGACCTAATCGTACTCTTTCAGTCTAACCTACCTCATAGGGTTGTTGTGGTAAGAACAAAACAGAGAATGGGAGAATGATGTATGCTGCTTTGGGTCACCACTGGAGGAAAATGGGATAGAAATATCTACATAAAATAAAAATATAAGCCCATAGCTTCCTTGAGTGTGTGAAAATCGTCATGAAGTTCTTTAGACCTGAGTCTTAAAATTGTAAAGTTTCAGCTGGAGATTGTTAACTCCGCTTGTCATGCCGTCTGATCTGATACAAACACTCCAATGTGGCAAGCCCCTTTCACGTCGGCAGGCTTTAGTTTAAAAGTAATGTGCACACAATGTGCACAGCTCGGAGATCTGCAGGATAAATAGAATACAGCAGGTTGCCTAGAGATCGCCTGATTGGTAAGACGGAGAGAAATAAATAGCATGTTTTATGTAAGGGTTGACCATATTTTGTCAGCTGTTTTAACAGCGTCAGACTGGTCCCTTAAAACTGAAAAATCTTTATAAAATAATTAACAGGATTTAAGCAAGCGCAAAGACAAGCAAGCTGGCGAATTAACCTGCAAGTTACCCAGAGGAAGTGTCCAAAGTACAAGTGATGCGGCAGTTCTGTGACTGGAACTTTAAACATATAATTTGGCCCTTAAAATGGTTGTGGAGGGGCTCAATATAGATCCAGATTGTGGCGTTTAAAACTTTTTTAAAAAACGCTTTCCCTCTTTGAAAAATAGCAACCAACTAACCAGCAGGGACCAGTGGTTGGATTAGGACTGGGGAGATGCAGGTTTGAATCCCCCCTCTGCTATGGAAGTTACCTGGATGAACTGGGGCCAATCACACCGTTTCAGCCAAACCTATCTCACAGGGTTGTTGTTGTGAGGATAAATGGAGGATGGGAGAACAAAGCTTCGCGTTACATGTGATGCTGCAATTCTTTGACAGGAACTCTAAACATGGGATGAAATCTGGTCTTAAAAAATGGATATGGAGGGGCCCGATATAGATCTGAATTGCAGCACTTGAGAGTTTTAAAAAAAACCTCTTTGCCTCCATGCTTGAGTGAAAAGGGACCCCTGACTTTCCCCCCTCCCCGGGCTAAAAACAGCTGAGGGTGTGGGGAGACTTCCAACTGGGAAAACAGCATAAGGGAAAGAATTCAACTGCCCTTTCAGAGCACCTCAGGCCCAATCCATATCAGGAAGGGGTGCACACAGCTGCTCTAGCGTGCCCATATGGTACGCTAGACGGTGTCAGACTAGCAGGACACGAGTCCAGTAGCACCTTAGAAACCAAAAGATTTTCAGGGTATACGCTTTTGAGAGTCAAAGCTCCCTTCTTCAGATACAGAGAGGAGTGTCAGGGCCAAGCTACAAGTGACGAATGACGCTTGAATGGCAAGAGTGTTTCTCCCTGTTCACTTGCCCTCCACTTGCGCTCCACTCGATCCACTTGCCATTCAAGTGACATTCGTCACTTGTAGCTTGGCCCTCAGTCTAGGAGGATCTGTGAGACTAGAGTAAAAAAAACCCACTTTTCTATGAAACCCATATGGTGACCTAAGGCCTCTCTTTTACTTTTTCTCTCTCAGTCTAACATTGCACATAGGGCCGTTGCAAAGATAAAACAAGGAAGTGAAGACTACGTGCACCTCGTTCAACTTGAAGGGAGGGTGGAATAAAAACATATTGGAAAGATTTTAAGGCAAAACTTACACACCTGGAGTTCCAGACAGAGAGCTCCAGCATCACCTGTGGTTTGTTAGCTTAGCACTACCCAGACAAAACACACAGACACAAAGAGTACAGGGATCTACAACCTATGGTTCCAGCGCCTAATGCGGTTCAGTACACAATCAAATACAACTCTTGAAAAAAACAACACTAACAGTGTAATCCTAAATAGAGTTACTCCAGTTTAAGTCCATTGATTTCATGGGCTTAAACTGAAGTAACTCTGTTTAGGATTGTGCTGTTAATTTTTAAGTTAAGGAGTACTGGAAGGAAGGTGGGAGGAATAACCAGTATATGCAGGGAATGGCAGGCAAAGATTTTTATGGGGCCAAAGGGCACCTTACAGGAGCTTTACAGAAGGGGAAATGAGAGAGGTGAACAGTTACCATTAATCCCAATACAAACCAAGTGCCAATTTATGCCAGGGCATTAAAATGTTTGAGCAGGGTCCTCTCTGTGTATTTATTACTCATTGCAAGACCTTGTGTGTGCCCCTTCCTAATAAAGAATTCACAACAGCTAGTATTTGGGCTGCAGAAACATTGTAGATTATTAGTCAACAAGACAATTATCAGCAAGTTGTATAGTTTCAGCTGTGTAAATAGACGTTTTTCCCTTGATCTTTTGCTCAGAATTTTGACATACTTTGGCTCTTTAATTATAAAAAGTTGCTTACCCATGGAATAGTAGTGCAATCTAACTCCCCTTCAGCCACTTTAAAGGTACTGACTGCTATTTGCACCAAACAGTTAACATTTTGAAACAGCTATGACTTCAGAGATAGGAGAGAGCATTTTAACTGTTAGGCGTGCCAAAACGCGAGATTTATTTTACTTCTCAAAATGCAAGATTGTTATTTCAAAAACAAAAGTCTCCTTCCGCCACAGTGGAAAGATCAACACAGCTCTTTCTTGGTACAAATGCAAGTTACAATATTATATTTCACTAAACTTCAAGATGTAAATTCTCTCTCGATGTTTAGAAACGCTCTGGCATCGTTTCAGAGCTCTTAGAGGAAGGGAAATAAAATGTGCTTTTAAGAATCATATGTATCTACTCTGAGGCTCATTTGCACACCCATCAATTATATTTACCTACTCAGAGGCTCTTCCCCACAACAGCCAAGCATTGGACTTTTTTCCTGGCCAGGAAGTTTGAGATGCTCAACTCCAGTCTAGACCAGGCTCTGGGAGATCTAGGTTCGAAATCCTACTTTGCCATGAAAATTCACCAGGTGACTCTGTGCCGGTCATTGTCTTTTCTCAGCCTTAGCTTCTGTTCCTACCTTACAAGGTTGTTTGGAGCATAAAATAGCAGATGGAAGAAACTTAATTTCCTTGGAGGAAGGGCAGGATGAGGGGTTGTATCATTTTTTAAAAAAAGGTAAAGGTGCAAGCACTGAGTCATTACTGTTCCATGAGGGGACGTCACATCACAACGTTTTCTTGGCAGACTTTGTATTGTTTTTGCTGATTAATTATTATTATTGCTTATTATTATTGCTTAAAACCTCCTCTGAACAGTTTTCAGGGATGTGTCAACCGGCATTGCGGACACCATGTATTATCCCCCCCGCCCCGTATAAATGGCTCCCAGAAGCAAAATCTATTGTGGGGAGGGGAGGAACTAATTCAAAATATTATCCATAAATACACTCAGTGACTCATGTTCATTATTCTTTACTCATGGCACAATAGGTGCTCATTCACACAACCAAGTCATTCTTGCACTATGTAATAAAATAAAGTACTGCTTTACATCCACCACCATCTCTCCATAATCTTTTCCCGGCCTTACCTCCAGAGATCCCTTAACTAGAGTTTATTGTTATTGCTACTATTTATTTTAAAAACTGGTGCAATCTTATTGTAGTACGCAAAGCACTGCACAACAATCCTAAAAATAAAGTGTCACAAAACGCTCATAAAATCATAAAAATACTAATCATTAAAAATCACAGAGCAAACAATTCCCATATCCAGTTTACATGAAAAACCTCAGCCCAAGACATATGTAAGAATCTGTTAAAACAACTAGGTCTTTACTTCCTGGCCAATCCAAACATTTCTCCTCAGACATTGATGCTATTGTGTGGTGGAATCCGAGACACAAGCCGAGATAGCTTTGTGATGATCTACACAAATCTGTCTTGGAAATCCTGGACAAAATTTTCACTGATGCCATCAACAGCAAAACACTTCTCTTACTCCTGGTCATCATTTGGCCTAGCTCCTTCCACATCCTCCAGATGAAAACCCCAACTGGGTTCTGCCTGTAAGCGGTGCATATCTTGCGGAATCACAGTGCTGCAAAACTGTTGTAAAGCGGCCATAAAGTACATAGGTGAAAAACACAGCTAAGATACAACGGGCACAAAAATCAAGATGACCGCGCCTCAGTTTTTCATTGACCAAACATCCTGACAGCTGTTTGAGCAGACAACTCCCTCGTAAATACACTCCTAAGTAAGTAAATATATCTCAGTTGGTAAAGAAGCACCAATCTACTTCCCCATGTCTCATAAGGACAGAAGCGCAGCCCCGCTGGATCAGACTCAAGAGGTTTATCTAGTCTGGCATTTTACCCCTCACAATAACCAGTCTGATGCTGTGAATGTCTACAAACCTTTTCCTGTTGTTGTCCCCCCCAAAGTGGTATTGTGAGATACACTGTCTCCAAACATGGTGGTTCCATTGAGCCATCTTGGCTGCTAACCACTGATGAACCTGTCTTCCACCCATTTATCTTATTCCCTTCCACAGCCACTCTAATCTCCTTGTAAAGCCTCGCCTTCCCCTGGGGAACGATTTTCTGCTCAGCTCGGAGGCCTCCGTTATCAAACCTTCTGGATCTCAGAGGTTGGAATAGATCTAAGAATCTTGCCCTGGAACATTAGAACTCAGGCTGCCAAATTAGCCAGTTTTTCCGGTGCCTCGTTCGAGCTGGGCACGCATGGATCCCCTATAATTAGGTGGAAGGCAGGCCTGCAGCATTGGGAGTGGGGGGAGACCCATTCTTTGAGTGCCCCATACCTCAAGCACCAAAGCACAGGCCGAGTTGAATTCAAAAGCAGCTTTCAGGAAATAAGCGTCACCCACTGCATATCAAGGACATTCCACTCTAGCAGACAATCCAACCAGCATCTTTTGAGCCACCATCCCATTTTAGCAGCAGAAAAGAGCATGAGTCTGGTAGCACCTATAAGACTAACAAAATTTGTGGTAAGGTATAAGGTTTTGTGAAGCGCTGCTCACTTCTTCAGATACCTGAAGAAGTGAGCTGTGACTCACGAAAGCTCATACCCTGCCACAAATTTTGTCTTCTAGGAGTTACCGGACTCTTGTTCCTTTCTACTGCTACAGAAAGACTAACATGGCTATCCGTCTTGATCTATCCCATTTTAGTGTTCAGGAAAGATTTCACCATGGACCTTTAACTAGTCTTGGGTGCTAACACATGTACATTGATCGGCAGCCAAGCCAAGCTAATGGGGTATTTTATAACATACACACCTGCTGGCAACTCCCATGAGCTCACCTTTTTTTAAAAAAAACCCCAAGACTGCACACAGATGGGTAATAAACAAAGATTAAACCTTTTTCTGAATATCAATTGGAAAATATTACCATCTCAACAGCACTTTTATGTATTCATTAGGAGAGCTTCAAGACCCATTAAACAGACTGTTTGAGATCGGAAGGAGTTACACATGGAGAAATCTTCTTTGTAAAGCCAAGGCAATTCTTTCAATTCGCAAAGGATGGGTTTGTCTTAATTGGCTTGTAAAAACTTGTCAGTCAAGTTGACACAAAGATGATAAAACCAGAAAGCTGAGAAGGTTATGCGAACCTCTGCTACAGAGCCGCAGAGGGGACCCTTTCAGTTTGTCTGTAGTGGGAGCCTTTTCAAAACAAGACCCTTTTCTTAAAAAAAAAAAAGAAGGAAGCCCACCAAGGTGCACCCATCCTAGAGTTTCCCAACACCGTTCAAGCCCAGTTATTCTGACCTTGTCTGGGAAGGATTTCCTTCAGTCTTAACAAACCATCAATATATTTCCTTGGGAGGGAAAGCCAATTCCAGCACCAGCAGAACCTGGCCCGAGAAACCTGATTTCTGTGGCTAGCTGCATCAAACCCTTTTGCACCTCCCAGTATATTGTGCTCACTCAAACATATACCAACACCTCCCTGCCTTCCCCCACCTCTTTTTGCGCACAGAAGCAGATTTGGTGGAGGGGGGGGGAATTGAGTCAGGAGAAGGGCTTTTAATTGGGCGCCGTCAATGTACACAGCCAGTCACTGCCAAAGTCTGGTTTGCCATGAAATGGTGGTGGCGGCTTCTCAGTCAGACACATCTTGAGTGTGCGAGAAGAGGAGGAGGGAGAAAAGCAACCTCCCTGCACCACACACACACACACACAGGGCATCTCTCAGCATTAGCCCTCTCAGCATTAGCATTAGTTTCAGCATTAGCATTAATCTGAAACCCCAAGAAGAGGCAGATTAGAGAATCACCCCCCTCCACATACACACAGGGCATCTCTCAGCATCGGCCCTGCCAAGTCTGAAACCCCAAGAAGAGGCAGAGTAGAGAATCGCCCCCAAGAAGAGGCAGATTAGAGCATCACCCTTCCCACACACAAACAAGCACCGAAAAGGGCCTTTGGGATCCATCCCAGCCAACTGGCCCCTTCTGCCTCCTCCATGGCAACCTCACCCCCAAAGGAAGCCCGCTAAGCCCCCCCCCCCCCACACACACAAAATCAACCAACGGCGTGTCAGTTTCACTTACGTGAAGACGAAGAACAAAGTCGTGGATCCCACTAATAAGGCAGCGGCTGTAGAGACCGGGATGTATTTCGTGGGTTTAAACCTTTTTCCAATGCTGTTGGGCATCCTGTGCCTAACACATCACTAGACGGATCCCAAAGAGTCCGAGAGGCCCCCGATAGCCAGACTAGAGAGAGAGGGAGGCAGAGAGGAAGCCGCCGCGAGGAAGGGCTTGCAGTGCAGAGACCAGGCAGGGGAGGGGGGACAGGGGGGTAGGAGGGAAAAAAAGAGGGAATGAGACAGAAAGGGGGGAGGGAGTGAGAGAAGAGAGGGACCGAGAACAGCTGACCTCTCCAGCACAGGAAATCCCACCCACACAGGCCAGCCCACTCGGCTGATGTCAACCAGCCCCTTAAGGTAGAACTGCAGAGAGAGACAACACCATGGCATTAAAGCATCGCGCATGAGACACATCATGTGCCGGTGGTTGTTTTTTCCCCCCGTCCTTCCCCGCCTGCCGAGATCTGCTTTTCTCAAGAAGCCGATCTGCAGCGCGCCGTTCCCCTTTCTGGGTCCCAGATCTGGCAGGCTAAGCGTTCGCAGCCCAGCTTGCACGCACCGTCTGGAGGCATGCACGGAGCATGGTTATGCATAGAAGCTAGCTGCAAATGTATGCGGGGTTTGTGTGTGGGGGGGAGGGGGTGGAATATAGCATGAGGACAGAGCATTGCTTTTCTGCAAAGTTTTGGGAGTTCTCGAGGTGGGCTTCTTTAGACCATCAAGATGTGAAAGAATCATTAGGAAACTAATTGATAGGGAAAGAATAAGTTCCTAGTTACCAGGGGTGGACCCTGTTTATACGTTTTCCATTACCTATTCCTGATAAACGGCTATCCCAATTTTTGTCTTTTGGGATGCCTTTCCAAAATGTTAGTATAATAAACCGGCAGAGTTGCGAGATTCAGATCCAGCTGCACCCTAGGTTGGTCTCTAAGGTGCCACTGGGCTCGAATCTTGCTCTTCCGACCGCAGACCAATGTCGCTACCCACCTGAAATATCTAGAGTTGTCATTCTTCCAGGTTTGGCCCCCACCCCCCTTTAGAACATTTTAGAGGTGATTTAGTGATTGGAGTGATTTGCAGTGCAATTCTAAACAGAGTTACGCCAGACCAAGACCATGGGCGTCAATGGACTTAGACTGGAGTAACTCTGCTTAGGATTGCACTGTGAGCGATTTAGTGTGTCAGGCTAGGAATTGGTGGTCTGATTCAGTATAAAGCTGCTTTATGTGACTCAGGAGGACAGGAGACTAAGTCTTCGTATTCCTGGGCACACACATTCTCAGTCTCATGTTGGAATACAGTGGCGTGAAAATATCCTATAGGGTGGGCAATAAACATTAGCTTCTAATCTCAACAAGTGTATTCCTGAGTCACCCTACAGAGACAAGAATAATGTGTACTGATGACAGTAACCACCAGCCATGATGGGGTGGGGCGGGGGTGGGGATCAATTGCACAAGTGTAAGTTCATGTTGGGAAAATTATTACAGGCGAATTATGCCAGAGTATAAAGTAATGGATAAGGCAGCTGCTGCCCTTTCTTGGTTAAAAAATGATTGCCTTATTTTTAAATTCCACCCTTTGTCCAAGGAGGTCATATAGAGTTCTCCCTCTTCCCATCTTATCTTCACAACAACCCTGAGAGGTAGGCAGGGTAAACTTTCCCAAAGTCACCCAAGGTATTCAATTGGCTCAGTGAGGACCCCCCAATTCTAGTTCGACCACACCTCCAACTGTATGAAGATGCGAGAAACTACTCCATACCCAAATATCAGACTGGTGATGTTTCGTGATAGTATCCAGCATAGACCTAACCATCCACAGCCAGCCTCTGCTTCATTTACTAATGTAAGGATGGTCAAAATAGATGAGCCAGAGGAGATCCATAATTAGATCTCAGGACATCTTTAATTTGCCTTAAAAACAGCTGCAGAGGGGGTGGGTGTGCTTTGCCCTTTCCTCCAGTCGAATCCCAGATATGACTAAGAACTGCTCAAGGAAACAAGATTCTAACAGGGGAACAAAGGCCAAAGGCCAGGAAGAAAGGGATGAAGGACAGGTAATTCACAGCTATTTGTATGATGTGTTTTGTTCTTAAAATGAACATTTTAAAATCTGGATGGCCTGACTTGCATATATATTGCAAATTTTAGTACACAACTAGTAGAAGTCACAAGCCAACGGGCATACCCTCCGCTACCAAGAAAGCTGAAATTTGGAATACACGCCATAGTTTAAGATGCACTGGTTACAGGAACATCTGTAAAGGAGGCATTAGTATATTCGGAGTTATGAATTTCCTATAAACGCTGATGGGAAGCCCCCATGATAAGGGGATAAATTTATTCACGTGCCAGATCCCAGCCTTCTCAAGGATGCTGCAATGTAGTTTATGCTGCTGACAAGGGTACTTTGATATATAACAATGCACAAAAAGGAAATGAATGGCATATGTACAGCAATTTTGGGGGCACCATTACTTTTCACTTCCACTACAAATGCAAAGTCCCAGGGTGGAATTCTGCAGCAGCTTTTCTGGAATAATCCCCTTAGTCACAGACTGGATGATTTTGCACATAATATCTCAGACAGCAGTCCCTTACCAGGGCAGTGCTATATGTCGCTACCCACTTCAACAATTGCTAATGACCAGGGGCCAGTCCTGCTTTTTCTGGCATCCATCTCTGGTAAACGATTTTTCTGATTTCCGCTGGGGAGGGTGGGAGGGCAGGACTTGCTAAAATGCACTTAGTGTAAGCTGCTTGCCTTGTGATTCTTCAGGGTTACCAAAGTGAAGTTAGGTTTCCGAGCAGAGGGAGAATGCATCTTGCTGTCAGTGCCCATACACGAATATGTGTGCATATGACCAATAAATCAGAATGTAGAGCAGTCTTTTCCTCCATACTGAAGGTGCTGAAGTATATCTTTTAAATGCTGGTAGCATTGCAAGACAATTTTATCTTCAGGCCTCCAAGCTCCCTCCCTCCATCTTGGATTTAAATCAGTATGTATTATCGATTTACTTGTCTGATTCTTTTCATCACCCTTCCTTGAAGAGTGGCACTTAGAGATGGGCACGAACCAGAAAAAAAAAACACCATGCGGTTCGTGGTTCGTCACGTTTCACAAACCACGAACTTTCACAAACCTGCCCCGGTTCGTGAACCAGTTCGTTTGGGTTGTGAAAACATCACTTCTGAGCCAGCAAATTGCCACTTCTGGGTCAGCAGAAGGTCTACAGAAAGCCCATCCCCCGTTGCTTAGGAAACCAATTGATAGGCATCAAGCTGTCTACAGTGACAAACTGAAAAACGAACCAAACCAACCAGAAATGGGTTGTCAGAAATGGGCTCTGACAAAACTACTGGTTTGTGAACCATGAACCTGGCCAGTTCGTGCTGAACTTTGCTTTATATTTTGGTTCATGACCTTCTCTGGTGGCACTTATTTGTGAAATTTTTACACTGCTTCTGCTTGAAGCAACTTACAACTAAAAACATAAAAATAAGAAATGATTGATAAAAAAGCTGGCATTTAAAAACAAGTCAAGGATATAAAAACAGCACAAAGATATCCAAAAAACGAACCTCATGCTAGAAAACAGCTGAAACAATTCAACTCCTTAGCTAAAAGCCTGGGTAGAAATCCCAGGCTTTAATCCAGCACCCAAAAGAAAGGCAGGTGTCCAGTGGAGAGCTTCAAGGGGGAAGGCTTTCCACAGGCAAGATGCCACCACTGAAAACACCCTGTCTCCAGTTGTTGCCCACTCACTTATGAAAGAACAGGGCTTGGGAGGCAGATCTTATCTGGGAGAAGTGGACTTTATGGGAGGAGACTGTTCCCCCTTCTTCATGGGTGTCTCCTCCCATTTTATCCGCACTACCATTCTGTGAAGTTGGTCTGGCTGTCCCAAAGATCCCCCACTAAGCCTAATGGAGTTTGAACCTGGATCTCCTCAATCCAAGTCCAACATTCAAACCCAACAATCTTTGCAGTGGTGCTAGGGACCTGCTTGCTTCTTGAGTCTTAGGGGTAAAATCCAAAGGGTTTTGAGTGGAACAGGTCTAAACAAGGAGCTTAAGAGGGCTCCCTTGCAGCTAACTAGCAAAGCATCAAACTAATTTCACACAGGGATATCACCACCATTTACCCTTGGCTTGCCCATAGACTCAGATTTTCTTATACCTCTGGGCTTGGGAACCACTTCCTGTAGCCCCGCAGGAAGGGAATCCTCCCTTTCCTTTGGAAACTGAACTCAAGTAGAGTTTCCTCTTTCAAGCAAAGGGCGGATCCGGTTTTTCATCCACCTCCTCGGTGCAGAGAGTGCTTCAAAAAAGCCCAGGAGACTCTTGCATCTTCAGAGTATGCCCATTCAGGCCACCATTGTAGGATGATGCTTGGCTTGGTATCTCCCAACATTCTGAAAGTGACTGTACTTCCATGGCTGCCATTTTATAATGATAACAACATTCAATTTAGATACCGCCCTTCATGACAACTTAATGCCCACCCAGAGCAGTTTACAAAGTATGCTATTATTATCCTCATGACAATCACCCCGTGATGTGGATGGGGCTGAAAGAGTTCTGGACTGACCCAAGGTCACCCAGCTGCCTTCAAGCAGAGGAATGGGGAGTCAAACCTGGCTCTCCAGATTAGAGTCCTGCCACTCTTAACCACTACACCATACTGGCTCACTACACCAAACCACTTCACCAAAATGGCTGCCATTTTGTCTTGGCACCCACTACCCTATTTCAAAATTCAAAAAATGTTCACCAGCTCAACATGGCTGGGGACTCTCTGTGGTGGGGTTAGAAACACAAGCACTGATTGCTGCTTTAAGTACGGGCATATCTTATCTTTCTCTGTGAACCAATGGGGGATGTGCTAGGCACTGTTTAACATATTAAATCACTATAGTTTAAATTTTGTATTTTAAAATTTTTATATCCTTCTTTAGTTTAACACTCTCAACAGCTTATAACAGTATAAGATATATCTGACAACAGTATACAAAAATAAATTAAAATACTACACAATGAAATGCCATTGTCTTCCTAGCACTCGTCATAGGGTGATTTCAGGCAAGTAACCATGTTAGTCTGCAGCTGAAGAGCAAGATTGAGGTCCAGTAGCATCTTAAAGACCAACTAGATTTCCAAAGCATGAGCTTTCAAATTAAAGCTCCCTTTGCCAGATATCTTTGTCAGATATCTGACGAAGGGAACTTTGACTCTCAAAAGTTCATACGTTGGAAAACTAGAAGAGCAAGATTTGAGTCCAATAGTACCTTAAACAACTAGATTTCCAGGAACAGTTGATCTTATGTGGCTGTTGAGGTAAGAAAGGGATCAGTGCCCAAGGGCAGGTGTTTGTCAGTGCCTTCATTTGCCCTCCTTTGCTCACCTCTACTGTAGATATACACTGCCTAGTAGTCAAACAGCAGGGGTAGGTAAGAAACATTCAGTCTTTCCGTGCACGTTGGATAATGCACTTCCAATCCTCTTTATAGATCATTTGGAACGGATTTTTTTTGTGTGCGGAACAAAAAATCCACCTCAAACGATTGATAAAGTGCATTAAAAGTGCATTATCCAACGTGTGCAGAATCACACATTGTTTCACTACACAAGAAAAGCAGATACCAAGATACTTGCTAACAGCATAGCTATCCATAATGCTGAATGTGGGCATTTGGTCCACATCCCAGCTTGTTTAACACACAAAAAGTGCAACCCGAAAGAGTTTTATATTTAAGTCTGTTAAGTCAACAGGGTTTAGAAGAGCGTAACTCTACTTGTGCTACCGAAATAGGAGGTCTCATTTATTTGGGGGAATATGATTTAAAGGAGATGCAGCAAAAAGGGGTACCTGGGAATCACCACCAAAGTTCTCAAATAAAACAGGCATATGTTCAACCAGAAAGGTTTACTTAAAGCAAAATAAAAGGCAATCACACAAGCACAAAACACTCATCGCACATATGAGGCTAGCTAAGAAAACAAAGGAAAATGGGATAATTTGGGATACAGTGATAATTACCAGTCAGTGGGAGCAGCAGCAAAAACACCAACGTTTCACAGGGAGAAGAGAGAAAGACCAAACAAGTTTGGGTGTGTGTGGATGGGTCCCAGAACACACACACTGAGCACATGGTTGGGAAGCCGTTATAGGGCAAAATGTTCCCTGGGCTGAAACTGACTGCTTTGCCTTAAAGACAATGGCTTGTTGGCTTGTCTGGAGGCTGGGACAATAAATTTTAGCAGAGGCTCAATGGCTCTACCAGCAGTAGACTAAAGGTATGAATGGGGCTTGATGATCCGGCAAGTTGCCAGAGAGGGAATAGCTCTAATTAGGTTAGGTAGGTTGAGGAGAAGCAGGATGTTGACAAGATTAGCCACGAGTTCTTGGGAGAAGAAATGCAAAAGATTTTCAAGCTAAGTTTTGAGCTGTACCCGAAAAATATGCTATTAAATATCTTACTGAATGTTACAAAAGAACAGGGAGATCTCTTCCAGTGTATGGTGACAGCTGCAAGAGTACTGTATGTAGCAAAAGATATTCTTGCCCCGATATACCGGAGTGGATAGACAAGCTGTATGAATACGCATCAATGGCTAAATTAACTTCCTATGTGCACAACAGACCGATATTGGAATTCAGGAAAAATCGAAAGATCTTTGATTGCTTAGGTTGAAACTAAGATAAATTAAGGTAATCAAAATACAGAGATAAAATATGGGAGATGGCTGATTAAAAATTATTGATATTAAAGTTTGGGTATAAGCAGTCAAGGAGAGGTGGACGAGAACTACTATATAAGCTAGTTGTGCTGTTACATGTTTTGAATATATTTTTCTGTTGTAGCTTAAATGTAATGCTTTGTATTTTATATAAATTTCTATGCACTATCTACTGTCATTTCTATCTTTTCAAGTAAAACTTTTATTATAAAATTTTTTTTGGAAGCTAAGAGGAGTCAGCCCTGGTTAATACACCAAGGAAGTCCCGGGTCACCATGCAAAGGCAAGCAATGGCAAACAACCTGTTAGCCTAGTCTTGGAAATCCTATTGGGTCACCATAAATCAACTGCAACTTGATGGCACTTTACATTTATTTACTCCATTTATACACTACCTTTCTCCCCAAGGCAGCTTGTATATTTTTCCTGTCACGCATTTTATCCTCACAATAACCCTGCAAGGCTGGTTAGGCTGAGTGTGCGACTGGCCCAATGTCCCCCAGTAAGCTTCCATGGCAGACTGGGGACTCATAACTGGTTATTCCAGATCCTGGTCCAATATTCTAACCACTATATCACACTGGCTCTACACAACTCTTTTCAGGACTGCAGCATTCACAGACATGTGGTCTTGCTTGTTTTTTAATGAAGTTGTCGTTTCACCAACATGGTGATTCATCAAGCCAGTAAAGGGACATAGATTTGAATCCATGAAGTTCACTGGGTGATGTGGGGCTGGTTGCTGTTTCTCAGCCTAACCCACCTCACAGAGCTGTCAAGAGGATAATGCATGTATGCCTTTCTGTGCACGGTGGAGGACAGGAAGGAAACTGTAATGATTCTAGATCCAGCACAATATTGTTTGCTGGCAGCAAGAATTGGGAAGAGTCTTGCCCAGCTCTTTTGGGATCTTCTGCTTTCAAAGCATGTCCCCTACCCATAAGCTATGACTCCTAATCAGAAGCATGCCCAGGATTTACAGTATAAATGGGGAACTGACCCCGTTGAAAAGCATTGTATTTGAGGATATATTAAGCAACACAATGCATGCGGATGGGGCCCTGAGCCTGCTTGTGGGGAGGGCAGAATATAAATACGATTAAAATAAAAAAATAAAATGTGCATTAACACGTTTTCACATGCGAGTGTGACATTGATGCATGTGTAACTTGATCCCATTACTTTGACTAATAGGATAAAACTTTGTCACAATGAACACAGCGGGCAGACTAGTGCACACAACTGAGTCTATGCTAAGAAACCCTGAACTTCCAACATTAAAATGTCGATCAGTCGAGTTTCAAAATTTAAGACTCGCGCTTAAGACTGTTGTAAATGGTGCTTAGAATCAAACTGGCTTTGTGAAACACTTTCAGCTCACGAGCTGAGATTTCCTGTGCGGTCTTGCTGCCTCCTTCATTATCAGTTTAAGAAAATGGATCAAATATTCTCTCTAAAAAGGCCAAATGCATTTAAAAAAAATTAATAAAATGATCTGAACTCGTTGACGGCACTAAGTTACTGTTCTGGACCTCTATTACTTTATTCTGTACCTATGTTCTGCTTTTAATTGAGCTAAGTTGTAAAAAGCAGTTTTCCAGGCAAGCGAATCCCAGATAACGAACCACCTCATGAGGCTAATAGCTCCAGTAGAATAACAAGGAACAGCAGTCTTTTAAAACAGTTCAGTATTAGGCTATTTCTGCTCTAGTTCTAAATAACCAATTTATTGATCAGTACCACCCTTGAGTTATGAAATGTCATAGTAACACTCCTAGACTCAGAGGGGTCTTGGTATCAATATTGCCCTAGCAGCACTTACTGGAAGCTTGACGAGAATAAACATCATAATGAAAAGACATCGTATTAAAATTACTGAATTAGTTTACCATAGCCACCATGACTGCATTGTTTGCTTCTTCTTAAATCATTATATAAATACAGGTTGGCAAGTTAGCATTCTTCCAGGAAAGAACAAAAGAACCAAACTGCCCTGAATTTCTTTTTGAACATAAGAGCACCAGATCCCTAATCTTGGATTCCAGAGTATTTGAAATATTATTACTGTAAACACACACATACAGCTGAGGGTTTTTTTTTTACTGTGGGAAATCGTATTTGATAAAGCATTGGCCACAGACTTTTGTGTATGTACCAGATACAGGTTGCACTTGCTTGAAAGTAGGCCAGACAAGAATGCCTCTTTCCCAACTGGCTTGTTTGAAGACTCTACAAGTGTGCAGATCTCCTGAGCAACAGCTAGCACCGCTGTCATAAAACTGTATTTCATTTGCAAGGTACCCTTACATAGCTTAATACTGTCACTGCAGCATGCGTCTTATTTACTTAATTGCAATATGGTCAAAAGCCAGAATAACTAAATATGTGCTCTACAATTTAAACAGTGACATTACTTGGCAACAAAAATCAATGAATCTTTGCACATACTAGCAGGTTTTGTTGTTAATGGATTTTAATGTTGTTAATGAATTTTGTTAACGCATTTTAATTTTGTAATCTGTTTCAGTTTTTCAGCTAGTCTGGCCGCTAAGAGTATGTTCAAACTTCACTATATAAAACTTAATGTTATGTAACCATTTAGCATAATTCTTTTAATATGGGATAAATTTCTCAAAACCCTGATTCCCATTCTTAATGCACATTTTGGAATTCAAATTTTTACATCCACAAATGGACAATAGAAGGATGGCACAAACAAGACCTAATTGTAGATGACATTAATTTTAATTTGGGGTGGACCACAGAAGTTAGTAAAATAGGATGTTTTAACTAAAGAACCAGTTTCAGATAATCTGTAGGGAGAAAAATCTTAAGTGTATAGTATTTCTATAGCAATAAAAATTTAATGCATTCATATACGTATAATGAACAAATCCAGCAATGTAAACAATACAGATGCAATAAAGGCAAGTTAACTTCTTCAGGTCATAGTAACTGAATTTCAAGAATGATGGTTTCCAATTTAGAAAGGATTTTGCATTCCTAATTATGATATCTCATTGATTATAGTCTGGTTACTTTTTTCATAGAGAAGTTTAAACATTTATAATTCTAGAAAACCCACTCAAATATGGCAAGCAATATGGCTTCAGTTCTGAAACAAAATTTGACCACAAACGACTGAAACTGATGATCACACACAACTGATGGACAGAAGATATGTCAAGTTCAAATACAGCCAAGTTCTTAATTTTATAAAACAAACCTTAGAAGCACAGAACTCTTCCACCCGTTTATTATAGCCTAGTATTATAACTCCCCTTCATTCTTTACAAGTGAGTCTCAAGATTCATGCGCAAAAAGTGATCCCTCATTGACTTAAGCAGCAGTTTCGCATCAGCAAATTACAACTGAGAAGTACCCAAAGAATGTGGAACAGGCATGAACAATCAAGGTTGCAGAGAGGAGGAAGGATCTGCCACAGATACAGTGGGGGAAATGTGTCCGGAGACAACACGTTTTAAGGCCTGAAGCGAAGGCTTTGCCATTCGCAAAGGACTGATAAAGGCACATGAAAACTCAGCATGCTGTATCCACCTTTTTCTGCAAAAAAATGAGTATGTTGTTGTTTCAAAAACTAAGTCAAGCCAACAATAATGATTAAGTTTAATTTATTTTGAAATTAGTTTGAGCATCACCTCTCTCTTTGACAATATAAGCTGCTGCTTATGGTGGCTTTTCAAGGATGGGGTATCTGAAGAGAGACAGACAGACAGACACGATCCTTTCAACCTTCAAATCCACTGCTATCAAATACACTGGCAGGAGTCTTTTAAAGGGAAGAATGACTGAGGTATTTTCCCTGTTCTAATAGAAAGGTCCAGAGATATTCTGTCTTGCATGTCTGAACGGTAAGAGCAAATACTGTGTAGCTAACAGTATGCACTAGGATTCTTAAAAAGAACAGGAAGAAATTAAGTGAGCACACCTCAAAGAGTTATTTTAAATGGAGAATCAAAGAAATGTTTACATAGCTGGCCACTCTAGGTTTAATGACAAGGAAATCTTAGCATTAAAAGTATTTTTTTTCAGTCATTACAGTTTCAGACACAACATACAAGAAACATCTTTATTACTCGCACCTTTCCTATTGGTAAGAATCAGTTATACCACATTTCATCTAAAGATATGCACTCAAAAATAGAAACCCAAAATGTAAGAACTGCAGTCACACATCTGAAGCATATAGAAAACTCAGTTCTGTCCTTTGATAACCATTTTCAAAGCTTTATTTACTCTCTTGGATGACTATAAATAAGTGTTTCCACTATGGAAAAGAAAGTTTAGCACAGTACATTTTCATGACTGGGGAATGAATTTTTCTGAAGATCTCTTCAAAAAGGGCAAAAGCTTAGAAAAAAACTTCGAATGTTGGAATACAGTTCTTTATAAAGTCCCTTGTAAAAATTAAAAAAGTTAAGAAAAAGAAAAAAATACAAGGCCCAAGATGATTTATTGCTTTTCTTCAGTTTCCTCCTTGACTTCTTTCTTCTCAGGTTCTTTGCTCTCTTCCTTTACAGAAAGTTCTTCTAATTTCTCAGCAACTTTATCAGCGCTATCATTTTTGTCTGTTCCTGCTAAAAGAGGTTTTAAGATACCAGGAAAGAATGTTATAAAAATACAAGATAAATATATTGTATTTCAGTATGTTGTTGATGCTAGAGAGAACAGCTTAGAGCAGGAATCCTAGGTTCAACTCTCTGCTCAACCATCACTTACAAGATGGCCTTAAAGCAAGTCTCAACATTTCTGCCTAGCCTCTCTCTCTCTCGGTGTTGGTGCGATAAAATGGAATAAGCCCCCATGTAGGCTGTCTGTGCTCCCTAAAGAAAGGGTAGGATCTAACTGTAGGTAAGATACATGAGTTAGATAAAAATTATTGCTGCAGGTAAGAGGAAGGAAGGAAGGGGGAGTCCCCCCCCAATTAAAGCAAACTGAAGATAGAGAATCCAGGCTGAAAGCGACATGACCCTACTAAGGCTGCATCCTCACATCACTGAATATTATGCTATAGCTCTGCCACAGCCATCATTTGCAACTAGATTTTCCTGTGTGAACAAAACAATTCAGGAGGTGAATGATGACTACAGCCCAATGTCCAAGAATGTGTGCACGAAGCCTCTGCTGCAGTATTAACTCAGACAATCAGCGCAGGCACTATGTTGCTGCAACCCATCATGTTCCTTCATCTCTGTTTTGGAACCTTCAACTTTCCTGTTTCCATAAGGCTATGCTGGTGAGATTATAAACAGTGGAATTTTCCCCAGGTACCTTCAAGATAATATTAATCTTCTTTCAGTTTGTCTCTATATGCTCAATCCCTCACTTCATAATTTAAAAACAAACACTGAGCTGGATCTAGCCTGCTTTTCCACTGTTGAAAAAGCGAGGAATTAAATCTGACCAGCAAAAAAACCGTCTCGGCAACCTGCCTGGATAAAAACATGTGTATGGGGGATGTAGTAGGGAGGAGAACTGTGTGAGATTCAGCGAAAAGCTGGCTGGATCCAACCCTCTGTGATGTAAAGAAAAGCTGGATTTTTATTTAGTTATTCAAAATTATTTGGAAATAAAGCTAAAAGTGATTTAATTTCACTACAACAACAACAACAACAACAACAACATTTGATTTATATACCGCCCTTCAGGACAACTTAATGCCCACTCAGAGCCATTTACAAAGTGTTATTATTACCCCACAACAATCACCCTGTGAGGTGGGTGGGGCTGAGAGCGCTCCAGAGAACTGTGACTCACACAAGGTCACCCAGCTGGCTTTGTGGAGGAGTGGGGAATCAAACCCAGCTCTCCAGATTAGAGTCCCGTGCTCTTAACCACTACACTAAACTGGCTCTCAGGGCAACTAACTATTCCACTGTAATAAGAATGGTGCAAAAATTATGACACATTTTAGAACATCTCATTACTGAATCTATGTGCCATCTATGGCATAACTAAATTGAAATGGGTAGTTCTATAGTTAGTATTGCTCCAAAAATGATTACAGAAGTAACTTAGAAATGCAAAATGTCAAACTTGCAGATTTAACAAGTGCCTTCCTTGATTAGAAATGTGCCAAGATCAATTGAAACAGATTTCCACAAGTAGAAAATTTTTTTAAAAAAAAATCCTGGATCATCACTCTAGCAGACTTTAAAAGTACCTTGACTGAATATTGCAGTCAAGCACAGAGTGAGCCTGCTGAAAATTTCTGGAGACTTTTTGCAGTTGGAAACACTTAAAATGAAAAACAGAACATGCAACTTTGTGACATGGGGGATTTGCAAAGTATGAACAAGACGCTAATGGTTTAGATTCAGCAACACTCTAGGGCATGTAGAGAGTCAAAGACTGGGTTTATTGTTGAAAGAAATGCAGAAAGGGAAAAAAGGCCTCATTCCACAGCCTTTTTACCTCTACGTATCTGTTCTACATACACTAGTAAGAGGAAGGTGCTAATATTTGACCATATATACATTGTGCATCAACAGTCATTTGGACTCAGTACTGACTGTAGTGTTCCTTCACTAGAATGAAACAGTTAAGAGTTCTTACCTTTCTTTGCCCTCTTGTCAACCTCATTCCTACATTCTTCAAATTTTGCCTTGAATTTCTGGGCATCTGTTTAAGAAAGCAACAGAGTCAAATAGGCTGCAATGGATCTAGCCACTTAAAATGTTTCGTTTCTAGTACCTTGGACTGTCTGGGTAAACACTCATGTCTACCTGAAAACTGAAACAATCTTTTTTTAAAAAAAGTATGTAGAGAAAGGCACTGCATCCTGGAAGGCATCTTTCACAGGTGCTCACAATTTGAGAGGAAAGCAATCCCCAGTATCAACTGCAGGCTGCCGCTTTTCTTGAAAGCAAATGCAGGGGAAACTCATGCCCTACCTGCTCAAAATTTCAAAACCAGAGGCCACAAATCTCTCTCTATTAGAAAACAGTTCATACACATTATAATTTCTTACACTGTATGGATGCAGCCTTCAAAATGCAACTCATCATCTATCTGTTTACTGTTTGCACAAACGGCCACAGGAGGTCACTGTTGTTCAATGCCAGGCAGTCAGAAGCTGAACACACATCATTTATCTGTGATGCTGTTCAAAACTCGAAATGGGGTCTAAAATTCTTCACTACTAACTTTTTATGGAAAGTCAGGATGCTAATAGAAGTTTGATTAAAAGAAGAGCAGGAATGACAAAATCCCATGATCTCCCTTTGTGTGACACTGGTAAGTGTTCTGAAATCTTATCAGTGCAAAAGCAAACACAGTACAGTAAAAGAGAAGCAAACATTTCTCTATTTCTCTCTGTCTGTGTCTCATCATAATTCTTAGTTCTATTCCTTTAAGCCTGCCTGATTTCTAGAACTCAATGGTTGGGAATGTGATCTGCTCCTGATGCCACAATCAAACATGCATGTCAAAGTGTCCACTGTTAGAGGACGGACACTTGTTTCGTAACAGGGAACAATTATTAAAAGAACAAAATGCAATACAGAATACAGTTTATACACACACTGCAACATTAAATAGCCTTGTAACTTACTTTCTGCATTTAAAAACCGAATTGCCAGAAGTTCTGGCTTGGGACTCTCATCTGCGAAGTCAGCATGTGTATTCCACACCCATGCCCTGTCGCTGCCAGCATTCGGCTTCAATTCCATTAAGGGCGTAACTGAGGGGGAAAGCAGGGAGATAAAACTGACTGGGCATAAGTAGTGCTACAACAAATACACAGAAACGTATCTTGTCAGTAACTTTACAAGATGGTTAGCATTAAGGTTCTAGTTTTATGAAAGAAAGAACACACAACTATTTGGATATTATCCATGCATATCTATGATTAAGGCCACATCCCAATATGCTGCCACTCATTTTAATGTGTGAATTTCTCTGCAGAGCTGCTCCATGGTTCTGATTATATTATTCCACATCGCCATTTCTATTTATTGTGCTTGTTTTATTTCAGGTGAGAAATGTGATGTAAGCTACTAGAATCCCTGAAAAGCAAAGCAAAGGACGGCCACCTCTCCATCTATCTCCATCTTATATAGCATTTCTGCTTATGGCACAAGTTGAGGTGGATTCTGTGGGCTGCTATGCAAAAACTGGCACCTGCAGGGCCTCTGCTATTGGCTTATTGTCCCCTTTTTGCTGCAGATCTGAAAGCAAACCAAACATTTTAATTATATACATAGAAAGAAGTTTTCCTTACATGTACACCTCACACAAACCAGTATTATTTCTCCATTTTTACTCTACAGAAACATACACATGAATTTACTAGGTAAACTGTACTGGAAAGGCAGTATACCAAATCACATACTGTAATGATTTGCACAGATTTTTAAGGTTTTATCTCTCCTCATCAAGAGGCGAACGGTCCCCTTCTCTTTGTGCTTCAGAAGCTTTACATCACCAGTGCCTCGCTCTTTCCATTCTGGAAGATCATTTTCTGATGCAAACCGGAACAATTTTGCACGCCTTCAGGGAAGAAAAAGCCATGAATTAGTTTTTACGCAGAGCTTAAACCCACAGATTATGCTGGAGGTTTTTTAGCCCACCTCCAGGTGAGCTGTCACCCTTTATTACTTGTTTCTCCACCTAGATTTCCTCTCAAAGTACATACAAGTTTTGTCCTAAATCTTTCCTAGGATAGCAGTAACAGATTACCTGGTTTAAGATGGAAACAAGATTTACGTATTCCTTCTGGGTTTAATAAGAGGCTTGCACTACAATTATTAAACAGTTAATTGTGTTACATTCAACAGAGAAAGAGTAAGCTTTAAGTTTACACCGAGAACTGTTACAAAATAAAGCCTTATGTTGGTGAATATACTCTACTGCATAACCATGTTACCCTGTTCTGCAATTCATTACTTTAAAACTGCCCAGTAGATACAAATGCTAAACCATCGCTTTATCTCAGATGGCAGAAATTTCCATTGTTTTCCTCTTCCTTTTACAAGACCCTTTGTTTTACTGACAAACCTGGGCGCACTCAGGTAATTTTTGCCAAGTGCAGACTCAAATGAAAACATTACATTGGCTTGCACGGTTTGAAGATTGACATCTTGAAATGATGTGGAAAACCAATGCTGACATTTTCATATGTGTATAGCCTGGGCACTATTTTATTTAATATTGCCTTGAGTGCAGTTCAACCCCAAAAAGGTGACTGATAAATACCAATTTTCAGTTATGATCTTCATAAAACCATTTTCTTGTTGAAGTTTAAGCCTACAATTCCTACTGCAGCATTACAACTTCTGACAGCCAAGAAACATGTTCTCCCTTAACTAAAACTGCGATACACTTTACTCTCACGCTTGGAAAGATTCACTATTAAAATGTTTAGAGTACAAGGTGCTGCCTATCTTAATTAAAAAGAATGAATTGGTTAGAAGTACTATATATAATGCCCTTATATTTTACTAACAGTGCCAATGTGAAGGATGTGCCTAAGAGGTGCATAACATGTCAAAGCAAACTTCTGATGAAGACAATCCAATAAAAGTAGAATGCTGGTATTCTGTAGTTTTACACTGAGCATCCAACACAGGAACAGAAACAAAATTTAACTGATATTTTAAAAATTGGGAAGTATTGAATGGAAGTATTTATATGGTCAAAGACCAGGACTAAAATATGTAAGAACTGGAAAGCATACTTTTAGAGTTTACACCTTGACTGACTCCTTCAGTTTATGTTCACAATACCTGTAAGACCAAACAGCTATTCATTCTTGGAGGAACTTTCTTCATGGCTCTGTATGGGTGGATGAGTGGATAAGGCATGTTCCTTTGCTTGGAAGGAGGTCATCCAGCAGTAATTCCTCTCGACCAAACGCAGGAAATCCCACCAAACCGCTGCATTATGAATAGTTGAATGATCCAATCGCTCCCAATACAGAATTATACAAAGTATACTCTGCCCAAACAAAGCTTGAGAATTACTAATACATCACCATTTTTCTACTTACATCTTAAAGAGTTCTTCCTCATCTTCTTCAAGAGTTTTGATCTCTTGCTCAGGAAGGGAAACTATGGGCTCAAACTGGGGGTCATGGTTGGAATCATCTACATTGTCAGTTGTGGAGTCATGCTCCTCATGTGCATCCTATGGAAAGATTACATGACATATAACAGTAGGTTAAAAACAAAAGTGCTAATGTACTCTTCTAAATATTCTGCTAAAGGTCCATTATATTCAATTTTAACACAATTAAATATAATGGACCATTAGCAGAACATTTAGAACACTTACTACTAAATTCTGCAATTTCTCTGAGAAGATGTATTGAGTGATAAACTGGTCAACCCCACTTCTCTATTTCATTCTGGAACCAGTGACATTTCCATTATTTTACTATTCAATCTTATAAACACATACAGTTCATTGTTAAATTGGTCTCATCAGTTTATAATGTTTGCACCGTAGCTTACGCTTTCAGAAACAAGGCAGCATGTACAGCTATCACATTATTAATCCTGGGATTCCTGCCTATATTAGATCCACACTTACCAAAATACAATGCCCCTCCATATTGAGGCAGAGCTGTGCCTAAGGACAGATCCCCAAATTAATGTAGGATATACCGTCTATTTGATATGAATGCCAAAACAACACAGCCTGTACTAAAGAACACTGTAACCAGGCCTGTCTATATTCTCTTACCTCCACCCATCTAGGCTCTAATATATTCAGAGAAACAATACCAGTTGTGACCAGAAAAAGTTTGTATATCTTTGCCTTCCATCATCACAATTGCCAGTCAGATTTGGATTTCGGGACCGGTACTATGATATTTGAGAACAAGGGTGAAAGTAACAGCAGGCAGGCACAGAAATTGTTCTCACAATGCCATGGGAGACCAGGATTTGCAGAAAGAAATTAAGCCCAGCCTCCCAGGTTCACAATATAAACCAGGCTTTGCTTCAGCCTCTGCAGATGTTCTTCATAATTATGACTAGAAATAAACATGTTTTAACTAGAATTATGAGGATGCTGACATGTCAAATCTATATATAAGCTAATATTTAGCTTTGAACATATATATATACATACACATTGCCATACAGATGCTTCTGAAATGTTCCAGTGCAATATTTTATAAGAATATAAAAGCAGTCTGGCTGGATTAGAGAGAGGGTCCATCTCTGTTTTCAAATACAGCAGGTCGGCAACAGCCCCCTATGGTTGTATGCCCCAGCACAGAAGCACAGTGCTATTGGGCACTTAAGTTTCAACAGCTTTCTGCAAATAAAGCTGAAAGACCTACTTCCCTTCAATTTATCTTACTGCTTTTTAAACTAACAACCATCATCATGTAGTACAATTTTAAAAGTTAACTATGCATTTTGTGAAAGTATTTCCTTTTGTTGACCAATTCCATTGTATGATCCCATAGTTTTCATTTTATACGAGAAGTCTCTTATCATTTAATTGTAACATTTATAATTGTATAAGCCTCTGTCAGTTTGCTCATGCTACCATAGTGCGCAAGAATGGGTGCCGGAAGTTTTCAAATTGAAAGAGACTTTCACTTGCTGAGAGTCTAGATCCAGTGTTTTCAACAGACTGTTAAGTGGATTAGTAAAGTTATTTGAAATACCACTGACCACATTTTTCAGGGTACATAATATGGTGCACCTTAATCCACAGAACTGGATGATGCCATGCTTACTGCTTCATGTAAGTTAGAACAGACAGAAATGCAGACCAACTGAAAAGACCTTTACAATTTTGTAATTCAGCACAACAGTTTGGGAGAGTGAACAAATCTGTTTTGTTTACGAAACTGTAACTGTGTTAAGGCAAACTGTTTAAAGAAGGAGCATTATCACACCAGGACCAAATTGCTTCCAATATTTTGCTGACTGTGTGTTTATATGCTCCACATGCTAGGGAGAAAACGTATAGAAAAGCCAACAGGTTTCCAATGCCACAATCCTATGTAAAAATGCTTTCTGAAAAAGTTCTTACTTTGGCTTAGGAATTATTACATCTAACATTTTGGAATACTGTTAAGAGGAAATGGAAGCAAATGATGTCAAAAGGCCATCTCTCACTTTCTCTGTTACCAGGACATGAGAATGAGCTATGAAACACGTGGGGCTAGCTGCTTCCACCCAGCCTGAACAACAGGGGGAGACTGGAAGGGGGGCAGAACCCTCACAAACAAAAGGTTATGTGACCCCCCCTTAAAGACAAACGGATGTACTGTGCCAAAGGCTTTCATGGAATACATCTGACTTTGCTAGATGCAGCATTTTTTATCTAGCTATAAGGGCTACAATTGTGCCGCAAAAAATCTTTCTGGTCAGTGCCACAAGGCTCTGACTGTGAGTAAGCATGTGTGTATTGCCACGCTACCTCTCAGGGGAGAAAAAGAGTTTGCATTTGCTTCTTCTGAGCAGGCACTGAGTATTTTTGATTGCAGAGGTTTGCAGGTTGATGTGTTAACCCAAAGCAACCCCCCCAAGCATATATACCTTTTTCAAGGACAACCAATGGCAACACATAACAGCATGCAAACCTGTAGAACGGCTTCCTCAGGCTGCATTTAACACACACACAGAAAGGGCATAGCCATGAAGTGCAATTAGGATTCCAAATTTCCCAGAGAAATCGCTGCTTCGGCTCCAGGTCCTTCAAAACCTTTATTTATATCCATTTACTCCATCTATATCCTGCCTTTCCCCCCAAAGCAGACTCAAAGCATCTTACATTTTCTTCTCCTCTATTCTCTCTCACCACAATCTTGCAAGGTGGGTTAGGTGGAGAGCGTGACTGGCACAAAGGTCCAGGCCCAGAGCAGGGACTCGAACATGAGTGTCTAGGCCGATGCTGACCATTGCACCACACGGGCTCATTCCTTTCACGATAGTTTTTGTTTTTTTTTAAGAGAGAGATTTGGAAGCCTCGTAAGAAGAGTTTGGGCAGGCTCGGGAGAACCGGGGAGAAGGAAACCGTTGGAAGCGCCGCATTCCAGGCGCAGCCTCGCAGGCGAAGAGCGCGCAGCGCACGTTGCCATCGCGGCCTTGCTGCCCGCGTGTGTGTGTGGGGGGGTAGGGGGATGAGAGGCGGCGGCCCAGGCCTTGCTGTTGAAGAGGGGGGGGGGGAGAGAAAATGCTTATCAGGCCGCCCATCGCGCCCCCGAAAGGCCTGCAGCGACGGTTTCGGGTTCGTGACTGGGAAGAAAAAAAGATAATGAGGCACAGCCGTGGAGCGGGCGGGCACTAAATTCGGGTCTAAATTTCCATTTGTCCCCCCCCTCCCCCCGAGGGACGCGCCTCGTCCGCCCCCTCGCTCGCGGTGGGGCTTTGTCCCGCTGACTCGCCTCACCTTCGTCTCGGCCATGGCGGGGCTTAGAGAAGGAGATGGCGCCGCTGCTGCTGAGGCGGCGGATATGGTGGCGGCGGTTGGTTCCCGGGGCTGGCTGGCTGGGCCCGGCTTCCGTCTCTCGGCCCCCTCGTCTGGCTTTACGGTGCGGCCTCTTCGCCGGCTGCGCTGCCCTCGCTCCGCCCGCCCGCGCGGTAGCTCTGCTCGGCTCGGCTCGCCGCCTCCGCCCACTTTTACCTCATTCCCGCAGCCCGCGCCGTTGCTGCAAGGGATGATGGGAAAAGGAGGCCGCTGCTGTTGCCGCTGCTTCCTCCCTTGGAGTGTAGCTCTGCTGTTCTCCCCGGAGGCTCAAATCAAGTCCTTCGATTTGAGTCCAGGGGTCCCTTAGAGACCTGCAAGACTTCACGGTATGAGATTCGACAGTCAAAACTCCCTTCTGCAGAGTCTTCTGAGAATTTTTGACTCTGGAAAGCTCCTACCCTGAAAGCCTTGCTGGTCTCTAAGTAGGGTTGCCAGCTTCAAGTTGAGAAATTCCTGGAGATCTCGGGGGAGAAACCTGGAGAAAGTGGGATTTGGGGAGGGAAAGGACCTTGGCATGGCATAATTCCATAGAGTCCACCCCCCCAAAGTAGTCATTTTCTCCAGGTGAACTGATAGCTGTGGCCTGGAGACCAGTTGTAATTCCAGGAGATCTCCAGCCACTACCTGGAGGCTGGCAACCCTATCTCTAAGGGACCCCCAGATTCAAATCCTGCTGTTGTACTGTATGGACCAACCCGGCTACCTGCCTGAAATCAACACTTGGTTGTTATACTCTCCAGCTCTGCAGGGTTTTTATCTCAAGGGCATTCCAGAAGCATCAAGACGCGTGAAGATGCTTTCTACAAGGTCCAAAGTCCCTCTCAACACAAAATTAAACAGGAGCCCATTGGCACGTTAAGGGATACTCACACAAATTTAACACTGGAATATTTCAATTGGGAAATTTTTCCAATTCAAATTTAAAATAATTTTTATTTTTTATTTGTATCATTTATAGTCCAAGGCTGATTACACAGTGTGAGTCAATACCATCAACAACAGCTGGGGCATTCAGTAAACAATACAATAGGGTATGGACTACACAGCAGCAATTGTTTAAGTAACAACATTCGATTTATATATTGCCCTTCAGGACAACCTAATGTCCACTCAGCAGTTTACAAAGTGTGTTATATTATCCTCACAACAACGTTGGCAAAGGCATTATGAGCAACTTTGGACCATGCACAAACAGTGGGGTTTGTCTCCATTTCTTAGCCCACATCGAGTCCATTGAGCACGATGAATTTGCAGCACAACAGTCCTGACAACTATAACCAGACTATATTTGCATATGTGGGTTGGAAATTTTTCCAAGGAAAAATACAGCATTTTTTTTCTGATGAAAGTTAATGGGGCTTACTTCCCACCTACGCAGGTGCAGCATGTACATTTGCTTGAATAATATAATGCATTTACATGATTCAAGTCCTGTAGAACCATTCATTTACCTAGATTTTAGGTAGCTTCAGGTAGCTAGACAGCTATGTTGGTCTGCAGTAGAACCACAGGATTTGAGTCCAGTGGCACGTTAGACACCAACAATTTTTTTCAGGGTGAAAACTTTTGAGACTCAAAGTTCCATTCTTTAGATACAGGTATGAGAGGTGATCCCTGAGCCTGTTTCTGGGAGAGATTTTTGATACTTTCCACTTCATGCGGCTGAATTTGGTGCCTTTCATGAAGATAGTTTCAGGTAGGCAGCTGTGTTGGCCTACAGTAGAACATCAGGATTTGAGTCCAGTGACCCTTTAGAGACCAACAAGATTTTCAGAGTGTAAGCTTTCCAGAGTCAGTAGGGTTGCCAGCCTCCAAGTAGTGGCTGGAGATCTCCCAGAATTACAACTGGTCTCCAGGCCACAGCTATCAGTTCACCTGGAGAAAATGACTACTTTGGGGGGGTGGACTCTATGGAATTATGCCATGCCAAGGTCCTTTGCCTTCCCAAATCCCACTTTCTCCAGGTTTCACCCCCCCAGATCTCCAGGAATTTCCCAACTTGGAGCTGTTAACCCTAAGAGTCAGGTATCTGAAGAAGGGAGCTCTAACTCTCAAAAGCTCCTACCCTGAAAATCTTGTTGGTCTCTGAAGTGCCGCTGGACTCCAATCCTGATATAGCGTTCAGAGTATTCAAAGCTGTTCCCATGTATTATCTCGTCAACTTTACAGCAGCCCTGTATGGTAGGCCACTACTATCCCCTTAGTAACACTTAGCGTGACTGCCTTTCATACACATTAAGGTAAGGTAACCCTTATCACCAGCCGTGAAAGGTGTGACGTAACTCTTATTATTCCCCTCCTCAATATACAGCGCCACCAGCATACTTAAAAGAAGGACACAGTTCGCCGCACAACCCTTCCTGCCAGGCCTGGACTCTAGGCCTCAGATTCAGTTCGCGGGTTTTTCCCATCAGCCATTGCACCGGGGCCAGGCGGCAGGCCAGAGACTCTCCGCTTAAAATGGCGCCCGCGTGCGGCGAAAGGGAAAAGAAGCTGCGCCGTGGGAGAGGGAGTGGGAATTTAAAAAGCACGCAGCGATGCCTGGTTTTCAATTCATGATGTAGTGGGTAAAAAAAAATGAAAGGAAGGGTGAGGAACGTCCCTTTTGAAAAAAGCAAAACTCCCACAGAAGCAGTAACGTCTTTTTAACCATCGCGCGGTGACGTCACCGGTCGACGCTTCTCTCTCTCTCTCTCTCTCTCCCCCCCCCCGCTCCGCCTCCTCCGGCTGCGTCTAGTTTGTGGCGTTGCGCTGACTGCAGGGCCTTCCCCGCGAAGAGGATGTGAGAGGACGAGGAGAGAAGGTGGGCTTGCGGATGGTGGCCCTTCCGCCCGCCCTGTTTGTAGCTTGCTTTATATTGCTCGTACGTTGCAGCCTTTGGGGGGTGGCGGTGCCAACCTCCAGGTGGGACCTGGAGGTCTCCCGGAATTCAAACTGATCCCTGGACTAGAAATCAGACCGCCCAGAGAAAATGGCTGCTTCAGAGGGTGAATTCTATGGCATTATAACCCGCTGAGCTCCTTCCCCTCCCTAAACCTTGCCTTCCCCGAGATCCACCCCCCCTAAATCTCCAGGAATTTCCCAAGTCAGAGTTGGCGACCCTAGACATGTATGCAGCAGGAATGCTTCTCAGTCGGATTGCCAACTACCAGGTGGGGCCTGGAGATCTGGAATTACAGTTGATACCCAGACTACAGAGATCAGTACCCCTGGAGAAAATGGCAGCTTTGGAGAGTTGAATGGTATACCCTGCTGAGGTCCCTCATCTCCAGGCTTCACCCCTCAAAATCTCTAGGAATTTTCTAACCTGGATCTGGCAACCTTAGTTCCTCTGTAGAAAATGGCAGCTTTGAAGGGTGGATTTCATTCTCCACTGAAGTCCTTTCTCTTCCCAAATCCCATCCACTCCAGGGTCCACCCCCAAATATCAAGGAATTTCCCCAACCAGAGTTGGCAACCCTACAACAGATGGGAAAAGGAGTAAAGGGAAGGCGCTTCAGTTTTAGCAGGTCACATGTGCATGCTTCCAAAAGGTGTATGGTGGAGCTAAGTTTGTCTTCTGGCATGCTTTCTGCAATAGGGTAGCATGTATAGCCTCTGGCAGCAAAAATAAAATGGGAGTATTGTGCCACCTTAAATGCTACGTCGTGAGGATACGGTTAGTATGGGGTGGGGAATTTCTTTTTTCAAAATTGACTTTTAAAAAAATATAGCCACTGATTCCTTCTTTTCTCTTTTAAAAGCAGGATTTCTCTTTGAAGAGAAATCAAGGCACCCTTTTGTAACTTCAGCCCTTGCAGTATTTTATGTTACATGCTGCAGGGCGGTGCTGTAGCAGGAAGATAGGAAGACACTGACTGCCTCTGAGCACCTACAGAGTGGAATTTTGCAAACCTTCCCTCCCTTCCTGCCCCGCCTCTCTTCAAATTTCTCTTTGATCATAAAGGAATTAATTAGAAACTGACTCCATATTCCTAAAAAGAGGAAAAGAGGAGGATTTGGGGGTTGCAAGGAGAAACAGGGTAAAGAGGAATTAACAGAATTTGTCTTAACCTTATGTGAGGATCTGTTCATCACATCTGATTTCGCATCTGATTTGTGTCATTTTGATTGGTGGTCATAATAAAAGTTATTATGCAGATTTTGTTCTTGGATTTTTGATTTGTAAAAGCAGAACAGCCTACAACTTCCTCCCCTTGTATCAGAGGAAGTAGGCTGTAGTCCCTGAAAGTTTATGCTGGAATAAAACTTTCTTAGTCTTAAAGGTGGCACTCAACTCCTGCTTATTTTTGCTGTGACGAACTAAACAGAATTGCTCCCTTCTCAGTCCATCTCAGTCATTGGGTTTAGAAAGCCTTAACTCTGCTTAGGGCTGCATCCTAAGACAGCCACTTCACTGATAGAAATTGTGTCATCAGACATGGACCTACAAATAACTGAACTTGAAAGATTGACTTATTTTATGCTCGTTTATAGGCACATTGATTCATGTAACTAGCACAGTACATTCATTACAAAAGCCACAGTTGGTTTCATGGGAGAGACAGAAGAAGGGGTAGATCTTACCATTTTATCAAGGTGTTTCTCAGAAAGGAAAATGAGTTTATAATACTATAGACAGTGCTGCTTGACTGATACATTAAGCTGAAGTAAAAATTGTCTTTAATGCATAAATGGAAGTCCTACTCTGAGATAATAGAAAAAATCTGCCATTTCTCAAAAAAATGGCTTGATTTTCTTTTACTCTCTCTGCTCTCAGGTTGTTTTTTTTTAATCAAAAATTGATAGGAATTGTATTTTGGTATCCTTTAAGGGACTGCAGGGCATCTGTTTGCTTATGATCTTTACCAGGTGCTTTCAACTCACCAAGAAACACCCTACGACAGGTGGCTTGGTGCTAATCCCCCCAATATCTGTTTCCCCTATTTTTAAGAACAGAAGGACCAAGTTCTTTCAAGTTAATAGTTGTATAAAAGTGGAGGGCCTTTTGGCAGGTATCATTTGTCTACCCAGGGTGAGAAGTTGTTCCTGTAGAAATTCCCTCCTCACAGTTATTAACAGTAAGTACTCAGGAAAGCGTGGGGTGCATTTATCTTGCCTTTTTTAATCTGAGCATATTTTAGTAAATGTACTTATTTATTATACTTATAGCTCACTTCCCTGATTGTCTCTTGTCTAGGCAGTGGCCAGAGAAACTGCCTTATGCTGCTGCCAGCTCTCCCAGAGACTTGGGGAAAGAAAGCTCTTGCCTCCCACTTAATAAATTTTTAACTGGACATCCGAGGGGTTGAGCCAGGGAGAAGCTGTAGACATTATAATTATTATTAATAGCCCACCTCTCTCTCGGAGACTCATGATTAATTGCACAATAAGATAAAAACAATTTAAGCAAACAGCAAATATCTCTAATGAACAAAACAATGCAGTGGGGCTAAGATTGAAGGACTGGAAAACAATGCAAACAAAGAACTTGCCTAAGGTAACAAAACTGCCATAAAGTTTGATATACCATTCTGAAGAGAGAATTGAGGATCCTCCCCAAGCTCTTGTGTGTGGTCACCCTTGCTGTTGGTTTTTCTCCTTTTTTCTGTTAATAGAATTATTTTTAAAAACATCGTTGCAGCTCTTTACATAAGTGTATTACCCAGTTGTGTGCCCTGAGTTACTGGCAGAAGGCTTGAATAAATTTTTTTGGAAAGCATCCTTGGTCTTAGTGCTAACCTGACTTGGTGAAACCATCCAGTAAGAAAATTGCTAATTTCTCCCCTTTTTATCCTAGCGAAAAAAGACACTTGATTTCACGGGTTGTCTCATCTGCAAGCCACGGAGAGTTAATTCTGTAAATGCTTCTTTCCTGGTTAGTTTAAATTATGGAAGAAAATAATGACAGCCCCATAGCTGATGAACAAAGTACAGTTCTTTTTGTGAAAACAGAAAGCGCAACTGAGAAGGAAATGAAGGAAGATGTGGAAGAAAGTAACAAAAAGAATACATCAGATAATTCCAACATGTACAGGTATATTAAAGATGACTTGTTTACTTCAGAGATTTATAAAGTTGAAATTCAGAACCTTCCAAAATACATAGGTTTTAATGAAGTGAAGAAATTTCTTGCCAAATATGGTCTGAACCCTCACAAGATAAAACTGTTGGGGAGACAGACTTTTGCTTTTGTCACCTTTAAGACTGAGGAGGAAAGAGACAAAGCCATGAAGGTCCTTCATGGAGTCTTGTGGAAGAACCGCAACTTAAGTGTCAGGCTTGCAAAGCCAAAGGCTGATCCCATCATGAAGAAGAGAAGAAGGGAGGAGGAAGACGAAGGAGAGGAAGAGGTGAAAGAGCATGCAGCAGCTAAGTGCCCATCCTTGTCAAAAGATGGCAGAGAGGAGCCTCTTAGTAAACAAATAGCAGATGTGGTGACTCCTTTGTGGAATGTACTGTATGAGGAACAGCTTGCAAAGAAGAAGCAAGAATGTGAGCAAGTGTTGCTGAAATTGACACGGTAATACTACTTTTTGTTGTTAAAAGAATACTTTGAATGGTGTTCACAAGTCTTGAGATGTTGGCAAACGCAGCCCTGAAACTGCTAAGCCAGAGGAGTCTGGTCAAATTTGCAATCCCAAGCCTGCTCAACTCTTTGGAAGTTCTACTGAATTTAGTAGAGCTGACTTCTAAGCAGACGTGCTCAGGATTGTACCGACTTAGCTTATCAGTAGAACTAAAACTCCGGTTCCTGCCCCTTTATCTAAAGGGTATATGTGTAAGGAAGGGGACCATCCTTTAAAAGCAATGTTTCCAATTGTCTAGTTCTGATAGCAGAGATAAGCAAGACCTCAGCAACTGGATCTCTCCCCTCCCTCCCCCCCATCAGTAGTACCTGCTGATCCACTCTTAGTGCTGCTGGCTGTCCAGACTCTGATGCCATGTTTTCTTGACTGAAGCTGTGTATGATGATCTGGTGGCTACCAGAAGTGGCAAATGCAAGGGAAGGGCAGAGGACACAGGCACTCCAGTTCACTAGGATGGGAAGTGATCTTAATGTTCAGTACTGATGACACACGTTAGCCCCAAGATCTCAGATTTTCAGTAAAAGTCCTGGTGAGCCACTGTTATGAGTGCTTTGTCGCTTTATGAGGCACATGCCGCTATAAAGTTTACTCTTGGATTGTGTCAATGTGACAGCGTGTTTAAAGCTGTTCCTTACTTTGACTGAAGTCTCTTTTCTCTCCTGGACATGCGTAAGTGGTATATACAGCTTTACCACCCACTAATACATGATGTTCAGTTGTTTGTTAGATCTAGGAAACATACTGAACGATAATGACTAACAAGGGTTATAAAAATGTGTAACATAAACAAATAGAACGTTTTTTCCAGGGAAATTGGAAACAACAACAGAGCTCTGCTACCATGGCTCTTCATCCAGAAGGAGAAGTACAGTGGCCTGTGTTGCGCTCTGGAAGGGGTGAAAGCATCACCATCACAGGTTGGGCATAAAATTGCTGTATGACATGTGACACTATGTTTAAAAATTTTGAAGAATTACAGGCATGGAGGACTTAAAATTATAGCAACTAAAACCTGCAATTATTAGATGGACTTGGCTAATACGGTGGTATGTGTTGCTGCAGAGGTGAATATTGTATAATGCAATTGATGAAGGACTTCTCCATGGCTTAATCTAGAGCAGGGGTCTCCGATCATCTTGCACTCATGGGCACCTTTGGAATTCTGATACAAGACAAGAGGGTTTCCAATAGATGTTTCAGGATGGAAGTGGCAAACCACATTCTTTTTTTTAAAAATTTTTTTATTGCAATTAAACCATACAACATACAAACAAACACTTATGAATCTAAACTTTAACCATTACAAAACTATTTTGATACAGGAGGGAGTTAGATATATACAGTCAAGTATTATATAATTTGACAAGGCATATAAATTA
Source organism: Eublepharis macularius (assembly GCF_028583425.1). NCBI lineage: Eukaryota > Metazoa > Chordata > Lepidosauria > Squamata > Eublepharidae > Eublepharis > Eublepharis macularius. The sequence goes on along the minus strand of NC_072802.1, from coordinate 60,187,366 downwards.
AAGCATAAAAGTTCTAGAGAGAGTAATTGTTTGAAGTATTTTTGATTTAGGCTGAATATTATTTGTATCAACATATTCAAAAAAAGGAAGCCATTTCTCCGCAAACCACATTCTTGAGGAGTGCCCTAAACTTTCTCTTGTTTTACATGTAGACTGAATATCGCAACAAGTGTGAATTTTTGATTGGCATAGGCCCCAATCAGGAAGATAAAAGCGTGGGCTTCCGCCTTGGCAAATACAAAGGTGGGACATGTGCAGTTGTGGAGCCCTTTGATACCATTCACATTCCTGAGGTTGCCAAAAAGATAGTGAAGGCCTTTCAAGATTACATAAGGTGAGGCTGAGTGATGGAAAGGCTTTGTCTCCTTCAGGTATATCAGGCTGGAACACAATTTGCTTCAAGGATTTTTTTTGTGTTAATGGTTGAGTAGCATTAGTGTTGAATTGTGAGGTTGCACAGCACCCTCGGCTATGGTTAATGCAAACCATGGTTTGCATTAATTGAAAATTTGAAACTGATTTTAGTCAAGTTATAAATCTGTGGTTCATTTCATATGCATGAAAATGGTGCTAATTCTATATGTTTCACCCCAACCATTTGTCTTCTACAACCCCCTGCTTCAAAACCGATATAAAACAACTTGAATCTTTCCCTCCCTTCTCTCCCTTGAAATATAAAAAGCCTAAGAAATCTAACTAGGGTCCTTTCTATTAGATACCAGTTTCTTAGGAAGAGAACTTTAGAAGATCATGCACTTTCATCTGCCAGTATGTAGAATCCTTCATTATCTGATAAATGCAAGACAAATTCATAGAAAAGCGATGTGAAGAAATCACGGTGAAAATGGTCAAGATATTCATGTACACGCTGTAATCTGAAGATCACAACACCTGGAGGCTCTGAAAAGAAAGTTTTCCTTGTCAAAGACCAAGAAGGAATGTTTCTTGATCTTGCTCAGAACCTGTCTATAATATTGCATCTTAGCAAAAATGTTTGTGGGCGTGTTTTAAATTCAGGTCTAGTAACAGGCTTTGAAAATTGCAGGTCTACACCTTACAGTGTCTACAGCCCGGAAACCTATGATGGACACTGGAAACAGTTAACGGTTCGAACCAGCCGGAATGGTCACATCATGGCAATTGCTTATTTCAATCCACAGGTACTTCATAGGATTTTCATACTAATGAGCAGTCTTAATTGCAGGATTGCAATAAATTGCTCCTGCTCGAGAAGTTTGAATGCTCTTGAAGAAACAATATGAAACCCAGGGCTGGATCTAGGGTTGCCGGTGCCCAGGACAACCCTAGTGCACGCTCCTGGCGCTGCGTGATGATGTCATTTCGGTGACATCACACAGGGCGGAGCGGCGGAGGCAGCGTGCGGGGCTGGGAAGCCGCCCGTGCCATTCACCTCCCCGCAGGCGAATGGCATGGGCGGCCTCGCAGCCCCCCGTGCTGCCTTTCGTCTGCCCTGCAGGACAGGGCGGCCGGCTTGCCACGCGCGCCCTGTCCTGCAGGGCAGGCAAAAGGCAGCACGGGGGCTGTGAGGCCGCCTGCGCCATTCACCTGTCCTGCGGGGCAGACGAATGGCATGGGTGGCCACGCTCCCTTTTGCCTGCCCTGCAGGACGGGGCGCGCGGCAAGCCGGCTGCCCCCTGTCTTGCTGGGCAGGCGAAAGGCAGCGCGGGAGGCTGCAAGACTGCCCACGCTGCTGCCTGCGCACTCCCGGCAGTTGGCAGCTGCTCCCGGCGCCCCCTCCCTGGCAGTGCCGGGGGCAGGCTACCCCCCCCTGCCCCCCCTCGATCAGGCCCTGATGAAACCTCCTGAGGCATAGTGGGCAAAGGGAGGTGTGTCCTCAGATGCACAGAGGCTTGCAAGTTGAGGGGGTGTTCTCAGGCAGAAGTCTGCATATGCTGACACACAATGTAGTAGCAACTACTTCCAAGCTGGGAAGGTGGTCAGTCACTGAGGCATCTCCCCCCCCCTTTGTATTTCTGAAACGTCTAGAAATTAAATAAAGAAGAGCTGACTGAACTGCAAAGCTCTCTGGCAAAGCACTTCACAGAAGGCCTTGGCAAGGATAGTGGAATAACTTCTCTGTACTTTGTGCAGGAAGGCCAGAGGTAAGCATTGCATCTCGGTGGCCTTTTTTCTTCTGAACCAACCAAAAGGCAGGGGAGGTCTTTGTAACAAAGGAAGACAATCCTTTAAACAAGTACAAAATATACTTCATTTAATGGACTGCTGTTGTTGTATGAGATGCTTCTATTTTAGACAAAAAGTTTGTTTTAATGATTGTGTCAGATAATTGCTATAAACATGTCCGTTTATAGCTGTACATGCTTTAAGCCCTGTTGAGATAATCGCTAACGGAGCTTGCTTAACTGTGTTCTGTACTGCATCCAGTAGGTGCAGTGGAGTCCATAAAAATAGAGAACAAATGGGAAGGAAATGCATTCTAGAGATTAAGTAGATTTTAAAAATAGTTTTTCTGTTTTATTTGACTATCTATTGTTTTAAGTATGTGCTCCTATATATTATCTGTTGCGTTAAGTATGACCCTACTGGGTAGTTCTTTGTTGTCTAATGTCAGTGCTAGAATTGCTTATGCTCTCTCTCAGCATTTCTTCAACTTTGTATTGGGTTTTTGTTAATGTTACATCTTTGTAAACTTGCATTTATTTATCCGATGGCATTGTTTATTGAAATGTCCTTGATATTGACTGCTAATCTCACTCTGCCTTGAGTCTCAGTGAGCAAGGCAGACTATAGATGACATAAATAAATAAAATAAATATCTGTGCTCTTACTTCTGAATGCCATTAACAGATTAAACAGATCATGATTAAATGCTATTTTTCCTCCCAGGAAATCTCCCAATCGTGAAGATTTGGCCTTAGAACACATTGCTGGTGACAAGTACATATATGAAGATCTTCTTGGGCTAAAGTTCCGGATTTCTCCTCATGCATTTTTCCAAGTAAATGATAATGCTTTGTAGCATCGTTTACTAGCAGTGAAATGAATGGCTGTGATCTTCTTCACAGCAAGAGGATTATGTAAAAAAAAAAATGTGCTCCCGTATAGCTGAAGTAGCTTTGATGGCCTATTGACTGAGGAACAGAAACAGTCTTTGGAAGGGAAGTAGCACAAACTTGTCCTTTCATGCCACCCCTCTCTCCTGCAATGTTTTTGAAGTAGGTGTGTTAATATATAGTGGCCATGCTGGTTTGTATCAGCATATCCAGTCTGGAGCTGGGGTACCCAGTGTGCTTTTAGGGTGGTGCATAAGCTGTCCTGATTCTCTGTGGCTTGCAGATGCTCCCTTTTGTGAATGCTCTAGCAGAGAGTCGCTTGTGCTACAGTCAGATAACTGTGTCTTCCTTTGGGTGACATCGCGACCCTGAACTGAGGCTTTGACCTTTTTCGCGCTTCAAAGTGCATTGGTTGACTTCAAAAGCAGATCTGTCAAGGTGTGAATGAGATCTGAAGAATACTTTCTTTTCAGTGGAAGATAATACTTCAAGCGAGCTTGCATACAACATCTCCAAAAGTTAAGAAATAGGTTTTTGCTTTCAGGAGAAGTTTTCTCCCATCAATTTCTGACATAGCATTTGATGTGTGTAGCTGTTTTAGTTTGCAGTAAGAGCAAGATCCAGGTCCAATAGCATCTTAAAGACCAACTAGATTTCCAGGGTATGAACTTTCAAGTCAAAGCTCCCTTTGCCAGATATTTTTGTAAGATATCTGACGAAGAAAGTTTTGACTCTTGAAAGCTTGTACCTTGGAAATCTAGAAGAGCAAGATCTGGGTCCAACAGCACCTTAAAGACCAACTAGATTTCCAGGTAATGAGCTTTCAAGAGTCAGAGCTGTGCACGCACACCTACTTAGGGGTGTACACTTCTTCGTTTTTCAAGCATCTGAAAATACTCAGTGATGCCAGTGTTGCATGATGTTGCTTGTGCTAAGTATGTGTGGGGTCATATTTTAAAATCTTCTATACATACGAGTTATATTTGTTGTTTCTCAGTAGATCAGGGGTCCCTAACCTCTTTGAACCTGCAGGCCCAGTTGGAATTCTGACACAGTGTGGCAGGCGCAGTAACGATGTGGCTGCCACAAACTGGCTACTGCAGGAGACCGAGCCAGGCATAAAACGGCTGCTTCAGCTTACCTTCAGTCACCCAGTAAAGATCCTTGTGCTGTGGAAGCCGCTTCTGCCAAAGCAATGTTTTTAAAAATCTGCACAGCCAGTCAGTACTCCAATGGCCAAACAAGCTATGCTTTGCAAAAGCCCCACCCAGCCCCACCCACTTTCTAGAAACACTTGGGCACCAGAAAAGATGTTGGCAGGTATAATTGCTCCCATGGGCACCACGTTGGGGACCCCTGCAGTAGATTAATCTTTATTCTCGATTTCTGGACAGATTGTAGTTTGAACTTGTCATTTTTATTTAAGTCATGATGGTTTAGGTTCTGACTTGCTTGATCACTGACTGTGTGTGTGTGTGTGTTGTGGATTGTGCAGGTAAATACACAGGCTGCTGAGGTTCTGTACTCTACTATTCAAGACTGGGCCCAGGTCAGCCAGGATACTACAGTGCTTGATGTCTGCTGTGGAACAGGATCAATTGGCATTTCACTTGCCAAGGTGAGCCAGAGGTTGGGGATGGTACGGTAGTTCAGCAGATTAACTATCATTCCAGTATAGTTTAAAAGTGATTCCAAAATTGTCACTTACAGAAATTGTTTGTTTCCTGATATAACACTTGAAACAGGTGGTGGGAATTAGGCATTTAAAGCAATGTAGTCCTAAATCTATTTTTTTTCAAGGGGCAGAGGTGATCATGTCAGTAGGAAAGTAGCTCTGGCTTTCTTAAGAAAATACCTTCGCTCAGGTGCTTTTAGTTTTGAAAAATTCCAAACCTCCGCTTTGGTTCTCAACTGCTAAAGAGATGGCACTACTTCTAATTGACTCAAGATTATCGCCTGAAGTTCAGCCCTGAGTGGCTTGTCAGTTTTCTCTTTGTGCACCTGAGTTTAAAGTAAGTGCAAGACAACAACCAGTTGTTCTTGCTTCTGTTCTTCTTCTACCTTCCTGGGAAAGCGCCTCCGCTTTTTTCTGTGGTTTAATGCAGAAAGCTCTCTCTCTCTCTCTCTTTCTCGCTCTCTCTCTGGAACTGCATCTTTGTGTGGGATTCCAGTTCACTGCAAAGCGAAAAGCCCTCTATGAACCAGTTGTTGGTTTCTGTTCTGTCTCCTACAATTACAGTGTACACAGAGCTGCTGAGTGAAACGGCTTCCATGGGTTAACATTCTAAAGAGCAGCTGGGCAGCCGGCTGAGCCAATCAGATCCTTAGTTGCAGTCCTCAGCGAAGAGAGATCTGAGGCTGGCATCCAGGGGGAGTGCAGTGGTGGTGATATCCACGTTCACAGTATGTTTACATCACCCACCAACTGCGCACTTGTCACTTTGGTTCTACAGAAAGTGAAGAAGGTGGTCGGAATTGAGCTGTGTCAGGAAGCTGTGGAAGACGCCAGGGTGAACGCTCAGCTTAACGGTTGGTAAAATAAAACATTCATTATTTTGATCTCTCAAATTTGAATCAAAGGGCAGAGTTTAGTGTGTCAACAATTAAGTTATGAAATAAGGATTCCCTTTGGTCTTGAGAATCTTTAGGTGTGTTTTTCTAGGACTGTAATCTTTAACTTACCTCTTTTGGGGAGTAGAACCTTTTTTTAAAACAGGTTCAGATTGCTAGATCGTTTCAGATTGCTAGAAAATCAGTGACTGGCAGGCTGTTTTGTAATAGAAATGTCTCCATACAAAGGATTACCTCTTTTCTGTGATGATGGCACATGCATACCTTGTTAAAGAACAAAAATGGTTTCTTTTGGATCATCTGAAAATCTCTGTTTAACCATCTGAATAAAGCCTGCCTTAGATTCCAGCCCCCTCCCCCCAAATCCTCCAGCATTATAGTTTCCCGACAGTGACTTGGCATTTAACATTTTAAGGAGGCTCCCAGTTTAAGCATCATTGCAGGAATGAAGTGCCTGCTTTAGCAATACAGAAAAGAGTCCAGTAGCACCTTTAAGACTAACCAACTTTACTGTAGCATAAGCTTTCAAAAACCACATCTCTCTTCATCAGATGTATTGCTTTAGCAATGGAGTTCTACTGACCTTTTAAATAAGAATCTCCCTTGGCAGAACTCAAAATGGTTTAAAGATAGTTCACACGATCCTTTCTGTACAGCTCTGTGTTGATCATAGGAAAGTTTAGGTCAAATACCTTGCAGCAGGGTGCCAAAATTCAATTGATGCTGACCCTTCCCTATAGTGACTCCATGTATGTGCCTGGTTGCTTGTTAGGCAGCCTGGCGAAAAATATTTACTGGCTGATCAAACGTTATGAAAACGGAGTCCAAAATGCAGCCTGGAGCTGTATATCCATATATAAATCCACAGCCACATGAACATTGGAGAACTATGAGGTGTCGAGGGTTCTGTTTTTTAGGGTGTCAAAAGAAGTTTGAAGACCTAAAGGCTTGTTAAGGTTTCTCTGTTAACAAAAACCTCAAGTCATGGTCATAACTAAGGACTGTAAAACAGGAGGAATCTAGCACCATTTTAAATTGGTAGGAGCCTTGCCTTTGGAAGGCAGTTGTCTTGAAGACTGATGTTTAGCTTCTACAGCTGATCCTACAAGTTGCTTAAGAACCCAGTTTAAAGGCTGAGCTTTTTCAGGGAAGGACCAGGTTGTAAACAATTGATTAAATGCAATGGACTGTGCCCTCGAGTGTATAAACTAGGATCCCCTCCCTCTGAGCCTGAAGGCAATTATTTTAGAACTGTTAAAACTGCATCTGTTTATGTCATGTTGTTCTGTTTAGGAAAACCGCCTTATGGTTTAAGTCGTGAGCCACTTCAGGGACCAGATCCCTGATTTTGATAGGGTCTCAGTGCCTTAACCCTTCGAACGGTGAATCTCCATTGAATCTGCAGATTACCCTCCAGTAGATGCATTCCATGAGTTGTTGAATATAGGACATAGCTGTTTCTGTGGGTGCAGTGAAGCCTTTTCAGAATATTTGCATTTAGCACTTACAATGTAACTTTGGGCTGATTTGCAACAGGGTATCAAATGCTGGTATAGAGAAAAAATGTAGGCAACTAATGCGTCTTTGTTTATGCTAAAGGATTAGTATAAATATTTTTTTTCTTTCAGAACTGAATAATGTTGAATTCCACAGTGGAAAGGCTGAAGATCTCGTTCCTTACCTAGTCAACTCATTAGCTCTACAAGACTCTATTACAATTGTGGATCCTCCACGAGCAGGGCTGCGTGAGTTTACACCTTCATCCCCCTCCCTTTTTTAGCAGAGTGGCTTGAACTGAAGAGAGGGTGTGTGACGTAAGGAGCAGTTGGGGCAAAAGTAAATGGGGCATCGCAGTTTTCTACATCTCCCTGGAATAACTGGGGATCGCTGCAAATATGGCTAGACGCTGGCTAGAAAGGAAAAGGAAGCTGTTTCTTTGTTTCTCAGCTGTAGACTTCCTTGCCACTTTATACTGTTGTTAAAGGGACTGCAGCACCACTCCTTTGGACTAGAACGACTGGATTACTTAAATGCATAGAACTTGGTTAGCCTAACAGAAGGGCAAAAAATCTTACTTTGCTGCGTAAAAGTAGGGGCTGGTCATTGCCATCTGCCTATACCCCACCTTTCCATGAATTGGTTAATATTGACCACAGGTGGCTAGTAGAATAGCCTGCATTGGCCTCTTTTGACTGATTTTTGTTGTATTGATATGGTTGGATGGGCTCAGTGTAAGAAAATATGGTGCTCAAAACAGAGTAACAGATCAGAGCTGCTTAATTTTAAACACAGCTGTTGGAACTGAACAGTCTAACTCCAGTTTTACTTTGAATTTCTAGATTCCAAAGTAATTCTTGCCATCCGAAAAGCTGAACACTTAAAAAAGCTCATCTACGTGTCTTGCAATCCTCGAGCTGCCATGAACAACTTTGTGGAGTAAGTTTACAATGGGCTTTACCATGAAGTTCCGCAGGAGTTTTATCCTCAGCTTAATATGGATTTGTAGTGTTTCAAACATAATTTTGTCAGTCTTTTGGGGTTATCGAAGTGGCAGTTGATGCTTTGAAGGAGGATGAGAAGTCCTGACCAACAAAGAACATTAATTATAATAGTGTATCACTAATACTCTGCTTTATTTTTCCTGGTAGCCTTTGTCGAGCTCCCTCAAATCGTGTCAAGGGAAGCCCTTTCCGTCCAGTTAGAGCAATGGCAGTAGACCTCTTCCCTCAAACTATGCACTGTGAACTGCTTCTCTTCTTTGAACGAATAGAACATACAAGTGAAAAACCTTCTGAACCATCAGTAGACTCTGCAGAAATTCCAACTACAAAACCCGAAGTAGGAGCTTCAGCAGAAGAGGACAACACAGACTTAATCAAAAAGCAAGCAGTAGTGTCTTCCAGCTAGCGATGAAGAGGCTTGCTAGGTTGCATGATAGCCTATTTTCCTTCTACGTCGCTCTCCTCTGCTCTCTTATTTCAAAATGTTGCTTCTCAGGAAAATTTCAACAAGCCGTTAATCCGTGGAGCATCAAAATTATGATTATACTTCATTGACAGTACTTTGTACCACAGACTTGCTTTTCCATTGAAGGGTGGTAAATGATCTTCTCGAGGTCCAATGAGCCTGGCAAAGCAGGACATCTAACTTATACCAAATTGATTTTATTTTTAAATGTCGAGCATGCCAATCTTAAAGACCATTGTGAAAGCTTGTATGTCAGAGCAAGACTCCTACAAAACATATGGTGAATAAATAATTCACGTTATTGAATGGGCATGTTGTGTGGTCTAGGTCTTATCAGGATCAATTTAAACCTCCCCAACTTTATTTTGAATTGTGTAGGATAGTTTTGGAAATAGATTCAAATGAATAACACAATATCCTATCCTCACAATGAAGTGAGATAGAGGGCTTGATTGCTTTGTCTTAAGTGGGATAGTATGTGAGTGCTAGAGTAGAAATATTCTTAAAAGACCAATCTGGATGGGGGGGGGGAGCATCACAGAAAGTGTGGGTGGGGGTATCTTTTCTCTATCTGGTCCTGCTCTCTTTAATTAGCCATTAACATACAACTGCTGGGAATTGCCACTGTAATCCTATCTGCTTGGGTCCTCAGGTCGCTTTATCTGTAATGGGGACTTAACCGGCCCCACTGGCCACCCACCTCCACCCTTTTTCCAGTAAGCAGTTGACACCACTCATGGATGCCGCAAGAGTAAACTAGAAAATGGCTTAAGTTTGCTACTGCACAATACAGTAGTTTTGTTATTCAGGACAGGTCATTCAGCAGCATCAGCCACAGGACAAGTTGCTCCTCCTCAGCCCCCATAGTTCTGTCTCTTTGGGCACACGCGTGCCTCCTGCCTGCCTTTCCTGCCTGATGTGTCTGAACTTCTGACAGCCGGTCATCCTTCGCTGCTTCCTCCCCTCCCCCAGCTGCCAGGAGCCAGCTCTGCTAGAGGGCTCCTCAGGCGCCTGGCTTGCTTGTCTGCCAGCTTCATCAGACAGCTCTGTGGGGGGGGGGGCTTTCCAGCCATGCAGGCTGTCAGCATGGCACTCCCAATGGGGCTGTATGTGGGACAGAGGAATAAGCTGAAGGACCCAGTGGGTCTAACTGACAAAACTCCCATTCCCCATGACTGATGGACAAAGTTTTTACTGCTCTTCAGCTACTGATAACTGTTCCAGGGAAATGCAGGGTGGAACTTGGAGCTAGTTTCTTCCTTTCTTAAAATAAAAAAAAACCCTGTAGTACCAGTCAAGAAACATTTACGTAATATCAAACTTTTATTGCTCAAAACTAATGTTTTTTTCCAAATACCACATGAACTCAAATACCTAAAACAGGCTTAATGAGAGGCTTTATAGTTGTACCAACTGAGCACTGGCATCAAGCAATTGCACTCAACATACAATTCGTACAGCAACCAGTAACATTGAGTTGGTCACATTCCTTTAAAAATACAATACTGCAATAGATCACTAAGTTGTTCCAAAATGGCACAGGACTAATTTGGAACTGTTCCCATACAAGCTTCAGGTAGCTATTAATTGCTGGCTTTCTCACCAGAACCAAGAATTAGACTAGCATGAGGTGTAGTCATGGCTAGGCTAGAAAGAAAGGCTTTTGCAAGTGTGACCACTGGTGGCAAATCGGCAAGAGTTAAAATCAAACAGGACTATTTATGCATATTTCAAAACTGGTTTTCAATAGCTGAGGACCTAACAAGTTGAAATTCAATACTCAGCTGAGCTACTGGTTATTTAAATAGGTAGCATGTGATTTCCTGCTTTAGTAACTATTGTCTTTAAAAACATTCAGATAAGTACCAATTTTATCCTTCAAATCAGTATCACACCTGTTAAGAACTTCAAAGCAAAAACCCATGCCCATACACAAGAACACGGCGATCTTACGAGAGGGACGTGAGAACAGGTCTGAAAGTAGATTCTTTTAGGTATTCAAGATTAACTAGAAAAAACCACACACGTTACAAGAGATACATACTTTCTCAGATATGTCTTGAATCACACTGCATAAGTATTCATGCAGAAGCTGAAGTTAATGCAACCATCTACCCTCTATCATAGCAGCTTGTGCTTATGTGCAAATGCAAGACAGTTACACTTCAAACAATAGTAAACATCAGAATACAGGAATACTTCACAGTGACAACAGCAGTTACATTGTTTGTTCCAGGAGTTATTGCGCTTTATCTGAACATCTTGCCCAAAGAGGCTGCAGCACATCAAGTAAATACCCTTGGTTGTAAAAGAATGCATAATTGGTACTAGCCTTTGGTTCACAATGACATGTCTGATGTTTTAAGGGCAGCGGTCACCTAAGTAGGAGTCAGATAATGGCAGACTGAGGTAAGACTAAAGCAAGATGGTCAATGGGGCAATACTCTTAAAAATAATATTTCTAGAATGAGGCATCAATGGAAAACATGCAGGTAAACTGCAAAACATTCCAAATACTCAAAGGAGATGGTTTGTTATGAAAGCACTATGAGTTTTTCCCCCCAAGCTAGACATGCCAATATGTTAAAAATACTAAATAAAAGCCCAACTGTTTTTAGTACTGTATCAGTCCAGTAAAACTTACAGAACAGCATTGAAAAGTGTGTTAGCATCTTGTCACACAACCTGCCATAGCTCCGAATTGAGAGATTCCAAATAAAGGTACAAAAGGAGTATGTTGCTACTCTTTGCAGAGTAATTAAAGTATTGTATATACCAACACAGGAGTAGTGAGTATTGGGATGGGATCATCACTGCAAAAGTCAGGAACAGTAGGGCTTCCACCAAGGGGTGTGGAAGTGGTCTGGCTACTGTGGCTATGAGTGCATCCCACCAGTATGGACAGCTGTTCACTAGCAGTTTATTAAATGCAGATTCTATATCTTACAGCTCTTCACATAGCCTACCAAGGTCATGCTATTTTTATCCACACTGGTGGCATGAAGACATTAGGCCAATCTCCAAAGCCATTTGACAAGTATTAACTTAAACAGAATGCCTAACCATTTGATAAGGAATTGATTTCCTGACATTCTGAACAGTGGCCAGTGTGGAAAATAAGATTTTGGCTTAGGGTTTTTTTTTTATCCACTCCACTGTAGCCCTCCAGCAAATGGGTTGAGTGGTGACTCATGCAGATGTCAAATTAAGACATTTGCAGAGTTCACTAGTAGACAATGGAAGGTTGTATACCATTTACTAGCTACTAATCACCTTTTGCCTTCCAAACTGGAAAGCAGCAAGACATGTATAGCTGGAAAAGTTCCTAGGGCTAGAATACCTTTCTCAGAAGACTGCACCAATAATTTCATGCAAGAGGCAGGATTCAGCCTTCTGCTGAAGGTCTTAGGCAAGACTATTTTCTGCTGCACTGCTTTCCTTACATGTCGCTGCAAGGGAAGTCTGAAATAGGGCCCTTTTTAGAACAGATGTTCACCTCATGAGCATTTACCAATGGCCAGACACTTTACTAGGAAGTTCCTCAGGAAAAACAGGCTGACAGCAGGAGCACAAAGTAGGTGCCCATCCTTCCCTCTAGTCTCTTTGGAGTGTAAAAGTGTGCGTACGAGGCATGCCTAGGATAAATCATACAACTGTATAGACTGCCTTGTTACAGGTCTTGTACCTGATGCAACCAAGTACTGAACAGCTTAAGAAACTATACAAGACAGAATTTGCATATCTGTGTTCTTTATTTCATCTTAACACAAGTTGTTTTGAAAGTCTCTAGTCCTCTCTGATGTCTCCCAAATTTACAATCTATTAGGTTTCCACAGCAGAAATTACTCTGCCAATGCTAAAAACATTTCACAAAAACAAAACCTGTGATAACTTTAAAAAAAGTTTAAAGATTAATCCAGTGATTTTTTTTTTAAAAAAATGAGCACTGATAGGCCACAAAGGAAAGCATTTCTCTTTTTCTTAAAGCTTACATAACGCAAGAGTTTAAAGATCCGATTTAATACAATTGGATTAAGACTACAAGGCCCAGGAAGATGGGAGTATTGGCTGTCAGTATATTTTTAGATTGCTTTTCAACGGGTTTTAAGAATGACTCAAGATGCCAGTCACCAAGATGACTGTGGAAGATTCTTCTTCCACAACTAAACAAATACTAAACTAAAGGACTGAAGGGTGCCTCATCAATCCCACCCACTTTCATTTGAATTTCATTGCAGGGGGTACCTGAAGAGCCATATACTTGTAAACAAGCAAGGCTTCCTATGTTCTAAAAAGGAATGGGGGTGGGGAGCTGCTCAATGTCGTGGAGTGCCCCCTTCTTTGCTAAAGAACATCTGTGCAGCAGGATGTTAGAAATCTGAAGCCTGTCACAATACAACAAAGAAGTGCTACTGGCCTAACCTTTATGGGCAAGAAGAACATTGCTTTTCAACTTTTGCAATGTAGCTGTCAGAAAGTGTCTTATCAGTGCATGTTATTATTTGCTGAAATGCAGCAGAGACCTTCAGAAAAATAGTTGACAGCATATTCATACAAGAGCATGTACAATTATGTTTCTCTCTTATACATTCATTCTACCTTTTACATAGACATTCCTGAATTTGATACTTAAACACATCCATTCAAGACAGCATGTATACTTTGGGGTGGGGGTGGGGGCTCGCTTCAGCTTATCCTGTGTGAATGTATGTGCCTGCTTGCCCCTCTGTGCATCGGCTCAAGCAAAGATTTTTTGCTCTCTTGTATAAAGGTGTCTCTCAAAGATTAAAAGTGAGGAAAAAATGAAAGTACTATTGCCCTGATGATGAAGAACAATGCATATTTGAAGCAGCTTGGATTGTTATGTTATTTTGCATTCTGAAGCAAACCAATTCTTGATTAATAGTTGGAAAAAAAACTAGCTCTCGCCGCTTGTTTATTGCTCCCCAATTGTTACGATTTCTGGTCACACATCAACTGTACAGAGAGGTTCGCTACCAGGTTGAGCAGATTCTACAATCGTCATCTTGGGCTTCTTTCGTGTTTCTTCCTAAAATGTAAGAAGCAGCCATAGTTATACACAATCTTGGTCCTTATGGGTGACAAGCATTTTTTAAAACTTCTACAGAGGCAGCTGAAATTTGATACAGGGGGTCCACAACACCAAGTCAGCTAGAAAAGAGAGTAACGTTTTTGGCTTGAAAATGCAGGACTTTGCCTCTTGAGAGGAGTCACCGCACCAGCAGAGAGGCAGGCAAATGACAAAAGGCAACTGAAAGGAGGCCACAGAAAAGTTCACAGCTTATAAGCTGCTTTGGGTCCTCACTGGGGAAAAGCAGGACAAACTAACTGAAGAAATATATCTCGCTAAGGAGCCAGTTTATACTGACCAGTCAGATAGCTTTTATTACTGCCACATTTTCACACAACGGAACAGCTTCACTAAGTGTCAGCTGCTGCAGCACTGAGAGATCACTAAATGCAATGGGATGTCGACGGCTTAAAACCACCATTATGTGATGCGAGTGCCAGGAACTCTAAGTAAATAAGGGCTGAGATTTACTGACTCTGAGGGGAAACCCTCAACACATACCCATTTGTGCACACATCTAAAACGTTTGCAGCCTAGGCAATTAAAACATGGAATGAATAGCTAGAAAAGTTTTATGCAGAAGAGTAAAACACTGAAGAGTAAACACCTGGCCCTTAAAAGTCATTTACTTTGTATGAGCTAGGAAGGCAATTTTTTTAAAAAAGATCTACATAAATGCAAGTTTCATGTGTAATCTTCAGAACTGAAAAGTAAAAACACACTCACTCTTTCTTGCGCCAATTTTCTCATTTCTTCCTGTAACTTGTTCAGAATGTGTAGATTTGGCTTGTTCTTTTTGGCATACTGCTGAAGCTCTATCACACTTTTATCAGACGTTTCCTGCAACGTAAAATTAAAGGAAGAGCTGCTGTGTTGTATTTCAATTTTAAATTGAAGAGCAATAGTGGCTCAGACAGTTCACGCGTGATCTAATCCCTGTTGGATTATCTAACACTGGCCACACGAGAAAGGTACGCCATATCCACGTTTACAGCAAAAACAGCTTCAGTGTTGAGGGGACCTGGTTGCTGTTTTAACAGCATAATGGGAGCCTGAAGTTTTAGAGCCCACAGCACAGCAGAAAAACATCTATTTTCAAAGACTGCACAAGATAAAGGCGATACGCATCTTACCTGTTTCACCATCTTACTGCTCTCTCTACCATACATGCGCAATAATGAACCCCAGTTTTTCACATGCGGGTGAAGCAGCTGCAAGATTTTCTGAGATGCCAACTGTTTTCCAACTCTCTTATTTTTACCTGAAAACACAAAAGTTGAAATAGTTTTTAGGGGACTAGCAGTTTTGACAAGCATGAAGCAAAAAAGCTAATCCTTCATTCTTTTTCTTAGCTTTGTAAAAAGCAATTCTGAGGCTGTGCCTGCCTTTTTTGTTCACGTCTTTTCTCCCTTAATACCACCTGCTCTAAGGTAGCTCCCTCCTGTCTGCTTGCAAGCCCTCATATATTAAGGCAGGTAAAGCACAATGAGAGGCAGCAGGAACTCTGGTATGGATGCTGCTGCTTCAGCAGTCCCAAATGTGCACTTTGGGAATGAGAGGTGGGATCCAATGGGATGAATTTCCAATTTGTAAATGTTTGTGCCTATGGCACATTGAGAAGGCAAGTTTAAGTTTTTCTGGGTGTGAAAAACAATAATCGCAACTTTTAAGAATATTGCCAAGGGCCCCACATGTTGACCGTGAAAGAAAGCTGGTTTCAGTTACTATAAGCTGGTTTCAGTTACTATACCACAGATTTCTAAAGATCAGCTACTATGAACAAGCTTGAATTAGTATGGATCTTAATATTATCTATCAGCTTTCAAAATACTGAGCTGATCTGTTCCCCTAATCAAGCCACTTACTGAACTCTATCATTTTTCAAGAAAGCTATTCTGTATCCCTTCCACAAGAAACAGGGATTTAGATTCTAAGCATCAAAGCAGAATGTCCCAACTTTCCTGCCACCTTCCCATCACTGTAGCTTTCTTTGCCCCCTGAAATGGTGTTTCTTTGGGTCAGTGGGTCTAAAAGAAGGCATGAGGAACTAACAGGGAGAAGACAGAGAGAATGAAAAGTCACCCTCCCCTCTTTCACAAACAGAAAATCCATTCTGTTGGAGGAGTTGCTGCCGCATCGACAGAATAGCACCACAGGATCCAAGCCATGGTTACTACTGGCAGTCACATTTATTAAAGTAGCAGGAAGCACAGCAGAAATAAAAATCAACGAACACTGGGTAGCAGCCTCTCCAGTTCAGCAAGCTTTCTCTTCCACAGAATTCAATCACTGGTTCAACAGCTCCTACAAAGTGGTCACTAAGAAGGTTCCAGCTGAGCCATTAGTCCATGGGGGGGTGCATGTGTGTGTTTAGTGGTATTTTACAGACTGAGCAGACAATGCTTGCAATCCTACAATCGGTTATCCCCACCAAAATTTAAATACTGCAGGCTTTCTGTTCCTGATCTCTGAGCATCGCCAAAGTCTTACAAAGATGATTTTAATCTGAGATAAACAACAGCAGTTAATGTCCTGATCCCCATCTAAAGCAGTGATGAGCTCAATAACAACAACAACATTCGATTTATACACCACCCTTCAGGAGAACTTAACACCCACTCAGAGCGGTATACAAAGTGTGCTATTATTATCCCCACAACAATCACTCTGTGAGGTGGGCGGGGCTGAGAAAGCTGTGACTCACCCAAGGTCACCCAGCTGGCTCCAAGTGGAGGAGTGGGGAATCAAACTCGGTTCTCCAGATTAGAGTCCTGCACTCTTATCCACTACACCAAACTGGCTCTCAAGCATGAGAACTTTACAAACAGATGTTATGGAATGAAAAATGTTAAAGAACAAAATGCATTTTAAAGGCATTCAAACCCGCCATCATACTTACACCAGCCACGCACTGTATGCTTCCCACACGTCATGACATATTCGCTCTTCTGATTTTTACCAGGAATCACTTCAAACTTTATGGATGTGTCACCCATTCCATGGTTTCTTAAGAACAGATTAAACACGGGGGCATCTTAGCCAAGTAATTTATAAAATGTAACTGAACGATGTCTGCTCAAACATATAGCCAATGAAACAATTACTTTTTTCACACGTTATAAGCTGCCTCTCCCTCTACGCCACATCCCAAAACACTAAAGCTTATCCTTTGTGTAGAACATGTCCAGCCACAAAATGTACGTTTCTTAATAGCAGGAAACAGGAAAATCAGAGAGCAAAATTGTTGGAACCCAATCAGAACTAAGCACTATTAAGTCTCTATGATTTCACTGGCACAACTTTAGGATATGCTCAGCTCTCTGATTTAAACAGGACTTTGAAACACTGAACTTTGGAAGTACTGTGCAAGAAGATAAGCATTTTTCAAAAAGATACAAGTGCACACCCATTCCCCTTGAAAAACCTTGCACCTTCCCACGCTCACTCAGTGAAGTAAACTTCCAGGACCACAGAGAACAGAGTCTTAACTGAAGGTTCATTTTTATTCAAACACTGCTTTTAATGTGGAGTGCTTTGGTATTACCGTATAATGTAAACAAGACTACACGCAAGTTCAGCTTCAGGCACATTCTATGCTCAACTAGTAAGCTGATCATGCACACAAGTATACTTCTCTTGAGCAGGAGGCTAATACTATTTGAGCCATGTTAAAGGTAGATGGGTCACCCCCTCCCCTATTTTAAAGTAGCACTATCCCTTGATCTATAAAGTCAGGGTAACAGCTAACCACCTTACCTTTTAAGGCACTCATGAAGGATTTGATAAGGAGACAAAAGTCCAGCTTTACTGGTCAGTTCATATACCCGTGAGTCCTCAATACTGATATGGTTAAAATACTACAAGAAAATGGGTAAATCAAAAATAATTTAAAGACCCATAGAAGGAAAAAATCCTAATGCCACTTATTTACATGTAGTATTATTTATATACATCTTGGTGGTTCTGGGCAAAAAAGAAATTGTAGAGAAAGCTTTAAAGTAATGGGTTGGACACATCTGATACGTGTTTTTTTTTAAAAAGCAAAGAAAAGTACTGCAAACTCCAGTGATAGAAAGGTTAATATATTTTGGATTCAAGGTATTTGATAAAGATTAACACCAAGACAATGTACACAGATTCTTTATCAAAAAGCTGGGGTTTTTTTTCTTTTAAGTTAGTTTTTGACAGACTTGAAAATGTATACATTTGGAAACATAAGAAAACCATACAAATGTAATAAAACCAGAACCTGAAAAATAGTCTTTTGCACTGAATTTTAAAAAATACATAGGTCAAGACCTATTAAAGATGCAACCCTCTCTGGACATTTACTTGGGATCAATTCCTAGTAAAAGCAATGTGCTTTAAGTCATACCTCTAGCTCTTCACTATCTTTGGGCTTTTCCTCAGAGGTTTGCTTAACGAAGTCAGGAATGAGGATTTCCAGTGTAGCTCGGGCTGCAAAACAAATGATTAAAATGGTTAGGAATCTGCTGTGATACAGGATTCTACAAGCCTATTTTTCCCCTAAGAATGCAGGTAATAGTAACATTCTAACTATTTTTGTACTAGAGATCTTTTCTTGTAAGAAATCCTGTTAATTTTCCAGAGCCCTTATAGGACCAATATTAAATATTAATCCCACCAGGGATGTGCACCTAGAGGTTTATTAATCCGAATTTAACCTGAACAGGGCACATTCATAAGTACTGGAAATGCTCAGAATCTAAAAAACGTATTTCTGAAATTCAAGTGTGGTCAGTATTCTTCTAATGTGAGTTACTCTGATGCTTTGTCACCTGGTTTCATTTCCTCAACCACCATTAGCAGCAGAGGACTCCACAGATTAGCCTGCCTGGACGACGTCTCTTATCTTGCACTAAATATCCCAACATCTCTCAAACAGAACAATCTCAATTGGTGTTTGTAAACAGTTTCCACTTTCAGAGATTTGTTCAAGATTTTGGAAGGTTTTCCCATCCTAGTTAAGTGAGAGTCTTGTTTGTGTGAGCTATTTTGTTGTCTTTGCTGGGACGTGCTTTAACACCAGGAGAGAACAGGGATAGAAGCACAGCTACAGGCTCTTCCCCTATCTCCCCAAGCCTGCTGGCAATGGCTTAAAACCCTTCTCCCTTATATATAGAGGAAATGCAGATCAGCAATAAAGGATCAGAAAAATCTCTATGAGAAAAAACTTTCACTTTAGAGTCCAAGCTCTCTCAGACATTGGGGGGTTCATCATTTAAGTAAAACTGGAACCTGTGGGTAAGGACAGCTACCCTCACCAGCACCTTGCGGTGTTACAGCAATTGGAAACATTTCCTCCTGGTGAGGCTGTGATATAAAACGTCAGCCAGGCTGGGAGCAACATGCAAAATGAAACGGAATACAGAGAGGTGAAGCATGGAATGGGGCAGTCTTCAACACTCCTTGCCCAATCACTCACTATTTGTAAAAATTGCAGCCCTACCCCACAGCCCCAGCTTCAGGATCCTGGCAAAATGCAAAATAGTTCCCTCTCAGTCTAATTCACACCTCCCTGTGTAGGAATGTTAAGTCCCTATAGCATGGGATTGCTTTCTCCAAGGTGCCTGAAATCTGGAGAAGAGGATCTCTTGATAACTGATCCAGTCCCTGAAAACGTTAACCCAACAGGGATGGCTGGGGGAAGAAAAGTGTGCAGAACTGCAGTATATGGAACAGGTTATCATGAACCACACTGCTTCACCTACTTAAAAATACATGTTCTCTCAGAGGCACTTATATCATTCTGCATTTATACACTGCCCGTCTATTTTATATCTGAGAGATTATAGATACAACAGATTTTAACTACACAAATATAATGCAACATCTCTTATAACTTCTATAATTTTACCAGGTAAGTGTAAAGACTAATTCAGAATGTTTGGCAAGCCTCCAGATATTTAATAAAGAGTAAGCCCCATTGGTGCTACTAGAAGTTAATAGTGTACATGCTTTGGATTGCAGCCTTATTGATCCTGGGCTTCAAGCATCTATATTCAATTACTGTTTTTTCAATATGTTTACATTACCAGCTTTATTCTTGGCGAGTTTTTTGCTGCTTGCCGTTCCTGCTCCATAAGTCACCCCATCAATAATCACAGATGCTCCAAAAGGCTCACTTGGATTCTCTTCAAGTGAGGAAAGAGAAAATTGGAAACCACAATATTTGAATCCACCTCAATTTAAATTGCCAAGGCGTCTGATAGTTATCAATGTCATTTGGCAATTATATCATGCAAGCAGAATGTTTCCATCACAGGGATGCAGAAGATAGTTTTGGGTAGGTGGCCATGTTGGTCTGCAGTAGAACAGCAGGATCTGAGTCCAATGGCCCCTTAGAGACCAGCAGATTTTCAGGGTGTAAAATTTTTGAGAGTCAGAATTCCCTTCAACTATCTGACAAAGGGAGCTTTGACTCTCGAAAGTACCCTGACAATCTTGTCGGTCTCTTAAGGGGAAATGGACTCAAACCCATAGATACAAAAGATTACCATTCTTCAAAGCATTATTATTTACTTATAGTATAATGACAGAACTTCTTGAAAAACCGGTAGAACTTTAATTTAACAACCAAGGACTAACAGTCTGGAAGGGATATACCAGTAACTGCTACCAAAAGGCACATTTCTTTATTTAGTAGCCTTCATCAGGTCAATTTCCTGTTGTCTTCTAGCTTTCAAAGCCATCTGCTTGCCATTAAGTTTTTAAATTGGGAAACCCACATAATACAGCCAGTTGTCTTCTCCTAACATACCTCCTTTTTGAAATATATGCATATTCCAGGTGCAATGCCCATGCTCCAACAGAGGTGGGCAGCCCCTGCCACACAAGCTGAACCTTTTGTTCAGCACTGACTCTCTGCCCAAGGGACCAAAGCAAGTCCCCGGGATACTGGCAGCCGGACAAGCATGTCCCTTCCCTCTCCTTTTTTTGTTTGCTGGGACACGCTTTGTTGAAGTTGCCTACCTCTGTTCTGGAACATAAAATGTATTCTGTGAAAGAGAAAGTCTTACACAGTGCAAGCCAGCTTTTCTGAAATACTTGGCCCAAAAAGATATTTGCTACCATTAGTCAACCATTTACTCTATAAAAACGCTGTTCCAAAGACTTACCACATTCAAAGAAATTGTAAACAGGGCGAACCTTTAGGACTCGTTGCATATATTCATGCAGGATGCAAACTTCAGACTTCCCATTGGGATTAATAACAAACTCTAGAAAAAAATATTTCATGTATGCTGTTGAATCCTTTGAGATGAAACGTTTGTTATAAAAAGCACAGCAACCTCTAACATTAGATTAACCCTAACCCTAACCTCTAACGTTAGATTAACCCTAACCCTAACCTCTAACATTAGATTAACCCTAACCCTAACCTCTAACGTTAGATTAAGCGTTAAGCGTCTGAGTTGTACAGTACTTATTCAAGTGCAAAGTCAATCTAATGCCACTTGGTCGTACACAAGTTACTAGGGCAAGCTCATGCTCAGTTGCCAATCTTCTTTGTTTGGAGGAGGGCCAGATGCATGCTAAACCACGAGCAATTTTGAGGCGAGTTTTAACTCAAAATGCAGGATAGAGAAAGGCTCCACCAGACACACAGAGATGTCTGGCTGGGGGTAAGTACCTTACTTACAAAATACTTCCTGCTTCAGAGTAAAAGCAGACCCTCAGCAAGCACATATTCTGATGAATAGGAACTACAATAACCAGGAGCATACACCATTATGTCTGTTTCTGTAACACACAATAATTAGGGTATATTCCATTTCAAGCCCGTTTCTCTCTGAGGAGAACCATCTAAGTATGTTCCGTTCTCACCACTTCCTGTTCCCCAAAATTAAATCCTACATGTAGGTTATGCTATAATTGTCAATTAAAATTCCAACTAGAGAAGGCTTTGCTATACCCGAGAAAGTAACACTTTTTGCTTATATGAACAATAAATTTGATGCCATGGCTGCATTAGCGGTACAGAAAAGAAAATGAACATTTTGCCACATGGAACTACGCAAAGTTATTATGCTTCAGAAAAGCCAGGGAAAGAATTCTTCTCAAATCCCTTTAGAAAAAAGAACTGCTATAGCCGTTCTTTTTTCATGCAGGTAAGCACTTTTAATAACGAAAAGTTTTAAACCTAACCCTAGCTTGCATTAAAAGGCTTCCTTCAATCAGTACAATGAACACTCTAAGAGGAAAAGTGTATTTTTGAAAGATAGGCTGTTTAAATACTTTGCAAAACTTGTGCTTAGTACTACCTGACATAATTTTGTTTGCCCTTCCCAGAAACCTGGGCCCACACTTTAACCAAAACATTACGTTCAAGCAAAACAAGAGGGTTTGTAAACAAGAAGGACAAAAAAGGCTAATTAAGGAGAGCTGATGTTATACTTCAACATAACATCACAGGGTACACTTATAGACGCAAGGCAGAATTGGAGATGGGGGGGCACATCATTTCTTCACCACACAGACTTTAAAAGTGCAAAGGCCCTACATCAAGTTCAAAAGGTGACATTATCTGAATGCAACAAACATACTGGTGGACAGATTACCAGCTGTAATTTCAGGCATCTCCAAATCAGAGAAATTTTGCTATGATTCTTAGGTTTGCTCCTGACTGTGGCAGGAGCTAGGAGTAAGCAGCCTTCTCCGCCTTTGCCAACAAACAACAAGTTTAAGTTGCCACAAACATAGTGGCTTTCTTGGTATGGAGTAACTGGTATTCGGCAGTCGAATGGGTAAATGTACCAAACTTAAACCCCTATTCTGAATTTCAAGGCAGCAATGGAACGGTTCAAGTTGTTTCCAGAAGTACGGGCCATATTCACAAGGCTGTACAAAGTGCTTTTTTACAAGCCAGGATGTTTCCATTTGAATTGACTCTCATTACTCAAACATCAGAACTTAAAAAGCTGAAGACAAAGAAGTCTTCCAATGACTGACTGACAAATCTGGAAACCAGCAATCAGACTCCTGCTGCCTCAAAACTTACCTTTCTTTGTAGGTGCATCTTGTACAGACAAGGTAATCAGTTTCTGATTGGCTGGCAGAATGGGCCGCTCAGACTCTGCCTGTTTTCTCTTCATTTCACGGTTGAACTGTCGTCTCTCTGCCCAAGTTCGGAACTTTTTTACAGTTACTTGCTCAAAATCAAAACGCTTTTCAAGGTAGTGTCTAAAATCTTCCAGATCTAGAAAAAATAAACCCATCCAAGAGTTTCAAAAACAGTTCTTCCCATTGCTACGCAGCTAAATTAGTATTTTATGCAGACTGTATGCTTCTTATGACATATGATTGCTGCAGCTGGCAGAAAAGCTTGTGCTTGCTAAAACTTGGACGGCAAAACTGAGTAAACTGAAAATCCTTCAGAAGAACCTACGAGGCCATGAGGTATCAGCAGTCCTGCAATTCCATGGTTCTGATATATATGATTGCAGAATATCGCATACAAAAGCTTATACCAAACTTTTATTTTTCACTGACGGAATCAAACAAGGGCAGCATAGAGCACATACAAAATGCTACACCGCAGACACAGAACAAGAACTAGTTTTTAAACTCTTAAAGCTGAGAAAGCAACAATATTTGGTGTCAAGATGAGGCAGAAGTGATAGACATATACAACTGGACAGATGGCGGGCTGGGGCTGGGGCTGGGGATCAGCTAGGTTGCAGTGGAACTCTCCAGACCAGAAACTTGACACCTCTCTTACAGTTGTGAAAACTTAATTTAAGCATCATTACTTCTACTACAAAGAATTTTGCACAGGCCAAAGTGCTTCTGCACACAATACACGTGTGAGCTATCACATGGTACAATTAGTCATGGGTTAGACAAATTCATGCCCCACCAAACACTACTAGCCACAATGTCTAAATGGAGGCATTACAGTTATGAATATCAGCTGCTGGTGAAAACAATAGGGCAAGATTCTGGCTACCACACCTTTAGAAGGTTTCTGCCTGGCAACAACTACAGGCACTACTGGTCTACTCTAGCAGGGATCTTTTTTATGTTCTTAATCCCTGAAATTAAATTTTACAGAGGAACTAGAAATCTAATAGTTCTCCCCCCTCTTCCCATGTAACAATGGTACACACCTAAGTTGGTTGACTAGCTCCAGGAGGTAATAAATACCTCTTTGCTGAAGGGAGCAATTCCAACCGCTTTTGAGGGTGGCAGTTGCGAGACCCTTCCTGAAGAAGGCACCCCTCAGCCCAAATAACTACTACCCAGTAGCTAACATTCCAATCTTGGGCAAGGTGCTCAAGCTGGTGGTGGCTGTGCAACTTCAAGCTGTCTTGGAGGAGACAGAATATCTACACCAAAATAAATCTGGAGTCAGGCCTGGATTTGGAATGGAAATGGCCTTGGTCACCCTGACTATCTTTGCTGGGAGAGTGAAAGGCAGAGTGCATCTTCGTAGATCCTCCTGGACCTCTCAGCAACTTTCAATACCACCATGGTATCCTTCTGGAGACCAAGGATGGATTGAGTGTGAGGACCTTGTACTTCAGTGGTTCCACTCTTACTTAACCAACCAATTCCAGAAGGTGATGCTGGTGGATTGATGGTTGGCCCTGTGGCATTTATGCTATGGGATCCCTCAGAGTTCCACCTTGTTCCCCCATGCTAGGTAAGATTTACATGACATCACTGGGAGAGCCTGTTCACGGATTTGTTATGCATATAACTCCTAGCTCTGTTTCTCCTCAACAGCTGTGCCAGGTCTGTGGATGTCCTGAATACCTGGAAAAAGTAATGGGATGGATGAGGGCCAATAAACTGAAGCTCAATCCAGACAAGACTGAGGTGCTGTTAGTCAGTGGAGAAGCTGTTCGGGAATTGCGGAGCCAGCTTGCTCTGGAGGGGAAGGAGCACCTTCATAGCTCGGGCCTGCTGCTGGATCCTGGCCTACAGTTGGGAGGCTCAGGTCTCCTTTGTGGCATGTAGCATCTTTTATGTACTTCAGCTGGTTCACTGGCTACAACCATTCCCTGAAAAGTGAGATCTAGTGACAGTGATCTATGCTCTGGTGATGTGCAAATTAAGATTATTGTAATGTGCTTTAAACGAGACTGCCTTTGAAAATGGTCCAGAAACTTCAATTGGTCAAATATGCAGCACCCAGGCTACTGCTGGGTGTTGGTTACAGGGATTATATCAACGCTGTGCTGAAAGATCTACACTGGTTCCCCATCTATTTCTGAGCACAATTCAGTGTGGTAATTCTTACCCTTAAGGCCCTAAATGGCTCGGGGCCAGGGTACCTGAAGGATTGTCTCCTCCAGTATTATCCAGTCTGCCAGTTAACGATCAAGCCCTGCTCTCTATTCCTCCACCTTCAGAGGTGAGGCAGGTGATGAGTACAGACAGGGCATTTTATGTGGTGGCACCCTGCTTCTGGAGCCTCCTCCCCACTTCCCCTTGATGCTAGCCTGGCCCCTACTTTACTTTCTTTTAGGCAACAGGCTAAAACACATCTTTTTACTCAAGCTTTTATTTAGGGGTTTTACCTTACTAGTTTTTTTTAATGCTCTGCTCCTGTTTGATGGATAATTTTTATGCTGCTGCTTGTTTAACGGCTCATGTTTATATTGTTATATTATTTTGACTGTAAGCCACTTCAAGATGCTTGGTGAAGAGGCAGCACAGAAATACCCTAAATAAGTTTCCAAAGGCACTGTATGCAAATGTGAACAAGACCCGAGACACACATTTTTCAGCACTCACCTACTGATTCATCTTTGCACACTTCAACTTTGGCCTTGACTTGGCCTAAAGCTCCTTGTGCTGCATCTCCCCCAGAAGGGTCTTTCTCCTCTAAAGTCCCTGAATCAGCACCAGTGGAGTCTGGCTCCTCTGCTTGGCAATCCGGTTCTAAAGCCTTATCCAAGAGTTTTATAGGTGATACTTCACCATTTGGTGTTATGTCGTTGCTTTGTTCCCTTTCCTCATTTTCCTTCATTTTCTTGTAATGCAAACAAGGAATGCTACTTAAAGGAGGGTCATGTTTCTGCAAATATAATTGTACAAGTTAAAATATGAGAACCACCTGCCCCTTCATTTATCAACATTACAAAATCCTGAGATATATTGGGGAAAAGGTATAGCATTTGCGTTTTCACAATTCTAAAGTGTGTGGATCACACAGTTTCAGCAATTTCTGAAAAGAAAGTGTACGTATAAACTAACAGGAAACAACCCTTGGACATATGGGGACAAATTTTTCCCAGATATTTTCTGTGAGATTAAGCTCACAGTGAACTGTAATCACAGCGCCACTCAAGCGTAGAAACAATTCATCAGGAACTCCTACAGAAATGCCCATTTTAACGAAGAGACCATTTGATGGACTGCACCCTATATTTTTTGTAGCTTGGTAACTCACTTGATTGCCTTTTGTCATTATTTTTCTAAGAAACATGAATAAGCTAAAATCTAGAATTAGTGTATGAGAAGCTAGTAATGTTATGACTATTTTAAAAATGAAATTTAGAATACTCTTTTGAAGTAATGAATTTTAATATATAACAAATGACATTAAGGCAGACAGTGCTTCCCTACAGGCATGCTACTGTTCTGGGCAGCAAATGTTTGTTTTACCAATCTAATGTGGATACCATCTCCTGAAAGGCTAGTTTTGCCGACATGATACTGCTGTCTTTATGCCACTGGGACTTTCAGTTGCCATTTCTTGCATAGCTCACTGTGCCACATGAACTCGAGGAGACACGAAAGCAGAATGCTGTATGGCATAGATGGGGCGGGAGAGTACAAAACACAACTGGACATACCCAAACCTTTGTAGGACAAGTAGTTCTGCAGAGTGCAGCTAAGGACAACAGCAACATTCAAAACCTAGTTATTTTAATTCTCCTAAACTACTGAGTTTTGATCCATACCCTTATACTTCCTGTTCCCAAGAAGTAAGGTCTGGACCAGGTAACAACTCTGGATTCTCTATGGAGATATACAGGAATGCCTGAATTATGGAATGTCATGATCCATCCATCAGGCAAGGGCTCTGTAGGAGGGCGGCCGCGACCTAAAAATAAAATTAAAAGCCACTTTAAGAACTCAGGTTTTATCCCATCGTTTACTTTTATTTTTAAGAAACTCAACTTATGAAACAAAATGACTTAGAAAAACACACCAAAAGGTTGCAGTCCTAAAGAGACGTAGCTTTAAAAATCACTACAGCAGACCAACCAGTAACCAAAATGTTACTGAAAAATGTAGTCTCCCAAGAGAATAGGTAGTGTTAACAAGAAGTTGATTCTGCAACTCCAAACTACTGAAAAGTCCTATGTTGACTCAAGCCACATAAAATATACCAAAGCCAAATTTCACAAAGCACTTCAGATGGTATTTATCTCCACTCTGTATTTGAATCATAGAATCATAGGGTCGGAAGGGACCTCTAGGGAACTCTAGGGTCATCTAGTCCAACCCCAGTCATCCACTCTAGTGAAGTTAGCAGGCAATTTGCCTTTCACAGTGAACTGTCTTTTGTACAGCAAGAAGCATATGAAAGCAAAACCAATTAAGCTGAACACAATGGCAATAGTTTAAAATTTTTATTTTCCACAATACTAAAGGGATTTCTACCAACTGTAACCTGCCAAGCCAAACACATCCCACCAGCCGGGTACTGCAGCCCACATATGGAGCCCAGTAACGTCTTTTTTGCCATTTGCATAAGGAACACAAACAGAGAAGTAATCAAGTACCCAGCAAGCAAGCATACATGGATGGCTGGTTAGAGGTTGGAGGGGCCTGATATAAGCAATTTATGAAGCCATTCACTTCAACAACTTGTCTTCCCAGATGTTTATTAACTGAAGGCATGCCTACTTTCCATTAATTATTTCTAATGATCTACAACAACTTACTTTTAAGAACAGTTTTTATTTTGGTCATCATGGGCTGCACACTTGTCTCTCCATCAGACTGATGGTCACTCTCCCCGGTATATTTCTCATCAATTCTCCTTTTCTTGGGAACACAAAGACCTTCTTCCAGCAGAGCATCCACATCATTATCAAATTCGTCCTGAAAGACACATTGTCAGATGCTGTGCCCCTATAGTTAACTTCCCTTTTGAGACTATGTTGACCAGATAAGATTTGTTCAGACAACCACAAATTCTAAGCACTGTTAGAAAGTAATTATGTTTTTATTATTAGTTCTGCCCTTTCTTGATACGCAAAGGAGATATTAAAAAGCCTACATACCAAGAGTTAATGCACTGCAAGTCATACATTTTTAGCGCTTTCTAAATATATCTTTTGCATTGTTAAGGAATTCTTAAGCCACCAAGTTTGTCCTGGAAAAATTAACTGTTAAGATTCAAGTTATGAAAGCAGACATTTGAAATATTATGGATAAATCACGGCAAAATTCCTGCCCTGGGTATATTTCTATACATTTCAGAAATCAAATTTCCTTACCTCATAAGAATAGTTCAAGGTCTCTTCATCCGCTTTGTCTCTCTGAACAATTGCTTTAGATGTAAACCCTCCTTCTTCATCTATTTCCATCAAGTTGTCAGTAAAGTCTTCTAAATCATCCAGAACAGCATACTCCACTCTTTTTTCCTGATCTATATCATTTTCATCATCTTTTTTGTCATCTGTTTCACCAGCTACCCGCGTAGCTTGACCATTACTACCCCCAAAAGGACAAACATGCATATCACCATTGACATTATTAATACCTAAACCTGAATCTGTCTCATAATCTTGCTCAGCTCCAGTGTACAGAACTTTTCTGTCTTTGCTTTTGCAGCTTTCTGTAAAGCTAACACTAATCTTTACATCTTTAAGTAACTTAAGATCAGGGGTGAACTTTCTAACTGAAGGCGCGTGACGAGCAGTTCTTGGGCTTTGGTCACTATTAGGATCTACGATAAGACGACTTTTGTAGCATGAAGATCCTTTTGTGAGAAGCTGCGTTCTGCCGACAGTGTGCGTGTCCCCAGCAGGGGTATCTGACTGTCCATCACCACCAGAGCCAACGTCCATTACCTCTGCGTCACTGGACGTTTGCAGGGGAGGTGGTGGAGGCTGTTCATTAGGCGGCAGTGGTGGGGGACAAGAATCATTCTCCACATTCACTTCAATTGCTGGCTCTTTTGGAAGGGGAGGTGCATTTTCATACATCTCCATAATTAAAACTTACAAAACAAGGCTTAAAGTATATAATCTATATTCCTAACATGCAGAAGTCCGTCAGGATAGGTTTTTGTCATGCTCTATTCAATATGCAACACTGATGATTCAGTTAAGCTGACTACATTGTTCTTTTCATTAATGTAGACAGCTTTCAAAATCACTGTCTCAATTACTGGAAATCACAATGCATTCAGCTTAAATAGCTGAAGTCGAAGTAGAGAGCATCTTCACTGGCCGCGTGCAGGTGTCCTTGTCTTCTTTCAACCTACAAAGACAAAAATGTATTGTCACAGAGAAGCTTTAGCTTTCTATTGTTCTATTATAAAGCAAGTTCCACAATGCAAAATTTAGAATGACATCCCTTTTACCTGCATGCTGTTAAACAGTATCACAACCAGCAGTTTCTTCTACAGATATTAGTGCTTGCTGAATTCAACTGAAGCAGGTGATGTGTAAAACATTTTTAATAGGGCCATGGCAGAAGCGTTCTTTCCCATTCTTTAGAACAGATCACTAAAATGTACTTCAAATAACTGTCACTGGCCCACAATTCTGTGGAAAACTAATGACATACAATCTTGCTTGAGAAAGACATTTTCATTTCCTTCACAAATCAAAGCAAAACAAATGCTCCTCTCAAGGAAACATTTGACCGCCCACTGGCAAAATTCAATACTTCTAGGCAGACATACAAGCCTACCTAATGCCTCAAATATTATTTCTTCTGAAGTCTGAAATTCAGAATCTACGTAACAGGGCACTCTTCAATGTTTCACTACAATAATAATAATCACAGCCACTTCATGCATGTTTCTTATTAGGACTTCAACTCTGCCTGACAAATTACGTTACCCAGCACAACTATCTTTATAGGCAAGAAAGCACACCACCCAGCATCACAGGGGTTAAGAGCTCAGGCTATGTACCAGTTGATTTCAGTTCAAATCCACTGGGATTTGGCCCACCATATGCCTGGGAATAGCAACAGGGGCTAACCTTACAGGTTGTTGTAAAGACTACAGAAGATATCTGTAAGGTGCTTTGAGCACTTAAGAGAAACACAAATAATGCTTATTAATACTCTCTACAACACGCAGAAAACCTCAGCTTCCTTCACTGCGTACCAACAGTATAACAGATGTGCATATGTGTATTGCATGCAACACTGTACATATGCACTTTGCCCAATTGGAAGTAAAGACTGCGTATAAAATTCATCTTGCATGAAGGACTTCAATCTACAGACTGATGCTCATCTGGTTAAATCAAGCAAACATATTTTTACAGGTCCCGCCTAGGCGATTTAAGGATATTAATTCAGAAGAGCTTCTACTAAAAGGCTCCATATGGCAAAACATTTTATTACTGATACCATTTTTGAAGCCTACTTCAAAACAAAAGATCCTAAAGTGCATTGTATTAAAGAAATATGTATTTCAATTCTCTCTATGGTGACCATGGAGATAGATGTGATTTTCTTACCTGTTGCTAATTGATTTCTCCAAGTCCCTTTATGTAAACCTGAATGGAGAATTTTTAGTCTTCCTACCAACAGGGAATAAAGGAATAAATCCCCCCATCCACCCAGCAATATGCAGCTGGAGGAATCTACTCAACTCAAACTTTCACCAAGAAACAGGCATACTACTCAAAACATTTCATAAGAACCACAGGGGGGAAGCAGCCTCACCATAACCCATCCCTCTTTTTGTTGCTCCTTCTATGAATTAACAGATTAATTTGAAAAGATGACAACAACAGATGGGGTAAGGGAAGAAAGAGGCACAAGTCACCCTGTGTTAAGGGGGAGGGGAGAGAATAAGAGCCTACTTCCCTTTCTGTCTTAACACCACTGCTGCTAATTGATATAGGTGCTAATGGAGAAATATCCTGCTTGGAAAAGGTCCAATACTGTTTGGGTTGAAGGAAAGTACTATTTCTTCTCCTGCTCCCAGTGAAGATGACGATCAACACGAGATGCCAATCCAACTTTGTAGGGGTAAGGAGGGGATATACGATGATGATGCTCCCCACGAGAACCAGAGTAGTATATTAGTTAGAATGTGAGACTAGGGAGATCCAAGTTAAAAGTCCTCCTCAACCCTGAAGCTCAGTGCCCTAACCTGAGCCTGCCACACACTCTCACTTATCCAAATGGCTTGTTGTGAGGATGAACCAGAAAAAGGAGGAACCGCATATGCTGCTCTGAGCTCCTTGGAGGAAGGGTGGGTGAACATGTAGTAGACTAATAAATTGCACGCTGATTTTCTTCCAAAGTATGCACTTGAGTCAGGCAGATAGCGCTACATACTAGGACGGTTAAGGATAACGGCATTATATAAATATTTCCCTCAGTAAAAATGCAACAGATGCCTCTGCATGTCTATGAAAACCTATCAGCTTGTACTTTTAGGCAAAGTATTTATTTAGAATGTTTAGAGAAAAGAACTACCAAAAAGTGCTGGGAAAGACAAAATTGTTCAACACTAACACTGGCTAGGCATGCCAGCAAGAATCAAGAATGGAACTGAACAGTCAGTCAGTGCTAACCACCATCACATTTTAGATGGGAGAACTTGTTGTGGGGGTACAGGGGGGAGAAGAGGTACAGAAAGGCCAGAAATGTTATTATTTGAAGAAATGCAAAAACAGGCTAAAGGAAAAATTATTACAGCCGTAAAGGTGCATTCTAGCAAACCCTTATTTCCCATTGATGGAGAACAGCAAGATAATGTATTATCACTTTGGGGCACAGAAAGGTGATACATAAGCATTTTAAATTTGGTTCTGTTAAAGTCTGGGGATATTTTTGTACAGTCTCATCCCTGTGACACAATACTCCATTTACTCAATAAGAAAATTAAAGACGTTTGTTTTCTGAAAAAAGGATATATGCATCTGTGCTCAAGATGAGAAGCACGCATCTGAAGTTGAAGAGGAGAAGCATGCATCAGATGGGAGAGAGTACCACAGAAGTGGTTTTGAACCCAATGTGGTATTGCTTTGACAATTTATATCCTTACTGAAAAGAGCTTTGACTCTCAAAAGCTTATACCGTGGAAATCTAGTTGGTTTCTAAGGTGCAATTGGAGTAAAATCTTGCTATCCTTACTGATGCTCACTGCCTTGTTAAAAAATCAAGTGAGGGTCTTCCCATGCTTGAGATACAGTTAGGGACTTTCAGGTCTCTGAACAATGTAAACAGCATTCAGTAGTAGAATAAGAGGTGCTTTTGGATGGGTGTGAAAACCAAACGTCTAAGTAGTGAAGAGAAAAGGTTGCTGTGTGCTGGGGTGATACTCCCAGAATCACCAAATAACAACAGTACATTTGTTTGCAAAGTTAAACAGAACGTCAAAGGGCGGAGTGGAGACATTATTAAAAAAGGCCCTGCATTTTTAAAAGTAGTATAGCATTATTAAATAGCCTTTACAAGCTATGGTGCAGATTGCATAATCACTGTGGTGATCTTCTGACATCCGTTAGCACCACCATGAAGAGTTTAGATGACAGCCACGTGGGAGTGACAGCAAAGCTCTTCCCAACCCTGTTACAAACATTATTTTGAAGTGGAGATGTTAGGGACTGAGCTAGAGATCCTAGACAATGATATTCTCTATGTTTTTGCAGCACCTACACTATGGCTCAGAATTCAAATTTTGCCAAACGCATGCAACGAAATGCTCTTCAGCCCCATCTACCTCTGCCTATACATACAAAAGAGTAAGTAAATAGTGGCAGCCTTCCCTCTCAAACAGCAGCTGTTTTCTGTATCAGTAACGTCAACAGTAAAATATTCCTCTCCCCACCTCTGCATTGCCTTATACAGAGTCAGACCACCAGTTCATTTCAGCCAGAGTTCTCTATTCTGGCTGGCGGTAGCTGTTGAAGACATCAGTGGGAAGGTCTCACCCTTAAAATGGAAATGCCAGAAATGCCAGAGAGGTGGCTGAATTAACCTGATGCATGGCACCTTACAAACTTAACAGATTTTGCTATAGTATAAACTATACCACCACATAAGCTTCAAATACTAAAAGATTTGGCTACAATGCAATATAAAGTTAGGCTACAATTAATCTACAGAAAAGAAGAAGGAAGGAAATTGGAAACACCTGACCTGAGTATCTGCCACTTCCTTTTTAGAAAGTACTTCAAGCCTGGGCATAGCAGCCCTGTGTAAGCTTCACCAGCAGAGCTATCACAACCCAAACTCATCACCTGCTTTAAAATTGTATTGGGGAGGGGGGGACCATGGGACCGTTGGGTTGCAAGTTTCCATTTAAGTACCATTTTTTAAAAGCCCTGACCTGGATCAGAGCTCAGAAGCGAAGCAGGGTCAGCCTTGGTTAGTAATTGGATGGGAAACCTCCAATGAAAACCAGAGTTACAGAGACAGGCAATGGCAAACCATTTCTGTTGAGTCTCTTGCCATGAAAACCCCACCAGGGGTTACCATAAGTCAACTCTGACTTGAAGGCACTCTTCACCACCATTCCACTCTATAGCTCATTTTGAGTGTTAGAGCAAAGCAAGGTTAAAAAATTCTGAACAAATAAGATCTGCTAAAGCCTTTAAAGTGCCAAAGGACCCTTTAAGAAAAACCCAGGCCTTCAGAGTTGTCAACTCTGCGTTTAAAAATGCCTGGAGATTTGGGGGGAGGAGGTGAGTTAGGGACCTCAGTGGGGTATAATCCCATAAAGCTACCATTTTCTTCAGGGGAGCTGATCTCTGTGTCTGGAGCGATCTCCAGGCCCCGCCTGGGGGTTGACAACCATAGCCCTCCTACCCACAAAGCCTGTTTTCCGCCACTGCTGAGGTGGAAAAAGAAAAATCTTATCGAAGGGACGGGTCGATACTCCATTCTTAGAGAAATGAGCCAGCTCCAAACCCTTAAAATCCGTTCCTGCGACAGGTTCTGCCGTGGGGGTGGAATGGAGGGGTCGGCACCGGATTTTTGGGGGGGGGGGGGTCCTATCTCGCGGTTCTGGGAGAGGAACAGAGCTTGGGCAGAGTGGGCGCGCTCTCTCCGTCTGGTCGGGGAAGGCGGAGCGGATGCTCCGGGAGGCGGCCAGGCCGCGCAGGCCCCGTTCTTCACCGCGCCCTGCCGGAGCCCACAGGCCCGGCACCCACCTGGGCCATGCCCGGCGTTGCCTGCAGTCGCTCCTCTCCCGCTTCGCCCTTTTTGTTTTGTTTAGTTTTGTTTCCTCCACCCGCCAGTCAGCCGAGGCGGGGGGAAGAAACCGGGCCGAAGGCGTCTGGCGTCTTCTCTCCTTTCCGCCTCGGCCTCCCTCAGAACAGCAGCTCCCTCTTCGCCGCCGCCATCTTTAAACGTCTCGTTCCAACCGAGGCTTCTCTTTCCCTCCCCCTCACATTCCCACCCCTCTCGACCAATCAGCGATGAGAATCAAGCGCGTTCTGGCTCGCGCTCGTTTTCCACTGGGCCACCCTGCTGAACCAACGGTTCGCGGCGAGCGGCAACCAATAGTGAAAGAGACAGGCTAGGGAAAGTGACCAATGAGAGGAGAAAGGAACGGGGCGGGGGCGGGACAAGAGGAGGAGGAGCTGGTTGGGAGAAGGGAGGCCGAAGAAAGGGTGATGTGGGGGCGGGACTAATGAGGCGGGAGGTGAGGAGGCGCTTCCAGTTCAGGGACCCTGAGGCGAAGTTTGGGGATAAAGTGTCTTCCTAAAAATAGTTTGGTGCTTTTCTAAACTGAGGCGCACCCTTCTTGGCTCAATAGATTTAGAACAGTCGAACTATGTTTAGGATTGAGCTGCTGGAGTCTAATTTATTTATGTCATGTCATTTATAGTACGCCTTCCTCACTGAAATTCAGGGAGGATTACACAGTGGGAGATTAGTACAGTTAGTTTCAAGAGCAATTTCATAATGCCATAGGGTAAATAAACACAATTTTAGGAAGACACGGCGTTAGCAAGAATCCAATACAGAGTTGAAGAAATGCTGAAACAGAACACAAGCAATTCTAGGGCTGACCTAGGAGCACATTAAAGCAACAGATAGTATGTAAGGCAACATACTGGTGAAATCTATGGGTGAAGTCTATGGTCCCTAACTCCCTGAGAAAGGTAAAATATAAATTAAATAAGCATAGTTAATCAGAATTGTCTGACATGGATGCTTAGGAATTTTATTTATTAGTTGATAATCCACCTTTCTCATTGAGGTTTAAGGCAGATTACACAGTGTGAGCACAGTCAGTTTCAAAGACATTTCAATAAACAGTGTAATGGGGTGTATAAATGCAAATTTGCAAAGATTTAAAACTAGCAAGAATCAAAGACAGCAATGAAGTAGTGCTAAAACAGAGCATAAGCAATTCTAAGACTGACATAGTAAACAATGTAGGAACCACCCGGTAGGATCATAATTACAGCAACAGACAGTCTATAGTCTGACTCCTGATCCTTTTATCGATGCATCTCTTTGAGACTACTTACTGTAGGTATGTATAAATGAATGAATGAATGAATAAGCCTAATGACCTAAGAAGGGCTTTACTACCGAAAAAGAATGTTTAGGAATGTAGTTTTAATAAATAGCTCCTGCACACACAGTATGATATAAAAGTTGCATGGGATGTTATTTGCCTCCCTTTCAAAAATATGTACGCTGTCTATTTTACACATTAAACCTCTGTAATTCTCCAGTTCTATTGGTAACCTTACTAGTGAATAGACTTTGTAATTTTCTTAAGTAGGTTTGAATTTTACATTTCAGCTAAGATGATTTTATGCACAAGCTAAGTAAACTACAGTTTCAGGTCTCAGATTATGAAAGGCCTTTAAAATTACTAAATTATCTTTTAGTTTAGGGTCTCGTCTTAATCAGCCCTGCATTTCGCTCTATATTTTCTTTATATCATGCCCTCCTGTTGATTATTTTAAAAA
Source organism: Eublepharis macularius (assembly GCF_028583425.1). Lineage (NCBI taxonomy): Eukaryota > Metazoa > Chordata > Lepidosauria > Squamata > Eublepharidae > Eublepharis > Eublepharis macularius. The sequence continues at coordinate 60,151,583 of NC_072802.1, read as the reverse complement.
GGCCACCTACATAAAAGACTGCAAGTTTTTGGACCATCATATGCTTCTGTGGTCTAAAACTCACTTCACATTATGTTAGCCCTAATCCACCAAAATTTATGCAGCAATTTTAAAAAAACAGCGTAAGGTGCCACAAAAACATAGAGAATATCATAAAATTGTAAACAGCCTCTGAAAAAATTCTAAGGCTAATCCACAGAGCAGAGGTGGACTGGAGAGAGTGATCCTAAACATGTTTATTCTTACAGGACCCCATGGCAACAACTACACTGTCTTTGGCTCTTACAGCTGCTCATCCTCCAATCTGATATATGCCCTCATGTGCCAACAATGTCCTTCTGCTCTGTACATTGGACAAACCAGCCAACCTCTATGCAAAAGAATAAATGGACACAAATCTGACATTAGAAATGGCAATGTCCAGAAACCAGTGGGAGAACACTTCAATCTACCAGGACATTCCATCAAAGACTTAAAGGTCGCTGTAGTTCAACAGAAACCTTTTAAAAACAAAATCCAACGGGAGGCTGCTGAATTGGAATTCATATGCAAATTTGACTCTTTCAAGCTGGGACTGAATAGGGACTATGAATGGTTATCTCATTATCACAGGTAACTGATTTCCTTTACAGAGGCGGGGTCAGGGGGAGTCCAGTGGCACCTGGCGTGGGCTTTCGAGGACCACGGTTCTCTTTGTCAGATGCATCTGGCGGGGAGGACTGTGGTTATCGAGGGCTTGTGCTGCAGTGCTGCTGAACTCTTTTTGATTTTGCTACTACAGACTAACATGGCAAACTCCTTTGAATCTTTACACAAGCAAACTGATCCCCACACCAAAAGGAGCTGTCTGCATCTCCATATCAAAGGAGTTGTTTACATCCCCCCTCTCCCCCTTCCCCCCTTCCCCCCCTCTCCGCCTCTATATTTGGCCAGTTTCCTTCTGCCCTCCTTGCATCTGACGAAGAGAACGTGATTCTCGAAAGCTTATGCTACAATAAAATTGGTTAGTCTTAAAGGTGTTTATTCTGAATCGTATGAAGGTCTATTCTATGGGGTGATGGAGAGATTTATAGTGCAATCCAAAGAAGAGTTACTGGAGTAACTCTTTTTAGGATTGCACCATTAGTCCCTTCAGAGTTCAAGGAGAGGATTCAAGAAAGGCCCCCGTGTCAGATTTTGGAGAACAACATGATGGTCTTTATTGTGATCCGGATCACAGAGGGAATTTACACAAGTTCTAAAAGTAAATTATTTGAAGTTTACTGTTACAGACCCTATTTAAGCAATTCTTTGCATGGGTATATCAAAAGCATTTCTTACTTAAAAGTTTTTCCATCCTTGGCATCAGCTCAGCAGTATACTGAATAATTCTGTTCTTTTGGTTCTTATGCCTGACCTTTTGCATTGAGCATGTATAGAAATTGTTTGTATAACTTTAAGCCATTACGTCTTTCCTTTATAGGCATACTTGAACACCCCTTGTGGTTTTGTGGGGGGATACATCCTTTCGTTGTGGTTAGACATGTAACAATCATACATTTACAATAATGTGAGTTACATTTGCTGAAGGAAAAGCAGACTTTCCGTGAGCTCTAGGGTTATGCAGAGTTTACAGGCTTAGCTAAAAGGCTAAAATGGCTTCACTTTGGCTTTCGCTTTTCGCAGCCACGGCGCTGTTCAAGCAGATACTCACATGCTTTCCCATTCCGCATGTTCCCCGCCATCACTGCGCCACAATTGCGCCTCCTTTCCATACCACATGATAATGGCGGAAATCTGTTTTTGCCTGGCCCTTTAAAAAAAATGGCTTTCATAGCGCATTTGCATAATAAAGAAAGGTCGGTATACCAGAAAACCTACTTTGTGAGCAACAGGGTTTCTGGAGAATGTTTTAATGTGACAAATTATTTTCGAATTTGCCCACCATAACAACCAGCCAATTGTTAGAAAGTGGTCTGTGACGAGCAAAAAATGGGCCAATCAAAGTTGAGGGGGAGGGGATCTTACCATTTCTTAAAAGTTGGAATATCAGTATAGCACAAAATTAACTTTTTTTTATAAAAAAGGGAAGTGACGTGTGCCGTCAACGGTGACGACGGAGGAGGGAACTACCCTCTATAACGCTTTACTCAGTGGCGTGTGGAGAACTGATTGTGCCACGAAGATGCACTGGGAGGGTGAATGTGATGATGCACAGCATGGTAGTGGAATGAACCCGACTGCCATGACTGTGCAAGATAAGTGGAAGGTGAATGCGTGTGGATTTGGCCTTTGGCTCATTCCTTTCTCTATTAGGGGTTTAATCCTAGGAAAGTGTTCTTAGGGTGTACTTAGTCTTTAAAAACTTATGATGGAATAAAAACTAGTTAGTCTTTTAAGTGCCACAACTCTTGCTTATTTTTGCTGCAACAGACTAATATGGCTACCACTCTGGAATTATATCTGATATTGTTTGTCTCCTTCAGAGGTTATGGCTAAGCAATGGCTAGCAAATTTTCTAAAACAAAACAGGTACCAACTGCAAACTTAAAGATTCTTTCAACATTCCTAGCAATATTTGTTTTCTCCCGACCCTCCCCCTTTAGCTTCCAATCTCCTATTTATATTTTTTTCAAATGTTTTAATTAACTTCTTTATTAAAATATATCCTGCAATCTACCAAATTAATTTTTGAGGTACGTTCCTCATAGGATTCAATCAGTTTCCTTTGAAGGCCATAGCTATCGCCACCTTCCTCCTTTTTATTCTTGCATTTTCTACCACGGTAGATAAATGAAGGGATCTAACAGTCTCCTGTAGTGGATACAAAGGACACAATATCCATCATGTTCTATAGGCTAGTTGTATGTTCAACAGAAGTAAACAAGCAGTAGATAAAAGCTACTCACTCACACACACACACACCACTGATGTGGCTTCTTAACAGCGTTACAAAGCCCAGAGACATTCTGTCTATTTTGTCATATTAAAAATGGCTTCAGCGCTGAAAGGCCAAACAAAATGTCTTTCTACAGCTCTGTGTTTATCAGCCACTTACTCAGAGGAATCAAATGGGAAATTAAGCCTAATTCTAAAAGACAATTCTAAAGAAGCAGTAATTGTTGAACTAATTGATGTTACCTCAAAAATGGGGACAAAGGACGGAACTGGAATATAACAATTCTCAGGTCTGTTACCGCCACAGGGTCCCAGTGGCATAGTATATGTTTTACAATGAAGAAGGTCATTGGTTCAATCCTTAGAATGGCAAGCTAGGAAAATCAAGAACAGAATAGCCCCACTGGTCCATCTATTCCAGCATCCTGCTACAGGCATTAACAGGGTTCCCAGGTGGTAGTGAGCAATCTCCAGGGAATTCCTGTCTCTTCAGGAAAGCCAGAAGAGTGGGAGCTTTCCTGACATCCTCATCCATTCCATAAAGGGAGGGCCTCCACAGTAATGGTAAGGGTATGGGCAACAGTTGATTTTACCCATCTGTAGTGTAGCACCTGCAGAAGGCCCTGTTCAGATGAGCAAAGCTGCTAAAGTGGGGCTCAGGTAGAGAGGTGGTCCCACAGATATGAAGGACCAAGGCCATGAAGGGCTTTGTAAGTGATGGCCAAAACCTTGAATTGAGTCCAGTAATTGACAGCCAATGGAATGACTGCAGAACAGGAGCAATACGTGGGCTTTGTCTAGCTCTCGATAATAATTGAGCGGCAGCATTCTGCACCAACTGGAGTCTCTGAGCTGGCTTTAAAGGGATACCTATGTAGAGAGCATTATAGTAGTCTACTCTCAATGTTACTATGGCGTGAATCTCACCTTTGCCATGGACTCTCAGACAAGGAACACTCAGCCTCAGACCCTGTTTTTAAAATATGAGGAAAACACGAATGTACCACACAAGGTTAGTGCTAGATAAGATATTAGACAGCGGGGGATCCTCAGCTTTCACCTTCTGCCCCTCGCCACCACTCACCTGGCTGGTGGGGGAAAGGTGCAGGAATGGACCTCCCAGGTATGCTCCGGGCCAGCGAAAAGGCATCACTTCCCAGGAGTTGACAGACTGATGGAGGATAGTTCTCTCAATAATTAGCAGTACCGCTGCATTCAGAGACAGAAAACCTCTGAACACAAGTGCTGGGAAGCCTTGGCCTCTGCATGCTGTCCATTGGCCCTCTGTGGCAAATGGTTATCCACTGCATGTGACACAGAATGTGACAGACCTTTTAACCTGATGCAGCAGGGCACTTCTTACGTGCTTATTCATGGGTATAGTGACAGTAGTAGGGAAAAGAAAGAAAAACGGAGAAGCAGGTGGAGGAATGTACTTTTCTCATCTCATAGAACATGCCATAAAATTTGAAACAAGATACGTCTGTGGAGGCTCCTCTTCTTGAAGATAAACAACAACGGTAATATCAGCAAAATAGTAAAGAGTCCAGTAGGACCTTTAAGACTAATCAACTTTATTGTAGCGTAAGCTTTCGAGAGCCACAGCTCTCTTTGTCAGATGCATTCATCAGATGCATCTAGTGAAGGGAGCTGTGGCTCTCAAAAGCTTACGCTACAATAAAGTTGGTTAGTCTTGGAGGTGCTACTGGACTCTTTGTTATTTTGCTACTGCAGACTAACATGGCTAACTCCTCCAGTAATATCAGCCTCATCCTCAGCTGACCTCAAGAAATAACTATGCCTGTCAAGTAAAGAAGCAGAAGTCCGCCCGCTGGAAAGACATCAAGGAGACTGCAGGGGCATGCCCGGCTTGGTCCACTCCTGTCGAACAGAGTGGCTTGCCTGGACGGGAAGTAATGAAACTAGACAGGATCTTTGGATTCCATGCTCTAGGGAAATTTCGATGTCCATGCAAGGCATTCAATCTGATTTCGGTGTTTGGCAGCTGCATCACTGTGGAGCATAAGTTCTGAAGGAAGACATTTCTTTTTTTAAAAAATAAGCTCCTGTTTTTATTTTAAAATTTCCTCTATCTGCACACCCAAAACAGCATGTTTGGGGAGGAGGTGGAATGGAGGCGGCGAGAGAACTGCTTCAAGACAAGATCATAACTCCGCCTGATTCTGCTATTAAAAGGTCTATTAAAAACACAAGAGTGTAGTACAAAATATGTGTACTTGTGCCTGTAAATTTACAGAAATGTTGAAAAATGTGGATAAAATTCAATCAATAATACACAGAAAGATCAAACACACACACAATGGCAAGAATTCTGACAAGGAGGAAGTGATGTTGGTGGTGAATGCTGAATTCTTGAAGGATATCAGGATTTGAGTCCAACGGGCCCTTAGAGACCAACAAGATTTCCCGGGTGTGAGCTTTCAAGAATCAGAGCTTCCTTTTCAGACATGAGAGACTGATGACGCCGCAGGACCACCTCTTCTGCTCTGTTCTGCTGCAACAGTTTCACTCATCTGAGTGAAGATGACGGTTGCCATCCCACAAATGGGTAAAAATAATAGTGGCTTGTGCTTGAGCTTTCTCTGTCGTTGCTCCCACCTAGTGGAATGGCCTGGAGATTTTGGAGGGGAGGGACCTCAGCTGAGTTGCAATGCCGTAGAGACCAAAGGAATGCCGTAGACCTCCAAAGGAACTATTTTCTCCAGGTGAACTGATGTCTGTAGTCTGGAGATCCACTGCAATTCGGGAGCTCTCCAGGGCCTATCTGGTGGTAAATTTGTATACCACGTTGGAGTGTCAACGGAGGCAGGGCCAGCATCAGAATACCTTCAGTGGTACAGCTGCTGGGGACTAGGGTTTTGGCTGGGTCCCCTGCTGCCAATCCTCTGCTCCTCATTTACGAATGCTCTGCCAGCCATGCTCCCAAACGGCACACACTGCCCAGTGCCATTAGGGAAAGGACTGCGGGAAGTGCACATGGCTGTGAGCATGGGCAGTGGGAGGGCTCGTGAGCAGGACAGGGGAAGGATGCGCAGGCAGGTAGTGAGACACATGGGCATGAAGGGGACCCTGGGAACTCTCTGCCCAGGGCCCCTCAAAATCTGGCCCTGGCCCTGGATGGGGATCAGGCAAAAAATTCCTTCCATGGCAAAAAAACTGATGTGAGGGGGAAGGATTGTGGTCCGGCACTCTCTTCCTCCAAAAAGCTAGACAACGGGGAAATCTGTTGTCCAGAAATGTGTTGGGTCATTTGAGCTCCTGAAGAGCCCCAGCCAGACATAGGTTTGTAAGAACTCAGCCTGAATTAACCTTTTATCTGCTCCTAATTATATTCATATATCCAGGTGCTCCCAGGTCTCTACCAGTCCCAAGCTTGCATAGTGCACAATTGCACAGCTCTAAATGCCTGACTCTTGTAAAAGATTCCCATTTTGTTTTGTTTGATGGTTGGTTGGTAGGTAGGTAGGTAGCCCACCTTTCTCGCTGAGGCTCAAGACGGATTACATAGTGTGAGATTAGTACAATCAGTAGCAAAGAAAAGGGCAGGCATTTCCATACAGTGTCAAGGACGTTTCCATAAACAATGTCATAGGGTAGATCAATAGAAGTTTACAGAGACATAGAATTAGCAAGGATCCAATACAGGGCTGAAGGATTACTGAAACAGAACATAATCCATTCTAGGGTTGATATTAGACAACATGAAGCACAAGCCGTATATACGAGTTCATATTCAAAGCAACAGATAATAAGTAAAGCAACATAATGGTGGAGCCCATGGTTCCCAACTCATTGGCAAAACATCCGAGACCCCTCCCTACAATACCGCTCTCCTATCTGAGTAAAAAAAGCCTTTTTGAATAATTCAGTTTTGCATTGTTTGTGGAAAGCCAAGAGCATGGGAGCTCTCATGACCTCCTTAGGCAGGCTGTTCCATAGGGTAGGGGCCACCACAGAGAAGGCCCGTGTACGAGCTGCAGTTGATTTTGCCCATGTGCAGGCTGGCACCTGCAAGAGACCCTGTTCAGATGAGCGAAGCTGCCGTGGAGGGATGTAGGAAAGGAGGCGGTCCCATAGGTATGTTGAGCAAAGGCCATGAATGTATGTAATAACCTGTATCTTGACTTGAGCACAGTAGCTGATAGGTAGCCAATGGAGTGACTGCAGGATGGGAGTGATGTTCATGCCCCTGCTTGCACCTGCTAACAGTTGAGCTGCAGCATTTTGCACCAATTAGAGGTTAATTTGGGAAGGTGGAAAAAATGCCCATCAATTTCCACAATACATGACTGCCATCCCAGCTTAGCTGTACACTATTCCCATGTCCTACAGTGCACCTCACAACAGTTGCTGCTACCTTGACAAGAAGGTGTTTCAAGGCAACAAGGGATTCAGTAATAATGATCAGATGTTACTCTACTGGACAGAGCGATATTATTCAGTGAAGACAATCCTTGCTGATCAGAGAGGAACCAATGGTGGTGCTATTGCATAAGAAAGCAAAAAACTGGTCTCTCTTCACTGCTTTACAATATATTTTTTTCAAAAAAAGATCTAGCATCTTCTCCTATGACAAATTACGGCTGCTTGAAACTGGCTTTACAGTAGGAAAGAAAACCACAATTAATAGTTGCAATAAGGTGAATAAATAACTCATTTTATTTTTTTAAAAGGCAGGCTTTCAAAACATACAACTGCCTACTATTTCTCACACATTTTTCCAAGTCTAGCTGGGAGTGTTTGGCAGATTTGGCTGGGGTCCTGTTCTGCCTCCATAGCATGGGCCCGTTTCCCGGCCCCTTCCTTCTGTGTTAGCCTGGAGCTATATCCCCAGTTCTCCGAGCCCCACCTGGGGTCTGCAACCCTTACCTCCACTCCAAAGCCACTGATGCTCTCTCTCTCCATATTTGCCAGGGACAGCTATATATATTTTTTTAAAAAAAAAAACCACGTCTGATAAAAATTACTCTCCCTGCTTTGTCCCTTTGGAGGTGATGTTAAAATTCATTAGTAGGAGTTGGCAGAGTTATTCCACCCACCCACCCCACCCCCAATGTTCAGCTCTCTCTTGAGGATCTCTAGAAGTTAAATCTCCGAGGGATGGTGGAACTGATATACTGTCTTACTCAGTCATCCTCTGACTTATGGCTCTGTGCAATGGGCAAACTGCTATTTCATGTGCCGTGGCTGTTGAAGTACATTTTGAACACTTGAAAAGATGCAATGGGACAATTGTGTTTTTCTAATGCATCTTGAATCAAAAGAACAAATGCCGTTTGATCTTTAAATGTGTTGGACAGGCTCTTGCAGAGCCCATGACCACGAATACAGCCTGCAGCTGGCAGAGTACAGGACAGAGTGAGATGAAAATGAAGCAGCAATCTTCAGTGTGATAATAAGGATATTAGAAGCATGCCCCTATCTTTATTTATGAAATACAGGATGATGGGTCCAAGACCCACATTCACTTTTAGCATAACAATGTATAAACCTCACAGCAAAAAGATTATTTTAAACTAAAAACAACACCTGTTGTGTGAAAAAATACAACGGGCTTTAGAAAACGGAGGTTCCCCTACTGGTGGCAAGCGGGCACTTAGCAGAGACCTGGAAGCCCAAGCGGGAGGGCAGAGGGGAGGCACGGGGAGGAGTGCTTAGGCCATTGATTCAGCGAGCCCCCTCCAGGTGGCAAGTGGGCGCTTTGCAGCAGCTTTGAAGCCAGAGTTATTGGCAATGCGCCTGCACGAGGATAAAAAGTGAGTCGTCGCCAATACAGCTTGCCTTTTATATAGTAGGATTTCCTGACCAAGAAATATATTTGCAGAGCTGACAACCTGTCCATTGCACTTGCTTCCTGCCACAGTGGGGGACCAGTGGCAGTTCAGGAATGGCCCAGCAAACATGCACACATAGGCTTGCCATGGCCCAGAAAACCTGGTTGAGGAAATGGGAAAGCACACCAGAATCGCACTGGGCTTGCTAATCTCATAAACTGGAAGTGACATATTGACATGGAGGGACACTCTAGGATTTGCCAAAGAATCTGTAGTTTTTGCAAATACTAGAGTGCTGCATCATGATATTACTTCTGGTTTTGGATGTAAGTTATGTAAACATGCTGACAGAATGCCGGCGCAACTGTCCCCATGCCCAAAAAGCTCCTGGGGATTGTAGGGTGTTGCCTGGCAATCCTACACACACCAGCAACCAAGAACAAATACCACTTGCTGGACCACCTTTCCTGGTCCATCCGTTGAGAGTGCTTTGCTCCCTTACAGCCCCAGTGCCGAGAGAGGCTAGGATAGTTTCAGTTGATATTTGGGCTTCTTCAGTTGCTGTCCTTTGGAAAGTAACCTGTAGTGCTGATGGCCTGATAATATGTTTTGCTAGGGTTGCCGTTTGTCAGGTGAAAGGGAGGGAACTCCTACCCTTGCCTCCCATTGACCTCCCTTGCTCTGGATAATGGTGGGGGAAAACTCAGGGGGCTGAATGTCATGACATCATTCCTGGATATGAAACTGGAATTGATGTCACCACGTTGCCGGACATTCTAGCATGCTAAAGTGTCTGGCGATGCAGTGACATCCCTTCTGGCTCTGCAGCTGGAAATGATGTCTTGACATCACCGGCTGCTGATATTCTATTCAATAATAAGGCCCAGACAGCAAGGACACTTGGAACTGGTAACCCAATCTGTGTCTTACCTAATGAAGAACTGGAACCCAGGTAAGCAGCACTCCCAGCTGAGAGCTAAATGAGGATACTGCCTTATATGGGTCCATGTAGTCCAGGCTCTCTCTACGTGATGTTGGCTTCCAAATTTCCAGCAAAGATGTCTCCTAGCTAGAGATGGGCATGAACTGAAATACGAACCAAAGGTGGTTCGCGAACCGGCAGTTCGTCAGAGCCCATTTCTGATGAACCACCACGAACTTTAGGGCGGTTCATTTTTCAGTTCGTCACTGCAGACAGCTTGGTGCTGAGCAATCAGTTTCTTAGGCAACGAGGGATGGGCTTTCTGCAGACTTTCTGCTGATCCAGAAGTGACCTTCTGCTGACCCGGAAGTGGTGATTTGCTGGCCCAGAAGTGACATTTTCATGAACCAAACGAACCGGTTCGCAAACTGGGGCAGGTTCATGAAAGTTCGTGGTTCATGAAACGTGACAAATCACGAACCACATGGTTTGTTTTTTTCCTGGTTTGTGCCCATCTCTACTCCTCGCCTTGCTACTTGATGTTCAAATACAACCAGATTAATCCTGGGACTTTCTGTAGGCAAATTATGTGCTTTTTTATGGAGTTATGGTCTCTCCCTCTACAGACTCTAGCAAGGGAATCGGGAAGCTTGGATCTACCCCCCACCCAGTTCTACACTAGAGTACCATGACTAAACTATGGCATCATGACCCCTTAGGCCAGCCAAGTCACTTGGATACCCTCGCATATCTGGGAACAAATCTGTATGCTTCCCCTCCTGCTCATTTAAATTTTAATTTTCCATGCAACTAAAGTCACACACACATATATATATTTATCTATGTATTGAACACCAGGCATTTCTTTCCACCCCAGGAAGCTTCTCAGATGATGATCTTTGCATTTTCTATGTAGCTTCCCTTCCCTTGTGCGCCACACTGCCTTTCATTCTAACGAAAGCCAAAAATCAATTATTAAATGTATTCTGTGCACACTGCAAATCCGCGCTGTAGGAAGTTTCAAATAAGATGATGCCACTGATCCTGGGGCCCTGTCTGTAGATGGCTGGTTTTTGTTTGATAAAGTGGAAGCTGTAAATTACACACTCTCACACACAGTTGCACACCCCTTCCTTCGGCTTGCTAGTGCCACTATATTTCCCTCCTGTGCAGATCACAGTATTGCACCCCAACACCAGTCTGGCATAAAGAATCCAGCAGCAGTCTCTTGCTTTTCTGTGCTTTATTGGATGAGATGCTCTATTACAGTTGGAGATGAAGGTCCCTTCAAGTTGAAAAATATTTTATTCATCTGCCAGCTCTCAGGTATGGTATTGCAGTAGAACGAATTGCAGTCCCCGTATCTTTATCTTTGCAACTGCAAGGAGCCATCCTGGCCTGGGAGAGGGAGAAAACAGCCCCAGGAATGCCGTGAGGCATGCTCAGAATGAACATGACACCATGCGGACATCCCCCTTTAATCCAGAGACATCCTGCCTCCTATGTAAAGGACCAATCCCCAACTGGAAGCAGATTTAAATATTTATTTGAAGAAGAGATATCCTGCAGTCTCCATTCCTGGGACGGTTTGTAAATATATAAATCTGCTTACAGTCGGGGCTTTGTCACTGCATAGAAGGCAGGATGTCTCTGGATTAAAGGGGGATGTCCGCATGACACCAGGTCCGTTCTTGGTATTCCTGGGGTTTTCGTCTTCAATCCAGAGACAAACAAAACCTGTTTTTCTCTGGTTTAAATCAAGAACTGCAATGGGACTGCGGCAAATGAAGTATCCTTCTGGACACACCACTCGTGGCTATCACAAGGTGTTGGGGTGGAGCTAAGCTCTGTTTTCAAAATGATGCAGGGCAGCTTCCTGCGGCATTCTGTCCACCCTCCCCGTTCTTTAAAGGGCTTTTCCCCCAGTTCCCTGCTGAGCTGCACTATAGCACTACAGTGCAGCTTGGTGGTAAGGCTGCCAGTAGGGTTGCGAGGTCCCCTTACCCTCTTGGTGGGAGGAGGGGGATCTGGGGCTTACTTTCTTGTTGCTCTCAGCATGCTCCCTGTGTGCAGTCTTGCACTGTTGGCAAGTGACCAGGGCTTTTTTCAGCTGGAACACGGTGGAACGGAGTTCCGGCACCTCTTGAAAATGGTCACATGGCCGGTGGCCCCGCCCTCTGATCTCCAGACAGAGGGGAGTTTAGATTGCCCTCCGCGCCACTAGTGTGGAGGGCAATCTAAACTCCCCTCTGTCTGGAGATCAGAGGGCGGGGCCACCGGCCATGTGACCATTTTCGCCGAGGGTGATTTAAACTTAAAAAAACTCCCCCCTTCTTCCAGCTGACCCAAAGTGACATCATTGTGCAGTCCTGAGTTCCACCACTGAGTTCCACCACCTCCTTACCCAGAAAAAAAGCCCTGGACACCTTGATCTTCTTCTCAAAGGGTACCCATAGCCACTTACATCATTCTGTCCTCCATTTTATTCTCTCAACAGCTCAGTGAGGCTGATTGTGACTGGCCCAAGGTAATCAGATATTAGCTTTCACCGCAGAGGGAGGGTTCGAACTTGGGTCTCCCAGATCCTAGTCCGACATTCTAACCATTGTGCCACGCCATATGAGTACAGCTGCTGTTTTGGAGACAAATATTATTTCACAAAATATTTGTACTGCAGAGAATGATTTCTATAAAATTGCCTCGGTCTCTTTGCACATCTGCTGTCTGTACGCCACGTCCCCACTCCCTGTTCTCCTCGCCCTCTTTCACCAGGCTTCAGCAGCACGGCATGATCCCTTTAAGATGGGCCACATAATTCTCCATAATTTGTTTCTCCTGCTTCCTCTTCAGTTGATTGCAAGGCTGATTATTCCATTTCTGCCGAGTCAAGAGCCTTCATCTCTTTAAGTCACAAGGCAACTCTATGGAAAACGGATTCGAATGAAAAATTACCTCGTGTTCCCATTACTAGACACTGATTTATGAAGAGCTAATTACAGACAGGTAACGTTTTGGGTAAAATAGGGCCATTTTGTATAAAATGGTAACCGTTTCAGTTATTTGGGAAAATATCAAAGGCGAGGTGCTTCGCTATTTATATCTCTGTGCCGATGCTTGCTTTTTCAAGACAGCAATCGCCTTCCAAAGAGGTTCACTTCAATCAAGAGCCATACAAATCTCCACTCTTGGGCTTATAAACTGAAAAGACAAGAGCCACAAGGGGAGAGGAGGAAAGGAGACAGAGGGAGGAGACCAGCTTGACAACAAACACTGGCAAATAAATCAATAGAGCCCCTGCTTTGCATGCAGAAAATTCCAGGTTCCACCCCCAGAATTTCCAGTTAAAAGGACTGGAAGCAGGTGATGTGCAAGACCTCCAACCTGAGACCCTGGTATGGTTGCCAGCTCCAGATTGGAGAATTCCTGGAGATTTTGAGGGTGGGGCCTGGAGAGGGTAGGATATGCGGAGGGACCTCAGAGTGGTGTAATGTCATAGAGTTCACGTTCCTAAGCAACCGTTTTCTCTGGGGGAACGAATCTCTGAGGCCTGGAGATCAGTTGTAATTCCAAGAGATCTCCAGCCATCAGCCGGAGATTGGGAACCCTAGTCACCCTGGAAAGCGGGTGCCGCATTCAATACTACTGACCTTGATGAATCGATGGTCTGATTCAGGGCTTTTTTCCAGCTGGAACGTGGTGGAACGGAGTTCCGGAACCTCTTGAAAATGGTCACATGGCTGGTGGCCCCGCCCCCTGCTCTCCAGACAGAGGGGAGTTTAGAATGGAATCTCAACTCCCCTCTGTCTGGAGATCAGGGGGCGAGGCCACCAGCTATGTGACCATTTTCTCCAAGGGCAACCCACTGAGTTCCCCCACCTCTTTTCCTAGGAAAAAAGCCCTGGTCTGATTCAATATAAGGTAGTTTCATATGTGGTATTTGGGGCAGAGCTCTTTCTGGCAAGGAAGCAGTCTCCTCACAACTGTTCTTTCTCTCATCAGCGGCTGCAGCCAAGCGGATCTTTATCTTGCTGTGGAGTTCTTCCTGGCAGCCACCTCTGCGTCTTCTGGCCACAGGGCAAAGGGTTTAGCATCCTTCCTCTTGTTCATGTGAAGAAATGTTTTTAGGTATTTTAGGAGACTTCTTTTTGATATGATATAAAGAACTTGGCCCCTCCATGACAAATAACTCCAGAAGAGTAGTGGTGTTAGTCTTTTGCAACCAAAATAAAGAGGCATCTTGTAGCACTTGCAAATGTTTATTCTAGTACAAGTTTTTGTGGATTAGAGCCCTTGTCTTCAAAAGTTTATGCTAGAATAAAAACTTGTGAGGCTTTTAAGGTGCCACAAGACTTCTGTTAGAGATGTGCTGTTTAAGATTCAAGATTGACGAGTTGCAGAGAATTCCATTGAAAATATTTTTTTAAAAAACAAAACAGTGTATTTAGATTTATATCAAGTTTACATTTTTCTGAAATGAAGGCAGATTAGTATAAATCAAGTTTGAATCACTTATAACGTACACACACATGGGTCAAGAAATCCTTCTTCCAGTTGTATCTTAGTGTGGTGAACAGAAATCAGCACTGCAGAAAAAAGCATTATTAATTTTCATAGGAAAAATTTGCTACTTTTTCTCTTAGAGTGGAATATTTGTAAGGATTAAAAAGATTCCCTGCCACGTGACAAGGTTTCCCAGCGAAAACAAAATAAGCACACCAAATCATTGTCTTCTTTTCAAAATTGTTTCCAGTTTTCTTTACTCTCATCAGAAAGCTAGGCTTAGACTTTAAAACACTCAGAATATTCAATTTCTAGCACTTAATTTATAGGCAACCCCCATTAAGTACTTAATGGAAGCAGCGGAGTTTATTTTTCCAGAGGTAAAATACCACCTGCTAAAGGAGTTTATGTTAGTTGTTTACCACTGGTTTATTGCTGCAGTTATGAACTCCCTTCTATTGCTGTATGACTTCTATTTGAGCACGACTTTACTACTAGCTACTTCTGGACAAGTCAATCACAATTTATTCTAAGCATGGGACTTAAGGTACAAGGAGTGAAAGACTACCCACAATTGCAGTGTAACACTATCTTCCATCCCCAGCAATTCCTCTTTTTCTTTTTAATCAACAGGAGTCCACTGTAAAAAAAATTTTTTTTTGCTAAGATGCAATCTGAGATATAGGGAAAAGTGTCAATCAACTGCAAAACATTGTAGAGGTTATATCTGTAGATCTCATTCTACATTCCATTTCTGACCTACCATGGTGTAATTGCGGCTGCAGGGCTTTCCTTTCACATCCTTATACGTTTGCTTGGCTTAACACTGCAACAGAATGAATGGGGGGTGGGTGGGGATTTTACAGTGCTGTGCTTAAATTATAGGTAGCCAGTCCATAGGGAAAGGGGAAAGGATTGAACCAGCCGGAAGATCTCAGCAGTTAGTGGAGAATAATCCCTTCTATTTACATATATTGGTAGGTGAGCAATGGTGCAACAGCATGGTGCAAGTGTGATGTGTGCTCATGCTCTGCGCACACACCCCATATGCCACATGACAGCAGCCTTGGAAACTCCTTCCCAGTATGAGTTTGCCCTGCAGGAGAGAACCATTTTCAGAAACTCAAGGCCCAAAACTGCCCGAGATTCATGGAACAAGTCAGTTCTTCAGAAGTCACGTAGTTCACAATCTGAAGCAGGATGCACAATGGAGGTGCACTGCCGCTGTACGCCCACACTTCCTGCATGCACAATTATTAGAGCTAGGCATGACCTCGATGCTACAGCAACTGTCACTGTAGGATCGATCAACATCATGCTATCCTTGTTGAAACTGGAATTCTTTGTCACGGGGCTGCTTAATAGGGTTGCCAGGCCCCCTCGATCTCCCAGCGGGAGATTGGGGCCTGGCTCTTACCAGAGTGTGTGTGTGTGTGGGGGGGGTGCGCGCACATGCTCCTGCAAGCGTGATGACGGCACTTAGTGACGTCACCACGCAGCCCGTTTTAGGCATGGATTGGGCCCGTTGTGGGCCCCTGCGGAGCGCAGGAGCGTTCCTGCGCTCTGCAGGGGCCCACAACGGACCCAATCCATGCCAAAACGGGCCCAATCCACGCCCATTTTGGCATGGATCAGGCCCATTTTAGGCCCCTGTGGAGCATAGGAGCGTTCCTGCGCTCCTCAGGGGCCCACAACGGGCCCGATCCACACCAAAACGGGCCTGATCCGCGCCCGTTTTGGCGTGGATTGGGCCCATTGTGGGCCCTTGCGGAGTGCAGGAATGCTCCCGCGCTCCACAGGGGCCCTGATCCAGGCCAAAACAGGCCTGATCTTGGCGGCTGCTGTGCATGGGGGCGCACAGCATCGCAGGGGGTGTGCATTGAAGGTGTGCACCCCCCCCACTGGCCAGGTAGGTGGGGGCGGGGGTGGGACGGTGGGGGCAGGGGATCCCCCGCCCCCACCAGGGGTCTGGCAGCCCTACTGCTTAAGCGTAGACCCAAAATACACAAAAAAGGACACCCAGTAAATCGAAACCAAAAACAGGGTGGGATATTCCACCCCATTTTTGGTAAGCATAGACCCAAGCTGGAGAGACTGTTTCATGTACATGCGTTGGATTGTTTGTGGCTTTGTCACAGCCTCTCTCTACCTCCTCACCTAGAGGACAAGCTTTGGAAACCCCCAGCCATTAAATCTAACAGTAAAGACCAGAAATACTTCATAGAACATCTAGTAACAGCGTCCAGAATTTTATTAGCGTATTATTGGAAACCTCAAATAATACCCCCACAAGAGGAATTAATAGCGAAGATAATGGAAAATGCGGAAATGGATAAACTGACTTCATTAATGAAAGGACCAATGGAAGAAGACTTTGTTGCCCTATGGACCCCCCTTCTATAATTGGATTAAAAACAAATATAAAGACGTGAATGTAGTAAATATATGGCGGCACTATTGTAATTTGTTATTAACTATCACAGTCGAATGATTTGTAATATGAAAAGATGTGATATGTAGATAAGTAGAATGCTGATGCAGACAATATGATTTCTTTTACCTTTTCCTCTCCCATTCCCCCTTCTTCTATTTCTACTTTTATGAGAAAATAAAAAAAATTTTTTTAAAATAAATCTAACAGTAAAATGGCTGCCCAAGTTGATGAAGAAAACAGCAAAACCAGAAAAGCTGGTGGTGCTTTCATAGTCTGGAGACTCTTCCGGTATGCAGAAAAAAATACAACCCTAGAAAACAAGAAGGGAGTTAAAAAACGCTTGAGGATTGAAAATGCTTTCAATGTGTCCCCCTCCTCTTGAGATTCCTCCGGCCTCCCTTTCTCTCTCTTTAAAACACAAGACCAAACATCTACACACCTCTGGATCGCAGCACCATGTGGGATTCTGTGTGTGACAGATTATTACAATGTGTAATAATCTCTCGAGCGTGGAGATTAAAAACATCAGGAAACAGGACCACCTAAAGTTAGCATACTTTAGATGTTGCAGCTCCAAAGAAGTTAAGTGCTATGGAAAATAAACAACAGCTTGGTAAATATGGAGGTGTGAGAAACTGATTTCTCTTCTTGAGCTCAAGATATGAATGTGCCCCCCCCTCCATTACGTGGATCTACACACCTTGTCATGTGCATCAAAATGCTTTAGCTATTTAAACAGAGCATGAATTTTCAGTTGTGATTCTGTAGCTACTGGAACACGTTCTCTTCAGACGCCTCCATCTATGCTCTTCCTTGGTCTCCTTTCAGAAACAAGTGGAAATTCTCTGCCAGACATCTGAGATTTAATTGGAAGTGAGGCTTTGACTCCTGCTTTGCTTTTGAAATGTGCCCAATTACTTACTGAATTTCTATACCACCTTTTCACCCAAGCTGTGTTTCTGCATAACACAATTTGAAAATACAGTATGTGCTAAAATGAGTAAACTACCTTAAACAGGACCTCTAGCAGGCCAACGGACATCAGGAAAAGGGTGCGAGGGAAAGCTTCAACCCCCACACATAAGAATGGTGTGTGGTGGCCCCTGCCCTGTGGAATGGCCTGCCTGAAGGGGTCAGGAGAACCCCCACTCTCCTAGCTTTCCGCAAATGATGCAAAACCAAATTATTCAAATAGGCTTTTGTATTGTGAGTAGGGGGTCTCAGATGCTTCACTGAGTTAAGGACCATAGATTTCAACACTATGTTGCCTTAAGTTACGTACTATCTGTTGTTTCAAATATGTGCTCCTATGAGCTACCTGTGCTTCATGTTGTCTAATGTCAGCCCTAGAATTGCTTATGTTCTGTTTCAGAATTTCTTCAGCTCTGTATTGGATTTTTATTTATGCTATGTCTTTGTAAATTTGTCTTCTATTTACCCTATGGCATTATGAAAATGTCCTTGAAATTGACTGTACTCATCTCACACTGTGTAATCTGCCTTGAGTCTCAGTGAGAAAGGCGGACTACAAACAAACGAACGAACGAACGAACGAACGAACGAACAAACGAAAGAAAGAGAAAATTTATAGAAATGTAAAGCAGGGGAAAATCCTATTGTAGATCTCTAGTTTGGTTACAATGATTTGCCAAATGGCATTCTACCCCAAACTAAGTACGCCGTCATGTGAATACAGTAATGCTATGGCAAAGGATTGGTCAAAGAGTTTATTGACTGTATTCGTACACAGGCATAAGTGACAAAATAGGAAACCCTTTTTAAAAAGGAAAATGGAAATGATTTTTAACCCCCGCCCCTCTATTTCAGTAAATCAAACAACTTGAACACTTATTACTGAGAATGGCTTTCAACTTTAGCAAGGTAGTTAAAAGCCATGCCAACCGTGTGCTTCATAGTTATGCGCCTGCATCTATTTTTAAATAGATTACAAAAATAAAAAAACAATTCTTCTACAAATTTCAACATGTGCCACATTTAATGTTTGCATTGCCAGTGCACCGAAAGGAATTAAGATTTGCATTTAAAACACACACCACCTTACATAATTCATTAGACACAATATGAACCCCTGCAGGCTGCAGGTGCGGGACTGAATGTTGGAATTGTCCTTGATGTGAAAAACCAACTGCGACCACCCAGCAACACACAATTCCTTGCACAGTGAAAATGAAGATGTCAAGAAGACTAACTTAGAATCTTCTCACCTGACATGCTATGCTTTGTGTATGCAGGGAGACTGCTTATTATTTATTATTTAAAATAAATAAGATCCCTTTGTGGGATCTTGAGGTGGCTTATAGCACATCAAAACATTAAAAATAAAAAGAACGGTAAAAAATGGGAGGCAGCACCCAAACATCTGATGCAACGTTTGCACACTAGAATGGTGCAGCCCACCAGAAGAGGCATTGTGGGCAGGTGTGCTAATTATGTGCATTTTATCTCTCGGTGGTACTAAAGGTAGTTTTTTAGTCACTTGTAAAGAGAATGCTGCTTTAGAAAAAACACGTTCCTGCTACATTTTTTTGGAAGTATATAACCTGTGCTTTCCAAGGCTGGGACAGCCTGCCATGTCTCTCTAATGCATGTCCTGATCCAGAACTCAGGACCACACATGTTGTCCCCAGGTCCATTAGCCCAGGTCCAGAGCCTGTGCCCAATTTATGACTGTTTCCATGCATGCGTGCTCAGAATCAAATGTGACGTCAGAAGCAGCACCCGTTACGCAGAGAGAGGTGCAAGGAATACATGGATGTGCACATTTTGGAAAAGCTCACTGAACCCACCCAAAGTGTTCACCACTTCACCATCTAGGTTTTATTTTGCCCCCAGAAATGAGAGGTAGATTTAAACAGAAGCACAGCTGAATTCCTGTATTGTTTTTTAATCTGTGCATTTAAACTCTAAACTAGTTTTTGGTCAAAGTGATCACAACCCCACAGTCCTGCCTCCGAAAGGTTTCTATGGGTATAATATTTTCATCTTCATAATTCTTAAACCTCCCTGATTTAAAAATAGGTAATTTCTTAGCCGTGCCATGCATACATATATTCCTTAGCGGTGTCATGTGTGTTCCAATAGGCCTCCTATTGATATGTTCTTTTATTTTAAAAAAAATTAGTAATTTCCAAGTGCACAGCGATGATTTAAGATCCCATGCAATATGGACAAAACTGATCCTAAAAGGACACCACAGTAGTAAGGCTGTGCTACTGTCTTCTACACAGATGGCATTAAAATGGTCTAAGTACATTTTAAAAAGATTGCTTCTTGTGGCTGCTTCAGTTTTTTTTTTTTTTTACTGAGAAGCAGGGCTTTTTTCAGCTGGAAAGCAGTGGAACAGAGTTCCGGAACCTCTTGAAAATGGTCACATGGCCGGTGGCCCTGCCCCCTGATCTCCAGACAGAGGGGAGTTTAGATTGCCCTTCGTGCCGCTCAATCTAAACTCCCCTGTCTGGAGATCAGGGGGCGGGGCCACCAGCCATGTGACGCTTTTCTCCAAGGGCAACCCACTGAGTTCCACCACCTCTTTTCCCAGAAAAAAGCCCTGCTGAGAAGTAAACTTCCATGTAGGAAAACATGGGTGGTGCTGTCACTTGGGAAGTGTGGGGTAATATTTTTATTTTGCAGCAAAGATGTGAGTTGTGAAGGTTAGGAGTTGCCTGCCAATGACCTAGCGAAGATGTCCCTAAAACAGACCAGCCAAACTATTCTGATCGCCCTCTTAACAGATACAATCGTAAAACCAGAAGGTAACATTAATTTCCATTTCTTCCAAAATCAAAGTCTCCATGACCTTGAAAACCCAAACGCTGTTAATGATGGGTATTTGAGGTCTGGCTGAAAGTGAATTTGTGGGACTCTTGCAGCGTATTCTGGCTACAGAGGTAAGTGAACGCTACCAGGCTAAGCACCGGCAAGGATCATCCAAGACATCTTCATCAAGGCTCCAGGAGGCCTGGCTGTTTGGAGAATTTGTTTTTCTCTGCTTTGTTCCGTATGTGCCATTACCACAAGGACTCTCTCCAAACCAGAAGCAAACAGATATGCAGATGCAGAAGGACTGAGGGCTCCAATTAACTGCACACGGCATCCAAAAGGCCCAAATTTTTGCACGGAGGAGACCAAAGGGGATGGAGAATCTTAGCCGAACAGCCAGAACATAGGCAGCCTAGTATGTTTAAGGTTGTTATTTTTTACTAAATGTTAATAATGTAACATTTTTATAACATTTGAAAATAGGGGAGTAGTACTCATCAGTTAACCCTGTGCTTTTGTATGTATTCATTAGCTAGAACAATGAAAAAAAGTTTATTTCTCTGCAAGCAACTGGGTAAACCCTCCATACTTCCTCTGTTATCTATAAAGGGCTAGAAACCATTTTTAAAAGAAAGCTGAAAATCTGGGGGAGAGTGGTGGCCAGGCGCCCTGGGGCCATGTTCTTGCTTCAAGCATTTCAATTTTTGCACGGAGCAAGTGTTTTTCTATGGCAAATATGCAACATGTGGCTATGACATTCATGAGCACAGCCCAAATGGGTGCATACTGATGTTAAAAGATAAAAGTACGCCCGTAAGCAACGTCTCTCTTTACATGCTTGTGGTGCAAACATCCCCATGGAGCTCTGGTTAACCTGTGAAGCTGCCTTAGGGGAAGTCAGACCACTGGTCCATCTAGTCCTGTATTATCTACTCTGGCAGGCAGTAGAGCTCTAACAGTGTAATCCTAAGCAAAGTAACTCCAGTCTAAGCCTACTGAAATCAATGGGTTTAGAATGGAGTAACTTCATTTAGGATTATACCGGAAATCTTGGATCCACTGGAGTGTGACTCTCTCATCTGCCCCATCCGACTGGACTTTAAAATGCCCCCCGCTCAATGCTACTCCTAGGGAACAGGGGACACCCCCAGGAACAGCGTGAGGGGGGCTGAAGATCTGCAATGGGAGCGGAGAAATCAACTCAGATTGTCCCCCACCCTTCTATATCCATGAAAATCCTCTGCTGAATCCAGCCCCAAGGTTTTAGAGAGAGTGCTCTAGTCGCCAGACTGCTTGGTGAGGTACAATTATTGTTTTCCGTTGCCCCAGAAGGTCGGACCAGAACCAACGGGTTGAAATTAAATCAAAAGGGGTTTTGGCTAAACATCAGGAAGAACTTCCTGACAGAGCCGTCCCTCAGTGGAACAGGCTTCCTCGGGAGGTGGTGGGCTCTCCTTCTTGGGAGGTCTTCAAGCAGAGGCTAGACGGCCACCTGTGAGCAATGCTGGTTCTGTGAACCTGGGCAGATCGTGAGAGGGAGGGCAGGAAAGGTTACATCAGTGCTTAGTTCTTGTGGCCCCTTCTTACACGCCCAGGGTAATGCCGATCACCACCTTGGGGTCAGGTAGCAATTTTCCCCAGGCCAGTTTGGCTAGGGATCCTGATGGTGTTTTGCCATCCTCTGGGCATGGAGCAGGGATCACTGTGTGTGTGTGTGTGTGGCGGCGGGGGCGGGGGGAGTAGTTGTGAATTTCCTGCATTGTGCAGGCAGTTGGACATGATCACCTTGGAGGTCCCTTCCAACCCTGTGATTCTAGGACTGCCATTATGATTGTCAATTAGCCTTTCTTCTAGTTTTTCTTAAGAGATTATGGCTCCTCTCTCTGCACTGTATCACCCAGGCACTAGATAACAAAGCAGAATTCATATTTAATCAAAGCCAGCATCACGGAGCCGCATCAAGAGAGGGCGGCACGATCGTTGTGACGCTGCCTTATACCAACTCAGTTTTTATCTGCTCTGCTCAAGACCCGGAGAAAGATCATTCGCAGCGGCTACTTCTTGGGATCCTTGAACTGCAAATGCTAAGGAGTGAACTCAAGATCTCTGGCATTCAACGCCCGCTGATCCATGGCCCACCTCCTACCTGTTGCCGTCAGCCTCAAGATGCTGCCTGCATGTACCACATGGGCTTCCCAGAAGCATCAGGTTGGCTACTTTGAAGTACAGGGGGTTGGACTAGATGGACCTTTAGTCTGATCTAGCAGGGCTGCTCTTATTTTCTTACGGAGGGCATCTAATGTAAAAGGTAGGTACCCTTTCGCCTATACCTATATGTACAGCAATACCAAAATATAGCAATACTGAAACTTATATTCCATTAACACATTAAACGCTGCCATGATTTAGATAAATAACAGCCCCCCCCCCAAATTTTTTTAAGGGGTGGTTAAAAGAAGACTGCTGCACAGAGAGAAAAGTGTTGCGGAGCTCCAACTCAAGTGAAGAGCTCCATGTAAGCAAAGGCTTCGTTTCAAAGTCAAGGTATGCTCGCGATGCCAAAAGTAGGTAGGTAAAGGTGAATACTCTCAAATGCTGAAATGGATGCAGAGCTCTTGCTCTGCAGACTGTAGATTCTCAGTTTCGTTTCCCAGCTCTCCCTGACCAAAAGGGGGAAAAATATGACAATCACCTCCTATGTATCCCATACCACATTCAGAATTGCTTCAGGTAATTTAGTAGCCTGATAAAGAGTCCCTTTGGAAGGTCTAACACAGCAACTGGTGCAGAGCCTGGTCTCTACACACGGCCATGTTTTAACAACAACAACAACAATTTGTTTTTGGCTTTTATGCAAAAAGGTTTTGGTGGTTGCTAGGATATGCTACGACGACATTCATGAGCGTTTGCTCTTCAAAGCTCGTTTCTAAGGCTTCCCCACCCCATCTTCAACAGCACACTCTCCTTCCTTTTCTTGTGCTCCATTCAAATGGAAAGCTGCTAAAGCTGCAGTTTGAATTGATAGGTGCTCGTTTTCCATTGGTCCACGTCTGCATTCAGCATGGTGCGCTCCGTGAAAGTGACATGGCCTTCAGCATCAACAAGAATGACTGTGTTTGTCCTGAAAAACAAAGGAAAAGGGGGGGGGGGGGAATTAGCTGAGTGTTCAGCTAGTTATTTTCTGAGCTTCTCCTTCTTTGAAACTGTTATTTTAACCTCTACCCCATATTGCACACAGAAAAATAAGTCAGGAAAAAAACCCTCACAGCACTAAAGTCAAGATACAAGATCTATGCTGTTTTGCACTGCAGAATTCAGACTTTTCTGAATTGACTGTTGAAATTATTGGCTGAAGAATCATAGAAGAATCATGAGAAACAGAAAGTATGTAGATCCAGAGGAGTTAGCCGTGTTAGTCTGCAGGAGCAAAATCGAACAGTCCAGTAGCTCCTGTAAGACTAACCAACTTTACTGTAGCGTAAGCTTTCGAGAATCACAGCAAGCAAGCAAGCAGGTGGCCACTAGAGAAGAAGGCTTTAAAGGGGGATTAGACAGATTTATGGAGAATAGCTTCATCAATAGGTTCATAATTAATCAATTAAAGGGAACCGCCACATTTAGAGGCATTTGACCATTTGAATACCAATTGAATACCAATGCTAAGGTGACAGCATGAGGGTGTCATGTCCGTATCCCAATCAGGCCTGAGCAGAGTCGTCTGGAACGAAGAGAAGGCCTTATTTGTTGTCCCTTCAAGGCAACCAGACGGCCTGAGGAATCTGGTGCCAGCAGACCTGGTGACAGCCACTAGCACAGATGGCTTTAAAATGGTTATCATTCATATCCACACAGCCGAGATCCATCAATGGCAAATATTTAAGGGAGCCTCCACAATGAGAGGCAGTAAACCTCTCAGTGCCAGTGCTAGGAGGCAGCATCAAGGGAAGGCCTTGGCATCTGTGCCCTGTCTGTTGGCCCCCTCGGGCAAATGGCTGCTCACTGGGTGAAATGATGGGAGATTTAGATAAACCACTGGCTTCATCCAGCAGGCTCTTCTTATGCTTTTGTAAGTGTTTGACACATGCCAGTCTGCCCTAGAAGAGCCAACATCAGAGGATGGGTAGGCATGGCTGGGCAGCTATTGAGCTCCCACAGCCTCTAGGAGGGTGGTGTTACTATGCTGCAGCACCAACAATTGCAACCTGCCCCGTCTCTAGGTGATGGCACTGGGCCCCAAAGCAAGCATTCTTCTTCCTTCCCTTGATATGCAAAGCCTTCGGCGCAGGCAGAGCAGGAGCAGGAGGTGTTCCCTGCTCCTCTGCCAGTTAGCCAGAAGACTGCTCCATGCCGACCCCTACACGTCATCTTCCTTCCGGAGCAAGCAGTGACGGCTGTGGCTTGTAACAGGGACAGCTGTTTGTTCGGCCAGGCAGTTGAGCTGGAAGCAATGGAGTTCCTCTCGTCTGCCTGCCTGCCGTTTGTGTAAGGGCAGTACCTGTGGAGGTGCTGAATAGTATCATATAAAAGGCCCATAAACCTTGGAACCAGCCCCAAGCCCTAGCCTGGAAATAGTGGAGATGGTAAAAGATGCCCCCCCCCCACTCCCTGGCCTTGCTGCTTTGGATTAGTTCAGTCTTCCCTTTGACCAATGGGAGTTTTGCAGTGTCACCATATGCCAGCAAAGAAGGCAGTGACAGGGCAAACGTTTTCAAGACCCCATGGACCCCAGATATGGTGTTTCCCTGCCTCCAGGGGGCATCACAACACTGAAAACCAGAACTGATGATGAATAACTGATGGGGGGGGGGTGGAATAGAAGCAGCCTTAACTGTGTCCAAAAGCCTCCCCAAGCCTTTATTTTACCTGGTCCCATAGTTTGGGCAACGGACACAGATTGCTGCATACTTGTTCAGGATGGGGAGGATGTAGTCTTTTCCTTGATCCTCAATGGCGGGGTCCGGCAGCTGTCTGGATAGGACAGAAATCAAATTGAGAATGATGAAACAGGAATCCTGTGGCACCTTGGAGGCTAAATTTATATCTGCATAAGCTTTTGTGAGTCACTTCATAAGACGCAAACCGAACGGAGGATAACTAAAGTCCAGTTGGTACCTAAAGACCAACTCTGTTAGCCTTCAAGGTGCTCCTGGGCTTTTAATTTTGCTGCAGTGAACAGAGGAAACATACTTTTGGCTCTCCCCAGTACTGTCTTTCCACGCTTCACATTCAAATGCATCTCTCTGGAGAAACTAAGATGCTAAAATACTGACTTGGGCAGGTTAGAGAGGAGTTTCGGCATAGTGTTTTGTGGCTCTTCATTTGATTACAATAGTCACATCCCAACCTTTTGATTCACCAAATCCATACAGCAGATAACCAACATTTTAAACACCAAAAAATTAAAACAACCCTGAATGAAAACAGCAGATCCAATGGAAAGTAACAACGCAGGACAACAGCTGACCTATAAAAGGTAATGCACTGTAGAGTGAATGGAGCGCTCCAAAAGCTCTCAGAAAGAGCTGCACCTTTGCTGCTGAAACACTTGCAGGGATGGATGGATGGACCACCACCCTAAGAAGGACGTTCCATTGACAAAAGTGTCACCACCACCAGATCTCTGGTTATGGAGATGCACAATGTGTAGCAGCCATAGAGGATTTTAATGCACATGGAGGCTCACACTACAGAATCTGTCACAGTAACACAAAAATATTTATTTAGTGTATTTTTATCCCACCTTTCCTCCAAGGAGCTCAAGGTGATTTATATCATTCTCCCCTCCTCCATTTTATCTTCACAACAACCCTGATGAAACAGGTTAGGCTGAGAGAGAGACTGTTTGGCCTAAGATCACCCAGCAGGAGTGGGGATTTGAACCTGGGCCTCTCAGATCACAGTCCGATACTCTAGCCACTGCGTCATGTTGGCTCTCTTTTACCAAAGGGTTTCACCTACATTGCTTCTGGGAATGCAATCGGGTCATCAAGAATTAGCCTGAGATGAGCCCTCATCCCATGAGGTACTATGAATAATTTTTACACCGAGACAAAGCGTCTTGCATGTATAAATCCACAGGAATCATTAACAATCTAATTCTGTGAAGGCAAAGTGTGATGCCAGAAATCGGTGCCTTCGATTGGATTTCAAGGTTTTCATTGTTTATGCACTCTGTCAATCCGTCCGTTTCTCTCCTTCGCCACCAAAGCGTGTCCCTATGAAACTGAGTTTCTGTTTTAGTCCAAACTAAAAATAATGATGAATGCTTAAAAAAAAAATCAATCAAAACGTCTGTTCCTTGCAGACAATGAGCAGAGTTGCATCCTAATCCTAGTTAAAATCCCACCGGCTCTGTGCCTTCCGCCTCCCATCACACATTAAGAGTTACGATCCAATTATGAACAAAAGACCCCAGTAAGAGAGATGCCACTCACACAAAATTACTCAAGATTTTATATTTATTTATTTCAGGGTTGTTTTTATTTAACGATCTATTTCTAATGAAAAGGAGTTTATAAGAAAAGTTATTAAAATAAATGGTTGAGATGCATCCCTGGCTTTAATAATGCAGGCATGCAAGGAAGTCAGTTTGTGCAGCAAAATATATTCCAATATCACACTCTGGAGAACAAAATGGCTTCTGAGAATACAGAAATTGGCCAACCCTGCAAATGGCTTTTGTTTCTCCACATCCAGAGACTCAGGCCTGTATTACAGGGGACACTGGGGAATACGTGAATGGTTCAAACAGTATAGGAAGGGAAAGGGCGAGAAGGTGTTAAAATGTTGCCCAGTGCCACAGCCCTGATCTATATTTATAGCTGCTTTATGAAGATCAAAGGTATTGGGGGATCCAATCATAGCATCTCAACGTTGTGTGTAATTTGGTTGGCATGGTTTTGACTCACTTTACATTGAACTGTGGTTAGAGCTAACCCTAGTTTAGAGTCCAAACTATGGTATGACCGTTCCAAGCATCCAATGGACAAGTCATGTTTTAGAGCTGGCATGACAGCTCTGTCTTCTGTCCTCTTGGGACTCAGCTCGGCTTCACTCTCACCTTCGTGGTGCAATGACCTCTGGAGGTGACGCAACTGGTTTTCCAATTCAGACACTGCATAAAACCCTAGCTATACTTCCTTAACATGGCTTTGTGTGTGTTTGAATTGAGCCAGTGTAAGAGGGCGAACATTCCTGGGGACCATTCCACCATGGAATGCCTCTCCAGGTATAAGCCCATGATTCAAATATAGTTGCCACAGCAACCCTTGGTGATCCATCAAAGAAGGGAGCACACTGCTGCTGCACATTTGTAGGCTTCTTCCAGTAGCCACTCCTGGGCATCATAAACACTGTAGTTTTTTGTTTTTAATTAATTATTCCTTGAATCTTTTAAGGTTTTTGTTAGCTGCCTTGGGTTCTTGTTGCCCGGATGAAAGGCAGACATGAGAATATTTTAAATACATAAAGAGAATTTGGTAACATCCTAATAAATCTAAAAGCACTAAAAACAAACTAAAAATTCCCATTCTTTTTGGAGAACAACTAAGAGCCAAGCTACAAGTGATTTTTTTCACGTGGAGAACACTTGATCGTTTTCGCAAGTTTTCCTGGGAACTGAAGTCCGAGTGTCTTTCCCCTCTCTGTTAGAATCACTGCCTGAAGAGCCAGAGAAAGCCGGCGGCGGCAGCAGCTTTTGCAAATCGTTCCTCCAGTCACAAGCCTGCTCTCAACGAACTTTGGGGGTGGGCAGCTGCAACTTTCTCCCTGGGTGTTTTGCTCCTGGGCAGCTGATCTGGAGAAAGCTGACATGTTGGTGAAGCTGAGCAGGACGCCCAGGGAGAAAGTTGCAGCTGCCCACCCCCAAAGATCGTTGAGAGCAGGCTTGTGATTGGAGGAACGATTTGCAAAAGCTGCTGCTGCCGCCGGCTTTCTCTGGCTCTTCAGGCAGCAATTCTAACAGAGAGAGGAAGGACACTCGGACTTCAGTTCCCTGGAAAACTTGCGAAAACGATCAAGTGTTCTCCACGTGAAAAAAGTCACTTGTAGCTTGGCTCTGACACTTCACTCCCAACTATCATTGTTTACCAACAAAATGCAAGCTTTGTAATTAACCAGCAGATTGCTAGGAAGACTGGAGGCTAGAGCAAGATAGGAGAGGCGGTCTTTACGGGTCTTGGTTGTTCATCACTTTAATGAGCTCTTGCACTAGGTCTTCCTTAGTGAGGTCTTGACTGTGCTTGACGACATCTGTGAAGAGCTGTTTTCCAAACTGAAGCTTCTTCCATGGAGTATCCAGCAGAGAGTTGCTCAAGCCATATATCCCTGGAAAAGGGGGAAAAATTAAGAAATGTTTATATTAAAACGCTTCGTTGAAGAGACTGCAGACATGAGGGGAAGGTCAACATTAGAGCTGCCAGATGGAAGGCAAGAGACACAATTCAGGAACTTTATGACGATTAAGGGGAGCCACGAGCTGGGCAAGCTAAGCAAGACGTTTTCATATGGTATTTGGGTTTGGTCTGGGTGCTTTGAGGCGGGGCACTCACAAGCAATCATTTGTGGTTCCCCGCATTTTTGTTCTTTTCAATCTACCTTAGAGATCACTGCAGGGTATCCTGCTTTTAAAAAATAAATAAATAAATAGGAAGTGAGTTGGCTCAGTTAAAACAAGCAAACAAAACAGTTCTGTGGTTGTTGTGGATTTTCTGGGCTGTATCGCCGTGGTCTTGGCATTGACAATGCCAAGACCACGGCGATACAGCCCGGAAAATCCACAACAACCATCGTTCTCCAGCCGTGAAAGCCTTCGACATTATATAAAACAGTTCTGAATGCTTGGTTCTTTATAATAAAAAAACCCTCACCATTCCAGAAAAAGCAGTGCTGTATAGTAGATCAACACTGCATCTAATAATAAGGTAGATGGCTTCGGCCAATCACTAAAGGAGCAAAACCAGGCCACCCCACAAATAAGGTTGGGGTCTTTACACATTTGATGGAGGGGGGAACCACAGCTTTGTAGAAAAATTTGACTTTGTAAACAAGGGGGAAATGGCCTGAGCATGCTCCCCAGAGGCAAAAAATATTGAAAACAGGTGAAAGTCAGTTAAAAAGGGCCAGCTGACGGAGTTGAGGAAACCGGCTTGCTCAAGACCCCCCCCTTGGGTGGGTGGGTGCGGGGAGGCTGTAGGGCAGATTTCCACATTGTTCCCCTCTCCCATGTTTTTGTGGGCTCCCAGCTAGCATTTAACAAATGATAGGCTTTTACCATGGCATGCAAAGAAATAAAGGGTGTAAAATCAGATTTAAGATTGTATCTGAAAGATAATCTCCAGGGACAAGATGGTCTAGGAAAGTATGACATGCTAGCTATTAAAAGGAACTGCACTGGGGCAAAAGTGTAGCTCTTTTGAGTTTGTTCTGCACATCCACAGAAAGGCAGAACAGAAAACCCCTTAGATTAGACACTGATATTATACCTCTTCAAGTATTAGTGCAATCCTACTTATACTCTTCTAAACCCATTCATTTCAATGGATTTAGGAGGGCACAACTCCGTAGAGGTTAACACTGCTAGTCCCTGCTTTCCCCCCTTAGTTTTATTTCTATCGAAGTTGTTACTTTTTTTAATTTATTGGGAATATAGTGGGTTAAAAAGCCAATTCAGAATGAAATAAACAAAACAAATCCTTTTCTTTGACTCAGGCACTTGTTCATAAATGCCAGGAAGACGGGAGCACAATGAAGATGCCAAGTTTGCAGGAGACACATCACCTTACTTCAGGAATGCTGACCACCAAGGTAGCAAGAAAATGTAAGGGGAATTCTCCAAACTTGGCGAACGGGCAACAAACTGACAAATGAGGTTCAAATTATAAAGTTATTATAAACTGATACACACTGGGGTTAAACATAGACTCATAGAGTCAACCCTCTGCCCAGTGCAGGAACTACCTAAAGCTTCCCAAAGTCCTGACAAGTATTCATCTAGCCGCTCTTTTAAAACTGCCAGTGAGGGGGAACCCATCACATCCCCAGGCAGCCAATTTCACTGTCGAATTACTCTTAATGTGAAGTTTTTCCTAACATCCAGCCAGTACCTTCCCTCCTGTAGATTAATCCCATTGTTTCAAGTCCTATCCCCTGCTGCCAACAAGAACCCTTCCCTTCCTCTAAGGGCCAAGCTACAAGTGACGAATGACACTTGAACGGCAAGTGAACAAACTCACGTGTATTCCTCCCTATTCACTTGCGCTCCACTTGCACTCCACGTGATCAACTGGAGCACAAGTGAACAGGGAGGAATACACGTTAGTCTGTTCACTTGCCGTTCAAGTGTCATTCGTCACTTGTAGCTTGGCTCTAAGTGACAGTCTTTTAAATGCTTAGAGACAGCAATCATGTCTCCCCTCAACCTCCTCTTCTCCAAACTGAACATTCTGCTTTTCCATGTTCATCGATTGAGTCTGAACTTACTAAGTAAGAAAGACATTTGTGGATCATTGCGATGCAATGAAAATGTTGACTGAGTGTATGGCAGTAGCAAAAAAGGCAAGCTCCATGCCGGGGTTTATCGGAAAGGGGAACTGCCTGTATTATGATGCCCTTATAATCTACGATGTGGCTGCATTTGGAATACTTCTTCAACGTGGTAGGTTGGATCCAACCATCTTCTAAGGAGCCTTCCTCCATCTTAAGTGGCTTTTCCTCCAACTTTAGCCAAAATGAAGGGTGGGGTATAAATATTTAAATAAATAAACTTTGTTTGGTGGCGTAGTAGGATAGGGATAGGATATGCTTTGATGCCTGTGGTACCCACCAGTGGGTTTGCTGGCACTCATTTGCTTCTTCTCCAAAACACCTCTTTCCCAAAACAAAGAACCAGGCTGGCGTTCCTGCTGCTCACTGGAATAGGAGCCGTTTCAGAAAATCCCAGGAGGAATCACCTCTTGGTCTGCAGGAAGTGCCCATTCAGAAACAAGCTACCCTAATCCAAAGCTGATATCCTTATGGTAAGACAGATCTAAGCTTGGCTCTGGGTTTGCTGCAAAACAGGTATACATGGTTTGTGCATTTTAAGCTTTCCTGTTCTCTTAAACTCAAGGTGGCCATGTTGTGAATTTAAAAGAAGCGTATCATCACCAGCCTCACCTTTCCATCTGTAAACTGGAAACCAATGTGATACAGGATATGGCTGCTGTGATAGATGGTAAAACACTATTCTGCGCATGTGAAAAAGGGTGTGATGGTTAAGCTAATGAAAACTTGCAAAACATCCAATCAATTAATCCCGATAACTAAATACATCATTAATCGCAAAAGTAGTCATCTTCTCTAGTAGACTGTCATGGGGCTCAGTGAAGGTGAGGACTCCTCGGGAGAAGAGGAGCCTTGTGTAACCAGCCAAGCCAGCTCTGATACAGCAGAAGCTGGCGAACAGGAGGAACAGCGGCTGGCAGATCAGAGTCCACAGCCAGAAGCTGAGCCAGAAGCCCCAACACACTTCAGCCTCAACACCACTGGTGAAGCCCAGCCAGCAGTTACCCAAAGTCCTCAGCCAGCAGCACCACTGCCCTCCAGTTCCAACACCACTGGTGCACGGTCAAGGACGCCCTAACTTCCAGCTTCACCTAGAGAGCGCTGTAGACAAAAGTAACGAGTGGAGCTGCAGGAGAGGTGGCAAAGTGCAGGCCTCCTGGCCAGACGCCAGCTGCTTGTTGAGAGCAATGAGGAAGTAAGCACAAGATAGCTCCCAAGTAGAGGTGTGCAGTTTGGATTTCAGATACCTGAAAAAAACCCGAAACAAACCTGTTTCGGGTTGTTTTGGGTTATCCGAAACGTTTTGGGTAACCCGAAACAACAAAACCCGAAACGTTTCGGGTTGTTTCAGGTTTTTTTTGGAAACCGAGAATCGCCATTTTGATTTTGCTAGACGTTTGCCTTTGCAAGCGTCTAGCAAAATCCTGCTGGAAGCTAAAGCTTCCTGCAGGCTGTTAGAAGAGGGGAGCGGGGGGGAAAGGGAGTGAGTGACTCACTCCTTCTTTCACCCCTCACCCCTCTTGCATAGGAGGGAATCCTTTGCTTTGCAAATGCAAGGTGCATTGATAGCATTGCACTTTGCATTTGCAAAGCAATGCTAGCAGAGATTCACGCCAAAATGATCAGGTAGGGGAGGGGGAGCAGGAGGGAGGGTGACTGTAGGAGTGTGTGGGAGGTCATGCAAGGGAGGGGGGACTTTAGGAGTCAACAATCCTACTGCTGCATCCTTCTGCCAGCCAATAGATTCAAATCTTTGGCTGAGGCTGCAGCAGGGGATTTAAATTTGTGGCAAGACTGGGACAGCTCTGTTGCTCACTGACTGTTGACTGAGAGAGAACTGAGAGAGGAGAGAGACCACACCTGGAGGACATCTGCCTGGAGGATCAACTGTGCTGGACATCCGGAGAGGAGGCCTGGTAGGAATCTTTTTTAAAAAATTTTTTAATTTATTGATGCTGGGCCAATGTACTGCTGTGGCCTGCCTCTTCAAAAAGATGTTTCAGTTTAGTCTTGGCATGGCCTGGGGGGACATTTTCAGGTTGGGCAAGAGGACAATGTTTGGGGGTGGGGGGGTTTCAATGATGCTTGTGCTTGCTAGATTTAATGTTTCCTTTGTTATGCTTGAGTGTGGGCTTGATCTAATGTTTCCCAGGCCTAAAAAACCAGTGTGCCAGCTTCTGGCCTACACAGGTCAGAAGCTCTGCTGGGTGCCTTTGGTGCCTTTCTGCTGGCTGGCACTCACAATGCTTCACAAACAGGATTGGTAGCTTGCTTTGCTGTTTCTGGTGCCCTTGAGCTAATGCTTCCCAGGCTCTTAAACAAGTGTGCCGGTGTCTGGACTACACACAGGCCTGCAGCTCTGCTGGGTGCCTCCGGTGTCTTTCTGCTGGCTGGTTTGTGTGGAGCTGTAGGGGGTGGACTTTGGGGGCTGAGAGCACCTACTTGGGAAGGCCATGAAATGGCCCCCCCACGTGGGAGCAGGCTGAGCCTTGGTGGGGGGTGGGAGTAGAGGTGGGAGAAGGGCCTCAGAGGGTTGGGGGGCATTTTGCATGCAAAATGCCACCCCTGGCAAGACAAGCCTCCCCCAGGTGGAATTGGTGGAGAAAAGAGCACCTACTTGGGGAGGCCATGAAATGCCCCCCAAGTGGGAGCAGGCTGAGCCTTGGTGGGGGGTGGGAGGAAAGGTGGGAGAAGGGCCCCTGAGGGTTGGGGGGCATTTCGCATGCAAAATGCCACCCCTGGCTGCCTCTTCATGTTTTCCCCATAGGAAATAATGAAGATTAGCAGCAGCAAGCTAAAAAGACGTTCACTTTTCCCTTTCTTAGGCGAGGATAGGGGGACCTGGTTTGGGGGGCCATAACATGCCCCCCCCCAAAGTCCAATCGGTCTGAAACTTGGGGGGTTGTTAGAGAGGAGTTAGCGGAAGGTTCCCACCAATTTTGGCTTGATTTGGTGGGAAAATGCCTCCCCCAGGCGTCCGGGAAGACGGAGGCATTTTCCCATCGAAAGCAACCCGAAACAACCCGAAGCGATACCCGAATCGCTAAACCCGAAACAGCTTGCCGTTTCGGATTTAGTGGTTGCCGAAACAGATTCTCGTTTTGGGTATACCCGAAACAAGAATCCCAAAACAGTGTGCCTTTGCACACCCCTACTCCCAAGCAGTTGGCTGCCAGCCCAGCCTATCTATAAAATCCTGCCACAGACAACCCGGGAGTGTGGAAGCAACATGTCAGAGAATCCTGTTCCTGCTGCGACCAGTCCACTGAACCTTGCCTTGCTATTGTGACATTTGGACTGTGCCTTGACTCTGCCTTTGCCTAGCCCTCGGAACTTGCTGTTAACTGATCTTTGGACTGCCAGACCTCGGTACCTGGACTCTGGCATACTGGACCAGCCCACGACATAGATTTCAGCTGAAGCTTTTGTTTATTATTTACTATGACAGAAGCAGGGAAATGCCTCACAATGTGTTAGGCCTCACAATGTGTTAGGCCTCACAATAAGTGGTTCCACCTACTACCAGGAGGCGGTGGGATGGAAGGGAAGAAGAGGAGGAAAGAGACTCAGCATGAAGTTAACGTTTCCGGCAGCAATTCTTGATTGCAACCACGTGCAATTCCCCCAATAGAGGCATGCACCTCTCAGTTCAAGCCATGTGTTTGAGATTATTTTATGCACCAATAACCATCTGCATTAGAAAATCAAGTGTTTCATTATTAACTCTCCCCAAGATTCATCCACAGACATGTTTGTTTTCACCAATTAGTTAAAAGACAATTTTCTTCTTTTTAAAATTGTGAAAGGATAGATAGGAAAGGAAATGGGACTCATACACCACCTCTTCCTGTACTACTGATGACCCTCTGAATGTCTTCCCAACCACATTCCCCTTTGAGGTTCTTCAGTATGGCGATGGGAACTTTTGTAAGCCAAGAAAAACTACAGACCAAAACTTTACAAGAGTAGCTAGCAGCCATTCACAGATGGAGAAAAGACAGTGCAGAATGACTTTTACACAGAAAAAGGTAATGTGTGAACTGACTCCCACGGGTCCTCCAGGTGGTATTTTACCTGCATGGCTGTACAGGAAAGATACAAGAGAAATTTCCGTGGAAGATTATGCATATCTCTTCTTCCCCTGGTTCTCTAGAAATCTTGGGCCAGACACTCTCCGCCTACTCTATTTCACATGGTTGTTGTAAAAAGAAAATGGAGAGGGGACTGTGTATACTACCTTGTTTTCTTGGAAGGACAGGAGGGATAAATAATAATTAATAATAATAAATTATTTTTGCTACTTTATGATGCTGCCACTCATAGCTGTCATAGTACAGTTGCATGTGATCCCTGCATACACTTTCACCTATATCTCTATGCACCTCCTCCAAAATCATATGTGAAGCAATTCTGAGTTAAACTGCTTAGCTGTCTTCAGCTAGAGAATTTTACCAACTGGTTGTATTTTTAACGCACATTTCATCTGTCTCCCCACCCACTTCTAATGTGGTTTGCTAATTGTTTTAAAGATATAAGTATGTATTAATCATTTATTTTAAATACTTGAATAAGTACAAAAAATACTTGAGGTGGATTACAATATTCTACTTAAAATGATAATAAATAAAAAGTCAAAGCTCAAGCGACATAAAAACACCCTTCAAAGCAGCAACCCATAGATGGAAACCAGCGATGTCCACAACAATGAGAAAAAACAACACTCCAAAGCAGGTAGGAATAAACGAAGGCTTCGAAAACAACAAAGAGAACAAGAAAACTAGTGAAAGATGACTGCAGGCAAAAGGAGA